>NC_082640.1:23053706-33053706 GCF_028023285.1 Balaenoptera ricei
TAGAGCTACTGAGAGGAATGGAGAATATGTGATGTAAGTATGTGAGTAAAGCTAAGGAAGAGTAATGATATAAAACTGGTGTAAAAATGATATATTTGTAGTGCATTATAGGGTTTAAAATATGTACATAAAAGTAAACTATATGAAAACCAAAGCAGAAACAAGAGGGCACTAATAGAAGTTGTGTTTTAATGTTCTTGCAATATGTTGAAATTAGTAAAAATACAAATTTATGTTGACCTTTAATAGATCAAGAATGCATTTTAATCTCTAGGGTATCCACTAATACATTTGTGAAAACATTAAGCTAATGAATTATTAGGCGGAAAAGGGGAATAACAAAAATAATTAACTGAATGAAGGCAAGAAAGTTGGGGGAAAAGGAATATCAAAAGATGAGGAAAATAGAAAATGGGAATATAGTAGATCTAAAGTTAAATATGTATGTAATTAAATGTAATAGGCTAAATATTATAATGACATGGCAAAGATTTTCAAACTAGATTAAAAAAGGAACTATCTGCTGCTTATGAGAGATAAACCTAAATTATCAGTATGCCTAAAGGTCAAAAGTAAAGGATTAAAAGACATACAATGCAAATTAAAACCAAAAGGAATCTGGTATAGCTATACTAATATCAGACTAAGTAGATTGTAGGACAAAAACCATTACTAGAGATAAAGAGGCATTTTATAATCATAATCATTACTACACTAACAATTAGAATCCACCAGGAACATTTAATAATTTGTAATGTATATGCACTAATTGCACAGCCTCAAATATGTAAAGCAAAACTAAAATTTAAAAAATAAAACCACAATCTACTTCTTAACCAAGAGTTTTTGGATAGATACTGAATTTTGTCAAATGCTTTTTTATTTTATTGAAGTGATCATATTTTTTCTTCTTCATCCTGTATTTATGATAATTAGATTGAACTATGAATATTTTAAGGAACTTGCATTCCTGGGATAAACCTAAACTAACCATATGTTCATGTTTTTCTGGTTTGTTTTTTGTTTTTGTATTTTTTTTTTGTATTGCTGGATTTGATATGCAAATCATTTATTAAGGATTTTTAAAAATGTATTCATGAGTCTAATTTTATTTCTTCTTATAACATTTTAATCAGGATTTATTAAAAAGGTTATGATAACCTAATAAAATGAGTTGGAAATGATTATCTTGTTCTCTCCTTTCTATAAGAATTTATGTAAGATTGGTATTTTTCATTCCTTAACTGTTTAACAGAATTTGCCAGGGAAACTATTTGGACCTACAGGTTTATTTTCCTCCATTTTTGTGGCACATTTTTTTTCCACAAAAATTCAATTTCTCTAATGGATATACGCCTACTTCAAATATTCTACCTCATTTGCGTTCATTTTGTTAATTAGTATTTCTCATCTAAGTTTTAAAATGTATTAGCATAAAATTGTGTGCATTAACTTTTTTGCCTTTTAATGTCTTGCTAAAGACACATTTCACTGGTATAGAATTTCTGGTGAACATACCATCTATAGTAATATTCTTTCAATCTTGATATTGAAAATTTGTATTTTTTCTATTATTTTCCTCATCAGTCTTGTTAGAAGTTTATTAATTTTACTAATTTTTTTCAAACCCCCAATTTTTGCTTTATTATTTTACTCCATCCTTTGTTTTGTATTTCATTGATTCCCACTGTGTTCTGTAAAATTTCTTTCTTTCTACTTATTTTAGATTGGTAATTTTATATATATATATATATATACACATGTTTTTATCATTACTTTATTTTTGCAGTCAGATACCATTATCTGTAAGCATTTAATCTTTGGAAATTTATTATGACTTGTGTTATGGCCCATCATATGGTCTAAATTGGTGAACATTTCATCTGCATTAGGAAAGAAAGTGTATTCTGCAGATGTTTGGTTTAGCGTTTGATAAATTTCAGTTAGGTTAAGGTGATTGATAAATGTGACTTCATACTTATAATTACTATGGTAAAAAAATGATTCTTATTGTTATGAAATGTCCCTTTTTACCTCTCATATTACTCTTTAACTTAAAATAACATTTTTTCTGATGTTAATGGAGTCTCTTTAGTTTTCTTATGCTTGCTGTTTGCACACTTTATCTTTTCTATTCAGTCTTTCTGTGACTTTATATTTAAAATAAATTTCTTTTATGAACCATATAGCTGAATCTTGTTCTTTTTTAAAATTCCATTTGACACTCTCTGTCTTGTAATGATGGTTTTTAGTCCACATGTATACTTATTATTCATTGACATTTGGTCTAAATTGACCTATTTGTTATTTCCCCATCTGCCTTTTTTCCCTTCTATCCTTCCATTCTTACCTTCTGGGTTAATTGAAAAAAAAAATTTTTTTTTCATTTTAAATAATGTATTGTCTCTTTAATCATATCAATTTGCACTGTTTTTTTAACTGGTTGTTTCAGCTATTACAATCCTTACACTATCACCCCTTAACTTAATACTTGGATTTGAAATGCTGTCCCTTCACATTAAAAGTAAGATTCCTACAACTATATAGTACCATTTACTCTCATTTTTAATGCTATTGTTATATATATTACATTTAAATATGTTTTAAAAATACTAGGCAATATTATGATTTCTGCTTAAATAGTAATACATATTAAAAAACTTAAAGTAAGAACAAATATATAGTTTTTTTTATTGATCCACTTATCATTTCAGGTGCTCTTCATTCCTTTCTATAGCTCAGAATTTCCATCTTGTGTCATATCCCTTCAGCCTGAAGAACTCCCTTTAGCATTTCTTGTACTATGGGTCTCTTGGCAATATATTCTTTTAGCTTCCATTCATATCCAGAAATTGTTATTTTGTCTTTAGTTTTGCTGGATAATTTCACCGGTATAGAATTTCTGGTTAACATTGTTTTTCAGCACTTGTAGATCTTAACAAGTTGAATTCTGTCCTGCATTTTTAATCCATTGAATTCTGTCCTGCATTTTTCTCTACAATTGTTTCCCAATAAGTAATATGTTTTTGTTTTTTCTGGGTGCTTTTGAGATGTTTTCTTTACCTTTGGTTTTCAACAATTCTACTACAGTGTGTCTAGGTGTAGCTGTGTTTGCATTTATCTTGCTGTGGAACTTTATGTTTAAGAAATTTTTGATAATTATATCTTCAAAAATATTTTTGCCTTATTATTTCTCCTCTCCTTCTGAGATTCCAAACACACATATATTAGATATTTTTCAATAGGTAATTAGAGCTCTGTTGATTTTAAAAAATATTTTCTTTTCCTTTTCTTTCTTTATTTTTTATTTTATTTTATTATTTTTTTATTGGAGTATAATTGCTTTATAATATTGTGTTCGTTTCTGCTGTACAATGAAGTGAATCAGCTGTATGTATACCTATGTCCCCTCCCTCTTGGACCTCCCTCCACCCTTTTCTTTAGAATGGATAATTTCTGTCATTGAGTTTCAGTACTACCTTCAGTCTGTTATTGTCTATCTTGTTTACTTTTTACTTCAGATGCTGTAATTTTCAGTTTTTTTTAAAATTTCCGTATTTTTAGTTTTAAGTTGTCTGCTGAGATTCCCCATTTGTTCCATCATTATGACAATATTCTTTAATACTCTGAACATACTTTTAGTAACATCAAAGTACTTTTCTTCGAATTCCAACATTTTTCTTGTCTTGGGTTTTGTTTCTATTGACTATATGTCTATTTCCTGATTTGGGTCACTTTTGCCTATCTATTTGCATGTCTAAAAATTTTTATTATATACTGAATATTATGGCTAGTGTATTGTAGAGACTTTGGATTCTGTTTTCTTCCTTTTAAGAATGCTGATTTTTATTCTAGAAGGCAGTTCACATATTTTACTCAAATTCAACCTATCTTTCCCCTGTTTTGGGCAGCAGCTAAAATCGCTGCTCAGGTTTTTAGACTTTCAACTTTTGATTTCTGTTGGTCTTGCACTCTCCCCAATGTATGCCCAATCAGTTAATAGTTTATATGAAATTTTGGAGTTACTTTCACTGTGTCTCCCTCTTTTCCATGTTTCCCCTGTCTCTCTCTCTGTCACACACACTCACACACACACACACACACACACAAATTTTCAAGTACTTTGTCAGCCCTGAATTCTGCTCTTAGACCCCATTCATTATGCAGTATGAATGCAGCTTTCTAACTGAGTTTGATCATCCAGTTAGGATCTGAGAGTACTCTGAGGTAGAAAGAGAATAAACTGAAATCTTTCTCAATGCATTTCCTTTCCTTCAAGGGTCGATCATCTATGCTCAGTTTGATCACTCTCTAGTGCCTCCAAATAACTGATTTTAATACTTTTTCTAGAATTTATAATTGTCTGTGGAATATCCATAAAAGGGTTAGTCAGTTACAAATTACTCTGCTATTACCAGAAGTTGAATCTCTCTTTTCTACAATAAACTACCAGTGGGGTTCCCTCTCAAAGTAGCCATACACCAGGCTCACAAAGACCCTTCTTCCTTATTCTTGGTGAGTTACACAAAGGAAAGGGCTGATGTCTCACTGTAAAGCTATTAATATGTCTATTAAGATAGCAAGAATGGACCTCTCTGAGCTCTGCTTTGTGGGTAGAGTTTAAACTTATGTCTCAATAGAATTTACAAACACAAGGGTATCCAGTGGAGAATAGCCTAGAGATTGCTCTGTTTTACTGAAGGATTCGTTGACTCAGTCAGTGACCTGAAGTTTTGTTAGGTCTAAACTGTTTGAACTTCTTTAAGAAAAATACTATGTAAATAGAGTATGTGTTTTGTAAGAGAAATAATTTTATTTACTTTTCTAAACTACTCCCAAAATGCCCTTTCTACTGTTGCATAACTACTAGTATTAATGATAATACTATTTGCATTTTAAATTACTTTGTGTGCACTGGATATTTACTCAGATTACAAGAAGTATATTGCCTCGGGGGGTGGTGGTGTTATGCTGCAGTCATAATTAACTTTTGCTTAAAAGTACTATATGATCTTAGGGAAAAAAAAAAAAAAACCTTGTTAACAGTGCCATATTTATTCTTTGTCATACAGCAGAAAATTAATATATAATTTTCTTTTGGTTTCTTTTGATATTTGCTACCATTGCCTTAAACCAAAGAGAATATTTTCTTTAGATATATATTACTAATTATTAAATTAAAGACAGAGTATGTCTGTGACCATACACATAGAGAATTTGATAGGCTTATTAGAATGACTCTTCTTTTTATCAGTCTATAACAACATAAGAATTAAAGTTTATAATTAGAGTAATAGGTTGCTTCTTTTTTCCTGAATAATTTTTAGTAGTACATACTCCATTATACTACCAAAATTTTCTCAGTGTGACCTTACATTTTTTTGGTGACAATTATAACCAAAAATCTCCCCACTTACACTATCTTGCAAATCCATTTGTGCTATCAATGTTCATGAAGGAAAACCACATGTTATATTTGTGTATCTGTATAACATATGTATATATATGTATACATACATGTATGTATATGTATATATGTATTACATATATATTATTCTATTCTGGAAAGAGGCACTATTATCTTTTCATATGAAAATTATTATCCATCTTAGCTATTATAACATAACACAAAAACTAATCTAGAATTATAAGATAGATATGCTTAAATCATATGGAGTAATATTATACATTTAAAAAATAAAGTATTCTTAAAGTGACATAGAAATAATAAGCATATTATTATTGGGATAAATTTTAAAGAATATATAATTCAAAATTAATGAAGAAACCAACATATGCAGGCATTTTCTTCAGAATACCTAGCTAAAATAAGCCAGTGGAGTTCAATCTGATGACTGATTTTTCCATTTACACAGTTAATGTACAAACTAATGTAAACTCAAGTCATAATTTGGGGCAGGAGAGTATCATATGCAGTATTACTTAGATTTTTTAATTAATGTTGTTATGTTTTATACTTACTCTGAACAGAAACATAGGCTATTAGATCAGCAGTGTTGCTATAGCTTTACTTTTTAACTAATAAGTAATGAGATTTCATTTACGATAAAAACTTTAAACCAGTTCTGTCGTGTGGCATGCCACAGACAGCTGTCAAGTTGTCTCTCCCTTTTGACAGTGATACAGCATCTATTTTTTATAGTTAATATTTTACTGAAAGAATAAAAGATCAGACACATCAGAATCTCTGAAAAATCTAGATATCTGTTCACAAACACAAACATTATTTTGGGCAAGGTGATGAAGTGTACTTCTTATGGATCCTTGGGTACAAGCATGTCCTTCTTAGGCAGGTGCAAATATGTCCAGGCTGATGACTGCATTTTGGGAACAGATAAAATTAAAGGCTAGGTCACAAATATGGGCTTTTTGTGATTTATGCAGTATCAATGGTTAGAGAAAATTTCCATGTATTGAGGTCACAATTACTTCATTTCAATCAGATTTTAAAACCATACTGAGCGCTGTTGTTTTGAAAGTCAATGTACTAGGCACAAGAGAGAACCAAAATTTTGTGTCTGTCCTCTGGGTGTTTACAGTCTTTTCTTACAGTTACAGAGTAAGCCAGAAGTGGGTAAGAGCCAGGAAAAAGGTACAGAGGGCTTTCTGAGGTACCAAGTGGGTTTTCTGAGAAGGAAGTGAATACATATGTAATGGCACTGGAAAAGTAATTTAGAACTGTATCTGAGAAGGTGTTGCTAAAATTAGGAAAGAATTTATAAACAGATTCAATAGTTCTAAGTATTTATTACTCAGTGTTTGAGCTGAGAATTGACAACATATGTTTCTGATTAAATTTCAATATTCATTCTCAGTGGTTTTAATGTTACTAGTTTCTTCCACTGAAGAATTTTAGCAATATGGTGTTCAGTGACTCTGATTCTAGTCCTGTAAAACTCATAGCTAAAGTATGCTATCTTATGAATGGAAATATTAATCATAGGAAACATTCATGTAAGCTGAATGGAAAAATATGTTAAGCACATTTTTTGATCCAGTGGCTACACTAATAATAACAACAGATAATCAGTGAGTATAACAGCAGTAAGTTTTTAAAAATTTCATGAGGTCTGTAATCTTTTATCTGAGATGTAAACTCATCTTTTAAGTCTCTTTTAACCTGACCATTCCCATTGAATTCCTAGTTGAGTGTCATTTCTCCTTCTAGCATCAATTTTCATAGTACACTAAATAAATCCCCAAGTATCTATAATTCATTTTGTCATCCATGAACTAGACACGATTGGGTAGATCTTCATCATTACTTAAAAGTTTGCAATGAAATTCAATGGGATGATTATTATTAATTATAGTGTTGGGACCTGCATGATTTTCTGCATGATTTAGATGTGATTTGAGCAATATTTTTTCCATAGAATACTGATTCCTCAGAGTATAAGTTAACTCTCATGTAAAAAGGGTTTCATTGCCAATTACCTTGGGAAATTTATCATTCAATACAGTTTTTAACATCAAATAATCAAAATTTTAGTCATTGCGTGTTGTAAATTTTTAATAAGGGATGAAGTACATAACATTTACTAACTAATTTAATCATGTGATTTGTTTCTGTGTATGTAAAAATGCATATACATATCTATATATAAGAAGTTTCACCAGAAGTATTTTCAACCTCATGTTGCCTATAGGTAGAGAGGAATCTGTTATGTGTTTCTAATAATTCACTGACGTTGAACTTCGATTGTTACCAAGTGAGCCTGGCCCTGCCCTAAGCTGGGTCTGTTGCTGTTCTGTCTAAGCTAACATGGTCTTTAAAAGAAGCATGTGACTACAATTTACGGCAGATACAGTGCTTGTGATGAAGTTTAGGGCCAGTGAAAGGCAACCATCTCAGTTCATGGTCTTCCTTTCTGGTTTCCCAGTTCTCCTCCTTGATGTATGTCAATAGTTTCTCACACTGGTTGTGCATTTGGATCACTTTGAGTGGAGTAAAAATTACCCAGGCCACACCCATGTCAAACATCCAGTGTCTATGGGTAGAGGGCTCCAGCATTACTTTCTAAGAATATTTCTTCTCTCCTCTAAGTAGACCAAGTGATAAAAGTATACAGCCAGGGCTGAGAAGTATACCTGGAGACTGAGTGGGAAAGTCCCTATTCTGGACTCGTTGCCATTATTTTAATCAGCAACTTCCCAATGAGATCCATATGTGAAGAAAGCTCCTTCCATTGCTCCTGGCCTTCACGGAGTGTTTTCTTGCTAGAACTCCAATTACCATCATGTATCTTTGACATCCTTGGATTATATGGTTTTATGTGTAAGGTAAGTCAGAGGGAAATGGGCAGGAATATACAGAATTTTGTATTACAGAAATGCTGCCTTTCACACATGAGAGAGTATGTGCAGTGGTTGAAACTGGGCGTCTTTAGGCCAGCTGGATACTTGGCATCACGTTGCCATGAAAAAGTTACTACTCCTTTTTTTGCTTGTTTCCCCTTTAAATGAAGTTGAAAAGAGTACTTAACTTCATGTGTTAGTAATGAGGATTTATATGAAGCATTTGGTAAATTGCACATCTTAGTTATTTTAATTGTCATTATCTTCACATAACAAATAAATGTATATACATGCAGAGATTCAAACATTCATCTTTTTCCTAATAAAGTGGAAAGTGACTAGTATGTTATACAAAGCTGACTCCTTTCTGTGTTTATTCAATAATAACAGTTACTCTCCTGAACAGTCATGCAGAGCATTCTAAGATCTAACCTCATGCAACCTTACTGTTTTTTCACTGCAATTCGAAAGAAAAAAAATTAAGACCATATAGTATTGAACTATAATCACACCTAGAACATAGAATTCCCACCCCATCTCTGTGCTCACACTCTGTTCTCTATCCAACCACATGTCTACCTGTATAGGTTCTAGTGACCATTCAACATCCACATAAATTGCCTGCTTCCTCCATAAAGACTTGCCCCTGCCTACACTACCCTGCCCACACTCTGGCTGTCACAACCCTTGAATTGTATATCTCCTGTCTCTCAAATCAATTAGTTCATAATATAAAATGTAATCAACATTGCAAGAGACTAGACAAGAGTATTTCTCAGCCCAACGCAAAGAAAAGTTTATCTAAACATATTTTTAGAATACTCAAGTCTCGTTTCAATCAAAACCCATAACAATACCCTAAGTCAGAGATGTGTAAATTGTGGGAATGATATTTCTCCCCTTTCAACAAGGGAAATAAAACCTCTTGCTGTTGCTGATATACTAACTTAAGACAAAATTAAGTCCAAAAGAATTTAAATAAATTATTCAAAATTGAATATGAAATGATTTAAGGACACCATTATGGTTGCCAACAAGTCATTATCCAGTCTGGATGAAAGGGAAGGTGTTTAGAAAACTAAAAATTTTTGAGCACCATGCCCTTATGGTATGTCCCGAACACCAGTATTGAGAGTGTTTATAGAATTCTGATGTGATCACAGCAGACGTGACCTCGCTGAGACTAATTCTTCTATCTACAAGGGTACAATAATAAGGGTATCTTTGGCTGCAAACTTTTTATTATTCATTCAAATTTCTGCTCTCCCCATATGACTTTGTAATCCATTATTCATCCTAAGAACCTGGCAAAAGCTGACTATGTGAACTCTATAAGCTACATTTAATTATGTTCTACTAGAAAGCTGGGATATTTCATATCAAAATAACAATAACTTGATTCACAGGTTTTCTTTTGGGAGGCTAGCCCTAAACAAAAGCGTCATGTTAGCTTTCTTAGTATAATGCCGTGAATACCACCTTTTACTGAAATTCTCATTATTAGAGTCACAAAAGCATTAGATTGCAAAGCTGGGTCATTGTCTCCAGAAGCTACCATTGTGATACCTGCACAGGGGAAATATACAGGAACGATAGGGTTCTTGGGAAAGCTGCCAGGAAGGAACATGTTCCTGAGTAATAAGCATCAGAGAAAGGGCAAGAAGGAAATATGATTGTTAGGCTAGTAACTTTACAGGAAAGGACTAGAGGCTAAATGAATTCTTCTATATATCAACACAAACATTGATTATGGTTTTCCTTTCTTCATGCTTTAAACTCATCACAGATATTTTTATTTGAAATGATAACCAAGATTGCTTCTGTCCTTCAAATTTTGAGGTATGTGAAATTCAGTGTTTCTGTGAATCTAAAGATACTTTATCTGTAGTAAATAATTATTCTAATAAAAACAAAAGATGCATTTATCAATTAAAAGCTGTAAATAGTGATGCAATCGCCAAATAGTGAATATTTTCATTGTTTTTCCTTGCTGTGTTTAGGAGATAGACATTAGACATTATCTTAGGAACATGCAATAGTCCAAATTCAAAGGCAAATGCTAAATCTTAGTTATGGAGTAATAATAGGAAACATAATTTTAATTACTTCTTTTGCCATGTTAATTCCATTTTGTTAGATTCTTACAGAGAAAAGCATGTATAAAAATATTGCTTAGTAGTGTATTCCATCACATATGGTTTATGAATACTACTTTTAATTTTGCCCGAATAGTGCCTGTTTCTTAACTAAATCTGGAGAATTGTAATGACAATTCTGTAATCAAGACTCAAAGAAAAAAGAGTGCCAAAGTCATCAGACAATGTTTGAAAAATGCAAGAACTTTTAAACTTCATGTTAATAAATCTGTTTAACTATGCATAAATTTATATATAAATGTCTGCAAAGAACAATCTTTTGGCAATTTGGGTAGGGTAAGAGGGACAGAGCTACCATTTTTTATGTTTTGTAAGTTTCTACTTTTAATTTATAGCTTGGTCTTTTCCTTATAGAATTTGGGGAAAAATGAATGCAAGATTTTTGTCCATATGTAAGTTGAAAGATGCTTAGGCTTCTTTTCACGTAGTGAACTGGCACATTTGTCACTTTCATAGGTGTAAATCTTTTCTCCCCTCTACAGTGGTATTCTCTGCTCCCCTTTATTTCTAACTATTGCTGTTTATATGCCATATTACATTCTCTAATTTCCTTTTATCTTTTCTTTATTTTGCAGTGTCTCAGTATGTGTCTCTTTAAGACAAGTTAATTTAGCCAATTACTCCAGTTTGGTTGAAGATAAAATCTTTAATTTATCCAGACCTCCTTTTATTCTTTCTAGGTTACTCTTTCCATTAATTTCATGAAACATTCTAATTCTCCAGTTTAGGGAAAAGCTAATTTCCCATCTACATGCAAAAGCGCACACGTGCAAACACACACACGCACTCAGATGCAAACCAATATATAACTATACTTTCAAAACTAATTTTTCCTTTTCTTTTCTTTGATAATCATTTTTTTGCATTTTCCAAGGTTTTTGAAATAGTATGAGAAATCTATATTTATTATGCATTATGTTATCCTTAAGCTTTTTTTAACTCATTTACATTTTAGTAAAACTAAGTTTCATCTCCTCTCTTGAGAGAATATTTTGACAGAATAGAGTATAAGGACCTGGGATGCCTGGAGGAATGTCTGGGTAATTACTATTGAGAAAGGTGAAAAGAGCAAGACTCAAAAGCTTGAGGCATTTGAAAATAAAAATGCCATTTTTAATTCATCTATTTATTAAAGCATTGCACATTCTAGTCACTGTTTTAAGAGTAAGGGCAGATGAAAAATGACATCCCTGAACTTCAAATTGGGAAGAAAGATATGAAGTATATAAAATGATACAGTTCTTGCTAAATGAATATATATGAGGAAGTAACCAGCCAAACCTAGGGCAAGTTCCAAAAACAAGGGACATTTGAGATAGGTTTTGAAGACAATAGCTTGAAAGTGCCTATTTTATTGATTTTACACTTGTGATATATTATCTAAGGCAACCATTATCAGAGGCATTTCCTGTATAATTTGGCATGTTTAAATGTCTTTATTCTTGTATGTATGTGAACGACTTCGGCTTCTAATTCAGATGACCTAGAAGAGATTATATCTGTTTCAGGTTCTGGACAATTTGCTCTTAAATATGTGCTATCTGCCGCTTTCATGTGTATATAGGTTTTTTTGTTTGTACCATATAAGCAGAGCAGTGAAAATGATACATGCAAAATATAACTATATCGATTCAGATCATAAGAAGATCAAGACCACAAAAGTATATTAAAAATGACTAAATATTTCAATATTTGATTATTAGTTTTTAAAAATTTGGATGTCACCGTATCTGTACACCTTCTCCAGCTCCCTTGCCTGCCTCTTTCCTGACTCAGTTACACTTTTTCTCTCTGGCTCTCAGAGCCCTGTGCTTGCATGTCCCAATAAATTGTCAGCACTGTATTCTTTGCCTCAGGCTCTATTTTCTAGAGTGCCAAGGTTAACACAATCAGTGCCTCAGCATGGGGCTTTGGAGTTAGGTTCCTTAGCTCTCTAAAAACAAAAACTGCTGGCTTAAGTGAAATCATAATTACCTAGGCATCCATTTGTGATTAATTATGATGTGGAGGGCAAAGCATTGGGAGGGATCTTAGCAATTTTAGGAACCATGTTCTTATAAGGATTGTGATGTGGAGAAATTATTTATGACAGCAATAGAGACCTTCAATATTAGATTAAAAGAATCAGGCAAGAAATTTTCCAAGTTAATGCATTCTCAGTAAGCCAGAGGACACTAACTTTGCTGGCTTGGTAGTTTTTCTATGATGGAGTTAAGACTTTGAGAGTGAAAGGGATGGGGCAATGGGTAAATGAACTTGACAATATCGAACCCCAAATTGCAGTCCTTCTCTATTGTCATAGGACATACGTCAGTCTCCTCTTACCTAGAGACTATGTGATGATCTCACACGAGGCCAGCATCTTGTAATAAGACACATTTCCCTCAAGATATGTTCCTATCACACTATACTGCCTACAAGGCATAACCAAAGTCAGGTCTCAGCACACCCTCAAAGGGGAAATCAAAACTATACTCCAGGAATAAATAACCTATACTGGAAAAGTAGTAGCAGAACCAGGGTATGTAGTGGCAAGAAACCAGAATGTATGTGTGGGTCTGGGTCTTGAGACTGTAAGACTGGGAAGGGAGATGGAATGTAAGACTGGGTAGGCTCAGAGTCTCAAGAATCAGGATTTAGTATTTAGAAAGGACTACCCAAGTTGGTCCTAATAATTTTCTGTTTTTGCTCTTAGAAGCCTGGACTCAGTCATGGCCAGGAATAATCCAAGTAGAGGTGTAAGAACTTCCTTGGCAAAATGTTAAAGAGGCAATCAGAAAGTTCTAGTATATGAGAATGTTATAATGGCTGTTTTTATGCATAGTTCAAGAACTCATCATATGACCAAGTTCCCTGGGAGCTAATGAAGGATCCTCCATTCACTAGGGAGTAAAAAAAGTATACTATCAGAGGTGGGGATGGGTACCAGAGTCCTTGATAGTCCTTGATAGTTTGGTAGTAACTGTCCTCTGTAGGGTGAGGTGTTTTTTTGTTTTTGTTTTTGTGTTTTGTAGATATTCCAGGCATTGACCTGACCTCTCTATTCTCTCTAGGAAAGATGAGATTCTGGGAAAGTAGAGTGCAAGTAACAACAATTAATCATTAGCACCAAGATGAATATAATCATCAAAATGGACAGTAGGTCCAGAGTGGCAAATGGGACCTTGACCCACAAAGACCTATGGTGGCAGCTAGCAGGTCAGGGCATTCCCATGGAAGTGAGACAGATAGACAGCTGAATAGGGTGCTATATGTCTTGTGTAATAGGAAAAAGGTCAAGAATAAATTAGCAGAAAGCTAATGATAACTCTTGCAATGGAAAGTCATGGTTACTAACCCAGTTTCCAAATATAAGCTGTGCCTGATCCCTGGGATGCTTTGATGGAAGGGGGAGTCTAGGTTACCTTGAGCAGGGACCCTGCAATTCCACAGCAAGTATATGAAGTAAATATTCCTCCAATTATTCCTTTGAATAATTGTATAGGTATTTGCCAAGAATATTGTATACTGGTGGATAGGAAATACACAGATTTTAAAAATGTTAGGCATGGAGTTTTAGAGGACATCGATATCTGGGAATTTGAAATGCAGCCATGGTTCACCAGTTAGAATGGGGCAAAGATCAAGTGATAAATACAATTCTGGCTTGAAGTTATTTTACAGATCACGTTATGGTCACTTCTCTGGTGAGCTGACATGTCGCATTCGAAGGACATAGATGGACACAACTTGTAGGAATGGGCACTGTCTGAGATATAAACCTTGTAGACCTTCTCATTTTTGCTTAACTGCCTCTTTTCTCTCTTATGGTCAATGACTTATCCATGCTGATTTTCTTTTCCATTTCTATACTTGGATGAAATGCCCCAACAGACAGCATGATATTCAGTTGCCTGAGAAGCTGACAAGGGGTTGAATGGCCCAGTTTGAAATAGGGAGTGACTTAGCTCTCCATAGGGTGAATTTTGACACCCTATGGAGAGCTGAGTCGCTACCTATTTCAAACTGGGATGGAAGACTGGAAGAAATTGATTAGATAAATTTCCTCTCCTTTCCTCTTTCATGGGCTGCTCTTTGGTGTGATTTCTCTGTGTGAACCTGCGTGAAAAGTCCTGCTTTCCAAGCAAGCACAGCTTCTGAGCAACTAGTTATCCATGACTTGTGTTGAAGGAGTCACCATCAGAGCAGTGAATAGCACTGCAATCCATTTATCTCTGCCTCACATCTAGCTTTTTCCTCATCCTCACCAGCCTGGGCTTGGACCTTACAAACAGCATCAACACTTCAATCCATGCCTTGGGTTTTCTAATACAGAGACAATAGTAATATATTGTGTGAGTATGTAGAGAACAATTAGCCACTCTTCAGCCAACCAGGTGGGTTTTTGGGGGGAAATGTTTCACACATCCTGTTGGGTCAAAGCTATTGAGCATGGGAAATATAGCTTCAGCATTATATTTATTTCCACTTTGTGACAGATTATAGTATAATCAGCCAGCGTGGACAAAAGACCTTAAAAATCCATATTAAAATGCCATCCCATTTGGTCTGCCATTCACTTCTTTTGAAGATTTTTTTAGGTTAAGTTGAATGAGAATTGAATGCACTTATGTCCTCTTAGCAATAACTACTCTGTCATTTTTCTCTTCTGCATTTCAGTCAGTTCTGACTAAGCACTGTATCAATTTCTTCCTCTTCCAGCAATGCATTTCCTCTCCTTCTGTCTCAGTTACTATCTGTGTTATCAGGTAACCGAAGATAATAAAAAATTCAGCTCACTCATACTTCATACACAAAGTGATGTGTGTGCTCAGTTTAAAAAGGGCAGGTGAGCTGACTGAGGCACGAGGGTGTGGGATGCGTGTTGGTGGCCGCTGTCACTGTGGCGGTCATGTTAGTGATAACTGGGTGGGGGCTTTTCTGGGGACCGTCAGAACAATCTGCTGCTTCAGCGTAGCCCTCCATAATCCTGAATTGTCCTCTTTGTTCTTCATTCTCCTTGCAAACTGACAGGGGTGGGGGTAGGGCATCAGGAGGCTGGGTTAACCCGAGGTTGTAATACAGTTCAGGGCCAGTGGTATAGTGTGGGAAAACGAGTTAGGTCAGGAAACTATAGCAAAAAAATAAGTGAGGGAAGTAATTGCTCCAAGATGAGTCTGTGGCAGAGACGATGCTGTTCGCCAAATCTCATTTTCTTTTCTTCCTGGGAATACAGCTGACATCCCGGTGCTTCCCTAGCCTTAGGTGACTGAGTTCTCTTCATGTGGGAGAAAGTGACGTTTGCCACTTCCAGGTTGGGTCCTGAAACTCTATTGCGTGGCCTTGTACACAGCATAAAATAGACCTCAAAGCACCAGGAGATAGCCTCCCTCCTCAAAATGAACCTGCAATAGACAGTCTCATGACCCAGAAGTAAATCTTTATTAGGTGACTACCAAGATTTGGGGGCTGTTGATTGTAGCAGTTGGCCTGTCCTGTGTAATATGGATCCTAAGTGTATTCTTTCTCTTAAACATCTGCATTGAAAATGAGCATTAGTTTTATTCCTTGCAGGTGGGAATTTGGGCAAAAGAGATGCCAAATTCATAAAACCTGGAGAATGGCAGAGAAAAGAATAACCCTCTTTATGCCAGTAATGCATTGTTGTCAATACTCTCTTAAACTCAAAGAGGAGAAACGTGCTTATTTCTTTTAATAGAAAATGAAAGTCTTGAATCCACTCCATAAAAGTTGATTCCGGTAACTGAAATGGATGTACTAAACTCTTAAAAATGTGACATATGAGAACCATTTTTCCAAAGAAAAATGTCATCATTGGGGGTTTACATATGGAGAACTAGTTACATACTCCATTTTCTTATCATCAGTTATTTTATTAATTGTTGTATACTAATAAGCATAAACATAAACGACTAGGGATTTCAAATGGGCACTCATTAACTTCCTCTGCATTGATTATGCAATGTCATTTTACAATATGCATATTATATATACCAAATGTTTCTTTTTATAATTTTATGTTAATTATTAAACTTAGAATTAACAATTATGAATAATTATTAACATATTCCATTCACTGCTACTATCATTCATATTTTTATAACCGGGGCTACATTCCAGAAAAGGGAAACCTCATTACATTCAAATATCGTTTGTATACTTTGGGCTTCAACCATTTAAAATATCAGAGAAATAACTAATATATTCAAGGGCAATTTAAAAACTGCCCTAATGAAAATAATGAGAAAAACAAAATTCCCATTATTTTTCCTGAGTCTTTGTTATTTTTCAGACATTATTTTCCTGACACAGACGTTATAAAAATAAACACAGTGATTAACTATTTTTTAAAAGATGTTGAACAATAATTTATGATACGATTATGTAACAAGTAAATTTTGTTGGATTGCCAGTCTATGATTAGTTCCATCAGAGAAAATGTTACTCTGAATCTTTTTTTCTGACCAATAAGGCAAAATTGTTTGGGGAGGAGAAAGAGAAAGCGATATTGGAGAAGGCAAATATAAACACATCATCTCAGAGTTCACAAGAGCCAGGAATACCAGCAGAGTCAAGCCTATGTCTTATGAATCACACAGGTTGAAGGAAAAAAGATATATTTAGTTTGGAAAATATTTTGATTTGGAAAATATGTAGAAAGAGTTTATTTGGAAACAAAATACCTCTCAACACTATTCATATAGAAAACTAGTATCTGTAAGACGTAATTATGTGCAGTGAGAAGAAATTGTGGATAGGAACTTTTAAGCTTAATAAAGGGGAAGAAAAACAATGAAATTTCTTAAATTGGAATGAGTTACCACTCAAGATAGCAAGTTGCACCTCACTGCAGATAATTAAGGAGATCATAGTTTGCTAAAGGTATTGTGGATAGATGGATGCATGTGCAGGTTGCTCGCAAAACTGGATTAGATGATCAGTAGGGTCCCTTTTACTTCTTACATTCTATGGTTTTAAAAGTCTATGTCTTGCTTCTGATTACATACAAGGGTTATTAAGTGTTTTCATCTGATTTAGCAGTGAATTGGCCGGAGATGGAAATCTTATCAGGTACATACAGATTTGTTGTTACCAAACTTTATAGCGGTTGACATAAGGAAATGTGAGGCATGATGGAGCAGATAGAGCATCTTACATACCAGATAGACCTCAGTAAACAGTAGAGCATATACTTAGCTATGCTCCAGTAGAAACTGGACATTCAGGTATGCAT
Organism: Balaenoptera ricei; assembly: GCF_028023285.1. Taxonomy (NCBI): domain Eukaryota; kingdom Metazoa; phylum Chordata; class Mammalia; order Artiodactyla; family Balaenopteridae; genus Balaenoptera; species Balaenoptera ricei. The sequence continues at coordinate 23,071,416 of NC_082640.1, forward strand.
GGATTTTTCTTTATCCTTAGCAACATGGGGAAGTTCCATGAAATATTTGTTCTCTGTACTTGTGCACATAGCTATAGAGACGACCTTAGGAATGGAGACGTGCTGCCTCCATCCCTGTCCCATAAAGGAGTGGCTGTCCTGGTTCTGGGAGTGCAGTCACTGCACAGCCCTCAGGTGTCAGCCTCTTCCCGGACGGTCTGCCTATAGTCACTTGTTGATGGAGATGGGGTTATCAAGGCCCAATTATTTTGGCCCAACTCAGGACAATTCTGGTGAGCCATTTTACTTCCATGGTACCTCTTGGGGGTCAGCTAAAGCAGGGTTTCTTAAGTTTGGCACTAGTGACATTTTGGGGTGGGTAATTCTTGTTAAGGGGCTATCCTGTGCATTATAGAATGTTCAGCATCATTCTTGTCCTTTACCCACTAGATGCCAGTATCAATCCCTCACCCCCAGCCCATCACACACACAAAAAATGTCTCCAGCATTATCAAATATTCCTGGGGGAGGGTGGGGGGGAAATTGCCCCCAGTTGAAAATCACTGGGCTAAAGTTGTCAGGTCTACAATTTCTCCTAATTGTCAGTCCGTCCCCCCACCTGCCTCCAGGGGTTGATTTCAGTGAACCTCCACAATAGACATCTCCAACACTAAACCCTGTGACAGATTCACAGAAAAAAAGAAACGCTCTTTAAAACCACAGTTGACTGGAGTCAGTAGGTTTTTAGGAAGTTGCCGTAATTCAGCAAGTCTATTTTCAGCTCCTTGCAGAGGCTGTTGAAAGAGGCAGAGATTCAAACCTGAAGTTAGCAGATGAGGCCTTAAGGTAGCCAGCTACTTGAAAGGATCTCTGGCTATATAATGATGCAGGCTTTGTAAAGATTTAAGTGGAGGGAAATTTGGAGGGTGGACTAAAGTGCTCTGTACTGTTTAAAGGCGGGGGGGGTTTGAAAATTAATTTTAGGTCGCATGGGGGCACTGGTCTAGTGAGGAGACACATGGAGATGGGCAAGATTGGGAGAAGCTGGGGCCTGTGGAAAATTTTGTCTAAGTAAGAATCAGGGGGAAAAGTTGATTAGTTTACTGGTGTTATGACATAAATATGCCTTCCATATTTCATATACCTTTGCTCCTCCAACCTTTAGTAAAGTCTGCTTCTCCCACAAGTTTACAGTTTTACTCCAAGTTTGTTCATGTAGGCTTGAGGAAAAAGAGTAAGTTTGAAAAAAAACATTTTTTTTTTTTTTACCTTATTAGTAACACCTCATAAAAAGTTGTTCAGTTGCTGGTGCATAATGACTCTGAAGTATTTCTAGCCTCAGATCGTACTTTCCCTGTAGTTACCAGTTGCTGGCCATGAGGTATATTTTCATGTAGTGAGTTACATGCTTTGTCTTTTATCTCTGGCCAGACCTTCCTTCTTTAATCACTGTGGTTTTATGTGTGGGGTAGACTCTTGCTACGGTTCTGCTTTATTTTTTAATTTTTATTTCTTAATTGAGGGAGGTGTGGGTCAGAGTTGAGATTCCTCTTCTCTGTACTTCTTCCAAATTGTCTGGGCTTAGGGACCTCAAACTGAATTCAGTATCCAGGTGTGATAGTCTCAAAATTTCAAGAGACCTTGTCAGTCTGTAGTGAGATGAGACATAGCTTCCTTTGTTACTTAATAGAACTTCTTTGGATAAATATCACTAGACTACAGGATGTTTAAGTGCTGTCACCTTTATTCTCATTGTAGTTTCGAGTCAAAAAGTGTATATCAATGAACTAAGTATGTCTGTTAGTCTTAAACAGTTTTTTTCATAAAGGTTCTTTTTTTCTGGTAAGTGGTACTGTTATCTGTTGTCCTGTGGCAAACTACCCCAAGTCTTAGTGCCTTAAAACGGTCATTTTGCCCATGATTTGTGGGTCAGGAGTTTGGGAAGAGCTTGGTCGGGTGGTTCATCACCAATCCGTGTCACGTGAGTTGGGGCAAGCAGGGTTGGACAATGCATTTTGAAGATGGTGTCTTTTCTCACATGAACACTGTGCTTCTCCGCCCATCTCTCTCCTTCACACCAGACATGAGCAAGTATATCTCAGAGTGTGATACACTTCTTGTTTTCTAATCCTCATCAAATGGCTTAGGTTTCTCACAGTTTTACCTCCAGGAAGAGTTTGGATCCCTTAAGTAGTAGCAAGTCTAAAGAACTCCAGGGAAAGACCAATGTTGGTGCTTACCCTCCAGGCCAACATAGTATGGTCGGGGAGGCAGCATCCCTAAGAACACAGCAAATCCCATGGCAAGCTCACTACTGGAGAAGAGAGGTAAAGTCTTGGGGAGGGAGAACATTATGCCTCCAATGTGGGTTTATAAACTGAAAAATTAAGTTTTTATAAATAAATATAATTAACCCAATCTGCCTTGCTTCCCCAGGATGGTCATGAAGACTAAGAGAAATAATGTATGTAAACATAAACCTCCTAACACAAGGTCAATCATTTAGTAGATACTTATAAATTATTATTATGAATAATTAATATTAGTCTTATGAATATGAATTTGACCTAAGGTGTTTACACCTTTTGTTATTTGGAATTTAATGAATTCTGTTAAACTGATCTCTAAAGTAATGCATTTATCTTTATGAATTTCTCTCATGTAAAATTATATTCTGAGTGAGACACGTTACTATGATAAAACATGATAATTGCAGGTTAATGATAAGGCAGGTGTTTTTATATGGCCATATATAGTTTAGAGCAGCCGGTCCCCAACCTTTTTGGCACCAGGGACCGGTTTCATGGAAGACAATTTTTCCACGGACAGGGCGGGGGAGGGGGGATGGTTCAGGCAGTAATGCGAGCGACGGGAGCGGCAGATGAAGCTTCCTCTCCTGCCTGCCGCTCACCTCCTGCTGTGCGGCCCAGTTCCTAACAGGTCATGGACCACTAGTAGTCCGCGGCCTGGGGGTTGGGGACCCCTGGTTTAGAGGGTGTTGTATAATCATGCAAAAATATAGCAAAAATATTAAACAAGGGTTTAAGAAAAATAAATAAATAAATAATATAACTCTGCCCGCTTCAAAAAAACTGCTTTCAATTTCCCATAGGCCCTTCTAGTTCATAATGTTCATATTTCTTGGACCAAATCTGGCTGTCACTTGTTTTGTAAATAAAGTTTTATTGGAAACACAGCTATGACGATTGGTTTACATATTGTCCAAGGCTGCTTTCATGCTGCAACAACATAGTTGAGTAGTTGCAATGCATATCGTATGTCCTACAAGACCAACATATTAAATACCTGGCCTATTACAGAAGAAAGTTTGCCAACTCATGCTTTAGATTTACAATATAATATATACAGAATTTTGCATTAGTTTTTCTTAACATTTCAAAAATATTTCCTAATTTCTACGACCTAAAAACTTTTGTAAATTATCCATTACTCATCTGTCAGTGTGGAGTCACAATTTATTTAGCCTCTCCTCTTTGTTAAAATATTAGGTTGTTTTTCATATCTTAAATTGTACAGAATATTCAGTGAGCATTATAAGTCATACAGGTCTTCTTCTTATACATTTGAACTTATTTATTTGTTTATTTATATGGTAAAATATATATGTGTATATATTCCATAGAAAAAAATTTCTGGGTCAAAGAGTATGATCATTTTTACGTCTCTTGACCTCTTGATCTATTTTCCTGTGCCAAAAGGTTTGAAGTAACTTCAGTGCTAGCAGAAGGAATTGGAACCCCGATTTTTACCACTAGATCCCTAACATGGGACAATAAGTATTATGTCCTAAATTCTTATTTAATGAGTTAAAATTAAATATAGATATTTATTCACTTTGCATATATTTGATTACCAAAAATATGGAAATTTTTTTAATCTACTTCCTTAATATTTGGACTATGTTTATAATCTAGTCACATACTTTGCCAGGTTTTGTAGGTTTTTTGTTTTTGTTTTCTTCTGTGAATCCATGTAACCTCAGGCTAATGAAAAAAGTAAGAAGGGAAAATCTGCCTTCAGGAAGGTTTAGTATGAGAGTCAATTTGGATACTGGAAGCTAGGGAAAAGTTTAACCCAAATCAACCAAATATTTATTAAACCTATTCTGCTGTAAAAATTGTGCTAGGCACTGGAGTAATGGAGTGAACCAGACTCCATCCTTGTCCTCTAGGAGCTAAATTCTCTGATAACTTAAGAACTGATGATGGTACATCAGGATTTTAGGTGAAAGTGCACTTCATAAGTACCATTTTATCTTTTTTTTTTTTTTCTGTCTCTGAATCACCTTTAGCATTAATTTTTGCTCACAAATGATTTCATTAGTGTTTTAAATCTTTATGTGATATTTAGTTGATTATAAGACAGTAACTATATATTGTTTCACACTGACACTCAGGAAGACATTTTTTGTCTTGTTTGGAAGGAGGAAAAAGCTTGTTTTAGGCAGTTAGAAATATTGGCAATTGTGTCCAAACTAAAATACTGAAAATAAAAAATTGATAAATTTTCAGTATTACCTATACAAATTCTACACTGCTGTGTGAAAGAATTTTTTCATCATCACCTGTTACCTCTCCAAAGCCTGTTGAGGATATTGCTTCAAGTTTTAAGAACCCATAACGAGTTACAGTGGCAAACGCTATACTTGAGATTCATTCAGGACACGTAATTTTTCAAGTTATTTGACACTCTTCAGTGGCATTTGGAGCTGTCCCTACAGGTTTGCAAAAGCTGCCTGTGACCACCTCTTCCCAACTACACATTCAGTAATGTCATGTTGGTGGCTTGAAATAAATCACAGTAGGAAGTGTTTACACCATAGAAATTGTCAAATCCTGTAAATTAGGGCTTCCTTTTCACTCCCCCCAAGAGAATGAGTTGTTGAATATTTACAAGCACATCACTGCTTTTGGTCTGACATTTCTAATCAGTTCTTTATGTATGAGAAACATATTACAAAACTCATAATTTCCCTCTAAATTATATGAGAATTGTTCTCTCAACCCAAACTGACACCCATTATAAACTAGGAATCAGCAATGTACTGAATTTTCCCGTAAACATCCACAGGCCTGAGATTCTTTGCCAACCTATGGATGGTGATAACTCTAAGCATAATGAAGAAGGAAGCCGTGCTGTAGAGACAGGGAGGGAGAGAAAGGACATCTCCTGACAAATGTACTTAATTAAACTGTGTGCACATCACCATGGAATACCCAACATCTTGATGTATTGTGATCAGTTCCTAAATTATCAGAGAATTTATCCTGAAAGGACAGTGACGGAGTCTAGCTCATTCCTGTATGCCAGGGCTTAGCACAGCTTTTGCGACAAAATAGGCATAAATACGGACTTGATTTGGATTAAAGTTTTCCCTGCTGCACTACCTAAAATGATTCTCATACTAACCCTGCTTGAGCAAGACCTTCCTTTCTTTTATGTAATCTCACATTCTAATTGCTGAAAATAGAATATGAACTTACATATCAAATGTCTTCACTTTTTTTAAATGAATAAGATATTAGTTCCAAAGACTACTTTCATATCATTATGCCATTTTAAATTCTTAAATTTGCAGGAATATGATAACCAATACAAAATTAATCTATCTAAAGATATATTCGATCTAACAGTACCAGTGTAGTGAATTTCTGGCCTCAGCTACTGTTATATAGGCATAAAAATACTCCATTTAAAAAATCAGATAGTTTTCGGATGAGTTGAATCTTACTTTCTCTTTCTCTTTTTCTCTTTCACTTATTTTTTAACAAAGTGGAAATAACATTTTCTTTATTATTAGATGAATAAATGTCTATTTTAAAACTTTAAAAAGTATAGTGAGTTACACAAAGAATGAAATAGAACAGGCACTCTCAATTGACAAGGATTCTTTGCCCGACCAAACTTCAGTCAGGCCCATCTGCGCATTTCCTTGTAAAATCTAGTTTTAGCAAGAATCCTGTGAAGTCAGTTTAACCAGAACCCCTCACCCTCAATATTTGATCAGGTTCCTCATCCGCCACCATCTCCCAGGTGTTGTCTGATCACCTGGCCTGTCTTCAGCAAAGATCCTGTTAAGTACATTTAGCCAGAATTCCCCCACTCCTGATGTCTCCTCTTAGTTATTTCCCATCCACTGACCACCACCCTGCTCCTTGGCTATAAATTCTGCTTGTCCAAGCAGTATTGGATTTGAGCCCAGTTCTGTCCGGAGGTCTCTCTTCCCCTATTGCAATAGTCCCGAATAAAATTTGTTTTTACCACTTTAACTACTGTACAGCTCTGGTTTTCCTTGGACACAATCCACCTTTAATATTTTCTTGTGTATTTATTCATGGTAATACTCTTCTATTTATTTCCTTCATGGCACTTTTCAACATATATAATTTTCTTGTTAATTTATTTATTTACATGTTTATTATTTCTCTAACACCCCAGAAAGTACAGACCTGGGCCTTTCTGGTCATATTCAAATTCTATTCTCAGTGTCTACCCTGCATGAGGCACATTCATTATATCATCACATTCTGCTATTTTACCTTACCAGTGCCACTGAAGTCTATTCTCTTTGTTTCTGGCTCCACTGTCACTCCCCTTTCAGACTTGTCATTTCTTGCTGGAACATGGCAGTAGCTTTTTAGGAGGTCTGCCTTCACTAGCAGTCTGTTCCTGACCTCCAAATTACACCCCCCACCTTTGCCACTAGAGAACATTCTCTTAAACACATATTTTAATAATCTGCATCGGGCTTCCCTGGTGGCGCAGTGGTTAAGAATCCGCCTGCCAATGCAGGGGACACAGGTTTGAGCCCTTGTCCAGGAAGATCCCACATGCCGCGGAGCAACTAAACTAAGCCTGTGCACCACAACTACTGAGCCTGTGCTCTAGAGCCCACAAGCCACAACTACTGAAACCCGCACACCTAGAGCCCGTGCTCTGCAACAAGAGAAGCCACTGCAATGAGAAGCCTGCGCACCACAACGAAGAGTAGCCCCCGCTCACCACAACTAGAGAAAGCCCACACGCAACAATGAAGACCCAACACAGCCATAAATAAATAAATAAATTTATTTAAAAAAATAATCTACATCAGTTATAATGTCTCCTTTTCATTTATTATTTGTTTTATTTGAGTCTTCTCTCTTTTTTCTTAGATATTTATCTAAAGGCTTGTCAATTTTGTTAATCTTCAAAAAACCAAATCCTAGTTTCATTGAATTTTTCCTATCATTTTTCTATTCTCTATTATGTTTATTTATTCCCTGATCTTTATTATTACCTTCCTTCTCCTAACTTTGGATTTAATTTTTTTTTTCCTCCTAGTTCCTTACAGTGTATGGTTAGGATGCTTATTTGAAATTGTTCTTTTTCAACGTAGGTGTTTATTGCTATAAACTTCCCTCTTAGTACTGCTTTTGCTAGATCCCATAAGTTTTATTGTTTTCATTTTTGTTTGTCTCAAGATATTTTCTAATTTCCTTTTTAATTTCTTCTTTGACCCATTGGTTGTTCAAGAGTGTGTTATTTAATTTCCGCATATTTGTGAATTTTCTAATTTTCCTTCTACTATTGATTTCTAGTTTCATTCCATTTTGGTTGGAAACATATTTGGTATGATTGCAATCTTCTCACATTTGTTAGACTTATATTGTGACCTAATATGTAATCTATCTTGGAGAATGTTTCATGTGCACTCATGAACAAAGTATATTCTGGAATGTTCTGTTAGGTCCATTTGGTCTGTATTGCTGTTCAAGTCCTCTGTTTTCTTACTGATCTCCTGTCTGGATGCTCTAACATTATTGAAAGTGGGAGATCGAAATCCTCTACTATCATTGTGTTACCATCTAAATATTTCTCTCTTCAGTTTTGTCAAATGTTTGCTTCATATATTTAGGTGCTGATGTTTGGTGCATATATAATTATTATATATCTTCTTGGTGAATTGAGCCTTTTATCTTTATAATGCCCTTCTTTTTCTCTTGTGGCAGCTTTTGACTCTAAGTCTACCGTCTGGTATAAGCATTGCCACCCATGATTTCTTTTTGATTACCATTTGCCTGGAATATCTTTTTCCATGCTTTCATGTTCAGCCTATGTGTGTCCTTAATTCTAAAGCAAGTTTCTTGTAGGCAGCATATAGTGTACCTTGTTTCTTTTTCATTGTTTTAATCAGTCACTCTATGTCTTTTAACTGAGGATTTTAATCCAGTTACATTTAAAGTAATTATTGATAAGGAGGGACATTCTGTTAACAGTCATTCTGTTAATTTTCTCTCAATCTTGTAGCCATTGAACTGTTTTCCTCTCTTACTGTCTTTGTGTTTCATTGATTTTATTTTTTTTGTAGTGACATACTGTGATTTCTTTCTCATTTCTTTTGTGTATGAACTATAGGTATTTGTGGTTACCATGGGGCATACACAGGACATCTTATAGTATTATATTAACAATGTATTTTTAGCTGGTAACAGCTTAAGTTCAATCACACACAGAACCTACGTTTTCACTTCTCTCCCCCTACTTATGTTATTCATAACATGATTACATCATTTTATATTGTGTATATATTACCATAGTTTTATAGTTACAGGGTTTTTTAAAAATACTTTTGTCTTTTAACTTCTATACCGGAATCAAAATTATATTATAGTTAAACTTATAAATTATGTGCACCATTGTCCCCGAAGGCACCTGGAGTATGCTGGGCTGTGTCCATGCTCTGAGACAGTGAAGACAGAAGCCAGTCCCTCAGGCAGACACCAAAAAGTCAGAATGTTGGATGTACAGCCCAGTCTACTCTTTTGTGCCTCAGGAAGAAACAAAGTGCTGGGAGATTTCTCCCAGTGACATAGCACTGTTTTCTGCGGGGGGGAGAATATGGAGGAAGAGTATCACAAATTTTCCTACCAGCTTTGATGTGGCTGGCTTTGAACTCACCTGCAGTGCAGAAGCCTCTTAACTGGTTTCTGGATGTCTCATAAAAAGAAAAGCTTCATGTATTGTTGTCAAAATCGGCTTCTCCATGGGAGGAAGGAAGATCTGAGACTTCCTATCCTGTCATCTTGTTGACATCAGTCCCCAAAGGAACTGATTGCTATGAGGCTATTGTTGATGGCTGGCACTTTTTATAGGGAGTATTAAAGAGAAATGAAGCAACTAAGGTGTAGGTAGTGGGATTTAGAGCAAAAAAAAAAGAAGAATCCAAAGAATCTGTAAATTGGCCACTCTAAATGGTCCTACTGATATATGGAGTTGAGTATTTGACTTTAAAACCATCCTTCACTAATTTCTGCATGAACTCTATGTCAAGGCTAGGGTATTTTTGTTGTTGTTATTGGTTTGTTTTCCTCCCAAAGTCAAGAAGTAAATAGTACTGTTGTGAGGATTGGCAGACATTGAAAGTCACTGATTTCAAGGCTTCATGTGAGTTTTGTTGTTGACAGTTTGGGTTTAGATAGCCAGAAATTGGTTATCTCATGGGAAATACTAGCTCCCTGATTAGATAGTGAAAACATGGAGGATCACCTCCTTTTTATTTGCAAAGGTAAACTTGCATTACTTCCAATGTGCTTCACAATCAGAGTTCCCAGAAGGAGATTCTTCTTTAAGCTTCCTGCCAAAAGCAATTAAAGCCTGATGTTCTAGAAGAAGAGGGTTAATAATGCCTTAGCAATTAAACTCTCTTTTCTTGTAGGAAAATAAAAAAGGACCAGGAAGATTGCACAGTCAAAAGAATGGAGATGAAACAAATGGGGTACCAGGATATGTGAGGCTATTTGACTAAACAGTGAGAGAATTCTTCTCTAGGAAACCTCTGCTTGGTTCTTTGGAGATCCCTTATCTTTTCGTCCAAATCCTCAGAAGTGTGCAATATGGCTTGTTAATGCAACAGAGTCTGCTAGAACGGACATACCTCATTAGAGGAGAAACACAAGGGTAAATTGCAAATGAGGCTCATGTCGGGAGGGAGATGTGCTCTGAGGGGGAAGCAAAATGCTTAGACTATTAAAGCTAGAGAGGATCTTAGAAATATCTAGTACCACCTCCCTACTCCAGAGATGAGAATATTGAGGCCCAGAAACTATAGGACATGTGAATACGGGGACCAAGTTTTTACATTTTATTTTTATATTCCACACAAGCATAGACAATTAAATTTTCCTTGAGTATAAGTTTGGTGTGTACCTGTCTTCAATGTTTTGTAGTAATATAGCCACCTATATGTATATGAAAGTTGTTGAGTTTATAGTAATAACAAAAATATGGGCACAACCTAGCTTTCAATAGTTCCTTAAGCTGGAGTGACTCATTTAAATTTTCTGAACCTTAACTTCCTCCTCTTCAAAATGAGAATATAATGACATCTATCTCAAAGGACTCGTAAGAATAAAAAGAAAGTATGAGAAAATTACTGTAAACCAATAAATGCAATACAAATGTGGGTAATTATTATTATCACTATAAATATTAACTAGTAGATATGTGAACACTTAAATTCATGGATATCATGGCATTTTATTACTAGAAGTTATTTTATTTTTATTTATTTATTTATTTATTTATTTATTTATTTATGGCTGTGTTGGGTCTTCGTTTCTGTGCGAGGGCTTTCTCTAGTTGCGGCAAGTGGGGGCCGCTCTTCTTCACGGTGCGCGGGCCTCTCACTGTCGTGGCCTCTCTTGTTGCGGAGCACAGGCGCCAGACATGCAGGCTCAGTAGTTGTGGCTCACGGGCCTAGTTGCTCCGCGGCATGTGGGATCTTCCCAGACCAGGGCTCGAACCCGTGTCCCCTGCATTGGCAGGCAGATTCTCAACCACTGCGCCACCAGGGAAGCCCTAGAAGTTATTTTAAATACTACTTAGTCCTTTCACCTAATGTTATGTGCGAAGCAGTTGAGGTTCAGAAATATGATATGTCTTGCCTATAGCCATGCGTTTGGTGAATGAAAGGTCTCCAATCAGCTAGTAATTTATTGAGATTTGTTTATTCCATGCCAGTCTCTTTCTTTACATGTGTTACCTCTTCTGTACCCACAGCAATCCTATAAGATAAGTGAATCAGGATTGTTCTCATTTTACATGCTGTACAGCTCAGGTATGGAGAGGTTGAGGAAAGTTCTCTTGGCTTCACAGTTAGTAAGTAGAGGAGCTGAGATTCAAACCTGGCAGGCTGCTCAGGGTCTCACTGTCCCGATTTTTTCATCATCCTATAAAGCTCAGAGCCTGCAGAGTCTTTTGTACCTACAAGTCAGCTACTGGTTGTTTCTCTGTTGTACAGACTGGTGTTTTCTTGTTTCCTTTAAAAGCAAGCAAACACGCTCATGGGTGCTTGTGACCGTTGCATCTGGGAGGTTTCTGAGGGCCTTACAATGTGCTGTCACCGTTTTCTCTTTACTGTTAGGTTATTTCAGGTAACAAGTTTTTTTTTTTTTCCCTGATTTTATGATTTCCTTTGCCTTAACATCATAGAAGAATGGGACTGTAGTCTTCCAGTTACACATTTGTTGTCTAAGTATCTTCCCAGTTGCTAGGGTTTCTGTCTCATTCTTTCTATTGAACTGATAGGCATCTACTTCTAATAAAGGAAATACAAAATCAGATGGTTTTGTGTGCTGGAAACCTTCTCTAGCTTGCAAAAGGAGACTCCACAGGAGGCTGCCTCAAACCGGGGCTTTCCTGTAGAATGCCACAGTGTTTTTTGACAAGCACACTGCTTCACAATGTAGGGGCTTGTACATAAGTGCCACTCCTCTTAACCTCTCCTCACCGGCGCTAAACCCTGAGCACAACCTTCTCTTTGGTGTGAAAAGAGGCTCCAGAGACAGCAGTAGCTGCTTTATGGACACTGATGAATATCAGTCACTAACGGGGGATCGAGGGTGGACAGAGGTAGAGTTATCAGGGCAGGAGTGTAGGAACCGTACGCCAGCTCTGGCATTCCCTTATCAAATGATCATCCATAATCAAATTGGGAAAGGGAAAGTGCCTTTTTTTTTTTTTTTTTTTTTTTTAAACAAGCACAGAAAGTATTATTTTGGAGACTGGCAGAATGTAAGCAAGCCAGCTATTCATGCCATACCCAGAAGCTCAGACAGAACAAAATTATGCTTCAGATTAATGTATCGGTCAGTTCAAAGGTTAGACAAACAGCTGTTTCTCAAGGAGGCACACTACAAAGCTTAACTGTTCGTTGGAAGGTCTGTAATGGTCTCAGCGGATTCCCAAAGGAGTCACTGTTATTTGTTTCTGATTGGGAGATACCCCAAACTGACTCCATGCTACTGATGACCTCTGTTGCTAGGGCATGAGGGTGAAACTCTGGAGCCAGTGCGATTTTACCAGTCTCTGGGAAAAAAAAAAAAAAAAAGGAAAGGAAAGAAAAGAAGCCACCCACACATCCAACATGTCTTTAGTGACTCAAAGATTAGCCTCAGCCCGGCAGTTTGTAATGGAGGAAAGAATGCTGGAGAGTCAAGAGGTCTATGCTCTCATTTCTGCAAAAAATGTAAAATAACTTAAAATAGTAAGCTATTCAAGAACGTGGTTTATAGTAGTCAGGTTTGATTTGATGCAAAGCTGTGTAACTGGTAGTTTAAATAAAGGAAAGGAATAAGTTCCATCTTTATTCTATATTTCCCAACCTTCCCCTGGTGATTTTTATATACTTGAGTTGAATAACTCTTCATAAGAAGCTGCTAATTGTAAAATGAAAAACAAAATAAAGCTCTAAGAGAAAGACACACAGAAGAGAGGGAGAATTTAAATTGGAGTTGTCAATTGGGATATCATATATATTTGAATGGGGTTATATTAAAAAGTATTAAAATTTTCAGAAAATTAAAGAGGTAACTTCTTGAAGAGGTCCTGAGAGATTTTTAGGGATTCCCTGATGATTTCAAATGTTTTCTAAGGACATGATCTAACTTTTTTTTTTCACTCAGATATTCATTATTTACTCACTGTAAGACACTCACCAGTAGTTATTAACGTTTATCGTTATGTTTCTTTACCACAGACATTCTAAGGTCTTTTTGGATTTTGTTATGTATATTCACTCTCTCTCCCTCTCTATAGGTAGATAGATAGGCAGGTAGATAGATAGATATAGAGATATCAATAGAGAGAGGAATATATATATATATATATCTCATTATTCTGTCTTCTAGCGTGATGCATTAAAAATACTGTAGGTGCTTAATAAATATTTGTTTAAATCAGTTCAATTAATAAGTCTTGTATGTAGAGGGTGAGTGCCCTATTTTGAAATTTTGTGATGCAGTTACACATGTGACTGAATTTCATGAGCTGTATGCTGTCTATGGCCGACTGGTGTCAAAAGAGAGTGTCTCGGGCTTCCCTGGTGGCGCAGTGGTTGAGAATCTGCCTGCTAATGCAGGGGACACGGGTTCGAGCCCTGGTCTGGGAAGATCCCACATGCCGCGGAGCAACTAGGCCCGTGAGCCACAACTACTGAGCCTGCGCGTCTGGAGCCTGTGCGCTGCAACAAGAGAGGCCGCGACAGTGAGAGGCCCGCGCACCGCGATGAAGAGTGGCCCCCACTCGCCGCAACTAGAGAAAGTCCTAGCACAGAAACGAAGACCCAACATAGCAATCAATCAATCAATCAATCAATCAATAAATCTTTAAAAAAAAAAAAAAAAAAAAGAGAGTGTCTCGCGGGTAGAAGGACTGAGCTCAAGCTTCCAGAAAGGTCATTAGGGATACCACTCAAGGATAAAATAGCAAAACATGAATCAGGGACCGAACTAAGCTGACAGGAGTAATGAGCTCTTCACTTTTGATTCCAAACCTCTCAAGCACAATGGCATATGCCCTATTCATCTTTATATCCATAGTGCATAGAAAAGAAAAATCTATCACATTGGTATCTTAATTAAATTAGAAGAAGGATACAGTATAATCTGATGGTGTCTTTCAAATGAGGAGGTATATTATGGTTATAGAAGAACAAAGTACAAGATCTCTCCTGAATCCATTCATTCATTCACAGGTATTTATGGAATGCCTAATATGTGCTAGACCCTTGTCTAGACACTGTGGGTATGAACATGAACAACACTGACAAATCCCTGCTATCATAGAGCTTGATTTGATCAGAAGATCAAACATTATATACAAAGTTGAATAAAATAGGAAAAGGTGAAGTCTCTATGGTGATGGTTTTGAAGCATAGTGGATCATTTGAGAAAAGTCAACTTTAAGAAAAGACAAGGAGGTGCTATGAGAATACAGCAGAAGACAGTTAAGAAAAGTGGGATTTGACACCAACGGTGAAATAAATACTAGTTTCAACAGGCTTAATCAATTAGTCTAGTATTACATCAACCAACTGATATGGATGGACTGAAATGAATTAGACCAATAATTCTCAATCTTCTAAGAGGCTGTAAAACATGCAGATTCCAGGACCCATCCCAGACATACTGATTCAGTAGTTTTGGATGGAACCTAGGAGTTATGTGAGAATGAACACTCCAGGTGATCTTGACACAGTCAGTTCCCAGACCTCACTTTGAGGAACGATGAATTCGGTTGAAAATTGATAAGTAGCTAATTAGGAGGATAACTTCATGTAATTGGTATGATACTAGAAATAAGGGCAATTGGGTTGATACATTTTAGTGCCAGAAATGGGCTGAATTTAGCACTTCTTGGCCTGAATGGATGCACATTTTTCTGCCTAATATGCTTTCTTCTGTACTCTAACTAATGTCAAAAGAGGTTTAAAAGTTCTGTATAAGACAAGGTTTTAAGACTTCATATCTGTAGAAACCAGAGGAAAAACACATTCAGATGAATTAATTCATGGTACTGCTTACAGAGTGCTATTTTAGGAGGAGAAATATAAAGGAGAAGGAACTACAGTTATCAAGATCTTTCCCTCCATTTTATATATTTTATATTTTCTCTAGATTAAAAAGAAGGGTTTGACTTTATATTTTAATTTCTGTTTACTACAGAAGTTTATAATTTTGTAGTACATTTAACCTTAAGAATATGATTTAAGTTTTCTAAAACTTAGAAAGTCCCTGCCTAGAAAAAAACTGCATAAATAGAGATGTATTTCAGTTGTAGCACATATGTCATCTATTTCCTAACCTCTAAAAATGACTGGATATTTTGAAAAAGAGAAGCTTCTTTTCACTTTAATATTAACCTAATTTTTTCAAAAATAAAGCAGTGTTCAGCATAAGCTATTGGCATGATTCATTTTCAATATTTTTGAATTTGTGACATCTCCCAATTGGTTTCAGTCTTAGATCATGAAAGAGAAATATACTGTTATTTTAAACTCAAGCAATTGAGAAAGATATTATCAAATTACAGGTCCTATGGCCTTTAAATAGGTAGCGATCTGGCTACAAACTCTGACTTTTCAGGGATCCTGAAGATACTAGTGATCAGTCAAAGGAGGAACAGGATGAAACAATTTGATGCCCTCAGTAGGGAGTCAAAGGGTCCTTGACTGACTTTCATTGAACATGTTGATAAGTTTCAGAAATTTTGGTTGTCTTCCAAACTGTGTCCCTATTTCTTTCATGAATCTAAATGAACATAAAGACATTGTGTTCTTATCTCCCTAGGGATTTGGCTGAATTCTTGAGAAGGAAAATCATAATTCAGTATTTGAAAGCACATGAATGAAAAGGGCAATGAAAAAAATTTTTTAAAGTTGTGTGTCATCATCCTGTTGCCTTTTTTGATCTTCTTTGGCTTTCCAATTCCGAAGAATGATGACTTCTTTCCAGTCGGGTAGACCAAAAGATTTGGAGGTTTTCAACCTAGTAACCATAAAGATTTCAAACATCATTTATTGAACCACTTAGAGTGAGGCATGTGTGTGTGGCGTTGATAGTTAATCAGTCTGGTAGTAATTTCTGTATTTTAATGCTCAGGAAAATATCTAGCAGAAAATGGCTTTCAGTGTGACACAAAAGTCAGAAAGTAAGCAGTTATCTATCACAATTGTTTAACAGCTTTTCAGATGCTGTAAAAGGTTTGAAGGCCAGTACATGCTGTTATATACCCTGATCCTTCTTTAACAGTTTATTGCTATAGATTTCATGGAAAAACTTGCAATATGATTAAACTATTCTACATGGTAAGTTTAAAGGAAATATTTTCAAAAACATCTTTAACATATATACTGTAGTTGATTCCATAATTTATTTAATAACTTCTAAAATTACTTATTTAGACATGTAATTTATGAAGTAAATCTGATTTTAAAAAGTTTTTGAACTATTGATGATTAGGAGTACATCCCCCGATTGTATTATAATCCTGAAAACTTCCAGGCTTGCACTTAAGAGACCCTTAATGAGTATATTTCCAACTGAAGAAAATTCTAATTTCTTCAGAATAAGAATACAGGTTTTTGACTTGAGAGCACCATGATTAATACAGCCATCTTGTCATCACATATTCTTCCCACACCCGGAGGTGTAATCTCAGCCTAAATCAGGAATAGTTGATCCACATGCTTCACTCCAGGAGTAGAATGAAGATTCTTTCTTTAGTGGCAGGAGAAAAAAAGGTGCATTGTGGGCAAAGCTTTTATGGTTGACAATAAGTGACTTTCTTCTTGTTACCAGTTCACGGTGCCTTTCTCAGCCCTTTCTGCTCACATTTGCCACAGAAAGGGTACCAGTTCTCACTTTGGAAGGAACAAAACAGAACAAAAGAGCCCACACTGTTCCGAGGGTGACTCTCAGTGTGGAGAATAACACAAGCAGCTTGTCCTGCTGACTGTTGCCACACGGTCTCATGGCAAAGCTTTGAAGAGAAAGAGAACTCCAAATCCCACCTTCTTTCCAAATCCTGGGGATTGACGCTGTGTTATTTGCTCTTCATGTCAAGCCAGCCCAAAGGAGCGGACAGGGCTAGTTAGTGGGGTAAAATCAGCAACTGGGGACACCAGCCCTACTTCCCCCATTCTCACAGGCTTCAGTGATGACACTGGAAGCTTGATTTCAAAACACTGGAGGCCCCCTCCTTCCTATGCATAAAAATGATAATGATATCGAGACTGAAGTAACTCAGACATCGAAGGCAGCCTTGAGTGATTTGCACAAGTCCACAAATGCAAGTTAGGATCCCAACGATGAATTAGAGTATATTCAGAAAAATATTCCTTTTGACTTCAAATCTGAGCATGAAATCCTGAACTGTCAGAAGGGAATTAGCCATGTGTTCGGTAATTAAATAATTTTTTAACTCTTGACATGGCATAGGAAAGAAGGGTTAATTTATCTTAATGTGGTTCTTATTTTATTTTTTAAATAACTAGATAACTCAGTGGAGCGATTAACATTCTAAAACAACAAATGATCATATTACTGCAAGGTCCTGACTTACTGTAAAGTCTCCAAGGTAAAAAGGCTTTGAGCCGATACTGAAACTCCATCCTCTTGTACTGAGGTATGGCTCCTCATAAAGTAACATGTCTGGTGCCCTGCTGTTTGGAAGTGACCCCAAGGCAGCAGTGGAAGATGAAGTTTCAGCAGGAGAGACTAAGAATCTCAGAGGATTTGCTCTGTGATACAGAGACTCCTGCCTGTGAGTGACAATTTCCCAAGAAGCCTTCACTGATAATATTAAACGACTGTGACTGTTCAGGTCTTTTGCCCTGAGATGGTGATGGTGGTCTCTGCATTTAAATAGTATGTTGACTCTGGATGGCAATGCTGGAAAATTTTAGAAGCAGGGAAACATCATATGGAGTCTTGAAAGACATAACTCAGACATGCGAAATACATTTTCTCAGACATTCCTCTCCCTCTCTCTCTCTCTCTCTCTCTCACACACACACACACACACACACACACACTTTATTTCTTTCCACCTGGGGAGAAATCATTGCATGAAATAAAATTGAATCTTCAGCATTTTCTTCCGCAAATAGGTTTTTCTTAGATATCATTGTAAGATATATACCATATCATACAGTATACAAGAGAAATATTATGGAATGTTGACTTTTCTAGCCATTTAAGTTTGCTATTTCTCTGAATAAATTGTTATAATAGAAATATTCCAAAGCTAGTGGTATCTCAAAGTTGCAAGTTATCATCTAGAGACTTGCTATTCCAGGCGATATTAAGCTTTAATATTGTGGACTTTAAGTCTTGGTGCACCAGTGCATTTATAATGAAAATACTGGCTTGCAATTGTGAAAATCTTAAATTAGGAATCAGGCCCACATTAGAGATGCTGGCCTCCACTTGCCCGAAGAGTCAATGGGGAGGGTGGAGGGAGAAAAGTGCTTTTGTGCAGCAAAACCTGCCATATGGGCTCTTGTCTAAGCGAACCCTCCACTGTTACATAGGATGAGAACTTGGCCTTGGAGCTGAATGAGCTGCTGAAATCTGATCAGCTAAAGGCCAATCTGCAGGAAGCTGTCATCACCTCACTAAGTTTGCAAAACTTAAAAGAGAACCACTTTCACTTCAGGGTTTTTATAGACTTTGGGCTGTTTCTTGTACTGAAGCATTGCAGCAAGTCTCATCTTTTGGTGGATTTGTATTGTTTGTGGTCTCTTGTTTGTTTTGTTTTGTCTTGCCCCATCCTTGATTTCTCTATAAACCTCTATGTTGTATCTTCTGGGTGCCCAAAGACTGGAAAGTTTCATCAGTGAAGATAAGATCTCTTGCATGTACTTTCATTCCGGCCGTCTTTCCCTTTTTCACTAATCCTCTTCACTTCTGCTGCCATTTTATAATACTAAAGCCACACCCTTATTTTTGCCAGGGATTCACAGAAGCACTTTGCCTTGAGGTGAGCACCGATGATGCACTTGAGAATCACTTTGTAAACGTGTACATGCATTTAACAGAGAGAAGTAATACCTTCCTTACAGGTGCAGTTGGGTCAGTATTTCCCAGAGGTGCCACCTCAGAGGACAGCAAACCCCTATTTCATAAGGATCACACCTTCCAAAAGCATTTCTTCTTTCAGCTGGCTTTATTTTGAGAGGGACAATAATCAGGGTTGTCTGCACTGACATAAGTTGCTGAAAAAGGCATTGAAATTCAGTGAATATCGATCGCATGTGATCCCTTTATAGGCAAATTTTAAAACCGTTTTCACTTAATATGTTTTCTTATTTTGCCATGTAAAGTTTAACTGTGGAGGACAAATATACCAAACCCTTAAAAAGATATCACATTTGGTATTGAAACTTCCGAATACACAGAAAGGAAAAGTTGTCAGGCAGTTTAAAAAGAGTCAACACTTATTTTGGCTGTTTTAAAATGGTTAGTACACATGAGACCACTGTGGAATAGGAGAATGGGCCCTTGACTTTGAGTTCTTTCATGATTGGTGTGAGATTTAAATAAAACCATGGTTGTGGACTGCCTAATTTAAGACCTGGAATATTAAATGTTTAATAAATGCTAACTGAGTGTGAACTTGAATGGTATGAAGTCCCAGATGCAAGGAACATATAATTGAAATTATTACCATAAAGTAAATTTAAAACCCTAGAGATAGAACAAACATGAAAAGTATAATCGACTCAGTTTAATAATTAATTGTCATGAATATTTCTTGTGAAGGCAGTATTTTCCCAGCTCACACAGAAAGCAGAGGTGCCACAGTGATATGGATCTTTAAATGTGGGTCTTGAAGAGCAAGAAGACGGAGGAGGAGAGGGAAAGGAAGGGAAAGAAAAGAAAGAGGAGGAGAGAAGAATGATTAACTAGGTATTATGCTAAGCACTTGAAATGGGAAGCACTACAGCATAGTATCTAGAAAAAAATTGGGGGAGTGAGGCTGCCTAGGTTCAAGCCCTGCACTAATCTGTAATAGCTATGTGACCTCAGCCAGGTGATTTGATGCCTCAAGCCATACCTTTCCTCCTCTTTGAAACAGGGATGATAATAACACTTACCTTTTAGGGTTCTTGGGAGGATTAAATGAAATAACTCTAATGCAATTAAACAGGACTGTCTCTTGGTAACAAAGACTAGCTACTAAAAATTAATTAATAAAAAAGTAATTACTATAAATGTAAGAATAAAATATTGAAGAAAAATATAGAGGGAAACGTCTTAGTTTGGCAACTGATCATTGAAAAAGAAAAGTCTACAGAGTAAAATAGTATCAAAATTAATATTGAAAAAATATTTTTACTTGAGTTCCATCCCACTGGAAATTTATCAGATGTTTCTATTGTATAGCAAAATGCCTGTAATAGGTATTTCATAAATGTTTGTTGAGTAGATAAATCTTCAATACATATATTTTAAAGTGATATTTTCCAAGTATTACAAATTTATAAAAAACTTTCTCCATAGAAACATCTACTTTGTTAGCATTTCCCCTCAAACTTAAAGAGGTTATTAGGCCTTTAGATAAGTTTCAGAATTGAACTTACTAAAAATGTTTGAGAGAAAGCTATTTTGAATCCATAAATTAATTCGAGTGGGGGAAAATCAACATGTTGTACCTCTGGGGAGAAGGAAATTGCATGGCGCTTTGCAAAAGAAAGACCTTGGGTGGAAGAGATGAATAAGTAGAAATCAAAAATCAAAGATGGGAAGAGAGAAAGAGGAGAAGGAAGGAAAGAAGAGGGAGTCATATTAAAAGAGGAGGATAAATGACAAAAATATGTTGAAATGTAACAAAAATTATCTAGGAGTTGAAGATCAGACAATAGTGAGAAGATCTACACTATTTAAAAAAGTAAACTCTATTGAGCTGAACTACAAACAGAAAATTAACACGTTTAGAGAGGATGAGTTATCTCTTCTGGTTAACATACAGTTGATTTGGTGTGAATTAGAATAGTGTTTGCTAGGGGTCTTCCCAAATTGAGAGATGAAGAAATTTGAACTAGGTCTAGAGAAGTAAACATAATACAAATGATTTCAGTTAGCAAAGTACAGTTTCTAAATAAGAAAATATAGAAATAAACCCTAAGGGATAATACACTTATCATATTTTTATATATGGCAAAGACTCTTCAGAAAAACATTTACAAAGAACTCATTCCATGCCCCAATCTGTATGAGCCATTTGGGGGACACATACAGGACATATATGGTCTTTGCCTCCTAAAAAGCTCACAACCTCCCGCAGAAGAGGACTTACATACCTCAAAAACCTTGAGAGCAATTCACAAAAGTTATTCACTGGGGCCAGACGAGAAGGGGGTGCTAAATCCAGTGATCGGAGAAGACAGGGACTGAGTGTTAAGATTTGGGTTAGAGAAGAGGTAGGAGGATGCCCTGGGAAGGGAGACCCTGTACAGTTGTTTGGCAGGCTATTTTTTGGAATAAAAGAAAAGTTGTCAGGAACACAGAATAGGAAATCATAAATCTGGGTCAATATCACAGAGAAAGCATAGACTAGATCTCAAAAGACAGAATTTGCAAGGATGGAGATACAGGAGTTGAGGATGGCTGAAGTTTTTCATCTAGGAAATGTGAACTAGGATACAGGATGACACACTGAAATCATTGGAAAAAATTTTAAAAAGATTGGCAGTAACGGTGGGTGACGAATCCCCAGAGTACTTTTCCCAAAGGAATACTCTCTTCCCTCTCTCTATCTCTCTCTCTCTCCCCCCCTCATTCTTCTCTTTCTCTTCTCTCTTTTCTTTCTGCCATAAGAGGCTGGCAGAGGGACTGTAATAAGTCAAGTTGCATTTTTTTTTTTTTTGCCCTCTGCACCCCTTTTGCTGTGCTCTCCTCTGTGGCTCCAAAGTTTCCCCCCCTGCCTACCCCCCGCCTCCATCAGTGAAGGGGCTTCCTAGTGTGTGGAAACTTTTCCTCCTTCACAGCTCCCTCCCAGAGGTGCAGGTCCCTTCACTATTCTTTTGTCTCTGTTTTTTCTTTTTTCTTTTGCCCTACCCTGGTACGTGGGGATTTTCTTGCTTTTTGGGAAGTCTGAGGTCTTCTGCCAGTGTTCAGTAGGTGTTCTTAGGAGTTGTTCCACCTGTAGCTGTATTTTTTTTCTTACTTTGTTATTAATTTAATAAGTAGAAAGGTATTAATCTATACAGCTTTTTAAAAATTACATACTGTAAAGTATATATATGTTGTGTGTATATAGATGTATGTGTATTTTTTTTTATTATTCAAACAGAAAGTCACAAAAATTATAATCAATCTCATCAGTTCACTCAGTCAAGTTGCATTTTTAAGTAATCTTTGCTAGAGGTCTGAGTTGTCTCTGCAGATCTTCGCTATATTTGTCCAGGAACCCCTGGGAAGTTGAGGTGTGTCTCCGGTCTCTGAATACTGAGCTGCTCAGGAGTGCTCCCTAAGGTCCAATATGAGGCAGGAATATTCCCAGAAAAAAATTTATTTGGATTGTAAACACAATCTCACACACTGATCTATAAATAAAATAAAGATCAATTGCAGAAAAATAGGGGGAAAAAAAGAAAGAAAAATTCTCAGATGAAGAGGTGAATAAGAGAACAGGTAACATTTTAGGTGGTATTTTCAGAAATATTTGAACAAAAATGTAAGACGTTTATTGAGCATATGTGCCTGAATTATTACATCATTTTGATCATCTGCACAACTGTCAAATTTACTCTTTCATTCAATGAGTCTAAAAGACATTCTTTCTAGCTCTCACTTCTGCTCATGCTCGCTTTTTCTCTCTTGCCCTGAGCAAAAGAATGCGTTTACTTGTCAAAGCTGGGTTTCTTAAGGCATGTGATGATCCATGCTTTGCTTAAGTGGCCAACAGGAACTTTCTGGTTGGACCTTCAACCTTGCTGCATCACAGGACCCATTTAACATTGGAATAACATCACTGTGCTGTAGTCTGATTATAAAAAGCTAGTTAGATATATAGATATATAACCAGCTTTATAGATATATATGCACAAGGCAAAGGGCTATTAGGCACAAATCAACAATCTTTTTTTTTTTTCTATTTTTCTTTGTTATTAGTAGGATGAAGTGTTCAAATTGACCAGGAGAGCATGATCCTGGCAAAGGAGGGGCAGAGAATGTCTCCAGACGCCCAAAGAACATTTCCAAAGTCTCACTTCTTCCAGTGACTGAAATAAAGTAAACTACATTTGAGGCTTCCTACTTACATATAAGGAGCACTCGCTAAAGAGAAAAAAAATCTTGCAGTGTTAAATAATGAAAATCTGACTAGATCAAGGCAGGTAGCTACTCGCATATAAAAAATACAATGTCAGTTGTCTCTGTAATATTTGTATGACTGGGAAAGATTGCCAACATATCCATTCATTCATTTATTCCACTAACATTTATGGGGCATCGACTTTGTTCCACGCACCATGCAAAGTGTCAACTAAGGAATATTACCCTCATGGTGTTGGTATTCTAGTGAAGAGACACACAATTTAAGACGAAAATAAATAACACATATAGTAGTTACATGGTAAAGGCTACAGACAAAAAATAAATCAGAGAAGAAGAAGAAGAAGAAGCACACTGGGAAGAGGGTGGTTATCATTGTAAAAAAAGGTGTCAGGAAAGGCCTCCCATAGGAGGCAACATGAACAAACAGCTGAAGGAGGTGAGCTCATTTTTATGAGCCATACTCAAATAATACATTATACTGTTTCACTGGGGCACCCAAACCGTGAGTCCCATAATGGATTCAACCCCAGGCTAATGCTTGTACAAAAGTTATTGGCTTATTAGGTGATCCGTTAGCACCCTCCGGTCTCATTATGGGTTGCATTAATGGGCAGCTTATCTCATCTTTGTGGCTCAGTTTCCTTAAATGCAAAATGGGGATGAAAATAGGACCCACCTCATTGGATTGTGTAAGGATAGCTGCTTTGTTACATGCAAAGTGATTAGAACAGTGTCTGGTATGTAATGAGGGCGATATACGTATTAGCTCTTTCGTTATTATTGCTGTTGTTGGAATAAAACATGAACAGGCTAAAACATCTCACAGCATATACTTTATACTGGAGGCGTGATTATTATTAAACTTTTTGGAAATGTAAGTGAGGAATAGTTAATTTGTTATAAAATTGCAAACATTTGACCCTTTTCCTTTATATATATTTAATGTCTGACTTTGGGTTTATAAAATGAATGAAGTATATGTAATAAGAACTGTGGGGAATGGGATGGAGTCTTAAACATCAGTAGCATGTTATGAACCAAGTACTGCCTGGGGCAAAGATTTTATCGCTTATTCCCTATTTAATCTTCTTGGGCGGTCCCATTATTATTTGTTTTTATTTAGCATAAACTTAATAACTGTTTTTAATCATCATAGAACAACATTGCATTCTGTAAATGACCTATGAATTTGGAGAAGAAAGGAAGCATTGAACTAGTATACACTGACATAAAGGGAATATGTTGAAGGAAACCAGATTCAATCATCAAGTTACCTAGTGTATTTACAAAACTGGAATGTGATGAAAATTCTACTGTTACTCTCAATACTCTGTGAAAACCGAGATAGCTCTAACAGAATTATTGCTTGTCTGATGGGCTGTACGTCCACGAGAATAGGATCCCAAAGTTAAAAGGGTACCACTATAGTTTCTGAAAGATGAAAGTCCAGATTGCCCGGCCAGCAAAACTGTTATCTTCAGCATTATAGTTTTCTCCTAGAGCCAATGCCAAGTATTAAGAACTCACTCTCTCTCCCCGCACCCCCCATACTCTCGCTCTCTTTCTCTCTCTCTTTTTAAAAGATTCAATAAAGTTGAGATGTTTAAAAGCAGAAGAAGTTGATACCCTCAACTATTTGAAGAACAGAAATAGTTGCTCCCTAAACAAACAAACAAAGAAAGGTTTTTAAGTAGAATATACGTTCAACAACCAGAGCCAGAAGAGGAACAGTGTATGTTTTTACTTCTTTTTCAGTGTTCTTTCTGTTACACACCAAGTCCATTTGTACCAACAGTAGCACTTTCTTTTTTCCCCATATAATCAAACTTTTAACTTCACAGGGTTATTAATCACACTTTGCACTTAGATGCCAGAGTTTGAAAAGGCATTGCTTAGAATTCTATAAACAGTCATTAATCCTTCAAAAAAAAAAAACGATGAAAAGAAAAAATGAAAAAAATCAGGAGGTTATGTGCTTTTGTAGTCATTTGATTCAGATTATTGAGTTTATGGAATTATCCGTAAGCTTGCTGGTTTTCATAGGATCCATGCTCATTCATGCTTTTCTAGATGTGAAAACTAGTCATGGTGTTGATGCAGTGCAAATGTTGAAAGGTCTTAGCCACTTTGCCTAACTGGTAGTTCGCCATCCTTCCGTCTTTCACTTTTTCACTCTTTGCTTGAAGGTCATTTTTCTCCGTGAAGCTTCTCTGACACTGAGAGGTAGTTCCCCCCTCTAGGTGCCCCTTTGCCCTCTGTGAGTTGTATGCACCAGCACCCTCACACCCACACATGCACACGCATGCTCACACACACACACACACACATAGTATCATTTGCTTACGTAATTATATTTTTCCAAAATGAGACTGTAAGATCTAACAAAATAACTTGTCTTACTCATCATTGCTTTTCCAATCCCTAGCATGATGCTCATAGTAAACAATATCTATTTGTTGTCAAGTAATGAATGCAATACAGCTGTGAAGTTCCAAGTACGGTCCAGCCGCTGTCATGAACTAATCGTGTGACCTTATAGGCAAATTAGTTAAATTTTCTAGTCAGTGTCCTCCTTTGCTAATAATAATAATGCTAACATTTTGGGAGCAACTCTTATGTAGCAAGTGTTGTTACGAGCAGTATATTAGCTCATTAAATCCTATAAAAATCCTGTGAAGCAGATACTCTTATTATCTCTAAGGTATAGTTGAAAGAATTAAAGCCCAGAGGGATTAAATAACCTGTGTATTAGCAAAGCAAGTAAGTGACAGAATTGGGAATTTGAATCCAGGCATCCAGGCTCAAGAGCCCAGGCTCTTAATCATTATTCTATACACCTCCCTACACCCTTAAGTGATATTTCAGTGTTGTTTGAAAATTAACATTGCATGATAGTAATTTTTTTTTTTAAAGACTTTTTCATTGATTGATTCTGGGCATGAAACCTAGCTCAAACTTTTCCTTCTTTTATAGCTATTAGCTCTTAAGTTGGCTGATATTTAACATTCTTATTTATAAAAGAGTCATAATAATATTTACCTTGCGTTTATCTAACAATATAATAAACTAGTGTCCATAATGTATCAACATTTAATAAAGGAAATTATTTTAGTATTGGAGTAACAAAAATAATAGGTATGCTTATGCAATTTGATTTAAATAAAATAACGAATAATACCAAAATATGTTTTTCCGAAGTAGCCTATAATTGAGAGGATAAGGGATGCTAATTTTTAGCCAGAATTGTTCAAATTAAAGATTTACTAGGAAGGTAGATCTTAAAAGTTCTCACCGCAAGAAAAAAATTATAACTACGTGAGGTGATGGATGTTAACTAAACTTATTATGGTGATATTCTCTGTCTCTGTCTCTCTGTATAAATATATGATCATTATGTAGTAAACCTCAACCCAAAATAATGTTATATATCAATTATATATTAATTAAACTGGAAAAAATCAACAGTGAATGAATTATTTGGAAAATTATAAGTTTTCCAGTCGCTTTGGGTCAACACTTCATCCCAAGTCAATAGCTTAGTCTGAGTTAAAACCTAGACACTGCTAGCAGCAACAGAAACAAAACAGTTTTACTTAATTAGGCAGGTAACGAACCCCTAGTTTACAGATGAGGCAACGGGGTCCATGTGCCCATGGTCAAACTGATCTAAGAGGCAGAGCCAGGATTTGAAGATGGATCTGACTCAAAGGCTCTGGGCTCTTAATTGCTACATTACTTGCTATTTGAAAAGCATGGTTTTAGATAGTATATACATTTCTCTACCAGGCTCACATGGCTTGACCTAACTTCTGTTCATGGAACTCAATTCCAAGGAAGCTCGTTAATTCACTCAACCCATTATTTATGATGTGCGCAATTGAGAGGGATATGCTCTGTGGATATCACAATCTCCGGAATTAATTTTAAGCATATGGAGGAAAACCACTTTGTTTCACTTACTTCCCATGAATAAAGATTTGCTACTAAACATTTAGTTTTATATAATTACAGTTTAACCCCTCGTTTTTTGGGGGTATTTTTGTGTTTTGTTTTTTTTTTTTTTCAAAATTAGCAGACCTGAATAAATTGGGTTTTCAGATGAACTAGACTAAGTAGGTCACAAAGCAGAATCTTCTCAGAGAGACAGAGAAGAAAAATGTGTTAAACGGGCATTCAGCCAGTCTTGAGGAATGAACACAGCATTTTCAGAGCCTTCAGAATATTAAGAACAGGTCATAAGTAAAAGAAAATAGGAAATAAGGACCAGAGGTTGGGAAGCCTGGAGTCAGTTCAGACTGTCTGAATCACTTATGTCGTGGTGGTGATTTGAGCTGACAAAATGTTATTGGAGGGATCACTCTCCTCAACACTGTTTGCTTTGGGAAGTCAGGCAGAGATTTATTATGGCTGAAAGCCTTTACAGCTGTCGGATGTAAGTTCTGGGTTAAGAGAGTTGAAAATATCAGCTGAAATTAATAGCATGAGTTGTGACTTTGAATATTTGCAACAGTTGCGATGGGAAAACAAACAAAAAAAATTCAGAGACTACAGTTTTATTCTTCATCTATGATTATATTTGGTTGCAAAAAATGTCACGATACATCAGGCAAGGAAAAGGGCAACTCAGTATCCACTGAATATAATCCAGAAATCTGAAATGCGGATTTACAGCACTGACAGTTAATGAGATGGCATTTTGATGTAAGTGAAGATGTTAGATTTGATATATAGAGTGATGCAAGGAAGGCAACACTGGAAGTGATGTCTTTCTACAGAATGTTCATCTTGTGTAGTAACAGTCACTTCATGAGTGTCTGGAAAGATACTAAGAAAAATATATTTGGAAGATTAAGATAGATCCATGATAGGTAGATAGATTAAATAGATAGATAGGTATGTTAAATGACTAATCATTTTTTGTTTGTATCTTTACATAGGTAATTGCTATAATTATATTTGAATAAATATAATTATATCTATCTGTCTTAGAAAATGTAAGCTCAATCAAACGCTGAGGTTTTGCTTTCATTCCTAGGTCCATAGTTACAGTAACAGAACTGCACACATCTTAAAGAGGTAAACAGACTTCTGGGATGCAGAACTACTCATAGCTAATGCTCATTATGCAACTCTAAGTATGGGAATATAGTATAGAGTGGTTTCTGAACTTATGTGGCTAGGAATGCCTTTCTTGGGAAGAATCTCATAGGTTAGTTTTCTTCTGAACACACCATAAGAAATGCTGTTACTGAGTGGAATGTATACATTGAGAAGTTCTTCCATTACTTGTCCTGGATAACTATACCTACCAGGTACATAACTCAGAATATAGATACACAAGCATAGTAAGGATTCAAAATATTATTGAATTAATCATACATATAATAAATAAGTCACATCTGTGTTCCTTTCATCTTAAGGGATATACAACCTATTCCCAATTTAAAAATTATTTGTTCAAATTTAAGCAAATAGCCTACACGCCCTGTAGGCTGACACAGTGATGCCAGTGACTCAGACCCCTATATTGTTACTGTATGTAGCCTGGTGTGTTATCTGACCAGTTACCACTAAACTGTGTTTAAAATGTTGTGTAAGAGAGTAATGGATATTTTGACTGAGTAGACATATGATTTCATCAAGTTAGTTATGTTTTTATCAAAACACGATTATCATAGGATCATGAAATATTTCTCTCTCTATTATGCCTTTATCTCCTGTTTTCCTTGATTACTCTAGTCATTTTATCACTTTCACAATTTTAATTCAATTCAGAAATAGGTTAATAAAGTAATGACATAAAGTATGGGTGATGTCACTGAAAGAAGCAGAATCATTAACATGAGTGGTTATTAGTAAACAATAATTAAAAAAAAAAATGAGTCACATCATATTACCCCTACGTCCATTGCTTCAAAACCCGTGCAGCTTCTGAGTGACCTTAGGATGAAGCTACACATTGTCTTTTTTATCTTTCTCTTTCTGATTTCATCTCACCACCTCCCTCACCCTTTATATTTCAGCCAATTCATCCTTCTCTTAATTACTCGACCATTCCATGCCATATGCCCATGTTGTTACCATGACCAAAATGCCTTCATTCACCCAGACAAAGGCTTCCCCCACTTCACCACTAACCCTCACACTCTTAGATGACACCAAGGATAAATGAAGAGACAGGTCACTTGACTGAAAGATAAAAGCAGAGTGAGACTGCACCTCTGGCTCAGTGGGGGTGGCAGAGCATCAAGTTCTTGAGTCTAAGGAATGCTGCTTGCATACCTGGCCCCTCTGTTATATTCCAGCAACTTTACGTAGCATAGTGTATAGGCTGAATCATCCCTTCCCTAAATTCATATATGAAGTCTTAAGGTCTTGTACCTTAAGCCATTCAGTCTGTGGTAATTTATTATGGCAGCTCTAGCAAACCACTATACGAAGCATGTTCTTATTTAGTAGGATGCTATAATTTAAGTTTTTCTGCCCCCACCTAAGGAAAACAAAGCAAAGCTCTCTATGCAGTGTCCCAGTCTTGAGTGTTTCCTCAGCTCTCCTCTGTTCTAAAGTGACAGTAATAGATACTTCCAAGAAGGATATTCTGTTCACTCCTGAGACATTATAATTGGTTCTGAAGATAGGTACTTCCCAAACTAAGGGCTGCTACCTTAAAGTGTACCATATGAGAATGTAAGGCATAAAGCTTCAGCTACTTCAAAAATTATATAGAATTATTAAGAGACAACTGCAATTCAGTAGAATTTAGAATCATCATTGGGTATCTACTTGGTTCAAAGCATTGAGTAGGCACAGTGTAGAATATAAAGGTAAATATGATGTCTGTACAGAGTTCACCATCTCAAGTAAGAGAAGAAATGTGCAACAGTGCTATCTCAGACAATTTTGGGATTATTTCCTTCAAGGAGGGTGACCTCTATCTGACTGAAATGGATCTTACCTTCCCATATTGGCCCCAGAAATGATGCTGTTTTCTAAGTTCTTAAACATGAGATTGAATAGAAAACTTCTCTTTTTTAATCTCAGATCATGTAAACCATGTCATTTCAAATATGAGAATGAGTATTAGATATTTATAGAATGCTGCATTTGAAAATCAAGATACTTCAGGAAGTTGCTGGCAACTTTAATTTCTTAGGACTTACTGTATGCCAAACGCTACCCAAAAATCCCGTATATACCTTTTCATGTAATATTCCCAACATCTGAAGTGTTTGCTTTTGTTGATTCCTGCATTGCAGATAAGGAAAGAGAGATCTGGGGAGTCTGAGTAGCTTGTCAAAGATCACAGAGCTACCAAGCTGTGGAGACAGGTATCAACACTAACTAACAGAAAGAGCTCTTGGGTACCATGCTCTACCACCACATTCATTTTCATAACTTGGAACTCAAATAAGTCTTTTCCCAAAATTGGATGTCTAAGGAACCAAGGGACCCTCACAATAGAGACGGTCTGTGTAAATATTCATTTGGTGTTTGGCACAAAATAAAGATGGAAACATAACTATTTCTGGATAAAACAAGGCAAAATATGCACTTTAGGACTGATTTCCTAATCAAATTATCACTGCAATACTAACCGCCATGTAACAGGGAAAAGTTCCCATCAGCAAGGCTTTATGTTTAAGCTCCACATCAATACTCTTAGGAAAAACATAGCCCGTAAAGCTGATAGATTAAATGCTTAGGGACTCTCCCCACGCTTTTATGTTGGGAGATGGCGCTGTTTTTTCTGTGTCCCCGTGGATGCTGGGCAGCCCTCAATGACAGCCACATTCAGAGAACATTGAAAAACAAAGCCAAATACTGTTCTCATTATACCAGTTCAGTTTCTTTAAAAAAAAAGAAGAAGAAGGTTGAGAACAAAATACAAATGATGTCTGATGGACTAGTGAAATACTGGGCAGAAATAGTTTTTAGTTCTAGTGGGACTAGTGTTCCTCTATTAAGATACTAGAAAGTTATTCTGGGCTTTAAACAGAGTCAGATTCTACCCTCCCTCAAAAATATGTATCTAACTATATTTCTCCTTCATTTTATAGACATTGACTTAGAACTGAACTAATAATCATCCAATGAATTTTCTTATTAATAAGATAGGAAAACTATTCTATATCATATTTGAGAATTAAAATTCTAGGTCTGTTTGGAATTTCAAATTCATGGCTAGCAACATGCAAAATGTGAAGTGGGAAATTAGTACTGATCTAGCTTATTAGATCAATTTTGGCAGTAGTATAGAATAATTTAGGTACTTTCATTTAAAAAAAAAAAACGGACTGTTCCAATTTACTTTGTTTTGTGTTTGTTTGTTGCCTAAATGAGATAATTCATGGAAAGCACTTATCAAAGTGCTTTTATGTTGTGGGAGCTCAATCAAAGTTCACCACTGCGATTTTTTTTAATGGAAGAAGAATTTGTGTAGAAAATTGTTTTAATGATGCTATTCCTGAAGGAATAATAGTACTAAAATATTATGCTGTGGAACTTTACATGTGTTTCTCACTGGCTTTCATGATTCTCAAAAACTGACATTAAATATGTCCTACATTGAAAAGACAATCTTGGGCTCTGAAGATTATGTATTTATAATAGGCATTATAAGCATAAAGTAAATATTCCAACTATATACCCTATTAAAATCCAATTAATGGAATACACAACAGAACTGAATGCATTTTCTCCATAGCAAAGTACTTCCTGTTCAATGGGGAAAAAAATTAAAATTCGTCCAAATGTTTGTTTTCAGTTCAAATTTATCAAATCCAAGGGATTTTCAAAAAGAAAAAAAGAAAAGAAAAGAAAAGAAAAAAACCAAAACCCAAACAAAACAAACACCTTGCAAATCTATTTCTCAGTTGTTCCACTTATTGGGAGAGGAAGCCATTCCCATTGGGAAATTATTTGTTTGATAAATATTATAGTTGTTTAAACAAATATTGTTTCTTTTGCCAATCTCCAGAGCAATAAAAGCCTATTTTGAATGGAAGGATTTGGTAAGGTATAGCAATGACCAGTATATGTGTTGGAAGTAGGATATACAAATGGTGGAAATTGAAGGTCATGTATTCCTATTTACAATGCTGTTAATATATTCTCAGATCTTAGACTTACTGTCAGGAAGTAACTCATTGCCTTTGCTGTGAAGAAGACTTAATTGAGGGTAAAGCTCAATTATGACTATAGTATTTACTAGTAGATAAATGACACAAAGGGAACAATGAATCATGTCTTTCTGCATTCCCAAGAAAAGTCATTTTTCTCCAATCATGCTCCCAAACCCTAAATATATCACTTTCCTTGCCATCCCATTTATTTTCTCAAATGTTCATGAATTAGGCATACATACATGTATGCACACTCACACCTATTTATCAATTCAAGAGTTTACTAAAATTTGTAAAACTTAGTCCCTGTTACATGTGAAACACTAATCTAGCACCAGAGATGCAAAGATGAGTAAGACAGGTTTGAGGATTTAATTACATTCTGATGAGTTCAGATGCATTCAAGAGGGTGTGAGCATGAACTCCTTAGGTAGCACCTTCTCATCGTCTGTGATTATTTGATTTTTTTATTTTTTTATTCCCATGTTATAGTCAAAAGTCTCCTCGGTATTCCTGTACAGGTTAAATATATATTAGGAGCTCAGTAAATACTTGGTTGATTCTTGGTATGTGGCTTTAGGCAAACTTTGTTTTCCCAAAGACCCTGAGAGATATTCTATGACTAATATGTCTTGATTTCATAGAATTCCTATAATAGCTATCTAAAATCTCCATTTTCTTCCAAAGACTAATCTGGTTTGGATGGGAATTTTTGATAAAGACAGATCTTTATTTTATCTTTTATCGGTAAAAATACTCATACCGATAAAAATAACTCAAATTATATCAAATTGTGGTGCCACAGTTACTGTGGGAAGTACTAGCTCTGTAAGAAAAGCATTATCTTCAAACAACTTTTAAACAATTTGTTGCTTACTCTCTTGCTTTATGAGGAACAACTCGAGATTTATCATACTTAATTTGTCCTCAGGGAAACATTTACTATTTTCAACAAGATTTACACAGGAAACCTCCCCACACACATCTCCCTAAGACAAAATGTATCCTTTGAGATTGTAGATTTAGAGTGAACCATAGCTGATGTGTGTTATGAAAATAGCCTATTATTTATAGATGGATGGATTTATTGCAAGATATCCCGACTTCCTACATGTGACCCATTGTTCCAAGATAAGGTCACTTTTAATTATCAGCCCTGATAGTAATAATGTATAAATGTACATGTCACTTTATAGATGGCAAGTGTTTTCATATAATGTATGTGTTACTTCATGTAACATTTGAATATATTGTATAAAATATAGATCATTTGAAAATAATTTATGCTTGGTTTTGGAACATGTTTTGTGGATGGAAACAGCAGTTTCATAAGCCTACTAGGTACCCAGTGCTTTCTCATGTTGTTTCATGTTGAAAGTATAAGTTTCAGAACCAGACTGATTTCTAACCTGGCTTCTCACTTACAAGCTGGGTTACTTGAGTAAATTACTGAATCTGTCTTGCCTCAGTTTCATCAACTATACATTGGAGATATTTGTACCAACTGCATAGGCTTTTTGTTGAGATTATAGGAATTAATACATATGAAATGGATAGAAAGTGCTTGTCACAAAGCAATACAGAAATGTTAACTTATGATTTCTCACAGCAGACCCACGTCATGGTAATTATTGTCTCTATTTTACAGAGGAGGAAAATAACTTTTACAGCAAATTACCAGAAAAGGCAGCCTTCATATCCTAATCCAAATATTCTAACTTCATCTCCAGTAGTGGTGATTGTTGTTTTAATAAAATCAAAGGTGTTTCATTTTATTATTGTTGCTGAGTCCAAAAAAAAAAAAAAAAAGTGATTAACCAAAGATAACGCTTGACTTGTTTTCTACACTTATGTCTTCTACAGTATTTTCTATATTTTCTTAATTTAAACCCCCGCCTTGGACCAATTTTATTTGTAACATGTTTTACTCTTGTCTTGCTTTTCCTTTCTTCTGTTTCCCCAGTGCTGAGCAAAACACCTGGTTATACAAAGGGTGTTGAAGGAATGTACTTATTTTGGATTTTGATTCTATGATATTCACTTTACCGTTTTTTTTATTCTTTAATGTCATTTAATATCGAGTCCATAATACCAATGTGTATAGAACTGTTCTATTCCATATAGGATCCAATTAAGATCTATTCATTGCCTTCGGTTGTTACATCTCTTAATTCTCTTTTATTCCAGAACAGATTCCCTCTTTTCCCTTTCCCCACTTTTGTGAAAACGATTGTACTTGCCAGTGCAAAAACCCACACATGGACTATTTATTTAATTCAATTGTTTTAACCATACTCTGAGTACCAAGTGAGTACCCACGGACAGGGAAAATGATGTCGATTGTAAAATGTTGTCAGTACACTGAGATGGCTGAAATTGTTTTGTTTCAAGCTGCAATTTATCCTGAGATAAAGCAATGCTTAACTGTTCTTTACATTCTTCATAAAGCTACTTTTTATTCTTAAAAAATAACTGTAATGTATTTTCAGATTTTTGAATGTAAGTTGAAACATATGTTCATGCAAAGTATAATTAATATTTTAATAACTTGCTATATCTATGTGAATTCTTAAGTACATTTTAGTCATTTTTAAGAGAAAACATATTCACATGAAACATTTCCCACCTATCAGTTACAATCTTTTAATTTTATATTATTTCCTTGGCCTTTCAAGTAGGGAAAAGGCTATTATGAGGATTTGAACTGTTTAAGAACCCAAATATGAGTAAATAAATGTTTTATAAGCCATTCTTAATGCATCTTATGTCAAGATGCTTCTTCCAAGGGTTAGTGTGTAATCTTATAAGATAGACTGAGGTTCTTGCACATTTTATTGTATTTGAAAATTGGGGAAATTAGTAACATTCTTAAGGTTGTTTTACTCCATGTTGCAAAACAAAGCTCTTTATTTGCTTTTAAAGGTGAAAAAGGAAAGAAGGGGAACAGAAAGGTATGAACATGCTATTGTACAGGAAACAGGGCAAGAAGGATTACTTTACATTCCTCTTGTCTGAAATTATCTAATTCCATTCTATACCATCTTTGTTTGTCATTCCCCTGGTTATGTGGTTACACATAGGCGGGCTTTGTTTCTGTATCCAAAACTCTTATCATGTTACCTTTAAAATTTGGCATACAGCAACAGAAGGGTCAACAGTGCCACCTTCCTCATGGTTTGTATGACTTCATTAGTGATATAGAACTGTGGGAACCAATTTTCTAGGCAACTCTGAAGTCATTAGGAGCAATAAGGAGATTTTTATATCTATTAAGGTAAATAGTTTTAATGTAGTTTGATCATTTAAATAACTTTATGGCTTAGAAAATATTGGGTGGGTTCTGTTCATAGGTTATTGTCAAGATATGTGGACCATTGAGAAGTACTCACTTTATAACATGTTTAATTTTCTATGCAAAATATGCAGTGTTTCTAATTTAACTAGAAGAATCAGAATATTCGATTTTTAAATAGTCTCTAACCCTCACAAGATGACAATATTGAAAAAAATTTACAAGGCAATTTCTGTTGTCTATAGTAAAAGTAGACAAAGACTTAGAGGATAATGGACAGTTTTTATAGGGAAAAGAAAATTATTTTGAAACCTTAATGCAGAGAATTTTCAACTCTAAAATTCTATACTTTTATGTTTTATGGTTTGGGGGATGGATTGTCACAGTAGAAAACTTACCCAAATGAAATTACTCTAACCAACTGCTCTATTCCAGAAATCTTAAAATAAGAATTTACAAGGCTATAGTTTTCAGTTTATCTTTTCTTAACTTTAAACCCTGTACGTAATCATCTTCAAATCCAGAAGAGTATAAGTACCGAAGTCTGGTCCTTGGCATGTAGTTGCTATTAAAATCCAGTAATCAGTCTGTCGTTTTTTGTTCATTGCTTGTGTCCAGAAATTAAGCATATAGCGCTCAGCAGTCACCCCCTCTCCTTCTGTAGAAAGTGTTGCAGGAAAAATAACTTTGTTCTGTGCCAGATGGTGGGAGCCCACACATGAGAAATTGGAGCCAGAGAGGACAGATCAGGTCAGCTGGGCCACCTCCCCTCCCAGAGCAGCATCACTAGGGCAGCTTCAGGGTCCCCCTCTATCTTGTGTTCAGTAAGCATGGTTACCCAGCCTGTGGCTTTTTGTTGCTTTTTAAAATCCCACAGATACTGACACGAATGATTTTGGTTTTGCTTATCATCATTTTGCAAAGCTGCATCTTATAACTCTATGATGTTATCTTAAATATTAAGTATCTCCCGCCACCGTATTTCAGCCAACTGACTTGCCTCTGGTCCCTCCACGCTATTTATTTCATAAGGGAGTTTTATGAAAGCATGACAAGGAATTTAAAGGCTATTGTGTACAAAACATAACTCAATATAGAATTGATTGTAATTTTTTTAGTAATGAGTAATTTAATCACGATGGGGATGCTGTCATATAAACCCTATCTTGGTCTTATCATATGTGCTGATTGCTGCTAACCTTTATCTCAGGGTGTATTCATTTCCAAGGGCTGCTGTGAAAAAATACCACAAACTGGGTAGCTTAAAACAACAGAAATGTATTCTCTTTCAGTTCTGGAAGCTAGAGATTAGGAATCAAGGTGTTAGCACAGTTGGTTTCTTCTGGAGTCTCTGAGGAGAATCTGTTCTATGCTTCTCTCCCAGCTATCGGCGGTTGTTGGAAATCCTTGGCATTACTTGGCTTGTAGGCCCATCACTGAACCCCTGCCTCGCCTTCACGTGATTTTCTCCCCTGTGTGTCTGTGTCTCTGTTTCCAGATTAACCTGTTCTGAAAAGGACATCAGTCATATTGGATATACTCCAGTGTGATCTCTTCTTAATTTGATTATATCTGCAAAGACCTTATTTCCAAATAAGATCACATTCACAAGGTTCAAACGGACATGAATTCAGGGGAAAACTCTTTAACCTAGTACACACAAGTTGACAAACTTTTTTTCTAAAGGGCCAAATAAGAAATGTTTTAGGCTTTGCAGGCGGTATAGTCACAACTACACAACTCTGCCATCTTCATGTGAAAGCAACCACATACAACACAGAAATAAACACCTGT
The DNA here is from genome assembly GCF_028023285.1 of Balaenoptera ricei. Taxonomy (NCBI): domain Eukaryota; kingdom Metazoa; phylum Chordata; class Mammalia; order Artiodactyla; family Balaenopteridae; genus Balaenoptera; species Balaenoptera ricei. Next base: position 23,108,726 of record NC_082640.1, read on the forward strand.
GACTGTGTTTCAATAAAACTTTATTGATGGACACTGAACACTGAATTTTGTATAATTTTCACATCTCATGAAATAGTGTTCTTTTGATTTTTTTCAATCATTTAAAAACTATACCAAACATTCTTGTCTTGTGGGTCATACAAAAACAGGTGGTGGGCCAGATTTAGCCCACAGGCCATTGTTTGTGAACTGCTGTTTTGTAGTCTTACTGAAGTATTGGACTCCAAATTTAATATGAAGAGTGGTCAGTCTGTTCTATGTAAAGAAATCATGGCTGCTACCTGCAAAGTGTTGCCTTTTTTCTGTTTCTGATTTGTAGACTTTTACAAAACTTTTGTTGGAATAAAGCAAGCATGTTGTTAAAAAAATCAGGATGAAACACAAATTTCCTTCCTAATTCCAGTTCATTCTTGATTTCTGCTCCCAAAGGGAAGCTACTTCAATTATTCCAGTTATTTTAACAGTTTCTCTTAGTAGTTATTTCCATATTTTATTTTATTTATTTATTTTTTGGCCACGCCACACAGCATCCACATGGGATGGGATCTTAGTTCCCTGACCAGGGATCAAACCCACGCCCCCTGCATTGGAAGCGCAGAGTCATAACCACTGGACCTCCAGGGAAGTCCCTATTTCCATATTTTAAGCAGGCATACTTACACAACTATTGCTCAGTGTTTCAGTTTTTGATACATACTGATGTCTTACTAAAAAAGAAGTATTTAGCTTTCTTATAGTTCCTTCCTCTGCTTTCTATCATACTACCAATGCTGTCCACTCAAGAGCAAATTAGAAGGACTTTGCCTTCAGAGAATCTTCCTCTCTAGTTTGGTATCTCCCTATTTAACCAGGATTCCAAAGGTTTTCACAGAGCTTCAGATCTTATTTTCTATCAGGATCATTTAATTGCTTAACTAAGAATGACTCAGTTCAATATTTATTCCCCTTGGATGGACATGAAAAGTAAAAGTGCAATATAAGGAGAGGAACCTATATAGTGGTTCCAAGATGGTAAATGTGTACAGAGCATGGCCTGTGGTTGAGAAGATGTCCTCAAATCCCCCCATCGAGTCGACTTTATGCTTAATGAAATCAGTTCCCTGGTTCACTTTCACCATCATACTTCATTTTAGAAATCTCTGATCAGTTTGCCCAATCACATGACTTTGTGTGGATTTACATAGCCAGAATTATTTGTGTATGTGAGCGTATAGCAATGCACAGCCTTACCTCAATTTATAGAGACAGACACTGAATTCTGCTGTAAGGACCTACAGCAGATACAGTGTCTTTCTTTGGCATGTGGCTTTCCAGTTTTTAAAGAGAGTTTTAACTGTAACCACATCCCTGCACATATGTGCTGAGAAAAGCTTTACAGCCTGTGTGTGTGCCTATGTCAGATTTATATACAAAGTGTCATGTATGTAATATGTATTTTTAAGTATTAGATTCAGGAATTTCAACTACTCAGTTTTATTGTTTGGTAGAAATGTTTTGAACATTAATGAATAATTAATAGCTAAGGCTGAGTAAATCCCTTTGACACTACTAAGTATCAAGTTTTAGTGGGAGAAATACACGTTTATTTAGACTCTCATGAGTGACATACATATTCTGTTATTTTTATCTCCTTTGAATTGTTCCTGCATCAGGCATATTCTAGGCCATAGGTTGTTTTTCCAATTGCCTTTTTAAGGTAATGGGGTCATGTAATTTGTTTTAGCTCAAAACTGTTGACTTTGCTGGAATGTGTAGCTATTTTAGGTAATTCAGGCCAATTTCAGTTAATATATTATGCCAATCTTAATCTCTTAGATAAGGATTTAAGATTTAATGTGCCCAGAGCACATGTCAACATCACACACACAGAAGCAAGCAAAACAAAACAGAACAAAACAAAACCTCAATGGAATAGTGTTCATTATTACTATTCTTCTGGGTGAAAATACCAAAGGGAAGCATAAATGCACAAATTGCCCTAAGCAAGGGAGAAATGTATATGAAATAGTCCTGTTCTGACTCAAATCTTCTTCCAGACATCTTTCCTCTGCACCCTTGTGCTCTTAAGAATCTGAAGCCCAAGTGAGAACCAAAACTGGTTTCCCCATGTTGTGTCAAAAAATATATCACCTATTGCTACCTGCTATATAACAAACAATCTCATCTTGTATAATGACCAATGGTCAGGTTCATAAAAACACAGGCAATTTGTGTTTCATTAGGTTAGTCAATAGAAAACTCCTGGAATTCCTCCTTAATGTTGCTGAGGAGATCTCTTCAAGAATAACGTTCAGCTGATGTCACTAGTAGGGACTGTACTCAGATACAACAATGCGTTTTGTTCTAAGGTTTTACTTGGTTTACTGAGTTGTGTTAATGCTTTATCCACTCCATTTGACTTAATTGGCTCTAATAGATTTTTTTTTTCACTTTCAAATCTAATGAAAGAGTTAGCAGCTTAAATGTGGAGATAGTAATGTTAATACTAGATTAATTGGATCACCAGCTGTTTTAATTTCATTTGTTTCTTTTTCCTAGTCTTGAATTGAAATTATATGATGTGACCTTGGACATGATCGTTCATGGTGTAAAACAAATAAATGAATAGTTTTATAGAAAAAGAGGATTTTTTTTTTTTGAGGTAGAAGAAACTTTAGATGATTTAGTCAGCCCCTCAGTTAACATGAGTAAACTGAGGCACAGAAAATCTAAGTGAATTGCCTAGAGGTACAGATTTCCTTAGTGAGAAGATGAGGACCTACATTCAAAGCTCTGAAATCCCAGTTGAACACCCAAGCAAATGTAATTTATTCTAATCGTAATTTCTTCTTTACATGTAGGAGGATGCCGTGCTAAAATATTTTCACGAACCACCAGAGGACTACCTTATAGATGAGTCCCAATACAGACATTGGCTAAACTGTGAAATAAAGACAATATGCCCTCTGATGGTTTATCTCCCAGGCAGTGTGTCTCTTTAAGATCATAAAGACCAACTCAAGTCTTTTTAACAGCAATAAAATAATTAACTCAAATTCCTGCTACTAAATATTGCCTTTATAATTCAAAATATGTGATCTTTCTCTGACATAATTACCATTTTAATAGGGAGATCTTAAATATTGAAAACCATTTAGATTCTAAAATTCATATTTTATGTTGACTGTAACTATATATACATGTGTAACTATATATATATATATACATGTATATGTACCAGTATGAAATGAAAATATAATACCAATATTTAAAAATAGCTTTTCCTTGCAGGCAAATGAACAAATCTGTATGCAATTATCATTTCTGCTGCTTTCTGTTAGTATGATCCTTATTATTTTTCTAGAGGGTACTATGTTTCTGTAATACAAGATATTATGTTAGTTTGGGCATACAAATATTCTATTTAACAAATTAAACAAAAGAAAACCACAACTCACCTATGTAACTTTACTTTCCAAAAAAAAAGGAGCTGAGCAAACATTACTTTTCTTGACTTTACGCAGATACTGCAATTTAAAAACTACTTTCTCATTATTGTTCATTATAGTTAATCCTGTGTTCTGAAAAATATTTGTAAACAGAACACACTATTTTAGTTCTGAAATCTTTAGTTTCATGGTAAATTCATGCTGATAAAATGATAACAGCTAATTATTTCAAGTTGGTAAGGAAATCTTCTTACTACATCAGGTTCGAGGAATGGTCAGACAGTTCTTTGAGGATCTTCTTGTCTGTGATATTCTAACAGAACAGAATACTTGCTCTAAGGAACCGTCAGTGAATAACATGCCACACAGCTGGGAGTGTGGTCTGGTATGATTTACATGCTGGAACCACTAGCCAAACAGATTACATGTCCTGTTACTTTTAACATTTGTTTCCAGTGGTTAATAAAATGTCCTGCATAATCCATTTGAGTAAATCATGTTCCCATCGTAGATTTTGATTTTCAAAGACCAAAAAGTAGTTTAAACTATAACTAACTTTAAACTACATGAAAAATTAACTAGATAGCTTTTTTTAATCTTTCAAATTATTACTCAGCATTTGTACTTTGTGTTTAAAATATAGCCCATTTTCTTAAAGACAGCTATAAAACTCTCCCCAATCCTGATATTTTCTTATATGTATACCCAAAAAGAGAAAATTTGGAAGATTTATAAAAATAAAAATATAACTTTATATATATGTAATCTAAATAATATATTTTATCTACATAACACATTATATACTATAATATTATATACTATTTGTCTATGGATAGAAAAGAACAAAATATCTAGATATAAACACATACTGTATATCTGTATTTACATCTCTATCTACCTATAAAGAGAACATATACTATATAGAGAAAATGTAGTATATAATTACTGGAAAAATGTGCCAAAGTATAAATAGTTAACATCTTTCATTAGTAAAATTAAGAGTAATTTTTATTATGTTTTATGTATTCTAAGTTGTGAGCATGTGTTACTTTTTAAAGTAGACTACACACACACACACACACACACACACGCACACACACACACACCCTGTATAGCTTCTTTGTTCAAAGAACAACTTTTTGAAATATCAAATACCCCCTTTCACAGATCAGTCTGATGGTTTGCATAAACAGATTAAAGGCATGTGGAATTAATATTCATAGAAATATATTTTGACTCAAAAATTTTTAAAGAACAAAGAGCTTTCAGGAATTATTTAAAGTTTAATTTTATCCCCCAAACAACATTTGGCTACCTAGTTATAAGGTGTTTTGAGTACAGTAGGTGATTTGAATGAAGGAATGTATTTCTTTAAAAAAATAGGCAGTTTTAAAATGCTTTAACATTTTAATGCTCTGAAATCCTTACACAATTTCCTGTAAACATTTGAATATGATCGCTAGTCACATTTAGTTAGCCCACAATAGTTAAAAATATGAAATTAAGCACCCATTAAAATTGAAAAACATCACTGTTCTTTAATTACTAAATCATTTAAATTGCTATTAGAATAATTAGTTAAGTCGTTTATAGTTTTTAGCATCTCTGACATGTCTGTTGTGTGCAGCATTTACTGAAAACGTTTTTTTTTTAATTCAAAGTCACAAAAATTATAATCATCCTCATCAGTTCACTCAGTCCCATGTAATTAATTTTTTTTCATCTTGATCTTTTGTTAGCACTTTTATGAATTCATCAGTTTTCCATTAGAGTTCTGAAAATGCTTATTCATTCAGTTCAGCAGTATAGTCAGTTACCAGAAACCTGTACTTGTCAGAGTCTTTTCCATGAATTCCTTGAAGATAAAACCCTTTTATAGGAACATTTTTGCGAAAGCATCAGAGTACACCCAGAACTGTCTGTAAATGACAAAAGACTTAAAAATCACCATGGTTAAAGATTTGATGAAAGTTCGTAATAATGCAATTGACAAGGAAATTTAGTTATTTCTGAGATATACATTTTAAAGTAATAACTAGAATTATGACTTATAATGTTATACCAGAACATATAAGGTTTTTAGAAATTCATGTAATGTCTGAAACATTTATATTAACATATTCCCATACAAATAACCCAAAGAAAGTTTAGTATTAGTTGGTTTTTTTTTGTTTGTTTTTTTATACTGCAGGTTCTTATTAGTCATCCATTTTATACACATCAGTGTATACATGTCAATCCCAATCGCCCAATTCAGCACACCACCATCCCCACCCCACCGCGGTATTCCCCCCTTGGTGTCCATACGTTTGTTCTCTACATCTGTGTCTCAACTTCTGCCCTGCAAACCGGTTCATCTGTACCATTCTTCTAGGTTCCACATACATGCGTTAATATACGATATTTGTTTTTCTCTTTCTGACTTACTTCACTCTGTATGACAGTCTCTAGATCCATCCACGTCTCAACAAATGACTCAATTTCGTTCCTTTTTATGGCTGAGTAATATTCCATTGTATATATGTACCACAAATTCTTTATCCATTCGCCTGTCGATGGGCATTTAGGTTGCTTCCATGACCTGGCTATTGTAAATAGTGCTGCAATGAACATTGGGGTGCATGTATCTTTTTGAATTATGGTTTTCTCTGGGTATATGCCCAGTAGTGGGATTGCTGGATCATATGGTAATTCCATTTTTAGTTTTTAAAGGAACCTCCATACTGTTCTCCATAGTGGCTGTATCAATTTACATTCCCACCAACCGTGCAAAAGGGTTCCATTTCTCCACACCCTCTCCAGCATTTGTTGTTTGTGGATTTTCTGATGATGCCCATTCTAACTGGTGTGAGGTGATACCTCATTGTAGTTTTGATTTGCATTTCTCTAACAATTAGTGATGTTGAGCAGCTTGAAAACGTATTTTAATTTTGCCCATCTACGAATTAGGATGTTTGAGATATGCCAGGGCCATGGAAGCATTCAAAGGTGAAACCACAGGTAAAGAGTCAGTCTTTATGTAAGGTATTCATGTGTCTGTTGCTCTGCTTTCCTTCTGTAATTTGAAATTGAATTAAATCTCCTAAAAATTCATATACAAGGTGAGACTTTCACAAAGGCAGAAGGATTGTCTTTATGTTTTTAATTTGTTATGACAAAAATGAAAAATAAATGTATATCTTATGACAAATTATTTCTGATGATGAAAAGAAAACGTTTGGAAATGTTTTTCTTCAAATGAATTTTTAAACATATGCTTCTGATAAAAAACAATTTTTAAATGCAATTGAACATTGGTATAGGGTCACTCTAAACGTTTAAACTGAGATGGCAATTTTAGAAGCTGATCCCCTTACCAAATGTCATTGTCCTTAATGTCTCATTAGCCTTCTCTCCATCCCAGCCTTTTACTAGTTTAGTTTAAATTCCTCCTAGGTTGTAATTCTTGCCACCTGTAACTGCCTTTCTATTATATGCCAATTCTGCACCTTCTATTTTATTAAAATTATCTTTTTCTTTACTCATCATCTCCATAGTTTCAAGGAAGTGATTTTTCTTGAAATATGGATTTTAAGAAACAAAGCATGTGACATTAAATTGAAGACATTATGCTAAAATCATAATATTACAGTTCATTCACAAAACATGTATCTTCCATACCCCACTTGCATTCCTTTGTGACATTGTTTGTCTTGTTCTTGAGGGTACAACTAGTGACAGGTGATTCAAAGACCAAAAATAAGATGCCATTCTTTATGACTTGGGATTGGTGTTCTTCTCACGCCTAAGATGTATATTTTACCTGTGGAATAACACGATTTGTGTTAGTGATGATAAGCTACCCAGCTAGAGAGAGTGAACTATTCATATATCTATCTGATCTCTGTATCTTTAGAATATTTATCAGAATACATGAAGTGAAACAAACAACACCACCATCAAATACAACAGAGTCAAAACCCATCAAAACGAAGCAAAACAGAAGAAACATTATAGTCTAAAATATAAAATGCAAAAATAGGATTTGAGAAATGTGTTATCTGATATTATTCAATTATCTAAAGATTTATAACCTCAGCCTTTATAAATATAGCCATTGAGTACCCAGCAAGTGTTAGGCCCTATGTTAAGTATCTTTACACTTTCTAGGTCTTACCCTCTATGTAGTCCAGCTACCATTAGTTTTACAGTGAGCTAATTTAGGTTTAGATTTTTAATGACTTTGTTAAACTTAAGCACACCTAACTGCTCTTACCAGTACATGCAGCTGCCTATTAGAAAACATGAGGAATTATTTACCTAAGTGAAATGTAGCAATGAGTTGCAGATTACTACAAAGTGTGAAATAATAGTGAGAATATTAGAAAGGCTCTAAAATCTCCATTATATTACAACTCAGCATGCTTCTTACCGTCTTTAAAAATATGTATCATAAACAGGTGCCATTTAAGCACCTGGAAGCTAGATAATAATATACATAGGAAAGCATAACACAATATTTACAGGACGTTAATGTCCCATTTGAAGAAATGATGGACATATATCAAATATTTTCTTAAAATAACATTTCAGAAAGACTAGAAACTCTGTATGAAATGTGAATATTCTGGAGCCATAGGCATCAACCTACTGATTAACATTATGAAGCCCCTTAATTTTTGGTTGGTTTGTATATATCATTACAGAGGCTGAAGCAGTGGTTCAGGTTTTAAATCCTCAGAGGGATAAAGAAAAAATGTGTAACAAGTGTTTGATTTGTTTAATGGGAAAATGGATAAAAGAGCGTGATGACAGCATAAGGAGCTATGTATCTCTAGTCATTTGACTTTGCATTTAGAAATATGACCCTCACCTACTGTAATTGACCTTGTTAACATTATTAGGAACAGTTATTAATCCCTACTGAACACCTACCAGGTACTAGTTATTTGTCTTGCTTGAGTAAATAACATTAACTCAAAAAGATATCTGCACCTACATGTTCATTTATTGCAATATTACTTACAATAGCCAAAACATGAAAGCAACTTAAGTATCCATTGATGGATGAATGGATAAAGAAGTTGTGATATACAGATATCAATATGGAAAGATCTATAGATGGAGAGATAGGTAGTTAGGTAGATAGATGTAATGGAAAATTATTCAGCCATAAAAAACGAGGAAATCCTACCATTTCCAACAACATGGATAAACCTTGAAGGCATTATGCTATGGGAAATAAGTTAGAGAAAGGCAAATACTGTATCATCTTACTTGTATGTGGAATCTAAAAACAAAAAAATGAAACAAAAACCAAAATCTGATAGAAAAATAGATCCGACTTGTGGTTACCAGTGGCGAGGGTGGGGGCAGGGGGCGTTGGAGGAAGATGGTCCAAAGGCACAAACTTCCAGTTATGAGATAAATAAGTACTAAGGATGTAACATACAACATGATACTATAGCTCACACTACTGTGTCGTATATAGGAAATTTGTTAAGAGAGTAAATCCTAAGTTCACATCACAAAGAAGAATTTTTTTTTCCTTTTTTCTTTCTTTGCTTTTTATTGTATCTATATGAGACAATGGATGTTAGCTGGACCTACTGTGGTAATATGCCCATAATATATGTAAGTCAGACCATCATGCTGTATACATAAACTTAAAAAAAAAAACTAAATGAAGTAGATGGAAAGAATTATTAAATATAACAGCATACTTTTTTTTTTAATGAGTATTTATTATCTCCCAGTTTTGAGGATCCAGAATATGGGGATGATTTAGTTGTGTGGTTATGGCTCAGGTCTGTTATGGGGTTGTAGCCAAGCTGTTGGCCTAAGCTTCAGTTTTGTAAGGGTTAACAGGACCTGAGAGGTCTGGTTCCAATTTGGAAGGCCTGAGTTCCTCGCCAAATAGGCTCTCCAGGGCTCTTGAACTGGTAGCTGGCTTACCCCAGTGAGAGTGATCTGAGAGAGAGTGAGAGACCCAGAAAACCTCCAAGATGGAAGCCACAGTGTCTTTTATAACCTCACCTCAGAAATGACACACTATCCCATCTTCCATATATGATTTGGCACACAGACCAACTCTGGCAAAACGTGGGCGGTGTCTGCACAGGGGTGTGAGTACCAGGAAGTGGGGCTGCTTGGGAGCCATCTGGGAGGCTGACCACCACATGCTCTGAACATGGAACCCCCCCTTAGATGAGTGGCCACGTGCTACTTGTCACTAAGTTCTCAATTTCCAGCAACAGTTCTGGACATAATGAAGGAGTACCTCTTCCTTCCTTCCTTCCTGATAATAACATAAACATATTTTACTACCAAGAATCTTAGAGCTAGCAGGGTCTCAAGAGAAAATCTTAACTAATTCTCATTTTTTTTTAAAGTAGCAATTGAAATAGGAAAGATGAAGTAAGTAGCACAATGTCACGTAGCCCTTCAGAGGCATAATCAGAGTGTCTTGACTACAATCCTATCATGTCCTCTACAGCAGCATCCTGAAAGTTATTATTTTGCCATTATTTAATTTTAATCCTAATGATTCATACAGTAATTCATGTAATATTGAATCAGAAAAAATTCCTGAGATTATAGTTGACTGAAGAACTTCTTCCCGTTATAATTTTTGTGTCTGGTCCTCCTTGTTTTAATCTTGGTTACATCAATAACCACTTAAATGACTGATAGGACCCAGCCTCTGCCTTTTCCATCTTATTTTCACATTGCCACTGGGGTTTGCCCACTATAAGCTTACCTGATCTGGTAAATTACATCTTCATTTGTTACCAATGGATTCACCAGGTCAGACAGAACTAAATAATGCTAAGGTCTATGTAAACCTGTAGATCAAAGTTTTTGGTATTTATTTAAGGAAATAGAGGTGGAAGAGGGAGGCAGTGAAAGAAAGAGAGGGAGAGAGGGAAGGAGAAAGAGGGTGGGAGAGAGAGAGGGAGAGAGAGTCTGGTTGAGAAATAGGAAGGGATGAGAGAGAGTACATGTGTTTATAAAGGACTCTATGTGAAATACTCCTATAGAGCTGAGAGATAGATTTCACTAGATGGTTCAGAAAGGTCCATTGTTTGGGCAGGAACGCGACGGAGCAGGATGCATTCTGTTGAAGAAATTATAAAAAGTAGTTACAAGTAATGGAGAAATTACTTCTCTGTAAAAACTTACCTTAATAGTTATTTACAGTTAATGTACCAAAGACAAGTGTCTGCATTTTATAGCAGGTTCAGGAAAGCACCAAGAGTGTAAAATACTTCACTATGTTTTAAATCATAGTGAAGTTAAAGCATTTTATACTACGAGAATATCTATCTATATATACAAATACCTATATATGCATATTATTTGTTGTTCCATGTGCATGTGTGTATGGTGTGTCTTTTGGTGTGTGCACGTGGGTCTATACAAGTTTATTTCCTTGGATGGAGTTTCTGTGAAAAAGAACTTGTGGAAAAAAATCTACTAACAAATTACATACATGTTGGGAGATTGTTTTCTACCAGTTCCGAGTGGAGAGGGTTAACAGGTGGAACAACAGTGGGGCCTGTGTAACCAGGATGCCATTACAGTAAATGAGGTAATACCATTTTGCTGAGACTGGGTAAAGGGTGGCTTAGAAAGGATGAACTCGAGCTGGAGCCAAATCTAAATTAATTAACTCCAGCTACTCTGAAATTCTATTGTGAGAAAGCAATGGCTTAAGCCAGGACTCAAACTGTACTGTATCCTGTTGGTCAAACAGCAGTATTAGATAACTCTGGTCAAATATGATTTATAGTTAGTTATAATTGCTTAAAAGATTCTCTAATTAGAAAACACAATTCAGAAATAAGTTCATAAACATTAAAATAGTTGCAGGATTTGCTTAAAATGGATGATATGCTTGAGATAATCAGGCATTGTGATCATCTTTACATACTTTTTACAAAGCCTTATATTAATAATTAGATTTTGGCCTTCTTCAAAATTTCTAAAGTATAAATAAATTGACTAATCTCTTAGATCTATGATGGAGGAGGAATTAAACTGTTAGATTCCCAGAGTGTTAACACTTTATACACTTTAGATAAAATTAAAAAATATGAGATGTAAAACCTATCTGTTTTATCAACAACCACACCTTCCACTTCCACTCTGAGAGTGGCTTTGTTGAGCTGTGAAAAGCTGTTGTCAGGCACTAAAATATAGGAGTCCTATAGAGGTGAATAACTAAAATTTTATCCAGGGGAAGAGACTGCACATTGAATCAACAAAATTATGAATTCTTTTTCTGTTGAATCCCTAATGCATGTCCTTTGATGCACATTTCCTCACCATTGGTGTTCAATAAAGTAGTGAATTCACTGATATGATTTAACTTTCATTGCTGCAAGTTGTATATAGATAGTTCTAGAAAATGCCATATGGGTATATTAGATAGAAAGAACCTCAAAAGCGTTTATCCAAATCTGTCTGGCCCCCAGTTGATTCCTAGGAGCCCTTTTATTTCTCCAAACTCCAAATGACCTTCTCCCCATATCCGTGTTACCACAGCAGTGGTACTGTCTACTTTTTAAATCCCTGAGTTTACCTTGGCCTCTTACAGGTGAGATTCAATCCCTGTCAAGTGAACACTCTCAACTTTTCTCAAATAAACAGAAGCGATTGATAATTCTGATTAATTCAGGATGCCTGATCGTCAAATTTTGCTCAGCCTTTTATGGCCTGATAAATGATTGAAAATAGTTGGAGAAGAGAGATGCAAAGAACTAGTTCCACTAACACTTCTCTAAACTGGGCTATGTGTTTGGTAACCAAAATAGAACAAAATATGTTACAAGTGGATACAAATGACTTCTTCCCACTAGGGCACAGTAAACACTGACTGGGATGCCCAATTCTAGTGCACAGCAGCGCCAGTGTGATGACCCAGCCAGAAGGGTGCCAGTGCCAGTGTGAGGAGGTGTCCCTAGTAGCTATGTGGGCATCGGGCATCAGGCTACAATCATAATTATGGTTGGACACAGCAGCAGTGGAACTCAAGAAGATGCCACAGGGTGTTTCATGGGCAGCTGAGATCTCAGTATGCAAACTCATTAAGGTTGAAATAGAAGGGGTTGATCAACCTGCACAAACACACCCACACACACATATACGGGACCCTGACTGACTCAGACCCTGACTCATATACGGGACCCTGACTGACTCCTTTCTTCCTTTCCTTCCATCTAGCAAAATGCCTTGAATAGTTTGTACTTAATAAATAACGGTTGATTTGAAGGTGTATTCAAGACACACATGTCCAATGAAAGAACTTTATCCCTTTCCATTTTGTAGGGCTTTATTTGTATATTCATTAGGATAGAAAAATTTAACATGGTTTGTGATCATTTAAAATTTGCCCCCAGATGTTTAAAAAACTACAATTGTCCCATTTTTTGAAAAAGTGAGATAACACATAAACAACATAGGTATTTGTGTTACCAAAATGAGAAAGCATTGTTTCCTTGTCCTAAGATTTAACACTTTGTGAAAGGCCCCCACGGCCGCTCAGTGGCTATGCTTCTGGCTTCTGAAGCTCCGTTGAGTCAGGCTGCCATTAGACACCAAAGGCTGAATTCAGCTTACCAGAAAAGATGAGGTGGCGACCGAGGTTAGAGTTATCTCCTAAATTGGTGTAACTGAAACTCTCTCGTATTCCCACAGTGTGCCTGCTGTCTCCCTTAATAGACTAAACATATGTGTCTTTTCAATCACTTAGGAAAAGATGTTATGAAATAACTATAGTCATAAATGGCCCATAGATGGTTTTAACATAATAATATCATAATCCATTCATAATTTCTAACTGACTTTCAAATGCATCACAGTTAGCTAAAATATTTATTTTTAATGATATATTATCCAGTAAAGGTCGTAAAAGAAATCATGGATATTTTCTGTTCAGTGTTACAGAAATAACATGATGGTCATCTATTTGGTTTTCCAAGGAATAATAATGTCTTTATCTCTCTCATTTAAAGTTGTTGCTTGTTTTATATTCTTAGGAGCCAAATTAAAGGAGAATGCTATTTTTCATTGGAATTGCATGACATTTTCACTCTAGAGTTATGTTACATATTTTTTGTATACAGTGGTATTCTTTGTTCTAGACTGACAATCGTCTGTTACAATCTGAGTCCCCTTTGGGTGTGGCGAGGGTCTGTCTCATTGTGGATGTCTGCAAAATGTTATTACTATCATTAGATTAGGTACTATCAAATGAAACTGATCGATGTAATGGTATAATTTTTTTTGAATGAACACATTTGTTCTTTAGCTGAACAGATGAGTTGCTCTTCTTTAATGATCTGTTTGGGCTGTATACTTCATCTCATAGCTCTCTAGAAAGAAGCTTTACTTATGACGAGTTAGAGTTTTGTCTGGTAATGATCTATGTTTTAATCATTGTAAAATGTATTTTTATATTTATTTAATAATATCCTCTAATAGTTGGATGTTCAAACACATAAACACAAACTAGAATGTCTGAACTTTATTGTCTTTGAGTCACACACCTCTGGAGCATCAAATAAAGAGCCATGAATGTGCCTTCTAAAGGCTGTGAGGGCACAATCATTAAGCTCCCTTTCAGGGCTAGAAAGAAATTATAGTTTTAAGAGTCCTTTTGCATATTTATCTCCTTCTGGTTGAAGATGCAGAGTTTTCTGCTTCCCTTATGCAGTTGCTTGCTGATGTGGGTTCAAATCATCCCTCAAAACAGGATCTGCAGAACACGCTTCAGCTGTCACCAGCTCCAGGAGTCCCTGGTGCATCCTTAGAGTTAAGAGAAAAAGTCAGATATTACAGCAAATCATGAAACATAGCCACATCTATTTGTGGCTTTTACTCTTATAATGGCAGACATTAAAAAAAAAAAAAAAAAGAGGAAGAGTAAGGAGGAGGAGAGAGGAAAGGAAGGAGGAGAACTTAGGGCAACTTCCTGGAGTAGAGAAGGGTTTCTAGCTTTGCAGATATTCCTAGAACCCACCTCCCCCTACCTGCACATACAAAAGCCTATCTTGCAATTCACAAAAATGTGGAATTAATTTTCTCTGTCTCCATGAGTGTCTATTATTTGAGATACAAAGTATCAATGCTTCTTTTTCTGGTACTTGGCATAATTCTACTTGAGCTACACAATGAGGGTAAATTACAGAACCTTGTTTGCCCAAGAAGAATGTTTTGGAAGGACTGTTAAGAAAATGTCTGTCTTATCAAAAGAAGGAAGGTACTAATCTATTCTTATCATTAACTACAAATTCCACTTAAATATTATATGTTCAATGTTATAAACAATCAAAAGGCCACAATTTGAACACTTGATATCCTCTCAGTATCTTTATTCCCCTTCCCCAAAGTGGTTTTACCAGGACAAAAGTAATACATGCAGTTTCAACATCACTGATCATTTTACCTAGTCTCCACTTTCAAACATATTAGCTGTGCTTGCTTCAACAAAGACTTACTGAAAGGAATTCTGTCCAGGAATGATTATATTTCACAGTCGTATGCCTGCTTCACTTGCCTCTACCTTTTGCATTTAGAGCCAAAAACGGTTTTCAAGTTTCGCCAGCACACTCAATCTACAGACTCTCTTTTCCCAAACACCCACTATTTTTTCCTAAAAAACTTGTGATATATCTTTAGCTTCTTTTTTTAAACTTCATATTTTAATGCCATGATTTTTCCAGTGAAATTCCAAATCAATCTAAATAATTATCTGACCCACTCAGATCCCAAGTTATGTCTTAATGATCTAGATATTTGCTATGAGTGTCTGTGTGTAAATTTCCTCAATACTTGGTTTTCTTTGTAAGTATGAGAAAATGTTACATTTACTTAAATCACCCAGGGCTCTCCCTTCACAGGTAGGTGAACTTCTCCCCCAAATCCCAGATCATAGTTTTACTTCCCCTTAGCTCCACAATTTGCTTTCCTGAGTTCAAAACTGCACTTTCCCACCAGCTCCATGAAAATCCAAATGCATCATGGAAATTAGTATTTTTGCAACCTAAATGATTTGAGGAGGCAACAAATGACCATTTGCCATCTTTCTGGCTTCCAACTTTTGCTCTGCCTTACTCTCGATTTTTCTCTCTCCCTTCCCTGTCTCCCTCCTTCTTCTCCCTCTTTACCTTTCTCCAAAAGTTAGGGCCCCTGCTAAACCCACCCTCCTTCACATATCTCAGCTTCTTCACAAAGCGGGGGCATTGCATTAGGCTCTCTATTCCTTCATGTACTTCTTTGGAGATTCAGAATCTTATATTGTGATAGTGAAGTTTATAAATTTATGAGCTTTCAGATATATAAGAATGACTGCAAGTGGCATTTATAAAAGAATAATATTGTAACACATATTTGTTTATTACTTGCAAAGCAACAGGAATACATGTATATCATAATCTCTTATTTTGGCCCTCAAGTGACTTATAAACTAGCTCAGGCCTAACCTTTCAAGGGTCAGATCTTAATGATAATAAATAGATTTTAAGTTCTTACAAGATATGAAAAGTAAAGAGGAAGTATTTGATTTAGGGCTCGTTTTTTTTTAAATCAGCATTTTGAACTAGTTACAGTGACTTGCATATATACCTACTGACTTTATCCCATGCTACCTAGTTATACAATGTATTGATGTCTTCAAGTAGAGATCTCTTCAAGTAAATAAATTGACAGTATATAGTGAACACACACATACATGCATATATGTAAATTTAATTAAGCATTTTCTTAAAGTTAATTAATTTGTTATCCCACCAAATAGCACATTTAATGGCATTATTTCCAAGCAATAGAATCCCAAATTTTTTAGCAAAAATTTTTCCATCCAAGGATAATGATTTATGGATATCTAGATTCCACCCCCCCCCAATAGGTAATTATGATTGGAACACAAATAAACAACTTCCTCACTTAAAAATATTACCCTATTAGGAAATTTCATTTACTTTATTTTAATATCTGATTCACTATACTAGTATATTTTGAATACAATTATTTTCATCTATATCTATATTAAAAATATTTTTCAATCCAGTGAAATATTTTCAAGGGATTTCTTCTAAAGATAAGCAATGACTAAAGAAAAGAATAATATGTAGTTTCATTGAGATGGAAATTTTTTTTAACAAAACTTCATGAAGTAACTGTTTTATAGTTATTTATATTCTGATTCAGTTATTGCCAAAAAAAACAGCTGAAATATTGTGTTTTTAAGAAAAGTGAGAATCATATCAAGTAACTTAAATCTGCATACTTTTTAACTTAAAAAAAATTATTTTGACTCACAGCAAAGTTGAAAAAAATAGTACATAGAGTTCCCTTGTGTGTGATTATCCAGCTTGCCCTGTAATAAGTCACATTAATTTTAATTCTTTGTGGAGGTAATCTGAAAAAAGTAACCTTTGTGGTTACTATTAGCTATTAGCTATTTTTGAGAGAAAAATGTGAAAGTGTTATTTCAAGACAAACTGTAGGTAAGACACTATGCTATTGAGAACTCCAGCATATAAGGGAAATGTGCATAGTAAATCAGGGCAAAATGAGATGGATAGCAAGTTATATAAACTTGAGGCCATAAAGGTTATGTGTGTTGATTTGATCCTTGGTTCTGTGGTCACTCACAGTTTCACTGGACAGTGTTGTTTCCTGTTTACAATTCACTTTTTAAAAATTAGTCAAATATATGTCTTTATGCAAAGCAAGCTACATAGTAAGTATATAAATTAAAGTGCTGTGGGATTCTAATAGACACATATAATGATTATTTTATAACTTTCAGAGTTTGCCTTCTCTGAAACTTGGAGTTCAACTAGGAAAAATGGAATAATTTTGCAAACAGCATTTCTATGCAAAATAGAATATTTTGCTTTTACAAATCTGTGATACCTAGGTAGACAGGGCACATAAGTCAGTGGTATTTTCATCCCACAGGAATAGAGATATATTGGCCTAGCTTCCTCTAAAGTTAATTGCACTTTTGTGAGTAAATCATGAAAGCTGTGATTTTAAAAATGCATAAATATACAGCATTTAAGATATCAACTAGCCAAGTCTGACTACTATTTTTAGAAATCTGCAAAATTCCTGGCTAGGATTTACTTTTGTGAAAACAATAAAGCTAATACTTATAATGAAAAGGACAAAAAAATCCTAAGTAAAGAATAAGATGGAACATCCTTGAGTTAAATATTTGATTTTTGCCTATGCAATGATTGCTAAATCTCTTAGTTTTTCCTTCTTTAATTAGAAACATCATATCTAAAGAAGATGGGAGATACTTGCATGATTAACAAGGTTACAACTGAAAACTCTGAGTGCCATGTCCCAAGTGTAGAAACTCCTCGGGCTAAAGTACCTTTGAAATTTCCATGGATTACAGTGAGATGTTGATTTTTATTTCTTTGTAAAATATACCAGGCAAGGGACACAGTGTGATTCAAAGGTAAAATGAATCTTCCTTGGGAGAGATTAAATATGTATAAAAATTTTGATATTACTAGTAATAAAAATTAGTTACATTTTTTTCTTACTAAAATGGCAATAATATTTAAAATATGGTGTTGCTGAGAATGTGGAGAAATGATTAGACAAAATAGAATAAGTATGGATAAGGAATGCCAAATATTTAAAGCCTAATGAACAGTAAGAACAAAGGCTTGGAGCTGTGATAGAGAGTTGCATGACCAAGGCTGGAAATCGGGATTTTTTATAAGAGCATAGTGATAAATGGTATGCGATAGAATGGAATTGAGATCATTCCTGACATTATGAAAATTGCGATTCACTTTATATGCAATTTAAAGCTCTTTTAAAGCAGGTGAATTACTTGATAAAATTGTGTCTTTGAAAGATTTTTTTTTTCTGAAAATGAATTATTAGTGACATTCCTGAATTTGAAGTGGACAAAACCTAGAAGACTTTTGCACTAGGTCAAATGGGAGGTGTAGCGATCAAGTGGACTGAATGACAATAGAAATGAAAAGAAGGCTAGAGAAGAGGGATCACTACAAATAGGAGTGTTAGCACCTGGTGGTTAATGGGATGTGTGTAACTGAAGCTAGATTATGATGAAAACATACCTGATCCATGTTGATGTGTTCATGCTAATTAATAGAGCTTAATGGTAAGGAACTCAAAGTCATGATTCTGCCATTTGCATTTGTAGCGTCCCCGGGAATTTGTCTTAACTGATTTTTTTTCAGACTATTGATGACCAAATTATGAACTGGCCCAAAATCTCATACCAATATGAAAAAATCCAGCACAGACAGATCCACAATGAGAACAGAATTACTTGCCTTTTCTGATTATAAGTTAAATACTTTTGAATTATTTAAAAATTCAGCATGTAGGTATATGTTGTATATGCATATAAATGAATACTATACAACTATTCAACTATTTTCAGACTTTATTAATGATTCTGAAAATTTTCATATTTAAAACACAATGGAACTCTAAGGAGAATCTCAGTACTCTGATTCTGTCATGAGATTCCTTTAATTGAACTATTTAATAGCAGTGAGGTAGCTGAGATAAAAAGTTTTTTTCCCCTTACTTTGTAGCATAGGTGTTTTAAAGATAATTTTCTATGTAATTATTAAAGTAGACATGTAAATATTAATATTTCTCTCATCCCTCTGTTCTCAAAGCATGTAACTTACTATTTTGCAAACTTTTGCTTCCATATATTTCCCCAGGTTACAGTAAAAATAATCATTCCTGGGCTATTTCTCTGCCGTTATTTATTAAATGTGTAATCCTTTCACTGAGGAATTAAATAGGGAAAGCTACTTTACACCACTAGCAGATAAAGGAGCCTAGTACGAATTGGTATTATTCATTATCAAGTTTTTGTTGTGGTGGTGGTCTGGTCCTTTTCTGAACTTGGCCTTGCTCTTACTTTACTGAAATCGTATCCCAACAACAGGGAGATGGCTGATACGGGAGAGGCTAAAAAGTTCAGTCTGTTGGGAGAGGGATTCATTTCAGCCCATCAGTGTTGTTATTCTGCTAAGTGGTGACATAATCCCAAATTCACATTCCCAAGAGATTGACTCTCAGGATCTCTCCCATTTGCTGACTTTACTGCAAAAGAATGCCAGCTTCTGCCCGTAATTGAGGAAAAAGGTTTTCAGGCCAGATTATCATTTCTGAAATGGATCAGATAACATATCTGAAAGTGTTAGTATAAACCCAACCTTCTGCCCAGAGATTGTCTTCTTTTCAAATAAATAAATAGATATTTTTAAATCCTGTTTTGTGAGGGCACCATATAATGGGATTATTTGTCTTTTTAATTCCTATAATTCTGATTTTTCTAAAAGAAAATACTTTAGGCAAAACAGCCTCCTGGATCAATATTTAATACAAGGGGGAAGAGAAAACAATAGAAACAACCTATGTGGTTGTCACTAAGTATTCTGCAATCACTAAAAAGAAAAGCTAAAGCTCCATATAAGCTCCATTATGTTAGAAAAAATATGACATATTAAGTGAATAGATCAGACTGAAGTAGAACGTAAGTAGTGTTGACCTGTCTCTGAGACAAATGATATATACACATGCATAGACATACACACAAATGTTCACATGTATGTGAATCCATTTACATATGCTGTATATTTATATACATATATAATTAAATTATTGATGGTTCCTTCTGAAGAAACCAGAGTGGATTTTAATTTTATTTCATAACCTTCTGAAGTATTTCACTGTTTCAGCCTGACATACTTTTATAATTTTAAAAATGTAATGAAAAGTTTTGTTTCTACATTGTCTTTTGCACACTAAAATGTCCCTAATGTACAGATTAAAGCATATATTTAATGCATTACATATTCTATGTTAACTCTACCTAATTTTGATGCATATTTAATATATTTTGCTAAATGCTGTATGCCTTCAGTGAGTGCCCCAAACCAATAAGGAACATTAGCAGCAGACAGAAGCCAGGGTAGTGAAGGCTGGGTAATGATAGGAAACGCCCAGGAAACACCACAACAGAGATGTAAGACCAGCCAGGGTCCGACAATATCTTTCAGATATTTGCGGTGGGTGAAAACCCAAAACACATTTGGTAAAGTTCTATATTTCAAGATAAACTTTGCCCATATGTTTTTTATTCATTTACATGTAATTCATTGAGCTGACATTCTGAAAGAGTTATTTGATGCATAAGGAGATATTTGTGCCATAATTATATGTGATATATATAATACAGTGCATAATACTTTAGAGCAGAACTTGTGTTTTGCCATGTTACAGATTCCAAGCACATGCTCCTTCATGATGATTCCCTGTGCTTGAACTAAGCTGTTAAGTGACTCACCGAGTCAAGCTAGAGTTGAGATTTATATTACTGCACTTTGTATACTTTTTTAAAAAGGGCAGTTTTCATGTGCTTCAGTTTCCACAGTTGTCAAACTAGCATGATGATCTTTATTAAAATTTACTATGTTGATTTAGCAAAACCTATAAAGTTTATTAACAAGCTTGCAAATAATAATTAGTTCCCAGAATTTGTGATTTTTTAAAAAATGTGATAGGTAGCAGAGTTCAAATATGTGCTTGGGAATATATTGAAACACCAATTCCCCATATTATCTCTTTCAACCTAGAGGATAGGCTTGCTAGAAATCTCATGACCTGTGAGGACCATTTCAGAAGATTTATGTATATTCAGTTGTATTCATAATTGTTGTAAAGGCTAGAAAATGAAATTTCGCATTTTGCTCATATCTCTCACTGGTCCATCAGGCTTCAGACAGGGCAGGCTGCTTTAGGAAATAAGATTTGTATTATCTTTCTCGTTCATTTAAAAAGTAAGATGCAATTCAGAAGATTCTTACTTTTGTTATGTATAATGAAACGTGTTTTTTCCATTTGTAAGTACATATTTCACTTATAATTTTTCTGTGGTTCCTGTGGTATAATTTTTGTATGCAACTCTCCTAATCCACCTGGAACTTACTCTACTGTGTGGAATAATGCGAAGACACAATTGTCTCCTTTCAATTTGTAAGGGCAAAGTACCTCATTTGCATTTGCAAGTTTTTATAATTAGCATTGCGGTAAAAGCGGTAATTTTGCTTTCCCTAAGTGCATGCCCCTCTTTCTGGATTTGACATGTTATTCCTAAATTCCTCAGTTTCATATTTTTAGTTGGATATTAAGAAGCAGTATCCCTGAGATTTATCCACCAGAAAGTTCCTAAAAATCATCAAATGGAGACAAAACAGAAAAAGATACCTAAAGTGCAAAAAGCTTCAAACTGAACTATAACTAAATTATAATATATCAAATATACTTGATAAATGTGAGTTATAGGTCAAAATATTACCAGACTGATTGGCTTTCAAAGGACCAGTTTCTAGTGGTTAATGGCAGAAAAACAATCATACATATCATACTAAGTGAAGTAAGTCAGACAGAGAAAGACAAATATCATATGATATCGCTTATATGCAGAATCTAAAAAAAAAAGATACAAATGAACTTATTTATAAAACAGACCCAGACTCACAGACTTAGAGAACGAACTTATGCTTACCAAGGGGGGAGGGGTGGGAGGGAGGGAGTTTGGTCTTGACATGTACACACTGCTGTATTTAAAATAAGATGCCTTTCCATGAAAAAAAAAATTAAATTTTAATATGTTATTGGAAATGATATAAATATTAAGCTCTAATGATATCAGTGATATGAATTGGAAACTAAATCACTAACATAACTATTTCAAGATTTTTCGTATTAATTTTGAGGCTTCTGTTCACCCATTTACCTGAAAAATAGATACATTCAAATACTTGAAGTCATGTGCAGCTGAGTTAACAGTCTGTGTGTATAATTCCTCAAAATACATGTGTTAGACAGGACTATGCAGTTTGAGAGCAGACATACAACTCTGGTTTAGGCCAAAAAGATGTTTATTGGAAGGGTACTAGTGTAGCCCTCTGAGTTGAAGGAAAAGCTGCTGTCATCACTGTTTCTGTCCTCTTGTTAACATCATGCAGGTCAGTGGTGGTTCCAGGAACTCTACACTCATATCTTTACATCTTCATGACCAGAAGAGAAAGAGATGCCTCTCTCCCAGCTCTAGTTTGAAGTATCTTGGGAGAATTCTAATGGAACAAGCGTGGGTCAGCTACCCGTCCCCCAGTCACTGTAACCAGTGACTTGGTTATTTCCACCCTCCTAGTAATAATTATAGCCAACATTTACTCTATACCAGGAACTGTGAAAATCACTTTAAACAGATTATTTCAATCATTATGATAGTTCCATGCTATTATTAATTCCTAATTTACAAATAAAAACTGACCCAGAGAAATTAAGGAACTTACCTAAGGCCAGCTGAGAGGCAGTGGGCAAGGGCAATCTGAACCCAGAGCCAGGCTTTAACCATGACAGTGGACTTGATGCTAACAGAGGCCAGACTTTCAAATCAGTACCACACTTAACAGCAAAAACCAAGTGTGGTCACACTGACCCCTGAAAACCCTTCACTGACAGTAGCCATGGCATCACCCACAGTCACGTATCCACCTTCCGTTCTCCATTCTCCATCTTTGCCCAGAGGGAATGATGATAGCAAAACTAACACTACTGAACTAATTTTTAATGTCTTCTTTTCTTCCCGCTAATTCTTCTTGCATAGCCTGTTCATGTACACTCCCCTAAGTTGGACACACTGAGTGTGATGTGACTGCAGCAAGCTGTGTGCCCCTCCATACTTGAGGGGATGGATGGATAGGGTGTTTTAATGAGGATGTGGGGAGGACGAGTACGTGGGGCTGTGACACTCATTTGAGATGGGGTAGAGCTTCTCCTGGGAGAATAGGATGGTGCACAGAAAGGTGGTAGCCTGGAAGACAGTTGTCTCTATTTTACCATTTTTTAATATAGGCATCTCTAATAAAAGGTGGAGGAAAGACCGACATTTATTTGGTGCTTTCTACATACCAGGTGCTCTTAAAATATGCATTAACTCTTTTCGTCTTTATAACCCCCCATATGAGGGAGGTCTTACTATCTCCACTTTATGGATTAGTATGTTGAAGCTCAGAGAGGTTAAAACACTTGCCTCAGGTCACATCACTAGACAGGGGAAGGGTGGAGAAAGGAAAATAAGCAGAGACTTGACTCCAAAATTAGTTTTTTTCTACTCTGAAAAACTGACCTGGAAAATTGAACTTTTACATTCTATTAAGTAAAAAAATAAAAAAGACCCCTGAAATTCCTGGAAAACAATATTCAGTGGAACATAGGAGTAGATTCTGTGTTAGTGAACAGTTTGCCCATTTAAATAGTGATTAAATGTTTTACCTATAATTTTTTTTAACAGGATTACAGAACCTCTAGGAATAAGGGATTACCAAATAGGGATTATATTTCGATTTACTATGTGAATAACAAACAAAACATAAATTTCTTGTAGAAAGAGGTCTTGACTACTACCTTTCCTAGTTGTTTAAACCAGAGGGGTCCAGCCCAGGCTGTTTACTGCTGTACCTTCAGCTCCCTCAAAGGCTAACTTGCGCAAAGAATTTTCAAAGAGAAAGAAAAAAGAGAGAGAGAGAGAATGACAGAAATGGAATCCCAAATAATTTAAGGTTTGCCTAAATCACCTGATGCTTTGCAAGGGAGGAATTTCACTTTAAATAGGATGGCTTATGGTCTGTTTCCTGGCAATTTAGAAAGATTTGCACTACACTGATAGCCCATTATGTGGTAACTGTGTTTTGTTATATACTCATTTATTTAAATGCAAGTTTGCTTTATCCTGCCAGTTTGTTGACTGTTCCTTGCTGAGTAGGTCTGTAATCTAAACTTTAAAGGAGGATTAAGCTTCATGGTATTTATCTAACTAAGCATTATCATTGTGTTATCCTCATATATTTGTTACCTGGAAAACAAAAAACAAACAAAAAAAAAAACCCTCTTATTTTAAATGGGCCTTTCTCTTACTTTTGCATGAAAGCCTTTGTGGCTTTTAAAAAAATTCTATTTTATGATCTGCAACTGTCATTTAAATAGAACCAAGAGTTAAATTAGACTGCAATGCTTTCAATAGTACTTTTTTTTTTGGTTTTATATACACACATTAAAACAAACAAACAAAAACAGAAGGAACATAACACATTCCATATTCTCTCTTTTAATCTTTGAAATGTAGTGAATAGTTAGTAGACCAACGGAAAATAATTACAAGTCTGCTAGCCATATTTGGACCACGCCTTTTCAGAAATCATATTGGTTTTCAATATCCCTTTGAGAATAACCTACACTTTTAATGGAAAACCAGCTTATCTCTTAGGGATGGCTCTTATTCTCCCAAGGTAAATAGAATATAAAACTATGTTTTGGAAACCTTTTAATGTTAATTGTTTATAAATCAGTAGAGACAGAAGAGACCAAAAAATGTTTGACAGAGAAAAAAAGAGGGAACTCTAATTTTATTTTGATTAATTGCTTCTCAATAAAATTAATTCACTTTTCATGAAATCCTAAATTCACCAGTTTCTCATTTTCTTCAAGCCAACTTTTTTTTTTATCATATCACATCCTTTCTGTATCTTCCTTTACAAATTTTTTTCCTAACAGAAGCCCTATGTTTTCAGTGAATTATGAGCTCCATAGCTTCACTGGTGAATCACATTGGTTTTAGCTAGTTTATGTGACTTTTTTCCCTTTCAAGGATTGGTTTAGGAGAGAGCAGGTAGCCTAATTCTGGACAATGGTTTATTTAAGGAGATCTATTAGGACATAATTCCTGACTCTAAAAAAAAAAAAAAAAAGACTCAAGGAAGAAATAGCTTCCTTATGTTTCTGGGCATTATGTGTGAGAGTGTGATCCTTAGAAGTTCTGCAGCCAGTTTGCCACCATGAGGCTAAGATCGTAAGTGGTAAAAGCCAACTCACTGTGGTTTATAAAGAAAAAAGATGATTAAAACCTGTCTCTTTGAGCTGTACATATGAAACTGACATAGTTACAGTCTTCCTCTTATGTGAAATGTTATATTGTAGTTAAGTTATGAAAGCCAGAGATTTCTATTACGAGCAGCTAAGCAAATCCTAACTGATATTCTTTATTGTTTTGGTGATGTGCTACAGACAGACATATTGAGAAAGGTCTGTCACTGCAGATCTTTCTAAAATCTAAGAGGGCAGGTAGATGGGGAGTGGAGAGGAAGAGAAATTGTACAGACATAGGACAATGCTCATATAATTTTTAAACCCTGGATATTTTCAATGAATAAAAAATATTCTGAGATAGACTTCTTTCTCAAAAGGGCAGAAAAACTTAGCTTCAAGACAGTATTTAGGAATACAGGCACCGCATACATTCTTTTAAGAAGAGAAACCCTCCAGTTCATGGTAGTCTACATACCTTTCAACACAAATGAGATAGTAGAAGCTCTTTCTTGAGAAGAGTGGCACCTACTGGGTTGTGAGGACAGGTGCCTGGGGGAACACCTGAATACAAGAGAACAATAGAAGACCAGTGTACTTGAACTTGAGAAAATGTGAGGATCAGATCATGGGCTGAACTTGACCTAGAGAAGCAGGTAGGCATCAAGCTGGCAAGAACCTGGCAAGGTAGGACATACCTATATATTTATTATAAAAAGGAAAAGTCTAGGGGAGGGTAGTAAATAAAAGAACACTTAAAAATGTGAATCTTTGAAATATATATATGGAATACAAAACTTAGTACACGGATTAAATGATTCATCTATCAAACAAAGCAAAACTAAAAAGGACATGTTTTAGTTCCAGTGATTCCAATTCTAGAAATCTTACTTAAGGACATAGTATGAGACGTGGTAGAAGATTACATACAAGGATGTTTATCACAGGATTAATTATGTTAATAAGGACAAGAAATAGCCAAAGTATCCAACAAAAGCAGAAAAGTTAACTAAATCATGGAACATTCCTACGGTTGAATATTAGGAAGCAATTACAATTATTTATTTGCAGAATATTTGTCATGAGAAAATGCTCATAATAAAAAGTTTGAGTGGAGGAAAAAGTATAAGGCAAAAATAAATACAAGGTATGGATCCTTATTTGGGGAAAAAAGGAGGCAAGAGGGAGACATTTATAGGCATATGTACAATCCCTCTCCCTCCCCACACACATATACACAATTATTAAAAATGGCTAGAATTAAATTTAATATATCAATAATTTTTATTCCCAGTTAATGGGCAATAGACAATTTTCTTGTGCATAGGTAAGTAAACATAGATTTCTTTCACATGATAAAAATAATGATTTATAAATAAAAACACAAAAACTAAAGGTAGCTGAAAATTAAATTTCAAGAAAAAAGATTTTTTGATTAGTAATATACTATAAGCGAGGAGAAAATATTATATCCTCAGGAAATGAGCAATATTATGGCACCAACCATAACAGAGATCACATTTAGAAAATGCCTTCAGAGAAGTGGAAAATGTGTGTATCTCCATATAAATAAATAAGTCACAGTTAAACTAGGTAAAGATTTTACCAAATTTTAAAGATTTGGGGTTCTTTGTTACCCAGTAGCCAACACATTGCTAGTTTGGATAGGGAAGGGGAGGGCAAAGCTAAACAATTTGGGTTATACTCTAGATTCTCTCCATAGTATGAGAGTTGGCAATTTCCTGAAAAAGAGAGCGAGAGAGAGAGAGAGACAAATGTAAAATATATTTTATATATGTTTTCTAAAATATAAATTATATATATAATTTTGTTTGTATCTATTTAAGGGACTTGATAATGTCTTTAGCCGCAGAAGTTAGGTAACTCCAGGTAAAAACTAAGGAATTGATAAGGAAAAAGAAGTAAAAGCACAGCCTAAGGCCATGTATCCTGCTTCTTTTCTTTTTCAAAAACTCTTATACACAGTTTTATTAGCCCCTTATTATCTCCTTATCTGTATGAATAATAAGAATGAAAGCACTAAATTGACCGAACAACTAGCTCAAAATCCTCATTTTAGATTTTAGATCTGAGAAAACGTGGTACTTTTTTTTTTCAAGTCACAAAATTATTTAGTGACAACAAGAGTCTAAATCCCTAGGACTCTTGATTCCCAGTATCGTTTTCATTCCATTAAACCATCATGGCTCAATGCTTAAGGAAAGGTTCCACATCACCACACAGTAACTGGCACGTAAAGGTGCCCAAACTTTTTTATTTTTGTTGTTTTATGGAAATAAATAGTTAATGGAAAATCCACTGAACTGGGTCTAAGAATTTCCAGGCTTTGAGCCCTATTTCTTCTATTGGTTATCAGTGTGGCCTTGTATTTGTCATTTAACCTTGCTGTACCTCAGTTTCTTATCTGCAAAATAGATTATATTCAGTGTTTCCCAATATGTTTGAAGATATTTGACAGATACTCTGCAGAATTATATAACTGGTGAGAACAGAGCTCTGACAAAGATGTAATCTTTATTTGTATCTTGCTTATTCAAATACTCCATCTTCCTTGAAACTCCAAATAAATAACTTGAGATATTGAAACCAAACAGTAGCTGAAGAACTGTTACATATCTGTGGGCATTCACAGTTAGTGAAAAAATAATTATAAATGAATTTAGGGAGATTCCAAGAGCTGAAATGTAGAGGACTCTTTGATTGTTTTCATTGGGAAATGTATACAGAGGAAATGGGGGAGTACAGCAGTCTGGCCATGGGAGGAGACTTTGGTGACAAGCACATAGAAGGAATTCCTAGAGGTGACTTGATACATATAATTATTCCTGAAAGACTTTTATGAAATGATTTGTTTGATAACTAAGGTGTGAATTTTAAAAGTGAGTGAGAAAAGATACTGGGATACTGACATACTAAAAGAGGGCTTCTCTGTTAAAATCTGTAGGGAGACAGTATCCTTTGCTGAAGGGAATTAATTCTTTCCCAAATTCAAGAACTGTGAAACTGGATTTAAGCTCACAGCTCCAAAATTGGGGGAAATGGTAGAACAAGAGCTTTGTGAAACTCGACAAATTAAGCTTTGTTTGATGGTAGAAACAATGGTAAGGATAATAATAGAACATATTTTATAAGGTTGTTGTAAGGATTAAGTGAATTAATATAGATAAATTCCTTAGAACGATGTCCATCATACTCTACTAAATGTATGTTAGCTCCCATTGTTATTGTCTTTGCCATTGCTGTTGTTTCCATTATTAATTTAGTCTGAAATATATTTAACTTGATCTCAAATGTCCTCTGTAATTTTTCTATTATGTGGTTTTCACTTACTTTTGAAAAGAACAATCCATTCTGTCCACCAGAAAGATCAGTTTATTTAAACCCTCTTGTTTGCTGTAGCAAAAGCATGTATGACTATATTTTTCTGCTGATCAAGATGAAATAAAAGTCAAACTAGTAATTTTTTAGTTTCACCCATTAATGTCTGACCTTCGTATCTAAGAGATAACCTGCTCTTTACAGTGTATTTTGTAAGTGGGGAGAGTATTGAGGTCATCTCAAAGCCACGCCTGATACCTAAACATCTTCCCACACAACTGAATTTTAACTTCTAAGAATCAAGTTTCTGGTTGCAAGTACCTAAGAACTGTGAATCACTTTTCAGTTCACTGAATGACACAGATCTTGAGGTCTTGAGATACAGTATTCAAGCAATAACAAGTCACTTTCAAGTTTTAGAAAGCAACCACCCAGCTAAACCAAAGAGATGGAGTTACCCCATCAGTTCCTTTCTGGTTTCAGTATGAATGAAATCAGTCCCACATAATGTAGTCTAGGACCTAAAGAAAATTCTAACTAATTTCCACATGAAATAAAAATTTTAGGAAATTTCTAGCTGGTGAAACAAAGAACATATTTGAAAATTTATAAATACAGAACTTTGATTTAAAGAGCTTTAAAACCTTTATTTTAAGTAAACTTTAATAAGTGGCATTTCAATACTCAAGTATTTATTAGGGGAAAGGAGAAGCAAACTAACAATTACTTAGTAAATATGTTAGGCTCTGGTCTAAGTGCTTAGTTGTATAATTTATTTGATAGTTTTTTATGGTTTAAATTTTTACTATTTATTGACTATAGCATATACAGATTATCACAAAAATAAATGATGTTTCAAAATCCCTTTATATAGCACTGGAAAACTGGTAAGTTTTGACTTTAAAATGTACCAGGGAAGGAGGTACATTTTCCCTGATTTCCATACTGTATTTACCTTTCTCTTTCAATGCAGCTCTCTACCCTAATCTAATTAGGGTAAAGTTCATTTTACTATTTTTGCATTACAGGGTTTGGATGTGTTCTGTGTCATTTATACAATCAATATGACAGTGTTACTGAGGAAGAAAGACTATATTACATGAAAACTGCCCCAGAACTATTTGTTGCAAGTCCTTGGTTAGGTAGTTGCATGAAGACAGTATGTCTGTGACTCCATGAAATGAACACCAAGGATGCCTTGTCTAGATGTGGTAGACTGTTAGGGATAGAAGGGCCCTACAGCATCATATATCAGTTCTTCTCTTTAACAGAGGAGACTCTGTTACACCAGAATGATGAAATCGTTTTTGGTAATGGGAAGAGGTGGCAGAGTTGGGACTAAAACTCAAGTCTTCTAACTTCCAATTTCTGACTCTACATTCAGTGTTCTTCCACTATACTTGCCTTAATACATATTGCTGGGAGTGTTTCTATTGACTTCATAATACGTTCACCAACCCTGGTTTTGAAGCTTGTAATTAACAATGGCCAAAGGCATACATGATACAATTTGGATGCCTGACCATATTGCCCACCTGTATTCTGGCAATCCAAGGGCTACAGGATTTTCCTCTGTGAAATAACCAAAGTGAATGTAATTATTCATTCCTGAAAACTTTTATTCAAACCAGTCTCATCCTGTTTTGAATGGCAGGAGCTGCTGTTACTAATAAATTCTAAGCATCCTATGTAATCCAGCCCCAGCTACCCCAATTTATACTGAACAAGTGCAAAAAGTCAAATCTACCTGAACCTTCAGATAGCAGCTAAGGTTTTCCCTTTACATCTCCATATTTGTGATATTATTTAAAGACCAATCAATGCATTTTTAAGACCAGCTAATGCCTTTAAATACTTTCACAGAAATTTTGAGCTGGAAGAGAATCTAGCAATTATCTCTTCCTACAAATGAAGAAAGTGTAGCCTAAGGAGAAAACTTGACTTGCTCAAGGTCCAACTGTGATCAATATTATGGCCAAAACATATCCATCTTATGTCAAGTTCTGTAATGTTTCCACTGCTTCTAAAGTCAACTGAATGTTTGAGTAATCTAAAAGTACAGTGTGTTAATTTTCTAAGTATGGAAAATGAACCCAAAATTCACTAAAATGACCACTTACTTGACATTTGAAATATGTTTAAAGTTTTATCTCTAGATTGTTAATTTGTTTTAATGGAAAAGCAGGGTACTAGAATGTAGGCAAGAAGTCCCCCCTTTTTAAAGTATGCCAGGCGAATGATAAGCCTTAAACTCTGTAGCACAAAATGTTCTCTGTGACCGACTTAAACTTTACTTCTTTGTCTAATGGATGGCCATTTAAAAAATTAGATGGCAATAGATTTTTTAGAACAATAAATTAGTGTTAGCTATTTGGCTTAAGAAAATAATTTGAAAGCCATTGGATAATATATTCTGAAACCAAAAGATAGCTATAATCATATCCTTGTCCTGTTTAAGTCTTTTAATATTTATCTTTGGGGAGGATCATTCTGGTGGAGGTGGGGAGAATTGATTGGATGATGGGGAAAGTTTATTAGAAGCAAGGGTCCTTTGTGCCAGGCAATGCATCTGTAAATAAAATTTTCAAAGGTCTCTGATCTGCTAAGCTTGGATTCAAGCAGGAGGAGACAGACTATAACAATAAATATAAGAAACAAGTAAGGTATGTAATATAGAAGGAAGTAAGTACAATGGACTAAGTATAGTGCAGAGTAAACAGAATTCAAGTACTGGGAATAGAGGGCAGGTATCATGTTTAAAT
Source organism: Balaenoptera ricei (assembly GCF_028023285.1). Lineage (NCBI taxonomy): Eukaryota > Metazoa > Chordata > Mammalia > Artiodactyla > Balaenopteridae > Balaenoptera > Balaenoptera ricei. Next base: position 23,140,188 of record NC_082640.1, read on the forward strand.
AAGAGGCTCACAATTAGTCTCATTGAAAATAACACATTTGAACAAACTTTTGAAAGATATGGAAGAGTTTGAAACTCAGACATGTGGGGGAATAGCTACCACAGTGGCCATAAGGTCTTCACATGCTTGACATGTTTGAGAAGTAGCAACAGGGTTTGCATGGCTGAAGAGGAACGAAAAAGGGGTAGGTGATAGGAGACGTGGTCAGAACGTTAATGAGCTCCTGATTATGTAAGAGCATCTCTGCCATTGGCAAGCCTTTGGCTTTTACTCTGAGTGAAATGGGTAGGCTGTGGAGTATTTTGAGCAGAGAAGGGACATAATCTTTTTTTTAAATTACTATGGCCTGAGTGATGGCATAACCTGGTAGGATTAATCCATTCAAAATCTCTTCCGGAATTAGGGGTGACATCAAGGCCATTGAAAACACATAACTACAAAATTTCTAGTGCGACTTTAAAAATGGAAATGGATGGTGGGGGGCAACCAATACATGTCCATTATTTCTTCAGAGTCAAGCTATTCAAAGAAATTATTCACACACTCTTTCTATTCTCTATTTTATTATTAAACATATCTCCATTTTACTATGAAATAAATTCCAACATGAAATCTGCTTCCACTACTCTATTGAAACTACATGCACTAAAGTTTCCATGACGTTCATGTTACCAAATCCAATCTTTTCTGTCTTCATCTCACTAGGTCTCTAAGTTCCTCTAAATGCTTTCAACGACTCTCTTCTTCAGACATTCTTTTTTTGACTTCCATGCTACACCCAATTTCCAGACTACTAATAAAACCATTTCTTCTCAGTCTCCATCATATTTTCCTCTCTACTGAAGATCCTCAGGTGATTTCATTACCGATTTCTGCACAACAAATTATCCCAAAGCTTAGAAGTTTAAACCATCAAACATTTATCTCACAGTTTCTGTGAGTCAGAGATCCAGTTGCAACTTAGTTGGGAACTTCTGGCCAAGGTCTCTCATGGAGTTGCAGTCAGTCTATGGGCTGGGGCTGCAGTCTCAGTTGAAGACTCAACTGGAGAAGTATCTTCTTACAAGCTCAGGTATGTGGTTGAGAACTTAGTCCCTCACAGGTTGTTGACTGGACACTTCCCTTAGTTATCTGTCATGTGGGCCTCTCCACAGGGCCACTAATCACATGAGAAAGCCAGAAAGCAAGAAAGGGCAAGCAAGATAGAAGTCAGAGTCTTTTTCAACCTAATCTCAGAAGTGATATCCTATCATTCTGTGTTCTGTTTGTTAGAAGTAAGTCACTAGTTCCTCTAGGGGACGGGATTGCACAAAGGTTGAATACAAGGAGGCAGGGGTCACTGCACACCATCTTGAAAGTTGTCTAGCTTATCATGGCTTAGGCTTCAGTCATTTTCTAATTCTGTCTTCTCTACAGTGGTGATGTCATTAATTGCCCTAGTTATCATATTACTTACATTCCAAAGTTCTCAAATTTATACTGCTGGGTTAGGCCTCTTTTCAGACCCCTGTACCTCTTATTTTTGCATCTCCAATTAGCTTTATCGCAAGCTCTCAAAAGTAACATATTCCAAACAAAATGTTTTATTTTGCCTTCCCCTACACTCCAAATCTGCAAATATATATTTTTTTCTACTAAGCTTTTCTACCTAGGTAAATGGCACCTCCATCCACCTGATTTCTCAGACCAGGCAGTAGCAAATTTTTCTTAATGTTTATCTCTCCATCACTAAACTCCATCAACTGTAGCTTCAAAATTATTGTTTCCTGGATGCCTAAAGAGCCCCTCAATATGTTTATCTGTACCCATTTTTCCTCTATTACAATCCATTCTCACCAGCAAATAGATTAATCATCTAATTAATATAAATAAGAGCTTATGCCAACATTTTATAAATCTTTCAAGGGCTTCTTATTGCTCTTTGACCTAGTCTTCCCCTGCTTCACCAACCTCATTTCATGCAGCTTTCTTTTTCTGAGTTTTAACCACACTTGATTCTCTTTTAGTTCTGAGAATTCTCTCTGCTTAGAAGACTTTTCCCACAACTCTTTGCCTGACTGGTTCCTGGTCATCCTTCAGAGATATTTGGATGACTTAATCTTACACAGATTCTTAAAGCTCAGTCTTTTTCCTGCCTAGCACTTAAAATTTGTAAGTCCAGGTGAGAAGAGACAAAGTCTATTTCATTCATCTATCAATGCCTAGATAGCACCGTGTCTGTAGATAACGTCTATAATGAGTAGAAGTAACATCCAAAGAGTACATCCAAAAGTCCTGATAACATTTGCTCTGTTTTGTTTTTGTTTTCACCAACTCTGGTTATATTGTTATTAATTTAGGCCTTCAGTGTTGTGTTTAGATATGTATATTGCTCTTTTTTCCTTCTAGTTAGACTTCTTTGGAAAAGGTGTTGTGGAAAATCCTAAAGAAAGATTCTAACTTATTAATCTTTAGTGAAGTTAGAAGGAATTACCTTTATAACAATGACACCTATATTACCTTTGCCTGAGAGATTGATAGAATTGAGTGTTTATTCAGATGGGATTCTTTCAGGATCTCGCTCTGAGTTCTTTTTAGAGTTTGGAGGGCTGGGCACTGGGGGCTTGTTTTGTCTTAGAGAGATGAACTGAATCCAGATTTTCTTGCTAGTAATAACCATGGTTGTGCAAAGACCCACCTCCCACCCACATTGAGAGTGCACTCTTCCAGCTGATGTTTCTGTTCACAGCTTTTGTGAATGTGAGAAAAGAAGTGATAACCCTGGAATGAATCACTGTGCCAGTGACATTCTAGTTAAAGTTGAACAGTGCTGATAAAATGTGCTACTTTGGTGTGAAGAGCCTGAACTACATTTAATAAAGAATAAAACCACAGAATACACACAAATAGAAGTCAAAAAATTAACCTTTTGCTACCCAGGAAAACATCTGGTAAATGTGAGGTGGTGTGTGGCTGGGGAGATGGATCATGAGGAATTATGTAGAGTGACAATGTGAAAGTATGTACTTAATCATCTGCAGAGGAAGCTTTTCTCTTCAGGAGAGAATTGCACTACAGAGGGGACTAACTGAACTATGCCACCTTATTTTTAGTTTTCTTTTAAATATTTTTGTTCTAAAAGAAAATGCACTATCTCATCCACCCCCCTACACCCCCACCCCCCGCCAAGACCTCAGAGATGTTCAAGCCTCTGCCTTCTCTTAAAGAACGATAGTCCACTGACTCCACCGCAGTGAGACTTAGAAGGTTAGGTTGTTCATGTAATGTTAATGCTGTTAGTGAGTCATTTTAAACAGGTATTTGGGAATATGGAAAAAAAGAAAAAAAGTTGGAAAAACATGGGGAGAGAAGACGGATTAAGTATATGACAAAGGACAATATCAGCAAAAGTGGGTCAAGAGGGAAGATGGGGAGAGAGAAAGAGAAATCAAATAATACACTTCCTACAATTTTTTATATTATGGTAAAAAACACATATTTTATACTGTATTTGTCCACATATATTTGTCCAAATATACTGTATTTGTCCACATCCTTGTTCCCCACATGTACTTTTTCTAATGTGTGTAAGTATCTGTCTTCCATCCATTGCTGTGAAAAATCAATTGCTCTTGATTTGGAGGAGGGCTCCAGTTACTAGGGAAAATAGGAGGGTTTGAAACTGCCAATAGGATTCCAGAACTCTTTTAATTTTTTATCTCAATATGATAAATTATTCCTTTTAACTGGATCCTGCTTGATCTGACCTCAGGTGCCTTAGTTTGAAGGAAAGTGACTTGTGCTGGTGAAGTTGCCCTGTGTCCCACCAGATTTAAATTCTAATTAACTTTCACTGATGAATTGATGTCATTTGCAAATGACTGTCAATAATCTGCATAATATAAATTTGGAAAGACCATTTATATCACACAGCTGTGACTATGTGGACTTAGCTGATATTTAAACTTGTGTTTAAATACATAAATTGTATTTGTTTTTAACCGACTGCAGCTCTTCACATACTTTCAAAAACTACTTTCTAGCACCATTTAGGAACTTAATGAAAACCTCTATTCAATGTTTAATACCACCTCTTTAATAGTAGAACTACATATATTAATACAATAACACAACAAAGTCCCTCCAATTGCAACTAGTCCTATCTTTCAGAATCTGGGATAAAGCAGAGCCAGATTCAATAGGAAGTTACCTGTGTACTAACTTTGGAAGAAGGAATCTATTAGCAAGACATAAACAACTTTAAACAATGTCATAGAGAGAAAGCTAAAACCTTTTAAAATGATACTCATATGCTTCAATTTATTTTATAAATTGAAGCTATCATACTGAAAAACTATTCTACTTATGGAAGTTTATGTTAGGCAAATTCTCAAAATGTATAAAAAGACATATACACAACTATATCAAATATACAATTTTTAGAATATCAGATAAATTGATTTAATTGGTGGTTATAATATGAGAAAAAGTAAACTTCTGGCCAAGCCTACCAGTGGATAAGTATGCAATATTTAAATACAATAGATATCATGTACCTATACGAAGAAAAGTTTAAGATATGATGTTAAGTGAAGTTGGATAAATATTTTAATGTATTTATGTTTAGAGTACATATTTGAAATGATGAGGAAAAAGTACTCATAGGAAATAAGCAAAAATCAAATTGATCTTTTAAAATAAATAGTATAATGGGTTTTTTATCTGTTTTCAAACTGATCTGTAGTCTTGTTAATTTTATAATTTAAATGAATAAAAGAATTAATTTATAGAGAACCTTACTACTACTTATAGGAGACCATATGAATTACACTTCATTTTATAAGAACTTGGCGAGATAATTGTTATAGCCATTTTAAACAATAGGAAAATCTGTGCCAAAATTATGAAAGAGCTCTATTCAAGATCATACAGGTAGTAAATAGAAGATCTGATTCTAGATACTTTCACCATAAGCATCTTTGCCCCAACAATTTTTGCCCAATAACTGGTTGGCTGTAAGGCAATTTTGATGAAAAATATAAAACAACAATTAATAAAAGAAGGACATTAAAAAGGATGTAATGAAATATAAAAATGAACAACAAAATTAGAAAGACTTTACTGTAATATTTGAATACATTTAAAATGTGTATACATTCATGGCAATACTGTGCAACTAACTGATTTTATTTTGTGGGTTGCATCTAAGCCCTTGTCTTCCCAGTCTTTTGTTCATAGTATTTTATACCTTTGCTTGTTTTGTTTGTTGTTTTGTCTCCTTGTTTGGCATCACACTTTTTCTTTTTGGCTAATATTTCTTCCTTCATTGAGAGAGAGGTATCAGTTTCCAAATACTAGGATGCATGCTTGTAAACTGAGCTTTGTATTGAGTTGTGAAAAACTCTACAGTGTCATTTGTTCTTGGCATATTGTTGCATGTCTGTTGTTAGACTTCCCAAAGTTCTACGTGAAATGTGGGTTCAACTCTGTATCTTCAAATCACCAAAGGATTTGCAAACTGATATGTTATCATCTTCTAGCACAGCATGTAATCTTGCTTTACAATGTCTTATTTCCCACTTCTGGTTAGTTTTATCACTGTATTTTCTGTCAAATCAATATATGTAGTGGTTGTTACCATCCACTATTTTAAGACCACCACCTCTGCTTGTCATTGTATAGACCATTACAAGGGCTAAGATTTATGTAATAAAAATGGCAGAACTGTGTCAATAGAGAAATGAAACCAAACTGATAACCAATTGAAACCAAACTGACAACCAGTTATTTTATCTTTTACAGCAAAATCGCCTTACCACTAAGTAGTTGTGCACCAAAAGTATTTGCGGTAACAGTGCCTACAGTGAAGATGTCTATGGCAAAGATGCTTACTGTGAAAATACCAGACAGGAGCTAGACATCAACCAAAAACAGTGATTCTAAGCCCAGACTCTTGACTCTCTACAATAGTGTTTAAACACAAGTGAATAAACTTCTAAACCTGGATATTTTTAAAGGCTCACTTGGTTATAAATTGTTAATATTCTTGATATAAATTGGTGTGTTAACTCTTTCTTAATTTATAATAACCAAATGAACTCTACTAATCACTAAATCATTTGAAAAGCAATTCTCATCTCTTCTGTGTGTGTTTTTTATTTTTTTTAATAGAGCTAAAAGCTCATCATTTAAAGAGCATAGAAAAAAACGAAAGCCACAAATGAGGACATATGACAAAAACTAAGTTATGAAAGTTAAGTTACTAGGAAATTGAATGTAAGCAGTTACGATATGGATTATCTGATTGAAATTTAGCCAACTAAACTCAGTTTAGACTAACAGGCAGAAGCACTCCTAAAGTGGTGGTATGAAAGGAAATAAATTCTAGCATATTTGCTATTGTGTCAGCATTCCTTTTGTATATTTGGCTTTAATCTTGACCAGAAAATGACACCCTATCACCCAACCTTCTTTGCTATTCCTTTGCAGCTGCTTATGCTACTGACATTAGAGCCATGATTTCTGAATTCCCCCTGAAAATATCACCATCCTTAGTCTTTGGCTTAACTGACCTTTATAATACTTCTGTTTGGATAATGTTTTTTGATTTTTTTTAACTTTGCATGCCTTTTCTGAAAATAGAAGTCAGATAAAATTTGTCTTTGTGATTTTTATTGTAAAATGAAACACAGAGACAGAAAACTATCCAAAACTATTGTATAGTTTATTGAATAGTTGTATAGTGAATGCATGTATAACCACAAACCAGGTCAGGTAATAGACCTTTGCCAGAAACCCATTTATGTACCCCATCCCTATCACTCTCCCTCCTCCTAACTGCTTTTCAACTTTCAGAGTAATCATTTCCTTGCATTTTTATTAGGTTTATCACCCAAGTGTTTATCCTAGATTCTGTGGTTTAGTTTTTTGTTTTGTTTTCAAATATATTTTTAAAGTTCTCTTTTAATGTTCAGATTTCTCCTTCATTTCTTTCTTTTCCTTCTAAATTAACTATCTGTAGGTCATTTAATCTGTAGAATTTCCCATAGTATGGATTTCAATGAGAAGAATCCATCCTGTGGGAATCACTGTTGGTACAGTTTAACATGTCCCCTTGTCCTCTGTAATCCCTCCACATTGGCGCCTGGGTCCAGAGGCTTGATTGCACTCAAATTTTCTTTTTATAAAGACTGCAAGCATTGTTTTCTTTCACATGGGAGCACAAAAGATCTGGCCGTTTCCTCTTTGTGATTTTAGCAGCAGTTTGTGCTGAATACATTGTCTTACATCTATATCTCTTCAGTCATTTTGATTGTCGGAAATTCATCTCCAATATTACCGTGATTTCTTGCACATTGATAAAATTTTGTTTGTGCTCTCTGTACTGGAATGTCAATTTTCTTGGATATAAAACCCATGGTTCACATTTTCTTTTCCTGTGTACTTCAGTATATTATCGTTTTTTTTCCTAGTATAAACCTTTGTTGTCAAAAAATCTGATTGTATACCTTTTTTTTCCCTTTTAAGACACTTGCTATTTTTGCCTAGATTCTCAAATAACTTATTTTTTAAGTTAAATAATTTCAGTAGAATATACTTTTTTGTTGGTCATTTTTGCTTGAAATTCTGAGGATTGGGGTATATTCAAAGGAAGTTTTCAAAGCTTTAGGTATTCATTCTGTTCTCTTTATTTTGGTTAACTTTTTCAGGGCTTTTTATTAACTGTATGTTGAGTCTTCTTTTGATAGCTTTTAAAATTTTCCACAAAGTCCTTTTAATTCTTTCTTCATTTCACTTTTATTTAATTTTTTTTACCTTTAATTTAAAGTATTAACTGTTGGGTTATTTGCGTTTGTGTTCTTTGTAGTTTAGTCTTTCTGTAATTATTTTTCATTCTTTTCAAGTGTGCTCATTTATATTGTCTTTTTAAATCCTTTATTATTTTAAATATCTTTTAGCTTATTCCGAAAGAGTAGTCTTTAATTTTGATCTTTTTGATGGCCATATCTTTCTGAAATGCTTCCATTGTCTTTAAGAATGACAGTTTTCTACTAATTCTCTTTAAAATAACTTTGAGATTTGACCTTAATATTTGTCCATTTTCATTTCTATGTGAAATTAGTTTCTCTGGACTTTTACAAGGAGATGTGGTCCAATAGAGTTTCTGATTTCACAGGGCCTTTTCTGTTGTTTTTATGTAGTGTCCTAAAGTGTGTGTCTGTGCGTCTCCTGTCCCCTCTTGACGTTAATCGGAACGCTTTCTTTCCTTTGTCTCCATTGTTTCTCTTCTCCTCCATTTTGATCTCACTTGCAAAATTCTGTCCTCACTGTGGAGCGAGAATCTGGAAAAGCACCAGGCTGGTTATCTTGGAGAGTTCCTGGTACTGTAGCTAGGTTTCTGGTGCCATTTCGGATCTTGCAACATACTCATTGGACTCACCCTCTATTTGGTTTGGCAAAATCCTCCCCATTTAAGCTGCTGACGTCAAGTTGGCCCATTGTGCTTTTCAAGAAATTACTCTTGGCTCTTTGGGGTTCTCATTCCACAGTACATTACCGTGTGCTTTCCTCTGTATCCTCCTTCACAGACTCTGAAACCTGAGGTCTGTGGCTGTTGATGGTTTGTCTCAACCTGCTTGTATTTTGTGATTCATAGGGACACCTTGCAGTCTAATTTTGTTTTACATGTTTTTCACCCGTTTTTGGTTTTGCCCTCTAGTTACTCTGTGTGGTATTATATGGGGATCCAGGGAGATTTGGATCTATGCAGCCGTCAACATCATCTTTCCAAAATACCTTTTTACTTTTGCAATTCTTACAACAAGAAAATGCATGGAAATCAATATAAAACAATGGTATTTTAATAACATTTAGAACTCTTGAAAATCACTTGTTTTCCAACTTATGCTACTTATCTCTTTGTCCTGGAATCCCCAGCAGATAATCTAAAAATCAGACTACATAGGCTTTTTTACATTGATAATGTTACAGAAAACAGCAATTATGGTGCTACACATGGATATTATAACTTTTCTCTGAAGAACTTGCCTAATGGCAGTAAACATTCACATGAAGGACCATATAATATTCATAGTAAAAATACTGTTTGTCATAAATAGGCCTTTGATAAATCTGTTGTTATCAATAGATCTGATCTGTAATGACCGTACCACATTAATGTACATTCAAGGAGAATATTTCCTGAATGTAATAGGTGCTTATGGACAACTAACTCAATAATGAACACAAATGCAAAGTACGCATAGATTCTATTGACAAACTCAATGACAGTTAAGGAATAGAATGCAAGTTTCTAAATCCTCTTATATCAGGAGGCTACATTTAATCTACTGTGATTATTCTCTGAAATTTTGTTTTATCATATATTTTCCTAACACATTAAAGAGGGAAAACATCAGTCTTCCACCTGCAAGTCTCAATTATCTTCACAGAGAACATTCACTTTTGACTCTTGTGTGGAGATGTTTCTCCACACCAAGCAATTCTCCAGAACACCAGCTGGGTGTCTTAAAATTTAACTGAATTCTGACACTATCTACCAGGAGATAATGTCAGATTCCACAGATTAAAGGTTCAGTCCCACAAGACTGCCCCATCCTATTTCAGATGGCAGTGGTGGGGTAGGTCCCCAGGTTACCCACAACTTCTGACCCACAGGCTGTAAATCAGAGATTCCCAGGACCTCCTCCGCTCTGGGCTTTGATAAATTTGCTAGAGCAGCTCACAGAATTCAGGAAACATTTTACTTATTAAATCACTAGTTTATTATAGAAGGATATAACTCAGGAACAATCAGATGGAGGAGATGCACAGGGCAGGGCATGGGGAAGAGTGCAGAGCTTCTGTGCTCTCCAGATGCCACTCTCCCCAGATCTCCTCGTGTTCACCAACCCAGAACCTCTTGAGTTCCGTCCTTTTGGGTTTTATGCAGGCTTCATTTCAGAGGAACAGTTGATCCAATCATTGGCCATTAGCGATTTATTCAACTTCTAAACCCTTACCTCTCCTCTCTCCCCAGAGGTCCTGGGGTGGGATTGAAAGTTCCAACCCTCTAATCTAATCCTGGCAACCAGCCCCATCCTTAGGTGCTCACAAAAGTCACTTCATTAACATAACAAAAGACACTTTTCTTTTTAAACATCTTTATTGGAGTATAATTGTTTTACATTGTTGTGTTAGTTGCTGCTGTATAACGTAGTGAATCAGCTCTACATATACATATATCCCTATATCCCCTCCCTCTTGCGTCTCCCTCCCACCCTCCCTATCCCACCCCTCTAGGTGGTAACAAAGCACCAAGCTGATCTCCCTGTGCCATGCAGCTGCTTCCCAATAGCTATCTATTTTACATTTGGTAGTGTATATATGTCAGTGCTACTCTCTCACTTTGTCCCAGCTTACCCTTACCCCTCCCCATGTCCTCAAGCCCATTCTCTATATCGGTGTCTTTATTCCTGTCCTGCCCCTAGGTTCATTAGAACCATTTTTTTTTTTTTTAGATTCCATATATATGTGTTAACATACGGTATTTGTTTTACTTCACTCTGTAAGACAGACTCTAGGTCCATCCACCTCACTACAAATAACTCAATTTCGTTTCTTTTTATGGCTGAGTAATATTCCATTGTATATATGTGCCACATCTTCTTTATCCATTCATCTGTCAATGGACACGTAGGCTGCTTCCATATCCTGGCTATTGTAAATAGAGTTGCAATGAACATTGTGGTACATGACTCTTTTTGAATTATGGTTTTCTCAGGGTATATGCCCAGTGGTGGGATTGCTGGGTCTTATGGTAGTTCTATTTTTAGTTTTTTAAGGAACCTCCATACTGTTCTCCATAGTGGCTGTATCAATTTACATTCCCACCAACAGTGAAAGAGGGTTCCCTTTTCTACACACCCTCTCCAGCATTTACTGTTTGTAGATTTTTTGATGATGGCCATTCTGACTGGTGTGAGGTGATACCTCATGGTAGTTTTGATTTGCATTTCTCTAATGATTAATGATGTTGAGCATCTTTTCATGTGTTTGTTGGCAATCTGTATATCTTCTTTGGAGAAATGTCTATTTAGGTCTTCTGCCCAGTTTTGGATCGGGTTGTTTGTTTTTTTGATATTGAGCTGCATCAGCTGCTTGTATATTTTGGAGATTAATCCTTTGTCAGTTGCTTCATTTGCAAATATTTTCTCCCATTCCGGGGGTTGTCTTTTCATCTTGTTTATGGTTTCCTATGCTGTGCAAAAGCTTTTAAGTTTCATTAGGTCCCATTTGTTTATTTATTTTTTTGTTTCCATTACTCTAAGAGGTGGGTCAAAAAGGATCTTGCTGTGATTTATGTCAAAGAGTGTTCTGCCTATGTTTTCCTTAAGAGTTTTCTAGTGTCTGGCCTTACATTTAGGTCTTTAATCCATTTTGAGTTTATTTTTGTGTGTGGTGTTAAGGAGTGTTCTAATTTCATTCTTTTACATGTAGCTGTCTGGTTTTCCCAGCACCACTTATTGAAGAGGCTGTCTTTTCTCCATTGTATATTCTTGCCTCCTTTATCAAAGATAAGGTGACCATATGTGTGTGGGTTTATCTCTGGGCTTTCTATCCTGTTCCATTGATTTATATTTCTGTTTTTGTGCCAGTACCATACTGTCTTGATTACTGTAGCTTTGTAGTATAGTCTAAAGTCAGGGAGTCTGATTTCTCCAGCTCCCTTTTTCTTTCTCAAGATTGCTTTGGCTATTCGGGGTCCAAAAGACACCTTTTATACATGTAGTTCTCTTAGGAAATTCCAAGGTTTTAGGAGCTCTGAAATGGGGAGGAAGACCAAATATATATTTCTTATTATAAACCACAATATCACATATATACAATGGCATTATTAGAATACTTGTGTGTGTGTGTGTGTGTGTGTGTGTGTGTATAAAAGCACGGTCTAAGAATGTTGGAGCTAATAATAAATGTTTCTAATTTCCTACAGATGATCAATTCATTAATCCCTAATAATACAAATTTAATATCCCATTTTTCCTATGCAAACTATTGGGATCAATTTTTAAGTTGGTCTTCTTGCTTGTCCTCTATAATGCATTTTCCACAAAGCAATAACTTTTTTGAAACTTTAATCAGAGCTTGAGATTCCTACAGAAAACCCTTCAGTGATATTCCATTGCATGCAGAATTGTATACAAGTTTTTTGCATAGCCCCAAAGAGCCCACATTATCTGAACTCCTATCGGGTGCCATCCCTCCACAGATGCATTGTCTTTCAATATTTTCTTGCCTGCCCAGAATATTCTTAAACCTATCAAGCTCCTTTGTATCTCAAGGCCTTTGCCCTCAGCAGTTTCCTCTCCCTAGAGCACTATTTCCTCTGTCAGACTCACTTGTTATTTATCCAAAGAGGGCTATATGACCAGCCTTCTAACATTGTCCCATTCCAATCACTCTAGGTACATTTTTCTTCATAGTCTTTGCCCCTATCATGCATTACCTACTTATTTAATTTTTACTGTTTTATCTGATTTCTTGTAGGCTTTGTGAGAACAAGAATCTTGTCATTGTTCTTTTTCACTCTATTGCAGTGACTAGAATAGTGCCTGTCACTTAATATAAATGCTTATTGAACAAACGGCTAAATCTGGGTTTTCACTCCAGCTAACAGGCTGTCAATCGGATAAGTCTATGTCTAGGTTAGTTGGCAGGATAATTTGAATCGAAAGTAGAAATTGAAGCCAACATTAAAGGTGGGAAATAGTTTGGTTTGGACTGAGAGCCCAATGGGAGCAGTCTCCATAATTCTGGTGTTTTCTTTTTTTTTAATTTATTTGACACTGTAGGGAAGTGGCAACAGACCACCATGTCAGTGAAACTGTTGCTTCCAACTTTCCTATCTTCCTTTGTTTGACATTGGTAGGAAGAAGAGAAATAAAAGAATAGGGAGCAGTTGTTGAAAAGATGAGAAAGTGAACATGGAACGGCCAGGAGCAAAAAAGTGGTGGGAAAGGAAATAAGGTGTATAGGTTGTGCCCACCTGTTTGCAGAGTTTACCATTTGCCCGGAGGTTAGGTTGCTTATCAGATGAAATACAGCTGAAACTGAATTTTCTCTGTGACTAACCTTCAGGAGGAGAAGTCTCTGCATTTAGTTACTACTATTAATCAACTTGATTTTTTTTTCAAGTCATCGTATTTTCTGACTCAAAGCTTTTTTTTTTTTTTTTTGACTCAAAGCTTTTTCAAGCTAACAAAAGAGTTTCTTAATGAACTAAATAGGCAAGAGGCATGGGTGTGCCCATTGCTAATTTAAGTACAGTATATGGAATTTTGTCATTCTTGTATTTTCTCAAACTAATAATGCTAGAGCATGATGAAGGAAATCTCCTACACTGACCTCAGAAATACTCATATTTTTTGAAACCTAGGGGGAAATGTCTATATAAGAGAACTGCTGTCCAGATATAATTGCCAACTTAGCACAGGCAATTGCTGAACTTACCAGCTGTAGCAAATTATATTTTTAAAGCAGTGATTTCTTCTGTTTTATGCACAGGGTAAATGTGTAGGTCACATAATGTTCAATGAAAATTCTAATCAATTAAACTAATGATAAGAAAATAATGATCTATCTGATATTTGAACTTTCTTTAAGAACTGTAACATGTAAATAGATTAGTGTTTAACTAAAATTAAATCAACTGTTTAATATTAACTTGAATTAAATGATCTTGAGAAATTGACTACAAAATACCTTCTGAAAAGCAAGGCATGTGATGAATTGATAAGATTGCAAGCATGATGGGTTAATGCGCTAGATGGCACTAATTGTATGCCTTTCATGTATTATAACATCAAATTCAGTGTGAAAAAAGAAAGTACCTCACACTTGAAGTGTTGTTATCAGGTATACTTTATGAAATTTCTTTGATATGTTATTTGTAATTTCTCATTACAGCTTTTCAGATCATCAGAAAAAAAGAATTAATTATAGCCACTTTGATAGTAAGCAAATTTCAAATTGAAAAATATAATTCCAGCAATTTTTTTAACATAAAGAAACTAATTTACTCGAGGCAAGATGCAAAAGTACTCTAGTACAGAAGGATTAAGTGATTCAATTCCAAGTGAAAAGTTTTATACCAATTACATGGTTTTCCATGAACTTTACTTATCAAAAAGATTGCCTCAGAAAATAAATAAATTTTTCAGATTTTTCTAAACAAAATCTAAAGCTTTAAAGCATAAAAGAAGTTCTGTGCTCTGCAGAATTATTTCCTTGCGGTTTTTAAATACACAAATGGGAAAAGGGAACAAAATCTTGTTATTTAAGGAACAAAGCAAGACTATAAATAAAGGCAATTTTCAAAATAAGCAGTTTCTAATTAAGTTACCTGGCTTTTAAAGACATATTTAACATATTTAACATATTTAACTGTGACTAAAAAATAAGGAAGGCAAAATCATTAACATAATTAACATATGCCTACTTTAAAATATATAATATATTGATGTTAGGGTTACCCTAGTTAATTAAGAATCCATTGGGTTTATTTAAATTTTGGCATAAATAATTTTAAAATTTCAGTCAAGCAGAAACAGTACCTGTTAAGAATGAAATTTTCCTGCCTAACTTTGACATCGCCATAGTGAATTGCTAATGGGAGCGAGTGTTTCGATTACTTCAATTTAGGAGTCCTTGAGGAGTTTCCTAAATCTCTGTTCATCCAAATGCTCATAAATTAATTAGCTGAGAAAAATGAATATGCACAACGGAATGTAATGTATGAAACTCCAGATAGTTAATAAAACACACACATGCACATGACTAAAATTGAGTGAGTTTTTGTCAATATTTTCTTTCTTATTGGGCATTGGTAAAACCTGTAGATCCCTAGGGAATTTATAAAAAACTTGTTCTGTATAAAATTCTTCCTTTTTTTAAAAAAATTTTCGGGTGGGACAATGGTGGTGGTGATGGTAGAAAGGAAGGGACAATGTGGGGGAATGGAGGCAGAAGGGGAGGGTGAGGAAGATGATGGAGAGGAGTAACACAGCGACCGTAATTCCCAGGATGATCCAACAGTGTCTTTTTGGATCAGAGACCGCCACTGTTATGCCACTCTCACTCTGATTAATGCTACTTCCAAATTATTCTGCACCCATTCACATTAACCATTTTTAAAAAATTCAAAATAAGTAAGTTAAATGCAAAGAATTACTCATCTCTCTTTTGATCTTTCTCACTTCACTTGCTTTCTTATTCTTTCTTTGTAATTACTCAATGTTCAGCCTTTTAAAAAGTGCCAATTTTTATTTTATTGGTTTTTATTTTGCTACTGATGGACATATGCAAATACAGGAAGTTCATTCCATTATTAGAAATGTACTCCACAAAATGTATTCTTTTATGAGCTACAGAAATAATGGAAGAGGTCTTGAAAGGTACTCAAGGTGTTACTGTTACCTGGAAAATCCCTCCAATACTCAGGAGACATAAGCTTTAATTATTTCCTTTCTCACACTACCATATATCAGGTTCTTCCTCTTTCAGAAATAAAAATTAAATGTTTTTAAAGGATATAAGCTCATTTATGTGGGTTTGAAGGCATGTAATTGCAAGAAATAGAATACACTAAAGTGATCTTATAGATCACTTCAATTACTCAAGCTTTTTGAAACACATACAGTTACATTATTCAAATAATTCATAAAATTAGAATTTACAGAGTAAATAAATAGATTGATAATTCATATTACCAAAGGATTCTTTATTATTTAGTAAGGGCTTTTAATGTTTACTGCTTTAAACACTTTTTCATGCATAGCATAATTGGGTAAATAGTGGAACACACATAATTTTAGTTTTAAAAAAACGTGTATATTAAGTTAATGTTTCATTTCATCATTAGGAAGACATCAATACACATGAACAAACACAGATTGTGTGGTTTGGGGTGAAGGTCAAGTACTAAAGAGTACTGATCTTTTTACCTAATAATATTTTTCTGGATCAAGACGGAAATGATACGTCTCCCTAACTGCCCCCAACTAATGCTGGCAAGGTCTCTGGCTTGGCCACCATGAGTGAGCAAGGAACTGGGAAAATGTGGTGAAAAATGGGGACAAGTTTTCAAGGGTCAAGGAATGGGGAGTAGGTGGGATCTGCAGCAAATAACCCATCGTAGATTCAAGGCAGTTATTTCTCAGGCTGAATTCACTTGCTTACTTCAAGAACATTGAAAAAATGGACCAAAAAACTACATTCTCCTTTTGTTATAAAAATTTGCATAGCTCCTGTAGCATAACACCAAAAATAGATATTCTTCATTCATTATCTTATAGTGAGAAGCACTGGCTTGGGTCCTTTGTACTCTATCTCTGTCCTTTTACAATATCCATGAGATTGTAAAAATGATTCCTAGTTTACAGGTGAGAGATTTAAAGCTTTAAAAGTAGTTAAATGGCAGAAATGAATCTTTACATACCCAAGTCATAAAGTGCGATTAATTTCAATTTCAGAAAAATACCCAGAGCCAGTATTTATATGTTTACATTTACAGGAGCTATGGTAACAGGCGAAGCTTCTCGAGTGGGATGTGGTTACATGTTTGGGCTCAGGATGCTGAATGCAAAACTGAATAATAGCAGTAGCCAGTGGTCAATGGGGTTGATCATGGCCATAAGGATTATGTATTACCTTGGACTCTACTTTTCATTTTCCACTAGCAACACACACTCATGTGCACACACTGCCTTAACAGGAAAAAAAAGATGGTAAATGACATGAGAACTGGAATAGAAAAAATGCTCCAGGTAGCAACAGAGCTTAGCCGGGGCTCATGTGTAAAAACCATGTGATTTACTGTAAATAGGCCCAGGTTCTAAAATGCTGGGTTCCTCTCTTCAGTGGAAATCTATAGCTCAGGTGAAAGTCACCATGCCTTTTCATTTAGTTGATTGACCTCACAGGGTAGTAGTGAGGGTAATGCTGTTTGAAGACAGACATATATTTAAAAATCTAGCAGGGCTGTAACCCAACCTGATGGGTTGTGTTGTAGTAAAGCTTGAGTGGAAAGAGTCAGCAATGGGTGAATTTAGAGTTCCTTATCAGTTTCTCTAAGCTTATTCGTAGAATTGCCTCAAGTCTACACAAAGCTATATATAACAGAGGACAGTTCCTAAGTCACACTGACACATACACAAAAAATCACATCTGAAAAATTTGTCACTTCATATTTTCCTTGTCAGTAATTAGGTATATATCATGAATAAATAACAAATAGGCTGAAACACTGAAAAATTCTATGGCTAGTTTTATAATCTTTACTCTCATGCTACTGAGAGATAGGTTATTTCCAAGATATTCATAAATATTTAATAGTGCATTTAAAAACTAAGAAATCACCAAAAATGCAAGAATGTTACCTCCAAATGCATATGGTAGCACACAAATAATAATGAAGCATTGCCACACTGTCAGCTAACCCTATTACATGTATAAATAAATATAGTTTGTAATTAGCAGATTAATCACGTAGAAACTGCAATGGCTTAAGTACTTTTTAATTGTTGAAAGTCTGTTATTTTTTTAAAGTTGTCTAAATTTTCATCTTCTGGTTTGAACTTTTGCTATTGACATATTTAACCAGCCCTCTTCATAGGTCAGTCAAAGCTGACTTTTAAGCTTGCTCACATCCAGCTTACTACACATTTCAAATTACCAAGAACTTGCTTGTTTGCAGCATGAGTAGAAAGAATGAGTCAGGATTAATAAGAAACTGACAAGTATGGGGTGGACACTCAGTATAAGAGAATCAAAAGCTGAACAAGCTCCTTGTGTTTGTGGGATGTGTGAACCTGCCTTAAAAAGCTGGAAGAATGATTATTTAATCTCTGATCGACAGCAAACTATTTTATTAATCAGACCATTAATTGAGATTTCCTTGTCTCAACTCCTTTTTCAACTCATCCCTTTTTTAACTCAGTGAGAAACATAGTAACATTTCCTGTGCAATTGTTTTGCATTATTAAATCTGGTCTTCAGCTATAATTGCCAAATATGACTTATTGAAATATGGTATTGAAATATAAGAAAAATTATTGCAAAAAATTGATAATGGTAGTGACAAGAAAAAGAAGAAAAGGAGGAGGAGGAAGAGGAAGAGAAGACACATAAAAATGTGATATATCTTCATATGTGATATATCAACTTAAGGAAGTAAATATATTTGTATATATAAATATATGCATAAAATGGCCAATATTAATATTGATTAACATATGGGACGGAGATTAAGGAGAATGTATTTCCTTTCATACCTTTTTTGTATTTTGGGGTTTTTTTTAAGATAAGCGTGTACTTATACAATCAGAAAAAAATCAGTAAAATTATTTTTATTGTGAAATAATAAAAATTTATAATTAATGTTGTTTGTACAATTTAATATTTTCATCATCTTAATTTTAAACTCTCTTAAATACTCATTGTTCTGAGAGTTGTAACTATTTTATGATTACAGTATCATTCCTAAAAAAAATACTGTATATTTGCTGCTGTGATTTGTATTTTTTAAAAAATCACTCATTGAAAAGCATTGCTGATTGCTGTAGTATCATTGGAAGCATCATATTAGATTTCACAATTAATTTAGGTAGTTGGAGGAAAACGTTTTTGCTCTTTGAAAACTTCCTTTCTTGGAAATAGAAAGGAAGGAAGAATGTTACATCTCACAGCCAAACGACCACTTCTCTGACTTCTACAATACTTTAGAATCTAATCCACAGACTTTAGTGTTAAACTCTTTGTGGCCTGGAAGTGATCTCTTCTTCATGTGTATTTGTCTTTCCTCCTCATACAAAATGTATTTTTTAAACAGTTACTGTATCCAAGTCACCCACTTACCATGGTGTAAAGCAACTTGTTAATTTAATTAAATCACCAATATTATGGGGGTGTCCCCAGTGTTTTATTTTCATGTATTTGCCATCCAAAAGAAATTATGCAAAAGCATGCTTTCCCCTCTCCTCCCCTCCCCCTCCTCTCCTTTCCTCTCCTCTTTTTCTCTCCTTCACCTCTGCCATTAAAAGCCCCTCTGCAAGTAAGGAGACTTAATCAGAAATGCATTAGATAATAGGTAGGGAAACATACACACATCATCATCTCTCTCATAGATTACTTAAAAACACAAAACCAAAAACAAACAAAAATGTCCTCCTTGTTTCTACTGTTGCTTCCCTAGAGTCCATTCTCAACACTGCAGCCAGAATAATGGGGCAAATCTGGCCTGACCTCTGTTTTTATAAATAAAGTTTTATTAGAACACAGGTACACTCATTTCTTTTTTTTTTTTTTAAATTAATTTATTTATTTATTTATGGCTGTGTTGGGTCTTCGTTTCTGTGCGAGGGCTTTCTCTAGTTGTGGCAAGCGGGGGCCACTCTTCATCGCGGTGCGCGGGCCTCTCACTATCGCGGCCTCTCTTGTTGTGGAGCACAGGCTCCAGACGTGCAGGCTCAGTAATTGTGGCTCACGGGCCCAGCTGCTCCGCGGCATGTGGGATCTTCCCAGACCAGGGCTCGAACCCGTGTCCCCTGCATTGGCAGGCAGATTCTCAACCACTGCGCCACCAGGGAAGCCCCCACTCATTTCTTTATGTGTTGTCTGTAGCTCTTTTCATTGACAGTGGCAGAGCCAAGTAGTTCCAACAGAGACCACATGGACCACAAAGCATATTTACTATCTGGCCCTTTACAGAAAACATTTTTCAATTCCTGTCTTAAACCATAGGTCATGATGAAGTTCCTCTGGTGCTCAGAGCCCTGCAGTAACTCCCCATGCTCCTCACAGTAAAGGCTGAAGCCCGTGCAATGGCCTCTTAGGTCTACATGAGCTGTCCTGCCTTAAATCTCTCATCTCTTCTCCTTGCTTCCCCTTCCCCACTCCACTCCAACCACACAGAACTTCTTGATCACATCAAGCAAGCCCTTGCCATAGGGAGTTTTTCTTAGCTGTTCCTTCTCCCTGGAATGTTTTCCCCCTAGATTTCTATAGCTAACATCCTCATTTCTGCCATGTGTTTGCTCCAATGTCATTTCCTAAATGAGGACAACCAGGACACGTAATTTAAAATCTTCCCTCTCCCCAGGAATTCCCTGGTGGTCCAGTGGGTAAGACTCTGCACTTCCAATGCAGGGGACCTGGGTTCGATCCCTGGTCGGGGAACTAGGTCCTGCATGCCGCAACTAAGACCTGGTGCAGGGGCTTCCCTGGTGGCGCAGCGGTTGAGAATCTGCCTGCCAATGCAGGGGACACGGGTTCGAGCCCTGGTCTGGGAGGATCCCGCATGCCGCGGAGCGACTAGGCCCGTGAGCCACAACTACTGAGCCTGCGCATCTGGAGCCTGTGCTCCGCAACGGGAGAGGCCGCGATAGTGAGAGGCCCGCGCACCGCGATGAAGAGTGGCCCCCACTTGCTGCAATTAGAGAAAGCCCTCGCACAGAAACGAAGACCCAACAACAGCCATAAATAAATAAATAAAATTAAAAATAAAAAAAATTAAAGTGAACTAAAATTAAAAAAAAAAAAAAAAAAAAAAGACCTGGTGCAGCCAAAATAAATAAATATTAAAATAAAACAAAAACAAAAAAACCTTCCCTCTCCCCTCATCTCACCTCCCAGTGCCTGACCGTGATGTTTTTTTCCTTCACTTTCTAACACACCAAATTAATTCACTTGTTATTACTTATAAATTTATTTGTTCACTTTCTGATAGCAGAAACTTTTGATGTTTTTTGCACATGAATATATCCCAAGTGGCTAGGAGAGTGCCTGGTGCGTGGTAGGCACCCAGTACAAATGTGAGGAATAAATAAGCATGTGCACACACAAGGTCAAAATCAGAATGATTTTTTTGTACTGATTCTGCTATTAACCAATTCTGCCATCTTGGGAAAACAAATAAATATTGCAGGGCACTAGTTTCCTAATTTTAAGTAAAAGGAAAAATTTGGCAAAGTTTCTTTCAAGTACTGAAAATCTTTGATTTTCTGATCATCAGTAAAATATAAATGCATTTCTGAACTTCTGGATCTAGTTTATAGCAACTATAACTATGATAATGAAACAAAAATTCCAAGTGAAACAATTGTTTTAATAAGTGAACAATGTGATTTCTGGATGTTTAACAATCCACATGTTTGTTTCAGTTGCATATACTTGTTTAGAAACTGATAATTTCCACTGATGAGGAAAAACAAATGTTTATCTGTTGGAAGGAAGGATGGCCAACTATATATTTCTTCAAATATTTCTACAGGCTCCTTGCCACTTACCTTATTTCATTCACTATTCGTTTACCTTTGCTAGGATGATCAGATTTTTTGAATTAAATTTTTAAAATTCTTTGGGAAATACTTTGTTTCTGTACAAAGTCATCAATGTATAAATTAGTTTGTTCCAAGTTACATGCTCATTTTAGATCTTTAATTAAAAACAACAAAATATAGGCTCTTTAATATGCTCTAAGCTTATGATTGAATGTTCAAATTAGCAAATGTCTGTTACAGGAAGCTTCCTTTATTATGTCAGTTATGACATGGATATTTTATTCACTTAATAAATGTGTACTAACTGTTCATTATGTGCAAAGCACAGTGTATTGTTCTGGGAACAAAATAAAGCTTTTCTGTCTTCTAACATATATAGAATATCTCTTACTGTGACAGGGAAGTCTGACTCAGGAAATGCTTCTAGTTTCCTCCTTATTTATGGGTCTTTTTCGTGTTCTCAAATAATTGATATCTATCATTACACCAGAAGGGACCCTAGGAATAGCATCGGTGTATTTCTAATTTTAAGATCAGGAAATTCTAACCCAGAAAATTCAGTGTGTGTTTTCCAAGGTCACATATCTAATTAGTGCTGGACTAGAATACAGAACTCCTGTGGTCAAGTTAGTGAAAAGCTATCCCATCTCCTTAAGGGACTGGATACTGGATATAAAATCTGTTGATAAATCTATGTGTGTGTCCTCTTCTAAACTCCATGTGCACAGTCATAAATTATACATACAATAAGCTTTTTGAAAACTAGTTATTCTCACAACTTTGTCTTCACTCTTCCTTACAGATTTGGTAAATATCTATGCCATGTAATTTTGCTATTTACTTCTGATTTAGAATGTTGAGTTGACTCATAGTCAAAATGTAAATATGGCCTTCAAAAGAACACATTTTCTATGTAGGTCACAGATTGCATTGTGAAAAGACCATTTAAAAAAAGTGATGCTACTAAAAGCATGGCAATGATGATAAGCCTCATGGCTTTTGTGATAGAGAGAAACTTGACGTATTTGCTGTTACCAAGTATGGACTGACCTGACTAGGAGAGACCATGGGCCCTGTATTGGAGATTTGGTGACATCCATATCATATTCCAAGCTTTAAAAATTCACATGTGTCACTGCTAGAAACTCATTTCAATCAAAGTAATTTCTAATAAACTATTAGAAGCAGTTAATTTCCCTGAGGTTTCTGCTAAAAATAACATTTGAAAATCACCAGTCTTTCAATTCTCCTAGCTGAATCATCCACACCTTAACATCATTTTACCACCTGCCTCCCATTTTATAGTTCTATTAATTCCTAAGATTCCTTTTTCTCTCCATTAAAAAAAAACATACATACTAAAGAATATTATCAAGAAGCATAAGGCCTAATACTTAGCAATGAATCTCTTTAAAAATCTATAGTTTCCTTCAACTTTATGTGAACTGTTGTAGAGTGTGATTATCTACATATTGCTGTCATCTGAGCAGAATTCCAGAATACTTAGTTTTGAAAAAAAATGCCATTTGGCAAAACCTGTTTACTTGTGAAAAGTAATTGTGCTCAGACATATTTAGCTTATATTACTGGCATTCATCTTGAAGTTCTGTAAATATTTATAGTAAATTTAAATGCATGTAAATACTGTATACCGTTTCAGCAATTTAATGGGATTCATTTATAGGACATGAACAAAATGGACATAGCTGCCACAGTTCAAAGAACTGAAGATATTTTTCATTTATTTCCAAATGTGTATGTTTCAGAATAGGATGGTCCACATGGAAAAAGAATGTGTGTATGCCTCTGTGCAGAATGTGCTTCAGATGCACAATTTTAGATGTAGGTATGTGAATGGGCTACAAAATTGGGAACTTGGATTCTAGGTTGAAACAACTTTCCTGTCCTTGGCATTTTAGACCATAGTAATAGTCCTATTTTTTACTTAATTTTGCCTCTAGAAAACATTCCTCAAGACTTCTTTCATACACATAGACACATACCAACATATATGTATAAAAATACACGTACTCATTCTTGAACATAATTTGGGAAATATTTTAGTTTGAAAATTAATTTAAAAAATAAATTTTATGTGATTAACATATGAGACCATTTTAATTAGAACTTTCCAGTCCTCATGTTCTAAGTGTGTACTGTTTCTCTCCATATAAACAACAGAAAGTATACATTTTAGGAAAGAAGACATTATTTAAATAACTGGAAAAATGTATAACAATTAGAATTATCTAACTGAATATGTTACCTCAGGTGGCAAATAGGTAAATAAAAATGTTTTATATAATATAAGGCATTTTAGAAGCCAATAAAGTGCTTTTATATACAATATATTACTAATCCTCACAGGAAAATGTACAATTAGTATCATATATCCAGTTCACAAATGAGAATAAAGGAGACCTAAATAAAGATTCAAGATCATATATAGAAAAAATGTAGCTACTGATCCTGATTTTTAAGTCCTATGCACAGTCCACTTCTGCCCAACTACTTGTTAGTAAAACTACACAACTATTTCAAGGACAGTATTTGGAGGACAACAAACATATAAATAAACTAGATGGACTTTTGCTAGGCTGAAGTAGAGGACACTCACTGATAAATTTTACTGAGAAAAATCCTATAAGCCAGGTCTTTGCTAATTGTATATCTAAATAAGATACAGAGTCTGATGTCAAGTTGTTCCAAATCCATGGGAAAACTAATACATTTACAGTTAATAATAATAATACATTGTGACAAGTGCTAAATTAGCACAATACAGGACAGAAATACCAAAGAAGTAGAAATTAATCTGGCTGGTGAAGGTTTAGGGAAGTAAGCTGGGATTTTGAGGTTCTAGAATTTTCTGGACTATGCATGAAGTATTAGATTAAGAAGGAGGCCTCTACAGCCATAAAATTAATATGGTCATTAAGTTTTTCTATTTAAACAAAGTATTTATAAATAAATGAACCATTTATTTCATAAGTTATAGAAATTGAATTTTAACATCCTGCATCCAGAATTTTTAGAACATTTTTTGTAGATGGAGGCAACACATTTATTTATTGAAGTGAATCTAAACTCCCCCATAAGCCTCTAATATTTTTTTCACATTCAAAAGTTCTATTCCTTGCAAGACATGTGTGTGCGTGTGTGTGTCTATAAAAATGCAATGAAAGAACCATATTTTTTTCTAATCTAATCTAAATTTTGTTCCAATACCTACCATTCTCCATTAGCAAATAAATTACTTTCATTTTTATAGTGGATAGTCAGCATATTTATAGGTTATGACCTGAAACTCAATTGAAAAATCTTTGTATTAAAGTATTAGGATCCATGTCTGCAGAAGGCAAGGCTAAGTTTCAGTGGCTTGCCAGGGCAGGAGGGGGTCCCATTGGGTACGGTGGGTGGCTTCTAACATGCACAAGATGGGCTCTGCTCTTGTCCATGGCTCCAGACATCCAAAACACTGCATTTTCTCTGTCAATCCTATGTGTTAAGTCAGTACTGCAAGCCATTATTTATTTTTAAAAGTTGATAATGACCGGAGTCACGGGAAGTGCTTTCCAATGAAAAATGCCCTTGAAAAATGCCATTTCCCTAGTTGCCATTTTTGTCTTTTCAATATTACATGATAGCAAGCATATTCTAAGGAAAGAAAATGGTTAGGTGTTTGTAATATATGTCACTCAATGTTTCCATTCCCATCGTGGTGTGGAATGTTTAATTTCTAAACTCTAAGTGCTTAATGACTACTGGTTATTTTCTCTTCTCTACAAACACTACCTGTTCAGTTGCAGTTCATGGAATTCTGCCCATATAATAAACAGTAATATATGAACCCCCCTCAGGGGATTCTCCTTTTCTTGCTTGCACAAATAATTTTTAAGTTACTTTTCCCCTTAAAGATAATGATTTTATTTGGATGCCACGACTGCCAAATTGGGGTTTGTGAAGCTTTTTAATTGCAGTTAGCATTCTATAATAATTTCTTTTTGCAAAGTATGTCCTTACCTCAATACTCATCCACACCCCCACCATCAAAATGCTCTTAGAGTTACTAATTGAACTACTGTTTGACAGAATACTACATTAATGGAGAGAAGAGTACGCTCAGGAAAGAGAGCATCTGAACAAGGCTGGGGGAAGATTAAGAATAGTAGGACCAGGAAGGAACTTATATCTAGATTTTAATGCTGTCTTTGAATGCCTTAGTCTTATAATTCAGTAAGCTATGCATACATATCTCATTTTATAACAAATATATGCTAAAGTGTTATGAGTAAATAGCCATTTCAATATTAATAACTTTGAATGGAAAAAATGATCTCTGATTTTAGAAATCTCAGGGTTGCTCCTTCAGTAGAGAATGCCTTTATGCTGATAATTTCTGTCAACACTGTTATTTCAAATTGTAATTTTTTCCCTTCATGATACTTTCTGTACATGAAAAATACTTGTTCTATATCAAGTTGTTAAAAAATGAAGTACTTTATTTGTCTTGTTAAGTGTAAAGTTAAACAGTATTAAAAGTGAACTCTTTCTTCTTTCTTGGTGTGACTAGTTTAGAAGTTGATATTTAGGCCACATTCTATTTTACGATAATAAAACAGAAAGATATTCCAAAGTCTAATGTTAAGAAAGCACCATTCCCAGAAAAACAAACTAATAACTCATAAGTTGAAATACATTTATTTTCTAAGGTGGCTCACAAAAGCTCCCCCAAAACATCTATCTTTTTTTTTTTTTTTTTTATAAGGTTATCAGCTGATTTTTTTTTTTAAAGGATTTGTTTATTTATTTATTTATCTATTTTTGGCTGTGTTGGGTCTCCGTTTCTGTGCGAGGGCTTTCTCTAGTTGCGGCAAGCGGGGGCCACTCCTCATCGCGATGCACGGACCTCTCACCATCGCGGCCTCTCTTGTTGTGGAGCACAGGCTCCAGATGCGCAGGCTCAGTAGTTGTGGCTCACGGGCCTAGTTGCTCTGTGGCATGTGGGATCCTCCCAGACCAGGGCCCGAACCCGTGTCCCCTGCACTGGCAGGCAGACTCTCAACCGCTGCGCCACCAGGGAAGCCCCAACATCTATCTTTTATGATTATAGGTGTGACAAATAAAATTGGTAAGCAAATCAAGATATGAAAGAGACTATGTGAAATTTGAACCGAGATCCACAGAGAAATACACAGTATCTAGAATAATTATAATTAGTAGAAGTTTTATCCTAGAACTAGCTTGTGGCTTAATTAAGATGGAGGTTTGTTATAGGAAAGAAAACTCTCTGCTTTAGTTAAGAGATAAAACAAATACACATCTACTCCCTCAAGGAAAATAACTTTCATAAATGTAGCCCTTCTTTGTTTAGACCAAAGTTTCTGCCCTAAGTCAGAGGTGCATCCTTCTGTACTCTTCACCTAGAGACAGCCACTGACAAAAGCTGAAGTCTAAACAGAGATGATACTTTGAAATAGATTTAATAAAACTAAGAGTGTACTCTTGTTAAAAGAGCTATTTAATAAATACAGCACAACGAATGTTCACCACGGGGTGTAGCTGGAAGGGCTTTTTTAGCTCATTATCTGATATTGAGTCTAGAAGGATTAATGCAGTCTTTTTGGTATGTCATGTACATTTTTGATTGCAGTGATTAAAACCATGATTAAATGACCCCACACAAAGCAATAGGAAGAAAAACAGAGCTTGCCCTCTGACTTACATTTCATCTGTTGAGATTTCTATGCTTTAAATGTGGCATGGCTATCTTATAAATATGTTTCAGTTGTCTGATCCATTTACACCAAAGCTGCATTAATATATTGCAAGTATTTTGATGATTTTACTTTAATATGCTCTCTCTTGGCATACAAGATTTTTATATGAAAATAATGTAGTGGCAAAATGCATAAATTGAGATTTTTGCAAAGGAGACAAATTGCTTGGCATTGTATTCTCTAAGGGAGATAAGATATGGAAAGGATACTCATTGGCATGAAAAAAAGATTGAAAATAATTTTTGTAGAAAATGTTGATTCACTCTAGCATATTATACATATATATAAACTGAAATAGAATTCTAAGAATAATGAACTTGATAACAAATATCAATAATGTGCAATATTGTTTTTATTTAGTTTGATTTCCACCAACTAGATTTCCAGAGACATATATATGCACACATTAACTAATCTACCTTTTAATATGATAGACTATATTCCATGGTACTTTTTCTTTAGGATTTAGGGAAATAAGATTTAATCTTTGTTACGTAGAAACCCTGCTTTAATTAAGTTCTACAATATTTATTGCTATTCAGAGACAAATATTTAATTTATGCATCAGAAGTATTTGGTATAATTGGGATTGAGGTAAGGGGAACATAATCAGTTGATGTAAGATAAGTTAGGACACTTCATAATTTTTTAAATTCTAAAAATACTTTTATTTATAACTTCAGACTTGTTAGTTTGGGATTGTATAGAAAGTATGGTATATGAATCAGAAAATGATAATGCTGCTCTATGGACAATGGATTATAGTGAGCAAGAGGTGAAGCATAGGTGATAGGAATCCACTCAAAGAAGCCCAGAACTTCTCAGTGTCCTGCACTTCAGCATATATTGGCTAGGAGAAGATTTGGATGGATCTTGGTAATATTAATAGAACTTTCTAATAGAAGCGTCCTCCTTGATTCCTCTCTTTCCAGTCTATGTTTGCTTGGATACCTGAGTTGATGTCAGTGTCCTTTTTCCTGAGAAAGGAAAAATTGGCAAAAGAGAAAGTTTTCAGTCAGAGGATGGGGAAAAGCAAGAATTTCATTTTGGAAATGGTAAGTTAAACACCTGCTTAATTTAGATTTAGTTCTCTAGAGGCAGAGGCTGAGCTGGAGAATCTTATAAAAATGCTTTATTGAGGAAGGAATTTCTGGAGAAATCCCTAAGAAAGTGAGAGAGGAAAGATAGGGAATGGGAAACAGTTGAGCAAGGATATGTTTTTGCTTGAGTTGAGTCTCAGCAGGATCCATGAAGAGCTTTGAAGCATGAGGAGCTTTGAAGCATGATTTATGCCCCAGAGTAGGTCCTGTCTTGGGGCACATTGGCTGTATTAGTTGATCATTGACCTCAGGCTGTGAAGGGAGAGATGCTTAACCTCTAGAGCTTGGTGGCTCCCAACAGCTGAGATCCATTCCCTAGAGAAGGATGCAACTTCCATATCAACCCACAGCCAATGCTCACAACCTTTGGGATATGGATGCCCTGGCCTGGTAAAGGAGATTGGATAGGGCATCAACTGTAGCCTACTACAACATCCAAATGGAGTTCAAGAGATCAGTCAAAACTGGAGATAAACGTTTGTTAGCTGCAGGTTAAAAGAATGGCACAGTGGCCTTGTAATTTCCAGTTTAAACTGACACCTGACTTTTCTCAACAAGCCTATTTAGAAATAATCTTTCCATGACTTTTACAAAAAGCCTATTCAGTCATTCATAGAATCCCAAACCTTCCAGGTCACTTGGACTTTCATTCTCATGCTATATCATGGGCTGGAGATGGGGCAAGAGTTCCCCATTTATGCTTACCTATTATATCTTTTAATCTTTTCTTTAAAATGCTCTATCTTATGCCATATGCCATCAGATTATGTCTCCCTACCTTTCATGGTTGCTGTTATTACCAACCATCCAGCCACTTGTAAGCATCTACTGATAACGTTGAGCTTTAGAGTTCATGATCTTGTTATCACCATTCTGGTTATTTCAACCTGTACTTAGATAATCCATCAAAACATAGCCCCCTCAACTCTAACAATCATTGTCTATCCACCTCCTATAATTCTGCAATTAGTTTTGTAAGCACTGCTTTTGAAATTTTGATTCAAAGTGTCCTCAAATCTGAACGGACCTCCTGTTCTTCCAGTCACTTACTCTGTGTAGCCTTGCTACTTCCCCATTACTTTCACTTCACTGAGATTATAAAGTAATGGACCCTGAATCTTTTAGTCTAGACATCACTGTCCTCTTCATTACATATTAATAAAATCTCTTAAAAATCCCATTAAAAATCCCTTCCTAGCCCAAATTTCTATTTTAGCTAAATTCCCATTTGTCTCCTTGTATTCACCGCAAAGCTTCTTGAATAAGTCTTCTACAGTAGTTGTCTCTATCTACCCTTGCCATTCTCTTTTTGGACCTCTCCAATGAGACTTATATCCTCACAAACATGCTGAAATGTTCTATAAAGTTTGCACATGTGTAGATACATCCTGAGTTATTTAAAAATTGCCACACTGAGAGGTATTCCTTTACTTCTAGTGTGTTTGATTTCTTGTTTTTAGAATGGAGTTAAATTAAATATACTTTTGTATATTGGCATATGTGTCCACTGTGAACATGGTGATTTCTTTTTTTTATCTGTATAGATTTCTCTTTTTTTCAGTTGGAAAGTGGATAGAGAACCCAACCTGAACCTTATGGAATAGATATGAGGGAGAAGTAATTGTCTAAAGTAAAACTGATGTGTTGTAACAAAATGAAGACATGTTCAAAAGGACGAATAACATATATTCAGATTTCTGTTTCCAGCCAAAGTTGAGAAACAGGGGTTGGGTCTCACTCCTATCTTAAATTAACAAACACAAAAAACTATGAAACAAATGTGTCAGATAAAAAGGACAACAACCCTTCAAAGCAGGAAAACAAATGAGATGAGCCCCAGTTTCCTACCTTGAGAGCATTTCCAGGCTGTGTCACAGAGAGAGAACTGATTCAGAGCCTTGTCAAATCCCCAGGCTGAGAAGATAGTGTTGAATGTCCAGTGAGAGCATGTTGGCTAGTTTGTGAGGCAGAGAACTGAAGAAAAGAGAGCTTCACAGAACGAGAGCACTAGAGTCTATCCAGAGCCCCCTTCAAATAATCTACAGAGTACTGGTCAGCATACTGTGTAAAGAAACTATCATGGTCAGGGGGGAAAAAACGGTTTAGAAGGAACAGTACCTGGAGCTCATACAGAGCTGGTTATAGTGCCTGTACCATCAGACTGAAAATTTCATAATTCATGAGGCAATCAGGTAGGCAAGTCCTAAAAAGTTCTCACCTCAGTAGTAAGGAATAATTAACCACAGACTAAACAGGCTCTGATCCCAACTAACAAATCATAAAATCAAAATCTAAAGGGACAAACTGTTAAAACTTAACTGTAACTTAATTACATCCCAAAGCAGACTTATAAATATTCATAGAAACACAAAAATACCAAGCACCCAACAAGGTAAAATGCAAATATAAAAGTGACCCAAATTGAACTCCTAGAGATTAAAACTACAATGTCTGATATAAAAAATAAGCTAGATGATATTAATGGAACTTAATACATAAGAAAATATTGGTGAACTTGAGACATAGTAATAGACACTAAACAAAGTGAAATACAGAAAAAATAAAAATAATTTTTAAAAATGAAAAGTGCATCAGTGGTCTTTGGGAAAATTGTGTAGATAAATATACATGTAATTGGAATCCCTGAATGGGAGTGGACAGAAAAATATTCAAATAAATAAT
The DNA here is from genome assembly GCF_028023285.1 of Balaenoptera ricei. Classification (NCBI taxonomy): domain Eukaryota; kingdom Metazoa; phylum Chordata; class Mammalia; order Artiodactyla; family Balaenopteridae; genus Balaenoptera; species Balaenoptera ricei. The sequence goes on from NC_082640.1 coordinate 23,171,067, forward strand.
TTTCAGTTTTTTTCTAATTTGATAAAAACTCTAAGTCCATAGATCCCCAAAATTCAAGTACCCAAAGCACAAGAAATATGGAGAGAGCTACATCAAGGCACGTATCACACTCAAATTACTCAAAACAGTGGTGAAGAGAAAACTTACGAAGATTCAGAGAAAAAAATAAAGTACAGAAGAATCAAAATAAGGAGGACCACATATTTTTTCATTGGAAACAGTGCAAGCAAAAAGACAGTGGAACATCTTTAAAATACTAAAAGAATGTCAACCTACAATTCTATAATACAAAGTGAAAATCTTTTTCAAAAACAAAAAGCTAAATAAAAACCTTTTCAGATATATAAAAGCTGAAATAACTCATCACCAGCAGACTCACACTACAAGAAAATTCTGAGATGGTCCTTCAGGAAGAAGGAAATAGTGTCAGATGGAAATATGGACCTACAAACATATAAACCCCCTCCCCCACCCCCCAAATGTAGATAATTGTAAATGGTGTGTATATATGGATTCATGTATAAGATAATTTTCAGGGGACTTCCCTGGCGGTTCAGTGGTTAAGACTCCGAGCTTCTGCTGCAGGGCGCACAGGTTTGATCCCTGGTCAGGGAGGTACAATCGTGCATGCCCTGTGGGAAGGGAAGGAAGGAAGGAAGGTGGGAAGGAAAGAAAAGATATTTTTCATATTATTTAAATCTCTTCAAAACGTAATTGCTTAAACAAAAATAATAACAATATATTGTAAGGTTTAAAACACATGTATAGTAAACTGTTTGACAGTAGCATAAAGGTTGAGAAAGATATTAGATGCATATATTACACAATATACAAAAATTAACTTATAATGGATCATCGCCCTAAATTCAAAACCTAAATTTTAAAGTTTCTCGAATGAAACATAAAATAAAAACTTATAAATCTTACGGTTAAAAAGATTTCTTAAATATCATTTAAAATGAGTAATCCAATTGATATATTAGACAATTGAAATTAAAAGGCTCTTAGGCTCTTTGAAGGATAATGTTAAGAGAATGAAGAAACGAGTGACACACTGGGAGCACATATTTACAGAGCCTATATCTGATAAAAGACTTGTAATCATAATATATAAAGAAAGTCAAATTTCAATAACAAGAAAATAATCAACTCAAATAAATGGGCTAACTTTTGAAAAGATACTTCACCGAAGAAAATATAGATGTTACAAGTAAGCACAGGAAAGGATGCTAATCATCATAAGTCACAGGAGAAATGTAAACTAAAACAGTGAGATTTAGATACATAATTAGTTTATATAAAATATTTTTGTAGTTAGGCCTTTAAGGAATTGGGTTTTTAAAAAGTAAGTTATTGTATTTCATAAGAAAAGAAAGAAATTGAAAGAGAGTCAGAATTAGAAGTGTGCAGAATATGTGAGAAGGTAATTGGAAGACTAGTAATGGCTAAATTTTAAAATATTAATCATCCCACCAATGTTAAATCTAAATTCTCTCTGCTATGGTTTAAATCTCTTGCTACTAGTATTTCAAATATCAGCAAGCTATTACTTATTTTGCCTCTTGCTCTCATAAGAGATTGTTAAGCTTACAAATACCTTATTTCAGCCTTCACTTATTATTACAAATTTTCCATATTTCTCACCATCTCATGTTTATCTCATGCTTTTAAGTTATCTAAATTACAATGATGTTATATTTTGCATTCTTTTTTTTTTTTTTTTTTATAAACAGTTGGATGCTGGGGTCATATTTTATTTATTTATTTATTTATTTATTTTTATTTATTTATTTATGGCTGTGTTGGGTCTTCGTTTCTGTGCGAGGGCTTTCTCTAGTTGTGGCAAGTGGGGGCCACTCTTCATCGCGGTGCGCGGGCCTCTCACTATCGCGGCCTCTCTTGTTGCGGAGCACAGGCTCCAGACGCGCATGCTCAGTAATTGTGGCTCACGGGCCTAGTTGCTCCGCGGCATGTGGGATCTTCCCAGACCAGGGCTCGAACCCGTGTCCCCTGCATTGGCAGGCAGATTCTCAACCACTGCGCCACCAGGGAAGCCCTATATTTTGCATTCTTTACAAGCTAAGCTTCAAGTGACTTCGTATCTACTGTCAAAAAGATTTTTCATGTTTGCCTTGCAGTTGCATGAATAACAAAATTTAGTCTCTTATTGCAAAATAACTATGTATTTGTTACTTGTGGCTCATTTTGTTCCCCCCGCCCAAGTTGAACACTTAAGTTTAAACTCCTTTTATTCAGATGTTGGACCTCCTGGATTAGTCATTTAATATTTTTAATCCTTTTTTTTTCTATTTTTCATTGCTTTATCTTTTTGCTCTGCTTTCTGAGGACTCCTTCTACATTATCGTTCAACCATTTCACTGAGTTTGAGTTTTCGATATCTGCTAGAAGAATTATTTATTTTTTTCTTGGTAATTGGAAGTTTCCTTTTGTGTGGCACTCTGTTATTGTTTTGTAGATATAATATGTCCTTTTTAAAAAATAATTGTTTTCTAAGATTTTTTTTATCCCACCATAGTTTCTGTTTTCTCCAAGGAACTGTTTTCTGTTTATTTGCTATTGCCTCTAGTTTCAATTTAGAGACTTTCTTCAGAAAACTAGTATTTCTATATTATCTTATCATAATTAAGAGTGAGGGGGCTTAACTCATAATTGGAAGGTGCCCTATGCATATGGGTGGGATGTTCACTGTCAAGTAAACTTTGCCGTCAGGGACACTGGCTGGAATATTTAGTTGCACAATCTCTGATGTCCATATCCTTGAGTTTCCTTCACATAGGCAGGTCATATTCTCCATGGATGACTCTTTGAATCTCCAGACATTTCTGGCTGCAAACATATTAGGAGCTCAGAGGTATAAGAGAACTGGGGGTCTCAGATCTAACACGTATATGTTATCCCTGTTTCAGTAGGATATCTCCACCCTTACCTGGGCCTCTTGTCCTCTGTCTCAAGACCATTTGTTTTACTTACTCTCTCTAAAGAGTAATCATCTTGTCTTTCCCTCATGGGAGAGGAAATAATTTTCAACTTCATTTCACATAGTTGTGGAGAAAACCTGGGGAATATACATGCTTCTTAAATAATAGACTTTCAAATAATCCTCTATATTTAAAGTTCCCTCTTGCTTCATTTCCACTTCCAAAGGTAAGCAGCACCATATTATTTAGACATTGGAGGATTTTGAGATATAAATATGCTTATTTCTCAATTTTTCCCCCTGTAGGCATAGCATTCAGTTCTCTTGGGTCTTGTGGGCTTCTAGGCTTTTAGGCTTTTAGGTCTTTACCTCACTTCTATGTGTATTCCAGTTTCCAAAATGCCTTTCCAAATCTCCTCATTCCTGTGGGTTTATGTCACTAAAAACAAAAAACAAACAAACAAAAAAAACACTGTCAGTGGTAGAAAGAATAATGCTCCCCTGTCCAAAGGTGTCTATGACTTAATCCCCAGAACCTGTGACTATGTTACATGGCAAAAGGACTCTGAAAATTTGATTAAAGTTGATGACCTTGTGATGGGAGATTATCCTGGATTATTCAGGTTGGCACAAACTAATCACATGATTCTTTGAAAGCAGAGAACCTTTCCAAACTGTGGTTAGAGTGAGATGTGAATATAGAAGAAGGGCCAGAGAGATGCAGTGCTGTGGGCTTTGAAGATGGAGGAAGGGGGCCAGGAGCCAGGAAATGTGCACAGACCCTAGAAGCTGGTAAAGCCAAGGAAAAGGATTCTCCCCTAGAGCTTCTGCCAAGGAACACAGCCCAGTTGACACTGGATTGTAGCCCAGTGAGACCTGTGTTAGACTTCTGACCAACAGACTGTAAGATAATAAATTTATATTGTGGTGAGTCACTGAATTTGTGATCATCTCTCACAGCAGCAGTAGGGAACGAAAACTCTTTTGTTTTATTGGGATTTTAAGAGGAAGTAAATGTAGATTTGCACGTTCAATCTACCACCTTACCTGGAAACTCTTCTCTTTTATATTTAAATTTTTAATTATTTAGGAATAGGTAATAGATTTACATGGTGTAAAATTCAGGATGTTCTAAAGTGTATACATAGAAAGTTTTTTTAATGCTCTTATCTCCTCTCCCTGGGGATTACAAATGTTGGAGGTTTCTTGTGATTATTTCAGAAACAGTCTGCCAGTACAAATAGAGATATCCTATCAATATGTTCATTTTTTTCACACATTTTATACGTATTCTTTTGTCCTTTGCTATTTTAACTTAACGATATATTTTAGATTATGTTCCATGCCAGAATATAGTTTCCTCATTCTTTATTCCAGATTCAGATATGAGTATATCATAATTTTTTCAACCAGTACTCTACTGATGGACATGAATTTTATTGCCAATCTCTTATGATCTTAATGGTGAAACGAATATCCTTATAATAAATCAAATTATATATGTTTCAAAATTCACATTAGTCAAATCCTAAGAAATGAAATAGATGGATTAAAAGGTAAGTACATATGTAATTTTGATAGATATAATCTTTAAACAAGTAGATGTCCAATTCTAGATAAAATAATAATAATGCAGTGTGAAATGATGAAAGCTGAAAGGAAATATATTGAATTTAAATGTAGAAAGGACAGAGATATCTCCTCCAATCCTGTTACTCTTGGACCAAGATATAATCATTAAGACATCAAAGACGACTATAGTTATAGGGCAAATGAGGTATACTGCTTGTTTAGTAAATTTATAGGATTCATTACAGACTGCAAATATAAGTAAGATCAATAGTGACTTAGCTATGGGACACATGATGGAAGCAACTGCTTATTAAATTCTCCAACAATATACAATAGCAGGGGTGAAGGCCAGAGCTTTCTCTGTTATGCTTCATTGAAGGAAGTGCAGTGTAGCAGGAATAAGGGTAAGAAAAATGGTGGTGAGAAAAGAGAGGCGAGGGTAGAGAGATTAACCATTTTAAGGAAGTTGGGCTTTATCTTAATAGTAAAGGGGAAGCCTTAGCAAGTTTTGTTTGCTTTCGTTTCCTTTTTTTTTTTTTTTTTCAAATAGTAGAATGGTTTGTTTTTTTAATAGGAGAAAATATGGATTTTCACCAATGAACTAAATTCGAAAATCCAAATCACACTGATTCTTAAAATTAGAGTGAAATAAAATATAGAATAAAAGAAGAACTTTTTTCACTGGAATAAACCTAGATGCATTGATATCTGTAAAAAGTACAATGAAGAGAATATATAGAGACTTAGAAAGAGTTAGAGAAAAGAAAGGATTGGGGGGCTTCTCTGGTGGCGCAGTGGTTAAGAATATGCCTGCCAATGCAGGGGACACGGGTATGAGCCCAGGTGCAGGAAGATCCCACATGCCGCAGAGTAACTAAGTCCGTGTGCCACAACTACTGAGCCTGTGCTCTAGAGCCCGCGAGCCACAACTACTGAGTCCGTGTGCCACAACTACTGAAGCCCACGTGCCTAGAACCTGTGCTCCGCAACAAGAGAAGCCACCGCATTGAGAAGCCCGCACACCACAATGAAGAGTAGCCCCCGCTCGCCTCAACTAGAGAAAGCCCACGTGCAGCAACGAAGACCCAACACAGCCAAAAAAAAAAAAAAAAAAAGAATAAATAAAATAAATAAATTTTAAAAATGTATGTATAAAAAAAGAAAGGACTGGGGAAAATATGTGGATTGAAGTTAGCAAGCACAGTCATTGTCAGTGTTGAAGGTTTGGTATCTTACTGAGGAAATAGGTGTGACCATCCTCTGGACAAGTAAAAAGTGGATCTGATCTAATATTCCAGTTCTTTCTGTAAATGGCAGTCCCTATCACCAGACCCATGTAGGGAACAGTCTCTAACACCGGAACTAGGGCACCTACAATATCTCTCCTTTTCCTTAGATGACCTGTGCTCTTAGTTTGTACTTTTGAGACATCACTTTGAATCCATATTACCTTTAGCTAGCATGCACTCATACTCACACTCATACTCAATCAAAAATAATCCTCAACATTCACTAGATGTTCACAAACTTCTGGAAAAGAGGAGCAGTAGTAATTGCTCATTATCACTCATATATATGAAATTATATAAAATTTTTAAAAAATTATTAGGGTTACATAAAATTCATTACACAGTTCTCCTCTAGCATTTGAGCCTGTCTGTCTGGATGCTTTCCTATGGCTCTCTTTAAAATTTGCCAAAGAAAACACATATTCCCTGCAATGAAAACATCAAATCTCCCACACAGAAACCCATTCCCACAGAAGCCAAATAAAAACATAAAGAAGACTGTTGGTAGACTAAATACTTTTTAAGCCTTTACCAGGTTTCTATTTAAACACACATTCCGATTTTCACTTTGTTGACTCTCCTCTATTAAGCTCTGGTCGCACGGACCAGGACGTACTTTCGTGACTTTGCAATAGCAATGATGACATTTAAGGCTAAACAGGCTGCCATTAGACCTAGTGCCAGGAAAAGCACATTACACAGATTATTTTATTGGAATACCAACAAATGGACACTAACAGAATCTTGCTTAGTACCAGCCCCTGGGACATAATGGGCACTTAATAATTACTTGTTGCATTATGACTGAATAATCCCTAATTGTGTTATATATTCCATGGTCTGAACCTAAGGAGGCATAGGAAACTAGATAACAAAAAGCAAAACTAAATTCTGTTTTAGTGTTTAGTGTGTCCTGGTTTTCAAACCTTTATTTGTGTAGATTCTGACCGCTTTTGGTTTTAAGTAACTAAAATGAAAATTATTGAGCAAAAATGATGCTGCATTGATTCACATATCAAGTTTTTTCATTATATTTTTAACAGTTAATTAAGATGTTAAACTGCACATGCTTTCGTGTATTCTTCCCTCTTGTTTTTTTTTTAATGGATTTTGCGTATGAGACAATTTAAGAGACTAAGATGAAATATAACCCTTAAGGTGAAGAAGATGACATAAGAATGTTGAGCACACAAATGATAATTTAATGTCACAGCAAAGGAATTCCTAAAATGAATGTTTGAGAAAAACTTTATTTTTGATTTTCATTTTTTTCTTCAATTCTAGAGCTATAAAATGTGGTTTAATTTATATGTTGTTATTGGCTTTGGGAATGAGGGATGGTCTAAATATCCCAGTGAAATAAAAATCACATGACAGTTGCCATCGCATAGTTCTACAGTCATAGGTGGAGCATTGACACTCAGGATGGGACTAGTAATGTTATTTAGGCAGTAAAACAGAGATTAATGAATTCCAGAAATGGAGGACCTTTCTGAGGTCCTTATGTTATGTGCAATTCATGGCAAAGATATAGATGTTGTTCAGGAAGTCTCTAATGCTCAAAGTAGCAAATGATGCATAAATACAGGCAAAAAATTTAGGAAATCTGCAGTTGTGATTACAAAGCCTGGTTCATTGCAAGCCCCAGAGTAATACCTACACTGGCAGAAATCTTTGAGTGATCTGGTTGCAGGACTGTTCCTAGAACTTATCCAAGGAAGCCTGACATTCACCATCTTTTGATGCCCCCAAAGGACTCCAATTTATATAAAACAACAACAATTATGTGCCAGTGGAAAGGGGTATCAAATTTAATTTCTAGTTTAGAAATTTATAAAACATATTTTTAACCTTGATTAATTTAGTGAAAACATATAATGTATTTTAAATTTGGCTTTCCATCTGAAATACCCCCATCGAAGACTTTTATTCAACCCCAAATTGCAGTTCTAACTTTAAGAACTTTTTGATTCTATGTTAATGTCTCTTTGACCTCCCACTCATTTATACCAAAATTCCAACAGTCAAGTGGCAATGGTGAAAGTAGACCTTTGGCCGAGTACTGCTGCAAAGCTTAACTGGGAGTTCTCCAAATGTTACCCATATACAATCCAGAGATTTGATCATGATTTTCATTCACTCTTAGAATGACTATAAATTTAATGTTATGACCTTCCTACCAAGTACTGGCCTAGACACTGGGGGTAGGAATTTATGTTCTAGAGGATACAGATAGTGAATACAGTAGAGAAGAGTACTAAGAATGCACATAAGGGCATAAGAATGTAATGAAACCTGGTATAGGGGAAAAAAAGCAGGGAAGGAGGATAGGAAGTGCCAGAAATTTACTCGTTTTAAATGGGATAGTCAGGTCAGAGATTACTGAAAAGAACATTTGAGCAAAGACTTGAAATAGACAAAGGACAGCCATCTGGATATGTGGGAGAAAAACACACTATGCTGAGGAATAACTAAGGAGAAATGTACCTTGTGTGTTTGCAGAAAAACAAGGCCCTACTCTAACTGTCCCCATTACCTCTCTGGCTTCATTTTCTGCTAGTCTCTTCTGTGATCTTTGCACCTTAGGTAGTGGGAACATGTAGAGTAGGGCTTCATAATCCCTGGTCAAGACTTCTGCTTTTACTTGCATGAAATGGGGAACATTGGAGAGTTATGAGCTGAGTAGTAATATGTTCTCACTTAAACTTTAAAAAAAGGATCATTTTTAGATACTTTATTAAGAAGGGACTTTAAAGGAACAAAGGTAGAAGAAAGGAGATCAGTTAGTAGACAGGTGAAAAGTGATGGTGTCTTGGACCAGAGAAACAGTCCTGAAGGTTGTGACAAGAAGTCAGGCTGTGTAGCTTTATGTAACAAGTGTAATCCAGGGTCTCTGTGTGGACCTCATCTCCCATCACTGCTGATTTCAGAAGGGCTACCCTCTGCATGACCATACAACTCTTGAGTATCCCATTCCAGAGAATCCACCATGCGAAAGATGGAATTTCTATTTCCAGTTAGAAAATGTCACACAAAAAATGTAATCAGCCCAGAGTGCATCATATGGTCCTCTTCTAATAGGGCTCCTAAGTATAATAGAATGTAAATCTATGAATTCCTGAATCCTCACCTGTCAGCAGACCTTATAGAGATATCACTGGTAAAACTCATTTGTTTTGGTACACACCTTTCAAAAATCACTTGGACCACTTTTCACCACATAAGAGCCCATAAATTTTTCAGCTTACAGGCCTTGGAGAGACCAATTAAATAGATATTTCCAAATGTAATTTTTATGAAGAAATTGGCCAAAGAGTAGCAGAGCTCTCTATTTTATCCTGCTCCTCTTCTGCTTATGAAAGAAAAGCTATTTCCTATGATAGAGGGAGAATATCAAAGACTAGACCAAAACTGTGACTGAAAATAAGTTGTATAGTTCATTCATATGCTAATCTGCACTGAAGTGGTTGAGATGTAAAAATCTAAACTCAGTTACTATTCTATAGCCTATCTATGTCTTGTTCACTAAGGTATTACCAGCACCAAGCCCTGTACCTGGCACATCAGAGCAAAGCAGTAAATCCTTATTGAATGAATAAGTGAATCTTACCACACTGGAAAATGATGAATTTTCAATTTTCTCATTTGTATGCCATTTTTGACAAAGGCCGTACGTTACAGCATGCCAGGGTATAGAGATGAGGGGGAGAAGAATGTACTACCTACTTGTTTAAAAGTATATCTTATTATTGAAAGGGTGATTTCAAATTACTATCCATTTTTTAATCAAAGTAAGATTGTCTGATTCAAAAAAACAGTAGACTTCTTATAACCCTATAGACAGGGATGGAAAAAAATAATTCTCTAGGCCTCATGCCTTTCAGATATCATTTTATATCAATTAATAATTATTGTGCACCCACTAGTTTTCAACACAGATTCTTCCTTCAAGGAGTTTGCAAACCACTTTTGGAGACAAGAAACAAATACATGTAAAGTAAAATTATATATAAGTGACATAATATTTCATAAGAAAGAACAGAAAGATCACAGATAGAACATGATATTCCAAAAACACTTGTCTACTGTTGGGAAAAGGGGGCAAGGATACTGACACCACTGGGACCATATGGTACATGTTATGGGCTAAATTATGTCCACTCCAATTCATATGTTGAAGTCCTAACCCTCAGTACCTTAGAATGTGACCACATTTGGAGATGGGGTCTTTAGAGAAGTAATTATGTTAAAATGAGGTCATTAAGGTGGGCTCTAATCCAATACGACCATTGTCCTCATAAGAAGAGGAAGTTTAGACACAGATACACACAGAGGAAGAATGCCATGTGAACATGAAGACAGCCACCTGCAAGCCAAGGAGAGAGGCTTTGGAAGAAACCAACCCTGCTGACACATTGATCTCAGACTTCCAGCCTTCAGATCTGTGAGAAAACAAATTTCTGTTGTTTAAGCCAGCCAATCTGTGGTACTTTGTTATGGCAGTTCTAGCATACCAGTACAGAACAAATACAAAATAGGTTTTATCCCGGGGAAAATTCAGCAGCAAAGAAGTAGCAGGGTGTAAAGCATTCTGTGAATGTGCATTTTCCCACAGAGCAATGGTGAGTTAAGAAAGCCATGGATGAGTGAATTCACTGTAGAAAGAGCTCCAGTAAAGAGATCCCCGAGATTGGAACCAAGATGGCGGAGTAGAAGGACATGCTTTCACTCCCTCTGGCAAGAACACCAGAATCACAACTAGCTGCTGGACAATCATTGACAGGAAGACACCGGAACTCACCAAAAAAGATACCCCACATGCAAAGACAAAGGAGAAGCCACAATGAGATGGTAGGAGGGGCACAATCACAAAATCAAATCCCATAACTGCTAGGTGGGTGACTCACAGACTAGAGAGCACATACCACAGAAGTCCACCCACTGGAGTGAAGGTTCTGAGCCCCACGTCAGGCTTCCCAACCTGGGGGTCCGGCAACAGGAGGAGGAATTCCTAGAGAATCAGACTTTGAAGCCTACTGGGATTTGATTGCAGGACTTTGACAGAACTGGGGGAAACAGAGACTCCACTCTTGGAGGGCACACGCAAAGTAGTGTGCGCATCGGGACCCAGGGGAAGGAGCAGTGACCCAAGGGGAGACTGACCCAGACCTACCTGCTAGTGTTGGAGGGTCTCCTGCAGAGGCGGGGGGTGGCTGTGGCTCACCGTGGGTACAAGGACACTGGCAGCAGAAGTTCTGGGAAGTACTCCTTGGCGTGAGCCCTTCCAGAGTCCCCCATTAGCCCCACCAAAGACCCAGGTAGGATACAGTGTTGGATTGCCTCAGGCCAAACAACCAACAGGGAGGAAATCCAGCCCCACCCATCAGCAGTCAAACGGATTAAAGTTTTACTGAGCTCTGCCCACCAGAGCAAGAGTCAGCTCTACCCACCAGTTCCTCCCATGAGGAAACTTGCATAAGCCTCTTAGATAGCCTCATCCACCAGAGGGCAGACAGCAGAAGCAAGAAGAACTACAATCCTGCAGCCTGTGGAACAAAAACCACATTCACAGAAAGATAGACAAGATGAAAAGGCAGAGGGCTATGTACCAGATGAAGGAACAAGATAAAGCCCCAGAAAAACAACTAAATGAAGTGGAGATAGGCAATCGTCCAGAAAAAGAATTCAGAATAATGATAGTGAAGATGATCCAGGACCTCGGAGAAACAATGGAAGCAAAGATTGAGAAGATGCAAGAAATGTTTAACAAAGACCTAGAAGAATTAAAGAACAAACAAACAGAGATGAACAATAAAATAACTGAAATGAAAACTACACTAGAAGGAATCAATAGCAGAATAACTGAGGCAGAAGAACAGATAAGTGACCTGGAAGACAGAATGGTGGAATTCACTTCTGCGGAACAGAATAAAGAAAAAAAAATGAAAAGAAATGAAGACAGCCCGAGAGACCTCTGGGACAACATTAAACGCAACAACATTCTCATTATAAGGGTCCCAGAAGGAGAAGAGAGAGAGAAAGGACCAGAGAAATATTTGAAGAGATTATAGTCAAAAACTTCCCTACCATGGGAAAGGAAATAGCCACCCAAGTCCAGGAAGCGCAGAGAGTCCCATACAGGATAAACCCAAGGAGAAACGTGCTGAGACACATAGTGATCAAACTGGCAAAAATTAAAGACGAAGAAAAATTATTAAAAGCAGCAAGGGTAAAATGACAAATAACATACAAGGGAACTCCCATAAGGTTAACAGCTGATTTCTTAGCAGAAACTCTACAAGGCAGAAGGGAGTGGCATGATATACTTCAAGTGATGAAAGGGAAGAACCTACAACCAAGATTACTCTACCCAGCAAGGATCTCATTCAGATTTGACGGAGAAATCAAAAGCTTTATAGAGAAGCAAAAGCTAAGAGAATTCAGCACCACCAAACCAGCTCTACAACAAATGGTAAAGGAGCTTCTCTGAGTGGGAAACACAAGAGAAGAAAAGGACCTACCAAAACAAACCCAAAACAATTAAGAAAGTGGTCATAGGAACATACATATCGATAATTACCTTAAATGTGAATGGATTAAATGCTCCAACCAAAAGACACAGGTTTGCTGAATGGATACCAAAACAAGACCCATATATGCTGTCTACAAGAGACCCACTTCCGACCTAAGGACACATTCAGACTGAAAGTGAGAGGACGGAAAAAGATATTGCATGCAACTGGAAATCAAAAGAAAGCTGGAGTAGCAATTCTCATATCAGATAAAAAAGACTTTAAAATAAAGAATCTTGCAAGAGACAAGAAAGGACACTACGTAATGATCAAGGGAAAAATCCAAGAAGAAGATACAACAATTATAAATATATATGCAACCAACATAGGAACACCTCATTACATAAGGCAACTGCTAACACCTATAAAAGAGGAAATTGACAGTAACACAATAACAGTGGGAGACTTTAACACCTCACTTACACAAATGGACAGATCATCCAAAATGAAAATAAATAAGGAAACAGAAGCTTTAAATGACACAATAGACCAGATAAATTTAATTGATATTTATAGGACATTCCATCCAAAAACAGCAGAATACACTTTCTTCTCAAGTGCACACAGAACATTCTCCAGAATAGATCACATCTTGGGTCACAAATCAAGCCTCAGTAAATGTAAGAAAATTGAAATCATATCAAGCACCTTTTCTGACCACAATGCTATGAGATTAGAAATGAATTACAGGGAAAAAAACGTAAAAAACACAAACACATGGAGGCTAAACAATACGTTACTAAATAACCAAGAGATCATTGAAGAAATCAAAGAGGAAATAAAATAATACCTAGAGACAAATGACAATGAAAACACGACGATCCAAAACCTATGGGATGCAGCAAAAGCAGTTCTAAGAGGGAAGCTTATAGCTATACAAGCCTACCTCAAGAAACAAGAAAAATCTCAAACAATCTAACCTTACACCTAAAGGAACTAGAGAAAGAAGAACAAACGAAACCCAAAGTTAGCAGAAGGAAAGAAATCATAAAGATCAGAGCAGAAATAAGTGAAATAGAAACAAAGAAAACAATAGCAAAGATCAATAAAACTAAAAGCTGGTTCTTTGAGAAGATAAACAAAATTGATAAGCCATTAGCCAGACTCATCAAGAAGAAGAGAGAGAGGACTCAAGTCAATAAAATTAAAAATGAAAAAGGAGAAGTTACAACAGACACCACAGAAATACAAAGCATCCTAAGAGACTATTACAAACAACTCTATGCCAATAAAATGGACAACCTGGAAGAAATGGACAAATTCTTAGAAAGGTATAACCTTCCAAGACTGAACCAGGAAGAAATAGAAAATATGAACAGACCAATCACAAGTAATGAAATTGTAACTGTGATTAAAAATCTTCCAACAAACAAAAGTCCAGAACCAGATGGCTTCACAGGTGAATTCTATCAAACATTTAGAGAAGAGCTAACACCCACCCTTCTCAAACTCTTCCAAAAAATTGCAGAGGAAGGAACAGTCCCAAACTCATTCTATGAGGCCACCATCACCCTGATACCAAAACAAGACAAAGATACTACAAAAAAGAAAATTACAGACCAATATCACTGATGAGTATAGATGCAAAAATCCTCAACAAAATACTAGCAAACAGAATCCAACAACACATTAAAAGGATCGTACACCATGATCAAGTGAGATTTATCCCAGGGATGCAAGGATTCTTCAATATACGCAAATCAATCAATGTGATACACCATATTAACAAATTGAAGAATAAAAACCATATGATCATCTCAATACATGCAGAAAAAGCTTTTGAGAAAAATCACTGATTTATGATAAAAACTCCAGAAAATGGGCATAGAGCGAACCTACCTCAACATAATCAAGGCCATATATGACAAACCCACAGGAAACATCATTCTCAATGGTGAAAAACGAAAGCATTTCCTCTAAGATCAGGGACAAGACAAGGATGTCCACTCTCGCCGCTATTATTCAACATAGTTTTGGAAGGCCTAGCCACGACAATCAGAGAAGAAAAAGAAAGAAAAGGAACACAAATTTGAAAAGAAGAAGTAAAACTGTCGCTGTTTGCAGATGACATGATACTATACATAGAGAATACTAAAGATGCCACCAGAAAACTACTAGAGCTAATCAATGAATTTGGTAAAGTTGCAGGATACAAAATTAATGCACAGAAATCTCTTGCATTCCTCTACACAAATGATGAAAAATCTGAAGGAGAAAGTAAGGAAACACTCCCATTTACCATTGCAACAAAAAGAATAAAATACCTCAGAATAAACCTACCTAGTGAGACAAAAGACCTGTATGCAGAAAAGTGTAAGACACTGATGAAATAAATTAAAGATGATACCAACAGATGGAGAGATATACCATGTTCTTGGATTGGAAGAATCAATATTGTGAAAATGACTCTACTACCCAAAGCAATCTACAGATTCAATGCAATCCCTATCAAATTACCAGTGGCATTTTTTACGGAACTAGACCAAAAAAATCTTAAAATTTGTATGGAGACACAAAAGACCCCGAATAGTCAAAGCAGTCTTGAGGGAAAAAAAACGGAGCTGGAGGAATCAGACTCCCTGACTTCAGACTATACTATAAAGCTACAGTAATCAAGACAATATGGTACTGGCACAAAAACAGAAACATAGATCAATGGAACAGATAGAAAGCCCAGAGATAAACCCACATACCTATGGTCAACTAATCTATGACAAAGGAGGCAAGGATATACAATGGAGAAAAGACGGCCTCTTCAATAAGTGGTGCTGGGAAAACTGGACAGCTACATGTAAAGAATGAAATTAGAACACTCCCTAACACCATACACAAAAATAAACTCAAAATGGATTAGAGACCTAAATGTAAGACCGGACACTATAAAACTCTTAGAGGAAAACTTAGGAAGAACATTCTTTGACATAAATCACAGCAAGATCGTTTTTGATCCACCTCCTAGAGTAATGGAAATCAAAGCAAAAATAAACAAATGGAACCTAATGAAACTTAAAAAAGCTTTTGCACAGCAAAGGAAACCATAAACAAGACGAAAAGACAGCCCTCAGAATGGGAGAAAATATTTGCAAACGAATCAACGGACAAAGGATTAATCTCCAAAATATATAAACAGCTCATGCAGCTCAATATTAAAAAAACAAACAATCCAATTCAAAAATGGGCAGAAGACCTAAATAGACATTTCTCCAGAGAAGACATACAGATGGCCAAGAAGCACATGAAAAGCTGCTCAACGTCACTAATCATTAGAGAAATGCAAATCAAATCTACAATGAGGTATCACCTCACACCAGTTAGAATGGGCATCATCAGAAAATCTACAAACAAATGCTGGAGAGGGTGTGGAGAAAAGGGAACCCTCTTTCACTGTTGGTGGGAATGTAAATTGATAGAGCCACTATGGAGAACAGGATGGAGCTTCCTTAAAAAACTAAAAATAGAATTACCATATGATTCAGCAATCACACTACTGGGCATATACCCAGAGAAAACCATAATTCAAAAAGACACATGCACCCCTATGTTCATTGCAGCACTGTTTACAATAGCCAGGTCATGGAAGCAACCTAAATGCCCATAGACAGATGAATGGATAAAGAAGATGTGGTAGGGCTTCCCTGGTGGCACAGTGATTAAGAATCCGCCTGTCTATGCAGGGGACATGGATTCGAGCCCTGGTCCGGGAAGATCCCACATGCCATGAAGCAGCTAAGCCCGTGTGCCACAACTGCTGAGCCTGCGCTCTAGAGCCCGCAAGCCACAACTACTGAGCCCACGAGCCGCAACTACTGAAGCCCGCATGCCTAGAGCCTGTGCTCCGCAACGAGAGAAACCACCGCAATGAGAAGCCCACGTTCCGCAACAAAGAGTAGCCCCTGCTCGCCGCAACTAGAGAAAGCCCGTGCGCAGCAACGAAGACCCAATGCAGCCAAAAATAAATAAATAAAATAAGTAAATTTATAAAAAAATAAAAATAAAAAAAATAAGAGGTGGTACGTATATACAATGGAATATTACTCAGCCATAAAAAGGAACGAAATTGGGTCATTTGTTGAGATGTGGATGGTCTGAGACTGTCATACAGAGTGAAGTAAGTCAGAAAGAGAACAACAAATATCATATATTAACGCATACATGTGGAACCTAGAAAAATGGTACAGATGAACCAGTTTGCAGGGCAGAGATTGAGACACAGATGTAGAGAACAAACCTATGGACACCAAGGGGGGAAAGCCGCTGAGGGGTGGTGGTGGTGGTGGTGGTGTGAAGAATTGGGCAATTGGGATTGACATGTATACACTGATGTGTATAAAATGGATGACTAATAAGAACCTGCTGTATAAAAAAATAAATAAAATTAAAAACAAAAAAGAGATCCCCACATTCATAATGCTAAAAACAAAAACAGGGAAGGGAGGAAATGTCACATCTAGGCAATTCTGTGACAGTGAGACCTTTTTGGTTTCCAGTGTCCAGTGACCAATTTCAGCCAGTGGTGTTGAGTTAACTTAGGTCTCCTAAGCAAGCTCTTTGCTCTTTTTGCTCCTCACCTATGTATGAGACCCACAGTTTGGTCATCTGACCACCAATAAAACTTAGGTTCTTTAGTTACATAAATACTAAGTAATTATCTATTAGTCATATTACTAAATATAATGATTATCAATTGCTTAAATGTACTTGTCTAAAGAGTGGCTATTCTTATTTTTTTTTTTTTTTTGAAGAAGGCTGGAGGAGTGGGGATGCAGGCAGGATGAAGTTCAGGCCCACATGAGAGCATCACTCTTTTTTTTTTTTTTTTTTTTTCTATTTTTTTTTTTTTAATGCTATTCTTGTCTGCTTACATTCTTTTTATGTATGTATGTATGTATGTATGGCTTTGTTGGGTCTTCGTTTCTGTGCGAGGGCTTTCTCTAGTTGTGGCAAGTGGGGGCCACTCTTCATCGCGGTGCGCGGGCCTCTCACTATCGCGGCCTCTCGTTGCCGAGCACAGGCTCCAGATGTGCAGGCTCAGTTATTGTGGCTCACGGGCCGAGCCGCTCCGTGGCACGTGGGATCCTCCCAGACCAGGGCTCGAACCCGCGTCCCCTGCATCGGCAGGCAGACTCCCAACCACTGCGCCACCAGGGAAGCCCTCTTATTTTTTAAGATAATGGAAAAGATACTCACTTGTAAATCATAATTTATAAATTAAAGTGTGAATACATTTGTAGCCTCCATATATATATATTTTTTTCCCTCTATGAGTTATCAATTTAATTGGTTAAACATACCTTGCATTTATAAGTCATCTGCAAGTTGTGTATATTTTATACAAGTAAAGACAAAAGAGAAATGTGAGTGATACAGTTACTTTATTTCCACCCTATAGACTCCAGTGACTAACTCAAGTCATCCAAGAAACCACTCAGTTTGAGGGGGATTAGGAGCTGGAGGTCATTTGAGAATTCATTTCTATTTTTGTCTACTCTAAAGGAAGACTAGGATACATAATTTTGCACTTGTACATTACTGAATAAGTAGGTCAGCACCTAGCTTTGGTTCAGCATTTGGCAATCCACTGGCCAGATGCTGTTGCACAGCTTGGCCCTTTCCTGCCAACAGCTGGTTTGGGTTTCACAATCATCTGCTTCAGCCCTGTAGGTTCTGCAGCACTGGATAACTATGACAAAGCTGCCTCAACCTGTGGGGTTTTTCCACTTGAAGCTTCTGAACCTGGCATAGTAGGTAGAATTCACCACCTTTCTAATGTGGCAATGTGACCTAAAAAGACTCAATGGCAGATAGTTTGGGTACATATGCCTAAGGACTTTAGAAAAACATATTACATAACATTAAAATAAGGTTCATCTGATTTCCAGTTAGTAATGGGCATGGAGAAAGATGTTTATGTTACATAAGCAGCTGAATGCTTAGGTAGAGTTAATTTTAAAGGGGCCAGTGCTTATTCAATCAGTTGCAACTCATTTCATGTATGGCTTACCTTGAAAATAGGGATATACCTAAAAAGCTATATCATTTTGGAAAGAAAATGACCAATACAAAAACTTCTATTAGTAAGATGAATTATATTGATTGATATTTAATCTCATGTTCATGGGATGAGTACCTTTTTTCATGGTGTGTTACCTTCTTTATACATTGCTGGATTCAATTGCTAGTATTTTGTTAGGTATCTTTGCATCTACACTCATGTGTGCTATTGGTCTGTGATTATTTTCTAGCAATAACAATGTCAGGTTTGGAATCAGAGTTATTCTGGCCTCACAAAAGGAGTTGGGAAGTAATCCTTCTCTATTTTCTGAAAGTTTGTTTAGAACAGGTAATATTTCTTAGCTCATATTTGATAGAATTCACCAGTTTGGCATTTGAGCCTGTGCATATCTTTATAAAAAGATTTTTTATCTATGAATTCAATTTCTTGGATAAATATAACACTATTCAGATTTTATAATTCTTGTCTTTGTTTTGGTATGATGTGCTTATCAGTAAATTTGTTCATTTGTACACACTGTTCAAACCATTGACATTAAGGTCTTCATAATATCTGTATGGTCTGTAACGATGTCCCCACTATCATTCCTGATATTGTATCCTCTCTCCCTTTCTTGATTAGTCTAGCTAAGGACTTAACAGTTTCGTTAATCTTTTCAAAAGAACCAATTTTTTATTTAGATTTTTTTGGTTGTCTATTTTCCATTTCATTGATTTCTACTTTTATCTCTACTATTTACTTTCTTCTGCTTACTCTGAGTTTCATTACTCTGTCTTATCTAGTTTCTTTAAGTGGAAGCTTTAGTCATTGATTTAAACTTTTCTTCTTTTCTAATATAGGCATTTAAACCTAAAATTTTCCTCTAATGACCAATTTAGCTGCATCCTACCACTTTTGGTATGTTTTGTTGTCGTGATCGTTCAGTTCAAAATATTTTCTAATTTTTTCTGTAATGTCTTCCATTGACTGATAAGTTATTTAGAAGGTGTGCAACTTAATTTCTTCTCTTATGTCCAATTTGTGTTAATCTACCCAGTGAACTTTTAAGTACATATGTTGTCTTTTATAATTCTAGGATTTCCATTTATTTCCATTTTACAGTTTCTAAATCTCGTCTGAAATTCTCTATCACATCACCCATTATAACAATATATCTTACTTTACACTTGTTAACAAACTCATCACAGTTACTTAAAAGTTCTTGTCTACTAACCCCTACACCTGGACTCTTTGTCAGTCTCTTGATTTTTCTCTGGACCCTGTGTCATATAATCTGTTTTTTTCTCATGTCTTGTAGTTTTTGGTTGCATACTGGACTTTATGGATGATGTGCTTTAAATATCCTGTATGTTCTGTTATCTTCCTCCGAAGAGTGTTGGGTTTCACTCTAGCAGGTGGTTGAACTATGCAGGTCACTTTGAAATTTGAAATTGTGTTTTTAGGTTTTACTTATTTTAGATTATATATACTCAGAAAGTTTTTCAGCGATGTTATGGTCTGAATGTTTCCCCTGCCAAGTTCATATGTTGAAATCTTAACTCCCAAAGTGATGGTATTAGGAGGTGGGGTCTTTGGGAGGTCTTGAGGTCATGAGAGTGGAGCCTTCATGATGAGATTAGTGTCCTTTCAAAAGAAACCCCAGAGAGCTCCTACCATGTGAGCACACAGCCACCAGGTATGGGCTGTGAACCAGAAAGAGGACCCTCACTAGGACACAACAGTGTTGGTGTCATGATGCTGGACTTTCCAGCCACCAGAACAGTAAGAAATAAATTTCTGCTTTTTATAAGCTCCCCAGTCTGTGGTGTTTTGTTATAGCATCCCAAAAGGACTAACACAAAGGAAAATGAATAAAAACATGCAGGCTGTACCCACTTTAATTCTCTCTTTAGTAAAAGTATATTTTAACAGTGGCCTAAAGACAATAAATAACTTGCTTTCATAGTGGTAACATTTTAAGCAAGCATAAGGAAGGGCTGCTCAATGGGAAACAGATTATTTTGAGATTCTTCAAATTCCTAAGCTATTTTATTGAAACAAAACTCTAATTGTTGTGTTCTTATGATAGAAACTGACCTAGGGATTACAAAGCCTATACATAAAATTGCTTTCAGTATATTGTATTAAAAACAAAATAGCTTCAGAGTAGTTTAAAATGAATCAGAAGATTCCTAGTTTATCTCCCCATGGACTGTCTTACATTCTCAAGGAAAGTTTTCATATAAGTTCTGAGGAGCACTATTTTCTTAAAATAACAGAACTTCACACCTATTGAGAATTTATTATGTTCCAGGTATCATTCTAACTATTCATAATATTAACTCACCTCACCTTCAAAACAAGCTTGTGAAGCATGTAACCTTATATACTTTATCTGTAACTTTGCATACTTAATGGAACTTTACAAATAAGGAATGTAAGCCACAGAGCAGTTAAATAATTATTCCATTAAGAAGCTAGCAAACGGCAGAGCCTTGAACCCATGTCATCTGGCTCCAGAACCTAAGTTCTTGAACCACTATAAATACTGTCTTTTATTTCTGTAAGAAGTGTCTCCTCTCCATAAAATCTGGAAAATATTTGGTCTAATAAATATACTACTTTTTAAAACTGTGGTACTTCTCAGAAAGTTGTTAGACCTTCTTACACATGTGTTAATATATTTATGGGTCCAGTGGGTGAACTGGTTAAAAACAAACAAAAAAAACCCCTCATTTGTAGCTCTTGCTGAGTAGTACACAAAGACTGAGTTCAGGCTACTGATGGTTTAATGACTGGCTCACAGGGTTTCTGAATATTTACCAGCCAGCTTCCTGGGATGAGCCATCATACCGCTTATGACTTTCCTAGAAGAAGATATTGATACGATAAATATGTCTGTCTCTCTCTGTCTCCTTCCCTCCCTCCATCCCTGCTCACCCATCCTCTCTTAGTATTTCTCTTGACAAATTCAGAATACTTTAGAAAAATCTTTTCTAATGCAAATTCTGAATTTCTAAATAGAACACTTAATCAATAGTGAAACACTTACATGTTTGGGCCCTAAAAATCTACTTTAAGAAACTTATGAGCAACAGCAATAACAGAAAGTTAGAACTGATGAAACAAGAGACCATAGGTTAATCAGTTAAAAATCAAAAATGATCATTTTAAAATCCCATCAGATTGCGGCAAAAGGATTTAAAGAAAATACTTTATTTAGTAATAAAAATGCTATAATTGCCCCATATATTGAATAGAGATGCAGTGGGTGAATTCCTCTGTGTTCCTTGACAGTAATCTCCAGGAGATAATAAATTATTGCCTGCTTCTGTAAATTATGCAGTAAAACCTCCAAGGAGATATTCATTTATTGTTGTTTTACCCAGTGTGACTAATGGAATCATTCCTCAACTAGAGTCCAGGGACAAAAGAAATGATTAATATTTCTCATTGTTTTAGATTATTTTATTTAAAGAGATAAATAAGAGAAATCCTATTTCCCATATTAAGGTACTGAAACTCATTTTTATTGTTCAGCTTAGTGTCATTTTAGAAAACAGCATCAAAATCATCACTCAAATTAAATGGGACCCTATGGAATGAGCAGTCTCCTCAGAGCCAGGGATCTCCTGTATCACTGTGACCACTTTTTTATTTAAAATTTTTCAGCGGTCCTTCTTCTTTGGCCCCCATATTTATTTCAGAGAAGATACACCTTTAAAATTTTAAATTACTGTAATCTCATTAAATAAATACAGGTGTGGTGTTTAAATGTTATGCACTTAGAAAGCTATATCTGATTCGGTTGAAGGATCCTTTCTGCAAGGGGATTATATTCACACCAAAAGCAGCCAGACAATGATACGGTGCTTTTTTAATGAGCATTATTCAATCCGCTCATGTTCCTTACATTCTGTTAAAACTGGTTGTGGCAATATCAACTCTTCAAATTCTTCTTTTGTATTAAAGTGCATTTTATAGTGATGAAAATCCATTGCCTTACAACACTATTTCCAAAGTGTATTCCTAATGATGAGAAATATTAACAGATTTTTTTTAAAAAAAACCAAAAACTTGAATAACAAATGGTTTCATTGTTCTTTCCCAAATTGTATCTGCTTTTGGAGGGAATACTCAGTAACAGCTTGATGAAATCTTTCACCAAACACAGTTTGGGAACTTTAGGGCTTAAGTATAATTTTTTTTTTATTTTCTATATGAATTAAAGAAAAACAAAATTATTTTGAAATATATATTTCAGAAATTACATTTAACAAAAACTATAAAGCACTAACAATGAATACAAAAGTGCATTTGTTTAAAAATGCACTACATAAAAAAGACTTATACTGTTCCAGTGACTGTATAAGACCTCCCCTCTGTTTATGATCTATTACAATTGTTAATGAAATTTTAACAAAATGAATGAAGTCAACATCAGTGTTTTGGAAAGGCATATAAAAGCGCATATGACATGAGAATTATTGCCCACAATCTGTTTAGACACCTCATTGGATTATTTTAGATACACTAGTTGGGAAGGAAATTGACATTTATTGAGTACCTACTATATGCCCAGCACTATTATAGGTACTTAACATTATTCTTATTAAAATCAAGAAGCCCAAGCACTTATTGGGTTCAATCACTGTTCAGTCATTGTTCAGACATTCTTTGAACCTCAAAGCAGATGATGGTGTGGCCATTGTACACCCCTCTCAAAAGTTTATCATGTCAGAGGAGACATATTGTAATGCACACACATTAAAAATAAGTGCCATGAGCCCACTCTCACCACTGTTATTCAGTTTTGGAAGTTTTAACCATGACAATCAGAGAAGAAAAAGAAATAAAAGGAACACAAATTGGAAAAGAAGAAGTAAAACTGTCACTGTTTGCAGATGACATGATACTATACATAGAGAATACTAAAGATGCCACCAGAAAACTACTAGAGCTAATCAATGAATTTGGTAAAGTTGCAGGATACAAAATTAATGCACAGAAATCTCTTGCATTCCTCTACACTAATGATGAAAAATCTGAAAGAGAAATTAAGGAAACACTCCCATTTACCACTGCAACAAAAAGAATAAAATACCTAGGAATAAACCTACCAAGGGAGACAAAAGACCTGTATGCAGAAAACTATAAGACACTGATGAAATAAATTAAAGATGATACAAACAGATGCAGAAATATACTATGTTCTTGGATTAGAAGAATCAACATTGTGAAAATGACTCTACTACCCAAAGCAATCTACAGATCAATGCAACCCGTATCAAACTACCACTGGCATTTTTCACAGAACTAGAACAAAAAATTTCACAATTTGTATGGAAACACAAAAGACCCTGAATCGCCAAAACAATCTTGAGAAAGAAAAACAGAGCTGGAGGAATCAGGCTCCCTGACTTCAGACTATACTACAAAGCTACAGTAAACAAGACAGTGTGGTACTGGCACAAAAACAGAAATATAGATCAATGGAACAGGATAGAAAGCCCAGAGATAAACCCATGCACATATGGTCTCCTTATCTTTGATAAAGGAGGCAAGAATATAAAATGGAGAGAAGACAGCCTCTTCAATAAGTGGTGCTGGGAAAACTGGACAGCTACATGTAAAAGAATGAAATTAGAACACTTCCTAACACCATACACAAAAATAAACTCAAAATGGATTAAAGACCTAAATGTAAGGCCAGACACTAGAAAACTATTAGAGGAAAACATAGGCAGAACACTCTGTGACATAAATCACAGCAAGATCCTTCTTGACCCACCTCCTAGAGTAATGGAAAAAAAAAACAAAAAACAAAAAAACAAATGGGACCTAATGAAACTTAAAAGCTTTTGCACAGCAAAGGAAACCATAAACAAGATGAAAAGACAACACTCAGAATGGGAGAAAATATTTGCAAATGAAGCAACTGACAAAGGATTAATCTCCAAAATTTACAAGCAGCTCATGCAGCTCAATATTAAAAAAACAAACAACCCAATCCAAAACTGGGCAGAAGACCTAAATAGACATTTCTCCAAAGAAGATATACAGATTGCCAACAAACACATGCAAAAATGCTCAACATCACCAATCATTAGAGAAATGCAACTCAAAACTACAATGAGGTATCACCTCACACCAGTCACAATGGCCATTATCAAAAAATCTACAAACAATAAATGCTGGAGAGGGAGTGGAGAAAAGGGAACCCTCTTGCACTGTTGATGGGAATGTAAGTTGATACAGCCACTATGGAGAACAGTATGGAGGTTCCTTAAAAAACTAAAAATAGAACTACCATATGACCCAGCAATCCCACCACTGGGCATATACCCTGAGAAAACCATAATTCAAAAAGAGTCATGTACCACAATGTTCATTGCAGCTCTCTTTACAATAGCCAGGACATGGAAGCAACCTAAGTGTCCATCAACAGATGAATGGATAAAGAAGATGTGGCACATATATACAATGGAATATTACTCTGCCATAAAAAGAAACGAAATTGAGTTATTTGTAGTGAGGTGGATGGAACTAGAGTCTGTCATACAGAGTGAAGTAAATCAGAAAGAGAAAAACAAATACCATATGCTAACACATATATATGGAATCTAAAAAAAAAAAAAAGGTTCTAATGAACCTAAGGGCAGGACAGGAATAAAGACACAGACGTAGTGAATGGACTTGAGGACACGGGGTGGGGGAAGGGTAAGCTGGGATGAAATAAGAGAGTAGCATTGACATATATACACTACCAAATGTAAAATAGATAGCTAGTGGGAAGCAGCTGCATGGCACAGGGAGATCAGCTCAGTGCTTTGCAACCACCTAGAGGGGTGGGATAAGGAGGGTTGGAGAGAGACACAAGAGGGAAGGGATATGGGGATATACCTATACATATAGCTGATTCACTTTGTTATACAGCAGCAACTAGCACACCATTGTAAAGCAATTATACTCCAATAAATATGTTAAAAAAAACAAAAAAAGTTCCATGAAAAGTACAAAGTGCTAATGAGCTAAGAGGAGGAATAAATTATTTAAGATCAGCATGTATTATGGGTGATAGGTTTAAGATAAGGAAAAATAAGATTATGGAGAAAGTCAATTTTGAGTGGGACCTTGAAAGACCAATTCAATTTGGACAATTAAAACTGAGGGATAAATAGATTCTAGAGCAAGGAAATAATTGCAGCCAATGTAAGCACAAAGACAAAATGTGTTTTAAAATTATCATATTAACAAGTTTCAAACCAGCATATTGCCTCAGAAAAATTAAAAATAGTATTATCATACGATCCAGCAATTCCACTCCTAGGTATATACCCAAAATAATTGAAAGCAGGATCTCCAAGAGAGATGTGTACATCCATGTCCATGTAACACCATTCATAATAGCTGAAACGATGGAATCAACTCAAGTGTCCATTGACAGATGAATGGATAAGCTAAGTATGGTATATACACACAATGGGGTATTATTCAGCCTTTAAAAAGGAAGGAAATATGCTACAGCATGGATGAAGCTTGAGGACAGAAATACAAAAAATCATGAGACTATTATGAACAGTTATATGCCAACAAATTGGACAACCTAGGAGAAATGGGTAAATTCCTAGAAACATACAACCTATCAATACTGAATCATGATGGAATAAAAATTCTGAGCAGACTGATTACTAACAAGGAGATTGAATCACTAATCAAAAGCCTACAAACAAAAGTCCAGGACCAGACAGCTTCACTGGTGAATTCCCCCAAACATTCAAAGGATTAGTACCAATCCTTTTCAAACTTTGGAGAACGGAGACCTCTGGGAAGAGGGGGAACTCTTCCAAACACATTTGACAAAGCCAGCATATCAAAAGCAGACAAGGATCATAAACACACACCGCCCCCCCACACACAAACTAATAAAATTTTATGTATAAATTATAAAAAATCTTTATATAAAAAACTGTTATATACATTCTTTGTAACATATGGATTATAATAATATAAAAATATATATGGCAATAGCAATATATATTACCCAAAAATAACCTCTGGGTAGACTTCTCTGATGTTAGTTAGGAGTGTCAGTTGTTTCTGTAATATATTTTTTTATTCTGAATAAATAGGACAGTTATTAAGCATTTTTAAGCTGGGTGGTAGGCACAGATTTTTTTAAAGTATTATTTTCTAAAAATATTTTTTTTGAAATATTGCATAATGCAAATATAAAAATAGCATAATTTTAAATTATAATATAAATTAACTGCCATTGCTCAAGGAATTAATGATATTATATTCATAAAATTTTAATTATAATATTCATAATTATAGTTTTCATAATTAAAGATTAAATTATAGAGTATTAGAGATGGAAGGAGACTCATATGTTACTTAGCCTAGTTTGAAATTTTTAGATATTGGAACTAAGTCCCAGAAAGTTACATGGACATACCCAAAGTCCAGTGGTCTACCTAAAAAGACACATGTTATTTTAATCTGCACATTTGATTGTTTCGAGAAAAAACACATAATCTTTTGATGATGTTACTGATGGTTTCTCTGCTCAATGATGCTATCTTAGGAGGTCATAAACAAGGTGAAGAGTTTGGTTTTGATTCCACCACACTAATGGATAATCATCTAATAGAATCATTTCATAACTCATCATCATTTAATTCTGGGTATTATTTCTTGCTCCTTACTCTCCCTCAAACAATAAAAAATAATAATACATGAAAGTAAACTTCACCTTCCACAAACATTGTGAAGGTAAATATAATTAGTCATATGTATGTAGCAATTATTTCAGGAAGGCAGCTTGGTTTTGTGGAAAGAAAACTAAACTAGGAGAAAAGGAGACTTTCATTTGATTCTTAAATTTTTCATAAACTATTTGTGGTGATTGGTCACATCTGTTTTCTTTCTTTAAAGTATCTGTAAAGTTTTTTTCTTTTGACTTGCTGAAATTTGTCAAAAATATACTTTGGATAGCATGTTGGGGGAATTTTTAAATCCCTGTGCAAAGCAAAAAATACAAAAATGGTTTGTAGCACAGATAGAATTGGAATCTCTAATTTTTAAGCTTTTGTTCATTTTAGCTCCAGATATCACCCCTGTGCAGTCATTGATTTTATGTTTATTTCTCTCATTTTATAAGTTACAATTTTACAGTAATATAGTAAGCACTGTTGAAATAAGGACAATAAGTGATGAACTGGAAAATAAAGGATTCAGACGTTCAATATTACTATGATTCTTTCAATTATACAGTTCCTTGTAAATGAGTCACTAATAGTAATTTACTAAGAGATCTTGATACTTCTGTATCTTTGAAAAACTGAACTCAAAGAAGAGGTTGGCACTTATTAAGAAGTTGCCTTTCAACTTTTCTCAGCCACACTTCATTGAGAATTTCTTGTGTATATCATACAGCAAGGAAGTAAACACTTCAAAATGAGGGTGTGAGAATCTGCACTACCATGGACTGGGGATAGGATTTTGTCTGAGATGTTCACAAACTAAGAGGAAAAAATATGTCCACGGATTGTTAGGTAAGTCCTAAAATATAATTATTTCTAAGAATTACAGGAAGCTAATTCTTACCTGGAGAAATGGTGACTGAATCTGCTTCCCATGAACTTTAACAAAAAAATCTGTTAGGAAGATAACAAAACAAACTATACTTTACGTGAGGAAAAAAACAATAGACAATCACATGCAAAGTTTATTCACTGCTAAGCACTTAACATACTTTGGTTTAATTCTCAGAACAATCTGGTAAGGTAAGTAAATATTATTCCCATTTACAGATTAGGAACTTAGGCTCAGAAAGTTTCAATATATTTGTAAAGTTCAGTATCTTATCTAAAGGTAAGAGTAAATAAGTGGCAGAACCCAAATTAATACCGAGATATATAATTAAATCTTAAGTACTTCTTTCCTCATGTCACATTTTCTTTTTCCAAAGCAAAGTGGCTTTGTTATGAATACCCATAAATGTATACTCTATAATTGTGGCCAGGTATTGAAAGTGTTAACTCATGTGGAGTTAAAAAGTTTTTTAAGAGGTAAAATTTATTTTTACATGTATTTTGTTTGCATTTGTGATATTTCTAAAACTTCCCCTAGATTTAGAACGTGTACCTGGCTGATATGGTAAGCCACAGTAGAACATTGGTAAGTAAAGTTTTTATTAGGCGTCTGTCGAGTGTCCTGGAGGGAAAAAATATTCTTTGTGATACCTCTACTCTACCCCATCCTCAGACGTTTTTGTCTTCTTACTGGGCATTTTCTGGACAGATTTTATAGTAGCCATTAGTTGAGCTATTGGCATTCAAAAAAGAAAAAGGTTTTAATCCAAGTATTTCAGGCAAATGAGTTTTATAATAAATTGATTTTGTAATAAAGTTAACTGATTTTTGTAACTAATTAATTATGTAATTAGCTGTCTGCAGAAATTAAACTTAAAAATTGAAACATCCAGTTACTGAAAAATTAGTATGTTTAAATATGCTATAAAAACAAATTTGATACAAATCTGATACATTTTTTAAAATGTCTGAATCTCAGTGAACTCAAAACTTCTGACA
The DNA here is from genome assembly GCF_028023285.1 of Balaenoptera ricei. NCBI lineage: Eukaryota > Metazoa > Chordata > Mammalia > Artiodactyla > Balaenopteridae > Balaenoptera > Balaenoptera ricei. The sequence goes on from NC_082640.1 coordinate 23,200,025, forward strand.
TTTTTTTCTTGACCCTAAACTTTATTACTTAGATAATTGTCTGTATTTCCACTTTATGTCTGGTCCTTCCCACCTTGACTATGGCATAAGGCTCAGTAAATCTTTATGAATACCTACTTATTTTATTTGTATGCTGGAGAAGCCATGCTACATTAAAATACACCAGAACAGGAAAGAGAAGATCTCTTTGCAACTTGACTAAAATGGGGAAATACACTGGAAACTAATTAAGCTTTATTAAAGCAAGGGCTTTGTCTCATCCCATAGCATCTAAGATAGTCCTTGGTACAAAGGAAGGGATTAGTAGCTGGTTCGTATTACGCAGTTCTGAAAAGTCTGTAAATTACGCATTATGGAGATCTATGTGCTCCTGGTTTAAAAGATTCTACTGTATCTAATCTTGTAGAAGTAATATTTTTCTTTGGAACATTCTCCTGTTAATGGACTTCAACAACTTTCTACTCCTCCAATAAAAACAAGTTATAAATGAATAATATTATTAAATTATTCTTTAGTTTCCATTACCAGGGAGCATTCAAAGCAATATGTGGAAACATAAAAAGAAAAGACAGTATCTAAGTTAGTGACAATTTAAGCCATGTAGCATTTTTAAGACAAAAATGTAAAAAATCTCGATATACATTTATATATATTCATGTTATATATATATACCTATATGTGCATGTATTTAATAATATATCCAGTAAAGTTATGAATATTTTATTTTTTTGTATTTGTTTTTTATTTTTTTTATAAACTCATGATTTGTGTACTTTTTAAAAATATGTATTTATTTATCTATTTATTGGTTGCTCTGGGTCTTAGTTGCGGCAGGTGGCTCCTTAGTTGTGACACGTGAACTCTTAGTTGTGGCATGCATATGGAATCTAGTTCGCTGACCAAGGATCAAACCTGGGCCCCCTGCATTGGGAGCACGGCACCTCATCCACTGCGCCACCAGGGAAGTCCCTTCTTTTTTATTTTAATACACTATTTTTGAGGGAAAAAAACCCAAAATTTAATAATGAAAAATATCCAAGCAAAACTACACGATATTATATTTCAGGCTGTTTCCTATATCTTAACTATTTGCAGGAGGTGCTGTGTGGGAAAGAACTGTGTGCAGTTTGTGATTGAGTAGTTAATATCCAATTACCAGACTTCCTAAAGTATTTGCATTTTTATCTGTTTCTTGGATCTCATTTTTTTCTTAAATCTCTCTCTCACTCTCTTCACGTGTGTAAATAACATAAATAGATATATAAGTATCCCATCACCTACAGACCTGTTCATTCACCTCTTGGGTAAATAAATAAGGAAAGCACTTATTTTGTTGTATTACATATACACTTAAACCATATAAAATTGTACTTCTTCTAAGTTAAAATGGTCAAATATTGACTAGTTCATGTGGTTCAACTAACATATCACAAATTTCTTTGCACTTGTGTTCTATGATATTAAAACATTTCCTCTTTTTATGGTTAGTGAAACTATATTCAGTATATGCAGAACTGTTCAAAATTCTAAAGCTGATTAGTGGTCTATTTTCTGGTTTGGTTAACTCAATCAATTAAGACACTATACTACTGAGCCATTTAATTTCTCAAAAAAAATCTGCAAAAGTAGGTTATTAATTACAAAGAAGAGTGAGTAAAGAGGTATGGATTTTTCCTTGTTCATCCAAGGTTTATTTCTCTTATAACAATCTCTTCCTCTTTCACTTTCCTTAGTATCCCAAAATATACACATTCACCTCTCTCCATTTAATGCAAGTCTCAGTCCTCTACCCATTCTTTACTGATTATTAATGAAGTGATTGTTCAGAAGAAAATTTAATGGTCCATAAGGTTGCATATTTTTTGAGATTTTTTTTTCAAAACCAAGTTTAAAAATTTTCATGAAGGTATTTTTATAAGGATAAATGAAATTCTTAAGACATTTTCATTATGGCATTTATCTGTCTTTCATCGCTCAAAATATTTTCTACAAATTATGCACCCCGATTATGTTTATGCAAATATCCCTAAATATGATGCCAGTCAGTCCCCTATTATAGTCATATGCTCCATAATTCTCTTTTGCTCTAACAGTCACATTTGTAAATAAATACTTACTTATAAAATTATTTTGAATTATATACTGAGAGAAAATATGTATGCATTAATGTACTTATTTATTAATTATGAATTATTTATTGCAAGAGATACAGAAACTGTCACAGTGCCAGACATATAATAGGTGCTTATACTTTCTGACTAAATGTCTGAATGATTGAAATAGTGTAGTATAAATAAAAATGCAAAAGTCACATGATTTTGAAATTAGATCATGAAAATGTCAACTTTCTTGAGCAGGTGAAATTCAGAAAAAAAGATATACAAATTGGTTAATAATCCTTTGAGAAAAGGTTAAACCTAACTAATGATTAAAGAATTACAAATTAAAGCAACAAAATGCCATTTTTACTTATCAGATTGGCAAAGTTTAAAATGGTTGATAATATTTATTGCTGGTAAGGATGTGGTGAAATGTTTATGCTTGTACGCCTTTGTTGGCAACATAAGTTAGTGCAAATTTTAAGAGAAATTTGCCTGATCTTTAATATTTAAAGTTCCTATCCAATGACTCAGCAATTATACGTCTAGGCATTTATCCTAAAAATCTATTCATTCGAGTGAGAGGTGATGCCTATCCCAGTTTATATATTGTAGCACTTCATAAAATGAAGGGAAAAAGCTAGAAACAATAAAAATTTACCATTTTTCTGTTTTTTAAGAAAAACTCACAAATATTCATCCTAAATGGAAGCCGATTTCTCTTATGCTTATTGAAGTGAGAGGACTTGGGAATGAGAAGAACATTTTTTTCTTAAATATCCTGTGTATACATACTCTTTGTCAAATGGGGCTATAGCTGTTTATTACTGTACATAATTTTATTATTCTGTTTTGAACTTTTTTCAGGTCATAAAATGTATTCTTTTTCCAGAAATTGTGTAAAATAGGAAAACTGTAATAAGTTTTCCATTCACTTTAAAATATTTTTTGGCAGGTATCAGTCTCTATTTTGAATGTAAATTTCGTAGTTATAATTAATAATCCTAGAAGGAGATGTGCAAATCAATACAACCTCCTCTCTCACCCAGGTAAAAGTTTAAGGAAAACACAAATGAATCATACATTTCTGTATAATCTGTGCTTTTGTCAAAAGGTTGCCATGACTCATTTATGACTTTCCATAGTTTTAAAACCAGTATTTTTAACAATAGAAAATCTACTTCATGGTCCTATTATGATGACAGTTGAGTCAATAATAAACTCTTTAGTTCATGCATGAATGTTTTTGTAGAAATAAACCCAGTACAACTGTCCTTTGCTATAACTCTTCAAAGCAGAATCCTAAACAAAGGAAAAGAGAGTATCAAACCGAGGGCTCTTGTGTGTACTATCTTGGGTGCTATATCCTGGGCTGGGCGCCACAGACACCGCCTCATCTGATTTTTACAGCTCCCTGTGGGGTCAACTACAGCTCAAGGGTCAAGTAGCTGCTACGAGTGCAAAGGACTAGAATTTGAACCCAAATCCATATGATTTCAAATATCACCTACATGACCAAATTACCATATAATCCTGACTTAATTCAGTTCAATATCTATTCATTTTTTTTAACCAGTCCCACAGTTTTCAGGATCAGATCCTTGGGACAGTATTTTGTGAAATAAATGCTTTGCTACTTAGTTATAAGTAGTAAGCTGTGGCATTGAGAAACAGTATCTATGAGTGATTCTAGAGTATCGTTTTAACAAATGGTCTTATCCTTGTCCTATTTAAGATTGAAGGAAACAGAGATAAAGTCAGTCCTCTGGATTTTCAACACCTATAATAATAATCATCACCTAAATAAGTGGGTATTATCTCTGGGTATTCTTTTAAAGTCATTCTTCTCTAGAAGGATTGTGTTAAATGAATTGACTTTTACTTGACAATAAAGAGAGGTAAACTTGCTTCAACAGTTCAAAATATGTCAGGAGCTTAATTCCTTAAAAAATTTTATTTGCCTTTTTTCTTTGAGGTTCCTTTTGGGCTAGATACTTTATTTTGGCTCCCATTTCATTTCAGTCTGTGTAGAAAGAACAGTAATATTTAAAAGAAAGGCACGTTACAGAAATTGAGATAATACAGCTTTCTACTACCATATGTCTTTATGTCTCTTTAAAAGCAATAAGAGGCTCATAAACATTGACAATAACTGAGGATGAAATCCCATCTCTTAGCCACATATCACATTTCTTATATCAGAGCACTTATTTAAAAACCTTGTTATTGTTTTCTTAGAATTATTTAACCCAGAAGCTCTGACTCAAGAAAAACATGTCCCTAACATAAATAATGATACATTGTAACTACATAGGGGAAAGCTTAAACTGCCAGGAGTTGCTCTATCATCTTAGTTAACTTTATTGTGTCCCCTGTTTTGTTGTCTCTCACAACCGACTGTATTTGAGAAAGAGAGGAAATAGGGTGTGGTTATTTATGCAGTTCCTCTGGTTAATAAACGCCTAAAGTAGGTACCTGCTACCCTTAGTACTCCAAACACCATAGATTCTAGACTTCTTGTTTGGAAAGCAGAATGTAAACAATTTTAGCATAAAAATTGAAATGAATTGCCACTCTATGCTTTGAGCAGATTGAGTTCTTCAAATACATGCTCTAATTATATATTGAGAGGTTTAATTAAACCCAGCTTGTTTTCTGGACCTCATGTACTGAGAACTTTAATTTGAAGGCTTGCATACTTTGTTTCTGATGCCAGTTAGGGCCCAAAATTATCGTATTGAGATTTCTCTCAAATACTGATTCACCTACAATGATGAGAAAACAAATATATTATTAGATCACCTAGACACTTGTATTTACCAATCACATCTTATTACATCTTTACTAATAACTGTCCACGGATGTAAATTTTCACAAATAAAAAGGCAGTGTAGTAAAGGCAGGTGTCACACAACACAATCTTGAACTCTTTCTGAGAGGCATTTTGTTGCATTACTAAATTGGTAAACTTAACAGTTAAGTTCTCTCACAAGGCTCCAGGGAGGAACTAGTAAATCACACGATACCTCCCCCAAAACAGCCATGTAGAAATTTCTAAATTTAGGAAAATATAAAGTGCTCATATCAAACAAGATTCTTAAGAAAGCTCATCTGAATTATTGTGAATTTTTTCCCTGAAATTCAAGTTTGCATTTTTTTCTTAAACAGAGCAAATGATTTTAACTTGAAGAAAATGAAAAAGCTATGTCTCTCATATTTGCCAGTTCCTTCATTCGTCATCTGATGCTTCCTCCTACCTCCTAAATTCCGATATTTTTCAGGGGTAGGTCCATGGCTCTCCTCTTTGTATGTGCCCCTTTGGAAGGCTCTATCTTCTGTGTACCTACTCAGCTAGCATCTCTGAAAACAGCACTCCAGTTCATAATCTTTGCTCTTCTTGGGATCCACATTCTAAATGTTTACTCTATATGGATCAAACTGAGCTCATGACCTGCTCTCCAAATTCTGCCACTAATTTTACTTGTTAAAAATACTTATAATAAGTATTACTCATGAAGCAGCTACTGTTGTAAGCACTTTACATGCATTTGCTCATTTAATTCTTACTACAAACAGTAAAGGATACATTATGGTTCTTGATATACAGAAATGGAAACAGAAACTTAAGGAACATGAAGGTTAAGCTGCTCCAAACTGACATAGCTAATGAGAGGCAGAGCTGGGACTTCAGCGCAGGTGGTTCTTCCTCGAAAGCCCATGGGCTTGACCACTATGCTGTTGGGAATCACCTTTCTCACCCTGATTTGAACCCTCAGGCGTATTTTGATGTTTCCTTTTATCCATGCAATTATTTAACTTGCTAGTCTAGACATAAACTAAAGATACAAATTTTGATCCCCATGAGAATACTACTATGGTATATCATATATATGAGTTGTACTTTATTTATATAAATGTCCATATCACCTTGTATAGTCCTGAGAATTAGGTGAAAATCAAATGTGCTTGTTGAGTAAATAAAGGTCATTTTAATTCTATCTCAAAATTTATTTCCTACATTCTCTGCATTTTCCACAGTTCAGACCTTTCAACCCCTTGACCTTGATTTTTCCCAGTCTTAAACATTCTGCTAGTTTCAAACACCCCCCCAGCTCTAGTTGGTCACAATACATTGCTCCTTGAGCAAACTTTCAAAATGCAAAGTTCTGAAGCCCTTCCAAAACCCCACTGCCTGTGGAATAAAAATCTTTAGCTTAGCATTTATGACCTCTAAGAATAACATTATTTCATTTTCCTATATCCCAGGCAAACTAGGACACAAAATTGTGGCTTTTACATTCAGGATCCATTCCTGTGCTTTGCCCCATACCTGTGAATGAGAGCATTGTTTTCTCTGTGTGATAAAATTTGACTGAACCATCTGAACTCGGCTTTTCCAAAAGAATAGCTGGCTTATCCAGGAGGAAGGAATGAATGTACAAGTGTACCTCTCCCAAATATTTGTTGGTTTACCCTTAGTGATGTTAGTATGCCTTAAATTTTAAATATATGTTAAATATTTTAAATATATGTATTTATCCAGTTCTTCTTAGTAGACTAAGCCCTTTGGAATCATGGTCAGTTTCTGTTTCATCTTTGCATGTTCCACAAAGTTTTGATGATATTAGTTACAATAAACATTGGTTGAATGAATAAATGAATGAATGAATGGATGCATGAAGAAAGGATGGATGGATGGAATTGAATGGATGAAATTTCAGTAGAATAGAGCATGTGGATGGATCTAAAGTATTTATCAAATTCTTGACTCCTAAAAGAAAAAACACTTATAAAAAGAAGTATAAGAGCATTTATTATTCACTCAACAGACAGTTAATGGGTTCTACTACCCAATAGGGACTATGCTGAGTATTTTGTTATCATGCTCATTTGTAAACATATCTTACCTAGCAGAACATTTTTGCATATTTCAGGCACAAAAGAGTAATAAACTGTGGGGTAGGTAAGCTGCCATTAACGGCTCTATCCAAGCCAATATATTTAACTACCAATGTTAAAAATGCAAGCAAACCTTTAACTTCCAAGATCAATTACACCTATAGAAAGAAGCTTGCTGGGAACAGCATTCTGTCTTGTCAAGGACTCCTTATCATCAAGGAAGAATAAACACTCTAATTATTTATTTATTTATTTTTTAACTTTTCGTTTTCTAATTGGATCATTCATTATTCTCTTGAATTCAAATCACCATCAGATTTATGGTTCGAGGCTATTGAAATATTGATTTGGTTATAGAAATGTCAAGCTTGACAGGTAAGCTGTCTTATTGCCAGAGAAGGCTTTTGCTTTAGTAAACTTGTTTTAAAAGGCAGATGGAATGTAATGAGCAAGCAATTTGCATCTGTATCAGGCTTGGAGAGAACTTTTTAAAATGTAAAGAGTCTCCTTAGCATCCCTCTCTTGCCAAATTCCTGGAATTAAGGTAACAAACTGGAACCACAATATACAAATCCTAGTTATTAAAAGGCCTGATGTTGATCTTTTTCTACAGGCCCATGCTATACTTAAAGTGAGTTACAGGGGTACATTATTAGGATAGAGACTGTGTCTGTGTAGTTAGATACAGATGCTATGTGGTTCTGCAATTTCTGGCCTGATAAACAACGCATCATATCACCTGTCCATAGATCTTCTTTTAATAGTCTCTAATTTAAGAAGAACCGCTCTTCCCTGCTTATCTCTCATTGCTGTAGTGAGAGGAATGAATACATTTTTTGAAAGCATCCCCCATCCTCTGTACTTTTTAAAATACACATTTTTTTCCTTGAGAAAACATTATGTAATTCTAGTACAGACATATTTCTCTACAGAAAAAAAAAAGTGATTTACTGTATTTCCAATGAGCTAATCAGGAAAAAAAATGGGGGAGGGGACTTAAAAAGAAAGGAGGAAAAGAAGGAAAAGACAATGCTATAAATGGAAAGAATGCTGAATACCTATATGGGGCTTAACTTTGAAGAGCATTTTGGTGTGTCTGAAATTATTTTCTACTCTATCGCTTTAAGCAAATCTTATTATATGCCAACTTCTTTCTACCCTCCAAAGATATACATTGAGTACACTTATAGTTGAAAGCCAATTCTCCTTCATCCTAGGTGAATAAGAATGAGGTACTGGAAAGCAAAAGAGGGGTTCTAGCAACCCACCCCCACCCACCCATAATATATGTGTAAGGGCACACAGATTTATTGTGCTCACCCATTTCTGCATTAAGAGGAAAAGAGAGAAGATCCTGGAAAATTAACTGCCTCCCTGCCCTCCCCCAAGAGCTATTCCTTTTGACTTCTCCATCACAAGGTCAGGAGGGAACACAACCTAAAACTACCTTGAGTTAGTGAGACTAAATTCTCTTCTATTGACAGAATGGAGAAGGTAATCAGTTCCAGAATGGGATCTTGCAAATTTTGTCCCAGTTTCAGTGGAGAGAATCATAAACCAGTTGTCGTGATTGTAGCTGTTGTTTTCCTTCTATCCCATGACTAGGGTTTGCAAAGAAGTGTTTTAAATCAAGATGGTATGCCAGCATTACTTTTTTAATGCTGGGAGCTGAGCACCTTAGCAAATTCCTCTGAACAAGCCCTACAAGCTCTCACCCTTATACACCCCAATCTGATGATTCAAAAATGAAACCTTTTAATCTCAGCCCACTGATCAGCTAAGATATTTTAGTGTTTAGCTGTGAGTAAAAATAATATGCTTTCTCAAAGAGAATATCTTCAGTCTTCAGTCACCAAGACTCCAGAATTAAGACTGGAAAAATTAGCCCTGGGCTTCTGTTTCTGCCCACAGTTTTCAAAATAAGAATGATGTCTTTGTACTTAATGAAATAACCCTTCATTGCTCGTCAAGAGGACTCAGGATATCCACTCTCCAGGCCCCTGGCAATGCAGTGTAAGTACCCTATGCAGTCCTTTTAAACTCTAGCAAATATTTTCTCCACGGAGATTATAGCTTTGGAAATTCTAATTTTTAATCTGCTATCCAATCCAAAATAGTATTTTCACAAAACTAAAACGGTAATTGAATTGCCTTTTTTCCTTCTTTTGTGGAATTCTTCCAAAAGTTTGAAGTATGTTCATTAAGAGAAATCATAAATTAGCAAACCACCCAGGGCTAAACTGCATGCAATTCACTCTGAGAACATGCATTTAGTAGTACAGTCTTGGTACGTATATTTGGTGTTACTATTGCAGAAATATCATTCATATAAGGAAAGTGAGTCTGTGGTTTCAAGACCCCAGTTGGGTTGTCTGAGAAACCAAGCATACCAATGAGGCATTTCCTGTATCCTACACATAATATTTTAAGATTAGATGAGCTATAATTCTAAATGTAAAGCCTTAACTTATTTAATATCTTATTCAAAGAAGTGGTGGAAAAGATGGGTATAGTTAGGATCTACTACTGCAGATTATTGCAGAAATTGATTTCTTCTTAAGTTATTATTTTGGTTTGGTTTGGTTTAGTTTCAGAAACAAAAGAAAAATGCTATGAGAATCCTATATGCTTTGAGAGCATATAGATGAAGCTCTTTGTACGTGCTACAACGTGATGAAAGTACAAAAAGCTAATTGATGTCCCTAAATGGACTGGACAGGTTGTCCCTCCAGTAGGGTTTTAGGTTTGGTGGGTCTGCTCTTTAGGTGCGCTGGTACACTGCTCTGTCCTCATCTCTAGGCAGCTGACACTGTAGTGCTGCCCTCCTCCTGCACACAGTTTTGGGCTGGATTCCCTCAGGTCGCCATTCAGTACTGCCTCTACTGCTCTCCTGTTTGCTTTCAGGCTGATAGAGCTATTTTGCCTCTTTGGCATTCTGGCCATTTTCTGCCTTAAAAGGTCCAAATCTGCAGTTTAACAAATTCACGTGGCCACCATCTGTGACAATAAGCAGCTGATTCCCTAAAGTAGACAATAATTGCCATGAAATGATGCCACATTATTTTCAATTTTTTTAATCTTTTGAAGTAGAAGTATTTGATGAGACAAACACATTTTTAATAAACGTTTAAAAAGGAATTACGGGTTAGAATCAGACTCCTCTGTATTCCCTTGCTTAGAAATACTTGAATATAATTTACACATAGGAGACTGGGCTCTGGGAACCAACCAGCATATTATCAATAAACTATGTAACCTTGGACACGTGACCCTTTGCAGCTCCACGTTCCTTGCCCATAAAATGGGAGTTTGGAACAAGTGATTTCTGTGAGTCTGGCCAGTTCTGTCATTCTTACCACACTTTACCAGAAATAGTGTGTCCTGTTCCAATCAGACTCATGAATGTACAAATCACTGAATTATATAGACTCTTTTTGTACCAACCCACAATGTCACTGTTCTCTCCATTTTGTCCCCAGCCTCTAACACTGTACTGTAGAAAGTATATGACAGAAAGATGAATTTAATGTTTAATTAATTAATGATCCAATAATAGGCATCTCAAATTGATTTGATCTTCATTGGTATAAAATAGGGATCTTTTTTACCTATTAGGTTAACAAAAAGCCCCCACTATTATCACATTGTTACTGTATCTCAATCTGAATTCATGCACCACAGGTGAATTTCTACTGATCTCAGGTAGAAATTTAGAGAAGAGGAAAACAAAAAAGAAAAAAATAGATTTATACATGCAGTTTTAAACTGTAGTTGTGGTCTATATTTTCTGCAGCTGATATTTTTAACTTATAAAAATCATTTTAAAACAAATGAAAGCCCTTTTAAGTCTCTTAAAATCACTTGCTTAAATGATGAAAAACTTTCTTAAAAACACTATACCTCCAAAATAAAGTCTTTACTTTGCTTCTGTTAATCAATTACATTGACCTAAGACCATTTAACAATATCTAACTTATTATAGGAATGGTTAAGATGTAGGCTCAGAGGCTGTCACCTAGAATCAAGTAAATTCATTTAAGTCAAGCATCACATATTTGCATTCCACTCTAGTAGTGCGTTTTCTACCATGCCTCCATTCTCCCCTCTTCTCTGTTCTTGAGCAAAGTAGTTTCAATTCTCCAAGTGTCCTAGGTTCACTCGGCTCTTATTACTAAACTATTAAAATGTGTCACATTTACCTAAATTCCTCTATGCATATTCATTACTGTATTTAACGCATTTTTATCTGAACTAACTCCATGAAGGTAACCATCTTGTCCAATATATGTTCAAGCCTTTAAAATAGTCTGCACGATTCTATGAGTAACAAATTCAGCTTCTAGAAGCATCAGTTTAAACCATTAGAGTCAGCTAAGTCGCTATAGTTACAAAGGACTTAAAGTTTTTAAAACTGCGTGTTATTCTAAGAAAATATCAGCTCCGTTTGATTTCCACCACAGTACTCAGGAAAGGAAAAACGGAGGCTTCAAAAGAAGTGAAACTCTTTTTTTGAGTGATTAAGGGACTTTGGACAGTGTGATGATTACATAGAGTAAATGGACACTTCTGATAAAATTAATAAATGAACAGTTTTGGATTTTGAATGAAAACATTTCTATAAAAACAATTGTCTGCTGTCCTAAGGATAATTTTTAAAAATTTTAGACAGTGAATTATGCAGAAAAATATCCTTTGTATCTATAAGTAGCCAGTTGTATATAAATTTGGGTTCGATCCTTCCCAGATCTTTGCACTCCCCACATGATTTTTCTTAATTAAAACCACAGTAGAGTGAGTCATTTAGGGAAGATAAAAGCAGAGCTCAAGGGTCAGCAGGATGACTTAGTGGAAACTGTCAACTGTTGTCCCCTGGCATTTTCAAAGTTTGGAGGCGACCATTTCCTGGTTGAGTTCTGCCCACAGATCTCCCATAGAAACTCAGAAGAACTAATGAACCTCATTAGTGTATCAAAAAGAGACTGTGTCCTCAGAGAGTGATTTAGTTGGAGTTTGACTTCTACATCTTCCTCTTCAGAATACTTCTTGGCCAAACTTAAATCACCTCATTTTTGTTCTGGGAACAAATCTCAAAAACGGATTCATCTTCAGCTGATAACAGAAAAGAATGGAAAGACTGTTGTGGTGGAGAGCAAACAGTTCAAATAAATAAATGCTAAGACAGTCTTTAGGGCTGTGGCTAGCAATAGTTTCACTTGCGTAAAAGCACTGAGCCCAAATCTATAATCTTAAGTAGAAAGAGTAGTCTTCCTTAAGCAAATCAGTAATTCAAAGGTTAAGATTAATACAAAACTGAAGGTGAGAAAGAGAAAATTTAACTTTCCAAAGGTATTTGCTAAGCTTAAATTAAATTGTCTCTGGCTAAATAAAAACCTGGAATATTTGGGTAAAAAATTCTATATTTAAACTATGCAGACTGAGCTGGGTTTGGGGGTGATACACCCTTCTCATCATCACCAAGTTCTGAAATGAGGTCATTTACCTGGAGAAATCTCACTTGACGTCCTGTGTGGCACTGTTGCATTTGTTAAATGAGAAGAGCTAAGGATGACTGGGATATCTTCAGGTTTAAAAGAGTGTTTCTTATCCTTTCAACGCAACTAGCTAAAATTGCAATGTGTTACTTAAAAAAAAAATCAATTAAATACTTTGGGGAGTGGTCAAACACATCACTAGGAAATCTATTTTACAAATGATAGCTACACTTTTTGTGATTAAAAAAAAAAAAAAGAAATACACAGGTCAGATGCAGGTATATGCAAGGCTGCATTTTAACTGAGAAGCTAATGGCTGTTTCAGAAGTTTGTATCACCAGATGGTAAATTAAAATGGTCGTGGTTAAAAGATAGTGTGTTTCAAGTCTCAAGATCCTTCCATGTTCTGGTCACTTACAAGTTTCTAAAAACCTTGTGTATGTTTTGAGTCTACTCCAAGTTAAGCTCTATATAGCTATTAGGAGGTAAATAAATTCAGCTATTCTGAGTTACACAAAGGATGAGGAATAAGGCATTTTTGGTGCTCATTTATTTTACACTTGGATATTATAAAAATCGCTGAAATTTTTAAATGAATACTTGTTTACCTAAAGGAAGGAATAAAAAAGTTAAATCTGAGGGGGGAAATGAGTTTAAAATAACAATGTTATAAAAAATAACATGAGTGCAAATATGTAAAAGCAAACCCTTTAAATAAGATAGGGTTTAGTAATTTTGAATCTAATAAGTATTACAGTGTCATTTTTTTGATGGAGTATGTCAAGTTTATAAAGTCTGTTACATCTATTCTTGGTGGTTAACATGTATTTTTATGTAGAATGAGATAAGATTTATCTATTTGCTTGACCCTAAATAAGTCACCTAGCCAAAGACTGGCCTCTGAGGCTGAAAACCACTATTCTAGGGCCAAACCTCAAGAAAAGATTAATAAAGAAAGACATAACTCAAAAGATCAACCAAGATGCATTAGAATATTAACAGTGGAAATCTGAAGGAAGTGTAAGAACAATGTAAATTGGGAAAGTAAACATTGAAAAGGAATGGCATTGAAAAAGACTCCAATAACCCACTTCTCATAAGTTTGGTACAAATCTCTAGTAAATTCTCAGAGTGTTCATATTTTAGAAAACCAGTGCCTTTCCCCATGCAGGCACCACTGTAAAAAATTCCAGAAAAGATAATGTTCTAGAAAATATGTAATGTATTTAAGCTGATATTCTTACCACAAAGGTTGGAATGATTTCTGTGTGATTACTAATTTATTTGATAATACTGAAATTCCAAATGGAATAATTATTAAGGCCAAGAAAAGGACACTGGGCAAGACTGAAAACACTAAAGCTGACTATTGTATTAGTTTATTGGCCCAGCCTGTTTAATATAGTTGCTAAATCCATTTAAAGTACTGGCTGTGAAAAGTTTTAAATTTAGTGAACCTTCTGAATTTTATCTACATAATGCCCAATTCCTGCATTTTTGGAGACTTGTGACATTGTCACTGAGATTTTAGGCTACTGTGTGTATATGAGCATCAAACAATTTCAATGTGAGTTAAAATCAGAACTTCTAGTAAGACTGTTTTGTTCATGTTTTTTTCATTTGCAGAGTCTGAATTATGTAGGATTTTATAAAATATTCTGTTGCCAAGACAGTAAAATCCTCAACACATGAGATATATATATATATTTTAAATTTTTATTGGAGTATAGTTGATTTACAATGTTGTGTTAGTTTCAGGTGTACAGCAAAGTGAATCGGTTATACATATACATATACCCACTCTTTTTAGATTCTTTTCCCATGTAGGCCATTACAGAGTATTGAGTAGAGTTCCCTGTGCTGTACAGTAGGTCTTTATTAGTTATCTATTTTATATATTAGTAGTGTGTATATGTGAGTCCCAATCTCCCAATCTATCCCTCGCACCCCCCACCCCCTTATCCCCTGGTAACCATAAGTTTGTTTTCTATATCTGTAACTCTATTTCTGTTTTGTAGGTGAGTTCATTTGTACCCTTTTTTTAGATTCCACATATAAGTGATATCATATGATATTTGTCTTTCTCTGTCTGACTTGCTTCAATCAGGATGACAATCTCTAGGTTCATCCATGTTGCTGCAAATGGCATTATTTCATTATTTTTTATGGCTGAGTAATACTCTATTGTATATATGTACCACATCTTCTTTATCCATTCCTCTGCTGATGGATGTTTAGGTTGCTTCCATGTCCTGGCTATTGTAAATAGTGCTGCAATGAACATTGGGGTGCATGTATCTTTTTGAATTATGGTTTTCTCTGTATAGATGCCCAGGAGTGGGATTGCTGGATCATATGGTGGCTCTATTTTTAGTTTTTAAGGAATCTCCATACTGTTCTCCATAGTGGCTGTACCAATTTACATTCCCACCAACAGTGCAAGAGGGTTCCCTTTTCTCCACATCCTCTCCAGCATTTATTGTTTGTAGATTTTTGATGATGGCCATTCTGACTGGTATGAGGTGATATCTCATTGTAGTTTTGATTTGCATTTCTCTAATAATTAGTAATGTTGAGCATCTTTTCATGTGATTTTTAGCCATCTGTATATCTTCTTTGGACAAATGTCTATTTAGATCTTCCACCCATTTTTTGATGAGATAAATTTCTTTATTAAATATTTTGACATATTCTTTATGGATCACCAATTCCCCAAATATCTGAATTTACCAACAGTCTCCTGATGATTTGTAACCACGTAGTTGAGACCAGGTAGTTTCTTAGCTCTTGTTACAAATTCTTCCAGTTCCAAAGCCATTGGTTTAATAATCAATTTAGTATTCACTTGATATAAAATTATGCAGTATCAGACTTTTATGCTTTGAAGAGATTATAGAGACCACTTGAAATTGCTGTATTTAGAGATGAACAAACCGGCTCCTAAAAATATCTAGTGAATTTTTAAGCTAACATATCTGAAGATAGCTAAAATATAAAAATATGTGATAAATGTTTAGGAAAAATTTAGACATACTACTTATTTCCTTTAGTCATACATTTCCTTCCTTCCTTCCTTCTTCCCTCCCTCCCTCCCTTCCTACTTTCCTAGCTTTTGACCTTCCTTCCTTTTCAGAGGATTATTAGAATATTTCTTGTATTACTTCCAAATCCTTAAAGAATAAAACACATTTATGTCTCTTAGCAGCAGTTTAAAAGCCTACTAAATGATCATATCAGCCTTGTGGACTGCCTGATACTTTTAAATATAATTTTTACTTTACATTGTTTGATTCCAAAACAGATCTACTCTCTTAAAATAGTTGACTTCTTTTTTAATCAAGGGGGTAGGTTGCAGATGGGATTCAATTGCCAGAATCTACTTTACTTATCTCCTAAAAAATAATGTGCTAACATATATATGGAATCTAAAAAAAAAGAAATGGTTATGAAGAACTTTGGAGCAGGACAGGAATGCAGACGTAGAGAATGGACTTGAGGACACGGGGAGGGGGAAGGGTAAGCTGGGACAAAGTGAGAGAGTGGCATGGACTTATATATACTACCAAATGTAAAATAGATAGCTAGTGGGAAGCAGCTGCATAGCATAGGGAGATCAGCTCAGTGTTTTGTGACCACCTAGAGGGGTGGGATAGGGAGGGTGGGAGGGAGGGACACGCAAGAGGGAAGAGATATGGGAATATACGTATATGTATAACTGATTCACTTTGTTATAAAGCAGAAACTAACACACCATTGTAAAGCAATTATACTCCAATAAAGGTGTTAAAAAAAAAAAAAGAGTAAAAAAAAAAAAGAAAAATCCACCTTCAGTACCAGTTTCTCTATTTTTCTCTTTTTTTATTCTAAATCATACTCAGGGGAAATATTCGTTTGAGATTTTTGGTTACTTACAAACTAGATGAGTAGTAACATAATGTATTATTTTACACCCCACCAGTATACATATATATATATAAAACAGTACTCTACACACTTTTCTGTAATAAATCAGTCATTCGAATTTAAGCTTATTTTAACATACTCAGTTTACCTGAAGATATTTTCAAAGCTATTTTAGAATTTCAGTCTTGTAATTCATAAACATACTATAAACCATGAGAAAGTTTCACTTACGGTCCAAGACTGCTCTCTCATTTGACACTTCAGAGCATTTGAACCTACCTCGTCTGTGGTTACTTAATAGTATATTTTGAATTACAGTTATATGTGGGCTTGCCATATCATTCTTCACACAATATATCATCCAACACATTTTTATTTGTGAATAAAATTTGACTTATTATCTTTTAAACTCTTAAATAACTTGCATTTAATATGTTCTTTAGAAATAATTTTTTATTGACTGAATAAACATACTAATACCTTTTATTTAAATAATACTAAATTTAACAACAATACTAACAGTTGAAAGATCCATAGAATATCAGAGCTTAAATGAAAGTTCCTGTGCTTGATTCTTGCCTACAGTAATTCAAATAATAGAATGTTAAAGCTTCCTGCAGATTTTAGTTTTGGGAAATATAATCATAGAATGTTGCTGTGAGTTTTTAAAGCTAAAAACTATCTGACTAATTATTGGAAGTGTAACTATTTAAATGTCTCATGTAAATATAAAGTCTCCCTATAGCACTGGGATTTATGTCTAACCAAGCAGGCTTTCTAAATATCACTGTAGTCACCAGAGGTATTCTAATAATCATAATTATCAGTAGGCATTTGTGAATTTTCTCCGTTTCCTGATATGCTCTTGTGCAAAAATGACAGAATAATTCAAAGCGGTAAAGTAACCAGAGCCATGAAGAGACTAGATATGCTTCAATATCAAAACAGCACTGATTTAAAAGAGGGAAAAAGAAAGTTACTGAGTAGCTAGCCTCTGTGTATCATTTACAGCAAGATAAAGCTGAGAACCAAGGCAGATGTACTTGATCATACTGCTGCATGGCAGGAAGTGGAAACATGGTTGAGATTATAAAGCAATACTGTATGGGCCTTCCACCTCTCACTTTGAGGGCTGCGTGGTGGTAAAATGCCACAGCTTTTTTTTTTTTTTTAAACTTCCCTTTCAGGGCAGTAGAATAGACTGGGAAAAAAAAAAAAACCTAGCAGATAGGTAGAGGTTCCTATGTATATCATTGTATAAAGAAAGATTAAAATGAATAAAATTCCTGATCTTGACAAAACAATACTTTTAAAGCCTGGAACGAAATGAATTATACTTCTGTAAGCAATACCAAAACACATACACACACACACACACACACACACACACACACACACACACCCTACCAAAATAGGTCATTTAAAGTGAAGGATATGAGATTTTTTTTCAACTTCTAATTAGTGAGGATCTACATTCTTAATGTTTCTTTACAAAATTCAGATATAACATCAGAGAATAACAGCCTTCAAAATATGGTATACAACAGAAAACTCAAGAAGGCAAGTTATTTTGCTGCTTGCTTGATTTAAAAAAAAAAAAAAAAAATGTGGCTACTACTTTGGGATGTAGA
Source organism: Balaenoptera ricei (assembly GCF_028023285.1). Lineage (NCBI taxonomy): Eukaryota > Metazoa > Chordata > Mammalia > Artiodactyla > Balaenopteridae > Balaenoptera > Balaenoptera ricei. The sequence continues at coordinate 23,218,049 of NC_082640.1, forward strand.
CTCAGAGAGATAGAAGGATTCTCCAAAAAGAAAGATATCCGGGAAATCAATGCTTTTCTTGTATTTACTCTTGATTTTTTTTCTCTTCCACTCATTCAAGGTCACACTCAACATAAAGTGAACTGTGTGAAAGAATGCAGTCCCCTTTTCTAAGCAGCAGCAAATCTTAGAGCTTGAACCACATTCAAGATAAGTAAACTACAGACAATCTCATAAAACTGGTTGGTTTACCAGATAGTCTACCATCAGCCTCCCTGATATTTATCGAGGTGGAGTTTTCCTAAAATCCAGTTGTTGGGATCACTTTATTTTCTTTTATGTCCTCATCCTAAGATGAGCTTTCATTTTAGACTATTACATAAATTTTTAGAGGACTGAGACTGTGGTTACTCTGATTAGATTTTTTTCTGTTCTTGTATCATGATGTCTTGCTCAGAGGATTAGAGCCTACTTTCTTTTTTTTTTTAAAGTATAGTTGATTTACAGTGTTTCAGGTGTACAGTAAAGTGATTCAGATACACATATACATTTTTCAGATCTTTTCCATTATAGGTTATAACAAGATATGGAATATAGTTCCCTGTGCTATACAGTGGGTCCTTGTTGTTTATCTATTTTATACATAGCAGTGTATATCTGTTAATCCCAAATTCCCTACTTATCCCTCCCCCTTCCTTTCCAGTTGGTAACCATAAGTTTGTTTTCTGTGTCTGTGAGTATATTTCTGTTTTGTAAATAAGTTCATTTGTATCAATTTTTAGATTTCACATATAAGTGATATCATATGATACTTGTCTTTCTCTATTTAACTTACTTCACTTAGTATGATAATCTCTAGGTCCATCCATGTTGCTGCAAATGACATTATTCATTCTTTTATATGGCTGAGTAATATTCCATTATATATATAATATATATAATGGAAGCTATATATATAGAATATATATATATACACACCACGGCTTCTTTATCCATTCATCTGTCGATGGACATTTAGGCTGCTTCCATATCTTAGCTATTGTAAATAGTGCTGCTATGAACAATGGGGTACATGCATCTTTTCAAATTAGAGCTTTTTTCTTCCCCAGATATTTGCCCAGGTGTGGGATTGCTGAATCATATGGTAACTCTATTTCTAGCTTTTTAAGGAGCCTCCATACTTTTCTCCAAAGTTTGAGCCTAATTTCTAAGCATCTTAATCTCTTTCTCAATCCTGAAAATGAGAGAGGAGGGGAAGGTGCCCTGGGATGGTCATCCATGGGCATTGAAGCATCATATATTCAGACACCTAGCCCTTGGTTATCTCTGTCCCTACTGAAGTATTAATATTAACCCTAGGTTCGTTGACTCTAATCACAGATCCCTTTCTCTGCCTTGAATGTTAGAGAAAAATGGTGATGCTATCCACCATTTTCACTGATCACTAAGATTGGATAATTTGATTAGGTTGAGCCGGTGTCTCTTTCCTTTAGCACTTTTCTGTATAGATTCTTTTTAAAGCTAAGAGAGGAATCATTTTCCCTAGAGAAATAGTCTTAGGTAAAATGTGCATGGGAGCCTGTGTTTCCCTTCTGCTCTGACTTTCCATTGACTAAGAATACTGTAACACTTGCTAAGAAATTGGGGGTATTACTTTAAAGAGCAATAGCATGCTTACTTTGTGTATTAACACATGAAAGATTTAATAGAGGCTTGGGAACTAAGATGCTGGCTCTCTTGTCTGAACCTGGGAAATCTTACAGGATCTCAGATTTTGATGGGTTTGATGTTGGTCTACCTTTTGGAAATGGTGTCCAGTGCCTCCTTGGTTCTACGAACCCACTTGCCACCCCCAAAAGGAATGTTGGTTAGACAAGAGATGTACCTTTCAGAAAAGGTTATTTTATGGGACATGTGCTGAGGCAATAGCCTGTTTTTTCTGTGTCTTTTAACTAGGGTGCCAAAAATACCTGAAATGCTTTTTTGAGTAGTTGTGTGTAGCGCAATCTCACAGCAAAAACTATACATACAGCAGAGAATACAAGTCTTACCATAACATCTTCATGGTTAATTGCACGTGGGACTGTGGGTGGCCTCAGCTTGTGTGGGGCTTCTGTGATTCATAAATGTATTGCTGGGAGAATACAGACTTGGTAGCCATATATGCAGAAGAGTATTTGGTGCCCCAGCCGTGACACAGCACTGAGCAAAACAAGAAGAGAGGAGGGGAAGGGTTGCTCTAGACAGGAAGGGGGTTAGGTAAAGTTAAAAGACAAAGATGGAGACAAATACGTCTGTTTGTTTTGTTGTGGTCCCTTGCATAGAGTGAATAATAGTTCATGATAAGAGCTTTCACTTATATAGCATTTAACATGTTGCCAGGCACTGTTCTAAATGCTGTAACAAATATTAACTTTAGTAATCCATACAATAGGAAGCAAGTACTAATATTGCCCCCATTTCACAGATAAAGAAATAGAGAATTTAAGTAACTTCAGTTTACTGAAACACAAGCGTGAGTCTGTGGGTTCTCAGGCTCGCAAAGCAAGCCAGAGGCAGAAGCAAGATTCAAATCCAGAAAGTTGTGTTTCCAAATCTGTCCTGACCCACAGAGACTTATTACCTTTCAGACAGGCACAGCCGACAGCCACCTGTGAGCCCATCAAAGTTCTCTTTATATTAACCATATTGTAGTCTCTTTTCAATGAAACACAGGAAAAGTCCATTTACCCCTCAATTCCCACATCTCTGAACTGCCCTTCTTTTTGCCAATCAGTACCCACAATCATTCACATTGCTAGTTATTTTGCAAAGCGAAATGGTGTTTTTAAAAACTGTTTTATGATAAAAACAATCTGTGCTCACTGCGGAAAATTTGGAAAGTATAAAGTTGTAATTGAGTGGGAGTGGGAAATATTATATTTCTTTCCCCTTAAGCAACTGATTATTAATATTTTGAAATCTTTCCCATAAAGCTTTTATCATTAATTAATTTATGATCATAGTAAATATGTAATATTTAACTGCTTTATTTTATTTAGCATTAAATTATTTTAAAAAGTAACCTTGACTCCAAAACCTCCTCCTATGTCTGGCCTACATATTGAATCCATCGCACTGATTTATTCAGTAATAATTTGATTTTTTGTTAGTCACTTTTCTCTAAGATAGAGATTTTTCAGGGAATAAGACATATTTTCTGTCCTCATGGAGTTGAACTTTCAGTGAGCTTGACTGACAAATCTTTCACTAAGTATAACGTAATTATTTAATAATAGGTGTCTCAGTTTTGACTAATGACAGTAGGGTTTAACTTTTGTATTCTTTCTGAATAAAAAGAGTCAAAAAAATTATTCAGTTTATTATTCTAGTGCTGGGTAATAATATTGAAGAGTAGTCTTTTTTTTTTTTTTTGACTTTTTTCGCTTGTAAGGGGGGTGCTTTCCAGTTTTAAGTAAACTGTGACATTAACAACAAATTTAAAGATTATCCCGAAATTTTTACTGAGTGCCTGTGGCTTTTACACTGCAAGTGTTTATGTTCAAAACTAGTCAAGATTAAAAGGAGACTCATTTTAAACCACATTTATGCATCATTTAATGCAGTTGTATTTTTCACTTTTAATGTTTGTTCCACGTTACTAAAATATTTTGGTCCTATAGTGTATCCTTTTATGATGGATCACTTAAGCACTGCTAAACTCTAAGCAACGTGCCCTAAACATATTAAATATTTTTTTTATTAGAATGGATTGGACTGAATTGCATTGTAGGAATTTGTGTTGAATAGGAGCCTATTTCTCTATACACAGAACAAATTACGTTCCATGCTCCCAAAGTTAGAAGTACATTATAAGCTAATGAAATGAATTTTTTGCAAATACTATGTGGTTGAGTATTCATTACTTCTGAATCATTCCATAGAAACTAATACTCATTGTCATTCAGCCTTGATCAGCTTCTTTGCCTGTTAAGGTATAGTTGGATAGCATTGCATTCTGGTCGCAGTATTTGATACATTTTCTATTTGCTAATGGTTACATGGAATTTCTTGCGGTAGGTGAGCAGTTCAAGTGCTTCAGGAAAATCATGAAGGAGTGAAACCATGTAGAAAGATATCTATGCTTCCTCCCTTTGTCCCTTCCTCTCCCTCTGCCCTCTGGCAATTTCTCCTCCCTGCCCACTCTGCCCACTTTCCCAGGACCCTCGTGTCTTGAAGAACTCTCTCAAGTCAGTTTTAGAAGCCGAGGAATTAAATAAAATTCAGCTAGCTCTTTAGTGTTCATCAGTGCTTTCATCTCCTTGAGCTTCTAAAAATCCCTGGTATGATTATCCCTGTTTGACAGGCAAGGCAGCTGAAATTTGGACAGAAGGGACTGAACGAAGTGGCAAGGAGAGTTGGCCTCACATCTAAGTCAAAATGCTTTACTCTTTCCTACTTAACTTGCTGCCTCTCAGGAAAAGCTCCCAGCCATCAAGGGCCATTTGCATCTCTTCGTGAATTGCAATTACTGTTGCTTCCTCTGAGCCATTTTGTATTTTCACCCTTAGTTTTTATCGTGGACTTAAAGGTTTTGGAAGAATATCTCACTTTAGAGACCAAGTGGAAATGAGAGTTCAGGGCAAGAGGCTTTTCCCCAGGTCTTTGTCATCATCACCCACCCACCACCCACCCCCTGAGCCCCATCCCCGGTGTGCTGGCAGCAGCCCTGCTGAGACCAACCTCCATCACTGTAGGGCGAGAGACAGTACCGAACACAGCTGGAGGTATAAGGACATAGTCGCAGGGGATGTGCCTGTGTGTACTCCTGTGAAGTGGGATTTCTCAAGTGTTATCCAAGTTACCATGACTTTCTTGACCAACTTGGCCTTTTAGAACCAAGAAATGGCAAGGACTGGTATACTTGTCATGTAATAAAATCTGCTTCCTATTTGAAAGCTGAAAGGTAGAATACTTGTGTGTTCTATATAATCTCTGAATATTCTAATAGACTAGACTGCCCAATATAAAGGAAATCTGTAGAAATCATAGATTTAATTTAATAATAACAAGAGCATAGCACTGTGCTACAAAAATATTTCATGTTCTCTTATGTATTATGCTCTTGGTACACTTTCAATAGGTGTATAAATATCATCAGAAGTTACGGGGATTCTGTTGAAAGTGCCCACATATCATGAAATTGCCAAGTGAGTGATATAGTTGTAAGAAATCATGAAGGAAAGTTGTAATAGAGCTCTGTAGGAGTAAAAGCTTTCCTTCTATGGAGCAACTGATATAATCCTGCCAAAGGTATGACTTTAGTAAATGACCATGACCTTCAGCTATAGTCTAGACCTCATGACACACATTTACTTGTAATAACTTCCTTTCTGGGAAAATGTGTTTTTACCATTCTGTCTATTTTTCAACAATATAATTGCTGTACCAGTTTAATTTTATTTTCTCAAGATACATCAAATGAGTTTAGGAGTAAAGAATGAAATGGATAAATAGATAAATACATAAGTAGGTAGATATCTGCTAAATAGATAGAAAATAAAGAGCAAAGCACATATCATTCATATATGAAAACATAGAATTGAATTAGCTAACAATGTAACTACATGTAAAGATATTCCTTTGGAAAACAAATGAATGTTTTCATAAACCTAGATTAGCAAAAGTAATATGTATGTAATATTTTAAATTGCTTGTTCAATGGAAATAAATGGGTCTGTGGGGGCCTAGAACATTCTATTCCAACTGGTGTCAACTATTGTACAACGTAGCTACAGTTCAGTTGCTGCTTAAAACAAGTTTATGGCATTGCTAGTAACTTCTGCATGTGTTCATTTTTAAGTAAAACAAACCAGAATGTTTTAATCGACTTCAAAATTATTCATGATATTAGGCAATATATAACCGCTCATTTTTCACACCTAAGTTCTCCTACATATTTTTACAAACTATTAGGCAACAAAATTACAGATTTTCTTTGAGCACAGCTATGTGGGAAATGAAGAAGATGCAATATTCATGACTGTATAAAACTTGTATCCATTATATAAAACCTAGAGATACTGAAGTTTTCCTCTCACATAATAGATAGATTAAACATAACTCAGATATAGGCAAATACATGTCAAAGAAACAAGACACATGTGGCTGTTTAGTGAGAAAAGACTTCAAATGGTAAATATTTTGTAAAGGAAAAGGTGTTTGTGGGAACTGAACATATTGCACCGTAATTTGTGTAGCAGTTGATTTGAGAACAGTTTTTCACTTTCTGGTTTGCTGGAGGCCTTTCTCCTCCTCACTTTCCACTGGCCAAGGTTTCTCTTTGTGTTGTAGTTATCCTTCCTTTGAGTTCCTTTGAAAAGCTTAGGTGGTTTAAAATGACATGCATTGCGGTATATTAAAAATATAAAGTAAAATGAATTCTTTTTACATCTCTAGAGAAGAAGAAAGGAATGCATATATATTATAATTGTCTCTATTCTTTATCCCATCCTTAGATAGTTGTTCCAATAAGAATAGTGCTTCTTAGGTGTCTACTTGAGAGATCGTTGTACCCAGTCCCTCCCCAAATACCCATTTGAATATTAATTTGAAATATGAATCCATTCTTCATTCAAACAAAAAAGTTATAATTGGAATTTAAAAAGATACTTTGGGACTCTATATTTGTGATTGACCACATAGGACACAAAAGAATCCCCTAAATTTCTGCTGACACACACACTTTCTCTCACACTCACACACACTTTTTTTTTAGGTTTTCACACCAGAGTCTAATGGAATAACTGCCATTAGAGGTATTACCTAATTGTCAGGGGTCTTACTGTAGAAAATTTCACCTACAATTTTTTCCATGCAACTCTAGAATTCAGTATCTTTCCTAGGGTATTTAAATACATGTGTGAGGTGCTTATTCAATCTCATATTCATTTACTCACTTATTTCTTTTTATTTGTTTATTTATTTATTTATTTTTAAAATTTATTTATTTATTTTTGGCTGTGTTGGGTCTTCGTTTCTGTGTGAGGGCTTTCTCTAGTTGCGGCGAGCGGGGGCCACTCTTCATCGCGGTGCGCGGGCCTCTCACCATCGCGGCCTCTCTTGTTGCGGAGCACAGGCTCCAGACGCGCAGGCTCAGTAGTTGTGGCTCACGGGCCCAGTTGCTCCGCGGCATGTGGGATCTTCCCAGACCAGGGCTCGAACCCGTGTCCCCTGCATCGGCAGGCAGATTCTCAACCACTGCGCCACCAGGGAAGCCCTACTCACTTATTTCTTAAACAATTTTAGGACCTCTAGTCTATGCTAAGAATTTATACAAAGTCTTATAAGTACAAAATTGAACTTCTCCCTGGTGATCCAGTGATTTAGGACTTGGCACTTTCACTGCCGTGGCCCCAGTTCAATCCCTGGTTGGGAAACTAACATACTGCAAGCCATGTGGCCAAAAAAAAAAAAAAAAAAAAAAGTTCTTATTTACTTTCTCTTTAGTAATTTTGAAACAAATTATTAGAAATAAAGGAAATAATAAATGAAATATGTATTATGTGTTAAAGGAGCACAGAATACACAATTTTTATGTTGTAGTGTGGCAAACAGAACATATATGTGTTCCCCAACTGGGACATGGTGTAGTCTACTCACCTTCTCTCTAGATCAGTTTCTCTAACTGTAAAATTGAGATCACAATTCCTATCCCTCAATGTTATGATCTGGATCAAACAGAAAGTATCTAAGACACAGAGTAGGCACTCAATAAATGTTCATTTTCCTCTGTCACCCTCCTCACCCTTGCCTTGAATATATGATGTATAATCCACCTACTGGTTGACTGGTTTATTTCCAGACCTTGACCAGAGGATGGAGTTTTATCTGAAAAAAAAAAATGTGAATGGTTCCAGGCACAGCAACTCCTTTTAGCAAAATCTCACCAAAAGAGATTTCCAACAAAATGACAGATGGTTCCAGGTTCAGCATGGCATATGTTGAGATTAATGTCTATATCAAATAATATATTAGCCACCCTCCTTCTCTTTCACAAATGCTGTAAACTCAAAGTTCTGTTGCAGCCTATGAGAACTTGGGGTGCAAACTGTGCAAAAAGTTCTCCAAGGGGATCTAAGGAGTTCTTGCATCTAGGAGCCACCTGAGTACAAATCTATTGGTTGCTCAATGTATGTCTCACAATTCAAGTCAACTAGACTTTGTGGCCCAGCAGTGGAATTGCAGAAGTAAGGGAGAGATTTTTAAAAAAACAATGAAAGAATGCAAGTTTTGTCTTTGGCTAAATTAACAGAACTTTGCATATATTATCCTGAGATGCGTTCAGTCACATCTTGCTTGTTTCTCAGACAAGAGCCCCAAATTTATCACAACTTGTGAATAAAATGTGGGTAGTGAGAAAAGGACATGTTCATTTGAGGCAGCTGAAGCTTTCTTGGGAAGTCACATAAGGCAAAACACTCCCTGCTATCATACAGGGTGCTTCTTATTTCTAGGTGATAACCAACCAAATTTACAACAACCCAAATTATTTACTTGAAGACCTCTGATAGGAGGAAATTACTATTACCTGAATAGTAGGCAATAGTATTATCCCAATTTTGATAACTCCAATCAATGAAAAGTTCTTTGTTATGAATCAAAATCTTAACCCTTCATAGATTGTTCCCTTCCCGTTGTTTTTTAGGTAGTTATCATGTCCCCCTGGAACTTACTATTCCCTTTAACTTACTTAATGTTTCCTACATGAGGAATTGTTTGGAGTCCACTCATGATTGGCATTAATTTCCCTCAGACAAAGTCATAAAGTGTGACGTGAACATAGTACTAAAGCATGATTTGATGGGCATGGAATGGAGAGTCCACACACTTTAATGCATTATTCAGTCTGAGATAACTTTTACATGGCACCACTATTATACTGTAGACTCGTACTGACTTCATAATCAACCAAAATCCCTAAATTGTGTTTTATTTGCTTCATCTGCTGTTAATTTATATCTTTTCAATCCTGAGCCTAACATTTATTCAACCAATTAGATGTAGTCTATGGTTACAGCTTGTCTAGTTCATTTTATACCCAGATCCTGTCAAACAAATCCAATTCTTCCCTAATACATTTTTTATTTTAATATTCCATGTGTAAGCAAACCCACTTTTATTTGAATTTTCAAGGAATATGTTATTTCTTCCCAACGATTGTATTTTAGACCTTTTAATTGAAGGGTTAATGTTTTTCTGAAGGAAAATAGGTAATGTGATCTATCGAAATCTCAGGACTTACAAACTTGGAAAGATTTGGTATTACAATGTTTCAATGTTTCCAGGTGTTTGGGGTTCAGTAGAAAGCCTCAGTCATATTTTGCCCAAAGCAAGTCAAATTTTTAATTATGTGTAATAAATCCAGGCATATTTAATACATATATTTCATGATTCATTTACACTTCAATCACTACGTTGTTATTTTTGAAGAACCATTTGATGTCTGTAAGCCCTTTGAGCCTTTAAAATATGCTTATAAAACCCAATCCCTCCCCACACACATACACACACATGTACACATTATTTGAAAATAGATCATTATGTTTTGCCTAGGGTAAAAAAAAATCAAATGCCTATACTTGAGGTGTGGCTTTAACCTTTATATAATACTTGGCTACATATTATACTCAGCTAAAAATATTCCTATCTGAATCCTTTGCTTAAAAAATACATTAAGGTTTAAATGTTTTAAATGACTATTTCAGAGACTCATATGGCTAACCAAACAGGCAAAAAAGTGTTAGCTAAAGGTCTAGAAGAGATTTTTATCAGCCCTACGTTTCGTTTTATATATCAACTTTCGAACAGAAGCATTTCAAAGCCCATCCCCAGTCCTATCTAAATATTCCTGATATTTAGAGCAAAATATCCAACTGCCTGCTGCACTTCCCCAGTTGGGAGCTCAGATTCAGCATGCCCACATTAAGAAATCTTTTATTTCCGTCACCGCTGCTACTCACACCCTGGCTACCATCATCATCACCCTCCAATAATATCCTTTTCCCCTTTCCAGGTTTCTAACCCTGTAAATGCTATTAACCATCTACCCAGTTGCCCACTTGAAAACCTGGCAGAATTATGGGTTGGGAGAGGAGAATTCTTACATCTTAGTCTGGACATCACCTCCTTTATGAAATCTTAGGACTTCCATCTCCCAAATACTTCTATAATCCACCCAGTTTTCTTCAATCCTACTGCCGTAACTTGAGTGCAATGCAAACATTCATGTCTGAATTACCTTCATAGAACTCAACACACTAAATCTAATTGAAGAGCACCAATATACTCCCAGCTCTTAGAGTGTCGTCAAATATACAATCACAAAGCTAGAAAGCACATTAGGTAGATTCTAGATGGACAACCTTATTTTCTAGAGGAACAAAGATATAAAGAGCTATTATTAATTTCCTCTCCTCCCATCCTCCTCTTTCCTCACATGAGAAAATATTGTTACTGCATAAGCTTTGTTGGGAAGGTTGAGGGTTATGAGAATTTTAAGCAAATTGTGTTTTAGGACCTTGCTCCAATACGACTTAGACATTAGAAATATGAATAATTTCCAACAGATAAAACTGCACAGCCAGCTGAGCAGACCTAAGGCACTATTTGGTGGTAGCCATTCAGGATGCACTCAAGCACATTATCCTTGGGGGAGTTGTTGTTTTACCTGCAAAAGATATAGAGTATACCACAAATGATAGCATTTAAGACTGTAAGGCTTTATAATTCAGCTCTTTTTTCTTCCACCCCAAATGAGAAAGATGGGCTATCCTAACATAGTGCAACACCCAGAAGAGGAGATTTGACAAAGGAGTAAAGAACATCTGTTTGGGGAAGAAAGCTGAGCTATAGAGATGGAGAGAAAAGGTACATTTCCTTAAAAATCCTGAATTGAGTCCTGCTTAGTACTTAGTGTGTCTAGTCAAATGATCTGAAGTCTTTAAAATTGCATTGCCTAATCTGTATAATCAGAATTTAAAAACTTGCTCTAGCCATTTCACAGGCGATGATTAAACTCATAAATGATAATAATTTTAAAAATTGTTTAAGTGTAAAATAAATAATGATTCACAATTCTACCTGAGTCCACTTCTGGGAATTGGTGCTTATAGCTGATTATAAAATGAACAGATATAGGTATTTGGATGCCCAGGTCAATGGGGCAGATTCTACATTTGAAGATGAGAAAGATGAAAGCAATTTCAGAATTCATCTGTTACACATAATTTCTTGATGTAACATCAATCTTTCCTTAATACTCATTGTTACCTGGAGTTTTGGAAAATATGCATTTAAAGAGTTAAACATGTAGCCTTGTTTTGGTATACAGATACATTAATAAAATTTCCCGGGAAACAGGAGATTATTTCTCATTGACCTCTGGCCTTTATAAAAATGAAAGGCCACAAATAATTCCAAAAGTGATGAATTAACTCATGCATTTTCAGGAATTATTACCTACCTTTATTTTCAGTTTCCTACCTTTAAGCATCATCAAAACAGGGTACCAGTTTAGGCATTGGAATGGAGTAAAAAATTAACTCAAATTTTATATTATCTACTTTACAGGAATTCCTTCTCTGAGCATAAACAGATGAAAATATGTGGTTATCTTTAAAACATAATGGCAGTTTGAAGTAATTCTCTATGTTATCATTCTAAGGTCATTTGCTTTTTGTCCCTATTATCAATTCTTAAAATAGCTTATATAATATACTTTGCAATATCATCTGAAAAAATATTATGTTTTTACCTTCACAACATCAATGGAAGGAAAAGTGTTCTCCCAGTTTCACAATCTAGTACTGGAATTATGTGGCAAGAGAAATTTTTTGTTTTTCTTCTTACTTTTTGGTAACATAAACCATTTTAATCTCATAATGCTATTTGGAGCAATTGGCCACAGACTAAGGTTTGATGCTGCTGGAACCACAGCAAAACTATCAGAAGCTGTCTTTCTATCTCATGGCTGAAAATTGGGAATCACAGCTCTAACCTTCAGGAACCATAGATTCAGAAACCTGCTCTGGCATTACTGTCCTCATTTTACAATTCTTCTGCCCTGGAGATCCCCAGGACCAGTCATGGGGGGTGGTCTCTGGGAGAACCCTTGATGGCATCTTCACCCAAGGGGTTCACTAATAGCCCCTTGACTCACATGGGAATATCCCCAGGAACTCCCCCCACGACTAGGAGGGGTGTGAAGAAGGGTTCATTCTCCTAGTGTTCAAGCCTAGACTCTTGACCTAGTTAGTAGTACTTCCCTAAGTGCCATCTTCTTGGAGCCAAGGTGCCCCAGAGGCATTGGACTTTGCTTTTTAAAATCTGTTGCACCAGAACCATCATCATATCTTATAGGTAATGCTACCTTCTCTCCCATACCTAGATTCACCCAAACTTTTGGAGAACCAACACATGTTGAAGGGAGATCCCTAGCCAATCCCTCCGGGAAACAAAAAGAAAGAGCACTGATAACTAAGGGACCCCTGCTCTTAATAATATATCAGTTATTTACTTATGAAGTAAGTAAATTAATTATTTGTACTAGACAGTACAAATAAGTAAGAGTCTATAAGATTAATTGATTTAAGAATACATGAAGATATATCAACTATAATTCCCCTAAACACAGTTTTCTATTTTATTGTAGACCTTAAGAAAATTTCAATCTTTAAATGCCACTTGCCTCACTTCTAATTAAAGTGACAATGCAATTTATCATTCAAATCATGCTATTTTGAGAATGAAATGAGGCACTAATAATAATTGCATAGAAAAATGGATGTAAACCAGAACTTTTCCCCCAAACTGGAATGTCTGGTCACTCTAACTCTACCTAATGGAGAAAAGAGAAGTGACTAGCTTGGGGAATGAGTAACTGGAGGAAAATTAAATATTCTGCTTGGGGTTTGGTAGAATCACACTGTTCCATAAAATCATCTGACAAAATGTGTCATGGGAGATAGCATTTTTGTTATCGTCAGGAAAAAACAATACATTTTTGACACAATTGCACTTGTTTCAACCTGCTTTTATGTTTCACTTATTTTCATATCTGTATCCTTTATTGCTTCATGGTAAATACCTCAGATAGTTTTGTGGATTGTTTTTTGAAGTATGGTAAAGAACTGCTGGAAAGTAGATTCCTGATTTCCACCTCAAAACCTCTGAGTCAGAATCTCTGAAAGTGGGGCCCAGGAATTTAATTTTTTAAACAATCATCTCGACTGATTTTTACGCCATAGCCTGGAAGAACCACATTGTATAAAAAATGGAGAGTATTTTGGGAGAAAGGCATGTTTCGATTGGGTTGAAGGTTTTTGTTGTTGTTATATAACTGAACCTCCTTCGTGTCAAATACAGTCAATTTTTTGTCATTTGCGGTAAATATGTTTTGTAAAGTCTCCAGGAACAATGAATTAGAGAATACTGAACCATTGCTTCCAAGGGAAAGAGAGGATTAGGTTCCTGTGAGCCTCGGGTCACATTTTTACCAACCGATCAATATATAACCTTGGTTTATGTGGGTTTCTGTTTAAAGACACCTCGTTTACCATACTGATTCACTAACATTGAACTCACCACCAACAGCATTATAACTCATGCCTGCATGGAGCTGATCTAACACACGAATTTTCTCTGTAAGGCACATCACAGCCTTCTTGCCCTTAAGGACATAGACAGCACTTCAGCATCATACTTGGAGTCCATTTTGGACAGTGAAATAACCAACAAAAGCCACAAAAATGAGAAAAATGTGGCCCAAATAGACTCCATGAAAACCACTTGTTTACAGTGTGAGAGCTGAAACAAGAAGGCAGGGGGTCCCCTTGTTCCACCTCAGCTGGGAACATTCACAGCCAGCAACTCAAATCACTTGCTGCTCTGCACGTGTTCTTGAATGACCATGAAAGCACTATGAATATTGATTTGGAGGGGTTACAAATGATTCATAGCGAATAGGCAAACTCACAAGTCTGTAATCCGTACGTAATGAGGATTGACTGTAGGATGTTTCCCCTAACTCTGATGTGCATCTTTACTTACAGCTGGGTAACCTAAGTAGATTCCGAGTGGCATTCAAGAGGTAAATCTAAAATGGAGAACAAGAGACCGCAGGAAATATAGATTAAAAAGATAACTTTTCAAACTGTTTTCCCACAAGCAATGTGTGAGCTTTGCATGTTCTCTAAATCCTCCTCCGCATTTGGTGCTGTCGCTATTTCAGTCATTCTGATAGGTGGGTAATTACACCTCACCGAGATTTTAATTTGCATTTCCCTAATGGCTAATAGTTTGGCAGTTTTTAAACTGTTAAACATGTGACTACCACCCTTGAGCATTTATTCCAGGGAAATAGAAACTTTGAATCCTCCCCCAACAAACACCTGTATGTGGATGTTCATGGCACCTTTATTTGTAATAGCCAAATACTGGAAATAGTCCAATGTCCCTCAATGAGTGAGCAGTTAAACAAACCCTGGTACATTCTACCATGGATTACCACTGAGCAATAAAAAGAAAAACTGCTGGTACACACAACAACCTGAATGAATCTCTAGAAAGTTAGACTGAGTGAAAAAAGTCAGTTTCAAAATGTTACATACTATATGATTCCATTTACGTACCGTTCTTGAAATGAGAAAATTACAGGAATGGAGAACAGATTAGTGATTACCATCGGTTAAAAAGAGGTGGTAGGAGGGAAGGTGGGTGTGCCACAAAAGGGCATCTAGAGGGATGCTTGCAGTGATGGAAACATTCTGTACCTTCACTATATCAAAGTCAATATGCTGGTTGTGATTGTACCATGGTTTTCCGAGATGTTACCATTGGGCGGAAACTGGATAAGGGCTACATGGGAGCTCTCTGTTTTATTTCTTTCAGTTATGTGAATCTAAGATTACCTCAAAGTGAGAAGCTTAGTGAAAAATAATGAAGGAGAAATACTTTCTCAGATAAACAAACAGATAACTTTCCTTTTTCCAAGTGTCAGTTGATTCTTGTTTACCAAGTAATTTAACAAGCTCTTATCCTTTAAAGAGGCTAAAGAAAGGTTGTTAGTTCATATGACACAACATTTTTTAAGATGACTTACTAAAAAATATATACCACACATACCACTTCTTAAAAGCAATAAACTTTGATAACTTTTGATAGTGATAATATTGCAGCTCTATCATGTGTTCCATCACTGTACTAAATCAAAAATTTAATCACCTAATTTTCATTTCAAAAAAGTTTTCACATGAAGCAATATATATACACTAAAGTGAACAGTATTAATGTAATTAAAGTAATTGGCTCTTTTCGAATGAGGAAGCTGAGGCTCCACTCATATGTGAAGGTAGATGACATTGTTAATACTGAAGGTTTGGTTTGCAAAGTAGATGCACAAAACCAGGATCCCATGATTCTGTGCAAATCAAATCTCTAGGGCATAAACAAAGTTTTAATATGACATCTGAGTTCATATTATCCACTCTCTCCATATATATATATATATATGTGTGTGTGTGTGTGTGTCTGTGTGTATATACATATGATTTTTTTGATACATAAGGAAGGAGCTGAGAATAATTATGTAGGATACACAGAATAAGACTTTCTTTCTGAAAGGGAAGAGAATGGATCTTTTCACATTAAGTCTTGTATTAGTTTCCTAAGGCTGCCGTGACAAAGTGCTACAAACTGGGTGGCTTAAACAACAAAAACATATTGTCTCACGGTTCTAGAAACCGGAAGTCTGAGATGAAGGTGTTCATTCTGTGAGCTGTGAGGGAGAATCTGTTCCATGCCTCTTCCCTTAGCTTCTGGGCATTTGCTGGCAATTTTTGGCATCCCTTAGCTTATATATCTGATCTCTGCATCCATCTTCTCATGATGCTCTCCTTATGACCATGGCGGTGTGCAGATTTCCCCTTCTTATGAGTACACCAGTTATATTGGATTAGGGTCCACCCTGCTCCAAGAAGTATGACCTCATCTTAACTAATTACATCTGCAGCAATCCTGTTTCAAAATAAGGTCACATTCTGAGGTACTGGAGGTTAATTACTTCAACATATGAAATTTGGATGGACACAATTCAACTCATAACAGATTCCTTCCCCCATTCTTATCCAATGAATGTGATAGATAAAGCTGTCAATAGGTTATCAAATGAGGTAGGTCCAAGGTACAATGGTAGAAAACTGTCCTAAACAATAAAAAAAGTAAGCAGTCATCTTAATAGATATATTTTTGGGGTTATTTTATCTAATTCAAGCGAAGTAAACTTAAAACTCTAAATATTCTGTATTTGTAAAATGCTTGTGATCAACCCTATAACTTTCATTTGCACTGATAATAGAAGAAAATCAAACATTTTCTAAAAGTTATATTATTTCCTTTCTAAATGTTTTGAAAGTGCCAATGTAAAGTTTTTTCAACTCTTTAAGTGTAGGTAGAGTTGCTTGACCAAAATTTATAGATTTTTCAATCAGACATGCTTTAAACAAACACTCTAAATCAAACCAAAAGTTATTGAAATAGGAATATCATCAGAATTGCTCCCAAACTATTTATTTTAGGGAAGCCAAATATACCAAGAAGTAAAAACAAATATCAAAATGTTTGTTACTGGTCAGTGCTTCTTTATTATGAGCACATTGTTTAAAAGTATACATATTAAAGTTTATGGGAAAGTTATGTGCTACACTCAAGCTGACTTGTCTCTATAATATACAGAGCAGTAATAAATTGAGAAAAAAAATCCAAGTTGGTTGTTTAAAACTGTGTAGACCAGTGTGTTGATTGACTGCAGGGTTTTTTCCCCACTTTTGAAGCAGATATGCTGACATCCTGTATACGTATCCTGAGATGATTATTCAAAGCGCAAATTAATGTCATACTCCACACCTTCAAACCTCTTCTGACTCTGTTTCTTTTGCCCTCTCACTCCTGTACACATCAAAGCTGCTCTGTAACAGGAGTAATGGAACTTTGGTACCTAGGGAAGATGAATGAACATTTCTGCAGAATATTACTGTTGAGCAATGAAAAGACTAAAAATGGGTGGGTGGCTTCAATTGTAAGTTGGGGGGAAAAACACATTCTAAGAAATCACAGGGCTTGGTACCCATTTGGAAAGATAGGAGCTATTTTTAGATGTAAAGAGGATGTGGTGATTAATATGAAAGCTAAAGCCATGTAAATCCAAATGCAGCAGCTGAATATCAAAAGTGTATTGTTAGACATTAGCATTCTTCCAAAATATGGGTAGGGAGAAGAAATTATTTTCCATTTTTAATCCAAAAATGGCTTTCAAATATCAATATAATTTGGAGATATTGTATGTTATTAGATAGAGAAAGTGATTTCAAAATTTTATTGGTGCAAAATACTAAATATGTAAAGTATTAAAAACAGCTTTCTAAGAGAATTATGTATTTTAAATGTTGGGAGTAGCTAACTCCTAAATGTCAGTCACACAGGTATAATGGAGATGGAATTCTTCTGAGTCTTAGTAGTTTCTAAATATTCCACCAATTCACAGCTATCCACTTTTCACAGATGAAATCCTGGAGCTGTTGACCCAAGTCAGTTGTTGTTCTGAAAATACCACAAATCAACTCAAGAAATTCTATACCAGGACTGTGTCCCTAGCCTTGCAGTGGCCCATTCCTAAACTGCCTTCTCAGACCTTTAGCTCTCTCCTCCTCCTCTCCCATCCACTAATCAATTTAAGGTCACAGCCCTTCCCTGCTAGAGCTTAGGTTCATTTTAAGAAGGTTTCAATTGAATAATTAAAAATTAGGATATATTCTGTACACTTCCAGAAGAAAGGAAAATGAAAGAAAATAATTTGACAATGTAGCATAATGAAACAGACCTAGATTAGAAATTGCAAATATTAACCTCTCCAAGTCTTGTTACCTGTTTAACTATAAAATATGGGTAACGATTCTTACCTCCCAAGTTGTCATGGGAATTAAATGACACTATACGTAAAGATTTTGGTGAACGCTACCAGCAGCAGTATTATTACGATTCTGTAAATCTGTGATTATTATTGTTGGTTGATGACACCACTCTGGCTCTGGTTAAAATCACAGATTAGCTCTTCACAAATTATAGGTGTGAAGTAACAAAAGGCAAAGCAACAGTTACAGTGTGCCCAACTGTCTTCTGGCAGCAAATGGTTAATCAGATCTGAGCACTCCCTTGATAACAGCTTCCACTGAGGGTGACCTCTTTTCTTCACAGTCTCTTCCCGTATGAAGCTAGATGGTCAACACATTTAATATACTTTATCAAGTGTGCATGCAGTTATCATCATTTTGTAACACTGGCTTATTTATTACTAAGGAATTGGAGGTGAAAAATCCTTTATCTTTTATAGTCTCATTTTTTTGTTTAATATTATATCAAAAAAAATCTCCCTATGAATCTTTTCTCTGAAGCATAGGAAAAAATTAATAAGAAAATGCAAAAGATACCATGTTTATTTTATAGAGGCGATACAATCCCTCGTTTTGTATCTCTTCTAGTCAAAATATGTCTAATCTGAGCCTTACCTTCTCCATTTGAATCTATCGTATCTTTATACGATTATCCATTTTGTTTGTCATTATCCATTATTGTTTATAGAAGATATCTTCTGTCTTCTCCCTGATGACTTTGTTAGGACTGAACATAGATAACCCGTCTCTGCTGACCCCAATGTGTGCAGACACTGTAGCTGAAATTGTTCAGCTCAATGGGCATAACTCTCTCTCTCTCTCACTTTCATTTTCTCTTTTGTTCTTCACAATAGAGAGATATGTAAATCCATCAATTCATCAATCCTAAGAACCAGTGCCACAGTCCTAAAGAATCCCTACCACCCTCCTTATATTGACCTGGCATTCAGGATTTTACGGAAATAAGATTATCATTCACTTAAAGCAGTTGCTTTTTTCACATTCTTTCTGATGCAACACAGAGAAGTACCTGAATCCCTGTCTTATCATAGCAAAAGGAGAGTGTGAAAAGACTGCAGGTCACAGATATAAAATACATTTCCCTTTGGGAAAAGACACTGAATGGAAAGGGAGATGTTTTGGATTCAGGATTCTGATTCCTTAGGTTCTAACTTTCCTGGGAAAGCCAATGGACATTCTATTTTATAGTAAAACCATGTTACCTGAAAACTATAAGGACTGAAAAAGAACTAAGGAAAAACTTTTCAGAATTGAAATTTGGTACTAAAGGGGGAAAAATCCTGTTAAAGAGAAATTATAATGATGATCACCTAATAGAGAAAAGCAAGAACCAAAGCTTGTCGCTACCCAAGGGTAGCAAATGATAAGATACAGAGAAGAGACTGATGGCCTTTGAAAGTAGAATTCTTGATCATTCCATTTTGGGACCAGCATAGTATTTTCTTAACTACTTTTCTAGGGTTTAAAAGTCTTCAGAGGCTCCTTCTTCTAACATATCTATCAAGCTGAGTGGACTTTTAAAAAAATCTATCAGTACACTCATTTAAATAAACAAACCCTAACCCCTAAAACAACAGAAACATGGTGAAAATATTCCTAAACAATTTTCTCGTTACTGGTATTAATCTTTAAATATTGCTATTATCTGCTCTGCTCCAACTTGTATCACTTCTGTGCTTACTGGGTGAAGAATAATTTCTCAGAGAACCTTTCTACACAACTGTTGGAGGACGAGGCAGTTTATAAACCACCATGTCACTGACAGTGTAAAAACCTGAGCAGAGGGGCTTTGATCTAACAAAAGACACCAGGCAGTCCAGGGCACTGTCCCTCAATGCCAGGTTGTAGATTAAATCAGATTCCCAACTTGAATATAAACTGGATAGAAATTGAAGACGGGACCCATGTACCACCCAAATATTTTGATGTTTGGCATTTGAACACTTTTTTGGTAAATGAATCACTCTGTCATTTTAGAGAAAATGATACCATCTCTGCTAAATCAGCAATCAGGTTTTCTTTTCTTTTTTTTTTTCAGAAGAGTTTTGTAAGGATAACACCAATTTGGCGTACTACAACACTTAGATGCTTTTATTTTTCTTGTTCGCGTCTTCCTATAAGTTGGTCTGTTGACTAGGAGACACCATCATCTAAATACTCGGTGCCTTTCTTTACCCTCAGAAAAGATAGTCCTGGTTCACGAACCACTTTGACAGTCTTTCCTGGAACATTCTGTATAAAGTGCAAAGTGTTGCCATTTGCATATTCTACTGTCAGTGTGAGGTGATATGTCCAGGTATTGAGTTTACAGTGGTAATATGAATAAGTTCTTTTTCTAAACTCGAGGGAGACTCTCAGTGATGAAAGTGGCACAGAGTGACTCCGACGGAATAAAACAGAGTTATCAGGGTACTCTGTCTGGGGCATTATAATGACTCTGCTGGTGACAGCTTGTCTACTGCCTGGTGGTATTAGTAAAGAGCACTTTTTCTGGGGGAATTGTTGTGCTGGCTTTGCTTTCATGTGATCTGCCAAGGCATATACCCTGTCAAATTGAGTCACTTTGCATTTCACTACGGACAAAGGTCCCTTGGAGAATGGTACCTGGGAGTTTCACTGTCCCAGTACTTTGTTTTTGTTCTCAAGAGGAACCTGTAACCATTTAAAATAGATATTTGCCTCCACCAGCCAAAGAAAACCAGAACCAGCTCATTTACACATTTAAGCTTAATTATTCCTACCTCGCTGAGCACAAAGCACATATATTTAACAGGGTGGTACTGGAATATATCTTCAGGATATAGTTGATCATATTGGTAGTAAGGTCACATACTTCATGCTCAGTAGACAAATCTGAGAAGTGATGGGTGCAGGACTGGGAATTTGAGAGGTATTCTCAAGAACAAGGAACTCAAGTGGGCTTCTTTTTAATGCAGCAAAACTAAACTGTTTAATTCAGAAGTAGTGACCCAATTTAATCTTATCTGAGGTTCAAAACAGCTTATATCATTTGTTTTTTACAATTGTACATTTTGTTATCCTATAAGGTTAATGAGAGGAAGTCAAGGTTATAATGAGAACTACAAAAGGGAAATACCACACTAAAGTCTGTTGTGTTTTTTTTGTGGTGATTTGACCTAAAGAAAAGGCACTTAGATTCTGAATTCTCATAAAAGCTGATGCTTAATAAGACTCACGATAGTAGTTGTGAGAAAAGCTAATCTTTGAAGACTTTCTGCATAATTTTTTATATCAGGGAGATTGGTTGATTTAGATAATTTACCTTGCAAATATACATTTAAATTCTTACTCAGTAAGCTAAAAAAAGGAAAAAATTCCAGAGTAATTAAATCCTGTTTATCGATATGATGGCATGGCACTATCATGCCATTATTTCAAATAGAAAAAGGTAATGAGATAGAGAGTGAGAGGAAAAGAAGAGAAAGTAAAAGACAGGTATTCTGGTTATAGAAGCTCATTAATTTATCTCATATAGCTCATTTATTTAGTTAAGTGACCAAAATGCTTACTATGACTCATGGATGCAGTTAATTTGAAAACCAACATATTAGTGAGTAATGTCTGTCCAATTACACCTAAAAGCCCAGTCCACAAGCAGCTGACATGTGACGGGAGCGATACCTGAAACTCGCCAGACGGCTACCTTTTCCTTGGTTTAGGGCAGAAGTGGGAGAAACACAACACAGCCAGCAGGACATAACAAAGGTCCTAAAGAATATTCGGCAAAACAAAAGGTTTCTACCTCTGACTACCTCTAGGTGGAAAGATTTTTCAGTATTTTCAAAAGATTAGGTAATAAAAATATTCAAAAAGTAAAAGAAGGCAAAAGAGTATACAAATTTGCCCAGATCTGCAGAGAGAAACATGAGCTTTATTCCTCTTTCCTCATATCTCACTTCTCTCCTTTACTGTTTGACTAAAGAGAGCAAACTGTCCACAAGCTGCTGGATGGGAAATTGTACCTGATTCAGCAGTACCAGGACAAGAGAACTGTGTAGAGCTGCGAGAGTGGGGAATCTTATTGAACACACTTCCTTGGCATCCCTCTGAAAGATCCCCTTTATCTGGGCAAAAGTTAGCTACAATTTCCTGATATTGCTTATACAACTCCTTATATTCCTTATACAATTTCCTTATATGTAAAAGGGAAGAATTGTTGCAACACGTGCTCCTCTATGATGCTAATAAATAGACTAGCCTTTCACCTGCTCGAATGAGAGGGTGTACTGAAGGGCGTGATGAAGCGGATTATCTGTTAATAAAAATGAATGAAGGTATAAATGGATGTATGACATATTCTGCATTTATGAGAAAGTTCTAATATTAATTGAATGGTGAATAAAGGAGAGTAAGAACATGCAAAGAAGAGAGTCAACTTGTACAATCCTTTAAAAAAATCAAAAAGTTATAAATCACCAACCGCCAGGTCAACTAATTAAGCCTCCCATTAATTTGGAAATAAAAAATCTAATTTTCACTGAACCATCCAATTCCAAGGATTAACTTAAAAGTGAACCATTCTTTGGTATTCTAAGTGTATTCTAAGTGAGTGTATTAGCTTCTTACTTTCAAGAGGGCAAAATGCATTTGAGGACCTATATTCTCATGGGCTCATTCTTACTTTGGTTTATTTTAGTAGAGGGTTGGACTAGAATTTAAAGTTGTTTCAGGGGCAAATCAAAGCAAATTTACCTGAAGAAGAGTCATGCGAAGTAGTCATTAGTTAAAGCAAACCAAACTAAAACAAAAGCTGTTTTGGTTTGGTTTGCTTTAGAGGAGTATAAGTTGGAACAATTCTTCCTTTTATATATATGACTCTTCTAGTTGATTTTCATTTTCTTATAACAACTTTTATTTTCATGCTACCTGTTGCTCTGAGCAAAAAGCCATAAGTTTCAACCAATTTATTTTATCATTTGGTGTATTTTATTGCTATAATTTTTAGCTCTAAAATATATCTCCTTAAATGAGTGTGCATTTTTATATGTGTATGTGTGTGTATACATATATATTTTGAAGTATCATATATTTGAACTAAATAATAGTATATATATTTATTTTTATACCATATATATATATATATATACACACAGACATATATACTATCACTTAGTTCAACATAACATAAAATCACATTATTTAAGAGTAAAAATGTTACAATATTTTATCCCCACTTGATACCTTAATGCAGCACTTGTGTTTTGAAAATAAGGTGTGAAGAATATATTCCAATAATTTTCACTTAAGTTCAAAATCCACTAAAATTATAGGAGCTGCCTTAAAGCTGCATAGTATGTGGATAGAAGCAAATTTTGTCATACACAAGGAGAAAACAGAGACTGAAGCAAATTCTCAGCAGCAGACATCCGACATGCCATTCTTTTCCTGCCTCAAGTGAATCTAGCCTGAAAACACACTCACACATGCTTACAAAAGAGGACAATGTGTCAGAAATACATTCCCTTAGTTTTGTGGTATTTGCTAATTAGATTATTTAAAAATCTGCTATTCCACAAATATTTTAGGAGGTACCTCCTAGAGATAATTATTAAAGGATTACTGGCCATTTACTGTGGGCCAAGCAGGATGCGAGGACCTGGGATAAGATCCTACCATTTGGTAGAGTGTACAACATTATTTTAAAAGTTTCCATACGATGTTATGTAAACAACTTAACATTTATACAAAGTGTAAGAGTAATAACAGAACTTCTTCTCCCTATGCTTAGCTCACTGTAAAAATTTATACCAAAAACACCCCTACACATATGCGAGGAACACAGAAAACACATTCACACAAATGTCTTATGCATAATGTAAGACAAATTTGGAGAGGTGTAAGGATACTGGAGAAACTGAGGACCTGGCAAAAGTGTTTGAAAATTTGCACAAATATTTTATGTAAATGTTGTCATTAATCTCAGGCATCAGACATTTTTCAGCTTCGAAGATGCTACCCAGAAGGGAACTACACTCTCAGCATGCTTTCCCACTTGGAGAGACATATTGTCAATGTAGGAAATTGCCCAGCTGATATCCACAGTATTTTACGACAGGGAAGTCTGAACTGAATAGTGTGGGCCTATGGAATTCATAAGGGGCCAATATGATCATGGTAAGAATGGGCAGAATTAAGGTCAGGCAAGGGGTACCTGTAAATGACAGTGTAAAAAGGTGCAGGAAGCAAAAGGAGATGGCGTGAGGAAGAGAAGAAGTAGAGAACAATTACAGTGCCCGCTCCTCCCATTAACAGCCAAGAGGGCTCTTGCTGGAGCTTCTTCAGCTATTTTTTATTATGAATTTCTAGCATCAAAACCCCAGCACCAACTGCTGTGGTGATTTTTAACTATGCAACTTCTGCGTCCATGGAAATTGTCACTTTTCCAACCTGTCTACTCAGACGATCAGCCATGGCTGTGTCCTAATTGAGGTGAGGAAGGGATAGGTCAGATCCACAGATGTGAATATGCAGGTCATTGTGGCCTGAGACAAGGCTTGGAGTTCCTCTCTACCTATCCTGTAGGCCAGTCAATTCTGACTTGGAAGACAGTCCATTAACTCTTCAGATGACTCCACCTATAGTTTCATATACAGAGTTAGGTGCTTCTGTGCATCTAGGAGCATGGATAGCCTATACAGGTGTTTCTGAAGTCCCTGAGGCAGGTAACACACTTATTTTAGTAATGTTTAGCCAAGACTTTAAGAAACATTCAGATAATTGCAAATGCAGCCCCAGCCATCCTGTGCATTTCAAACCATAACACCACATGGAAGTAGACTTTGAGCAGTAGATTTAGTTGAGAATTTTCTTGTTTGTCAGGTAACTTTTCTCTCTTGATACCAGGAATAGGTAAATGAGTTAAATTGAACAAAGGTATTAAGTGAAAAGGAAAGGAAACAAGATAGCTGTGCATTAAATAAAGCACAATCATGATATGCATTGCTGGATCACAGTTTTGAAGATCTATAGCTACAGTGGGTAATAAATCTGTCATGCAAAAAGTATTTATACTAAAGATCCCAGGAAAAGAAAATAAGAATATGAAAAGATTGCACTGTGAGTCTTAAAAACACCTACTGGAGCCCTTTGTCTTTTTCTTTTACTTGGAGATATATATATACACGTAATGAAGTATAATGGAGATATATATCTGATAGTCTCAGATGTGAGTATACAGTAAGTGACATACAACACAATGTTGGAAATATGTATAGATTTTCAGAACTGAGACAGAGCCAGTCCTCCACTTTCATTTAATACTATTCTCAGTGTTAGAACAATGTTTCTAACTCTTCAAAGGGAGAAAGGAAGAAGAAAGAAACATGTAACAATAAAGTTCTGAAAAGGGAAGCTGAGGAGGCTCATCCAGTTTCTTCCCTGGCAGTTTTCTTTAGGTAGATCATATGGTGGATATGTCAGATCTCTGAAATGTCTAGTTTAAAAGGATCAATAAGTAAAGTCAGAATTATTTTTTTACAGCTCTTTGACACCACTCTGCTCTATATCCTTGGTCACAGAAACCTTTTCTTCATCAGGTTATGTGGTTTGTCTTACAGTGGTCTCTTTACTTCTGGAGCAATAGTATTTAATAGTAAACAGTAATATTTCTAATAACTATGGAGTTATTTATATTTCATTTGTTAATACTGAAATAGCCCAAAAGTACTATTTGAGTCCCAGTAATATTGCTATTCTACCATTACATAATCTTTGTTGCATCCCGTTAAAAAGAAAAGACTCCAATTACTGACACATCTTCAGATGGTACAGTGTGTTCATAGGTCACAATGCTATTTTGCTTATGCATGTACAAACTTGGCTTTCTCTCTCTTTTGTTCCTTTTCAGCCCCATCTCTTTTCTTCTTTGAAGTTGTTGCCTTCTTCATCAAGCAAAGTGAGAATACTTACCTAAGTAGGGCATCACTATTTACCATTCCTTTGGTGTGCTCTGAATAACAGAACGTGCTCCCTAAGCCAGAGACAGGCTCACTCCATCCTGTGTAGGTCCTGTTCCTGCTTCCCCACACCCAGGCAGTCGAGCTTATTTTATGTCAGAGACGCTTCCTCCCATAACGCTTCTGGAAGTTGAGCAGCGTTACCAGAAGTGAAAAGTAGGCATTATTCCATGCTTTTGATAGCCCACCTTTCTACTCATTCAACTAACTCTTACTGTGTATGTAGTATGCACTGGTCACAGTGCTAAGAGACAGGAATGAAAAAAAGGCAAATAAGGTATAGTCCTTCTTTTCTAGGAGTTCACAAACTTGTGAAGGCAAGACACACAGACAAGCTAGTGGCACCAAGTCAAAGAGTTAAAAAATTAGACCTCTGTTGTCAGATGGTCTTAACTTTGAACCCTGCTTACTAGCTGTGTGACCATGGGCAAGCTACTTTGTCTTTCTACACATAAATAAATGCAGGTGATGTCAATACCTATCTCCCGTGTTTGTTGTGAGAATTTGACGAGCTTATGCAATTAGCACAGTCCATGGCATGTGATTAGCTTTCAACAGTGATGTGATGTTATGATGAGATGGGCTCAGGATGGGTAAAGCACAGATTAATACAACAGCAAGGGAGGGGTGTCCACTTAGAGACATTTAGCGATCACCTCTGGGGGTTGCTCAGGAAGGTCGGTCTGGTCACAGAGTGATATTTAACCTGTGAAGAAGAGTTAGAAACACACAAAAACACTTTCCTCCTCTTTTGTTGAGAAACAAAAAACAAACAAACAAAAAACATTGGCCTCTTGAATTAAACTTATTCTCAGTTGATGAAGTTAGGTGACCAGGATGACTCAGTGCAGGATTATCGGTATCTGTGAAGCATCAGAGCACAGGCATGATGCTAATATCTTTTGTCATTGGCTCCTACTTGCAGGTGCATTCTCTACCGTTCAGTCATAGACGGTAGCTAGGAAGATAAATGAACTCGGGAGAAGCAGGGAACAATACTGCAGTTTTTTAATCTGTCACAGTTCTTCCCCCACTTCAAAGTTGACTTGACAACTGCATTTATTTCACATTGCAATTGCTACAGGTTAATAATATTGTTTTATCAGGAAACATTTATCTTGAGGAAGAAAGTTATCCTAATGCAGTAGATAACTTATCCAAGGACAAAGAGAAAGGGGGCTATGTCTTGAGGGTAATGCTAATGCCTGGCATGCTATAAAAATAAATGAAATCTGATTAACACTGTTGGGGAGAAGAATAAGTCATAGCTTCTATGAAATATTATTTTCCTGATTGGAACCATTTCCATTTTTTGTCAGCTTAAAACATTGTATTAAAGATGAGATGACTTTAAAATGGTGACAGATATCTCAAGCCCTATGATTATAAATGGTTGTTATAGGCTTGTAATCCTGAGGGCTTAGTCTAAAGTATTTTCTCCATAAATTGAAAGAGAAACACACTAGGAATTCAGAAGATTTTAATTAAATTTGTTCAAAAAAATTAAATGGGAATTTTAAAGCCTGGGTCACAAAGCATTTTTGATAATGAATTTAATTTATAGAAGAAATTTCTTAGCAAATTTGGTGATGCCAAGAAAGCCTTCACATGCACAATATATGTTTTCACAGAAGCATTATTATTAATTACCCTGCTTTTACTAATTCACAAAGGTTAGTCCATTTTCAGCTTCATTCAAAAGCGTGTTCTTAAACCTACCTTCTAAAAAATGGTAACAAATGCTTTTTTATAGGAGAAAAATAGACTACAAAGGGTTGGACAGTACGATCTTATACATGAAACTAATTTCTT
The DNA here is from genome assembly GCF_028023285.1 of Balaenoptera ricei. Classification (NCBI taxonomy): domain Eukaryota; kingdom Metazoa; phylum Chordata; class Mammalia; order Artiodactyla; family Balaenopteridae; genus Balaenoptera; species Balaenoptera ricei. The sequence goes on from NC_082640.1 coordinate 23,245,821, forward strand.
TTCAAAAATAATTCATTAGTGTATATAGTGAAAGCAGTTTGGGCCAGAAGTAAAGAAAGAATACATAAAAGCAAAATTTATTTTGAGTAGGGCAGCTGAAACACATCCAGTATAAAATCATTCATTCTTGTTTTACTGTAAAGTTGCCTGTAGCATCGTGAAGCATCCTCAGAACATGTTACACAACTCTGCAGTAGCAAAACTAAGCCATGCAGAGGACAGTGTGAAAGCTGGGATGGTGCAAAAAAAAGTAGGTGCTGGTTTATAGCGATGCAGGTGTGGTTTCAGTAGTAAATCAACCCACTAATAATTATAATAGCTTGTATTTATGCAGATCCTTTCTTTATGAAGCCCAAATGTGTTTTTAAAATATAATTCTGTTAATTCAGAATGCACCCCTGTGATTAGGAAGGGTGCAGGTTTAATTAACTCTATTTTATGGATGAGGAAACTCGCAGTGTCCTCTCTCTGTTGATAATGTGCTGGATTCAGTATTCTTTTCTGTTGCTAGTTTGGCCTTCGTAAGGCAACAGTAGGTCTCAACTGATCACCAAAGTGATGACTGAAAATGCGGACGATGAAGGGAGAACAAAGCGGGTAATTACAGGAAACTGTACATTTTGGTATCAGCCTATCCTTTGCTGCATTTCCAGTGCAATTGGCTAACACAAAAGGTGGAACATTTGCATTGGAAAATCCCAAAGATGGTGTTATTAAAAACAAAGCAAAACAAAGAAGCAAGATATCAATAACTGGATTGTTTTAGATGCACCCAAGCTTTGATGTAGATAAATCAAAAAAGGATGGTCCTAATGTATTGTTATAAAACTTAATTTTTTTAGTCATCTGAAAAGTGGAACACACTTATTGAAAATTAGTCATTCAGTTTATCATGTGTTAATTCTTCAGTTGGCTCTGAAGTTTCTTAAGAGAGTAGGAAGAGAATAAGATAACAAATTCAGAAGTAAAAAAGGTGGTGGTGGGGAACCTAACAATTGTCTGTCTTTCCTCACTCTCAGGGAACTTGTACTCTTTGTCCATCCTACAAATGTTTACTTTGTGCCAACCATTAAATAAGAACCCACTGCCCTGCGGGGAGACTCAAGCACTCTTGTTTAGTTTGTTTTGCTTTGTGTTCTTTTTTCTTTTTGAAACTTATAAAATGGAATCCTCTCTGAAACTTCTGTTGAAAATATGCAATTTATGATTATGTCACTATGGTTGTGCGGAGTGGGAGAGTCATAACGCAGAGCAAAGTTGACCATTTCTTTTAAATATGAAGTGAAGAAAGACAATTTCCACATTGTGAACCCAATGGCCCCTTCCCCCACCCCCTGCATCACACCGTGAGGTCATTTTTACAGTTGGTTTTTCAAACCAATTCATTTATTCATTCATTTTTATTCAACAAATACTTACTGAGTATCTGTTATGTGTGAGGCAGTGTTCTACAGAAGCAACAGCACAGACGTGGCTTTACTCTTATGAAGTTTATAGTCTGGGGTGTGACGTGGCATTTTGACAATAGAATAATTCATACATGCAGAAGCTTAGCAACTTTGATTCTGAATATCTGGAATGGTATATCAACTGTATACCTAATTTTTAAAAAATGGTTTTTATAACAAGATTGATAGACTAGGTCTTTAGTTCCAAGCAGCATTAGGAAAATGCCTCAGTGAATGGTGCCTTCCATCTTATAGTCTCTTGTGAAGACAATCAAAATGTCATTGACAAAAGCAGATTTACCAGTGAGAACATGGTCATTCCCATGTTTAAGCAACAATCTTTCAGTTCTGTAGAAAGTGTAAAACTGTTCTATTGAATTTTCTGAGATCTGGGGGTGTACATTTCTTTGTCATCTCAATATGGTGGCACTCTTGGAAAAAGATACTGACATTTCAAGAAAAAGGCACATTGGTGACCCCTTCCACCAAGGTCCCCACTGTTGTACATGGTAGGGCTGTTGTAAAAGTCCTTTTAGGTCATTGCAATAAATCACCTGTTTTCAGTGACAGTTGTTTGGAACATTATTTTCTGCAACCATTTCAGAGGAAAAATAAGTTCAGATTTGGGGGATGAGTGAGAAATGGATCAATCAGGATCCAATCAGAAAACAGAATCCACTTGGAAATTGAAAATAGAGGGAGTTTGGGCTGGGCAATGGAAAAGCCAAAAGCAAACACGAATAGTGAGGCAACTGAGAGTTTATCAAAGCAGGCAGCACCCCGCCCCCAATATCCCTCCAGACACTTCCTAGTTGGAAGTCAGCTGATATATGGGTATCCAGACAGAGGGGGGATCAGCCCACCTGTGATACACGGAAGAACACAGGAAAAGTCAGTCAAGCCCAGCATTGCCATAGAAAAAGTTAAGAAAAAAGACTTCTTACTGTTGAATAGAGATATCTACACAGACAGATGAGAAAAGTGACTGACATATTCTTAAAAATGTTTAAAAATACTCTGTCTTGAAGGATAATGAAAATATTAAGTAGGAAATGAAAAATATTAAATATAAAAATGAAAACATTAAAAATTAGCTGAAGAGTTTAATGACTGAAAACAAGATAAATAAGTAAGAGCATCAGCAGTCTGTACACCAAAAATAACCAGTTAGGAATTATAAATAAATTTGTAAGAGATCACAGGTATAAGATAAATAAATCAAACCCCTCCCCACATTATGTTTATTAATTTTTTTTATTTATAAAAAATGAGGGGGGGTATAAGTAAAGCAAAACACTACCAAAATCCTTATGGGGAGGAATGAAAACAGATCTTAATGAATAATACATACATTGTTTCTGGATGGCAGTATTCAAAATAATATTTTTTTTCCACAAATGAATGCATGGTAATACAAATATGAAGCAAAATCCAAACAATGGTATTTTTGTTTGTTTTAACTTTCGTTTGTGGAACTTATATAAATTTGTTTATGAATAATCTGGAAGAAAAAGTTTTAAAAAATAACTAAGTCATGTTTATAAATATCAATGATAAAGTATATTAATTAATATTAATATATAGTAAGTAATTAATAAAGTATATTAAAATTAATATATAAATATTATAAAATGTTAGTAAAGACCCCAAAGCTATAATCACTAAAATAGTAAGATTTCCTTGCAAGACTAATGAGGTAAATCAGTGGAGCCAAATAGGAAGCCCAATGCACACACCCACATATACACTGATATCCATAAAACTTAATATTTTAAAATAAAATGTCACATTACTGAGAAGGAGGAGTTTCAATCAATAAATGGCATTAAACATGATGGAATATTATGAAATATTAATATTTATAACATTGGAAATCCTTATTTTTATATTGAGTGAAGAAAAGCAAGATATCAAATTATATCATTAAATAATAATCTATCTGTGTATAAAAACAAGTAAGCTCATAAAAATACAAGAAAAAAATATTTCACATATATGAAAAGTCTTTAATATTATTAATATTCTTAAAGACAGGGCAATTTGTTTTCTTCTGCTTTCCAAGTTAAGCCTAAGATTAAGATTTGGGGCACATTCTTAAAAATAGGTAAAATATGTCGAGTCCTTAATAAGATTTGGCAGACAGTGTTCTAAATCAGTTGACCTGATTGAACTCACTTAATTCTCTTAACTAACTTGCAAGAAACATGTTCCCCTTACCCCATCGTACAAATAATGAAACACAAGTCTAGGAAGTGTTGGCAGCTTGTGGAAGATCCCACAGTTACAGAATAAAAGACGCAGGATCTGGGCCTGAGGGAGCCGACTCCAGAATTCACTCAACACTGCATGGTACCATCTCCATCAAGAGGACGGCATGCACATTCACTGAGGAATTTTAGCTCTTAAAAAGTTCTATAAGTTACATGTTCTCATCCTCACCTAGGAAAACTCAGTTGACTATGTTAAGTAGTTTGATATGTGATCATGGTATTTCTCTGATTCAAAGTGAGTCTTTTCAGGCACCATTTACTCAACATTAGGGGTCGGTCGGTTCACTTCTTCCAGTCCAGGTGTGCGTCTACAGGCACCTCCTTGACCTTGAGCTCTCACGAGCTACCACCCTTGTTTCCTGAAAGTTGAGTTATTTGTGTGCTCTAGACTGTGAAATTAGAGCCAGTTTCTATGGGAACAAGTTTTATTCAATCCAGAAGGGCAATGAGGAGTAATTTGTAAATGTTACAGAGTGAAGGAAAAGTTAGCCACACAGCATATCCTCAGTAAGAAACACCATGTCTTTCACTTCCTTTTATCCTTTCAGAAATGTTGCCTTTTAATCCTGTGGAGCTGAAGGAATTGCAAAGTCCTTACCTGATAAACTTAATAAACTCGCTCCTTATCCATCTTCATGATATCTAAAACCAAGGAACAATTTCTCCTCCCAGAATATAGGTTGATGCACTCTCTAGTCTTCCTCATCCCCTGAAGTAGACATTACAGTTTTAGAATATATAGAATGAATTACTCTAATAGGATGGTCTTGAATCTTTGAGGATGAGCAGGAAGAAGGAATAAGAATTGATAATTGGGAAAACCAGTAATGTTGTCCTTGTCTTTATTTCTGGATGTCCATGCTTTCTCTGTAGCCCAATTCGGATTGTAATTCAAAAATTAGGAGGAAAAAACCTAATACATCATATTTTTAAGCCTAGCTTTATACATTCCTATTCACTGTTGGACCTTTAAAATATATTAAGAGCAATATTTTCTTTGTAGCCTACATTTTTAAACGTAACAATTGATAAGTATCTTTAAAAAAATTTTAGAATAAATGATATAATCTCCTGTAGAAACCAATACCTGACAAAATATTTCAGTATTACCAAGAAATAATAGTTTCAGTGCATTTTACCCTAAAAGTATTTCATATATTTGAAAAATAAATATTTGTGTCCATGCTATCAACATAAAAACCACAATGGATTTATAATAAACTAGTAAACTCCTGAAATTAAGGGGATTTGTGGATACCTGAAAATATTTTCCAAAAGTTTATTTTGGAAATCAAAATAACTATCAAACACATGAAAATAATGTTTTCCAAGGAACACTCTTTTCCAGTTATCCTTTCTTTACATTTCCTGCAATTTAGAATAATGACATTTAAGAGAATAGATAAATTATTTCATTAGGACATGAAATCAATGTATAAATTATTTTATTAAGAGATGGAATTACATTCTTGGTTTATATTAATAGAGTAATAGAAAAGTAAAAATATATCAGCTGATTTATAAATAGAATTGGAAGTGAACATTTCAACATAAAAGTAAGAAAGTTATGCCAAAAAAAGAAATCCCCAAAACAAACGTGCTTATTACCTTAAATGCACCCAGAATTACATTTTGACATTTCAAGTAACCGTAGAGAATTGATTTCCCCAGTACATAAAATCTTCCAAATCTATTTCTCTGTGATACATTTTACAATTCTTAAAAGGGACTAGTCCATTCCCCTATTTTAAGGTAAGCCCTTCCCTTAACTATCAAATAGTTGTACCTATTTCTTAAAACTCCCACTTCTTGCAGAATAAAAAAGTGCTCAGAAGGATACCTGTATTCACCATGAAGCAGATTGCAGTGTATGCCATTCCTTTTGGACGTTTTTCCAAAGGATTTAATTACTAAAGTGCCCCAAGCATGTTTGCTTTTACATTATTGGTTTTGCAAATAAGTAGCACTATGTTCTAATAAACACGATGACAGTGCTTTCAGTTCATCATTTTATAACTTCAAACAGTAAAATCTAGTTTCCAGGTCCAAGTTTATGCTAGTATTACGTATTACAAAAATATTTTCCAGCGTTCTGTGTAGTAATAGCACAGAGCTGGGCACACGTTAAACAATCATGAAAGCCAACTAATACTAAAAGAATAGTCAATGATAGAAGATTAAAAAAATTATACTTAAAAAAATAAAGGTTGCCAATTTAAGAAATCTACCCCCAAAAGATTTTAAATTTTCATATTCATATTGACTTATACAGGAAACTCAAGTTATGTTCATCATGACTAATTTTAGATTTTCTAAACTTTTTGCATTTGTTTGTGTTGTTCTTATTTTATGGCATTTGTATTCCTAGACTGTATACGTTTTTAATTAGCACTGCTATCTAGCTACCTTTAATATGGTCAGTGGCTCTTCTTCTAATTATCTTCTTACAACCGCTATCAGCCTTTTAAATTTTCTTTGATGTCAGTTTGAAAAGTGACAATACATTTAGGGTTAGCTATTATTTCAGTCATTTTGATTACACACTTTGCCTTTTCACCTTCTGGAAATCACATGACCCTTGCAGACTTAAGACCTTTGCCTAATTACCTATTCAATTTTCTTATCTTCCTCTTCCTTTATATGTTTTTTTTTTTCTTCTCTTAAAGTTTCTGAGTGCAATATAGCTGTGGTCATTGCCAAAGTCATGGTAACCTTGTTAGGACTCTCCCCAAAGTCTTCACAAGATAACCAATTAATGACTTATTGCTTTATCTCAGGGTCATGTCATTCCTAAAACTATTGTCTTTTTTTGTTCTTTAACAAAGTGTTAATTAATTTGACCAACGTTTCCTTTTATTCATTGTTTAGGAGAGAATAATACCAGCACAAAGTGTTTAGTTCCTATACTTCGTTATGTAGATAGTTTTTTTACATGACTATGATAGTTTTTCTATCCCATGAAAATATTTACTGCATTCAGCATCTTTCCACTTTTTAAAAGGAGCATAGTCACATTTATATGAAAAAAAAGTTGAATTCCACAACAATAGGACTGTATGATTGTAAGATTTTTCAGATATGCCATTTATACTCATGATGTCTGGAAGACTTTCTTGAACTAATGTCTAAGCCAGTGGTTCTAAAAGTATGGTCGTCTGACATCTGGGAGTCTCTGAGACCCTTTCAGGGGTCCTCAAATTCAAAAATATTTTCCTAATAGCAAAATATCACTTGCCTTTTCACTTTTTTGATGTTTATACTAATGATGGAAGACAGTGGTGGGTAACTGCTGGTGCCTCAGCCTGTATTAAACTGTACTAGGAGTCATAAAATTCATTAAAGATTGTCCTAGATAGAACAGTACAAATTATTAATTTTATTAAATATCTACTCTTGGGTACATCTTTTTAACCTTGTGCATAACAAAATGGGAAGAATGCATAAATCACTACTGCATTTGAAATAGGATAATATTAAGGAAACATTTTGTGTGATTGTCAGAGTTATGAGTGGAACTAGCTGCATTTTTCATGGAAAACCATTTACCCTTGAAAGAATGACCGATAGACAAAATGTGGTATTGGTAGACATTTTCTCAAAGGATCAATAAAGGAAATCTGTTACTTCAGGGAAATTCTAACAGTATTTGTTGCCAATGATAAAATTTGAGCTTTCCTGTAAAACTTAGAATTTTGGAGAACTGTATCAGCTACAATGAGCTTGACAAAACTCCAGTAATTAAAGAATTTTCTCATGAAATTATTTATAATAATAATGTGATTATTTTGATGTGTGTAAGCATTTGGAAGATCTGCATAACTCAGTGAAACAATATTTTCCAAATGACCCAAGGCTTGATGTTATAAAATCACACATGGGTGAAAGATCCATTCAAAGTGTAAGACAGATCAAAGGATTTTAATGTAACAGATATGATTTCATACTCCACGTTGTTATGTTACGTTGTTTTGTTAATTTTTAAGAAACTACTACTTGTCTGGTTTGGATATTAGTTCAGAGAGGCATATCCACAAATATCTGAAAAGTTGTCTATTAAAATATTTCTCCCTTTTCCAATTACATATCTTTGTGAGGTTGGATTTTCTTCATATATTTCAACCAAAACAACATATCCCAACAGATTTAATGTAGAAACAAACATGAGAATATAGCTGTACTCATTAAGCTGGACATTAAAGAGGTTTGCAAACTGTAAAGTAATGCAACACTTCTCACTGAATATTTTTGGCGGGGGGATATAGTTAATTTGTATAAGGAATGTTATTTAACCTAGCATATAATTGAATTCTTATTTGTAAATGAGTCAATGAATATGTAGTTTGTTTCAATTTTAAGTTCTAATGTGGTAAATATCAATAGATATAAACCACATAAGTAGAAGTTTAATAATTTTTCAGGGTGTAAAGAGATCCTAGAACAAATGGTTTAAGAAATGTCACTCTAAACATTGATTTGCCCAAGTCTGGGTTCTGGGATTTCTGTTTCTGAGAACATTCATTCCTAGATAATCTCATCTATGCTATGGCTTTAAATGCCATCTCTAATCTGGTAACTTGTAAATTCATATATCCAAACCTGGCTTCACCCTTTAACTCCAAACTTATGTATATTACTGCCAATGAACAATTTCTACTTGGACATCTAATAGGCATCTCAAAATTAATATTGTCCAAAACCTAACTCCTGATACTCCACTCTAAACCTGTTCCTTTACCAATCTTCCCTCTTGCAGTACCTGGCAACGTCCAGCCTTCCAACTGTTATAACAAAAGCCTTGTCTTCATCCTTGAGTCCTCTCTTCTGCCATATGGCAGAGCCAACTCAGAGCCATCAATCTCGTCAACTGTACCTGCAAATCACATCTCAAATCTGACCAGTTTCACCACTTCTCCTGCTACTTCCCTGTCGTGACACAAACAGCATCATCTCTTACATGGATTATTTCAATTAATTTCTAAACTGATCTCCTTTTGTATATGCTTGCTTCCTCAATCATTCAGGTTAGGCTAGGTTATACTCAAGCAACCAATCCTGCCAGAAGTTTGGTTTGTCTGTCTATCTATCTATCTATCTATCTATCTGTGTGTGTGTGTGTATATATATATATATATATATATACACACACACACACACATGTAATTACACATAATTTGTAGATCTCGTAATATATATATCTCAGAGTGAGAAGATATATATTTAATTTATCACAATTCAGCTGGGAATTCTCCTCCATGTTTCTTCACTCAGATCCAAGCGGTTGGAACAAAGTCTCATGAGTTACTAGTCTCCATGGAAAAAAGAAAGAGACCTCTAGTGGGTTTCACAACAGTGATTAAATTCTCCAGCATAAAAGTGATAGGCATGACTTCTGCTGACAAATCACTGGCTAGAACTAGTCACATGACACTACCCAACCGCACCAAACCAGATGAGCCATCTTTGTATGAGCCTAGAAGGCAGAGAGCCATAAGTATTTGGCGAATAGCATGCGAATAAGGAGTTCCCATTTAAACTCAAGAAAGGAAAGATGAATTGTTCTTTGAGCATAAACAAGTAACCTTCAAGTGGTTTTGAACTTTTCCCAATAAATCAATCCATCGTGAACAGTTTATTTTCTTGTCCCAAGAAATGCTTTATCTTTTGAATGAATAGCTTATTAAACAACATAAAAGAGAATATTCTTTAAAAATGTGTAGGGTTACATAAGTGAAGCTGAATTCTACTGAAATAAAGTTGTATCATTGTTCAGAATTTAAAGAGTTAATTTAAGATTTTCCAATTATGTGGTAACTACATGATATCTTTCATAGAATTCATGCCTAATATATATATAAATGTTTATCATATATATGATATATTTTATGCTATTTATATATTTCATATATTTATATGCATGTTGATTAAGGAATATACACCATAAAATTCACCCATTTAAGTGTACAGTTTGATGATTTTTAGTAAATTTATACAGTTGTGCAGCCATCAGTACAATCCAGTATTAGAACACTTCTATAACCTTATAAAGTTTCACATGACCCCTTACAGTCATTCTCTGCTCCTACCCTGAGCCCTAGGTAGTCATTGATCTGCTCTCTGTCTTTATACTATTGCTTTTTCTAGGAAGTTAGAATTCTTGGCATTCCCTATGCATATGTAACCAAATAATGGGTCCCTAACATTTATAAACATATATCTAAAAGGAACAGTACATAGTTGTCCTCAATGTCAACTGAGGGCAAAATAAGGAGAAATATGTTTACCCAGGTGGAATTTTAAACATAAAAAGAACTTCCTAACCCCTAGGGAAATATTTTAGAGCATTATGTTAGATAATTAAGAAACTTTCATGGAAAAATAGTTATATTTCAAGAAAGGCTGAAAAATAATCATGTATGAGATCCGAGTTTCCTTCAACTTTTTATATCCATCGCATAATATCCAAGGTCATTTTCCTATGCAGATTTTATAGCTGGAAATCTTCCCAGGTAAGAGAACAGCTACCCTGCATCATTTAAGCCATCGGTGCTGTCACAGAGAATCTTAGCATGATTCATTCCCAAATAATGAAGCAAATGAATGAAGTTAAACATGTTCACCTTTGATTACTCTAAAATATCTCCCACGCTATTCTGACTATAGTGCCTGAAAAAAGTACCTTTAGAATAAAAAAAATCTTTGAGCTTTAGGTAACTTAAAGATAGGTTATCTGGTACTAGTCTCTCCTCTTAAGAAAGTTATATTTTCTTAGATTATAGTTGTAGGGACCGTAATCTGTTCTTTCAGGTGGATAACCATCACCTGAGTACAAACAATAGATATCCCAGGAAATGTGAACTGTTCTAGTCATCTGATAATGTGTTTTACAGAACATAGAATCAGAGAGAGAAAGAAAGTAGACAGGGAAAATGTGCTGAGTTCTTTAAAATAAACTTAATGTAATCTTTAGGATCATGGCCAATTACTGACATTTGTAAAATGAACTTATTTAAAAAGAGGACAAGGACAGAGCTAACTTCTTTAGGGAGAGTTAGTTGAGTGAAGATTATTTCCATTATTATAAATTTTGTAGCACCTAATTTATTTTAGTAGACTTTTTATTAATCTCTCTCTTTAAATTTTTCTTTCTTGAACAAAATGAGATATTTCTGGAAGAGATGACCATATCCTATCAGGAAACTGTAGTCAATGGGATAGTAAATTTGTCATCAAATGGCAGTAGTCAAAAAATCCATAGAAACACATTCAGCACGTGTGAGACATTGGATGAAGACATTCAGCTATGACTGAGGAGTCATCTTCCTTAAAGCTGACACATTCATTGTGAGCTAGTGCCAAGACAAATGCAAGCAGAACTATAGCCTGGAAATACTTAAACATATTACTTGAATTCTCAGAAGTATCATTTTTACTTAAAGTAAACATTGGCATGCAAAGCCAATAGTCTGAGTAATCCGGTCTTGAAGTGTAACTTTATTTGTTATGGGGATTTGCTCAGGGAAGAGAAGGGGAAAAAAATAAACCCAACCTTGCTTCTTCTACTGCAGAGAGAAAATAGTTGTTTCTGCAACACTGGAGACATTATTTGAGGCCATGTAAGTGACTCTGCCTCAAGCTACTTTAACAATTCACAACTAAAACTTGAATTAATTGTTTTTAGTAAAATGTTCCATTGGCACAGGCACCCGGGATGATTGTTGTCTCTTTATTAGCAGATGGATACTAAGCTCTACCAGTGAGAATCCTACGCTACAACCAAGTAGTTGGGTCACAGTTGCTTTGAACCCAAAACAAAGAGCTCTCTTAGTTCTCTGATGACTCCCCCCTCTTAAAGAAAGTGGAGTTGATGAGAAACTTAAAATCCAGGTGTCATCAGCTTGGAATCCGTGGTCACTCTAGACGCTGTTGGTCCTCTGTGATTGTAAATGAAATCATTTGTGGATGTATGTATGTTTTTACTCTTCCAGGGTAAAGTGTCCATGACTTTAATAAGACCCACAGAGAAATCTATGATCATAAAGTCATTTATATAGGAAGCACTTGTGTTGTAAGCCTCTGCCCGTGTTTTGGCTGACTCCTCCCTCATCTCATAGCTCCCCGTTGCCTAGGGAACAAGTCAAGATCACCAGTTGCACCACTGACTACCGTTTAGCACTTGTCTTCCCATCTCCACATTCTTCTTCACTCCTATTACATTCCCACTGTGATGAGAACAGCTTGGACTTCAGGGTTTGTTTTTCCATTATAGGTATGCTATAAGGCATTCCTGAAAGTACTCTCTATTCATTTCTTGCAAACTTTATTCTTTTAACAATTCTTCAAGCTTATTCTGTTTTGAAATGTCCCAATTTGGAACAATTGCTCCTAAATTTGCTACCTGAATATCTTCCCAGCTCTCTGACTACTCCTTGTCAGTCTCTTTTGACGGTTTCCCCTCATCTACATAACCTTTAAACTCTGAAGTGTCTCAGAGCTCTGTCCTCAGGCATCTTCTCTTTTCCATCTGTAGTTTGTCTCTACATATCTCCTCTAGACTCATGGTTTTAAGTACCTTCTATGTGATGGTGAACCTTAAAATTAGACTTCCAGCCCAAATCTCTACCCTAAACCTCAGAACTGAAATCCCATTGCCTTTTGATATTGTCTCTTAGATGTCTAATAAACACCTCAAACTTAATACTATTTGTCCCAGTATATGGTAACTCTATTCTTCTAGTTGTTTTGGCAAAAACTTCAGAGTCATTGTTGATGATTCTCTCCACTTCTCTCTCTCTCTCTCTCTCTCTCCCTCCTCTCTCTCTCTCTCTCTCTCTCCCTCTCTCTCTCTCTCTCTCTCTCTCTCTCACACACACACACACACACACACAGTCCAATTCATCAACAAACCATGGTAGCTTTACCTTCAAAATACATCCCAAATCTGACCACTCCTCACCACCTCCACCACCAATAGCCTGGTTCAAACTTGTATTATTTCTTGCCTGGATTGTTGCAATAGTCTCCTAACTGGTGTCTCTGCTCCCAGTCTTGTCCTCTTCAGTTTAGTTTCAACGGAGCAGCCGAAGTGTCTGAATTAAAATGTACATCAGATCACGTTACTCCCCTACTTAAAACACCTCAATGACTTCTCATCACTCTCAATATAAAAGCCCAAATTGTTTGTAGGACCTTTAAAGCCCTACATGATTTGACCTTCCCCTTACTTCTCAGACATCACGACCTACTACTCTCACCTTCACTCACAATTTTAGCAACTTTTTTAAATGATAAAAATGGGGTAAACTGTTTTTATGCTTTTTAAAATACGTAATGGCCTATATGGGAAAAGAATCTAAAAAAGAGTAGATATAGTTATATGTATAACTGATATACTTTGCTGTACACCTAAAACTAACACAACATTGTAAATTGACTATACTTTAATAAAAGTTAAAAAAAATAAAAATAGAATATGATGATATCAAGTTGTAAAGGTTTGGTGACAAAGTACACTTCCCTACATTCAAAAAGGCATTTGTTCACACACTGTTCAACAAGCATTTCTGTAAAATGCACTTCCTCTTCTATAATAGTCAACTGCCGAGGTAGATTAGAGCTCGTAAGTTCCTCCAAGGTAGAAAGAACTCTCATGTTTGGATTTCTGGCAATGGTTCATTCTCATTATGCATGCTACTATTGGCATTTGACTTTTGGGGGTAATACGACCACACATATTGTGGACACTTTTGCATAGATGGAGCCTACATATTATAGATGGAATGAAACAAAGCCACGTTGCTCCTACATCATATGGAGCGTGTTTCAGCTTGTCTTGGCTCGGGCTGCTGTAATAAAAACACCATAGACTAAGTGGCTTATAAACAATAGAAATTTATTTGTTTCTCATAGTTTTAGAGGCTGAAAGTTCAAGATTAGGATGCCAGCATGGTTGAGTTCTGGTGAGGACCCTCTTCTGGGTTGTGGACTACTGACTTCTCATTGTATCATCACATGGTGAAGAGCAGAGAGGAAGCAAGCTCTCTCATGACCCTTAAAAGAGCACTAATCCCATTCATGAGGGCCCCATTGTCATGACCTCATCTAATCCTAATTTTCTCCTAAAGGCCCCACCTTCTAATACCATCACATGGTAGGGAGTAAGGTTTCAACCTATGAATTTTGGGGGAACATTCAGTTCATAACAGAGTATCACATTAGAGATTAACTTTCTGCTCTTGTGCAATAGTAATCTTGTAGTAACAGGTCTGTTTTGTTACTATTCAGCATTGAAATAAACAGGTAACATTTTTAGTATTGAATTTAAAGTATTTGTTTTATTTTATTTATTCATGGCTGTGTTGGGTCTTCGTTTCTATGCGAGGGCTTCCTCTAGTTGCGGCAAGCGGGGGCCACTCTTCATCGCGGTGCATGGGCCTCTCACTGTCGCGGCCTCTCTTGTTGCGGAGCGCAGGCTCCAGACGCGCAGGCTCAGTAATTGTGGCTCATGGGCCTAGTTGCTCCGCGGCATGTGGGATCTTCCCAGACCAGGGCTCGAACCCGTGTCCCCTGCATTGGCAGGCAGATTCTCAACCACTGCGCCACCAGGGAAGCCTCAGTATTGACTTTAGACAAGAGCACAGTGATGTAGTAACCAGAGAACTGTGCTTAGGCTCAGAAAAATCTAGGTTGATCTCAGCTGCAGCTTGTTCTCAGTAAGTTACCTTGCCTCTATCAACATCAATCTCTTCATCTTCCTTGTTTTAAAAATCAAAAGGGAAAATTTACATAATAATGTTTTGTAAACTATAATTCATTGCACAGATGCTAGGCATAATTGAATCAATTTTACTGCATGTTTCCTTAAAATAAAAGCCAAATTGTTTTAAGGAAACTGGTTATATATCAAATTGAACTTTAAACATTAATTGTAATATTTTAGACCACATACTTTTGAATACTTTGATTTCATGCACTTACTCATATCATCCACAAGAAGATCCTATATCCAAATCCCTGAACTACTGGCCTAGAAACAATTTTCAAATAGAAAAATTGTAATGGAGCAGGACCCTGTGGGCCCTTCCTGGGACAGGCCTTCCCCCATATCCTCTGCTTTAGCTCCTCTCTGAAGTACCTAGATAAATAGTATTTGATGCAAATTTCCTGAGTTGTTTTGCACATGTGAAACCCCACCCCCCCATACTTGAAGACCATGAGCACATAGCCCCAGGCCTCCTGGAGCCTAAGGACTGATAATGTTAGCCCCTGTGACACCACCGTGCTGCCTCACCACCAGACAATCAGAGAATTGTGCACAAGCTGATTGCGTACCCTGCGACCGACCCCGCCCATCTTGGCCTTTAAAAATGCTTTGCCGAAATTCTTCAGGGACCTCAAGGCTTTTCAGGGCATGAGCCACCTCATCTCCTTGCATGGCCTTGCAATAAACCTTTCTCGGCTCCAAACTCCGACGTTTCAGCTTGTTTGGCCTCACTGTGCATCAGGCACACGAACTTGTGTCAACAAAATGATTTAGTATGTCTTGCTCTTGGCAAATCAAAGCTGACTCCTTGATAATGAATACTTTCCTTCAATCCACTTAAAGTTATCTATTCACTATTCATTGTACATTATTTGCCTGAGCTTGACATAAAGCTTACCAATTTGTCTTTTCTTCTTGTAAAACTGCATTAGTCAATTTCTAGCTTTCTGGTACTTTTTACATTGCCCATTATTTCTTAAAGATTATTCTGCAAATTCATTTGCAAGTTTTTATAATGAGCTAAATTTTGTTAAAAGGAAGACATTTTTGTTATTTGAGATTTTAATCTAGTATTAGTAGAAGGTAGGCTAACGGCTATTACAAACAATCCTCAAACCTCAGTGGCTTAACATAACAAAATTTATTTCTCACCATGCAAATTCCAATGTTAATGTTTACAGTCAGGCAACTCTACTGGAGGCTTTCCCTCAAAAGGTGACTTGAGGATCAGCTTCTTCCATCCAGTGGTTCTTTTGTGTTCTTGAGACCTCAAAGGTTCTGTTGGATTCTTTGCCTCTGACTTGCAGTCAGGAGAACAAGGAGGAAGCAAACTGAGAATCATGCAGATGATTTTTGGAACCCAGACTCAAAACCCTGGCATGCAGCACTTTCACCATCTTGAATTGCTCAGAACTAGATGTGTGCTGGGAAACGTCTTTCTCTCTGTCAGGAGCAGCAATGAAATGGTTGTGCACACTTAGCGTTGTCTCAGCTAAAAACGTCTTTCTTGTTCAAGTTTTTTTCTACCTCCTCAGATTAAATACCCATCTTCTGCTGAAGAAAACAGTAAAAAGGGAAATGAAACAGTTGTACTTTTTGTAAACCTGTTACAATTCTTCCCTCAGTCAAAATGTTTTGAAATAACTCCTTTGGGTTGACGTCTTCAGATTTTTGAATTTCATTTTATTCTGGGTATTGAACCTTCTTAAAGGGTTTTGCCTTTGTATTAGAGGGTTTGTGTCCTTCTTCTGTCTTCCATATGTGTACTCTTAAAAACTGGGTTTTCTGTGCAGCCACCAGTGTTCCTGCACACTTGTTTTAATCTTTGCTTCTTTACTCCTGTCACCAGGAGAGATATTCTCAAAATCATGCTCACTTCCACATTTCAAACTACTGTATGCTTGCATTTAGAATCTAGTCTGCAGCAGCAAGTACTTTGCTTTTCTTTACCTTCTGCAACATGTCCATTATGGTCCTGACAGGTTATACTGTTTCTTGGCTGTAAATCACATGACCGTTAGCCATAAACACCCAATACACACACACCATTTGTCACACCATCTATCCACCCAGCAGCTCTCTCTTCACATACTGTATAGTCAGGACTCCTCACTCCCACGCAGGTTAGCACTACCATCTGTGATGCCTCATTGCTGGGAAGTTCTGCTGAAGGCTTTCTCCATCCTCCATGGAGATAAAAGCAAGTCTCTTGAAAACCCATAGGTTCTTTTATAAACTGGCTTGTCTCTGTGTCCCCCAGGTTTCCTCACAAGCTCCTGAGACTTCAAAGTTAGAGGCAGCCTTCGGGCACTGTAATTAAATAGAATGCATTTCACTGAGGTTGAACAGTTGCCCCTAGTAAGCAATACATCATCACCCTCAGTATATATTTGTAAGATACTTTGAGGCCCTTTCCTTAGAGGAAAGTTATAAATAAGGAGACCTTTTTTTTCTGTAATCCTTCAAAAGCAAACAGCATTGGTTAAAAGTGTTCTATACCCTTAAAATAATAAAATAAAGTTGAGAGTTGTAGAATTTTAATGACTGATTTTAAATTGAGCTGTTACCCAGAAGTAGAGCAACGGTCCTGAAATTTCTGTGTTCTTTTGTTTTCCCAGGTGTTAGCAATCCCTCCCGGCTTAACTGGCTCTGTGTTTATCCCATCCTTTGGATCATTAATAATGACAGTAAATAAAACCCAACCTAGGAAGCTAGTTCTTTTAACCTGACAGGTACTCAAGAAGCAGTCACACCTCAAAATGAAGAAATACCCACAGCCAGAAATCCCTAAGTTTCCCATGTAGTAACTGAGCTATTCAGCAATAAAATTCATTTTTCTTTAGATGCTTGGCAAGAGCCTTGGCAAAGAAGCCCACAGTCCCCAACCCCCTGTAGCCCTGGGCACTATCACTACCACTCACCCTCCCTCTGCTTCTGTCACACCACAAGTGGAACTTCCCTGAAAAAGATGGCACGGGAATGGTTTTTCTGATTGCTCCTTGGTCTTTAGAAGTCAACTCATTTTACCTTTATTTAATTTTAACATCTGTTTAACAGAAGACATATATTTTAGAAAAAATAGAAAAATTTGATAATTTTTAAAAATCACTCATAATTCCACCATCCAGAGAAAACTATGGTTATCAATTTAGCATGTATTATAATAAAAACTTTCTGCCCATATTATTCCAAATACATGTTACAAGTACGTTAATTTATTTACCCAAATGGGAATAATCTATAATTAATTTCCCATTTTGATTAAGAAATAAAATACTGTAGATCATAATAGGCAAATAAACATCAATTGTCTAGCTAAGAAATAGAATATCACCACCATTTAATCAACATGTGGGTCTCTTCCTGGCCCCATCCCCCATATCACCAAGGAATTTGACATTTCTTTTTTCCTTGTTGTATTGTTTTCCTTGTGGTTTTACTAAAAATATATATATATGAGTATATACATAATGTATTAGTTCACTTTGTTTATATTTAAACTTCATAAAGATGATGCTATAGACTAAATTGTGCCCCCAAAATTCATATGTTGAATCTATGAACAGTGTTACTGTGTCTATAGGTAGAGTCCTTAGGAGGAAGTTAAGATAAAATGAAGTCAGAAAATTAGGTCCTTAATCCAATAGGACAGTGGGCTTAGAAGAAGAGGGAAATTCCTCTCTCTCTCTCTCTGCCATGTGACGACACAGCTAGAAGACAGCAGTCTGTATGTAAGTCAGGAAGAGGGTCCTTAGCCTATTCAGCTGGCAACTTGATCTTGGACTTCTCAGCCTCCAGAACTGTGAGAAAACAAATTTTGTTGTTTAAGCCAGTCCATGGTATTTCGTTATAGCAGCCTGAGTTGACTAAGACAAATGATGTGATTTTTAGTGTTATTTGTAGGCTGCTTCTTTACTCAATATCATGGCTCTAATGTCATGCCTGTAGCAGAATTCTATTGCTTGACTATATAACAATTTATTTTTCCATCCTTATACTGATGTATTTAGGTTGTTTACAGTTTTCTGCTGTTATAAACATTTTATAAACGTCGCCATTAATCCACATCTTTACCCACACTTGGTATTGTTAAACTTTGGTTTTGGCAGTCTAGTTGGAGTGAAATGGTATCTCATTGCCATCTTTATTTGCATTTTTCAGGTTATTAAGAGACTGATTCTTTATCTCAGTTTATAGGTCACTTGCGTTGCTTTTTCAAGAAATATGTACTTATGTATTTTGTCATTTTTCTACTAGCTTTTTTGTTTATTTCTTATTGGCTACTGTGACTTACTACACTTTCTGGTTGTTTGTTAGTATTATATGATCAAAATATTTTCCCCCAGTTTGTGGCTTCTCTTCTTACTCTCTATGTGATATCTTTGAACAAAAGATTTAAAATTTTATGGAATAAAATTTATCAATATATCCTTTGACATTTCTGATTTTGTATTATATTTTTAAAATACTCCCTATCTAGAATGTATAGAGGCATTTTATGGTGTCAGGTAGAGAATACATTTTCCCCCACAAGGAAAATTATTTTTCCCCAAACAATATAGTGTATAGTTCATATTTTCCCTACTAATCTGTAATGCTATCTCTGCCATATACCTAATCTATCTATCTATATCTATCTATCTAACTTCTATCTTTCTGTTTATCTATCTATCATCTGTGTTCTGTGTTGTTTCGGTACCTAATTTTCTATCTTTTACTTGACAGCACTGTCTTTAAAATAATATAGCTTTATAATAAACCTTGATATTTAGTAGCACAATTCTCTCTTCTTTAGATATCTTAGCTATTTTCGGTTCTTTGCTCTTCCATCTATATTTTAGAATCAGTTTGTCAAGACCTGTGGGGAATTTGTTGAAATTTTTACCGGAATTGCAGTGAAGCTATAGATAGATTTGTACAATGTATTTTAGTGAGGGAAGCCAAGATGCAGAAAACCATGGATACTCTGACGCCATTTTTATAAAATAAAGAAAAAGAGCCCTACAGGTGTACATGTACGTGTGTATGTGTGGGGGGACTTTTCTAGAGTTACTTCCTAACAAGTTATAAGATTTTCTAGTCCCACTAGGGGATTTTGAAATTTCTCCATTTCTCCATCTCAAGAAAGTGCCCCTTGGGTAATTATGATCCCCCTTGTCAGGCACAGTAAAAGACCCTGTGGTGGCAGGTTTTTGTTTTGGTCTGGCTTTTCTTAAACTTCCAGCCAGAGAAAGCAATCCTGAACTATGCCTTCTGTTGCAGGGAACAAACTTTAAGTAGAAAGATCCCTCTCTTTTCTGGGCCCAAACCCAATGGCAGCCTTCATTCCTCCATAATAAAAGACATTAACAAGGTCTACAAAGATATGTCCATTTATTTTCCCCGACAATAACCACTTTCTGAGGGTGCTAAATTTCTGTGTGTACATAATAAATGCTCAATAAATATTTACTGAAAGAAGTAATATGACTTAATCTATACAAAGTGTAGCAGACGTTTCTTAAAAAAATCTCTGGCATGTGGATGAATTATTCTGCATGCACGTAATAAATACTCAGTAAACATTTATAGAAATGAATAAAGAAGAAAGTAATCTCACTTTATACAAACCGTAAAAGACACTGCTTAAAAATGTGTGGTATGTGGATGTCTCACATAGTTTCAATGTTAATAAAGATTTTACCAATTTTTCTTGTTGTCATATCTTTCACTTTTTGTGAGAGGGAAAATGAATGCCTGCTCACGCATCATCATCTTTCATCAAAATCATTCATCTGTACTATACTCAACTCCTTAATGATATACACTTAATCTGAAAATGTAACACAAGTCTTACTAGTTTTACTTTTTTTTTTTTGAGCTTCAATGTGTTTCCCACATTAATAAGTAGCATTTCTTAACCTCGATACCATAGAATTGTTTTTGAAAGTTTTAAGATTACTGTGGTACCAGAAATTTTTTCTAGTGCCCTCCAGGACACAACTTCATAAAGGGCTATTTTGAGCTCATGGACAGCTACCTTCCCCCCACACCACCCTCCAAAAGTGACATCCAGAAGAACGTCTCTGAATATCCAGTGTACTCATTGAGTAGCAGATAGAAGAGCTTTGCTGTTGATCTGACGATGTTAACTAGAAAATAATCTTAACCCACTTATTTTGAGGAAACTTCAATTATATTCAATTTGGTGATAGGTGAAATAACTGAAATTAGAGTTGTCTGTGACCCTAAATGGAAGTTATTTCCTATATGTTATTATATAATTGTTATATGTTATATTATTATTTTCCAGATTGTTGAGTCTCATTGCAAATCTTCTAGGGGTGGGATGAAGAGATACGTACTTTGAACAATCTCCTTTGGGTTTCATGCACACTAAAGTTTGAGGACCATTGACCAGCACTTTATAAAACCCAGAGTTGAAGATATAATAATTACTAAATAAATACTTAAATAAAAAAATATTTGGGCACCCTTACTTGTTAATTTTCATTGATGAGAATGGATATATAATTAGAAACAAATTTGGGTATTGGAAAAATTATTTCTTAAAATATGTTGATTATTTTGAGTTTGTTTTCTTGTAATCCAAATTTTCCGGGTAAATGTATGCTTTTTCTAAGTTTAATGGTCTATTTTGGAAGGAAACATGAGATGAGAAATAGATTCAAAATATGATTTTAACTTCAGTGGAATCACAAAATCTAGACAATCCATTAACCTTTATCAAACATTATCTGAATTATAATTCTTTTTAATTATCTGTTTAATTATATCTTTTTTCCAAGTTCTTTGTTCATTCTTTCTAGCAACCATCAAAATTTACTTGATGACACTTCTTATTTTACCAAAACCTTGATTTTTAAAAAAAATTTTTATTGAAGTATGGTTAACTTACAACGTTGTGTTAGTTTCAAGTGTACATCAAAGGGGTTCAGTTTTATATATACATACACACACACATACATACATATACACACATGTATATATAGTTCAGATTCTTTTCCATTATAGGTTATTACAAGATATTTAGTATAGTTCAAGAAAGATACAGTAGGATCTTGTTGTTTATCTATTTTGTATATAGTAGTTTGTATCTGCTAATCCCAAACTCCTAATTTATCCCTTCCCCCTTCCCCTTTGGTAACCATAAGTTTATTTTCTGTCTGTGAGTCTATTTCTGTTTTGTAAATAAGTGCATGTGTATCATATTTTAGATTACACATATAAGTGCTATCATATGATATTTGTCTTTCTCTGACTTACTTCACTTAGTATGATAATCTCTAGGTCCATCCATGATGCTGTAAATGGCTTTATTTCATTCTTTTTTATGGTTGAGTAGTATTCTATTTGTGTGCGTGTGTGTGTGTGTGTGTGTGTGTGTGTGTATCTCAATCACATCTTCTTTGTCCATTCACCTTGTTGATGGACATTTAGGTAGCTTCCATGTCTTGGCTATTGTAAATAGTGCTGCAGTGAAAATTGGGAAACATGTGTCTTTTTGAATTAGAGTTTTCTCTGGATATATGCCCAGGAGTAGGATTGCTGGATCATATGGTAACTCTATTTTTAATTTTTTAGGGAACCTCCATACTGTTCTCCATGGTGACTGTACCAATTTACATTCCCACCAATAGTGCAGGAAGGTTCCTTTTTCTCCACCCCTCTCCAGCATTTATTATTTGCAAACTTTTTAATGATGGCCATTCTGACTGGCATGAGGTGATACCTCATAGTTTTGATTTGCATTTCTCTAATAATTAGTGATATTGAGCAACTTTTCTTGTGCCTGTTGGCCATCTGTATGTCTTCTTTGGAGAAATATCTATTTAGATCTTCTGACCACGTTTTGATTGGGTTGTTTGTTTTTTGATATAAAGCTGTATGACCTGTCCGTGTATTTTGGAAATTAATCCCTTGTCGGTAGCAACGTTTGCAAATATTTTCTCCCAGTCCATAGGTTGTCTTTTCCTTTTGTTTATGGTTTCCTTTGCTGCACAAAAGCTTTTAAGTTTAATTAGCTCTCATTTATTTATTTTTGTTTTTATTTCCATTACTCAAAGAGATAGATCCAGAAAAAATATTTCTGTGATTTATGTCAAAGAGTCTTCTGCCTACGTTTTCCCTGGGAATTTTATAGTATCTGGTCTTACATTTAGGTCTTTAATCCATTTTGAGTTTATTTTTGTCTATGGTGTTAGAGAATGTTCTAATTTCATTCTACTGTCTACTTTCACTCTAATTTCATTCATTCTAATTTCATTCTACTGTCCAGTTTTCCCACCACCACTTATTGAAGAGACTGTCTTTTCTCCATTGTATATTCTTGCCTCCTTTGATGTAGATTAATTGACTATAAGTGTGTGGGTTTATTTCTGGGCTTTCTATCCTGTTTCATTGATCTATAGGTTTGTTTTTGTGCCAGTCATACTGTTTTGATTATTGTAGCTTTGTAGTATAGTCTGAAGTGAGAGAGTGTGATTCCTCCAGTTCCATTCTTCTTTCTCAAGATCGTTTTGGCCATTTAGGGTCTTTTGTGTTTCCATACAAATATTAAAATTTTTTTGTTCTAGTTCTGTAAAAAATGCCATTGGTAATTTGATAGGGATTGCATTGAACCTGTAGATTGCCTTGAGTAGTATGGTCATTTAAACAATATTAATTCTTCCAATCCAAGAACATGGTGTATCTTTCCAGCTGTTTGTGTTGTCTTCAATTTCTTTCATTAGTGTCTTACAGTTTTCAGAGTATATCTCTTTTGCCTCCTTAGGTAGATTTAATGCTGTCATAATTCTAGAGAAATTAAATTGTAAATATAAAGGTCTAAATATGATTAATACACTTGTCTTATATCGATTAGACATAAAGCCAGCGTCATTGGCAGGTTTCAGATATACTTTGATATATTTGGAATATCCAAAACAAAGACAATATGTGTGTATTGTCTTTAATTAATGTTTGTATGTGTGTGTGTGTGTACACTTTTGTGGGAAGCGTATAGAACTATTAATCTCAGAAGATCAATACATATTACAACATCCAGAATATTAATCAAAAAAGCAGAAAATTATAATAATCTATCCAACATCAGAGTATGTGTTGAACATGTACTGTGTTTCATTGCTAGTGGAAAAGACTTAAAATAAATTTTTATTTTGAAAACACAGTGTGGTAAGTGTTGCAGTGGAGATTGGCAAGCAGAGGAAGTCAAAGAGATGATGGGCACCAATAAAACCAAATTTCATACTTCTTTTTTTTTTTTCAACAATCTATATATATATATATTTTAAAGTATTTGTTTATTTATTTATTTATGGCTGTGTTGGGTCTTCGTTTCTGCGCGAGGGCTTTCTCTAGTTGCGGCAAGCGGGGGCCACTCTTCATCGCGGTGCGCGGGCCTCTCACTGTCGCGGCCTCTCTTGTTGCGGAGCACAGGCTCCAGACGCGCAGGCTCAGTAATTTTGGCTCACGGGCCCAGTTGCTCCGCGGCATGTGGGATCTTCCCAGACCAGGGCTCAAAACCGTGTTCCCTGCATTGGCAGGCAGACTCCCAACCACTGCGCCACCAGGGAAGCCCCAAATTTCATACTTCTAAACTCATTCCAAGACTAACATAGATCACTGAATTCATGAGGGTAACAATAGAGGGTAAGACTGTGTAAGTGGAAAAATGATGATCCACGTCGAGCAAATCTGGTAACTGCTCAAGTTATGTTTTTCCAATTTTGAACATACAGTTTTTTAAAACACTCACAGTAACAAGTCAGCTGCCCATCTGTTCTACCAAACTAAACAGAATAGAGTGTGAATAGGTCAGAAAGTATCCAGTGGGACCTCTTAGTTGGTTAAAGAAAACTGGTAGAAATTATTTTGTCCCCTTAAGGTAGTTTTTGTCATGATTCCCAGTAATTGAAATTTTCTATGGTTGTTAAGGAACCATTAAAAAGCCATTTCTTCATCAATTAGAATCTTGCTGCCAGATTGTATGACATTTCGTGAACCAGATTTAATTTGTTATACATTGTTCCAGAAGGTGAGATGAGATTAGAGGGACTTGTGTGTTAGTTGAGAGATGTATTTTACACTGACTTCTCATGGTCCCTTTCTAGTAATTCAAATATAACGGCATGATCTTGATTAGTTAATCTTTCCACATCAGCATTTTCAGATGGTACTCATGAAATTTTCACTACAATTAAAAAATGCAATTAAAATGGATTACCTAAATCAAAGTCAATCTTTAATTACTGCATACTATCTAGATCCTTATTTCACGATAGAACAGATAAAATTCTAACAACTGCAGTGCTAATGCCTTCATTATTAAAAACATAATAATACCAGTCTTTTGAGGCTCATCTCATTTTCTATCAGTTCCTTTTTTACGTTGTCATCAAGTTTGCTTCTTTTCACAACCTATTGCCTACTTAGTCCTGAGCTGGTTTTTATATACTTCTCGAAGAAAAATTAAATTATACAAGGTTTATCTAATTAATCCAAGTCTTTTCATGTAAAAGGGATGGGTGTCTCAACTGAACTTGCCCTAGTTCTCTTTCACTTTTACATTTTTTGCCGTTGTTAGCTGTTGCAAAAAACAAGTAAGAAAATTGTGGTGGGGGGAGGAAATACTTGGTAATTCTACTCACTATCACATGAAGTCTTGGGTTCTAAACCTTGTCAGTTTGCATGCATCGATTCACTGGCACATTTTGCCAAGTTTTTCAGTAGTGTTAATATTGGTAGTGAGGTGAAAACTAACAGACCTAAAAGTCAAAGGGCCCCAGTGTCAATGTCCATGTATTAGTTATGTAACAGTGGGAAAGTTCCCTAAGCTATGTGAGTCTCTATTTCCTCATCTGTAATATGAGGATGACAAAAGTACGTACCTAGAGGCATTGTTGTAAAACTCAGAAATGATTTATATACAGTTCCTGTTGCATAGTAGGTACTCAATAAAGAGTGGCTGTTTTATTATATCTTAGTATTTTCTGTGTTACTATACAACCTATCTGGCTATCAAGATAACATCTTAGTCTAGGAGTCTATAAATATTATACAACCAAAATTGTTATTGGTGGACTCTGAGCTTAAACATGTTGGTATTTCTCCAATCTCTCAATATTTGCATATATAATAGTGCTTGTTAACTAATATCTGATGTTAAGTACATGTAACCCTGAAATGTCTTTTTGAACTTCCTAACAGAATATGGCATTACATCAATCTTTTTCTAAAAGCTAAACCAAAATAGCCTTTATCTTCTGGTAACTTAAACTCCAGCAAAACATTGATACAGGTTGAGTTATTAAGGGATCAGAATAAATAGTTAACAAATTAGTTAAGTAGTATTGCATTTAATAAAAGACCACATGATTTAAAGAGTAAAGAAATAATTTCTAGACCTGCGTATCAGTGGAAAACCCAACTGTTCCATGACACAGAGAAGGCTTACTTAGCAATATGGAAATTCTGAAACATCCTGTTATATTGAAGGCAGAAAAATGTAGTAACATGTGGGTGCCATAACTTGAGAGAAAAACTAAATGAAAAATGTATATACTGTCATTAAGACTATAGAGGGAATTGGTCTAATTCTGTGCGGTACTATGAATGACATGGCAATCAAAGGTGAGGATATTGATGTGGAAAAGACCAAGAGAGACATGGAGAAGAAAATATTGACAGTGAAGCTAAAAACAATGATTAGGATTTATCAATGCTAAAATTATTCAGTCTACAAAATGATAGGCTTGATTGGTCCAAGTTTATGCCAGTGAATTTATGGCTAGTTTTCTCTAGATTGAGCAGTTTATATTTATTTTCTTCACATGGCAGTTCTCTATAGTCAGCTTCAACTTGAGTTAAAAAAATAAGTTAATCATCATTGTTGTTCCTTTTATCATGGAAGAAAAATAGATTCCCTGAGGATTACTGCCTTTTGTATCATGATGAGGCTTTAACAAAAATAAACAGCTCTTTCAAAATGTCTTACAGATTGACATTTTAGTTCTCATGCTTTCCTTGAAGATTAAATATTCTAAGAATCCAATAGCCAGGTATATTTTATAGTGTCCCTGAATGCTGTATAAATACCAAGTTCAATGTTGCATCTCTTCAGTTCACAGAGGAAGTCCAGAGGCAATAATTTTTTGCTAGAAAGAACAGCAAATAATCAATATACAACACAAAACTACAGGGTCTCTGGGTACATGAGTAACATGTGGTATCCAAAAATAAAAAAGACTACTTTTAAAATTACAGTAGCATTTATGAAGAAAAATTTTACAAAAGAATTCCTCTTAGCTTAACTCAATTTGAAAGAAAAGACATTTCATAAATCAGAAAAGTGTGTGAGTAGTAAGTAGTTAATGCATAAATTTCTGATTACTAATTTAATCTTAGGGATAATTAGTGTAAAAGTAATAACATACTGCTTATGTAATAGGAGATGCACCCTTGATTTCTAAAATAAAAACAAAAATGTGTGCTTTTTGGAATGACCCAAATGTTGAGCACTTTTTCCCTCTGGTTAGCTTTAGCAACCTGACTGTGTTTTGTTCTGTAGTGTATCCTTAGGTCAATGTTTGTGGAAGACTCTAACTTGATATAATTTTTTTTTCCAGGTAGGAATGTTTTTCTATTAATAGGGTTTTATTTGAAAAAAAGTTACGTAGTTAAACATAGTCAGACACTTTCAGTAAATACTAGTTTTGATAAAATTAGCATGCTTTTTAATCAGGATTTCTTGGAAACTTCAACGGGCTAAGAGGAACTGTGAATCCTCCCCAAACCTGTTATTTTGTTATACTTTATTAGCACTAAATGCCATAGGACATAAAAACAAAAAACACCACAAAATGAATTCCTAATTTTTGTCAAATGTTTCGCTTGGGATGCTTATGCTATAAGCATGACGATTCATGAATATAAATCAATTTGGGAAAGACCTAAAGATGACCAAGTCTTTCATCACCAATGCCCTATATCTATGTATGCTCAATGGGTGCCTTCTAATTTTCCAAAGTGATTCAGTTCAGTGATTCTCCTTACCTGTTTTGACAACCACATATAGGTCTTTTCATAAAGAAAAAAGGGCCTTTTGTTTACTTGTTTGCTTGCTTGCTTTTTTCAGGGGAGTCAAAAACTTATATAATAAAGTTTAAATGTACTTGAGTCCTGGGTGACCTCCTCTGATTTTTAGCGTGCGCATCACTGCTCACTTAACCTAGATGCGTGTTTGTTTGCTCAGGATTAGAGTCAGGGGTTGCCCAGTATTTCTTAGCGGACTAACACCACCAAGACTTACCATGGATATAAACAGCCATTTCTGAAGATGTGGTCAATCTTTTCTGCCTAATTAGGCTAAGAAAAGATTATCAGAGTTTTTCTAAAGCAATTATTATTAGGAAACCTTTTTTAATTAAAAAATTATAGAACCAAATATATTTAAAAAGGAAATTCTATCTCTTAAGATAAGCACAGCCTGTCTTGGCCTGGGTAGTGCAAACTTAACAAAATACTCTCCACCATGGCCTCCACCATTTTTAAAGCTTCAATTCTGGCTGGCATAGGCCAAAGATATTAAATTTCTAAGCTAATATTTTTAGATGATGTTGCTGGGTGGGCCATACTCTAGCTTTAGGTTATTTCCTGGCATCTACCCTGCAATTTCTGAGACCATTTTAAGCCTCATTAAAAATTTTGTACTCAAGCAAGTGTTAATCATGTGATTATCTGGCCCTTAAAATGCCACCCACCTTGATTTCAGAATGTTCTGCCCTGACTTTGCTATCACCCTCATGAGGGCTGCTCTTCCCTTTAGCACCAGGCTCCAGGAAGACTGAACTTCATTTCTGATCAATCTCTTCCTAACCTGTTCCATTTGCCACAAGCATATTGATTTATTGGGGAAAAAATTTAAGGATAATTCTATGCTTCAGTAAAGTTCAGCTGCTTCACTGCTGTTGCTAAGACAATGATAGAAACTGGTCTCCATATTTGCCTTGATATTTTGATTTTGTTCCCTGCAGAACTCCCCCATTGTGGACTTTCCCATAAATAGGGTGACCATAAAATTTATTTTTCAAATGGGAGGACTTCTGAGAATGAAAAGAGGTGCTGGTGATAATTATGCCTAGACAGTAACCGTAAACCAGGACTACCCCAGGCACACTGGGGCATACCATCACCTTGCTTTACATGCATGGGTACTAAACAGCAGAGTCATAAAGAGTCCTGGTCAACGAGTAAAAGGCCATGAATACTCAGTATAAAGGCATGTTTTTAATAAAGGTACATGGTGAGCTCAGAAAAAATTTAAGTAGGAATAGATTGTGTTTACCGTACTCTCCCTCTTCTCCCTAACTCGGCTTCCTGCTGTACCTCCTTACTCATGCTTCTTTACGTTACACTCATGTAGCTGTCCAGTTGAAAATGTGCCCGTGCAGTCATGTTAGAATGTATGAAATAGAAGAAAGTGCATGCATGTTTTTCAAAATTCTAAATGTGACCTGGGGATCAGACCTGTTGGGGAGTCTTTGCAGGGACACGGCAGTCTTAGGACAACTTGTAAATTTACTCTTGTCTTTGAAAGATGCCAAAGACTGGTTTAGCTGAATTAGTAGTAGATTGTCTCCTCATAATTCGGGAATAGATTCCTGAAAACTAAGCTTACCCTAAGCTAAGAGCATTACCAACCTTTTCGGTTTACTACTGTTACCCACATAGAGGAAATCAGACAGTCTATTCTCAGATACTACATTTTACTAGTGAAAATAAGGTCTTTGCTTTGCCTCCCAAAGAGCCCTCCATACATCACAGCTCATCACCATGTCTGCAGTTCTGTTTCAAATGTGGTGCCTGAGGCTGCATGATGCATAATGCATCCAGATTGAATCTAGAAAGAGAAACTTTAATCCTCTTGGTGGTATCTTTCTGATAACAACAACCTTTGTTTCAAATTTTCTATATCTCCATGAAAGATTTTTTTTTTTTTGCTACAGTTGTGAAATATAAAATCTGATACCTCCAATCAGATGGAAAACTACAAAATTACATGCCTAAATAAATGAACCTGAGAGAGGGAGAATGTGTGAAAGATCATGTGGTTGTACCAAGCATAAAACCACCACAATGTGTGTGCTTGATTCAAAGAAATCTGAATGTAGCACAAGAGAGTGACTAGAACAATTTGTTCTGTTCTGGTCGAGTATGATATCTGTCCATTACTGCTGTTATTTTCTTAATCTCATAGATTAGGAGTGAGCGTGAAATTGCTCTGACCTAGTTATTATTCTGGATTCAATTTTCAGGCTTATGTTAATTATCAGAAAATCAAAAAAATAAAAACAAACCACTTACAGTACAATAATCATGTAATGTTTTCCTCCATCCCAATTTTCAACTGAATTGGTTGCACTGTTCAGATCAAGGTCAATGTCTGGGATTAACAGACCATATCCATCAGCCTCATCTTTAAAATGAGACACTCTCCTTGCTTTATTCTCTGTCTACGTGCGCTTTGGTGTATTTTTAAAGTCATTCATTGTTCACGTGTCCAGATACAGCCTTTAATGAAAAATATTTTTTCTCAGCATCACTGTTTTTTTAAGTAAAATACAAAATCCCTTAAAACTCCTATTCTATTTCAAATAATTTACTGGTCTACGCATTGCCTGAAATCAAGAGTATATGAACTTGTCAGTTTCCTGCATTTGAAATCCTGAGTGTAAAGCTGTGTATGAGATGGAATGGAAAAAGCAAAATTATGGTTTGGCTTTTAAAAGAACAGATAATGAAATGGGAGGATTCTGAAAGAACCCTATTATTCCACATTAAGTCCTAAGTAAAACTGAACCTCTCTTTAATCTAGACGTACTCATGAAAAGTGATATAGAAATTGGATTTTTAGAAAAACAGTATTTAATCCTCTAAAAATGATTGGTTTTATGTAACATTTTACAATTCTAGTTTGCTTCCGTGAAATGTATCTAGATTCCAGATCCTCTTTTCTTCTTTGACTACACTTCTGTCTAGGGAATCTCACCAAATCCCGTGGATTTAAATAGCATCATCCTGTTGTTGGAGCCCAGAATTACATCTCCCTGAATTCTGCCCTGATCAACAGTGTTTACCTCTGTCTACATGGGAATGCCCAATACCCCTCCAAATCTGACATGCTAGTGGGGGGTTTTCCATACTATTAATAGGATGACATCCTCCACCTGGTTGCTCAAGTAAAACCTGAGTGATAATCTTGATCTCTCCTTTTGCTGCTCTTATTTGCCTCTCTTCCCCAATCTTCTTATCTGCTTTCAAGTTTACTAGCAAAATGTATCCTGAAACCAAGTTTCCTCTTCATCGAGTTTAAATCTAGTCAAAATCACTATTGTCATCCCTCTCGAACTAGTACAAAAGCTTCCCGGCTGCTCTGCCTAATGTTCCTAATATTTTCCTACTGTATATTCTTCACTTAGCAGCAAAAATACGTCTTGAAATATAGAAAAATCATATTACTCCCCTGTTAAAATGGGAAGAGAAAGACCTATATGTTCATAAAATTCAATCAGTAAAAAGGAAAATAGAGATGTGTTAAAACTTCGGTGATCACCACTAAATCTGTCTGAATGTCCACTGAATTATTTTAGAGAACAAAGTTTAAATACTACACCTTGACAAACTGAACGTTTGTGTGTTAGATAGATACAGGCATAGGTAAGGAGTTGAGATAGAGATATCTAATGATGTTATTACAGATGGGAAAAGAAAACCAGAGAGAATTAATTTATTCATTTTATTCATAGCAAAGCTTCATTTGACACTATTGAATCATCATACACCATTTTTCACAAAAGGAAACTTGAAGAAATGGCAAATTCCAGAGTAGGGAGAAGAAAATTACAAGACGATTCTAAAACATTTTGTTGTTCCAAAACATAAAGAATTACTCAAAGAATGAAAATCCAACAAAATGACAAGTCAGCCTGAAAGGGCTCTTATTGACCAAATATAGAAAATCTGAGTATAAACATGACAATAAGGACAATAAGGAGTTGTAACCTGTTGAGTAAAATAAGAACACAAGAGCCAAAGCTGATAATAAGTAAACCAACACAGGACACACATACATATGTACGGATAGCAAATAAGGGAGACAAGAGAGTTCTTTTCTATGGTAGAATGCCAACTAACAAACGTAAAAGGAATGAGTTAGAAAATAAGCATTTTGAAATCATTACAATTATTGACCCATAGTGCATATATAAAAATTGGTTACACATTAGAATAAAAGGTCACTTTCAATTCCAAAAAGTAGAAAAATCACATTCAGCAATTTCTGATCTCAGTGCAACAAGAAACCAAAAAATCAATGATAATATTAGAAATGTAAGAGGAAGAGAAGAAATGGGGGAACAACACCTGGATATTAGAAAGAAAGAAAGAAAGAAAGAAAGGAAGGAAGGAAGGAAATAAAGAGGGAAGGAAGGGAGGGAGGATTCCATTTTTATTTATTTATAGTGTTTTATTTATTGTGTCATAATTTTATAGAAAATTTATCTCCCTGTATATCCCCTTACCTTACACTGTTTTTGATATAATTGTCTTAGATATTTTTTCTGCATTAATTTGGAACCATATCAGTGTATTAATTTTTGCTTCAACTGTTAAATATAATTTAGAAAACTCAAGAGGAGAAGAAAAGTTTATTGTATTTACCCATATTTTTGATTACTGTGTTCTTTCTTCCTTCCTGGGGTCCCAGGGTTCTGTCTTTTATTGTTTTCTTCCTGTGTAGAGAACTTGCTTTAGCCATTGTAGCGTAAGTTTCTGGTGACATATTATCGTATTTTTCCTTTATCTGAGAAAGTCTTGATTTCTTATTGATTCCTGAAGGATATCTTTGATGGATATAGGATTCTGACTTGACACTTCTTTTCTTTCAATACTTAAAAAATGTTGTGTCACTTTCTTCTGGCCTCCATGCTTCCTTATGAGAAATTCACTGTCATTTGAATTGTTTTTCCTGTATAGACACTGTTTCTCTCTTGCTGCTTTGAAGATTTTTTTTCTTTGTAGTTTTAAAAAATTTGACTATGATGTTTCTTGTGGTGGAGTTCTTTGAGTTTATCTTGTTTGGAGTTTGCTCAAAGTCTTGAATATGTGATCTTGTGTCTCTTGCCAAAATTGAGATGCTTTCGGCCATTGTTCTTCAAGTATGTCTTTATCCTTGCCCTTTATCCTCTCCTTCCAGAACTCCAGTGAATGAGTGGTAGATCTTTTGTTGTATGTAGCCCCATATGTCCCTGAGGCTTTCTAAATTTTTTGCCAGCCTGTTTTGTCTCTGTTGTTCACATTGGGTAATTCCTCTTATTCTATCTTCCAGTTCACTCATTCTTTCCTCTGCCCCTTCCATCCTACAGCTCAATCCTCTTGAGTTTTTTCTTTTTTTGTATTTTACAAAATTTCTCTTTAGTTCTTCTTTATTCTTTTAATTCATTGATGAGACTTTCTGTTTCTTTGCTGAGATGCTCTCTCTTATCATTTGTTTCAAATGTTTTTGCAATTGCTCATTGAAGCATTTTTATGATTGCTGCTTTAACATCTTTTGCAGATAATTCTAACATCTCTGTCATTTTGATGTTGGCATCTATTGACGGTTTTCTTTGACTCCATTTGAAATCTTCTTGGTTCTTGGAATGATGCATAATTTTTGATTGACATCTGAGGATTTTGCATATTATGCTATGAGAGTCTGGATTTTATTTAAGCCTTCAGTTTCTGCCGGCTTCCTTTGACATCACTCCATCTGGGTAAGGGAGGGGCACTGCCTCATTACTAGCAGCTGTGGTGTAAGTCCAGCTCCTCACCCAGCCTGGGTTGACACTTTATTACTGCTGGCAGAATAGTCCATTAGGCCTCCACCAAAACCTTTCTGGCTGGTAGAAGTGCATTGTTACTGCTCCACACACAGTCTCCACTCAATGTGGGAGGGATTATTACCACATTGTAGAGATAAAAGGTAAGCACCCCTATATGTCATTCTCTGACCACAACCCAGCAAATGACTTGGGTTAACTCATTACCGTCTGGCTAGGCGGGAATTTCTAGGCTTTCCCATTCAGTTTCTGCTGCTGAGATGGGGGAAGAGTTTTTTCTGTGGTGTTTTTCTGGAGTAGAGCAGTTATTGTCTAAAAGTTTCTCTCTTGCTAGGCTGCCTTTTTCCTGATCCTCTGGATATAAAGAGACTTTTGTTAGATCTTTTACATCTATATCTATCGGTGTTTCTAGGTTTCTGGTTATTCAACTTTTTAATGGCAAAATAAAACCCAGGAAACTTATCACTATGTTATTCCTTGTATCCTTAGCCAATCTTCCTTCTTTTCTCTGCCTTTCAGAGTACCCTTATGTTTGTTTTATGTATAAGGTCCAGATTTTTTAAAATAGCTTTTTAAAAATTTATTTATTCATTCATTTATTTTTGTTTGCTTTGGGTCTTCATTGTTGTGTGCGGGCTTTCTCTAGTTACGGTGAGCAGGGACTACTCTTCGTTGTGGTGTGTGGGCTTCTTATTGTGGTGGCTTCTCTTGTTGTGGAGCATGGGCTCTAGGCATGTGGGCTTTAGTAGTTGTGGCACGCAGGCTCAGTAGTTGTGGCTCATGGGCTCTAGAGTGCAGGCTCAGTAGTTATGGCACACGGGCTTAGTTGCTCCGTGGCACGTGGGATCTTCCTGGACCAGGGCTCGAACCCATGTTTCCTGCATTGGCAGGCAGATTCTTAACCACTGCGCCACCAGGGAAGTCCCAGATTTTTTTAGTGTTACTTAATGAAAGGAATAGGGAAAATATACCTACTCCATATTCCTGGAAACAGAAGATCATACTTTTTTCTTAAACTATGAATATATTAAAAAATTAATTTACCTCGTAAGAGTTTGGTGATAATAAGTACTTTTAAAATAAGATTTATTTTGTTGATTCATATTTCATAATACTTCTATGCCCATAATAGAAATACTTCAACTCACAGGAAAAAAAGAAACTTAGAGATTTATGTAGTCTAATTTCATAGTCTTATTTCTGAAAATTTGTTTGACTCCTTCTAGTAATGATGATATCATTCTCTACCTTCATTCTTTTATTCATTCAATTTATTTAGCTATTACTATTCTAGACACCTGAAATAAGTCAATGACATGATGATCCCTATACCCAAGAGCTTACATTCTGCAGGAGGTAGGTGAGGGAAGGGATAGAATAGACAACAAGAAAATAAAGCTAATAAATAGGAATATTTCAGGCCATGTTAGTAGGTAATATGCTAATATGCTATGGAACTTTTAAAGTGTGTGTGTATGTATATATGGTAGGGAGAATCCATAGTAGAGAGATAGACTGCAATTTTAAACAGTGGAGTCACAGTAAGATTTGTTGAGAATGTGAGATTTGACTAATGACTTGAAGAAGGAAAGAGTTAGCCACAGAGAGATTGAGGAAAGAACATTTATAGCAGAAGAAACGGCCAGTGCAAACATCCTAAGGTAAGAATCTACCTCTGGTTGAGACCGAGAAGGAAGAGCATGGTGTGTAAAGTGGATGATGGACCAGGATGTCAGAAGAAAATGAGAACCGAATCACTTAGGCCTTAGGAGATACTGAAAGATTTTTTCCTTTTACTCTGAAAATGGAAGTCATTACAGTGCTATGAACATAGGAGTGACATCACCTGTTCTCCCTTCTCATTCTGGCTGGATTGTTGAGGATAGGCTATGCTGACAAAAGGCCAATTAGGAGGTCATTGCAGAAATCCATGTACAATATTATAGTGATTGAAACCAGAGTAGTATCAGTGAAAGTCATGAGAAGTGGTTAGGTTTTGGAAATATTTTGAAGTTAAAACAAATAGGACTTTCAGACTGATTGGATATGCAGTGTGAGGGAAAGAGAGTTAGAGCTGACAAAGACAATTCCAAGAGTTTGGGTTTGAACATCTGGAAGAAGAGCTTGCCTTCAGCTGATATGTAGGAACCTGGAAGCAAGAGGGTTTATGTTTGACAGTCAGGGATCTAGTTTGGGACATGTTAAGTTTCAGATAACTATGAGACATCCAAGTAAAGATACTGCGTAGGCTGTCAGATAAGGGAGACTGGAATATGGAGTCTAAGGGCTGGACTGTGGGGCATCCCAAAATTAAGAAGACAGGAGGAGAAACTGATAAGATGTGACCAGAGAGGTAGGAGGAAAAGCCAAGCGCATGTGGCAACCTGGAAGCCACAGAAAGACAGTGCATCAACAAGGAGGAAATGATGTACTGTGTCAGATGCTGCTGGTGGTTCCAGGCAGGTGAAAACTAAGAATTGGTCATTGAATTTAGCATCATGGAATCACCAGACCTTCAGAATAGCAATTTTGTTTCAGTGGTGTCAGGGTAAAATAGTGATTTGGATAGATTTATGAGGGACTGAGCAAAGAGGAACTGGAGTCAGTAAGTATAGACAATACTTTCTAGGGGAGTAAAGAAGAGGAAAAGAAATGACTGGTAGTTGGTACAGAAGAGCTTGTCAAGGGAGGTATTTTTTTTGATGGAAGAGATAGCAATATTTTTGTATTATGATGGAAAGTATACAAGAAAGCCAAAAAACACATGTAGGAAAGAGAGGGGAAGTTGCTGAGTGATGCCCTTTACTAGGAAATGGGAGATGTTTTGTAGTGCCAAAGGAGATATAATGGCTTTGACCAGAAGCATGGACAGCAATCTATGGTAATAGACAAAAATACAAAGTGTTTGGGTATAGATGGCGGTAGGTCTGTATATGTGCTAATGGGGGTTTCTGAAAGTTCTTTTCTGACTTCTTCAGTTTTCTCAGAAAAGTGAAAAACAAGGACACTAGAGGAGAGTGAAGATGACAGGAGGTGTTAGGTGTTTGGAGAGAAGAAAAATGAAAAAATACGTTTGGAGAATGAGAGGGTGATTAACCTAGGGACTTAGAATAAAATTACCAAGACAACATTAAGTGACTCTCTAGGGGTTCAAAATAATGAGTTTAAATGAGACCAGACAACATGGTTGATTTCATTTCTGAACAGCTGTTAACTGTCAACAATTTCTTATTGAGTCAAAGTCTGCCTCACCTTTTCCCCTACTTCTGTTCTCTGCAGATTACACAGAAAATATTTATTCACTTTTCCCATTTTAGTCCAACAAATCTTTGGAAATCATTATTTCAAGCCACCTCTGCCTATTCTTTCCCAGGCTAAGCTTACATTTCTTTCTTTGACATGTAATCAGACTCTTCACTTCCCTGCAGATATGCTTCTCATTATTAAAGTCTATCCTAAGATGCAGATCACACTAACTATCCCCACCTCCATTAATACTGTGCATAGGCACCTGGCCTCTCCAGTCTGAAAATATGGGGAGCACCATCTGGTAAAGTTGAACACTGCAGTGGTAAATATGGGAAATTGCTTTGCAAATAATGGCAGCGTTCTGTGCCACTATTTTCTATACTTTGGTCCCAGGAAATGAACAAGCTACTCCTACAAACCAAAACCATTAGAACTGCATCAGAATACAGTAGAAAATACCTTCTACTGGGTGTCAAGAGAACTGGGTTCTGACCCCAGCTCAGAATAATCTGGTTCATATATGGATTTGAGCAAGTAACTTTCCAGTCTCCTCACTCATATGACTGCTGGACCAGATGTCACTATGATCTTTCCCACTCTACAATCCCACCGTTTCTTCTATCCCTTCCACTCTCTCACACAGATACCACCGGAATAGGAAATTTCAAACTGAACTAGCTTAGAAGCAGAGTCAACTGTTCCAGTCTGGAGGTATAATAATGCCTCTTTCCTCATAGCATGTCTATTTAAATATGATAGGGTGAGAAAATAGTTTTAGTTTCTAGAATGCCTAGTTTCATATTATGGGTGAATCTGAATCTATCCTCACCTGGCTTACACTAACTGCTGAAAATTTCTGTTACAACTTGCCAAAACACATGAGTATACTTCTGCAGAAATTATAGTTTCATTCTGTATAACTCTTTTTTTAGCAGTAAGCATCAAATATAACCCAGGAGTGAATAAGAAAATGATGTGTAAAAATTGATGGAAATTTCCTATAATATTAAAATAATATTTCTAAATTTTAAAAATAAAATATCCAATAATTGCTTTTGCACCAAGTTTCTTATAAAAGACCAGTAGGATTTTCTGGCTATTTTACAAATAATAGAAGTTTTAAGTACAATTTTATTTTGTTCCAGACTCACATTATAAAAGTTCTCAATATCTTTGTTTTAAAAACATAATCAGATAAAGGAGAAGAGATCAACTGCATCAGATCACAAGAGTGAGCTCTGTGATTTTTAATAATTCACAGGAATTTAAAAAATAATAATCAGACCTTGAAATCCAGCCAGTGTTAGCATTTGTCAACCACTACATTTTCTCAATAAATAGATTAGGAAGCACTCTTTTAAAATCATCTTGAATTCTAGAATTAATATGTCTGGAACACTTCTCAACTCATTTTATGAGAGCATTACTAAGTAAGATGCAAGTAATGACACCTAAGTTAGACAAAGACATCACAAGGAAAAGAACCAATATTCTTCCTGGATATAGATATAAAAATCCTTAACAAAATATCACCAAACCAGACCCAACAGCTAGTCTATGTAAAAGATTATACCCCATGACTAAGTGGGATTAACTCCGGAAATGCAAAGTTGGTTTAATCCAAAAACCAACTAGTTGATCTTCCAAAAGGGTACAAAAGCAGTTCAGTGGAGGAAAGAATAGATTTTCAATAAATGGTGCCAGAACAACTATTTACATGTTAAAAAAAAAAAAAAAAAAAGACTTATCACCCTACTTCACACCATACACAAACATTTACTGGAATGTGGATCATAGACCTAAATGTAAGAGCTAAAACTATAAAACTTCCTGAAAAAAATAAAATATGACCTCAAGGACACAATCCACAAAAGAAAAAATGATAACTTGGACTTCAGGACAACAATACCAAGTGTTTTTGCAAGGTTTTGGAACAACTTGAATCCTCATACATTTTTAATGGGAATGTAAAATTTTGAAAACACTTCAGCAGTTTCTAAAAAATTTAGACATGTAATTATATCAACCTCAAAATTTCACTCTTGGAAATCTACTCAAGAGAAGCAAAAGCATACACATAGTCTTATTTGTGACTGTTCACAGCAGTATTATTCATGCCAAACTGTAAATAATTCAAATGTCCATCACAGGTGAATAAATAGACAAAATGTAGTTTATCGATACAATGAAATGGTGTTCATAAATTAAAAGGAACAAACTAGTGAACCAGTCTACAATATAGATAAATGTCAAGAATTTAGACATAAAGGACTACATATTTTATGATCCTACTTATTTGAAATTTCTAAGAAAGACAAACCTATAGAGACAGAAAGCAGATCAGAGGAGAGATTGGTTCAAGATGGCGGAGTAGAAGGACGTGCGCTCACTCCCTCTTGCAAGAGCACCAGAATCACAAATAACTGCTGAACAATCAACAGGAAGACACCTGGAACTCACCAAAATAGATACCCCACATCCAAAGACAAAGGAGAAGCTGCAATGAGACAGTAGGAGGGGCACACAATAAAACCAAATCCCATAAATGCTGGGTGACTCACAAACTGGAGAACAATTATTCCACAGAAGTCCACCCACTGGAGTGAAGGTTCTGAGCCCCACGTCAGGCTTCCCAACCTGGGGGTCTGGCAATGGGAGGAGAAATTCCCAGAGAATCAGACTTTGAAGGCTAGGGGAATTTGACTGCAGGACTTTGACAGGACTGGGGGAAACAGAGACTCCACTCTTGGAGGGCACACACAAAGTAGTGTGAGCATCAGGACCCAGGGGGAAAGAGCAGTGACCTCATAAGAGACTGAACCAGACTTACCTGCCAGTGTTGGAGGGTCTCCTGCAGAGGTGGGGGGCAACTGTGGCTCACCACGGGGACAAGGACAGTGGCAGCAGAAGTTCTGGGAAGTACACCTTGGTGTGAGCCCTCTGAGAGTCCCCCATTAGCCCCACCAAAGAGCCTGTAGGCTCCAGTGCAGGGTCACTTCAGGCCAAACAACCAGCAGGGAGGAAACTCAGCCCCATCCATCAGCAGACAAGTGGATTAAAGTTTTACTGAGCTCTTCCCACCAGAGCAACAGCCAGCTCTACCCACCACCAGTCCCTCCCATAAGGAAGCTTGCACAAGCCTCATCCACAGAAGAAGCAAGAAGAACTACAATCCTGCAGCCTGTGGAACGAAAACCACATTCACAGAAAGACAGACAAAATGAAAAGGCAGAGGACTATGTACCAGATTAGTGAAGGTGATCCAGGACCTCAGAAAAAGAATGGAGACAAAGATCGAGAAGATGCAAGAAATGTTTAACAAAGAACTAGAAGAATTAAAGAACAAACAAACAGAGATGAACAATACAATATGTGAAATGAAAAATACACTAGAAGGAATTAATAGCAGAATAACTGAGACAAAAGAACGGATAAGTGACCTGGAAGACAGAATGGTGGAAATCACAGCAGTGGAACAGAATAAAGAAAAAAGAATGAAGAGAAATGAAGACAGCCTAAGAGACCTCTGGGACAACATTAAACACACCACATTCGCATTATAAGGGTCTCAGAAGGAAAAGAGAGAGAGAAAGGACCCGAGAAAATATCTGAAGAGACTATAGTTGAAAACTTCCCTAACATGGAAAAGGAAATAGCCACCCAAGTCCAGGAAGCACAGAGAGCCCCAGGCAGGATAAACCCAAGGAGAAATACACTGAGACACATAGTAATCAAATTGACAAAAATTAAAGACAAAGAAAAATTATTAAAAGCAACAAGGAAAAACGACAAATAACACACAGGGAACTCCCATAAGGTTAACAGCTGATTTCTCAGCAGAAACTCTAAAAGGCAGAAGGGAGTGGCACGATATATTTAAAGTGATGAAAGGGAAGACCCTACAACCAAGATTACTCTACATGGCAAGGATCTCATTCAGATTTGAAGGAGAAATCAAAGCTTTACAGACAAGCAAAAGCTAAGAGAATTTAGCACCACCAAACCAACTCTACAACAAATGCTAAAGGAAATTCTCTAAGTGGGAAACACAAGAGAAGAAAAGAACCTACAAAAACCAACCCAAAACAATTAAGAAAATGGTAATAGGGAAATACATATCGATAATTACCTTAAATGTGACTGGATTAAATGCTCCAACCAAAAGGCACAGGATTGCTGAATGGGTACGAACACAAGACCCATATATATGCTATCTACAAGAGACCCACTTCAGACCTAGTGACACATACAGACTGAAAGTGAGGGGATGGAAAAAGATATTGCATGCAACTGGAAATCAAAAGAAAGCTGGAGTAGCAATACTCGTATCAGATAAAATAGACTTTAAAATAAAGAATGTTACAATAGACAAGGAAGGACACTACATAATGATCAAGGGATCAATCCAAGAAAAATATATAACAATTATAAATATACATGCACCCAACATAGGAGCACCTCAATACATAAGGCAAATGCTAACAACCATGAAAGGAGAAATCAACAGTAACACAATAATAGTAGGGGACTTTAACACCCCACTTACACCAATGGACAGATCATCCAGACAGAAAATTAATAAGGAAACACAAGCTTTAAATGACACAATGGACCAGATAGATTTAATTTATATTTATAGGACATTCCATCCTAAAACAGCAGATTATACTTCTCAAGTGCACATGGAACATTCTCCAGGGTAGATCACATCTTGGGTCAAAAATCAAGCCTCAAAAATTTAAGAAAATTGAAATTGTATCAAGCGTCTTTTCCAACCACAATGCTATGAGATTAGAAATAAATTACAGGAAAAAAACATAAAAAACAGAAACACATGGAGGCTAAACAATATGCTACTAAATAACCAAGAGATCACTGAAGAAATCAAAGGGGAAATCAAAAAATACCTAGAGACAAATGACAACGAAACATGATGATCCAAAACCTATGGGATGCAACAAAAGCAGTTCTAAGAGGGAAGTTTATAGCAATACAATCCTACCTCAAGAAACAAGAAAAATCTCAAATAAACAATCTAACCTTACACCTAAAGGAACTAGAGAAAGAAGAACAAACAAAGCCCAAAGTTAGAAGAAAGAAAGAAATCATAAAGATCAGAGCAGAAATAAATGAAGTAGAAACAAAGAAAACAATAGCAAAGATCAATAAAACTAAAAGCTGGTTCTTTGAGAAGGTAAACAAAATTGATAAACATTTAGCCAGACTCATCAAGAAAAAGAGGGAGAAGACTCAAATCAATAGAATTAGAAATGAAAAAGGAGAAGTTACAGTGGACACTGCAGAAAGACAAAGCATCATAAGAGACTACTATAAGCAACTCTATGCCAATAAAATGGACAACCTGGAAGAAACGGACAAATTCTTAGAAAGGTATAACCTTCCAAGACTGAACCAGGAAGAAACAGAAAATATGAACAGACCAATCAAAAGTAATGAAATTGAAACTCTGATTAAAAGTCTTCCAACAAACAAAAGTCCAGAACCAGATGGCTTCACAGGTGAATTCTGTCAAACATTTAGAGAAGAGCTAATACCCATCCTTCTCAAACTCTTCTAAAAAATTGCAGAGGAAGGAACACTCCCAAACTCATTCTACGAGGCTACCATCACCCTGATACCAAAACCAGACAAAGATACTACAAAAAAGAAAATTACAGACTGATATCACTGATGAATATAGATGCAAAAATCCTCAACAAAATACTATCAAACAGAATCCAACAACACATTAAAAGGATCATACACCATAATCAGGTGGGATTTATCCCAGGGATGCAAGGATTCTTCAGTATATGCAAATCAATCAATGTGATACACCATATTAACAAACTGAAATGAAAACCATGTGATCATCTCAATACATGCAGAAAAACCTTTTGACAAAATTCAACACCCATTTATGATAAAAACTCTCCAGAAAGTGGGCATAGAGGTAACCTACCTCAACAAAATAAAGGCCATATATGACAAACCCACAGCAAACATCATTCTCAATGGTGAAAAACTAAAAGCATTTCTTCTAAGATCAGGAACAAGACAAGGATGTCCACTCTCACCCCTATTACTCAACATAGTTTTGGAAGTCCTAGCCATGGCAATCAGAGAAGAAAAAGAAATAAAAGGAATACAAATTGGAAAAGAAGAAGTAAAACTGTCACTGTTTTCAGATGACATGATACTATACGTAGATAATCCTAAAGATGCCACCAGAAAACTACTAGAGCTAATCAATGAATTTGGTAAAGTTGCAGGATACAAAATTAATGCACAGAAATCTCTTGCATTCCTATACACTGACAACAAAAGATCAGAAAGAGAAATTAAGGAAACGATCCCATTCCCCACTGCAACAAAAAGAATAAAATAACTAGGAATAAACCTACCCAAGGAGGTAAAAGACCTTTACTCAGAAAACTATAAGACACTGATGAAAGAAATCAAAGATGACACAAACAGATGGAGAGATATACCATGTTCTTGGATTGGAAGAATCAACATCGAGAAAATGACCATACTACCCAAAGCAATCTACAGATTCAATGCAATCCCTATCAAACTACTAATGGCATTTTTCACAGAACTAGAACAAAAAATTGCACAATTTGTATGGAAACACAAAAGACCCCGAATAGCCAAAGCAATCTTGAGAAAGAAAAACGGAGCTGGAGGAATCAGGCTCCAGGACTTCACACTATACTACAGTAATCAAGACAGTATGGTACTGGCACAAAAACAGAAATATAGATCAATGGAACAGGATAGAAAACCCAGAGATAAACCCACGCACCTATGGTCAACTAATCTATGACAAAGGGGGCAAGGATATACAGTGGAGAAAGACAGTCTCTTCAATAAGTGATGCTGGGAAAACTGGACAGCTACATGTAAAAGAATGAAATTAGAACACTCCCTAACACCATAGCCAAAAGTAAACTCCAAATGGATTAAAGACCTAAATGTAAGACTGTACATTATAAGACACTTAGAGGAAAACGTAGGAAGAACACTTTTTGACATAAATCACAGCAAGATCTTTTTTGACCCACCTT
Organism: Balaenoptera ricei; assembly: GCF_028023285.1. Classification (NCBI taxonomy): domain Eukaryota; kingdom Metazoa; phylum Chordata; class Mammalia; order Artiodactyla; family Balaenopteridae; genus Balaenoptera; species Balaenoptera ricei. Next base: position 23,289,495 of record NC_082640.1, read on the forward strand.
CTAGAGTAATAGAAATAAAAACAAAAACAAACACATGTGACCTAATAAAACTTAAAAGCTTTTGCACAGCAAAGGAAACTATAAACAAGATGAAAAGACAACCCTCAGAATGGGAGAAAATATTTGCAAATGAATCAACAGACAAAGGATTAATTTCCAAAATATATAAACAGCTCATGCAGCTCCATATTAAAAGAACAAACAACCCAATTGAAAAATGGGCAGAAGACCTGAATAGACATTTCTCCAAAAAAGATATACAATGGCCAAGAGCCACATGAAAAGCTGCTCAACATCACTAATTATTAGAGAAATGCAAATCAAAATTACAATGAGGTATTACCTCACCCCAGTTAGAATGGGCATCATAAGAAAATCTACAAACAACAGATGCTGGAGAGGGTGTGGAGAAAAGAGAACCCTCTTGCACTTTTGGTGGGAATGTAAATTGATACAGCCACTATGGAGAACAGTATGGAGGTTCCTTAAAAAACTAAAAATAGAACTACCATACGACCCAGCAATCCCACCACTGGGCATATACCCTGAGAAAACCATTATTCAAAATGACACCTGCACTCCAATGTTCATTGCAGCACTATTTACAATAGCCAGGTCATGGAAGGAACCTAGATGCCCATCGACAGAAGAATGGATAAAGAATTTGTGGTACATATATACAATGGAATATTACTCAGCCGTAAAAGGAATGAAATTGGGTCATTTGCAGAGACATGGATGGACCTAGAGACTGTCATACAGAGTGAAGTAAGTCAGAAAGAGAAAAACAAATATCGTATATTAATGCATATATGTGGAATCTAGAAAAGTGGTACAGATGAACCAGTTTACAGGACAGAAATAGAGACACAGATGTAGAGAGCAAATGTATGGATACTGAGGAGGGAAAGCAAGGTGGTGGGGTGGTGGTGGGATGAATTGGGAGATTGGGATTGACATATATACACTAATATGTATAAAATAAGATAACTAGTAAGAACCTGCTGTATAAAAAGCAAATAAATTAAATTAAATTAAAAAAAAAAAAAAAAGAAAGCAGTTCAGTAGTTCCTTGGGGCTGGACGTGGGAATGGGATTGACTGAAAAGCAGCTGCAGAGAAATTTGTGGAGTGATGGAGGTGTTCTAAAACTGAATTGTAGGGAAGCTTGCGAAACTGTAAATTTGCTAAAAATCATCAAATGATTATAAATGGATGAATTTTATAGTATGTAAAGTTTACATCAATGAAACTGTAAAAAGAAGTAGATTGCTGTAATAGACCAAAAACATGATTAAACCTTGTGAGATATGTAACCATCAAGGATAGCATTTGAAATATTATTCCATGTTATCAGTGTTTAGTTAAAATTACTGTGAGGATTCAGTTTTATTTTTACTGCAAGTGTGGAAAATGGGATGATGGGTGTTTTTCAAAATTGTCTTTGGTGCTACCTTCCTGTACTGCAATAGTGTGCACTTTATCATCAGATTCTATAGAAATGACTGAAGTGTTTATCACTATGGCATCCCCTCATTTTGAACAAACTCTCATTGGGCAACGACCTTCTCATGGGATGGGTACCTAATCCGTACTATTTTCTATTTGTTGTTTTCAATCCTTTCTTCACATGCCAATTGATCAGTGGATTAATTTGAAAGAGTGGATACTCAGGTTTTTCTACACTAGAGCATAGGAAAATCTATATTAAAAAATATGCAAACAGAGTGTGGTGAGGATTCAAAGACACGATAACTTTTAAAATTTTAATGGAATAGGCATATATGTTATTAGTCTGAAATTTTCATTTACTATTGATTTTCCAAGAAAATAAAATATAATGAAAAATACATAATCACATATATGTTTGTATGTATACACCCACACATATATATGCAATTTGCATACACACACATGCATGTGCCCACACCCACATGCCTATAACTATATATACACCTACATAGATTTGTTTTATTTTCAAGTCTCTGGCTGTTACAGGTTGAATTGTGCTCCCTAAAAGTCTTATGTTGACATCTTAACCACCAGTACCTCAAAATTGTGACAGTATTTGGAGACAGGTTCTTTACAGGGATAATCAAGTTAAAATGAGGTCATTAGAGTGGGCCCTAATCCAAAATGACTGCTGTTCTTATAAAAAGGGGAAATTTGGACCCACAGAGAGAGAAGATGATGTGAAAAAACACAGGGAGAAGAATGCCACCTATAAGCCAAAGAGAGAGGCCTGCAACTGAGTCTTCCCTCATAGCTCTAAGAAGGAACCAGCCATGCTGATACCTTCGTCTGGGACTTCTAGCCTCCAGAACTATGAGACGGTAAATTTCTGCCGTTTAAACCACTCAGTCTGTGCTATTTGTTATGGCAGATTTAGCAAACAAATGCACTGGCCTAGGTAGGGCTCTGTGGAATTTAAACTGAAATGTTTTATGTGCAAATAATCTAGAGTTCACTTGTTAAATTCAAATTGATTTGCTACTGAAATGCAAAATAGAGTTGGAAATATATTGCAAGAATTGCAATATATTGTAAATAAAAGAGGAGAAAGAAAGATATATTCAATGTGTAACACAAAGTATGACAAATTTTAAGCTTGTCATCCCATATTAAAATTCTATCTGGCTTTGTAGATCCTATTGGCACAGGAAGCGTTTAAGAGGGGGATTTGGGTGAAAATAAACAAGTCATTCATGTGAATCTACAATAGTTTGAATTCAGAATAGAAAGACATTGTCTCTAATTCTGACATTATTGTTTCCCATATCTCTACAAATTCCTGTAAACCTCTGCAGTACAGTACATAACATTCACCTGGGCAATTGCTTATCCTAGCAGGTATTAAATGTAATATAGCGACAAGGGTGGAGACATTACTTGGAAACATTTTAAAGTGTCCCCCTTGTTAGAAAGCTTTTTGTTGTTTGTTAATGCTTAGAAGGGAAGCAAAGGATGCCTTCATGTGTATACACACACATACATATGTATGTGTACGTACATACATACACATAGACATACTTTTGGGCAAATATTTTATCTGACCACTAAGAAAGAGTAAAAAGTACTCAGAAATTTATTTTAGCTATCTCTTCTTCAGATTATTTTTGTCATTCCAGAGTGGCAAAAGAGGAAGTATTCAATTATTGAACTGAAAACTTCCTGCTCCAAAATCCATTCAATTTCATCCTGTAATAGAGAAGGAAGGAAAAGATAAATTTTAAAGACATTGGATCTTAAGATCCTAACTAAAATGTAAGATTCTGATACTTAAATTACTTTGGACAGGGACTGTAAATGGGGTAAGTATACAACAGGCCCTCTGTTATCTGCGGGCTCCAAATCCATGAATTCAACCCACTGCAGAGAGAAAATTTGTTGGTTGAATCCCGGGGTATGGAATCCAAAGATAGAGGGTCTGAGTATACTAGCCATTTTTTGTAAGGGACTTAAGCATCTTTGGATTTTGGTATCGTGAGCGTCCTGGAACCACTCCCCCAAGGATAATGAGGGATGACTGTATTAGGATGGCTGGCCTTACACTCAACTCCAAATCTATAGATTTATCTGTGCGTCTCTCTCTCTTCGTCTATCTTTGATCTTATTCTCTATGTAACCTAAATGAGTGTCATGATACTTGATTTCTCTACTACTCTGACTCACTGTCTTCCTCTCTCATTTCAGAATAGGAATGTTTTATAGACACTATTGAATTGTTGTTCCATTTTTACTTTGTGAAAATCCCTTGCTCAATGCTCTCCTATCACAGAGCCTCTTATCATATCATTGCCTCCTTGATAGCTCTTGGTGCCTGTCACATAGAGACTTTAAACAAAATGTATGCAAAAGCGAGCTTACGGACACCTCCATAGGCCCCCATTCTATCACCATCCTTTCAGCTACATACGTACAATAGAATATTACTCAGCCTTAAAAAATAAGGAAATTCTGCCATTGTGACACATGCATGAATATAGAGGACATTATGCTAAGTGAAATAGGCCAGTCACAGTAAGATGAATACTGTATAATTCTGCTTATATGAGGAATCTAAAGTAATCAGATTCATAGAAACAGAGAGCAGAATGGTGTTTGCCAGGGGCTGAGAGAGGGGAGGTGGGGAGGTCCTAACCAAGGGGTATAAAGTTTCAGTTATGCAAGATGAATAAGTTCTAGAGATCTGCTGTACAACATTGTACCTGTAGTTAACAATATTGTATTGTATATCTAAAAATCTCATGCGAGTAGATCCAATGTTAAATGTTTTTATCACAACAAAAACAAAAAAGAAAAATAAGTTGAAACTTGCATCTTTTATTTAACTGCAAAATATCGATTGGACACATTGTATGGTGGATTCCATGAAATAGGTTCTCACACAGTAATGACTAATTAGAGTCATTAATTAGACAAATTAATTTTGATTTGATCCTTTCTCAACTTGCAACATGCTCATTTTAGACATTACTCATTAATCCAAGTATTATTGGGTTAAAATTACCATATCTAATGGGTCAGATCAAGTTTGGTTTGCATCAGGCGTGGTGTTTGATACTTTGCCATCACCAAGAGAAACAGAAAAAGGATTTTAAAAGGGTGCATTATCATTGAAAAAATATACAGTTCCACCACTACAGCCCTAAGAGAAGTATTTCAAAGTCAACACAAAAAATTTGTATAACATTGAACTGGACCTACGGCATTTTGAACTCAAAGTAAACTGAAATTCCTTACCTCACAAATAAGCTAGTAGTCCCAAACTCATAACATCAAATAATTTTTCAAATGAGAAATAACAGTGAATATTCATTTGAAAATAAAGACAGAATTTAAGCAGGTAGGATTTAATTAACCAAACTGGAATGTAGCCAGACCTCTTCAGCTAACATCTCTGCTCATTAATAGATAACATTATTCCTGCCCTGCTAAACCCAATGTCAGGGACAGAAAACATCCTTGCTTCCTTTCCTCATTGGTAAATATCCAAAATTAAATAGGATATTAAAATGCACACATTTCAAATAAAAAATGTGTTTCTCTGTAAAAGAGGTATAGCCACTTTTCCACTATTAAACTGTTTACATGGGAAGAATTCACATATCAGCAATAATATCCCCATACTTTAAAATATGAAGTCAAGTAATTTGTTGGTTACTGCATACTACAGTGGACTTGTCATGTTTTGTCTAAACAGTTCCTATTCCTTTCTCTGCTTCTCCAAATATCACCCCATTTAAAAAAAAAAAAACAACGGCTTCTCCCCTGGGCTTTGAAATGATGTGGTTATAATGGGAACTGCATCCTTGCCCACAGTGATAATCCAGCAATGCATGCACAAACCAAGCTAAGTTATTTCCCAAGATATTTCAAACTGCATCTAGGAGAAGAGCAGCCTTTCTCGCTGAAAGGGAATTTGGGACACCGTGTTCCCCATGGAGCTGGTGTGTATTCCAGCCTCACAGGAAGTTGTCCTGAAAGGATGAAGCAGATGCAGAAAATCAGCTGAAGAAATAGCTGGAGAGACAGTCAGAACGGTATATGAAAATGTGATTCTAGTTAAGTCTCCGGAGCTGCCTTTATTTTTATCTTCCCAGATCTTGGTGCTTTAGCTATTCCTAGAATAAAATTCTGCTAACTGCTCCCAGTAGGTACAAAAAAAAGAAAAAAAAGTTGCTGTTTAAACTAATTTGATGTTGTCAATTGCGATAAAAAAATTCTGTTTCATCCACAAAGGACATAGGAGCTATATAAATAGGGAACAGTAAGTTCATTCCTATTTTTCAACATAAATGACATGCTGCTTCAGCGTGGAGGTCATGCAGTCACTGAGCTACAGGGTTGCATGGAAAACCATGTAGTACCCAACAAATCCAACTCAAGTTTACGTCACAGAAATGTGACCCCACCTAGCCCCATTCGAGTTAACACCAAAAGTCATCCAAAAGAATGTAAATATAATGTCTTTATGCAACAATTTTCCTAAGTTAAGCAAATCAGACTAAGAATTTTCATAAATTCTTGCAATTTTTACATGTCCTTGCATGTGTGAAGGCGACCTTATCTTAACACATTTCAGTGAAAATGTTATTGGATGACCCTAAAAATCTTCAAAAACAATCTAGCATTTTCAAATAGAGTAACATCTTGGGAGTTATCAAATACTCATGGATTACCTATGAGTAGATTCAGTGTGGGTTCACCACACAAAACTATTTAAAGAAGGTTAGGAAGATATCACTAATATGAAAAAAATCTAATTTGGTTGCAGACAGGCATTAGTCACTTATTCAATAAATACTTATTCCACATCTATTTACCAGACACTTTTAGAGGCAGTGAAGTTATAGCAGTGAATAAAGTTCTGCCCTTAGGATATTGATATTCCAGAGTGCTATCCAATAGAAATACGAGAGCCACAAATGCAAACCATGTATATAATTTTAAATGTTTCTAGAAAGAACATTTTAAAAAGCTAAAATAAATTTAAAAAAATATTGCACATTACACAGTATATTTAAAATATTATAATTTCAACATGTAAACAAAGTTTTTAAATATTAGTGAGATATTTTACATTTTTTTCATTAAGAATTTAAAATTCATTGTGTATTTTATTCTTACAGCACCCTCAATTGGGACTAGCCATATTTCAAATGCCCAGTAACCACAGATGGCCCGTGGCTACCACATGGGACAGATAATGAGAGCTAATACCCTCTTGAAGTTCAGACACAACAACCCTAGGAGATGTATTACTGTGACTATCGCTATTTTATCAATAAGGTAACTGAGCAAAGGGAATTGAACTTGTCTAAGGTCACACAGCATCTAAGTGTTCCAATGATCTATTGCTATACAACAGATTACCCTAAAACTTGGTTGCCTAAAACAATAATTATTATTATTTCATGCTGTTTTGTGGACTGACCTGGCTCAGCTGAGAGGTTCTTGACTGTTTGTAGAGGTTACAGCTGGGCTTGGAGTCATCTGAAGGCCCGACTGGGATGGACAAAGATATTGGCTACTTTGCTCACATGTCTGGTGCCTCAGTGGGGAGGCTAAAGCAGCTGAGACCTTGTAGGGTTTATTTCTCTCCCTCTGTGTGGCTTCCTGTTTGGCTGGTTTGGACTTCCACATACCATTGAAGTCTCAGGGTGAATGTGCTAGAGAGTGTCCCTAGAGAAAACATCCCAAGAATTCCAGGTTGAAGCTGCAAGATTTCTTATGATCTGGCCCTGAAAGTCATTTCTGTTGCCTTTTGTTGTTTGAAATATGAGTAACAGGGTCAGCCCAGATTCAGGGGGGAGGGGTATAATGAGGGCATTCACACTGGGAAGTATGATTCATTGAGAATATGTCTTTGGAGATTAGTTTCCACAGTAAGTAAAGGAGTAAGAATTTAAACAGTTAACTAGGCATCAGAAATAGTATGTTTCATAATAATGGTATATCGCCTTTCATTTCAATATCTTACATATCTTTGCATTCCTCAGTACCTAGTACTGTGTCTGGAACATAACATGGACTCAGTGGAAATTAAATAAGTAGATGCTAGTTTATACATTCTGTTTATGTTTGTCTATAGCGTATGCGGCCTTCATTGTGAGATCAGTGTAACAATAAAAATTCCTAAGTCACCAAGGCATTCAGATCACCATATTCTGTGCTATAGGCAATATGATAAAATTTTATACCCCTAGAAATCAGTAGACGAGTCTTATTCTTCTTGGATTTCTCCTTACTGAATAGTGGTGTGGTATTTATTTAGTATGCACTTAATAAATATATAGGATTTTAGAAGGTACAAAAGGAAGTCTAAACAAAGATTCTATAGGCAAGACATATTGAGATACAGGCTGGGAAATATTGATTCAGACTTCCAGGCCATTATATAGGGAGACCTTAGATCGGCGGGAATGGTGTATATAGCAACAGATAGCAGCATATTATATCACCTTTCCTACTATGCATGTGTTTGGAATATCTACCTATCCAGCAGGTATCTGGAGAGATGCTATGATTCATACAGCATATATAGTATATCATGTGTGATGTGTCTCCCACATTCTAGACACCCATATGGTTTGTGTTGCCAGAGGTGCCTCAACTTCTATTCATCTTATAGTAAAGGAAAGGGAATTGTGGCTATGTTATTTTCTTCCAAATATTATCTAAAAAGACTACCACTCATCTTAAATAATTATCACTCTAAAATACATATAGGCATAACACATGTAGATATGCCTTGAGGACTTTCTTATACGGAAAACATAATAGCATTTCATAGAGACAAATGGCAACATTATTTTGACTGCCTATAGCAATAAGGAAAAACTTTACTGAAAAATTCCCAGTTTCCTAATTATCACTATATACAGACAGGAGCTTCTCCTGGATGGTTCCCACTGGGGTTTCATGCTAGAGCAATACATGAAATCTTGATTTGTACCCTCTTTCTTTTTAATATCTGAATTTTTCCTAATGATTTTCAGAGAAACATTAGCTAACAGACAAATATAGATTTTCATACAGGACCTGTATAAGCCTAGCATAGCAGAAAGCTGTTACCCACCTTCTGATTTCACAGACAGCTAATTAGTAGCATATGAAAGTACGGAATCGCTTCACTCAGATAAATTCAAGTGATTTAAAACAATCACTGCATCTATGAATATTAGAATCTTCCTCATGGTGTCACTGAGAAACACTGAGTTTATACTTTTAAACCACTAGGAACAGTGCTTGGCACATAACCATTAATAAATATTGAAAGTTATTATTATCATCTACATCTTTAAAATCATGTCTTCTTTAACAAGGTTTAGATTTTTCAGTACAACTCTGATTTTTTTTAATACAGGCATACTAGTATTATTCACTATAATTTTCTTCTTAAAGTACTGTCTTTAAGTCAGCACTACTGAATTGGGTTTTAATTAAATACCCAAAGATGATATCCCATAAGCTTCCATTTTCCAAAATGTAAAAAAGTATGGTTTCAATCACAGTCATTCTCAGTCTGCGCTATTGTCTGGAAATAAGCTTTCTGTCTAAAGCACACTGGCCTGATGTATGAAAAAAAATAATCATAAATAGTTTTTCATGGGTCTTCGCAAAATATAACCAATTATTGATTTGAAATCCTGCTTAGCTGCAACAGAATACTCTGTAATCAATTACATTTGGGGGTTTAACCTGTAGATAGAAGACATGAAAAAGCTGAGTTAATGACTTTTTCAACTGGCCAAATGATATCCCTGGGAGGTAAAATGTCATCCTCAGACAGTCAGTAATTTCCAATTGTCGCTGCCACACTTGCTACTGGGGGAGCAGATCTTCCTATTACTGAGCCAACAAGCTACTCTAGACCATCACTTATGTTTCCAAAATAAAAGACCAATGCAAGCCATTTTTTCTGTCTCTTCCAAATACAACTGATCTTCATATTTCCATGGTAACCAACTCCTGCTGGCATGATCAAGAAAAAACTGATTTGGGATTTTAATTAATTGCTTAGAAATGGAAATGTAACAGGGACTGGCAGTTCAACTAAGCACATTTTGCAAAGTGAATAAAAATAGAGTTTCTGAAATACTTGAAATTGTTTCAGTGGCTGTAGCACATCTTTTGCTAGACACCTTAATTTATTCCATCCTCCAAAATAAGTCTGCCAAATGTATACTAAGCCATTTTGTCAACACAAATCATTTTGGCAAATACTTTAATCCCTCTTCTAAACAAAATGCATTGTAATTTAAAAAATCTAAACCATCGGTGTGAACCCACTGGGTCCCATCTGAGATATTAGTAGATCATGTTTAAAGGAGCTGTCATCTCCTATTTGCAAAGAAGAGCTCCTATTCTTGCTGCCTGCTAAGGAGTAAATTCCTTGAACTTCACCCAGTATGGCAGTGGCTCCTACCACTAAGGGTAGCCTTAAAGACACTTTTTGCACAGAAGTTCAGTGCATGGGCTCTCGAGCCAGACTGTATACAGGTGAAAATCTTGGCTTCTCAACTTACTAGCTTTATTACCTAGAATAAGTCTTTTAACCAGAGCCTCAGGTTTCTCATCTGTAAAATGGGTAAACTTTTAAAAGATTGCTGCAAGGATTACATACATTAATAAATGGAAAATCCTAAAATGAAGCCTGCAAGATAGTAAAGAATTAATAAATGTAAGTTATTATTATTAATATTTGTATCTTTTAGTCCATATGTAAACTCTGTTTTGTATTTCTTATAATACTTGGTTTTAAATGTTTCCTTTAGAAATATACCAAGAACTGGTCAAAAATCATTTCTCATTACAAGGTATAAACCGTCTTTTCTTTAGAGAAATATTAATTCCTGCTATAAGATATATAAAACAATGTCATCTAGGGCCAAGTAAATAATTATTAAAGATTTCAGTGTAAAAATTTCTCCCATAAAAGAAGAGAAATGATGCAATTACAAGGTATTTCTGGAATAAGCCTCACTCTTGCTTGATTTGAAAGTGTTTTAATTGTACAAAGACACTAAATTGTCATAGGCACAAAGAAAACAATAGTCATTAAACAAATATTATTATTTAACGCTGTCAGTTGATGGAATAATCTGACCAGATGCTCTTGCGAATGGAGAATTTCCATAGCTCATACATATATTAACATGTTTTTGAAAATGTATGCAATAAGCTCTATATCAAAGATAATTTAATATGTTCATAATTACTTGGAAGGACAATTCCAATTAAATACAGCCGTCCTCACTTGTTAGCTGAGAACCTTGACCAAGACTTCTGAGTATCAGTTATTCCATCTATTACTATTATCATCATTATGAAACAAAAATAGGAACAAACATATGGATCTAAGCAGTGTAAGGAAAAACATATGAGGGTGAGTAACATGTGCTCACCATTAAAAGAATCCCCAGGCTTTAGAAGAAGTGTGCACAAACATTATAGACAAGCGAACCAATGAGAACAAAATTGGTAGGTGTTAAATATGGGTTAGTTATAGAACTAACCATCACTCAAGTATTGGCTTCATCCTTCAAGTCATCTCTCAGAGTAGATTTTATTTATTAGCCAGCATTTCCTTTACCTCAAAGATCAGAGAAATGCCCTTGCTTGTGTGTTCTCACAGAATCTTATACTTGTAACTCTGTAACATTTGTCACACTTGTAATTGCTTATCTAATGTGGATCTTTGTTGTTGAATTATCTCCATGAAGCTAGATAAAATCTAGTTCATTTTTGCATCCTGTCTCTAGTGCCTGGAAGAGAGTAGGGGTGGAATAAGTTTTATGTGAAATGGAAATTGAATGATTAACCAGTCTCCAAAATCTGTCTTAATAGGCATGGCTATTAGTTATGCAGTATCTTACTAGAAGATGAGCTCTGTGTATCCCAACTTCTAGAATAGGGCCTGGTGCAAAATAGGCACTTAGAATACTTATTGAATATATGAATAAATGAATGAGCATGAGATATATGAAAACATTGTCAGTATTAGAAGATAAAATCCCAAGCCATGAGGTAAGAGGTAACTTAGATTCATTGTAACTTAGATAAAAGGTAAATTTCTTCTTTTCCTCCATCCTATTAATACTGCAATTAGTTCCTTTTATTCATAAATACGTAGGTTAAGGACATATTCTAGTGCATTCTTGGTAGCCTGGAAATCGAATTGCTCTTATGAATGTGCCCTAAGAAATACCTCTTTCCACATATAGGATAACAACATGGTCAAGCAATTATATTATTGACTTGTGCAGCTATGTTTGCCTCCCACCATGTGATGGAGGGAGAGGCAAGAACGGGAAATCTCCAGATAATTTTGGCATTTGAGAAAGGCATAAAACTCTCCCAGGTCATAGCAATGATGAGCCTTCTAAACTCAGTTTCTTAAAACCTTACTTATTGATAAAAGGATATATGTGGTTATATAGTCTCCCTTCTGTTTACCTTCTCTAAAAAGTTTTATTGAAGTGTAATTGACATACAATAAGTTGCCCATGTTTAAAGCATACAGATGTCCTGACATATGTATACATCCATGAAATTACCATCAAAATCAAGCTAGTGAGTATCACCCAAAAAGTTTCCTCATCCCCCTTTGTAATCCCTCCTTCTACTCTCACCCCTTCATCCCCAGGCAACCACTGGTGTGCTCTCTGTCATTATAGATTAGTTTGCATTTTCTTTCATACAGTGTGATTATTTTGAGATTCTTCCTTGTTGTTTTAAGTATCAATAGTTCATTCCTTTTTATTGCTAAGTAGCCTTTGACTATATAGCTATACCACAATTTTCTTATACATTCGCTTGTTGATGAACATTTGAGTTGTTTCCAGTTTGAGCTACTACAAACAAAGCTGCTATGAATATTTCTGTACACGTCTTTGTTTGGACTTACGTTTTGATTTCTTTTGGGTAAATAGCTAGGACTGAAATGGCTGGGTTATATCATAAGTCTATGTTTATATTTTATAAGAAACTGCTAAACAGTTTTCCAAGGTAGTTGTACCATTTCTTAGATACTACTGTATTCTTTCAGAAGCACCTGAAAATAAAAGTATTTTCAAATTATAAAACTAAAATAAAAAATTTTAATCTTTACATTTAAAATTGCATAATATTTTACTTTAAAAACTGTTTTTCCAAGGTTTACCATGTTCAGCTTCTAACATTACTTAGTCTGTCAGGCACCAAAGAGGATAAAAATGCTCTCCAATTAACCATATAATAAGTTTTTTTTTTAATTCCCAAACAAAAATTATATGGAGCACTTTCAAATGATTGAGGAATAAGTCTTTTAACTCTTCGAATTGTCCCATCAGCATAATTATCCACTCCACTCTGCATGCTCAGGCACCCTACAATATTAAATTTAAAAATTTAATATTTTTTGGCAAGCACTCTGTGACTAAATTTTGGCAGCAAAGAGACACAGCAGATCAGAATATGATTATTTACTTTGGTAAATTAACAATACGTGAAGATCATCAGATGAATCTAACTGCAGTACATTGAGGTAAACTGAGTAAGAGTTTTAAAGAACCAAAGTTATTGACTATAGTTAATGCCTTGTAATCTAGATGTTTCACCTCTATGGTCAGGAGGTAGAGAACAGGAAGCACAGGAAGAATTTCCAAGCAAACCCCTAAAACACCCTGTGATAATAGATGTAGGTGATAATAGGTCTACTGAAATTCGGAAAGACTCGAATCAGATCCCATCACAGCCCCAACCTCTAGTCAATTGATAGAAAATATAAGATTAAGAAACTCCAAGGTGAACTGGGATAGAACACTGTGGAGATGAGTCATCTCACTTGCAAAGCAGGCTCGTCGACTAGGCAAGAGTCCAGTTCAAGTCATTCATCTTCTTTTTTTTCTTGTTTTTATGGAGTCACTGCTAGAAAGTGAGCAATGATAATAACTAACGTCAAAAGATGTTGCACCTTCAAAGCAAGGAAGCTACACTTCAGAAAATGATTATTAGCAAAGTGAAGAAAAATTCCAAAAGTTACACCAAATTTTTGTATGTGTTTCTACTCCCTGTGAAAGACACTTAAGAGAGAGCAAAACAAAATGAAATAGAGGTTTTGACTCTTGAAGTGAAAGAAGACAGTTCCTGGAAAGAACAAGCAAATTCCCAGCAACACCACTGTGTGGACCACTGTTTAATAAGAAACGACAGGACCCTGTTGACTAGAGACAGGAGGTGTAGACTCTGCTCATGCTCTGCTCTGTGTTATGCCCCTTGGCAAGAACTAATGCATATAACAACACTACTGGATGATGCAATGGAACAGGAAACTAAAGGGGGAAAATAGAAAAGGTGAATGAAACTTTTCCACATCTAAAATATTCTGGAAGGTAACATCAATAGGGTCCATAGTTTAATAGTACTCATTTTTATATTTTCAAAGTGTTACGGTTAATAAACCAGTTTTTAAGCAAACCCAGAACTTTAAAAAGAAAATATCATACATGCTCTTAATTAAAATGTTTATAAAATAAAACCTTTGAATAAAAACATCAATAGTTGGTAAATGGCAAATATTAAAGATATAGAAACTAATCAATAAACATATGGTTGCAAATAACAAAAAGAATGATTATCCAGAAATGACAACAAAAGTCTTGAAGACATAAAACTATTTTATTATTATTATTATTATTATTATTATTTTAATGCTATTCTTGTCTGCTTACATTCTTTTTATGTATGTATGTATGTATGTATGGCTGTGTTGGGTCTTCGTTTCTGTGTGAGGGCTTTCTCTAGTTGCAGCAAGCAGGGGCCACTCTTCATCGCGGTGCGTGGGCCTCACTATCGCAGCCTCTCGTTGCCTAGCACAGGCTCCAGACGTGCAGGCTCAGTAATTGTGGCTCACGGGCCGAGTTGCTCCGCGGCATGTGGGATCTTCCCAGACCAGGGCTCGAACCCACGTCCCCTGCATTGGCAGGCAGATTCTCAACCACTGCGCCACCAGGGAAGCCCCATAAAACTATTTTTTAACATACAGTCTTTGTTAAGAACTATATATGTAACAGCTCCCATAGGATTAAATACATATAAATATATATAACAGTATGTTTCTCTGTGTGTATATATGTATATATCCATCCATACTACACATGTGTAATTCCAACCTAGGTCCTAACACACTGTTTTGTCTAATCCATGATGAGCAGGTAGATAACATTACAATCATAAGAATTAATGATGTGTTTTTATTCTATACTTACTTCCCCTTATAGCCTGACATAACTTTTGGTTTCACTCCTATCTTTGACCTGGTAAACCTTTGGATTTCTGAACTTTATTTTACCTTTTTTCGTTTGTTTTCCTAGAGGGGTTTGAACCTCCTTGCAGCCATTGTCTTTCACAGGAGGTATGTGGGGGTGTGTGTGTGGGGGGTGTGTGTGTGTGTGTGTGTGTGTGTGTGTGTGTGTGTGGAGAGGGAGGGGGAAGAGCGTGGGTGTCAGAGGAGAAGAGGGAAGAGAACTACAAATTTTGGGTGCTGCTACCATGCCAGGCCCTGTGACAAACTGGACATCTTTACTCAAGTATCCACCTATCAAATTCTACTTAAAATACTTAAAAGCACAGAAGTTTTCTCTTTCTAGCGTCGTCATTTGACCTGAACTCTGTTTTTGCCTGGTACAATAGAATGAGCTTACATGTAGCTTCTAAATTTTGGGCATTCATTAACATATTCTTCCTAAAAATCTCACTTCTTACCAAAAAGAGCCTGTTTGGAATTAAGAAATTTTCTTTGCTGTGATTTTTCTTTTGTTTATTCCATTTTTCCCCTGAAAGTACATTTTGAGTCAAGAGGAGGGAGTGTTCATTTTGGATGACTTTTACTGTAAGGGGAGGCTGCCCAGTTCAAAATAAGTTAGGGACTAAGGGTGGTATGTGCTATGGGTTTCTCAGACCTCTGTTTGCATTCCTTGTTCCATCTCATCTCTTTCTTCTCTTTGCCTTGATTCACCGTGAAACAAACACTTGATAAAGGTGAGGCCAGTGAAGGTGGCTGCTTTGTGGACTATGTCAGGAGAAATCTCCAATTTCCATTCCAGACCATTCCTAGAGCTCTTGGTATTCTCGTGTAGTATAACTTTCCAACTTATGCGTAAGTATCTATTATGCGGTGGATTACTGACTCTACAATTTAGCATTAATTTTAAAATGGAATACCCTGTGACATTGCTTTCAACAGTCTGTATTATCTGACATTATCTTTTAGTCTTCAAGTTTAAAAAAAATAATAAGAACTTGGCTCTACCTAGAGTTAATAACTAAAAATTCAATATACTCCTACAGGATATAAATGTATGAGTCTCCCTGAGAAAGATGAAACTAATTTAAGAACTTCCCACATATTGAGAACAGTTCACAGAAATTTACCAGCTGCTTCTTTATGTAAGATAGGATCTCCTGGTTCAGTGTATGTGCTGAATGCCAATTAAAACATTCCCTACCTTGAGGGCATTAATATGGAGCAAAAGAGGATGACTGATGGGAAGGTCAAAATAAACTTAGCAAAAGAAAAGTAGTGTCTGATAAAGAATAACCTGCATTATATTCTACAACAACCCACCAACTTCCTGAAAATTATTGTATAAATATGGATGATGATAGTTCAGCTCTTTTCCAACCCTCAAGTTTCTGTGACAGTCAACTCCTGAATATAAGCAAAGCTTCTTAGGAAACAAACTACACCCTCAATTCCTACTGGGACAATATAACCAGGTGTCTTGGTTCCAGAAGGAAATGAGACTCAGAGCTTATTGAATTGGCAAAAGTTGACAAGTGAAGAGTAGGAGTTCATCATATTCTAGTTAAGAGTTTTCAATAGCCACAGAATGTATTGGCATTCTTAAATTAAATGTGTCTGCATTTAGTCTTTCCTGAAATAATTACAAATTTATAAGGTCCATGATAGTTATACTTATTTTTTTTATGAAGTCCTCCACATCAGCACATTAACTTTGGAAAATAACTGCATATACTTAAGCAATCAGTTCTTTGTTAATACAGCTGAAAACAGTGGGTGGGCTTTTTTTTTTTTTCAGGTGAGAAAAAAACAGGCTGAGAAATGAACACCTCAGATTGCTTCTGTTTGTTTGAGGCTCTTATCCTCAGGGCTGCGTTCTCTTGGCTGGGTGTACCTGTTGATCACACTGCTTAACAGTAATTATTCCAGACAGCTTTTTGGCTCATAGAGTTGTTTCATAGGCTTCATAAATCATACAAATTATTACCCAACAGAAAACTATAATTACCCACAAACCCTGACATGCCAAAATGTGTATTAATTAGATAAGGTAATAAATACTGCACATAGCTATAATTATTACCTCAAAAGTGACATATATACATATACCATCTTGATATTCTGCAGGAAATGATTCAATATGATGCTTAGTTCATAAAGAATTGTTATCTAATTTGATTAATTAGTTAATGCTTTTGCAAGGTGTTTCAAATACAAGAAATGAAGTAGAATTGTTAAGTTTCAAACTTAATATTATGATCAAATGAGATCTAAACTATAATTTGCAGAGGAATTTCCTATGGGGATAATTTATAAAAGTTTATGTTTCTTAGTTCTAAACTTGGGTGTGTATAGGAAGTCTTAAGAATGACAGCTACATCTAAAATTTTGCTCATTCCATTTCTATAAGAGTATAAAATGATTTATTCACTATTAAAATAAGGAAACCTTTCTTATAGAAACAAGCATAATATTTCAAAATATATACTTTTTATGCACCAATCTAGCCTGAAATTTCAATGTAGAAAGAAATTCCAGAGTAGATTTGAAAGAACACACTTGATTAAGGAACATTCATATAAATACTCAGTTCCTATCACATTGTTCTTACATATTTTAATGATGTGTAAGTTCAGACCTATAGGGTAAATGAGGTAGAGGAGTGCTGTTATATTCAAGCCTCTACTATATCCTAGTTTATTCAACACAATCTGTTGTTTTTCAACTCAGTCTTTTCAATATATGCAAACAAAAATGGATCTTATTCTTAATGTTCTGAATATTGTGTACTGTATAGTAATCTATTTGTAGCTCAACTGATACATGTGACACATTACACTGAAATAAAAATTTTCAGCCTGAAGAACAAAGAGGAACATTAAAGATTATGGAAGTAGGAAATAAGTCAACTCAACTGTTGTTTGATTAAATCTGCCCCCCAAAAACATTAATACTGGCGGCTTTCATTTAAGTAGAGGTATTCTTAAGAAACCTTTAATATGAAGAAATGAAATATAATGTATCCCATATTTTCCTGTTTAGATAATTATCTCCATGAATCATTTAAAAGTGAATTCAAAGACAACTGACTCGCTTGTCCTCATTTGATTATTATTGGGAAATTATTAGGGAACGTCATATGAAAAGGAAATCATGTTGAAGGTAACACATTAGTTATTCCACGGTACAGTTTTCTCAAAAATAATAGAAAAGAGACTTTGATGGAGACAGTTAAAGTAGTCTAGCTGTGTAACAAATTTCCTGTATCTAGCCTACTTGTCAATGTCTATCATTGCACCTAACACATACTAGGCATCCAATAAATACAGGCTGAATAAACTAATGCCACTAAAAGGCACGATGACTTTGGGAAAATGCAAATAACTCAAAGATGCTGCTAGTTCAGAATGGAAAATGGCGCTATAAAGTGTTATGGAAAGAATGAGGAAGAACCAGTTAAAGAAGATTTTACTTTATACACTCAAAATTTAGTTGATTTTCTGGGGATAAATTTGTTCAGACCTCTTTGCATATGACAGAGAAGACATACTATTAACAAAGGAACCAAACTTTGTCAATGTGATAGCAGAATTTTTAGCATATTCTATATATGCTGATAACTATAAATATTAGCATATTTGTTATTTATTATAAATATTAACATATTAGTTATGAAAATGTAGCCTATATACATATCTACATACTTGTACTTTATTATGCATTTTGTAAAAGTCCAGGATACAGAAATTTTAAGGCATGAGCCAGTTCTAGGGTAGAATTTATCTTCTTAGAGCATCTTGTGGTAATTATCATGCTGACTATCACAGGAAGGTGCAATCCAAAAGAAATCCATTAAGAAAAGCTATTGATGATTCCAACTTCTGTTTCTGGGATTAGGTGAGGTTAGGTTATTCACACCAATCCTTCTACTGAAAACAGAAAAGATACTGGATAAAATATATTTTTAAAAATTTTCTTTGGAAGCATTAGAAAGCTATCACAATAGTAAGAAGTCACCAAGCCAGAATCTTAGAACAATCAGTAACCCAGAGGGGTAAGTGGAGGACTGAGAGCATATGTTAATTCAGGAAAATTTGAACTTTAGGGTAAGAGGAATAGAAATAAATAACATCTCTACAACCACCCAATATTCAGAGTCTAATAAAAATCATCCATCCCTCCATTAAGTTGGGTTCTGAAAAAGCTGTAGCTTCAGAAAAAAATGTAAAGCAGAAGAAAGCCACCCTCCTCATACCTGGACAACTGCAAGTTTTCTTGAGCAGAGCAAAGCAGGGAAAAAAGGGAGGGCAGGGGAGATACATGGTATACTTATTCTAAATAAAATAGACTCACCTCTTGGCATCACACATGCTATAAGTTATGGCATTGCAAGTCACGTCTGGAAATCTCAAAGTCGGGCTTGATGTTCACACTTTTCAGTACTCCTATTTACTATGTTAAGAGGAATAATTTATTCAGTCAATCAACCACTTGTTCCATATATGGCCATAAAATGCCCTCTCTAAACAAAGTGCTATAGGATACAAAAAAGGTGGCAATTCCTACTATTATTCTCAAGATAATCTCTCATTTTTTAGCATCTAGGCCCAGTTGTTCAGGATATGGCAAGACTTCAAACAATTTCTAGGTTGAGTAAATATAGATGTCCTTCCTGTCTTACTGAGAGACATTAAAATTTTCCTAGTTTTATTGAATTCATCTTATTTAATATTAAGAATCAGCTGGGTTCTTTGGTCCCTAGTTCATAGCTGTCATGGTTTCTGCACATTAATTTATACATTTATGGGGTCTGGTAGAGAATCCAGGTCTAGTCATAAAATTCAGAGAGCTCGTCACCCAAGAAATGGTGAACCTCCCAAAACACACTTATTGTCTAGGAGCATTTCGTTACTGGCCATAATTTGGCTTATAATTGAATAAAGACCTTTGTCATAAGCTTAATATAGGACTCAAGAAACTAATAGGTGGCATTTAGAAATCTAAAAAGCCAAAGATTTCAGCTTAGTATCAACCGAGATGTCATCATTAAACACATATTAGTTGAGCTTCTGTGTCAGATACAATGCTCATAATTCTTACAGAAGACAAGAAAAAGTATTTTCCCAAATAGAAGCCTATTCAAAATAGGCTTACATAATCAATGTTTGTGTCACTCTGTTTTATAGTTAATTATTGAAACAATATCATTTTTTAATTAAACAATTGTTTAGTACATGCCTATTTTTTATTCGTTGCTATATCCTCCACACCTACAATACTATTCAGTGCATAGAAGATGCTCAAGTATTTGGAAAATGAGTGAGTGATTTTAAAAAATGAATGAATAAAAGGAAAGTCTTCTTCAGACACTGGCACCTACCTATAAACCTTTAAAAACTGTAATGTTCTATTGGGGGACACATGAAAAAGAACACTGTACTTATTCAAATTCCATGTAATGATTGCTCATATTGTGGCTATTTTTAATGATGTTAATGCTAAGTGATTATTTCATAATGTTATAACTGGCAGTTGCTGACATGATTCATGATTTCTGATTGTTTATCTAATCTTTGTTTCTTTGGGGGTCAAAGAAAAGCAGCAAGAGATGAAAATAAAAAGAAGGAGACACGGGTTGTCATTCAGTTTTATGCGAACTGAAAGGTTTATAGTGAGGAACTGTTGGATGCAATTTCAGTAAGCAAGGATTTTGTGGATAGATTAGATCAGTTACAAATTGCTAAATCTGATGGCTTAGATAAAAATTTTACCAGAGGCTTTAAAAGAAGTAGAACACGTTTTGGGGAGAAGCAATTGCCTTCTGGAGAGCGCACAGAGTATATATTTTTCAAAGCAAATGAAATGTGGGGAGATTGTGTAACTAGATCCTCAATGAGAATGAAATGATTGCATTTTCAGGTGGAACAGGCAAATCATCTTTAATGTGTAGTTAGGCTTCTTTGTTTGTGATCACTTTCCCCTCCTACTTCAGCATATGGCACTTAGCAAAATACAAAATATACATTTTAAACATTAACTAGAGAAAAGTAAAGCATGTATTATTCTTAGAAGAGTCTATATAAGGTATTTTATAAATAGAGAAACAATGAACACACACATATGTGTGTATATATAAAAACATAAGTATAGGTATATATCTTACCCTTTCTTCCTTTCTAGGTAGCTACATGCCATGCTAAGTTGCTGATGTGCAAAATATCTAGCATACAAAAGGCTTATCATTTTTGTTTGAATTTTCTTTTTCTTTTTCATTTCTTCTATCCTTCACTTTCAAACAATCTTTCGGTGATCTCTCACCTCCCCTACTAAACTGTGTTGGAATAACTAGAATATATTTCTTTAGATCCCTCTGAACACTTCAAGCATTCAACTGCATTGTGTCTGGTTCAGAAATTTTTCAAAATGTCAGAAGTGATCACGTTTTGGAAAGATAATCTCTTCTTAAATTCTTATTGGAGTGTGTGTGTGTAGTCTGATGAATGGGGAAGCAGGAGGAGGATGGCATGAAAAGTCCAAAATCCATTTCTTCCTGAAAAGTGGCCAGTGTTCCACAACCATTCAGAATAAAATGTTGTTCAAATTGAGCAATTTGTCCTCAACTCATAAGAATGTCTTAAATCTTCCTGAAATTGGGCACAACTTTATATCACATTCTTGGGCTTCAGCTTTGGCAGTTAACGTGCATTTATGGGCATGAAAAAAATGCCATTAACCTTTACTTATAGAAACCTTTTTTAAAAACTCCCTTAATTATGAGGAATACTCTGAAACTTTTCACCTCTCAAACTAAAGAATCAAGTGGGTCTTCTTCATACTTAAATACAGCAAGTTGAGAACATCAGGGAATTTCAACAGTAACTATAATTCAAGAAAGCATGTTAAGTGTATTAAATGCACTCAACAGAGACTCATCATTCATCTGCATTGGTGTCATGTTATGGCTGAAGCCCTTGGGCCAGTAACTTAGAGCACTATTTCGCCATTTCTACTTTTGATATACATGCGTAACCTAATATGTGTCTTACACACATCAGCACAAGCCATCTCTATGCATGTGGTCAAATTCAGTGACACAACTGAGAAACTTAAATATTCCAAAATAAAAAGAAAGTGAATTCATTTTAGAAATGCACTAAAGGCATTTCAATATGTCTTGCAACTCTTTTGAGTTAAGGACAAATGGGGTTAAGTGATATGCTTGCCCATAACACTCAGCACAATATCAGTAGTTACTTACAGTGAACATACTGATAGAAACAACATTAAAGCCAAATACATTTTTTCCAATAACTTTTTTTCTTCTTCCTTTTTTAGTGTGTAAAGTCATTAAGAGCTAAAGCTGGTGGAAAGGGGAATAAACTTTAGCTAAAGCTGGTGGAAAGGGGAACAAACTTTAAAAGTCTGGATAGTCTGATACATTTTTGTTAGAGTTATCCAATCCTCATTTATACTTTTTTTCTAATGTAAAAAATTACTGTTTAGGCTAAGGCATGATATCATCAGCTCAGTTTGGGGTTTCCACAAAATTTAATTAGAAATTGAAGGGACTTGATCATTTGAGTCATCAGCTCTTTCTGTAGACCATTAGTAATAGCTATGCCAAAACAGAAAATACGTAGAATTGTTTATTATGTATATAATCCTGATAAAATGCCCAGCAAAAGAGTCATGCTTGTTTTCACAGGAGTGGCTAAGTATCTATCCCAGAGATGCCCAAAGAAGGCTGATAGGAATCAACCAAGTACAAATCTGAATTTTTTCTAATGCTCTCATTTCTGGTTTCTTTGGACATACAGAACTTTTCTACTTCTGCTGCCCTGGGACTATGGGCCACAACAAATAGACAGAAGGAACCAGAGCTCAGATCATCAAGGGAAGGTTAAGACTAATAAGATTATTGAGATCAAGTCTGTCTATAAGTTAGGCAGAACTGATTATGTTTAGAGCCAGGAAGGAGTCAGGGAGCCCAGGCAAATATGTGCAAACAGGAATTAAAACCAGGCGATTCAGTTTCATAATGCAAATGGGCTGCTAGAGCATATAAGACAATTTCTGGATTAGCCATGAAGCTTCTTATATGCTTTCTGCTGAGACAAGAACCAATTGCAAGAATTGTCCTGCAACTGAGTACAAGCAATCCCCGTTACAGAGGTGTTAAGAGGATTAATCAAGCTTGACTAAGGGATGTGAGTCTATATTTAGGTGAGAAAATGACAATCTGTCACTCCTCTTGCATGTTTTACAAAGGAGGATGGGAAAAAAGTGGATTTCACAAGTTAAATCTGTGGGTCTGATGAACTGTTTTTCAAGAGACTTTGCAACAAGGCTACTTCTCCCATTAAATTCTAAGGACACTCCAGAAAAGCTATACGGTATCCTGTACCTATACTCTGTGTATTTTCTCTGCAGAGAACTCAGCTGAGACTATCCCCACATACAGACCGTGCTCTTGCTGCCTAAGTTTATAGCAAGCTTTTCTTAGACAGTACTTAGAGGCTGAGCTGAGTTAGTCCCAGTGGGAAGTCACTCAGTCAGTTTCACTGTCTCAGTCTCAATACTTTTTCTAATCTAGTTGCAAATAGGAAAAGTTAGACTTTTCCAAAATCAGCAGGAAAGAGTCCCACCTAAGGGTGAGGCAAATTGAAATTAAGATTGTGAAATAGATGCCTTGAACATCAATCAGAAATGTTTTTAAAGAGAAAGTATGAATAAGGAAGACTGAAGGCTGGAGGATTCTTCATTTGTGTCAGACTCTCTTGGCAAGAGCTGTTACAAGTTCCGAAATTAGGTCATGGGAGTTGGCAGTGGTGTCTAATATAGAAAGAGGTTTTGGGGATATGGTGCCCTCAGAAACAGGAAGAGTATTTATAGATTTAATAAGGATTAATAACTTGATCTGAGCTTTATAGATTACCTTTCATCAAAGACCTCAAATATCATAATACTGATCTCTTCTTTTTTACATACAACATCCTTGTGAAACAAAGAAGGCCCACTATCATTATACTGCTTTTAAAGAAAGAGAAATCAAGATCCAAGTGATTTAATAATTTGATCACACTTGCCCAATGAATCAGGGCTATCCAGACCCAGCTGGTTCATAATTTGGTGCTGTAGCTACAGAGGAAGGATCTCAATCCTGAAAAAGAAAGTTGTCCCAGAATTAAAATGAAGCCCCGTTTCCTAATCCCTGTGGCTATAATCTGTGCATCCATTTATCTTTATTTTTATTTATTTTTTTGATGTGGGCCATTTTTAAAGTCTTTATTGAATTTGTTACAATATTGCTTCTGTTTTATGTTTTGATTTTTCGGTGCAAGGCATGTGGGATCTTAGCTCCCTGACCAGGGATCAAACCCGCACCTCCTACATTGGAAGGCAAAGTCTTAACCACTGGACTGCCAGGGGAGTCCCCTTCCATTTATCTTTAATGTGATTTCCTTATTTAAAAATGTAGATAGCTATAGCTCTCCACTTGAAAATCTCTCTTTAGAATTCTACTTATAATCAACAGATAATTTAGAAAAAAGGATGGAATTAAAAAGTCATCAATGGATGCTAAAACTAGTAGGTTAAATTTTGGTGAAAAAGAGGATATTTTCATAGTCTCAAAGTATCTCCTCATAAATTGCTTATTAACTACAACAGGAGAAGAGTGAAGATAAAATTGAGGAAACTGGTGGATAGCACCTTAATCAAGGGACTAAAAGTAAACTCATCAGTAATAGAATAAACCAACATCAAACCCTTGATATGATGCACTGAGGACATCATATCACATCTGTAGTATTCATGCAAAAAAAAACCCATAAGGCATAATTTGAACCTTATCATAGGGGAACAACAGATAAACCCAAATCAAGGAACATTATACAATATAACTGACCTTCATTCTTCAAAAATGTCAAAGTCAGGGAAGACAGAGAAGGACTGAGGAACTTTTCTAGATTAAATGAGACTAAAGTCTCATGAAACGAAATGTAATGTGCCATCCTGGACAGGATCCTATAAAGAATTTCACTGGGACAACTGGATTTGAATATAGACTGTGGGTTAGATAAGAGATTGTATTAACGTTAAATTTTCTGTTTTTAATAATTGTACAGTGTATTAGAGCATATTCTTATTTTTAGGAAGTACAATACTTCAGTATGTATTTAGGGTTAAAAAGCACAGTGTTGCCTTCATCTTTCTCTTAAATGGTTCATATAAATAAGGAGGAGATAGAGAAAGAGGCTGCCAAGGCAAATGGGGCAAAGTGTAAATAATTGGTCAGTCTAGGTATTTATTTGTTGAATGTCTCAAGTCTAGGAAATCTTCATTAAAAAAGACTTGAAACATTCTACTAATAATTACCAACTCCCTGTTATGCATCAGAACCTTCTGTGGGCACAGGGGATATATTGGTGAGCAGACATATAGAGCTGCTCTTAGGGTTTGAAAATGTTTACCCGTTTCCCAAAGGATATCCTCAATATGGAGTTCTCCATTTATACTAAAATATAAAGTAGGACAGAGACCAGAACTCTTTTTCTTGAAGCCAATATCCTATTTCTCAAGTTCTAAAAGTAAACAAGTAGCCAAGGCAATAGAACACACAGATGTCTGTACTTTATGGCCTGTTCATCTCTTGGCCCAGGCTCTATCTGTTGAGTAACAGTTGGTGTTTTATATTTTCTTTCCTCACTAAGAAGGATTCATTTTATTGTTAAAGTCTGTATGTGCTGTTTGACCGTGGTTCCTATCATGTCCTCAGTCTTGAGGATGTGTTGTACTCAAGCAGAGGAAAGGATCGTATACATTTATATGCCCCTTCCTCCGTCCACTCAACTCTCCGTACATAATCTGAAGTAATTCAGGGCAGTGGTAATTTCTGGATAATTCAAACAAGAATTGAATAAAAACCATTTCTTACCACAAATAAAAGACACATTGTAGACACTATTTTCTGTAAAGTTCACACACTGAATTGGTCATACATAGCCTTTACTTAAAGCTTCAGTATCGAAACAGTCTCATAAAATCCATGATCATTTGTTATAAGGTGACAAGACAAAATTTTAATTAATAACAAGTAAATACATGAACTTGATATTATCTTTATTTTAAAATTATGTGTTCAGTATTCTGTAATCACTTAACCTAATTTCTAGACATGTACAGGTGTGTGTGTGTGTGTGTGTGTGTGTCACGGTTTACCAAATTCCACAAAAGTAGCAAATTGCATTTAGTATAATATGAGAAGTTGTATGATATTTTAAACTGATTTCTTGGTCAAAATATTCAAAACAATGATTGTAAATGTAGATAATTCAGGTAGAGAATAACTTTGTCCAAACTTGCAACATTGATACATGCCTCTGTCCAAAGGTTTATAGTAATTGGTGCCAAAAATAATGTTCATAATAATAATTACTATTATTATCATTCAACAAATACTTACTGAGTTCTTATAAGTTCTGTGGACTTTTCTAAGTGCAGGACATATAACCTATGTGGTCCACTACTCTCATGGGACTTAGAATTTGGTGAAATAATTACTATCTATTTCTTATTTGATACATATTTTTAAAGTGATTAATATGAGCAAGGTGCTATTCTAACTCTTTATCAAGTGCAAAATTGTAATCTTCATAAAAATTCTTGGAGGCTTGAGGTATAACTACTTTTATTTTACAGATGTATAAAATGAGGTACAGAGAGGCTAATGATTTCCCCAAGGGCATATAGCTAGGAAGTAGCAGAATCAGGATTTGAACCAGATGGTCCAGGTTCAAATTCCATTCTCTAATCACTACACAGTGTTACCTCTCATGGTGATGATGATCGTCATCATTATCACCATTATCGTCATCACTAGCATTGTGCTGAGCACTTCATATACCTTATGTCATTAATGAAGCATGTGACACAGTGTCTGGCATATAGTAGATGCTCAATAAATAGTTGCATAATGAATGGATGAAAACAATGTTTCAAAATTCCAGTGTGTTGTCCTTGAAAATGATGACACTCATTAACTGCACTCTTCTTGTTTTGACCTTCTAAAGCCTTTACTATATATGCCACATAATTTAGCATCCTTTATTATAGCATCTCATTCTTTAATTATTTAGTGGTAATGTCACCTGTCTAGTATGCTTTCAAGTTACTTGAGTGTAGTGGTTATCTTATACATCTTTTTATTTCTTAAACACCTATCAGGGTACCAGAATTCATGCAGAATTTAGTCTACATTATGCACGTACTTATGGACTGATGGACACTAGATTCTGGATCATAGTAGATTCTTAATTCTTGAATCCTTCCTAGAAAGTGGTAAGCATAACCATCATCCTGCTAACCTGAGAGAGTTAACTGCCCTCTGGGAAGAAACACTGAACTACCAGGAAAATTGTACTCACCCTGGCTCACCACCGAGTCAGGCAATCAATCTTACTTGATTACTGCTTCAGATTCTCATCACAGATATATTCATTCTCTTTCTCTCTCTCCCTATCACTGCTTCCTTCCCTCTTTTAAATTTTGCTTATCTTCCTCTCTATTTTTTAACAAACTAGAAAGAACTTCCAGGACTGATAATCACAGACAGGTTTTATAAAAGCAACTCCTTTTAATCCTGAATTTCAGAAATAACTTGATCCAGCTGTCAGTTCCAAGGGAAGAAAGTAGTGTTCCAGGGGACAGAAAGAAAGAGCGGAGTAAAAGTAAAAAATAGATACAACAGCTTGGCAACAATTCAGTTATACCAGCCAGAGAGTGGAGAAAGGAGGAGAAGGAGAAAAATGTCCTACCAAGACACCACATTTATCAAGGAAGTAAACAGTGTCATCTGAGAGCGTGTCCCTCACTTTCTTGTCTTATCCTCGTCTCTCAGGCTCTCACCTAATCTGTGAGGGTCATCATTTGGTTTTCTATATCCGAAATATTACACAGGCCTCAAAACATTTAGGAAGCCAAAGAGCACATGAATGACTCAAGGGAATTAAGTAGAAGATGGAGAACAACTTTCTAATCATCAGACCATCAAGTTCTAATTCCACCAGTAAGAGAGGCAAGAAGTATAAAGAACTGGGTTTTCTCTACGTAGAGATATTATTCAGGAAAAAAGGGGGAAACTATAACCACTCAGCTAAGATTGGATATCCAATATGTATCAATGATTAGAAAATGAATCATTTGACTCTGCAAAGCTGTTGGTATTTAATAACGTTAATAACAGTGAAATGGTGCTTTGTGTTTTTCTATCTCATTTAAAATTCACAGTAACAGTATGAGGTGGGTATTGTATTACTCTCATTTTACAGTTGAGAAATCAAAGGCACAGAGAGGTAAAAGGCTTGCCCGAGGTACCAAGTAGTGAGAGGCATAGTAGAAATTTGAATCCTAGGAGTTTGTCTCCCAAATCTGCAAGCTTAATGCATACACCTCCTAAAACACACATCCCAACTCCATGCATAGTAATCATACATCATATACTGTTATTATTTTATACATCATATACCATACATCATATGGTATATCCATACATCATGTACCATAATGATTACTGATAAATCCTTTAGGGTTTTTTGCCAACTTGTATAATCAGTTCATGGCCATTTTATTCTGTTTGATTTTAACAAGACTGTTTTCATCTACTTTAATCAAAAAGAGAAGCTACCTGAGGTCCACTTAACTTAAGCCTTCTCTTTTTGCCTCCAACTGTCCTGTCAGTTTGTCATGCAGGAATTGCTGAGGAATTCTTGACTACCATCCATCCTTCATGGGCTGGCAATGAAGGGAATGACGAAAGCAACTAGGGAAATCAGCAGCTTTGTCAGGATTTACCATTGCATAAGTTTTATTTTAGAGATGAAATAACAATGCCCTAGTCATATCATAAGAAACTTGAGTAATATCCAGATGCCAAACCCTCATTGAATTCTTGAAGAATGAATCTATTTTTTAACATATTACAGAAGTTAATATAGCTATTTTGGAATTCAGCATTATTTCCTAGAGATAAGAATTCAGTGTATCATATATATTTATGGTCATACAATAAATATTACACCTACTTTTTGCAAGATGCTAAAGCTACAATTATAAACAAGTCTGAGACCCTGTGTAGGGGAGCTCATGGTCTTGTTGGGAGAGGGGCTGAGGAGTTGCGGGGGGCAGGGAGGAAGACACAGTAGAGTAGATACTAACAATTAAGTACAATTAAACTAATTACAATTGTAAATACAATATAATTAAGAGTGAAAAGAGAGAAATTCCAGGGGGTTATGGAATTAGAGGAGGAGCTTTTAATTACACCAAGAGCCAAGAATGGCAGAGAGAAATCTGGGGACACTTTTAGAGAGGTAAATCCTGTGTAAGACTTGAAAGATGAGTAGGAGTTCACCATGTGAATAAGGATAGGAAGATGGAGGATGACTTTTAGTTACTCAGCAAATTAATTTAAAAGTCCATTTATGTTGTATATAAGTTAATACTTGTGGAGTGCTTATTTTTGAATAGTGTTTGTTGAATACTATTGGAAATATTAGTTGAATGAGTATTTATTGACTGTTGCTTCTGACTGGAATATGCCATCATTCACTCCTCTCAATGGGCTCTCAATCTACAATTGACTTTCATAACAATCAGAACTGGCCATCTTCAGGAAGAAAAATATTGTAAATACTTTTAAATTATTGGGATCTACATCCATTGAAACTCCTACCATAATAGTAGGTATGTGACTCCTACATTATTGGTTAATGGCTGTGTAATAAATCTTATGTATCACATACAAAATAATGAAGGGTTCATCAAGTCAGATCTATCTATCCTGGCCCCATGAACTATCTGGTTCTTACCACAGGTATGAGAGGTAGACCAAGGAGATCAACCACAACTAAATGACAGAAAAGTTTAATCCACAAGAGATATTTGGACTAATTCACAAGTACGAGCCATAATTTATCCAATAAATTATCTAAATATATATTCAAATTCATTATCTATATCAGGCTTTCTCAACCTTGGCACTATTGATATTTTGGGTTAAATAATTCTTTGTTTTGGGGGACTGTCCTGTGAATTGTGAGACGTTTAGCAGTATCTCTGTCCTCTACCCACTAGATGCCAGTAGCAATCTCCCTTAATACAAGTGTGATGAACAAAATGTCTCCAGATATTGCCAAATATCTCCTGGGGGTTAAAATTCCCACCCTGCTTAAGAGCCACTGTTAAATTATTAAATTTCATAAACTTCTAAGGAAGATACTCTAATTATCCCATATTTTACAGATTAAAAAGAAAAACCTAGAAAATTCAACTTACAAACACAAGTACCCAATTATTTCCATAACATCAATTAAATGTCTACTCTAATGGGACTAAGGAAAAAGTCATACTTATATGCAGGTTAGAAGTTTCCTGAAATTTTTCTCTATAATAAAAGATTTTTGAGGACACAGTTGGGCAGACAGTAGATGTCCCTTGCATTACATTGGAAAGAACAAACTTATAGATCCATGAAACTAGTAGCATAAAAAATTCAGCACATTCTTTTTTTAATTAATTTTTATTGGGGTATAGTTGATGTACAATATTGTGTTAGTTTCAGGTGTATAGCAAAGTGAATCAGTTTTACATATACATATATCAGCTCTTCTTTAGATTCTTTTCCCATATAGGTCATTACAGAGTATTGAGTAGAGTTCCCTGTGCTATACAGTAAGTCCCTATCAGTTATCTAGTTTATATATAATAGAGCGTATACATCAATGCCAATCTTCCAATTTATCCATCCCCCTGGTTACCCCTGGTAACCATAAGTTTATTTTCTACATCCATAACTCTATCTCTGTTTTGTATATAAGTTCATTTGTACCCTTTTTTTAGATTCCACATATAAGCGATATCATATGATATTTATCTTTGTCTATCTGATTTACTTCACTCAGTATGACAATCTCTAGGTCCATCCATGTTGCTGCAAATGGCAATATTTCATTCTTTATTATGGCTGAGTAATATTCCATTGTATATATGTACCACATCTTCTTTATCCACTCCTCTGTTGATGGACATTTAGGTGGCTTCCATGTCCTGGCTATTGTAAATAGTGCTGCAATGAACATTGGGGCACATGTATCTATTTGAATTATGGTTTTCTCTGGATATACACCCAGGAGTGGGATTGCTGGATCATATGGTAACTCTAAAAAATTCAGCACATTCTAATAAATAAAGTGTTTCCTACTTCCCTGGAATGAATGGCTTTAATCGGGCCATGTTTATGAGTTATCCCTTCATCAAAAATGATTTCTTGAACATATCTTTTGTGAATCATTTTTCTATGACCTATGGGGACAAGATGCATAATTACAAGACATAATTATAAGGAAAGGCAAAGAGTTTTAGACAAAATGAATGTGGTATCACAAGACAGCACTTGATTAATTACCATTTGAATAATAGAGAAAACAATAGTTATGAATTCCAAAGAAGAGGAAATATTTGAGAGTTTGATATCTGAGAAGGCTTCCTAGAAGAGGTATGATTTGAGTTACTTATTGAAAAATTAAAAGATATGGGTAGGAAGAAATCTCAGTGATTTAGTGAGCAAAGGGACAGTGAAGTGAGAAAATTCTAGGGGAATTTGGAGAAGAATGGGTAAAAATTTAGGGTAGAGTGGAGGATTAATACAGTAGATTCATGAGAAATGAGGTTGAAGAGACAGGTGGATTTAGGCTGCAGAGTTCTAAGTAATAAAGTAAAGATTTTGCTTTATTTTTTAGAAATTAACTTCTATAAAAGATTTTCTGGGAACAATATAACACAATGAACGTAGCTTTTCAGAAGATTAAACTGGTGACTGTCATGTGGAATCTATTACAACAGAGGACTCAGAAGCGATAAAGGCTAGGGTAATCTGGAATATAACCCAGAAATAAGATTTTTTAATTTAGAAAGGTAGTGGTAACAGTGAATAAACTATGGTCATTCAAAGAATGTCTGTATAATTAAGTGGATCAAAGCACCGTTAATTCATTTCAGTAATTATAATCACATTGATTCTGATCCATTTGCAGTAGAACTGATTATGGTCACATAATCATGAAGATAGTCCCAATGATCAAATTAGCAGTTGCAGTCAAACCAGTTAAGCTTCTCCTTTTGAGGTAGCTCCCTTGAAGTTGCTTTGCTGTTTTTTTCTTTTTTGGTACTTCACTGGTGTATCCTGAGGTGCCCTGTATTTTGGCATGCAGCCGAAGTTCTCCTAAAAGCAATCTCAGTGTTATCAACTTAACTATGCTCTAGGAGGTATGACTCTTAAAGTTATCATCGTCCAAGGAACAGGGAAATGGCAGATTGAGATTATTATCTGATTTAAAGAATCCACTACTGTAAGTGACATCACCTAAACTAATGAATGGTACCTATAAATTAGCCTGAAGGATCAAGGTCGTGTTCTCCATACCATACATTGCTTGGTCATATTTTTTGTTGATTATTCCTGTTCTTCTTCCTTTCCCTCTCTACACAATCTTGATTTTTCCATGCAAGGATAGGTAGAGGAACTAGATGAAAATCAGGCAGTGAGCACTGAAACATCTAGATAACTCTGGTGAAAAGAAATATAGAATAGGTAATATGGGAACTTGACTTATATTGTCCAGGACATTGAGACATTATGAGTTTTCATAGGTGATACTGGAGAGTGAGTTTCTGAATTTAGTGACATATTACAATCAACAACATGATACAGATGATGGTAACATTAGCAATGTCTGGAATAACTTTCTACATAGACTGAATTGGAGAAGACCCACATAGTTTCAGAAGCTCAAGAAAATCCCTCAGGCCACCCAAATAAATGTCCCATCTGCTTACTGGTGCCTGAAATTACACAGTGAGAGTTTCATTTCTTAGCCCCAGGCATTTGATTCCTGTTAAAATGCAAATCTCCTGGGCATGGCAATACTCTAAGTTGTTGTTACATCCCAGAAAAAACAATTTTTTCAGAGACTTTCTTTAATGCAGGTTTTGACAAGGGGAGAGTATGAGGCCACCGGAGCCTGGAAAGGGGAGCAACAGTACAACCTTAATGGACAGGGGCCAGGGGTGGATGGGAAAAGGGAATAAGAAGAGAAGAAGAACGCCAAATGAAGAGGGAGCATGTAAAAAGACTTTACTATAATTTCTGGATCTGAGAGTTGATACTGCTACTTGAAAATTGCTTTCCTTATATCTGTTTGTATCTGTTTAAGGTGTTGGAGAACTCAATGAATGTCTATCTCTGCCAATGAGTAGCTGGGGGGGGATAGACACTCTTCCAATCTCATAAGGATGATTAATTGTGATAGAGCTTTACCAGTTAGGGTTGTAGCACATGGAAATTATCCTATTCCACCCCATCCCCCTTTTTGTAGACTTACAGTATTTTTCTTAAACGTATGCAATCTAGTAATTTACTTGGAAAATATTATGAATTTCTCTTTGGTCACATCATATACAGAAGCATCTCAGTTTCTCTTAACTATCCGCTGAAAGAGCACCACTAGTTTAGTCCATCATATTCAGTGAATTATTGAAGCTTGCTCTTATTTAATCTATGCAGGCTGTTAATGCAAAAAAAAAAAAAAAATTCATGAACAAATTCCCCGACCACCTTCGAGTTTGCCAAAAATGCTTTCTTTTGAAAGAAAATTTGGTTTTGTTTAGGTTGAAGTCAGTGATAAAATATCTATAAGATGCTGAATAGGACTAGTTTTTAAAGAAAATTATAGTAATTTTTCAGCTGTAATTTTACATTTTGCTGCTTCCCAAACTCTCTGACAAAACACGAAAACACATATGTATAGCAAATGAATTAAAGTAAATGCTTTTGAAGTGAGAAAAAATAACTCCATGATCATCTATTTGTTCAATTTGGATGTGTATAGTTTAGATTTGTTTTAATATACCAATATCAATATGATTTATCTATTTAGATATAGTTCAGGAAAATCGTGAGAATTAATTGAGAAAACAGCATAAAAATTTACCTTTTATTCCATATTCCAGCTAAATTCTCACCTAATTGTCTCAAAAATTTTTTAAGAATTATGAAAATTTACTTTTATCTCTTTTACACAGAATGAAAAGTGACCAATTGAGGCAGAAGATGGTATCCCATCATGTTAATTTCAACAACTTAAGTTGATATTGTATCTCAAAGCATCTGAATTCTGAAGATTTGGAGAACCTCCAGTTTATTCTCTTTATTTAAAAGGGATGACAACTGAGCCTGAGAGGTTGAGTGATGTACTCAGAGAATTTCCCCCAAAGCAAGCCCTTGATGTGGTTTCCTAATTCCCTACGCAGTGAAGGTTTCACCACAGCATTCTACCCTATTGAAAATGGTCAATATGCTTAAGATCTTAGGTTTTGATGAGTTTCAAAACATCCACCTATTTAAACTTTTGTGAAACTCAGAGAGAAGCTAGTAAAAATTCCTAGGTGGAACAATCCAGAACGAAAAATGGAATTTCCCATTTGTATTAATTGCTCAGGAAATTGAGGTCCAAAGAGGTCAAGTAGCCAAATTTCATACAACTAGTCAATAGTAAAGTTGGTATTAGTACCATGAACCTCTGTTTAATCAACTCTGTAGTATGGCCTCTTTCGAGGCACTGCAAGCGGAGAACAATGTCTTGATGCAGAGATGGAGGACCAGTGAAGGGTCTGGACAGGAAACCTTGGCTGGAGTTCGTAGGTAAAGAGGTCTTGTGATGAAGTGTGGGTAGCCATAACCAAAAATGTTCTCTAAATTAGTGAAATTGTTCTCTTCAGATTTCAAATGCCAGAGATGTGAATATAGTTGTTGAATGTGAACAAATAGTAAATCCGTCCCCCCAAAAAAAGAGTGAGGGAGTGAAAAAAAAGTGAAAAACACTCAGCATGCCTTGAGCATAAAATAAATCAGACTTTCATGTGAACACCAAAATTTTCAGACTATTGATACGCATTCCTAGGTGACTTACTCTCCTGCAGTATAGAAAAGATGCAAAATCAACACTTTCGTGAACTGTAGTTCTATTAAAAGGACACATGATCCTTTTTTTGCTTAAGTATTTGAGTATATTTGCCCCAAGAAAAGAAATATTTTTTCATGGATAAATAATTAGGTCACAATCATCTTTATATCCCCTACCCCATTCCTATTTGTAGCAGAATGCCTACATATAGGAGGTTCTTTTAAAAATATTTGTTAAAGAAATGACCATATAGACAAGAGTAATTCAACACAAATAGTTACTTGAAAAACTAAAAATTTCTGAGTGGTTATTTGCAAATGGTAAAGGATAATGATAGATAAAAAGAAGACAAGAAGAAAAAGAAAAAAGAAGCTATTTGTGCATAAAATATTTCACAAATTTAATCAGCACAAATGTATACTTGAAAGAAGTCAGCCACCATAGGTATTTCTTAATCAATATACATCAAGTGTTTACTTTGTGAAAGACAGATGTCAAATGATGTCATTTTTGAAGGCTCAGTGGATGAAGTGGGAGGATATGAGAGGTAAAAAGATGGTTGGATAAACCACAAACTCAGAAATCAGAACATTCTGGATTAAAATCTTGCTTTACTGTTTACTATCTACATAACCTTAAGCTACTGATTTAAAGCTTCTGAGACTCAGTTTCAACACCTAAAAAATGAGAATAGTACTTAAGTATAAGATTGTTGTGAAAGTTAAATAAGATAATGCACATGAAGCACCTAAAAAAATGCCTCATGTACAGTGAACACTTAAACACTACTCTCTTTCCTTTATTTTCCTCATCTGAAGTTACGGGAACAATGACAATTAAATCAAAGAGATAGCAAAAAATCCCACAAATATCCTATTTAAAAATGGGCAAATAACCTGAATAGACATTTTTCCAAAGAAGACATACAAATAACCAAAAGGTATATGAAATGGTGCTCAGAATCATTAATCATCAGGAAAGTGCAAACCAAAACCACAATGGGATATCATGTCACACCTGACACTTGTTAGGATGGGTTTTATCAGAAAGACAACATATATATACATACACATACACACACACGTGTGTGTGTGTGTGTGTGTGTGTGTGTATAAAATATCCATAAGAATGAAGGAAACTCTAACATTTGCAAAAACATGGATGAACCTGGAGGACATTATGCTAAGTGAAAGAAGCCAAAGAGAGAAAGACATTTACTGGATAGTCTCACTTATATGTGGAATCTAAAAAAGTAAAATGTCGAATGCATGGAAACAAAAAACAGAATGGTGCTTTTCAGGAGCTGGGTGTGGGGGAAATAGGGAGATGTTGGTCAGAGGGTCCAAACTTTCAGTTATAGGATGAATATGTTCTGAGGATCTAATGTTCGGCATGATAGTTACAATTAATAATACAATATTTGTGTACTTGATATTTTCTAAGAGAGCATGTAGATCTTAAGTGTTATCACCACAAACACGTGCACAAAAGATGAATATATGAGGTGATGGATGAGTTAATTAACTTGATTGTGGTAATTATTAAGTAATGTATAGGTATATCAAACTGTCATGTTGTATGCCTTAAATGTATACAATTTTATTGGTCAAATATACTTCAGCAAAGCTGAGGGGAAAAAAATATAAAGTAAGGAGTCACAGGGCTTATATGTGCCCTGAATAGACTAGTTGGCCAAGAAATGAAGGCTCATTGATTGGGCTTAGATACTCTGTCTGTGCTTCTTCTACCTCAGTCCTCAGTCCTCCTGAGCTCGTCGAAGATAGTTGATGCACTACAGTGAAAGTGAATACTTCCAGAAGGGCATAAGCCTGTATGAGATATACTCTGACTGCCCCCAAAGAGGTGGCCAAGGGAAGCCTGAAGTGTTGCCAACCA
The DNA here is from genome assembly GCF_028023285.1 of Balaenoptera ricei. Lineage (NCBI taxonomy): Eukaryota > Metazoa > Chordata > Mammalia > Artiodactyla > Balaenopteridae > Balaenoptera > Balaenoptera ricei. The sequence goes on from NC_082640.1 coordinate 23,326,196, forward strand.
GTGTGTTCTTACCAGACTCCTGGGATCTGCTCTCCAGCCCACTTCCTCCCTATTGCTGATAGAAAATCAGTGGGGTATGGTAGAGACGGGCTAAATACTTATCAATCCCCTTTGCTGTTTTTCCCCCTTGGGAAGAAGAGCTACATTGCCCAGCTTTTCTTATACTTAAACGTGGCTACAGAAACGAGTTCTGACTCAGGTCTAACTAATGGAGTATGAGCAGAATTGCTTGGGGCCCCTTCCAGCCCTACGAAAGTTTTCTTCAATCTCCATCTTTCTCCTTCAGCCAAACAGTGCAGATGAGCAAGGTGACTCTGAAAGCCATGAAGAGAAGGAGCCTGGATCCTGAATTATTGATTAAGAGAAGTTCTTAGATATCTGGACAAAAATAACAGCTGGTTATGACCCTACACAAATGTAGGAGGAAAATATTTTCCTTGGTCACTACTCAAAGCTGAAAAGGCTATTTGAGCAGATAAGGACTGGCTGCTGTAAAGAATTTGAGAAGGAAATTGAAGGCACGATCTTGATTAATTTGGGCTTTCTCGTCAGTGTTCACATAGACAGGACAGGAAACAACAGTAGCAGAATGATTTGAACAACAGAAGCACTTCCAGCCTCTAAATATGTCCTCAATTCTCACCCAGTAGACTTTCAGCTTCCCATGTTGAGAGTGTTGAGAAGGAGATAGTATCGCAAAGACAATGCTCTTGCATTTTCATTCCCTGCACATGGTAGGCACCAAATACATTCTTATTGAGGAAAAGGATGAATGAGGATGACTCTTTCCCAAAGCTGTCTCAATGTCTACCCCCTGAAATCGAGAGCAAAACTATTTTTATTCACAAATGAATACAGAGTTGCTGACATCTTGTGACAGTCCAGGGATAATAAAACTCAGGTGGTGGGAGATTAATACTACGTGGCATTCCAGGTGGGGCAGAGTTCAGCGGGAAGCTCCGATGGTGTCTCTCTCTCTCTATCGAAGAAGCATCAGGTACAAAGAGGGCAGATGTCAGAACGAAGTACACTCGAGGAATACTCTGTCCATGGAGAGAGTTATAAGAGTAAAGGCAATTTCCGCCTATAAAATTTAGCTTCCAAGTGCCTTGCCAGCAGAGTGTTGAGAGTGGTAAACAAATAGAAATGAACCCAGTTAAATAAGCCCTGAGTTTGGATAGCACAACACTGAATTTAGGCCCTAATATATCAATTATTGCCATTCATAATATTGCACATAGCTTGTACTGAAAACGAAAAAGTATTAAAGAAATTTCCTTAGGAATGTGTATTTGGCAAAATTCTTTGATCTTACATTCTAAATCCACAGTTTTAGAATTTGAATGTATTTACTTCCCCATTCTGTGAAATGAACAGAGAACATTCTGTTAAATGATAATGTGGGATAGATGAATTAATAAATATCACGTTTTCAGTCTACTTGGAAGAAAGAAGAAAGATAGGGCAAATGCAAAACTATTGATATTCAAAGGAAATGATAAATGCTTTACTTCAATATACCTTTTTGTGAATAGGAAACATGCAGTTGCTTTTTTTTTTCCTCTATCATTTATAGTTAGAGGAAGTTATCAACACACCAAAGGCAATAGGTCAGTCTTCAAAACTGACTCGTTTCCACTTTAGCAACAAGTCCTTGAACTACAGAAATTCCATAATTTTTTCTCAGAACCAATTCTAAAATGAATCGGTTGGAAGCACAGATGTAAAAGATTCAAAAGCTGAACTGAATCCAAAAATATTACAACAATCACTTTCATTTTGCCAGATTCACCTGACCGCCTTTGATGACTTTATGCTTCTCCCTGAGCTTGTGATCAGCTATGACTCTAATACACAACGATGAGAGTCAATAATTAGCTCTCTGGTACCAAAATACACCAAATGCCCTGAATTTTTATTGTTAAAACTATGGACAAGGACTTTTAGCTACTGTGGCATTCAGAAATCGGCCAAATCTGATCCCAACTAACATCTCCAACTGCACCTTCTTCTTTTCCCTCTCATATGTCCTCTAAGCATCATATTGTAGGTTCCAAATATGCCCTGCTTTCTCTATAATTTCATACCTGCCATTGCCTCTGCTTACCTAGAGTAGCCTTTCTCTTCCTTCAGTTGATTAATTCCTACTACTCCTTGAAAATTTCCCCAAAACATCTTCTCAAGGAAACCTTCTTGAGCAGCCAGTATAGAAGTTTCTGTCCTGTCATGGTTCTGTCAAGGCACCGATCACAATGTGTAGTAATTACTTAGTAGTTTGATGGTAAACTACTAAGGTAACAATGGGGCTCATTTAAATCTTTCTGAATGAACTGATGAATGATTGCAGAAATACAAATTTCAGATTAGTCTGAAGTATCATAATAAACTCAATAATAAATTGAAATGTAATTTTTGGACTAAAATATGCATCTTCCACAGGACCGAACCCTTGGAAGACACGCTACCAGGCCCAATACCCAGAATAGAGAATGTATAAATGTTCAGTGAATGAATGTGATCACTTATCTTATTAGATGTAACATTATTAGTACTACCAGCAGTGGTTCAGAAAATAAGTGCAATCTTCCCCCTCATGTCTATGCAATAATACACTAACTCTTCTCAATATTTTTTATTCCATTTGCCCTTTGGTAAATAACACATCTACAAATCTTACACCAGGGAGCGGTTTGATTTTTGACGCTCTACTTTTATTAAAAACTTCTCAAACAAAAAATATTCAAGCATCCTTAAAAAGTAGAGTTAGGAAACTTTGCATCATGCTGATTTCTATGTAGGCATTGAGTAATGCATTCATCTACTTATCTAACTAATTTTTATTGAGTGTTCAATGTACTATAGTAAGCTGTGAGGAATAAAATTGGGAATTAGACACAGTCTTTTTATCAGAGTTTACATCAAAAGGAGACAAGTAAGCATACCTTCAGAATGTGGTTGAGAGCTATAAAAAGAAGTAAAAATGTTTAACCAAACTAAGGAATGCTTCCACTTCTAATGTCTAACGAACAGTCTTATCACTGAGTAGAAGTCAGACAAAAATGGAGGCAGAAAAACTAGTTATAGAGATGTTTTAGTAATTTGGGAAAGATAGGAATTATTAGACTCTCTATGCATTTAGATGGTCACATGAGCAGGTTTAGATAAGTGTGTAAGAGGGAAATAAAGGTGCAAGGAAGACATCTAGATTTCTAATTGAGTAAACAGTAGTGCTGTTCATTGAAATGGAAAAAAAAAAGAGAGAGAAAAGGATGTCTTGTCATTAGCAGGGAGAAGAGTTGATGAGTTCAGCTACATGCCTGTGGAACATCAGAGCAGAGGTATCCAATGTGCAGCTGGACATACGGATCTAAAAAGTTTATGGCTGGTAGTCACCAACTTATGGAAAATAATCAAAGCCATAAGGGTGAATGTGATGTCCTAGGGAGAGTGTCTAGTGCAAAGGAAAAATGGCCTCAGATACAATCTAGAAATATTTACATGTAGAATATGAACAGATGAATAGGGACCCTCAAAGAAGCCAGAGAGGTAACAGTGAAATTAGGGACATCATGGTGTGACGCAAAACAAGAAAAAACTGTATTTCAAGAAGAAATGCCATTTGAGAGGGAAAGTTTGACAAACGCTGAAAACAATTCATTGGTTCTAGCAACAACATGGGTGTTGATGCCGATGGCAAAAATTAATGGAAGAGTAGCATCATTGGAGGGAGAAATCTTGCCAGGAGGAGACTAAAATCTACTGGGGAGGAAGACTTAATATGAAGCTATTTAAATCCTTTTCAAATAGAGAGACAATAATGTAATTAGCATCACTATGTTAATAGGGGAAATCCTTTCTAATCATAAATGTGGGTGACAACATAACCTTGTAGAAGAAGCACTCGGTTTGATTTCAGATCTCAGTTCTTTACATACTACCCAGCTGTGTTACTTTGGTACATTGTTATTTGAGAGCTTCAACTTTTCACATTTACGAAAAAGGCATAGTGATACCAGCCATACGTGGGTTTTGGAAAAATTAAAATATATAAAAGCCCCCAACATGATGCCTATTAGAGATTGGATCCTGAATAACATGAATGTGTATAAATTATTAAAGTAAATGGGTCTCATACAGCAGCCTGAGTAAATGGACTAAGAAAAGCACACAGGAATTAGAAAGGTGTTTGGGACATGAGAAACATACCGGGTAAGCAGATAACAGAGTTGGAGAATAAGAGAAATGCTAGTGGGAAGAAGGCTGGGTGACCCTTGACTACTGGGATGAAGATTTTACATTTTATGTAGAAAGGGAGTGAATGCATAAGAGAATGACTAAATAAAGACTCTCATAGCTGAAAGGTCCTTCCCACTGGTGTCAATCTCTTTGAAGCCAGAAAACTTGAAGGATTTAACAGCAGACCGTCATCGTGATCATCATCGTCACTGTCATAAACATCACAAGTACCATTTCTTTTTTTTTTTTTTTAATTTTTTTATTTATTCATTTATTTATTTATTCATTCATCCATGGCTGTGTTGGGTCTTCGTTTCTGTGCAAGGGCTTTCTCTAGTTGCGGCAAGTGGGGGCCACTCTTCATCGCGGTGCGCGGGCCTCTGACCATTGCGGCCTCTCTTGTTGCGGAGCACAGGCTCCAGACGCGCAGGCTCAGTAGTTGTGGCTCAGGGGCCTAGTCGCTCCGCGGCATGTGGGATCCTCCCAGACCAGGGCTCGAACCCGTGTCCCCTGCATTGGCAGGCAGACTCTCAACCACTGCTCCACCAAGGAAGCCCACAAGTACCATTTCTTGAATGCTTTCCATGTGCCAGGAAAAGAGCAAAGCCTTTCCATGCATTATCTCATGCAACCCTCAGCACGGTCCAGTGAAGCATGTATTACTGTTATGCTCATTTTAAAGATAAGAAAACTGAGGCTTAGAGCACTTATTTCACTCAAAGGGTATAAAATCAGTAAGGAAGAGACCCAGAATGATGAAAGTAAATTACAATGCTGCTTCAAGTAAGGGGTATTCAAAAAATATTGAGTTAAAAACCGATTACACAAATCATATCACTTATTCTCTCAATATCCCTAAAACCAAAGTTATTTTATCTATGAGTAATCTGAAACAGAAAAAAAAAATGTACCCAGGCAAAGAATTTGAAAAGAACTAGTAGAACCAGGAAATGGCTGCTGACTCTTTTCTTCTGGGTGTTTTTCTTAAAACGTAGATCTTTTTACTGCTCAGTAAATGGAGAGTGAAGATGCATATTTTGCTTTAAAGTCTTCAAGGAGTTGTAATAAGACGTGGCATGTATGATGTAGGAAACATTACAGTTTGTCTGATCTTTATAAGCACAGGGGGAATTCTGGTTCTTCTTTTTTTAACCAAGTGTAGAACAATTGAATTATTTTGAATAGAAATACAGCTCTTTCTAATGCTCCCTTTTGTGTTATCCTATGGCTTTTGCCATTGAGTGAAAATTTATCTCTCCCTGCAACTTCCTCTCCCACATCCTTATGTGTGATGCACCTGAATTTATCACATAGCCCCATTCGTTTCCCTTTTTCTGGAGTCTTTCACTCCCTAATTCTATAATTTTTTTTTTCACTGAACCCAGATCCCACGGTTGATCCCCTGAGCACATTTCACCACCATCTGTAGCTACCATTAAGGTTCTCTCTTCTTGTTGAAAAGTTCTATAAATTTTGACAAATATATGGTGTTATGTATTAGCCATTACAGTACAACACAAAATAGCTTCACCACTCTCCAGATATCCCCTGTATATCACCTATTTAACCTACCTACCCTAGAGCCCCTGGAAACCACTGAACTGTACCATCTCTGTAGTTCTGCCTTTTCCAGAATATCATATAAATAGAATTACACAGCCTTTCAGACTGGCTTCTTTCATTCAGCAATATGCATTTAGATTCATCTGGTATACCACAGTTTGTTTATCCAACCCTATATTAAAGGATATTTTGGTTGCCTCCAGTTTTTGGCAATTACAAATGAAGCTGTTATAAACATTGCAGGCATGTTTTTGTGTGGACATAGGTTTTCTAATGGGTTGAGTAAATATCTAGGATACAGGATTGCTAGAAAATATGGTAAGGCTCTATGTTTAGCTTTGTTAAAAATTGCCAAACTCTCCTCCAACATGGTTTTACCCCTTTGCATTCCCCCACGAGCAATAAATGAAACTTCCTGTTGCTCTGCATTGTTGCCAGCAATTGGTGTTGACATTGATTGGGAGGGTGGTGAGTAAGGGTTAGCCATTCTAGTAATTGTGTAGTGGGGCCTCATTGTTATTATAATATGCATTTCTCTAAGGGCAAATGATGTTGAGTATTGTTTCTTATGCTTATTTACCATCTGTATATTTTTTTTGGTGAGGTATCTGTTCAGATCTTCTGCTCATTTTAATTGGGTTGTTTGTTTTCTAATTGTTGAGTTTTAAGAGTTCTTTGTTTATTTTGGATACAAGTCCTTCATCAGACACGAGTTTTACAGAAGCTTCTAATTTTAAACATCCAATTTACCATTTTTTTTCTTTCATGGATTGTGCTTTTTTTGTCATATCTAAAAACTCATCACTAAACCCAATGTCACACAGCTTTTCTCCTGTTTTATCTAGAAGTTTCATAGCTTTGCATTTTACATTTAAGTCTATGATATATTTTTATTTGAGTTTTGAAAAGCGTATGGTCTGTATCTGGGTTTCTTTATTTATATATGAGTATCAAATTATTACAGCACCATTTGCTGAAAATATCCTGTCTCTAGTGAATGGCTTTTACTCCTTTGTCATAGACCATTTGACAGTGTTTCTGTAGGTCTATTTATGGACTCTCTATTCAGTTCTGTTGATCTATGTGTCCATTCTTTCACCAATCCCACACTTTCTTGATTAATGTTGGTTTATAGTAAGTCTTGAAGTTGCATTTTTTCTGTTTCTTTTTTTCCCTTTTTCTCTGTCTTCTCTGGTTTAATTGAGCATTTTATATAATTCCATTTTATCTCCTTTTTTATGATATCAAATATATTTCTTCAAAAATTTAGTGATTGTTCTAGAGTTACAATTTATGGTTTTATCTAAGTCCTCCTTCAAATAACACTATACTGTTTTATGTGTAGTGCCAGTATCTTATAACCAACTTCCAAATTCCTCATCTCCGTCCCTTCTGACATTCATTTCACTTATCTATGTGCTCTAATCACACAATATCTTGTTACTGTTATAACTTTAAGTAATTATCTTTTAGTTCAGTTAAGAATAAGAAAAATAGACGATTTTATTTTGCCTTCATTTATCTCTTCTCTAATGCTCTTCTTTTATTTATGTAGATCCAAGTTCCATACCTAAACCATTCCCTTTTGCCTGAAGAACTTGACTTTTGTGTTCCATGTTACATCACCACAGAGCCTGTAAGAGGAACTGGCACTTTGTTAGTGTTCAGTAATTATTTTATGACTACTGAGAAAGTCTTTTAAATGAGAAAAATGTGTCATCACATCATATTATTTACCACAGTCATTATCTGTCTTCCCCCAACAGACTGTAATTTCCACAAATATAGAGACCATATGTTTGTATATCTCAGTCACAGTGTCAGGCACAGAGTCTGACACAACTCTGTCAATATCTGTTGAACTGAATTGTTACTGCAATAGAAATATTAATAAATGTATATATGCAAACAAGCTTCTCAATAGCATATATACTTTTCATTATCACTTAGTGTACTATTACATCATTATGATAATATATCATTAATGTCACTGAATGGTCCTCATGAAAAGGAAAAGCTTGGGGTACTTTTCTCCAGTTGGAGACTTGGACTGGAAACTAAGAGTGGGCATGACTAGTAATAATTCTTCACGTTTGCCTATTGTTTGTAATTTTGTGAATAGTTTCACGCATATTATCCCATTAGAGTCCCATGGGAGCCATTTGCTTTCTCTCTCCCATAGAATGCTTTATTAGCAAATATACTTCTTTCCTTCTATGTTTCAGCCTCTGTTGTCTGAGACAAAAATGATAAACAAATTGAACTTGCACAGGGGTCTCATGATTTCATAGCAACTAGGAAATTCTTGTTACAACAGGGGAACATTATGAGCCCTACATAAACTATCCCTCCAAACATTAGAAATGACATGCATAATTACTGCTATAACTTAAAAATATTTAGATTTAAATTTAAAATTGAATTATAGAATTTTGATAAAAAGTTGTTATCTGGTGAGAGAATATTGCATGGAATTTGATATTCCCTGCAGGCTTGTCTATCTCTTGGTTGTCTAGGAAGTAAAATTAATAATCCATGAGCAAATTTAATAATCCTTAATATAAATAAGTGCCTGCAAAGCTAGTATTAAAATTTGTACCAAGTTCTAAATAATTACCTCGAAATAATAATTGCTTTTTGAGTTGTTCAAGAAAATTATATCGTCCTCAAAATAATAAACAATTGGTACTAAAGGATACTGTGATTTTTTTTTTTTTTTAACCTAGTAACTGTAGTCATTATAAGTCCACAGCTTCTTGAAGGTTGAAGATTGTGCTTCTCTGGATAGCAGGGTCATCTCTGGTGGTGATCCAAACTTAGGCTGAATTAATCATCTTCTTTCTGAAATACAAATAAGCAAGGAGCGTTTTATTTTTGTTATAGCCATGAAGCACATCAGTGATGCTTCAGTGTTGAAAATAGTGAATACTGATGATCACAGTCAAGAATAACCCAAAAATTAAGGGAAGATTTCAAAAGGTAATTAATCCTATGGTCAATAACCTTCTAATATGTTAACTTGAAGAGAAGGAAAAACAATAATTTGAGTAAACCCTAGAGATGATTGCAAATGAGGAGATTACATACTCAAGACTAGAAAGTTAAAAACAGAAAAATTGCAGATGGATCTTGAGAGTTTAAGATGTAAAAGAAAATCAAGGGAATGAGATTTAATTTAGACAAAATGCCTTTATAAGAAGAATAATGCCAAAGGGATTTATAAATCAAGTAAATACCAATTAGAAACCAAAGTAGAAGAACCACAGAGAAGTAGTTTTAATGTCAAAGTATGTAATGAAAGATTTATATTTTGGAAAAATTCCATTCTTTTGCATAAGAGAGTAGACAATTTGAGAAAGGTTTTTATACTTTACATAAAAGGTGAAACTTTTACGTTTGAAAGGGGGAGTACAGTAACCTAATATATTCACTCAGGACCTAGAATAATTCAATTTAGTTCAAAAAATGCATTAAGAGCTTACTGACCGTCAGGCATTGGGCTAGATACCAGAGGTAAAAATATTAATAAAATATGATCACTACCTTTGATGAGTTTAGAGTCCAATTAGGGAAACTGACAGGTAATTAGATAATCTCAATATATTATTGTAAATATTAAGTAAATTATATACACTAAGTGACATCAGAGTTTAGATGGGGTTACGGAGATGAAGCAACAGTGGTTATAAATGTTAGATTGTTTCACCTGGATCAAATATACCTCCTTAACATTTTCAAGAGTTCCCTTAATCCCAGGCTTTACAGAACAAAGATTTGTGGATGGGAGCTATAAACAAATCACAAGCAAAAAAAAACTACAAATAAGATGTAACCAACAGCTAATCACTGACATAAGTGTAACTAGGAATAAATAACAAATTTCACAAACTGTTTTCTCTGTGTTAGTACAAGGTCTGCTATAAATTGCTAAGCACATATAGGTTTAAAATAGTAACTGAAAGAAATTTCTGAATTGCTCTCATTAAATGAAAATTTAAGACTTCTTCATATGACCAAAATGGAATACCTAAAATCAGATTTACCCTCAACCGGAAACAACTTAAAAATTGGACAAATATATGAAATGATAGTTTTCAAGGCACTGGATCTCATGCAGTGAGGGACGATGATCAATGAGACTGGAAAACAGCAAAGTCAGCATCGTGGCTGCTCCAGCTAACCACCTTGATAGGGTTTCTTAGATGAATAAGACACCCAACAGGATCCTGGTGGTCTCCCTAACTTATGGAGAATATACTGGACATATTTCACATGGTTACTCTTCCCCTTCCCCTGTCAGAGCCACAAGCATGGGCTGTCATCATGAAAACCTGGTGGGGTTTATGGGTTCCTAGAGGTAAAACTCACAGAAGTATAGGCCCCCCTCTCCAAGACTGCAGCCCTAAAGGGTTTCTTACTCTCAAGCTAATTCACATTCAACTGCTAGCAATTTGTCAAAATTATTTAATAGTTCCTGTTATTATATTGCTGCAGTGGCTTCTGCTGCAGGTAAGCAGATCTTCACTGTGACACTCTGGATGCACCTGTCACTCCATATTTCCATGCTCTGAGACCTCAGTTCTCTGATGAGTCCAAGAAATGTCCTTGATGTGCAATTTGTTCAGCTTTTTCTTGTAAGGAAGAAGAGTAACTTCTAAGCTCTTTAATTATCAGAGCTGAACCAGAAGTCAGAAATTGACATATTAAAAATACAATTTAGAAAATAATTAAAATATATGGAAGACTTGGGAATAAATCTGACAAAAGATGTGCAATACCTGTGTACTAAAAACAATAACACATTGTTGCATAAAATTAAACACTAAAATATGAGAAGACATACTATATTTCATATGCCAGAAGACTTGATATTCTTTAGATTTCACTTCTCAACAAATTGATCTATAACTTCAATGCAATTCTAATTTAAAACTCAGAACGTTCTTTTTTAAAAATAGAAATTGACAAGTTAGTTCTAAAATTTATATGGAAATGCGAATGATTTAAGACATGCAAAGCAACTTTGAAAATGAACAAAGTTGGAGGAATATCAATACTAAATTTCAAAACTTATTTTAAAGCTACAGTAATCAAGATGTTGTACTGGTGTCAAGACAGACTGATGAAACAGGGAACAGAGTATGGAGTATAGAACAGAGCCTAAAAAATAGACCCATGCATATAGGAACAACTGATTTTTGACATCTGTGTAAAATCAATTGAGTGAAGAAATATAGTCTCTCAATAAGTGGTATTGGAACAATTCTTGTGCAAAAACAAAACAAAACAAATACCTTTAATCTATACTTTGAACCATATGTGAAAGTTAACTCAAAATGTATCATAGATCTAAATTTAAAACCCAAAACTAAAAAGACTCTTGGAGAAAATTTTTGTGACTTTAGGTTAAACAAAGATATCTTAGATAAGAGGCCGAAACTTCAACCAAAAAAAAAAAAACCAATTGATGAATTTGATTTCATCCCATTAAAAACCATTGCTCTTTAAAAGACACTGTTAAGAGAATAACAAGACAAGCTACCAACTGGGAGAAAATATTTACAAATTGTATCTGATTGAACACTTGCATGCAGTACATGTAAAGAATTGCCAAAACTCAACAAAACCCCAATAAATAATGGGCACAAATTTTGAACAGATACTTTTCCAAAGAAAATATATGAATGGCAAAAAGAAATGTGAAAATATGCTCAAAATTATTAGCCACTAGGAAAATGAAAATATAAAATGCAGTGATATAGTTGTACAGACTTTTATAATGGCTAAAAATGAAAAGCTGTCCGACATAGCAGGGTTTGACGATCTCGTGGAGGGCTGGAGTTCTCATACACTGTGGTAGGAAAATAAAATGGTTCAGCCACTATGCTGAACAGTTTGACAGTTTATTAAAAAGATAAGCATACACCTATCATATGATCCGGCCAAGCCACTTCTAGGTATTCACCCAAGGAAATCAAAACATACGTCCACACAAAGACTAGTACACAAATGTTTGTAACCGTTTTATGTGTAATGACCCCAAACTGGAAACCACTCAAATGTTCATCAACTGGTAAATGTATAAATAAACTGTGGTTCTTCCATATAATGGCATACTATGAAGAAATAAAAAGGATAGACTACTGATACACACAACAAACAGTATGAATGAATTTCAGAATAATTATACTGAGCCAAAGAAGCCAGAAAAGAGAGCATACAAACTGCATTACTCCATTTACATAAACATTTTAGAAAATGCTCCTCATCTATAGGGACAGAAATTATATCATCAGTTGTCAGGGGATGGGGAGAAAGTGGTGAGGAGGCATTACAAAATGGCATGAGAAAACTTTTGGGGGTGATGGATCTGTTTACTCTCTTAACTATGGTGATGGTTTCGTGGGTAAATAAAGTTACTGAATTGGATATTTTAAATGTGCAGTTTATTATTGCCAAGTATCTTTAAGTCAAGCTGTTAATTTTTAAAATATATCTTAAGATAACAAATTATAAGACTTTTAAAAAATAATTTATGTAAACTTGACTATGCATTGAGAATTGTTTGAGTCTGTTATGGACTTAGTTGGGAAAAATTAGCTCCTGAGCTTAGTGCCATCTGGAAAACTTTTTTTTAATACTCTGTGAAGAGCTTTTTAATACGTTGTGTGGGGTTACAAAAGGAAAAAGCAATCACTGATTTCAGATATTTCATAACTTGGAGAAAGGCTGTACATGTATATCAACACAAACTCTCATGCAAACAAGCACAGTTTAGAGAAGAACACTCTCAATTAATCTAATCGCCATTTGAAAACAGTGTAATGTTATTTTGTTAGAACATATTATAATTGATTTGTTAAAATTTGAATGTTCTAACATTTAAATAAAGAGAGATGGACAGAGTATACCAGCTTTTTTCTCTTTGTATCTCTTTCTTCTTAGGTGACATCCATATATTTTTAGAAGTATGACGTGATGGGCTTTTGATTTGTCAACTGTGCTATTGTCCCTAGTTAATTAATCAAAAGCTAATCTGGGTGTTACCATGAAGGTATTTTGTAAATGCAATTAAAGTTTATGATCAGTTGGCTTGAAGCGAGGCAGATCATCCCAGATAATCTGGGTGGCCCTGGTGAAATCAGCTGGAAGCCATAGAGCTATGCTGAGGCTTCCTGAAGAGCGATTGTACCTGTGGATGGCGGCTTCAGCCCATGCCTGGCGTCCCTGCCCATCCCTCCCCACTGCCTGCCCTGTGGAGTTTGGACTTGCCTAGTGAACCTCCACAATGGCATAGAAGAATTCCTTGCAAAAAATCTTTTCTTAAGAAGAAAAGCAGTTTAAAAAATTAATATTTTAAAAATATTATTTTAAAAAAATAATACAAAATGTACCATTTTGAAGTGTACAGTTCAGTGGCATTAAGCACATTCACAATGTTCAGCAGCCATCACCACCATCCCTCTGCAGACCTTTTTCATCATCTCAAACAGAATCTCTGTACACATTAAACAATAACTCCCCATTTCCCCCTACACCAACCCCTGCTAACCTCTGTTTTACCCTCTGCGTCTATGAATTTGACTCTTCTAACTATTGCATAGAAGTGTAAACATACAGTATTTGTTCTTCGGTATCTGGCTTATTTTATTTAGCATACTGTAATAAATCTCTTAACATATGTCTCGTGGTTCTGCTGCTTTGATTGAACCCTAATGGATAGAGATAGATGTAGATATAGAATAGATCTAGAATATATAGAATATATCTATATCTATATGTAGAATACCCCAAAATAAACTAATTCACTCAAAACACAACTTTCCTTGACCAGCCCATCTGGTAACACTCTTTGTAGGCAGAATCAATGGCTCCCTCTTTGCCTCTCCATGTTCCTTAGACATATCCTGTTATAGTAGTTGTTGGTTTGCAAATCCTTCTTCCGCATATGATTGTGAGCCTTTTAATCTTATTCATCCTTACTCTCCCAGCACCTAAGAAATTCCTATTGAGAATTAATTCATTAATTAATGCAAATCTATGTATAAAAGTAAGTGACTCAGCACATCAGTATCTTCTCTCTCACAGGGGATTTGACTTTTATTTTTTGCAAAGACAACTATAGTTGAATACAAGCTCCAAGTTAATCGTTTGTCTCTCTGTACCAATGATAATCTGTATTTAAAAAGATCACTCGAAATTCCAATTAGCTATGCTACTTGGCTACAGTTACTTAACAGTTCTGAGCTGAAGTACATAGTGTTCTCAAAACACCTGTGTTAGCATTCACTCCAAAAATACACACACCACCACACATTGCCAAGGACTTGCTACAACATAAACTTTAGAACATTCCTGTACCGATTCCAGGGCACTATGTAATTCTTACTTTGCTAATGGTAAACTTTACCTTTGAACTTTGACACAACAATGCAATCTGAAGTCTTCAAAAACATTTAGACAGTAGTTGTGAAAACTGGGAATGGCCCAGAGGCATTTTGTACCACCAAATAAACATGCTTCTTATTGGACTCTGTATCTAACCTTTGGGGGATGGTAAATAAGACGCGCAGGAGAGACATGACGTTTGAGCCAAACAGCAACTTCAGTTGCTGGAGCTGTGAGTATCCATCGGGAACTGTTTGTGCTCCTTAGTCTAATCCCAGTTGAAATATTCCAGCTCATTTATTGATTTAAACTAGAAAACCTTCGACTCAGGGCATAGGTGATCTTACTTGTCAAGTTAATGTCTGGAGAATACTAGGAGGAAAATTTTATTTGTAATGAATTTGCTTTTCGACGCTTCTTTTTAAAAACTAATAATGAGGAAAATCTTAGTCTTTATTGCATGGCCTGCATGACACTGAAAAATAAAACCGTGCTGATGTAAACCTTTTATACTATATTTCCATTTCTCTTTCACTCAGGCCCCATTCTTCGTGTGTGTGTGTGTGTGTGTGTGTGTGTGTGTGTGTTATTGTTGTGCTTGTTTGCTGAACTGAGGCACTTTCACAAATTCTCTAAGTAGATAGCCACATGGAAATCAATAGGAATTTTCTATATTGTATTTTGAAAAGTAAAAGTCCAGCAGAGTGTATTTCTTACAGAGCTTGCCTAAGAAAAGTTGGTCAGATCTCTTTGTCATCAATGTCACATCTGAAAATCTTTACATTACTGTAATTGGCCTACCAGGTCTTAACAGAAAAGAATATCCAAAGAGTGGTAAGTACCGAGTGTCACAAAAGGACATCCACATAGATTGTTATGTTTTATAATTAAAGTTTGCTCTATTGTCTTTCAAAATAGTTTACAAGTTTATTTATTTAACACATTATTTTAAAATGCTGTCATTTTCACCTGTTCCTATCAGGGTAATGATAGTTGTCCCACCGAGACCCACCTGGTTTCTATGCTTTATTTATTTTTCATCTAAGAAAATCTGCAAATAACTCAGATTAATGGTTTTTGACTGTGTGTGTGTGTGTGTGTGTGTGTCTGTGTGTGTGTGTGTGTGTAAAACAATGAGGATTTATTTTTGTTAACATCAGGAAATGACTCATTGAGATCTACAGGTTAAAGTTGAAAAAGTTATAAATGATGAAGTCCCTATTTTCCTGAGTGCTATGTAATTCTTATAATTTCCAGGAAGGATAATTGTGCATCCTGAGTATCCCAATGTATTTGTTCTGATTTATGAGGCGGAAATGTAAACTCATTGCTTTTACTTGAAAGGGTGTGCATTGACAGCTTGGCAGTGTTTGAACTGAGAAAACTTAAAACTGTCCAGGGACCACACCAGCCAACCCACCAAGAATGCAGGACAAATGGGCATCATCGTAATGAGTGCTAATTATTAGTGGACAGGGTCATTATGTTCACTGGTGAATTAAAGAAAGAGAATGGTAAGATCTCTGGCCTCTGGCTTTATCAGTTCAAGTCAGAAAGCCATACATCAAAAGTCGAGGGTGCTTTCAAATATTTCACTATCCAAGAATGACTTTGGAGCACAGAGTAAATTGACTTGATACCAAATTCCTATCTGTACCCTTCTATTTAAATAGGTCTCACTGTGATAGAATGACAACAAATATCAACAATTTGCCCTTTCCGATATCATTTCTTTTTATTTTTTATATTTCTCTTCTTTGGTCTTTCGCCCCTTTGCCCAAGCAATTCTGCAGCGCACGTGCACTATTTCTTAGCTCTTTATCACACAGTCATTGTGATAAACACACAGCGAGTATCTCCCGTGGACGTAACACTTTACTGAACACCACAGACACATAACTCAAAATAGAGAGGATTTCACCCTTGACTCCTAGGAGCTCAGCTTATAACTAAAGATTCCAGATAAAAATCATTAATAAGAGCTGAAGCAACAGGATATATTCCAAACACAGATCGGTTCCTCCCAGGCTAACAGGGGCCTTGTGGTCAAATGATAGACAAATAACTGTAGGAACTCCAAGTGGGGAGAGAAAATCCCCTACGATTTGATAAGTTGTTATCCTCCTGCACTCATTTTATAAGAGACATTGAACTTGATTCTGTAAAATATGCACTAAGAAAAGCCCTCCACAAGTTTACCAACCAATTGCTTGCCTAAATTTCCAACTGCTTGACAAATCCTTGGTAACTAGGTACCACAAGTATTTCTGTGGGTCAGTGAAAAGTGTACGGAACACAGAGAAGGTATACAATAAGGTATACTGGATGAAAATTCAATAACCATGCTCTTTTCCAATCATTTCACCTGTCATAAGTTTGGCATAGTCATCTCTACCGGAAAACACGTGCACGCGCACACACACACACTCACACACACACACTCACACACATACATACACACATATGCAATGTCCACAGATGTATTTAAAATAAATTGCACATGTTTGAAGAAGGTAAAGGAATTGGGTGTTTATAATGTGGATCATATATAATTCAGTTGGAGAAGACCCTATGGAAAATATGAGTTGTGAGCAATAGTTTAAAATGATGGATTGACCACAGTCTTCTAGAGAGGATGAGGGAAACGGTTCCAGGTAGTACTTCTTCATTTCCTTCTTTATCAGTGGAGTTTTTCAATCATCCTAATCTAGCAGAACATTTCTCCTAGGCTACTGAGATATATTTGCAGGAAACAACTTTCCCCTCACTTAAAGAAATAGGTTTAATTCCTTCATTCCTAGAATGCTATAATTCAGGAAAAAAGTGAGTTTTCCATAAGGTATTTAAAGGAGGAAAGAGAGATGAATCTATGTGGAAAATTAGATGAAGGAGTAGAAAATTGCATCTGCCACATAAGTCCAACTACATATAGATTATTCCTCCATGAAAAACTGGAAATTTCATTTAAAAATGGTACTTGCAAAGTCAGCAGCAGTTCTTAACAATGTCTTTCCTGCTGCTGACATCATAGTTTTTCACCCCATAATAAGGGATAATTTGGACCCATTCTCCTTTTCATTTAAAGCTGTCCCTTTCCTTATTTGCATTTCTCCCACTGCTCTTCCCACATGAGAGGTGATTGCATTACTTGTGGAATATGATGAATCACTTCAACAAGAAATACGTGGCATCTGGTGAAGGCTCTTTCTAGCATATAAATTAAGCTTGAATGGCAGCTTGGTCAAAAATTTCCTTTGAAACTGGTCCCTGTGTGGCAGGTAGAATCAAGCATTATCATTTTATCAGCAGGAGGTTTTTCCAAGCTAGCTGATGTCTCTAACCTTTATTAGAGAGAAGTGGGTCACCCCCCTCCCTGAAAATAATTGATGAGATGAAAAGAGAGATCTGGGTGAGGAAACTGGAGAGATGTATTTAATAACTAGGCTAAGATGAGAATTGTTAAAAGAAAAAGAAACACTGGTAACACTGAATGATACTGCAAAAAAGATACCTATGGCTACAAAATAATATCCCAAGGAAGTAGCAAGATAAAGCATAACCATTCAATCAATTGAGGCAGACTTGCAAATATTTTCCCAATTAAAAAAAACAATCCCCAGCAGAATAAAGAGAGACTAGACAAAAGATATTTTGCATCTCTAGTTTGTGATTTTTTTCTGAATTGGAAGGTTTCTTTTTCCCTTAAATCTGTCTCTTAAATCTGGGAAAGGTAGAACCAAAATTATCAAGTTTTAACTTTCTGAAATCCTTCACTTTGTTTACCTTATGATTTTTAAACATTTTATTTGTGGAAATAATAATTATTACTCTTCCATCAGGAAATTCAATGTATTTCATAGAAAAGCCAGCAAAGAAACAAAAACATCAAAAAGGGAAGATTCTCCGACATTCCACATGATGGCAGAAGATCTTTTCCTTATTAAGTAGTCAAAGCTTGCAGTTTTGTATTATTCTATTAAATATAGCAAGATAAGCAATCTCCCATATTCTCTAAGCCATTTTAGAGTAATTTGTTCTCAGGACAAACCAGAAGGGATGATGTGTTTTCTTGTGTGAAAAACAAACAACCTCGGGGAAAAAGAAATACCAAAGCCACCTTCCTCAAGTCTTCCTAAATAATGTTGAGATTACAAAAAGTGCCTTTCAAAATCACACTTAAAATGGGATCTTTTAGACTACATTCCCCAAATGTCAATGATAATTTTTTTATTGTTTGTGTTGTTAATAACAGTAGACAAATCCTGTAAATGCACTTACGGAACAGGCTGCTTTGTACAATCCCCTTTGCCGATGGAGCGCTTCTTAGAGCTGAAGCTTTTTTCAGAAAATCTTTCTCTGACTTGCAGCATGGCTCTTGTCCACTCGGAACCTCAGAAAAGCACTGGGTCTCTTGCCCCACAACTAGATTTCTAGGCAGAACTAATCCAACAATTCGGTCAGCACTGGAAGATAGTGATATTGCCTGTCTCATGGTGAGAATTTAGAAAACATGGGCTATAAAGCTGAATTTCTCTACAATTTATAAATACAGCACCCCCTCTTATGCCTTTTGGCTATCTAGTTTATTGTCTCTTCACTTTGTCTTTTGTTTGTTTTTCGTGACAATGATGGTAAAATGGGGAAACGCACTCTAGTTTCACTAGCCCTCTACCTTCCTCAACTTCTTAAGTTCAAGTTATGGTCTGTTCTCATATTTGTGCTAATAAAGGGAAGCAATGTCTCCTATACAAAGTGCAGATTATTACAAAAGTAATGTGCACAATGTAACTTATCTACCTAAGTATGATATTCACAAAATATTAACTGAGCAAAGCTTAGCAGGGCAATGCTTTACACTAATGCCTTCATTTAACTATGAGAAGAAACCAGCCAGGGAAAATAATAATACCTTCCATTTTTAAATTGCCTTTAGAGTGCTTACAATGGATTCGTACATCAACTATAGCATTTGATTTTCAAATATAACCTTACGTTATAGCTGTAATTGTCAATTTATACATTTTGTAACTGAGACATTAACTTCTTGCTAAGATCATAGAGCTAGTATTTGAAAGGAGAGGAACGGAAATCAGAATTCTAGCTCCTATTTCTACTATATCAGTTGAAGAGCATAAAAATCATGACTATAGATAGTAACATATGTAAGTGATGATTTTAGTTTTATAAAAACATTTGGTCAAGTTTATTTTCAGGGAACTTTACACTGGGGATCAAGGGTCCCACAGTCAACTTGCTCCCTTGTGGCAATGTTACTTTCAGGATATTTTTATTACCTAGATTGTGGAGATGGTGACACAAATATATACATATGTCCAAACTCATCAGATTTTATACATCAATTAGGGGCTCAATAAAGCTGGGTGAAAAAAAACCTTTGAAACTTAATGATTTTTTCAAATAATTTCATTGAAATAATAGAAAAATTTTGAAAATAGAGATGAATTAAAACATTGAAATAAAAAGACCATACTTAGTGATGTGAGCACAGTCAAGATGCATAACTATTCAGAGTTTCTCTCTGCTGGAATATTTGACACCATAGATGTGTCAGTCTCACTGAAATGTCAGTCTTAGTGTCAATCTCATTGAAACAACGTGAATCCAATCTTGGTGGGCCCACCAGTAACTGCTCAGGAGCCCTAAATGGTTGCAGAGGTGACCATTTCCAACACTTCACTATGAAAAAGAATTGATGGTATGATCTTACCTTCAATGCGTGTGATAGATAAAAAGCTCTGGAAAAAAAACCAACAACTCACTACTCAGTGATTATATGGGAACAAAGCTATGAATTCTTACAAGTGATTATTTCCTAGTAGAAAACATCAGGTTATTTGGCTCAGCTACTATGCTAATCTATCAATACTTTAACACTGTTTTAATAAAGTGCTAACATAACCAATTATACAAGGCAGCATAATTAACATTAATATTAATGTCAACAGACCTGAATAATATTGAGATTTCAAAAAGGATATCTTTCCCATGTATTCCTAAAAGCAGTATAGATGCCAGTAGAGGATAATCCTACTTACTATTTATGTATTTACACATAAAAAGGAAAGTTCAGGATTGATACAGGTAATTTGAGCAAGCCATACCTGCCCAAATACTTTTTGATATTATTAACTAAGTCCCTTCCTTTGGTGTTCTTATATTCTCCTAGACTTTTAAAACTAGAGATCCTTAAAGACCATTCAACTACCATTCCAACTAGGATTTTCTATTGAGGAAAATATAACCAGAATCACTGAGACTTGCTCAGGCAGAACCAAGGCTAGAACCCCACTTTTCTGACCACTATCAAATTGTTTTATCACCAGGTTATTTCACATACATTTCCAAGTTTATAACCTTGGGATTATTTGTCAAAATATCATAGTGACATACTAGATTTCATAGAATTCAGAAAACTTTATGGCCAGTCAAGAAATTATTGCAAAACCAAACCAAACCAAACCAAAACACGATTATAACACTGGTTTCTGTCTGCAATATTAAGACTTGAATAATCCTTCCAGACTTGGGGGGCGGTGTAGGAAAATAGAAGGCAAGTAAGAAGATGGGAAACAGAGCATACTGAAGTTTTTCTTCTATCCACTGGTTGATGAGAAAAAATGTATGCATAGAAATATGGGAGACGGTTTCTCCATAACTATCTCTGAGATTATAGAATTTAGCATAAGATTGGATGACTTTGCACCTTTAGTGAGAGTTTTTTTAGTTGGGTGGTAAAGAGATCTCAAGGAAATCTTTAAGAGTCATGTCTCAGAGCTGCAAATCTGTCCAACAATCCTGCATAGACGTCCCATTTTACAGATGAGGAAAGTGAGTCAGAAAGTATCATGGCCACTTAGGTAGTTGGGATTTAGTGATAAATTCCATGACATTTCATGTTCTGTTTACTAAACCAGCATCAACGTAAGATTGCCCCTCTGATGATATCCCATGAGTTTTATCTTAAGTATAATGTCATAAACATTTTAAATAACTTTGAGTTAATTATGTATTTCCTTAATTAAAATCAGAGATCTGTACTAATACCCTGATAAATTATAAAATGTTCCTTGTACTTGTCATCTTTCCCTTTTTCTTCCACACCATTTAGATGTTGCTTTGTCACATGAATTTATCATTAGCATACAGAGTACAGACGGGGGACCCTACAGTCCTGTGATCATTTAAATTGAGCAGTTTGGGGTTTTTTTCTAGCCCCACTACTTTTCTTGAGGCCTGTCAACTAAAACTACATGTTCCAGACATTTTGTGGTTTGATGCATAAGGGTAATAACAGGTTTAACTTTTTAAATTAATTCTCTAAATAAATATGACAGTTTGAAATCCATATTTTCCTCAGAAATAAAGAAGACGGTTATTACTTAATTTTAAGCAATTTTAAACAGTGTTTCCAACAGGAGTTATTTATTTTTCCAGAACACTAGTAAATGTTAAACAGCCTTTGATTTACAAAACTTCCATGCTTCATTTTGTGTGTCTGCGTAAATCAAAGTGCAACTGTATCTTTCTTGACAATAATCACTTAAAGTTTTTTTAATCTTAGACTATGGTTCCAAATTTGAGTTGATGTTCCATTACATTCTCTCTGTTGGCATATAGATCCTTTTAATGTAGTTTAAGAGATAGTGACTGAGCACCTCAATGGGAGAGGAGAAGAGAGAAGAGGAGAGGAGAGCAGGGGAGGGGAGGGGAAGGGAGAAGAGAAAAATTTTAAGACACGGGATTTTTCAATGTACTTGGTATGTTGCCCCAAACAAGAAATTTGTCAATATTTTGGCATTTTATTTCAAACTACAAGAAGCAGAAGCTATTATCAACATTGGAGTAGCAACCTTTTTAAACATCCTTTTGAAATATATTTTTCCATACCATACATCTAAACTAAACTCTTGTGCATGATTATAAAGTTAATGATTCTCATAGACCCACAGGGCCTTGACCTGAAAAAGATCTTGAAAGTATGCAGAGCTCCTGGCTTTTGGCAAATAAGGTGATAATTATATCCATGTTAAAGATAACACACTGAGGAATCATGTGTGTAAGTGGTTTTTACAGTGTCCCGGAATAACTCTCTACCATCTGCGACTTAGTTTATATGAATAAAGAGGTGTTGATGTCAACAAACTATTACTTTTAGTAGAAGTCTATAGAGAGGTATATCTTCAGCATGAAAGGGGCATCTGATTTAACTCTCTTGATTTGTGCGATTGAATTCTTATATGTTAAATAGCACGGCCAAAATTACACGGAATAAGAAATAAAGCCAAGGTCTCTTGATTTCCACCTGGGTGCTTTCTCCTTTACTCCACATATAAATTTGAAATGGGCAGCGATGGATGGGTTTGATGTTTTTTGAGTTCTGTGTCTGAATATAGTTATTTCTTTCTGATTTCTCCAGCATAGATTGCCCATTCCATTCCTGAACCACCCATTTTTCCTTAGTTAGCTTTTTATGGCTTTTATAGCTTTGTCCCATCCTTCAATGTGAGTCTTTTGGTCTGAGAACAGGGTATTAAATCAACTTGAATTACCCACAGTGACTGACATAATACTTTGTTCATAAAAATGCTTAAAATGGATTTCATTGATTAGGAAGTTGATAAAAAGTCATTACCTATGATACTGAATTTAGAATAAGATATTCAGTTCTCAAAATATTTAGATTTAGTACCCTTTTAAAAATGCTAACATGACGTTAAGGAATTAAATAAAAATCAAAAATGATTTTGCTTAACAAAGTCATTTGTGAAAAAAAAATTCTCTCCTGTGCCTTAAACTATTTCCCATATAATTTTTTGATAAGTATTTTTGATTAACATTTATCTTCACAAAAGGAAACAATGGATTGCATGAGAAAATAAATGGTATAAAGTAAAATACTTGCTATGTAGAACTCTCAGAGAATAATCTTTCAGCATAATAGCCTTCCCAAATAATAGTTTGCCCCTTTTAAGCAACATTTAAGAAAATAATTTTGATTAAAATATTTTAAAATACATCAAGCATTTCTTGATATTATAAAACAGAAGACTTCTAAATGGAATTTAACATTCTTACTAAAAGGCCCAGAAGACTTCATTCTTAGTGACTATTTCTGTTTTTTATGATTATTTCCCTTCCCTTGAACTAAGATGTCAGCTATCACTTGCTGCTGTCAGTGTAACTACCCTTAGAAGTATATTTCCTCTCTTTAAGTCCTTGACTCTAAGATGCAGGTGGTTTGCCAGGTTTGTTAGAATTGAGCGCAAAGTATGTATAAACACGCGCTGAAACCCGAGGCCTTTAAGTAGTAAATGAATTTTAATTCTTGCACTTTATGAGCTGGATTTGGCTTCTCAGTGACCAGTTTTAACTAAATTTGTCATTCTTCTCTGTGTCCCAGATATAAGAGATTGATGAATTATCAGCGTTTAGGATAGCTGAACTGTAAATCTATCAGATCCCCGATATTACAAATTTTGCCTGCCTGATAAAATATTTGTTTCTACTATGTTATAAAAGTCACTCTGTATGTTGTATTCTGGTACTGGTTATATTATATTAGTTCGGGGGTCCCCAACCCCCGAGCTGCGGACCACGGGTACCGGTCCACGGCCTGTTAGGCACCGGGCCGCACAGCAGGAGGTGAGCAGCGGGCGAGCCAGCGGAACTTCACCTGCCGCCCCCATGGCTCGCATTACAGTCTGAACTATCGCTGGCTTTACCGCCTGAACCGTTCCCCCCCACCCCCGCCCCGTCCGTGTAAAAATTGTCTTCCACGAAACCGGGCCCTGGTGCCAAAGAGGTTGGGGTCCGCTGTATTAGTTAATAGAGACTTACTAATATTGATCTTCACTCCTTCTCAAGTGTTGAGTGTGTCTTCTCATGGGTCTTGGCTGATGAATGCCAACAACTCAGCAGCCTAGGTATGTATCACCTTTACAAAACTGCCCCATCAGTGCTGTCCAATTTCTGACAACACGCTTTTCCTCACATCTCCCAAACTCTCCAACTTCTCAATTTCCTTCATCCAATAAGCTCTCCCTCCTTATTTTGCTACAAGTTGGTAGGATTGCTACTGTCAGTTTAAACATTTCCTCAACTCTGCTCTTATAGGGTAGGTCCGTGAAGGGCTGATGGAATAGGTTGTTTGTTTGTTTGTTTGTTTGGAGGAATTATAGATTCATAGTCAATGTGTTATATATGATGCATGGTATGGATCAAAGTCACCTTTTTTTTTTTTTTTTGCACATGGATATCCAATTTTTCCAGTACCTTTTATAGAAAGACTATTCTTTCTTCACTGAATTGACCTTACATCGTTGTCAAAAATCAGTTGTCCCTATATGGATAAGTTTATTTTTTGGCTATCTACGCTGTTCCATGATCTAGTAGTCTGTCAAAATAGCAGAATGGTGGTAGTCAGTTTTTAATGAATATAACAGTATCCCTTAAGCTCAAAGCAGTGATTCTCTTTTCACACAGATAATCCCAACAAACTTGTTTTGAAGTGCTGCCTTTAATTACTGGCCCCAGGGTCTGGATTTTTTCAAGCTGTTTATATATTAAGTGCTTATGTTTGCTGAGACTCAGGGCTCCCCTCAAAAAGCACCATGAACCTCCTTTCTATCCAATTCTTTAGACGCAAGTATGGAAACGTGTGTTGAGAGAAGGAAATATGGAAATTTTAGCTTCAGGTAAATGCTTCTTTTTTTTTAATTCCTTCAAAGTTCAGCAGGAGATAAAGATGGATATTCAAGTGAAGTTGAGGAGCTGGAAGGAAATTTGAGATAACATTGTTTAACATGGAACAGACCACGGCTAAATGTTAGGATCCCAAATAATGTTTAAAGATGCGTTGGCTTTGGAAGATCATTTCCAATGAAGCTCTGAACACGATATTTTCTAAAGAAAAGCCAATTAGATTCCATACATAATATTTTATGAATATTAACATGTGCATATATTACAATTAATTGCATATATATTAATTCAGCATGCATTAGCATCTGTACTTAGTCACTCTCAAATTTGGTTAATTCAGGAATTATTAAATACAAAGAAAATCTAGAAAAATTACATTCAACATTGAATATAAATTCAAAATTTATGTAACAAATAATATACCAAAAATACATAGTTCCTTCTTCTACCCAAATTACAGTTCTTGTCTTCTACTTTATTAAACTCTTTTTCTGTTAAACTCTTTTCTATTCTATTTCTATTAAACAATTTCTATTTAAACTTCTAGATGTCTTGGGGAAAACACTATTCAACTACTTTGAATAGACCAAATAAAATGAGCATACAATATCAGACCATCCAATATTAGTAAAGTAACGATATAGTGGAATAATACTCTTTACAAGGAAAGCACGGCGTACCAGGATCGTTAAGTGACTTACTAAAAGATACATTTAGCTAATAAATTGCTGGGGCTGATAGTTACACTTCCACCCCACTTTTCTCACCCTTCCAAATGAAGACAATGAGTAGCGGTTAAAACCAACGTGTTAAAAGGCCTGTACTCAACACTTAGGATTGCGAAGACTGGTAAGAATCTATCTTGAGAAGATTGGTAAGAATCTATCTCCATCCTCAAGAAGTTTAGCAGGAGATAAAAGGCGATGTACACATAAATATGGAGCATATATGTATGGTATTCGGGGCCTGAGAAAGGGTCGCAAATGGAACTGAGTTCAAGTAATGGGAGACGGAAAGGAAGAGAAAGAGGAAGAGGAGAAGGATGGCGAAGCAACCAAAAGCAAGTTCTCTTCAGATTGAGCCAATCAGTAGAGGCCCTTGAGGTAATTCTTGCAAGTGGGAATTCGAAAGCTGAGGGTCGAGAAGGAAAAGGAACAGGAAAAGCATGTAAAGATGAGGAGGCAAGTAAGTCAAACGGGAAGACACCACATTTCTCTCTGCCACAGCCCTCCACGCACAGCCCTGCGCTCCCCAGAAATGTTACACTTTTGTGAAGCCCGGCTCTGCTCCCGTCGTATGACTGCAGCTGGCACATGGCAGCAGGCACTTCTCCAGCCAATGTCTGCACCTTGAGAGAGGGCCATCCTCGCAGGCGCCGTCCCATTGCAGTCCACGTGTGACGAGAGGCAAATGAAACTTGATTGTTTTGTGATCAGCATTTGTGAGAAACAAGCTTTGTGTACCATTCCAACACTGATTTTTATACTTTTCTTTAACTAAAGGTGGAGGAAGCTTTTAGTAAAAGCAGTCCAGATCCCCAGCCTCATAACATGAACGTTATGGCCTGGCTGTTTTCCAGTTTCTCCGTGATAGGAGACAAGCACCCTCCGATTTAATAACTAAATTCATGTTTTCCTCCTGCAGCAGCTTGTGCAATGATTGAAGTCAGAAGACCTTGGCAGCCTCTGGCACTGGCAAATAGAATGTGGCATTTTCATCATACGATTAATTAATGTTCCTGATTCAGGGAGATACAGCACCGCTTTACGTCCCTTGTGTTATTGAATAACCTCACATGCATTGTTTTGCAGGCACTTTTTACATCAGTGCAGGTAAATCCCAAGTAACCGGCCACAAAAGCCTAAGTTTCTGCTGAAGCTCTGCGTGAGTGACTTGAGGATGTGCCTGGATGGGAGAGAAAAGAAAGGAAAAGAAGGAGGAAGGAAAACCTGTGTTAGCCAATCCATCGTGTCGGAGAATCCGTTTTACTTCTTGCTTGTCCATGATTTGCAGTCGTATTTGGTGTTTTGTTAATAACCTGTTTCCTTATTCACACGTCAAGAATGATAAAAATGGGACTTCCCTGGTGGCAGTGGTTACGAATCCACCTGCCAATGCAGGGGACATGGGTTCGAGTACTGATCCGGGAAGATCCCACATGCTGCGGAGCAACTAAGCCCGTGCGCCACAACTCCTGAGCCTGTGCTCTAGAGCCAACGAGCCACAGCTACTGAGCCTGCGTGCCACAACTACTGAAGCCTGCGTGCCTAGAGCCCGTGCTCCGCAACAAGAGAAGCCACTGAAATGAGAAGCCCATGCACCGCAACGAAGAGTAACCACTGCTCGCCACAACTAGAGAAAGCCCGCTTGCAGCAAGGAAGACCCAACACAGCCCAAAAAAGAAAAAGGTAAAAATAAACATCCCAGCAGACAGTCAAGAAACCTGCCTATGTGATCCTTGGAAGTTATACCAATTGGCCCCTGTATCAACGGTTTCAAACCATAAAGCTATTCTCCAGGGTCCAGCGAGTATAAACAGGATGCTTTGGAGAATCCAACGAGGAGATGTTATGGAACTAAGTGTATTCATCTTTCATTTCTAGCGTATTCTGGACCCAATAAGAAAGAGGGGCATTGTGTCGTCTAACAAGTTGTCTCAAATACTGCAAAACAAACGAAAAGGACAAATTTATGCCATACTTGCTACTTGGCTTTTCTTCTTAAAGTTGAGTATTGAAATATTATAGTTGCACCTTCCCTCCCAAAAGGAGCAAATGTCTTTCTCACAGTTAACTGAAGTAATGAGCCATTCAGATAGAAAATGATCACATCTTTTGAGAAATCTATTCTCTATATCATTAGAGACTTGGCATTTTATCCCTTCAGACTACCTTTGGGACTTCTAGGGCATTGGAATGCACCAGAGAAGGCTCAGTCCCCAGTGAAGAGCTCATCAGACCTAGGAAACGGCCTCACCATGTTGAATTATTTCCCCGGTGAAAGGTTAGTACAGAAGGAAAGTCAAGGAGAACAACAAATTGTGCCACAAACAGAAACTGAAAAAAAAAAAGTCCAGAAAATTGTCAGGAAATAGTAACCAACATGTGTAGTGTTAGAGAAAGAAAATGCATTTATTTATTTTTAAACCACTTTCCCACTCTGCCTTCAATATAATACACATCATAGAATCACTTTAAGTTTGCGTTTTTACCAAATTGAGATGCTTTCAAATGGAAAAAAATACCTATATATGGGTAATATGAAAGAAATAGATACTGACACTCTTGAATAATTCAGGAATCTGCTGAAAAGATTTTGAGAATTCTACTTTCACAAAACCCCAACATTGAGATCCTTAATGTTGCTTTCTAGTTAAACTCCTAGAGTACTGATGAGGATTATTGAATTGAGCTAAGGTAATTGGTAACAGTCATGGAAAGGAAAAATGATTCTGGGTAAAAGAAAATGACAGTCTCAGTGTTTCTCCTTCATTTCTTAGTTAAGTTATGCCTAGTAAAAGCACAGACTCTCGTAACCACATGGGCTTTACTGAAATATTATGTTTCTCAATCCTCCAATGTACTTTGCTTTTTATTTCTATTTTCTTCTAATCCCCAAATATTTTGTTTGCCTTTCTCGCTAGAGTTTAGTATATTTCTGTATCCTCTAAAATCTCTAATGCATTTTTAACACTCAGTAAATTTTAATTAAATATAGAAGTAAAAATACATTCCAGAAATTAGTATTTATTTTCTACTATTTTAAAAAATTTACATGCCAGTAAATGCCAGTCAAAACTGAAAATTCTGACAGCATTGACTAGTGCTGGCTCAGGAAATACGAGTTCTCTAAAATTTGAACCCAAAATTGCTATGTGGCATGGACAGAATTTTAACTATTCTTGACTCACTTTCTCCCTATTAAAAGAAGTGATTCTTCCGTCACAGGAAAGCCAAAAAGGCAAACATGATGCTAGATAAGTTTGGTTTTTTTCTGGGAGAAATAAGGCGTTCTCAAAATTCAAGGCATCATCATTATTCACGCTCCTGAAATCTATTATGATAGTAGAAGATATTATATTTAAACTTTTCTTCTGTTTTTCCCAAAAAAGCATTTAAACTAAGATTATAGCCTATCAAATAATTATTATCAAAAAAAGTAAGAAAAGAAAAGAATTAAGACCCAAGAAGCAGGACATAAGTAGTAAGTCTAAATACAAATTTGTGATACCACTGCTTATTTTTCTTCTCTAGAAAAATGCCTCCAGTTTTAAATATACAATGTCGGTATTAGCAACGTACATTAAATCAGAATGTAGCTTATTATGGATCCAAAGTGGTTCTGAAAATAAATTTGCATTAAGCAGAATCGGTCATATTGGTAGTATGGAAATTTGGGTTCGGTTATAGTTCCCTGTCAACCAAAAAGTTCAGTGTTCACTGAGAAAATAATAAAAAATAAAAACCCACTGGGGAAAATTCTGCTCCCTTTAGTATGCAGAAAGCACATACTGGAAGTAACTTCACCTGCCAGTTGTGATTAATTTGCTATTTCTTACAATGTCTCACTTTGATTATTAATGATAATGATTTGATTTATGAGTTCTGTTCACTGACTATTCTCAATTTCCAAAGATGTACTCTTTTGGAAAAAAAAAAAAGGAGAGGAAATAAAAAGCTGTTGGGGAGATAGCGACTCAGGTAACGCAACGTGGCATCATTTACCTCTAGACGGTGGTTCAAATCTATCTCCCCACAGTTTCTTAAGGTGTACAGGGAAATCTAAAGGCCAGGGCAGAGATATTGTATATAATGAGTGAGAGAGGAATATCACGATCCCACCTCTGTTCTGAGGTTTTGTCTCTTTATGTGTTATGGGAATGGAGAACATTTGGGACCAGGGCTTCTGGATTTTAAGGCTTTTCTCTGTACAGAATTATAACATGTAAACCCTGTGACATGAATTGCATATTAGCATTTTGTCATTCATGCATATATTAAGAAGCTGAGATGTTTAAGACTGTATGAAAAGATGTTGGGGGGCTTCCCTGGTGGCGCAGTGGTTGAGAGTCTGCCTGCCAATGCAGGGGACACGGGTTCGAGCCCTGGTCTGGGAAGATCCCACATGCCACGGAGCAGCTGGGCCCGTGAGCCGCAATTGCTGAGCCTGCGCGTCTGGAGCCTGTGCTCCGCAACAAGAGAGGCCGCGATAGTGAGAGGCCCGCGCACCGCGATGAAGAGTGGCCCCCGCTTGCCACAACTAGAGAAAGCCCTCGCACAGAAACGAAGACCCAACACAGCCATAATTAATAAATAAATTAATTTAAAGAAAAAAATTAAAAAAAAAAAAAGAATGACTGCATTTAAAAAAAAAAAAAAAAAGATGTTGGTTCTCAGAATAGAATTATAGAGAATTAAGGCAATTAGAACTCTGAGGAGCCATACACAGCGTTGTTAGAATATCATATTTTCTACCAGCTGACCTCCTCATTGATCACAGAAAAGAAAATTCAGTAGAAATTAATTTGGAGCTTTTCACAAATGCAAAAATAACTCAGGAATAATTGATTTTTAAAGGTTGAAAATTACAAAGGCTCTCATCTTCCTTGAGAAATATCTTCTAGGAAAATAAGTGTAAGACAGAAAAATAATGTAATCATCTTTGCCCAGATCATACCCTCCACTGGGAGTTTGAGGACCTGAAAAGATTTCCGTCCTCAGCACTACCTCAGTGAAGTACCCACTGGGAGTTTATGAGCTTCTGGCCCCACTAAGTTTCCATACAAAAAGTATTAGTAATAGCTTATCTTATTAGTAGTAGAGCTTTCCACAGGCTAGACGCCTTAGATACATAATCTCATTTAGTCCTCACAACAAGACAATGAGACAATTACTGTTATCCCCATTTACAGATGAGGAAAGTAAGGCTCAGAGAGATTAAGTGACTGCCCCAGGTCACACAGCCAGACATGGTGCCGATTGAGGCAATTTGATCCCACTGCACTGTCGTGGCACCCTGCCTCTTCTTTATCCCTTGTAAAAGGACAGTAATGACATGGCTACAAACTACTCTCTAACACTACACTTTGTCATAAATGAATTCTGTCTCCTGCTGAGCACAGGAAAAGCCTATCCCTTAGAATGAGCTCAGAATGAGGGTGGTAGCTTTTAGCAGTTGGTGGAAAACAAAGAACAGCTGGTACTCCAGTGGCTTGTGTTGAGTCTGATAAGGTTCCTAAATCTGAGAAAAGGATCCCTCAGTGCCTAGAACTTTTTAGAAATCTCCTCGCATTTCCATGTCTAGAAGTTCTGTACCTAGAACCAGCTAAAGTATTCCATTCACACATAAAAACCTGGTTTACGATGCCAGAACACTGGTTCCCCCACCTGGAGTGCTTGTTCAAAATTCAGGGACCTGAGACACTCTCTGAGACTCTGATTATTAAACCTGAGTTTAAGACTCCACATTGGCATTTTAAACTCCCCTGGGTTGGGCTGAAATGAAGCAGAGACCCTGGAAGACTATGTGGGAGCATCCCCGTAACCTCTCCTTCCTGGCTGTTTTTTACTTCTTTGAGTCTAACAGATAGTGTTTCCAAAGCTCCATCATTCTACACTCTCAAAAGGCAATCTCTTCCACTCTCTTGGTTTCCACTGCCCATGGATATGCCGGTGATTTTCAAGTTTATCTTTCCATGCTAGACCCCTTGCTCATTTGAATCTCATGATCACATTTTCAAAATCCACATTGTTCTTCCTAAACCTCTTCTTGTTCCTATAGTGTGTTGCATTGCACCTTGATAAAGGTATCTGAAAATCTTATGGTCCTTTTCCCTTGCCACCAACACCAAAATAGTCACATTTATGCCGATGTTTATTTTCACATAGTTTTCAGTTCTATCTCATCTTCTCCATTCAGACAATTAATGCTGTAACTCAGGCCCTTATTACCTCTTACCTGGATTACAATGACGAACTCCTCACCGGTCTCCCTAACTTCATCCTGGTCACCCTCAAAACCATCCTCCTCAGTGTCACCAAGGGAACTTCACGTATCACGTTGCTTCCTGCTTAAAATCTTCCCAAGGTTCCCAAACCTTTATGCGTAAAATTTGACCCTGCCTTTTTCCCTGGCCTAATCTTATGACAATCCCATCTCACACATTATACTAAGTGATTGAATACTTGCATATAACACCCTCCTTGCCTTCACTGAAGTTATTTCCTCTGCCTAGGAAGCTCTTTCAACCTCTAACCCTCCCGATATTTGCTACCTACCCAATTACAGTGCCCTCAACAGCACGCACCTTAAAGCAGGAAGAAGCACTTTGGATTTAAATTATCCTGAGTTGGAACCCCAGTTCTGCCTTTTCTAATTGTGGGACCTTATGTAACTTACCTCACCATGTTATGAACATGAAATATAATATGGCTGAAATATATAGTATGACACCTATATCCTGCATAGCTGTGTGAATTTGGGCAGGACACTCATCTCTTAGTGCCTCCATTTCTCTGTCTGTAATTTATGTAAGTTGAATTAGATTTAGGAAATCTCTGAACTCTCGTGATGCACAGCCAATGAGTACTTAGGCATTTGCTAATATTGGTGTGTTCAGATTTACCCTTTGTAAAGCACTTTCATAAGCACCTCCTTTGTCCCTTATGATGACCCTGTGAAGATGTTTCACAAACAGTTAATTAACTAGTTTTAGGTAACAGGGCCAAGAAGTGTGACTTAGTTCATTCACAGACCTGAAGGATTCCTAGCTCAGTACGTCTACACTCTACCACAGGGCTTTGCAGCAGGCTCATGAGTCACTGTGGAGAAGTCACATGTTGAAACAAAACAAATAAAATAATTCATTATATATTCATATATTATTCATATAAATATATTTATTTATTTATTGTAAGTAACTTAAACCCAAATAGACTTGCTCTGTTCTTATATCAAAGACAAGAGTATGTTTGATGTTTCTTCTGCAGTCTTTGGTGCATAGTAGTTACTACAGGGTTGTCCGTTGTACTCCTGTCCCAGGCAGCATTATAAACAGAGTCCACCAGGGAACATTTTGAAGGACCCCAGGGACACCCCTGTTTTAGATGTGTTCTCTGAATTTACAGAGAACATACATAGGTAGGTTACCCTGGGTGGTGGGGTGTCCTTCATATCCGGTGGCCCTGATGGCCTTAGGAGGGGCAGGGAGGCCGGGCAGTGCAAGAAGCCTGCAGGGAAGTTTGTCCAGCCAGGCTCCCTGGGGGTCTGGAACGAGGATCAGGACGTGGCAATGGTTTCAGCTGTCTGACTGTACGGCTCCATCCTTCATTACGCCTTCTCTCTCTACCTGCTTCAGAAACCCAACTACCCTCCGTCATATATGGAAGCACTGCCCTTCCATCAGAGTTCTTGTGCCAGGCACCTCAGGGCTGAAGGCCAGATTAAAGAAGGCCACTTTGGGGCCAGAGGCCAATCCCTGGAGGGATGAGGCTGCCAGGTCACCTGACTCCAGTGCACATCTAGTCGCTCCCGCCACTTCGTCTGTTCTTAAGGGGGCTGTGTGGGGGACAAGCTCTGGGAGCTTCCAAGGTTGCTCTCCAACTAGAATTAGTTTTGGTTACATAGCACAGAAGACCCAGAAGAAAAATGGCTTAAAGCCCTGAATTTCCCACTTCAGACCCCTTTGGTTCCCAGCAGTAGGAGGGAGGAAGGGGTGTTCTTCAAGCACGTGCTTCCCATCCACCCCCCCTTCGGGAGACATCCCTGGGTGCCCTGCATGCTTCTGCTCGTGTCTCATTAGCAGAATGTCATCCTCTTGTTGCAAGGGAGGCTGAGAAACAGCCTTTTACCAGGCCAGACTCAGGATTTGCTAACAAAGAAGCATGGATACTTCTGTAGAGAACTAGCCAACTCTGGTACGTCAGTATAGCCCCTGCTCACACCTCACCCATTCATTTCCAGTTGGCTATTCAATAGTCATATAATTCAAAGTAGAATACGGAAGAAAACAACTTTAAAAACTCAAAATATTACCTTTCAGAAGTATTGAACTAAGAGAAATTCAAGCCCGAGAACCTTAACTAAATTTATCTCACTAGCTAGTTATTCCATTCACTATCTTCTGAAAAAATAGGCCACAAGATAGATAAAAAGTAAGGGACCTCCAACGGTTGACTTTCAAGTAGAGGCTCAGACAAGCAGGTTCATAACATCAGGGTGTCCAAAGCAGGCAACCCACAATTGGTCTCTGAACCCTAAAATGAGGCTAATCATGTCAGTATCATTGTTTTGTTTTTTCTGTGTGTGTGAAGATCAAAGTAGATAATACCCAGAGTAGCGGTGAGCACAAAACATGTTCTTATATCTGAATCTGAAACAATGCTTAGGACCAACTCTAGACAAAATTGTGGATGAAGCCAGTTTTGTCCTCAAGATCCTAATCTCACACACACCATCCTCTAGATATCTCCCTTCCTTTATCTCTTTCTTAGGTGACAAATTACAATGCCTCTGGCTGACCAGAAGTCCCTCCCAGGTCTGCTCTGCCAGGGCAGCCCTGTAACTCTGGGTTTTAAACCTGCCACCATTCCCTCTTTTAGTATCATCAACTTTTGATCTCACGGTTTTAGCATATTGTCAAAATACAGAAGAAGGATGGATGAATTCCCTTATGGCAAAATTGCTATTGCATATAAGACTTTTTTTCTATAGCATTTGTATTTACATTTTAACTTAAAAGAAGTCCTTTGAGCCAAAAGAGGTGTATTTTAAGGTATATTTCAAGCATCAACATACAGGGGGAATATATTCAATACGGAACCTTTCCAACATCCTTTAAATTTTCCCATACAGGTATAAAGTTTTCTTTCAATTTTATTAAGGTATAGTTAATATACAAAAGTTACACATACTTAATATATACATTCTGATGAGTTTACACATTTGCATGCACTCATGATACCATCACCACAAACAAGGAAATAAACATATTCATCACCTCCAAAAGATTTTTTGCGTTTCTTTGCTTTTTAAAAACATTTAAATATTACTATTTGAATTCATTTTCTTGAGCTTTGAACTGGCTAGGTATTCTTTCCTCAAGAAAAACATAAGCTTAAAAAAAAAAAAAGAAAAAGTAAAACATAAGCTTGATGAGAAAGGATATCAAGGGAAGGAAAAGATAAAGACTCTGGCTCCTTTTCCTTGTTAAGGTTGTACCTTCTCATTTTTACATTTCCAGATATATGTAGCAATTTTGGCAAACTCCCAAATAATGCCAGTCAAAAGAAGACTATCATGCTTTGTAATTTAAAAAATATATTGCCCATACTCAAAGTTCCAGGACCTCAGTTATATCATACCCCTTATCCTGAGATCACTTAGTTTTATTTAAGAGCTCAAGCAGATAAAATTAAAACTCTTAAAAATCTCATATAGAAGGTTAGGGTGTTTGGGGGGCTCAACATAAGAGAACCAAGGAAGGTTCTCCCCGACCTTTCCCTTTGGATAAGGTCCCTTCCAGATTTCATTACTATCAGTGATGTTTCCAACAGCCATTTTGACATTACTTTTTATAAAATTAGATGAAAATATGTGTATTAGATGAATAACTTCATAAGCATTTAGGTTTGTTGCAAAACTGCTAAGAATGAGGCTGACAGAACAGTGTTCCTGTCTAAATGAACTTACGTGCTTTAGTAGAAAACCAGGAATTTCCTTGTTTTGCTCTTCCCCCACCTGTCACTGCCCCCCTTTAACCTCCCTGAAGGAGAATTAACACGACCTAGTCATGGGGTAGGAGGCACTGAGGACCTAGGAGCCTCCTTCATAAGTTGCTAAAAAGAAACATTTGTCACATTTTTGTTTAATTCATGAAATATCTATATACGCTAATGGGCTTTACTATATTGGAACACTAATGCAGAAGAAAACAACGTTATGGTATAAGGACAAAAATAATTGATTAATACCAGTTACCTCCAATCATAAACTGAAGTCCAAAACACAAAGCAGAGATTTTTTTCAATCTGTTGAAGTGAAATCAAAGGGAATTTTTGAAAGGCAAGCTCTCACTGCTGTGCACTGGGAACCAAGCCCTCGTTACACTTAATGGATGTTCCATGCCAAGTTCCCCAACCCCTGGGGGTGAAAATTTCCCCTAAAAAAACCTGGAAGGAATTCAAGGCTGCTAAAGGCTTGAATAAAACTTTACTTAATGTGTATTGTACATTTTTATTACCCTGAGATGATATGTTATAATTACGTTCTTAAATCATGTGAGAAAAACTTAAACACATTATTAACAAATGATAATATTCCCAAACCAAACCAGATTGCTGCCAGTCTCTCTAGAGAAGAAGATGGTAGATAGTAAGCAGGCGAACAAAGTGGTAAACATGTCAGGAGCAGGAACAAATATTAGGCACCCTGGTTCTATCGAAGGCACAAGACTTAAGAAAAACAAATTAGCCTCTGCTGGAGCTATATGGTAAAAGGACGGAAATTCTTTTGAACTTGCAAGAAATTATAACGTGATTTTTGGATGTTCCATAAGTAATTAGCCAAAACAGAAATGTATGTTTCTCAGAATAAAGTGAATAGAGAAAAATATTCCACGAAGAATACTTATTTTAGCTTCTTAGAAAATAAGCTGAACCTTTAACATAGTTGAAATGGGCAGAATCAATTTCTGATGGTGTTTGGAAATAAAAGAAATGAGAGTTAATTTGAATCCTTTCCTTCACCCTGCCTGAGTTGATCCAAACTTAAATATTAGAAATCACTCTAAGAAGGAACTGCCATAAGAATTCTTACATTCAAATACACATTATGAAGTCTTTTAAGCGAAGCAACTTTTAAAGATCGTAGAACTGGAAATAAAGCTGGTAGCCAGAAGTGTGTTGCTGCTGTCTGGATAACCCTGAACTTCTTTTGGAAGGGAGATTGTCTCCTTTCCTGGCATCCTCCAGGCTGGTGGGACCCATGGTGCACAAGCAAGCAGAGGCAGGTTCTCTCCGGGAGCCTCCACAGGGAGTTCTGGAAAGGGTTGGCATCCACCTGGAGTGAGGAACCATAGGTGGAGGCTGGCTTCCCCATTGCCTGGTTGAAGATCAAAACAGATTTTGTTTTGGCAAATGACTTTTAGAAATCAAAGCCTCAGAGCATTTAAAACTTATACTTTGGCAGTATATTAAGGGAGATGGACCAAGAGTCATTCTGCAGGAACTTGCACTGTTAAATGTTGGTGGAAAGAAACTGACATGATTGATAATGCTAACTGGT
This sequence comes from Balaenoptera ricei, assembly GCF_028023285.1. Classification (NCBI taxonomy): domain Eukaryota; kingdom Metazoa; phylum Chordata; class Mammalia; order Artiodactyla; family Balaenopteridae; genus Balaenoptera; species Balaenoptera ricei. The sequence continues at coordinate 23,363,387 of NC_082640.1, forward strand.
TACACAGGAACCTTGAGTGTAGGGAGATATTTGTGTGAAGGTGCAAGAGAAAGTAAAGGGCTTTTGCATTTCTGCCCTTGTTAAAGCTACACTGGCTGTACCTACACAGATCTAATTATATGTGAATATTAGAAATATGAATCAAATATACCAGTTATTTCCACTTGCTTTAAAATCCTGTATAATGAAAGAGATGCTGGACCCAGGAGCAATGACTATTGAGTGGGGAGGACATAGCTCACAAGAGCAAGTATATTTTTTATCATGAGTATAGTGTAAATATTACACGTTTCTCAATAGTTCGCAGTATAAAGAGAGGTTGATATTCAATTTATGAATCCCTTGATATTCAATTTATGAATCCCTTGAAAAAATCATGTTCACAAATATTTCTGCACTATTTCAGGAGATAATAGTAAATATTCCCTCTTCATAATCTTTCCTTTATTCCTTGAAACTTGTGATCAATTCGAGTTGGTCAGAACTGGCCTCTAAGGTCATCCAAAGAGATAATATCTGATGCACATCTATGCAGTAAAGTCAGTACTTTAATCTCTCAGAAATAGGCAATAAAATATGCTATTATCATAAACTCACATCTAAACTGTCAATAATTCAGAGGCTTGAGCAATCATCTGGACAGCCTAGAAAGTCAATTTAGACAATCCTACAACCATATTTTATTAGATAACTCTGCTTTGCCAATGTAGACATGATCTAAGTTTATCTAAAAGTTCTCTAGGGAGAATTAAATACCTAAAGCCAGCCTCAAACTGTGACCGTTAGAAACTTGCATAAATTCACTGAAAATAAATTATACCAATCTCACTTTTAGACAACATTACTAGAATGGTTTATCAGGGGAAAGCCATGACCTTTTTTTAAATTTTCTTATAATTCAAGTTTTATTGATAACAATACCAAATTAGAAAGCTTTCTTTAAATTGCTGTAGCTCTTAAACAACTTTTAAAAAAAAATTTTATTGGAGTATAGTCACTTTACAATGTTGTGTTAGTTTCTTGCTGTACAGCAATGTGAATCAGTCATACGTATACATATATCCCCTCTTTTTTAGATTTCCTTCCCATTTAGGTCACCACAGAGCATTAAGTAGAGTTCCCTGTTCTATACAGTAGGTTCTCATTAGTTATCTATTCAATACATAGTAGTGTACATATGTCAGTCCCAGTCTCCCAATTCATCCCACCACCCCCTTCCCCCCTTGGTAACCGTAAGTTTGTCCTCTGCATCTGTGACTTTATTTCTGCTTTGCAAACACCTAGAGACTGTCATACAGAGTGAAGTAAGTCAGAAAGAGAAAAACAAATATCGTATATCACTTATACGTGGAATTTAGAAAAATGGTAGAGGTGAACTTATTTGCCATGACCCTCTTGAACTTCAGTTTTAGCAAAATTTTGGTCAATGTCTTTCAAAGTCATGAGGCAATGGGATATAGTAGAAGTAGAGATAAATGAACAGGATTCTGGTTTGAGTTCTTTCTCAGACGTGATATGTAACTTGAAAAAGTTATGTCACCAGTTCTTAGACAAAGTGATAAATCAAGAACCTGTAGACCCCTTTCCCTCTGTTCCAAACACATGCACAATGCAGTTTTATGAAAATATATGAATCTGAATAAATATGAATATATACACATATATTTAAAACAAATAATTTGGTTTGAAAGCAAGAAAAGAAATTTCCAGGAGTCAAAAATGGAAAGGAAATATTTCAGTAAATAGGAGCTCAATTTTTGTGGCCTATAGTGGTGCCGAGACAATGGGGCAGTTTTTGGAACTGTAGCCATTGGTTCTAAATGAGATAGGTTATTGAATTCCATTCATGAATCTGGGGTCCAGCAACTCACTGTTTTTGTTTGTTTGTTTGTATGTTTTGTTTTTCACAAGTAGGAGTTCAGAATATCCCCAAGCAAGGTACCTAGATCACAGCTAATGCAAAAGACCTGCTGCTGACCATGAGTAGAAATAGTGCCTCAAACCACATCAGAATCAAGAGTATGTGCCATTACAGTGTGTGGGACTCAGATCCATTCTATTCAATCTATTAGATTCTACTGATTAGAGTATAATGACTCTATGTTGAAATATGACATTAAAACCTAGTTTGAGACCTGTGAATTTTGCATGTCATAGACAGAGATAACTATGAAACTACTCCCAAAGCAAGGCTATCAAAACTATATCCATCGGAAAATAACTACCATGAAAGGTGAGCTCTAAAAGAACCATTAGAAAACATACGGGAATCTTTAGGGTTCCTGGACTCAATTCCAGTGTGTATGTGTGGAGGTGGGGTAGTGGTATGGATTTTCCCCACACCAACAAGAAGCAAAGCTCTGGACACCAGCTGGGTGTCCTACAATTCAACTCAATTCGGACACTATCTACCTGGAGATAGCACCAGATCCCACAGGTCAAAGGCTCAGTCTCAGAAGACTGCTCCTCCACCCCTCCTCCTTCAGACACCAGCTGCAAGCCCAGGTAATTACCTGTACTTCTGATCAGCTGGCTATAAATCAGAGGTTCCCACAGCCCCCTCCTTCCTTGGATTCAATTAGTTTGCTAAAGCAGCTCATAGAACTCAGAGAAACATTTTACTCCCTAGATACCTGGATTACTGGTATATCCTTTCATACCAGTTCGGTATGAAAGGATATAACTCAGGAAGAGCCAGAGGGAAGAGATGCTAGGGCAACGTATGGGAAAAGGGCTTAGAGATTCTGTACACTCTTAGCACACCACTCTCCTGGAATCTCCACAGGTTCACCAACCCAAAATCTCTCTGAACCCCGTCCTTTTGGATTTTCGTGGAGGTGTCATTACATAGTCATGATGGATTAAATCATTGGCCATTGGTGATTGAACTCAGTCTCTAGCCCCTCTCCCTTCCCTGGAGGTCAGTGTGGTGGGACTAAAAGTTCCAACCTTCTAGTCACAAAGTTGGTTCTGACAACCAGCCCCATCCTTAGGAATGGTCCAAAAGTCACCTCATTAGTATAACAAGAGATACCTTGATTGCTCTCATCACTTAGGAAATTCCAAAGGTTTTAGGAGCTTTGTGTCAGGAACACTGGACAAATACCAAATATATATTTACTATAAATCATAATATCACAGGGAAACTCTAGCGTCTTTGGTCTGCTTAAGCTATCAGTTTCTGAGAATGATAATAAAAATATCTCACTGTGACTGTGGTTTTCAATTTCTCAATTTTTCAGTTTCAATTTTTTTTAATTCTCCCCATTTTTACTTCATATTGTTACTGTGTTGTTAAAGTCATAAAAATTCTGGATTATTTTGTTACTGAAAAGATATCCCTTTTCTATTTAATAATTATTTTATCCAAATTATGCTTTTAATGAAAAAAATTTATTGTTATAACTACATCACTAATTTTCTGGTTTTATCTTTATTAGTCTCTTTACTTTCATTTGTTAAGTCCCTATATGTTAGGGTATTATTTATATAGATAATTTGACTGAACTTTCCTTTTTAATTCAGTGTGATAATCTTTGTCTCTCCACTGGAGAATTTAGCCTTGTATTTATATTGACATCTATTGCTAAGCTTTCATTAATTCTACCATAATTTGTACTTTCTGATTATTTGTTCCTCCTGTCTTTCCTTCTATTGTATTAATATTTTTTCTTCATTTATTTTTCCTTCTACTTTTTTAGAAATATATGAGCTGTGTCATTCTGCTTGTTCCTTATTGATAGTTTCTCTTCGTGCTTTTCACTACTATGCAGATATCTCAAAGATATAATTAATTTGCCCATCTCTGATGGTTAATTTTATGTGTCACCTCGGCTGGGCTAAGGGATGCCCAGAGAGCTGGTAAAACATTATTTCTGGGTGTTTTTATGTGGGTGTTACTGGAAGAGATTAACGTTTGAAACAATAGACTGAGTGAAGAAAACTGTCCTCACCAATGTGGGTGGGCATCATCCAACCTATTGAGGGCTCGAATAGAACAAAAAGATGGAGGAAGGGGAATTAATTCTCTTATTGAGCTGGGCCATCCATCTGTTCCTGTACTGCTATCAAAGCTCCTCAATTATGCCTTCAGACTAGGAATGAATCGCACCACCAGCGCTTCTGGGTCTCCAGGTTATAGGCAGCATATCTGGGACTTTTTGGCCTCCATAGTCACATGAGCCAATTTCCGTAATACATCTCCTCTTTATCTATCTATCTATCTATCTATCTATCTATCTATCTATCTATCTTATTGTTTCTGTTTCTCTGGAGAACCCTGACTAATGCACCATCTAAATGTCAATTTTCTCATATGTAAAATTAGGAAGTTCTAAAGTCCTTTTCATATATGTATATTCCCTCTTTTTCGATAGGACAAAGAAAATTAGGCTAGATCAGTGATCTTAAAGCAGCTTTATCCAAAGTTTTAGAGTTTTATGATTCCCTTGACAACTTCAGGAGGTGAAGTCCTGAGAATAGGACCGTGGTCCTCCCTCTGCTTCTAGAGCAGTTCTACTCTCAGTCTTCATGAATGGGGTTCTGTGTTGGAGGTCACTTAAACAGAGGTTCTTGAAAAAAAACTTTTTAAAGCGAGCAGAAAAACAAAATGAAATTTGAAATCCAATAGAGAGATAAAAATACAATCAGGATAATTCATTGATTATTGACTAACTGTACCCAAGATGGTCAAACAGTAAGATCCATAGAGTTCCGCAGAGCTTTGCCTGTGCCTCTAGCTTTTTATCATTTTTGTTATATTTCTCCATGGAAGTCTACAAATTGTGCTTTTGTCATTTTGTTTATTATAAACTTGATAGAGTTGGATAAAATGCTAAGTAAAAAACTGAACAGAAAAAAAATCTGGTATCTTCAACAGCAATTTTCATAAATATTCAGTATTTGAGAACATTTTCTTATACAATTACTAAGAGAGGATGGGATTAATCTCAATAAAAGAAAACTCATAAAAACTCATAAAATAGAGATTTCCAAAGATCTGAAAAGTTATCATGTTTATAAGGAACTAATTAGAGTGTCTTTGGAAATAGAAAAATGAATAGGTGACTCTAGGTTATTAAAATGAAGAACTTTACAGCAATTAGCACTGCTCAAACTTTAGTGGGCTTTCATTTACAGTAGTTGGTTTATTCATCATTAGAGGCATTTGAGCATCAGAATTGCTGGGCTCTTCTAGACAGAATCCCCATCATTGGGGATAGAGTAGATGAAGTTAAAGATCGCCTCCAACTCTGCAATGCTGTGCATTGCAAATTAAATATCTGGAGGCCAGGTGTATCGTATTAATTTAATTCACAATTTTAAGTCATTTTAAGAATGAAGCACAAGACTGATAAGCTCTCCTCCTTCACCCCCAAGACTCTCACATAACCTTGCCCACCACAGAGCAGCTCAAACAGCTTCAAAACAGCTGAAACCAAATTATATTAAGCTTTATTCTGAGAGTCTTCATCTAACAAAGTTAATATCTTTTTTCTAAAAATACAGCTACTCATTTGTGCTTGCTACTCATTTTTTCAAAACTAAAGATCTATTTTTGAGTCTGTATAAATAGGTGATAAAATTTTAAATAAAATCAGGGGGATGATCAGCACACTGTGCAGGCAAGTGGTGCTCTTGACGTTGGGAGGAGCGCACAATTGTGGAAAAGCACAGAGGTTCTTAAGGTACTGGCAGTGTTCTAAATCTCTAACTGGATGGTGCAAACATAGGTTTGTTTTATAACCTTCTTTAAACTCTGTGCATAAATGGTACATGCTTTTCTGTATTATGCTACATTTCTTAATTAAATTTTAAAAATGTGTGATTTGAGTAAGATGGTCATAACACCAAACTCCCTAAACAAAGCAAGCTGGGAATATTTTCACAATCCCAAATGACTGGACAGCTTCCCAGAATGGCAGGTCACGCAAAATCAGGTTACTTCACGTACTTAAATTTCGTTCTTACCTCTTGAGTTATGGCACCTTAGTTTTGTTAAAGTATTATCCAATTTCTTTTTTAGTGACCAGCTGTATTGATGATGCACTAATATGCAATATGGAAAGTTCCAATTTGGTGACTAAAATCAAGAGTGTAAGTAGCATCTCTGCCTTTTGATTTAATAGCATGGAATATGGAGGAAAATTAAATTTTGGAAAATAAAGCAATTAATATTTATGGCTTACGTATTGAAATCAGCATATAGTTATAGATAGGATTAAGTAATTACAGGTTAGAAAGGCAGGTGCAAAGATGTTTTAAATCTATCATAATTCAAGAATCCTTATATTGTAATTGAATGTTTGGTATAATAAGTATTTTTTATGTCTAGGCAATGAAAATGCCATAGAAAGTTTAATTAGCAAAAATGCAATGGATAAGAAGATAATTGAAACAAACTTTGGGAGAATATAATCATGTCTATGAATGTATATTTAAGACACCATCAAGAGTAGTAATTAAGTTAAGCATAATCAAAGAACATTGTTATAGGAATATATTAATATAATAATTTCTTTTAAATTATTTTTAAACATTATATCTAAGGATATTAGTGCATTTTCTATTGCCAATTAGCTCTGTAATAAAGCAAGTATTTCCCTTTGTTTCTGTTATGATCTTGCTAAACTGAGTCAAAGAGGAGAAAATTGTCTACCTATTTCACAGAGTAGGGCAGTGGTTAAAACAGGAACAACTTCTGTGACTATGCTAGACCAGTGGCATGAAGTATATACTCGGAGAGCTTCAGTGAGTCCCCGAAGTACCAAAAGTGATAAAGCGTAAAAACCAGAAAGCTGTATTGAGGTGCTGATGTTGGACATCACTCACTGCAAATTTAATTTCCTAAGTGACTCACTCTTGCATAATCACATAACTAGTACTTTCCACTTCACAGCTATGCAAAATTATAAATCACAACATGCCGCACTCACTTTGCAAAAATTAAAAATTTATAATTTGAAGTGCCAAGAATTTACTGCATTTTTCTCAGTTGCAAATTTTGAGTTTAAAACTGTTTCCAAACTAGTCCAGTTGTACTGTTGCTTCTGGATGCCCCTCAAGAGTGCTCATTTTTCAAAGTCAATTACTAATCTTTATTGAGAGTTTATTTACTACAGTCAGGAACTCTGCTTAGAGCCTCCTGTGTGTTACCTTTGTTTAATCTGCAAAATAATTCAGTAGGTGAGGTATTGTTGTCCCTGATTCCAGAAGGTTACAAGTCTTAATAACTATCCAAGTTTACACAATGGTAAGTGATAGATCAGGAAGCCAGGGGCTCAAGATTTAAAAAAAAAAAAGAAAAGACATTTTTGAATTCCAAAAGCCTACTTTATCATTTGAAATGTTAAATGCTGGAAGACTCAGCTTATAATAAACCAAAATGTGAAGGAAATACATAATGAATTAAGAGTAATTCTCCTACACAGAGGGGTCATAATAATATCTGCCCTGTGAGAAGGAGACTAGAGAAATCTCTGATTGGAGAACAGAGAGTAAAGGCTGGTATAGGACGACTTTCTCTTCTGCTGTAAGTAAACATTTGAAAGTTTCATGTGCATGTCCAAGCAGAGACCAAGAGCACCATCCAATGGAAAGAGGCCTCAAGATTCCAACAGAAGAATTAAAACAGCGTACACAGCACAAATCATACCGCATACTAAACATATTGCAACTAGATGCATCCAGAGGTGGGTGTGTTGTAAGAGCAGATGTGTCCAATCCAGGACGAACATCTGACAGAGCCATCACCCAAGTCCTGATGCCAGGAAAGTACCCTCCCCTCTTCCCTTCCAGAGATACAGAAAGAGACAGAAATTAAGAGAGAGGGGGAAGGAAAACTTCTCATTTGACTCACTACTCATAGGGATAAATGTATAAATCGGAGGTGAGTGAATTACTACCATGGAGACTATATTTTGCTGTTTCTTCATGGAAATAAAGTTTTATAATAGAGATCATCTGTAGCCTGAAACCATGTTTACTGACTTAAAAAAAAGACCCCTCTAAGTTTATCTCTCTCCTTCTTATCAAAATTCTTATTATTTTCTCTCATGTTTTCCATTGCAAAATTTTATTTGCAACAACGGATCTCCTGACTCCAGCTGTTATGTCCCCTATATTCTCTCTCATCCATAAATCAGCATTTACAAGTAGAGACATCTATCTACTTGCTGTTTTCTCCAGCCCTTTGTTATGGACAATACAAGTACAGGCCTCACATTCCCCTTAGAAAATGGGAGATTTATAGCTTTTGAAACATTAGTAAGAATTTCTTCCTTATGTATTAAAAAGAAGCAAAAGAATGTTTTTTTAAGTCTCCTGTTTAAAAAAAAGAATTCAGAAAATGCCAGACACTATTTATGGGACAAATATGGAATTTATAAACAATGATCTCTACAACTATAGACAGTAATCACTATAAACAGTGACCTCTGCCTCTTCATATTGGGGATAGGGTCTAGTATGAAACCAAACTTAATAAAACATTCTTTAATGCATAGGACTCACATAGACACTTCAGTTGATCATCTCTAAGTGGGCATGGGTTTGGGCGATATTAAATCACACAAATTCTGCCTGATTTGATTAAGATGATTTAAACCAAAAACACTAAACAAACAAACAAACGAGGAAACCCAGATACTATTGAGGATATCAGGTATGTCATAGAAAAGAACAGCCTCATGAGAGAAAGCAACTAGTATTCCAAAGGAGAAATACCTGGGAAGGATAATGGAAATAATGCCTTGCCCAGAGCCTCAGAGCTCTAGCTACTAATGAGGAGACTATGGATATAAAAGAAGTAGACTTGCATTTTATCCTGTGAGCCATATAGGACAGAAATCATGATGTTACACAGTGCACCATCAGCATGCTGAAGGGTAACTGGGAGGAAGATGGTGGAAAAGCAATAGAAAATGATGGAAAGAGCATAAAAAGAATCAAACCTGGATCCCAGGCTTAACACAGTTTGGGAAGAGGGAGGAGAAATGGGAAAGATCACATGTGAGCTTAGGAAGATAAGAAGAATAAAAAATATCAAGTGAACAGCCTAAAGAATGAACCTAAAAGCAGATAGGATAGGATTCTAGACCAGATATATGGCAAGAAGAAGCCAACAATGCATAAACCCAGTCTCCATTTATTGTTTATCCCCAAAACTTGTAGAGATAATTTTCCAAATGTAAAAATGAGATCATCTCCACTTGGAAATATAATGAAGTTTTTAGGAAGGAGATATCATGGAGAGTAATAAAGGATAACAAGAAAATCTAGTTTTAAAATATTACCACATTTTCCCTGATAATCCTAAATCTAATTGAACTTTTAGAAAATACCTTAATCCCATAATGAGATATAAAAAATAAAAATTTAAATATATGTGGGTGAGCATCTTTAGCTTTTACTAGTGACTTTATATGCATCATCTCTTTTTTACCAAAGATCTACAAATTAAATAAGATATTAATCGCTCTGTTTCAGAGATGAGAATGCTTAGATTTCAGGCAATTTAAGTAATTATCCTAAGGTTATGCAGCTAGTACTTGATGGAGCTGAGACTGAACACCTTTTTCACATACTGTAAATCCAGCACTTTCATACTACATCTCACTGACTTACTACAGTACACCTGCCTGGAAATAAATAGGTCCTATTTCAAAGGCAGGGAAGTACCTAGGCAAAGACTTTGTACTCCAGAAGAGAGAGAAACGTTTTGAAGGCAAACTCAAGGAACTCAGTGGATGACACCAACATCCCTGTTTATCCAACTGTGGGTCTAAAGATCTCCTTGGACTTTTGGATTACTATTTACAGAAAATAGAGATTAACACCTGCAGAAAAAAGTCTAAGGAGACTTCCTGCGAGGAAGACAAAGCTCTAACATAAGTGCATTTACCACTTTAAGATGAAAGGATCTACTTTGAGGGGATACTAGATTTTGTGGATCAAGGCTGACTTCAGAAACAGTGTTAGTTTCATTTGGCCAAAGTCACTAGCTTATTTTGGAGCTATCCAAGGTGCTCATCTCAGACCATAGCTGTCAGCTTTCCAAGCCTTGTAGCAAATTTCCTGGTCCTACCTGTGATATTGAAGCAAATGCCTTTTGATTATTGGAGGGTTGAGGGTGGGGGAGAATCATAATATTTTATTTCACACTTGATTGAATTTTTAAAGGTCCAACTTTCATAAAGAATATAGCATCCCTGCTTTCAGAAGCAGTCAGTGGAAACATTAATAGGACCACATAGAGACATTTAAACAAATATTAGTCAGTGATTGACTGTGGTTTATACAAACAATATTTAAAATCTTCAAGAGTCGTATTTCAGCCAAAATGCTCGTCTATATTTCTATATTTTTAAGGCCTGGTATTGCCAAGAGTTGTGAAGATAAGAATGTTCTCAATATTTTTCTTTTGATTTTTTTACAACTTATAGTAAATGAAACACACACATAACTACTCACACACACACATAACACATAATTAACCCTATAATATTTTCTATTCTACTTAACTTTATTGGAAAGAAAAAGTTCTGATTATAACCCACTAAAGTGATTTCAGGTCACACTAATGGATCTTGATCCACAGTATGGGGGAAAAAAAAGAAACCAAAAAGGACTATTAATGACCGAGCTCACAGGATAATCTCCATCACATGTCTTATTCACCATACCTATCTCCACCATCCTGCCCTGGACATGTGCTCAGTTCTGCCTCTCTTATCACATCTTTTAAAAATAATGTCACTGCCAAGTCCCTTTTGAAACCATACTCAATCTGATCTGGCTTCTAATGAACATCTTCCACTAACCCCAGACGACTTTCTCTCATCCAAAGTCAGGTAATGAGATTAGAGAGAGCACAGTTTGGGGAAAAGAATTGGGATCTGAATGAGGGGTGCCCCTCTAAAGAGAAAACCTGATAAAGACCAAAGGCACCAAACACAGCTAACCACTTGCATCATTTTTCTCTCTTTCTCCTTCATGTTGTCCTCTTTCATCTCCTTTAGCAACATAACAGCAAACTTTTATTATTGCCTGTGTCTACCTGTCATCTACTGAGAATTTTACAAATGCCCCCTACTGAAATTAAGCTTCACAATAACTATCCAGTCTGTATTATTATCTTCATTTTTATAGATGTGGAAATTTGGCTTCCAAGAAGATAAATAACTTTCCAGTGATGAGATAGGATGTTATGGAAGCTGTTAATCTAGGATATTAATGGACTTGTAGGAATTATTTAGAAGTCCATTACATAATGCACCACTCAGGAGCAGGAGCAGTTTAGATAGAACATTATAAACTAGCATGTATTAAGCAGGTAAACCATCCATCATTACCTAAAAAAGCTATTAGATCCTTAATCCTTGTGCTATTGCACAATTTAATCACTGAGTGACATTATTTTAACAACTTAACATACAAGATAATCTTAAATAATCTCCTAATGAGAAAGTGAACGTGTCTACTTCAGCTATAGCACAAGAATTTGAAGCAACTATCGTTTATTCTGAGCATAGCAGAGATCAACTTAAACCCAACTTTAGTCATTCTTAATAAGAGGAACTGATGAGGGGGAAAAATACCCAGCTATATTCCTCCCTCTGGTCCTTCCTGTGAACTTTCAAAAATACTGACAGATATTTAAATGATCAAAAATATGGGCAGCAAAAACATTAAGAACTGGAAATGACTCAGAGGTGAGTTATGAACTCTTAAGGACTTTAAGGAATAGTAAGACAAGGGCAGAGGGATTTATACATTTCTGGATCTGTCAATGAGATAATTATTTTTTAAATAGTCAAGTCATAAAATATAAAAATAAACAGTAATTATGAGAGTTGCTCTGCCAAGATAATGCATTCAGCCCTTTCTCATGGGGAAGCAGTTTCTAGACATAGTGAAATTTGAGAAGATCTAAAGGGTCACTGAAGTGAAAAATGAAGGGTTAGGAACAGGGATGAGAAGGAAAGGGTAATAGAGCTATTCTGGCAAATGAAAAGAAAGCAAGTGACTGAGAAAATCTTCAAATCAATTCATGTGCATTGTAAGGAAGAGGCTGGCTATTTTCCATTCCCACTTTAAAAAATGCCCTAATTGCCTTAAAATAATTTACATTGGACATATGTAAAGACCATTGCATATTAGCACAGACCACAGACATGAAAAGACTCTTTATCTCTAAAATTCTCAATTAGAATATAAATGTAAGTTGCACAGAAGGAAAATAGGTGATACAACCTATTCCAAGGTGAAGTTTTATTGTGGTGACAAGTGGCAAAAACAGTGCATTTCTAGCATTTGTGTTTTCTAGAATTATGGCTCTGCATAACTGAAATTTCCCACACAGTTGTGAATGCAATTATAATTTGTCATGTAGTTTGTACCTTTAGCAATAATATATTTCATACCTGATAGTGGCATAAGATGAATAAAATATCCTCAAGAAAATAGACGTTCATCTGAATTTCAGAAACATATTGTTTTAAGGACCCCAAAGTACTGAAGGCTGTGCCCTGATGCTGTCTCCATAGAAAAGTTCTATTACCTATTTTTGTATATATGTTTTACTAAAAAACACTCAAAAATCAAACCAAAGCTGTACATGGGGCTGAAGAAAGAGAATATACTGAGACTATGGATAAACCTACCAAATACTGAAATAGTGATAAAAGGAATTATGTAAGTGATTTGTTTTTCAAACTCTATTTTCCCCCAAAATGAAAATGATGGGAAATTACTTTTATGACCCATGTCATCTAATAAATTTTCTAGTTCAGATATTTTCTAACTCTGCTTCAGAGGAACATCTGTGTTTAACCCATTGAACTGAGACAATCTGCCAAAAGTGACAGCACTGCCCAATTAGTGTTAAAAAAAATAATGTATGCAATTTTCAGATTTTTTTCTCATAGGGTTTCTCTCAGCCTTTGGTAATGCATATACACTAGACTCTAGAACAAATGAACCTAGCTTAATACAAGCTATACATTTAGTTATTTTAAATTAATTGTGTCACTATTTCATTCTCCTCTCCCCAAAGCACCCAGGTCTAGGTGATAACGATCCATGTGAAATGTAGAGCAGACATTAGAACCCAGTCACTCAGTCCTTTCCCAGCATTTTTCCTTTCGGGTCTACATGCCTTAGTAAAATTTTTGAGACACTAAAAAGAGAATATTTCATAATATTGCTAACATTCTTGATGAAAAAAAATCACATAGATCAAAGCAGAAGTTAGATTAAACAATACTTCCATTTTACCATTCGAAATATTGAAAATCTCAAGTTGCAATTCCTTTTTAAGATTTTGAAGTCATCTCACAAAATAAATATGAAAAAAAATGAGTGAAGCAATGAATAGAGTTTTACCCAAATAACGGTGTTCACTTAAGTCCTTCTTTCGATCATGCTTACTAAGTGGTGACTATTAAGACAGAAAACTAGGGGCTCGTGTAGTAAAGGAAATCAAGACACCTAGGAGTTCATAATAAACTCATCTCTACAAACAAATAACTCTCAAGTAGTGATTAATTCTCTACCTATTTTCTGCCTCATTTTTTAAACATAGAATTTTATCTTCTGTGATTCCTTAGCCAACAATTTCCAATCTCTTTTATTCAAAGACAAAAATTTTTAAATAATCCTATCTAGGGTAAATTATAAGGCAGTTTGTGGGAAGCTTGTGGTCGTCCAGGGCTCCAGATGCCCTAATCCAAGTGCAGAGAAGGCTGAGCAGTTCAATATCATGGCACACCTGCAAACAGGTAAATCCTGACACATAGCTGGAAAGCCCACCTGACTCCCCCCCCAACTATTGCAATGAAGACAATCAATCTTTTATTGGTACTAATAATTGCTGGAAATAATTGTGTTTATTACCTGTCAAGTACCTTACGTGCATGATCTCAATTCATCCTTTAACCAAATTTATGAGATTAGTAGTATTAAACCTTTAACCAAATTTATGAGTTAGTAGTATAAAACCAGTTGTTTGGCTAGTAAAATTACAGTACTGGAATTCAACCACAGATCTCTAATAGTGTAGCATCTAAAACACTATTCTCTACTACATCTCTTCAGAGACAGAAATCTAAATGAATATTTTAAAATAACATAAATTGTGCAATAAACAATCTGATAAATCAATAAAGGTCAATAAACAATCTGATAAACCAAACTTTAAATCCTGGGAAATATATTAGATTAATTAAAATCCATGAGTTAAAGACTTTTTTTAAGTCCAGGGGAAATCTATGATTATTTTATCAGGGGAGGAAAATGTAATAAGCATTTCTCATCTCAAATTCTCTGATACTAGAATTGTTATTTAAGTATATTTCTGGAAAAAGGCTTTTACGTGGCAGACATTTTTTATTGGTACAGTTATCTGATTAGTTTTCTAAGAATGTCAATCTAAATGGAAGGGAACATATACATCTTAACCCTTAGCAAAACCAAAAAGAATCAAAATAAAATAAAATATATATATATATATATATATATATATATATATATATATATATATATTTATTTTAAAGCCTGGCTTACATATGATTTTAATAAGAAACTCTATGTCATCAGTATTTCTAAATGTATTACCGAATAAGTAAGAGATTTTAGATAATTTTCAGTTCACAGTACAATTCTTTGAAATTAACCCACAAATTGGTTTTGCCTCATATTTTATCAAACCCATCTTTCTGACATAGGCATTTCTTTTCTTGGGATTCTTACAAAGATAGTTATCGTGCACAGAGTACACTTTAGCCTTTGGTGGTTTTAATCTCACTTTAACATCTCTGTGTTTCTAAGTACATTTCTTTTCTTTCATCTGATCATGTACATGTTAAGATGTCAAAACTGAAGTCTACTGACGTATCAGTCATAGGTTCTAGCAATGTTTCAAATCCCTTAAAGTTTAAAATTCAGTTTAAACAAGAAATATTTTTAATTCATCATAATAAAATAGAATTTTGAATCTTAATGTGTGAAACGTATAGTTGGGTCTACATCAAAATATACTTTTTAAAAAAACACAGTTGGAATTGAATGTATGTTCTACAAAGAGGCAGTGAAGAAGCAGGTATTTTATTACAGATTGTCCTGTCAATTCACAGGGCAATTCATACTTCGATTTTAGTGCAATTCAAGTACAACATTGCTTTGTCATTGAGCTTTCTCAGGAAGGATTTTGGACTAACATGTCTATCAGTAAGAAAATTTACTTAGAACACAGTTTTCTGGAAAACAGGCTGGTTCATGTGTTTGTGAATGAAGCTAATTTTTGTATTATATTTGCTCTTTGCACAATGCATTTCCCCTAAGGAACTAGCAAAGTTTTCCCATATTGGTGTGAGGTTGAAATTTCACTTAACTGAAAAACAAGAAAGGCAGTGATTGCATTTACAGTTAGTTGAACCTCAGAGGTGCTTAAAAGACAGAAACTGGGAGATTCACCTCTTTGAAGAAGCTCATAACAGATCTCCAGACCTCCTTAACAGACAGCTCATTACTACAGATTGTCTATGCAAATTGTACACTGGCTATGGGCCTTCAGGGGAGGGTTTTTTGTTTTCTGTCTGTGGTACTAACCTAGTATAACTTGCCATATAACTGCCCTCTTGCCAGTAATGTTAATGATGGTGATTATTAGTAATAACTCTGAGTAATGAGGTTTTCTTCCTTGTACTCAAAATAATTGCTCCACGTAAATCCACAGCGATTTTTATGGTGCACTAAAGATGAGTAACATTAGAAACTTGGCAAATCTTACTTATAGAGGCATTTTACCTAATGATCTAATCCATCAGTTCCCAGGCTTGACAGTCTTGAGACTCACTTAGTACTGAAGAATCTCCCCTCTTCATAGCAGCACTAAGAAACAACTTAGTCACTAAACTATATATTTAAGATCTTTATTAAAATGACCTTGAAAGTATAATCTCTAATTTAAGCCAGGGAAGACTCTGAGTGTAGAAATACATAAAATTTACTGGACATTAGTCCCATGGACTGAGCAAGACCTTAATTAATCACTAATTAAACATTTTTTAGTTTCAGAAAGAAGTTTAATATTTTGATTTCTAAAGCAATTCAAGATTAATTTCTAATCATGTGAAACTTGTAATTTATTAATTATGTGAGCTAAAGTATGAGAGTGTCAACAAGGAGTTAGAAATATTAGCTACGCCTTTGGTTTTCTCAATCTCCTCACTTCTAAATGCCCCAGAATCTCCCATGGGAAAGAAAGAACATAGTAGGGAGAAAGTTACTCACCCACCGCTATTGGTCTTTCTACCCAGTTTTTCTCACGTGACAGTTCATTCTGAGAAAGATGTAGGACCACTGATTTCAATGAAGAGGGAAAGGAAGAGTAAGGCTATACATTTTGGCTCACTTGTCTTACCTTGACATTGTGCTATTTACAAATAGAACTAGGCTGCCCAGGGGTAAGAACTCAAGTTCAAATCCAACAAGATATCTTCTTGGTCCAAAGGGAAATTTCCACCATTGTCGTTCCCCCGTAGAGCCTTTGATCAATCAGATCTTTTCAAAATATGGAAGGTAGAGTAGGTAATATTCCATGAATTTTCCTACTTCATTAAGTAGTACTCAGAACGAGCAAGAGTATAGAGATCCATAATCCACTGGTAATTCTGCATCTGTTGTACATGGATTTTCCGCATATGTTCAGGTTTATTTATGTTCCTATTCCAACATTATCTCATTTTATTCATTATAGTGTTAGAGCAGGTCTTGATATTCAGGAGGAGATGTTATACTTAATTTTTTCTTTTCCTTTCATGATGTCTTAACCATTCACCACATGAATGTTAGACATCTTATTAAATGTCATGAAACCTTCTGTCAGTATTTTTATTCGAATTGCAGATTAATCCAATTGGAATATCCATCTTTGTGATTTTTGTTTTCTTATTGTGAACATGGTATATATTTATTTATTTCCAATATATATTTAATTCAAAAAACAATTTGATTTCCTTGATGCACTCTAGTATTACTTCATTTTCTACTTCATTTTTACTCTTATTTTTTACTTCTTATAGTCTATGTTTTTATATTTAACCTGGTGAATTTTTCTAGTTGGACAAATTTATTTTCAATTTTTAAAATCAGTTTAAGTTGTATATTTACCTCTAAGGATAACTTTAACTACATCTAATAAGTTTTGTTAAATAGCACTTTCTTAGTCACTTAGTAAAAACTGTTTTTATAAATTCCATTGAGATTTCCTTTAAACTCGTGGGTGACATAGTTATGTATTGTTTAGCTCCCAAATATATAGGAATTTCATCTCCTTTAATTGTTATTTTCAAATTTATTTTCATTATAATCAAGTGACTAGATTCAGTTTCTTGTTGGAGGAATATATTTGTGCTCTTCTGTCTTCCTAGACCTCTAACCCACATTTTCTGTATAAGCTGGCAGCAATATTTTTCAGCTTCCTTTAAGCAGGTAGCAGCCCTCAACAACCAACTTAAAACCGAGAAACTAGCACCTGTCCTCTTTCTCTTATAGAGTCCTCTTAGTTTTCATCACCCCATGGGCGTGGTACCTAGAAGTAGTACAGTACACCAGAATAATGAATTTTGTACTTCAGTTCCACTTATAGTCCAGAGAAATATTTAACTTTTCAATCGCCTGGTTATGATATTTATTATTTCTTTTTTAAAAATATTTTAACTACAATCACTAGGTATTTAGAGTATAAACAAGCACATCAACTCATGAATTTACTCTCGTATATTGGCTGGAAACCCTAGATAATGTTAGTAAAAAGCTACATCAAGCATCTGAGTTAGATGTTATTATTCCATTACATAGATGAGAAACAATCCTATGGAAGTTAAGAAACCTGCTGTCAGACTTAATTAAGCCCTTAAAAATAAGATGTGGTCTCTCAAGAAAATATTTTCACATAAATGTTTCAAAGAAAATTTAAAATTTTGACAGTTTTTAAAAATTCTCCTTTAAAATAATTACTTTTCAAAATGCTGAAACCCATGCTTGGCATAGCCAGTGAAATACCAAGATTAAAAGTCTGTTTCTAATCTCCCAAATCTTTTCCTAGACTTGAGTAAACATATACAAACATACATATCTAGAGTTTACTTTTTTAAATGGGTCATGATTTATGTAGTGTGTCACAACTCGTTTTTCTTAATACCTTATGAATATTTTTTGGTGCACATTGATCTAACTCGCTTCTTTTTAATAGCTGCAATGGCATTCCATAGAATGAGTGTATAAAATTTTGTTATCTATTTTATTAATGGATATGTGGGATTTTAGAAGGTTTTAGGAAATTATATTTAGTATTGTGAAATTCTTCCAATAAAATCTATATAGCCAACTCATTGCCTATAACTTGACCCTGAATTGCTCCCTCTTTAGATTTCATGACGTTTCCACTCTTCCTTATACTGTATATCTCACCTCACATATCTGCCCTTGAGTTAGTTGTACTCCTACATGAAAGGCCAAGTGACTGGGGAAAAATAATAAAACGGCACACCTCAAAACAAATTACAAATTTTCCTCAAAATATTTCTACTAGAATTGAAGAAGCTTTCTGAATTCTAATTTCTGAAAGAATTGTTTTTCAGTTGTATTATGAATTGTGTTTTAAAACAGGGGAGTTCTAGGAATGACTGTTTGTCATGACTTGTCAAATTTGACCTTCCTAAATTTATTAGGAAAGTGCTGTGAGGGTTCTCTGGGTCATGCAGTCCAGCTTTCCCATTTCATTTTACAAAGTATAGCAGTACACTCACTGGCGGCAGGGCTAGCAGAAGACTTGAACTACTGATCTAAAGAAAGGGGAAATTCTCTCACTTGAACAGACAATAAAGAACCTCCTTCTGAAGGCTAAATGTGGTTCAACACTGATTAAGGGAAAAATCGTATCTTAAATATGAATTCCTTGAGTCCTTGACCTTCATTACTTAGCATTGCTATCTTCTTGAGTCCCTTTTAGGATTCACCTAAAATATTGCTTCTAGAAGCATCCACAGAAAATGATTTCAAATTTTAAAATAATTTTTATACAGCAATAATTTATAAATGGCCACCCTAATTTTATATTCACTTACAAACACGATGTGAGCCAGGAAACAGCAGGGTGTTAGAATGAGACAATAAATGCTAGATACCTAACTTTAGCTATGCAAGCAATAAGATACATCATTAATACTGAAGTGAAAAGGCAATAATGTAAAATCAGAGAGGGTATCAATATTCCTTAATTTAGTTGAACTATAATTATGTAATGAGAACATTGACTCTTTTGAAACAATTTGAAATCTGTGCTGGGCTCTCTTGTCACTTGGACCAATGGATCTATTCATTCCAAGACTTGATTTCCTGTTCAGGTTAACATACCATTAGCTGAAGGTAATTGTTGAGAGGATACTCTGTTACGAAAGCTACAGAACTCTCAATCATTCCAGTGCCGGATAGGTGCCCTGGATAAAGGATCCTATTTCCCTAGTGTCCTTCATTATGTTTGTCTCTTCACACAATTGTGTGATTGTATACTGCTAAATAGTTATTTGGTGGTAATGGTGCATTTCAAATTGGTGACTCAAATAACAAGAATGAAGGAAAAAAAGGGAGAGAGTATGATCTTTGCCGAGCTATACACCTGCAGGTTTCAGCAGAGCCAATCTGGGAACAGAATCCCATAGTAATTAATTTCAAGACCTTTTGCAATGACTGAGTGAAACAGTTCTGTGAAGAAAATATTTGAAAAATATTTAAATATTACAAGACTCAAACTCCGATTACTTAGACTTGCAGGTGCTGTCTTCCTAGATATGCAACCTCCTTCTCACTTCTATTCTACACATTCAGTTCTTTGAATTGCGGAAGCAAGCAAGAGGCTCATCAACATTTTTTTCTTCAAAGACAGAATGTGATCTTCTGGATTGGCATCTCTTTAAATTTGTCTTCCATTTTAAAGAGAAAAGACAGGACGTTTTCCCACAGTCGCGTTCAATAGATACAGAAATATAGCTCCTTTCAGTGCATTAGCTTCAATACATTATAGAGGTGCAACGGTGGGAAATGTATGTTTCTTATGTTTGCCCTTCTTTTTAAATTACCTTGCACTTAATTATATAGAGTGTTTGATAATTAGCAGATGTCGTGCAATTTGGTAAACAGCATGAATTAAATATTGCCTTAAACAAGTGGGCCTTGAATATTGAAATATTTTTCATACTCTTTGGTGAAATTTTAACTGCACTATATATGAATTAATACCTATGATGGAAGCAACTAAAGTTAAAAGCACTAAACATATGTACTTTACATTCTACAGTTTTGTCTAGCAAACTAAATAATGGAGGACAGAACATGTTTCATTTAGCACTCCAACGTTTTAAAAATAGGAATATGCAGTCCTGAAAAAAAAAAAGAAACTTTAAAAAATTTCAGACTAAGTCTATGAGTGACATGAATTAAACATCCCTGTGTGAGAATTAAAGGATAACTACAAAGAAATCACTCCTTCATTTGCACAAGAAGTAAGATGTGGATGTGATTTAATCAAACAGAGTTGATTGATTCATTATCTTTGACCAGCATCATGATAAATGTGTCTGTCAATCAAATCTTAAGCCTTTTAAACCTCAGTTTATGCTCTAGTCACTTCAGCTTAATAGCACTTACCTGTCTGACAGGCTAGTAGCTTTGGCTTCACCAGCTTAAAATGCTAGGAGCTATTTTGTAAAGTATCAAAGAGTCTATACCCGTTAATATGTGAACATGGCACTCCAATTATTCATTTGATTTCACCTATTCCCATTTAAATCAAAATTTGGATGCCTTTCTGTGTATTAACAAGTTGTTCTGCAAGAAAAGAATTACCAAAATGCAGAGTTTTTATTTCCTCTCCTCGGTCTGTCTGCAAAGATATGGCAGTGAGTCATGCATAGGAAGCTTATTCACACTTGCATGTTACACAGAGTTTCCCAAAATGTACTCATCTGCAAATGTTTTCCCCAGCTTTTCAAACAATTACCTTGGCCAGAACAATAGTGCATCTGTGTCCTAAAGTTCAGTCACCTGAAGAAGTAATAACTTTATAAATTGCCCAGTGATGAATTTATTGACTGAAAATTAAGAAACTTAATCAAAAATATCATGGTGCTTCAAGAGCAGTAGGAAAAGAGAAATTTTATATGAAATCCGGACAGAAGTCAGATTTTTCTACTTGAATGTACTTTTCCCCAGCAAACTCAATAATGCAAACTTAATAGTTAAAGGGCTAGAGAAGATTATCCAAAATATGGCAGAGAGTCAGCCTGCCATCTCTAAAGTCAGCTGTTTTACACTATAATTCTTCAGGGCCAGGCATTTGTGAATAAAGATGCGTCCAAATAACTAAATGGTGAGACTTTTTTAAATTAAAATAATTCAAGAAAAAAGGACAAAGGATCTACTCTTCTTAAGATGTACTTTGTGTTTATTTTTAATAATATAACAAAGCCATAGAATTCTTTGAATAGAAGAGTAGGTAGACCAATAACACACCCAGAAATTGTAAATGGAATGCCAGGAGTAACGGGCCTCCGTATTTGCTCTGTTATAAAGTGCCCAGGTCACACTGGGGAAACAACAACTTTGGGGTCTTTCTCCTCAATAAAATTAAGGGGTTAGGCTAGACGATCTCTAATTCCCTTAAATCATTAAGATGATCACTCTGTATCTTACTGGAGTAGGATAATAAACAATACTAAATTCTATGAAGACTAAAACTGCCTTTTAAATATTACGGAATAAAATAAATTATTATTTATTAAATATTTTGTTCATTCATCTTTTTTTTAACATCTTTATTGGAGTATAATTGCTTTACAATGGTGTGTTAGTTTCTGCTGTATAACAAAGTGAATCAGCTATACATATACATATATCCGCGTATCTCCTCCCTCTTGCTTCTCCCTCCCACCCTCCCTATCCCACCCCTCTAAGTGGTCACAAAGCACTGAGCTGATCTCCCTCTGCTATGTGGCTGCTTCCCACTAGCTTTCTGTTTTACATTTGGTAGTGTATCTATGTCCATGCCACTCTCTCACTTCGTCCCAGCTTACCCTTCCACCTCCCTGTGTCCTCAAGTCCATTCTCTATGTCTGCGTCTTTATTCCTGTCCTGGCCTTAGGTACTTCAGAACTATTTCTTTGTTTTTTTTAAATTCCATATATATGTGTTAGCATACGGTATTTGTTTTTCTCTTTCTGACTTACTTCACTCTGTAGGACAGACTCTAGGTCCATCCACCTCACTACAAATAACTCAATTTCATTTCTTTTTATGGCTGAGTAATATTCCATTGTATATATGTGCCACATCTTCTTTATGCATTCATCTGTCCATGAACACTTAGGTTGCTTCCATGTCCTGGCTATTGTAAATAGAGCTGCAATGAACATTGTGGTACATGACTCTTTTTGAATTATGGTTTTCTCGGTGTATATGCCCAGTAGTGGGGTTGCTGGGTCATATGGTAGTTCTATTTTTAGTTTTTTAAGGAACCTCCATACTGTTCTCCATAGTGGCTGTATCAATTTACATTCCCACCAACAGTGCAAGAAGGTTCACTTTTCTTCACACCCTCTCCAGCATTTATTGTTTGTAGATTTTTTTGATGATGGCCATTCTGACTGGGGTGAGTTGATGCCTCATTGTAGTTTTGATTTGCATTTCTCTAATGATTAGTGATGTTGAGCATCCTTTCATGTGTTTGTTGTCAATCTGTATATATTCTTTGGAGAAATGTCTATTTAGGGCTTCTGCCCATTTTTGGATAGGGTTGTTTGTTTTTTTGATATTGAGCTGCATGAGCTGCTTGTATATTTTGGAGATTGATCCTTTGTCAGTTGTTTTGTTTGCAAATATTTTCTCCCATTCTGAGGGTTGTCTTTTCGTCTTGTTTATGGTTTGCTGTGCAAAAGCTTTTAAGTATCATTAGGTCCCATTTGTTTATTTTTGTTTGTATTTCCACTTTTCTAGGAGGTGGGACAAAAAGGATCTTGCTGTGATTTGTGTCATAGAGTGTTCTCCCTACGTTTTCCTCTAAGAGTTTTGTAGTATCTGGCCTTACATTTAGGTCTGTAATCCATTTTGAGTTTATTTTTTTGTATGGTGTTAGGGAGTGCTCTAATTTCATTCTTTTACATGTAGCTGTCCAGTTCTCCCAGCACCACTTATTAAAGAGGCTGTCTTTTCTCCATTGTATATTCTTGCCTCCTTTATCAAAGATAAGGTGACCATATGTGCGTGGGTTTACCTCTGGGCTTTCTATCCTGCTCCATTGATCTATATTTCTGTTTTTGTGCCAGTACCATACTACTGTCTTGATTACTATAGCTTTGTAGTATAGTCTGAAATCCGGGAGCCTGATTCCTCCAGCTCCGTTTTTCTTTCTCAAGATTGCTTTGGCTATTTGGGATCTTTTGTGTTTCCATACAAATTGTGAAATATTTTGTTCTAGTTCTGTGAAAAATGCCATTGGTAGTTTGATAGGGATTGCAATGAATCTGTAGATTGCTTTGGGTTGTATAGTCATTTTCACAATGTTGATTCTTCCAATCCAAGAACATGGCATATCTCTCCATCTGTTTGTATCATCTTTAATTTCTTTCATCAGTGTCTTACAGTTTTGTGCATACAGGTCTTTTGTCTCCTTAGGTAAGTTTATTCCTAGGTATTTTGTTCTTTTTGTTCCAATGGTAAATGGCAGTGTTTCCTTAATTTCTCTTTCAGATTTTTCA
Organism: Balaenoptera ricei; assembly: GCF_028023285.1. Lineage (NCBI taxonomy): Eukaryota > Metazoa > Chordata > Mammalia > Artiodactyla > Balaenopteridae > Balaenoptera > Balaenoptera ricei. The sequence continues at coordinate 23,387,197 of NC_082640.1, forward strand.
TCATTAGTGTATAGGAATACAAGAGATTTCTGTGCATTAATTTTGTATCCTGCTACTTTACCAAATTCATTGGTTAGCTCTAGTAGTTTTCTGGTAGAGTCTTTAAGATACTCTATATATAGTATCTTGTCATCTGCAAACAGTAATAGCTTTACTTCTTCTTTTCTGATTTTGATTCCTTTTATTTCTTTTTCTTCTCTGATTACTGCTGCTAAAACTTCCAAAACTGTGTGGAATAATAGTGGTGAGAGTGGGCAACCTTGCCTTGTTCCTGATCTTAGTGGAAATTGTTTCAGTATTTCACCATTGAGAATGATGTTGGCTGTGGGTTTGTCATATATGGCCTTTATTATGTTGAGGTAGGTTCCCTCTATGACTGCTTTCTGGAGGGTTTTTATCATAAATGGGTGTTGAATTTTGTCGAAAGCTTTTTCTGCATCTATTAAGATGATCATATGGTTTTTATCCTTCAGTTTGTTAACATGGTGTATCACATTGATTGTTTTGCGTATATTGAAGAATCCTTGCATTCCTGGGATAAACCCCACTTGATCATGTTGTATGATCCTTTTAATGTGCTGTTGGATTCTGTTTGCTAGTATTTTGTTGAGGATTTTTGCATCTATGTTCATCAGTGATATTGACCTGTAGTTTTCTTTCTTTGTGACATCTTTGTCTGGTTTTGGTATCAGGGTGATGGTGGCCTCATAGAATGAGTTTGGGAGTGTTCCTCCCTCTGCTATATTTTGAAAGAGTTTGAGAAGCATAGGTGTTAGCTCTTCTCTAAATGTGTGATAGAATTCACCTGTGAAGCCATGTGGTCCTGGGCTTCTGTTTGTTGGAACATTTTTAGTCACAGTCTCAATTTCAGTGCTTGTGATTGGTCTGTTTATATTTTCTATTTCTTCCTGGTTCAGTCTTGGAAGGTGTGCTTTTCTAAGAATTTGTCCTTTTCTTCCAGGTTGTCCCCTTTTTTTGCATATAGATAATTGTAGTAATCTCTCATGATCCTTTGTATTTCTGCAGTGTCAGTTGTTACTTCTCCTTTTTTATTTCTAATTCTATTGATTTGAATCTTCTCCCTTTTTTTCTTGATGAGTCTGGCTAATGGTTTATCAATTTTGCTTACCTTCTCAAAGAACCAGGTTTTAGTTTTATTGCTCTTTGCTATTGTTTCCTTCATTTCTTTTTCATTTATTTTTGATCTGATCTTTATGATTTCTTTCCTTCTGCTAACTTAGGGGTTTTTTTGTCCTTCATTCTCTAATTGCTTTAGGTGTAAGGTTAGGTTGTTTATTTGAGATGTTTCTTGTTTCTTGAGGTAGGATTGTATTGCCATAAACTTCCCTTTTGGAACTGCTTTTGCTGCATCCCATAGGTTTTGGGTCGTCGTGTTTTCATTGTCATTTGTTTCTAGGTATTTTTTTATTTCCTCTTTGATTTCTTCAGTGATCTCTTGGTTATTTAGTAGTGTATTGTTTAGCCTCCATGTGTTTGTATTTTTTGCAGATTTTTTCCTGTAATTGATATCTAGTCTCATAGCATTGTGGTTGGAAAAGATACTTGATACGATTTCAATTTTCTGAAATTTACCAAGGCTTGATTTGTGACCCAAGATATGATCTATCCTGGAGAATGTTCCATGAGCACTTGAGAAGAAAGTGTATTCTGTTGTTTTTGGTTGGAGTGTCCTATAAATATCAATTAAGTCCATCTTGTTTAGTGTATCTTTTAAAATTTGTGTTTCCTTATTTATTTTCATTTTGGATGATCTGTTCATTGGTGAAAGTGGGGTTTTAAAGTCCCCTACTATGATTGTGTTACTGTTGATTTCCCCTTTTATGGCTGTTAGCATTTGCCTTATGTATTGAGGTGCTCCTATGTCAGGTGCATAAATATTTACAATTGTTATATCTTCTTCTTGGCTTGATCCCTTGATCATTATGTAGTGTCCTTCCTTGTCTCTTGTAACATTCTTTATCTTATAGTCTATTTTATCTGATATGAGAATTGCTACTCCAGCTTTCTTTTGATTTCCATTTGCATGGAATAGCTTTTTCCATCCCCTCACTGTCAGTCTGTATGTGTCCCTAGGTCTGAAATGGGTCTCTTGTAGACAGCATATATATGGGTCTTGTTTTTATATCCATTCAGCCAGTCTATGTCTTTTGGTTGGAGCATTTAATCCATTTACATTTAAGGTAATTATAGATATGTATGTTTCTATTACCATTTTCTTACTTGTTTTGGGTTTGTTATTGTAGATCTTTTCCTTCTTTTGTATTTCCTGCCTAGAGAAATTCCTTTAGCATTTGTTGTAAAGCTGGTTTGGTGGTGCTGAATTCTCTGAGCTTTTGCTTGTCTGTAAATATTTAATTTCTTCATCGAATTTGAATGAGATCTTTGCTGGGTAGAGTAATCTTGGTTGTAGGTTTTTCCCTTTCATCACTTTAAATATGTCCTGCCACTCCCTTCTGGCTTGCAGAGTTTCTACTGAAATATCAGCTGTTAACCTTATGGGGATTCCCTTTTATGTAATTTGTTGTTTTTCCCTTGTTGCTTTTAATATTTTTTCTTTGTATTTCATTTTTGATAGTTTGATTAATATGTGTTTTGGCATGTTTCTCCTTGGATTTATCCTGTATGGGACTCCCTGTGCTTCCTGGACTTGATTGACTATTTCCTTTCCCATATTAAGGAAGTTTTCAACTATAATATCTTCAAATATTTTCTCAGTCCCTTTTTTTCTCTTCTTCTTCTGGGACCCCTATAATTTGAATGTTGGTGCATTTACTGTTGTCCCAGAGGTCTCTGAGACCATCCTCAATTCTTTTCATTCTTATTTCTTTATTCTGCTCTGTAGTAGTAATTCCCACTATTTTATCTTCCAGGTCACTTATCTGTTCGTCTGCCTCAGTTATTGTGCTATTGATTCCTTCTAGAGAATTTTTAATTTCATTTATTTTGTTGTTCATCATTGTTTGTGTGCTCTTTAGTTCTTCTAGGTCCTTGTTAAATGTTTCTTGTGTTTTCTCCATTCTATTTCCACGATTTTGGATCATCTTTACCATCATTACTCTGAATTCTTTTTCAGGTAGACTGCCTATTTCCTCTTCATTTGTTTCATCTGATGGGTTTTTACCTTGCTCCTTCATCTGCTGTGTGTTTCTCTGTCTTCTCATTTTGCTTACCTTACTGTGTTTGGGGTCTCCTTTTCACAGGCTGCAGGTTCGTATTTCCCATTGTTTTTGGTGTCTGCCCCCAGTGGCTAAGGTTGGTTCAGTGGGTTGTGTAGGCTTCCTGGTGGAGGGGACTGGTGCCTGTGTTCTGGTGGATGAGGCTGGATCTTGTCTTTCTGGTGGGCAGGACTGTGTCCGGTGGTGTGTTTTGGGGTGCCTATGACCTTATTATGATTTTAGGCAGCCCCTCTGCTGATGGGTGGGGTTGTGTTCCTGTCTTGCTAGTTGTTTGGCATAGGGTGTCCAGCAGTGTAGCCTGCTTGTCATTGAATGGAGCTGGGTCTTAGCGTTGAGATGGAGATCTCTGGGAGAGCTTTCACCGTTTGATATTATGTGGAGCCAGGAGGTCTCTGGTGGACCAGTGTCCTGAACTTGGCTCTCCCTCCTCAGAGGCACAGGCCTGACACCTGGCCCGAGCACCAAGACCCTGTCAGCCACACGGCTCAGAAGAAAAGGGAGAAAAAAAGAAAGGAAGAAAAACATAAAATAAAATAAGGTTGTTAAAAGCAAAAATACATTATTAAAAATAAAAAAATTAAAAAGTAATTTTTAAAAAATGGACAGACAGAACCCTAGGACAAATGGTAAAAGCAAAGCTATACAGACAAAATCACACAAAGAAGCACACACATACTCACTCACAAAAAGAGAAAAAGGGAGAAAAATATATATCTTTTGGGAATTCTGAGGTCTTCTGCCAGCGTTCAGTAGGTGTTCTGTAGGTGTTGCTCCACATGTAGATGTATTTCTGATGTATTTGTAGGGAGGATGGTGATCTCCACATCTTACTCCTCCACCATCTTGAAGATCCTTCTGTTCATTCATCTTTTACAAAGAATGCAGCTAGTTGTTGACATTCTCTCCTTTAAAAAAACTGCTAATAACCTGATTTATTTTATACTTAGCCTTAATTTTATTTATAACTTTTGGCCTTTAAAATGAGAGAAAAAGAGAGAGAGGGATAGAGATAGAGACAGAGACAAAGAGAAAGAAACAGACACAGAGAGACAGACCCAGAGAGCTTTAGGGAAAAGAAATCCAGGACATTGACCCTCTTTAAGTGTCACTATTTTATATAAATTCTGGATGAATTTATAACATAGACATATAGCATAGTCTTATGAGAAACACATACAAAGACTTATCTCTTTAGAAAAGACAATTTTTATGACCCATCTTCCTTAAAACAGAAAATTTTTTTTACTGCAACTACTAGCTAAGACCGTAGGGTTAAAAAGAACAAAAATGACTTCAATGCAGTTTTTCAGATTGCTTTAAGGAGATAGCAGTATTCCTTCATTTGAAAGCAATTTTTTTTTCTGAATTAAGTGATGACAGAAATATAATTTTGCTGTAAAAATGTTACATGCTCTTTGTATTACTGGAAAATGTACAGGGTCTCCATTAATAAGCGTCATGAGTCAGATCCTAGTGAAAGAACTTCCTAGGTGGTCTTTGTGCTTCTACCAACAGGTAAACTAACCCAGGAGCCCATTTTAAAGGGAATGTTTAGACAAAAGTATGTTTAGGTAATTGTTTTTAAATAGGAATCAAATTCTTTCCTGAGAATGTGGTATATCTTTGTCATAATTCAAGAGAAGGCCAACTATGGGCCAAGTATGACATGCAGGATTAGAGAACCTATCATTCAGTTCACTGATTTGATAGTTCCTAGGTTTGTCTCTTTCATTCCTGTATCTACAATTGATCAAGGAGAGCTGAACTTGCACATAAACATCATTCCTGCCTTCAAGCAACCCACCATGACTAGATCATTAATGGAATTCACTTAAAGTGACAAAAGGCCTTTTCCACCCTAAGCAGACACCACTAAATGAGAGGTTTTTTTTCCCCTAGCAATGCAACCTATATGTACAAAAGAGCATGGGTATACTTAGGCCACTAACCAAAGCAGTCATTTTACCCATTTTCAGTAGGCCATTTAGAATTAATCCAAACAAACCCTGGAAAAGTTATGGAAAAATAAAAATGGTATTTCTGAAATCTTACAGTTCAAGAAGACATACATATTTAAGAATACTATGCCTATACCCCAGAATAACAAATCAGTAATTTTCTCCCAAACTCTAGCAGAAACTAAATTACAATTTTGAATTCCTTTATCCAGAATAAATGGTAGCAACCAGTACCTTTCAGAAATGTTTACAATTGGCTTTCCTTTTGGACTCTTCAGTGATTGATTTGAGGTTCAGCAGTAGGTAAACATTGTGCTATTAGCAGCCTGGTCTTCATTCAGACACACACCAGCCTCTGCACAGCTCAGGGGATATAGCATCTTTGAAAGTTAACTGGGAGCTTCATTAGCTAAAGAAATAACTAACTCAAAAGCATCTGGTGGTGAGAGCCAGGGTCTATGAAATAGGGTCTTCCAAAGAGATGCATGAACACTGTTGATTAACAAGACAAAGATTTCCAGAAGTTCCTTGAGATACCACACGCTTGTAATAAGTTGACAGTCAACAAGTTGCTAAATAATAAAGTCCATACCGTAAAAGATAGAAATTAAAATAGTTTTATTATTTAATTGCTTTCCTGGTAGAACACTATGATCATAATGAACATATGATGAATTAAGTTAGGTCTCTGCCATTTGACTTACACTGATTGGAATGCACCCTTCCCCCCACATCCTGCTGCAAAATAATCATCATCATAGTCATCTTCATAGCAATACAGACACACATCATGTTTCTGTAGCAATTTGTAATAGTTTTCTTTAATCCTCATGATACTCCTGGGAGAACAAGCAAGACGTAGTGGAAAAAGAAACAAAGTAGGGTTAAAATCCATAAGAGCTGGGCTTGAATCCCTGTATCATCTTTGTAAATTTGGGGAAATTATTTAACCTCTGTAAATGTCCATATCTAAATATTTAAACTGTAACTAAATAATATTCACCTTGTAGAGTTGCTATGGCCTTTGGAATCAGGAAATAGAAATGTAATTGTTCACATATAATGGATGAAGAACTTTAAGTGTAGAGAATTGAGGTGACTTGTGTAAAATCACACAAGTAAATGGCAGGACCAGGACAAGAATGCAGGAATTCACGAATCCAAAAATTCCACACTCTATATTTACTTCAGTTCTTATGATAGCTCTCAGATACAAGCTCAAAGAACACCTCTGCCCTGAAAATTGTGGGAGTAACCGTTACTCTTCTACTCCATAACAGCCTTTCATTTTTCTTATTTCTTGTAAACTATCTGTGTACCTTATAAGGGACCTATTATCACATATATTATAAATGATAGGAGAATTGTTATATAGACATATAGGTAGATGGATGAATAAATATATAGGCAGACAACATGAAAGAGATTTTCTTTACTTAAATGTCCAGTACCATACAAAGACAAGGAATCATACTTATGCTTATAATGCATATGCTTGATATATGTATGATGCTTTGACAAAGTTTTTCTACCAAATTAATTTAAAATTGGATTTTGGCATACTTTTTTTACTTTTTAGGATGAGAATGATAGTCAACAAATGTTATAAAATGCCTATTAAATATTGTCAAAGAAATAAAACTTGTAGTGAATTTCACCATAAATTGTAATGACTCCGCCTCCCCAGTATTCAGAGTTTTCCCTACAGTGGCTGATGTATCTTTCCATAATAATCCACACCACACAGGATGAATAATTGCCTCTGAAAAGAAAAGCACTCACACTCATGATAAACCTTTTACTGCCATGTCCTTGGAATGATTTAAGTTCTTGAAGCCCAGAAACTGTTCTTAACCCAAAGCGTGATGTTCAGGCTGAACAAACTATTAAGCTCTTCTTAACATTTTGGGTTGGATTACAGCAATGGCAGCAGCTCCTGGTTCCCATAGAGTTCAATAACTGGACTCATCCTAAGTTATTTTTTTACATTAATGGATGTTGAAAAGAGTTGACTAGGCAGTTAGTCCCTATGTAAATCATTCCAAGCCAACTTTAAAGATGGTTATGCAATGTTTTCTCACAGTTGTTCTTAAATCCTCATGCTATTTTATCACTGAAGCCAAGTAGTTATACCTTGGGCCTAACAAAAGATCATGTTTTATTTTGTGTTTGCCCCAGTCCAAGTTCTGCTTGAATATCCAAAACAGCTAATTAGCCTTCCCCTCATAATAATTACTAAAAAATGAAGATAATTATTAAAATAACCTTAAGGGAATGTATTTTTGACAAGTCGAATGCTGTTTAGCATCTAATATACATAATTTACCCCAATTTTTTTATTGAGTTGGAACAAATCTAGTTACAGCCTGTTCATACACTCTTGTAATCATTTCTGAGCTGAAAAGGACTTTTCTTAAGCTAAACTATGCCCAGGTTTAACAAATGGACCCATGTTGCTCCTAATTCAGAAGGGATGGAGTTCTTCCTGTTCGCTAGTTAGAGTCTTGTTGTTTTTGTATACAGGAAGTATACTAGGAAGGTTGAATTTATAGCAAAACAAAATCAAATTTCATTTTTGGAAAAAAAAAAAACCCTCCAACCCATTTCTAGTGAGTCTTCTATAGATTAATGGAATATATGTTATCACATTAACACAAAATGTGTTTAGTTTATTCCTCTAATTCTAATAGAATGGAAAAGGCCTAAAACCCACTCACATCAAAGTGCACTTACTATGTGATGTGTATAGTAGAGATTCATCTGCAGTTAGAATCCCATTTACTTTACGGGGAACTTTTCAAATGACAGAAGAAGAACAGCCCAACCTCAACCATGCTTCACTGTTCTAGTTCCAACCCAAACCAAGATGTTTAACCAATTTATCAGAATTCAGTTATTCTGCATGTATCCTCAGAGCCCAGCACAATGACTGCAAGTGAATAAATAGTTGTCAGAAGAGTGGATGGCTGGGTAGATGAATTGGGGATTTAGAGGCAAAATATACAGGAAGTTATTATTATTTATTATTATTATTATTTTATACTTTGTAAGGTTTACTTTATACTTTATAAGGTTAAAGACCTTAGCATTGATAGAGAATAGCCATAAATGTGGATGTGAAACACAAATCCAAATCTCACTCTTATTCAAGCAAAGCAAAGAGTGTTACAAGTTTTGGTGATTTTAGACAGTCTGGAGTTTAATGCTATTTTTTAGTCTCTTATTTCTTTAATAAAATTTTAAAACCGATTTATAAAATGCACACCCTTTAGATAAAACTGAACTTTTCTTCAAGTATCTAGACTTTAACTTGTCATATGATTAGTAATGCCAGGATAAAACTACCCTGATATGTGAACGGATCTTAGTTTTCAAAAAAAAAATGTTTATTTACTCCATTTTCTTCTCTTTTATTCTATCACATGCAAAGGATGCTAAATAACTCTCTTTTTCACAAAGTATGGAGTTTTTTGCCTTATATTTAACTTTTCACAGCTCACTTATGCCAATATTTAGCTCAGATTCAGGGGTCTCATCATTATGCCCACAGTATGACTGTCTCATAGTAATTTCTGTATCTTTGCTCCTGTCGAATCTTTTAACATAGAATACACTCTCCTGTTCACAAGGCTCTTATGTAATTGCCCTCCCTCATCCCTTACTGCACCGTATAATTTATCATGCTATTCTTTTACTGGCTTTGTGATCATTTCATGTTTTTCCTATCTCTCCAACTATATCATAAGAATTTGAGAATAAGGACCCTGTCCTTTGCTTCTTCTGTGTTACTCAGATGGTCTACCACAAGCTAACTATATAATACATGCCCAATAAACAGAGCATTTATTGCCTTAGGAGGGAATTCCACAAGAACAATAGCATGTGTATTACTTAATTTTAAGGGTACCAAGCATAACATCCTGTTTTACTTAGAAACGATGCTAAAGAAAACCATGTAAATCCGGAATATGCCTGATTTTGTATCTTGTGTTTTAAATTACATTTGGAAGACGAGGGAAGAAATACCGAAGCTTACTTATTTAAAAAATAAAAAAAGTGGGAACAACATTTGCTTAAACTTTTCCAGACTGCTTCCTTGTGCTAAGGCCATTTCTACCCGGCTTTTTAAACAAGGCATTTTAATTTCTGTTAGGGACAACAAGTCTAAACACAACAAGTAGAAGAAAAAACTGTGTAACTCATATTAAAGAATCAATTAATATGTGTATGATGGATGCAGGCTCCATTTTACAAGCAGCAGCTTGTCCCGTCCAGAACCCTATCAGTCTGTTACCATCCATCATAAGTCAACAGTTAAAAACAGCCAAAGGGATATTCTAGACCATAAGTCAATTCTGACTACAGTGACTACATCTGTTTTACTTATTTTGTATTAGTTGATGCTCATGTACTTTTATGACTGTGTTACATTAGAGATGGTCTTGCTGAAAGAGAAATGCACCAACATCCCAGGAAATCTTAGCCTCCAATATGTGTCTTGGTCTGATCGAAAGCCAAGGCTAATGATGGTGCCTAACCTCAATAAACAATTAGTAGGTGAACTGATTTATTCACAACCCTTCATATTTGTTGAATGTTTATTCCATTTTTCCACGAACATGCATGAATATGTTTGAGACATAACTTCCCAGCAGCAGTAATAGTGATCCAGTATGTAGCAATGTGTATTAAGATTCTCATTCATTTTTGAAAGAATTTCTAACCACAAGGAAAAGGTTTACATGAAAGTACATGAAATGACTACATTTTGAAGGGTCTTTCATAGGTCTCATTAAGTCCTATTACAAATGTCCTTTATGTCACAGCTGAACCATCCTCTTCTCTCACTTCTCTCTCTAATGACCTCCCCACATCACCCCAATGCAACCACCATTCCATTTCAGGTCTCCTAAGCATGATGAGCTTCCTCTCAGTAAAATGTTTCCTCCTACAACTACCAAAATCTAGACATTTTTATAAAATCCCAAAGGCTCAATAGTTGTGACCTTTCCTTTGCATCCTGCAAGTCCTCTGGTATAATTAAAGTCTCAATCTTGCCCTCCCTTCCCACGTCATAGTTGTTCCAGCTAATGTGCAGGCAGTGCAAATATTTTGATGTGGTAAAGCTGATTCTCCATCCACTGGGGGAAAGGGTACCTGCCAGCCTCACTGAACTCAAAAGGCAGCATAAATGTCTCTGTGTGACCCAGGCACCCCCTTTCTTACCAGCATTCTCTCTCCTCCAGCTCATCCTACCTTGTGTACTTTTGGAGAGCAGCATGTCTGCAGGATGGGCTAGTGCACCTAATATGAGAGTGTTTTAGACTGTAATATTCAGCGTTCACAGCACATGTTATCCAGAAGAAAGCAGGTTAAAATGAATATGAAGGGAAAAGAAGTCTTTCAATAACAGTATGCAACCTGAATGCAGTAAGTAGGAAAGAGGAGCGTTCTTTTACCACCATTTGATTTGCACTTAATGGAAAAAATGTTAACTAATTGCACCCAGAATAGTGCCTGCCACAAGTGTGCAGTAAACATTTTTGGGCCCAGTGAACAGTCTGACATCATGTATATGGTGAGCCACTCACCGGCTGATAATTGCCTGGGACTGGGGCTTGCTTTGCTGGGAGCCATCATGCGATAATGGGGGAAAGGAAGTTTGGAGTTTAGGCAGCATGAATTCTAGCTCTTTTGATTAATAAATGTGAGCTCTTGGGAAATTTACTTATTGGTGCTGTTCAAAACTTTGTTTCCTCAACTACAAAATGGGAGTAAAAGAATGTTTCTATTACACAGTTGATATGAGGATCAAATGAGTTGATGAATGTAAAAATTACCTAGCACGGTGTCCAATTAGACATTGCTTTAGTTCCTTCCCTACCATCTCCTCTCATGATTGCCCTCCAAAGAAGTGGTCCTGACCTAGATAATGGACTTTCAGATGAGTCTGACCTGCCTGCCTTCCTGGATATATCAATCACCTCTTATCACGGATCCTCATTTTTGTGTGTACTTTCTGTCAATCCAGGTCCATTACTCGTTTCTTTTTATACCAAAGATATTTACTACCATGCCTTCTGTGCACCTGGTTCTGTACTAGGCAAAGAGATGGATTGTTCTCATGGAGTTTTTCATCTGGTGGTGCTGGAAACCCTGATACAAACTTCTCTTTGTGCTGCTGTTTCTTCAGTTATCATGTTCTGCCACTACCCTCAGTTATCTATCTGTCATCTGTCAGACCACATCTAACTCCACTCTATCTATCCTTCTACCCTGGGCCTCTTATAGCTTAAGTGACATATCTGGATTAAACTAGTGACCTTGTTCTGTATGTCCTGTCCACTGCAACACATTTGTCTCTGCTCCAATCATCCACCCTTCAGGCACTCAGTACTTTTTTTTTTTGTCACCTAACAATCTCAATGTGTGTTTTATTTTTTGTAATTCTAAAATGGTTCCCCAAGATTTCCTGTCTTAATCTCCAGGACTGTGAACAATGAAGAGCTACATCACTCCCATGGTTAAGTTACATGGCATAGCAAAAGGGATTTTGCAGGTGTACTTGCAGTTACTAATCAGTTGACTTTGAGTTGATGAAAAAAGGAAACGATCTGGGCAGGTATAATGTAATCATAAGAGCCCTATAAAACTGGAGGATTTTCTCAAGCTAGTAATAGAAGAAGAAGTCAAAGAGATTTTAAGCATGAGAAGGAATCAAGTTGCCCACTAGGAGCAGAGAACAGGCCTGCTGACAGCCAGCAAGGAAATGGGTACCTTAGTCCTACAACTACAAGGAAATAAATACTACCATCAACCTGACTGAGCTTGAAAGAGGTCCCTTCCCCAGAGCCTTCAGATAAGAACACAGGCTAGCATCTTGACTTTATCCTTGTGAGACCCCAAGCAGAGATCCCATCTGAGTCCAATTGGACTTCTGACCTACATACTGTGAGATAATAAGTGGGGTTGTTTTTGGCTATCAAGTTTGTGGTGATTTGTTACCCAGCAATAGAAAACTAACACAGCAGTGTTTCTTCCCCTTCTAATTTAAAATATTCTCTCTATCACTGGTTTTCAACAGTTCGAGTATAATGTGTCTTGGCACAGTTTCTTCATTTTACTTCTGTTTAGAGTTCACTGAACTTCCTTTATCCAGAGATGTATAATTTTTGGTCAGTTTTGAAAAAATTCCATCATCTTTTCTTCAAATGTTTTTTCTGTTCCCTTATCTCTTTCCTTGTCATTTAAGACTCCAATTATACAGATGTTTGAGCTACTCGATGCTGACTCAAAACTCACTGATGAGTTCTTTTTCAGTCTTTATTTTTCAGTCATTTTTATTTCCCATAGTGCATTTTGGATAGCATATTTTGCTGTGTTTACAAGCCGACTAATTTCTTCAGCAATGTCTAACTTGCTAGTAATCACATCCAGTTTTATTTTCATTTCACATATTTTATTTTTTATCCTAAGATGTTAAATATGCAGCCATATATATGTGTGTATATATATCTTCTTGTCTTTTGATTATATTCTTTCTTTCCTCTACCTTCCTGCACATATGAAGTACATTTATAATTTCTGTTTTAACATCCTGGTTTACTAGTCATCATCTCTTATTTTTGGCTCTGTTAATTGATTTTTCTTTGTTTATGGGTTACATTTTCCCGCTTCTTTGCATGCCAGATACTTTTTGTTGGGTACTGGAAATCACAAATTTTACATTGCTGGATGCTGAATTTTTTTTTCAATTATTTTTGGGCTTTTTGCTATGATGCAGATATGCAGGTACGTTACTTGGAATAAGTTTGATTCTTTCCAGGGTTGCTTTTAAACTGTGCTAAGATGGGCCTAATCTGGCAGCACTGCTGAGACTGAACCTTTCCGAGGACACTAAGCAATCCTCCTCTATGTTAGGAGATCTTCTCACTCTCTCTGGCAGAAACACAAAATATTACCATCCCTGTGTGTGGTCCATGGTTATCTTACCTGTTTCTTTCTAGCAATTCTTTCCTTACTCTGTCTCCTTACACACATGAATAGATGAGTCTGTAGCCAAAGACTTAAGAGACACTCTGCAGATTTCTAGAGCTTGCTCTCTCTCTATGTGCACCAACCTTTTCTCTGGGACTCTGCCTTGCAGATTCCCCCCGTAACTCTGAACCCATCTACTCAACTCAGTGAGACAACCAGATGCTCTTTGGGTGTCCCCTGCCTGATGTGTGTGCTGGTGACTCTCCCAGCAGTGAGCTGAAGTACTTGTGGGACCCATCTCGCTCATTTTCCTTCTCCTAGGGAATCAGTGTTCTGTGCTGCTTGTTTTCCAATATATGAAACTCATAGTTTCACATACTCTGCCTGGTTTTCTAGTACTTGTTTAGTGTATGAGGGTAAATTCAGGCCCTGCCATCTCATCCTGGCACCAAGTGCAAGTTTTAGGTACTCAGTGTTCATAAACGCAGGACCATATACTAAAAAAACCTACAGAGGCCAAGCAAGTAATGCAAATTAATTAAGGGATATCAGTGGAAAAAAAAGCAGAGCTTTGACCAATACTTTGTACTTAAAAAATAAAATATGATGCAAAAAATTTATGGCTGCATCCAGCAGGCCACCATTTTGTGCATTCAGCTCTATGCCCTCTCTTCCCATCCCACCTGTGAGTATAAATCAAAACCATTAGAAACTTCTCTCTTGCAAACCTCTGATAGGATGTGTATCTTTAGTGTGCATTTAATTCAATACATTAACTTTGAAAAATGTTTGCATTTTCCACCTCCACTCCGATCATGCAGTACTTCTCAGAAAAATTGAGAATTTCTGGCAAAATTTGAGGGAACTAATGTTGGGAGATGGCATATGAGAGTGGAGTGGGGGATGGGAAGAAAGCAGGGTCGAAAAACAGAAAAACTCCACAAAAAACTCTGAAAACCCCACCTACTTTATCTTGAACAACAGAATCGGAAGAACAATGAGTCAATGCTGAACACTGTAGCATGAGTGCTGATCGTTGTTATAATTCATTTTTTTCAGAAGATCACTGCAGTCTTCCAGCCAACTGGAGGATCTAATCAGCTCTGAAGGATTAAAATATAAACGTGTGCTTACAAGTTGTAAATACATATTTATAGTTATTCCTAATTTGTTCAAAATTCACTACAAACAAGGTACTTTCAGGAACATGTCAAAATGACGGTGTAAAAACGCTGTATCTTGAAAAAGCAGTCATTTTTTTAAAAAGTCACAAGGAAGTGGGTAATTCTTGTTCACAAGCATCCTTAAAGTTTGATCTAATATGTTATCTCTATCTCACATACATGTAGTAACCAAACCACAAAATGAAGATCTAGGGGAGCATTATCTAGATGACTATCCCCATCTATGAATTACAGCAGCAGCAACAAAGTCAGAGACAAAGGCCCCTTGTGCCTCCGTGGAGTCATCAAGTCCCTCCAAATTCTGGAGGACTGAAAAGACGCCCGGTAAAATCATCTGAGAAACATACCTAGAATGGTAGATTTCATCAGTCAAATTCTGTGAACTGGAAAGGTATTTTACACTCAGAAATTTGGGGGGGATTTGGGGGGAACAATAATAACTGTCCAGTTTCCACACCACCACCCTGGAAAATGAAAAACTGATGTTTTGCATACTTCAACCTAAAAGAATAAATTTGTGAGAGAAACGCAGCTCTCAAGTAAGAATACCTGAAGGAACATATCAGCCAACAGATGAACTATCAGTAACCACTGAATTCTCACTATGAGAACCTATTTGTCCAACATGAGCTGCACATCCCATTGTTTCCACGTGAAGGTTGCTGGGTGCACATGGCAGAAAGAGTCATTCATTTCAATAGCTCTATGCAAATTATTTGTTAAAACCACCACACGAGAATGAAGCCTAAGCCTTCTCAGACATAAAGCAAATGTAATTGTATACCAACTGCCATAATTTTAATCTAGCCATGGCCTTCCCCAGAGCTAATCTTAGGAGAAGCTGAAAGTACTTGGTGAGATTTAAGAGCCATCAAATAGCACCAACCACTCTTAACAAATTTTTAACAAGCTATTCATATATTTCCTGCAATCCACCAATTGCAGAACCTCGTTCCTTAACTAGTACAATGTGTATTTTAAAGGTGAAGTATTTACTGAAAGTGCTAAGGCCTGGGGAATAATTCAGGGTTTGCTATGAATTATGTTCATTAAATTCAGAGATATCCCCATTTCCCTCAACTATTCAGCAATGAAGCCCTGTTGATCCCCTTCTTGAACTTTTTTTTTTTTTTTTTTGGCTCCATTCCCATTACAGATGCTCTAGTTTAGGACTTCATCATTTCTCATCTGAATTACTACAGCAATTTAATAACGGCTTACTTCACCCCAATCTTATTTTGTCCTAGCAGTGTATTTTAACGTGATGTTTCTCTGCTTGAAATCTTTTAATGACTGCTTAATACAAACAGATAAAGTGCAGGTGTTTAATGAAGACTATAAGGTCCTGAATAATCAGGTGACTACCCTTCTCAATTCATCCCCCACCACTCTGGCCAAATGCTCCGGCCAAAACCCAGCTAACTAGAATCCCCAGAGCAGCTCCGTCATCTCCCCTCTTCTGCACGTGCTATTTTCTCGACAGAGATTTCTCTGTCTGGCTCCCCGCATATCTCCCTTCACCCTGGCTATTTATTCCTTTGACGTAGTGGTTAACTCCTACTTATCTTTCAAGACCCGCCATTGATTTCGCCTCTTTGAATCCTTCCTGATAATGCCCATGGCACCCCAAGGCTATGGGGATTTATCTTCCTCTATACCCAGAGCCTTGGCACATAATCTTATCAGAGTAAACACAGTAATCATGTCTCAAGTAGCAGAAGCTACTTGAGGGCAGGATTGTGTATTTAACTTTCCCAGTAACTGACATTGTGCTTGATAAAGTTTTGGAGTGAATGAATGACAATGCTGGGAGAAGTTACTTTGACAATAACAAAATCAAACCCTTTGAGAGGCTACGAGTACTCTGGCAAATTATATTTGTTTTATCCTTACCACAAGCTTTTCTACAGATTCACTCATTTATGTATTCATTCATTCATTCATTCATTCATTCATACAATAGTTAGTGAGAACTTATAATGTACCAGGCTTATGCTTGGGGTTCAGTAACATATCCATGAGGGCCTGGCAGGAAACTGAAAGAAAACTCAAATCGTGTAATTTGGGGAGAACTTAATATACATGGTAACTTACCAAGGTGTGAGGAAGGTGAAGGTGCATCGCAAGTGCAGTGCCCATAAACCCACACCTCTGTAAATAATCTCCTTGCTAATAGAATCTCCTTGAATTATCCAGGTTAGGGTGCACCATCTCTTGGCTATTGAGACTCTGATTGGTGCAAACATACATCCAGCATTCAGTCATTTCCCACCTTCTTCAAGACTGACCTTCCTAGTCAAAGCCACCACATCCCTCGCTCACCTATAGACGCTCTCTGATCTCCCTGCTTCCTGCCCTCCACATTCAGTTTTCCACAGAGCCACGGAGAGGATTTTTTAAATGCTGATCAGATCATGTCACTTTTGTGGGTTAAAGCTCTCTGATGGACCACCATCACATTCAGAATAAATGTCAAATGCCTTCCCTCTTACTCCGTCTCTATCCTTGCCGTCTTCATATTTGTTTAAAGGTGCCCAGCTCCTCGCCACTACCAGGCTTTACAGGGAGTGCTGTCCTCCAGATCTTCATACAACTCACTCTCTCAATGCCTTTGAGTCTCCACTCCAGTGTCACCTCCTCAGAGAAGCCTTCCCTGACCACTCCACCTAGAATAGCTGCCCTGCCCATCATTCACTTTTTCCTTTTCCTGTTCTGTTATTTATTTTATTATTTATTATCAGTTGTAATATCATTTATTGTCATTTGTAGTATCATTTTAATACTTAAAACTACCTTTGTTATGTATTATTTATTTGGTTTGTATTTGCTGATATTAATGTCTCTGATCAGAATACAATCTGTAACTAAATTAACACTGTAGTAATTAAAGTAGCAAGGATCTTGACACAGAGTAGGCACCCTATTTGAAACACTCTTACAGATGGGCATAATGTGAGTATTATTAATAAAGTATATAGGATGCCAAGTACAGTGCTTAACATAAAGGTATTCAATAAATGATAACTATTATTATTATATATAAAACTAAATATAAAAGCAAGATAATATCTTAGAACAGCCTTACAGTTTAGTTTTTAATATGTTATGAGTTAATGTAACTCTCAAATTCTTATTTTTGAATTCATACCTAAGATTTCAAATAAATTTGACCAAGTGTAAATGAAAATCAACAGCATTTTCATTGATGTGTGTGTATGTATATGTACACACACACACACACATGCACAAATATGTATATATTCTTACAGTATTTGCAATTTAATAGATGCTCAATAAATGGTTCTTATTACTATTATTTCTTTAGATGAATTTAGGGAATATTAGCATTATGACAGTAAATATAAATATTAGCACTGCAAATTTTATGGGTTAATGAATAAACTAAGTGCTACAATTAACTGAATATTTACCACCCTTTTATTCCCAGGGAAAATGAGACTTTTAACATTTTAATATGCTGATGATAGTAGATTTACTTTTCGTCATTTTTTTTAAGGACAAAGGATAATGGATTATCATTTCCATCTAATTCTCATGGATTCAGTAAGAGTTTTAAGTTTTAAACCACATATTTGCATTTTTTAACAGGGCCCATTTACCAAATCTTGAGTAGTTTAACCTGTCTGTGTAAACATGATATCTTATTTATAGAAACAAAATATATGTGTTGTGCTTAAAGACTGTAGTTGTCTTTAAATAATATTAAATTTAAAAATACCTTATCATAAATTTAAATAGGATCATATTTTTAAATCTCGGTACAACAATATCCATGAGCTTCCTGTTTTACCACTCTGTGTGTATAATCTTTCCTGCCTTTGATTTTTAAAAATTAAATTTTATCTTATAGGAAATGTTTTCTCTCATGTGGTCAAATTAAATATGACCATTCATTCATTCATTCATTACCACAAGGACATCAAGTGATAAATCTATCCCTCCCTCTTCTTTTTTCTTTTTTTTTTTTTTACCGTTTTCTTCTCTACAATTTTGAAATGTAAAAAATGATCTTTTTTTTTCCCAGGCAATTTAAACAAGGCAATAAATTAAGAAATCAATATAAGTCAAGTTGCAGCATATGCCCTGAGAAGAGTTAGGTAGGAATATAAATCAAGTAAATTTAAGTCAGTTAAATTCAATATTATTAAAAGGGTAATACAAATATAACTGTTATACCCCTCTGCTAAAGAAATCTCTCTAAGTGCAGTGGATATTTTTATAGACAATAAAAATCCATTTTACCAAGTAGAGAAGGGGCTCCTTCCATCACAGTGTAAACTCTTAAAATCTCATGTCTATGTCTTCCTCAATGATCATTTACTTTTATACTATTTTTATTGAGAAATTATGTATGATACACTGCAAATTCTACCATCTGCCTTTAGAAATTCACCAGAATATCTTTCAAAGATTGATAAATTATTCATTTCTGGAAGTTGTGTATCAGAGCTTTGCAGTTCATAAATAGTATATAATAAATTATGCAGGGTATACCTTACAAACATGGGTTCATAAAGAGATCCTGCATGTGCTATATTCTTCATACAGGAAAAGTGGTTTCATTTATTGGTATGTTTTGATATCCTTCCAGGTGATGATAAAACTTTATGTTATCCAGCAATTTAATTTGCATCCAAATAGATAGTAGATTGGACCAAATTTAGTTATATCAAAAAACTGTCTTCCAGTAGCATTTCCTCTTCATTTTGGAAAAGGCCAGTGTATAGAAACCCTTTTGCTTCGTATTCTTTTCTGATCAAGCCCTAGACTTCATCACATATTTATATATTGGATGGCAGAAATTTACCCTTAGCATTTCATTTTTCTCATGTAAATTGAAATTCTTTTTCTGATATGAAATGAGGGGTTGTAATTTAGATTTTTGACTACAATCATATTATGATTCTTTTGGAACATTTAGACAAAACTGGGCTCTTTGAAGTCCACCCCCTCCTCCTGTTCTAACCCCAAAGCTAGGAAGGTTTTTCCTTGTTAGAGCCTCCTTGATGTTTGTCGAGCTTAACAAAATATATAAATAATATGTAAATATATAAATAATAGCAGGGGAGATTTCAGCTACCAAATATCAAATCTAGGTATATCAAAAAGCTGTCTTCCTGCAGCATTTAATTGTTCTGTATGGCACAGCACTCAGTGACTTCAGAAAAGCAACCAGTGTTCAGAACAGTGTGAGAAACACTGGGATATAATGGTGAGGACGATGCTGGGCTCCTCAGTCTGGCACAAGTGCAAAGCATAGACTCTCAAACCTGCTATAAAGCAAAACCTGATCTTCACTTTATATCTAGGTTTAGCTCCTGCAGTTGAGTCTGTGCAAGATGTATCTTTCATCCTCTAGAGTTCAAGAAGTAAAATCACCCTGCTATGTGTGTCAGTTTCTACCACAGCAGAGCAGTCACTTGACCGTGTCCCAGAAATTCGATCCTAAGTATGTGCCCAAACAAGATAGGTACATATTCACCAAAAGACAGGTACAAGAGTGTTTGTAGTGGTATTATTGGTAATAACCAATAATTAGAAACAAGCCAATGTCCATTACCAATAGAATGAATAAATAAATTGTGGCATCAGTGGGGAATGGTTCCAGGACGCCCCATGGACACTAAAATCCACAAATGCTCAAGTCTCTTGACATAGTAGATGCATGTAATCTATGCACATCCTCCTATAATCTTTATTTTTTTTTAATTTTTATTGGAGTTTAGTTGATTTACAATGTTGTGTTAATTTCTGCTGTACAGCACAGTGAATCAGTTATACATATACATGTATCCACTCTTTTTTAGATTCTTTTTCTACATACTTTAAATCATCTCTAGGTTACTTATAATACCTAATACAATGTAAATGCTATGTACATAGTAGTAAATACGAAGTAAATGCTTTGTCAGTAGTTGCTGGCATGTGGATAATTCAGGTTTTGCTTTTTGGAACTTTCTGGAATTTTTGCTTTCAAATATTTTTGATCCGTGTTTGGCTGAATCTGCAGACATGGAAGCTACAGATACAGAGGGCTAACTGTAAGTCCATGCGATGGAATATTACACAGCAGTGAGGATGAACACAATAACAGGGATTAATCACACAACATGAAGCAAAAGAAGCTCAACACAATACATACTACATAACTCAGTTAAATTAAGTTCGAACACTAATATACAGTATCAAAAATTAGATAATGATTATTTCCTTTGATGGGAATAGGTACTAGGAAGGATCAGGAGGGACCTTCCAGAATTCTTGTAGTGTTCTATTTCTTCATCTGGGTGCAAGTCACAGAGGCACGTTCACTCTCTGAAAATTAATTGAGCTGTACCCTTTTGATTTGCCCACTTTTCTGTGTCTGAAACTTTTCAATAACAAGTTTTAAAAACAAAACTTTAAAAAAAAAAACAGGTCCAAGAGCAAGCAACTCAGATCAACTAGAAGAATGAATGTTTCCCCAAGTTATCAGCTCACTTGCAATTCAGGAACTAAAACTCAATGAATTATCAAAAAAAAATATATATATAGCATGCCTACCTTTTATGTCATCAGTCTGAAATTGCCCCAAAAGATTGATTGTATCTGAAGTTTCACATGTTTCTTTCAGAACAAATTGGAGTTCTGATTTAGCTGTATCAGTTGATACAGTGCTTTGCAAACGGGCTTCAGACTCTGAATAATTGTACAGGTCATCATGTAGAGATGGACCAAGACCAGGTAAGGGAAAGTTCACTTTTATATGTGCTGTGGCTGTCGTGCTCTCATAATTCAAAGAAGACGCAAATCAGAAACTAGAATTCTGCCCTATGCTTCTTTCACTAAAGGTCAGTTTGCCCTGTTGACGAGATCTGTACAGTGATGCGGGCACAGCATTCTTGAGAAATAGCCCATTCTTGTGATTTTTTTGCAGATCTCATCACTCTTCCAGTGATGTTATAATCATGGACTTCATCAGAGCTATTCACACCAATCAATAGCTGATAAAATTAAACTGTCATATGTGGGGCAAATGAAATTCAGACTCTTTGTTTTGTAAGGTTTGCTACATGAGTTTCTGATCCCTTGGAATGGTTTTGAAGCAGCAAATTCAGTGATGAGTCTCCTTCTGATTGAATTAGCACCCCAATAGAAGTCTGATTCTTTAATCTTCCTTCCGCTGTCTGCTATCCACACACACATGAGGATTTCAATTTAGAGGTGATCAAGACAGCAACATCTAGTTTCAAGGAATAATTGTCTCTTTTGATGTGATCTGTTTTACATAAAAATGAATGAAGATGCACATTTACAGAGAAGCACTTGCCATTTGAAAGCATTTTTATAATAAGCTAGCAATTTGCCTCCTGAGTCTCTATGTAAGGAAAATTAGTCTTCCTCCACCACCACCACCCCTTTTTTTGGTATAAAAGCCCCTAAATCCAAATGATGTAGACAAAACTTGAATAGCAAGTTGCTGATAGAGCCAAGTCTAGGACCAGGGGCCATTTTCTTGAGCTCTTCAAGTTGAAAGCATTTTTGTCTTGTGATCTTACTTAAAAAGACAATACAAAACAACACAGTATGTACATGTAACTGCATCTTTATGCATCCTTCTCTCTTTATGTTTCCTTCAACATATTGTCTATCTGTATAAATCCATAACATTTTCATTCCAATCATTGTGGGGACAAACACAAATTTCATATAAAATTTAGTACGTCTTAGTCCATCAGGCTGTATGTTCTGAATCTTAACCAGAAGAAATATGTTTATCTTTTCAACTCCTGTGCCACTCCCCAATACCAAGGAAATTAGGGGCAGGAAAAAGCTTAGTGTATCAAATAGAAAAATGTATTAAATATTCAAAATGTTCTACTTTAAATATTGCACTTTATCAAATGCAAAACCTACACATTATAAGTAGAGTAAGATCTACTTTAAAGTTTATTAAATTTAACAAGCAACCTTGATCTTCTAATGTTGGTATTTCTGCTCACTGCATTCATATCCTTGGGCTTTTTTTTTACAAGATGTTAGAGTTGAGATCAACACACAGTAAATTTTTATTGTTTTGAAAAGTAAGAAACAATGATAGACACTCCTGATTAACTCAAAACCTGAAAATATATACATAGCAATTGGAGAAGACCTCTTACAACTTTTTAGCACTTTTTCTATTAGGGTGGTAACTGCTATTGAGAATGATAAAGAAGGAGAAAATCTCCATGTCACATTTCCTATTTCCACAAGTAGGTTATGCCTTATATTTCAGATCTATCTTCCAATCCTTGAAGGTTAGAACTTAAAACCTTTAAAAGTAACATTGAAAATGGCAAGATGCACAGGAGTAAAAATGAATGACTCTTACGTCACGTAAGCAGAAATTATGAATTGAGAGATTAGACCTTTTTATTTACATCCCTTAAATATTGGGGATTTTCTATTAATTTAAATCATTTTATAATTGGGTAAATTTATTTCATCATTTTGGAAATATATCTGCTGCATCTTGATAAGCATTCTCCTCAGAATGCTCAACTCAAAAGATGCTTCTTAATAAATGATTTCTGTGTTGAAGTAAAAAGTAGTAAAAGTACTTAAGATTAGTCTTAGGACCACGCCCCTTCTCTCCCTCAGTTCAGTCAACACAGTAGTTCTATCCAGGTGAGGAAAGCCCTGAAAACAACAGCTTTGCAGTGGGAGGGGGCTGACTTGATTTGGAGCAGAATGTGGACAAATCCAATGCCTTAGTCATTGACAGACATAGTAATGATTTTGGTGGCAAATGAATGAGGAAGGTCAATGTCTCAGCAAGTCCGAGATTGAGACCTGGTTGGGGAAAATGTCAGATTGACAAGATACCCAGGAAGTTAACAGCAAAAGCTGAATAATAAAATATAATAAAGGGCCTTGGTCAGCTCCTGAATACTCCTGGTCATTTGGAGCCTGCACACGTGCATAAGGATGCATGCACACTCAGGAGGGACTGGAGAGGATCCCAGAGAGACACAAAAAGTGGAAAGAAGGAAATAATGAAGATTAAAGTGAAAATGAGTGAAAAAGAAGGAGAAAAACAATTGAGAAAATCAATTAAACCAAAGTTGATTTTTTTGGACAAAATTAACAAAGGTTCATCTAGATTGACCAAGAACAAAAGGGAGAAGACTCAAATGACCAAAATCAGGCATCAAAGAGAAGATATCCTGACAGCATTACAGAAATTAAAATGTCTGTAACATAATGCTATGAACAACTGCATGCCGATAAAGGTATTGATTTAGGTGAAATGAATAAACCCTAGAAAGATAAAAATTAATAAAACTGAGTCAAGAAGAAATAGATAATCTGAGTAGACCTGTAACAAGTAAAAGAATTAAATTAGTAATTAAAAACCTACCCACAAAGAAAAGCCCAGGCCCAGATGACTTCATTGGTGAATTCTACCAATTTAAAGGATAATATCCATACTTCTAAAACTCTTTCAGAAAAATAGAATATGATGGAACACTTCCCAACTCATTTTATGTGGCAAGTGCTACCCTGATACCAAAGACAAAGTCAATACACAAAAAAAGGAAACTGCAGAACGACAATGCCTCATGAATATAGATGAAAAAATCATCAACAAAATAGTAGCAAATTCAACATATATAAATCGCTACACTGTAAGGTCAGGTGGGATTTATCCCAGGAATGCAAAGTTGGTTTAACATGCAAATATTTAATAAGTATCACAGACAACACTAACAGAATAAAGAACAAAATCACACGATCATCTCAACAGACACAGAAGAATTATTTGACAAATTCCAACACCAGGTCTTGAAAAAAATAAAACTAGGAATATAAAGGAGCATCTTCAATCTCCTAAAGGGAATCTATGAAAAACCAACAGTTAATGTCATATTTAGTAGTTCTATCAGTCAGGATTCTCTAGAGAAATAAAACCAATAGGACACACACACACACACACACAGATTTATTTTAAGGAACGGGCTGAGACAATGGGCAAATGAAAATATGTAGGGCAGGTCGGCAGGCTGGAAGCTCAGGCAGAATTTCTGTAATAGTTTTGAGGGACAATTCATTCTTTGGCAACCTCAGTTTTGGCTCCAAAAGCCTTATGTTTAAAAAAGCATAGATCCAGTATTACCTGCTACAAAATAGGTAAACCTCAAAAACATTATTCTAAGTGAAATAAGCCATAGGCAAAAGACTACATATTGTATGATTTCATTAATATGAAATGTACAGAAAGTGCAAATCTATAGAGACAGAAAGCAGATTACTTTTTGCCTTTGGCTGAGGGTGGGAGCAGGGTTTTACTGCAAATGACATCAGGGATCCTTTTGAGGAGATGGAAATGTTCTGACATAGGTTTGTGGTGGTGGTTGCACAACTCTATAAATTTACTAAAATGTGTTGTGTAGTATATTTTATATGGATGAATATGACATAATATTGTACCTCAATAAAATTATTTAAGTGTTTTAAAAGAATACATTTTATTTGCTCATAATTTAGTGGGTGGTTATTGCTTAGAGTCTCTCAGGCAGATGGCACATGTCCACTGGGGCTGTTATAATCTGAAGGCTCAGTTGGACCAGATGACCAAAATGGAATACAGTTGTCCCTCGAACAAGGGGGTGGGCAGTTAGGAGCACTGACCCTTTGCACAGTTGAAAATTCACATATAATTTACAGCTGGCCCTTCCTATGTATGGTTCCTCCATATCCACGGCTCTGCATCCGTGGATTCAGCCAACCACAGATCATGTAGTACTGTAGTACTAACTATTGAAAAAAGTCTGTGTATAAGTGGATGCACGCAGTTGAAATGCCTGTTGTTCAAAGGTCAACTGTACTCCCCTGACTGGCAGCTGATGCTCCTGTTGCTAGTTGCTGACTAGGAGCTCACCTGGAGCTGCGAACCTGAGTTCCCATGTGGCCTCTCCATGGCTTGGGCTTCTCGATGCATGGCAACCAGTTTCTGAGAGGGAATAGCCTAAGGGGTCATAGCAGAAGCCATCTGATATCTTCTAACTTAGTCTGAAGTCACACAGCATCACTTCCACCCCACTCTGTTGATTACAAGAGAATCACAACAGGTATCACAGATTCAAGGGGAGGGGAGTTAAACTCAGCTCCTGATGGGAGGAATATCAAAGAATTGATGGCCATCTTTAACCTGCCACTCAGGCAGTCACTCTTGAATAAATGAGTGGCCTTTACTGAAAGAATAGTTAACCCTAATTTTAAAAGAGCATATCTGAAGCACAAGCTGTTCAGTGGGTCTTTCAGATGTTTAGAGAACTCTCTGATCCATGGCTAGAGTGGTCAACCATGGTTAATAGTTATTCATATATATATATATATATATATATATTCATGTTCTTCAAACAGCAATACTCTTGATTCTTTAAATACTCTTATCTAGCTTTCTTAACCACAGTGAACTGTTTGGAGAAGCACTAAAATGACTAGATGATGAGGAGAAACCAAAGGAAAAAGGAAAAGCATCTAGATCATCTTCTCAAAATTGGGGGAGCACAAGATGCAATTAAATATGTGAGTTTCTCAAGAAGAAAGCCCTTCAGTTTAAGCAATGGGGACATTTCATGATGGAAATTTTCCATGTGGAAAAGAAAGGTGTGGTGCTGTTAGGGTGTAAGGGTGTGGTCAGCTATTGTGGGAATAAGACTGACTCTCAAAGTACTGAGCTTCAAAGCTATACGGCCGCCGCTAGTTCACACCCCTCTCTTCACCTGATCATAAAACAATTCTTCAGATGGTGGGAGGAACTAAAGCAATGATTAAGCGCTTCCTAAATACTGTTTTCCACATTAACTGATGTTTTAAAGTCTTGGTTAAGACTGAAATTATTCTTGCGCTCAATGGAGCTCATTCACATAACCAGGTAGGGTCTCTCTATGGCTTAATGTTGAATGAGTATCCTATGAATGGGAGAGGAAGGAGAGAAAGGAGACACTTTGTAATGAAGTGGGTGGGTACCTCCATAAAAATGGGCTCATAATAACACATTTGCATGAAAAGATGAATGAAAAGCTAATGATTATCTGACGCTTTCTGTGTGCCAGGCACCTTGCTATTTGCTACCTGCATTATGTTCTTAAATTTTTGCAGACGCTCTACAAGGTAAATATTTTGCTGTTCCCATTTTACAGATGAATTAGTAGAGACCCAAGAAGATCAAATTGTGAAGCTAGATAACACATATACTGTATATTTATTAAATCACAATGAACGTAATTATACAACTTCAATCACATGAGGCCAAGTGCTTCATTTCTGGACAAGAGATTGACAGGGGTTGCATTTTAAGAGAGGTTTATTTTCTCAGGACACCTAAGCTTCAAGCAAGGGTGTGTAGAGTGGGCTTTTCCCTGGAATACTGAAGATCAAATGACTCCTGCTTTTTTATCTGGCACTTGATAGGTGTGCCATAACATTGTCCATACCACTCTGCAGCATTCTCAACAGGTATCATCATCCCAGTAAAGGAAGCTGTGTTTTACTCACTCCCAAACTTCTATACTGCTGAAGATTTACTGTCAGCTTGATTTATGAACTTCCTTCGCTCCAGTCTGATATCATTGGAATGCATGACCCTATTTTCTTTCTATTCAAAGTTTTCCTGAACATAAAAATAAACTGTGTTAGATAAAAATGTATGTGATATTCTCTTTGAGTTGGAAGATGGGTCAACACAGTAGGGGAGAAAAGGTCATCCAATGAAAAGCACTGCAATTCTGAGAGTGAAAGGTATTCTATTCTGAACTATATCAGTAGCTAGTTGTGTTACCTTGGATAACTCATTTAACTTTGGGGTCCTCAGATTCCTAATGGTAACATGAGAAAAATACTTCCTGCCCGACCGTCTTTACACATAGTAAATAATATATGTTAAAGTGCTTTGGAAGGAATAAAACATTGTACAAAATTATAGTAACTTCTGTAGTATGCATCTTTGTTTCCCTTTCTGGAATATCTCCCACATCCTATAAACACTGCTTCCCAACTCTTCATTTATCTATATCCTCTTGATACCTCAGCCCCTGATTTTACAGCTATTCTAGTTTAAAGATCACTGACATTGAAACAAAAATTTTGTGTAACCTGGAGAATGTAATTTGAGGTCTCAGAGACAGGGGTTTTCAAGGAACTAACCATTATTATAAAGTTGATGTGTATTCTTTTATATGTTTAATTCATACCTATCTATAAGCATTATATAGAACTGTTTTATATGTTTTAAAAATTACTTAATTGATATCACACTCTCTATATTCTGAAATTTTTTGTACTTAAATTTTGCTTCCCCAGGTTTATCTATTTTGAGGTATTAACTCTAGTTTAATAATTTTAACGATGATACCCAATTGTGTGACTGTCAATTTTTAAAATTAATTTCCCTTCTTATTAGGATCTTAGTTTTATAAACCATGCTGCAAAAACACCATTGCACATGTCCCCCTTTGCACCTGAGAGGTTTTCTGCTAAATTTTAGAGTCAGAGTTAATTTGCATGGTCAACTGTACTAAATATTGACAAATCGTTCTGAAATGTGATGATACTTACTTCTACTCTCACCAGAACTGTGTTAAGTGTCTTTATTTTCCATGTCCAGCCAAAACGTGGTATCATACTTTTATCTTTTTCCTTTGCTATGAACTATATGATATATACAGTATCATACATAAAACATATATGCATTTTAAAATTAACATTTAATTTGGGGATAATTCACATTCAACTATAAGGAATAATGTAGTGATCCCAATACCCTTTACCCAGCACCACCCACCAATGGTAACATCTTACAAAACTGTGGTACAAGATCACAACTAGGTTACTGACATGGACATGTGAAAGATGCAATACATTTCCATACCACAAAGATATCTCATGTTGTGCTCTGATAGACACCCTATGACCCTCCTGTCCTCCTTTCTCTCCTATGTATTGTTAACCCCTGACAACTACTAATCTGCTCTCCATTTCTATAGTTTTATCATTTCAATAATGTTATATAAATGAAACCATACAGTATGTAGGCTTTGGGGATTGGCTTTTTTTTTAAACATCTTTATTGGAGTATAATTGCTTTACAATGGTGTGTTAGTTTCTGCTTTATAACAAAGTGAATCAGCTATACATATACATATATCTCCATATCTCCTCCCTCTTGCGTCTCCCTCCCACCCTCCCTATCCCACCCCTCTAGGTGGTCATAAAGCACCCAGCTGATCTCCTTGTGCTATGCGGCTGCTTCCCACTAGCTATCTATTTTACATTTGGTAGTGTATATATGTCCATGCCACTCTCTCACTTTGTCCCAGCTTACCCTTCCCCCTCCCCATGTCCTCAAGTCCATTCTTTACGTCTGCGTCTTTATTCCTGTCCTGCCCCTAGGTTCTTCAGAACCATTTTTTTTTTTTTTTTAGATTCCATAAATATGTGTTAGCATACGGTATTTGTTTTTCTCTTTCTGACTTACTTCACTCTGTAGGACAAACTCTAGGTCCATCCACCTCACTACAAATAACTCAATTTCGTTTCTTTTTATGGCTGAGTAATATTCCATTGTGTATATGTGCCACATCTTCTTTATCCATTCATCTGTCGATGGCCACTTAGGTTGCTTCCATGTCCTGGCTATTGTAAATAGAGCTGCAATGAACATTGTGGTACATGACGCTTTTTGAATTATGGTTTTCTCAGGGTATATGCCCAGTAGTAGGATTGCTGGGTCATATGGTAGTTCTATTTTTAGTTTTTTAAGGAACCTCCATACTGTTCTCCATAGTGGCTGTATCAATTTACATGGGGATTGGCATTTTTTAGTGCAACGTATATTCTTTTGAGATTCATCCAAATAGTTGTGTGTGTCAATAGTTTTTTGTCGTCGTGGAGTTGTATTCCATAATATGAATATAGCACACCGTGTTTAACCATTCAACCATTAAAGAATATCTCGGTTCCCCCCTCCTAGTTTATATTACATAAAAGCTACTATGAACATTTGTGTTACTAAAATAAAATAATAGTGACAAACCAAATGCTGGAAAGAATATGGAAAAGCTGTACTGTATCGTTTATACATTGCTGGTGGGATTTTTAAATGATCTAGCTATTCTGGAAAACTTTTTATTCGTTTCTTTTTTTTTTTTTTTTTTTTTTTTTTTTTGGCTGCGTTGGGTCTTCATTGCTGCACGTGGGCTTTTTCTAGTTGCGGCAAGCAACTAGAAACTCTTCGTTTTGCTGTGCGGGCTTCTCATTGCAGTGGTTTCTTCTGTTGTGGAGCGTGGGCTCTAGGCGCGCAGGCTCAGTAGTTGTGGCTCACCAGCTTAGTTGCTCCGCGGCATGTGGGATCTTCCCAGACCAGGGCTCGAACCTGTGTCCCCTGCATTGGCAGGCGGGTTCTTAACCACTGCACCACCAGGGAAGTCCCTGTTTATTAGTTTCTTAAAAACCAAACGTTCAACTACCATACAACCCAGCAATTGTACTCCTGGGCATTTATCCCAGAGAAGTGAAAACTTGTGTTCATACAAAAACCTATACATATATGCAATTTTGAATAATGATAATATGAAATAAACATTTACATGCCCACAACACAAAGTAAGGAATTGAAGTTCACCCCCCCCACCCCCATCTCCTGCACTATTCTGAGTTTGATTTAGTCATTCTCTTGGATATTTTTTTTATAATTTTAGCATTTTTATAAATAAATAAACAATATATTGTTTAATTAGATTGTTTTTGAACTCCATATAAATGGCATATAACAGTATGCATTCTTTTATATCTGGCTTCTATTGCTCAGCATTGTATTTTAAATGTATTCATGCTGTTGAGTTTAGCTTTAGTATATTTATTCTTACTACTCTATAGTATTTCACTCATCGAATATAAACAATATATTTAGCCACTCTACTATTAAGTGGTATTTGACTCAGGTATAATTTTTTAAGTTTTTTGCTCATCTTTTTCTTGTGTTACTTCTCAATGTCATAATGATCCTGAGGAGTTCTTTGTATTGTGGATGATAGTCTCTGAAGATGGCCACCACCAATGTTGTCCTTATCTGCTTTCAAATACTGCTGCAGTCATCAAGAGATGGGTATTTTCCCTCTGCTAGTATCCGGGCTGGCCATGTGATGTGCTTTGGTCAACAGCATGCAGCAGAAATAATACTGTGCCAGTCCCAAGTCTAGGTTTCAAGAGGCCTGGCAGCTTCCACTTTCCCTCTTGCATTTATTTCACTCTTATTCTTGAAAGATAGTTTAGCTAGGTATAGAAATCTAAGCCAAATTTATTTTCTTTCAGGACTTTGAGGATATGATTCTACTATCTTTCGGCTTTATTGTTGCTGTGAGAAGTAAGCTGTCCTTTGTCATTCTTTGAAGGTAATCCCTTTCCTACCCTCACTCCTGGATGCAGTTTTACAATGCTATGTCCAGGTGAGAATTTCTTTTATTTACTTAATGTTATGGTTTTATCATGTATTTATTTTTATTTATGTAACTATGCATGCATGTATATAGGTATGCATGTGTGTATTGGGATCTATTTGACTTCTTTAAACTGTGACTTGTTCCTCTCATTATTTATAGAAAATTCTTAGCCATTATCTAAGAAAAAAAATCTTCTTCCTTAGTCTCTTAAAGGTTCCAGCTTAATATGACAAGAATGTCTTACTAGTTCTGGGCTTTAACTTATTCATTCATCATCTATAAGGTTTATATGAAATGAAGTCCATCTTTTCCAAGATGATCAAATGATTTAAGGAGTGAGGCAGCTTGAGGGCTCTTTTTACCTCTCTAGGTTCGCCTATATTTTCACTTGGTAATTTCTTACTATATGGATTTTAATATTTTAAAAATATTTTTATCTGGCATTTAAAATTATTTTCAATGACAGTGTTTGTCCAAACAACCTAGTCTGCCATGTTCTTGGAAACAGAAATGCACTCATCAATTTAAAATTTTTTATTTACTGTATTTTTCATATCCATATGTTCAATTTCATACTTTTCAAATATGCTTGGAAACGTGTTTGGAAAAAATGTTTAGGTCTCTTGTTTATGATGTTTTGTTTTCAAACCTTTCTTCTATTTCTTTAATAAACTAAACAAAATATTTACATACATGTTATCATTTCAATATATGAAATCGTTGCAGATCTGATAGCTAGGATTGTTCCTATGGACATTCATAAATCTTATTTTCATAATTTTCCAGTGGGAGCTAATTTCCTTGAAACTTTATCAGTAGAAGTATTCAATAATTTGAATCCTAGTTTAAAGTATATTTCACTGGAAAGCTTTTGTGTTTACTTCTCCCAGGTGTTTTGG
Source organism: Balaenoptera ricei (assembly GCF_028023285.1). Taxonomy (NCBI): domain Eukaryota; kingdom Metazoa; phylum Chordata; class Mammalia; order Artiodactyla; family Balaenopteridae; genus Balaenoptera; species Balaenoptera ricei. The sequence goes on from NC_082640.1 coordinate 23,418,899, forward strand.
GATGTTTTCAACCTGGCATGACTAAGTTAAATTTTCCCCTTGCTATTTTGTGAGTCATGCAAATATTGTGAATTCCATCCACAGCTATAAGTATGGGCTTATAATTAGCACATTTCAGGGAGGATTTTTTTCTACTCTTGTCAGGGCAGCAGTTGACACATGTAGCTCTTCTTTAGTGGGTGCATTTTTCTTCAGAAAAATGAGTTTCTCATCCTATGAGCTTCTCACATGTTGCAGGTTTTTACTTAGTGGAGGAGTCTCTGATTTGAACTCTCACATTGTGGGGACACAAATTTTCTCTCCTATTCTCCACAAACATGACCTATCAAAATTCAGCCCCAAGCCCACCAGAAACTGGCAAATCTTTCAAAGCCAAAACCAACCCCCATACTACCTTACCTCTGCAGAACTACTTTCTTTTCTTATCTCTGATTATTTCTCTTACTTCCTTATTCTTCATTCATGCTGTGAAAAGAGATGTTTCATATATTTTATCTTTCATTTTTATATGTGCTCTGTTGGAAGGTATTTTTTCTACACATCAGTGAGACATGTTCTGGAAAATGGAACTCCTCATACCCTTTAAAAACCCTCCTGCCTAATTACCTACCTTCATACTGCCTGGCCCTCCTCAATACTCATTTTTATATCCCATTCATCATACTCACATAGATTCAAATCTCACTGAATGTTTGGTGAAGTAAATTATTGCCGAATGGTAAAAGAAAATGTGTTAATTATTTTTCCAAAGGGATAATATTTTATCAACAGAAGATTAGTATATGAAAAATACCTTCTTTGACCAGTTTTCAATTTTTAACTTTATATCTATATACATATGTAGGTATATTATTTATTTGCAAAACTAGCAAGTAAATCAATTGTTTTATGAGTTGTACATCTTCTATTATTTTTTGTGTGTTAACACGAAGTCACATATAACCTTAAAATTTAACTTACAAAAAAATATATATATACATCTGGCTTTCTTCATTTATTATAATCTTACTAGTCTTCCCCTATCAACGTAGTTATTAGATGTAATGTCCATTTAAGCAAGAGCTGCTTCCAAAATCTAAACGGGTTTTGGGACGGATGAACAGTTGAAAACTCAGTGTGATCCATTGGCTTCACATTAGTAATCTCAGGTCAAAACCAACATTAGCTACCCGAAGCAGCTTCAGATATAAATAAACATGTGGTTTATGCTCTGTCAAGTCCGCACATTGACAGTTTTATTCTGCTAAGGCCTAAGTATGCATGGAGAGTTTCCAATAAGGTATCTTTCCAACTATATCTCAGATAAAATTCTGAGTGGGTGGTGGGTTTGTGAAGTGTGAGTGTAAATGTATAATGACTTACCCTTTTCACTCAGACACATAATGAACCCAGAGCCATGCCTTTACTCCCAGGAGTCTGTGAGGAACAACAGAATGCCCGCCTTGGAAAGCTGGGTAAGCTGTGTAATACAGAAAACATTACTGAGTCATCACAGAGGTTCCTGAGGGCATTACTCCCAGACAATGATGAGGATCCTAAGAAGAGATTTGGAAATTACTACCATAGATACCCTTTTCACAGTTATCGAAGTGCCCAGTTACAGCATATTTTAATTTAACACTCATAATCCATAATTTACTCAAACTAAGGAACTTTTTTCAAGTAATTAGAATTTAAAAATAAAATGTCTCAACATATTTATGTGAAAAGGAAGAGTTAAGTGGAATTATGTTATAACGGAAGCTTCCCACTGAAAATTAGATGAGCCTGGGTGACTTCAGCTAATTATTACATTTTCCCCATTCTTAGGGGGGATGTAGGTGCTGCTTTGCTAGCCATTTTCTAAAATAAGAAACACGTGACTCTTCCCAGGGCCCATCGATCATGCATACGCGTATGAATTCAGTGCTGAACAGAACATTTCAAGTTCTTACAATTTGCTTTAGCGGGGATACTACTTGATGACAGTCTAATGCGAGTTAGTTAAAGATCTGGTTTGTTGTTTCACTAAATCTTAATCTTTCAGACAGATGTGTTTGTCTCTGTTTAATCCAAAAGAATAAAAGCCTCTCTACACCATCATCTCTCCTTCAGAAGTAGAAAAAAAAAAAAAAAACAGGCTTATAAAAACAAGGATATTTTAAGACAGCGGTACTTGACTTTTCCTGCCTAAGTGAGAATTTCCTGTCGAGAGAGTTGACAAAGTGGGTTTGAGACAGCTTTCCTGTAATTAATTTTCTTTGTGTGTGAATTTAATACTGATGCAAAGGTGTTACTCAATTGACAGCCCCAAGGTTTAATGTCTAACCATCCAACAGGAAAGGAAGAACACGACTTCCCAGAATTCCTCATTAATTAGCTTCAGTCCCCACTTCATGGTACTCATCCACTCATCTAAAACTGCTAATTGTTATCAATTGAATGATTTTCAGAATGCAATCAATACCTAGGAAGAATATAACTCATTTGACATTGCTTGTTGAACATCTAGGTGACAAGAAATGCTCATATTTATGACTCCCAGCCAGATCTGAACTTCTTGTCAAACAGGGAGGTAGTATTACGTGGTGCAAAGAGCATTGAACTTGAAAGAACAATGACTGGATTCTCGTTTTACCTGATTGTGGATAAATTAAATAACCTGAGGGCTGTGAGTCTTAATTTCTTCAATGGCGAAATGAGATGAAGTCAAAGTCTTTTCTAATGCTAAAAAATGGAAAAGAAATGATTATTTCCAAGGCACTAGGCAAACTCTACGGTTTTGTGTGCTAGCGTGAGACTGAAAGCTGTGTATTTTGGAGTATCAGGACTATTGTGTTAAATATTTCTCCACGTTAGTCTTTAAGAATCGAGGGGAAAATAGAAACTTTGAAATATCTACATCTATTTTTATTTTCTTCCTTCTACTCAGTGCTTGGCTTTTATGGTGAAACTGAGATATTTGAGAATATGAGGGTTTTGGATGAATGAACATTAAGTGACTGAATCTCTCAGGAAAGAACTTAAAACTCTCAAAGGCATGCAGCCATGTTATACAAACATATGTTGAACTGTACCATCCCATCCACAGCACTGGCACCACAATCGTATTAAGTGAAATTCTATCCAAAAATTGGGAAAGTGTTCTGAGCTTGTTGTCTGCTCCTCTTTCTTCCTCAAAAATCTTTAGTGAAAACCCAGGTACTGTAGACAAGTGTGTCCAGCGTTGAGGGTCCTAAGCAGACCAAGAACCTTGTAATTTCAGCCAACTTCATCAAAACTGCCATTCTAGCCTCAAAATGATTCCTGGGTAAAACAGCAGAATTACATTAATTTTTCTAGATGCTCGTCCCTTTGAACTCAGAGGAAATTTATTCTTCCTTCATTTTCCCCCTTCCTTTTTAAAGAAAAGATGGTAGGTAAAAAGGAAAGGGTCATAGTTACATCTCTTTCTAACTTCTGAAATCCACAAGACTGTTTCTATGCCGGCCTCTTATAGTTGTCATGAAAATGCATTCACTTATCTTTTATGCATGCCTCCCCTGCCCCACCAACTAAAATAAAGTTTGTATTTATTTTTCTGGAAATATCCAAAGTGGCCCTGACTAAGCTTCAAATCTATTTTTCTATATGCTGTGGCTTTAAATTTTGCCGTCTGTACTTGGCAAAAGGAGATAACTGGAGGAAGCTCAACAACAACTGAACTTGAAAAAAATGCAAGGGCAACTGACTTCCTAAAAGTCAAATTATGATTTTCATTTGAAGAATTGTAAAATCCTTTGATGATGCTAGTAAGGCTTCTTGTACTTATATTGCTTATATTTTGAAATAATTGCTATGAATTATTTGTTTTACCCAGGCCTTAAACAAGAAAAATGCATCATTTCTGTTTGCATGCTATGTACCATACGGAATTTAAGAACTCACCCTTTTGTTACAAATATTTCTGAAAAATTATTGTTTCACATTCGTTTCAACGACACAACAGTCCTTGGGTGAAGAAGTAGACACTGAGGCTGTCACCTACATTTCAATGAAATGATATGATATAAATATTCACGATTAAATTTATCTGCCCAGAAAAGGCCTTGAAAAGTCATCTTCTCTGTTTGTCACCTTCACCACGCTTAACATCTTTAATCATTTAAACTAACTCAGAAAGACATTTTAAAATCATCTTTTCTTTAAAGAATTCAGCCACTTCTCTGAGCCGTAGTTCAATTTCCCCCTCAGATAATCTTCCTATGTCTAACTTGAATCCTTCCTGGCATTCTTATACTCATTTCTTCTTATATAAAATAAAGTAATCCAAGTTTTAAATCTATTCTTATGCTTTTGAAAAAAATATATATATATATAATCTCCACTGTTTTTAGAGTTCCAATTATTTAAAAGATCATGTACACATATCTGAAATGGAATTGTTTAGAAAAAAACAAATAGTGATGTAGGATCACAATATTTGACTTCTCTTTTCAACACTACCTCACATCAGGAGTGTTACCTTAGGCCAGTTGCCCGGTCCCTCTGGTCCTTGATTTATCTGTCTGCGGGATGGGGAGCTTGTTTCTCTGTGTACTTGTTTACTGTCCATGAGAGAGCACACCTTGCTGGGCTCATTCGCTGCCACAGCCCGCTTGTCTACAAGAGAGCCAGGCCACGCTGCTGCAGGGATGATCTAATGAGAGCGACACTTTTTATTTTTAGATCTGGTGGTTTTGCTACATTATTTTTCTTTGTGACCCAGCAAACATACACTATGAGTTTGCAGTTGATCACAAGCTGCAAGCTGAATTTTTGTGAGGCATTTAATATAATCTGTCTTTAGGCAATAATGGTAGGTTCTCAAAAAGAAATAAACGTCCTTCAAGATATTTAGGAATAGACCCTAAAATGGAAATTTACTGTACATTCCATTCTGTAACTTTTAAAAACTACAGTCATCCCTGAGTATCTGTGGGGAATTGGTTCCTGGAGGCCCCGAGTGTACCAGAATCCATGGGTCCTCAGGTCCTGTAGTCAGCCTTCTGTATCTGCAGTTCCACATCTGAGACTTCAACCAACCATGGAAGGAAATTTTGACCCACAGTCGGTTGAATCCTCAGATTCCAAACGTGCAAATATGGAGGACCATCTGTATATTTATTGAAAAAAAATCCGTGTATAAGTGGACCTGCACAGTTCCAACTTGAGTTGTTGAGGGGGCAACTGTGTAGTATAATACTTTGGAGGTTGATTTTTTTTTCATGAAAAATAAAATAAAATTGTTTCTTACTTTCCTGAAAGGGACTACACATACCTAAATTGCCCAGGTTTCCAGTCTTTATTTTTGTTTACTATCTAACAGTAGTGGAAGACGGGTAAACAAATGAAAACAAATCACGGGATTATGTGGTAAATTGTAGAAGAAGGAGCCATCGAGTTAATACATTGGAAGTTACACGTGTTCAGATGAAGAGAGTGGACATTCAGCTGCCTCTGCCAAGTCACATCTCAGGAGAGATGATGGGAAAGCAGCCGTGGGAAGGGCATGAGTTTACTTGGAAAGTCACTGCAGTGAAATTTATATGTGTGCAAAGAGCAAGAAGGGAACGTGAAAACAAGAAAATAGTTTGTGGGGAAAAAAAAGAAAATAGGAGTAGTGAAAGAGTAACAATTTGTATTTCTTCTGTATTTTTCCCTTATTGCTAAATGTATACAATAAATCAACAGAGATAACATCTTTTTAATTTAAAGAATTTTTTTCCAAAGGCAAAAAAGTTTACACATTATTTCCTCTTTTTACTCTTAAAAATTGGGGATGGTTTGCCTGTTATTACCCCTATTTACTAAATAAAGAAATTAAATCTAAGAAAATTTTCAGAAAGACTTAGGAGTGAATATATTGGGTTGGCCAAAAAGTTGGTTCAGGTTTTTCTGTAAGATGGAAAACCCGAAGGAACTTTTTGGCCAACCCAATATAAATGGTTGCTCAGACCCACACTATTGGGCAGATGACCGCTTTTTTCTCTAGGGCTTCACAGGTATAAAATATAGTTTTAGAAATAAAACATTGGTCCCTAAAATTAAAACACTCATGTTTGTTTTTAACCAACTGTACTGGAATCCAGTTTTAATTCTTCAATAATGGTCATTATAACATTGTTTTTCACTATACAATTTATTAAAATACTGTTTCCATCCTTCAATCTTCCTTCTCCTTGGCACCTTACAAGGTTTGAGACTTTAGAGGAATTGTGAAATAGACAAAATTAAAAACTAACAGTCTGCAGCAGTGAGAAAGCTCTAGCAAATTGCTTTGACTCCAACGGAAGTGACTTGTGTGTGTGAAAAGCCATGTAGAGGCCTGAGTTAGTCACCAGGCTGATAAAGAAAAGGCCAGTGGCCATCGACAGCTTCACCAAGCTAAGTGCTAACTTTACTGTACCCACCTCAGCCTTCACTGGAAGAACAAACTTACTATGAAAGGGACTCCGACATGAACACTGTCAGCAAGTCTACTTACATATGCTTCTGTGATGGGCATCTGAGCAAATGACTAAGCTGATCAGCCTTTCTCAGTGTGAAGGAAGGGGGACCTGACGTGTCTGTGGTATTTAAAGCACGCATCTTGAAACACAAGAAGCAGAGCTAACATGCTGCTCCAAACGTCCTCTGTCACGTTCTCCTCTCCAAAATGAGCCTTCGGTTTGGAGGGAGAGGCAAACAGCTGGCTTGTCATACAGGCACAGGTACCCAGCCCAGACTCATTTTATAGTGTCGGGCAGGGTTCCCTGCATATGATGCAGGGTGTCAATGAGCCTGTGACATGGGGACTCAGACAACAGTCCTGGACACTCTCACCACCATCAATGCCCCCAAAATGTTCGTCCATTGCAAATGTTTCATTCAAGGGATGCTCTGACCCAAATAAGCTAAATGGACTGCCTGTTGTCCGAATCTGTCCTGCCTTACTCTGCAGACACATCTGTTAGTAAATAGGAGTAGATCTACACCGAACTCTTCTGCATCCCCACAAGAATTGTCCTGCATTTCCAGTGTCCCTGCAACATGCACCCTGCCTCAGTCAATCATTGCATTTGACGCGTGCTTGCTGTGGAGGTCTGCTGGCAGCTGAATCTGATTTCAGAGGTCAAACTACATCCCAGTTCCGATCTCACTTGATGCTGGTATCCACCTTCCCACAACTCTCCTGATGACTGATTGCTTAGTTAGCAGGCCCGTTTGGAACGCCTGTGGACAGACCGTGGTTTCTAATACAGCTTGTTTGCAGATCTGCACTGGAAACCAGTGACTGACTTACACTTTCCTTTGCAAAAACATTCTGGCCACAGTTTCTACTCTGGAAGAAAAAAAAGAGCTAACACAAAACTCACTAATCACTTTTAACCAAACCCTGACTCTATCCTCTAGACTTCCTACTACCAAAAACACTGAATAATTAGAGTTTAGGGTTCTTCTCTCTTGTTTTCAGCCTTTTATTCTCAAAGTCTGAGGAGAGCTTTATAGAGCAGCTTTTTCTGAAAATCCACAGACTAGAGAAAAAGTTCAACTGTAAGTTCACCATCAGTCTGAATTTTTTTCCTTTCCACCATGGATGAAAATGTAAAGGCACCTTTATTATTAGTTTGAGGGAAGAAGAGTTTCAATCCAGTCAATGTGAAGCGGCTAGTGTTCTGGAAAATGAACCTGGGGAACTTTTCTCACCATCGTGAGCTGAGCTAACCTGATACGCTGTGGGAAAGGACAGCATATTACTCTGGGTAAATGAGAAGCACACAGAAAATAAAATTGTTAGGTTTTGCTTGGAATTGAAAATTGTTGAAGGTTGAAGACTTTAATGTAGGGAGTTTATCAACAGCAGCAGAATCAGTGGTTTTATCAGACCAGCAGTAAGGTCTGCAAAAAGGCACTTCCTGCTGATGAAATTATATAACGAGAGATTTGGGTCCAGATTTCATACTCAGGAAGCCCTTGAAAACCTGTTTGCTGCTGTCATGCTGAGGGAATTAATAGATTAGACATTAACCACTAACATTTTTGAGGTATCCCCCCAAAATACAGCATTTACCAAGAGAGCAGAGCATCCCTCAATTTCCTAATAAAATATGAAAAACTTCATTTCAGATCAAGGTTGTGTGCAACAGCTTCTGAAGCGATGTTTTACATGGAGGAGTTACTGCATAAATGAGTGGACTCTGCCTTTAAATTAAACCTGAATTATTACCAGTAAAAGGAAAAGAGAATAAGTGACAATAGGCAAAACAGATTGGATGCAATTACTTCTGTTATATAGTTTTGGGTTTTGTTAATGTATTATAGAATCATGTAGACTTCCATATATACTGTTCAAACTATTTTGTGCATGTTAAAAGTATTTTAAAAGGAACAAATAAATAATCTAGAAATTCAAATTATATCCCTTCAGGGAATATAATTTAGATTTCTACATTTTTTGCCTGTTCCCACAAAAACATTTATTATCCAGTCATCGGATATTTATTAAAAATTGCTACATACTAAAGTTGAGGGGAAATAGGGAGAAGTTGGTAAAAGGGTATAAACTTTTGGTTATAAGGTGAATAAACTCTGAGGATCTAATGTATGACACAGTGACTATAGTTGATAATACAGGGAAAAAAGAAATAAAATTGTATAAGATAGGCAAACAATAAAATGATCAGAATTGCTTTAAAGGATGCATTAAATTCAGAAGAATCTCTCTTGTAGCTATGGACTTTATGTTATATATAAAGTATTTGAGAAATCATGGAGTTGAGCACTTTTTTCATAAGTCAATCAATATCAGAACAGAGTCCCAGCCCTCAAAAATATCAGAATATTCTAGAGGAGACACAGAAGTAAAATAATAATCATAATATTGTGTAATACATTTATATTACAAATATGCTCCAAATAGTAAGGAAGTTCAGAGGAAGTGTTCAGAAGAGGACACTTAACTCAGTTGAAGAACTTCCAAAAGGAGATGATTCTTGAAATAGATCTTAAAGGAGTCACAACGGGAAATAAGTTTATCTGAACAAAGGGAAAGCACGGTGAACATGGCATTCGAAACTATAAACAGAAGGGTTGGACTAGGTAATTTGTAGTAATATGATGAGAGATTTGGTTAGAAAAGTGGGCTGACACCAGATTATCAAGGAGTCCTTGTAAGTCTAAACTTTTTGCTAAAATCAACTAGGAGCAAATAAAGGATTCAAAATAAAGGTGTAAAAGTTTATTAGAAAGTTTGGCTGAAAACAATATGGGGAATTAATTGAAGGGAAGCTAAATTGGGACAAGGAGACTAAATAGAATGAGAAGAATTTTATAGTTCTTCAGAAGAAATTCATAACTTGTAGCCAGTTATTTTTAGTGGTATGTAATACCTACAAGAAAGACTAGCAAATTCCTGAACCAGAGTTTAACTTAAGCTATTTAGTAGCTTAAGTCACGTGCTGGCTTGAGTAAATTGATATGCATTGACTATGTCTGCAGCTACCCCAGACACTTGACTACCCTCACGTCTCTACTATGAACTGCAAATTATACAGTTGATCCTTGAACAACTCAAGGGTTAGGGGCATCGACTCTCCCTGTAGTCGAAAATCCATGTATAACTTTATAGTCAGCCCTCCATATACCCAGTTCCTCTGTATCCATGTTTCTGCATCAGTGGATTCTACCGAAGGCAGACACTGTAGTACAGTTGACCCTTGAACAACATGGTATTGAACTGCATGGATCTGCTTATACAAGAATCTTTTTCGATAGTAAATACTACTGTACTACACAGATACGGAAGAACCGCATATACAGAGGGCCAGCTATAAGCTGTATACGGATTCTGGTCTGTGCAAAGGGCTGGGCCAATGATACTGTACAATTTACAATTGAAAAAAAAAAAAAACAAAGTATAAGTGGACAGTCCAAACCCATGTTGTCCAATGTTCAACCATATTCATTTCAAATACATTTTGAGAAATGTAAATAATCATACTCATTTCTAAGAACTAATAACTGGAAGAAAAATACTTCATTTTCAATAAAAGATTCATTTTGGCAAGATTAATTAGCAAATTTTTCTTCCCTCCTATGGAATATCCATTGTTTTACCTTCAGATGTTCTACAAACATCACATTATCTATTTCAAAAGTGTTCCTACCATTACTTAAGGTAGCTTAAGTAATCCCCTGTAGAGCTGCAGTCAGGGACATCTCTAATGTCATTCTACACAGAACTATTCATTTAACTTATTACTAAAGAGTCAGACAAATGGGTTAAAATCTTTTTCTATGCATTATCTGTATAACTTTGGGCAAATTATTTAAGCTCTCCATGCCTCAGTTTCCTCATCACTAAAATAAATATAACAAATGCCTAATTGAGTTTGTGTAAGGATTCAACGAGACAGCTTATATAAGGTGCTTAGCATAGTGGCTGTCACTCAGTAAGCACCCAATAAGTAAATCTGAGGTTTTATTGGCTTTGGAGGATAGCATTTTACTTGGGAAAAAAATCATTAAAAGTGAGAAAAAAAAAAAAAAGCTGTATTCCCGCTATATTCCCACAGCAAGGAATGAACAAGCATTAGTGCCCATTTGAAAATATTGGCTTAGAGAAAAATTAGAAATCTTACCTGTGACTAGCTTCACACAAGATTTACCTTAAAAAAAAAAAAAAAAGAAAGATTTACCTTAAAAGAAATGACCTCATTGTAGGAAGAAAAAACCAATCAAACTAGAAAGATATAAATATTGGAATTCATGTTATTCATGAAATGTAAAATCAGAACTTTTAATCAAGGAATATAAACATCTTCAATATCTCTAGTAAGTAGTAAGAATAATGCAATTCAATCTAAGAAAGAAAGATAGACAGAAATAAACAAAAAGAGAAATAATTCTCCAGTGTTAAGGTACAGATCCTTGTCATCAACAATTTAAAGAATTAAATCTGCTCTCAGTTATTTTTCCAAAACATTAGTATATATGAAATCTACATCTTGATAGTTTACTTAATATTTAATGAAAAATATATAAACTATGAATTCATAACACAATTAATACAAAATAGCTTTAAATATGAGGAATTCTTTTAAACATATCAACCATACAGAAATGGATTTATTTACTTTCTGTTTAGTTATAAAATTTCTTAGACAAAGATTGAAGAACAAATCTAATAAACATAATTTCTTTACAAGAAAAAAAAATTGTAATTGAAAAGATTAACATCTTTTTAGTTTTCTTATTTTTCATTTCTAAATTATAATTATTGCATCATGTATAGTACATAGAATTGATTTTCACATCTGTGATGGTTTTCATAGGCAAGACATGCAAATAAATGACTGGCCTTCTCAGAAGCAAAAGGCAACCGATCTAACAAAGTTCCAGAGTTAAAAGGAAAACTTCCCAATGTGAAATTTAATATAACAGGGGTTTGTATGTTAATAAATGTGTAGAGCAGTTTTCTGTGGAAGCAGATTTATTTGTGTACCTGCATAGGATCACTTATTTATAATCCTTTACAGCACAGTTGCCAAAACTTACATCATAATAATGCGATCCTACTTCATACTTATATACGAGTTTTCGAAGTGATATTCAAACAGGGTTATTAGCCACAGTCCACATACACACTAAATGATGCCTGCACACAAAAATAAACAGAAGTTACTTTCCCTAGGTTGCATACTTACCAGGCTGCCCAGAGAACACAGAGATGTTAACTGCTCTTTTGCCTAATAGCATATAGGAAAACCTATATCTGAGACCATCTGAGAATCAAACTAATACGATGCTTTACAAGCAGGGATTCGGAATCATTCAGAAGTTGCCATTCTCCACTTTTTCACCCTCAGCTTCAATTTCAGGTGCTGTCGTAGGGCTCCTCTGAGTGTCCACTAAATATTAAGAATGTCTTCTGTCATCTCTAAGCTGTTTGCTTGTTGCAGAAAGCACATCATCTTGGAAATAAAAATTCACTGAGCAAAGAAGTTCTCCACAATCTCTTCTAACAGGAGTGAGTTTAGGAGAGCAGGAACCCTGCTACCCAGTGACTGCTGAGGCATAAATGGGCCTGGAATATTTTTCAAGCCCAAATACATGGGAAATAGCTTGCTTCCATTGTTCAGAACGACTGACATTTTGAGGCTAGCTGTAAGTTTAGGAACATTATTTCCATTTCAAGATGTGGCAATCAACTCCTCATTTACTTATTGCTAGTAAAGAAGTGGAATTTAGTATTATCACTTTATTTAGTCACCTTCACTATATACTGGCTAAGACACAAGTTACGTAAAAATCAAGTTTCATTCGTAACAGCTTCAACAGTTTGGCCCCAGGCTGATCAGATTGCAAAAGTGTTAAAAATCCTTCACTGATTTCATTAACTAAGAATTTAGCAAGACAGAATTTAATTTTTATTTTACCTTAAAATTTAAAGTAAAGCAAATTCCATAAACAAGTAAGTAATGCTATATTTCCAAGGTCAGATATTAAATTTACATTTTGAAAAGAATTTCTACTATGATTATTTTGGAAGGCGAGTGGGGGAAGGAACATTTCTATGTTATGGAAAGATTGGTGGTGCTTTTGTTGCTGTCGTTCCTTCTGTCTGTTTGTACATCATGGGTTTCTGTTCCCTTCTATTCATCCACTATAATGTGACCAACTGGCGTACAGTGAATATTTGCAAAAATCACAAATTCCCTTCCTTTGAACAGATAGAGTCTATTTTTACTCAGATTATGAGAGGTTCTGTATATGTTAAGACCGACATAAAGAATTTCACAGATAGCTCTACTTTCCGTGGTGTGTACCTTTTAGTTGCAACGTAAAAACTGGGATAGGTGAACACAATTCTTATTCATAAATATGAATTGTTATGTTTTCCTGTGACTTATACTTTCTTGTGAAATAGACTGCAGAAATCCCATAGCCCTTTTCAGGTCTCTAATTTTCTAAAAGTACAAATGAGAAATACGAGAAAAGAAACTACTGCGCAGTAACTGAAAAGTAGTTTTTTTTTTCCTCCTGGAAACAGCTGTTTTTAGAGCAGTCCAGCTTCCCCTGCTGGAGCCGATAAGGTCACCATCACCTCCATCAGCAAAGGAAGTTAAATTCCTTCAATGGCTTTGTCTGCCCCAATTCTCAATTTAGGAAAATAAATTTTTAGTTTAATTTAATTATGAAATTATGAGTAATTCACATTCTGGGGTGAAGGACAGTGTCAGTCTACAGTATGGTCTTCTTTCTCTTATGCTATGCATGCAAATTTGAATGTGTGGCTTGTAGACTGTGTTTCATGACTTATCAGAGCTTTGGATCAATTACAACAAAACCTCATCTCTGGTCTTATTCCCGGAGATTTACTTACAGGCAAACTGAGGTAAGGAAGCCAGTCTTTCAGGTTCATAAAGTTTCATCAAAGTGAGTGTTCTAAGTCGTTTCTTGCCAGATGATCACAGCTTTTTATTTTTTTATTTTTTAGCCTCTGTAGAAATTTAACAGTTGTGACATTTCCTTTAGGTATTTTATTTTCCTAAATTGAGAATTTGGGTGATTTTTTAAAAGCAAAACAGTACCCCCAACTAAATGATTCATATGAATATGTATATAGAGAGTGCATTTCATAACATAAAATTATATATAAGCACTATTTTGTTAAGACTTCAGATTTAACTCAATCCTTGAGGCATGGTCTGTGTAAGATCTATAGACTTCAGTAACAAAAGGTGTTACCTTCAGTGAAATAACATAAAATCAATAGATGTTTTAATACATATTTTACATATTTTTGTGAGCTTCTAAAAGTGCATGCAATTTTTGTGCTGGAAATAGTATATTAATTCACATTTCCTAAATGTTACCTAGTACAACATATCACATCTGATTTATAGGAGAAAACAGCCTCATTCTCTCTAAAAGCATTTTGGAAACATTTTGTGTTTTAATAATTAGGTATCCCTTTTATTTAAATGGGTGAATTTAAATGGGTAAATAAATGGCTTATATTTACGACTACATTCGAAAATGTGAAAACTAAGAATATGTCTTGATTTCTCAAGAAAGAAATCCCACTAGACCTTCAAGACCACTTCATTCATTGACTCAAAGCATTCTACCTCATTCCTTTTTATATTTTAGATAATTAGAGGATCCATCTCCTCCAGCAGCCACGCAGCATGGCAAGAATTAATGAACATGCAATGAGTGCATGTGACAAGAGACTTCAACACTTTACTCTGCCTTACAAAGATCAGTTATGAGCAGGAAGACACATCTGAGATTGGGCACTCAGTAAATAGTATGACCTTGGAGTCGTTTTTCTCCTCTGGCCCAAATTTCCTCACATTATGAATGATAGGGTTGGGTGGGAATCCCAAGTGTCAGATTGGTGGCTGGTGGGCTGAACTAGCCAACAAAGATGCTCTGTTTGGTTGAATTGAAAACGTGCTCACTGCACCAGAATCCCAGAGACCTTGCTGCGGTCTTAGCTCTAGTCACCCACACACGTACAGTTGCCTAATCTGGCATTGGGTTTACCACTTTTGTACCAGATGATGTTTAAAGACCTCGCCAACCCTAACACTCCAAGATTTTTAATTCACCACACTAATTTCCAAGCTAGAATCTTATCCTGCAAAATTATGTACAAAAAAGCTTCTATACAGACTGAGATCATGTACTTAGGAGACTTTAAAAATTCGTTCCCAATATTAGGAAAGCAATGAACTCTATATCCAACTGAATGAAAGAAACTATATAATTAAGGAAATTGTTGCTAACGTGTAATTGCTGAAAAGTTAGACTTTCTGTGGGTGGTGAATCTGTTCATTAATTGGAGAAATAGAAAGCATTTTCAAATTTCTGCAAATATATCTGACTTTAAGGGAAAACAAACATGTACAGCAAGCTTAGTCCAAAAAAGGATGCTGTCAATGACAGGAAAAATCATAGTGATGACTGATTTCAGCCTCTAAAGAGGAGATAAACAAGTTATTCTACCGTAACTTACAATACATTGAATCTCATTTCAGAAAAATTGCCTTTCAATGAATAACGTTATGAAGAGAAATTTGAATGAGACAGTAATATAATGGAAAAAAGCAAAACAAAATTATTCATATTAATTTTATAACAAATAGGGAAGGTGAGTGTTAGGATATACTTGTTTTAAAAGCAATATAATTCATCTTCAATGAATGTTGACAAAATAGCTTCAAAATTGCATCACACTAAGGCATGTTGTGCAGGCATTTAGTTAGGAATTTCCTGACTTTGGCCCCTAGATGACCTCACAGTTAAATGGTTAAAGCAAACTAAAAGGAACTTAAATCTTGCATGTTTATGGTGCCATTCCTACTTTATTTATTTATTTTTTGTTAGCTTGGATTAATAAAAACCAGGTATTATATTGAGGGGCAACTGCAATACTTTGAAATGTTACACTGGAAAAAAATCAGATACTCTTTTCAGTTTTCATCCCTTTTTTTGATGCTATTTTTGTCAATTTAAAGTGTTAACAGCATTAACTTAATGAAGATGGAGCCACAGCTTACAAGAATATCATAAATTGACTTATTCCCTAAATTCAAATGAAAGTTGACAGTTGAACCTCATACCATAAGAGAATTCTTTATTCTTTTCTATGTTAAAGAATTATTTAAAATATAGTAAAAAATTAAGTGAAAATAGAAAATAGACATTTTTTTCATTTGCTTTTGTAAGAATGGTCGTGGTAATGTAATTCTTAACCAACCACAGTTTGTCAGAGCATGGATAACACAAAAGCGGGTCTTATTTGATGTATCTGGTATATAGAGAAGGAAAAAATGTCTTCTGTATAATATCTGTTGCATCTGGAGGTTCATAAATTTCTCAGCAACATTCTCACACATTTAGATTGACAGTACAAACAATATTAGAATTCAACAGAAAAAATTCAACGTTCTACTTACTAATCTTTAATGAAATATTCATTGGATCTCACATTTTTAAAAAAGAGAATATGATCTTTCAACAGCTTCATCAGAAACCGTTTGAAAATCGAAGTTTCTATCTGAGAGGCAATTTTCTTTAAAGCATATTTCTATCATTCTAAATTCCCTTGAGCCTTATTTTAAGAAAAGATCAGATTCATCTTACCTAAAGAAGAGCTATTCCAAGACTTAGGAAAGTAAGTTTCTACCATTTCAACCTGTAACATTGCCTTAATCTTTTTCATTTGCATTTCAAAACTTCTCGGTCTCAAAGGAAAAAAAAAAAAAGGCAAATGTATCTTGTTTATCCCTTCCTGCTGTTTTCAATTTCAGTGTATCTAGTCACCAAAAAAAATAATCATTTATAGCATTAACATGTATAGTTAAGGACCCAAGGCCATCTGTGCACATTCGTTGACATTCGGAAGGCCCAGAGCCAATCTTTAATACCTGAACGGTCACATCAGGACCAGGTCTAAAGTACTAAACAGATGAAGCCCAAGATACCAGTTGCCCTAGTTTCAAAGCAGCCACAATTGGTTTATAAATCATTTTCCGAGAACCCTGCCAGTTTCCACCAGCTAAAGAGGGACCTCGGGCATGTCACGATACGGCAGATAGTGCGGTAGCTAAAATGAAAAAAGAGCTCGATTCAAACCTGGGCTACAGTCATGGCAAAATACACTTAGCTCTCTGCTCTCCCCTTCGGTTGGTGCTCTGTACTGAAAGAGGAGTTCGTAAATGTTAAAGACATTACAACTTTAAACTTTCATCTTTAATACATAGTCAAGAAAAAGAGAGTCAACCTTCCTTAAGAGTTTCTAGAGTGGATAAAATAAGAATTAGACAAAATCTATTTTACTGTATACTCTCTGGCACAGTATTTTACAAATGACTTTCAAATGTATATATGTCACCTCATGTAATTTTATAACCTGTTCTCATAGGTAGGCATGTCTCTTAACCCCAGTTTGGGGACAAGGAAGTCAAGACAGGTGGTTGATTTTCTTAGGGCATGGAGCAGTGGTTAACTCAAGCCAAACCAGGTTTTTTGGTGCTAAACTCTTTCCACGACACAGTATTGACTTTCTACGATAAATAGCCCACCCTGATTAATTCCAAGAATCAGAGGTTATGTAAATCAAATACTAGAATATTGAAAATTCTGTTTCCACTGATTTAATGTCTGTATGTAAATAAATTTACCACTCTCTGTTTGTCCTCCAGTTTCCTGACAGAGCAGAACCCTATGTCTCTCATTCATTTTTAATATTCTTGAGATTTCTCAATATGTGGGTGGACCTTATACGTATATTTATTTCTCCTGAGGTTTCACTTCTCCTGTGTCACTGTTTTCAAAGTGGGTACCATAAGGCTCTACATGTTTTTCAAAGGTACTTCAGGGACCACTGTGCAAGATCAGTTGTGGTGAGCCAACCAGGAGAGATTTTGGATACTTCAACTTTTTATATATTGAGGTTTATATATACTATATCAGTTTACAAGAGGATTTCATAGGAAGGAAGGGAGGGAGGGAGGGAAAAGGGGAGGGAAGGAGGGAGGGAGAGGAAGAGAAGAAAGAAAGCTAATAGACACTATTCTAGAGGGTGTTCAGGTTAATGAGAAATTTGAATTTGGAATCGGGAAGCATCAGTTTTGAGGTTTTCATGATAAGAAATATAAAAAATAAGTCAGAGAGCGGGATAAAGTATTCATAATACTGAATCCTGTTCCACGCAGGTTTGGTGACCTGTCTGACATCTTAGGAATACAGGTAAGCTCTGAATGTCTTAAAGGTGCACCAAAGAAGCTTTTCCTCTCAGGTGACAGACTTTACCAAAAGAAGAGTCTATGCAGTACTTCAAAGACTGTCCAGCTTCTTGGATACCTCCAGGGCCTGGGATCCTGCAAAAGTTACAATTTTGCTAATACAGGTCTCTCCCACACCTTTGTTTCTGGCACCAAACATTCTTATAGAAGCTCCAAAGAATGTTCATTTTTTTCTATAATATGCGGCAGGGGTTAGCAGTGAGAGGTATCACCTAAAACAGTGGTTCTCAGCCATGGGTAATTTTGCCATCCCCCACCAGCCAGGGGACACTTAACAGTGTCTGGAGGCTAGTATTTTGGGTAGAGGACAGAAATAATGCTGCTAAATGTTCTACCTGCACAGAATAGTCCCTCCAAACAAAGAATTAGCCTGGCACAAATGTCAATGGTGCCAAGGTTGAGAAACTCTGATCTCAGATCCCAGAACTGTGAACTTGATTCTAAAGTCATTACTTGGACTCCTTCACATAATTCTATGTTCTCCACATCTGAGCTTCGTTGTGAATTTATAGAGGATATCTGCTACAGTTATAATGGGTTGTATATGGGGCAAGAGGAGGCAGAATGAATTGAAATGTATCTGTGTTCCAGGGAGACCTTAGGAAATTAAAGAGAAAGTATGGAGGCAAAATGCCATTGGTCCAAATGGCTCTAGTGTTGTCAGTCATTTTGGAGACCATTTGAAACAACATCCCCTAAAGCCGTATTAGTGGGTTTTGCATATTATAGACGTTTAGTTAAATTGAAAGTGTTCCTCTTAATAGGATTTTTGACATTCTTCTTTGACATGCTTTTTTGTTTGTTTCTGAGATTCACTCATGTTGTTTTATATATATGTGTGTGTATAATTTTTCAAATTTTATTGTTATATAGTATCCCATTGTATGAATATACTCTAGTTTATTTTTCTGTTTCACTGCTGTGGATATTTGAGTTGTTTCCAGTTATTTAGCATTAAAAAAAATTCTGCTAAAAACTTTTTTGTTGGTGTCTTTTGGTGCACTTATCGAAAAAATGTTTTCTTAGGTATATATACTTCAGAATGGAGTTGCTAGGTCATAAAGTGTAACTATATTCAAGTTTATTAATTATCTCAAAAGATTTTCCAAAATAATTGTGTCAATTTATATGCTGACAAACAGGTCAAAGGTGTTCTGGTGATCTACATCTTTATCAGGATTTGATATTGTCTGACTTTTAAATTTTTAAAATTTAAATTAACTCATTTTGTTTTAATTTTCATTGCTTTGATTACTAATTGGGTTGAGCTTTTCCCTTTATATGAATTAGCCATCCTTGACTTTTTTCTTTTTATGTGTGTGCGAGGTGCCTGATGGAGTTTTTGTCCAATCTTTCTAATGACTGTATCACTTTGCCTAGTTAATTTGTAATTTGTACATTCTAATCCTTTGTTTTACATGTTGCAAACATTGTCTTCAATGTGGTGGCTTGTCTTTTTACTCTATTTCTGTTAACTTTTGATACAGATGCTCTGTTTTATATGTTAAAATTTATCCTTATTTTCTTTTATTGATTGCACTTATTGCATCTTGTTTAATAAATCCTTTCCTACCTCAAGGACATAAATATATGCAAATATATTTTCTTGTAAAAGTTTTATAGTTCTGCCTTTCACATGTTGGTCCTTTATTCCCTAGAATTAATTTTTGTGAAATGTGAGGTAGGATCCATTGGGTTCTTTTGTATTAATAACCAATTTTCCCAGCCACATTTAATGAAAAAGTTATCAGTCTGCACTGATCTATAATAACAGCTTTGTCATAAATCAAATTTCCATGTTAAATGAGCGTGTCTCTGAGCTCTATAGTTTGTTCTATTGGTAAATTAATCTATCCTTTAATTAACATCCTATAGTCTTAATTACAGTAGCTTTGTAATTAATCTTGATATCCAGAGGGTAAATTACTCCCACCTTTCAGTTCCTCTTTGGGATTTCTTGTGCTGCTGTTGGGCCTGTGCTCTCCCATATCTATTTTAGAATGCGCTTGTCAAATTCACATACACACACACACCTGGGTGCACTGGTTGGGATACTGATTAAGTTTGCTTTGAGTGTTGAGATTAATTTTTGTGGAAAACAGTCAGGCTTCTAAGACTTTCTTTTTCATAATGTCTTTTTCATAGAGTCTTTTAAAGTATTTCAAAAATATTTTTATATATTTATTCCTAGATTATTTTAATATCTAAAGGATTTAGAAAAAGTATCAAATATACTTTTTGCTTGTTTTGGTGCATTTTATTGCGTTTGAAATGCAACTGATTTTTGTATATTAATTTTGTATCTAGTCACCATAAAGGCTTTTATAATTCCAATGATCTAGCCACTAAATTTTTTACAATTTGGAAAACAATGCCAATTTTATTTCATCCTTTCAGACCTTATGTCAATTATTTCTTTTTCTTTTATTGCTATGCTCTCTAGGTCAATATTATCATGAAGTTTGCTCTAGTTTTGGGGGAACTGAGGGGAGAGGGTATATATACCATTCATAAAAGTAAGAAAATGACTTTCCTTTTTTTGTTTATCAATGTTTTTGGTTTTGTTTTATCATACTGCATGTTGAACTTTTTGAAATTTTATCTATGCATTTGATTTTTTTCCCTTTAATCTGTGAATGTGGTAAATTGTACTATATTAATTCTTAATTAGCCAAACATATAATAGTTCAAACACAATAGAAGTTCCAGTCAGGGCTGGTAATTAGGTTGCAAGATTCTCTTCTCTCCTCCACAGACCCATTTAGAGACAATTTGACAGCGACCCTTTAAACTTCAGTTCATGGCCTCTAAAGTCATTCTGGTGCCAGTAATCCTGATTGCAATCCATAGGAAGAGGTAAGGAACTTGGTGAAGCACCTGTGAGGGTGGGGAGAGGGGTATAGGCCAGACTTGGAATTTGCACTTACCAGTTCCTCTCACATTCTCTTGGATAAAATTCAGCCACATAGGATATAATCTTTAGTACCCAAGAAGAGTAAGCATAAATTGAGTGAGAAACTACCCTGCTATATGAGATGAATCATCTGAATTGATTTTCTAATATTCAGCCAATCTTTTACTGATAAATGGACTCAACTAGATGTATTATGTTTTAAATTCTAATCTTGATTCGAGTAGCTAATAATTTTATAGGATTTTTGCACCTTTTTACAAGACAGAGATTGGTCAAAAATTTCCTGAACTCAATAAGACTTTACAATTATTGTTTGCGTGGTCAATATTCAGTTTTCTTTCTTCATATATTGACTTTTATCCTGCTGGGTTTTCATGTTTATTGGGAATCTTTTTCTTTTCTGAAGAAATGTAGAGTTAGAGATATAGTGCAAGTTTACTGGAAATGATGTTTTTGATTATCTTACTTCATTTTTGAAAAATATTTACACTGAGTGTAGAATCCTAGGCTAGCAGTTATTAGTTTCATCTTGTTAAGTATTCATTCCATATTCTTCTGCCTTCAATCATTTAAGTTGAAATGTCAGCTATCAGTATAACTATTCCCCCCTGAAGGTAATAAGTCTTTTTCCTCTTTATGCTTTTAAGATGTTTCTCTTTGTGTTTGGTTTTCAGCATGTATTTTGAAACTCAGTTATCAATAATATGCATACTTAGGATTATTATGTCTTCTTGACTCATGAAAAAGTATATTACTGAGCATAAAGATGAATATCTCATAATGCATACTAAATTGTCTGCTATTAATATAGTGATTAGAGATTTTCTTTGATTTCTTTTTGCATAGTATACTTTTTCCATCCTTTTAGTCTTAGTGTATCATTTCCTTTTATCTAAAGTTTGTTTCCTATAACCAGTACATAAGTTGATTCTTGCTTGTTTTATCCAATATGATTTCTCTGTCCTTTATTTTACTCTGATAGAGTAAATCCCTGTGACACACATAGGAGGCCCACAAGGTTTTTGAGAATATATATCAGTAGACACTCTGCCAGTATGCTCTGAAAGGGACAGAGAGAAGACAAAATGGAAAAAAAAAAAAAAAGACCATCAGATTCCCAAAATTCTACATGCAGGAAGAAGGCTTATGAAACGACTCAACTTTGAACATGTTCTATCTTTCATGAGAAAGGAAGAATGACTCCAAGTGGGGAGCAGTGGGCCCAGAAGGCAGAGCCTCAGACCACGAAAGATTATTCCCAGACCTTGAAGTCTAATGGGATTTGGACCTAATAGGGTTTGCCCAGTTGGATTTCAAAATTGCTTGGGACCAGTGACTCCTTTTTTCCTTTAATTTTCTCCCTTTTGAATGGGGATGTCTATAAAAAGAACTGAAGAAACTTTAAGCAGAAAGAAACCAGGATTGATTATTTACCATGCAATTTATTTCTTCGTTTAACTTCATGTTACCATCTAGTATCATTTTTCTTCTGCCTGAGGAACTTATTTTAACAATTCTTAAAGTATGGAGCTGCTAGTGTCATATTCTCTCAACTCAGTATTTCTGAAAATATTTTTGTTGCATCTGTAAATATTAATTTAATATTAATTAATTAATTATAATTACTTAAAAATTATTTGATAAGCAATTCTTGGTTGACTCTTTCTTTCATTTCAGCATTTTAAAGAAGTTATACTACTACTTTCTTGCTAATGGATTTCAGACAAGAAAGGTATAGTCATTTTTACCTGTATTCCTCTGTTCATAAGGTGTCCAAGTAGAAATTTAATCAATATCTTTACCTCTTCCCAAAATTTTGAATACCCACACTCTCTCCAATTTCTCACATACCTTGTGCATATGATAGAGCTGTTGTGTATTTCAGTGCTGTCTTATGTCTTATTTTTACTCTTTATGCCATTAGTATTGTTGTTTTAAGAAGTCAATATTTATCTAGACTTACCTGTGTAATTCTCAATTTATTTGCTTTTTATTTCTTTTTTCATCACAGACCTTCCATTTGGAATCACTTTCCTTCTGCCAGAAATAAACTGGAATTTTCTCTAGTAGCTTTGTTTGTATCAATCTCTCTCACTTTGTATTTGTTTAAAAGCTTTAGTTTGCCCTTTTTCTTGAAATATATTCTCAGTTTTCAGTTATTTACTCTTAGAACATTGAGCATTGAATATGCTTTCTTCTGTCTTCAATTTTTTTGAGAAGGAAATTGTTATTGCAATTGTGACTTCTCTAAAGCTAATCTATCTTTTGTCTCTGGCTGCTTTTAAGATATTTTTTCTTTGTCTTGGTGTCTGGAATTTAACTTTGATGTGTCTGGGTGTATTTTTATGTTTTAATCTTGCTTAGGAATCATGGTATTTTTGCCCCAGTGCACTAGTTAAAGAGCCTGAGCTGAAACACATATTAGGTAGTCATGCTTTAGTTGGGAAACAATACCGCAGAATGGAAAGAGTGAGGGGAAAAACAAAGTGAGGCAGGGAAGGATGGGAAACAATGCAAGGTGATGCATCACTATTCTGGCGTAGGATTCACATGGTGTTGCAATGTGAGACAGCCAGTAGTTCAGCAGGTATGTCTGCTTAACGACTCAGGACTTCTCAGATCGGCTAGTGGGGAAAAAAGTGCCTTAGAGCAGTACCTTAGAAGGGAGGAAGCATAATTGTACAGATTGCTCCTATTTCTTGTATCCCATTGGTCAAATTTGCCCTACTTACAGTTTAAATAATCCAGCCCCGTTGACAAGAAGCTTAAAAAGCCAGATCACCCATCCTGCTACAGTGTAGTAGTTGATACAAGTCAAAAGTTTCAGAGAGAGCCAGAGGTTTCAAGATCCGTCTGGCTGTGCAATGTCGGCCAAAAGCGAGGGCTAGTATTTCCAAGCAGGTAATTGGCTATCCAGGCAATGGATCTACCTAGGTCCACCCAGTGTCTATTAGCTGTGCCAGTGCTTGAAGTAGAGTCAAGGGCTAAGCATCAAGGAGACAGACAAGGCTGAGAGTGTCCAGGGGAATATATTAAGATGTTCCTGACACAATTGGAATTCTTCTATAGGAGGTGTCATTCAGTAATTCTGGAAAATTTTCAACCATTACTACTTCAGATGTTGCCTCTACCAAGTTTGCTTGTTCTCTCCCTCCCTCTCTTTCTCTCTCTCTCTCTCTCTCTCTCTCTTCCCCTTTTGGAATACCTATTGAAGCTTATGTTAGCATATCTCTTTCAGATTTTCCGCCCTTTCTCAGTGTTGCGTTCTAGATAATTTCGTCAACTCTAACTCCCTGTACACTAATTTTCTCTTTAGTAAAATCATTTTCTGTCAAATACTTTCAGTTTTTTATATCAATTATTATATTTTTATTTCTTGAAGTTCTATTTAGATCTTTATAAAATCTGCTTTGTCATTTTTTATACACCCAACTTTTTACTAATGCTAATTGGCGCCAAGAGTGCCAATCCTTTTTTGATTCTTTAATTATATTATATATGTTTAGTTTATATTATGGAAGTATGAAATTCTCACAATTACAACTTCTGGCATATTTCTGTATATAATTTTTCTCTGTTTTGCTGTTGCCTCTCACAGTTCCTTGTTTTTTGGATTTTTTTAAATTTTTAAATAATTTTTATAAATAGAGCTCATGCATCTTGGAATTGATCTGTGAAATTCTTTGAGGCTTGAGATTAAGTTGTGTGCTTCTGAAAAGAGGATTTGCAATTATTTCTCCAAGGAACCTGGGACAGTAGAAGCCCAAGACCATTTAAGATGTTTTGTTGTTTTGTTGGGCCAACTAACTAGTATGGATTTCCATTGCAAACCTGTGGTGTGAGTGATGGCTGTAGCAATGAGTTCTTAAGGAATTTTTTTTGTTCCTAGTCCAAGGTTTGATACACAACTTTTCATTTCAGACCCATGGTGGGAGGAGTGTTAAGTTTATGTATAATTCATTAAATTGAGAGTATGTACTTTGAGTGCCAATTTTAGGAGTGCTCACTTTAAGTTTTCTCCATTGAAAGGGACCTGGGTTTTGTCTGATGTCCCTCAAGCCCCCAAATAACCATGAAAAGTAAAGTTTAAGTTCACTTATGCCATCTTCAGTATTCATCTTTTGACTGGAGTGTTCTGCACTTTCTTGCCAAATTATTGAGACACTTAAGAAAATTCTTTTAATATTTCTTCAGCATGTTTAATTGTTTTCAGCCAGAAAGTAAACAAGTCAGGGGTCCTAAAATGCTTCATCCCAGGAATTGGAAATCTACCTCACTTTTAAATAGCACATTTTTGTCATAGAGGCAATGAACTAATCAATAAATACTATGCCTACTATCTATACTTTGGTGAGGTTATACCATTTTAAGTATCAGAGTAAGGATATCTTTCAGATTCTGCAAGAGAAATTTCTAGTCCAGCATTTCTACCACTTAGGTCATTGTGATACTTAGAAAAAAATTTTTTTTCTTAATTCAAGATAGAACAATGGAGCTTGAAATGGGCAAGTTATTTTTTAAAGGTGAATAAAAAGAACATATCAGAAAATGCCAAAGTAGTAAAATGGAAAATCCCAGTCAACCTTCAGACACACTCATATTCACCCAACGAGAAACAATTGTTCACTTGCAAATTACATTTTCTCAACTTGCATAATGATTTCTCATGAATGAACTATCACAACCTAATTTTGCAGTGGCACAATTGATCCTGCATTGCATCCAAGTGAGTCATTCCTCATAAGGTAGGCAAAAGGTTTGAAGTTAAAATACCATGACCAACAACAGCTCAAAGAGATCCTGTCTCAATGTCTTTAAAGGAAATGAGGTTTATTTTCTATCTGTGTTTCCTTACTTCGGAAAGTTAACAACTTATTTGAGATGGCACTCCATAACCAATGCTTAACAGGAAGACATTGCAACATTACCCAAATATAACCTATTAACTCTTAATGAGCTCTATTTTTTGTATAACACTCCATGAAAATGTGAACCCTCCAAAAAGGTACTGTGTAAAATGTAATTTTAATAATTTTACTGTCATTTTTAATGTAAATTAAGTATAAAATTTCCTGTATCCCAGTGGGTATTTTCGTTTCCCAGATTAATCAGGCTGTTTTGTTATAATGTACACACCTTGAAAAGAAATTTCATGAACATGATAAAAATCACCTCACCGAAGTAGGAATAAAGTACTTCCCATGAAACATTAATGCTAATATCTTAGTTGTTGCTGATTAGAGTGTAAATTCTACACTGAGCTCACTTTGCTTGCTAAATTTGTACATCAGGGGAAACTATCCCAAACCCTTCAGAATATTGTCTTACTTTTGTCACCTTTATTACTGAATGCTTTTATTTGGTGCTCACAAAATACTAAATATTTGGATCAGATTTTTAAATTTCAGATGGCAACACAGAAATACTGTCAAACTGACAACTTAAATTGAAACAGAGCACAGCGTTTATAGCGTTTAAGAGACCTAAAGATTAGTTAATTCATGTCCCTCATTTTACAGATGAGTAAATAAAAGTCCAAGTTTGCAGTGTTGGTAATGGCTGGAATTAGAACCTAAGACTTTGTGTACTCGGCATTCACAATTTCATAAACCATATCGTATCAGCACTGATGCAAAATCACATCATTTAAAACCTACCAAATGTCAGTCTCACCTGTGCTTCTGATTGAAGATTTTCCCACAGAGACACAGAAGAAATAGAAGCCTGAAAGTGAGGCATGAAAATCAGAGCTCTTTTGCATTAAACTTAACCTGAATTCTGTATAGCCTGAGGACCTTCAGCAATCACTTTAAGTATCTACTCTATATTTGTGCTGAAACAAATCACTTCAGGCTTTTTGAATTTATAGGCAGCAAGTGGCATGAGGGGAAAATGAACCCAGTCTACCCTCATTGCTTTGAATGGTTCTAGAAACTTCCTTGACTGACTTTTTACATAAATTAAATAGAAAGAGTGCACTAACCCTTATCCAGAAAACATCCTTGTAAAATTACTATTTTTTGTGAAAATTCATGGAATCACAGAACATTGAAAGAACTGTGAAGTAATCTCATGAATCTACTTGATTCATTTTATAAGTGAGAAGACAAAAGGACATAAAGGTAAAAAAAAAAAAAAGGACATAAAGGTTAAGGTTCTTGTTCATGTTTATGCAGTTAGCTATTAACAAAACTGGAATTAAAATGAAAAACGTCAGATGATCTGGACAGGTTATTAATTCTCCTGTTTTCAGAAACAATGAAGACATTAAATCATGTGATTTTACATCCCCTCCCATCATTCTTTGGAATGCACACAAATGATTGTCCTGGTTTTTAATCTCAGTACCCAGATGACATTGGTGTTATGATTAAGGACTCAAACTGTTTTCTTTATTTTTTGAACCTGCTCTATTACCGATACAAAGAGTTACATTTATAACATTTTCAAAACTGAGGAGTCCTCTGATGCTTAATGATCAGACTTCAGTTTGTACATCCCTGAAAACAGAAGCAAGGCAGTACTATTCTGCTTACAAACATTACATGAAAACATCCAAACCAAAAATTGTTTTAAATTTCATACTGCAAATGCTTGCAAGATGCTTTCCTTTTCCCACCATGTCTATCCTGCCTGGTTTTATTTTTTATTTTTTTAATTTATTTTTAATTTATTTTTTAAATTAATTTTTATTAGAGTACAGTTGATTTACAATGTTGTGTTAGTTTCAGGTGTACAGCAAAGTGAATCAGTTATACATATACATATATCCACTCTTTTTTAGATTCTTTTCCCATATAGGTCATTACAGTGTATTGAGTAGAGTTCCTTGTGCTCTACAGTAGGTTCTTATTAGTTAACTATGCCTGGTTTTAAATATTTGACTCAAATGAGCAAATTCCCATATTCTTAATTCAGCTTGTGTGAAAGTTTTAATTGGCCTGTCAAAACATAATACTTCTATATTGGTAGATTTTTATACTCTATTTATGAATACACTGAGCTAGTCAATATGAAGCTATCCTTAAATTTCCTTGTGACTACTGACTGGAAAGTTTTGCAAAATTTGATGTACACTGACAAGCACAATAGTCACATTCTTGTAACTACAGCTGTTACATTAGTTTTCTTCTACCCAAAGCCATTTATTAAATGTTATGGAAAGTCAATAAAGGTTTTTTTAAAAATATGTAATTTAATATACAATTTTATATTGTATGCAATCATTCAGAAACATGTCTAGTGAGGAAAGTTGCATGAAACCATATAGCTCAAATGAATAAAAAGTCAGGTTGGCTAACATTAAAAAACTAAAACATTTCAGTTATAGAAAGACCATGGATTTCTACGCCACAGACCCTTGTTCAGTCCTAAAATCTTGACTATGGAAGCAATTGTACAGAGGCTTGTATTAATTTCCTAGGGCTATTAAGCCCATCCAATGAATTTTTCATTCCAAATTCTGTACTTTTCACTGTTAGAATTTTCATTTTATTCTTTTTTACAGTGTTTGTTTCTATGAGAATTCCCATCTGTTTACTATTATCACCATTTTTCCTTTAATTCCTTGTAAGTCCTATCTGCTAAAACCAACATCTTAGCCTTGAGTCTATTTCTTTTGACTGATTTTTCCCTGATTGTATTTTCCTGTTTCTTTACATGTCTGATAGTTTAACTTTTTACTGGAAATAGTAGATGACACTTTTTAAGAACTCTGAATTATAGAGACTCTGTAGATTTCTCAGAAGAGTGTTGATTTTTGATCTACCAGGCAGTTAAATTTCTGGCTGATCACTATGTACTTGCAGGGAGATGGCTTTACTCTGCTGTTGTAGCTCTGAATTGTTTTTTCCCATCTTCTAACATGAATCCCTTGGCACTGAGACAGTGTTTGTTCCTAAGGCATAGCCCTTCTGGAATTCCAGTGAGTTCCTGAGGTGTTACCAAGCCATTCTAACTGGGCAGGCCTCAAATTCCAAACTCAGTCTCCCCTGTGGTGGGCAAGAGCTGAAGTCTCTGTTCAGTTCTTTCAGCCTTCCAGCTGTGCTCCCTTGGTCTTCTCGCACTCCCCTCCTAAATGCACAGTGCCAGCCAAAAATTGGTTGAGTATTTTAAGACATTTTGGAGCTCCTCTCCTCTCCCTTTCCCTTCTATTTAAGACTTCCTCTCTTCACTTCCAGATATTATGAATGTCCTGAAATCTGTCCTCTAAACATCTCAAATCAACTGCACGTTTTGGTTGGGCTTTAGATGCTACAGCTTAAGGGACTGGAGAGTGCCTTCATGGAAAAAATCCTATAAACATGGTGCTACCGCAATGTGGTTTCCTTCTTTCAAGGGTTGAATCCCTTCCAGTTTCTGCCTACTTTTGGTCTCTTTCCAATACCTTCAAATAGTTGCTTACCTTCTCTTTAATTTTTTAAAGTGTTTTAAATGCTATCCTATAGAATGCTTATTCCTTTCCAAGCATTTGCACCATTGCTCCTTCTGGACTTCTCTTGAGTGAGAAATAAATAAACTGTGATGTAATTTAATCCACTATTCTTGGGTTTCTGTTACGGTGGAGCCAAGCCTAATCCCAAAAGACACAGCTAGGGTCAGCATACTCTCCCTAGGGAATGGACAGTCAGTCTCATGATGAACTTGAGATAGGAGGCAGAGTGGGTTCCCTGGGAAGGCAGGTGATTCAGATGCCATTGCAGGATTGCAAAAAGCAGCCAGCAGACAGAAAAAGAGGCAGTTTTGCCAGCTTTGGCAGTAAAACGTTCTCATAAAATTATCCCGTAAGTTTGAAATGGAAAAAAACTAAATGGGACACTATTTAGTGTCCAACTTATTATCCCATAAGTTTTTTACACATTCAATGATCACAGATTCCAAATTCAAAAGATTTTCAGAACATAAAATATGCTGTCCCTAAGTCATATGATCTATTCTGACCGTCCATGCCACCGAATTTTTGGTTAGAAAAACATGCTCACTACCCCTACACACCATTAAGAATGCAAGATGACTTTTCTTTTAGATTGGATTTATTTTTGTTTTCACTTTCCTAAATATGTTAGCCAAATGGCTACACAGAGTAATTTGCTCCTGACTACACGTGCAGATCCACAGATACACATTCCCACAGATAATGTCCTTCCCTGGGATTCCCACCTAAGACCAGAAACAGAAGCTTGGACACAGAAAATGATCAAAAACCATTGGCTAGTGCTACAGTCCTGGCACCAGGTTGGAATACCCTCAAAGCTTTTACACTGTATTTATCTTTCACTCCCGACCAGGCATCAGAAGACAAAGGGGACACAAGACAAACACAGTGAACTGGATGATGTTTTCCTAGTTGAAAACTATAAGTTGAAAGAGAGAAACAATGACATTACAGAGTTGTTTATATCTACCAATTTTCTTTTCTAATTTATTACTAAGTAAGAAAGTGAGTTGAGTTGATCATATGCAATCAGATTTGCTTTCTGAATAGGTTCGGTCCCTGCCACAAGTTTGGGAAAGCTCTCTTTATCAAACTGGAATCTCTTCATGGAAGAATAATGCTATCTTTGTTATTGTTGTTATTGTCACCTGTCTCCAAGAAATTGAGAGCGGTGGGAATGTGTTTCCTATTAGACAATATTATCCTTAGTTCAATTTCTCGTGTATCTTAATGCTCTATGGTCCCCCACCTTCTGTCACTATTGCCACTTTGTACTAAGGAAAGTCTCTAGGAGAGGTCTGTACGGGTAATGTTTATTGACATCTTCCTACCCACCCCTCACACAGTCACCCTGTAGACAGAACATTCCTCTCTAGCTCTTTCTCCCCACTCCACACACATACACCACACAAACACACACACACAAAATAACACCAGGAGGGTTCCTGAACCATTTTTATTTCTGTCAATAGAATTGGAAAGCAAAGTCCTTGGTTTATCATTTTGTATAAAATATCTCCCAAAGCATTGCAATGTATACCTGTTATCATCAACTCCATAATTCTCCTCCCTGACCACAGTCTCTGCATCCTGGCAGTTTATCATCTCTGCATGCTCTGTGCTTTAGATTCAGTCACCTCTGAAGCACAGGCAAAGCCTGCAGCAACCAAGCAGGGCATTGCTTCAGTCTGTATGTAAGAGTTAATTGCAGTCCCAACTCCTTGAAGTACTGCCACAATTCCCTGCTTCACTGAAGAGTCTTTGATATCAACCTACTGCTCTTGGGAAGATTACAACTTGTGCATTTGGATTCTTCTAGTCAAAGTACGCAAGAACACCGGGTCTGAAAGCAAAATTGCTTTCTGTGTAGCATGTAATCTCCACACCTCTCAATTCCCGTGGTAGGGGCACTGTAAACTGCGGAGCAAGCTTGTCTCTGAAAAGTAGCTCTTCATTTGTAGTTTCAAAGCAATTTTTCAGTCCCGGAGGATAAACGTCTTGCATATCTGCTGCAACTTGCTGAGAAGTTATGATCCTTATACACAATGCTATTGACCCACCGCCAATAGGGTATGATCTTTTGAGACAGTATTTCCAAAAGAAAGCATCTACACATATTTCCAAAAGAAATCCTCCACATTCATATCTGGATTGTCTCTTTGAAAAAATGGAAATCATCTGCCAAAGAGCTGAAGGTGGGTTTTCTTTGTTGTGTATGGATATCGGACCTGATAACTTAGGGCGTTAGAAAGAGTAAGTGACATAAGAAAATTTCAAAACGCCTTCACATGTTTGAGATGTCTATACAGTTTAAAGGAATTTAAATTATTTTTAGTCTCTTGGAAATTTTAAGGAAAAAAGAGGCCTTTTTCTGGAAGAGTTCTCATTTTTAAAACCTTTTTGTTTCACTTTCTGACTAAAGCCAGTAGTAATTATCACAAAGTCTTTGTTCAAACGTTAAAACCTCAAGTGCCCTTCACCTGGATGCCAGCAAGCACACGTGGATTACAACAGAGGCCACACAGTTGCTTTGGAAATTGACTTTCAGATGTGTCTTCAGCACATTACTTCTCAAATTGGGGTGAAATTTAACTGGAATTTTCCAGAAAAATGAACATGTAATAAAAACCTACTACAATACATTTTTAAAGCACCAAAATCATTCTACCTCTATTTGGTATTTTTGTTAAACTCATCTTGAAAATAAAAAATAAGCACACTGAAGCAAAATATATTCTTGCATCCTTATGTTCAAAGTTAGTGATTAGTGATTGCTTTTTCTTTTCTTCTTAAAACCAAGCAGCAAGTTGAAGACAGAACTAGGAATGAGCCTGGAAATATCATTATTCTTTGGGATTTTACAGCTCTTTTCATCTTCAAAGTGCTTTACAAAATTTTCTAATTAGGCTCACATGTCCTGTCTCCTGGTTAGGCTCTGTAATCAGAAGGCAGCATACCTGTTCTTCTTTCCTTAGCTCTAAGCAACATGCTATACTTAATCATTTCTAAATTAAAGAAAAAAGTGTTTGTAATAATGTCGACTTAATTAGTGACAAATCTGGACATTACTTTAAATACAGATCCAATTGCCTGGGCCCTAATCTATATTAGCAAAGTTTGGCCATTATTTATTCAGAGCAAAGATAACTTTTAACTGTAAAATTATCTGTAATGAAATGCCATGGTTAAAGTAGTTGTATTTCTGACCAACCTAAAATATTATTCAAAAGGCTTTCACTTTATTTCCATGAAAAGTATTTTGTTTTACATATCCTTACTATTTTAAAAATCATTTTTTAGCGAGCTGTGCTTTTTAGTAAACTTTTAAGTAGGCGTGAGATAGGTTCGTCTTTAAAATGAGAACTAAACATGAAAATGAGGAAATCTGTATTTTATTTGCGTTTCTGTCACTAACTAGTTGTATGATTTCGGACAAGTCACTTATTGTTTCGGGATCTCAATTTCCTCCTTTGTAAATCAAAAGGGTTCTTTTTTTCCCCTCTGGCTCTGTGACCCTAAGAGTAATTGTGTGCATCTCAGGACGTCCTGCATGCATGGGTGCTTGACCGTCTAAAGCCCCTCTGGTACCTGCTGTCATCATCAGGTGTATGTAGAGGTTGAGTATCAGAAGTAACTACCTGGTCACCAGGCATTTCATCCCTCAGCCATAATATGGCCAATTAAATAGCAATAGATCAGGTCAAAAATAGAAACATCTGGACATCAGTCTTCACTCAAAACATCTCTTTGTTTTGACCCAGTGTTGTATAGAGAGAGACTACAGATTCTTGGAAGACTTTTCCTTCCTGCCATTTCTCCCAACCCTCCACCTCTAACAGGGGTCTTCTTCTGAAATAGTTTCTTTCTTTTGTGAGGCCTGTTAGGGAAACGTATGTACATAAACCACCATTTTAAGCTTATCGAGTGCTTGCACCTTTGAGTGAAGGGGCTGTTGTATCCCTTTCTGAGAGCATGTGTTGAGCTGGAGAGGAAAGTGAAGCTTTGGTTTGAGGGAGGGTGGGTGTCAAGGGAAGTAACTCAAACTCCATCAAACCAAAAGAAAGAAGGAGAATGTGAATGATGAAAATGAAGAATGCAGAAAAACAAACTTCACGTTATCATTTAGCACATGATAATAGCAGAGATATCGGGCCAGGCCGTAGGACCTGATATGATACTAGCTCACATGATACTAGCAGAGATATCGGGCCAGGCCATAGGACCTCTAGGTGTAAATAGGATTCCCTGCATTTGCAATGTCTTGAGGGCATATTCCTTTCAGGCCCTAGAATATGCATTCAAAAAAAAATGTATCCCAGCAAGTCTAAGTTCCCCAGCTCTATGACTCCACGTGTGTTGGTGAGGAGAGGCAAGGACGAGAAAGCAAAGCACAAACTCCTAGAACAATCTCACTTTAAAACAGCATGTTACTGAGTGGAAAGGCAGGCAAACAGAAGGAATGCGTCTTCCTCCTAATAAATGACAGTGGCTTGAGTTGTAGCAGAGCATAATATCTGCATAGGTCATTGTGTTTGCCGTTGTTGATGCTGTGAATTCTCCCCTTGATATAATCTATTTCCTCGAGTATCTCAGGTTGGAGATGGTCTAAACAAATACTGCTACTAACTTCAGAAACAAACTAGGAATCCAAAATATTCTGATTCAATATTTTACTCAGAGTGGAATGTTTTGTATTGGAAAGTTGCCGCGATTGTTCCTCTATTAGTGAGATGATTAAAGTGTTGCATTTTTCTTTCAGGAGAATATTCGGTTAGGTGTTAGTACTGGTGCTTTGGCCAAACACTTCACAACGGATCTATATTCATGAAACCCAGTCTGTGAGCAATGACGATTTTAGGGTAACCATATTTAGCAAATAAAGATATGAGATGCCCATTTGAATTTAAGATAAAGAACAAATATATATTTTACTACAAGTGTGTCCCACAAAATATATGGGGCATACTTATACTAAATTAATTATTGTATTTATCTGAAATTCAAATTTAAACAAGTGTCTTAAATTTAATCTGACAACCTTCAGTGGTTTTCAGCAGAAACATGAACCCTTTTAGCCTACTCTCAGTGGTGGCTTGGATTGCAATATGGAGAGAAACTCTGTTCCTAGGATACCTTTCACATTGTCTTATTTTACAGAAGAGCGGGAGGCTGACAAGTCCCCATAGGTTTGCAATTAAAGTACTGAGTGTGTGACCATGTGTGAACATGACCTCTGATCCAAAGTCATCATTTTAAATAATTATTTCCAAACAAGGGGATGGTGTTTGTAAATTATAGAAAAGTTGCATAGTTCTCATACTATCACGTTTAAATTTAGGTTTAAATGAATAGTATTGAATGATTTACTGATGCTTTGTTAACCACTGGAATTGTGGAATTGTATCTTTTTTCCGTCTCTGTTTTTTTCACTCTGTCCATCTTCAGGAGACGCGGTGCATTGTTTCTCTGTGTGACGTGCTCCCTGCTCCAAGGCTGCTTTGGTCACGGTCACAGCAAGGGCTGCTCCCAGAGGCCCGAGGCCCCAGTGTCGAATCCTGAAAGCAGCCACGTGCTCATGACTTGAACAACTTCACTCTGAGTTTGCACCATCGGTAGAGCCTCTTAATAGATTAAATTGACTTATTAAATTTCATTTCAGCAGCTTCAATCTTCCACCTTCTAAGCAAAATCTGTGAATAAGGGAAAAATACTCAACTGGGAAATTAAAAAAGCATAAATCTTTCCTAAAGAGTCTTCCCCAGTCTCCCTGTTAGTCTCAGTAGATACCTTCCCTTTCAGTGGCAGAGAGAAGACGCGCCCTCAGGTGGGAATCACTCTCCACCTCACTCCCCGCCCGTCTCCTCTGGCACTTACACAGATGTAGAGTAAGTTTTTCTATATGAAGATTTACTTCATTATAAACTTTTACATTTTGCTTTTCTGTAATATTCTTTGGTCTAAATTCATAAATGGTCAGTCCAATGTAGTAGAGATGACTCAGTGACAGACCTGATCATATACGTTATCAAACGTCCAATTCGCCATAATAGAAACAGTATTTATTGACTGTTTACTAGGTGTGAAGTGCTATGTTAAACCGTTTACTTAAATTATCACATTTAATCCCAAGAGTAACTCTCTGAGGTAGGTAATATTATTTTTCAGGTTTTATAGATGAGGAAATGGGATTTAGCAAGTTTAAAGAACTTGCCCAAGGTCACACAGCGTATAAGCAGCAGAGGCAAAATCCAAACGTGCTTCAGTTATACCAGGATCTGAGCTATCAGAGGAACTATTTTGTTATTATCACTAAGAGAACCTGCAATTCCTGAGGCCACATCAACGTAAATATTTTTAAGCAGCATTGGATTATTTCCCCAAGTACTTTCTCACATTTTCGTTTCTGTTGAACACCTTTTTTGGCCATCTGCTGTCTATAGGGCCCTGTACGCGCAACTGTAAGCCGGAGTTAGTTGCTCAGAGAAGTGAAATTGGGTGGCCATTCCCGGCCCTTCTTAGCTTATTGCTAGAAGCTAGAGTGGGGAGGGGTTGTGGTGGGTTGTCCTTCTTAGAGTCAGTTTTCTTAATAACAGGAGAAAATCATCTAAACCAACATTGTTCTTTAGACTCTACATGCATGTAACCCATAAATGTCTCGGCTAAATGCTATTTGATGTTATTACAGAAAGAAGAGCAGAATGAAGTCTGCAGCCAGATCTAAATGCGATAGTAAAGTATTTCAAAGAGAAGTTCTCCAACTGTTTCACAAAGTAACCATAACGGGTAGTTATTTTTCTGGAAAACTTGGTCCATCAGTATATATTTTTTCTTTGGGCACTAGGAAAATTTCAATTAAATTTAGTTTTCAGTTGTCATAAGAATCTCAACCTTATGTTCCTAGACAGTTTTTTTTTTCAAAATGGTTTCCAAACTCCATTTTTAATTAATTAAAATCTGCCTTGTTTTCCATATCCTTTCATGTTGAACAATGTTACAAACTAATTTTTAGTCATGCACAATTTCTAAATAAACAGACAAGCATGACCATCATCAGTAGACAATATTTACTTCTCTCTAAGGTGTTTCGTTTTCATCTTTTAAAAATTCCACTTTTTAAAAAAAGTACCACATACACACACATCTAATCTGCAATCACATAGTGTCTTTCTCTTTAACATGTTTATAGTCTTAGCTGAGACCATGGCCCCTGCACCTGAATCACTTCAATCTCCTTCCACATGGTCCTCTCCCTCCCCCAGTCCTGTACTGTCAAGTCACTTCCTTGCTAAAAATACTTCCAGAATTTTCCAGATAAAGTTCTGAGTCTTTGACTTGATTCACAAAGCCCTGCCAGATCTGGTCTTCTCACCCCAAAATATCTCTTTCTATCCTAACACTTCATATTTGGGCTGTGTTACAACTTTTCATTTGTGGTACTATATACACAAAGTATTTGGAAGATTGTGCTGATTCTTAGTAAGACCTCTCTAAGGGTTATTCTTGGTGTTGTTATATATAGAAGTGGTTTTTAAATTATTATCCAACATGTATCCATGATAATTCTTCTCCTCAATTGAAAAATATAGTTACTTTCTTTTATAATCAGTCACCAGAAATTCTTTCTGGATCAAAGTAAGAGATTCATTCCTTGAAACAAATATTTAAATGTACATAACACTCTTAAAAGAGATGGGTAAAACACTTGATAAAGACCAAAAATAAGATCATTTTCTTCTTTCTTTTTTTTTGCTTTTTTGCTTTCAAATTTGAGACTGGGAAAGAAGATTAGAGAAAGTTGAAAGCAAGGCAGGAGAAGAGGTTCCAGCAAGGTTAGTTTGATTGATCTCTTATTTTGAAGCAATTGTACACATTGTACATTTTATATGTGTGCTTAAAGCGTATATACTCCAGTCAATATATTCATACTGGTAAGAAAGTTCCTTACCTTCTACAGAGTCTCACATGATAGGAATACAAGCTTATTTTCAAATTAGAAAATAATCTTTCAGTGAATCCACCAGTATGTGCTGCCACGTAAGTGCTCAAAACTAACAACAACAACAAAAAATGCAGAAAGGAATTAAGAAGTGTTTTCAGTTATACAACAGATTGTGTATGTACTTGTGTCAAACTGCTTTCACTACTGAACAATATTTTAACTTACAGGACATGGATGTCATTGGTTAAATGTCCTGCAATAAATCATCTCTGTGAAATCAAATTAGGTTTGCACTTAAAGCAAAATTTTCAAGTTTGTTAGATGCTGGTAATTGTATCTGTATCAAAGATTTGTGTTGCTCTGGTGATAGGGACTCAATGTTAAACTAGATTTTTAAAAATCAGTGTAAATTAATTACTTATTTGTAAGTGATAATAATCTCAAAAACTAAGTCTTTAAAAATGGAACTCCATGAACAGGAAACTATGTCTGCAGGTACTTGTCTCAGGATCCCAAGTCCTGGTTCTCCTTTCCTTTAGTTGAAAGGTTATTTACCTGTGGTTCATGGACCTTGTGAAGTTCATAGAAGAGCCTTTGGAGGTCTGACCAGGAAGCCCTAAAATTAAGAATAATACTTGGTATGTAAGTGTTTTGAATTTTTCTTTTTTTTAGGAGGAGGAGCTATAATTTTAATCCATTGCACAAACCCTATTATAATTCATATAATTCACTCATAAACACTGAGAGGAAAATAACAACTCTAATTTGGGTAATTTATTTAATAAGGTTAGCCAATGAGTCAGCTATAACTTGGACCATTATTCGCTTGCGCCAAAGGGCAAAATGGCAGCCGGAGTTTAGTCAAGCTACTGCATGGGCTGGCGTTGCTTCGTCAGCAGGACGGCATCCACAGCTCAGCTGCCTGCGTGTGGAGCTGAGCTCACAGCTGAAGATACAAATGACCTCACATTTAATACCTGCGACAATAGATACAAGACTGTCTAAAACTAAGGTTCTATCTACTTTTTCCTCCCAACAGTTTGGGGGTGGAGGAGGTATCAGAATAGAAAGGGTATCAGTAATAGAAAGGGAAGAGTGTTGAGAAAGAGCAGGGGTGAACTGTTTGGTAGACATTTCACATGTTATAAATGGTTTGTGGGAGTTGATGTATAGAATTATTTCTTCTAAAATAAATATATTTTATACAGCAACAATTCTTCCTTCACAAATTCATATATAAAAGAAATTAGACGAGTCTTATAAGATCCTTTAGGGAAGAAAAGTTTAATGATTCAGGGAAAACAGTACCCTTTTCCTTACCCTCTAAAAAGTAAATTTTGTGAATTCTGTACTGTCTAACTTAAGACAGATTGATTGCATATCCTGTGGTTTTCTTTTTCTTTTTGAGGTGAGGAGTGGAGAGAGGGAAAAAACATTTACATTGAGGCTTTTCCTTCAAATTGTCAGTTGATAAACATAACTTCTCCGTATTTTTGCTTCACTGATCGGAAAGGCTAGTAGTTAATGGCCCTTTATTACAAACTTCCTTTAGTACGCAGCCCAGCAGTTAGGCTCGAGCATGCTCCGTGACCCCTCACTGCCTCGCCACCCGCTTTGATCAGAATTTTGCTCAGTGACACACATCTAATAACCAGGAGTGGCATGAACTGAACAATCAAGACCCTGATTTATTCCTCAACCCACATCCTCAGCCAAATAGGGGTGTAATTAGCTATTATGCCAACTGCCAATATAATCTGACCTTGTGTTCAGGCTGGGGCAAAAACAAAACAAAAAACAAGAAAGGCATGCCTCTGTACCAACAAAAGCATGAAGATAGCACAGCAGGAATTCAGCCTCTGGGACTAGCCAGCACAGTAGCCAGGAAGCAAACACATTTTGCAATCAGTTTTGTTGCTTTGTTTTGCTTAACTTTTTTATCTAGTACAATAGCACGAAGAAAAGACGTGTTTGGAATGAAGACTTCAGATGACAAGCAAGATTCTTCTCTAACATTCCAAGCTGTATAATCCAAAAGTATGAGCCTGTGATTGGGAAGAGCTCTTAATGTAGAAAAGAGTTGAGAAATGATCGCCAACACTTGTTTTTAACTCTTCGCTAATGGATACAGAAAAACGAAATGGCTCTGACTTACAGTACCTGCTCCAACTATGCAACCCCAAGGGCAACATAAAACAGGCCAACTAAAAGTCCTATAACTGAAAGTTCTGCATCAGTGGTCTTAGACTGTGATACTGTAATGTTTCACAAATCACCTAGGGATCTTGTTAAAATGCAGATTCTAATTTGGTAGGTCTAAGGCAGGACCGGAGTTCCAGCATTTCTAACAGGCTCACAGGTGAAGCTGGTCCCTGAGCTGGTCCCTGAACCACACTTTGACTAGATGCTCAGAGAGTAACCAGTTTTTAGCCTGGTTAATCCTCAGCATGGTCTCAGTTTGTCACTTCATTTTGCATTTAAAATATTCTGGAATTTCTAGTCGCCTCCTCCCCACTGGATTAGAAGTATCGTAAGCCATTTGAAACGAGCTCTGAGGAAGATATTTAAGTACTCTTCCATAGAGAATTTAAGAATGGGACTTTGTGAGATAATTTATAAAGATTTGTTTTTCTAACTATTGTGGAAAATTTGGAATGTATAAAACAGTAATCAAGAAAACAAAAATCACCCATAATCTCATCTTTCAGAGATGGACTCTTAACATATTGTTGTATATTTCTCATTAGAATCCAAGATACTTACATATTTTGGACCTAAGTCTTTTTGCTTAACGTTTTATTATATACATTTGCTGTTTCATCTGAAAATGAGATTTAGTATTCTGGTCTATGGAGGCACTATAATTTATTGAATGGTTTTCTTTCATTCAACATTTACGTTGCCTCCAAAATTTCCTTGTTTAAAATATTCAGAAATATAGTAATAGAATTTAAAAAAATATAGTCACTGTTACAACTTACTTTCTATAAGTCTTTTAACGGGGAGGATTTCTCTTCACCCACAGGGATGTTCTCTTATGCATTTTCTTTTCCACTCTCTAAAAGAATGTTCTCCAGAAGCCAAACCTACTGCTTTACTGTCTCTGTACTTCAGGTCAGAGAAAAAAAAAAACAAGTCACAACCGTTTTCCCACCTGTACTAACCTAGGTGCATCTTAACTGAAAACCACTAATAATTCTTCCATTTCTTCTCCGTTTTAGTGATTACATTCTTTTTCTTCTGGAGGATATCTTTTAGCTGTTATTTTTCTCTAATTTATGTTTCAAAAATATCCCATTCTCAATTTATACACGTGGTACTACATTATTAAGCCATTCTTTTAGGATAAAAATGATCATAATGAAAGAGTATGTTTTATCACGTATTCTTCCTGAGACTCAGAGTACTATCACATAATCGAATTTACTGCCTCTCCCATCTCCTCCTCTCCAGGCACACATAGCCTTCCCCTCCCAGCTCCTAGGAGAAGAGGGTGGTAGTTTTGCCATAAATATCACCTTAATTACCTGTTTATTCTATATGAACTACATCAAAATAGTTGGTATTAGACGGGATTCTGTTGGCCTCAAATGATAAAAAGCAACTCAAACTAGCTTTAAAAGGAGTGGTAGTGGAATTTATTGACTTGTGTAACTGGGATAATCAAAACGAGAATTGGCTTCAGCAACTGATGGATTTTGTGATTCAACTAATGTCATCAGGGCATATAGCCACCAGAAAGTCAAGGTTTTATACTCAAAAGGGAGGGTTCCTTTCCTGGAAGTCCCAGCCAACCATTTCCCCAGTGGGAGGGCACTTTGAAGCCCTGGCCTTTGTCACATTGCTACTTCTGAACCAGTAGTTCAGAACCAGTGGTGAAGGGATTCAGTAGTCTGGCCATCTCCTCTATCATGTATCTGTCCCTGATGCCATTGAATAGGGTTGACACCACCTAATCCACATGGATTTAGAGTGAAAGAGTATGGTTCCCTGAAGAAAAAAATTAAGACACGGTTATTAAAAGAAAAGGAAAAGGATAGCAGGGAAGCAAACTAACAGATGTCCACTGTAAGTATGGTGACCATATTTCTCAGTTTGCCCAGGAGGGCCCTGGGTCGCACCTGTTTGCATTTGTATTGGATAGTTTCATTTTGAATGCGTTAGTATTGATAGATGAAATAAAATGTCCGAATAGATTAGATAGACCTCTACTCTGTACAGATCTTCCTTGACTCAGGATGGGGTTATATCCTGATAAACTTACAGTTAAGCTGAAAATATCACAAGTTGAAAATGCATATAATACACCTAACCTACCAATCATTATAGCTTAGCCTCACCTACCATAAACGTGCTGAGAACACTTACGTTAGCGTACAGCTGGGCAAAATCGTCTAACACAAAGCTTAGTCTATAATAAAGTGTTCAATATCTCAAGTAATCTATTGAGTACTGTACTGAACGGGAAAAACAGAATGGTCGTCTGGGGGCGGAATGGTTGTAAGTGTATCCGCTGTTTACCCTGGTGATTGCGTGGCTGCCTGGGAGCCGAGGCTCGCCGCTGCCCCGCCTCACGAGACAGCCTCCGACCACGAATCCCGAGCCCAGGGGTTCGAAACCTGAAATCCAGCTGCTACTGAGTGCGTAACACTTTTGCACCATCATCAAGTCGGAAAATCGTAAGCTGAACCGTGGTAAGTCAGAAACTGTCTATACTTCCAACTTATGCCATAACCTCATATAACAGTGTGTAAATCTACTACAATTTATTCACTTTATTGTTGGTTCCATTTGTATATTTTATAACAAACCCTTTGGGTAACAGTGAAAAATAAGGGGCATACTTAATGTAAATTGAATGATTGCACTTCTGTTCCTCAAAAAAGTTGATGATGAATGCGTAAATGGCACAAGATGTTTCAATACATTTATTTTCCTCTGTGGAGGCTATAGTGATATCACTCTGGAAAAATAAATTCCATTGTCCCGCAGGAAAAATGGAAGACATCGCTCTGTGAAGGAAGGGTGAACAGTTCCTTCAAAAGTTGGGAGTTATGTGAGAAAGACTGTGGATAAAGAGAGAAGCTTAACATTGCTCTTGCAAAAAGTATGTTTGTATATCCCTCTGAGAAACATGACTTTTCATTTAGATCAAATGACTACTTTTCTAAATTAATTTTGCTCATTTTGAATTCCAAGTTTTCTTGTACACATGCCAAAGTGATAACTATTAATATTTGGGCTGTTTGCAAAAAAACTAAAAAGAAATTTGAAAAAAATTAAATGATGAAAGTTTTATATCAATGTCAGGTGTTCAAAATAAAAGTTACTTAAAAAGTTGTCTCAATTTTTATGTCACTTATAGATGGAAGCTTATTTTATTTATTATAAACTTAGATATTATTATAAATGGTATCCTAAAGTCAGTTGAAAACTTCAGTCCTGAAGATCAAGTTGTTTTTTTTTAAGGTGATAATACAAATACAAATTTGGGAGAAGTACAGAATTATGCCAGAAGTAATGCCCTTACTAAATTAAGAGCTCTATAAAGTAGTGATATTCTACCAAATTAAATATAAGCCATGTTTCTTAAAATCTACAAATACTTTTATCCTATAATATGCTTTTTTCTGATGAAGCTGATGTTGAACACACATACACAATTTAGGATGGCTATAAATGTCATCGCCAAGGATTCTCAAAATGTTTGGGTGTTTGAAAAAACACTTTATAAATCAACATAGGTGTTCACAATTATATTGAACTTTTTGTAAATGAGGCATCTAAATTTTACTTGCATTTTTTCAAAATCAGCTGGAAATCTAAACAATGGAGCAATAAAATAATTCACCTCCTGAATGTTTTAGCAC
This sequence comes from Balaenoptera ricei, assembly GCF_028023285.1. Classification (NCBI taxonomy): domain Eukaryota; kingdom Metazoa; phylum Chordata; class Mammalia; order Artiodactyla; family Balaenopteridae; genus Balaenoptera; species Balaenoptera ricei. Next base: position 23,461,854 of record NC_082640.1, read on the forward strand.
ACGGCAATTATCCATAACAATATTCGTAAACAGGAGGAGATGATTGAGTATTGAGAACTAAACTGTGTGCACTACTTACCCTTGAAGTTTTACAATTGTGCTCTGTATTGCCTCAGCTTAAAGGCTATATCTTTGGATGATTTCCCTTCTATGTACTGAATAAATATATATTCTATAACAGGATAGAATGGGATTGAGAAGTGCTAGATTTCCATAGCATCTAATTTATGTGAAATGTTCAAAAGAATCATTAATAGGGACAACTTGTATGATAAGTTTTGACTAATAAAAATATGATCCTTTTTATGTGTGTGGTGTTTGTGTGTGTTAGATGAAAAGAGAGAGAGAAAAAGTGACCTTTATTTCTTCAAAGAAACACAAACTGTGTTAACCATGGCGACCTCCAGGTAGTGGGACGAAGGAGTCTGAAAGGTAAAGAACATAGTTTTTATTTTGCATCTTACTATTTGAAAAAATTATCTTGAGTATACATTGATTTTATAAGAATAAAATTATTTATGTATATGTATAACAGATTCACTTTGCTGTACACCTGAAACTAACACAACATTGTAAATCAACTATACCCCAATAAAAATTTTTTTAAAATCTTGCAGAAAAAAATAAATAAAATTATTTGTGAATCTAAAGACATAGATAAATATTTTGAAAATATTGTTCTACCGTCCTTCATGGGTATTAGAGAGAAATTTAGAAATCTTTAAAAATCCAAGTTAATCATTTTAATGGTGAGAATTTTGCAAACTGTTCCTAGCCTGAGAACGACATGTCTAGACATTGGTCCAGGTTTTAAGTATTGTCAAGGTGACCATTCATGTTAACAAACACGTCTTGCTCACAGGGCTGGGATTTTTGTTGATAATTTATTTTGTTTCCATATCAGCCACACACAGTCACAAAATTCAAGTTCTTTTCCATGGAAAAGGAAAAATAATATGTTAACCTTGGAAGTAGGTAATTGACTATTTTAAGGCTGGAGAATTAATAGATATTACCTTCATATATTTCACTACCAGTGTAATCTCAAAGGAAAGAATGAGCAGAGTAGCTACATTTGTTGAACTTACCTTAGCAGCAAAGAGCACCTTTTCTGGCAGTGATCATGCACTTAGCTGATAAAGGAAAAAATACGTCTGGGAGACCACATGTGAGCATTAGAAACCATTATTTCCCTTGAAATCTTTTTGGTCCCAAAGAAACTGCTAGTTGCCCTCTGAACTGCAAACCAAGTGATGCTTTGTCTATAAGACCTTTTATATCTAAAAATAGATAAAGACATAGATGTAGATATAGATAAAGGTATCTTGCAATATTTAGGCATTTGATGCTAAGTAAATAGAATACTCAACAGACAACTGACTGATTTTTTTTCCACACCAGATGGCTTTGCATCATGACACAACCATAATTTCTTTCAGGAGACAAACAGTTTTGTATCTGCAAGGGTATAACTCTAGATAAAGTGCTAGGTCTCAGAAGAAATTTAAGGTTAACCTCATCTATCCATACACTCAATTCTAAGAGAATGTTTTGTTTTCCCAGCTTTAAGAGGTATCAGTTCTCTCTGTGACACCATCCCAAACCATTTTAGTCAGAAACAGGTGAAGCAGAGAATGTTATAAAATAACCATACTGGATGAATTTCATGAGCCATTGACAACCATGACACAATCCAAAACCATTTTACAAAACATTTACATTTCTCAAGAATTAGTTTCATGAGTTCAGAAGGTTTCTACTGGGAAACTTGCTGAGATTCGGTCATGAACTTTGAATAATGTCAAGAGCTTGACCTCTGAATGTGGTGACTAGGCTGGCATTCTGCTGGTGCTCTCCTGTGCTTAGTCACTCTGCAACTGAAAATGAGCAAATAAAGGTAAAATGTCATGACAGCTTAGCTCAAGGCAATCGTCATTGTGAAATAAAACGAGATCATATGCAAAATTATTTTATCCTGTGGTGTGCCTGGACTCAAGGAAGCTACAGTTTCTTCTTCCCTTTTGAAGTCTTGGTCAGGCATTTAGCTAAACATGGTCTCTTCTCTGTTCTCAGAACAAGTGTCTCCAAGTGCACTCCAAGTGCAGTGAAACACCTTCTCTCTTTTTCTCACATATCCCCTCTAGAATAGGGGATATCCATGACCAAGAAAAGAATCAGCTCACAACTGAGCCTCCAAGAAGGAGTTTTCTTATACAGCTGCTTCTGCTGAGCCATGGGTGGGATGGATGTTGAGGAGAGGAAAGTAAAGGACAGAATTAAAATGCCACCAGAAAGCACAGGACTTGGGGGTGGGGGTGGGGGTGGGGGTGGGGGAGGGATGGGGGAGTAAGCAGAATTCTAAGAGGGCCTTCAAGATTTCTGCTGCTGATATACGAACCCTGTATAATCTCCTCCCCTGAAGTATGAGCAAAAGTTATGGCAAGAATAATTTGAGAGTATTTTACACTTTAAAAAATCCTGAATTTTCCTTTAGTATCAAAGCTAACGTTTATGCCATAAATGATAGATGTGGGAAATATATTTGGTGATAGAAGAGTCCATTTTTCTGCCCCAGACATGATCATTATCCCATGATCTGATACAATTCCTACAAAGGAGCATGCTGGTGAAGTCCTTGAGAAAGTTCCTTGACCTGCCCCCTCCCCAGCAGGGTCTCAAGGCCAGAGAAGCAGATAACTAGCTTCCCAAGAGGCTTGAGAACAAGCTGAAATCCAGCTGTGCTTCAATTCCTACAAAGATCTTTGCGAGGAGGGGGTGTGGAGGAGAAAACGTCTCACAGAGACCCTCCTCATCCATGTAGTGTGGCAGAATCGAACAGAAGCAAGCGTGGAGCTCCAGGAGGGTGCTGGAGAACTTCCAGAATTTCTCAGGCACAAAGAAAGACAAGGAATGCTTGCATTCAGAAGACTTACTGACCCTTTGTCACCAGGTGATCCCCACGCCTCCTCCAAGTCTGATATTCCAGGACTCCATAACAGGTGCCCTCAGCAAGGTTGAGGAGGGAAACTAAAGTTGAAGTCAAGCGGCTGAAGCAAAGATTAGCTCATCCTCTTCAATTACATGGTATGTCTCACCCTGCGGTTGCTCTTAGCTGTTCATTCCCTGCCCTAAACGCATGGTGGAAATTGGAGACAGCATAGATTTCTTTCTCCAAATGCCCTGTGTTTTATTTTCCTTTGCCCTGTCATCCAATATATTACCACACTCCTTAATTGGCAGTTTGGGGCCTTTGCTTCTTTCTTTCCACACCTAGATTCTTCTAGGAAATCCACTGGTTCCCCATCCCTTTGGCAGTGCAGTGAGCCACAGAAAGATGACTTACATGCACGTGATACCTTCCCATTTTGATACAAATTACTAAAGTGCATATTTTTTCACTGGTGTAGTGGGATTAGCACTCTGTGGCAGGGCTCTAGAAATGCAGATCAACTCAAACTTGTTAAAACAGTGGCCCAAATCCCGAAAGAGACAATTGGCCTCTTGTGAAGCAATTTGCAAGTATCAAGTTACACCTTTAAAACTTACTATGCCCTGTTATTATGTGATTAGTAGAGTCCACAGCAGCAGCCATATTTTCACCTAGTTCGCATTTTTTTACAACATCACAAATCAGGCTTTGCATGTGGTTCTGAAATACAATAGTTCCTCAAGAACTATCAGGTAGTAACCGGCCCACTGTGGCAGTACCAATGTGCTCTGACACAAAGCATACCGTGGGTGGTACAGACAACAGTCACCAGCACCCTAGATATGGTTTATGCAACATATGTTGATATTATGAATGATAAATATTTAACTATATCTTACAGTAAAGTCAGATTATAAAAATGTGCAAAGTTAGATTATTTCCCCGGCTATTATTTTCTTTTCAAATGCAGAATAGAATGCTCTGCAGTTTTGGACTACACTCAGGTGGTTAGTGAATAAAAAGCTTGAGCAAAACTTTAGAGAGATGCTTTCCCAGGTTTGTGCAATGCAGTGAGGATGGAGGAAAGAAGGTATGTACATTGGTTATATCCTTTGTGCCCTTCAGTATTCTGTTAAGAATATCTTCAATGTGTACATTATCAAACATTTATTTCCATATATACCAATCACCACCCTCAACTGGATGGTACCTCTTTTTTCTAAACCCCTTTAGCTCCTTTGTATACATATTTTATGGCCCTTAGAAATTCTGTTTAGTAGTAGAGATATTTCCTCCATGTGATTTGAAGCAAATTGTAGGCAGTGACATTGAACTGAACATAATTTATTGAATGTACTGCTATTCGGTGTCTAGCAAAATTCATTGCATGTATTTCTTGCTCAATAAATATTTTTGGATGAGTGAGTGAGAGAGTGAATGAGTGAATGGATGAATGAATTTAAATGTAAACCAAAACGACACAGTGAGCTCTACTCTGGCTGTCACTAGTCTTCACTCAGTGTGTCTTTGACCAGCTCCCATACACTGATAGCAAATACACATTCCCAGATGACTATCCAGTAGGTTGGATGCATGTTAGGTCCACCTCTGCCTTGTTCTGCATTTTATACTCATGACCCCTTTCAGCATGGAAGAATTACTACATTGCAAGGTCAGTGTGCTAGTAAAACAAACTTGGTGTGTGGTTAATGTCTTAGCAGAAGTAAGTAGGTATCAATAAACTTAATTCAAAAGCAGAAGGTGAGTGGTAATTTCTGACAGTAAGCAGCAGCCTTGCACCTGCTACTGATGCCTTCCCAATGAACTCTTGCAAAACTGCTCATTTCACACAATATACTATGAATGGGAGATCAAGTCCCATTCATTCTCTTCAGACTTGCGGTTGCTTCTTCCTGGTTTTTCTCTTCAATATTTGGTTTACGCTCCCGTGTCTACAGAGAAAGTTAGGATCACAGGATGGTTTTTGTTTCTTGTTTAATATGTATATGTTAATGCACTTGGTCAAGAAACTCCTTTTGAATGCCTTTGTGTGTGACACACATAAGTTAGGTGCTGAGAAACAGTAAACAGAGACAGAAAGCCCTCTCACAGTTTTGTGTAGAGGCACACAGGTTCAAGTAAACTGCCAGTCTCCAGGATTCTTGAAACTAGCACTCAATTTTTCTTTGAAAAATGAAATTCTCATTTCAGACCCAAAAGATGAAAGACAACATCTTCATTCCAAGAGAGGCTTTAAAACTTTTGAGCAAATCTGGAAATAGAAAGGACTCCATTCTTCAGTGCCACTGTTTGATGCTGATAGTGGAAATATTGCTTGCAAATGTGGTTTTACCTCTCAAAATTAATTAGAGTACACTCATAGCAAAAAAAAACTCAGGAGCAGTGAGATCCTCAGATAATGTGTAAGAATTGAGTGTGTTTTATTTTTTCTTCTGAATGTACTATGTCACCTTAGGACGTAAAATGAGTAGTGTCTTTAAAAGTGGCTATTGAAAAACTCTCTTATCTATCTTTTCATCTATCAACCAACAGGAAGCATTTCTCAAGCTGTGACTCAGGAACAAAGTTCACAAGAACTTTCGGTACAGAATATTTTTGAATGAGTTATGTTTGTCTTGATAGACCTTTTAGGAAATTGTTGTTGTGTTTCTTCCCCTTGTTGTTATTCTATTTTTTCCTTTGTCTCCAGTCTGAAATCATTAGCGATCCTTTCTATAGCTCTCTGCAAGAGAATCACCAGATCTTATCCCAAAGGATGACACATGGGAAAAGTGCATGGGTCTCGTCTAGAAGAAGCACAGACCCTTTCCTCTAACATATGACTGTCTAGAACTTAGTCACATGACCTCACCTGAAGCAAGGGAGCCTGGGAAAACATATTCTAGCTTGCAAGACACTTCTGTTTCACATGGAAAGAGATAAGATGGATTTTAATAGACAACTGTAGTCCCCACCACAGCTGCATGTTTATGGTATCTTATGATACTTATGGCATCTTCCTCTGAGGAGCAGATAAGAAGATGAAAACAGACAGAAAATATTTTTTCAAATGATGCACAATAAAATAGATTTCACATGACAAATCTATTTCGTTAACCTACTGGAAATTGTAATCTTATATGGAATTAAGATGAGAGACAGACCCAAAAGCAAATTATGTAAGAATTAACATAATCCATTTTCATTTATTCCCTTACACCTGGGTTATGAAAAACCCTGAATGTTTCTTTGAAACCAATAGCTATGTGATTTAAAATGTAGAAGAAAAAAATGTAAACTTCTAAAGTCAATGTTTTCTATTCTTCAATGCAGATTTTTACTTTCCACAAGTAATATTATGTCACTGAGCTCAATAGTCCTGAGAAAGGAACCAACTTCTTTTATGGTTGTACCTTCCTCCTTTAGGCCACCTTCATCAAATATACAAAATGTTATGTGCACAGAGAAAGGATGCTGTCATTTTCATGGCACAGTACATCAATTTTGTTTTCTAGATAAACGCTATATGAACTTAACAGAAAAGAGCAGGTTTTTCAATGAAACTGCATGACAGAAGCCGAAAGGTTTTTAAAACAAACACACAAATGTGTCATCTAATAGTCCATCAACCAGCCCTTGTCACACTGATAAACCTTTTATCTCCCGTTCCCAGATTTTAATCAGTAGCTTGGTTTGCATGTTTCTTGTGTCACTGCAGCAACCAACCTAATGGGGATTCTTTATGCCTTGAGAAATCAACTCATTTGGGCCTAAATGAAACATTTCACTGCCTTGTTTTATCTCCTTCTCTATTCACATTAACATAATAGCTTTTAATTGGATTGCATTTGTGATTAGAGTCAGCAAAGGTGGCATTCTCGCAAAGGAAATTGACTGCAAGGCAAACTGCTGGGACTCCATCTGGGAACATGCTTTCAGCTCTTGCCACAGGGAGACATGGCCGCAGGAAATACAGCCTTGGGAGTCACCTGATAACTCATTTCTCCTAACAGTGGAGTCTACTACATTTATGATCAAGGCTTACACACCCCCATACCTGAAACATTTTGTTAACATTCAAATACATGTCCTCAAAAATAGAGGATTTACAAAGGGACATGAAAAAAATGGGTGAATTCTTATATAATTTTAGAGGTAGAGGAGGCCTTCCTAGGTCTGATTTCCCAAAGCAGAATCTAAAGAACAAATGACTGCCACGTATAGTTACACAGACACATAATATATCTACATATCAAAAGACTATAAATAAAATTACAGCAATCTGAGGAAATATATGTAATTTATATGAACACCAAAGGGTTATTATTCTTAATATATAAATTCTTACAAATTATATAAAAAGTACAAATGGTATATGTGAATAAATGGAATTTGCTAAGGAAGTACAAATATCCAATAAACACATGACAAAAAATATTACTCTTCAGGTCTGGAAGATGTTTAAATTAAGATGACATTTCTTACCTGTTGAATAAATAAGTAAATAACAAGGAGTTCAGTGTATCCAGAAGACAAAGTATGAATACCTTTGAATATTCAACATACTTTTAAAAATTATTGCTAGCAATTAGATAAGAAAATAAAATTAAGGGAATGCAGATTGGAAAGATAGAAGTAAAACTGTCTATTCACAAATCTATGTATATATTTACATAGAGAGAAAATTCTGAGGATTCTACCAACAACTTTTTCTTTTTTTGACCACACTGTGTGGCATGCGGGATCTTAGTTCCCTGGCCAGGGGTTGAACCCATGTCCCCAGCAGTGGAAGCACAGATTCTCAACCACTGGACCACCAGGGAAGTCCCTACCAACAACTATTAAAGCTCATAAATGAGTTCAGCAAAATCTCAGAATGCCAGATCAATATACAAAAATCACCTGTATTTCTATACTCTGGCAAAGAACAATCTGAAAATGAAATGAAGAAGACAATTCAATGTATAATAGTGTCACAAAGAATAAAATACTTAGAAAAAATTTAACAAAAGAAGTGCAAGATTCGTATATTGAACACTATAAAATCATGATGAAAGAAATTAAAGGAAACCAAAATAAGTAGACAGGCGTCCTGTGTTCATGGATTTAAAGACATAATATTGTTGAGATGGCAGTGCTGCCCCAAATCGATCTATTGGGTCAATGGAATTGGTGTCAAAATTCTAGCTGCCTGTTTTGTAGAAATTGGTGAGCTGATTCTAAAATTCATATGGAAATTCAAAGAACCCAGGAGGCAAAATAATAAAAAAAATAATAATAATTTTAAAAGAACATACCGAGGAACTCACACTTCCCTATTTCCAATTTACAACAAAGCTACAATTATCAAGACAGTGGTCCTGGCATAAAGATAGGCCTATAGATGAATGGAGTAGAATTGAAAGTCCAGAAATAAACTCTTACATTGATGCTCCATTAGTATTTGACCAGGGAATGAATGCACAAGGGACCAGACAGTATCATATCCCATTTAAAAAGTATTATTTCTATGTTCTCCCTAAATCCCAGTGCAAAAAATTCTCCTCCCATTTATCCAAATAACAACAACAGAAGTCCATCACGGAAATCAACTCAGGCATATAGATGCCTATCAGCCCCACCTCCCCCAACATTGCATCAGACGCACAGAATAACCCATGTAGAGAATTGTCAGAAAAGGAAAACTTAGGAATATCTTAATCAATGCCTATCCCGTTGAAAGAGGAAAAGCCAAAATACAACAAAATTTAGAAGTTGAATAGTTTCCAACAGTAATTATAACAATTAAATTCGATATTTTTTTCTATTTTTTGAATGTATTCACTTATTTAAGCCAAATGCATTTTCTGGACCTACTATGTATCGCATGCTAGGCTAAACACTAGGAATATAAAGAGGACACTATTCAGTCTCCATCTCCAAAATGCTCACAGTTTAGTCACAGCCAGAGAGCATGTGCTGATTTTGACCTAGATCAAGAACCAGACATTGTGCTTGTTTCTAAGGATATGAAAACGTTTAGGACACAGTCACTGCCTTTAAAAAAATAGTTGGTCCTCTGTAAGAGTGGATGAACAGATAGGTAGGTATATAGATGATAGATGGTTAGATAGATAGATAGATAGGTAGGTAGATAACGAGATACAGACTGGTAGGTAGGTAGGTAAATAGAAATAGATATGTTCAAATAAGTATAATAAAATTGCATAGATGTAGTATAAACACCTTTGCAGAGTTTGGTGTGGTAACAAAGGTGGTATGGTCAATCCCATGGAGCAGAGAGATGGTTCAAAGGAGTTTAAACCTAATCCCATAGTCGATGGTAAGTCTCCAACCCAGAAAGGACAAATTTTTGCTCTGGCTTGTGGTCCAGAGGAATTAAACACCACTGACTTGATGTCACTACAAGTGCAAGCGACATTATTTCTACCCTGTAAAAAATAATAGCAGCCATTAGAAAGATTTTTCCCAAGCTTTATTAGCGGTTGTAAACTAAAGAGATACTTATAAAAAATGGCCACTTAAAATGTTAATTTTATGAATGTTTACAATAATCAAAGTAAAAAAGGATTAACAAGCCTAAAAAGGACAGTGATAAAGGATGGTAAATTTATTCAATGTCTTACAAAGTATGAACGAGTCATAAGTATTTACAAAATAATAATACTTTGTGTTTATTACGTTTTACAAGAGAAATTCAAAACTTAGGAAGTTTATTACTAAAAAAAGTGAGAGTCAGACTATTTATTATTCAATATCTTTACTGGGGCCAACGCCAGCTGGAAGGTACTTGTGTCTCCTGGGCTGAGAGTCCTCTCTGTTTCTCACCAAAGGCTGTGCAGTTTTCCCTTTTGACAACTGCATGAGGCAATACAACTGATATTTCAAAAGAATGCCATTTCAAGTTTACTTTGAGCACAGTCTAACCTTTCTATGCGTTACTTGCAAATTGACATACTCCCCAGTAAGTATAATTTGTGATTTCTGATCAAGTATGCTGAATTTACAGACATCCTTTGGCTAAATACTGTGCAAGCAGGTTCAATAGCCATAGAAGTAACTTTGGTATTATCATACATGATCCGTCCATTCCGTAAGAGTGTCATGACAAGCTAATAACACAAAGTTATAGTTTCACCTTCTATGTGAGCGAATTCTTCATGTTCAAAACATAAAAAAATGGTGGCAGATTCTGTCATGATATAGGATTTTCTTAATATTCTAAAAAAGACATCTCATTTTTCTTAAAACTTAATGGTATAATTAAAGGAACAAGATTATGTTTTCTGAGACCCACAATCCAAGGACCATTTATATTAAGGAAAGTCTGCTGTCAAGGACATGGTGATAATTGCCACCATCTTTTTGAATGTCCATTGTATGCTTGGCACTAAGGCAAGCGCTTTCTATAATCTCAAGTACATTTCATACGACCCTTAAAACAACTCTATAAGGGAAGTATTACTACCTTCTTTTGACAGAAAAGGGAGCAGGCTTGGAGCTTGGAACATTAAGTGATGTACCAAAAGTTGCACAAACAAGTGGCAGAGAAGAGATTCAAACCTAGACCCCCCAAACTCCAACGCAGGTTTTCAGAGTTCACATTAATTCCACATCACTGATGAGTTGGGTTTTGGTGTCAGTCTTCTGTCTCTCTTGGCCTGAGTTGTATCATCTGGTAAATAGGTGAAGGGTGAGACTCTCTACCCTGATGCTCTTTTAAGTAGCAACGAAGGAGCTGCAGGAGTCACCGTATAATTGCTAAGTGGTGGTAAACACTGTAGCGCAGTAATTGTCACTGCCTCTTTTAACATTCAAACATCGAGAATTTTAAACTCTGTCATAAACTGAAAGATAGAAGCTGTGTCTATGCATGCAAGGTTTAATAAGGCCATATAATAGGTTCTATCCAATTTTTTCTGCATGTTTATGAGATGACATAACTACAGAGTGAAGGATGGTGACACGATGCCTAGTTGCATCACCGTTTTAAGTAGGCTCTTGATAACCAAGTCCACAAATACAAAAAGGCCTCTGATCAGTTCAGAGTACATGTCTTTCCAAGTTTTTCCTCCCCACTGGTCCTAGTTCTACCTTCAAACGCAATTCCCTCTTCCATCTGACAGTGTAGCAAAACTTTCAAGACTGGTTTAAAGGTCACATCAGTTTGATGTTTTCTTTTCCTATTAACGATTCCTCCTTCAGCAAAACAGCCTTTTGTCATCAGTAATCAGTATCTATTTTAAAAAAAAAATAGCAAGCTTAAAGTTTCCCTGCCGTTCTGCATTCCCTTCTCTTAGGTAAAACCTGCCCCGCACACGGTGTCTGTTCTATTTCTAACAAACTTGTGTTTGCCTTTTTGACCCTACTTTTCATAAACAGATAAAGAAAAAAAAAAAATAGGATGGGGAAAGTAAGGGTATTGCTAGAGGCATGAAATCACTCCCAATACTGCAGGTCAGAGATCCGTTTGGGTTTCTCTCCAGGGGGTGCTCAGCATCCCCCTAAACCTCTCAATCTCTAGGTCTTAGAGGTTTTAGCAGTTGGTCCATCAGATGAAAATTGGACACATACGTACTTCTGTTCATTCATGAATTTTCCACCGGAGAATAATTCCTTGAATAGGAAAAATCAAGCCAGTTGGAACCTTTTTCTAGTGCAACTTCTTGTGCTGTAAAGCAAAATATAAAAATGGAAAATCCAAGTTTTGACCTCTAAATCTTTATTATCATGTGGATCCTAATTTTAAAAACTTTCCTTTAGATACTCTTCTCATTTTTCTACCCCTTGTTTCTATCATTTTTGATAGCCAAAGCTTTTCGTAGCCTTTTCTGAAAATTATTTTTTGTGTGATTAAAATACAATGTTGAACTTCCAAACTACCACTTGTTCTATCTTGTCAAAAATCCCTTCCACCTCCCCAAATCTCTGATAAATCAATAGGACCAGGAGCACTGTAGCTCTTTTCCTATAAGGCTAGGAGGCTTTCCAGGTCACATTTAGGGCTTCTGTAGCTGGGGTGGGAATGCCAGTCTGAGAGGTATCCGTGCTAAGTGAGCTTTTAAAGTGGACCTGGATCTTGAATGGTACTTTGACAGCAAATGCAAAGAGTGGAAAACAGGATTTTCATGCCTAATAAATCTTTCCAGAACGTTTCATCAAAAGGGATCTTGGTAAACAGGTTTAAGCCCTAAATATCACCAGATTACAAAGTGAGTAAATACAGTATTACCAATGGTTGAAAAAAAGATGCCAGGAGAAATGCCAACAAGATGTTTTCTCCCAGTGAAAGACTGATCTCAAGTCTGCATCCAGCTTTGTTCCCAGGAAGGTGCTTTGATTGGAGGTATGCATTCAGAGATGCTTTAAGAACTTGATTGAAAGTATGACCTATCTCCCCATTTTTCTGACTACAGATTACTACCGAGACCCTTAAAAGAATCATAGATTAGTGGGTCCAGGGTAGTAGTGCCCATTCTAGGGGTAAGAATGGAAATCCCAGGAAACATTATATCATCCTGTTCCCTTCATTTGTTCCTGACAGGACAGTAGTAAATGCTGATCCCACGGATCATATTTCCAGCTCACTGAGTAGACTAATCATCTCCAAAATGATGCTACATAATTCCAGACAAGCACAAGATTAAAACAGAACCAAAATTTATTGAGCACTTAATATCTGCGGGGCTCTGTGTTAAGCACTTTACATATATTTTATCATTTTATCCTTAGAATACTCAAGAGAGGGACGTATCACTAGTCCCAGTGACAGATGAAAAGACAGAGTTAGGTCACTTGTGTTGAGCCATTAAGAATTAGAGCCATATCACTTGTGTTCTCAATCACTACAATGTTCTGTCTTCAGTGAGTCTACAATCTAGTTAAAGAAATAAGAAATTGTCATGTGAAATGCTGGCCAACCACACACATACGCATGCGTGCGCACACACATACAAAAACAAAACACACACACACGAGAAAATAGCATAACTAAATAATATATTGAGGGGAAAGTATAGAGTTACCATTTTTAAGAATTTTGCGGTACACCAGAAACTAACACAACATTGTAAGTCAACCATACTCCAATTAAAAATTAAAAATAAAGAAATAAAAATTAAAAGTTCATCTTTTCCCCACCAGAAACAAAAAAAAAGAATTCTGAGGAATTCAAGAGGAGAAAATTTTTAAACATCACTGACATACATCTTAAAAAGAGAGATGAAATTGAGTTGGTGTTTGTGTGGCAGGTCGAATTAGAAGATCAGAAGGGTTTCCAGTGTTGTACAGAGGATCTTGAGGCCGTGTTTATATTATAAAGTATCAATACTTCCACTTAATCAGCAGCTTCAGTAAGAATAAGTCACACTTTCCATGGGTGCTAATACAAGTGGGAAATGCAGTTCCCTATACAGAGACTTATTAAACGTCATCGGCTTTGACCCTGTAATTCCATTTCTAGAAATCTTTCCCAAGGAGATAGGAAGAGATTCAGAGGAATATATTAATTAATGCAAAACGTTTTTATTGAGCATTCGTCCTGTGCTGGCCGGTGCACGTGACCCTGTGATATAGCCGTGAACCGGGCCAGGAAGTTCCCCTCAGAGTTTCCAAGCATGTTCATTGAAGCATGACTTAAAACAACAACAAACTGTTTTCAAACTAAACGTCCAACAATGAGGGGATGCTTAAAAAAACTGTATTATGTCCATAGGACTAAACACTAAGCAGCCATGGAAAATCATGTTTTCAAGTATATTTAAGAGCACTGGGATCTCCTAGAATAACGCACAGAAAAAAAAAATCCTTCTGGGATTATGTGGCTTTCCAGGTCAAGATCTGAGCTTCTCTAATTGCAATGGGAATAAAAATCTGAGAGAGACTCAAAGAAAGTAAATTTTAAGTGGTCCTGCTTACATTAGGATCCCAATTTTCAAAATATATGTGATAGTATTCTAATTTTAAACCCATATTTATAGATATGCCCAAATGAGTGTTGTTACTTCCTGATGGCAGCATTATGCTCAGTTTTTATTTTCTTATTTATATGTCTTTCTGTTTTCTAAAATGGGCATGTTTTACTTTTAACACCAGAAAAAAAAAAATTGAAATAACATAAAAATGAAATAATTGGCTCCCCTTCTTTTAAGTGGTGTGAGAATAAGTAATTGTTATATTCCCTTACATTGGAGGTCTATCCCAAGCATCTTCTGATTTTTTAGTTCCTGTTTGTGGAAATAAAGCCCATACTACAGAAACACAGCAGAATGATTTTGGATGATGAGATGGAGTTAATGCCATTTCTCGTTCAATTGGTCCCACATCCAGGAACTGGAAACACCGGTTCCACCTCCAAGATCACCTGCAAAGAATCAGGCCATCCAGCCTTTATGATTCCATGTCCATCATGTCGGGGCAGTTCCAGCTCGAGAGACAAACAGCCCTGCAGCAAATTTACAAGGTGGGTTGTGAGAACCTCACAAAGTTCAGGAAACCACAAGTCACATAAGACATGGGACTGAGAAAATAGTGCAGGATTTCTAAACCCTCTTCTTCAAAACAAAGTGACTAATAGCTAAGGTATTTCTATAAACGCGCTCGACACATAGTAGGCATTAATAAACATTGCTTTCTGTTCTCCTTCCTTATTTATTTTAATCAGACCTGAAAACAACATGTATCCATAAACTTTTACAGCTGAGTCAAATTGTCAGAAAAGTGGAAGGAATATTTGCGTTGCCTCTGTGATAATATTGTGGGGGAAAGTTAAGGCTATGAAAGGTTGGAATTATTTCATTTTTAATAACCTAATAGTCAACACAGTAGAAATACATTACATGGGACTATATGGAGAAAGATGACCACTGGTAAGACGCAGTATTTACAGTTAACGAGTGAATTTTTTTTTCCAATAAAGGAAGAAAATCTAAGCTGACGATACATTTGTGGGGAGGAAGGGGTTGTATGATTAAATTAGGCTACTTCTTTAAAATTAAGTCTTGCTTCAAAAGGAATTTCATTATGCCTTGCTCGCCTTTTCATATTCAAACATTGGAGCCAGGATTGAAATCCTGGATTTTTCGGGCGCCTGCATTTTAAAAGATTTTGTTTATGTTAAGGCTTAGGTCACTTTAATAGGTATGTTTTAAGGAAAACATTACCTTTGGGTGACCTCTGGGATTTGAAGGTGAAAATTCAGTCACTGGGAAAAAAAAGGCATCTGAGTTGTCATGGGTGAAATATCTAACCTTAAAGACAATTGTGTGTCATCCTGTGTCTTGCTCCAGCAATAAAAAACAGTTGAACCACAGCTGGCACAAAGTAGGTCCTGATGGATCATGATTCTTCACTAGAAAAACACTGGCGTTTAAAAATAAACATGTTAATGGAAAATAAACTAGTGGAATTTTATAGAAGCAGCAAAACATTTTCAGTGATCTTTCAGGAAGCAGGTTCCAAACCATTCCCCCCAATTCTTAAATTGTTATTATAAGCGAAGCATTTTACCTCTGGAGAGAAGAATAAAATCGTGCCGGTTATCATATATCAGAATTACACAGGACATCGTCTGTTAATGATCATTTATTCCTAGCTACTTGAAGAATAATTCCCAGTAATTATAACAAATGTAAGTCAAAGAGTAATAGCATCCTTTACATAGTAGAGTAATTATAAGTTATGTCCATGCACCTGGGACAATGGTCTTTTATGCTTGGTATTAAATCTGTGCTGCAATTTATTCACAATGCCATCACTGGGATTGAAGAAAGGAAGCTTGCCTGTAGAAAGGAAACTTGTCCTCCTTTCACACTTCCAATAAGTCATTTGAAGAAAACTGCTCTTTGCATGCCTTGCTAAACCCAATTACCACCAAGGCATCATAAACAAATATTCATTGCATTTACAGCTGGTTCTTTATTGCACGACGCAAAACGTATTGTTAAAATTTAAACCATTTAAAGGGAGTCAGCGTCCAGATTTCTGCACCCATTTAAAACTTAATTGAAAAAAACCTCAAGCATGTGTTGCAATATTTTCTTATTTAGAGACTGCTGCTAAATGAACAATCATATAACACTCTCAAGTCTAGCAAAAGCCAGACAAGAATGTAGGCAGGCGTCTCTGGCTTTGATATTTGTTAACACTGGAATCTACCAGTTTGCTTAAGTGGAAAGACACTAAATGCAGGTTTTGTAAAATTTTAGGATGAAATGGAACCATTAAAAAGAACGTTATGGACCCCCCTCTCGGTAGAATCAGTCACTGTCAATCTTCTGGAAGTTCAGTGCAGGCTTAGAAGGAAGTATTGAATGCCACTGATGGTGTCCTAACTCTCTGAGTTAATGGGTCCATTAATCACACATGTGCATCATTCTCATCTATAAGAGAAAAAATTAAACTAATAACTCAAGGAGAAATAAGTCTCATTGAAAGAAAAAAAAAACAATTCTTCAAGGCTCTTCAGAATTTGGCCCTGCCAATCTCTGAGGCCTGTCTAACAACACTCTTAGGGGTAGCTCCAGTCATACTGAAAGAATCTCCTTCCAGGCTTTCTGTCCTGCAAGTAAATCACTCTTTTGTAACAGATACCTCTCCTCTGGTTCTTCACCTCGTACACAGAAACCCACCAGTCAGGTTTTAGCTTAAATATCTCCTCCTCCAGAAAGGCTTCCGTGCTCCCTCTCCAACTGTGTAAAGTTACTCGCCATTGATGTACTCTTATGAATAGGCTTTGCTTTTCCCTGCAGCTGCTTGTTTATTTCTCTACTACTCTCTTCTCATCGTGGGCAGGCAGGAGACTGTGCCGGCTCAACATTAAGTGTCCAGTACCTACCACCGTGGCTGGCACAGGGCATGAGCCCAACAGATGTGTGTTTGTTCGTGGATGCCCCTAGACCTGGCTTGTCATAGTGCTGTCCAGAGGACAGCTTTGGGGATGGGGTGGGAGAGAAAGTCTGCAGGAAGGGGCCAAAGAATATCAGGAGGTATGCTGGGAGAAAGTCTACCTTGGTGCAATGAAGTTTGATCATTTAATCTTAAAGCAGGTTTCTTTCTTTTACCTTGTTTCCTTTATCCTTCCCTCATTTAATTTTATATATTAGAGCTTCTCAGAGCATTTTAACATATGCTAATGTTTATTATTAAATTCTATGAAGGACATTTTCCAAGTTTATTTGCTCATGTGACTTTTTGTTTGCAAGCAGCCACCAAGATACGAGACATGTGGTTCTCAGGGAACACAATTGGAGAAGATCTGTCCTGGCTAAACCTTTCTGTAATGCTATATAATTTTTTATCACTGTATCTATAAAACAGGAATAAAAATTATCTGCAGTAATCTGATAGGAACAATAAGTATGTTATGAATCAAAGCATCTATTGATCTCATAGATCTATTACATAATAAAGATTTGTGGATGTCACACAGAGGGGAGGTATTCCTTGAATGAAGAAAGGAAAAGAATCCACATAGAAATGTCTGTGTATATTCATGAATTTCAATTCTACAAATTTCCAGACTCCCATTTGCTTATTATCAAATAGTATTGATTAAGCATGTGGTTCATATATCTTTGTTTAAGTAAACAATCTTCAAATGAGTAGATAAATGAATACGTGATGATGATCTTCAACAGTTTATCTTTCTCTTTAAGACCAAACCTCACGATAGAAAGCATAACCCAATGAAGAATGCATTTGGGAAGCAATCCATGCTTTCTACCCCTCCCCAGTCTTGCGGCCACCACGCCAGATGTGCTCTATGCAATACAGGTTAGGATGAGATTTTGTTTCTTTGTTTTCCACTACATTTGTCCTTCTAGAATAATACAGATATTAGGACAGCTAAACCATTGCGAGCGGCCACTTTCTTGCATCCTGAGCAGAAGAGAGAGAAGAAAGGGCCAGAGGAGCAGATGCTATTATATCCAGGAATAAAAGGAATAAAAAGCATGAAATTAACTACAAGCCTGTAGTGTTATTAAGTAATTTTGGAGAATCACACTAAATTCTCACCATTTATGGTGATATTTTGACTTTGAGTTTCACAATATTTCTATTATACACTGTCTATAAGGAGACTGGGAAAGGCATTTAGGGATTTAGAATTATTGCTATTTACTCAGTGGTGAGAATGCAATCATTTTGAAATTGGGGTAAGTTGGGTTCAAACTAAAATTTTAGAAAACTGGAGGAAAGATTCTGGGAAAAGAGAGAGAAAGAGCTACAGGACTCTCCATGAGTCTTATCCATGTCAATTACCAAAATTAATGAAATTAAGTGACGTTAAGTCAAAAGGGTACAGCCAATGCTTTGAATATGGTTACTTTTACATTTAGCCTATACACAACATCAAAACATCAGTTTCAAATGTAAAACATAAAGTTAGACTTTTAAACATTATAGTTAAATATACAGATACCTCGAAACAGCTAGCAGTTTTGGCTATATGACGCCATGATCAGACTTTTCAAAAATACAAAAGAGAGTAACAAATTCCCATAAACTTAGCAGCATAAAATAACATACAGTTACTATCTTACAGTTCCTGTGGTCAGAAGTCCAGGCACGGCTTACCTGGCTCCTCTGCTTAGGGTTTCATAAAATTGCAACAAGGCTATCGTCCAGGGCTCGGCTCTCATTAGAGGCTCGGCTAGGGCAGGGCCTGCTCCCACACTCCCCCCCGGTTGTTGGTGGAATTCATTTCCTTGTGGTAGCGGGACTCATGGAACCTTGCTTTGAAACGTCAGCCCACAGCGGAGTCTATAATCAGTGCGATCACAAGAGTGACATCCATCGTCTTTGCCCTACTCAATGTGTTGGAAGCAAGCCCCAGATGCTGTTCCCTCCTAGAGGGAGGGGATTACACAAGCACATCTGCACCAGGACCAGGGATGTGGGGTCACCTTAAGTCCATCCACCAACAGCCCGTGAGCTGTACACCTCTCAACTTCTACTCCTGGAAAAACATGGATTCTTTTCATTGGTATCAGTTTGAAAAATACGAGGGACATATTCTAAGTGGCCTAGCTAAAGTCAGGGATCCATCACTGGACCAGTCAACTGCAGCCAAGGATGTGTAGCTCCCAAGTTATTCAGGAAGACAAGTAGGGAAAAGGGTAGACCCCAAGAAATGCGGGAGAACGGTACAGGTTCCCAAATCCTACTTATTCCAAACCAGGTTTCCACTCTGTTAGAAAACCTGAGTCATTATATTGCTTTATATGTTTTTGGCCTTGGAGTTCTGGCCGTCTTCACAATTTCAATCAGACTGAGGAAAGAAATCAAGAAATCTCCTTTTACTCACAAAGACTGACAGATACATCACAGCCTCTAGCTTTGGGATATGATAGTATACATTTTAAGTCTAACAAATAACATCTGAAATAACTCTTCCATAGCAAAATAAAGTACCTTAAGGTAACTGCTCAGGGTGCATCTGTTCTAATGTTTGCAATAGTTTAACGATATCTAGGGCTTCCCTGGTGGTGCAGTGGTTGAGAATCTGCCTGCCAATGGAGGGGACACGGGTTCGAGCCCTGGTCTGGGAAGATCCCACATGCCGCGGAGCAACTAGGCCCATGAGCCACAACTACTGAGCCTGCGCGTCTGGAGCCTGTGCTCCGCAACAAGAGAGGCCGCGATAATGAGAGGCCCGTGCACCGCGATGAAGAGTGGCCCCCGCTTGCCGCAACTAGAGAAAGCCCTCGCACAGAAACGAAGACCCAACACAGCCATAAATAAATAAATAAATACATTAAAATAAGAATTAAAAAAAAAAACAAAACAATATCTATTCACTCTCTTCTCAACAACCTACTAAGGTGTATCCACACTGCAATTACAAAACGCTGCTTAATTTTCTCACATTTTTAACCACATCAGATGCAAATTGCAAGATTAAAATTCAGAAATTTTTTACAGTGTTTTTTACCTCCCTGGCCTAACTGGACCTACACATAGGTAGATAAGTGATACTGTAAAGTTAGTAAACAGGGCTGGGGGAACATTAATCATAAATATGATGAAAATAGGACCCCACCACTTAGAAACCAGTCAAAACGTCTTCCTGTATTTGGAAACAATCCCATCATCTTGACCTTTTAATGATTTTTAGTTAATAATATTTATTTTTAGAAATCCAAAGCAATTGCAGTCTTTATTCCTAACCTTAATATTTTCAATTTCCATATTGAACACTAAAACCGCTAAAACCGCTTGAAAACCGCTAAACCAAATATCACTGAACTTTTCACGATAGCAGGAAATCCTGTCACTGCAGCATGTTCAAAATTAGGAAAGCATTTGATCATTTGATAAAGAAGTACAAGCTAGTTAGTCCTGTGATGCAAACTTTAAGAAACAATATAAAATAAGGATAAAGAAGGATTTCCAGAAGAGCTGCTTTGGTTTGTTTGAGATGTTCAACCAGGAAAGTAAATTGCCAAATAAGAACAGAAGCATAAATTAGTTCAAGAGACAGCTCAGACATCTTTACTGAAGAACACTGATGGGTCCAGCCTCAGAGCACGGAGGTGGAGCTAAAGGGCATGAGCTTGTCTTCTCTCAAGCAATCCTTGAAGGCAATGAACAGTAATGTCTCTAAAAAATGTCACTTTTCAGGATATCCCTTTTTATATGCATTGGCCAAGCAAGGGCAAAGTGGGAGAACAAACCTTTATTGGAGCGGCCAGTCTGTCAGCTAAAACTAGACTTCCTGGAACCAGAATCTCAAATATTAGTATGATTGACCCAACCCCTAAGATTTCCAAGTTGACATTGCCCTGTAGTTAACATTCTGAGGTCTTTTTTTTTTTGATAAGTTCTTAATAAACAAACCTTGTTCTGAATATGGTTACTCAGAGGAAAATGAATCCTTATTGATTTAAGGATATTATAAATATCTTTATGACACACAGAAACATAAATTCTTAGATTACAGACTTAGCAGGCAGTTTAAAAAATAGTACTCTAGAGAAAAACAAAACAACTCTCTGATTTGTGTCTTGTGAAAAATGTGGTTGTTATGGACTTCACGAAGGAGATGGTCACATAGAGATCTTTACAAACTTTTGATTAATAACAACTTTAACCATCTCTCAAACCCCAGTCCTCCAAATCCTATGAAGTTGATTATAGTCAAGAATAAATGGTGCTCTGCTGTGTCCTAAGTAAGATACTTAATACAGTGATGGTGACGGTAGTTGCTTCCAACCTCTGATCACCTTCTAAAGAGTCAGCAAAGAGAAGTAGTGGTGAGCGTAGACTTTGCAATCCAATTACAGAAGCCCGGGTGAGGATCGGAACTACTTAGAGTTGGCCAATAAACCCCTTTTTTAAAATATCTGTATAATGAACCTAAAAATAGTACCTACCAGCTGTAGGCATGATCTGAAATAATGTATATAAAGTGCCTAACACATAGGGAAACTCAGTAAGACTAAGTTATAATTACTACTCTCTACCAGGTATTATTTTACTAAAAATGTTTCATTTTTGTCTCATTTAGTTCTGGGAGCAGCCCATTCACTTCACAGTTGAAGGAGGCAGACCCAGCAAGGATCAGTAACTTGCAGGAGGCCACGTGGCGGGTAAGTGACAGAACTAAAATTTAAACTCCAGTCTGTCTGCCGTCAGAGCCTGTTGTTTGCCACGCAGCAAGGTGGGAGGAGGGCTGGAGTTTTGTTGTTGTTTCCCTGAAGGCCAAAGAACACGGTATTCCAAAGAAAAGAAGGAAAGGAATCCTACACTCTGTAGCTCTTCCAATGCTAAGTCTGATGTCTGGATCTACCAAAAAAATTCTGACCAGTGAAATAACTTCCTTTCTAGTCTTTTAAACACTATTTTGCTTTTTCTAAGAAATTTCATTATGCATTTGTTGATTCATTCATTCAATAATCATAAACTACCTCTTATGCACTGGACACTGGGCTGGGCTCCATGTAAATGCCATCGATTGGAGAAGGTTGACTTGAGTATTAACTAAGGGCATAAATTCCATTTGGTGTGACAAGCAGAGAAGCTTCAAAAGAAATGCAATTAAATCAAGTTAGGGAGCAGAGTAGCAGTTCAATTAAGAGATGGGTGCCATCTGACACATTTTTTTGGACAAGTTAGGTAGTGGATGAAAAATTCAAGACCCGTGAGGGAAATCATGTTAGAAATTCAAACAAAGTTTCTAAACCAGGATAAGTGTGTTGATATTAGAAATGCAAAAAAAAAGAAAGAAAGAAAAAAGTGATGGGTTATTTGATGAAACATCTCCTTCTTAAAGTCATATGCAACACTGGTTTTCTAGTCAACTAATTGGCAAGACCATACCCTAAATATTTGTACATCAAAATGGATATTTCCAGGTTGCTCTACCAGGTGCCCAAGGATTAATTATATTTACAGAATCAGAAGCCTGTGCCTAAAATCATAAATGTATATATACATCCTTTGTATTTGAGAAGAGGGGATTGTATTTCTCTCAGCATATGAAGTATTATGTATGCTAGCTATTGGACAGTCATCAGTGTCGCATGTATATTGAATGATACTGATTTATCACCTTTAGCTCCATTTTGGTGTAGCACCTTTTCCCAATAGACATTACACTGTGAATATTTGTAGAAGAGTCATCTATTAGTCGAACAAATGATAAGGTGGTACAGAAAAGTCTGACTCTCTCCTCCACCTTCTCAATTCCCAGCAGCTGTGGTTGCTCCAAACTCTGAACTCTGGTTGCTCAAGCCAGAACATCTGCGGGTTTTCCATTGAGTTTTAACAGCTAAGCATGATGTAGACTGGGGTCTGCCAACAGTCTCACAGCCGTAAAAAAAAGGAAACTCACATCAAGCAGTTTCCTTCTCCCAGTGTCAACTTGCCTCCTGGATCTTCCTGCTTTGGGCTTCCTTCCAATGCCCTCACATCGTTATTTTTAATGTTTTATCCAGGGTATACAGTTATCTGCAAGAGGGTTAATTCCATTGGAGCTTACTCCGCTGTAAACAAGAGCAGAACTCCAGACTTGAAGGTCATAAAGTCAGAATTTCACTATTAATATCACTTTTTTAAAAAGTGCTTCAAGACTATCAAAAAGAAGACTCTTTCAGTATCTTTTCTTTTTTTTTTTTTTTACTAAACATGAAAAATCTTTGTCTCCTACAGAGAATTTCCATACAGCATTCACAGGTCTAAAAAAACTAGAGAATTATTTTGTAATTTCAGACTGATTTGTTTCAAACACCCAGTCACTACTAACTTTGGGTGGTAATCAAAACGGCTAATTTAGGCAACTGTGAAAGAGTTTTAGGCCACTTCTTTACAAATAACCTGTGAATATAAACTAAAATTCAGGGATTTCCAGCCATCTCATTTGCCTAATCAGCTTCCCAGTAAAGGTTAAGAAGTTGGACACCAAGAGGGGAAAGTGGGGGGTGAGGGTGGGATGAACTGGGAAATTGAGATTGACATATATACACTAATATATATAAAATAGATAACTAATAAATAAATAAATAAAAACGTTAAGAAGTTAGCCATACAAAAATAACTATCAGAAAAAGGAGGTCTTGAAATAATGAAACATGCTGATACACGTGTACATCATAGAATTTGTAATCTAAGATTGACGTGTTTGAGCTTGAGATTCAGAATTGGAAGACAGATACTGAGAAGTAGGTGAAAGAGGAAGAACCCATTAAAAACATTTGTCAGGCTATTTTCTTGCTAGTTTAAGAGACTTCAACCAGTCTCAATTTAGTACAGGATTATAGCATCGAGAAATTTGCCATTTACTTTATTAGAAATATGGACTAGTAAATAAAATTGTATTTCTTCTTGTGAAACAAAGCTACCTTTAAATTCTTTTTCGTCATTCTTTTTCATTCATAAAGCCCTAGTATAACAGTATACCTTATTTATGCAATTCTGCTCAATTATTTTTTTATCACTACAAAAATAGATCTTTGGCCATAATAAAGATAGATGCACTAGTATTGTTTGCACATAAGAGATGCATTGAAACACCTATTTCTACCTCATAAGTAATAGGAAATGACATTTGAGAAACAAAGTTTAAAATTAAAATTTAATGAATACAACCAAAAAATATGCAAAGTCAGCTTAGAAAGATAAAACGAATTCCAGGCCAGCAAGATTAGATAGCAAATGGATTGTACATATCAATATGTCCATAGAGAGAAGGTGTGGACAGAAAGGGACTGCTCAGCTCTTGAAGAGAAGGAAAGGGAATCACAAAAGCAAACCTTAGCAATGTCCACTCATACGGGGCAAGGTTTTAAGCAAAGAAAAGATAGGATTTAATTTCAGTGAAAGTTGCATTTTTTAAAAAATGCCTTTGGCTGCCCAAAGCCATACCAGTAAGACCACCCTGACGTCAGGCGTAACCCTACTGTAAAGACGGATATATCAGAAAATCTCATTCATTCACTCACTCATTCATTTATTTCACAACTTTCTACCGATGCCAACAAAATGCTGATGCAGGGCAAGAGGCTGACCATATGATGATGAGATGACAGACAGAATCCATATTCGCTAAGCTTTCACTATAGTAAGAATGATAAGCAGTAACTGAGTATTCACAGCTACAATATAATTACAGATAGTGATAAGTTCTATGTAGGAAATATTTAGGAGGTGACAAAAATATTAAGAAATGGGCTTAGGGAAATTTGGCAATGTACCCCAAGATCACACTATATTAAAGCGATGGTGGGATGTGATCCCCAGCATTCTGTTTCCAGAACCCACCTTCATAAATTACATATGTGTCAGCAAAGCAGACATGCAGAGGAAGGAACTTTAACTTGTTTTCAGATGCATCTTTCATTTTCAAATTTATTCTTGCTATCAGGCCAGCTCTTGCAGAGTTGCCTAGTCTCTGGTCCTTTACCTTCCCCACTCATTTAAATTTCCTTTCCCACAAACTGATCCTGAAAGCCAGGGTCAGATTCTCCTTCTACGGACATGCCAGTTCATGACCCAGCCTTGACACTATAATACAGAAAGTGCATATTGAAGGAATCAGGTTCATGGTGTTTTCGCTCTGGTGGTTTTATCTCTCTGTACTGATACCAACGTTATAAAGACCAGGGGGAGGCAGGCCCCATTGTACACGGGAAATGAGTAAAACAGTGTATTCTGAAAACTGCAACAAAAAACCATTGCTTTTCATTCCACGTGTGGAATTTTGATACTAAAATAATTCTTTGAAAAACTCAAAGGGAATGCAGCCCATTAAGTTTCTCTAAAAAAGGACAATCCTTTCTAGATTCCCTGAAGTCTGATGTATGACAAGTTTCATTGCAAACATGCTTTAAAAACAGGATGTAACTCTGACAAGTCAGACTTTGTAACTTGGCGGAGGCAAAGATTTTGAAATGTACTTATGTATGTGTTGGGTATAAACTGTTATTGTACTGGAAAACTTCTTGAAAGGGATTTTTATAAGTCTCATCTTGTCTCTCTCTAGTGGCTGTTAAAAATAGAGTTTATTGGCAACTATTTTTCCTTGTGTTACAGAAGGATTAACTTAATCCTGGTGAAATATCTTAACATTTCACTATATTCAATTTTATACAACTAAATTTTTATTAAGCACAATACTAAAATAACTGCAGGTATCCTAAGTGATCCAAGAGTTATACATTTGTCAAGTTTGTTTTTATAGACTTATGAAACTTAAACACTGTTCTCTAAATGAGGTAGTTTTTGCTTTCCTACCTATATTTAAATTATTTTAATTCTGGATTCATGTTTATATCTTTTTTTTTCTATAAAATGTTAGAAGGTTCCTCTATGTATTTACACAGCATGGTAGAATTAGTCAAGGACACATTCCAGTGTTCAGTATGGTGTGCAATTTACAGAACTATTTGAGATCCTTTTTAAAAAAATAACTCTACTCAGGTTTATAACATTTATGTGTACTCTCACTGTTCTCTTTTCCAATAATAAAAGCTCCAATTATGACTTCTGGTCCCTCACCTCCACATTCTGAACCAATCCAAAGGCAAGTGAAATAGGCAAATGTGTCCTAATACCCTATCAACCGTTTCGGCTTCTTTTTTTTCTTCTGTGGGGTTTCCTCTATTCATTCCTCCTCCTCATTTTAAAATATCCACTGCCCTTCCAGCAACAAACCTGATATCAAGAAATAATCTGCCTTTGTCTCTGATAGAACAATTTGAATTTATCCTTACTCATTCTCTCTCACTGAGACACTCGTCTTTTTTTTTAAGATTTTTTTTTGATGTGGACCATTTTTAAAGTCTTTATCGAATTTGTTACAATATTGCTTCTGTTTTATGTTTTGGTTTTTCGGCTGCGAGACATGTGGGATCTTAGCTCTCCGACCAGGGATTGATCCCGCTCCCCCTGCACTGGAGGGCGAAGTCTTAACCACTGGACCACCAGGGAAGTCTCTCTCCAAGATATTTGTCTTTTAAAACTTATTTCTACTCTTGAAATGAAAGAACGTGTCCTTGTTAAAGGATTTCAAGGAATTGTCTCTCGCTCGTGTAAAGGTGCGCACCTTGTAGAGACATGACCCGTACCTTGGAGCATCCCAGGTCAGTGACACAGGGAAAAAGAGAGATGGAGGAGTAGCCCTGGCTCTTTATTGCCTCCAAAGTCATCCCTTCCCTTCCTGGTCCATTGGCCAGGACAAGTCACGTGCCTCCATCCAATTAGGAGGGGAGTTAGGCCCTGCGAGCAATGTGTGGCTGTTTGCTGAACAATAATGACCTTGCTCCCTTCTTCCTGCACACGCCCAACATCTCCCCAAGGAGAGAAACCCAGATTCTGGCTGGTCCCTGCGCTCGACTCAAATTCCAGACAATGCTCAGTGGTGTCTTCATCAAGACTAGAGATGATCTTCTTGACCTGGAGGTGTGTGAACTAAAACAAACATTGTCCTCACACACTCACACCCCAAAAGCCACAGTGAAGCAACACCAGAGCGATCCCAGTAGGCTCTTGCATTCAGAAAGGGGAAGGACAGAAATCAGAAAGCAGCCGTGGTCCACGGCAGTTCTGAAACACTGCTGGTAGATGTGGTGGGGCCTCCACCCTGAGGCCAGAAGGAGCCTCAGTTGGATCTCTTGCTGCATCCCAAGCCCCATCGGCTGGGGGTTCTGTCTTGTCCACTTTCCAACCTGACTTCATAACAAATGAGTGTTGGGGGGACAGGTCCTCTTTTAAAGACTGTTCAGCTTTTCAGGCCACTTCTAACTTCTGGGATTTCGATGACGCGAGAGGTGCTTTAAATTTCACTGAAGGTTATTTTTTCCAGGCGTGATTTCTTTGGCAGTTCATTTCACCCCAAGACTAAGTAGGTTTCTGAACTTCTTAGTCTGGAGCGTGTGGCCTCTAGCAGAGGAGTTGGTGAACAGTTTCTTCATTTACACTGTTACGTGTAAATTCAATCCACCCAAAAGTCCTGCGATGAAAGTATTGCCATTTTGACCAGTTTAGAGATGGAGAGTGTGGGAGAATTTATTCTGAGAGGAAGAGTATCCTTCTTAGAACACCTTGAAATCTGCATGTAAGTAATGCTAACCTTGCCACTGTGACCTTATTTCTGGCATATTGATGTGCCCATTAGGTCTGACCAAGGTAACTATGGTGACAATGGAACACAAAATTTGAAAATTGGACTCTTTCCAAAAAACCAAGACCTGTGGTCACTATGCGTATGTCACATATGCTATTTTAGTTTCTTTTACTCCACTTACTTTAGGCTTTTGGTTGGTTGGTTGGTTGTTTTTAAGCCAATCACTGAGATGTTAGATTTTGGTCAGGTAGATGCCTCTCTCTATGATTTGGGGTTCACCAGGATAGGCTGGATACCACTTATTTGTTACAACACTTGAAAACCTTCCCTGGCACATTAGAATTTGATAAGTACATTTTACTGATTATGAGAAACATAACATTTTTTAAAAAAACCTTATTTCTTATTTGTCCCTGTGGCTTAATTTGTACAGGCACAACTGAAGGTGACAAATATCTACTTGTCCTGATTTCTCACCATGAGTTTTAAACAGCTCACGCTGTGGGGACTGACATTTCCAGGTCACAGTCAAAAGGCACAGCCAAGGCTTTTGGTTGTGTCTAATTCTACACTGCACATGTGCTACCTTTCCTCAGAGCGTAATGTTGTTTTAGAAATGAATTGCATTGGAGACACCTCACAAGCACTGATTTCAGTCCTGCCCTGCCAGCCCTCTTTGGGGGATTCAGTTACATCTCTGAATTCTCTAACTGAAACTTCTACTTGATTCCAGTAAGTTTTAAAGAAATACAAGCCCTTGAAAAGTTTTCCCCTCTCCTCCTCCTCCTCTTCAATTTTTTTGAAAACGTGATTGATAGAAAAGATCTCAGAACATTTCCAAGTGCAGATTGTCTCTGACTCAGGGCCCCAACCCCATGTAAATTGTAGCAGGGCCAGGATTAGGACCAGGTGTCAGGGGAACTCTATTGGGGCACGTGATTTAAGAGGTGCCCAAAATAGTATCAAGATTAGAGATATTTAAATTCATGTATTAAAAAATAAAAATTAACATAAAAAAATCCGTGATGAACAAACTATCAAATTTTGGAATAAAAACACATTGTTCGTTCGTTTTACAAACAAATATTATGTGAAGGGAACAGTCATTTCCAATCAGCTCAACATCAAAGAGGTCCTGGCATTCCTAGCAGTGGGATTATAGAGGGTGACAAACGGCCAGCAGAGAGATAGGGCAGCACAGGGCTTTCTATATCGTCTTTTATTTTTTTCTGTAGAGCTTGTATTACTGTTTCTACTTGGTTCGAAACATAAGCGTATATTTTGATAAATGCATATAGGGGCTGCACCTTTTTCCTTTCTCCCCAGGCTCCTATATGGCTCGGCCAGCTCTGAATCGTGGCCTCCTGGCCTCCTCCTGTCAGAGCTACCGGTGCCCACGCAGCCCTCTCCCACCTTTAGCTTCTCAACCTTCAGAACTGCCCAGACTTCCTCCCCATCTAGTCTCCAGCTCCTTGCAGCCAGGGTTCAGGCAATTCCAGGCTTTGGATGCAAAAACACCTGGCAAGAGACTCAGAAGAATCTAGAACTTGGGATCAGAGGTATTCACGGCTGAAGCCAGACCAGAATTAGTGATTTTAGGGAAACTCAGGATTCCTGAATTTCCATTTCTATTTCAACACACCTCATGCTACCCTGCCGTGGGCCACACTGAAGAGCTGCCTTCTGGTTCTCACTCTCCTTCTCTGGGAGAGTGCATTCTTGATCCTA
Organism: Balaenoptera ricei; assembly: GCF_028023285.1. NCBI lineage: Eukaryota > Metazoa > Chordata > Mammalia > Artiodactyla > Balaenopteridae > Balaenoptera > Balaenoptera ricei. Next base: position 23,491,073 of record NC_082640.1, read on the forward strand.
CAGTCCTTACTGCCTTACAGATGAACTTGAAGGGCACAGCTCTGTACCTCGAAGACTGGCTGTGCTTCTTTAAGAAAACTATCTGTTTGATGCCCACACGAACTAGAAAAATGCAAATAAATAAGTGTCTGGTTTACTCTACAAGATAAAAAAAATTTTGATTTTTGTATGTTGATCAGCTATTTGGATGTTTCCATAACCGATGATTCCTTTCTAACAGAATGTGTAACATGTATGTTGTTTAAGATTGCTGTGAAGTTGTTGTATCTGAATGTTTTGCTCTGGTACATTTGTATTTTCAAGCCATAAAAATTTCCGAGTTCATTCTCTCTTGGAGCATTCTGTTTTGCTAGGTCTCATAAATGATCTTTTTTTTTTTTTTTTTTAATTTCTGAAAGAAAGTTGCTTGCATACCCAGCGGTCTCAAGAATTCTTCCCATTTCACTTAGCGTGTATCAATCAAAATAAAGGAGGATGCAGTGAAATATGTTTCTACTACTCTGCAAAGCCCCCAATAGAGAGAAATGTTCATAGTAAATGTAGCCCTTGTTTCACACTTTCAGCTGGGTTTCGATTGATAAAAGTGAACTATTTTGTCTTCACACATGTCACCAGAGGCTGGTTCAATAGTTGCTTAACCAGGACAAGTCCCTTTTCCAGAGCCTAGCCTTTCCTCAGTGAGGAAGCTCTAAGCTACCAAAGAATCACAGTAATTGACCTGGGTCTATACATCACGTCTAAATAGACACGGAGTAAATTGCATAGCATTTGGTAAAACAAGTTACTCAGTGCTCCCCTTTCAACCCATAATGACTGTAATTCAGTTAGGCTTATTGCCTGTTATTTAATATGATCCTACTGTAAAATTGTCCCTTTTGCAATACAAAGTTTAAAGAGCCTGCTTTTCTTCTTAAAGCATGCGGGCTCTCTTGTATTGGAATAGGATTTCATTATATTTAAAAACTTTTTCCACTGTTTACTTTATCACTGGGGTCAGATAAAGGAGCCAGAGTCAAAATTAGTCTTTGCTCTGGGATAGGGGAAGTGAAGAGAGAGAAACCCCAGTGGAAATCAATGGTGGATTTATTTGTATTTCCATAGTGCGGAAACTACAGGAACATTAGTAATGTTGGAAGAAAAAGCACGGGGAAGGGGGAGGGTGTCCATATTTTCATTATTATTATTATTCTTAAAATACACTACACATAATCCTTGGATATTTTGCTACCAGGCATTGAAAATAGTCTATGATTCATAAATAATTTCAGGCAATCTCAAAATTTTTCACTGTTTAAAAAAAAACTTCCCAGGCTGAGCCTACCGAAAGGAATTTATGAATAGTTCCCCTTATCTAGCCATGAAAAATGCCTGGATATAGAGTTGACTTTTAGATTAAAAAATTTTTTTACAGGTTCAATGAATTTTTATGCAGCTTTTAAAAAATATCAGATCTGAGTAGATATGATCCAGAGGATGGCCCTGATTTATCATCTCTGTGACGAGCTACTAGAATTCTGTCTTTTGGGTCAAAGAGGATTTTTGTGAGGAGGAAATGAGTTAGTACATATAAAGTACTTAGAAGAGTCCCTGGTACATTGCAAGTACCAAAAACAAAACAGCTGCTTCACTCTCATTATCACTGTTATTATTATGTGGAATAACATTGAAAGTTTGTTCATCCTACAAAGTCTATTTCAATTCGTACCTCCAGAAAACTCATGATGATGTTGGATTCTTTTCAATGAATTTAGTGACCACATTATACAATTTAACACGTAGTTCTACAGCAGAAAGTCTGACTATGAACATCCTATTTGTGGATATCTCATACATATAAATAGACTGCTGCTTCTTCCACCGATCAATTGAAACTTTGAGAAAGCTTCTTGTGCTTCCCTAAATTAGATGTATACTCTTTTGGACACACACACACACAAAGACACACACATATGTGAGGCCATAACTAATTTACATAATCTGGGTAAGCAAGAATGATAACTTATACAGTGCCTAGCACCCACTAGAAGCTTAGGAAATATTTTACTAAGTTTTGATTTGACAACATTGGTCCATAATAACATAATAACAACTCTATCAGACCGTATCCGTGCATGATCTAGACATTTACACAGAAGACACAAATTTACACAAAATATTTAAGATATTAAAGAATATGTGTTATAAGCAATTGTTTTTCTTCCTAAATTGCTTAGAAAATGTCAAAATGTCCCCCATGTCACTGTTATTCCTGAGTGATGGAAGCCAAAACTTGTTCTTTTGTTCAGATACCCTGATATGCATATTATTTACATTTCTCGGACACTGTATCCAGTTGACTTGGCTCAGGGTCACTTATTCTGAAATCACCATGAAGTCACAGGGAATGGAATTTTACACTGAACAAGAGAGTCTAGACACTTGCACTTTGTATACGAGCATCTTTTAGTTTTATCATCATGGCCAAAGTCAGTCAACTTCACGTTGTCAAGTTTCTTAGCTGTCAGATGCCTTATTAAAGGTGATAAATTCAATTAGTTTGTTGAATTTATAGAATGTCAATCAATTTGACGTGTTTCTTTTTCTTTCACCACAGTAAATAAACTAACCAGTTTTCTTTTCTGCCCTCCCCCTCTGCTCCCCACGAACCGATAGAACCAGGCATAGGTGTCACTTTGGAAAGACTTGGGTTTAGTTTATTTATTTATTACTCACTAACTTTGTTTCTTGAACACAGGACCTACAGATTGGTTACTGAGTATTTGTGAGATCCAGAACATCAAGCCCAGAGCAGTGACCAGCACATTGCAGGACCAAGAGACCAAGAAAAACGATTGCTTCAAGGTCACAAGCATGAAAAAAGAAGCAAAGGTAGGTTATGGTGGTTTGGGGGATGGTGGCAGTAGTTGTGAAGCACAGTGGCAAAGATCAGAGTGATGATGGGTCTAGGGAGAAAGGCAATTGCAGAAAATAATGTAGAGAAATACAGAAAATATTTTATAAAAAGATGGTGGAGCACAAATTAAAGAGTCAAGAAAATGTAAAAGCCAAGAAGTTTAATACGGACAAGTAACTGTAAGTTGTGAGTCTTGGGCATAACTGCTTTCTAGGGATAACCCATCCAGGCCCACTTTGTGACACTGCTTAGCTAATGGAATACAGTTCTCCAAAGCAGTGTTTTCGATGTTTCCTACTCCTAATGGCAGAGAAAAAAATGAGCCTTTATTCACAGATATAAAACCCCTTCAGCTACCTGAAGCCAAGCTATATCTTGGAAGTAACATATTTTATTTCAAAAATTCATGTATAATTTACATGCTATTCTATAAAATATCTGTGTTCATCTTAAAGATGTTTTTAGCCAAAATTTGAAGAAAATTGAAAGTTCCAGGAACCCCAGCATGTGTGTCCCTGAAGTTCTGCACACCCCTGGGCATGCTACCCTCTAATTCCCAGGAGTGTAGAATCATGGTCTTGAAGCAAAAGGTAAAGAGATACTTTCAATATTGCTGCAAAGCAGATGATAAAAGTTTTCTGGGGAAAACAAGCCTTTATTTTAGGTCATTTGCAAGTTCCTTGAAGGCATGTGCTTTTTAAAAAAAAAAAGTTTTATTTTATATTGGAGTATAGTTGATTGACAATGTTGTGATGATAGTTTCAGGTGTACAGCAAAGTGATTCGGTTATATGTATACATGTATCCATTCTTTTTCAAATTCTTTTCCCATTTAAGTTGTTACATAACATTGAGCAGAGTTCCCTGCGCTATACAGCAGGTCCGTGTTGGTTATCCATTTTAGATCTAGTGGTGTGTACGTGTGCTTTTTTTAAGGGTGGTTATAGAGTTCTTGATCTGTCCTGGACCGTTTGGATGAGCTCTTAAGTGTGTCCAAGGATTTGACAGAAGTTCGGGAAAGGGCTGATGTGTTCACAAAATAAGCCCCCGAGTGTGTTAACTATTGATAATTATGTGCTACTAGCAACTGCAGTTCAACACGTCACTTTCGTCAGAACGTCTTCGTTCGGACTGGTGGCAACATGGGACCAGCTGTGCCCGACCCCCAGAGTGGGTGACACTGACACACCCCCTGGCTGTACCTGTGCTCACGCACCTCCTAGAAAATTAGGTTGTTCTTAGTTAACTAAGGAAAAAATGTTTCTTTTTTGACAGTTGACAGACTACAGACTTCCATACCCACAAATACCAGCCAAAACGTATGCCTAATTATTTTATAAATTATGTTGTGCTGTCACAGACCCCTTCTGGGAGTCAAAACACTTCTACCTGTCTTCGTTCCTCCCCTGCCTGGGGCTGAGGGAAACTCACCAACTGCTACCCGTCCCGTCTTGTTCATCCATCCTTGCTCCTGCGGGAGTCCTGTTTATCTTCCCATCAGCGGGTGGTCCCTCTCCGTCTGCCTTGGATCGGTATAATGGGACACCCAGTTTACCTTCCATGATCTACGAAGGTACTTCTTAAAATGCCCTCTTCCTGGGAAGGTGTTCACCTTCACGGGCTTTTTGTTCTGCTCTCTTTCTGCCACAGCAACAGGGAAAATCATTCTTCAAACACCTGCAAACTATTTTTTATTTTCAATATGAAATATTACAAGCAGTTTTGTGCACTGGGAATATGAGCTTCTGCTCAAGCCCTCGATATAGAATTCATCCCTGAAAATTCTTAGCGCAGGGCAACACCTCTAGAACTGTCTGAAGAGCCCTCTACAAGTCCCACTCCCCACACACAGGGACACGTACAGTCACTACACTGTCATCTTCCCTATTCTGTTCTGATGCTTCAAATGCCTAAGTCAGAGCATGTGTATTTCATTCACAGAGGATGTAAAATACAGATGCTCTTGAAAGAGTTAATAATTGCCCTAAAATCACACTGGAGACTAAATGACCTAATAGATCCTTCCTCTGATCATATGTAACAGTTATCATGCTTTTGGCTGCAATTAACAGAAAACCTGACTCAGGGAGATTAAACAATATGGAAAATGTCTCAGCTCACACAAGGAGACATCCAGAGACAGGGAGCTACCAGAGTTGGTAAAGCCGGTAGCTGAGCAGCGTTGATCAAGAGCACAATTCCCTCCACCCTGTTGCTCTGTGACCCTCAATTTGCCCCCTCTACCCTGGGGCTTGTCCTCTTGTCAACAAATAGATCCCTGCAGCCACTTACATGGTCAAACAACACTTTCAAATTCAAGAAAGGGATACGAGGGCATATCCAGTCCGAGATTCCCACTTTAGGAGTGAAAAAAATTGCAGAACAGCCCTCTAGAGAGTTGCCTCCAGATTTTATTCACCAGAATTGTGTCATATGGGCATCCTACACCAATAGTGGACAGGGAGAATGGAGTTGTTGTGGTTATCTTAGACCAGTGGTTCTCAGACTTTAACTCACATCATGGTACCTGGAGGGCTTATTACAGCGCAGATTGCCAGACTTCACCTCCTCAGGTGACTTAGTGAGTCCAAGATGAGGCTCTAGAATTTACATCATGAGATGCTGTTGTTGCTGGTCTTGGGACCCACAGTTTGAGAACAAGTGTCTAAGCTTATCGAAATTGTGAAAGTGGACCAATTGAAATGGTATATAAGATAACAGATATTAACATATACTGTAAATACTTAAATATAAACTATTAGCAACATTCTAATCAAAATGTGTTCCCATTTCTCTGGTTAAGATGCAAGAATTCGGTCATTCTGGACCAAATAAAAATTCAGGTTGGTAACATTGTCTCAAACTGTATTCTTGGTTACCATCATTTAAATAATGAGTGTACTATGAAGTATACAACTTTAAAACTATTTTACACATCTACTGTAAAGGTATTTTCTGTATACTATTTCTTAAAGCAGATCACTTTATAAGATACGCATATTCATGAATGCTGTGTAATACTTCATTTCACTTTGTCATTCAATTTCACTTTCAGACATATTCTTTTTAATTGCCATAGATAAGTATTCTTTTATATGTATAAATGCTCCTGATGCTTCAGAACCAAGTAAAAATGAGGAAATTATATAGGTTGTTTTGTAAAGTCACATAAACTTGAATTTTAATAACTACTATACCCCACAATCCTTTAGAAGAATTTTTCTTCTCAGATTCCCTCGAGAATTGTTTTGTAAGATGGGCAAATCCAGACTTGAGCAAAACATTACAAGTACAAAGGTTTGTGCATCTCATTAAATGTTGACATTTCATCTAGAGCTCTCTATGTTCAGCAGCTAGAGGTGTAGGAAAGTGAAGTGGAGACACAAGGCAATTCATGAAACAAATCGAAGTTCCCCACAAATCACTTTCCATTGAATCTTTCTTTTAAAAGCCAAAAAATGATATCCCTGACTAAACTATATGGACAATTGTGCCAATTCTTAATTCTATTTTTAACATAAACAGACACAAGTTATTGAATGCTGCATAGTTATTGAATGCTGCATAGTTATTAAATGCTGCATAGTTATTGAATGCTGCGTGGTTATTGAATGCTGCATAGTTATTGAATGCTGCATAGTTGTTGAACGCTGCATAGTTGTTGAATGCTGCATAGTTATTGAATGCTGCATAGTTATTGAATACTGCATGGTTATTGAATGCTGCATAGTTATTGAATGCTGCATAGTTATTGAATGCTGCATAGTTGTCGAATGCTGCATAGTTATTGAATGCTGCATAGTTATTGAATGACAAGGGTCTTTGAAGCCAGAGCACCTCAGCCACCTTCACAACCCCACCAAAAATTTCCAGGTTTTCCATTAACCAAAGACACATGGGAAAATGTCTCTAAACACAAAATAGGAAGAAAGAAGTGGCAAGTATATATTTTTTTTTACTTCCTTCTTCCCACTACAAAGTTTAACTCTCCACCCTCACCTTGCGAATTCACTACAGAGAAGCTAAGTGATTATTTTATTGTATCTCTAGATCTGAAAGATGACAATGTGGTTTCAAACAATATATTCATTTAAAAAAAAAAAAAAGCTTCTTTATAACAGCAAGTGTTCAACAGTGCTTTTCTGCATCAGTTACCTGAAAGTGATAGATTGCTCGTGTTATATGGGGCACGCTCTCAGCATTACCTGCTTTTATTCTGGGGGTTTGGTATGTGGAGTTATTTTAATGTATTTTAAAAAATAACATATAGGCCAAAGACAAGAAAAATTTAACCAGAGAGGCCAAAATCGCTTAAAAATATTTTTAAAAGATGCTAAAATAAAGTTTTCTTTTTAAAGGACTGGTTTTATACCAAGTGCTTTCTTTTACTATTTTATTTTGGGGATAAACTTTGGCGTTTTTGAGACACCTAAATATTGGAAAATCCTATCAACATACTCTAGCAACTGCCCTCACATTCATATAAAATAGTTAACTGAAGAAGTGTCTTCTTAATGGAAATATTTCCTGTAACAGCTACTAAAACAGAAAAGAAAAAAACATAAAAATTTGATCCTCAAGTACAAGCTTTTTTCTGTGGCTTTCAAGACACTCTACTACATTAGAATAGTTTCTAAAACAAGTTTTATCTCCTACAAATCCTCTTTTGTTTCGGCCATACAATATCTTTAACATTCCTAATAAATTATCCTTCTAAAACAGCTGCTCTCTATTCTAACTGTACAGTCACCAGTGAATTTAGATACCCTACCATTTCCCTCCATAAATGCTTGCCTTTGACCACCTAGAAAAACAGAAATATAATGCAGGCCACATAGGTGATTTCAAATTTCTAGTAGCCACATTTTTTAAAGTTTAAAAAATAATAATAAAATTAATTTTCTATAATAGCTTTCTCAAGATATAATTTGCATACCATAAAATTCACCTTTTGAAAGTGCACGGTTTGATCGTTTTTGGTCCATACACCAAGGTTTGTAACCACCACCTTGAGCTAATTTTAAAACATTTTCATCTCCCAGAAGAAACTCTGTATTCATTAGTGGTCACAGCCCAGTTCCTCCTCCCCTCAAACTCTGGCAACAACTAGACTGTACTTTCTATCTCTATGGATTTGTCTATTCCAAGATATTTCATATAAATTGAATCATACAATATGTGGCCTCTTGTGTCTGGCTTCTCATGTTTTCAAGGTTCATCCATGTTTCAGCATGTATCAGTCTTTCTTTCCTTTGTATTGATGAATAACATTTCATTTTATAGATAGACCCATTTTGTTTATCCATTTATTAATCTATGGATATTTGGATTGTCTCCACTTTTGACTATTATGAACAGTGCTGCTGTGAACATTTGTGTAGAAGTTTTTGTCTGGACATGCATATTAGCTTGGGCTACCATAACAAACTACCAAAGTCTGGGTGACTTAAACAGCAGAAATTGACTCTCAATGTTCTGGAGGCTAGAAGTTCAAAACCAAGGTGCCAGCATGGTTGGTTTCTGCCAAAAGGTCTCTTCCTGGCTTGTAGATGGCCACCTTCTTGGTGTGTCCTCACGTGGCTGGGAGAAAGAAAGCAAGCTCTCAGGTAGCTCTACTTATAAAGGCACTAATCCCATCAGGAGGGCTCTACTTTCATGACCTCATCTAAACCTAATTATCTCAAAAAGACCTCATTCAAAATACCATCACATGGGGGTTAAGTCTTCAACATATGAATTTGGGCAGGGGGACACAAACACTCAGTCCATAGCAACATGCTTTCATTTGTCTTGAGTATATACCAAAGAGAAGAACTGCTGTGTCATATGGTAACTCTATGTTTAACATTTGAAGACTGACAGACTCTTTTTCAAAGCAGCTGTGCCATTTTACATGTTCACTAGCAATGTATGAAGGTTCCAATTTCTCCATATTCTCAAAAACACTTGTAATTGTCTATGTTTTTTACTTTACCATCCTGGTGGGTGTGAAGTGGTATCAAATAGTGGTTTTGATTTGCTTTTCCCTAATATCTAATGGTATTGAGCATCTCCTCATGTGCTTGCCAGATATTTGCATGTCTTTTTTGGAGAAATACCTTTTTAAAACCTTGCCCACTTTTAATCGGGTTATGTCTTTATCACTGGGTTGAGTTGTAAAAGTACCTTATATATTCAGGATACAAGTCACTTACCAGACATATGATTTGCAAATATTTTCTCCCAGCCTGTGGCTTGTCTTATTACTTTCTTGGTGGTGTTTTTCGAAGCACAAACATTTTTGCTTCTGAAGATGTCCAGTTTATGTATCTATTTTTGGATGTTTGTGTTTTGGGTGTCACATCTAAGAAACCATTGGGTAAAATTAATTTTAATAAATATTTTATTTAATGCAATTTAATCAAAATATCATCATTCAATGTAAAATGAATAATTATAAAATATATAAATTTTAATTCAATATAAAATATAAATCAATATAAAAATTATTAATGGATACTTTTCTTTCTTTTTTTCACACTAAGTCTTTAAAATCTGCTGTGTATCTGAAAAAACAGAAGCCAGTGTTATGTGGTGGCAGAAAAATTAGTGAAACTGCCACCCATAGTAACACAGAAGATGGCAAAAGCACCTCAAAACTTGTAGATTTGGCCAAGGAGATTCTAGAAAGGAATGTTGAAAGTGTAAGTTATCTTCTTTCAACTGTGTATAAGGTAACTCTTATATACTTCTTTTAGCTGTATATACGAGATAAATAAGATATGAACGATATAAAACTGTTTAGTTTTTAATGAGTTTAATGGAAATATAGAGTGCCCAGGGAAATGTCTCTAGTCAGCAAAACATCCTCAAAATGAAAAATGTTTTTAAGGAAAAAAGCAATTACAAGGCTGCCAATAGATCTTGCCCTCAGAGTCAAGACTAATTCAAGAATTCTTTCAGGGTCAAGGAAGTTTTCTGGTAAAGACCTCAGAATGACAGAAGTCAGTGACTCATAGGCTCTGCCACCTGAACAAAAGGGCCTCTAAGAGTCTTAAGGGCATTGTTTCATTCCATCCTACTCACAGGCCGAAGTAGAGAAAGACCTGTCTTGAAGAGGTCTGTGAGGATGGCTTTTCTTTAATGTATTTGACTATTATCTGATACATAGGAAACCCACAAAATTTTAAAGGAGATTTTTAGCTGATAAACTAGGTAATTCCAAGATTCAATAATAAAAAAAAAAAGAGTATAAGAGAATTAAAAATTTCATGTGTAAACATTTTAACTTACCAAATTATCATAAAAGATAAAATCACATAGCCAAATTTGGAAGCATATTACAAATATATTTTTCCTTATGTTTAAGTTTGTAAAGAGCCTTCTGGCTCTTTTAAGGAATTAAATTTACTATGAACAATCTATGCATGTTTAACAGCTCTATGCACATATCTATATGTATTTATATGTATGTGTGTATGTATGTGTGTGATAGCTAAATTGGGCTGTCTTTTGTCATCATGAAGCTTCCCATGCTTTGTATGATGGCAAGGAAAGTAACTGACCTAGTTAAAATGAAGAATTAATTTATCCAAAGCAACTGCTTTAGTAATCCCATGCTAACAACTTAACTTCATTGTCCTGTTTTTCTCTCTGATTGCCATAACTTGCTCTATAAGAGACAAAGCATGATTTAGAAGAGTATAGGTTTATACCAAGTAAACAGAAAGTAAGAAGTTGATATAAAGGTCAGCCATTATGAACATTACCTGTTGAGCCATTTGTGGTTTATACTTGACATTGTCAAAACATAGCTGGAATGTTATAACATGATCCCTTATCTGTCATCTATTTCACATAGGCCCACTGATTTTAAATATCTTCAGCTTTACTAAAAAATAAATAAACCAAAAATTTCAATGACTGTGTCTAATTTTTAAAAAATGGCATTTCTATTTTACTTGACAATTCCCTTAATCTCATTGCTGCAGCTACAAAACAGCATTTAAAATTTCCAAGATGCAGACATACCTCCTTTGCTTTCACTTGCTTGTACACTCACGCCCACATTAAATGACATTATAAAGTATTTCCTTTCAATTCTTGTTATACATAAATACACATGTTACATGGATGTGTTGGATTTTCTTTTGGATTCAATAACTGGAGGTTCATTTTTTGGTGACATCTTTAGGCATCCTTCCAAAAATATCAGCACTGTTCAGCCTCTACAGATGTATGGCAGTTTGTGCATTGTGGTTGGGGGCAATGTGTGTATGTGTGCACACATTTGTGGAAAGAGAAAAGTGGTTGGGGGAATGAAGAAGAGATATTTTCTATTAGATGGTCATTATACTTTACCAATTTTTTAGGCTATTCCACACCATATTGGAACCAAATCAGCCCCAACTTTAGAGGTTCATCTTCGTCACTCATCTCCTTAGGGCACATTAAAGTGCCAAAATCTGTTAAATTCCTTTCTGTACGAGGCCACTGTTGTTCCCTTATAAGAATCTTTTTTCTTGTCAGAAACATTCAGTCGCCTAATTGGAACACCCTCTCATTCTAAATCAACGAAAAATTCTCAGCTTATATTTCAATCCCACTTCTAGGCAAGCCTCTGCTAGCCCCTAGCTTCCTCCTCTTCTAGGAACACATGATTTTTTTCTTTCTGAAGCATGTGGCTGCCATTATAGCTGGCCCCGCAGGGGAGGATAATTTGCTCATTGTGGATTAGTTGCCTTCAGCAGGTAAGTCTCACCTGGGTCACATCCTTTAAGGGTATATCCGTGGACAGGACTGCCTGAAAACTTTCACTGGAATGTGCAAAACTCTGCCCTGGCTTGTCTTGCTTTCTGTTGCACTATCCAGGGCTAACTTTTTCTCAAAAGTTAACACCATTATGACTGAATCAGTAACTTTTTCTGCATTTTATTGCATCCTTTTTTGGTTTTCTATGCTGCATGTCAGACAAGTTGTACCTGAAGGAATGCAAACTGGCATTCTGGAAATTTCTGACTCAGCTATTACACAAAACCTCTAAAGAAGTTTGCCTTAATCTATTCAGCCTAGTTTCTACATGAGTTGAATAAACTGATAGTTAGTAAATATGTGTATGATGGGGTAGGAGGAGTGTTCTTGATGTCACATACAGCATATGCACCTAAAATAAGAAATTTGGACTGTCTGGCCAGCAAAATATAAAATACTTGATATCCCATAATCTGCTCCATTTAATATCATGTATTTCATGTAAAGGCTACATTTTGTTGTAAAGAATCTTATTGTATTCTTGCTCATTTTGACCCTGAAAAAATATCTCTCTGAACCAGTAAAATCATTAAGAAATGGGTGCTACCATAAATGACCCTCCTCACCCTCAATTAATAATTTTAATCCTGTAGCCTATGGTATATTGAAGTTCAATTTATTCTACTTACAGCTTCAGGAGATCCACAAATTTCATGAATTGCATATATATGCATTCAGGAGGGAAAGAGTGGTCATAATTTTTATGGTATTCTCAAAAGAAACTTACTCCTCCAAAAAAATGTTAGTAACTGGTGCTCTAGGTTAATTGATATTTTGGAAGATATTGAAAATACACGTGCAAGATGGTGGTTTAAATGATTCAAGATCATAGTGTTTTTTAAAATCATATTTACATCATTGTCTACAGCTTTCCCTCTGTATTAATTTCCCATACTCATTCATCATTCCATTATTCATCATCACATGGAACCCACTATTCAACTGCATCTAATGTGCTGTGCTTTTTAAAGCACACTAAAAATGATGGTCATTATCTTCTGGATGGAATCAATTGAAAGAGAATATGGAAGGGAAAAAAATTGTGCAACTATAGACTTTTTGCTGCGTGAATTAGGAGTAGTTTGTAAATGATGGGGGAATAAAAATAGAGTAGTTTCTGACAGGAAAATACTTTACAATAAATTAAAACTAAGGAGTATATGAAAGAAGGAAACTTCTTTTTTAATAAATTTATTTATTTTATTTTATTTATTTTTGGCTGCGTTGGGTCTTCGTTGCTGCGCGCGGGTTTTCTCTAGTTGTGGTGAGCGAGGGCTACTCTTCCTTGTGATGCGCAGGCTTCTCGTTGCGGTGGCTTCTCTTGTTGCGGAGCACGGGCTCTAGGCACGCAAGCTTCAGTAGCTGTGGCACGCTGGCTTAGTAGTTGTGGCTCTCGGGCTCTAGAGTGCAGGCTCAACAGTTGTGGTGTACGGGCTTAGTTGCTCCACGGCATGTGGGATCTTCCCGGACCAGGGCTCGAACCCGTGTTTCCTGCATTGGCAGGCAGATTCTTAACCACTGTGCCACCAGGGAAGCCCAAGAAGGAAACTTTTAAAACTCACAGCAATAAATTAGAAGCAACAATTATGTGTGTGTAAATGAGCCAGATTAACTAAACTAATTTCTAAAATTCATTAATACTTTTCTTGAAAGTTTTATTTCATATAGTGCTTATAACTCCTAACATCACGATATGTCTTTCTTGTGCCAGCTGTATCATTATGTTTCTTGCGTAGTTATGAAATTCCCATTATAAATCATGTAAAAAATACTGCATATACACTTACAAAGCTTTTTTTTTTTCAAAATAGAAGGCAAACTCATTTCAGCTGTAATCTTGTGATTGCTGTTTCCTTGGATAAATATTCACAATTTCTTTAAAAATGATAAAAAGAAAAAAGGTTTTTTTCCAAGATGCTGTATGATAGCCGTAATCCAAGATGTCCTCTGATGATCTCTGTCTCCTTGGCTGCAAACACTTGTAGAAAGGATTCAAAGGATGAGAAGAACTGAATGGATCATTGCTGACTTGGAAGATAGAAGAAGGGGAATGTGGGCCAAAGAATTTGGGCAGCCTGTAGAATTTGTGAAGGGTTACCTGACAGCTAACAAGGAATCAGGAACAACAGTCCTATAACCACAAAGAACTGAATTTGCCAACAACTTGAATAAGCGAAGAAATGGATTCTCCCCTATAGTCTTCAAAGAGGAGCACAGCTCTGCTGCTGTCTTGATCTCAGCCTTGTGTGACCCACGTCAGACTCCTGACCTACAGAATTGTGTGATGAATTTGTGATATCTTAGGCCCCTGACTGTGTGGTAATTTATAATAGCAGTGACAGAAGACTAACACAGGTGCATTTTGCACGTGGGAGGGATGTGAATGATTGAGTACCAGAGGGTAGAGTGTGGTAACCAGCCTCCAAGATGGCCACCAATGACTACTGCCTCCTGAAATTTGCATCCTGGTGTAATCCCCTCCCAGGGTGTGCCAGAGATAGCCCGTGTGACTGTTAAAATATGGCAGAAGTGATGGTATATTACTGTGCTATTGCTTTATTGCCTCAACTCCAAATTCACCTTTTTTGCCTGTTCAGTGAAGACGAGCCCTTCACATGCTCTGCCTTTGCCACCTGGCACTATGCTAAACTTTGTCAATAGAGGGCGCTGTAGAGGCTGCAGGAAGAAAAGGTCTTCCCTTCTGCTTCCAGTGGGCTCACCTGTCCAGCTCCTGAGGCACCTGCGGTTCTCTAGCTTCTATTTCCTGCAATAACACCAGCTCCTCCAGCACAAGCTCCCGAGGAGCAGGTGGCTTCTAAGTGTCCCTAGTGAGACGCAACCCAGAACCTCTGAGGGCAGATTTCCAGCAAGTTGCAGAGAGCTGATTTCTGGCAAGGTCCACAGGTACAACACCATGGAGATTTCTCCCACATTCAGTGAGTCACGGTCACACCTGCAACAAGGTGTGGATCTCAGTCTTGGGGAGGGGTCTCTTCCTTGAGTGTTCTCTCAGTCCTAGAGGTTCCTAATTTTTTCTATTCCTACATTCTTTAGAGTTCTTTTTACATATTAGCTAATCCTTCATTATTCCAACCCCCTGTTTGGTTAATGATTCTTTATATTAAACTTTCCCCATCCAAGTTGCCATGTAGTTTCTCTCTCCTGATTGGACTCAGACCCAGTCACTTCTGGATTTGGTTATAAAAGGCACAGTAGATTCTGTCTTGTCACACATTCTCTGCCCACGTGCTTTGGGGGGAGATAGCTGCCATGACCTACTCAGCAACTGGCGAGGTCCACGCAGTGAGGCACTGAAGCTACTGGCCGGCAGCCACGTGAGGGAGCTTGGACGTGGATCCTCCGGCACCGTCAGGCCTTCGGGTGAGTCTGCAGCCCTGGCTGACTTCGCGATTGCAGCCTTGAGAAACCCAGACGCAGAGCCACCTGGCTAAGCTGCTCACAGACTCCCTGCCTCAGAAACTAAGTGAGATAATAAAAGTTTGTGGTTTTAAGCCACTAAGTTTTGAGATAATGTGTTAATGTAGTAATCAATAATGAATACACTTGGCTTAAAGTTTATTCTAAAAATCTGAATTATTTTTGTACAAAATCTTTACACTGAAACCTCTTTGTAATCAAGAATTTTGATCAGTCAATAGAACATTCTTATTCCACAAGATGCTAAAATCGATGCAGAAGTCTTATGTAACCTAGCGTGAAGATCACAGGTTCTGTCAGCTGCCAAAGTACGAGCGGGGGAACTATTGTACCTGCTGAGCATCAGTCTCTCAGAATATGACTAATAGCACCTGCTTCAAACAGCCATTGGTGTGAATTAAATGGGTGAATGAATGCAAAAGACTTAAGCACTTAAGGTGCTTGGCAAAGAGTAGACTCTATAACAATTAATAAAATAAAACTTAAATCCACATAGAGAATTAGGACAAGTCATAACAGTTTATTTTAAAATAATTTAATCTGAAGCATATATTTTCATGGACTCAGCTTCCAAGCATGCTATGCCAGAACCTTATCACCGTATTGTACTAACTGCTCATTTATTTCTCTACAATTTCCACTAGACTATAAGCTTCAGGAAGGCAGATATTATGTTCCTCTTTTTCATGATTGTAGCCACAATACCTGGGATAATAACTAACATTATAGTCAAATAATAGTATCTGTTAAATAAAGAAGGACTCAATGTCATACAATAAGATTTCTGAAGTAATTTTAGCTACAACTATCTTTTTTTTTTTTTTTTAAAGCTTGATGGTATTCACATTCCTTAATTTGTGTCATGCTTTATTTATTTATTTATTTATTTATTTAATTTATTTATGGCTGTGTTGGGTCTTCGTTTCTGTGCGAGGGCTCTCTCTAGTTGCGGCAAGCAGAGGCCACTCTTCATCGCGGTGCGCGGGCCTCTCACTATCGCGGCCTCTCTTGTTGCAGAGCACAGGCCCCAGACGCGCAGGCTCAGTAGTTGTGGCTCACGGGCCCAGCTGCTCCGCGGCATGTGGGATCTTCCCAGACCAGGGCTCGAACCCGTGTCCCCTGCATTGGCAGGCAGATTCTCAACCACTGAGACACCAGGGAAGCCCCAGCTACAACTATCTTTGGTAGTGTTGAACTGAATTTAAAATATCTTAGCTTTGGGGCTTCCCTGGTGGCGCAGTGGTTGAGAATCTGCCTGCCAGTGCAGGGGACACAGGTTGAGTCCTGGTCCAGGAAGATCCCACATGCCGCGGAGCAACTAGGCCCATGAGCCACAACTACTGAGCCTGCGCGTCTGGAGCCTGTGCTCCGCAACAAGAGAGGCCGCGATAGCGAGAGGCCCACGCACCGCGATGAAGAGTGGCCCCCGCTTGCTGCAACTAGAGAAAGCCCTCGCACAGAAACGAAGACCCAACACAGCCAAAAATAAATTAATTAATTAAAAAAATAATAATAAAAAATGTGCAGTGAAATGGTTGTTAAATTTTAAAAAAATCTTAGCTTTTAAAATGATATATATTACTATTAAATGTTTGTGATAACATCAGATTCTTTAATTAATAGCAAATGCCACTACAATTATGCTTTATAATCTTTATGGAAATAAAACGCAAGAATACTACATCCTTTAACAATGTTTCCAACCTCTTCCCACAGTACTCAATAGTTTAAGAAACCTACACTGCTTATATTTTGTAATTCTTTAGCCCTTAATAACAAGATTGAAGTTTTTTACTAATAATTTTCATTGTAACAGTTACTGATATTCTAGAACAATACTCTATTTTTGGTTGACAATTTCTCTCCTCACTACTAGCCAATGATGTCACCTCTTTCATCATATGGAATTCAATACATTCCAAGTCAAGGACAACGTGTTCCATATTTACAATGAAATTATGGTTTCCTCATCAAAAGGCAAATCCTTCATTTCAAAAATTTGAATGATTTTTAAAATAGAATGCCAGATGGCTAAATTTAGGTGCTGAAGAAAGTCTAATTCAGGAACACTTTATGGCACCAGTCCCAAACATTTTCATTTGATTATGGATTGAATATATTTTCATTCATTTTAAACTCTTGTGTCTCTGTATGTTGTTCTGAGATAGGAGAACGCATGTTGGTAGACAAATTGACCTCAAAAAAATGCCACTCTGCTTAAAGGACCTATTTCTGCTGACATACTGGAAAGATGGGCTTATGCTTGGTGACAGGTTTTTCAGGTATCCAGGTCATATAGGTTAATGGTCAAATGTACATAGGTAGCATTCTGCTTCATAATGAATGGATATCGCTGAAATACAACAGGTAAACTACAATCCACAGAGTTTGCAAAGGCTGGAAAATACAGATCACATAGAACTCTCTACTATGCCTTGATGTGTTCCACTATTTTCATCTGTATTTTTTGTTTATTTGTTTTGTTTTTGCCACGTTTGTCTTACCTTTGTTAATCTTTCTTATGCAGCTTCATCCTAGCTTTAGGTTGAAAATAATTGTTAAAAGTGTATTTCTTTACTAATCATTATCATAAATTCATGAATTATTTCAGGTTGTATGAAGGCTTTTTAAAAAATTCATTGCTTCCCATTTTTGGATGAATTTTGGTTCCTTCAGTCATTCTTCCGGCAACGCTCTTCCCATTTAGGCCAGTGCACTGTGGCATTCCCCTTGCTATAACTTAGCTATTGTAGTAAGCCAGAGGAGGTCAACTACATCTGTTTGAGGTTCAACACCAGCTCTTACAGTGAATTTCCGAACTGCACTTTGCACATCTGTAAAACTGTGTAATAACAACTGTCCCACCTGTATCACTGTGTTGTGGTGAGAATTGTATGAGATAACGTTTGTGAACATGTGCCATAAGCTGCAATGTCTTCTAAAGCCATGAGGGATAATCTGCTTATGTTTGCCCTCTTCCTTAGAATTGCATCTTTGTGCATAAAGATCCTCTCCCCAACCTGTTGCAACTGATTCATCCTTAAAGACCAACTCAGACTCAACTTTCTCCCAGTAACCTTCTCTCACCCTTTAAGTGAGTCTTCCAACTCTGAGCTTCTGTAACTTATTAATTGTATTCATTGATTTCAAATTTGTCATTATGTCCTACACTGTAGGATGTTTTTACTCACTGGGGTTCCACATGGTAAACCCCAAACCCTCCTGACGATTGCATGTCTGGTCCACTTTTCACTGGTCTCCTGCACACACCTGTGTGAGGTGCGTTATAAGTTACATTTCATCTCACACAGCCTCTCCCTTTACATTGCCACTCATAGCTCATAATCCTCTTTCCTCTCTCCCTCTCCAAGCCTCTTGGCCTGAGATGCTTCCATGAAAATATTGCAAAATGACTTCAGAAATTTAAATTTTTAATTTAAATTTTATATTAAAATATTTACATTAAAATTTTCACTTTAGATTTTTAAGTTACAGTTTTGATTGTTATTTCTCAGACTTTGTCTATAGCTACTCAGAATGAATACCTCCCTCTAGCCAATGAACAGAAAAGAATAAAATTTGACATACAATTGATTAACTGAATCATCTCTTTAAAAAATGCCATTCAACTTGAACAGCAAACCCCAACCCAAATTTGGATGTAGATTTGCTTGTCAACAAATGCAATTAATTTCCCCCTAGGTACTTGTAAATATTTTTCAGGCCAAATATTTTGATTGACAGTGAAAGGGTATCTGGCTTACTCTGTCCTGTCTTTAGCATCACCGAGAGCTCCACTGAGACAAAAAGTAGAGATTGAGAAATTTGACAGTGTTTTCCTAGGACTCATCTTCATTTATTAGCTTTTTAAAAATTACCTGGGAATGAGCCTAGGCACATAACATCATGAAAATTCAAGAACCTGTTGTTGAACTATTCATTATCTTCCAAGAATCTATTTTGTAGCCAAAGAAAAATATGTTACAATATTTTTTATTCCCCTCGTAAATAGCTTATGAACAAGTATGTTGATTTTGACATTCAAGAATTGAATAGGCATCCTATACCTCACCTTCCCATAATAAGACTTTTGCTAAACAAAATATAATGCTAGGTGTTTTCTCATGGTAATTTATCTATCTGCTCTCCAAGTGATATGTTCTCAAAATATTCCATTAAACATGAGTTTTTTAAATGTGCCTTGCCTAAGTTTGTACAATCCAAGTAAAGTTCACAAAACACTTTGCAAACTTTGTTTAATTAAATACAATACCACACCTTTGCTTTAAGTGTAATGATCATCATTTCTTACAGACAATTTTTAATGAGTTTGCTCTTTGCAATACCCCTCATATATTTTCTTCTCCTTCCAGGCACAGGTGATGAAATTGTGATCAACATTATGAAATTGGATCACAATTATTTCTTTAATCAAAACAAACCAAGCCTTATGCCATAGGTGTGGAAAACCATATTGCTATGCTATCCAATTGCAGTCATATTTTGTAATCAGCACTTTTGGCCAAACACATGGTGTAAATTATATGGAAAATGAGAAGGCATGTTCTGTCTCATGCCGTTGCCAGGTATGTTTCATATTTAGATATAAACAACGAGAGAAATTCAAATTTCACAACAGTTGAGTCATTTCTGCCACCGTGGATGCTTGTAGCTTATTAATAGCAAAGCTGTTTTCTTGTTTGAGATTTTTTTTTGCACTTAAATTGGTATGTTCCCACCATGCTACTCATGCTTATTTCATTAATTGCTAAGCAATAATTCAATAAAAGCTTCTCTCAGAGAGAAACTCAAACCTCAGATACTTATCAAATGCCCTTCATGCCTGAAGCAAGGAGTGGGCTGAGGAAAAAATTACACTATAAGACATAATCACAAGGTTGCTAATATCTCACGCACATCACATCTAAAATCTAGGATTCCTCCGAGTTAATACCCAGGAAGTATACTTTAAATACCCCCAACAGAAACATCGTTTATAGCTTTTTTGCAGAGGTGTCTATGAAAAAATCAGAAACAAGCCAAATTGTTTCTCCTTCCCTTACAATTATATTAAGGGGTTGAGATCTTTAAGATGGCCTTAGGATGACACCTAGCTGAGTGGAAGAATTGCCTTACAGTCCAATAGAATTTTCTGATTTCCACATAAAGTACTAGAACACATTGCAGAAAAGTCTCCACTTCCATACAATGAGAACAATATAGAGAAATTGCTTTAAGAATATATCCACCTTGGCCATTCCCAGTTTTTTAGCCTTTGTTTCAAACACTAATTTATTGCTCTCCAAATCTTTGAGAAAGACGAGTTCCATGAGATTAAAAGATTGAATATCATAAAATAATGATCAACATTTTAATTCTGCATTTGCAGTTGAAATTCCGGTGTGAGTAAATACATATTCTGGACACCATTATAAAAGCAATGAATCAGGGGTACTCATAAAAAAGGCAGAAATTTTTTATGAGTATCTCTCTTGCCTTTTTCCCTAGCTCTTTTCTAGTCTAGAAAATATATCTATTACTGTACAGTCTTTCAAATTACATTCTGATTTTAATAATAATCACAAATTAATGATGTGTAGTCACATGTCCATTTTCTCAGAGGAAAATAGCCATATGCTTCAATAGCTAAAACTTCTATTTCCACAAACTAATTAAAAGGCCTTTTGGTACAGTAATCAGAAAAACAGGTGTTTCATTTAGTTTCTCTCCCTTCAAGGTTGAATAGTTGCAATTCAAACTTCCCTGCGATTCCTTCAAAGTCAAGGGATGTCACATAGCCCCACATTGCCTGTCACACAACAATATCCTTCTGTCCCTCCCCAGGATTTTGACAGAATGCAAATCAAAGAAAGAAGGCAAACTGTTTTTAGAGTACAATATGTTAAATTATGAGTGGGATTTTTCACAATAGATTTTGGAGATTTTAACTCAGCAAAAGGAAAAAAGACTCGAATCCTGTTTACTTTTCTCTTTGATACATTGAGTACATAAACATATTTTTTAATCTTTGAAAAGATGAGACCCGCTATAGGAGAGATATTCCATTCTTCTTTCTCCAAATGTAATCATCGTATCAAAACCACATCTCTAGGACATGTTCTTGTGAGTACAGGGTGCATTACGTACGATTTTATAATACACACAGTAACTTTGGAAAGCTTCGGCCTTATTCCTGTTGTTAATTATTTAGACTCTGACATATTGCAATAAAACATTTCATCAAGCACTCCAGTCCAGGGAACGATAGGCACCAAAACTGTATTGGTAATGCAAAATAAATGGATCGGGGTTGAAAATAATGAGTTTGGTGGATTACATCTGTCACTGTGAATTATTATTGTTGAACATAATAGGGCAAAGCACTACATAAATAAAGCTTGTCTTCTCTAGTTAAAGGTGAGACAACTACCTCTAATGAGATACAGAAATTCAAGTGTGAGTTATTAATTATACACACAAAAGGTGTATCTGCTTACCCAATCTTACATTTTTGTATGTATATCACTATAGAACAAAAAGTCCCCATTGCTAAAGCTGGTGATAGCTCACAGTGGCTCTTGCCAGAAAGTGGAGAAGACATTCCATTTGGCCACATTTGACCATGCAAGAGGGAAAAGAAAACCAAAACAAAACTAGAACACTTGACTGTGCCATAGCAGATCCAGATTCTGGCACTGATTCTTCTAATTTGCTCTGTGATACACGTGACTTACCTCTGGAACTCAGGTTCATCATCTGTAAAAGTAGGGCCTTGAATGAAATGGTCTTTAAATGCAATTCTAGCTTCAAAACATTCCTTGATTCTTTATACATAAAATGGAATTTTTAAAAATTAAGTGAACCTGGTAGTTTTTTGCTTCTAGAGGCAGAAAGCTTGGCAGAGAACTTACTGGAAGAATAATCCAAGTTGCCTCTCTTGGAATGCAAACATGAGGGAAGGAAGTGGGTGCCCATCATTCAGGAGAAAGGGTGTAATAGAACATTTTATTACACTAGGCAATATTGCCCAACCAGAGTAGGAGCAGAGAAAAGTTGGGATTGCGTCAATTTGCACAGAGGTTTCTGGAAAGGGAAGAATAACAACCCACAGGCTTCAATCCCACAGATTTTGAAATCAGCCCAAGCTGGTTGAGTAGAGTTTAAGGATACCCTCTCCTAAGTTCCCCTGATGGAAATGGACACCAAATCCCTGGAGGGAGGGGGAGTCTGGGCGGCTGATCTGGGCTCAACATGCATAAGTCTGTGGGGAGCTGGCTCCCTCAGACTGTCTTGACAGTGGTGGAGAGGAAGCCTCTCTGGACCTCTTCCTCCTGACTCCTTGCTGTGCTCTCGAGAACAGTAACCACCAGGAGAGGGTGAACTGCAAGAGCGCTTTCTGTGCTACTGGGAGAAATGGAGACTGTGGAAGCATCACCTCGGCCGTTGTAAAGCATCTCCCTGAGGGAGCTGGATGAGTCTCAGAGTTGCATTCAAAAAATGGTCCCAGAGGACCAACCAGAACTTTCAGTTCTGTCCTCCACCAGACATTTGAAAGTGCACCAGCCTTTTTGAACCCAGCTGGGGTTTTAGAAGAGGCTGAGATAATGAACTTCCTGTTGGTAAGCTCAAGTGGCATTTCAAAAGCTTAATAGGAAAAAAAAAAATTTAATGTGAAAAATTTGTAACCAAAGTTGGTGAACGAAGTCAATTGGTTTCATTTTTTATTAACTTTTAATAGCAATATAGTAGCAATATATTTTCAGTGCACAAAACTTAGAGACCCTAGATAAATATTGAATAAAAAGAAAAATCAACAGTAATATCTCCATTCAGAAATAATGACTACTAGTTATAGAAAACAAACTTGTGGTTACAAAAGGGGAGAGGGATAAATTAGGGGGAAGGGATTAACAGATATAAACTACTATATATAAAATAGATAAGCAACAAGGATTTACTGTATAGCACAGGGAATTATATCTAATACCTTGTAATAACCTATAATGGGATATAATCTGTAAAGATATTGAATCACTATGCTGTATGCCTGAAACTAACACAACATTGTAAAGCAACTATACTTCAATTTTTAAAAAAGTCAGAGCTTAAATCTCCCATCAACAAGAAATAATGACTGCTAAAATTTTGAGTCATCCATGCTAGACACAGCTATATCTTTATAAAAATGGAATCAAATAGCTTTGTTTCCTTAGCAAAATATTGTAAACATTTTACCATGTATTTAACAATTCTGTAATATGACTTTAATGGATATATGATTGGATGAGCACATTTTATTGTTGAAATTCAAATGATTTCCAGTTTTTTAAATAATTCTAAAGTGAATATCCTTGAGCATGCCTCTTTATTGATATCTCTGATTATAAATAGATGATAGATAGATAAATCTCTGAAATATCTCATATTTCATTAATATGGAACTGTTGGATTAAAACATAATATTTTATAACTTTTGACACAAAAATGTAGTCAATACTTTCTCTCTAATAATACGAGGCCCTGTGGCATAATGAATTTGCATTTTGAACCTACTCAAAGGGGCACTAGAAAAGTACAACAGCAATTGAAAAAAGAATATGGTCCCTTTGAAAGAAACCAGGTTGTGAAGCTTACAAGGAAAGCAGAGAGTATTTGAAGAGTTTATATATGAACCACAAATAATATCGAGGAGCCATCAGCATGATAGAAGAAAATTTTTATAGGAAATAAGCATGGAGGTAAAAGAAGAGGTGATCATGTAGAAAAATAGAAATATTCACACCTTAGTAGAAAACGTCAAATAATGGAGATTTACATTGCTTACGTATAATCTAAGAATGTAATATTTCTGCTTCTTCTCACAGAAGAAAAAACATGAAAACAATTAAATTTAAGGAGTTAGAATGAAGGTCAATGTCATCATTTTTAAAAAACCTCAGACATCAAGCCTGGAAAGAGATTGCTGTTGATTGATATGAAGAGAAATTATTAGCATGTGAGAAAAGCTTTTGGGGAGAGTGTTTGATGCCACGGTTCTCTGAAGCAGCAAAGCCCTGTATGGCCTTATCCATTTCCCAATGTGATGTGATACCAGATAACACGTGGTGTAATTTTTCTCAAATCAGAGAAAAGCTGGACTCTATTAAGAATTAGTGGGCAAGTATAAAGTAGCAAGTAAACAATGTATCAATAATTGTATAATACCTCTGTCTACAATAAATCTATAAAAACATTTTTTTCAATGTACACATCTCCCCCAACCCCTTCCCACACATAAACACACAATCTCAACCATTGCATACCATCATCCCATGTATCCTGTAAAAAATGATTGGAAGGAAAAAGCAAATCACTCCAAGAGGGATATATTAGAAGGAGCAAGGGAATGGGGGAAATCTCCCATTCCTTTCCTGCAAACTTCAGTGCATAAGACAATGTTTTGGCACTTAGGGTGCCCCCGGGAAAATGAAAGTGTGAGGGCAAGGGAGACTATGGAACCAATTGTCTTTAAAATAAAATGATAAGGCAGATATGCCAGAATATGAATGAGCTCATGAGTGTCTTTGAGCCTTTTCGGACAGAAACAAAAACCATTTGATTAAACACTGCTTATCAAGAACAATCAAAACAAGAAATGCAAAATGAGATTATAAAGTGAAAAAAAAATAAAGGAAAGAAAGGAAGAAAGAAAGAAAAACAAAAACGAAATGCTTGATAACTGAACATCTTGGGAACTTGCTATTGCAGAACATAGTATAAATATTGCATGTCCATGTACATATATATGTAATAAATCTTAATGTAGTAAAAATAGAAACCAACAAAATTATAAAGTCTTTTATAGAAGATGGTCAATTGATATCCTTTAAAATGGAAACATAATTTTAAAATATAATGGCTCTTCACTTTTGGTTATATTTATCTTTAAATCTTAGGTGACTTTCCAGGCACTAATATCTTTTATGAAGCAAATCTGACTTTTATGAATTTCTCTATCCAATTCTATTAAAGCAAAATTTAAAACTTAGTATTTCAAAAATAGTATGTGTATAATGATCCCATTGGCATAAAACTATTGCTAGCTATCCATTGATCTACTTATCCTCATTTTGTCAAAGTTTATGATATTTATATTCTGTTCTGCAACCCTCATTCCCCCTGGTTGCAGAGTGATATCTGAAATAATATTCATTAAAAGTCAGTGCTGCTTAATTCAAGGTGGCAGGATTTGTGGTGATTTGTCATCTTTTTTTTTCTTTTCCACTGCTTGATTTTTTTTTTTTAAAAGCAAATCTATATTTTTATTTATAAAAGAAGTAGTAATTATTTTTTAAAAGAAACATTAGATTAACATCTCAATAACAAGTTCCAAAGAATGTATTTAGACAAGTTCTTAATATTCTTCATTATAATCTACTTCTATATGTATTATAATACAGGTGAGCAGAGATAAACATAAGGAAGTATTAGGAGACCCAGAGGAACAGCTCATCCACCCTTGAGATGCAGTAGGTGTTGAAGATGGGTTCTAAAGACTGAATAGGAGTTTTCTGGATGGACCCTGTTGGGAGGAGATGTGTAAGGATGGTCTGACTGGTCCAATGAATTGTTTGTGCAAAGAGCAAGAAGTAAGATGGCTCAGACTCTTCACAGAACTGCACATAGTTCAGTATCACTGAAGTGAAGAAGGCAACTATGACTCAGACTGGTAAGAAATGAAGGAAGAGGTGTATACTCTGATGTCATGAAACTTCCGGTCTGGTGCGCAATACAAGTCAAAGATAAGTACGTGCAGTGTAATAAGCACTCTGATAGGAAAAAAGCAGGGTGCTTGTGGGGCTCAACAACAAGATCTGCTAATCCAAACTTGGAGTCGAGGGAGGCTTCCTGGAAGAGTGACACTTAAGCTAACGTTAAGTAGGAACTAGTAAGAGGAGAAAGTCGAAAAAGTAGTCTGGATGAGAAGAATAGGACATGAAACAAACAGAGGAGACAGTGCTATAGTAGAGACAAGGAAGGTGTGACTTAGGCATGAAATGCAGGGAACGGGGGAGAAAGCATGCATTTAATGGGGTGTGCGGGAGATAAACACAAACCGATTAGCTGAGTGCAGACCCTGAAGGACCTATCAGCCATGGAAAAGAGTTTGGGCTATTTTCTGGGAGCAATGGGGGCCGTTAAGGATTGTAAGGTCATTTTCAATTGTAGGAGTGTCACTGCAGCTGCGTGTGATTGTTGTGGGCAGGCAGTGGGCAGGGGAGAAGTAGGGGTCAGTTAGAAGTAGGGGTCAACTTTACTCCACCTGCCCACCTCTAAAACCATTCTCTGCCCTTGGGATCAATCCAGTCCTATGCTCTTGAAGAGCCCTGGGTTATAAAGAAAACAAAATCTCAGAATGAGTCTAGCAACTCCTACCTTTGGAACCTACAAACAGAATCCCAGAGACTCAAGATAACACAAACTCTTGGATGGAGAAAGAGGGAAGGTAGATCAAATTAATGTCAGAAATTATCTGTATGACCTAAACGTAAACTTATAGGATGACAGAATAATAATTTATAATACATCTTGTTGTGGACTGAATGTGTCCCTGCAAAAGTCATATGTTGAAATTTAATCTCAATGTGATGGTATTTGGAGGTGGGGGAAGGAAATTAGGTCATGAGGGTGGAGCCCTCATTAATAGAATTAGTGCCCTTATTGAAAAGTCTAGAAAGCTAGCTTGCTCTCTTTCCTGCATGTGAAGATCAAAGGAGAAGTTGGCAGACTGCAACTGGAAGACGGTCTCACTAGGACCCAACCACACTGGCACCCTGATCTTGTAGTTCAGTCTCCAGAACTGTGAGAGATAAAAGTTTGTTGTTTAAGCCACCCAGTCTGTGATATTTTGTCACAGCAGCCCGAGCTCACTAAGACATTTCCCAATTAGAGAATGTAGCTTTTGAGCTTTTCACGGACCCCAAGAAAGGAGCTGCTTATTCAATTTATGAAGTATCTCTCTGTTCTTCTGCTAGAATTTAAGATCAAATTCCCCAGGGAATGAGAAGACACGTGAATGCCTCTATCCTGTATCCCCCTTGGAAGTGCCACTCCCTGCTTACTGAAAACCCATGGTCCAGCACTGGGCCAAAAGTTTCTCTTTTCACGGTAAATTCCTTTTTTTCTTGGTGTACTTCCCAAAGCGGCTTTTCTATCCCTTTTATCTTGAGACTCTTTTCCTCTTGTCACTTGGAAAAAGTGACACATAGTATCTTTATTGTGTCTCCCAGGAGACCTATAGGGTCCTCAGACATATAGAGTCTCCCATGGCCTCATCTAATTTCCTGGAGTTCCTGAGTGGTATGCAAATTAGCACCCCAGCATGAAACTAATTATAACCCTTACCATATTTTGTTTTCTGTCTTATTTCTCCCTCTCTCCAAGCCAAATTATAAGTTACTTGAGGACAAGGCTATTTTCTTCTTCATAGGATCTATGCCCCTATGGGTTCTAAGTAAATGTTTGTTACTTGACTTTCAAGACTGAGGCAAAAAAATATCCAATATGTCAGCTTTTCACTATAAGGAATTTATAGATCTTTTGATGTTACTTGCAGGTACTACCATATTTATTTCAACTGTTTATTTCAAAATATAAATAGTATTTTTTTTGTGGTAAACATCCTTAAATGTTAATGAAATCAGGAGGTAAATAACAGCTGTAGGCTTTTCATCAGACACATTTTTCTCTTGAATAATATATATTTTGCTGAAACTGTGGAAACAGAACTACGGGGACTCCTATGAGGCCAGGCTGAGCTTCTTGGTTTTACACAGTGTTAGCAGGCAGTGTCATCTACTTCCTGATATAGCATATGCAGTATCATACTGCCTTGTACCTAGAGAAATTGTTACTTGATTGCCAAGAATAGGTGTAATTTAAGGTACTTTTCATTCATAGGGGAAGGCTGGTAAGTTCTCTTAGAACTCTGCCTTCTAAAGCGGCATGTCTTATTTCAACACTAATTTAATAACAAGCTATCCCCATTAATCACCTCTTTAGTTCTTGTAAAGTACCTTTCTTTTTCTAGATTTGGGCCAATGATTACATTAAATTTGCTACAAAGACAATCTACTCAGTGTACAACTGAAGACTAGAGAAGGAAGGAAGCCAATCCTTTTCTAGAAAGATTTATCACGAGAAAGATCAGCTCAGGGGTTTGACGTTAGGAACGTGCTGTGTTCTCTAGTGGGAAGGTTGCAATCATCAGTGAGGTCACGCATTTATTTAGAACTGCATACTTACCAAATGGTTTTCACATAGAGGATTTCATTCCATTAATTTGTGGAAAGGCCAAATGGAATCCAAATAGTCCTCCGGCTATGTGCATCTCACATCCTTTATGTTCTGCATATGCACAAAACAGCTTTCCTGAGCCCCGCCTACCGAAAAAGGGAAGTGACCTGGCAGGTGAGAAACACAAAATTGACTTCATGCCAGTTTCTCCTTAAAGACATCATTTCCCTGAAGTCATTATGTAAAATACCCCAAATAGGCCAGGCAACCCAATTATTCCCTTGGAATAAAGAGATCAATTATTGATTAATAAATGTATCTTTTCTCTTGACTACAAGATGTTTGAATTAGAGACTCTATGGAATGATTCCGCTTGGACACTCAACTCCACCAAAGGGCTCAACATTTATATCTTAAAATTTTTTGATTAGGTTGTGTTTATGTAATTGTAGACACAGTACTTCACAAAGACTATTCCAGTCTTCAAGGAGCTTAGCTGCCATGGTTCTCAGAATAAATCTCTGTATTTCTTCACATCTAATCATATATTTTAAAAAGATATGAAATTATTTATGTATGTTTAACCTGTTAAATTCCAAGACTTTGGGAGGAGAAGTTTCCTGGATGACAAGATCTTTTTCAGAAAGTACTTAACTGCACTCCATGTTGAATGGAAAGTACCATCGAGAGAAATGCCACCAAGAATGTTCAGGCCCATTATTTATGCTATGAAGGAACACTATTGGCGTACTGCATATTTACAGAGAGTTCTTCACTGGTGATGTAAAGGCGGGATTGCAAAATCGGCCCCCAGATGCTGGGCTCAGGCTTCAGGTCTGATGGAGGGGGAATATTATGAGTCAAATCCCTGTACTGAACATAGTCGTGAAACCACACATATGTGGCACAGTTGAGGTATTCTTTAAAAACAAAACAAAAAAACTCTGAGCACCAAGCCCCGTGACACCTGAACAGTCTTCAGGTGCTCTGAGCCCCTCCCCTGGGTATGCACCCCTGGCTTCGTGCCTCTGAGCTATCTCTTCATCTCCAGCTCATCTTTCATCAGCGCCTGTCAGTGGAATATCACAATTCCAGGTTGGGAAAACAATTCTGACAGGGTTAGGGAAATGAAAAAAGTTTCTGGTAATGGAAATCCCCTCCACTTTAAACCAATATTTTATTCATGTTTGGGAAATACCACTTTGTTGCTGTTTCCATTTTAATCTGCTTCAGCATTTCCTGTTTTAATTCAGAAACCAAATGTGTGACACGCCAGGAGGGTCTTGGGCCAATTCCAGATCAATAAAACCAGAGAGGAACAGCAACTCACCAAAGCTGCTGTTCTTGCCGGATTCTATGCAAAATTTTTAAAAGCGGATACAAGTTGCATAAGGTTATGGAACTCAGATTTTCAGATATGACTGGTATAAACGTCAACCAAAGAGAGTCAAGTCCTTTCTGTAATGGTCAGCCACATTTAAATGTGATCTGAGGAAGAAACATGAGTGAAGCACAGAAAAATATCTCGCTGATTATGTCACTTAAAAAATGAATTGCCTTTTGACTTACACATCTGATTTTCCTTTCCTTATTTCTTTCCCCTGCTTTGATTGTCAGCCTTTCATTAGTATACCCCAAAATTCATTCTGTACTTCAGATTCTGTATCTCTGTAATAATGATAATCACAGAGGAGTTTGGAGATAGAAGGTAACTGAATCCAGCCTTCATTTATTCGGCACTTATTCTGGGTGAGGCACTAGGGTAATCCCATCTTACATACACATGACGTCAACGTGTAGATTTAACGACTGTCTGAACCGAGGTCACTCAGTCAATTAGTATCAGAACCCGGCTTACGGGTATCTAGGACTCTTGGATCCAAAGCAATTCTTTCCCTCTGGGCCATGCTGGTTATTCCCCACACTTGCTGAGCCATATTGCACCCACAGACGATGTGCCAACGAGACCACACGTTGTCTCCACTCAATACACAATTTGATATTCATTTCGGGAAAGTTTGTAAATAAATGAACAAATTGCCTAATTGCTAACCTGGACTAGGGACTAAACGAAATCTTAAAAAGAAAATTATGAACCACAAGCAATAAAAATGTTTTTTAAATGAAAACAAGGAAACATGACCCATTGAACTGTTAATCAAAAAAAAAAAAAAATCATCAAATCAAGTGCCAAGATCTTTGTCTGCAAGCCACTATGGGGAAAAGGATGGAAGAAAAATTCTGATACGTTTGTGGTCTTAAGGCAATTGATAAGTAGGCCCTCAAGTGATGAGAATTTTCAAAGGCTCTATAAGGGAAATAGAATGCCCTTTTCATACCCTTCTTTAGATTCTTAAAGACCCCCAGCTTCTGATGAAGAGTCACAATATCACCAGTAATACATCAAATGCATTTCTGCAGAATGAATGTGTCAATAATTGCATTTAACTTTCCGGGAGGGGTACTGAATTTTGTTATTAAACATCTTAAGCATTTCTTATATTTCTATTTATAAATTACTTTCCCAAATAACATATCATGTTTCTCTTATTATTTTTTTCAAAACTCAGCATTACCATCTCATTTTTTCTCATTTTCAACAGTTAAAATTAAGAAAAGTTCATCAGTGGCAGAGGTTCTGCAATCTGTAGCAACCCACAGAGCAGTCTGCTGAAACAAATTGCCCCCCTTTAGTATCCTGGTGTGCACGGCAAGAAGAATAGAGTCAACATCCACTTCTCTCAATGGCTTAAATAACTTATCAATTACCTAAAAACTATTTTTTAACCCAAACCATATCTTCTCACATGCCTATTTTCCTTCCTCTATCAGTTATATCTATTCAGAAATGCAAGCTCATGTTAATGTGTGTCCAATTATGAAAGGTAAATGAGTTACTAAAATCATCCTAATACATTTAAAGTCTAAGCAGAAAGTCTTTCTCTTTAATTATCCACAAAGATATTCCATTGATAGGCGTGGCTACTGAAGAATTTATTGAAGCATCAGAATACTCAGAACAAACTCATTGAATGCATCACAAATTACAGCAGTTTGGCAAAACATGGAGAATGGCAGCCAGATTTTGCTAATATAGATTTACCGTGGGGTTCCACATCTATATCTAACGACAGGGCAAGTTTCCTCAGATTAGTTTGAGGCATAGAAATGGGGAAAGAGAAGATGATGGTAATTAAATCATTTATGTGACTGCTTTCTGTATGTCTTTGTCTTCAACTGTCTTCAAACCTTTGAGCTGGTGACTGAACCATCCAATCTGGACACCAGGAACACTGCTGTTGTTGATGCCTACAACCACATCTTGAATTATGCCAACTAGCCTACAAGTGGCATAGCATAATCCATTAGGCATAATAAAAATGCTATTCTACCTTTAACTTTAGTAAAGTTAATTAACTCATTTTAATAATAATGTCTTGGCAAACCCAGATGAAAAAGTCTTATATTGATGCAGTCAACTACTTTTCTCCAAACAATTGCCATTTGGGCTGAGAAATTGAAAGCATGCCAACGTAAAATGCTTTTAAAGACTTCAATCAACATTCTCTCCAAAAATGAAGAAATAAAAAGCCAGAGGGCCGAACCATGGATCTCACACTCCATTCTTAACATTGCCCAGCAACTCATATTTATATTACTGGGACTTGTCCTCCAAATTTGACCTGGGGTTGGCCTCTGAATTTGTACAGCGAAAGGAAAGGACAGGGGCTGTATAGTCCTGGAAACTAGAAACAAACTGTCTTATTAAATTACGCATATTTGCAACCAAGCTTAAAATAACACAGATCTGCCAGCCTTCAGACCTAAGGTCTGCAGCTTTCTTTCAAATATAACAAAAGAACACTATCGTTTTTGCCCCCATTTGTTTTATTTCTCTGACTCTTTATGAACTTCCAGACAAATGGATAAAAGGTTTTAGTTCCTCTCTTAATTTGTTATAAAATCTTGTTTTAAAGCAAATGGATACTTCCCAGATAACAACGGGTAAAGATTTTCTTTTTAGAAGCAGTATTTGAATAGGTTCTACTAACTCACAGAAGAATTTTTAGTTATTAAAAAAAAAACAAAAAACACTAAGCATGCATTTATTTTCAGCAATGAATTTTGAGGAAATTTTAAGTCTTTCAAATTATAAAATACAAAAGAGGTGTGGAGAGGTGAGGTTTCTCCATTTTCACCATAAGTAGCTTTAGTCTGTTTGTATTACTGCATCACTCAAGACCTGGGTATATCAATAGTCTAACTGAATTGGGTCATTCAGTTAAACAACATATAAAATATACATAGCTCGACAAATCTGTTCATTCCATATAAATATATCTTTATTCTGATTATTTCTGTTGAATCCATTACATTGATCTAGTTAATATCTCTTATGACAAGGAGAGTGAGATCAAAGCTACATAACCCTGGAGGCTTTGTATTATGCTGTCCAGGGTGCTTGGTGACCTTAAGTGGTAGAGAGTACACCTTTACACCTTAGATAGTAAAGAGTACACTTAATGACATCATTTTTGTACTTGAGAACTAAATCTCCTTGGATGAGGTCCAACGGAGATGAACCTTAAGACAAGTTCCATTTTATGAAAAGGATAATAAAAAATATACTAGAAAAAAACTAGGGCTAAAAATGTTATTAGTAGATGCTATATAATAAAATCTTTTAACTGAATCACTTAATAATCACACATTATCTTAATTATCTTGTAATAATTGAATACTTCATAGAAATAAATATTTTGAACTGTGATTATGCTATTTGGCTCATATGTAGGAAATTACCCTCAAGTTAAAAAAAATCATCCTAAAACTATGTTATAACAAAATTTATGAAGAATCTTTTGGTTTGTAAAAAATGTGATCTCCTATTAAGAAGCCTAGGAGGGGAGGATTTTTCCCATTTTACAAACCCTGTGTTTAAGTAAACTTCTCAAGCTCACACAGCTAGCAAGAGAGTCTTTCCCAAGTTGTAGCTGTGTCTCTGTACTTTTGAGATCTGTTCTCATGATTATTTTTAAGTTTGGGGATAACTTTTAATGATCCTAAATGGTTTTCATTTCCATCTTTAGACATACAAACACTTCGGTGATAGACACCTATCAGAGGGGCTCACCCCCATCCCCACCCCCTGCCCACGGCCAGCTCCCCAGCTTACTTACTTGGGGAAATTACCTACTTTATCTGTGTTTCAGATTCCTCCTCTATAAACTAAAGATAATAATAAAACCTACTTTCTATGATAGATGCAAAAATTAAACCAGATAACATATGTTAAGAACATAGTAAGTCAGTAAGGATTTTCTCCATTAGCAATGGAGTAAATAGTCAACTTTAAATTTTTCCAACTTTCTCCAATTTATTCCTGGGCTAA
The DNA here is from genome assembly GCF_028023285.1 of Balaenoptera ricei. NCBI lineage: Eukaryota > Metazoa > Chordata > Mammalia > Artiodactyla > Balaenopteridae > Balaenoptera > Balaenoptera ricei. The sequence goes on from NC_082640.1 coordinate 23,524,860, forward strand.
GTAAGCTCCTTACAAAATGTGCTTTGCTTGCAGCACCTGCTAAGAGAAGTTACCCAAGGTTGACTTTGAGGTGCCCATTAGTTGATCCAGAAGTGGTAACTCTATTTAGGGACAGCCAATCCTTGAGATGGGTTGGTGTCCAACGATGTAGTTTTGCAGGATCATAATGACATACTCTTTAGACCAACTGGACTCTGCAATTTTAATGAGGAAATGGGGGTGAATAAGACAATGGAGGAGTGGACTATTGGACATAAAATCATGGGTTTTCAAGTCAAAGAGACCCCCAATCAAATCTGGTTCTGCCCAACTGGGATCTTTGGGGAAATTGCTTCATTCAACTGAGACTCAGTTTCCTCTTTCTTTTTTTTTTTAGAAATTCACGTTCTTTTATTTATTTATTTATTTATTTATTTATTTATGACTGTGTTGAGTCTTCGTTTCTGTGCGAGGGCTTTCTCTAGTTGCGGCAAGTGGGGACCACTCTTCATCGCGGTGCGCGGGCCTCTCACCATCGCGGCCTCTCTTGTTGCGGAGCACAGGCTCCAGACGCGCAGGCTCAGTAATTGTGGCTCACGGGCCCAGTTGCTCCGTGGCATGTGGGATCTTCCCAGACCAGGGCTCGAACCCGTGTCCCCTGCATTGGCAGGCAGATTCTCAACCACTGCGCCACCAGGGAAGCCCCAGTTTCCTCTTTCATTCCCACATCCCCTGCCCTCATTCAAACCATTCATTGCCCACCCAACTGGTTTCCATGCCTCCTGCCTAAGTTCCCCCAAACCCACCATCCACGTGGTCACCAGGCTGGTGTTGCCAGCTAAAATGAAAAAAAAAAAAAAAAAAAAAACAGTTAAATTTGAATTTCAGATAAACAACAAATAATGTTTTAATATAGTTATGTTCCATGCCAAAACATTATTCTGTTACCTAAAATTCAGGATTAACTGGGCTTCCTGCTCTTTTGTTTTTTTTCTAAGTCTGGCAACTGTACACCAGAGTCACTACCAAAACCATAAATCCCGCCAAGGTATCCCCATCTTTAAATGGTCAAATGGCACCCTAAAGTGAAGTGTTTGGTTACAATGTTAATCCATTTTTAAATGTTTTCACAAGTCTTTTCATGATATAACTACTTTCGATCTCTCCAACATCATTTTCTACCACCTCCCACTGGGCTTCCTCTTCTTTTGTTTTTGTTTTTGTTTTTTTTCCCTAAATCTGGCAACCATCTACCAGAGTTACTTACCAAAAACACAATCATACATACATACATATGTATCTAATGATGATAGAAATTTTCCGGAAAATGTTTTAGCAACGTTCAGCAAACAGTTGCCCTGTATTCATGCACAAAAGTCCTTCTGCATTTAGAAATCTCTTTGTGTTATTCAGACGTTCATTCAAGAATCAGTTATTCAGTGACTATAAGAAATTATATAACATGTGGGTGAGACAGAGTATGAATGTATAGCAGAGATGAAGCCATTTCTGTGTTCAGCTGGGCCAATAGTCAAAGTACCCAGAGCCTACTTCCTTCTCTACCCAATTCCCCTTTTTTCCAACACATGAGGTACTTTGGAGAAATTGCCCTTAGAAATGCCACAGCAGCATGCTGGTAGGAGATTGTCACTGAATTAAGTTGTATTATAGTGACTACTATTTATCATTTGAGAGTCATCAAAAAGGAGCATCATAAAGAAAGTTCTTGTTGAATTGGGACTCTCAGTGGGAACAGCTGGTAGAGAAGCATCAGTAAAGGATTCCTCAAGCTTTAATGCACACAAGGGACTGAGCCCAAGATAACAGATGTGCACTGACCTACACCGAAAAGAGTGCGGGGCAGCACGAGTTACTGGAGGAGCTCTTGGTTTAGACTCTAGGAAGATTCCTGCAGGTCCAAAGCTGATAGAATGAGAGTTAAAATCACATGATCCCCGTCCTTGGGCAGAATGTATTCACTGGGAGTTATCAATATCCCTGACCCCAGTGTCACCAGCATTCATTTTTAGAGAAGTAAAGCAGTTTGTGCTTACAAAGGGCCCCCCCTTTTGAGCCCCATTCTGAAGTACTCTTCCCCGGAGTGGTCTGTTATGAAATTTCATCATTCCTAGACACTGGTAGGTAGAGCTTCCTCTTCCATGGAGATTTGCATGATGACCAGGACACTTTGGACAAATCAAGAGAACTGGTCATGGCTATGCATTTGTATTTCTCAATGAATGTGCAGTTCGTATACAATATGTGTCCTATAGTTAGTGCCCTCCTACGCCCCCAGCCTTACTTACAATGTGACTAAGTTCGCTGCGGTCCTTCATCCCACATGACTTCATTTTTGCTGCCCTGTCTTTCAGTGCTGCTGCCTGTTTCTGTCGTCGTCCGCAGACACTCCTGTCACTAGGCCAATTACCAGCATCTATTGAGCTTTTCCTCCTAATCCAATGGACTCCTTGTTCTCCACTGATGACAGTCTTAGAAGGTGACAGCCAAACTGGCCGTTAGCTTCTGACCTCTCTGTAGTCGATCTTATTATGGTAATTGCCAGGCTGGAAGGAGCAGACACCAGGCCAATTACACCTGTCCCTGTCCCAGTTCAGCCTGGGCTTAAATTACTCCGCGAGAGCATGGTTTGCCTTTACTGAACAACAACTTTTTCTCTATTCTTGTGAAATTTGGAGACAGACATTCTTAATTATGCTTGTCAGTAGGACATAATGACCCAGTATTTCTTTAAATGGCATCATTCTTTATCAGGGAAGCTGATGCACTCCATTAATAGATAACTTGACTGGGGTATTTTTAAGCAAACAAATCTTTAAAATGTGACTCTTTGATATATAACCAAGCATAAACTGAAAACCACACAGCCGACCCTTTGCAGTTATTTTAATATTGATGCTATACATAGATGTATGTGCGTGTTGAATATTAATTAGTCTTTATAAACATTTTATTTGTATAGACTTAAATCTATAAAACTATACATAGTTAATTCTATAAATGGATACCCGTGTGGCATATATACATAATTATATTAGAATATATATGTGTGCACATTATGGCTACATGAATTAGTTTTTTAACTGCATTATATAAAACATTAGGAGGAGGAAGCTTTTACATTCATTTGAAAATTAAATGTTGTTCTTGTTGAGCATTCTAGAAGACCAATGTATAATAATATGCCCCTATAAATCTAAATTGAAATTAACTCCACAGATTCTTTTTATTCTAGTTAATTATTAAAGAATGCCCTATTTACTTTCAAGTCTTATATTTCCAGAAGTGCTTACCTACTCATAAGAAATTATTCATGAAAAATAATTTAAGAAGGAAAAATATCAGAGTTCCCAATTGGTTTGGTAATTTGTGAGTTCTTATAGAAGTCTTTGAGGCTGCACCTTGTTTGAAGCAAGTTCCTCCAAGCATAGAAATCCCTGAGACCCTAAATCGAAAAGCTCCTCTGTCTTCAATCCCAGTGTCATTGTAGGTCCCCCCTTCAGTCTTTTTTTATTGGAAGTAGCCACTTAAGAGAGAGCAGGACTGGGCTCTGCAGACAGCCTGCTGCCTGGAATGGAAGAGTTTATTCTGCATTTATTCTCTTCTCCATCATCCCCATGAGACATTAAAGGCAGTGTCCTTCTCTGGACTCCAGAAGCCTAACCAGGATAATTTACGGTCTCCCCAGCTCATACCATAAAGTGTCTTCATTCAATTCATCATTCCCCCTTCACTGAATCCGGCATTGCTTTTACATCTACTGGAGGTCTGCTTTCCCCCAACAAGCCATAGTCAAAGATGTAAGCTGCAGGGCTCTGTTCCAATAACCCCAGTACTGCTAATGAAATTGCCTCCTCTCTCTCAGCCTATTTCTTACACAGGGGTGATGATAATCACCACCAAAAAGAGGATATTGTGAGATTTACAGTTCTCAGCTGGTTGCTTCACAGGTAGTGGGAATTTAGCCACGTTCATCTTCCAAGGGTGTGCGGTCAGCTCCCATGTTTACAAACTGTAGAAACCTTGAGCCAGTCACTGACATTCTCCGTGTGAGTGCTCCACAAGATAATGTACACCAAGGTGTTAGCACTCTCTTGACTTGCCCCCCAAGATCTCATTGGTCCTTGAACTTTACTTTCTTTTCTTTTCTCTTCCCTTTCATTCTTTCCGTGGATAGCCAAGTCATAAATCTATACATTGAACAAGGACCACACATGGTCACATCATTGCATTTCAATTTCTCTGGAGGAGTATTAAATTCTTCCTATTTCTCCTGATTGGTCTTGCTCATGTGATGCCTTGGTCATCTCCTCTTTTTCCATGGCTGAGACCTCCAATTTTGCAATTCCTGGCATCAGGGACTGACAGGCAATCCTCTCCTCCCTCTGAGATCATTTCCACTCAGAATGTCTTCATTGAAGGATCATATTGTCAGTCACTGGGGTTGATGCACTTGCAGTGGCTACTGTACGAGGTCCCTGATGGAACCCCAAAGACACTGCAGAAAGTAACTGAGGTTCTGTCCCTGTGCTTTCCCTCAGATTCTTCAAAAGTAAACTGGTACCCACCCAAGGAATCAGTTCCTTCAGAAATCCTCTTCGGTCTCTTTCCCCAGCAAAAATTTCCAGGGTCTTTTTTTTTGTTGTTAAAGTCCTAAGTTGTCTTACCTTGAAATTATAGAGACATCTTTCCAACTCTGATCAAACAACAATTTAGGAGAGTCTCTGCTTTGGGGTTTTAACATCAGTTGGCAGCAAATAGGGCTAACAACAGAGTTGCCTCAAAACCCTTTTGATAGTTAGCACAGAAAGCAGAGATTCTCCAGTGGAATGTGCCTCAGTCATCTGCAGCGTTTGTGAAAGCCCAGGCTGTTGGTCCCCTTGGAGGTGCTGATTCCATAGGTCTGGGTTGGGGCCAGAGGATTTGCATTGCTAAGAAGTTCCCAAGTGATGCTGGTCCAGGAACCCGTCTTTGAGAACGACTGATACAAAGCATAAGGGGCGTTTGTGAACCCCTCTTCATCACAGTGTTTCTCAGCTGACTTTCCCCACTACCTTGGTGATCCATAAGGATCATTTCCTTGGCGAACATAAGGAAGGCCTTGAACCTTGTTGCTTCTAAAAAGGCTACTCCTTGGAGACTAATTGTTGCTGCTTTAAATGGCATTAGGTGAAGCCTGAGCCCTGGGGGTGTATATGGAAAGGAGGGAGAGGACAAGAAAAATTATGAAGTGTGCCTCCAATTTCATCATTCTTCGATAAGACCTCAGTGATAGCAACATCTACCCCAATCAAAGCTATTTTCTTAAACCCAGACTGAAATAAACACAAAGGATATGGAGAGAGGGGAAAAGTCTTTTTTTTTTTAACCCAATAAAGCACACTATCTTTTTCTCTCTCTGTTAGATGAACAAAATGGGGTTGCCTGGCTTGAGCTCGTCGTCTGTGTTTATCTCATCTGGTTGTCTCTAATTAGATTGCAGGCCCCTTTGGGCAGTAGCTGTGCAGTTGTAATCCGATTTTGTACAGTGCCTGGCACAGTCTCTTAACCATAAAGAGGGTGCTCGATAAATATTTATTGGCAATGGTTATCTCTAATTCCTCAGGAAGTCTAGGCAATTCTAGGCCACTCCACTTAGCTGAATGATAATGGAAATTGATAAACTATCAAAGGGGGAAACACACGTGTAGTAGGTTTTTCAAAACCAACCCACCATCAAATATTCAAAACGAGGATGTAGCCTTTGGTAGCTTATGGACATTGAAGGTTGAACATATTACTTTGTGCCAAACTTGTAGGAGTGGTCCAGTGTAGCACTGGAAGAGGCAAGCTTTATAAACCAGTGAATCTTCTGGCACTTCCCTTAGGTGACGCCGAAGTTCGTAATATGGTTTTCTCTCCACCCACCACGTTTTCTAATAAGTCACATAAATTGGTCTATAAAGTCAGTAATATTTTAATTATTGGCAAGTGTATTCATCAACCCCCAGATAGTTTTTCTTTGCTGAAAATCATGGAACTGACATCACTGGAAACATGATACACGTTTGGCTGATATAGTCTCTTCCATCTACAAAATGTTTCTAACCTCGACGGATAAAGCCTAACACAAGAAGTGAAGTAATTGGGGACTTTTTTTCCCTACGTCTGAAAAAAAAATATTTACTCCGGAAATGCCTCCAAAAACATATGTCTAATGAAAAGCACACTTACAACCAGCAAAAGAGCAGGTGCTGTGTCATTTATAGGGGAGAATGAGACAAGGAATTCCAGGACACAGGAAAACCTGGAGAGGCTTTATTTCTAGGCATGCTTAGGTACAAAGAGAAGGCTGTGCCTCGATGGGGCGCTAGGGAATCTAATAGCTGCATCAGGTAATGCACCGCTGGCCACCCAGCCACTGATGGTATTTGGCCATCCTTCTCATACACTAACGGCAAGAATTTGGGGAAGCCATAGACTTTGTGAGCCTTTCCCCTACACTTCTGTGCAAATATGAGGTTAAAGAAATACATTGTGTAAGAGGTAAAAGGGTGAGCAGCAGAGACAGAAAACAAGGAGTTCAAGAAGAAAGCAGTGAGATTGTTCAACGTGAGTTTGTCTTTTGGGAACACTGTTTGAAGAAGACGTAACCCATTGTTTCTTGCAGATGATTTCTTTGGAATTCTTTTCTTGGCTTCTGAGACTTGTTCACCTTGTGACCTTAAATATTTTCCTTGCTGCCTGGTTCTTTTGCCTTTGTGTCTCACTCCTCTCTTCTGTACAGGGAGCTTCTGTTGATTGAAAAATGGTTAGAAAATAGATGGATTCTGCAGCCACGCAGAGAATGAAGACACTTTACCCAGATCTCTCTCACCAGACCTAAGGTTAGAGCGTCTATCACCTTTCATCTATTCAGCACTGAGAAAGGTTGCCTCTTCATAGTTAGGGACGTGATTTTGGGGGTATTTTCTCTTGGTTTTGATCTGCAAAACATTTGGAGTATGAGCAGTATGGTACATTTGGAAGTGGAGAGTCAAAAGTCCATTTCATGACTTATGTGGGATTGGAATTTTGGCTTTCAGACATTGCCTTCAGTCTCTTGAAATTGGAGTTTCACATGCTAGAGGCTGAACTGCACTTTTCCTGGTATTTCCTACCGTATGAAAAAAGTAAATAAAATCTGAGAGTTTGTGTGTGTGTCACTGAAGATGACCAGAGAAAATGAGGTAGGGAATGATGTTTAGGCACTAGAAGAATATAGTTTCCTTCAAAGAAACTGCCCAGTGTTCAGAAACACCATTTCCAATGGGAGCCCTTCTCAATGGAATGAATTCCGTGCTGCTGAACAGGATGCCAGGGTGCCATGGTCCTGAATCAATTCTCTCTCCTTCTACTCGTCTCTGAGTCTCAGTTGTCCCTTCTATATAATAAGCAATTTTGGGGCAATGACCGGTCCGACAGTTCAGAAAAGTAGTCCATGTTCATCAAGGTGCCCAACAGGAAAGATTCTGGTCCAAAGGTGTGTTTTAACCCCAGGGTCCCTGCTGACTAGCTGTGTAAACGTGGTCTTGAGCAAGTGTGTCACCTCTCTAAGCCCCAGTCTCCTCATCTTAAAAATGGGGATAATGATCGTTATCTACCTGAATGCTTACTGAGGGGATTAATGAAGAAGTTGCTGCTCGTAGGGAGCTTGGCACAAAGTAAGGGCTAAGTAGTAACTCTCAGGCATCCTCCTGCTGCTGTCCTCAGCACTACATTTATTCCAGGATCCCAGAAGCACATTATCAGAGAGTATTGTTAGTTGCAAGGGATTAAGAGCACAGCGTGTGGCCAGACTGCGAGGGCGGGTCTCATCTTGGTCACTGAGATTACCACAGAATGCCTGGCATTAAATTCACAATTCCCATTACTATATTGGTCTCTTATCTCTAAAGGTTCTTTTGCCCTTGGGGGTGAAGTCCGGGGCTTAGGTAATTTTCTTTTCACCTTTATACTTTTCTGTGCATTCCAAATTTTCTACGATGAGTAGAAATTACTTTTAAGACAGAAAAAAAAAAAGCCCTTTTCTTGTGTGTTGTAAATATAATATCAAGATAAGGGTAGGGGATTAAGAGATACAACCTACTATGTATAAACTGCAGCCATCACTTTGTAATAACTTTAAATGTAGTCTAATCTATAAAAATATTGAATCACTATGTTGTACACCTGAAACTAAAATAATGTAGTAAATCAACTATACTTAAATTAAAAAAAAAGAGAGAGATAATGAATGTAAAGTATTTAGCACAGTTCCTGGCATATAATAAACAATAAATATTGGCTATCATTATTTTCCAGAAAAAACTATATACTATCAACCAGATCTTAGACTAACCATTCACGAGTGCATAAACTGCTATCTTATGGATATGAATCATTTCTTTGTTCAGAGTAAGTTTGCTTCATCCTCATTCAAATTGTTATAATGGGGAGCGAGTTTGCCTTTATGAATCAGCCTGTCAGACATCCGTGGAAATATTCTGAAGACTCCAGGTTTCAAACTGTTTTCTCCCGGCAACCTGAAATTTCTCCCCAGAGCTTGATCGCTATAGGGTAAGACCTTGTGACCCAGACGAAGACAAGTTTCTGGGATAGTCCACAGGGGGAGACTTCTAAAATTGTGAGTTCAGCAGGGACACAGAGAGACTCTGGGAAGGAAGTGGTGACTGCAGAGACAACTGACCCTACTTGTTGCAAGGGCGAGCTCCTCTTCCCGCTACAGAGGCAGGAAAAAGGCCTCGAATAATGCCTTTCCTCGCTCCAGATTATTAACTACAATGGAGGCTTCTTAGACAAGAAGGAAAAAAAAAAAAATTAGGAAGATAGCCAGAAAGAAAACATTTTCAAGGAGATGAGGGGAGGAGTGTGGAGGGAATATATAACACAGTAAAATGGAAGAAGAAACAATTTCCTGTGATACTTATGAATAAGGAAGCTAGTCATATGAATTTATACACATACAACACTGCAGTTTATTAAAAATGTTACGCTTATCAAGGCTTATCAAAGTTTCCCACTAACGTGTGACTACAGGCAAAGAAAAGTGACCACGTGTGACCCTTGTGTGCATCGGGAGGCACATGGCAAGAGAAGGAGGAACAGGCATAGCCTGTACTAGACCCCAGAAAGCTTGAAGTTTCTTTTAAGACCTGGGATTTTGTCTTAAAACGATATTGATTTCTCATTGCTCTAGGATAAAAGAAAGGGACCAAACCCTGGTTGTCTGATTCTTGGGCCCACGATCTTTCTAATTTATCACACTGCCTCTTCTTTATGGCTAGCTGTAACACTCTGAAGAAATCCCATCCTTTGTTCCATTGAACACTTGACTCCACAGTTGCTAGCAATTATGCAAAAGGATGTTAGTGTCCCAGGCGGAAGAAGTAGGACTGTAGGTGGTAACACCCTCCTGAGTGGATAGGGAGATAAATAGTTCTGAGAAGGAAATTGGGAGGACTGCCATCTTCCTGGGGCATGTATGCAAGCTGGGACTGAAAACCTGCCAGGAATAATCAGACAGTGATCACTCCCCAATTCTGCTGACTCAGGTAGGAACAAATGACATAGTCATTAAAGATCTACAGTACACCTCGTGGGACTTTGAAGTTCAAGTCAGGAAATAGAGACCTGCGGGCACAGGTAGTATCTTTATTTGTCTTTCATCACAGAGCCTGACCTCAGAAACGAAGCTAGTTTTTAACAATCAGTTAAATCGATGGTAGAGCAATAATCAACATTTTGTTTTCCAAATTAAGCCCTTCTAACTTACTAAAATAAAAAATTCCAATATATATAGTAAGAGGGTCCTTTTCCATGTTAATGTTATGGTTTGATGATAGCATTCTGACTGTCAAGAGGAGTTTATTTTACAAAGAACAGGTGGGAAATGCCTTGCCAGTGACTCAGAGATGCCATCTCCAAACAAATTTAAATTGAATTTGAGGAGTAGACAGTAAGAAATCCAGAAAAAAAAAAAAAAAAAAACAGATTTTATGGACAATATGACTGATTTGGATTAAAAAAACAACAACAAAGTGGAAAAGATGCTTCTAAAGAGATAATTATCATAGGAAGATTGTCAGGAACAGTTTATGAATATGATATGTAGAATCAGAAAACAAAGTCAATATGGGTTTTTTTGTTTTTTCAAATGGAAACTAAATGATATTACTTGTTTAAAAGAAAACTATCTACCAGAAAGAAAAACATGGTGAGTTTATACATGATGAAGGTGTATACTTGTGTGGAAATTTACCATCTAGAATGTGAAAGCATCGTGAAGGCCATTGAGATTAGGATTAAAAATTATAGAAATACTATCATTGAGGGAGAATAATAGAGGCAACTCAGATCACTGAAGGCCCTGTATCATGTTTTCTTTATTTTATTTTTAATTATGAGATCCTTGAAACATATGTAAGTGTATAAAATAAAGAAATCCTTTTAACCTATCACCCAAATGAAAAAGATATTAACATCTTGCATGTTTGCATTAGCTTTCATTCTTTAATTATTTTCTTTTTAATTTTCTTTAGTTTTTTAGATTAAAAAATTACAAACAATAGCAAAAGCCCCACATACCATGCATTTTCCTCTCTCTAAGTAGAAATAATCACAACAAAGGGCTATCTGTTCCATTCTTTTGATTTTTACCCAGGTGTAAATTCACAAACAGTACACTACATGGTTTACTAGGTTAAAAAACTTATCTGAAAGCATCCCATCATATATATCTTTTTACAAAACTTGCATTTTTTCACTTGACATAGTGTATTTTACAACTATCCCTATTAATTCACATAGATCTAGTGTAGTTATTTTAACCCTGTGTAGTAGTGCAAAGCAAAGCTTCCACCACTGATGGACAATTGGTGCTTCCACTTTTTTTTTTTTCTGCTATTACTTATAATTCTGTTACATACAAGATTTTACATATCTCCTCTGCACATTCCTAGAATTTTTCTTTGGGAGAAAACTAGCAGTAGAATTTGAGGTAAAAAAAAAAAATACACATCTTCCATTTAACTAGGTAACAGAATTGTTCTCCAAAGTGGTTTCACTAATGTACGTTACATGCAAATCTTTTTTCACCACATACTCTGTAATACTTGGAGTCCTCAGATGTCTACAGGGTTGCCAAGGTAGTGTGTGTGTGAAAGAGCATCGTGTCATTTTAGTTTACATTTTCCTGGTTAATATAGAGGTTGAGCATCATTTCACGTGTTTATTGCCCTTCCCTCTATGTTTACTCAGCTTCCCCCATCTTTAAATCATTGCTTATATTTTTAAGTTGGTCACATGTAGAATGTTCCAAATGTTTCCATATTTTAACAATTTTTTCGCTTGTTGAGTCTTGCTTGAGAAATTGTTCCTTCACAAAATATCATAAACATTTCCTAACCTAAGTTTTAAAAAAGCTTTGTTTTTCATATTTAGGTCTTTATATATGAAGTGGAGATATTTCATCTATTTGGAGAGTTGATTATCCCAGAACTAGTTATTATTGATAAATAGTCTATCCATTCGTCAATAGTTTTTAATGGCTTTTGGGTCATATACCAAATATATATATATATTCGTATATATGTTATGTATAGGTTATATACATATATGTTATATATAGGTTATATACATATATGTTATATATAGGCTATAACTTTTATATGTTGGCTTTATATATATACATATATATGTACATATATGCGTGTGTGTGTATATATATGCACACACTGGTTCTAGCATCTCTTCTTTTTTACATTGATTATTAGTCTTTTTCTTATTTTTAAACTTTAACCATCTGAAATTAGTCATTATTCTTGTTATTGCTTCTGCTATGTTGTTGTTATCTTATGGTATTGTTATTATCATTATTGGCTTATATAGTCAATGCTTATTTAAATTTACCCATCCGACCGCCAATTTCTTTGATCAAAACTACTTACTGCATGCCAACCCACAGCTACTTTTTCAGTTAAATCTCCTCCCCAAATCATTCTTAATAGGTCTTCCAGGTGAGGCTGCATACAGTCTCTTAGCCGGAGAAAGTCCTTTTTTCCCCACTCTCGAATAATCCAACTGCTGGATATAGAATTTTCAACTGACAGTAATGTTCCCCCAACTTGACCAAGAGTTCATTCTGTTGTTTCTGGACCGGTGTTTTAAGATGTTTGCTGTCAGTACAATTGTCCCTTTTTTAGAGAAGTCTTTTCCCTCAAATTGCTTTTAAAATCTGGTTTTTTGGTGTTCTACAGCTTAACCTGTAGATGGCTATAGGGGCGTTTTATGTGTCCTTCTGGAAATTGATGTGTTCCTTTACTCTAACAATTTGTACCCCCCATCACTTTTGAAAAATCATCAGCCATTACCTGCTTTAATGTTTCCTCTTCTCCATTCTCTATTCTTCCTGTTTGAACTGTTTTCCTATAGACGTATGTCCGAGTTTTTTCTCTTCTCAGGTCTCAACTTCTTAAGATTTTCCAACTCTTTATGCTACATTCTAGGTGATTTATTTATAATTTATTCTCTTCCAGTTATTTCCTTTCTTCAGCTGCATCTAAGTCACTGTTCATTGTGCCTATTGGGCATTCATTTCTCTGATGGTATATTTTGTTTTTCATTGCAAAATTCGATTTGGTTCTTCTTCAAATCTGCTTCTCTCCTTCAGTAACTTTCCTTTCCTTGTGCTTTCTTGTCTTCTTTGCTCTCTCCCCCTTTTCACTTTATGTATTTCTCTTTTTAGTTTGGACTCTTAGGTTCAGAGAATTGAATTAACCATATGTCTCAGATAATGCTAATAGCAGCTGCTGCGTGCTGGGCTCCTGGGAAGCAGACAGTGACAGTCACAGGGCGAGCGCTGTGCGCTTACCCCACACTCCTGTGAGGCGGGGACCGTGGTGAACGGTCACTGAGAAAGGAGGCACAGAGTGATGAAGAAACTTGCCTGACCAAAGTGACCTAGTCGATTAGGATGTAAAAGCCCTTGGGCTCCAAAGCCTGGGCACATCCTACTATGCTTCAGTGCCTTCGTTCATGACCTGCTGTCATATTCCCTTCACAAATCAGCCTGTTGCTATTTTATTTTATTATTTTTTCTATCTTAATTCTCACTCCTGTTCCTCTCTCTATACGTAAATGGTATTGTGTTAGAGAGATCACATTCATCTTATAATAGTTATTAGTTCAACACTCTTTTTAAGGTCTATCAGTGTTAGTATATATGCCTCTACTTCATGTCTTTAACCTGCCTAATGACCCATCTCTTTAAAAATCTTTGTTTTAGAATCTCTTTTGGATTTGACTTTACTATGTCAAGTTCTGGGGGTAAAGCGGTAATAGTCTTGGTTGTTGAATGTGTAATGTGTAGACCCTTGACTGTGATGGGTTTGTTCTTTGTGTCTCTTTCAAAGTTTAATTGTGAGCTCATCTTCAGGATTTCGTTCTGTGCTAAATCCCTACTGCCTGGATTAGGGAAGGTTCCTCTGGAGCTACGTTGGGTTTGATTCTTCCACATGTCCCACGAATTCCTCCACTGGCTTTGGACCAATTTTATGTTAATTTCTCCACTGGAAATGCAAACTCCAACCCTATTCCAGGAATAAGACCAGCATTCTGATTTCTTATCAGAGAACTTGGCTCTGTCTAGGAACCAACAAGAAATAAGATTTTTTTTTTGTCTCCTACGTTGGTGAGGAGATTTTTTTTCTAGTCCCCTTTTGCTATGTGTGTAGCCCTTCATAAATCTGGTTTTAAAACTGGGGTTTCTGTTATAGCTCCCTCTTTACAAGGTCTTATCTGCCACTTAGGTATGGGCAGTAAAACCCAGCCCCGAGGCTGTGACCAGAACCAAACTCCTCACCTCTCAAGTTGCTCAAAGAGCTCTTACAGTACTCACATCTGGCCTCTAGGGAAGCCCTCTTTCCTGTAAGCTCAGTTGACATCTTTAAAATAATGTGTTACATTTCATTTAGCATTTCTCAATATTGTACCTGGAATACTGGTCTATTAACACAGACCGTCATGTTGCGAAGAGAAACCCCCCTCCCCTGAATCACCTGTTCTTTCTGCCTGAGCTACAGAGGCTTCAAACTAGCTCTGCCCCCTCAAACCACTGTTTTCAGAGTATAATTACTTATCATCTAATTCAGTCACAACATTTGCAGGGCAAATTTTATGATTCTTATTTGACCAATGATGCAACTTAGTCTAACAATGATTTCTTAGTGAAGAGATCTACCCAAAGTTATACCATTGCTAAGGGAAGCAGCCTGACCTCACAACCAGGTCTCCTGATTCTAGGACACTTAGGGCTCCCCAGCCTCTTTCCCGGTACTAAGCATCGCTGCACCTGAGCTGCTTCAACGCCTGAATCTCATTAGAGTCCCTCTTACTTCAGGTCCTTCCAACCCTATTCCCACTCCCTCTGCTTGTAACACTCTCTCCATTTTCTTGATTATTAGTTGACTTTCCACACAAGTTTTTGTTTAATCATATGCAGCCTTGTGCTTTTTAACAGTCTTCTGCCAGGACTCCTCATCTGGATGAGGACTGCCCACAACTTTTGCACAATGCCAGGGAGGAATTCAATGATTACTGCTTGGTTGATTGATACATTCTTCCCCTAGCTGCCTTTTAACATTTATCCATAAGAGTTCCCTATAAAACACAAACACCATGTATTGTCTTATGTCAGAACAGTTTAACATTTCTATTCTTGCCATATTACAATATATTAGTAGTACCTTGTATTATTGGATATGTCAGGATCTGGGGCCTTGAAACATACCACTTATCATTATTATGTATATATTTATATTTGGAAATCAAGAACTATGTTTTTTTCCTCGATGCTTGTAATTTAGGGTAAAAGAAAAGAATGGTTTTCTGACAACTAATCATAGCTGCAATTAAGGTATCTACTCTGAGTTCACTCTCAATTTTACCAACTCCTGGAACAGACAATTCTTGACTTTCTTTAGTAAACTTCTTGTCCTGGTGTCCACTGACAGTATCTTACATCTCACTGGAGTGTAAATCATAGGTGAAACTTCTTATTTCATTAGTCACTGCTATTCTATTAGTTTATAAAAGACTTTTATTTGTGCCAAGTGCTTTAATCCTTTGGGGCTTTATTAGCTCTCTTTCACAAAAGCCCCATGAACTGGATAACAAAGTTTATCAACCTTTTATAGATAATAAAAATAGTGAACTATTCATCTACCATCAAACTGCAATTAGAACTCACAGCTCCCAAAGCCTGTCCATTGTTCAATTTGTTATACTTTATGCTATATGTGTTTTCTCCTTTTTGATTGCCTTTTTGTTATCAGTATGTTATTTAAGGTTGTAATCTCCTCCCAAACAGTAACTAAAACATACATTCAAGAAATGCAGTGGAGTTTATTAAATAAAAATCACTACTAAATCTCTAAAACAGGTATAAGTTAAAAGTAATATTGGAATGTTGATTATTTCAGGAAGTTGATGTCCTGAAATTCTATGTAATATAATTGAGCTGTATCAGAATTTACTCATAGGCATTTCAAATGATGCAGAACATAAGGTCTGAGCTAGTTTATTCTCTGCTTTGTAATATGCAAAAGATCTTGAACAGTGATGCTTTGGAATATGCAAAAAATCTTGAAACTGAGCTAGTTTATTCTCTGCTTTGGAATATGAAAGTATCACCGGAAACTGCCATTATACCTGACACATTCTTGCTCACAGTATGGGCCAAATATCATCTGATTGATTGGCATACCAAATATAGGTACTACAATTATAGATAACTGCGTGAATGTTAAAAGGATGTTTCTAGTTAGTTGCTCAACTTCAGTTGAATAGTGACAATCATACGTTAACTTAAAAACTATTTTAAGATAATGCAACCTTTGTAGACAGCTATCTAATTTAAGTTACCTGATCACTGAATCTTAACTTTCAAATGGGTCCTTGGTTTCCCATTTTGTGTCACTTTAAAAAATTCCTTTCACTACCGAGACTTAATGGAGAAATCTCACGATGTTTTGATCTGTGGAAGATTTACAAGAAATGCTCAGAAACACCTGTGTTCACACACACACACACACACACACACACACACACACACACACCCCCTCAATTCATCATTGTCTAATGATTGCCTCCAAGCAATTCTCTTACCCAAGAACTAATAGCATTGTGTGTCAGGAGGAACTCATATCTTCACAAAACAGCTATGTTGCCTCCAGAATTTTAATTTAAAAAGAGTAGTCTTTGTGATTATGTGCATATTCAACAGGTGACATTGGAAAATGTGAAGCACTTTCACCAAGGAAGTCCTTTGCAGTAAGTCCCTTGGTTTTATCCAGCTGCAAAAACACAAATGTTGTTCTGACTTGTCCGCATGTTGAGAAGCGTCCTTTGGTACTTGTTCCAGCTGGGATTTTAACTTGCAACATTGAGCTGCTGAATCAGGTGGCTTGGTCTAGAACAGTGCCGCCCCATAGAAGCAGAATGCTAGCCTCAAATGTGAGGGACGTGTGCGATTTAAAATTTTCTAGTATCTACATTTAAAAAGAAAAAGAAAGAAATATGACACTAGTTTCAATAATACATTTTATTTAATACAATATAGCCAAAATATTATCATCTCAACATGCAATAAACATAAAAATAATTGAAATATCTTCCATACTCGGTCTATGAAATCTTGCATGTAATAGAAACTTAAAACACATGTCAGTTCGGACCAACCACATTTCAAGTGTTCAGTAGCTACCTTATGGTATTGGATATCTCAGATCTAGAGCTTCTCTTATCATCCTTCTAAATAGCGGCCACCAAAAGCACTCTCAGATTAAGATTGGCTTTGTATTTAATTTACCAACAGTTCGCACTGCAAAAAGATGCCCAGCCATGAATCAATCTCAATACCAAACCAAAAGGTAAAAAATAAAAAATGAAAAGAAACAAAAGAAAAAGAAAAATCTAATCTCTCAGTTTGGTTTCAGTAGTAAGGCCTAATCTTCCAGGCTAGCAAAAATACTTGGTTAAAAGGATAGCCATCAAACCCTAATCATCAAATCACATTCCATCATTCCTTCCCTCTCAAGCCAGTAAACAACAACAACAAAACCTAAGTTGTGTCGTAACCACGGCCTGGGTGTTTCCATATTGCTATAGAGACACATGTCAACAACTTAAATGATAGCCACACAGGAGAAATGGGAAAGAGTTGGGTGTGGCCCCTCTGTCTCAGCATCCAAGGGCAGAGATTGCGAACCCATGCCATGCACAAACACAGAAATCATAATTGGAAGGTGGAAGGAATTAACTGCAGTCCATGTGTTCTACTTTCCATCCTCTCCTCCTGCGTGGAAGCATTGCTCGCCAAATACACCTAACATGCAATACAAGATTCTGTGCTTGGAAAAATACTTCCTGATTTCATGCTCCACAGCATTAAGATTGATAGGTCTGTAATTTTACCCAAAGTGCAGCAACCACAAATGTTCTTCTTTTTCACACATAAATATTTAATCCCTGTTAGAAACATGCTATGCTACATGCCAGAGTAATATCTTCGCATCGTGGGTTTCACAGATTAATTGTAAATTGGCAGGATTGCAGTATAGCCCAGCTCATTAGGTTGTGGATATAAGACATCACCAAGAAAACCTGTTTTCTATACTCCTGAGCAAGGAGAAAATGAAAAACTTTGGAACAGAAGCATTTGGGAGGTTGTGAATAGACACAGATTTGGGGTGTGGTACAGTTTTCACACAAGTGGGTAGCTTTATCTGATTTGAGTTAAAGTCTTAGACAAGTAATTTATCTTCACTCATCTCATCTCTCTAAACGTATAAGAAAGACAAGAGAAAGACGAATTGGAGAAATAAATTGGAAGAGAAACTTTTGAGTTAAAAAATCGGTCATACCCAATTGGAGATCTAATAAAATGACATGGTGGAATTTGGTTTGTTGCTGTTGTTTTTGTACTTGTACTGCTTTAGGAAAAAGCCCATTAGCTACTCTTCCTTGAGTGGCAATACATCTGTTTGTTGTCCATTCTGATGAAAAGTAGAAGTATAGTCTCAGATATTTTTGTAATATTAAAAAAAGACCATAGTGTGCCCATACTTTCCTGAATAAAGCAATAGTGCAATGCATAATGTTTAGGTGAAACTTTAGGTGATTTTAATTATATCTAAGCCTTTGATCCTTTTCATCTTAGTACAAGAGATGAAAACAAAACCAACTTTCACAGAGAAAGATGTCTCGATAAGTCTGAACTCAGAGTTGAGGTAGTTGGTTTGACAAAGGATTAGTCTCTGATTAGAAATGTATTTTGTGAAAACAGAACTGAAATTAGGATTGTTCTAGAAATAAGAGCAAACATTTATATAAGCACACGCATCAGGTACTGATTATTCTAAGTGCTTTGCATTATATTGGCTTTGATTCTTACAACAACCATCTGATGTAGGTACCCTTTTTTTCTTTTAGAGATTAGAAAATGTAGGCACAGAGAGGTTAAGTAATTTGTTCAAGGTCACTCAGCTTGAAAGTTGGAGCTGGGATATAAAATCCAGGCAGACTGGAACCAGAGCCTGACTCCAGCTATCTCTGTGATGTGTGATCAACATGCCCGTGGGCGGGCAGAACCGTGTTTCCACAAAGTCCTTACACTTAACATCCTATTGGACTTTAAAGTAACTTCCCCAATGCATCCCAAATTTCTGTCAATATAGAACCCCCCCCCAAAACCCCATAATTTTCAAGAGGCCCTAATTAAGTGCAAATATTATCAGAAAAATATAAAACCTATCATAGCTTACTTAGTAGCACAAAATGTTTGGCTGTTTTGATGACAAACAATTTTTTAAAAATCCCTTAGCTATAAGGGACAGAATGGTGAAGAAACTGAACACAGGACAGATAAGAATTCCAGAAAAACATGAAATCAACATGAGGATATCTGAGAAGAAAAGGATAAAGAAGAAATACAGCACGTAAGCAGAGTTAAGATAAGATCTGTCATCTACATATTTAGCCAAACCCAGCAAGGCATTAAAAACTCAAACCTAATGAACATTAAACAAAAAGTGAAAGATAACTTAATCTAAGCATCTCAGTTTGACATTTCTCAATTTTTTATTCAGCAGATATTATAATATAATCATGGCAAACTTTGAACATATAGACAAAGCTCTGTTCCAAACATTGTGTTTGGATTATTTTATTGAATCCTCACATAAATCCTGTGCAAAACAGAGTATCATTATTCCCATTTTAGAGATGAGAAAACTGAAGCACTTGATTTTATCACACTCTAAATTTTATAGAGCATGCAAGATGACTTTCTTAAGGTAAAACTTAGTAAACTCATCGAGTAAATAATAATGAAATTAAGTTGAGATCATTCAGATCTCCCATTTCTCTTCAATCCATCCAAAATGTGTTGCCTTTATGCAAGGGCCATTAACCTGCCCTTTTGACTATAGTATGATTTTAAAAATAAATAATCCATATGTATATGTATAGCTGATTCACTTTGTTATAAAGCAGGAACTAACACACCATTGTAAAGCAATTATATTCCAACAAAGATGTTAAATAAAAAAAGAGAACAAAAATAAAATAAAATAAAAAAACCCTGAATACAGTACATTTAATATTACTATATGAATAAATGCCATTATTCCATTCAAAAAAAATTTTTTTTAATTTAAAAAATTAAAAAATAAAGAATCCTTATATCAGAATGTTTTATGGGATTGGAGAGGGGTAGGAGACATTTTTATATGTTTTGTCTTTCTACTATCCACTTTCTCCTTCCCCATCCTTAAAAACTGACCAAGGGTAGGAAAGCACTTAAAAAGTTTTACTTTAAAATGGAGTGTGAGAGTTAATGACCATTGAACACCCTGCAGTTGGTTCATGTGGGTGATCACAGACCACTTCACAGACTCTAATGCAGAGATAGATGCCCCCTCAGGCTCAGGGGGTGGGGATCACCTTGCAGTTCCTGCTCAAATAAGAGTTTTGAGGAGGAAGAAACTTCCCTTTAAATTTAGCTTCCTATGGAAATTAACTCCGAGTCTCCTTGAAAAATACTACTATTGCAACTCAGGATTAATTTTTTATAGACCAGCATGTTAGGATGTATCATCAGTGGCTCTTAATCTTCTTGGTGTCATAGAGAAGACAGAGAGAAAGCTCATGGAAGTTAAGAAAAATCACCTCCTCAAAAAGGCACATATATACACATATGCAAATTTCAGGACTTTTTTAGATGAAGGCTATCTGTGCTATGTCCTCTGTAAAATATCATATACACAGATCAAGACCCACTGAGTTAAACCAAAGGCTAGGCTAGGAGGTACTAAATGTAAGGGGGTGGGGAGGTATCTTTGGAACATCTAAATTCATGGAACAGGAGAGTTCCTCACTCCTAGTTGGATGTTGGATCATATCATGAGAAACGTTGATTTTTAAAACCTCCTAGAACAATGGAGAGGAATTCTCCTTCAAGCACCTCACCACCGGCCAAATCTTCATTTTGTGATGAAACGTCCTTTTTCAGTGACTCTCTTTCTTAGGAATATAGACAAGAGAATGAATCATGTTCACCGGTAATAGAAGGGGAAAGGGAGGTTGCTAATTAAGAGCAGGGCAATTCAAACTTCTCCTTAGCCCTGGGGAGGAATACCCAGGTGTGCTGAGACAGATATGCCTGGAAAAAGAAAAAGAGATGCCGTATAGTAAACGCACCGCACTAGGCCTTCTTTCGTGAATTGATTTTCCCACTGGGTGACATCTTGGCAATTTCTGTTACTCAACCAAATGATATAACTAAGTAGATGAAGCTGAAAGCTGGGTCAGATAAAAAAAGAATGTTTGATCTAACAAAAGCAGCCTCAGTCTTTGCCATGAAGGGAAGCAGATTTAACAGGCAGTAGCAGATTAAATAGGAAGCTGAAACGGGAGAAAAATCATATTAAACCATTAAAAAATGAAGATAGTAGAATGTCACAATGCCAATTATTTGGAGCAAAAGCACAACACTACCGTAGAACTTTCAACAATAAGATAAATTATATCTGCTTTAGATGTACAAAAATAGGTCTTTTGTTCTCTGTATATATTTTAATTTAAATGCTATTGTTTAATTAATAGACTGTAACTTCCTGCGTTACAGAAAAGCGTCTAAGGTCATATGAGTATTTTAGGCCTCGGAGTCACTTTTGAATCTCAAAAGCCGGGACAACCAATGTGTTTCCAAGTTTGGAACATAAGTCCATATTTGAATTACCTGGGGTATTTTTTAAAATTCAGATTCTTAGGTCCCACTGAACCTGTTGAATCAGAAACATAAGGAGAAAGCTTGGGAATCTGCATTTTAACAACCTCCTAGTAATAAACCTACTAAAATATGAGAACTATTCATTCACACCCTTACTTGGAACACTTACTCCTGCACTATTCAGAATCCCTACGTTAACCCCACTCTTCACCCTACTGACAGCCCAGAGTGTAGCCAAGAGCGCAGGTGAAGGTGGCCGGAACAGGGAGGGGGCGGGGAGAGCTCTTGCTCCCCGAATCTCACTACAGCTACTTCCACTTAACGAGAGGCTCCATCCTGACACCCCAGCCCAGCTCCCACACTCTCACAGCAGTGCTGCATCTCACCCCCAACGTGGAAACGCCCAGATAAAGACACCAAAACAAAAAGGATGTTTTATGTCCAGAGACCCACCCATCTCTCCTCCACAAAGGCAGGCAAATGTTTACCACATCGATGAGGAAGAAGGAAAAGGGAAGGGGCAGCGTCGTAGAAATAGATCTTTTGAAAATCCCTTTCTGTTTCACCATTATTAAGACTACAGTCAAATTCCCAAGGGAAGGAAAAAAAGACTGTTGGGAGGCAACAGGATATAAAAGAAAAGAAAAATAAGAAATCCAAGTCTGTCCACTCCGAATAAAGAGGTGGCCTTAGAAGACAAGCTTGACCAGGAACGGCCATCAGGGGTTCCATTGGGAAGAGGTCCCACCCTGCCCCACCCCCAATTTCTTGCTTCACAGTGCAAGCCCTCAGTTCCTGCTAATCACGTTGCACCATCACCATGCTGCACGCTTCAGCTGGCAAGGTGACTTGGAAGAATCTGGAGACCGTCCAGCCCATTGCTAAGTGGGGAGTGGCAAGTTCAGAGTGGGCAGAAGCCTTCGACCAGGGTGGAAATATTCTGCTGTCACAAGACGAATTCTGTGCCTTTTCCTGTAAAGCCCCTCCCACCATCAGGATTCTAGAATTCCTAGAATTCTAGAATTAGTATTGTCACAGATCAGATGCAATCTGCGTTTTCAAGTCTTTGGTTAGCCCAAAATAGAGCCATCATCGATTCATTCACTCATTTAAATTACCTCTGTGAGATGAGTATCAGTTTTCTGAAGAATCGAACTGTTTTATCGTGACCAATTTTTACGTGTCCAGCTGTCTCTGAACTCAGAGGTGAGTGGAGATGTCATGCAGACCAGTGGGCTTGGGATGCAGAGAAATGTGAGTTTCAGTCAGTCTTGCCAGGTACTAACTGCATGACTTAGAACAAGTTATTTAGTCTCACCAAGCTTAAGTTTTCACATCCGTAAAATGAGGATGATAATATCTATCTGGCATGGGTTCTTTTGAGCATTTAATTGACAAATATTTATTGAACTCTTCTGTGTAGACTGTGCCACGGCGGGGCAGACCCACAGGCAAACAAGCAGTTATGCTACCACGTGCCCAGGGCGCTGACGGGGGCTGGGGGTGAATACAGAGCTACAGGACGTAGTGAGGAAGGTGGAGGGTGGGTGGGAGAAATGGGTGAGCAGGGTCCAAAGGTACAAACTTCCTGTTATAAGATGAATACGTGCCGGGGATGTATGTACAGCGTGGTGACTATAGTTAACAGTACCGTATTGTATATTTGACAGTTGCAGAGAGGAGATCTTAAAGTTCTCATCCCAAGAAAAAAATGGACCGATGTGTGACCATGGATGTTCACTAAACTTATTCCGGGAATCATTTTGCAATATGTCCAAACATCAAATCATTATGCTCTACACCTAAAACTAGTACAATGTGAGATGTCAATTGTATCTCAAAGGAATAAAAGAGCTACAGGGACATGTGGAAGAAAAACCTCAATTGTTCTTCAGAAGAAGGAATGTACAGGGAAGATTTTGCAGAGGTGAGGGCGTCTAAAAAAGAAGTCTGCGTTAGGAAGGAGGGATGGGTCCAGGGAAGAGCAGAGAGGACATCAGAACACGGCAGGGAGACAAGTCAGAACAGGGCACAGGGGTGGCTGGCAAGGGACCAGCAGACGGGAGGAGAGAGGTCAGGGGTGAGGCTGGAGTGAGTGGGCGGGAGGAGACTGAGTTCCAGATGGCGGACAGGTGAGAAGCATTCGGATCCAGGGCGGCATTTCCCACCAGGCTGAGTTAGGTTCATGTCCTGAAGACAATGAGAAGCCATGGAATGGTGACACCACCAGACTCTCCATTTAGGAGGGTGGCTCTATAGTGACGATCAGCTGTCCCGTAAAGTATCTGGCACATAGCAGCTTCCATTAAGTGATGGCTGGTATTATTTCTGAAATTGTTTGGCCTCTTATTGATTAGAAAAACCCATGTGTTCTGTTTAGGGGGCATTTGTCACGTGAGTTCTTTCTCACTGACGTATTATGTGTGTTGTTTAACTTGTCATAAATTATGTTATTGGCGTCCTACCCATCGACAGGAACGGTGGAAGCAATTCTGCATAATATAACAATTTAACGTGGGAAAGACAGCTCTCCAACTATTGATGTTCTTCAAACACACCCAGGATTGAATGCACAGTGGTTTCTGGTTCTTGTAAGTCTACCATTGTAAGAACCCCCTGCAATTCAGATTGGTATTTTAAATACTTGACTGTTTTCAGTAACAGCCAGGAGAATTGACTGATCACCCTCATTGCTCATTATTGTAACCTAAACTTGTCCCTTCCTTCTGCCATTCACAGATGGAGTAAAACCTCAGGCGTAAGCCTTAAGCAGAACAAACCCACAGGCACCCAAGTACAGATGGAAACTGAAGGCTGAGAAATTCCAAAGCTGTTTTCTTGTCTTCTTGTGATGCTGGGCAGTTTTGCTTTTGAGTCAAAACAAAATCACTTTGGGCTGTAACCTTTTTTAAAATGTTGAGTTTGACATTGAAATCCATCCACAGGGTACCGCTCATAGTACACACAGGGGAGAAGTGTGCTTAGGTCATTTATTTTGTCCAGTAAAGTTCTTAAGGGGTGGGTTTGCATCATTGAGCATCTTGATTCTTGGGGAAATGTTTGAGAATCATCTATTAGCTTGGAAACATTAGTCACAAACTAGAATCACCCCAAGAGAGACATATGTGAGTCACTGACTAACTCCAATATATAAGTCAGCATATCAACCGAGTCCTACCTGTTTCCTGGTGAATCACTCCGCAATGAAGTAACTGCTCGTTTGAAAAGACCACAACTCTCAAGAATCACCCCTTCCCCCTCCCCGCACCTATTGTTATTAATTTGCACAGGTCTGCCTCAATTTTTCAACCCATCAGTGTTCCAATACCAACCATAAAGTTATACTGAAAATTCCCATTTTCTTTTTTTTTTTTTTTTAGTTTTTATTTGAGTATAGTTGCTTTACAATGTTGTGTTAGTTTCCACTGCACAGCAAAGTGAATCAGCTATATGTATACATATATCCCCTCCTTTTTGGATTTCCTTCCCATTTAGGTCACCACAGAGCATTGAGTAGTGTTCCCTGTTCTATACAGTAAGTTCTCATTAGTTATCTGTTTTAGACATAGTATCAATAGTGTATATATGTCAATCCCCATCTCCCAATTCATCCCACCCACCCTTCCCCCTTGGTATCCATCCGTTTGTTCTCTACTTCTGTGTCTCTATTTCTGCTTTGCAAAAAGATCATCTAAACCATTTTTTTAGATTCCACATATATGCATTAATATATGATATTTGATTTTCTCTTTCTGACATACTTTATATGACAGACTCTAGGTCCATCCACGTCTCTACAAATGACCCAGTTTCATTCCTTTCTATGGCTGAGTAATATTTCATTGCATATATGTACCACATCTTCTTTATCCATTCCTCTGTTGATGGACATTTTGGCGGTCCAGTGGTTAAGACTCCACACTTCCCATGCAGGGGATGTGGGTTCAATCCCTGGTCCGGGAACTAAGATCCCACATGCTGTGTGGTGCAGCTAAAAGATTAAAAAAAGAGAGAGAGAAAAAAATTCCCATTTTCTGTTTCCTTTTTTTCTGTTTTTTTTTTTCTCTTACTTTGGTTACTCTTTGAGAGTAGCCACATTATTCATATGCATTTTGCAAATATGTAGCAAATGCTTTTTAAACATTTAGCACTGTGTTAAAAAACATGGATGTAACAGGCCATTGTAAATTATTTTTTGAATAAAACAAAGAGACCTATGCCCATTGAAAAGATCTAAAGAGATAAGAAAAGATTTGTGGGTTGTTTTGTTTGCTCTCTTATTATTATATAGTTTCCTATATTCTTTTTTTTTTTTTTTGGCTAATAAGAATATTACCATTAGTGATGATGATGATACTAATAATATTTAAGGGGCACTTTCAATGTCTCATGAATGCTTCACATTTACTATGTTGTTTCATCCTCCCAACTAATCAATGAAGTGGTCGGTATTATTAGCTGCAGTTTACAGATGAGGAAACTACGATGTAGAGAAATGAAATCACTTGTTCAAGGCCACACAGTTAAAAAGTGTTAGAGCCACTGACTTCCAGACTCCAGGTTCTGTTCTCTTAACCTTTACGCTGTGCCACGATAAATGCAAAAATAAATGAAATGTGTAAACCTGACTCAAAAAGAGAAAATTCTAGCTGTAAAGAGAAACATTTATACATAAAATATTGAATAACGATATGAAAAAATACAAGAGCCACCAAAAAGCAGATGCCCAGTGAATAGTAGAGTAATCAAAAATTCAAAGGGAGGCACGATTCCAGCAAACTGGAGAGGTCCGGGATTGCTTATGGCTTCGGAGACCTTGAGTTGGCTGGACGAGGATGAAGAGCGCGGAGGACGCTGCAGACGATGCAGGAAAGGGGGCTGAGCAGGAGAAAGAATACGGGCAGAGAAGGGGAAATAAGGTAAGAATGAGGTTAGCTGGGGTCAGACTATAACAGGCGTCCAATGTCAGGGCGTTTGCCTTTAGCCAATGGGGAGCCTGAGCGGACACCAAAAGCGGCTTTCTGGTGTCACTGAAAGATCACGGGCTTCAGAGTCAAAGGTCATCAACCCCAGATACCATGGTGTGACCTCAGGCAAGTCACTTCATCTTTCTACCCTTCAGTTTCTGTAAAATGGAAAATAAATTAAAGTATTCACCTTGTAAGGTATTTTCTAGATTAGAGATCATTTGCATGCAGCATAGAACAATGTACTTGGAATGTGGTAGCTTTCCAATAAACAACAGCTATCTTTCTCCTAGTTTTAAGAAATTTGTGCAATGATGTTTCCATTGCCTAAAATAGTTTGGATCTTGCTTATAATTTCCCTCAGGCAGAGATTTGTATTAATTGCCAAAGAAAATGCTTCATTATTTTTTTCTAAACATGAATCGATTTTTTTCTAATAAATGTATAAAAATTTATTCATAATCCCATTGCTCTAATATTAACATTTTGGTGGGTTTTCTTTGATCGGTTTTCCCCAAGTGTGATATTCTTTTATTTACCATGATCATGATATATATCTATATAGAGAGAGAGAGAGAAAGATATAGATATAGATATATCTCCATTATTTTTTATTTATGTGTTACTTTTGCTAAATAATATTACAAAGATTGATCATTTATTTTACCAGACTCTATTCCAATACTTTTTATCTGTTTTCCAAAAGTAAAGTTTCACTCACAAGTTAGAGATTTTTCCATATTAATGCAAAAAACACTTTTAAAAAAATTCTATTACAGTCCAATTCATTGTTCTATTCCTGAAAGGAAATTTCTAGACTAACAAGGTACAATTCCTGCCCTCACCCTCACAGAGCTTCCTAGGGCAGAAAATATAGGTTATAAATGGTATAAAATGATGCACCACAGGGTCTGCATGCAATTTCAGTGGGTCTCCAAAGCAATTTTTGCCCCACGTTGCGCACTTTTGGATGTCTTGTAGGAAGCATCCCTGGGTTTTCTTAAGTGAGGGTTCCTACTCAACTGGATGGATAAATCCACGTGAATACGTGACCAGTGTTACCTTGCTCTAGAGTCTTTCTTCGCCCAGGAGAAAATGTGTGCACTTCCCCACTCATCCACTTCGCCTGTCACTTCTGGTCATTCAAGTGAACATCCTGCGAAAGAAAGCAAGGCTTTGAAAACAGAACAGAGTTCTTTTTTGGGTGATATACCACATTGACAGAAATATATTCCAGAGAAATTGAATGCAGCTTTTTTTGGTTCCTGGCACAGCTTCTTTAGTGCATCAGTAAGTGAAAAATGAGCAGGGAAACTCCTGACAGTAGAACAGGGGAGAGGAGAGCCTTCGCCTCCAAGCCAGTGATTAGATTCTACTGTACAAACAGGGAACCGTCTATGAACTCCTCACCTTTGAAAGGTAAACACCGAGAAGGAAATACTCCTCCCACGTGCTTTGAAGCATTCACCTTGTAAAAGGAAAAAGGACCTCTTTAAAGAGTTCTTCATGCAGAGAGAAGAGGAAGTCCTTTGAAGTCCAGGATAATTTTGGGTCACCACGAAACCAACTGTGCTTCTATCTACAAGCCATCCTGCCTGACCTTTGGGACCCACGACAATAGAACCACAACCGGGTTATTTCTTTGTCAGTGTGAGCGAAACCAGAAAATAAAAATCTCCAGGAAAGATACAAAAACTATAACCACCCAAGAGGCAGCTCCCTATACACTCACCCAGCTCCCTCTCATTCCTTAGCTAAAAAATAAACTATCCACCGTGGAGAGAGTAATCAATACATTGAGATTTTTTTCTCATATAAAAAAATTATTGTATGATAGAAAAGATATACCTTTGTGGATTTAAGGGATCTAGATAATGTAACATGTCTTGGCTTTCGATTAATTTAGTCCTCAAAGTAAGGACCTGACCCAAGAGTTAAGTATCCCTCTGATTTAAATTTAAATATTAAATTAAATAACCTATTGAAAGATCTCTAGGAAGAGCTCCGTAAAGACAGCTGGAAAATTCCTGGGGGGATGGACCACTTGGGAAATCTCCTATTGATTCTTCTATTTGTCCAAATGGTTCTCAGGACCAGAGCCCCAAAGCCTACGTAGCTAATTCAATCTTTGATACTATCTCTGC
This sequence comes from Balaenoptera ricei, assembly GCF_028023285.1. NCBI lineage: Eukaryota > Metazoa > Chordata > Mammalia > Artiodactyla > Balaenopteridae > Balaenoptera > Balaenoptera ricei. Next base: position 23,553,275 of record NC_082640.1, read on the forward strand.
TTCAGATATTCCAAGCCACAGTGTATGGTCACCTTTCCTTTGCCCACTCACAGCAAGGAGAAGAGCGTCTTAAACCATCTCAAATATCTATGCATGGGTTTAGATGCTTTGCACCAGAAACTGTGAAACAGAAATTTTAGAGAAATGGAAAATCTAAATATTTGTATTTTAATTTCACATAATTATACAGCTACTGCTCTTGCTAGAAAGGGTAAGTTTTATTTTGACAAAGTATCCGTGTGGCCCCCAGTCCTCTCCAGCTTCTGAATGTCTGTGGCACTGCCAGTGGCTTTGTTGGCACTGAGATAAGGGGGACAAGGTCATGGAATTATTTGCCTCAGGGGCCAGAAAGCTTTGACTTGTGTGAAGTGATTATCAACAGACAGTGCACCTCCTCATCCTGGCTAGGAGTCACCCAGTGTCACGGGGATGGCAATCAAAATGGGCAAATAGAACCAAATTAGACATGACATTTTTTATCATACCATAGGGGCTTAGGACTTTATAAAGTCTATGATCATTCAATAAGTATCATCTCTATTTTTTAAAATGCCAAGCATTGTGTGTAAAAAGTCAGGAGATATATGTAGCCTCTTGCTTGAGGACTTCAAAGAAAAATTCTCAAAACCTTCCTTAATGGTCAGTATGGCTTCAAATGATGTGGGTCACTTTTCTTATATCCTAATGCTAAGGAGAGTATCCTAAATCCATACAAGGTGGTCATAGGACAAATAAAAGTACACACTCTAGTTAGCAGATAGGACTTAGATCATTCCATCTCAAGATGTTGTTCAGGTTGTAGATATAAAGAGGTTCAAGAAGAGGTTTTTTTTAAACAAATTCCACAAATATTTGGGATTGATTATATGCCAGGCACTATCTTTTCACTCGTAGAAATTACAGATTAGGAGTTCAGCTGAAAATATGGATGATCAATTCATAAAGGTTTACACAAGTTACGTGAGAAATACTCCGTGGATATTTTCTGAGACTTTGAGAATAATAGAGGGATTTAATGAAGGGGCTATTGCTCAAAATACTGACAGTGTGAGAGATGGAATACCAGCTAAATGGAGTAATGGTTTAGTCCTACGTGACATTCTTGTTAGTCTGTTTTATCTCTTACATCCAATTGTATTCCTACTGTTATGAATTTAAATCTTTATTTCTCACCTTTATATAGTGTCTTCTCTCATTTGAGCCCCATAACATCTTTGGGGATAGCTATGTATACCCACATTTTACAAATGAGGGAACTGAGTCTCATAAATGCATAACAATTTTCTCAGAGTAAAAGTAGCTAATAATTTGTAGAAATAAAACTTTAGCCCAGTTAATCCAAATTCAAATCCTATCAATTCTCCCTTATATGCATTCCCCAAATGACAAATAGATCATATTCCAATACTTTGTTTTGGAATTTAAATCTGAATTTAATCTCTACAGAAACAATATTATAAATGACAGCTAAGTCCCTGTTTAGTTTGGGAAATTTATCCTGTAAATTTATACAATTTATCCTGTAAAATGAAAATGAATCATTGTAGGCTTGTTAGGCAGAATTCTGGGATCTGGAAATAAGAGACTTGTGATGACAGCCCTTCAAACTACCAGAGGTATTTGCATTTTTACAAAAGATACTTAATATGCCAGAATAAAGCTGTAATTGGTGAAATTACATGTAATAGTTCAGAAGGAGGTGGAAAGCAAACAGCTGGTGTGGGGAGAAGATAGTTTAGGGCTTACTTAGAAATCTACCACCAAGGTCACTTCTACTTAAGATACTCCTGATTTTTGTAGCTTCTTTTCTCCTACCACTTAAAAAAAAAAATTAATTGCAAAATCTAACACATATATAGAAAACACACAAAATACAAATATACAACTCAATGAATTACCATAAATTGAAAAACTGTGTAAACTCTTTTTAATTTGTTGCTAAATGCTATAAGTTTTCCTCTAAATTCCAGTTGGCTCCATCCCACAAACTTATCTTGTGTTTTCATTTGAATTCAATTCAAAACATCTATTTTATTTTTGATTACTCCATTGACTTGGAGAACAATCTTATAAGTAGATCTATCTTGCTGTTTTATTGATGATGAATTATCTCCACTTTTGTCTGAAAATATGTTTTACTCCTGAAAGATATTTTCAGAGGGTATAGATGCCTGGGTTGCCAGTTATTTTTTTTTTCAGCACTTTAAATATATCATTCTATTGTCTTTTGGGTTATTTTTCTATTGAGAACTCAGTTGTCAATCTAATTGTTATTCTTTTAAAGGCAACCTGTCTCCTTTTTGTCCCCTCTGGCTGTGACCGGCTGTAAGATTTTTATGATATACCTAAGTGAGGTTTTCTTTTTAGTTATCTTGCTTGAAGTTCATAGGGCTTCTTGAATCTGCATCATGATCCTCTTTATCTTTGCTCAGCTGTATCTTACCACTATCTAACCTAAAAATAAGTTGCTATTAAAACCATATATGGGGCTTCCCTGGTGGCGCAGTGGTTAAGAATCTGCCTGCCAATGCAGGGGACAGGGGTTCGAGCCCTGGTCTGGGAAGATCCCACATGCCGCGGAGCAACTAAGCCCGTGAGCCACAACTACTGAGCCTGCGCGTCTGGAGCCTGTGCTCCGCAACAAGAGAGGCCGCGATAGCGAGAGGCCCATGCACCGCGATGAAGAGTGGCCCCCGCTTGCCGCAACTAGAGAAAGCCCTCGCACAGAAACGAAGACCCAACACAGCCAAAAATAAATAAATTTTAAAAAAACAAAAAAACAAAAAAACATATATGATCATTTTCAGATACTTTAGTTCGATTCTAGAATTTTTATTTGAATTCTTGCTACATTTCCCAGTTCCCTATCAAAGTTCTCAATTATCTTTTATCTCTTTGAACAAAGAAGGTAAAGCTCCACTAAGGTCTATCTTTCAACACTACAATATCTGGAGCACCCACGGTTTATTTCTGTTATCTGATACCTCTGCTGGTTTTCCTTCATGTTGTCTTATCTCCTCGTGTTCGGATTGTTCTAGAAAAAACTTAAGACCAAGATTGATGTTATCTTCCTCCAGAAAGGATCTATTTGTTCGAGTCTGAAAGGTGCCCAGAAGTACTAATACTCCAGGAAACCCTTAATCTGATATTGTGGACTGAGATGGTACAAAGCTGAGCTTCTCTGGTTATAGAACCTACTCCTGATTCATCCATATTCCCATGATGCAGCCCTCAGGATCTTCACTAGAGTAACAGTTGTTCACAGGTGTCCATATCTGTTCATCAATTCCTGTTTCTGAGCCTCGCAAGACTGTCAAAAGTGCTACTTGCTCCCTTGATATTTGGGAGAGAAAGAAGGGAAAACAGTAGGGTTAAAAACAACTCCCAATATTGAGGTTATTACCCTAAATTTTCATCCTCCCCCAAACCCTGGCTTAGTAATTGATCTCCTATTTCTCTCTCCAGTGCATTCAAGCAGACTTTTAAAACTGTTTTTTCCAACTAACAGGGGGGTTGGTTTGAACTATTTACCATTAGCAGAAGAAAAAAATAACCCTTTTCGTACTTGCCTTTGTCTTCTCTTTTTCAGTTGTTACTATGGCAGTGGGGACTAAGAACATTGGCAAACTAAGTTTTCGGCTGGGAGTGAACAACTGTAGGAATACAAGTATCATTTATAATTTGAATGTGTGCTGTTTGGAACCTTCCCAAATAATTGAAGTCAGAGATACTTCTTACTTTATCTTAATTTAAATAAAATAGGTCAACCCAAGCTCAAGATTGCTCTTTCTGAAGTCCCAGTAACTCCTCTGAGAGACCTATTGAGCCCTTCCTTAAACGACTTACATTGTATTTTAATTTGTATTTTAATTGTATTGTGTCTATAAGTACTTACACCTTGAGTAATTTGCAAGGTACTTTAGGAGTGAGACTATATCCTAAAATTTTTTTCTATCTCCTTCTGGTACTTAAGACCATCCATATTATTAAAATGATAGGCACTCTTTTAAAAATTCACTGAATGAGGCTTGAATACCCTCCCTGGCCCTCAGGAAGAATCCCAAGCTGACTTTGTTGCCTTTCAAGGTCTTCATGTCTGCCAGCCCCACCCTCTTCACCTCCATCACAGACCTGCTTCCCCAGTACCTAGAAGCAGAGAGTCTCTGTTCTAACCCTACTGAACTGCCGCGCCATGAGTCCCCAAACTCACTACATTCTCACAGCTTATCTTTGTAAATTTGACTCCCTCTGCCTAGAATCCCTTTCTGTCTGTCCTACTCTTTCTCTTCCTATCACTTTCCCTAACACCTACGAATTCCAGCTCAGCCATGAGAACTCAGTTTAGACACTACCTCCTCTGGGAAGCTTCCCTGATTTATTGGAGTAAATGCCTATTGTAGGTGTTCCGTCTTACTCACCCCTATTACAGTGCTTCCAGCACTGTATTATAATAATCTCTTTATCTGTATGTCTCTTGCGCTTGACTATAAATTTCTCAAGGGGCTTATAAATTCACTGTTGATATATTTATTGCTTTCTCAGGTCCTAGATTCTCAATAAACATTGAGTAAGTGACTCAATAGAGTAATAGATGGAATGAATTAATATAGGCTGAATTAATAGTCAATTGTTGAAAATTACACAAATGACAGATTGTAACAATATATGAACCAATGTTTTAGAATATGTTGTCAGACCTCAACTGGCCATGAGTTTTTTAAAAATGTATACGTGTCAAGGAAAATACTTGAAGAAGAGAAAAAGGTAAATGCAAGTCCATCTTTAAAAGAAGGAAAAAGAAATATTGGTCAGCTTAAAACACAGTGCCAGGGAAGTTACTAAGATAAATCATCAAAATGATCAATTTGCAATCACCTAGGAGAACATAACGGACTGGGTAGCAACCACCATGGCTTTTAGAGGAACAAATCATGGCAAACCAATTTAATTTCCTTCTATGATAGAGTGACAGGCCTTGTAGATAAAAAGGATGCAATAGATGTAATCTCTCTAGACTTCTGTAAGCCTTTGATTCTGTCCTACCTGACATTCTCATCAACAAACTGGGGAGATCTAATCTAAACCACACAACTATTCAGTGGGTGCACAGCTGACTGGACAGAGGCATCCAGAAAGCATTCATCAGTGGCTTAATATTAACCCAGGAGAACAGTATTAGCAATAAGCCTTGCTGTGGGGTCTGGGATCATTTGAAATTTTTACAGTTAAAATGAAAGGTAAAATTATAAATGTAGACAGGTAAAATTATAAATATAGACATGTATGTAGCAAAGAATATGTTTACACAGGAACTTCTGCAAATGTATTTGGAGTGAAAAGAACGTTTCTGCATAGAATTACTTGGCATAGAACACATGGATCAGCAAACAAATAAATACTTTGTGAGTGACCTATCTTCAAACTAAAGAGATTGCTTTAGATATGAATTATAGTCCCAAATCTGTAACTGTAACCGCAGGTGTTATAACCCCACCACCACCACTGCCTATATTGCTTTCCCAAGTGAAATCTCTGCTAATCAGTACCCTGACATCTGCTTCTATCATCTGTTTGTTCTGTGCCTCCGTGGACTGCTGGTTCCATCTTTTATTCCTTTTCTCAGATTCCACAGCTGTTGAAATGATCATTTCAGCCCAATCTTTCTTCTTCTTGTTCTGTCTCATGATATCTGACCACTTGGTCTTTCCACGTTTTCCTCCCTCGCCCAATATCTGGAAGGTGCAGGTAAATGAAATACAGAGAGTGGAAACTCATGGTAATAAAGAAGATCGGGAACAACACTGAGAGATGAGGTGATCATCAGAGTCATCTAGGATTTTTTTAAAAGACAGTTTCAGTAGGTTTGGGGGTGGGTCCTGAAAAGTGAGGGTTGAGAGAGTGGGCTAGATGGAGTGGGCAACTGAAAAGGATGAGCAGAAAATAGAATAATGTTAAGAATCCAGTTTTTGAATTAAGACAAGAACTGGCCAGCCACCATCATCAAAAAGACAAGCAATAACAAACATTGGCATGGGAGTGGAGAAAAGGGAACACTTGTGTATTGTTGGTGGGAATGTAAATTGGTGCAGCCACTATGGGAAACAGTATGGAGGTTCCTCAAAAAAATGAAAAACAGAGCTACCCTATGATCCAGCAATTCCACTTCTGGGAATATATCCAAAGGATACAAAAACATTAACTTGAAGAGATGTCTGCACCCCTGTGTTCATAGCAGCACTATTTACAATAGCCAAGATATGGAAACAGTCTAAGTGTCCATCTATAGATGAATGGATAAAGAAGTTGTGATATATATACATACAATGGAATTTTATTCAGTCATAAATTGGGGGGACAGATGACATTCACACCTAGTCCCCAAATTCCTGTTCATTGCACATAAATTGAAATTATCTTGTCAAAATTGATTCTATTGAGTAGAGTTCTCTGTGCTATTTATTGAATTTGGTGAGTGTTGTTCTTTCTTCTTTCCTACCACTCCCCCTTTTTAAAAAATTACTTTGCTTAAAAAAATAAAATTAAAAGGATTTTACACATTTTCAGAGTTCACAGAAGTATCCACTTTGTTTCCAATATCCCTAACAAGAATAAGCTTTTAAAAACTTAAGAAGGAACATGATTAAGATCTTTCTTGTCTTGGTACAAGGTTCTCTGATATTGAAGTTTCCAAAATCTTGGATACAAACAGATTTCCTGAGTAGGGAGTTTCCACATCCTGTCCTCTGGTGGCCTTTCTGTCTGGATGAGACTACACCAACATTCAGAGAGGACGGTCCTTTAGGGGAGCGTGAAAGGCCTCCCAGCAGCTGTACTGCCACTATTTTTATGCAAACTCATGCACTAGAGATAAGGAGAGGTCTGCTCTCCTCTCTGGGGAAAGAATCTTCACTCTAAAATGGCCAATTAGATTGAACGTCCCTTCTGGAAAGAACAAACTAACAACTAAATGGAATTTATATTATGTAAAGAAGAACAAGTTAGATTTTGTTGAAGATAACTTCGGAATTCATTTATAGGCCTCTTTCTTCCTGGAAATAGTTGAGCAAGACTCCAGAAGTAAATATTTCAGGTACTGATGGAACATAAGACCTGAAATAGAGAATTGAGGTTTTATTGAGAAAGTACAAGCCAAAAATATTTTTAAAGCACTCTGTCCTAGATATCTGATCAATATCTCAGTTGGTAGCATGACAGGAAAAAAAGGGGGTGGGTGGGTAATTCATTCAGATCTTCAATTTGCTTTGTACATATAGATTACAGTAGGTGGTCCTAATTGTACCTGTGATAGGCTTAGTCATTTGTGAGTTACAACATTTCACTCACATAATTTACGTTAATGAATTGTCACACTATTCCTATAAAGATACTAGAAGTGATATTATTCTTCCCATTTCACAGCTGAGGAGACTGGGATCCATCATCAACACAAGGTCACCTAATTGAATGTTGGGTGAACTGTACCTAAACCCAGACCTGTGCTTCCTAAGAGAGAACTCTCCTATATCATAACATTTTTTATAACTGTTGATATATGTTGAATATAAGTTCTCTGTAAAGGTTGTAAATATCACTCTCATGAGGCTGCTTGTAAATCCTAAATGTGCATTGGTAATGAATTTGATATTTATACGCTCTTAACAATATAAATTTGAGGGTGTGGGAAAAAAGTGGCTCTCTGTCCTTCAATTAGATGACTCAGCAAACCCATAGCTGGTAAAGTCTGAGCAAGTGAGGCCTTGAGATGGTGAAAAGGTGAGATGGGGCCTGAGGAGTTATGTAGATAAAGCCAGTGATCTGGAATTACTACCTATGAATTAACCTGCTTTGGAGAAAGAATTATGTTTCAAGTTGTAAAATATGGTGACAGTTTTACTCAAAGTGGCCTTTAAGTAGTCCAGTTGAATTCAATTCACTTTATAGACATGAATTAATTCATTTTAAACACATTCCACAATAAAGTGTTATTGTACCATTTTGCTCCAAGGAAAACTGAGTTTCAAAATAGGTAAGTAGATTAAAATATAATGTAAAGAATTGGATTTTAAAATGTATGAATTATAGTTATTAATTGGTAACAGTATTCAAAAGACAGAAGCAAACTTTATTTATTTATTTATTTTTTTAAACATCTTTATTGAAGTATAATTGCCTTACAATGGTGTGTTAGCTTCTGCTTTATAACAAAGTTAATCAGTTATACATATACAATATGTTCCCATATCTCTTCCCTCTTGCCAGAAGCAAACTTTAACTCTTGGCTTAAACTTTGGTTAAAGACACAAAGAAATTCTAACCTCAAAATATAACTAAGGAAACTATCTAATGAGGTTTCTTTTTCTTCACTTTATAAAAGAGGGGGGGACCTAACTTGGAGAAGAAAGAGGAAATAGCAGATATTGATGATGAAGAATAGATGAAGGAAAGAGATGGTAAAGCAATGTTAGTGGTCACCATTGCATTTCACACATTCAAAAGTGAGCAGAAAAATCTCAGTTAAAGACAGGAAGTTAAAAACCTACCATCACCTCTGAATGCACTTTGATATTTTAAATTTCTTTCCATCCTTGACATCCTCCCTGGTGCTTCCTTGGAATGCTGGCCACACTGGTCAAGCTTGGAGGCATCTACTGATTGCAAACTCAACTCATTGCTTGGGCCCAAACAGAAAACAGAGCATTGGAGTGGTGAGAGGTACCAGAAAAAGGTGTTATAAAAATGCAAGTGTATTTTACTGATGAGAAGGGAGGAAACAAGAAACTGGTGAAAGGAAAAACTGAACATAGCTCAGGCTCTTGATGGAAAGGAGAAAAAATGTTAAGCAGGAGACTGCATGGAGGATGCTGTCGGTATTTTAAAGATTAAAGAAAAATAAAATTAAGGATATGAACTTGCAACTAGTAGATAAACAAGTTCTGGAGCTCTAATGCGCAACAAGACAATACTGTAACTATAAACTTCAAAGTTGCTAAGAGAAGAAATCTTAATTGTTCTCACCACAAAAAAAAGAAATGATAGGTGATAGAGTTATTAGCTAATGCTAAGGTGGTAATCATGTTGCAATACATAAATGTACCAAATCAACATACCATACACCTTAACTTACACAATGTTGTATGTCAATTGTGTCTCAATTTAAAAAAAGAAGGAACATCATTTGGTCAAGAATCAATGAGGCTGTGAGAATGAGGCAGGAATGCCTTAACAAAACACTCATAATCACTAACAAGAATTTACTCAATGTCCAGCTCTGCACTGAGCCTTTTCCATGCGTTACCTCCATTCAATCTTCACCAGAATCCCATGTTTTGACAGCTTTGGTGCTGAGGAAAAAGAGACCCAGAAGAATCACACAGCTATCCCAGAAGCACACAGCCACTCAACAGAAAACCCCTTCTGGAGGAAAAGGAGTAAAAATAGGTAATAAGCATAGCTAAAATTTATTGAATGCTACTACGTGCCAAGCATCGTTCTAAGCATTTGACTGGTCTTATCTCATTTAGTACAACAACGTTATGAGGCAGCCACTATTTTATCAATGAAGAGACTGAGGCACAGAGAGGGTGAGTTGCCCATGGTCTCCCAACTGATGTACAGCTGAACCAGGGTTTACCCTGACGGAAAGTCCTTAAAATAGTTTTAGCTATAATACCAACCTCACAGACCTGTGAGTATCTCAATGATTTGACATATGTAAAATGTTTAGAAATGTGCCTAGCACATAATAAGCATTGAATAAATATTAACTAATTGTATTATTATGAGTAAGATCATACTCTGCTGCCTCTTCAAAATGCAGAATACAAAGCCGGTGATGAATAAAACCAGGACAATCAATGTTCTAGAAGAAAATTCATTAGAAGAGAATGGGCAACATCTATAAAAAAGTGGAGTATTCAAGGATAACGCAATTGAGATTTGAGCACCAGAGGGTTTGAATGCTCAGGAAAATGTATACAGTATACTGGAACATTAAATTAAAGAGACTGATTGGCCAGGAGGAAACTGAACCAAAAGTTGCTTGGGACAGAGCCTGTGGTTGGAAATCTAGCCCAGGAAGATCAACTTATGCAAGGATGTTGGGTTTTGAGGAAAGGAAAGCAGTGTAGCATATTCCTAGATCTCCCTTCTTCACCATACCACAGGATCCTCCTCATCTTGTCCTCTGAATTCTCAGGAAAAAGAGACAGGAGACTCTCACTCTTTCCTTACCCTATTGTTACCAATGAGGAAAATTCAAGCCATCCAGGGCAAAAAACCTAGAGGATGGACAGGAGGGTGAAATCTGTGTGTGCACACCCAGCTGGTCTCCTGCTCAAGTCCATCTTAATGAATGTTGGCCATGATTTATCTTTCCTTTAGAATAATCAATGTGTATTCCTGGTTTGGATTTTTGCAAGATAAAGGATGGTTGATCTCTCAGCCTAAGACTCAAAGAGCAGAGAATTCCTATTTGATCTTTTGACCTTGCTTTGTTGTCCAAGATGAAATTGTGTTGACAGGAAAGCTATGATCATGGGCTTGCAAACCTGTACCATCACCCCAGCCGCATGCTCAGAAGGACCCTGTGCTTGATTACAGGCTCTGCTGTCGCTGTCTTGAAATCTTAATAATTTTATCTTGGAAGGGGTGTTTTGTAAGTGGCATCCAATGAGACAATGGAGAATATATGTGAGCAGAGGTTTCCTCCATCCCTTGTCACCTCAAAAGGTATCAAATTTGTGGCCCATGATGTATGGAATTCAGAGAGACTGAAGGAGAGTACAAGGTAAGCAAGTTATGTTGCTAGAATGTGCACATGTCAAAAAGTAAAATAAAAACAGTAAACAACATACGCGTATGTGAGTGATGAAATATTCATTATGTAATTTGGTGCATACTAGTCAAATGCTCTTATATTTGCACTGAAAACTGGCATTGCGCAATATAAAGATGAATGGTAAAATTCATGCTAATAGTTTAAAATTTTATGTTCTCTTTACCTAGAATGACATTAAATAGCAAATAACAACATGACCAGTGGAGAGAGAGAGTCTGTAAAAGAAAGGAAAAAAGCTTTATATTTTATGCCTTTAACGACACTTTTTTCCTGCTTTTTGAACGAGGCTCTTCATGTTTATTTTGCACTGGATCTGCCCAGTAGCAGCCTTAGTTGACAACTTGCATGTGCCCGAGAGCAAGAGGGTTTCTGGGGCATCCCCCTTTCTTGTTTGAGTTCACTCCCATGTGTCCTGAGTCACACTCAGCCCAGGGAACTCCTGGTGTGTTTGGGAAATCAAGACCAATTATCCTCCCACTGATTTGAAGCAACTGGATCCATCATACCTGTTACTTCATTCCCTACACCTCCCTCACCTTGGCTGGACTAACTCACCTTCCTCTGTATTCCCGGAGTCCTCAGTGAGCTTCACTACATCACTTCTTATTCGACGTTGGCTTGGTTCCTGCATTTTCCCTTCCTCACTGGACCATTAGTAGCTCTTGGATGATGAAGTCAAGTAACCGGTGTCATTCATCTTGTCACGTCCAGACCCTGAACATGGGGCCTTGCAGATGGCAGCCGATCACCGACATCAGTAAACTAATTTACATCTCGTCCTCCCAATGCCCACCTGCTCACCCACCTGCATGCCCTTCCCCCCACATACATAATAAAATCTATTCTCCCCTAGTCCCTAATTGTAGGGGAGAGAACTATATCCTTGTCTTTTCCTTATTCGTTGAACTAAATACAAGGGCAAATAATCTGATTCTACCTAAGAAACGTGTCCTAGCAACAAACAACAAACCCCTTCTTCCTTCTCATGGCACTTTTCAGCCTATCATGCCACTTATGTCAGAGGGAAATGGAAGACATAAATGACAGTATAGACTTTTACAGACCAGATTCCTAGATTGGCTTCTAGCAAATGTCTCTAGCCAAAGCACTCAAGTTTTCTGAGCCTCGGTTTCCTCCTTGTGTTAAATACATGTGATAATACTACCCCCCAGAGAGTGCATGTCATTTCTATAATATTAGCCAATATTTTATAGATTCATAATGAGTAACTGATTTGTATTGTTATTTCTGTCTTCAAGGAGTTTATTAGTTTCCAAATCAGTGTTGCATCCTTTGACTGTCTAGTTAAGAGCACATAAAGACCAGAGAAGGCTGGTCCTTGAAGCGGCTAAGCGCTATGACTATGCATCTTGTTTCTCTTATTGAGAAGATTTCATGGATGAGCTGGAGCCTGAAGTAAGTAGTTCTAGTCTATGATGAGAAGTGAAGGGTGGGCATTCAAGGCTGGGAGGAAAATGTAGGCAAAGTATGCACATGACAGTGTTCTTATTCATGGTTAAACCAATCCATGTACGTAGAGTGGGCGGTGGGCAAAAGGGTGGGTAACCCAAGAGCATTTTGTGTTGGATGCTGGCCTAGAATGCTCCAGGCTCCTATTGCTTTGAAGCTGTACGATTCAGTCACTCCTAAGCCTTTGGCCAATGACTCCTGCTCAATGTGCATATGAGTCAATAGAGAATTTGGCATATATTTACTTAGAATCTGTGGTCTGGATCCGAACATAGGATATTTATAGGTAGGGACTGCATTTTCTTATTTATTTATTTATTGCATTTTAAAAAAATTCTATGTTTCGCTTCTAACAGGCCAAGAGCTGCTTGCCTGATTACATCAAAGAGTGGTAAGCAGCAGTGTCCAGCAGCACTCCTGAGCCCCTGATGGCCAGGTATTCATCGTCTCTTAAAATTCTACTTCTCAGAGGAAGGCATGTTGCGAAAGAATCCTTTATTCCTCAATATTTAGTGAGCATCTACTTTGAGGCAGAAGGATAATAAGTCCATGTCCTGCCCTTAAGAAAAGTCAGTCTTTCATAGAATATCAGCCCAAGGTACCAATTTACAGTTCTTTCCTCCTCTAAGGGGAGGATGGGCTTCTTACACTCAGCATTTGGATTGATGTTGCAAACTGTGTGAAATTAATATTTTAGGCTGTGTGTCTGTGTGTGTGTGTGTGTGTGTGTGTGTGTGTGTGTGTTTGTGTTCATGAGAGCTGATGAGAGAAGAAGGAGGAGAGATTCGGAAGGCATAAGGTGACAGTGACCGTTAATGATTCAGCAGCTGGTGGTGGCAGCAATTACTTCAAGAACTGGGTACAGAAGCAGATGCTATTTTTAGGTTACACTTTCTTTTATTGCCAACTCTTTGCAGAAGAGCATCAATTTTTCTTCACGAACCGTGGGCCTTCTTTTCAGGCTTTTGTCTTCCTAATCTGTAAGTCATCTCTGGAACAACAAATATTCAAGACTCATCTCAAAAATGTTTTCCAAGATCTCACTTTGCTGTGATTGGTCTGCTCCTGACAAACACAAGGAAGTGCCTTATTTTATCAGTTATTTATTTGGTTTTCTTTCTTAGCCCTCTCCAGGACAGCTCTAAGAAGGACAGAGTATTCTTGAAGGCCTTTTTTGGCCATATGAAGAGAAACTTCTTGACAGACTCTGTTCTGTGTACACTCACCATTCCTATAATGGAATGCCAGCTATGTTGCCTGGAGCGACCTGACACATGCAACAATATGTGTATTCACTGGAATATGAAACAGTTCTACAGCCCAGGCTTTGTGATCTCTTGATCCCAAGAACTTAGAGTCTACCTCCATCCCTCTCCCCATATCACCCTCTACTCCCGGAAAATGCATTTTATGGCACATTTTGTGGCAAGATTTATGACAATTATCACCCAAATCCGTAATTAGCAAGTGGTAACAGATAAGCAGATACATCCACTTTTAGTGACATCTCTGACAGATTGACATTCCCCCCCCCCCCAACCCCTTGAAAAACACCTGAAGGCTTCTCCTTTTCAATGTGACCCTGCTCAAACACAGGGCCGGCAAGCCTCGTCTCGTGCTCTTGGAGGGGGGAGGGGGCTATAAAAGCGACATGTTCTCACAAGCATGGCAGAGCCCATGCATAAACCATTTGGCTTTGCAATTAAAAACAGGTTTGGCTTCCCTCTGCATCAATAAGGCAACGTCAAAGCAACATTCATCCCGAAAATGTTCCCTTGTGAATTCAAATGAACTGAGAGTCTTGGGTTTCTCTTTGTTTTCATGTGCGTGCCTTGAGAGTGAACTTTTGGGAGGGTTCGGTGTGTTTCGGTCCGGGGCGCTGAGTGGATGTGTATGCATTGAATCACTGCTACCAGATTGGTCTCGGTGACACTTTCCATTTTGTGTCCTTGTCTACGACGTGGTTCGCATTTCGGATTCATTCCGTCAGGCTTATGACTACAGGTTAATTAGTTCTCCAAGTCCGACCCTTTTGCCTTGGGAAGTGATCGCTTATTCTAAAGATCTGCCTGAGGAATTGACTCTCACAGACTGGACCTGAGTTTCAAAGATACTGAAAAATATAAATAGGTTTACTACTAGGAAGGGTAGTAAAGTTGGCTACAATGATGCCAAATTATATCTTTATCTTTGTCTTTCTCGTATGATGCATTAAACTATTAGATCCCACGATGTTGGGAGAAATCACTACTTCGCAGCTAAAATCCTTCCCCTCACCGTGCAATGAAGAGCTTAGAAGGATCCTATGAAAGTCAATCCCAGCTGCAGTGAAATCACCCAATTTCTACAAGGTAGTTTGATTCAATTTTCCTTTTTGTCATTCTTTTCCCCATTCGATTGAATGGAAAGAAATAGTGTCCTTATTTGAATGTTAACTGTTAAAAGGTAAGTTCCAAAGTTCTGCCACAGAAGAAATTGAAAAATAGTCAGACCTGAATCATGAGTCATGAGGCAAAAACTGTCAGAGTCAAGGCCACACTGACATGAAGAGGTCTTTGCAATAGAACAGGTCACCAGCACTCAGGCCTGATGTACAAGGAAAGTTCTGTAAAAGGTCATGTATTAGGAATGTCAATTTTTCAATAATAATGGTGATGATCAGTATTAATTAAAAGAGGGACAGACAAAAAAGAAAAATTCATCTCAGTGCAGTATCCTGGATCTAAAAGTCATCATAGAAGGCTTCTGTCCCTATTTAATTTTAAAAAGTCTCACCAAACCTCACATAAGAAATTTTAGTTTATTCATGTTTCTTTGGATGAAATAATCTTATCTCACACTATTCCCCCAAAAGTTGTTCAAAAGAGAGTAATTACTAAAATATGCATTGACTTTTTATTGCATCATTTGAAATCTGTAATTTGAGACAAATATAAAACAGTTTTTACAATGTGTAAAGTAAAAGTATTATCAGCACGAAGTAAATAAATATATACTAATTTACATGATAGCACGGGTAGTAGCACTGAAAAATTCAAAAATTTGTTTAACCTATTTTGTCATATATTGTACCTTTATATAAGAATATAGATGCAGGCACATAATTTTATATTTCTCAAAAATATATGTTTTGCTTGCTTTTGATCTGTTCAGTCAGAGAAAGTACATTTTCCTAAATATGAATTTTTATTTTTGCCTTGATAAAGGAAATCAGTTCCCTCAGTTAACAAGTTATTAAGCATAAATAAACATTTTCCGTTTCCATTCATTCTATGTACTGGATATTTTTCAGTGACTTGGTCTCCCATTTGCTGGACTATGTGTTTTATAACCTTATACAGAAAAGGTAAAGCAGAAAGAGCAACTTTAAATTCAGTTCCACGAAGGCAGAAAGAAATTCAACTCTAAATGTCACAAAGTATCACTACAGTTTTGTTTTAAAAACTCATACACATAAAAATAAAGTAAAAATATATATGCATGATAAAAATAATTTAGCAAATCTTTATGTAACTTGAGTCTTCCCCTCCCTTTGTCAAAATATGGCTTCTTATTGAAAACATTGTTTAATGAGCAAGGAACGGGTACCAATTAATTTAAATATTCATTGGAGGGGGGAGAAAGTCTATGCTTTTTATAAGTTTATAAAGCTTATAAAAGAGAAGCTACTTTATATGAGAAGCTACTTTATATGAGTCTATTCTTTATTAATTCGGCGTTAATAGCTTTATTTCCTTACGGTTATGTATCTGAAGTGTTGTAAAAGAGAAAAAGGTACAAAGGGGGTTATTAGGTCTTTAAACTCAAATTTTCAAATGCCCAGTAAATGATGTAATTAAGCGATTAGCGGATGTTATTGAGTTAGAGAAGGGTTAAATAATGACATATTTGGAACTCATTCGGAATTGTGATAATTAGTTCTTGCGAGAGCTCCAGCAGGCCAAAGGTAAGGGATTGCTCCTAGAGGTGGGTTGAAGAATCAGAGAGTTATTAATGAAAAGTCTTAGATCTTAATCACGAGCTTACATTTCAGTAAATTAAGCACCCTCCACGCAAAGATGTACACAAATCATTATATCATTATACTAATTTGTCATGTGCCTGCACAGAAAAATCCCAGTGCCCAATTTATTCTCAGCAACTAGAATTCCATAGTCATTTCTAAAAAGTTTTTAGAAGTTTGTTGTGGTTTCATTTTGTTTTTTGAAGTCATGCAATCCTTCTTATGACTTGGAGAATTTACTTTCCCAGATTTACCATAAACCGTATTTCTGAGGAGCCTTTCGGTATGGAAACAAAATGAAATTAAAGCACCTGCATGTTGGAACCACATGACTTCGACAACTTATATAACCCCAAACAGGAAGAAACAGGCAAGGCCTCCTGTTTTCTCCCTGTGGTTTAGAGCCAGGAAAAAAGTGAAATGCTGTCTCTCCTCTTTGTGTCTTTGGTTACACATCTCCTGCAAAAACATGGCTGAGAGCACAGACTTCGCACACGGGTGTGTTTTGGAAGTCGCTAGTAAAAATGATTTTAAAACACGCAGAAACTGCCAAGCTCTGAGAAAATGCTCATTAAAGACTCATAAAATTGTGAAAATTGAGGAGAAAACAGCCAGTAAACTTTTTCTGTGCGCTTTAAGGAAGTCGGTTTAATCACCTCTCCACGTGGGCTTGGCTGTGGTGAACTTAGGCAGGAAAAACAAGCTTGGCCACGATTTCACAATAGAGGGCTAAGGAGAGACAGCAGCTCAGTATTCACCAGGTCACCCGGGACGGCAGAGCCATTTCTATTCTTCACCGTAGTCATTCTAGATTTTCACAAGGGATTAAAAATTAGGCAAACAAATCTCCCAGTGTCCATGCTTTTGATGATAAACTAAGCATAATACTATCAAATAAAATTTAAAATGACCATTGAGTCTGTTTCTGCCAAGATGTCTGGACCGCGAGGCAAATGACTGAGGGAATTTGGTCATTTTAACATCCAGTCTGGGACTGTTTCGTCTATAGTAACTGTAGCGGGAATCAAAGTTGTGTGGTTGTATATTTCCTGATGCTGTCAGTGGATATCCTTCCGAGAACTTATGGTTTTGCAAAGATCAAAAGGAAAGAATTTTTTTTCCAATTTTATGACACGTGTAGAATGTTTAACTTTTTTATTTAAAAATTATTTTAAGCTAACTCAATTAATCAGCTAAATTCTGTGTGACTATCTCATTTCTGAGGAGGTAAGGACTCTGGTCTTCGCTCAGTAGCACTGTTTTCAAACCTGCTTAAGCCTAAGAACCTCCTAGGATGCTTGTTATAAATATATATTCCTGAGCACTGCCCTTAGACCTATGGAATCAAAATCTCTAAAGAAAACTCCTAAGCATAGGCATGTTTTGAGGTTTCCCAGGTGATGCTTATGTCGGGCAAGTTTGGGAAACCCAGCTTAATTTGAATAGATTTCATATTGAAAAACAAAATGTCCAAGAAGAATACCAAAACACGGTGATTCCTTTCCTTGGAAACTTTCTGAGGTCTGGTGTATAGGTTTAGACAACCAGTAGTTGGCGCCCAATTTGAACATACTCAAACATACATACAGAAATATTTTTCAAAACTATCTCAAAAGCTTTAGGGAGGTAGAGAGGATCAAAATTTTCAAACGTAGCAGTCAAAAAATTGTTCAATAATGTGAAATGAAAGAGAAAAATTATTCAACACCTAACGGTATCTAATTATCCAGGAGCTCCTTGGCATTTTCTTAGAATCCATCCCAATGCAGTGAATTTAATATGTCATAATATGTCATAAAGATGTGAACCTAAGCAGAATACGTCTTTGTGCAGATATCCGTGGAGACATGCAAGAATACAACTTCTAAAGATAAAAGCTGGTAACTTACTTTGAGTAAGATGGATTCGTGCAGTCACAAAAACATAGTGCTTTCTCTTCTTCTGTGCTGAAAATAATATTCATTTTGAAGTCAAGAAATGTCAATGAATATAGTAACATGAAAGTTATTTTAGTTTTACCTTTTGATTGAGAAAACTGCACCCAACTTCCCCACACACCTCAATGAGTAATAACTCTGATGTTTTATAGAGAATATGAAGTCATCCAGGCCACCTATGTACTAGTTTAAAAAACAAACAAGTGGGGAAAAAAAAGCATTAGTTCAGTTGGGCCAGTTGATTCAAACTCTGTGTAATACAAGCTCCTCTAATGTAATAGAGGAGCTTTAGTCCCATCCCCTGTCTCCACCAAATACACCTAAAGTTGAAGTAGTGGGGTGGAGATAAACAAGCTTTTATTGCATCATGCAATTACCATTCTAAATATTTTTCCCAGTGTATTCTTCTGAATAAGTTGCTACTACCACTAATCATCATAAAACTCTTATTTTCTACACCAAAAAGATAATAATATTAAATAAATCAGTGACTTCATATCACCTTATTACGAAGAAAGAAACTGAGGCACAGTTGGCCGACTTGCACATGCCCACGGGTGCTGGAAAAGGTTGTATAGGATCAGTGAGGCTGGTGGATAGCCCAGAAAGACCCAGTAGCCATCAGGGAGAGAAGAGTAATGACTATAATTATTAGTTTTATCTGTATATCCAATTAAATAATTGTCATTTCCATAAAACTGCACAAGTGAAAAACCATAATGAATAATTTAATGTGAAAGTAACAAAATGAAATTTCCACCTCCAGAAATTTTAGTGACTTTGACTGCAGTGGCAATCGGTACCACAGATCTTTGCTTGCCCTTTCACTTAGCTTAAATGCCTCTAGGGGATCCTAATAGCTAGATGATATGTTTGCTTTGGAATCAGATACCTGGAACGGTTAGCAGATGACCTGAACACTCAGTGATAAATTCAACCTTGTCTGTTTGCTTATTCGTTAGCTCTGTGTTTGATTGAACATTCCCACTCAAAGATTGGCTTTAAAATTAAAAGCTAGAGTCTGGAAAATTGTCCGGATGATGTTCATAGGTTGAAGTCAACGGTAGTATCTTAATTCTGTTTCCAAAAGGAGACAAAAAGAAGCTGTAGTTGCCTCTCTAGCTTTTTTCTTTCCCTCTAGACAGAAAGAATACTGGAAGACCTCCAGAGAGCCTCAGTGTGAAAATAAGGTTTAACCCTCCAGCTATGTCTGCCTCTGTCTCATTTCCCCGGGTTCAGGAGAGTGGGAAGCAGGTCAGACAGGAGCCCAAGGAGCTTAGTCTTCATCTGCTCACACTTCCCCATCCCCACCCTGACCAGGCCACTGGTGTGAGCCAGGCAACGTTGTAAAAGCCAGTGAGAATTTATAGGCAAGAGCGTAATTTCTCCTGGACTCCCAAGTAAAACAAACTGGGAATTGCTCCGACTGTAAACAGTGCTGTCTACGGAGACATCACATCACTAGGACGAGAGAAGTTTGACTCAAACGGGGGACCCAGCATCTCACACCACTAGGATAGAGGAGGGTTGAATCAGACTCAGCATCTCGCCCTCCTTCTGTGGAGAACAGAAAAGTCCAGTAAGTGGCAACCATTAAGCCCCCAGAAAAAAGAACCCCATCCTGAGTTCAAACCCACACAAAAGAGAAGGTCTAAATGTGACATCACTCAAGCATCAAACATCCATTGAGCACTGATCATTGTATGTAGGAGACTGCCAGGAGGATAAAAATCAGTATAAGGTACCATCCATCCTTCAAGGTGTTTAAAATCTCCATGAGCAGATGAGATTTCAAATGAGACTTTGAGAAAGACTCGCCAAAAAAAGTGACACATGAAAGGTCTACAATTTAAGTGTAACTAAAATGATAAGTACATCCTGCAGGATTCTGAGAAAAGTGAGATCACAGGCTCCTGAGATGGCTGGGAAAGAAATAAATCATAGCTTGGGAGCATTTGAAGATCTGAAGGATTTTGGAGGTGGGTCAATAATTATTTCTGATGTTAAGAATTTACCCAACATCTCATTGTTCCTGACTCTCCTTAATTCATTTAAAATACTCTCTAACCAATGAAAAGCTTTCGAGATGAGGTCATCACCATAGAGGAAGTGGCAACAGAAACAGACATTAAAAAGTGTTTATTTTTCCTTTTGTTGGGTTTTTAATTTGTTTAGTTTGATTTATTCCTTCCCTGTAAAAATGTTTGGGGATGAATTTGCTGACTTCTATCTGAAGCATGAGGCGGGGGTGTTTAAGAAATCTCTGAGCACACTGAACAATTATGCTCTGTTTTTCTTTGTATACCATTCCCATATTACAGTAATGGTAGTTCTAACAAGTCAGTGCAGATTCGCAAAAACAAAGTTAATGAAGAAGTGAAGACTACATTCGACCTGTCATTTTTTTTTTAAACTTCCTTTGTTATGTCTAGCCATTTTAGCCCAAACTTTCTGCACAATTCGACGCTTGTTACTAACACTGATTTAATGTGTTCCGACAATTTATCCACCGTACGTTTTTCACAATTCAGTGCTGACAGGAATGTCTCTTTAATCCTGCAGCAGATAGAAACCTATGCTTTTGGATCTGCCTACAAGGCATGGGTTACCAAGGTCGTTTCTGTGGCCTTCACCAACGCGGGAGAGCAGACTTCCCATGATAAAAAAAAATAACAAGAGAAAAGAGGGACAAAGCAGTGAAGGATGGAGAGAGAAAGAGAGGGTGAGGGAGAGGGCGGGAAGGAGGAAGGAAAGAAAAAGAAAGAGAGAGAGAGAAAAGAACAATAAGCACGTATTGTTTCAGAGCTCTGTCTTGGCTTGTCGCAGAGCTCTTTCCCTTCACTGAAATAATAGTGCAATAAAGTTAGAACACCAGTTACTTCAACAAGCTTCCCACCCACACAACCTTGCCACTCAAATGCCTTGCTCATTTTTCTTGTTACATTATGATGATCGGTGTCTGAGTTAAGTCTCAGTTTGACTAACCTATTGCCATAGGCTACTAGTTACTCAAACTCCATCCCACTGAACAAAAGCAATGAAATGGCCCTGACCACTCCGGTGGCTTTCACTGCTCTCCCAGGGTCCGCCAGACAAGCCAGCTGATTGGCTGTCTGAGACTGAGGGGCCCTCTAGGACCATAAACACTTTTTCTTTAGTCCTTCCTTTGATAATGAAAGGGCTGCTTGAGATATGTTCTCAATTTAGCATTCCATTTCTTAAGACATGTATTCAAATATATGTCATTTTTTTCCTTCTTCACATTTACATTTGGAAGCAGGACATTCCAGTAACTTGTAAAGAAATGAGGAACCAAAACTGTGACTGAAAATAAAAATAATAATAATAACTGATATTAATATTTTGCTTACTATATGTCAAGCACAGTTCTAAGAATCTCGCCCAGATGGACTTGTCATAAATCCATAAGCTGCGTGCTATAATTGCTCCCATTTTATAGAACAGTACATTAAGGCACAGAAAAGTTTATTGTTTTGTCCAAGGTCACACAGCAGGTAAGTGGCAAAGTCAGAAGTGAGATCCAGGCAGCTTGATTCCAGCTCTACATTCTTAATTCCTATCGTTCCACTGAAAACAATACAGGAGCATTGCTTAATAAAGTCCCATTCAGTCAGCACACTTGTAAAATCTGATCCAGATTTTAAATATTTTAAACTCTAAATACAAAGAGTCATGGAAAAGGTGGCAGATGGAGTTGAGGAGTGATTTCCCAAAATCCATAATTAAAGTCTGCGAATCTAAATTCATGGATCGAATTTTGTACATCTGAAGCCACCTATGAATAAATATGCTATATATCCAAGAAGTATGGAGAGCCCCAGTTTCCTCATCCACGTCATGGAAATAGCTACCCTGCCTTGTAGGGTTGTTGTGAGGATTAAGATAATGGTGTAAAACTCCTGGCACAGAGGCCGATACAGGATAGATGATGGATAAGGGGAAGCTACTATTTATAACTGTTATTGGGTATTTTCCCTGTCTTCCTTACTATCAGATCTATCTTGCACTTAGATGTCTACTCTCACTTCAGAAAGCAAATCCAAGTTCCCACTCACCCATCAAAACAAACCACGATGCTATGACGAGATACCTTGAACAGAACTCCAGATGGGAAATAGCAAATACATAAACTAATACTCCCTGGACGTAATCATCAGCTTTCAAAGGAAGCATTTATGGGTGATGGTGAAAGTTGTTTTAGAAAGATCTGTTAGAACAGATACAAAGATGGAAACTCGGATAGGCACGCTCACTGAAAGAAGAAGGTTACAGCCATGTAGCTATAATTAGATAAGGCCCATCCAAATACATTTACGATTCAGTAACCTAAGTCCGTGTGTTTTGAGAACGGTGAGAGCACATTTTACTGTGTATTCTTCCTCTCATCCTCTCTCCCCTCCCGCCCCCCGTCAGAGAAGGAATGTGGTTCCAAGATTTGCATAGACAGAAGCTAGGGGTGGGGCAACCGCTCACTCTCCAGGTGTTTGTCCCATTGCTCTGGCCCTAGTTTCTCTGTGCTGCTTCTGAAACAAAGCTGGAGTCCTGCTCTCCGTGATCACAGAGGCCACTGGCTTCCAGGAGCAATCCGAGAGGCTGTTTCTCATACCATGGTATGGAGAATGCACATGGTAAAGGGTTACACCTGACCTAATTCATACATCCTGATTTCTGGCCACTACTACCATTTCCAACACTGAGAGAGATAAGAGTTTCACTGAGTAGCTGTGACCAACTTAGAATTAATAAGTAGGGCATGCACATGTGTGTCTTTGTCTTTATTTGTGTATTTGTTTGTCTAAATTTGTATGTGTCTGTATAGGCATGTGTCCAAATATATGTGTGTCCATCTGTAGGTATGTCAGTGTCTGTCAGAGGATGTATCTGTAGGTATGTCAGTGTCTGTCAGAGGATGTATCTATCTGAGGATGTGTCTGTCTATACCTATAGGTCTGTGTAGCTCTTCATAAGTTGTGTCTGTATGTGTCCATGTATGTGGCACAACGTGACTCTGTCCATGTCTGTGTGTTTGTGTGCTGGCATGCTTGAGTGGATCTGTGTGTCTGTACATGCATGCGTCTCTGTGGGGCATGCATAGGAGTTATAAGGAAATGAACACAAACGCATTCTAGAGGCAATGTTTCTTTTTAAGGAACCAGCCCCTGATGCACATTTGAACTGTGTGTTGGGTGCAAATGTCACCTGAACAAGGTAGAAAAAAGGGGGAAAGAAGAGTAAATGAGCCACAAATGAAACAACCAAGGACCGGTTCTCTAATGCTCCTGTGACTACGCGTGATCTATGCTACTACCAACCACACTGAATCGACCACGTTTTTGTAAACTTTTGAAGTGATGGGCAAAAGAGAGCATATCACTGGGGCCACGGGAGTTCCTATTTAAGAAAGGCAATATACTCCAGCAGGACAGAAGAAAATCTTTCCATCTCCCTCCTATAACATATAATATATGACAGCCCGTAAGCCCAAGAAAAGAACTATATGCATTAATTCACTAGGTGATTTCAGTAGATGTTTCACTGACCTTTTTTATCCCCGAAGCTGGTATTGTTTCCTTAATCAGGCTAACATTTTCTAATATAAACAATGATATTTGAGACCAGAAATACCAAACACGAGTCCTTCATACATCCTAAAACTGACCAAAGAAATATTCTACTGGAAACCTTGGCAAAATTTTAACACTATTAAATGAAATGTAAACGAATATGCACGATGCAGATGCAAAATATTGATTTGACAGAATGACACCTTGCAGAGTTGCTAACTTAAGTGTAATTTTCTTCAAGAGTAGCAACCATCCTATGCAATAAGGATCTTCCAAGCTGTGAATAAAAGCTCCTAAAGAAATGTGAACGGTGGTTAACTGCCAGTTACTTTTACAAATAAGCTTTAACCTGGCACAATTAGCCTGATGACACATAGGACACTGCTGACCATCTCAGAGGAGGAAGACGACCCTGAATGCTGCCTTTAGTTTTGGGAATTTAATCAAAGAAATAAGGTGACACCTTGAGAGACCTCTGATCAAGCTTTGGGAAAGACTGGAAGGGCTTCATTAGCTGCTGATTGACTTTGGGTTGGAAAGCACTTCTTAAAAAATATTTGAATTTACTAGCTTGATGAAAACTTTTACAGGCTGATTTTGGTCCCTCGTGAAACTGATACTCAGGATGGTTTCTCCGGTTTTTTTTTTTTTTTCTTCCAAAGTGTTCCCTGACCATTATCCTCAGGGTAATTCTGCAAAAGAGCAGAGTCCTAAACAGCCCAAATCCCCATCCCAGCCCTACACCCATACTGAGAATTATCATAGGATGATATGAAGAGGGGATGAGGGAAAAGAAAGCAGTGATATGAAACAGCACCTTGGAAAGATCTGTAAGCCAGCATGACCGTGTGTGTGTGTGTGTGTGTGTGTGTGTGTGTGTGTGTGTGTGTGTAGTTACACGTAGTTACACTGGACTTAGGTATCCGGGCACAGTTTACACACCCTGCCCTGATATCAGAAGACCCTAATCCTAATCTTTTCCCTTCGCTGATTTCCTGATTGAGCTCAGACCAGTCACTTCAAGCGTCCCCATCATCTCAAGGGCTCTTCTTGGCCAAGTTGCGTTGACTTGAATCCTTTCTCAATCACTTAATAGCTGTGTAACTTTGGGCAAGTTACTTAACCTTCTTACCTTTGTATTCTTATCTGTAAAAGGAGGATAATCATAGTTTCAGGTTCATAGGACTGTGGTGAAAGATAAGAATGTAAAATACTGTTTGGACCATAGGAAGTCCTCCATAAATATTAACCGATGTTATTAGCTCTGATTCACTGTTTCCTCATGTAGAACAGGAGAGGGTCAGAGGAGGTGACCTAATGAATTCTTTCAGTACATCCTCAGGAAAACCATCATTTGGGGTGCAGCTAATAACCCAGCCTCCCCAAATCTCTGTAGCCACAAAGAGCACCAGTCAGAACTTATTTTCATCCACCCTGCTGCTGGTCGGTCACTTGGGACTTATTGATTCCTATTTTACACGCAGTTCTAACAACCATGTTTATCTGATTTCTCAGAGTACAGCAAGTTGGAAGCCCAAATTAGGAAGGAGAAAGAATATTGGCAGAAAAACACCTTGTATGCAAGGGTGATTGCAAACAGTCTGACATCAAGAGTAAACCATTATGATCACAGAATGAAGTACACTAACGCCACCGAGATTTCAAGTCATTTAAAATGTTTGAATCACATTTAGTGAACTGGTCAAGGCAGCCACCAATTTTAGAACTATTTCTATCCAAATGATTAGCATTTTACAGGCTTGGGGGTGAGCGGTTTTCTGATCATTGTCTTCCTGGGCAGAAGGTCACTGGTTATCGCTGAAGCCTTGCCCCAGCTTTGCTGGCCCTCTTGCATCTCTCCTGGTTTGGCAGCTCCAGAACCACGGTGGAGGTGGTATGGCTGTCCAGAACTGTTTTTGTCTCCCAAGGGGGAGTTGGACAAAGGGTGAGAGCGTTTGGGGCCAGGTGATCAGCACAAGCTTTCCTGTGAAGCCTGACTTCAAACTCCTGTCACACGTGCTTTCCTACATTTTCATCTACAGTAGTGATTTCTTCCCTTGGCTCTCACATCCTCTGGCTCTTTTTCCAACCAAGAAAGTAATGGGTTCAGAAATTAGGACTCAAGCAGACCTCAATGAGGTTTCGATCCTGCCTCTGCCACCTGCCAGCTATTCAACTTTGGGCAAAACATTTTCACTTCTCTGCACATCTTCATCAAATCTATAAAATGTGAATAATAATAAGAACCCCAGGGATGTTGAAGAGAATAAGTGAGGTCCTAGAGGCAGAGCACAGGACCTGGTACAGCTTGAGATGCACCAGCCATTCCTGATGCCCATTTCAACTGCATCTAGGACTTTAATGGCTCTTACTCAACCATAATTTATCACATCACATTGGAGCATAATAGGTGAAGTATAGGTTTGGAGCCAGAGAGACCTGGATTGGAATCCCCTTCCATCATCTGCCATCTGTGTGACCGTGGGTGGATTATGAAGGCTTTCCAAGGCTCGACTCCCCTGACCTGTATATTGGGGATACCACCACTTACCCACAAGATTTTTTGATGAGATTTAGATAACATATTTAATTATATTATCTTACTTCATAATGGCCCCAAAGCCCAAGAGTAGCAATGCTGGCAATTTGGATATGCCAAAGAGAAGCTGGAAAGTGTTTCCTTTAAGTGAAAAGAAGAAAGCCCTCAATAAGGAAAGAAAAATATACACTGAGGTCAACCATAAGAACGAATCTTCTATCTGTGAAATTGTGAAAAGGGAAAGAGAAATTTCTGTTAGTTTTGCCATCCCATCCCAAACTGCAAAAGTTATGACCACAGGGCATGGTAAGCGCTTAGTAAATAGGAAAAAGGCATTAAATTTGTACACTAAGATATTTTGAGAGAGAGAGAGACCACATTTACATAATTTTATTACAGTGTATTGTTATACTTTCTCTATTTTATTATGTTTCTGTTGTTCATGTCTTACTGTGCCTAATTTATAAATCTAACTTTATCATAGGTATATATGTAGGAAAGAAACATAGTATATAAAGGATTTGGTACTACCCACAGTCTCAGGCATCCACTGAGTCTTGGAACTTACCCCTACCGTGGAGAAGGGGGGGCCACTGCACATGAAAATATGCTTAGAACTTATCCCCACAGCCAATAAAGATTCATCATATTATCAACATATCAAGAAATAAATGTCTTTCTTCAGAATTACTACTTGCCAGCTACAGTCGAAAGATTGTTTATATAACTCAAGTCAAAAATCTTTTATTACCCTGTATTATATGACGCAGATCTGTTAGAAGAAAAAAAAAATAGAGTAGTGTTTTAAAGGAACAATTCCTCAAATTGGCTATTCTCATTTTAATTTCACTTCATGCTGGAGTTGAAAGAAATCCTTCCTTCTTTAGAGTCCGCATGTGTTCTGGAAGTGGATATTACCTCTTCCATGGAATCAAAAGGATCGGACATTTATACATATGGCTGCCTCTTTGATTCCGTTTACTTGCAAAAGAGCAGCTGACTCAGTTTCGTCGAGTGATAGGGAAACCTTTGTCTCGCTGGGAAGTGTTCTCCTTTCAAAGAAGTGCCACCAGCCACGACAGCTCCCGTGCACCCACGAACTGTGTTTCCTGATGCACATCTCAGGACCCAGGACAGATAATGCATTTTCCTTTTCACTGCTCAGAACGCATTCATCAGGATTAGATGTTTTTGGCACATCTTGAACATTACATAATCATGTGTCAGTACAGAAGCTTTTAGCTTCTCGTCACCATTCACGCTAAGCCATCCTCAATGTTGTAATATCATTGATATCACCAAGAGATAATGCAAAGGTGTCTACTGGCTATATAATTTGTCAGATGTTAATAGACACGGGAGTGATCAGTAAACATAACAGCATTTTTTGTCATCTTTTCCTGATAGTGGTTTCGATAAGATTTTAAATAACTTCAGGTTTAGATTCCTTAAATACTGGTGTTTGTTTATGGGTTTGTTTCTTAGTTTGTTTTAAACAAGTGACTTAAACTGCTGGGTGTGCTAAGTTTCTGTAACTAGATGCCAAAGGCTTCCTAAGCTTTGTGACTTTATGGTCAGCTTTCGACATTTGCTTTCTCTTGATGGAAAAGTTGCCAATTTCAATGTATTGCTCCTTGATCCCAGTGAGTGTAATGAGAGCTAACCTCAAGGAAGTTCTCAGGCAAGTCCCAAGAAAAGTCTGAAGTCTGTGCCTCCATTAGCAGATAAAATAGTTTCCAAACATCTTCAGTAAATTGCTTTTCGAAAACCTTAGTGATAATAGAAACTAGCACATCCATTCAATATTAAACTCTCATTGGTACTTAAAGGAAGTTGATCTCACCCAGAACCTGAAGGTTTTCCCAAACTGTGATTAGGAAAGTGAACCAAAGTGACCAATTTGACCAAATTAATCAATTAGTGCAGTGGCATTTCAGAAGTCTTTCACTGAATTGAATGGCTAATTTTTAAACTAGGCTGATAAAATAATTCAGGAAAAAAAAAAACTTTACTGACTCTCTTAGATTGATATTTCAAAAGCCACTACCATCTGGCCCACTTGACCTCTACAAGATTTTCAACATGGCATTGTTGTATAAACCATCTATCCCCGCCAACCTGGTCCACTGACTGCCAAGGATGTCCTCCCCTTCCCTTCCCTTTGCCTTTGTCTCCACTGTGTCCTGGCCTGAGGTGCTATCCCTTTTCTCTCTGCTCACCTCCTAAGCTAAATTTAAGTCATGCTTCCTCCATGGCGTTTTTACAAGTGGCTTCTTCTCCGAAGCCCCCTAGAGTCCTTATCATTCATTCCACACGTTGTAAAATCTCTTGGATTATTGCAATTATTGTGTCTCTCTATTACTACTTAATTGACCTGGCATTTCTATTTTATATGTCTCAAGTAGACTTCCAGTTCCCAGAGATGTCCTCTGTGTCTTTATGTCTGTCCAGTGCCTTACGTGTTGCCTTGCATGTGATCGATGTTGATTGCACTAGATAATCTGGATAGTTTCACTGATCCACTGAAATCATTTAATCTGAATATACAGATAGAGGCAGGGACTGTTAGGGAGTAGTTGTAAAGATTATAATCAGGGATTTCCCTGGTGGTGCAGTGGTTAAGAATCCGCCTGCCAATGCAGGGGACACGGGTTCGAGCCTTGGGCCGGGAAGATCCCACATGCCGCAGAGCAACTAAGCCCGTGTGCCACAACTACTGAAGCCCGTGCGCCTAGAGCCCATGCTCCGCAACAAGAGAAGTCACCGCAATGAGAAGCTCACGCGCCGCAACGAAGAGTAACCCCAGCTCACCGCAACTAGAGAAAGCCTGCGTGCAACAATGAAGACCCAACGCAGCCAAAAATTAATTAATTAATTAATTATTTAAAAAGATTATAATCATATTTGTGGCCCAGACACCTGAAATTGATCTCTAAATCTGCCACGTACTTGTCTAAGACATGTCACTTCACCTACCTTAGCTTCAGTTGTCTCATGTGTAAAACTGAAAGAATAATAACAACTCTCTTACCTATTTCACTAGATTGACTGTGAGAGTCAAATGATGTAACGTCTTTCAAGGTGTTTGTACAAAGGTAATTACCTTATGAATATGAATGTCCACTGTTAGACAAAAGAAACACGACCTTTGGAAATCCCGTATCAAATCTAGTGAAGAAGTCCTAAAATGATCAAGACTGCTGTTCTTTTAAGGTAGATTGTGATCCATGTTAAACGGTGCTGTAGATCAGATGGTTATTCTCACTTTACAGATGAAAGCTGGAAGTTATCTAGAAGCTAACGATTGAAGTGAAATTAATGACAGCACCAAAATGAAATGCCTTCACTGTTCTAGTTAGTAGGGTTGGGTCTGATGTTCGCTACTACTTCTTTTTAAATTTTTCCTTAAGCACCACTAACATTCTGATTCTTAGGGATTCACATAAAACAACACGCTGAAAATATCAAGCTCTCTCCTCCATCACTCCTACATGAGCATAAATAACATCTCTGAATCCATAATTTGGTTCCTTATCTCTTCCAAGTTTTCCCATATCCTTCTCATAGTCCTCAAAGCCATGCGCCTTTTTTTCATAACTTGAGATCTTTACCCTGTCTTCATTGCTAACTTTTTTTTTTTCAGACAGTTCCATTCGGATGGCCCCTAAGAATCTCAGATTTCAGAAAAACAAAACTAAACTTGTCATCTCTTCCTCTCTCACGCCTCCCATCCTGAAACCTACAACTCTTCCCATGTTGTCTATCTCAGGATGTGTGTGACCATCCACATGGTGGCCAAAACCCAAAACCTGGAAGTCATCCTTGGCCTCCCTCTTCCACAAGATGAACTAATTCCTGCTAATTCTGTCTCCTTTCCATCTCATTGAATCATGCACCTCCATGAATCTCCATACCCAAGACCTTGAGTTAGCCCACCCATTGCTTAGGTGACTGCCACAGTCTTTTAACTACGCTGCCCAAATTCAGTTCTGCATCACTCCAATTCATGGCCCATTCTGTAACCAGAGTAATTTCTTTAAGATGCAAACTTAATGCTATCCCTCCCTGGTTTACAATCTTTCATCGACTCCCCATTTCCACCTGCAAGGATGACGTAAGATGAACCACACATCCAAACTCCTTCCCACGGCAGCCAGGGCTTCCCTCACCCAGGTCACCCCTTCTGCTGCCTTCAAGCCTCAACTTAGAATAAGGTCTCCTGAGAGAATTCCCTATTTACTCTCTTCTGAAAAGTGGTTAGCACCCTGCACTTAGCCCGATCGAACCTTCTCCCGCTCTCTTGTAATTGCCTTCTGCTTGCCTATACACTCCTGTAGCTTGAAATCTCCTTCAGGAAAGGACCAATTTTTCATCATGGTGTCTCAGTTACCCCTGCTTCCAAGTACCATCTATGGTGCCTGGTATATAATATGCACTTAATAAATTAAAAAAAAAAAAACTAATTTTCCCTTCCTCTGTGCATACTTTTCTTCACCCTGAAGTATTTGCCTCTTCTGCTATGTTGGATATTATGAATCATGTTTATTTCAGGAAATCTTCCTAAGTGAATCTACTCTGGGCAGTCCTTACTCTGCATCCCTTCCCAATGTAGTTGTTAAATGGATGTGCAATAGTTTCACTTTTTAGAATGTTGTAGATAAATATTGTGAAGTTGAGGCATGTGTATATACTGTCTCCCAACTTCAGCTTTGAACTCCTTGGGTAAGCACTGCTCTTCTTAAATCTTCAATTACCCCTGACCCTTGTGCATTCACTAGCAGCCAAATGATGCTCAGAAAGTCTACGTAGGATGTATCATCATCTCTCCAGTGTTCACATCCTAACCTCCTGTGAATTATGGTTCATTATGCATCTTTCTCCCTTCACTCTCACGTAACAGGGACAGACTGTCATTATATTTCCATCTAGCAAGGAGCTGGAGTGTTTACTGACAGGAAGCAGAGTGGAATATGCCCTACCAAGAACCAATCAGGACTTTATGACCAAAGATGTTCTGGCTCCCTAATCTGGGGCTCCTTCTTTTAAGTGGGACGAGTCATTTTCAACACTTTAGTTTTTTCATCTCTTAGGACAAGGACTTGAAAGATTCCTACTAGCTCCATACAAGGGTATATTACAAAAGTAATTATCAACAAAACAGATGATAGTCTGACAGTCAGTCATGAGCGTCAAAATGGATTGCACCAGAATAGACAAAAATCTCTTTAATATGTTTGAAACAAGTTTTGAAAGAAAGATGATAAAAAGGATAGAGCTGGAGCATCAGATATTTCTGTTTTACATTCACACAGCCTGTGGCCCTTAGCATGAATTTTCTTAGGTAATGTCATTCCAATGCTTCCTACATAGAAGAAATTTGAATGGCACTCACCAAACTAGCACAGTCTTCCAAGAAAGAGGAAGGACCTAGAATCAAATAGAAAACAAATCAAATAGAAAACAAATATTCAAGCAATCATGAAAACTTTTGAAGAAAATATATGACATTGTCCTATTTGGATTAAAATACATATTCAATTCATTTGTTTAAACTATTCTACACAAAATCTCTGGTCACTGAGGTAACATATGTATGAGAAAAGAGGTAGTAAGAAGATAAAGAAGTTGACCTGAAAAATCTATAATGTTAACTTCATTTTCTTTTGATTTCATACAGATAGTCACTTCCTTCACCACAGCATCAGATGGTGTGGTTTGTGTTCCAAATGATCTTTTGTTCAAACAGAGCTATCTACGTTAACATCCGAATTATCATTGCCACAAAGAGATTGCTTATCTTACTTTAGTAGTAATACTTGAGTATAATGCGGCTAATAAAAATGTGTGGGGATACCTATAAATATAAATATAATTTAGGGAAAGAACTTTTCAGGATATATTTCTTTAATTACAAGCTGAAGTATTTACAAATTTTAAAAATTACTAGAACCTTACCAATCCTAAATCACTTTGATCGCCCTTATTTTCATACTTTTGTAAGTAACAACGGTCCTGTTATCTTCATTTTTAATCTATATAGTATTCATTTATTCTGTAATATTGTAGTTAACTTACAAATTTTCTAATTTGAAGGTTTGTGGATAGGGTCTTATAGATAGTGCTGCTATGAATATCTCTACTCAAATTTCTCTTTTGTGTACATGCCTGACAATCAGACGACTGGCTCTAGGTCTAGAAAAACGTATATCTCTTATTACATCATTTCAGGTTTGTGGCCAGCAAGATTAATGCAATTTATAAATGCCACCAATGGCAGTCATATAATCACGTACATTTCCCTGTAGTCCAGGCTTCACTGATTTTTTAAAATTATGTTCCTTTGTTTGCCTGGGTTAATTGGCATAAGACAATATCTAAAATGTGGATAATATTCATGTATTTTTCTATTGATGAGACTCTATATCGTTCACTGTGATCCTTTAGTGCTTCATCCACGCAATGGAAATCTACAGACCATAGCTGTGTGCCAAGTGCTGTGTCAAGACTGAAGCTCACGAAGGTGAACAGAATGCCATCTGTGCTCTCAGCACAGATCGTAACGAGCGACACAAATATAAACATAAAGCCACAGCAAAAAAATATGTTATATCCATACAATGGAATACTATCTAGCAATAAAAAGGAATGTACTATTGACGCAGTTCAAAAGCATGATGCTAGGTGAACGAAGGCAGACTCAAAAAGCTGTATACTGTATGATTCCATTATGTGATATTCTGGAAAAGCCAAAACTATATTAACCAGAACAGATCAGTGGTCACCAGGGAGTGGAGGAGAAGAAGAGGTTATCTAGAAGGTGCTAGGCGATAGAATTCTTCTGTATCTTGACTATGGGGATGATTGCATGAGTCCATATATTTTCAGCGCGAAAGGAGCTATACATCTAAGAAGGATGAATTTTACCAAACATAAATGACAGTTTCAACTGTGATAAGTAAAACAATTTAATTTGATAAGAGTGAAGGTTCTCAGGTCAGGCTGCTGGAATTTGTATTTCTTCCACCTTCCTTCCTTATTACATCACCCGAGGCAATTATTTAACCTCTCTGTGCTGCAACTTTCTGGTCTTTAAAATAGGTGTGTTTTAGCGCCTACTTCCTGAGGTTGTTAGGAAAGATAATGCAAAGTCTCTGGAATATCATAAGAGCTCAATAGATTTTGTGGTTTTTGTCCTATTTGAGCGTTGCAATACACATCGTGCCATGGAAAATGGGCAAATGGGGGGGAAAAAAGCCAATTCATGAAACAAGGGATACAAACGCTCACTAGTCATAGAAAGATAACTTTGGCTTAACTACTAGTCAGAGAAATAAATATTAAATATAAACATCATTTTTGTTTACAAAATAAGCAAAATTTTTCTTTTTCTATCTTTTTTTTTTTTTTTTAAGTGAGACCCAGAGTCAAGGCAGATCTCTTGAAGCAAGTACTGTTATGTTACTAGTAGACAGGGAAATATCATTAGAGAAAGCAACTTTATAGAAAGCAATTTGACATATGTAGCAAGAGTAGGAAAGTATTAAAACCCTTCAAGCCAATCATTCTACTTTAAAAATTATTTCCTAAAAAAGTATCAGTAAAGCAAAGAAGGATTCATGTACAAGGTCAATTATTGTGATATATTTACAAAAGGAAAAAAATAGCAACTTCCCATTAGAGAAAAGGTTAAATAAAGTTTGATATATGTATACTGTTATGTAACCACAGAAAGTATGATTGGGGAAATTACTAAATGGGCATAGAAACAAATGCAGCCAAAACACAAATTTTTTTGGAAGGGTCAGAATCTGGCTCTTGAAGAAAAATAGAGGTTTCTCAGGTGGGAAAAATGGGGAATTACATTCCAAGCAGAAGGAATATAATGTGTGGAGAGGCTAAAAGCTTAAGAACACTTATTGTGGCCTGGAAAAGCCAAATATCTCGGAATGATTCGAGCATAGAGTTTGAAGGAAGAAGTGATAAGATACAAAACAAAAAACCAGCCACTGCCAGTCTTTACAAGATCTATATAAGAATGTCTACATGTGTATAACTGAGTTACTTTGCTGTACAGCAGAGATTGGCACCACGTTGTAAATCTATACTTCAATTAAAAAAATAAAATTAAGATCTATACGTCATGCTAATAAGCCCAGGCTCTATTTTGCAACTGCAAACCATTAGAGCTTTTTTAAGAAAAGCCTTAACACAACTGTTTTACTTTAGAAAGCCAACTCTGGTTAGTAGGACCATCTCACTTTTCTCTTTTGGATATTTACCAAATGGAATAAGATATTTTAAAGTTAGCTTAAAAATTAATAGCAGGGGATGTCTCCCAAGTTCAGTACACTATATAGGTTATTATAAGTACAGCAGGATGCATGGTGATTTAAAACCTCTCACTGTGGACTCCCAAGTGCTCGTTGAATCCATTATTTTCATAGGAAGACAAGTCCTCATTGCCATCACTTGTTTTTTGTTGTTTGGGTTGGACTATTTTCTAACAAAGGCTTGTTCCCTCTACTTGGATCTGTTTTTCTACCTTCTGATCTGCTTTTCCCCACTTTTGGAACGCAGTTTAGTTTCTGGGTATTTTTACTTTTTTTTTTTTTTTTTAAACTCTTAATAGGGTAATCAGCTAAAGCTAGTGCCATTTGGAGTCCTAAACCAGCAATCCAGTTATGATAAGCCATTCCCCTTGGCTTTTCAATCTGTGAATCATCATTTTGCAAGATGGCAGCCGTTGCTTCTAAATAGCAATCAAGGCTCAGAGTGGTTACACCCTGAACAAAATATCGTCTCCTTGGCCAAATTTTTGTCAGGAGGCGTTGCAGAAACTCATTAAGTCACTTGAGTCAAATATCCAGGTGAATCATTCTGAACCTCCACCCAGTTCAACTTTTCCCTCTGGCAACAATTAATTACATTTTTCTCTTTTCCCACTCCTACCTCCACCAACATCCAATCGCGTGTTCTACATGGCCACACACACTCACTCTGATTTTACAAGCTCATCTAAGGTTCACTTGGTTGGCGCTCAGAGGAGAGAGATAAGAAATAAAATGTCTATAGCATTTCTACTGAGTACCTGGCAGTAGAAAAAAAAAAACAACCTAAAACTAAAAAAGTAGTCCTAAAAGTCATGTAGCTTAATCTTAAACAGCATTCACTCTTCGGTTTCATATTTTACTTCTTAATAAAAAGAAGGTAAGGCAAATACTTTACATGACAATATTCAAGGGATAGTGTGCGACCTTATTATTTATTCAAGTAATTAACATAGCTTGCATTATGAGACCCAGTCTAAGTGTAGAATCAATGAATCTTAGAACGGCAAGGGTATGCACAGAAAGTGTCTGGACTCTGCAGTTCGGTTCATCAGACTGGGTTTGAAAGCCAACTCTCTCACCAGCTGTGTGGCTTTAAATAAGTTACTCAACCTTGCAGAACCATGATTTCATCTATTGGACTAAAAGCTATCTCAGAGGGCTGCTGTCTGGATTCACTGTGATAAGATACTCCATGCTAAGCAGAATGACACTTCTTGGGAGGTAATAAGGCAGCAATAACAAACAGCCTGATAACACTTACCATTCTAGGCATTCCATCTAAATCAGCTCACTTAATCCTCTCAACAACCTCAAAGTGACATACTACCATTATGCCTATTTTACAGTCAGGGAAACTGAGGCACAGAAAGGTGAATTTCTTTATTCAGCATCATGACAATAAGAACTGGTTATAAATTGGATTTGAACCCAGAATCCATGCATTTAACCATCAGGACTCTGATACAATTCCCTTATCTCCTTAAAGATTAAGAAGAGGGTTAACTGACAAAAATTCAGAGCCAGCTTGAAGGTTAGTAATTGAGTCGCAAGCTAGGACCTGTAAACCAATTGCATTCTGGTGTAATTTCCCTAAGAGACAAAACACAGAATAAACCACTGGACAAATACAGATTGTGGGTTTTGAGAGAGAAGCTAGAATGTTTCACTACTGCTTTGTCATAATGAGAAATCCAGTTAAGTGGCTAATTAGTTAGTAATGACCTGTTTTGAAATAGTCATGTCAGGGCCTTACCTGCTTAAGGGTCAGATCCATAAATGCTCTAGAAAGGTCCTGTCCTGGGAGCTCTTAGGAGGAAATCAGCTTTGCTACTAACACTTTGGTCCACATTCTCTTCACCGCATGCCTCATCCCCCTCTTTCTTCCTGGTGTCCCCTCCTCCTAGACCCCAGTCCCCTCATGCACACTCTCTGTTGATGAAGTAATGAATTCCTAAAAGCCGAATGACAGTCCATAAAGTTGATATGGCCCAGCTGGTGATGGAGACCCTAAAAATCACCTCTTAGAAACAGCTTCCCACCCCTCTCCCATAAGCCAGGCCACTTCCTTCGGTATAATTTGCCGACCCAAGCAAAACCTTCTAAGCCTCCTAGCCTTTTGGGGTCATGAACAGACTTACCAAGTCATGCTTCAGTCTCCAAATCCACAGGGATTTTCCCACACCCACACAAAGAGCTACCCTGGTCACGGAGCTCAAAGCCAAGGGCAGAAAGGCTAGAGCCAGCAGTAACTGAAGAGATGGGAGGTGTAGATTTGTTATCTGTGTCTCACCAGCTCCTGACCCAGGGCAAGAGGAGCCAAGGAAACCATTCCAGCTCTGATAAGGGAAGGGGCAAGGCAGGCTGAGGAGATGCGAGAAGACCGCTTTCCTTAACTGGACTCATCAGTGGTGGGCCTACTAGGTGTTAGAAGATCAATTAACATCTATCATAAGGAGCATGATAAGGGTAATATTTAACAAACATTTGTTTGAGCACTTACCGTGTGCCAGACATCCTTCTAAACTCCTTCATGGAGTATCTCATTTAAGAGCTCAGTCCTTTGAGGTTGGTACTATCATTCCCATTTTACAGATGTGGAAAGTGAGGTGAAGAAGAGTCAAACCATCTTTTCCTGGCTTGCACAGCAAGTAAGCGATACAAACCGAACAGCCTGAAGTCAAAGCCCTTGCTCTAAACTCCTTTATCACGAATAATCAAAAAGCAGAGTTGGCAAGTTTTATATGTGAAGATCCAGATAATAACTGTTTTATTTATTTCATTCGGGTTTTTCCGCAAGATCTTACAGAAAAACCCGAATGGGCTTTTTGGCCAACCCAATAGTTTCTGCCACAGCAACTCAGCTCTGCCGTTCTAACCCCAAAGCAGCTTAGATAACACCTAAACCAATGGGCTTTGCTGTGTTCCAGCCAAACTGTATTTATGGACACTGAAATTTGCATTTCATACTATTTTCATGAGTCATAAAACATTCTTCTTTTGATTTTGTTTTCTCCCAACCATTTAAAAATGTACAAACCATTCTTATGTCACAGGCCATATGAAAACAGGCTGCAGGCCAGATTTGGCCCATCAATGCTTTGCTAACCCTTGATCAAAGAGATGGAAAAAAATTAAAACAAAGACATTTGGAAAGAAATTTGAATCGCAAAATTATTTTTTCGGCCATTTTCACATTGTGTTTATTTCAGTCTCAAAAGTATTGTCTGTCGTTTGTCTTTATATCACTTGAATGAAATGTAGTTCAACTCCAGAATCTAGTTCAGCCTCTGTGTTGAGCAAGCTGTGTGGCCTTGGGCAGTTCTCTCAACCCTAAGCCACAGCTTCCTCATTGTAATTACAGTAGTTATCCCACAGGGTTGGTGCTGTAGGCATTCGGTCAAATAATGCACGCTAAGCAATTACCCCAGCTCCCAGCACACTGTAAACTCTCAATAAATGTTCACTCTTAGGACTACTGGCATTATTATTGTTATTAACACTGCTATTATCCACAACACCATCACCCCAGGTAAAAACATTAAAATACCACATCTCCTAAAGTTCACCTCTGCAATTCTCTATGGACTGATTCTCTACCTCAGAGGTGAATTAAAAGTCCTTTAAATACCCTCCCCACTCTCCCCACTATACTATCACGCTATTGATTCCACACACAGCCCCCAGAAAAAAATTTCCACCTTACTCCATATTCTTACCGTTCCAGAAAACAGAAGATCTCATATGCACAGCACCTAACAGAATTCTTGCTGGCCCTCTCCAGAACACTCTCCTACGGTAGCTAGCTACTTTCTAATCTGCAGTAGGCACTGATAAATCACTCGTCATCTTTAGCATTTTGGTGCTTGCTTGCAATACTCGTGGGTCACAAGAAGAACAAGGAGATAGTAAAACCTTCGTAATGAACCTCTGTGAATTAGAACAATCCCACGTTTATCTTATTTAATCAGGCCATATGTGTGTGGAATGTCACTTAGGTTTTCTGCTTTATTTATTTATTTTAAATTTATTTTATTGAGGTATAGTTGATTTACAATGTTGTGTTAGTTTCTTGTGTACAGCAAAGTGATTCAGTTTTATATATATACACACATATATATATATATTCTTTTTCATGTTCTTTTCCATTATGGCTTATTACAGGATATTAAATATAGTTCCCTGTGCTATACAGTAGGACCTTGTTGTTTATCCGTCCTATATATAATAGTTTGCAGAGAGACTTTCAAGACAGCAGAAGAATAAGACGTGGAGATCACCTCCTTCCCCACAAATACATCAGAAATACATCTACATGTGGAACAACTCCTACAGGACACCTACTGAACGCTGGCAGAAGACCTCAGACCTCCCAAAAGGCAAGAAACTCCCCACGTACCTGGGTAGGGCAAAAAAAAAAATGAAAAAACAGAGACAAAAGTATAGGGATGGGACCTGCACCAGTGGGAGGGAGCTGTGAAGGAGGAAAGGTTTCCACACACAAGAAAGCCCCTTCGCGGGCGGAGACGGGGTGGTGGAGGGGAAAGCTTCGGAGCCATGGAGGAGAGCGCAGCCACAGGGGTGCGGAGGGCAAAGCGGAGAGATTCCTGCACAGAGGATCACTGCCAACCAGCACTCACCAGCCCGAGAGGCTTGTCTGCTCAG
This sequence comes from Balaenoptera ricei, assembly GCF_028023285.1. Lineage (NCBI taxonomy): Eukaryota > Metazoa > Chordata > Mammalia > Artiodactyla > Balaenopteridae > Balaenoptera > Balaenoptera ricei. The sequence goes on from NC_082640.1 coordinate 23,592,638, forward strand.
CCGCCGGGGCGGGCGGGGGCTGGGAGCTGAGACTCGGGCTTCGGTCGGATCCCAGGGATAGGCCTGGGGTTGGCTGCGTGAACACAGCCTGAAGGGGGCTAGTGCGCCGCAGCTAGCCGGGAGGGAGTCCGGGAAAATGTCTGGAGCTGCCGAACAGGCAAGAGACCATTGTTTGGGGTGCGCGAGGAGAGGGGATTCAGAGCACTGCCTAAACGAGCTCCATAGACGGGCGCGAGCCGCAGCTATCAGCGCGGACCCCAGAGACGGGCGTGAGACGCTAAGACTGCTGCTACCGCCACCAAGAAGCCTGTGTGCGAGCACAGGTCACTATCCACACCTCCCCTCCCGGGAGCCTGTGCAGCCCGCCACTGCCAGGGTCCCGTGATCCAGGGACAACTTCCCCAGGAGAACGCACAGCGCGCCTCAGGCTGGTGCAACTTCACGCCGGCCTCTGCCCCGCAGGCTCTCCCCGCATCCATACCCCTCCCTTCCCCTGGCCTGAGTGAGCCAGAGCCCCCAAATCAGCTGCTCCTTTAACCCCGTCCAGTCTGAGCGAAGAACAGACGCCCTCAGGCGACCTACACGCAGAGGCGGGTCCAAATCCAAAGCTGAACCCTGGGAGCTGTGTGAACAAAGAAGAGAAAGGGAAATCTCTCCCAGCAGCCTCAGGAGCAGCGGATTAAATCTCCACAATCAACTTGATGTACCCTGCATCTGTGGAATACCTGAATAGATACCGAATGATCCCAAATTGAGGAGGTGGAGTTTGGGAGCAACGATATATATATATATTTCCTTTTTCTCTTTTTGTGAGTGTGTATGTGTATGCTTCTTTGTGTGATTTTGTCTGTATAGCTTTGCTTTTACCATTTCTCCTAGGGTTCTGTCTGTGGTTTGTTTTTTTTTTTTTTAAGTATAGTTTTTAGTGCTTGTTATCATTGGTGGATTTGTTGTTTGCTTTGGTTGCTCTCCTTTCTTTTTTTCTTTTTTTTATTACTTTTTAATTTTTAATAATTAGTTTTATTTTTTATTTTAATAACTTTATTTTATTTATTTTTCTTTCTTTCTTTCTTTTTTCCTCCCTTTTCTTCTCAGCTGTGTGGCTGACAGGGTCTTGGTGCTCCGGCAGGGTGTCAGGCCTGAGCCTATGAGGTGGGAGAGCTGAGTTCAGGACACTGGTCCACCAGAGACCTCCTAGCTCCACATAATATCACACGGTGAAAGCTCTCCCAGAGATCTCCATCTCAACACTAAAACCCAGCTCCACTCAACGACCAGCAAGCTACAGTGCTGGACACCCTATGCCAAACAACTAGCAAGACAGGAACACAACCCCACCCATTAGCAGAGAGGCTGCCTAAAATCATAATAAGGTCACAGACACCCCAAAACACACCACCAGACGCAGTCCTACCCACCAGAAAGACAAGATCCAGCCTCATCCACCAGAACACAGGCACTAGTCCCCTTCACCAGGAAGCCTACACACCCACTGAACCAACCTTAGCCACTGGGGGAAGACACCAAAAACAACAGGAACTATGAACCTACAGTCTGTGAAAAGGAGACCCCAAAGACAGTAAGTTAAGCAAAATGAGAAGACAGAGAAACACACAGCAGATGAAGGAGCAAGGCAAAAACCCACCAGACCTAACAAATGAAGAGGAAATAGACAGTCTACCTGAAAAAGAATTCAGAGTAATGATAGTAAAGATGATGCAAAATCTTGGAAATAGAATAGGCAAAATGCAAGAAACATTTAACAAGAACCTAGAAGAACTAAAGAGCAAACAAACAATGATGAACAACACAATAAATGAAATTAAAAATTCTCTAGAAGGAATCAATATCAGAATAACTGAGGCAGAAGAACGGATAAGTGACCTGGGAGATAAAATAGTGGAAATAACTACTGCAAAGCATAATAAAGAAAAAAGAAAGAAAAGAATTGAGGACAGTCTCAGAGACCTCTGGGACAACATTAAACGCACCAACATTCGAATTATAGGGGTCCCAGAAGAAGAAGAGAAAAAGAAAGGGACTGAGAAAATATTTGAAGAGATTATAGTTGAAAACTTCCCTAATATGGGAAAGGAAATAGTCAATCAAGTCCAGGAAATGCAGAGAGTCCCATACAGGATAAATCCAAGGAGAAACACGCCAAGACACATATTAATCAAACTATCAAAAATTAAATATAAAGAAAAAAATATTAAAAGCAGCAGGGGAAAAACAACAAATAACATACAAGGGAATCCCCATAAGGTTAATAGATGATCTTTCAGCAGAAACTCTGCAAGCCAGAAGGCAGTGGTAGGACACATTTAAAGTGATGAAAGGGAAAAACCTACAACCAAGATTACTTTACCCAGCAAGGATCTCATTCAGATTCGACGGAGAAATTAAAACCTTTACAGACAAGCAAAAGCTAAGAGAATTCAGCACCACCAAACCAGCTTTACAACAAATGCTAAAGAAACTTCTCTAGGTAGGAAACACAAGAGAAGGAAAAGACCTACAATAATAAACCCAAAACAATTAAGGAAATGGTACTAGGAACATACATATCGATAATTACCTTAAATATAAATGGCTTAAATGCTCCAACTATAAGACACAGGCTCGCTGAATGGATACAAAAACAAGACCCATATATTTGTTGTCTACAAGAGACCCACTTCAGACCTAGGGACACATACAGACTGAAAGTGAGGGGATGGAAAAAGATATTCCATGCAGATGAAAATCAAAAGAAAGCTGGAGTAGCAATTCTCATATCAGACAAAATACACTTTAAAATAAAGACTATTACAAGAGACAAAGAAGGACATTACATAATGATCAAGGGATCAATCCAAGAAGAAGATATAACAATTGTAAATATTTATGCACCCAACATAGGAGCACCTCAATACATAAGGCAACTGCTAACAGCCATAAAAGGGGAAATCGACAGTAACACGATCATAGTAGGGAACTGTAACACCCCACTTTCGCCAATGAACAGATCATCCAAAATGAAAATAAATAAGGAAACACAAACTTTAAAAGATACACTAAACAAGATGGACTTAATTGATATTTATAGGACATTCCATCCAAAAACAGCAGATTACACTTTCTTCTCAAGTGCTCATGGAACATTTTCCAGGGGATAGATCATATCTTGGGTCACAAATCAAGCCTAGGGAAATTTAAGAAAATTGAAGTCATATCAAGTATCTTTTCTAACCACAAAGCTATGAGACTAGACATCAATTACAGGAAAAAATATGTAAAAAATACAAACACATGGAGGCTAAACAATAAGCTACTAAATAATCAAGAGATCACTGAAGAAATCAAAGAGGAGATCAAAATATACCTAGAAACAAATGACAATGAAAACACGAGGACCCAAAACCTATGAGATGCAGCAAAAGCAGTTCTAAGAAGGAAGTTTATAGCAACACAATCCTATGTCAAGAAACAAGAAACAACTCAAATAAAAAACCTAACCTTACACCTAAAGCAATTAGAGAAAGAAGAACAAAAAAAAACCCCAAAGTTAGCAGAAGGAAAGAAATCATAAAGATCGGATCAGAAATAAATGAAAACGAAATGAAGGAAACAATAGCAAAGATCAATAAAACTAAAACTGGTTCTTTGAGAAGATAAACAAAACTGATAAACCATTAGCCAGACTCCTCAAGAAAAAAAGGGAGAAAACTCAAATCAATAGAGTTAGAAAAGAAAAAGGAGAAGTAACAACTGACGCTGCAGAAATACGAAGGATCATGAGAGATTACTACAAGCAACTCTATGCCAATAAAATGGACAACCTGGAAGAAATGGACAAATGCTTAGCAAAGCACAACCTTCTGAGACTGAACCAGGAAGAACTAGAAAATATAAACAGACCAATCACAAGCACTGAAATTGAGACTGTGATTAAAAATCTTCCAGCAAACAAAAGCCCAGGACAAGATGGCTTCACAGGCGAATTCTATCACACATTTAGAGAAGAGCTAACACCTATCCTTCTCAAACTCTTCCAAAGTATAGCTGAGGGAGGAACACTCCCAAACTCATTCTATAAGACCACTATCACCCTGATACCAAAACCAGACAAAGATGTCACAAAGAAAGAAAACTGCAGGCCAATATCACTGATGAACATAGATGCAAAATACTAGCAACAAAATACTAGCAAACAGAATCCAACAGCACATTAAAAGGATTATACACCATGATCAAGTGGGGTTTATCCCAGGAATGAAAGGATTCTTCAATATACATAAATCAATCAATGTGATATACCATATTAACAAATTGAAGGAGAAAAACCATATGATCATCTCAATAGATGCAGAAAAAGCTTTCGACAAAATTCAACACCCATTTATGATAATAACCCTCCAGAAAGTAGGCATAGTGGGAACTTACCTCAACATAATAAAGGCCAAATATGACAAAGCCACAGCCAACATCATTCTCAATGGTGAAAAACTGAAACCATTTCCACTAAGATCAGAGACAAGAAAAGGTTGCCCACTATCTCACTGCTATTATTCAACTTAGTTTTGGAAGTTTTAGCCACAGCAATCAGAGAAGAAAAAGAAATAAAAGGAATCCAAATCAGAAAAGAAGAAGTAAAGTTGTCGCTGTTTGCAGATGACATGATACTATACATAGAGAATCCTAAAGACTCTACCAGAAAACTACTAGAGCTAATCAATGAATTTGGTAAGTAGCAGGATACAAAATTAATGCACAGAAATCTCTTGCATTCCTACACACTAATGATGAAAAATCTGAGAGAGAAATTAAGGAAACACTCACATTTACCATTGCAACAAAAAGAATAAAATACCTAGGAATAAACCTACCTAAGGAGACAAAAGACCTGTATGCAGAAAGCTATAAGACACTGGATGAAAGAAATTAAGGATGATACAAATAGATGGAGAGGTATATACTATGTTCTTGGATTGGAAGAATCAACATTGTAAAAATGACTATACTACCCAAAGCAATCTACAGATTCAATGCAATCCCTATCAAACTACCAATGGCATTTTTCACAGAACTAGAACAAAAAATTTCACAATTTGTATGGAAACGCAAAAGACCCCGAATAGCCAAAGCAATCTTGAGAAAGAAAAATGGAGCTGGAGGAATCAGTCTTCCAGACTTCAGACTATACGGCAAAGCTACAGTAATAAAGATAGTATTGTACTGGCACGAAAACAGAAATATAGATCAATGGAACAGGATAGAAAGCCCAGAGATAAACCCACGCAGATATGGTCACCTTATTTTTGATAAAGGAGGCAAGAATATACAATGGAGAAAAGACAGCTTTTTTTCCAGAAAACTGGACAGCTACATGTAAAAGAATGACATTAGAACACTCCCTAACACCATGCACAAAAATAAGCTCAAAATAAACTTTAAATACATTTAAAGACCTAAATGTAAGGCCAGACACTATAAAACTCTTAGAGGAAAACATAGGCAGAACACTCTATGACGTACATCACAGCAAGATCCTTTATGACCCACCTCCTAGAGAAATGGAAATAAAAGCAAAAATAAACAAATGGGACCTAATCAAACTTAAAAGCTTTTGCACAGGAAAGGAAACCATAAAGAAGACGAAAAGACAATCCTCAAAATGGGAGAAAATATTTGCAAATGAAGCAACAGACAAAGGATTTATCTCCAAAATTTACAAGCACCTCATGCAGCTCAATATCAAAAATCCAAACAACCCAGTCCAAAAAATGGGCAGAAGACCTAAATAGACATTTCTCCAAAGAAGATATACAGATTGCCAACAAACACATGAAAGGATGCTCAACATCACTTATCATTAGAGAAATGCAAATCAAAACTACCATGAGGTATCACTTCATGCCAGTCAGAATGGCCATCATCAAAAAATCTACAAACAGTAAGTGCTGGAAACAGTGCGGAGAAAAGGGAACCCTCTTGCACTGTTGGTGGGAATGCAAATTGATACAGCCACTATGGAGAACAGTATGGAGGTTCATTAAAAAACTAAAAATAGACCTACCATACAACCCAGCAATCCCACTACTGGGCATATACCCTGAGAAAACCGTAATTCAAAAAGAGTCATGTACCACAATGTTCACTGCAGCTCTATTTACAATAGCCAGGGCATGGAAGCAACCTAAGTGTCCATCGCCAGATGAATGCATAAAGAAGATGTGGCACATATATACAATGGAATATTACTCTGCCATAAACAGAAACGAAATTGAGTTACTTTAAGTGAGGTGGATGGACCTAGAGACTGTCATACAGAGTGAAGTAAGTTAGAAAGAGAAAAACAAATACCGTATGCTAACACATATATATGGAATCTAAAAAAAAAATGGTTATGAAGAACCTAGGGGCAGGACAGGAATAAAGAAGCAGATGTAGAGATGGACTTGAGGACACGGGGAGGGGGAAGGGTAAGCTGGGACAAAGTGAGAGAGTGGCATGGATTTATATATACTACCAAATGTAAAATAGATAGTTAGTGGGAAGCAGCCGCATAGCATAGGGAGATCAGCTTGGTGCTTTGTGACCACCTAGTGGGGTGGGATAGGGAGGGTGGGAGGGAGACACAAGAGGGAGGAGATATGGGGATATATGTCTATGTATAGCTGACTCACTTTGTTATAAAGCAGAAACTAACACACCATTGTAAAGCAATTATACTCCAATAAAGATGTTAAAAAAAAAATAGTTTGCATCTGCTAACCCCAAACTCCCAATCCATCCCTCCCCCACTTGCCCTCCCCCTTGGCAACCACGAGTCTGTTTTCTGTCTATGAGTCTGTTTCTGTTTCATAGATAAGTTCATTTGTGTCATATTTTAGTGGAATGCCTCTTTGGGATGGTAGTTACGGCAACAGGTCTGGTGAAGCGTGTTGCTTAAACCACTGAGAAGAGCCATCATCGCCATCGTGAGCCACATTCTCTAATATTGATTGAAAATTGACTGCTTTTCTGGCATTGCGCAGTTCTCTAGTCATTTCTGTTATAGCAGCATTTGCTGTGACAGATGAAATGTACACATAGAATGCTGATGAAGACCCGGAAGTCACCGTTATCGCCGCGCAGGCCAAGGAAAAGCATGACTCTACATCCTCAGTATCTCAGACTCTGGCCGTTTTGTTCTCAAAAGACTTGTGGGCAGGTAGCCTCGGTGAAGTTCATCACTTATCAGCTGGCAAATCAGCTGAGCATAACTTGGTTATCTGATTCTCTGTTTCAGAGGACTGATGGGTTACTTTCTCAGAAGGGTACGACAATTCATCAGGAAAAGGAGGGAGCGAAGGTTCCCAGAAAATGCCTTGCTTGTCCTCCTGAGGTTTCCCTATCACTGGAGCCAAATGTTAGCCCCGGTGGTCTTGTATAACAAGAAGGGTCCTGGCCCTTTGGGGGAAAGAAATAGGCTCTTTGTAATTTTTAAAGTGTGCTGATAGGAAATCAAATAATTATAGCCCAGATCATTTTAACGATTAAGTGTATCGACTGGAAATGTTTGCAGCCAGTTCTGAGTTTTCCATTAGCAGACAAATGCCCGGATTCCTTGGTAGGGTAGGACCCTGTCATTTCAAATGTCTTCGCTACACTTTGTTTCATGGTTAGCTAGGTAAGAGCTTTTCCTGCTTCCCAAACCAGTTAATACGTATGGGACAACTCTATTGATTAAATATCTAAAATTTTTTTTCTACAGCCACAAAATTACTCAATGAAATGAAGATCTACTGGTCCAGCTAATTTCTTGATTTGGTTGTAAAACTAAGCACTCTAAGACTGAAAAGCAAGATCACTGGACACAGAATTCTGTCTCCTTTTACCCCAGGAAATCGATCTTAGACAAAAATGTGAAGTAAGCATAGCTTACCTCAGCACAGAGCAGCCTCGAAGCTTCCAATACAATTTTCTCTTTTCTCCTCTCCATATAGCTGCTTCCTTAGATTTGCTTTCATGCCTCCAGACTCCTCTCAGTTAACAAGAATAGGAGAATCCTGGAGTATGCATGCTTTCTTCCAGTACAATGTGATGTTTTATTTTTTTAATTATTTATAAGAATGCTTGATGCAAAGCAACAAATATCTAATAGCATCTCACACATTTATAACAAGACAGTGGGAATAAAATTTGCTCTTAGGATCCTTCCAAGGTTCTCTCCCCTCAAACCAATAAGCAGCCCCCCTCCTCACTTACCTTACTGAAACACCATTCGGCTATAGGTTCACAATCCACTACCCAATTTGGGGGCATAATAAGAGAGCTTAGTGCTTGCTGTAAACAAGGCTTTCTGAAATCTTCCAAGGAATTAACAGAGAGTAGAAATGCAATTCACCATTCCCTGCTGGAAGATACAGGGGATCTGTGAGAAAGTCTTCTCTCTCTCTTTCTCTCTCTCTCTGTCTCTCTCTCTTTCTCTCTCTCACATACACACACACTTTAAGAAAGAGTAATGGGAATAGAGAATGCTGGTGTATAAAGGCAGCAAATGTGAATCTTTTTTTGTTCAGAAACATCCTTCTCTCTTACTTCATTATCAAGAATAGTACCTAAAGTATGGCTGGCACACAGTAGTCGCTCAAAATATTTGTTAAATGACTGAAAAAGTGATTATCAAGTATTTGGATGCAGTCTGAAGACACTTTTTTTTAAATTGAAGTATAGCTGATTTACAGTGCTGTGTTAATGTCTGTTGTACAGCAGAGTGATTCAGCTATACATATATATACATTATTTTTTAAATATTCTTTTCCATTATGGTTTATCTTAAGATATTGAATATAGTTCCCTGAGCTATACAATAGGACCTTGTTGTTTATCCATTCTATATGTAATAGTTTGCACCTGCTAACCCCAAAATCCCACTCCACCCCTCCCCCACCCCCTGCCCCCTTGGCAACCACAAGTCTGTTCTCTGTCTGTGAGTCTGTTTTGTAGATAAGTTCATTTGTGTCATATCTAAGATTCTGCATATAAGTGACATCATACAGTATTTGTCATTCTCTTTCTGACTTACTTCACTTAGTATGATAATCTCTAGTTCCATCCATGTTGCTGCAAATGGCATTATTTCATTCTTCTTTATGGCTGAGTAGTATTCCATTGTATATATATGTACCACATCTTCTTTATCCATTCATCAAGACATAGTGTTTTTTGATCTGGGAGACTTGTGAGTTAAGGTCTAAAGAAATTCTTATTCAAAAAGTTTAAGTATTAGGAGTCAATAATAATTTCTCATTACTGTTTGAAGTGTCATGTCCATCCTTATTTTCCCACCTAAAAAAAATTTTTTTAAGTATCACCCCACCCAAGATAAATGAAAACTTACGTTCACACAAAGAGCTGTACACAGATGTTTATAGTGGCTTTATTTGCACTCACCAAAAACTAAAAACAATCTAAATGTCCGTCAGACACAGAAGGGTTGGACTAAATGTGGTACATCCCTACCCTGGAACACTACTCAGCCACAAAAATGAGCATATTAGTGTACTAACACACACAACAACACGGATGCATACAAAAGCATTACCCTAAGTGAAAAAAGCCAGAGTTAAAAGGCTGTGCGTTATATGATTCTATTCATCTGACATTCTTGCCAAGACAAAACTCTAGGGAGAGCACTGCCTATGGCTGAGTGCGGGAGGAGGAGTGGCAGGGAATTGGTAGGTGTGATTGACTTGTTTTATGTCTTGATGGTGATGGTGGTTATTCAACTGTCTGCATTTGTGAAAACTCACGCAGAGGCGGGCACTAAAAAAGGGTGAATTACACTGTATGTAAATTACACCTTAATTGTTTTTTTAATTAAAGGAAAACTATAACACTGCTTGCAGCTCAGTGAGGTAGATAGGTATTTTACAGGTATTCAGTGTTTGGTCCTGCCAAAATACATGTTTTTTTTGTTTGTTTGTTTGTTTTGAGGTTTAAATTTAGAACCAGCCAAGGCAGCATCTGCTTTGGGAGAGGAACGCAATGGAGGTCACCACTGAAGTGATTCCTGTTTGGAGGCATTATTGAGGGGCCTGAGGGTCTAGTACTGCAAGGACTTTGAGATCCCCTCATCTTCTAATTCACCGTGATTGTATCTTTTACCTGGTAAGAGTGTCATAAGGATGAATTAGTCAATGCATGCAAAGAACTTTGAAGATGCAAAGCACCAGATGAGTTCTGGAGTGCCATGGTTAATGCTCAGTCTGGACTGAAGACAGAAGCATTTTCAAAGCCAGTACCTGGGCAGGTTTTGCTATCACTCCATGTCAATTTTTCAACTGGCTCCTGCACAGCGATCACACAGCTCTGCATCTTTGTACTGAAGCATGGAGCTTCACGTGAAAGAAGAAAGGCCCTGTGCAAATGTTATAAAAACAATGGTAAAGTGGCAGCTTGGCTGATCGGACATTTCAAAGCCAAGAATTTCAAATCCAAGAACAAAGGTGTGAAAGTAAATACCTTAGAAGTAAATAGACCAAAACACATTACTGATGACAGACCATCTAACCCTATGGAACAGATGTATGTTTCAAAGTATATTTCATACAAAGAATAATTCTAAGGAGAATTTATTTTGGAGAAATAAAGAATCTCTTTATATTAAGGAATCACATCTGAAAGAATATGATGGTTATAACGGTTAGGTACAGATTAAGTCTAGACTGAGTGATGGTTAAGAATTGTAGAGATTAAATTTTCTTTTTTTTTTTCAACATCTTCATTGGAGTATAATTGCTTTACAATGGTGTGTTAGCTTCTCCTGTACAACAAAGTGAATCAGCTATACATATACATATATCCCCACATCCCCTCCCCCTTGCATCTCCCTCCCTCCCTCCCTATCCTTAAATTTTCTTACAGAAAGCCAAGGTCTTTACCAGTAAGGTCTGCAGCTCAAGATTGATGCAGCCAGGCTTTGAATTTTAAAAAACATTATATCTAGAGAAAGAAGATGTGGTATATATATATATATATATATATATATATATACACAATAGAATGCCACTCAGCCATAAGAGAGAATGAAATTTTGCCACCTGCAGCAACATGGATGGACTTGGAGGGCATTATGCTAAGGAAAATAAGTCAGACAGAGAAAGATCAATACTGTATGATATCACTTACATGTGGAATCTAAAAAGTACAGCAAACTAGTGAATAAAGCAAAAAAGAGGCAGACTCATAGAAATGTAGAACAAACTAGTGGTTACCAGTGGGGAGAGGGAAGTGGGGAGGGGCAAGCTAGGGAGAGAGGGGTAGAAGTGTTATTATGGGATTATATGAAATCACTTGTGTGAAACTTTTGAAAATTGTAAAGCACTATAGAATTGAAAGAATCTGTCGTTCAATAAAAAGAAGAAACAGAAAAAAGATAAAGAAAAATAAACAAATAATTCAAAGATTAAAATTTTTAAAAATAAAAACATTGTATCAACATTTTCTATCTTCTCGCTCTCTCTTAACTCAGAACTCTCATGCATATTTATTTCCTTGTGTGTCTTGCCCTATTTCCGACATGAGACGCAATTCTTAAGAACTGTAGAAATAACCCTGGCTCTTCCAACCCATCAATTCAGCCTGAATGGGTGAATCAATTCACACTGTGTTCTCTCTTCCTATTTCCACTTCTGTTCAGCTCGTGATTCCCTCAGTTATAGTTCCTACTCTCACCTTCTAAGGCTTTTCAGTTCAAAGGAATATTCTAAGGGATGCTAGCAGTTCTCACTAGTCCTGACACAAATAACTCCCGCTGCAGTGCCCTTCACAAACATGAAATGCAAAGTGCAGGGTCTCTTCCTCCACGTGGAGGTTGGCATGTTCATGTCACTGGCACCGTTTGCCACGCTCTGGCGATCCTCTATTTAATGTGCTAAATGTGGCAGCACATTAGCAACATAAATAAAAGTCGAATCCCAACAAAGCTCTTTCAATGGAATCCCTTGGGAACATTTTTCTGTAGAAGAGAGTCCAGTACCTTTTCCTTTAAGGAAACACATGTTTTGTGCACTTTCCTTCTTTCAGTATTCAAAATGAAGCCCCTCCAAATGGCTTACACACTGAAGTTTATAACCTCAGCCTACACAAGTCCAGTGCAAAAAGATCTACAGCCTGCAGGCAGAGCAAGGAAGCTTTTTAAAGATGAATCATTTTCATAAATGAGTGCAGAGGAAGGTCAGGCCAGGGGACAAGGAAGGTTACATGTGTGCCCGAGATAAGGCCCCATCCATCCTCCTCTTACTGTCAGGGCTTGATGGGTGAACACTGCCTTGAGCTTCCATAAAACATGTTGTTTGCAGAAAACTTGCAGGTGGTTCATAAAAAAGTCCAAACTGTTACCATGAAATTTATCTCCCACTGCGGGATCTGTTTATAATAGAAACGAAGGATCTCAAGTAGAAATTAAGTATCTCAGACTGACTTATATTGGCTGGGAGGTTTGAAAAATTCAACCTGCTTCTCAATCGTTGCACTAAAAACATCAAAGTACTTGTACTGATGACATCTTGACAAGATACAAGTACGTTCAAAAGAAAAATAACGTCCATTGTATGCACAGCCCTTTATCCCTGGGGGAAGAATAGGCTAGGTGAGATTTTATTGGGAGAATTTAATCAGAAGACTGAACTCTTCATCACATTTTATTTCTGAAGAGGGTCAAGCATCCATTATATACAACTTTCCCATCTGTATGGTCAAAGTGAAAAGGGCATCTCAATTTTTTAAAGTTGTTAGGAGATGTTTATTATCTTGAAGCTTAAAAGAGATTGGGGGCAATGGTAATGTTGGCCATAATTTGAGTTATCTCCATATAGAAATTGAAGGGAAATGCTGAGGCAATTCATGTAGATAATTCAGACCCTAAAACCACGGGTGCTTGAAATCAAGAGATAAGTAGGGAAGACATGCTGAATTCTGTTTGGGTTTGTTTTTCCCATGTTGTGCTGGTAATTGGCTCCATTTCTCACATCACATGCCCGTATACCTGGACGGTGGTTTTAAGTTGCTGGAAATTCTTAGGTCATACATTTAAATCAAAGTGGTGAACATAGCACATCTACAAGGCAGAATGTTGTGCTGAGTTTACAGAATCCATGCATGTTCTAGCTGGAAGGGATTGCAGCCCAGGGTTCCAGCCCCCGAGCACAGGCATAGAAGGCGAAACCTCTACAAAAATAAGGAGTCATGTGTTCTCTCTACCTTGACAGTAGCAAAGGTCCAGGTCTTTATCCCACCCATATGTACACCCAAACCTCTCCTCCATTCTTTCACTCAAGATGGATGGAGGTGTAGGGTCGGAGTATAAGGTGGGCTGAGAAACACTGTATCTAATCCAACACCTTTATTTGAATTATGAGAGTCATGAGACATGGCTTTCAGCAATAGTGAGAAACCAAAGATGTTTTATTTTATTTTATTTATTTTATTTTTTTAACATCTTTATTGGAGTATAATTGCTTTACAATGGTGTGTTAGTTTCTGCTTTATAGCAAAGTGAATCAGTTATACATATATGTTCCCATATCTCTTCCCTCTTGCATCTCCCTCCCTCCCACCCTCCCTATCCCACCCCTCTAGGTGGTCACAAAGCACCGAGCTGATCTCCCTGTGCTATGCGGTTGCTTCCCACTAGCTATCTATTTTACAAGGATGTTTTACTTCAATACCTTCTCAGTCCTCTGTGTCTACTTTGACCTGCCTTCAACCTCTGCACTCTGGCCATCCAAGCCACACTGAGTCACTGTGGCCTCCCCTCCTAACAAGTCCTGTGTCTTCCACCCAAATAGTCTCCTACTCCTCCTAATTTCATGTAAAAGTAACGTTTTCCCCATGCCGTGTTATCCTCTCTCCCTGCTAGGAAAATGCACCTAAGGTCTTAGCAGTTCTAGGACTTAAGGTTTCCCTCTTTTTAATAATAGCAAATTGAAAGGGGAGAGATAATTCTGGTCAAATATGTTGTCCCAAAAGAATGGATGTATAACTATGAAGTTCTAGACATTGTGGCCACAAGAAGAGGAGTGTATCTGGAAATAAGTTGCCTTCTCAGCACTTTAAGTAACCATCTGTAATTTTTTTACACATTATTTTTGCCTGTTCTTGTCTTATATTTCAATATTGATGGTAAGTAGGAGCCTGCTGTGCTGTTTGGAATGTTAGGTTGTAGTAATCTAGCAAGTGTCATGCCCCCAAAGGGATTTAATTGATATTCTCTGAAGCAGATAACTTGGGTATGAGGAATATGCCAGGAGGCGGCGTTGTCTACACGGCGGAATGACTGATATTTGCAATTTTAAAATCATGAACTAGATATGACTTCGCCTGCCGTCTCATCTTCCCTAGGCCTTCTAACAGGATTCTATCTAAGATGATGCAAATGAGTTCCTATCCTAATCCTAAAGGTCTCAGTGAAAAGAGTCCTCCTGAATCTCTCTCTCATTTCAGTGTTTAATGTCACTCACTGTCATGGGATGCTTTCCAGTGTAAGCTCCTCCATGACAAGACACGAGGGAAGGCCTAGCCTCACTTATTTTGTCAACAAATACAGTTTGAGCACTTCCAACACACAAATAAAGCCCCAAATCAAACTAGGATAAAAAGGAAAATGTAAATATTTTGTAAGTCATGATATAATAATAATAATAATAGTAATAATAGAACTTATATAATGCTTACTAGCATAACAAAAAGTACTGTGCTAAGAATTTAATTCAAAATAACTTATTTACTCCTACAAAAACACTCTGGAGTATTATTATTCCCATTTTACAGATGAGAAAATTGAGGCTTAGGTTAAGTTAAGGCTCTAGTTATCTAGCTTATCTAGTTATCTAGCTAGAGAGGCAGAGCTAGGAGTTTGTTTTTTCTAAGTTTTCTATTTTCCACTTCCATGACCTCAAGGTCCCCATTAATAACCTTTACTTAAAAGAAATATGAATCTACTCTGCATTTCAATGTGCCAAGCAAGCGTCTCCATTTGTTATCATCTCACCTTGGTCTTAGCTCAGCTTCCATAATGGTAGATCTCAAAGGATTTGGTTATGAAGGACACTAAACTGGACTATAATACCTCTATACCAGTCATCTTGGTATTTTGTCAATTGAAGCTTGGTGTTGAATTGCTAATTTAGTACTCTGTGTTGATCCAAAAGGAAACCATCAAAAACAATCTCACAAGACTCTATTCTCCCCTGCTCAACCCAATGGGCCATGAGTTCTGTTTCTTCCCATAGTCACAAGTAGGCACAAGATAAAACATTCCTGAATTTTTTTGGTTCATTTAGAACTGTTTTGATAAAAAGTGATTTAAGTGATTCCTTGTCCTAATTTACTCATCCATTCTCCAAGCTTTTATTGACACCTGTGATTAACTGCAAAGCATGTCAGAAAATAGAAAGATAAGCCAATGCCAACCCTGTCCTCAAACTGTCTATAGTCGGTGAAGGAGATAAGATAGATAAACATAAGTAAAAACAACATAAGGTAAAAAGTGGGAGAGCCCGTGAGAAAAGAAAACCCAATTTGGAGATGATCAAATTCGGCTTTGTGGTAAAGAAGACTTTGAGTTAGAACTTGAAGGAGAAAGAAAAAGAATGCACACTGTATCAAAGTCTAGCAAAGCAAAGAGAATGTTCAGTGTATCAGAAGAACAAAAAAACTTTTTAGTTTAACAAAAAATGTAGGCTGTATAAGATCTTGTGAGTGTCATAAAAAGGAGTTTGAATTTTATTCTCTTAGAGGGAGGAATTCATTAAGGGTTTTTGAACAGGAAGGAGGCAGACAATAAAGTTTTGCTTTAATACTATTGGTCCATCCCAAGCCAGCTCTCAACACTTCCTAGAGCAAAGAATATAATCAACACATATTTGATGACTTGTCCAATATGCACAGGTATTGGAAATAGAAACTATTAGAGCAGTCAATGAATATTTTATTAGAACCTAAACTAAGAAGTGTAAATACAGAGGGAAGAACAGTTGAGAAAGATTTTATAGAAATACAGTTGCTATAGTTAAACATCAGATATCAGGGGATGGAGAGAGACAAGAAAGAATCAAATATGAATCCACCATTACAGGTAGGATTGTAGTAACATTATCCAATAGTACAAAATATTAGAAATATGATTTCTTTTTACCCAAAGCATATCACTTTTGTAAATGTTGGTCTGAACCTTCTTAGCCCACAGTTTGCACACTCTATCTGCAATAAAACATCTTATGATACAACAAGACACAGTAGAGGCAGATATGACAGTTTATATTTTGCCCAGGACATTTGCAGATCAGTGTCAAAACTCTACAGTGATAAAGGACAATAATTGGCGGAGTGAAAAAGAGAAAAACCTGCAGAACAATGGACTCATTATTCAGAAGAATCATTCTGCTCTAGCAAGGTTGCAACTATTCTTTTGGAAAAAAAAAAAAAGTTAAAAATATAAAAACATTGAGAGGAGATTGGGTAATTAGAAGACTTAATTCTAGACATACATTTGAGGAGAAACATGGGAAATATAATTGCAAATAAAGAGAGTCCACCAAGAGCGAATAATGGTGACCAAATTTCCCTCCCACCTGAAACTGGTGACTGGCCCACAAATCCGTATTAAAATAATAACCTCTATAATTTGGCATGACGTAGGTGCCCAGGACACAAAATTATGGTCTTTAAGACCATGTATCTCAGACAATGAAGGACAGTCATCCTTAAAAGATGAGCAGCAAACACTGAGCCTTCTAACAGCCTAGCTTACTGCCTTGGGAGGGCTTCCAGACCACAAGATTTGGAGGGGTAACTCAGGTGGAGCTTGGCATGGAGATGGAGTTGAGGCTCTGGAGAGACCAAGGCAGCCCTGTTCTAAGGACAAAGTATCAGAAAAGAGAGAGCTGCTCAGAGAGAGAATGCCAGATATTCTGCAAGGAATCCCCCTCTGGTATTTAACTTAGTACTGATCAGCTCATGCATGTGAGGAAACTACCCAAGGCTAGAAAAAGAACCACCTGAAAGGATTTAGAGGAGCAGTGCCCAGCGCTCACACAAAGCTAGGAATAGTTCCCAAAAGTCAGATTGGAAAGCCTCAAGATTCACAGGCCATTGGGTAGAGAGTTTCGTAATGAGGAAACTCAGTAGTGGGGAATAATTAGCCCTAGAATGAGCATTGCTCCAATGTACCTAACAAATCTTAACAGCAAGACGCAGAAGGACCAAACTGCTTCTAAGTACTCGACTGCACCCCACAACAAAGTTCAAGAACACTTCTAAGAATAAAATATATCCAGCACCCAATAATGTAAATTTCACAGCATCTGGCATCTAATCAGGCAAGCAAAGAAGACAGAAAATATGATCCAAAATGAAGAGAAAAATGCATCAATCAAAACATACCCAGAACAGACACAGATACTAGAATTAGCAGACAAGGACATTACAATCATTATTATAAATATACTCCATTTGTTCAAAAAGTTAAGTAGAATGATGGAAGATATAAAAAAGACCCACATTCCACTTCTAGAGGTGAAAACATCAATGTGTGAAATGGAAAACTCACTAGACGGGATTAATGTCAGATTAAATATTATAGGAGAAAAAAGTAATAAACTTGAAGACATAGCAATAGAAACTATCCAAAATGAAACACAGAGAGAAAAGAGACTTAAAAAGAATAGTTCATCCCTGAGCTGTGAGAAAATGTCAAGCAGCCAAATATACATGTAATTGGAGTCTCCAAAGGAGAGGAAGAGGGGAGAAAATTATGTGAAGAAATAATGGTTGAAAGTATTGAAAGTTTGATGAAAACTGTAAACCAGTAGATATAGGAAGTTCTACAAATCCCATCTCTAGAAACATGAAGAAAATAACACCAGGACACATTATAACCAAGTTCTTCAACACCAGTGATACAGAGAAAATCTTAAAAACAGAGGAAAAAGATAAACTCCATATCTTAATATCTGAAAAAAGATCAGAGATAAAGAATCAAAGATGAAGAAACAAAGATGAAGATCACAGCAGATTTCTGCTCAGAAACAACTCAATGAGGAGACAGAAGAGAAAATCTTTGAAGAAAAATAGACAAATCTATATAAAGGCAATCATGTATTGTAATAACATGTATTTAGAAAAAAACTAAATTATTTAAATACAGCAAATTGTGTTGGACGCTAAGGAGACTACAAAAACCTTAGACCCCTCAGCTGCATTGCAAAAGGCTTATATAAATAATCACTACTTATTCTTCCAACTCTAGCTTTTATGGCTTTATTTGTTTTAACTGGTCCACAAATCCATATTAAAATAATAATAATAAATTCTATAATTTGGCGTGACCCAGGTACCCAGGGCACAAAATAAAAAGTACCAGATTCCTGGGCTTGGGAAATACACAAATCTACCTTAAATCTTTTTTTTTTTTTTTGGATCTGGGTGTCTGTAAATAAATAACAATGAACGGTACAAGGCCACGTGGTAAGTACTAGAACAGAGGCATGTTTTACCTGGGGAGATAAAACTACGCAGAGGAGGTGGCACTTGAGCACGGAGGTTAAGGAGATCCCTCCACCTGCAAAGGATACAGGCAGGCATGCAGTGCAGGCTGTGCCAGGACACAGGTGCCAAAGAGCATCCCAATCTCTACGGTGAATGCGAACGTCAAGAGTGCATCTTGGAAACTGGTATCCAAGGAAGCTTGACCTTCCAACAGGTCACCGGTCCAATTATGAAGGGATTTCCATGTCATGTAAAGAGACTGGTTTCCAATCTGTAGGAAGCAAGGAACAATGAAAGGATTTACTTGTAGTATAAAAAGAATTTGTGTTTTTATATAAAAATATGAAGGATAATGCAATAGCTTCCCCTGACTCATCCACCCAAATTTTCTCCTCTTATGACATGATTTTAAGTAGAGGAGTAATAAGTAAATGATCATGTTAGCGTTTTGAACATATCACAAGGGTAGCAATATGTGTGGATGATTGGAAGATGGAAGATAAGGAATAACATTTTGCAACATTGCAGAGAAGAAATCATCCCCTAGGACTTCCCTGGTGGCACAGTGGTTAAGAATCCACCTGCCAATGCAGGGGACATGGGTTCGAGCCCTGGTCTGGGAAGATCCCACATACAGCGGAGCAACTAAGCCCGTGAGCCACAACTACTGAAGCCCACGTGCCACAACTACTGAAGCCCACTCGCCTAGAGCCCGTGCTCCGCAACAAGAGAAGCGACCACAAGAACAACCCTGCACACCGCAATGAAGAGTAGCTCCCGCTCGCCGCAACTACAGAAAGCCGGAGGGCAGCAACGAAGACCCAACGCAGCCAAAAACAAATAAATAAAGAAATAAGTTTATTTTTAAAAAAAACCACTCATAAAAAAAAAAAAGAAATCATCCCCTAAACTAAAGGAATGGCAATGGGGGTCAATAGGGGGATCCAAACTAGATATACTTAGGATTGTAAAATTGAAAGAGGACTTCCCTGGCAGTCCAGTGGTTAAGGCTCCACACTTCCACTGCAGGGGGATGCAGGTTCGATCCCTGGTCGGGGAACTAAGATCCCACATGCCACACCGTGCTTCTTTTTGGGGAAATCAAAGATTTTTTTTTCAATATCAGAATGTTATTCAAGATGGGCTCAAATGCTGAGGTGGGGGAAAGAATATTTTAGTTGGAAGGACTTGGGTAAGAAATGGTACAGAACCAGGAAGGGTCACATAACCTCTCAAAAACAGCAGCCACCCTAGTGGGCCCTAAATAAAGGGTCCTAACCAGGGAGGAAAAAGGAGAAAGAGGCTGGAAAGGTAAACAGAAGGATGTGGACGAAGGGCTTTAAACTGCCAGCCAAGATTTGGGAAATCATTGGCAGTGTCTGAACAGGAGACAGGGTATGTGGTTTAGGATGGATGAGAGGGAAGAGGCAGGGAGCTTGGTTACTAAACTGTCACAATTGTCCATCTGATGGGCAATAAATAAAGGAGCTGGCATGGAAGCAGTTGGAGCAGACAGATGCAAGAGACATCACAGAAGCAACCTGTTAGGGAGGGAAAAAATGTTGTAGGATTTCTGGAAAGCCAGAAAGCCTCAGGCTCTAAATTATTAGGTCCTCTTCAAGTTTCCTCTTGTTATCCATGAACTCCAGACTGGAGTTAGTAATCTGGGCTTATTCATGCCAGCATGTCCCATAAAGATATAAAAGGAGATACAGAAGTTCACAAATAGGCATGTACATAGATATAAAGATACACAGATAGACTGATACCAAGCTACATCGACTGATCCAGGCACAGTGTATAATTGGAAGGATACCTGTTTGTTATTCCAGAACTCAAACATGCCTTACAAGGAGGGAGAAAATGTTGCAAACGTTGGCTCCAGATTCTTCTAAAAAACTGGGTGATAGGTCAGAACGTGAGTGGGATGAACAAGGGTTCAAGCTTTTCCAAACCAGTTCTTCTGTCTCTCCACGACAGAGCATTACCAGTATAACAGGCTTGCCTGTTGATGGAACATAAAGACATACCTACGCCTTCCCAAATGCCCTGAGTCCACTTATGTGCACACAGAAACCCAGTCCTAAGCTCTCTTCCTAAACACACACCAATGGTACTGTGAGCGACGTACCACTGTGCGGTCAGCCATGCTAGGGCTTCGAGCCTCTGGGAAGTTCCAGGTGTTTCCAAGCCTCCGGCTCAGGACACTACACTACCTCTAAGACTTTCATGAGAGCTATAATCCCCCGCTAAAGGCAAGCAACAACAATCTGATGGTGAAGGCAGTTTGCATATTTCATCAATGCCGATCACCCTCTCAGGCACCAGGTTCTTTGTTACGGAAGCACTCTCGAATTACGAGGGAGCTAAGTTGGGTTTATTAGCTCATGCTTATGATAACATAGTAATAGCAATTAATTCAATCACATTCAAAAGGAAATAGCATAAGGATCCTACACTGTGATTTAGAAGGCAGAGGTAGTTATAGCTCTACCCAATAATCGTACGGTGGATCTATCTCTGTAAGCATGCCACTGGTTGATGCTACACAGCTTTCATTGGGAAACCTGGGAGCCAAGGGAAACTTCAGGGGCGTTAACCCATAAAAACCTGAACTTCTGCTGGAAAAACAAAGTGAAGAGCTCATCTCTGGTGATTTTAACTAGGAGGACAAAAAGAATTTAAAAGGAAGAAGATTAACACGGCAGGTAATGGGAACTCATCTAGGAAGAAAATTCTTAGTTCTTCCTAATTGATTTTGAACAGAGTGAACAGCATCTTGTTAAGACTTCCTCTGTGGGGAGGTAGTCTCTGGCCCATTGTATCTGGCTACCTGCCAAAATAACTCCACTTGCCCTGTTCTGCTGTTCTCACACAAGAATGAAACAGCTTGGCATTAGAGGCACAACCTGCGTTTGAATATTGCCTACTTGCCAGCTAATGATTTTAGATAAATTACCTGCCCCATCAATGTCAGTTTTCTCATCTCTAAATTGGAACAAATAACTAACTTCAATTATTACTGAGGTAGCGTGTAAAAATGCTAAGCAAACGCTAAATATCAAAAAAATCATTCTACCGTATATTTGTTACCTGATACACTATGATCATAGGAATGCAACAGTATTATACCAGAAACACTGAAATGTTTTGAATCAGAAGCTTATGAAAACTAGTATGTATTACTTTCTAAACAATCATATTTAAAATTTTTGCTATCATCCCTGTTATAGGAGCTCCATTTCAGCTGGCTATTAATGCAGATGCTATGTAAGAAGGCTATATGAAGAAATAGTTGCATGGCTAAGTACAAAAATATTATGTAGTCAACCATGGTTACTGCCTAGATGATGAAACAAAATATGCCTGAACTGAAATATAAACATCTCTAACATTGTGGTCTACAATAAACTTTCATGTCTCAGGAGAGGAGGTTAAATGGGATTCTCTCACTAGTCTTAAAATATTTGTCTATCAGATTAGCATATTTGTAATAACGTGTGGAACACTAATATCATTTCCTGTTATAAAGAAACAAAACTAGCTAGGTCTTGATGTCCATTTCCCCAAAGTATCTGACCCCCAAAGAAGACGTTTTCAGTTTATGAAAGGGGACATGAAATGAGAATGGGCAAGAAAGAAACTAATAAGCGATGTCTGGGGTTAAGACTCTTTAGAAATTTTCTTAGGGCTTTGGAACCAGACGAGTGTCTGCTCAAACCTGACACCAAACTTAACCTCCCCCAGTCCCCAGCCAATCTGGATGAAAACCAGCTTCGCTTTAGGCTTAGCTATATAAGAATCTGTATTGTCATTCCTAGACCTGTTTAAGCCCTTTTAATAGATCAAGTCAGGATGGCACCTTCATAATTTAGTGTTGTGAATAGTGCAAATAAAGCCTTCAATGGCATCTAATCAGAACATTTTCTTTTCTCTTCCCTAAGACCATTATTCCATAGAGGTCCAGATTTCCCCAGCCTGTCAGTCATTACAACTACAAGCTGCCCAAGCGCATTTGAAAGCCATCAAGTAGCTAATTTGCCAAGATGGAGTCAAAAGACATGAGACAGCTTACGGTTGTGGTCTCTCTGACCCCTCCCACACAAAGCAGCGTTCTGAAGCCCACGGGGAATTTCTTTTGCTGATGGCGGGCTATTGTTTAAACACTGATTGCCTCTTTTTTCTGTCATTCACTTTTTTCCCCTTCCCTGAACTCTGCCACCATCAGTCACAGACTTCATTCATAGCCCACCGGCTGAAAGTTCCGTGCTCAACACACTGCCAAAATAAGCCATTTATAGGTCAGAGCTAGAGGAGAAAAAAATCACACTCATAGATATTAACGAAGCCCTGAGTGAATTTTTCTTATCGACTGAAAAGACTTACGTGCTTTTTATGCCAATGAACTCTGGCATATACAACAGAAAATAAGGCAATTCATGTTAAAGTAATTTCATAATGCAAAAAAAAAAAAAAAAAAAAAGAACTATACAGATACAAGGTATTTGAGAAGTATATGGTATATTTCATTAGGGTCTAAAGAGACCCTGGACCATTTTCCCCAGCCTACTTTGCACAGAGCAAGTACTAGTGATTGGTGGTCCAGACAAGGGACACAGATTTTAGAATCAGACCTAGGTGTGTGAATCGTGAGTTGATCCCTTATTCGTGATCGTGGACAACTTACTTAATTTCCCTGGGCCTCAATTCCCTATTCAAAAAAAAGGGGGGGGGTAACATTACCTACCTCACGGTGTCGCTGGGAGTGATAATGAACTAATTTACATAAAATATTTCACAATCTCTGGCAGGTCGCGAACTATCAGTGAATAGTAGCTATTATTGTTATTGTTTTATTGTTACTATTTCTTTCTATTCTGTGCAGTAGAAGCTATTTTTCTCATAGAAGGTAACACAGAAGAGCAATAAGAATAATAAATACATCTGTGATATTAACTATGTGCCATGCATAGTTAATGGATCATTCTATAAAGAAACTGAGGCATGGAGAGGGAAAGTAAGGTGCCCAAAGTTACATAATTAGTAAGTGGGGAAGCTGGAATTGAACCCAAGCAGTCTGGCTGCATTACTCTCTGAAATAAATTTATTCTAAATGCAGGTAGGTATCTGCCACACTGGCGGTCCTTACAGTTCTAAGAAACAGAAGCACGCTGAAACAAACATGAAATCAAAGAGTTCATTGTAAGCCCAACAGAGACCCTTGAGACCATGAAACTCAGGTTCCTAGTCATGACATCCAGGAGCTAGAACCAGAGACTAGTTCTGACTTCAAGGCGGTACTAGCCACCTCAGCAACAACAGTTGTACACACACTGTGCAACTTCTCCCGTTTCCATCTTCAGAACCAAGTCCCTACTTGCTCCAATAAATCTTTCAATTCTGTTCCCCTGCAGTTCAGTTCCTCCATAATCCAACTGGATATTCCAAGGAAAGGAATCATCATGATGCAGTTTAAGGGGTGATGTCCATCCCTGGACCAATCAGGTCTGCCTCAAGAATCAGGGTCCACACCACATACATCGCTGCCAATATTCTCTTAGAAGCTTAAGAGAAAAGAACTATCTACAGGTACCTCGAAATAGATCTTTCCCACCATTACCTTGTTATCCTCTTATCCTCCCCATTTTGAGGTGGTGAGAAACATAGAAGTTGAGTCAATCTTTGGAGTTAGTGAGCTTAAAAAAGAAACTCTGCCTCAGCCATCACTGGCCATGAGAAATTAGGCAAGTTATCAAATCTCTCTAGGGCTGTCTTCCCAAGTATAAAACAAGGATAGTAATCATGACTGCCTCATAGGTTTGCTTTGAGTATTAACTGAGATGGTATAGATAAAACACCTTGGCATAAATCTTGGCTCTCAATAAGTGTTCAGTAAATGTTACCTATATTTTTATCAAAATTCCCAGTTCAAGAGCCTTCATAAATATACTTCAGCCTGTAGAGTTTTGAGACTTCTAAACTCCTGTGTCCTCTTTCCTCCCAAATCTTTTTCTTTAACAGCCAAATAGTCAAGGCATCCAAGGAATCAGAAAGGGCCAAGATTAGATACAAGATTAAGCAGAGAGAGGCAGAAAGTAGATGAATGTTGTGTGGTAGAATCTGCTGATAGCCACCTGTCTGATCTCTTTTCCTTAGTAACAGAATCTCAATTTTATTTATGTTAACATGGCACACAGCTAACATACTGCATTTCCAGCCTCCCTTGCAGCTAGAGATGGCCTTGTGACTAAAGTCTGACCAATGAGATGTAAAGCAAAGTTTTGTGGATTTCCAGAAATACATTATGCAATGCTTCTATTTCATGAGACAGAAATGACCTCTATCTTGCTTAAACCAGTTGTTTTAGGATATTTGTATCAGAATGTAACAGAATATAATCCTAATTTATATACTCAATCTGGAAGTCTTCAATTAATTGTCTAATCATTAAAATAGTAGAGAGAGGTGTATTAATCAGAAGAGAACGGATAGGTAGAAAGGAGAAGATAAAAGAGAGAAAGATGGATAAGATACTTACAATTGAAAATCATCTTCCTCAGAAGAAAAAGCACATACTAGAACAAAATTTCAGGTAATTTATCTAATGTGATTAACCTAAAGGGAAATTATGATGATTTGGTACTCCACGCCTAGATACACATTTAGATACTTTGATGCCTACCTGATCCACTAAACTGTTGAATACAATGAATAAATGACTTGAACTTTCTCTATCTTGATCCCTGGTTTTTTAATGGTCATCATAAACCTTACCTTACAGAGATAATTTGAGAATTATTTAGGACATCACCAAAAATATTTTACTAACATCCTTCCACACTTTCTTGCATCTCTTGTCAACCAATGATTTTTAGACAAAACTATCACCTCTCATGTCCTGACTCCAAAGTCACAAATTCCCATAAAGATAAGCAGAAAAACTCAAAGGCTCCAAGATGTTTTTAAGGTCCAGCCTGCCATACCTTGTGATCCATGCTTGCTTGACTGATGGAAGAAAGTTGTGGCTATAGAATCCTTACTCAGTTCCAGAATTATTTAGCTTCTATGAGCCTCTGTTTTCTCACTGGTAAAATGTTGCACTTTTTTTCCTCCAAAGTGCTTTCCAGAATTTAGAAGATATTCATTCATTCATTCAATACACATTTAGTAGGTACCTGCTATATTCCAGGTTCTCCTCAGTCTTTGGGATCCATAAATAAAACAAAATTCATGCCTTTATGGAGTTTATTGCTAGTGGGGGAGACAGAAAAGAGAGCTGGAAGCTTTATTAAGTTATCATCTCTCCGCTTCTATACGCCACTTTGCCATGATGGGGCTGGGACTCTGCAGTCTTTCTGGGCTTGGCCAGCTGCTCTGCTAGGTTCGGCCAACAGAGGGCACTGGAGGGTGCCTGCAGTGGTTGGGCAGGAAGATGGAAACTGCTGCTTCCCATTTGCTTCCTCTCTTCTGCCATCAATGCCCCTGCTATGGCTCTGCACCCTCAAAGCAACAGTTGATTCCAGAAGCAGCCAGTGGTTCCAATTTGCAGTTTTTCCACACTGCAAGAACCAGCTTCATTGTACCCCTCACTCTGGGGAAGGGACACTGCTTGAGGTATGGCCACCCCAGAGAGGCAGTGCCCCTTCTTCAGAAGATGGAATTTCAGCCAAGGGAGCCCCACCTCCATGCCTCTAAATTTTAATCAATTCAACCTCCTCCTGTTGTTCTTCCAGTCTGTATTAGTCCACTCGGGCTGCCACAACAAAGTGCCCTAGACTCAGAGGCTTGTTTACACACAGAAATTTAGTTTCTCCCAGTTCTGGAGGCTGGACGTCCAAGATCAAGGTGTGGACAGAGTTGTTTCTCCTGAGGCCTCTCTCCTTGTCTTGTAGACATCTGTCCTCTCCTTGTGTCCTCACATAGTCGTCCATGTGTCTGTGTCCTAATCCCCTCTTCTTATAAGGACATCAGACCTATTGGATTAGGGTCCACCTTGATGATGCCATTTTAACTTAATTGTCTCTTTGAAGACCCCATCTCTAAATACAGCCACATTCAGAGGTACTGGGATTTAAGACTTCATCATATGAATTTTAGGGAAGACACAACTCAACCCCAAAACACAGCCCTAGCTGCCTCCTACGGTTACCATCACTGTGAAACTTCAGTTGTTTTTTTTTTTTTCTTTTCAGTTTTCTAATGCTTGGTTAAGACTCTTTTATATGAAATTCTCTCTGTTAATTTAATTATGTGGTTTCTGTCTCTTGAAGGGATCCTGGCTGATACAGAATGTCCGATGGTGATAGTATGATGGAGAAAAAAACAATAGAGCAGAGAAAGGGGACAGGAAGTGCTGAGGTCAGGATGAGTTTCAGCTCACGTAGGAGGGTTAGGAAAGACTTGCCCAGAAGGTAACATTTGCGCAGAAACCTGGAGGAGGTGAAGGAACAAGCCATGAGGCTTTCTTGGGGCAAAAGCATCTTCTGGCAGAAGAGGTATCGTGGTAATAAAAGGCACTGAAGTTCTTATTGAACATTGTGTAACCCACTGAGACCAGTCGCTGCAGAGAGAAGAGCTCTTCAATAATCCTTGCTCTGATGGATTGTTTTCCATTGCCTGCATATCAGTAATTGCCAGTGGGCAATTCTCACATTAAAATTATAATAATCAAGAATTTTGGGGCTGGCAAGGATCTTGTAGTTCAGCAGTCCCCAACATTTGTGGCACCAGGGACCGGTTTCATGGAAGACAACTTTTCCACGGACTGGGGAGAGTGGGGAGGGGATGGTTTCAGAATGATTCAAGCACATTACATTTATTGTGCACTTTATTTCTATTATTATTACATTGTAATATATAATGAAATAATTATACAACTCACCATGATGCTGACAGAAGGCAGAGCTCAGGCGGTAATGCGAGCGATGGGGAGCGGCTGTAAATACAGACGGAGCTTCGCTTGCTGCTCACCTCCTGCTGTGCGGCCCGGTTCCTAACAGGCCACGGACAGCTGCTGGTCTGTGGCCCGGAGGTTGGGGACCCCTGTTGTAGTTCATCTAATCCACCTTTCACATGTTGTAGACCTAAACCCAGAGAGGTGAATTCATTGGACTTAGGGTCACAGAGATGACAGACTGTGGAATTTGAACTCTATCTCCTGATTCCTTACAATTCAGGAATCTCTCCACAGCACAATGGTGTGCTTTCCATATCAATAATTACAAGTATTAAGTTGACAGAGGCAGATAACCAAGGATGTGCCACCACCAAGAATGTCCATTTCTCAGGTGAGAGCATAAAACCTTATTGTTCAACCATATCTTTGGGGGGGGGGGACGGGGTGTGCTATCAAGTCTTTGATACATACACCTAAAGGCAAGGGCAGTAGTCTGAAGCCTTAATAAAGAAGTAGCAGTAATACCAATGAATACTCTTCATTATGGTTTTTAGGTTTCTTGGCCCCTATTGCAGGGATATGCCTTTGGATTCTCTTACTGGTGGAGACCCAACCTCAGCTGTTTCCCTGGCCTCTCCAAACACGCCTGAGAACGGCCCTGCGGAGGTGGCATTCCGCCCCTTGGAGCAGTAACATCTTCCGTGCTACTTCATTCTCATTAGGCCACAAGAAACCTCGAGGCGGCATTACCGACTTGTAGAAACCAAAATCCTGACAACTGAGAGAACTCGAATGACAAAGATAATGGCGTGAAGAAAGGTCACGACATAAGCCATTCTGTTAAGAGTGTTCAGACCCTTATCCTACAAGGCTCTAGGTAGGATCAGTATGTTTTCATGCCATGAAGACAAAGGCATTTGTTTTCATCTTAGAGAAAATTGTAATATCATTTCCATGCTTATTGGCTCTGCTTTGAGCCCTGGAGCCCCATGTAGCTGTTGTACATTAACTCCTGACAGTGAGCCCAAAGAAGGAAGATGACTGTCTTGGGAAACACAGCAGTGCGTCCAAAGATTTGATACGTGCTGCTTGCCCTCCTAAGCCATAAGTTTCCATGGTGTGTTTGGCGTAAATGGGAACTTCACATATATTATATTTTTCTATATTTACTGAGGATTCATTTCATTACAAATGTTATTAGCATCATTATCAAACATTTATTGATGTTGACTTACATACAAGGCACTGGGACAGCTAATGGTGATAACAAGGCATAAAATTCCCTTTTTTTTAATTGAAGTATAGTTGATTTACAATGTTGTGATAGTTTCAGGTGTAGAGCAAAATGAATCAGTTATATATATATATATATATGTATATATATTCTTTTTCATTACAGTTTATTAAAAGATATTGAATATAGTTACCTGTGCTATACAGTAGATCCTTGTTGATTATCTATTTTATATATAACAGTGTGTATATGTTAACCCCAAACTCCTAATTTATCCCTCCCTCCCTTCCCCTTTGGTAACCATAAGTTTGTTTTTGAAGTCTGTGAATCTATTTCCGTTTTGTAAATAAGTTCATTTGCATCATTTTTTTAGATTCCACATATAAGTGATATCATATGATATTTTTCTTTCTCTGACTTACTTTCCTCAGTAGGATAATCTCTAGGTCCATCCATGTTGCTGCAAGTGGCATTATTTCATTCTTCTTTATGGTTGAGTAATATTCCATTATATATATACCCACCTGTCATAGTAGCTTTAGTCAAATAGTTAGCTACATTTATCTATTAAACATATGCTATTGCTCATATTGTTGCTTTATTTATTATATTAGTTCCCTAAATATTAAATATTGCATAGTAAACGTAGTTACACACTGGACTTTATAAGCACAGAAAATTCACACCTTTTGCGTAAGTACAGTGTCCCATAGCCATGGGAACACATCCAGAACAAACCGTCAACGCCTCACGCAGTTCAGTCCATCTCGTTAACTTTCTCTCTGATCTGACACCCGTCTGCAACCAACAGACAGATGTTGTGTCCCCAGCACACAAAAAGAGCCAATGTAGCAATCGTTCATGCTTTACATCTCATAAGCCAAAATAGATGTCACAACTGGTAGCAGAGATACAAATTAAATAGAGAAGAGGTTTACTTTCTGCAGCTTATAAAATTCCAGTACTGTCACTTCTCTTTTTGTTCATTCAGTGGTTCCCCTCAATCTGGTCCCTCCCTGCCATCCAGGAAATCACTCTGGTGATATAGTCTCCCATACTTTCCCAGCTTCCATCTGGGGGAGCCCATGGCTCAGCTGAGGCTTTATCTGCCCACTGTTTCATTTTGGATCTTGCCTCCCAGAGTCTCCTGTGCTAATCATTTACTGTTACCATGATTCTTCTCACCTCTTTCTGTAAGCATAATACCAAGTCCTGATTTCTTATTTGCATCTGCAAGGCGGAAGCTGCAGGTGTTTATCTGTATAGAAGTCACCAGAAGTCAGTGTAAATCAGGGCAGTTCCCCGAGCAACAAAAATTAATATGTAGGAGAGTTCCAGGCTCAGGTAGTGTTTCTTTCCAATTATATTTACTCATTTTCGTGAGGTGTTATTTAATTCCTGAGGTTTCCTGATAAATGGTACAAATGCCATTCCTTTTTCCAATGCAATTTGTGATTCCGTTATGTGAAAAGACACTATATTAAATAAAAATTAGTCTTAATATTAGGTCTCTCTGTTCTCGAAGCAGGAAGCTCATTGCAAAGCAATTCTCATTTACAGCCATACATCTTTGCTTTGAAAACCGTGATAGCAGAAAAGTGCGCAAAGAAGAAGGAAACTGCTTCAAAATGTCAAACAACATCTGTTTCCCATTTCTGAGAATTACTGAGCTTTCTGCGCCCTTTAACCCTTTAGCCCACATTGTATCTGTCCCTTCATAGTTTATGAGCTTTATCTTCAGAAGTCTTTCAGTAAATGAAACCTGATACAGAGAGTGAATCTCTGCTTAAGGTTCTCTCCAAGGATTAGGGATGAGATTTATTAGAACAACACCACTCACGCTGTGATACTTTAAGGTCGTGTCAACATTTCAATTATAAACCTGTGCTTCCAGGGGGACAGACACAGTCTGTTTAAAAAATAATAATAATTCTCCAGCTTCAAACTGGGAAAGTGGGATAGTCATTGGAGGATCCATGTTTTGGATGATTCAAATTTTGAAAAGCTTCCCGTGATTGACCTTTTTGAAGGGTAAAGAATTATATCCCACAGACTCTGGGATTTTGTACTTCAAGACTGTATCCCACAGTCAAAGCAAAAATGATGATAGATTAAATAATTAGAGCAAAAAATCTAAATATGATCGTTCTGGAAAACTGCAAATGAGTCAGTATTTGAACATTTATTTTGAGGACAAGGCAGAAGGCATTTTGTCACATGCAGTAATAGGTCATTCTTCTAACTATAACTTTAGGTCAACCAGGCAGTGGTGGTTTCTTCTCAGTGATCTGCGGCAAATCTCTGTGCCATCTAAACGAACAGTGACTGAGAGGTCTGACAGAAAAGCATGAGGGGATCAAGGTCAACCAAAAACAAAGCAGTGAGTGTATGAGTTCATCTTTGGTGCCCTTCTCCTGATGCTCTGCGCCCTCTGTCTTCCCCTCCTGAAGCCCGTGATCCTGAATCATGAAGGTAAGAGTTAATCCTTTCACCTTCCTTACCACCTGACACCATCCTTCAGTCAAAACAAACCTGCTACCCACTTGATTCATTGAGAGCCACCTATGAGGTTAGAAAGGATCCACTAGGTTTCTACTGATTTGCTGACAGTCACTGAGTTTTAAATGGTTGTCTGTCTCAAAGATGTTTGTGTTTTGTAAGGAGCAAAGCTGGTGGAATTTAGGGCATCTCTACAGGGGCAATGGAAAGGGATTTTTAAGTAAGGAATTTAAAAGCACTCTTCAAATAGCATCGCATAGGCAACAGTATATTTCTCCTATAATTAAGAGGTTTAATTAATAGTTCCATTGTTCTATAATGTTCCATTGTTCTATTCTCTAGAGAGAATTGGTCATAAAATATAAGTTCCATGAGAGCAGAGTTTTGTTGTTTTGTCCCTACAAAACACCCAGCACCTATGACTTAAAACATTGTAGGTAATAAATATCTGGTGAATGAAGGAATAAAAAAGTTATTGAACATACCAATACCTCTTTATCAGTTCTGAAAGTCTTAGTAGTAAGTAACCTGCAAACACATTTCCTCAACGCAGAAAAAAAAATCTGCATAAATAAATGGTTATCTATATACTGGCATCTAGGGAGGGGTGATGCAGAAAAGAATCACATACAAAATAAGTGAGTAACTAAGAGAAATATCTAAGAGCAATGTTTGCTCTTTTTTTCTGACTTTTAAATACCACCCAAACCTTTACAATGGAGAGTTTGAAACTGAAAGAGAGATGAACTTTTCTGTCCCACCTCCGTGTCTCCTGTTTCTCAAGTAAGAAAAATACCTCCAAAAGACATTTGTATTTTTAAAATATACACTACTTTGCCAACCAGATTGTAAGTGCCTTGAAGGTAGGCAAGAACAATGCCGTATTCATTTGTTTTATACCCACAAAGTTTCTGAATGGTGGGCTGCACACAGCATGTGTTTCATAGAAATTTGTTAGGTTGGGTAGCTTCTTAAAAATTGAGACTCTCCATTGCAGCAGGTACTTTATCTAAACTCTCAGGAGCATCAGCGTCTGCTTTCAATCTCATCTACTCTCTCTTCCTCTGGCAAGCCTCTGACGGCGTGAGAAGAAGAGATGAAAGGCAATGAGACAGTAAGAGGAAGAATCTAACTGTAAGGTCTTCTAGGGACTTCGATGCTATGAGTGTTTGAGGAATCTTCAAGTATTGCTTGTCTATATATAATCATGCTTCTACAGTAGAAATATTCCCTTTCTGAAGACAACAATGTATTCCTCGGCGAATAAAGTCTCACACCATTATTAGCCAAGGAAATCCACTCGGCCACTTAAACACTCTTGGTTGGTCCCTTCCCTTGTACCTTTCAACAGCTATACCAGATGGTCTCAAAACTATTCCCAGAGCTGATATTTTGTGCTACTACAGCCATCTTCTGTTATTTCTATGTGGCTTTTCTGGAGAACTAAAAATGCACTCATGTTCTACAGAAATCCTTTCATTCTATTTCAGTTAGCCTACAGAGTTCTGGGCCTTTTCATGGGATAGAAGGGTGCCAGTCACTTGGAAGTTGCAATCTTCTGGTCCATTGGAAAGAGGGAGACTCTCCCTAGAATCCAAAATAAATACATAAACAAATGTATTGTGACCCTAAGTGTTTATGTCCTTAGTCTTATCAGGAGAATAAGAAAAAGAAAAAAATCTCTACACACTGGCATAATCATAGTCCGATGTAATTCCAGCAACTTACAACAACAAAGGCACGGCTGTTTTTCTTGTTTGTTTGTTTGTTTAATTAAATTCTTTCAAGCCATGTGGAGCAATACTGCTGGGTAGATCTTGTTAGAAGAGATAATTAAAACACAAACAAACTAGTTCTTTCATTTGGAATAGCAACCACAGCCCATGCTCAGGATGACGCCCTCACCAAATCCCCAAGGATCCTTAGTATGCAAACCAAGTCGCCTTTAGAAATAGGTTCAGACGTTTGTTAGAGAGCTGGAAACCCCTTCACGCTGAGAATCAGGCAGGAGATCTCTGGAAAGTCAGACTTTTCCTGAGACATCGCCCATGGAGCCCAGCAGATGAAACGATGCCTTCGCGATAGGCTCTCAACAGACTTAGGGGTCTCAGAAAAAGGGCTTTCTCACTCCGCAGTCTTGACTTGAGGTGAGGCAATCAGGAGTCTCTAGGCTTTTCCAAAGAGGATGAAAGTGGAAAAAAGCAAAATATTTGTGTATATGTATGTTTCCCAAAACGCCAGTAGATCCTGTGTTCGGATTCCACGTCATGTGATCTGATCTGGAGTGAAACATCAGTCCCACCACACTGTTTATGATGTTTCTAGGGGAATGGTAAGTATGCTTGGCAACCTTACTAAATGCAGTAATATATGTTGACCTGTGTGGATTCTCCGTGATGGCTTTGAGACAACGTAGCTTTTGGAGTGAGATAAACCTAAACTGGAATCCCTTCTTCCTATGTGATCTTGAGAAAGTCATGGTCCTTTCTGAGCATCAATCTTCTCAATCTTGAAATTGAGGAGGATGAGAGTTGGACCTGGAGCAGGTGTTTGTCGTGCTAATTTCCGAGGCCCATCTGTTGTCAGCATAGCTGTGATGGGCAGTTGTAGGCACGTTTCTTTCTTTTTTTTTTTTTTTAATTAATTTTTGTTGGAGTATAGTTGATTTACACGGTTGTGTTAGTTTCTACTGTGCAGCAAAATGAATCAGCTCTACGTACACATATCTCCTCTCTTTTCTGTATTTCCTTCCCATAGGCACGTTTCAAGGTGGCCCACCTGGGGCACAAGCCCTGGTGTCTGCAGCTTTTCTGCCTCTTGGCTTTCTCTGAGGACCTTGGAAAGCACTGTGTTTGTGCACCAGCCCAGTCTAAAAGTACGGGGCAATTACCATCCCACACGGGCTCCTCCCTGGCAATCCTGAACCAGTGGGGCACAGGGGTCACTGCATAAATGCCCAGCCTCCCAGTTCTCTGGTAGGACAGCTCAGAAGTAGTCTTTCATGGCCTTTCTCTTATCCTGTCCCACCCCATACAAGTCCATATTTCGGGGTGGAAGAACCTAAACTAAGACCTTTCTTATTCTTTTTCTCCACATTTGTTGCACAGCTCAAATAAGATAACATATGGAAAGATTTCTTTGTAAACTCTAAGCATATGGGCAAATGTCAGTTACAAATATGAAAATGTTACTCACCATCATTTTGATCTAAGTTTACATTGAAAACATTGAAATTATATTATTATTTTACATATTTCTCCTATTATGAACGTGTTGTATCTGTTAGGTTTATAATAAACGTGTTCAGGAGACCAAAGCTATATGCAGCACTAGGAAAACATAAATTAAGTGAGCAACCTTGGTGGAGGGAATTTACCCTCATCCTATCAGGTCTCTGTAATTTTACTCTTGTGTGTTCTCTCTTTAGAAAGTCTTTCCTAATCTCATCTTCCCATCTAATTCCTCCTTACCCTTCAATACTCAGCTCGTTCAGCCATCCACCCATTTTACCCTTCAATACTCAGCTCGTTCAGCCATCCACCCATCTTACCCTTCAATATTCAGCTTGTTCAGCCATCCACCTATCTTACCCTTCAATACTCAGCTTGTTCAGCCATCCACCCATTCATTCACAGTGTTTATGGGACGTTGCCATAAGCCAAAGTTAAGTTGACTCTAACACCTTCCATCTCAAAAATACCAAATCCTGACCCCATCTCCTTCTCAGGCTCCTGCCCTAGCTCCCTCCTCCCCTTCACAGCTGAATGTCTCAAAACAGTCCATATAAACTTTCTTAATGCGCTCATTTTCCATGCCTCCGGTTAACCTAAAACTTCTCTTGCTAAGGTCGTGAATTGTCACTATATTAATAAACCCCAATAGACAATGGTTTTCATTTTACTTGACTTCTCAGCAACATTTCACACTCTTGGCCCCTTATGATTCGGTTTTACGTGACTTCTACTTTCATGGTTTCCTCTTACATTTGTAGCCAGTGTTAAAGTTTTCTTTTTATTTCTAAATTTTTTTATTTTCAGTACCTTGCTAGTTTCTCCTTCTCTAAATCAGTTAGGGTTCTGAGCTACAAGCAGCAGTAGCCAAAGATGGATGACAAATAATTCAAATTAAGTATTATGAGTAGCTTGTAGAATCGGAGGGAAGCTCAGAACTATGGAACTAAGACAAATACCAGAAATCATCCCAAAGGACTGACTGGTTCTTAGAGGCAGGAAACTTTGGCAGGAAGCCAAGCACTGGTCACTGTGGCTAGTAGCACAGTGATGGTTTAGGTGCCTGGCAGCCCAAAATTATGGCAATTAACCATTACTTTTCCACATCAAATCATGTCTTAAGCTTTCTCTAAATTGACATTTCCTCTGGTGAAATCTCATCAGCTCCCATGGCCTCGAAACCCTCTTGTGTATCAACGACTCTCAAATCTTGACTTCTGATTTGGACCTCTTTTCCGAGGTTCAGATTCATGTATCCAAACACATGCTTGGCAGCTCCATTTATGAGATGTCTTGTATCAATAGTATTTTAAATTTAAGAGATGCAGATCTGAACTCATTCTCTTCATGCCTCTTCTGCCTGTCTTCTTCATCTAAGTAAATAGCAATTCCATCCATACATTTCCTTGTTCCCAAAACCTGGTAGTCAGCCCTGACATCTACCTCTTTTTAACTTGCTCATCCAATTCACTACCAACTCTTGTCCATTCTGCCTCTAAAATACATTTGCAATTTGCCCCCTTCTCCACTGTCACCGTCCTACATTAATCTACCATCTTGTCATCTTCTTCCACAACGGCAATAGCTTCGTAATTGTCTTCTTGCCTCCATTCTTGACGCATCCAATTTACCCCATCACAGCAACCAGTATAATTTGATAAAGCTTAAATTGGATGATGTCACTTCCTTAATCAGAATGCTGGAATAGCCTTGCATTTGAAAAATAAATTTTCAACATGGCCCTTGGGATCTAGTGCCTGCTGACTGCTCCAAGGTCACCTTGAGCCATTTTTCTTCTATCACCATTGCTCTGAACTGAACTAAGCTGAGCTTTTAGTGCACTATCCTCAAATTATTTGGGGTAAATATCAAAATCCACTAAAAAATTTCGAGGTACAAAATACAACCTCACTAGTAGACTGAAATGAAAGTAAGTTTGAAGCCAAAGTCTGCCATACATACCATTACTTATCATTACATTTTTATTTTTATCAGCAAGTGTATTTATTTGCTAGGGCTGCCATAACAAAGTATCACAGACTGGGTAAGTTAAATAACAAAAATTTACTTTGTCATGGTTCTGGAGGCTAGAAGTCCAAGATCCAAAAATATTTTTGGAACCTTGAGGACTGAGCTGTGCAATGCAGTCTTACTAGGTCTGCATGTAGAGAAGAAAAAGAAAATCTTCCTGGAGACATTTCTTGAAGTTTCTCTCATTACTTTCCCAGTTATAATAAACAGCTGATAATCTCAAAGTAAACTGCTTCTGATGTCTGTCACTTAATACTAAGCCACTATATTTAGCATTCCTAGATAAATAAATTCATTCCTGGCCAACCCTGGAATTAAAGAACCCAAAAGAGCTTTAGGAAATTCCCCTAGGTAATTGATACTTTTAACTGAGTCAGTCTTGGATTAAATACCTGAAATGAAATGTGGAGATGGGAGGTAACACCTAGGAGCCAACCATCCATGGCCAAAAAAGAATTATCTGGATGGCTTACTCCCTCAGAAAATCAACCTATCAAATATCCTATTCAAACTGCATCTTGAAGCATGAAGATGAAAGCTGAGTATAAACTCACTAAGATGATTTGGAAAGGAGTTACCTCGATGTCTTTAGAGAACCTGACCTTGATTCTGTTTCCTCCTCTGCCTATCAAGTGGGAACCTAGTTTTCCTGGTCTTTCCATGAATATGTTTTTTCCTTCCCTTGCAGAACAGAGACAGCCAGGATGAGCACCGAATGGTGGGTCAAGTGGGTTTATTTAGTACTTTGTCTTCTCCAGCTGGGGCCCCGCCTTTCAGCACGGACGTCCTTTGTATGTGATGCTGTCTGACATTGTTTAACAGGATGACGGTCAAACTGACAGTAGACATTCCACGTGGATCAGAAATGTGGAACACAATCACTTCCTAGTCACTTCTACACCATCAGCCTCTGTCAATTATTAAATGCTTATTTCAATGATACCCCACAATAAAGTTTTAAGTTTCCTGTTCTCAAAAAATTATCTGTGCAGAAGATCTAGATTTTGAGAAAGCTATATTCATGCAAATCTGTTCTGCTCAAATTTAAGGAATCAGGCTCAAAAATCATATTTCTGTGTCATAAAAGCTTTGGTCAGGGCTTACTTTCATTTGTTACTTAAGCAAATAGCATGGCCTTGAGGATAGAAAAGCTAACATATACATTAATATTAGTGATACACAGCAATCTGAGACTAAGCTTTCACAACTGTGGATGGACTCAGTGAGATCAAGATGATCCAGTCTGCTCATTTGTTATCTGCTTTGCACTGAACGTTTGTATTGCCCTGAACTTTATATGTTGAAATCCTAACCCCCAGTGTGATGGCTGGTAGGTGTGATGGTTGGGAGGTGACGAGGTCATGAAGGTGGAGCCCTTGTGAATGGGGTTAGTGCCCTCATAAAAGGGACCCCAGGGAGCTTCCTCCCAACCTTCCGCCATGTGAGGACACAGCAAGAACACAGCTGTCTATGAACCAGGAAGTGGGTCCTCACCAGACACAGAATCTGCCAGTGCCTTGATCTTGGACTTCCCAGCCTCCAGAACTGTGAGAAATAAAAGCTTGTTGTTTAAACTACTCAGTCAATGATATTGTTATGACAACCCAAACAGACTAAGACAAAATCGTGTTGCAGGTCTTATGCTTCTAGGTGTCTACTAGGCACTTTGAACACATTTAAACTAGTCCCAAATTAGATCACCTAGTTTTTCAGTCAAGTTTGATTTGACTATAGCTGAATGGAAATTATTCCTTATTTACCCAAATCATCATTTCTAATAAAATTCATAATTTCACTTTTCTGTACACTTCATTAAGCAAATTGAGGCAACAACTCACTTAGAAATAACATCATAGGACTCTAAGTGATAAGACCAATCTGTTCCAAAAGAAAAATATAAAAGATATTTTCCTCCAGGTCCCAAGATCTTTTCCTTATGCTTTTAACTCAAATGAGTCCTACTTTCCATTCCAGCACCCAAGTCACCCCCTCACACCTTCCCACCCCTGCCCCACTTCACCCTCTGATGCTTTCATATTACTCCAACCCTTTCCACTCATAAGGAAAGAAAACAATTTAACAATCCAAGGTTATTTCAGACTAAGATGAAGGTATCTGTGCTTTAATACATCATTTCCTCTAGAATGTTTGGAGTTTAAAACATCTTGGAACCCGCTGACCATCTCTTGGTGGAGAGTGGAGAAGATATACAGATACACAAATACCCCACTGTGTGACAGACACTCGTAGAGCTGTTTTCACAGGGATTGTTTCATCTAATCCTCACAACAACCTTTTTCTGTAAACTAAAATGTCCCTTTCTAGAGGTTAAATAAATCCCCTAAGATCGCAAAGCTAATAAATGCTAGTTTCAGGATTCCAGCCCAAGTCTGTCTGACTCTTTGTCTACAGCTTATGGGCTTTTCACTCTGCCAAACCCAACCCGAATGAACCTCCAGTGGGGCATTTTAGCACTGGGGGATTTTAACACTGGCCCATGAAGGTGAGTGATATCGTTGATCAATGAAGCCCCTCAAGTAGCAGGAAGTAACCACATACTCCATCTCTGTGTCAGATTTTCTTTCCCTACCTGTGTTTTTTTTTCTTTGCCACATTCTAGCTTCAATGCCTCTCCATTCCAAACTAGCCTTGCATTTTTTAAAAATCAGTTATTATTCATTCAGTTTTTAGACTGAAAATCCTCTAAGGACCTCAAGGCACCGTATAGAAAAATATTGCATAATGAATGATAAACATTGGGATTACCAGGAGGATACAACTGAGAACTCTGCATCCTTACTTTTTTCTAGTTCTGGGGAAAGTGGAAGTTTTTATCAAATTGAAATGGGCTCTTTACCCCATACCTCTAGCCAGTCTTCTCACTCTTGCTGAATATGAAGCCTTGATTAGACAGATTTTCTCATTTGGTCCTCACTGCCATATTCCTAAAATGTAGATATATTGCTTCACCAACATCCAGCAAATACTCCCTCCCCAAATCATCAGTCTTCACTGCCTCTCCAGAATGATTTAAATCATCAAGGAAACAAGACCTAAGACCTCCAGCAGACATTTACAATTAATGCATCCAGTTGAGCTCGAGCCATCTGATGCAGTCTATTTATGGCCTTGATGACTCTAGCTCCACTAGAGGCGGAGGGAGAAGTGAGATGACAGACAATGGGAGGCAGTGTGTAGAGACATGGGCAAGAAGATGAGCAAAGAGGTCAACAGGGACTGTCCTTCTAAGGCTTCTCCAGGTACCAGGTGTTATGGTTGATCTGTGTCCCTCCCTCCCCAGAAAAAAGACATCTTAAAGTCCTAACCCCTAGAATCTCAGAGGGGAGAGAGGGTCTTTATATAGGTCGTCAATTTAAAGTGAGGTCATTAAGGTGAGCCCTAATGCAATATGACTAGTGTCCTTCTATAAAGGGAAAGTGTGGACACAAAGGCAGACAGGCATGGAGGGAAGACAATGTGAAGAGACACTGGAGAAGACAGCCGTCTACAAGCCAAGGAGAAAGTCCTAGAAGCCATCTTTCCCTCACAACCCTGCTCTGAAGGAGCCAACCCCCACTGGCAGCTTCATGTTGGACTTCCAGCCTCCAGAACTGTGAGACAGGACATTTCTGTTATTTAAACCACTCAGTCTGGGCTGTTTTGTTATGGCAGCTTTAGCAAACCAATACACTGGCCTAGGTAGGGCTCTGTGGAACCTCCACCTCCATCTCCACGTTGCTTTCTCATCTGTGTGGGTCTCCATCTCATCTTTCCCTGCTTCTGTCATAAAGAAACACACGATTGGGGTGCATGTGTCCTTTTGGACCATTTTTTTCTCTGGGCACATGCCCAGGAGTGGGATTGCAGGATCATATGGTAGCTCTATTTTTAGCTTCTTAAGGAACCTCCATACTCTTCTCCACAGTGGCTGCAACAACATGGATGGACCTAGAGTTTGTCATACTAAGTGAAGTAAGTCAGACAGAGAAAGAGAAATATCGTATGATATCGCTTATACGTGGAATCTAAAAAAAACAAAAAAATGATACAAATGAACTTATTTACAAAACAGAAACAGACTCACAGACTTAGAGAAGGAACTTATGGTTACCAGGGGGGAAGCGAAGGGGGAGGGATAGTTAGGGAGTTTGGGACTGACATGTACACACGGCTATATTTAAAATGGTTAACCAACAAGGACCTCCTGTATAGCACAGGGAACTCTGCTCAATATTCTGTAACAACCTAGTTGGGAAAAGAATTTGAAAAAGAATAGATACATGTATATGTATAACTGAATCACTTTGTTGTACACCTGAAACTAACACAACATTGTTAATCAACTACACTCCAATATAAAACAAAAAAATTTTTTAAAAAAAGAAACACATGATTGCATTTAGGGCTCACCTGGGTCATCCGGTTTAAACTCCTCCTCTCAAGAGCCTTCACTTAATCACATCTTCTGCGATAGAAGGTCACATTCATTCTTTGGCCGTGTTCACAGGTTCCAGGGATCAGAAAGTAAATACATGGGCTGGGGGGGAGCATTTTTTTTTTCTGCCTAACCACAGGCCCAAACCACAAAGCCACTTAGGTTTACGTTTGGAAGCCTGTCTCTTAGAGATCACCACCGCTCCCTAACGAGGAATACTCATTTCAATTCAAGTCCCAGACCCCACATAAAACTGATCTAAGCCTGTGAGATTAAGATTTAAATGTTGACTTGAGTCATAACCTACTTTTTCTCCCCTCTATTTATAACACCTAGGCAGCGAGTTATCAAAAAGTGAAAAAGTTGGTTCTCAATCATTCTCAGCTCTGGTAAGAGTAAAAAGAGAAACCGTTTTCAACCCTCATTTATACTTTTTATTCCAGGACCCAGGGTCCTAGTCAGGTATACGAAAGAGACTATAAAAGCCCCCCCCACTCTCTTAATCTTAGAAAATGTGTGCAAAGCTGTGTGTTTTTCTCCTCGGTTGTCAGAATTATAACAGCTCCACATATGTGTGCAGTTTTTACATCTCCACACCCTGGAGAGCTTTAATGTTCAAACACTACTTTTCTCTAAGAACTTACAAGAGTACAAACTTTTCTCTCTTTTACTATTTCTTTCTTGGCCTCAACCACCCAAATCCTTTTCTCTCTAGAATCACATAGCACAGAAGAATAAACTGAAGGTGAGTTAGAACTCCTAAAAGTACTCTGGAAAAAAATAGAAATAACGATAAATTTTATAATTTCCCAAAAGGGGATTTTGGGGGAATTTGTAGTTAATTGGCCTAATAGTTGGATAAAGGAAAAATCTGGGGTTGAACATCATTTAGGACTTGCCAAAGACTAAAGACAGATGTATAATGATGTTTTAAATATTTTATAAATATATAAAATATTTAGAAGTGCCGTTTGAGATGGGGAATTATTTGCTATACTTCGAGTAGTGAGGCTTTAGAAATTCAGTGATGCTTGACCCTAGCTGTTCATTAAAATCTTCTTAAAAAAACCCCCAAAATACCAGTGCCTGGGCCACACCCCCCAAAACCCCCAAATCAGAATTTCTCCCGAGATTCTAAATGCAGAGCTAATGTTGAGAATCACAAGAGTGGAGGCTTGTTTTACTGATGAGGAATCAAAACCCACAGAGCGAGGTGGCCTGCCTACTAGCTGCCTGTGTGTGACCAGGAACACGAAAAGAAAAGTCTGGAAATAGGGAGCAAGAAATAGTAAGAAACTTGAAATGATTGTAAAGGGAAGCAAGGGGAGTTTCCAGCAGCAGAAGAAATGTGGTACCGGCTTCCAGGGATGAGGATGGTGAAAAGATGGTGGTGGTGAGGTCCCCCATAAAAATGTAAATCCTACTTAACCCTTTATCACCCCGCTGTGAGTACACCAGGGCGCTTTGGAAAAATATATCTGCGGAACTTCATACTAAAAGTTTAAAATTTGGGGGAAGCCGGGCAGAAGAGCAAACTGAAATTCCAGAACTGGACGGTTAAGAAAATCCCGCAGAGGTAAAAGTAAGGGACTCGTCATAGATAGTAGTTTCACCAAGTTCACCACGTTTGTGTAAGATTCTGTTGTCCGTTGGCTATACTCTGACAAGAGTTGGTGAGTTGAAATTTGCTGTTACAACCAATTTGCTGCCATCATTTTCTATATATTTACTGTCATCAATCCTGCCAATAAAAGAAAAGAAACTAAAACTTATTCTAGGCTGATTAACAGCAATTTTGTTAGGTGACTTTTTTGCCTCAGATGTAGCAGATTGCCTGGATATTACTTGATTAATATCAAAAAAAAAAAAAAAAACCCTGTAAACTCCAGTGTCTATTTCTTTTCCCAGGTTCCTCCCCCTGGCCTATGATTCTCACGAATTCTTATCCAAGGTTTTGATGTGCTAATTTGCTCATCTGTACACACCAGCCTTGCTTGGTTTAATGAATAAATATTTAGTTTTGACAAAGGCAGGGTAAACAGAAGTCTAATTCATGAATTTGATCATTGTTTATCCCCCCACTGTGACCCTCACTTGAAATTGGTCTTGAGTCTTATCAGCCTTCTCCTTTTTATGCCTTTTCACTTCATTTGCATATCAAATATATCATTTTAAACAGGCTACTCACAGCCTTGCTTGCAGGCAGTTATAGAACCCGTTGCCCACTGGAGCTGCAGAGAAACATCTGTAAACCCACTGTGATTACGGGAGAAGAATGGGGGACAGGGGATTATCCTCGTCTCCTATTCAGATTCGCTCCTCCGGAAATCAAGATCTTTCCTGTGTCCTGTTTTCATGGGTTTAATTGATTGACTGATTGATTCAATTTTTTTTTTTTAATGTTTTAGAGATACCTCTTTTTTTAAAAAATTTATTTATTTTTTATTTTTGGCTGTGTTGGGTCTTCGTTTCTGTGCGAGGGCTTTTTCTTTAGTTGCGGCGAGCGGGGGCCACTTTTCATCACGGTGCGCGGGCCTCTCACTATCGCGGCCTCTCTTGTTACGGAGCACTGGCTCCAGACGCGCAGGCTCAGTAGGTGTGGCACACGGGCTTAGTTGCTCCGCGGCATGTGGGATCTTCCCGGACCAGGGCTCGAACCCGTGTCCCCTGCATTAGCAGGCAGATTCTCAAGACTGCGCCACCAGGGAAGCCCCTGATTCAATTTTTAATGTAAGTATTTACTCTCCTAAAATTAGAATGACAACACAGGATTCTCCAACATTGAAACTTTGAGTTTCCTGTATCACCAAAACCTCACTTGACCACTAAGGATCCTCAACAGATTCTAAAATGACTCCACTGAAATGCATTATCATTACAGAGAATTAGGGTACACTGGAAAATTGGCTTCACAGTGCTGTCCTTCCCTTGAAACAATTTCTCCCTAAATTAAGGACAGGCAGATGGTGGCCACTGGTTCAAATCAAGTTCCACTGTTCTTTAATATTCAGGAATTTGGATTTCCAGCATTGTGAGAGCTACCATCATTCTATTCATATCATTTTGTAATTTTTCCTGCCTGCATTTACCAATACACCCCCTACTCAGAATTCACCTTTTATCGTTAAAATGACAACGACACCCTTTGTTTGCTAGATAGTCTAGTGTCATATTCAAATGTCTGGTCAGGTTAAAAATATTTCAGAGATTTTAGAATCATGTTCCAAAGCTGTTTCATTTGTATGACTCACTTCTCTAAAGAGCGCTTTAGAGATGTGATCTCTAGGCACTTGAGAGCAGGATAACCAACCAAGTTCCAGCCCGGAGCCTGATGTCTGGCTTTTACGAACTCCAGAAGCAGGAATGAGAGGAAAATCGTACCATCATAAGCTGCAGTGATTATGCACCTTAAA
Organism: Balaenoptera ricei; assembly: GCF_028023285.1. Taxonomy (NCBI): domain Eukaryota; kingdom Metazoa; phylum Chordata; class Mammalia; order Artiodactyla; family Balaenopteridae; genus Balaenoptera; species Balaenoptera ricei. The sequence continues at coordinate 23,636,892 of NC_082640.1, forward strand.
GTAACATTGCCTGCTTTTTAAAAAACTAAAATATTATGATGTAAAGCTACATGTCAGTTCAAGTCAATGTACCAAATAAATGAGGCAGGAATATTGGAAAATAATACGATGGTTCCTTACCTAGGGCACCATTACATGGTGTATCGTGGCCAGAGTGCTGGATTTGAAAGCAAAGACCTGAGTCTTATCCCAACTCTGTCTGCGATGAGAGCAATTTCCATCCTACCGGTGCATATGCATGTCCCCATCCAGGAAAGGAGACAGTTGGATTGTATTCATATGTATTAAACTGTGCACCTCAGAAGTGTTATTAAGTGTTTCTTGAAAAGACTTGTGCAGTCAAATAATTTGGGGGTATCACTGAATTTCACACACACACACAGAGCACATTCTTGGAGATTTACAATATGCATTCATGTATCAAATGCCTCCTTGAGACACTCTGAAAAACCTTTACAACAAATAAACTGATTTAATAATGTTTCCCAACCATATTTCCCCAAGAATTCTATGTGTGTTCAAATAGTTCGGGTAGCACTGGACAAAAGTTTTCAAAGGGCCTTCCAACTACCATCAGGCCTGCCCACGTCAGGTAAGCCAGGCTTGTTACTGGTGTCAGAGGATAGTGGCTAAATCTGGGGACTCAGAAACAAATGACCTGGGCTCAGACCCATAGCTTCTCTGCTTCCTTGCTTTGTGACCTCAGTTCTGTTATTTAACTTCTCTGTACCTGGTTCCTTCACTGTAAAACTGAGATAATAATATCATCTGTTTCTTAGGGTCATTATGAGGATTGAATGAGTTAACAAAATATATCAAACTCTTAGCAGATTACCTAAGCCCTAGTCAGTGCTGTAGACGTGTTAGCCTTATCGTTCAATATCATAAACCCTTGTCAGATGCAATGATCTAAGAGAAGGAAGAGCAGGTGAAGGAAATTGATGTTTACTGAGCATCTACTGTATGCCCGTGATGTACATACATAATCTCAAAAACCCTCATAATAAAACTGAGATCAAAATATAATTATTTCATTTTACAGTGAGTAAAATACAACTCTGAGACGCTAAGGAATTTGCCTATTATTACCCAGATAGTAAGATGAAAAAATAAACCCCAAATTCAGCTATCCCTGACTTCAAAACTCAAGTTCTTTCCACCACATTATACTGCTATAAAGGGTGAAAAGGAATAAACTTTCCATCATTTAATAGATGAAGAAATGAGGTAGACAAACTAAAACAGATCCTAGGATCATGAGGTAAGATTCAAATTGGAAAACTATCCATATTCTGTCAACCAGCCCTATAATGTATTCATTACTGGACCCTAAAAGTAGAAGGAACTGTGAAAAGGAAAGAAGGAACTATCTCTAATTTTGATCTGGTTAAAACTTTTTAAATTAAGGATATTTTGTCTCTTAATTCAGTACCTACTGTATGGATTATGTCCCATTTTAGCAGAGATTTGGCTCTCCCCTACCTAACTCAGATTATGTTTTTAGAGAAGCATAGGTTTGAAGTAGACATTTAAAGGTCAAATTAATTCTACTGCCTCCAGAAAGGATTGGATCAAAATAATTCTCAAACGATGATCCTTCACCCTATTCTACTTTTACATATTCAGAGAGGAAAATTCTGTGACTTTGATTTTAAAAAATCAAATATTAATAATATATTTAAAATTTCATAACATGCAAAGACCTTCAAGACATTTGTGAAAATAAAAACACATTCATCAAAAAAAAAAAATGAGAAAAATAGAATAAGAAGATGAATTGATTTTCCGCGATGGAGTACAGTATTGCGCATTAAGAACTGAAATTCAGGACGCAGGACTTGGGGAAGTAATTTATTGGATATTAATCTTCCCTTTTCACCAGCAAGGCACAACTTTACTTAGATATGTCTGTTGCATCCAAAGCTTTACAATATGGGGTCAAGAATATAGCTGTGCCACGTATCCCAGACTGCTATTCTGCTTGGTTCATCTTATCACTAAAACTGGTTTTTTTTATAGCACTGTCAAAGATGATAGAGCTTAGGGACTTCCCTGGTGGCACAGTGGTTAAGAAACCACCTGCCAGTGCAGGGGACATGGGTTCAATCCCTGGTCTGGGAAGATCCCACATGTTGCAGAGCACCTAAGCCCACGAGCCACAACAACTGAGCCCGTGGGCCACAACTACTGAGGCCCTCGCACCTAGAGCCCATGCTCTGCAACAAGAGAAGTCACTGCAATGAGAAGCCCGCACACCGCAACGAAGAGTAGCCCCCACTCGTAGCAACTAGGGAAAGCCCACGTGCAGCAACAAAGACCCAACGCAGCCAAAACTAAATTAAAATAAATAAATAAATTTATATTAAAAAAAAAAAGATGATAGAGCTTAGAGAGCTTTCTACGCAAGTTAAAAAGGGCAGACAGGTGGGGCTTAGCCTGCAGTGTACTTAGGTGGAACTGCCAGCTGGTTAGTTCCCATCGTCAGAGCATGTCCCGGGACCACAGGGCATCTGATTGAATAGGCAATGCGGTGTTTGGGGGTGGGGTGGGGGGGGTGTATCTCAGCATCTGAAAATCTGAAATTCTCCACTTAGTGAGTGAGAGAAGGGATGACGATAGGTACTCTGATGTGGAGGAGAGAAAAAGTCTCTGTCTTTGGTAGTTGATGATGATGATGAGAAATTCACACAGTGGTTCACCTAGGACTTACTTTAACCTATGTAGCAGATAGACCGGCTATCTATCTGCACGACATAACTAGTACCTCTCTCCAACAATTTGAATTTGCAGGAGTACAGCTTCATGAGGGTATTCTTTGCCAGTCCTATTCCATCCCCTTTCTTTGCTTTCACATATAAATTCACTGGAATGAGTGAGTTTTCCCTTGCAATTGCAGAATGCTGCACCGACCTCAAAAAATGAAAATGTTTTGCTCAAATTTGTCCTTTGGATGTTATTTCCCCATTCTCAGAGAACCAGTACATGTTGAGGCTTTTTTCCTTCATGACTGAAAGAGATAAATATCAATATTGGTCCCTGTGGGTGTGGCAGAAGCTACCTTACCAGAATGTAAAAAAATAAATGGAAAATTCCTAAGATCCTAAGATTTTTGTGATGCAAATGCAAAAGAATTCTTAGCCCTGGCAATTCCTGCCTTTCTACCTAAGGTTATAATTAAAGGCAATGTAAAACAAAGTGGTGGTTGTTGGGAGAACAATTTACTAGGACATTCTGTAATCTTGTTGACTTTATATAACGTCAGGATCTTTCCAAAAGCTGACCTTCAAAGGTACAATTGAATGAGAGCAAAGGGAACTGGAGTTCTGCTTGAATTTCCCCACGAGCTTATTGCTTACCAGCCTTATCTGTGGTGTAAAATGGCCAAATCCATCATTGGAGAGAAATACTCCTTATTTGTCTGAGCAAGGACTCTCTCATATTTACAAATTGCCAAACAGAAATGACCATTATGAATCTCTCACGAGCACTGAAGAGGAGGATAAGCCAAGAGTATTTATTTCCTAGGCTCTATTCTTTAAGAAAATCTAGTGTTTCTTGTTTTGTTTGTTGTCATAGTCTGAGGTCCCAAAACACCCGTTGTGCCCCTAAGATTGTTCACTTCACTTTTTTCAACTTTGAACATTCTAATAAGATTCCTAAGCATAAACCCTTCTACTCTCAGGATACTACTTCCATTTAAGGAGAATCCCTGACTCCTCTTACTAAAATGAAATTTTATGCAGAAAATTGAATGCAGAAGCCATTCGAAAAGTGACAGTCTTAAAGGAAGCCTCATGTGTTAATATAATCTTCTATTTGTGTGTACAAGAACCAGACTTTTGAGAGGCTTGTCAGTTAAATTGTGCCATTTCAGAGACCAGAAAAAAAAATCCACTTTCCCTAAAAAACTTTGCAGTTTCACAAATACTTATGCAATGGAGAAGTTTCTAGAAGCCCCCTTTAATAGGTAAATATGTTTCTACCCAAGAGATACTACTCATTAGCCCAGATTAGTTCATCAGATTAGCAGAGCATAGCCCTGAGGAAAAGAAGCACAGGACAGGTAAATGTAGCAGGGTTCCTCTCCTCAGGGAATGGGGAAGGCAGACCAAAGGCATTCTTCTAGGCTGGAAGCTATCGGTCCAGAAATCCACGTCACCAGAGAATCACATGGTTGTCAGGCTCTCTTTCCCAGCTGCTAGCCCTAGGCTCGCTCTGAATCTAGGGACCTGAGTCTGGCGTCCATAAGCCAAACTCTACCGGTGAATTTTGGTTCTACCCTTCCTAAATTAACCTTTCTGTGCCTCAGTTTCCTCACTTATGAAATGGGAATAACAAGAGTAACTACTTCATAAGACTGTTGAGTTAAATATTGAAATAATTAAATAAATTATCCTATGTGAAGCACTTAGAATAGTGCATGACAAATAGTAAGTGTTATCTGTGAATAGCATCAAGAATCAATAACTGGCCCCCATTTTTGTAACCACACACACACACAATCTATAGAAAAGGGTTGGAAGAATATACAATGAATGTGCATGGTTCAATAGAAATTATGAGTGATTCTTTTAATTTGTTTCCCTTTTGTATTTTCTAAATTCCCTACAATAAATATGATTAGCTTTACTGTAAAAATCTAGAAAAGACTAATTAATGCTTAATGTGAAAGGATGATCATTTGTATTTTATTCACAATAACAAAAAATTGGAAACAGAAAACAGTGTCCATAAATAGAGATTAGTTCAATAAAGTATGGTTCATCCATATATTACACTTATGCACCTACAGTTTTAAAATGGAATGTTGAAGAATGTTTATTGGCATAAGAAAATACTCACAATAAACCGCATGAAAAATTAAGTAACAACACTGAATAAAAATTAATTCCTCTTTTATTAAAAATAAAGTAAATATAGTTTTATTTGACCATAAATAACAAAATGTATATATTCCCAAAAAGCTCACAGTGATTAGCCTTGCATCACAGGATGGCAGGGACTCAATTTCCTCTGTATATTTTTATAAATTTTCCAAATCTTCAATAACAAACACATAATGCTTTTAAAACAGAAGAAAACAGTAACTGTTTTAAAGTAAATAAAGATTATCAAAATTCTAGTCCAAAAATAGAGAAGTAGAGATTCAGGCAAGGAATTAAGTTAGTAGGAAAAAAAAAGAAAAAGAAAGTGGTTGATCTCGTTTTTCTCCTCTGCACGTAGGTGGCACTGATCAATTCCCAGATTGTATGGGTAAGGACTGGGGAAGTGTTAGAACTAAGAATGAAAACTTTTGGAAGACAGTTCGAGATGCTGGATAAGAGATTAGAGCTGAACCATGAGTTCCAGGCAAAAGTGTCCCCACATCTGTCCAGCATGAGAGTGGAAGAGCCAAGACAAATTCCATCCACTACCGGATTCTACCAATAGCCGACCCAATGCACACTCTCAAAACCAAAGTACCCAATGACTCTTCCTACTCTTAGAATTTCTGTGGAAGTTAAAGAGTGAAATGAGAGAAAAATAAATATGAGTAACCTCATTTAATAAGTAAGGAAAGGAAGACACGGTCAAAGTAAAGACAGTAAGTTGCTCGAGTCATGAATGAAACCCAGCCGAGATGATCTTGGTGACTTCGGGGGGACGGGATAAGATCAAACCACCATCATTTTTGGCCCTACTTCCCCATCCTAATACATGTGTAGGTATTAAAGTAATCAAAACAGAATGTGTTAATTTACCAAGAGAGAGTAGGATTTTTAAAATAGTGCTGAGTTTACAGGAAAATCTTAATGCCATGAAACAAATTGTTAATGATGGCATCCTACAAATCAAGGGTGGAAAAGGCTGAAGGAACTTTCCCAAGACTCTTCAAACCAGACAACAGATCTGTCACTTCAAGTATGCCCTAGCATCCCCATATCAATCGATACTGTATCTTAAGACCACCTCTTTGATTTATAAATATATAAAAAACCACCTCTCCACATCAGGCTGTGTGTGTGTATGTGTGTTACCTATTCCTCAAAATGCATAAGGGACGTGAGATTGCTGTGTGGTAAGATTCTAGACGTCAGACAGACCTCGGTTGGAATCTAGATCTCTCTCTTTTCTTCCTGAGTCACTTTGAGCAAGTGGCTAGGTCACCTATCAAATCAGAATTATAAAACCTACTTCACCATGCTGTTAGAAGATTCTAGGTCATTCTCCATCGGATGTAACACAAGGCTTAGCACAGAGTAATTACCCGATACTTGCTGCAGATGGGGATGAAAAACTATAGAAGAGTAAAAGAAGTTTTTCTCGGTCTCACAACCTGTCTCAGTTTGGTGCTTGTGCTGGAGTTCCCTGTTTGCCTGGGCATTTGGGGTGAAAAGGGTACACCTGCATTTAGAATGCCTTCCTGAACAATCTCACCTTCCTGATCACCAAGCTGTCACCTCTGCAGAAGTCACAGTGAAGCCCAGAACCAACACGCGGGTCTCCTTAATCAATACTGCCTCTAAGGAAAATTTCAACCAAATAGTAGATGGCCGCATACTTGAAAACAAAAGTTGTTTTAGAAAACAAGTGTCTAGTATAGGAGAAACTGGCTCCACCTCTAGTATTTCAACTGAGTGAGAAATATTTTTTTCACTCACATTTTACAGTATAGTGCATTTAATCCAGGAGCCCATATAAACAGCAAATTTTCAATTAAAATGATGGTCCCCAAATCAAATACTCCTTGTCAAAGTGCTACAACTTAAAAATAGACACCTAGTGCTGCTAACTTTATGGGCCCCAATTTATAACAGCTTCCCTTTGGAGAATTGATTTCCCTAAGTAAGTAGCAATTGTTTTCATTCAAATTTTCCTACCTAGGTGTCTTAAGTGTAAATACCCCCATTTACCCTGCAAATCCAAACACTCCTTCCCGACATTTTTGTCACCCACAGAAAATGCAAAAGCATTTCTCAAAGTAACAGAACTTCATAGCTTTGCAAACTTCCTGTTTCATAGCACTGAGGCGGTGGGGTGGGGGGGAAGTACACTGAGTTCCTCTGAAGCCCCCTCCTGACATTTCCAGACTTATTAGCCAGTTTTCACACTGACTTCAATCAACCTCTTTAATCCTCCAAGGAAAGAGCATTTTTAATTCACCGATTGGCTGATAAGCTTGAAGCCAAAAAATGATTTACACGTAGATGAATTGTGCTTACAAGATGGAACTCAGAGCATTAGAAGCGGATCTGAATTTCCTATCTGTCATTTTATTTGCCACATTCATTTTTTCTCTGCCATTACCCTTGCTGATTGTGATCTTTCAGCGCTATTGGGCCCCTGCTTCCACAGTTTTTAATCTGCCTTTAATCCCATAGATTTTAAATATTCCCGGCACCGAGAGACTGGAGGCAATTAACTGCCCTTCTGATGCTCTCCTTATCAGTTTCCTCCTTGTATCTCCCAGAAGCAGCCTCAAGACACTTCGAGGCTGACAAATACTACCAGCATTTCAGATGAAGCATCGCCTGCACATGGGGTTGTGGAGTCCAGCTGTGCCCGGTGATGCTGAGCAATCACAGTCGTTTTTGGAGGAGGAAACGGGAAAGAAAGGTTGGGGGCCACCAAGCCCCCGTGCCCGTGCTCTGAAACAATGCCCTCGTAATGTGTTTTGGAATTGAAAAATACACGGATCCTCTAATCTGTTTAATCTGATTGCCGTGTTTAACTAGAAAACCATTTCCAGCTCTCTGGCTTTAATGAGGGATTCAGATGAGATGTCAAAAGGAGACGTTAGATCGAACATCTCCTTGAATCTAGCTCTGATCTCTTCTCTGGGTCTTGTTTAATTTTGTTCCCGTTTTTCATGTGTTACAGTGAAAATCTGCCCACTGGATTTCCCAACCACTAGTTAATAAATTTCCAACACATTTAACTGATGTCTGTTCATACTTGAACAAATTCAGGTTTCCTAACAGAACTTTAGATGTCACCCTGCTCCATCAAAGCCTCATGAGCACTGAGTACACCTGAGGAGTCGAATCAAGGTGACAGAACTCAGCCGCCGTGAAAAAAGAGAGGATATTTTTCATTCATTAAAACCAGTGTGCTCATCCACTTACATACGTGCATTGAAATACACTCTAAAAAAATTGCCTTTCTAGTGAAAGCCCACTCGTGTCCTCATGAGAGCACTCCAGAAGAGCTATTCTTTTAACATCTCGTTGACGATGAATCAGCTTGACTCTATCATTGACCCCTGATGAAAAGTTTGAGCCTTTCACTTTTATTGTAGTTTAGCGTTCAAATGAAACGCCTCTGAATTCAGAGTATAGATCAAAAGATGGAGAAAGCTACTTCTCCATTCCATACAACACCTCCACATCCAAGGACACTGAGCAATTCTCTTCCTCAGAACCCCAGTCTCCTAAACACACGTAATATTTGACAGCAATTTGGCTTACAAATAACCAAGCTATTTGGACTTTTCATAAGAAAGGTGTGTCTACTGTGTTGTCCGTGCGCATAGACTCATACAAAATCCTTGTAAATATTCACAATTAGGTCAGATTGTCTTCAGTTCACATAAAGTCGACGGCCTTTGTTGGTAAATTTTCCACCATATAACCAATCACATGATTGCAGTTTATGCTGACATCCCCTAGTGGATATGCCATGGGTTTTTCCGCAAAGGAGAGAGTGTAACCCTCCCTTAGTGGGGAAAAATGATATAAATTTCTGACTTTACTCAATCTAAGGATTGGTTCCCCCATCAAACAATATTCTCTTGAGGTGAAAAATAGGCATTAAATAAACAGGCCATTGTGCAACCAGCAAGGGATCTATATCTTTTGGAAGCTGCTCTATTTTTTAAAGTACAGAAATTACAGAGGGTGATGTCAAACAGGGAGAAAGGATATGGTAGGGGAGACAAACAATGCATTAAGTGCATGTGGTTAATTGATTGGCTCCACTTTCTGTCCTAAAAGAAAAACCCAAGCTCTTTCAATCAACCTCCATGGCGAACCCAGAACATGGTAAATGGACGGATTTGACAGCGCAGAAATGCTCTGCCCAGAGGTTGTTTATAAACAACGCCCAGCAACATAAACAAGGGAAGCATCAAGAAAAGCAAGTGATGAGGAAGAGGCCAAAACTTCGTTATATAACAGGAGAAACACTGGGGAGCAGCTCTTCCTGTGTTGTTTTGCTGTGACTTGCAGCTTTGCTTAAGCATTTTAAAGATTCTTGCAGGTCTTTTTCAAGCTGCCAGCTCTAGCCTACGAATTATGGTAATGTGCCACTTCTGAGCCCTCGGCAGGATTTGCAACAGAGAAATCACATCAGCCTATGCTGATTAACAATTCCATTCCATCCAGAGATTTATATAAAAAAACTATCTTACATTTTGCTTTTTAATAAGAATGATCGCTATCTCAAATTGAGTCCCAGCAAATTTTAATAAAGGCCCAAGGTTGAGTGGCATTTTGCATGCTGATTTAGCTGTGATTGCTTGCTTTTGATGAGTACCAGGCTGGCATGTATAGCTCTCCTCAGAGGAGGTTTAAAGACCAGGAGTGAGGAAAAGGATAAAAATAAAAACTTCCAACTAAAATGCAAGGTCTTTTCTTTCTATGATTGATTACTGAATAAATACCTACACGTATCTTTGGATTCAGCCTAAGAATGAAATTCCCTACAGCTAAACAGCTGTTTGTTAATGGCTTTTAATATACTAACCTGTCAAACTATGTTAACTTTGATGATGGCAATTATTATTTTAAAAGATATTATCAATCTATTTATCTATCTTCTGCCCTGGTAGTTCTTCTCAAATCAAATGGAGAGTCACAAGCAAGTAGCATTTTTGTTTCCCGTTACATAAATTGTTAATTAATAAATATGTCTTGGGGGAAGCGTTCTCCTTTGTTAAAATAGAAAGCACATTAATTATTTTGAACAATAAAACTAGAGGTAAGCTAAGATTTTTTCAGCCTGTGCCAGTGGTTGATGAAAGACATCTCCAAGAGGGTATAGATTTTAGGTGCATAGCACATATGGATGTTTGGGGGGGCGGGGTAGTTAATATATTATCTTTAAAAAATTAACAAATCAGTGGTTATGGTTTTATGGGATGGTATTAATGATTGTTGTTAGATGTTGTTTACCCCCCATTGCCATTGATTTCATCATTATGTGGATCTGTGTATATAATTCCATGCCAACATGAAAGCTACCTCAAACAGTTGAGGGGACATCCTATTCAAATTCGCCTGCCTCCCAAAGAAAGCAGAATTGACCCACCTAAAGCAGAATTCAAAAAAAGTCAAAACATGCAAATGTGATCCAGTTCACTGGCTAAAGATCACCAAATTTCACCAACTAGATAGGCCGTGAGTTTCCAAAACAGAGAGCCTGACCTAGAAAATGCCGCCGCTAAATTCCAGAAATAACTAAATCTCAAAATGTCCAAAACAGTTTTCAACAGAATTTTAGCAGTAAGAAGGTATCTTTCCAATACCCAAGCACTTATTGGATATAACATTTTGCCCCGCAGAAATCTTTGTTTGATTTCCTTGTTTTGTAGGGGACAATGAAGGAATGAGGCAATGTAACATTCATTACAAAAGACAGTAATCACATGATTTATTGTATTATAACTTATTGTGTTCATTATTATAATCTATTGTATTTATTGTATTATAACATGATTTATTGCATTATAACTTAGCTAGCCAATACTGTCAAAGAATTTTCCAGAAACTTGAATTCTATCCCTTTATATTATTTTAACCACTTGTATGAGAAACATTATTTATAAGTATTTTTCATTTTTACGCTTTTTAAAAAATTCTGCACAATTTAATTAGCTTTGTTTTAGTTGCTCAAAATGAACAATTTTGTGGTGTACTAAATATTATATTTATAAATAATAAATCATGATGATATAAATATGTAAATATCATAATTATTATATATTATAATTTACTTTTTCAGTAAGTATGTACTGAGCTTCTGTGATGATCCAAACATATTGCCAAGTCCTGAGAATACAATGATAAATATGATATAAATCCTCTCCTCAGGTAGCTTACTGTCTACCACAGAAACCAAGATGAGATAGACGTTTATAACACAAGGTGATCAATGCAATGACAAGGCAGTATATTGGTTGCTATGGAAACACACTGACTGATAAGAAGGGAATCAGGAAAAGATTCCTAGTGATACAACCTCAAAGCTGAGTCCTAAAGGATCAATAACAGCTAAGTTGAATGAGAGCAGAGATCCTGAGGAAGCAGAAATAGAAACAAATCATAATAGCGGGAAGTAGCAGGGAATGTGCAGGGTTTTCAAAACATAATATTTATGGGCATCTACTGTGTGCCAGCCGCCCTTCTACATGCTGGTGTGGAGTTAACCAACAAGAGAGCTGGTCCCGGCTCTATGAACTTCACATTGCAGACAAGAGAGCCCCTAATTGTATCAATGTTTGTAAAAAAGTGAACCAGTCAACAGTAGCATGTAAGGCGGAGTAAATATTACAAAGAAAATTAACTAAGGAGATGAGATTGAGTGATTAGATGGCTATCTTAGATGGGATGACCAGGAAAGACCTAAGGAATTTTCTCCTAAGAGTAACTGGTAACAACCAGAGAATTTTAAAAAATGACCGGGTTTCCATTTTAGAAATTCACCACAGCTGCTCTGAGAAGAATGACTTGGAAAAGAACAAGACAGAGGCTGGGAGATCCCGCAGGAAACTGTTGCCTTAATCTGGGTGAGAGGAAAGTAATCTGCATTAAGGAAATGGTCCTTGACTGAGGTAGGGTCACCTGGAGAAAACTGGACACTTTCAGGAGCTATTGAGGAAGTGGGATTGACAGGAACTTATAAGGCACTAATGTGGGCTGGGCTATAATGCAATCATAATCACGGATAGCACTGGGGCTTGGGGCTTAGGCAATAGCCGGAGAGCGCTGTTACCGATGTAGGAAATATAGGGGGAGTGGGCTTGGGGTTCTCAGTTTTCGTCACGTTGAGTGTGAGAATGAGTGTAAGGCTGAATATGAGTATGAGTGTTGATATAAGCATGATGTGGGACATCCAAGTGGATATAACAGATACATAGTTGGATATATAGAACAGAAGCTCCCTAGAAAGATCTAGGAATATCTTCCCCTGTGCTAAGGTTGTGAATCTCTTTCTTTTCTATTTACCTCTCCTTCCTTAATATCAGCCATTACCTATAAATAATTTAGCTTATTTTTATTAATTTCCTACATAGTCCAACATGTTGCCGTATATTTATGCTTTCTTCTGAAGAACAGTTCTTTCTTTATTTCACCCTACTCATCTATCAAAATTCTAACCGTCAATTAAAGAGTTACATTTAAGAAACAAAAATATAAAACAATGAGAATAAAATACAGGTTTTGTAGGGTTTTTCTGAAGGGAGGGGAAGAGAAAACCTACCAATCATGAAAGCAAAGGAAAAAGCTGAGGATATGAATAGAGAATTTAGAAAAAAAAATTTTTAAGTGGTCAATGAATGTATGAAAGAATGATTAACCTCATTAAAAATGAAAGAAAAGCCAAAGAAAACAATGATGAGAAATGATTTCACCCATTAGATTCCCCCAAAAGTAAAGGAATAATTTTTTAAAAACCTCCTATATTGGCAAACATGAAGAAAAGCAGGTATCTTCATATACTGCTAGTAGGGATTAAAATGTATAGCATTTCTGGAAGGGAATTTGGCAAATGTACCTAGTCAGCCTTAAAAGATTTATACTTTTTTCCCTAGTAAAATCATTCTGAGAACTTGTCTTAGGGAAAGAATCAGTAATGAACATAAATAAAGATGTATACAGATATTCATTGCAACTTTATTTATACTGGGAAAAACAGACTAAATATTCCATTAATGGCCAATTAATTAAATAAATTATGATAAATATACAAGATGGAATGACAAAATGCATAGTAACATCACTTAAAGAATATTTAATAACCCAAGGAATGCTTGTGACATACGTTTATTTTTAACACAATAATACTAGTTAATTATGTAAAAAATGAAAATAGAAAAAAATCATCCAAAAAACATATCACATAGATAACCATTTGTATATAATATTTTGTATCCTGCTTTTTTTTCACATAATGTTCTACTGTGAATAGACACCAAAAAGGCATTTGGTTAAAATTAATGTCTATTTCTGATTTTATATGATAGAAGAAAATGTATTGAACATACTTAATAGTGAAATACTGGAGGAAATCTCATTGAATTGGCTGTTCCTTAATATTTTTCTGAATGTTTCAGAGAAGTAAATGGGACAAGAAGAAACAAAGAGATATAGACATATTGAGGAAAAGATAAAATTATTATTTAGAGATGAATGTTTCTCTACCCAGAATTAACTTGAAAGCTAAGAGACAAAAGGAAAACGCTTAGTAAGTGGTTAAAAATATGTACCACAAATTAAAATTTGGGAGACAATGAAAAGATCCGTCGTTGCCAAGGGGCGAAGGGATAAATAGTCAGAGCACAGAGGATTTCTAGGGCAGTGAAAATACTCTTTATGATATAATGATGAATATACGTCATGGTACATTTGTCCAAACCCACAGAATGTACACACCATGAGTAAACCCTAGGTTAACTATGGATTTTGAGTGACGATGAAATGTTAATGAAGGTTCATTCCTGGTAAAAAATATACCCATCTGGCGAGTGATGTTGATAATGGGGTGGTTATACGTGCCTGGGGGCAGAGGGTACACAGGAAATCTCTGTCCTTCCTCCCAATTTGTTGTAAACATAAAACTGCTCCCAAAAAAAGGCTTAAAAAAAAATCTACAGCTTCCATGTAGGCTATAGATACCCATTAGAAAACATAAGGGAGAGAATTTTCCCTTCACAACAGCAACCTCAGATACAAAATAGTCATAAATCAACAAATGAAAGACTAATATTCCAGTGGTAAAGTGGGCAAAAAGCATGAGCAAGCAATTTATAGAAGAAGAAACATAAAAGCCTGACACATATATAAAGAATTTCAAATAGCACTAATAAAGGTATAAAAAATAAAACCAAAATTAGATACAAATAGTATTCTTCTATCCAACTAAAATGTCATTGAAAAGCATAAAAATGGGATAGTTGTCATTGCTGAAAGAATAAGAGGAAATTAACAATTCTGTACATAGGTGATAGGGGCATGAAGTTACATAACCAGTTTAGAAAGTACTTTTGACATTATGTTTTAAGCATACATTCTTTACAGTAAATAGGCGTTAAAATTTTAAAACAGAAATCAACAAATACCACATAGTTCACCTGTCTTTTAGTGATATTTCCAAAAGAATGGATTTTCTCCAATTCTTAAACTCCCAAGTCTTTTTTTTTCTTTCAACATGTATACTTAGTCCAGTTTCACAGTCTTTTGCATCTCGTCTTTCTGCTAGAACAGTGTTTTACCCACCTTTCTATGTTTAGCATCTGGAAAGTAATTTGCACCTTTCAGGCACATATTAAATGTTCCTAAAATTGAATTTCAAATTATAGAAAATTTATATTTAGGGACTGTCTGATATTTACAATCAAGAAACCAAAGTACATTGTAATTAACCTAAGATTTTGATAAAGATCACATTTATCAACTATATACTCAAGGTTAATTACTTTCTAATATTTATGTTTAATAGAATTTAGCAACTTTAAAAAATATGTAATGTGACCCAAACTTAGCACACACCACACACACAAAAATTGTTGTTATAAAATATATGTGGATATATGTATCCATATATATCCACATTGGAACTATAATTATAGTAAGTGTCACAGATGACATTACGTGGAAATGATATATTTTTCAAGTGACAACCTAGCAGATAATAAACAGTCTTGGTCAATTACAAATATTCACCCATTCATTGCAATTGTTGCATTAGACGATGTTTGATGGGCTTTCAAAAGATTGCGTTGCTTAACTTTTTCCCTTTAGGCAAATAAAGTATTGTTGGGCTCATTTCTTAGATAATAAAACTGAAATACAGAGAAGACATGACTTCCCCAAGGTTACCCAATTAATACATAAGAGATTTGGGACCGAAATCAAGTTTTCCTAGCTCCAAACCAAATGTTCTTCCTACTAAATCATGAAGAATTTGATGTACTTACTTGCCAAGAACAGAAAATAAAAATACACTTCCTGCTGGTTTCCTTTTCCAAGTTCTGTCATTCTATAAAATATGGATATGTCTTTATATGTACGTGTGAGCGAGAAATGCCAGAGATACTGATAAGGAAAAAGAGAGCATCAGAAGCTAGAATTCGACCCTGTGCAGAATTAATTTTAACTGGGCTTTGAGAGCAGCCAGGTGGTCATCTGATGTTTATTCCCTAATACTTATCAGGCTAAAAGTTTCCTTTGTGCGTACTATTTCCTCTCTCTCTTAGATTCACAGTTAAACTTCTGGTTTCTTCCATTTGTTTCCATGCTCTCTTCACCACTTCTTTTCTTGGAAGTCAATTTTTTGATTTTTAAAATGTATAATACATGTTTAAAAATCAGAAAATACTAGAAGTACTATAAAGAGAACACAGATTGCCTATCATTTCATAATCGTATTCTCTCTTGAACGCTTGCAACTTTGGGTTTCATCACTTATCACTCTATTTGTCACTGATTTTCAAAGTCAATATTGACTTTTTTCAAAGAATAGAGAAGAGGCTTCCATTTTGTGCATGTCTGAGTGTCTTTCTTTTGATTGTGTATATTGGTAAGAAACATGGACTAGAAATAGACTGGAAAAGACTAAAGTTTAACGCTGCACAGGATCGAATCTATGCTTTTCCATGGTTTAAACCCAGGCCAACTAATCCATCAGGTAGAGTACATACTGAGCCTACTGCCTCTAATATTTTAAGGGGTCCAGGAAAATGTTTTAATTTCTTTTTTTTTTTTTAATTATTATTTATTTATTTATTTATTTATTTATTTATTTATTTTTGGCTGTGTTGGGTCTTCGTTTCTGTGCGAGGGCTTCCTCTAGCTGCGGCAAGTGGGGGCCACTCTTCATCGTGGTGTGCGGGCCTCACTATCGTGGGCTCTCTTGTTGCGGAGCACAGGCTCCAGACGCGCAGGCTCAGTAATTGTGGCTCACGGGCCCAGCTGCTCTGTGGCATGCGGGATCTTCCCAGACCAGGGCTCGAACCCGTGTCTCCTGCATTAGCAGGCAGAGTCTCAACCACTGCGCCACCAGGGAAGCCCCTTAATTTCTTTTAAGATCAGAGGGGGGAATAATGAACTTTCAGCGTGGAAGATCATCTTTATCTTTATACCAAAGCAGTCATAAAATATGCTTTAATGTTTTCTAATGAAGGAAGGGACCCACACTGGCAAAAGTGTCTAGGGCCATGAACGTTATGAGGATATGTGCTCTCAGGGCAGCAAATGACAAAGTCAATGATGGACGTCATCGGAGGATAAAGACAGTGTGCAAAAAAAAAAAAAGGATGAGTCTAGAATTTTATTGAGGGTGTTACATAAGTGGCTGGTGGCACAGATTTGGGGGCTTTTTTTGGCCCCACTGCAGGGCATGTGCGATCTTAGTTCCCCAACCAGGAATTGAACCAGTGCCCCCTGCATTGGTAGCACGGAATCTTAAGACTGGACCACCAGGGAAGTCCCATCGATTTTTGGATTCTACTCAGGGGAGAAGAATGGAAGGGGGACAAGCTTGAGGAGCAAAAAAGAAAGTGAGTGGGCACAGAGGACGGAAGAGGTGTCAGGTAAAGAGGGAGTGTTTGCAGATGGGGTTTATCAAATGTGAGATCTTGGAGGAGTACAAAATTAGGTCCTGCGTAGTAATGGGAAGAGTACTGAACGAGGATGAATGAGATGGCTTGGTTCCAGGTTCACTTTACCACTAATCAGGTGTAAGCTGGACAGGTAAACTCTCTGATCTGTGTCACATCTAGAAATGGTTCTATTAATACTACATCTCCCTGAAAGCAGTAGGCTGGCCTTTTTTGATCTCTTGATGTATCTCCAAGCTCTAGTTTCTGTTATGCCATAGTTCTATAATGATCGTATCATAGGAGTTGTTTGCATTGTAGTTATGAGTTCAAAGGGTTAAGAGGTAGACAAAGCTTATAAATGGATATAAACACACAGGTACAAGAGGAATTGATATTTCTTCTATTGTTCAAGAGGAGAAACCTTTTTGTTATCATTACATCACTTCTCCCTTTTCAGTAATAAACCATGAAAGAATATGCCTCCACTTTTCCATTTCTTGCCCTTTGAAGTTAATTTCCAATCCTAACTGTAAATCAGAAATGGTGCAATCTTTTGATAAGTTACAGACAAGTGAAAATTTAATTTATATAATATCTTCCCTTTTTTAAGTGCCTTGTTCAGTCGAAGCAGAAGCAGCTGTGAATGATGGCTAAGTTAAAGATAAAAAGTAACATCAAAGTAATGCCTGTCATTATGATTTCAAACAGCATGTGCCACTTGGAAAGATTTGGGTAAAATATTAAAAAAAAAATGGATGTGGTCGACTAACTAAAATAGAATATAGGCATATAGAAAGTGAGATATCCTGTATATTTCTGAATTACTCTGTTCATATAAAATCTAAAAGACAATTGAAAATGAACAAGTGCATTAGACATTAAATTTTTGCACAACTATATGTGTGTGTGTATGTGTGTGGGTTATACTGGGGCATCACTGTTCAATTACAAATGCCTTATATGGGTTCTCAGCTTCAAAAATAAGTGTGCTTTTTCATAATTACTGGAAGCACCAAGCTCAGGAAGGATTCTTGCCTCCATGACCTCCATGGTGCTACAATGGTATTTAAGGTGTGAGTGGGGGTCAGCTGTGGAGAAAGAAAAGAAGACAAGGTATAGCTAGGAAGGGGCAAATCACCCTTCATAGACCATGTCTTCATTCTCGGCAAAGCGTCTTGAACCAAAATTAACCCACTGACGGTAGATCTTTAAATTCCTAAACTTGATGTTAATTTGGAGAACAAGGCAAGTCAGTTGATGGAAGCAAGATTTCTATGGGAATAGTAGGCTTTTATTGGAAGTGAAACTGAGCTATTTGGACAACAGCCGTCAATGCCAATAAGCTCTAAGTGTGCATATTAATAGACTTCCGTGGAGAAGAGGGGTCTCATTTGCTGCCAGCAGAGTAATTTAATGTCAAAGCCTCCTAGAGTGCATACAATGAGATTCCTAACAACACTGGCTTAAGTGGTGCGCTGAGCCCAGGCCTATTTTGTTTCAGTGAACCCTGAATGCCTCAGAAGAAGAAAGGACAACCACCCTCATCTCGGAGAGGAAGGAGGGAAGTCACACCCATTGGCAAACACAGTCTGGTGTCTGTGACACCCCAAGACCCTTTGTCCAATTAAACAGCAGGAGAACCAGCCCCAGCTCCTGGGTGTTCCTTGACACTGCTGCTCAGAGCCTGGATAAGATGCTATCAGCAGGCCCCTCTAAGTATTTTAAGCACTGTAAGTAGATCACTGGGACAATTACCATAAAGAGTGAAAGATATGGGCCTTTATTGATGGGAGATTAATATTGACCACAAGGCTATTGATTTTCCTCTGCATCTTATTTCTAATGGTAAACTTGTTTTACAGCCACCTGAGGCTGATTGGTGGTATTGGAAAATGAGTGAGAAATACTTAGATACAATTATTTCGATATAGAATCCTGCTTTTAAATGTGTGTGTGGTTTTGTGTGTTTGCTTTTCTCATTGAGGTGCTAGGAAATCATGTGAGTACAAACAGTTATAGTCGAAGATTCTTACATTGCATACAATAATTACCATTTATTAAGTGCCTAGTTGATTCCAGACACTGTATTAGCCATTACCTATATCGTAAAATTTAACTCTTGGAAAATCATGTACAGGACGAGTATGCTATCTTCACACTCCAGATAAGGAAACTGATGTTCAGGAAGATTGAGAAACCTGTCCAGGCTCACTCAGAGAGTAAGCAGTGAAGTGGGGAATGGAACCTGGTAGATATTAGTATAGATCTATATAATTCTAAAAATAATTTTATGCCTATTCCATTAATTATTTTATAATTTATAATTCCATATATTATTTTATAATTGCAAAGATATTGGAGAAGTAGAATTTGGGGTATTCAAAGGTTAATTGTACATAAATACTGTTAAAAAATAAATAAATAAAAAGGTCAGAATGATGTCTCTGAGTATCTAGCCTGGACCAGTAAGAGGATGATAATGGCTTTAATTGAGAGTCAAGGAAAGAAAAAAAAGGCGGGGTGGGGGGAATGGCAGGAGGTATGAAATGACAAGTTCAGTTTGGGACAGATCGTTTTGGTTTGATTTTTAAAAATACTTTTTTAGGTTGTTAAAGTAATATAATACCAGAAAGGAAAATGGGAGGAAAAGAGGAGGAAAAATAAATCATTCGTAATGTCACCTTTCCCAACACAATGATCCTCGACTTTTTTTCTTACAATATTTTTATGTACATCTTCTTGCTTTTAATTGCAGTGGAAGTGTCCATCACAAGATGCTCTTTTTTTTTTCATGATGTGGTATTTCAAAGACATTGCTACGTAATCTTCATACTTATCATTTTTCATGGATATCTTCCATCTCATCCAGTGGATATATTAGAGCTGACTTCACAGTTTCTTTTATCACTGGGCATTTTGCTTACTTATGACTTTTTGGTATTTTAAATCACCTTGTGTTGAATAGACTTATGTACTCTTCTTGGGGTAGACGCTCTGAAATATGATTCTAGGTGAGTCCATTTCTGTTTTTTGTTGATGCTGGTGAATTTAAGTAAAATATTTATGAGACATGTGAATTGTGGGTCTAGCGTTCAGGAGAAAAGTCCAGGCTAGAGATACCTTGATCTCTGGGAGGACTGGTACAGCTGTGGGCACTGTGGGAGTTTTTAAACACCATTCTTAATTCTTCGACACATTTTCCAATGAGAGGTAAGATCTATGTCCCCTATTCAAGAGTCTGGAAGGACTTACAACTGCTCTGAAGGAAAGACTTTAATGACTGGAAGGGAGAGGGGTGTACCAAGCTGCAGAGAGCAGAAGATGTAATATCCAGAGCTAAGTCATAAACGTGATGCAACTTCCACCTGCTTCTCTTGGCATCCTAGCTCGTTGGATGTTCCCAGCTGCCATGATGTGAGAAACCTTAGTCACATGGAGAGGATGTATCTAGATGCTTGGGTTGAGGCTTGGATGAAACCAACCTTCAAGTCATCCTAGCCCAAGACCCAGACAAGTGAGTGAAGAAGCTTTCAGATGATCCCAAGCTCCCATTGTTGGAATCATATCCCAGCCATCAACAGGTTCCTGATAAGGTAACATGGAAGAGGGGTAAGCTGTCCTCACCATAACCCACTCTAATTCCTGACCCAGGGAATACACGAGCACAGTAAAATGGTTGACGCTTCACAACTCCCAGCTTAGGGTGATTACAGCAATAACTGGAACTGCATTTGGTACCTAGAAGTGGGTTCTGCTATAACAAAATCTAAAAGTTATGGCATTGGTTTTAGAACCCAGTGACAGACAAAAGCCTCGTGGGCCTCATGGAAGCTATCAGAGACACCTTGAAAGAAAGAGAATACATACTAACTTCAATGATCAAGGTAAGAGGAATTTTAGGAAGAGTGTTAAAAGCTGTCCCCTCACTTTTAACACCCTAAAATAAAATGAAAGAGTAAAAGACATAAGCTAAAGAATGAATTACTTTGTTTCTGACTATAATTTGAAGGAAACATAGACGTTGCAGGAAATGTAACAACTAGCAAATTTGGAGAGATTGTAACAGCTAGTAAAGTGTCCTCAAAGTAAGAAACGGCCTCAGAGCAAAGATCGAATCCTAGGTGCTCTCAGGAAAATGTGGTCTCAGGGCAAAGACAAGTCCTCACCTACAGAATCCATGAGAATAATAAAATGGTGGTTGTGTTATGCCACTAAGTTTGGGGTGATTTGTTATGTAGCAAAAGATACCCAAAACATGCACAAACGAGATTTTCAGGACAGAAGCAGGAACAATTTAAGGTCTGAGAGAAAGAGGGGGAAGAAAAAGATGTTTCATAAGCAGAATAAGAGGAGATATTCCTTAAAGGAAGAGGTTACTCATTAGCCCTAAATGGAATATAACTTCTTTCACTCAGCATCATTATCTTGAGATTCAGCTATATTATTTCTTGTATTCCATTTTATGGATGTACCATAATTTGGTTATCCATTCAGCCTTTGACAGGCATTTGAGTGGTTTCCAGATTTTGGTGATTATGAATAATGCTGCTATAAACATGTACAGATTTTAGTATGAATCTAAGTTTTCATTTCTCTAACATAAATTCCTGGAAATGGGGTTGTGGAGTCACATGGGATGTCTCAGCCTGTTTTCCAGAGTAACTGTACCATTCTGCGTTCCAGGTGCTCCACATTCGCCATCAATTTGTATCATCAGTAATTTTTATTTATTGGTTCTAATAGGTGTATAATGGTATCACGGTGTGGTTTTAATTTATATGGCCTTAATGACTAATAATCTTTTCATTTGCTTCTTTGCCTGCCCTTTATCTTCTTGGTGAAGTCTTTGTTCTAAGCTTTTGCCCCTTTTTTAATTGGGTTGTTTATTCAATTCCTGTTGAGTTTCAAGAGTTCTTTTTTCTGGATATACGATCTTGGTTGATACATGATTTACAAATATTCTCTCTCAATCTGTACTTGCCTTTTCAACCTCTTAACTGTGTTCTTTGAAGAGCAAATTTTTAAAATTTTGATGAAATTCAATTTATCAATTTTTCCTTTATTAATAGTGTCTGCCAAAATCACGGGGCGGGGGACTTATCTAAAAAGGGTCAGAAAAAAGGGAATAATTTGGGGGGGTTGGATCTATTCTGTATCTCGTTTGCAGTTGGAGGTTACAAGAATCTATGCACATGTTAAAACACACAGAACTATACACACTCAAAAATGTAAATGTAAATTCTTGAAAAATCTCTTTCACATCTAATATATCTGAAGGAAAATGAACGTAAATGACATGAATCAGAGCTTTTCAATGCATACAATCTTATTTGTATTAAAGAAGGTATAAAACAGAATTAAAAAGCAGCCGTTAAGCCTGACATCTATCTAAAACATGAAAGTGGCATAAGTTTATATTCTGACACTCCTCCACTGTTTAACATAATTTAAATGCTAATTCTATGCTTGTTTCAACAGTTGACCAGCAGCAAAAGAATCAGTTCTTTCAGGAATGTTGCCCAGTAGAAAATATGCTTAAGTATTACAGAAGCCTATGTTTCATTAATATCTAAGCCTGGTGGTACACAGGAAAAATGACTTGGGGAAACTGGTCCCATTACAGGTTGTCTAACCACAAAGGAGCCGTGGCAGGGGTCTAAGAGACCCAAGACATTCAGGACCTTTCAAAACTATTCAGATTATTGACTCCATCTGCAGAGAAATAGGATCAAACGGCTGGGTCTTTTTCTCTGCCTTTATAACTAATCAAAGCCTAAATGTCTCAAAAATACCTTCTAAACGGTTTCCTTGCTTTGTTTATTATGCTTATCACAGAGCAGTTAACATTTGCATTTCTAATGGACCATCGGGACAGTTCAGTTGGTTTCCAATGACCCTTAACAGTTTTCTTTGTTTCGGCAAAAACCAGTGAGTCTATTCTCTGGGAGCAACTTCTACTTATGAGAGAGCTGCCTTTTTATCCTTGTGGCCTAGGAAGGGATAAATATTGAAGGACGGGCTCATTAGAAGATGTACTAGAAGCTGAGAAGGTCTGTATTCATTCTCCTCCCGCCATCGGTGACGCGGAAGTGACACAGGAGCCGACCAGAGTAGACTTCTTGCTTTTTCCCGTTTATGCCCTGTATTTTCTCACTTCTCTAGCTTTTCTTCCATGAATCCCTGCTCTGGAACACCCCCTCCCACCAGTTTCCATGACCCCATGAAGCCATCCTTAATTTCCCAAGCTGGAACAAAGCCCCCTTCCCGCCTCAAATACTGCTGTATTGTTGATGTACTCCCGTTATTTTAGCATTAATCACATCCTTCTTCATATATAGTTTATTACATATTGATCTCTGGCTGCCCTTCACTACCGTTTCTTGTAGAAAAAAGATCATGCCCTATTCAATTTCCTCTCACTCAAAGTGCCATGAACATTTGTCTGATGGGTGATTTGCAAGTGTTTTCTCCCAGTCCGTGGCTTGGCTTTTCACTCTTCGCTGTTTTCTTCAAGGAGTACGCTTTTTAACTCAGATGAAGTCCAATTTATTAATTGTTTTCCCCTTATGGATGGTGTTCCTGGTGTCAGATATATCAAAGAACTCTCTACCAAATCCAGAGATTAAAGGTGGAGGTGGGCGAGGGGAGCATCTACCCACAAAGGGTCACAGTGATGGAGTATTTGGGCTGCGTTGGAATTGTTCTGTATTCTGGTGGTAGTTACAAGAATCTATGCACGTGTTAAAACTCATGGAACCGTACACCAAAATATTTACTTAGCACTTTCTAACGTGCTAAGAGGATATTTGCTTAATTCAATCGTGTCGCTAGGAGAGTCATTTTTTCTACCTTATCTTGAGAACTTACCTTCCTGAACCATAAGTCATATTCTCACGCCCCCAGCAAGCTAAAAAAGCAGAGAGAAAAAAAAAAACTGTCCTTCAATCAGCAAGTTAGACTAACTTTATACTTTTCTCCCCTCTCTTTCCGATGACCTCAAGTGGCAACTGGGCATATCCCCCAGTGACCTATGAACCCAATGGATTAGAGTAAAAATATTGTCCAGCTTGGAGATTTTTTGCCCTACTTCAGAGTGATGGGAAAAGTGTCCCGTCTATATTGTCTCTTTACATTATTGGAAGTAAAAGAATGATGTGGACACAGGAAAAAGAGCCCAAAAGAAGAGAAGTAACTTCTCAAATACCCCCCTGCTCCCTTCTCAAAGCCTGCCTGGGAAAGAAGCCGGGATACGTCTTCTCCAAGGTGACGAGGGGGCCTCTTCTGAGCCATCTGCCATGGGCCCTGCCAGCTTGGGACTTGGTCTGGCCCACCTTGCAGAGACCTGATTATCTCCCGGCTTCCTGTACAGCTTTGCTGGATTCCATCTGCAACGTCTCACTGGAGATGAACGTTGACATCCCCAGAGCAGGAAGTGCTGAAGGGCTCCCAGACCTCACACATGAAAAGGAACTTTATTGCTCCCAAACCCCAAACTTGACAGTTTTCCACAAGAAAGCCCTGGCTGCATACCCGTGGCTGTGTGCCAACAAAGAAGTAGGACAAAATTTATGAATGTTGCCCCAAACTTGCCACAGCACGGTTAAAACAATTTTTGAAATAGATGAAAAACAGAAGAAATGATCTTGGGTGTGCACAGATGCGCCCTGTGATTCAATCACCTTTTCTTTTAAGTCAAGGGATCTTTCCTGGGAGGGAATAAAGGCGACACAGTCACTTTATTTTGAGAGGATGGCCAGGGGGATTGCCATCACAGGGAGACAGGCGGCTCCAAAAGATCGAGCTGACGTATGCGCATCACTGATTTATGACACATACAGTACTTTCAGGTCTTTGGGCTCCTGCACAAAATCTAAACTTACGACAATTAAGCTAAATCCATTAATTAGTAAGATGAATTAGAGCTTCAATCCTCAAGTAATCTAGGAGAGAATTAAGAGGGCTACGTAGTTGGCACTCAGACCTTACCCTAATAAATTACACACAGTTCTTTGTTTGCTCCACCCTTTCCTAAGTGGCCTCCAGTTGTGATAATATAGAGCCACTTAGCCAGTGGAATTCCAACTACAAACTCCTTATAGCTTAGCAAACACTCCCTGAAAACCTGTAGGAACTCAGGACAGATTACCGTCTCTGCTCAGAAACCAGTTAACATCACAGAGACCATCAAACCAATTTCCTTCTCTTCCTCTATCATGATTTTACATGTCTGAGAACTGGCAGGAAAAAAAAAAAGTGCCATTAGCTGTCAAATTGTTTCTAAGGACTGATCGCTTCCATGGACAATAAAATTAAAAATAAATAAGATCTGTCCCTCTTAGGATAACACTACGTTATAAGGAGTCTTAAAAGACAAAAACAAAAACAAAAAAATAGAATAAGTTAAACTCCCTTTTACAGAAAAATCATCATGTTTGCTGTTTTTGTTTACTTAAGAGCATCTGAAATCATAAAGTTACTTAATATCATTTACTTTACCAATCTATAGAAAAAGAACACCCAATCACAATCTAACTGAGATATATAACCTTTTCAGCACTTCTATCACTTAAAACAAAATTGAGACTTTCAGAGCAAACAATTGAACTCAGTTACTCAAATGAGGCACAAACAAGAATATGTCATTTATTCCATCTTAAAAGATCCATTGTATGAAGAAAGAGCCAGTATAATGAGAAAGTATTTACAAAGTCAGATAACATGAAAGGCAGACAATCTACATTGTATCTAAGTATTCGCTTGTTCGATAACTATATAGGAAGTGGTTTTTTGTTTTTTTGTTTTTTGTTTTTTTTATATATGCAGGACCTTTTCAAAGCATTGAGATACAATCATGAATGAACATAAAAGTTCCTGCTCTCCTGGAACTTAACATGCTCATGAGTGAGACAATGAACAGATAAGTGTACCAAGAAGTCACGTATAATGTCAAGTAATGAAAAGTGTGATGTAGAAGAAAACAGAGCAAAGGGATAAAAAGCATGATTGGGGGAATTATGATAGAATGTAGCTCTCAGAAAGGAGACTTCTGAGCAGAATAAAGCTAGAAGGGAGTTACACAAACACAAAAAATTTACAAAGAGATTATTCAACAAAATCGCTATGGAAAGAAAGCCTTAACTACCAGGGAGAAAATAGATCTTTATATTACATTTTAAAGCAAAGTTTATTCCAGAGAGCTTAAATTAGTTAAATGTAAAATAGACAATTTGTTTAAAAAACAAAGAAATATAGATAAACATTTATGTAATATTGGACTAGGAAAGGATGAACTAAACATGTAAGCAAAACAAAAGCTCGAAAGAAAAAAGCTAAATTATACAAAAATGTGAAATTCTTGCACGCTTGAATTTTATAATATAAACAAAAGAAGTAGAGAAACGACCGAATGATAAAATACTTGAATATGTCTGTTTAAAATGTCAATATATAAAGAATCTTCAAATTAAAAAATACCTTCAGATAGTATCTGAAATTTCAATAATAATTAAGAAGAAATTCACAAAAAAAGAAATAAGAACTACCAATGAAGACAAAAAAGAAAAAGTTCAACTTAACCTGTGTCAAAGAAATGAAAATTGCTTTTTACATTATGCTATGATATTTATCTTGTCAACCTAAGAAAGCATGTATACACATGATACAAATATTTCAAGTAAGAGGGATTTTAAAAAATTTTATAATACAAGAAAAATATGTTATAATAGCTTCGATTATTTATGTCTCCAAACAAAATAGTGAACTTGATTAGAATCATATTCTTCATTTTACTCACCAGAATAAAAAGCAAAGGCAAATTACCCCATTAATACAGGAGCAAAAGAACTGAAAACAGGCTACATTCTTAAATCTTCTAAATTAAATGCATTCTTTTAATCAAGAGTCTCTGCCATCTATGAATCCATAAACTTTTTGTGAAGAAAAAACCCATTTTATTTTATTGAACACTTGGATGATAATATTAACTGAGTTGTTGTTTTTTTTTTTTAATTCCTGGACAGACAGAAGGAAATGTTCTAATAGTAAATCCCAGAATGGTGTGGACGCAGGATTACTGCCAATTATGTTAGCTTTCCCATTGGGAATCTTAGCAAACTGAAAAGGAATCCATTAGGAAATGAAATCTGGAAGTATTGTGTCCGGTGAGTCCCTTCTGGGCCACCACCTGTGATGCATTGGGCTCAAGATGAATTCTACATCATCACATGGTACAGGCTTTACTGGGAAAAGAAAACCTGGGAGGCTGGATCAGCAAGAGAAGAGAAAACATGAGTCCTCTGACTGCCATCATCCCACGGAGAGGTACACAAGGTCCAGAGGTTCTGCTCCTGTCTTATGGGTCTGTGTTCCACTAGAGGGCTATTGCTTCCTGCCACTTAAGTCTTTTATAGGGCAAAAATGAGAAAGCAGCCCTGTCAGTGGGGCAATACACAGGCTACTTGGAGATGGGGTACCAGCTGTTCACTGGTCTCATTTGGTAATGCCAGCTGCCCAGCACCCGAAGTCCAGATGGCAAATAGGATTTGTAGTACCCTGACTTTGGGAGGTACCTCAGGTGTGGTGGGAAGCGGAGCTCGGGAGCAGTCCCTCCCACTAGGAGAGGGGACGTCTCCTAGTCTCTGGCAACTAGTTAATCCAGAACCAACACCCAGAGTCACTTTCAGGCAATTTTGTTCACTGCATCACAGATAGAAAGGAGGCTTGAAGTTCCTGGCCTGAAGATGTACCAGGTCAGGTTCAAAGATTTGTTTCCAAGTAAATTTCAAGAGACACAGACTTAGAGAAAAAATGCATGGACACCTAGTGTGGGGAGGCGGGTGTGGGATGGATTGGGAGATTGGGATTGATGTATGTACATTACTATGTATGAAGTAGATGGCTGGTGAGGGCCTACTATATAGCACAGGGGGGAAAAGTACAATCTGTTTGCAGGACATATATTAAGTTTACCTTAAAAATTCATTCCAATATACATTAGGTGCAAACGAATACTGTTTGATTCCACTCATACGAGGTACCTAGAATAGTCAAATTCATAGAGTCAGAAAGTACATTGGTGGATGCCAGGGGCTGGGGGGTGGGCGGGTGGGGAGGAGGAATGGGGAGTTAGTGTTTAATGGGGACAGAGTTTCAGTCTAGGAAGATGAAAAATTCGGGAGATGGATGATGGTGAGAGTTGCACAACAATGTGAACGTACTTAGTGCCACTGAACTGTACAGTTAAATATGGTTAAAACAGTATGTTTTATATTATATGACTTTTACCACAATAAAAAAAAATTTTTTAAAGAGAGAGAGAGAGAGAGTGACGAAGTAAATTTCAATCTAAAGGGAATCCCTAATTTTTTTTTATAAAACTAGCTAGACTTTATTAACACTACAGTATTTCAAACAATACATTAAGTGCTTTACAGCTATTATTTTATTTGATCCTCCTAATAACAGCATGACAGAGAGGTTATATTTTCCATTTAACAGACAAGTCAAGCACAGGGAGGTAAAATAAATTTTCCAGTTCCACAGATCTTGTATGTAGCAAAGTGGGGACTTGAATTTAGACTAGAATGAGCCTTAAACCAGTTTTCTTAACTATTACTCTGCTCTATCCATCTTAAACTATGGATTACTCTTGTGAAAGTGTTTATAATCTGAAGTCACTATATGATTTTTTTCATATTGGGTACATAGCCTGGTACCAAGTCTTTAAATATATATTTATTGAGTGAATAAATAATTGACAAAAGGCTAAATGAAGAAAAAGCAGGATATTTTAAACTTACTGAATATACTCTGTGTCTAAATGTCTCTGCTTTGATTTCAGTACATGTTGAAAAACTGCTTTACAGGTTGGACTTAAAAATAATTCAGAGAAAACAGAGTTTGTGTCTGGTCAGCTGTTATAAAGTAAATTTTACCCAGTGAGAACAACCTCAGTGCACTAATGCCGTGGATCAAATGATTCTCTATATATTTACTACAACATATAAGGACATAAATAAAGACAGGAGGAATGGGGATGAGTATTTTAAGTCCTCTAAATTATACCTAATTAGTTAGAGGAGAATATATATTTGAAACACAAAGTAATCTGGAATAAACTTGTCTTATGATCATGAATTTGGGCAAAACATCAAGAAATTTGGAAAGTGATCCAGTTCCTTTTCCCTTCAAGAAAGAGAAGTAGGTGGTCTACTCCTTTCATAAATCTAGGAGAACATTTGCAAAACCCAGCTGAAGACACCTGTAATGTGTTGGATTATCCATGCAAACAACAAAAAGGAAAGTCATTCCTCCTAGGGTGTTCCGTTTCTCTTGGTAAGAATTGACCAAGTATGAACTAAGATTAGTGGCTCTACAGATATCTAGGGCAGATAGAAACAGAGAGTACAAATGTAATGAGGTGCTTGAGAATTTCCTCACAAACACCATTCCAATCTTTATGATCAGACAAAATTTCTCCTGAGTCACCTAAGGAAGTGGAATAGTTGATGTTGGACAGCCATGGCCTGGAGTCTCAACTGCTTTCTTGGTGAATCCTATGAGTAATCATAAGGGTAATGCCCCTTTTCTACTTCACAAAGACGTTTTGCAGATTAACTAATTAATGATTATGAAGTGTTACATCTTGCTAAGTTTATTATGATCATTAAGTTCTCATGATGAAGAGATAGATTTTGAAATTTGAATTTCAGTAGGTAGTGTTCTTCCCTCTGGATCTGTCATGAATCCCAGCTATGTTCTAGGGACCATCTCTGACACCTTTTTACTCTCAATTGTTAAAACAACACTATCCACTAGCACTTTCTCCAGGCACAAGGAAGAGTTAAGGAAGATGTAGGTCTATTTGATGAATATCATCTGCACAAGCTTTGACACTAGTTCCCTAAATAATATAGAATGTCATCAATATATATTTTCTAGTATACTTTTAAAATATAATATAAATACTATATTAATATATACATAAAACAAATATGTAAAATAAATGTATATTTATTGTATAAAATAAAATGTAAATAAAATATATTTCTATAAACATATAAATATAACAAATATAAGAATAGCCAACATTCACAGAGCATTTAGTTAGGTACTGTTTAATTGCGTAAGTTATTTCACAAAATCTATTCAACAATCCCCCTTATTTTTACTGATAAAAATTCATTTAGTACTTTTTTTCTATCTGGTAGCATCAGGTGGGTTGAGTTCACCTATCCTTTTACCTACTTTGGACCAGTAGGAACTCAGAACTGTGCTACCAGATCCCATAAATAATTTGTTCATTACACCTCTCACTTCATCAGAATCACCTGAATGGATCTGCTGAAATCATTTGTCTTAAGTTGCATCTCCCTCAACTTCTCATCCCTCTTCATTGAATCTGCCGATCAATTTACCCTAATCTCTTGTATTAGGATACTAGATATATGTTCTTTGCTTCTGCAATGAACTGTTTTGGCTTAGGCACATCTCTAACTGAAGGACTTTTTAAAATGTTATTTTACACGTGAGAAACTGAGGAACAGAGATATCAAGTAATTTGCTCCAGGTCACACAGCACATAAACTGTGGAGCCATATATATGAACCCAGGTAGTCTGCATCCAAACTCCCACCTCAACTGCTAAATCTTCCTCCTTCCTGACTGCCTTCACATACCTCGTCACCACCAGAAAATGCTTATGATCATTTTATTTTGCACACAGAAATACAATTTACATTTCTTCTATTAAAAAATGGAAAATTTTGATTGAATATAGGCCAAAATTTGTTATGGTGGTGATATTTTGGAATTACTTTCTTTAAAAAAAAAAAAAACTCCAGTTAACGTTGTTTGTGTAATAAGCTTTTTGTTTGTTTACACACAAAAGTATATCTTCTGCTATTGCTAAACGTCTGAATGATATTATTGTCTTCTTTCCTTATTAATTCAGGGAGTGTCTGTGTGTGAACAATTTGGGATGGGGAGGAGCAGTGAGGGATGGGTCATTGGCTTTAGAACCTCTGGATGAAGTTTCCTGGAGATATTGACAACACCAAACTTTTGGCCTCAGGACATTGTTTAGGTGATGGAACTTACTGGCAAATGAACAGAGGAAAATGAGCGAAGATGATTTCAGAATGCTGAACACCTCCTCTGTACTATTTAAAGGATTTTTAATCCTTGATATCACTAGTGATCTCTTTAATATACCATGACCGTCATGTGTGTATGTGTGTGTGTATATATGTATATGTGAATTATTCTGTCACCTCTTCTGAAAAGACTAGAGCACAAATATTGATTTAGATTTTGGGGTTTTCTTCTAATGCAGAATATGATCAGTAACTAAGAAAAATAATCCAAAATATATGGATCTGACCTGTCATTAAAAAATATTGGAATCACCATAAACTGTTTTTTAAAGATAATTTTTTAGCTAGACGGCAGGCAAAAAAAAAAGTCCCTATAGAAAACAAACTAATGGTTACCAAAGGGGATAGCAGGTTGGAGGGAGATAAATTAGGAGCTTAGGATCTTGGGATTAACATATAGATATTACTATATGTAAAATAGGTAAACATAACAAGGGCCAACTGTGTAGCACAGGGACCTCTGCTCAATGTTATGTGGCAGGCTGGATGGGAGGGGAGTTTGGGGGAGAATGGATACACACTTATGTATGGCTGAGTCACTTTGCTGTGCACCTGAAACTATCATGACATTGTTAATTGGCTATACTCCAATATAAAATAAAAAGTTTAAAAAAAAATAGGTAAACAAGGGCCCACTGTATAACACAGGAAACTATACTCAATATCTTGTACTAACCTAAAAGGGAAAAGAATGTGAAAAAAATATAGATATATATGTATTACTGAATCACTTTGCTGTATACCTGAAACTAACACAACATTATAAACTAACTATACCTCAATTTTTTTAAAGTATGTTTTATAAAAAAAAAAAGTCCATAAAAGTGCTAGACTTCATAAAACATGCATCAGGGAAAAAAATGCTTCTAGAACTTGTATAAAATTCAATGTAGACTCCACTTAAGAAAACTGGAAGAGTAGCACCTATTTTTTTTTTTTTTAAGATTTTTTTGCTGTGGACCATTTTAAAGTCTTTGTTGAATTTGTTACAATATTGCTTCTGTTTTATGTTTTGTTTTTTTGGCCACGAGGCACGTGGGATCTTAGCTCCTCAGCCAGGGATCAAACCCACACCCCCTGTATTGAAAGGCGAAGTCTTAACCACCGGACCACCAGGGAAGTCCCCTAGAGTAGCACCTATTTTAAAGAAAGCAGGGAGAGTTTCGTGCTGTGACATTTGGTTCTGCTGCTGTCATTTCAGTGATGATGAATGGAATGTTTGCCTTCTGAAACTGAAGAGTCCAGAGGAAATCTGCCTAAAGTCAAGCTTGTTCAGCAGCTCCGAGATGAACCTCAAGCCCAGTATCTTTCTGTCTCTCTTCGCCTTTTGCTGGCTGACTGCACAGCCCCAATGTGCTGTTACGTACCTCCTTATTTACCCCAGCTGGAAAGGGGTTCGCTTTTACTCTAGAAATAAAAATAAATAGGACTCTAGGCCAAAGAGGTAAAAGATGGGGAAGAAAAGAAAGATATAACTGAAATGCATAAAAATCACAAATTATATAGATAAGCAAAATGTGTTGCTTTTCATAATATAGCCCCAAATATCCTAAGGTCCACAGTTACAGATAACAGGGCTGTAATGAGTGACTCAGGAAAAATCAGAGATGTTAGGAGTAGTTGCTGAGTCTGTGGGAGCTGATTTTGCAAACACAATGTCTCAGGTAAGACCCCTCTGGTGGCTGTAATCCGGCATGGGGATCCTTACCATACCTATGACTGGTGTCATGGTCTCTGGATGTGTTCCTCGTGGGGAGGGGAAACAAATGTGGCTGGGCTTTAAAATAATAGGCCTAATGTTATTTTTGAAAGTGCATAGTAAATGAACCCTGACAATTAATACTACAGGTGACGCAGGTAAAATAAATCATGACATTATATACCTTTTAACGTTGTGTTTCCAAATGAGCTATATGTCATACCACTATGGGTTTATAAATAAATTTTCTCAAACTTATGTCAGGTTTACCATCTTCACGTATGAACTTGATAAAGCATCCTTAAATGATTGCAAAGGGACAAACTTTCAACAGCCAAAGTAACTCTTAAAAGGTCTTTTTGCATTGAAATTATAGAATCTCATAACAAAAACTTAAACGGTTTCACCTATATTTGTCACATATACAAATCACTTGTCTCTAAACCACTGATATAAAAACATTTATACTTGGATTGACTTGGGAGAAACATCATGAAATCTTAGTTATCTCGTCTATAAAGGAGCGATAATAGGAGCTCTACCAAAGTCATCAGGATTAGGAGAGTTTAGTTGGAAATTCACACAGAAAAGAAGTCTGTTCAAACAGTCTTGATCCAAATTCATCTCTTTGGAATTTGATGAGACTGTCATCCTAAAGACACGGTTGCTGGAGAATTACACCTGGTATTGGGAGAGAAGGAATTGAAATGCCTAGAATAGGGCAAAGTCAGGCAAATACATTCTGGCCATTAACATGAGATAGACGCTGAAGTCAGCTTGCTCTCACATGCACCTGCCTCCTACAGCTATCCCTTTGAAAAGTGTCAAAGTATCACACACATGCAAAACATTGGGGAAAAACGTCTCCATTCTCAAAAGGCAAAGTTTAGCTCATAGAACCGGGGATGTTTTATGCACCACCCATGGCAGATGGTCCTTCCCCTCTCCAAGAGCCAGGAAATAGTCTGACATTCGCTCATTGATCCCTAAGCCTCTAGTTTAATGGGCCAAGTGCATTCCTACCTCAGGACATTTGCACTTGCTGTCCCCTCATCTCAATGGCTGTTCCCCAGGTCTTTGCACAGCTCGCACCTTCATTTCCTTCTGGTCCCTTCTCAGATGAAATTACCATGAAAACCTACCTTAACTACTCATTTCAAGGTCCAGACTCCACTTTCTCATCCCTGCCCAACACCCCTTGCCCACCTTCCCTGAGCTGTGGAGATAGAAAAACCTGACTCCCTCAGTTGCTGTCAGTTTATTTAACAGTTAGTCATCATTCATCCAATGCTCCCTGAGTACCAGACTTGCTAAGCAATTTATGTACATTACATCTCTAAATCCTCACGACGGCTCTCCAAGATCTGTATCATCACCTCCATGTTACAGATGAGGAAAATAATCCTAGAGAGGTTAGGCAATCTGCTCCAAATCACAGGGCAAAACCAGGTAATCTATCACCAACCAACACTAACCAACTGAGCATCTCCGATGTGAGAGGGCATTTTGCTGGCTGAGGATATATAAATTGACCATACCTCACCTCTGCTCTCAAGGAACTTCCAATCCAGAAGAAAAGCCAGAACAAGGTTGTTTACAATATAGGATAAGTGAAAGAAACAGACAAAAACTCTAAGGACTCAGAGGAGGAAGGAGTCACTGTCAAACAGAAGCAGGAAGATTTCACAAATGTTACGGACTGAGTGTGTGTGTCCCCAAATTCGTGTGTTGAAGCTCTAAGCCCCTGTGTGATAGAATGAGGAGGTGGGAACTCTGGGAGGTAATTAGGTTTAGATGAGGTCATAAAGGTGGGGTCCTCAGGATGGAATTAGTGCCCTTATAAGAAGAGACCAGAGGGCTTGCTCTCTCTCCCCCTCTGTCCATCATGTGAGGACACTGAGAAGGTGAGAACGTGACTGCCTACAAGCCAAGAAGAGACCCCTTACCAGGAACTGAATCAGTCAGCACCTTGATCGTGGACTCCCCAGTCTCTCGCCAGAGCGGCGAGAAATAAATAAATGTCTGCTACTGAAGCAGCCCAGTCCAGGGTATTCTGTCATAGCAGCCTGAGCTAAGACAACACAAGAGCTGTGATTTGAGCAAACCATAAGGAGAAGTAAGTAGCGTTTTACTCAATGAAGATGCATTCCAGGCAGGGGGAGAATTTCCTTTCAGCAACCCAGTGATTCATAGATTGATAGCGTATTAAACAAGCTCCAGGTAAAGCTAGATTTAAGAAAAAACAACTTAAGAAAAATATCTGTGTTGCTTTCTAAAGATATTCAGAATAAATCTAGAACAAATATACATTCAGGGAGGTGGAAATAATATATCTGCGTAAACTAGAAAAATGAATGGGTGAGATGGTGCCACGTGTAGCCCACTGGAAAAGAAAATTGGCTATGTAATACTGGAGGAGAATCTCTGTTAAATCCCACATTTTCCTTTGGTAAACTGGAGTCCCTGACTATGATTTGCAGATGTATACATTTCATTTTGTCACAGAGTTTTAGAAAGAGGGTTTTTTTTTCCCCCAGAGAAGCACCCGTAAGTGACATTTATTGTCTCTGTGATTTTAGTTCAAAATCAGTTCAAGTTATGACATGAACTTTCCAACTGCTAACAGTGCAAAGTCAACTTGGGATCTGAAAACCTGAGTGAGGTTTTTCTGCCTCTTACATCATTATTACGAGCAAGAAAGCTAACTCAATTGTTAGCTGACAATTGAGTTCATTATGCCTACGGCAAAAATATCAAGCGCGTTCTCCCACAGCTGTACCTGTTCTGCCCTCCTGGACGGGTGTAAAAACTTGTTTGAGAAAGCGAAGTTGGAAAGTGTGCCTTAAGACAACCAGGGACTGGCTCAGTGCTTCTGAGTTTTGGCTGCACCATATCACCTGTGATCACCTGGGAACCTTTTAAAACTTCTGATGCTCAGATCGCTGGGAGTACGATGCAAACATCTACATATTTTTTAAAGCTCCCAAGGTGATGCCAAAGTGCGCTTAAGGTTCAGAATCACTGCTTCCATTTGTCTGGTTAGTTTCAGCCCTGCATGAACATTAGAATTTCCTGGGGAGCTTTTACAAAACGATGACGTCCAGACACCACCCTCAGAGACACTGATTCTGTGGGTCTGGGATCAGCAATATTTAAACACTCCCCAGAGGCTTCTAATAGGTACCCAGGGTTGAGCACTCTTGTTGGTACTGATCCCACATCTGTCACTATATCATGCAGCTCTTTGTCAGGAAAATGTTGATTGAAAAATTATAGTCAGGCCCCTCCGTAAGACAAAACCCCAAAACGAGAGGGCTAAAGTTCCCCCCAGGATTGCAAAGGAGAAGAGGAGTTTGCCCATGGCTCTCTGAGTCAAATGTATTCTTAGACCAATTAGACAAATTTTACTACATCAACTAAGACTGAGCAGAAATCAGATATTGATGGAGAAAATTTGATAAGGGTAAGTTCTTTGTTACACGGAATTTTCAGGTTCAGAAATATCAAACCTTCAAAAAGTTTTTCCTTAGAACCGTCTTCAGGTTAGAGGGAAAACAGGATTTTTTGATCCTCTTTATACTTTTTGCTTCCTTTTTCTTCTCTGTGTAGATGGCTTTGGCTTATTGAACAGCCTGCTGATGCTGACATCCTGAGGGTCCATCAAGCCCTAACCCTCAGCATGTCCAAAGCTGAATTGTCCTCTGCTCACACTGAATCCCTTCAACCTTCCAATGCCACCATCTCCAGGAGTGGCTCCACGATTTCTTTCTCTGCCCAAACTCAAAGCTTGGGGTCCCTCTAGGTCACTTTCCTTCTTTCCTGGATCAAGTGAGAAATCACACGAAGTGAATTTTCCCCTCATAAGTCTACTGTTACCCTTTTCTCTCCATCTGTACTAGACCCTTGTTCTCTTCCAAACCTGAATTATTGAATATTATCACCCTTTTCCCCCTCACTTCCCTTTTCATTATCTTTTATTCATCACCAACACATGACCTTGCTTGAGCACACTTTCATCTTGTTACTTTCTTTTTCATGAACCCCCCCATGACTCCCTATTTTCTACCATTCCTAAACTAAACCTTCTTTTCAAGACACATCGTCCATCAATTTTACACTCCTTTTCAAATCTTAGATTCCCAACTACTCTCAAAAGCATTTCTTCCTTTATTTCTTCATTGATGTCTTAAATCGCTCCACTGCCCCCTCTACTTACCCAAATCCTACAGACGCTTAAATGCCCAATAAAGTAATTATAAAAGCCACTGTCACAAAGAGCCCTTGTCTTAAAGTTCAGTACAAGAATTGAAACAGGCTGAACTTAATGTTTAGATGACTCATCCTGTCAAGGGAATTATACACTGCGTTTCATGTTCCAGACAGAATGAAGAACACCCGTGGAGGTGAAGGAGAGCTGACACCCATTTCCACTGGAACCACCTTTGCACACCCACTTCTGCCGATCCAGCTGCGGTGGCTCTTGTTAATTTCAAAGGCTGCTCATGCCAAGGAAGTCCAGAAGCTCAGGGAACAGGAAAGAGCGACGCTCCAGAAGAATTGAGCCCTGGAAAGGTGATGCATCCTGAAAACACGGTTTTTTAAAAAAAGACAAAAATTTTAATTTTTTTGGTTAAAATAATTAACCAAAGTGCTCTCCCACTCAGGGAGTGGACCTCCATCCCAGGGAAAGACAGTCGAGACCCATGAAACATAATATCATGAAGCACACCACTTGAGCACTTTGTGCTTTGAACATTTATAGGGAAAACAGAAATTATGAGCTGTCGGGAATTCATTTCACAGATCACTACCGTCACACAGAATCCTTCTGGACTGCTCCTCCTAGGATGAAGAAGTTTCCAGAATGGCAGTTTCCGCTGAGTTTCTGCAGAAAGAAAAAGACTCCAGTGGGGATGGTACACCGCATGGCATGCGATGACTAGCAATCTGAAATTACACCACGGCCCGGCGTCTTAGGAAAAGGACACAGATGGCTCCCCAGGGTGTGTGTCTGTGTTTTCATTTTCAGTTTGGGGCCTGTCAGGGTGTGCAGTGCAGGCAAATGATTATCTCCTAGTGATGTCAGATCTTTGTAGAAAGTTTGTTTCCTTTGGATATTAAATCACCCAGGGTTGTATATGGCTGTTTCTATTAATAAAATATGTTCTGCTGAGTTTGGGGCTATATTTCTTTTCATTATTTTCAAAGGAAACGTTGAATTGCTTTTTTGGAGCAAGGTTTTCAATCCCTTCTGCATTTTTCTTGCGTCTACGCTATTGTCATTGAGGTTACGGAGCTGGGGAGAAAAAAATAATTTCAAGAATAGAAGTGAGAGTCATGTTATGAATACAATTTACGCGGTGAGTCTTTTTGTACCTCCAGAAATCAACTTTCCTGTCGCTTCCCACATTTTAGAGCCTCCCCTCTCAGCTGCTTTTATACCATGCCTAGTCCAACTGTAGCATCTGTTACGCTGCGTTGTTATTTTTGTCCTTAGCTTGCTCTCTCCCATCAGACATGCATCTCCTTTAGGACAGAGACTGTGTCCCTCATCTCTGTGTTTTCATTGCCTAAGACAGTGCTCAATAAATATGTGGAATGAGCCAGAGATAACAATTATGTGCTTTTAGACGTACAGGAATTGGAAGACATATTTATATGAAGACTTAAGAAAAAAAATGAAACTATGTTAAAATGGAAAGAAGATGCTGGAAATAGTTATAGGAAATTTTGAGACATTTTTTTAACATCTCAGAAGCATGGAAGGGTCCATGCAAGAAAAACTGACATAACAGGGCTCTTCTGTGGGACAGGATCTGACCAAGGGCTGATGGATCTCTACACATGCTTAATGCCCTAACTCTGGTGACACTTTAGGGACAAAAGTAAAGAGACCTGTACTTCTCCAGTCATGGGAGGAGATTGCTATAAGGAGCGAGCCAGTAAAAATAATTTAAAATATTAAAAGTGGAAGGGTTACGATTTTTATTGGAATATAATGTACGTGTTAAAGTTTGTCTATGGGCAAATTTGGGCTTTTACTGATATGAAATAAAGTAGACTAAATCTAATGAACTTTTTGACACCAGATATGAATACTGTGGAAGCATTTGAAAATAGGTATGGCTGGACCTACCCAAATGGAAACAGAGAAGCTCTTTGCAAGAGCTACCTTGGAATGCTCCCTAAGAATACTGGATTGGAAGTATCCAAGAATTAGTTTTACATCGTTTTTGAGGGGCACAAACTCTGGAGTCACACAACTTACATTCAAATCCCAGATCTGCTGCTTACTAGCTGTGTAATTTGGCAAATGTTTCTTTTTTTTTTTAATCAGTCATCAATTTTATACACATCACTGTATACATCCCAATCGCCCAATTCAGCACACCACCATCCCCACCCCACTGCAGTTTTCCCCCCTTGGTGTCCATACATTTGTTCTCTGCATCTGTGTCTCAACTTCGGCCCTGCAAACCAGTTCATCTGTATCATTTTTCTAGGTTCCACATACATGCGTTAAAATACGATATTTGTTTTTCTCTTTCCGACTTATTTCACTCTGTATGATAGTCTCTAGGTCCCTCCACGTCTCAACAAATGACTCAATTTCGTTCCTTTTTATGGCTGAGTAATATTCCACTGTATATATGTACCACATCTTCTTTATCCATTCATCTGTCGATGGGCGTTTAGATTGCTTCCATGACCTGGCTATTGTAAATAGTGCTGCAATGAACATTGGGGTGTATGTGTCTTTTTGAATTACAGATTTCTCGGGGTATATGCCCAGTAGTGGGATTGCTGGGTCATATGGTAATTCTATTTTTAGTTTTTTAAGGAACCTCCATACTGTTCTCCATAGTGGCTGTATCAATTTACATTCCCACCAACAGTGCAAGAGGGTTCCCTTTTCTCCACACCCTCTCCAGCATTTGTTGTTTGTAGATTTTCTGATGATGCCCATTCTAACTGGTGTGAGGTGATACCTCATTGTAGTTTTGATTTGCATTGCTCTAATAATTAGTGATGTTGAGCATCTTTTCATGTGCTTCTTGGCCATCTGTATGTCTTCTTTGGAGAAATGTCTATTTAGGTCTTCTGCCCATTTTTGGATTGGGTTGTTTGTTTCTTTAATATTGAGCTGAATGAGCTGTTTATATATTTTGGAGATTAATCCTTTGTCCGTTGATTTGTTTGCAAATATTTTCTCCCATTCTGAGGGTTGTCTTTTCGTCTTGTTTATGGTTTCCTTTGTTGTGCAAAAGCTTTTAAGTTTCATTAGGTCCCATTTGTTTATTTTTGTTTTTATTTCCATTACTCTAGGAGGTGAATAAAAAAACGTCTTCCTGTGATTTATGTCAAAGAGTGTTCTTCTTATGTTTTCCTCTAAGAGTTTTATAGTGTCCGGTCTTACATTTAGGTCTCGAATCCATTTTGAGTTTATTTTTGTGTATGGTGTTAGGGAGTATTCTAATTTCATTCTTTTACATGTAGCTGTCCAGTT
The DNA here is from genome assembly GCF_028023285.1 of Balaenoptera ricei. NCBI lineage: Eukaryota > Metazoa > Chordata > Mammalia > Artiodactyla > Balaenopteridae > Balaenoptera > Balaenoptera ricei. The sequence continues at coordinate 23,677,049 of NC_082640.1, forward strand.
TTCCCAGCACCACTTATTGAAGAGACTGTCTTTTCTCCATTGTATATCTTTGCCTCCTTTGTCATAGATCAGTTGACCATAGGTGCGTGGGTTTATCTCTGGGCTTTCTATCTTGTTCCATTGATCTATGTTTCTGTTTTTGTGCCAGTACCATATTGTCTTGATTACTGTAGCTTTGTAGTAGAGTCTGAAGTCAGGGAGTCTGATTCCTCCAGCTCCGTTTTTTTCCCTCAAGACTGCTTTGGCTATTCGGGGTCTTTTGTGTCTCCATACAAATTTTAAGATGATTTGTTCTAGTTCCATAAAAAATGCCACTGGTAATTTGATAGGGATTGCATTGAATCTGTAGATTGCTTTGGGTAGTATAGTCATTTTCATAATATTGATTCTTCCAATCCAAGAACATGGTATATCTCTCCATCTGTTGGTATCATCTTTAATTTCTTTCATCAGTGTCTTATAGTTTTCTGCATACAGGTCTTTTGTCTCCCTAGGTAGGTTTATTTCTAGGTATTTTATTCTTTTTGTTGCAATGGTAAATGGGAGTGTTTCCATAATTTCTCTTTCAGATTTTTCATCATTAGTGTATAGGAATGCAAAAGATTTCTGTGCATTAATTTTGTATCCTGCAACTTTACCAAATTCATTGATTAGCTCTAGTAGTTTTCTGGTGGCATTTTTAGGATTCTCTATGTATAGTATCATGTCATCTGCAAACAGTGACAGTTTTACTTCTTCTTTTCCAATTTCTATTCCTTTTATTTCTTTTTCTTCTGTGATTGCCGTGGCTAGGACTTCCAAAACTATGTTGAATAATTGTGGTGAGAGTGGACATCTTTGTCTCGTTCCTGATCTTAGAGGAAATGCTTTCAGTTTTTCACTGTTGAGAATGATGTTTGCTGTGGGTTTGTCATATATGGCCTTGATTATGTTGAGGTAGGTTCCCTCTATGCCCAATTTCTGGAGAGTTTTTATCATAAATGGGTGTTGAATTTTGTCAAAAGCTTTTTCTGCATCTATTGAGATGATCATATGGTTTTTATTCTTCAATTTGTTAATATGGTGTATCACATTGATTGATTTGCGTATATTGAAGAATCCTTGCATCCCTGGGATAAATCCCACATGACCGTGGTGTATGATCCTTTTAATGTGTTGTTGGATTCTGTTTGCTAGTATTTTGTTGAGGACTTTTGCATCTATATTCATCAGTGATATTGGTCTGTAATTTTCTTTTTTTGTAGTATCTTTGTCTGGTTTTGGTATCAGGGTGATGGTGGCCTCATAGAATGAGTTTGGGACTGTTCCTTCCTCTGCAATTTTTTGGAAGAGTTTGAGAAGGATGGGTGTTAGCTCTTCTCTAAATGTTTGATAGAATTCACCTGTGAAGCCATCTGGTCCTGGGCTTTTGTTTGTTGGAAGATTTTTAATCACAGTTTCAATTTCATTACTTGTGATTGGTCTGTTCATGTTTTCTGTTTCTTCCTGGTTCAGTCTTGGAAAGTTATACCTTTCTAAGAACTTGTCCATTTCTTCCAGTTTGTCCATTTTATTGGCATAGAGTTGCTTGTAATAGTCTCTTAGGATGCTTTGTATTTCTGTGGTGTCTGTTGTAACTTCTCCTTTTTCATTTCTAATTTTATTGACTTGAGTCCTCTCCCTCTTTTTCTTGATGAGTCTGGCTAATGGCTTATCTATTTTGTTTATCTTCTCAAAGAACCAGCTTTTAGTTTTATTGATCTTTGCTATTGTTTTCTTTGTTTCTATTTCATTTATTTCTGCTCTGACCTTTATGATTTCTTTCCTTCTGCTAACTTTGGGTTTTGTTTGTTCTTCTTTCTCTAGTTTCTTTAGGTGTAAGGTTAGATTGTTTACTTGAGATTTTCCTTGTTTCTTTAGGTAGGCTTGTATAGCTGTAAACTTCCGTCTTAGAACTGCTTTTGCTGCATCCCATACGTTTTGGATCGTCGTGTTTTCATTGTCATTTGTCTCTAAGTATTTTTTGATTTCCTCTTTGATTTCTTCAGTGATCTCTTGGTTATTTAGTAACGTATTGTTTAGCCTCCATGTGTTTGTGCTTTTCACGTTCTTTTCCCTGTAATTCATTTCTAATCTCATAGCGTTGTGGTCAGAAAAGATGCTTGATATGATTTCAATTTTCTTAAATTTACTGAGGCTTGATTTGTGACCCAAGATGTGATCTATCCTGGAGAATGTTCCGTGCACACTTGAGAAGAAAGCGTAATCTGCAGTTTTTGGATGGAACGTCCTATAAATATCAATCAAATCTATCTGGTCTATTGTGTCATTTAAAGCTTCTGTTTCCTTATTTATTTTCATTTTGGATGATCTGTCCATTGGTGTAAGTGAGGTGTTAAAGTCCCCCACTATTATTGTGTTACTGTTGATTTCCTCTTTTCCAGCTGTTAGCAGTTGCCTTATGTATTGAGGTGCTCCTATGTTGGGTGCATATATAATTATAATTGTTATATCTTCTTCTTGGATTGATCCCTTGATCATTATGTAGTGTCCTTCCTTGTCTCTGGTAACATTCTTTATTTTAAAGTCTATTTTATCTGATATGAGTATAGCTACTCCAGCTTTCTTTTGATTTCCATTTGCATGGAATATCTTTTTCCATCCCCTCACTTTCAGTCTGTATGTGTCCCTAGGTCTGAAGTGGGTCTCTTGTAGACAGCATATATATGGGTCTTGTTTTTGTATCCATTCAGCAATCCTGTGTCTTTTGGTTGGAGCATTTAATCCATTCACGTTTAAGGTAATTATCGATATGTATGTTCCTATGACCATTTTCTTAATTGTTTTGGGTTTGTTTTTGTAGGTCCTTTTCTTCTCTTGTGTTTCCCACTTAGAGAAGTTCCTTTAGCATTTGTTGTAGAGATGGTTTGGTGGTTCTGAATTCTCTTAGCTTTTGCTTGTCTGTAAAGCTTTTGATTTCTGCATCAAATCTAAATGAGATCCTTGCCGGAGAGAGTAATCTTAGTTGTAGGTTCTTCCCTTTCATCACTTTAAGTATGTCATGCCACTCCCTTCTGGCTTGTAGAGTTTCTGCTGAGAAATCAGCTGTTAACCTTATGGGAGTTCCCTTTTATGTTATTTGTTGTTTTTTCCTTGCTGCTTTCAATAATTTTTCTTTGTCTTTAATTTTTGCCAATTTGATTAATATGTGTCTCGGCATGTTTCTCCTTGGGTTTATCCTGTATGAGACTCTCTGCACTTCCTGGACTTGGGTGGCTATTTCCTTTCCCATGTTAGGGATGTTTTTGACTATAATCTCTTCAAATATTTTCTCTGGTCCTTTCTCTCTCTCTTCTCCTTCTGGGACTCCTATAATGCGAATGGTGTTGCGTTTAATGTTGTCCCAGAGGTCTCTTAGGCTGTCTTCCTTTCTTTTCATTCTTTTTTCTTTAGTCTGTTCTGCAGCAGTGAATTCCACCATTCTGTCTTCCAGGTCACTTATCCGTTCTTCTGCCTCAGTTATTCTGCCATTGATTCCTTCTAGTGTAGTTTTCATTTCAGTTATTGTATTGTTCATCTCTGTTTGTTTGTTCTTTAATTCTTCTAGGTCTTTGTTAAACATTTCTTTCATCTTCTCGATCTTTGCCTCCATTCTTACTCCGAGGTCCTGGATCATCTTTACTATCATTATTCTGAATTCTTTTTCTGGAAGGTTGCCTATCTCCACTTCATGTAGTTGTTTTTCTGAGGTTTTATCTTGTTCCTTCATCTGGTATATAGCCCTCTGCCTTTTCATCTTGTCTATCTTTCTGTGAATGTGGTTTTTGTTCCACAGGCTGCAGGATTGTAGTTTTTCTTGCTTCTGCTGTCTGCTCTCTGGTGGTTGAGGCTATCTAAGCGGCTTGATGGGAGGCTCTGGTGGCAAATGTTTCTTAATCTCTCCTTAAGTTAATTCAAATGATATACCTGGTCCTATCTCATTTATGAGATTTTGGTGAGGATTCAGCAAGATGACACATAGTAAGCAGTCAATAGATATTTGTTCTTATCATAACTGTCTTCCTAGATAGAGTTGCTGCAGTTTATGTTCTACAGAAGACTATGAGATACTATTTGATACAGCCACAATGAAACTCTTGAGGAAGGAGAAAATCTGGTCCTCTGTGGCCCTTTAAGACTGACACAGGGGTAGGAGGGTCAGAGCTTCCCAAAGATGTCTTTGGTTGTTCAAAAGTTGAGAAGTTTGATGGAACATAAATCTGATTAATCTGACAACAAATTGATCTTGTTAACAGCTCATATTGTTTTTAAGCAAAACGTAAAATTTCAAAACAATAAAGACAGATAAAGAATTAAAAGGTAATAAACCAAATTAACTAATGCTATCTCTGGGTGAAGAAATGATATGTAATATTTGCTTTCTTCTTTATGCTTTTTCTATGTTCATCATTTTTTGTCAAAATGAGATCCTGACAAGGAAATGAATTAACTTCAGACTATCTAGCTTATCTGAATAGAAGATGGATTATTTTTCTTCATTGACTATGTTTTTTCCATTACTTACTAGATTTTAAGACCATTATCTCTATAGGAACAAATCCTTATACTTTCCGTGTCAGACATCAAAAAGTCCCCAACAATAAAACTGCCAACTTGATAACCAAGACCTACTTAGACTATACCCAGGGAACGTCCCCTAATGTGTTGACTTATTCACCTGGAAAAATCATTGAGTTTCTCTACAACCTTGGAGTGGGTTGTGATATTCTTCGTGGTATCCGGACATGATCACATCTATGTGTAGCTGATGCTTTGCAGGAAAAAACCCATCTGAGACAGTCAATTAGAAAGAGAGAAATTCAGATTGCATATTTGAGACTCAAAAATGTCCTTGAGAACTTCTAAAGACCTGGTAAAACCTATTAAGTCTTTTTATAAAGCTCTGTGTCAGGTAAGGAACACTTGTTGGCCGCATAATCTTTGGTTCCCATGATCTGGGTAGTGAAAACCACTTTGATAGCTCTGTTACCCAAGTAATTTGATCCGTATAAGTGACAGTTCTCCTGTTATATGCCCTTGACAGTCCTCCAATGTTCCTTGGTTTTGTCTCTTACATGATTCACATTTGTAAAATGTGTCTGTATCATTTTACTGATGTGAATCAATAACATACCTTTACACAATGAAAATTTAGGCATATTTCATTTCTAACTTAACACCATTTGTTCTATTAATTCGAGGAATATTTCCCCCCATGGAAAGTATGAATGCATATATGTGAGTCCAAGATGAACTATGGGCAGAAAAGGAAAATGCATGAGGATAACTGATATACATAGAAACCCGACTTGAAGAGATCATTTTTCTGTGATGGTGTGGCTCTAAAGAATAACCAAAGAGGAACTTTTGTGTTTGAACTAATAGGTTCTCTCCATGAAGGATGGCAATTACCGGCACCGGAAGCAGCCAATACCCAGAATTGAACACAATACCTGGGGTGGAGCAGCCACTGGGGAAGCAGAGCCAGAATCAGGTGCTGGAAGAAAGTCTCGTCCAACAGGCAGAACATGATGTGTGGAGAGAACTGGAAATAACTACAGATGGAAATCTAGACTGTCATTCTTGGGGGTATAGAAGTAGGGAAAGAGGTGGCATATTAAGAGGAAGGGCAGGGCGAAAAGGATTAACACACAGGAAGGGGGAAAACAGACATGTAAATAGAGAACAGCAGCAAGGAAAAGATGAGAGATGATATTTGAGATGATGTTTAGAGGCACCAGTTGAAAAGCTATTGGAGTCAGGAGCAAGCAGCCAAAGCCATTAGTTTCACAGCTACAATGTGTTATCTAAGAGTAACAATAACAGCAAACATTTCTTGCAGTGTGTATCAGGCATAAGTGCATCCCTTGTATTAGTTCACTATACCCTTTGCAATAATGTTATTGAGTAGCTACTATTATTACCATTTTGCAGTTTAGAAAACCAGAGGTTCAGAGGGATTAGGTGACATACCCCAGGTTAGCAGCAGGGCCAGGCTTCAAACTCAGCATTCTGGTTTCAGAGTCATGTTCTTGGCCATTACACTGCATTAGCTGGCTGGGGGTTGAGTACTGCCTATTTATGGAATATTTTCAAGAGAAATATTTTCCTGAGAGCTGATGCCTCTTCTGCAGCCCTCCTCTGGTCTCAGCAGGAAACAATCAAGTAGGTTTTCCCTTTTTAAGCTGTATTGAAAGGCACATCACAGTTCCAGAATTGCATTTTGTTTCCAATATTTCAGGCATATAGAAGATAGAAGCACAAGAAAAGGAAGGGATGGAGAGAAACATCATCTTGCTTTCAGTATTTCCTCTATGAATAAGATATTTTGTCTAATTAAAAAAAAAAAAACAGAAAGAAGGCAATGAAAACAACCATATGTGGTGTGGAAATGCCAGTTTTGCTAAGCAAAGCTAAAACGAAAACAAAGAAGCCAAGTTAATCCAAGGAGAGAAGAAGCAGGGATGAGCCCTAAGAACAGAGCCACCCACCCAAGTAGCCAACAGCTTCAACTTCTGAAGAAACTTCCCTTTTGCTAGTAGGGAAAAAGAAAACTGCCAAACCCAGAAGTGAGAGAGGGGGGGGGGGGGGAAAACAAAAGCAAAAACAACTCCTGGCTTAAAAAAAAAAAAGAAAGAAAGAAAGGGAGGGAGGGAAAGGTGAAGAGCAGTCTTTGAGTAGGTCAGGTTAAAGTAAAAGACACTGCTTCACTGACTTCAAAGAAAATTAGGACCAGAGAAAGATGCTGAACTGCCTGCATGTACGTCCAAGCCAGCACAACACCAGTCATCACTTTGCCATAGGAAAACCACAGGTTAGATTCAAACGTGCAATATGAATTTCAGTTTTACCAGGTTGGGAAAAAAAATAACCATCTTCTTTAAAACATGCATATTTGCTTTTTTCTTTTTCCTGTTTTTTCTTTCCTTTTTTTTTTTTTACTGGTGAAAGTGTTACTTCCTATGTAGAATTTGGGATTGAAATCTGTGGAATAACTTTCTAATTTTCTCAGCTAAGTTATTTTACTGTTTATAAAATTTATTTTTCTTGGTAGAAATGTACCAAGAGCTCAAATATATGTATTATTATTATATATAACATAGTTTATATATTTAAATGTATATATTATATATTTTATTGTATATATATATAAAATCCAGAGGTTTGAAACTATAACTGAATTTTTGAAAATGACCAGGACCGTGTCTCAGTTGCACCAGCAATTTCAGCCACTTTAGGAATCCATATAGATCCCCACAGGTCAATTCTACAACGGTAATCAGAATCAAGACAAGTGACCATATCAGTTGTGCAGCAATCTGCTATGGAAATAAAATATATTGACAGCATACTGACCAAAGAACTGTATATTGGCTCAGTTATAATTTAGAAAAATATGGAGCATGGCGATAAACTTAGAGTTCACAAGAATATACAAAGCACCAAGATCAGCATTTGCCCGTGTTCTAAACCATGTTGGGGGATGCGCGCTCCCTCCAAACTCCACCGGTAACTAGCTGCATGCTCCGCCGTATATTCCCGCCCCTCCCATCTGGGGGCTCCATAAATCAGGCTGACACGCATCTCCAAGTTACAGCAGCAGTGTTGTATAGCATCGGACCTCTCAGCACACTGAGCACGGAGACTCGTACTTAGTCGTGCTAAATAGATATTTGGCTAATAAATGAGTGAGGGATGCTTTTCAGGATCTCTTATGGATTCTTGTCTAATAGGAGACTCAAGTTCCCAACGTTTTCCCCAGCTTAGTCGGGAAAATAGCCAGTTCTTATTTTTCATAATAGCAATAGATTTTTTTTTTTTCATTTTGAGATCAGCAAGTGCACCAAGACAAGCTTCAAACAAAGAACCATTTCCCACAGCCTATGATCATCCCCCAGGCCAGTTTGCAGAAAGACAGCCTGAGGCACATAGAGGTCATACAAACCCAAAGGTCACAAATCTGAGCTCCCGTTTAAAGCTGTTCAAATATAATCTATGATATGCTTGGCCATCAATTTTCATTTGAAAAAAGAATTAAAAAGATCAGTATATAAAATACAAAATTGTTATAATTGGACCTCCCTAAAGAGAGAAATGACACTTTCCCCCAACATTGCTATACATATAGTATATTTACTTGTTTATACTCTGCCTCATTCCACAAAGCCTTTGAGAAAGCTTATAGTTTGATATTTTCCACAGATGTAACAAAAAAAGAAAAAAGAAAAGAAAGAAGGAAATAGTAAACACTTGCAAGTCCTGGAAATCCTCCCTGGGGTCCTGATGCATGTACATTTGTCCAGTTTGCCCTTTTCATCCCATATAACCCTGTTTACAATGATCAAAATCACCCTTTTTACCTTTTCTCTGCAGAAGTAAAGTTTCCATCTTTATTCTCCCCAAACAGGTGAAGAAAGAGGGTTGGAGGAATTGCCATAGAAATACCAAGAGACATAATCAGAGCCAGATGCCAAACTTTCTGAATCAAGTGGGCTCATATGCCATAAAAATGAGTGATTCCTTTATTATAGGCCTCTAATTAACAAAATATGGTTTTAACATACAGCCAACAGAGCATATTTCACTGTGTCCCTGTAAAACACTGCTGGCAAATTGGAAGTAACATAATAGCTAAATCACTGCAATCTTCACCACATGAAGAAGACCCAACTTGAATTTTACATGACATCTACCTGACATCAACCATAAAAGGCGCAAAGTCCAATATTTAGTCAATATTTAGTGCCTAATTCAGTGAATAAAAGCTTTCGAGTATATACTGTAGGCAAAACTAACATACATAAAATCATTGGAAATAAAAGCTGGATTCTATCTACAGCCCAAATTTCAGACATGCTTTTAAATCTTAACTTTGTTTAAAATTTTGTCAGGGCTTCCCTGGTGGCACAGTGGTTGAGAATCCGCCTGCCAATGCAGGGGACACGGGTTCGAGCCCTGGTCTGGGAAGATCCCACATGACGTGGAGCAACTGGGCCCGTGAGCCACAACTACTGAGCCTGCGCATCTGGAGCCTGTGCTCCGCAACAAGAGAGGCCGCGATAGTGAGAGGCCCGCGCACCGCGATGAAGAGTGGCCCCCGCTTGCCACAACTAGAGAAAGCCCTCGCACAGAAACGAAGACCCAACACAGCCAAAAATAAATAAATAAATAAATTTATTAAAAAAAAAAAAAAAAAAAAATTTTGTCAAATGACCATTTTGTAAATTAATTTACTAAAATGACTGTTTGGGAGCAGAGGATAGACAGGATCACCTGGGGCATATTGTTCCTCCATTGTCCCTTTAGGGAGTCGGTCTAATTCTAACAAAACAAAGCAGTTTAAGTGTGGCTTCGGTGCTCATTATCCCTTTCTTAATACTGTTGTCATTGTATTACTGCTTAAGGATGGTGATAATGGTTATGACGAGCATTGTAAATGGTAAAGTCCTTCATCTTCCAAGGTTCATTGATAATTGATTGAGGCGCAACTGAGCTATTTAGTTTTTTCACAATTGGCAAGTGTATTTTCATAAATCCCAGGTCTAAAGAGAGAGAAAGACCTTAACTGGCCACTGAGGTCCACAGCCTCTCTACGCAGCATTAGAAGGATAGCCCTGGGACCTGGCAATGTTATCTCCCTCTCTGTTTCTTAGGGGGGAAGCAGCTGCACCACCTACAAGCGTAGTGGTAAACAGCTGCCTGCGTCTGCCAACCAAGCTAAATTATGCTAAGGGAGAATGAAAGGTCATTGCCATTCAGCGCAATGACTGCTGTGCAGAGGGCTGGCTCCCAGCATTAGAAATGCCTGCAGCCTGAGGAGAAATGAGGATGAAGAACAGGTCAAATAAAATCGTGTTTCTGGGGTCACACTTGGTTTTGAACCAAGAAGGTGTCCTGATTATATCCAGTTAACCACATGCAGGGCTGCTGCGTTTTCTCTGCAATGAAAATGCAGGTGTTACCACACCAGGAAGTTGGTTGCATGAGGAGGCTGCTCTCAAAGCCCTGCCTCTAGGACCAAGGTCCTGCTTATTCGCAGTCCTGTGCCCCCAGCATCCCCTCCCATTGTCTCTCAAGCCCCTTGTGGCATATGGAGTTTAATAAACGAGGCTTGATTCGGAGAAGACCAAGTCCTCCTTACACACATTCATTCCTGGAGAGCAATGAGCGTTTTTCCTGAGGTGGGCACTGAGAATGCCCTTTAAAAATCCATCACGCCTGCAGAGCACGGCCTCTAGAAGGAGCTTCCTGGTGCTAAAGGCAATAAGGGTATGACTTCTCTTAATCTGCTAAGATGCAGTCATTCATTTGGAGCAGTGGATGGATAAAAAACTCATCAGGGTATGCTAATGCCACAATCCGATTCGTTTAGGTACTGTCTTGTAGGTTCCAACCAACAACAGGATATGAACACTAAGTATCAATCACTCAAATTATAAGTACCAACTGATCGATACTTATTAAGTATCTATTCTGCACCTAGAATATTACTTGGTGCTAGAAAGGGATGAAAGATAAATATGAGACATTTCCCCTACCCTTTCTATAGTTAAAGAATACATAATTCACTTCATAAAAACTCTTGAGTATATACTGTAGGCAAAACTAACACACACACACAATCATTGGAGACAAAAGCTGGACTCTATCTATAGACCAAATTTCAGATATGCTTTTAAATCATCCTTTAAATCTCCAAATAAATGTAATCCTTTTTTTCCCATATGAAACACATTCAAATATTTAAAGATAATATGTGTATGTCTTATTTTTCCAGGCTAAAATTTCTTTAACCCCTTCTCACAGGACAAGATTTTAACATTATTCCCCATCTTAATTGCCTCTTTCTAAATAGATGCTTGTTAAGCATCTCTCTTAATATGCTATGGTTCTGCACATGCACTCTATGAAATTCCGTCTTCCTATCTCCAACATGGCAGAGCTGGGCTAGAATAATATGATTGTATCCTCCCACCATTACAGGAGCTGATTTGAACTTCCTCACCCATAGCTCTGTTCATCTAGGGGACTTCCAGGGAATATCCACAGAAAGCACTGTCATCAGATCAAACGTGTTGAAAAGGGACCAGGGCTGTGTGGTAACCGCTGTAAAGGATGTGGTTTCCAGGGGATTTGTCAGGACCCGAGGTCTCAGGTTATAGAGTGTGACAGGTGGGCTGGCTCATTTACGAGGCCACCAAGTATGTGATCTGCGGAGCCTCTTAGAGCTTGGTCTCTTCACGGAGTAGAAAATAGAGACCAGGGGCCGAGGAACGTGCTGAGGAGCTACTCTGAGCAGCAGATTGCATTTTCCAAAAATGTTAGCAGAGCATTTCTGACCCCAGCTGGTCGTTCAGGACCTTGTCACATCTCCATCAAGAAGTGGGGCTTATTTCCTATCCCCTAGTGACAGCTTCGAGGCCAAGAATGCTCGAATGCTTTTGTATGTTTCTCTCTCTCTGTCTGTCTGTCTCTCTCTGTCTCTGTCTCTAGCCATCTATTTATTTATCTGTCTGTCTATCTATCCATCCATCCATCACATCTATCTATCAATGTATCTATCTGTCTGTCTGTCCATCTATCTATTCATCTATCCATCACATCTATATCTATCTATCTATCTATCTATCTATCTCTACCTCTACCTCTATCTCTCTGCACATCTTTGGAGCCCTGAACCACCACGTAGTAATTCTGGTTTTCCCAAAGCCAACAACCTGGAGAGACCACAAAGAGTCATCTGAGAGGCCCTGCTGTTCAGCCCCCAGCTGTCTGTGTCGTCCCAGCTCAAACACGAAAGTGACAGAGCTTCCCCGTGAGATTCCCTGAGGGAGAGCCACCTCGCTGAGCCCAGAACCATCAGAGATAATACCATGTAGTTGTTTTACACCATTAAGTTTGGAGCTGGTTTGTCACCCAGTGATGGATAACTGGGACACTTCGTTCTTCAAGGGGGCAGGGAGACCCTTTCTTCCAAGGCCCTCCATTCTATAGAACCCCATTTTCTTTCCTTAGAGTTGCCTCGATGTGTGATGATAACAGAGCTTGGTCAGGCTGAGACTCCAAAGGAGAAATTCACTTCGGGAAGTGATGAGATCAAGTCCAAAATCCGGGTCCTTCATCACATGTGGCTTCCCCTTCCCTGACTATGTTTACACAGAGTTCTGCTTCAGTGGACCTTAGGAATAAGCGCCCTACACCGTACAGAAAGGCACACGTCATCGGGCCCAACTGGGTCCTTCATGGTGAATGTGGGGATGACTGCTGAGAACAGTGGACTCTTGAACCCAGCACAGAGATTTAGGTATCTGGTGAACCTGGGGTCCACGGGGGCTCTCCTTCTAGATGGATGGTCTTGGGCAACTGTGCAAACCTTTCAGAGTCTCAGTCTTTTCACCTCTCAGCGTGGCTTTAAAAATGAGTGTGAATAATAGACGTAAAAACCTGCCACCACGTAGAGGCTCAACAAACGTACTTGTCAATGTTGTTGCTGTAGCCTATTATTTGTGTTATTGTGATACTTTAATTCATTTCCAATAATAAAATAAGAGTATTACAAAAAATGGAACCGGACATAATCCCCACACATTGAACATTGAACTCATAATTTCAGTAGGAAGGGCGGGTAGAGTAATCATGAAGTGTTTATACCAAAAAAAAAAAAAAAAGGTGGGGGGGATACTCTGAAGAAATTATCTTCTGTAGTCCTTCACAATGAAATTAAGTCTGGGGTTTCTGGGGAAACATATTCAAGACTGCAGAGCTAGAAATTTTACAGATTTGATGAAATAACCTTGCCTCCCTATTGTTTATGCAAACCTAGAGGAAATCAAGCAAAATATCTGAAGGAACTTGAGCAAAAATTAGGCTCTGGGATTTTTGTTTTCTTTCGTTTTTCTTAGATTTTCTGGGAGATTTTTGTTAGTGGGGAAATTGAGACACCGGCATTGATTACAGATGGAATATTCTTAGCAGCCCAAGTGGGTGTTGATAGCTGTACACAGTCATCTGGGAGCAGAGGAAAAGGGTAGAAAATGAGAATGTAGCCTCCAGAGAAAATTATTATGGTCCTGACAGTCCTCAGTGGATAAATGCCTGGGGAGAAAGGGTAAAAAAATAATTCTGGGAAAATAGGAGCCTAACAATGGAGCTTATTAAAAGTTAATTTTTAACTGATTGCCAATAAACTCTATGCTGAAAAATTGTGGGAGATCATTTCTATTTAATAAGTTGAAAAGATCTCCTTGTCCCCTAACATCTGGCGCTAAGAAGATAATATTCTGGTGAATAGTGGTGCTTCCAGGACTAGAAAAGAGAGTCCTTCAAAAGCAGCCCCAGGCTTTAGGCACCAGGCCGCATGGTCCCTCTGTTGAAAGATGACTTGCAGTTTTTATATGTCTTCAAAGGGAAATGAGCTGCAGGGACTTACCAGGGGACTTATTCCCAGGCTACCAGACATACCAGTCTTCTGTTTCTCATTGAGAAAAAGACTGAGGCTATGGAAAAAAAAAAAAAAAAGTCAGGAGACCTAGTTCTAGTCTGTGCCCTGACAAAACCAGCTGTGTGACTCTGGGCTAGTTTCTCTGAATTCTTCATCTGAAAATGTCATCATGGACTCAAAGACTCTCCAGTCATGTCCAGCTCCTTCCATGACACACATTCACGATGTCTTTCCTTATTCTTTCAGCACCAGTTTTCCTGAAATGTGAAATTTGCTTAGGAGCCCCCAGATCTCAAAGCAATATCCCTCTTAAATCTAGAAGGAGTGCCTTGCCGGTTACTGCTCTTAGGCAGCTCAGGGTCCCTTCCCCACACACGATCTGCAAGCACCCTGGGCAGCCTCCCAGCACGGCCCATGACGCTGAAGGATGCCACAGCCTTGGCCAAGTGGGCCTCCCTGTGTGCACTTGAGCCCCTCGGCGACCCAGCCAGCCCGGTCCTCACCCCAGGGCAGGCCGAGCAGAACGGCACATTGAGAGTCTGACACGGGATTGGGATTCACTCCAGGGCTGGGGAGTTAACCAGCTCAGGAAGGGGTGACTCTCCCCAAGAGGAGGCCACACCCAAGTCCCAGAGTTGTCACAATACCACCAAGCTCCGGGACAGAGGAGGAGGAGCGCTTGAGGCTGAAGAGAGAGAGGCAGGGGCTGTCGCAGTGCAGAGAGGGAGGATCATGAGGGTATTTTTAGAAGGATGCAAAGGAGATTTGAGTGCGGTGAGGAGGGGATGGGAAGGAAGCTGTCAGAAAAGGCAAAGTCAGAGAGTGAGAATGAGGCAGCAAATTAAGAGATTAAAGACTTGACCCTGATCAGGGAAGCGAAACTAAAATAGTAAAAGGAAGAATGGATCTGATGGCGAGAGAGAGAGAGAGAGGGGGGGGGGAGGAAGAGCAGAGTGCAAGAAAAGCAGAGACAGAGAAAGAGACAGATAGAGTCTATAGTGAAATGAAGAATGAATATGATGGAGAGAGAAAGAGAGGACGAGAGGAGGGAAAGAGAGACAGAGACAGAGGGAGGCAGATACAGTCTAGACTGGTGTTTGGCCAAACAATTGGGTTCCATAGCTAGTCAAGCTGACACATAAAATTAACCATCAAATGTACCGTGTGCGAAGATGTCTTACACACAGCGGGGACCCCACAGAGCACTCGCCCCCTCTGGCTCCTCACTCACGTTCTCTCTCTCTCTCTCTCTCTCAATATAATTAACATTTACATCAGTAGATTTTCAGTAAAGCTGATTATCCTCCCAAATGTGGGTGAGCCAATCAGTCAAAAGCCTTAAGAACAAAGACTGAGTTTGCCCTGGGAAGAAGGAATTCTGCCTCCAGAGGGCAAGATGGAAAACCTGCCAGAGATTCCATTTCCAGCCTCCACTCCTACCAGCTTCAGACTTGCCAACCTCTGCTATCACATGAGCCAATATCTTAAAATAAATCTCTCTATATGTGCATATACCACCTATTGGTTCTGTTTCTCTGGAGAATCCTGACTAATCTGGTACCCAAAGTACTGTTCACAACTGACCATTAAGAAAGGTATCTTGGACCCATCTGACAGATGAGAAAGCTTCAGAGACTCTACCTTCCCCCAAGACACCCCCCGGCGACTACCTCGATAACTCCCCCAAAGGACCTTCATCTGGAAAGGAATGGACACTTATTCAAATCTAGGTCATCTTTACCTCCAGACCCACTGTGTCCTAAGCCTGGCAGAGGTTTTGAGAAGCCATTTTGACCCCTTAGAAGCATTTGAAGCTTTTTAGGAATGCCATTTGGCAACATCTGACCAGAGGGGCCAACAGAATTCCTTTCCACAATTCTGTGGCTCTGGCAATTACGTGGTCCTGTTTCTAAAGTGGCCTGGCCCGTGGGGTGCAGAAAGGAGCATTGGACACACAGGATCTTAATCACAAATGTCAAGACCTAGAAAAAAATAGCATTTCTAACGATGGCTTACCCACACTCAGGCTGTGCTTTAGCTAAAAGCCCATTTTCTCCTCATTATTTCCTACTCCAACTGGTATGAATTCCTTCATTTGGTCCGTCTTCAGCATCTCATATTCAGGGGCAAGGCTGATTCATATGTGTAGTTGAATTCTAAATTATACAAAATGCAAAACCATCTCACTGTGAATTTTGTTCTTTTCTCAACTCACTGGTTTATCCCAGACTCTACGCACCATGCACAGTATTAATGAACTTGAACACGTTTGCAGCCCATAGTATCAGTCAGGTGTCTCACAGGAACCAGGAGAAGGGGAGGGGGTTAACCACCAACGGAAGCTCAAGTTCAGCCTTTATTAACCCCACAAGTGCGTCTAACCACTGCCTTCAGGATACAGCAAGGGAGCCGGTTTCCCTCACCGCTTGAGTACCGCAGAGCTGATATTTAGGAAGGAAAAACTGTTAGGACACCTGTAGATGTCTCATGTGGCTTTTGCTACCTACCAATGTAATCAAAGTAATCACTTTTTCTCTTGATTTTTTTTTTTTTTTCTGCCAGAGGTAAGTGATTTCTCCTGCTCAGAGCTTTTTCTTAGGCTTTCAGGAGTCAATACTGAATCTTTTAACTATCAAATTATCAACCAGCCTTTTCCTTAGACCTTGAGGATGAGAATTATAGAAATTTGATGAGGTAAACCAGCCTGGTACCCTGAAATGATGGTGGGCCCGGGAAACAGAAGATGCAATCATTTAACCTCTTTAAGTTCCATTCAGTGTAGTTGATACTTACCAACTCTTCCGCATGCACTGGGCATTGTGTTGAGTGCTACAGACATAAGGACAAATAAACTACTGCTTTGCCTACAAGGGAACCTAAGGCTCACGCGGGAGACGGCCATGTACAAAAACCACTGCAATCCTGGGTGAGCCGTACCTCAGCAGAGGGGCCGACAGTGCAGTAGGAAATACTAGATGGAATGATTCATCCATTCAGGATGAGTTTTAGGGAATGATTCTCAAGGAAGGGGACACCTCAGCAGAACCTCATGTGAGGAACGAAACGGCTGAAGTAAAATATTTCCATGTCTCCCCCAGCCTTCTTCCAGCTCTGAAATTCAGTAATTATATGGATAAATCCAAGAAATCCTGAAAACCAGGAACATCCAGGGGCAGGAGGTTTCTGAGGGGACTGGGGGTTCACGGGACTGGGGAGCTGCACAAGCCAATGCCTGCTGACAGCCAAGCTGCAGGGTAGAGCCCCCAAGACAGGGAGTTGCCTCCCACCCCCGTCTCTCCCCACACACAGGAGTCCAGGTCCACCTCTGACCAGGGTACAGAGCCACTCCGAGAGGCTTCCCTGCAGACTCCAGGCAGGAGGAGAAAGCAGCGTGATTTGTCTGTGCCGCTGAGGAGCCCAGAGCTGATAAAGAAGAAAGGGCAAAGGAGGGGATGCGGAAGCTCTGACTACAAGCCCAGACGCAAAGGAGGGGCAGAGAGAGGGGCAAACAAGGGGTTATTAAAGGGAGGAAAATGTTTGCTTCCAGAAGAATCAAAAAAAGTCTTCACGACAAACAAACTTCCAACTTAAAAGACTATCAAAGGGCAGAGAGAGGAAGAACATTCTACACAGAACATACCATATAAGCAAAGGTGGGAAATAAAGGCATTTTAGGAAGTCATAAGCCAAATCAGCCTGCAGCAATGGAATACAATAATACTTGTTATTGATATTATTGTAAATATTACTTGCTGAGTGCCAGTGTGCCGAGAATTCAAACATCCTAGCCCACCCTTTACTGCCAAATGGGATATGAGGAGCATCCCCATTTTTCAGATGAGAAAACTGAGGCTTAACTGGCCAAGCTGGGATTTTTAACACAGGTGTTTCAGATTCCAGAGTCCACATTCTTAACAACTATGTTTGTTTAGGATGTGGTATTTGACACCCTGTTTGGAAACAGATGCTTATTCTAAGAGGCAATAGAAATGGTGTCACTGTTAAGGAGAGAACTAATAGAATACAGCAGATAAGTCTGGCAGCCGTATGGAAAATGATCTGGAGCAGGGAGAGACTGGAAAAAAGGAGATCTTTGACCTGAATGCCATTGTAATGATATTTATGCAAGAGTCATAAAGGGTTCTGGAGTGAAGCAGTAGCCGTCAAAAAAGAAAGGAAGGTAAGGTACATATGAAAAACATAATGGAGATAGAGTCACTAGGACTTGGCTAGTGGTTAGATAGATACGGTAAGAGAGAGGAGAATAAAGAGCTTGGAGAAAGTCCACTCACAGGACAGAGTCCATCCAGCCTCCCAGATCCATAAGAAAGGGAGAGTGAGTTTTCTTAGTATACCAACAACGATCAGTTACTCTTTCGGTAAGGTCCAAGACATTTTGTGTAAGAAAGTTTATTATCTGGAATGTGGATAGGCAAAATTTTCCTTTATAGAAAGTCTGCCCCATCACCTATTTCTGGAGAACATTGCATATAATAGGTGTTTAATTAATATGCTTTAAATAAATAAGTAAATAAACCAGAAGGACTTTCAAATTCTTTTTCCTTGTGAGGATTTTCCTCATACTTTTCTTTCAAATCAGAGCTCCTGAATCAGGAGTTCAGAAAAGCAATAAAGGACCTGAGGACACAGGAAGGGAGAAATGCACGATGTGGGCTCAGAGACCTCGGAAGAAGGGTCCTAGCTGGGTCTGTCTTCTGATATTTGCAGTGGCTCCTGACACACAGTAAGACTTCAGTCAGCCTTTGTTGAATGAGTAAATGAATGAATGAATCAGATCATCTAAACTGGAAGATCTTTGTAGCACATATTTGAATGGAGAGTTTGTGCAGCCATCAGTCCCATTAACCTTACATACCGATGTGATTTATGTTGCCTTTTCCAAAAGTCTTGGCCTGAAAAACTCAATACTGAACACCTGAAGAAAAAAAAAAAAAAAAGCCCATTGGCAAAGCTTTCTTTTCACAGTGGGAGACTCCCAGCAACGTTGCCAATATCCTGGAGGCTCAATACCTTTCTAACTTTGCAATAACTCCCAAGTCAAACAAATTGCCAAAGAGTTATAAGCTTCTTATTAGTTGGATGGATTCCTCCAATTGCTCTGTTGGCTTCACTTTCCCCGCACACATGTTGGTGAGCTGCACCGATCATTCGTGTGCCTGCAAGTTTGCTCTGTGACGGAGGAGCACTGGCATTTCTGGGTTAGCATCTGCTCTGTGATCTATGATCTACGATCTCCACTCCCTCCTGCCTTCACTTTGAACTGAAGTGCTGTGTGAAGCAACCCCGCTACCCACCACCGAACAAGCCGAGACCTGAGTCTTGATGAGTGTTACAACACTTGCATTGTATCCCAGGCTAACCAGTAGCACCAGTATTCAAACTGCAGCGTGATGAGAGCCACAATGAACTGAATGAAATGACCGTGGTGGCCAGAGTCGGGCTGGGCACTGGAGATTGCCAGAACACGGATCACAGAGGCTTTGAACAGGAGAGGCCCTGGGGAACCCCATGAAAAGCTAAAATAGAGAATTAGGATTCTCATGTGGCCCTGAACTTACACAGCAGAGACTAAAATGGAGAACCGGTAGAGAAACAGTACACGTCGCCCAAGTAAAGATCAATTTGATTCTTTAGGGTAAAAATCCACTTTAGGAATGAAATTGTTCATTTCAGTTAACAGCCTTCAATTCATAATTTGATGTCCAATCTTCTATCTCATTTTGAGTTGAGAAAAATTTTGCTACCATACCAATTTTTGTTTCTGCATGGATTTCTGTAGGATGTGAGATAGGTGTGATGATTTCATTATACAATGTGAAATGAGAATGTTCTGTCAAAATGTGTTCTTCACTGAAAGCTCCTTGAAAGGAATGATAAGCTAAGTTTTCTGTTTTGTTTTTCTTTGAACAGCACGCATGTCTACAGTACACTGGTTCCAGTCTTCCCCTTGGGTGAGACAAAGTTTATGACAGGGACCACAAGGCTGATTTCTGTACACTATTTCTATTGATTTAAGCCTCCTACCTGGGATTAGAAGAAACAATCATTTTATTAGCTACAGTCAAGGAGTTATGGAGAAAATCTGAGTCCACTGGATATCCATAATTCCATCTTTCCTCCTTAGTGGTGTTCTCTTATTTCACCTAGAGTTTTTCCTAGACGTACAAACAAGATTTCAGGAGGTTGGCTGAGGAGTGGAAAGACAGAAGAGGAGGAGAGAAAGAGGAAGGGCAGCATACCTGCACAAGGTGTGAATAAGCCAGCAAATTCCACACGAAGGTCTCTGATACTCAGGGCCTGAATCTGAAACAGAGAATGACCTCAAATTGAAATGGAACATGGTCATGACCCAAATGCTTCCTGAGAACCTCCCTCTCCTTGTCCTAAAAAGCACTATCACGTGGTGAAAGAGGACATTTCCTTGATAACTGCCTTCTCTCATCCGTGCCCTTATTTCAGCAACTCCAAGAAGACAAAGAGACACACATGACCTTCTTGGAGTCTATTCATAGCAGAGAGGCCTTTCCCAGTTCAGTCTTTCCTAATTCCTTGTAATCACTTTATTTTGTTAGTAGAATAAATCTGTCACCCAGAGTTTTCTAGAGGCTTCATTATTTATACTTCCACATCCAGAAATAGATCTTGATAAAGCAATATTATTTATAACTACTGTGACATTAGCCAAAGCTTTACCCATTTAATAGAAAGGATTGCTGTTAATTCCAACCATATTAGTCTTAGTGGTGCATATGTGAAGTAAAGAAAGCTACCAGATGACCAAGTAAATAGGAAGAATATAATATGTAGATTTTCATTTTCTATACTATAGCAAAATCTATCAGATTTACCCCTTTGGCATAAGTGTTTGATAATAATAATAATAGAAGAAAATAATTTTAAAAAGAAAGCTACCAGAAATAATCTGCTGGGGTCACACTGAAGAAAATCGCTACAATTTTTCGGAATGTAGAAATGGCCTAATCCATCAATATTACTCCTAAAAGCAGGAGAAGCAAATGAGAAATGGTCTAATTCCTGCTCACATTTCTTTAAGAAAATCATCTAACTCTTATACATCAGTTTGCCCACTTGAGAATAAACTTGAATACAGAGTTTTACTCTTAAAATGATAAAAAGAGCAAACTCCGGTTGGAGATGGTTAAGCAATTGGTGAAATACTAAGCATCTTATTTATTCTCAGCATTACTGGGATCAGAAAGCAATTATGTGGTTTCCCTTGGAGTAGAAAGGAAAATAAGCTCTGAAAATGGGATGGGGGTTCCAAAGTAACGTAAGATTTATAATGGGGGGAATTGGGTGTGGGGTAGACCAGATCCCTGCATTATCTGTTCAACTTCTCTCTAAATCTAAAATATTTTCACAGTAATAACGTATTGAAAAGAAATTGGGTGGGACTGAGAGATGAAAAGACCAAACCCAGAGCTGCAGATGCATCAAAGAGCTGGTGCATAAATTCTGGTCTTAAATTGCAGATAATAACCAGAGGAAGCCCCACCTGAGATGCACAGAGCACCCATCCCTTTGGTAACATAGATCACCCATCTCTAGATTGTTCTGATCTCTAGAGAACAGTCCTCAACACTTCTGCTGGACAAAGAAGACCTCACTCATTTTACACCTAGCAGCCATGTCTCCAGCCTCTGCAATTTGTTCTCTCTGAGCATCATTTTATTCAGGTATTTTCCCAAGCTCTTTCTCTCCACATATGCACAGTGCTTTGACAAACCAGTTCTTCCTTCGACAAACACAGCTTGTGTGTGGAATCAAGTCCCAGAAGTTACAGTGAACACATACATGGTATCTGTGAATCTCTTCTGTGTATGTGTGTGTATTTTAATCTGTTATTTAAATTGTAAGGCTTACTGAGGAGATGAAAAAAGAGTATAGAAGAGGGAAAGGCAATGATATCAGTTCTATGCAAACAAAGTAAATGTGGTTGGTGCACGCCAAGATTAAATGTGATCAAGTGCTTCTGTACAAGGGAAAAAAATCCCAGACTGAAAAATAGAAAACTGCCTCAGTCCTTCCTTTGCCAACTTTCTTAAAATAACTACCATCGTGTTGGATTAAAAGGCATTTGCTGAAGATTTTGTGAAGAATTAAGCGTATTTGTTATTCTTTTAAAACAGAAACAAGAATAAAAGGAAAGCTGTTAGCCAACATTCTCTTAGAAGATAAAGCTTTCAAGATAGCAGAGTATCTGGGTCAGTGGAGAGCCTCTGCGAATGTTCTCTTGATTGACAGCTCTTCAGAGTTTCAGCTGCAAACTTAACACTTCCTCCCCCACCCCCAGTTCAGAGGCTCATCAGACTTGATCACTGAGAAGTGGTCTGTTCCAGTGTCCTGTGGATGGGTGATGTCAACCTGGTCCAAGGGTTAAACCCTTATCTTGCCAGTATAGAATTTGGGGACCAGGGAGAAAAAGAGAATAGTCGAATCTGACAGACAGAGAGAAAGGAATTCCAGAATATCATCAGTGCTCTTCATTGCTTTGCAGCTGTGTCTGATGGTTCTTCTTCCATACCTCCGTGACAAAAGAAAACAAAATCATTCCAGGATGCTTTCCCATAGATGAGCCCCTGACAAGAAACCCAATGTCAGGTGTGGAGAAAGCAGCTTATCCTGGAACAAGCCAGAGCTTCTGCAGCCAGGGAAGCCCTGAGAAAGCAGCTTTTACAACGTACAGGTCATGTTGGTTCAGCACGTAGCCCTCGACAGCGCCCCCTTGAGACCGACAGCAGGGAGGAGGGCAGTGTAGAGACAGCAACGCTTCTACGGTGTGCTCGTTCTGCCCTATGATTGGGATTCATGTAGGCTTAGAGGGCTTTCCTCAAATACCAGAAAGACTTAATTTGACACCAAGTATCTCTGTGCTTTCAACTGGTCCTTTATATCAAAATGATTCCAGCGTGGACATCACTCTTGAACAGTGGTTCTCAAGTGAAGTGATTTTGCCCCCCCAGGGACATGTGGCAAGGTCTGCAAACATTTCTCATTGTCACATCTGCTATTGGCATCTAGTGGATGAACTCCTACGATGCACAGACCACTCTCCACAACCAGGAATGATCTGGACTGAAGGGCAATTTTGCCGAGGTTGAGAAACTCTGCCCTAGAGGATGGAATGAAGATTAGTTTCTTTTTTTTTCCCGCAAAAGAATGTTGTGTAAATTTTAAAAACTCCACAAGAGAACGTCCCAGTGTTTAAACTCCTCTGTTTCTGTTATCCTATCATGTACACCTAGACCTTCACAACCTGCTCAAACAAAACGACTGACAAATAATCGCTGGTGGCAGGAAAAAGATATTCTGAATATATACCACAACTTGTTTCTCTAGATACACTCATCAATGAACCCAACACACACATTGGATGCCTACCACATTCAGGCCATTGCTGGTTACAATAGGTATAATAGAATGTAAAGGGGTATAGGAAGCAATTAGAATCAAAACAGAAGGAGGAACACACTTGTGGAAAATTAAAATACAATATAGAAAGCATTAAGAAGAAAATCTAATAAAGCATACATTTAGCTAAATATTAAAATTAGCAAGTTAATACTGATGTTTTATCTAACCATTTCAAGGAAATTAAAACTTTAATGACAAGTAACAAGTTTAATACCTGCTGATTAATTTGCTTTGGGTGGGGGGATTATTAAACCAGTGAACGCCTATCAGCATTATTTTTAATTTTCCAATTCAATAAATGGGATTCTTTCTTCAAAACCACTAGAAGGCCACTGAGAGATTGAATTGGCCCAGCATTCCCTAAAAATAAAGTGACTGTTCCAGGGCAAAACTCAGAAAAAGAACTGATCAAGCTTAGGTTAAATCGACATAAATATTCTTCATGAAGTCAAAGATTTGTAATTATACTAGAAAGCAGTATAGAATTAGGTGACAAAAGGGAAGCCTTTCAAAGTAGACACACAAAACCCTCTTTTTAGCTTAATTTTGCTCGAAAATGAAAAAGAAACTTTGGATCACTTGAATTTAAAATAGTGAGAGAAGTCAAAAATAAAAATTAGATTAAGAGGAGAAAATCCATTTGAGTGAAAAAGAATTTTCCATGGCCTAACAAACGTACCGAACATACTCAACTAGAACGACACTTAGCAATTTGCACCTGACTCTCTTCCTCCCGGCGTTATTACATCTAGACCATATAATGGCTCTACATGGTCAGAGGCAAGAATTTGACAGCAGATGGAGCCTCCCGTGAGGTGGAATGGAGCTGTTCCCCTTCCCCTGGGAAAGTCTCTGAGGCGGCAAAGCCAAGCCAGGCTGCCCCACAGAAGCCCTCAGATGTGACATAGCAGGACTGGATGGGGGCACCGGTTTGTGGCTCCCGCTTTGTCCCAACACTCGGCAGTTAAGTGAAAAATTATATGCCACATCCAAGAAGTTCTAGGAGCCACACAACAATGTTGGACTAATGAAAGGGTATTTTTTTGGTACATCATTCATGTTTCCCCATCCATCAGGCAGAAGAGGAGTAAAAACTTGACAGCTCTGTGGGGAATAAGCCCTGTGTCTGAAGTTGGCAGCCATCCTTTTGCTTCTCTAATTGTCTGCAGCTGGTTCAAGATGGAAGGGTCTTCATATTCCATTCCTACCAAAGCGGCATCTCACAGGTGCATGCCAACATCTCAGTGCTGCCTGGCACAAAGTTCCTTCTTGTTTGCACGCTTATATTTTACTTGAAATCTAGAATGATACCTGGCATGACAACAAACACTTTGAATAACAGCACTCAGCAATTCGCATCTCTGTGCTAGATGTGAAAAACAAAGAGCCACGGAAGATGGACATCTGGTATACCGTGCGTCTGTCTAGGTCTGCCCCAGACAACACCAGTCTTATAAGGAAGACAGATGTCACAAGAGATTAGAACCTCAGAACTTGTCCTAATGGTCACGATATGGTCAGCTTTAACCACCATGTCTCATAGGAGTGAGCAAACTCAAATAAAATTAGTAGAGTCCTGGTTTTTAAAATTACAAGTATACAGAGGGATAAAGCCATTGACTTTGATTTTAAAACAAAACAAAATACCTATATATATTTATTTATGCATATATAATCCTTTTTACAATTCGACAGTTGCCAAAATAACTGCAAAAAATTACGTTTTGGTTTTTTAAGGTAATTACAACCAGGTGACTTCTCAGACTAGCAAAAAAATAAAAAAACGTATCATGACCAAATGGGTACCCTAGACTATCTGGAAGTCAGAGAAGATTCCAACTTCGTGAAGGCATGGCTTAGGAACAGTTCAAGGAAAAAGCTGAACTTGAGCTAACTTTGAAAAATTGATAGCCGCAAAGTACACTTTTTCATTGCTTTTTATTGATTGTGGTGATCTCAAAAGCCACCAACACTTCTGTCCTTCAACGGAGAGTTTTGGCAAAGTGTCTGGCCTCAGATTTCCCAAGTATCTCATGTCACCCTTAATATACCGCCTCCTACCCCTGCACCACTCCCACCAGCCTATTGCCTGATTTGTTTGTTTGTTTGTTTCGGCTGTAAGGCTGCATTTGCACTGTTGATACTCCTATCTTGTCAATTTTGATACCCACAGCTGCATGCTTTCCACAAAATCACTCATCAATTGGAAGGGGCACAGGTTGTGCCCTTAATAAAAATACCTTTAACTACTATAATGTTCCACTTACCAAAATTTTATATCATGTAAATCAGTTAATCGGCACAGAGAAGAGGAAAATGCTTTGACCCACATAGAGAATCAGATATGTAAACCCTGATCTCCTGAACTTGAAACTCTAGCCCTCAAAGCCAACCAGCTAAAAACTCCAGACAACTATTACCCCTTAGTTAAGGTGGATGCATACCATAATATTCTTTGTAGCATGTCGAAATGTGCTGACTAGAAGGTACACTGCATTTTTGCCCTTGAAGGACACTGAGTGGTCCTAAGGTCAATACTGTGACATGACCACAGAGACAAACTAAGACATTGCAACCTACTTAGGAACATTAAGCCTTAGAAAGGGAGTCACTTATGAGGCTGTTGAATATCGGCCTCCATGGATATGTTGTAAATTCCCTTCATAACAGCACAAAGTAGTGGCCTGACAGTTTGCTAGAATACCTGCAAATGATGGGGACCTCACAATCTCACACTGTCACCTAATCTGTATGCAGACACAGCTAATATTTACAAAGTTATTTCTATGATCAAGCTAAAATAGGCCTCCCCAATAGTTCTTCCTATTAGTCATAGTTTTAGCTTCTGGATACACTCGGGGTGCTGAGCTTCAGGCGAAAGTTCTGGTGATTCCATCTCCACATGCTGCTACCCCTGCCATTAAGACATGGGCACTGGGAACAAGGAATTTCTTTGGATCCCAGCCCTACCAGGAGCAAACTCTTGTTGAAACCTGTAAAGACTTACTCTTCAAAGCAAATCAGAGTCCTTAACAACTTATAAGCAATAGTTTGTTAGCGATAAGAACAAAATTGAGTGGTGAGCCATGGCATTTTTAAAAGAGCAAGAATAAAAATAGACTGATTACATATAATCACATATGTTGAACTATTTCTAGCCTAGATATAATCTGAATATAATGAATATTGTTTCAAGAGATAAAGATAACAATAATAACAATAATTTTATTTATAAACCATTTTCTAGCCAATGTGCTTCGGGCATTGCATGATCATTTACAATGATTAAAATGCTATTTAAAACATCAGATGAATGAAACACAAGCTCTTCTTCAGACATAAAGTGAAGTAATGCTAAAAGAATAAGAGTGTCATACTAGAAGTACAGAAGAATGACACCAGGTAGTAGGAAACATCACAGAAGGAACTTTTCTTTGTGTTTTTCCACTCTAGTTACTCTGGAAAAAAAATCTTTTAAATCCTCTTCACCATGTCTTCTAATGTGTTTATTTCCTAAGTACTTCCTTCCTCTTTAGTTCCGGTTCTTTATATTAAATTTTTTCTCTTTCCTTAGGTCAAGATCTAATTTCTAGGTCCAGTCAATCAAATTTACATAACAAGTGGGTTTATTTTAAAAAACAAAAACAAAAATATTAGAGTGATTTAGCCGTTGTTTTTAATAGTGGGGTTTTCTTGTATTCATGATGTATTTTGGCTGTATAACCAATGACATTTAAAAATAAAACATGGGCAATGACTGAGAGTAAAGTCCATACAACTGTAATTTCCAACCTTTTAGCCATCACGACGTTCTTTCACTCTGAGTTTTGCAATAACCACTAACTCCCTCCTCCCTTCAAAAAAGATGAGGATGGTGTGAAAAGCACTGTTGGTTACCTACACCACAACCGTTTCCTCCCTCTCCCCGCCTTCTTCCTTGCCAACAGAACGCTATTTTTATCCAAGTATCAGGGGGTCATATGCTCATGGAAAGTGGCCACCTCCCCAACCCCAGGAAGAAAATGTTGACTCTAAGAGTTCAATGACAACTTCAGCCCCCCTTTGCCAGCAGCACTCTCGGTCCCAGTTACTCCATGCAACTCTGGCCAAAAAGACATAACAGAAAGCCTGATAGGAGTTTCCCAGGAGACATCTTCCTCCCTACGTGCCTCAGACTCTGTAGGTGTGATCTTTGCAACCAGAGCAGCTACTGTGGGACCACAGGATGCAGAGCCAAAGGACCAAGCTAGCACACTGGCTTCAGTGGAGGGAAAAGATGGAAAGACACTGGGTCCCTGAGGAATTTATGAAGCCAAACACTGCATTTCTTCTTATATAAGATAATTTTTCCTCCTTGTTTAAATCTATTTATTTGAGCATTCCCCCACTTGCAGCTAAACATCCTAACCAACTCAAAAGGCGTGTCTTTTTATATAATTGAAATGAATCACATACTTTGGGGATTCATATTTTTAGGAAACACTCTCATACAACTGAAAGCACCTGGAATCTTTTAAACCAATTTGAATATCACTCAGGTAACATTTGCATGCCATTAGGTAGATATTAACCTACAGAGCATATTAACATACATCGTATTTTTTAATTCCTATAATTCCATGTAATATAGGTATCATTCCTTTTTATAGATAAGAAGAACCAGAGAGGTCAAGGAATTTGCTGAAGATCACACAGTTTGGAAGTGTTAGAGCCAGGATTTGAAGTCAGATTTTCTGAGTCAAAGTCCAGATCTCTTTCTACGACATTTTCTGCTACATTGACCTGATTCTTATTCCTGGCTGTGTTCCTAGACTGAATATTGACAATGATGTTAATCAACTTTAGGTTACTGTTGACTGACCGTGGAGTTATGTTAGAACTTTGGTTGAAATACTTTACTTACATAAAGTTTTTTTACTTAGTAGGGTCTCAAAAAAAAAAATTCTTGTTCAACATAATCAACATCACGTTTGATGAACTTAATGGTCCTATAAGAATTTGGGTTCAACTGTTAATGACAAAAGCTAAAAATATATTGCCCACAATGGATAGAGTTTTCATTAACCAATAAACTTTAAAAGACAACTAAAAAAGATGCTGAGGGTCAACAAGACATGCAGATCCATGCTCTCATGAAACTTTTATGATTCTAAGGTGAGAGGACAATGAACAAGTAAGTAGACTGATTACAATGTTTCAGATAGGAATGACATGATTAAGAAAAAAAACAAGAGAAACAACATTGTAAATCAACTATACGTCAATGAAAGAAAGAAAGAAAGAAAAAGAAAGAAAGGAAGGAAGGAAGGAAGGAAGAGAAAACAAGAGAAAGAAGGACCAACCTTAGATAGGGTCATTGGGAAAGACCCCTTACTTCAAACAGCTGACATTTGAACTGTTATATTCATGAAGGAGGTGCCTGTGAAGATATGGAAGAAAAACGTTTGGCTCAGAGGGAACAAAAGGGCAAAAGGTCCGAAGCAGCGATAAGGTGCGCATCTTCTAGGATGCGTGTTGACGTCATTTGTCCTTGACTCCAGCCTGCTGCATCCAGCTGCTCCTCAGCATGTCCACCTGATGTCTAAGGTATTTCAAACCTGAACTCCTCCCCTCCACACCTGACCCTGGAATCTGCTCCCCTGTGGTCACCTCTCCCCCAGGTCATGGCAACCCCATTCTTGCTTGGGCCAAAGCCCTGAAAGTCATCCTTGATTCCTCTCCTTCTCTCACTCACCTCCTGCGATCAGGCAGGAGCCTGTGACTCTGCTCTCCCAGTAAGTCCAGATCCGTTCTCACCACCTCCAGGGCTGCCACCCAGTGCAAACAACTGTTAGGTGTAACCCAGATTATTACAAAGGGCTAAGAGGAAGATGAGGCCAATTCTGCCCACAGAGTACAAAATTTAAGGAAGTACTTAGTCTCAGGGTCATTTTCCTGTTACGGGACTGGATAAGAGAGAAAAGTAGGTGTTGAAGAGATTAGTGCCTTAGTCCAGGTAATGTGTGATATACTTGGATTAGGGTGATAGCAGGAAAAATTGGGAGAGATGGATGGCTATTTTAAAAGTCAAGCCAACAGAATTGCTGGTGAATTATAGATAGAAATTACCTTAAAGAGAGGAAGGCTGATACGGTGGAAAATGGTATAAGGTTTGTGGGAGGATGAGGTAGACAACTTTTCAAGGAAGATGGAAGAAAAAGATCTATTTTTTTAAATGTTAAGATGCCTATTCGATATCCAAGTGGAAATAGAAGAAAGTGATTGAAGAAACATGGTATACAGGAAAGAGAAGAGACCAAGCTGGAGGTAAAAAGTCATGAGTCCTCAGTACATGGAAGACATGAGCCTAGGTGAGATCACCTGAGAAATGTACACATGGGTAGGAGAAACGCAGAGAGCCCAGCAGTAAAGGTATAAAATGTAAATGACAACATCTGGGAGACTTCCCTCATGGAGAAGGTTTCCCTCTCCTTGAAATCTTTGGATTTCACCTATTTCCAGAAATCTGCATTTCTCTGGCCTCTTTCTGTATATTTGCATTCATTTTTAATTTCCTTCCTTGTCAATTATTTCCTCCGGTACATTCACTAATCCTCAGACTTGGCTTTCTAGACCTAAAACCATTCTCAAAAGTCTTTAAACTCAGACAATTTGTCAGTTAATTCATTATGACATATACATGAAAACAATTACATAAATTAAAATAGGATTTATTTCCTAAACTAAAAATTATTTTTTATCTCTTTTTCTTTCTGACTGAAGACAATGGTATCTGGGCAAGTGAGAGACAAGGAAAATCATCACTAGTTTACACTTTTCAAAAATATTCTGAAAAAAAAAAAAAAAAATTCTGAGTGCTTGATATTTCACTGGCACACCCAGTCTGCTGTATCTTTTTTTAACTGAAGTATAGTTGATTTACAATACTGTGTTAGTTTCAGGTATACAACAAAGTGATTCAGTTATATATGTATATATATAAATATATATATATATATGTATATATATTCTTTTTTCAGACTCTTTTCCATTATAGATTATTGCAAAGTATTTAACATAGTCCCCTGTGCTATACAGTAGGTCCTTGTTTGTCTATTTTATACGTAGTAGTATGTACCTGCTAATCCCAAACTCCTAATTTATCCCTCCTCTCCCTTTCCCTTTGGTAACCATGAGATTATTTTCTAGGTCTGTGAGTCTGTTTCCATTTTGTAAATAAGTTCATTTGTACCATTTTTTGAGATTCCACAAATAAGTGATATCATATGATATTTGTCTTTCTCTGTCTGCACAGTCTGTATTTTAACCTCACATCACAGAGGTGGCCCAAAATCCTATTCCTAGAACAACCGAGCAGTGTTTTGATGACCTTCTAGTAGTTTGTTTCTACAAAACAGAAACAGACTCACAGACATAGAGAACAGACTTGTGGTTGCCAAAGGGGAGAGCGGGTCAGGGAGGGAAGGATTGGGAGTTTGGAATTAGCAGAGGCAAACTATTATATATAGGATGGATAAACAACAAGGTCCTACGGTATAGCACAGGGAACAATATTCAGTATCCTATGATAAACTGTAATGGAAAGGAATATGAAAAAGAATGTATATATACATATATATATAACAATCACTTTGCTGTACAGCAGAAATTAACACAACATTGTAAATCAACTATATTTCAGTAAAGTAAAGTAAAAAGAAAAAAGAAAAAGAAGACAGAGGAGGAGAGGAAAGTGAGTGACTCCAAGGGAAAGGTGGACTTGTTAACTGAGGAATCCCTGGAGGCTGTTTCTAATGACTTGATCTGCTATCCAGCTGAGGTCCCTGATGCTAGACAGAATATTTATGGTTTGACTCTGAATCGCAGGCTAAGAAATTACGTTTCACTTTATTTATCCATTAACGATATCACACACGACCTGTGTGTGGCCAGAGGAAGCTAGAACTCTGCTCCAAAGTTCTAAACCCCTGAGTCCAAACACCGGCACCTCCCTAATCGTGACAAGCCCTCGGTGGGCATCCCCAGACCCCTCGCCGGTAGTATGGCTCCTCCAGCCAACAGCAGGTCATCTGTTCCTAAAGGGTCTTTCCACTGTTTGTTTTCTCTTGCCCTTATCACAGAGGTGGATGGTATTAGATATGTTTCTTTTTAGCAAGTATGAGGTAAGCAGAGGTCAACCCAGTGTCAAACAGAGATGTAGAAAAGCAGATATCGTTACAGTGCAAACCCGCCAGCTTGAAGTACAAACAAAAGAATTCTTTCAGCGACACTTCAAAACCAATTGAAACCATAGTGGGGCTCTGGGGGCCACTTTCTAGATAGAAGTCAAGCCAAATCTTCAGGCTCAAGGGCTCTTCTGTCCTGAGCTGACGGAGAGAAACAGGCTTTCAGGCAACCCTTCATTTTCTCTCCAGCTCAGACCCAGCTATGGGGGTCACTCTAGGGCCTGTTTCAGAAGGCAGTTCAATGCGACAGAGATTGGAAACAAAACTTAGAAAACCATATGGTGTCCAGCCTGTCATCTTCTAGTGCTGAGTCTATGCCAACCCCTCAGGTGGGAGAAAGGCAGCCCACTTGCTCAGAGCTGCCGTTGACTCAAGCCAAGAGAGGAACGCGAGAACGCAGGACGTTACTCTGCATTTATCACCTCAGCTCTGAGCTCCAAGGTGGCAATTACCTTACTTCTCTTTTCATCATCAATTCAAACTTTCAGGGTTTTGCACAGAGTAAGAACTCAATAGATCCTTCGGGAACAAATTCCCTGTCTTTTAAATCTCAGTATCTAATATCCTTATATTTTCAAATTACAGTTAACGAGGCCCCTAGACCCAAAAGAAACTCTCATTTTAGCCTCATTCTACTTTCCATGCTATTTAATTGGGTTAAGCCTAATCTCACTAGTTCTTTTCCTTTTCTTATTTTTTTTTCTATTTTTTTCACAAGCCCTGAGTCCTTTTAGTTATCCTTTTGCTCTGGTTCAGCATGCTCTTTTCTTCCTCCTGTGCACCCACCACCTTTCTCCCTGGTGATTCCTCCTCTTCTGTCATATATTTTATTTTGCTATCACCCCCACTGGCTGTTGTCAGGCTCCTGCTCTCTGCCTCAGCAGGGTGACCTGTGAAGAAATCAAATTGTCCATCAGCCTTTGAGTCATAACATGATAAAAGGTGCTATATTAGCTACTCAAAGGAACAATATAATCCAACCATTGCTCAGGGGCTGTTTCCAGCTTGTCGCAAGTTTTTACTGGTCTACAACAGTTTACCACCAAAACCACTTACGCCCTGTACTCTAAGAAGTTAATAAACTCAGTGTTGGCAGATTGCATTACAGCCTCACTTAATGCAAACAGTACGATTTGTTCTTTTTTTTAATATATAAATTTATTTATTTATTTATTTCTGGCTGCGTTGGGTCTTCGTTGCTGCGTGCAGGCTTTTCTCTAGTTGCGACGAGCAGGGACTACCATTTGTTGTGGTGCGCGGGCTTTCCGTTGCAGTGGCTTCTCTTGTTACGGAGCATGGGCTCTAGGCGTGCAGGCTCAGTAGTTGTGGCGCTTAGTTGCTCCACGGCATGTGGGATCTTCCCGGACCAGGGCTCGAACCCGTGTCCCCTGCATTGGCAGGCGGATTCTTAACCACTGAGCCACCGGGAAAGTCCCATGATTTGTTCTTTACTTCACCTTTACAATAAGTGGATGAAAATATATAAAGAAAAATTATTATTAGCTGAATTATTTCATAAATACCCTTTATAAACCTTAAATGTGCTTTAGAAATTTTAGGTACTTTACTGTCAGAGTTGAGTAGTACTGGTTCAATGGATAGAGCATTAACTAGCTATGCAACTTTGGGCACATCATTTAATGTCCTGGGTCTTAGGTAGTAGATGCAAAAAAAAAAAAAAAAGAAAAAATAGTCATGATAACAATACTTTCACCTGAGACCCCTATGTGTCTTTCTAATTTGGTCTTAAGTGAAATCACTTCCAAGACAAAAGCATCAATCTGATAAGTTGCCTGCAAACCCAGCCCACTGCCTGGCCCATAAATGTTAACTAGATAAATGAATCCCAACATCTCATTATTTTTGTGACGATGCAATGCAGTAAGAAATGTAAAAACACTTTGAAAACTATAAAACAATATGTAAATGTAATGGATTATTATTACAGAATACAAAGTACTCCTTCAATGTGCTGACTGATTACATAAAGAATTAAGTAAGATTCAAACAAAAAGTGCTATAGAAGTTCACCAGAGGCAAACATGGATCAAAATTGAGACTAGAATGTGGATTCATTCATGTAAAGATCTAATCTGCCATAACAAAGTTTTCCAGACTATAACATCTGTTACACCACCACCAGATTCAATGACATATATATTCGATTTTTGTTACAGCATTCCACTTCAAGTACCAATTTTTATATAGACAGAATAAAAGTCTGAGCTACTCTGGAAAAAAATCAATAATGCAGTGGTTTAAATAACAGAGAGGTTGATGTTTCTCTCATGTTACAACCCAGAGCAGGTAGGAGAACTGTTCTATTGAACATGGTCATTCATAGACCCAACTTTCTTCTAGATTGTGTCTTTGCCATCTTGGAGGGGAATGTCTTCATCTCTATGATCAAAGTTGGTCATCAGCTCATCAGTGCTCCAGTTCAAAGGGAAAAGAGCACAAAAAGCATGTGTGCACTATTTTCAGGCTTAAGCCTGAGGTGGTACACATCACATGTAATTATAGTCCACCAGCCAGAACTTAGTCCTATGACCTTCAATAGCTCCTGGAAAATGCAGTTCCCTGTAAGGCAGCCACATTCCCAGACACAACTCTATGGCTCAACAGATTTTGGTGGAATATCAGCCATCAGACTAGAAGACTTGGTGAAGAGTACAGGCCTTGAGATAAGCATTGAAAGATCTCTAAGATAATAGCAGAAAGTCTAGAAAGAGCTATAATTATAAACTGTAAATTCCTGGGTCCCTTCTTTGCTGCTACTCAAGATCCTATTTCTTACCTTAATCGATGAATTCTTTTTAAACAAATTCTGGAGAAAGAATAATAGCACACTGTTCGAAAACAAAAAAATTAAAAAAATTTTTAGACCTTTGAAATAATGTTTAAGATCTTTATAATAATGTTTAAAACAATAATGTGCACAGCACAACAATTTCCCCTCAGAATAATCAGGCATATAAGAACGTGCCTATGAGCAAAATTTACCAATATTTCAAGTGTTTATAGAGATAAACATTAATTTATGGGAAAAAATAGCAATGGTTTTTCACTGTAAAATTCTAAACAAAGCTCTCTAAATAGTACATACAATTCAGGTTACAAAATTGACACCAATAAAAAGAAATCAACAAAGTGAATTTTAAAAATTTAAAAAATTATACCCAGGGCTGGAAGGGATGCAGCAATATGTCTAAATACTCTGTGATTAGAGAAGGTATCACAGAGGATGTAACGAGCTAGCTATGAAGGATTGCTTGGAGCTTTCCAGATGGATAAGAGGAGAAAGGTCCTCTAAAGAAGAAAGAAATATCTGTTCTGGGAGGGCACTGTATGAATCTCTTTACAGGCATCTACGCAATTTAACCTCCACACAACCCATGATTGTTTTTGTTATTCTAAAACTGAGTTCCGTTCAAGTTACTCATGTCGGTAATTTGTCCAGGCTTCCACCAAGAAGCAGTCGCAGAACTTGGCTTCCAGCTCAGTTCCTCAGACCTTCCCTCCAATGCTCTATTTCACGGCCACCAATCATGCCGCCATGTTTGTTCGTAGCTCACAGGAGAAGCGTGGGAGGAAGTATTTTGTCACAGCCTCCTGTGTGGTCTTCCTTCCCCTATTCTTGCTCATTTCCAGTTCATCCTCTACACTGCAGCCAAGGAGTATTTTTAAAATTATTTCACAATGAATTAGATGGGGTTGATCACCAATGCAAACCCTCCAGAATGTCCCATTTCACCTGGCCCTCAGGCCCCTCCTGGACACCCCAATTTACTCCTCTGGCCTCATTTTACACCTCTCACCCCCACCACTCCTTGTGTCCTGTGATCCAGCCACACTGGCTCTCTTTCAGCCCCAAGTGCCCCAAACTCTGTCCTGTCTCAGTTCTTCCGACACATTCTTCCTGGTGCCGGGACTACCCTTTCTCCTCTCCTTCCTTTGCCCTCCCTCATTCTTAAGGCTTCAGCTGAAATGTCACTTCTTCAAGGGCTTCCCCTGAATCTCCAAACCTGAAGTGTGTCCCTGCTGCCCCCATACCCTATTATTTTCTCTTATAGCATATTCTCCTGTTCTTTGCCTTCATAGAACTCCTAACAATTTTTAATTATATTTTCAGATACAGTGTAATGCCAGTTACCACCACTACACTCTAGCAATATGAAGGGCAGGGGACTTGTCTATTTTGTTCTCCACTGTGCACCCATCACACACCACAGAACACAGCACATAGTACATGCTCCAAAAATGCTGGAGTGAGGTTAAATTTATTTAAAACAAGAAATAAATTTTTAATAAAAATATTTCAATGTTTGAAGATGAAGGAGTCTCGATAGGCTGTTACAAGCCCAAAGAAAGGAATTATCTAAAATTTTATTATCAATTCATTTATACAGAAAGTGTTAAATGAGCACCCATTATGGGGTCTAATTCCTGCCCTCTACTATTTGGATCAAACCCTCTTTCAAGACGTGTATATCTTGGGAATTCCCTGGTGGTCCAGTGGTTAGGACTCCATACTTCCACTGCAGGGGCCAAAAGTTCGATCCCTGGTCAGAGAACTAAGATTCCACATGCCATTGAGTGGCCAAAAAAAAATGTTCTTGTCAATACGTGTAACTATCTTGAGCACACAATCCCATTTAAGAGATGTTTACTTTCTTTCCCAGTGGCTTTCATACTGTAGGACTCACGTGAGTCATTTCCTAAATCAAATGAGAATTTCAAGACAGATATGGAATTCAATTCTACCCCTCCACTGAAATTCTACTTCTCCACTAGTGATTAGTTGAACACCCCTACTTGGAGAAGGATTAGAATCAGAGTAATAGAATCTTGGAGTGTAGAAGACACCTTCTGAGTACAATCATGATAAAAACTTACTGGACTACATGACCTGGGATAGAAGAAAACCAAGACCAGGACCTGGGAAAGTGATGGTGGAAAGCCTGAAAGAGATAAAACATGCCCCACCTGTGTCTATTCTGTTCCATTCTGGTTTGTGTTTTACAAGATTATTTTGAAAATGGGGGATGCAAGTAAGCAATATTTGACAGCCCTGGGCTGGTCAGAGGCTAAAGTACCATAATCCACAGTGCAAATATAGCAGAAATGGGTCAAATGCTACAATGAAGAGATTAAGGAAAAGATCAACACTTCAAGATTTGTGGTTCTGGACCGCCATTTGTAACACCGATCTCATCTCATTCCATAGATATTCATTCATCAACTCCTTTGTTCATTAATTCCTTTATTCATGTATTCATTTAACAATTATTTTATTCCATACCCAAACTTTTCTGAAGGATATGACAAAAATTAATGTATTTGACTTTTCCAATGGGAATAACTTTCTTAAAATCTTGGAAAGTGTGGCTTAAAATAAGTTGGCTCTGATGGGTATTAACTAGACTTATTGTGGTGATCATTTTGCAGTATATGCAAATATCGAATCTTTATGTCGTACACCTAAAACTAATACAATATTATATGTCAATTATAGCTCAATTTTTTTTTTTTAAGTTGGGTAAATCCTCAAGCAAATGTCCATTCACAACTGGCTCAGCTCTGAGTCTCATTCCCTTTAGAACAATCTCCTACAGGAGACCTGTTGTACCCAGGTTTTTGACCCAGGAAAGTAGAATATGTAGCTCAATTATTGCTGTTAAAGCAGAGATGAGAAATCCCCCTTCTTTCATTAAGATACAAATACCTGCAGGCGTTCACCTCTCAGGGGCCAAGGTGCTCTTCAGATGGAATTCACGGGCAGCCAACCACAATGGCTCCAGAATGCCTGCTTTGTCTTAAGGCTTCTGTTTGTAAACTCGGCCTCCCTTGAAGGAACAAACAGTCTTCATTTACATGAGCCTTTGCCTGGCATTTATTTTCAGGACTGCAGGACAAACAAAACATCACACAGCGAAAGAGGGGGAAAAAATAAAGCTCCTTATAGTATCTCCCAAGATTTGGCCCTGTTTTGACAAAAGATGGCATCCTTGTTTCCCACAGCAAGATGCAAACGCATGCTCTGTTCTAACACCAGGATTGGGGTTAGATCTTGGGTTTAGATGGAAGATCGAAACTGATAGCATTTGGCTGTGTCTGCCTTTAGGGCAGCTTAGAAAAAGTACCTGGTAGGTTGTTAACTTGTTGACATTTTCACTACTAACTGTGCTATTGACTAAACAAGGAGTAATTACTTCAGCTACTTGGAGCAGTTGTTAAAAATCACCCAGCTTGGTGGCAGCTATCACGGTTAGGGGATGGGGCTTTGAGTTCCAAATGAACACATGCCATTCTGGAAATTAAAAATCACCGCAGAGAAAATAGTGAGCACTTCACAAACAGTAACAATTCATGACGGTAGAGTAATAATCTAACGCTTTGTCTCAGGTCATTCAGCGCCAAAATCTTTGTTCTAGAACATTGAAATGATCTATTCCAAGCCCTCATGTTATAAAGAAGCAAAAATGTAACTCAGAGAAGAAGCAAGTGCCAGAGAAATAAAACACAGCTTGGGAATGATAGGACTGGTTTTCCTGATTCTTTCTTGGGGGCTGTAAGTGACCATGGCCTTAATTTAAGATCAAGATGTGATTCTAATACAGTCAAGAGTACACATAGAGTTGATGGAACACAGTATTTGCAACTGGGATTGTCCCAGAAATCCTATGGCACCAAAACTAGACTTTACACTTTGCTCTGCAATCACTCTGAACCAAGCCTGGGAGAGAATGCCCTTTGGGAAGTTTCTCTCTGGGACACACGTGGTCGTGTTCCACGCCCTACCCCTCTTTTGGAAGCACCCCTCCACCCCCATGCTGATCTAGCCCCTTAACCTCACACTCCTCCCAAATCTAATCTTGGTTCAGAGCTTGTTTTTCCCACACAGCCCTTGTCCTAAACCCTTCCGGATAAAGAAATGTCCTAACTTGGAGGACAAAGGCACTTCCATTGTTTCTGTGCTGGTTTTGTTCTTGAGCCCATTGCCTCCAAGGAACTGGATTTTAGAAACTAATAAACAGCAGGAAGGCACTGCTGTGCTTCTGCATGTATACACATCTGTCACATCAGAACCCTTGACGCACAAGAAACAATGACTCCTTTATTATGATAACTATAACCCTTGGTAACATTTTCACCTGATCAGTGCACAGGATTAATGAAGAGAGCCACGTATTTAGTTAGCTTCATTGGCGATCTAAAGACCTCTGCCTGGCAGTTCGGTGCTGGCAGCACAAGTACCGGTGGCAGGGGTGCTAACAGCGTCTGCCTGGCCCCCTCCACGATGTCCAAGGCCGAGGAGGCCAAGAAGCTGGCAGGCCATGCGGCCGTGGAGACCCACTTGAGGAATAACCAAGTGCTGGGAATTGGGAGTGGTTCTACAACTGTCCATGCTGTGCAGCGAATAGCTGAAAGAGTGAAGCAAGAGAATCTGAATCTCGTCTGTATTCCCACTTCCTTCCAGGCCCGTCAGCTCATCCTGCAGTACAGCTTCACTCTCAGCGACCTGGACCGACAACCAGAGATTGACCTTGCCATCCATGGTGCTGATGAAGTAGATGCTGATCTCAGTCTCATCAAGGATGGTGGAGGCTGCCTGACCCAGGAGAAAACTGTGGCTGGCAATGCCAGTCGCTTCATCGTGATCGCCGATTTCAGGAAAGATTCAAAGAACCTGGGGGATCAATGGCACAAGGGAATCCCCATCAAGGTCATCCTGATGGCCTGTGAGCCGAGCTGTGACCCAGAAGCCTGGGGGTGCGATTGAACTTCGAATGGCTGTCAGCAAGGCACGTCCTGTGGTGATGGATAATGGGAATTTGATCCTGGACTGGATGTTTGACCGGGTCCACAAATGGAGTGAAGTGAACACAACTATCAAAACGATCCCAGGCGTGATGGACACGGGCCTATTCATCAACATGACGGAGAGAGTCTACTTCGGGATGCAGGACGGCTCGGTGAACATGAGGGAGAAGCCTTTCTAAACTGGCCCTGCAGGAGCGGAATGTGTTCCCCTCACGTCCCCAGCCCAGCGCCGAGGCGGACATGCCTCTCCAGGAGCCTTTGCCTTAATGTATCTGTGCCAGGTGGACACTTGGCAGGGTGGGGGGTTGAGGGTTAAATCCAGTCTTCTGAAGTATTGTTATTAAATGTCTTTTTAAAAAGAGAAATATAGGGCTTCCCTGGTGGCGCAGTGGTTGAGAATCTGCCTGCTAATGCAGGGGACACGGGTTCGAGCCCTGGTCTGGGAAGATCCCACGTGCCACGGAGCAACTGGGCCCGTGAGCCACAACCACTGAACCTGCGCGTCTGGAGCCTGTGCTCCGCAACAAGAGAGGCCGCGATAGTGAGAGGCCCACGCACCGCAATGAGGAGTGGCCCCCGCTTGCCACAACTAGAGAAAGCCCTCACACAGAAACGAAGACCCAACACAGCCATAAATAAATAAATAAATAAATATTTTTTAAAAAAAGAGAAATATAAACATATATATCTTACTATTAAAAATACTCAGTTGTTTTTTCATAAAGTAGAACTTGATTTCAGGTTTTATATGAAACATTTACCAAAAGAAAGGAGGACTGTCGTTTAAACTTTTAACTTGAGCCTGCTGGTTATGGTGAAGCCTCTGAATATTGGGTTTGCTGAGAAATGTAAATCAAACTTTTCCTTAAACTGGTGAAATGAAGGGCCCAGCCAGCAGTGATTCCCTGAGGCCTTACTGGAAACACTGAAGTTTGTTTACTTTTCTACCACACTGTTTTATTTTTAGTTTTTGTTGTGTACAGACGCACAATGTGTAGTTACGTGTTGTAAGATGTGAATGACAAAAGTCCGGTGAGTGTAGGGGTGTGGTGTGTGTGACTCAGAATGTGTAAACCACCAGGGA
Organism: Balaenoptera ricei; assembly: GCF_028023285.1. Lineage (NCBI taxonomy): Eukaryota > Metazoa > Chordata > Mammalia > Artiodactyla > Balaenopteridae > Balaenoptera > Balaenoptera ricei. Next base: position 23,717,097 of record NC_082640.1, read on the forward strand.
GAAAATGTGGGGTCTCTTTTGTTGAGAACAGGGGATTCATTCAAACCCCTCTTGTTGGAAGCCATTGGCTAGAAGTACTTGCCAGTACTGCCAAAGCACTGCTGTGAAGCACCTTTAAATGATTGTCTTTTCGTCGTTAGTATTTTTTTTGTTCCTTTATTGTTATTTGCATGGTTTGGCATCAGAAGTTGTTACCTCTTTATATTGTTTGAAGGTTGAAATAAAACAGTATGGTGCCAAACAAAAAAATAAATAAAAATAAAAAAGACCTCTGCCTCTTCCGTGAAGGGCACCTTGTTTCTATAGTTTAATTTGAATTTCCATGGTACTTGACTTGGTAATAGGTCAGATCGATGTGCAAAAATTGGGTAAGAATTAGATATTCACTTTAGGCATACTTGGTCTATAATAAACTGATAATTTTACAAGGAGGAAGAGGAAAAAAAAGTTAAAACACATCACAGTACCAGATGGTCTTCAATGCATGGTCCCTTGTGTTTCTCAAGGTGACAAAAGTTTTGGTGTAAATTGTGGGATTTATCTATTACACACCTATGTAATCAACTCTGCAGAAGATTAGTACAAACTTCGGTAATTATTGGGGGGAGGTGGTTAAAAATCCCACTGGCTGAGGATTTTCCCAAGTGTGCTGCAAGGAACACTAATCAAGAGAGGGTTTCCATAGGCAAGTAATTTGGGTAAATACTGGATCAAATAAAATAAATAGGTTTCTTAATCATTCTTCCCAGAGCCTTTATTATGTGAATGTCATTATCATGTGCACTAAGAGGTGGACCAACATCCACCATTTTCTTGCCTTAGCTGACCACAGCTTTCTTTTGAAGAGACTATCTCATGGGACTAATGCACTTCAGATTAATAGCAATAACAACATTGGTGACCACATTTGAGTTCTCACTCTGTACCAGGCATTGTGCTAAGCTCTTCACATTGCATCTCGTTTAGCCTTTCCAGGGACCCTAGGTCATAGGTCCCATTAAATCATCATTTAACAGAAGAAGAAACAGGCTCAGAGAAGTCAAACAGCAAGTCTACAATCACACAGCTGGCAAGTTGCAGAACCAGAATTCAAGTCATTCTGACTCCAGAATTTATACTCTTAACTCTCTATTGTATATCTGTCCTCATGAATCAAATGAGGAAGATAACCCCTGCCCCTGACGATTCTTGCTGAGCTAGGTTGAGAATAACTGCTTTGGGGGAGGAAGGGGCAAGAGAAAAGGAGAGAAGTCGGGGGAGAGGGGCATGATTTGGTTTAGATTAGAATAAAGTGATCCGATAGGTCATTGCTATTATTCTGAGTGTTTTGAGGGAATGGAAACCTGGACAGGACAGCCCATTCCTCATTGACAGGATGGGGAAAAGAACGGGTTTCTGGTTTTGACAGGTATATACTAAATTCATCTTTTTCCAACAAGATGCAAAGAAAAACAAGAGGCTTGTTTTATTTTTTGCAAATATTTCACATTGCCAAGGTGACCGGAGTAACATCCCAGCCACAAAACTAGTACAAACCACAGGTAGCCAAGGGAAACCAACGCAGCTCAAAAGGTAGATTCCAAAGCGAAACTAAAAATTTGAAAATTACACTAAATGGGGAGAAGGCTGCATCACAGATAAAAAAGAATGTCATTTTCTTTAAGAAGTGTTTAACTGCAAATGAAGCACAAGTTTTTTATAGGATCCATGTTCCTATAGGGCCAGTCCTTCCCCTACAAGCCCACAAATGAAACAGGTGAAAAAATGAAACGGCCTGGTACAATTTAATTGAGTTTCCTGGAGGGACAAGCTGAAAACAACCAACTTTTCCAGACCCGTGGGGGGAAAAATAAAAAGAGGGAGCAAGTCTTCTTCCATATTTTAAGAACTCTGGGGTTTGGGCTTCCCTGTTGGCGTGTTGGTTAAGAATCCATCTGCCAATGCAGGGGACCTGGGTTCAAGCCCTGGTCCGGGAAGATCCCACATGCCGTGGAGTAACTAAGCCCGTGCGCCACAACTACTGAGCCTGCGTGCTGCAACTACTGAAGCCTACGCGCCTAGAGCCCGTGCTCCACAACAAGAGAAGACACCACAATGAGAAGCCCATGCACTGCAACGAAGAGTAGCCCCCGCTCACCGCAACTAGAGAAAGGCCACGCGCAGCAATGAAGACCCAATGCAGCCAAACATAAAATAAATAAAATAAATAAATTTATTTTAAAAAAAAATCCCTGTGGTTTCTCGAAAGCTTTGGAAGTTTCTTCAGGATGCCAAGAGCATTCAGAAATTTAAAAATTGGGAATTTTATGGTTCATCAAAAGTTCAGAATCCCTGGCCCAGAAAATAAATTTAGTTAGGATGTCCTTTAAAGGACAGGGATAGACAAGGAAAGAGGAAACCACCCAAGGCCAAAGCCCCAAGGACTCCCTGAGGACCAGAACCTCTCCCCACCCTTCTACTTCCCACCTCCACCCACCCTTTATGGCCCTTTGACGGAGCACAGCTGCCCTTCTGGGCCGCCAGGAAAGGTCCAACTGCCCGAGGCTCCGGAGAGTCATTTGCGGCATGAGCAAAGTTTCTCAAAGGGATTTTCTGCCTGCTGATTTTGTGGTCAAAAGCCCATTTGACTCTCATCACTGCAGTCCCTGACTTAGTGAGACCAGAGAAAGGCCAAACTTCTTAGCCATTAACGGTCAGGAAAACCAAGAAAAGCTACCTCCAGAGTGACAGTTTCCCACAGACAAACTGTCAGCTGGCCATACCTGGCGAACGCAGGGTGGCTGACAGACTGAACTAGAAAGTCTGGTGTGGATCTTGCGGGGAGGGAAGTTGGGGCTTCTAGAAAAACCTGGAGTGCTCTATCTGAACTCAACATCCATGACAGGACCAATTTGGTGGGGCCCAGGATGCCTCAGTTCAAATGAGAAGTTGAACTCATCTTGAAAGAGGCCTAAACATCTAACTTGTTAAAAACTTTAACTCTGAGTATAGCCCTCCAAACATTCACCCCAGCTGTACCAGCAGCATCAAGAGGGAAAGGCCCCATTCTGGACCTATATCCCCAAAACTTTGCTGAGACAGAGTAAGAAAGGCTGAAGTTAAATTACAATAACTGAGGGTCTCTTGCTGCTGTGTTTCACCACGTTTACACACATAACCATTCATACGTTCAGCTAACAGTCACTGAAGCCTATCTTGGGAAAGATGCTGCGCTGGGTACTAGGAGATAGAAAAGTAAAACCACCACCATTTCTGCACCTCCCAGAGCTCACGATACAGTCAAAGAGGTAGTAGGCGGAGGTGTTGGAAAGAAAGGGCCTTCAGTGGAAACACGGAACCTGGATGCACAAAAAGATTCGCTCATAAATATTGGGTTTTAGGATGCAATAGACCATTTTTTGGAGGTTAGAGATTTTTCCATGCAAGTATTCCAGGATAAAGTAAGCCCAGCACTGAAACCCTAAGAAGCTCATAATCTGTCAAAAATGTATCTCTTTCTTTCAGACATCAGATGTTTCAGACATCTGATCAAAAAGACGTGAAGAGATGAGAGAGGGTTCAGCGTGAAGACTCTAGAAATGGACTCAAAAACCTTTGGTGACTTTCTTGAACAGCCCCAAATCATAATCACTTTCTGAGAAGTGACTTGGTCCCATTTCCGAATCCATAAAGTGATGACAAATGACCCCTGGCACCACCTTCCTCTCTAGGATGTTGAAAGAATTAATGAGATAGTGTCTATAAAATGCTCTGAGCTCATTGGAAGGTGTCAAGGAAGCAAAATAAGAAATACTGTTATCATTGAAGCTCTTCTAATCCAGCGAGCTTCAGTGGAGCTTAGAAATACCTCCATTCTCTCTTCAAATCTTTCTCTCCCTAACTTTTAAAGGTTGGCATGACTGATTCATCGAACATGACTGAAAGCAACCAACAAAATGGAAAAGAAAAGCTTCATGCAAATCCCTCTGTGTTTCTGCGCAGGGGTTTAAGCAGAGCAAAGAACACAACCTACTTCCTGTCCTCCCGATAGCTCAGGGCTCTATCTGGTTATGTGGCTGTAACTTATCCTCACTCATACAAAAATTATTCATTTTCCACTCTGAGTCAGAACCTTTTGGTCTCCAAGCCTACTGACAAAAATGCATCCACTCAAGTCATTTTATGTTTGGGATGTTTTTCCCTTAAGCATACATTTTTATCTCCTTTGCTCCGTGTCCCTTCAGAAATTACACACTTCATTTGCATCTCATTGATTTGTATATACTTGTATATTGCTCCATTAGAAACGTGAATTTTTTTTCCCCTTGTGCAGACAAGGTATACTGGATCCTCAATTAATTAAAAGCTCCTTGGTACTTTCCCTTGATCCTGAGTTTTGGTTTGTCATCTGCATTTGTCTATTTTATTGTACTCTTAGAACAGCTTCTGGGTCTAGGGAGATGGAGGAGGGTGCTGAGACTTGCTGGGAGTGCTTTTTGGAGACGCTCCTGGTATCAATCCTAGGGTTATAGTGGGCACCTGGGAGAAGTGGGTTTGCCCTTTACATTACCTCTGTCCATGTTGCAAATTCACACATTGTACATGGGAGGTGAAGACTGCTCCAAGATGGTTTCACAACTTAAATATGTGGAACATACCCACATCCTATCGCAAACACTGACCAAATGAACTCTTCAACTGAGTCAACCATTCAACAACAACAACAACAGCAAAAAGACTAACAAGAAGCCAAACAGAAGGAAATATGCTTAAATATTTTAATAAAGCACTTCAAAGGAAAGAGCACAACATCCTTCAAGGCAAAGACATTGCCATTCTCACCTTCAGTGGAGCAGGGACTTCTAGTCTCTCTAGCAATGGTCGTGACCTCCATTAAGCCATGCAGGTACTCTGCACCCTTCAGACCAGACCTAGAATCATACCAGCTCCATATAGTAAATAAGACGGCAATGGTAACTGATCTCATCCCACGGTAGACCTTCAACAAAAAGACAAAAGTAGTCATTGCAATTTGGCTGAGCCAAATGGCACTTACAATCCAGGGAGTTTCCTTTTTTCTTTTTTAATCCCCCTCTCTCCAGCACAAACTGTCTCAGGCTCAGACTGGTCCATTCTCAGTTTGCCCATCATTTCTCAGCCCCAGAGAACATGCCTTTGAACCTTTTCCTCCTGCAAGAACTAGGTCAGGTACTCTGGAAAGCCTTGTCTGTCCAATCACCCCACAGGGATTGCTTCCTTTTTCTGGAGCATCTCTACAAGGCATCCCTTATTGGGCACCGAGCATAGACGGTTCTCCTACTATGTTTGCCATTTCTTCAGTCAATCACTCTATATTGAAATGCTTAGCAGGCGCCAGGCATGGTGAGGTGCCTGGAATACAAAGCTACGTAAACACAGACCCTGTCTTTGAGTGGTCCCCAGTCTGTTGGGGTAAACAGCTTGGCTCCTCAGAGTCTGAAAACTCCTGGGGGCAGAGGTCTCTGTGATTCTTTTTGTTTCCCTCCCAGCAGCTCGCATGCTCCCTGACTCAGGTAAGAAGCACTCAGTGAATAAGGGTTGATTCAAATATGCAACCAAAAAATCCAAAAGAGAATTTTCCCAAAACTGATGCATGAAAATGCTTCATTTTCAACTCAAAGTTTCTAACAAATGCCAAGATTTAACCCTCAGAACAAGAGCAATACAGCTCAATTCCTTTAGGCGTTTTCTAATTACCATTTACCTGCTCTCTAATTTAGGAATTCTGGAGGGGATTGGAAGGGGCAGTGGGGTGGGGGAATGACAGTACATTTGCATAACAAAATAGGTTTATAGTAAGAGATTCCAGTCCCTCAAAATTAAAAAGAAACCCAAACAAATTTGCAAGGATGAGGGGACAGTTTTTCATCTTCCTCTTACCTCTAGCAAACAGCTCAGTCATTCTGAATGTCTTTAGAGGGTCCCTTTCTTCCACTGGAGGGTACATTAGCTAAGCACATCATTTATCGCTAACCAAAGACCCAAAAATCACAGAAGAGGGAAGTTGATCACTGCTCCCAAGACTGTGGAACAAAAGCCATACATTTTCCTGAGGAGACAGCCTGGCTCTGCATCTCTGTCATTCCTTCAGGGACACTGGAATTCACCTCCAGGACAGTCCCAGACAAAGCAGTGCCTGCCACAGCCAAGTGACCCACCCTGGATGCCTTTGTGTGCAAGCCCCGCCCTCTTCGCCCATTCCTGCCCCTCCCAAGCCCTTCCTGTACCTGCCACACCTCACACCCAGAGCAGCAAAGCACGGGGACCCAAGGCCATATATTTTGACCAGTGTTCCTTCCCTCCAAAGCAGATTTCCATCCGAGAGTCTCATCAAGATAAAAGGAATCAGAAAATAAGAGGGGTTGGAGAAAAGGGAAGAGAGGGGATGGGTAGGATCATTTTAATTATGAATTGATAGCATAAAAGTCCTGTGGAAACTCAATATTTGTTCATCAGATTTGGTTCAGAATAAAATTTAAAAAAAAAATTTTTTTTAACGCATGGTCTGTATTTTCCTAGAGTTTATTGACAAGAGTGAGTTGGTCTCAGCTGCATTCAGCTTCCTGATATGACACCCGAGACTTATTCTGTGACAACACATCCTGCTGGTCATGGGTTTCACTATCTATTTCCAGGTAAAAGGAAAGAAGAAGAAGGAGAGGGAGGAGGGGGGGAGGGGGAGGAGGAGGAGGAGAAGAAGAAGAAAATGGCATCCATAATGTAATTATTTTCAAGTGGGATTTTTACAAGCAGTTTAATGTAAAAGCTCATACAAATTAGGAAGGCTTGTTTCGAGTCAGAAGGACCTGTATTTCAATCCAGCTCTGCAACTTACTAGCTGGGTGACCAAGCAAACTACTTCGGTCTTCTAAACCTTAAAATGTGAGGATTAAATACATGTGATCAATATGATTAAATAGTGTGTATCCAATAGTGGAATGCAGATAAAGGACAGAGCAGAATGCCTGGCATTTGATTACTCCTCAATATGTGGAAAATAGAAGGAGAGAAGGAGATGAAAAGACATATGAATCTGTCTCTCTGTCTGCCCCCACTCCACCCCCGTGTCTCTCTGTTTACACCTCTCTCTTTACACACACACACACACACACAGAGCCCTAGATCTGAACCTAGACAGACGTCCCACATAATGACAGTTGAATAGATCTGGGCATTCCTGAACCCTAGTCCTCGGTTGATCCTGGAGGAAGAGGGTTATATCAGGAGAAAGTTGAGAAAGAGAATTCAGCCCGGAGTGGACTCCCAGAGAATCAGAAATAATTGGACCTTCAGTCCACCCAGAATAATATAGGATGACTTCACAAACCAAGTCATTCCCTTTAACTATCCTCTAGCCAAGGCAGAACCCAGGACTGGAGGTCAAAGTGCTTTTAAAGCGTTTTGCAGAAGAGAGCAGAGACCCCTCCTCAAATTTCTAATCAGTGCAAAAGAGGGAATTTGGTTATTTTTCTCAGATCTCTTCTTCACTCCATTTCCCTGTACCAGAAGTCTGCCTCGGCCACCATGGACTGCTTCAGTAAACCCTTACTGACCACTTATTACGTGTCTTGTGCTGCCATGATGGTACTGAAGATGCAGGGATTGATTGGACCATTGGATTGAGAAGCCTGAGAAGCAAAGAAATACTTATCATTGGATCATTGGTCAAAACAAAAATTCTGGCTTGTGTTTATGTACAGTGCCATGAGAACACAAAGGAGGGATGGACGGGAGCACCAAACTCAAGGCAAGAGAGTCAGGAAAGACTTCCCAGAGACGATGACTCCAGAGATGAATTTTAAAGAAAGAGTAGGAGTACTTTATGCCAAGGCTGGGGCTGCAGGTGGGAGTCATACTGAAAGCACAGAGTCAAGAGAAAGATCGGAATGAGAGCTCTAGATGATTCCCGGGGTGGGGGGAGGAGAATTTGAATCTCAAAGATGAGACCAAAGAGGTAAGCAAGACCAGGCTGGCTTATGAAGTACCAGTTAAGGAGTTTGGATTATTTCCTGAAAACTATAAGCCTTTAAGCAATGGAATGATAGAATCAAATTTCAGTTTCAGGAACTACACTCTGATGACAGTGTGAAGAGATTGAAGGTGGGAAGTGGGAGGTGAGGGGTGAGATAAAGTTGAGATGCTGGCATGAAAATGCCTCATTTTCACTCAAAAACAGTCACATGTACCATGACTTCATCCCCTGAATGAGAATAATACAGGTCAATGCCTTTAGGTGTTTTCCAACTATTCTTTACCTGTTTCCTAATTTAGGGATTTTTAAGTGGATAGGGATTAGCAAAATTGCTAACTGAATTCATGTTTGAAATAATGGAGACATTAAGAAAGACTCCCAGGTTCCTGCTTGGAAAATGAGTGGAACATGATGCCATTCACCAAGTAAGGATGAGAAGGAAAGAAGATCGGGAAGGAATGGAAGGGAGATGACTTCAGCTTGACCTTCTGAATCTGGGGTCCTGGGGTATCCGGAAGGACAGATACCCAGTGGGCAGTTATATATATTCATCTGGAACTCAGGAGAGGAATCTGAGCTAGAAACAGAGTCGGGACACATCCGTTCCGGAGGAAAGCTCACCTGGGAAGTGCGTGCAGTGAGAAGACCAAGGTCAGAACCGGGCCAACACCAACACGTAAGCACGGTCTGTGCTTCCACAGTAGGAGCAGCCAGAGATGAGAAAGGTAAATAGTGTCAAATGCAAGAGGAGAGTCAAGCAAGTAATGGAAAAAGCCCAGGGGATTTAGTAAGTTAGATGACCTCAAGGAAGTTCGTTCAGGGGCACGGTGTGGTTGGATGGCATTCTCCTTCTATTTCACTGTGACATTTGACTCACTGCTACTTCAACTTACAACTTTTCTGATGGTGTAAAAAGCAGATCAGGAGCTGCTTGGGCCCTACTGCAGAGTGTCGACTCAGCAGAGGTAAAAAGTCAACCACCAGCTGCTCAGAAGGTCAGCGGTGGTAACCAGGAGACACATGAGCAGGTGTGGGCTAAAGAGCCTTCAGAAAAACTTTCTGATCGTGGCCATCGCTTCTATTACCCTAGTATAGTTTAGCAAGGAAATAAAAATGTTCATTTTAGGTAGAATTCCTTAGAATTGCAAAGTTCCATCTAATAGTTGGGTTTTAATCGTCTTTCTGTTTACCGGGCTCTGCACATCTAAAATCAAGTGAGGGTGTGTATGCTTATTCTTTGCCCAGGTGGGGTCTTTCAGAAGAATTCGGTGCTTCAGACCTGAAACCGCAGGGCATCGCTGTGCTGAACACCCCCCGGGTACGGCGCAGGCACCATGCCTGGGGCCACCCCAGGGGTCCCCACGACTCCGAGCCCTAGCGGCAAGAGGATGGCCACGGCGAGGTCGATGGCTTCACGGGGGGGTCCCGGGCAGCCCCATAGGTGCGGGCACGCAAGGTTGACGCAGCGCCACGAGGCAGTGCTCGCCACGGCCGAGGCCATCCGGGTGCAGGTGGACGGGGTGCCCCGCCAGCGCGCAGCCTGACACGCTCGCAGCTTCCTGTGCCGCCCGGCCACCCTGCAGAGCGAAGCTGCCGGTGCCCAAGCAGCTGCGGGCGGGTCCAGGCGAGCAGCCAGCACGCACGGCCACGACGCCCAGCTTTACAAGGTGTCGCTCAAGGAGGCCTCCGTGCCACTGGGCAAGGTGGTGGTCCCGGGTGACCGTGACCTAGACCATCTGCCGGGCCCACATCAAGAGGCTCCAGCAGGAGCCCAGAGGGCGGGAGTCACATCCCTGATGTGCCTGAACTGGCCCCCAGGTGGTGCTTCCTGGAGGCCGCCACTGTCAGCTGCTTCTACACGATCGACCCAGGCCAGGAACCCCTCAGCTATGTGACTGAGATCGCACGCGGTGAAATTTATATCCTGGACCCAGAGCTGCTGGGGCCATCGCCCGGCCTGATCTCCCACGTCCCCTCTCCCCACCTCACCTTGCTCCCATGCCTCGGTCACTGCCGGGGACGCCACACCTCTGCAGGGGAGCTGCATGAGGCTGCCGAGAGGAAGGACTTCTGTAAGATCCAGACGCTGCACCAAGCTGTGGGGACCACCAGTTCCTGCACCCCGTGGTCAGTACCGGCAGCAGGGAAGGGGTCTGCTACGTTCTGGACCACCGCCGCCCCCCGCAGCCCGCCTTGATGCTGTGCAGGAGGACGGGGAGACCCGTCTGCACCCGGTGGCGGCCCTGGACTATCGCGCCACCTGCCACTGCATCCGGGAGACGGGAACCTTCGTTATGAAGACAGAGCAGGAGGGCCACACGCCCCCGGCAGGCTGAGAAGTCTCAGGACGCCAAGCCGGCCGCCTACCTAGAAATGGGCAGTGTGACCTGATGATCCAGTCAGAGGACCAGGAGATGGCTGTGTAGCTGTGAGGCCAACACTCGGCAGTAAGGGGGACCAGCCAGATGACGACCACCCCCTCCCGGCCCGCCTTACTGCCATGTGCCAGCTGGAGGGCTACAAGGGGACCCATTCCCCAGGAAAGGAGCCGCCCAGACCTAGGGCTGGACTCAGGACCTGGAGCGTCTCACCTGTCCCCCTGAGGCCCCAGCGTGACCCACAGGCTCACAGGGGAACAGGAAACTGAAGGGGGCTACGGACTTCTGAATACGGATATTGTGTAAGAAGGAACAAATTTGTATATGGGATTTCTTGAGATTTCGTGATGAATAAAAATTAACTGGATGGATTACTCATTGCCAACATAATGACAAATTAGATATGGGAACTAAGGTATATGTCAACTTCATTTTTTTTAAATTGACAAAGTAATTAGTTATGTATCAAATATAAAGGTCACAGAGTAAATGTACTCATTTCTAGTCAGTATCGGGGATGTAGAGAATTAATTAGAAAAAGATGTCAACCAACTCCCACATGTTAAAAGACACAGAGCTGGGCTTCCCTGGTGGCGCAGTGGTTGAGAGTCTGCCTGCCAATGCAGGGGACGCGGGTTCGAGCCCTGATCTGGGAAGATCCCACATGCCGCGGAGCATCTAGGCCCGTGAGCCACAACTACTGAGCCTGCGCGTCTGGAGCCTGTGCTCCGCAACAAGAGAGGCCGCGACAGTGAGAGGCCCACGCACCGCGATGAAGAGTGGCCCCCGCTTGCCACAGCTGGAGAGGGCCCTCGTGCAGAGGCGAAGACCCAGCACAGCCATAAATAAATAAATAAAAACAAAATACTTTAAATAAATAAATAAAATAAAATAAAGTCAGCGCTTTAAAAAAAAAAAAAAAAGACACAGAGCTCATCTGTCACCTTTCCCAACATCCCCCATTCCAGTCATAATTATTACAACAGTGATGAGCTTGTAGTTCTTCCATTTCACTTTTGGACATTGTGATCTTGTTATTTCTTTTCCTCTGAGTTGTTTCAGCAAATGTTGGCAAGAGAGATTCTGTACCTAATGAAGACACAATCATCTTATTTCAATTTCATTGACAAAATGTGTTGGACAAGATTAGCTATCTCGCATTGATTCAAAGTATTTGAAGGTGCGTCTGGTGTGACCCATGGTTACATAGCTTTGCTACCTCATATATGAACACGTCCTAAAAGACAATCCTAATCCCAGGAAAGAAACATTTCCAGCGCCATCTAGAACAGCACTGTCCAAAAGAAATACAATGTGAAACTTATATGCAATTTAAAATTTTCTCATTTAGGAATAATAATACCTCTCTTAGCTACCTCTGAAGTGGTCATCAATTAAACAGTGGTAATGAAATTGTCATTATATAAAGACTACCTATTACTATTACCAATTCAACTTAAGTCTCAACTGACATTTATTATCTGTTGTGTTGTACGCATTCTTAGGGACTTCTGTGTCCATCGTTCTTCCCTTTATCCCAAACTATCCCCCAGTCCAGCATAATATCTCCTCTCCCATAAACTCATCTACGTCAGCCTTGTGTTTTCCTCACCATCCCAAGAACTGCTTACCTTCACCAATGGTTTCCAAATGCTGGTACATTGGTGAGTACCAGGCTGTGAAAAAGTTTTCACAGGTCCCAGTCAAAATAATAATAGTAATAATAATAGTCACAGCCATGTAGATTTTCTTCATAAAGTCAAATCGGTTAAATCTAAATAATTTCTGTTATTCTGAGATTGTCCTTCCATTTTTTTTTTTTTTTTTTCTAAAGTGTCTCCTTTTTTTTAAATGAAAGGATGATGGTAGTGGTGGTGGTGGTGGTGATTATGATGATGACAGACTTTTGTTGTTGTTGTTTTTGTTAATGCCCTTTTGGGGCAGAAATGTTAAATGGCAATATTTATCCCCATCATTTTAAAAAATATCCTATTAGATCCATGAAGTCCACATTCCATACCTCCACCTTCTCAGGTGACAGTGAGTTGAGGAGAGGGTCCTATCTTACTATTGTTTAGCCAAATTCCCTGCTGAAGACCCTTCACTGGCTACTCATTGTTGTTGGGTTAATATCAAAATCCTGAAAATACTCATGCAAGCAGCTTCTTATCTGGTTTCTGTCTCCATTGTCTGCTTCAGCCTTGCTGGTCCCCTGCGCTGCCCCACGTCCCCACTCAAGGTCTAGGTACAAAGACCTTTCTTTTTTTCCATCAAAACTCAGAACTCCTTTCTCTTCAGAGCCTTCACATATGTGCTCTCTGCCTGGAATACCCTCTCCTTGCCCACTCCCTTCATTCCTCCCCCTCCCCCCGGGCCAGTGCTCACCATCTTTCAGGGCCAGCTGAAATGGCACACCTCCCAAGAACTCTCTGGGGTCCTCCCAAGAGATCTTTTTCCTACTTCACAGAGCGGAGATGTTGCCACCCACAGGAGAAAGTAAATGGATTTCCCAAAGGTAGAGCCAGAACTGGGTCCAAAACCTAGGTTTCCTGGTGACAGAATAGAGAGGTCTTGACAGAACCTCTATGCCCCAATGACGTCTTGATATTGGTGGAGTGAGGTGAGGTAGGGTGTGATGTGGGAAAATAAGGGGGGAGGGATTGAAATGGAAGGGCCCAAGACAGAACTAGCTGCTCCTGCCTCAACTCAAAACCCAACCCCATCAGGAGACAAGGTCATTAACAATTCTGTGTTACCCTTGGTGGGTTAAATGTAAATCTGGATAAATCCTTTGTACCCTTAAAAACAAACGAAAGAGAAGCCTTTCTGAAAGTGACATATGTCTCTTCTTTATACATATTACAATGCCTGTAAAATGTCCATTTTTCTCATTCCCTTCCACCTCTGCTTTCTGTAGAAGAATCCCCCTTGCACAGCAACAAGGCCGACAGGCTCTGGGACTGTTAGCCGCGGGTCCCCTCCGCGCCAGCTGACCTGGGCCGGCTCACCTTTGTGTGACACCAGCAACGCCATCTCTGCGAGCTCCTCAGCCACTCTGTCAGCAGGTCCTTTGTTCAAACCCACTGCCTCTAAGGAATGGAGGCATCCAGGGAACTGGGACACCCGGGGGCCCCAGGGGCACCCTCTGGGGAAGCTGCCTAAAGATCACCTTCCACCCTCCTGGCTGTTTACAGCACTTACCTAAAGGATGCTTAAGAGCCATTTTTCACAATGGATGTTTTGTGAGGACTGCCCCCACAAACAGTGTAAACTAAAGATCCCCAAACATGTTGCTTGGAGTCTGGAGCAACGTGGGTATTTGGTTCAGTAGTTCTGAGTCCTTTGCCACCAAAAAAGCAAAAAAAAAAAAAAAAAAAAAGGACCTTGTAGGCCTTTCAGACACTTCCCTATAAGAAATTATATAACAAAGCCCAGCCTATAGAAGAAAATGCCAAACAAAACTCCTGTTCCAGCTGCTGTTCAAATCTCTGATGGGGCTCATTCTGGAATGACCCTCAGGAGGGAAGTTGCTCAAGCAAGTGACATGACTCATTGGTTTATGAAAGCTGGGACAAACAAAAGGAAGCAAGTTCCTGGAGAAACAATAGGAAATATGAATGGTTTGTCTTCTGGAGAGCATGAGAACGGGGCCTCTTCTTGGCAGTCGGGGGAATCCTGCTGGAAGGCAGGACATTGTCTTCCCCGACTGGGTCCTCTGCAAGCACTCGGCATGACCTCACACACCCTCCATGTCCTGTTCTGCCCGGGGAGCCCCCTGCATTTCTTGACCTTTCCTCCAGTGAACCAGCGTGATGGGAACCACGAGAATGAGAAGGGGGAGAGCCAAAGAGATACCACGCTGACTGGATTCCTTGTCATTTACCCAGGGTTAAAGCAGAGAGAAATCTAACGCCGAAATAGCATCAGTGGGGCCACCCATTCCTTTACCTGTGCCATGACCATAAATGGCAACAAAATGGAGCAAGGATGAGAAGTTCATGGTTATCTTAGTGAACAGGAAAAAAATGGGGGTGGAGGCTGTGAAAATAGGCCACTGGTTGAGTAATTACTCTACAGTATTTTTCTACTGGTAAAAATTGGGAATGTCAGCAGAGAATAAAGTACTTAGGACTTAGAGCTGGCCCTCCTTTGCCCACCTAGAAGAAGAGCCACATAAGGGTGATAAACTCTTTGAACTGTGTCTAAGTACCAGTACTGTTTACTTTGAGGAAGGAAACTGTCAGTTCTGTTTCTTCACAAAGAGCCAACCACAATGTGCCTGATGGATTTGGGACTAGTGAAAGAGGGGACCGTCAAGTGTAGGAAACAAGGTTTATCTCGGGATTAGATTTAGGAAGACAAAAGTCATCAGGAGACGGCTGGGCAGGCATTGTTTGCTGTGAAACTCCAAGCATGGAGCTGTTTTTCTTGAGGGTTCCCCTTACATCCTGGGTGGGGATAGGAGACAAGACCCTAAAGTACTCTTTCTATTATTCACCAATTTTAAGAAAAGTAGATTCCCCCCCCCCCCACTCCAGTAGTTTAGATGGCGATTTCTTCCTCCTTCCCACAATACTATTCTCTCTTAACTGAGAGTAACACCAAAACTTCATGATCAGAGGGTTATTAATAATCAGTATGGGGAGAGTTCCATTCCATCAAGGAATTCCACCTGAAATGTCTTGAATGTTGAGAACTACTGGGGCAGGAAGCAGATTTTGAAAGTCTACCCTTTCTGTTTCTGAAAGCAAATGTAAAGTAAAGCATATATGCCCAGGGATAAAACAAAGAAAACTCTCATGGGCAAAGTCGAAACGTGTGTGGACTCGAGATCTGGGAAAGTTCTTTCCAGAGCATTCCATGACACAAGCATATGCAATTTGAAAAATGAAGAGTTTCACTTAAGGTTAAACATACTTTGAGTCACTGGCAAGTGCTGCTACCAAAGGAAAAAAAAAAAAAATCAGAATTCAAGGAAGAGGCCAAAATGTCCTTTATTTGCAAAACACTTTTTCTACTAGTCTATGAAGTAAATCTTATGCTCTCGAAAGAATTCAGAGGCTTCAAAGTTGCTGACAAATTGACCAAGTATGTCTGCTGTAATGGCTTTTACTCTACTCTCAGAAAATGTTCAGACTTTGATATTGCCATTTTTCTAAATACTACAGACTGGCCTGCTCCCACTTCATCTTGCCAGTAAGCAAGACAGACTACTCCTTTTTTTTTTTTTAACAGATTTAAATATTCTTTTGGGAAACTCTGTTATGTCTTAGATCCATTTTGCTCAGCATTTCTTTTAACTTCTGCCCTCTTTTCCATTAAGATGAAAATCTCGTACCTTTCCTCCTAAAATAGCCAATATTCCCCTCTGTTGAGATTATGTCTTCAAGGTGGGAACCAGTTGTTCAACCCTCACAGCCAGTTTTGTAAAGGTTTATTTTGTGTTCTTTGTACTATGAAAACAATATTTTCCCCACTCTTTTCAAATAAGAGATCGTGGGCGAAGAGAAAATGATTTTCCAAACCATCTCCAAATAGAATATTCCCATATGACAACCATTACCTATCCCACGACCCAATCTGAGTTGGCAAATCTTCCTTGGATTGTTGCTTTTCCAAAAGCACCCACACTTGGTAAGGATAATCTTTAAGGTTCTAACCATACTTCTTAAATATTCGAATTCATGGTGGGTCTCAAGGAAGCACAAATGATTGATTTTGGTGACAAACTGAGGGAGACTGAACAAAAGAACTGTAGTTTTTTTCTGTTGGGGTGTTTTATTTATGTATTTTAATTATACCGCGGAGATTCCCTAACTGGGCTCTTTGAATCCCAAAAATCTTAATGGAAATTTGATGAGTTCAAAGAGCTTCTTAGAAACAGTGGGTTTGCTTTTGAAGAAGACACACGATGTAATGCAAGCCATCCACCACGTTATTAAATAAATCAGTTTATTTCTTCTTGTCGTTTGCTGTTTGCTCTCATTATGTCCCCTTCAATTTTATTTGCTTTGAATAATAAAAAAGAGGAAATGAATCATAACTTCCTGCAAACGAATTTTAAAAGCTTACACGAGGTTTCGGCCACTTAGAGATCCTTGAACGAAGAATGGTCCTCTGGTCTCTGGGAACTTGGTTCTGTAGGACAAAGTCTTGGAGGTAACACCACTGATGTGGTAAGAGAGGTAGGTGGTTCCCCAAGCCCTGCCTCTGACCCAGGCTGTCAGATCAGATCACTCAGCTCTGGAGTTCCGGGGGGCAAAAGACGCTGCTTATTTAATTGGATAAACAAAATTCTTTCCAAAATCAAAACTAATTGAGATGTCATCTAAAGAGTGCTTCTAATACAATGGTGGGAAAACCTGTTCTGGGCCATTTAAGACACTGTGATGGGGGCTGGACTCGGACCAGCTCACCTTCTTCATCTTAGTGTGTCTCCCACCCAGCTGGACCCGGGAACCCGATGTGTGCTCAAAGCTGGGGGCAGGAATGACTGACCCACTGCAGGCCTGTGGACACACAGAGGATGAGAGAACAAGCATCTGCCTAAAAGCTGAAAGTAAGAGAATCCCCACGCAAGCTAGTGTGGGCAGGAGTCAAGAGAGTGCCCCTGGGCTAAGACAAGTCTTGCTTCCTTCAGGACTCCAAGTCTCCATCTAAAGGAATTGCGGGGAGTCAGGTGAAAACCTCAGAACCCTCCATGCTCCCTGGGAAGACGGAGGAAAGACGTTTGTGAAATTCTGCTCTGAGTCCAGGAGTGTAAGTCTGACGACAAACCTCCATGTCTCACTAGCTTCTGTCACTGGGGCTCAAACAAAAGACAGAACAGCAAACCTCCTGAGTTTCCCCTCCATTCAAGACATATTCCCAAGAGGAGAAAAAGAGAAAATGGTCAAGAGTTGAGGGTTTTGTATGTTTGGACATACAAGAAGGCAAAGGAAGTCAATACAATGATGCACAAATCTGGACAGAACTTAGAGACAGAGTCTGTCCAACTCTCACAGACTATGTACCAGGTATGCTCTAAGGGAAGAGTGAAGGAGTGTCTTCTGGGGCTTCCAGCAGATTTTGAAGGATTTAAAGCATATATTTTATTCTCATAAACTGTTATATATTTTCCCTGTTGGGCCATTACTTCTCTTTCTGTGTCTGTCTATCTCTCTCTCTCTGTATGTTTTGAGAAACACAAGCACAAAGAATACTGCTAAAACAGTGCCCAATGACTTGATTGAGGATATGTGTTCTGACAAAACACTTTAATACTGGTTCATCTCTTTGGGGATATATTCCATAATTTTTCTCCCGAGGGTGGTGGTAACTGCTAAAACCTTACACCTACAAGAACCGTACTCTGCTCTGTGGATATCTCGTTTCTTTCTTCAGTCACTTCTGTATACAGATTCCCTCCCTGCTTCGGAATTGGGAGTTCTGACTAAGGTAAATTCTAGAATTTAATCAATAAACATAATTACGTTTAGTCTTTAGTCGCTTGTATGTGTAAAACTATAGAGGAAGTATGATAAGGCAGTGAAAAACAAAACTCCGACGTTAGACCCTTTGGATTTGAATCCCAACTCCAAGAGCGTGAGTATTGTGTGACCTTGGGTGGCTTGTCTCTCCCTAAGCTGACAGCTGGGGGGCTAAACCTCCCTGGGGCTTAAAGATGATGGAGTGAGGATGTATGTTATAACCAGAAAGGACTCGGAAAAGGGCCTGGCATGCAGCAAGCACTGTAGAAGTGTTTGCTATTCTTATTCAATCTATTAGTGATGCCAAATTGCCAGGGAATTAATTAACTTTCCATCTAGAAGCCTAGTGATTCCGTTATTCTTTCAACCATCCTTTGCATAAATATGGGTGTGTACACACACGTGTATCCTTGTACGTATATATGGGTGCACGCATGCACACACATGAAGTTTTTTCTAAGTTTCAGACAACATTAGGATACATTGCCTAAGAGTAAGGATAAACTACTTAACCACGATAATATAATCACCCAGGAAATTCTATAATAATTCCATACTATAATCTATTAAAATATCTAATCCATATTTAAATGTCCCCAATGACACCAAGAATTTGTTTTTATAGCTGTTATTTTCCAAACAGGATTCAGTCGGAGTCCAAGCATTGGATTTGGTTCTTATGATAACTGCTAAAGCCCCCTCCCCCCAGAAGTTTTCCTATACCTTCCCCAATAGAATTCCTTAACCAGAGAAATTAGGGAACCCCTGGCTCAGAACCATTTCTGTTGATTTCTGCTGTTCTTCACACAGCTCAGAGGGACGTCTGTTGTGGTTTCCAACCGTTGTATTTCCATTAAATGAAACCTCGACTGAGAACAGTAACCTCTGGAGACCAGTCACCACCCCTCTCGGCGCTGAAGTTTCCTGGGAGTTTTATATTCATTTGTGTCTCCAGCGTAGCTGCTTTCTTTGTTAATTGTTATTTTAGAAATCTTTGCCCACTCTTCCTTTTCTCTGCCCTTCTTACCATCAGGCCTGACACCCAGCATCTCGAAGGTGAGAACTGAACTCCTGCTACGTTGGTCTCTTTCTCATGTTCCCACACTGACTGCCAACCCTTCCAACAGAGAGCCAACGAGACAGGGACAGGAGGCTTTTACTTTGACTTGCAGATTACTCGAAGCTAGACAGTTAAGCTATCTGATGGCTTTATTCACTTCTCTGTCATTTGGCCTGTACCCTTTTTTTTTTTTTTTAGTTTTATTGAAGTACAGTTGATTTACGTTGTGTTAATTTCTTCTGTACAGCAAAGTGACTCAGTTATACACATATATATATATTCTTTTTAATATTAAGTGGTGTGTTCTCCAAACTCTTCTGAGCCATTTTGAAAGCAAAGCTGGCATTTCCTCTTCCGACTGAAAATCTCCAGGAGCAAACTGGATGAGGCTTCCCAGAGGAAAGGGTTTGGTTTGCCCCTTCCCAGAGGGTCACTGTGCTATCTATTGACACATTCCAAAGCCTCATAAAAGCTGTCAGAGACTACCCGAGAGAAACACCCATTAAGTATTATGGGTCTTGATCTTTACAGCTCCTAATAACTTTTCCCTTTGAGTTTGCCCAGAGCTCCGCACATAATTAAAACAAATAAACAAACCAACCTTATTTCTGCCTTGCCTATGAGTTTGCTGTGTGACCTCAGGAAAGTCACTTAACCTTTCTGGTCCATATTTTCTTCTTCTGTTAGGACCAAAAAAAAATAGTATGGACAGAGAAATCACTAAAGAATAAATTATCATAATAATTGAGTAGATTTTTTAAAAAATCTTTAATTCATCACTTAAAAAATATATCTAAAATCAGAGAAAACTTAGTTACTTCTAAATGACTAAGTTTTAGGAGACTGAATTTCCAAAACATAGTCACTCATCTAAGCATATAAAACTTTCCTTAAGAGTCAAAGATCACATGAAGGGCTTCCGTATTTTTGCCGAAAGCAAACCAAAATAAAGTAGGAGGAACTTGAAAGGGAAAGGAAATTTCTCTTTTAAATGTCCTGGAATCATCGCTGTGTGGTCAAAGCAAATGTTTTCATGTGACTCTTATTTTTTGCATTAAGTATATCAATAACACTTAAGCTCTGATCCAAAAGTTTCCATCATTTTCCCAAAGGGACCTCGTTTTCTCAGGATGAATTTATATAAATTTTGTCCAATAGAAATATTACCAGCTAAAATGTTTTTGTTCTGGGCTTCTAACATTGCAAAGCTCTGTCTCAGCTGAGTACCCATTTAGCCTCATTCTTCATAGCTCTTTGGCAAATGCTTTCTCACTGTTTTTTGTTTTTAGCGAAATATGAATACTTCACCTTAGTTCACAGAGGTTTGCCACCCCCTCTTTTGTGCACTTAGAGTTGCCATGAAATTCATAGTGTTATGAATTATTTTGAGGGTGTCACCATGTGGTGATTATATTCTGATCTTACTTCATTCCTATGGGTCTTTCCTCCCCCATTTCCCAATGGTAGTCCTATTTCTACTGTTTGGGAAAAGCTCAGAGAATCTAAACAGACTCTAGGAGTCTAAAAATTTAAAAATATGCACAGGGCGTATCTTCTAAATAGAGAACTTAAAACCCTAAATTCTAAATGCCTAGCTTACTTCCATCTATTTTCAAAAGCAAAGAACAATATTTTATCTTGAAATTAAAGTTAACATAAATAACAATGTTTGGAGAAAACTTTCTGCCAATGTCTAAAGCCAAAGGGACAGGCTGAGTCCTTGCTGAGGCCTGAAAGAGAATTAGGGGAAAGTCAGAGATTTCCTGTCTTTGTAATGAGTTTACTAATTAAATCTTAATTGTAAACCAAGCTGAGCAAAATTTAAATGAACCTCTGGTGCCAGCAGCCAGGTTATTACGGTGGAATTGTTTATAAGGACAGGAAAGTGACTTTCTAAACATCAGATTCCTGTGCGTTAGCCAAGACTCGGAGAAAGTTCCCAAGAGGGGAAACACAGAAAAAGGCAGGATAAGTGACTTGGGCCTTAAGATAATTAAATGACACTGAGATGTCTCCAGTGCCCTGAATTCAGTCATTGCCGGGGGCCGCCATCTTTCTGTTTGGATGAGCTGGAAACAGCCACATCTGCAATAACCCATGTGTTTTCCCCCCATTTTACAGCCATTTCAGCAGCAACCTAACAGTGATGGAAATGGAAATCCCTTTACTTTGTAAACCCTGACTGTTCTATTGAAAAATAAGCCTTGCAAATACACAGAAGTCCAAGCACTGGAGAGAAACCAAGCTGCCATAATAAGAGAGTGAAAAAGAAAGTTGGTTTTATTCTCTCCTGGTATGATGGGAGAGAAATAAAAGGCAGGTTGTAAAATAAATAAAAACAAGAGTCTTGTGGCTATGTATGTGGTTCAACATTATTTATTAGAAGATTAAGAAAATGAATTATTCAAATGCTCCTATTTTGCTTTGATTGTTAACATTCACTCATTTAAAGTGAATTCACTCATTAAAGTGAATAAACTTCCATATAGCCTTTCTTTTTAGAGGCAATTTTTACAGCCAGCTTTTCTTTTCCTTATAAATGTATTTGGCCATTAATGCCCTCCATTTGTGAAAAAGAATATATATATATATATATATGTATGTATGTATAATTGAATCACTTTGCTGTACACTTGAAACCTATACAACATTGTAAATTTAACTATACTTCAATTTTAAAAAATCCTCCATTTGCCTCATTTTCCACTGGAAATGGGCCTATGTGCTGAGTACCCAGCAAAGTACCCTCACAAACTAGTAGCACGTCACAGAGCAGGGACCATGTGGGAAATATTCCATCGCAATCCTAAAGGCAATTTGGTTGATAGAAGAAGTGTTGGCCGATACATGTGTTCCAAAGGTGGGCGACTGGTAGACATGTTCATTAGCATAATTCCATCCTTTATCTTTCTATGCTCTCCAAGGAAACCAATGATAGGAACACTGGGATAAATATTCTATAGAGTAAAGGGTTAAAATAAAAGAGGCAATATAATTTGAAAATATATTAATATTATATATAATTGTGATATAATGTAGTCCATTCATTTATGTAATTTCTGAAATGCAAAATGATCTTGCTATTCCACCAAAATTTTTTTTATTTTTTCCTTTAGGCCTGCTCTTGGGTCAGAGTAAGAGAAGTTGCCTTCAGAGCAAATTATGGGACTAGACTCCTTCTATTTGGTCAAATGTCATAATCTATACTCTTGGGTCTTCACATCAGATATAGGTGGCTTGGAGGAAGTCATAATTCCAACAGGAGCCACACTGAACATAAATGTGACATGTCTCTACTCTTCACAAGGCTATTAAAAGGTTTAAGGGAAGGACTGGGAGTGTATAATTTATTATTAGTGTTATTGTCATTTTGACCTTTTAATCCAGAAGGAAAGAACTCAAGGAAAGTGTCCCCTGGAAGACTGTATGTATTAAAAAAAAATCTCTTCCGGACTTCCCTAGTGGCGCAGTGGTTAAGAACAGCCTGCCAGTGCAGGGGACACAGTTACGAGCCCTGGTCCAGGAAGATCCCACATGCCGTGGAGCAACTAAGCCCGTGAACCACAACTACTGAGCCTGCGTGCCACAACTACTGAAGCCTGCACACCTAGAGCCCGTGCTCCACAACAAGAGAAGCCACCCCAATGAGAAGCCCAAGCACTGCAATGAAGAGTAGCCCCCGCTCACCGCAACTAGAGAAAGCCTGTGCACAGCAACGAAGACCCAACACAGCCAAAAATACATACATAAATAAATAAATAAATAAATAAATAAATAAATAAATAAATAAATTTATTAAAAAAAAAAAACTTCTTGGAGTCACTTTCTCAGTTATCCCCAAAGAGAATTTTTAACCTACTATTTATTTACTCAGTAAACTTAAATTGTTTTTATGGATCTTTGCCAAAACTCCTAATTGTTGTTTCTTTTGCTTTGCTTTTAATAGGACCCAGAACCTACATGGAGCTTTACATAATAAAACCTCATTTCATCTTCGAAATCTTTGGAGACGATTTTAAGCTCTGGTAGAGCCTCTATTTCAGAGATACAACTTCTGCTTATTGTTTTCTATCTTCCAAGTAATCAAAACATAGAAACTGGTGCTGTGACCACAGATAGCTCCAACGGAATAGTCTGCCCTGTCTCCATTGGTTTCTTGAGTGTTGTTCAAGAGAGAAAGAGGATAAACCATTTCAGGTTTAGTCATGGGGTCAGAATTTTGGAGATACATGGCCTGGCTGTTGTTTGGAAGTTGCTGGTGTACTTTTTTATTTGTTCTTTAAAATCTTTTCCTTACTTTCTCCATCATTACCGATGCTATGGCAAGAACAAAACTGGTCTCCAGAAGCCTTTCTAGGGAATAAGCCAGTTCTAGGAACCCTGAGAGCCATAGATTCCTTCATTGTTACTGCTGGGAGGGACTTCCGTCTCCATCAGTTTTAAAAAGGTGAAAGAGGGATTTAACTGGCAGATGGTCCAACTGCACCTGGACAGCACGGTCCTATCCAGAACCTGAGCCTTGGTCTCACTCTACCAAAAGCCCTGTCCTTAGGCTTCTGCTAATTGTCTAGCTTTTGCAGGCTAAAGAGATCTTCACAGGACTAACTGGTGCTAGGACGGAAGTCAGGGAAACTGCTTTGTTAAAAATATATTTAGCATGGGACAGAATCCAATTTCTTACAGCATGTAAATTGTCTGCAATGAAGTGCCTACAGATATAAATATATACGGACTTCCTTCACCTTTTGGTTAATTCAGAACTTAGTGAGGGTTAAGACCTTAAATATTATTTAGTTTAATGCCTTAATTTTACAGATTAAAAAAAAAAAAGAGAGGCCAAAAGAAATATGTAGTCTATGGTAGAGACACTTTGGCACTGCCTTCATAATTCCTTATATGATTATGTCCAGAGAGCCCAGAAATGATAGGGAAGCCATATACATGTTTTACTTCAACAAGGTGGCTTAGCCCCCGTGGTAACAGGCGAATGGGGATGGCATAATAAAATCTGACATTAAGTTTTGGGGGAACTTTGTTTCATTAAAATGGATTTTTCCCAATTAGACTTCCATTTCTAGATTTCTGGGATGTCAAGTGATAATCTGAACTGTACTGAAAAGCACTAGTAGTCTGGTGGGAGCAAGATGATAAGCAATTTGGGCAAAATTACCAGCCAAAGGTCAGATCAGTTCCAGCGACAAGTCTCACAGCTGAGTGTAAGCTCCAGCACCGACGGCCACAAGCCCCCAGATGCTGTGAGAGGCTACTCTCTCCCAGACTAAGCGGAAGTGTCCCGCTGGGCCACCACATCTAATTTGATTTCAGAGAAAATAATGAGAAGCTTTAGAAAGCCCCCAATTTTTTTCCTCTTTCTTACCTTCTTTTTGAACAAGGAAATCATTGCTTTGGAAAGCCAAATTTGGTTTGGTTTGTGGGTTCCCCCCGCAACCCAAGGACTGTTGGAGATCACATTTTCCACCCAAGACTCAGTTTTGTAGCTTGTAGATTTTGTAGCTTATTCAAATGAGGTACATATGCAAGAGAGGAAAACATGTGAGGATAGAGCTATCTCATTCTGTAGTAATGAGAGGGAGGCAGTGGCGAAGGGTAAGTGGATTTGGAGGTATTTCTCAGCTGATGAAAAAGAGCTTCTGGCAATGATCAGTCTTGCAGGGGCAACTGCGGACTCCCAGAGCTGGCGGCCACACAGCTGAGCTTCTGTCCCCCAAGGAGTACAGAATCAGGCGGGGCAGGCTATAGACTGGTGTAAAGCCACTGAAAATGATATAACCAACGTTCAACTCCACGAGGGCAGGGAATGGTGTCTGTCTGTTAATTACTGTGTCCCCAGAGCCTAGAACAGGGCCTGGGCCAGAGTTGGTGTTTACTGTATATTTGTAGACAGAAGGGTTACCATATTTGGGAGAAGCACCAAGCCAAGGATTAATTCAAGAAACAGTCTCTGAGTGTCTGGTTATTAGCAATGTCCTAAAAATTGCAAAAAACACAAAGACAAAATATTTTTTTAGTAAAATATTGCAAGTGGTATGGCATGGTGAAAAGACCACAGCTTTGAAGATCACTTTCTCAGCCTTGACCTTTGCAGGCTCTGTAACCAGGGCGAGTCACTTCCTCTCATGTAGCCTCATTTTTTTAATCTGTAAAATGTGGATAAACCATAATTCATAAAGGTACATACACCCAGTGTTCACTGTAGCACTGTTTACAGTAGCCAAGACATGGAAGCAACCTAATATTCATCGACAGATGAGTGGACGAAGAAGGTGTGGTATATATATATTAGATATAGTGTATATATATATATATATATATATATATATATATATATGGTGGTGTGTGTGTATACACACACACACACACACACACACACACACACACACAATGGAATATTACTCAGCCATCAGCAACATGGATGGACCTAGAGATTATCATACGAAGTAAAGTAAGTCAGCAGAGAAAGACAAACATCATATGATATATCTTATATGTGGAATCTAAAAAAATGATACAAATGAACTTATTTACAAAACAGAAATAGACCCACAGACATAGAAAAAACACTTATGGTTACCAAAGGGGAAAGGCTGGGGGTAGGGATAAATTAGCAGTTTGGGATTAACATATACACACTACTATATATAAAATAGATAACCGACAAGGACCTACTGTATAGCACAGGGAACTACACTCAATAATTTGTAATAACCTATAAGAGAAAAGAATCTGAAAAAGAGTAGATATGTTTATATGTATAACTGACTCACTTTGCTGTACACCTGAGACTAACATAAAACTGTAAATCAATTATACTTTAATTAAAAAAAAAAAGGAAATGCACCCACCTCACAGAGTTTTGTGGGAAGTAACTGAAAGGAAAGTGCAGAACACAATTCCTGGCATATAGTAGGTGCTCAGTGAAGAGTATTTTATATATATATATATTTTGATGACAAATTTTTGTTTACTAAAAAAAAAAAGCAATACCAAAAACTTAGAGACAAATGGGCAGCCCATACTGGTTGACATTCATTCTACATATTTTTTTCCAGCTTTATTGAGATACAGTTGACATAAAACACTGTGTAAGTTTGAGTTATACGTGTAGTGATTTTATATATGTATGTATTGCAAAATGATCATCACAATAAGGTTAGTTAACACATTCTTCATCTTATATATTTACAATCTGTGTGTGTGTGTGTGTGTGTGGTGAGAATTTTTAAAATATACTCTCTTAGTAACTTATAAACATAAAATACGTAAGTATGGTCACCATGACGTATATTACCCTCTGGCCACCTTCACCCATTTCCCCCACCTCTGGCAACCACCATTCTCTCTTTGTTTCTGCGAGTTCGGGTTTTTTTTTAGATTACACATATCAGTGAGACCAGGTGGGGCTGTGTTTCAATGCGGTCATTTGCTAGAACCGCGTAACAAAATACCACTGCCTGAGTGGCTTGAACAACAGAAATTTATTCTCTCACAGTTCTGGAGGCTGGAAGTCCAAGATCAAGGTGTTGGCAGGTTTGACTTCTTCTCAGGTGTGTCTCGCTGGCTTGTGGACATCCACTTTCTCACTGTGTCCTCACCTGGCTTTTCCTCTGTGCATGGGTGCTGTCAGTGTTTCTTTGTGTGTCCGAATTTCCTCTTCTTATAGGGATGTGGGTCAGATTGCATTAGGGCTCACTCTAATGGTCTGATTTTAACTCAGTCACTTCTTTAAGGGCCCTAAATCCTAACACAGTCACATTCTAAGATACTGGGGGTTAGGGCTTCAACACATGAATTTGGGGAAGGATGAAGTTTGGCCCATCACATCCAGTAAAACTTTATTTACAAAAACAGGCAGTGGGCTGATTTGGCCCGTATGTCGTAGTTTGCTGAGTCCTGGTTTAGAGCCTTTAGTCCAGCTGCTTAATTTGTTAGATGCAGAAAACTGAAGTTGAAAGAAGCCAAATGACTTGACCCAAGATCACTCAGCTGGTCTGAGGCAAAACTAGGAGTAGGACCCAGCAGGATGCATTTGTCACCACCCCACGATCTCCCACACTGATGTTTCAGGCAGTGCAAGGCTACATGTGGTCAGACTGGAGGGAGGAAGGGCCCTGGGTGGTATGGGCTCTGATGAACATGGTGGGAGCAGAGCAGAGAAGGCAAATGCTACAGGAAGACCGAGGCTGACAGCACTTCCCAAGGAGCTCTCAGACCACGCATCATGAGGAGGCAACATTTGACTTGTGACTTGAGAATAAGAAGGACTTCCTGCATCTCATCTCTTCTCCTCCTATGGATTTATCACCATCTGCAATCATCCTCGTGACATTTCCTCCTGAAGCTCCGTGGTTCTCATGCAGCCCCCAGTCTAGAGCCCCTTCCTCTGCTCCCTGAACTCCTGTTCAGGGGCACCTCTCCTTCAATGATCAGTTTATCTATCTATCTATCTATCTATCTATCTATCTATCCATCTGCTACATCTCCTTCTTTTGTGGTTCCACCTCCACAGGCACAAATGTGCAAAGGTCTTCCATCTTAAAACAGTTCCTCGATCCTAAGGCTCTTCACTTCCTCTAAGAACAGGTTAAACACTTCTCAACCAATGGCACTCTGGCTCCCGCCCCCAACATTCCACTAAAATCATCCTCACTGGGGTCGACCATGACTCTCTTGTTGCTAAAGCTCACGGCCGCTCTGGGTTCTTATCTTGCTTCCTCTCTCTGCTCAGCATTTATCCCTGTGAGCCACTCTCTTTCTTTACACCCTCCTTCCTTCACCTCTGTGGTCCCATTCACCCCTGACTGTTCTTCTTCCTCACTGGCCACCCTTTCCCAGGTTATTCTGCCCTGGCACCTGAGCTCCATGAGATTAGGGACCTTTCCATCATGTTCACCACCATATAGCAAACATTCATGACAGTTTCTGGCCTGCTTTAATAAAACTCAGTAATGAGTTATCCAGTTCCTAGATGGGAGTCCTTAAGATTCTGTCCCTGGCCCTGGTTCTTCCACTGTATACAATTCTATAGGCAATCATGTTCCCTCTCTGGGTTTTCATTTATTCTTGGAAGCTGATCTCTACTTTAGAACCATCTCTTGATTTCAATATGCACAGTCATTTGTGTGTCCAACTAACATATGTCTCCTGTTAAATACTATCAGTCCCTCCTATTCCTTACAGGATATATCACTCTATCATGGGCTGAACTTTGTTCCCCAAAAAGATATGTTGAGGTCCTAACCCCTGGTGCCTATGAATATATAACCCTATTTGGAAATAGAGTCTTTGCAGATATAATCAAGTTAAGATGAAGTCACTAGGGTGAGCCTAATCCAATATGACTGGTGTTCTTATCAGAAGAAGGAAAATTGGACACAGACACATGCAAAAACTGCCACATGAAGACAGAGACACAGAAAGAAGATGGCCATGTGAAGATGGAGGCAGATATTGAAGTGATGCTGCCACAAGCCACAAGGAACACTGGGCCCACCAGGAGCTGGAAGAGGCCAGGACGGATCCTCCCCTAGAAGCTTCAAAAGGAACCAACCCTGCCAACACCTTGATTTTGGACTTTTAGGCTCCACAACTGTGAGACAACAAATTTTGGTTGTTTCAAGTCACTCATTTTGTGGTTATTTGTTATGGCAGCCCTAGCAAACTAGTACACCCTCACTGTGGAAGTCAAAATCACATACGGAAAGAAAAAGAGGAAGAAAGAAAGAAAGAAAGAAAGAAAGAAAGAAAGAAAGAAAGAAAGAAAGAAAGAAAGAAAGAAAGAAAGAAGAAAGAAAGAAAGAGAAAATAAGAAAGGAGGGAAGGAAGGAAGGAAGGAAAGAAGAAAGGAAGGGAGGGAGGGAAAGAAAGACAAGTCTGTTTATCCAAACTTTATTTCTCACTATTTCCATGCTCACTCCAGCCCCATAAAAACATCAAAATTCCATACATATGCCAATCTTCATTTGCTCTCTCATTTTTACACATATTTAGTTAGAACAGTCAAGACCCAGGTGGAATCCACCTCCAATAATGTCCTTATTAACGTGTTCAGTATTTACAGAATGTAAATACCACTAGACATCCAGTTTCTCTCCCTGAAGCCAGGACTCCAGTTCCACGGAGCTCTGACTTCTCTCTGTGTCCACCTCCTTAGGACTCCAGTCTCCTTAAAGGCAGAATAACACCAACTCATACTCCCTTTGGCATCTTCCGTGGTGCCATTAGGCATTTAGTGAGCAAGGGTTAAGGAGTTTGGGGATTAGAGATCTGGAGGTAGCAGTGGCTGGGTCTGCTTTCCCCCTTAGAGTCACCATTTATTGAGCATTTACTGTGTACCAGGCATGCTAAATGTATTATCTCAGTTAATCCTCACAATCTTCTTAAGAGGTGGGTCAATTATTTTTATCCCTGTTTTACAGATGAGGAAACAACGGCTTTGGAGAGACTCACCACTAGTCAGGGGAAGTAGCAGAGAGGAGAATTCAAACCTTAAACTGGCTCCAAACCTTGTGCTGTGACGATTCGCTGCTTTCCCTGGTGGTTCCTGATCCATTAGAGGGAAGAAGCAGAATAAATGTTTTCCTCACTCCCCTTATAGGATACAAGTTGATAATTGCTAAGGAAATGAGATCACTACTAAAATGATTTTTGGCTCATGCCAAAAGCTAGCCTCTGATCTATTGTTAAAAAGTGTTCTCCAGAGAACGGACTTGGTTTAGTAATCAAGCAGAAGCTTCTGTGACTGTGAAAGACTGCTGGGAACACAAGGGAAGTAACCAGCCGTAGGGGTCACCTCACTGAACACCCCGCCCCATGTGGACCACGCTCACCCAGATACTATGTATCCTCCAAAGATCACCAGGCACAAGACCCCACAGCCTGCTACCAACCCCAGTGCTGCATTTCATCCACCATGAGGACCTTGTTTTTAATATGCTCATAATGATTAATACGCAGTATGTTGCCTCTGGTCACAGTGGTTTATGTGTAGGCTAGAAGACCAATTATAAAGGGCAATATGGAAATTATCCTAGGATCCTCAATATCAGAAATTCTGTCATTGCAATAAAGAATGCATAAGTAATGGGGGAAAAAATACTGAATGCCCGCTTGGAATTGTTGTTTAAATTTTCTAGCACCTGCCTTATGATAGATCTTGGGTTACAGGCTTTAGCCACTTTGTGTTTTTGTCAGGGTCTCGAACAATGTTCTGCTCATTGATTTAAACACACTTGTTAGTAGAAAGATGGTTACCAGGGGTGGGGAGGAGGGGAAAGGGGGAGATGTTGGGCAAAGGTAGTAAGTTATAATTATGTTGGATGAAGAAGTCTAGAGGCCTAGGGTACAGCACGGTGACTAGAGTTAATAGCATTGTATTGAATTCCGCAAGTTTGCTGAGACAGTAGATTTCAGGTGTTCTATGCAAAAAAAAAGTAAAACTACATGAAGAGATGACACGTTAACTTGACTGTAGTCATCATTTCACTATGTAAGTGTATATCAAATCATCATGTTTCCACGTTAAATATATACAATCTTTCTTTAAAAATAAAATAATAAAAAACAGACATGTTAATTAGCAATTTCTATGTTCTATATTCTATAACTTCCTCTTTTAAGTGGATAATCATATTAGGCAGGTTTCAAATAACAAAAAGTTTATTATGTGGTCAGAGGTGGTTGGTTATTTTCCATCCCTATTGAAAATTAGAGAAGAGATTGAAAACTCAGGTTTTAAACATAAAGAATTTTCTCCAGTGGTGTTCATTAACACGCCAGGATGATGTTTGCTGGTAGAAACTGAGTGTCTCATTCCAGACATCATCTGCTTATCAAAAGGACTCTTAAGATGCTGACTTCATCAAATTCACCTGGCCACCTCCCCACCTCACAGCCTATGCTTCAGCCACACCTTCTGTGTTTTCTGAGAACCTGGAAAGCAGGACCTCTGATCCTCTGGTAGGACAGCTCTATGCATCCCTCACGGACCAATCTCAAATGTCACCTCCTCCAGGAAGTCTTCTCTCATTCCCCACCCTTAGCCCCCTAACAAGCACACACCTCCCTCTCACACCAATAGCACCTTGCTTATATCACTATGTCGACATAAAATTATTGGCCTTTGATTAATGGTGGTAAACGGCTTGTTTGCTACGCTAAGCTGTGAACCGTTTGTGTGCACTGCACACTGGACCTTGGCAGCAGAAACCACAGCCCTGACCCATAACAGATACTCAGGATTTGCCAAGCGAACAATAAATCCATTCCAGTCTCATTCCCAGCCCTTCACTCTGCAGAGTCGACCTCTCCATGAATGTGGCCGGATCGAAAGAAGGTTATTTGTCCAGTTAAGAAGAGATAAGGCTTGATTTTCCCTTCAAGGGTTAAGGGGAAAAGGTTTGACCGGTTTAAACCGGGGAGAACAGTATTCAGGGCTTGAGTAGGAAGACAGGTGAACTCTCCTGGAGGAATCCCACCTTCCACTTTTTCCAAACCACACCAGAACGGGTTCCTGGACCCCATGGCGAAATGGCTGGGCCGGGTGGAGTCTGGCTCCAGGAGCTGAGTGCAGGGTGCATGGACCGCCCCCGGCCCTCTGCCTGGGGAAAGTACCAGATCTGGGCGTGAATCATGCCTTCTCTGCTACTGGAAGGGGCTGCATCCTCTCACGCAGTTTTTTAAAGACTTCTCGTGAAACCCTCGTCTCTGATAAAGTGCAAAAATGCTAGTGCAGTTTTGTGGCCACAAACAAGAAACGGCAAGGAAAAAAAAAAAAATGAAAAATGGAACAGAGCTGGGAAATTGGGCCTTGTAGAGTTGTGGCCAGAACTTAACCACATGTTAATCTGTTTCTAGGGCAATAGAGACTGGATTTTAGAAAACTATAGACAACTGCCACTATAAGTCATGCTGACAACCAGACTAACATTTTTAAAAGTTGGCTCTAAATCCATCCTAGGTGATATTCCATTTTAACATGAAAAACTGATCTCTTTTCAGATTGAAATGGATCAACTCGTAATTTCTGCTTCCAAAGTGGTGTTCAATTAGATGAGCCTGGATAGTGAATAAATATTGAAAGCTAAGTTTAAAATAACTTTTCAAGCTTTGTTTTACAGAGATATCATGAATTATCCACTATTGAAATTACAGTGGTAAAGGGTGTCTAATATTAAATCAAATAAACCAATGTTTCTAAAATTTTAATAGTTAATTAAGTGAATGTCTATGGTTGACAGATTAGCTGTCTCCACTACACTTTTAAAAATTTAAGTACTGAAATCAAAACTTCCTGGGCCTAAATTTATTTCTTTTTCTCCTCAAATGAAGAAAAGCTGAGGGCAGGAGGGAAAGAAATACTGTTTTCTCTTGCTTTTGAGGCTAATTTTGATTCTGTCTTAAGTAGTTTATTTAAATAAATTTGTTCCAATAAGCACAATTTAATGATGATTTTTCTTCTGAGGTCCTAATAGTCCCCAGACAAGATCTGTTTGGGGATTCAATTTTATGTTCCCTAAAAATGTTCCCACTTCACAAGTTTATCACCAACTTGCTGGAGATTATGAGAGAATATTTTTGGTTGACAGCATCTATCAAAGTAGTTCCCATAGTTTCAAGAAGAAAGGTAGAAAACATGGGATAAAATTATCATGCATCTCCTAAAACAAATTTTTGTCTTTCTTTCTTGTCTTTTCTTTTTTTTTTTTTTTAACTCATGGCTTATTAAAACTGAACGGTTAAAACTAACGTGTCTTGTGGCCCCAGAAGGCAGAAATAGAAACAATAGATGGAGACAAATTTGGGGTTTCCATCACTATGGACTTTGTAAAGCCTGGTACCCGAAGGGATGGGGAGTGACCAGCTTCTGCTTGGGCTTGGGCTGCTGAAGACAGAGTTCCCAGACTGGCTAAGGAGGGAGGGCGGGAGCCAGGTGGCCTCTACAGTATCTCCTCCCAACGCTAATGTCCCTTGTAATTTCAGGGACATTAACCATTTGCTTGCCCTGAGTGTCTCTTCTTTCCCCACAGCCAGCATTTTTGCATCGTCCGCTCACTCCTCACCCCACAACAGCCTGGCTTCCATCCCCGGCTGGTGCACCGGAACTGCTATCCCTAAGGTCACAAATGACCTACTAATTGCCAGGGCTAATGGACACTTTTCAATCCTTATCTTACTTACCCTTTTGGTGGCATGTGACCACACCCTCCTCCCTGAAACTCTTCCTCCTGTTGGCTTCTCCCTCTGACCACAGTTTCCCCCAAGGTCCCTCTCATTTGTTTGGAAAGCACGTTACTAGGCATCTACCATGTGCAGGAAACGGTGCCAGATGTTGAGATACAAAGACAAATAAGACATAACGCTCCATCCCAAAGGGAACTATAGAGTTGGTGACTAATATTGACTGAGAACTCACTAAATTTCAGGCACAGTTCTGGGCATTCTGACTCCAGAGTCTGTGTACGCTTTCCTGTGTTGTATCTCTTCCTAGGGATTTTCCTTCATATCACTTTTCTTCTCTCTTTACTCTTCTTTGACTAGTTCATTAACACCCGGGACTTACACCTGAGTTAAGGTCGATAGAATTAAAGATAGGACTTAAATCTACAGAACTATTTAGCACTTATTTTACGTACTTTTTAAACACGTGTGTGTGTGTGTATACACTTAAAAAGGAACAAAATCCCAGCAGTTAAGCCAGTGTTTTAAGCCCAATATCTATTCTCTTTTCCTGTCCGAGGATAGCTGGGAAAATGCTGTATAGTTTCTGCCTATGTTCTGAGAATAGTATTTCGTATAACTCAACATCAAGGTTGAAAGCAAAAAAATATGAATGAGGCGGTACCTATCATCACTATTTTCATCAACTTTTGAGTGAGACCAATGAGCAGCTAAACCAGGGGAACAATTAAACGGCCCTCCTCAGCACAGAGAACAAGATACACATCTGCTTTGCAGGCTCAGAAAATGCCAAGGGACCAAGAATTCTCCAGGTAGAACCAGACTGTTCCCAGCAGGACTTCCTGCCTCAGCCAAGATCTTGGAGCTCCTCCCGACTCCTTCCTGAACTCAGCTCCTTGCACAATATTGCTCTTCTGGGAGAGAGAAATTCCTTTCTGACTCCTGCGCAAGTGATCCACTCAAGCCCCAAAGCCTAAGGTTACATGTAATTACCCCTCATCTTTATCTCAGTTTACCCAGACAGACTTGTTATCTGCGACAAGTCAGCAATTTTTTCTGCCCTTGAAATATTACATGCCCTGGTTTACCACGTAGCAGGAGCTTATGCCGATAAATAGGCTTAATTTAGTTAGAGAATATTTTTCCTGAGAACTTGTTTCTAGTAAGATACTCTGTGCTCTGTGCCGAGGCGAGCTCACAGATTGTTTTGGGAGAAACACATTTGTCTGCTGTAAGAGAATGGTTGAAAAAAGAAAATATCAATAAATAAATATCATAAATATCATAAAACAAACTTATGGTTACCAAAGTGGAAGGGGGGGGGAGGGAGGGAGAAATTAGGAGTTGGGGATTAACAGATACACATGACTATATATAAAATAAACAACAAAGACCTACTGTATAGCACAGGGAACTATATCCAATATCTTGTAACAACCTATAATGGAAAAGAATCTGGAAAAGAATATATAGATACATATATATATATATGTATAACCGAATCACTTTGCTATACACCTGAAACTAACACAGCAATGTAAATCAATACTTCAATACAACGTAAAACAACACTTCAATTTAAAAAAAAAAGAAAGTATCAATAATTAAAGATACGCAAAAAATTGTATCCTGAGCTTTGCAGATGGCTTCTTGATGACAAAAATTCCAACCAGACTAAAATACAAAGTTAGCTTGTCCCTGAAAGCTCACATGCCAGTGCATGGGGTCTTGCGGTGTATATATGGTTGTGTGTATACGTGTGTGTATGTGTTTGTGTGCTGTGGGGGGGATGCCAGAAGAGGGAATTCATTATGCAAATTAGCACTTGTCAACAACTAAAAAAGAGGTCTAGGTTAACCACAAAGCAGGCCTGCTAGTAATGGCCTAAATTAAACAAATTCAACTTGTTTTTTTCAACACTACTTCAGATCTTTAAAGAAATCACAGAAAAGTATGATGCCCATAAATATGTAGTATATTAGTCTCCTTCCCCTAGTTCTTGGGGAGGTGAGGTAGTCTACACAAGAAATTTGTCTAAATCATTTAAACAGTTCAGGGAAATCATTTAAAATTGGTTTAGGATAGAAATCTTTCCACAATGCCTCTTAAAGTACACTCCAGAGTGCCAGAAAAAATTACCAGAGTATCACAAGAAAACATACTCTGTGCGGTGGCTTTCCTATCTTTCCTCACTTCTGCCCAGATGATAGGTTCTAAAGGACCTCACTTTAGATTGGAGGTTGGCAATGACTCTTGGGCCACATCTGTCCAGCTGCCCGACTTTGCAAATAAAGTTTTATTAGAACACAGCCACACCAATTCATACACGGACATATTGTCTGCGCTGCTTTCATGCTATGATGATGGCAGAGAGGAGTATTTGCAAGGACCCCAATGGACCGCACAGCTGAAAATATTTACTGTTTGACCCTTCACAGAGAAAGTTTGCAGAGCCTGTTTGGTTGTTACTTCCTGTTGTGAGGGCCTCTTCAAGAGCTCTCTCCCCATTGAAAACCAAGAACCACATTTTTTAAGCTTAATAAGAGTAGATGTGGAATAAGAACTACAGTGATTTTATTTAAAGTGGCCTGTGATGGTTCCTGCAGTCTCCCAGGTACCTGGGCAAGGCTTTCTTTCAGTAGCTTGAGAAGAATAAAGATGAGATCTTGGATATGAGAGGCATTGCTGTATCTGTATGAAGAAGTGGTCAGAGGCCCGGCTGGTCTAGAATGACAGAGGCTAGTGAAGATTCAAGTGTAAGAGGAGGAGGGGTCCATCTAGTGAAAAACTGAGTAGGGGCAGGGGAGGCACAGGTGATAGGCTTAAATCGCTCTGCAAGACTGGTTTTTTGCCAGAGAAGTAATTACCAGCAAAAAGAAAACTACCCCCATCTAGACTACCCTGCAGGAATTCGAGTGAGTTTATTTGTGGAGAATTTGGCCAATACATTCACACACACACCATCCTACACGCACAAGGAGCCCTCATCCCCTAATGTACAAAGCAAGAATAACGCCTCTCTGTTCTCCTAAAAGTTCTTGTACAAACACGAGCTCATTTGTGGTTCACTGAGTGTGAAACAATTACTCCCACAAACAAAGCAACAGAAAGCAAAAATAGCCTCGTGTGTATTTTTCAGTTTGTGGTCTCCTCTGTGTTTAATACAAAGAGAGAGTTAACAAAATGAATGACTACATTACACCTGAAGAAGATGGGGAAGCAGATAACTTTCTTAAGTGTTTCTCTTTGACAGCCATTACGACACATGTACCTCGAAATATAATTCGGTCTATTTTCAGGACACTTGTGTTGTGTTGTCGTTTGAATGAGAACCATTAGCTTCAGGGCCCCGGAGGAAGCCAACTTCTGCCCTAGAGGAATGGGGATGGTCACCGTGTGTACGGTGTTTCATCTCTGAGGCTCACCAGTGGATAAATCAGGAGAATAACGTGACTTTGAACATTCTCGCCAAAGAGCTGCTATCACAACACTTGGAGAAGATTGCTGTTATGTTTATTGCTACTGAAAACTTTGTAGTTTAGGATGCCAAAGAGGAAGAAAGAAGCTTATCTATTCAGCTATCCTGGATTCTAGAGTAATTTGCCATTCTTATTGCTGTGTATCAAGAAAGTGGCAAATTCAAAGGCTGTCATTTATTTCACTAACGGAATTAAAAATGAACGTGGTCCAGAGCGATAATCAATGCCTAGCTTGTTGTGATGGATTATGGTTCAGCTAAATAGTATGACCTTTAATTACCTGAAAAAATGCAATTTTCCAATGTCTTTCCTGCTTACTCTGTGATTTCCCACACAAATACAACCTGTCATGTGCTATATTTATTTAGCTTAAATAAATTTAGTGCTTATAAAAGGTGCTGATTAACAACCCTGAAGTGAAATTCTTTATCCCTTTAGTCCTTTATTATTAAACACTTTTAGAGCACTTTGTTCTTTTTTTTAAGCTCCACTCAGTCAATTCATTTGGTCGCTTTTAAGAATATCCTTTTATAGTGGGTAAGATCATTATTCTTATTTTTTTTAAATAAGAATCCTAAAACATCAAAGGTAAGGGATGGGACCTGGGTCACAAAAAGAGCGAATGATTAGTTCATTTTAGCTCCTAAACTGGCATGTAGGGTAGCTGATGAGCGCTGTACAGAACTTAAGTAGTAATATTCAATTACAGGTTCCCAAATACAATCAATCAGCTTATATCCAATAAAAAGTAAGAGAAGCTAATGTTCAAGATTTGATGAAGACCAAAAGTATGAATGTGAATTACCCAAAAATGTGTACTGGAGACTGATAACGGAAGGAAAGAAGCCAATAATGATTTGAAAAAAAAAAAAGCTTGGGGTTTGACTGCTTTTCGGGAAAAAAAAAAAAAAAAACTGTTGCTTTGAAAATACATACATATAAAGGGGAAAAAAGTTAGACTCCTGCATCCAAGTATACTTATTCTATAACAAAGGAGAAACAAATTTTTTCCTCCAGAGCGATCTCTGGCCCCAGATATCTCTAGCTCAACAATATCCCCTATCACAAAAATGGGGTTTCTTTTTATCTAGATAATATGCAGATTCAGCATCACTAAGGGTGCTGTTGACTGTTGACTTTTCAACGCAAGGTAAAGTTTTCAAGATTCCATCTACAAAAAGTCCACCAGTCAGTAGAACTGGGTATGTTTTCTTAATCACTGACAGATGAAAAAGAAAGGGGTGAGTGGGGTAGAAAAAGTATTTCATTCTTATTTTAATTTGCATTTTTTATTAAGGGCTTCATACTTGTTAACTATTTTTGTAATTTTAAAATGTATATCATTTACACATTTATCTATTAAGATCTTACTGTTCTCCAAATCAATTTGTCCATGGACTATTATACATTAGGACCACCTATATTTGACTATGGTATTGGTTGTAAATATCTTTGCAGCTTGTTCTTTATCCTCTAATTTTGTTTATCTAGAGAGACTGTGATCATTAGAAGCTTCCTGTAATTGATATCTAGTCTCATAGCATTGTGGTCAGAAAAGATACTTGATCCAAATTCAAATTTCTTAAATTTACCAAGGCTTGATTTGTGACCCATGATATGATCTATCCTGGAGAATATTCCATGAGCACTTGAGAAGAAAGTGTAATCTGTTGTTTTTGGATGGAATGTCCTATAAATATCAATTAAGTCCATCTTGTTTAATGTGTCATTTAAAGCTTGTGTTTCCTTATTTATTTTCATTTTGGAAGATCTGTCCATTGGTGAAAGTGGGGTGTTAAAGTCCCCTATTATTATTGTGTTACTGTCGATTTCCCCTTTTTTAGCTGTTACCATTTGCCTTATGTATTGAGGTGCTCCTATGTTGGGTGCATAAATATTTACAATTGTTATATCTTCTTCTTGGATTGATCCCTTGATCATTATGTGGTGTCCTTCTTTGTCTCTTATAATAGTCTTTATTTTAAAATTTATTCTGTCTGGTATGAGAATTGCTACTATAGCTTTCTTTTGAGTTCCACTTGCATGGAATATCTTTTTCCATCCCCTCATTTTCAATCTATATGTGTCACTAGGTCTGAAGTGGGTCTCTTGTAGACAGCATATATATGGGTCTTGTTTTTGTATCCATTCAGCAAGCCTGTGTCTTTTAGTTGGAGCACTTAATCCATTTATATTTAAGGTAATTATCAACATGTATGTTCCTATTACCAGTTTCTTAATTGTTTTGGGTTTGTTATTGTAGGTCTTTTCCTCCTCTTGTGTTTCCTGCCTAGAGAAGTTCCTTTAGCATTTTTTGTAAAGCTGGTTTGGTGGTGCTGAATTCTCTTAGCTTTTGCTTGTCTGTAAAGGTTTTGATTTCTCTGTTGAACCTGAATGAAATCCTTGCTGGGTAGAGTAATGTTGGTTGTAGGTTTTTCCTTTTCATCACTTTAAATATGTCCTGCCACCCCCTTCTGGCTTGCAGAGTTTTTGCTGAAAAATCAGCTGTTAACCTTATGGGGATTCCCTTGTATGTTATTTGTTGCTATTCCCTTGCTGCTTTTAATATTTTTTCTTTGTATTTAATTTTTGATAGTTTGATCAATATGTGTCTTGGTGTGTTTCTCCTTGGATTTATCCTGTATGGGACTCCCTGAGCTTCCTGAACTTGACTATTTCCTTTCCCATGTTAGGGAAGTTTTCAACTATAATCTCTTCATATATTTTCTCAGACCCTTTCTTTTTCTCTTCTTCTTCTGGGACCCTTATAATTTGAATGTTAGTGTGTTTAATGTCATCCCAGAGGTCTCTAAGACTGTCCTCAATTCTTTTCATTCTTTTTTCTTTATTCTGCTCTGCAGCAGTTATTTCCACTATTTTATCTTCCAGGTCACTTATTAGTTTTCCTGCCTCAGTTATTCTGCTATTGATTCCTTCTACAGAATTTTTAATTTCATTTATTTTGTTGTTCATCATTGTTTGTTTGCTCTTTAGTTCTTCTAGGTCCTTGTTAAACATTTCTTGTATTTTCTCCATTCTATTTCCAAGATTTTGGATCATCTTTACTATCATTACTCTGAATTCTTTCTCAGGTAGACTGCCTATTTCCTCTTCGTTTGTTTGGTCTGGTGAGTTTTTACCTTGTTCCTTCATCTGCTGTATATTTCTCTGTTTTCTCATTTTGTTTAACTTACTGTGTTTGGGGTGTCCTTTTCACTGGCTGCAGGTTCATAGTTCCCGTTGTTTTTGGTGCCTGCCCCCAGTGGGTGAGGCTGGTTCAGTGGCTTGTGTAGGCTTCCTGGTAGAGGGGACTTGTGCCTGTGTTCTGGTGGGTGGAGCTGGATATTGCCTTTCTGGTGGGTAGGACTGCGTCCAGTGGTGTGTTTTGGGGTGTCTGTGACCTTATTATGATTTTAGGCAGCCTCTCTGCTAATGGGTGGAGTTGTGTTCCTGTCTTGCTAGTTGTTTGTCATGGGGCGTCCAGCACTGGAGTTTGCTGGCCATTAGGTTGAGCTGGGTCTTAGCATTGAGACAGAGATCTCTGGGAGAGCTCTCACTGATTGATATTATGTGGGGCCGGGAAGTCTCTGGTGGTCCAATGTCGTGAACTTGTCTCTTCCACCGCAGAGGCTCAGGCCTGACAGCAGGCTGGAGCACTAAGACCCTGTCAGCCACATGGCCAGGTACATAGGTATTTTCTTGCCTTTTGGGAAGTCTGAGTTCTTCTGCCAGCATTCGTTAGGTGTTCTGTAGGAGTTGTTCCACATGTAGATGTATTTTTGATGTACTTGTGAGGAGGAAGGTGATCTCCACGTCTTACTCCTCCATCTTGAAGGTCCCCCTGAACTGTGGCCTCCTGTGCACGTGCAACTGTGTCCCATCCAAGAGGTGTCGACTTCACCCTGCAGCCTGGGTTGTTCCAGCTCACTTTCATCCTCCAAGACAGCTCTCTATCATTTATCTTTAATGATTAAAAACTATTTAGACATTACACCTGAAACTAATATAATGTTATATGTCAATTATACATCAATTAACAAAAAACTTCTCAGACACAACACACACACTTTCTCATTTAAAGGGGCTCATCAAGAAAAGTACAGCTGAATTGATGAGCTGGCATCACATCACTAAGCTGTACAATTTTCCTTTTCCACTCACCTTTGGAAACTTTCCTCAAAGACTACCTTGGGAATAGATGTTCTCATTGATATCAAAGAATCCTCCGAAATAGCATTCTACATTTAAATTTGGGGGCCCTCAAGTAAAGCTAAAACCCATGAAATTGATCCCTTGACCTACAATTTTCAAATGGGGGTCTCCCCAGTGGAGGGATCCCAACTCCCTTTCAACTTTATACTCTGACTCATGAATTTCTTGGGTGGCTTCTACCTACATTTCCCTTTGCCCTGAGAGAACCTGAGGGCTTCAACCCCATCTCTTCCTTGGCCTCCGAAGTCATTTTTTCATTCTGACTCATTTCCCAGGTCTGCTGTCAGATGTTTCTCACTTGCCAAGTTCCTTAATGTTCCCAAGGAGCCACGTGAAGACCGTCTCAACACACCTCTTCAGAAACAATTCTTCCTTGGTCTGTGACCTCACCAGCCCCCCAAAGGAAAGCAGAAGTAAGTCTCATCAGAACTTCACTGGATATCCTCCAAGGAAAGTGAAGAACAAAGAAGATGGGAGGTTCATGAAGGAAGGTTTTCTCCCTTTGAGAAACTCAACACAAAACAACACATTAATAGGATTGAATATGGAGGGTGCCCTAACAGTCCAGTAAATTTCTTACTGATTTTCCAAATGTGAGAAATATTTTGCCCTTCATGCCTGGGCAAATACAAGCCACGTCAGATCACCATTTTTCTCCAAACTGAAATGTGCTATTTTCTAGAGAAATCTGCAGTGAAAGCCTAGAGGAACACTTTGCACGGATTTAAAGGAAAATCCAGCTATTAGAAGCACTAAAAACAGAATCAAGGGAGCTGTTCACCCACAGATGGAATGGAGGGTATTCATCAGAATAGCATCTGACCCACAGAAGGCTTACAACACACACTTAAAGTTTAAATGAGTGAGTGTTGAATGGGAAAAGGGACAGAGTTAGGAAGAAAGGCATAAGGGGAGAGGGAGTGAAGGAAGGAAAGCAAAGAGGATGAGAAGAAGGGAAAAAGGGAGTGAGGGAGAGAGGGACGGAGGGAAGGAAAGAAGGAACAAATGAATGAATGAACAAAAGGATGAAAAGAGAGACCATTCTGCATGTGATTTGTTTCCAGCTGAGTAGAAACTGACCCTGGATTCATAAATCTGATTTTCCTCCTTTAAAGGAATACCAAGGTGGAAAACCCACATATTTTATTTCCGGGGTCCTTTTTTCATCAACAAATCCCCCACAAATGACAAAATCCAGACCCAATCTATGGTTTACATTTGTAAGCTATGTATAATAATAAAAAGTAAAAAAAACCACAATTGGTTTCTATTAATCTCTCAAAATACTCTCCTTTCAATAATCATAATAGAAGCAAATGTGGTTCCCCCTCCCCACGAAGCCAATGGCCTGTGCTTCTTTTACGGTCATCTACTTAAATTAAATATTAGGTACCTCAGCCATGGAATGCTGGTAAGGAGAGCATTGCATCCTGAGGCTAGCTCTACTGATGCCATTTCTCAGTAACTACATCAGGAAGGGCCTTCAAGAAGACAACACATCAAATACCTTGCCAAGAAAAGTTTTCTTCTTCATCCATTTATTTTTAGCAGTGCAGCTGGGAAATCAAATGACTTAGTAAGTAGACTGTTGGACCCTAGGCAGGAAAATAAATAAATAAATAAAAGCACTTGAGTGGCTATTTTATTAAGATCTCACAGTTCAAGAATGAAAATTCTAGCAGAAATGTGTCTGGTGTCCTGAAGATGTCCTATGTGTCTTGCGGGCCAATGATGGTACCTCTATACATTCCGCTTCTGACAAGCAGTGTAGACAAGACATGTCACTCACGTGTTCTGAGTCTAAATTCCTGCCTATGTAAAATAGAGATACAATCATCCCTCATTATCTGCAGGTTGGTTGCAGGATACCAAAATCCACCCATGCTCAGGATGCCTTATATAAAATGGCGTAGTACTGTCAGCCCTCCTATCTGCGGGTTTCCTATTCGCGGATTCAACCCACTGCGTATTCTGCAGATGCAGAACCCAGGTTACCGAAGGTCAACTCTAATAGCCACCCCTTCTCTGCTCTCATGAAGTAGTTCTTACGATCCAAATAAAATATAAAATATATTGTATAAAAGCTTAAGAAGTTTCAAGTGTCCCAGACTTCGATTTCTTGTGGAAAGAAGAAGTGGGTCAAAAAAGAAGATTTCTGGTACTGGAAAATTTACAAATGTGCCTTCACTTTTTTATCCTTTACCTCTCTTCTCTCTCATCTCCGTTTCCATCACCATCACCATTTCACTGGTCATAAAACAAGTAGTTTCCACCAAACTCATCACAGATTCTTTGAGTAAGGTTTCTGTGTGTTTTACAGGCAATATTGAAAAGGCACTTGTTATGAAAATGTTTCTAAACATAGCTCTGCTTCTGTTCTATACCTTTTCTGTTTACTGCATTGATGCATAACCCAGAAAATGGATGGTGGGTGCCCAGGGGAAAAACGGATGCTCTTTAGAAACCAATGTAACCTCACCAAGAGCAAACTTTGTTTCTTTTTTAATTAGCACAACTGGCCGAAAAACTGACTATAATTACAAATCTTTGAGACAGTATCCTTAACAGCAATGTGGAGAAATTAGGCTACATTGATATAAACAAGTGGTCTTTAGTTGACCACACTCACCCAAAAGGTGACAGTCAATCTGGTGATACGTCTTAGACCCCTCTATCTGTACATAATTTTTATTGATTATTTAAGTGAAGCTATGTAAAGAAATGTATTAAATTTGAAGAATCCCTATTAATAAGGAAATGGACTCAATCAGCTTTCAGGATTAGAGTCAAGAGTCTTATTCTATAAAACCTGCTAATATGTTTAAGTCAAATTTATTTATTTGGAATTGAGTATTGGTCATTTTCTTTTACTTCTAGTATCTTTTTGTTACATAAGATTATGCATGCGATAATACTCTTTAAAGAGTTAAGGCCTATTTTTTAAGTATTATTTATTTAATCATTCACTAAACATTTTCTAATGCCTACTATGCACTAGGCAAGAAACAAGTCATTGGATAAACAAAGCTGAATAAGAAACACAAACAAGTTGCCTACAATATATGTTACAATTTGGTGAGTACCTAGTATGTGTCATATTCTTCATTAGGCGTGTTATATTCATCATACATTATTTAATTCTCACAACCATCAAAAGGTAGGTATTTTATTATTCCTACTTTGTAGCTGAGAAAATTGAAGCTCAGAGAGGTTAAATAACTTACCTAAGCTATTCAGCTAATAAATAGCAACACTTTAACTCAAGATTTTTTGACTCTAAAATTTATCTTTCTATTTATTTTGCTATACTCTCAACTGGCAGACATAATGTGGAACCATTAGCTCTGTATATCTGTTCTGTTAAGCATATTTATTAAATTATTTGCCCTACTGTTAAAAATAAACGACTGAAAATTTCAAGGTAAACATTAAGCCAGCTAAGAAATTGAAATAGCATTAAAATAACATATTACATAAGGGAACAATTAGAATGTGGACCATTTTTGGTCTTCTTGGATTGGGTATAGCTTTGCCCTGGAAATACCATTTACCACTATTTTCAAGATGTGGAAGAAAGTCCCAGCAATGTTCGTTTGATCTTCACACATAAGTTGTTTTGAATCTCAGCAGATGTGATTCCAGTTCTTGGGTTGAACAAAACTCCATTTTATTTCTCCATTTAATGGAGGGGAAGGAAGCAGTTTAATTACCTTGGCTTCATATTC
Organism: Balaenoptera ricei; assembly: GCF_028023285.1. Classification (NCBI taxonomy): domain Eukaryota; kingdom Metazoa; phylum Chordata; class Mammalia; order Artiodactyla; family Balaenopteridae; genus Balaenoptera; species Balaenoptera ricei. Next base: position 23,761,606 of record NC_082640.1, read on the forward strand.
AACTTCTGTTTTACAGTGGAAACTCAGTACAGGGTGTGGTTCAAGGAGGGTATAATATCTCCAGAGCCACCTGAACAAAGCAGTTCATGAGCTTTTGATGTCAAATGAACACTCCTAAGAAATCCACGTAACAAAATCAAAAAAAGCACTCCTGTACTTTTAACTCAAATAGAGAGATTTGTTTTGATAAATGGATACTATAAAATTATTCAGAAGTTTCTAGGAGAAGGAAGAGAGTGAGTGCCATATTCTGAGAATCACCTCCTATTTGTCTCTTCATATTATTCAGTATTGATTTACATTTTAAAACCTTCCTTCAGAAGGTGGAAGAAGTATTGTTTGCATTAAAGATCCCCTTTTCCCTTACTTTCTGGGCCAGTTAGCCAAAGAGAAGAATTATTAAAAATAGTTCTTCAATTTGAAAGTTTACAAATATAGAGACAGAGTGTTCGCCTCTGAAGTAATGGTAGGCTGGCCTTTGGAAATGGCATGGATATAAACTTTTTAGCTTAAAAGTTTAACATCTTCCATTAGGAAAATGTCTCCTGGTAGTTCAATGATTTTTTTTTTAGCATAAGGGTACTTAAGGAAATGTATCTTTAAATTATTAGAGAATAATTCAAGAAACCTTGAGTACCACTGTGTATTCCAATCGTTGACCACCTGGATACATCTTACATCTACCTAGGATGTTTCCAAAATTTTCAAGCATGTAGTGCTTATCCGGAATCAAATATAAATCATCTGTACATGCAGTTGGGTTTCTAATTTTATGGATTGAGAAATGATGGGGGTCAAGCGCCTGGCTGAAGGTCAAAGGTGAGTCTGTGGCAGAATTTGGATGAAAGAGTTTATCCAGAGATCCGGACTCACAGCATTGTTCCTACTGAGGCTTCATGTCTCACAAACTAAAAAGATTCTTTTCGTATATAATAATAGTCATCCTGAAGTGAGAAGATGGAATTAGAAATCCTACCTCATATTATTACTGTGAAAGAATTAAGTTGTTAATTGGGCTAAGTGATATTGTGGGGAATAGTGTAATTTTCTTAAATTCGACATAGCGAATTATAAATGGATGGTTCCAGAACACCTTAAGTACCTTCTCACTCACACAAACTCATTATCGTGAAAATGGTCTTGATGATCCAAAACAGCTGGTCTGGCTCCCCATCCTGCCCACCAGCTTCTCGGATTAGTCACCACGTTCTCAAGTGAAGACGACTCCAGCTACTGTTCCTGCTGGAAGGGCAGAGACCACAGCCAACCGCCCGGGGGGGGGGGCCCTCCTTAGATGCTCTGCCTTGCACGTCGTTAAGCAAATTGTCAGCTACATTTTAATTCCAGCACTTTTATGAGTGCCGGTGATGTAAGAGGCACAGTGGCACACCTTGTTGTTTTTCCAAGCTCAGCTGTGTTTGTAGTGCTGGCAGTTAGGGCCAAAGCATTTTTCATCTTGCACAAACCGAGCTAATTTATGTGGGAACCCAGACCCTCTCAATGTTGTTTGTACTGCATTAATTTGCAGTGGCTAATGAGCCCTTTTTAAATGATGGAAAAACCCTCTTTGGTTGCATGACTGAATACGCTTTTAAAGCCTGCCACAGAAAACAAAGATGTGCAACCAGGGAAGGAACCAGGCTCACCTTCCCTCCTTTACTACCTAACCCAAGAGAATGTGGCTCAAGCATCACCACAGTGCGAACAAGCCCCAAATGGCCAATGGCTTCTGGTTTGTCCCATCTTTGGTGGAAAGAATCTGGTTGAGAGTGTAAAGGTCTAAAGGAGTCTGTTGTTTATCTTCTGGCTGATAAAGATGTCATGCACCCAGTGGATTATGCAAGCCAAAGTTCTGGAACTATTGTGAGTGGCACTTGTTGAAATGCATAACCAATTAAGATATCCTCAATGACTTGATGAACTTTGGGTGCGAGAGGCAAATGGCAAACCCCCTAGTCAATGTCGCCCTAATGGCTTGCAAGGCAGGAATCAGCCATCTCTAAGGACAGAGAGATGCGCATCCCAGCCCAATAAAAACTATAGAAAAAAAAAAAAATGGGATTCAAGCTACTAGAAATCAAGCAATAGTAAGGAGGGAATAAGAGATAAAGCTTTAACAATAATAATTTCATGTGCTAGACACTATGTTAGGGGATTAAAACCTGTGTTTATCTAAGAATTTCCTCTAAACTTTTATTTTATTTTATTTACTGTGTATTTATTTTATATTTTTTATTTTATACTGGAGTATAGTTGATTAAAATGTGTTAGCTTCAGGTGTACAGCAAAGTGATTCAGTTATACATATCCATATATCTATTCTTTTCTTCTGAGGTCAAAATTATACATGGGTTCTAAGTTCACGCCAATATTTTTATTTCAATGGCCGTCTATTACTTTTTAAAGTTATGTTGTTATCAACATGCTTCTCAAAAAAACTTCTAAAATGTGGCTCGAAATAAAAGCAGTGTGAACTTTCCCAGAGCAAAAACTTGGTAAAGGAATACAATAACCTGGCTTATGGGATGGGCTCTTGTAATAATAATGTTACTCCAGAAAATGTGGAGTTATTTGATTCATCGCATTAATGGGTCGATGACTGGAAATGTCTTTTTGTTCCTCTCCTTCTCTCCCCGCCCCCCTAGTTACTCATACAATATGAGCACTTGGAAGCTATTCAAAGTATACTTGTGAAATTGAATCAAACGTATCCAGCTTCATCCTTTTACATGAGAAGAGAAACAGCCTTGGATGCTCAAATACTTGCCCCACAAGTTGTTGAACCAAGACAGACTTCTCCGACTCACCAAGACTGGAATTCAATAGAGGCTAAAACTTCCCAGACGTGATGGCAACATTCCTAAGTTAATTTTAAAAAATATTGTAACTTCCCTTATACTAGGATCTCAAAATGCCATATTTTTAGTGCAAGACCATGACTGGCATGCAGAGGATAAAGTGATGCATGAATGGTTTAATGCCACATGCAAATCCCAAAGTCTTGGCTTCATACAGGAAGTAAAAGTCACCAAACTGTGACAGCTGACAAAAGACGTTTTTCTAAGTCTATGCTCCAGGTACCCGAGAAACTAAAGTTCTTCCTCATCTCAAAACCTTCTTATGACACAAAAGACAAGAAAAGGACAAAAGTGTCATTTAGAGGAACGTAGAACTCGAAAAACCACCATCGATGCAATGTGCTTCCTAAACTAAACACAAAACACACAATGTTGAAAGTATTTTAATGATTTTTTTTTAAGTACACAACCTGCTGGCTTGCCCCACCATACTGAAAGAGGTTTACACACTAATGCTTTTTCTATGAAAAAAATAAAATAAAAGACTTGTTTTCAAATAGGATTCATCTGAGTTATCTTCAGCAATTTCCCCCACCCCCAATCTGATGCCAGGGAAAACTACTAGAAAATTCTGTAGCAGTAAACCTTTTAAACAAGAGTCAGGGAAAAGGAGATAGGCAAAATATTTCCTAACACTCCAAGAAGGTAGCATTTCTCATCTGACTTAAAATGTTTATCTAACTCTTCTCAGCATCTTGTGAAAACTATTCGGCTCGATTTCATGGAGATGACTTTTATCTTTTTTATGTCGTATTTTACATCGTCAATAGGCCAAAGCTGAAATGTAGAAAGACTGATAGGGAGACACAGAAAAACAGAATTACTAACACAAGTGTAAGATAGGTCTTGAGCGCGTTCCAGCCTGGACTTGCTCAACTCAAGGGGTAAACTTCAGATAAGCATCTCAGCTCTCGGGTGTTTAAATGAACCCAACCTTCCAAACTTTTCGAGTTTTGCCGATAACTAGTAATTATATTGTCATTTAACAAAAGGACCTGCATTAAACCAGACATGTTACATTAATGGTTAAGTTCACATCCATTAAAAACATGCATCTACCACTTGCATTGGGGTCTCCGTGATGTGTGAATGGAGAGGGAAACTATTGTGGGTTTGAGGCCATAAATCAATGTCTAAATACTACCTATCAGGTTTTGAAGTTATGCTAATGCAAGAAGTTTTACTTCTTTCCAGTGTATAGAGGTCATAGTAGGGGGGACAGATATGTAACTTAAATGGAAACATTGAGGAAAACCCCCATAGAATAAGATATCAACATATGAATCTTGAAGAAAGTGATTATATCTAAGTTGGGATTTTAATCATCCATCTCTAAGGTAAATGCCAAATTCTTGGGTTTCCAGAGGAGGCAACAGAAGGGCTGAGGATTCATCCATAGAATCTAGAACACTTTCTTCGAAGTGCTTTTCATTTTGACTAAAGTATACATAGGGGTAGAAAGTAATTTGTCAGTTTTCTCACTCACAAACTTAAGAAGTGAATAGATAGCCCTTAACTGCTTCCTAGGCAATCGTGATAATAAGCAACTTTAATACACAAGGTCTTTTTACATTTCTTATAGGTATACAATTATTTCTCCCTATTCAACGGCATACAACAGCAATTGGCTATATGCTGAAGTCAAAGTCAGCATTTTTAATGCATGTAGAATAAATGTAAAGTTAACATGAATAATGCATCAGTGAAAAAGTCACATGAGAAAACTTGCAATTCTTCTTTAAAGGGATAGACATTGTTTGTAAATAGTTCTTGTTCCCTAGTCAGAGACCAGAGCTCTGCACCCAAAAAGGGGAAAGAACACATAAGATGGAGCCTGTGATAAAGACCCTGTGATCCAAAAGTGAGCAAAGGCTTTTAGGTTCCAAGACAGCAGAGTATGAGCCAGAAGAGGGACTCTGAGACTTCAGGAAGAACACACGCAGTCAAACTAGGATCTGAATTCAAACCAAAGTAAAAAATAGTCAAAGAGCCATACTAAGAAAGGTCATATAGAAACAGGGACAACAGGGGAGTCAAGTTCTCTGATCTTTTATTTATTTTATTTATTTATTTTTTTAATATTTTCTTGGCTGCGCCATGTAGCATGTGGGATTTTAGTTCCCGACCAGGGGTGGAACCTGCACCTCTTGCAGTGGAAGCACGGAGTCTTAACCACTGGCCCGCCAGGGACATCCCTCAAGTTTAGCCCACCCTGACCTTGTCTCTACAGTCCAAGGCTAAAAAGAGGAATGCCAAGTCTCTAATGGTCTTTGAAAGTTTGGGGTTCGTCTTTACAAAAGTTAGCAAGTCTGTGTACCAAAACCTCTACGATCCTAGTCATCCTGAAGCCAAGTTCTGGCCATATCATTGGCTCTTCAAAGCTTTTCAGTGTCTCCCTCCTGCCTATCAAACCAAGTCCAGGTCATCTGTGAACTAACCGCGGCCTCTGACCTCTGCCAGACACGAATTCTACTTTCTAGCCAAACCCAAATGCTTGCTCTACTGACCTTGCATCAGCTCCGTGGTGTCTGAGTCTTGTGCCATTGCCTCTACCTGGAATGTCTTTGCCACCTCCCTTCACAGCCCTGCACCTTCGTCTTCCAAATCCTACCTGTGCCCCCAAGGCTTGTTCAGATAGCACATCTCAGATAAAGCCTTCCCAGATTCTGTATCTCCATCTAAACCCCATCCCATAGGCCATATTTTTTACGAACACCGTCTGCTGATTTGCTCCAGCCTACTGAAGGGAGTTTGAACATCGATATTGCATCTAGGAAAACTCTTGTCTTCAAATAAGATTAATCTGAGTCATCTTCCTTGTTTCACCAGACAGCCTTCTCTGATAGAATCAATTCTTCTTGTACCTGTCCATTTCCATTTCATCTTTGTAACCCTCCTTGTGTTATTTGCAGCTAAATGTTCACCACCCCACTTTCAAATAGTGGCTGACCTTGGTGCTATTTTATTTTTTATTTGGGGGGTGCCAAAACCATGACAAGGAGGTGCTCCATATTACTAAATGCAATGACCTTCAAAAAGTCCCATCAAGAGCGACATTTAACAAATGACCTGCTTGATTAGATTTGTACACGGTGCTTGCCTCACAGATATCTACAAGTCTGGGGCGGGCAGTGTGGGAGACAGGGTAGATTCTAGAACACCCATGTCTTCATCAACATGTCCCCAAGGGCTCCATTTCTGGCGTGAGTAGCCTGACACCCCAGCACACTTGACAATAAAACCTATTGTGATGTCCGTCAGCAGGGGGTGGAGAAAATTTGAAAATCTGTCTAGAAATGCAGGAAGCAATGAAAGTGATGTAACCAAAGCTCAAAATGCTCCAGTGTTTTTTGTTTTTGTTTTTTTTAAACAGGAAAAATTGGGTTGATTCCAATAATACTACATACAACTTATATTTAGAGCAGAAAACAAGATCTGATTCAGCTCGGCAGATCTTCTGGTGTACCTAACTAGAAAATAAAACAATGCAGAGTTGAATTTAACAAGAACATCAAAAACAGACATTGTGATGAGGGCAAGAGGTCAAATGTTAGGTTGCAGAATTGCCTCAGATGATTTTATCTTCCTGAATCTAAGCATATTTGTTTGACAAGTTAGTCCTGGTGGTTGGTTTAAGTGGGATTTTGTTGTTGTTGCTGTTTTTATTGTTGCTGCTGTAGCTTTCTAATCCAAGGATCATATTTACAAAGGAAAATATTAGCACATAGGCTAGAATTTGCTAGAACATCTTTATCCTGTTTCTTTAAAGAGATACGTATTTATAGATATTGAAATCACTGACTTTATTTTGACTGGATTTATCAGCCTAAATTAAAAATGTCTATTCCATTAGGGAAAAAAAATACAGAGGAGAAAGTTGTTCAAGAGTACACTCAAAAGAGGAAAACTAGAAAGGAACCATTAACCACTGGCCTAATCAATTAGACACTTAGTAAAGGGAAGGATGGCCAGGGACTTCCTTGGTGGTCCAGTGGTTAAGACCCCGTACTTCCACTGCAGGGGGTGTGGGTTCGACCCCTGGTCGGGAAACTAAGATCCCAGGTGGCAAGGCCAAACAAATATTTTTTTTTAATCTATAAAAAAATTTTTAATTAAATTAAAAAAAAAAAAAGAAAGAAAGGATGGCCAGCTCAGGAATGGGGTAATCTCCAGATCCTTTCCAGGTATGGAATAAGAAAGTCTATGGCCAAGAAAAACTTGGCCTTCAGCAACCTAAAAGATTTTCTTAACTTATAAGAAATGTAGAAATACTAGAGAATATACAGAAAAGGATGACAAAAATAGCTCATGTGTTGGCGAACAATATCTTTAATGACAGGTAAACTGAGAATATCTTTAGTCCAAAGAAGAGACAATTAAGGCATATATTTTTTTCATGGAATCAATGTATATGAAGTGACATTGAACAAGCTCAGAGGTGATTATCATGAAAAAAGGAAATGTAACATAGAGAGCGATGAAAGAAAGAAGAGGAAATGAACATATATTTCAACAGGAAGAAACCAAGTGAAGTAAAGGAAGTCATTACAGAAGAATTATTAGGTCCTAAAATAGCTTACTGGAGGAACTTGTGAAACATTCTTTTCCGAGAGTCTTCTGAAACAATATTTTCTAGTCTTGTGGTATCCAGAGACTAGAGGAACTCTTGTTCTTCAGCCCCCAAAATCATGGTTTAGTTTATGGAAAGACTGATGTGAAAAAGACTGGAAACGTCAACACATGTTATTTTTTTTTTAATCAACAAAGTAGAAGTCAGAAGTCTAGGCTTTTATCCTAACCATTTATGTGATTTAGGAAGACACTTAATGTCTTGGGTAGTAACATCTATATCTATAAAATGTCTGCCTGTATCAGAGATGTTGTGAAACTAACTGGCGTCATACAAATAGTATAAGATTGCTATTGCTCTTTCTAGCAGAACAATTATTATCAACATCATCAAAACGTAGCTGTCCAACTTCTGCTTCTAACAGTATGGGAGACCACATTTTCTGAAAGTTCCTCCTAATACATTACAGCTAAACCCCGGATAAATTATAATAAACATCCTTTGTAGTATATTGCTGGGCATAAATAAAGACATGAGGACTCTCCAAACAAACAAATAAACAAAATAATAGTAATGAGCTGAAATCAAAAGTAGAAATAGAAACTAGGTTGCCCTGGAAACAAATCCTCATGCCAGTTCTAGGAACTGGATAATAGGTTTGACCCTTTGCATGGTGGGAGAGCTTGAGCTGAGATTCCATGTTTCTATGAGGATGCAAATAAAACAAAAATAGTCCAATTTGCCCCTGGTTCCTGACAAAAGTAAATATAAATTCTCCATGAAGGAAAGCATCCCTAATTTATGCTGCTGGGATTTCCATTGGTTAAGAGCAGGAAAATATGAACTCAAAATCAATAATTGCCAAAAACACATTAAAAAAAGCCACCATAAGTGATAATTGACAGAAACAATAAAATCAGATTTAGATTTAGATTTAGAATCAGATGTTAAGTCTTCAGATATTGGAACTATGAGACAAAATGTGGAATAACTATGTCTGAAATGTTTAAAAAACTGAAAGATTTGAAAAATTGGCAAGAGTAAATAAATCCAAGAGATCGTTAAAACAAAATGACCAGACAAATGTGCAAATGAATCAAATAGAATTTTATAAATGAAAAACGTAGTGGTTTTAAATTATAATATTGATGGTTGAGTTAAACAGTATATTAGACACAATTAAAGAGTGAATTAGTAAATGGGGTGATACATTGAAGAAATTATCTAAAATGCAGAAATCTTAAAACAGAAGTTAAGGAAAATAGAGGAAAGACTGAAAGGTCTAATATAAATCTAAATAGAGTAGCAGAAGGAAAGGCAAAATGGAGGAGAGGAAATATTGAAAGGAAGAATGGTTGAGAATATTTCAGATGACGAAAGACGTGAATCCCAAAACTCAATGTAAAACAGCAAAATAAATTAAAAAGAAATATACACTTCATAGTGAAACTGCAAAACAGCAAAGATAATGAAAAGATCTTAAAAACAGTGACAGCAGACATCACAACAACAGAGAAAGCCAGAACACAGCACAATAAGAATTTCAAATTGCTAAGAGAAACTGACTAACCACCTGGAATTTGGCACACAGCAAACTATCAAAGACAAAAGCAAAATAAATGTACTTTTAAATCAACAAAAACTGAAATGGTTCACCCCCAAAGCTTTCACTAAAGCAGCATCTTTCAAACATCTTAGACTGCAAAACAAAATACCCACTTGCTAACAACTGAAACAAAAATGCTCAAAATAATACTTAATCTTCTTATGTAACTATTGTGCATTCTGATTTTTATATTCTATTTTATTTCCATTTTTAAAAAAATGAATAAGGAAAACAAACAATTCAAATAAGAAGAAGAAGAACAGAGAAAAAAAGAACAGAAAAGAGAGACAAATAGAAAACATAAAGTAAGATGGCGGGAATATAAGTTTCCAAAAGTGACTCAAGAAATAAGAAGGCAGAATTGTCAGTTGAAGAAGCTGATTCAGTCATTTGAAAGAGTCCCATAAGACAAAACAAAGCAAAGCAAAACCCACCAGGTCAGACAGATTATAGGTGAGTTCTAACAACTTTTCAAGGAGGAGATCGTTGGACACTTATTCAAACTCTTCAGAGAACAGAAAATGAGTGAGCACCCACCTCTGCCAACTCGACAAGGCTAGTACATCTTTGAAAAATAAAAGCAAGATGAGAAGAGTGTCACAAAGGAAATTACAGAGTAACCAATACTGAAAATCCATACTGGCACATCATGCCAAGAAAAAGAACTGAAGGGCAAGAACTGTACAGCAAAAAACAAAATTGTCCTTATTTGATCATGATTAGACTGTCTATATGAAAACAAAACAAAAATATCTACAGATTAAGATTAGAATTACTAAAAGAATTTAACAAAGTGGCTGAAATAAGATCAATATACAGAATCATTTGTATTTCTACCCAAAGGTAAATACAAAACCTCACACTGAGGAATAAATCTAACAAAACAAAACCTTTACAGAGAAAAAAAATTAAAATTTCTTGAAATACACATTATAGAAGGCCTAAAGAATATATAGGTCCATGGATAGGAATATCAACAAGATATTAATTTTTCCTAAATTGATCATTAGATTCAATATAATTTTCAACAAAATTCAAACGAAATTTTTCAAGGAATTTGACAAGTTGTTTCTAAAATGTATAAGAAAATAGAACTACCATGTGACCCAGCAATCCCACTACTGGGCATATACCCAAAGAAAACCATAATTCAAAAAACACATGCACCCCAGTGTTCATTGCAGCACTATTTACAACAGCCAGGACATGGAAACAACCCAAATGTCCATCAACAGAGGAATGGATAAAGAAAATGTGGTACATATATACAATGGAATGTTACTCAGCCATAAAAAGGAACGAAATTGGGTCATTTGTAGAGACATGGATGGACCTAGAGACTGTCATACAGAGTGAAGTAAGTGAGAAAGAGAAAAACAAATATCGTATATTAATGCATATATGTGGAATCTGAAAAAATTGGTATAGACAATCTTATTTACAAAGCAGAAATAGAGACACAGACATTGAGAACAAACGTATGGATACCAAGGGGAAAGGTGGGTGGGTTGAGTTGGGAGATTAGGATTGATATATATATACTACTGATACTATGTATAAAATAGATAACTAATGAGAGCCTACTGTATAGCACAGGAACACTACTCCATGCTCTGTGGTGACATAAATGGGAAGGAAATCCAAAAAAGAGGGGATATATATATATATATATCTATACATATACGTACAGCTGATTCATTTTGCTGTGCAGTAGGAACTAACACAACATTGTAAGGCAACTATACTTCAATAAAAATTTTTTTTAAAAAGCAAAGAATTGAGAATACCCAAAACATTATTAAAGAATAAAAAAGGGGGGAGCTCTTTTTATAACAGATACCAAAATGTATTATAAAATAATAGTAATTAAGACAATGATATTGGTGTAGGGATAGACAAACTGATCAATGAAACAGAATAGAGAGCTCAGAAGCAGATCAGTGCACATATAAAAACTTGTTAAATGGACCACGTGTTCCTGTTGTTCACTAGAGAAAAGGTTATAAATAAAAGGATAATTCAATAAATGATGCTGAGATAATTATGTATGCATATATAAAGTTTGAAACATATTCCCTACCTCTCATTAACCATTAAGACAAATTCCTGTTAGATTACAAACTTAACTAAGAAAGGCAAAAATTTAATCATATTAGAAGAACAGATAGAAAAAATATCCTTATGATTCTGAATTGGGAACACTTCTTAAACACGATACCCAAATTAAAAAAATAAAATCAGTAACCACAAAAAGAAATAAATACTCCATTTAAAAAGTTGTAAAGATAAACTACAAACTTGAAAAAATATTTTGCAAAAAAATAGAATCAACAAGTTTTTTTTTAAATTCAGAACGTATAAAGAATCCCAAACAACAGAAGAAAAAGATGAACAACCCAGTAATGAAATGACCAAAAGATATAAATAGCCATAATAGAAGAAAGGTCAATAAACAACCTCATTAGTAGGCAGGGCAATACAAAATTAGACCACAATGAGATGTTATTTTACATCTGTCAGACTGGTAAAAATTAAGAAAATAAAAGCTATTACTTACACAGTATTGCTATATACCCAGATACTGTTCTAAGTGCTATACATATATTCACTCACTTAATTCTCATAGAACCCTTAGATCATCATCCCCATTTGGCAGAGAAAGCAGTGGAGGTAAAAAGAAGTGAAAGACTTTGTGCAAAGTCAAATGGCTAGTAAATGACAGAGCAGAAATGTGAATCTGGACCTTGGTTTCCAGAATCCAAGTCTGGGGAGCAATAGGAACTCTCCTATCTTGCTAATGGAAATTAAAGTGGTGTCACTATTTTGGAAAACAATTTCCATTATCTAATAAAGTTAAACATCTGCATACCCTTCAACTCAGCAGTTCTACTCCTAGATAGATATTCAAAAGAAACTTTCACCCATACGTTTCCGGAGACATATAAAAGCTATTCAGAACACCACCATTTGTTACTGAAACAATTAAAAGTGGAAAATATGTCAACCAACAAGAAAATGGGGTATTACTCAACCATAAAAAAGAATGAAATAATGCCATTTGCAGCAACATGGATGGACCTAGAGATATCATACTAAGTGAAGTAAGTCAGACAAAGACAAATATCATATGATATCACTTATATGTGGAATCTAAAAACAAAAAAAGATACAAATGAACTTAATTCCAAAACAGAGAGACTCACAGAATAGAAAACAAATTTGTGGTTACCAAAGGGAAAAGTGGGGTGGGGGGAGGGATAAATTAGGAGGTGGGGATTAACAGATACACACTACTATATATAAAATAGATAACCAACAAGGACCTACTATATAGCACAGGGAACTCTACTCAATATTTTGTAATAACCTATAAGGGAAAAAAACCTGAAAAAGAATATATATCCTTGTATGTATAACTGAATAGCTATGCTGTACACCTGAAACTAACATGATATTGTAAATCAACTATACTTCAATAAAAATTTTTTTTAAAGAAACGTAAAATAAAAAAAAAGAAAATGGGTAAATTCTGCTATACTCATACAGAATACTATACGGGGGTGAGAATGAATTATAGCTATATGCAAAAGCACTGATGAATCTTAGGTATATAAAGCTGAATTTTTTTTAATTGTGTAGAAGACTAAATTTTTTTTAATTTTTTAAATTTTAAATTTTTTTAATTTTTTAAATTTTTTTAAATTTTTTAAATTTAATTTTTTAAATTTTTTTAATATTTTTCTTATACACAAAACCAGCAAAATTATTATTTAGGTCAAATATATGTGTAGTTTGTTTTTAACTACTTACAAAGAAATGATAAATATTGAGTCATGGCTGCTTTGGAGAGAAGGGAGAGAGATCAAGATGGAATCCGGAAGAAGCCTGAATTTCTAATATTCTTGTCCTAAGGTGAGTGAATGGTTAGAGGACATTTGTTTTCATTTTTTGTGTTTTATACTTACATTTAGGTTACTATACATACAAATAACACACAATCAACATGTTTAAATGCACATATGTTTATTACATGGTATTAAACATTCTGTGCAGAAAAGACACTAACGTATACATAATTTCAAATTTTCAAATTTTCAATCTCTATTTAATTTGAGTATCATGAACTAGTAATACAATAATGAAGCAGAAAGATAGAAAATGATGGCCAGAAGTTTACAAACAGATTCACTATTTATCAACTCCAAAAATCTGGTAAGCGATATACTTAGGTATACAGCACTTTAAATGTGGGATTTCAAATATAAAGATCCTCTGTGGACATTTACAACCACACATTTTTGAGAAGCATGTCTGCTCCAGTGGTTAGTCACTCCTTGTTCTAAGTTACCAAACAACAGTTAGTAGTTTTGAACTGTAAGCCCAATCACTTTACAATTCACCCTGCCTAATTGTTCAAATTTGCCCTATGTTTATGCTTATAAATCTGTTTTCCATTGGGATGGAGGATTTGACTATTCCACTCACATCTGCACTAGTCAATCAGGGTCGCTTGGTAAGTGGCAGATAGGTTTCTGAGCAGAATGGAGAATTTCAGGAGATAGAGAAATCATGATTTGGATGAGAAACCACTGACTCAAGATAATTAACTCAAACTATATGAGAATAAAGATATCACATTCCTAATACAGATCTCTTAAAGCTGCTCCCAGGCTGCAGCCTTAGTTAAATTGTCCCTGTATACAAGATACTTAGTTTAAAACACATAAGATAAATTTAATTATGACCTGGAGCTTCTTGGAATGTAGGTGCAGTCAGCCCTCCATATCTGTGGGCTTCGCATCTGTGAATTCGTCCAACTGTGGAGCAAAAATATTCCCCCCCCCAAAAAAAATCCAGGAAATTCCAAAACACAAAACTTGAATTTGCCACGCTAGCAGCTATTTACATGGTATTTACTTTGTATGTACTAGCGTTTACATTGTATTAGGTATTAGAAGTGATCTAGAGATGATTTAAAATCTATGGGAGGATGTGTGTAGGTTATATGCAAATACTACACCATTTTACATAAGGGATTTGGGCATCCATGGATTTTGGTATCCTGGAGATTCCTGGAATCAAATCTCTGCAGATACGGAGGGACAACCATATCTTGCAATTGCAAATCCATTACAGTGATCCCTTGACAGCTTCCCTGTCTCTCCGTCAGACAGAGGCAGAAAGTCTGCTCGTGGAAACCTGCTGGTTGGTCAGTCTAATTTTCCCATGTTCTCTCTCATTTTTTGAACATTTTTTTCCCTCTGCCTAGGGTGATCTCCACTAGCCATTCCTTGTCCCTCCTTTTTCAAGGTGAAAATCCCTGCTCAATGTTGAGATGTAAGCTTAGACCTAACTGCCTCCCAAGGATTGTCACAGAACCATCTCATGGTGGTCCCTGTGTGCACCATCGGATGGCCCCTCAGGACTGTAGAACGATTACCCCAGCTGCTGGGAGGACTGTCGTCAATCCTCTCTTCAGGAATAGTGCTCAGCCGAAGAGAACCTCCTTGCAAGAGATCACATCCTTTGTCTCAGCTCCGAAGGGCCACCTAAGGTTCAGAGCTCTCTGTGAGTTTGGCTGAGGTCATTGTTGTGAAAACGCTCTACTTCCCCCTCTGCCTATTCCTGCTTCCTTCCCTTAACCACAGATGTTGATCCTGAAAGCACTCCACAATACATTTCCAGCACATCAATATCCATCTCAGAGGACCTGACCTCAGCACATGCCTCTCGCAAGCCCGGGTAAGTACCCCTCCTGCGTGGATCAGTAGACATCCCTGTATTTTCCACCATTGTGCTCATGTTTTAATTGCCAATTGATCCCTCTATCTCCCTATCAAAACTATAAGCTTCTTGAGATCAGGAATCATATCTCATTCACCTTTGTATCCCCAATACCAAGAACGCATTAGATGCTCAAGAAATACTAGTTGAAAGAATGTATTAGTTAATGGAAGGGTGCAGAGAGGTATAATATTTATGCTTAAAGAGATATACTAGTTAGGGCAATGCTGGTTGCTACAACAATTAAACCCCAAATTACAGTTGCTTAACACCATAGACCAGGTATTGGCAAACTGTTTTGATAAAGGACCAGAGTGTAAATATCTTAGTCATTGAAGGTGATACAGTCTCTACTGCAACCACTCTGTTGATACAGTACAAAACCAGCCATAGACAGTACGTAAACAAGTGGGCATAGCTGTGTGTTCCAACAAAACTTTATTTGCAAAAGTAGGTGGAGGGCCAGATTTGCACCACCACGATAGTTGATCAACTCTTGCACATGTAATGGTGGATGCGGGTGTCACTGGTTACTGGCATCTTTGCGCCTGTGGTAATTTGGAGGTTTATGTTACTTTTGTTCTGCGGCGCCACCATTCCCTAGGATCTCAGAGTCCTCTTTTTTCATTTGTTGGCGGGGAAAAAAGACACAGCTGTTTCCTAACATCCTTGATCTGGAAATTAAACTCATAACTTCCACGCCTATCTCATTGCAAGAACTAATCACACAGCTGCAGCTGAATGCAAAGGGGCTGAGAAATGCAACATCTGGCAAAGCAACAGCCCCTCTAAGCAATCACTCCATATTATTGAAGGGAAACATGAATTTGTGGTGGACAGCTAGCTGTCTCTACTACAGGAGGGGAATTTTTCCATTTTAATGAAATAGTCCTAAGTAGAGGTTTCTATTCTCTTTCTTCTGTCTTTGTCCTTAAAATGTGCAAGGGTTTCAAGATCTATGTTATTCATACATTTAGGTATTCTTTCATGGGGATTCAGTGATGAGTCATAGATACATAAATCTGCTTCTGGGGCATAATGTCTGTCTAAATACATCCAATCATCACCAAAATGTGAAACCATCCCGGTAATAAAGGCAGTGGTAACCAACTTTAGTCTGGGGAGTCCAGAAAGGATCAGCAAAGCCATATTTGAAGTGATATCTGAAAAGAATCAGTTGACAGAAGCATGAAGGGGAAAGGGCATCTTAGACAAAAGCAACAGAATGCTCTTCTATCCTAAGAGCAAGGAAAAGCTATTATGTCTTTTTTTTTTTTTTTTTTTTTTTTGGAGTATAATTGCTTTACAATGTTGTGTTAGTTTCTGCTATACAGTGAAGTGAATCAGCTATACATATACATATATCCCCTCCCTCGTGGACCTCACTCCCCCCTCCTTTTCCACCCATCTAGGTAATCACAGAGCACCAAGCTGAGCTCCCTGTGCTATACAAAAAAGCTGTTATGTCTTAAGCAAGAGGGTATCATGATGAAACATGTATTCCAGAAAAATCACTTTAGCTCCATTGCCAAGAATAGCGCGGATACTGCATGGAGACCAGGTTGGGGGACGCTGTAAAAATCTAGGATGGAGATGATGAGATAATAAGGAGGATGCATGGATGGGGAAAAGTGGATGGACCCAAGAGATATATGGAAGGTTAAGCCAAGAGGACACAATGATGTATTCTCTACGAGAGAGAGAGAAGTGAGGGAAACTGGAGCCATACACTAAGAACATGAAAGTGAGGGAGAGAAGCAGGTTTGGGCAGAAGAGAACCAGGCTTGGGGGAGAAGATCTGGGGTTCTGTTTTGGGCATGTTGAGTTAGAAGTGCCTTTGAGATATTCAGGTGGAGATGACCGAAAAGTCACCACTGGCTTTAGCAACATGGGGTCACTGGCACCTTTAAGGAATGCTGACTCATTGAAGCAATGGGGTTTGTTTGAGGAGTGAGTCGGTGGACATTGAGTATAAAGAACGCCTTAATGAAAAGAGGTGGAAGGACAGACGTGATAGAGAGAGTTTCAAGGGAAAGATTTTGCACCTTGGGAGAAGTGAATATAATTCAATACCAACAGAAAGATCCTGTTACAGAGAGAGATGTGAGATGTGCAGAAAAAGAAGGGATCACCAATAATGCAAGTTTAGCAAGAAGGTAGAAGGGGATGGGTTGCAGAGCAAAGATGGGGAGATTTGTTTGAGCTGGAAGACAAGCTCTTGAACTAGAGTGAAGGAAGAAAGAACAGGTGTAGGCAGAAGAAGTTTTCATGTTCGGACACCAGGAAGATGGAAAAGTTGCCATGTGATAGTTTCCATTTTGTCTATGATACAGGAGTCAGGGTCATAAGATGAAACAGAAGGAACAGCATGAGATGGGGCAGATGATGGGAGGAAGGACAATCAGAGGGTTTGAGACTGAAGAACATTTGAAATAGTCAGTATGAAAAGTAGGAGAATGAGGTGACCCAGGAAACACACTGGCACAGCAGAGCTATAACAACCCACTTGAGGTTCGTGACATTAATTTATAGTAGTATCAATCTGGTCCATTTATTTACCTTTCTCCCGCAACCCTGGAGAATAAGGTCTCAAGCAAACTGATTAGCAAAGACAAAATCAGAATCTCTAATTGCTAGATTTCTGGTCCACAGACTTTTACCCATGCTCCTTTCCCTATTAAAGGAGAAATAAAGGAGAATAATACGCTTTGAGCCATTACAAACATTAATGATTTAATTCTCACAACTACCTTATGCGATAAATATGATATCCATCTTACAAAGAGAAGATGAAGTTTGGTAATTATTGCTTCAATTCAGAACTGGAACCCACACTTTTCCCACTATGCCATGCTGCTTCTCCTTTCAAAACAAAGTTAAACTCTGTGTGGATTTAATCACACCTCCAATCCCAAAGAAATGTCAAAGCGGCTGCATCCAGAAGTTATCTAAGCTTCCACCTTAACGGCATGCCAGGAGGCAGGCTCTGCTCAAGACTAAGGAATTAATCAAACTTCATTGTATCCCTTGACACGATCTAGTTTTAGACAGACTTAGCTGTGAACTGAATTCTGTCCAGTCATTTCCCAAATACTAACCTGACTCTCCCCAGTATGCAAAACTTTCCATTCACTTTCACAGAGTAATACAAAATTTATTGATATGATAGTTTAATAAGCTAAAACTTAACAAGGACAATGAATTATCATCCTACTCCCCCCTCTACCTCACACCCTCCTCTCCAAATAAAAGTGAACTATAGCCCTTCTATGAGGTTTTAAGGAAAACAGACGAGACTGCTGATGTAGGTCAAAAATCATTAACGATCACTTGAACTCCCGTAATGACCGCCCAAGGGTGACAATGGCCCCTCTAGGGCTCAGAAATGATGGAGAGAGTCTCCGGGTGGATACTGATGATGTAGCATATGTGTGAGCACCTTCTCAATGAAGCAGAGGCATCTCAAATGCTCTCTAACGCTGCCTGAGAGATTTCCTTGTCAACCTATTTTGATTTAGACAACTCCACAGTTGACCATGATTGCTACTTTTCTAAAATGATGGAAAACATAAGATGGAGACTACTTGCTCTAAGTGATGGTGTTAAAAATATCACCTAACACATGAAGAGTTGATTGAATTCTTCTGTCCAGAAATCCATCCATTGTGTCCTCTTTCTAAGGTTTTCTCTAGAAAATTTACCCGTGAGTTCCAGTTGTTGAAATAAAGATGTTGTGATGCAGCGCCCTTGGTACTAGGTTCACATCCCCAAGCAGCTCTAATGAACACCTGGTCCCACAGCATCATAACAATTTTTAGACTTCAAAGGGACTTAGACATCGCCTTTCTAGCCCAACACCCAGAGTTCAGAGATGAGAAAACAGAGACCCAGGAAGATGGAGTCACTAGTCCAAAGCCACACAGCTAGTGAGCAGCAGAAGTGGAAAAGAACCCAGACCAGAGACAGTTGTGTGCTATGGAGAAGACATATGTTCTAAACAGAGGGTGGCAGATGAACAGGAAAGCGTTGAAGAGTAATTTATGACTCTGAAAATGACTCTAAGGAAATTAAAGAGAAAACTTACAAATGGAAAGCACAAGTAAAAGTTAAGCTTCTTTTCCTGACACAATACCCATAAGAAGCAGAGATGTGAAAGGGATGAATGTTAAAAAAAAATGTGACTGTGGCAATACAGGTGTTTAGGTGAAGGTACATATTCCATTTTTATCTGTGGAAAGTGGTCCAAGAGGGGAAGACAAAATGCCTTTCTCTTTACTCTCACAGATGCAACCCATACATTTGTCTCTTCAAAGGAAGAGGAGGTGGGGGGAGTGTTTTTCTTTATAAATAAATTTTTCAAACCAGGACAGGAATACACCACTCATTCCGTGGGGTGATCAAGCTGAGGGCCATTCACCCCTAAAAACAAACCCATTGTGCATGATTTTTCTCATATATGGATATAAGCTCAGGTGACATCCCTTATAAACCCACAAAAGGCCTATTGAAATCACCACTGAGTGGCACTGAAAACATTAAAAAGTCATAAAGTTTGATTTCTAGTTCATTTTTCCTTCATGAGAACCCATGCCACGACCAGTTTCTTCATTTCCCACTCTCTAATTTGTTGCGTTTTAATGTGTTCATGATGAAACAGTACTTTCCCTTTCCATTAAGAGAAAACCCTCATAAAATGGCTTAAAAGGAGTTTGCCTTCTTATACTCTGAGCCATGAAACTATTTACCCCCCAGCAAATGGACCCATCAGCTCTGCCCAAAGGTCATTCCAAGTCCACGGAATGTGAACACACTTTTTTCAGAGTACTAACAATAAAGATGTTAAATTACTTGTACCCAGAAGTGGGATTGCTGGACCTTATGGTGGTTCTATTTTTAACTTCTTGAGGAATCTCCATACCGTTTTCCACGAGGAATCTAAAGTCAGCAAACCCATCAAAGCAGAGTAGAATGGTAGTTGCCGGGGTCCGGAAGCAGGGAAAAATGGGGAGATGTTTTTCACAGGGTATAAAGTTTCACTTATGCAAGATGAAAAAGTTCTAGAGGCCTGCTGCACAATATTGTGCTTATAAAAATAATACTGTCCACTTAACATTTTATTAAGAGGATAGAGCTCATGTTTTATGTTTTTTAACCACAAAAACAAGTGAATTGTTTGTACTGGTGATGAGTGTAGTAGACAAAACAAGGAAACCTGTTGAAGGGGTTTGTGGGGCGTTCATGTCTTGAGAACTTGGCTCAGGTTTGCTTGAAGAACCCAGAAGGGACTCCGAAGTCACACCCACTCAAGAAGAGGTTTGTTCAGTGCTGTTTATTTAATGTCAAAGGCCAGAGCTCTTGTTGCCCTGAAGTGTTCTAGAGGGTTCTGTAAGAGGTGTGCTTTTCTGCCATGAGGTCACAGGTGGAACTATTTCTACACGTGTGCTGTCACAAAAAGTCAACATTGGGGGCACAAATCAGAGAAGGCAGACCTAGTCAGTCAGAGACCAGAGTTAGATTCTCCCCACTGTACCCGTCAAGTTCAGTCTGGAGGCTGCACGTTGTGTCTGGGGCACTTGTACCGGTGATGAATAATACATGTGCTCCTGCTTCCCTTTCCAGATAAGAGGCAGTGACTTCATTTTGCCATTTTTCATACACGCCTAAGTACAAATAGTTCAGTGGCTAAAAAAAATGTTCAAATATCTCACTGATGTGTTCTTATTCAATAAAATAGTCATAAGAATACATTTTTCCCCGTGGAACTCAATAAAGCTCCTTTTAATTTGAATGGGGAAAATAGTAAACCACCAAACATTTTTATTTTTTTCTGAAATGATCCTTGGCCGGGGGGTAGGGGTTATTTGAAGGAAGGAGGGGGGAAAAGGAAAGGTTCTTCACAACTCGTCTGTACAGAAGCTAATAAATAATGTTTCCAGGAAGTTGATGGTTGCCTATACTTCGGCAGGAGAACGTTTTAAGAAGGGAACCAACCTCATCATTTTCCTACCATGTTTTTCCTATAAATTTGTTTAATGCAGGAAAGCACAAGCAAGCTCACATTTGCTCTGTTCTCTCAAACTCTCCAGTTCTGTGTAGGAAAGAAGAAAAAAAAGTAATAGAGTCAGACATTACCTGAGAATGCTTTATTTTGTTCATGTTCCCAGGTTCCTAGTACACAACAAGGAATCTTCCTGCATCTCCAGTGGGGTGCATTCTTTAAAATTATTTGAATGGGAATAAGAAAAAGTGCTGGAAATCATGTTATGAACTGGCCTGATTGGGCTGACTGGGCCGGCAATGTACTGTCCTTACCAGTTAAATACCTGCCAGGCTCCACCCTGGTTGGGAACACTCTGCCTTCATCCAGGAAGGGCTGATTTATTTCTCTTTGAATGAACTGACCCTCTGTTGCTACCAGGAAAGGCACCTCCAGCCTTGGAGACAGGAGGCCTGGGCATGGCTCCCGCTCTGCTGGGTGACAGAGCAGACATAATGCTACCTACTTCAAAGGACAGCGCTGAGGCCCAGGAAAAGACCATGAATCTGCTTTGCAAAGGCTAACGATGCAGCTGGGAGCTAGTTTAGCTGTTTAGTGGAAGATGCGGAGTGCAGGGCAGATTCCTAATAAGAAGACGATCTTTGGGGCTTCCCTGGTGGCGCAGTGGTTGAGAATCTGCCTGCCGATGCAGGGGACACGGGTTCGAGCCCTGGTCTGGGAAGATCCCACATGCCGCGGAGCAACTAGGCCCCTGAGCCACAACTACTGAGCCTGCGCGTCTGGAGCCTGTGCTCCGCAACAAGAGAGGCCGCGATAGTGAGAGGCCCGCGCACCGTGATGAAGAGTGGCCCCCACTTGCCGCAACTAGAGAAAGCCCTCACACAGAAGCGAAGACCCGACACAGCCAAAAATTAATTAATTAATTAATTAATTAAAAAAAAAAAAGACGATCTTCCACATCAATTTTCTTTTTTAAGGCACATGAGGCGTTGTCGAATGACATGAAGAGTTTTGGAGGCGATTTCAAGAGGCCTGTGTGGGGCTATGGCTATAAGGATGAATAAATGTATGTCTACACACATGCACTCGCGCGCACACACAGGCAATATTGCTTCGCCACTAGGAGTCCGACTGTCAAAATTTGAATCCAGGCTTTGCCACTTCGTTCCTGCGCTTCCTGGTTTGTGAAGTGTGGGGAACACTATCCCACACCGTACAGCGTTGGTCACAAGATAAACGTGTTCATACATGGGAAGGACTTAGCACAGTGTCTGGCACATGACAAGCCAGATGAGGCCAGGGATTTATGCCTGTTCTTCCGGTGCTGGGTACACAAGACATAGAACAATGGACCCGTAGTAAGTAAACCCTTACTACCTGAATGAATGAATGAAGATTCCCTGCAGCATAAGTGAACTCAGCTCTGTCCTTCTCTGGGTGGTGTGACCTTTCTGCGTTTTAGGGATTATTTTTCATCCCTTGAAGGAGTTTGGACGAGAGGGTCGCTAAGGCCCTCTCAAGTTTTAAAGATCCAAGTAATTTTAACAATCAGAAATCTCTATGCAAAAATTCAAATTCTTACACCCTCAAGCTTTGCTGTCTCCCTTTACCAAAAAAAACCCCAAAAAACAAAAAACAAAAAACAGCGGGGGCGGGGTGGGGAAGGAGGTTAAAATTCCTTACTTTAATCGTCCTCCACCCATACAGTGATGAGGAGGAAATAGACGCTCCATTATGGAAACTGCTGCGGAAGCTTTAGAGCAGGGGTCGGGGAGGAGAGGCGTCCACACCGCGCGCCTCTCGGAAGGGGCGACGGGCTTCGGGATCAGGCTTGCGCCTCTTCGGCAGCACCTCCCCCCTCCATGAGGCGCCCCTCCCCTCGGGCCGGGCCGCAGAATCCGGGGTGGGGATGGAGGGATGGAACCGGGACCGCGGGGCCAGGCTGCAGCGGCGCCCAGAGCCTGCGGCTTCCAGCAAAGTCCAAGGGGGCTGCAGCAGGCAGCGGCTCAGGAGTGCAGAGCTCAGCGTGTTTCTGCAACTGTTTTGACGATGCTTTTGAGTGTTCCCATCACTACCGAGATGCTACCGCTCTCCTCATGACCACAATCTATTAGCTCCAGTAGCTTTTGAGCGGCTGAGCCTCGCCGCAGCTTCCTGCTTACCCTGCGCGCGCGCTGGGCCGCTGCCAGCCCCCCGCGGGGACCACGCTGTCAGGGGGCGATGCCACCCCACCTCCACCTCCACCTCCACCTCCACCGCCAAGTGGTCTTAACTCTCTGTCGAGAGGTTTGCCTTTTAATAAAAAGATCCTCATAAACTCTGGTCAGCAGTTTCTAACAGGGCATCATAAGCCCTCCTTGCAGACCTCCTTAAGAAAAGACAGCTTTTGAACTTTTGCTGCTATTTAATAAGGGCATTAAAATCCAGTTACCTGGATCCAGGGAGGCTAGAAGGCCTATGAACGTCAGCAAGAGGCTGACGACATTCTCTGCTGCAATTAGATCTTGTTTATAAGGCACGATTCTGCCCTATTACTGGTTTGGTTTTGTTTGTGGTTCTTTGGGGAAGAATTGCAACTCTGTGTGCGTGTGTGCGTGTGTGTGTGTGTGTGTGTGTGTGTGTCTTGCACACAAGCTGTAGGGAGAAAAAAGATCTTCTGAAAGATAAATGTTTTTAGATAGTATTTGGGTATTCACTGGGATGAATTTGAAAGAGAAAGCTCTTGATGTAAGAAGGGAATACAATCACTTTTCTTTATTTCTGCATCTCACATGGCTAGAGATGCCTTTCTGGACCAGGCAGAAGACTGAACAAGCAGTTCAGGGGCTGCCTGTCTGACTCTCTCACCTGTTCAAGTGGCGGGAGAGGGGGGCGGTGTCGAGAAGTGGGGACAACCCAAGTCATCACTTTTGTGTGTGTCAGTTGAAACTACAAAGGCAACCAAAAGGAGGTCTTATCCGTTTTGTGTTAGTGTCAGTTGGGAACAGCAGGTAGAGGCTGCACTTTGGTTTTACATTTTCACCACCGGGAGCTATAAATA
Organism: Balaenoptera ricei; assembly: GCF_028023285.1. NCBI lineage: Eukaryota > Metazoa > Chordata > Mammalia > Artiodactyla > Balaenopteridae > Balaenoptera > Balaenoptera ricei. The sequence goes on from NC_082640.1 coordinate 23,785,462, forward strand.
GATGAGCACATGTGGCTTTGTGCTCAGTTACCTGCACTGGCTCGAACCCCGTGATCTAGGCGGCTCTGACTCCCCACATGAGCAGTGGCAGGCCACGGCCCCCGCACATACATTTTCCACAACATCTGAGTAACGAGAAAAGTCGGAGTGTGTGTGTTTTGTTGTTATTTTTGTTTGAACTTTGAGTTCTAAATGTATTCCACCTACACTGTCAACTCTGGAAGCAAGGCCTCCTCTTAAATGCCTTGAAGAGATGCTCAGAATTTAGCAAAAGAAGGAAAGAAGGAAGAAAACATCACTCTTTGGTGTGTTTACGTGTGTCTAAAACTACACCAACTCTTCTGTGTTGAAACTTTTCATTAATAGTCTACACACTGATTTTATAGGATGTTGATCTACCAGACTGCATTTTCTACAAACTGCCTTAATTCACCCCATTTGGTAAGGAACATTGTTTTCAGTTTTAGTTGATGATAGTCTGGGTGTCAAGAGTCAGAGAAGTTGGTTTCCATTTCTGGCCAAGTCAAAAAGCAATTGCTCTGGCAGTCCTGTAATTCTCTACTCCCCTCCCTTCCCTGATATGTCTCTAGTTTGGGGAATATTTACATGCGCAAAAGTGAAATATACAGGTCCAACCCATGCTATCTTCTAAGAAAGAGATTCTGGAATCATCAGGGCCAGCTGATATTTTGGTCATTTATGTTGAACTTAGTCACAACCCATGACTACTGTCTTGGAGTCGTATACATTGTTGCCAAGAAAATACATGGAGAGAGCAACCAGAAACCATCATTCCCCCTCACTGGGTTGCTTTCTGGGTAAAAAAGACAATGTAAGTGAAGTTCCTGGGGTAAATTAAGTGCTCACGAAGTGGTATCTTTTACTGTTCCAACTTCTTCAATTCTTCCAATTTTCACCAGCCTGGCTGGAGGCAATCAGAGTCCCAAAGAAAACGATTCCATCTTTTCCTTTGCATGAATATTGATTGAATATATCCTTAACGCTATGGTCAAATGAAGCTCACATTTATAGGCAAAAGCACTTCCCAAGCTTGTTCTACTTTCCCTAGGTTCTAAGACAGTTATTGAACCCACAGACTCTTACATAGAATCCTATAGAAGGAAATGAAGCTAGAAAGAACTCTTCTGATGTCTCAATGATTTTTAGAGCCATCAAATTTGGGAACTTTCCCTGACAACTGCCCTAGAAACTTGAAGATGTTGAAAAATTAGCAATTATTCCACAATCACTCCCCTTTTCTCTCTTGCCTGGTGTGACCTATCATTTGACATTCCCTTTATACATCCCATATGCCGACGTCTTGACAATTAATTAACTAACCTTCACAAAACTCTTCCAAGGGAGGTGGATGAAAAGCACTGCAGCTTTATCTCCACTTTTCAGGAAACTAAAAACAGAAAGGTTATGACTTACCCAAAAGTCACACAGCAAGCTCTCAGAAGGGCTGGGATTGGTACCAATGAATTCTGTGTCGAGCCAAACCACTGCAACTCTCGTCCTAAGAGAATAGTCCTGACTCACCACAAAATTCAGCACAGTTGCCTAGACCAAGTTCAGTTGTCTGATACTTCCTAGAGGGTGTAGCCTTGGATCGGGTTGGCCAGAAAAAAATAGAATTGAATTCAACTTAATAGGCAGAGAAAAAGGATAAGGAAGATCGTCAGTAAAGAATCGTTCCTGCAGCCAAGCTGTCAAACTGTCAGCTTAACCTGGCATGGCGGGGACAATGAATACAGAAATATACCCGACTAGGAAAATGTTAGGTTCCCGGTACTGTCAAAGGAAAACAAAGACTTCTATAAACAAAGGCCAGGGTGTCTGGGGACCATTCAAGACAAGTTTACAGTCAGTTTCAAAGTTCCAGCTCTTGCAGTATTTTTGGCTCCAGCTCACACAGCCTTGTAGAAGGCCTTGCTAAGGCCACCAAGTCATAACGTTACTTTGTGGGATGATGTATGGCTTCCTTTCCTTTTGTATTTTGAATTCCATTCTCAGTCTCTTTCCATGTTATTCCCAAATTGTGCTAACTCTTGCACTCCTGACGTGAGGCCGAAGTATAGAACTGTTCAAAACGTCTTTCACTACAAGATAGTCGCCGTGGGAAGTAATTGCCCTGAGGAAACAATAAAGGAACAGATTATTGCTGAATACCATCTAGAAAGATACCTGTCCGATAAAAGACTATATTGTTCAATTACGTGTGGTTTGGGAATATGCTTGGCCACAAGAAGGCAATGTCACTTGTAGACATTCGACTAATTTTCTGACATAAAAATGTCCTCCCAAATGGAGAGCCAAATATAAGAATACAATCTGCCATCACAACACAAACACAAGGCAAAATTGCCCCAGGATGATAGTCATTATTATCCTGCCTGTTATTTGAAACTGTGCTTCAGGTAGCCTTTTAAAATGTGTAGGTGAGTTCTTAATTTTTTCTAACGTCATTTACCACTTGCACGGGTCCCTGAAGTCACGCTGCAGTATGCATCACTTCAGTGCCGGAGGATAAGACATGATTTTTTTAAAATGTAAGGACTGTTTGGATGCAGCATCAGTAAACAAAGAAGCCTAATGCACAAACAGGAAGAAAAAGACTTTGGGTCCATCTACACATCGAAAAGCAAACTCATACCAAGTACCATCTGTAGCCACAAATCCCACATGGCTATGTGTAGCTTCATCGAAGTTGGAAGCATCTTAAAATTACAGTCTTAAATGCTGGGAAATGAAGCTATCCCACAAGGTCCAATCAAGAACTAATTTTTAAAAGAATGTATATATATATTACTGAATCACTTTGCTATACAGCAGTAATTAACAGAACCTTGTAAATCAACTATACTTCAATGAAAAAAATAAGAAGAATAACAAATTTTTAAGCTCAATTTTTTTCTAAGTTACCACTTATTGTTAAACTTTGGAATTTTCAAAAGCCTTGGGATATCCAAACAGTTGAAATTTCTCAGACTAAACACACACATTGAGTGTTCTTGGTTCCATTTTTTTCAATCTAAGGCCCTCCTGGAAAAATGATGCAGATTTATAATGAGAAAATTAGGCCAGAGTCACCAATAGCTCCCAGATGGTGCCTAATTGGGATTTGAAAACTTAACTCTCTGTTTCATGGGCAACTACCTTCACTACCTTCATGGTCAACTGGAAAGGAACCAGTAAGAATAATGGGGGTCAGGGAATTCCCTGGCGGTCCAGTGGTTAGGACTCCGCTTTCACTGCCGAGGGCCAGGGAGGGAACTAAGATAACGCAAGCCGCGTGGCATGACCAAAAAACAACAAAGATGACAAAATAATAATAATACTAAAGGGGGCCATAAGAGACTGGTGGTTAGTGGAGACAAACTGGGGACTCTTGGCTTATAAATGAGTTTGTGGTGGACAACACGAGGTATTGATGTGGGCAGATCTACACGCTGCTTTGTAATAAATCATGATAATCATAAACTTTATAACTTTTATAGGATGACTGTGCTTTTTATATGACACAGCATCCAAGGGACATCCTTTGGTGATATTGCCCTTAACCATTTACTCTTTAGCTTATTTATTATGTAATCTTCTGTTGAAGTGAGTGATTACATTTCCTATTATGTTTCTGGCCTCCATTATATTTTTATTTAATACTATTACAACCTCTAATTGTAGTTCTGTGCCACTCACTCTAACCGACTGGCCAAATTACATTCCTTGTATCGGTGCAAACAGCTTTAAAGGTGGGAAAATTCCATTGTAAATTCATTTGTTTGATTGCTTTTTAAATTACACCTAAGAACAAAGCTGCTTTCATAGCGGAGGGATTGTCTGGTGTGTGTGTGTGTTTTTTTTCCTTAATCACAATACCACCCCTTTTCAACTCGGCACCACAGCCTCCCTCCTGAATATGGAAAGATGGGGGACATCTGAGCGGTGTCTGTTTCATCTGGCTCCACTCCGCCCCCCTCTCCCTCACCTCTCCTCACTAAGGCATTGGGTTCTCATCTAGCAGTTTCTGATTCTCGTTTTTCAAGATTGGCACCAATAGAAAAAGAGCTTATGAACTCTAGGCTAGATTCTTATCCTACGTGGGTTTCCTCTAAGGGGGAGTAGGGAGGGCAAAGGGAAACACAAAAGAGACAGGAGGATGCATGCAGGAAGGTACGTACAGGTGAATCCCTTGAGCCATTGTTCAACCTGAAGGCATAGTTAAGAACGGATAGCAATAGCAATTAAAGCAGACTTATATAAGAAAGTAGCCTACGTACTGCTGGTCGTGCCTGGGAGGGAGGACAGCACACTTGCTCCAGAGGTGGCCCGTGCTTCCCTTTGGCAACGCATCTGATAACTGTCTACATTTGGGAACGATTCAGACATCCCTTGAAGCCACAGTTTTCACAGGACCGTTTCCAGCCACGTGCTGTTCTGTGTACCTGAAATGACCATGGAAAATTGTCCTTCAGGCACCCTTGACAGTCATGCCCCGTCCCTTCCCTGACTGCCCTTAGGACCCACACTGCTCTCTGCTCCTTCCCCCCCATCCACCCAGAACCCCTGGGATTCTTCACCCTCCATAATGCAAATTCAGGTGCGTGAAGCCCGCTTCCTATTCCTAGTCTAGAGCAGTGAGTGTCAGCTGGAAAGTGGATGAAGGCCAAGAAGTGGGTCAGGGAGAGATAACTGGTTGACTGGTAAAACCTAAAAAATTAAAGGATATTTTGGAAGGCATATGGAAACCATACCATTGTAACTTTTGTTTCCAGCTAGAAATAGACCACTATTTTTCTGAGGTTATAAAATGGTCAGTGTTTTTTTGTAGACACTTCTCTGCTTCCTTTCCTGATTATATCAAGAAGGTGTTATAATTTCGTGGAAGAACTATATCCAGCAATATTGATATGGCCACATATTTGTCAATATTGATATGGCTACCACTTTTGCAAGACATACGCTATTAGAAATTTTTCCAATCTAAGTTTGCAAGAGTTTGTAATGTCACCAAGCACATTTCAGGGGTTTTCTCAGAGAGCGTATAAATTTTTTGACCCATTTTATTTCTTTTTAATCAATTGGATCGTTCCTCCAAAAGTCATAAAATATGGTCAAAGCGATGCATCCACCTCAACTATGCAAAAGTTTTAGGGTTGCTTCGGAGAGGAGAGCACCAAAGATTTTCAAGGAGGGAGTGAAGTTAATGATTACATTTTAGGATGCCCAACTTCTTAGTTTCTCTCATTCTAGGCCAGCTTACGATTTCTATCAATGTTCATAAATGGAAGAAATCAAATGCAAGCTGGAAACATGCGGTGTGTGTGTGAAAAGTAAGATATTTTTGAGGGCATATATAAAAGAAAGCTAATTTAAATGAGAGAACCGAGAGTCTTACTCATTTTGAAAATAATACGATGTCTTTCCTCAGAAGAGCTCAATTTGACTTTTGCCTAAGAGTAATCGGGGCCCTGACTCACTCATTTTTCCTGTTCAAAGTATCAACCTCAAGGCAGTGAAAAAAAAAAAGAATTCTTTTATGCGGATGGAAATGATGGTAAAAAGTGAGTAAATCAAATAGATTTCTTTTAATAGGTGAAATGGTAGAGCCAATTGACTTTTCTGGGGTCTACCAACAAATTAATGTTCATTTAGTGTCCATAAATCAATATCCTAGGTGTATACACACACACACATAACACAGGTCCTCACTGTTTATCTGTCATCTGTTATCTTTGCATCAGAAATTTATGTACATACGTAGTTCAAAACATTGATATAAATTGTCCCCATGGAGCCCTTAAATATTTAAAACATTCAGTTGCTTAAGGTTTAGTTAGGATACAAAGTCTGCAGATGACATCAGTGATTTTTAGAACAACTCGTTACAAAATAATATGCAAGGTTTTCTTCTTATTTCTGATTTTGTGATGAGAGAAAGATCTGTTCACCCAATAAAGCCTCTGTGGGTTATAAGAAAAGAATTTATGATTCATTTCCAGAAATGGCTGCTTCAGGGTAGATATATAAGGATAATTTCTTGTATTTTCTTCCTACCTCTCAGGAGGTTAACATTTTTCAATTGAGCAAGGACTCAAGGGAAGTTCTGTCTGTGTTTTATGTTTGCATATACTGCATGTCTTAATGTGTGGATATAATTATCGCCCAGCACGTTATTCAGCAGATCACTCCAAAACTATGCGCATCAATGAATATAAAGGCAATATTAGCATACAATGCCTATTTTCAGATGGTTAATTTCATTACAGGTCAAAGAAATATCAGGCTGTTGTTTACAATTCCCCTATTAGCTCGGCCCATCATAAAACCCGTATTGAAATACTGAAACCAAATTAGCCCCTCTGTGTGTCATGCAAAACCATTGTGGGGGGAGGAGAGTGAGAAAATTAAAAGTGAAACCTATAAAAATTAAGATTGGTGTTATTCCTTGAACACCATTGACCTTTGCTATGTCGATAACACTATAACTGGCGATCACAGAACAATGGAAAATAACAAATTTCCAAGGACCCCTGAAAGGTCTTCACACATGGTCTTGTTCTGGTCTGTCATCAAGTCCAAGGAGCAGACGCCTTCTAAGGCAGTATTTGACTTGCTTAGGGTCAGTTAGCCTTTATCTGCATGTCTGAGTGCTTTTAAGTTACACGACTTCTACTCTGCTTTATCTTAAAGCTCTGGTTTTCTGGCTCTTATTGACCAAATGCCAAAATGTAAATTTATCCCTATTAGAATTGGTGCCAAGACCCCAAACATAACTTTTACAAGCTCAAAAATATTTTTTTTTCTATTTAACGAATCAAGCAGAGAAACAATCGCTTGTCACCATTCTTCCGCCCTTGGGTCTCTTTCATACGCAGCATTTCAGCAAACTTTCCCATTTAGATGTCTCCTTGGCAGAGATTGTAAATCATACCTTGCATCCCTCCCAGCTAGACAGACTCATTGACTACATGGTTGGTTTATGGCTTTACAATTGGAGCAGGACCTGCAAAATAGCCTTTCACAAACTTATCACCAGGAACGGCTGGCCACACGAGCTCGTGCACCACCAAAATGGGAATCTGTCTGTTTTTCTTTCTCTGGGGGCATTTCGAGTTATTAGGCAATACAGCCTATTTCCTTCCTTCCACCCAAGAGGTATTGTGAGCAAACAATGAAAATCCAGCTCTCTATTCATGTTTGAATTTTGCCATTGTGTGTCCTTCTGTCTATTTGTCTGCCTGGCACCACCAAAGTGCAAGATCTAATGTGTTCCTGGACACAGTTCAGCTCTGGTTACCTGATGACATAAAAACATGGTGGGTAGAGACGGGATGCATTTGTAAGTCTATTGAAGGACATTTTGCTCTGCGTAGTTTAGCAATTCTTTTTTATGTGGCGAAGCTAATCTCTCTCTATTCACATCCTTAATTGTTCACTCAGAAAACATTTTGCCTCTCTCCTTGCACTCAGGTGCAGCGTTCAGCTATGTGCCCTCAGCCTCCTTCAAGTGCAGTCCGTGCAACTAATGTATGACGCCCTTCACTGCAGAAAGCCCATCAGGGAAAAAAAAATATATGTATTTATTGTAACTTTTAGACATACAGAGAGGAGTTCAATAAATGGATTTAATGCTTACTCAAAATTTCAGAATCCATTAGGAAGTTCAGTTTTACTATGTCAGTGCGATACATTTCAGACCGTAATCATACCCTTTCCAAATCCCATTTAAAGTAAACCATTTATTTTTTCTACTTTTCCCACAAGTGCCTTAATGTAGAATTTGGATACCTTTCAGAAGAGACCTGTGAGGTAATGCATTTGAGAGACATAACAATATTTATAAAGTTTGGAAAATCTTTTGCTCAAATGAATAGGGGAAATAATGTTCAGCTTTGGCAGAATGGATAATAATATTGGTACTGAATTTGGTTGTTTCCTATGACTTTAATAACATGTGGGGAGTAAGTTCTCTTTATTATTATTCTTCAGTGGTTTATAAGGCAAGACTGGAATTTTAAGTGTTCAGGGCACTTTATTATAGTACTAAAAAAACTCATACTGTTCTCATTTTTCCCCGATTGCATTTTTCCTTTGGTACTATAGCATCCATTTTAATTAAATAGACAAATGAGAAATGCCTAACGTTTGTCCTTGTTTTACAAATAACTTTTACACCCATGGGAAGAAAGAGAGAGAGAGCTTGATTAGGCATTCACAGTCTCATTCTCTGCTTATCTATTGAAAAGTTGAAGTCAGGAGCCAGAAGTTTCCTTGTATCACAAATGGGCATCCAATCTCAAATAAGAGAGAAGGTGGTTTTGGTCTCTCTGACTCATTCGGTCCCAGGACTGCTGTCACTGAAGGTGGAAACTGCAATATGAACACCTGTCCGTGAGGAACTAGACTTGAGATAACCAGCTCGTTTCACACAGACCATTGTCCAGCCGTCAGATGGTAATTACTTCTCGTCCCCATCAGCCTCGCCTGGATTCCAGCCAATGGGTTGTGGGTGGAAGGGTCTGTATCACATTTCCATTCATCTGAGCCTTCAGTCTCTTTCTTGCTTGTTTTCAATTACATTGACATGGTGGCTTTGGCACATAGTAAGTAAATAGCAACGTATTCAAAAAGAAAGGTCTGAAAGCCAATATCTGAAAGATACTCTTGAGGTTTCAATGAGCACAATGAAACTGGAACTGAAATTCTGGCATTCTGACCCAAAGTCATAAAATACAATTAATTAAGTTAATTGTCATGAATTTGTAGAATATTTCATGAAAGCCAAGTGCAGCAGATGAAAGTCTAGAAAGCAGTGGAAAGGTTACTGGATGTCCTACAAAGTAAATAATTTGTAAATTAACTAAAATATTGATGAGATCAGAAAAAGAGGGGATTGGAAGTATTGTGAGAAGATTTACTTTCGTTCTTAGTTTTTTAACACCTACCTAGAAAGAAAAACATCCCTGGACCATCTCAATATTCTAAAACCTTCCAGAATCCATTGTAAGATGATTTTGCTTCGCATCCTTCTCTGGCTCTTCCTTTCTTTGACATACACCACACCCCTTGCCTTCCCTGTCCACGCTCTGAAATCTCCCACACCAGGACTAATGCTGACAGCTTTGCATACTCTTGTTATTCAGTAGAAAAGATCAAAATTAAAATAAAGCAACTACTTTGCTATGACATGACCCTTGTGTTAAATTCATCATAATTGCCCAACCAGATCATACATTTATTAAGAGCTAATGGGCAGGTACTCTGCTGGGCACCCGTGCAAAGGCATTATGGCATCATTTGTGCTTTCAAGGAGCTTAAAGCCCAAGAAACAAAGAGAGACACTAAGGGTAAACAAATAAAGGATCCTTAAATATCATGGGGGCTTTAATGGAATTCGAAACATGATAAAGTAGAGGCATAGAGGAGGGAGCAGTAAATTCTCATAAGGGTATTAGAAAACTATTTCAAAATGGTGACACTTGAAACGGATCGTGAGGGTTGAGTAGGGATCACCAAGCAGATTGGAAGAGTAAGTGAAGACGCAGAGATACGAAACTGAATAGCTGGTCTTGGTGGTAGTTTGGTATGAAAGAGGCCATGGCAAACATAAGACTAGACAGATTTGGGAAGGGGATGCTTGGTGTGCTCTACTCAGAAATCTAGACTTCTGCCAGTGGTCAATGGAGAACCATAAAACGATTTTAAGTTGGGGCACAAAATTGATCCAATAGTTGTTAGTAAATGACCCCTCTGGCACTGGGTGGAAGGTGTCTTTGAGTGTGATGTTCCAGGTAATAAATGGTGAGCATCTGAAATAAAGCTATAGCCATGGAGCTGGGAAGGGCTGGACAGGAGAAGCAGTATAGAAATAGAATTTTGAACTTGGTCACTGATTAGATGCCATCAAAAAAATTGTATGTATAAAGATAAATTATGTGAGATTTTTACTGTTTTATTCACATAAAACTGAGATGGAAATGCCACAAATAGTGACAATCAGTGTTACCCACTGTGAGGAACGAAGAACCTAGGAGTCCAAGAGCTTGAGCGTGAAACCTGGCTCCTCCGTTTTCTAGCTTAGCTACTTTGGATGAATCTCAGGGCTCTCTGAGCCTGTTTTCTTATCTGCAGAATGGGCAAGTAATGAAAGATATTTTACAGAATTACCTGGCACATCATAGGCACTCACTAGATGTTATTCAGAATAAACATATTTTCAAAGAGGGCCCAAAGACACTGCTGCAAACCATATGGCTGAGCCGTAGAATGCTAGGAAACAGTAGAAGCAAGTGGTTGGCCAAGCTAAGAAGCAGCAATTGAAGATGAAGTGGCTATTTAGAGCTCGTGCATCATGCCGTGCATAAGATAAACACCACAATCTCTCTACACTCTTTGGTCATAACCACAAACCAAGGGCACATCCTCACATGGGCATAGGGTGAAAACAACAGCAGGGAACTACACGGGCCTTTTCAGTTTCATCTGCACAAAACCCTCACACCCAATGGTAACCTCAAACATGAGCACTATGGTCAGTCAAGACAATTTGTATGGATTATTAGAAACTCTAATTTAACCAACTTTAGACTGATTTTAATGACAGAAGACATACAGATGGCCAAGAGGCACATGAAAAGATGATCAACATCACTAATCATTAGAGGAATGCAAATCAAAACTACAATGAGGTATCACCTCACACCTCACACACTCGGTCAGAATGGCCATCGTCAAAAAATCTACAAACAATAAATGCTGGAGAGGTTGTGGAGAAAAGGGAACCCTCTTGCACTGTTGGTGGGAATGTAAACTGATACAGCCACTATGGAGAACAGTATGGAGGTTCTTTAAAAAACTAAAAATAGAACTACCATATGACCCAACAATCCCACTACTGGGCATATACCCTGAGAAAACCATAATTCAAAAAGAGTTATGTACCACAATGTTCATTGCAGCTCTATTTACAATAGCCAGGACATGGAAGCAACCTAAGTGTCCATTGACAGATGAATGGATAAAGAAGATGTGGCACATATATACAATGGAGTATTACTCAGCCATAAAAAGGAACAAAATTGGGTCATTTGTAGAGATGTGGATGGACCTAGAGACTGTCATACAGAGTGAAGTAAGCCAGAAAGAGAAAGACAAATATCGTATATTAACACATACTTGTGGAATGTAGAAAAATGGTACTGATGAACATATTTGCAGGGCAGGAATAAAGACGTAGATGTAGAGAATGGACATGTGGGCAGAGGGGGGAAGGGGAGGGTGGGACGAATTGGGAGATTAGGTTTGCCATAAATACACTACCATGTGTAAAATAAATAGCTAGTGTGAACCTGCTGCATAGCACAGGGAGCACAGCTTGGTGCTCTGTGATGACCTAGATCAGTGGGATGGGGGGATGGGAGGGAGGTCCAAAAGGGAAGGGATATAGATATACATATAGTTGATTCACTTCATTGTGCAGCAGAAACTAACACAACATTGTAAAGCAATTATACTCCAATTAAAATAAAATAAAATAAAATAAAATAAAATAAAATAAAATAAAAAATAATAAAGGCCTTAATTTAATCCAGAATGATCACTGTGCATTCATGGTGTATAAAATCAGAAGAGTGATTTAGAGAAGATATTGCTTGCAAACTTCTACTTGCAAATTTATACATAAACAGCCTTCATAATATACGCCAACTAAATGAATGTAAATTGAACAACCTGTTAAGGTGAAAATATGAAAGCATTAGTACTTATGAATGTACTACTAGGAATCAATTAAATGGTTGATCTTTATAAGACTATAGCCTAGACAATTACTCAATAAATAAATATTTATTGAATTCACTGAAAGCAAAATGCTATGTCATTGAGGATACAATGATGTGCAAGATGTAATTACAGCCCATATGGAGCCTTGATCTAAAATTTAAGACAGACACCCAAGAAGTGATGAATTATTATTTGAGCCAAAGGTAGTATATGCCAAGTACTAGCATGTACTAGTATGCTAGTATACTAGTTAGCCAAAATGCTGTAGAAATTCAAAGTATAGGTCTTTCACCTCCTTGGTTAAATTTACTCCTAGCTATTTTATTCTTTGATTGTTTTCTTGCTTTCTTTTTCTGATAGTTTATTATTAGTGTATAGAAAAGCAACAAATTTCTGTATATTAATCTTGTATCCTACAACTTTACTGCATTCATCTGTTAGTTTTAATAGTTTTTTGGTGGAGACTTCAGGGTTTTCTTTATAAAATATCATATCATCTGCAAATAGTGACAGTTTTACTTCTTCCTCTCCAAATTGGATGCCTTTTATTTCTTTTTCTTGTCTGATCGCTGTAGCTAGAACTTCCAATACTATGTTAAATAGAAATGAGAGTGAGCATCCTTGTCTTATTCCTGATCTTAGAGGAAAAGCTTTCAGCTTTTCACCATTGAATACGATGTTAGCTGTGAGTTTGTCATAAACGGCCTTTATTATGTTGAGATATGTTCCCTCTATACCAACTTTCTGAGAGTTTTATCATGAATGGATGTTGAATTTTGTCAAATGCTTCTTCTGCATCTATTGAGATGATCATATGATTTTTATCCTCTGTTTTGTTAATGTGGCATATCACATTGACTTATTTGCAGATATTGAACCATTCTTGCATCTCTGGGATAAATTCCATTTGATCATGGTGTATGATCCTTTTTATGTACTGCTGAATTTGGTTTGCTAATATTTTGTTGAGGATTTTTAAGAGAGAAAGAGGCAGCTAAGGGTCAAGGTGATCAGAAAGCTTTGAAGAGTATTTAACATGGACTTTGAACAAGAATGAACAGCTTTTATATATTTGAGGAGAAGAAAATACTTTTGTGGCATGTACTATCATCCCACTTTGTTCTAAGACAATGATTTATAGAAAAAAATTTCAGATAAGAAAGTAGAAATGTTAAGACAATGCCAGGGAAAGATGGGTTTCTTTCTTCATCAAAAATAGTAACTGCTTGAGAAATGGGTCTTCAGCCTTCATATTCCCCAGTACCCAGAGGAGTGCTGAGCACATTGTAAATAATCAATAAATATTTATCAATTGATTGTTGGTTGGAACTCATATGTATAACATAAGCAGGCTCTCAATTAGACACTAGAGAATGTATTTATCAGTCTTGAGATTATTCTTTCTACACCAACGAAGAACATTTTTGCACCTGTCAAACTGATGTTATGATACGATATGGTATGATGGTTAAAAAAATACAAATTTTAGTCCAAATAGTTTTTATTTAATTAAAGAAGACTTTATGACGATCAAGAGCACACAGCTTGCTTGAGTCCTGGTATATTGCTACTGCTGTATTGTTATTGGTCGAGATGGTGGTGGTGGTGGTGTTACTGTACTCAGCAATGAATTTCCAAATATTATTTCAGAACAAAACAAAACTTGACAGAACTGCAATGATAAACAATTCCCAATCATTTTAAGAGATTTGAACAAATCTTTCTCAGTAACTGGAAGAATAAGCAGAAAAATAAATCAATAAAAATATAGAAGATTGACTAACATAATTTGCAAACTTGATCCAAGGGACTTACAGAAGATACTTCATCTGATAAGCACAAAGTATATCATCTTTTCCAGCACACATAGAATTTTTATGAAAACAGACTGTATGCCAAACTATAAAGCAAGTCTCAGTGAATTTTAATACAGTAAGTCCCCTACATACGAACCTTCAAGTTGCAAACTTTCAAAGATGAAAACATGCGTTTGCATGTCCAATCACATAAGTTAGTTCACATGTTTGGCGTACATTGTCACATGCATGCATCCTCTACAAGTCGTTGTGCTTTTGTGTACTTACTTTGTGTAGCTTACTAATGAAGACCTGATGGAACTGGAGGCCCAGAGAAAGGGAGACAAGAGGAAGAAGAAGTAACTGAAGAACTGAAGAGATTCACGATGCAGGAAATGACAAGGGGATTTTCTTTATTTGAGGAGGTGCTGTTAGTTTTTGAGGCACAGGACCCGAACGTAGAACGGTACACGGAGGTTGCCGCAGCCGTTCAGAATGTAATCCAGTGCTACCATGTCATCTATGATGAGAAAAAAAGAGCTACTACCCAGTCATCACTGGATCATTTTTTCAAGAGAGTAGATAGAATTGAATCCAGCAAGGATTGAAGAACCTGTGCCATCAAAGTCAGGCGTGAGTGAAATTGCAACTTGCCGTCTGACTCCTACTGCTGATGATCTTTCAGCTCTACCATCTCCCACGTCCTCTCCCTCCTCCAGTCAGTAACTCTTCATGCCTGTTCACTAGATCCCAGCCCCTATATGCCAGCTGTTGTACTGTACACTGTACTTTTCCAGGTACTATACTGTAATATTAAAAATGTTTTCTTTATTTTTTGTGTTTGTTTTTTATGCATTATTTGTGTGAAAAGTATTATTAACCTATTACAGTACAGTACTATATAGCTGATTGTGTTAGTTGGGTACCTAGGCTAACTTTGTTGGACTTACAAACAAATTGGACTTATGAACATGCTCTCGGAACGGAACTCGTTCGTATGTAGGGGACTTGCTGTAGGTTGAAATTATACAGAGTATATTTTCTTACCATAATATAATTAGGCTAGAAATGAAATAACCAAAAAAATAAAAATCCTTGCACATTAATTGTAAATGTATATTAATTGGAAATTCAGAAATACATTTCTAAATAATTTAGAGTTAAAAAAGAAATCACAGTAGAAATTAGAAAATACTATATATCAGGATGAAACCAAGACTTGTGTTTATACAGAAAAATTTATAAATTTAAATAAATATATTAGAAAAGAAAAAAAAGGCTAAAAAATCAATGACTAAACACCTATCTCAAGAGGTTAGAAGAAGAAAAGCAAATAAAATTCAAAGAACATAAAATAAAACAATACATTTAACAGAAGAGAATAACAAAGTGGAAACAAGCATATCATAGAAAAAATCAGCAAAGCCAAAGCTTAGCTCTTTGAAAAGACTAATAAGTTTGATAAAATCTGGCAAAAGTGATCAAGAAAGAAAGAGATGTCTTGAAAATATAGCATGAACTTGAAAGGGGGGGTGGCAAGGGAAACTACAGATTCTGCAGACATTGAAAGGATAATAAGAAGATACTGTGAAGAATTTTGTTCCAATAAATTTGCAAATCTAGGAAAAATAAATTCCTAGAGAAATACAACTTTCCAAAAGTGACCCCAGAAAATGTGAATGGTCCTATTACAGGAACAGAACCCATAGTTTAAGACACCAGGCCCAGATAGCAACACTTGAAAGGAAGAAATAATGCCAATCTACTTAAACTCTGCAAAAAAATAGAAGAAGGAACACTCCCAGACTCATTCTGTGAGCATATCATAACAGGAATACCAAAGTCCAGCAAAGACATTGCAAGAAGGAAAATTCAAGGCCAATCTACCCATGGTCAAGATATAAAAATCCCAAACAGAATATTAGCAAAGAAATATGGAGCTATTTTGAGAAAATAATACATCACAACAAAGTAGGTTTATTCCAAGAATGCAAAATTGGTTTAACACTCAAAAAGTCAACCATTGTAACTCTCCATATTTATTTAAAAAGGAAAAAGGAGAAAATGTTTCATAAATGCCTGTATCATAATTTAAAACTCTTAGTAAGATAGGAACACAGGGAAACTTTCTCAATCTGATAAATCATTTCTACTAAAAGAGAGAGAGAGAAGGGAAAGCTAAAATTTTCCCCTTCAAGATTACACACAAGATAAAAGTGCCCACTATTACCACTCTTAATACATCATGTACAGGACATTTTAACCAATGCAATATGGCAAGGAAAATAAATAAAGAGATGATGATTAGAAAGAAAAAATTTAAATTGTCCTTATTTACAGATAAGATCTGTTGTGCCGAAAATTGAAAAGAATCTTCAGGTAAATTATTAGAATTATGAACTTGGCAAAACAGCTAGACACAAGGTCAATACACAAAATCAATTGTGTGTCTTTACACCAAAAACAAACAATTAGGAAATTAACTGCTTAAAGACACCATTTATAACAGCACAAAAAAATAAAATACCTAGGAATAAATCTAATATATATAATATATATTATATACCATATACATTATGATATATATGCAAGACTATCATATATATACACACACATATATGCAAGGTTATCATTGAAAAAAACTTTTAAAGGCTTAAATAAATGAATGAATGTAACACATACAAGAATTGGAAGACTCAGTATCGTAACAACGTCGTTTCTCCTCAATTTAATGAGTCCATGGATTCTAAATAATAACAATAACATATCCCTACAAGATGTTTTGTGACCTTGATGACACGATTTTTAAATTTATATGAAAAGGCTGAAAAGATGAACATGTCATATCATCCTTCAATTTTGCATTTCACTTTTTCCATCCCATTCATTACTTTTCCTTTCACTTTGAAAACTTTCCTAGATGCCACATAAAGAAAAGAGGCTCTGCTCGACATCCAACTGGTATCCTAAGTTTAAATGTGGGGGACCCAGGAGAAAAATAAAGTCCAAAAAATTGAGCCTCTGACCTATCATTTCCCAATGAGTGGCACTCCAGTGGAAGGCTCCTATACATACTTTCCTTGGCACTTGGGGTGTGTGATTTAGAGTCTGTGAAGGTCACTGCCCTCCAAAAAGCGGTCTCCACTTATCTACCTGCTCCTGAATCTTCATATTCTGGAGATGTCATGGCAGAGCCAAGCTGATTCAAGTGTTGTAATAGACAGTATGGGGGTGGTACTCCCACCCTGAAGACAAAAGGATGCAAAAAAGGGAAAGTCTATAAAAATGCATGGGACACAAGCCCCGCCATAGACCTGAGCCACAGCCTGCTCCTGCCACCCACACCAGAGAGAAAGAACCAGGCTGACTACTTCACACTTTAACAGTTGTTTCTGATAACTGTGAGATGAGCTATCTCTGAACAAACCCAAACCTGACAGGAGATGCAACTTTCCCCTTGGCCATTCAAATCACAACCCTTTGTTATGCCTAGACTTGGCACTTCCAATAATTTTGTTCCTGGTTTGTTAATTTGAGGCTTTCGGTCAATTAATAATACTGCCACCCTCACTCCACAGGACAACAGGGTCAAGAGAGTTGACCCCAAATCCTGTCTGTTCTCACCTCTTCCCACATTGGCACTTGCACGTGAACCCAAGTCAGCTAGTAAGAACCTGGGAGAAAACATTCTTCCAAACAAGTATACGTGTGGAGAGGAATTTGGGTGAAGTTTTTGTGGCGATTTGTGGCTGGGTGTGGTGTCTCCTCGTTTGCTACCCTCAAATGCCTTTTATCTCTGCTTGTGGGAGGGGCTATGATTTCTGGTAAAGGGAAAAGATTGAACTGGCAATTACTGGCAGAGGTGAGAGATATTTTGGGAAATTCTAATTCGGTTCAGTATTATTTTGAATCTGTAAATCTCTCATAGATTGCCACACTGGCCAACGCCTGAACCAGCACAAAAACCAATGCTTTGTTCCAACTATATGAAACCAGCAACTTAAGGGCGTATGATTGAAAGCATGCACTAGTCATATAACTCTTTGAAGAAGTCACATGGCACAATTTGAAAGACTTCATAACAGTCACTCAAACATTTCCCTAGTGACGATAAAAGGATTTCAAAGTTAAGTAAACTGCTTACTCCTTAATTATGTCTAGGAAAGAGAACTGTTTTTCCTTCATTTACAACTCTACAGATGAATTCAGTGTTTCTGATTCCTGCTTGTATTCATATTATTAGTTTTTCCAAACATGAAAACATTTTCCTCAAAAGAATGTTATATGGTCATGCCTGTCGTGGCCCCGAATGAAAAATACTTAACAACACTCCCTTTGATTTTATACATACAGATGCCCAAAAGTTTCTCTTTGCATCCTAGTTGTTAATGATTTTGTCAAACTCATTGGTTAATTTATGTGGCTAATTACCAAACTCCAGTTCGGGCAATGTAGATTCATTTTAACCTTAATAAGGGGAGAATGAAGTATATACTACTTGAAACAACAACAAAAAAAGTGTTTGAGGCTTGAGTGGTTAGCAGGCACAGGTCACAACTTTTCTTAATCTTCACTGGTTCGCAATTGATATTCTCTGACAAAAGAAGGCAATCGGGAGTATGTTTTCATTAAAAGATACGGTATTTATGAAGCAGGTTTATTGTCAACGTCCCTGAACTAATCACTTCTTTCCCCACCAAAATGCCAGACACCTCTTGGGTAGGTAGTTGGCAAACACATTTTCAAGATGTAAGGAAATTGCCTGCTTTCCTTGTTAAAAGAGTAGGACTAACTTCCCATGCTATGTAACTAGGGAGCTGGGTGGATAAGTACGTAATGCTATGAAATTTCATAATACATTTAAGAAAAAGCCAAGATTGAATCCAGGCCTGGGGAGACCAAAGTAAAGCCCAAAGCAACAATGGCTTGACATCTAAAGCCAAAGCAGAAAGGCCCTTTAGTTTTAAAGAACTGTTCTGAAAGTGTCCAAAATTGCACGAAACTCCATCTTTTCTGCCTGAGAAGATTAAGTGTTTTGTCTCCGTTTCTGTCAGAAAGGAGAATCTCTGCTTCCAAGAAGTCAGGTTATTTCAAGCCTGCTGCCCTTGCCTTGTCGTTTGTCCAACCCTGAAAGCAAACTTTTCTTCAAGAATTCTCTTATAAAGACCCTTGTACTCCTGTTACTCTCTGCGGACTATTTCACTCTTTTATTTAAGTCCTTGCTCCACTGATGACCACAGTGCGGCCCCACAGCACCACGAGGAAACCGCTAAACTCCTTCTGTATCCCTCAATGGATGTAACTCTACAATTTCTCCTTTAGATTGAGTTATTGGCTCAAATAAGAATTCAAATCCCTCTTTCGCTCACTTTACAAAAAAAAAAAAAAAAAAAATCCTGTCTTTGTATACAAAATAAAATAAAATTAAGTATAATTATTCAAGGGCTATTTGTCAGTTTCTAGATTAACCCGACCCTTTGGGTTTTTTTGGTTTGGTGCTGTTTACTTTTTTAACAACATCTCTCATTTTGAAGATGTTAGGAGTCCTTTAGAAATGGACCAAAACTCTAACTTGGAAGTATTTGATTTTCGTCCGAAAGAGGTCATTCAGGGGTCTCCTAAAAAAGCAATGCCTATAATTCAGGCGTTAATAGGATTAACACTAAAATGGCCAAATTCCACTGTGCTTCTCAGAGAAAATCTAGCGTATTGACTGGTTGACTTAACTAAACTTCATCCAGAAAAGAACCATGGGGCTTCCCTGGTGGTGCAGTGGTTGAGAGTCTGCCTGCCAGTGCGGGGGGCGCGGGTTCGAGCCCTGGTCTGGGAGGATCCCACATGCCGCGGAGCAACTGGGCCCGTGAGCCACACCTACTGAGCCTGTGCGTCTGGAGCCTGTGCTCCGCAACAGTGAGGGGCCCGCGCACCGCGATGAAGAGTGGCCCCCGCTCGCTGCAACTAGAGAAAGCCCTCGCACAGAAACGAGGACCCAGCACAGTCAAAAATAAATTAAAAAAAAAAAAAAAAAAAGACCTTTAAAAAAATAAATAAAACCAACTGAATGCCTAAAACACTAAATAAAGATGTTTGATTTATCTTTAAAAAAAAAAAAAGAACCATGACCATTGCATCCACTGCTGAGGACTTCACTCCTGACTTTGCTCAACACTTGACACGCAGCAGAGCCTTACATTACCCTAAGGACAAATTTTATGGTTCTAGAGGCTCAGCTAAAAGTGGGTTCCTAATAATAATCAGGGCCGGGGCTGCACAGGCAAATGTGACACCCCCAATCAATCCCAACCCAAAGTTCTCCTCTGAAATTCTTTGGTGGCAAGAATTCCATCTTGGGAGGAGCTTGTGGCTATGTGAACACATATCCCAAAAGAAGGAATGTGATTGGAGTAGGTAACAGGGCATCACCTCACCAAGACCAATCGCATTCTTTCCTTTATTTTGAGAGTGTTTTGGGGGGTGGGGATTGTGCACTTGTTCCCTGCAAGGGTTGAGAACTCTCTCATTGCCATCTTACCGGTGGATCAGGCTGTTTCTCACTGGAGATAATAACAAATGATGATGCTACACTATTTGATAAACAAACCATAATACAACCACGTAAATCCCAAGAACGGGGCCAAACGTGGTGGTGTTCCTCCGACGCTTAACTGGGATTTGCTCCATGGCTAAATACTAGACACCTAAGCCAGCTAAGTGGTTTGCCGGGGGCCGCTCTGCCCAGATGACATCATCACTTGGCTTTCCAAATGCAGCTCTTGGCTCTGGCTGTTTTGGCTTCTTTCCATGTAAACACGGCTTGATTAATGCTGCAGAAGGGCTGTGAATCACGTATTCCACTCTCATATGGGAAGTCAGAATGTCAATTTTTCCCCGTTTTGAGCACAGAGCATCGGGATATTGAATGTGGCATCCCTAGCAACCACATAGAAACCGCCTCGGTGCCTAGCTGCCAGCCTCCTGACGCTCTCCATGTAAGAGCAGCTGATGCATCGCCCACTGCAAAACTCACACCTCCACCCCAGCTGCATTCACGGGTCTGGCCATTATGGCCGGATCATGAGCACATTACAAGGCTGCCTTCTGATGCAGAGACAAGGGGAAAAAAGAAAAGTCCTTGCCACGCTTCCAAGAGAGTAAATGGGATTTCACCAACGCAGATGTTCAGGACTGATGGGTGCCTCCGTGGAGCCTTTGTACTCCGGGGGTACCTCTTACCACCACTGCCTGCAGCCAGCAACCCCACTGAACGTATCTGATTGTAAAATCAGGTAAACCCAGGAAAGCTGAAAGCAAAGTCTCTCGCAGCAGAAAGAAGAATGCCATCGATGTCCATCTTTATAGCCCTTTAACAAAAATAGTTTGCCGGTTGTAAATAGTCAGGAAACAACTTGGAAGAATGAGGGCTGGTGGTTATCAAGGGCATCCTAGGACCCTGCCGGTCATGATTGCAACAGATGCAATGCTTTACTCCACCAGCCTCAAATGGTTAATTTGAGGGTGTGGGAGG
Organism: Balaenoptera ricei; assembly: GCF_028023285.1. NCBI lineage: Eukaryota > Metazoa > Chordata > Mammalia > Artiodactyla > Balaenopteridae > Balaenoptera > Balaenoptera ricei. The sequence continues at coordinate 23,806,567 of NC_082640.1, forward strand.
TCAGTTATGCAGGTTGTTGGGTAATGAACACTCCTGATGCATGAATTGCTTCTCAGGGATGACTAACAGCGCAGCCTCTGAAAGTAGAACATGACAAGCGCTAAAATAATACACTGCAGCCGACTGATGTGTGTTCACCAGAGTTTCCTCCCTGCTTCGAAACGTGAGGAAACTATAAAGCATCCAGAGCCTTATTTTCTTCACTCTTCCTGCATTCCGTCCAAAAAAATATTTGAACATTGCAGGTATCTGTCAAGTTTCATGAAATTTTTCCGGAATACCATATTGTTTTCCATTTTGGTAAGCCAGGAGAGGAAGTGTGGTTTTTACCTAGACTCTTAAGGTCAATTAAACCAGACCCACTCAAATCAGTCCAAGAAAGGAAGTGAATTTCGATGTCAGTATCAGGGTTAATGTCTTTCTAATGAGATCTACAAAAAGCCCAAGCTCATATACCCAATACTAAAAGGTAACAAGCAAACGTCAGAGATCATTTCCATTCTTTTAAAGATCCTCAAGGTTTTAGATTTCTCATCCACCGCACTCTCCACAAAAAGTCTAGAAATAGGTCCTTCAGAGGAAGGGTTTAATTGATGGTCAGCCATCAACTCCGAGTTCACAGGCTTCTAAATAATTCATAAAACAGACTTGGAAAACTAAGTCACCAATCTAGCGAGATATAATTTGCTTCGAAGTTCATGTATAAAACAAGCAGAGATGGCCGTGATCACCACTGTAGCCACTTGAGAAGTGAAGTGGCAGCACGGGGTCCATGGTGCTTTCAGGAATCCACAGTTACACCCTTAGGATTATTTGTGCTCCTTTGATTTTTTCAGGAACACGCACTGCCCCAGGCTCTGCCTTATAGATAAAGAGGCTGTAAGAGGCCCTCATCTTGCACAAGATCACAGCAATACTGATACCCCAGTGCACAACATCCACTTTCATTGCCTCAGTGCAACACAATTAAGGTGATTTCATGGGTGCAACCAAAATACTTTCCCTGCACCAAATTCCAAAGTTAGAGTAAAAATGTAATATCATTTTTTTTAAGATTTTTTAAATTAATATTTATTGGAGTATAGTTGCTTTACAATGTTGCGTTAGTTTCTACTGTACAGCAAAGCGGATCAGCTATAGGTATACATATATCCACTCTCTTTTGGATTTCCTTCCCTTTGAGGTCACCACAGAGCATCGAGTACAGTTCCCTGAGCTATACAGTAGGTTCTCATTAGTTCTCTATTTTATACATGGTATCAATAGTGTATATATGTCAATCCCCATCTCCTAATTCATCCCACCCCGCCATAATATCATTTTTAAGATTTGATGTTGGTAAGAAGAATTTCTAAGGCTTAGAAACGAAGTATCCTTGAGCGTCTCTTGGCTTTCATCTCCTCCAGCAATTTTTAAGAGACTGCTAATGTCAGGAAACAAAAGGTGAAGCTGGAAATAATTGAGATGTGGATTTGGTTAGAACATAAACATTTTAATGTCACTCTAACCAGTTGTCATTTAGACCCAGGTATCAGCTGTGTGTTATTAAGATCCTATAACAATATTATTTATCAACTACAAGGGAATGAAGATACCCTCATTCACTCTCAATATTTAGAGTCTCAGATTTACTTGAAAGTCCCAAAAAGGACCCAAGGACAAGAACATAATTTTTGTTTCCTCTAAAAGATCCTTTCTTTGGGAAATAAAATTAAAGAAAATTAGAATACTTTCCACATTTTATTTGAAGCATTTTTGTCTTCTGCTTATTCACTAAAGCCATTACATAATTTGGTTGGAATTTTCAGGAGTTCAGAAAGCCTAGGTACTCACCTACTTTGGTGAGTTCAGGTTCTTACTTTCCCCATATGTAGAAAAGTTTATTTATGAACTCCAATACCTTCTAAGCCAATGATACTAAAGTCATTTAGCCTACCATATCACTTAGATTTGGTAAAACTGCATATAATAAATTAATAAATAGTAGTGGTTTTAACAAGAAACAAATTTATTTTCCCCTCACCTAAAAATAAGCCTGGAAGTAGGCAGACCAAGACTGGTACAGTGATCCCACAATCAACAGTGTCCCAAACTCCTTCTTATCTTGCTACTCTACCCATCTTTAGCATGTTGCCAAATTGTCCAAAAAGGCTGCCAAGCACCAGCCTTTGTATCTGCATTCAACAACAAAAAAAAAAAATGAAGAAGGAGAAGCAGGGTCACTGGCACTTCCTTTCAGGGCTCATTAGCTAGAACTTAGACATACAGCCACACCAATTTGCAAAGAAAGCTGGATAACGTAGTCTTTACAGTGGATGGCCATATACACAGCTAAAACCGGGCATTCTGACTTGGGGAATTAAAGAAAAAATATTTTGAAAAAGACAACAGCAGTCTGCCACCAATATCAAATACATGAAGAGTTAATATCTGATTTTTATTTCTTAAAATATTAAAGGTATATTTATTTCAAAGATAATATCAGGGAAAATAAGTGTATAAATAATTAAATGATTAATAATGTATACATATATGAATAATAAATAGTCATATATAAATAAATTAGTGTATACTATGGTATCACTGTGCCATAGTCTTACTTACCCAGTTATTCCAGCTAAAAACTTTAATTCAAATAAAATTCTTCCATCTATATTGTTTCATATTAAGAGTTTAGACTAATCAGAAGAGAAAACAAGTGTAAAATAAAGTGAAAGAGAGGCAGACTTAGTAATTAGGGAAGTAGATTATAGACCTGAGTCCAATCTGAGTCTGGTGTTGGCCTGGCTCTGTGACTTTGGGCAAGTCACTCAACCTTTCTGATCTGATTTCATTGTCTATGAAATGGAAATATGTGCTGGATCTGGGGGCTGCCTCTGTCTGTGATTAGAAGGCTGGATAAAGCCCAAGAGAGGAGTGAACCCAGGTTACAGGACTTTTTTTGGGGTGGGGGTGGTGGGGAGAAGGAAGACAGAAGGACAACCATGACAAAGTGAGAGGCAGCCAAAGAAGGCAGAATAGAAAATGTAAATGAAGGTGAGGAAAGAAGTTTGTCAAATTGCCTAAGAAGCTCCAGCACGTGTTAAAGTTTCTCTTAAAACAGGAAAAGTTCGAACCAATCCCTTCTTTTTTATATCGAAGGTCATGAATTTTAATACGTGTGCTCCGAGTAAAGTAACTTCCCATGTAGCCTAGAGAATTCCTGTGACTGACCTCACCATAATTTTAACTCAAACTGAAAATAATCACATGATCAGAGATTCCTCTATTTCCTGGATTAGAGGTAAACACATGGTTTTGTGGTTCTTTCTAAATGTTAATGGCTCTTTTAAGTCCCTAAATCAAGGTTTCGAGGGCAGATAAATATTCAAGAATTGGGGAATGAGTTACGACAGAATCTGATTATCAAATGCAAGTGAATTTGGAGCCCATTAATCAATCACCCCAACTACGCTCATGGAATGTCCATATCAACAAGTGAGAGCTAGTCCACAAAGCAACAAAGAGGAAACAGGATTTGTTCGTTTGTTAGCTTTTAATATTTTCAAGATTTTCTCTGCTACCACTGTTCCTTGAGTCACAGCAGAGTCACTACAATTTAATCATGATCTTGTCACTTTCCATACTCATATGACAAACAAGGAGAGCAGAATATAAGTCTCCCTTCAAAGACAGAAGAAAGCAGAGTCCATTTTAAAAGGAATCAGTGAATAATTGACCTCATCTTTTCTTTCTAGGACTTTTGTTTATTCATTCATCAAGCATTTATTAGGCACCTGTTCTGTGCTGGATGCTGAGCTAAGATCAAAGATAGGAAGGTGAATTAGACAAACTTCCTGCCCTTAAGGGCCTTATCCTTGGACTAGGAGAGGCTACATTTGGGCCAACAGTGAGACAAACATGGAATTTACCCTAATTGCCCAGAGTAGAATGATTGGAAAGGTCAAAGGCAGTATTGTGATGGTTAGGAGAGCTCTGAATGGTATCCTCAAGTTTGAGGTATTTGAGTTCCGCTTTCTCCACTTAGTTCCAAGTTGCATAACCTTGCTAAGCCTCATTTTCCTCATCTGTAAAAAGGGATAATAAGAACATCTACTGTATAGGTTTGCTTCACTGTCTGAAGTATGACAAGAGCTCAGTATTCACCGGCCCTGTTTATTATTATCATTGTCTTTGATGATACTATTAATGTTATTAACCAAGAACGAGCCAGAAGGAAAGACTTGAAATTACAGGGTATCCAAAGGAAAGGCATGCTATTGAAAAAGAGAGGAGCATCTCTTTAATTGTGACTATTTGATGATGGAGGGCTGACCCCAGAAAAGCTTGAAGGTCCTGGGGCTGCACAGATGGAGCCTCCTGTATCAGCAGACGTGTGGCATTAAGGGAAACAAAAAAATACTTTCAAACTCCTTCTTAAACAAAGGTCTCACAATTTGTTTTGTACTGGGGGAAAGAGGAGGTGGAGGTGGCTATGACATGCTCTTGTTCTACATCCAAACCTCTAAACCACTTGAATCTCTGGATTTCTAAATATAACTTTGAGAAAACTAATCACACATTTTCGACACGGATGAATTACTTAGTTTCCGGATTAATCACATTGAACTAGTTAACACTGAATCCTACATCTTGACCACAAACAGTACTAAAAGCGATGCCGTAGAAAACAGTTTTACTCTGAAAATTGTCAGGGAGAACTTCTGCCCAATAGCAAGGAATAGGAAACCTCTATATTTATAGATGATCCAGTTCAATAACTTGATTTTTCATAGACTGGTGTTCCTTCTTATAAGGAAGTCAGAGGCTGCTCTCACAGCTACTCAGATGGAATGGCTTTTTGTAATGTTAAAAGTATGAGTCAGTCAGTACTTTACCCACAAGAGCCACATTTCAAAACTAGCACGCAACTTTTAAGGAGCAGCTAGGGATTCAATAGTCCAGCACCCAAACTTTCAAGACAGACCGCCTTTGTAAGTTGAAGGCTAATTATCTCAAGAACTCGAAATATGCATTTAAATATTTGAACGTCTACGAGGCTTTGGAAGCGTTTGCTACTTGGTCCCTGAGCCCCATATCCCCTTCCTCCTCACCCACCCTCACACCCCAACCAACCTTCTACTCTGACAAATTTCTACTCATCGATAGTCACAGAAAACTGATCTTGCCAGGGATGCTTGAAATGGTGGACTGCTGAATCATACCAATGTCACAGGCGGCACCCGGAGCTTCAGAATGTATGTGTGTGTGTGTGTGTGTGTGTGTGTGTATTTTATTCGTGTAAGCACACACCTGGAGATACTTGTAGTGGGAGGTGACTCAGAGGGGCAAGGGGGAAAACAGCTGCTTACCAGCTTGTTCTAAAAACATTTAAGTATTCTATTCACATAATTAGCCCACAAACCACCATCACCACCATTATCAGCAACTGAAGACATCCTCCACCTTTGATCCCATCTCTAAGGATGCACATGGTCCTTTTCCTCACTCATCTATTCATTATTGAGCAACTACCTGAGGTCAGGCGCTAGGCTAGGGGATGCAGATGCTTGTTCAGATGCTTGGTTCCTGCCCTCGAGGTGCTTATATCCCATTGGGGGAGACAGATATTAACCAAATTATCACACACGTAAGTAGTACACTGCAACTGTAACAGAACAAAGCAGAGGAAGATGTTGCTTTGGAAACTTAAAGAGAAGGCTTTGACTGAGAAAGGTTGATGATGGTTCCTCTGAGAATTTGATGCTTACCCGAAGGATGACTGGGAGTTAAATGAGGGAGAAGGGAAGATGATTTCAAGCAGAGAGAGGACCACAGCAATTCTCCAGGGCTGGAGCAAGATGTGAGAGTGAGGGGCAGGAAAAAAGGAGAAAGTGATATGAGATGAAATTGAAGAGGTGGGTGCAGACCACACAGGGCCTGATGGCCACATCACACAGTTTGTTCTTTATATAAGAGCAATGGAAAACCACTGAAAGTCTTAGGCAAAAGGGTAGCTGATCAGAGTTATGCTTGGAAAAGATTGTTCTGGCTTCAAAATACAGAAAAGGATAAGAAGGAGAGAATGGAAGAAACAGTAGGTGTAATAAATTCATTTTAGGAGGCTTTTGGAGCTTTTTTTGCTGCTTTGCGTGACTTTGATTCATATTTTTGTTCTATAGATTTTTACTGAGCACTTATCATGTGCCAGACGTTATACTGGGCCTGTGAACAAAAGCACAGGCTTAAGCCGATGGAGTATAACTTGAAAGAATGTTCCATTGACCCCAATTTTACACACGCAAAATTATTGGGACAGAAAAAAGAAGAGCTGGATGGGTTTCTCAGGTTCAAATCCCTTTAGGAAGACTATGTTCATAGGCGTGGGGGGATGATTTTAGGTGACTTAAAGAGGGAAAGTAGAGGTACAATTCTAGGCAAGTATCCCGACTATGCCACTGATGGGCTGTGTTATCCTCCAAAAGATGAACCTTGACAATCGAACTTGAGAACAACGGTCCTCAAACCTCTGGGTTCTCTGAGGCATTACCCAGCAGCCTTGGGCCACTCTCTCTTTGGATTCACAGTTGCCAAAACCAAATTATCATTTTTCTAGGGTATTACCTTCCATCCAATAAATTTTTAAAATTTGTAATGCTTTATCAAAGTAGTATATACACATTGCTTCAAAAGTTAAATATTACTACAAACCCTGGAAAAATAAACAGCATCCTGTGCCCCAATCCTTCAATGGCTGAGTTCCATTTCCTGGACCCAACCGGTTAAAAGTTTGCAATTCTTTTGCTGTCATTTCTAGTATTTACTTTCATGTTCATAAATAATACACCGTTATGTTATGATTTTTCTTTTTCAGTCATTATCTGTGTTGACTTCTTATTCTGAAAAGATTTTTCCTCCCAAGTCCACCTTATTTCCCCTCCCTTGTCCTTCCAAGGAAGTCACATGATAATTTTGGTTAAATCAAAATTTAGTGTTCACCTTATTCTTCTGCAAAATTTTTCAAAGCTGAGCCAAAGGATGCACTCCATTTGCATTTCCTTTCTTATCCGAACTTTCCTTTTTTCCTAGAGTTAACGACTGTATTGTTTTTCAGTCACGTAGTTTTCTATGAACTTATGGCTACCTTAAACCTGAATTGTCCCAGAGAATCCCAGAATTTCTCTCAAGTCTTCAAATACAAATTTCAAATATGAATTTCATTTTTTGGAGACATTCCTCCTGGGGCCCTCAGTCTTCCTGATCCAATCTGGTGGCTATTCTCCCAGCTGCTCCCCCACTGACATTCTGGCATGTCCCATCACCATCATCCTGGGGGATTCCTTCACCTCTCTCTGGGGTCCCTCTTCCCTGCTTCCCAGGTCTTCCTCTGTCTAGGGTCCTCACCTTGGCTGGAGAGCACGTCTTCCAGTAGCTCCATGGGAAGTAAGAGTTTTGAGAACTGGTCTGTCTGAAAAATGTGTCCATCACATTTTTGCATTACAATTTATGATTTCGGCAGTCCCCTTCCATTCATCACCTTATTTCACCCTCACTGTAGCTTCATAAAATCCCACCACCCCATCTTGCCTCCTGGCTCCTCACAGGACGTATGGGAAAGTTGTGTCTGCTGCCACCTCTGTGAACTACACAGGTCAACTCAAATAGTAGGAGCACAACACACACGTGCTAACAGCAAGGGTGAATTTAACAAATTAATTAAGCAGGGACCTGATAACAAGTACATTGTATGTATTTTTTGTAGGACTGTCAGCAACGTGAGGGTGTGTGATTAAAGACTGGATCTCCTAAGCTTAAAAATGTACACTATCCAACAGTATTGAGGCAAAATTGTTTCAAGAAAGGCAGTTTTGTGAACAAATTATGAAATTATCAGTGACATGGATCCAGCCTTTGCCAGCCTTCTTTCCCACTGCCCCCCGGCCCCATCAGACCCCCCTCAGCTGTCCCACTCTCATGGTCTCTCACCTCTCCATCAATGTTCTGGTTTAGAACGTCTTGAAAGCAGACGTCCTCAACATAGGTACCAAGGGGAAGCAATGTCACAGAGCAGCCTTACAAAAGCATGCCTCTGAAAGGACGAACAGATGGCACCAAAGGTCCCTTAACTCCTTGGTGAGGACGCTTGGCAACAACAAGGACGCTGACAAAATTGGACTCGGTTTCCTTGCTCCCTCCTTTGGCACCGACGGTAAAACCCAGATGGCCATTGTGTATCTGTTTGTGCCCTGGTTACAGGAATTTCAACAACTGCTTCCTTTGGAAAGTGGAATTTTCTTCCCTAACTTACACCGATTGCCCATATAGCTTTCTTGGGAAATACAGAAATGTAAACCCTCGTTGCAGATGTCGATAGGAGCCCTCTTTCCCCCACTTTAAGCAAGAATCACAGAGTCATAATCTGTCAGAGCCTGAAAGAAATTTTGATCACCATGTGCATCCCCCACTTTTACACACAAGGAAGGCAGGGACCGGGGGTGCAAGTCTTGCCCAGGACCACACACCTGGAGAGGGGCAGGGTCGCCACCAGAACTTCACTCAGAGTCTTTAGTTGTTTGAATGGCCTTTTCTCTACAAACAATTTTCAAACAGCGATATAAAAATATTTTGGTGAAAATGAATAAATGTGATTCAAACGTGTCGTCCAAGAATCAAGGCCATCATGAACAACGTGGTGAGCTCCATGCTCTCGTGATGCAGGCATCACTTTCCCTTCTGATCTCTGCAGTCCTGTTGAGCCCCACATAAGAACATCAGCTGGAAGAGTGGATTGTGGGATATAAATAGATACTTCACATGGTCGATCTATACATCAGAGGGGCCAGCCTCTCCTACCGGCATCTCCCCAGTCCTCCCTCTGCAATACCCCACAGGAAGACAAAATGAACTATTATCTGGGTTTTTCCCCTCTTTGTAAAGCTCTCTGAATTTCCCAAATCACCCTTCTCTGCTCTTTCTTCCCCCTCACCTATGCTGCTCTGTTTGCTGGTAGACCGCAGTGCTCACTTCTCCGATACAGCACCAACACCGCCTCTGCAAAAGCAACGCTGGTTTACGTAAAGGAAGGACCAGATATTTTGTGGATGGGATGTCAGGGGCACCCTGTAAGCACCTGCTAAAGCTGCAGAAACAAGTTCATTCCAAGTAAAGGAGAGCCTTGCATCAGAGCCAGTCACGGAACAAGAAGAGGCATGTGCGACAGAGCTGTTTCACAATTTCCTCAGGTCTGATACCAAATCACATGGCGTTCTGCTCCTCTAGACACCAGGCCCAAGACCCCTAAAGGGATGTTGCCACAGCTACAATTTTTGCAAATACCAAATACATGATGATTGAAGCCTATGTCAAGCTCTGTCACCAAAGCAAAAGTGTTTGTGTGTGTTTTGCCATGTGCAGCCTTGTTACTACTCTTTTATTTGGTCTATTTAAATGTGGATCGCAATGAGTTTACTTGAATATGATTTATTTAACTTTTGCAGCGAAAAGAAACCGTAACTCAAGAGAAGACAAAAATGATGCCAGCCAGGATTACTCTCCTTCAACTGGTTTATTTCTTTTTAAATCACAAAAGCACAAAGAAGCCAGAGTCTCTGATAATGAACGTAATATATGATTGCCATAAAAAGTTCGCTCTCCCTTCAATTTCAATTTACCCCAGTATAAATCAGCGATCCACTTAATCAAATATTCTTCCTCTTTAATTGTTTTATCTTGCTTTTATGTTAAATCTCACTGAGTTACTGCTGGCACCAGTCTTCACATTATAGAAAAAATGTCAGTGGTTGGCCCATAATTAGTCTAAAACTCAAACATTGGTTCTGAGCATTAACCAGATTGGAGGAAGCCCTCACAATCTCACTGGACCAGTGAGACAAATCCAAGTCAGAAAGTAAACCAGGAGTAGTTGAGCTAGCCATCCATCTGCTGTCAAAACACGGAGCGTGGGCTCCGGCTTTCAAACTAACTGGAATTTTTTTTCATAAATGTCTTTCATTATTATCTTACGGGGCATTAAAACTCTATTTGGTTGTCTCTTAAATTCTTCAACCTGAACCTGTCCGTTTAAGAATTGCAGATGCTTGTCTGAACTAGCCCAGCAGTTCCCATGAGAAAATAGATCAGCCCAACGTACTGTGTAAGGCCACAGCCAAACTTCAGTGTTTGTGATGAAGGGCACTTCCTGGGTATTGTATCAGACAAACACTGTCCCTGGTGGGTGATCCGGTTCTGTAAACAAGAAAGAACAAAAAAAATGAATTCTATGCTATTGATTGATAAACCCCTTTCTGACAAGGTGTACAGGGACAGTCTGATTAGAAGTATTGTTGAATTCAACCCTGAGAGCAAGGGCCCCCGTCAAATGCTATTTGGACACATGTCATTTGAATGTAAGCTTTGACCTTCAAACAGACACCCAACATAATTTTTTTAAGTTAAAATCCTAAAAATCTTTTTAAATAAACTGAGAATAAGGATCTATCCAAACCAGTCCATCTGCTTTACCCAATAAAATGTAAGTATTTCCAAAGCAAAGAAACTTCCTCTGGGGTGGGATGTACTTGTGAATTTCATAGCTGAGCAGTAGAAAGTAGGAGTTACTGGGAGGTGAATGAAGCCACGAGTTATTTACAAAGTTTTCTTGAAAGTATCTATATTTAATATTATTTATTTATGTCTCTTGACTTGTCTTACAAAGGACTTGAGTAAATTTTAATATTTTAACTGTTTTCACTTTAACAATCTAGCTCAAAACCGAAATATTTTTCATCTTAACAAAAAACTAAACAATTTTTCTTAAAATCTGAGAATGAAACATAGCTTAAACTACTTAAGAAATGTTTACTTTATTTCAGGCATAGCTACAAGCATTAACTGGTGTCAAAAGGTATTTCTTTTTAAAGGCTTTTTTACAAAAGTTAAAAAAAATCTATTGTTTAAATGATATCAGAGTTCTAAGTTGCCAAAAATGTTTAGAAAGAACTAAAGCATCAAGAAAAGCTTGTTTACCAATAGACCTCATTTATGCAACTGTTTATAAAGTATTGTGATATGTTACATGGTAAGTATTTTTATTTTCAAACTTATCACATCAAACAGGTGTAGCCAAATAATATATAATACAAATATAGATATAATTATCACAACAGAGTGAATCTAGAAAAAAAAGACATGAGAAACATGTCATTAAAAGAAAAAGCCTTTATATGGGACATTATTCACATTTCTGCAAATGGAATTTTCTGATTAACTGCCATATATTATATTATTTGAATAACTTTAGGAAAGATTAATCCCCAAGCTCTGTCCTCAGCAATATTTTTTCCCAGCTGAAACTGGGCTTTAAAACAAAACGTCCGCAATGCCAGCAGCCCATTCAAGCTACAGGTTCAGAAACTTCGAGGGCAGGCAGTTAAAAGTGATTTAAGAAATGCAAAATCATTCTTTCACAAATATGTACGCTCAACCAGTAAATTGATATATCAAAACCACAACCGGAATATAGCAATGTGTCTCTCTTTGCCCGCTGTGGTGTATTCCACAGCTGCCTGCCAGATAATATACTGATTGTAACTCTCCTAATTTACAGAGCCTTTAAATCTAATCTCCTGGGCCAGCCTAAAGGGCTTCTTCATCCATTGAAATGCCAGAATAATTGAAATTGTCTTCGGCAGACATTCAGGCAATAATGAATATTTTCTCTACTGACTGCATGCCAAGGTTACACATAGTACTGCAAACAGCAGTGATCCCAAGCCAAACCTCCCAAGGGAGGAGCAGCCACTAACCTGGGGCGGGAGGCACAATACCTAAGGCTTCCCCTTCCCACCAGCTCCCACGGTCAGCGACGCCCACCACGCTTCCGAACACTGAAGGACAGCACAGTTGCCGAGCAAACAAAGGTCCCATCGGCTTCTCTGAATCTCCAGAGGCAGATGAAAGGCTGGGAAAGGTTGTGGGTATGGATTTTCCAATGGGGACCGCAGGAGAGATGAGCAGATCGAGCTGCTGTTGGGATTAAGAGGAAATATACAAGTAGTTAATCAAAAGAATCCCAGCATTGATGGCGCCTGAGAAAACGCCGGCTTGTCAGCCCTGAGCAGTCTTTCCCACACCTCTGAATGGTTTTTGTGATTTAGGGTCAGTCCTGCGTCAACGGAGCCTTAACGATGCTCTCACTGAAATTAAAGCATTCAGTAGCCGAACTGAATCACTAATATCTCTGAAAAAATCTAAAGACTAGTTTAACCTTCAGCTATGGAAAGGTTACCATTCTAAATGTCCAGAAGTTCGAAACAGATCTTTAATTTAAGCAACTCATCTTGCATTCTTGGAACTCCCATGAGTTGCTTTATAGGAGGAAACTGGGGGGCACAAAAAAGGAATTACCCCAAGTCACTGTGAATTTAAACCACACAGCAACAGGGATATATTTTTTAAAAGGCGTCACAAGTTACCCGGTGGAAAAAGACTATAAAACCTGCTGTTTATGTGATACTTGAGTGTCAATACCTGAATTATTAAGTAATTGTGTGTCAAATACATGGAATACTTATTAGCTATCTATTGATGCTTACCAACTTACCCCAAAACAGCAGCTTAAAACAGCATGGACACTTATTATCTCCCACAGTGTCTGTGGGTCAGAATTCAGGAACGACTTACCTGGGTGGTTCTCACTCAGGGTCTCACAAGGTGGCATCCAAGCTGTTGGTGGTAGCTGCTTCATCTGAAAGCTGGAACGGGGCAGGAAGAGCCACACCCAGTGGCTCCCTCACATCCTTGGCCAATTAGTGCCGGTTGTTAGTGGGAGGTCTATGCTTCTTGCCACATGGATCTCTTTATAGGGCTGTTTCAATGGCAGTGCCATCATGACATGGCAGCTGGCTTTCCCCCAGAACAAGTGATCCAAGAGAGAGCAAGGTCCACGCCACAATAACTTTTAGGCCCGGCTTCAGAAGGCACACCACCTTTTCCTTAACATCTTCCAGGCTACATAGTCAGCCCTCTTTCATATGGGAGGGGACCCCATAAGGACACAAATACCAGGAATCCCCATCTTGGAGGCCGGCCACCACCCATACCTATTATACCATTTCGCAGATCTACCAGCCTCTTGGGCCCTAAGAGCCCAACTATCACTCTCATTTCCCACCACATTCTTGCACGTATCCCTTGTCCCAGATGAGGAACGGGGGATATAGGTCATTAAATACATTTCACACTTTCCCAGTTCCAAAGCCCAGAGTTGTCTCGCTCCACCACCTTCACTAAACCCTAACCCCCCTGCTTGCTCACTCTCCCAAACTGTAGTCCTCCACTGCGCAACTTTGCCATCTAGGAAGACTTTCCCCAATAGCCCTACCAGACTCCAAGCTTCACGTATATTTTTCAGATCCAATCAGAAGAGAAAGAAAGGAAAGAAGGAGGAGAGGTAGGAAGGAAGGAAGGAAACCACTTATACATATTTCAAATATAGTGAAAACCATACAGAGAATTGATTCCACAAACGATAACAGAGCTGAAAAGACAAACAAAAGAGCTTGAGGCAACTGCTCGCATCCTTAGGTTGGAAAAATAAGGCAGGAGGCAATGTGACCAGAGGGAGTGGCCGTGGTCACCCGGCAGAAGAGGAACCATAGTGGGTGGGTCCGTGGGTGGGAGAAGGAGCCCCGGAGATGCCAGAGCTAGAGAGAAAGGGGAGAGAAACCCCTTGGCTTCTCCCTGCCTCCCACTTGCCACTCCTGCAGTGATGCAATCCAGCTGGAAACTGGCTGATAGGGGAACATGCGGGGGATCAGCACCCCACGCCACTCAGGGCAGAGCAGGGAAAAGGCCAGAACAAACAGACCAAGGACCAACCCATATGTCCTACTCAAGGCTAAGGCATCGTGCTGAACTGTACTTTTTCACCTAACATTTATATAAACGTTGGCATGTTCTGCATAGTTTCTATAATCATGATTTGAAATTGCTATGCCTCGTCCTATTATGTATATAAATTCCACTTGACTTAATCATTTCCCTAGAGTTATATCTTCAGGTTGCTTCTATTTCTTTATTATTATTATTTTCAAGTGACAATTCAATAAACATTTTCATTGTTTAGTTTTTTTGTTTTTTTTTCTTTTCAGATCTGTTCTTTGGGTAAATTCCCAGAAATGATAATTTTCAAATTAAAGAATATCAACATATTTATGTCAACTGATACATATTTGGGGGCACCTGCTTTTGACCCTATGGCTTTCTGCACTACTTCCCACTAACAAAACAAAATGAACGCACATCTGTATTTCTAAAAACAAAGAAGAGAAATTCCAACACTTTTAAAAAATTTATCTTTGATGTTGCAGCCACAGCAACAGCAAAATCTTTCCGGAGAGCTCCGAGATGCTGGAGCAAGGCTGTGATTAACTTTGCAAAGGATGGCTGACTTCTCTTGGGTATGACTAGAATAATATTTAGTCTAGTGTTTTCTTAAAGGAAAATGAAACCTTATCCTCTTTTCTTGGAAACAATTGAGAGCCTGAAGCAAATTCTAGATGAGGAGCATCTTTCAGGAGTAAATGTCCCATTCTTGACTGTCATGTAACCCAGATGTCTGGGAATACCCAAATCTGAAAAAAAAAAAAAAAAAGTGTATAATAATGAGGCCCTTGTCACTCTTTTATAAGACAATTGCAAAACAATAGCCAAGGGCCTGTGTGCATCACTAGAGAGACTTTGGGGAATCGTTTGGCTAATTCTCCTCAAAGTATGACTCATTTGTGAACTGTTTATAACCAGTCAGCAGCAAGGTACAAAGCTGACAGCAAACATTTAGAAACTTTTATAGCAATTTGACATTGCAGCAATTCTTCTATTATATTTACAAAAGTGTCCATGTACAATGGATTGAGGGAAAAATCAAATAAGCCCTTACCAGGGATAGTTGACAGGGAGTATTGTTAGTTTATCAAAGCCTGAATTGGACAAGGATCTTGAATTTGCCTATGGCATTGACTGGAGTTATTTTACATATGTCAAGAATTCAAAACAGTAGACAGGTAACAATGAATATTGTACCCTCGAGGAAAAGTTTACAGTAATCGATATTTTACAGACAGTGAAGTCTCTCTTTCTGAGATTATTTTATACTCCAAGACTACCATAAATATAAATATTAAGTGATTCACCTTAATTAATTAGGAAAAGTTATGCTTTTAGTTGACATATGCAGGGATAGGAATTGCGTGGTAGTAAGAGGGACTAAAATCTCCTTACTTCATCCTATTGGTTTCTCAGTTACGTCAGCTAAGGATTAAGTCTCCTGATTTCATGACGGGGTACCAAAGCTGGCCAACAGGGAAGATTCAATTGTTAGAAATGAAATACATAAAGTTTAGTGCAAAGTGACCAGTTTTCTATGGAGCCCATGGTCAGAGCTTGGGATTCATAAGCGTTTATCTGGATCAAGATGAGGTTACACAACTTAATAGCAAACAGCAGATCAATACAAATCCATCCAAATAGCGCTCTAATCTTTGTGTTAAGTGATTTTTGTTTTGCATCCACACTGCATAGGGAAATGACAAGTCGGGCACAACTGTGGGAGGTGAAGATTGCTTTCAGATCTCAGATGAAAACCGTCCCCACAAACCCTTCTAAACCCATGTCATTTGCATCTCTGCACATGCAGACATACAGGAAAGCACACCCTGGGTTTTAAGTCCTAGTGACCTGTGTTTAAATTCCAGTTGTACCCTTTACTAGCTGGGTGACCTTGGGAAAACTACTTAACTTCTCTATGCCTCAGTTTCCTCTTCTATGACATGGGGCTGATAATAATATTTACAGCTGAAGGGGATTAAGAGGTACAAACTTGCAGCTGCAAGGTAAATAAGTCACGGGGATGTAATGTACAACACAGGGAATAAAGTCAATAACACTGTAACAACTCTCTATGGTGACAGATGGTAACTGGTGTTATTGAGGTGATAATGTCATAATGTATAAAAATATCTAATCACTATGCTGTGCACCTGAAACTAATATCATATTGTATGTTAATTATAACTCAAAAAAATAATAATAACAATATCTATAACCCCGGTTGCAGGATTGGTAGGAGGATTAAATAAAATAGGGCATTGCCCAGTTCACTAAGGTGCAGTTGTTTTAATATTTGCTCCTCTCCTTAGATTCAACCTTGTTACACATCTCATCAATCAAGGGTTGACTGTCTCCTACCAAGACATTGCCACATTCTCTGAGAATAGCAGTATTGGGGGAATTACTAGGAAATTAGGAGACCTAATTCTTACTTTGGAGGTATTATAATATAATCAGAGAATGAAATAATTATAAATAGTAAATGAAACATATTAGCTTGTAGCAGAGTCGGAACTATTGATAGAGTTAAAAACATGAGAAACATATTTGCAAATATAGTCGTGAAGAATTTCAGCCTAATGTAGTGCATATGTAGATGTTGAAGGTAAAAACAGTGAGCCCGGACAAGCACACGGAAGAAATCACGGAAAAGTAAAACAGTATGATATGGCGGGGTCTTAGGATGGCAGGGGATGATTCCTTTCTAAGTTTCCATTAATGTTGCTATAATGTGAAAACTAATTTAGTGCCTTGGAAAGAATGTGGATTCTGAAGCCAGACTGCTTGAGTTTGAATCCCAGCTCCTTCACTCAACAATCATATGACCTTGGACGTGCTTCCTAAACTTTCAGAGCCTCAATATCCTTTTCAGTTAAACGAGGATAATAATAATAATATACAATAACCTCACTGGGCAGTTGGGAGGATTAAATGAATTAATACATGTAAAACATTTAAATAGTATTCAGCGAATATTAGCTATTATTATATGTGCATACAATTTTTAAATAATAAAAGGAAAAATGCCAATAAGGAAGGCATTAAGAATCTAATATGTCAATATGTGGGGGAAATGTTTTTTTAATTATCTAATTCTTTTTAAAGGAAAGGAGCCACTATGGAATTATTTGTGTTCATGTTTAGTGAATGTTATCTAGCTAATAAAGCTTCTTAAATTATAGAAAGTCCTTCAGAGTTACTCTTATTCACTCCATTAATATCAAATGGTCACACACATGTAAAATCTCTAGCACTCAAAAATAAGGAAATCTCTGAGGCTGTAGAGACATTAAGACAATAATCCAGTTTCTTTTTTTAGGGGGGGGGGGGGAACCATGCCACTCAGCATGTGGAATATCTGTTCCCAGAGCAGGGATTGAACCCACTCCCGCTGCACTGCAAGCGCGGAGTCTTAACCACTGGACCACCAGGGAAGTCCCAGGATAATAACTGTTTCTTTTATGCCTTTGAAGTAACTCTCATTCTACCCACTTGCAAGACTAAACCACACACAAGCACACACACTACCTCCAGGGCACTAAAAATGCGTCTCATTGAGTACCTAACCCCAACCAAGCGTATCTGCTCCTCTTCCAGAATGTTCTTTCTTGGGGAATGGTAGGTACAGTACCCCGTCAGGCAGTTGCCCCAGCCAGAAACTTGGGAAACCTCTTTGTCACCCCATATTCTTCAGCCCCACTCGTCTAAGTAACAACAAAGCTGTATTGTTTCCTCCTTCTTATTATCAGCTCTCTTTTCTTTGACCCCACTGTCAACACCCTAGTCCTTGCCACCGACATATCTTACAGGAATTATCAGAACAGCCCTGGAATTTGTCTATCTCCAACCTTGCTCTTGCCAACCAATTTCTTCCTTGCTATCAGAATGATCTTCCTAAAATAGGTACGTTTATCTCATCGCATTCACTTGCTTCAAAGGTTCCCTGTGCCCTGAGGAGTTAGCCCGCCAGTGAGAACCCTCCGGAACCTGGGTCCTGCTTACCTCTCCAGTTTTCTGATCTACTCTTCTTTCACATGCTCCACACACCTACACCCCACCTCTCCAGGGTCATCTCCCCAGGACTTAAAACTCCCTCACCTTTGGCCTTAGCCTGTGTTGTCTTCTTCTGGGTTGGCCATTTCTGTCACTCTTTCAGGACTCCTTCCTGACTCCCAGAAACAAGGTGCTTCTCCTATATGCTCATAGCAGCTAATGTTTATTTCTCTCTCTCCCCAAAGAAATATTACACTTATTCCTAGGGACGCCCAGAACCCAGGACTGTGACACATAGTTCACCCTTAATGTTTATTTTTGGATGGATGGATGGAAAAATGAATGAGAAAAGTAACTGCAACTCTTTTCGGTGGTTTGGTTTGACAAAAAGTCCCAGTGAGAGAAAGGATTGTGGACACACAAGCAGATGACATTGGAGGTTACTAGTTATGAAACTTTAATTTTTTCAGCCAATCAAGAAATGTATTACATTTTTCCTTCAGGTTTCAGTGCAATGATTTCACATGAATGCTACTAACATTTTAGCACTGAAGATCCAATTTTAAACTAGTTTTTACAGTAAATTCTACATCTTTAACAACTAAATGGCAAAAGAAAACACTTAGATATCTGCCCGAGATGGAAACAGGGCAAGCTCTCGAGGGGAGCCTAATGCTTTAGAAGGGCCTCTGCTTGGCCTTTTTTTCCCAATTGTTTGGTGCAGGCGTCCTGACTCAGAAAGTTTCCAGATTAAAAGCTAATTTGCTTTAGACCCTCCTGATGCAGAGCCCGCGCGCGTCTGGCCTGAGCTTTGTTGCTCACCAGGGTAAAGTGTAATTTTCTGACTCTCCCCAACTCTTTAGTTTGAGACAATAATCCACTCTGTCTCCTCTTAATTAAAGCAAATAGCCCCAGCTCACAATAGTAGTTCAGAAGCCCCTGGTCTTCTGGTTCCCTCCTTGCAAGGAGCTAATTGATTTCCAAATGATAATGGTGTTTACATTAGAAAAGCCAAACCCCTTGTATTTAGTCCTTAACGCACCCTAAACCTTCCCACTCTCATGAATATCAAATGGCCAAAATACCTCCATTGTGGTCGATGCCTCTTAAGGGGTCAAGCCTCAGTCCCAAAATATTTAATGAGCTAATTGTTTAATTTCTGTTTTACATGCCAGGCTCCTACATTCCTGTTTCACCCAAAGGAGGAGTCTTCCTGGAATTTTCAAGGAATTGCTTTTGCAATTTACAACCTCATTGTTTTACAATAAAGGCCCCGGAGGCAATGCTGGAGCAGTGGGTAGGTCTGAATTTTAAGGATAATTTTGGAAGCTCATTCTATGACAGTTCATGGGAGGAAGTTGTGGAGAAGGAAAAAACACAGAAGCCACAAGACATATGAGCAGCAATTCATGGCATGGGAGTGAAGATGTATGTTACCATGTGTTTGAAATCATTTGTCTACATGGTATATAGTACACCTACGTCTAAAGGGCAGATGGTTCCCTCCTTGTTTGAAAGTCACGGGAACAATGCTTCAAAATACACATTCTCTATTTCCATGATCTCTAACAAGTTTTTCTAGCCTCTTGGGCATCACTGAAGTTAGTAGATGTCTCACATACCCCTGCTTAGCAATCCAAACAACAGCCGAAACAAATCATAGTTATTATGGATCATATTCCTGGTCTTCCACAGAGCTTTACACAAATATTAAAACTCACTTTTCACCACCACATTGAACATGAGATTCAGGCAAGACTCTCATGGACTGGATGGGAATGGATATTTGTCATGCAAGAGAGGAGCAGGAATTTTCCAGAAACCGACTTCTATTTGTAAAGAAACTATTCTCTGTGAATATGTTCTTGATCACAGCAAATTGTTGACACAACAACCCAAGATGAGAGGGGGGCTGGGCAACGCTTCAATATAATCACTTTCTAAGTAATTAAAACAGTAACTAATTTCTCTCATAATTAAAAAAAGTTTGTCCATTGGCACACACATCCATCCTAATGCCGTATTTAGCCGATGCTTTCATTTTTTAAAAATATCACCTCTAATGCACCAGACTCTCTCCTATCGAGAAAGGCATGGCTGTAATTTACAAAACTCTTCCTTCCCTTCGATTCTTAGCTCAACCTTCCGTTTTCTCTTTGAGTCACTGCCTTTCAGTCAGTCCTGAGACATTACCCTTTCATTCATTCTTCTTTTTGTAGCTGCAATGTTATTGCATAAGTCTGAAAAACATGTCACCTTGATACAGTTTATATATAAATTTTATATTATAAATTTTATGCACGTCATCTTGGAAATTGTTATACAGTCTCCCAAAGTATATCTATATGATCCCTGCATCTATGTATCTGTATATCTATATCTATATATCTATAGATAGTTATAGTTTGGGAGGCTAGAGCAATAACCAGTACAATATATGTATTCACCAGCTCTTCATTAGGAAGAAGTACAATAAATTTATCAAGATTAAATGCTTTACCCAAGGCGTCCCAACTTGTTAACAGCAGAGAAAGAACCTAAAATAGCCCATTTTCTACTACATACTCTGTTCTTTTAAAAAATTCAGTTAAAGTCAACTATCATCCGTCATTTTGGACCATGGAGCAACCTGGTGAGACTTGAAACCAAACAAGTGTTTTAAAATATAAAATTCTTAGTCATGACTTCCTAGCTTTAGGGAAAAGGGCACATAGTACACAATCTCCAGGGCTGGAGGTTGCTTGGGTTTTTTGGTTTTTTTTTTTAATTAGAAACATTGTTCACTTTAATTCTATCCTTTAACAGGATTTGTCATGTGGGTGTTAAAATAATAGCCCACATCCCAGAGCGAAAGGGCTGAGGGCTTGGCATCGTGTCCCTGAAATCAAAAAGGACACAGAGTCACCTGCCTCTGGTGGGTGGAATTGACAGTCACCTTACAGAACAGAAATGTGTCCCTGACCATCAGGGACCGGCATTCCATTCCTACTTAAATGAAGAGGGAACCTTGGTAGGAGCCCAGAGTGACATACCTGATAATCCTCTAAGGTGGCAGGACCAAGAACAAAAAGGAGAACGGAAGGAGAGAGTAGAGCTTACATGCAGAGCAAGTCACATCAGCAAGGAGATAATTCACAAGAAGTAAACATCAATATCGATGCTGTAAGAGTCTGGGAAACTAAAAAGCAATTTTCGGAAACTCTCAAATATAGCTTTAAATAATAAAAAGCTGAAACCGTCTCTTACAAAGCAAAGTCTCCTTTGAAAGGATTCCAGAAAACCATGAAATGCTGTTGATAAAAGTGTGCCAATTTGTAAAGCTCGCCGCAATCTCCAGCTCACATTTTCCCCCTTTTTTCCCTCCTTTCTTTCAAAAAAAATTTTTTTTTCTCTGAGCTTTGTTAGTCCAAGAGAAGCTCTGATGACAACAAAACCATAAAGTGTTTTCTAAAGCTGAAACCTCTTTCCCCACAACAAGGCGGGGGCTGGGGGCAGGGGGCGGACACACTGGATTTATTCCACGGAAATGATGTTAAAATAGCATTTGCAAAGCCAGAGAAAAGATTGTTAATGGAAGCTCCGGTAGGGATGTGTAAGCTAACTGGTAAAGTTTCTCGCCCTTATCAACCATTGTATTCAGGATTAATTATGGGTTTGCTCCCATCTCTCACTTCACTAGAATGTTTACCCACCCAGACAGAGGAGGCTGATTGGCTTTTTTTTCAACTAAAGTCAACTTTTAACTAGTGGAGTCTTAACTTTCTTAAAGTTTGGCTTCCCAGTTGATTTCAGGTATTTTTCCACCCCCATACTGACCAATTATTTTTCACTTAGACTTATAATTGCATTGTATAGTTCAAAGGCCCAATTAATATCTTTAAAGCAACAATGTTAAGAGCATTTAGTGGAAATTTTACATTTAACTGTCAAGAAATACTCATGGCTTACATTTATGGAGTACCTTTCACCCTGAAGGGTACCAAAGTGCTATTACAAATTTCACATGTGCCATTACGAATTAAAGGTCAGAATCATGGCACCCAGCACTACAGCATCCTGCTGGAGGTGAAGAATGAAAGCCTAACACGGTAGCATTTAAGAAAAATGTGAAAAGTCTCTTATTTCATTGCAGCAGGGAAGGCAGTTTTCCTGGGGAATGACTGGAAGATGGTTCCCCCACAGGCACCCCCTCCAGAAACGATGTACAGCAAGTTGCATAAAGGATTTACATGGGAACACTGAACCCCCTTTTCAGGGATGGAGAAGGCTGATCCCATGATACCATGGCAAATCTGTGATTACTTGCTTTCCAACAACCAAAGCAAATTCATCACAGCAAATCAGAGTCAGCCAGCCTCTGACAGGCCATCCATCATCCACGGGCACTCGCTCCATCCTCACTCAGGAATCTGTGGCCACCTGGCTTCAGCATTGCCTGGGATGGCAACCGTGTACACTAGAAAGTGAAATCTTAACTGCTCCCTTGACGGACCTTAGGACATGCCTGTACGGGGGAGGATGGGCTGCAGATGGAAGAAGACCGCAACTTTCCCATAGTGACCTATCCAATAGCGGATCACAAGGCTGAAATATAAACATGGGTCTTACATATGCTCATATTCCTACTAAGAAAAGTAAACATGACCCCCAGGACCAGCCCCTGAGGTCTAAAGACCTGGTGGCACATATGGTCACCTTATCTTTGATAAAGGAGGCAAGAATATACAATGGAGAAAAGACAGCCTCTTTAATAAGTGGTGCTGGGAAAACTGGACAGCTACATGTAAAAGAATGAAATTAGAACACTCCCTAACACCATACACAAAAATAAACTCCAAATGGATTAAAGACCTAAATGTAAGGCCAGACACTATCAAACTCTTAGAGGAAAACATAGGCAGAACACTCCACGACATAAATCACAGCAAGATCCTTTTTGACCCATCTCCTAGAGAAATGGAAATAAAAACAAAAATAAACAAATGGGACCCAATGAAACTTAAAAGCTCTTGCACAGCAAAGGAAACCATAAACAAGATGAAGAGATACCCTCAGAATGGGAGAAAATATTTGCACACGAAGCAACTGACAAAGGGTTAATCTCCAAAATATACAAGCATCACATGCAGCTCAATATCAAAAAAACAAACAACCCAATCCAAAAATGGGCAGAAGATCTACATAGACATTTCTCTTAAGAAGATATACAGATTGCCAACAAACACGTGAAAGGATGCTCAACATCACTAATCATTAGAGAAATGCAAATCAAAACTACAATGAGGTATCACCTCATGCCGGTCAGAATGGCCATCATCAAAAAATCTACAAACACTAAGTGCTGGAGACAGTGTGGAGGAAAGGTAACCCTCTTGCACTGTTGGTGGGAATGTAAATTGATACAGCCACTATGGAGAACAGTATGGAGGTTCCTCAAAAAACTAAAAATAGAACTACCATATGACCCAGCAATCCCACTACTGGGCATATACACCGAGAAAACCATAATTCAAAAAGAGTCATGTACCACAATGTTCATTGCAGCTCTATTTACAATAGCCAGGACATGGAAGCAACCTAAGTGTCCATGGACAGATGAATGGATAAAGAAGATGTGGCACATATATACAATGGAGTATTACTCAGCCATAAAAAGAAACAAAATTGAGTTATTTGTAGTGAGGTGGATGGACCTAGAGTCTGTCATACAGAGTGAAGTAAGTCAGAAAGAGAAAAACAAATACCATATGCTAACACATATATACGGAACCTAAAAAAAAAAACAACAAAAAATGGTTCTGATGAACCTAGGGGCAGGACAGGAATAAAGACGCAGACATAGAGAATGGACTTGAGGACACAGGGAGGAGGAAGGGTAAGCCAGGACAACGTGAGAGAGTGGCAAGGACATATATACACTACCAAATGTAAAATAGGTGGCTAGTGGGAAGCAGCCACATAGCACAGGGAGATCAGCTCGGTGCTTTGTGTCCACCTAGAGGGGTGGGATAGGGAGGGTGGGAGGGAGACACAAGCGGGAGGAGATATGGGGATGTATATATATGTATAGCTGAGTCACTTTGTTATACAGCAGAAACTAACGCACCATTGCAAAGCAATTATACTCCAATAAAGATGTTTAAAATAAATAAAGGCCTGGTGGCAGAGACAAGTTATTCATGTATTCATTCAACAAACACTCGAGAACCTAGTATGTGCCAGATACTGATTCAGGCCCTGGGAATAGAGCAGGAAACAAAACAAACAGAATCTAAAAGGGTAAACAGAATTGAGGAAGGATGGTATGAAAAAAATGTTCTTCCACTCAAAAATTATAAATTGAGCCCTTACTTTGGGCTGGCCCCACACGGGACAGAGAAACAACAGAGACCCTCAGGAAAACTGGTCCCTTCCTTCACAGAGGCTTCAGTCCAGTTCTAGTGCATGGTAATCACAAATTCCCACAAGCCCATGTTTCCTGCAAACTGATGAAATGCAATGAAGGAAAAATAGCCAGGATGAGGAGCTCCTGAAACAGCAAGAGGAGACCACAGATGACTTGACAGAGATTGCAGAATGGCAGGAGCAGCCGAAAGGAATGTAAAGTGACCAAAAGCAAGTCAGTTAGAAAAGAGCAAACAGCACCTTAGGGAGAATTTTTTCCGAGAACAAGGAGAGCCTGCAGAGGAGAGATTTGATAAAGAGTTGTTGAGCAAGAACCCTGGAGAAGATGCAACCACTAATTCTTGGGTCAGGTGATTGCTTCCATCTGGAACCTGACTGGGAGGGTAGGATGGGGCTGATAAGCAAGGAATGACTTGGATGTCAGGACCAGGTCACAGGGAGCAGGCGAAGCAACCTAGGAATCAGCCACGCCTATTTGCCTGCTAAACTTCCCACTCGGTAAACTGCTTTTAAGGTCGGCAGGCAGATATTTCTCCTACCAAATTTACGTACCTTAAACAGCTGGCTGATTCTGTTGTGTTGAAGTGACACCAAAAAGAAGCAAGAAGGTGGTCATAAAGGAAGATTCTTTTTCAAAAATTTCAGGTTTGCATGAAGGAGGGGAGAGAAAATTGTATTCTTTCCGAAAAGAACCCAAGGTACCTCCTGTTGGGGGTGGGATTGTAAAGAATGAGTCCATTTCATCTATGCAGTAGAGAAGACAAACTATGGGGTAGAGAACAGGATGGAATCTCAGACAGAAAGCCAATCAACACTCCTGAATCCATATAGCGTTTCTCTCCATCATGTCAATGCACACGTATCTCCCACGGCATCCGTGAACACCAGTTCCAATGGTTCTCCAACAGCAGCGGTAGCTGCATTGCTATTGAATTGCAAATGGCGCCATGAATGCACACGACTTGAAAATTTCACTAGGAATTGAAGCATAGAAATTCTATCTACTCTTCATCTTTGGTTGATAACTGAATTATTCCAATTAACAATATCATGGCTCTTCTCTAACCTGTTACTTTTTCTTACTGTCCATTAATATAAACTTTTAGCGATGGCTACTCTTGTGGGCTGAAAATGCTCTTTCCTGCTCCCACTAACTTTATCCCCAAATGTTATATTCATATCCGAGTTACCTGAGCGAGCAGACAAAGCCAGGCACGGGATGACTCATGGGCAAGGAAGGCTTGGCCTGAGGCTCATTCCTCTCCGGGTAAACCCTAAGGTAGTGTTACTTCAAGGGTTCCATTTTTGCCCCTTTTTCCAACTATGATGCTAGTAGAAGAGACCCTCGTCTCCACATAAAAGTGTTCCAAACTCTAAAATATTTTGGACCTTTGACTCCAAAATCAATTGCATTCAGAGTTCTGAGATATATTAAATCAGGTATTCTCACAGCATCTTTGTAAAGTGGAAAAGAAATGGGTGTTATAATTTCTATTTTAGAGATAAGAAAGTCAGAGTCAAAAACATTAAGATATTTATCTTACTCTGCTAAGATATTTATGTACACCCTGCTCTATTCAAAATGGATAACCAACAAGGACCTACTGTATAGCACAGGGAACCCTGCTCAATATTATATAACAACCTAAATGGGAAAAGAATTTGAAAAAGAATAGATACATGTATATATATGACTGAATCACTTTTCTGTACACCTGAAACTAACACAGCATTCTTTTTTTTTTTTTTCCACATCTTTATCGGAGTATAAATGCTTTACAACTCTGTGTTATTTTCTGCTGTACAACAAAGTGAATCAGCTATATGTATACATATATCCCCATATCCCCTCCCTCTTGAGACTCCCTCCCACCCTCCCTATCCCACCCCTCTAGGTGGTCACAAAACACCGAGCTGATCTCCCTGTGCTATGCAGCTGCTTCCCACTAGCTATCTATTTTACATTTGGTAGTGTATATATGTCCATGCCACTCTCTCACTTCATCCCAGCTTCCCCTTCCCCCCCTGTGACCTCAAGTCCATTCTGTACGCCTGCGTCTTTATTTCTGCCCTGCCACTGGGTTCATCAGTACCGCTTTTTTAAATTCCATATATATGCATTAGCTACAGTATTTGTTTTTCTCTTTCTGACTTACTTCACTCTGCATGACAGATTCTAGGTCCATCCACCTCACTATAAATAACTCAATTTCGTTCCTTTTTATGGCTGAGTAATACTCCATTGTATATATGTGCCACATCTTCTTTATCCATTCGTCTGTCGATGGATATTCAGGTTGCTTTCATGTCCTGGCTATTGTACATAGTGCTGCAACGAACATTGTAACACAACATTCTTAATCAACTATACTCCAATATAGAATAAAAAGTTAAAAAAAAAATAAAGTACATTAATAAAGAAAAAAGTATTAAGGTATTTAGCCATGGGTAGATCTGGGAAGGGAACACCCTCTTGTCCTCTGAGCTCAAGGCTCTGACCTAATGTAATGATGATAATAATAATGCAGCAGGCACCGTGCCAAGTGCTTTATACAGAGCATCTCAATTAATCATTGCAAGGACCACAAGAGGCAACACCATCATTGGTGTCCTGGGCTGCAGCTGAAGTGGCCGAGACCAGGAAACGTGGGAGTCAGGGTTGGGACCCAAGCTGCTTATCCCAGCATCCAATCTCTTCCCTCCTGTAGTAGACAAGCATTTATTTTAAAATACAGTGCATTGACACTATTTAATTTGGGTGATGAGTTAAAAAATAAAACAACTCATTCTCTAGAGAAAAAGGACCCCAACAAATACAGCAACTTCTAGAGGAATGGTAAACAGGACAGCTATGTTAGGGAAGAGGGAAACTGAGTTAGATTTTGATGCAGGGGCAGCAGAGAAGGAGGTGACATAAAAAGAAAGTGGAGGAGGCAGGTCGTAGCTGTGAAACCAACTCCAAAGCAGAGGCGCAGACAGGAACTGGGAGGTGTCGGCTTAGGGCAGAGGAGGTGTCACAGTCAGCTGAGATCAGAGTATTGCTACATCAAGGGATGAGTACGTGAAGATGTTGCCGCAGTGGCTGGGACACAGCAGCAGCCTTCCTCATCTAGAGACTTCCTTTACGTTTGCTCACTCTCATCTTCTCAGTGCTTCTGCCAACTGCATGCTCCATCTGAGCCATTCAACCCTCTGGGCATCAACCCCCAGGTCAGATATTCTGACCGTATCTGCCAAAATTTCACGTGCCACAAATTCAGCCTCTGTCCCAGAATTTGTAGTTGACGTATTACCAGTGTAAAGCACCTAGACATCCCTCTTTTTAAATTTTGAATGCTCTTCTGTCCTGACAATATTCCCCACACTCCTTCAATCGTTCCCCCGGACCACACCCTGCTTTACCCCCTTCTTCCCTTCCTCCTCTTTTTTTTTCCCCTTGAAACATCTCTCCTCATCTCAAAATTCGTATTTCCCAGGTAACTTACAAAGTAAAAGAGTCTTATAATTCCAGTTTCTAATCAGATCAGTTGCCCAACAAATGCCTGTTAGGTAACCCTAAGCATTGTGCTCCAGGGAATGTCCGAGGTACAAGGCTGGTGCCCTGGAAGAATTTAGGTGGAGAAAAAACACAGAAAGGAACTCTGGAATTTTAGGAGAAAAATACCTCTAAGCTTCCTGGGACCTCAACATCCACGTTCATGTTCTAATTGTTCCTACTTATTCCTTCCAGTTTAACCTCACTAAACATACAGAACATTAAACACCCAAGAAATGTTCTCACATCCCTCACTGGCCCTAACAACAGACCCCAGCCCTACCCGCCCCTGCCCCATCCATCTTCAAAGATTCCGCCTGATTCTCTCTGATCCTTTCTTTCTGCGCTGACATATCCAGAATCTCAAGTAATCCTCGTTTCGGTACACATCCAACTTGAAAACCTTCTTCCTCACGGAGAAATTTGCAGGCTAATTAGGTAATGCTGTTAAAACAATTCCAAATCCTTCAATTGCATAATCTCTGGTTACTTTTTTTTAATCTCCTTAAATTACTCTAATTTGATGTTTCTTCTTCATGCAGTAAATTACCCAGAACTTATAACGGTTAGTCTCCTAAATCACCTCAACAGCAATGGTGTTTTCCATTTAAAACTCACAATAGCTTCTCATTTAAGTGAGTTTCGGGGGAATTTTTTTTCCTCCCTAAAAACAAATTCCCAGAAAATGTTCCTTCCTCCCCTCATGGGATCTCAGTAATGTTAGTTACAAGCAGCCACATCTCTCCAAAAAGCATGTTTTTGTTGTGTTCCAATACTGCATGGAAGGCTGCAAAGAGCTATCACCAAATCTCTGTACACAGATTGCAGAAAACGTTATTTCATCCTAGGGATTATATCGGGAAGCGACTATTCCCCTTTTTATTCATCTGTGGCTTATCACAGCTCAGGTGAGCGATGGAGCACAGAGATGCAAGGGAAAGAATGTCAACTACTTGGCAAGTTCACCAGCCAGAAGATTTCCAGGTAAGCTTCACCTGAGAATCACAGAGCAGGTATTCCGGAACCCTAAGTGTGGGCCTGTGAAAATCAGTATTCAAAGATTGCTCCCCCCAAAGGCTGGACTAGGGATTGCGACTTGGTTTGCCTCCACTACAGAGAGATAAGCAACCATGGGCGAGTTTCTTGATTTCCCTGGGCTTTTCTTTACTTATTGATAACATGTGTTAAAGTAGATGATCTCTGAGGTTTTTTCTGGCTCTGAAAGAAATAAATGAATAAAGTTTATATAGAACTAGAGATTAATGAATGGGACATGAGTCATTCACTTCGGAGAGATTTGAGTTCTCTCTGGGCAACTTTTTAAAGTCTGAGTTGCAATATCAAATAATTTTGAAATGCATCTTTCAAGTCCAATTTGCCAGATCATATTCTGGGACAAGGTTCTTTTTAATAAAATCCAAACTAGGCTGTGGAGTTGGGTTTGGTGAACTCTATGTGGGTCGGAATATTTATAATATAATGTCAATAAATACAACTTTAGAGTGAAAATTTGAAGCACTCTAAATACAGAACCCAATCAGGCCTTCAGATAAGTAACCCCAACAGAACAAAGCTATGATGCTCGAAGTAAGTCACCTTCCCTCCCTCCTTCACTCCCTCCCTCCCTCCTTCCTTCCTTCCTTCCTTCCTCTTTCCCTCTCTCTCTTTCTATCTCTTTCTTTCTTTTATCTCTTTTTTTTTTTTTTTGCTTTAACTTTAGTGTCTTTGAGCTCATAAGCTCATGTAGGCAAACAATCAGAGATAAAAACCATCCAGAACCAACATGAGATTCTCCCTTTCTGCAACACTGTTCAATACAGTAGCCACTAGCCAAATGTGGGCATTTATATTTAAATTTACGTTAACTAAAATTAGGTAAAATTTTAAAAATCCAGTTTCCCAGTTGTACTAACCACACCTTGAGTGCTTGCATTCAAAGGCCAGAACTGGCTCCTGGCTAGCATATTGGACAGTCAGATTCAGAACATTTTCGTCATTGTAGAGAGTTACATTGAACAGCCCTAGGTGGCTGCCACTGAGGAGGTTTAAGAAACTTCTCTCAGGGCTTCCCTGGTGGCGCAGTGGTTGAGAGTCTGCCTGCCAATGCAGGGGACACTGGTTCGAGCCCTGGTCTGGGAAGATCCCACATGCCGCGGAGCAACTGGGCCCGTGAGCCACAACTACTGAGCCTGCGCGTCTGGAGCCTGTGCTCCGCAACAAGAGAGGCTGCGATAGTGAGAGGCCCGCGCACCGCGATGAAGAGTGGCCCCCCGCTTGCCGCAACTAGAGAAAGCCCTCGCACAGAAACCAAGACCCAACACAGCCAAATAAATAAATAAAAATTTTTTTAAAAAAAGAAACTTCTCTCAGAAAAACAATTTTTCTTTGAGACAGGCTCTGAAGTCAGGCTGCCTGAGTTCAAACCCAAACACCACCACCTTCTAGGTATAGTGCCCTTGAGGCTTTAAGGGTTGTGAGCCTGTTTCCTCCTTGGTAAAATAGAAATGTTAGTTACACATGGCTTATGTCATATGAGCCATTCCAGTCCTGGGTATATTTCCAAAAAAAAAAAAAAAACTCCAGAAAACACTAATTCAAAAAGATACATGCACCCCAAAGTTCAGAAGCAGCATTATTTACAATAGCCAAAATATGGAAGCAACCCAAGTGTCCATCAACAGACGAACGGATAAGGAAGAGATGGTTTATATATGTAATGGAATATTACTCAGCCATAAAAAAAAGAATGAAATTTTGCCATTTGCAACAACATGGTTGGACTTGGAGGGTATTATACTCAGTGAAATAAGTCAGACAGAGGAAGACAAATACTGTATATCACTTATATATGGAATCTAAATTATAAAACAAACTAGTAAATATAACGATAAAGAAACGATTCACAGATACAGAGAACAGACTAGTGATTACCAGTGGGGAAGAGAGAAGGCGGGGAGGGGCAATTTAGGGGTAAGGGAGTAAAAGGTACAAAATATTAGGTATAAAATAAGCTATAAAGATATATTGTACAGCACAGGGAGTATAGCCAATATTTTATAATAACTATAAATTGAGTATAACCTTTAAACAATGTGAATCACTATGTTGTACACCTGTAACTTATATAATATTGTACATCAATTATACTTCAATTAAAAAAATATTCATGGCTTATGGTGTCACTGGGGATTAACTGAGATAATACTACATGTAAGGCTCATGTCTAGGATCTAGTGAGTGCCCAAAATAAGTGTCAGGTATTATTTTTGACATCGATCCTTAAGAGGGAAAAGTGAGAGTGAAAATAAATGGCCCTTGCTGTTTTCAGTATTAATGCAAAGGCCTGCTCTCTGTCAAAATGCTCTGTTTTCGAGCAGAGGCTACCTGAAAATATTTTTCCCATAAAGAATATTCTACCTTATCCTTCACCAAACCCTCCCACTCAAAATTTGACTTATGCAAGATCTTAAAGTTCATGGTATTGGTTTTTACAATAATTTTTAATGTAAAGAAATAGGACCGAGGGCAGAGAGTCCACCCATAATCATATCTTAATGCTCTACTCATGGACTGAAATGTAAGGCTACGTTTTCACTCAGGCAAATTGCAGAATTTGCTTGAAAAGCATTATATCATACATTACAGATATCAATTTTCTAATTGGGGGACAATCCATTTTCAGAATTTTTTCAGAAGTACGCCCTCAACTGGAACAAATTTAAGTAGATGGTGAATATTTCCAGAGGGTTTTGAGGTGTGCATTTTCTTGCTCCGCATCTCTACCACCCCCGCTGCCTCTCACCCACTACTCTGAACCATAATATTAAGTGGTATCTGTTCTAAAGGGCCACTGATTCTCAGCCACCTTCTCTGCCTGCCAACCAGCAGAACTAGCTTCTCAGAGGACAGGGAAACCAGTGAGACCTCTGGCCAAGCAGGAGCCCTGCTCCCAGATTCCTGTGTTTCCTGGAAGATCCTATACCTTAAAAGTCACTCACAGGGGCATCGGGAAAGGCCACAGCTGCTCAGCGGGGATGCAAGCGCAGACAGAAGGCAGGCCCAAGAGGCAGAAGCCCTGCATCGCTAACTGAGCTTCAGCCACAAACATTTTGATCTTCAGCACGTTGCTTGCTTCCCTGTAAAGCGAAGGCATTAAACTAGGTGCCCTCTCGAGTCCCTTGGAGACTCTACTGTTTCCATGACAAGATGCAGGTCAAACAGGATCTCAAACAGGTGCCTTTTTTTGGTGGAAAATTTTCGGTGAACAGACAGGCAAATCAAATGAAGCACAGTATCCCAACACCAAAGGGCATTACAACACAGGAAGGAAGTTCCAGTTCTCTTTCATTTGGGTCTACGCCTTCTCACCTCTCCATCATTGAAAGGACACCTCCCCTCCCTTGATGGACAGTGGCCCCCATATGACTATCTCAGAATCCTCAACTAGATCCTTTATTGTGCATTAAGTAGTAAAATATTAAGAAATAAAGGGATATTTTTTACATTTTAAAAAAAGAACCAAATTCTTAAGCCGAAGGAATTGTAAATACCGTCCTAAGTAGTAGGAAGAAGGGTTCAAGTAGTTAAGTGCTTTTTCCTGCAAAATCTTATGCAAAGCACAGGGAGATCAGCTCGGTGCTTTGTGACCACTTAGAGGGGTGGGATAGGGAAGGTGGGAGGGAGACGCAAGAGGGAGGAGTTATGGAGATACATGTATATGTATAGCTGATTCACTTTGTTATAAAGCAGAAACTAACACACCATTGTAAAGCAATTATACTCCAATAAAGACGCTAAAAAAAAAAATCTTATCTACTAGGTAGAAATTCTATTCTGTCCAATCTGGCTTTCCCTTCATAGGTAAATCACAGATGAAATCATTCATTTTTTCTCATTTCAATTTTTTCCATTAAAATATTCTTCTTTTCATTGTTCTACCCTTTAAGAGGCAGCTTCTTCACACATTGCCATCAATGGAGGCTCTAAGGGAGGGGATAATTGTTTCTGAGAAGCCACACGTTGGCCGAGGGGTCGGGTGGCCAAGGTTCCTGCGCTAATTGTCACCTTTACCAACGTAAATAATTTCTTTGGCGACAGCCTTAATTTTCAGGTCCCTTTACCATCCACCCACTAAACATAGTATAAAAACAAGATAAGTAATGATGAAAAGAAACTTTTCAGAATTCTGCCACATGGTTCGCTGGTTGACCATTACATACCGGAGCCAACTGTCCTTTGCCTCAGTCTTTCCCAGATGCTAGAGAGCTCCTATTGGCTTAGGAAAGAGAGAGAAGCAACCTCCATAAACTACAAGTCCCAGGATGCAATGGTCCCCGGAGATCACAGAGATGTAATTGGAAATGATGATATCTTCATTTTAATTATGAGAATTCGCTTATCTTCAAAGAGCTTTCAAATACTCCCAGCACTTCACAAGACCCGTACCACTATAAATCCAATTTAAAGTTGGATAAGAAGAGGCAAGGACATCAGTGCGATTGGACTTGACAATAAACGTTGCCCATCATGGGAAACCTCTGGACTCCACAATTGTCCACTATGTTAATGTTCTAAGATTTTAGTTGCCAAACGAAACCCAAGAGGTCTTTCCACGTTGCTTTACCATGTCATCAATTATTTTTTAAGGAAAACAATCTAGATGGCAGGAAACCCAGTCTTTCCAATCTGATTCTTCAGAGCCCACGGTCTCAATGTTTCCCCTGTAAGAGTGACATTTTTGCAGCTAGAAACAAGCAGAAAAGCTTTCAAGGTAGAAGACTGAGATCCAGGAGCCCAACACTAGGAAAACGGGAAAGATCAAGAAAGCTACAAAACTAGAAAGATGAATTGCTAATCCCCAGAAAGCACAATATGGGGCTGTCTGAAGTTAGCCATCAAAACTCACTCCTGACCAGTCATTATTAGAACCAAAGCATCTCCTGACATAAACTATTTCCTTTCGAAAGTATGATGAGCTGTCACCAGGCTTGCCCTTCCATAGGTGATTGGTTCTCGTGAGCACATGGGGTTAAAGACAGACGGCCGCCCAGAAGAGACCCACCAGAAACTGGGTATTAACAACAACATCCCACTTATTTCCTAACAAATACACCCACAGTGGGCACCTCACCATAATTCCCCCACACCCTTTCTCCTGTTTTCTTTGTAATTTTTTTTCTGGTTCAGTTATCACTAAAATACACATTTTAATTGAATTATGCAAGATTCAAACTTCTTCGGCTTCAAACATTTCTGTAAACACACTACACACTTACCTACAGCAATGCCACAAATCCTTGCAGGAAATTGAGGGCAGCTCTGACCGCTTTTGAGGAAGAATTTTTTTTAAACTTCCAAATGAATTTTCTCTACAAGCTACTCAGTCGAAGTTCAGTATTTCTCTTATTTTGCCTCTTCCATGTCAACTTCCTAAACCGTTTTCTGTCCCTCTGTCCTTTACTTTTGTGCTTCTAGGCCACACACTGTTGTACGACCATGACCTTGGTGTGGGTCTCTTCTTTTAAAAGGACAAGCAACAAGATTCACTCTGCCTTCCTGTCTCCTGCTATCAAATATATCAACCAGTTGCCCATTTGGTTTCCTCTCCAGTTCCCTGTAAGTTGTTCACATGAATCTTCTCTTAACCACCATGCTTTTGCCTCTCCTTCAGTTTCAGTCCAGGCCTTCCCTGTTTCTCTTTTAAAGAGAGATGTTTCTCCTTTCCTGGAGGCTTCCTTGCATTGACTCTCGCTTTGTTTCATCCCATTGCTAACAAGCTCACATGGTTATCACCTCCAATGCATCAACTTTTATCTGAGGCTCGTTTTCAAACTCAATCACCATCTAAGGTCTTCTTAGAGCAGTTGTGAGATAAGAACCACTTGGAATATTTTTAAGTTTGAATTCAGAATTAAATTCCTAGGGAGCAAAAGATAATCCAAAAGAGTTTCTGACTGAGACAGGTGTCTCCATGGTGATAGCACAGAGCCAAGGAGACTGAAACCAGGGTGGTTACCTTTTAATAGAGAAATGGTTTTTGTTCTGCACCAACAAACTGAATCGATAATTCCAGCAAGCATTGCAGAGCTGTGAGTCCTTTGGTTACTAATAGAGGATGAATGAAAAGATCATTAAAGGTCTACACTCATTACCGCGATGGGCCATTTCAGAACACGTGGACTTCTGGATGCTGTATCTTTCATAAGTGAAAGTCCACACATGAAGTTATTTCAGAGAATCAACTGCACCCAAGCAGAGTATCTCTAATTACCATGGGTCCATCCAAAGCTCCACTGATTCAAAAGCTGGAGAGAGAGCCCCTGAGAAGTCTTGACAACTCCTCACCGACTTGAAAGATGATGTTTGCCCTCAGCTGTCATGGCATCTGATTCAATCGTGATGAACATTTATGGACCCCACACTCCGTGCTCTGCACATGCATTATTTCATTTAATCCTCACCATAAAACGAGCATTCTAGAAGGCTGATGAATGAATAGGACCAAAGTCATTCACTCCCACTTAGCAGTACAGCACATGCCCGTCCACCCCATCCTAAAATTGCTCGGGGTCATAGACTCGTGCGCGTAGAGTTACTAAAAGGTGAAGAGGATTTAAACCCTGAAAAGGTGTGGTGAAAAGGAAATGAGGATGTTTGGCCTGGCTCCAGGGAACTCTGACAGTGTCTTAAAATGTCTTTCCAACTGTCACGTGCGGACGGGATTATATTTGTTTTGTGGGGTCCCAAGCGGAGGGGAGATTTCAGCTCACCATAAAGAACGGTTTTGTGGTGGTGAGGGGAAGAGCAACCTTGGGAAGAAGAGAGCTCATGTCACTAGAGGTGTTCTCACCAATATTGAATTCTAGTAAATATTAATTACTCGACAAAGATAAATTAAGGGCTAAGTACTTTGCCAAGGGCTGGTAATAAGCTGAACTGCATACATATGAGCATAAAGGAAGAATTCAAGAATTCGGTGCCGTGAGTTGAGATCACAGGGACCTAGACCGGGCATTAGGGGAACACAAAGGAGGGTCCCCACTCCCAGCTGGAAGTTAAAGCATGGGGGTAGGGGTGGGAAATGATGGAGGGCTTCCTGGGGGAGGCGGTGCCGGACCTGAATCTCGGGGGGTGAGGAGGAGTGAGTCAGACAGTGAACACGAGAAGGGTATTCCGGGCTGACAACAGGATAATCAAACCTTTAGAGACGGAGATATGACAGAATCGATTCAGGTAGAAGATGAGTAGCTGGACTTGCTGACATTTGGTTTCCAATTTTGATTCCACTACTTCTCAAACTGATGAAGAAAACCATCCCCAGTGGCAGAACTGATTCAGTCACACAGAGTCAGCTCACCCTTACCTCTGAATAAGGAAGAGAATGGCTTAAGGAAGCTGGGACGTGGCCCAGAACGAATGTCAAATTCCCTGTCCTTCCAGGAAGCAGAACACAGAGAATAGGTGAAGAGGTGTAATGAGGAGAGTCAGAAGAAAACACAGAATGAGGTCATTAGAGGTGCACACTCCCAAGCTGAGCAAGGACCATTCACACGGGAGAAAAGGGGACACCTGAGAAGCAGGTACCAAAAGAATTGTACAGATGCAGA
This sequence comes from Balaenoptera ricei, assembly GCF_028023285.1. Classification (NCBI taxonomy): domain Eukaryota; kingdom Metazoa; phylum Chordata; class Mammalia; order Artiodactyla; family Balaenopteridae; genus Balaenoptera; species Balaenoptera ricei. The sequence continues at coordinate 23,842,972 of NC_082640.1, forward strand.
GTAATAAAGCAATCAGCTGGTCTAACCTTCAAGGCAAGACAAGTAAGGTGTCTGGCCCAACATCTCACTGCTATTTGGAAAGAGGGTACCTGATCCATCCTAAACGCATGGGGATTTCCATTGTGCTATGTGGTGTGGTTCGGTTTTTCACGCTAATACAAAAATTGCTACTCATGCTTCTTTGAGCTTCCTTCCCTAGGGACCAGGATGGCGATTATTTGTTTTGATTTAAAATACTTTCCTTTTACAGTTCCTGCTGGCATGGGAGGCTCCATGCAGGGGAAAGAATAAATAGAGACATTGGTAAATAGGTGATAACATCAGCCAGGCTTTTAAAATAGATTTTTACATGGCAAATCTTTGATGAGAAAAACCCCAAATTGACCACATTACCACAATTAGTTGAGCCCTGTGGCCTGAAGAGGGTTAGATCATAAAGGGTATAATCTGCTGTATGGTTTTCTCAAGGTTCAACTTGACTTAAAAGTAATAAATATTTTTCTTTTGGAAGCCACTCAGCAAAAAGATGATGAATACCTATCATGACAATTTTTTCTAGTGATTAGTTTCTATTCATACTTGGTTCAAAAAACATAATTTGATCTGCATAGGCTCACCAACAAGGAGAAACTGGTAGGCAATGTTGAAGAATAATAGTCAATAAAATTTTCACAGGTTTGAAAGCCATCGGGTCTGCCTCCATAAATAAGGAAGTCGGTGGTTTTCTGGCGTAAAACCACCTTAGGCAATTCAATAGGGGAACAGCCTACCTGATGGACAGACAAAATTAGTGATATATATATAGGCTTCCAAATCTTCACCCACTATCCCAGGAACAAGCGAAGGTGACTCACGGTATCTTAAGTCATGATAAGAATTGCTATACAAACTCACTAGTCTCACTCATTGAATATACTAAGTAACCAAGTGCCCTAAAAGTGAAGATTCCATAGGAATGTGGTGCCTAAAATCTTTTTTGGACAAAAGCATGATACACACACACACACATACAAAATATAAATATTTTACCAAATTGATAAATATACCAAATAACACTATTATACTAACCTTTAAGTGTAGACTTAATATTTGACAAATCTAAATCAAAAGTTTTCTTTTTTATAAAAGAGAGCATTTTCCATTTTCAAACTGTCTGGCTCCTTTAAAAACAACTCTACTTTAAAGCTATTTCTTAAAGGCTGATCATTTCCCCCAAGCATTAAAAATCAAATCACAGGTTCTCATATTTTTTCAAGTGCATTCTTTTCCCCCTTTCCAACTTTAATGAATATAATTGACATATAATATTGTGTGAGTAGTAGGTGTGTAACATGATGGTTTGATGCACATATCAACTGTGAAATGATGACCACGATAGGATTAATTAATACCTCCATCACTTCACATAATTACCATTTTTTTGTATTTGGTACATTTAAGATCTACTCTCTTAACAAGTTTCAAGTATATAACCCAGTACAGTATTTTTAACTGCAGTCACCGTGCTATACATTAGATCCCCAGGACTTAATCATCTTAAAACTAGAATTTTTACCCTTTGACAAACATCTCCCCTTTTTCCCTATGCCCTAGTCCCTGGCAACCACCATTCTACCCTCTGTTTCTGTGAATTCAGCTTTTTTAGATGAAACGCAGTATTTTCAAAATGGTTTAAAGACAGAAAATAAAACAAGCAATGGAATATTATGAAGCGAGATGTGCAAATGCCCAGTTCAGCTCTGAAGGTCCAAAATACTCATTTCATTATTGGTCTAAACCCATTCATTCCAAATTATTAAGTTGCCTTTTTTGTGTTTATTTTTATCGAAAAATGAAAGATTCAATCTAATTGAGATAGTCATATCAGCTTGATATTTTGGGTTTATCCATCCAAGGCAAATGTACTTATGTCTGTATGGACCAGTGGCTACAAACGGTCATGTAAATGTAGTATTAGGACATAAGTGCCCATTATATTTTTTACTTACCCATAGCTCAAGAAAAAATTAACACTTAATTAATTTAAGTTCTCAACACTTAAACAGTTTCCTAAACAAATTTGTTTCTTTACCTCCAAGAATGGTTATTGTTCATTTATTCAAAAAATATTTGGACACTTAGTAAGTGTCAGGCACTGTCCTAGGTAAATGGGATAGAGCACTGAATTAAAGATACAAAAACACCTGTCCTCAAAGAGCATACAGTCAAGTAATAAATGATAAACCTAGTGAATAAGCAAGAACATAGTGTTTTAGAAGATGGTAAGTGCTTTGGGGTTAAGGGGATTGAGACAGTCAGAGAATGTGTGTTGGGAGAGGAAGGGTTGTAATTTTAAGTAGGGGGAGCAGGCCAGACCTCACTGAGAAGAGGATAATTCATGAAGGAGCTAAAGTTAACCATGTGGTTATCTGAGGGGGGAGTGTTTCAAACCTTCCAAACAGACAGAACAGCTGGTGCAAAGGCCCTGAGGCAGAAGCACGCCTCACATGTTTGAGGAATCACGAGAACACCTGGTTGGCTGGAGCAGAGTGTGAGATGAGGTCAGGCAGGTACGGAAGGATGAGGTGGGTCTTGTAGGGTCCTGCAGGCCAATACAGGGAGTCCTACTTTTTACTCTTAGTGAAATGGGGGGCTGTGGACCAGAGACATGACATGACCTCAATTATATGTTGAAAGGACGGTTGGACTATTGTGTTGAGAACAGATTCCAGGGAGCAGAAATGGAAGCAGAAAGACCAGTTAGAAGACTATCTCAGTAATCTAAGCAGGAGATGATGGTGACTCAGACCAGGATGTTAGCAGTGGGGTTGTGAGACAAACATGGATTCCGATGTGCTTTAATGGTAGGACAGTCTAACATGTCAATTATTGTGTGTGAAGAAAGAGAGGAACCAAGAATAAATCCATGTTTTTGACTTGAGCAACTGGAAGGACCACTAAGCTGTCGTGTTGAGAAGATTCCATTTAGGTGGAGTTTGGGGAAATCATTAGAAGCTTAGCTCGGGATATCTGGTATTTGATATGTCTCTGCACCCAAGGGTAGAAGTCAGACTGGCAGTTGACCTCTGAGCCTGAAGTTCAGAAGAGATTTCTGTGTGGACAATATCAATGTGGGAGTCATCAGCATGTTTACGTTTAAAACCATGTGACTGCGTGAGATTTATATGGAGGGAGTGTTGACAGAGAAGAAAAAGGAACTAAGGAACGATCCCTTTTAACACCAACGATATAAGTTCAGGGTGAAGAGGAGAAAGCATCCAGGGAGAGTGAGAAGGAGTGAGCAGTGAGGCAGGAGGAAAACCAGGGAATGTGGTCCAGCTGTGGGGCAGGGATGGAGGTCGTGGGTCGTCTTGACAAGAGCAGTTTTTGCCGAAGGATGGAGCCAAAGAAAGGGACCCAAAGGGGGCTCTGGTTGGACAAAAGCAAAGCTCATTCATATACAACAACAATGTTCCAAACTTCTGGTCTTGGGACCCCTTACACTCTTAAATGTATTGAAGACCCCAATGCACCTTGGATTATATGAGCTACATTTATCAACATTTACCAACATTACTGTCTTAGAGATTATTAACTGGGGAATTTTTAAAACCCAAGAATACACAGACACACTTTGCCTTAGCCACCAGGGAGATGACACCATCACGCATTTTATAGTTTCTGGAAACTTCCACTCTGCACCATCAGAGAAAAAGAATGAAAGATGAAAATATTTCAGCTTTATCACAAAGATAATTTTGACTTCATAGACCCCCTAAAAGAGTCTCAGAGATCCCAAGGGTCCTGGGCTCCCTGTGAGAACTCCTAACAGACATGAAAGGAAAGCACAAGACTGAGGATGGTGGTTAACGGGGAGGTGTTTAGAGTCTGTGGACATTCTCTTCAGTGAAGGACTGAAAACCATTATCCACTGAGAGTGAGGAAGGAAAGTGAATGACTGGGGTGTTGGAGGAAAGGAGAGACATGAAACAGGCTAGGAGAACAGGAGAATGGACTGTGGACTGTCGTAAGCATTCAGAGCTATTTTTGTTGTTGGGCTATCTTGAAATTTTACTGTATGTGTGATTAAGAGAGACAGAGAAAAGGAGAGAAATCACTCAAGCTTTTTGTGTGTTGTTCAGTACGTGTTTGTTGATGGGAAGAATCTCTCAGACAAATTATTACGCTTTGCTTCCATGGGTCACAAAGCAAATCATAAGACAATTGTTATGGATTCATTGATTCTTTAAAACTTATACAACACCCACAATACACCAAGTCTTATTTCTCGGCTCTGGGAACGTAAGATTGAATAGACCACATATTCATTCAGTCGGCTGAGATCATATTCATATTCAAACTGCATATGCTAAGATCTACATTGCTCCAAAATTTTTCCAATATATAGAAAACACAGTAAGGGCCACCAAAATAATAGCCTCATGTGGCTGCCTGCCTCACATTTTCAAACTAAGGCGCCACATCACTGGCGATCTACTAAGTGTCTGATAATAAGGCAAGAGTCAAGGGAGCCACTCATATGCACATTTAGAATCTGGTTTATAGAAAACCTATGTCCTATGCCATTCCTGAGAACTGGGCAAATGCAAACTCTTACAGCTTGGATAAAACAAAAAACTGGGCATTGACATGAATTTTGTTCTTGTCCTTTCCCGAACATGAATTTGGAATAAGAATGTAATTCTTGCCATTCCATCTAAGTCATGGACAGTAAGATTTTATTGTTCAGTCTTTACATCTAATGCTTGTAATAATAAATCAAAGCCTTCTGAAGAGAAATTGGTTTAAAATTTTTAATTAAATTTAAAATTACTTAAAGGTGTATTTCAATGCAGTTTTCATCCTCTTTCAATCTTTAAACATCTCTCTGCTTGGGCATTTTGTTTGTGCGGTAAATTTAAAAACATCTTGACCCATTATAAAGGGGAAAAGATATGGGGTTTTTTTAGATATAATAGCTGGCAACAGAAAATAGGAGTTTAGACTTATTTGTATTGACACCTAAATATACTTTTTTGAGTATGCTGGTGTTTGGGTCAAAAACATATTTAGGAAAGGGAACAATTTTAATATTTGGGGAGCCCCCTTCCAGTCCCTAAAAAAGCTAGGAACCAAGAAAATGATCTCTTTTTCCTTTAAGATGAACATTTTTTGTCTCCTTAATAAACTATGACCCAGTACTCTGGGTTCTAGAGACAAAACAGGTTTACTAAAACAAATCACATTTTATAATTCCTAAAGTAGTAAAGGTTAGAGGGGGGGAAAGTCCCCTAACGCTTTGAGAGGGTAGAAGAAGGAAAACTGGGAAATGATAACTGAAAGAGAAATCTTCATTTTAACTAGCTGTAAAATGCTCTTTATTTGCTGTGATTTGAAGTGGATTTTACAATCAATTACACTGAGTAAGATACTCAATCAGCACACCCTGTACTCTGCACCGCACCACGTGAGCTGCATGCATCCATTTTATTAGTGGGATGGTAAACCTAAACAAATGGATTTATAATGGTTTGTAGACAATTCCCATGCAACAACTATATTATTAAATCTAAGGCATTATTAGAGGTTAATTATATTTTAAATTATTGAGGTTTAACAATGATGTAATATATGGAGAAGATATTTATCTTCTCCTGTTTGTACTATAATTACTAAACCTCAGTGAACTTCTCTCTTTAATTCTGCCATTCTCCTTGCTAAATAGCCTCTCTGATGGAACCCTACGCCTACAACCCAAGATGACTCTCTCCGCTGTAGACCTTACGTGTCTCCCTTATACACTTCCGGTCTTCTCCATCTTTACCCAAGATCTTGTCAGTATCTTTAGAGGGAAAATAGTTGCTCTGTGGCAAGAGTTCCCACCCTCCCTTGCTTTTCTCCTAACCAACATCCTTCTCTTCCTTGCCCCGTACCTCCCTCAAAGAGCTAAACATCTAAAGCACTAACTGTACCATTTCATTCCCGTCAAGGTCGTTCAGTAATGATCTCTGTTATTTTTCCTGTGCTCATCTGTATTTTGCTGCTCTTATTACGCCTCCATTCCCAGCTTTCAGAAGCGGTCTTCATCCAATCCCAAATGAAGCTCCTCTTACTCCAATCTGTGTTTTCAACATTTTGTCTCTTCCTTTTAGCCTCACGGACAAGCTCCTACAAAAATATTGTGCCTTCAGTACTTTTATTTGTCTCCCTTAAAATGGCATAGAGTGCCCACCTTCTGAGGTTGATATTAGTATTTTATAATTAAGTCCTTAATTTGCATGTACTCATGCAGTTTTTACCCTCAAGCTGCAAATGTTCACGGATACCTTTGGAGAGCTCTTTCAAATCTCTCCTAGTTCTTCATCTTCATGTGCCTTCTCTTCATTCAAATACAACACTTTTTATTGAGCACCTAATATGTGTCAGACACTCTTCTAGGCTCAGAGGCTAGAGAAAAAAGGAAAACAGTCAAGATCCCCACCCTCAAGGAGCTTGCAAGTGGGAAGAGAGAGGTTAAACCAAGTGCTCTTTCTCTGAAGCCTCCTATTTTCCTTGTGATTATTCTGGAACCCCGAGGTGAGAGCTGTTTCCCCAAGAACGAAACCCAGGTAGGATTACACCTGTGGGACCGACGCAGGGCTTGTACTTAACACGCTGAGGATGCAGACGGTTGTACTGAGACGCCCCTGCTTGGTGCTCAGGACACTGTTCTAATTTAAATGGTATCAGAGTAAACAGGATGCTACATGTAGAGTGAAACTCCTCAAGTTCTTACCCGAAGAGATAAGGCTGAAATCATAAACATCACACAGAGTTTTAAAATGAAATCTGCAATCAGCTCCAGGGACCTAGGTTGGGACCCGCTGTAGCCACCTAACCTTTCCAACAGCGGCAAGACCAAAGCGAAGGGCATCACTGTGAACTGGAAATGATTTCCCACCCGTCTCTTCCAGGGACCCCACGAATTTTTAAATTCCATATTTATTTAGTAAGTCGGAGGGAGTAAGAAAAGAAAGAGAGAGAGATGTGAACTCCTGCCAAAAATCTAGAGTCTCTATTAAAAAAAAAAAAAAAAATCCCCAAAGTATGCCACTTCAGCCACAGCACATCTGGGAGTTGTTTGAAGAATAATGACAGTAATAATTATGATTACTTACACTTAATTCTCCCTCACAGGGGCGCTATGAAGATTAATGAGTTAATGCTCGTAATGTGTTTTTGGTTCCTGGATGAAAGCTCCCATAAAAGCCCAGATTATGATTATGGTTATTGTCGTTTATATTAGACCATTCTTGTGGAAATCTTCCGTCTCTGCAGATCCACTGCGTTCCCATCATAAAGTACAACTGTTTCCCTAATGAACAGCCCACCACACCAGTGCCAGGAGCAGTCACATCGGGCAGGAATCCCCACTTTAAGAAAGAAAGTGCAAGCAGGCTCACTGTCAGCGGCTGCCCAAGGCCCCATACTCTCAGCTAAACCCTCAGGACACAGCCAAAAGGTAAGCAATGTCCTGCCCCAAATGGAAAACATATTGACAGTGTAAATATCTTCCAAAATAGAGATCCTGCAGGCAGATCGGTAGATATAATCCCAAAATAAATAGAGAAAACTTGATTAATGTTTAAATAAGGCTCACAGAATAGCTTGTTCAAAATCAAAGCCACATAAAGACAACAGATCAATGGATTGCTATTGAACATTCCTTAATTCATTTTTTTTTAAATAAAAGTATTGTGGGACTTCCCTGGCGGTCCAGTGGTTAAGACTCTGAGCTCCCAATGCAGGGGGCCTGGGTTCAATCCCTGGTCAGGGAACTAGATCCCACATGTGGCAACTGAAGATCTCGAGTGCCACAACTAAGACCCAGTGCAGCCTAAGTAATTAATTAATTAATTAACTAATTAATTAATTAATTTTTAAAAGTATTGCAGGACTTCCCTTGTGGTGCAGTGGTTAAGAATCCATCTGCCAATGCAGGGGACACAGGTTCGATCCCTGGTCCAGGAAGATCCCACATGCCGCGGAGCAACTAAGCTCCTGCGCCACAACTGCTGAGCCCACACACCATAACTACAGAAGCCCACGCACCTAAGAGCCCATGCTCCGCAACAAGAGAAGCCACTGCAATGTGAAGCCTGCGAACAGCAACGAAAAGTAGCCCCCGCTCGTCGCAACTAGAGAAAGCATGCGCACAGCAATGAAGACCCAACGCAGCCTAAATAAATAAATAATTTTTTAAAAAGTATTGCTTATCTCCTATGCATAGGCCTATACCAAACAATGTTCATTGAACAAGACAGAGTCCCCATCCTCAAGAAGATGGTTATTAAAGGATAACGTGTCAGTCACTACACATGGTCTGGTCCGGAGGGTAGGACATTGACAAATGAAGAGGCAGGGATAACACAGTCCCTCTGCTGCTCTCTAGTCCCCCCCTTTAGTTGCAGTTAGAAATGGCAATTTATTTGTTCAACAATAAAAACATTTTTCATAGGGCTAACAGAGAAATGAGCCACCCAAGGCCCTTTTTTGCATGGCGCGCATGTGAAGACAAACGTAGGTACTATGTCTGGTTCCTTTAAGACACTCAGTTGTGTACAAATGAAGGAAATTGGCCCAGAAGAAAAGAAGAAAATGGGAAACAAAAGACTCCCTTCTTTCTTCTGCTCTAGTATCTCATTTCTCAACTTAATACTATAATTCCTCATTCTGTAGGGTCTCAGAATCATTAGATGAAGGAACTTAGGAGAAAATCAAGACCCTTTCCCTCTGCCTAAATATGGCAGAAGCTGCTGGTTGCCTACCCAATATCCATTCTTTCTTTGTCCATAGAAACAGAATCTTCATTTTAGTGGAGCACTTTCCCACTAGAAAAAAAAAGACCACATTTCTCATTCTCCCTCAAAGGTAGGTATGGCCATATGAGTAAGTACTGGCCAAGGAGAGGTTGGCAGAGATGTTGTGTGGGATCCAGCTTAGCTGGCAAGTGTGTTTTTTCATCCTTCCCCACTTCCTCTTTCCTGCTGCCTGGAAATATGACACGACAGTAGAAACTGTAGTAGGTATGAAGGACCATGAGTTGGCCTTGAGGATGGAGGATGGAATAATGCCTCCACCCCCACCTGCCAAAGATGTCCACGTGCAAATCCCTGGAATGGCAAAGGGAAATCAAGCTTCCAGATGGAGTAAACATTACTAATCAGCTGACTTTACAATACGGAAATTATCCTGGATCACCCAGTGGGTCCAAAATAATCACAAGGGTCCTTAAAAGGGGAGAAGGGAGACAGAAGAAAACCAGAGAGGTGGCCAAGTGAGAAGGACTCAGCCTGATGTTGCTGGCTCTGAAGATGGAGGAAGGGGCCATGAGCCCAGGAATGCAGGCAGCCTCTAAGAATCTGCAAAAGGCAAGGAAACAATCTCCCTTAGAGCTTCCACAAGGAACGCAGACCTGCCGATGGCTTCATGGTAGCCCCGTGAGACACATTTCAGAATCCTGACCTCCAGAGCTCCACGATGAATAAATTTACATTGTTTCAAGCTACAACGTTTGTGGTCATCTGTTACAGCAGCCGTGGTAGGAAACTAGTACACCAGCGCTGAGGATAGCAGAGCAAAGAGAAAGAAGGGGCCTGTGTCCCTGACGACTTAGGTGACCCTGGGTGACCAAACTCTAGATCCTTTAATGGGAAAGAGCAATGCCTTCAGTGTTTCCCACTGTTAATTTGGGGTTTTGTTTTATACTCAGCAAAACGTAACTCATAGCTGATGCCCTATACTTTAGAGAGAAGAGCCTAAGATCCTTGAAGGTTAAGTGACATATTATTTAATGCGATTCAACTCTTTCTTCAGAATCAGAAGAGAACCCATGGTCTCCCAACCCCCATGTTTATGACCTGTCTGCCCAGTAGTAATCCACAGTGGTTCTCAAATTTTAGCTTGTATTGGAATCATCTGGAGGGCTTGTTAAAACAGATGGCTGGGCCCCAACTAGAGTTTCTGAGTCAGTAGGTCCAGGGTTGGGCCAAGGGACCCCACTTTGAGAACACTAGTCTACACTATTCGCTGGACCAACCTCTGATAACTATTCCTTCTCCTCCATTGCCAGATCCTTAACCAAAGTCCAGCACCCATGACCACATGCCTGGGCTATCATGGCGCCTTCCTAGCTGGCCACCTGTCTCCAGCCCTAACTTACTGATCCCCCTACCCACCTCCCACTTAATTAATTTTGCTTTCCCCATGTCCTACTTCTGCTTCAAAACCATTCCTGCTTCCTAGTGTTGATTAGATTAATTCCAAACCCCTCTGTGGGGCTTTCCAGGCTCTCCATATTTGCCTGCCCTCTCTCCTACCCACATCAAGCCATCACTCCTCCGGCCACGCCTAGGAAGAGAGTTGAGGAACGAAACATTGCCTTATTTTATAGCCAAGAGGACTGAGAGCAGCCCAGAGAGAGTTGGCCAGGTCAAAGCCTTTGGTGGATCCAAACTGGAAACAAATGGCCATTCCCATCCTCCACCAGCTCCCCAAGACCACCCAGCTCTGCCCTCGGGGGGCAAGTAACGGGCCCTTGCACGCAGCCCCCAGCAGGTTCTGCTTATGGGAAGCGGCCACGACTCCATGGAAACTCGGAATGAGGTGAGAACATAATGTGCATTTCAACTAATTACTCCAGAAAGGGAACGCAGCCAGGAAGACCTGAGATTGTGTGCTGTTATTCTGAATTTTGAAAGAGAGGGCAAACTTGGAGGAAATTGGCAGCCACTTCCTCCAGTCCTAGCCAAAATGGCACTGTGTCCCTCCCCGGAGCAGCTGTGTGGCTGTGTGGCTTCAGGCAGAGCGCTCGCCTTCCTTTGTGTGCGGAGAAGGTCTGACGTGTGGAGCCTCAGACAGGCAGCGTCGCCCTGGGAGGCTGCTTTCAACTCCTGGGAGAAAGGATGGCTCGTCTTGGGGCAAGAGGAGCCCCCAGGGATCCACCAGCTCTAAGCCTGACCTATTGTAGGGTCTTTGTCGGCTCCTCTCATCAAAATCAGTCTTCCAATGCGTATGAGTTGTGCTCTTGCCAGGAAATCTGGTACCCATATCACCGAGGGCTTTTCTTTAAGGAGGAAATCTTTTCATCTGCTTATGGTACGTTTTTCTCCTGCTCCATTTAAAAGAAGTAATTCTTTCGTGTCTTTGTTCTCAGTCTAGTCTGCTTTCTTTCATTTTACTTTCCGGTTATGGACTCGTGTAAACCTTTCCTCACCCTAAAAATGATTTGCTACAGCTTGGTTTTCATTGTCCCCACCCAGTCTGCAACCTCGCTCTCCTGTGGCATCCCAGGGCTATGTACCTGAGCCTCTCTGGGCTCCCACGTGTACCAATCCAGGCTGCTTCCTTCTCAGTGTTCACAAACCCGTGGCTTTGAATAGTAACTCTTCCAACAAGTACTTATTTGAGTTTCCTATCTTTTATGGGTAGTTCTGTTCTCCCCTCTTAGTGTTTGGGTTTTGTCACAAGCATGCCTCAAAAGCCTCACTTACACAACTTCTGATTAAGGTCCAAAAAAAAAAAAAAAACTCCCTTCCAGAAGGAGCTGAAGGGGGTGGCCAGGTTGATGCAAAGAAATTTCCTTCCCAAGTCCCTCCTTCAGTGACGCTCTCAGAACAGTTTGGAGGAAAGAGACGTTACTGAAAAGTCGACTAGAAATTCAAGGATATAGAAGATATTTTTTTACTGAGTTCCTTTCATCGTGTTCATCGAAGTTTCTTATTTCTAAACTCTCCATTTCTTGTTCTCTTCACCTAGTGTTTTTACCTTCTCGGGGTGACTAATCTCTACACAATTTAAGTGGGAGGAAGGTGAAACCCTTGCCTTGAGTAATTTGAGTGAATTTTATATTCTCTTACCTGGATTTAATCATGGGAAGATAACTGAAAGAGAGAAGGAAACAGCAGTTCTAACCAGGCCGAGAACTGAAAGTCGGGTATACCATTACAGAGAACAGAGAACATACACTTCGAAGAGAACCTCTCCGTTCTGTAGACTGCGGGGTAACACACCCTGAAAGTGATGGTAATTACTTTGTAGCTCTTTAGGTTTTCTTTGTGTTAGGCGTTGAAGGAAAGGGGAAAGAGGGTAGCTGACTTTTAAATGAATGGGAGATAGAAATTCCAGGTGAATTTAAAGCAACTGGCAAACAGGCATCTCTTCTCAGTGTTTCCTTGGTTTTGCCCCAGACTGGAAAGCCATCACCTTCCTGGCTCTTTCATGGAATTTCTGTGTGGTCTTGGCCTTACTCAAATAATTTCTCCCCTTCTGCATTTCATCATGTGTATATGAGTAGAGGATTAACTTCAAAGCAGTCCAGAGCCTAATCAATGTCTCTAGGGTGCCTGAAGATCCTTGGATGGAAAAAAAATAAAACCACCACCTGTATGCAAATTCTGAGATGACATGACAGCAGGTGGAAATTATTACTATTAAATGTGACTCCATCTCAGAATATTTGGCAAACTCCTCCTCTGGGACATGAGAAATGTCAAGTCAGTGAGAGCAAGCTTCCTCTATGACCAAAGCTTCCTCTCCCTCTGTCTCTCTGTGTCTCTGTCTCTGTGTCTCTGTCTCTCTCTCTCCCCCTCTCGCTCTCTCTCTCTATCTATGTGTGTGTGTGTGTATATATCTATATCTATATCTATATATATATATATATTTTCATGATGTTACATTAGAAGGCAACACAATCAATAAAACTGAAAAGAAAATAATGAAAAGCAGAATGTGATTCATGGCTTTAGGAGAAGACAAGCCAACTATGCAAACACCCAGCTACTCTTCTGCATCAGCTTCTTCCTCCATTTCTCTCTTCTATCTTCTCTCAGTGGGTTTACCCAGGGCCAGAACGATACTGAAACTCAATGGGAACATTGATGTCATGATGCTTCTGAGGTCAGGAAAATAACCCTTTATCATAAGTTCTTAAAAATAAACATTCAAAACCTTTACTAATCCCCATTATCCTTCCCTCGGTCAATTCATAAAGAGTCAACTACCAGCAATTTATTTTAAGCTCTCCATTTGACATTTGTCTTGGATAAATGGACAACACTACCATATTTGCAATGGTCTTTTGATGTGATCATAGGATAGACTTTGCAGGATTTCCTTATATCCTCAAGCTGGAAGATGGCTTGATTAAGGTCAAAATCTACGTGCGTTGATTCATTTATTTAACACACATTTATTGAGTTCCCTCTAAGTGACAAGCACTGTGCATCAGGGAATTGGGGGGGGGGGTACTAAGACAAAGCAGACAGGTCATCTTTGTATTATTGTAAGTGCTAAGGATGGGCACCTAAACCATTTGCAAAGTAAGGGGGATAGAAATGTCTTTAAGTCTTATATTATGGAAATACTCTTGGTCAGAGATTTTTTTAACTCAACAAAATAACAAGAGGAGGAAATGGTTGAATGAAATTCAGTTTGGTTGATGCTGTCTGTTCTTTATAAGATACTTTCCTTGCCTCGATGCTTCAGGATCCCTTTTTACCCTACCCCTAACCTCCAATCCACTTTGTAGATGGAATCTCCTTAATTTCTCTGTTATTCCCTATATTCCTGCTGGCTTTCCACACAAGAGGTATTAGAAACTCGTGGAAACAATCTCTTGACTTTTGAAGTCAGACGAGGTAAGGTAATGTATTATTCAGGGTTCTCCAGAGAAACAGAACCAATAGGGATAGATAGATAGATATACAGATGGATAGATAGATAGATAGAGGTATAGATATAAATTAGATATAAACATTTATTATATAAATACACATAAATTAAATATATATATATATATATATATATATATAGGAATTAACTTACACTGTTATGGAGGCTGGCAAGTCCAAATCTTCAGAGTGGGCCAGCTGGCTGGAGATCCAGAAAAGTGAAGGTTCCAGTTCAGGTCCAAAGGCCATCTTCTGTAGAATCAGGAAGGGCTGATGTTGTAGATGAAACCCAAGGCTGTCTGTGGAAAAATCTCTCTTTTCCTGGGGAGACCAGCCTTTTTGGTCTTCAACTGATTAGATGAGACCTACCCACATTATGGAGGGCAATCTGCTTTACTCAAATTCCACTGATTTAAATGTTAATCTTAACCAAGCACACTCAAAGAAATACCCGAAATAATGTGTGACCAAGTATCTGGGCACCTCATGGCACAGCCAAGTCTGCAAATAAAATTAACCATCACAGGTAAAAAGCCCTATCCTAATATAATTTTTTGATTCCTTGTAGCATCTTTACCTACATAAAGTTATAGAGAAAATAACAATTGACTAGTGAACAATTTAAATATTCTAGGATCAGCTTTATTCTATCTGCTACCATTCTTGATGTATTGTCATATCATTTAAATATAATTTTTAAATGCCAAAGATGTTAACTCCAAAATGGTTTCCAAAATCTATAACGATACTTTAGAGCTGCGATTTTAAAAACAGAAAAAAGATAGCTAAATCTCTTAAATAACTGAAAAGTAACAGGTTCCCCCTGCCAAGTCCCACCAGTCTCCTATTTTGAAATCAAGAGAAAGCCAGTCCCTTAAAGAACCACTGACGTATTACCTAGTGCTCCACATAGACAAGGGAAGGGAGCAGAACATAAATCACAGACACTCCCTGCTTTCAAAAAAGCAAGATGGCTCTGGGAAAAAGCAGCACACCACTGCCAGAAAGTTGCATCACATACATTTAACCTGCAAGTGCATTTAACCTTTTTTTTTAAGTAAGGGAGCAAATAGTCATGATTTTTATTTATTTACCACTATTGATGATACCGTGACATTGATTTCAGATGAAACGGCATACCATGATCGTTAACTGCAGCTTATGTACATTCTTTGCAGTATCCTAAATATAGTCAATATTCAATAAATATTTGTTCAACTTACACTTTGTTTTTCAACAGACAGTAAAAAGTGAATAATTATAATAGAAATGTTTGTTAATTCATTTAACCAATATATATGGCTGAGTACTTATTATGTACTAAGCGCCACTGAGAAAACAATAATGAGGAAGCAATCATTTCCAGTCAGAGAAGCCTGGAACTCAGTACACAAGAGAGGCAAGCCAACAGTGAATTAAAATAATAATGTGAAAAATGCCATACTCTCTACTAAGAGCTATCAAAGCAAAGAGGAATTGTTTTGTCTAAACTGCCTTATTTGGAATATCATCCTACAGATTATACCTAAAATATTTCCACAAAGTGTTTTGAGTGGTTGTGTTCCAAAGTCAACCTTGACAGATCAAGGAACATGAGAGATTTGGAAGAAATACTGAGTTCTGACACCGAAGTAATCACTGATGACTCCTATGGGTGGCATCTGAAGCGGAAGACCAATAAATTATTTTTTCATCTCAACCACTTTGAACTAAGAATAATTTAATATCTGAGTTGGCAATCACACATGTCTTCACTAGTACACTGCCACTTACTTAAGAGCTACATTACGTCTCTCCCTGATGAATAGGTTTACATTCTGTGGTCAGCAATAAATCCCCTCCCTGCCAAGCATGGTTCCAACTTCCACAAGATTCAGATTTCCAGTGATGGTGGTGTATAATCCAGCAGAAAACTGTTCTCATGTCGGACAAAAAGGTTACATACCAAATGATTGGAGACCATTCTTGGTGGCAGGTTGATATTTGTCATAGGAGTATTACATTGACTCAATTCATATACTATTCCAGTACCATTCAATCCCCAGTACCGTGGATTATTTTTCAGATAGCAGACCTAGAAACATAAAATCTTGAGATAGAAATGTTTCTTTCAACAGCCTCATTATACAGATGAGAAATCAGAGGCCAAAGTAACTTGCCCAAAATGGCACAGTTAAGAAATGATGAAGCCAGAACTATATTCTAGATTTCCTTACTTTTTCAATTCCATCATCCTCTTAAGGGGGCCATTAGATAGGAATGCTACCATCCTGAAGGCAAGTATTAGTAACTATCACTTAAATTGTCTAAAATCCAGAATCAATTTATAAACTGGATTGCTTTTCTATCAACAGAGACATTACACATGAAAAACCATAGTCTCCTGAAAGAAATTAGATGTATTGGAACTGATCTGCGGAATCATGTAATAAGCGGATTGTGGGAAATATACAAGAATCCCGAGAGAACCATGATCCCCTGAAAAGCTTGAACTCTGTGAAGACAGGAAATATGTGTGATTCATTTTCATCCACAGTGTGTAGCAATGCCTGGCAATAGACTCTCAGGAAAGCCGTGTGTGCCCCATGAGTGGCTCTACGTAGATCTTCAAAGCAACCCTGAATAAGAGTACTAATCTTATGAGTGTGTCATAGACACAGAGCACAGCACCTCCCTGAAGGCTGCAGTATTTATAAAAACAGGGGAGTTGCTGGCATTGGCTCTGTGGAGTGATAACAAGAGACCACACCTCATTGATCTGAAAGTCAATGGCCTTATTAAGAAAGAAGTAGAAGGTCTCCAAGCAGGTGAAGTAATTTCTCTCTTTCTTTCAGATCTGCTTTAAAATTCACATTTGCTTACCACTGACATAACTGCTATCCCTTGTCATGAGTTTCAGGAGCCCGTGGGACTTTTCACCTTCTAGCTCAATGTGAATTTTTCCTTAAATGACCACGGGAGAGAGAGAGAATCAAATTAACCAACTCCAGATGAAATATTGGGGCTGATTTACATTTCCAGGAATAAAGCATCACTGCTCAAAGAACTATGTGAGTTTGGCCAAATTTAAAATAAAGCAAGTAGAAGTCAACCAGCTGCTGGAGTAGGGCTAACCAGCTGCTGGAGTAGGGCTGCCCACCCTACAATGCGCACAACTGTCCAAATTTTCAAGGGGGTCCTTGAAGCAAATAAGGAGAAAAATGCTGCCATTACCAATTGCACTAAGACTCTGGATTATGCTTGACATTACTTCATATGATTACTTTATTAGATATTTGGCAACACAAGCTGATATAAATGAAAAAAAAAGTGACATTATGATTAAAAAATCAAGATTTGGAAGACATTTAATGTCATGGAAAAATCTCTGTAATATATCATGACATCAAGAAAAGCTATGTGATTCCAGTTGTATAACAATGTGAAAGTATGTGTGCATTGTGCTCCAGTTACCTAATGCTGTGTAACAAACATCTCTAAAACGTAGTAACTTAAAACTACTACACATTTATTTTGCTCCTTTGGTCAGGGCTCAGTGAGAGCAGCTCCTCTCTCCTTCACTCAATGTTGACTGCGGGGCAGTTGAAGGCTGAATGTGGAATCACCTGAAGGTTTGTTCAGTCACCTCTCTGGTGGCTGATGCTGGCTGTAGGCTGGAAGTCTCATTTCCTTTCCAAGACTCTCTCTCCATTTAGTCTTTCTATAAAGTTTCACTTGGACTTCCTCACAACATGGTGGCACAGTGGCTGGATGGAAGGGCAAGCATCCTAAGAGAGAGAAAGCCAGGAAGAAGCTGAATTACAGTCTCTAACCTAACCTTGTAGGTCACACAGCCTCAACCTCACCCAGGTCTGCCCTGATGCAAGAGGAGGTAGCAAAGATTTCTCACTGGAAGAGTGTCAATGCAACCTTGCAAAAAGGGCCTGTAGGATGGAATAAATATTGACATGGCCATCTTTGGAATACACTCTGCCACACATGGAAAAAATACTGACAGTAAATACACCACATGTGAAGAGCAATTATCCCTGAGTGATCTGAGAACAACTTATTTATTTTTTCCATCAGTTTTCCAAAATTTCAACAATTAGCATGCTTTACTCTCATAATCATTTCTCTATAGTATAGTTGGTGGGGAGGGGGTGGATGAGATGGGCATGCAATACATTTTCCTATAGAACTTGAAAATTTGGGTTCCCAAGATCCACTTACCCAGGAGTGTATCTCATTCATCATATTTGCTCAAAGCTAGCCTTCTCAAAGAAGGTTCTGATTTAGGAAATACTTGGTGTTCAAAAATCCTGGAAAAAAAGGCTCTATGATCCATGTTTGAAAACCTTTGCCTCCTAGATCTTATCCCTGAGGGTAACAGTACACAAGTGAACATTTTTAAGGCTCTGAAACATTGTTGTTAAGACATCATCAGTCCAACTTATTTGGCAGTGGAGCCCCATTTTGTAGCATCTATCAGCTGAAAACACTTTGGGGGTACACGTCTCTAAACCAGGGTTTCTCAACCTCAGTGTCACTGACATTTTGGGTTGGATAATTTTATGTTGTTGAGACTGTGCTGTATGTCTCTGGCCTCCACCCACTAGACGCCAGTCGCAGTGCCCTTCCCGTCCCAGCTGTGACAACCAAAAATGTCTCCAGACGTTGCCAAATGCCCAGTGGGGCACAAAACCACCCTTACTTGAGAACTAGTGCTCTAAATGAATAAGCAAAACTAGCTTTTCCATTATGTGAACAAAGAATAAAACAGCCTTTCCCAGATAATTTTATTTATTTATTTTTAACTTATTTATTTTTGGCTGCATTGGGTCTTCGTTGCTTTAAAGCATGGTGGCTTTAGTTGCTGTGAGCAGGGGCTACTCTTCATTGTGGTGTGCGGGCTTCTCATTGCGGTGTCTTCTCTTGTTGTGGAGCACGGGCTCTAGGCGAGCAGGCTTCATTAGTTGTGGCACGTGGGCTCAGTAGTTGTGGCTCGCGGGCTCCAGAGTGCAGGCTTAGTAGTTGTGGCGCACGGGCTTAGTTGCTCTGTGGCATGTGGGATCTTCCTGGACCAGGGCTCGAACCCGTGTCCCTGCATTGGCAGGTGGATTCTTAACCACTGTGCCACCAGGGAAGCCCCCAGATAATTTTAGAAACTGATGGAAAATTGTTGTGCATATGGTGACTACAGATATGGCTTCAGTGTTATCCCCCAAACCAACCTCATTCACTGACTATAAATTTCTACCAAAGATAAAGCAAGAGCAAAACCAGGAATACTTGCTCCTTTGGTTCTCATTTTTTTTTAATTATAGTCAAATCATGCAAATCTAGCCTGATCAAAAGTTCATTCTAAACTAGCAGAAAGATTGAATTACGGAATTTTTGAATAAATGAAGTTTTTAACTTTAAAAACCATACTGGGATCCCTGCAAGATCAAGCAGGTGTAGCCAACTAGAGTTAAAGGGATCTGCTTTCATAAGTACCTCTGTCATTAACAAATACATTGTGTACATGTAAATAAGGCCTTCTCTTAAAAATAGTTGATCTAGCTAAATCCTACTTACAGAGACATTTAAATGTTAAAGTTCATTCAAATTTATGTCCGAATTGATGAGAGCCACAAATCCATAATTGCCAAATCTTCAGAACTACCCAAAACGTTCTCTGTTTTCCATGGGCTCTTCAGATATTGTGAATAAAGGAAGTTCTCTAAACTTAATCAAAAATAGCCCAAAAAAGACCAATACAGAGAAAAGTAAGCACAGGGCTGGTAATGTAATGTAAGAATGTTCCATTCTTTAAAGAAATAAAGAAATTCTTTATTTCTCAAATGTAAGAAATAACATTTGAGGATTTTAAGACCAGGGAAGCATGAGAGATCAGGTGTCTGGATTTCTCCAGAAGGAGTCACTATGCTGGTCTCAGTGGTCCTGATGGTTATCACACCCTTGTGCAATCCCCACCTTTGAGTGAGGGCTAGGCTTGTATCTGCTTCTAACAAACAGAAAATGGCAAAAATAATGGAATGCCACTCCCGAGATTTGCAAATTAATATAGATAATTAGCACACCTTCCTTTTTTTATAGGTGGCAAGGTAAAGCATCTCAAGTCAACTAGCTGGTTAGTTGAGCATTGGACCACATGTGTGCTTGTCATTGTCAGCCAGCCTCTCTGGACTTCAGTCTCCTCATCTATAAAGTGAAAGCTCAGACTAGAACAGGGATGGCAAAATACGCGGGCCAAATCTGGCTCGCTGATTGTGTAAATAAAGTTTTATTGGAACACCGCCATGCTCATTTGTTCACTTATGTCTTTAGAGGCTTTCTGGCTACAACAGCAGACTCGAGTAGCTGAGACAAAGACAGTATGGCCCGAAAAGCTTATAACATTTATTACCTGGCTCTTTACTGTAAAAGTTTACCTGCTGACCCCAGGCTCAACAATCTCTAAGAAATCATCAAGTGTTAAAATTTCACAACCCAGGACTCTAGAACCTAGAATCCCTGCCCCCCAGTATGACCGTCTTTACATTTAGACTAGTGGTCCTCAAAGGATGGTCCCCGGACCAGCAGCAGTAACATCACCTGAGAACTGGTTAGAAATGCACATTATCATCTCCCACCCCAGATCTACTAAATCAGAAGCCATTGGTGTGGAGCCCAGCAATCCATGTTTTAACCAGCCCTGCACACACTAATGGGAACCATAGTATTACTCTCCCAACGTACAGTCTCACATTGAAGACTAGGTAAGAATGGTTTTACTCTTTAAAGAAAAAAACAAAGTCAGACCAAATAGTGCCTCCAAAAAGGGGGCATATTTTAGAGTTGCCCTATGACCCAGCAATCCCACTCCTGGGCATATATCTGGAGAAAACTCTAATTCGAAAAGATACATGCACCCCAGTGTTCATAGCAGCACTATTTACAATAGCCAAGACATGGAAACAGCCTAAATGTCCATCAAAGATGAATGATAAAGAAGATGTGGTACATATATACAATGGAATACTACTCAGCATATAAAAGAATGAAATAATGCCATTTACAGCAACATGGATGGACCTAGAGATGATCATACCAAGTGAAGTAAGTCAGACAGAGAAAGACAAATATCATATAATATCGCTTATATGTGGAATCTAAAATATGATACAAATGAACTTATTTACAAAACAAAAACAGACTCACAGACATAGAAAAGAAACTTACGGTTACCAAAGGGGAAAAGGAGGGGAGGGATAAATTAGGAGTTTGAGATTACCAGATACAAACTACTATATATAAAATAGATAAACACAATGTCCCACTGTATAGCACAGGGAACTAGATTCAATATCTTGTAATACCCTATAATGAAAAAGAATATGAATATATATATTCATATATATATATTCATATGTATATATATATGTATAACTGAAGCACTTTGCTGAACACCAGAAACTAACACAACATTGTAAATCAACTATACTTCCATGTAAAAGGAGGGGGATTTTTAAAAGGCATGATCCAGTGTCCCTTGTTTAGAATGAAAAGTGGAGGTGTTTAATAATAATAATAATAATATGGTTTGAACGCTATCATTTATCTCTCTTTTCGGAATTAGTAGAAAACCACAGCCGTCAATGCATATTTACTTCAGCAGCCAGTTAGCACCGTCCTCTGCGCTGAACAGCCTGACCGTGTTAATCTCCTCTGAGGAAAAAGCATTTTGCGTCGTATACTTGACAGGCTAAACAAAGAGCAGATTCAAAATGGTCTTTCCGAGATCCAGAAAATAAAGTCGAATTTTGATTTACATATAAGAATTTACAAAAAAAAAAAAAATTCAGGGCCTTAAATATATTTTCTAAATGTAAAAGCTTACAGAAAAAAAGAAAGAGAGAAAGAAAAAAGAAACAGGAAATGGTGACGCCCACACACTCAGAAGAGGAATCCCAGGACCAAAAACCCATTTCCTGCCCTGCAAGGTAACAGAAACGTCTCTTCTTTATCTAAAATCTGGTTCCTGTGCCACGCAGAACCAAGAGCTAAGCCAAAATGTTGGTTCACGGTTGGCGGAAGAATTCTATTTCTTCTTTCCTTGAAAAACACAGACAGATCTGAATCTCCCACCTTCTCTTTACACATAAAAAAAGAAGAAAGAAAATCCGTCCTCCATTCCCGCCTGTGAAGCCCCGGGCCTCACTCCAGCCTTGCCCACCCATCCAAGCTGACCTTGCTTGGCCCATGTGTCACCTGGAATCTCTCCTACAAATGCTGACTAGTGAGGGGTGAGTCCGTGTTTTGCATTCAGACCCAATCCTGGTCAGAATGCACTTCTAAGACGCTGCGTGTTAGTCAAACTCAGCCAGAAAACAATGAGGCACAACCAGGAGCGTCATGTCATTTTACTTTTAGGCCTGATGTACCCAAAAGAAAGACAAATCAAGGTTTTGCAATTATCTGCTCACCTGGGGATGTGAAGAGAGCCATACTTGTATCACTTGAGAAAATTTGCTTCTATTTTAGTTGCAATTTGCCTATTATTTTTTTCTTGTGTCAGAGTTCTTATTCTCTATATGAAATCAGGGGAGTTAAACAATATCTGAACCAGGGTTTGATTAATCCAATTAGGTCAACTTCCAAGTCTCAAATAAGGAAATGATCATCAAATTATTTGGTTTTTTCCAAATCTGCCTTTTTAGGAGGGATGTTTGCTCTAGAGAAGTTTTAGGGATATCTGCTAATTACCGTAACCATTTCTTCTTGCAGAAATAGGTACCAAGAAACGCATTCCCTCCAAAAGGAGAAATGAGCAGGAAGGCTGGCTAGGGATCTTATTGTTACAAACAGCCCTTATCTAGAAATTTCCAGATAGATGTCAAGAATGTGTACTTGCACACCAGTTCAACAAGCATCTTTTACTACCTTGTATGTAGACATCAGAGTTAGATGCTTCTCTCCAAAGATTAAGATGCAGTTCCTGACCGTGAGATGGTGCAATCACCATGGAAAGCGGTTTGGTGGTTTCTTACAAAGTTAAACATACACCTATATTTTGGTCTATCTATTCCACCCCTAGGTGTTTACCCAAATAAAAAATATTTACCCAAATGAAAGCATATAAATCCACACAAAGACTTGTCCATTCATAGCAACTTTATTTATAATAGCCAAAAACTGGAAACAACTCAAACAGCCATCAGCAAGTGAATGGATAAACAAATTGTGATATATCCATACAGTGGGACACCACTCAGTCATAAAAAGAAGTGGACCATTGACACACCCACACAGGTGAATCTCAAAATCATTACACTGAGTGAAAAGAGCCAGACAAAAGGGTACAATTCTGTATGATTCCATTTACATAAAACTCCAGAAATTGCAAACTAGTCTATAGTGACAGAAAGCAGATCACTGGTTGTCTGAGGATGGGGGTGGAAGGAGGGAGGATTACAAAGGGACATGAGGAAAGTTCGGGGAGGCAGGGAATGTTCACTCTTTTCATTGATGGTTTCATGGGTGTACACGTATGGCAAAGCGTATCAAACTGTACACTGTAAAGGTGACCTGTTTATTGCATGTCAGTTACACTTTCATAACACTGTTTCTTTTTATGGTGTGATTCCTGTCTTATTTTCACTGGTGAAATTAATATGCTGCAAACTGGAAATGTATGGTACGTTCACTAAGTGCTTTGAGAAGCCTGGTGAGATATCACTTTTACTCCTAGGAATCCTTTTATGCTGAGAAATCTGGTCCCTCTCACTCTGAATCCCCATCCCCACTCCAAGCCCAGTTCTGGGAGAACACAGCATCTGTATTTCCGGTTTCAGACTCCTCTGATATCTCTCCAGGAGATGACAAGGGCAAATCTGTGAAGTCAAAGAAGAAGACAAACCCAAGGTCAAGATGCAGAAATGCCCGACCCCGTGCACACCACGGAAACCAATTCTTCACAGGAATTCACCTTGAACTGAGTAACAGAGCCTTCTGAGTGGGTTTAGTCTAGACCTGACACCAGAGGAAGAGATGGGAAAAACACCTGGGTAGAAACAGTCCCCCAGGGGGACTGTTTCCCCTCCTGGGGAAGACTCTTGTCCTTCCTGACCTCATCGGAAAGCCCCCCCACCGGCTTCTCAAAGCTGTCCTGCACCCGCAGACAGACACTCATCAGAAAAATGCCACTTTGTGATAAGTACACATTTACTCAGTTTACACACCCAGCTATGGGGCTCTCCAGCAATGACAAACACTGTGTGTTCTAACAGCCTCTGAGTTAACTCTCCCATCTGCAAGCTAAATAGTCCTCCCAGCCCATGTGTGCTTCCAGCCATACCCTCCTGCCCTTCACCTCTTGCTGTGCTATGGCTCCTATCCCAGGTGAGCCCCAGACAAGCCCAGGTAGCTTATTTCTGGACCTGGGATATCACAAGATGGGTTTTTGATACAGGTCCTATCCGAGATGAAGGGTGTAAAGATGCTTCTGGCCCTCCACGAGGGTCAGGCTTCTTGGAATACCACTTTCCCAAACCAGCCCCAGGGTTGGTGGAGTGGAATGATGCCCAAAGGTCAAAGATTCCTGACATCTCTCATCTGTACAGAGGTCTCTAACATCACGGTGCTGCTTTCCAACGGAGAATAGGAGGGTGTATGAGTTTCAGTCCTACATCTAAGTACAACCGCTGGAGACTCTAGACTTTTCTCTTTAAAACGTTCTCCCATCCATCTCGTGTGTGTCTGAACATCACTAAGGAAGTGAGCTCTCCATACAAGTGATGCTGTTATTTGTGTATCATGAGCCAATGCTCAGAAGATTACAATGACCATATGTGGTCTTACCACACAGAATGCTAATTTCACATATTTAGTATAAAGGCGTAGTTCACACCTGGAGTGATTTTGCCCCGCACCCCCAGGGGGGACATTTGCCAATGTCTGGGGGTGGGAGATGCTGCTGGCATCTAGTGGGTAGAGATCAGGTTCCGGCTAAACATCCTACAATTACAGAACAGCCCTCCCCTCCCACCCCCACCACATACACACCAAAAATCATCTGCCCCGAAGGGTCAGGGGTACAGAGGTTGAGAAACCCTGATAGTCAATGAAAACTTGTGTCTTTCTTGGCACTTGCCGAATGTATGAGAAAGTACCCTACCTCTATTGAATTTATTTTTTTTCTTTTTGACTATTTAAATTGATTATTTTCTTTTCTTCTCTTAAAATATTAGTTGCCTAAAACACAGATGACTAACAATGCTGATTGCAGGTATTCCTGTTTCAGTCATGCTGTTTATAAAAATAACATTAGCATTTAAATAGTAGAAAAACTTTGCTTATGAAACTGATTCATGCAAACTGGTAACCTCTGTGATAGCTTGAATTATTTTTTTAATTTAATTTTTATTTTATATTGGAGTATAGTTGATTTACAATGTTGTGTTAGTGTCAGGTGTACAGCAAAATGATTCAGTTATACATATATCATTCTTTTTCAGAGTCTTTTCCCATGTAGGTTATTATGGAATATTGAGTAGAGTTCCCTGTGCTATACAGTAGGTCCTGGTTGATTACCTATTTTATATATAGTAGTGTGTATATGTTAATATCAACCTCCTAATTTATCTCTCCCCGCACCCACGTTCCCCCTTTGGTAACCGTAAATTTGTTTTCTATGTCTGTGAGTCTGTTTCTGTTTTGTAAATAACTTCATTTGTATCATTTTTCTTTAGATTCCACATATAAGTGATATCATATGGTATTTGTCTTTCTCTGACTTCACTCAGTATGATAATCTCTAGGTCCATCTATGTTGCTGCAAGTAGCATCATTTCATTCTTTTTTATAAGCCACCTCTATTTTAAACAGTCCTCAGAATGTGGTGTTAGGCAAAGCATCTCATTTTTCTTCCTTGATTTCCCATGTCTGCAAAATGGGATGATCCTGTCATTTACTCCTCTTCTCCCTGTCTTCCTCCCTTAGAGCTGCTAATGAATGTTTGCCAAGTACTTTGAAGACTCTAATTACTGTTATCCCCCATCTATCAGCTCAAGACTGCACAGCACCTGGGACCCCTGCCGTCAGGAGAGACAGAGCAAATGCAGCCAGTCCTGTCACTGTGGTTACTCTTGATCCTTCTCAGAGGGCAGTATCAGGCCCTTAGGCTTGAATTACTCAAATCAACTTTAGAATCTGCTGAAGGAAACCAAGGGTTCTCACAATTAAACCACAGCCTTTCCCAAAGTCAAGGACTTGGGTAGAGGGCTTTCCAGGTGCCAGCAAACAAGATTCAGAAAACCTTAGCATGTGGTGAGCATTCAAAAAATCTTTGTTGCCACCAGGCACATGAAAAGACACTCAAGATTACTAATTATTAGAGAAATGTAAATCAAAACTACAATAATGTGTTACCTCACACCAGTCAGAATGGCCATCATCAAAAAGTCTACAAATAATAAATGCTGGAGAGGGCATGGAGAAAATGGAATCCTCCTACACTGTTGGTAGGAATGTAAATTGGTACAGACGCTATGGAAAACAGTACGGAGGTTCCTTATAAAACTAAAAATAGAATTACCATATGATCCAGCAATCCCACTCCTTGGGCATATACCCAGAAAAGATGAAAACTCTAATTTGAAAAGATACATGCACCCCATTGTTCATAGCAGCACTATTTACAATAGTCAAGATATAGAAGCAACCTGCCCATGGACAGATGAATGGGTAAAGATGGGGTACATATATACAATGGAATACTATTCATCCATAAAAAATAATAAAATAATGCCATTTGCAGCAACACGGATGGACCTAGAGATTATCATACTAAGTGAAGGAAACCAGATGAAGACAAATACCATATGATATCTCTTCTATTTGGAATCTAAAAAATGATACAAATGAACTTATTTACATAACAGAAATAGACCCACAGACATAGAAAACAAACTTGCAGTTACCAAAGGGGAAAAGGGGGGGAGGGATAAATTAGGCATTTGGGATTGACATGTGCATGCTACTATATATAAAATAGATAACCAACAAGGACCTACTGTATAGTGCAGGCAACTCTGCTCAATACTACATAACAACCTAAATGGGAAAAGAATTTGAAAAAGAATAGACACATGTATATGTACAACTGAATCACTTTGCTGTACACCTGAAACTAACACAATGTAAATCAGTTTTACTTGAATTTAAAAAAAAAAAAAAAAAACCTTTGTTGATTGCCTTCTTGATGCATAATTCACATAAAATGTGTCACAGAGTTGGGGATATTAATACCTACATTTCAGAGTTGCCATGAGGATTACACATATTTTCAAAATCACTCCAGTGCTGCACATAGAGCCAGCACTGCCCTGTAAGAAAAAATAAGTTTATAATCCAAAAATCTGCCGGATGACTACAAAGTTGTGACAGTTTCTCACAAAGTTCTTGCCAAGCAGCTGAAAACCTGATGTTCGACACACAAATATATTTGCCTAAAACGAGGACAATCCTCTCTTTACCTCTCATCACAGTTTCCTGATACCGAGTGTCTCTCTATCTGGAAATGACAGCAGCCTCAAGTTCACAGGTCTGGAGGAATCCACCTACGAAACCCCGCTGAGCACAGGTTCCATAAATCAGCACTGAGAAAGTTACCATGAAGAGCTGAAACACAAGGCATGGTATCCACATTATGGACCGACCAACTGACCCAAGAAGTCAAGGCCAGCATCAAATTACAGCGAAGTCACAGTGCCGTGTATGCGGAAGTGTCCGTGTCAGTGGCAGAGCTGATAAGGGCTCAAGACACTCAGAGGAAAGGACCTGGATAAGGTGGGACTTCATAGGGTCTGGAAGCACAGGTACGAGTTCTGAAAGGCTATGCTACAAAAGCAGCCTAGGCTTCCCTTCTCACTTCCCTACCAATTGCAAGGCAATCATTCTGGTTTTCCAGGCAAAATTTTACCTCAGCTGTAAAGGCCCTGAGTTCTGGCATGGGTTCTGTGATCCCTTGCCCGGCTACATCGCTCCAGACAGCAGCCCAGGCTGCCTGGAGCTTGTTTCCCATCCAGAGGGGACCAAAGCCGACCCTTGGTTCTCAGACGAGAGTGCATCAGAGCCTGTGAAGGGCTTGGTGACAAGCATTGCTGGGCCTACAATGGGGCTGCGGCCTGAGAACCTGCATTTCTAACCAATTCCCAGGTGATGCCGATGTTGCTGGTGTGAGAGATTCATTTAGAGAATCATTGAATGAGAGTATGGCTACACTGGAGCAAACACACATCTCTTTTGGGAAAATATGGCAAATGCACACCCAACCGAGGCTGGTCAGGAGCCCCTGCTTTGGGGAACGCTGGGCATCATGGCCTGTGCCATTATGATGTCGTTTTACTAGGCGTTCAACATCAGGGGCTCGGGAAGACTCCAAGACCTGGCTCCATGAAACAAATATTTGCTGAACCCCTGCCATGTAGCAGGGGACTTGCGGTGACATCGTCTCCCCGACATTTTCACCTCAATTTGCAAGGTCAGCGTTAAATGATGCAAAAATGCTTCTTTCAGTTGACACAAAGGAAAGCAGCAGATAGACGGGGATCAAACAAGAGATTTTAAGCACACACACACACACCACACACACACACACACACACACACACACCACACACACGCCAATACACCCCAAAGTGACCCAGCACAGGAAGAGGGCGGAGGCCAGAAAAAGGGACCAAAGAGAAAAAACAACCCCAGGCAGACAACAGATCAACTACTTTGTGGTTAGGTCCAAAGCATAGGGATAGAATCAATTCTGGAAAGTGGTACCCTCCCAGATCTGCTTCTCATCTTGCACTTTTTTTAACTAGCATTTTCTTCATTTTTAAAACCGCCGACAAGGTCCTACTGTATAGCACAGAGAACACTGCTCAATATTCTGTAATCATCTAAATGGGAAAAGAATTTGAAAAAGAATAGATACATGTATATGTATAACTGAATCCCTTGGCTGTACACCTGAAACGAACACAACATTTTTAATCAACTATGCTCCAATATAAAATAAATTTTTTTTTAAAAAGATAAAGTAAAGAAGACCAAAAAAATTTTTTAAATAAAAAAATAAAACTGCTTGGCCATGGTAGCCCTTTTCACAGCACTTGGTATTTTCCAGAATCTCCTATTGAATGCCTATGGAACAGATATTCTTTTACCCGTGGCAGGTAAGTGTCCATCTTTGCCTTGAAGACTAGAGCTATTTCTGCCAGCAGCGCTCCTTTTGGTTTCTTTTTAATGAGTGAAGCTGAAAAATAAAGTCACCAGCTGTAACTGCCAGGGAAATTTGAGATGGCAAATGCAATTATGAACTCAGTTGAAATGTATTATTAATAATCATGTTTAGCTCTGTCGTAGCGTTTTCTGGCTTCAAAGCCATTTACAAACATCAGCTAATGAATCCTTACCTCAACATGGTGAAGTAATTAAGTATTACTTAAGTATAAGTAATTAAGTAATTAAGTATCCCCCATTTTACAGAGGGGGAAACTGAGGCACCCAAAGCTGAAGCACCTTGCCCAAGGCCACAGAAAGGACAGGCTCTCAGAATCATGGGCCCTCTCTGACTTTTGATTTTACGCTGGAGAGATCTCACTCCTGGGGAAAATAAAGTTTCTGGAAGGAAACATCTCTCAAATAAAAGGATTGACAGAGAAAGCCGGGTCCCTGCTTTCCATAGCACCTTGCTCCAAATAAGCAGAATTTTATTTTTCTTTAGCATTTCCCTTCCTCATTAACTTTTTAAAAGCATGCTGACTTGGGGGAAATGCTGAAGCATTTTAATGATGTGTAAAATACAAAAAATAATTATAAAACCTTCTGTCCCCACAGAGAGAGTACAGGCCTTGTATTTGGACCCATGCTTTTCTTTTTTCTCTTCTATTTGTAGCCGTTCCGCTTCTGTGCCATGTAGCTCAGCTACAGCCAGAAACTTTTTAAAAAAAGGAAAGAAAATGAACATCCAAACTCTGCAGGTTCAGCCAAAAGAGCGGACTGTGGTCTTAACTGCCCTTTGACAATTCCGATTCTCCCCTCCATTTCCTGAACTTTTCTCAGAGCTCCAGCCCCACCACAAAAGCGCCTCTGGTTTTGGTTTTTTGGGGGGGGGGGGGTTTCTTGTATTTTACCTAATTGTCTTTCAATCTCCCTTCTGTTTTCAGATCTTTTCTTCAACAGGAAAGATAACTGGCTGAGTATGAGGGCTGGCACTTTCTAAGCCTCCCTCTTCCCCAGTCGAAGGGCCCTGTGGTTGTGAGTTAAAGGTCTGCGACAGACCGAAAGTGTCACCATATGACAGGCATCCACAGGTGTCTTTGGAGCCCGTAGCAAAGGTCTTCACGGGCTGCCAGGGCCATCTTCCTGCACCCACCCTTGCAGTGGTGAGCAGGGGAGATTCCCCAGAGACTTTTCTCTTCTTTCAATTGCTCACGGCAGACAGAGGACGGCAGGGGAGACGGAGGTGAGAGCAGTGGGGCAGTGCCTCCTGCCTGGGGGGAAGACACCTGCCCCAGCCCCAGATCCTCCCTTGAGTCTA
Organism: Balaenoptera ricei; assembly: GCF_028023285.1. Lineage (NCBI taxonomy): Eukaryota > Metazoa > Chordata > Mammalia > Artiodactyla > Balaenopteridae > Balaenoptera > Balaenoptera ricei. The sequence goes on from NC_082640.1 coordinate 23,873,220, forward strand.
CATTCCCTGCTTTACCTCGTGGTAATGCACGAACCACGTCAGCACCGCCCACCTGTTTACTAGTGTTTTTCTGTCCTCCGTGGGCTCGTGCGAAAGTTGACTCCATGAGCTTTTAAAACCCCACACAGTTTAAAAGACATATATTAAAAAAATTGTTTTCATTTTCTTTTTTATTGAAGTATAGTTGATTTACTATATTGTGTTAGTTTCAGGTGTACAGTGAAGTGATTCATAGTTATACATATATATGTATATATTTATATTCTTTTTAAAAATTCTTTTCCATTATAGTTTATTACAAGATATTGAATATAGTTCCCTGTGCTATACAGTAGGACCTGGTTGTTTATTTATTTTATATATAGAAGTGTGTACCTGTTAATCTCATACTCCTAATTTATCTCTCCCCTTTCCCCCTTGGTAACCATAAGTTTGTCTTCTATGTCTGTGAGTATGTTTCTGTTTTGTAAATAAGTGCATTTGTACTATTTTTTAGATTCCACATTTAAGTGATATCATATATTTGTATTTCTCTTTCTGACTTACTTTACTTAGTATGATTATCTCTAGGTCCATGCATGTTGCTGCAAATGGCATTATTTCATTCTTTTTTATGGCTGAGTAGTATTCCATTGTGTATATATGTGCCACATCATCTTTATTCATTCATCTGCTGATGGACATTTAGGTTGCTTCCGTGTCTTGGCTATTGTAAACAGTGCTGCTATCAACATTGGGGTGCAAGTATTTTTTTGAATTAGAGTTTCCATCTTTTCCAGATATATGCCCAGGAGTGGAATTGCTGGATCATACGGTAGCTCTATTTTTAGTTTTTTAAGGAAACTCTATGCTCTTTTCCATAATGGCTGCTACAAACTTTTTTAAACAAAGTTAAACTTTAGTGATTTGGGACACCCATTTGGGTGATAAAAACTACAAAGCATGGAAGCGGTTACCATACAAAGCCAAGTAACAGTTACTTTTTAAGGTGGGGAAGAGGGGTGAGAAGGGCATAGGAACGGTTTCTGGAGCAACCAGCAAAGTTCTCTTTCATAACCCGGGTGTGGTGACAAGAGTGTTAACATTATAATTCATTTATCACTAACTTACACATTTTATGCAGTTTTCTTTATCTCTGTTACAATGTACGATTTTTTTAAGTTTAAAAATATATATCGGACTAGATGGACCTCATTCACTCTGTATGGGGTTATGGTAGTGCCCCATGAAAGCTGATGGTTTTTATTTTCCTTTGGTTTTCATAAAATTATTTCTATTTTCTCTCACAAGATCCAAGTATCTCTTAGAGTTCCCAAAGAAAAGGTAACAAGTTTCAGAGATTTCTGGTGAGTGAATCATTCTTTGAAACGTGCCAGTTAGAAGACGCAAAGAGCAAAATTTCTTTGGTTTCCTCTCCTGCACTGAAGTTGTCTATTGCTCCAAGTCTCTGGGAATATGGGGGGGTTATTTCTCATTCTCCAAAGGGGAATACCCTGGGAAGGCCTGATTTGCCGTGGTGATCATGGATTTCAAATGGCCCTGGTGAGCTGGCCCCCCAGCCTCACACCCCCATCCTTCCACACTGCCCTCACACACCATGCAGATCCAACTGTCACTTTCCCACTCCCACTGATGGAGTCCTGATGCCTTTCCAGCCTCCTCTTAGGTGTATTCTTCTTCAGGAGGCTTTCTCTTCACCCCTGAGCTCAACTAACTGTCTCCCCTTGCACACCATGCATAACTCTGCCTTTTTGTTTATTTTATTGAAGTATAGTTGATTTACAATGTTGTGTTAATTTCTTCTATACAGCAAAGTGACTTAGCTATATATATATTATATATATATATAATATATATATGTTCTTTTTCATATTCTTTTCCATTATGGTTTGTCACGGGATATTGAATGTAGTTCCCTGCGCTATACAGTAAGACCTTGTTGTTGATCTATCCTATACATAATAGTTTGCCCCTGTTAATTTCAAACTCCCAATCCATCCCTCCCCCAACCTTCTTGGCAACCACAAATCTGTTCTCTATGTCTGTGACTCTGTTTCTATTTCATAGATATGTTCATTTGTGTCGTATTTTAGATTCTACATATAAGTGATATCATATGGTATTTGTCTTTCTCTTTCTGAGTTATTTCACTTAATATGATAATCTCTAGGTCCATCCATGTTGTTGCAAATGGAATCATTTCATTGTTTTTGATGACTGAGTAATATTCCATTGTATATATATGTGTGTGTGTGTGTGTGTGTGTGTGTGTGTATATATATATATATATATATATATATATATATATATATATGTATATATATATATGCATACACACCACATCATAACCCTGCCTTAACAGAACTGCATTAAAGGGAAAGCGTTTGTCTGTCTCATTTACTGGACAATGAGATTGTCTCGGGTAAAATGGTGTCTTATTCATTATGGCATCCTAACACCTGGCATTGTACCCGCCCGTAGCAGGTACTCAGTAAATGTTCATTAAATGTAAGCATAACTGAACAATTGATTAGACCTTGCCTTGTACTGAGAGGGACATTACCAAGACCCCCTGCCCCATCCCCACCTACTCTCTGCATCATATGCTCCCAAATCAGCTGATCACCAAGATCATCCAGTGAGATTTTAAAATTCAGATTCCTAGGTCCTTGCACAGAGATTTTAAAAACCTTCCCCCACACAACTTGGATCCATCCACCAGGTTTTGGAATTATTGCTTAAGTCTGGTCAGAGAAATCTGACACAATGTAAAAATGATGCTTCAGGAGAAATAGGGACAAAATAGTTACATTCACATAAAACACTAGACATGCCACTGGCCAGGAGGGGAGGGCAAAGGGGAAACAAATCTCATCAGGGGTGCTGGAATTTTAGCTTTTTAGCACAAACAACCCCAAGGAAAATAAATTTAGTCGAAGACTTAGTACAGAGATCCAGAATACCTGTCAAGTAAACCCGTTTCTCTTCTTTCAAGAAAGCAGAAGGGCGGGGGAAGTAGCAGGTCTCTTTAACTGAAGTTACAAACTTGAGTCTTCGGTCAATGCCAAAATATCTTCGATAACACATTTACACACCTATAAAAACAAAAAGTCCCGTCAGAAATGCCAATAAATGATTTGGAGCCTGTATTAAAGCCATACAGCTGCAAAAACATAAAATATAATCTCAGATTTTTAGAGCAACTGCTCCAGAAAGGAGCCAGTTACAGAGTCTAAATAAAATGACTTTTTGAAATGTTAACAGTCAAAGTAAGATTGCCTTCAACTTTTTATTTTATGTATCTTATGTATGTGTGCAAAATTGACTCAAGACACAGATAAATACTATAAATTGACCATAGGAGGGGAGAAAAGAAGTTTGTGATTAGGGGTGAGGATGGCAAAGGTATGGGTTGAAAATAAATCGCACTTTTTTATGGCTTAGCTTCCAGCCTGACAGCAGGCAGAACTTTCGCCATTCGCCCAGATGTAGATAACGGAGAAAATAAAAAAGAAAGTGATCATTCCAAAGCTGGTGGTAAAAAGAATGTCCCGTGCCATCCTGACAAGCCAAGCCAATGATAAGCAGAGAGAAGGGATTGGCAAGGAGGTGAAAAAGAAGGTTTTAATCTTTGCCATCCTACCTACTGGCCACGCCAGGTCTCCTGATGGTGAAGCCCTTCTCAGCTGTCAAAGACACCCTCCCACCCATTCCTGATCCAAGCGCAAGTGCTTGTTTGTTCAGCTTTCCCCCCTGGGCACAGCAAGAAGTTACTCTGTTGTAATTCCAGTTCCAGCGAGCTTGGTTCGTTTTTAACAGTTCCTGTGTTGTGATTAACTTTGTGACTAACGCAGAGGTGCTTGGCTCTGGAAACAGGGCCACAAAAGCTTCTCTCTCATCTCTGGGTGATGTCAGCCTCATAAATGGGAGAGCTGGAGGAAACAATAGAGATTTCAGTGGTAACATTTAATGAGGTAGACCCTTATTTTCCCCAAATCTAAAATTACCTCCATTTTCTGCACCTGGCAGTTAAAAGGGATTTGCGCGCTTTGACTTTGAAATTCCCTAGGGAAAAAAAATTGTGAAGTCGTTTTCCACCAGAGGATGATTTCAAGCGACTCATATGAAAAGAAATTGCTGATTTCCCAACATACTTGGCACAGATGATTCAAACAAGCCTTAAAACAGCCTTCAAAGGTAGGAGACAATGAGTTGAGCCCCAGAAACTAAAGGATATGAGCCTTGGAGAACCTCAATAAAGTCCCAGCAAGTTGACAGCTTAAGGAGAGAGCAAAACCCAGGACTCTTCAGAACGGAAACTGAGATTTGTTCATAGTTAGAGAAACAGCCTACACATCAATATAACCTGGAGAGCTATGTGCCCCCAATGGAAAGACACGTAGTAATGACCTTCATTAGGGACATGGTTTAAATCCATAATGTAACTTCACAGAGCCATCAAGAAATAGAGCACCCATGTTGACCTGCTGACAGCTAATGCATGATATTAATTAATGGTTCACAGGACCCTTGCCAACACCTACACCGAAACACACAATGCTTATGCTGACACAGCGCAATCTCTTCAACCAGTACAATTAATTTTTCACTTTTTTTTTTATGGTATCCTCCAACCAGTGCAGTGGAGAGGTGTTTACATCCTCAACGCTTCCTATGCCTTTCGATGCAGGAAAAGAAAAAAGCTACACGGTGCTAGTGATGCAGTGTTTGGCTCAAAATAGAGAGTCCAGAAGCTCAGCCAAAAGCATGGAGGCTGCATTTCTAAATTCTGAGTCCTTGCTGTTGTTTTGAATTCTTCGTCTGATGCTGCAATCACGTTTTCCAATGATTAGGCTCCTAACAGAGTTTGTTTTCCTTGAAGCCCCATCCAAATACTCAAGGTAAGTGGTAGGAGTCTCAAGAAAGGTGTCTTCATTTACTACGTCTGTGAGGCATACATCTCTGCCACTGCTGATTAATTGACCCCATGACAGAGTTGGCCACTGACCACAAGGAAACAATCCCCCATGGGTTGGATGACATATACTCAAAATCACACACAAATTGAGACTTTATACCTTAAAGAAGCCAAGCACCTATACTATGCCCAGGAAAGCATGTCATATCACCCTTATTTATCTTCTTAGCACTCTTTCTTTTTTCATGTGTTTTCTTCTCAATTTGTATCCTAGGAGATGGGACTCCATGTAACGGTTAGCTAGTTTCCACATAGCAATTTGGGACCTGAATTTTGGAGCCAGACGAGGGATTTTAAACCTACATTATTATCTATCTGCACATCAATTAGTAGAAGCCACAATACAGTAGAACGAGAGCAGAACCTTGCATTTGTACAACCTTTCACTGAATAAATGCATATCAGTCATTGAAAAATGGCCACTTCCAAGACACAGATTATGCTTCCACCTTTGTGCAGAGATGACCTTTCAGGATGAAAACTCCTTGCAGCCGCATCTGAAATGAGTTTCCAGAGATAATTCACAGTCCGTAGAGATTATCTCCAGAGGCTGAATCAGTGCAAGTGAACCGGCTGGAATAGGAGTACCATATTTTTTGAAATACTGGGAATCTACAAGAGGCTGCTTCCTCTAAGGTGGGTTTTGGGGAATGGCTTTTGACAGACAAACTGTGGCAACAAAAATGCTATTCAGTGGATATACCTGGGTGGTTTTTCCCTAAAGTTTCCCACCCACTGGCTTAAGATCCTAAAAAGTAGAAAGCAGCAGAACTATCGCTGTCAGCTTACGAAGGACCTCAAACAAAACTAGTGCAAAGTTTAACAGTCCACCTTTCACTTAGTCCTAAACCAGGATTCTCTTAATCCCGCTGTATTATACCTGGAAAGTACGCAAAAGAAGTCCCATTGAGTTATGACCTAAGGCAGGCTAGCTCTACAGATATGAAAAATTAAGCAGAAAGATATGAAATGATTTACCAGCACAGGCAAGAACAAAGAGCACAGCTCCATCTTTCCTCATCCATTGCTCAAGAAGTCCCACTAATTTTCTCAATCTGATAAATGACTGATAAAATCAAAAGCAACACGAATCTCCATGTTCTTGTCTCCCAGAGGAAGGTGAAAATATCTGTTTGTTTGCATATGCATTTCCAAAATGACTAATTTAGAATTACATTGCTTCTGTCATTTGGTCCAGTCTGCCTTGGGGCATGAAGAACAAGGTGTATTAGTGGCAAATGTTGCCCGTGTCACCTGCCCCAACTAAACCCTCCCCCAAAAAACTTGAGGAAATCTTGATGGAGAACTTGGAAATGTTGGCATGAAACAGAACTGCCCAATTCCTTCTTGTGTTGTTGATTCAAGATAGTTGGTGGACACAGGGATGGTTAAATGGGTCTGTGGGTGCGTGGAATCACAACCTCTGGATATAGCAGAAGTGATTAGAGAAGAGTCCACTGGCATGCATGGATTCAGGGTGGCAGCCCTAAGAGTAGAAACAGTTGGGATCACGTGATCCTATGATATTATTGGCTTAAATCGATATAGCAAACTCCAGTAGCAGTCAACAATTGCTACGAATAATAGCAAATAATGATGGAGCATTTACTAAGTGCCAGACACTATGGTAAGTGTAATGTAGGTTGTCTGATTTCATCTACTCCCACAAAACTTTGCAACATTAAGTAATAAAAGAATCAGAATCAAATAAACTAGAAATCCAGGTAAGGTTCTTTCACTTAGCAAGTAGGTGATGTTGGGCAATTAACCTCTAAGTCTCTGTTCCCTTATCTTAAAAAATGAGATAATGGTGCATGCCTCCTGGAGATCTTGCAAGGATGAAATGAACTGATACATAGAAAGCACTAGGCATATAAGTGTCATTTACTTTTAATTTTGTTTGTTACTTCATTTTCAGTTATTTTTTATTTAGGCTTAGCGAGTAAATGAACACTGATAGCACAGTATGTTTCCCCAAATATCAAGTATGATATTTTGCATGAAAAAAAAATGACGCTTAAAGAGTGTAAGTGTCATCCTATTTATTGCCAGAGAGAGTCCAGCTCTCTGTCCGGCTACAGAGGTGTGGTCCTCCTCTTTCATGACCCTCCTCTTTCATGACCCTCTCACATTTTGCTCTTGGTCAAGAAGCTTTCCAAGTTGGACAGGATCAGCCTTTTGTCAAATCCATACAAGCCCCTGTGCTTTCCAGCAAAGCAGAAGGAAAGACTAAGTGACTCTTTTCTCCCACAAGCACATGTTCAGTTTAGATGCTTTCTGCAGCTGCTCCTCCAGCTCTGTGTATCCCCATCACCCACCCCACCACACCCCATCATTGCATTCTTTAGATCAGCAGCTCAAATCTCTGCTGATGTGCAGATTGCTTTATCCCCATAGCCTATGGCAGAGAGAAGGGGCAAGAATTCCTCTCCCTGTTTTCACAATGTAATTATTTGTTCTACAATCTCATTTCCCCTCATGACTGCCTACTTATTCCACAGTATAAGACTGGCCTTCCACGCCACTTGTTTACCACTGAGCCCTTTCAATTTCACCTTAAAAGTTATGAGGTTCTCTAAATCCAATCAAAGACTGCCTCCTCAACGAGAAAACAGCATATAAGGGGCTGCTTTCTCTGTTTTTAAAGTTTAAAGTGAAAGGAGCCCCCTAGCCTTCTGTCAGTGGAAACAGCACCCTTGGGCTATGATTCTTGATTCCTGTAAGATTGTGGTTCCATCTTCCAGGGAACAGATAAGACCACCCACAATAAACAAGGCTCAAATGTTCATGCTTATAACTTGGCTCTCTCTAGAATTCTGCCTACAACTCAATCCATTTTCTGGAAGCTGAGGAAGTTGACTATTGGCCTATGGAGTAGTTAGTTATCTACTGTTTAATTCTACAACTTGGTATCCACACCTGAAGAATAAGCATAGAAAAATGTGGTTTCTATGAAAATTAATTCTTGGTCTTTGTTGAACACTCAAAGCAAAGGGGAGGATTAAATATTTTCTGGATATGTTGTGTTTAAAAAGAGAACAAAACTTGTATATTCAGTGGCTCCTATTTTTGGGGGGGGGGGCGGTGAGTGGAATTTGTCATCAAGAGAAGGGAATGTTTCTTAATTAATCTTGGCAAAGGACGAATGATGGGTAGGACTGTGATTATCTTTGCATTTCAGACGGCTTCATGGTGGTGCTCTGTAGGGTGTTGAAACTGAAAGGTACCTGCTCTCAAAGGTCAAGGAAGTAAACATTGGCTGGGTTCCCTTTCGGTGCTGTCATTATACACAATTTTAAACCTTCCTGTGGCCCACAGAAGTCTGATAAAGGGAGGATGGGAGTAAGAAGACCAGAGGCCACTGATGCACTGAGATCTTGCTCTGCCTCTCTATGTGTCAATTTACCCACCTATGAAAGATACGAAGTAATACATACTTTACCTTCCCCCAGGGATGTGGCTGCCCAATTTAATTAAGAACGTTGAGGTCCTTGTTTTAAAACAAAGTGTTACTAAAAATCCCCAAGATGGAAAAAAGAAGAAAGGATTTCATTATGACATCCCTCTGCTACTTGTGAGCGAAGGTACAGCAAAGCTATTAATGGCTACGGGAGAGACAAGGCCAGGACCAGTGCCACAGGCGCCACAGTTCAACCCATCTTCTGCCCTGGTTTGCTGGGACCCTTTAGGCAATTAATTTAAGCACCCCACAGTTCAGCTTGTTCATCTGTAAAATGGGTATAATCATACTCACTACCTTGCTCGTGTAGCATGAGGTGGTTAATTAAAGACGTGTAAAGCTTTTGAAAACACAAAGTGGAATGTATGTGCTAATTAATATAAATCCAAAAAAGCACCACGGTTCAATTTTTAATTACCTATATATTTTATTAAAAATATATAAAGCACATGATAAAATTAACCTCTGTGTCAAAAATTACTTCCAGCCTGTACTGTCTTGTTCATTCCTCTGCCAGAACGACAGTAGCAATCTCCTAACCTAAAGTAATAATTTTATTCAGTGGTAGAAGTTCAACCATTATGACCAGGCCTAACAGGTGATTTACTGGGTCATAAAATAGCATCTCCTAGTCTTGTCCAATCTCCCCTGGTTATTATAAGTCCATTAATGTAACACTAGGATCTATTGCCAAAACATTATAATAAGATAACAGGGTTTTATTCCAACTTCATGTTAAAGGGTTTAAACAGTGAAAGTATGACTTTTCATTTAGATCTCTGAAGATTAATCTGAAATAGTTCATAAAAAGGGAAAGATATTTAAAAAGTGGTTTTCAAGTCTGGTTTAGAATGAGAAAAATCTAAAGGGGAAGGAGGAAGAAATCTACAGGTACCAATCCCAGGCTTCTAATCCTCAACAACCAGAGAGAGACAGCATGAAAAGGAAATGTTGTCTAGACCCCTTGCTTCCCCACAACAGAATAGATTACTTGACCATAACAATAAACATTTCTCCTCTCCAACCAACTCCAGGCTCATCCTTGTTTAATAATTAATGGTCCATGATTAGCATATGCAAACTATTATATGTAGGATGGATAAACAATGGGGTCCTGCTGCACAGGGAACTATATTCAGTATCCTGTGATAAACCATAGTGGAAAAGAATACACACACACACACACACACACACACACACATATATATAAACTGAGTCACTTTGCTGTACAGCAGAAATTAGCACAACATTGTAAATCAACTATACTTCAATAAAATTAAAAATAATAAAAATAATGGCCCATGGGCATTCAGAATCTCAAGAGGAAGACAAGAGACACAAAGTGAAATTTTGGTTGTCGTTAGCCTTTAGAAAATGATAGTACAACAGTCAGAATGGCCATCATCAAAAAATCTACAAACAATAAATGCTGGAGAGGGTGTGGAGAAAAGGGAACCCTCTTGCACTGTTGGTGGGAATGTAAATTGATACAGCCACTATGGAGAACAGTATGGAGGTTCCTCAAAAAACTAAACATAGAACTACCATACAACATAGCAATCCCACTACTGGGCATATACCCTGAGAAAACCATAATTCAAAAAGAGTCATGTACCACAATGTTCATTGCAGCTCTATTTACAATAGCCAGGACATGGAAGCAACCTAAGTGTCCATCGACAGATGAATGGATAAAGAAGATGTGGCACATATATACAATGGAATATTACTCAGCCATAAAAAGAAACAAAACTGAGTTATTTGTAGTGAGGTGGATGGACCTAGAGTCTGTCATACAGAGTGAAGTAAGTCAGAAAGAGAAAAATAAATACCATATGCTAACACATATATATGGAATCTAAAAATTTTTTTAAAAAATGGTTCTGAAGAACATAAGGGCAGGACAGGAATAAAGATGCAGATGTAGAGAATGGACTTGAGGACACAGGGAGGGGGAAGGGTAAGCTGGGACGAAGTGAGAGAGTGGCAAGGACATATATACACCACCAAAAGTAAAATCGATAGCTAGTGGGAAGTAGCCGCGTAGCACAGGGAGATCAGCTCGGTGCTTTGTGTCCACCTAGAGGGGTGGGATAGGGAGGGTGGGAGGGAGACGCAAGAGGGAGGAGTTATGGGGATATATGTATATGTATAGCTGATTCACTTTGTTATACAGCAGAAACTAACACACCATTGTAAAGCAATTATACTCCAATAAAGATGTTTAAAAAAAGAAAATGATAGTAAAATTTAAATCAGTCACATTAGCTTGTCCCTACTGGAACAAAACCCTATGATCAAGCCATGAAGACCCAGAACATGTGGTCCCTGCCTCAAATTAGATACCAGGTTGTAGAAAGACAAGATCAAAGATTTTATGAACCAACTTGAGACTATTCTGAAAGCCACATGTAAAACAGTTACGTGGAGTTGAACGAATGAAAGAATGGAAAAACAACTGAATAGGGGCATGTCACTGCTAAGGGAATTCAGAGCAAGGAAAAGGTCTCTTTGAAGAATTCTTGGAGGGTGGGTGGCCTCAGTGGGGCCATAAAAAAAGGATGGGGTTGAGAGAAGCAAAGAGGCAATGAGGATAAAGCTGTGCGAGTGTCTGGGTGATCCAGAATAGGCACCGGGGACCGAGGGGAAGTGGGGAATGCACAGCTGGATTGTATTTTAAGATGCAGACAAGCATCCAAATACTATGGAACCACCTCTTACGAGTGCCACATTCAAATGAGCCTTTCCCGACGGCATTCCCTCATTGGATGATGAGTATTCTCCCAGAGAACGTAGCATGGGTGACAGTGAGTGAAATTCACTTGTTTGCTTTTGTAGCAGCAAACATGCTCTGTCCTGCTTGGAAAGTTGGCCCTCGCCATCCTGTTTGGTCCAGTCCGGACTCCCTTTCATGCCCGTTCCCTTTTATTCTGCTCACTAGCTTCAGCAGATACCAGAAATGCAATGTGTGGAACTGGACCAGCCCCAGGAAAACACCTGCTGCAACTACATTACTGCTGCGGCTTAAAAAATCACACCACCTGTCCATCTGGCACACACCCATGGTTTCTGGAAAAAAGAACAAATGGTTAAATGGGAGAGTGGTCCATATACCATTAAGCGAAGGATCTAATTTTACCAGAGAAAGTGTCTCCTCCTACTTCACATATGAGGAGGCTGAGAGGAAGAGAGGAGAGATTGAACCATGTTCCTCCAGAGTTGGTTTTTTTAAGAGCTTGATTATCATGCATATGAAACATTTTAAAGTTTGAGTGCTACCTATAAACCTGTTCCCTTTATGCTAATTGCTCTCAATAAAACCAGATCAAGAACTAAGTCTCTCAGGCCAGGACAAGTTCTAGCATGCCTGCTGGGCACCGGTTCAGAGTGCTAGGTCCTATGTGATAGGCTCTTTGGAAACAGATAGATAGCCTGAAGGATAAATGATAAATAGACAGATACAAAAAATTAATAAGTAAATGATCTTGCAAGGAAGCCAAGATGATGGAAAACAGGATACGGTAAAGAGTCTGTCATCACAGACATTTCATCAGAGAAAACCCTTTGAAGGGAGTAGACACCTTATTTCAGCCTACGTGATTCATCAGCACACAAACCTTCTGATGTTTTTTCAACTGTAATCAGAAAGGCCAAGTGAACAGAAAAATGGGAACCCAAGTGAACCAGCTTGTAGTGAATCCCGAGAGGTCTACTGCCTCCAGTGAACTTCTGCTTTAGCTGCAGTCTGCAAATGAGCTGAAGGCCAGGCCACACTTGCCCTGAACACCAAGGATTTCACAACATCTTGTGGTGGTTCCTCTGAAGGCCACCACCTCTGACCTCTGCCTGGCTAAGGGAACCATCCCTCTGTCTGCCTTTGCTTTCTGCTCTCCCTCTGTCACCAGCTGCTCCTACACTCAAGTTAAGGAGAGTGAACAACCAAATGCCAGGGCTAGAAAGGGCTCAGCAGCCCTTCACAGCTCTCCACCTGGATTTGAAATTGCAGATGAGTTGGCCTCAAAGATGGGTGCTTAGTCAGGGCATCTGTAACACAGAAGGAGGGGCTCCAGAGCCTTCTTTTATCTAGCAAGCCTGAGGGAGTGTTGTGTACTTGGTCGAAATTCTGCCTGCTTCATGTTTAGCCTGTGCCCTCTTGTTGTATCTTAACTCTCCTTACAGAAATCCCTTTATGGACCCACAGTCGGAATATCTGCTAACTCATTGACAATGCTGCATGCTTTTCTATGTGAATGGCAATTAGTGCAGATGATAAAAAACCAATTCCTTTGGCTTAAGCCACCAAACACTTGTGAGATGACATGATTTGTGGACTAGATACCATTGATTCTATCCAGACCATTCACACACTATCACAACAAGCAGGGTCAAAGCTCTTACGAAGGCCTTTGAGGAATTTGGCCCTAAAACATTGATTTATTAAAGGTTCTCTCTGTGCAGTGTTTGGAAAGCTAGAAGAAAGGAAGGGAGTGTGTGTGTGTGTGTGTGTGTGTGTGTGTGTGTGTGTGTGTGTGTCTTTAGTGAAAGTTTCAGCACCAGCCACTTTTCCTGCAAGCAAATTCTCCACTAATACCTTTAGAGCAGAGGTAATTTTTCCAACGGTTCTTATGCCAGGACCCTGATTTCACACACAGAAGGAATGGGGCAATGGACCTATAAAAATTAGGGTAACCAATCACATGAATTTTAGGGTCATAAGAGAAAGGCAACTGATTATATCTCTCAGCAGTTCCATCAGAGTTTTGCAAACATTCAAAAGAGCCTTTGCACATCCTTGAAGATAAATTCCACAAGAATTATAGTCCCAGAAAAGAGTTCTCCAGTCTTAGCTCCCAGACCCCTGGAAGATAGCCTAACTCGGAAAGACTGAGGGCATCTCTGAAATCTTTTATAGCTAAAGGTTAAAAAAGCATTGGAAATCATTTCTCTCCTGTTCTTTTGGAGGAGCAAGATATATGCCAGCTTGTAGAAAATAACGATGATTTTCTTAATACTACTACCTGGGTCATATTTCTAGGCAGACCACAGCAAAACTATTTGGGACTAGACTTCATCTGTTTATTCGTAAAGCAACTTTCTGGCTTTTGTAAGATTTCTCCCTCTAACTTTGCATTTGTTGAGAAAAGATCTCAATTTCTCACTTTTACAAATCTAATAGGTTAAAACATTTTTGTAATGGAGGAGGTACCACTTAGAAGGAACATTTGAAAATGCCGGGATTTCACTGGGGCTGATGGAAAGCAGGAAATATTAGTTCTTCTCAAGCAGAAAAGAGTGAAATTCCCAATCACAGCATGTCGATTGCCTGGTCCTGCCATCTTTTCCCTCCACTTTACCCTCCTCTGAAAGCAAATCATGGATTTGATTCCTAAAGGAAATCCTAACCTGGGTGATAATAGCATCACAGAACACGGAATGTATTTTTATTTTAAATTGATTAGCTTTCTTTGAAGGAAACAAAGCTACTCAGATAATGAAATGAAGAAAAATAAAATGTGATAGCACCCTGGGAGTACAAATACCCCCCAAACTAGTTCTAATACAGATATTGATTCCCATCAGGTGTAGTGTGGAAAGTAGGTGTGTCATCAGTAGTAATCAGGTGAGGGTGGAAGGGGTCACACTCAACAACGACCTTCAACATAAAAATCATATATGGGAAAAGAATCTGGAAAAGAATGAATATGTGTACAGGTATAACTGAATCACTTTGCTGTACACCTGAAACTAACACAACATTGTAAATCAACTATATTCCAATATAAAATAAAAATTCAATTAAAAAATAATAAAGTATAAACAGTGGAACAAAACACACAAAAAATTTTCTTCAGAGAAGAGCTGTAATAAAGCAATCCCTTCTTAATGTTCTTCTCAAGGGACTCAGTGCAATTTTCACCCTTAAAATGAATGATTTCATCTTCATTTAGCTCAGCAGATTCATCTGAAGAATCAAGACCATAAAGGAAAATATTTGCCTATTTTTATCAGGATGGTTTCAGATTTGTACGTTCTTTTTTGTCCTACACACTGAAAGCCGAAAAAGCACTGTAGGGAAATAAACATGTCTTCGGAGAAACAATTTAAGACCAATTGAACCTAAACTAATAGGACTAGGAATAATATTTTCATAGCTATTCAAACTGATTCTGAATCCCACGGGAAGTTGTAGATAATTCCTATCACATATCACGGCCATCTCAGCTTCTCAATGGTGGGAGGAAATTAACATTTATTCGGGATCTCCTATGTGCTAAACACCGTGCAGGCATTTTTTACTTGTATTTAATCCCTACAACCAGAGCTGACATTCAGCTGGTCTGCTCCAATACAACATACAACTGGCTGGCATCCGGTTCAATTGGCCAGACATCATTTCTGATTGGTCTGTGCCCTGAATGACCTTTCCAGAGTGCTGTTATTATTGTCTTAGTATTTACAAATGAAAAAACTGGAGTTCATGTGAATAAGTAACTTCCTGAGGGTCACGCAGATTTTAAGGGGAAACGAGGATTCGAACGCAACCAATCTCGTCTTCTTTTGCCTCACTTATTTCTATTTCATCTACTTCATGTTTTTACTTTGCTGAGAAAGTTGATGTTGGATTTTGGTATAATATGTTCCCAGTCTATTCTCAGGAACGTAAATAGTCTCACTTGAGTATATCCATAATTATTCACGGAAAGTCCTGTTCACAAAGCAATTGAGTATGGCTTATTACACATATACGAGAGGGATTTTTTTTAAAGTATCTTTAACAGTATTGAGTATTTATTGAAGGCTCCTACAACATGTCAGTTGGAGTACATCTGCCAAGACCTCACTGTGTGAGAAACATTCATTTATCCATTCAACAAACACAACGTAGTCAAGAAGCACTTTCTGTCTGGAATGAAAAACAAAACCAGAGTTAGAAGGAACTTCAAGGTTCCTCCTGTCTCATTATCTATCTGGTGCTTCAAAATTTTATACCATATTCCAAACAAGGCCTTTTCAGCCCACATATGAATACTTGCAAAGCCAGAGAACTCATCTCTGGACGGCTGTGTCTGTTAGAAAGTTCTTGCTTATAGCTTTGTATCGTGAGCCTTAATTTGGAAAAATGTCGATACTGCTTCCTCCTGGTAACTCTTTAACGGTTTGTAGAAAAGACAATTTATCTTAAATTCCCATCAACCTTTGTTTTCTCCAGGATAAATGGCCCAAGTTCTTCAACCATTTCTCATATGGAAATCATTTCAAGTTCCCTCATGATCCTAGCTGGTCTCCTTTTCATGCACTCCAATGTGTATATTTCTCTCCATTAAAGTGTTCTGAACTAATTCAACATTCCCTATTCAGTCTGGCTAAAACAAAGCAGAGCCTTTTCTTGCAAAGTTGTCTGGAATATAGAACACACATAGGTAAAAATACTTCAAAAACATTACAAAGTAATACATCATCAAATGCCAACCAGTATGGTAAAAGCTACAAATATTGGACCAAATGGTACCAAGGGATTCAAACCAGAGACGTCTTCCCAGAAGAGTTGTGATCAAATATACCCTGTGAGAGTCACAGAGAAGAGTGTGGAAAGCATCTTGTGTGGGATAAGAAGGTATATTATGTCACATCTAGACGTCAGAAAGCAGGTTTGCTCAACCAGGACAGAGGATCCCTGCTGAAAATTCATGAAGACTGGCCGATGGTGAAAGGAAGAGCCCTGAGTGAGGAGATGAAGGCAGAAGAACTAAAGTATGTTCACCCTCTCCCATTTGACAGGTAGTTTACATACATTATTTCACTTAGTCCTCATACTTAACCTGTTGGGCATCCGAATGCATATTTTAAATGAGAAAAAACGTAAGTTTTCTGGCTACAAAACCTTGGAATGTTCCTCCACATCTCATGGGAAGAGGGACCATTCATGGGGAGTGTTCAAATGCCAGGATGAACATAAAGAAGCTGTGATCTTGCATCTGTTTTATGATGACAGTGTATTACTGCTGGCCCTGAAGTTGGTGAATATATGGTGTTTTAGTTTTATTAAATTCACACATGTAAAACGGTAACTTAAGTACAATGTCTAGTCATTAAAAATTTGGGGTGAATCAACGGTGGTTTCTTTTCTTATGACAGTCCTGCAAGTGAAAATACACAAATAAACAAAATACAAAAGTCATCCCAAAGGAGGTACATCAGAGAATATCGTAGCTTTACTGTCTACATTTACTGTCTACATTTTTCACTGGTGAATCATTTCGTTTCATGAACCACATGCATCCTATCAAGTTTCCAGTTTTTTCATGGAATATCAGCAATCTAGAGTCCTTATATGTGAAAATGGAAAGTGGTCCTGGGGCTCATCCAATCCCATGGCCTCTGCCAATAAGGAAACGGACATTAAAGAAGTGACTTATCCAAGGTCACAAAGCCAGTTAGTGATATGCGCAATGGAAGCACAAATCTCGGCTTTTGGACACAACAACTCTGCTACCTCTTAGGACCAACATCAGCTGGACCAAACACGATGTGGTATATCTTCAACATGCCAGCACGTCCAGCTGAGATGTGGAAAAAATCCAGTCCCATCCAGTCCTGTGGATGTTTCTTCAACTGAATTGAGTTGTTCTTGACTAAATGAATCCGATCAACCGGTTTCTGAAACATTCAGACAAGACATAGATCAGCCATCCCATCCCAAGTCTTTGCTCATTTCTCTGTGAGTACATCTTGACATGGACTGAACAAAAATAAGAAAGATTGCTGTGTGGACCCCCGCGTTGTCCAGAAAGGCTGAACTCTACGTTTGGCTTCCTGAGGGTTAGAAGGTCATTCCTGTTAGGATTGTTAAACCAATTCTCACTAATGAATCCAAAACTCATATTTTCATTCCTCAAAGAAATAACCATGAAATCAGAAGCCCTAGAAGCTTCAGTCTCCTCAGATTGAAATGACAATGGCGCCTCTTTGTCAGCCTCTTCCTAATTATAAAATCAGCCTGAAGATGAGCAAAAGAGTCAAAATGATACACTCACTCTCAGAGCGTTAGTTCTTTGGATCTTCCAGTTCAATTTAATCCCAAGAAAAATTTTAACAGCCCAAAACTCTCATGAGTTCTGTTGTGCCAGGTTTTTCAGACACACATAACAAGAATTGAAGGTACTAACTGAATTTTGCTTGTTTCCTTTTTTCTTCTTCATTTTCTTTTCATTTAAAAAAAAATGTTTTTCATCTAAGGTAATTTTTTTTTCTTTCCTAGGCGCTTAACAGGTTTTAATTTTATGAAACACTGTGCAACCAGATACCTTAGGGAATAGTAGTTAACTGGGATTATGTTTTCATTTCAGAGAATTCTAAATGAGAAGCCTAAACACTGATTTTGTCTGTCACCAAATGGGAAAACACACAGCCGTGCTCATTGCTTAAGTATATTCCTTTGCTTTCTATGAACAATTTTCTAATGATCTTTGCAATTTGCCCCTTGCTTAAGCAGGTCTTCCCCAAGAAATGCAATGTATTATTTAAAATAATGAAAATAGTTTACTCTTAATTTTGATACTTGTTTCAAAATTGTGTCTCCAATCCACATTCTGCCCGCCAAGGGTGGCCGCTATCCCCCAAAAGGGCAGAATATTCCTTTAACAAATATTTCTTTTGCATTTACTATGCATTAGGCATTGTTTAGACCACTGCATATTACAGTAAATGCAGGATTATTTTCCAGTTAAACTCCAGGTCATTTCAAAATGAGAATGAGATGAAGAATTGTGGTTACATCTAAATTATATACTAAGTTTGATTCAGGAAAAGAATGAAACTTACCTTGTGAGTTCTGGTGTGACATCTCTGCAAGGTAATAGCTAGCCCTAGAGTTCACCTTGATGCAAATTCCAGTTCTACCATTTACTAGATTTTGATCTTGGGCAGCGCAGTTTCCTTCTTTCCTCATCTGTAAAACAGGAACAAGTTTCTACCTTAAATGACTCCTGCAGCATTCAGCGAGATACTGATTCTTGAAATATACTCAATAAATGGCAACTATCATCTTCATCCTCCTCACACACACAAAACACCAAGAAAACTGTCCAGCAGGACAAAAATAGCCACTGACCAGCAGCTCTGCCTACACAGTGAGAAACCTCTGTTGGCAAACTTTGTTGAATAGATCTCTGTACACAGATATGTTACAATGGTCTCTTTATCTCTGGTCTATACCTCTGGCACTTTGCAACTAAAAGATCTCAATAAAGCATTAATTTGGATAAATTCTGTAGAATGTCAAGAAATATTCATTAATAATGGATGTATCCTATGGATGATTTTTTTGAAGTGCAGTTTTATTAATTTCAAGTTCACAAGGCAATAAAGCTAAGCTGGGATGATTTCTGTTACAAGTCCTTGGGGAGCCTGTTTTAATCAATAAATGGGAAAGATTTGTAGTTAATCTGTTCATTGCGACTCTCTCTTTCATGATGCTTTAGGTCCTTGAAACAAGCTTTGTCTTCTCATTGACACTGTTGATTTCCCTTATCTATCCAGAGTTTTCTACACCAAGACACAGTTCATCCCAATGCCTGTCTGAATTTTAACACATTTTTTCTTAGTGAAGCCCCAAGTCTGGTCTCTGTACTAATAAGAAGACAAGCAAGTTCCAAAGTGATTTTAACCAATTAGAATAATTATCTCACGATGGCATGGAATTTCCTTATTCGTGGCCTCTTGAAAGGAAATACATGTGTTAGCCTTGGTGTGGAGAGATTTGCATGGAGGGAAGGAATAAAATAAATACCCTTTAGTTGAGCAGTCATTGACTCTCCTAATGGAGTTTGGTGGCTAGACTTTCAGGAAGTTCATAGGTTCAGACAATTCAAGTGGGTCTTTGAAAAATGGACCAAATGACTGATGTCCAGTGTAGAATGGAAACAATAATGTACTAACAACAAATCACTCTTATCTACTCATTAATGTGGGTCCCCCCAAGGATTTCTAATAGTCCTTATTGCCAGTTTATGTTGGGTTACTAATTTGGTTGTTATGTGAAAGTTATAAAAAGGCATTTATTCCAATAAGTCTCTTTTTCATGTAGTTTTAAATAAAAGCACACGTCCACCAAAAAGGCAAACCATTTCTGTGAAATATGACCATTCACCGTATTCCTTACCCCAGATTTCTCTCCACACTACTGCTACCAAAGGCTTTGGTCATCAAATAACCCCAAGTTCAAAACCATTTTACTTTGTTCTATGTTTCTCCCTTAAAGTTTTGTTCTTTCTTCGGAGGAGAAAATCTATTTGTAGTTTTCAACTTGCAGCATAGGGATAACTTTAGTGAGAAACAGAATAAGAAAAATATTTTGCAATACTATAACATTATGAATTTTACAAGTAATTGCACATAAATCATTTCACTTGATAGATTCATTCAGAAAGGACCCACTTGACTACTGCAGTTCAAGGTCTAGTGCAAGGCACTGGAGATGGTGAAAAGAAAGTGGTCTCTATCCTCAAAAGGTTTACGGTTCACCCTTGTGGCAGACGGCATATCAATCTATCCATGTATGGGAAGGAGGTTAAGGGACTTGCCTTAAAGTCACACAGCTCGAAAGCCAGAACTGGAGTTAAAACTGAGGTCTTCCTTCACTAAGAACTCTGTTCATTCTATTCTATAACATTACACCTCCCTGCTCTCCAAGTGGAGGGATTTTTCTCTGCCTGTCACTAATGGAAAACTTTCACATCTAGTCAGCGCCAAGAATTTGATGGGAACTTAATAAGGATTCAACACAATGGAAATTTCTTCTGCACGAGACCTGGGTAATGTTTTTGCTCTGAATTTATTTCAGGCCCACAGCAGTATCAGCTATATGATATGTGCAAAGAGTTTTGAGTTTCTTTCTTTCGAGAGATGTGAAATGCAGTCTGGGATTATTTTAATTTTTCTTTCTTAAGCCCAAAGATGAACTATTCAGGGGTCTCTCCAACCTTAAAGATTCATTTTGGCTTTCAACAATTTGTGTAACCTATGAGTATAGTGTATGATGTCATTTTCTTTTGTTACAGGTGCAACCCAGGGGACAACTTATTTCAAAAGATGCAATTTCTTGCATAATACCTTGATAACATGTTTTGCCTGCCTTAAAGACAAATACTAATTATAACAGCTAACACAATAGTAAATTAAAAGAAAAGGGGGGGCTATTTAAAATTTGATTGTAGGTGCCCTATTTTCTAATTTGGCAGCTTTTTTGATATTTTTAAGCCGAATGGCTAAGTTGTATTTCTCCAAATAAATTCAGATGAAAGCATATTGCCCAAGTCAAATAATGATATCCTAAAGAAAAGTTTATATAGTACTTAACGTATATACATGAATGTGAAGCACGAAATTAAAAAATAAAATTGCTTTTTCCCCTCCAGAAAAAGAGCTTTGAGCTTCTTTCAAGTTTTTGTATGGTGCAAACAGGAGGAAAATACTTAAATCATGTTTCTCAACAAGGTCCTACTGTATAGCACAGGGAACTATATTCAATACCTTGTGATAAACCATGATGGAGAAGAATATGAAAAAGAATGTGTATATATGTATAACTGAATCACTTTGCTGTACAGCAGAAATTAACACAGCGTTGTAAATCAATGGTACTTCAGTAAAATTTAAAAATTAAAATAAAAAAAATAAAAATAAAATCGTGTTTCTGCCTTAACTATGTGGATTTTAATAGGCAGTGGGTATTACTTGACTTTCAAACATCTACTCTTTCATCTGTGAGAGTAAATACGATAGCCATTGTCATGTGCTCAAAAATTATTTCATTTCTTTTTAAGGGGTTGGGGGGAAGCGACTTGCTCTTTCATCTGCCCACAGAATGATTGTCCAGGGAAAGATTCGTATCTAATCAAGGAAGTAAAGGGAGCATCTCATTAATTTGAGGAAGCCCAATAGACACAATCTTAATTGTACTGCAAAGAAAATAAAGATAGTGTTACAGGAACAGGAAGAAACTGCTGTGTTCCATAAGCCAATCTGTCACAGAAACACATTAAGCAACAGGAACTCCTAAGGTACAATAATTATCTTCACAAGTCAGAACTCCCCGACATGCTCAGCCACTCCTATGGCTTTAGTTGGAATTTTTTCCTTTTTGGAAAAATGACGTTTCTCAGTTGAGTGGTTGTCACTTTAAAGGTGTCCTTATTGCCTTTATTTTCTCTTACATTTGTAAGTGTGGTGGGATATACTCTACGTTCTTCAAGACTTTGTGCCCTTCCTGATTCTTTCCACCGGGACTTTTTCAGCATCTGGTTCACAGCATCTCCCGTTCTCACTGTAATCTCTCTGATACAGATAAAAACAAAAGAACGGAAGCAGTACAGGAAAAGAGCTATCTAAATAGACCTTCAGAACATCTTGATATTGTGTTGAAATAACTTCTGCCGCTGGACCCAGCTTTAGATGCAAGCAGAGGAGTCAGTTACTAAGAGCACGTCTTCTTTTGAGGGTGGATACAGGGTTGGAATGGGCAAGGAGAGCAGAAAGAGACACACAGACAGTTTAATGGTGATGGACCTTGTGGAAAACAGATAGACGGGGAAAGTTACGCCTTGTCCAATATGGCAGCCACTGGCCACATGTGTTGGAGTGTTTGCTATATGGTAAGTCCAAAGTGAGACAGGCTGTAACCGTAAACCGCACACAGGATTTATATCAGAAAAAAAGAATGCAAATACCTATTAATAATTTATATTGATTACATTACATGTTTAAATGATGTATCCATTATGTTGTGTTAAAGAAAATATATTCTTAAGGTTCACTTATTTCATTTCACTTTTTTAATGTGACTACTAGAAATTTAAATTACATATCTGCTCACACTATAATTCTATCGGACTTCACACTATAGACTGTGTAATTTGGCTTATCCTTACCCATCTTAAAAAAAAAAAATACATCTGAGGTGTAGAAAATAGACACATTTCACTGAAAAATTCAATCTTTACTGAGAAGTCCCAAAGGGCAAATGGAAAACAAAGGTTTGATTAAGGATTTTTACGTTCACGTTCATTCAGGCTTTTTCTTCCTACCAAGTAGAAACAGTCTCTTAACACTCTAAGGAAAGTTATTGTTGAAATGGTTTCTCTCATCCTGAATAAAATCAGAAAGACACTCCAAACCTGGAGACAAGCTCACCTGTTACAGAATTTCTATCTTACATGTACAGATCCAGAACATTCCAACAACTATCTGAACTTGATGGTGAAGAGACAATCTAAAATGAACCATTAAATATTGAAAATGCCATTTCTAGGTCAAGTTATCACTTAACTAAACCCTATTCCCCATGGGGCCATTGCTATTTAATCTTTGGACCATATGGAAAGATGACAGAATAATAATTCTCAAGGCATTTTAACCCTGCTGGGATAGTTTGAGAAAGGAGACATCTCACTCAGATGTCATATAGAAGGACATCAAGGCACTTTCATTATAATTACTCTGTAATATAGCTTTGGTTCTAATGAGTGACATTGGAAATGGTCATCACAGTAATTTGTAGCTATCAGGTTTCCATCAAAGAATAAGACAGACACAGAAGTCTAAAAATCGGAAAGGGAATCAGTTACATATTTGCTTGATTACAAGTCACAGAAAAATCTGGCATAAAAAGTATAGGGGATTAGGGCAGTGAAACTACTATATATGATACTATAATGGTAGATACATGTCATTATAAATTTGTTAAAAGCCACAGAATGTACAACACCAAGAGTGAACCCTAATGTAAACTATGGACGCTGGCTGATGATGACGTGTCCATGTAGGTTCATCAATTGTAACAAACGTACCATCTGGTGGGGATGTTGACAGTGGGGGAGGTGGGGCATCTGAGAAATCACTGTGAACCTAAAACTGCTCAATAAAATATTGTCAGGGGGCTTCTCTGCTGGCGCAGTGGTTAAGAATCCGCCTGCCAATGCAGGGGACACGGGTTCGAGCCCTGGTCCGGGAAGATCCCACGTGCCGCGGAGCAACTAAGCCCATGCGCCACAACTACTGAGCCTGTGCTCTAGAGCCCGCGAGCCACAACTACTGAAGCCCGCACACCTAGAGCCCGTGCTCTGCAACAAGAGAAGCTACCACAATAAACTCACGCACCGCAACGAAGAGTAGCCCCCAGCTCACCACAACTAGAGAAAGCCCGTGCGCAGCAATGAAGACCCAAGGCAGCCAAATATTAATTAATTGATTGATTAATTTTAAAAAACAGTAACTATTTAAAATAATAATAATAATATCTAAAATATATATACCAAAAGTTTTTACTATATAAATGAGTATATTATATATGGTATATCTATAAACCAAAAAAAAGTCAGGGGCTTAATGTTTTCCTCACATAACCAGAAATCTACAAGTGGGCTCTGCATAGCTGGTGTAACTGCCCTGTGCTGCCGTCAGGGATCCAGGCTCTTTCTATATGTTTGCTCAAGGACATATAGCTGGTAGATCTTCATCCTCATATTCATTACCTTCTGGCTGTGAGACAGCTGCTAAACATCCAGGTATTTCCCTGTTTCTGGCAGGAAGAGCATGAAGCAGTAGTTCCTGTTTCAGAAAAACAAAAGCCTTCCCAGAAACCCTCAGTTTGGTGTCTCACTGGCCAGAACTACGTCACATGACCAGATACAAGGGAGGGAGAAGAAGCGAGTGTTTTTAGCTGGTCTCATTGCTACCCTAAACAACATCAGGATTCTTTTACTGAGGAAAAGGGGATGCACTTTGGATGGGTATTAGCAGTCCCTGCCATAGGGGGATCTGGAGAGTTTCTCAAATCAACTTAGACATAATGAAACTCAAACAACTGATAACATTGACCTTTGACAAGTTTGAAAAAGCTGAAGAAGAAAAGCCTACAAACTCTCAAAAAGCTATCACATTTATAAATCCGACTAGAGGCAAATTGGATGGAGAACTGTTTGCTGACGGATCACTAGAAATCAATTTTGCTGATAATGATGCTTTTGTAATAACTGTATTTGAAAAATAATGAGCTGCTCTAATAATAATCAGAATAATATTAAACAAATAGTATTTGACTATAAAATTCATCTAGGAGTTCAATGGTGAGGAAAACAATTTGGAAGAGAAAAGACTAAAGGGAAAGAATTTATTTGAGTCCTCATTTTCTGTGAATACTGTCTTCCAAATGGTGTCTCTAATTTAACCATTTTCCCCCAAGGAATATATAAATAATCCCTTCCAGTCTGGTGATTAGAAAGGAGTCAGTTGAATCACAGAGAGACCAGAGAGATTGTCAGCCTACCAAGAGGAAATGACATCTCCCAGCCAGTCATTCATTTTGGGGGATTATGAAATGTGTCCTTCGAAATGGGATATGGAGTAGAATGGAATGGGATGGGATAGAACCGAATGGAATAGAATAGAATAAAACAGAACAGAATAGAAATGCACCGTTGGCAATAAGGGTGGTATTGTTCTAAGAAACTTGTTTTGGTTATATATGCATGTGTGCACTGGGCACAATGTAAAGGGAATTTCTTTCTGTGGCTTGTGCTCAAGAAAGTTTGAAAAGCCACTGTCTTAGCAGTTTCAGAACGCCTAAGAGCCACCATCAGCATAGGTCACCAAAAAGAAAATAGAGTCTTAAAAACAGTCCAAGAACCAAAACAAGAAACAAGCCTCAAAAAATTGAAGCCAAATGCAGAGCAAGGCAACCTCTAGACCAGTGGAGCATGTAGAAAGCCACAGGAGTAGCAATAATGAATGACTATTGATAAAAAGGGTGGCCTATTTTTATCCTGTCATAATTATCTTAATTCATGGTCCCTTGGAGATGATGTGACACTGGAGAACAAGGGACAAGGGACAAGTGGTAGATAAGAAGGGACGAGACCAATCTGAAAAGACTTCAGAAAAGCAGGAAGACTGATTCAGACCAGCCACTTATGAGAGGTGCCACCCTAGAGGGAAAAGTATCAGCAGTTCAACAAGACGATACTTGCAAAAGTCACATGCAATTAGCTGTGTTTATGTGCCTAAATTAACAGTTACGACACTGTGTTGTTTTTATTATTTGCAGGTAATTACTTTTGTTGTTTTCTAAAGTCACAAGTTAAAGAACAGTGTCAGGAACGTTTAATGAAAATGCCTGATAATGGTAGACACAATTCCAGAATCTGCCATAGGAATGAACATACAGTCAACAAGAGCTCCATCACCGGCCCTGGTACTGATCACTTTACAAATGGCACCCACACAGGAAGTGGCCCTGGACCGGAACTGTACGTGGTCTGCGTAACCCGTGTGCGTGCTCCAGAAAGGTTAATGACCTGGTGCCCTAAAGCAATCCTCTGTAAACATTTGTTCAGTGTTTATTTCGGTGAGAAACTGAGCACTGTGAAACCTTCTGCCTCCAAACTCATATACCCAATCAGCAAAAGCAAATCTGTACAGTTAGGCAGACCCTCACCTTGAAGCCCGTTTAGGCACCATCTAAGTCTTCCAACCAATATCGTACTCCCCCAGAGAAGAGTTCTAGAAAATACAGTTGTCTCCAGCTCAATCATATTTCTAGTGATTAACTTCCTCTCTGTTAGTTGGGTGCTGAACCCCACCTGCTCCTTGATCTCTCTCTGAACATTTCCACCACCTGAGTAATGGCCCACATTCTGGGTTTTGTTTGAAACAGGACAGTTACTGATGAGGGAAGAAGTGATTCCAACATCTGATCCTCAAAGATCCACAGTAACCCCTCTCACCAGCATCACCAAGGCAAAAGAGGTAGCACCACTATCTCCCCTTTTCACATACTCTGCCCTGCTGGGATTTCTTTTCCTCTTGGTGTTTGCTTGACCAAACCTTAGCTGCATAAAAATGTTTAAGAGTTAGAAAGGGCAAACCATGATTTGTAGAAAGCCCTTAGCTGTTACCTTCTTTGAGAAGCTATACTTCCTGAAATAAGATAAAAGCCTCTTTAAAGATCTGGAAAAGTATAAAACTATTTAGGTAAATGCCTAAATGAACTTTAGAAAAAAATCAATGCTAATGCTAAGAAATATCTTTGTCAAATTCATGGCAATTGAATCAAATTTGTCTACTGTTGTGGACAATTACTCTTTCTGTGTGTTTAGCCATCCAGCCTCCTCCACACCACGTGTGCCCCAGCCATTTCTTCAGGGTCCTGCTCCTCCTCTGCTCTGATTTAACTCTGGTCAAGCTGCCAATCAAATACTTAAAGCCCTCACCACAGGAACAGACCAAAGACAGTAGGGGTCTATCACTGAGATTGTTTGAACTGAAACCTCTTGAGTCAAAAGGTAGATAGATGTGAATTGGAGACTGCTGGTGGCTATCTTCTCAATTATGAGCAGAAAACCTATCTGAAATAGAAGAGAATAAGGGCAACTTGGAGTTACAAGGAAAGAAAGAAAGAAAAGAAAGAAGGAAAGAAGAAAGAAAGAGAGAAAGAAAGAAAGAAAGAAAGAAAGAAAGAAAGAAAGAAAGAAAAAGAAAGAAAGAAAGAAACAAGCTGATGACCTTACATGAGTCTCTGAATAAAGTTGTTCCTGAACCCAGACTTCCCACTCTGTGAGCCAATGCATTTCTCTTTTTGTTTGAACTAAGCAGTGTTGGGTTTCTGTCACTTACAATCAAATGAGTTCTGATGGCTGCTCCAAGTATATTTCTTCACTGTAAGCTCTATGGTTTACTCTGGCACTTACAGCCAGACTACCTGCCTAACTCCTCTCAGCCAAGATTCAGTCACCATGTTTCCTCCCCTAGAAAGCCTCCCTTGGCCTTCCAAGGAAGATGAGCATAGTCTCCTGTTTTCCCAGATTGCCTCATGTCTGCCTCTTTCACACCCCTTTTCTCTCTCATTGTTGGTCTTTCCCATTAGATCATGAACCTGTAGAGTCTAGAGGTCAGGGAACTGGACTCTCCATCCTTACATTGCTATGTCCAAAGCAGTGCCTGGCACATGAGAGGTAAGACAGATGCTCAGTAGAGGTCAGCCGAATAATGTTTGTTACACGAAAGCCAAAGAAACGGTCATTATAAAACATTCAGAGACAGAAATAGTGCTCTATAGAATCGCCACTAAATATCTTCTGGTTTAGAATGATAGCTTAAACACAGACATATCCCTGGTGAACTATACACGTTAGGGACCAGTTTTATGTCCACCTTTGTGGGCTCTGTAGAACAAGCAAATCTCACTTTATAGCTAATTAATTAGTTAATGGATGCATTTGTTCAACAAATATATGCTGAGTACTTAAGATGAAACTCCATAAACTCAAAAGGCATATTGTCACTTTATGTCAGCCATTCAAAATCGGGCTCAGTTCAAAGGGAGTCCTTGTACACTGCTGGTGGGAATGTAAATTGGTTGGTGAAGGCACTGTGAAAACAGTGTGGAGGTTTCTCAAAAAGCTAAAAATAGAACTACCATATGACACAGCAATTCCACTCCTGGATATATATCCGGAAAAAAAACAACAACAGAAACACTAATTTGAAAGGATACATGCACCCCAATGTTCATAGCAGCATTATTTACAATAGCCAAGACACGGAAACAACCTAAGTGTCCATTAACAGATGAATGGATAAAGAAGATGTGCTCTATATATGCAATGGAATACTACTCAGCCATAAAAAATTAGCAAAATTTTGCCATTTGCAGCAACATAGATGGACTTGGAGGGCGTTATGCTCAGTGAAATAAGTCAGGCAAAGAAAGATGAATACTATATGGAATCACTTATATGTGGAATCTAAAAATACAACAAACTAGTGAATATAACATAAAAGAAGCAGACTCACAGATACAGAGAACAAACTAGTGGTTACCAGTGACGGGGGGGGGGGCGCGGAGAGGGGCAACATAGGGGTGAGGGAGTGGGAGGCACAAACTATTGGTATAAGACAGGCTCAAGGACATGTTGTACAACATGGGGAATATGGCCAATATTTTGTAATAGCTGTAAATGGAAAGTAACCTTTAAAATTTGTATAAAAATAAAAAAAATCTTTTAAAAAACTTTAAAAAGTGAACATAGCAGGCCAGTAGGAAAAAACAAACAAACAAAATTGGGCTCAGTTCCTAATGCCACTGGATAAAGGAAATTGGGTTTAGAAAATGTGATCTATGCAGACTAGCATTTCTATTCTCTTTCTTTTATGCTTTTAGGTTTTCCAAATCCTTTTATAATCTCCAATACTGTGATAACTGTACACGTATATTCTCTAGGGTCTTTGGCATTATCAGAAGCTGCGAAGTAGGCAAATTATGGAAAATAATTTGCATCAGTAAATGCTGACAAAATCCTACGATTTGCAACTTGTGCAATCCACGATGAGCACTAAGATTTTTAATCCACAAGCACAACCAGCTTTTTTTTTTTTTTTTTTTTGATGCTTCCATTTCAAGGGAATAGCAGAAGTCTGAAAAGTATCTTCATAAACCTGTCTATAAACCAGATAGTTATCTCCAGGATTTCACTATGCTGATCACATGTAGCCAGATTCACCTACTTATCAGCCCACTCATCATTATCTATCACTAGGTGAGAAGTGAAACAAATCTGGACTATTTCACCAGGGCTGTTGTGTCCATGTTAGGAGAAAAACGCTAGGGAACTAACATAATTGTGTCCTTTTTTTTAAATGACAGACAAGCAAACATTTCTGGATATTGCATAGTGATCATGAACACAATGATAAGGACAGATAGTGATATCTTCTAAGGATCATCCTGTTTCTTTAGCTGGTTGGTGAAATTAACCTGAGTTGTATGAATGCAACTATGGGTAAAGAAAAACCTTCCAGAAGGTTTCAGAAGCTGAGAAGTAGGCAAATTATGGAAAATAATTTGCATCAGTAAATGTTGACAAAATCCTAAGATTTGCAACTTGTGTGATCCACAACGGTCACTAAGATTTTTAATCCACAAGCTCAACTGACTTTTTTTTTTTTTTTGATGCTTCCATTTCAAGGCAATAGCAAAAGTCTGAAAATCTTCCTCCTACGCAGGAGAATCATGATCATAAAACTGTAAAAAAATTCTATTTTCCTATGCAAGCAATAACAAGCCTGTAGACCAGCAGGTCAAGTTTTGAATGATTTCTCAATAGAGTTTTCATTATCGTAATTCTCTTGTCTATATGCCAGCAGTTCTCAAAGTATGGTCTGATAAACTCTGGAGGTCATGAGATCCTTTTCTGGGGATCAGAGACCCTCCCTTTTCCCACCACACATATATGTGAGGCTACATGGACGGAACTCAGAAGCAGACATGAGAATCCAGCTATTTTCTTGATAGAAATGTGTAAAATTGTAAAATAAGACCACTGTTCTCACTAATTTTGTTTTGTTTTGGAAAATATAATTATTTTCATAGACATATGGTTGGTCAACATGTAATTTAGATGTATTGTCATTATTTTTAAGTGAATTTTAAAATAAACATTTTCTTATTTAAGATTTTTATTAAATAAATAAAATTAATGATTTTTAAAATAAATATTTAAAATTTAAATATTTTAAAATAGTTCAGATAAATATTTTAAATGTCCCATGTTTAACTTCTAATAGAGTAAATATCGCAGGTAAAACACATAAACAAAAGCACTTGGGGTCCTTAGTAATTTTGTGGGGGACCCTTAGTAATTTTTAAGAGGGTCAAGGAGTCCTGACACCAAAACGTCTGAGACCTAACGATACATATATTTTAATTAAGTTTTTCAGTATTGCTCCACATACTCTGATGTTTCTTAAGCTTATTTTCTTTCTTCTTGATTTTATCTTTCATCAGTTCTCTGAATAGTAAACCTATTTTATTTATTTAAAAACCCACTATGTGCAAAGTGTTGTGTAGGTACAAAGAGACCAAGATAGATGTCCCTTATATCAATCCTTTCCTGAAGATATTTGGGCTACAGTAAATCTACGGTATGTCATGTTATCACAACAGGACAAGTTAAAACACCGATTTCTAATTTCGAATAATATTAACACACTTCATGCAGACTTGGCCATTGCAAATGGTTTGTGACTTTAAGCTTACACATTTGCTTAAAGATAGGAGTGACCAGTTGTCTTAGTTCAAGGGTATTAGGAAGAGCAGAAAGTAACAATGCATAAAACAAACAGGAAATGCAGGAAATAACACTCTGGGAACAAAATTTCATCACTGGGTCTTTAAACCGTGTTGTCAAATGTCTATAGGATTATGTCTCACTCAGGTCTGGTTTAGGGGATTTCAAATAATCCAACTAAAACACAGTCTGTATTTGCTGATTCATTAACACGACAGCAAAAATATTGCGTTAAGGTGACTACTGTCCAGAAAGCCTTTGTACCAGTATACCCTACAAGTCTTTTAAATGTACAAAGAGACGGTTGATCTTTTTATAAACAAATTATGGACAATTAGTAAGTTTTAACCAGTTGGTTGTAATTGCCATTTTATTTTACAGTATTAGAGAAGTAAGTTCTGACCATACTTTTTAATGGATTTGTTGTGTATTTCATTTTATTAAAGAAATAGTCTATCAATATTTTCTGAAGACGGCACAGCACTCTAAAATAATTACACCATTTGAAATCATTTCAGATAGTTTGTTCTGAATGGAACTAAGGAAAATGCAGTAGATTATGACTCTTGATTTTTTATGTGAAAATGAATTGATGTTCATTAAATATAACTGCTTAATAAACAAAATTCATTAGGTGATAAATTCTTTAGCATATGAAGTGCAATACTTGGCTTGGTGGTAAGAATTTATTGGTGACTACTTTGTTCATTATCTGAATTTTAATGCCACAATTATTCAGATGAAAAGCCCCTTTTATATCTTCTGGACAAGGTGACTCGTTATTTAAGGCAGTTTTCCATAGAGATAGTGTTCAATCTTGAGAATATGGGAGAAAATTGAATTCCCCTCTTCTTCCCCTTCTTTTCCTCATCTTCCTTTTCCTCTTTCTTTGCTCTTTCTTCTTCTTTATATAGTCTCTTCTCCTATATTCACCATTAATAATATTGATGAGTGCTTTTGTCTCATTATAAAACTTACAAGCTCTTCCATGTGCTTACCTGGTTGGAAATTGGTTCCTGCGCCACCTTTACAGTGGGAGGATTAACCCCAAGAGTTCGTTTAGGTTTCATCTTGGCCAAAGATGGGCACATAAGCAAAAATCACTTACTATGTCCAACAAAATGTTCCTTGCAACTTTTTGACCTTAGGGTGCCATCATAAATATCTCACATCACTGATGGCCGATGCCTCGAAAGCCTTTTGGAAAGAGGATGTTCAGCTCTGGGACACCAGCAGAAGGCGGGATTATGTGTGGCTGAGCCAATCAGGACAGCACAAACTTTCCATTGTTCGAGAGCTTTGCCTCATGTCTCAAAAGGTTGAGATTTCTCTCTCAGATTTATGAAAGCTCACTGGTGCAATTTCATAGGCAAAAATCAGCAGATCTATTTAAACTATTTGAATGGAGGCAAGTGAAACCCTGGGATTAAATCTGAAAAAAAAAAAAATAGTCAATAGGTTGACCTCTCTTCCACTCACTCACTGGCATAATAAACTTATGTAATAAGTGTGGAGCACCGACCAATCCCTAAAGGAAACTTATCTATAGCTTACATCTCCAGCTTACTTTTCTGAAACATTTTCCACCGAAAGGAGAATTGAAGAAATCTCATAAAGGGTTCCGAAAGAAAATTTACTTTAGGGCTCGAACTCTCTGGATATAACGTGCCAAAATAGTTTACTTTCCAAATTACTTAAATGAGGGATTCAGTTCTTTGTTTGCTCATGTAGGAGCTTCTCTGAAATGTTCGTTTTTAAAGTCTGCAGAAACATCAACATCATAAGGAAGCTATAAAGAAAAATTAACTCCTGTATCAATCAACCAACATTAAATACTTAAGCATTTACTATGTGTCCTGCGTGCTATTAAACGGAAATGGTCGATACAATACGATACTCTCAGTTCATTGCTTCTTTGTTAAAATCACTGTTGGGGTTTTTTTTTAAACAAATAATTCTTTAAATTCAGAATGATTTGTTAGTCATAAAATGATAAATATCTTAGAGTTAAAATGGACCTTAAATGGCATGTAGTCCGCACTCTTTCAACAAGGGAAAGTTACCTAATTATTTTCACAGATGACGCTACCATACTTTCATAAATGCCATTTTGCAATTATAAAATCAATTGTAACTGACCTGTGGAAATAGCTCACAAGTGCGTTTCTACTCAGAGCAAAGTAGACAGTCCTCGAATCCCATATTTTAAAGTTTGTACATAAACTCATTAGCCAGGAAGCACGGATCAAATTACTCATACTGGATTTTCTTGGCAGCCAGGCTCACCCTTTCCGAGCAGCGTTCCGCCAAAATCTCCAGCTCCCATCCCACCTGGTGCTGTTTCTCAGAAAGACATCAACTCTCTCTATCAGTTGACTAAACAAGAAACCAACTAAAATCAGTTTTCTTAATCAGGTAATTAACTTGGAACATGGAAAAGATAGGTGACTGCATATTTAATTATTATTATAAATGAAGCTAAAGTATGAGTGTGATGTTTATATCACAGAAATAGATGACATAAAGAATATATACTTCTAGGCATTGCTTCAACATTCATATCACAATATATTTTTTTAATTTTTTTGTTTTATTTTGGCTGCGTTGGGTCTTAGTTGCAGCATGTGGGCTCTTAGTTGCGGTGCGTGGGCTTTTCTCTAGTTGCAGTGTGCCGGCTCTGTAGTTGTGGCGTGCCGGCTTAGTTGCATGTGGGATCTTAGTTCCCCGACCAGGGATCGAACCCACGTCCCCTGCATTGGAAGGCAGGTTCTTAACCACTGGGCCACCAGGGAAGTCCCAACAATAATTTCTTTTACCTGTAGACAGTATTTATTCTAAACACCTCAGCGCTTGGGAAGTCATAAAAAAAAAAAGCTAATGGCACAGTTTTGTCTCAGTTTGACTAAATTCAGCATAAAAAGAAAGAGACAATTTTGAAAGTAGACTTTTTTTTTTTCAATTACATGGTGCCAAAAGACTGAATTCATTGAACTTTTCAATTCGTTATTTAGGTAGCATTTAGGCACATGCTAGTTTTACGTAGAATGTGTAATGCATATTAACGATTATAATTAATCATTGCAGGCTTGGGATCAAGGCCTTTTTTGCTCATAACTTTTCTTCTGCTTTCCAGGAAGAACAACTGGAGATTAAAATAGGGTGAAGAAAGATGATAAAGTTGTGTGAAGAGAAGCAGATCAACAGTCTTGGGTAAATCTGATGGCTGAAAATTTTCAGCAAACACGAGGGTCATCCTAGATAATCCTTCCTAAATCATGTAAGGTATTTAACGTTGAACATAACATACTGTGTTTTTTCAAGTTGTGTCTTTGCTCCTGTTTTCTCTCCTTGGAATTCCCTGTCCCACCTAGTGAGCGCCACGCTCTCCCTTCAAATGCGACTCAAATATTGCTTCAGAGCGTATTCTTATATTCCCCACGAAAGCATTAATTACAAACTCCTCTGAGCATACATATTTATTACAGTCCTTACCACATAGCTTCATAACTGTTTGGTACCCTGCCTCCTTCCACGTTATGGTCTGTTATTCACTTTTGTATCCTAATCCCATGTAAGAAAAATAGCCCCTGAAACCTCTACAACACTGGTTCACAAGGTGGGGTCCCGGGACCAGCAACAGCATCTGATTCATCTGATATTACCTGGGAATTTACTAGAAATGCAAATTTCCAGGCTCTACCCTGAACCTACTAGAATCAATAATTCTGTGGGGGATTGGGGGGGGAGTGAGTGAGGAAGGAACAGCAAAGTGGATTTTGACAAGCCCTCCACATGATTCAAACGCCCACCAAAATTTGGGCTTCATCTTTGACCAGAAAAATCCCATGGTGGGGACATGCAGCCGATGAAAGAACCCTATACACTTTCCCCTGACTTTAACCTTGTCCTTGGGATTCTATCACTCTGACCCACTGCCATCACACTCATTTTCTTTTAAAACTCAAGCCAGTGGCTAAGGAGGAGTTTGGGTATTTTCTCATTTCCACTAGTTTCGTTGACACAGGCTGTGATTTTCAAAGACTCCTCTAAATTCAAAGAAGAACAAAGGTTTAAAAATGAAGAAAAATAGAAAAGAAAGTACAATGAAAATTGCAGAGCAGCTGATTATCCTGTAGTTAACTTTAACCAAAGGGAAGGACTGTCCTACTTCACATTCTGTCTGAAAAAAGGCTCAATTGTGATATCCTAGAATACTTTCACAGCAGGATATACGACAGATTGTGATATTCCCAACACGACCTTATAGAGCAAATCCAACTGAGCAACATGGAAACAGCCCTGAGGCTGCAGAAATCAGGGGACCTGACCAGCTCAGAGACGTTGAACAGATTATCAAAATTTTCCAGCCTCTCTTTTTGCTCCCATAAAATGGAGATAATACCTTTTATACAGTCTCTAAGAGCAAAATAAGATCATCTCTGGAAAGTCACTTTATAAGCTATAAGACATTAAAGTATCATACATATAATGTCTATATATAATATTAGTAACTATATAATTATACCAACAGTAAGCCTTACTTACTGTTAACACATGTCACATGTTAATCATATACCCAAAGATTAATATAATCAATGAAGTTTATAAAAAAGAATGATAAATTTCAATTTCAGATAAATTTTTACTTCTATAATATGTATTGTGTTTTCCTTACTTTAAAATATCTCCTTATTGGAGAAGTTTTGGAAAATATAGAAAAGAAAGAAAAGAAAAATCACCTGTGATACCTCAACCAGAAACAGTCAATATTTTCCATTTTTCTATAAATTTTGGTATAAAATTATAATCACATACTAAATACTATATTGTAATTGGCTATATCCACTCAAAAGCATATCATGAATCTTTTTTCTGTAGGAAATATTCTCTCACAAAATTATTTCCACTATTTGGTATGCTTACACCAGAATTTATTTCATCAGTATTTTTGTTAGACATTTAGATTGTTTCTAGGTCTTCACAATTATAAACGTCTATTTTGTATACTTATTCTTTTACCATCTCAGTTTCCTAAGGATAAATTCTTAGAAGCAGAATCGCTAGGTTTGTGTTTATGAACACTTTTAAGACTTTTGAATCAGTGACAGCCAACTTGCTTTACAGAAAAGTTGTATAAATTTACACTCCTGCCAGTAGCAAATGAAAACGCTTAATTTCCACATCCTTGTCAACATAGTGTTATTATTTCTTTAAGTTGTGTCAATTTTGTAGGGCTACAATGCTATCACATTTTTACTTCAATTTATATTCATTCGATTACTACAGATGTTGAGATAACTGAATGATTGAAAGTATTTTAGAGCTAACACACCTCCAAAGAAGATGATCAAAAGCTTAAAATGGGAAAATCATGTGGGAGAATTGCAATTTTGCTTATGAGAAAGATGCATAGAAAGAATATATATTATCATTAAGATCAGAAAATTTAGATCTTACAACTTCAGATTTTAAATAGTTAAATTTATGTTACAGATATGTATATGTAAACAAGAATATAGATTATAAAGATGCAGATAGAGATAGAGATCTGTATCAGTCACATGCGAATTGCTGCAAAAGGGATTTGGTAAAACGTTACCTTTTATTACCTTCATATAAGTCCAAATTCATCCTTAGGATCATGTGCTCTTTTAAAATTTTATTAGAGATCATTTTATGAGGGTTATGCTGACCCTTTGAGAGGTATCTTCTTTGCTTGTTTCATAAATACCCTATATGCTAACATCAGAGGAGGAACACTGCTAATATAAGAATTTAATAGTGAACAGTAATGGTAATATTATTGCTTTCAAACTCTCGTCATTACAGTGATATCCTTCATTTGCATTATTACAAATTGCTCATTCATTTCCAGGTGGATTACATTTTATATGTGGCTAAAATCATGAATCCCCATAAGTTTCATTGCATTTCTTGAAACATGCACCCCTTACATCTCCTGCTCCCTTCAATCACTGCCAGAGTTTCCTATTCCCGCTGCTAACAGGTGCTTACTGTCACTTGTGGAAGTTCTCCTTCTATAATCCACTGCCCTAGTTGTTAAATAAGAAATTTGTGTCTTCATAAGTGCCATCCAAGTTAACCCTAAGAAAGCTCTTTATTTTCCCTACGTTGAAGAAGGTCCACCATTACCATTTTAATGAGTATTTACCAATCCCTTTGTTGTCATTCTCGGTTTTCAAGTATAAAAAACAGAGGTTGACCGTATATCCAATAGAAGCATTCTCTTGCAACATGAATGGACTTACAGATGATCATACTAAGTGAAGTAAGCCAGACAGAGAAAGATAAATATATGATATCACTTATATGTGGAATTTGAAAAAAAAAAGATACAAATGAACTTATTTACAAAACAGAAATAGACCAGCAGACTTAGAAAACACACTTATGGTTACCTGAGGGGAAGGAGGGAAGGGATAAATCAGGAGGACGGGATTAACATATACACACTACTATACATAAAATAAGTAATCAAGAAGTACCTACTGTATAGCACAGGGAACTCTACTCAATATTTTGTAATAACCTATAAGGGAAAAGAATCTGAAAAAGAATATATATAATACGAAACTGAATCACTGTGCTGTACACCTGAAACTAACACGACATTGTAAATCAACTATATTTCAATTTAAAAAAAAAAAAAGAAATACTCTCTACTTGTAAGTTTTTAAATAGAGTCACAAAAAAATTGTGAAAAACAAGTTTTCTTGAAGTAGATTAGCTACTATATATGGTATAGCAATGGACTAGGAGGTTAGAGTGAGTAAGAAAACTTCGTGGGATTAAGGTTGAGAAAGAAAATCTGAAAAGTAAAAGAGAAAAGAAATAAATTTGTTGAGAATCTATTATATGCTAGGTAACATTCCTGGAGCTTTAGGTAAATTGACTGATATTTCAATGTTAGTTCTCTGGAGACCATAACATGCATTCTATAATATATACACACACAATGCATACCCAAGGGTTATTTCTCCATAGGAGAATTACAGATTTTTTAACCCTTCATTAATGCAACTGTTGTTTCTAAATTTTTATACTATAAACTTGTAAGAATATATTTTTAAGTGTTTTTCTTTTTAATTACATCTTAGAAAGTTAAGACATCTCGTTTGGTCCAGGGTGCCATGACGATTAGCATCACCCAAGTTGCAGAGACAGGGACTGTTTCCCAGATGGATATACAATCCACAGACAGAAATAAGGGGTTTCTAGCTCTTCTGCGTTTCTAATCCTCCACTTCATGGCTTGACATCATAGGGACAACTCATCTCTTCCCTCACATAACTGCTCACCACTTAGGTGTTCTCAGTGTGGCAAATCACGGCCAACAGGGAATAGCTCAGAGCCTCCATCTTCTCCTGGAACTACCATCTCCATCCTCCCTCTAAAAGGAGAGTCCTTTCTCAGGACTTAGTTTGCTACTTCCTTCTCTCCACCCAGCTACAAGCCTCTCTCTCCTCCTTACCTTCAGGTACTTTTATGTTCTCCTTTTCTTCTTGTCTTCAACTCTTTTCTTCCTGATATAGTTTGAAAGTCAAAAGGACCCGAAAGTGCCCTTGCTAACGTAACCCTTTTCCTTCAACTAAACTTCAGAAATGAGATGAGCAAAATGAACACTCTGCAAGAGTCCATTCACTTAGTTGGCCTCTCTTTTTAATCAAAGTGTGACCCCCCTCTTACCTCTGGCTCCACTCTTCTGAGCCAGAAGGCAGGGGACTTG
The DNA here is from genome assembly GCF_028023285.1 of Balaenoptera ricei. Taxonomy (NCBI): domain Eukaryota; kingdom Metazoa; phylum Chordata; class Mammalia; order Artiodactyla; family Balaenopteridae; genus Balaenoptera; species Balaenoptera ricei. Next base: position 23,911,526 of record NC_082640.1, read on the forward strand.
AAAACAAATTCACATTTAAGAGCCAATTGAAGTCATTCCTTGGAGCCAAGTAGCTTCAACTCTGAAGAACACTGTGTGAATTAAAATAATTCACTCAATAAAGGAGGTTTCTACAGGTTTTAGAAAAGTGTTTTATTTTATCTCTAATTTGCAGTGAACTAAAGGTCAGTATTACAGCAAGGACACAGGAAAAGAAACTAGGTTGGAAAAGATCTGCTCTATAAAGATTATAACTCATATTATTTTTAATACTGGATATATGGTAGATTGTAATAACAGTAAGACCCACTCCTCCAAATAGATCTGAAGTATAGAATTATCTGAAATCCTGATTCTACTAATACAAGCTCGGGATACAAGTTTCTTTGATGCTACATGACAGTATTTTAAGTATTTTTTTAAATTTATTAAAATTTTCTTAGATGAGTCTTTTCAGGCCCTTGGAGCTCCTATATGGTTGGATTCATAAGGTGATATAGGCACAAAGTACATTCAAGGACATGGCTTGTCAAATCACATCAACTAATAGGTGGGTCCGTTAGCTAATGAATTTGCATGAGAACGTTATTGCTCAACACCTATGTTTGAATTTTCCTTCAGTCAGGTTTGGCTTTCATTGGATTGTATCTTGTAGAAGAGGTTTATCAACTCTCAACACTTGGAGCTACTAAAAGGCTGTTATGACTAAGTCATTCTGATTGAGATTTAACTACTAGAAGAGACTCCCTAAGGATCATCTACAATATCCACTGGCCGTTCACTGTTCTGGAGGAAGGGCTTTATCTCGGTTGTGTCCTAGTTTAATTCTGCTCTCAGGAAGTAGAAGCCTTCTACAAGATAACCAGTTCTTTGTGTACTAAGTCTGCTGCCCTAAGTAAAAGGCCCTGGCTACACACTAGAGAAGTACCTAGGAGTGTACTCAGCCCCAAAGGATGTGTTACATTTAGTAGTCTTACTTCCTGAGTTCAGGATGTGCCAGGACTCTTACGGGTTTTGATCCATGAACATGGTTGCTGACAATCACATAGCAAAGCAGTGACACCTATAATGTTTTGCTGGCTAGTCCGAATTCTAGAAGTTTAGAAATGGAAAGAATTCCATATATTGTCTAGACTGATTATCTCATTTCCAGATGAGAAACCTACGTACAAAGACTCAGACTAACTGTGTTTCACACAGTAAATTAGGGAAATCATCCCTTAAGTCTGCATTAAGAAAGTGAACTTTTACAAGGTATATGATATAGAAAATGCCCTTCCCCATTGTAACCCTGTTAGAGAAATGCATTTTGTAATTATGGTGAAAATCAGAAAATTACCATTAAAAACAAAAAAACTAGAGTAGACGACCCTGCAATGGACTTTTACTCCTCTCCCCCCTTATTTCTTACTGAAACCTAATTAATTATTAAAACATTTATTATGAAAATGTTTAAATGTGTACAAAAATGAGAGAAATTAATAAAATGAACCCCATATACATATCCGGTGTCATCACTTACCAATCCATGACCAATGTTGTTGAATCTAAACTCACCTCTTCCACCTCACTTTTTTTGAAGTAGATATCACACATTATGTCATTTCATCTGTAAACATTTCAGAGTGTCTCTCCAAAAGATAAGGACTCTTTTTTTTTAAGCATAACCACAGTACCATTATCACTCATAAAAATATAACAATTCTTTAATATAAATAGATTCATAAAAGTCCCATAAATTATCCTTTGCTTTAGAACTAGTCCATGCTACTACAATTTGATAAATATAGTTTCATTGCTTTATTCATTGAACAAATACTTACTGAACATTTATATAAATATCCACCAATATTTTGTTTGTAAGGAGGGCTCGGGGGGAAGCCCAGATTCTTACTTTTTGAGAGGCAGTAAAGAATCGAAGAAGGAGAAAGAATTCTGGAACCAGAGTTGGGTCTATAGCTGGGTTTTTTTTTTTTCCTCATTGAATGTGCTAATTTCTTAATCTCTAAAAGGCTCAGTTCTGTTATCTGAAAAGTGGGGATACTGTTGACTATCTAAAAGAGTTAGTAGCAGGGCTAAATGAGATTAGATGCATAAAGTTACAGGGCCTGGGGCAAGTCAGCACTCAAAAATAGCCATTTATCATAAGCTACAAGAGTATATTGTACAACACAGGGAGTATAGCCAATATTTTATAATAACTATAAATGGAGTATAGCCTTTAAAAATTGTGAATCACTATATGGTACCCATGTAACTTATGTATTATTGTACATCAGCTATACTTCAATTTTTTAAAATAGCTGTTGATCTCTCATATTTGTTTATAATGTATAAATACTTAGTTACTAATATTTGTATGACCAAACAGATGTATCAGCTTTAATTAACTAATGGGATACGTAAACTTAGTTTAAGACTCATTATTCTCTTTCTGAGATGTACAAACAATGCTTTAATAAAAAAAAAAAAAACTCACAGACATATAAAACAAACTTATGGTTACCAAAGGGGAAAGCGGGTTGCAGGGAGGATTAATTAGGAACCTGGGATTAACAGATACACACTACTATATATAAAATAGATAAACAACAAGGACCTACTGTATAGGTCACAGAACAATATTCAATATCTTGTAATAAACTATAATGGAAAAGAATCTGAAAAAGAATATATATATGTGTGTGTGTGTGTGTGTGTATATATATACATATATATATATATATATATATATATATATATATATATAAAACTGAATCACTTTGCTGTACACCTGAAACTAGCACAACACTGTCAATCAACTCTACTTCAATTTTAAAAAAAGAGGTCTATTTCTCACTCATAAAAACTGAAAGCTGAAGTATCAATGGCTGACAATTCCTAAGAACCATCAGAGATTTGTGAAGCTTTGTCAGTTCGACAAGTAATACTTGATGAATTAATAAGTGAATAAATAAATGAGGAAAATTGGACATTCTCCTCGCTTTCCTCAATATCTTTAAGAAACAGAAAGATTCTTACCCACCTGGAACACCTAAGTGTAAGAATACCAGAAGGATTAGATAACTCTTCCTTTTCAGCTTTTGACTAAGCACCCTTCCAGTACAGGCTCCTATTTTTAAGGGGGAAAGCTTCCATCCGAGGGAAACCTGGAAGGTAAGCAATTGTTCCGTGATTAAACACTAGAACATTGCCCAGCCGGCTGTTGCCTTTGATGCAGAAGGAATTCTAGTTCATAATTCAGCATTCAGGTAGCACTAATTGTTAATAAACCCTTTGACATTTATTGTTCAGTCATTTTATTAGATTTTTCTCACTACACCCCTCTGAGGTAAACCACTGTAATTATCCTCACTTTATAGGTGAAGCAACTGAGGCACAGAAAGTTGTCAGAATTTGTTTTGGGTTAGGAGGTGAGTCATGGGGAAGAAGGGCCTGGAACCCATGAGTTTCAGCAGACCCTGCTAAGCTAAGCACCGAGACACACAGCTCTCAGCCCCGTCGGCCGTGACCATCTCTGGGCAGACCTCTCTTACTAGCTTTGAGGTCTTGAATCGTACTCATCTTTGCAGCACCATTGCTGACACACTAGGCACACAGTAAGTGCTTAATGGATGTGAGTGAAATGTTGGTTGAACAATTGAGATTTAGTGCCAGTTTACTTGCAAAGCCCTGATTCTGCTCCAAAGTCATACGTGGCAAATGATCTGCTGGTTATCTTAATGAGAGTCCAGATTCATGCCCCTCATTCATCCCTACTCACCCTCAGCCCCTTCCAAACTGGCTTCCATCCTCATTCCTCCCCTGAAATGTCTCTCAGTGGTTTCCAACGTGGATCTCACGTTACAAAATCCCTTCACCTAGATGTCCATCAACAGAGGAACGGATAAAGAAGATGTGGTACATGTATACAATGGAATATTACTCAGTTATCAAAAAGAATGAAATAATGCCATTTGCAGCAACATGGATGGACCTAGAGATTATCATACTAAGTGAAGTAAGTCAGACGGAGAAGACAAATATCGTGTGATATCACTTATATGTGGAATCTAAAAAAATGATACAAATGAACTTATTTACAAAACAGAAAGAGACTCACAGACACAGAAAACAAACTTATGGTTACCAAAGGAGAAAGAGAGGGGGAGGGATAAATTAGGAGTTTGGGATTAACATATACACACTACTGTATATAAAATAGAGAACCAACAAGGACCTACTGTATAGCACAGGGAACTCTGCTCAATACTCCGTAATAACCTGTATGGGAAAAGAATCTGAAAAAGAATGGATATATGTGTATGTATAAATGAATCACTTTGCTGTGCACCTGAAACTAACACAACATTTAAAATCAACTATACTCTAATATAAAATAAAATTTTAAAATAATAATAATAAATCCCTTGGCTATGGTTTAACCCTCATCTTGTCCCTCAGCTACTCTATCCTCTCCTGCTCTCTCTTCTCTGTGCTGGCATCTTGTCACCGTCCCTGGCCAGCTTATCCCACTCTACCGGGTGATTAAAGGGTAGAGATTCTGGAAGGTTCACCTGAAGGCTCTTTTCTCATCCTCAGCTCTTTTCCTAAGCCAGCGGGGTGTTTACCCAGCTGAGTTATCAATAGATCAGTGACTCCCCAAATTCCATCCCCAGCCCAGACCTCTTCTCTAAGTTCTAGACCCATACATCAAACTGCCTATTACACCCCTCAACTTCAATGTTTCCAAGATTCATCACCTCCCCACACAAAAAAATGCCAAATTATCCTCCCGAGACTCGGTTTTCTTCTCTGTCTCAGTGAAGAGCAAAACACTCTGTCTAGTTGCTAAAGCTGGAAACCTAGAGGCCGTGTTCAATCCCTCTCTCCCCTTCCACCCAGTGTGAATCTTTCACTGAACATCATTTGTGTTCTTTTGCTCTGCCCTGGATTCTCTTGCAAACATATGGGCCTCTTGATACAGCAGATCCACAGAGGGTTTGCACATGAACCACTGGACATCTTGTGTTTTAAGAGCACAGGAAACTAATCGAGATACAATGCTATCATCCATTCATTTGACGAATACTTATGAAGTGCCTGTTATGTCCCAGCATTGACTGGAAATCATGCCTGACTTCTAGACAAAAGGCTGGCCTTGAAGTCTGGCTTTATTACTTAATTGCTGTGCAGCCTCTCTTTGTTTTAATTTCTTTGCTTGTAAAAGGGCAATAATAATAAAACTGACCTCTTGAGTTATCCTAGATATGAAAAGATAAGTTAAACACAGCCCTCCTTGAAGGAGGTCACCCAAACCCCATGGTGATACCCGACTCAAACCCAGACTTAGAGAATAAGCTTCTCAATATTTGCCACACCAGAGCCAATCATCGTTATTGTTATTGTGGCTGTAAAATTAGAATATCTGAAGCACAAGGAATGAGGTACTAGATAGAAAAGATGATGGTGATGGAGACTCAGAGAATCACAGAGCTACAAGGAGTTGTAGAAGTGACCTGGTCCAAGGTCCTCACGATTTTTGTAGGGGGATAGCACAGACTTTGGAGACAAAGAGCCCTGGGTTCACATCTCAGCTCTGACACTTGCTAATTGTATCACTTTGCATACATGATAACCCCCTTAAGCCTCATTATCTCATTTCTAGAAAGGGAATATAATGATTCCAACACAATTATCGTACAGATTAAATAAAATCGGGCGTGAAAATGACTTGGAATGTAGTATGCTTTTAACGAATGATTATTATCTTTATTATTTATCTTTATTGTTTTATTATTACCTTTCTCTTTCTATTATCTGAGATATTTTTTCCAGTTTTATTGAGATATAATTGTCTATAAGATTGTATTGGTTTAAGGTGTGCAATGTAACGATTTCATGTATGTATATATTATGAAATGATCACCACGATAAGTCTAGTTAACATCCAACACACACAGAGTTACAGTTTTTTTCTTGTGATGAGAACTTTTAAGATCTACTCTATTAGCAACTTTCAAATATACAATATAGTGTTGTTCACTGTTGTCATCATGTGGTACGTTCCATCTCCAGGATTTATCTATCTTATAACTGGAAGTTGAGATCTTTTCATGGCTGGGGTGAGGTCCATGGTAGCCAAAAAAAGGATTGGAATTAGGATTAAAGATTCTGTTTGAACTATAAAGAAGATGCCAAATTACATTTCATTCCCCTTTCTGCTGGAAATTCTGACACATCCAGGGCAAGGAAAGGGACAAGAAATGGCATAAAACTGACTTATAACTCTTCTGGAAGAATGTGTTCTACTAGAAATAGGGCCTACTTTATGAGGTGAGGAGCCCTAATCTCAGTCAGGGAAGAAACCACAGCCAAGAAAAGCTGTGCTCTCTGGGTCAGGCAGCTGGGTGCTGGTGGAGCTGGAATTCACATGCCCATCTTTTCACTGTATCCAGCATTGTATAATCCATTCATTCATTCCCGAATCAGTATTGGGCACCACCTCTGTGCCTAGAATTATGATCCTGGGGTAATGCAAAACTGTACTTATCAAAAACAGGCAATGGCAAAAACATATAAAGAAGTGGGCAATGGCAAACGATGGTCCTAATCAAAACTATCCTGATCTAGAAACCCCACATGAACATCAGCAGGACCACTTGTCTTTGCTTATTATTCACTTTGTTTTTCACACCAATCAGGAAAGATGCAGATGCGGGGCCAGTGATGAGAAGTTGGTGACAGAAATCTCAGCCGGCCACCTTTGACTTCCTGCTCTGCCGTCTACCAAGCTTCAGAGAGGGACTTTCCTAGGTGGCACGTAACCTACATTTTTCAAACAATTAAGTTCTTTTCAAACTGAAACCTATAAGAACAGGAAAAAAAAAGTTGAACACAATTCACCTAAAGCAGCATCTACTTTACTAAAAAGTGTGCAAATGTGAAAACTTTTGAGTAAGTTTGAGTGCTGTCCTACTTGATCTCGTGTACAATTATGCTGCCTGAGACCTGTTGGAGGCTACACAGCAAAACACCACATCCTAATGAGTAATAAAGATTGCATAACAGTCGAGATAAGCAACACCACCCACAGATTTCATGTAAATGCTAATGTTGAGTTCTTGGCCACAAGGTAAAAGAAAAGGGAAGGGATCCCACACAAAATATTACTCCCAACTTCAAAATATTCCTCCCAATCGTTACATAAAACTGTGATCGATCTTCACAAGTGTTCATTCAGTTTTTTTTTCTAATTATTAGTTCTTCGTTTTAAAGGCCAATGTTTTTTTCATTTGCAGAGTTGAGTGCTTGACAAGAACCCTCATGAAAGCCCTGATTGAATGGGCACACAAGCAATGGTCCATGGACTGATGGAGTAGTCTGGATGGGAAAATCTCATAATCTTCAGTTCCTATTCAGTTCTGTTTCACATGGAAAGTTCTTCCAACTTCTAACTTGAATCCACCTTGCTCACATATAAATGGGAACTCTCACCTGGAAAGTAAGTGGGCATTGGAAGCATTTACTTCTTATAGAAAAGTTCCCCAAATTGTCCTCCCCAGAACACTAGTTGCTTAAGATAATAAAAATAACACTAAAAAATAATGATTATTATTATTGGGAGAGGGATGAATTCTGTAATTAAACAAGTTTAGTAAAAACTATATACCATATCCCCACCTTAAAAGTTCAAAATATTTTCTTAGCATATTTAAAAATTTAAGAAGTCCAGTAGTAATGATGCCTGTTTAGTTTTTAAGCAGAGTCTTTTCCCCCCTGCCCAAACATTTGTTACTAGTTCTTAAAATTTTTCTGGGAGGGGGGATAGCTTCAAGATGGCAGAGGAGTAAGAGGTGGATATCACCTTCCTCCCCACAAATACATCAAAAATACATCTACGTGTGGAAGAGCTCCTACAGAACACCTACTGAACGCTGGCAGAAGACATCAGACTTCCCAAAAGGCAAGAAACTCCACATGTACCTGGCCGGGTGGCTGACAGAGTCTTGATGCTCCAGCCGGGTGTCAGGCCTGAGCCTCTGAGATGGGAGAGCCAAGTTCAGGACATTGGTGCATCAGAGACCTCCCAGCCCCATGTAATATCAAATGGCAGAAACTCTCTCAGAGAGCTCCATCTCAACGCTAAGACCCAGCTCCACGCAACGACCAGCAAGTTACAGTGCTAGACACTTTATTCCAAACAACTAGCAAAACAGGAACACAACCTCACCCATTAGCAGAGAGGCTGCCTAAAATCATAATACGTTCACAGACACCCAAAAACACACCACTGGATGCGGTCCTGCCCACCAGAAAGACATGATCCAGCCTCATCCACCAGAACACAGGCACCAATCCCCTCCACCAGGAAGCCTACACAACCCACTGAACCAACCTTACCCACTGGGGGCAGACACCAAAAATAACTGGAACTACGAACCTGCAGCCTGCAGAAAGGAGACCCCAAACACAGTAAGTTACACAAATGTGGGAAGACAGAGAAATACACAGCAGATGAAGGAGCAAGGTAAAAACCCACCAGACCAAACAAATGAAAGGGAATAGGCAGTCTACCTGAAAAAGAATTCAGAGTAATGATAGTAAAGATGATCCAAAATCTTGGAAATAAAATGGAGAAAATACAAGAAATGTTTAACAAGGACCTAGAAGAACTAAAGAGCAAACAAAAAATGATGAACAACAAAATAAATGAAATTTAAAATTCTCTAGAAGAAATCAATAGCAGAATAACTGAGGCAGAAGAATGCATAAGTGACCTGGAAGATAAAATAGTGGAAACAACTACTGCAGAGCAGAATAAAGAAAAAAGAATGAAAAGAATTGAGGGCAGTCTCAGAGACCTCTGGGACAACATGAAACGCACCACCATTCGAATTATAGGGGTCCCAGAAGAAGAAGAGAAAAAGAAAGGGACTGAGAAAATATTTGAAGAGATTATAGTTGAAAACTTCCCTAATATGGGAAAGGAAATAGTCAATCAAGTCCAGGAAGCACAGAGTCCCATACAGGATAAATCCAAGGAGAAACATGCCAAGACACATATTGATCAAACTATCAAAAATTAAATACAAAGAAAAATATTAAAAGCAGCAAGGGAAAAGCAACAAATAATATACAAGAGAATCCCCATAAGGTTAACAGCTGATCTTTCAGCAGAAACTCTGAAAGGGCAAGCCAGAAGGGAGTGGCAGGACATATTTAAAGTGATGAAAGGGGAAAACCTACAACCAAGATTACTCTACCCAGCAAGTATCTCATTCAGATTCGAAGGAGAAATTAAAACCTTTACAGACAAGCAAAAGCTAAGAGAATTCAGCACCACCAAACCAGCTTTGCAACAAATGCTAAAGGAAATTCTCTAGGCAGGAAACACAAGAGAAGGAAAAGACCTACAAATACAAACCCAAAACAATTAAGAAAATGGTAATAGGAACATACATATCAATAATTACCTTAAATGTAAATGGATTAAATGCTCCAATCAAAAGACATAGACTGGCTGAATGGATACAAAAACAAGACCCGTATATATGCTGTCTACAAGAGACCCACTTCAGACATAGGGACACATACAGACTGAAAGAGAGGGGATGGACAAAGATATTCCACGCAAATGGAAATCAAAAGAAAGCTGGAGTAACAATTCTCATATCAGACAAAATAGATTTAAAAAAAAAGACTATTACAAGAGACAAAGAAGGACACTACATAATGATCAAGGGATCAATCCAAGAAGAACATATAACAATTGTAAATATTTATGCACTCAACATAGGAGAACCTCGATACTTAAGGCAAATGCTAACAGCCATAAAAGGGGAAATCGACAGTAACACAATCATAGTAGGGGACTTTAACACCCCACTTTCACCAATGGACAGATCATCCAAAATGAAAATAAATAAGGAAACACAAGCTTTAAAGGATACATTAAACAAGATGGACATAATTGATATATATAGGACATTCCATCCAAAAACAACAGAATACATTATCTTCTCAAGTGCTCATGGAACACTCTCCAGGATAGATCATATCTTGGATCACAAATCAAGCCTTGGTAAATTTAAGAAAACTGAATTCGTATCAAGTGTCTTTTCTGACCACAAGACTATGAGACTAGATATCAATTACAGGAAAAAAATCTGTGAAAAATACAAACACATGGAGGCTAAACAATAAGCTACTAAATAATCAAGAGATCACTGAAGAAATCAAACAGGAAATCAAAAAATACCTAGAAACAAATGATAATGAAAACATGACGACCCAAAACCTATGGAATGCAGCAAAAGCAATTCTAAGAGGGAAGTTTATGGCAATACAATCCTACCTCAAGAAACAAGAAAAATCTCAAATAAACAACCTAACCTTACACCTAAAGCAATTAGAGAAAGAAGAAAAAAAAAAACACCAAAGTTAGCAGAAGGAAAGATATCATAAAGATCAGATCTGAAATAAATGAAAAAGAATTGAAGGAAACAATAGCTAAGGTCAATAAAACTAAAAGCTGGTTCTTTGAGAAGATAAAAAAAATTGATAAACCACTAGCCAGGCTCATCAAGAAAAAAAGGGAGAAGACTCAAATCAACAGAATTAGAAATGAAAAAGGAGAGGTAACAACTGACACTGCAGAAATACAAAGCATCATGAGAGATTACTACAGGCAACTCTATGCCAATAAAATGGACAACCTGGAAGAAATGGACAAATTCTTACAAAAGCACAACCTTCCGAGACTGAAGCAGGAAGAAATAGAAAATATAAACAGACCAATCACAAGCACTGAAATTGAGACTGTGATTAAAAATTTTCCAACAAACAAAAGCCCAGGACCAGATGGCTTCACAGGCAAATTCTATCAAAAATTTAGAGAAGAGCTAACACCTATCCTTCTCAAACTCTTCCTAACTGGTGCTGGTGGAGCTGGAATTCACATGCCCATATAGCAGAGGGAGGAACACTCCCAAACTCATTCTACGAGGCCACCATCACCCTCTACCAAAACCAGACAAAGATGTCACAAAAAAAGAACACTACAGACCAATATCACTGATGAACATAGATGCAAAAATCCTCAACAAAATACTAGCAAACAGAATTCAACAGCACATTAAGGGGATCATACACCATGATCAAGTGGGGTTTATCCCAGGAATGGCAGGCTTCTTCAATATATGCAAATCAATCAATGTGATACAACATATTAACAAATTGAAGGAGAAAAACCATATGATCCTCTCAATAGATGCAGAAAAAGCTTTCAACAAAATTCAACACCCATTTATGATAAAAACCCTTCAGAAAGTAGGCATAGAGGGAACCTACCTCAACACAATAAAGGGCATATATGACAAGCCCACAGCCAACATCGTTCTCAATGGAGAAAAACTGAAACCATTTCCTCTAAGATCAGGAACAAGACAAGTTTGCCCACTCTTACCACTATTCAACATAGTTTTGGAAGTTTTAGCCACAGCAATCAGAGAAGAAAAAGAAATAAAAGGAATCCAAATCAGAAAAGAAGTAAAACTGTCACTGTTTGCAGATGACATGATACTATATGTAGAGACTCTCAAAGATGCTACCAGAAAACTACTAGAGCTAATCAATGAATTTGGTAAAGTAGCAGGATATAAAATTAATGCACAGAAATCTCTTGCATTCCTATACACTAATGATGAAAAATCTGAACGAGAAATTAAGGAAACACTGCCATTTACCATTGGAACAAAAAGAGTAAAGTACCTAGGAATAAACCTACCTAAGGAGACAAAAGACCTGTATGCAGAAAACTGTAAGACACTGATGAAAGAAATTAAAGACGATACAAACAGATGGAGAGATATACCATGTTCTTGGATTGGAAGAATCAACATTCTGAAAATGACTATACTACCCAAAGCAATCTACAGATTCAGTGCAATTCCTATCAAACTACCAATGGCATTTTTCACAGAACTAGAACAAAAAATTGCACAATTTGTGTGGAAACACAAAAGACCCCGAATAGCCAAAGCAATCTTGAGAAAGAAAAATGGAGCTGGAGGAATCAGGCTCCCTGACTTCAAACTATACTACAAGGCTACAGTAATCAAGACAGTATGGTACTGGCACAAAAACAGAAATATACATCAATGGAACAGGATAGAAAGCTGAGAGATAAACCCCGCACATATGGTCACCTTATTTTTGATAAAGGAGGCAAGAGTATACAATGGAGAAAAGACAGCCTCTTCAATAAGTGGTGCTGGGAAAACTGGACAGCTACATGTAAAAGAATGAAATTAGAACACTCCCTAACACCATACACAAAAATTAACTCAAAATAGATTAAAGACCTAAATGTAAGGCCAGACACTATAAAACTCTTAGAGGAAAACATAGGCAGAACACTCTATGACATAAATCACAGCAAGATCCTTTATGACTCACCTCCTAGAGAAATGGAAATAAAAACAAAAATAAATAAATGGGACCTAATGAAACTTAAAAGCTTTTGCACAGCAAAGGAAACCATAAACAAGATGAAAAGACAACCCTCGGAATGGGAGAAAATATTTGCAAGTGAAGCAACTGACAAACGATTAATCTCCAAAATATACAAGCAGCTCATGCAGCTCAATATCAAAAAAACAAACAACCCAATCCAAAAATGGGCAGAAGACCTAAACAGACATTTCTCCAGAGAAGATATACAGATTGCCAACAACACGTGGAAGAATGCTCAACATCACTAATCATTAGAGAAATGCAAATCAAAACTACAATGAGGTATCACCTCACACATGGTGTGAGTCAGAATGGCCGTCGTCAAAAAATCTACAAACTGTAAATGCTGGAGAGGGTGTGGAGAAAAGGGAACCCTCTTGCACTGTTGGTGGGAATGTTAATTTATACAGCCACTACAGAGAACAGTATGGTGGTTCCTTAAAAAACTAAAAATAGAACTACCATACGACCCAGCAATCCCACTACTGGGCATATACCCTGAGAAAACAATAATTTGAAAAGAGTCATGTACCACAGTGTTCATTGCAGCTCTACTTACAATAGCCAGGACATGAAGCAACCTAAGTGTCCATGGACAGATGAATGGATAAAGAAGATGTGACACATATATACAATGGAATATTACTCAGCCATAAAAAGAAACGAAACTGAGTTATTTGTAGTGAGGTGGATGGACCTAGAGACTGTCATACTGAGTGAAGTAAGTCAGAAAGAGAAAAACAAATACAGTATGCTAACACATATATATGGAATCTAAAGAAAAAATAATAATTCTGAAGAACCTAGGGGCAGGACAGGAATAAAGACGCAGACATAGAGAATGGACTTGAGGACACGGGGAGGGGGAAGGGTAAGCTGGGACGAAGTGAGAGAGTGGCATGGACATATATACACTACCAAATGTAAAATAGATAGCTAGTGGGAAGCCGCCGCATAGCACAGGGAGATCAGCTCGGTGCTTTGTGACCACCTAGAGGGGTGGGATAGGGAGGGTGGGAGGGAGGGAGATGCAAGAGGGAAGAGATATGGAAACATATGTATATGTATAGCTGATTCACTTTGTTATAAAGCAGAAACTAACACACCATTGTGAAGCAATTATACTCCCATAAAGATGTTTAATAAATAAATAAATAAATAAAATACAGGGGGAAAAAATATATTCTTTTTCTGGGAAAGACACAGTGGGAGATTGTGCTTGAGATCACCAGTCCAATGTCTTCGTGTTATACCTGAGGAATCTAGAAAGACACGAACTTGCAAAAGTTTTGAATGGGTGAGGGGAGGGGGAATTGGATGAAGGTGGTCAAAAGGTACAAACTTCCAGTTATAAGATTAATAAGTTCTAGGAATGTGATGTACAACATGATAAATATAATTAACACTGCTGTCTGTTAAGAGAGTAAATCCTGAGTTCTCATCACAAAAAAGATTTTTTTTCTTTCAACTTAATTCTGTATCTACATGAGAAGATGGATGTTCAGTAAACTTACTGTGGTCATCATTTCATGACGTATGTGAGTCAGATCATTATGCTGTACACCTTAAATTTATACGGTGCTGTATGTTAATTAGATCTCAGTAAAACTGGAAGAAAAAAAGTTTTAAATGAGAACATTATAAACCCTGCCCCAAGCAAAAAATATCAACGTTGTCTTATTCTTTGTAAATTGCAGATCAATTCCTTTCTGCAGAAAGAATCCTCTCATTCCATGGACCCATTCCTAAAATATAGGCGCTGCTAAAAAATACCTTGCCTGTGTTGGATGCACATGTTTCCAGGCTACATTCGGGCCCATCTCTACTCATGCAGTTTGATCCAGGGGTGCCTGGTTGACTGAACTTATATGTGATGCCACCATTTAAATGCCCTGGGGAGGAGGGGGATGGGTTGGCATATAGTCATACCAGAGCTAAAAGAAGTTTAGAGATGTGTCATCTGGTCTTTTCTTTCTGCAGCCATAAGGGAACTGTGGCCTAAAGAAGGAAAATGGCATCATCCCTAAGGGACAGTTAAATAGCAGCAAAGCCAGAATTTCACCTAATTCTCTCCTGGCTGCCTCTCGTCCCTCCATCCCTGCACTTACTTTCCCTGGGTTTATGCAAGCCTTCTCCCTGACCTTCAAACTAGAAAACTGGGGTCAGCGGCAGAAGCCCTTGTTTACCAAGGAGCACGCAGAAACCAACTTATTGTGAATGCTGGGTTGCTTTATTCTAAGTGCAAAGGTGAAAAGATTTCCACTCTTAACAGTTCCAGGAGAGTCCCTGGGAACCTGGAGGAACACTTGTTTCTTCACCTGTGTCCCAGCTCTGTCTTCTCTTCAACCTGGACCCAACAGGCTCCAGGGGGTCTCTCCTAGCATGTGGAGAAGATTAAGAATTTGGCTGAAGAGGAAAAGGAAATCATGAAAAGGAAAATATAATTAACCAGGGCAAGCTATAAAGACTTCCAATATAAATGTCCTAAGAGCTCCAGCTCTCTCTCTCTCTCTCCCTATGGCAGCAAAATTTAGAGTTGAAACCTGAAGGTTTTTTTCACTTGGATTTTTATTTTATATCTATTACTTGATAAGGAAGCTCCTTCTGTTCGTTCACCCCTGGGGGCATTTTAATTATACTTTGTTCTTGAAAATGAGCATTTTTTACTTTTGGCTATTGATTTCAGAACTCTATGAACTTTCCCTTGAAGTCATTTCCTTCATCCCTCTCCATGCCGAGGGACTCTTACCCCTGCTCCAAAGAGGGTCACGTTTCAACAGATCTTATGCCCTCCTGGTCCTCCTGGTGCCTGACCCCCAGGAAATAAAGGAGCATGTTGCCTTGAGATGGCCATTATGTATGTCCACTCATCAGAATCACAGTCGCCAGGTGGCAAGGGTAGAGGATGACACGAAAACAATCCCATCTTTTATTTCCCAGCTTCTGTCACACACACGCCCCTTTAACCTGAAAACAGACCAGAAAAATCCAATGAGAAATGGTTTGAAAGGCTCCGCACCAAGGTGACAAAGAATCACAAAGTCCAACTGTTATTTGGAGAGAAAGGGTGCCTAGAGAAACACAAAGGAGTCCAATGTTTCCTTTGCTTATCAAGTGAAATAAAATAAATTGTCCTCACCAAGCAAATGATTCATCTTGATTGTTTAGGCCAGTTTCCCTTTAATATTTACGTTGCCTCTAAGCTTGGCTTAGCCTTTAAAAAAAGAAGAACTGTCATTTCTATTCAGTTAACTGCTTCCCCCTCTGACTTTAAAGCAAGGGCTGTGTCTGTTCAATGTAATTACTTTCCAAGTAGCCTGCATGGTAAAGCAGTGGCCACTAAAGCAAGAGAGCGATGTGGTGTTTTATAAGGCAAGAATTCGATATGATATAAGGATGTTCTCCTAACAGAAAATGCAATAAGGCTGACTCCCCCCTTGCTCTGTTTCTAGTCCCTTGATATGTAATATGTTCACAGGTGAAGATTTTAGCACAACAATTTAAAGCAACAGAGACGGGGAAAGTGTCATTTACCCTCTGGAAAGTCTCTGGGAGAAAATTTTTGAAGGACTTGTCCCCACTGTTCTGATTACATGTGAAGAGTGACCTTCTTCTTCAGAGAAGGTGCTTATTTTTTTATGAACCACGTGCCCAAGATTTTCCGTAATTCACTGCTTTAATAATTGCATCAGCATCAGTATATTCAACATCAGAAAGCAAAACTTAGTCAACGTCGTGAAGTTGTAGAGCAAAAATGGAAGAAATATAGCACAGCCAGAACACCAAGACCCTGGTTCGAAGCTTGACTTAGCTGCCAACGTGTTGGGGGCACTGAGAGACTTGCTTGACATCACGGAGTCTGTTTCAATATCCGTCAGTGAGAAAGTTCCATTATCTCAACACTGGGACTCTGTAACATTCACTGAGACCACCCAGTGTCAGCAAGATACCTACCAACTGCCAGTTACTAACTGAAGTAGAAGAACCGCATTCCTGCCCAGGAAGCAGAAGAGTCAACATCAGGGTAACTCCAAGAAATGATGTAAACCTAAATGACCCACAAAAGAATGACTTAGGGTGTGCCCATCTGAGAGGGAGTTGCCCATCTGAGAGGGAGTTGCCCTCTTTAATTAATGACTTCAGATGGTCCCCAAAAATTCTGATCAAAAGAGAAATGATTCATTAAAGCAGGAAAAAATGTACATTCGACATGTTAATCTACAGAGTGTAATCAGATATCCTAGGAGTCAATATATTCTGAGGTTTGATAATATTTTTCTTCATGTATTATCCACACTCTGCCTTAATGATCTACAGTCACATATAGACTCCTCAGTTTGTTCTGTCTACACTAGATAACTGCTTAATATTATAGAGAGCAAGTGAGAAAAGAAATACACACATTAGCATAGTAGAAAGCTCCCTTTTACACTCTAATAGCCAAAGAAGATGGATCCTCCAGTCAATCACAAATGAATTGATAATCTTACAAATACCGTATGATGTCACTTATATGTAGAATCTAAAACATGACACAAATGAAGCTATCTACAATACAGAAACAGACTCACAGACACAGAGAACAGACTTGTGGTTGCCAGGGGGAGTGGGGTGTGGGAGGGATGGATTAGGAGTTTGGGATTAGCGGATGCAAACTGTTATGTACAGAATGGATAAACAAGGTCTTACTGTATAGTACAGGGAAATATATTCAATATCCTGTGATAAACCATAATGGAAAAGAATATGAAAAAGAATGTATATATATGTATAACTGACTCACTTTGCTGTACAGTAGAAATTAACACATTGTAAATCAACTATACTTCAATAAAATAAATTTTTAAAAAATTGATAGTCTTCAAATCATGCACTAGATCTTTTCACATACCTTTATACCCATTCACCCACAAACAGATAAAAGTGACATCCTTTTATTCAAAAGAGAATGACTTGGGCTTCCCTGGTGGCGCAGTGGTTGGGAGTCTGCCTGCCGATGCAGGGGACACGGGTTCGAGCCCCGGTCTGGGAGGATCCCACATGCCGCGGAGCGGCTGGGCCCGTGTGCCACAACTGCTGAGCCTGCGCGTCTGGAGCCTGTGCTCCGCAACAAGAGAGGCCACGATGGTGGGAGGCCCGCGCACAGCGATGAAGGGTGGCCCCCGCTTGCCGCGGCTGGAGAAGGCCCTCGCACAGGGACGGGGACCCAACACAGCCAAAAATAAAAATTAAAATTAAAAAAAAGTAAAAAAAAAAAAGAGAATGACTTATCTTGTGAATTCAACAGAGAAATGATCCACCGTGCCCAGTGTAAGATCCTCTGAGAGATCGTGCTCTTCAGACTTATATGAAGATTGAAAGATTGAAAATTTTAGGCATGCTTTCTGTAATAAATGTATATATCTAATGTAAACGGCTCAAGGAGACCTTAATCTATGGATTCTTAGTCTTTCCAGGCCTCAGATTGTGTACATAATTTTTAATTCATGTTGGTATATTACTGGATTGAATTTGATTCAAAGGCCAAGTAAATCATGCCAAAGCCTGTTCTCTACTTTATGTGGCTCTGGTCTTAGCTCTCTTTAGCCTTTGTATAACTTGATCAAATGAAGAACTAAGGATGTTAGAGAAAAATCTTTGTAGAACGAATCAGTCTATACCACTGCCTTCCAATACAATCCATAACTAATTTAAGACACATAAACATTTACCTTATAACCGAACACCTTCCAGGAAAGGTATTTGACTACCTGCTCATCCACTTTTAAACAATTTTTATAATATAAAATAAATCAGCAAAATTTCTGCATCTTTTATACTATTATTTCCCATGAATGGACAATTATAATTTTTATATCTTTGCTCTAAATTCACTACATGTTTTCTAGGTTCTGCAAACCCAATATGATTTTTCTCTCTGTCCAAATGCATTAGTCAAAAGCCAGTGAAAAACATTAAACAATCAGTTAATTGAAAAAGTACCTGCTCAGCACTGTTCTGGGTACTATCCATTTGGTATGTCCACAGGAAGCTTATTTTCTATTTGTGGACACAGGACTAATATATAAAAAAAATGTATATACATTCTACTCATAATTGTATATATCTGTGACATCGATTACAGGAGTTCAGAAGGGAAAACGAATAAAAGTGTGTGAAAGTGATCATGTAATGTGTATTCACATCATGGAAACTTCTTACTGTATATTTAATATGGTTGTACGTTTTCGGAGAGCTTACTTGTAAACTTTGCAGTAATGATTCTCCCACTATGTGTTTTAGGTCCTTTAAACTGGGTAGTTAGTTTCTTTGAAAGGAAGGCATCCCTCTCACTGGATTAGTGAATAGCAACAATGAATAAGGACTTATCGTGGTAAGACCTTTCTTTAGAACTTAAGACTTTACAATAGAAGAGCTTATTCTTTCAAATATCATACTCCCTAAATCATAGCACTTTTGATTTATTTCTTGTGTTCCCTCCTCCATGCTTGCCATCAGAGAGTATGGTTTAACTGAACTGTGGTTCCAGGTAAAATGGAGTAGGAAGCAACAGAACTTTGCTCCAGCCGCAACAACTTTAAAAAGCCAACTGAATCGCTAAAATTATATTATCCAAGACATCAGAAAATTAGGGAAGCAAACAGGACTAAATGAACTCAACCAAAGACAGCAGAGCCCTTCCAAGATGAGTAGGCGGCCACTGGATGCTTTCTACCCTGGGAATGTGTGCCAATTCCAAGTGCAAGATGAGGCTCGAGTTTGGCCTGAATACAAGGACGTCACTGTGAGAAAGGGACACTACCAAGGCTTTTGGAGGTTGTATGGAGCTGGAATGACAATCTGAAAACTTCCAGAGCCCTAAATGCACAAAGGCCATTTCCCCCCTGTGGTTCATTTACTGAGTCAAGGGGCGCTGGGAAGGTTAAGGAGCTTCTCTAAAATAGCAGACTGAAATATGCTGTAATCTCACAGTAGTGGAGAGACAAAATCTATCTCCTGGAGGAGCACCTGCTGTAAACACACAGCCAGTCTCCTCCTTAAGATATTTGCCCAATTTAGGGCCTGGAGACTAGAGAGCAAAGTTCAAAACTGCCGAAAGTCATATCAACTGACTTGTGGTCTCTGTAGGTGGAAATGGAAGAGGCAGAGACCTGATGGGCTAGCTGTCAAAATTCACAGGTTCTTCTCAACTCTGACACATTTGAAACCAGTGATAGGTTAAATTTGACTAAATCCCCATCCCTGATTAAATCATCAAAGAGCAAATCCTTTCTGAGTCAAAGTAATATAAACTTCAGTCTCTATACAGTCTCATTGTGTTCTTTTATACACAGTGTCCAGCATAAAATTTTAAATTACAATACATGGGGGCAGGGAAGCCATTTGAAGCAGAGAGATGACCTACATGTTGAAATTAGCAGACAAGTTCTTTAAATAACTGTTATTAATATGTTAAAGAAAATAAAGAGAAAGGTGGACCAACTATTAAAATATGGAGCGGAGCATTTCAATAGAGAATTGAAATCTATGAAAAAGAATCACTCTAGAACTGAAAAGTAAAATATCTGAAAGTAAGAATGCATCAGATGGGTTTAACATCAGACTGGCAAGTCAGAAGCCAGGATTAGCAAACTCAAAAACAGGAAAACTTTAAAATATCCAAAACAAAATACACAGAGGAAAAAAAGAACAGGACAAAAAAGACACATGAAACACAGTCAAACAATCTAACAAATGTATAATTGCAATCCCAGAAGGAGAGGAGAGGATGGGGAAGAAGCAATATTTGAACAAGTCATGGCTGAGAATTTTCTAAAACTGATGAAAGATACCAACCCATAGATTCACAAGGCTCAGCAAATTCCAAGGATAAATATTTTCAAAGTTACACCTGGTTTAATTCTTCTGGGGTAAAACTTAAGCATCGATATTTTTTAAAGTTTCCCAAGTAAATGCTAATGTATAGTTAGTGCTGAGAACCACTGGTCTAGAAGATGCCATATTAAAAGAATACAGTTTGTTTGATTTTTTATGTTTGCAAGGAATAAAAAGAAGCAAGTTCTAGTCTCTTTTTCCTCAAAATGTCACTATGGGGGTAGCAGGGAGCACATTTATATTTTGATTATCATCTCCATAGCTCAATTCTACAGTTTTTAAATGATGGCATCAGTACCTGCTCTCTCCATAATCCACTGAGTATCGTGGAAAGAAAATTGAAGTGGCATAGATTCAATCTGGCCAAGAAACGTTCTGATTGGAGAACATTAGTCAGGAGGAGGTTACAGGAAGGAGTCCAAAATTGGCTTTATATAGAATCTCAGCCTTTCTCCTTCAGATGCATCTAGAGAGAAGACACTGGAAGATCAAAAGAAGGCAGACTTTTATCCCTGGTGAAGATACACCAAAGTCAAGCTAACAAAGATTAGCTTAATTAGGTGGAATAGCCAAAGCAAAGGAGAGTCTGAGCCTGAGGCGGATGAATGCTGGAAAGCAGAAGACAAATCCCCGTGGAGCTTTGGACACCAGGTTTGCCTGCCAACATCCATTTCCAGAAACAGAATTCAGAGTTGAGAGGGGAAGAATTGTTCTTGTCGAGTCTGAAGATGAGATTAAACCATAATTGATAATATTCTGTGATTGATGAGAAAAACTAGACATTTTGTTCTCTTCAAAAGCTTGTTTCACACAGTTGTTATCCATTCTGTGTACATGTATTTTTTTAAGTAAGAACAGAAATTGTATCATGAAATGTCAACTACCCCAGATCTTAGAGCCACCAGGAGAATCTCCATAAAGCAGGAGCACAGGATCGAAAGCATTTCTGCACTTTGGTGGACTGACAAATTTTGGCATAGGCAAAAGCTCCCCCAAATACTGAAATTACCTTAATTTTTTTAGAAGTGACCAAAATAAAGGTCAGAGTTTTTGTCCTTAAGATTACCAAATTTTAAAGTGCAAATAATGAATCAGCACGAGAGAGACAGAGCATTTTCTCACTATAACGAGATATAAACTATCCGCCAGGTAGACCCAAAGACCACCTCGCCACCGACTTCTTCCTACCCGGCCCACAAGCCCCAGCCGAGAACGCAGGCCCTGGAGTCATCCAGCCCAGACAGTAACCCAATGCCCCTGATTCTCATGGGAAGAAGCTCTGCTTTCCAGCTGCCCACACATTCTACACAATCTCAACAGGAGCTACCCCAATTCTCATCCAGTTTTCCTGGTGCATCAAATCTATAGAACAAAATAATTTGCTGTTGATTTGGGGGATTATTACATGTCTCCTCCCAAGACATGCCATCAGTTTTTCCTGGCTTCTAAATATCACTTCATCTGATGTGCACACAACATGAAATCAGTCTACCCTGCCGAGGTTCTATTTTTGCTGTTGCCTCTTCCACGAATTTTAGAATTATTACCTTTAATCCTATCCTCGGGACCACAACTTTACATTTCCCCACAGAATTCTCAAAGTGATTCAAAGTTTGCCGGAGCTCCTCCTCTGTGTAAGGCCTTGAGTCTCCTTTGTCCTCAGAGCCAATATTTGTATTGTGCTGCCACCTGGTCCCGTGTTACATACTGGCTCAAATCACTTATCTGTAGATTAACTCAAAAAACTCTAAAAATAGGATATGAGCCCCAAGCTTTTTACTGCTATTTATATATATTTTTTCTGTTACCATCACTACCAAGTGAAATCTGCATGAACTCCTTTTAATACATTTCCCGTATTGTTCATCTTACTTATAGCTGGCCTTGACCCAGATACGAGCTGTCAAAGGATTCCAAATACATGAGAAGTTTACTCTTTAAAAGAAGAATTATTTTTGACCTGTCGTGTTTTTCTAATGGCCAAGACACAGTAGAAAACTTCTCTGTAATAGGACTTGAAATGAGAAGAATCTATTTTATTCATCTATCTTCACCACTAAGCAAACCACGTGATCGGCCATGGTCCTCGCCGGGTGGGTGAAGCCAGGGGTCTCAGATTACGGTCCCACAGCAGCCCCTGATGTTATGTGACCACAAACCCGACACTTGACCTTTGAGTGACTCAGGGTCATCTTATGATGGTCTTTGGCCCCTGTATTGTGGGTAGGTTGGTTTCGTTTTAAACTATAACGCTCCATAGTCTAAGCATTACAAAAAAAAAAGAAACTCGTAGGAGAAGTAAAAGCAGAAAATTGGTTTTTTGATTAAAAAAACAAAAATGAAAGGAGCCTTGGATTTCTTCAAGGAAAGGAGCAGCATTGGAGTGAATCTTTTGCTACTGTGTACATATACCTAGGGTGGCAGTCCTGGCTTTCCATCCTCAGGGGAGGGGAAATAAGGGGAGCAGACATTGCTGCTCCAAACGGGCAATTATCCGTGTGTAGATGTTGCTCGCTGCCCAGCGTCCATGACAAGTCACTGCCCCATGACATGGAATTGCCCTTTCCTGACTGATTCTGAAGACTTCCAGCCCTCCTGCCTCCCCTGAACCAAAGGCACATAAATGTTTAAGCAGCTTTGTCCAGAAGGGTTCAGTTAACGGCAAGTACCAGGACAGTTGTGCGGTTTGCACATGGCACGAGGCGGCTGAGCCGGGGAAGGAGCGCCAAGGTCCAGCTCAGGCTACACTTGCCAAAGCCGGAGCCCTGGCACTGGCTTGTGTCCATGTGGAAGAAGAGGTGCCTTTTCCTTCACACAAAGGCACGGTCTGCTTGCTAAGCCATGTGCCCATAGACCTGAGGATGTCCACAGGTGGCACACACAGATGTCCACACGAAGGTTCAGTACAGGCAAGTGGAAGCCCTGAATGATTGTCCAAAAGTGTGTGCATGTGTGTGCACGTGTGTGTGTGTGTGTGTGTGTGTGTGTGCGTGTGTGTTATGATGGGGGAGGCGGGGGGCTGCCAGAGGGCACCATACACCTGGTCAGGCTCCTTCGTTCCTTTGCATGACATGAAGGGTACAGCTTCCCTTCCTTAGCTTTTTTTTTTAGGCCTCTCACTCAAATGTTCTCTAGGGTAGCAGAGAATATTCATTCCCAACTCTCTCCTCTTTCTCTTCTCATAAGCCCCACCCCATTTGATTACGTCCTCTTTTTCCCCTGAGATGTACCAGTCTTCCCTAGAGAGTAATAAAGTGCTCATACCCTGCTCCCTCCTTGCATTTTGCATATTCCAACGTCCCAGGCATTTGCTGAATGCCGAGGCATTTATTAGTTATCGACTGATGTATGATGAATTACTCAAAACTTAGCGATTTAAAATAATAAATATGCTTCTCTCAACAGACATTTTCTCTGTGAGTGCAGAATCCAGGAATGGCTTAGCTGAGTCATTCATGAAGCTGCGATCAAGCTGTCAACTGGGACCACAGTCATTTGATAAGAGACTGCCAAGCTCACCCACATAGTTGCCAGGAGGTCTGAGTTCCTTTCTGGCTATTGGTTGGAGGTCTCAGTTCCCCACCAGAAAGATCTCTCCATACAGCTGCTGAGAATGTGGCAGCTTGCTTCCCCCGAAACTAGTGGTCCAGGAGAGACAAAACCAGTGAATGCAATAGGGTCCTACTGTATAGCACAGTAGGGAACTATATTCAGTATCCTATGATAAATGGAAAAGAATGTATATATGTGTATAACTGAATCACTTTGCCGTACAGCAGAAATTAACACAACGTTGTAAAACAACAATACGTCAATAAAATTTAAAAAAAAACAAAAAACACAGTGAGTGCAAGAGGGCCCGAGACAGGAGCTGTAACCTTTTATAACCTGATCTCAGAAGTGACCTATCACTTCTGCCAAACACTGCTGGTCACACTGACCGACCCTTAGACAATGTGGCTGAGGGGGGGATTCCACACGGGTGTGACTGCCAGGGGTTAGGGACCATCAGGGACCATCGTGAAGGCTGGCTCCTGCATATCCAATCCTCTGATCAATATCTACTAGCTCTCCAGAGAAGGCAGGGTGCATACATTACCAATTACAAGTTCACAACACTAAAAAGCAGGTCCTGTGTTTGTTCTTATCTTCCCCAGGGTTTTCATAGTTTTATTTGCATAACCCCCAAAAGGATTTGCAAAAACGACATAGTCCTTCACACATTTTAAAGTTAATATTCGAAACTTCATGTTGTAATGTTCCATGGATGCAAAGATTATAATTTCTAGCATTTTGTAAATGTTGAGTTTTATATAGAACTATTACATCACTTTAAAAAAAACAAAACTGAAGTTCAAGTTCACTCAGTTTGGCATATACCCTTAGGGCAAAAGCCAGACCCATTGTTCCACTTCCCTCTCTGTGGTTCCCTACTTCATTCAGTCCCTGGCCTGGTTATTGTTGAAATTTTTGCCATCTCATTGATGCTTTTAAGGAGATTACATTTCTTTTTACCCAGAATTTTAGTTGTTTTCAGTGGAAGTGTCATTGTTATGAGACTAGCACACAAAGTTTCCAGAGTGTGCACCATTTTGTTTTTGAATAGTGGCAATTATAGGACATCATACCTCTCCTGAAGACTTTATTCTATTATTTTTAAAATATTTATTTGCATATCTATCTCAGTTTATACATATGTATATATTTTTTCTTTGCCCGGAGCTTTAAGAAAAAAAAGAAGATAGGGAACCTCACTTATATGTGGATTCTAAAGAACAAAAAACGAAAGCAAACAAAAGAAGGAAGGAAAATATCTTAAAGATTTCAAGCTAGAGAATATTTTTTTAAAATAAGACATGTAAAGGCAAGCCATAAAGAAAATGATGGTTAAATTCAAACACACTAAAATCAAGACCTCCGTGTCATGGAAGACACCATAAAGAGTGAGAAGACCAGAACAGGATGGAAAGCCCAGAGATAAACCCATGCACATATGGTAACCTAATCTATGACAAAGGAGGCAAGAATATAAAATGGGGAAAAGACAGCCTCTTCAATAAGTGGTGCTGGGAAAACTGGACAGCTACATGTAAAAATATGAAATTAGAACACTCCCTAACACCATACACAAAAATAAACTCAAAATGGATTAAAGACCTTAATGTAAGGCCAGACACTATAAAAACTCTTAGAGGAAAACATGGGCAGAACAATCTTTGACGTAAATCACAGCAGGATCTTTTTTGACCCACCTCCTAGAGTAATGAAAATAAAAACAAAAATAAACAAATGGGACCTAATGAAACTTAAAAGCTTTTGCACAGCTAAAGAAACCATAAACAAGATGAAAAGACAACCCTCAGAATGGGAGAAAATATTTGCAAGCGAAGCAACTGATAAAGGATTAATCTCCAAAATATACAAGCAGCTCATGCAGTTCAATATCAAAAAAACAAACAACCCAATCCAAAAATGGGCAGAAGACCTAAATAGACATTTCTCCAGAGAAGATATACAGATTGCCAACAAGCACATGAAAGAATGCTCAACATCACTAATCATTAGAGAAATGTAAATCAAAACTACAACGAGGTATCACTTCACACCAGTCAGAATGGCCATCATCAAAAAATCTACAAATAATAAATGCTGGAGAGGGTGTGGAGAAAAGGGAACCCTCTTGCACTGTTGGTGGGAATGTTAATTGATACAGTCACTACAGAGAACAGTACGGCGGTTCCTTAAAAAACTAAAAATAGCACTACCATATGACCCAGCAATCCCACTACTGGGCATATACCCTGAGAAAACCATAATTCAAAAAGAATCATGTACCACAATGTTCACTGCAGCTCTATTTACAATAGCCAGGACATGGAAGCAACCTAAGTGTCCATCGACAGATGAATGGATAAAGAAGATGTGGCACATATAGACAATGGAATATTACTCAGCCATAAAAAGAAATGAAATTGAGTTATTTGTAGTGAGGTGGATGGACCTAGAGTCTGTCACACAGAGTGAAGTAAGTCAGAAAGAGAAAAACAAATACTGTATGCTAAAACATATATATGGAATCTAAAAAAAAAAAAAAAAAAAAAAAAAAAAATATATATATATATATATATATATATGGTTTGGAAGAACCTAGGGGCAGGACAGGAATAAAGATGCAGATGTAGAGAATGGACTTGAGGACATGGGGAGGGGGAAGGGTAAGCTGGGACAAAGTAAGAGAGTAGCATTGACGTGTATACACTACCAAATGTAAAATAGATAGCTAGTAGGAAGCAGTCCCATCGCACAGGGAGATCAGCTCGGTGCTTTGTGTCCACCTAGAGGGGTGGGATAGGGAGGGTGGGAGGGAGACGCCAGAGGGAGCAGAAATGGGGATATATGTATATGTATAGCTGATTCACTTTGTTATACAGCAGAAACTAACACACCATTGTAAAGCAATTATACTCCAATAAAGATGTTAAAAAAAAATGTTGATCAAGAAAAATTTTTTAACAAAAAAATTAAATAAGTAAATAAAGTAAATAAATTAAATATATATATATATATATATATATATATATATATATATATATAAATCCATCTTAGCCCACAGGTGGTACAAAAACAGGCAATGGGATGGATTTACCCACAGGTCTTAGTATGCTGACCAAATAATTACGTGAGCTTTCTAATTGTCTTCAGAATCAAAGCAAGGTTGGTCTTGTCCAGTTGTTCTATAGCTTAACTTAATGTGCTAGAAGAGAGTCTATTCCACCCCATATCATCTTGCTTAGCTAACGTGTGATGCCTTTAACTCTTTAAGTAGTGGAAACAAGATACATCAACATTGAGAGGTAATATAGAACAGGAACAGAGAACAAAGATTGGAATCCAGGCTCTCTCGCTAATGGGCTATGTGACCTTGAGCATAACTTAAACCTCTTTCCTCATCTATAAAAATGGAAATAATAGCACATATGCAGTTCTCTGTTATGTGCAGTTATGGATTCTTCTACCCTTGAACTTCAAAACCTATTCTTTTCAACATTAACTACATCCTGCTTTACTTTCCTGTCCCCAATTTAAGCTTCGTCCATGTTCCACTCATGCAAACACTTGTGAGAATTCACCAGGTTCACCTTCCTCAATGTCCTTGGCTCTTTAGTTATGGGTCTTGAAAGGCCACCTCCCATTTTTGGCATAACTACATAGTTCTGTTTGCTCTAAATCATAGCAACTAGAGAGAATGCAAATTAGAACACAGTTTGACAATGTGTGTCAAGTACCTTAAAATGCTCTTAAAAGTGTTTTCATCCAGTATTTTCAATACAAGGAATCTATCCTAAAGTAACAATCTGAAATACAAATCAAGATTTATGCACAAAGAGAACCGTCAAGGCATAAGTCATAATAACAACAACAACAAAAGGATTTTGAAAAAAAATTCTCCATGTGGAGGGGAAAGAAATATATTTTTTAACTCTTTACATGTTTCCCATGGGATTATGTATCATATATATTATGTATATTATATTACGTATGTAATCTCATGCATATGAGACCACCTAAAACATCAATCCTACTTTAATGCCAATTTGGAGCTGTATCATAGGTTTCCAGTGTAATGATGGGATCCATGGACCTTACCTCATTATATGTATTGGAAAGCCAATTTGACTCACAGTGAAACAATCTGTAATACAAGAAGGCACTTTGTATCAAGGGTGTCTTGTTGTAAATTATAATATTCCTCTCAAAAATTATTTGACCACCTCACCCATAAAGGATAGAGCCTCAGATTTTATTCAACTGTTCCCATGCCGTTAGGACATGGTGCCACACCAACCACCAGCTTCTTCTCTGAGAAGCTTACTGTCTCCCCACATACGCCTGGGGATGAGGGACACTAGCCAGGATTTAATCAGACAACCTCAAGCCATATTTGGAAGTTCACTCCACACCACCCAGATCTGTGTTGGAGTATAAATAATTTTTGGCCCAAGAAACAAAAATGATAGAGTTAGCATGAACTGAGACGGGGAAGGCTACAGTGGAGTAGGATTGGAGAGGTGACAATTTAGAATTCAGTTTTAACCATGCTAAATTCAAGAAACCAAGTGGAAATCTTGAGTAGGCAGGTTGCAATGTGAGTTTGGAACTCAAAAGAGAGGTCCGGCCTGGAGCACTCATCAGTTTGGGAATTGTCGGTACACAGATGATGTTTAAGCCCATGAGACAAAATGGCATCACTAAAGACGCAGATAGAGAACACAGAGGTCCAAGGAAGGAACCTTCCGGCACCTGCCATCAGGAAGTCAGGTAGATGAGGAAAAAGCAGTCAAAGAAACTAGGAATGAGCAGCTCATGGTAGGAGGAAAACCAAAGGCGTAAACCATGTAAGACATGAAAAACTTGGGACTTCCCTGGCAGTCCAGTGGTTAAGACTCTGTGCTTGCAAGGCAGGGTGCAGGGGTTTGATCCCTGCTCGGGGAACTAAGATCCCACATGCCGAGTGGCCAAAAAAAAAAAAAAAAGACATGAAAAAAGCATTTCAAGGAGCCACCCACTGTGTCAAAAGCTGTTGATAGCTCAGCAGTGACAAAAATATCTCACAACAGCTGCAGACTAGTTGGTACAAGTGACTGAAGCCAACCATCACATCTAAAAGCCTAAATCTAGGCTATTTTATACTTGATGTTGAACTTCCTTATTCCCATTCTCACTCTTGGTGATTCAATGAAGTCCTCTCCCTGTAAACGTTTGGTTCAATATTTAAATGTGTTCAGTATCAACCCAAACACCCAGAGTGATTAACAGAGAATAAAGATAAGGTTGCCAGGCACTGAAAAGATCCAGATATTATTCAGACTCTGACGTGAGAAGGCGGAAAGCATGGGAGTTCCAAGCCACTTGTTGAAAAATTTCCTCTTTGCTTACGTGGTGAGCAACCACTTGATGGTGAACTGTCTCTCCTTTGGGAAGACATTACCATGCATTTCAGTAGGATTATTCTTCAAAGTGACATTAATATCTATCATCCAAGAAGAGATTTTTGAGAAATGCCCTGGGCATTGAACCGTCTCCCTCCTTTCATGCTCTATGAGTTTCTCCTCCTTCCTTCTCTCCTATCCCCAGAAAGTCTTTTCCCAACCCAGCTTAAGGAGCATGGTTCTACCACCTTGACAAAAATATTCCATTACCTTTAGGTGACCTTTCTCTGAGACTTGGAAATGGAGTGTTTCAACGATAGGTCAGGCACTGGATGACTTCACTGGTGCTCCCTGAAAGACAGAGCTGATGAATAGCATTTGAACCCTGTTTCCCTAATCCTTCAGGCAGAATTAGAGGCTCTCCGGAAGGGTAATCCCGAATGATTCATGATGCCTGCTTCAGCACGGTCACACGTCATATAAATACAAATTGACAGTTTGTGCACACTGGACCCATGATGGTATTTACTTAAAATCCTCTCAAGTACACTCCCAGTGGCTACACTGGGGACAGTTCTGTAAGCCTGGCAAACAGAGGCACTCACTCATCCTGTCCGGCCACTAGATTGACAGGAACATTTTGAATATTCAGCTCCCTTTCTGTGCCACCTGGCACTTATCTGTCCTTTGGTCAGGCAGTGGGTTTGTTAGTTGATTGCAAGGATACTCCTTTAAAAAACAGACAAAAAGATGGTAAGCTGACACCTTGGGATAACCCCCTTGGCCGTCCTGAAGTTTAGAGGGTGAAACAAAAAATCGAGGTTATGGAATAATAATAGAGGTGGGAAAGAGATGGGTGACAAATAACGTGCTAAGAAATAGCTAGAGATACTTAACAGCACTAATAATGCACTAAGTGCTGAAAATGTAAAGAGAAAAACTCATGTAGAGTCCCCTCCAAGAAAACATTTAAATCTGTTATTTTCCAAAAGAATTCTTGATAGACAATAATGAAAAACGAACAGGCAGAGACCAACTGTTATTGATTTGTGTTTTCAACACTGGCAACCCCGCTGCTTCAAAGAAAATGTCAAAAACAGAAACACTTTTCACTGAGAGCAATGTGAAGGTCATCCACGCAGTAGCATCCTGACTGCTGACCCTGGACTCTGGAGGAAAGAATTCGAAGCAGGATTTGGAAAAAGGTAGAATTCATGTAAATAAAAGCAGAACGAACTCAGAACTGCCTCAATACCAGCTTTTACGTGGGCTCCTTTGGTGGTTAAACGCGGTGCGAAATAATCTTTTTAATGGTCCTGGGGAGTCTTGATTTCCTTTGTGTGTAAGCCCATTATGTGTTTACTTGAAAGGACTCCCTTACTCCTTTCTGGCTTTCTCTGACATTCACCCTAATGCTTCCCTCTTTCTTGTCCAGAGCATGAAGCAGCACCCTTTGGAGGTCAGGAAGGAAAGAAAACACCACCGGAGCAGATAAAGAGCTGGCAAGCCTCCAGGCAAAAGACCTGCAAGAAGGAAGTGACTTTATTCAAGTCACCTCTTCTACCCCATTGCCCATGACCTCCTGGATTTTTACAGTAGGCATGGTGTTGTTTTATACTATTACTAATTGGTAATCAATTCCCTTTTAACATTTGGGTAACCCTTTTGGCTTATACACCCTATCCTGCAGTTTAGAAGGTGGAACGACAACAAAACAAAGCTATGGGATAGGAACATTGGTGGGGAAGGATGAGTTACCAATGACATGATAAGAGGGTCATTGAGGGAGTTCCCTGGTGGTCCAGTGGTTAGGACTCGGCGCTTTCACTGCCAGTGGCCCCGGGTTCAATCCCCTGTTGAGGAACTAAGATCCTGAAAGCCGCGTGGCATGGCCAAAAAAAAAAAAAAGTGGGTCATTGAAAGTCAACAGCAAGAGCCCTAAGAAAACACTAATACGTGGTGTTGATATCAAACCACATCATGGCTCTACAATTTGTTTACTGTGTCCTGAGAGATGCATAAACAATCTTCTGAGTGATGCTAACAATTAAGACACACCCGTGTTCCTATTGGTTGGGTTTGTTTATGGTTTGATTGGTCTGAAGGTGCCCAATCATAAGATTATAGGTTATAGCAACTCTACTCACAGGAAGAGCGACCAAAATCTTAGATTTTATATCATACATAATAATTTTACCTTTTCTAATTGAGTATCTTACAATATCTAGTCAAACAGAGCCGACAGATAAAATATATCAAAAACACACTGTCTTTCTCTTTAAAAAAAAAAAAATCTTTAAGCAAATGAGAAGACAAGCCACAGACTGGGAGAAAATATTTGCCAAAAACTCTTAAAATTAACAGTAAGACAACAAACAACCTCATTTTAAAAAATGAGACAAAGACCTTAACAGACACCTCACCAAAGAAGATACAAATAAACATATGAAAAGGTGCTCCACACTGTATGTTATCAGGGAAATGCAAATTAAAACAATGAGATACCATCACACGCATTTAGAACAGCCAAAATCTGGAACACAGACAACACCAAGTGCTGACGAGGGTGTAGAATAACAGAAACTCTGATTCATTGCTGGTAGGAATGAAAAATGGTGCAGTCACTTTGGGAGACGCTTAGGCAGTTTCTTACGTAACTAAACATACTCTTACCTTATGATCCAGCAATTATGTTCCTTGGTATTTACCCAAAGGAGTTGAAAACTTATGTCCACACAAAACCTGCACATGAATATAACAGCAGCTTTATTCATAATTGCCAATACTTGGAGGCAACCAAGATGTCCTTCGGTAGGTGAATGGATAAATAAACAATGGTGCGTCCAGACAACGGAATATTATTTACTAAATATTTACGTTTGATTGACTGAGAAGGACTCCAAGGGACAAAAGACAGGTGAGTAAAAGATGGTGTCATGAAAAATTTAGCTCTGATGGTCTCCCTCTTTCCCCTTTAAGTTATAAAGTGTGAGTTCAAGTTCTCAAATTTCCCTAGGGAGCTCTGAATGCAGCTGAGGATGTGCCAGAGATGGGCAAAGGACTGTACGATTTGGAAGGAATAAAAGTGAGAATAACTAAAGACAGTGAGACCCAGAAATTTAATTGCCCGCTGCAGAGACCAGGGAGTAGAAAAGCTAACCCAACAAGCTTCCTGCATCTTCGCCCACCATGAGCGAGATAACCAAGGGAAAAGGGGCATTGGGCTGGCAGAGGGAATTTTGGCTTCCATGTGCCATTTCCTGACTTTATATTAATTTTGCATTCCTTTTCTTTTTCCCCCAGTAAGTGTTTCTAACAGGGCAACTAACAAGAGAATTGAGTAAGCCGCACCATCCCATACCTCAGATAGACCTAAAGTCACTGGGAAAAGAAAGGGGACAGGGCAGGGAGGTTTTCGACATTGAAAACACAGAAGCAACAAAAATACTTAAGTCAGTGTTTTTCTGACTAGGATGTAGCTTAGCCAGAAAATCATCTTGTTGGATGATTTTGAGACAGAGTAGACAAATTTGGCCACTTCAAAACTTTTTAATAGTTTGAAACTTTGAGTGTGTTTTGGACAAGCACCAACTCCCGACCATTCTTAAAGTGCCCATCACAGCATTCCATAATTTAATTATAGTTTTTCGCTCCTAGTCATTTGCGGTATTTATTTTTCAAGCAGGTAAAGCGTGATACTTGGAAGAACAGAGTAGTTTGCAGTCAAATAGAAGAGGACAAATAATTAGACAACATTTCAAAAGTACAAGAAAAAAATGCCACCACAGCAGTTCAGATGCTGTTTTCCTTCTTATATATCATGGGCTATGAGTCAACCCAGCCGGAATATTATTAGAGGTTGACCTGAATTCTGGCATAATTACATGCATAAAAACTTGGATTTCAGCCCAATGTATAAGTTTACCCTTCTTACTGCAGCTGCTGCCCTTCAAGGGCTGGGAGATCTTTAATTCCCAATCGAGAGACAGTGCTGGCAGGACCTGAGGCTTGTTGAAGTCATCTTTGCAGTCAGACCTGATTAAACACAGCCTGGGTGGGAAGGAGTAGGCTGTCCCGGACAGAGGTCTGCACCTGCCAGCACCCTTTGTTGCGAGCTACAGACCCACTCTAACTGGCCTGGGCAGAAAATGTATTAAAAGCTGTTAGGTAGTTCACGGAAGCTCCGGAAGCCCAGAGAACCAGGCATGAAAGCTATCCAGCCAAGAGCCGTCCCCAAATGCTGCCAGAACACTCCCAGGACACTGGGACCTCCACGGAGGCCAGCTTCCCATCATCGGCTCGGCCTCTGGGGACCCAGTGTCTCCACCACCCAGTGCCCCCCCCAAAATGGGTTCTGTGCTGCATCTCCAGCCCCCAGAAGTTCTCTTCTAAATCTTAGTCTCCCGTTGGGCTGTGTCTGACTGAAGAAAGCCAAGCCAAAAAGGGAGCCAAGACGACAACTTCTGACTCTATCTTGGAGAGACAGAACCCATAACGTGGGAAATAATCTTAGGGTTAAAAAGAAATTAGCCACAGGAAGACATGGAGAGGTGGGCACATTTTCAGTCTTACAAATTCGTAGTAACATTGTGAACAAGTGAACATCAGGATCCTTCTATCCCTCTGGAACTTTCATGGACACTCATCTATTCAAATAGTCATTCTTTCTCATGAGAATGTAAGTTGCTAGTGGGAAGGAATCTCTTTCCATTTTGTTCGTGGAGGCAGCCAAAGCAAATAAAATAGAACTTAGCACAGAGTAGGTGCTCAATAAACATCTGCTGAACGAATGAATTTGTTGAACTCATATTTACTTCATGTCTATTAGACATCAAGGATATAAAAGTAACAAGACAGAGCCAGAATTCAACATGCTCTCGGCAGCTACTGACCCAGGTCTGCCGGGAAGGACAGCAATGATGGTACCCGTGATAGGTGCTTTGACAGAGGAAGGATGAGGTAGAGAGTTTAGAAGAAGTCCTTACTCTGGTTTTGGGAAGAGAGTATCTGGAAGGACACCCTAGAGGATGAGCCTGACTTAGCCAGCAAAGCACAGGACAGGAAGGCTCCTGGGATGGACAAAAGGAAGGAGAATGTCCAGGCCAATGGGCGGCATGTGCAGAAGCTTGGACATAAGAGAGTCCGGGATTTCAAGTAGCTCAATACAGACATCTTTGGGTTATAATTAGCCTTTGGGTTTCCACTCACAAGGTCACACAGAGGACAAGCAGGGAAAAGAAAGTCAGGTTGCAGTGGAAAACCAAAAATTAGCATTAAGTTCTTCCTAAAAACCCTGCTTGGCAAGAAGTTGTCATTTTCAGCAAATTGGTGATGGACAGTGTCACCTTTACCTAGAACAGTGATGGGCAGTGTCATCTTTAGGTCACTGGAACTTGGAAGCATTGGAACTTGTTGCCCATCACACACAAGGGCACTCTGAGATCAAAAGTGATTCTTAAATAAGAAAACAAATAACCCAATTTTTAAAATGAGCAATAGATCTGCACAGGCACCTCATCCAAGAAGACATACAGGTGGAAAATAAGCTTATGGGAAGATGTTCAACGTCATATGTCATCAAAGAAACGCAAATGAAAACAACAATGAAATACCACTATATACTTATCAGAATGGCCAAAATCTGGAACACTGACAACACCAAACACTGACAAGGATGTGGAGCAATGGGAACTCTCACTCATTGCTGGTAGGAATGCAAAATGGTACAGCCACTTCGGAAGACAAATTGGCAGTGTCTAACAAAACTAAACATACTCTTACCATACAATCCAGCAATCACACTCCTTGACATTTACCCAAAGGAGTTGAAAATTTATGTCTACACAAAAACCTACATGTGGCTGTTTATGGCAGCTTTACTCCTAATTGCCAAAGCTTGGAAGCAACCAAAATGTCCTTCAATTGGTGAATAGGTAAACAAACTGTGATATATCCAGACAATGGAATATTATCCAGCACTAAAAAGAAAAGAACTATCAAGTCACAAAAAGACATGGAGGAAACTTAAGTGCATATTACTAGGTAAAGAAAGTCAGTCCGAAAAGGCTACATACCATATGATTCCAACCCTATGACATTCTAGAAATAGCAAAACTACAGAGACAGTAAAAAGATCAATGGTTGTCAGGGGTTGGGGGGAGAGTGGGGTGAACAGTTGGAGCACAGAAGACTTTTAGGGAAGTGAAACGACTCTAAGATATTATAATTGTGGACACATGTCATTATACAGTTGTCAAAACCCATAGAATGTACAACACCAAGAGTGAACCCTGATGTAAACTCTGGGGGAAAAGTAGTTCTTAATTCATTCTTTCACTTTCATTCATTCAACAGCTATGAAGACAACCATACAATCTCATAAAGCAGTGTGGCTCATCATATTTAATTCATGCCCCTTTTGATACTCCGATTTTAAAAGTCCAAACAAATTTCATACCACAAATAAAAATAAAATGAAGTGATGGCTATTTTTAATACGCTATTTCGAACAACCGCAGGCCTGGTCCAGCAGCGATTCTAATATACCCACCCTTCTCAGGAGCATCCACCACCTCTACCCTGCCAAGCCCCACCCCCATCCCTGCCCCAGCGTGATAATCGCTGTGACACGGAAAGTCTGTACCAGCTCGTGTGAAAGGCAGTGTATAATAAGAGCTATAAGAAATGTAGGGAATTATTCTGAAAACAGGACCATCCTCAACTGGAACTAGTAGGTGGCATCTAGGGTTGGAACTGAAGGATGGGTAGGATTTCAAGAGCAGAAATGTAGAAAAAAACACCCATAAAAAGAAAGAGGCCTCAGAGAAAACACAGTGATGAGTAATCACAGGTCATAGATGAGAAAGCTGCATTGTCTAGTCTGACTAGAACAGACTACTTGTGTCAACACCCAGCACGGTGTCCCACACAAAGTAAGAACTCACTAAATATTTGTTGATAAACAAATGAATTTTGTCAGAGTCTGAAAGGAGAAAACTAGATTTCTACAAGACAGTAAAGAGCTTGAAATAGGGCAAAAACAGGTGGATTTTATTATGATTATAATAGGAATTTATGGAAATTTTTATAATTTTTTAGGAATTTATAGGTTTTTGAACAGGGATTGAACATGATCAGATCTGTGTGCTTTAGAAATGTTTTGTAGCCACTATCTATGGCATAGAGAAAATCCTCACGAAAGGAAAGTAGACAGAAGTCTGTGAAGTGATC
Organism: Balaenoptera ricei; assembly: GCF_028023285.1. Lineage (NCBI taxonomy): Eukaryota > Metazoa > Chordata > Mammalia > Artiodactyla > Balaenopteridae > Balaenoptera > Balaenoptera ricei. The sequence goes on from NC_082640.1 coordinate 23,948,035, forward strand.
CAGGTGTAAGCATAACTGAAAGTTTGCACTGTCTTTTATATGTAACTTCCTTACAAAATTGTTGTCTTAAAAGTCTTTCGTGAGACGATATGGAGAGAAAGAATATTATTACATATAATTTAAATACATTTCTTTTTTCACTGTTATGCATGGATTCATTTCTATTGTACCTCGCTTCCCAATTTCAAAAATAATACATGTTTATTATGGAAAATGTATAAGATATCAAAGATTACTTTAACCCTATGAAATTTTATCACACATAGAAAAGGTATACATCTTGGTTATATCTTTACAATCTATATTCTGTGTATGACATACACATACACGCACACACATATTCAGATCAATTTCCTCATAACTTTTATAATACGTATTTTTTCTCTTTAAAAATAAATATTTTTTAACTTTTTATTTGAAATTTTACATTTTAAATTTTAAAACTTTATTTTTTTATAATTATAAAAGTAATAAATGCTTATAAAAACAAAAATAGTGAAAACTGTAAAGAAGAAAAATAAAACCATCTACAATCCCACCACCAAATGAAAGATGCTGCCATCAACATTTTGTCGTAGCACCTAGGTTTCTCTCCCTCTTTTGATATAAGTAGATTAGACTACATAGATAGATGGTAGATACATAGATGCATAGATAATCAATAGATAAATGGACTCATCCATTTATCTAAGATAGATAGATAGATAGAGAGTTAGATAGATAGATTTTTTTTTTAATTTATTTATTTATCTTGGTTACGTTGGGTCTTCGTTGCTGCATGTGGGCTTTCCTTAGTTGCAGCGAGCGGGGGCTACTCTTCATTGCAGTGCACAGGCTTCTCATTGCGGTGGCTTCTGTTGTTGTGGAGCATGGGCTCTAGGCACACGGGCTTCAGTAGTTGTGGCACGTGGGCTCAGTAGCTGTGGCTCGTGGGCTCTAGAGTGCAGGCTCAGTAGTTGTGGCGCACAGGCTTAGTTGCTCCGCGACATGTGGGATCTTCCCGGACCAGGGCTCGAACCCGTGTCCTCTGCATTGGTAGGCAAATTCTTAATCACTGTGCCACCAGGGAAGTCCCAATAAATAGATTTTTAATGTGATAATACCTTTTACTCTTTTGTAATATTTTTAATCTAACAATATAATAAAATGGACATTCCCCATGTTGTTAAATACTCTTTTACATGATTTTTAAATGACTGCACACAATTTCATCATACAATTGTTCCATCGTTTCCTTAACAATTCCTCTATTGTTGTACATAGGCAGTTTGCAATTTTTTATTGTTATAAACAGCTCAGTAGTGAACATTATTGTCAACTGCTGTTTGCTCAACTCAAATTCAAGTTTCTTAGGATAAACCCGTGAAGGTAAAATTGTCCAGTCAAAGAGTTTAACTTTACCCTTGTGGCTCATTTAAAAACTCTTAAGTTCAGTAATACACGCCATCTCTTAAAATGCCATACATCAGATTTATTTTTGAGATCATTTCTGTTTTCTAAATAGGCAAATTGATTCACTCTTCTTCAGAATACCGAGAAGATAATACAGTGGAATACTGCTCAGCCAAAAAAAAAAAAAAGAATGAAATTTTGCCATTTGCAACAATATGCATGGACTTGGAGGGCACTATGATAAGTGAAACAAGTCAGACAGAGAAAGACAAATACTGTATGTTGTCACTTATATATGGAACCAAAAAAATACAACAAACTAGTGAATATAACAAAAAAGAAACAGACTCACAGATATAGAGAACAAACCAGTGGTTACCAGTGGGGAGAGGGAACGGGGGGGGGTGGGTGGCAAGATAGGGGTAGGGGAGTAAGAGGTACAAACTATTAGGTATAAAATAAGCTATAAGCATATATTGTACAATATGGGGAATATAGTCAAATTTTTATAATAACTGTAAATGGAATATAACCTTTAAAAATTATGAATCACTATATTGTACACCTATAACATAGGATATTGTACATCAACTATGCTTCAATATAAAAAATACATTAAAAAAATTTTTAAGAATACTAAGGGGCTTCCCTGGTGGTGCAGTGGTTGAGAATCTGCCTGCCAATGCAGGGGACACGGGTTCGAGCCCTGGTCTGGGAAGATCCCACATGCCGCGGAGCAACTGGGCCCGTGAGCCACAACTACTGAGCCTGAGCGTCTGGAGCCTCTGCTCCGCAACAAGAGAGGCCGCGATAGTGACAGGCCCGCGCACCGCGATGAAGAGTGGGCCCCACTCGCCGCAACTGGAGAAAGCCCTCACACAGAAACGAAGACCCAACACAGCCAAAAATAAACATAATAAATAAATAATAAATAAAAATTTAAAAAAAAAAAAAAAAAAGAATACTGAGAAGATATTAAATGATGCAAAACCAAAAGCCACATCTTTGTTAGCTCATTCACTCACTCCTTAAACCCATGTCAGTGGTGCCCAAGCCTTTTTCTGTTCTGTATCTTTTAATCTTCTAATAATCTCTGCTTTTAAATGTTTACGCATTGGAGAGAAAAAGAAAGATAGAGTACATGTGTGTACACGTGTGCATGCACAGGCACAAGTGACTATTGTGTGAACATCCTACGCCTTCCTTAGTCCAATGGGTGATGTAACTTATTAGCATTAACTACATTTATCCCATTTGGCGAGTCTGAAACACTGGGTTTATATACACTCATCATGGGTTGTATAACGATGGTTATCAAGAATTCCTAGACACCACAGAGTACAAATACCAACAAAACGAGGATGCTAATTATTTGCATTGCTAAACAGCATTTATTTCATACATATACAATAATCAACTAAATATAATGTTGGAACATTTTTTGAATAGTAACACACAAATGTCACTTTAAATATTCAATGAGATGATATTAAATAGTCATTAAGTCAGTAATGACCAGTCCTGCTCCCATGCATCCAAGCCCAACAGGCTCTCCAAGCTTCTTCTGGAAGATTCTGCCACTGGACAAAGCCAGGGTCTTATCCTCAGATGTTATCCTCACGTCTAAAACAGTAAAAGAGACCGGAATCTCCGTTGCTTTGAAAGAAGAAAATTGGGACCAAAAAAGTATCTTCCTAGACAAAGGTTGGGGCAATGGAAGTGAGAAATTTCACTCAAGTTCAAAGTAACCATCATGTTAAAACTGATAAGGGAAGACTACAGGCATCTCCAAATCTGTATGTAAACAGAGGTCAAATAAAGTAGAAAAACTCATATTTTAATTCTAAATGAAGAATTCTGGCATTGCTCTTTGTAGGACCACAAGCTTGCATTTAACACTCCTGCCACCCCGCCACTTCTGGAGCAAAACGTAAAAGGGTGCAAAAAAAACAAAAACAAAACCTCAGTAATTAAGATAAAGAACAATTTTAATAAAATATTTTAACCAAAATATTTATGACAAAAATCATAATATTTATGATGTTAAAATATGAAACATTTTAATACAGGATCATTTCTTTTTTAATTTTTTTTTCCATAATGCACTAATTCTTTATCTCAGTTCCTGGGTTTGTGCCCAAGGCAAGTGCTTCATTCTCCTCGCCCCGGTCCCAACCCTAAGGGAAACCGAGTCTCAGGTGCAGGTTAAAATCTAGTCAGGTCCAGCCAAAAAGGAAGAGGGTGGGGAAAGCAGCCTTTTCCTACAGCCCTGGGATGTCTCAGGCATAGAAACTTCCTCCCCACATCAAAGGAGACTGCAGCTGCCCAAATTTAACAAATAAAAATACAGGACGCCCAATGCAATGTGCATTTCAGATACACAAGGAATGTCTTTTAGTATAAGTATGTCCCATGCAATATTTGGGACATACTTATACTATTTTTAAAAACTCATTGTTTATCTGAAATTCAAACCTAACGGGGCATCCTGTATTCTGTCTGGCAACCCTCCCTCCATGCCACTCCCACCCCTGCCCCAGGAAGTCTCCCTTAACCCCAGGCAAGAGTTTCTATCTTCCCTGAGAGAGCCGGTCACTCTGAAGGCCCATAGCAAGAACAAAAGAAACAAAAATAACAAACCAACTGAAAGCCAGCCCAACACGGAAAGAATGTTATTGCACATTTGCTGACAGAGACCGAGGGAGATTTCCAACATAAACAAGGAAATTTAATCTCTCATTTGCAAAAGCTTCCCCTGTGCTAATTTGTTAACGGCTCATGTAGTGACAAAGAACCAAATGCATTTTATTGAGTTTCTTTTTTCTTATATGATGCAAATCAAAGCAATCCCTACTAGTAAGTGCAACTAGAGAGACCAGAAATGGTGCATTTTCCGAACTGGTCAGGTCAAACTCAGCTTCTTTTTCCCAACCAAATGGATTATCTGGCCAACCAACTTCCTGAGCCTTTTCAACCAAAGGTTGTGCATTTGTCATACTTGTGAGGCTGTGGATGACTTCAGACCCGATGTGAGTTTGCCTGTTAATGTTCCTTTTTGTCCTTCAGCCTGTTCTCTGCCTCCCAGGTAGGAGGCAAGAGAATCCAAAGCCCCCAGAGGAAAGATGCCCTCACACAGTTTCCTCTGCAGCTTGAGAAGGAGACCAATGCTGGTTTTTCTCCCTCCTCGACATCAGAGACCATGCTATGTCATCCGGCTGAATCTGAAAGAAGCCAGGAATGGTTTTCATTTAAAAATAATTAATTTTCAATCAAGGCTCTTCTTTCTGCTCATCAGATCTGGGCTACGCTATACATGGTCCTGAGCACAACTGCAGCCCCAGGAACTTCATCTTCTGCTTCCCAGAGATCAGCTAGAAAAGGAGGTCTCTCCTTCTCTCTCACTCTCTCTCTCTCATTCTCTGATAATGTCTATTTCTCTTGTCATGTTTTCCTATGTATTTTTCCTTTGTTACAAAATTGGATTCCATTTTTATATACGATTTTGTGTCCTGTTCACATCTTTGCCCTTTTCCATTGACAAAAATAAACAGTCTTCCACCTCCCCAGCTGCAGAAAGAGAGCAATAAAGGCCTATACACTTTTTTCATAAAGACCTGGAACAATTAACTCTCAGCCAAACTCTCCTTTAGAATAAGTAAGACTGTTTTGCTTTCACATGTGGCTAAAATCAACATATTTGGTTCTGGTGTGTGAACTTGGGCAAGTCAATTCCCAGCTTTGGTTTCTGTATCTTCATCTATAAATGGGAATTGAACCATCTCTACAAATGCTTCCGGCTCTGAGATTCTAAGCTGAACACTGATTTTCAGTATTATCTTTTAAAGGTTGAAGAGGTTTAGCCAATACGGGTATTTTATAGAGAAAATCACCATCTAGGAGCCCAGCAGTCTCCCAACTATGTGTTGAATTAGCAGGAGCTTGAATTGATAGATTGGGTAAAGGGGTGATGTGATCATTTCCTTCCCTCGACCGTATGCTGTATGTTCATCCCATGACGATCAGTCAACGTGCAGAGAGGGCTAATATAGTAACCATGCTTAGCACTCAAGGGACACACAAGGGCTATCATCATATAAAGGTGTGGAAGGTAGCACAGAATTACATCCAGTCCAATTAATCATCAACTTCACTCTTAGATGACTTAGATCAGACCCCTTTTTTAAAGTTACTCCTGAGCAGGAATGGGATGCTGGGCTCTAAGTAGCTAAAAATATAAACCCAGACCCATAAAGGCAATGGTGTAATGTTGGTCCAGGCTTTAAAAAGAAAGTCTTACACCTCTAAGTAGAAATTTTTGTTTAAATTTTTAAACATAATCCATGACATTCTAATGGGTGGAATGTAATCTAGCTGAATAACCATGAGATAGGACTACCAAGTTACAAAACTAATCCTTGAAAAAAAGAAAAAGAAAAAAGAAACCTGTACTTATGAACATAAGTTAATGCTGTCATTAGAAGACTATGAATTATTTCAAGAATAATATCCCTGCTCAAAACACTAGTCAAAACTTCATTCTCAAGCCATTGAAAAATGTCATCCCCACTCTATATCACTCTCAAAAACAATAAGTTTTGGATTTATTGTGGCCATTACAGGATCAGCAAGATTTTCTGAAATGAAAGCTAAAGTTTATCATTGGCTTTTTTTACAAGCCTAGTTTCCAAGTGGCATTTTGGTGCTTCTAAAAATCAAAGCAATCAAAATATAAAATTTCCTACCTTTGCATAAGTTGAAAGGAATACAGCATGGTCTGTGAAGGCAATTCCAAAAAAAGATCCAGAAAACTGTGCTGGTCACTGGCAGTTTAGTTAAAATAAGCGTATATCCCAACAATGCAATCACTTAAAATAATACAATACTCACCCATGTGTCAACATTCCAGATTTTGTTTCCCAAAAAAAATCCTCAATCATCGTTTCCAGTTATAAAAGGGTTGAAAACACGCAATTGTCTCTATTCTCTCCTGAAACCCCAATAAAAATAACAGTGAAGAGATTTATTTTAAGGAGTAAATAATCCACAAAGATAAAATAATGTGAGAGGAGACAGAAGTTTGAAAGATGGATAATAAAAGGAAGAAGGGTGTGGGCTTAGCAGTTACAAGTGAGCTGAATCATAGGCAGTACCATTGTGTTGCAAAACGCAGCAGCCTTGATCCTAAACCACAGTGGAGAAATCCAAGAAACAATCAAATTTTTACCACCCAAATCCCCAAATGGCTCAGATGCTACTATTGGGTATCCCTGGGAGTGGAAGTGAAGATGGAACTCTACACAGGAAGGTGTGTTAAAAATCACTTATGAAGGAAAGAGCAACCCAGGTTCTCTAGTGTCAGGGGACTGTCTTTTCCCCACCCTCACAGAAATGTGAAGGTGTAATCTCTGCAGAGGCTAAAAGAGAGGAGCTCTAGATTGGGGCACCCAAGGCATAGTTGAAAGTGACGGGTGCCCCCAAGAAAACAGATGGATTAAAATTAAAGCTTGCCTTCTGTAAATTGAGATCTCAAACGCTCGTCTTTCAGAACACTGGCATCTAGGGTTCTTCATCTAACTGGAGACTAGAATGTTCTTTAGATAAGTTGACAAGACTTTGGGGGAGAAAAATATAAAAATTGAGGTAAGGGTTCCCCAAATAAATGGTCCAACCAGACTACCCTACAGAGATAGCCACAGTCAACACGTCCTCCTCATGAACATAGGGGATCCAATTAGCCTTTTTTAGCTTCTCTCCTCTTAAGATATCAGCAGACAATCAAGGGAAAGCCTTTAACAGAAAAAGCAGAGACCAAAACAGAGAGCCGCAGCAAGGAGAAAAGAGAAACCATGCAGGAAGACGAATACTTCAAATAACCATCACTGATATATAAAAAAGAGTATTCTTTAAAAGTAGGGAAAACTAAGAAAAAGCTCTTGAAAATTAAAAATATTGATATCAAAAATTAAAATCTCAATAAGAGGGTTATAAGTTAAGATCAGAAAATGCCCCAGAACATAGCACATAATGTTGAAAAACAGAAGAGAAAAACAAAGAAAATTAGAGATCTGTTCTGGAATTCCACAGAGAAAGAAAAGAGGAAAGGAAGGTAAGGGTGAAATTATCAAAGAAATTATTCAAGAAAATTTCCCAGAATTGAGGAATGTGAGTTTCCAGATTAAAGTAAATGAGTGCCCAACAGTGTAAATGAAAAGAAACCCAGACTAAGGCACATCTTTGTGAAGTCTCAATCACTGGAGACCAAAAAAAAAAAAATCCTAAAATATTGAGAAGAGGAAAAGAAATATACAAAGGATCAAAAATCAGAATGGACTGAGGTATCTCAATGTCAAGGCTGAGAGCTAGAATACAATGGGGTAAAGCCTTGAAAATGCTTAGGAAAGATTATTTGCAACTGAGAATATCAACACTAAGCCTGTTAATTAAGTTTGAGGATAGACTAAAGACATTTTCAGACACTGAGGCCTCAAAATTCATCTCCCATGCACACCTGGTAAGGAAGCTGCTACAGGAGACTCTCCAACAAATGAAGTGAGGAAAGAAAGGGGAAGACATGGAAAAATAGGGACCAGGAAACAGGGTTCCAACCCCACAAAGGGGAAAGGGAATCCCTTGGACGAAGTGAAGGGAGATTTCAAGGCTAGAAAGCAATTACCAGACTGACGATCAGGAGAGAACTTTCAAAACAATGAGTTAAGAGCACACCTGATGGATTTGAATATATTGAGAGGAGATTAAAACAAGTAAAAGGAAGTTTGGGGGATCAGGGATCATAAAAAACCAAACCGAAAACTAAGTAAAAAGAAGACAATTATTAACTCCAGGAAAATCAAAAAGTTATGTAAGAAAGCAAGGTAATCATAGTATAACAAATGTCCCAGGTGTGATTAGCATTTAGATGGCCAGAATAACATAACTACACTTACTACATAATTCACTGGGAGAATGAGGGAGATGGGCAGTAAGTATTGAAAAGGTGTTGGAAAGGAGGTGAGGTGCAGGTTTGGTGAAAGAGAAAGAAAGTTTCCTCTTAAAGAGTGGAAAGAAAATAGAAAATACCTAATACTGAAAAATAAAGAGCATTTTAAAACATGTTATTTAGAGATAATGGAGGTTAATATCAAAAAGAATAGTTGACGGCGATTTCCTCTGGGGATCAAGAAAATGTAAGAGGGTATCTTAGTCTGTTTGGGCTGCTATTACAAAATACTACAGACTAGGTGGCTTATAAACAACAGAAATTTATTTCTCACATTTCTGGAGGCAGAAAGTCTGAAATTGAGGCCCTCTTCAGGGTCACAGACTTTTCATTGTGTCCTCACATAGCGAAGGTGTCTGGGGACCTCTGTGGGGTCTCTTTTATGAAAGCACTAATCCCGTTTGGGAGGGTTCCACCTTCATGACCGAATCACCTGCCAAAAGTCCCGCCTCCTAACACCATCCCATTGGGCCTTGGCATTTAAACATACGAATTTGGTGGGGACTTCAACATTCAGACCATAGCAGGGGGTATTGGGCAAAAGACTGCGATTTGTCGTAATAAATCTTGTCATCTGACTCTTTAAATTATGTGCATGTGTAAATTTGATATGAATAAAATCTAAACTATGAAAACTCAGATATGTTATTTTATATCCGCATCAGAGTCCCAGGGCAGGATGAGGGTGCGGAGAGAATAAAAAGAACCCTTGGAGTCACAGGGAGGATATCAGCAAATATTTGGTGGCAGCTCTTCAAAACCTTAGCTGGAATTCCTCTAATCCACAATAGAATGAAAGCTAGTTTTAGATCATCTGTCTTTCAAACCAATATGACCTCTTTCCAAACATGTTTGACTGCCCATGTGCAGTGCATTAAATACAATAATAAAGCCAATCAAAGGGGCCTCCCACAAATATTTTTGCTACATAGACCAGACCACAACATTTTTCCTACACCTACTAATGTCAGCAATGATGTGTCAGTGGCAGGAAGCTGTAATGACATCAAAAAAAAAAGCCTACTACAACAGCAGGGTTTGTATCTTATTAAAATTTGTAATAACCAAAGGCCAAAGCGGCAGAAAAGAAACTGCCTTCCCCTGGTAACTGAGACCGTAATTCCACTCAAATGTGTTAAGTGAGTGGTATAATAAATTAAAATAGTTAACATGTATTGAGTGCTTTCCATGTGCAAGGAGCTGTTTATTGCTTTGTGTGTATGAGGTCCTTCCATCCTCACGGCAACCTTGTAAAGTAAGTACGATGTGTCTCATTTTAAAGATGAGAAGATTGAGGCACAGAGCAGTCAGAACTCATGATGGTACAGCTGGTGAGCGATGGATCTAAAGTGGAAGGAAACTAACCCCACCCCCTATCGCAAGCCAACCCTGCCGCAACCTTGCAGAGATGCGGAAAAGATGTTGCCACCTCTCCTCATAAAGAGCGGACCTCCTGTGTGAACCCCGCAAACAAGAACCAGATCCTTAACCCTACTGATTGAGTCCTTAACACGTGCCAGGGCTCTGCGAAGCATTTCACAAGCAATATCTCCTTTAATCTTCCAGCAATCCCAAGAAGTAGGTATTATCACTGCCACGTCCAGATGGGGAAAGTGAGGTTCCCAGAGGATAAGAGAAACTCCCCTATGTCTGTGCGGTCATTACATGGCAGAGCCAGGATACAAGCCTGAGCTCTTTCGTTCCAAAACCCTCTGCCTTTTACAAACAGAAACGACTGATGAAAAAAATGACGGTTCAAAGTGGAGAATCCAACAGGAAAGAATCCAGAAGTTGTTCTTTGAGGATAAAGATTGCAGTGCTTTAATCCTCACAACAGTCAACAGGTATTATTTTATTGATTTGATGTTGTTGCTACTGTTAAGAGATAGTTTTTTGCTTAACTTTAATATAAATGTTTGAATTAATCATTACAAATTTAATTGTTTAAGACTCACAGATATAGAAAACAAACTTGTGGTTACCAACGGGAGAGGGAAGCGGGGAGGGACACATTAAGGGTACGAGATTAACAGATACACACTACTATATATAAAATAGATAAGCAACAAGGACCTACTGTATAGCACAGGGAATTATACCCATTAGCTTGGAATAACCTATAATGGAATATAATCTGCAAAAACACTGAATCACTACACTGTACACCTGAAACTAACACAATATTATAAGTCAACTACATTTCAATAAAAAGAAAAGTGAAGTCAGATAAGAATTTAATTGTTTAAATTTAGATGATTCAATTTGCTTTAAATTAAACTGCCAGGAAGTGACAGACAGCAGTGGAAGGAAGGCTGTGGGCTCAGTGTTCTATCCTCACTAACCCCTCAAACCGAGCTCCACACGTGAGAACACTGATTTCCACGTGCAATTGCAGACCCTCTCTTTAGCAATCTTGGGGAAAAAAATGCCTATTTTGTCGTGAAGACTGCATTTACCCCTGTGGCACAGTGGTTAAGAATCCGCCTGCCAATGCAGGGGACACGGGTTCAATCCGTGGTCCGGGAAGATCCCACGTGCCGCGGAGCAACTAAACCCGTGCGCCACAACTACTGAGCCTGCGCTCTGGAGCCCACGAGCCACAGCTACTGAGCCCACGAGCCTAGAACCCGTGATCCGCAACAAGAGAAGCCCCTGCTCACCACAACTAGAGAAAGCTCACACGCAGCAACGAAGACCCAACACAGCCCAAAATGTTTAAAAATAATAATAAATAAATAAATAAATAAATAAATAAATAAATAAATAAATTATACTACAATTACTCAAGAGTGGTCTGGGTAAATTGCTCCCTTTTCCAGCAGGCACCGCTAGTGAAGGCAGAGTGACAGGCAACATCTCCATCTATGCTCAGGAACGCAAAGAGGAGGAGGGGGAGGAATGGAGAGAGAAGATTGCCCCTCCAGCCTTAATAAGCTAAATGGTGAACTTCTGTCCTCCTCAGCAAGGCTTCTGGGACAGTAAATCCTGGAGGACCACAGTTCTTGTCCTCGCTGAACTTGGACAGCAGCGTCTGTCTGTGCCGTCCACTCGGTTCTCAGTACCACTTTTGCCTGTTTAACTCTCCCCTCAAGAGGCACCTGGGAGTTCAGACTGTGCTCTCACCTCCCTTTTGTCCCCAGCTGTGCCTTTACACAGCACGTGTCTATGTACAGTCTGGAACCTGACAAATATTTATCAGCTTTCCTTGTTCTTGGAGGAGGAGAGAGGAGGACTGGATGACTGAAGACGGGGGCCCTTGAGAGCAAATCCAGTTCCCGTCCGAGAAGACAGCTCAGTGTATTCTGCTGACTTTATTCCCTTCCTCAGCTCTGCTGAAGAAAATGTTCTCTTTTGTAACAAGGGCACCTAAGAGGAAGGAAAAGTGCCTCTATAATCTTGTATTTGAGAATCAAATTTCACAGACATTCCCATTTCTGTCAATGAACAAAATAACTTCTGTTTCTGATATGTTTCCCCATCTCTCTAGCTGGCCAGGATGGTGTGGGGATCTGATGTGGAAATGTTCGCAAGCACTTAGATCTGTGGACGGAACCACGCCTGGTGCCCGTGGCACTTGATCCAGAATCGGCAGGGCACCGCGTGAATAGGAATAACAATAACAGTAATGACTAGCCTTTTGCTACAAAAAGGAATTGGGCTGCTTCCCCCTCTCCTGGGTTTTAAGCAAGATAGAACTAATGTCAACCAATGGAAAAAACTTTCAAAAACACAGAACTGGGATCTCAGCCGGACACCCCTAGCAGAAAACACTTGTAGAGGCTGTGCTTTGCTATACGCATAACCTCCACACAACCTCAAGTAACTCCTAAACGTGGCTCAGCCTGTGAAAGAACAGAAATAGGCATTTCTTCATAATCCCTTTCTTTGCAGCAGAATAGAGGTGAATAAGATGATCCTTCAATAATCTCTATTGCTTTAGGATTTTAGAATATTTGGTATTTCTCCACGTCAGTTCGGCCCAAATAATTCATTATTGCATTAGGAATTGAAGGGGAATTGTCTTCTTGCTCTTCATTTTCCCCCAACTGCCCCTTCTGGTCCGACCTCCCCACCCAAAACAAACAAGCCAACAGGTAGTATGCTGTGGAGGCCATGACAAGGAAGGGCCAGTGTGGTCCATGAAGAGCCGTGTCCAAAGCCTGTTCGTACCAGCTCAGATCCCAGAAATCAAAAGCACAGGCTCGGAAGCTAGTCTGAATGTTTTCAACAGCATGTGCTCCTCTGGGACCTGTTTGCTGGCAACCTGACGCTTTGACTCCTGGCCCCCAGGCTGATGGGCAACATTGTGAAAGGCCATACAAGGTGGCCCATGTATTCATTAAAAAATGAAGACCTAGACCTGGGATGCATGTTTGAATTTGGACTCTGGTGAGAGGCTGCTTGTAAACTCAAAAAGAGTTCACTTCCTCTGGTCAAATTCTAATTCCTCTTCCTGAAAGGAAAGAGGAACAGATTCCCATGCTGATTTTATGGCTTATAATCAGGTATCAGAAGGACAGAGGTGGCGAGGAGTTGGTGACAGGTCATACTTCCCTCGGAGCCCAAGTAGATTTCAGACCTAAGATGACAATCGGCTGATTCTCTGGATCAAGGCATGAGCACATCCCATGGGAATATGCCTCAAAGGGGACCAAATTCATCAGCCACGTGAAACTCCATACCAACTTCCTATCATTACAGCCCCTCCAGGCCACACATTTGGGGCAGCCTTCAGTGGGCAGGGGGAGGGGCAAATCTTCTGTAAGTCGGTACCTGATTTAGACTAGAATTATGACTCTCTTCTTGATACACAGTCTGGAGGATCACCTGTTAACATAATTTTTTGCAACATTCCCTCTGAAAACAAAGTCTCAAAAGAAAATGTTACCCATTCATTTATATATTTTTAAATTTTTCTTATATTTTCTGTGCTAAGAGATTTGAAAGAAGCTAAATAACGATGATAGAGAATCCCAAGCTCCAAAATGAAGTTCGTCCATCACTGATGGACATGTCTGGTGAACACATCTACAAGCTTAGAGGCCTTTTTAAAGCTTATTTACAAGTTTGATTTATGACCAGCTTGGAGTCTTTCTAGATTCAAACTCAAATGGAACAGGAAGCTTCTGGAAGATCATAGCCTTGCCTTTAAGTGCACTTCTCAGGCCCCACCTCCCTAGTTGAAAAGATGGTAACATCAAATCTCCCCAAAATTGCACTGGAACAACATATCCCTTACCCAGACCCCCATTCTGCAAAATAATAAGTAAAATACAAATATGATTAATAAAACACAATTCCTGAGCCTCAGAAATGGTGACACCGAATGATGTCAAAGAAAATGATGGAATCTGTTTCTCAGAGGTTTTTCAGAAGATGTCTGTAATAATCTTTCTGTCATGGCTTCTTAGAGAGACCAAAATTTTGTTCTCAGACTGTGGGCACACCCCCATCTCAGCTTCACCATCAGTTAAGCGTGATCTCAGAGTTCCCTTTCAGCGCCAATCTTTTAAATCAAAGGAACACTCTTAAGTTACCATCCGAAGAGCCCTGCAGGCCTAAGAGTCCACAGAGCTTGGCTATCATTGCTGGTCAATCCAAACTACTATTGGGAACCAAATGGAAAGCAGTGAACGGGGGGAAATAGTTCTCACTCATTAAGAAAAATATTAATGACCAAAAAAAAAATTTTTTTGGAACCATCACTTAGCTCTGATGCGAAACAAGAGAAAGTTAAGCAGAGTGGGGGTGGGAGCAGGGGGCATTTATTCAGAGCTTGTCTGCCCATCCCTAGTTGCAACATCCATTTTCTTCTCCCTAAAAACACTGCAACACTCCATCCCTGAAACTGACCTAGTTTGCGTCTGTTTCTTTAAGAAAGGAGGCCCTCGCTTCATCCAGGTAGGTGGAAAAGCGATCTGTGCCTGGAAACTTGGTGTGATGCCCTCCATCCTTTTTTAGCAGGCTCCAGGTGAGATGAAGCCAGTGCCGCTGTTGCTTACAAAGACCGCAGGGAAGGGGCTTCCCTGGTGGCGCAGTGGTTGAGACTCTGCCTGCCAATGCAGGGGACACGGGTTTGAGCCCTGGTCCGGGAAGATCCCACATGCCACGGAGCAACTAAGCCTGTGCGCCACAACTACTGAAGCCCGCATGCCTAGACCCTGTGCTCTGAAACAAGAGAAGCCACCACAATGAGAGGCCTGTGCACTGCAAAGAAGAGTAGCCCCCGCTCGCCACAACTAGAGGAATCCCACGTGCAGCAACGAAGACCCAACACAGCCAAAAATAAAAACAAATAATTATTTTTAAAAAATAAAAATAAAGTGGCCAACCCCCAGAGAACAAAGAGTAGCCTTCTTATTTCTTTGCCTTTCTCTCCCCAAGACCTAACACAACGTGTAGCTCACGGTTGAGGCTCGTTGCCTGGTGGGTCTGTTGACCTTCTAAGGGACACATTAGGGAGATACAGGCTCTGAGAGTGAATTCTCTTTCCAGTGTTTCCCAGAAGGAGGTGTTGCATCCACCTGCAGCAGAATCTCCTACAGTCCTTGCTGAAAATGCAGATTCTCCAGCCCCTTCCATACCTGCTGACTCAGAATGTTGGGGGTGGATCCTGGGACGCTGCATCTTTTAACAAGCTTCCCAGGTGAGTCTCCTGCACATTGGAGTTACTGGGCCATCAGTTCAACTCCATTTTAACTTCTTTAAGACCTTTCTAGGTGGGAGGGAAAGTTGACTTTTGATTAAAGGAGGACTATGTGTGGAAGTGGTTTTAAGTCCCTCAGCAACTGTAGACATCTGTGCACATCGGTGGCCTGCCTACTAACAGCTGACGTGAGATCACCTTGCCTGACCCTGCCTGGACCATGAAGCCTCTTTGATCATCAGTCCAGCCTTTATAAGTTGGTCACGCACTGGCAAGTGGCGAACCATCTTCTATCACATTTCCCATTTGTTATTGACCTGAGGCCTCAGCAAGAGGATCGTGGAGTCCCCGACCCTCGCTCAGGTGAGACGAGCCCCGCAGGTGTGTGAAAAGCACAGCATACTGGACCCTATGGGTGCTGTCTTCTGGGTCAGGGCAAGGGCTGTAGGACACAAATTAGTTTATTCAGGGTTAGCAGTCTATTTGATTGTCAGGTTTTTGTGGGACAGTTCATTTGGTTCATTTTGATTAAACCAAAGAGCAGTTGACTCGTTGACTCAGTGAAATCAGTCAAAGTGGTTGTGCACACACAGACCTAGCCCAGGAGAAGCTGCTTTGTGACAAGCCATCAGGATGAAAGAAAGAGGTGAGGACAGAGTGTAGTGATCTCTGCTACTCATAACTCCAAGTTGCCATCGTCTATCCTCCTGGAAAGGAGTAGAACTTGCCTGAAAATGTTATGTGATGAAAATGGAAGGAAGTGGCACAAGAGACACAGCATATACCCAAAAGGGAAACAGGTTTCCAGTGTAGCTCTGCCCAGTGGACAAATATATGAAAATATGTGAAAAGAGATCTAATTCATTCCCTTTAGCCTTGTGATAGAGTACATATATTTCTCTCTTCTATAACCAGATCTTCTTCGGCACAAAGTTCTGAGTCTTTGTCCCTGCTGTAGGAGGCTACTAGCCCAAATACCTCCGGAGAGAAATAGAGTCAGCCCTCTGCATCCACAGCTTTCACATCCACTAATTCAACCAAAATGTTAAAAATATTCGGGAAAAAATTTCCAGAAAGTTCTAAAAGTCAAAACTTGAGTTGGCCACACCGGCAACAATTTACACAGCATTTACATAGTATTAGGTATCATAAGTCATCTGGAGAGGATTCAAAGTATACAGGGGGATGTACAGAGGTTATATGCAAATACAACGCTGTTTTATATGGGGATTTGAGCATCCAAGGCTTTTGGTCTCCTGAGGGGTCCTAGAACGAATCTCCTGTGGATACTAAACAGCAACTGTACTCGATTACTTCTGAAATCATTTAAAAGGCTGAATTGTGGGAAAACTAGGTTTAGGAGATGCAGGGGAGGTGCTTGATGAAAGATGGTGTGTGTGTGTGTGTGTGTGTGTGTGTGTGTGTGTGTGTGTGTGTGCGTGCATGTTTTCTTTTAAAAGATGGGTGCTATTTCAGGCTCTCTCACATAGAAATATAACAAAAGAGTGTGAAGCTCAGAGCCACAGCATGCCCATCTGTCGACAGGCTGTTCAATTAACTTATTGTTACCAGTGAAACACCAGCTCGGTGTGTCTGCAGAAAGAGGAAGTCCCAGGTGCTAGAGTGACAGCCATTAAGCTGCTGGCAAAGCTGAGCAAGCAAGCTGTTCCTTTGGAGTCAGCCTGCCTCTCTTCCTCCTCTGGCTCCTTCCTTCCCTCTCTGTCTTACTTCCTCATCTTTCCTCCTCCCAGCTCACACCTCGTTCCCTTTCTTCGCTTTATTCCTTCCCTCATCTGGGGAAGAGAAAAGGCCACCTCCTCCATTTCAGTCGAGCATTTCTTCTTGAGCAAGAAGCCCTGATGGAAGAGAAATGGGCTGGGTTCTGAGAATTTGCTGAAGCTTCTATTTATTTAAACAGAGCCAAGGAAGGGTGATGGGGGAAGATCGTTTTTGCCACCTCAAATGAACATCAAACCATTCCCCACCCTTCCCTCCCATCATGAGGTCTGATTTTCCGCCCTCCACCCTCTTGCTGACAGCTCTCCCACTCTCTAAGTCATTTCTTGGTTTCGCTCTCAAGGGGCAGAGAAGACAGCAAGGCGGGGCACAAGCCCTGGTTCAAACCCCAGGGTGTACATACGCTGGGGGCTCCCTCACCCGTTCCAATCTTGGGGGGGGGGGGGGGCGTTGGTTTTCTGCAGGGGCAGAACTGGGCCTCTCTTGACTCATGGCCATGGAGCTTGCAGATTTAGGGTCGCCTTTATCATCATATTTTCACGATCTGAGCCCACTGGCAATTGCTCAGAGGGGAAAATAATAGTCTTCAAAGGAGAAACGTGAATGCTATAGACATGGATATATTCTAAGCATTAGAGCTAATTATAAGGGATGAATCACAAATTTAAACGTCTTAAATATAGGCATAAAAAAATAATTAACCCTCAAACAGGAAGCTGCTGAACTGTCAGATCGCACCGTTTGAGAACCAAGAAAAGCAAGTCAGCACCCTGTAAGCATGAGAAAAGTGAGGTTAATCCTCTGCTGGGGTTTCAATATTCTGTTCATTTCTATAGGTGTGCTAAGGAAGGCCCTTATACGGGTGGAAGAGTCTACTCATGAGACCGAAACTGTCATGGTGGAAACACCCTCTGTTCTTTAGAAAGTAACACTCTCCAGAAGATACATCCAGCCTGAATCTCCCAATGGGAGTGATTCAGCACTCATCAGTATAAGGATGTTTCAACCTAAAAGCAGACAAACTCCACAGTTTCATCAGGCAATTTCATTCATGTTTTAGTTGCTCTCCACTCAGTTTGAAAAGCTGTCTAAGAATCCCTTCACGGGCATTCTCTACATAATCACAACATCTCTTTGTCTGGGATTAGATGCTCCTAGAAATAAGAAGTTGTGGTCTCATCCAACTATACCCCTTTGTTCCCCACGAGGGGTCAAACCTAATAATACAGACCCACGTGACAGTCACAGATGAGGGTGAAAATGAGTCTAATGGTGCCAGATGAAGGAAACGACTCCAGGAACCAGAAGCCGTGGCTTCTAGGTTCAGTTACTTTAGCAGCATCGCTACGGCCAAGCACATGGCTCCTGCTGCTTATTATCGGGATTAGCAGTCAGAGAGCACTTCCGTTCACGGCATCTGGTATCAGAGTCACCAAGGAAAATGCACCGGCAGTCAGGCACAGGATCGAGCCACGCTTCCACGTAGAGAAGAGACAGAATCAAGGTCAGGAGTGGGGTCAGCTCTCCATGGCCACGGGTCCCTCCCTTCTTGTGCTGCTGCAGAAGGACTCCATCCCCTCCTCCCAGGGGAAGGATGTAGCGGTGGGGTTGGACGGATGCCTTGTGATGCACACGCCAAAGCAGAACAACGGAGCTCACGTGGAATCTGAAACAGGGAAAGATATTCCCACACAAGGTGGCAAGTCCAGCACCGGCTGTGAGGACCCTACATCTCTCAGTAAGGAAGTGTTCAGACCCAAGGCCCCTTCTCACGTGACCTAGTGGGGGTGAAAAGGTTCCATGCTCGAGACTGCCTTCCCAACAACTAGGACCTTAATCCTCGAACCACTTAGTCCCACCAATCTGTCTCCTCATCTGTAAAATAGAGAC
Source organism: Balaenoptera ricei (assembly GCF_028023285.1). NCBI lineage: Eukaryota > Metazoa > Chordata > Mammalia > Artiodactyla > Balaenopteridae > Balaenoptera > Balaenoptera ricei. The sequence goes on from NC_082640.1 coordinate 23,966,697, forward strand.
AACAGTGACGACCCTACTTCTCCATACAGGGCTCTCATTAGAGGAGGCCATTTATGGAAAGGAGCTTTGAAAAATGATAAACCCCTGTGGGACATGGACGTGTAGTGAATAACCTAGTAAAGTTCTCAAGAAACAGTACAACTTTTTACCCCATTTGAAGTAAATTGTTAATATCCGAGAGTCCACTTGGGGTCCAGCCTGAATGAAAATCAATTTCTTAGCACTTCTTGACACCCCTGGGTTCTTCCACATCAAATTTTGACAATAAGAGTTCTTTCTTTCAGTCCAATGACTGTCTCGAATTTTCACTTTCGCAGTACATTTCCCCTTCACCAAGAGCACCCACGTCAGTGCTCGTCTTCCTCTTTAGACCTGTCTTAACTTTTTTGTTCCCAAATCCCCGGTTCCATGATGGTTGATGCTGGCTTTCACCATCCAACCTTCATCTCTCCACTTGTCAATTTGATTTTTTAAAGTGCTTAAATTGAATGCAGTTCTGCCATTTTAATGGTATTTTACAAAAATAGTTAACACACACATAATATCTGGCTATGGTTATTTGAAAAGACCAAGTTACAAAATTATATGTAGTAACAATCCCATTTAACACATACACACACATCCTGCACACTTACACACTTATCCTAAAAATTGAAAATGTACATACATCAAAATATTGAGTAGTTATCTCTAGGTAGTGAGAACAAATTTCAATTTATTTTTCTTTGTGCTTATCTATATTCTCTATGGTTTCTAAAATAAGCATGCTTTTTTTTGGAAAAAAGGAAAGAAATTTATTTTAAAATGCTGCCTCTTCCCTCCTGCAGAAGGGAACATATTGTATTAAATAAATCAAAGACAAAGTATCCTCCTCTAACTGAAATTATCTTCATCACGGCCCTGGTGATCTGAGTAAGAATAAATCCATCATCTATTGCAGTGGCTGCAACCTTTTTCCATAGTAAGAAAGTTTATGTCAACCCCATACACGCATATAGGTATACATGTGACAGAAAAAATTTTCAAGAAAGAGTACGAAAACACAATATGTTCCAATGTTTTGTATTCTATGCGATTCCAGTACTTTAATGTTGGTTGCCTTGCACTGAATTCATTAACCACCGTTGGAAAGAATCTGATCTATTGCAAACTCCTCATCTGACAGAATTAGGAGCCTTACCGTCAAACTCGGTTGCCTTCTGGGACAAAAGGCAAGTCGTTCTAAAGAACATCCTTGGAAGAGATTGTTTCTCCATCACCTGCGGCATCTCCAGAAGTGAATTACACTTCCGTCCTCTGAGCCAGATCCACACATTTTCCATGCCCCAATCAGCCAATACCAAAATGAATGTTCCAACAGTTGAGCTTCCGTGAGAAAGTTTGTGATACCAATGTCTTGATTTTAGAAATGGTGACATTGGAAACAGTTTTCCCTCTTGGAAATGAGTGTGAAAGCTCCTAAGCTTGGCAGACTCACAGATACAGAGAACAAACAAGTGGTTACCAGGGGAGAGAGGGAAGAGGGGAGGGGCAACATAGGGAGAGGGGATTTTAAAAAGTGTTAAAAAGGGTTATTATGGAATTATATGAAATCATGTGTGTGAAACTTTTCAAAATTGTAAAGCACTATAGAATTTAAAGAATCTTTCATTCAATAAAAAAAAATTTTAAACTCCTTTTGGGATTAAAATATATACACAACTATATATAAAATAGATAACCAGTGGCACAACATTATAAATCAACTATACTTCAATAAAAAATAAATAAATAAAATAGATAACCAACAAGGACATACTGTATAGCACAAGGAACTATACTCAATATTTTGTAATAACCTATAATGGAAAAGAACCTAAAAAATATTTTATATATATATATATATATATATATATAATATAACTGAATCACTTTGCTGTACACCTGCAACTAATACAACATTGTAAATCAACTATATTTCAATTGAAAAAAATTTTAAGTACCTCTAGGAAAAAAAAACTCCTGCTCTTGGAAACCAGTATAAATTTCCACGGAGCAAAAGAGGTGAAGATGGACCCAAATTCAATCACAATCTAGTATATTACATGGCTAGCATCTCACAGCTTCCTATCCTTGTCATCTTCTTGTCTTTTAGTTAACGATAGAATTGGATGCAATAATATTAATAATCATCTTCTTCAAGCTTATAAGATCTAAGATACCACCCAAGTTATGATGAGCTACAGAATATCCATTATGTATAAGACAAATGCACGTTCCAGCATATAACTGCCCCCTGGAACACATCACACAAACAACAGCACTCTGCGTGGAGGGACAGGAGTGAAGGTCAGCGGTAAGGATTCAACCGCATGCAAAGATGCTGGCCTCGGACTGCTCCCCTATCAAATCAGGATGGTTCACTCACACGCTGATGTGATCCGAAAACACTAGCAAATTCTCGCGGTGACTTCTTCATCGCCATGTAGATGAGTTTCTAACCAGTGTGACCGACATGCATGGTCAGAACGCTTTCTAGAATGATTCTGCCACTGAGAGTGTGGTTGTGGCCTGATCCTAGGCTGAGGTTTCTGGAGTTTCCATTCGTGGTCTGGGCAGTGATGATCTGATTAAGCTGCACATCTGCGAAGGGTTTGAGGTGAAGGAAAAAGGGAACTGGAATGGTTCTCACCTCATCAATTCTGACCACATCCTCCCTCTCCAGTTACCCCCAAGATGAGGGAAGAGAAAAGAGAGCAGAGTAGAATAATGAAGAGATGAAACAGAATGGAAGGAAAAAAGGAAGAGAGGGGAAAAGGAAAGCTGGAGGGAAACCCCCAAGTGACTTATTCTCAGAAACAGAAGCCCAGAGCCCAAGTCTCCAAAGAACCAGAGCTTTGTTTTACCTTAATTTCTGCTTCCCTTCCTTCTTTTCCTCCTCAATCTATCTCCTAAGTATGAACTTTTAAACGACAGTCATCTGTGAACATTGGTTTATTAAGTAAATATCTGAACATTCAAAATGGGCTTTTTATCAGCAATAAGATTATGTGAAACTATGTTTTATGTGCACAGTGTCCTGATGCCCTTGTTATAATGGTGGCATATTTGAAAATAAAAGCTTTCAATACAATACGGAAGATCCTCAAAAAATTAAAAATAGGATTACTATATGATCCAGCAATTCCACTTCTGGAAATATGTCCAAAGGAAATTAAAACACTAACTCAAAAAGATATCTGCACCCCTATATTCATAGCTATTTACAATAGTCAAGACATGGAAACAACCTGAGTCCATCAATGGATTAATGGATAAAGCAGTTGTGAGATAGATAGATAGATAGATAGATAATGGATTATTATTCAGCCATTAACAAAACCCACGAAACTTCTACCATTTTTGGACCTTGAAGGCACTAGGCTAAGTGAAATAAGTCATACAGACAAATACTGTACGATCTCACTTATATGTGGAATCTAAAAAACAAACAAACAAAAACAAAAAAACTCATAGAAAAACAGTTCAGACCTGTGGTTACCAGAGGCAAGGGTGGAGGAAGAAGGAATTGGCCCAAGGTACAAACTTCCAGTTACAAGATAGTAAGTACTAGGGCTGTTACATACCTCATGACTTCAGCTAACACTGCTGTATGATATACACCAAAGTCATTAAGAGAGTAAATCCTAAGAATTCTCATGACAAGGGAAATCTTTTTTCCTTGTTTCTTTTCTTCTTTCTTTTCTTCTTATTGTATCTCTATGAGAAGACAGATGTTAGCTGAACCAATTGTGGTCATCGTTTCACAATACACGTAAATCAAACCATCAAGCTGTATGCCTTAAATACTGATGCATATCGATTATTTCTCAATAAGACAGAGGGGGAGCTTTCAAATAATGACTTTTCTTCAGTTTTTTTTTAAAATAAAGGCCTAATTCCACTCTGTTGCGTCTATTATCTTTCCAATAAAATATATATCTAAGTGCATTACAATCTCAGTGCAGGAGCCCAGTGGAAAAGACGGCTGGGAAGGAAGAGGCAAATGCACATCCAGGAGAAAAGATGTAATAAACAGAAGACTGTTCACTCCCACAGCACTAGAGCGTTTCAAGGTATTTCACTGTCTCCCTGAGTGACAGGTACACGTTATACCCACACTGGGGCACGGATTCTCGGAATTACTGCTGCTATCCCAGCCACTAGTTCCCTTTTTCATTTCAGGAAATAGCTGACAGGGAAATTTGCGTAACTTGCCCAAGGCCACACAGGGACTGAGTTGGATGTGAAATTCACTTGTCCTCACAGCTTCGTGCTAATCCCACCTCTTGACCGCCAGCCAGGGTTAGCCTTTCTGATGCCACTTGAAGTCACATGTTGACTTCACAGAGCCTCTACAGTGATAGAAAAAAGCCAGCTCAAACCTGGAAAACACAATCAACCAGTTGGCTTCATCTTCCTACCTCCGGACAACTAGTTTGACTCGCCTGAGTCAGTCGAATGGACTAATATTTTTTCAACTCGTGAAACTACATAGACTCACTTTTTTGGCACTGCAGCGACTGTCAGAGCGAGTCATGGGAATAGAAGTTATAGGACAGCATTCAAAATGGCAGTTGACCAGAATATTACTGTTTCAAGAGATCACCGTCATTGGACCCTCGCTTCGCTGTTGATCCATTTACTGAAAACTGTAAATCAAATGTACAACTGGTTTTAGCAGAACATCCTGGAAAGGGGTATCTACCTGCAGAGAAGCAGTAGATACATGTCAGTTTTAGTCACTCATGCACTTACTCATTTGCTTTCACTGCATGCCTACTGCATGCCAGAGGCTGATGCTCTATGGTGTTCAAAAATAAATAAATGTGGTCCCTGCCATCCTGGCTTTTGCAATATAAAAGGAGACCTAAATAAAATTGGGCAGGATTTTTTAAAGGGCTAAGTAGAGAGTTCTAAAACCCCTGTGCGGGATCATAGGAGAGTGAATGATCCCAACAGTGAGTTCTGGGGAAGAACCACAAGGAGAGGTCTGTGTCTGATCAGGAAACTCTAGGATAGGAGAGTCGAGAGCAGGGGAACGAAGGCATGAAGATCCGTAGAGAGCCAAGGCCTAATCCAATGCGGGCAACCAAAGAAGTGGACCCACATAGGGAACAACCCAAGACAGGGTTCCACAAATTCTAACTTCTCTCATGGGTCAGAAGGTGGGGGAAATGAGAATGAGAAGAATAACATCAGAGTCTTGGGTAGGAAACAAGTGGAGGCGTGGGGAGGAAAACTACATTTTGCTTATTGCCGTGTGTAAAGCAGTGTGCTGGGAGCCTTGCATAAGTCATCTCTCTTAGTCTTTGAGACAATCCTACAAATTGGGTATCTTTACTCCTATTTTACAGATATCTTCCAGGATTTCCAGAGAGCTTTACTAGTTTACAAAGAACTTTCACATCCACTCTACCCTCTTCATCCTCACATTCCTGCGCAATAAATAAGACAGGGATCCTCATTTTATGAAAGAAGAAACTCTGGCCTTGGAACCCAGGCAGCTTGCCAAGGACAGGAGCAGAGCCACTGTGCTTTTTCCATTTTTTTTAATTTATTTACTTTTTAAAATTTATTTTATTGAAGTATAGTTGATTTGCAATGTTGTGTTAATTTCTGAGGTACCGCAAAGTGATTCAGTTATACATATACATGTACATTTTTTTTCATATTCTTTTCCATTCTGGTTTATCACAGGTTATTGAATACGTGCTATATAGTAGGACCTTGTTGTTTATCCACTCTATATCTTTTTTCATTTTTTGATAGCCTTACACAGCTGGCCATAGTGCCAACTTAATACCCTCACTCTCTCCCCAGCTTGAGTTCACATGTTATCTGTTACTCAATCACCAATCCAGCTATCTGAAATCCATTTGAAAGAAACTCAAATTTGTAGCAGCAGCCTCCAAACAGCTTATGCAAGGTTTGGAAAATTCAGCTTCGTGGTAGGAATGGAAAGCAGTGAGTACCATCCCCACAGACATCTTGGGGGCGCACCATTACTCCCTGTTAACTTGAAAAGAAGACTCAGTCTGAAGGTCTTGTGGGGTCTGCACAACCCAAGCGAAGCCACACAGCACCAAGAGCCTACAAAATTATTGAGGTAGCACATTGTAGATCAGCCTGGAAAAAAATCCATATCGAGATTGCCCAAGTCTCAACAAAACTTAAAAAAAAAAAAAAAAAAGCAAGTCTCGCTTGGCAACTGTATGGAGACCACACCTTGTGCTGCACACACATACCTGGGCTTCATCATTCTTGCACAAGGGAGTTTCAGAACGGCCAATAAAACACTTCAAGATAAAGCTCCTTCAACTTTGAGCACTGTTTTAAAAGTCCTCAGGCAAAGAAGGTTCTGAATTTCTCCAAAACTATAATTTAGCAGCCGTAGCAAACAAGCTAGTGGTTTGATAAGCTATAGCCTACTGCCAACCGAAATCCCAGGAACACAGTTTTCCATTAAATATCTCAGCCATGTGGGTATTTACCTAGTGATATCCACTACCACCATCCCCCACCCAAAGTGCTACTATCAGTCCAAGAAGCATGAAGATTCAAGAAACCATAGGACACGATCCCATTCATCTCTGCCTCTGGATTGAATCACTCTCTAATTAAGCGTTGCTCTTTTCTCAGAGATCGCCCAAATCCAGAAGCCTGCACTATTCAGTCTCTTCCAACATGTGACTTACTCAAGTCTCAACAGCATTCAAGCCCAAGCCCAGACTATAAACAACTCTGCTGAAAAATAAACACCACCTAAGGCAATAGGCCAAATACTACAAAACATTTATTATAAATCTAATGGGGGGAAAAAAGGCAAAACAAACTCTGTTCCTGTCCCTCTCCATAGCTTTACCCAAAAAAAGACTATCCATCTAGAAAGAGCCTAACGATTGAACCAAGAATACCCATAGCTCCCTCCACCAGCTCGTGAAAAGAAGCCAATCATTTCACTTCCTTGAGCTTCCCTTTCCTCGTGTGTAAAATAGGGATCATGAGAGCTGTGTCCTATTTACCCTGCAATGATGTATGGAAGAGTAGCAAGATACTGTCTGTAAAAATACCTTGATCTCCTCTGAGATAGGGTACTATGTAAATTTCAAGTGTTGTTATTACTACGTTTTAGCACATGTGAAATCTGAGCAATAAAAGACCGGTCATCATAGGGTGAAAATGGAACAGGATACAGCACGAGGAGAGCGGAAATCCAAGCTACATGATTCGAGTGAAAAAGGAGAACTTCCATCTGACCAACAGAAGAGAGCCCAGTGACAGAAGAGAAACGTGTGTATCCAAGGAGAAGAGTCGATTTCAGGACATCCTGACCCAGTTCTTGGAAATCAGTCAATAGATCAGAAGTGAAAATAAGGCGAACTGGATGTTTATTCAAGAAGCTCCTAAAATCCCAACTCCTCTAGGAAAAACTTGGAGAAAAGCTAGCAAATTGCCCACACGTCTACACTGTCTATTCTGGGGTATCTTCCAGAACTCACCATTATACAATTTGCACATTTCTCTGAACTTAGACTTAATAGGAATGCTTTTATTTTTAAAATTTCAGTTTCTTTGACACATATCTTACACATATTTCTGCCATTTTCTGCTTTTCCTTTATATAGCTCCTTTCCAATGTTGTCATTTTCTAATATTTTCAGGTAAATATCATGTTCAAACAAAATCTTTTTTACCAACATGGCTCATTCATTAATTTACTTGACCAGCATATACTGAGCACCTAACACGTACCTGAAAGAAGTTAGCAGAACAAGTAAGAGGGACAGATAAGCGATTCACAATTTGACCCTAATTATGATCTTACTAGTTCTATATTCCTTTTAAATGACAATATACTTCCCAATTCATCTGTTAAAAGATAAAATAGCAATATATCTGCACAATCACATCAGAACTATCCCAAACACAACCGAAATGCTGTAGTGTTGATGTCCCAAATGTCAACAATATATCCCCATGATTAGTGGGGCAAATATAACTGAAATTACACCTCCATATTTGTATTTGTCCATCTCTGGACCGTCTTTAATTTTAGGATAACCGGAATCATACAAAGTTTTCAAGAAAAAGAATGTGGACAGTGGTATCTATTTTGTTCTCAAGACTCTTCCAGTGGAGCCTGGAAAGTCTCAACACCTGAACATCTCCTGGTTACTCAATAAGTATATTGTGGATTGATTATCTGGTGATTCACGACTCCAGCAATACTCCTAGGTCACTTCCCAGGCTGGAAAGTGACAGCTCAATGTCAAGTTTCTGTCAGTTTGCCTTGGATTGTTTTCCCCGGTTAATTAACTTTCTCTTGCCCACACAGAAGGACAGATGCTGCTTTTCTGCCTATTCACATTTCTCTTGGGCTCTCCCTGCTCTGTATTCCCATAGAATTTTGCCATCCAAAAGATCCAATTGTCATTCATAAACTGGACGGCTTTCAGGTGTGCTTGCTCTGACGAAAGGACTCTACAGAGATTACAGGACACCAGTGTCAGCTCAGGACTCTAGAGCTATGCTTTTCAAGCTTGGGTCCTTGTGGTCCCAGGAGTGGGGACTGTTAATGATTTGAAGGAGAAAATCTAAGTCAGAGAAGTCATTGAGGGTAGGATTTGAAAACAATCATTTCCTCCAAAAAAATGACTCTATTCCTTGACTTATGTAACAAATATATTATTCAATCATCACCTAGCTATTTTTTCCCTGTACCTATAAGCTAAAGAAATTGAGGCAATTAGCTGAAACTTTAAAAATACAATAAATTTGTCTGAAATATTACAATATTCAGAAAATGGAAGCTGGGAGGTAGAGTAGATTTCTTTGAGTTCCAAGTAGTTAGTTTCTTTCCTTTTATATCTGTAGTGCCAGCCTTATTATAAGAAAGCATAATAAATAGAAAGTTTTAGCAAGACTATTATACCAAAATCCCAAATCAAATAGAATAAACTCTAATGTTTTCCATAATATAAAAACTCAAACTCTTATGCATGTTTCTTCTTTGGTTCCTTGGAAAACCTCATAGCCTCTCTCTTGTTTAATATAGAAGAGAGTTTGCATTTTAGGCAAATAAATATTTATGTTTGGTTCTGTGTCCACTTTAAAGCAGTTTTTTAAAATTGGTGTATAACATTCCTCAATGGATCTTGTGAAAAATTGTTTTGCAATACCCAAACTCCTTTTTTGAAATATTGTTTCGATTTGGTTTGTCTCTTAGCACAGCTCCTATAAATATCTGTATGTCTCCCTAATGCACTGCAAAATTGACAATTTCCAGGCTGACCAGCGATCAGACAATCCTGTCACACGGGCTCATTTGATTCAATCACTAAAACAGCTTAAATAACCAAGACACAGACTGAAACACAATAGAGCCATATATTGGTAATTAATCTGAATTAACTTCCAATGTTCCCTGTGTTGGTCTGTGTAGATGGGGCAATAGACTAAACCTCACCTTTACCTGCTTACACATATGTTAGGCAGCACCTACAGAAAAACAAAAACGAGATGAGATGTTGTCTTCCTTTCTTGAAGTGTAGCGCTTTTTTGTGTATCTGGATTTCACGGTAGGAAAGAACCTAGGAGCAAAATGGAATTTTCCTGAAGATTTTCTTTGGGAGTCTTAGCTCCACCTTCATCCAAGTAGTCTCTCACTGGCAGGAACTTTGAAAGCAAACCTGTTAGCTGCCCCTCAGCTTTGTTTTAAAGCCTCGGATGGAAAGATGTGGCATAGAAAAATGCATATTTTCTGTACATGTGACCCAGCTGGTCTCATGCCTATGGAAACATGAGCAAGTGATGCTTGAACTACCCTCTTAGTAAATGTTCTTACTGCAGAGCACTGCAGAGAAAAGCAATCTGCTTGCGAACAGTACTCGCAACCCAGAGGCCAGAGCCAGCTGAAAGGCAGGAAGGCAAAGGGTGATCTGGAACGGGGAGCCCGCCACTACATCCTAGAACAACCTCAAACAGCATGCAAACACCATCCAAACACATCGTTTCCATTAAAAAAGCATGTTTTTCATGCAATGATTTAATAACTTTCATTGGCTTCCTAATAGCATTTGCCTCTGGAGACCTTTTCACTATTTAAAAATCTCAGTAAGTAACCACAAAAATATTACTAAGAGCAGGGACTAACAGTGGGACCTGGGCTGAAGGGAGTGTTTTCATCTGCGGCACAGTCCCTAGGAAAGAAAAGAGAGCCCATTTCTCTGCCTATTACCCAGAGGAGGAAAAGAGTCAAGTGGAGATGGATTCCGATGAGTTCTTTCTGAGATGTGGGCGATATAAACCAGGCACACTTAGAAGCGTGCAGAGAAGGGACAGCAGGAGAATCATTTCAACCGAAATGAAGGAGTCCATTCAAATCATGCTGATCCCAAATGCAATGCAGGATTTTTTTTCTTTTTTGGAGTTTCCAAGGGAAGTCTCGTGGATCCTTTTTAAGTCATTTTTCTCTTCTCCAACTTCTGTGGATACCAATTCAAGGTAGAAATAAAGCTTTGCTCTTTAGGAGTCCCACAATCAGAAGCTGTGCAACCCAACAAAACAGCAGATAGAAATGTGTTTAGAAATGTTACGCTCGGGATTTCCCTGGCGGTCCAGTGGTTAAGACTTGGCCTTCCAATGCCGGGGGTGCGGGTTCGACCCCTGGTCAGGGAGCTAAGATCCCACATGCCTCACGGCCAAAAAACCAAAATAGAAAAATAGAAGCAATATTGTAACAAATTCAATAAAGACTTTAAAAATGGTCCACATCAAAAAAAAAAATCTTAAAAAAAAAAAAAGAAAGAAATGCTACGTTCTACACCAATATATGTGTCAAAATATCACTCACCAAAATATGACATTAGAGTAATTTCTGAAACAGACTAACAGATGTAGAGAACGAACTTATGGCTACCAGGGAGGAGGGGTGCAGGGGAGGGATAGATTGGGACTTTGGGATTGACATGTACACACTGCCATATTTAAAATAGATAACAAGGTCCTACTGTATAGCACAGGGAACTCTGCTCAATATTCTGTAATAACCTAAACGGGAAAAGAATTTGAAAAAGAATAGATACATGTATAGGTATAACTGAATCACTTTGTTGGACACCTGAAACTAACCCAACATTGCTAATCAACTCTACTCCAATATAAAATAAAATTTTTTTTAATTTTTTAAAAAAGATTTAAAGAAGAAAAAAAATTAAACAAATTCAGAAAAGTGCAAAAAAAGAGAAGATTTCTGAATGTTTTTCGGCAAACTATGAAGTAGAATGCTAAACTCTTCATTGACTCCTTTTGCAAGCTTTCATTCAACGCTCTTCTATTCCTTGATCTAGGTGGGGCTTTAGGGAGGAAAGACATTCTTTGCCCTCAAAGAGGTCACAGTCTAATGGGGAAGGCAAAGAAGCGATCACTGGACTTGATAAACGCTTTGACACAGGTAAACATAAGGTGCTGCTGGAGCCGGTAAAAGGAGTCTCCATCCAGATCTGGGTGGAGGGAGGAGTTGCAGGGAAGGTTTTCCGGATGAGAGGACACCTGAATCAAGCAAAGGGGTCAGCAGAGCCATCAAAGACAATGACAGGCAGCTTGAAGAGCTGAAACATGGCCCACAGGCTGAGTGGTGACCGTCGGGGCTGAGGCCATTAGCCCAGACCAGATAACATCCTTTGCCATGGCATCCTGTGAAGTGGGGATGCAATCGTGGAGACAATGGGGACCTGGTAAAAGTTTAACAGGGGAGGACCATACTCATATTTGCTCTGTAGAAAGCTCACTCTGGCGGCAATTTGGAGATAATTGAAGTGGATGGAGATGAGAGACAGGGAGACTTGTCAGGACGCTGTTGGAAAAATCCAGGTTAAAAAAAAAATGAGGAGGATTTGAACAAGTGCCACGAAGAACTATCTTCAGGTAATAGCAACAGGGTTTTATGACCAATTAGAGGTGAATGAGGATGAATCGCGGACGGCTGCCAGGCTTCTGGTTTGGGTGGCAGGGTGGCTCACAGTACCATTCGCCAAAATAAGGAAATCCAGTTCCTTCCTTCTGCCTGTGGCTCCTTCTGACCTCTAGATGATCCCATTTCTCAAAGCTTCAGCCAGTCACCGGGAAATTCTGCCCTCAGTGGCTGAGGCCGGTCCACTCTGTGCAGACAATTTGGATCGACACCTTCTTTCTTCCGAAGGTGAGAACCAGGAAGAAGTTCTAATTGGGAGAGGCATAAACCTGGGCGTAAATCAACCAACCCACCAAACTGTCATCAAGGTACATTAGCAGAAGCCGTATGAAACCCTATGACCGAAGAAAGGCTTTCCTATGGAGACGTTTGCCCTCATTGTGAGGATTCCAATGCTTCCAGAGGTTGGATTTCAAACTCACTAATGTCTTTGCCAAAATAAAGCCAAATGTGCGTCTTTCCATTAGGTATCCAGGCAGGGTGTATATAATTAACAGAAAACAGGCTATGAAATAAATTCATTCAATGGAAAACTGTATATGTCTTAGAAAATACAGCATATCTCACTGAGAAAGGTTGGTGCTATTTGAGAGTACAAACTCTTTGAAGGTTCCCACTCATCAGTTTTGTTTTTTTTTTTTTAATTTAAATCTCCATCGTGTATAGAAGTTTATTTATTTATTTATTTATTTATTTATTTATTTATTTATTGACCGCACTGCGTGACTTGCAGGATCTCAGTTCCCCAACCAGGGATCGAACCCGTGCCCCCTGCAGTGGAAGCACAGTCTCAACCGCTGGACCACCAGGGAAATCCCTCACCCATTTTTATTATGCTAAGGAATTCTGGCTCAATCTGAATTCATTTTGTTAAAATGTCTACATCCATCTCGGATATTCTGGTTTGGGAATTGTACACTTGAAACGATGACCACACCCCACCCAAAGGTGAAAGATTTGGGGAAAAGAAATGTTTCCCCTGAAACCGTCACATTCTTCTCACTGGGAAGGAAGATGCTTGGACCTGGCTGGCAGCCGCGTTGGGAAGGATTAATGAGTGTTTGTAGAGCACTCCCAGGTCTGAAGATGAAAGACATCCTAGGAGCACAGCCTCTAATTGATGTTTGCTATTTTGAGTGTTTCACTAAAGGACTTTTCTCCATGTAAATGAACTCTCATCCCAAAGCTTTTAAGAAGGACATAGGATTGAAGAGTCTCAAGTGTAGTCTTCTACCAACATGTTTTTTTTCATCAGTAATTTCAGACGTGGCAATTTCACACTCAGTAGTGATTATCCCTGCTCAGGAAGAATATTGACTTCAGGTGCTGTGATTTCTTTAGGCTGAGTCTATTTACAGCCAAAACAACCATTTAATTCCATTTCTTTGGAAGAAAATCAAATACATAGATAAACAAATAAATAAACCCAAGCCTTCAAAGGGCTAAGTGATTTACTTTCCAGTCTATTTTTAAGCAGCGCTGAAATAGTTTTGTTTTTCTTGTACATTGGAAATAAACAGGTGATCAAACATCTGGATGTCAAAGTGTATATTTGGTTTGGCTTCATTTCCCAATAAGTTGTTTTCATAATCCAGAGGCTCAAGGGAGAATCAAGTCGGTTCATTCAAGTCCCAAGACAGGCACTATTTCACTTTTAATTTAGCAATAAGTTATCCACCAGCACCTAACTCATTGCCCCATTTGGTCAAATGTCTATGCATCCCAGGTTAGAAAGTAAATTCAGTGTTATGGCAGACCTGGCCACTAAAGCAACATGCCTCAAATCTAAATAGAGAAGAACTGACTCCTTCTCTGATGACTTGCTTTTCCCAGTCCCAAGCAACCTAACAATCTTCCTTCTCCATCCTTCCTTTTCTCCATAACCGTTCATATTAGTATTTAGGACCAAAGAAGATGATGAGCTCAAACCCACCACATCCTCAGTTGAACCAGAGACTTAAGTTCCCACATCAGCAGATAAAAATTAAAGGACAGTAGTAATTATAGATTAAACATTACATCTTTCCAGATATCCTTCATAGTGTCAACGGCTAAAGAAGCAGAGACAGGGCTTCCCTGGTGGCGCAGTGGTTGAGAATCTGCCTGCCAATGCAGGGGACACGGGTTCGAGCCCTGGTCTGGGAAGATCCCACATGCCGCGGAGCAGCTGGGCCCGTGAGCCACAATTACTGAGCTTGCGCGTCTGGAGCCTGTGCTCCGCAACAAGAGAGGCCGCGACAGTGAGAGGCCCACGCACCGCGATGAAGAGTGGCCCCCGCTTGCCACAACTAGAGAAAGCCCTCACACAGAAACGAAGACCCAACACAGCCATAAATAAATAAATAAATAAATAAAAATTAAAAAAAAAAAAAAAAGAAGCAGAGACACTCAATAAAGAATGGAATTTGGCCACCATTATACAGATCTTTCCAAATCTAATTTCACCAGCCAAACCTTAGTCTGGCTCTCCTACTAGAGTTGACCATTTCGAAAGAGATTGGACTTCAGGAAATGTCTCTGGGAAATTCATGACTTTATCTGTCATGTCGCTATCAGTCTCAAAAGAAACCAGCTGAGTTTGAGTTTGGGTTCATGGTGGACACATCTCTAAATTAAAGCAAAAGGGCCAGTCACCTTGTTTCCAGCTGGGGGGCCCTGGGCTTTTATGAAGCCCATGGTGCTTCCTTGATTACGAAGATTCAAGAACACAGGAAACGGGGACAAAGGTTTGCCTGATGTGTTGAAAACCATCTGAGGTCCTTTCATACACATAGCCTCCAGCTCCACACCCCCACCTCCGACCCAGAAAGCACATCCTTTGGGTCTTGCCTCTGTTAAGCTTATCCCCTTCAAAGCTCCCTTCAGGGTCTTTTAAACATGATTTTGCCTTTAAAAAAGATGTGTTTCATAGATATGTTAATTTGTATAGTATTTTAGATTCCACATATAAGTTATATCATATTGTATTTGTCTTTCTCTGTCTGACTTACGTTGCTTAGTATGATAATCTCTAGGTCCATCCACGTTGCTGCAAAAGGCATGATTTCATTCTATTGGGTGGCTATACAGAAGAAATAAACACAACATTGTAAATCAACTATACTTCAAGAAAATTTTTTTCAAAGATGCAGGGACCTTGATATTTGGTGGAGGGGGGTCAGTGCACACCATGCCTTTCCCCGGGCACTGCACTCCCTCTACAGCTGGCCTGAATCTTGAGCCAGAATTTGGCTCAAGATAAGAGTTTTATCCCAAACTGGAGGTGAGTTGGGGGGGATATCAGAACCAGTATAGAGCACTGTTCAGGCTGGGCGTGCACACACAACACAGCAGAGGCAGCGTGAGGCTGTTTGAGGAATCCAAGCAAATACAGCTCCATCGTGAAATCAGATTTCTTAAAATAAAATTAAATGAAGGGCAGAGCAGTGATCATCTGTTATAAAGTTTGCCCGTGACAGTAAAAGCTTTGTTATCGGACCAGCACGGGGAGTGGGTGCTGATCAGCCAGATCTTCTGGTTAGCTAAGGCTGGATTCGCATCGCCCCGGGAGCTTTGCCTCTTATCTCTTCTCCGTCTCTCCCATTTAGAAATGAAAGAAAGTGTATCTGGTTTGTGTGCAAGTCGCCATTTGCAGTCTAGAGAGATGGAGAGTTCATTTTGTTTGCCCAAAAGCAGCAGGAATCATAGGGGCCACTTTCTAGCCAACCTGCCCTGTGGGTTCTCGCTGATCTAGTCTAGTCAGTTTTAGCTGGCTACCAGGGTGAAGATGTTGTTTGGTTTTTTGTTTTGGGTGGTTTTTTTACTCTAATACTTTGGGGTTGATTTTACTACCAAAAACGGGGTTGACTTTTTATTAAATAATCTTCCAGTGGTAGACCCTCAAAGGCACAAAAATGGGAAAAATGAGCCTCAGGAAGCAGCAGAGTGGGATAGAAACCTCAGCCTCCTGGGTACCCACATGGCTCTCCTGTCTTTACCAATTATTACTCTTATGGTCTTGAGCAAGTCAGGTCACTTCCTCGGCTCTTAATTTTCTCATCTGTGAAATGAACATATTAGAGCAAGGGATCCCTAAAGCCCCTCCCAAGCTAGGATTCTCCACACACCTTCAAGAGAAAAGACGTTTTACTTGAGCTCCTCCTCCACGAGCCTCCAAATGGATGTTGCCCTGGCCATCCAGACCATCTGAAGATCTTAAATAACTCACCGCGGCTGAATCCCCTGGAAAAGGAAGTTAGTTTTAGGTCAATCCAGTGCAAATTTTTTTGGAAAACTCCTGACATTCAAACTGGGACATCCAAGCTCACGTGCGTCCGTGAATTCTCTCCATTTTGGATGTAAAGGGAGCCCCGAGTCAAAACTTGGCCTTAGCCTCTTTGTTTGAAGCCAAGACTCTGCGTGCTGGAGCAAAGCAAATGGAACAGGAGCCGGGAACGAGCCAGAGCTTGACGCTGCCCCCAGGATATCCAGATGTGAGCCCCTGCTCGCCAAAATAAGGGCCTCCCCACAAACCCAGATCAGGCAGGGCTTCCTGTCAGCCCCATCACACAATGTCACAGCGAAACCATGTGATGGGAGACACCTTGGCTCTGAAGCCAGAAGTCTGGCTTTTGAGGCCTAGTGTTTCACTTACGGTGAAATGACTTGATTTCTGCCTCTGAGCTTCCTTTTGTAGATCCTGATGACCACCTTTAGAACGATGATGGAGATTGAATGAAATGATATATAAAGTGCCACACACCATGCCTTGTATGTACTAGATACTCAACACATTGTGAATATTAATATTTCAGTGAGTGGCTTGGGGGTCTCTGGAGTGGTTTATGCAAATCCTTAGAAAAGGTTGACGGGAAACCAGCTTGCACTGGCCGGAAAGATGGGTCCAACTTATCTCACAGGCCTCCTTTTTATGAGGGTAGGAAGGAATTTCTACTCCTCAGGGGAGATTAAGAAATAGAAGGGGGCAAGATTCTCTTTGTCAAGGGTCGAAACTGACTCGTTCCTTCTGGCTGGAGGGAAGGGATGGCCCCAGAAGAACTTTAGGAATGAAGGGAATCAACTCATGAAGTGACACTGCAGTTTCTCTGTGCTAATAACAACAGGGAGGTGGGGGAGAAGCGCATAGATGTAAGGTTCAAAGAATACCGAGGATCACCATCTGTACGAGATGGGGCAGACCAGCTGTAGGACACAGGGGCCCCTACTTCCCTCCATAGGCATTGATTTGCCTTCCTACCTAAGTGGAAGCAGGATGGAAAAAGAAAACACACTGAAAACTGATCTTGGGACTGTCAGCACCATATTGGCCGATGCTTGAACTGCCACCTTCAAATCCCCAAACCAGAAAGGGTGCTTTCATTAAGAGTGTCAACCTCCATAAACATAACAGATTCCACCTCAGGTCAAGCAGCACCCAAAGGAGAGGAGACAAATCCAGAAAGGAAGGTCCATGTCCACTGTCCTCCTGTTGAGTCTCCAGGATGTCAAGACAGGGTCACGCTGAAGACTCATCCCTTTAGGCTTTCAGGGGCGTCACCTTTTGGTGGGGAACCCAAAAGAAAGAAAAGCCAGAAAAGCAAATGTTCCCTATATTTTGGTGCTGCCTTGTCTCTGCGTGACAGTCTAGTTTTAAAGATAATGGATTAAAGGATCATATCATTAAGTTGAAAAGAGAGGTCATTATTTGGTACACCATCTCACTTTAAAGAGAATCCTTGGAACAAAGAGCAATGACTAAAGGTAATTAGCTGGGGACTCAGCTGTTGCAGACATATTATGGGTGACCCTATGCTATGATATAGGGTGTCAGACAGACCAGAGGCCAGCAAACAAAATGGATTATTTTGTCATCAAATGTACCAGAGCAGGAGTCAAGAGGCCTGGGCTCCAGCTAGGTTGAAAATTTGCCATGAAACGTGAAAAAACCACTCATTTCTTGGGGCCCTGGTTGGCTCACCTGACAACGTGAAGGCTGGACTAAAACGACTCCTTAGATCCCAGAGTTAGTGGTGGCCAAGGTCATGGGCTGTAGAGTCCTAGACCTGAATCTGATCAAGTCCTGGCTCTGTCCCTTAACAGCTGTATGACCTTGGCAATCGTCTATAAAATGAGATAACAAAAATATCTACCTCATAGGATCTGGGGGACATTCAATAAGTTAATGCACCAAGCATTGCGTGTGAGCACCAAGGTGGGAGAAAGGAGAGAGGGTCCCTGTCTTCGATGGGTTTTCAAACAGTAAGTGGAACTAAAATGAGCCCATTTGGTAGAAATAAATCTCCATTAAAGGAATAAGGTGGGTTTGTGCACCTGTGTGACTTGAGTCGATACATTTCTTTATACCAATTCATTCTTAACTAGTAATAGCTGCGATGCCCTAAAAGAAAAAAATCAACATTAATAGTTATATGAAAGATCCTACCTGGGCATCTGACACATAGTGGGACCTCGAATAACTAGGTCAGAATTTGTACAGGGATTAACGCATCAGAGCAAGGTGTTTAAGAAAGGCAGAGATTGTAGGGCTTGGGGCCAGATGGTGCCAGCTTGAAAAGACAAGGAGGAAAAGGAATAGAAGAGAAGAGAGAGAAGAATTCTGAGCAAGGTGAAGGGAATTGAGGCAGTAAAATGGCAGCAGGAGATAAAAGAAGGTGAGTGTGTCTACCTGGCTGGGGTGGGAAACGCACGCCAGTCAACAGGATAGTGGATAGACTTCATCTCCAGGACCAGCTCCGGAGGATGGGCAGCGGCCGCCTGGAGTCCCATCCTAAGAGCAACCTGAGTCCTTCTTCAGGCTCCAGGAAGGGAGCAGGGATGGACCAGCATCCCCAGCCATGGGCAGCGCAGGCTGGTATGGGCCCCTCCTAGGCCAGGATACGGCTGTCGGTGGATGTTCTTGGGGCACAGGAGGAGAGAGAGAAGGGCACCCAGAGACTCAGCCATCCAGGGCCAAAGGGGTGCAGAGTAAGATGAGATCAAAACCACTCCCCAGGGAGAGGGAGAGGGGAGTTATTGTTTCATGGGTGTAGGGTTTCACTTGTACAAGAGGAAAAGAGTTCTGGAGATGGATGATGGTTGTACATTATGAATGCATTTAATACCGCTTAAAAATGGTTACTATGGTAAATTTTAAGTTAGGTGCGTTTTACCACAAACCACAGTCTCTCCTCAGGACTGGAGAGAAAAGCAGCCCCAGGGAGGCAGATGGTCCTGAAGCCAGGGAGGAGAAATCTATTTACACTCAACACTTAGGACCTAACGGGGAAAAAGCAAACCGAAGGGCAATAAATCTTGACGATCATGATAGCAGAGTAGTAGAATTACGGGTGATTTTCATATATTCTGTATATTTTTTAAATGGGTGAAATTAAACCTGTATTACTCTTATAATAAGAAACAAACTACAACATTGTAAATCTGATATACTTCAATAAAAAAAGAATTTTTTTTAAAGAAACAAACTTACTTTTAAAAAAATTTTAAACCTCTGGCTGCCAAACCAAATTTGATTCTTCTTCAGATTCAAAGTCCAACCACAGTATTCATAGCAAAGACAAGTCCAGAACCAGGACTGCCCATCAGATGAGGGACAGTCTCTATGGCTTTATTATGGTCAGCTTGTCCCCCACCCCTGACTTCTTGAAAGCCCTCCAGCATTTGCAAAACAATCCCAAGGCTTTTTTTTTTAAACACCCTCAGGAATTTTCTGCCTCTAAAACTTATCTTCTCTATTTTTGTTTGTTTGTTTGTTTTTTTGGGATAGATATTTGTGCTTGTGACATCAAACCAGACTGTAAATTCCTGAGGACAGAAACTGGGTCTTGTTCCTCTTTTAACCACACTTGGCATTTAGCACATAGAAAGGGATTTCATCAACGTCTGTTAAATGATGAACGTTCCCTGTCTGTCCCCTGCCATTTCCCTGGCCCCCTTTTCCCCTGGCGTCCTTTGCACCTGCCGGGGTGCAGCACTATTTCTTGCTGTTCTAGAGACAGAGACGGAGGTGCATTTTGCTGATCTCTGTCTAAGCAGAGGCCATCACCTGTCACTTCCCCAGGGCCTTGGTGTTTGGGAGCACAACCTCTGTGAATGCCAAGAGGTGACTCCAAACCCATGGTTAGTCACCCCAGGGCTGGCTACCGGATGGTGTGGTCCACTTAATAATAATACTTAACACTTAAACTGCTGCTTCTACGAGCCCCTTCAAAGCCTTTTATGATCATTAACCAATTAAGGCACAGCCCTGCCCTAGTGACTACAGTTATAATTCCCACTTTACAGATGGGGAAACTGAGGCAGATTTTAGGTGAGCTGCCGTAGGCCAGAGTCCGCTTTCGAGCCAGAATTAGAAGTTGCGGATACCGACTTCTGGGTTGAAGCTGCTGTACCCCACACCTCTCTTATTCTAAATAAATGGTTCCTGAGTAAGTGGGTGGTCAGGCCTCCACACAAGAACTGTGTCTACAGTTTTTGAGGGATGAGTGTAATTCTTCATTCAGTACTTTTTGTCATTCTCCGGGCTGAAGTTGAGTTCAGCTTCCAAAGGGAATGATAAACAAACAAACAAAAAGAAAAAAAAATGGGTTTGCCATAGGTTTTTATTTTCTACTCTACATACTTTCTGAGCATATGTGAAATGCACATGGCAGTTTAGAGCAAATTAAATATTGTTACCTACTTCTGGCCACTCAGCGGCTTCCTCCTAGCAAGAAAAGATGTAAGAGAGAGAAAGAGAAAGGAGATGTAACAAAACTTAAAGCTCTGGGAATCCTCAGTTGGTGACAGAAATGATAATAGCTGCTCACAGCCACGTGACATAACGTAGCAAATGACCAGGAGGATTAATACTTCCTGTCTTAGAGGTTAAGATGCTAAGTAGGAAATTTTGATTGATTTGTTTGGCAGAAAACTAAATGACTCAAACTATCCAAAAGAAAACCCAAGACTCTGAATGTCTGAGTGCAGACTCCAGCAATTAGCGCAAAATGAAACCGGGCACCTCTTCCAACATAGCGTGTTTGGGGTTTTTTATTAATACCAGGACTGGAAACAAATATTTGAGATTCTTATAAAAGCGAAGTACCTCTGTCTGGGCCTTCTGGTCTACGAAAAGACTAAATGCCACAGTCAAGGGCATCCAGAGTACAGGAGAGATTTGGTGGGGTCCTGAAGGACCCCTTCTGGAGGACCCGGCCTGCTCAGAATCTGTAGGGACCAGAGGGTTGTGGTCATTGAGAGGGTGTGCTGAGGACATGCCACACTTAGCACACATAAAGTCACAGACATGAGGAGGGAAGAGTCAGGGGACCTGACCAAAAGAAAGGACGCGAGCTGAAGAAAAGGATGTTTATTGACTTTTAAATAAGACAGTATTCTGTTGTTCTAAATCACAGTAACCCACATACGCAGTTTCCTGGAGGGAGGGGGAGTTGAAGATAACAACAGGCCTTCCCCACCTAAAGCCTGTGAAGTACATATTTCTTGTGTTCCAAAAAAGAGAAAATTCTTTCTGTGCTGCAGGAAACTCTTAAAAGCGGGCACAGCCCTTAAGATTTGCAGCTTAAAAACATTTCCGTTTATAACTCCCTGAGATGTCCAGCCAAATTCATCCCATGCTCATTAGCAACATGGCTGAAAACTCGGAACAGAGAACATATTTTAGGACAAAATTAAGATCTTCCTCTTAGGGGTCAGTACAACGTGGTTCCCCAAACAAATGCCAGGAAACAAATGAAATCCTTAATATTTAAGTCACAAATTCCCTCTTCTGGCATACATGAGAGGTGAGTTCACGCCAAATACAGAATTGAAGGGGGTTTTTTGGTTTGTTTTGTTTTATGGAATTAACCATTGGAATTAAAGTAATTAAATGCTATCAGCCTAACCGTTCTTGATGATTATAATAGCCCAGGTTTGAACCGAGTAAACTCAAGGTAGATTTCAGATCCCACGGATATTTGGCCTTGAACTCTGTTTCGTTTCTTGCAGAGGTGAAAGGAGCTAAGAAATAAATGCTGTGTGACTTGAAACAGAGAAAGATTTAGCCTTTCTCAAGCCCAAAGACCACCGGACACAAATACATGCTTACGGCATCTGTGCTCAGCCTTTCTCATCCCAAAGCCCCTGAATAGAGACAAAAGGGGATGAGATCAGAAATTTGAGAGGCTGTAACAGAGAGCAATATACAAGAAGCGTATGTTCCTGGGATTCTCTCCTACAGAAAGTGGCTGTGAGGCATAGCATGAGAGGTCCACTGGCAGTGGAAGAGTTAAAATTTTATCCCCACACCTAGGGTTGCCAGATAAAATACAGAACACCCAGTTAAACTTTAATTTCAGGTAAGCAACCAATAATCATTTGGGATAAGTATATCCCAACTATTGATGGGACATACTTTAACGTAGTACTCTTCATTGATCTGAAACTCACCTTTATGTGGGCATGCTATAATTTTATTTGCTAAATCTGGCAACCACAATCACAGCAAAAAGTTTTTTGCAATGTACAAAAGTGAAAAATCGGAGAAGAGGAATATAAGCACATTGTTTAGAGATATAAAAGAAACACAAAAACAGCTAAAACAGTTTAAGTAGTTTCCTCTGGGAGACAGAAATTGAGGGTGAGGAAAGTTTGAACTGCCATTTTTCTTAAGCCTCTGCAGTAGCATTTGAATTTTTCATCTATGTACTTACATAAATTTGACAAAAATTAAAATTTTTTTAAATAAAGAAATGACCTGTAATAACCTAAATGGTAAAAGAATTTTAAAAAGAATAGATACATGTATAGGTATAACTGAGTCCTTTTACCATACACCTGAAACTAACACAGCATTGTTAATCAACTGTATTCCAATATAAAATAAAAATGAAAAAATAAATAAATAAAATAAAATTGGAAGAAAAAGAAATGGCCATCATTAATTTTATTTTAACTCATTTTTCCTCATCAAAAAAAAAAAAAAAAAAGAAACTGGTATGACAAGTTTCAAGGGCATATGAGGAAAAGGTAAAAAAAGAATTGAAATAAAAAGAGAGACAGAGAAAATCATCTGCCTCCCACTCTTTCCCAGTTCTGTGGGCAGGTGAATGCCGGCCTCCAGGCCAAAGAACCCCCAGCACGGTAGCGCTCAAAGCTTGCAGACCAAGTCATTAGGAGGCAGGCGGGTTTTTGCTGTGACGAGAGTGGGGATTAAGAATTTAGCTGCTAATGACTGAGCTCTTACTAAATGCCAAGCACTGCAGGAAGAGCTGGAGCCCATTATCACCTTTCATCTTCACGGCCACCCTACAAGATATTGTTATTGTCACTTTCAGATGAAGAATCAAGGCCATTGGAGGTCAAGTGACCTGCCAGAGACCACCTAGCTGGCAAGTGGTGGAGCTGGGATTGAATCCCAACACCTGTCGGACCGCAATCCCCTGCACTCAACCAACACGGTCCATCACCTCCCAGGTGTGATGCTAGGTGCGAGATTCTGGCAACAGCCCCGATTAGAACTCAGGGAGCTGAAGCTCCTCATGCCCATGGGTGCCATGAGAATGACCTTGGAGCATCCTCTGCCTTCTCCATCTCCCACTGTCATCGGGGTTCTGATGGCCTGGGATCCTGGTGCTTTGTCTCACAGTTTTCACAATGACCCCACCCAGGAAGAGAGCGTACCCCCGCTGGGCTTCCACCCAGAGTGCCTCCTGCAATGGATAAAGGAATCTAAGTGTCCCCCAAGAGATGCTTTGTCATGGGCCTCTTGAAAGCCTGGAATTTTTGGAAAACATCCCCAAGAAGGTACAACATCCCATGTGCCTGTTTGTTTCCCACTTGAGAGCGAAGGGGCTGGGAGAGAAGTTACAACCATCACCGGAGAGCTTTTCTGTGCCTGGGACTTTTCAAGCTTATGCTTCTAGAGCAAACAAACCTAGGGCAGCCCAAGACAATGCTGACATCTAAGAGCTGCCACTCAAATTAACACCTTTCTTCCCAGCTTTGATTCCCTTCAAGCCACACCCCAACACGATGCAGTTATCTCCCCAGATCTGAGTTTTGGGGAATCGTCAAATTTCTGCTACCTTCCTCCTCATTGGTCCAGATTCAGGGTGGGAGAGAGAAAGAAGCCTATAACAGGGGCAGTGGTGGCTACATGGTTCATCGTTATGATTATTATTTGCTGAAAGCCCAGCTGCACATTCAGCAGGGTTGTAACTGCCCAGAACAGGTGGGGAATGCCCCCTGGTCATCCTCAGGGAAGCCAGCGGGCTCCCCTCTGCAGCATCAGATAATGGTGAAGATGATAAGTTTCAGCTCCCTGGGCCCGAGCCTCCTCCAGTATTTCATCCCAGTAGGGATCTGATTCCCTCCTAATGGCAGTTCTCTTTTTTTTTTTTTTTTTTTTTTAAACATCTTTATTGAAGTATAATTGCCTTACAATAGTGTGTTAGCTTCTGTTTTATAACAAAGTGAATCAGTTATACATATACAATATGTTCCCATTTCTCTTCCCTCTTGCATCTCCCTCCCTCCCACCCTCCCCATCCCACCCCTCTAGGTGGTCACAAAGCACCGAGCTGATCTCCCTGTGCTATGCGGCTGCTTCCCACTAGCTATCTATTTTACATTTGGTAGTGTATATATGTCCATGACACTCTCTTACCCTGTCACATCTCCCCCCACCCCCTCCCCATATCCTCAAGTCCATTCTCTAGTAGGTCTGTGTCTTTATTCCCGTCTTGCCACTAGGTTCTTCATGGCCTTTTTTTTTTTTTTTTTCCTTAGATTCCGTATATATGTGTTAGCATACTGTATTTGTTTTTCTCTTTCTGACTTACTTCACTCTGTATGACAGACTCTAACTCCATCCACCTCATTACAAATACCTCCATTTCATTTCTTTTTACGGCTGAGTAATATTCCATTGTATATATGTGCCACATCTTCTTTATCCATTCGTCTGTCGATGGACATTTAGGTTGCTTCCAGGTCCTGGCTATTGTAAATAGAGCTGCAATGAACATTGTGGTACATGACACTTTTTGACCTATGGTTTTCTCAGGGTATATGCCCAGTAGTGGGATTGCTGGGTCGTATGGTAGTTCTATTTGTAGTTTTTTAAGGAACCTCCATACTGTTCTCCATAGTGGCTGTATCAATTTACATTCCCACCAACAGTGCAAGAGGGTTCCCTTTCCTCCACACCCTCTCCAGCATTTATTGTTTCTAGATTTTTTGATGATGGCCATTCTGACCGGTGTGAGATGATATCTCATTGTAGTTTTGATTTGCATTTCTCTAATGATTAATGATGTTGAGCATTCTTTCATGTGTCTGTAGGAAAGCTTCAGTAATCAAGACAGTTTGGTACTGGCGCAAAAACAGAAATATAGATCAATGGAACAGGATAGAAAGCCCAGAGATAAACCCACACACATATGGTCACCTTATCTTTGATAAAGGAGGCAAGCATATACAGTGGAGAAAAGACAGCCTCTTCAATAAGTGGTGCTGGGAAAATTGGACAGGTACATGTAAAAGTATGAAATTAGAACACTCCCTGACACCATGCACAAAAATAAACTCAAAATGGATTAAAGACCTAAGTGTAAGGCCAGACACTATCAAACTCTTAGAGGAAAACATAGGCAGAACACTCTATGACATACATCACAGCAAGATTCTTTTTGACCCAGCTCCCAGAGAAATGGAAATAAGAACACAAATAAACAAATGGGACCTAATGAAACTTAAAAGCTTTTGCACAGCAAAGGCAGTTCTCTTTGATGTCTGAGATTCTCCTGAGGATAAGGGAGGTGACTTCGGGCTCCTGGCCTGACTCAGTTTTGACTTTCTTGCAGCTCTTAAGAATGACTCCCATCCTGCAACCTATTTGCCAGGGTCTGCGTGGAAGTTACTAGTGCCATTTTTAAAAAACAAACATCAGGCAAGGCCTTCTCTTTTTTCACACTAAGGATATAAGTCTTTAGCCACCCAATAGGAGTCCATTGTTTCAAGAAGCCAAAGGGACAGAATATTGTGAAGATTCTGGCCTGTAGACACTCTGCAGGTCCCGACTCTTCTCTGCCATTGAACAGAATTTCTGTGTGGATCTCACTGACTAGTTGGGTGTGGCATAGCTTAGGGAGTAAACTCAATACCCTATTTCATATTCAATCACAAATGTTTATAAGCCACCAGCATGGAGGTCTCCATTTCCCTCTCAGGCAGGTAAGTGAGGGTTGGCTTACCCATCCTGGGAAGGAAGCTAGCGGCTGGTGGGGCTGAGCCCCGGGTCAGGGAGTGGCGCCTACTGACGTGTCACCTCACTTGCTGAGTCACTGAAAATCCCCAAAGTGTCCAGCTGAGTTGGGAACTGTAAGAAGGAAACAGACTTCCGGGAGCTCCCCTGACTGGCATCTGAGAATGGTCAGCGGCCCCATTGTTACTGTGGGATGGGAAGGGGTTTATCCCAAGTGCTCCAGGTCTGGACCAGAAAAAAAAGTGCTCGCGTTAGTCAAATTCACACACACACACACACACACACACACACACACACATACACCCCTCAGAACAATTGATAGCTTGCTTATGTAAACAAGATCAGATCACAGGGTCTGGGAGCCCAGGTGGGGTTAATTGCAGGAATAGAGCATCGAACACCAGCTCAGAGGCCACCGTGCAGCTCCGGGCTGGGCTCCCAACAGAACCAGGGGCTGGGCTCCCAACAGAACTCATCCATCTAGTGACCCGGTTTCCCCCAGGAAGTAGGTCACTGCCTTGGGAAAGGTCAGGAAGGTGAGATGGACCAAGAAGGTGGAGGGGGTGGGGAGAGAGAAGAGCTGGACCATGGGGCAAATTCCAGCAGGTCTGAATCCAACATCTGGGATGATAGGATTCTTCTGCACCTGCTTCCTCCTTCCAGAACCTCATTCTTCCAGATTCCGCACCTTCTAAAGTAGGGACGACTCCAAAGGCCTAAAAAATTCTGGACGAGGGGACACCCACCACCCTGAGATCTCTACTTCTTTAAACCTTGCAAATACCTCCCGACTCCCAGCTACCTCCGCCCTCCGGCGGGCAAGCAGCAGCTCAAGGTAGGGCGCACGCAGCTGCCTTCCCTCTGCCCGGGAAAGGGAGGGAGCAGGTGGGGCCCCGTCCCAGCAGGTGCCTGGGCCTCGCCTTTTCTCCTGGGGCAAGAAGC
Source organism: Balaenoptera ricei (assembly GCF_028023285.1). Lineage (NCBI taxonomy): Eukaryota > Metazoa > Chordata > Mammalia > Artiodactyla > Balaenopteridae > Balaenoptera > Balaenoptera ricei. The sequence goes on from NC_082640.1 coordinate 23,993,876, forward strand.
AAACACAGGTGCCTCCTGCCACTCCTTCTTTCCTCCTAGTGGGAGTGGGCGGCTGGAGAGGTGTCCCAGCCGCTCCCTCTGGTTCCCCAGGGCTGGAGGCCTAGAGAGGGCCCTTTCCTACCAACCCTTTCCTCAGAGCAGAAGCCTGGGGACCCAAACCTCGCCCTCCCTCGCTCCTTTCCCACCAGTCCCACCACCTCCAAGGAGCTTTAGGACTCCCCGTAAGGTCTGCTTCCTCCACGACCCAAGCCTCTTCCTCAAGTCTGCCCCCAGCCAGCGCCCGGGCTGGGGGCACCTTTCAGGAGGCGACCCCGTCCTCGAGGAGCTGACAGGTCCAAGAGCTCACAATGTGGTTAGTTAGGCTTACAACCCCCCCTGAAGCTCTGGTTTGATCTTTGAGTCCCTGCTTCTGGATCTTATCTGACCCTGGACAGAACAGGACTCTGGAGAGCATACCTCTTCTCCCCCATTTTTGGTGCCCTCACTGGGAAGGAGACGGGAAAGAGGATTCTTCGAGGTTATGAAGGTGGAGGGTGACGGATGGCCATCAGGTCTTTTCTAGAAGTTCTTCAAGGAGAACCTCAGGTCCAGAATTGATGTGTAAGGCTAAGCTGGAAAGGGTAACGTCAGGAGAATGAATGACACACCGAGGGCCCTTCCTGGAAACGGCCACCATGCGTGTCCATGGACCCCTGTCTCCTGTCCCCGTGCGTTCAGGGCTGCCAAGAGGAATCCCAGACAGACTGAGGTCAACCCATCACAGGATGATTCACCACCTCCAATCCTTCCCAGCTGCTCCAGAGAAGGGACACTTCTTCGTGACCCAGGAAGGGTCGTGATTCCCTGGTAGGGAGCAATTCAGGGAAGCCGTGTTCTAAGGAAACCCAGAAGCTCTAAAACCTCCCACATGGGCCTTCCAGAAGGAATCCCACAGGGAAAAGGCAAACATGGCGGAGAAAGTGGTCCAAGGAAGGTCCCCCCTGGAGGCTGGCAGTGACGTGTGGCTGGAAGAAGGGGAACAGGAAGGTTGACGTGGTCGAGAGTGATGACAAAAGTGGCCTCGCCTATAAAATCCACCCAAAAGACGGTACCAAGGTTTAAAAATAATTAAAATTTTTGAAAGACCAAAAATGGTTCTAATTTGGGGGAGAAGGAAAGTCGGAGAAGCAGAAAAGGCCACAACAAGCAGGGACAGGATGGGATTGGGCTGAAAGCATGACGGAGAAGGGAAAGGGAAACAGACATCATGCAGGAGACGTGGCCAAGATGCTGTCCTTTGTGCCTGGGGCCCCTCTCAGGGCCCATGTCCCTTTTCTCCTGGACGTGGACAAGCTCAGACCCTACGCATCTAGTCTGAACTTGAGCTGAACTGCCAGAAGGCCCCCAGCTCCTTTCTGCTGAAACTATAGTCACTAGATGTTTGGGCAAAAGGGACATTTTCCCAGAAGCAATCAACTAGGGTTTGGGGGTTCCTCTTGATGATGCCCCCTCATTATTAAGCCCCAGGCTGAATCCCTTCTTCTGAGACCTGCCAGTGAAGCAGTGAGAATTCCTACATTACAGAGGTGGAACATCCTTGGTTCTCCTCTTCGTCTGACCCACTTTTCTCAGCCCAGCAGCTTTGATAATCAGTCTTCTCGCGAAGCTTCCATAAGTCAAGCTGAGAACTGACCAATACACCATTTTATAGATGGGGAAACTGAGGCACTTAGGGAGGTGGGCACCCCAGCAAAGAAGACCCACATCTCCAGCAGCCCTCGTATGACCGGGAGTCTCTAGAGCCCAGTGCCCAGGGGAGGAGAACATCAGTGGCCCTGTCATTCCTGCTGGGACAAGGGGAATATCTAATGTTGGGTCAATCCAGGCTGAGCTTCTAGCGTCCTTCCTAAACGGATGTAACAATAACACCACCATCTTCTAGAAAGGTTGTTTCTTGTCTCCCGTGAAACTCCTTAAAAGCAATAAGACTACAACCAGATAAGAGGGAATTCCAAAATGGCTTGCGTAACTCCTAAAGAGAGTCCTAGCCGCCCATCCACACGGCTGAATGTGTTCAAAGACTACATCTAGAAGGACCTACAGAGACTAGCCAGGCCGATTCATTCATCATACTCTGATTAGGTGAACAATGAGGTATCCAAGGACCAGATGACTTGTTCAAGAGCACACACTAGGAATTGACTAAATTGGCATTACAACTTAAGAAGAAGAAGAAGAAATTAGCATTACTATAATGAGTGAGGCCCTCTCTCCTAGCCTATATACAGAACACTGCTGTGAGCATGGTGCTTATGAGTTACCTCACTGCTAACCCTAGTACGAGTTATACTGTCAACAGTATCATCTTTGGGATAAAACGTCCTCCCAGAGCCTCGAAAAAAGAGAGAACCATGACATTGGGGTTCATCATAATTCAGAAAATTGCGGGTATGCCTTACTTCCAGCAAATTCTGCCCTATTGTATTTATATTGAGTTTTTGTAGTGGTAGCCTTTGAATGGACTGGGGAGGTGGCTGTGGAAAGTAATCCTATGGTGAATCCTTTCTATTAGCAAAGCATCTTTTTGCAAAGCAAATAATTCTCCCCGATGTTCCTTAATCAGTTTTACTTAAACTGAAGTGTGTTGTCTGTCCTGAAAGCTGATCTCCACATTACTCCACACACAGCTCAGATTCCATAAAGGACAATATTTTGGGAGCAGCTTGGGAAGAAAGCATCTGGGGAGACGTGGATCCGGAAGACAAATCAGATAGATTCACTTCTTTCCTAATTCTTCCCCTTCTCACCAGAGCGAAGCCCCGACCTTCATGCCCACAAAGAAAGGTTTCTGAGGAATTTTGTGAAAGAAAAATAATTATTAACAGGATGGACAAGGAAGCCTGTCTTACAGTGAAGAATAAATGGTATCAAAAGGCAAATATTCACTAATTCTCAGCAGCATTATTCCAGTGGGAAGACATGAGAGGGAGGGTCCTAGATTGATGAAGAAAAGAGGAAGAGAAAGTCGGAAATTGATTAAGAGATGAAACCCATCCCAGGAGTCTAATTAATATTTTTTAGCTCTATTATTGGTTGGAGTTTTTTTTTAATGAAGCTATAAAGAAAAATTAAAGGACCAGGGATTGCTTCAAGGGTAAACCAAGGTAGAGTCCATTCAGAGGAACGGGGTGGCCAGTTTCTTCTACCCCCACCATCCGTGCCAAAAAAAAAGACAGTGAGGAATCAGGGAGAGCTCAAAGGAAGGCTAACATTCTGCTAAAGTTTTCCTTGTGTTCTCTGATTATTAAAGCAATTCATGAATCGTTGTGGGAAATGTGGAAAGTTAAGTATGAAGAAGTAGGGGCACCTATAATCCCGGTAACCACTGTTAATTTGGGGGCATATTTCTGGAGCTCTTTAAAGGCAGAGGTCATCCTTGCTTTCCGAAACGCTGCACAGGAGGGCAACTCCAGGGCAGGACATTTTAATTCCACACCAAGGAAGCCATGGTGCTATGCTCTGGTTCCTGCCATGTAAGACTGCGTTCTATGGAGCTAGGGACCTGGACTATCACAGCTGCACATCCCCAGGGCCCCTTTCCCCACCCACAACCCCAGCAAGTGAGCCCTAGCCTGGGGAGCCGCCGCCAGGTCCAGTCCCTGCCTGGCCCGTCTGCAATGCCAGACACCCATCCAGGTGAGGGTGGACCGCTCCGCGTCCTGACAAATGGGAAAGCATCACCCGGGGGCACTGACTGCTCCTAAATCGAGTTTTCAGTTCAGGGAAAAAAAATAAACCAAGCAAGGAATTTTCCACTGCCCCATTCATCATGAGAGCAACAGCCTGGGAGCAGGAAACAGCGAGGCAGGCCGTCCAAGGCTCAGGGCCCTCCCGGCCCAACTACGACTCTCCATTCCCTGGCAGGAGTCGCCTTCCACTGGGTCCACCCTGATGGATGTTTTTGACCTCATACATGAGTGGGCGGCAGGCCGAGTGGCCTCATTTCTTTCCACGTTCCACGGGAGATGCAGTTTGAAGACCATCAGAGGGATGCTCCCGACCGGGTATCTTCCCGTCTTGGGTTCCCAGTGGCGGATACGCCCCTGAGATTCAGCTCCTTGGAGGAAGCCTTTTCCTGCGCCTGTGTTTCTCTCCTGAGACAGCTCAGAACAGTGGCTAAGAGGTCACTCGACCACCAACCAGCTGTTCGTCATTGACCCTCCCTCGGCCGCAGCACCCTCCTCTGTAAAATAATAATAGTATTTCCCCCACTGAGTTGTGGTGAAGATTCATTAGGGTAACGCATGCACTGAACCTGGTACGTGAACGCTTAGTGAGTGCTGGTTGCTTCTGTCCAGCAACGCATTCATTCAACAGCCATTTATTGATAACATGTCCTCTGAGGACACGTGGTTTCTGCCTTCAAGGAAGTCATCATCCGGTGGGGGAGACAAATGTTAAAAACACACAGCTGTGACATCGCATGATAACATCTGTGAGGCGCGTGTTATAGTCATCCTTTTGCACACTACCTCACACATCTCCCCAGTGATGCCGCAAGCTAGCTATTACTGTGCCCATTTTACACATGATGAGGCTGAGGTCCTGAGGCCGCTGGGTAGATGTTCTCAGATTTGAACCCAGGTCTTCAGAGTCCAACCCTTATGCTCTCAACCCACAGTCACCAGTCCCTTTTTTCTCTCTCTTACAGGGTCCCTCAAAGCTTCAGCTGAACTTCCTGAGGATAACTCAGAAGACCACCCGATGCCGAACACGGCTTTAAATCCTAACTTGAGGGCCTTCACCCATCACGTGATCAGCTCTGCTAGGTTGATGCAAGATTACTGGCAGATTCCCATCCATCTCGATTCGCGTTGTTGTCACCACCACTGCTTCTGGTCCTTATAGAATTGCAGCCTTGAAAGTCACTCTGGGACATACAACCCAGGGGCTATAAACAGCTGTCAGGCCATCGCTGCTGAAGCCTGCCCCTCAATGCCTGACAGTGGTGATTAAACATCCCCTGTTACAGGAGCAGAAGGAAGCGAGGCGTCCTGCACAGATGAGTAGAGCAGAGAACAAGCAATGGGCCGGATTTTCCTCTCTCTCAGGGGAGTCACTCTCTCATCATTCAGAGAAAAAAAATCCCACAATGAGAATCTGGCAGAGTAACCTAAAGGTGGCCCAGAGGAGGGCAGGCGTCAGGAGAGGTTGTCTGGACACAGACGCCCGCCCAGTACATGAGCTGCCCACGTTCCTACCTCAGGCTAAGAAGCAGAAAGGAATTTTATTTCCTGTGACTTCTTATTGTCTGTACCACTCACGTGCATCACATGCCACCCTTGATGGTGGGATTGACTCAGTCTTGAGACAGCTGAGAGTACAATCTCAGTCTCCTTTCCCCTCTCTGGTCCCGGACTTCTGGGCATAGCTACAGAAAGTACCTACCTTCACTCGGGTCCACCCTCGAGCGTGGCCTCCACACCCTGCCTGGCCCCCCTGGCCTCCCTGCAGACAGCCTGGCCACCCGCCTTATTGAGAATATGGTCTTATCATGACATCTCTCGAGTTCCCGCCATAGCCCCAAACCATAGAGGCGTGACGTCTGTGTGGTGACACACTTTCCTCTGGCCCCCTCAACTTCTGAATCTTTTTCCATCTCTTCTCCTTTTTTCTCAGGAGAAGACTGATGCTACTTCCTTTTTCCAAGGTCTTTGCTCCCGACCCCTCTCTATGGGGTTCTCTCCACTCGGCCCCATCTGTCTTGCACCATGAATCTTGCCTTCTTTCCAACTACTCCTTCCCTCTGCTCACCCACCTGATTCCATGGTGGCCCTCTCAGCCCCTGAACTGAATCCCCCCACCTTTCCTCTGGCAGAGATTCCCCAGCGCAGGATCTACGTGTCTTGAGCCTCTTCTTCCTCACCACCAACTCCTCCTTTTACTCCTAACGATCCTGCAGCCACCGTGACCGTCTACCCGGAACTCTTTTTCCAGGTCAAAATAGCTACCAAACTCCAAAAGCTAGTGGTCTTCCCTCCATCTTGAACCCTTGATTTCTGCAACACTTGACTTTACTTCTTGAAGTGGCTCCTCTCCCGGCTTCCAGGAGGTAGCCCTTCCCTGGTTCCATCCTCGTCTCTCAGACAGTCTTCTGCATTAGCCTTGCCAGCTCCTGTGCTTCCTGTCTTCCACCTCTTTTTTTCTTTTTTTTCTTTTTTGGCCGCACTGCGTGGCATGCAGGACCTTAATTCCCCGACCAGGGATCGAACCTGTGGCCCCTACAGTGGAAGCACAGAGTCCTCACCACTGGACCACCAGGGAACTCCCCTGCCTTCTACCTCGTACATGGGGTGATCTTCAAAGTGACCTCATAGCCTTACCATGGCCTCAAGCATAACTCTACCTAGATCACCCCCAAAAGTTCATCTCTTCCAAACTCCACGTTCATATATCTCCCCACCTGTTGGACAATTTGATCAAGATACCCCACCAACAACTCAATATGTCTGAGGCTTGGTTTATCGTCCTATCTGGATTCACTGCCACCTTGAGACTCAACGTGCACTCCTAGGAGGGACTGGGGTGTTTTGGAAGGCAGAGAAAATGAGAATGGTAGTCATTTTCACTGTCACCCAGTGTAGACGCCCACTCTACCTCAGCCCATGTCATCTAACCAGTTTCCAGGTTCTACTGAGTTTTCCTTCAGGAGATCTCTCCCATCTGTCCCCACCTCCTCAAGCTGTTACCCTGAGTTAGATGCCATTTATTACCTTCTACTTGGGTGCCTGCCATGGCCTCTTGGCTGGTGTCTCTTCTTCCATCTTTCTGCCCCCAACCCATCCTATTCTCATTATCACACATACAGCTGTGACTGGACCACTCCTCTGCTGAAAGACCTTTCACACCTCCATATTGAGGAGTGAAGAAACTCCCAGCCCTCTGACCTGCCACTCATAATCTGGCCCCGATGGCTCTTTTTAGCTTTTATGTGTCCTCTGTAGTCTTAGAAACCTGGGCAACTCCAGGTAAGAGCCTCCCCCTTCCCTGCCTCCATATGTAGCTCACACACTTTCCTCTGCATGCAGTGCCTCTGCCCTCCATACCAAGCTGCCTAGTAAAATCCTACTACCCCTCAAACTCATATCAAATGATACTCGTCTCCACAACCTTCCTTGGTCCACTCCTTGTCATCTTCCTTTTCATTTGCACCTTCCTAATCAGACTTAAAAGTGTGGTTGTTCATGACATGATTCATCTTCCCTCCTAGATTCTAAGCTTCTGAAGGGTAATGCCCATGGTTATTAGTTCTTAACATCCCTCCCTGGGCCTGGTATTGTCTTGCCTTGTGCCAGCTCTCAGGAAGCGTTTGTCAGTTCTACAGCTGGAAAATGTTCTGATCATTCATTGAATCTATAGAGTTCTTGACCCAAACGTCTTGGTCACAGACATCTCCGTTTTGACAGACAGCTACATAGCAGTATCAGCATCATTTTCTTTTTCTTTTTGTTAATTGTCTTCTCTATCCTCACTGATTTTTTTTTTCATTTTTATCTTATTGCGGTAAGAACACTTAACGTGAGATCTACCCTCAACACATTTTTAAGTGTACAGCATATTATTATGGATTCAGGTACAATGTACAATCTAGGTACACTCTCTAGAGCTTATTCATCTCGATTAACTGAAACTTTATTCCCATTGATTAGTAACTCCTCTTCTCCCCTTCCCTGGCCCTGGCAACCACCATTCTACTTTTTGATTCTATGAATTTGACTACAGTAGATCCTTTATAAAAGTAGAATCATGCAGTATTTGTCCTTCTGTGATGGTTTAGTTCACTTAGCATAATGTCCTCCAGGTTCATCCCTGTTCTCACGGATTGCAGAATTTTCTATTTTTAAGGCTGAATAGTATTCCACTGTAAGTATAGAGCACATTTTCTTTATCCATTCATCTGTTGATGGACATGCAGGTTGTTCCACATCTCAGCTATTGTGAGTAGTGCTGTGATGGACATAGTAGAGGCAATATCTCTTTAAGATCTTGATTTTAGTTCTTTTGGATAAATACCCAGAAGTGGAGTGGATCAGATGGCTGTTCTATTTTTAATTTTTTGATGTACAAAGTTTCTAATTTCTCCACCTCCTCACTGACACATGTTATCTTTAACATCATTTTCAAAGGTATTAAACATGTGGATGATTGAGCCTTTCTAATAATACTAAGAATAGTCATCATCTGCTGAATAGCTATGCACTAGGCTAAATGTTCTACCTGTGTTATCTCATCATCTTCATAGAAACGCCCATTTTACTGATGAGAAAATACATTTTCTACAATAGAAAAAATGCATGAGTCAGTTATTCTGCCCCTGTGAGCTCTACTTAAGCTCTGGGAGCCTGGGGAGAGACCTGGAACTTAGCCTCAGTGCCTATTTTTCAGAATACCTGAGTTTGTGCAGCCACTAATTCTCTTTATGAAGAGCCACTCATATGGAACTTGCCATTGCTATTAATCAGCTCCAGCCACGAGTCAATCTGACACCAGAGGCAGGAGAAGCAGTCAAACCTGTTTATCTTAATGTGTCTGAATCACTTCTTTTTTCGGTTTTGAAGTTTTATGCATCTTTCAAACCATCAGATCACCATGAAAGGCATAGCCCAATGTTTACGACACAGTGGGTACTTCATACCTTTACTGAAATTTTTTTTTCTTTAGGATGTAATTGAATTACTGTGCATGCCCAGCTATAATATGTAATCAGACAAGTTTGCCTTGCCAAAATGACAACACATCTTCTAATCATGCAAAGGAGAAAGGTGACTCCTTGTCCCCTCTAGGGCTCTAAGATGCTTCCAGATTGGGGAGAGTTAGAGACATGAGTCTACGTGAGGGCTGACTGCAGTCCTTACCCGAATGCTTTAGGAAACTGCTTTAGATAAGAGTTCAGATCATTGGTTAACCCTTAAAGGAGTCCATAAGAGTCCATGGGAAGCATCACTGGAGCTCGAGGCCAGCAGCTACACCCAGAGCAGAGCCTGCTTACTGATGCCTGTCTCCCCGAGGAAGAACCGGGTCTTAGAGTTCTTGCTAGGTCGGTCCCCCATCCAAACGTCAGAGAATCAGAGTGATTCTCCTCCAGAAAATTTAGCCCTACGTTAAAGAGAAGGCAACCCTGGGACTTCCCTGGCAGTCCAGTAGTTAAGAATCCGTGCTTCCACTGGAGGGGGACATAGGTTCGATCCCTGGTCGGGGAACTAAGATCCCACATGATGCACCATGCAGCAAAAAAAAAAAAAAAAAAAAAAAAGAGAGAAGGCAACCCTGAAAAACATTCTCTTTCCTACCCAAATATTGCACTTCTGCTATCTTCTCTGATGGAAGAGGAAAAAGACACGGGCATTTCAAGATCATGAATAAACCTAAACTAATGTATATTTGGATTGGGAATGTCAAGAGAAACACACAAACATGCAAACACCTGTCCATCCAAACAAACATGTAGACACACACACTCTCAGACACAAACACCTACATTTGTGACCATCCTCAATAAATAACGACTTGAATCTGATCCTATTATTGGAAGCCAACGTCTTGATCATATTGAGTTTTATTAAGTTTTTATTTTTCTGAGGATCTCCCTGAACACGTGTGAGGCTGATGTCCAGGCTGATATCCACGCTGCCAATATCGTACTCCAGATGCCAAGAGTATTTTATACATCGGGTTAAATAGCACACTGTAGTCCAACATTTTTCAGTATTGTCCAACAACTTGGCCTCACCCTCGGCTAAACTAACAACCCTTGGGGGAAACAAAATAGGCCATGATGGAGTTGCCAACACTTTCCTATTGATACACCCTTCACCAAAGGACCCACAAGCTGTAATTTCCATAATATTCCATGGTCTTGAAATGAGGAAACTGTAGCACAAGGAAAGTAAGCCCCTTGTCCGGTCTCACGTAACAAGTGAAAGTTATGACAAAGACTGAGAATCTCTACCATTCTGGACATTTTTCATCACTTTCAGTCATGAACCAAATGGTTCCAAGAGGAAGAAAAGAGAAGTTGAAAGATCAAATCCAATCCTTGGTGGATATTCACTTCTCTTCATACGGATGATGTTAGTTCTTGCTTTTTTACAGCACTGACAGAGAAAAGTACAAACGAAAACCTAAACTGTACTTACCATTGCTATACCAATCCTTAGAATTCTAGGGAATTTTGTAAAAGAGTTTCAGGCAAACTATACTCCAATAAAATATTTTTAAAAAGTAAAAAGTAAAAAATAAATTAATTAAATAAATAAAAAAATTTAAAAAGGAGTTTCAGACAGACATTTAGAAAATTGACTTTGTTGGCCAATCCCTGGCAAGTGGCAGCCTCCGTATTCCTATCATTGCCTTGGGACAGCAGATTCTGTCATTGTTCAATACCTGCCTCTGTAAAAGGCCAGTAGCCACCTCTTGGAAGGCCAGTCATTTTGACTCTTATCTAGTCTGTGTCTGTCTGAATGCTTCTATTTGTTCCACCATCCCTTGCTGGATATCATTGATGGCATGCTGGTGTGGAGCCATCCATTCAACGCAACATGGATCTGTTTGGTTTCAGGGGTGCTCTGGTTTTCAGAGTAATCGCAAGAATGAATCATAATACCCAGCCTTATCTTGGATATCACAGATAGCAACTGGTTGCCTTCACCACCCCTAAAATCTATAATGGTTGACCTCCCTGGGATGCAAGACCAGTCTTCAGTTGAGGTTTTTATATTACTCTTGTGGCTTTAAACACGCCTAGAGACAGAAATGCACTAGACCAGTCTTCCCCAATGGCTCTGTCCCAATGCTGGTGCCTTAAGCCTTCCTTTCAGCATCACATCCACCCATCTTCTGTGATTCCATCCTCCATGCTGCCTGTAGAAGTTCTCCCAGTCTGAGATGTTTGTCCTGAATACATTATTTGGAATTGTTTTCTAAGGCACTGGGTTTTGGATCACTTAGCATCTCATCCACCCTGCTCCCACCTTTGCCCACGAATGTGCTAGAGCAGCAGTTTCAAGTCCAGAGCTCATTGGAGGGTCTCGCACAGAATTGCAAATTGCAGAGAGAGAACAAGGTGAATATATCTTTGTAGCCATCTCACTCACCCTGTCCAAGTGATCCTTTCCCATCCAGGATACCTCTCCTGTGACCCTGCCATTAACTAATCCTTGCCAGGCAATCTGTTGGTAACTAAACTCTGGAAAGACTTCAGTAGTTGAAGGGATATTGATAACCCTTCACCGTTATAGGCTGAATTGGTGTCCAACATAGTTCTAAGGTATATAGTGTTTCACTTAATCCCCACAATGACTAAATGCATAGAATATCCCCTTACTACAGATGAAGCAACTGACGCCTAGAGAGCCAGAGTTTGCATCCAGGCTACCTAGCTCCAGAATCTGTGCTCTTTACCACTCTGCTACAGCTGGAAGGTGAACAGACAGATGGCTGCCTGTTTCAGGGCTGACCCTGATCTTGGCAGCCCAGTTCGCAGGTCCAGGAATCTGCCTGGACCCTCCTATCCTCATCTCTTCCCAAATCTTCCATCCGATGGGTGGCTCGGGAGAGTGTGTCCCTCTGGCCGCCACGATTCCACCCCAAACTCATGGGGAATAAAGAAATGCACAACTGACACACCAGCTTTGGACAGTTTGCCGCACATGCTGGGTCCTCCCCGTCCCCTTCATTCCTTCTTCCAAAGCAACAGTATCAGTGACCTGGGTCCTCGGGAGCCCATTTCAATCACTAACCAAACCTGCTTCTTGGCCAAGCCCAGCAAACCTGGGGATAGAAACCAAATACACCCAGAGGTGAAGTACACAGTACCCTAGGTTGAAAACAGGCTTCTAATATTCTGCCCTAAGGAGTTCCCCGGCGGTCCAGTGGTTAGGACTCCACACTTTCAATCCCAAAGGCTCAGGTTCAATCCCTGGTCGGGGAACTAAGATCCCACAAGCCACATTGTGCAGCCAAAAATAAAATAAAATTCTGTGCTGTAGTAATTCTGTTCAAAGCCCAAATGGGGAGGGAACCATGTTAAGCCCACCCTCTTCCTCAAAAGAAGACAAGACTGGACCCAAGTGTCACAGGAATTCCGTGACAGAAGACCTGACAATTTCAGGGAGTCTGGAATCGCAGTCCTAGAAGCTTCAATACAAGACTTTAGAAGGCGCTCAAGTTCCTGGACAAAAGCTCCAGTGTTGCATCTCATTCTTCATTTTGGCCAAGCCAAGCGGCACAATTTATAAAAGCAAACAAACAAATCCCTGCTTCCTCTCTAGACCCACACATAGTTCTGATGGGCAAGTCGTATTAATTAGCATTAGCCAGTCAGTATCAGATCTGGGATGAAAGGCAGGAGGCCATGTACCGTGTACTACTCTTCATATTATTTTTATAATTATAATTATATTTTATGACAGTTTCCTTAACCCCTACTGCTCAACACTGGTTAATCTCTCCATTATAAAAAATGGATTCTTTTATTGCACTAAGTGTTTTGTGATTAGTTTGGTTGCATTTTACCAGCCAAGACATAATTAAGGGAGGCAGGTCTCCAAGTGGGGCCTGAAATCCCGCTATCCAGTGTGCAGGCAAGCCAGCAATTTGGAAGGCAATGACCACGCTTTACATTTCGAGCAATGGAAAATTGCATCCTTTTTCAGTCTTGGAAGGGGATTTTTTTTAATTGAAGTATAGTTGATTGACAATATTGTGTTAGTTTCAGGTGTACAACAAAGTGATTCAGATATAGATATAGACATAGACATAGATATATTCTTTTTCAGATTCTTTTCCATTATAGGTTATTACAAGATATTGAATATAGTTCCCTGTGCTATACAGTAAATTCTTTCTGTTTATCTACTTTATATATAATAGTGTGCATCTGTTAATCCCATATTCCTCATTTATCCCCCCCTTTTCCCTTTTGATAACCATAATTTTGTTTTCTATGTCTGTGAGTCTGTTTCTATTTTGTAAATAAGTTCACTTGTATTATTTTTTAGATTCCACATATAAGTAATATCATACAATATTTGTCTTTCTCTGTCTGACTTAACTTAGTATGATAATCTCTAGGTCCATCCACATTGCTGCAAATGGCCTTATTTCATTTTCTTTTTAATGGCTGAGTAGTATTCCATTGTATATTTATATATACCCCATCGTTTTTATCCATTCATCTGTCAATGGATATTTAGGCTCCTTCCATGTCTTGGCTATGTAAATATGTTGTTATGAACACTGCGGTGAGTTTTCCTTTTCAGAAAGGGATTTTAAAACCAGACCTTCCACACTGAGATTATGCTGAGCTCCCGCGAAGACCGCCGCTGACCAGCAAGCAATCGAATTTAAACATAACCTGCCTCTGCTAAGAGCATTCCCACAGGACACCAGCCCTGAGCTCTGCCTGTGAGTTTTCACCCCAGTTTTGACCTTTGCCTGCCATAAGATGTTGGGCAAGTAACTTAACCTCTTGGGAGAGAGGGTTAAATGGTTAGGCTGCATTTTAAGGGAGAAACTGCAAGACGAATCACTCAGCCTAAAGAATCAATGGAAAATGCTTCCCCCCAAAATCCAAAAGCCTGAGAACATGGGAGCACAGCGTCCTTTCTTCAGCTCCTGGTTTCTGTTGATGAGGAGGAGCTCTCAGACGAGAGAGAAAAATCCAGCAACACAACTGCAACACAGCTCCAAAGCCTACGTTCATGACTGATTTAGCTTCTTTAAGCTTTGTCCTCCTATGTAAACCAGGGATGATTAAGAGTAATACCTACAGCCCAGGACCTTTGGGATAATTAAATGAGAAGCATATGTAAAGCACCTAGTAAGTGCTCAATATTCAGGGTGGCCCCCAAGTCTAAAAACATGGGGGAATACATCATTGGTTTATTGACAGTGATCTCCTTACATGCTAAAATAATTGCTACGTTTCCAGATTTGGTGGCCATTTTATGCATTAGCTGATATGACTGTTCAACAGACAGCACTGTCCTAGGTGTTGAAAGACACCAAAAAAGTCCCTTTGCCCAAAGATATCCTATGGTCCCTGGGGCCTAGAATTCCCATGGGACTCTTGTGCTTGGTTTAAGTTGTAAGGCAGGAAACGCTTCTTTGACATGGAAAGCACAGCAAAGAAGGGTAAGTTTAAGCCATTAGGGCTCATCAACATCCTTAGCTCAAAAGGGTGAAGTTAGCATAGAACCAGAACAGTGGTTGCCAAGGGCTGGGGGTGGGGGAGATGGGGAGATGCTGGTCAAAGGTTACAAACTTCCAGTTTTAAGATGAATAAGTTCCGAGGATCTAATGTGCAGCATAGTGACTATTGTTGATAATACTATATTGTATGCTTGAAATCTGCTGAGAGAATAGATCTTAAATGTCTCACCACACACACAAAAAAAGGCATCTATATAAAGTGATGGCTTCGTTAATTAACTTGATTGCGGTAATCATCTCACAATGTCTATGTATATTAAATCATTACGTTGTACACCCTACATACGTACAATTTTTCTGTGTCAATTACACCTCAAAAAAGCTGGAAATAAAATTTAAAAAGAAAAAGAAAGAGTGGAGTCAGGGAACTCACTGTTCATCCCTCTCTTAGCATAGAAGTCCATTTGACAGTGACATTCTCAGGCCAGCCTAGGTGGGACCTCTGCAAAGAAGCTCCTTGATTGCTGGAAACTGATCTCAGACGTGGAGAAAGAGACCCCCTCCCCCTCCCCTCCCCCTCCTGCACAGAGCCTAAAGGAAGCTGTGGACGGTGCAGTTTGCCATGTTGTTGTATGACCTAAGCTTACTTTAAACATCCTCTGGATGTACCAGCCCATGAGTTCAGCGAGGCCATGCCTACCTAGAGCTCTAGGCAGGGTGATATCCACCAGGAAGCTGGAGCCATGTTAATTACAGGGCCAAAAGGTTGGGCCGAAGGCGTGCATGAGGCTTCTGTATTAGACATTCCATATTTCATGTGGACGAGTTTGATCCTTTAAGCTCCGAAAACACCCAGAGGGCAAACTGTCAGCACCATGCACAAGAATTTTGCCCTGAACAAAATGACCTTTGAGTTCTTAACTGGTTTCATATTCTCCGAGTCTCCGCGTACATATTCCTCGGTCGATCACTCTCAACATCTTAAATGTATTTATTTGCTGGTGGGGTTGGCCCTCTCTGGCCAACAGCCACTGATTAACATCTAGTCTGCAAACCATGTAGAAACGTAATCCTTAACAAAATGGGGAAGTTCCGAGCAAGCCAACACATTGTATTGATTTGCAAACTTCAGCCCACAGTGAGCATCTTTTCTCACTAAACTCCGGCTGTCTGTCTTCCGTGAGGCTCCACGGAGACTCAAAGGGTCAAGCCAGGACTCTCTCTTTGTCACATGTCACAGACATTAAATTCAGCGGCTGATGGGAGCAAAGCATGGTGCTAAGACATCCATGGACAGGAATGGGACTTTTTGTTTAAGATGTGAAATCAAGGTGACATCTTCCATCAGAGGTATCTTTTTCTAGATATCAAACATTGTTTTCTCAGCAATAAGTAAACCAAAGCAGCATTGCCCTTACGTGTTAAGACTTACAGTGTAGGCTTTTCTGTCTTTTACTGTCAAGGCTGAGAACAGATACGCCAGCACTCACACGGTCTAGGACGGGCCGTTGAGGACAAGCTTCTCTGTGTCTTTGGGTAACTCAGATATGCCCCCTCCATCTTCTGTTTCCCAGGTCGTGACAGTGAGGAAACACGGGCCGGCTATGTACCTCCGAGGACCTCAGAGATGGAAAAAGTGGATTGATACATGCCTCTTTCTTTCCTCCTCTCCTTTCACCTCGGTCCAGCCAGCTGGCTATGAGAGTGGACATCCTGCCAGCTCTTCTATCTGCCGTAATGGAGAGCAGACACCTAATCCCCAACCCTCATCTTAGACTCTGCTGCCGTTGAAAACCTGTACCTTCATCAGAGCTGCTGGTGACGAGTCCAGCAGGCTGGCAGACATGCTTTGCTTTCCCTTCCCCATCTTTGAACGGGTGAGCTAAGGAACAGAGGAGCGGGCTGGCTCTGGAATCTCTAAAGGAACATTGCAGAAAGTCTAATCCCCAAACTGGAGAGTCAGCCTCGGATGGAATCGGGGGTGCAGTGAATTAAGCTCCAAGTTCCATGCCTTAACATCACCACCCGTCACAGGTCGGGAGCCCGAGTGGCAGCTCCAGGCCCCGATCCAATTAAGACAGCAAGGTCCTCTCTTCTCCTGGTTACAAGCAGAGGATTGAGCCTCAGAACCTGTTCTACCAGTGAACCAGATCTGCATTCCCAATTTAATTGTTCTCAGGCACCTCTCATCTCCCCAGAGAGGCTGCAAACCTCTTAAGGGAAGGGTTGACTTCACTTATAGTTGGATTAGATGCTCACTTGCTTGGTATAATTTGGGGGAAGCTGAGAGGGGGCTGTTTCTCACCCAGATATATCCTGCTACTCACCAGCTAGAGTCTCTGAAATTCCATTCCAAAACACTGTCACATGGGTAAAATGCTGTCCTGGAAATGCCCTCATTTATACCCAATTAAGAAGGGGAGGGCTTCCCTGGTGGCGCAGTGGTTGAGAATCTGCCTGCTAATGCAGGGGACACGGGTTCGAGCCCTGGTCTGGGAAGATCCCACATGCCGCGGAGCAGCTGGGCCCGTGAGCCACAATTACTGAGCCTGCGCATCTGGAGCCTGTGCCCCGCAACGGGAGGGGCCGCGATAGTGAAAGGCCCGCGCACCGCGATGAAGAGCGGTCCCCGCACCGCGATGAAGAGTGGCCCCCGCTTGCCGCAACTGGAGAAAGCCCTCGCACGAACCGAAGACCCAACACAGCCAAAAATAAATAAATAAATAAATAAATAAAGTAGCTATAAAAAAAAAAAAAAAAAAAAAAAAGAAGGGGAGACTCACAGGGTCTCCATCATTGCCTTACACTCCACCATCACAGAAAGGTCCTAAGGAGCAAGAAGATGGAAAAAGGTCTCCGTCCCTGCCCTGCTCACAGGAAGCCATGTCGTCCACCTGTCTCGATACATGCATCATAAAGTGAAAGACTCACTCCCACCGCGCCTTGGAGTCCAGGAAACCCAAGTCACCCTGTGAGACTAGGGGCCGTGTCTAAGACTGCCCTGGGCTCGGGTAAAGAATTTCTTCATTCCCTTCTTTCTTTCATCAGTACCCGGGTATCAGAGTGAGCAGCAGCCAGTGAGGCCAAACGCAGTCGGTTAAGGCCTGATGCCGATAAAGACAAGATCAGAGACCCCAGTTTCACATAGCACGGCTAACCCTGGAGAGGGAGAGAACAGGACCCTTCCCCCCCTCCAAGCCGTATCCTTCTCCAGGGGGACAGACGGCTACTATTTTTTGACAAAAGAGGAGCAGGAGACGTGATGATGAAAACAAGGGGTTGGAGTGAAACAAGGAAGGGGCCATGAGCCAAGGAAGGCAGGAGGCCTCTTGAAGCTCAAAAAGGCAAGAGAACAGATCCTCCCCTAGAGCCCCAACAAGGAGCCCACCCCTTGACCCCGTGACCCCGTGACCCCGTGATCCTGTAACTTAAGCCGGTGAAACTGACTTCAGACTTCTGACCTCCAGAAGTGAGTCGTAAACCAGCAAGCCTGCGGCAGTTTGTTACAGCAGCAGGAAGAAAATGATACAGATGTTGGCTTCCTAGAGGCACCGGACCTGAGGTTCCCCAAGAATTTGCCTGGGAGACAAAGCTGTGTCGCTGTTGCTGCAGACCTGTTACCAGGCCTTGGAGGAACTTCAAACGCATCCTGTCAGCCTCAAACACCCCCAACCCCTGCTCCCCACCCAGAACTCGGTCAGATTGGAGGCCACTGTGTCCAGTGAGGGATTTCAATTTCTCCTCTGAGAAAGGGACCGATCTAGGTTCAAAGCAGCATTACACAGCCGTTTGTGAATCAAACGAAATGTGTTGCTTGTGTCTTACGTGCCCGGCACCGAGCTGAGCACAAGGGTTTGACTGCCCCTCACGGGGCTAAGCCCCCATCCAGGGGCCAGCTGTGCACCCAGGGGGTTCCGTCTCAGCAAAGCCCCTCACCAGACGTGTGACCTTGGGCGTTCCTCAGCCTCTCCACCCTACCTTTTTCTCTTCCATAAAATGAGGAGGAGACTCTTCTCGCTGGACATGGCTTTTCTGGGAACCGGGCTTTGGAAGCAATGAGCCCCGTGCCTTCCATACAGCGTGTGTGCAACACAAAGGCAGCTCTCATTTCTCTGTGGTTTGACGGGCCCTGGGCCTTGGTGGGGAGCCGATGTGCGCTATAGCCTCCAGGCCACGTTCTCACCCTCATTCCTCTCAGGGTCCAGTCCACGTGAGTCCCGAGGGCCAGACAGAACAAATGACCAGCCCCTGTCCTTCTGGGAGGCCCCCATGGTTCCACACCATTGTCAGTGGTTCTCGGGTCTTCAGAAGAGTGAACGCAATGGGTTGACCGCTGGGAAGTTGGGAATTCTCTGAAGGAGGCTGAGCTTAAGGCCACCAGGGAGCCCCAGAAAGTTCCAGGTGAAGGACAGGGGGCTTCGTGCACTCAGCTCTCAAGTTCACAGGAGACAGGTCCGCTCTGGGCCTGCCGTGGAGAACTCGGCAGGATTTCTGACTCAGTGTCACAGGCTGTCAACGAGGGGGTCCAGGCAGCTTCAGCTCAGAGTCGGCAGTGACCGTGGACGGGGCTGCGGCCAAGGAGGCAGCTGTGTTCAGAGACGCCTGTTTTACAAGACACCCAGCATCTGTCCTGTCCGGCTGTGAGAGGCCAGCCCAATAAAGGGGGGAGAAAACCTCCCAATACCAAGAAGGAGAGGGTGGCTGCATTTACCGGGTGGATTTTACCTAACGACCCCTCCCAATTCATAAGATGGAGTTGTAAGGACCCTCAAAAAGCACATGCTGTACCCAAGCCCCCGCCCCACCAGCCCCACACCTGGGGCCAACAGATTCAAAAAACAATTCCAGACCAACTATTCAAAAGACCAGACCACACATGGCCCATTCAACAGCATCCCCCCAAATCTTGTTTCTTCTGCTTCTTTAAAAAAAAAAAAAAAAAAAGGGAAAAAAGTAAAATTTAACTTTAAAAGTTTGAGGGGTATTTTACAAGTTTGGTTAAGAAGTATTAACTAATTCTATAATCAGAAAAAAGCAAACAAACAAACAAAAAACCAAAGAAAAAAACAAAAGTTTCATTTTCTGGAAATGTCCACTGGCCTCTCCTCCAAAAAAGTTAGACCAGATTGGCTGATGTCTTGGTCGACTACCTGGTAGTCTGGGTGGGCATCGAGCCAACCCCATCCGGATCCTTCTGCAGTGGGGTCCCCATCAGGTCAACGCACTGAATTAGGAGCCGGTGCCAGGGGCTAGTTGCCCTGTCGCCACACTACATCCCTCATTTGCACAAGGCTGGGCCCACAGCTGCTTCCCTAGGAATCAGCAGCTCCCCTCCAAGTGTTTGCAGGCCTTGGGACTGCTGCTGGGCCCTGGCAGCATGGCGGAGTGCTTTGTACTGCACGTCTTTTGTTTAGCCTGTGACTGGGTGGGTAAGGGGGTGGACGGGGAGGGGACCCGCTCTCCAAATCCGCACTCCAAACTGTGCACACAGACATGACAGGGGATTGTAAAAACGCACCGCAAACAATGTGTCTAATGTACCAGGATCCCCTGCAAAGAAGGTCAAAGGTGACGGAGGAACAGCCCAGAAAAACCAGAATCCGGACAGAGCACCCCAAAAGGAACAGCTTTGGGGGTGCATTGATCTGTTTCCTCTGCTGATCCTCTTCTCCTGAGAGAGAGAGAGAGAGCACAAGGAAAAAGAAAGGCTGGACGCTGGCTACCTCCCTAGAATAGGCTATAAGCAATTCAGGCAGACTTTCTTTACACAATGGATGAGTGAAATATGAATCACACTGCCAACATCAGCAGGACAAGCAAGTCCTGTGTGTTCCGCTCAAGAGGGGCCTGGACACATTTCGGAAAGAGCAGGGAATCTGCAGGCTGGGACGCTAACTCCTGTCCCAGGGTGACAGTCACAAAATACAAGTTAATTTGTGTTTTGCAAGATAGTACTAAGGGCAGATGAGAGTGGAACGACCCCAGCCCATCCGGAATCTTATTACAACCTGCTCAAGATTCTAACCAGGGGTGTGAGGACGTCTTTCCTAATAAAGGATGTTCTCCAAAAAAAGTTTAAAAATCCAATGGAATCATGGCATTTTTCTTCTCACATGGGTCTTAGACAACATGTCTTCTAATGATGTAAAGAGCCCACTCCCAGAGAAATCAAACAAAAATCCTCAGATAACCCTGTTTGTTAGTGGCACAGCCAGGAATAAAAACCCAAGTTCCCAGACTCCTAAGACAGTGGTGGTCAGACATTTCAGATGATCAGTGAATTTCTCTGAATTCTGGGGTTTTCCCTTTATTGGGTTTTTGCAAAGAAGTGCAGACAAGTCCCAGTCTGAGGGTGTGTTCACACCAATATGAGCAAGATGGAATAAGCGAAAATGAAAATGTTTTTCAGAAGTTCATTTCATTTGAAAGTGCCAAAAGGGGTTGGTGTATTACTCAGCTATTTTGGATCATGGTTAAAATTTATGCTCTGTGGATAAAACGATAAAATGCTATCGTTCAAATGTTTTCTTTGCACCTTTTTGTGATTTTTAAATTTTTAATTAAAAAAAATTATTTAATCTCTGCTTACCTTGGAAATGGAAGGGAATTTCTCTACAGAGGAGTCAGTAATGCCTGCTGTCCAGGAAGGATCACAAAAATGGTTTTAGGATTTGGGGTGGATTTGGGGTTGAGGACAGGGGGATAGTACACAGGAGAACGTGGAATCACAATGCTTCTAAATCTTTGAAATGTCAGGGGGACAATTCACCATTGTGAGGAACATATCATATGTGGGAAATGGATGGCATTTGAGTTTGAGTTTGAATTTTGTGAACAGGTGTTTTACTGAATTCGGATCCGACATGCATTACCTGGGAAGAATTTGCTCCTTTCACACAGTTTCTAGACTTAGGAAATACTAAAATGATGTCCTGTGATGAGGAGTCAGCTTTAAAAATAATTCTAAACGCTTAAAAAGGTTTAGAAAATAGACATTGCTCTCAGAAGGCAGGTTCTGAGTGTCCCCACTTGTGTCACACCTTCTGCCTGCATGGAGACCAACCCAGGGGCCCAACCTCGCCAAAGTTCATGTCGTTCTTTTCAAAGGGGAATAACCTGTAAATGTCACCAGACTGAGACACTGGAACCTTGGTTTCTCTATTTCCTAATCTGTTTTTTTTTTAAATTAAAAAAAAAAGTTTTTAAATGGACTTCAACCTAGATCCTCAACAGGTATTTGTCGAATCAAAAGAAGTGTTTTCATTCAGAATTTTTACATCATGAACATCCACTGTTAGATATGAGGAGTTCATAAATGGCAAAACTGTTCAACAACTATGTAGTTTGTTTTTTTTCTATTATGTTGGCTTTTAAAATGTTTTTAAGAAATAATCCAAATCTTCACATATATTCCCGTGGATGTGCTAAATGCAGCTATTTCAAAAGCGAGGCAGAAGAGATGGAAAATTAATTAGGAGTACAATTTACTCAAGATTATTGGAGCAGCATTTTAGATCTACAATCTTGTTCTGTTTTTCTAGAGGAAACCCTCTCTCATGTCGCTGTCCTAGTGTGTCTTTTTTAAGTGAAGAAAAAAAGAAAGAACAAAACTATTGAAGCCATGAAAACACATGATAACATTCGAAAGGAGAAACTGGAGAATAGTTACATAGTTTTTTAAAATCTTTTGCATCATCTTCCAAAAATATCTTAGAATGTAAAATCCATGTACAGAATGATGAAATGACATTTGTCTGAGGCAGGAATAGGATCAAATGTGGCACTATCGCTATAGCACCTAAAACAAAATGTAGCTGGAGTGTTGAGTTTGGGATTTTGCTACGTGTGCCCCCCACCCCTGCCCGCCCTTCTCCTACCCCCAAGAATGTCAAGAATTTGAACTCCTGTTCTTAAGGTGAAAGGGCATTCACTCAAATCTGTATGAAGGAAAAAAGTGGCAAATCCTGAAACATTGGAACTCTCCAATGACAGCGCCCAAGTTTAAGATGGCAACAGACGACCACTGCCTTGGGTGTTTCACCAGTAACCGGAAACCACATCTGAATTAGGAGCCAGTCAGATCTTCATTTGCATCTCAGTAATCCTCTACTTCTTTATTTCAACATTGAGCTTTAGGCTTGAAATATTTGCTAAGAAAGCAGAGAGGCGATTAACAGAGATTTTTCAAATGTGTGCCAGCGTTACACATTCTGTCAACAGAGAAAAAGGAAACTATACAGCGTAGGTTACAAAATGGTTATTTCATGTTTCGCAAACATTCCAATCAACCCTTCACTGTGGTGTTATTCAACAGTAGAAAAGCAAAACAGACGTGAAGCCAGCTCCTTTCCATCTTGCAGAGATCCATCAACTGCAAATATACCCAAGAATCCCAACGAGGAAATTTTCCTGTTTCTCCTGCTAGAAGATCGTCTCCTTGAGGCTAGACAGGGAGGAGGGAACGGCGGCTCAGAGAGGACCACAGAACCTACTCCAGCCTGGGGATGGCTTCCTCTGGGCTGCATCCCATGAGCCCCAAAGATCCCCAGTTTCCCAAATGAATTGATGTTGACTATCTGGGGTTTGCCGTATCTCCTAGTGAGTAATTGAACAAGTTTGGGCTTTGTTATTTTGTTTTGTTTTGTTTAAACTCCTTTTGCTTCAATTAGCTAGAGCTACCAGATTTTAGAAGAGCTTGGCCACCACTCTTGATACCATGTTATGTGGTTGTTTTTAAATCTTTTAACTTTATTATCTTTTTATATTATTATTCCAACAGACTGCATGAAAGGCAGTGATCACTAACACAGAACACAACAGGTGCTAACATTCAGCCAGGTTGCTCTCAGAACCCGGGCTGGCGGGCCTGAGCCGCTGACATGCACGCGGGTAGCTCATACACTGCTACCCTCATAGCACAGGCTGCAGGAGAAGTGACAAAGGACAGATGCTCTTGTACCCTTAGAAGCTATTTAATAAATATCATTGAGAAACAAAAAGGAAAAACAAAATCAGCCCTGTGGAGCAAAACCGCCTTAGGTCAACTGAACATCATCTAGTTTATTCAACCAAAAATTGAGAGAGAAGGAAACACAAAAAAAAAAGCAGTTCTTAACACTAGCAGGAAATAAATTTGTACAACAATTCAGTCTGTATAATATGATGAAATAAATCTACAACTTCTCTTATGTTGGTGCTTTGAATTATACATACAAACGACAATTACAGGGACTTGTTCACAAAGCATGGAGGCCTAGGAAAGTCTAACTGAATCCTCCATGGCAATCTGGGAGTGTAACGCGCTGCCCGGAGTGATAGAATTTCCTACACAGAGGCCCACAGCTTTGAGTGAATGATTCGCCTACAACATTTTTCTTTTTTTTTTTCCTTTTTCTTTTTTTTTTTTTCTTTTAATGCATCAATCAAACTGTGACCAGGAAAAGGAAACAAAACTGGCAGTTTGTCCATTTGGATATCAGAACTAGTTTCTTCTTAATTTCCACACTTTATTTTCTCCCATCGTCCTTAAAATGCATGGCGTCCTTCGTGCCTTCCTGACAGAGGCAATAAAGTCTTCTTCTTCCAATGTACAGTATTTCTTACAATATAAGTTATATGCAATGTTTAGCGATTTTTTTTTTTTTTTCACAGCACTAGAGAGACCCTGTTCAATAGGGAATATGAGTCTGAATGGCTTATTCACAAATGGTATCCAGATTCAGGGAGTGAGAACACAGACACCACAGTGGGTTCCTCTGTCCAAGTGGCAAACATCGTGTTGCTTTCTGCCTGCAAAAACATATAGATCCATCGGGTTTCGGTTTCATGATACTGCTCCTGCGAAAATGCACGTAGAAGGGGCTGGAGGGACTCTCGCCTGGAGATCTTTGAGCATCGAGCAGGGACCCTAACCCATGGCGGTGACCATACTGGAAGGGTGGTGAGGTCCGAAGGAGAGGCTGGAGGGCGGGTGCATCGGCGTGGGTGTGGTCAGCATGTGGCTGGAGTGGCTGAAGGGTGAGATGTGACTGAGGGAAGACATGTGTCTGGAGAGGGCGGCGGGGTTGAACGAGCTGCTCTTGGGGAAGTCCTCCAGCGTGTCGTGCACCTTTTTGCACTTTTTGGATTTGCTAGACATTTTTCGGTTTCTGGTCTGGATGCCTTCCTTCTTCATAGTCAGGGGTCTGTTAATCTAAACAGAGATCAATTTTTTTTTTTTTTTTACTTTATTTGGCTGGCTCTGAAATAGTGCAGACTTTCACACCCCAACCCGGGTTCCTCTGACTGCCCCAGATCAGGGATCTGCTTTCAGGGGGCCCCTTCCTCCCCACCTTCCTGCCTCCTTCCCAGGGACCCAGGGTCCTGCAGGCTAGGGTTCTGCAGTGGGGGTCTGTCAGCCTCTATCAATTTCAGAAACCAAGAGGCCACAGGTAAGGTGTTCCAAGCAGGGCTTATTCATTATGTTCATCTGCACCAATCATTTGGGGGAAAGTTTGCCTCAGGGAACTTTCTGTCTCCAAGGACCATATTCTAGAGACCCACCCAAGATGGTTGTATTTCTCTGCTAACTAAAATATAATAACTTGGGCTTCCCTGGTGGTGCAGTGGTTGAGAATCTGCCTGCTAATGCAGGGGACACGGGTTCGAGCCCTGGTCTGGGAAGATCCCACATGCCGTGGAGCAACTGGGCCCGTGAGCCACAATTACTGAGCCTGCGCGTCTGGAGCCTGTGCTCCGCAACAAGAGAGGCCGCGACAGTGAGAGGCCCGCGCACCGCGATGAAGAGTGGCCCCCGCTTGCCGCAACTAGAGAAAGCCCTCGCACAGAAACGAAGACCCAACACAGCCATAAATAAATAAATAAATTTTTAAAATAAAATAAAATATAATATAATAACTTGTCTTCTTCCATTAGAATGACCTTAGACTATTTCATGAGCATGGAGGCAACAGAGGGATTTTCAAGGGGGAAATAATATCTTGTCTACTGGTCCAAAATCTGTGTTAGGACTTTGCAAGTACTGCAAGGCAACCGATCTTAAGCGTTTGTCTCTGCCTTGAGAAGCTAGGACTGCTTCCCTCTTCAAAGTAATGTCTGGTTGTCTCTCTTCTAACGAACTTTTCGAAACAAGAGGTGCTGTAAAATCTTCCCCTGAAATGTATAAGTTCTGGGGTCATAATTTAAGACAAAGTGTCTTTCCAAAACATAAGCTCCTGCCCAGGCCACAGCAACTGTGATGATTGAAAGCTGCGATTTCTACCTGGTCCTGACTATCCACTTTTTACTAGACAAACAGCAAAACAACCAATCCACAAGAATTTAATATCCACTTATGGGGTACAAAGCCCTGTGCTAGCCTGAAAGTACTCTCCTCCTAAAAATCAAAGACCAGGCCTGAAGTTGAGTAAAGAGACAGAGGCAAGCGCTAGTCTTCCGTCTCCGGGGCAGCAGACCAGCACTCTCTTTCTGATAAGCCTCATGTGTTTTGTTTTGAATACACATTTGTTTTAGGGGGGTGGGGAGAAGAATCAAGAGAGGGGATTTGACAAAGCAAACTGAGATCATTCCCCACGAGGAGTCAGAATCAGATTGACCTCAATAGCGGCCATCTGCCCCGCAGAGCAAACCAACGGCACATCTGGCCATGTTTCTGGGGAAATGGGCAAAGGGACTCAAAGAGGGAAGGTCAGGGTCTCAGTCGCTCCTGACTCCTTGGGGAACAAACAACTCCTTCCTCCAGGGTCCTCAAGGGTGGAGGAAGAGGAGATTTCACGGCTCTAGGATCTGCCTGTTTGCTCCAAAAGCTAGAAGGAGATAGTTAAGGAAGAGAGAATCTAGCAGCCAAGAAGGCCAGGCTCCGACAACGCTACTGGGAACAGCAAACCCACAGCTTCCTGGGCCTGAGCTGGTCACCTGGAGACGGGTACAGAACCACTCCGTGGGACTGACACCTGCTTTCCCCCTTGTGCAGGAAGGCCACGTGAGTGACGATAGAGGACCTAAAAGGTCGTTGCCCAAAGAACATCTCAGGGTTCCTTCCTCAAAGTCATAATCAAGATAAAGATGCAGCTACAGAGGCGATAGGAATCTACTGTCACATGGAATCTCCCCCAAGATACTGCCTAGACACACGGCTCTTTACGCTGATATCTAGATATACAGAGCCAGGTATCTAAATATAATATCTAGTTACACAGATAGCCACACAAAGCCAGATAACTAGTCCCAACACTGATACTGAGATAGGTAGTTATCTACACACCTAGATAAGAAGACAGGAACTAACTTAGGTCGTGCATGGTATCTCGATGGGCAGAACAAAACACAACAAGAGGAGAATGTTAATAGATTATTATCTCTTATTGTTAAATACACAACAAATCCGCCTCCTTCTGTGAATTCTTACTAAACCAGAGAAGGCAGAAGAACCACTCTGGTGGATGAGCACGCTTCTACCTCCCAGCCACTGGGGCCCGACCGTGAAGTCGGGAGCTAATTAAGAATAGGGTGGGGGCTTCCCTGGTGGCGCAGTGGTTGAGAATCTGCCTGCCAATGCAGGAGACACGGGTTCGAGCCCTGGTCTGGGAGGATCCCACATGCCGCAGAGCAACTAGGCCCCGTGAGCCACAATTACTGAGCCTGCGCGTCTGGAGCCTGTGCTCCGCAACAGGAGGGGCCGCGACAGTGAGAGGCCCGCGCACCGCGATGAAGACTGGCCCCTGCTTGCCGCAACTGGAGAAAGCCCTCGCACAGAAACGAAGACCCAACACAGCCAAAAATAAATAAATAAATAAATAAATAAATAAATAAATAAATAAATAAATAAATAAAAGAATAGGGTGGGAGTGAGGAGTGAAGAAGTTTCCTTGACCTGTCTTTGATTTAATGAGAAATTCGTATTCTTCAGAAATAGATATTTTTTTAGATTGGACACAATTGACAGCCTATCTCACTGTGGCTGGGTAGTCAAAGAAATTTACAGCTGGTTCATTTCTCATAATTCCTATACTTCTGTGGAAACAGGAAAGAAGTATATATACACACGCAATTCATTACTTTGAACAGAACTTTGGTATATTCTAAAATGAGAAGGTGCTTACTCTCCTCTCCTCCCTATTAGTCCTGAGGTTATTGATCTCCCTGCAAGGCCTTTCGCAATTCAGAAATCCATCCTGGCCCTTCTCCTTCATCAGCCATGTTCCTTACTTCTCTGAGTCATCATTTCTTAAAGTAAAAGGGAAATCAAAATAATTTCTGCCCTGTCTACATCATGGGACTCTTTGAGGCTCAAATGTAATCAAGTAACATGAAAGTTCTTTGCAAAACCATACATTACAACCCCAAAATCATTTTATCAGCTGTACCAACCACTTGGGTAGCTCATAAACCCTAAGGCCCCAAATCTTCCAGATTTTAATCACAAATCTGCTTCTCTCCACGGCAGTGAGCTAGGAAACTCCCCAAAGTGAAAACGGGTCTGGGGTTTCATTGCTGATGAATGTACACAGACCACAGTCTGAGGATGTGTGGGAGAGAAGCGATGGATTGTAGTAAGACCCCAGTTCCGTCAGCGCTGGGCCCCTCCTCTCGAGAGCGGACGGCATACGGGCAGGGAGGTTAGTGTTACGGGGGTCCCCGGGAAACAAATCAACTCATTCCCAAGAAGCACAAAAGGACTAGATTGCTGGGGTCACCCTGGGAAGTTCTCCTGTGATTCAAAAACTCTAACCAAAAAAGCTTCCTCCCCAATTCCCAGGTGTTTCTGGGTAAGATGCGTTGACTGCCAGAATGGTTCTGAGCAAAGCCCTCCGCCTTTCCCCATTCACTCCCAGACATTACCAAAATCAGACTGGTCAAGAGACTTCAGGAGAACCAGACAGAGCCAGAGAGATGATGTGAGAGAGACAGGGAAAGACAGACAGAGACATACAGACAGAGAGAAAATTCTTTCTCTGGGATCAACATAAACTTCTGGCCTCATAAGGGTCATGGCCTGTCAGCCAGAGTTGCTGCAGGGAAAAAAAAAAAAAGTAGCTGAAATTTTTTTTTTAAAGGTAAACATATTGCAAAATGGGAGGACCGCCAAATTGAAAGATTAAAAATGACACAGCCAAACCCATGTGACTGACTGACAATTATCATTCTGCTAATGTGATCTAGAAGGAGAAAAGCATTCTTTTCCCTGGTAAGGATAACCTCCGTCGGCTGCTTTGCAAGAGTTCTCCTGGTGAGGACAAAGTCAGCAGATGAAATCTCTCAGCCATTTCATCTCATATCTTTTATTCAGAGAATCCTTTTAAAATTCACCAAGCCTCTTTACCCCTCAGTAACTGAATCGCCCTGAACTCTTGCGCCGTGCATTACAATCCTATTTACCTTTCTCTTCACTCTCTGGCTCATTCTCTATTTTTTTTTTTTTTGCAAAATGTTTAAAAGTCAAGGAAACATCAAAATATGACTGGTGACTTTGGTTTTTCCAAGAGAAAGATTTTTCTCCCCTTAAAAACCCAGACCAGGCCCACCACGCGTACTGTTTCCAATACAAACTAAGGGGCTGGGTCATCCGCTTTAAAGCCTTCAATCTCAGCAAGGCTACGCTGTGCCGAGTCCTTTCCTACACTGGGTCCTATTGCAATGCCTTTTCTGAGCCTTGTCATTGGGCGATTCAAATGGATAACCAACAAGGACCTACTGTAGAGCACAGGGAACTCTACTCAGTATTCTGTAATAACCTAGATGGATAAAGAATCTGAAAAAGAATAGATATAATATATGTATAACTGAACTTTTGCTGTACACCTGAAACTAACACAACATTGTAAATCAACTATACTCCAATAAAATTTTTTTTAAAAAAATCAGAAAGGGGACCAGGGAAGGGGGAAGCTGTGCACAGGGCATCATCCGAAGGGGGCCATTCGGGGTCGGGGCGGGGGTGGTGCCCGGGACACTTACATTGTGCAGCTTGTAGTACAGCCCGCAGGCATTGCAGACAGGGTCTCCATTGGCATTTCTTCTCCAGAGAGTCGTAGTTGTGGTTTGACAGTTTGCACAGGACGTACCTGCCCTTCTTGCTGCTGACTGGGGAGCGGGAAGAGAGGGGAGGATAAAAATCAAAACAAATGTTAAATGGGTTTGCAGAACTACGGAGACCGACTTAAAAAAAATTATCATTGAAATCAAAACTAGCAAGTGGCCCACATGAAAGTAATAAAGATCCCCAGAAGCTGCATCAAGAAGAAAAATACAGCCAATCCACTGGCATAGGAGCAGGTCAGACCATAGTCCGGTGGTCAGCACAGAGCCTGCTGTCCCCTGGGGAAGGATTCGGGAGGATGAGAAAGCCAACACCACCTCACCGACATAACGAGCCCTCCTCCCTCCCCCACAAAGTTTGCCAGATGTTTCATTTTTATGGGTACCAATTTTGACTTAACCAGACTGGTTTGGGTACCAGGCTCTCAGTGGCTTCCTTCGCCAGGCCTACAGGAGGTCTTTTTCAAGAGCAACTGCCCAGAAAAGCAGTTCTCAACAAGGATACTGGTCATCACAATAGACCAAGAGCCAAGGAAGAACAAACCCAAGCATCAAAAGCGCTTTCTAGATCCCAAATAAAGAAACGCTGGGGGCTTCCCTGGTGGCGCAGTGGTTGACAATCTGCCTGCTAATGCAGGGGACACAGGTTCGAGCCCTGGTCTGGGAAGATCCCACATGCCACGGAGCGGCTGGGCCCGTGAGCCACAATTACTGAGCCTGCATGTCTGGAGCCTGTGCCCCGCAACGGGAGGGGCCGCGATAGTGAAAGGCCCGCGCACCGCGATGAAGAGCGGTCCCCGCACCGCGATGAGGAGTGGCCCCCGCTTGCCGCAACTAGAGAAAGCCCTCGCACGAACCGAAGACCCAACACAGTCAAAAATAAATAAAGTAGCTATAAGAGCACCCAAGCCCTTACATTAGAAAAAAAAAAAAAAAAAGAAACGCTGGATGATAAGGAGGGCAGAGTGCTGACAGAATGCGAGAACGTCTGCGCATGTGTGGCTGGCACACACGGGATGGGCCACGGAGAAAGCACCAAGCCAGACATCCTAAGGGAACAAGACCCCAGCCAATCTGCAGGCATCCTAAATGTGCACGGCCCACGTTTTCAGATTTGATCACTCGTGGGGACAGCCATCTTCATCCTCTTTAGGTGGCTTTCAGTTAGTGAGACGAACTGAGAGGAACAAGGAATTTTGCAATCCACCGGGAACACTGGCCCCGCTCCTAACTTCATTTCATTTCACCCTCTTGAAAGTAGGTGCTTCCTATCTGCTGTTCACAGAGCAAAATGGTTACAGGTCAGATGTCAGCCCCAAGCTGAATTTTCATTATTTGATTGTGTCACTGCCTTCATTTCCTTTAAAAGGGAGATTTTTCTTTCGCTTTTCGACACACTTAAATGTATAAGGGGACTGTTTCCTATGTCCATACGTTAAAAAAGAAAACTTCAGCTCAAAAACTTTTGAAAGGAAATGAGGTTGGGTCACTTGTAACCATGTATCTCTCATCTCCTCACATCCCCTTGCAACATAAAAAGAAAATTTCAACTGCAAAATTATTTCAGTCCCTGGGACTTAAAAATATTAGCACAGACAAGAGAAGGAGTAAGAATTCAGCTGGTCTTTATCTGTGATCAAGAAAATTCTGGGGTTTCCCTGGTGGCGCAGTGGTTGAGAGTCTGCCTGCCAATGCAGGGGACACGGGTTCGGGCCCTGGTCTGGGAAGATCCCACATGCTGCGGAGCAACTGGGCCCGTGAGCCACAACTACTGAGCCTGCGCGTCTGGAGCCTGTGCTCTGCAACAAGAGAGGCCGCGATAATGAGAGGCCCGCGCACCGCGATGAAGAGTGGCCCCCGCTCATCGCAACTGGAGAAAGCCCTTGCACAGCAACGAAGACCCAACACAGCCAAAATAAATAAATAAATAAATAAATAAAAATTAAAAAAAAAAAAGAAAGAAAATTCTGGCATGGTTAGGAAAGCACGGAACAAAAGAACAAGGATCAGGGCGTGCTTTTCCATCAGTATTTTATCCAGCAAGAAGTTGGGCCAAACACCCGAAGAGGTCAGATATTGAAAACCCAGTGGCAATTCTGAACGAACCAAGCTGATTCCTTTCCTTTCAAAGCTACTCAATTGTTCCACAGAGATGCTGCCCCTTCCCACAGGTTTAAATAGCAGAGCTGTGGCTTTTTCCGTTTGTTTGTTTGTTTTTAGTAATTCTTAGTTTCTGTGTTCTGAGGAACTAGAAAGGAAAAACAGCCCTTCTCCCTCATAACTGAGAAGGTTCTACTTTTGAGTTGTCCATTTGGAAAATAATTCACTGCAGTCCAAGAGTGCTGTCTCTTAT
Source organism: Balaenoptera ricei (assembly GCF_028023285.1). Classification (NCBI taxonomy): domain Eukaryota; kingdom Metazoa; phylum Chordata; class Mammalia; order Artiodactyla; family Balaenopteridae; genus Balaenoptera; species Balaenoptera ricei. The sequence continues at coordinate 24,025,455 of NC_082640.1, forward strand.
CCCATATGCCTCTGGTCCACCTGCCTTTATGAAACATGATAATTTAAGACTTAACCGTTGCTCTTTGTGTACTCTTGGGAGGAAAATGATATATGAAATCGGTGCTTAAGGATTTTGACAATTACATTATCATATGATTATTATTATAGCCCTGGACTAGTTTTCCCCCTTTAAAACAAATACTTGGATATAATAGACTAATATCTACTCAAGTACCGGATTTCCCAGCCCAACAACTGGGAAGGGATGGTACAAGTGCATAATACCAACCGATAAAATAAGAGTTCCAAATAACCATGCTCATGGTGCAGCCCTTTGCAGTGTATTGAAGGTAACATGAATCCAAACAGGCTTAGACTTTATGAGAATTTATACAGAACCTCTAAGTCACACTGTTTGGGTCACTAGCAGAAGACAAAGTATATTAATAAAGCAAGCTAGTTGTGAGACTTATGAAAATCTTGCAACACTAGGAAAAAAATTCTATGGGTCTTCCTTTCTATTTCCTGCACGAGTTTATGCAGTGTTAGATATGCATCTATAGAAGAGCTAACTACACAGAGGGGGCGGGCGGGGTGGTCTTCAGCAAGTCTGCAAATGTGCAGAGCAAAAGCAGCACACTGGAGAGACAGAGCAGGGAAGGAGGGACAGGAAATATAGGAAAGAACAAAAAGAAAGTTCTAGGTATTCAGAAGTCAAATACATCTATGGGCTAAAAATATAAGTATATATATCCTGAATGGGCCCCGAGTGTTTCTCTGGAGCATGTGAATTCTATGGAACTAAAAATAAAAAAACACCCAGAAGAGGTGAGTAAGAAAGAGAAGGCAGCCTCACATGTGACAGCAAAGGAACTCTAGAATTAAAAGTAATTATTACTCAGAGTTCTAGAGATTTCTTATGAAAGGTGAATGAAGACAAAATTATGTAAAATGCAAGTCCAGCCCTCCTGTACAATCTACCCAGACAGAAGAAACCCCAAGAAAATGTCAAATGTATTCTTGCTCATCAACCAGACAACTACGGGGTCTGACACTTTACTGCTCTCTTTTTCCTTCTTTACTTTTACCTTAAAAAAAAAAAAAAAAAAAGTCCAATTATAATGGTACCATGACTTATTTTAACAAGAAGTTTTTTGTTGTTAGTTTTCTTTCTTTTGTTTTTCTTTTCTTTTCTTTTCTTTTTTTCTCTTTTTTTTTCCTAAGACCAGGTTTTGAGTGATTCAGAACATTCTTTTGTGGTGCGATCATATTCATTCTGTGCTAACACCTCCAGCCATTTTTTTTTTCAAACACGTCTTGTTCTGATACGTTCAAACATCTTGATGTTTAGGTTGGGGAAGCTGAGTTGTTGTTTATGAGTTATCTCCAGAGCTCAGATATCCGGCAGCTTTTTCCTAGGAAGTTAGCTTTGCACATGAGAGAAAGGAAAAAAAAAAAAGTACCAAAGAGCATGGGGACAAGTCGGGGGAAGGTTGAGAGAGCTGGAGAAGGGGGCAAAGATGAGAAAGAATAAAGCCTAGAGACCTAGGATTGCCAAAAATTAAAGTCATGTGGGCACTGCCATCCCTAGAAAGATTTTCCTTCTTCTGAAGAGGATGTGAAAGGTGTTGATTTGCACTAAAATCTGATGGAGAAGACAAATAATTCTTTAAAAAGAATGCAGAGGATTTGGGAAGGGTCCACCTTAGAATCTGAGGGATGCTGCTTCATCCATTAATTTGCATGGGGAAATTCCCCTCCTCCCCTCTCTACTTGGTGAATCACCACAAAAAGCATTTTGATCTCTTGACTGTGGTTACAGTTATCATTTGCCAAGCCTGCTTTTATTTGTCTGTTACATACACTTGCTATTCAATCTGGCCTGAGATTCCAAAGACAAGTTTGCAAATGAACCTCTCAGGCTAGTTTTCCTTATAAATGCTTGCCAGTGCCAGGTTTTCTCAAGTATTCCTAGGGGTCAAGAGGTTTAAGAAGGGGACAAAGAGGGGGGAGAGAGGAAACTATCACCCGACCGGCAGGAGTTCAAAGGGAAAATAAGACCAGACACTAGGGGAAACCAAGAAGCAGGACAGGAATCACACAGTTTTCCCCACAGGAATTACCTGTGGAATTCAATTCCTCAATTCTTCAGACCAAGGAAGAAGAAAAACTCCATTAAGTCCAATGGCTGCTGTTTGTGAAATTCAGTTAATTAGCCCTGGCACATGAGATCTCATCCGTGGCACTAAGGCAACCCTGAGACTGTAATTACTTCTTAGGAGCCCACTTGTATGACTTCAGAAACAAGTTCTGGGTGGCACCTGGGACACTCCATCCCCGTACTAAATTCCTCTGTGAAACCGTGACTATCAATGCATCTTAAATCAGTCACCCTGGTCCTGTTAAAAGCAATCATTCTATCAGTGAAGACATTTAAGATTTGATAACCCAGAAGTCAGCATCCTTAAAAATGTGATAAGTGACTTAAGAACCATGGAGGGGGAGAAAGGCGGCGGGGGTGGGGGGGGTGGACCTTTCTGTATATCTAATTTGAAAAAAAGAAAACAAAGAAGAAAAAAAAAAACTATTCCAAGCAAGCTGATTTTGAGCCGTCCTGCCAATTTCCAGCAGAAAGCTCTTCTTCCTGAAGAGAGGAAGTTAAAGACACAAAATGGAGAGTGTTGGGCCAGTGCTTCCCAAGGACAACTCACCAGCCTGCGCTTGGGTTTGATGAGGGGCCGGTTCTGTCCGTTCATCTTGTGGTAGAGCCCACAGGCATTGCACAGGTAATGCCCTGTTCCATCTCGACGCCACAGTGGGGTAGACGTTGCTCCACAGTTCACACACTCCCTGCCTTCTGGAAGCAAGATCACACATAAGTCACTTATGGAAGGAAAACACACAGAAAAGCTGCCAGCAGAATTAGGGAATGAAAGTTAAATGGAGAACTTTTTCTCTCTTTTTCCTCTTTTGGGGAACTTTCCCAGCTTCCTTGAAGGTGGCTCCTGAGTTGAAAAGAGTTACTGTGTGACCCTTTCATGGCCTAACCATTCCCCGTGTACACACACACACACACACACACACACACGGCTCCCAGCCCAAGAAACAGCATAGGAATCAGTAGCAGCAGAACCTCGTCCTGGGCCTGCCTGACTTGATGGGGAAGGTCAGGCAGAGCCAAGGAGGAAGGCGAATTTCAACTTGAAACGATTCCCTGAGAAAACCCTGAGCCCCAGACGATGGCGAAAGCACAACATTCCATTTCGCTTCCCTCAGAGGAAAACCAAGATGACCCATTATCGTCACCAGGTCTGTCTATGCGGATTGATTAAATAATGAAGATTAGGATGGGGCCAAAGGAGAGATTCATCGATAGGTAGATAGAGAAACAGATAATCAACAGATGAACAGATGGATCAATCGGCTGATTGATTCTAGCACCGAGGGCCTTAGATTTTACTTCCAATAAAACTGTAAATGTCCCTGGCGGGCAAGGAATAGATGAAGACCCAGCAGGGTCCACTCATTCAGTCCCCCATCATCTTTTTTACTCTCTAGAAAAAAACCAAGGTTTTCTGTGGTTTTCCAGCCACTGAGACCCCAGTCTGAAGGTTGGAGGGAAAGGTAGAGCAATCCTGAAGGCAAGGAAGCTGGAGGTGGGGAGGGAGGGAAACAGAGCGAGGGGGCGTGTTGGGAGGGGCAGAGGGAGGAGAAGATCAGGAGAAGAGGCCGGTTTATGGGGGGAGGGCAGTGGGGAGGCCCTTGGGTTGGCTCATTAACCAAGACTTGCCTGCAGTTGCTCTTTTTCCAAAAAAAACAAACAAACAAAATCAACAAAAAACCGGCCAGGCCGGGTTGAAACAGCACTCACTCCAGGGGCTGGAGAGTGACGGGACCCACCTCCAGAGGGAAAGCCCTGGGAGAGAATCCCTCCAGATACTATTTTAGGAGGAGGGGAGTTCGCTCACAGAGTTCTTCTCAACTTCCTCGGGAGGAAGAAGAGCAGGACGGTTGCTGGGAGAACTTGCCCCGCTCCTGGGGGGCCTCGTTCTCCTGGCAAGGACGCACCAGCTTCACTGCCAACCGAGAGGGACCCAGGAGGAGCCCCCGACCCTGCAGGGCCAGTGGCTTCACCAGAGCTGGTGCCCCCAAGAAGAGGAGTCAGGAAAGGGTCTTTAGGGTGCAGGGAAGGGCCTTGGGGATGGTAGGAGAGAAAGATGAGCCCCTACCAGTTGTTTTAAGAGGTTAATCAGCTGACCCCAAACTACCAGGAAGAAGGGAGGAAGGGTGGAGGAAGGGAACCCGCAGGCAGGACGCTTGGGAATCTTGACTCCCCACGAGGAGGGCAAGGCCAGCCCAGGGCCTGGGGACCTGCTCAGATTTAGGAAACCCCCAGACCAAGTATGAGGGTGGCAGGGAATTTACACCCCTTAGCCTGGGCTTTTCCCCAGGGACAGGCTCTCAAAAAAAAAAAAAAAAAAAAAAAATGTTAAGGAGTTGAGAGATTTCAATTTCTTGCTCCAAATTCCAAAAGGTTCTTAACCCGGGGTCTACAGAGAGCCTTCCAAGAACCCCTGAGATTATCCACAGAAACGTGGCCCTCACGGGCCAGGAGCATTTGCTAGGCACCCAGCAGCTCTGAGTAGGCTCTGGGCTGAATCACATCCAGATTCCTCTCCTTTGGGGTCACAAGCCTTCGGGATGGGGCTGCTGAAGGTGGGAGAGGCACGGGGAGGAGGAGAAGGCAAGTGGGTGAGGAGGTGTGGCCGCAGGCATAGCCAGGGCCCTGCAGTCCTTGTGCCCCCGGTGGGCGCTGCGTCAGCCTCTTCTGGGGACACTGGCCTGGCCTGGCACGCTCCCCATCCTGCGCAGACAGGGGCCTCGGGCTCCCAGCCGTTTTGTCCCAGACCTCTGGGGGGTTTCTCGGGCTCCAAATCCCCTCCATCCCCGGCAGCTCGGGCTGGACTGCCCCGCTTCTGGGCACCTGGGCCGGGGGATCTCCCTGCCTGACACGATTAGTCTGATTTCCTTTCCTTTGTCAGCCAGTGGGGAGGATAACAGCTTCCTTTTCCGAGGGACCTTGAAGGCCAGCAACAGTTGCCTCTCCAGCAATTGCACATTAGAGCAATTTTCTGTCTTGATTCACTCGGCAAGTTTGCGATTGCCTTGCGTGGCTTTTTCTTATTTTATTTTATTTTTTTCCTCTCCTTGTTGCCTCTCATCTGTGACTTCAGCAAACAACCAGTTTTCCTAATGGAGGCCCTGACTGTCTCCTGCTTTCTTTCTCCTCGCTCACCGCCTGCTGTGAGCTGCTCAGACAGACACCTCGCTCTTAGGTGACAACCACAGCGCCGGGAGGCCTCCTAACCCTCAACAGCCATTTTCAAACACCCCTTGGCCTCCGACTGAAATCCTGAAACTGAGGCTGGACTGAAGGAGTAGGGGAGGCTGCAGAGAAAAAGGGGGAGCTGGATACCCACCGCGGAGGGAGGGGGGAGCTAAGAAATGGTCCCCCCCCCACACACACACAAAAGGCTTGGTGTCTTGTTTGCAAAGACACATCTCAGCCCGGACAGCCCGGGCGTTAAAAAAGCAATAGGTGCTCTAAACCACAGCTCAACCGTTTCTCCAAAATGCGACAACCCTCCCTTCTCTGGGCTCCTCCTTCAGACGATAGCAAAGAAGAGGTTAAAGGAAAAAAAAAAAAAAGAAAAGCAACCAGCAACCACTAAAACCAAGAGAATCCCCTTCTCAGGAATTCCCACTCCTTCCACCCTCTTCACGGAGCCTCGACACTTGCCCCGCACGCTCCACGTTCCCGAAAGTCCCAGCTCCCTCGCCGCCCAGGTGTGCTGCTCTGGGTTTTTTTGACTGTGAGAAAGGAATAAGGAGGAGGAAGTCAAGACCCAAATTTAAACTGGCTCCTCTCCTCTCCAAAAAAATAAAAGAAAATAGGTATATAGGTACCCCTGGTTCTGGTTTAGGGAAACCGCAGCCCTCGCCCTCACCCCTCCCCAAATGTCCCAGTCTCCAGGGAAGAGACAGAAAAGCCAGACAAACCCGAAGGCAGAAGGTGTGGACGGAGGGGGAGAGATCAAATGCGGAAATGAGGGCAGAGGACGAGAGGCATTTGGAAAAGTCACTCTGTCCCCTCCCTACACAAACCACCACCCCAGCCTCAGAGACCACAATCTGGCCCCCAACTTTTCAGCCCTACCAGAAAAGAGAACTTCCCCAAAAAAATCCCACCCCGACTTCAAAATGGACAGGTTGTTCTCTTACTGCCATCAGCCTCGGAGCCTGGACCGAGCCCCCTGCACCCCGCCCCCGCTTTTGTGAGCAGATCTGTACCCCGCTTCCCGGGGACCCTCCGCTCGCCGAGGCAGCCAGCCCACTTTCCTGCCCTGTTCTCCCTTCCCCTTGCTTTCTCTTCGGCTCCACCAGCGAGCCTACCTCCCTCTCCCTCTGCCGACTTTCATGTATTGAACACGCAGGTCTGAGTTTTCTGTCAGCCTAACCGCATCCGGGCTCTATTAAAGTTCCTGGCTCGGGATAAACAATGCAACTGTCGCGTGCAGCAGTCTGAAAATAATTGGATTAGCTAAAACATATCAACTAAATAGAGACAGTCCTGCCCAGGCAGTCGGAGTGAATGTCACCCTGGAAAAAAACCCTGGAAACTGATCTCATGGTCACTGGGCACCCAGAGCCCTCCCTCGGAAGTTTTCTAAACCCGGGTTTTGCAGGCTCTGTTTCAAGACTGGTTGTCTCATCCAGCAAAGACAAGTGATTTCCACCACTTCTGTGTATACAGAGTCTCTACAGAGAGAGGGCAGAGGGTAGCCAGTTGGGACAGACCAGGACGGAGACGCCCACCCTGAAATGGACACCCCCAAGGAGACATGACAATCTTCCCCAAACCACCTCAAAAAATACAGTGAAATCTCATCTCAGAGACTCCCCGACTCTGATTCAGCTGCTTCGACATTGGTGGTGGTTATTTTATTTTTAAAGCATAAATACTTTGTGTGGGCTTTACTGTTTCTTTTCATGCCAGCCTCTACACCAAGAGAATAAAAATGCTGCTCGCTTTTAGCTGGGGTGTGCTTTTCTGAGGGAGAATGGGCAGAGGAAGCAGAGACATACCTGGGGAATCTTTTTCCATCCTTCCTAACCCCTCTAGCTTCAGATCAGTCGGGAAGTAGGTCGTAAGATGACTTCCTTCCCCTGCCTGAGCTCCCAGCACTAAAAGATACTGCAGGTAACTAGCCTTTCTGACTTCCATTGAACTGCCTCCTCAGGGCAGAGCCCACCTCTCTACCCAGAAGTCAGGATGGGAGACTTCTTTTCCACGCAGAGAATGTGTGTCCTATCTTTGCCACGGTCCCGCCCCCGGCGAAAAATATACACACGCTTTATTTGTACATGTCTGTGTAAAGGGCTGTCCTCTGGTGACTGTATGACCCCCTCTGAGCTGAGCGGAGGGGAACGGTCAGGACATAGAGGCCAGGGGGGTCAGAGGAGGGACCTGTGTTTGTTTGGGTTTCAGGAGGTTTCGTTTTAGCATTAAACACTAAAGATTTATTCCCTCCCCTTCCATTTGCGCTTGGAAACTGACTAAAGGTTACTGCCAGCACCCAGAAGTTCCTTGGCAGGACAGGCAGGAGATGGGGGTCTGTTTTTGTTTGTCTTTTTCCTTCCCCAGCTCTTGGGGTTGGCTTTTCAATCAGATCTCACTTGCCCTCTGCTCTGAAGACAGGAATGAGATAGGACACACCTCATTCTTTCCCCGCTGGAAGAATGGGAAGATATTAAATCTCGAAGGGTCTGAACGGCCACCCAGCTCCCGGGAGGGGCCGGAGGGAACGCTCTAGTCCCTGTCCCGGATTTTGGAGCAGGGAAGGGGACGAGGGGAAAGGTCTCGAGGGGAGAGAAGGTTCCTACCTGTGCTGGATCTGGCCTTGGGCCTCGACTTGCATCCGAAGCCGGTGGGGGAGCCCCCGAGCAGGCTGCTGGGCGGGAAGAGTCCGGAGCTGTACTCGGGAACGTAGGGCGGGTAGGTGGTGATGGGGTGGTGGGCTGAGGCCGCCGCCCCTCCCAGGGTGGTCATGCTGCTGCGGGGATGCGCCGACTCGAGCTTCATGCTGTCGGGCAGAGGCACCTGGTACTTGATGCACTCCTTCTCGTCCTGGCGGCCCGAGCCGGCTGAGCCCGGGGTGGACAGGGACGGGTCCGGGGAGACGTCCTTTGGCGGGGTGGGCGGAAAGGTGAAGAGGTGCGGGCTGGAGTGGCCCGCCGACAGGGACGAGGACGAGGCTGGGGGGTACACCGACAGGGGCCCCGGGGAGCCGTGGTGGATGGACGTCTTGGAGAAGGGGCTGAGGTTCCAGGGCGAAGCGGTGTGGTGGCCGCCCAGCGCCTTGCCGCCGTCCAGCCAGGGCAGGGATCCGTGCAGCAGAGGCGGCCGGCACACCTGGCTCCCTGCGTGGGTAAAGGGGAAGGCCCGGGAGAGAGACAGGCGAGTGAGAGTAGCCCCCAGAGGCCTTCAGGCACCTGGGCATCCTCGCCCTCCACCCCAGCCTCCCTAGCAAGACAATCCCCACACACACCGGACCTCACACTCCCTGATCCTGGGGGCCCCAGCAGTACCTGGGCCAGCACACCCCCTTCACCCCTATCTCCCCACCAATGTCCCATCAAATCCAGGGAATTAAGGGCCTGTGTCTGACACCCAAGAGGTGCTGTCATGGAGCGAGAAGGGCCCTGGCTTCCTTGGCCTCTCCAGATACACTTTCTGAATCACAGCCCTGAGGTCCCTCTCTGGAACCTGACTTGATTTATTGGTTTCCTTCAATGGCCCAGCGGCCCCCAGCCCAGACCTAATCCCAGGCAGCCTGATAAGAGGGTGGGCTGGGAAGGATGAGGCCTGAAGGGGTGAGCCCAGCCATACAACCACTCAAAACCAGGAGAACACACGGACCCTAAGAGAGGCCCAGCTGCAGAGCCAGCTCCCCACGCCCAGAGCAGGGAGAGGGCTTGGAAGAGAGGAGAGGGAGCATTTTAGGGTTACTTGCACGTAACCCCACTTCACTGCTTGCTCGTATTTGGCCAGGCCTGGAATGGGATTTGCAGGGAAGTGAACTGCTCAGGCTGTCGGAGAAAGTTTCCAAGGCTGGACTCTAGGATGGCACTTTTATCTGCCGTTCTCACCCTCCCAAATCCTACTGGAAAAAAATAAAACAGGCCCATATGCCCCCAGAGTTATGATTCCACCAGTGCAATATGTGAATTTTCACCTGAGCCCCTGAGACACAAAATTCCAGTTTCTGTGTCTATTTCACTCACACACAGAGTAAATAGAGCTGTCGTTTGAAATGCAGAGTTTTAAGGCAGCTGTAACTCAGACCAGAAGAGGCTCTGAGAAGGGTAAGTTTAAACGGCAAGTACAAATCCACACACTTATTGATCTTTTAATCCAGTACCTGTCTCAGCATTTGACATTCTATTTAACCATTAAGAACAATACCGAAACTAAAATCTTAAGAGAAAGGAAGGGGAGGGGAGTCGAGGGGGAAGGAGAGCTCTCCGAACACCAAGGGTCAAGCTTCACATTATGCAGGAAGTAGTATAGTAAATAATATTAAGGCTGCATCTACCGCATTTCCACTTAACTGCTGATCTGCACAGAACAAGGGCAAAGAGCGCCCCATCCGCAGAAACAATTGTTTGAAACCTGGTGACAGCAGGGAGGAGAACGCCTGCTGCCCTAGGGGCTCTGTCATCGGCCCCAACCCCGGGACCTAAGTCGGGGAACCAGGGCAGACCTCAACTGAGATCGCCTCACAGTTCCTCCGCCTGAAATGTTGCAATTTCTTCTTTGGGAACACGCTTACAGATGGAAAGCCTTAAGAGCTTTTTCCCCCCAACTACATAGAGCTGGGTTTCTCTCTACCATTTCAGAACTCCCCTGAACTCCTCAAGGTGAAAGAGAAAGAAAAAAAAAAAAGAAAGAAAGGAAGAAAAGAAAAAGCAACTGGAATCGCTCCTCCATAAAAGGAAACCCTGATGGATCCCAGATCTTCTTTGGGAGCCTAATGGGTCTGTTGTAGGGCCGAAGGAGAGAGCAAGGCAAGAGTTGCAGGGAGCAGGCAATGAGACAACCAAAAAGTGTAGACGGAGGAAAATTCCGTGCAGCCGGGAATCTAGGAAACCCCAAATGTCTCAAACTTAAGACGGGAATCTTTCCACCAAAACCCGGTCAAGCACCAGACTTCCCTTCCTCAGAGCCTAGAGGTAGGAGATGTGCCTAAAAACCAAATGCACTAGCTTTGGGGAAAGGCCGAAACACAGCGGTGGGAATAAATACGTTTCTCGGGCCTTTCTGGAAATGTGCCGGAGAAACATACCGAGGCACGCCGGCAGAAGCCCCAGAGAGAGAACCACGGGATAACTGGGGGAGCGAAGCCCCTAGAAAGAACCCAGCCCCAGCCAGGTTTGGCCGGCACCGGATGCCCGGTCGGGGGAGCGGTGGCCGGTGGAGGCAGAGGCTCGGCTCCCGGCGCCCGGGATCTCCGAGGCCCCCGAACCAGCGGCCGCGCGGGGAGAGAGGGTTGCAGCGCGGCACCCGCCAGGTGAGCGCCAGGCCCCGGGGACCGCAGTGGCGCAGAGGCGCCTGCTGCGACTGTTTTGAAAAACAGACTCTCGCGACGATCGAGACGCCTTCCTCGCCCATTTCCGGGCCCCAGTTTTTTTGTTGTTGTTGTTGTTTTTTAATGAAGCAGCAACGGCACTTGGGGGCTTTGGCCGGGTATCCCCACCCCCTGGTCCCTCCCTGCCTCTCCGACCCGAGAGAGCCGGGACAGTTGGACGGAGGTCCCCGCACCCGGGGCGGACTCACCGTGGTGGGTCGGAGGGTACCTCTGCACGGTGGCCCTCACCGAGTTTCCATAGTAGGACGGGACGTGGTTGCCTTGACCGTCAATGTTAAAAAGTACATCCACCTCCTCCGGCAGGGGGTACTGCGCCGGGTCCATGTAGGAGTGGCCGAGGCCCGGGTGGTGCGTGTCCGGATGCTGCCCGTTGAGGACCGCGGGGTGGTGGTGGCTCACCCAGCGCGGCTGGTCCGCCGTCACCTCCATGGCCCCGGCTGCGCTCTCGCCCTCTCGCCGGGCCCGGAACCCGCGCGCTGAGAGGGAGGGCGGTCGGGCTGGGAGGTCGGAGGCTACGAGGCTCTGCAGGTGCTCCTGCCGTCGGAGGGGTGGGGGTCGTTTAAAGATTTGTTTTCAGTTGGGAAATGGGAAAGCTAGGAAGGAAAGGTGAGCAAATGAGATTTTTTTTTTTTAATCTTTGCCGGGTAGTTTAGCGAAAAGAAGAGAAAGAAAAAAGAAATTCCAAAAATTACGTATGGGAGTATAAAGGGGGACCAAATTGTAAAAGGGGGGCAAAGACTGGCTGGAATTCTGCAAGTGAGGCTCCTCTGCACCGGGGGCTACTCGACGACTCCAAGACTGAGTCTCTCCCGGGTCACCTGCAAAGGAGAGAAGGGGAGACCTGGATGAGGTCCTAAGTACTTAGCACCTGAGTTTATGAAGTGGCACCACCTCCCCCCGAGCCGCCCGGCCCCGCGCCCGCGCCCCCGGGACACGCACACACGACGCACACACGCGCGCACACGCGCACGCCCCCTCCGGAGGTCGGAAAACCGGGAGGCAGCGGGGGACTGAATGACTCCCAAATACATCCCCAGCAGCCCGGCTCTCCCGGGAACCCGGGACTGACTGAGCGGTTCCAACTTGGACGACAACTCCCTCCCTCCAGGGACCCAGGTCCCAGGACCTACTTTCCAGCCTCCAGAAACTCTCCAAAAGAGGAGGGTTGAGTTTTCAATGTTTTAAAGTCCTCCCAAATGGAGAGAGAAAACAAATCAAACTTAAAAAAAAAAAAAAAAGTCGCCAGTACCAACCTGGGTAGCGAGGAGCAGAGAGGAGGAGGAGGAGGCGTGTGACCTGGGAGAGCAGAAAACTGCCCGGTCAAATTGCGTGGCTCGCTCTGTCTCGCGCTCTCTCCGTCTCTCTCTTTTTTCCTCTCTCTCTCTCTCTCTCTCCCTCTCTCAGTATTTTTTTTTTTTTTTTTTTTTTTTTACAGGGAATGCATTCTTTCTGAAAGTATCAAGACGGCGCCAGGCAGCTCAGTGTTCGCAGACAGCTGTGGCGCGACGGAACTTAAGGAGGTTCTAGTGTCATCCGCGCCGACGGGGGAGGAGCCTGGCTCTGGCGAGGAGGGGACAGGATCACCAGCACAAGGAAACTGCAACCCAAACCCGCTCAGGACTTCACCGCCCCCCCCCACCCCCGCCTCTCCTCCCGCCCCTCCACTGACCGGAAAGGGGCGCCGCGGAGGGCGGCCAGGGCGGAGGGGCGGCGGGGCGGGTGGGCGAGGCGCACCCGGGTTCGGGGCGGAGGGGGCGGGCCGGAGGGAATTCGCGCTCTGGCCCTTTAAATGTGGCTCCAGCTCCTGCCAATTCATTCCGGCTCGGTAGGTTATTCCGTGCCGAGGAAACCGGCCTGCCCCATTCATAAAGTTTATTTCTACAGGCGGCCTTTCTTTTTCAGACTTTTAAAATGAGCAAACATTTTTTGCATTCAATCCAGGGTATGGGGTAGTTTATTGATGTGGGGTCTCTGCGCAAGTAAAAGTGATCAGGAAAAAAAAATGTAATGTCATAGTACTTGGAGATGTGCCTCTCTCACCTAGGGATTGAGAAATTGGGCAAAAAAAAAAAAAAATCTGTCTTTGATTGAAATGTCGGTGATACTTTGGTGGTCGTGGTCAACATTCTCCCAGCCTCTTGCGTTAATAAGCCTCTCGAATGTTTCAGCTGTTGCAGCTGTCCTTTCCAGACCTAATATTTGTAATCAATGTGTGCTTTTTGGCTTGAGTGACAATAGTGATGGATGAAAAGGAGAGGGGGCGAGAGGCTCTGTCTCCCCCAGCACAGAGAGAGCGGGTGGGGAGAAAAGCGCTCGGGTCTTCACTCCGGTTACCCAACTTTTTCCCTTCTCCCCGCCCAGGGCCCTACTTAACTCCCGCTCCCGGCGTTTTTCCCCAGCCCCCTCCTCCGACCCCCACCCCGGCCGCCGGGCAGGGCAGCGGCGGCCTCCCCCGGGTCCCGCAGAACGCGGGACTCGCCGGGTCAGACCCCGCAGCCCCGAGCGGAGGGAGCGGGTCTCAGACACGGCCCGCGGGGGGGGGGGGGGGGGGGCGGGGCGCACGGGGCGTGGCCGGGAAGGGGCCAATCAGCGCGCGAGGCTGCGGCCGGGCCGCGATTGGTCGGCCCCGCGGGCTCCAACCTCCCCGGCCTCTCTCGGTGCTTTGAGCCACTGCATCCCCTAGCGGCGCTCAGGCTCCTGCAGCCGGCTGGCCCCAGAACGCGGCCCGGGTGTGCAAGAGACAGGCGGGAAGCGAAGACTCAGGTTCCACCCGTGGCTCACCCCAGGGCAATGTGTGCGAGGATAGAGTGTGGGTTCTTCCGCAGGCTTTCCCACGGACGGTACTAAGAGCTTGATTTGGGGTTTTATTTGAAGGCATTATTCCCTCTTCGCTTCTCTGCCCCATAAAAGTTCCCTACAAATACACACACAAAAAAGTCGACATAGAAGAGACCGTTCCTAAAAGTAAGTTCTAGAGGATTCTTTTCGTGCGGTGAAGGAAAAACATCAACACTCAGCCTTACTTGGTGTGGGGTGTGTGTCCTGCTTTAATATACAATTCTCGTAGAAAGACTAGTAAATTTTATTTGGAAGAAATGGTGGAAACGTGGGTTTTCCCAACTTGGAATTGGAGCTTCTCTTGAGTCTCCGTCTTCTTAAATCTTATGTTCGTTAGAAACCAGGGTTGAATTTCTAGATACGGAACAGGAAGAAAATCCCTAAATTAACCCCCCTCCCCCATGTTTCTCCTGAGCCCATTTAGTCCTTGTTTATTAGGGCGGCCCAGTAAAAGAGCATCGATTTTCCCTCATTCCGACCACGTCTCTCTAGGGCCAGTCAAGCTGCCAGCCTCTCCTCCTGCTCACGGCGCTCTGCAAACCTTTTAATTATTTAGTTTCTAACATTCACCGGAAACCGCTCCATAAACAAGGACAGACGAACGCATACACATTTTTGCTAAAATCCCCGAGATTAAGATTAAGGATGGCAGCAGAGGCGAAAAAAATGAAAAGAGCATCTTTGCGCGTCGGTCTAAGACCAGGCAACACTAGCCGGACCCCAGTTCAAAGCCACGCGGAAAATCCCAAACGTAGCTCTTTGGTCCTCTACGCCGAGAACTGAAAGCCCGGGAAGTAAAAGGGACCCATCCTCCGAGAGAGAAACTGCTGACGCCAGGACTTGAAAATGTTAACTCCCGAGGCTAAGACCGATTTTAAAAGACAAAGAGAAAAATATCTGAGAAGGAGGCCTTCCGGTGTAGCGGCGCCTCTCTGATAACAGACAAAACTTTTTTTGGGGGGGGGGCATTATTCATTTTAATTAAATCGCAAGCGCCGAGTCAGGCTGCAGTAAGCTCAAGATTCACCCCCAACCCTTGGAAAAATAAAAGATCTTGAAGCCCCTCTTGGTCTGGGTGGTTTGGAAGTGGCAGGGAAGCGTGGGGGGCTGTGGCTGGATGCCCCGTGTAATAGAGCCAGCCTGTAGGGGGTATTTAACATTTAATTCCCAGCCGGTCCGCCCCTGTTCCCGGACTGACAGTGGGTAATTGGGAAAGAGGACGTTGCTCTTTTGATGGCCCGCGCCGGCCAGTCTCGCCGACGCCACACTGGGTTTGACGTCACGGGCCCAGCCCCAGAGCCAGGAGCACAGAGCAGGGGGGGAGGGAAAAGGAGAGGAGGGGGATACTGGGGAGGGAGGGCCGAGGTCGGCCCCGGGACCCAGGGGGAAGGAAGGGGGAAGGGAGCCAGGCCGGAGAGAGGCTGCGGCGCGTGGCCTGAGGCGGAGAGCCTGGCTGCGGGGGTCTGGGCCAGGCCAGGCGCCGGCCTGACCCGCCTCGCCGGCGAATGCAGGCCGGGCTTCCTCCTCCGAAGGAGGGTGGGGGAGGGGAGGGGGCTCGAGGCCCGGCGAAAGGGGGGAAAGGTGGTCCTGAGCCCCCCTCAGCCTTAGCTCGCAAAGCTAATCCTGGCCTCCTGTGGAGATGCCTCGGCGCCCTCCTACAGACCTGAAGGCACCCCTAGCCAGGACCCCGGGCCGGGCCTGGTCTAGCGAGTCCCCTCTTCTCCCCGGGAGCGACCGGCGGAGCTCCGGTGGAGGAAGAGAGGTGGAGACCTGGGAGGATGCTGCCGCCGCCGCCGCCGCCGCCGCCACCACCGCTGCAGGGCCCCGGGCTCCTGCAGAGCGCGAGGCCTCCCTCACCAGGGTAAGGGGCTGGCCGAGGTCTGGATGCCTCGGACCCTGGGGGCAAGCATCCCGGAGCCGAGCAGGCGACAGCGCAGCCACCGCCCATCCCCCGCCGCCCGGAGCTGGTACCTGGGCTGTGCGTGGGGCGGCGGGAGCGGGTTGGCCTATTTGAAACGCCAGGCCTCGAGGTGGCTGCTTCAGGCGTCACGTTGAGCGGGGTGTGTGTGCCCTCTTGGGGAAAGGGTAAGAAATGGAGCCTTACTTTCTCTCCTGGGTTGGGGTAAGCTGGGACCCACACACACACACCCCAAACACATGCCCCCCTGTTCAGGTCCCTCCCACCCGCCCTCCCCGGAGCTCAGAAGCTCTCTTCGGATGCAAGTGGGGAACCCAGTCCCGCAAAGGAACCGGAGCCCGCGGTGCAGAGGGGAGGAGCGTACCCCCAGGCTCACCCCTGGGGTCTCAGGACCCAGAGAGCGGAGATCCACGCGGCCAGCGTCACCCACCCGAGCCTGGCGACAGGCGCGTCCAGGCGAGCTCCGCGGGGCCGAGGTGCCGGGAGAGCGGCCCCGGGCGCCCGCGCGCTGCCCGCCTAGGGTAACCAGAAAAGCCGAGCCTCGGGGTCGAAGTCATAAAGTTACTAATCCCGCGCAGGGGGAGAGAGCGTGCCTCGGCCGCCTGGGGCGGTCATTTGAGCGTGTTTACTTAAGGACTTTGCAAGCGGAGCGCGCGCGAAATAGTCGGATTTCCAGAGAGGCAGCAAATATTTGCAGGCGGGAGAAAGAAGCGGAGCCGGGCCGCGCCGCCGCGTCCCTCCCACCGGAGCCGCGGCGCCGGCCTGGGCGGACCCGGCCGCGCAGTTAAAGACAGAAGTGAAGCCAGGGACCTGCGGGGCTGGGGGCGGGGAGGGCGCAGAGCCACAGCAAAGGCCAGAAATTGGAGCGCGGCCCCGAGGCTCTGGCGAGCTGGGGCTGGAGGAGGAGAAGTCCCTTCCCATTCCAGCCCGATCAATCTTCCTTGGCTGCGATCGGTCATTAAAAATGGTGTGAACCGGTCGCGGTCGCTGTGCGTCTGGGGAGGAAGTGGAGGCCAGAGGTGCCGAGGCCGGCGCCGGCGCCCCGCACCAGCCCGGTTCGCGCGCGGGCGGTCTGCAAGCCTCAGGCCGGCAGCCAGTTCGTCGCCGGGAGCCGAGCGCGGCCCGGCGGGGCCTTTAATTGGATGTCTCCATTTTTATAGTGGCCATTGTTGGAGCAATTAGCGAGAGACAATAAGCGCCAAGAGGCGTTTAATTCGATTCCATGCGCCGGCTGCGGCCGGGACTAGGGCGCTCTGGAAGAAGTGGCTGGCCCAGAAGGGAAGACCTGGTTAAGTGTCGGATCCCTGCCTTGCCGGTTTTGTCTTAGGTGTGGGAGGTCTCAAGAGGCAAGCTGAAAGCGGGGTGAGGGCAACCAGATCCTGGTCCTGGTCCTGGTCCTGGACGGGGGGAAACCCGTCCTGGGCCTCGCTAGCCCTGAGGGGCTCCCCCGGAACCGCCGCGCCTGCAGGCAGCACGCGTCCGAGCTGCGGCCACCGCGCGGGTCCCCAGTGCTTGTTAGAGGAAGAAAAGCAGAGAGAACAGGGACGTGGAAACCGGCCTCCTTCCTCCTTAGCCCTGGGTCCCCCACCTCGATCACCCGAACTGTCCCAATTTCCTTTCCCATTGGGGGAGGAGGGGCAAAGGAGAGAACCCCCTTCTGGCGCGTACACACCTCCCTCTCCACCGAGCCAGCCTCGCTACCCCCTCCTCTGCCTCGGCCCTCGGATTATGTTACCGTGGCCGGGCGAGGATTTTTACTGGATACGAGAATAGCACAGGTAAAGCTGTATAAACAGCTCGCCGGCAGCCGGGCGAGAGGGTTACGCCGGGGACACGGCCGGAGGCGCCACCGCCAGGCCCCGGCTGCGCGAGCGAAACGGCGGGGGAGCCCGCTCGGGCGCGGCGTCCCGGGACAGCGCAGGCTACACACATATTCTACGATATCTCTGCAGTTCCCACCCAAGCCCCCTTTCTCTTTCCCGCATGAGCTGAAATGCAGAAAGTGGAGAGCGGAATCACAAGCTGAGGAGAGAGAAGTGGGCAGTGCTGACTGTTCTGTTCAAAGGAAATACAGCGAGCAGGGAACTTGGGGGGGGGACGCAGAATAAAGGGGACCCCAAAATTCACAGGCAAAGGGAAGATGCTATAGGTGGAAACGACAAGGGGGAAACCCGCGGGAACTCGGGCGAAAAGCGCTCTCGGCACGCGCCCAGACCCTCCCGGCTCCCACGCCCACCCGCCCAGGCCCAGGGTCTACCTGCCCTGGAAAATGAGCCAGCACTTTGGGGGTGGTATGTGGTTTGATTTACTTTTTTTTTTTTTTTTTCCGCTTATTCATCTATCACCGGTTAAAACTCGGAAGGAAACCCGCTCGGGCCAGGAGGAGCGGCGAGAGACGTCGGAGAGGAGATGCCCTCGGAGATTACCCCCTCCCAATCTGCCCCTACCGCCCGGCCGGGCCCTCCAGCTTCAAGGGATCCTGGCCCTCCCTCTGCCGATACCCTTTTCTCCCCCGTAGAGAAAAACCCTGATGGTAGCGAGATAAAAATTGGGTAGGTAAGGGTGTAGCGGAAAGGGGGAGGGGGAGGGAGACGACAGGGGATTTCTGTTTTCGAGTTTAACAATGCACATGTCAGAGGGTTGGCCATGGGGGGAGCCCCGGGGTTGGATAGGGGAGAAAGATTTCCCCTTGAGGGCCAGTTGAGAGGAATGCGAGTCACACTGGAGGAAGGGGGCCCCTCCGAGCTCTCCCTCCCTCCTGGTTTTGGGGGCCTGGGGGACAGGTGGAGCCGCGAGAGAAGGGAAGGGATGGAGGTGCTCCAGCGGGTCCCCGCGGCGTCTCCGCGGCCACAGGCCGTCTGTCCCGCCCCAGCGGCACCACTGTCATAGGAAGCGGCTAGCGGCGCCTCACCCCAGGCTCTCGTCCTGGGGGTGCCTCAGGCCGCACCGCTGTAGCCTCCGGGACGCCCAGGGAAGGGAGCGGCCACCGCAGCCAGGAAAGGAGTCAGCAGTGCGGGATTCACCCACGTGAACAACAGGCCCTCGCGTTTTGGGGGCAGAAGGGGTGCACGTGGGGCACCGGTTCCACTCTCCCCTAGCCTCCCAGCGCCCCCGGTTTGTCGCCCGCCGCCTCACTGCCGCGCATCTCTAGAGGCCCCTGGCCAGCCCCGAGCCCCAGCGCTCGCCGCGGCCGACTCTCCGCCGGCCACTTCATTTTGGCATTTCAGGAGAAGGAGGGCTTTCTCTTGGGGCTACTGTGTTTTTACTTCTCTAGCCTGAAAAATTGGGGTGTCGATTGCTGGACAATGACGGCTTCGAGGGCAGGGGCCTTCACGACCGGGAGAGGGAAATGGGGGGAGGTAACTCCGTTCCGACCAGCAGACAGCAGAGGCGCGAAGTGTTCGTGTCTTCCTCTGGACACGCCGGAGAGCGCGGTAAAATCTGTAGATCTGCCCGGCTCCGAGGCGCCCACCCTCCGCCCTTCCCTCTCGCCAGGACTGCGCCCGGCCGCCGCCTCTCCCCGGCGGCCTCGGCTCGCGCTCGGCTCTCCGCCGCCTGCCACCTCGCGGACCCCGAGCAATTTGTTATATAAAACCAAACAACAACCACACACGTGTGTCTGCACACCCGCAGCGACGGACACCCAGGGAGTGCTCCGCTCGAGCGCCCTGGGCCACGTTTCTTTCTCCTCCTTCCAACCGCCGCACCCCCTCACCACCTCTAGTCCCGGCTGCCCAGCGGCCAGGAACAAAAAGTGGGGTTCGTACTCCAGATCCGGGGCTTCCTTGGCCCGCTCGCTCGGTTACTCCCACCATTAAGAAAAAGAGGTGATCGGAAATATTTGGTCCGCACACAAAGACACACCACAAAAGGAATGCACTTTTCTGTGCGAAAGGGCTGGAACACCGAGAAGGAGACCACACCTGAGCGCAGCCGAAATGGTTAGAATAACCGGCTGCCGGAGAGCACTGGGCCTTCGGACTCTGCCCCCACTACCTCATCTGCATCTCTAATTGCCTGCTACCTCCCGCGGTTCCTGGCGCAAAGTGCCTTAACCTCCGGAAGAGGGGTCCTCAGCCACCCGGCTCCCGCGTACCTGCCCTTTTCCCAGGCCTCTCGGGGTGGCCCTGCGCTGCTGGGCGTCCACCCACGGGTGTCCACTCCCACCGCTTCACTGCATCCCCCGACTCACCCCCACCTCCTGTATCCTTGGCACAAAGTCAGGATGAACATAACAAATAAAGCAAAATGCAGCTTCCTCTGTCTCCGGGCTTTTGGCAGGGAAGACCAACCCTGATCCTGATTCGTGGGGGTGGGGGGGAGGGCAGGGTGGGTGGCGATTCTGTGTAGAAGGGAGGGGGGCCCGTGGGGTGCAGGGCTTGTGTAGGGTGCACCACTCACCCGGCTCCTCAGACCCCAGCTGCCTTCTCCAGCCAGGAACTTGAGGCCTGGCAGGGCTACTGCTGGGAGCTGGGCCTCCTGCCCAGTCCCAGGCAAAGTCGATATGGGAGCCCCTAAGACCCTGGGTCTGCACCCACCTGGGTCTTGGTTTGTCTGACCTGGATGCCGTATCCCACCCCAGATTCAAATGGGCAGCAAGTCCTTCCCTCAGAATCACACGTTTTAAAGGTTTAGTGGTAAGCCCCCTCCTCACAACCAGCCACTGGGGCCCTGCAAGCATCTCCTATCCAGGACTCCATCTCGATTGACTCTACCAGCCTGACTGGGACCCCCTGCCCCAAGCCTGTCACACAACCAACAGCCCCCCTCCACACACACACACCCCTTTTCTACCACAGCCGCTAAGGGATGGGAGGGCTGCAAATGTTACTTTATTATTATCTGTCCCTTTAAACTTCATTCTCCCCCCACAACCCCAGTGCCCTGGTGAATGTGGGTGACAGAGGAAGGGAAAATCACAGGTGAACTGGGAGCCAAGCAGAGGAGAGATCCTCCGGGTTAGACTCCTTTGCATCCCCTGCCCTGGACAGACTCACCCGTGTCCACTTCCTCAAAGCACCCTCCGGTGTCTGAGAGGAAGGAAAGGTGAATAAAAACAACTCTCCTACTCAGAGTCACTCAACTTCCCTTGCATTTTAACGTTATCTGTCTTTGTTGGGAACTGCTTCTGAATGAGTGACTTCTTGGAGGTCTGTTGGTCCAATGTCCCGGGAGAAAGTAGAGTTCTTGTTTCCTCTCCCCCTCCCACTCCCCAGGACCCTGGACACCCTCCCTCCCAGGCTGTGGTTTTCTCACCCACCTCAGGGTGCTCCTGGAAGCAAAGGTGCCTGCCAGCCACCAGCTCCCCAAGGGATGCCAGATGCCCACACATCTGGGCTCCAACTTTCAACCCACAGTGCACAGCTGTTTCTTTAATTATATGCAGAGACAATGAGCCTAAACAGTCACTTGTAGGCAGAGGGAAATAAACATGAAATTGACACTGGACCCTGCAGCCACCTTGGGGAGAAGGCTGAGATGCTCCTTCAAACTGGTTCTATTCCCCAACCCTCTGCCCTCCCTGAAGTGGAAAATGTATGTCCAGCCCTTCCCAAGCATTCCCACCATCTCTTATTTTTCTGTTTAGTTCTTCTTTGCATGCCTAGTTCTACTGGCTCTTTCCTCCAAACAAGGACACACACACATGCACACACCACGCGCGCCCAAGGTCATTGCAGAAAGCCAAAGATTTCCAGGGACCAGAAAGAACAATAAGGACTGGGGTCTAGTTCACTTTCTTCCAGGGGCAGCTGTCTCTCTGGAGTGGAGACCTCCTCTTAATTCTCTCCACGTGGAGCAGGGAAAGCCATTGCAGAGTTAGAGACAGAAGATAGTGATATTCACTGACCTGGGTAGCCTGCTCTCGGCGGCCAGCTGTTTTTTATTTTTTCCTGACTTGCTGGAGGTCTGAAGGCAGAAATGACAGGCAGACTTCGCCACTGTTGTCGCCGCTGAGGTCCTCACCGCCCCAGCTGCTTACGGCATCTCACGCGGGCTTCCAGCGAGAAGTAAAACCTGGGTGATGTGCATCCTTCCTAGGAACACCCTCCCCCGCCTTCTGCACACTGTAGAGAACGGAGCTCTTCCGGGTTGCGAAGAGGGAAAGGGAGGGAGGGAGGGAGGGAGGAAGACTGAGGGAGGAATGAATTTCACCCCTTTTTGCAAACAGGCAAACCGCACATCAGGAGTGTGTG
The DNA here is from genome assembly GCF_028023285.1 of Balaenoptera ricei. NCBI lineage: Eukaryota > Metazoa > Chordata > Mammalia > Artiodactyla > Balaenopteridae > Balaenoptera > Balaenoptera ricei. The sequence goes on from NC_082640.1 coordinate 24,047,095, forward strand.
GCACTGGCAGAGTTGAGGGATGGGGAAAGACTGCCTGAAATGTGACCAAGCCCCGTGGCACCTACAAAGTCCACTGTCTCTAGCAGGGCTGGAATTAACACTGTAAATGTCACCAGTAATGTTGACTGGGTCATTAGCTACCATAGATATAAAAGCCTTTGCAGAGTTTCCCTCCCATTTTGGGAGGAAGTGGGGACCCAGTGGGAGCATCTAGAAGTAAAACTCTCGGCCACCATTAGCAGGGTCTCTGCCCCTCAGGTCCTCCCCCCCATCTGACTGTTCCACCCGTTTCTGTATATGCTGACGCTTCAAAAATGAATACACGCTACCTTCCGGTACTTGCAGCCACAGCTGGCCAGTGAAAGGAAAAGTAGGGTGGCCAGTGACAGCTCTGGGCTTGCTTGCTACTCTTTGGCTCTCCTCATGGTCACCATAAAAACATTTGGAGGTAGCGATACCTGTGCGCCCACTAAGTAGAGGTTTGGGGATGGGCTCTCTAGGGTTCCCAAGCTCTTTCAAGAAGACTTCTAGGGGAAATTAACCTTCTAGGAGAGCGAGATAAGGGAGCAAGAATCAGAGGTCACTCTGAAGATAAAATGTCAGAAAGAAAATGATCCTATTAGTCTACCCACTGGACCCAACAAACTCCAGCCCTCCCCTTCGAAACCCCCCTCTCCTGTACCATCCCTACTTCTGCTGGTGGGAGGTCAAAATAATTCAAGGAGGGACTCTGCCATGAATAAATTTGGCAAGAGTAAAATGAAACTCCATAAACATTGGGGTAGAAAGGTCAGCATCCATTTGTTTTGACAGGTAGAGTTTTCCCTTCACAATATTTATACAATAAGAATATGGAGACTGACTTTAAAAATAAATCAATCTTCGGGGAGAAATAAAATGTGTCCAACGCTGGGCCAGGAAGTCAACAAGTTTCTTGTGCTGGAACCAGTTCGGTAGGAAGGAGTGGCCCAATTTGACGGTGCCAAGCGTTCAGGGGTGGTTGTCCCTTGGGGGGAGGACGAGGCCATTGGTCAGCAGGGTCAGAGTGAGAGGGCAGAGGTGGGGCGGCGACGCGGAGGGAAGTGGGGGAGGGTCGAGGAGAGCAGGTACCCAGCGCTGCCCAGGTGGCGGGCATCCAGATCGGGGATGGGCTGCTGCCCCCGCCCTGGAGACCCGCCTGCCTGCAGCCGCTCAAGCCCCTGAACTCAGACACAGCACCGACGGCTTTGCGCCCCGCTCGGCATCCTCCGGGTCCAGGTTTAAGCCGAGAGCCGCTGGAGAAAGGGGCTTATATCGTTTGCCGACCTGGCCAGGAGAGGAAAGGGGGTCTCCCTGCCCCTGAGGAGGCCCCAAAGTCCACCTCGCGTCCCGACTCAGCCCCTCCTCTGCCCTGCTGCCCTCTGCCCCCGCCTTCCGCCACCAAGTGGCAGAGCCAAGTTCTTCGGCGCCAGGGCGCAGAGTCCGCAGGGCCGCGCGTTTCGAGATCGCTGGGGAGAAGGTCACTCTTTTGACAGTCTTCCCCCAACCTGTTGCCCTGGCGCATCTCGGGGAGCTGTGGGCTGTGCCGGGAGGGCCGCCAAGGGTTGGGCCGCGGGGATTCCGGGCCCGTCGGGGTCCCTAGGCCACCTCGCTCCTCCTCGCTCGCTGCCTCGTGGAGAGTAGGACCCCGGGGCCCAGGAGGGGTCATCCATCACCCAGATGGCGGTAGCTGTCCCCTTAAACTGGATATTAGCAGTACCCCCGCCTCGCGGTCCACCAGGCCCGTGGGGCCATTTGCCTCTTTCTCCAGCTGCCCTCCGGCTTCTGGGCCCTTTGGAGATTCCCATCCCTCCCCCTCCCCCCTCGCCCCTCCCCCACCACAGAGTCACCTCCAACCTGAAAGCCTTTTCCCGTAGAATCAGGATCCTGCCCTGCAGCCCCTGGAACCCCAGGCCGGCTCCCTCTCCGCCACCCCTCCCACCCCCACCCTCGCCACTCTGTCCCCAGCGCGCGCCCGCGACCCTCCGCCCGGTTCCGGCCGGTCTGGCGGCCCCTGTCCCCGTTCCTTTTCTGCTGACGCGGGCACTTGCTTGTCTCTGGGTCTAAAGTGACTCTTTGGTTAAGGGACTGAGAAATCTGATCGCGTGCACACCGCTCCCCCATCGCCCAATTCTACCTTCAGTAAAGGAAGGCTTAGTTTAAGGAAATTCGACTGCCAAAGACACTCGGGCTTAAAAAAAAAAAAAAAATCCAAAGGACTTAATTAAAATATAACTGATTTTGAATTTAATGGTCAGACAGGGGCAAGATTCAGAGAAGAAATGCCAGCTGGGCATTTCTTGTTATCTTGATGGACTTAGCGGTGGAAAGTGCTGCTAATTAGGGTCCAGGAGCGAATTATTCCAGGAGGGTTGGGGGAGATTTGATGGGGGGCGGTGGGTGGGAAGGGGGGTGAAGAAAGGAGAGAATTTATCCTGAGAAGTAAACAAAGTGAAGGAAAGACGCTGGTCGCTTAGCCAGACGGGCCAAAGATTTATTCGATTCGCGGACACCGGCCCATGCACACGGTAAAGACGTTGCTTTTATGAAGCTACAAGTCGCTTTCTGAATTTCAAAAGCTACCACCCTGGCTCGCTGATTCGTGGTTCAGGTCTCTGCGCGTGTGTGTGCGTGTGTGTACTTGCGCGTGAGAGACAGCAAAAAAAGACCCTCTCTTATTCGGGGGCGACTATGTTAAACGCTGAGGGGCCACGGATTCCAGGGTGCTCAGAGCTGCCCCGTCCTAACAAGTCCGAGGGGGAGAGGGTGACTTCACCCCCAAGGTTTCAGGACTCTCCAGTGAGCCTTTTCATTGAGGAATCCTTGCTTGGTAAGCGCCTGGAGCGCCAGTGCCAGAAGGCAGGGACCCAGCTCCCCACCACATACAGAGGACACTCAGGTGCGGCTCACCTGTTCCTGCACCCCTGACTCTCCCCATCCCCGCCCCCAGCACCAACCACCGGCCTTTTAATCCCTTAACCCTGGACAGGCGATCCTCCTTCCCCGGGTTGGATTCAGAGGCTGAACCACGGAGAGAACTGTTCTGAGGCTCCAGGGCCTGGGGACTGAGCTGGGTTTGGGTTCTTCCTGGAGGGAATCACGCCATCCTAATTGGCACCAGCATCGACTGCTTTCAATCCCGTGGTGCGTCGGACCTCAGTCCCACAAGCTAAGGCGTTTGATTGGATTTTAACTATAAAGGGAAGTCGCTGGGCATGTGAGGTAGAAGATGGATCAGTAAATGACTAACAGATAATAATAGAAACACTGTGTCCCTGGATTTCTGCGATGGCCGCGCAGATAGGAACTTCACCTGTTGGATAAAGAAAAAGGAGACCCCGTAGGAAGAAATAATCGCTGGCAGAATCTCCAATCTTACTAAGAATGTGCCGCCACTTAGAGTTGTTCTAAGCAGGGCTCAGGGTGGGGGGGGGGGGACCATATATTTATTCTTCCGGGTTTCCCACATCCCATTTGTTTTCCGTAAAACACAGGTAATATTTTTTTCTCCTGTGCATCGGTCTACAGCGTCATTCCTCTTGTCCATTTTTCTACCGTCCTTTATATACCCTCAGATTGGCTTAGTTCGTCTAAGTTCACTCTCTGCCAGACGAAAACACACACTCAGATTAGCCTTGGTTTAAAAGTTCCAATCTTTCAAGCACACTCACTGAGATTTATTTTATTAGAAATGTGTAGGATGGGTGGGGTGTTGAGAGGGAGTAAACGGCCCTCTAGGGTCGTTCACTAGTTCTTTCATTTTTCTTTCTTTTTTTTTTCTTTTTAACAGAACATTTTTATTAAACTCAAGTTTCTGGTCTGGCACTTTGCCTGTGTTTCTCTAACCAAAACTGCGGGGCGGGGGGCGGGGGGGTGCGCTGGGTGGTGTGGAACCATGGATGTCTCAAATGAAAGTTTCACAAAGCAATGACTGGAAATTAAAAAAAAAAAAAAAATCAGACCTATTCCACCCAGGCGCCCTAAATAAGTAGCCCCGTTTGCAAATTCCTATCAATTATTACGTGATGGGAAAAAATCCTATCTGAAAATAAAGCACGTGGACGTGGAGAATTTTAATTAAATCTTACTGTGGATATAATAACATGGAAGTGATTTTTCATTCGGTGCTTGCCTGCTCACCAGTGTTTTATGGCGTTTTCTTGCCTCTGACTTTATTTTAAAATATTAGACGAGGTGGAGAATTATAAACGACTCTTTCCTTATCTGTACTGCTCACATATCCAGGATCAGAGGAGCTGATTAAGAAAGAAGTCAGAGGCAACGTTGGATTCATAATGATTTGGAATAATGAATCCTTATCTCCGCTTTCCAGATTATCTGCCTTTCAGCTCCCAATGTTTTGTTACATGGGATAATTTATTGCATCTAATACATCACAATGAATCTGATGGTAGAAAGTGATGGCCAACGTTGTGAAAGGGGGCCCTTATTTTTTATCCCGGGGCAATGAAACTGCTTTTTGCAGTTTTTAATTGGGAAAATATAAGGTAGATCTGATAAAAAAAAAAAAAAGCTGGGTATAATCTTGCCTGCTCGTGCTTTACCGCTCTGCTCTTTAATTAGTGTGTCAATTTCAGGCTGAAATTAACAAGATCGACCTGAAACCAGCGCTTAGTTTCTCCCCAGCACCAAGATCCCGATTTTTAACATGATTTATTTTTATGAAAAAAGAGATAATTAATCATAAACACTGACGAAAGCACAGAGCCAAGTTGAGATAAAATGCCATTTGCATCTTTATATAGAAAGATACCAATAATGTTAATTTTTCTGAGATTTCTTCTCTCCTCACCATCTCCTGCCCCAACACAGCTCCCACCCTGCCCGCTGCCCACGCCAGCCCCATTCCAAGTACACAAGAAAAAAAAAAAAATCAATTCCAGGTTCCTCTTTGGTATTCATTGCTCTCTTTTTTAAAGTGTATATATTTTTATATATATTCAGCTCCTCTGGCTTTGTCTATTAACACATGCAGAATTGTACAGGTTTCCCTCCCCCAGAGCAGAGTGGTGGGTGGATCCGCCTGTTCTCGCAGAGCCCCCCACCCACCTACCCTCATCTCTTCCCTCCTTTAGCGTTAGAGAGAAGAGGACTCACATCTCATTTAATGGTTAATTAGTTACAATAATTGGCATTTTTGTTTCTTTTTGTCTTTTGCCCTAACGACCATGGAACAAAAGTCATCTAAACGCAACAGGCTTTCCTCTCTGCCTCTTTCAGGATGGATTTCAGAATCCAAGGCTACACCCGTAGTCCCCTCCCTACCCCTGACAGCACTAGCCACCTCCTGGCTTCAGGAAGTAGAAGGGGCAGGAGTCACTAGTAATTTGCTCTTTAAGCTTTTTGTGCCTGTTGATTACTTTCTTGTTGCTTGGATTAAACAATCGTTGCAAATATGCAAACCAGTGAAAGGCGATTCATACATATTCGCTCTCCAATTGTCCCTCCTGACGTCAGATCATAATTTCTTGGTAATTGGATGGCTTGCACCCGAATAATGCTCATCTGACATTCTCTACGTTTGCTCTAGGTTGTAGTAGACTTTGTACTGGGAGGGGGAAGGAGGACTTGATCCTTTTTTAAAGAATTCTTTTCTGTTCACTGTAGTTTCTATTATCTCCCTTCCTCCCCTACGCTAAAGAACATTAACTTATGACGTGTAAGGATATGGAGTTTGTTTCCTGGGAATATAATTTCCCAGGCAGTTTTTGAGTAAGTTGAAGAAAGTTGAATACAGGCCGGTAAAGATGGAGGACATGGAACAGTTGGGGTGGGAGTAAGGGTGAGGGTCTATAGAGCCAGATCTACTCTCCTCCCTCTGCTTAGATCTGCAAAGAGTCCCACTTGGTCACTTCTACCCATCTTGCAGCCTCTCCTGAGACCACCGTAGGTTCCCAGCTATCTGGAGTTCAAGTCTCCACTCCTGATCCTGCCCCCACTCTCTCAAGCCAAGTAGGCAGCCAAATCATTATAGATTTTAAAAGCTTGAATCTTGATTATAAAGCTATTTCAGGTTTTAGGGGGTGGTTGAGAGAGAGAGACCTGATTTTCTGGGATATTTTCTCTTTCTGTTCACTTTGGCCTTAGTTCAGTGGACTTAAAAGATGTCTAGTTCCAATTCTGGGTCCAATATTGTAGGACTTGCCTCTCCTTCCCCTCTCTTTCTCTCCCTTCCCGCCTCCTTTTCATCCCTTCCCCCTCTCCCTTTTCCTCTCTTTTCCCTGCTCTTCAGGACACATCACTCCAAGAATTTCAAGTATCAATTATAAGTAATATTAATTTCTCAGCCCCAACCGGTGAAGAGCAGATGATCTGATAGGAGTATAAAAACGGTGCTTCCCTAGATGAAACAGACCAATGGAGCCTGCTGGGCCAATTCCCATGCCCAGATGAACATTCAATTTTCCGGCATTATCTCCACACTTAAACTCGCTTTCTCCATTTCTGTGCCAAGATAAATTTGCATAATATTTGCAGCTGTAATTAGCTGATGAGCATCTCCTAGCCTCCCCCTTTTGTTTCTCTCTGCATTTGGTCTTCCATTGATGCCACGTTTGATCTTTAATATTACAGGAGTCCCGATAGAGGATTGCATATCTTATCTTCTCAGCTCCAAAATCTTTTAAGAAGGAGGGAGAAGGGGAGAGAGGGGTGCGGGGGAAAGGGTGAGTGAGGCGAATAAAGCCTCACTAATCAGAGTTTGAAAAGGTTATGATGGCAGAAGGTATAGGTAGTGACAGGACAAATAAGAGAAATGGAGAATTATGATGGGGAGGGGGTGGGAGGGGTAGGATGAGCCTTCGGAAATGGGGAGTCTGGAATGAATGGGTTTATTTAGAGAATTAGGGAGTGGGGTAGGGGGGATTGGGCTGAGATCTGGAACGTGGATGGGCTGGGGGAGTGCCGTTGGCACCCAGCCTTAACTGTGTGGCCCTTCCTCCCTTTCTGGGCAGCTGGTCATTGCCGGGTCGGGGTCCGGGTAAGATGCTCTGTTGGGTTGCTCCCTTCAAGCAGAAACTGCAAGTTTTGAAACCAGGCGACTCCCTTATCTGGTCATCTGTTTGTCTCTGTTAATAGAGACCACAGCCCTCCTGAATTTCTAATATGCCACCAACACTTTATTCCCTCCAGCGCTGTTTAAAAGAAATGAAAGGCCAAAAAAAAAATTATTTTTTAAAAAGGAAAAGAAAAAAGATACAAGGGACTAAGAAAAAGGAGACGAGGAGTCCGTCGCACTGAATAGTGTCGCCTCCAGAAGTGGAGCGAAACCAGAAAAGTGGCCCCTTGCCTCGCCTGGCTTGTTATTGTTGTGTTAGTTTTCCCCAAATCGGGAGTCTTCTGACTTGGGTGGCGGCGGGGCCGGGAGGGAAGGCGGATTAGAGGAGCCACTGGTTGAATTAGTATTTGTGGGAATCCGGAGGGGAGAGAGAGAAAGGAAAGGAAAGAGGCAGAAGGAGGAAAAAAAGAAGACAAGAAAGAGTCGATTTCCATGCCAATCATCGGAACAAATAGCTAACATTTAACGTTTACACCCGCACTGGCGGCGCCCTGGCGCTCCGAGGACCTGGAGCCGGGCTAAAATGTCCCGAAAGCCTTTGGAGAAAACGAGTTTCCAGCTATCAGGTTCTCCCCGTCCCCCCCTTCCATAAGGCTTCGGTTTCAGGCTGGAGTTGTCCAATGTCTGCGTCGCTGCTCCAAGCCCCTAAATGAGTGTCAAAGAGGCAAATATCAAATAGCGCCGGGGTCAAGGCGATTTAGTTAACCGCGCAGGGCGCTCGGGACTTGAAACTTGTGTGGGACTCGCGGGGGAGTAAGGCGGGCGGAGGGAAGGCCAGTGAATGAATGATGCGTGAATGAATGAATGAGGAATGAACACCCAGACACACGTGGGCTGAGAGCGCCTCCACGCACCTCCTCGCCCCGCAGGGCAAAGCAAGGCTCTCAGTTGGAGGAAAGTTCCTTAAAACTTTTATTTTTATATAATGAGGCCAATTTTCTAAAGCGAAGTTAAGAAATTGGGCGCTTCTCCAGCGCTTCAACGGGTACCTTTTGTCATTGTATTGCCTCAAGGCTTCAGTTTCCCCACCTGCTAATTGAGGGGGTAGGACCAGAGGATGGCCAAGGTCCCTTCTTCGTGCGGAAAAAGCAGGCTGCAGGCCCAGAGCGGTTAATCAGGAGGGGGGCGTCCCCGAGTTGACCAGGTCTGCAGCCCCCATGCGCCCTGGGGACCCCGGTACCCACCCCCCCGCGTCTCGGCCACAGGCGCTGGCCAGACTTCCAGCAGCGAGAGCTTCAAACTCCCCCAGTCCAGCCTGCAGGGTTCTCCCCCCCACCCCACCCCTGCCCCGCCCTGGGCTCCGCCTCCAGGAGCAACGGCGGTTATTCTCGATTATTCTGGGGGTCGCCGTCTAGGGAAGTCCCGCGTGCCCTGCTCCAGCCCACCCAGACTCGTTAGGCGCTCTCTCTCCCGCAGTCTTGTGCCTCTCAAGTGTTTCCCAAAGAGAGCATCCTCTTTTTGGGAGGGGAGGGGGTGCGGATTGAGGTTTCCTTCAAAATTCCCGACTCCAGAGCCAGAGCGGAAGCCCAAGCGGACTCAGCCTTTGGGCGCAAAGCGGAGCTGCAGGCGCACGGCGCGCGGGGTTAGATATCGATAAACCCAAGGTCGCTCCTTAGGACTTCACGGTGTCTTTTTTTTTTTTAATTTTTGAGACCCAGGTCTCTGTGCGCAAGCAAGGTGGGGGGTTGTGTTTGCACGCGCGTTGATCTGCGTGCGTGGGAGTCTCAGCCGCCAGCCTCAGGAGCTGGGGGGTTGGGGGTGGGAGCTGAGGGCTGGCGGCTACCGAGCGGGTCGGTGGGGGGGGGGGGAGGGGTGTGTGCACCAGACTCGACGATTCATTTCGCCGAACGCTGAGTCGAAAATCAAGTCGAGCCAGTCGGCAGCCGGCAAGAGGTTGCTTCGGAGGCTGCCGCTCAGGCTCCAGGACCGTGAGCCAGGTCCGCACTGTCTTTCCTGCCTTGCCCCTCCCAGTGCCCCGCTCCCCACCTCCGCCTCCTCGGGCGCAGCTCGGGGTCCGTGCGAGGCCGAGCGCCTGGCCCCCGGGCTTCTAGCCTGCGGAGTGGGGGGTGAGTGCCGCGGACAGGAGGAGCGCGGGGGCCGGAACACAAGAGCGAGGTGCCCGGACGTGCCGGGTGGGCTGGGGGGGGGGTCTATTTAACCCTCCTTTTGTTGAGTTTTTCCCTCTCCTCAGTGTAATTCTCAGCGATAGTCACGAAGACTAATCACGAAGCTACTTTCCCCCTTCTTTCTCAAATTAAAAAAAAAAGAGAGAGAGAGAGAGAGAAAATACGCACCCAACTCCACTACCGTTCGGGTTCCGGAGAAATTCTCAAATAGAGCAGTGTAATTTCTCAGTTGATTTTGATTGACATACTGTCCCTGGGATCATGTGTTAATCCCTTCTTCACTCAAGCCTTTTCATAACTCATTTCTCTCTTGCTAGATGGGGACTCTGATGGTTACCGAGGCAACGATGATAGCGCTAAGCTATTTCCCTGTCTGCAAGGAGACCATTATTCCGCGTGCATAGGCCATTGGCAACAGAGGTCGTCACAAAGTCGTTCACAACACAGCACACGTTTATTAAACTTTTATTCTCTCTTTTCCCCCAACACAGAAACTAGTTTGCACTTGTACGGCGGGGGGGGGGCATCGTTGGCCTGCTCCGTGTTGGCACTGACTGCTCTCAGGTGCGTGGGCCCCACGCGGACACTCCTCACCTGCCACCGTCGCGCGGGGGCCAGAGGTGCCCCCACTTCCCCATCTGCCCTTTGAGGTCTTCTGTGACGCTACCTCTGGGACCTCGGGGATAAGAAGAGGGGGCAGCATCTAAGTGCAGACGGGAACCGGCTTTCCAGGCCCCTTCGTTGTCTACCCTCCTATGTATAGTCACCCGCTGTCCCCTCTCTCGGAGTGTTCCCTCGGCGACACCCCTTTTCTCCTCCCCTCCTGGGGACCTGCGCCCGCTGGCCCCTCCGGGCGCGCTGGCCGCCCTGGCTCCCGAGAAGCCACCTGCCAGGAGCGCACGGGTCTTAGGTTTCTGTTCCCAGTTTGGCCAGGAAAAGGGCCAGAGGGGGGCGCAGGCTCGGAGATGGATGGATTTGGTCCCCAGGCTTCCGGCTGCGGCGGCCTGGGGCTGGGGCTGGCAGGTGGGGAGTGGAAGAACCGGACCGTCTGGGGCGGTCAGGCAAGAACACGACCCCGAGAACGGTCTCCGTTAAAGCAAGCACGGCAAACATCTGTCTTCCCAGCCTGCAAGGCCCCCAAAGCCAAAGGGCGGTGGTGAGGGCCTAGGACGGCACGGCCTCTATTTCCCATCTTCTCCCAGTTCCTCCCTCCCTCCCTTCCTCCCTCCCTTCCTTCCTTCCTGACTTTTTCTTCCCTTTCGCCCCTCCCAGTCTTTGTTTTTCACGGGAGGACCCACTGGGGCCTCAGGGAGTGAGTCTCGGGCTCCAGAGCGGTCTCTGTGACCTTGACCCGGGAATGCCTGGCCTCCACCAGCCCCAGGTCCCAGGCACTGCCTTCGCCGCCCCTGCACCCGCGCACCCTGGGGTCCCGGGGGGACACCCTTGCCTCACCCACAGCCAGGGTTGCCCCCACTGCGGCCTGTCGCGGCCCCCCCTTCAGCCCCCCTCCCGTCAGGACCGGGCCTCGGAGATGGCTCGCTGCTCTGAAGACGCCAGCGGGGACGCAGAGCCGTGCAGCGGCGGGGCAAAGGTCGGGGGCTCTTAGGTCAGCAGGTGTAGGTGCTCCAGGGGGCTGCGAGGGGTCAACTTCCCTCCCCGAGCCCGCAATTGCCCACGGCCTGTCACGACCCCGCCGGCGATACTGAAGGCCAGAGGGGATGCCGTTTGCACGGGTGACCCCAGCTCCTTTCTGCCCCCGGAGCGAGGGGTGCTTTGCTCAGCCACGGAGGTGACACGGCCTGCCGCCTTGGGAACACGCCTGGCTCGGGGTGGGGGGCTGAGTGTGGTTTCGGGGCATCCGAGGAATGGGAGGAGAAAGGCCGCAGCGGGCCTCAGGGGCCTGCTCCCGTGTGCATTCGGGCTAGGAAGTGGAGGTGACAATAGTGCTAGCACACTCGGTGGCCCTGGGAGTCTCTGCTGAGGGTCAGCTTTAGGTGTGACAATCTGCCATCTGTGTGTTGTAGGGCACCACGTGTCACACAACTCACCAGGCAGCTGAGTTATCTTGGGGAAACCAAACTGCTGAAACTCTGTTCTAAGGAAAGGACCGTCCAGGTTACAGGAAGCTGGGGCCCTTACACCAAAGGCCGTAACAATAACAACCTGGTTATATTATAACAGTGACTGCATCCATCATAAAATATATCAGTTACAGGATAATGCTCATTAAACTCAGAACACCCTGTCAGATAGGTTTATCCCTGTTTTACAGGTGACGCATCCTGTCTGGCCGTGACCAGCCCTCATCCCTGCTCCTGGGACTTCTTTCCTTCCAGGAGACCTCAGTGTGCGCTGCGGATTATCAGTGGGGTTACCGGCCTTTCTATTTCTTCATTCATCCCTCCTTCCTTCCTTTAACACTGTGTCCCCATAATGGGCACCCTGCTAAGCTCTGAGACCACAAAGCAGGAAGCTGTCTCTGTGTACAGGTAGAGTGGGGAGAAGGACAAACAAGTAAATCATTCGAGATGCAATAAACACTCTGTGAAATGCCTGCTGTGTGAACCCAGAGGACAGAATGCTTGGGAGTGTCTTCGAATGTTTACCAGATTGTGAAGCTTGATCTGACTCTCCGGATGCTTATGAGCTCACAGAGTGGTGCAGGGGGCAAGAGGTATTCCAGAAGTGAACAGGCAGTTTCGATGGCACTGGGGTGGGGAAAGGGTCCGGAGAGTTTGATAAAGGATGAGAAAGGCAGTTCCCCGAGCAGGGGAGGAGTGGGAGAGGTAGGGACACAGGGCAGTGAAGTGTCACGGAGTCAAGCTACGTGGCCTTGTCCTGTGGGCACTGGGGAACCAGCGATGGTCTTTATGCAGACGAACAGCGGGATCAGAATGAGTGAAGTTGGAGATTCTAGATGCCATTCCGGTGACCAGTCTCCCCTTTTCCCTCAGCTACACACCCACAACTAAAGTGTCTGCTTCAATACTTCCAAACTGTATAAAGCGACTGGGTAATAACAATTTTTTAAAAAATGCTTAGGCGAAAGCAACACTTACACCAAGGCTCCTGTTTCTCTGTGTGTTTTCTCACTATCGCTGCGTGGGACCTTGGTCCTCTGGGCTCGTGTAAGTGTGTTGAGAACAGCAGCCCTGGTCGCTGGCTCTGCTGCAGTCACAGCTCTGCCTGGACCAAAGGCACTCTGACAGTTTCATGGCCGCGACAGAAATCAGCCAAAGCCCAGAAGGTGAGCAGTGACACCACCTAGAAAAACGCGCTGCACCGTGTCTGTGACAGCAAGAGACGGGGAAGCCGCTCGCCCTCATGAATATATGGCAGGTATCTACAAACCCTCACACTAATTGATGGTCTCCCTATATATCATCCCAGATAAAGGGCCCCTGTGCAGTAAATGCTGATGTTGAGAACACCCTGATAGGGCTTTGTTAACAAGAAGATAACAGAAGAGCAAGATATGTTTGTTTAGCTGCCTATAGATAAACCCAATAGGTCTTTGTTAACTTTTCATGACTGATGGCAACCGCTAACCATGATAAATAATCCTGCAACAGGGAACTTTATTTAACGAGCCAGAAATGGGACCTACATTTTTAGCTCCTTTGAATGAGGAGGAGGTATTTTCTGTGTGTGAGTACAGCTATGTCATAGTACATCAGCGCCTGATTTTCTCTAAATAACTTTAAACCGTCAGCCGGACCTCTGAACCAAGTTGACCCTTGATACTTGTTCAGGGTGTGCTGTTCCAACCACACAAAAGCCGAGCAGGTCTGAGGAACTGGATTTTACAGAGTGAAATCTAGTCTTCAAAAGAGTGGCAGAACCTTGGGAAATCAACACAAACATCTTTTGAGCAGCTACAAACAGGTAAAAATGTGCTTTTCAATACTTGTGAGGAATATGGTGGCCAGAGATGACCAACCCGTCAACATGTTGGACGTTGCAGAGTCTTATCCAAAACTGATGGCTGAATAAACATTTATTTTTCAAAGCTGAGGCGGTTAGTTTTTCACTGTCTTTAACGATGTCTTGCCTGGTGAGATACATCATCCTTTACCTAGATGGGTCCCCAAGTCAGGCTATGTCCAGAACTCACCCAAAACGAAAGCCTCAAAGTACATCAAAGGCAGCTGTTTCATAAATCCAGTTCCAAAGACCAAATTTGTGTGCTGCTGGAAAAAAAAATGATCATTCCGCTGTTGTCTTTAGTGCAATCTTTTACAAGAAGGCAATCATTTTTTACTAAAAACACCATCTGAATTTTATCTTTGCTAAAACGCTAAGAAGGAGGGCAGGAGTTTGACCCAAGCATAGAATCTTCCCTAACTTGCAGACTAAGTAATTTTGATGGGAGAAGTGATCCTGGGTCTCTAAAGTGACCCAGATTTGCCACCAGTAAATGGGGATCTCGGGTAAAATGATGTTTCAGTTAATAAAAAGAATATTAAGGGGAATTCATTCTCCATGTAGAAAAACGACTATTTGCAAAAGCCACAGGTTACATATGTCCTAAAGTACTAGCGAAAGCTTTCTTTTCTTTTCCTTTCTTCCCCCCCACCCCCCCCACCATGTGTCACAAATAAGAAAGAGCTATTGTAATTCGGTTCGCCTTTTGGTTCTGAGAGAAAGCTGCGGTTGGATTCACTCTCTGGGGCAGCTCAGCCCTGAAAGCATCAGATTTGATCCCCTAGACTCCCTGGAACCGCAAGTTCACATCCCCAAGGGGTTGGGCTCAACCCTTCCTCCTTCCTGGGCAATAAATAGCATGGAAACCAGGTTATCTGTGTGGCCAACTTTCAGGAAAGACCTTGAAAACAGAGACGGGGTGGACCTGGGCAGTCACGTGGTGCTTTCCATCTCCATGGGGTTTGCTGCGGGGTGGCTGCGGCCACCTGACAGGCGGCAACGGAGCAGCAATCCCAGGAGATGCTTCTCCCGGGTTTCTAATGGAAGGCCATTTCAAAGCCTGCCTGGACTCAGAGGCAGCCGGCTCCCTTTACCCTGGTGGAAAGCCATTGGGTGGCTCCATCAGATTAGCTGAGGGGGGGGGGGGTAGGGAATTTGGAATGTTTACTTTCACATCCAGCTTTTGGTGGCATGTCTGTAGCGCCTTCTTATCTTAGCACCATATTTTGTATTCGTGATTAGTGGATTGGCTTAGGTACATCGTGATTAATCTTTCTTTCTTTCCTTTTGTTTTTTTTTTTTTTTTTGGCTCAAAGCGTTGGTGCCCTCACCTGAGTCTAAACAATCAAGTTACTGAAACCCTAGCACACTTTTTAAACCTTGCGCCGCTTCTTTACATAAAGGGCACTGTCTCCACTTGAGCTCTGAATATACTGTTTGTCCAATTTCTGACATGACTCCACTTAATATGAAAGACCAGCTTTTCTTGTGGGGAAAAAAAAAAAAAAATTCAGACAATGCCAGCCAAGACCATCGAACGGCAGGGTTGAGGTTTGTTTGTCTTAGCGACGTGGGCTGTCATCACACCTGAGCAGTGACTGGGGCAGAGGCAGCTCACCTGGGCCCTTCCTTACGATTTCTCCAAACCTTCTGTTTTCCTTCTGATCTTTGAGCACCAGTGAAACATGATTAACAGCTTAAATGAAGCCAGATTCTTGTTTCTAAGTGCATGATACATATTAAAAATGATAGCCATGTGATGTGACTTTTGCGTCTGTAAACTGCATAATTGTAAAAATTATACATGAACACATACTTAGGGAATGCTGTGAGCTGTAGGTCTTAATTACACCATGTATTTTTATATAACCATCCTTCAGCTGAATCTGTGTCCACAAACTTCTCAGAGACAAAGTGGGCCACTGTCAAATGTCAGCGTTAACCAGTTGCTTGGGAAAGGAGGTAAATACACTTCTTATGGCAGAAATACCATCTTTTGAATTCGGTCAGGATTTCTGCTGCATTAAATTGCTGTATTGTCTGTGACTACAAACTGAAACGTGGGCTAGCTTAGTTTGGGCGGTCTGGTAATTTGAAGCCCTCCAGTAAGGGCTTGGTATTTTGTAATCAATAAGCAGAGCTCCTGTGTTGTTTTTAGTGATTTGAAACAAAGTTCAGTGACAATGATTTGTCCATAAAAACATTTGAACAAATAACTAACCATCCAAGAAATGAAGCAGATGTTGAAAGGGTTTATATTATATCCAAGATGCTAGAAAGGGCATGGAAGTGGTTCCCAAGTCCATAGATTCAGTGTATGTATATGAACAAGTACATCATGTGTTCCTATTAATGGTTGAATCAGTGCAGTAGAAAAATTTCACTACAATCTCATACGAACCACTGATAACTGATAGGGGCAGACTCCTGGATATACAAAATGTGGACTTAATGAAAAACTGTTAGTAAGTTGAAAACATTAAACTCTGTGTTTTCTTGCCTTCTTCCATCTGTTGACAATAAGGCAATATAAATAACTCTATGCTGTTAAAGATACCGTCCCATGCAGGAAATGTTAGGGAATGTATCCACCCCGTCAGCAGCTCTCGGCCACCCCACCACTGCTACAGCCATTGTACCTGGTGGAGAGATGCCTTTCTGCTGTTCTTCCTAAAAATGTGCTCTTACAAGAGGTAAACAACCGGAAAAGGATGTGCCTACTTTTCGTATCCTGATTTTATTTCAGTTTTTTAACTTTAAGCCTATTTTTTAACGTTATTTTCAATGAAATCCACACCTTAAAAATGTTGAGGGTGAGTCATTTCTGATTGGGTTCCTTTCATGTGACACACACATATCCCTTCCCCTATGGACCTGACATCCTAACAGGCATCGGACAGATTTGACGTGTCGCTACCTCTGAAACGGAACTAATTTATTTATAACGTTTGAAGTCTCGAGCACAGAATGTGAGAGCTACAAGGAGCATGTAGACCTCATGGGACCTCTTTGTTTCAAAATGGAGGGGCTGAGGCCCTTGGGAGAGTTGGGCAGACAGTTAGGAAGTGAGGCTGTGATGTCTGTCAGTGCTTCCTGGTCAGAGCTACAGCGAAGGAGCAAAGAACATCCGCGGTTGTGTCTGTCCTAGAACTGCAATGATGTGCTAGCTACTAGCCACCTGTGGATATTTACATTTCAATTAGTTAAAATTATCATTTTTAAAATTTTCAATTAGTTTAAATTACTATTTAAAAATTTTTTTCAATTAGTTAAAATTAAACGAAATTAAAAATTCAGCTTCTTAGCTGCAGTAGCCGCATCTCAAGTGCTCCATAGTCCATGTGGCCGTGGCCCCGGTATTGGCCCGAGCAGAAGTGACGGGACATTTCCATCCTCATGGCCTGAGCCCAGAGATGAATGCAGTGACTCCAGAACACAAATGCTTGTGCGTGGAAGGGATTCCTAAGCACATAGGGAAGCGGGGGGGTGGTGCAGTGGCAGCTCCTCCACTAGGGGGTGCTCTAGACTCCAGTGCATCCCTCCAGCCCGACTACATTCAGAAGGCTTTGAGAAATTCCTCCTTGTTTTAAGTGTAAGTTAGGTTTCCTTCCTTTATCTGATCCCTTTCCTGCACTGAGGCCTGAGGTTGTTCAGGAATGGACAGGCAACCATGTGCCTGCTGAATGTGGGTGAAGGCCAGCAAGGCCTTGTCCTCCATGATTTACTGTTTCGTCTAGTTCTCTGAGATTGTTCAGCATAAGAATCAGAAAGTGCCAATGCCAAATCCATTGCACTTTGACTTGCTGCATATCAACATCGGTCATCCAGGCCTGCTGACAGCGGCATACCTCTCCCTCCGCTCTCCACCATTGGGTACCATACAGATGGGTGTAAAATTGAGCTGGAGAAAATGGGCACTGGGAGGAAGTCTTTCTCCTGGTGGCCTTCTGTGTCCAGTAATCAAATAGCTTGATAATAAAATCGCCTGGCTAATGTCTTGTCCACCTTTCCAGCC
Source organism: Balaenoptera ricei (assembly GCF_028023285.1). Taxonomy (NCBI): domain Eukaryota; kingdom Metazoa; phylum Chordata; class Mammalia; order Artiodactyla; family Balaenopteridae; genus Balaenoptera; species Balaenoptera ricei. The sequence continues at coordinate 24,064,256 of NC_082640.1, forward strand.
TCGACTGTAGCATCAAAAGAGCATTGCTCTTTTTTAAATGAAAAAAAAATTTTTTTAATTGAAGTATAGTTGATTTACAATATCGTGTTAGTTTCAGGTGTACAGCAAAGTGATTCAGTTATACATATACATGTATCTATCTAAATTCTTTTTTTCAATTCTTTCCATTGTAGTTTATTACAAGATATTGAGTAGAGTTCCCTGTGCTATACAGTAGGTCCTTGTTGTTTATTTTATATATAGTAGTGTGTATATGTTACTCCCAAATTCCTATTTTAGTCCTCCCCTCCCCTCTCCTTTGGTAACCATAAATTTGTTTTCTATGTTTGTCTGTTTCTGTTTTGTAAACAACTTCATTTGTACTATTTTTTAGATTCCACATATAAGTGATATCATATATTTATCTTTCTCTTACTTCATATAGTATGATAATCTCTAGGTCCATCTATGTTGCTGCAAATGGCATTATTTCATTCCTTTTTTATGGCTGAGTAGTATTCCATTGTATATATACATCTTCTTCATCTATTCATCTGTCAGTGGACATTTAGGTTGCTTCCATGTCTTGGCTGTTGTAAATAGTGCTGCTATGAACACTGGGGTGCATGTATCTTTTTGAATGAGAGCCTTCAACTTTTTAGGATATATACCCAGGAGTGGGATTGCTGGCCAAGATCGCTGTTTTGATGGGGTGTCGAAATCCAGAATCTGAGTCTCATAGAAAATTCAGAATTTATAGAGTACTGAAAAATTATTGGAAGAGCAAGATAGTACCTACTAACAAATAAAACTAAAAAAACAAAACAAAACTCACAATAGATACTATAGCTCCCATTTGTTGAGCTCCTACCATGTGTTAAATGCTTTACATATGATCTTATTCAATTTTTACAATTACCCAAAGAAGACAGTCCTATTCTCCTTTTATAGAGAAGGAAACTGAGATTTAGAGAAATTAAATTTTTTTAAATTAATTTATTTATTTTTGGGTGTGTTGGGTCTTCGTTTCTGTGCGAGGGCTTTCTCTAGTTGTGGCAAGCGGGGGCCACTCTTCATTGTGGTGCGCAGGCCTCTCACTATAGTGGCCTCTCTTGTTGCGGAGCACAGGCTCCAGACGCGCAGGCTCAGTAGTGGTGGCTCACGGGCCTAGTTGCTCCGTGGCATGTGGGATCTTCCCAGACCAGGGCTCGAACCTGTGTCCCCTGCATTGGCAGGCAGACTCTCAATCATTGCGCCACCAGGGAAGCCCCGAGCAATTAAATTCTTTATTGAAGTTCATTCAGCAGTTGAGCAACACAGTCAGGATTCAGATCCAGGTTCTGACTAAGAAAAAAGTGTGCTCTTGGCTACTATCTTGCTGTCTAGATTCCTTAAAATTTAGTTAACGATCTAAATGCAATGTGAAAAGAAGACCTATAAAGCAGAAAATATCAATTTAATGCATGAAGCTCATCAAACAGCCTGTATGCACTTTAATGGGGGCCTAGGTCTGGCCAATTCAATTTTTTAAAAATCGGTGAAAATATGGTAAGCCAAAAATATTTTTATCACACTTCAAACAATATTTGGCTTGACGCGCACTTACTGGAAGTGGGTGTGATTCCTGGGCACAGCGACCCTAGGAGTCAGGCGGATAACCCACCCATGTCACAAGGAAGGCCACCGTGTGGTCTGCCTAAAGGTTTTCAGATTCAACATTTTTACAGCCCTGTGATGCGCTCTCCCCAAAATGAAACCAAACAACAAAGCGACCTTACCTACAGGCCTATTTCCATGTGGGGTCTTTGTGGAAAATGACATTTGAGAGGGTGTCAGCTGAGTTTCTAGAAGGTTGCATTCCACAGCAGCCTTCCTGGGAAGCTCTGATGGCCTCACTGAGCCTTCAGAGTAAAATAAAGTTTTTCCTCATACTTTTTAAAAAAACATACAGGTATTTATAAATGCTTTTTCCCCCTCTTACCTTACTTCCTTAGTGAGAATTCACCATATTTTTCCTTTAAGCAAAACTCTCCTCTGGCATTTAACATGACAGGATTAACAAAAATTTGATTTACACCTATTGCATCAGGATACATTTATTTCAGTAGATTGATCTTTCTAGAAAGGCTCAATTTTTTTGTTTTATTCAGTTTCAGATCCAATCTTTCTTCCTGGGAATGTTATAATTTTGTCAACTTACTGCTGTGGTTTTTTTTTTCAATTAAGATTTTTTTTAATTGTAGAAAAGAACAAGCACAAAAATAGCTAAAACTTATATATACAGTTTAAACAAATGACTATAAAGTGGTGTTTGTATAACCACCTCCCAGGTCAGGAAATCAGACTTTGCCTGTACCTGGAAGCAGCCCGAGCTTGCTTATGCCGCCTCTTCCACATCCACACTCCCCTCTCTCCCCACAGAGGAAGCCGCCATCCTTACTTTTATGAGGGTCCCTCCTGGCTTTCCCACCTTTGTGTGCATCCTGAAACACGCGGTGTAGTTTTGCCCTTTTGGGACTTTATATACGAGGACTCAAACTACATATACTCTGATGTCTGGATTGGTTTACAGCGTTTTGTGGTAAGCTGTCCCTTGGTCTCATGGACCTAAAATTGAAAACTGGTCAAACGGGAGTCAGAACTGATCATCTTTCCACGCACTCTGGCTTGGATCCACTTTTGAAATGTGGACCACGTCTCTCATGTCTTTCTCTGTCATCTCTCTGTGACACTGGGGACATGTCTCAGGTCATCTTTGCATCCCTGTAGCCTGGGAAGATGCCTAATGGTTTTTTTGGGAAGCACGTGGATGTGGTTAAGTGCAGCACATTCTGGGCCTCTTCTTTGTTTTTGTGAATGTTGTAAATAGCCACGTCAAAAAGTAATAGAATGAAGGAGAGAAGAGGAACTGGTCATTTAGAAACCTTCTAGAGAATTCACTTTCTAAAAGCTAGCCAAAAAAGCTTAGTCAACATTCCAAACAGTATAAGAAAAGAAATAATCAGAATATAACCTGATGATATTTTTGGATGATTTGAACTCCCTGTGATGACTACTTTTATTAGAGGTTTAAATGAGATCCTAGAAGCAGCAGAGACATTTGCTTCAAACCACTGAACTGGGCAATAGTTAACTCATGAAGAACAGTAACAATGACAATCTTCAGTTTTGTGTTGTTTTGCTTAAGATGATCCCATCCTAAGCGTTTCACTAATCAAATACAAGACCAAGCCAAAAAAAACCACAAAGAAAAAAAAACTCCCACAAAACTTCAGAAGGTTAACAAAATCCTGACTAGGTTCCAAGGACACAGTAGGAGATGATTGCTTGGGGCAGAGTACCTAAAATATGCTTCTGTTTTTTTTGTTTTTTGGTTTTTTTTGGCCATGCCGCATGGCATGCAGGATGTGGGATCTTAGCTCCCTGACCAGAGATCGAACCTGTGCCCCCTGCAGTGGAAGCACGGAGTCTTAACCATTGGGCCACCAGGGGAGTCCCAATATACTTCTGTTCTGAAAGCCCAGCACATTTACATCTCGTGGCATCCTTCTGTTTACGTATAAATGCATTTTTTCATATATTGTCAACTCTGCTAGTTCCCAGGATCGTTAATGTAACCGTTCGCTAAGCTTTTCAATATTTTGTTGTAAATATAAACCCTTCAACTATATAAAGCTATATCCACATTAAAAACCACTGCAGTCTAAGGTGGATAGAAAGATGATGTGGAGAAAAAACTAGTAAGGAAGGGGCTTAGGATTTGATGAAATGCACATTAATACCAGAATATGGTGGAAACAAGTACAAAATGGTGGAGGCCAGACTGCAGGAAAACTCAACGTGGAGCTAATGCACTTTTGCCATTTTCATGAAGTGTGTCTAGCCAACGTTGAATGAACGAACCAAAGTGCTTAAAACTGTCCTTCTATAAACTAAACTAAAAGCTGAGTTGTCCGGGATGAAAAAGGTAACCAGCAGTTGTTTTAATACTTCGCACATAAACTAAATGTTATGTTTCCCTGATAGGAAGAAGAAAACGTTCAGCTGTCCACCTAAATATCTCATTTCCAGTGTCACCACTGGCCGGCACGCCGGGATTAATAGTTACTTTAGACTTTTTAGGCCACAACGAATGCAAGGTTCTCAAAGAAACGGTTTCCTAAGAGAATGACTGATACTATTGTGGAGAGAACGTTATTCAGAACATTATCTGTTTCATTCTTCAGTTGGGGGGCGACTATCTACTTCTAGACTTGAACTTCTAAAGAAAACTGCTATGATCTGAAGAGATTGGCCATAAAACTATTTGTATTGAAAACTTAGCCCGTGTGCCTTTAGTGAACTTAATTCATTAGCATTCTCACTGGCCAGGTTTCCATATCTGTGTTCATTTTATACTTTAGTTTGGTTACCAGGTCTTTGTTGAATCGTCCTATTCAAAGGAGAACAAAGGAGGTTTAGGTGATACAGTAGGGTAAGGCACTATATTTTATCTTTGCAAAAAGCCCGACAGAGCCAGAATGCTCTGATGCCCTCTGATTTTCTCCAGGATATTTGGAGCCACAAATCAGCTAGAGGATAGAGCTCCTCACTGTGCTTCAGTGCAGACACCTTTAGAAGACAAACAGTGTGCCAGTCACAGAAATCGCGCTTGGCCAGCTCCTCAGGGCTCCGCGGGCAGATCAGCTCACCCGAGGAATGGGGTTCCTGGGAGGGAGGGGTCTCTCTCTCTCTCTCATACCAACCCCTCCAATTAAATCACTAGCCCGGCCAATTTTTTTCCAGACTACTTCTCTTCACGAAGCATCATCAGTGCTGAGGTCAGTTGGTAGTGCTGGCATAAATGACGATGGTCCACCAGCTTCCCGACCGCTGGGAGACTTCTCATGCTCCCTAGGGAAATACTCTCCTGGTGCCTTTGCATCAAATTTTCTCAGTTCCGGTAGTTCCTCAAATGTCTGCTGCTCTCTGATTTCCTTCTCCCTCAAAAGTCAAAACCCACTTTCTTCTTCTTGCGTGGGTCCCCTCAAGGTTTTCTCCCAATTAAACTGTCATCTTTCCCAATGTAACCCTCTCCCCTCTGGTCCAATACAGGTTTTTCCTTTCCCTGTTTAGTTCAACTTCATTAGGGCAAGTGAATTAACCTCCAGTCTCTTTGTGACGTCTGTGGCACTTGTGGTTACTCTCTTTTTCTTCAGTGTGACTTTATGGAGGATGGTTCTGCCCAACTTCCTAACTCTGCTTTGGAACACCAGGGTTTCATTTTCTAATCCACATTTCCTTTTGCAGTTTCTCGGACTTCCTTTGGTTGGTATACGGACAGGCATCCAGTAGAGACTGAGACCACCAGCCCGTTTCACACAGGCCACTGAACAGTCAGAAGATGGTAACAACTTTGGGTCTCTGGTGACCTGAACTGGATTCAACTCACTGACCTATTCCATTACTAATCCCTTGAGCTCTCCAGCCCCCTGAAAATGATTCTTTGGTTTTATTATTGCAAAGGCCATTTATAAAATCATGAACTGGATTTAGGAAAGCAACCATGAAATAGCAAGGGACAACAAACTGATTGAAATTCCTTCAATGTCATTTGGGCTGAAGTCTCTCAGACAGTAGGATTGGGCGAAGGTTATATATTGGCACCTCCATTCTTATTTCAGTGGCATGACCAGGTCACTTAGACATGGCAACGTCAGATACACTGACCATGCCTCGAGGAGCTAAATCCTAAATAAAGAAAATGGAAAAGCAAACTATGAAATAGCCAATAATCTTTATTTTGCACTTCCCCACCCCCATCCCTCTCCAAAAAGCACTAAATGGGTAGATTTGTGCATGTGAAAATATTGTATAAAGTATTTAGGATGATCTCAAATTAATAGAACAAAAAACACGTGTCTCAACATAGATGCTTTGTTTCTTTGTAGGGATAGAAAAACTTTGACTTCTAGAACAAGGAGGGCAATGAAATACTGCAATCTTGAAAGGGTGACTCCATTTCCACTGATTTGCAATTTAACATCCATGGCAGAAAGCCTCATTTCTCTAACCACATAATATGTTTTAAAATATGATTCATACACTAGTATCAATTTACTTGGCATTTAAAAAAATCACAATTTCTATTAATATATTTGTATTAGGTTCAAAGCCCATATTCTAGTATTCAAGATATCCATTACACTGGCCCAAGTTGGGATTACTTCAAAATCAAGTAAAAGTCCATATTTATTCCAAAGTTGCTAAAATATGCTAATAAAATTAAATTTGATGTTTTACATTAAAAATAAAATATTTGGTTTATCTCTCAGACATCTATAACATATAATAAATAGTGGGCAGTATAGTAATATAATAAAGTTTTGTGATACCCTGAAATTTGATGAGTTTTCTTTAAAAAAAAATTTCATAATATACTTCATTTCAGCCTTAAACCACAATATCAATGAACAGATTTGCAGAAATAAAACAATATAAACACAAAATGCTACAGTATATATATATATATATTTCCTTTTTTTTTTTTTTAACTTTCAGGGAATCTACATGTCCTTTGAAACAAAAGGAAGTCAAAGAAATTTACAGAAACAAGAGATAACAAAACAATTTCAAATCATAAACCATAGATTTAAATTGCCTTGTTTTCCTTCCAACTGCTCGGGTCCTTTCCCCCAGTGTTTTGGGTACTGCATGGGTTCAGCTCAAGGCAGGTAACTTTGAACTACGCATGGCTCTTTTTTTCTAGCCTTCTTTGCTTATGTACAGCAGTAATTACAGACATGGCTGAAATCACAGCAGATTTCAGAGAAAGCCAGATTTAAACATGATAAAAAATTTTTAAAAATAACTACTTCATAAATATTTATTATTTACATTAGGGGAGATCTCCTGGTCTGAAGAGTTTTTATACAAGTTGATGAAATGGATAAGCTGTGAGAAGAACACCAGCAGTTTAGAGAAATGGGCAAAGTCGGGAGGCAACAGAGACAGAAAATAGGTGAGAGTCAACAAAAATAATTTGCACAAAAGCCAACAGGACATGATAGAAACCTTTTTCTTAAAAAATATAAGGTATTTCACAAAAAGCCTGAACATTTTACATGTTAGTACTAAAAACAGGGAGGGAGGGGAAGCTTCATATATTTTTCATCACAAAAATATTTACCGACACTCCACCTGGAGTTTTCTTTTATGTGATTATGATTATCTCACTAGAGAGGGAAGGAGGCTGGAGGCGCAGACAGACTACCAACGTCACCCTCAGTCACGGTCAAGGCAGGCCACACGCCATCTCCTCATCTAACACCTTAAGGAAAAGGCCCTGGAGAGAATCAAGAAAATCGGAAGGGAAGATTATGGTCTTTTTATTAGTAATACTTGTCACTGGTAATAGAAAACAGAGGCGAGGTGGCCCCGGTGCCCCGCCTCCACGTGAGTTTTCCTTCGGTCTCGACCACGTGGCCCCGGGCAGGGGTGTTCCGGAAGGAAAATCCCTGCGGGTGGTGTGTTTCTGTCCTCAGTCTTGCGAGGTTCATAACCTGCAGGAACATGGTGGGAGGTGACACGGAGGCGGGGTCACGGCACCTCCCCTGAGGCATCAGGACAGGGGCCCCCGGGGCGTCAGTGCGCCCGGTGCTTCCTCTTTTTGTGCTTTTTATCCTTCTTTTTGTTGGCACACTTGGGACAGAACCACTGCATCTCTTCCGGGGGCGCGGCCATTATCCCGACGCAGGGCCTGCATGGTTACCAAGGAAGAAAAGGCTTCAGACAAACAAGCTTTATTTATCCACACATTCTTTTCCTGTGTTTTTAAAGAATTTCAAGTCATTAAATAATGTCCTAAGTCTGTGATGTATTTACCAGAAATCCAAGTCACATAGCTCTGACGGATGCTGCGCTACTGCTGGGCGTGTGGGTGATCACCTTACACAAAGCCCCTCTCCAGGCCCCGCTGGAGAAATTAATTAGCTCATTCATCCTTTCAGCCAGAAATAGTCTAATGCTTCTGAGCCACGGCTTTGTTTTTATCTCAGAGATATCATATAGCACGTGACTAAGTGGACTCCTATCTTTTTATATCTGATATTTTCAAGATAAAACAGGAAGACTGCATGCATTTTGATGGTGTTTCTTCGGTTTTGGGGGGGCGCTGAAGAGGTGCAGAAACCACACAAGCTGTCCCTTCACTTCTGCACTTTGTGACACGTTTATGGGGGGTTCCCTTAGCGTTGCCGTCAAGCACTGCAGCTGCTACAGAAAACGACTGGCAAGAAAGGAAAGGGAACCCCCTCTAGCTCCTTTTCCTTTGTTAAAGCAGGAGGATACATAAGCCAAGCAACACATTTGGAATTTAGGCTGAATAATGATAGTCCAAAGACTCGTGATTTTTGCAATGCACATGAACGCCTTTCTCTTGGCAGTGATTCTGCTCCGTACACCGCTCTCCGGAGAGGAACTGCCCTGGGAGAAAAGCCAGGACGGGCCAGAGGCACCCCCACACCCTGCGTGCAGAGCCCCTCCCCCCAGGGCCACGATGGGGACTCACCAGTGGTACCAGTCGTCACAATCGTCACAGCCAATCATGGGGCTCCCGTCATCGGGCTTGTTGCAGCCGGGACAGAACCAGATCTGGTTCCCCCATTCGTCTCGGATCTGGGGTTGCAGGGGAGGGAGCAAAACAGAGATGCTTTGAGAAAGAAGAACCCAAAAAAGGGCACAATAAGGATCATTACTTCACACTGAGAAGCTAATACACCGACAGATTAAACTAAAAACAAAAACAAAAAACCCAGTAGTTAACAATTTAGTAAAGCTGTGATCATGGTCACCACTATCCTGGGATCACCTGAAAAAGCAAATGGCTACTAAGTGTTCAATGATAAGACATTTCTTTTTCTGTTTTTTGCCCCTTGGCTTGCAGGATCTCAGTTCCCGACCAGGGATTGAACCCAGGGCCCGGCAGTGAAGGCCCAGAATCCTAACCACTGGGCCACCAGGGAACTCCCAAGACATTTCTAATGAATATTTTAAACTCTCTTTTGTAAGTCATAAAAACAAAGCATTTTATAATCATTTCTGTGAGCAATATGACCTACAGCCACTTTTATCTAAAGAAATCCTGTAAACACACACATCCTGAATGACTAGGGTTTTCATGGAAGTAACGATGAATATTTTTGAAAGCTATTGAGCTTAACTCTATGTTGTTTCCTCCATCGCATTCACAGGCCTGGAATTAATAAATACGGCCAATGTGCATGTATTGCCTTATTACTTATTAGCCAAACCCTTCTCCTGAACTAGCTGATAAGATCAAGGATATAAAAGAGTTGTTACTAAGTAACTTTCCATTCCCTTTATGACATTTTCAGTAAAGTACAATCAACTAAAGGGCAAATGAAATAAGGGACGCGGGAGGCCAAAGAGCCACACATTTTCATGTTATTTTGCAACAAATAATGCTGTGCTCTGAACTTTGCTTTACTTAACTTAGCAGTTCCAAATGAGAAGCATCCCTAACTGAACAACTTCCTCAAATTCCACATGAACAAGACCGATTTGGAAGAAACAATTCTATGACGGGCATTCAAAACCAGGAATGATAATTTTCTAAAGTTTTTCCAATTACACAGCATATAATTTCATTCAGTTTATTTTGCAAGCTATAGTCTCTTCTGGTACTTTAAAATACAACACTGACTAGATGTGCAGGAGAGAAATGGCTTTCTCTGTGTGTGATGGGTGTACGGGGGGCAGAGATGTTTCATTCCACTGATGCGCTATTTTAAGGCTGACCATTCTCAAAACAGTCTCTACAGAGGCAGAGGATGCTGATGTGAAGGCTTCCTAAACAAATCTGTGGGCAGCTACATCCCTGACTCGGTCCTCTCTAGTTTCAAGGGGAGAGACCACCAGTTAGCACGTGCCAGCTGTCTGGGGCGAAGGCTGGCCCAGCGCCCTGGGCCCTGAAGCTGCCATGCATGGCCAGTCCTGCTGCTGGCTGACCTTTCTTGAAATTAGGAGGCCGTGACCCTGTGACATGGGAAATCTGCCACAGCACCCATAATAACTAACGCCCAGCGCTTCACGGTTTACTAAGTTCTTTCAAATGTCTTACTTGGTTTCATCATCCTAAAACAATGCTTGGATAGGTTAGAAATGGGGAGACTGGAGCTAAGGGAATGTCAGTGACAGTTCCAATGTCACAGATTGGGCAGTGACAAAATCAGCCTTTTTGCTGTATAGCCTGTGTCCTTCCTTCAATTCACACATTTTGTCTTCTGTCTACAAAGCGTCTCTGAGGAGACAGAAGGCTTTTCATCCATGTTGTCTATGCAAATCTGATCCATCTCCAGGGAGTTAACTCAAAAATCCACTGGAGAATCAGAAATCAGCGACCACCTAGTCTATCAACCCCCTAATTACACCTGAAGAAATGGAGGCCCAGGAGATTAAGTGTAAAATCCTCCCCAATTAACCAATCTCGGGGTGATGCGGCCTCAATTAAACACCTGTAGCAACTGGTCCTTGAATGGACTGATTTGATGATCACAGATTTTTGTATCATGTCTTCTATTTTTGTCTTGAATGGCCAATTTCTTTCTTCCTGTTAATATTTCATGCCTTTATATCCTCTCTGAAGATTTTTGAGATTTTCTTATCCTTCGTATCATTATAGTGCCTCAAATACTTAATGATTCATTGAAATTTCCTTCCCAAATGCCTTTATAGAGATGTAATACTTGCACAATTTATAACAACAACAGCAGGAGTCTGACCCTGCCACCCTCCAGCCCCATCTATTCAGAAAGACCCGAACCACCACTAGGCTGACAGATCTCAGTCTACGTACTTGGTGATGTCGGCTGTGTCAGCTCAGCTAGGACCTCCATGTGCCTGATATCTTTTTGTCGTCTGTTTATGTGTCACTCTACAGAGCTCAAAGGACATATTTATGTAAGTGCTTTATTACGTGATTGAATTCAGGGCTTGAGTAAGATCTGATACTATTAAGTATGGGGAGAACACGTAAAAACGGTTCCATGACAACCGTGCGAACTTATTCATCAAGGTGAGTTTTTCCACCTGAAGACCGGCTTGGACCCAGGAAGCGCTGTGTCTGGAAGTTCATTTCCGTTCACTCTGCAGGCCCTGGTATGTTCTGCACCTTAGCCAGCGAGTTACTATAATTAGTGCTGCTGCTCAGAAAGAGCAGCTGGCCCATCAGACGTGTGTATATCACACAAATTATACTCTTAAGTGAATCACTGCTTGACCAAGAAAGTCAATGAGGGGTTTAACTATCACTATTCACCTCTATATTTATACACTGATTGTGCTGTGTACAGGTATATAGTCATCTTCCAAAACAATGCCGAATAAAGAAAAACAATGCTCTGACATTATTTATGGAGACTAAATATGCAAACATCCTAACAATACTTTTCAGCTGAAAGCTTGAAAGTGCAATGAAAATGCCTTTCCAGTCATAAAGAATTGCCTCTGAAATTCAATAATGATTCATCTGACACTGCATTTTTAATTGAAAACATTTTCATGAGGAAAGAGTGAGCTCTTAAGTGGCTGTTTCTTAAATACTCCAAAAATAGAAAGTAGCGCACCACGTAAGTGCTGACCGTCTCCGTGACCACACTCCGGACGGGGGCTTTGGAACTGGCAGCTCCCGAGGCGGCGGGGGCCGGAGCGGGCATCCCGGTGAGGGGCGCGCTGGCCGGGGCCAGAAGGGGCAAAGGCACGGGAGCGGGGGTGACGTGCACGGGGACAGGGGCGGGGGCCGGCGTGGGCGGCGGTGTCTTGGGTCTGTTCAGAGAAGGCGCTGGCTTAGCCTCGGGGGCTGGGACCACTTTGCTGATGACACTGTCAACAAAAGAGAGAAAAGGAAAAGTCAAAACACATAGTTGAGTCAAGCCAGGTAGCTAAAAACATGATCGCACAATCACTTGGTTCTTCTAGCAGCAAACGACTTTTTGGGGAGTCCAGAGAGCGACGGAGCTCAGGGTTAAAGGCCCTTCCCCAACCTGCTTCTCCACTTACTGGGTCACGGCTGGCCGAGATGTCAGGCAGCGGGGGTGAGGCTCCAGCTCCTTCCCTGGTGATGTCGCCAAGTCGTGATTAGAGCTGCGTGCTGCTCTCTCTCTTTTTTTTTTTTTTAACAACTTTATTGGAGTATAATTGCTTTACAATGGTATGTTAGTTTCTGCTTTATAACAAAGTGAATCAGTTATACATAATACATATGTTTCCATATCTCTTCCCTCTTGCATCTCCCTCCCTCCCACCCTCCCTATCCCACCCCTCTAGGTGGTCACAAAGCACCGAGCTGCTCTCCCTGTGCTATGCGGCTGCTTCCCACTAGCTATCTATTTTACGCTTGGTAGTGTATATATGTCCATGCCACTCTCTCACTTTGTCACAGCTTACCCTTCCCCCTCCCCATATCCTCAAGTCCATTCTCTAGTAGGTCTGTCTCTTCATTAACACTGTCTTACCCACAGAACCCATGCCGGGGAAGAAGAACTAGGCTCAGAGCCAGGATATCTGAGTTCAAACCCTACGTCTTCCACAGGCCGGCACGTGACCTGGGGTAAGTCGTTTAAAAGTAAAAGTTAAAGGAGGCAAGAATATACAATGGAGAAAAGACAGCCTCTTCAATAAGTGGTGCTGGGAAAACTGGACAGCTACATGTAAAAGAATGAAATTAGAGCACTCCCTAACACCATACACAAAAATAAACTCCAAATGGATTAAAGACCTAAATGTAAGGCCAGACACTATCACACTCTTAGAGGAAAACATAGGCAGGACACTCTCTGACATAAATCACAGCAAGATCCTTTTTTACCCACCTCCTAGAGAAATGGAAATAAAAACAAAAATAAACAAACAGGACCTAATGAAACTTAAAAGCTTTTGCACAGCAAAGGAAACCATAAACAAGATGAAAAGACAACCCTCAGAATGGGAGAAAATATTTGCAAATGAAGCAACTGACAAAGGATTAATCTCCAAAATTTACAAGCAGCTCATGCAGCTCAAATATCAAAAAAACAAACAACCCAATCCAAAAATGGGCAGAAGACCTAAACAGACATTTCTCCAAAGAAGATATACAGATTGCCAACAAACACATGAAAGATTGCTCAACATCATTAATCATTAGAGAAATGCAAATCAAAACTACATTGAGATATCATCTCACACCAGTCAGAATGGCCATCATCAAAAAATCTACAAACAATAAATGCTGGAGAGGGTGTGGAGAAAAGGGAACCCTCTTGCACTGTTGGTGGGAATGTAAATTGATACAGCCACTATGGAGAACAGTATGGAGGTTCTTTAAAAAACTAAAAATAGAACTACCATACAACCCAGTGATCCCACTACTGGACATATACCCTGAGAAAACCATAATTCAAAAAGAGTCATATACCACAATGTTCACTGCAGCTCTATTTACAATAGCCAGGACATGGAAGCAACCTAAGTGCCCATCAACAGATGAATGGATAAAGAAGATGTGGCTCATATATACAATGGAATATTACTCAGCCATAAAAAGAAATGAAACTGAGTTATTTGTAGTGAGGTGGATGGACCTAGAGTCTGTCATACAGAGTGAAGTAAGTCAGAAAGAGAAAAACAAATACCGTATGCTAACACATATATACAGAATCTAAAAAAAAAAAAAAGGTCATGAAGAACCTAGGGGCAATATGGGAATAAAGACACAGGCCTACTAGAGAACGGACTTGAGGATACGGGGAGGGGGAAGGGTAAGCTGCGACGAAGTGAGAGAGTGGCAAGGACATATATACACTACCAAATGTAAAACAGATAGCTGGTGGGAAGCAGCCGCATAGCACAGGGAGATCAGCTCAGTGCTTTGTGACCACCTAGAGGGATGGGATAGGGAGGGTGGGAGGCAGAAAGACGCAAGAGGGAAGAGATATGGGGATATATGTATATGTATAGCTGATTCACTTTGTTATAAAGCAGAAACTAACACACCATTGTAAAGCAATTATACTCCAATAAAGATGTTAACAAAAATGAAAAATAAAACAATAAAAGTACTAGTTACTGTGCGCCTCTAAGCAGCTGGTGCTATACTAGAGGCTTTCCATACATCACCTCATCTAGCCCTCACAACAACTTCAAAGAAGTTATAGTGACACCGCTTCATAGATGAGGAAACAGGATTAGAGAGAGAAAGGAATGTGGGTAAATGGGTGGCAGGCTTAGAACCGAGGTCTATTTGATCCTAAAACTCTTCTTTTCTTTTTACAAAGTGCCTTTATTTGAGGGGAAATAAGTATATCATCTCAAGTTTAGAGAAAACATATTTGCTTCTGGTCTCCCTCCCTCCCTCCTCCAGAAGGAACCACTGTCCTCCAGCCGGGAGGTGTGTTTCTAAATTTTTGTTCTTTGAACTTTTTCTGCCTTTGCAGATACCCATAAACAATGCATACCGTACCACTGTTTTATGTGTTTCAAGTATATAAACAATTCACACTATATTTATCCTTTGCAACTAGCTTTCCTCACTTAGTTTTTTTTTGTAACTGAGATATAAGCAACATTGTGTAAGTTTGCACAGTGTGTCAGCTTGACACATTTGTAAACTGCAAAATGATTACTGCAGTGGCCTTATTAGCTAATACCTTTATCACACCACGTAATTATCATTTCTTTTTTTGAAGGGAATTGTTCGGATCTAGTCTCTTGCAACCTTGACATTTGTAATACAGTACTGTTGACTATAATCTCCATGCTGTGTATCAGATCCTTAGAACTTATTTGTTTACTAGTTGCCCGCTTAGTTTTATGCTCTTGATTTATTGATATATATTACTTATTTTAATTGCTATATAGTATTCCATAGTATGAATAAGTCAAAGGGTTTTTGCCCATTGTCCTACTGACTGTACAATGTATTACCCTGTAAATGTTACATGTTAACTTGTAAATATGGTGATGAATCTCCCTGGGCTATATTCCTAGACATAAAGTTTCATCTTTATTAGGAATCCGGAGCTGCTCTCTGAAATAGGCTGCACTGACCTACCTCTTCCTACGATCCCGCACGGACCTTCCTAGACCTTGCTTTTCTGATCAACAAAGTATAAATAAAGATGGCGGCCTGTGAGGGCTACGGTGAGAACCTGAATAGGGAGGAACCCGTCAAGAACTATGTACAAATGGGAAGTGTCATGGCCATTGCTCATGTCATCCCCAGCATTGTCATGACCAATCCACACAGGGCCTCTTTCTCAAAGTCCTTGTTTAGAAAAACACCTCCCCTACAAAGCACTGATTCTTTGCTATTCTGGTCAGAAGACTATAAAACAGTATTTCAAAAATTCCATCATTATACAAGCAAATAAACAGTGCTGTTACTTGCTCTCCACTTGTTTCACGTGAGTGTGATCACCCTCCTAACTCGAATGCAGCCAAAGACCAAGAGAATTTAACATGGGCTGTTTGTCCAGGAGACACTCAATAGCTGCTTAATGTAATTCATAGTGAATATTTATCCAGCATTAACCAAGTTCCCAGCTGTTGTGAGTGCTGGAAAGCCAAGTGCATGCCGGCACCTGCTGAATGTTTACTTGCCTATCTCAACCCTCATAACAACCAAATGAGGTAACAAGTGCTGATATTATCCTCCTTTTGTAGAGGAAGAAACCAAGGCACAGAGATTAAGTACCTTACGCAAGTTCACAGACTACTATGTGGCAGAGCCAGGATTTAAACCCAGGCAGCCTGATTTCAGAACCCGCGATCTTAACAACTACACTCTGCTGTCTCTCAGTGCTTACTGAGTGAGGTTTGCCTTACATGTAAGATGAGAGGTCCAAGTCATTACTATGGAATTTATATCCATAGGGCAAGCACTCCTTATTCTTATGGTTAGACTAAAATTTAAAAACACTGTTCTGGGAGGCAGTTTCCCATAATGGTTTAAAATATGGGTGCTGGCGCATGCTAATGCACATATATGGAATCTGAAAAAGTGGTACTGATGAACCTAGTGGCAGGGAAGGAATAAAGATGCAGATGTAGAGAATGGACTTGAGGACACAGGCAGGGAAGGGGAAGCTGGGACGAAGTGAGAGAGCAGCATGGACATATATACACTACCAAATGTAAAATGGATGGCTAGTGGAAAGCTGCCGCATAGCACAGGGAGATCAGCTTGATGCTTTGTGACCACCTAGAGGGGTGGGATAGGGAGGGAGGGTGGGAAGCTCAAGAGGGAGTGGATATGGGGATATATGTATACTTATAGCTGATTCACTTTGTTGTACAACAGAAACTAACATAACATTGTAAAGCAATTATACTCCAATAAAGATATTAAAAATAAAATAAAATAAGGGTGCTGGAACCAAAACTAAAGGAAAAGCAGGAACCCAGAGAGGTAAGTAGAACACAGATGCTTCACTCTGAGGACATTTGTGTATAAGGTGAATCTGATCTTTGGTTTTGATACAGAGGACGGGTTTCAAAGCCCAGGGCCTGTCAAAGTGGAAAGTCTAATAGAACTCCCTCCCCACATTAACGACTCCCAACAGGCTATACCAATTAGGTAAGAATGAATCAGATCTCATGAATTCTCAACTCTGGTGGTCCAGGACAACACATTTAAAGTAATTTGCACTTGTAATGCACCTAGGTACCCAGCACGAATCATCTTGAAAGGAAGTAACTTAAAATCTAGGCTTCATATTATTAATACAGACAATTATTTAAGGAAAAAAGCAGCACAGAATCAAAGATAAACATATAAGGAAGCAAGGCTGCAACAGGGAGAACCAGAAGAAATAACAGACAGTATAAAGAGACCCATAAAGACCACAGATACTGCAATTATCAACTACAATACAACTCTGCTTACAGTGTTTAAAAAAATAAAAGGCAAAACTGGAAATTATCTGCAGGTAATAGGCGGTTACACAGAGTTATCTAGCAGATTTGAAAAGATCCAAACAGACCTTATAGAAACGGAAAGTACAGTAACTGAAATTTAAAACTCACTGGATGGGAGAACTAAACTGAATAGAACAGAAGAAATTATGTAGAATGTAGCCTGGAGAGGCAAAGAAAATACAATAAAAAGGTCTAATTAGTACTGTTTAATCTAAATTCTAGAAAGAGAATGAAACAGAGGTAAAATGTTAACAAAGAATATCTGACTTTTACAGAACTGATGAAAGATACTAATCCACAGACGTAAGAAGCCCAACAAATCCCAGGCAAGATAAATAAAAAGAAATCTATACATACACACATCAGAGTGAAAAGATAAAATATCACAGGCAAGGAAAAAAGTCTGAAAAGAGCCCAAAGGAAAAAAGGACAATTACTTTCAAAGAAAAAACAGGTGACAGCTGACTTCTCAACAGCAATGCTAAAATCTAGAAGACAGTGGAGTAACATCTTCAATATGCTAAAGGCAAATAAATTTTGTCTTCAAAAACACCTTTCAAGAATAGGATGAAATAAAGACATTTTCTGGCAAGCAAAATCTGAGAATTTGCCACCAGTGGACCCTTACTAAAAGAAATTCTAAAGTAGCAATTCCCAATTTTTTTGGTCCTAGGATCCCTTTACAATCTTAAAATTAGTGAGAAACATAAAGAACTTTTGTTTATGTGCATTATTATCTGCCAATACGTACCATATTAAAAATTGAAACTGAGAAATTTAAAAATAATTAGAGAGTTCGTTTAAAGATAACAATAACAAACCCATTACACATTAACAGGTAGCATTTTTTTAATGAAAAGCAAGAGGCAGTTTCCTACAAGTTAGTTGCAATGTGCAATCTAAAACCATATCAATAAGCTTTTCATATTCTGTTATATTAAAGTCCATTGACCTGTCTGGCACTTTGAATAGATATTTTACCAGTGCATGATTTTATAACATCATGCACTGGTGATCTGGAATATTGGTTCACTGAATTATGCAGATCTTTCAAATATTTATACATTATATAATATTTTTAAAAATCATATTTGTTGGTGTTGCCATCCATCTCATCAAAAATTTCTTAAATTGTTGAGGAGCTGTCAATTTGTAATGATATGTCTTCCAAAATTCTAACTTTCACATAAAAGCTTGAATTTTATCATCTATAACAAATGCTCTCAGGTATTTTCTTTGAAATAACAGTCTTGGGCCTTCTCAAAAAAAATACAACATCCGGGATTCCCTGGTGGCGCAGTGGTTGAGAATCTGCCTGCCGATGCAGGGGACACGGGTTCGAGCCCTGGTTTGGGAAGATCCCACATGCCGCGGAGCTACGTGGCCCGTGAGCCACAACTACTGAGCATGCGCGTCTGGAGCCTGTGCTCCGCAACAAGAGAGGCTGCGATAGTGAGAGGCCCGCGCACCGCGATGAAGAGTGGCCCCCGCTTGCCGCAACTACAGAAAGCCCTCGCACAGAAACGAAGACCCAACACAGCCAAAAATAAATAAAAACAAACAAACAAAAAAACCTCAAAAAACAACATCCATGGCTGCTTTGTATCCTAATTGTGTGCATATCTGTCTTTATCACTCACATTAAGTGGTATATTCCTCAGGAGTAAGGTATGTACTATCTTATTTGTCTTTGAATTATCTGCAGTATTAAACACAGTGTCTTGATACATGTTCATCAACTTTAATATGTTTAATGCCTAATATTACAGGGAGAATGCTCCTATAGAATAATTATTTTACTTTTGAATATTTTTTGCCTGTTTAAAATATTTAAAAATAGGTCAGTTTACTCTATTCTTTCCTTCCTGCCTACCTTCCTTCCACACTACTTAATGAGTCCCAAGACCACTGAGATTTCTATGTGCCAACATGGATTCTAATTCCTCATCTTTCTATTCATTCTTAGACCAAGAATGATCACGACACCAATGCAAGGTACAAACACATCATGAAGGTTTCATTCTTTTATCTGAAATGCTTTTAAATTGTTTTAAGCTATACCAAACCCGTAATGAATATTATTTGCCTTGCCTGACTCTGTCTCAATCCCCTTTCATCTCTTTCTATTTTTCTTAGATTTCTCCCTTTCCTACAAGGCCTGTGAATGGTGCCCATGAGAATGGTTTAGCAATAGCAGTGCAGCCAATGGATGTAAACAGACTGTTGATCAATTTATGGGGCAGTACCTGAAATCTCAGAAATACCTACTTGTACAAATTTTATTTTTCAATTCAGAGAAATGGTCTTTTAATGAAAATAACTCATAATAAAGATAATCCTTCCAAAATGCCAAATATTCCTCCAGTTCAATTAAATTTCCCCTTTAAATTTGGTATGTATTGAATATATATATATATTTATATTTCCCATTCAAATTTTCTGAGTAGCAAAAGGAAAAAACATAAAAGTGGGTACTCAGTGTTGATGAGACAAAACACGTCCTAATTTTCTGCTTCCAAGAGATTAGACTGGTATTATATAGGCTCTTAAGTGACTTGTCTTTCCCAACTCTTTTGTATTTCACCAGAAAATTCACAGAGTTTGAAAGTTATTTTTGATTCTAGCTGCTCAGTTACTTTTGTGGTAACTGGAGGCACAGTTTTGAGAACAATTCTTTTATTATCTCTTTAATTTACAGAACATTACAGAAAAAATACATAAACAGTATCACATGATATAATTTCTCATCACTTGTGAGATAAACTATCATTACTCAACCTAACATGATCACTGTAAAAATAATTTTGGATTCCTATTGGCCTCCACCGCCGATCTTTATTGTTTCCTACTTCTAAACAGCACTTTCTCTGTACTTCTTTCCCTTTAGTGGCACTTTCCCTCCTCTTTAACTGCATAGTAAGCTCTCCTCCAGAGCTCTCTGTTGAATAAGCAATGTCTTCAGAGTAACCAACACCGCCCACAGCTGGGTCCCACAATGGCTCCACGCTGCTAACATTACATCTTTTGGAGGATTTGATCAGAGGGCTCTAGCTGCTATAAACACTGGTGTTATTCATAAAAACATGCAGAAGGAGGAGTTTTGGCAGGATTTCTTTACCTGTTTCCCCAGCACAAAACAGTGAAATAAATAGAGTGGGTCATGCGCTGCCTGGCCTGTAATGCAAACTCAACAGCTTGACAAGTCAACAAAGGGCCCGTCCTCACCTCTCCAGCCACACAGAGGCTCGGAGGTTAGAGGCAAACACCATTTGGATACATCTACATGGGGAGTTTAATGATCCTCATTAGTCAGCGATTGTGTGCAAACACTGTGAAGCCGGCCATCAAAGTTATCAAAGTCCGTATGACTGGCTACTGAACTGCACAAAGTTCAAAAGTTCCCTCACATGGCTCACTTACTTGCCTCAAAAGCCAACAGCCATTTTTAAATGGTGACAAAACGATGCCATAGGTAAAGACTACTGTAATAAGCACCTCCATGAATGTTATATAAACTTCTCAACAGGGAAGTTCTTTGATGTCTGGGAGAAAACCCACTTTGATTAAAAAATATATATATACATACACACACACACACACACACATATTCAAGCCACAACTTGATTTTCTTCTTCAGAGTTAGAACTTTGATCAATCTCAGAAATACCATGCACCTTTTGAGATACACATGAAACAGATTCCCATGTTGCATTGTAAACTAAGATTTCACTATATATTACTATAAAACCAGATCATTGTGTCTGTAGTTATCTAAAACATCACAGTTTTGCTCTCTTACTTTTCTTGTAAAAGTCCCGGAAATACTAAGCCCAAGCGTGGCAGGCAGCCCCCTCCCACCCTGGTGGAGTGTTCTCCCAGCCTGGGTGGGCTCTGACTTGGACAGCTAACAGGATATCGTGAAAACAACTGTGTGTGACATCCGAGGTAGGTCATAAGAGACACTGCAGCTTCTGCCTTGCTCTACGGAAGCCAGAGGCTAAGTCATGAGGACACTGAAGCTGCCTTAGGACGAGGCCCATGTGACCAGTAACTGAGGCCTCCTGCCAACAGCCTGTGTGAGCCCGCAGTGCATTCTCCATCCCTGGTGAGGCCTTCCAGTGACTGAAGCCCTGGGCAACAGCTTGACGGAGACTGCAGTCAGAACCACCCGAATTCCTGACCCACGGGAAACTAGGAAGTAACACGCTTATTGCTTTAGCTGCTAACTAAGTTTTGGGGTCATTTGTTATATGTGGGAATGGAAAATTAATATACCAAGTATTTAATTTATCACATTTAGGTACATAAACGAATATTCAGAATTCAGGAGAAATTATATTTTAGAGCATCGGTACTTAAAATGCCAAAGTGTAACACAGTCATTTCCATATTTCACATGTGATCAAAAGGAACAAATAACAAAAGACAATTATGAGAATCAGTGCTATGTTGATTCTTCAAATCAATCATTATCCTTATTCTTCTTGATCCTCACAGCTCGACTTTTAGCATTCATATAATTAGCACATAACTGTAAATGGATTTAATTCCTCAAGCTCATGGCTTGCCTCTTGAATATTTACATCATCTTATCTTGTCATAGCCCAAGTACATACCAAGTAGCAAACATTTTGTCTTTTAATTCAGGCATGACCTATTTGAAAAATGAAACAGATTGCATGAAGTAATTAGAGGAAAATATAGCCACTGTAGAATCTTCATTTCCAAAGAAGATACCCAAATGATTAGACTTCTATTGTCAAATGTTCAAAATCTGTAAAATACCCTAAAAAGGGCATGAATACTTAGATAAATAATAAATAATGCATATTTCCTCATATTTGCAAACAGATATACAAAAGGATAATTTAAAAAAAGAAATAAAGATGGTAACCTATAGGTCGAGGAGGATAAAGGTAGAGGGAAAGGGCGGAAAGCAAGACATCTCTGAACATATTACATAGTTTCAACTTTGGGGGCAAGTACATGTCTTACATATTCAGAAAATTAAATTTATAAAATTGCCTACAAGTCAAAAATAAACGGAAAGGAATGAACCTCAATGCATATCTTGTTGGTGACACAACCACACACACAGAATTATTTCAGGTGACTTCAGGAGGTCATCACTTTGGACCCTCCTCAGATTCTGCTCCACCCAAGTCTTTTCTGATCCTTCCTTGCTGGAAGCAATCACCTTGAACTTCTGTATCATTTGAGATGTATCTCTTATAGACTTTAACACTTTCCACCTCTATTATGATTGTTTACATCTACATTCCTGAGAGAAGAACCAACATCTGATTCAAATTTACCATTTGCACAAGTGTATCTCCTTCGACACAGTTTTACTATGTATATAATCAAAATTAGTATTTTTCAAATGCAAAACAATTTGTAAAAAATGTAAAACCATGAGGGTGTTGTCTAGGGCACTGTCAGGGTTCTTTTCAAAAACCAAATTCCCTGGAGTCAGAACTTCTAAAAGATTTTGTGATTTTAGAAAAGCTTCTGCTTCTCTCCAGCAAAGAAAGGGTACATTTAGTAAGAAAAAGCAAAACCAAATGACACTGAACATTCAACATTGATGAAACTTCACTTTTAATACTCTCTGAGCCTGGAGTCTACAGAGGAGGATGAGATGCTTTTACATGAACATATGCTAAAGTTGCAAGTTAACCATAAAAGATAAACCTTCACTCATTCATTCATTCATTTTAGGATTAAATAACATCCCAGTTATTTGAAAACATTAAAAGCAGTAAGATGATATTCAGTGAACCTGAAAAATGAACAGGATTGTGATTAAGATTTGTATCTCACTGTAGTGTTATAATATTCAGTTATTACTGAAGTCATGCTTGGAAAACCCAACACTACTTTAAAATATATTAAAATTTGATAATAGCTGCTGTGTCTTCACCAAAAATCACCATGCTTTACATGAATTTTTATCTTCCTCAGTAAATAGCATGGAAAAAATATCATATATATATATTTATAGCATGTGATATATATAGAGATGTATACACACACATACATGTTTTTTCACCTTTGTGGACTAAAGAAGCAGAAGTAATTGATTAAAATCCTAAGTACACGCGGCATAGAGAGCCAAAGATGGGCAATCAGTGAGTGTGCTCTGGGAGAAAAGCTACTCCCAGATTCAAAAAAAAGCAGATTCAAATTGAGGGGTGTCATTTTTCATCTATCCAGAGTATATGAGAGGTGCATCTGTTACTAGATAGATAATGCAAGTCTTTAAAAAAATCCACATTTCCCTTTTACATAGACTACAGAATGACCGACTTTACATTATTTAATAAAACACATTTGGAAACTTAGTCACTCCACCTGTAGGATCTTCCAATTCCTTTAAGCAACTTATTTTCAGCATCCTCTTATTATTCAAAGGACCTCTAAAGCTAGGCAGAATACCAGGAGTCACAGTTTAGGAAGGAAAAGCAATCTCTGACAGAAGATTTCAAGACCAAACGTAGCCTTCCCATTGTACTCCAGGGCTAAGAGTAAGCTTCCTCTGTCCCCTTCAGCCCTCTTACTTAAGGAGTTTTTACTTGATAAAACCAACTCCTAATGTTACAGCCATTCTGGAAAAGTAACTCAATTAAACTTTATTTTGATACCACTTCAAATCTGTGAAAGCTTGTTCAAACAGAGTGAAAATCAGTGCTATGGTTCATCAGATGAGAGGCTGTTTCAGTCCGTGAATCCATCTCAACAAATATTTATCGCCCGTCTACTACGTCTCCTACCCTTGGGTGGCTGGGTTCAAGGTGAATGGGGCACACCCTCAATTTCCAAGAAACGGCTGGGGGGGAAGACAGTCACATAAGGGTAGTAGATCGATAAAGCATACGAAGTGGAATAATTTGGATGAAAACAGTGTATTCTGGGCACTTGGCAGAAGGATGGCTAGCCTGGGGTAGGGGTGGGAAGGTGGGCTGTGATCACTTTCCCTAATGACAAGTGACAGTTTTAAAAGATGAATACGAGTGACTCCGATGAAGAGGCAGGGGGGTGGAGGCATTTGAGGCAGATGGGACAACCTGAGAAAAGGAATAAAGATGCAAAGCATCCTGTTCTGCATGGGAAACCGCAAGCAGTTTGGAAGCGCCACAACATATAAAGCATAAGCGTTCTAGACAGACTGCTCTGGAGGGACTAAGTATGGAGAACAGTTCTGAGAGGCAGCAGGAAAGGAGAAGAGGGTAAGGAATTGACAAATATTGTCGGTCAGGCGGGGAGGGGCTGGGGACTGGTTGGTTGTCGGGTGGGTGAGGGGTTGGGAGTAAGGGAGGGAGGCATCCCCCTGCCTTGGGTTTCTGTGATGCTGGAGCTTTTACAGTTAGAGGGTAGAGCTTAGAGCTCAGATGGGTGTAGGGTGATCGGTGCTGGGTACTTGATTTGAAAAGTGGAAAACTGAAAAATCTGTTATTCTCTCAAGGAGGCAAAATAGCTCCGGTAGCTAAGGGCATTTGTGTTTCCGAGCCGAAGGCATCTTTGCTTGGAGGGTGGGGGGCAGTTCCAGAGGCCTGTGAATAGGCATCAACATCTTTCCTCCTCTGGTGCTGATGACTACTTGTGTCTAGACAAGGAGGAAAGACCCAAATTTGAAGATGGTGACTGGGAGGTACAAGAGTTCAGGTGACATTCACAGGAGACCTCACAGGAAAGGGTCTTTCTCTTTCCTTAAGTTTTGTTCAAAACAACACTTTTGGAGCTGGGAGACACTCACGTCTTAATTTTCAGATGTCCTGTCTGGTGACATGACATAAATAAAATCTCCCAATTCTTCCAGTCAGAGTGTGTTTGTCTAATTTCAAGTTACTCTAGAAACTAAGACAGCTTGAAAATGGAGGCTCTGATCTCATCATCAACAAATAAAAAGCATAAGGAGTACAAGGTTGGGGAAATAATGGTGTATTCAATTTGGAAAGGCCATGTTTGAGGTGCCTCTGGTCTTTCCAGACTTTCTAGCAGGTAACTGGGCAGACTAGTCTGCATTTTGGGGAGAAATCTGAGCTGGAAGTAAAGATTTGGGAATCATCATCACCTAATTTTGAAAAGTGAAAAAGAAACTTTAGGGAGAAAGAACAGAGTAGTAGGCCAAGGGCAAGAAGAGAAAGAAAAAGTGATCAAAGAAAGATAGAAGCAATGATGGAGAAAGAGAATCAGATGCACGTAGTACCAAGAAAAACAAGGACTAGAGAGTTTCATAAAGGGCTTGGTGGGAACAACGGTATCTGAAAAGCAGGAAGGATGAAGTCACAGGCCTGCAGCACCGCCTTGGGACGCATTTAATCATCTTAATGAGAAGCTTCAGAAAAGTTTCCAGGGCAGAAACCAGAGCGTAGGGAGTTTAGGAATAAAACTGGAAAAAAAAATTGGAAGAAAGTACATACAAGGAATATGCTTTGAGAAGCGAGAATGAGAAGAGGAAGTTACATGGCCTTTCCCTCATCTAGAGGGGGAGGCTGGTGAAGGTGGGAAGGTTTAGGATGGTAGAACCCAAGGCTGAAGGGAAGATACCAGAGGAAGGAGAGAAAGATACAGAGGAGAAGAGATAACGAAGGGAAAGAACTTCGGGGGTGAGGGGGGGAGGGCGGGGTCAGGAAAGGCAGAGATGGAGAAGGAGCTGGTCCTGAAGATCAGGAGGGATGCTGGGTTCCTTGCTGGACCCTGGAGGACAAGCCGTGAGGACAGATGCAGTTCTGGAACCCAGAAGAGTAAATCCAAACGGGGTAACGCGTCTAGTCAGTCCCCACGGTGACGTGTCCCTCAATCCAACCCATGTGTTGAGACTACGGCAGCCACACTTTTAAAAGGCTGCAATATTCTAAATGAGCGGTTCCCAACCTTTTTGGCACCAGGGACTGGTTTCGTGGAAGACAATTTTTCCACAGACCGGGGGCTGGGGGGCAGGTGGGGGCGTTGGTTCAAGCGATGGGGGGTGGCAGATGAAGCTTCACTCGCTCGCCTGCCGCTCACCTCCTGCTGTGCGGCCCATTTCCTAACAGGCCATGGCCTGGTACCGGTCCGCGGCCTGGGGGTTGGGGACCCCTGTTCTAAATCACAGAGGCCGGGCAGTGACACAAATTTCCATCTCACGAGCTACGAAGGCTGGAGTGGGAACAGGAAGGAAGAAGCATCACACAACGCCTCTAAAGTCTCTATGTAAGTATTTTAATGTCATAGCCCCTAAAAAGACAGGGAACAACAACAGAATGCAAAGAATTTAAATTTTCTATGTTGCTGTCAGTAATAGTAAGAGTGTTCTCATCAGTAGGTATACATTCTCTTTAAACACTAGAAGTGTGAGTAGTTTGATCTTTAGGGGAAATTATAGTCAGATAGTATCCAAAAGGTTACCATGATATAGCTAAATTACCTCTGCCTGTCACAGGTTGAAGAACATTTAAATTCTGGAAGTCCGCATCAGCTTTGTCTAGATAACAAATCTTAAGTACCTTCCTATATTCACTCAATTAGTGATCTTGGGCCTTGATAACACTGCAGGGAGAAACTTTCCAACTATCATTCAAATCATATCTAAAAAGGTGGTCATAAATATTTTAAAACCTAAGTGAACTAATAAGACCTAGACCCATTAAGGATAAGATCTTTTACAACAAATTAAATAAAACAATTTATTGAAGTCTGGACTCAAGATAAGCTAGATTTACTAGCTGACCTTTTATTCATTTAAAGAACAAAATTAGCTCTAATTGCATTAGAATGGAATCCAGTAAATTTTCCCCAGTCTTGTAATGTGGCATCCGTGTAAGGACTGCTGTAATTGTTTACAAGTAAGATGGAAATGCTTTGATTATGATCTTTCCAGTTGTTTTACTGGGTAGTAAAAACATTTCCCAAAACCTAAAGCCAGTTTTTCTGACAGCATACTATTTTCTTCTCTTGAATACACTGCATCTTTGGTGTTAATCAACAAACTATCATGTGCCAGAGGAAGAAATTAAACTTGGGGATTCCATCATAACTTTAGCTCAGTAAAAACGAGAGAGTGATATACGGAGGTTAAGATATCCTAGTCTGGAAAAATCAGAAAAGGGCTGAAGACCCGAGTAAGAAAAATTTTAACCACCTGCTTCCTCTTGGAATTATAACTGAGATATATGGGTTTGGGTCTGCTGAATTTATAAGTATAAAAGGTAGCAAGAATAATGTATACCACCCACAATTTGTGTTCTCATTGTTCAGCTGCTAGGAAGTTTCATTTGTAATGTTACCATCTTTCACTAGCGTTAAAAGTAAGTCATTTGCCAAAAATTTTAAATACAGTCACTCAAGAGTTTTATTCTTATTTATTTTTTTTTGGGGGGGGGGGTGGGTCACTGTTCTTGTTAGTTAGCTTCTAATATAGGCAAAATAACCTATGAAATGTTTCAGCATCAGTGGAAAGTTAACCAGGGCAAAACAAAGAAAACTATCAACACTTTTCAATCTCTCTCTCTCTTTTTTTTTTTTAAATCAAAGCAGACAGTTTTATCGGAAGGGAAACAAATTAAAAATAGAAGAACAAAAGACCTTCCAAATCTGACAGGATGATGGTCTGAAATGTTCTTAAACTTTATTTCTAAAGGATCTTTTCTTTTAACCAATAAGCTTCCTTGCTCTGCCTCCTCAGTACACTTTCATAAAAATATGAATCTGATTGCCTTTCCCTAAATAAAATAAAAACATATCAATTGTTTTTGCCTGCCCCTCATCCCTTATTCTGGTAGGAGAGTCCTTCTTTCCTTCTGGAACCTAACATTTCCCCTTCTAACAGGGCTCTCCCCCTCCCACTGGGGCTGGTTCCTGGATGGGAACCCACAGCAGATGCTGTGAAAGCGGGGGCGGGCAGTTCAGCCTGTGAGCACTAAGAACCACACCAGCCAAGAGCAACTTGCACCATCTTTGCCACCACACAGAGGTTAGACGGAGAAAAAGAAAGTGAACAGAGTCTTAATGACAGTTTTTGAACCCTTGTTACCACTTTGCCTAAAGCCAGTTTCTTTGAGCTAGTTTGATTAGGGTTTCTCCTACTTGCAACCAACAGTCCTGACTAATACATAGAGAAAGTGAGTGTTTCAACTAGGGAAAGGAAGACTCCTTACAGAGGCACCTTCACTGAGTGTGTGTCTATGTTACATCCTTGGATCAGGGGTTGGTGTAAGAAACAGTCAAATAAAAAAAAGGTGTTCTTGCCATCTGGTTCCTCATGGAAATAAAATTTCAAATTTAGTGTCTTCAAAAACTTTGTCTCTCCTGAGAAACTAGGAGGTACCTTCCTTTTTAAAACTGCATTTCACTCTGCACTTATTGCTAGGAAGCCATAATCATATTTGATGTGCAGTCATTTGCTTCTTTTTCCTCTCCTTGGCCTTGGTTTCCTAGTATTTTCTAGTATCTTTATGTTCTCTCTTTAAGTCACCCTTAAATTTTAGACTGGAAAAAAATCTACATATGAATAAATGACATTTTAAGTGTAGGACAAAATATAGAAAGTGAGATAAAAATCATTTGCTATTATTTTTCTAAAGAACTTGTCACTAAAACACCACTATACACGTTTCACCTATTATATGTCTTTCAGTGAAATCTGGCTACATAAAAATATAAAACACTTACTTTCTTTAAAAATATTTTAAATGGTTATTTTTGTAATTGCCCATGGTTATCCTCTATTGCTGGCTGTCCTATCAAAAACAGTTAATCAGAAAAGTTTGGACCACAAAAAAGACAACAGGGCTTCCCTGGTGGCGCAGTGGTTAAGAATCCGCCTGCCAAAGCAGGGGACATGGGTTCCATCCCTGGTCTGGGAAGATTCCCACATGCTGCGGAGCAACTAAGCCCGTGCACCACAACTACTGAGCCTGAGCTCTAGAGCCCGCGAGCCACAACTACTGAGCCCGCGCACCTAGAGCCCGCGCTCTGCAACAAGAAAAGCCACCGCTCCGCAACTACAGAAAGCCTGTGCGCAACAACGAAGACCCAACACGGCCAAAAATAAATAAATAAAATAAATTGAAGAAAAAAAAAAAAAAGACAACAAATATCTGTACATATTTTACATTTTTAAAGGTTGAACATTATTTTTCAAGATTAATCAGCAAAGTTTTAGCTCTCATTTTTACAGCATATATAAATAATTTAGAAATTACAAGTATTAAGAAGCCTCCTCCCAGCCATAAACTAAACTCTATAAACTGCAATAAAAAAACTGAATTACTTACATGAAAAAAAAAAGTGTCCAATTTTCAGCACCTCTGCTAAAAGAGGTCTGATTAATGAAAGAATTTCCTGAATTATAAGAAATACATAATACCGTGAGTATTATAATACTCACAGCTGTGGTGATAAAATGTTAGCAGAAAGAAAACTGTAATTTCCAGCAGTAAAGTGGTCACTGAAAAATATCTCAGCGTAATTTGCATATTTTGGGAAAAGGATTAAACTTGTGAAAGAGAATACTTATTGTGACCTCTCAGCCAAAAGAAAATTTAGAATTATTAATGATAATGATACTGTTTTCATGAAAGGTATCATAAATGATTCTGTGTCACTTGATCAAATACAGTATCTAACTGGAACAATAACTGAGCCTTACTGGATTTTTGGCGGGGCCCAATTCATTACCCCCTCCCTGGTGAGCTCATTGAATACGGGCAGCAATGTCCTGAGAGCAGGACCAGCTCCCAACTTCTCCAGTACAGTAACCCTACCGACCAGACCAAAGCTCCCTGGTGGGAGAGCCACTCTGCCCTCAGAAGAGCCAAGGAACAGACGGAGAAAAGGACAGAGCTGCTTCCCCAGTACCAGGGAGACGACAGCATTCAAGATACATTTGAGAAATGTGAGGGGGAAAGAACGCTTAACCCCCTAAGCACCACCATTATTCACCCCCAAATCTTTACAAACCTTGACCTTTTTTCTTAATACCTTACCAATTCCTAAAGTTATCTTTTTTAATGAGAAGCTCCTTTAACAGAATTTTGAGCTTTATAAATATAACCACACATTTAATGTTCTGCCATGTCTTTCCCAACAATCCTATCTAAACAGTCCCACCCTAAGGTACTCCCTTCCTCACGTTACTCTGCTCTATTTATATCCTTCATAGAAATGAATAAATGAACGAATGCCGAAAGTTAGCCCAATTTCCCTACACTTGCTCAAAATAAAGGGATGGTAAGACTGGGATAACAAATGACATGGCGACTGTGCTGCCACTTGCCCATCCCATAGCGGACATCACACGCACTGTACTCTCTGTCACCAAGTCCAGCGGGACCTTCAAAATCCTGATCAATATGGCTCCAGGTGCTGCTCCTGGGCAAGCTGAAACCTACCTGCTTTCTCGGCATCAAGGCAAAACTTGACTGTTGGGCCAGACTCAGTTACTTAATGATTTATTTGAATGTGTTGTTTCTCCCCATTCATATCACCCCCACAAACTATGGATGTTGAGATTGTAACTTCAGGGTTAGTATTTTAGTTTCATCTTCAATACAGACTAACAGGAACTCTGGGTCCCCATTACTGGGAGACCTATTAAAGGAATTTGAGGTCCTTGTAAAGTCACCCTGAATTTTAACACTATCAGAAGGAGGCACTGGACTGACCACAGACCCTTTAGAATCCAGTTTCCAGGCACGTTAAATTAAGGGGAAAACAAGGGCCCTCTGTCTGGCTTCAAGGGACAATAATAGAGAACAGAGGAAATAATCTAACCTCAAAGTACCTTCCTGGATCATGGGTCAAAGGCATAATTTCTTTATAAGATTTAGAAACTAAATATTGTCTTAAACATCTTCCAAAGAGAGTGTATAATTTGAACCCTGTAAAGCTTTTTCTTTTTCCTGTAGTTTCAAAAGACTCTATTCTCTGCCTGTTCTTTAGCAGTAAACAACCCCTCCTCCTAGACTATTCAAACTCCCCCATTTGAATGCTAGTCTGCTCATTAATTCCACTTCAAAAGAGCATTATTACACCCCCTGGCTGTATACAAACTAAGTGAAGGCACATTTATATGACTCTACCATCTCTTTTCCATTATTACTGCCAAGGAATAAGTCATGTATCCTTATGCTATGACAATAAAAGATTACTTTTAATTTCATATTATTTTCATGTTCATAAAATGTTATCCTTCTTTTAATTTTTTTTCAACCATTCTTGGCTTGTGAGTCATAAAAAACAGAGAGTGGGATGGACTGGCCATGGCCATAGTTTGCTGACCCCTGATTTAGATTTAAAACAAAAAAACAGAAAACAAATAAGTTAAAAAAAAAAAAACCCTTACTCATTAACTTATATTTTATATAAAATCCTATTGCTATGTGACTTGGGCCTCTTCTTCTCTCTCTTTTTAAGTTTAAAATGTAATATATTTCACTTAAGTTATTCCTTTGTTCATTATATGTATTTCCTTGTGTCTGACTTTGGTCAAGTGATTAATTATTCATATGATATGGGAGTTATTTACCTAAATGTCAGAAAGTTTACATGTTACATAAAGTTATACTTTCAAGGACAATTTGTCTAGAATGTCTGGGTACTATAATTTCCGTAATACTGAACATTTTGTTCCAGAGTCATAGGATCTATTTCTCACATCTTCCAATATCTTAGGTAGATGAGTGATTTATCGAGAGGAAAAGAAATTACTCAACAGAATAACTGAAAGACGCTTAAGGGTAGATGAGATGAATATTATTATCAGTGCCTTTTTACAAACCTTATTTCTCTAAAGGAATAAGCAAGCCAAACTTCTGTGTGAAAGGAAAGATGAAGTAATGGTGAGTTATGAGAAAAATGGAATAAATATGAATGGGTAGGAGAAAAGTAGTTCTCCAGTGATAAATAAGAACATCTTCCCTTTAGAGTAGTGAACCCAAGTACAGGATTTCCAAGGAGATGGTAGGTACAGTTATTTTGGTTGGGTCTCTTTGTTAACTAGCCCTCTGTCCTCTGATGGTTGAGGGAGAAGGATGTTACTAAAATTTTTGTAGGTAAGATAGAGGGCACCAGAACCAATATTTGGTTTAAAAAGAGCTCAATCTATAGTATTTTTGTTACGTTTTCTGAGCTTGTCAGCAATACTACCACCTACTGTCTAGGTCTCTACTGGCACAACCAAAACGAGTAACGTGGAAATTACACAGATAATTTCGGTAAGAAAAGCACAAACTATTCGGATTTTCTTCTTTCAGAAGAATATACACTCTCCTAGAAGGCCACGTTTGCCCTACACCACCATTCATGAGAATGACGCTGGGATTTTTCGTTGTATTACACTTAGAACTAACAGAAGCAGTGGCTGCATAAAATACACGCTACACACAGACTTTAAGATGGAACGAACCATGAGAATGCAAAGCAAATTTCCTGTTGTCTACTCTACCTACTAAATAAGTAAGTTCATGGCTACTACTTTCATTTTTATGGCTAAAAATTGAATGAAAGTTAAATGCCTTGTAAGCCTATTTTCTACATAATATTTGATGGTTTGCAAGGTAAACTAATCCATTTTCAGGCTTACTGGTAAAAAATAAGGTTGTAAACTTGTACTTTGAGCTTGTAAAATTCATTTAAATGATGTATAATATGATTTTTAGAAGAATGATTTTCAACATGATTTACAAAAAAAAAAATCAATGCTTCATTATCCTATTAGGATCATATAATAGCACTGTAGACCTTAATTCATACCCTCAAAATGAATAAAAGAAACAAAGCCAACTAATTTACTTTGAAGCAGGGTGGGTGGATGTGATGATTCCGTGAAAATTAAGAAAATAAACAGCAAACATGGGGTTTACATTTCCAGTTCTCTCTCTCAAAAAAAGAGCAGACAATTCAGACTTCAGTTGTTACTACTATATACTGTTTCACCAAGCCTTTGGCAGTATCCTTGTTTTATATGCACAGAATAAAACCATGTGCCATCTGAGCAAGAAGAGAATCTTCATTCTTTGTCCTGGTGACAGAGAACACACACTTGAAAAGGTTTAACATTACATCCACCTGGGTGTAACATGGTAGTCAGTCCATTCAATACATAGTTTCTTATTTTTCAGATAACCAGAGCCTTACAAACTATGCAGAAACAATGTCCTGTGCTAGTCTTTATAAAAGAGAAAAAGTGCCAGAAAAAAAAACCCCAAAAAACAAAGGATCCTATATGTTGAATAAAGCAATAAGCATTAACTCTGAGGAAGACACCAATAAAAATTTGAAAATGAAGACTTCTCAAAATACAGCTTGACCCTACTACATATTCACACTGGGAAAAGGTCTATAGAATCAAATCCACTAGGAAGGAGCAGTGAAGGTTAAGTTCCATCTATTGCACCCTAACTGGAAGTGTCTGTACTTACATTTTGTCTTGGCCAGCTCCAACTCTGAGAGTCAATCTGGGGATCACGGGGCTTGGGGCTGGGACCACTGGCTCCACTTTTATCTGTTGAAGATATTACGTTAGAGTCAAATACATTTTTTTCAACAAAAGTACCTCCTCCCTTTTCTCCTACTTCCTCATCTCCACAAACTTGATAAGCCTTTAAGTTTCAAATGTGTCTAAAATGCTAGATGTAAAGATAAACTGGGCTATTTTGTTTTCGCTCCCCAACTGAAGGCTACCAGGCAACATGGGAAATTCCATAAACTTTAAACACTTTAGTAAATATGGGAGTTATTTCTGCATTTTCTTAGTTTTGACTAATTTCTTGGATTTTATTGTTAGAATTTTTAAACAGAAACTGTTACCTGGGTCATTCAGTGGAACGTTTAAGTAACTGCCAGACTTAACAAAAACAGAAAAAAAATGCAGTGATAGCTTCACTACAAGATAAAATGCATCTATTTATGGGTCTTGAAAAACATTAAACTCATCTTATGTTTACAATGTCATAAAAGAAAACTGACACACGAAGTGTAACTACAACACTGAACTCTTCCATTTTTTGGCTAGTAGAAAAATGATCTAAAATATTGTACGAGACAAAGCATATTTATTTAGAAAGGATTTATGGTGAAGGCAATAACTGCTGAATAAGTTGAAGATCTCACAAATATCTGAGCTAATAATCAGAAAGGGAATACACAAATTAAGTATGGTGTTAAAGGGATTCTCCACAATTTCTGGCTTGAAGATCCTATATAGAACAATTGACATTTTGAATGAACAAAATGAACAAGAGATGTGCAGTTCAAATTATTATCTACATCAGAGTATTCCGGCATTTTTGGTGGGATGGTTCCTTGGTGGTCCCAGGCACGGCCAGATGTTTAACATCCCTGGCTCGGGTACAACTACATGCCAGTAGGACACTGCTAGTCACTGTGACAACTAGTGCAAACCACTGACTTATATATTTCAAGCTCAAGAGTTAAATCATAACAGAACAGTGCAGTGGTTCTAAAGGGGAAGGAATTTATAACGTAGTGCTCAGTATAGTATATCATACAATCAATATATTGCACATTGATCAAATCTATCATTTTTTTCATGTTTTTACCTGTCCCCTTCTTGAGTTTTTTTTTTTTTTTTAATCCCGTCACATCAAGATCTATGACTTCGATCATTCTCTTGAACAGTGTATGGTAGGCAGGAGGTACTCAACCAATGTCTGTTGAATGAACCACTTATCCTGCAAGCACCCTCAACTCCCTTGCCTCTTGGTCATTTCACCATTCATCCAGGACCAATCTAAAATCATTCTCTAGGGCACTGAGTAATTCCAAAGAAAATATTTAAAACTGTACAAACTTCTGCCATCAAAACTCCAATTTCATCTGTGCCTTTAATACTATCTGCTTATTTGGATTCCCAGTTAAACTAGTTAAGAGCAGAGACCATGCCTGTTCTGTTTGTTGCTATTTCCCAGATCCTATCGTAGGGTCTGACACATAAGTGCTTAAGATATATTTTAAAAATTAATCGGAAGCGATTATTTACAGCTTTTAAGACCCATCCCATGATTTCCTTCCTCTTCTGCCCTTCAAACCCCACAGGAAAAAATACTGAGGCCACTAAGCAGAATTCCTTCAATTCCCTACAAACTTCTCTGCACTCACAATTACACTAGAGTCCATCTCCTCCAGTCTTCGAAAGACTTCCTCCTTATTTGTAGCATCTTCAGCTTCTCAGTTCCACTCATTATTTTCATCTAGCTTTCAAATGCGCTCAACTCTATCCTTTAAAAAACTTACCTCCCCTTCAACCTCTCGCTGACAACCCCTCACACTTTCTAGTCTTCACTTCATCGTCTGCATTTCTCCATTTCTCCTTCATTCCTCACCCAACTCCACTCTACTTTCTGGCCCAACCACACCACTAAACCACTCCTTCTAGACAATCTTTCCAAATGCCCCGTCTGTTTCTTCACTGAGGTCTTCATCACACTCCTTCCCTGTCCCTAGCAAAGTCCTCTCCTCTCGTCTTTTTTTTTGAACACAGGGTTCCATATCTAAACAAATCTGAAAATCAGTGGTCTAGCCTATTTTGTAAACTACTAAGACTTCTATATTTTTCTCACCATTCTGTTATCTGTGGGAAAATAAACAAATATATACAAAACAAACATTTATAAAACACTTAATGTTTGCCAGGCATTGTGTTTGGTTATTTTCCAGATGTTCTCATTTAGGTTCTTTAACAAACCGGTTGGGGTATGGTTTCCATTTTACAGAGAAACTGATCATACATGAAGCAACCATTTTTCCTTTCTTTCCTGTTTCTTTTTCCTTTTCTGTTTTAAGGTCACAAAAATAGCAAAACTAGGACTGAATACAATTCTTTTTATTCAGAGAATAAAAAATTATATAAAGTTCCTATATTTCTTCAATTCTAAAAAATTTTAGGGTCACACACTCCTAATTGACCTGAGTATTGGGAGTAGTATTCCATGTTCCTTCAACCCACAATACTATTATTGAAGCACTTAAATAACACTTTCTTAAGCTTTATTAAAAAATAAAGCTGTTTGCCCTACCTTTCAAAAAATCTTCTTCACTATTATTATGCTTCACATTGTATTTTGGTCCACTGCTATTACCACACTACACAATAACTATAACTTACCTGTATAGCACTTCACAAAGTGTGTCCCATATACATAATCCAATTTGATCTTCACAACTCTATAAGGTAGGTGTGGAAGCTATTATTACTCACATGTACTAAGGGCTCAGAAAGATTAAGTGGTTTGGCCAGTTACAAAGTTAGTAAGTAAATGACTGAAATCCAGTTCTCCTGGCACCAAATTCATCCTGTTCTACCATACTACTCGTGACTCTTTGCCAGACATTTCTGAGTCCTTTTTTCTGGTAATGCTGATGTCTTGCATGAAGCTATTTCGTTTCTTTGTCAATGTCTTTTATGATGAATGACATATACTTGTGAGATGTCTAGGGTACACTGTAAAATATATTTTTTTCTCTATGTTATTTACACCATGTAACAGGTGTAAACTGGACTGTCCCAGGCAAACCAGGACATATTGCAACCCTACCTAAAAATAGTTAAATACTTAATAGTTAAATTTAATAGTTAAATTTCATTCTTAAAGAAGTTAAAGCAGATTTAACTTAAAGATAAAATTCAAGCAAGCATGGAAAAAGACTAATAAGGATGTTAACAATGTAGATACAGAAAGTACAGTTTCTAAATAAAAATTTCTCACCAGACTTTTGTTTGTTAACTTTATCTGAATGCCCACCCAAATAAAAACACAGGGATGTTTCCTACAATCATGAAATAATTTCTCATGTGTCCATCCCAGCAAGCAACAAACTAGATGACAATGACTTCAATTACTTACTGCCATCTTTTAATGGCATGAAACGAAAATCTGGGGGAAACACGAGCTTGTAAGGGTTAAAATAAAAGAACAGTACTTTAGAGCGATGCTGAGAATTGGGGCACGCAGAACAGCATTTACAGTGGATTACTAAGCTTCCCAATTCACCAAAGAGGCAAAGTCCAGTAATATAAGACTCCTTTGTAGCTAACTAAAAATACATTGTCAGTGGATTTGTCCAGTTTTATGTATAAGCAATACTTCTTTCACCTGAACTAATACTAGTAGTCATATAAGCCCCTTATTGCCATGTGCTGCATTTTTTTTGCTAATCTTCAAGGATTTAGCTTCTTTGCCACATACCTCAGGGCACCAACTGATAAAGCTCTAACTCTCCATTTTTCCGGGACACCAGCAGTGCGGCCTTGCAAAAAATGAAAATCGCTCAAGAGATTTAAAGGGGAAATTTATTTTTAAAATCCTGACTTGAAGCAAAGAGGTGGATTTTTAAAAAGCTTATCTATAAGGAATCAGTTTAAATTTAAATTCTATCTTGGAACTCTTTCATGCATTCCAGCTTTAAAGTTTATCTTCTGACAGGGACTTTCTGCAAAGGTAATGGGCAGCTTTGTCAATATAATCTGGCCAAGTTTTACTTTCTATTTTTTTAAATGTTAAACTTCTTTCATTAAAAAAAAAAAAAACAAAAAAAACCTATGTGTGTGTGCTAGGTAGGGTGGCAGCAAGTTCAGCCAGCACTAGTTCAGACGTCTATCTATGCTAATATGTCAGAAAAACACCCAGAAATACTACTGGTGAAAAGCTGAATTTAAAAACCGACTATTTTAGATGCTGAACTATGACAAATGGTAACCATCCTGTTGTCTTTCTTAACGATGAAGGTCTGTACATTATTTCCATTCAGAAACATAGTCTAACACTGATAGACTGTTTAAAATATTCAACAGACAGAAGATCTATGGTTGTGGTGAAGTAAAACAAGTGGGATCCCGCGAGGACAATGAAACAGGACTCGGGCTTTCAGTAAGTGTTCAGTTCATTCCTCTGAAGCCTTGGGGATGGACTTCAGGAAACTTCGATAAATTCAAACATACTCACTTAAACATTAAGTTACTGGCTTCCCCTTGGAACAAATAGTTATAAGAAACAGGAGGGAATATTTCCCCCTTCTTACTGGGGTTATTTTATTTACTGAAAACCCTTCATTTCACTAGTTAATCATGAAAGCTGATGAGAAAAGGCTGGAAACGAGTCAACAGTACTTTACATAGAAAGGAAAGACGATGGAGACCTTCTGTCAAAGGCACAAACCGGGAAGACCACTTCTCATTCTCTAAAAAACAAACTGTTTAAGTTCAATAAAAGATTATTTCGGGGCAGATGCTAAGGGATTTGGGGATAGACTGGAGACACATGAGACATTTTAATTGCTCTGATGACTGAAATCATTCAAGCTTTGAGGACCGCCACTGCCTGTCCTTTAAAATATGGCAGCTGAACGGGAGCTCACTATGGGCTGATCAGGGACTAAAGTTTTCTAAAAATCACGATGGCCCTTTACTCTAGACTGTGAGCCATTCTCATCCCCCTCACCAGCTTCCATCGTGGGCCTGAGAAGCCCACGGGCTTCAAGCAGACAGGCCTGGGTCATGTCACAGCTTGTCCACAAGTCACCGTACCTCCCTGCGCAGTTTTCTCAACTGAGGAACAGGAGCGACGGTCTCCCCGCCTCAGAGCTGTCGGCCAGGCCTGGCAAGGACCAAGTGTACTCACTCATTAAATACCAAGTGTGTGCTGATGTCATTTACCATCTGGGTTAGTTCACTCAATCGCCAATGTTAGCTCAAATAAAACAATTCATCAGCCAACAGGAGAAAAACGGGGGTGGGGTGGGGCGCTCCATTATAGAAGTATGAGCTTTCCATTATAAACAGATCCCAATTATCTCTGGGTTGATTATCAGCATTATTGGTTATTGTAAAGAAACTGGATTGTCCGAGTCCATGTATCTTAAATGACACAAACTAGTCTTCACTCAGTGTTTCCTATGAGAAGGCAGAAGAGAAAGCCTTTTAAGCCAAAATATTCTTAGAGCACGTATAAAACTATTGTTTTTAAACACAGGGAAAGCATACTTTATAATGATGCGGTCTCTTCCCGGTGTCGAATGGGAGAAGGGAGAGAGGGAAGGAAGCAGAGGGTCAGAGGTTAGGAGAGCCTGGTGAGTAACTAAGAAGTGGCAGAGCTGAGACCAAA
The DNA here is from genome assembly GCF_028023285.1 of Balaenoptera ricei. Classification (NCBI taxonomy): domain Eukaryota; kingdom Metazoa; phylum Chordata; class Mammalia; order Artiodactyla; family Balaenopteridae; genus Balaenoptera; species Balaenoptera ricei. The sequence goes on from NC_082640.1 coordinate 24,103,291, forward strand.
AACCAGGTCAGTCTGACTGCCAAAGCCCAGGCTCTTCAAGGCCCAGTATTGGGCCTTTTTATCTACAGTCTGTGATGTCATCATTTTGGGGTGAAACTCTACCAGGTCTTCTCAGATCATATTCCAATAAGAGCATAAAGACATATTTCCAAGTTCGACAGATGGATTTTGGCTTGTCTTCTATACAAGGTTATATGAACCTTCAATTCCACTAACATAAACGAGACATTTTCTTATTTATATTTTTACTGAAAATACCACAAGTAAAAAGAGCCATGGTTTGAAATAAAGTCATGTAATACATACACTGACACAAACACAAATACAAAATTATAATAAAAATTTAAACTGCTCTGAAATTTTCTATTAGGTTTATCACAGCTAAAGCTATTATGGTCAAGTTTGTGACCGTTTAACACCTTGCTCTTCGTATGTTTTCCGTAAAAATTTACTTGGGTTCTACTTGAAACAGATGAAAGACCGGACTCCTAACCCTGACTGAGGCATATTACTGCCCATAAAGGGGAGTTAGAAGACTGTGCATAAATCGCCATACTCTGGATTATTACCACTACTAGAAAAACGGTTTTTCCTTCTGAGGGTGCATCACTGAACCCGGTGCCATAAATTATTTCACTTAATCCATTTTTAATTTAACTGTAGGAAAGGAGTGTGGTTAAGAACATTAGTTATAGCAGCTGATGGCCTGGGTTGAAATTGCGGTTCCCGTTCAACCACTTATTGGGTGTGTGATCCTGGGCAAGTTTATTCATCTCTCTAAGCCTCAGATTCTTATCTTAAAGTGACAATAATTACAGTATCTACCTGATAGAGTTGTGATAAGGAACTAAACTTGTATATGGTGTTTAGCATACAGTAAATACTCAATAAATGTTAACTATTACTGTCTGCAGTTTTTTAAAAAGTGTTATTATCATATCCCACTTTAAAGACGAAATGCCGGGAAATTCCTTGGCGGTCCAGTGGTTAAGACTCCATGCTTCCTCTGCAGGGGGTGCGGGTTCAATCCCTGGTCGGGGCACATCACGCATGCCGCACGGTGCGGCCAAAAAGATAAAATAAAATAAAATGAAAAATAAAGATGAAATGCCTATGGATTAAGGAACTAAAACACCTGCCTCAGATCTGCCTGATTCCAAAGTCCAAGGCTCCTTCTATCTACCATGCAGATTCCCGTTTAATTAATGGGATCTTTATTGGTTCTTGTATTGATAAAAGTGGGTATGACTGGTAAAAACTTTACAGGCAGGTAAAGTAAATATGGGGAGGTTTTTCTTTTAATTAAAAAACAATGGGGCTTCCCTGGTGGCGCAGTGGTTGAGAATCTGCCTGCCAATGCAGGGGACACGGGTTCGAGCCCTGATCTGGGAAGATCCCACATGCCGTGGAGCAACTAGGCCCATGAGCCACAACTACTGAGCCTGCACGTCTGGAGCCTGTGCTCCGCAACAAGAGAGGCCGCGATACTGAAAGGCCCGCACACCGCGATGAAGAGTGGCCCCCGCTTGCCGGAACTAGAGAAAGCCCTCGCACAGAAACGAAGACCCAACACAGCCAAAAATAAAATAAATTAAAAAACAACAACAACAAAAAAACAATGCCCTTGCTTGCTGATCCAGGTCAATGTCCATGACCGTTGCTTCTGTGAGCTGGTGAGGAGGAGCAGGAGGAAGGAAACTACGGCCCTCGGCCTTCTGACCGCGGACTTTTTCTTGGGGCAGCTTATGTACGCCTTGTTTTGATTTACTCTTGTTGTCTTCTGTGCGTATGTAAGAAAATTCTTAGATCACAGGCAACCCAATTTCAGGTCTATTTTCATTTACTCATATGGCTTGATACTTAGGGGGATTAAGTGGGGTTGAAAACAGAGAAGTCCTAATGTTTAAGTTAATATCTCAATTTCTACTCCTTGTCAATGGCATCCCACGGGTTACACTAGATTTACCCTTTCCTAGCTGTGCAAAGGGCTAAAATTTAAAAGAATGCCCAGGAAGCAGACATAATTTTTCAACACTGGAACCACAGCCGACTCACCCTGTCACACACAGGTCAGTCACCAGGGTCCAATGAAGCAGCCGCCTCTTTTCAGGTTTCTGTGTTTTAGTGGTTGATTCAAAATGGAATAGTAACACTCGCCATCACCATCACCGCCTTCTCCACTTATTCAGCATTTACTTATGTGCCAGAAATGGTACTAAGCAGGTCTCAGATGTTATCTCATTTAATCCTCACCTAAGCCACTTGCCCAAGTTCACAGGGCTGAAAAAGTCAGGATGGGAACTCAGGTTTAACTCCAGAGACAATAATGTTTATTATTTTTAAAGCCCTGATGGCTGACTTTTGTTAAGTTTTTATCTTTAAAAACTGATCCATAACCATCAAAACTGATACAAGGACTTGTATTCCTCTGTTAGGTGAAATCTGTGTGACTCATAACTGACCCTTTGCCTCTAGCCAAGATGGTCTGAGAGACATGTCCTTCCCAAAGTCAGGTAGGTGCTGAGAAAAAGCATGGGCCGCTGTTACCAGCTAACCTGATGGGCTTTACTGAAGCTCACAGTGCCCTCTGAAACACCTCTACTGACTTTCCAGAGGTGAGATGGTGATGAAAGCAACAGTACTCTGATGTGCTGAGGGCTCATTTGGCAAGTTATTAGGTACCTGATGGGTAAGCGGCTAATCGCTGCCGGGCAGGATCACCAGCCATAAACATTTCAAAACGGGAAGTAAGTCTGTGTGTAAATGACCTGGCTCTTGCTGGTTGTGTGAGCTTGATCTTGGACAAGTCACTCAGGCTGTTTCTCATCCATAAAGGTTGATAATAATACCTGCTGGACCTGTGTGACGGGTGTGTCGGGGGAGAAACTAAGGTTCGTGGAAGTGCTTTAAAATCTTCCAGGTACCACGGAAAAATAACATAATGATAAAGTAATTTCAAAAATGGAAAAAAGAGTTGGATTTCTGTGTCTTGTTAACTTGCTGATGTTCAGTTATTAATATCAGAATTTCCATTCTACTGCCTTATATTTTAGAATAACAGCCAAGGGGGACAGAGAAAGGAAAAAGTTAGGCAGAAAAATGTGAGAGGGTAGTTAGCTCGTCAGCTAAACTAATCTTCCCAGTTAAGTCTGAAATGGAAAACATTGCAAAAGTATGGATAATGGAGCTGCTGTAGGTCAAATACAGCATATTTTATCATGTGGAAAAAATTACTAGGTATGATTTTGTAGCCACCCTCAAAGAGGAATGCTTCCAGAGGGCAGGGAAAGGCTACCTGAGGATCTGTACGTATGGCACCAGACACTTAGACACTTTTTAAGAAAGTTTAAAAGAAATTTCTCCATCAACAAGTCAACCACTATAACCCAAAGAACTATGGACAGAGAGCAAAGCTATAAAAGCAGAGGTCGCATCTTGTGCCCAAAGGATCGAAGTCTTGGCTGCTACAAAGTGCATGATGCACATCAGTTTCTTTGGCTATATTCTACGGAAGCCGGATTTACTTACATGGGAAAACACTTAGAATTAGTTTCTACCCACCAACCAGGCTGCCAGATGAGCTAGATACTCAGAGACATGTCCTAATCTTATTAAAGCAGAAAAGAGGGACTTCCCTGGTGGTGCAGTGGTTAAGAATCCGCCTGCCAACGTAGGGGACACAGGTTCGATCCCTGGTCTGGGAAGATCCCACATGCCGCGGAGCAACTAAGCCTGTGCGCCACAACTACTGAGCCTGCGCTCTAGAGCCTGCGAGCCACAACTCCTGAGCCCGCGTGCCACAACTACTGAAGCCCGCATGCCTAGACCCCGTGCTCCGCAACAAGAGAAGCCACTGCAATGAGAAGCCCGCGCACTGCAACGAAGAGTAGCCCCCGCTTGCAGCAACTAGAGAAAGCCCGCGTGCAGGCGCAAATAAAATAAATAAATTAATTAATTAATTTTGTAAAATCCTGTAAAAAAAAAATAAAGCAGAAAATAGAAGGATAAGAGATGCTACAGAATGTAGAAGACAGGCATAACCTTAAATACTTGCAAAAATGGCTCACCAAACAAAACTGAGTCAGTGAGCAAGGACTCCAGGGGCCTTGCGGTCCTCTTAGGACAGCGCCATGGTTTTACCTGCTCTTAGAAAACTGGGTGCTGCCTTTTCTGGGTATCTAATATTTGGGTACAAATTAGTATGCTGCAGACTTGATAATTACAAAAATATTATTCACAGTTGAAGATTACAGATCTTTTCAAACTGCCAGAGATTAGTGTGGTTAACAGAGAGTTGATGGTCTGTGATTAGATTGCTCTTGGCCTATGAATTTTTAACGTTTTCCAGAGCATTGGGGGGTTGATGGCAAGTTTATGGGTTTGAGAATTAAAATTAAATTTTGTAAACGCATTACAAACGTGTTTCCAGTTAAGCTGTGGGTGATTTACATCCGAAAAAGACAGACAACTGCTGGCTTTGTTCACCTGCACTTTCAACAGAACTTGGATCAGACAGGGCCCCCAAGGATAAAGTGCTTACTTTCTCATGCTTGTGTTTCTCCTTCTCTTTCTCCCTCTTCTCTCTCTCTCGCTTCTCCTTCTCCCTCTCCTTCTCCTTCTTCTCCTTCTCCTTCTCTCTCTCTTTCTTTTTCTTCTTCTCCTTTTTGTCCTTTTTCCTTTCTTTCTCCTTGGGCTTCTCTTTCTCTTCGAACAGCTTCTCGGGAAGCATGGGTGTCAAGGAGGGCAGCATGGCTGGGATCCTCACGGCCGCCGCGGGGCTGAACAGGGGCAGCGCCATGTCCTTGGGGGGCAGGACCAGGGGGGCTGGGGCAGCCTTCAGCTTCTCTTCTCGGCCTTTCTCTTTCGCTTTCTCTTTGTCCCGCTTCTCTTTATCCTTTTTGCCTTTTTCTCTATCTTTCCTCTTGTCTTTGTGCTTCTCCTTTTCCTTTCTCACCATTCCATCTTTCAACCTCGCTTTTGGACCCACGTCTTCAGGCTCTTTTGTCTTACACCTGAAGGGACCTGCCTCTCCGTCTTTGAGAAAGTCCTGCCAGGGGTACCTGGCTTCCCTGCTGGTCTCCTTCCCTTTCTCCTTCTCTTTGCTTCTCTCCTTGCTTTTGTCCCTGTCCCTCTCCTTATCTCTCTGCTTCTCTTTCTTTTTCGTCTTCGTCTTCATTTCCTTTTTCAGCTTCTTTTTGACGTCCGTGGAGGCCGGCACTTTGGGTTTCTCCTCATATACCTTGTGCAGCGGCTCAGGGGTGGGAGGAGAGACTGAAGGGGAGGAGATGTAAGGGAAGCTGGGGGGTACGCTGGGAGGGGTCCCCATCTTGGCTTTCCGGACCACCTCGTCGATGGATGCGTCCATCGTCCAGGAATTGTCAGAACTTGAAGTTCCGCCTGAAAGAGGGAGAGGGGTGGACCCGGACTTGGGGAAGTTGCTGGAGGAAGTGGAAGCTTTTGGGGTAGCACATTCTGAACCTGAAATCCTCTTAGGACTGGTAAAAATGTCTCCTTCTGACTCGGATCCGGAAGAAAACTCGAAAGGGTCTGGCTCCCGTTCAGCACAAGCCCGTGCAATCACGGCATCAATAGAGTCGTCGATGGTCTTATCGGTCACGACGGCCTTTTTCGGCTGATTCTCATGGTTCAGTTTCCCAGCATCGGGGGCTGTTTGTATTTGTTTCACCTGAATGGTCTCTTTACTAATTTTTTCACTTATTGTAGCTGAAGGAGTCCTGTTAGGGGTGTCGGGTCTGATGGGTACTTGGGGAATGTGAGTGATGACCTTGGGACTCTTGGGGCTTTTGGGGCTCTTCGAACGTCCAGGAGACTTCTTTTCTTTGCATATGGTTTTTGGAGACCGAATAGGACTTCCGACCATTGCTGGTGACGGAGTCATTTTGGGTGATTTAGTCTTCTGCCCTGGAGAACTGGTTTTAGTCTTTGTTTTAGGTGTAAACGACCTTGCTTCCAACGGTTTTGCGGTTGGCAGCTGTGATTTTGCCACTGGAGCTAACATTGGCGGCTCTGGTGACGGAGGAGCTAGGTCCGTGCTGTCCTGGACGTGGACGGGGGACAGCATTGGTGGGATCTTCTGTGGGTTTATTGAGCTGAGTGGCTCTCGAGCCTCCAGTAACACCACGTCCAGGGCGTCCCCTTTAGTGCTTAGCAGGCGTGGCCGCTTCATCGTGGGCATTTCTTCAGCTTCTGGACTGTCCAGCGGTCTCTTACCCAAGAAGTTCTCATCATTGATAATTTCCTCCTCTTCCAGTTCATCATCTTCTTCCAAGGGAACCTGCATGGCTTCTGCTGATGTGCCCCCATCGGTGGGCACCTGCTCTTCTTCTTCTTCTGGTAAAGGCAGAAAAATGAAGTGTTATTAGAATATACATATATATAAAACCTAAGAAATAAAAACAATGCTTCAAACATGATTTCTAAGAAAGAAAGGAAATTATTGACAGTTGTTAGAGAGTAAAGTGGTAAGTTTTCTAGAACCTTCCAAACTTGCATGTTGTCATGCTTTGAAGAGTGACAACCAGTGACAGGAGATATACAAACCGTTTTCCTTTCTAGTGGTGTGGCCCTAAATGCAGGATCTGGAGTTTGCTAAGGATTTCCTGTTTGCCCTCTGCTTCCTTAATTAATTCTTTTCCTTACTTGACTAAATACTGCCTTTCTGTTTTCCCCCTCCTCTTACGTACACGTGTGTACACACACACACACACCCACCCACACACCCACACCTACCTCTAAAAACCAAGAGATGGGGGACTTCCCCGGTGGTCTAGTGGTATAGAATCCACCTACCAATGCAGGGGATGCGGGTTCGATCCCTGGTCAGGGAACTAAGATCCACACGCCGCACAGCAACTAAGCCCACGCGCCACTATTACTGAGCTCGCGTGTCTCAGTGAGAGAGCCCGCGTGCTGCAAACTACAGAGCCCATGCGCGCTGGAGCCCACACTCCTCAACTAGAGAGAGAAAACCCTCACACCACAACCAGAGAGACGCCCGTGTGCTGCAACAAAGAGACCACACGCCGTAATGAAAGATCCTGCATGCCTCAACGAAGATTCCGTGTGCCGTAAGACCTGACGCAGCCAAAAAAATAAGGAAAATAAATAAATAAATTTAAAAAATAAGTATCTTAAAGAATCAAGAGATGGGTTATTATATGACTACTTTCCTCAGAAATGACAGAAAAGAATACTTTTTAAAAGAACCTTCATAACATATTTTAATTCTTGGAGTTTGGAAAATGTAAATCTCCAAGCTGGACACAATTCATACGCTATTTATGTCTTCTATTCCGCGGGCTTGAGGACAGCCACTTTGAGAAGCAGTGTGGTGACATGAAGGACACATCGGCTTGGCATTAGAAAGACGGTGCTTCAGCAGGCGTTCAGGCATCACAAAGCAACAGGCCTAAGGCAATCTCTTAACCTCCTTGAGGCTGTCTTCTGACCTCTCAAAAGGGGCTAACATTACTTGCCCTGCCCACTTGACTGAGTTGCTGTGGGGTCAGATTATTTCTCTCCACACATATTAACTAAGCATCTACCATGTGTAATGCACGATGATAAAGGCTGAAAGAGCTACAGAATAAGTCAGAAATAAACCACGACCTAAAAGAGCTTACAGTTCAGCAGGAGTCGCCGTGTAGATGTCTAGCACATAGAAAGTGATTAATACCATAAGAGAGATAAAGTGCCATAGCAGTTCAAAGGAGAAACAGAATACCTAAATGTCAAAGACCTGGGACAGACTTGACTACTCAGGTAGCATTTTGGATATTTGGAGATTGATAATGGTGAAGTACAGGATGTAGGAACAGGTGACACAGAGATGGAGGGGTGCACATAAGAAGTTGTATAAGAACCAGGGAATAATTTGTCTGGAAGGTAGGGTGCAAGATGGGAAATAGGAGAAAGTAAGTTTAGCAAGCTTACATCCAGATCCTAGAAATTTTGAATTCCAGAAAAACAAACATGATCTTTATTCTAGTGGTAGTTTAGACCTTGTAAAGATTTTTAGACAAGGGACAAAAATGACTGGAGTGTATGTTAGCAAAATTACGCTGGCAGGAACATATATGATGGATGGGAGGCAATGGATCCTAATGGAGAGGTGACAGGTTAGGGGTTATGAAATGATGTAGGGAAGTGACAAGAAGGGTCTGAACTAGAAGAGCGGTATCGAGTAAGAGGCAGATGATATTCTGAAGACAGAATGAACAGAATCTGATAAGTGATTAGGTATAAGAGTGGAGGAAGGATTCAAACACAGGTTTGAGGCTTTGAGCCCTGGTGAGTGAGAAATGCAGTCATTCATATAAACAGGAAGTAAAGAAATAGAGAAGGAAGATGATTATGAATTAGCTCAATCCTTGAGATACACTAAAGTTCAGAAAACCGGACAGGGTGTTAGAGAAATCTTTGCTGTGCTCAATGAAATCACAATAATGGATAATGTCAGCAAGGGAGCAATCAGGGTAGTCAGGTTTAGATATTCTAAGGATAAAGAGAAGAGGAGGCACTAGAGAAATCAGGAGATGTCAAAGAGATCAAGGGGGTAACAGTTTTCAAGGGGAGGACTCAGGAACAAAGTCAAACGCTTACGAGGGCAGCGAGAACAAAGGCTCACAGCGGAAGTCCCTCCAACAGGAGCACTAAGGGGGGAAGACGTAATGTTCGTGAAAGCGCTTTGTAAACTACAGAGGACAAGACAAACTGGAGACACAATAATTGCTACCATTACTCGAGAATAATACTGTCATCCATCCAGTCACCTAAGTGAGAAACATCACTCCAGGCTGCTATTGTACTTTCCCCTCTTTCTCCAGATCAGAATTGTGAACTGTTTTCTATTCTGTTTCCTTTCATGTGTTTTCCCCATCGCTACTGTTAGCTCAACTCAGCACTGGGTTTCTACGCATCGTGTTAAAGACTGTACTACTTTGCCAGTGTGTAATTCTATCAAATTGGAACTGGCAAGGTGACTACCACATAGGCATTTGAACTGCAGGATGTGTGTCACACTGGGCTATGGAAAACTGGACTGTTTCTCCAGCAAATACTTTAGAAAACAGACTGGTTCATTTAGAATTTGGAGCTCAAGTACCTCAGAAAAATATTTTAAAAATTAATGGTTGTTGCTTACATTTAAGTGAGAAAAATTTAACATAAAGCTTAATTCAAAGCGGTCTCCACAAGCTAGGAGGGATTACTCCATTTCTGTTATTTTATTTTTATGGTTTCTTTTTTTTTGTTTGTTTATTTCAAGTCCCTGCTGTTAACTTGTATGCCTCTAGAAGCTTTATGTGGTTTAGAGGAATATAAATGAATTATAAAAATAAACTATTACAAGAGCTGATTTTATTTTATTATTTATTTATTTATTTATGGCTGTGTTGGGTCTTCGTTTCTGTGCCAGGGCCCTCTCCAGTTGCGGCAAGCGGGGGCCACTCCTCATCGCGGTGCGCGGGCCTCTCACTATCGCGGCCTCTCTTGTTGCGGAGCACAGGCTCCAGACGCGCAGGCTCAGTAGCTGTGGCTCACGGGCCTAGCTGCTCCGCGGCATGTGGGATCTTCCCGGACCAGGGCTCGAACCCGTGTCCCCTGCATTGGCAGGCAGACTCTCAACCACTGCGCCACCAGGGAAGCCCAAGAGCTGATTTTAGGAATACTTAAATATACAAATGTTTATTTTTAATTTACAATTTTTTTACGCTTAAAGATTTTATAAGGAAGCTTCAATTGCAGCATCAAAATTAATCAAAATGAAAAGGGAATTCTGCTGGAAGAGAAAGCCTTAAGCTTTAATAAGAACAGGTGTGAAATGTTTAAAGTGTGAAAATATTTAAAACAATTTTCTGAATTAGAAATTATCTGGTACATTGCAGAGCGCAGAAGTGATGTGCATGTAAGGCATAAAGCATAATAATGAATGGATGCCTGTAGAACAGCTGTCGACTTCCGACTTCCGACTTCCGGAAGACAGCATTAGCATCATCATCACACCTCCCCTCGGTTCCTTTCTGATTCATCCTCTCCTCTCTCCACTCCCACCCCCATCCCCAGGTAACTACTCATCTTTTTATATCTGTCCTTTCTTTGTGTCCGGTACAGTTTTACCACATTTGTATGTAGTGACTTGTTTTTGAACTTCATACACGTGGTATCATACTATAATGTTCTTCAGCTTTTTTGCCCCTAACATTATGTTTCTGAGCATCACCTATGTCCATTCAGGTAGCTGTAGTGCATTCATTTCCACTGTTGTAAAAATGTACCACGCTTATTAATCCATTCTCCGCAGTATTAAAGTTTTCCACTTGAGTGAATATATTTTTATTTTTAAAATATTACAAAATGCAAACAAATGAATATAACTGATCTAGCTTATGCTTGCTCAAACACAGACTTAATTGGTGATTTTGCATAACGAGTGTCTGGCTTTCTATTACATGAGTTATTTTAATTCTGTGTTCTAAGAGTTTGGAGTAAGATAAATATGTGATGGCTACTGAATGGTTTATTCTTTACCATCACCCAAACTCCCACCTGAAGGTTAATCTCAGTTTGATTACAGGTGAACAGCAATGAAGTATTCCTTGTGTGTATGTGTATAATGAGCATGATTCACCAAAAATCTGTAAAATATCCTAAAAATGGTTTTTAGCATTTTCCTATACTTATCCATGAAAACAGTTTTACTATAAAGTAGCACATAATTTGGTTAACAGAAGTTTAATATTACAAGATACTTGATCTTTTGACATGTTATTATATAAAGGTGTAAAAAAATAGTATAAAAATTTTTTTGAGTCACAAGCTCTTTCTAATTTAACACAAATACGGACACAAAAATAAAAGCTGTGCTCGAAAGTCAAAAGAGTGATGTTACAATATGAGGAGTATTTTAAAGATTTTTTTATTTCCAGAGAACTAAGAACTTATTTTCTACTGTTTAAATATGTTTATTTTTTTAAAGATTTTTTTTTGATGTGTACCAATTTTAAAGTTTTTATTGAATTTGTTACAATATTGCCTCTGGTTTATGTTTTGGTGTTTTGGCCGCGAGGCATGTGGGATCTTAGCTCCCCGACCAGGGACTGAACCTCCCCCCACTGCACTGGAAGGCAAAGTCTTAACCACTGGACTGCCAGGGAAGTCCCAGGTCCATCTTTTTTTAAAACTTCACAAATACTGAGAGGAGTGGGGGGAGACAATACAAACCCCATTCCAATTTTCCTTCATTAATGACACAAATAAATAATCCACACTCCCTACATTTCCCGGAGGAGTAATGAGCAAAATGCACTTCTTTACCAAACTTATCGAACAAAACCGAAACAAGGCAATATGGTCTGAACACACCAAAAGGATTTTTAGGGGTTAGTTCTGAGCTACTATAAATATTGACTTAGAATAAAATATCTTTTAAAAAAATCTTTTTAACTAGAATAATAAATGCCTTTAAAGAAACACTATAATCTAAAAAGCTCATGGACATTAGGAAAAAAAGGAAATTGCAAAGGCATGAAAGCTTTTTATCTCATTAACTACACAGATTCATGATCTTAAGCAGAAAATATACTTGTGCTACTGAACTCTGTAGGGACAATAAAATGCTATCTGCATATATTTCACCAAAAATTAAATGTATTTAAAACTAGATTTCCTGTAATTTTTTGGAAATACACATGCAGAAATTAATTTCTAGCAACGATGACATGAACTTTCCTACTGTCTTATTAGTTTATGCACACTGATGTTTTTATAACAGAGATGAAAGGATTCATTTAAAATGCACATTTTTCAAAAAACATCTTTCTATATTAGGTATGTTTATTACAACCAGTTACTTGAAGTGACTCCATACTACTTACATTCATTCATTCACTCCTGACTCATCATTCAAGCATTCGTTCACCTACCAAGTGCCTGGTGAACACCAGTGCAGGGAGCACCATGTTAGATCCTAGGAACGTACAGTCAAATAAGACATGACTTCCTATCCTGAAGAATCAACTACATTTTGTGGCCATCAGTTCAAGTGCTGTGGCAAGGATCGGTACAAGGTACATACGTAGCCACATCCAGGGATACGAGGACAGAAATCCCAAGGTTAACTAGAGAGGAAGTGGATGGAAACTATATCTGGGGTCTGTTACCAGAGCCACAGTTCGACCTAGCACAGCCCATTTACTCTCTCAGACCTAAGTTTTCCCATCTGCAAAATAGAAGTACTGGGGGGTGGGAGGGTGGGAAGGGACAAACTGGGAGATTGGGACTGACATATACACACTACTATATAGAAAATAAATAACTGATAAGAACCTGCTGTATAGTGCAGGGAACTCTACTCAATACTCTGTAATGGCCTATATGGGAAAAGAATCTAAAAAACAAAAAAATGAGTAGATATATGTATATGTATAACTGAATCACTTTGCTGTACACCTGAAACTAACACAACATTGTAAATCAACTATACTCCAATGAAAAATTTAAAAAATAGAAGTAAAAAAAAAATACACACACACACAAGTATTGACATCTGACTCCTGCTTCGAAGAACTGAAGGTCTCTAATATTAGGGCCATCTCCACATGCAGGGCGATGATCTAAAGGGCAGGACAGAGTTCTTTCTGCCCCTAAATATCTCACTGACCACATGCTACAGTGCTTGGCATTCCGACCACTTGATTTATGTCTTGGATAAGGGCAGTATCTTTAAGATGTTGCTGCCAAAATATTTTTAAGACTGTAAAGCTGACACATGAATGATTCTATCTTACTTTTCGAGGTAAGGAGACTCTGAGTAAATGGTACTTCAGTGAAGTAATCTGACAGAATGCTGAGGATGGAGAGGGTCTGGAACCCAGGGTGCTGCCGAGAGGGGGAGGCTCGGGTGGGCTGCTGCTGTTGGGGGGCGTGTCTAGGGCAGCTGGAGCGTGACAGGCAGACACTGGATGCCTGGGAAATGCAGGAAGAGCAGCAATATTAAAACAACCCATTCCAACATTTTATCTCTTAGTTCCAAATGAGGCCAAAAATTTTTTTCGAATCCCATCTACATGCCCTCATAAAATATTTTAAAAATTGTCCTGTCTATAATGGGACTGAAATTAGACCCTTGAAACACAACTCAACATGTATAAGTGGGTAGGTATTTTCTAAACAAACCTATTTACTTAAAAAAATGAAATGACTAGCAAAGACAAGACAATTAGGCACTGACAATTCATACAGTACAACCAATCAATAACACAATAAATTAATAGCAGAGTGAAGCTGATGTGTTATAAATACCTATATATACACTGACCTGCAGAAAAGCACTATTTCACTAACATTCTGCACAATAAAAAACTAAAATGCTATATAAGCAAGCCAACCTGAAATGACACCTAGTATTATAAATGGCCTAATCTATATGTTAATACTGTTGTATCACATAACTGCAGCAAGGCTAAGATAACAGTATGACTTTGGGGTTTCTATGGCTACATCCTGGGCTGGCGTGCCTGAAAGGGCTGGCTGCTGATACTACACGAGCATTCTGAGTGCTTCTTTTTGGTTATTTACGATATGATTTATGATAACAACAACATCTCCTATTTTCTCTCCTCCTCAGACACAATAAATTGCTATCGTTAATCACCCTTCTTAGTTCAACTATGATTACAATAGCATAATAGGGTCTGGCTATGGTAATATTGTGGATTTTTTAAAAGAAATAAATACAAGGAGATCTCTTCAGACAATGTCAATATCTCTAATATTTTAATCATCTTCCTTTAAGTCTTTCAGAATAAATTCTATTACAACTAAGATTCCATATCCAGGATGTAAGCCCTTTGTGCAAATCAAATTCATGATCGAGCCCCACACATTCACAAATCACTACCACCATGATGTTCTTAAACTCACCACAGCAGTAAGACTGCACATAGGATACGGTTTCTTTTCCAAGACAGACAATGACAGTTGTTTCTCTCTTGTATTGATGAGACTAATCTTACTGCTGTTTTTTCCTCCCCAGAACTAGACAAACTAGGCAAATTAGCCATTCGTCTATCAGAAGGCAAAGCAGTAGAGAAAGAATAAAAACTTTGCCATCATGCAGACATGTGTGACCCGCCTTTGCCAATTACTGGCTGTGTGGTTGCTTAATCTTTCTGAACTTTCCTTTCCTTTTATGCCCATTCGGGTTAACAGCTAGTACTACCTCTCTGGCTTTTGAGTAACAGTAAGAGGAATCCTTTTCCTCCCTGCATCGATGCCCTTTCCACCAGATCTCGGCAAGAGGTGGAGCCTACTTGATTTGGGTGGCCGGGTAACTTGCTTTGGCTGATGGGTCAGAGTTGGCAAATGCAACACAAGCACAGGCTGGAAAACCACGTGCAGACTGGGGCTTGCCCTCCTGCTGCTCATGGGAGACTTGCAACCACCCCAGTGCCCGGGTTAGCCTCCTGGGTGATGAGAAATGCGTGGCTCAGAGCCCCAGTCAAACCGTCAGACGTATGAGTGACGCCATCGATTACTAGCTGATGGCAAATGTCCAACCGAGCCCAGCCAGACCCAGCAAAAGGACTGCACCGCTGAGCCAACCCCAAATGCCAACTCCCAGGATTATGAGCCAGTAAACAGTTGCTGTTTTAAGCTACTAATCTTTGGGGTGGCTTGCTACACAGCAACATGTTAACCATGTGTTCACATGTACAGGTACAGTGGATTCATGTTATTTGGGGTGATTATGTTCTACAAAGGGGCTGCAAACACTCAGTCAGTGAAAACCGCTGCTCCCAAAGGAAATACAAGGTTAGGTTCCTATGAGGCTTTGGTCACAACATTTTCGTCAGCAGATCAATACAGAATCTTGTTTTATGTGTGTTTCTGTTTAAAGACATCTCATTTAATATATACTGTTGATTCATTCACAGTGAACTCACGGCCAACAGTACTGCACGGAGCTGCTCTATTCTTTCCATTAAGGCACATCAAGCCCTCTCGCACCTGGGAACACCAGCCAGCGTCACACTTGGGGGGCACTTTAGATAGCAGAATCACCCAAAAAAGCAATAAATGCAAAAAGCATGGCAACAAATAGACTGAAAATACACCTGTCGACAGTCTGAGCTGAAATAAGAAGGCAGAGTGTCACTTTGTTTAGACTCAGCTAGAAATGTGCACAACTCAAATTTCCTGCCCCCCTGCGCCTGTCCGTGAATGACTGTGGAAGCACCGTGTGTGCACTGATCTGGGGGTTACAAGTACATTCCAGCCAGCAGGCGGAATCACAAACACAGAATCAGCGCATAATGAGGGTCGGCTACATATAATTAAATGGACACAAACCCGTCAACGTCAAATATTTTTATGAACAACTGATTTAAAAGAAAAGATTTTACTTGAAAAGTAATTCCAGTCCTCAGAAGGTATTTAATAAGAAGATGAAAAGTGCCTTATGAACTATAACACTGTGATTATACCTGGCAAGACAGTTTCCCAAATCCAAACTGGGACGTATTTTAGTTTAAATTCAAAGAAGCAGCTATGTGCAGAACAATCTGCTCAAGCCACATGATCATTCTTCGACTTTCTGGAACATACCCAGTTCCTTCCCTTCTCAGGGTCTTTCTACCCACATATTCCGCTCCTCTCCACTAGCAACACTCTTCCCTTTGTTACTTCCATGCTGGTCTCTCACCCTTTAAGTCTTAAGCTTAAGCACTTCTCAAAGAAGCATCCCCTGGTCACGCCTTATCTCCAACATGAGTTGCAATTTGTAACTGCTTGATTGTTAGTGCATTTTTAAAATCTATTTCCCCAACTAAGCTTCACTAACCATGTTTTCCCTGGGCTGCAAAGCAATCATCCATGGCTAATAATCAATATTTCCTTCAGCAGCATTACTATTAGAAAAGTAAGAAAAACTATTTTACCATATTTTTTCTGATTCTAAGTTGTCAAAATATGAATAAGTGTATATATCTGAACTGCTATTTTTAGAATAATCAGTAGCATCTTCTTGTCTCTATTGGATGAGGGACAGTAGTGATGGAGAAGTCACTGCCTGCCCATGGGTGAACCTGACCGTCATTCCTGGTAGCATGACTGACTGGACACCAGTGTTTCAGTCAACAAACAATTAAAAAATTTGAAGAAGAAATATTCTTCTTCAGTTCTATGCAGTTAAAAAGAAACATCTGTATGATAAGACTAATTGGCAGCATGTTTTTTTTTTTCCCTAGTGGTACATAAAAGAATGGTGCTTCTTATGACTGATGGTGTCTTAAGATCAGTGAAATATGATAGCCGTTCCAAATTATTATTAAATGTTTACTATGCTCCTTACTATATAATACAGAGAAATTGTTTTAGTTATTAAAGTAACATTAAACTGGACACACCTGAAATCCAAGGGTCCACGAAGACCCACGAGAACTTGCAAACTGCGACTCAGAGGGAATGGCTCAGGTAAGTGGTAGCTTGGCTGTCGCCCAGTCTCTCCATTTTCCTCCCCTTCTTGTGCCCACTTACATAAGACCTGCCCCCCATCAACTAGATCGTGCGTACAGTCCTTTCTATGAGACTAACTTGCCCCGTGACCTATGCGTTGGGACAGTGATTAGGAGCAGGCTCTACTCCAAGCCACACATTATTACTGAGGCAGCGTTTCATTACAGCGTGAACAGCAATGGACTGCGAGACGACCCTGGTTCCACGTTCCTTTGCGACGATGCGCACGAGATTCTTTATCCGCACACACACAAAATAATGCCAGCCCCACCTACTCCCCAGGGTTATCGTGCGCAGTCAGCACGAGCTCAACGTGAAATCATTTTGAAAACTGTTCAGACAGAAGTTGGTGTCAGAGGCGGCAGCAGCAGCCGAGACCCTCCGTTGCCACCGTCCTCCACCCAACCAGCAGCCCCGCCCACCCCGGCCGCCGAGCCCGGCCCCCAGAGGAGCTGCTCCAGCAGTGAGCTTCCCCCAACTACACACGTATAATCCTAGAGATCTTAGCAAAATCATTTCAAAAGAAAGCTCGGTATAATTACACAATGGCTGTTATCAAAGCAAGATTAGAAAGAAGACCAAATTTCGGATGACTCTCGTTTGAAATGGTAAGAGAAACATTAGTTCAGTACCAAATGGTAAATTTAATAGGGGGAAAGAAATTCAATATTTAAGCTTCGGATTTTTATGTGTCTATCCTTGCCTCACTCTATTAACTCCAAAGATCCTCGTATTTACAAGACAGCCTGTAAAATCTGCTGCTGGCCTCTCAAACTTTGGTGACTCAAAATAAACAAAAAAACACCCTAAGAATCCATCCTCATACAAGCCACAAAACAAGCAATTCACAACAGCATAAAAATTACTAGAAAATGCTATGAAATTACAATCAACTCTTTCCTGGCATGGATAGGGAGGAGGGGGAGGAGCACGGAGGTTAACCAGTCTATGAGTAAGAGAAAGTTACCACACACGTGAGATACGGATTAAAAAATTCTTAAAAAGCAAAAGCAAAAGGTACTGATTTTTAACACTGAAATGACTTGGAACTTCATTTAAATTTTCTTTGGTAAAAGGCGTGTCAGGAAGGCCCAACACCTCAGGGATGAATGTCATTACAATACTGCACTTGTGTGACTTCGCAAAGAAATAGTTTTGACTAAGAAAAGGCTAAATATGACAGCTGTCTGTTCTATCAAGGCCACGGGTCGGATGAGGCTGGAACTGACTCTCTCCAACTCCAAACGCTAAACCAGAGCCTTCCCGGCTCGAGGGCCTCCGATGCTGTCCTGTCCCATCACAATTAGAGTAAAATCCCACCCTCGCTGTGGCCCATCAGGTCTCACACCATCTCCCCCTGCCCTCACTCACCATTCCTCTTCTCAAACCACACTGGTCTTTCAGTGTTCCTCAAACTTGCCAAGCTGATCCCCTGGAATGTTCCTCCTCCAGGTCTTCTCTCTGCTTCTCTTCTCAGTTTACTCACACCTCCAATGTCCCCTTGGCAGGGAGGTCTGCTCTGATCCCAGCCCCCTGCGGCCTGCCTGTCCCCCAACACTGCCACGCCCTGCTTTAGCTCCACTGCACTCAGTCCTACCTAACATCGTCTTATTTATTTGCTTAGCTATTTTTTTGTCTCACCCACTAAAATGTAAGCTTTCTGAGGGCAGGAACTGTATCTTCTGGACTATATTCCCAGTGTCTAAAACAGCAGCTAACCCAGAGGAGGCCCTTAATGTTTGCTGAGCAAAAGCTCTTAATGAGCACGCTATCCTGCCTGCGGTGGTGGCTGAGGCCATGGGTTTAAGAAAGGCCGATGGGGAAACACACAGGCTGAGAAGAGCAGAGAACTGACATTTTGAGACACAGCAAAATGTAAAGTAGTGGCAGAAGGAGAATGGGATGGAATTAGCCAATAAGTCGGAAGAGGAGAATGTATAAGCAAGTATAAGAATTTTTAACAAGTAGGGAGTATTCAATTGTGCCAAAGATCAGAAAAGTATCAAATAAGCCAAAAGAAAAGTATTACTATGATCCATGACAAGAGCTATGAAATAACTAAATAGGATAAAGTAATAGAAAATAGCAACCAGGGAGGTAGTGTAAGGTACAATGCTGCCTCCTTAGACGGAATGGAGAAACTATCTAAACACTGATTAATTAAACAGAGGTGTGAATAGTTAGCACAGCCAGTCAGAAGCAGGCCGGGGGAAAGCACTCTGGGCGCAGGGAACAGCCCGGGGAGCAGCCGTGGTTTCGTGCTGGGGTCTCTGCAGGAAGCCTGTGTGGTGAGAGTGAGTCAGGGAGGGGAAGACGGAATGGGATGGGCTGGAGAGGCACACAGGGCTTTACTGAAAGGTTGATGGGACGTCAGTGATAGTTTTAAAATAGTTTGATCTGTCTTGAAAAAGATTATTCCAGCAGCTGTGTAAAGAATACTAGTCAGGTTATTGGTGAGCTGAGTAAACAGCTTTAGTAGTGGTGGAAGCAAAAGCTGGAAGGCGGTAGGGTAAGGAAAGTATCACGAAGTAAAGACCGCCTCATTTATTCATCCATCCATCCATCCATCCATCCATTCACCCACCAAATATTTATTACGATCTATATACAACAGGCCGTACAGATTAAGTAAACAAAAAACAAGGTTTCCCTTCTCATGGACTTTACACGCTGGTAGGGCGGACAGGCAACAGATATATACAAAAGATAATTAATAGTGATTAAGTGCTAGGAAGATAATAAAACAAGATCGCGTGCCTGGGGAGGGAAAGGGCTATTAATTTAGATAGAACGTTCACTGAGGAAGTGATGTTTCAGCTGAGACCAGGTTTGTGAGAAAGCTAGAGGCATGGGGTGATCTTGTGAACAAGCATCTCAGGGAAGAGAAGGCAAGGGCGAGGCCATGCCATGGGAACAGGAGGAAAGGCAGGCTGGCTGGAGGTGAAGCGCGTGGAGGAGTGTGTCTGAGCTCAACGCGAAGCTCAGTGATCAGAAGAGTGGAAATGACGGAGGAAGGTAGGAAAGATTGCTACAGAGAGGTCTCAAAATGCTCACTGTGCAGACGGATGAACAAGACCAGCTATTAGGTAAGGCGAACAAAAGAACCAGAATATAACAGTTCTTTAGTCTACTCATGGGGAAAGAAATTAAAGGACTGGCTGCATTTAACACAACCACGCCAATAGGAAATCGATTATTATATGAAATTACACACATATAAAAAGTCACTAAGCATGCATGTCGGCACTGCTCTCCCACTTTTACACAGTGAAGCAGACACGTGCCAGAGGGCAACGCACTTAAAGTGGATCAAGATAGGACATTTGTCTTTGGGATAATACTTTATTCTATTTTGCGCAGTTTGCTACCACAAAAATAAAAATAAAGTAAAAAACTACAACTACATTTAAGTTGATTGATTTTTACATTGCACAGACTTCTAGGTACAGAGTATACGTACTTTTAACCAAACCTTTATTCTAATGTAGGATTGTCCCCATGCTCGAAATGACCTTGACAAAATTCTGGAAAAAATATCTGAAGACCTGGGGCTCTAAAGCTCTTTTAGAATTAGCTCTGAATAATTGTCCCACAATATGAGTTTCTTGATTAATTGCTTAAGATAAGGTCTCCTTTTCGTTGCTGGCCTCCAGTGGCTCCACTAGTTCCCACAATCACTTTTGTCTCATTCTTCTAAACCTTGGAAGGCTAACAGAAAAATCAGAGATACACCAATTCCATTACTTGAGGATTAGCTAAGAGATAACCCTTTGTATTCCATTACTGACCATTATTTGAGTAATTATTCAATAACTACCGTACATCTGAAAGATGCACTAATTGTTTTCTGAGGCTCACACCTGCTTTCCACCCGACAAGTTGTGAATGTCATGTTCTTTAACACTGTAAATCTACATTTGGGTCACATGAGAAAAATGGCCAGTAACTTTCACTGCATTTCATTTTTTCTTGGATTTCTTTTCCTATCTGAAAAGTAAAAGCTGAAACAAGAAGAATTAGTCAGTTGAAGGTCTTACTGACTAACTAGAAAATTAGGACTCTATTTTTGACCAGACTTACATCTTGCAAGAGTCAGATTTCTGCATAATTTAGACAGAAAATTGGCAGGGGATTCCTGCCAATTTCAGCAAAATTAGTATTCAGCCACCTGAATTTTTGGCAGTATTCCAGTATGTTTATCCAAAGCAATAAGTAGACAGAAAATAAAAGAAAATTAACAATCATGCCTAAATAAGTTAGTTTCTCTCTTTACCTCTCTGTCTTCTCTCTCTCTCTCTCTCTCTCTCACACACACACACACACACCCCAACATAAAAAAAAAAAGGAATGAATAATTTTAAAAGCACATTTCATGAATGGATTCATAGTTTTGTGTTCTCCCCTTAATATCAGTTGCAGACAAAACAAGAAAACCCATCCCATTTTCAAAGTACAAAGGACCCTAGGACAGTCAGCTGCTCAAACACAGTCTACAAAGGGGGAATGTGTTTTCTTTTTTAATTGCTTATCCTCCAAGTAAGGCAAACCAGTTACCTTAATTCTTGACTTCCCTTGCTAATAAATGGAAATGACAGAGACAGTGATTCCAAATTCACTAGAACTTGCTTTGGAATGCATCCTAAAGAAAGAAAGCTGAAAACCCCACAGAGCTAATTTTTGCTTACCTTTAGCTCCTTCTAGAACTCTAACTGGCACCAGAAAGAAAAAACCAAGAGACACAAATCGTGCGTTTAATATTTACTGAGCACCTACCATCTGCAAGCTTTGACCTCAGAGAAAACTGGGAAGTATTTAATCTTCGTGGCCATATTAAGCTTGAGTCTGGCAGCGTCTAATTTTGGTGGCTCACAGACACCCCTGGCAGCGAGCAGGGTGTTGGCAGGGACACTGAAGATTAGAGTAAGGCTTGGAAGCTACGTGGAGAAGGTCGACAAAAGGGGGGCTTCCATTCAACAGTGTTTGTTGTGCACCTACTATGTGCTGGGCACCAGGAGCTAAGGACTCAAATAAGTAAAAGACCCTCAAAATGCTCACCTATGGGAAAGTTACAAATTGAGAAACACATGTATCACTTAAAATGAGGTAGTTTGGGGCTTCCCTGGTGGCGCAGTGGTTAAGAATCCACCTGCCAATGCAGGGGACACGGGTTCGAGCCCTGGTCCGGGAAGATCCCACATGCTGCGGAGCAACTAAGTTCGTGCGCCACAACTACCGAGCCTGTGCTCTAGAGCCCGCGAGCCACAACTACTGAGCCCATGTGCCACAACTACTGAAGCCCGCACGCCTAAAGCCCATGCTCCACAACAAGAGAAGCTACTGCAGTTAGAAGCCTGCACACCGCAATGAAGAGTAGCCCCTGTTCGCCACAACTGGAGAAAGCCCACGCACAGCAACGAAGACCCAACGGAGCCAAAAATAAATAAATTTATTCTAAAAAATGAGGTAGTTTGCAATAATAAAAAATAAGCAGATGGAATTCCCTGGCAGTCCAGTGGTTAAGACTCTGCACTTTCACTGCTGGGGGCCTGGGTTCGATCCCTGGTCAGGGAACTAATATCCCACAAGCCGGGCACGGCACTGCCAAAAAAAAAAAAAAAAAGGGCAGAGTGCTAAGGCTCTCAGAAACAAACAGGAAGAGCAGCACCATCCAACAGAAATAAAATGTGAGCCACATAATGGGATTACAGTACCTGAGACATGACAGGCATCAGGTTCAACAAATCTTTGTTGAATTAAAATGAATCACACTTTTCCAGGATGTGCAAAGTATAATAATGTTTATTCCAGATGAATATGAAAATTACTTGTCTTTGCTGAGATTTCACTATATGGCAATTGGGGGTGGGTGCACTGGCCAGAAATATGCTCTGTAGTAGGAGACATCAACTTGGAATGCTATACCTGCTACTAAAAATTCATTCATTCTTGGATAAATAAAATGTGGTATGTCCAAACAATGGAATATTATTCAGCAACAAAAAGGAATGAAGGGGCTTCCCTGGTGGCGCAGTGGTTGAGAGTCTGCCTGCTGGTGCAGGGGACACGGGTTCGAGCCCTGGTCTGGGAAGATCCCACATGCCGCGGAGCGGCTGGGCCCGTGGGCCACAACACTGAGCCTGCGCGTCTGGAGCCTGTGCCCCGCAACGGGAGGGGCCGCGATAGTGAAAAGGCCCGCGCACCGCGATGAAGAGCGGTCCCCGCACCGCGATGAAGAGTGGCCCCCGCTTGCCGTAACTGAAGAAAGCCCTCGCACGAACCGAAGACCCAACACAGCCAAAGATAATAAAATAAATAAATAAAAAAAAAAAAAAAAAAAAAAAAGGAATGAAGTTCTGATATATCCTACAATATGGATGAACCTTGAACATTATGCTAAGCGAAAGAAGATGGTCACAAAAGATCACATATTATATGATTCCATTTATATGAAATGTCCAGAATAGGCAAAACTAGAGAGACAGAAAGTAGATTACCAGTTGCCTAGGACTGGCAGGAGCTGGGGGGAAATGGGGAGTGGCTGTTAATGGGAATGGGGTTTATTTGGGGGGAAGGTGAAAATGTTCTAAAATTGATTGTGGTGATGGTTGCACAACGCTATGAGTATATTAAAAACCAGTGAATTGTGTACACTTGAAATGGGTGAATTGCCTGATGTGTGAATTACCTCTCAATAAAATTATTATATTACAACAATCATTTACTCAACAACCATGTGAATGCCTACTGTATGCCTGGCACTCCTCTCGGCACTGGGAAAGAGTTCCTGCCTTCACTGGGATAGAAAGCAAAAAACTCAAATATACATGGTATTTTTTTTAAAAGGCAGGATAAAGGGACAGAGTGATGAGGCGTGGTGCTGTAAATGGGGAAGAGGTGACAAGGGTGTGTTCATCCACGTACAGCAGAGACCATGTGTATGTGTCGGACACCTGTATTCAGGTGTTTTAATAATTAGATAGTAATGCAGAATGGGAATCCAGACACCCTGCGCTAACAGAATTCTCCTAGAGTTTAGCCTTCATTGTAAGACCTAACATGGTGCACTAAAGAGAATTATTTTTTAAATATCTGTCTTCCTGTCATTTTATCATAAATACTTTTGATTATAAATATTTTTAAAATCATTACCATATGGATTTTATATTCTGAATACTGCTGTGGCTAAACAGTAGAGTAGGGAATTCAGCTGAGACAGAGAGAGAGAGAAAGAGAGAAAAAGAGAGAGAGGAAAAAAAAAGAGAGAGAGAGAGAGCAGGAGAGAGGGAGAGAGAGGGAGAGAAAGAAATAGGAGAAAGCAAAGTAGTCCATCAATTTTCAGCCAACTTTATTGCCTTCTCCTCCTTCCAGCTGCCTGTGTCACATGGCAGGCCCACAGGCGGGGAAGTGTCTTTTCTGTATTTCTAGGCAGGCAATAAATGTTAAGTCGTCAGGGAGGCCTTACTTGCTGAGTAAGCGATACCTTCAAGATGGTTCACTTAGACACTCTAGAAGGGACATTAAGTGGCAGCTTCTGTGTGTGGCAATACAGTTTTCGCATTTAAGGCTTTTCATCCTGGGACTCTTTTCAGTCTTTCTTTCTCTCCTTTTTTTTGAGGGAGGACATTTGAATTCTCTCCACCTTTTCTTTACCTTCATTATCATACCTTCCGTCTAGTCAACATTTTATTTGGATGTTTCTTATATACATTCCTTCCAGTTTTTCTTCCCTTTAGGAAGTCTCTAGGCTCTGGAAGTGACCTTGGACCACAACTGGACCCGAGGGAGGAGGCCTGCTTCGGGCACGGGCTGCGGAGGCTGCTGCAGGTGAGCCCGTGCAGACAATGACGAGAAGACCTGAGCACTGGCTCCCTGCCTCCTCCATCTCCCGCCTCGCCTCTCTGGCTCTCTCCATCTCTCTGAAGGCATCAGAGAGCCACCAGGAAGCCTGCACTGTAGGAGCGCGATCCAGAAGAAGAACCAAGAGGTGAGCCTGACATCTGAGCCTACAAAAGCCATGGCCCAGAGCCTGAGTGCAGGCTCAGCAGGCTTGTGGGGCAAAAAGGAAGGATAAGACCTGACTTACATGTGATCTCAGCAGAATCCCAAGATCTGCCGGGTTGAGAACAGACTTTCGGGGAGCAAACAGGGGCACAGAGAGAAGATGGGAGGCGACTGCAGTGGCCCAGGGGAGAGGTGTCTGGGGCCTGGACCAGGCAGGGGAGACCATGAGAGGTGGTCAAATTCCTGTTAAGAGCAGAAGATTCCAACCGGCGATCCAAAGCTTAGAAGTGTCTTTTGAGGGGCACAGTAGACAGGAGGTGGTGCATAATGTTTGTCAACATTTTTAGTTAACTGCCAGGATTTAAGAATCCAGAAATGTCAAAAAATAAAAATCTAAAATTTCTGCCTTTACTAAAAAACATCAGAAGATGTAAAATTCCACAGCCACCTTCCCACGAGGCCATAACCCACTGGGGCAGAGTGAGGCTGCCCACAGGAGCGGGGGGGCCACTTCACTGTCACCATGTCCCCCAGCTCCTCTCAGGATCTGTTGTCTGCAACCCTCACTGCAAAGTCTGAAACAGACCTACCCCAGGATCTTCTCAGTCGGTGATGACCTAGGATTTGGTTAGATTCCCTAAAGCTTTCTCTGGAGCTTGGTTTAACTAAAGAAAGGCAAAGCTTATGGTTTTATAGGCGCATCAACAAGAACGTCTTACGGTACTGTTACCGACATGAAGCAGTATCATACAAATACATAAGTACATTTAAAAATGTTTCTGGCTGGGAAAAAAAGTATTATAATTTTCAGCTGAAAACAATCCCTGAACTACCAGAGGTGAGCTTATAAATATGCCAATGAAGTCTAATTAGAGCAAATGTATTAAAAATATATTTGATAATAAAATATTTACCTTAAGTATCTCTTCAGATAAGTATATATTTGCCTGTCTTCTCCTTTTCTACCTACCCACCTCCTACTTAAAAATCTATCTTGCCTATTAGGATCTCTCTTAAGCTGTGTCCTTTATATTTACACAGTAATTTAATTTCTTACTTGGGTTTATCACTCTGACTTATTTTCCCCTTTTCTTGTCATTTCTGGTTTTTGTTTTTGTTTTTGCATCTTACTACTTCAGAACCACTATAAAATTGGAGTAAAGCCCAACTCTTAAATGAACATAAATAGTATTCTACACTCTTCTTATTTATTGGTAATGCTGTTTAAATAATATAGGGTTATTATTTTTAAAAAGTAGAGAACACAGAGAAGCAATGTGGAACATCACAACAAAACAAAGCAAAACAAGACGCCACACGTAACCCAGCTCCCGGAGGAGCCGCTTCCTTGTCCTCATCTGAATCTGCACAATCGTCCTTAACTGGAAAGCACTGAATTGACGACAGTAATAGAGACTGTGGAAGACTGCTACCAAAAACAGAGAAAAAATTTACATCTCTCAATTAATGGAAATGAAGAGATTCTTGTAGTTCTAGTTATAGGAAGACCTGTCTCTGTATAAAACATTTTCTAACGTTTAGAAATTAAATCCTTCTGAGTGGAATAAAATGCAGAAAGAGAACAATCTGAAAGGCAAAAAACCTCCCTTAAAACACAACTATGCATTGCAGAACAAATATTGTTATTACATTAAATTCAAGTTTATGAGAATTTTGCTTATGGTAACTAAAGATTGTTTATGATAACTAACCATTTCAAACAGTGCAAACAAATGGGAAACACTAAAAAACAATTCTGCTTTGAAGATGAGAATTTTATCATAAGCACATGCCCTCAACTACATGGTGTAACCTAGGTTATAATATGCCTACTTCTCTAGAGGTCAGGCATCAAAAAAAATCTTGATATTCTAGATTTTCCAGACAGTTCTCTGAACCTGAAAACAAAAGCTACTAAATAATAACTATCTGCCAAAAAGATCATTTGCATTTCTTGATAAGAGAAAGGGAGCCAGTCTTAGGCTATTACCTAGATAACTGTAGGTAGGCAGGACTATAAAAGCCATTAGAATACTAGTTTTTATCTGTTCTAAATCACCAGCACAATAGCTCACGGTTATTAACACAAAGGCAGTCCCACAAGCTTCACTTGCCCACATAGGAATTACAGCAATTATTATTCATAGTGACATCCTTGTAGATGTCAGTAGATGAAGTATGTTTGGAGTACTCCAGTTAAGAAATTAGTAAAATTGATGATACAATTTGAAAATGTCCATAATGCATTAAAATGGCGTTTTTGACTCAAAAGGTAAAATTTCATAGAAACCCCGTTTATGGAACTCCCCCAGTTACCTAAACGTGTAGGGCAAGGGTAACTCTGTTGTAGTGTAACTACTTTAATTGGCTCGTTCGACAACCACTTGAGCGCTTCCTGCATACCGGGCACTGCTGTCCTAGGTGCTGGGGACACAACGGTGAAGAAGCCGAGGACACATGTGGCAGCTCTCCTGGCCTGCAACCCACAGGGTCACACACGTGAGCAAACACAGACCTTCCTGTTCAACCTTATAAGAGCAAACGTATAAGGAACACAATTCGTCCAAAGATCAATAAAGAACTACAATTCTAGGCAATCAATTATACATTTATGAAGTTTAAAATGAATCAAAAATAAGAGGTGCTTTACCCCAAGGTTCACAGGAAGCCTGCTAGTTTGCCAGTATTAGTTAATACCTCGGTCGTCTCCTCGGGGTAAAACTGGATGCCCTACACATTCAAACAGATGAATTTTGAAAAAATTATTTATATAGTTTGAGTGAAACAGTAGTAAGATAAAGTATCAGGAAAGTAAACTGACATGATTACTCAAAAAGCAGACTATTTAGCAACCTATGATTTCTGAGTAACATATCTTTTAAGTGAGATTTGGACATATTTGTGTCCTTTGATAGAAGGAAACTAATGTGACAACTAGAGAACTAGGACTTTTCCTCAAAGTTTTAAAAGTGATTTCCCTCCTCTGCCCCCCTTGCCCCACCAAAAGCATAGATAGTGCACTGGGGTAGTGAGGTTATGGGTGTTTTTCTTTTCTACTTTCCAATTTTTCTTTAACGTTGTGCATATTTAAAAAGAAAAAAAAAAACCTGAATAGATTTTTAAAGAACACTTGATCACTTATAAGGTCACCACCAAGAGAGTGAACTCTTAACTTCCACCAAAAGAAACAAGTTTGGTGTTGAGAAAGGTTAAAGAGAAAAGGGAAGATGTAGTCCCATGAAGCCGTGTGAATGACCTACATGCTTGACTTCTGTGTTTGTTATGGTTTGATAGGCAGGAAATTTCAAACTCCTCAATGATAAACGAAGCACAGACACTAAGGCACACCGGCTTCCTGACAGGACAAAACGCTCAGACTGCTCAGATGTACTTTAAAATCAGAACACACTAGCAGAGAACTGTCACTGTCTTCAATGTTTTTATACCAATATATTTTCTCATCAAGTCAGCACAAAATGAAACAAACTTCGTGTACAAAAAAATCAGCTTTGGCTCTCCATTTCTCCTTGCCTCTCAAACATCCTGGCACCAGGTACAAAACAGTAAGTAATAAACACTGTCTAAGGATGAGATACTCATACTTACTCATGTTGATAGGGAAAGGGCTGAACGTTCTCTTTTTAATGGTATGAGGCTGCTCAAAAAGAATTTTTTAAATAAAATTATAGCCTAAATATTGTGAACTGCATAGTTCAACTGTCCTAGTTTTAATGTTTCTATCAAATTTCATAAAATTCAAGTATGAAATATACTTTATACCTTGGAATGGTCCTTTATTTTCAAAATGAAAATAAAGTTTCGCTATTACTTCACTTCAAATGTTAGCTCTATAAATTTCTTCTTCAAGATATCTAACCTTGGTTTTTGTATAAAGAGTCAATCATGTGTGCAAAAATTTAATTCTTTTCCCATTTATTCAAATTCAATGGACTGTCAACTACAGCAGTATTTGTACAGTGACTCCAAAAAACTGGGGAACAGAGTCCATGTTTTGTTTATATTTAAAGCAGGAAGGTACTCCTTAAAAAATATGTATCGGACTTCCCCGGTGGCGCAGTGGTTAAGAATCTGCCTGCCAGTGCAAGGGACACGGGTTCGAGCCCTGGTCCGGGAAGATCCCACGTGCTGCGGAGCAACTAAGTTCGTGTGCCACAACTACTGAGCCTGTGCTCTAGAGCCCGTGAGCCACAACTGCTTAAGCCCACACACCTAGAACCCGTGCTCCGCAACAAGAGAAACCACTGCAATGAGAAGCCTGCGCAC
This sequence comes from Balaenoptera ricei, assembly GCF_028023285.1. Taxonomy (NCBI): domain Eukaryota; kingdom Metazoa; phylum Chordata; class Mammalia; order Artiodactyla; family Balaenopteridae; genus Balaenoptera; species Balaenoptera ricei. Next base: position 24,132,109 of record NC_082640.1, read on the forward strand.
TGCAACGAAGAGTAGCCCCCGCTTGCCGCAACTAGAGAAAGCCCGCACACAGCAACGACGCAGCCAAAAATAAATAAGTAAATAAATAAATTAAAAATCAGTTAATCAATCAATCAATCAAGTAGCCCTTTCACTAAAAAGAAAAAAATAAGTGTCATCATGCATCAACTGCGGTACTTAATTCAGGATGAACATCAAGACAACTGGGGACTAATGTGACAACTAGAGGTGGAAGGAAAAAAAGAAAAGACTTGTTTTTACTATACAGCAAACACAGTAATTACTAACTTCAAAAATAAAGTCAGAAGAAAATAATTAAGCTCCTTTTGACTGCTTTCAACATAAAGATGTGGTAAACACTGGAAAAATAAAAATTAGCATTAGTTTTCATGCAAGTAACATTACAGATTACAGATAATAAACAAAGCCCTCCTCCAAAGTACACAGGGGTCCATTTTCATGACATATACACACAAAACCCATGATAAAAAGGTTAATAAACAGACATATAAACCATATATTATTACTTAAGATGTGACACAAAGCAATTTTCAATTATATCTGATACTCTGCTCCTGTGACTCTCTATTTTTGTTCACACACCATGAATCACAGATATAAAATGTCAGCCTTCGACTTGAACTCTTTTGCTATTGGAGATTTCTGTCATAATCATAATAGGATTTAAACATAGCTGCTCATTTTAATGATTTGGGTTTACTCACATAGAAAGAAAAAACTTTTAATAAAGATAGTATGGGGAAATTAACTGTTTGGTAGGCTGACCAGAAATCTTATATAGAAGATTATACATATTAAAAGAACCTAATGTTACTAAGTGGTTTAAATGTATAAGCTAGGAGACACAAGTTTTCTAATAAACCTATTATTTATGGCAGACCAATACAGTGCTCCAATTATGAACTGTAATCTGCTTTTGTTTTCTCTAAAGTGATATATGGCTGAGATAAAATGAACTCCTAGTGGTTTCTTAATGTTTCAAGGAGTAGCATTATTATTCTGTAACACTGCTTTAAAATAGAATACCTTTTATAAGTTCCAGTACATAAAACTGGCAGTAAGTAGTCAAAATACACATTGAAACATGAATAACTAAGTAATAAACCATGATCAAGGGATTGCTAGCCATCTGCTTTAAAAAGCGATTATTTGAGGACAGAGTACAATTGTTTTGAGTCAACAATCAAGTCTTAATTGCCTGGCTCAGTTATTATCTCAGTTATGTTGTACTTTTATCCAAAAGGTACTTGACATAAAAACACCAAGCCCCCCTCTTACTAATCAGCGCACTGTCATTTGTAATGTCTTGGGGATTTGAGTATTAGATTATTTTAAATTAGATATTGAGGCATCTGCTTGATATTTGGAGCACAACTTGATTATCATTTACAGTCTACTGAAGAGGAAAGAGACGTCTGGAGAAATTAAGGGATGAGATTAGATAGTACAAATATCACAATGGAAAAATCGCACAAGTTTAAAACTCACAAATCGGTCCTCCCCTGATTCCAGAAAAAGCAATAAAGATATCCACCATATTAGGACCCCAATACAAACCTAGTCCAAACCATTTAACAATTAACATTAGTTCAATGATAGTTTATTTAATAAGCAGAAAAAAATTCAAGCAGGAAGAAGTACTCAATTAGAGCCTGGAGAAATCTGACAAGGTTCCAGGGGCAAATAGTCCTTTTAAAAATTCCTTTGAGTTTGAATGCTGAAGAGTTGAATTTATTAAGAGGTCACCATTTTTAAAGAGAAAAAATAAAACAAATATGAACACATCTATATTTCAACATAGGCTTGACAAAAATTTGACTGTGATTTCTTGGAGATGGAAAACTGTACCTTATACAGTTCAAATATGTCTATTACCTGGCATGAGATCCTTAAATGTTTCTTGAATTAAGAGAAGCATGGTTTTTGCTTAGCTCTGGAATTTCAGCTTCTGATCATATGATAATGTCAGAATTAGAAAATAAAAATCACTTTTAAAAAATAGAAAACTTTGCTGTCTTTTAAACTTCTAAAATATTCAACTAACAACAGTATCGACCATTTAGCTGAAAACTCAAGATTTTAAAATGTAAACTTGCATAGAAAGACTATAAAACCTTTACCTGAAATATTCTCTGTAGTATGTTTCCAGACTTTGACAGCAGCCCACAGTAAAAAATACTTTACATTTTCATACTTCTACACGGACATACACATCTATGTGTAAGTACAACAAAAGTGTCATGAGACAATACCTAACCTCTCTATGAGTGACGAATTCTGTTTAAAAAAACTTTAATGCTGTTCTCAGCCCACTAACCTGATTTAACAATCATTAATGAGTCATGACCTGAAGTTGGAAAAACACTGCTCAGTACATCTTGGAAATCTTTTTTTTTATATATAAAAGGGGGGAGCTGTCAAAGGGAGTTGATGTAGGTTTTAGTTTTGAACAAAATATTTTGGATAAGTAACCGAATACTAAGAAGAATTTTTAAAGGTAGTAGGGCAGTAACCTCAAGCTCGGTAGCCTGAATACTATATTTTTTTAGCAACTAAATAATGTGGAAAGGATAGGAAAACTACCAAATAAAACTACATTTACCGTCCTACTTCAACGTAAGGTATGTCTTTTACTAATTAGATTTCCAAGAGGAACAGTATGCATTATTAACAAGACCAAGAAAGAATTAAGAAATATATAATGTCTAAGACAGCTTCTGACCTAAAAAAGGGCTCCTGAGAATTATCTGGGGATTCCAACTTCCCTCAAACAGAATACCACTAATATCCTCCAGATTGTCTGGCCCTAGCCCTCACCATCTCAAGAAAATGTTTACATTACAGCTGGGTTCAAATGCAAGGTCAGTTAGCTTTAAGATTTGGGAAACTACCAAGAGCTTTTTAGCTACAGTATAAATCACTGTTAACAAAATTATTAACTTTCTAAACTGACAAAAACAGTTTCACTCTATTTCAGTGCTACCAAGTTTCCTTAAAGTATTTGGCAAAAATATAAGCTTTATTTCAGAAATGTTTTACCTGCAAATCAAAAAGCTTTTCAGGTTGAGCCATATTATGTTAAAGAAGGATAACAATTAACTGCGATTTTTTACCTCTGTTCTGAATTCAAAAATGCCAGTTTATGTCAAGTAAACAAGATAAGGCATTTATATTGTACAAATGCAGACTTGTTCTTTAGAAATTGTTTCTATGAATAATACAGAATAGACACCAGGAGATTATTTTCTATTTCATTATATGCTACACAAAAATCAATATGACTTTACTGCGGATAAGACCGCTAGAAATACATTTTATCATTTATATCTCAGAACAAAATGGACAGCATGAAAACCTCAACATTATAAACAGAGATTGGGATCACACAATTCCCACAGCATTCATCTAGTGGGGGAGAAAACCCAACAAATGACCCAAGCATTTTATATATATATACCTTTCTATGTACATATTGGGGGGAAATGTCATGAAGCATCTGCTATATCCCCAGACCCTACTGGGGTTCTACATATACATTATCTCTAAATCTTAAATACCTGCAAGCCTGGACATATCTCCGTTTTACAGGTGACAACACTGAGGCTTGGGAAGGCCATGTGACTTGCTCACGTGTACAGTTAATCCAAGTAACCGCAGGACCGCGCACTCTGCGAGAGGGAAGCAAGGACCCCTGAGTTCTTGGTGGGGCCGCCCCTCCCAGGCTCAATACTGCCTACCTCGCTGCCGCAAGGTGTAGAAAAGGCAAACCCCAGGAGGGGCCTATCACAGAGCAGCCATGACTGCTCAGAGGAAAGCAAGGCTGATACCTCACTGGACACCCCCGATTACCGCAGTCTCCTCTCATCGCAGAAGCTAAGCCTCCCAGGCTGCCCAGCCATCATCACCAGGCTCCTCACTCCCGCGTGGCTCTCCAGCCCCATCTGCCCAGACTCTGCCTCCGAAACTCACAACCTGTGTGTCCAGGGTCTTCTGCAAAGGCTTCCTTTCACCGTCTGTGAAACCTCAGAGGATACTACTTCCATGACAGCCCCTCCACTGGCGCCATTTTCTCTCCCATGTACCACATGCCAAGCTGTCCCGAGGTGGCGTTAGTCCCTTTGTGCTCTTCATTTTGCTTCTCGACCATCCTCCCCCTCTGCCACGCTCCCTGTGACGCGCACACCATCAGGTACCATCGCTACCACTCTCCTTGTAGTGCTCATCTTTGGCCCAAGGAGTTAGTCCTCTTCGTTTCTGGAAGATTCTAGTCCCCAGTTTCCTGTTCTCTCCACCTCTACCCAAGTGACCCAAACAACATCAGTGTAGTGGTTTCAAAGGCTGAAAGCCAAGAGCTGAACTCCGTGCACCCCTTCCTGGCGGGCATGTTGCCTGACCACTGGAGCCTTGTCTGTAGCAGGAGGACAATCACAGAGCCTGACCAACTACAGATTCGGCACCCAACACCCCCCGTGCTCTCAGCCCCCATCTTTTCCCAGGCTGCACACCTCAGACCAAACCTAAATCACGCTGCAGTCTCTCGGCAATCTTGCCCCTCTCTTCCATCATGGTACAGACCTGGCCAAATCCCAGTCCTGGTGAAATCCAGCTCTTCACTTACCCGAAGTCTCTACCCAACTGGCTAAATCTGGACTCTCTGAACACAGAAACATGCATTTCAAATGGGCCCAGAGCACTGCCTGGCAATCCTACACTTCTCTAGATAATTCTCTCTCCTCTCTTTCTTGGAGACTGTTTCACGCTTCTCCTCTCTAATCAAACTGCCAACGTCCCCCTTCTCCCCCTCTCCCTCTCGGCCCTTAACGGCCTCTTACTTTGCTTGTGTCTCCAGTGGAAGCAACCGGCACTGCCTGCTGCTCCTCTACTGGCCGGTTTACTCAGGGACTCCGCTCCTGCACTGAGGCTCCCTTGTACCCGTCAGCTGACTCCTCTCAAGCGGATCCTTCCTAGTAGCAGACACCACGCCATCTCCAATCTGAAAAGCAAAACTAGACTAACCCAAGACCCTTCCTTGGCCCCGCCACTCTCCCACGTGTCTGCCCTGTCCTGTCTACACGCTTTGACGCTGCCCTGCTCGCTGTCTCCACTGCTCACCTCCCGTCTGCTCTGCAACCCCCTCCAGTCAGACTTTCAGCCCCAACCCTCCCCCGAAACTGCTCTCGTCGAGGCCAACAGCGGCCTCTATCCTGCCAAATCCACTGGGCCATTTTCAGTTTTCATCTTATGTAACTTCTCAAAAGTATTTCCTTCTTAACTGCCTTTTTCCTCACTGGCATCTGCGCCTTCTCCTCTCCCCACACCCCACACCCCATCCATTATCGAGTCCCTGTGCCAGCGCCTCCAGCGCCACCTCTGTAACGCAAACCAACTCGCCCGCTGCCTGGTAACAGGCTCCTAGCCCGACCCCTGCCTGCTAGTCTCCCAACGAGCAGCCACAGGGGGCTTGTCAAGCACAGACTAGATCACGCCCCTCCCTTGATGAAAACTGCAGCCACAGGGGGCTTGTCAAGCACAGGTTAGATCACGCCCCTCCCTTGATGAAAACTGCCTTTACATTAGAACAGATCCAAACTCTTCTATACCAAGGCCTACCAGCCTCTCAAATCCCCGTACCTCTCCACGCTCATTTCCTACCATCTTCTCCAGGCCCTGTGCTGCCACAGACTACCTTGTTATTCCTAGAAAATGTGAAGCCTGCTTCTGTGTGAGAGCATGTGTACTTGCTGCACCCGCTGCTTGAAATAGTTTTACCTAAAATATACACAAGGTTGGTGGGGGGAACATCCACCTGGATTTTTTTTTTTATCAGGTTTGCTCTGATGCCACCCTGACTGCTCCACCCAAAGTACCGCCTCTCCTGATTCCCCATCCTCACTCTCTTTCCTTCCTTGCTTTATTTTTTTCACAGTACTTACTACTATCTGAAATTTTGTCAAATGTTTATTCAGTTATTTTTATATTGTCTGTCTCCCCAACTAAAATGCGGGCACAACTAGAGGATTTACCCTGTTTGTTTCGTGCACTGATGTATATATATTGATGTATATACTTCCCATGTCAAAAAATGAGCTTATGTGTGTAGAGCACATAGGAGGTATGCAATGAATATCTGTTGAATGAATGAACCTAGTAAGTAGCGGAGAGGCTTCAAACCCAGGTCCCTATCATTCTGAAGCCTAAGTTCTTTCTAAGATACAACATACTGGGGCTTCCCTGGTGGCGCAGTGGTTGAGAATCTGCCTGCCGAAGCAGGGGACACAGGTTCGAGCCCTGGCCTGGGATGATCCCACATGCCGCGGAGCAACTGGGCCCGTGAGCCACAACTACTGAGCCTGTGTGTCTGGAGCTTGTGCTCCGCAACAAGAAAGGCCGCGACAGTGAGAGGCCCGCGCACCGCAATGAAGAGTGGTCCCTGCTCGCCGCAACTAGAGAAAGCCCTCGCACAGAAACGAAGACCCAACACAGCCAAAAAAAATAAAATAAATAAATAAATTAATAAGATACAACATACTGCCTATATTTCTCAAGAAAATTAGCTAAATAAGTATAAGCCCAATTCAGTTACTTTTTGTCAGTCCATTAACTTACTTCAAAATTATTCATTATGCTTTAAGATAAAGGATATACCTCAAATAGTAAACAAAATAGATAAGGCACCAGTATTGAAAAAAAGAGAACTATATACACTCTTGGGTTGGTTTAAAGCAACAAGATACATGACAGTTCAAATTTATAAACACAAAAATAAAACTGAGTTTTTAAAAGATTCCTTTAATTGCAGTTAAACTGGGATTTACAGATTAAATCTGCATACTTTAAAATCTCACCTGATAGGAAAGACATGCTTTTTACAAGCTCAGCTAGCTGGGAGGTTATGTTAAATAGAAAATTACGTAATAGATGTGGTGTTCGTTATTAAAACAAACTCTACTAAAATTGAGATACATGTAGATATTAACAACAGATACACTGATATTTTTAGAATTAATCCAGTTCTTATATTCTTAAAATTAATTAACTTCTTATATTTATCACATTTTATAGCTAAGATCCACATATGAAGCTGATGGGAGTTGAAGCTGAGTGATGGTTACATGAAATTAATTAATTACACTATTCTACTTTTGTATACGGTTGAAATTTTCCATAACAAAAAACCTTTAAAAATTTTTTGAATATTCCACACTTAGTTTCTGTGTATATGCAACTTAAAAACACGGTCAAAATTGGAATACCTACATTAATTACCTGAAGACAAAGACATAATGTAATAATCCATTAACAAAGGAAACTAGCTACCTGGCTGAAAACAAGGTTTCTATTCTGTGTAGTACTTTAACAAGTAACTACTGGGTAGCATCCAAACTAAACACTTTGGGGTTAAGTGAAAGAACTACACTGAAACAATTTACAAACCAGTCACTCATTTAGGTACAACAGATACAGCAGACCGTTTAGACTCTTAACGAGACTGGGGCTTTAAAAGCTACACCGTGTTAAACTCAGGATGACATAGTTCTTTAGGAGCCTAAAAAGTCCTCTTCCTAAACTCTAACAGGAATTCAGCCTCCTGTAGGAAAGTGAGAGCAAAGGGAAGAGCAACAGGGTTCTTCTCATGAAAGCGCCAAGGAGTGGGGAAAGCGTGAGATACATAGCTACGATAGGTACGTGTTGCAAAGACATGTTTATCATATATATGGAAAGGACTAATGGGTCAATGATTTAACAATAAAGTTTTTGCTCCACCTTCAATGCTAACGACAAGGTGCCCACTATTAAAAAGACTCTACTTAAAATGTCCATATTTATCTCATATTTGAGTTCTTAAGTACAAAAGCTTAGGCAGCACTTACTGCCTCTCCCCACCCTCACCAAAAAAAGGTAAGCAAAGAGGCTTTAGACATTTACAATAGACTATAACAAACTACAGTGCAAGTCCAAATTTGGAAACACTCAAATACAAACATTGTATGAAATCAGATTTTCTTTCATTTATTCTTTTGATATGTATTCACTGACTGCCTACCAAGTGCCACACAGTGTGCTAGTTTCTGATTATACAGTGGTGAACCAGAGATGGTCCCTGTCCTTCTGGAGTCTATAGTCTGGGGGCAAGAAGGACAATAAGTAAATAAACACAAACTCTTAATTACCGCTTATGATAAATGCTGTGAAATAAACAACATGACCAAAAATAATGGGATGGGGCAGACACCCGCTCTGGCCAAGGATGCCCAAGGAGGTAACGTTAAGCCAAGACCGAAAGGACGAGGAACTGACCAGTGTATTTTACCTCCCTTCTCCCCTGTGTATTTTAATGCAAATCTCGGACATTATGTTACTTCACCAGTAAATACTGATACTTCCATATGTATCTCTAATAGAAAAGACATTTAAGAAGTATGTATAACCACACTGCCATTATCACACCCAGCAAAATTAATAAGAATTTAAATGCATGGTTCATATTCAAATTTCCTCAAAAATTGCAAACATGTGTTTTTGTAGTTGGTTTCTTTGATCAGCATCTAAAACAGGACCATGCATTGCAATTAGCTGCTATGACCCTAAGTCTCTTTTGAGCAATAACAGTTCGCCTTCCTCTCCTTTTCATGCTGTTCATTTGCTGGGTCGTTTGTTTGGCAGAATGTCCCACTCTGGGCTCAGCTGCTCCCCTCCTCATGGTACTGTTTCACTTGTTCCTCTACCCTCTGTTTTTCCGATAAGCATGTAGCTGGATCTAAAGTCTTAATTACATTCAAATTCAATTTGCTTGGCAAGAGCCCTTCATGGGTGATGCAGTGTGCTTCCTGTTGCGTCACACTAGAGGCACATATGTCTGGTTGTCCCACTTTTAGTATTGTCACAATTCGTCACTGGGATGATTTGAAGAGAGGGAGGAAGAGTGTCCCTGGCATAGGGTCAACCGTGTGTTGTTGAGGAATTGAAAGTAAGAGGCAAGGAAGACTCTTTGGAAGATGAAGATGGAGAAGATGCATTTATACACATAGGTTTGAAAATTGGGTGGTGAGTTCCTCACTGAAAAGGATTTTAAACACTAATCTTAAAACCTATGGCATAACTGGCTTGGCAACCTTTTAGAAGTGGGAAGTGCTTCTGATTTCTCTCTTTCCATTATTTCTGAGAGAAAGAGGTAGAAAAAGGATGGCAGGTATTGCCTGGAGCAGCAGGGACAAATAGCTTAAGTAGTGCTGTGCGACATTCTCACCTTTAACCCGCATTTAAAAGAAACCCCTTATTTACTCTTATTTCATTTCTATTTAAAAACCCAATAGGTGAAAGTAACTAGCAGAGGGCATCCTGAGGTCCAATTCAGAAAGAAACAGAAAAGCACCTGGATGCAGTTCACTCCCCAGTGAGTATTTGTTCAGGTCAGAGGACCTGGGCTGACAGATCAAGCCACTGGCAAGTAACTGCTGGATGGGATTTGGACTGGGGGGGAAAATGTTAGCTCATCTACTTGTATTAACTCCACTGTCTGCTCAAGTTTCTGACTGGTGTACCTGCTAATACCCAAAGATAGCCGAAGGTAGATTTTTCCCTCAGAATGACCATGTATTTCCAAATTTAAGAAAACCGTAACTTCCATACCTGGAAGGGTTAGGTCATTCAGTCTTAATTTACAGATGAAATCAAGATCTACTAAAGTTACTGAACTTATAAAACTAATGAGTCCCAGAACAAAAGTATCCCAAATTGTTGTTCCTTTCTTCCACTACACCATGTTGTTTCTTACTCATAAAAATTACCATTTAAGAATTTTTCTCCTAATTGTACTTGGTTCTCATAGATAAACTCAAGTTCAAATTTTATTGCATCTACGGGCTCTTTATTTTTCCATTTCAATTCCTCAAAGACACACGTTTCCTGAATGATGAGGTAATGAGAACAATATCTTTCCTACCACGTATAAGGAAGCGCTCCCGAAACAAATGTACATAAAAAGAATACGTAAATCACTAATAATTCTGATTTCAGAATTCTGGATGACAAAATTATTAGAGTGAATGTGATTCCTTGTAATAGCCTAGGCATTGTTTAAAGTAGGGGTCCCAAACCCAGATGTTTGAGGGGCCAGGAAAGTGTGGTCTACAAGTAAAGCAAGCTGGATATACCACATGAAGGCGCCACAGAGCATACTAGAGAGGGGAGTCTCTGCTCCAGGTCATTGGGGCCATTAGGGACGGAAGCTCAGTGTTCCCAAATCTTCCAAATTTTAAGGAAAGATCTAAAAACCAGTTATTTGGTGTGGAAAACTTATCTAAATTAAAAATGTTGGCAACAAAAGGAAAGATTTTAAGTACACTGTGTAAGTCCAACAACACATATCTGCAGGATGAATGAAAATTATGTCCCACATAAGAAAGTATGCATTATTCCTGGTTTGAACTTATTGCTATATATTTTTAAAATTCTGGCCTGGCTCATGAGTCCATATACAAACAGATATTTAAATTCAGGTCAGAATCCACCAAATTATTCCTAGCTTTTGGTTGGCAGTTAGGTTAATGTTCCTGAAAAGTAATTTTAACTGAATTATTATACTCAGAAACATGTTTAAAATTTATAAAATATAAAAGTAATTTCAAAAGGCCTGATATTTAGGAATGTTTTTGCTGCAGTAGTTAGTGCTGCCTATTTGCAACACATCATACTATACATTAGATTTTTATTAGATAGGTCCTGCCAAATAAAGCAGGAAAAATTCTGTGGTTACAAATTGTAAGTGCTCAGCATAAGGAGGAGATTAAGGGCTCTGGGAGCTCAGAGTGCCGAGAGCATAGGTTTTAAGTGCCATAAATACCTGGGTTCAAATCCTGCCTCTGCCAATTCCTAGTTGATTCCTCTTCTTGCAAATGAAGATACCCTTACCTGCTTTGCAGTGGTTAATTCTCTTCGCTGTTATGAGAATTAAATGGGGCTAGTAAAGCATCTGGCATATGTTAGACTAATAAACGATGTTAGTTTCCTTTTGCCCTTAATTTGCAGCCATCAACCACAAATAATATTTCTAAAATTTAATTCATCACCCTTTCTACATAACTGGCTTGTCATCCCATCTCATTTCCTACAATTTGAATCATTTTTTGAAATTAAGTTGTGAACCGATGCAGCAGTTTAGCCAATGACACCGGAACAGTGAAGGCACGGAAGCTCCTGGGGGAGTCAGGGCCGTTCATTTAACACAAGCGCTGCTCTGAGGGGTAGACCGTGGTGGAGGCCAAGGCGTGGAAGTGGTGAACAGAGTTCTACCCACGGGCATTTTATAAGCTGTTCCCCACTCCTGAGTAGGGCCAGCAGTTCTCAAACTTCGGCATGTAAAAGAATCAACCAGAAAGCTTTTAAAAAACACAGACCCTGGGCTCCCAAGAGATTCTGGTTCAGCAGGTCTGGAATGGTGCCCTTGAACTTGAATTTCTAAAAAGCTCCAGATGATGCTGATGCTGCTGGCCAGTGGACCAGGCTTTGTCAAGACCACTGAACACATTCTGGACAACAGGCATCCAAGGAAGAGGGGACGGCCACAGCCCTGGCTGAGAAGTAACACGCCTCCTCAGATTCTTTTCCTTTCAAAGCAAGTCTCCTGAGGTACCGCACGCACCCTCTAAGCGTAGTTCTCAGTGTGGTCCCCCTCCAACACCACGAGCAACAGCACCGTCTCTTGGGAACTTGTTAGAAGAGAACATTCTTGGGCCCATCCCAGACCCGCCGGCTCAGAAACTCTGGGGTTAGGGCCCAGAAATCTGTGCTATAATAAGCCTTCTAAGTGATTCTGACCTAAACTAAAGTTGAAGAACCACTGCTCTATTCAGTTCCCCATAAACACTTCAAACAGAGCACATCCAAATTAATCCTTCTTACATACCAGGTTTCCATGTAAGCATTTGTCGAAGAAAGGGTTCCGTGGCTTGAAAAATGTCTGATAGTCCCTTCTGTCTCATTATGTGCTCTGTGACTCTGGAAGCATGGAGTAGCCTGGATGCTTTACTGTTACTTTTTTTTAGCAGCTCTCAATACCGCAGAAGTAGGAGAGAAGGGGGACGTGAAGATGGGGATGCAGACAATGATGATGTCCAGGTGACACTTACAAGGTGTTAGGTACTATTCTAAGATCTTTTTATTTATGAAGCCGTTTCATCTTTGTGGCCACCCCATGAAACAGCTATTGTTAGAATTTAGAGTATTTAAAGTTACCAACATCTAAAAATCAGGACATTTCAGGTTTCTGCTTTTAAAACTGAAAAACCTGGCAACGTAGAGCTTGCATTCCTGCCCGAGGATAATCAGCTGGGCTAATAAGCAGCAGCCGCCCAGGCCACCCACTTGCGACAGGAAAGGTGCCCTCCAGTTCAAAGGTTCCGCCCCGACCCCCAGGCTCTTTCATCATTTTCATTAATTCCTGGTACTGGAAGGCATGAATTTGTGGCACCTGCTTTGAAAAAAAAAAAAAAGTATATGTCTATTTATATACAGAGGGGATGGGGACGGGGAAGAAAGGGAACAATGGAATTAAAGCCAGGTTGGAAACGGGAATAAAGGCTTTGAAGGGGAATCATCAACACGTGTGGGCACAGGGCAAACCCTAGAGATGACTGTGCATCATTAGTATTTCTAACTCCTAAGCATCTCTTGAACCGATCGCCTTCTGTCTATTCCTGTTGCCACTGACTTAGTTTAAGTCTCCACCAACTTTTGCTGATTATTGCAGAACTCACTGCACTAGTTCCCTCCCTGCAGTCTTTTCCAGCTTCAGTCCAACCTCCACACTGCCTTAAGAATGTTCTTTCTAAAATACAAATCTAATCATTCTGCCTTCTTGCCAAAAACCTTTCACGGTTCCACATTATTATAATAGCAGCTTTCAAACTAAGACACAGAACCTCCTCTTTAATGAAAAAGCTTACCTGGGAGATAAATGTATTAAAAAGATGAACATGGAAACTGCTCTAACTGTCCCTTACAATTTAGTTCTCACCTTCTTCCCGGGTGGTCCAGCTAGAGATGCCATTTCGCAGCCTCCCTCGAACCCAGGTATGGCGTGTGCCAGAGGAGAGCCGAGTGGGTATGAATGGCAGCATGTTACTGTGGGTCATCTCCAAGTCAAAACAGCCTCGTTGGATTCGGGGACACCCAGCTGGCAGTAACTCTGCTTCCCCCAAGTAGACTGGGACAATTCTCCTAGGGGACAGCTCAGCAACGCGATGGCAAAACCCAAGTCCCTGAAGGACTTCGGCGAAGACAGCTGTCTTGCAAGCCTAGACCAGCCACATTGGTAGCTGCAGGACTGAACTCCTGTCTTATTGAAGCCACTGTTTATTTGGCCTTTTTATGACTGCAGCTTAACCTTATCTTTAATTAATACAGTTTGATTTGTGTTTTATTTTTTTTCTAACGTAGACTTATAACCCTTTTAGAAAGCAAGCCAGTGATAAACTAAACGTACTAAGTTCTAAGAAAATCCTATTCTCCCCAAAGTAACAAAGAACTAAAACAACCACCCATATACCCAAACTAACAAAAAATAATTAACATGCTGAATATTCTGGAAAAAGAAAAGGAGTTGGTATTAAGAAGATATTCAACCAGGGGTCAGGCTGATTGCAATCCATTTTCTAATTTAAACAGTACAGCAAGCAGAACACAACAACATGTATAAAGTGTGGGGAACAGAAAACTAGTATTCCCTTTATGAAGAGAGACAGACAGAAACCTGACAGGCTGTCTGAAACAGCAGCACTCTGAAAAAACAGGCAGTACTAGTAATGTACTGTATTTTTTCTCCTGAGGTATAATTAGCAAATAAAAGGCAATACAAAAGATAAGACACTACAAGGCTATACTACAAATCATCCACCTAACTTTGGGAAAGACATTTCACTTTTCATTTTTCTTTCTGTGGTTCAACAGAGGCAGTATTTCCCAAACTTCTGGCATTTGTATATTACCTTTACCATTTTTTTTTGCAATATTAGCATAAAGTGTGGATTATTATCCCTTTATTTCTCTTAAAATTCAGCTAATTTTTAACTTATATCCCACTTTACCCTTGTTCTAAACAATAATACCTGTGAAATCACCAGATCCTTGTGTTAATTATGTTTTTGTAGTATACGTTAAAATACAAAAAATAAACTTAAACGCTAATTTGTCACCTAACATCACCTTGTTTGCCAGCAGGGATGTGCACCTCACACTTTGGGAAACGCTGGATTTAGATCCATCTCACGAGCATGATAATTCTGTGCTCTAAGTCAGGTCTCAGTGCCAGACCTCCTGAAGGACCGCTGGGTCTCCTGGTGCTCCGAGTGCTAAGGCAACAACACCACGACCGACCGGAGATGTGGATGATGTACCTCGGCTTTAACCCCAGAGCTTCCGTGTGCACTGGTGGTGCCCTGCATGTGCCAGAGCCTGGGGTTCAGAGCACAAAGATTGCTAACAGTTATTCAAGCTATTTGAGTCTACAGAAGGCTAAGCCAGTTGGCCCAATGAACACTGTTTGCCCAAGGACAGTCACCTAAATTCCAGCCCAAGATGCACGGGAGAAAGTCCAGAGTGTCAGAAAGGCTAGACTTCACGTGTGCAGTGTCAGATACGAAAGATGCTATTAGGTTAGGGGTGTCAACAGCTATAAGAAAGCCACAAAAGAATACCATGTTTTTGTTGGTGCCATCCTGGTTCCATAGGGCAAATTAAAAGCAACTCAGCAGAAATCTTTAAGTTTTCCCAAAACAGCCACCTTCCTAAATCCTTCCAAATTTTACTGGTTTTTTTCAAAGTTTACCTCTGAAAGGAGAAGAGAACTTCAGAATGGTAATCTTAATCGGCAAACATAAGGTTTCTGCTTTGAATAAGAATCGCGTAGCTGTGGTTACAACCTGTCTCTGCTAGCTCTGTCAGAAGGGGTACCGACGAATCCAACCCTGCTCTACTTAACCACGGGCATCATCAGATATCTTGCTTTTTCTACTTCTTGGTTATGTGCCAGCAATGGAGAGGAATGTTACCATCTGATATTCAAATTAAAGACAAGACACCATGAAACAATAACTTCAGCAGGAAAAATTAAAGGAGAGCTGGGGGAAAAGAATTAGACAACCAGAGAAGCAGCATAATGTATATACTCTAAAGCACGCAAGCGGCCAAAGAAGAGTCTCTTCAGAGCATCAGCTCCTATCCTGGGAGCATCTTTAATGACCTGTGATGTAGTTCACTAAACGCCATCCTATTAAATTCCCTTTTGCCTGATTAGCGGTTGCCAAAAACTTTTGGAATATAACTTTCTGCCTAAAATTGGAGCATTTACCACAATTTTTAAAAGTACAAACTCTATAAGGCAGAATCTTTGCGTAATTTTAAGTTTCTAAAGTAATGTTATTGCCTTGCAATATTTTTACCCCTTGAGTTGTAAACTTCATAAAAACATTCAAAAATAGACTGCAACACAAGCATCTCTAGCTATATGAACTCTTTCTAACAAAATTCAAAATGTGAATGAATTTGGACCATAAGGGATACTTATATTTTCATTGTATATGAAGATAAACAGATACTGTCTAAAAGAGAGAAAATAATCAATGCTTTGAGTTAAAATTAGGAAAAATTCTACCAAAATCACTGGCTCCCCCCAAACCACACGCTTCTCTCGACTCTCCCACTTCTCTGAGGGCGCACTTGTCACCGTTTCCTCTTCCCGACTATCACCTCACCTGACAGGTGTCAGCTCTGGACTGTCTACCTCAGGGGCCTCAAACTCTAACGCTCACAGGGGAAGAAGATATACAGTCATCTCTTGGTATCTGAGGGGAACTGGTTCCAGAACCACCTCCCGTCCCCCATCTCCAAAATCTGCAGATGCTCAAGTCCCTTATATAAAATGGCACAGTACTTGCACATAATCTACCTCCTCCTATGCTTTACAACATCTCTGATTACTTACATTACCTAGCACGATGTAAATGATATGTAAATAGATGCCAGTGTACAGCTAATTCAAATTTTGTTTTTTTGGGACTTTCTAAAAAAATTTTCCCCAAGTATTTTCAATCTTTGGTTGGTTGGATCCCCGCATGTGGATCCCGCAGATATGGAGGGCCGACTGCATAGAGCTATAATGACAGGAACAGATTATTACACATCGAATAAAAAAAGAATCCTGTGTCCTGCCTAATAACTTAAAGGGGGATAAAAGTGGGAGAGGGACAGAATTCCAATGCAGAAGAAATGAAAACAACAGAAAATCAACCCTTACAACCACTATTATAATAACTGATTAAGCAATAATAATCAATGAATGCTAAATGAATGCTGAGGAACAGAATATTCACACAGTCTTAGACTCTTCCCCCTAACACTCATCAGGGGAAAGTTACCTTTACAATGAAGAGCATCCGGCATCATTACCAAAAAACCCCAAACTGGATAAACAGACATTATACATCTTCTGATGTAACACACTGAAAAGGAATCAACATCATCTATGAAGTATCCTTGCCAAAATGTTTCCATCTGAATTTAATCATGAGGAAACAATCCACATTGGCCTGGACTCTTCAATAATATCACTACAGTAAAAGATTTAAGAGGAAAAAAGGCTAAGAGATTGTCAGAGACTAAAAAGATAGAATTTAAATACAGAGACTAAAATACAGTGTGTGATCTCTGACTGGATCCTGAATTGAGGGGTAAAAAAGATAGCTACAAATAACATTATTGGGAAAACAGAATATTGGACAATAATATTGCATCAATGTTAAATTCCTAAGTGTATTAATTTGTGGTTATGTAGGAGAAATGTCTTTGTTCTTAGGAAAAACATGCTGAAGTATCAATATACAGGGCATGAGTGTCATAATATCTGCAATCACTCTCAAATGGTTCAGAAAATAAAGCCTGGCTCTGTGTGTGTGTGTGTGTGTGTGTGTGTGTGCGCGTGTGAGTGAGTGTGTATGTGTGCACACGTACCTGTCTGTGTGTTCAAAGAAAAAAGCCGGTGTGGCAAATTGTTAAAATTATCAAATTTGCAATATAGCTTTTAAAAACAAAAGGTATTTATCAGTCAAAATATCAAAAAGAAAAGCAATGCAAGCACTTATTATCTGGAAAAAAAATTAAATGTAACTGTTACCAGCTTTAGTGGATCAGATGGAAAATTTTTTAATGCTATGACATTTTTGGAATGTTCTAATATGAAATACTAATTTAGGAATTTTCCTGATTATTCCCAATAGATTAGAGAGGTTAACTCTGTTAAACACTAAACACACAAAATAACTGGGCTCCATGCAAGCCTCACGGTGAGTCTGAAATGTAACGACCCCCTGAATTCACAGATCACGGGAAAGACGCTGACGATCCAATGGAACCGGCCATCGAAACAGCTACGTGCAACACTGTTTTCCACTCAAGCCCAATTTCAAAGGAAAGTAGTTTTCAATGGTTGGTTGGTCAAAAACAACATTAAGTAGCAAGCACTAAAAAGTTAATTGAATGTTTGCCAGAAAGAGTATGCCTCGTTTTTATACTGGATAATTAATTTCTTTGTTTTTATAAGAATTTTAAAGAGTGACCAACATGCACCCTGTGGGTAATTAACTTCATTCAAAAAGACCTCTTACTTTTGTGGCATGGACTATGCTTAGGTTTGGAAACACTCCAAGAATGTTTTTATTTGTTTTAAAATTTTGCTTCTTCTAGTACTTTTTTTTCTTTACCTTAAGGATATACATTAAGTGTTATAGTATTTAAACTCCATTACAAATACCTTTAATAATATCATTGACATTATATGTCTAAGTAAATCCTCATAAAGAAAATAGGTTTTATAATATGAAGCATTCTTAAGTAAATTATAATCAAATGCAATAGATCTTAGTAACTTTAGATGTGCAAGCTAAAAATTTGTTTTGGGATGATTGGTCTGGGTTTAAAAAAAAAAAAAAACTGAACATGTGGAAAGTTTCCATAAGCCTGCTGAAAGAAATTATAAATATTTATATACACTACTACTTTATGAAGCACGACTTTAAGAAATAATTTTAAAGATTAATATGGCATCCTAAATGTGAATTATTTTGTGATGAATTTGCTATGATTTTAAAAATTATGATTTCTTGCTAACTTAGGATAAAATTCACATGCTCCCAATCAAAATCTTTGTTAATATGAATCCTAAAGAGAAAAAAATTCTGTAAATCAGAATAAGTTAAAAACAAACAAGACCCTATAAGTAGGTGTGCCTCCCTTGTGTAACACCTTCCTTATGAAATCTCTCCGAAAATCAGGAAAATTGCTTCTTAAATACATCCTATGTGTGACAATTTCCATAAAAAGTTTTTCTGCTGTAGTAATTCAAAGAATCTGAACCATTTCATAACTTTCTACTCTATTTTCCGAGACTGGATCTCACAGTCCACATGGCACACGTTTTCAATGACACCAGCGTTATACAATGTTTGTGCTTGTTTCCTGGTTCCTGGCAGAGTTACACAATAGTAGCTGGCTCACTGGCTCCCCGCTCAGCCTTCCAAGTAGTTACATATAAAATAGTCATGCATTTTATCAGCAACATTCTAGCTCCCCAAATCAATGAAAATCCCAAGAAATGATACAGCATTCTAGTTATATGTCCATTAACATGATTTTGAGACAAATGCCTCTATTAAAAGTGTAGTTCATCAACATGTATATAAGACTATTGTACTCTTCATCATTTCTTGGCTTTTTTAAAGAATAGAAGACTTACTTTGGCAATAAGAAATAACGGGGAAAATGGGAAGCAGTGGCTAAATTTCTGGTGTTGAAACCGTTCGGTAAAGGCAAGAGTGCAGGGATAATTAGTCAAGTTATCCAGTCAGTGGTTTTACTCTGGCCTAAGTTTTACACCATCATACAAATACCTACTCCTCTCCAAAATATTCTAGTAGACAATTAATGGGGAGGCAAACAAAGAAGCATTAACATAAGTAGATGCTAGTTAATATGGCAATTGAAGAAAATAAGGAGAAAAGGGAATCCTAATTATAGGTACTTTTCTTTTAAAATTACCCAAATCCCACAATCTAGGAGGATAAAAATCACTGTTAATTAGGGTTTTCATTTTCTCTTAATTTTTTCTACACACATTTCTATTTTTTTCCTGTATAAATGAAATCATACTAAACAGTTTATATCCCATTTTCACTTAACATTATAGTCCAGAGCATGTTCCCACTGCTGGGCATTTAGGTTTTCCCTCCATTTTTTTTCCTCTGTGTTCCTTTGTGTTCTTCAACATCAACAGGACTGGAAGCGTCCTGAGACCACAGACTGCCTTTCTTGACTGGTTTCCCAACATTTATTAGTCCACTGTTGCACACGGAATATACATTTACATGTTGACTTTAAAAAGAACTATGTTGTAACCTGGTCCTCTGTGTCACAAAACTGAATTTTATAGTGAAAGCAAGATAAATAATCATGATTAAACAATCAAAGGCAGAATTTCTGAAGCAAGATGGTAGAATGAAAGAGGGATTCATTTCTGTTCTTATCCAATTCTCCTGCCCTCCCCCCAAAAAAGTTATTAAAGAAACTTAAAACGGTGTTAAACCTACAATGCTAAAGCAAGCAGGAGAAGAGAAAATAACAGGTGGAGATGTCGCTGTTTTCAGCAAATGGAGAAGGGTGGCTGGGTAAAGGGAAAGGACAAGCTGATATTTCAAGTACTTGCAAATGCAAATGAGTAAACACACTGCTTCCCAGGACAGACAGGGAAAAGCTGGGGAATCAGAGGCACCAGGCCCCTTGGAGGACGGGCAGGGGGTTACCAGAGGGGGGCTGGTTGAATGGGTTACAAGTCAGCCCCCAGATGGCCTTCCCAATGTAAGCGTCCAGGCACCTACTCCTTCTTCACTCTGGCAGAAGACGTGAGGTTTTTCATCAGAGAACGGGGTTAAAAGAGTCCACCAAGTGCCCAGCAGTACAATGAAAGCAAAAAAAGAGAACCCCACGGAGGCAAATGCGAGTGAAATTCTAAAATCTAAATTTGCTAGAGAGAGAATACTGACAGGATATGCATGACTGGGATTCCCAATGGCACAGGATTTCTCGACTATATTTTTAAACGCTAAGATAATGGAGTCATTTGTCCAAAATTCTATAGGAAAATAAATACCAGTTTAGAACTTTTTATTCAACCAAACGACCTGTGGTAAGCGGAATTCTGAAAGTGACTCTCGCTTGTGTACAATGCCCTCCCCTTTGAGTGTGAGTGAAACCGGGAGTATGAGGAGACCTCCGCTCTTACAATTATGCAGAACTGAGAGGAGCCAGGTAGGCCTAATCCAATGACACGAATCCTTTAAAAGGAGAGTTTTCTCTGGCTGGTAGCAGAAAAGAAAGCCAGGGATTCAAAGCATGAGAAGGATCTGATGGGCCCTTGCTGGTCGGAGGATGGAGGGGAGGGAACAAGGAACGTGGGCAGCCTCAAGTACAGCCAGCTAGGAACTGGGACCCCAGTCCTACAGCTGCAAGGAACAGAAATCTGCCAGCGCAGAAAAACTGGAAAAGGGGCCCCAAGCTCAGGCTGGCTGACATCTTGACTTTGGCCTTGTAAGAGCTTGAGGAGAAAACCCAGCTGACTTCTGACCTACAGAAACTGTGAGAAATGAAGAGAAACTGTCTAAGATGCAATGTTGTATGAGCCCCCTCTTTGCCCGCGCCCTGGTATTAGGAGCCCCTCCTCGGGAACAGTCACAGGATGGCATGAGAGCTTAGCCCCATACCCAGGATGAGGCTGGGTTCAGCAAGAATTGGCTTTGATCTTCACCCCCACCCCCATTCACCAAAGCACAACATTAAAAGATCTGGGAGAAACAATAGAGAGCAGGGTTATTACTTTCTTAGAGAGTCGGAAGGTTGAAACAGACTTGCTTTTTACCCAGCTTTACAGCTTTATACTATAACATAATGGAACAGAGCAAGGTTCCATATTGGGTTCCAGGGGTGGGTAAACTGAGCACGAGGACCAGTCAGCAGCAACAGTTGGGACCTGCTTTCAGCTGCCATCAGCAACCTCACGCCTCTTCTTTTCTTGCCCCGACGCTCCTGTTCTGCTTTCCATGCGCGCTACGCCCAAGTCAAGTCTCGACTCCTTTACTAGTCCAGTCACTAGCCCAACTGGATATTCCCACCTTCACACAGTCAGCCCCACACTCACTGAAGGCACTGTCGGTCCCTGTCTTGTGACCGCAGCACCAACGCCGTGAATGTCCACCATATGCCAGGAAACCTGTGCGAACCATCTCATTTCATCTTCACCTCAACCCTACGAAGGAGGTATTGTCATCCTCATCTTGTAGACGAGAAAGCACAGGTCCTATACAATGTGCAGGCCACACAATTAGTGAAAGAATGTATGCACTGGAAAATCTCACTCCGAAGCCCATTTGTTTTTTTTCCCCAATTAGAATCATGGCCCAATTTACCAAGACTCAACCAGGAACCCTATGCTTTTATCCTCTTTTCCTTTTTATTGTAAATAAGACTCCTAAAGTAATGACTGCTGACAGGTCAATGATCAATAAGAAATGTGATGCACTGATTTTAAGAAAAGTATCTGTCTTAAGCATCTCTTCAAAATGCTTAAGGCAGAGCTGTGAAATGTTTAAGAAACAAGTAAGAATTGTCTGCTAGCTTCAGGAGAGAAATAATTGTCACAAACTCTAACTTTAGTGGGAAACTGAAGCCATTACAGATATATCAAGAACTTTCCAAAACAGCTGACATAGCTGAAAAGGAAGACACAAATATTCTAGGCAGATATCTAATGGGTCGATAGAACAGGGAGCAAGGGCTCACTGAAGCAGTCACCAAGGAAGCCGCCCCTTGTTTAGGATTTACCATGTGAAGAAAGGTAGGAGCTTAAAAGCACATCAAAGAAAAAATGAAATGTTTCAAGAGCAAAAGACCTTACTTTGAATACAGTTTGAAGGTTACTGGAGCAATGAAGGCTTCCTATATAGAGCAAAAGAGGAAGGTATTTTTGATCAAAACATCATCAGGCTCATATTTAAATAGTCTTAGCTTATATCCCAGCCCATCAAGAAAAATTCTCTAAGAGAAAAATACACTAAAATAGTTCCATATTAAATATTTGATTTTATATATTCAATAAACATATATAAAATGTTCATAGATGATTTTGACATTTTTATAGTAAGTGCTCAATAAACATTAAGTGACTGAATAAATGAATAGAAAAGAGGTTTCCAGGAAATGAACTCCAATTTAAAACACTGACCAACAGAAAATCATGTTTCCACTTTCAACAGTTCAATGTACAGGAACCAAGGAGCTCACTCACACACCACACCGCACTTGCCAGGATGACCAGATACCCCCTCTCCTACATTTGAAACCAGACAGCATTGAGATGTGAGGCCGGCAACAATTACCTGGTTGGTTTTGTTTTTCTCTCTTACTATTTTCTACCTTATATGGTCATTTTCTTCTTATTTGCTCTTATGAACCTTGAAGGCTAAGACCCCCTGCTGACAGTAGGTACAGTATTTATGACATTGAACAGTGTGTACTGGTTAGGGAAAGGGAAAGTTTTTAAAATGTGCAACATTCCCAAGGCAAATATAGTTGTAACTACAACTTTGGATTACATTCCATTGCTTCCATTAGAACAGCTAATTGTCAACTGAGAGCTTACTTCAAGACAACATAAAAATGGAAAAGGGTAAGGATTTAGCCCTAATAAAAATAAAATAAAATGTGCGATTCCTTTGGTGATATAGGGCAGACGATTACAGTAGGAAAGAAGAAATGTATTTTGACCTTTGTACCTACTCTGCTGGGCAAAACATTCAGTTAAAGATAGAAGACAACTGACCCTGTTTCTCTCTGTTTTTCTTCAAGAGTTCTTTTGAGAAGGATGATTAAATAGACATGGGGTATACAGAAATATTAAAAGAGGTGGTATTTTAATTATGAGGGTGAATTTATATAAGAAAGCTCCGAATAAGGATTGAGAATATCTGATAAAAGTTGATATGGGCAAAAGAGAGGTAAGCAACTGAAGCTGGACGGGCAGAAGGAGATAACTGTGGTAAACTCACATCAGATAGGCTAGGACAGTGCTGAGAGCAAGGGGATCAATGAGAAGGAAGGGGAAGCAGTCAGAGCAGAAGACGACCAGGAAAGATCCGGCTACAGGAGTGAAAAGAAGTGACAAATACAGTCAACGATATGAAGGGAAACAAGCACCTAAGGCACAAAAGCCAGATGAGATACACAAAAGCACAGAGGAAAACACCTGAGAAGATGAAAGTTTGGTCCAGTAAAACGAACTCCTGGCTCTGTAGGGATTCTGCTGGGTCACCTCACAGGACAACTTGCAGAAACTTACACACTGAATGGCTCCTCCCTACTTCTTACATGTTTATCTCATCTTAAAGGACACATACATTTCAAATGATAAATTCAAAACCAAAGACAAAACATTCCTTCCCGTAAGGCCTATACTAATTCATTGTTAAATAACAAAGCTTTCTTTCAGTAATTTAGGCCTTGACATTATTCTCTTAAAAGATAGAGAGTTCACAAAATAATTCGCAACTTTCTCAATATACATCTCAAATACTCAAGAGTGTATTTTAAAGCCTACTTATAAAATAAATTTTAATATATTGAAATAATGTAATAAAGAATGATTTCCATTTTAGATTCTTTGACATTTCAAAGATGGATAACTGACCAACTGAAGGATCAACCAACAGATACATATGCTGTTGGAATTTTGTAAAAACAAACAAACAAACAAACAAAACCCAGTGTGTTTCAAAAATCAACCTAAACTTCATAGCAGAACTAATGATTAGGGATAACAAATATTTTTGTTTTACTAATCTGACAATATAGTCTATTTTACCATGTTAAGATTTAATATTTTAACACAGTTTTAAAATTTTTGAAATATTATGTGCTGCTTTTTAAAGTAATCATTTTTATTGTAAAAGAAGAAAAACTGGAGCAATCGAGTTTTCATCTGCTTTTTTTATATTTGCAAAATTTTTGCAATCAAGTAGAATAAAGAGAAGAAAATTACGGTGCTTTCTTATGAAAGTAGTATATGCAAAAAGGAATGAAGAGTCCTTCAAGTTGAAAGCTCAGGAGCTGACACACCTGTCTGTGCTATAGTTGCTGACAGACAAAACACACTGAATTTGTTTATTGATATGTTTAGTTCAGTTCAATCAATTAGTTCTTAACCAAGCCCTTACGAAACAGATGAAAGTGCACAGAAAACCCAAAACTTTCAGAGAAAAGTGGCAAAATAAGCATTTACAATGTATATCTGAATTTTGTAATATATAAAGTTGTATACATGGAAATTGCTCAATAAATATTTAATGACTGAATGAATGACTGATGTTTCAAAACATCCTGGTTTTGAAAACAAATTGTTAAAAGAGGAAAATCTCTTCTTTGTTAATATGAAAACTGGCTACAAGTTAACTATCAGCAAAAGTCATTCACTGCTACAATTTATACGCATATTGTAAGACCACATAACACCATTGTGCTTGAGTTAACAAGCAAAGCAGCTATTCCATTTATGTTGGCAATGTTCCGCAAACAACAGAGCTAAGTCCAGTAGATACAACATTTTCAAAATGCATGTAAACTATTTAGATGAATTCTTTCTGCTGACAATCCCGGGAGAGAAAAGAGAAAATGATGTGTTTTACCCTAAGAGCTCAAAGCCCTCTTGGGAGGTAATTCAATTGAAATTTTACATTCAGTCTAGCCAGGCAGTGATAAACAGATGCTTAAATTAGCTGCCTTATACCATAATCAAATATCTTAAGGAAAAAACTTTTTAACAAGAATATAGAGAAGAGGGTAAAGAGAAAAAAGAGGGGAAAGAAAATATTTTTTTAAACTTACTGATATTTTTAGGGAAAAAAACATGTTTTTGTAACTTCTTCTGTAAGTAGTACACCATAAGAATCAACCATGCCTTTCAATACATTACTGGTTAGTTCACAGCATTACCAGTTAGCACACAAATAATCAGAAATAACTAAATTTATATTAAGTTTTTTAAAACTGATATAATTTGCTGGGCTTTTTTTTTAAACAGTTGCATGTACAAAATGTAATTTGTATCTGTGTCTTTTACAATAAGCATCTTCAAGTCTTTGCTGAAAGTAATTAGTGGTACAAATAATAAATAAATAAAAGATGAAAGATTAAAGCTCATTCACAAAATTACTCCCACGTATCAAAATGGGTAAAACCATAAAAGCAGCTAAAAAAACAAATTATGACCAGTAACCAACCAAAGAAAAGTAACTTCACCTATATCAAAAGCCTGCAACCTTCATTTAGGTGACTCACTAGATTAACTAATGCTCTTATATTTTCCTCTAAAACTTATCTGCTGACACTCCCAGTCTGCAGAAAGCAGGCAGCTAATAAAGCCTGGAGCAACTCTCCATCAGTCCCATAAATATTGGCCTCCACTAGTTGAGCTATGTGTTTACCAAAAATCAGCTGTGCTGTTCTCAAACTAGTTCTTGCCAGTTGTACTTGTTACTGCAGCTATGTTGCTTAACTGAATATTAACCAAGGAGATATGAGTGCAAAAAGTGTCTTGTTTCTTACAAAAACTAAATTGAACGCTTCGGGAAGACTCAATATAGACCCATCACTGGGGGGAAAATGTCTGTTGATATAAGTGTGGGCAAGGATTTAAAAAACAAACTAGAAGCATTAGAAGTTAAAATCTAGAAGGATCCTGCACTGATTACTTTGCAAGGTTTTAAAGTTCTAACTTCAATTCAAAGAAAGTAAAACTGGAGATCACAGATGATGTACCAGAGGGTGTCTGATGCAAGAAAAGTCATGTTAAATTCCAACCAGACAACCAACACTCACTGAGCCTTGACCCCATTGAGAGAGCCAGGTGGAGGGACATTTATATGTCTCAACTGAGTATCGAGTGTTACGGTTTTCATGTATGAATCTTTTCTTTAAACAATTCTCCGCTTTAACTTCTTTTCTGTGATGAACTGACCAGCTGAGGTCTGATAAGAGCTTCTATGGACTCAGCTGGGACCTGGAGCACAGATGCAGGAGCTCACTCATGAGTGATAAGGCACCAGCACAGGCACAGGCACAGGATGCTTGGAGCACCCAGCCAGGCCTGGCTAGCAAGGAGAGGTCAAAGAGAACTTGAAAGGGGTTAAATCCTAAGAAGGATATAGAAGTTCAGCAGGCAGATAAGAAGAAGTGGTCTCTGAAGCAGAGAAAACAAAGGCGGGCGGTGCATTGCAGGCTTGTGAGTAAAGGGCAAAGGGGGGTGATGGAAGGTGAGGCTCATCCTACCTGCCACGGCCAAGGCTTTGATTTTTATCAGGAAGGCAGAATAATTTGAAGAACTTCAAGTAGAGCAGTAACCAGATCTCTATTTCAGAAATACTGCTCTAGCCCAGTATGGTGGACAGAGAAGGGTAGCTGTGAAATTAGAACTGGGCCCTTGGGGTCGGAAAAGAATATGGATTTCATGTCTAGGAGGTAGAATTGACAAGAATTCGAGAGAGAGCTGATTAGAAGAGTGCGAAAGAGAAGATGTCAGAGGACCCCACGGGCTTCTACCATGGGAATGAGATGGATGATGGGGGCCCTTGAACAAGCATGGACATGGGGGAGACCCAGAGGGAAGGGGCATGGCTCTCAGCCTAGAGGAAGACAGCTGAAGAAGGGCTTTAAACGTTTTTCTTAAGATGGGAGAGATCTGAGCGTGCCTGCAGGCTAGGGAAGGGGGGATGGAGAGAAAGAGCTGGAAACGAGAGGTGATAGGATGCAGAGCGACGGACCGGACGCTGGCCAGGTGAGTCAGTTCACCACAACGGCAGCCGTATTCTAAAAGGCGGATTCGAGGGCCTAGAAATCTCTATTTAAAAAAGTCCCCCAAACTAGCACAAATTTAAAGGTTGAAAGTTTACAGGCCTGTCTAGTACTGAGATGTATGAGATGAATCTGATTTCGAAATGTGGTTAAGTCTATTTAGCTTTTCATAACAATTTTCCATAACAGATGTTGAATTTTAAAATTCAATGAATAGGGACTTCCCTGGTGGTGCAGGGGTTAAGAATCCGCCTGCCAATGCAGGGGACAGGGGTTTGAGCCCTGGTCCGAGAAGATGCCACATGTCGCAGAGCAACCAAGCCCGTGCACCACAACTACTGAAGCCCGAGAGCCTAGAGCCCGTGCTCCGCAACAAGAGAAGCCCCCGCTCACCACAACTAGAGAAGGCCCGCGCGCAGCAACGCAGATCCAAATGCAGCCAAAAAATAATTACTTAATTAATTAATTAAAAATTCAATGAATAAATAAATAAAAAATAAAAAGGCCTCCCAAGTTACTCTATTACTGCTCTGTGGAATGGAGCTGGAACCACTGACCAAGAGCTCACATGGAGGATTTGGTATCTAAGACTTAAATGCTTCACTTTTCAACTCTATAATTTCCTCCGGCGTTCCGTTTTAAATGGCCAATTAAAATTATAAAGAATTTTAATAACCTAAGGGTACAATCAGGTATCTTCCTCTCTAATCCTTAACTTTGTCTTTATCACCCCCAATTCTAGCGTGGATTGAAAAGCCTTTCTTGAGGTTTGTTCTCAGACTTCAGATGATTCAGCATCAAAACACTCCTGGGGTTCTTATCTGTTTCAGTCCCAGGCAGTCAATTCATCTTCCTAAATAGTTCACAGTTATCACCGGGAAAAGTTTTATGTTGCATTTTCATCTACTCTGCTCTCTGATCTCCTGCTTCCTCTCCCTATAAGCAACAGAAGTGGGGAAAGAAAAAAGAAGAGAAAGAGAGAGAGGAAAAGAGAGAAGAGCTACACGCGGAGTCTTTTCACTGTGAAGATAAAGCCTTTCTTGACTGTGCGATCACAAAAAGTTCTCTCCACACTCGCAACAATTTTGTAAGCAGCATTTCATGCCAGCCTCAGAGCTACACTATTTTACATAAGGCAGCAAGTCCCGGTGTAACTTCACTTTCCTTAGCACCCCTTTAACAATGGTATCCGTCCAGAAACTGCTTTAGATTCTGTTTCCCTAATCATTTCCTCCACCAGCTTGTATTCCTTTCATAAAAGAACATTTCAAACAAAATTTAAAGATACTCTTAAAGAACATATTTAGAATAATTTCAATATGTGATTACTCCGGTCTATATTATTTTCCTATTCATGTCATGAGTGCAAGTTTCACTTCCTAAATAAGACTGACAGAAGTTACTCGAGAGCAGAGATCAGGTTATAAGTGCTGCAAGTAAAGTGAATATTAGTGTTAAGATGGGGAACTGGGAAGGAGATGAACACTTATTGGATGTCTGCTATGTGCTATGATGTATACGTTATCTCATTTAACTTTTACGACAACTCTGTGAGATATGACTATCCTCATTTTGCTGATAAGGAAGCTTGAGTTCACAGGGGCTCAGAGAACCATACAGCTATTGAGGGGCCAGGCCAGAATTCTCGGCCAGGTCTAGGAGTGCAAAGCCCACACTTTTCTTCGGTTATTATATACGGTGAGGAAAGAAAACAGGAATAGTTACATATTTGGGAGAAAAAAATTAAAAGGTTTATATGGAAGAACAGTAATAAAGGAAAGAGGCAGGAGAAAGCAAAGAAACTGCTTGAGAAACAGAAGAGGGACCGGAGCTCCAGGTGATGCCAGCACTTGGGGAGGGAGGGGGCAGCGGCAGGAGGGGAGGGGCGGCTGGTCACGTTGAATGTGGCCGATTCGTCCAAAAGCATCAACACAGGGAAGACCTGGCCTAGATGGGGTTCTTCAAACTTAAAACCCGAGGACAGGTGGTCAGAAATCATCACTGGGGCAGGTCAGAAATCATCACTGGGGCAGTGCCCACGAGAGCACTCAGCTCGAAGAGGCTCCCCTGGAGAAAAGGTGGGGCGCCTGTTGATGGGAGAGAACACAGGTGCGCTTGTCCTCGTGGGGAGGAAAGGTTGGTCATCTGGGGGAGAGTGGATACAGCACCAGGAGGAACAAGAGCACAGGCACAGAGGTATTTGAATTAAAAACGCTTGTAATCAAATAAGAGACACAAAGGAGAAAGTGAATATACGGGAGACATGAAGGGTAAGCCAGAAGCTCATGAGAATGGTCACCAATGGGATGAGTGACCAGTGTCACCTACGGGGTGGTGGCAACAAGAGGAAAGGATGGGGGGGTGGGGCAGTGGGGCAGATAAAATGAGGGAGCGACACTTCTCTGAGGACACTTCCAATTTGTTGGAGCCATGTTAATATTTTACATAAGGAAAAAACCTCAAGGATGGGGAAAAAGCCTAAAAAGGAATATAAATAGAAACAACTGAACCTAACTCTATTTCCAATGAATAACACACATACCTATACTGTCGACAGGAGAAAAGGGGACCAATCCAAGCGACGTGTGTGTGTGTGGTAAAATATATATAACATAAAATTTGCTACTTGCACTATTTTTTTTTTTAAAGTATGATTTCACTTATATGAGGTACTTTATTTTTTTAATTAATTAATTTTTGGCTGTGTTGGGTCTTTGCTGCTGCGCGTGGGCTTTTCTCTAGTTGCGGCGAGCGGGGGCTACTCTTTGTTGCGGTGCGCGGGCTTCTCATTGTGGTGGCTTCTCTTGTTGTGGAGCACGGGCTCTAGGCGCACGGGCTTCAGTAGTGGTGGCACGTGGGCTCAGTAGTTGTGGCTCACGGGCTCTAGAGTGCAGGCTCAGTAGTTGTGGCGCACGGGCTTAGCTGCTCCGTGGCATGTGGGATCTTCCCGGACCAGGGCTCGAACCCATGTCCCCTGCACTGGCAGGCGGATTCGTAACCACTGCGTCAGCAAGGAAGTCCACTTGCACTATTTTTAAGTGTACAGTTCAGTGGCATGAGTTACATTTACAATGCTGTGCAGCCACTACCACTATCTATTTCCAAGACTTTTCCATCACCCCAAACAGAAACTCTAGAGCTGGTAAATAAGCAATAACTCTCTAGCCCTTCCAGTAACTTTCAACACAAAATTTTGACCACATACCTTCAAACTAAAGATTAAAAAAATAAAATAACTGTGAACAAAAACTGAAATCTAGTTAGTAGGATTGTTTCCCACACTGCTATGGGTTAGCAATTCTGAAGCTCCTTTCCGCATACTCTAGAGTTAAGCAAATAAGAGAATAAACTCTGTGCTTTTGGATCCAATTTGGAGCTGGCAGTATAAACTCCTGCTCTTACTACTCTGAAGAGAGAATTATGGAAACAGATACAGATGTCTGTGCACGCACATGAATGTATTTCCTAGCTCTGTCTGCTAAGAGCACCTAATAGCAAGGACACGGTAGCAGCAGTGGTCAGTCCTAGTGCCCAGATCCTGGGTTCTAAATTCCATTCTTCCAAAAAAGGAGCCAGGGCGCTGGAGAAATCGCTGGCTCCTGGGCTAGAGCTGGGAAGTACAAGAAGAGATGGATCATCTTGTTGGGCCACAGAGTAACGAAGTGCTCCTAGAACGATGGAAACATGTCAAAGAACACCAAGGCAACTTGGGGGGCTTGCGTGGGCCAAATCAGGGACAATTTAAGTACCAAAATAAATGATGACAGTCATGGAGTATAACCACTGACTAAAATAAAAATCCACAAGTGGGGACTTCCCTGGTGCCACAGTGGTTAAGAATCTGCCTGCCAATGCAGGGGATATGGGTTCGATCCCTGGTCCGGGAAGATCCCACATGCCATGGAGCAACTAAGCCTGTGAGCCACAACTACTGAGCCTGCACTCTAGAGCCCGCAAGCCACAACTACTGAAGCCCGCGTGCCCTAGAGCCACATGTGCCACAACTACTGAGCCCACGCGCTGCAACTACCGAAGCCCGCACGCCTAGAGCCTGTGCTCCACAATGAGAGAAGCCACTGCAATGAGAAGCCCGTGCAACACAACAAAGACCCAATGTAGCCAAATAATAATAATAAATAAATAAATAAATAAATAAAATAAAACACAGCTGTAAAAAAAAAAATCCACAAGTGTACACTGATATAAATACATGAATAAATAAGTGAGAAAGAAGGAAAAAGCTCCCTTAGAGTAGAATGCCAACTAATAAATGTAGAAGGAAGGACAGAATTAGAAATTTACCATCCAGCAACTATAATGGTAATAACTGGTCCAGGTGAAAATCATCAGTGGATGCTAAAAGTGGTGGATAAAACTGGGTGAAAAACAGAATGTTTACATCACCTTAAAGCATCTCCCCACAAGAAAGTTAGCCATGACAAAGAGAAAAATAATAACCTGACAGTGGAGAAGCCTGGCAGACACTGCCTTAACCAAGGAAAGTCAACGTGAAATCAACACCACTGGGCTCTTCACACGGCCCACGAGAAGAACACACCACCACTATTCTGTGGGATTCCGGACAAAATCACATAACTTGAATCTCATGAAGAAATATCTGACAAACCCAAACCGAGGGACATTTTACAAAATAAGTAGCTTATTCTCTTCAAAAACAGCAAGGTCACTGAAAGGCAAAAACAGACTGAGGAACTGTTCTAAATTAAAGAAATTAAAGAGACGTGACAACTAAAGGCAACATGTGATTCCTAATTGGATGCTGGACCAGAAACATTTTTGTTTTCTTTTGCTGTAGAGGATATTATTGGGACAACTGATGTAATTTGAATATGGTCTGTAAATTAGATAATGCCATTATATCAATGTTAATTTCCTGATTCTGATGACTGTATTGGGGTTACATATGAGAAATTTCTTGTTTTTAGAAAATACACACTGAAATATTTAAGGGTAAAAGGGCATCTTGTCGGCAACTTTCAAACGGTTCAGGAAAAGACAAAAGAAAGCGTGTATATATATATATATATATATATATATATACAGAAATAGAATGACAGAGCAAATGAAGTAAGATGTTAATGTTTAGGGAATATAAATAAAGAATATATGGGGGATTCTTTGTGCTAGTCTTACAATTTTTCTGTAAGTCCGAGATTATCTCCAAGTAGAAAGTAAAACAAAACCATCCAGTGTATTAAACCAGCTATTGCTTAATATTTTTGCAAGAACCTCAAGTGCTCTCTTGGGCAGTTCCTGAAGCCCACCGGTGACTTGCTCACTCCTTCGACCCCCTTCCGATATGAACCACTGCATCTTCAGACAGCTGTAACTGTTAGACAGTTCTTCCTTATACTGAGTCTCAATCTATGCCCTGTGTATTTTTCACCTATCAAACCTATGTGCTTTTTCCTGTGGTTACAGTCTTATTTCCCTAAATCCTTTCAAAGGCTTTCTACCAACTTTAGGTTTCATGGTAACATGTTCTTTTTTTTCCGAGACCAAACTCCTTGCTCTCATTTTCTTGCTTTTGAAGATTTCTTTTCTCAGCCTCTTAATAGTACTATTTCCTCCACTATAAAATGAAGTAGGTGGACTCGATGGCCTCTCAGACCCTAGCACAAGACTATGAATTTCTCAGAGGCAAGGACTGTGGAGTACCTGTATGCCTGCCGCTGACACATGGTATATCTGAATGCACGTGTTGGACTCACCAAACCTCCAAACCCAACATGCTAAGACCAATGTTTCTTTGATATTCTCCAGTAAGCGGATCTCTGCGCAATGCCACACGCTATACCTAATTTTCCAAAATCTGAATAAATTTTTGTTTCCCTGCAATCCAGTAAAATATATAATGCACCCACCACTTTAGGAAATAGCTGTTTTTGTGAAGACTTGTGGTTAAATCAAACCTGCTTGATTTATAGTTTTGAACCCACTGTAAGTACCCAATCGATAGCTGTTTAACTGACTTTACTATTTCTTTCCATTATTCATCCTATGACACACCTGTGAAGTTACAGGAACAACTCCTATGGAAGCCGATCAACATCTAATATAAACAGTCCCTAGTGATAGTATCTCTGCTTAAGAATCACAAAATGCAGTTCTGTAATTTAAAAAAAAAAAAGTCCACTAGGGCAGAGGAGGTAAGTA
Organism: Balaenoptera ricei; assembly: GCF_028023285.1. NCBI lineage: Eukaryota > Metazoa > Chordata > Mammalia > Artiodactyla > Balaenopteridae > Balaenoptera > Balaenoptera ricei. The sequence continues at coordinate 24,165,247 of NC_082640.1, forward strand.
ACTCATCCAGAGTTACACAGTGAATTAGATTTAAAGCTGGAACTAGAACTCAAGCCTAACCACCCCCCAACTCCCCTCCACTCCTGGTCAGAGCTCTTTCTACTGTATCCTATCACTCTGCCAACTTGATCCTGGAATGCTTCCTTGAGGATAATTTTTTCATTACATTTAAACACACAATTGTTACTCTATCATGTTTTGACGACCTCTCTAGAAATGGCGTGTGTCTTGCTCTCTTTATTTGTAAAACATATATAAACATATTTGATATAAAAAACAAATTATTTATAAAGTTCATGCTTCATTGCTAAATTTTGCATTAAACCCACCATCCATTTTATTCTTTTTTTTTTTTTGTCCCTTTTATATGTTTCAGTGACAAGAGTCTTTTGTTTATCTCCTTCCTAATTTAATTATTAGATCACCCTGTTTTATAAAACATATGGTTCTTTAAAAGGGAATTCTGGAATTTTTATATACTGCTGACACAGAGGTACTAATTAAAGGCAACTCTTAAAGGTTAGGGACCCAGGGTATTAAAATATAACTGAAGATTTTTAAGGTACGCCACAGTATTGCAATACATGGTGGGAAAATCGTGTCTTCAAAGACCTAACTTTTTAAGGGAATCCTTTGGTGAGGTGAATAATTTCGCCCTAATTTATCTCTTTGTCCCTCTGAACACTGATATGCTGGATTTGCAGAAATGTAGATAAGTTAATATGAATGGGTTATACAGTTGAAACGTTAGACATTCTATATTACTCACCATCAACAATGATGTTTGCCAAATTACAATGTAAATAGCTCGGTGATGAGTAGTAAGGAGTTGCTTCTGGTAACCTTGCTAGCAGGAACAGAAACCATTCAGAAAATGCACACAGAAGAGGGACTTAAAGCACAGGAAGAAACAATTTGTTCTGTGTAGAACAGCTTGTTCTAGAAACATGAATGCATTTATAAGAAATTGCTCTCAAAGGAAACTAATGGCAGCAAGATGATACCTATCATACAATCCAAGAGGGGGGGCAATATAGGAAAATTCTCACATAGCTTCTGTTACTCAACTGTTTACTTATCTTAAGTTCTCTTAAGCATTGTTTTATAGTGCTAGGGGTATTGGTTGGAATAACTGTATATTTTTGATTTCTCACATCCACTAATTCCCTCCAGATCCTCACCGGACCTTATATACAGATGATCACACTAACTAGAAAATATTTTTTGTTTTCAGATGTGCAAAAATGTTTCAAATGAAAGCACTATTCGAAACTGAGGTTTTATTTTCCCCAAAAGTAGAAGGAATAAATTTTTAAAATCCAAGTATGTATTTTTCTTTACATGCCTTTTTATCTGTAATGATACACGTTGATAAGACTAAAACTAAGAAACAAAACCAGAATTAAAACAATAGTTGAAAAGCCACACATAAAGCCAGAAAGGTAAATAACTATGGTCCATTAGATGGACAAAGCAAGTTACCTAACAGGTAGAGGTAGAAAAGTAAATATCCTGAAAACATCTCTCGTTATTTCGAATGCTGTCTGAATTATCTTACTTTTTAAAAGCCTGTGGTTACATGCTGTATTTCTTTTAGGAGTCCATTTGGTGACTCGTTACTACAATAAATTTCTAAATATCATCTAAAATAATAACTGTGCCATTTTCCAAATAAAACAGTTCCTTGTTGTTGTTCATCTTAATCTTGTGACAAAGATGAGGGTGGGCATCATCATTTCATTTAATATAAACTGAAAGTAGTTCTGACTCCAAACTATACAAGATAAATATATATAATCAAATATGTATTAGCATGTAACCAAGTGAAATGCAAGGTTGCATTTCATTAATAGCATATAATTCCAAAAATCTTTCATAGACAAGTTTGCAAGTAGTTATCTACTGTACATTTTAATGTTTAAAATTGGTCAAGGTAATTTTATGCCAAAGGTATAACTTCTTAAAATAAAAAGGATGAAAATGGAGAAAGGAAATAAAAGTTCCTTGTTATTCTGCTATTTGGAAACAGTACTTAAACAAAAAACCCAAACATGGACATATTTAACATTTCATAAAATTATACATGTTTAATCTTTTAACTTCACAAGGATATCTGTATTGGAAGCAGCCTAAATGTCTGAAAAAAGTAAATTGGTTGACTGTATTACAATGCATCTAGAGGTGGGTTTACCATGAAGCTAATAGCCTTTGGATTCCCCTAAGGCTGTATATCTAATTTTTAAAAATTTCTTATTAAAATATAATAAGTATACGAAAAGTACGTATATTACAGCATACGGCTTGATGAACTTTCGCTCAGATCAAGAGAAGGGCATGACCAGCAGCCTAGGCTTCCAGTCGCCCCTACCCTCCACAAGGTCACCACCACATGCTCTTTTAAGAGCAGAAGCAGTGCTGTGTTTGGTCTGGCTTCTTTCACTGACTCTATGTTTGAGAGATTTTTCTATATTTTCTGTAGTTGGAGATCATTTTTCATTGTCATATAATATTCCACACTGTATATGTATGTATGTATGTATGTGTGTGTGTGTATATATATATATATATATATATATATATATATATATATATATATATATTCCACCATCAATAGGAATTTGAATCTGCTTTTTTGTATTTGTTATTTTATATTACTTTCTTAAAGAAGGCTCCCAGAGCTGTATAAGCTTTAAGCCTCACAAAACCAAGATCTGCTCCTGGGTATATCCATAGGACGGTCTTGTATTCTTTTTAAAGGCATGTTTTAGAACAACGAATAGCCTGGGAAGGTCAGAGGCACACTATCTGTGACCTATCGTTTTGCAGTAAAGTGGCATATGGTATGTACTCATAAATGTCTACTGAATAAATGCCAAATTGGAAAGTACAGTAAAAGTCATCGAAAGGAAACCGTGACAGGTAAGACGACAGAAACATTAGCTCAAATGTTTTTCACATTTGAATTGTCATCACACTATGGGAACTACCTCTCTAGCCAGGCCCTTCTCAAAACAACATACGTGGTGTATAAGGGGCATTTGAAGGGGAAAGAGGGACGCTGAATTTATCATGCAGTTTTACAAAGTGGAGTAAGAACCAAGAAACCTCATTCTATCTCCATCTGTCACTAACTAGCTTTTAAGACTTTAGTCAGGTCACTTTATCACTATGAACCTGAACCACCTTATTTTTTACCTTGAAGGGTTGTAATCTCAGACGTCTCTCCAGTTCTATGATTCTTAGACTCTCTTACTGTAAGATAATAATGATAAAAGAAAAGTATTTCTACTTTTTATTAAAAGAGTATTTGAAAATTCTAATAATATATTATGCTATATTCTCATTATATTCTCATTCATATTCTGAATATTTAGGAACTAAGTAAACAGGTAGTTTAATTTTTTTCTGTGTGTCTTAAGAACTGAGCAAGAAATTCCAACTTAAAAAAAAAAAACTTTTGTTGACTATTCTGGGCTAATAAGTGTGTATACCTACTTTACTGAAAGTTTTTAAAATACCAAGAAATTAATCACGTAAAAAACATTCAAATGTGGGGGGAAAAAACCCTACTAGGTATCCACACCCTTACCACCTCCTCAGTCCCTACCAATGAGTTCTAAGGCTACAAATTCAGGTATCGTTAAAACATTTATAAAGTCAGTATTAATTACTCCTAAAGACTCAGAGGCTGATAATTTTCTCATTTTTCTGTAAGATTCTCAACGAAGTTTGTAGTTACAAAAAGGGAGTAACAAGTAGTAAGTTATAAAGTAAAAGTATTTTTAAAAATCAAAAAGAAAAAGGATAGTAACAGGAAAAAATAAACATCGGATGTGGAATCTCCATTTTTTAAAAAAAGTAGTGAGCCGATAGGAAAGTGAGCAATTTGGGTAAAGGAAGTTCAAAGAGAGATCTGAAAATCAGGATGACAGTTTTATTTAGATTTGCTAAAGATAAAGGAAGCAAATCAAAGTAAAAGTGATGGGTTTAGCACCGTCCTATTTCCAGTACAAGGAAATAGTCTGGAGGAAGAATCATGCACTTTCAATGTTCAAGCAATCTGTTGGGGGAGGTGAAAAAATAGTTTTAATAGGTGGCAGAAAAGTTAAAGTGTAGATAAAGATTTCAGTAAAATAACTGATTTTGGCTATACTCCAAAGGTAAAGAAAGTAACCAAAGAGCTTTTACGACTTTTAGGACAATACATTTATATTTTCAAATAAGCTAATTAAAACTAAATGCACAAAACGTGACGTAACAATTAATACCCATGACCTTGTGCACAGCTCCCACATTCATGAACATGTGAGGCTCTCACTGGCTTCTCCCTCCCACGTGTACGATAAACGCATTTCCGACAGCAGCATTTCAGTAGCTACTGTGACAATAAATAAGTCGTTCCTTCAAACTTAATTCTTACACAACCAACAGGAAAACTTTTCGAAAGCAATCTGCTTTAAAATACTGTTGACTGTTCATGATTAAATTTAGAGATGACAAGGCCCACAATCAGGAATACGGAGATTCCTGAACATTGCGGGTAAAGCACTGTTTTCCAGTAACAATCTTTTTAAATTAAAAAAAAAGAAAAAAAAGCACTTTACACTATTTTAGGAAATTAACCCTAAGCAACAGTCTCATCTTTCCCTTGTTGAAATTTTCTCTGTTTTGACTATTCAAGAACAAAGAAAAGAAAAATACCAATCACTTCACCAACTAATTTATACACATGTAACATTTACCTTTTGGTCATTAGGTGTCTCCCTTCATTATACAGAAGAGACAAACCGTAAGTAAGAAGGAAGAAAAAAAAAAACACTTTTTTTTTTGTAAATATAAATTTTAAAGTTTAAGAGTAATATGAGATTACTATCACTTCTTTGGAGTTTGACTATATTCTGTCAGTAAAACAGTTCTCTGAGGGCAAAAAAATTTATTTGCTTTTGAAACCAAGTTTGCTATTATTGCCCTCTTGATTAAAGTACAATTAAAATGTTCTCCACGAAAAGAAGTAAAAACGTGCCACTTTTTGCAACGCACTTTTCTGTCGGTAGATAGGATTTCTCCTTTTTCTCTTCTGTTTGGAGTAATCAGACACCAGAGATGGGGGGCAAATTTACTAAATTAGATATATTTAAAAAGGACCATTGTTCTATTTTTAAGGCTCTAATTTTCTTAATATTGCATTAGGACCACCATACAAAGATAACTTTTGAAGAAACAGTCAACTTCTATTTCAAACTGCTTTTCCCCTCGAGGCCAGCCGCTGTCCTGGTCCCACTCACCCTACAATACAGCCTGTCTGCTCTCAGTGGCGTTGGCCATACCTTCCTCCACACCTCTGGATTTTCTCTTTGTTATGACACAATCTCGCCAATCCAGTAATAAAACAAATCGACCTAACGTTGAGGGAAAAGTGTCATTCTTCAGCCAGAAAGAGAAATGGCTAAGTAGGTAGAAATGTAGGCCCATATTAGAAAGATTAATAAATGTGAGGCTCAGAGACCATCATTTATAGGAACTTTCAAAGAAAACGGTTACAATTTCCAGAAACGGTGCCAGATGTTTACATTACCTTCAATTTAAATGGTTAAATAAATAAACAATGTGTGAAGTATGGAGAGAGGGTGAAAAAGTAAGAAGGGACAATTATGACAGCAATAGCGTTTTTTATTTACTACCATATAAATACCGACTGATAAATAATACCTAAATCAACATGAAGGCTGCTTTCAGTCCTTATTTCAATTAATGGCTCAGATAAGCAAGCTTCATTTAAAACAAGGAAAACTTACAAACTGGTACCTTTAATTGAGTGCTAAAGGAAAAACAGTGCATTTTGGAGAATTAAGAAATATGAACGCAAGCAGGGGCAGCGTGATTCCAAACTATAAACCCACGAAGTTCAGAAAGGCTTCCTTTTTAATAAGACTACTGAAGAGGAAAAGGAACTCGAGTTCAGTATGTAACTTCTTTAGTATACGTGTTCTCGATAGTTATGTGATATTTGTAAGCAAGTAATCTGGGGAAAATTCTTCCAAGTAATCTGCACCTTGAGGGAAAATTACTTCAATTGACATTTCTCCTAACATTGTAGTCCTGTTTCCCACAGAAAATTAACTGAAAAAAATATTAAGATGAAACGTAACATTTTAGAGCCTACGTTTTCTAATATATTCATGAACATATGTCATAAAAGTATTCCTCTGAGTAAGAAAGAAAACAAAAAACAACAAAAAATCCTTTTTGTCTTTAAACGTGTAGAGCTTATTTATATCTTTGGGTTAGAAAAGAAGTGCCAAAATAATGCAATACTCACCATCATCTCTTGATAAGTATAAGGTCTTTTTTTCCTACCACCATCCCCCAACCAAGGAAGCAGAAATCTGATTTTTGCAGGAAAGTCCAGAGGTAAAGATATATGTAACTTCATAAAAATGATTATCTTAACAAGTAAACTCAATTAATATGTGTAATTTATAAATGCCTTGTAATATTTATTCTTTTGCATTTCTTTAAAAAAATTAGCCTCTAAAACTTCGGCAGTACAGGTTTAAATGTAGAGCAATTAAGGACTTCTAAAAACATTAATCTGTTCCTCAGTTTTTCTCTTCTTTAAAATGCTTGTAAAATTAATTGCACTCATGAGCTCCATACAAATAAATAAAAACAGTAAGAGGTATATTTTATATGACAAGCTTACAGCTTTACAAATTCGTTAAGAGCATGGCAATAATATTTTCAGTGCATTTTACAATTACTTATCGATCCTAATGCACTTGACTTATCTGGAGAGATAAAACTTATCTTGACCTTGCTGAATACAAACAGCCTCAACTAAAACCTGTGATGGCCTCTCCAGGGGGAAAACACAGCAATAATCATTACCAAGATGATACAGGAACAGTAAGCACTCGATACAAAGGCTTCCACAAAATGAAAACTTGTTTTACTCTCACTGTGGTCATAAGCCATGAGAAGACAATAGCTTTATATCTATGGATAAATAGCATTAAGTTACTTTATTTAATCGACCTAACATATTTTAGTTGCCTAACAAGAATCTAGTACAGTTTCTATATATCCTCTGTCATGTGGCTGCTTCTTCAAAACACCTGGTCTCATCTGTCTCATGATGCACCTAAAGCACAGAGAGTGTGGGACTGATGGGAGGAAGGGGAGAAAACTAGAAGGTCTTCCGACATCTGTAACGTCAGGGGAATTTAGGGGGAAATGACAGAGCTTTCTTAAGGCGCATTCCAATCTTCAGCTCACGCTTTGTTCCAATTCCTCTAAAATATTCTAAAAATATACATATAGTGACCATAAAATACATAAAAGATATTTCTAAATGCTTTTTTAAAAATAATTACATTGGTAGCTCCCCTCAACCATCTTATTCCTCTCTCAAGTTTTACCCCGCATTTTTATTGTCAGAGTGAATGGCTAAATCAACATTAAATCACCTATTCAGCTTTTCAAAGTCTGTGATACATAAAGTAGGCCAATGCAAGTCCTTCTTCACCTTTTAAAATAAAGGCCTGTTCTGAGATAAACACAATTTCAACAGTCGATTAGACCCTTAACTAGAGTATTACATAAAGTTAAAAAAAAACACCAAAACTTGAAGAAAATGCTAGTTAATTCCAGAATTTCACATGGCTGCCAATTAAAGATTTAAAAATAAACTAAACCATTAAGATTCTTAATTCTCAAATACTTTTCTTTTACAAATGTTAAAGCATAGGATGAAATTAATTTCAAACACATTAAATTATTACTTAATTTTTTAAGTTCCTGAAAATTATATCACTAGTAATCTATAATTTGATTTCAAATAAGATTCCTGTGTGTTTTAAGCTACTCTGGGATTTATGGATAAATTATGACTTTATGAATCACAGCCCTGACAACTTCAAATTCAGGCTTGGATTTCCTCTAACCGCCCTGCCGCCCCCGCCCCCCACATTTCCCACGGCAGCCAGGCACTGAATGCACGTTTACTGTCGTTTTATGTAACATTTATGTTCCTTTCAGAAAGAGAGGTTTAACTTTAATTGTGCTTTAATATTCACTATTTCAGTAGCTAAATATCGACATCAGTAGTTTGATTTTAAAAAGGCACGAAAAAGAAATTACATAGAGAATTTGCTAAGTAGATCAGTGGTTTCTTAAAGCAGCACACTAATGCTGATACATTTTTTAAAACCCTGCAAGAATTCCTTGTCCTCTATTATTATTCAGGGCACCTGAACACAAGATATTATTACTATGGCACATTAACTCTGCTATTTCTCAAGATAGAACCAGGAATTTTAAACGTTTCCTATCAAATAATGTGCTCAGAGCACCTAAATAAAACATACTGTGATTTTATACATTTCTATCTACAATATAGTGCTGATAAACCACAATATAACTTTCTGTATTTTAATAGGTGACAGTTTTTGGCATTGGCTATAGAAAAGTACAGGCTAAAAAAAAAAACCACCATCCACAAACTCTGCCACAAAGAATAAGGCTCCATTGCTAATTATATAGGGAACTGATTTTAATTACACAGAGAACACTGCTTTTAAAAACACTTTCCAAACTGCAAAAGCAGATGGGGGAGTTAGTGAATCAATAAAACACATCTACCGTGTTACAACAGTGCCCTCTACTGGTAAGTGTCAAACTTTGCAGAGAAAAACAACATTTTACTCAGAAACTAAAGCCGGAGAGAACTTTAATTACTGAAAATTTTGCTGCCTTCTTTTAATATAAATAATCAAATTCAACTTGTGTCACTTTAAACCCAAATCAATATTTACCTTTATATTTGAAAAGCTTCTTAATGAAATTTAGAGTTTTGAAATAACTAAATTTAAGAAATACGGCTTACAACTATACCATCTGGGTAAAAGACAATTTTTTTTTAATAATAAATATTAGAAATATTTAGATAATTTGTAAATAATATTTCTTAATCTAAAATTTGCATATTTAGTGCAAGAAACTAAATTTTCACTCATTAAACTGTATGAATTTTTACCTAATTCTCTCCATCATGCATAAAATGTCATAATATCAAGATAACAATAGTTATTTGTAATCAACTTAGATTCAGAGAAAATTTATTTCTCGTACTTATTTCTTTTAACCAGCTAGTATTTCTTAAACTAGTAAGTGTTTCTGTAAGAATACCCTTGGTTTCAGCAACAATTAACAATCTATGCTTACTTTTAGCATATGGATCTCAATAACAAAACAACCATCCTTACTATTATAGTTCTTGCATTTGAAGTAAAAAACTTGGCCACACATGAAATCTGATTTACAAGAAATCACAGTATGAGACGTAAAGTTACATGTACTTTAAAATCTTTGAATCTTACACTGTAAGATCGAAAACTTTAAAAAATAGAGCTTAAGAACAAGTACATCAACTGACCTCAATGTATTACGATTTTTAATCTAGCAAAAATAAACTATTCCTTATATCTAGAGCTGAAGAAACTCTCCTGTTGTTTTTCCTTATAAACAGTTTATTTCTATCACAGATATATACAATCTAAGTTACAGAAACTGTAATTTAAAAAGCAGTACAAGAACTTCATAACTGTGTAGGAAACCAATTTGTTTTATATAACATGAAACTCAAGAAAGGTGATGCCCAGAATATAGTCTTTCAGCAACTTAAATCCAGGTGGGAGGGAGAACGGGGTAGAGGAAGGGATAGAGAACAAGGAAGCCACAAGCAGGAAGCTGTCAGGCAAGAGGGTAAAGTCTCTGGTGGGGGCAGGGGGATGTTGAGAGGTCCAAGGAACAGACTTTGAGAAAAAGAGGAAGAGGCAGAAATGTCTCCAGTTGTGCTGCTGGGCAAGGGCTAAAACTTTCAAGTGAGAAGGGTTCAGCTGATGGTTTAACCAGTTACCACTGGACTCTTCTTCAACAAAAGACCCCCATTTCTCAGTAGCAGTTAATTTTCAATTTTATAATGGATGTCAACAGAAAAATACAATTTACATTATGAACACTGCTTTTATAGTGAATCACCAGAAAATATCTTCAATTAGGAAAGAAACTGTATGCAAACTGACCACTGGAAGAGAAGAAACAGAAATAATTATGTAAGCAGCAGAGAATTACATTAGACGTGAAAATGGAGCGAGTATACCCTGATGGATCTGAGGATTTTTTTCTGAAAGAGTCAGAATTGGTATGTACTTTAAAGCACGACAGTACAACGATGACTGGAAGATCTTCAAAGTTAAAGAGGGAGTTATGGATTACAAAAAGGAAAGGATCCAATGACTCATTCTTGGGATCAGAGTTTTTAAAGTTCCTACTCATAAGAATGAGTTCAGAGTTATGTCTCTGTTTAAGATGTAGGAGGGAAGAAGACAAATCCTTAGAGCAAGTTGTTTGGCCTTTTCTGATACATATATTACTTACTATAGACCATCTGTCATTTCTCCTCATGATCTTTAAAAAAAAAAAAGGATGTGCACCTGAAGTCCCTAAATTTAAATATTTGTAAAGTGAAATCAAATACAGTCCACCCAAAAATTTAAACTCCTGAAAACTGTTTATTTGGACCAATCAAAACTCAGAAGTCAGGCATGATAAAATGGGCAAAGGATAAAAAGAGGCAATTTACAATGAAAAGAAAACAAATAGTTCATAAACACATCTACTGGTAATCAAAGGCATAAGATATAGCCCTTTTTCACCAGGCTGGCAAAGATCAAAAATAAGCCCCAGGATAGAGATGAGTGTCGGGGAAGAAGCAGTCTCATGCTGCCACAGGAGAGCACACTGGTGTGACCTTTCTGGAGGGCAATTTGGAACATGTATCCTTAAAAATGTGGCAACCCAGGCTTTCCTGGTGGTGCAGTGGTTGGGAGTCCGCCTGCCAATGCAGGGAGCCCTGGTCTGGGACGACCCTACATGCCGCAGAGCAACTAAGCCCGTGTGCCACGACTGCTGAGCCTGTGCTCTGGAGCCCGCGAGCCAGAACTACAGAAGCCCGCGCGCCTAGAGCCCGTGGTCCACAGCAAGAGAAGCCACCGCAATGAGAAGCCCGCGCACCGCAACGAAGACCCAACACAGCCAAAAATAAATAAATAAATTTATTTTTTAAAAATGTGGCAACCCTTTAATCAATCCAGCGATGCAATTACTAGGAATTTCTCTTAAGGAAATTATTAGAAAGTGCAAATAGATATGTGGACAAAGGTGTTCATGAAAGCATTGTTAAGATGGTGAAAAATTCTAAACAACCTAAAGATTACAACAAGGAGTCAGGTAAATGAATTCCGGCACACCTATATAATGCAACAATGTAATAATGTAAGCTGCCACTAGGATAAGGTTACAGACATGGAAAGACATTGATAATAAAATAAGAGAGTGGGAAGGAAACCAAATCAGAACATAGTATGCATGGTGTATTCTTTTTTTTTTTTTTTTTTAATTTATTTATTTATTTTTGGCTGTGTTGGGTCTTCGTTTCTGTGCAAGGGCTTTCTCTAGTTGTGGCAAGCGGGGGCCACTCTTCATCGCGGTGCGCGGGCCTCTCACTATCACGGCCTCTTGTTGCGGAGCACAGGCTCCAGACGCGCAGGCTCAGTAGTTGTGGCTCACGGGCCTAATTGCTCTGCGGCATGTGGGATCTTCCCAGACCAGGGCTCAAACCCGTGTCCCCTGCATTGGCAGGCAGATTCTCAACCGCTGTGCCACCAGGGAAGCCCCTGCATGGTGTATTCTTATTTTGGAAAAAAGGAACCAATAAGAACTATACCTACATACACACACCCGGGGGAGAAATCAGGATGGATCCCATTACGCAGTGTGATTGTAAGTGATGTCTTCCTTTTCTTATATGGATTTAAAAAATTTTTTTAATTAATATCTTTCTTATATAATAAAGCTTTTATTCTTAACATAGAAGTAGGACATGAGAATATAGTATGAAATCTTCAGATTAACAAACAAGATAGGGGAATCATTCTATGATGTGTTGGTTTATACTCTCAACTCTGAATCCAGTGATCTGAATTCTAATCTTAAAAGGATCTTTTTAGAAGATGATATGGAGTTATGATTAAAAGCATGAATTCTGAAGTCAGATCTTCTTAAGTTTAAATCCTACCTCTGCATTTCCTAGGTGTGTGACCTTAGGAAAATTTCTTAAAGTTCTCAAAGTGGGTTTTTCATCAGAAAAATAAGGGTATTAATACTTTCCTTATGGGTTATGAGTAAACAGATAACAAAATTATAGTGATTATTAATTATATTATTGTTGATTACTCAGCACTTTCTAGGGGCCAGAAGACAGGGTGCTAAGATCTTTACCCAGACTACCATTTCATCTTCTCCATTACCCCATGAGGTAGGGTATGTATATTTGTGATGTATATTTCACAACTGAGGAAATGAGACTTGGAACGTTTAAGCAACTCATCCAATAAAACAGCTACGAAGAGCTACTCCAGAATTTGAACCCAAGACTTGTGTGCCTACAAAGTTTAGGGTTTAACCACTCTGTTACTGCCTCCATCCCTCAGTGGTCACTCTAGCTGTGCTACTGTTGTTCTTCCTACTACTATTGAACCATGATTTTCTATTATTTTATTTTAGAATATTTCACTTGTCAAACAATATAATAAAAATCTAACTCTTCATTTTGACTAACAAATACACCAATCTTCCTTCCTATTCAGAGCAGTGCAAGACTATATCCCTTTCCTTTAAATTTCTAGTAGCCACCCTATCTCCTCCATATGGAATGAGCATGTACCTGCTTCAGAATCTCTCTATATATTCTTGTACACTGTGGTTCTAGTAACAGTAAAACACAAATTTCCTGGCTAATTTGGAGCCAGAGCGATTTTTTTTTTTTAATGAGTCAGGAAATATTTGTTTTTGAGCTCCAATTTAAACACTGCATTTCATCCTCAGTATCAGCATAATAATTCTCAAAGAAGTAAGTAACTATGTACTAGTTCCCTACTCTAAAATATAAAATAGCTTTTAAATGCATACTTGAAATCACATCTTTAAAAAACAGCATTCCTCACTTTGGAATTTAAACTGTATATTGATCTAAAATTGAATTTATCTCTTAGATCTGGAGTTACCATTTTGGGTAGATTACATTTTAGAGCACACCAGAAAAACAATGAATAAACTCTTTGCAGCCCTCCACCTCAGCATCCGCCTGATGCCTTGAACACCACAGGGTTTTCTTCAAAGTCGCTTCCAACTGGGCTTTCCAGGTTCTCCTCTGACTCATCTGTCAACTGCAGCTTTTTCTATAGCTCTGTTTTCTTTCTTAAAACTCCTCAAGGGTTTCCCGTTGCACTTAAAATAAAATCCTGCTTCTTCTCCCTGAGTACCAGGTCAGGACTGACCCCTGCTGCATCTTCTACCCCTCTACCTCTCAGAGGCACTGGCCTCGTTTCTGGGTCTGGAAAACAATCCCAATCTTACTTTCACGCTCTGGCACCGGCTCGCTCTTGCCTCGTACCCTCTTCTTCCCCGATTACGACCTCCTTGTGGTCACCGAGACATCAGCCTAAATGCTCCCCTCTTGAAGGAGGCCTTCCCTGACATCCCAGGGCGGGTCACAGTCACACCCCTTCTTTTAAATCTCTACACACATAACACGTGCCATCATTTCCTCTTTTCTTCTTTGGTGACTATTAGGCCACACGAGATAGAACCCAAGCGCCAGGAAGCAGGACCCTCTGCCTATTCTATTTGCTGCCACATCCTCAGTGCTCAGAAAGGTGATGGCACGAAGGAGACATCTGTCGACAGAGCTAAATTTAGTTTTCTAAGTTTACTAATCATAAAGGTGACATATGCACACTGAAGGAACTTAGAAAATACAAAAAAACATTTTTAAAATTATTTTATATTCCAAACAAAACTGCTATTAATATTTTGGCATATCCATCACGAAGATGACTCGAGTTCTTAACTACCAGTCGGGAAAGAGCAAGAGGCTATACTGTTAAGCAAAGCGCAAAGCAGGGCGCAGGATGGTGTACCCTGAATGCAGCACTTTGTGTAGGAAATGATGGGGGGAGGATAAAACAAGAGTCATGGTTGCTTTTATCTGCATAAATAAACACTGCAAAGAGAAACATAAAAGTGCTCTACAGGGAACAGAAGGGAATGAAATGGAGAGGGAAAGCCAGGGGAGAAACCTTCTCAGTGTGTACTTTCTTATGTTGTTTTGATTTTCGAGCTAAGTGAAAGTATCACCTATTCAAGACAAATACCTTTACTAACCTTTCTATTTCTCTTTCACTCTTGCCTGTGAAAACCCCTCAGTCTAGATGAGCCCAGTTGCCACTTTCCATGGGCCTGCAACCAAACTGCTAGACAGCAAAAGTGAAACAACACAGGCAGGCCTGTTACTACTGCCAGCCTCAAAGCAGGCCCTCAACCCAGCTCAACAATCGCACTGCGCCCTTCTGGTCGGCCTGCTTTCCTTCTCTCTGAACCACTGTTCCTACCGTCTCCATTCTCCTCAACCTTCCGACGCTCACTCCTGACTCACCACTCTCCACTCATCACCCTGAATCACGCTTCACTCAGAAGCCAACAACTGGGAACTCCCTCCCAGCCCCTCACCAAGTCTAGGAATCTCTCTGCATTTCTACAGGATTCTCCCATAACAGTGGAGAAATGTCTTATCAAAGACCATCTCTCCACACACATATGGTCAACTGATTTTCAACAAAGGACTCAAGGCAATTCAATAAAGAATGGGTTACTTTTCAACAAATGGTGCAGGAACAACAGGACACCCACATGCACACACACACAAAAAACAACCCCACAAAGAAACTAAACAAAAAAAATCAAAACCACCCAAACCTATTCTCACTCTATACACAAAAATTAACTCAAAATAGATCATAAATCTAAAAGTAAAACCTAAAACTAAAAAACTTCTAGAAGGAAACATATGAGAAAATCTTTGTGATCTTGGGATAGGCAAGGATTTCACAAGATACAAAAAGTACAGAAAGTATTAAAAAAAAAAAAAAAGAAAAAATGGACTTCATCAAAATTTAAAATGTCTGCTCCTTGACAGTGTTAATAAAATGAAAAGACAAAACAGAGGCTGAGAGAAAATATTTGCCAAACAAAAAGTGCATATATGATAAAGGACTGGTGATCAGAAAATATAAAGAACTCAATAATAAAAAGACAAATAAGCCATGTGACCCCGACATTCTACTCCTAGACACTTACTCAGGACAGATGAACACACATGCCTACACAAAAACCTACACGTTAACATATGTAACAGCTCTATTCGTAATTGCCGAAAACTTTTTTTAAAGGGTCCATCAACTGGTGATGGATAAAAAACTTGTGGCATATTCATAATATGGACTACAACTCAGCAATAAAAAGGAATTACTATATAATGAGTGAATCTCAACAGCATTATGCTAAGTAACAGAAGACTCAAAAAGTTACATAGTGAACAATTCCATTTATGATGCTCTAGGAAAGGAAAAATCACAGGGATAGAAAACAGAGCAGCGATTGTGGGGGAGGGGGTGCAAAGGTGGAGTGTGGAGGGACGGGAGGAAATTGATTACAAAGGGGCACAAGAAACTTACTGCGATGATTCACATTTTTTAAAAATTATCTTGAAAATTCTAGGAAAATGGTGGTAAGCAGTAGCAGCATAATTTTTGGATCTCTCTGAATCTCCATATGATAACAGCAGAACAATGAGATACAAAATCAGAAATCTATGGATAATATTTACAACAAAACTAAGGGATAAGGTATCCCCAACAAGTCCAATATACAAGCAGATGTGGACAAAAAAAACAAGAGACACAAGACCTGTCTATCATCAGGATATTACGAAAAAAGTAGAAGAAAGCAACAGAGCCATGGACTTAACCTGAGAACAGAAGAAGAACCTTAATAATAACCAACAGACATTCACAGGAAAGTGCAGGGGCCACTTTGAGAACAGTGGCTAAAACTGCAGAGGTTCTGGCCGCTCCAAACCAGACGAGTCCCTGGGTGAAGTCTGAAGGGGCTGATGAAGGCCAGGGCACCCTCCCACAACAGGGCCCCATAACCAGGAGAAACCCCTGGGACAGGTACCAGAACTGGAACAGAACAGGGACAACAGGGATGAAAGAAGGATGAAGTCATACAAAGTGCACGAGGAGAAGCAGGCAGATGACCTCAGAAATCAAGCTGCAGTATATTTTAACACTACATGCAGAGACCAAAAGAGGGAGCTCTGGGAAGATACAAAAGCTATCTGAACCAAGCCCTCTCCTAAAAGTTCCAGAAAACTAACCTCAACGAAAATGAGCAACAGAAAAGCAGTTCTAAGAGGGAAGTTTACAGCAATACAATCCTACCTCAAGAAACAAGAAACGTCGCAAATAAACAACCTAACCTTACACCTAAAGCAATTAGAGAAAGAACAAAAAAACGCCAAAGTTAGCAGAAGGAAAGAAATCATAAAGATCAGATCAGAAATAAATGAAAAAAACAATAGCAAAGATCAATAAAACTAAAAGCTGGTTCTTTGAGTTGATAAACCATTAGCCAGACTCATCAAGAAAAACAGGGAAAAGACTCAAATCAACAGAATTAGAAATGAAAAAGAAATAACAACTGACACTGCAGAAATACAAAGAATCATGAGAGATTACTACAAGCGACTATATGCCAATAAAATGGACAACCTGGAAGAAATGCACAAATTGTTAGAAAAGCACAACCTTCCAAGACTGAAGCAGGAAGAAACAGAAAATATGAACAGACCAATCATAAGCACTGAAATTGAAACTGTGATTAAAAATCTTCCAACAAACAAAAGCCCAGGACCAGATGGTTTAACAGGCAAATTCTATCAAACATTTAGAGAAGAGCTAACACCTATCCTTCTCAAACTCCTCCAAAATATAGCAGAGGGAGGAACACTCCCAAACTCATTCTACGAGGCCAACATCATGCTGATACCAAAACCAGACAAAGATATCGCAAAAAAAGAACACTCCAGGCCAATATCACTGATGAACATAGATGCAAATATCCTCAACAAAATACTAGCAAACAGAATCCAACAGCACATTAAAAGGATCATACAGCATGATCAAGTGGAGTTTATCCCAGGAATGCAAGGATTCTTCAATATATGCAAATCGATCAATGTGATAAACCATATTAACAAATTGAAGGAGAAAAACCATATGATAATCTTAACAGATGCAGAAAATGCTTTTGACAAAATTCAACACCCATTTATGATAAAAACCCTCCAGAAAGTAGGCATAGAGGGAACTTACCTCAACATAATAAAGGCCATATATGACAAACCCACAGCCAACATTGTCCTCAATGGTGAAAACCTGAAACCATTTCCTCTAAGATCAGGAACAAGACAAGGCTGCCCACTCTCACCACTATTATTCAACAGAGTTTTGGAAGTTTTAGCCACAGCAATCAGAGAAGAAAAAGAAATAAAAGGAATCCAAATGGGAAAAGAAGAAGTAAAACTGTCACTGTTGGCAGAACACATGATAGTATACATAGAGAATCCTAAAGATGCCACCAGAAAACTACTAGAGCTAATCAATGAATTTGGTAAAGTAGCAGGATACAAAATTAATGCACAGAAATCTCTTGCATTCCTATACACTAACGATGAAAAATCTGAAAGAGAAATTAAGGAAACACTCGCATTTACCATTGGAACAAAAAGAATAAAATACCTAGGAATAAACCTACCTAAGGAGACAAAAGACCTCTATGCAGAAAACTATAAGACACTGATGAAAGAAATTAAAGATGATACCAACAGATGGAGAGATATACCATGTTCTTGGACTGGAAGAGTCAACATTGTGAAAGTGACTATACTACCCAAAACAATCTACAGATTCAATGCAATCCCTATCAAACTACCAATGGCATTTTTCACAGAACTAGAACAAAAAATTTCACAATTTGTATGGAAACACAAAAGACCCCGAATAGCCAAAGCAATCTCGAGAAAGAAAAACAGAGCTGGAGGAATCAGGCTCCTGGACTTCGGACTATACTACAAAGCTACAGTAATCAAGACAGTATGGTACTAGCACAAAAACAGAAATATAGATCAGTGGAACAGGATAGAAAGCCCAGAGATAAACCTATGCACGTATGGTCACCTTATCTTTGATAAAGGAGGCAAGAATATACAATAGAGAAAAGACAGCCTCTTTAATAAGTGGTGCTGGGAAAACTGGACAGCTACATGCAAAAGAATGAAATTAGAACACTCCCGAAACACCATACGCAAAAATAAACTCAGAATGGATTAAAGACCTAAATGTAAGGCCAGACACTATAAAACTCTTAGAGGAAAACATCAGCAGAACACTCTATGACATATATCACAGCAAGATCCTTTTTGACCCACCTCCTAGAGAAATGGAAATAAGAACAAAAATAAACAAATGGGACCTAATGAAACTTAAAAGCTTTTGCACAGCAAAGGAAACCATAAACAAGACGAAAAGACAACCCTCAGAATGGGAGAAAATATTTGCACACGAAGCAACTGACAAAGAATTAATCTCCAAAACATACAAGCAGCTCATGCAGCTCAATATCAAAAAAACAAACAACCCAATCCAAAAATGGGCAGAAGATCTAAATAGACATTTCTCCAAAGAAGACATATGGATTACCAACAAACATGCTCAATATCATTAATCATTAGAGAAATGCAAATCAAAACTACAGTGAGGTATCACCTCATGCCGGTCAGAATGGCCATCATCAAAAAATCTACAAACAACAAATGCTGGAGAGGGTGTGGAGAAAAGGGAACCCTCTTGCACTGTTGGTGGGAATGTAAATTGATACAGCCACTATGGAGAACAGTATGGAGGTTCCTAAAAATAGAACTACTATATGACCCAGCAATCCCACTACTGGGCATATACCCTGAGAAAACCATAATTCAGAAAGAGCCATGTACCACAATGTTCACTGCAGCACTATTTACAATAGCCAGGACATGGAAGTAACCTAAGTGTCCATCGACAGATGAATGGATAAAGAAGATGTGACACATATATACCATGGAATATTACTCAGCCATAAAAAGAAATGAAACTGACTTATCTGTAGTGAGGTAGATGGACCTAGAGTCTGTCATACAGAGTGAAGTAAGTCAGAAAGAGAAAAACAAATACCGTATGCTAACACACATACATGGAATCCAAAAAAAAAAAAAAAAAGGTTCTGAAAAGCCTAGGGGCAGGACAGGAATAAAGATGCAGATGTAGAGAATGGACTTGAGGTCACGGGGAGTGGGAAGGGTAAGCTGAGACGAAGTGAGAGAGTGGCATGGACATATATACACTATCAAATGTAAAACAGATAGCTAGTGGGAAGCAGCTGCATGGCACAAGGAGATCAGCTCGGTGCTCTGTGTCCACCTAGAGGGGTGGGATAGGGAGGGTCGGAGGGAGCAAGAGGGAGGAGAAAATGGGTATATGTGCATATGTATAGCTGATTCACTTTGTTATACAGCAGAAACTAACACACCATTGTAAAGCAATTATACTCCAATGAAGATGTTAACAAAAAAAAAAAACACGGCATCAGAGAACTATCAAGGTCAAAACCCAAACTAAGTTACTATGTGAAAAAGGGAGAAACAGATTAACACTCCATCAAAAATGAAAGCAAAACTGAAAAACACATGGCAAAAACATAAATTGTTCAGCACTGAAACAGACTATTTAAAAACAAGCTAAGGAACATTTGGAAAATTACATAAGCTATGAAAAATGCATACATGAGAATTAGAAAAATTCAGAAATGAGGTGATAGAAGCAAAAAAATTAGAAATTTAAAAAAACATTTTAGAAACAAAGACCAAACTAGAAAAAGCAAAAGAGCTAATAAACCCAGTAATGCCTGAAGAGAAATAGAACATGAAAAGGAAAATTCTATAAATCAAAATTAAAAGATTAGAAAGAATTAAAAAGAAAAGACAAATATTGGTGAAAGGCAAAAAAGCCCAAACATATAGCTAACGGTAAGTCCTGAAAAAGAAAATCAAACGAAAGGAATAGAGCAAACACAAAGGCAATACTTCAAGAAGATTTTCCTGAAGATTTTAACTACATATTGAAAGAGGACACAATGTACCTGAGAACATCAACCAGAACAACCAATGCCAAGATATTTTGATAAAGTCTGTAGACTTCTTAGGAAAAAGAAAAAAATCCTTTGAGCATATAAGTAAAAAGAACAAATGATTTTAAAAAGGAAAAGACCATTAGTGACAGGCTAACCCAATAGCAAGGAACATTCCAGAGCTTAGACTGTGGTTCTGAAATACCATTTCCCAAGAGAAAAATTGGTGATTGGAGTTCAACTTCCAGTAATGGCAGAACAGCACATGTCAGACAAGCCTTCCCCAGATAACAACTGGGAACTCTGTATTTTCCACTCAATTTTGCTGTGAACCTAAAACTATTTTAAAAAATAAAGTCTCTTCTTAAATCCCATGTATTGTAAAACAGCATCAAATATGTGAAATACTCGTTTATTTTTGTAAATACAAGTTTACGAAATACGTATAAGAGCTGTACACCAAAAACTATAAAACATTGCTGAGAAAAATTATAGAAGGTCTAAATAAATGGAGAGTTATCCCATGTCCATTGATCAGAAGACTCAATAGTGTTAAGATTTCAATTCTCTCCAAATTGGTCTGTAGATGGGATGCAGTCCCAATATAAATTCCAACAGTCATTCATGTAGAAATTTATAGGCTGCTCCTAACTTTTATATGGAATTGTAAAGAATCTAGTTTCAAGTACTATAAAGCATCTGAAATGCTACTCTACTTTCAGCCTAAAAAGTTAGTCTGCCACAGTTTCATGGATTTTGGTAGATGACACCAGACTCCTGGCTCAGAGATGAAGAACAGTTTATTACTCACAGCCATTCCACTCCTGGTATTTAACCAAGAAAAACGAAAGCATAAATGCTCCTGGCAACTTTATTTAAAATAGTCCAAAACAGGAAACAACCCAAACGTCCATGAATAGGTGAATGGGTAAACAAACTGTGATATGTCCACATAATAGAATACTACTCAGCAATAAGTTATGAATATTTGCCAAAAAATAGGTGAATCTCAAAATAATTATGCTGAGTGAAAAAAGTCAGAAAAATAGTATATACTATGATTTTACTTATATAAAATTCTTGAAAATGCAAAGTTACCCTACAGTGACAGAAAGCAGATCACTGGTTGCCTGGGGAGGGAGTTAGGGAGGACAGAAGAGAGACGGTTTACAAAGCGCTTAAGGCCAACTTTTGGAGGAGATGGACATGTTCAGTATTTTGACTGTGACAGTGATTTCACAAGTATACACATAGGTCAAAACTTATCAAAATGTATACTTTAAACTTGTGGAGCTTAGTGCACATCAATTATACCTCAATTAAGCTGGAAAAAAAGTTAAGACAATAATCCAGTGGAAAAAAAAAATCAAACACTAAACAGATTTCAGCTGTTGCCCAACATATGAGAGACACAGTTTGGAGTTTGAGTTGAACCAAGTTAACTTCCTGCTGAAACAAAAAATCAATGTTCTTCAAAGGATAACAGAATCCATACTCTACAAAGGATCATTAACAAGGTCAAGAAAATAATAAAAAATTATTAGACGTATGAAAACCAGGAAAATCTGATCCATACTCAAGAGAAGTGGCAGTCAACTGAGACCTACCCTAAGAGCCTGTAACATTCTAACATATCAGACAGCAAGGAACCTATCAAAAATCACTAGGATAAGTCAGGAGGAATAAGTAGCAAATATAAAGAGCCTTCTGCTAGCAAAAGATTGGGCTACTGGGCTCCAGTAAGGATAAGAACTGGAATGGATTAAAATCCATTATATATGGTTAAATCAATGAGCTCACAATAATATAAAATGTAATTGGTACCTCATAGGTAACAATGGATCACTCTGTCAACTTGAAAACAGAGTATATTAAAAAAAAAAAAAAAAAAAGCAAGCATTTATCCTGACTTTTATTTTATATTTTATACTATCCCATTGGGTAACCAAATAGTATGAGAGGAAGTGTCTCCTTATAAAATAATTCCAATGTGTAATCAAAAATCAATGTAGAGATTACTTTGGAAGGAGAAAGAGGCTGTGATTGGTATGGGGCAAAATAACCTAACAGGTCATTTCAATTTCTCAGTTCTAAACCTCTAAGACTACTTTCAAAATAGGTAGATAGAAGCTTTCCATTTAAAAACATCAGCACTAGCAATGCCTTATCTGGGATACGGAAATTTGAGTGCTTGATCAGAGCAAAACCTTTCCAAAAGACAAAAACACAAACCTGCCTGAAGGAATCCAATAGTGACCTAAAGATCTACATGGCTGCCATATGTTTGTTAACTACAAATGATTCTAGAACAGTTTTAAAGTAAAACTCCTTGGAACAAGTTCACTAAACCAAAGATTTACTTAAGATTTAAACCAAAGCTTAATAAATTCATATGCATAAATTTATTACACATATTATATTATAATGTAAATATTTAAATGTATTTAAAATAAAATATATAATACAAATTATTAAAATACAATAATATAATAACTATAATATATAATATAAACATATTATTTATATATAAATTCATATATATATATGAAATGTTCATAGAATTACAGAAACTAAGGTTGATAGGGACCTCTGGTTAAATCTAATCCATTGTTTAAATTCTTCAAGCTTCTTATACCATCTCTCCATTGCTTCCCCCACAAAACAAAAACAAAAAGCAACAACCAAAAAAAACTTGCTGATGGCATCACTACCTCTTCCCAGACTAGTCCAGAGGCATCCAAACTTTTTCAGTTCACAGTGCCCTTAGCAAGTCTCAGTAATTTTTTCACGGTCCACCAGAGCCAAGAGAAGTACAGAACCATTCCATTTGTTAAGTACCAATAGTTAGTATTTACATCCTATCAACCTAGTAGCTATTTAAATCAAATAACATACATTCTTTTAGAACTTGCTTTTTAGTCTTGAGTAACCCAGTCACTCCTAACTGGCTGTGTGCCTGTCAGTCCTGTACAACTTCTCTAACCTTGCAGACTGGACCCAGCCACCCTCATCTGCTTTACAGTGGTTTTCATACAGTTCTTGCTTTTTAATTACAGCAACCACTAAAAACCTAGTTTTGTAAATACATGACATCATTAAGAAGAATTTAGCGTCATCTAACGTTAAAACTATAAACTACCTTGAGCTAGTAGTTTGCAAGTGTCCCACAGATATTAAGTATCTTTGTTTTTCCCTTGAAACTTTAAAATACCCTATGGCACCCCTCACACCCCTGTGAGCTCACTGTGTCACCCAGGGTGCCTGAGCATAGAGCTACCAACAGTATGACTAGTCCACTGTGTACTTGCTCTTACTAGTTATCAATTAGTTATAGGAATTAATATACACTTTTAAAGGTAATAAATCAATTTAATTTTTTAAAAAGCAGTATTTTATTGCATCATGGATCGTAACTCCCTACTGCACCAACCATGTTTAAAAATCAGTTTTTCAAACAACAAACTTCAAACACTTAAGAATTCATTTCTTGAAATAAAATTTCAAAGGGTGAATTTAGACTAAGTATCTGCCATTATCAACCATATTTAGTATAAGATGGATGGGGAGACACAAAACCACAATGCTAGGGCAATATACACAATAACTGTCATGAAATAAATTCTCTAGGAAACAGCCAATTTGTTCAACAAACCAGGGGCTACTCTAGGAATGGAACAGTGAACACAACGGACAAAAACACCTTCTTATGGATTACATTCTAGTAGAGGCAGACAGACAAACTAAATGGGTAAAATATGTAAAGTGCAGCCATAATGCACCACAGGAAAAAAAAAAAATGGAGCAAAACACAAGTGACTCCCTTTCTGTTTCCTTACTTCATTCTCAGCTGAGGATGGTCTCAAATTCTTGTCTCTATCAAGGGCAAAGACATGGGAGAAGGAATGAATGAGGTGAGACCAGGCCAGTAAACAGCAGACAGTCTCTCCCTGGACATGGTGTCAGGAAGTGGGGAAGCTGGAGTACGGGTCCCCATTATTCTCGCAGCTCAATCTGGAATGGGCTGCACGAAAAGCCCATGTCAGGTGTTTCAGAAATCACGGCTGCCCTCCTGGAACCCAGAAACCACACAGTAAGATCTGAAGACAGGATGTGTACGTATAGAAGAGGATTCCAATTTTCAACAAGGTGCTCCAGAAAGGTCTCAAGAATAACATGACATGTGACTAAAGACCTGAAGAAGGTAAGGATGCGAGGAGTAAAGTAGGACACACAGTCACATACACACACACTCACACACACACACACTCACATACACACATATACACACACAGGGAGTTTCCTGGTGGTTCAGTGGTTAAGACTCCGCGCTTCCACTGCAGGAGGCGCAGGTTCGATCCCTGGTTAAAGAACTAAGATCCCACATGCTGCACTGCGCGGACAAAACAAAAACAAAAACAGAACATATATATACACACATACAGCAAAGGCTCTGGTGTCATCCCCACCAACAAGCCTCAGGTCACTGAAGTTAAACAGGAGAGAAAGAACATAACTTTCAGAATCCCTATGCATCCCCAATTATCATTCACACTTGTTTGATAAAAGATTAATTAAGAAACAATTAAAAACAAATACATGGAGAGTCCTACAAACTTGGCTCTGCCATCTTAGAAATTATGGAACTTCTCTGGGACTCAGTTTTTCATCTAAAATGAGGATTAAAGACCTACCTCACAGTGTGGCTACAAGGATTAAATAGATGATGTATTTGAGGCAATGAGCACAGACGGCGGATGCTCAGAATAAGTTGGCTAGTTCCTAACTGTCGACACAGAAACTCCACTTCCGGCTCCACTGACAAAGCAGACGCCACAAGTGCTGCAGCAACAGGGTGATGCTGCCTTGGTCTGAAATCTGATAGACCAAGCCTTCAAGATCAAGTGCTGGCTGAAGGCACAGCAGGTCAAAGTTTTATTACAACAACCCATAAGCGACTAAGTAAAGTTTGTGCGAATGCTGGCATTTTGCTGTCAATATTTCTTGAAACAAGTGGGCTAGAAGGGCTTGGCCATTTTTGGTCAGACAGTATTATCAACAGAAGCCACAAGGAAGGCAGGGGGTAGAATGTTTCTCTGTAAAGTCAGTAACAGCAGCCTGTTTTCATTGTCTGGGGAGTCAGGCAGGGGAAGAGGCTGCTTAGGGCTCAGCCCTTCCTATTTGAGGACACCCAGTTCTCCACCTCTCTCCACCCTGAAGGGAACAGGTTCCAGACAGGCAGCAGGGCCAGGGGCGCAACTCTGCACACACTTTCTCACTTTTTTGTCCTGCAAGTAATGAAGTAAGGTAGTACCTTGGATGATCTAAACAAGCAAACAAACAAAAGTGAAAAAGAAAACCTGTAATATACCAGCAGATCTGATGATGATGGTGATGATACTGACATTAAAACAATTAATGACCTGGGTGCTTGACTAGTTCCAGGCACTGTTCTAAGTGTGTCATATGCATTAAACTCACAACAACCCTACAGTAACTTCTAGTTAACAACAGATATATCTTTGAGGGTCAAAACAAACAAAAAGACAGAACTCAGTTAACAACCTAAGACTTGTTCAACACAACACAGCTAGGAATTGAGGAGTCAATGTTAGAGCTTTCTGACTCCCAGTTCTGTGTTCCAGTCTGCACCACACTTGAATAAGAAAGCCTGGAGCCTTCCTAACTAGTCAGGAATGACCAGAACTCGTGAAAAACCGGTTAAGTATGTATCCAAGAATAAATCAACTTTGTTAATGATATTCGTTGCAGCTTGGCTGATGTGGATGAAAGACGCCACCTGCCGTATCAGTAAAGCAAAGGAAGCCGCAGCCAGCAGGCCAGCAGGCCAGCAGCCATTGCAGTCAC
The DNA here is from genome assembly GCF_028023285.1 of Balaenoptera ricei. Classification (NCBI taxonomy): domain Eukaryota; kingdom Metazoa; phylum Chordata; class Mammalia; order Artiodactyla; family Balaenopteridae; genus Balaenoptera; species Balaenoptera ricei. The sequence continues at coordinate 24,191,293 of NC_082640.1, forward strand.
CCTGTGCACCCTGAGGAGGTCCTTCAGGCTGGAGAAAAGCAGGAGACTGGCCCCAGACAGTTCAGATGCCTATCAAAGGAACGATTTCATGAGCCCAGACACAGGCTCTTGCATCTTCCCATACACAGAAAAGTGCTAAATTCCTTACCTTGAGATGTCTGGTTTTCTTTAATTAATAGTAATCTTTTGATGTTCCCACTCCCTGGTTTTTTTCCCAAAACGCCTGTATATCCTGGCCCCTCCCTGGCCTCTTAGGAGCAGTCCCTCAGAGCGACCTGAGAAGCTGTCTTCCGGGCTTAAGTCCTCAGAAAATTCACCGAATAAAACATAATTCTCAACTTTCAGGTTGTGTATTTTTTTCAGTTGACACTGACATAAATGATTACATCATATAGGAGGTTCTAAAGCACCAAGTGCCAGGGAAAAAAACTAAATATAAAATTCAGGGAAGGAACTAGAATCCAAGTCCAAATTATACAAAATTACTGGAAACCCCTTGTAATAACACTCATTTCTTTGATGATTTTTAAACTAGTGGCTTTAGAATAAAGATGAAAAGCTTACTATTCTACCATTAACATTCCTTGGGAAAGACCGTTTTTAACAGCCAAGTCAGTTACTATTTTCAAAGAGTAGTTCTTCTACGAGGGGATAGGCTATAAGGGAGAGTTATAGGATCTCACGTCCCCATTTGTAATAAAACAGAGCTCAACAGTTAATATGCTACTGAGGCCATTTAAACCTATTCGTAATCTGTCAACCCCATAAATCCTCAAATTCCACTCGTCCTTACTCCCACCTCCCCCCAAATAATTCAGCTGACAGGTAGATAAAGTTTCTGAGAAATCCCTAAGGTTGGCAGGAAAAAAAACATGTTTCAGAAATGTTGAAAAGGACCCTGGGGTGTGGTATGGTGGAAAATCAGAGTACTCCCCTAATGAATTTAGAAAGCTAATAGTAGTTTCATAACTTCTCTAATTTTCTCCTATGTTTTCTTTCTTAACCTTAACAAAACGTCACTTAAGATGCTGAGGTAAACAATCATGTAAAAAAGCTACGAGAAAGCTAAGAGCTTTCCTTGGATGATATTTATACCCGTGTGAAAGAAAAAAGTCATTATTCCCTCAAATCAAAATACAATTACCCTTTCATGAAATAACTCACAAATAGGATGAAGAATTCAAGCAACATAAAATCAAAATGCCTTTTAAAACTTTAGAACAAGTCTGAGTAGAGTCCTGTGACAGTCCCCCAAATAATACACTATCCAGTGTCTACTTTAATGTTCCAAAGACTTTCCGGCACCAAGTCCCTGACTCTCTGGGAGTACCCATTGCTATTCCACAGGCACCCTGCCAGCTTCTCCTCCAATTCCAAAGAACCTTCCCCTACACAGATCGCCTATGAGAGCAGTGGTGAGAAACAGTTCTAACTTGCTAATGGGATGAAATGATGTACCTGTGATAGGAGAGACATCATCAGAAAGGAGTTCGTGTGGCTTGCTGAAGAGCCTGCATTTTAATTAACCCTCGTTTTTTCCTTTATCTTCCTTACTTTCTTTCACATTTATTTATTTTAGGCACCAGCATGACCACCCAAATAATATCGCCTTAGAAACAAAGTGCTACTTGCACTGATCGTTACTCAAACAAAAAGAGAAGCGGATTCGATTCCATTAAGAAGTAAATTCAAAAGAAATTTTAGAACATTAACGGGGGGGATTTCTAGTCCTCATAGTCTTTTGTGATGGAACTGTAATATCGTTATCATAATATTCTAAAGACAAAGCACCATCTATCTTCCTTCCAGGGAGCTAAAAGTTTAAGAGATTTCTCTTGGTTTTTAGGGTCTTAATTATATATATAGATAGATGTCCCTCAAAGAGCTAATCTGAAAGTGAGATCACTACTTGCTTTTCAGAAGGATTCATCACTTTATAAAGGATTAGGGGCAAGTATCCTTTAAGTAGGGAGCATTTTGGCTTTACTTTAAATTCTATTTTTAAAAATTTGAGTGACATCATTTTTTTCAGATATACACATCTATTACAAAAAGGGAGAAAATTAAATTAATTTAATTAAAATCAGATCCTATAAGCTTGCAATTGATTAAAGTATATAAAAACAAAAGTCATAAATGCTTGGGACTTCCCTGGTGGTCCAGTGGTTAAGAATCTGCCTTCCAATGCAGGGGACATGGGTTCGATCCCTGGTCTGGGAACTAAGATCCCACATGCTGCAGGGCAACTAAGCCCGTGCTCCGCAACTACTGAGCCCACGCACTCTGGAGCCTGAGCCCCACAACTAGAGAGAAGCCTGCGTGCCGCAGCGGAACATCCTGTGTACTGCAACTAAGACCCCAGACTGGGAAACAACCATTTTTCTGAGGAGCCCTGGCTTTCAGAGAGAAGTAAATTCAAGACAACAATCTGGCTCTAGTGGTGCTCAATGCTACTGGGCTGGTTGTGGCTTCATGGCCTCTTTTCTGGAACTTTTGTCATTTGGATATTGGACCTCCTGTAATTTGTAAAAAAAACTTTTCTCTTTTAAAATCTTTTTTTGTTCTGCTTTCTATAGGATTACCTCACCTTTATCTTCTAATTCTCTACTGAGTTTTTTTTTCTTTCTTTCCCTGATACCATGATTTTACATTTCTAAGCGCTCTTCCAGTCTCAGAATGAATGCTGCTTCTGCTGCTTCTACTTCTCCTCCATCTCCTCCTTCAAAGTATTCTGTTCCTGCTTCACCATTACAATAGGTTCTTTTAACTCTCTTAAGATATCAGTACAGAACAACTTCCAGCTTTTCCTCTTGCATAATTCTGTGTCCTCCAGGTTGCTCTGTTGTTTGTTTTGTTCTCTTTCACATTAGGAGCTTTCTCCACTGTCTGGGAATCCTTGGTGATCTGCTCATGTTTAAGAGTGGAGCTAAAAAGACAGTTGGGAGCTCTAAGTATGTCAGTGGGGCTTGGGGCTTACGTCAGAACTTCCCTTGTTTGTCAACTATGTGAGCAACTTCTTAGGTAATTCATATAGACTCGTTTTAGAACACTGGAATAATACGTTTTCATTTTTTGGTACCATTCAGTGGAACGGTTACAGGCAGTATACATTTTGAAGTGAATTTATATTTTCAACACTTTTCACCACCACTTTGATGTAACTACCCTTGCCATGGCTGATTTCACACTACCAATGTGAGGTTTGTGGATGTGCAGCTGGGAGGACGCATACAGTAGCACACAATCATACAGTGTTCCACTCTACAGATAAAGAAACTTAACCTTGAGAGTAAAGTCACCAGGATGTGGTAAATTTTGAGTACCTTTGCATTTAATAAAATTTAGGTAATTGTAAGTGTATAGGATTTTATTTTTAATAAAGGCTATGTTAAACAACCAACCCACAAGTTTCCTGAATATTTAACAATTGGCTCTTGCAGGTGGGTATGAGCCAGCTCCAGCCTACCACTGGCCCTATGTGCCAAAGACTGGACAATCTGAATACAAGTAAGGATGACAGCTGCCACGGGCTGACACCCATCACATTTGTTTAAACCCATGAGCTCACAATAAGTTCACAATGAACTTAGGAAAACACAGGCACAACTAGTTGGTGACCGTTGGAAGAAGCCAGGGAACCAAGTCATTATTTTGAAAACTGATGAATGAAGAAAAGAGATCAAACACTTATTTAGCCTATCCTATATAAACTGTACCACTAGGTACACAAATAATAGATGAACATAAGTTTTTCTTATAGTAGTACTTCAGCTAACAAAAGAAGAAAGAGGGATAGAATTTGTCACCATTTTGCAACTTCTATTGATTTAAAGGTTCAATATTTGCTAAATCACACACACACACAGAAACACACATACACACACAAATGACATGTCCCCAGATGGAATTAGACATCCCAACTATGAAATACTGTTGCCAAAACAATCAAACCTGACAATGATCCAGCTTTTAGATCCAACTACCAATTTATATGATATAGAGAGGACCATGTAAAACAAAACCATTAGGATGCTATAAGCAAAATTCAGACTGAAAAACTCTGTAAGACAAACAACCCAGTTTCTTCAACAAATATACAAGTGTGAAAGGGAAAGAAAGATAAAAGAAAGGGAGGGAGAGAGAGACATCAACAAATGACAATGTGTTATTTGGATCCTGATTCAAAAAAAAATTAAATAATAATCTAATAAACCTTTATGACATTTATGAGACAAACATTTGAAAAAAGACTGGTTATTTGATATTACAGAATTATTATTACTTCTGAGGGTGTGATAATACTATTGTAGTTATGCTTTAAAATAGTTCTTATCTTTCAGAGATATATCCTGAAACATTTATGGGCAAATTAATAGGATGTCAAGGATATTCTTCAAAATAATATGGAAGACTGAATTATTTGTAGTGAGGTGGATGGACCTAGAGTCTATCATACAGAGTGAAGTAAGTCAGAAAGAGAAAAACAAATACCGTATACTAACACATATATATGGAATCTAAAAGAAAAATGGTTCTGATGAACCTAGGGGCAGGACAGGAATAAAAACGCAGACGTAGAGAATGGACTTGAGAACATGGGGAGAGGGAAGGGTAAGCTGGGACGAAGTGAGAGAGTAGCATTGACATATATACACTACCAAATGTAAAACAGCTAGTGGGAAGCAGCTGCATAGCACAGGGAGATCAGGTAGGTGTTTTGTGACAACCTAGAGGGGTGGATAGGGAGGGTGGGAGAGAGGCTCAAGAGGGAGGGGATATGGGGATTTACGTATACATATAGCTGATTCACTTTGTTATACAGCAGAAACTAACATAACACTGTAAAGCAATTACACTCCAATAAAGATGTTAAAAATAAAAATAATATGGAAGGGGGAGAAATGAATCGGAGTATAGATAAAATAAGACAGGTCATGAGTAGATATTGAAGCTGGGTAATGGATACATGGAATTTAATTATTGGAGTCTGTTTACTATTGTGTGTTTGAAATTTTTCTATAATAAAAAATGTTTAAATATTGAAATACTTCAATAGCTATTCATCTTACCAAAACTAAAAGGCAGACTCCAACCACAAGGCCTCCCAGGATGATCCCTTCTGGTGTTCCCCACCCCGACCTCCTTTCTTAGCACTCTGCCCCTCTATAATCACTCTGTACCAGTCATGCTCACCCCCAGGTCAAACACACCAGACACATGACCTTTTGGGGGATTTGCACTAGATTTCTCTGCTGAAGGCTCTTTCCCCAGATGTCTTGCATGGCTAACTCCCTCCCTTCCTTTACGTCTTTGCTCAGATGTCCCTTTCTCAATGATATCTACCTGACTACCACATTTTTAATTGCAACTTTCTTCCCCAACTCTAGCGTTTTCATTACCCCTCATAATGCTCTATTTTTTCTCATAGTACTTATCCCCTTCCACGAATACTATATAATTTACTTATTTTTGTTATTTTTATTTCCTGTCTATTCTAACCACTAAAGTGTAAAATCCACAAGGACGAAGACTATTGTCCATTCTGCCCACATGTATTTTCTGTGTTCACAATAGAGCTTGGCACACATAACCAGAGATCAGTAAGTATGTGCTGAATGACTTCAATAAATGAATATGTATTACAAGACCAATATTTTAAATAATATCCATTTATAACTTTAAATTTAGGTATGGTATGGATTTTGCCTCCCACGTGACTTCCCCAAATTGACAGCAAGAGTTGCCCTACAATTCCAAAATGAAATGAATGAAATCGATGAAAAGAGTAGTAACCGTCAAGTGTGCTTCTTAACTAAAACACCATAAACATTTAATCTATAGTTACATCACTGAGAATAGAAAATAACACCAGGTTTTGTTGTTGTTGTTGGCTGAGCAATTCACCCTGGCCCAGACAGAGAGGATTCATCAGGACATGGGGATCCTGAAATCTTTCACTTGATGGTTCCCAATTGTTTCTACTAAATAATGCCCCCATTTTTTAACATCAAAAGGTATCATGAACGCCCACAACAATATAGCTGTAATTTCAGTGTACATTAATTAGGGAAATACATAATAACAAACGGCTATGAACTAAATGAAACTGTATGCTATTAACCACAACTGTTATACTCATTTAAAATATAGTTACATGTATGTTCACATAAGTGCTTTTACTCAGCCTACATACAATGCTTTACGCAATATAAGTTCACACGACCCAGGCAATAACCTCAAGTCTTCCCAGAAGTCCAAGATCTACAGGATGAAACCAGTGGCATAAAGTATCGAAAATCTTCATTATGGATCTTTGAACCTTATAAATGGAAATATCACATTAATACAATTTAAGCACAAAAAAGCTCAAGTAACTTAAAAAAAAACAAACTAGTCCTCTGGAGTCAGACTGTCTGGATTCAAATCCTGGACCCCCCAATTACTAGTGTGTAATCTTAAAAGTTTACCATCCCTACACCTCAGTTTGCTCGTCTACAGAATAAGGACAATAACAGCACTTAATTCATAGGGTTATGATGAAGACTAAATGAGTTAGTATGTGTAAAGCCCTCAGAAGAGTGTGTGGCACCTAAGTCAGGGCATCTAAGTGCTGCTGTTTTTCACCAAGTTTCATCAAATCCAGCATTTAGTCTCTTGTCCTTCAAGGTGTGATATAAACTCACCATGCATTACACCTTTTTGCTATTAAAGTTTAGAAAGGTTGAAAAAATAAAGTCTCAAAAAAAAAAAAAAAAAAAACCCCGCCATGACATATTTGTTGAAACATTTAACATCTGTTAAACTATAAACACGAGTTTACTGATAGGCTCCACTGCCACAGTGGGTTAAATACCACTTTGGCAGGTTCGACAATTGCATAGTATTTGTAAGAAGACTTACAATGTTTACTGTACAGATATGTAAAGGTACAGAATTCTATGCCATTTTTAAAACTTTTTCCCAAAGCATTTTTGGTAATACTACAGAGGACAGTTCTGGCAATCCTTTCCTTCCCAACAAAGCCAGCTTTAATAAAAATGAATGCACTACCAGCTTCACTTGAAGTTGAACTTTAAGAAACCCTTTAAATGCAAAACTAAGTGTATCCCTGTTTCATATTTAACTTGCAATAGGATACCCAGCCACTATCAGGGGACTTGGCAAGGTTTGTGAGTTGACGACGAGATGCCTGCTGAGATGGGCTCCACACACAGGTAACACAAAATTGCAGACAAAATCTTCCAACCTACACCTCAGTCTCCTTTAAAGTTAATCTGAACATACCATACATGAAAGGAAATGAAAAGTGAGTTTTTCTCCTTTACCATGGCACTGGGACTTCCTGAGTTTTCCATTCCATTGCTGATTGGTCCAGAACTACTGTTTCCTTCTAACTATTCCCAATTGTATCTGTCAGACATAATTAGGGTTACACACTAAAAAGGAAGTGTTAAAATGTAATAGTGCCATTAAATCCAACAAATAATTTTTACTTTCACCCTCAGTGTATCAGGAAAAATAGCTATTACCATTTGACATCTGGGCTCAATGGAACCTTCATATTTTTAAGCTATTTTTATATATAATTTACAGAAATATGAATAAAAGGATAGTGAAAACAAGGCTAGAAATGTTGCTATCTCTGCATTTATTTGTGATTTGTCTAATAATTATGAAATGTCAGTTTTTTCTCTTTTCCATTACAAGGGGAAAACGAAAAATTCTGCATTTTCAAATATGTTCAATTAATCCTAAAAGTAGGCTAGAACAATGATGTTTCCCGTCTTCTAACATACATTCTTGAAACAGAATATAGAATTAGAAAATAGTCCCAAAATTAGAAAAATGAAGGGTGACAATTTATTTCACTATTGGATCATCCTTATCTAGGTGATTTCATCCTTCTTCCATTTTATTAGTCTTTTTTTTTAAAGCATATTTGGGAATAACTGATGAGTAATGATGAGTCATAATAAAATAATACCTATGATGATAAAATAGCAAGATGTTTCAAGATACAGGAAAATATGATCCATAAGAGCCCATAATGTAACTTAGATTTATAAAAGGGTGCAATGGACCCACATGGTAATGGCAAGGCAGAATGAGTTTTATTCAATTAAAAAAATTAAATAAATTTTCTCTTTGTGCTTTGACAGCATCTAAGAAAGAATAAAAATCATGAAATGCCAATCCTTTCAGACAGTAAGAACTGCTCAATACTCAAAAACAAAATTAGAGCCAATCAACTCTAACAATACACCGAAGGTTAAGAATACTTTTTCTCAAATTATTTAAATGTTAATACCAGAAAAATTAAAAAAATTAAAAAATTTTAAATGTAAATAAAATCATCTATTAAATTAGAAACACTGTTTTAAATGAAAGATGGAATAAAATGGGTATTCTGTATTACTAGCAGTACTGTAAACTAATATAATATTTTAAGAGAAATTTCATTAAAATTTTTTTAACTTCCATAGTCTTTAACTCAGTAATTAAACTTTCAAAATTCAATCATAAGAAATAATCTGAAATATTGAGAAAACTGCATGAATGAAAGCATATATTGCAGTGGTATTCATATAAGTTAGAACTTAGAAGAGGCCTAAATCTTCAAGACTAAGGGATAGCCTATCATACAGTCATTTAAAATGATGGTTATAGGGACTTCCCTGGCGGCCCAGTGCTTAGGACTTTGAGCTGTCACTGCCGGGGCCCGGGTTCGATCCCTGATCGGGAACTGAAAATCCCACAAGCTGAGTGGCGTGGCCAAAAAATAAAATAAAATAAAATGATGGTTTTAAGACTATCTAGGAACATGGCATAATATTCTTCATCTTTTATTTCAGATGAGACCTCTCAACCATCATTCTGTAGCTGAACAGCTAACTGCTATGAGGCATATACTCATAGATATTCACTAAGTAAGTACCGCAAATCAAAATCTTTAACACACTTGCAGCCCCTCCATACCCCCACCCTACTTCAAACACATCGTTGTTTACACACACCCTATCACGACTAACAGGGCGCACACACACACTTACTTTGAGGACTACATCACTGTAATAATAGTGCTTATGTTCCAGTGAGAGATTTTTGTTTTTAGTTCCCAATTTTTACCTAAAAAATTTAAAACAAAATGCCCCCTCAAATGTATTTAATCTAAGTTTGTAAATATATACTTTGAAATTCAATTCCAGTGAGACTTCTAGGATATTGGTATAATCACAAATTTATTACGGCATCGCAAAATGATACAATTCTTTTGTAAAGCAATGTGTAATACATGTCAAAAACCATACATGTGTTTATACCTTTGACCTAAAAACTCCTACCCTGGGAATTTATCATAAAGAAATAATATAAAAGAAAAATGTGCACAAAGATACTCGATGCAACATTGTAATACTGAAAAACATTAAAAGTTTCTAAAAATAAGACAATGGCTAAGTAAATTATGGTACATTCTTTAAAAAAAGAGTAAATATAAAATACACAGGAACAAGGAAAAGAGATGACAAAAATGTTAAGTTAAAAAAGCAGAATATAGGGGCTTCCCTGGTGGCGCAGTGGTTAAGAATCCGCCTGCCAATGCACGGGACATGGGTTCGAGCCCTGGTCCGGGGAGATCCCACATGCAACCAAGCCCGTGCGCCACAACTACTGAGCCTCCGCTCTAGAGCCCGCGAGCCATAACTAATGAAGCCTGTGTGCCACAACTACTGAAGCCCGCGCGCCTAGAGCCCGTGCTCCACAACAAGAGAAGCCATGGCAATGAGAAGCCCGCGCACCGCAGCGAAGAGTAGCCCCCGCTCGCTGCAACTAGAGAAAGCCCGCGTGCAGTGGTGAAGACCCAACGCAGACAAAAATTAAATAAATGAATAAATAAATAAATTTATTTTTAAAAAAGTAGAATATAAATACTGTTAAATTAAAAAGGGTTTAAAAACTGTATTAACTATGTCAATTAACCAAAAATTCTCTTCATAAATGAAAAAGGGATGGGCACACTGAAAAGTAAGGAAGACTGTTATGTTAGAGTGGGGAAAATGTGTTCATTTTTAAAGTATTTTCTAATGGGACTTTGAAGATAATGTTTAAAAACCAAAACATGGAAGGAAAAGTAGATACTCATGGATAATAATTTCAAATTTTTGAGAAGAAAATCTAGAGTTTCAGAAAGGATAACAGGCCTTTGCTAAATGATAAAGCAAATTCTTGTCTAGATGCAAAAGTTTCCTTAAGGAAAATAAATTTTAAATATATTCCTATGTAACTGCTCTAGCAAAGTTCCAGAGACACTAAATTATTAACAATGCTGCTGTTTTTCTTTCTAAAACAAGCCATCTATGGTTAAGTTGTATGCTTGTTCTTAAGACTTTAAAAACTTTTTTTGGCATTTGATTGGATATTAACACTAACAGAAAAGGAAAGAGTGCCACCTACTGAACTGTAATCCCTTCCACAGTAAAAAAGAAATCAATATTCCTATTTAGACTGCAGAATTTGAAGTCTCCAGCAAGAGTAAAGTGGATAATTAAACATTATGAGCTAGCAGCGTATTTTAAACATTACATTTTTACTACATAATACCTGATAAAAATGAATAATAACTTTAAACCAAGTCTGATTACATGCAGAAAAACAATCAATCAATGCGTTAATTGTGCACATGGCAGTGTATTAGCACAAAACATCAACAATTAATCAACACTGTAACGTAACATCACAAGGCTCACAACAAAGAAAAAGAGAAAGAGAGAAAGTATTGCTTCTTTTCTGTGGTAAAATTAGATGCAAATAGCTACCTTTAAGTATTATGTAAAATAAAATTCTTAAATATGTCTAAGGGTTAGAAAAAGTTGATTACAAGTTATTGAAAGTGGATCAGTAAAATTAAAGTCTATCACCAAAAAACAATGAAAGAGACATGCAGAAATATAAAAGATAGCTGCAAAGATCTGGCCCAAACAACTTGCACATTCATACACATCTTCAATTTATTTCTCTCAAAGCCAACCAGCGAGGTAACATTCTGAGTGACGCTATGGTCTTCAGGTGTGAGTCTGTGGACCTGAGCTGGCTGGCAGTGCAGCTCACACAGGAGAGGCAAGACAGTCCGTCAACCAGAAGGCAGTAAAATACCCCAGCAGATGAGAACCTACTCTGGGCCGAGCACTTCACACACCGTCAGAATTTTCACATCAGAAAGAATTAGACTGGGTGTTATTACCAACGTGTACATTTATGGTACTGTAAGTGTTTCTTCAGGATATAATGGTATGACAACCATCATACTTGGTGCTGAGATTTTCAGGAACAAATTGTAAATGTGGTCCTGCTCTCAAAGACCAAGTTGAAGACTTACAATAATAGAGGATATTAATCTCATTCACTTTTTTTTTTCTCCAGCCACGCCACGTGGCTTGTGGGATTTTAGTTCCCCGACCAGGGATTGAATCCGGGCCCATGGCAGTGAAAGCATAGAGTCCTAACCACTGGACCACCGGGCAATTCCTTCATTCACTTATAATAACAACCCTATGGAGGCTACTATTTCCATTCTACAAATGTGGAAACTGGAGCTTAGGAGAGGAAAGAATAGACATAACAATATTGGGGAGAAAGCAAAAAAAAAAAAAGAAAGGCTTTAAATCATCAAACCCCAATGAAATACCAATCTACAATTTTTGGCAGTCAAACACCACATGACTACAGCAACCATTAGGCATCACAGCACAAGCGTTACCTATAACTTTAAGCCCTAAACTAATAAACTGAAGGTTAATGTTTAATCTTTTGTAACAAAACTAACATGAGGTGTTTTTGAACAGTTTCTGTTCTAAAATCTCAAAGAATATTAATTCAGTATCCTACAATGACAAACAGGGCCATCTTCAAAAATCCTCACTACACCATGAGGTCAATGAAAGGAGAGCCTTTGCACCCCCAACATGGAGCACAGGGCCTGGCACAAAGCAGGTGCCCTAAAATTAAACTAGTAAAAATGACAATGATAACAATGCACAAACCCGGCCTTTTTTTTAAAGCAAGTGCATCTGTTGCCCTTAACAAGCAACATAGTCTGCTCCCGTCCCAAGTTCATGCCGGATTATTTAATCTTGAACTCTACCTGATTCCTCTTTTTAAAAAATAAATACAAGGTTATGCTAGAGCATTGCCTGAGGGATAGAAAGTCCATTCTAAGGTTAATCTCCAGATCAGGCCAATCTGTTTAAGATCAGGACACCTACATGTTGAGATTACCACCCAGCCTCCCCAGCATGAAGCCCCGCTCCTCTCTCTAACACACTCTCTATAATTTACCCACCGCCCAATCCTGTCCACTCAGCACCTCTCCAATCTGGCCCTTCCTCTGATCGCTTCACCACAGTCAGAATTCAGGCCCCATCACCTCCCCCTTGCATGACCACACTAAGCTCCACCCAGGCTCTTTGCAAGGTCTTCTCTCTCGAGGCCATCCTCCTCCTCACCATGAGAATTTACTCATGGAATCAGCTTATCCCGGCCACTTAACAGCCATCAGTCCCTCATCCTTACAGCACACTAGGTAAATATCTCAAATAATAATTTGAAATCATCTATAAATATTAGTCTAATCTTTCTTCTTTCCTATAGATTAGAAGCTCTAGGAAGGCAAAGTCGGCGCTTTCTTTTTCGTTCACCCCTGTATCTCCATAAGTAAGCAGCATGCCTGGCTGACGGTAGGCTCTCCGTAGCTATTTGATAAATAATGAAAAAATGATTCTGAATTTGCCTTTAGCACCAATGGTACAGGATAAATATATAGCCGCTTTAAATTGAAGCAAATAACTTGATATTATTCTCTCTGAAACAGAAAAGCTCTATGTAACCATAGCAGATAATTAAATAAAATGCAATTACTGCACTGTCCCAGATAAGATTCAAATTCAGCAAAGCAAGATAGAATAAATCCTAACTACGACAAAAACACTAACGTTGGGGTCTTAACCCAAGTCAGCTGTGTAACAACTATCTCCCTACTCCCCTCAACCTCCCTCCCTACACACACACGCACTCACACACACACACACACACACACAGGAAATTTAATCCAAGAAATCTAACTGTGGATATTAGGAATGTTAAACTTCTGAAATTTTTAAAATTCGATAAAAAACTGACAAAATATTTTTTTCTGTCATGGACACCTGGAAGGGAGAAACAGACAAATTTGGTGGTTGTAGTATGTAAAATATCAAAATGCTTAACTTTTCTAAGGCATTTGATATTACTTTGTTGATTTAGAAACATACAAACTATTTTATTATAACACTGGAAGTGTGCTCTTATTTTTATAAATCCAGACAAATTAAAGGGAAAAAATTTCAACAAGGAAGAGAATTTTGGCCTGGTCCACTATAAACTGTGGTCTATCATATCAGCATGTGCTGGTACTTTTACTGTCCATTGTGAAATGTATACACCTCTACTTAAGGGCTGATTCTGCTAGTTTGAATGCAAAGCAAGAGATACACATATTTTTAAAAAACCTAATTTAAAAACTTATGCTGTAGGTAAAAATCCATTTCAAAGGACAATAATAAGCAGAAACTCACACAAGTGAAAGAATCAAATAAGATGTTACCAAACGTGATTTCTTTTTTCTTTTTTTTTAAGTAACTGCACTGAAGGAGTCAATCTGAAAGGAAAAGAAGAACACTGGAAGAGCCCAAGGATAAACCCTGCTCTGTTTCACACCTGGACTTGGAGAATAACAGCAGGGTGATGAGCGATGCAAAGGACACTGGGCTAAGACCAATTCTGGGCCTCGAGGGCCAGCTCTGTCACTCAGCAGCTGTATCACTCTGGACAAGCTACTTCCTGAGACAGCTTCCCCAGCGTTCTGAACAAACTGCCCTAAGGACAGCGGTCAGTACCTTTCTCTGTGTCTCGAACTGACCGCTCAGGTAGAGTAAAAGGGCTTTAGGTTTTGTACAAAAGGAGGAGTGGAGAGAGAGTGCAGAGGAAGCAAGACCAGTGTAAGTTCTGGAGACAAAACCAATCATTAGAACAAGACATACTGAGGGTGATGATGGAGACACACATTACATGGCGCCTAAAGGAGCCTGGCTGAGGAGGGGACTCCAGATGAACCCGAGCAAAGACATGGAGGTGCACGGTTCATTTGGGGAAACGTAAGCAAGTTAATGATGCTGGAGATTAAGGCCTGAAGCAATGAGGGGCAGGAAACTAATATGAAAACGCAAACAGAAGTCTCATCATGAGGGCCCTATAGGTTCACGCTCAGAAATTTGTCCTTAACATCGTAGACAAGTCACCACATATCAACCCTTCATATCACATCAGATGTAACCTTTAGGCTCAGATGCTGTAGGATTAAGAAAAACAACACGATGCCTCCAGGTAACCACCTAGGATACACAGAATAAACTTTGCCCAGACCTTTGCGCCCCAGCCCTGGGACGTCAGGAGGGAAGACCCTGAGAGGGTCCAGGGAAGGGCTGGCCACTGGGCTGGACTCGGGGCCAGGACGCCTTCCGCAAGCCTGTCCGCTGAGAAGACGGGCTTGATGACGGTACTGCTCCACTCAGGAAGGCCTGCCCAGGCTGAGATTTCCAACAACCACAGAAGGAAAGGCCAAGAGTGGGGAGAGGGGACGCCTCATTCTCCTCTCTACTGTCAATCCCACTTCCCCGTGTAGGACTCGACACTGGGCACCCACGCACACAGCACTGAACGGAATCACCAAAACCCGAATCCAGCCCTGCTCCCAGTGCACCATGTAACGCAAGGCAAGGTAACTGAAACATTTTTTTTTGAACTTTCATTTCTCCTTCTGTAAAGTGGAAGTGATAATAGCATCTGCCCTTAGGGTTGTTTCAAGATTAAATGAAATAATATTTATAAATTTGCCATGTGATGCCAAGCTTTTATATCTCTACTTTCAAATAAACAAATACTGATATTTTAGTGACTTAAAAGCAGTGCAAATTTCCTCATTAGCGCTCTTCTATTCAGTCAGTAAGTAATCTAAGTTGGAAGAATAAACATCTTTTCTTTAGAATGATTAAAGCTACATTTATCTTGACCCAGTGCAGCCAAAATTTAAAACAAAAAAATTTTTTTTTTTTAAATTAGGGACTTCCCTGGTGACGCAGTGGTTAAGAATCCGCCTGCTAATGCAGGGGACATGGGTTTGAGCCCTGGTCCGGGAAGATCCCACATGCCGCGGAGCAGCTAAGCCCGTGCGTCACAACTACTGAGCCTGCGCTCTAGAGCCTGCGAGACACAACTACTGAAGCCCGCGCGCCTAGAGCCTGTGCTCCGCAACAAGAGAAGCCACTGCAATGAGAAGCACGCACACTGCAACGAAGAGTAGCCCCCGCTCACCGCAATTAGAGAAAGCCCGTGCGCAGCAACGAAGACCCAACGCAGCCAAAAATAAATAAATAAAAGCAATCATTAAAAAAAAAAAAGTGGAAATGTTCAACTAAATACAGTAATTTTTTTTTAATTTAAAAATAAGAGGCCCAAGTGGAAATCAAATTACATTTACATAAAAAAAGTTTTTTTAAGCTATATTTATCTTGAATGAAAAAAAGAACTTGCTCTCCACAGACATTTTTGGTTTTCCTTGAGAAACAAGGAGCACGCACTGTACCTGTAAGCAGTGGAGAGCCAATAAGGTGTTTTACACTATGGGATAGACTTAACTTTTATTTAGCAGCTTATCGTGGAAGATAAGGACAGTTCAGGAGAGAGATAATGGTTTAAACAAAGGGAATTTGGGGGTAGTGTTTTAGACATTTTTAGGAAAGAAAATTAGCAGAATTGGTTATGGGACTGAAGGAGCAGAGTGAGCGGAGGGGCCAAAGACAACGCTCACACGTCTAGCTTGAGCGGCTGGGTATCAGATGGTGCCACCAACAGAAACAGATAACACAGGTCATCAAGGGTGAGATACTGTGTGTAGCCCTTGACGTGCCAATGTGAGGTACCCATGGGAAATGCGGAAATGGCCGCTTGACGCCTGGATATAGAATCTCAAAGGTGGGGTATGAGGGGACAATCTGGGGACTCATCAGTATCCAGATGACAGGTGAGACCAGGAGAGTAGAAAAGATCATACACTGAAACGCTGTACAGTGTGGGAAGCAGCAGGTCAAGGATACAATTTTGGGAGCATCAACATCCTGGAGGTAGAAGAGCCACGGGAGATGAGCCCATGGGAAGCACAGAGAGTGAACTAGTCACATAAAAAGAACTAAGAGAGGACGATGTCACTGAAGAAAAGGAGTTTCAAGGGGTGCCCAACAGTGACCAATGCAGCAAGAAGGTCCAATAAAGGGAATCCTAGGAGAAAGTGGCTTTAGTGGCAGTGCAGTTTGGGGATCTTCCCAAATGGCCACATAAAAACAGAGCAACTACTATAATGAGGTGACAAAGTACACCCCTCAACACCAAAACACAGAGGGTGAGAACCAATCACCAAGAGCCACGAGCCCTGAGTACTACCCATCTGCCAGGGAAAACGGTGAGAAGCAACGGGGAGACTGAAAGAAGATTCTCCTGAAAAAGGAGAGCCTTAAAACCCCAGCAGGTCCTGACTGCCAGCCAGGCAGTCCACATGAGAGGAGGGGCTGAGGCTGGGAAGGTCTGACCACTTCCAGGGGCCAGGGGAAGCGGGGGTGGGGGGATTGATGTAGAGGGCGCAAGGGTCAAGCCCCCTGAGCTTTCAAACCTGACCCTTGGCTCCTCTGCCCAGGACAGAGCCCACTGAGAAGAAACTTGCTGGGCCTGGAGTCATAGCCGAGGAGAAAAGGAAAAGCAAGCTGGCAAGAAGGAAAGAGAAGATCCAGATACAAGTGCTGGAAGAAAATGAGACAGAAAATCTCAGAAAGCAAGCTATGTCTGCACATTACACAGCAACAGCAGAAGAGGGAGCACGTAAAGCTAGAAAAACCACCCTCAACTTCCTTCCAGATGTTCAGAAAACCTACACTCACCTGCACAATTTCTATAAGAAAAAGGAGATGAAATACCAAAATAACACCCCTACAGACAATGGAAGTACACGAGAAACACATACTCAAAAAACAGATGAAAACTGTAATGTTCTATTTGAAGATGGTCTAGAAGACATGAAAGAGCATAAATCAAAATTAGGAAAACTCAAAAGATGTAACAGAACTCAAGAAAGTAGTTATATGGTCTGACAAGGTACAATCATAGAAAACTGGGGGTGAGGAGTAATAGGATAGCATAAGCAAAAAAAAAAAAATTTTACCTGTTTCATGAATCATAAATGACGGTTTTAACACTGTATGTGTAATCTAGGATATGGCAAATGAGTAATTATGGAATGTTCTAATTCTATCATCTTCTTTTTATCCCTGGGAACCAGAATTCTTGTTAGAGACAAAAGTATTTACTGATGTAACATGAAAAGCAAAACACCTAGAGTCATGAATTTGAATTGGAAATATCTGCATAAACTCCTGAGGTCACCTATCTATTATCTGTCTGTCTAACTGTCTATGTATTCACACACATCTGTATGTATATACATGATATAGATATTTATTTAGTTATTGCCTAGGAACAATGACAACCCAGTTGTAGTAAGCACCCCAACTGCCCAGATTGTGAACTGGAAATGCCATTTCCCAAGAAGCCAAGGCTTTCTTGGAAAAGTGACTGATTCCGAGTGTGGCACAAGAATATACACGATGAGCTAGGGCACTGTAAGACACCAGGTAGCAAGGGCACCGTCAGAGACCACTAGCATCATGTCAAAAGGACACGGAAGCCAGACAGAAGGAGCCTCCACTGGCCAAAAGATGGGAAGATCTGGTTTGCAATAAGGGTAAGAATTGTAATGAAAGAAACCTAACAAATATCTTTAAATCTATGAGTTCATAATGATATATTTAAAAAAAAATAATTAGTCACCTATGAATGACAAGGAACCAATTCATTATCTTAAAGACTAGGGAGATAAAATGAAAGAACCAAGCATTTATCCTGCTTTTGCTGTATGAACTAAGTAACTAAACAGTGGATGAAGGAAAGGATTTCTTTATAAAATTATTCCAGTTAAAGAATGAGATAAAAGCAAAATGATAGAATATCAGTACCTTGTGACCCCAACGAATGAACAGATCTAGGCACTGAGCACTGAAACTCCTAGTATCAAAAAGAGTGAAAACCAGGGACTTCCCTGGTGGCACAGTGGTTAAGAATCTGCCTGCCAATCCCACCCCTCTAGGTGGTGACCACCTAGAGGGGTGGGATAGGGAGGGTGGGAGGGAGACACAAGAGGGAGGGGATATGGAGATATATGTATATGTATAGCTGAGTCACTTTGTTATACAGAGGAAACTAACACAACATTGTAAAGCAATTATACTCCAATAAAGATGTTAAAAAAAAAAAAGAATCCACCTGCCAATGCAGGGCACACAGGTTCAATCCCTGGTCCAGAAAGATCCCACATGGATCCCTGGTCCGGGAAGATCCCACATGCCGCGGAGCAACTAAGCCCCTGCACCACAACTACTGAGCCTGCACTCTAGAGCCCGTGAGCCACAGCTACTGAGCCCGTGTGCCACAACTGCTGAAGCCCACGTGCCTAGAGCCCATGCTCCGCAACAAGAGAAGTCACCGCAGTGAGAAGCCCGAGCTCCACAACAAAGAGTAGCCCCCGCTCGCTGCAACTAGAGAAAGCCTGTGTGCAGCAACGAAGACCCAACACAGCCAAAGAAAAAAAAGAGTGAAAACCAGACATTATTTGCCTCCTGATGAAGGAACATGACCCTGCATCTATCTTGCCAGAGGTACTGATCAATCCTCAGATTCTTGCTGCCAATTTCCAAGAAACACATTGTGCTGCACCATGAGTACACAGTCAGCAAAATCCAGACTGGGAAATCCTATAAGTCCAACCACCCAGGTTCCTCAACGAATACATTGTAAGGAAAAAGAGGGATTTGGTGGGGGCAGGGAATTACAGGGAGGATCTGTAGATTAAAAGAAACTTTAAAAGACATGTGAAGTAAAAAGAGGGGCTATGAAAAGAAATTAAAGTATCTAGAGATACATGTTTGACTGACAGAACTATAAAGAAAAGCAAAGCAGTATGTGCTATAAAGTGAGGACAGTGGAGGGAGGGAAGAGGGGCTGGCCATGTGGAGGGCTCTGGGGTGGTTGGTAAAGTTTTATGTATTGAACTGGGAGATGGTTAAAAGGTATTTTCTTTATAATAATTCACTAAGCTATACCCACACCCCCAGAAAAAAACAGATCCGTAAGGATAAAAATTTCCTTTAAGTCAACCAATTAGGCAGTACTTGGGATCTCAGTGAGAGTTGCTTCAAGAAAAGGATGGAGGGAGAAGTCAGATGGCAGTAGCTTGAGAAATAAATAGTAGGGATTGAAATAGACACATATCCTTGAGTCTAAGGAGTCAAAACACTTCCTATTAAAAGATCTAGAAGGATTCATACTTTAAACAAGGTTATTCATGGTGAATGGGAGTACGAGGAAAATGAGGAGGACCTTTCGTTTTATACTGAATATACTTAGGCAATATTTCTTTTTTTTTTTCAACACGCTTGTGTTACTTTTGTTAATTATTTTGAACCTGTAAATGTTTACCTTTTAAAAGAGCTTCATAGTGACTTCCCTCATGGTTCAGTGGTTAAGACTCCGTGCTCCCAATGCAGGGTACCCGGTTCAATCACTGGTCAGGGAACTAGATACCGCATGCCGAAACTAAGATCCCGCACGCGGCCACAAAAGTCCTGCGTGCCGCAAGTAAGATCCAGTGCAGTCAAATAAATAAATAAATAGAACTTCCCTGGTGGCGCAGTGGTTAAGAATCTGCCTGCCAATGCAGGGGACACGGGTTCGATCCCCGGCCCAGAAGATCCCACATGCTGCAGAGCAACTAAGCCCGTGCACCACAGCTACTGAGCCTGCGCTCTAGGGCCCGTGAGCCACAACTACTGAGCCCCCGTGTCACAACTACTGAAGCCCGCGTGCCTGGAGCTCCGCAACGAAGAGTAGCCCCAATCACTGCAACTAGAGAGAACCCGTGCGCAGCAACGAAGACCCAACGCAGCGAAATAAAATAAAATATAAATAATAAAAAATAAATATTTTTTTAAAAAACTACACACAAAACAATATTTAATAAATAAACCAACAAACAAACAAATAAATAAAAGAGCTTCATAATATAAGCCCTGGGGGAGAAGAGACAAATTGAGAAGAATTTCAAATAGTTTCTGGAGAAGAGTTTAATTTGAAGGTGGAAATACTCCACCTTCAAAGAGGGGGCGTGTAACTCCCTGCTCCTTAACTGTGGGCTAGGTATAAGGAATTCTTTCCAAAGATGACAGTGTGGGAAGCAGGAAAGAGGGTATCTTTACAGTGGAGAAACCTGAGAAACACCACCTCGGTCAGGTGACCAAGGTCAACATCAATACTGATCAATCACGTTGATAGGATGTCCCCCTAATATGATGTGATGAAAATGGCACTTTACTTCTGTGGTCTTCCTCCCCCAAAACTCATAACTCCAGTCTGATCATGAGAAAAGCCTCAGACAAATTCAAACAGAAGGGAATCTATAATATATCTGACCAATACTTCTCAAAACTGTCAAGGTCATCAGAAACAGGGAAAGTCTGAGAAACTGTCACAGCCAACAGGAGCCTAAGACAGGACAACTAAAGTAATGAGTATCCTGGATGGGATCCTGGAACAGAAAAAGGATATTAGGTAAAAACTAAAAATAATGGACTTTAGTTAATAATAATGTATTGACATTGGTTCATTAACTATAACAAACATCCCATACTAAATATAACATACTAAAACTATGGGAAACTGGGTACAGGATATAAGGGGACCCTCTGTACTATATTCTCAATTTTTCTGTAAACGTAAAACTATTCTAAAAAATAAAGTTAATTTAAAATATTTTAGAAATAAAAACCCTAAAAGTAGCAACATCACAGTATCTTTACCAAGTTTGCTAGGTTGACGTTGGTAAGTTTCTGCAATAAATAAAGCAGAGTAAATGGTTTCTATTTATTTTTTCTTTCTCAAATATTATGGACAGATCAACAGACCACCTGAACACTACTGAACACACTCTGAGAACCAAACAATGACTTTGGCAGAGAATGCTATTTTTCACGCATTCCTCAGCACAACAAAACAGGGAAGAAAAATTTGTTACTGTTGTGAATCTGAAAATACGTATGGCAGGCTGGCGGGAGAATGTTCTCGGTAAAACACACTGGGTACCGGCCATCAGAACTGTAATAGTCTACGCAAGACGTGCATTTATAAAACACTTCAAACAGGTCTCACTTGTAAACATTTAATCAGATATAACGGGCAGGAATGCCTTCTACTTCATCTCCTCCCACACCATCTTCACAGGGCTGACAATCAGAGAGCTCCTCCATCAAGCACGCACCCCAGCCCAGCTGTTAAGTTTGTGTTCCCTCAGCCCTAAGCATGTGATTAACGTTGTTTTAGATTTATTCTTATTGTCAAGTCACTTCACAAATGCATACTGTCTTTCAAGCGAAAAGGAAATTCCTCAAGAGTGAGGAAGCAGGACTTCCCTGGCAGCACAGTGGTTAAGAATCCACCTATCAATGCAGGGGACACAGGTTCGAGCCCTGGTTCGGGAAGATCCCACATGCCGCGGAGCAACTAAGCCCATGCGCCACACTACTGAGCCCCCATGCCACACCTACCTACTGAAGCCCACATGCCTAGAGCCCGTGCTCTGCAACAAGAGAAGCTACTGCAATGAGAAGCCCGCGCACTGCAACGAAGAGTAGCTCCCGCTCACTGCAACTACAGAAAGCCTGTGCACAGCAACAAAGACCCAACACAGCCCAAAATAAATAAATAAATCAATTTATTTAAAAAAAAAAAAAAAGAAGAGAGATGGGACATTCATTGTTACGTGTCCTATGCGTTCAGCACCGTACTATTCTATATAAATGTCTTACAAAATCTCTCACTTAGTCCTCACCATCACTCACGTGGCAGGTATTATTATACCTATCCTATGGATGATGGATATGACGTTCGGAAAAGTAAAGTGACTTGGTGAGACTGTAAACTCAGTAACTAGTTGAGTCACGTCTGAACAGCTCCACGAAGCCCAAGCTTCTTCTACTACAGCCCGCTGCTCCTTCAGGCCTTCTACGCTTCCACCCCCACCAGATGACAGACTGCTGTGTGTGGAGAAGACATTCACACGCTTTTGTGACGAGAACCAAGTCAAAGGATTGATAAGAGGGTAGTCCCATGACAGTACTTTGTGAACAAAATGTTATGACCAAAGTCTGACCATGTCCATGGCTCTTAGGAAAATGAAAACAAAATAAAAAGCTTGGTGAACAGGTGTTATTATCAAAGCTGTTCACATCTGTACCACACTGCACACCACTAACCGGAATACTAGATACTTTCTAACATGCTGTGCCTGTGGAAAAAAAGACATCAGGTTGTAAATGACTTATTAAGTTGACTTGTGTGGCTATATTAAAAAATGGTAACCACAGGACTGTACTTTATGTCCTTTTCCATGAATAAGGGGAAAAGTTTTTGATAAGCATCTTACTGTACTGCCTATCATTACTACATCCTTATGAACCATAAGCATATCGTATGAATCAGCAATACCTCTGCTCCTTAGAAAATCCCTAAGTGTTAGCTGAAAAGAGAAGTGGTCAAGGCTTACATTATTCTCCTCTTAAAATGTTTATAATTTTTATTGAAGAAAACTTGAAATAAGATTCTTCTTTTGCTTCAAATAATCCAGAAGAGAAACTGAAAAATTTACTACTGTAATTTCAGACAGAAGTCACTAGCTAAAATCACTGAATTGTTTTTCATACTTCCTTCACTACCCAGCATAAATCTACTATCTCAGTTACATTTCCTTGGCAGTATTTAAACATGATAACCGTATCACTTGGAGAGAATTTCACTGTGCCATAAAAATGAAACAAAAGGGTTAAGCGTAGATTATAATCAAAGTCCTAGCCTTGGTTTTGAGTAATGAGCTCATTAGGGCTTATTACATTATTAAAAATAATTAAATAACTCTCTAAATGAATAAATGCAGGCCATGCATGGACCAGAGATGAACCTGTGCGTGACCCAGGAACTGAGATTAATCAAATATGAATTCAAATTTTCAAAAAGACTAGAAAAAAATTAAACAATATAACTATTAAATAGGAGGTGTAACAAGAGACAGAATGAAATGAAAACTACAAAACAGATTTAGAAACCTCCAAAGCGCACCGAGAAAATGGACTAAAACTTTCTACATGGGGAAGATAGTAGTTCCGACTGAATCACACGCCAGCTGATAACGAACATAAGTCTTGGCCGTTACACATTACCACTGTCTAACCCACTGACATAAAACTCATATCCTTCTGAGATCACTGATGTGTCAGTTATATACAGTGCCTTTCCTTTAGTTTCCTCCTATGTAACGCCTTCAGTTTCCCCCCAGCATTTGATTACCATTCATGTTTTCTTAGCACAATTCCAAATTTTGTGTACTTCTAAGTGGCCTTTCAGCTAAAAATTTCAGAGCCATACAAAGATGATTCTTAAAGTACAAGAGGACACATCACGGACTGACTTAGCACTACTTTCATGAAGAGGTCCAGGATGCTGAATAAATCACATCCAATGACAACAGCAAAGAAGGACATTCCAGGCCTACTTGATAGTCACGACCTGTTTATACGAGAAAACGGAGTTCTTTTCAATACAGCTACTACCAGGCCTCTGCCCAAGAAACCCTCCTTTGATAATTTTAATATTGAAACGTATTTGTTATATTTTTAAAGTAAATAAACATATGCTTAGAGATGCTGTAACAAATATAAGTTTCTATGATCAAAAACATTGACATTGGGGAATGAGGGGTTTAAAGAGAATGACTTTACATAGGGAGCGACAAACAGTAAGATTTCCTCCAAGGTAATAAAGGCTACAAATACAAATAAATTCAAAGCCGGGGAGGAGACAGATTTTTAGCAGCTACTAAGGAAAGCTGGGGATGACCGAGATGCATGTGAAGATTTCCAAGTCCTGCTGTTCATGTACCATTAGGCCAGAAAAGGAGAAACAAGGAACCTCTACAGGCAAGATCCTATAAACGTTTACTTGAATTGAGTTCAAGAACATTTACTGAAGGCACCCTTTGCATCACATTTACTGGTGAAACTGATTGCTGCCTTCAGTCAGGATTAAATCTCTAAGAACTTTAAGCAGAAAAGTGCTAAGCTGTCAAGCAGAGTCTTTTTCTAAGGGACTCAAATCAGAAAGCTATGACAACTTTCCAAAAGGTTACAGTGAGTTCTTTCCACACCCATGGTGCCTCTCACCAAGCACGAACACAGCACTTCACCTCAGCACATTTGATTACAGCACCAGCACTGTTCAGTAGAGGGCCTGCTGCCCCGAGACCCAGAGTGTCTGATGGCCACGCACCAACCCAGGATAAATCTCTACAACTTAGGGCCAGTTTTCATCCAGTTTTTCAGATGAGGAAACACTGACACACAGACTGTAAAACAACTTATTTCATGTCTAAAGCTAGTCTCTGAAACAAGTAAGTTAACACTTCAAAATGCTATTAAAGTGCAATTGGAGATTAGAAGAAATGAACCACAAGAAACTGGGACCCTCGGGAATTGCTGGTGGGAAGGAAAAAAGGTGCAGCCACTGTGGAAACAGTATAGCTGTTCCTCAAACAATTAAATATAGAATTACCATATGATACAGCAATTCCTCTTCTGAGTATAGACCCCAAAGAACTGAAAAGCAGGGAATCAGGTATTTGCAACGTTCATAGCAGTATTATTTGCAACACCCAAAAGGTAGAAACAACCCAAGTATCCACCACCAAGTGAATAGATAAACAAAATGTGGTTTAATACGTACAATGAGGTATCATTCCGCCTTAAAAAGGAGAGAAATTCTGACACCTGCTACAACATAGATGAATCTTGAAGACATTATGCTGAGTAAAGTAAGCCAGACACAAGATAAGTAAGATTCCACTTATATGAAGTACTTAGAGTCGTCAAATTCATAGACAGAAAATAGAATGGTGGCTGCCAGGGGCTAAGGGGATGAGGAGTTATTGTTTAATGGTTACAGAGTTGGAGGTTAAAAAGTTCTGTAGATGAACAGTGGTGTTGGTAGCGTAACAATGTGAATGTACTTAATACCACTGAACTGTACATCAATAAAAAGGTTAGAAAGTTATTTCTGCCATCATTGGCATTATCCTGAAGCACATCTATGGCTTTAGAATTTTAAAAAAGAAAGAAATTTCAGCTTTTCCATTTTTTAACAAGAAAAAATATTCTGTACCTGTGTTAAAGACCACAAATTACTATGTATCTCTTTAGAATCTTAGTGAACCTAAATGATTAACATGTAAAATCATGCAGGAAAAAAGGAACTCTGCATGGATTGACTACTGTGCCTGATTAGGTATTATTTTACAGTAAAAATTCTATATGACCAAACATAAACATTTCTACTCATCGTAAAAATGCAGATAGCACACTCTCACTGCTGATGGCCCAGGTTCAATCCTTGGTCGGGGAACTAAGATCCCACAAGCCACACAGCGCAGCCAAAAACAAAACAAAACAAAACAAAACAGATAAATAGATAAATCTGCATAATATTAGTGAATGTTCACTCACTCACTGTTTCCAGTATTATCCAACTCACATTTATAATAAGGGGGGAAGGGGGAGAGCTACCCCAATTTTCTTTATGTTTCAAAGGCTTTCTCATTTACTTAATATCCCATTCTCATATAATACATCTTTGACAGACTTCTCTCTGTGGTCACATTCTGTTCTCCCCTACTTAAAATTTACAAAGGAAATCAAAGCCTCATCAGATATACCCTTGATTCCATGGGTCTGCCTGGTGAGGCCCGCTGCAAGTTTGTTGGCTTAAAGGTTAGAATAATTTGTAAGTAGTATTACAATATTTTTACTGCATTTCTAGAATTTATATGTTAGCATAACTTTTTATGTAATTCTGTTAGGAAATCTAAGAAGATTAAAAACCCGTTAAAATAGTTACAAATATATGAGCGAGAAACAAACAAAAAACCCCACAAACCTTCTTGAGAAGACACAATGGGTGGCATGTAATCAGGGATGTATTCTTTTCTTTCCTCTGCATCTTTACTTCCGGGTTGAGGAAACTGAAGTACGTTGTTCTTGCTAACAGGAAATGAAGGAATTTGATGTGGGAAAGTGACAGGTTCGATGTTGTGGATATAGTCTTCTAGTTCATGAAGACTAACCCCCATGAGTTGGAAAGCTTCACCAACATCATCCAAAATTGGGTCTGTCCGGCCATCTGAAACAAAGTCAAAAGCAAAGCAAATTATTTTAAGCAAATTCCATGAATATTTTTTAGAATATGAAGAAAAAAGTATTAGGTAAATATGCAGCTCAGAATCAAATATACTATATACTTAAGACCCAGTTACTGGAAAAAACTGAATAGATTTTCAGTAGAACATCATATTGTTTAAATATTAGAAAGATGACTCTGAAAGTCAATTTTAAATATGATCTGACAACCAACCAGAACACCACAGACAATTCATACTAACAATCAGCCAGGACAGAACTAATGTCAAAAGTAACTTATAGATGGTCAACAGCACCTGGAACAGAGGCTGACACAAAGTAAATGCCCGATAAATATTACTATTATTGTATTTTATCAAATAAGTATTGATAGAACGCTGAGCTAGGTAAATGTCCATTCCATTTTCTCTACTGCTCAGTGATACAACTCTGGAAACTACAACAGTGGTTGGCATATAGTTGGCACTCCATAAACATCTGTTGAATGAATTATACCACTGAATCAATTTTTTAAATCCAAGAAAATGTGCTGAAAGAGCTTAGACCATAAAGGTAATTTACATATAAATTTTAAATGTATTTAGAAGACACCATATAAAATGGGTAGAGATAAAATGATAAAACATTAGATATAGTGAGATTCTCTTTACAAAAGGAAGTTTCTCCTCTGCCTGCCCTTAGCAGAACTTAAGGTCTCTACATCTTTTAAAACTTCTATGAAAATTCCAGTTCCAGATTTCCAATAAATAGCTTATTTTTTTTTAACTATAATCTCCTATGATCATGCCAAACTCAGTTTGTCTGAAATTAAATCATGATGTAAAATGGAAAAGAATAATCCAAAGTTCATAAAAATCAGACACATGTTGGCTCACACCCACACAAGGAAACTTCTGGAAGGATATACATCCAACTGTAACAGTTTATGGGGCTGAAAGCTGCAGAACAGGGGAAGGGCAGAGTTGAAGCAGGAGACTCGTTTCTAACTTCAAAGATTTTGTAGTCTGAATTTTTATACAAGTATGGGTTACTTCTTTGACGTAGAAAAAAGAGAGGATAAATAAAATGAATACTCATTCTTTCCCTTAATGACAGACAGGCATTTCAACTCTCTGATTCTTATTAAAAGCAATATTCTTTTCTCAATCTTAAAAATGTGGTCCTCTTGAATTCTTCCACACTTTTGCAATTTCAACCCAAGACCTTCCGGTGCTCCCCTGGCACCCTTTTGGGTCCCGGCTTTCAGAATTTTTCCTTTCTCCCTCTTCCTACTCTCACTGTCTCAGCCTAGTTTCAAGTCTCCCCACTTGCGCTTCTCTTGCACTTAACCGACAGCACAATTGTCTTGAAGCCTCACTTTCATCACGCAATCCCCCTCCGTAAGAGTATGCAGTGTTTCCTACCACGTTGTAATTTCTCTGTTAAGTCCCTCCCTAAGCTGATTTCGTTCCATTTAACATTTTCCTCTAGCACCTTCCAAATGAACTGGTTACATATGCCAAGCTGGCCGCCTCACTTACTCCCACTTGGTTATCTCAGGTTATGCTTTTCTCTACCTGGCACGCTCCCTACATTATACAACCTTGCTTCACGGCTCAACTCAAATCTCATCTTTCCAGTGAATCCTGCCCTGGAACCCAGAGTGTGCATGTGTCTCTCCTTCACTGTATTCCTTTTGCATTTACTGCCTATACCTATACCGTGCACTGCTTTCAGTGTACACACACATTATTTAATGTATAATACAATGCATACAGAAACTTCTGCTCCTGAATGCTTTGGCAAATCGTTACCTTAGGGAATTTTTCAAATGCATTATTTGTTGAATTGATAGTAACTTCTGATACTTGCTTTAACTTTAGAGCGTGTTTTTAAAAAGGAACAAATACCATCAGTTTGTTTTTACTGACATTGCGACACCCTTTTACACACCTTACGGGCAGGGACTGTGCCTAAGTAATCCTATGTCTCCAACACGCAGCACAGAACTCAGATCATAAGTGGTGCTCAATAAACGTGTGTCAGAAAGACAAAGGAAATAAAGAAACAGATACAAGAGTGCATAGTGGTGACCTGATGTTACAGAATTCTGGTTTAAAATAAGAATAGTGTAGAGAAAAGAATAAAAGTCTATGACTAAAAAGGAAAAAAAAAAAAGGTCATGAAGAACCTAGTGGTGGGATGGGAGTAAAGACGCAGACCTACTGGAGAATAGACTTGAGGATATGGGGAGGGGGAAGGGTGAGATGTGACAAAGTGAGAGAGTGGCATGGACATATATACACTGCCAAACGTAAAATGGATAGCTGGTGGGAGGCAACCGAATAGCGCAGGGAGATCAGCTCTGTGTTTTGTGACCACCTGGAGGGGTGGGATGGGGAGGGTGGGAGGGAGGGAGATGCGGGAGGCAGGAGATATGGGAGCATGTGTATGTGTATAACTGATTCACTTTGTTGTGAAGCAGAAGCTAGCACACCACTGTGGAGCAATTGTGCTCCAATAAAGATGTTAAAAAAAAAAAAAAAAGTCTATGACTAATAAGTATACCAGGAATTAGCATTTTCAAAAACTCACCAAACCACAATGGAGAATAATGAACACGATCATCGTATTCTCACTAAAAGCAAGAAAATCATTACAGAAATTGGGTAATTATCGAGGTTCACATTAACACAAAACAGGGATCACCCGATGACTCTAGAATACCTGGTTGCTTGGAGTGCCAGCACCTGTCTGGTTCCATGTATAAGGCAGGAACGGTAACTATGTATTCAGGGTTATTCTGATTACCTAAAGGTACAGAACATCTGTCCTCATTTAGGGAACTTGGTAGCAAAAATATAACCTGGACTACGCATGCTGTTAACAGTATACTCAAGCACCAGAAGGGAGGAGGGAGGGAAGAGAAGCAAAAGCAGAGAGTGGTGTGCTGGTGGTGTACTTTTAAGATCAAGATGAATGAGAGCTACTCAGCAGTTCCAAATTCAGATTAGAAGTATCCATGAAATCAAGCTGTCTAAAAATACACATTTTTAAAACTCAAAAGGTGAAATGACTAAATAGTTATTGTGGTGGTGGATTATCAGTTCCCTTATTTATTCAACAAATACTTCCTGGGTGCCTATTCCATTATGGCACTGTACTAGGTTACAGAATACAAATATAATAAATTTGTCTCCTGGGGAGGGGAGAGGGGAGGGTGAGAGATATACACAGATGATTACAAAACAAGGTGTTCAATAACATAGCAGAAATATGCACAGAATTATGAGAACAGGTATCACGAGTTTGCTAAAGCAAGTGATAAGTGAATCTCAAACTAGAAGTCGTACTACTGGTGGACCAGGGGGCGAAGGACACGCTAGGAAACAGCATGCATGCAGGAATGGATGGCATAAAGTGTTTCGGAAAAGGCAGGTAGCTCAGCATGGTTGCAGATTTAGGATGACAGAATGGCAGAAGATAAGAAAAATGCTAGCTCACAAAGGGAAGTGTGTGCTGCTTGAGAGCTTAGATTTTTCAGCCTGTAACCAACTGAAATATTTTTAAGAATGACACAACCAGATTTGCATGATGGAGAGATTAACAGATTATTCTGGCAGCGCTATGGCGCTGGAATGGAATTTGGGGCCTAAGAAGTAAAGTGTATTCATGGGTCTCAATTTTTCAGTGAAGCAACCTCTTTAACAAAAAATATCCTATGAAACACTTCACCCAGTTTTCCAGCTTAACACCTGAAAAATAATGCCCCGAAACTTAAATGAGGGGTAGTTCCCCCTCCACACACACAGACTTCCCATCAATGAGATGATATGTTGCTTCTACTTAGTAAATGCCACCAGCTATAGATACTACCAGACATTCGCTTAAAAACCATGTACTGTAGCCCAGATTACCTGGGGAGCCTTGTAAATTGCCGAAGATCCCTCTAACACACTTTGATAACCACTGACACAAAAATATAGAAGAGGAGGAAATCAATGGGTGGCTGAGACGTAAGCCACAGTTAATCTAAGTGAAACCGACCAAGTCGGCCTTGGGAAGGAGTAAGCAGAGATGCTGTCTATGAAACGAGCACATAAAGAAGAGGCAGAGTCCCTAACGGAGCAGAGCTGTCAACGAGTATGTGTTGTCAGGAGCTGAAGAATGGCCAGGCTTGTAAGAAACGGCCGGTAGACGGAGCGCCTGTGACAACTAGTTGTAGTAGTTTGCGGGCAAGGGAGGAAAAGGACCAAAGTAACAGAGGCTGTAAGACATTCTGGAGGTGGTTCTACACGCAGCCCAAGTAGACGATGATTAAGACCGATGATGAGATCACAGAGGAGGGCAGAAGCTGTGGAGCTGGGAGCGGGGACAGGGCTCGGGCTACGGGCGGGATAAGTTAGCGGCTGACGAAGAGGGACCAAAGGGATGACTCGAGTTTCCAGGGACAGTGAAAGCGGAGGGGCGTCAGGGGCCGAGAAGACACCCAATCGCGGGGTGGCGGTGAAGGACCAACACCTCCTGGACGCCGGGAGAGCGAAGGGGAACGCGGAGGTGTCACCCGTGACTGGCCAGAGGCAGCCCTCCCGCACCCAGCCCGGTACTCACACAGCTCAGAGTACCGGTGGCAGCCCCGTCCCAGCTGCTGCAGGTAGCGCTGCAGCACGTCCGTGAGGAGGTGGCAGGCGCTCAGTTGCACCGAGTCCCAGCCCAGCGCCTGGCAGATCTGCGCCACCGAGACCCTCAACAACGACCTGGAGTAACTCTCGCACATCCCGCTCCGTGGACTCCACCGCAGTCCTTGCTGCCACTTCTCTCCACCCCCGCCGCCTAACCTTAGAAGAGCCCCTGATTCATCCTCTAGGGCCCCCGCGGCGGGGAAATCGTCCCCCCCGACCCCCGGCGACCACCTCAAAGCCTCAGCAGCACGGAGCGCGCCAGCCTGAGAGCCGCCATTTTGGGCTCGCTCCGCCTCCCGCTGGATGGTCGCCGGGGGGAGGCAGCACTAGCCGAGTGCGGAGCGCGCCGATGAGGAAGCTCCGCCCCGTTGGAGCAGAGCGATGGTCCGGGTATCGACTCTCGGGCCTGGAAGAATGCAGGAAACGGCAGCTCAGAGCGCCGGTGGAGGATGCGCCCGAGGAGGCAGGTGCTTGGGGCCTTCCCGGGGTGCTCGCTCGGAGATGAAGGAGGAGGGAACGTCAGTGGTTCAGGGGCCGAAGAGCGAGCCGGGATATGAAACTGAAATGCGGGTGTTAGAGAAGAGTGGGGATCTGAGAGGCTGTGAGTGCAGGGGTGGGATTTGGGGCGTGGAAACTTCAGGACTCTCCCAGACTTCGACCTAATCCTCTGCTTGCCTCTGCTAAAAAAAAAAAGCTGTTTACCATTGTACAGATTAAATCAGGTCCAAGCTGTTAAGCATGCCATTGAAAACCCTTCACTATAGAGCGGGGTGCAGGGTGTGGCCAGCGTGGCACTGACCTCCGGGCAAAATTTACGGGGGCAGCAGAAAACGTAATCAAGATCAATAATATTTTAATACAATTTTTAAAAAATCCAACCACTGCCCCCGAATTCCGGCCTCACTCACTTCTTTCTAATCCCAGCCCTGGTTTCAATAAAACTTTATTTACAAAAACGGGTGGCATGCTTGTGGGCAAGAGTTTGCCGATATGCCCTTCACCAGCCTCTGGGACCTGTCAAAGGAAGAAAGGACTCAGTTGCCTGCGGAAAGTCCTTGACTCAGCGAAGCAGTCTGTGTATGGAGAACTGTTGCCTGCCCCAGTCTTCTCCTCGCTCCAGCCAAGTGTTGCCAGATCTTAACCAGATGCGGGACATCGAGATTTTGTGATCAATAGCTCGATCAATATTTTTAACTATTGGAAATACATTTTTAAAGTTTTAATTTGCAAGCCAAACTAATCCCACGGTTAAGCCAGATTCAGCCTATGGGTAGCCAGGTTGCAGTGGCTTACCTACTCAGTCTGTTTATCCTTTTGTGCCTTTTTCTTCCGAAAGCTTCTGGAGTGTTCCTCCCTTCCCCTCCTCTCCCTCCTGTGTTCCCCGCTTCTTGCACCTATCACAGTGCATTTAGTATTTGAGTTTACATGCCTCTCCAATAAACTGTGAGTTGCTGCATGGCTCTACGTTTTCCTTATAGGGACCATTCCAGAACTTTGAACATAATATTCAATTTTTTTGAAGTCCCAGAAACCCAGTAGAATGGAAAATATGATTCTTCCGCTAAATGACAATCTGTAGACAAGGAGCAAGATGCTAGGTGGCAGGGTGCCTATAATATTTTCTCCACTGACACTTCTGTCCCCAAGATTATCAGGGACCTTCTAGATGCTAAATCTGGGGGACACTTTTCAGTCCTAGACTTGCTTGACCATTTTGTAGCCATTTGAGAATGTTGAACACTACCTTAATTTTGAAACTCTAGTACCTTGGATCTTACAACACCCTGCTCTCTTCTGTTCCAATACTTCTGCAGGCTCCTTTTACATCTCTTATATTGCCTCTGTGTGTGTGTTTTACCCCTTAATCTTTTATTTTGGAAAATTTCAAACCTACAGAAAAGTTGAAACAAGTATAAACACAGGTACACACTTCACCTAGATTCACCAATTGTTAATATTGACTATTTTGCCACATTTACTATGTTTACATACACACACACACACACACACACACACAAACCGTTTTTTTTTTTTTTCAGAACAGTTTGAAAATAAGTTGCAAACTTCGTGACATCTAACCCGGAAACAATTCAGCGTGTATATCCCCAGACAAGGACATTCCCCTACATAACCATGTGTCGCAGATTCAGTTCTCCAGTTCTGAGGTGTAGATCAACCTGCAGGTTTATTGAGTGCTGCTGGGATCCACACCTGTGCAAGGGAATGGGGTTGCACTGCATTTTCAAGGAGGGCCTCAGGCAATCCCATAGGGAGCTCTAACTTGGGGATGGCCTATCACCTCTGTCCTGAGTTGGGACAAGGGTTCTGGACCTTTATGTTCCCTTGTTGGTAAGTCATTGCCTGAGGGCTTCCCTGGAAAGGGTGTGTGATCTCGGGCAAAGGAGCTGAGTGCAGCTGGGGCAATTCCACAGAACACTGAAGCCTTTAATCCTGAGCAGTGCGTTATGGTAGTCCGTACTGTCTTAGCTCCTTCTGGCTGCCATAACTCAGACAGGGTAACTTATCAACAGACATTTATTTCTCACAGTTCTGGAGGCTGGAAGTCTGAGATCAGGGTGCAGCATGGTCATGTGAGGGCCCTCTCCTGGGGCACAGATTTCTCAGGTTGTATCCTCACAAGGTGGGAGGGGCTAGGGAGCTCTGTGGGATCTCTTTTTTTTTTTTAAATCAGTACAGCTTATTTTTTTAAATTATTTTTTAATTTTTTTCACTATTTTTTTAAAGTTAATTAATTAATTAAGTTTTGGCTGTGTTGGGTCTTCGTTTCTGTGCGAGGGCTTTCTCCAGTTGTGGCAAGCGGGGGCCACTCTTCGTCGCGGTGCGCGGGCCTCTCACTATCGCGGCCTCTCTTGTTGTGGAGCACAGGCTCCAGACGTGCAGGTTCAGTAGTTGTGGCTCACGGGCCCAGTTGCTCCGCGGCATGTGGGATCTTCCCAGACCAGGGCTCGAACCCGTGTGCCCTGCATTGGCAGGCAGATTCTCAACCACTGCGCCACCAGGGAAGCCCTGGGGGATCCACTCTTAAAACCAAACCTAATATTTTCCACGTAGTCTTCTTCCTCTTATTTTCTTTATTTTTCTTTCTCCGTGGCTGAGTAATACCAGTAGTAAGATATATAAGTCAAGAGATTTTTTAAAAATAACTGTTCTGGTTATGAACTTTCAGACTTACTTTTGTGCACATAAACACATTTTCAGCATAATTCCCTGGAAATTCATTTGTTACTGTGTCTATTAATACTTCAAACTCATTTTTAAAATTTGTTTATTTATTTATTTTTGGTTGTGTTGGTGCATGCAGGCCTTCTCTAGTCGTGGCGAGCAGGGGCTACTCTTTGTCGTGGTGCGCGGGCTTCTCATTGCGGTGGCTTCCGTTGTTGCAGAGCACGGGCTCTAGGCACGAGGGCTCAGTAGTTGTGGTACGGGGACTCAGTAGTTGCAGCTCACGGGCTCTGGAGCGCAGGCTTAGTAGTTGTGGTGCACGGGCTTAGTTGCTCTGCGGCATGTGGGATCTTCCTGGACCAGGACTCAACCTGTGTCCCCTGCATTGGCAGGCGGATTCTTAACCACTGCACCACCAGGGAAGTCCCAAGCTCATTTTTTAAAATTGGATTTTCTATCTTCTTACTGATTTGTGGATGTTTAAAAAAACATAGTCTATATACAAGATTTATTTGTATTGTAAATATCTTCCCTCAGTCGTTTGATAATTTAATTTTAATAAAGCCCAATTATCAATGTTTTTCAAATGATTAGTTGTTTTTTTTTTTTTTGGCCTGCACTGTGTGGCTTGTGGGATCTTAGTTCCCTGACCAGGGATTAAACCCGCCCCATGGCAGTGAAAGCGCTGAGTCCTAACCACTGGACCGCCAGGGAATTCCCTAAATGATTAGTTCTTCTTGAGTTATGTTTAAAAAATCTTTGCTATTCCCAATATCATGTAGCCTTTCTCCTATTTTCTTCAAAAAGCTATATTATTATACCTTTTATATCTATGATCTATCTCAAATTAAAATTGTGTATGGTATAAGGATCAGGGATTTTTCCTATAGAGATATCCAGCGGATCCAGCAGCATTTACTGGAAATATTCTTTTCCACATTGAATTACAGTGACTCATAAATCAGGTGGCTGTATACGTAGTTGTTTCTAGTCTATTGTGTTCCATTAGTCTATTTTTCTATCCTTGAAACACCACCACACTATCTTAATTACCATGATATCTTAAGTAAACCTTTCTTTCCCCTTTTTTAAAGCATGGTTATCTCAACTAAGAACAGTGCTGCTATGAATATCTTGTACATGTGACTGCATGCATTTCTGATGAGTATATATTTTAGATCATTGATCATTCGGTATACAAATGTTCAACTTTAGTAGATACTGCCGACCAGTTTTTCAAGGTGTTTATCCTGATTTAAACTCTCAGCATGTATATGTATGGGACTTCAGTCCATATTTGATATAATCATCTCTTTATCTTAGCCATTCTAGGGCTTTTTTCTTTCTTTTTTTAAAAAGCAAATTCAGGGAATCCAACCCAACATTTTAAGATACTATTCTCCCCCCTCCCATTTTCCTAGGTTATCTAAATAAGTGTTGTCCTTATGAGTTCAGATTCTCAACTATAAGTAAAACTGGGGACATCTGAATGAGATTTTTGGATTGTATCAAGTCAATATCCTGGTTGTGATATGTTATAGTTTTGTAAAATATTACCATTGGGGGAATTTATTTTTACTTATTTATTTTTTTGGCCGCTCCACCTGCAGTGGAAGCGCAGAGTCTTTAACCACTGGACCGCCAGGGAAGCCCCCATTGAGGGGAGTTGAGGCAACTGTACAAGGGATCGCTCTGTATTATTTCATACAACTGCATGTGAATCTACAATTCTCTCAATAGAATGTTCAATTAGAAAACAAGCAAAAATCACACACACACACACACACACAGAGTGCTCAGAAACTTTTGGAAAGAGAATATCTAAGTTCCAAACAACCAATATGCATGATTAACCCCACTCGCTGGCCATCAAAGAAATGCAAGTTAAAGGTATTATTATATAACACTACACTCCTATCAAGATGGCAAAATGGTGTTGATGAGGATGTAGACAACTGCCAGAGAGTATAAATTGGTATCAATACATCCACTCTGTGAAAGTGTTTGGCAGTGCCAAAGCAGCAGAACATTTACAGAACCTATGGCCAAGCAATCCCGCTGCTAGGTATGTGCACAACAGAAATTCTTTCAAATTTAAACCAAGAGAGGTGCACAAAAGGTTTAGAGAAGCATTTATAATTGTTCCAAGCTGGAAATAACCTAAACGTCCATCAACAGAATTACTAAACTCTAAGATATTTATCACATGTGGTAACATAAAACAATGAAAAAAACTGCTCTACAAATGTGAGTGAAATCTCCCAGACATAATACTGAATTTTAAGAAAAAGCAGACCCCAAAGGCTCCATCTGTATGATTCTGTTTACTTAAATTTCAAAAACAATCAAAACACATCTATGGTGATAGAAGTCATGACTGTGGGTACTTTTGTGGAGATAACAAAAAGGGCAGGGACACAAGGGAGGCTTCTGTAACGATAGGACCTTTTAGATCTTGATCTAGATTGTAGATACATGAGTGTTTACACTTTGCAAATTTTCCTGAGCCATAAACTTATGAATTATGCCTTCTTTTGTACATACACTATACTTCAATAACAGTTTACCAAAAAACCTTACCACGTTTTTTTTTTTCATTTTTTGCTTGTCTTTGCTCCAGACTGTAAGCTCCTATAGGGAAGTATAATTATTATCATCGTAGCTTCAGAATTTACGAGTGCTAATACACAGAACATCAGAAACATGATGTTGAACCGATGGTCACTTACATAGATCAGGTAACATTTGATCACAGACACAGCATTAGTCCCACATCAGTTTCTAAGTATTTTGCAAATATTGATTCATTTAGTCCTCATAACAACACTATGAGGTAATAAGTACTATTTTAATCGTCATTTTACAGATGATAAAACTGAACGATTAAGTAACTTGCCCAATGTCACACAGCTGGTAAGGGTTGAACTGGGATTCCAACCCAGTTTGCCCCAAGTTTATGCTCTTAACCACTGCTCTATGCATCGAACACTCGTGTTAAATCCTTGCTTAGTTTTATTTCTCAAGACCCCATGCTGCATCTGCAAGTAGTGGAAGTGCAAACTTTCTAACACAAATTAATTTGCAACACAAATGAGCTGATGTCACTCATATGCAAAGAACTCTTTATGTTTCAATGAGAAAAAGAGAAAAACTCACTTAAAAAAATGGGCAATGAATGAGTAGTCTATTCTTTTCACCCATCAGATCATTAAAGATTAAAAGATAGACAAAGTCTCAGCGAGTAGAGGAAATCAATTTTATACAGTTAGCACAAGTTTACAATCTTTTTGAGAGCCATTTGGCAGTGTCCATCAAAAAATGTACATAGTCTTGAGTCATCGATTCCACTTCCAAAAATTAAGAACACAGAAGTACTCGTCCAAGTGTGCAAAGACTTCCCCAAGGATGCTTATTAACAATCATCCTTGTGACATTTCAGAGCAACACAGGTAAAGACCTATGAGCTTTCAGAGAAAAACAAATGTCACCAAGGCTCGGAAATCAAAATGCCTCTTGTAACTTTTCAGGGAAGCTAGAAAATGACCCTGAGATTCTGTTCAGTTTATCTTTCCCTGGCAGCCTTCTTCTTAAAGTGGCAACACTGCTCTTTACAGGTTTGTGGTTGCTAATCCATTTTTATATTACTTATTGTTCATTTTTATGAATAGTTATTGGTAAAATAATAGCATATGCATGTATTTACTTAATGTTTTTTAAAAGAGTAATATAAAGTGTTAAGTGAGAATGGGCTTTGTATTTTTTTATAGTTCTACAGTCTTTTGTAATTCCTATACTACTTTTGCAATAAAAACCCCTAAGCCCTCTTTTAAATAAATAGGAAAAAACCCTGACACTTTGGCATGGCCAACTCGCTGTGTGGAATAGCTCACGCGCCCAATCTTAATGGTTATCTAAATGCTAATATGGGGTAAATATCCTACTGAAATGTTTCTCAGTCCTTGGAAAAGATTTAAAAATTTATTTAGATTTATGCCTGAAACTCTACACCGTGCACGTGAGAAACAGCAGATGACCCGGACAGCGCGTTTGCTTCCCTGTGCTGGCTGTTCTATGAAGGTGTGGCGCTCGGGGGCCTGGGCTGGGGTTGTGGCCTGATGCCTCCTCCTTCCACTCTGACCCCACGGAGGCCAGGCTTTCCACGGCTGTTAGGCAACCAGAAAATCAGAGGAGCCTCTTCAACTATCTTCTTAATAGAAGCATGTTAATATTTTTAAGTGTTTTAAGATCTCATTTGGAAAAGTGCTGTTCTTATATAATAAGAAAAGACAGTGATTTTCTTATGGTGAGTCATTTATTGTAAGATAATTTACAAATATCTCGCTGTCTTTACTGATTTAAACAATGGACCAACAATTTCTTCTGACAAGGACAGCAGTAAGCTAAAAACAAAATCAGCTTGCTGAATCTTCTTTACCTGAAAGATAAAAGTACAGAACAAATAAAAAACAATGTTTTTTTGAAAAATAAAGATGTCAAGAGATAATACATATTTCAGTGGGACTTAAAGAACTGACTCTACATAATAAAATGCTACTACTCTACACCAGTGGTTCTCAAATTTTGGTCTGGGGACCCTTTCATGGGGTCCGTGAGGGCGAAACTATTTTCATAACAATGTTATTTGCCTATTTTATTCTCATTCTCAGGTGCACACGGTGGAGTTTTCCAGAGCCTACGTGACATGTAATATCAGAACAGAATGAATACAGAAATGGAGAGAACTGAGCTATCCTCTGTGAAGTCAGATATCAAAGCGTTCTGAGACCAGGAAGTTTGAGAACCACTGCTCCTCACCAGCCTGTATTTAATAACTCAAAAGAATGCTAATTTTTTTCTTTTTGGCCGCACCACGAGCCATGTGGGATCCTAGTTACCTGACCAGGGATCGAACCCGTGTCCCCTGCAGTGGAAACGTGGAGTCCCAACCACTGGACCACCAGACAGGTCCTAAGAATGCTAATTCTTTATCCTTACAGTTTATTTAATATATCTAAGAAGAAAAAAAAAGCCCACTAGCATCACCCACATACTCCCACAAGCTGGCTGCTGCTCCAATGGCCTGGCCATCTCATCTCTCAGGGAATCACTTTCACTGCTGCTGAATTACCTTCAATTCTACCTGACTGGGTTTCTTTTCTGACGGGGTAGGGGAGAGTGTGTGAAATATTACCACTTTACCTCTTGTCTGAGGACGAAACTCGATTTTCATTAGTTCCTGGGTTATTATATTAGAAGAAAAAGACAAACACAAAACAAGCAGGTCAAGAAACAATCCATGCTGGTTAATCATACAATTTCTGACGAAAAAAGCCCACTTCCTCACTCACTACCTTGAGTATATCACATAAATACTTACCAAAATATTCCCTTAAAACAGATTCAATGATTGTTATAAAAGGTCATAGACTTGAATCTGGTTAGAAGCAATAAAACCATGTTCATGCAAGTAGGCAGGACTATGAAAGCATACTTTAAACCACAACTTTTCTATAAATAGCATACAATATATTAAAAAATTTTAGGCTAGCAACTAAATATTTGGTACCTCAATTATGGTTTATTCATGCCTATTATATTATTACCAAAGAGCCAAATGTGTTTGTATTAAAGCCTTTAAGCAGAAGAGCTGACAGGTTACAGAGCATGCAGGTCCATTCATATAAATAATCCACCGTGGGGCTGCACAGCTAACTTGCAATAAAGGATTTAGACTGCCTTTCTAGAAAGTGAAAACTAGTCAATTTCCAGTTATTTGAGTTCTTAAAATTCTTGGTCTTCATGTCCCAATCTCCCTCTCCTCATTTCTCTGGTTTTGCTACTTTTCAGCCAAGTCCCCGCATTCCTAATCAAGAAAGAGCCTGGTCCTCAATTCTGCAGAGGCTGTAGCCTCCGTCTATTCCGAGCATTCATTCCTCTTTCCCTGGCTCTCCACATCTCTCAGCTCCCAGACCTTCAGAGCGCAGTCAGAACTGTCCCCCAGGCCTCTGCATGCACACCACCCGAGAAGAAGTCGGCGTGGCTCCAGCAGTACGAAGTACAGCAAGGAGGACGTGAATAATACACTTATTTAATCCCTGTATTAGCCCCCATGTCATAGAAAACAACTGCGTTGCAGGGAGAGTATCTTAACCACGTCTATCAAGCTGGTAAATGGCAGGGCCGCTCATCACTGCACTGGACTCTGATGTTAACAGAGCAGGAGTGACAGGCTGAGAGATGGATTAGTCTTTTAAACTCACGCTTGAAAGCAAAATAAGAGAAGGAAGGCTGCTGGATCCAACCAACACAGGACAGTCTCAACCAGTTTATTTGTGTCTCTGGCATTCTGCCCATTTCTATCCTCCAGAGACAAAAGGACCAACTTAAATGTCATCGTAGTGATAAACCTTTCCCTGATTCTTAAACCTGGATTCACGTTTTCACATCCCCAATAAAATGTTACTTCTCTCTCTGCTGAACTGCCAGGTCTTAATATATTCATGGCAGGCTTCCCTGCTGGCGCAGTGGTTAACAATCCACCTGCCAATGCAGGGGACAGGGGTTTGATCCTTGGCTCGGGAAGATCCCACATGCCGCGGAGCAATTAAGCCCGTGTGCCACAACTACTCAGCCTGCGCTCTAGAGCCCACGTTCTGCAACAAGTGAAGCCACGACAATGAGAAGCCCATGCACTGCAACAAAGACCCAACACAGCCAAAAATAAAAACAAATAAATAAATTAATTTAAAAAAATAAATATATATATATATATATATTCATGGCACGTCATTCATTCACCCTACAAATATTTACTGAGGAAGTATGTGCCAGGTGATGGGGCTACAAGACTGAATGAGACACTCCCTGTCCCAAGCCGCAGGAGGACACAGAAAAACAAAAGGGCAACTCCTAGTAAAACAGTGTAAGTGCTATGATGAAGGGAAGCACAGGAGGCTGCCCCACTCAAACCAGGAAGGGGGGACTTCTGGAAGAAAGGATTACCCCAGCTCCGTTAGGAAAGATAAACAGAGTCAGATGTAGAATCAAGGGTGTAGGGGAAGGATGGCATTTCAGGGAAAAAACATGTGCCACTCAAAAAATACATTTTTTAATTTGGGAGAGAAATGACAAGGATCTGCGTGAAGAGGGCATAAAGGAGAAAGGGTCAAGGGATATTTCGAAGGTAAAATTTACAGAACTTGGTGACCAATTAGCAGGAGGTAAGAGAGAATGAGTCAAAGATAACTTACGACATATTTTATCTTTCAGCACAATTATCTGCATTTTTTTCTTATCCTATTGCACGTAAATGCCTTGGAAGAAAGGATCACATCCTTTAACACCGTGCCTAGCATTGTATGAGGCATATAATGGGTGTTCAACTTAATAATTTTTAAAACAGAATTCCCATTATCGTAACCCTGGTTTCACAAACATTAACATATCTAGCTAGACAACCAAGACATTTTCTTGAGGAAAGTGGTATTTTAAGAACTACTCTAAGACAGTACTGATACAGAAAACTTAATTTAAAAATTCCAGGACCCTACCACCATTCAATGATCTGCAGATTTATATAAAACCAAACCCCAAACCAGTCCTGTAACTCAGAAAGTTTGATTTATAATATTTTAAGTTTCAAAGACAGATTTTATAAATGATACTGAATTATTCACATCCTTATTCCTAAAACTTGAAGAAAGTGCAAGCTAGCAATATACTAATTTCTAAAAAGAAGAAACTAAGCCTGAATATTTCAGCTGAAACAATCAAAATACACCAGAGATCTCATTTACATCAAACTTTATGTTCTACGATTAAGGAAACAAGATTAAGCAATGGATCATTTCATCTTTAACAGACAAAACAAAATGGGAAACTCAAACATGCAAAGGTTAAACTAGCAGGCACAGATGACACACGGAGTCTGAGGGCGACGCACGGTTACTTACAGAGCCGCAGCACCGGAGATGATTTCAATCAGCTCCTTGGTGATGACAGCTTGGCGGGTGCGATTGAACGTCAAAGTCAATTTGTCAATCATCTCAGCTACAAACAAAACAAAACAAAAGATTAGACAACAAGATCTGAAACTAGAAAAGAATACCTTTTTCACTAACTCATTTATAGATGTGTGTTGCTTAATTCAAAAATAAGATTCTGTTTCCTTTTGGGTACCCAAACTGGCCGCTCAAAAAATTTTATGAAGGTATTTTTGTTTCTGCCACGAGATACCTTTTCAAAGTACCTGCACACTTACTGCGTACCAAGTAAGATATTACTTCCTTTAAGGCAGAGAATATAATTTTTCTATCCTCACAGAATCGGTGGCAGAGCCGAGGACTAGACCCCAGCTCTCCTGCTTCCTGGTCCACTTCCAGAATCGCTAATGCCTTCTGACGTGAGGGTCTTCACGCTGCTTTCCGCAAGGGAATTCTCTCAGGAACATGCTCAGCGCTTACAAGCATTCTTGCTGGCGTTGTCCATGGCCGTCATCCTGGCACTCTGCTCACTCGTGGTGGATTCCTTCAGAGAGTAGTAGATGATGTTGGCCAGGCTGTATTCTTGGTAATTCTGCAGCACGTCAGCATCAATATCATCATAGATACTCATGCTCTCTGTTAAAACAAGCCATGGATTTCTCTGAAGCGATACAGCACAAAGACTGATTTAATCAAGACAGCTTCCTAGTATAAAAACTCTTTATAATTACAGAGAAGTCAATGTAAGA
This sequence comes from Balaenoptera ricei, assembly GCF_028023285.1. Lineage (NCBI taxonomy): Eukaryota > Metazoa > Chordata > Mammalia > Artiodactyla > Balaenopteridae > Balaenoptera > Balaenoptera ricei. The sequence continues at coordinate 24,234,348 of NC_082640.1, forward strand.
TTGGCTAAAGGATTCAGTTTTAAAAGCTTCATCTATTTCCGTACTACAGATAATAGCAGATTTTCAGCAAAATATGATGTGTAAACAAAGCATTTGATATTCTACTTCAAATGCTTAACTTCATAAAACTTAAGAAGTCCACATTTAAAGTAACAGCACCACATTTCATGGATACAAATCCTTTGGACAGTCTCTGGCAGCGTGCTGGGCACGAAGCCACCCAACAGTCAGTGACTGTGTTTTTCAATAAAAAAAATTAAGGAAAGAACTGAGACTCGTATAGTGTAATATAAAAATCCCATTTCAGCCATTTGATTATTGGGGAAATCTGAAAGTGTCAGGAAAATAAGGGAGGGAAAGCTTTTCTGAGAATGTGGAAGAGAGGAAGAGTTAAGAGGCTGCTGTGCGTTTTAGTAATTAGGCAGTGGAAACGTAGCAGCAGACTTCAAAATTCATTCATTAGTGTAAAGTGCTGAGACAGTACTGGATTTCATCAAACTTAAGATGCGGTGGATTATAACTCCTATTTTATGTACCATGAAGAAAGAAAATAACATAGCCAATTAAAAATGACATGCCATCGACTGGTAGAAGCATCCCAGTTTCTAAGACGTTAAAACGTAAAAGTTACAGGGACTTCCCTGGTGGCGCAGTGGTTAAGAATCCACCTGCCAAGGCAGGGGACACAGGTTTGAGCCCTGGTCCGGGAAGATCCCACATGCCGCGGAGCAATTAAGCCTGTGCGCCACAACTACTGAGCCTGTGCTCTAGAGCCCGCGAGCCACAGCTACTGAGCCCATGCACCACAACTACTGAAGCCCATGCACCTAGAGCCTGTGCTCCGCAACAAGAGAAGCCACTGCAATGAGAAGCCTGCACACTGCAATGAAGTGTAGCTGCCGCCTGCCTCAACTAGAGAAAGCCTACTCGCAGCAATGAAGACCCAATGCAGACAAAAAATAAATAATTTATTTTAAAAAATGTCAAAGTTATACACCTAGAACAGGAGAAAGCTAATATACAAAAAGGGAAAATAATCAGTTCCTGAGTATTATTTCCAGGATGCATCACTGAGCAATGATCACTTTGTTTCAACAGCAAAACAAGAGAACTGAGTTGTTCAACGTATATTAGTTGTGAATAGTGTTCAAATCTCTATTCTAGAGCATCTGTTTTGTGGTTAGGGAGGGCTCCCACACACAGATTGCAAAGCCGATAGATCATTCTAGCTAAGTTCTTCAATCTCCAAGGACAGAAATCATATCTAATGATGGCCTTCAATGGATATTTATTTATTTATTCAATTAATGAAAGAATGGAGTAAGAGTTGTCAAACAATAAATGTTTATGATTTCATGGAAGCCACTAATAGACGGTGACAGAAACAGCCCAATGTTATTTTTGTTACTGCTGAAAAAAAGCCACCCTGACAATCACTGTTTTCCTACATGTACAAATCTCTCCTTTCTATAGGAAAAATACTCGTCATACAAAACCTACTTACCAGCATTTGCAATGGTATCAAGGGAAAAGATGGGCTTTTCTTCTGTCATGTAGGAGATGACAGACCTAGAAATGGCAAAAGCAAATGTAAATTCCAAAAGTATAATTTTAAACTGTTAAGTAGACATTTACTTAATTGAAAAATCTGAACATAAACATAAAAAAGCTCGGATTTCAACATTTTTCTTGCCTGAATCGGTTAAAGATGATAGACCCTTCATCAAATTCATATCCAGAATTTAACAGTTCAAGGGCAATGACCGACGCATCCCCAAAGGTAGGGGGCCTTCTCCCCACTTCTTTGAATGTCACCAGAAACTGGTTAGAATGAGTCCTACATGAAAATGAAGAGGTCACATAAAATAGTTTAACAGAATACTTCTGCTGAAAGAACAGAGAACAAGGAAAAAACACTCTCACTACAGATCAAGCTTTTTTGAGGGGGCCGGGGGGTGTTCACTGAATTAAGGTGCCCCTACATTATCATGATTGTCCCTTTCCTTCAGCATCTGCCAAGAACTAAGGACTAACATCAGGCCTTTCTTGTCTTACATTTCTCTCTGCCTTTACTTCTCTCCTTCCAGTCCTAATCAACTGTCATTCATTTCTGGCATTTCTAGGCTGTGAGAGCTCCTTAGAGTCCTCATTAAAAAGAACAAAAAAACGCCCCCCAAAACAAAAACCCATAGCTTCTGATATTCCTATTGTATTCCATTTATGGTCTGGAAGAAGGAAAAACAAAAGATAAATAGAAAACAGAGGAATCTATCCATTCTACTATATTCTGGAAAAAAATTCAAAACAAAACAAAACCTCTGGGTATAAAATGGTAACCAAAAAAGACACCTTGCTTAAATAAACTATCAAAGAAACTTCCCTTTATTCATTCTTGCAGCCCTTTAAACATAAACAATATATACTTAAATTACCTGTGAAGTATACTTCTGAGTTTATCACCAACTCCAACAATCTTAACTTCTTTCCCAGCTGCTGTGAGATTGGCCACCTCACTCTTTAAGTGTTTAGCAATCGAGGAATGAATAGCACCACAAAGCCCTCGGTCTGAGGACACACCAATAAGGAGATGTTTCTTCTTGTCTTCAGGTACCTTAATATCAGCCTTTTCATACAGAGCTAAAAAAAAAAGTATGTGTAATTACACTAAATACAGCAATAATCCCTAATTTACAAAATGATGCCTCAATATAATCAAGTGTCTGTGCACGTATTTCATTTACGATCAGGCTGAAAACCATAAAGGTTTAAATCTCTATTAAGACAAAGGTTCCTAAGGGCCAAATTATCTTAAATACTGACTAAAAGAAATCGCTAGCACAATTAAAGAACTTGTAAAAAGGCCAGACTTATAGAAGTACCAATTTCTCTGGACTTGCCAAATTTCTAAAGAAGACAAATCTTCAGTGTACAACCAAAAAAGCAGAAAACAAATATTTACTGAAATGCTCATATAATCTACATAGCAAGCTTTTATGAAAACTGTTGACATTAAAATGATGGACGCCATTTTATTTTTTATTATTTTTTTTTGCTGGGCTGCGTGGCTTGCGGGACCAGGGATCAAACCTGTGTCCCGTGCAGTGGAAGCACGGAGTCCTAACCACTGGACCGCCAGGGAAGTCCCTATTTTTGGTATTACTAACAACCTCACTTTGTTGGTCTTCCAAGAAGCAGAAGGCAAGAGGTGTTTAAATAGGACAAAATATACATTGATTTTACTGGGGAAATGCATGTGAGAGAAAATAGGAAGGACGTCAGAATAGCCATCACACCAAGATGCCAGTCTGACCAGTGGGAAGAAAGGTGGGGTGGCAGCTTCCTGGACCGCTGTACAGTTGAGGGAAAGTTCAGCGAGGCTGCCAGGGAGCCCCAAGTCTCACGAGAACACGCCTACCTGAGTATCCCACCTGTGCTCAGGTGCTGGCCAGGAGCAGCCCATGGGAAGCATGGCTTAGGTGCAAAAACACAGGACGATTCAGCAGCTGTGCTCACTCTAGTTACAAAGTGCATCTTCATGGCTGCCACATTCCCCCACTTCAACAAAATTCCTGCTATTGCCTTTTTCAGTATAGAGCAGTGATTCTCAAATTTCAATACCTGAGGACCCTCCATAAAAAGCAGAGAGAAGTAAATACTCAACTCTAAAGTTTAGGGAAGTGGAGAAAATATTCCTTTTCAGTCTCTTTTTATGTTTTATATTGTACAGCATAAAATGTCTATTTAAAGTTCTTAAATATTTTACTTTTTATTTTTTTTAATTTTTTTTAAAGTTCTTAAATATTTTAAATGATTAGCCATTTAATATCTAGCAGTTAGTATTTTTTGTTTGAAGGACTTAGAAGCTGAATGGCAGCCTTAACTTGAATTTTTAATATTACACCACAAATATTATAATTAGATATCTGAGCCAATTTCCTTATTTGATAGTTTTGTGGTTATAGAGTTTTGAGGGGAAACAAATTTATTACACTTACTCGTTTCAGCATGAAAGGTGAACAGTGAATGACTTTCCCCTTTTCATAGAAATAGGCTAGAGTAATTTATCAACCTCTACTGGGCCGCTAACTAGGTGCTCAGTATTATGCTGGTGGGAGAACAGGACTCAGGAGAGCAAACGGCTGGGGTTGTTAATGATTGCTAACCCTAACCTAGCAAGTCTCCATTATGCCTCCTAGGAAAAGCTGAATATGGCTGTTTTTTCTTGTGGCTGCACCACGAAGCCTGCAGGATCTTAGTTCCCCAACCAGGGATCTAACCCGAACCCTGGCAGTAAGAGTGCCAAGTCCTAACCACTGGACTGCCAGGGAATTCCCTAAATATGGCATTTTTAAAGCAAGGAGCCATTTCCACTGAAGCCTAGTGCCCTATCGTTTTCTCATACAAAAGTTTCTTTAGAGCATGCTTAAAAAAGCATGCTAGGACTTCCCTGGTGGCGCAATGGTTAAGAATCCGCCTGTCAATGCAGGGGACATGGGTTTGAGCCCTGGTTCGGGAAGATCCCACATGCTGCGGAGCAACTAAGCCCGAGCGCCACAACTACTGAGCCTGTGCTCTAGAGCCCGCAAGCCACAACTACTGAAGCCCGCGCGCCTAGAGCCCATGCTCCACAACAAGAGAAGCCACCGCGATGAGAAGCCCGCGCACCGCAACAAAGAGTAGACCCTGCTCACCGCAACTAGAGAAAGCCCGCGCGCAGCAACAAAGACCCAACGCAGCCAAAAATTAAAATAAATAAAATAAATAAATTTATATGTAAAAAAACTGACTGGACTTCCCTGGTAGCGCAGTGGTTAAGAATCTGTCTGCCAATGCAGGGGGACACGGATTCAAGCCCTGGTCCAGGAAGATCCCACATGCCACGGAGCAACTAAGCCCGTGTGCCACAACTACTGAGCCTGCGCTCTAGAGCCCGCGAGCCACAACTACTGAAGCCTGCGTGCTTAGAGCCCATGCTCCCCAACAAGAGAAGCCTCCACAATTAGAAGCCCGCGCACAGCAATGAAGATTAGCCCCCCCTCACAGCAACTAAAGAAAGCCCGCGCGCAGCAACGAAGACCCAATGCAGCCAAAAAATAAAACACTGATTAAAAAGAGCATGCTATAAATGCATGCTTAAAAAATATGAAGAGCACAAGAAAACTATTGCACAAGGTAATTTATATGTAATACATAGATGTACTAACACATAGATGATACAGATACATCTTTTCTTCAATTTGGAAATAAGCAAATTTCTCCCTCTTTACAGTTGATGTTTAAACATTCCGCTCATGTACTCAGAGTCATATCCATGACTACTCAGTCACCTTCCACTCCAGGGCACCCCCTCCCCACCCTGCAGTCCTAAAAGATCACATCACAGTGTAACAGGAAGAAATCAAGCATTTGAGTCTGATGCACTAAATTTCCAAGTTCTTTTGATGGTATATTTAATAATCTAAGAAAATTTTCAGAATATCTTAAAAGTGAACATGATCACATACAGTGGTTAACAAATAGAGAAGCTCAGATGCCAAGTCACAGAGGTGTAGTTATGACTGCACTGGGCTTCAGTTTTTCTTATCTGCAAAGCGGGAGCTCTGACAGTCCCCACCCGCACAGGGCTGCTGTGATAGATGGGGGCCGGGAAGTACTCAGGACAGATGAGTCACGAGCAGTGATCTCTAGGTTAAACGGTACTTCGTAATTAGTGACTGTACTCTCCTCTTACCCAAGGATCCTATTCCATACACTCGGGCTGGTTTCAGTTCCCTCTCGGCTCGGGAATATTTTGCTGCTGCTACCATTTTCATAGACTTGGTAATTTTCTGGATGTTTTTGATTGATTTTAGTCGCCTGGTAACTGAAAAATAGAAGTGCTGTGTTAAGATAAAGGAGTTACGATTTCATTTGTGAATTTATCGAAATATTTTCCTAAACTGCAAGGTAGAATAATTAGCAGTTAGACCTTCAATTAATAGCAGCTGCTAAGCTAGGCTTAATGTTAGAGTACCAATAACTCAGACCTTGCGCTACCTGGACAGGACAAGCAAAACGGCAACATAATAGTATCAATAAATTATGTATTTAAAACACTAAATGGTACTGAAAATGGCCTTTAGCCACATATTCCATAACATTTTATACACACACAGCTTTTTCTAGTTATATCATTATCATTCTACAGACAACAGAATCAACAACCATGTTGTTGACCTCACATGGGTCTTTTCCAAAACAAGTTCAATGCTGCACACAGATGACATAGCTTCACTGTGTCCATTTTGACCAAATACGTAAATGGGCTAAAGCAGCACATTTTTATTTGTCAAAATTTAGTTTTTCTTAATTCACATATTGTGATAAAGTACTTACTATCTTTCAAGGTTGCCATATTTCGAACTTGGATCCTGAGAATAAAGGTGGTAAAAAACATTTTAGTTTTTTGAAAAATAGCTCAAAGAAAAACTTTCAAAGTTGATAAACTAATTTAAAGAGTGTCCCATAAAGAAATGATCTATAAGACTCTGAATGTGTGTGTGTGTGTGTGTGTGTGTGTATGTGTGTGTGTATATATACATAAATTCCTCAATACTGATACCAAACCCTATACCATCAAAGGTCTCATTCTATTTGATCTAACACAAAGCTTCCACTGAAGTCACAATGGCATTCACACATGCTCTTTTCCCACCCCTATGTCTTTGCCTATATTATTCCTGACTTCCTCAGTTCACTGAAACCTTTTCAAATAACATTTAGGGTCAACTACACATTCTAACGTGACCATATGTGTCAAAGTACAGTTTATTTAAACCAATTCTTAACTTTTTCAACTCAATTTAGTAAGCTTTTTACTAAGCAGCTACTCTGCTCCAGGACATGGTCTCTAACCACAAGAAGCATACTATTATCTCATAAACAAGATTTATGCAAATTTAGATTTACATGAAATTTACATTAAATATTTTCTACAGTCTTTAAAGTGCTAATGCATTAAAGTCAAAATAACTTGACTTAAAAGTAATGTTGGTGAAAGATAAATTACGAGAGGATCCTCCTCTTACTGGTGAAGACATGTTATCGAATATACATTATCTTTTAGCTCTTAAGTCCATAAAGTACCTGTGTTGGCCTGGAAAGCTCCATGGGAGAAATGAAGAATCGGTAAATTTGTGCATAAAGAAGGAGGGCCTAAGGAGGGCATTCCTAGGAACTGGATGTAGTTTTGAAGCTGGAGACATAGCTTGGGTTAATAAGTTTAAATATTATTTTATAGGTACTGGGGAAATGATGAATGTTTCTAAGCCCATAAATCAGTTTAGTTTTTCAGTAAGGTATCTCGGATGGCAGTGAAAAGCATAAAATGATACCAAATGTTGATGACATGGAGGCCAAACAAGGGGCTTCCAGACAAGAGAAGGCAAGCACCTGGACTGAGAGGTTGGCTAGGCAACAGAAGACCAGATGTGAGAGCAAGCTGACCCAAAGGTTTCTAATTTAATGACCTAAATGAACAGTGTTGTCATTTAACCAAGAGAGAAAAACTGGGTGGGGGAGAACTCCCTGGAGATAATGAATTTTGAGACAGATTTGTAACTATCAGTAGACATAGTAGTTGGTGCCAAAAAAAAATAAAATTAAAGAAAAAAAGAAAAAGAAAGAGAATTAGAACGAGAAGCAGGGGGAATATGTCCTAATTCTATAAGGCCAGCATAACCCTAATACTAAAACCAGATAAAGACATTATATAAGAAATGAAATTTAGAGAACAATATCTCTCATGAACATAGATGCAAAAATCCTCAACAAAATACTAGCAAATGCAAGCCAACCATGTATTAAAAACAATTATACACTACGACCAAGTGGGATTTATTCCAGGTATGTGAGGCTGGTTCATCATTCGAAATTCAAATATATAATCCATCACATCAACACACTAAAGAAGAAAGATTATATCATCAATAGATGCAGAAAAAGGATCTGACAAAATCAAATACCCATTCATGATTAAAAACCTCTCGGCAAATTAGGAATAGGGGAGAACTTCCTCAACCTGATAAAGAACATCCACAAAAAAACCCCCTAAGGTTTAATGGTTAGAAACTAGGAGCTTTCTGCCTAAGACTGGGAACAAGACAAGGATGTCCTGTCTCACCACCCCTACTCAACATTGTACTGAAGTCCTAATTAATGCAATAAGACAAAAAGGGAAACAACATGTGTACAGGTTGGGAGGGAAGAAATAAAGCTGTCTTTGTTCATAGATGACATGATCAACTACATAGAAAATCCCAAAGAATGGCTAAAATTAAAACAAAAACTGACAATACCAATGACGGCAAGGATGTGGGGTAACAGGAACTCTCACTGATCACCAGTGGTTATACAAAATGGTATGGCTACTTTGGAGGATGGTTTGGCAGCTTCTTACAAATCTAAACATAGTTTAAACACATGATTCAGCAATCATACCCCTAATCATAACCCTAAATACCTACCCAATTGAGCTGAAAACTTATATCTACATGACAACCTGCATTCACATGCCTATAGCAGCTTTATTCATGACTGCCAAAAACTGGAAGGAATCAAGATGTCCTTCAATACATGAATGAATGGATGAACAGACAGGTGCATCCATATAGCTGGAGCAGTATTCAGCAATAAAAATAAATGAGCCATCAAGCCACAAAAAGACATGGAGGAACCTTAACTGCATAATGCTAAGTCAAAGAAACCAGTCTGAAAAGGTTACATACTGTATGGTTCCAATTATAAGACTCCAGAACTGACAAAACTATAGCAACAATAAAAATATCAGTGGTTGCCAGGATTTTAGGGAGATATTTTTAGGGCAGTGAAACTATTCTGCATGATACTGTAATGGAAGACACAGGTCACTATGCATTTGTCAAAACCCACAGAAGTATACAACAAAATGAGTGTCCTTAATGAAACTATGCACCTTAGTTAATAATGCATTAACACGGGTTCATTAATTGTAGTATACACTCCACACTAATGTAAGATGTTGATGACTGGGGAAAATGTCCAGAGCGGGGTGTGGGTATATGCAACTCTCTGTGCTACTCAATTTTTCTATAAATCTAAAACTGTACTAAAAAACAGACTAAAAAAAGTCTATAATAACTTTAAAATGCAGGCTATGAAATAAGATATGATGCCATTTTTGTGATTCTATGTGTTTATGTGCACAAAAGTAAGTCTGAAAGTTCATAACCAGAACAGTTATTTTTAAAAATCTCTTGACTTATATATCTTGCTACTGGTATTACTCAGCCACGGAGAAAGAAAAATAAAGAAAATAAGAGGAAGAAGACTACCTGGAAAATATTAGGTTTGGTTTGAAGAGTGGATCCCCCAGGGCTTCCCTGGTGGTGCAGTGGTTGAGAATCTGCCTGCTAATGCAGGGGACACGGGTTCGAGCCCTGGTCTGGGAAGATCCCACATGCCGCGGAGCAACTAGGCCCGTGAGCCACAATTGCTGAGCCTGCACATCTGGAGCCTGTGCTCCGCAACAAGAGAGGCCGCGATAGTGAGAGGCCCGCGCACCGTGATTAAGAGTGGCCCCCACTTGCCGCAACTAGAGGAAGCCCTCGCACAGAAACGAAGACCCAACACAGCCATTAAAAAAAAAAAAAAAAAAAAAAGAGTGGATCCCCCAAAGGCAAAGATAAAAGCTGTCAAACACTGACAAGCTCTGCTAGTTCAGAGGGCAGACTTATCGACATAATGACCATCCCATGAACATCTTTTCATCATGGCACTTGAAAAGTAATATTTTGGGGATGATTTTCTTTTTTTGGAATAACAACTTTTTTGCCCATCTAAATTTAGATACTATAAAGAGTGACACTGGGACAGCATGGTCTCAGGCATGCACTCCAATTTAACTGACACAGGTTTCTAGTCAGAGCACATCATATGGAACAAATTCTGAACTGCATGCTATATCTGGATGAACACAGAATGTTCGGGTCTCCACACGTATCCCAAGTGAGAGGTATGCAGGAAGATATAGGATCTTTTGTGATTCTTTCTGCTGTGCACACACCCTAATTTCCCCAATTCTGAAGCACTCTCATGTTTAGACTTCATTTAATTCTAAACATGTCTATCTGTGTTACAAAGTTATTTTTTAAGTACAATTTGAGTGCAAAATAACCACGAGCTGATCTGAACTCTCTCTAGCGACAGACTGCTCTACTGAATATACAGTTTTTGCAAATGAGAAGATAAAGGAAGTTCTGAGTCAGTTTTGTGTTCTGGAGAATTGCATCATGTCCTGAAAAATTCTCCGGAGATTATGTGAGAAACTAGAAACACGTCAAATACAGCAGAGGGCAAATCGCACAGATAGATGGCGGATTACCATGATCTACTATGATCACACAGCAGGTTCGTGGGTGAACTATGTAACATTCAAAGAAATTACAGACAGCTTGAATGAATTTTAAGGAGTGCATAATGCTGAATAATACAAAAATTAAGGAAGAAGTAGCATCCACTAATTCCTAAGGAAAAGAAAATTATGAAGTATGTCTAATTCTAACACTGAATGCCTGGGTGAAAGTCCGACCCCGGCCTCTCCACCAAGTGACTCCCCAGAACTTTATCACCAACCATGACCCACAAACCAGTCTTGTTAGGCTTCTAACCTTCTTACATTACATTTTATGTAGAACGTGTATGTATAAATTCGTTTTCATTTTTCAACTGATACATCTGGATCCTCACAAGCATTTTTCCCACTGTCCTCGGTTCTTTACAAATACTGACTCACTTAATCCTCACACTAATCCAGTGAATGGGGTACTAGCATTACCCCCATTTAACAGATGAGGAAATGGTACAGAGACACTGAGTAACTTGCCCAAGGCCACACTGCCAGGTGAGCGGTGGTCAGGATTCAAAGCCGGGCAGTTTGGCACCACTCCATCAGGTACACTACAGGCTGCTGCCTCAAGTTTAAAAGTAAATATCTGCTATCTCAGCCTGAGATGACAGCCTCTCTTCTCTCCCCTGAAATGCCATCTCTCTCCCTTTTCAGTGTCCATAGTTCAACTTACGGCCTACTGGTTTCCTATTATAAAACAGTTCCATTTTAGACAATGTGGAACACTAGGAAATAGAAATGTATTTCCCCCTGATTTGAGATACCAAATTTCTTATTTCCGTTTTCTTAAATACTAGTTTAAAAAAAAGTTTAATTTCCAAAAATTTAGGGTATTTTACTGACACCCTGAACAATTAAAACAACTTCACTATCTTTAATCAAGCCTAATGTTTAGTTAATGTTGGTATGCTAACCTCCTTGAAACCAAAACTATAACAACAAATTGCAGTTTAAAAAGCTTTCAATAACCAAAACACAAACAAGGAAATGCCTCTTTCTGGTTCTGCAAAGACAAAAGTATAATATATTTCCCTTCCAAATTAATTCTGTGGAGTGTGAAACATTAGTTTCTGAATTTAAAAGGCAATTACAGGGAGTGGAAGGGAAAAGGCAGAAGAGGCAGGAAAGACAGCAGGCACCCAGAGTGATGGAATATATGAAAAGGAAGAGGACAGAGAGAGTATGCTTTCCAAGGTAGAAACTGATGTTTGATGAATATTCATAACCTAACAATTTAAAACCAACACTCCAAAGGGAGTAAGGTCAGGACTTCGACATTTATTTGCTGACTGAGGTTCCAGTTTAAGCCCCACCCCACGCAGTAGTTGTCTCAGACCCAGCGAGCGCTTAAATGCTTCTTTACTAAAAGATCTTCAAAAGATCTTACAGGTTTTTTAAAAGTTATTTTTACAATTTTATGTAATATATTTTGTCCTCATTTCAGAAACTGTCCATTTTTAAAGATCAACTTGGGTAACTTAAAGTTCTAAAAATACTTCCAGATAACATTAATGCACAGGAAGATGGGAAGGAAGGAGAGCTGATGTTTGCAGAGCACCACTGCATGTGAGGAACTGTCCCACAAAGCTCACCAGGACCATGTCAATTTGTTCACCACATTTTAGCACTTTCCACAGTGCCAACTTGGCGCAGGGCAAGCACCCAACAAATGTGCGCTGAGTGATTAAGAAATGGGACAACCTATACCAGTGAGAATCCAACTAAGGTGACTTCTTACTTCCCATGAATACTCTTTCAGTATTAGGGGAAAGAAACTCTGAATTCCAAGGCAAATCCACTAACATTTGTATGTAGGTTTTTCACATCAGATTTAGTTACTTCATTAAGCTGAAAATCGTTTATTGTTATAAATATTTTGCTTAATGAACACATATCTATTTTAATTAATGCTTTATAGTCCCTTCTCATAAATTAGGATACAAAAGTCTAGTTTAGTGGGGTGGCTCTTTAGAATTCTCCTTTACTGTAAAACCGGAGAAGTGCTACAGTCTATAGCTAACCCTTTAGCACTGTATCTGAAATTCTTCCAGACTCTGTCTAGCTTCAACACATCTCATGCTATTATAGGGTACCATACAAACCAACGTTTGTCTGCCTATTCCTAGGCCTTCTAAGATGCTTTTTCTGGGGGTGGGGGGAAACCAATGTTTAAAATCCCTAAAACTTGCGTGGCAGTGAACAGATGACGCATAAAAGTCCATCTATCTCCTCCTCCTCGGGGCCTTGGGACGATGTCATGACCTTGCAGGGTTACTGATTCAGCACAACGGTTTCGAGATAGTGCAAGGTGTCTTCCCCTTCCTCGCCAACAGATATTTAAAGTCCCCTTTGCAACCCACGAGGGCACTTATTTCATTCACTTGGGCCCAGCAAAGCGCCTGCTGCAAGGTCGTTGCTTAGTTCGCGTTGGGGGTTACTGCGCTCTGCACCGGAGAGTTTCAAAAGGCGCCAAGGGCAAAAAGCACACCTTAACCTTCCGCTGGACCTTCCCTGGGGCCCTCCCCTCCCCCACTTTGAGGGCCCGGGTAAGGCCTCCCAGAGGCTCGCCGCCTGGCGCGCAGCAGAGGCTCCCTAAGCATTTATTTAGTAGCTGAGGGGATCCACGACTGCCCTGAAATTAACTGGGCCCAAGGCCCCACTCTCGAGGTCCCAGATGAGCACTCCTCGTGGCCCTCACCCCGCCCCAGCCCGCCTCCGGAGACGTGGCGCGCCCTTCCCGGTTCCGAGCGCTTCCTGCAGCCCGGGCTCCGGGGCCTCTGAGGGACCCGGGCCTGGCCGGCCCTGCGACCCCGGTTCCGTCCCACTCGCCTCCACCCGCTTCCCCTGCCCCCTGCCTGAGCCCCTCCATCCGTCGCAACCCTCCCGTTCCCACCGCGAGCTGCCATACCATTGCGGCTGCACGGCCCAGGCCGAGAGCCCGGCAAGGCCCGCCGGAGAAAACATGGTGATACCGGCTCTGCTGAAGGTCGATCAGCCAGGCCTCACCGCGCCTGCGCGGAAGCTGCCCCACGCGCCCCGCCCACCCCGTGGTCTCATTCAGTCTCGCTTCTTCCCGCAGGATGGAACGAAGCCTCGCGAGCGTTGGGGAGGGGCCCAGGCTTCCGAAGCCCCACCTCCTTTCGAGGAGGGTATTTGTCCTGCCCACCCCCGCCAGCCCTGTTCCGCTTCCGGTCAACCCGGCGCTTGGCTCCCGAGAGTTGTTGCTGCGGAGGGCGCGATGGGGAAATCAGATTTTCTTACCCCTAAGGCCATCGCCAACAGGATCAAGTCTAAGGGGCTTCAGAAGCTGCGCTGGTATTGCCAGATGTGCCAGAAGCAGTGCCGGGACGAGGTAAGCGGGCCCGGGGCGGTTCCCTGCCCACCCCCTCCTCTCCCCGGAGGGACCCCGCTGGAGATGCAGGCTGAGGTCCCCGACGCCGGGGTGAGGGCCTGGGTTTCCCGTCCCTAGTCGTGGGGGCTGCGCAGGGTGAGTCAAGGACTCAACTCAGTAGGGCCGTCCTTCCCTTCAGCCCCGTCCTTGCGGGGAGCCAGTGGCCTTTGACACCTCCTTGTTCCCCAGTCTAACCCCAAAAAAGAAATGAAGTAAGAAAAGGTTTTGCAGCCCTCGGAGAAGTGACCCCACTCAAGTCGTCAAGAAACGCGGGGTGAACAGTGCCGAGCCGGACTCCCGGGATTGACAGTAACAGACGTCTCTGACTTGACGTGGCTCTTAGACATGATCAGGGTGTACACCTCTTTTCGGGATCAGATGAAAAAGGAGAACTAAGCTCTTGCACACTAGTCACCTAACAAGCATTTATCGAGCACCTGCCATGTGCCAGGACCAGGATGTTATTGCGAGTGAGATGTGGCCTCTGGAGTCAGAATCAGAGTTAGGAAGCCAAGCTGTGGCCACTTACAAGTCACATTCTCTCTGCGTGTTTACTTATCTGAAAAGTGAGAATAGTAAGTGTCCCTACTTGTAAGATTGTTGTGAGTTTTAAATGAGTGTATTATGTGTAAAGTGGCTCAAGGGGTCTTTGAGCAGATCTTGAGAAAACTTTGTATGCTGTGCTGTGGAGCTTACACTTTTCCACATTATTTAGATGAATGATGAAGCACCTGGAAAAATTGAGAGCAGGCTAGTGACAGGATCACGTTTTTCTCTGGAGATTGAATTGGGTAGGAAAGGAAGAACACTGGGCACTTGGAATAATCTAATCCAGTGTTTCTGCAAGTGAGGGATGAGATACTTTAGGTGGGCCTCACGTTGAATTACATTGATACAGTTATTCTCTTTCATTTCTCTTTAGTTCTCTTTACTACTAGTCAAGGTAAAATTCTCACACAGAAAACTAGAGACTAGTACAGGGAACGTCCATATATCCACTACCCAGATTTAACGCTTTAAGTTTCGCTTAACATTTTAAGTACTTTGCCATGTTTCCTTTTCTCTGAAATATGTAAAGTAAATTACAAGCATCAGGATATTTCACCTATAAATATTTAAATACGCTCCTCTAAAATATTAGGATATTTTTCTATATAGCCACCATATATGTCATCACACGTAACAAAATTAATAAATATTTCTTCATATCATCTGGTGCATACTCCATAGTCACATTTTCTCAATTGTTCCCGTGAATGCTTTTTTAAAACAGTTTTTTTAGCACGGAGAACTATATTCAATATCCTGTGATAAACCATAATGGAAAAGAATATGAAAAAGAATTATATATGTATGTATGTATATATATGTATAAAAAACTGAATTCCTTTGCTGTACAGCAGGAATTAACACAACATTGTAAATCAACTATACTTGAATAAAATAAAGTAAAAACAAAAACAAACAAACAAAAAAACCCAGATCCAGTCAAAAGCTATAGTTGGATTTGGTTGTTTGAACTTTTTAAAAACTAGACTATATTTTAGAGCAGTGTCAGGTTCACAGCAAAAACGAGCGGAAGGTACCTCTGTACCTTTCTCGTACCCACTGTGCCCTCATTATGTACAGCCTCCCAGACCATCAGCCTGGTGCAACAGAATGGTACTTTTGTTACAATCAATAACACTACATTGGCACATCATTAGCACCAAAGTCCATAGTTTGTATTAAGGTTCACTCTCGGTGTTGAACATTCTGTGGGTTTGGACAAATGTATAATGACAAATATCCACCATTATAGTATCATACAGAATAGTTTCACTGCCCTAAAAATCTCTGTGGTGTCAGGTGTTAGGACTTTTAATTCTCTCTCAATTTTAAATTTAAAATAGAATTCCCTCCCTTCCCCTCAGTTGTTTTTCTTGACATTGACTTGAAGAGGCTAGGCCAGTAATGATCCTAGAGGATTCCCCCTTTAACAATTAAGTTTCCTTGTGGTTGTCGTTCGTCTTCTTTCTCTAACTCTTGTAGTTTTTGTAAACTGGAACTTAGGTCTGAAGGCTTGATTAGGTTCAGGTTAATTATTTGGGAGCAGAATCCTTGATAGGTGACCCTGTGTATATCACATTGCATCAAATAAGGAAGCCCATGATGTCTGGTAGTGCTAAGAAAATTGGGTACAGTTGACAGCCTGTAAAGTAATGTTGGAAAGTAATATTTTCCCCTTTGCAAGAGCAAGTAACTATGGGGGAACGAGGAACAAATACTAGTGGAGTGTGGAATCGTGCCCATAGCTCCAATTTCCCATCAGCCTTTTACTCGTGTTTTAACATCTTTGCTTGTGTCACTTATTTCATTAGAAGTTGCAAAGTGGTTATTTTTCTAGTTCTTTTTACATTTATTGTTGACCACCATTCTTTTGTAACAATGAGCTTTTTCTCATTAACTAGGGTTATTTGGTTATCCTCAAATGTTATCCTAAAATAGAATTCTTCAGGGAAAGAGAAGACACGTTTGATTCTCTCTTTTAATTACTACTTTTCAGAGTAAGACACTTGGGGTGATTCTGACCTGTTTGCCCTCACATCTTTTCATTGCCCTTCCCTGCCTGGGGGAGGAGAAGCTGACCCCTACAAGCCCCCTCCCCTGTCTCTGTCTCTAATACCGGCAGATTGAGGGGGAGGAAGGTCAGATCCGGAGTATTCCCCTCCTGCCCATCCACTCCCTTGAGTTTCTAGAATTTAATAACATTATTTTGCTTTCATCTTACTGATTTATTTGTAATTTATGGAAAGTGGTGCTGGCTTTTCGTTTATGAGACTGATATCAAGTTTCCTTTTAAGACACAGTTAAGGAAGAGTAATGCATAGGTAGGGCACAGAAGAGGCAAGAATTGTGTAGGCATCTGTGGATGACTGAAGATTAGGAAACTGCTCTAAGCAAGACTGAGTGTTGAAATCAGGGCAGTGGCAATGGGATTGAGCCGAGGGACTGGGTAAGTTATTAGGACGGCAGAGTAGACGTAGTGCTGAGTGGAGGTGGAGGACGCTGGGATGCTGTCCTCGGTCCTGGCCTGGGTGACAGTACAGGACAGTGCTGTTCACCAAGATGGGGGAGACAGAGGAGAGGCACATTTTTCATTTCTCTTACTAGTGGAGAATCAGGTTCAAATGTTAAGTAGAATAGACACAAAGTCAAAACTTGGATGTTTTTTACAATCATCTGAAGAAGATACAGATTTAGTATGATAAAATAAGGTTTATGTATAAAATGCAAGTGTATTTTGGGTAATGAGCTAAAGTATAGGAAAGTGAGTGAAAATAGTTTCCTTAATGGAACTTCACTGATGACCCATTTTACTTTGCTATAGTCCTCGAAACGCTTGCATAACACTTTGTATGAAGTAGGTGCCCAATAGGAATTTGTTAAATTGAGTCAAAAAATAAAATCGGTCTTCTGTTACTGTGCCCTGTAATGTTTCTTACTAATGTCTGTTTTCCAAAGCAGTATTTTTCTGTCTCTTTAATCTTCTGGGATTCTTTGATTAGCAGGGTTGCAAAACTCAACTTTATAAAAAAAAATTTTTAAAACGATAGGGTGCTTACAGCCAGTGACTTGATTATTTTTTACAATTTATCATCAAAGAGCAGCTTTTTAGGATTTAATTAAATACTTATATTTAGGGCCCATTATAATGAGCTAAATCAAGATTTAACCACTACCTTTACATTTTTGTAGAATGGCTTTAAGTGTCATTGTATGTCCGAATCTCATCAGAGACAACTATTGCTGGCTTCAGAAAATCCTCAGCAGTTTATGGATTATTTTTCAGAGTAAGTAACTCAAAGCCATCCTTATATCATAAGCTTTATTCAGTTGGACGTTTAATAGATGCTTAATATTTAATATATTGGAAGCTCTGTTTATTCCTTACATATTAACGTGATAGCTGTATTATCTTTGTGCTCAGTTTTTGTTTTCTTTTGACAGTTTATCATTGTGTGGAATTGTTAAAAAAGTATGTCTCACAAATCAGTCTTTCTTCCATTCACTTCAAACATATGAAAAACCATCTCTCAGTCTAAAACAATTGTGGCTAAGAGCACAGGTCTGGAGTCAGACTGCTTGTCTTTAAGTCCTTTAAACCCGGGCTTCTCCACTCAGGAGCTGTGTGACTTTGGGTGAACTTATTCAGTTTCTCTGTGCTTTAGTCCCCTCATCTGTAGGTTTTGCACCTTTCAAGTATTGTCTTTCCTTCATAGGGTTTATGCGAAGATTAAATGAGTTAATACTTTGAAAGTGTTTAGAGGAGTGGTCAGTACTCGATTAATATTAGCTGTTAATTATTATTATTACAATTAATATTTAGTCTTGCCTCCATCCCTTTCTTTCTTTCCAGGGTTTTAGACCTTTTGGCCTTAAACCCCAAAGACTTTTGTTTATGTGGGTTATAGCTTGTAAATTAGGGATTAAAACTGAGACATTAAAAAAAATTTATTCATTTAAAATCACAATATAAGCCTATTACAGTTAAAATAACATTGTTACATGAAAATTAACTATATTTTACAACACACAAAAAAATTAGAGTGGAGTTGTTTTACATTTTTGCAAATCTCTTCAGTGTCTATCTTCATAGAACACAGTTGTATTTCTCACATCTGCTTCTACCTTCATTCTCTTCTGAAATGTTGCTTGGTTGAAATACATAGAGAAAGTCCAGCTTTTACACAGATGTGTAGTTGGAAGCGGGGAGAGTATTTTAGTAGCCTTTTCACATAATTTTGGCTATTTTTCTGTGATACTACATTGAAACACAATGGCGTGGTAGTTTCTTAAAGATTAGTTGCAATGTGGAATCAGAGACCATATAGCAAACCTTTTGTACTCTATGACATTAAAATCCATGTGATCTTTTACTTTAAGTGGATCTTGTACCCATGCATGGTTTTGTAACATCACACATCAGTCATTTGGAAAATATTGCTTCATTGAGTTACACAGGTATTCTGAAATTCTGAACGGTGATACATTTTATTATGCAATATCATAAAATCATATTCACTAATGTCAACTCAGTGCTGTCAGAAACATCTTTAAGTATTGGGAAGTATGTCAGACTCATGGTGGCGGATACTAGTTTACCAGAATTCACATTTTTTGCTTGAAAGCTCAAATTTTATCATTGGCAACAAATACCGTCAGTTGTTTTTCTTGACGTGACAGGCTCACTTTGTTTATTTTTGAGAAAATATCTACTGAATACTTAATTTGAAATAACTATTGTCTATATGTCTGTCATTTCTCAAATATCAAGTGACGCTTTCATGTCTCTGTGCCAGATGGGAACAGCCTTCTCTTTCTCTTCACCTGTAAACGTCTTGGTCAGAATGTATATCTTATTCACCTATGTTTATCTGTCACTTAACACAGTGTGCTCAGCTCAGAGGGACACATTAAGTGCCAACTTCACGTTTTATTATCAATAGAATGGGATGATTATGCCACATTCAGTAGCACTGAGACTCCATGAAGAATCCGCTCCAAAGATGTGTGGGCACTTTTGCTGTGCCTCCTTTACCAAGACAAAAAGTTCCAACTCCAACTTGACTTTTAACTTTAATTCTTGAAAGCTGTAATCTTTCAGGATTCTTCCCTTGTTCAGTTTTTAAAGGTTCGGAACAGATATTCAAGTAGATGTTTTATATATCATGTGCTCATGCAAACTATATGATGGCTTAAATTTCAGGAAGGTGATGCTATGTATTTGTAGAAATTACCTTAATGCTTTCCCTCCCTGCTTTATTAGGGAATTCCGAAATGACTTTCTAGAACTTCTCAGGAGACGCTTTGGTAAGTATCTTAAGTCTTGTGCACATAATGACTTTATAATCTCATAATCTGCTCAGGGTCAGCAGTGTTGTAATTTCTTCTTAGGAACCAAGAGGGTTCACAACAACATCGTTTACAATGAGTACATCAGCCACCGAGAGCACATCCACATGAACGCCACTCAGTGGGAGACGCTGACAGATTTTACTAAGTGGCTGGGCAGAGAAGGTAAGAACAAGACATGATGTGAGCAGCTGTTATATGGCCGCACTGCAGGCAGGGAGAGAATGATCATATTTTCTGTGTAAATTTATGAAAAAGAGGATGAGTAGGGCAGTTAGAAACTGGGGGAGAGGAGCATAGTCTTCCAGGATTGGTTTTGTGCGCTGCAGGTGTGTAAGAGCGTCTGGAGGGATTCTGTCAACAGTGCAAAGACGTATCACTGAAGCATCCACTCGTTAGGTTAAGGATCAGTACCCGTCCTCTTCCACTCTTCCCCCTACCTTCATTGCACTTTTGGAAACTTCTGTTACCCCTTCTTAAGGCAGTTTTTAAATTTGCTGCCTCTTTTCCCATTTCTAATAGGATGGAAAGTTCAGGAAAAGAACAGAGAAAGAACTTTTGTATCAAGGTATTAGTTATTCAGTGTGTTTCTTTATTCCATTTTGGGGAAGATTTCTGCTTAGTTAAGTTAGCAGAATATCCTGTACTCAGTGGATGTTAAGTACTTAGAGACAGTTGAATAATTACTAAGCAAGATAATGCTTTTTTTATGTTTCCCTTGTTTAAACGTGTTGCCTCAACCTAGTCAAAAATCAAAATAATATTTCTTTTCTCTTTAAAGAGATAAAATATTCCAATTAAAGTCTAAATGTCACTAACTGTAAATATGGAAAATTCACGTGCTGTATGAATTTGTGTATTTGAATGTGTTTGAATGAGTGTATTTGAATGAATGAGTAAATACTGCAGAGAGAGACCACATTTATATGTACCGTCAGCTTTGATTGTATTCAAAATTATAGTGTCTGTTACTTTTTTTAAGGCTTGTGCAAAGTGGACGAAACACCAAAAGGCTGGTATATTCAGTATATAGATAGGGACCCTGAGACGATCCGCCGGCAGCTGGAACTAGAGAAGAAGAAGAAGCAGGACCTTGATGATGAAGAAAAAACTGCCAAATTTATTCAAGAACAAGTGAGAAGAGGTCTGGAGGGGAGAGAGCAGGTGGGCATGGCATCATCCAGAGAGGCAGTAGACAAAGGTCTGAAGAAGCAAAATTGCTTGTTTGTTTAAGCCTTGAATGAGTTTTGTAGGAGAAAGAGCATAGCCAGGTATAAAAGTCCAGGCTGTGGAGTTGAGACAAACCTGGGTCCATTCCTGACTTACTGACTTCACAAGTGTAATTATGGAATCTTCTAAACCTCAGTTTCCTCATTTCTAAAATAGAGTCAGTAGCTAGTGGCGAAGACATAAACAGAGCGTTTCAACTGATTATAATTAATGCAGTGCTGGGGATGAACACATTGTGTGAGAACACAGAGGGCTGGCACTTGCTCCAGCCTGGGGAGGACCTAGAATATTTGGAGGTAGATATATCCCCTAGGCTGAGGAGTCTTGAGGAATTAATGGGTAAAATCCAGGTAAATGGGGGAGGGAGAGCATGATAAAGTTGGTTCAGGTGTTAGAATAACTAGATCAAGGCATTTATTTCAACAGACATTTATTGGTCACCTCCTGTGTGCCGGGCATTCTTCTAGGCACTGGGGATACAGCCAGTGGACAAAAGATAAAAATCCCTGCCCTCAAGGAGCTTACATACCAGAAGTTGTGTGTGAGCAGGAAAATACAGCCTAGTGTGTATGTGAAACTGCTAGCCATTTAGTATTTTTAAAAACTTTTTATTGTGCTGTAGCACACATGAAGTAAAGTGGATGACGTGCATTTATCTTAAGGTTACGGCTCGATGAACTTTCACATATGTATGTGTCTTTAGATGGATGGATGGATGGATCAATAGATAGGTAGTCCCTGTGGCCACCACTCAGATCAAGATATGGAACATTTCTAGTATCCTAGAAGGGTCCCTCATGCCCATTCCCAATGAATATTCCTTGTCCTCCAAGAAGGAAGCACTGTTCTGATATACTATTGATTGTTGGTTAGTTTAGTCTGCCCTTGAACTTCATAGGAATGGAATCATCCAGTTTGTTCTCTCTGTGTCTGGCTTCCTTAGCTCTGTATAATGTTCTGTATGTGTAGTTCGTCTACATCCTTTCCTATCAGTGCTTCACTCTTTTTTTTGATTGATGTATTTCATTTTACAAATATAATACAATTTATTTATCCATTCTCCTGTTGAGAAGCATGTGGCTCATTTCCAGCTTTTAGCTATTATGAGTACAGCTGTTCTGATCATTGTGGAGCACATGTTGTATAAGCCGTTGAGTACAGAGTGATGCAGGCAGTAGCAGGCGATGAGAATTAAGACATCAGTGAGGATCACTTTGTGAATCAACTTTTGTACCATGTTGATTGAACTTCTTGATAAGTGAGAGAGTGAGTGTGTGTTAACGTTACTTACATTAACATGCGTATTGTCACACAATCTTTTAGGAGTTTTCTACATTAAATTAAAACAGGAACAGTGCTTAAACTGCTGTAAATGTGAAATTTAAACTCCTTAAGACTGAAAGCTTGTTATTCTCTTGCTTTTTAAAAATTTAAATCTTCATTTTCAATAGAGAAAAAATTATAACTTCCTATCGTGGAAATTACAAAGGATTCACATCTTGTACTGAGGAAAGAGGTTTACTTTTTGGAATAACGTTATTGCTCTGTAACATTTTAGCTTAATATTGCTAAAACCTTCAAGTTATTTGTACTTTTCAGGTGTAAACAGTATCTTTACCCAAAAAAGCAGGGGAAATTCTATTGATGAGTGCTTCCTCATTCCACATTTAAACATATCAGTTTTTTCAAAGTAAGATCATGTTCTTTTGTGTTCCTTTGTGAAATCCTATATGGACATTACCTAACAAAATATTTCAGCTAGATCTCAAGGTCATCCTTCTTATTTATCAGTAGTAACAACAATTAACATTTATCAAACACTACAGCAGGCACTATGCTAAGTGTTTTATTTATATTATCCTAATTAACCCTTATCGTAACTCTAAATATGTAGGTTATCCCTACTTTAAAGATGTAATGATTGAGCCTTCAGGGAGACGATGAGATTGACCGAGATGACAAGGCTCATAGGTGGCAGAGGTGGATTTTATACACAGTCGTCTTTGAGTTAGTCTTAGACCCTTGATCATTACACTAAAGCGTACCACAAAAGAGAAAGGTTTTGCTGTTTAAAGTAATCCTCTAGCTAAGATTCCTAGAGTTTATTGCTTTATGTTGTTGTTTCCTGCTTAAATTGTAATAGAAATAAAAATGTAGGTAAACTTCTGCAGTTTGGTACAGAAAAGCTACTTTTTTCCCCCCATAGAATAATTCTTTATTGAAGAATATTTGCAATACATATAATTTCTTAATTAGTATCTTAAACCATTTTAGGTAGCAAGTCATAATTAAGGACTATTGAATATTGATGGTAAATGCAGTTGTGAACCAAACCTTCAAACTTTTTTTTTAAAGGAAGTCCCTGTTTTTACGGAATTAAGCAGAGAAAATGATGAAGAAAAAGGTAGTTTTACTTTTCTTTCTTCCTTTTTTAATATGGATGCTTTTGTATTGGCTCTGCCAGAAACTAGCAACATGTTTGGGAGCAAGAGGTATTATCTGTCTGGATTATTCTCATCAGTAAAATGAAAAGGTGCTAACAGTGAACTGGATGGAATGCTGACAGCAACAAGTAACCAGACTGAGTAAAATGAGCCTAAACAATAAGGAAATACCTTGCCATACCAAGAGTCCCAGAGGTAGGGTGGTTCCAGATGCCACACTATCAGCAGCTGGACACAAGGTGGCTGCCGGCAGTCCAGCCGTCATATGCAGACCCAGCATTGTCCAGAAGAAGACAGAGAGCATCTCTCTCCTTTGGAGTCCCCTGTGAGCAAGGAAACTTTTCCTAGAAGACCTTCTTCCCACCAGCAGACTTCCTTTTGAATGTCATTGACCAGACTGTATCACATGTCCACCTCAAAAACAGTCACTTGGAAAGGGAGTGGAATTATTTTGATTGGTTTAGACCAAAGAGCCTTACTAATCACCTCCCATAGGTCCCACCCCCTAGTCCCATCACCTTGGGCATTAGGTTTTCAGCATTTGGATTTGGGAGGGGACACAAACCTTCGGACCATAGCATCCTCCAAGCCATATGTGAGGGGTTTGGACACCCAAACAAAATTGGATTCCTGTTACCAAGGGGAGAGGGGCAGTGGAGTGGGGAAGTGGCCAAGGCTGTCTGCTACATCATATGATGGTCTTTCCCAGCTCTGTTAAGCATCAGCCCAGTATATTTTACAGGAGTTTATGATCTCTGGGTAGGAGCATTCCAGCTCTCATGTATTCAAAATGTCCATGAATTTCTACGTAGCTGCATTGTGATATTTATTATAATTTTTATTATAATTTTGTTTTATTATATCTGCTGTTTTATTATAATTTTCCTGAAATATATATGGAATACCAATTCTTTTCTTGCAGTTACATTTAATTTGAATAAAGGAGCATGTAGTTCAGGAGGAGCATCTTCCAAATCAAGGTGAGCTATGTGAACAGGTATCTTAGAACCTGAAAATTTTGATGAAATGTTGATTACTACATTTTAAAAGGTGCAGTACTGTGAATTATTTTTTTCTGGTTGTTATTTTCATCTCTTTTTTGTTTAATGATTGTTTTGTTTTATTTTCTTAGGAACTGGTTTTTTTCTTATTTGCCTATGATGAGCTGATTCTATCTTTTAAGGAAAAGCTCATTTTGATTAAATGCTTCACATGGTAAACATTTGCTTCTCCCTGAAAGCTTCTCCACTTAAAGGTTCTTTCTGTGCTATGGCAATACTATTCAGTTTTCTGTCATAGCCCACTATCAAGTTTGTTAGCTGGAGTACACACTTGTTATTTTACCTGCTCTATTATGATTTTCTGAGAACAGAGACTAACTTATTCAGCTATCTCCTTAGCACCTGGTAGAATATAAGTGCATTAGTAGACACTCAGTAATAATTGCCTTCCCTTCTAGATGGTGTGGTACTGAGCAAGACTTGACCAGCCTTTTCTATAAAGAGCCACGTAGTAAATATTTTAGACTTTGTTGGCCATGTGTCTTTGTCATCACTTAACTCTGCTCTCAGAGTGAGGATGCAGCCACAGATGATACATAAGTGAATGAGCTTGGCTGTGTTCCAGTAAAATCTTATTTATAAAAACAAGCAGCAGACTGGATCTGGCCCTCAACTGCAATTTTTCAAGCCCTGGTATGGCACGTAGTCAGGTATTTATATCTACTTTTCATGTTCTCTTCTCTTGCAGTTCTCATATATTCTTTCACCAAATATCTGTGCAGTACTTGTGATGTGCAGTGCATTCAGTTTGGTTATGGAGGTGAAAAGATAAATCAGACAGGATATTCAGGAGGGCACTGTATATTCAGTATCTACTGCAATTTAGTTTTAAGCTGGGTGATTTGCTGTTTTACTTAATATTCTACATGGTGCTTATTTAACCTAACTCAGTTTTTTGTTTGTGGGAGGTTTTTTTTTTTTTTTTTTTTTTTGGTTAGTTTACAGGCTAGTGGTTATTTGCACGACTACATAAGTGTCTAGGAGAATTGAAGGAAACGGGCAGTCTGAGTCAACAATGCCTAACTGCTTCAGGATGACTTGCCAACTGTCTTAACTTTGACCAAAGCGTTTCAGTAGTAACATCTATATTAGATATCATGAAGAAATTGGTTAATTGGGTTCTATATATGATACATTTGAAAAGAAAATTTCTTTTCAAAATATTGCTGTGATATGACCTGGAAGACAGGCTGGAGTATATCTTAACAAATGCCATATAGTTTTGGACCCTTATGTGTTTCTATTTTCCTTTATTATTTGTTATTCCTAAGTGTAGATGAATGTTGAGATTGGTCCCACTGGGCCCCAAATTGATCGCCCTTATGTTAGTTTTCTATGGCTGCTGTAACAAGTTACCACAAACTAGGTGGCTTGAAACAACAGAAATTGATTCTGTCTCTGGAGGCCAGAGTTCTGAAATCAGTATCCTTGAGCCAAAATCAAGGTGTCTGCAGGCCTGTGCTCCCCCCGAGAGTCTCTGGGGAGAATCTGTTCCTCACCTCTTCCGGCTTCTGGTGGCTGCAGGCATTCCTGGGCTTTTGGTTGCATCCCTTCAGATTTATCTCTGCTCCGTCTTCACATCACCTTCCCCTCTGTGTGTCATCCCCCTCTGCTTCCCTCTTTTTTTTTAAATTTTATTTTTATTTATTTACTTATTTATTTGGTTGCTTTGGGTCTTCGTTGCTGCACGTGGGCTTTCTCTAGTTGCATCGAGTGGGGGCTACTGTTCGTTGCGGTGCGTGGGCTTCTCATTGCAGTGGTTTCTCTTGTTGCGAAGCTCGGCTTTAGGCATGAGGGCTTCAGTAGTTGTGGCTCACAGGCTCTAGACCGCAGGCTCAGTAGTTGTGGCACACGGGCTTATTTGCTCCACGGCATGTGGGATCTTCCTGGACCAGGGATCGAACCCGTGTCCCCTGCATTGGCAGGCAGATTCTTAACCACTGTGCCACCAGGGAAGTCCCTGCTTCCTTCTTAAAGGATGCATGTGGTTGCAGTTAGAGCCCACCCAGATAATCCAGAATAATCTCATTTTAAAATCTTTAACTTAATCCCATTTGCAAAGAGCCTTTTTCCAAATAAGGTAACATTTGTAGGTTCCAAGGATGAGGACCTGATAGCTTTGGGGGTCTGCTATTCAGCCTATTACATCCCTATGCCAAACTGTGATTTTATTAGTAAAAACATTAGTTTTATTTGACCAAGTTCTGTGACTTCAGTCTCAACTGTCTACAGTAATGTGAAAATAGTGTCGTAGATAATACAATGGAGAGACTATCTAAGTTTTCTTTTTCTGAAATTATGGTGTATTTTTTTAGAGGTTGGGATTTATTTTCCTGTTGATTTATATCTCTTATATATTTAAAACCCAGAATTAACTAAGTGATCTAGATATCAAAAATGGATAATTTAGGCTGTGTGAGGCACAAAGATAAGCCCTGCTTCCCCATTGCTGGAACAAAGATTACTCAGTTCTCACTTCTGTTTTTCCTTTGGGCTTCCCTGTCTTTTTTTTTTTTTTTTAACATCTTTATTGGAGTATAATTGCTTTACAGTGTTGTGTTAGTTTCTGCTGTATAACGAAGTGAATCAGCTGGATGTATACATACATCCCCATATCTCCTCCCTCTTGTGTCTCCCTCCCACCCTCCCTATCCCACCCCTCTAGGTGGTCACAAAGCACCGAGCTGACCTCCCTGTGCTATGTGGCTGCTTCCCACTAGCTTTCTATTTTACATTTGGTAGTGTGTATATGTCCATGCTAGTCTCTCACTTTGTCCCAGCTTACCCTTGTCCCTCCCTGTGTCCTCAAGTCCATTCTCTATGTCTCCGTCTTTATTCCTGTCCTGCCCCTAGGTTTTTCAGAACCATTTTTTTTTTTAGATTCCATACATATGTGTTAGCATACGGTGTTTCTTTTTCTCTTTCTGACCTACTTCACTCTGTAGGACAGACTCTAGGTCCATCCACCTCACTACAAATATCTCAATTTCGTTTATTTTATGGCTGAGTAATATGCCATGCTATATATGTGCCACATCTCCTTTATCCATTCATCTGTCGATGGACACTTAGCATGCTTCCATATCCTGGCTATTGTAAATAGTGCTGCAGTGAACATTGTGGTACATGACTCTTTTTGAATTATGGTTTTCTCAGGGTATATGCCCAGTAGTGGAATTGCTGGGTCGTATGGTAGTTCTAGTTTTAGTTTTTTAAGGAACCTCCATACTGTTCTCCATAGTGGCTGTATCAATTTACATTCCCACCAACCAGCGCAAGAGGGTTCCCTTTTCGCCACACCCTCTCCAGCATTTATTGCTTATAGATTTTTTGATGATGGCCATTCTGTCCTGTGTGAGGTGATACCTCATTGTAGTTTTGATTTGCATTTCTCTAATGATTAATGATGTTGAACATCCTTTCATGTGTTTGTTGGCAATCTGTATATCTTCTTTGGAGAAATGTCTATTTAGATCTTCTGCCCATTTTTGGATTGGGTTGTTTGTTTTTTTGATACTGAGCTGCATGAGCTGCTTGTATATTTTGGAGATTAATCCTTTGCCAGTTGCTTTGCTTGCAAATATTTTCTCCCATTCTGAGGGTTGTCTTTTCTTCTTGTTTATGGTTTTCTTGCTGTGCAAAAGCGTTTAAGTTTCATTCGGTCCCATTTGTTTATTTTTGTTTTTATTTCCATTTCTCTAGGAGGTGGGTCAAAAAGGATCTTGCTGTGATTTATGTCATAAGAGTGTTTTCCTCTAAGAGTTTTATAGTGTCTGGCCTTACATTTAGACCTTTAATCCATTTTGAGTTTATTTTTGTGTACAGTGTTAGGAAGTGTTCTAATTTCATTCTTTCACATGTAGCTATCCAGTTTTCCCAGCACCATTTATTAAAGAGGCTGTCTTTTCTCTATTGTATATTCTTGCCTCCTTTATCAAAGATAAGGTGACCATACGTACATGGGTTTATCTCTGGGCTTTCTATCCTGTTCCATTGATCTATACTTCTGTTTTTTGTGCCAGTACCATACTGTCTTGATTACTGTAGCTTTGTAGTATAGTCTGAAGTCAGGGAGCCTGATTCCTCCAGCTCCGTTTTTCTTTCTCAAGATTGCTTTGGCTATTCGGGGTCTTTTGTGTTTCCATACAAATTGTGAAAAGTTTTGTTCTAGTTCTGTGAAAAATGCCATTGGTAGTTTGATAGGGATTGCATTGAATTTGTAGATTGTTTTGGGTAGTATAGTCATTTTCACAATGTTGATTCTTCCAATCCAAGAACATGGTATATCTCTCCATCTGTTTGTATCATCTTTAATTTCTTTCATCAGTGTCTTACAGTTTTCTGCATACAGGTCTTTTGTCTCCTTAGGTAGGTTTATTCCTAGGTATTTTATTCTTTTTGTTTCAGTGGCAAATGGGAGTGTTTCCTTAATTTCTCTTTCAGATTTTTCATCATTAGTGTATAGGAATGCAAGAGATTTCTGTGCATTAATTTTGTATCCTGTTCCTTTACCAAATTCATTGATTAGCTCTAGTAGTTTTCTGGTAGCATCTTTAAGATTCTCTACGTATAGTATCATGTCATCTGCAAACAGTGACAGTTTTACTTCTTCTTTTCTGATTTGGATTCCTTTTATTTCTTTTTCTTCTCTGATTGCTGTGGCTAAAACTTCCAAAACTAAGTTGAATAATAGCAGTGAGAGTGGGCAACCTTTTCTTGTTCCTGATCTTAGAGGAAATGGTTTCAGTTTTTCACCATTGAGAATGATGTTGGCTATGGGTTTGTCATATATGGCCTTTATTATGTTGAGGTAAGTTCCCTCTGTGCCTGCTTTCTGGAGAGTTTTTATCATAAATGGGTATTGAATTTTGTCAAAAGCTTTTTCTGCATCTATTGAGATGATCATACGGTTTTTCTCCTTCAGTTTGTTAATATGGTTTATCACATTGATTCGTTTGCATATATTGAAGAATCCTTGCATTCCTGGGATAAACCCCACTTGATCATGCTGTATGATCCTTTTAATGTGCTGTTGGATTCTGTTGGCTAGTATTTTGTTGAGGATTTTTGCATCTGTATTCATCAGTGATATTGGCCTGTAGTTTTCTTTTTTTGTGACATCTTTGGTTTTGGTATCAGGGTGATGGTGGCCTCATAGAATGAGTTTGGCAGTGTTCCTCCCTCTGCTATATTTTGGAAGAGTCTGAGAAGGATAGGTGTTAGCTCTTCTCTAAATCTTTGATAGAATTTGCCTGTGAAGCCATCTGGTCCTGGGCTTTTGTCTTTTGGAAGATTTTTAATCACAGTATCAATTTCAGTGCTTGTGATTGGTCTGTTTATATTTTCTATTTATTCCTGGTTCAGTCTCAGAAGGTTGTGCTTTTCTAAGAATTTGTCCATTTCTTCCAGATTGTCCATTTTATTGGCATGTAGTTGCTTGCAGTAAGCTCTTACGATCCTTTGCATTTCTGCGGTGTCAGTTGTTACTTCTCCTTTTTCATTTCTAATTCTGTTGATTTGAGTCTTCTCCCTTTTTTTCTTGATGAGTCTGGCTAATGGTTTATCAATTTTGTGTATCTTCTCAAAGAACCAGCTTTTAGTTTTTTTGATCTTTGCTATTGTTTCCCTCATTTCTTTTTCATTTATTTCTGATCTGATCTTTATGATTTCTTTCCTTCTGCTAACTTTGGGGGTTTTTTGTTTTTCTTTCTCTAATTGCTTTAGGTGTAAGGTTAGGCTGTTTATTTGCGACGTTTCTTGTTTCTTAAGGTAGGATTGTATTGCTGTAAACTTTCCTCTTAGAACTGCTTTTGCTGCATCCCATGGTTTTGGGATGTCGTGTTTTCATTGTCATTTGTTTCTAGGTATTTTTTGATTTCCTTTTTGATTTCTTCAGTGATCTCTTGGTTATTTAATAGTGTATTGTTTAGCCTCCTCGGGTTTGTATTTTTTACAGGTTTTTTCCTGTTATTGATATCTAGTCTCATAGTATTGTGCTTTGAAAAGATACTTGATTTGGTTTCAGTTTTCTTAAGTTTACCAAGGTTTGATTTGTGACTCAAGATATGATCTATCTTGGAGAATGTTCCATGAGCACTTGAGAAGAAAGTGTATTCTTTTGCTTTTGGATAGAATGTCCTATAAATATCAGTTAAGTCCATCTTGTTTAATGTGTCATTTAAAGCTTGTGTTTCCTTTCTTATTTTCATTTTGGATGATCTGTCCATTGGTGAAAGTGGGGTGTTAAAGTCCCCTACTATGATTGTGTTACTGTCGATTTCCCCTTTTATGGCTGTTAGCATTTCCCTTATGTATTGAGGTGCTCCTATGTTGGGTGCATAAGTATTTACAATTGTTATATGTTCTTCTTGGATTGATCCCTTGATCATTATGTAGTGTCCTTCTTTGTCTCTTGTAATAGTCTTTATTTTAAAGTCTATTTTGTCTGATATGAGAGTTGCTACTCCAGCTTTCTTTTGATTTCCATTTGCATGGAATATCTTTTTCTCTCCCCTCACTTTCTGTCTGTATGTGTCCCTAGGTCTGAAGTGGGTCTCTTGTAGACAGCATATATATCGGTCTTGTTTTTGTATCCATTCAGCCAGTCTATGTCCTTTGGTGGGAGCATTTAATCTATTTTCATTTAAGGTAGTTATCAATATGTATGTTCCTATTACCATTTTCTTAATTGTTTTGGGTTTGTTTTGTAGGTCTTTTCCTTCTCTTGTGTTTCCTGCCTAAAGAAGTTTCTTTAACATTTGTTGTAAAGCTGGTTTGTTGGTGCTGAATTCTCTTAGCTTTTGCTTGTCTGTAAAGGTTTTAATTTCTCTGTCAAATCTAAATGAGATCCTTGCTGGGTAGAGTAATCTTGGTTACAGGTTTTTCCCTTTCATCACTTTAAATTTGTCCTGCCATTCCCTTCTGGCTTGCAGAGTTTCTGCTGAAAAATCAGCTGTTAACCTTATGGGGATTCCCTTGTATGTTATTTGTTGCTTTTCCCTTGCTGCCTTTAATATTTTTTCTTTGTATTTAATTTTTGATAGTTTGATTAATATGTGTCTTGGCATGTTTCTCCTTGGACTTATCCTTTATGGGACTCTGCACTTCCTGGGCTTGATTGACTATTTCCTTTCCCATATTAGGGAAGTTTTCAACTATAATCTCTTCTGATATTTTCTCAGTCCCTTTCTTTTTCTATTCTTCTTCTGGGACCCCTATAATTCGAATGTTGGTGTGTTTAATATTGTCCCAGAGGTCTCTGGGACTGTCCTCAATTCATTTCATTCTTTTTTCTTTATTCTTCTCTGCAGTAGTTATTTCCTCTATTTTATCTTCCAGGTCAGTTATCCATTCTTCTGCCTCAGTTATTGTGCTACTGATTCCTTCTAGAGAATTTTTAATTTCATTTATTGTGCTGTTCATCATTGTTTGTTTGCTCTTTAGTTCTTCTAGTTCCTTGTTAAACGTTTCTTGCATTTTCTCCATTCTATTTCCAAGATTTTGGATCATCTTTACTATCAGTAGTCTGAACTCTTTTTCAGGTAGACTGCCTATTTCCTATTCATTTGTTTCATCTGGTGGTTTTTTACTTTGCTCCTTCATCTGCTGTATATTTCTCTGTCTTCTCATTTTGCTTAACTTACTGTGTTTGGGGTGTCCTTTTCGCAGGCTGCAGGTTCGTAGTTCCCATTGTTTTTGGTGTCTGCCCGCAGTGGGTAAGGTTGGCTCAGTGGCTTGTGTAGGCTTCCTGGTGGAGGCGACTGGTGCCTGTGTAGTGGTGGGTGGGGCTGGATCTTGTCTTTTGGTGGGCAGGACTGTATCCAGTGGTGTGTTTTGAGGTGTCTGTGAACTTAGTATGATTTTAGGCAGCCTCTCTGCTAATGGGTGGGGTTGTGTTCCTGTCTTTCTAGTTGTTTGGCATGGCGTGCTGGTTGTTGAGTTGAGCTGGGTCTTAGCGTTGAGACAGAGATGTCTGGGAGAGCTCTTGACTATAGATATTACCTGGGGCCGGGAGGTCTCTAGTGGACCAAAGTCCTGAACTTGGCTCTCCTACCTCAGAGGCTCAGACCTGACACCCAACCGGAACATCAAGACCCTGTCAGCCACACGCTGTCTTTGGTTTTCCGTCTCTAGACACAGCCTGGCCTCCACACACCTCCACGTCTCCAGGAAGGCTTGGCACAAATGCCCACTCCAGTTACTGAAAGCAGAATCCTAGGGCTGTTCTAGAAGCCTTCCGTTCCATTTCCAGTCTGTTACTGTTCATTTCCTGCCTTGATTTTAACCTCATTTGACCCTGTCTCAATCTCTCACCTTTCTACTAGAATCTTTTTTTGGGGAGGAGGGGCATTATTGTTACAGCAGCTGGTGTAAGATTAAATATCATACAAAGCAAAGCTGGAAACAAATTGGCTATTTTCTTTTGCGTTTTAATTTCATGTTCAGAAGTGAGATTGATGTTTAATTTTCTTTTCTGTGCTCCTGGTGATAGTAAACTCTTAAAATGATTTGTATACATATTCTCTTTTGACTACTCTAAATAGTGTTTTTAAGACGGGATCATCACTTCTTGAAAGGTAAAACTTTTCTGTAAGATATTGTGCTGGTGTCTTTTGCAGGTGAAGGAATAGTTTTTACTGATTCAGTTTCTTTTTAGTCATTAGTTTATTCAGTTTTTCAATTTAATCTTGTGTCAATTTTGATCATTTGTATAATTTTTGTTTTTTTAGAATATTCTTTTCAACTAGGTATTCAAATTTATTATGTTTTATTAATCTTTTAGAATACTGTCCTTCATCATGTCTCATCAACTTTCTTTATATTTTTCATTTGTTCATTTTAGCTCTAAGAGACTCTTTTTTTTTAAATTTATTTATTTATTTATTTATTTTTGGCTGTGTTGGATCTTCATTGCTGTGCGCGGGGGCTACTCTTCGTTGTGGTGCGTGGGCTTCTCATTGTGGTGGCTTCTCTTGTTGTGTAGCACAGGCTCTAGGTGCACAGGCTTCCGTAGTTGTGGCATGCCGGCTCAGTAGTTGTGGCGCATGGGCTTAGTTGTTCCACAGCACATGGGATCTTCCTGGACCAGGGATCAAACCCGTGTTCCCTATGTTGGCAGGCAGATTCTTAACCACTGTGCCACCAGGGAAGTCCCTCTAAGAGATTCTTGATATCACAAGCAGAAAGGATCTTTCTGAACGTCAGATCTTACCATGTCTTTCTCTTGTTAAAGACCATCAGCAATTTAAGCCATCGTCTATATGATAACCTCTAGTTATGTTTACAGGTGTACCACCTGCCATCTGCACCGCAGCTCCGCTAAGCCATTTGTCTCCTAAGCACTCTGTGGTCTCACCCTCGCTTGCATCTACTGCTCTTTCTCCCGGAATGCCCTCCGTATCTGTTCTCCCACTACATCATGAGATCCTGATGGGCTATTCTGTTCATCTTTTTATTTCCAATGATGCTCGCATTTTAATCATTTAGTAATGCTGAATACATTTTCTAAACAGAAAACTTTATTTTTCCTATTCAGTTTAATTTTTTTGTGTGGTGAAATATACATAACATAAGATGGTCCATTTTAACCATTTTTAGGTATACAATTCAGTGGCATTAAGTAGACTCACATTGTTGTGCACCCATCGCCGGTATCCATCTCCAAATCTTTTCATCATCCAAAACTGAAACTCTGAACCCACTAAAAAATAACTCCCCACTACGCTTCCCCTTAGCCCCTGGTTACCTCTGTTCTACTCTTCTGTCTTTATGAATTTAACTACCTCATTTGAGTGGAATCATACAGTGTTTGTCCTTTTGTGTCTGGCTTCTTTCACTTAGCATAAGCTCTTCAGGGTTTATCCATGTTGTGGCATGGATCAGAATTTCGTTCCTTTTTTAATCTGAATAATAATACCCCACTGTATATATAGACACATTTTGTTTTCCTAGTGATTATAGTAGGAAATAGGTGGTTTGTGAACATGTAAGGAAGAGGTAATTACTAGACCCCAAAATAGCCACATAATCCTAGCTGCCCTTCTGCTGGGATTATTAGTGCCTATTTATATAGACATATTGGGGTTGTTTATGAACTGGAATTATTGCTAAATTCAGTGGATTCCTAGCTCAAAGTACATTTAAATCTAAAGAATATTTATTTTGAGTAGCACATTGAAGAGTTTATCTTTATTTGGACTTAATCTGTTCACAACCAATGTATATTATTTACAGTTGTCACAAACCTTAGAACTTAAAAGTATGTCAGAGGATTGAATTATGGGACAAAACCTAGTAAGTGAAATGTTGCAAGAGTAAATGTAAAGCCTTCCAGTTAGATAAAGAGAGAATGGCTTCCATGAAGACGGGGTGGGGGAGTCCTGACCTGCAGCCTCCCCATATAAGAAGCAGGGATTTCAGTTGCCTGCAGGCTCCACTGGGAGTCCTGACAGTCATCCGGCTGCTAATAAAGCTAATGCTGCCTTTAAATGCCTTAAGGAAAAGGTCCAAAGAGTGGAAAATATTAACTCTACTGTATTTTCTATTAATCATACTTTTTTTCTTGTTTCCATGGTAGCTTTGTGCAAATATGTGTTCTTTGTATTTTACAAGTATGACAAATCAAATAACTAGACTGATAATATTCAGTGAGTCAGCAAATATTAATGGAGCATCTATTTTATCTGAGTCACAAGATAGTTACTGCTACTTTACAGGGGGGGAAAAAAATATATATATATATATATATGTGGCTATATATATTCTCTCCCCTACTGTGAGAGAGGAGTCACGTATACAAATGGTTATATACCAGGTGGAGTGGGAAGCCTGCCCCAAAGTGCTATGGTGGTTCAAAAACGACAAATTCCAAGAAGCCTCATGAAGAATGGATCTTAAAGAAGTTCAGCAAATGGAGATAAATGGAGAGACTATTTTAGGTATAAAAGAGGCATGTGCAGATTTGCAAAAGCTTGAAGCACAGGACATGGCTCAGTCAATAGCAAATTGTTCAGAATGACAAGTATACATAATACATCAGGGATGGCATTCTGGGGCCTGTGGTGACAATTTTATCATGGCACTCAGAAATTTAGAATGTACACTGATGACGTTAGGCAATTGGGAATGATAAAAAAATTTCTAATTGAATGTTGAGATCTTTGCTTTAAAGAAATAGAACTGATAACAATGTGCTGGACTTCTACCAGCTGTTTTACAAACATCTCACTTAATCCTGCCGGTCGAGCTACAGTTGGGTCACATTATTATCCCCGTTTATA
This sequence comes from Balaenoptera ricei, assembly GCF_028023285.1. Classification (NCBI taxonomy): domain Eukaryota; kingdom Metazoa; phylum Chordata; class Mammalia; order Artiodactyla; family Balaenopteridae; genus Balaenoptera; species Balaenoptera ricei. The sequence continues at coordinate 24,270,071 of NC_082640.1, forward strand.
TGTGAAGAAATGAGGCTTAGAAAAGTTAATTGCTCAAGGTCCCAGCAGAAGTAGGATCAAACCCTGGTGGCGGCAACCCTGAAGCCAATGCTGTCATCCGTCACTCAGCCACACTGATAGAGTGGCACTAACTGAAGGTGGGAGGGACAGGAAGGGTTCCATGTTCTCATGGTGCTGCCAGTCTGTACGTGATAGACACACCCTTCGTAGTTTTGACTAATCTGTTGGAAACTAACCATATAACAGATTTCTTCTGTGTTGTTCCTTTTGCACATTATAAAGCCTACGTCTTTGCACAGTTTTTGTTAACAGCACGGTTCCTCTTCCCATCAGTTCTTTGGGACCAAGTGCTCTGAAGACAATAGGGAACGCAGCATCGGTGAAACGGAAGGAATCTTCCCAGAGCTCAGCTCAGTCAAAAGAAAAGAAGAAGAAGAAATCTGCACTCGATGAAATCATGGAGGTACGCTTTATGAACTGCTTGTCAACTCTAGCTGTTTGGGGAATGATGTGATTCCAACCAAGGAAAGTTAAATAGTTTCACCAATTATGAGATTAATATAAAGTGAGAAAAATGTGCTCATACCAGGTTAGGAAAAAAGAGCCTAGATGTAGTTCCATCTGAATGGAGCTGGAACCTCCTTAGATAGGTTTATTTTCTTGCCTCAAGTGCTATCTTCAAAACACTCCATGAAATTATGGTCAATAGAGTTCGTTTAGGAGAACCTCAGTGGTAATTGAAGCCAGAAATGAAAGCTCTGCTCACCTTTGGTGGCTTCGTGAAATTGGCATCCTCCATGGATGCCCCCACCAACCTGGGCTCTCGTGTTGCCTCTGATTTCCACTTACCACCTCCTAGCCGGGAGAGAAAGCTCTGACATATTTTTAATTTGATTTAACCTGATGGCCAAGTTTATACGATGAATCATTGAAAACCTATGATTATCTGGATCTAGGGCTATACTTTTGCTCTAAATTTACCTGAAATTCTAGAGCCGTTCTGCAGAAGGTTCTTAATATATTCCTAAATATTCCTTTCTCCCTTCCAACACATCACCTTCCCTTATCAATAAATTTATGAAATAAGTAGAAAAGGTGAAGAGAAAGAATAAATGGATACAAGAAGCTAACGTTTTTCCCCGTAACATCATTTCCTCTGGTCTCCTCATCCCTTTTCTTCATTTGTGAAGGGATGGGGGTAACTGTTTGGTCTTCCCTGTTACTGAGTCCTCACACAATGCGGGACAGTTAGAAAAGCTTAAAGTATAATATAACGTGTGTACGCTGTGAGATGTAGTCACTCCATCATTCAGCAGATACTGAGTTGCTGTTATGTGCTGGGCATCATGTGGTCCTGCATGTGTAGAGTAGGGAGAAAAACACAGTCCCTGCATGTCATGTAGCTTTCACCCTAGTGAAGGAGGCATTCCACGACCAAGTGAACCAGTGGATAAGTAATTACAAAATGCTATGTGCTGAGGAGGTCTGAGGGCAGGGAGTGGGGAGATAGCTTGTTCCCCCGCTAGGGCAGGGGAGGTCTCTAGTTCAGCATCCAAAGGGAAGATCCAGGTGGCTAGAGCATGGTAAGCACAAGAGTGGTGACATTTGAGGTTGGAGAGAGAAACAGGGGCAACACCACAGAGGTCTTATAAGCCATTTCGAATTTAATTCAAAGTAAAATGGAAAGCCAGATCTACCTGCTTAGAATATAACCATGCCAAGTTTAGAATACTTTTTGTTCATATTGGAAAGTTGGAGGAATTAAGATGAGGTTTTGAATCAACCAAAGAGCGACATTGTTCAGTCCCTTTGAAAGTAGGTACTTAGGGTTAACTGAGCAGGTGAGAAAGAAAAAGCTGTGAGATACAGCTAGGTCGGCTGGTCAGCACGTTTTCTTTTGGTCACCCTTTCATTTACTTCTCTCCTGGTTGTGTTTTTCTTCCCCTCCATTCACAAGCTTTATTATCCTTATCAAACAGGGAAGCTCCTCTTTGCCATCAAACTGTATACCCAACTATGCTGTGCTAAATTGGTCTGTAAGAGTTATGTTTTTACCCCCTGAAAACATCGCCTGTTTTCCAGCTCATGACAGTCCAGGGGAGGAAGCAGGGATAGGGCAGAGTAATGCTGGCAGGTGGCGTTGCAGTATTGACCCAATAGAGGTTGTTTGCGTTTATCTTCTTGGTCAGTTGACTTGCCTATCACTTATTTTCTTAAATCCAAGTTGCTTTTTTTTTTCAATCAAAAACTAATTGCAAACAAGGTTTGTGTTTATCTGAGCTTGCAAATTATATCGATCTTCTGTGAAGTGTGTTTTATGGTGTTCTTTTGCTAAATGGAATGTTATTTGAAATAAATTGAGGATTTTAAAGAGGTAATTTTATGAATGTCTCATGCGTCCTCTAGATTGAAGAGGAGAAGAAAAGAGCTGCCCGAACAGATTACTGGCTCCAGCCTGTACGTATCCCGCTGGGGCTTCTTACTTCTAAATGTGCTTTTAAGCGAATGATTTAAATAGCATTTGGTATAAATGGCTAAATGTTTTAAATATCTGTAAATTCTATAGATAGATTTATAACTTTAATGACTTGTCTTTGCATCTACTCTGTAAGTATTGGTTGTATTGTTATTAGAGGGTTACTTCATGTTCATGGACCAGTAATGCTTCTTGAGTTTAATGCCAGATTTGTGTATGGACACCTTGAATTTAAGCCTGGAATTATTTTCAATTTTTGCTATAAGAATACCCAGTTAGGTACTTTGTTGTAAAAACAGCTTTTTTTTTTTTTTCTTTAACATCTTTATTGGAGTATAATTGCTTTACAATGGTGTTTTAGTTTCTGCTTTATAACAAAGTGAATCAGCTATACATGTACATATATCCCCATATCTCTTCCCTCTTGCGTCTCCCTCCCTATCCCACCCCTCTAGGTGGTCACAAAGCACCGAGCTGATCTCCCTGTGCCATGTGGCTGCTTCCCACTAGCTATCGATTTTACGTTTGGTAGTGTATATATGTCCATGCCACTCTCTCACTTTGTCCCAGCTTACCCTTCCCCCTCCCTGTGTCCCTAAGTCCATTCTCTAGTAGGTCTGTGTCTTTATTCCCATCCTGCCCCTAGGTTCTTCATAACCATTTTTTTTTTTTTTTTTTTTTTTTAGATTCCATATATATGTGTTAGCATACGGTATTTGTTTTTCTCTTTCTGACTTACTTCACTCTAGGTCCATCCACCTCACTACAAATAACTCAATTTCGTTTCTTTTTATGGCTGAGTAATATTCGATTGTATATAAGTGCCACATCTTCTCTATCCATTCATCTGTCAATGGACACTTAGGTTGCTTCCATGTCCTGGCTATTGTAAATAGAGCTGCAATGAACATTGTGGTACATGACTCTTTTTGAATTATGGTTTTCTCAGGGTATATGCCCAGTAGTGGGATTGCTGGGTCATATGGTAGTGCTATGTTTAATTTTTTAAGGAACCTCCATACTGTTCTCCATAGTGGCTGTATCAATTTACATTCCCACCAACAGTGCAAGAGGGCTCCCTTTTCTAAAAACAGGTTTTAATTATATACGTTCAAGGAAAGATTTGTTTTTTATTATTGCTTCTTCTTTCTTTTTTCATTTTTTCTTAATCTAATTTACTAAAGTCTTTAAAAAATTTTTTTTATTGAAGGAAAGATTCTTTAAATTCTGTAGTGCTTTCCAGTTTTCAAAAGTTTCACACACATGATTTCATGTAAGCCTGTAATAACTATTTTTCCCCTCATCCCTTTATTGCCCCTCTCCACTTCCCTATCCCCATTGGTAACCACTAATTTGTTCTCTATATTTGTGAGTCTGCTTCTTTTTTGTTTTATTCACTAGTTTGTTGTATTTTTTAGATTCCACATATAAACGATATCATAGTTTTTGTCTTTCTCTGACTTATTTCACTTTATTTCTTGTTCTTTTAAGATAACAATTGCATAATAATTTTTAAACATTTCAGTACTTTAAATATTTTTTATTTATTGCTGCTCGATTTTGAACTTACTGGAATATGAAGTTTTCATAAAACCTTCAGGGTATCTTAGTTATCCTTAAAGAAGCTGGCTTGATCAATAACACGAGAGTGAAAAGTAATTATTTGGGTAATTTCTGATTTGAAAATTTCTGATTTATTATTATTATTAATAATAATCTGGAAGATCAAAAAGCATAAAGTTCTAATTTAAATCTTCATAGTTATTCCCTCACTAGCTTAAAAATAATTTTGTTTCCATGTCTTAGTTTATGTCCTTTTACAGTGGGAAACATTTGCCTGGTGATCACATGAAAGATCATGAAATAAGTTATGTAAAATGAAAATCCTTGCTGTATTAAATAGAAAATAAGTACTTCATAAACCAGCCAGAGAAAGACAAATATCACATGATATCGCTTATATGTGGAATCTAAAAAAAAAAAAAAGATACAAATGAGCTTCTTTACAAAACAGAAATAGACCCACTGACGTGGAAAGCAAACTTATGGTTACCAAAGGGGAAACGAAGCGGGTAGGGAGGGGGTAAATTAGGAGTTTGGGATTATCGGTTACACACTATTACGTATAAAACAGATAACCAACAAGGACCTACTGTATAGCACAGGGAACTATACTCAATATTTTTTAATAACCTATAAGGGAAAAGAATCTGAAAAAGAATAGATATACATATAACTGAATCACTGTGGTGTACACCTGAAACTAACACAACATTGTAAATCAACTATACTTCAATTTAAAAATATATATATTAAAAAAAAGTGCTTCATATGAATTATTTCAGGTGATTCTCGTATCAGCCCTACAAGGTAATTACTGTTATTATTCCCTTTTTATAGGTGAGAAAACTGAGGTATAGATTATTTGAGTAATTTCCCCAAGGCCATTTAGAAAGTGGTGAGCTAGGATTTCCCTGGCAGTCAGATTCACTAGGTTGTACTCTGCCCTGATAAACAGTACTTCCTGGGATGCGTTAGTCTCCCTTACTTCCGTCTCTGAGTAGAAGTTTGGGTCAGGATTAAAAAAGGAAGGACCTAGAGAGAGGCAACCATCTATGAATTATTTTGTTTGCTTTCCCTGTCGGAGTAGCTAGCATTTGATATTAATAGTTTCATATATTGTTTATGAACGTGTAATCAAGAATTTTGCTTAGAGCAGTAGTTCTTAAACAGAGCACAATTCAAAAAAAATTTAGACCATTTCTTTCTAAGATATATATGCTTCAATACTACCACTATCCAGTCTCCTGGGGTGAAATGGCTATTTTCACTAACCGCCTAGGTGATTCTCATGTTTAGAATCACGTTTGTTCAGAACCATTGGTTTAAAGGAAAAAGAAAACAAACCAAAAGCAAAAAAAAAAAAAAAGAAAAGCATTTTTAGTTAGTCCAAAAGTTCTCTTCCCATTGACAATACTTTTTTTTTTTAAGATTTTTTTTTAATGTGGACCATTTTTAAAGTCTTTATTGAACTCCTTACAGTCTTGCTTCTGTTTTATGCCCTGGTTTTTTGGCCACAAGGCATGTGGGATCTTACCTCCCCAACCAGGAATTGAACCTGCACCCCCTGCATTGGAAGGCGAAGTCTTTAACCACTGGGCCGCCAGGGAAGTCCCTGCATTGACAATACTTTCAATAAAATTTTATTTTCAGTTTGATAATCTTCTGGTATAGTAAATTATTCAGATTTTCTTCCTAGTTCCTCTTGGAGAATGTTACATTAAAAGTGAAGATCAGCCAACAGGGATCCAATGACTCAGTGTGTGTCTCATTTTGAAATGGGCAGTATGTGTGTTAAAATAACCAGCAGCCCACAGCGATGGATTGGAGAGCTTTAGTTTTTAAACTCAGAAAAGAAAGTTTTGACAGATGTGCTATGAGCAAGTGTCAATAGTACAATGAAGTAATGAATTACGTTTAAATTATAAGTGTGTGTACCCATGAGGGCCTTGAGAAATTTAGCCCAGAAATCAGAGAAGCTGTTGGTATTATATGGCTTCATTGAGAAAGTCTTAATAGAATACTGGCTTAAGAATAAGAACATTCAAGCCTTCTCTTAAACATATTTTTCTGCTGTTAAATATTCTCCCCCAAAGTCCTTACTAGGTTTTTGTTAATGTAATGTTTAGCCTGGCTTATTGAAGTACTTGTGACCATCTAGTACTTCTGCTGTATCCACTTGAAGTAGCAAATACAGAATTGCTGTAGTGAATCTGGAATTAAGTCAGGTGATTTAATTTTCATCGTCAGCCGTTAGCTAATCGAACTCAGGAAAACAATGATAAAGAAGCAAACTCAGAATGCATTAATAAGAAATAAACTCATGGGGCTTCCCTGGTGGCGCAGTGGTTAAGGATCCGCCTGCCAATGCAGGGGACACGGGTTCGATCCCTGGTCCGGGAAGATCCCACATGCCACGGAGCAACTAAGCCCGTGTGCCACAACTAGTGAAGCCAGCGAGCCACAACTAGTGAAGCCCGCGCCTAGAGCCCGTGCTCTGCAACAAGAGAAGCCACCACAATGAGAAGCCCGCGCGCAGCAACAAAGACCCAATGCAGCCAAAAATAAATCAATAAATAAATTTATTAAAAAAAAAAAGAAAAAGAAAAAGAAATAAACTCAGATTTCTCTCCCGTTGAGAACTAGATGCTCAGCAGAGCGATGCTTTCAGCTGGAGCTGGTCTGGAGGAGTCCAGTCTTATCAAAAAGCCAGAGCAACATCGTGAGAAAAGAGCATTGTGGAAAGTGCTGTGCTTTAGCTCGAAGCCTCCGTTTCTTGCAGTTCCCAGTGAGACTCTTGCTCTCTGAGTTTTTTTGTCAGCGGTGAACGTCAACATAAAACATCCTTGGCATTTTTTCTTCCTTGAATGGAGAGAAAGAAAGAAGCTGTCTATGAAAGACCTGGATTAATAGAGTTGAGATTGGTGGATGAAAGTCTTAGATTTCAGGAAACCTTCACTATGGAAATCAGCCATGAGATATGCGTTTTTTTCCTCTTGGTAACCAACTGTGTTGAATAAAAAGAGACAACTAAGGAAATGATCTGCCATCGTTGGGAAGGCCTCCAACTCCAGAATGTCTTATTTAGCAAAGCAGTTAACATTTTACTATGGTTTTTGGTGGAAATGTTTAAAATGAAGGATCAAAAGAGGAAAGATAATTTATATCATTCCTTCCATCTTTATTTTTTTCTTATTTTCCAGGAAATTGTAGTGAAAATTATAACCAAAAAACTTGGAGAGAAATATCATAAGAAAAAGGGGATTGTTAAGGTAAGAACATGAAGTTATGATGGAATTTGGGGAAGGAGCTGGTGTGTGGCTGAGTAAAGCCATTTTGATATTCCTTAAAAATCAAGTCCTAGTAACAGAAGCAGTGTGTCTAAGGTTCTTGCTGGTTCCATGAAAGGAAGGCTGACTTCACAATGGTTGGAGAAATATTTCATTTCCAGCCATAGTTTATACTTAATTTAGGTCCACTTTCTTACTAGAGCAAATGGTATGTATGAAATCCCACTTAAAAAAATTCAGTGAGCGCACCTTGCTAGTAAGTAAGGTACATTCCCTTTGTTAATGATGGGCAATGTGATAGTGCCCCAGAGTTCCAAGGAGGACTTCCTTGTGGTTTGCCTGAGAGACTTATCTTTTGATTGCTCTAGGATTTTAAAATTTAAAAATCAATGCTCCAGTCTTTTTCTTTCTTTCTTTCTTTTTTTTCTTTAAAGAATTTTATTTATTTATGGCTGTGTTGGGTCTTCGTTTCTGTGCGAGGGCTCTCTCTAATTGCGGCAAGTGGGGGCCACTCTTCATCGCGGTGCGTGGGCCTCTCACTATCACGGCCTCTCTTGTTGCGGAGCACAGGCTCCGGACGCGCAGGCTCAGTAATTGCGGCTCACGGGCCTAGTTGCTCCGCGGCATGTGGGATCCTCCCAGACCAGGGCTCGAACCTGTGTCTCCTGCATTGGCAGGCAGATTCTCAACCACTGCGCCACCAGGGAAGTCCCAGTCTTTTTCTTTCTTTTGCTTTTCCTAAGTATAGTTTCATGCTAGCACCCAGCCTTGTGCGTGTATAAGTTGCCCTCCTACTGTACTTGAAATGACACAGAATTATCCCTCTCATTGTATTTCTTAAAGTCTTATTCTAAGATCACCAGCCTTTTCTTTCCAGATGAAAACCTTAACTAAGCTTTGAATTGAATTCTTTAAGAACCATAGCCTGAGGTCATATATGGCATCTAGAAAATAAACTCCATTGATACAAGGAGTTACTCTTAAAACAAGTTACTCTTACCTTTTGGTTAGAATTTCATTGTTTACATTTATTTCTGTCCTTTGGACTTTGTGTTCACATCTCTCTTCTGTTATAAAAGTGTTGGTTTTACATGGCAGGAAGTAATTGACAATTACACAGCTGTCGTGAAGATGATTGATTCTGGAGACAAGCTGAAACTTGACCAGACTCATTTAGAAACAGTAATTCCAGCACCAGGTAAATCTTTTTGCAGACCATTTAATATACCATCGAAATAAGTGATTCCATTCTTAAAACCTTAGTTTTTGACGTTACTTGATAGTTCTGGGTATGAGTTTCCTTTTTAGAAACATGTAATTGCCAGTATAACTGATCCCAGTTTGACTTGGTGAGGTGGTAGTTTACCAGTCCTCTGAGAAAGCTGTTTTGTGGCATAAATAAATTTTCCCTTTCTCGAATCTTTGTTTTCTTTCCAGAAGCAAATCACAGACATATCTGGATACACTCAATCATATTAGGATTATTATTAATATACTTGTTTAGCTATTTGAGATGGTAGAGTAAAAGTCAGTATTATTTTGCATTTTCTTTTCCTTAATTGTCTTACACATATCTAGTATAAATGCTTCTGTAGTTAGGTTGTTTGCCTCTGACCCAGACTCTTCATGGTGGTATCATTGCTGGCACAGTGATAATGTTAGTCTCTAGTCTCCTGTATTCTTTCTCCCTAAAATAAAATTCATTTTATGGATTAGAAATTGTGGACTTTTTTTTCAGCTTCAGTAAGATGTAATTGACATAAACTGCATCTGTATAAAGTATATAATTTGATGTTTTCAACACATGCATACTCCCGTGAAAACCATCCTTACAATCAAGTTAGCAAATGTGTCCATCACCCCCCAAAGTTTCCTCTGTTTCCTTTATAATCCTTCGCTCCCTGCTGTGTCTCCCGTGTCCCCCACGCAACCACCAATCTGCTTTCTGTGACTCTAGATTAGCTCATATTTTCCTACAATTTTATATAAATAAAATCATACCACGTGTCCTGTGTCTCTGTCTGGCTTCTTTCACTAAGTGCGTCATTTTGGATTCATTCACGTTGTTGTGTGCATCTATACTTTATTCCTTTTTATTGCCAAGTATTTAATTATGTGGATGTTCCAGTTTCTTTATCCAGTCACTTACTGATGGACATTGGGGCTGTTTACAGCTCTTGGCCATTACAAACAAAACTGCTATATGAACATTCACATACAGATCTTTGTATGGATATATGATTTCTGTTGAGAAAATTCTTAGAGATAGAATGGCTCAACCAAATAGCAGGCATATATTTACGCTTTTATGAAACTAGCAACCATCTTATGATTTTAAAAAGAGAAATTAAAAGTAAGCTGAATTTTTTCTGATTACTTCTGGGCTCTGGGCATCTCCTCCAAGAACCTTATACTCCTTGGTATAAAATTAAAACATCTCTTGACAAATAAGTAGAAAAAATGATGAGTCTTGTAAGGTTATAGTAATCAAAGTATCTACAAACTGTACTTTAGAATCATACAGATATTAAATGATTAAGAACTTCTAAGAGAATAGTTTTGTTTTCTACTACGTTGATTCAGTGTAATTGCATTTGGCTGTAAGAAAGTAGAAGAAAGTGGCCATTTTCTTTTTATTAAGTGTTAACCCTTTTCTGTTATAGGAAAAAGAATTCTCGTTTTAAATGGAGGCTACAGAGGAAATGAAGGTACCCTAGAATCCATCAATGAGAAGACTTTTTCAGCTACTATAGTCATTGAAACCGTAAGTATAGTTTACACAAAGACAGAAATTTCAAAATGCTTTTAAAACGTGCTATGGTTTTTTTTATTGGATTGGTGTTTTACGTTTGGGTTTTCTGTTTGCCTTCTCTCCTATTTGGAAATCTGTAAGCTTATTTTCTCTAATGACTGACATTACTAAAGCATTTTATCTTCTGATTACAAAAGAAATTCCTTATGTGTCTTAATCTGTTCAGGCTGCTATAACAAAATACCATAGACTGGGGTGGCTTTAGAAACAACAGAAATTTACTTCTCACATTTGTGGAGGCTGGAAGTCCAAGATCAAGGCCCAGGCAGATTCGGTGTCTGCTGAAGGCCTGTTTCCTGGTTAATGTGTCCTCACATGGTGGGAGGGGAAAGGGAGCTCTCTGGGATCCCTTTTTAAGGGCACTAATCCATTCTCAAGGGCTCTGCCCTCATGACCTAATCACTTCCCAAAGACCCCACCTCCTAATACCATCACATTTTGAATGTATTGAATGAATTTTGACAGGGACACAAACATTCAGTCTCTAGCAGCTCTCTTGGATAAAAGCTGAAAAATACAATTTAATATAAATAATTTTTAAAATTGCCCGTAAACCTCCAGGCAAATGATAACCTCCATTAATATTTTGGTCTGTTTTTTTCAGTCTTTGTATTTTATAAAATTGTATATATTACACATAGTTTTGTATCCCAGTTTTTTTCCCCCACATCTAACATAAAATTCAATCTGCCGTAGTAGTGTGATTAGTGGGGAATGTATAGTCAGAGTTAATGGGGGAAAAGCCACAGAGTTCAATAATATTTTTTAATGTCCTTCTTTCTTTCATAAAGGATTTAAGGTAGGAGAGATCAATAAAGTAATTAATTTTAAGAAATCTGACATTTAAGTAAAATTGCTCGTTGACTTAGAACTGATGGTCCACTGACAGGTCTGCGCATGAGGCTGAGTGAGACCTGAGCTGTCTTCAGAAGGAAGGGTCTGAAACATGTTTTTTCCTAACTGCCTGATTCTTTTTAGATCCCTGCGCTACTGCACCGTGTATCTTTATCTCTAAACGAGAGGCTTTTTCATCTCCAGTACAGGAAGTTTTAGTGTTTGGGGGAATAATCAACTTCCTGAAGAGTCTGATGAAAGTTTTGGGTTCTCTGCAAGAAACTGCGCATAAACTGCCAAATTTTATGTGTTCCCTTTAAGGAGTTGTTAGGTCCCCTGAGCCCACCTATGAACTGGTTTGAGAATATGTGTTTCAGGAAAGCTTTCTAGAAAAACCATTTAGGTTCTTATTTGAAAGAAATCACATTTCAGTAAATTAAGCATTTTTTCCCTGTCCTTGAAAATACTAACCTAATCACCAACTAACATAAACTCTAAGGGGAAAAAAAGGAACAGGGAATGTCACCTGTCAGTAGGGAATTTATTAATCTGACTACATGAACAGATTGAAGCTCTTTTTTAAATCAGTTTTTTTTTTTTCCTGATTCAATCAGCATAAGATCGTGGAAACTCTCATATTTCCTTGGCAGGTTGAATCTCCTCCACTTTGTAGTTTCCTAATACTATCCAACTTAGATCTCGCTTCACGTTTTCATCTAAGGGAAACAGAACGACTCAGTACTGTTGAGGGTATTCTAGGTTCCATCCACACCTTTGGTTTCCAGTCTGTATGATTTTCGAGAGCTGCTTTCTTCCCGGCCTTGCTGTGAACCCATAGCTCCATCTTCCCCTCTAATGCTTTCATTGCTCTCAGAGCCGGACCGAGATAGAACCTCGGAGGTGATCGCAGGGAAGGCCTTTCTGGTTGATTGCAAAGCAGCGTGTACTCTTGGGAGAGGAAACCCACATGCGAATTTTTTGTTTTTTTCTTCTTTTGCAGCCTGCCTCCATTAAAAATATCTGTGTTGGTTTGTGCATGTCGGTCAGCTTGTCTCTACGTCCGCATGTTTTCTCCAAGTCAATGCCCTGAAAAACATGAACTTTTCGAGTGGTTTCTCCTTTTTTTATTATTTCTGGCATCTTAAATTTTAGTATCAGTATCATAAGATTTGAAATTTACACATTTATTAAGCAGATTTTTTAAATAGCTCACAAATTGTTCAAAACCAGCCCCAGCTTTTTAGCTACTTCCCTAGTTAACCCAAGTCTGGCCCCCTTCTTTATCCCTTGCTTGGCCTTCTTATCACAGAAGTGTGATTGACCTTCGACCTTTGAACTTGATAATGAAAGAGTCAAGCTGGGTCATGCTTTATCTGGGAACTTATTTCCTTTATATGTAATCATTATAGTACATTAAAAGGAAGACATTTTAAAAGCATTTTTTAAAGGAATCTAAGAAATGCTGAAATCTCAGCCCAGGGGTAGAGTCATCGTCATCATTTTCTATTTCGCAGTGGAGAGGAGCAACTTTTAAACTTTAACCGAAAGATTTAATAGTAAGAGTTAAGAATTACTGAGCTCATATGCATATTATGTTCCAGATGTTATTCTGAGCACTTTATATGTGCTAACTCATTTATATTTCTCAGCAAGCCAGTAATGTAGGTACTGTTACTGTTCCCCACTAGGGGATAATGGGGCACTGAGGGGTTTTGTCACCTGCTGAGGGTGGGGTTTGAACTTGGGCAGTCTGGGTCCAGAGCTCATATTCTTAGCCTCTGTGTTCCCAGGCTGTATCAGCTTTTATGACAGGTATCATCTTTCATTAATCCAGTTTTCTTTCCCCTTTCCCTTTTTGTTGGATATGAAGGGAAGAAGAAAACATATTTCAGGTTAGACTCATTTTCTGCAATAAGACCAGCCTGTCACAGCTAAACTAGACAAATATGTTTGAGTATGAGGATTTGTATTGCTTAAAATAATATTTGTTATTTAAAAAAAAACCCAGCTGATAATGGCACAAACATGATAGACATTAACTTCTCATTTTGAAGTCCAGAACAGGTCTTCTGAATCAGGGAATGGCTCTTTTCTTAGGGGTGATTTGTGAGCCCAGGGTCCTTCTGACTTGTGGCTCTACCACCTTCAGCCGGGGCTTTGACAGCTGCCATGTCTGTGTGCTTCAGGCAGGCCGCGGGGAGCGTGACGGGTTGCCTGTGGAGGGGAGCATGGCCTGGGCCTGGAAGTGGCCCGCGTCACTTCTGTTCCCTTCCTTGGGCCGGAGCTCCATCTCACGGCCATACCTGACCACAGGAGGAGCCAGGAAATGTGACTTTATCCAGGAAGCAGAGGAGATACTGACCAGCTAGCCAGGCTCTGCCACAGGGTCTAGAGATAACACATGCCACATAGCACTGAAGAAAATATGGCCAGTTCTTGATGAGGATGCCGTAGAATACTTTAAAAATTCACAGATGTGTGGAACTGTTAGCTACCTTAATGGTATCTTAGCGATGTGAAAAAGGCAAACTTGGATCCAGAAGTGTGTGTCCTTTTCTTGTCTTGTAAGTACATGTGTGTTCTTAACCTCTTCTTCAATTATTTTAATTTGTAGGGCCCTTTAAAAGGACGCAGAGTTGAAGGAATTCAATACGAAGACATTTCTAAACTTGCCTGAGTTTGAAAACTTGTTAACAGCACATTAAAATCTTAAAGCATCAAATTGGTGTTCACGAAGGCATTACAAGACTCTACTGTGTTAGGGTGTTTCTCTTGTGTGAAACAAAAGGATTTATTTAAATATTACTGTATAGTTGTTTAGCTAAACTTATAGAAAAATCTAATTATATCTCATGAAGTATCAAAATTATGTAATTTTGTCTTTGTTATTTTTTTTTCTTTGTAATATTTCCTTGATGATTTTTTATCTTCATTAAAAGAACATTATTGTAAAGTGTTTTATATAGGACAATTTAGAATCATATAGTTAGAGGAAATCCTTCATATACTCTAAATTTCTATTTTCATCAGTAAAGTAGTAAAGTTGAACTGTAAATACAATTGCATTTTAAAGAGTCAAACTATAAATAGAATAGCAGCTTTATTGAGATATAATTCACACACCATACAATTTCACCCATTTAAAGTGGACATTTCAGTGGTTTTTAGAATACTTACAAAGTTGTGCAAGCACCACCACTAACTAATTTGAAACATTTTCATCACCCCCGAAAGTAACCCTGTATCCATAGTCACTCCTAACTCCCCCTCTCTCCCCAGCCCCTGGCAACTACTAATCAACTTTCCATCTCTGTGTATTTGTCTGTTTTGGACATTTCATATAAATGGAATCATACGATATGCGGTCTTTTATGACCAGCTTCTTTCATACAGCATGTTTTCAAGGGTTATCCACGTTGTAGCACGGATCACTATCTCATTCCTTTTCATTGAACAATTATCCATTATATGGGTATACCACATTTTAAAAAAACTATTCATCAGTTGCTGGATTTGGGTTGTTTCCGCTTTGAGGCAATTATGAATAATGCTGCTGTGAACATTCGTGTACAAGATTTTGTGTGAACGTACGTTTTCAGATCTTAGGATTGGAGTCAGAGTCATACTGTAACTTACTCATGTTATACCATGTTTAACATTTGAAGAGCTGCCAGGCTGTGTTCCAAAGTGGCCACACCATTTTACAATCCCACCAGCAATGGTGAGCTATCCATTTTTAAATAAGTAGGGCAGCATATTATGAAGGGATACAAAAGACAGGAAACCCACCTCACAGTTGCTTATGGAAAAAAAAAAAAGGAAGTTTATAGTTCATATAACTGCGAAGGAGCAGACCCTCGATTCAAGTGAGATTCAGGGTGCAAGCAGTCCAGATTCAGGGCTGGGTCCCTGTCATCTCTGGCTTCTGTGTTGGGTTCATTCGCAGGTACTTTTCAAAACAGCAAGATGACTGCCAGCGTCTCCAGCCTCCAGGTTTACATCTTACCCTTCTGTCACAGTTCCAGCAAAAAACCTGGGATTGAGTCTTACGGATCCACACCGGGACAGATCATTCCAAGTAAAAGGATTGGAATACTACCGACTGGCCAGACTTGGATTGTATTCCAAGCCATGGGCCATCCCTCTTGAACCCCACCCTTAGGGGAGGGGTGATAAATCTATTATGAGAAGGCGGGAGAATATTTACTGGTGAACAGAGACAGAGTAGGCAGCGAAAGAAATAGTAATAGGATGATGTCAGTAGCTTTACAGAAAATGTTCTGGGATGAATTAAAGCGTTTCTGAAATAGCTGGACAGCATCGTACTGGGGAAAGGAGCTGGGTTTTGGAGTTGGGCAGACTTTAGGTTGAATTTTGGCTGTTCTATTCACTAGCTAAGTCATCTCAGGAAAGTTAATGTTCTTGAATTTCAATGCTTTTAATGTATAAATTGTCAAAAATAGTGTGTCCCGGCAGGGTTGTTGTGAGAACTACAGAAAATGCATATGGGGTGTCAGACGTAAAGCCCAGCACTTAGTAGGTGTTTGATAAACGGAAGTAAGCAGTAGTGTCAGTAAATGAGGGCGAGCGTTTGTGACCTGAGGAATTTCCATAAGGGGAATGGTTCTCCCTGATTATAGTGGAGAAATGAAACATGACAAATTTCATAGGCCTCCCCCAAATCTGTAAGTTTGGAATCAACTCAGTGGTTTTCTTCTTAGAAAACCATGTTTCATCCCTACCGCCCACGTTTAATTCTTTTCTCCAGCATCTTCCTGAAATTATCACAGAATAAAATAAAGTAGCATTATTGAAGGTCAACTTAATTGAAAAAGTCTGAAGCACAAAAATATGATGCTAGACTGTAGAACCTTTTTTCCTGTAAGTTTTTAGAGGCCAGTATGGTTATGTTAAGCAGAGTGACTGCAGACACCTAAAATCAAGTCTTATGTAGACTTTTTTCTCTATTTTCTTTTCTTTCTTTCTTTTTATTTTTTTGGCCGAGCCACACGGCTTGCAGGATCTTAGTTCCCCGACCAGGGATTGAACCCGGGTCCCCTGCAGTAGAAGCGCAGAGACCTAACCACTGGACCGCCAGGGAATTCCCTGACTTGTTTTTTTCTTTTTAAAGCATTGTAAGCTATTCTTTTTAAAAAAAAAAAAAAATAGACTTTATTTTTTAGAGCAATTTTAAGTTCACAGCAAAATTAAGCAGAACGTGTAGAGATTTCCCACGTGCCCCCTGCCCCACTAGCCACAGCCCCCCTACCATCAGCATCCCCACCAGATGGTGCATCTGTTACAACTGATGACCCTGCATGGACACGTCATCCTCACCCAGCGTCCGTAGCTGACGTCAGGGTTCACTCTTGGGATTGTACGTTCTATGGGCTTGGACTAATTTATAATGAAATAGATTCACCATTATGGTGTCATGCAAAATAGGTTCATCAGTCTAAACGCCCACCTGCTAAGCCCCCCTCCCCTGCCTGCCTCCGTCAAACACTGATCTTTGTACTGTCTACATAGCTTTGCCTTCCCCAGAATGCCTGATAGTTGGACTCATACAGTACGTAGCCTTTTCAGACTGGCTTCTTTTACTTGGTAATATGCATCTGTTTCCTCCACACGTCTTCTCGTGGCTTGATGGCTCTTTTTTTTTTTTAAAGTGCTGAATAATACCACCTTATCTGTATATACCACAGTATATTTATCCATTCACCTACTGAGGGACATCTTCGTTGCTTCCAAGTTTTGTCAACTATGAATAAAGCTGCTATAAACCTACGTGTGTAGATTTTTGTGTAGGCCTAAGTGTTCAGCTCATTTGGGGAAATACCAAGGAGCGTGGTTCCTGGATTGAATGGTAAGATTGACTTCCAAGGTGGCTGTTCTTTTCTGTTTTCCCACAAGCAGTGCATGAGAGTTCCTGTTGCTCCACATCCTCGCCGGCGTTTAGTATTGTCTTGATTTTGGCATTCTAATAGGTGTGTAGTAGTAGCTCATTGTCTTAATTTGCAATCCCTAATGACATACGATGTTGAGCATCTTTCCATATGTTTATTTGCCATCTGTATATCGTGTCTATTCAAGTCTTTTGCCATTTTTAAATTGGGTCATTCACTTCCTTACTGTTGAGTTTTAAGAGTTCTTTGTATATTTTGGATGATTGATAGTCTTAGATAATGTCTTTTGCAAATATTTTCTCTCAGTCTGTGGCTTCTCAGTTTTTGGAAAGCTATTCTTTTTCACCAGCTTGCTTGAGGTCATATCAAACTATTGGCATTGATATCTTAGGAAACCAAATTCCTTGAGTTTTCTTCATTAGGAATGCCGTCAGATCCCATTGCCTTATTTGCTCTTTTTCCCCTTGTGTACTTCTAACTGCCTATCAGTTTTTGCTGACATGTTTGAGTGAATTTATTCAACAAACATTTACTAAAGCGCCTCCTGTAAGTAAACGATTGCAGGAGGTGCTGGAGATAAAAGGGTGAGAAGCAGGTGTAGGCCCAAGATGGGTGTCGTGTAGGAATTGAAATGTTCAGTGAATTGATATTCATTTGATATTCAAATGAAATGATTAGCCGATAAAGAGAAATTAGCTAATTTGGAGTAGCTACTTAAAAACCCACCCTGGGACTTCCCTGGCGGTCCAGTGGTGAAGTCTCTGCGCTCCCAATGCAGGGGGCCCGGGTTCCATCCCTGGTCAGGGATTTAGATCCCACATGCCGCAACTAAGACCTGGTGCAGCCAAAAAAAAAAAAAAAAAACCCGCCCTGATTTTGACGTACTGCAGTGAGAGACCTTTACTGTTACCCGTATATACCTCAGTTCCCACTCTGGTGAAATGGGATCACAGGATTAGAATATGGCTCAGCCTTCGTTGTAAGTTCGTCATTAGGTTGACTGAAGTGACCCCAGAAACGTTAACTGGGTAATTGAATCACTATACCATTAAAAGGAAGCATCCTTGATTTTTCTTTCTCTCACATGGATATTTCAGAAAAAGTCACCCATGTAGACTTTGCCAGTGTGAAAAAGTGTTTTTTTGTTTGTTTGTTTGGCCATGCCTCATGCTTGCCGCTTGCGGGATCTTACTTTCCTGACCAGGGTTCGAACCCGGACCACGGCTGCTGAGCCCTAACCACTGGACTGCCAGGGAATTCCCTGAAAAAGTGTTAAGAAAGGAATAAGACTACTAAATTATTACAGCATATAAGCATTTTTATGTATCTAGGCAGCCAGGTAATTTCTACTTTCATCTTACTGGGTCTTTGGAGTCTTACATCTCTTTCGATTGGGATAAGGCTGAAGAGAAGATGCTCCTCCTTATGGTATTAAGTGATCCTTTAAAGCAAGTAGAATGATTTGCATAAGACCTCATACCATTAGGTACTAAAATAACTGCTGATTCATAGTTCATTTCTACTACACATAGAGACACTCTCTAATTCCCTTTTTTTTACTTATTTCTTTGGATTGCCAATTTTCCAACTCTAAGAAGCCTTGTTTAATTTTCAGATATTAAAAAACACAAACAAACAAACTTATGACAGAAGTATGATCTGAACGCAGTCTTGTTTCTCAAACAAAGGCTCTTATTTTCCTGACAGTTCTGACAATAAGACATACATATCTAACTGGTTTAATGGGAACTGTTTAGATTGATACTTACAAAAAGCTTTGACAATAGGCTACTTTTGTCCTAAAGAAGAATATGTTTGACAAATACCAGCCCTGTAATACCCCAGCTTTATACAAAATTAAATATTGATCAATTACCAATGGGTTCCAAGGTGCTTCAACGAATAAACATAGATAATTGTCAACTTGTTTTTCTTCATCACTGAGAGCATAATACTTTCAGAACTAATCAAGAGGTAGACAGTGGAATAGTTCCTTCTTTTCCAATGATTCCCATTAATTTGGTTTCTTCATTTGAAATTCAAAATTGATTATTCACTTATAATTCAAAATTAATTATATAGAGAAGGCAATTTTCTGGTCTCAAGAGGGACACATGTGAACAGTATTAATAAGGTTACTTTTACAGGAAATGAATTTTAAAACACCAGCTGTTAATAAAAGTTTTGATAATTTGAATAACATGGGTTTGATTTTAAATCTAGTTTCTTTTGCTAGGACTATGTTGCTCAGTACTCTGCATGTAAATTTACACCCCAAGATTTTCATCATTATTTTTAAAACTACTGAGCACATGTAAAATACTAGGAATAGAACTAACCTTATATAGCTAAAGGTAGCAGTTTTAAGGTCAAAATTTTTTACAAAGTAACCAGTATAAGAACCCACTTTTGAAGTTTGTGTTGAATATTAGCATTTTAAGATTAGTATTTTTGAAATAGGGATAGAAAAGATGCAATAGATTTTTTAAAAAATCATAGGTGCCATAGATGACCAATTATTATAGAGGAATGAAACTAAAAGGCAATGCTATTTACCTCTTCAGCACTGAGGTTATCTTGAAATTATAGAAATAATCACGTTTAATATTTTGCAATTATGTCAAAAGATGATCGCTTGCTTTCTCAAATATTGGTTGGGTACGTCCAAAAAGAGGTAGTTTTGTCTACTTTCTAAAATGAAAAATGTTTTTTACCAAATTATGGAGAGAAAGCTTCATAAAAATGCAACTTAAAAAACTTTTTTAAGTGCAATTTCATCACTTTGGCCTTTGAACATATATCCATTTTCAGAATAGATTTAAAGGAAAGTTATAAACAAAGGAAAGCACAGAATGATAATGGATCAGACTTGCACCAGCCTCCATAATCACGTAAGCCAATTCCTTATAATAGATCTCTTCATATATATATATATATATATATATATATATATACCACTGACCCCTGAACAACATGGGTTTGAACTGCATGGGACCACCTGTATGTGGATTTTTAAAAAACAAATATAGCACCTGTTGTTTCATTTTACAGATCTTTAAAATTAAGTATGGGGAAAAGTTTGTGTTTAATTAGAGATCACAGTATGTGGAATCAAAGAACTAGGGTTTGAGGACTTCCCTGGTGGTTCAGTGGTTAAGAATCCACGTGCCAATGCAGGGGACACGGGTCCGAGTCCTGGTCTGGGAAGATCTCACATGCCACAGAGCAACTAAGCCCATGCACCACAACTACTGAGCCTGTGCTCTAGAGCCTGTGAGCCGCAACTACTGAGCCCACATGCCACAACTGCTGAAGCCCACGCGCCTAGAGCCTGTGCTCTGCAACAAGAGAAGCCACCATAATGAGAAGTCCGTGCACCGCAATGAAGAGTAGCCCCTGCTCACCGCAAGTAGAGAAAGCCCGTGCGCATGCAACAAAGACCCAACACGGCCAAAAATAAATAATATAAATAAAAAATAAATTTATTAAAAAAAAACAAAAAAACTAGGGTTTGAGTCCTGATCTGTTCTATACTGTTTCAGTTTCCTGCCCTTGGGTGGGTCATCTATCAATTCCTTTGTCTTTGAGACACAGATAAAAGTTTGTTGATTTTCGACTGTGTGGGATTTTGGCAGCCCTAAGCCCCACATTGTTCAAGGGCCAACTGTATATGTGTGTACGTTTATATATGTGTGTATATATGATATAGCCATCCTACTAGTTCTCTTTCTCAGGAGAACCCTGACTAATACAGGCTTCTTGGACTAAAAAGTGTCTCTGAGGCCAACACTAAGGAGGGAATTTTGGCAAAGCATCATGGGCATCATAGGTACCTTGGCAAGGTTATCCCTACAGAGGGTGACAGGGCTTTATATACATATATATATAACTACAAAACAAGATAAGTGACCTCCCCTGTTCTTATTCCAAGTTCACCAAATAACCTTATAATTGAATTTCCCATGTAACTGACAACCTAATAATGTATTCAGTTGCAAGGTTGAGGACCTGACACTGAAAACAGTGAAGTCCTTACTGTAAGTGCCAAACCCAGGACTCCGTCTGGACGGCAGCTTCACTCACCAACGCAGCCCTCCTCTGCACGACCTCGATTAACACACCTTCCCATCTGAAAACGCAACAACATCCTAAAACTTCTTTGCAAAGTATTTATTTTCTTCAGGTGTGTTAACAGGTTTTATAAACCACCATGATATCTGGTTAGTTTTTAATTATTCAAACTCAAAAATGACTACAAAGGTGGCAGGAAAAAAAATGTATATTTATACACAGAATTTCCCCAACTATAAACTTTTCAAGGCCATTTGAGAAAGCTGTAGAGCTGAGGCACAAAGTAATCCTTGTAATGTCCGTCGATGAAGCCTTTCCCACTGTTGTGCACAAACCAACAAGGAACGTCGGTCCCAAACACTCTGTCTGTCCGGTAGTCCTTCTGGAGGCCTCTGCAAGGAGAACGATGGGCGTGGTTAGGACACAGACTGGGGCGTGGCCAGCCTGTGTATCCAGAAAGAAGACACACTCTCCCTCTCTGTTTTCTGCCCGCTTCTAGCACCGTACCTGCTAACACCCCCGTGCCCCATCCCCATTCCCCAAGTCTTCCCCAAGTCATACAAAGCACCAGAGCCTGGGGCTTGGTTTAGAAAGACAGACAATAAGCAGTGTGTCCTTAGAAATTCAAATAACCTGTCTAGAGATTGACCAATATGGACTTTTCCAGGAAGGTAAAGAGTGCAAATTAACTTTCCTTTTTTATTTTTTCCCTGCTGCCTTAGCGGAGGGGAGGCCCATGTATTCAGAGGCAGTCCTCTTTCTGGACATGGGGAAAGGGACAAGGGGGCAGTGGGAACTGGCTGGGGGCTGTGTCCTCAAGGTTGCCTAGGGCTGGTATAGTCTCCAAATTAGCCCAGAGCAAGGAAGAAGCTGCCAGATTTAGCAAATAATGCAGGATGCCAGTTAAATTTGAATTTCAGATAAACACCACTCATGTTTCAGCAGAAGTATGTCCCAAGTATCTGAAATTCACAATTTCCTGGGTGTCTTGTGTTTATCTGGTGAGACTGGAAGAGGATCCAGCCATCGTGCTCTCTGGGGCGCTGAGGCTACTGCAGGGAGGCTGCGGGGCGGAAATAACGTTCAAATGGGAAGAAGGTGGAAACGAAGCTCCAGCTCGCAGGTTCCCTGCAGGATGAATCTGAGGTGCCTCTCACCTTGACTGCAGGGGTGACTGTTCTACTTAGGGGCGACGCCGGCTGTTCCTGAGACATTCATGTCTTTCGTTTTAAGGGTAAAGAAGTTAT
The DNA here is from genome assembly GCF_028023285.1 of Balaenoptera ricei. Classification (NCBI taxonomy): domain Eukaryota; kingdom Metazoa; phylum Chordata; class Mammalia; order Artiodactyla; family Balaenopteridae; genus Balaenoptera; species Balaenoptera ricei. The sequence continues at coordinate 24,292,267 of NC_082640.1, forward strand.
ACGGTATATTGCCATTAATGAGCTTTAAAACATACATCTTTGCGCGTGGCCCACTGGTCGAGTTAGTTTCCGCTGTGCGTCACGAGGTGCTGGCAGTAGATGAAAATGGGGCCCAGCCTTTACCTTTGGTCATTAGCATAGAGTAGATGTGTGTTTACCAACCTCAGATAACTTGTTATTACTGTGATCAACTGTGCTCAGCGTTGCTTCTACGAAACACGTTTACTGACGCCCAGTGGTAACTCACTGATCTCTGGTAAACCCGTACTAGTTGAGTAGTGTACTAAGAGCCCATTGTTTCAGTTCACAAATCTATTTCTGTGGTAATTTTATTTTACTGTTGTAATTCTATGGTTTAATGATTATTGTAATTTTATGGCTTAATTGTTGTAATTTTATGGTTTAATGAAGTACATGGAAGCCAATGACATCCGTGTGCCAAAAGAGTCATTTCTCATCGAGCAAAGTTGGCTGCTTTGTAAAAACTCTAAAAAGGCCCCAAATTCTTTAATATGATACCAAATTAGGCCTGGGTGAGACAACTGTAAAAAACTGGGAAAAATGAAAAAGACGTATAAAAATTTTACACTCAGGATGCTTTACAGGTATCTATGTTTTCACTTCAAAATGAAACATATGGATCCGGTTTGTGTAAGAAAAGCTACATCAAGACATATTCAGTAGATTCAAACACAAACATGCATTCAGTGGATAAATACTCAAAAAGAAAGCTCTAGGCTTACGTAAAAATCTACACATTCTTTCGCTAGCACTAAGGCGCGTAGATATTTTTATGATTTCTTCCTCTGATCTGCTTTTTCAATTATCCAGCTTGTGGCCATATGGCTTCTAATGTATGAAGGTGAGAATAGTAGATTAATTAATCTTGGCATTTGATGGTACGTACTTATGTACCTGGTCATTTTTTGCATTTCGGATGAACTCTCTGCAGTGTCCTTACGCCAATGCCACGTATGTGTCTCTTCCTGGTGAATTGTTTAGTGTGACACAGGTAAAGCTTGAAATGGCTTTTCTTGTTCTTCTGTTTGGCCGAGTGAGTCCAATCCTAACAGGAGCCCTTTTTGTTCCCGTAGTATGCATCTGAGACATACCTGGTGACAATCAGCTTTTGTCCCTTCACGTCCATGTTTGCCTCTGGCTTCTCAGGGTCCTTTCCTGGTCGCTCATTGAAGATACGTATCTTTGGCTCATACATGAACTGGCCTATGAAACAAAGTCCAGACGTTTATTTACATGTAACTCAAAGGAAGACAGAAGGACAGCCTGGTCATGTGATCCAAGCTGCATTTTGGTCCCCCCATCTAGACTTTCTGGGGTAGGCAGATGTATTGAGAGGAAAAGGATGCAGATGGGGATGGGTTCTTCCTGAGGGCAAATCCATGCTGCTCACCCCATGGTCATTTGACATATGAGTCTGATCGACTGGACCCTAAGTAAAATCGAACACCCTGATGGTGGGGGTAAAGGTCAGCACCTGAGAGTACAGCTCAAATCTAGAAACACGTTTGGTTTGTGATGCTATACAGTACGCTTAAATTGCCACCGTTCTTTAAAAAGGAGGGAAGGTTGACCTGGACGCCCTGCTTGTTATCACAGACTTCCTAAACCAGTTCACTTCTCTTCAGTGAGAAAAAAATCTTCAGCACAAAACTTACAATGTATCCATCCCTTCTCTTAATTTGCCCAGTATGTGATGAAATCCCAGCCCTGGGAAACTTTGTCTGGAGCAGCAAGTAGTCCCAGCTATAGCATTACGAGTCGCCCTGCACTGCTGTGTTGGGTTGTAGGAATCATGTTTTTTATTCTCTGTGTATTATGATGTTTTGACATCTTAAAAACTCCGTCTGGCTGGGGAGAGACTGCGCCTCCCTGGGAAAGCCAAGTCTGAAAGAGAGCAAAGGACTCAGCCGGGAGCATGGCGGGGATCTGCAAACGAACCAAGCCAGAGCCGGACCTCCTCTCTCTGGCCTGGGAGCCCCAGAAGGAATCTTTCCAGGGCCAGGTGCCAGGCAAGGAAAGAGCGCCCTGTAGCCCAACGCCCACTGAAATTATTAAGCTAGCCAACCCCAAACCATCCTGCTCTGTCCTGTCTTTGCCACAGAAACCCCAATAAAGGCTCTGGCCCGGGCCTACCTCTTGCTTCTGCTTCTGGTTCCTGACCCAAACCTGGCCTCCCCATGGCCCTGCATGGTGAGATGTGTCTCATGTTTCTATGGAAACCGCGAGCAACGGTAAATGTTACACTCTCTCAGCGACACTGACCTCTTTGTGTGCCACTCAGGCACCTTCATAAATTAAGACCGGGGCACACAGTGTGGGTCCTCCCTGAACCCTTGAGTCCATACCTGTCACTTTCCCACATTCTAACCAAATGTTCTAACCTTGAGCCAAAGTTGTTCAAGACCTAGGGTGGTCAGTCCCACACCTGCCGGATGGTCCACAGACACTTTACCTATCAACCCGTGTACATTAGGAGAAAACTTGTTTGTGGGGGGGATGTAGATCCCCAAAAAGTCGACATTGATCGGATGCTTCTTCCAAACGCGATGAAGTAAAACAGAGAAGGACATCTCTTTATCCAGGGTGATAGTCACAGTTTTCTCTTTCTTCACCGAGACAAGCACCCTGGTGGGAAGTCAAAAAGGAATTAATGATTCCAGAACAGACTCGTTTTAGAATGTCATTCCTCTCTCACCCCTAATATGACTTCACTCTGCCCCGTACAATCCCCCCAGTTTTCTAAGAGCTTTACAACATTTTGGCCACAGAACGTTGATTTATCTCCCAGCGCTGAAATTCTGTCAATGTATACATTTCCGTATCAACAATGAACAGATACTAATGGGAAGATATTACTCACAGGACAAAATCATAGTGTTTCTGAGCACTCTGACACTCTGAGCTGGATTTCAGTTGATGGATTCATTCACATGTCCAACATGTACTTATTGAGGACTTACTGTATGCCAGGCGCCAGGCTAGCACTGAGACACACCGTGACCAAAACACATAGACTCTACTGCCAGGAGCAGGGCAGAAAGTAACAAAATTTTTTCTGAACCTTGACTTCTTCACATTTAAAATGATGATTTTGAATTTTATGTTTGTGTCACGCATGTCTGGATTTGTTGATGTAGTCACGTGCCAAGGATACACCTGAATACGGATGTAACTGTACTTGCCTCTGGTTAAGGACGTGGGCCGTGTCAGACCAGGACAAGACGGATGTTCGAGAGCCCCTGCTCAGGGAGATGGTCTCGGTGCTGATTTCTATTTTCATGCCCTCATGTTGGAAATAAAATCCCAGTTTCCCAAAATAGGTGCTTAGTTTTTCATTCTTGGGCTTCTTGGCACCAATGAGCTGTCCATTGACCAAAATCCCTGCAAGGAAAAAAAATGTTTTTTTCTCTCTTGTGCGCTCATTTTCTTTCTTTCTTTTTTTTTTTGCACATATGGGCACCATAATTCAAATTTATAAAACCTGACAGTATGGGAAAATTATTTTTTTATTTAGCTTCAGGATTTACATAACATTTTTTTCCTCTGTAATTCTCATTTTATAACTATTTTATTATGGTTTAAATTAATCACATCACAACAAGTTCTGCTAGTTCATACTCAGAGCATTTTATCTATAATAGTTCAAATAGTTAGGAATATATTTATAATTCATTTCTCACTATCAGAGTTTGAAAAGAGTAGTTTGAAATATATATATAAGATTTTATTAAGGTAGAAAAGAAAGAAATCCCAGGTAGTGACAGTGAAGAATGACCATGATCTAGTAGTCCAATTCTAATATAATATCTTTTTATTTTACCTAATTCTGGATCAGAAACAAGATTGAGGATTTTTCCAGGTTCTGAGTCAATATTGAAACAAATATTCTTTTGGTTTTTTGGTAGGTAGATGATGAAGTGTGGGTCATTTTCAACTGGAAAATATACAAAGAAAATGAAAACAAACAAAATCATAGAAAGGAAGGTTAATTTGAACAGTATTTTATTCCCGAACATCTTTAATTTCACAACAACAAATGTTTACTGTGCTCCTACTATATGCTAGGTACTGTTCTAGGCACCAGGGACCCAGTGGTCCAAGCGCTGTCCCTTCCTCATGGGGCTGCCATCAGAGTTCTAGGTTATCTTACAAATATAGTGTATACTCGTTTTGTAGCTATCACATATATTCTAGGCTAGAGAGAAAAAAATGAATAAGAAAGACATAAGGTATAAGAAACACAAGCATACACACTATATATATATAATATATACTACAAATGCACTACATATGTGTATATACAGTGACTGTGTGTATAGATAGGTAAAATACCTGTATTTTTAAGTAGTCATATACAGTGCATAAAAATAAAAAAGACATAATATTACCTTTTGGCATACAGATTAATATTGATCAATTCCAAGAGCAATGAAGGATCAAGCTATTCCCAAGAAAGTACTCCTTTGTTACTAGACACCATTATTCCGGCTGATCTTTTTTGTTTGTTTGTTTACCCATTCAACAAATATTTGGTAAGAAAAAAACCCAAACTATGTGCAAAACTCTGAATTAGGCAATGCTTGGTGTAGCTATAAATAAGTCATGGTCTTTACCTTCAAGAGAGAAACAATTTAATGAAGGAGTGACAAAGACTCTCCTGGGACTAACTCTACTCAGGCTTCCCTGAACTCTCCAAGTTTGACCTCAACTTTTGGACTTCCATGTTCCTCTCTGCATTGTCTAATTTTAGCAAAAATCCTACTAAGTAGGTTTAGCTAGAATCCCCCACCCTCCAAATCTGATCACCCTTGATATCTATTCAGGTTCCTCCTCCCCCCACCATCCTCAAGTGAGGTCTGATTACCTGGCCTGCCTTCAGCAAGAATCCTGTTAGGTTAGTTTAACCAGAACCCCCCCTTTCCACTGATGTTTCCTCTTAGTAATCTTCCATTTACTGACCCCAGCCTGGTTTTTGTCTGTAAATTCCCACTTTCCCATGGTGTGTTCAGAGTTGAGTCTAATCTCCCTCCTGCACTGCAATACCCCAAATGCAGTGGTCCCTACACCCATCATGAATAAATTGTTCCTTACCGTGCTTTAACAAATGTCATGAATAATTTTTTCCTTTAACAGAATATCATTTTTTCTTTCATGAAGGCAGACACAACCACTAATGTGAGATGGACTAAAGTATATGATTGAAAAATGGCCCAAGCACACTACTCTGGGAATGAAGATGGAAGGATGATCAATTCCACCCAGGCAAGCGGAGAAAGGCTTTATAAAAGGGTTGGCTTTTGAACTAAGTCCTGAAGGTAGGAAAACACAGGTAGATAAAAGACACAGGAGAGAGATATTTTATTCTGAGTGGACAGAATGAGGAAAGGCATGGAGGGAGAGAAGTTGATGATTTGTTAAGAAAGTAACTCAAGATGACTAGAGGATGGGTTTTTGCGAAGTCTTAGATAAGACTGAGAATGTAGGTCGTAGGGAACCGTGGACCACCAGGCCACAGAACGGACCTTTATTCTGTTGGGGAGCTATTGAAGGTTTTGGAGAAAAATGTGATATGATTTGACCCTCATTTTAGGAAAATTACTGGTCGCAGTATGAATTAAGGATCAGAAAGTAGACATAGGAAGATCATTTAGCAGCTAAGGCAGCAGTAATTCAAGCAAGAAATGTTAAATGCAAAACCCAGCATGGCGGGCGAATGGGTTTGGCGAGAGAGGGGAAATTCAAGATTCATCTGGTAGAATCCACAGTATCTGGTAACCGAGTGGAGAGGAGTCATTTAGCACTTCCAGGCTTCTAGCCTCAGAATTGAAGAAACTGAAGAGGAAGGTTTGACTTAAGACCTGCAGTGGTTGTGTTTTCCAGAATAAAATTGGAAGAGTGGGCTACCATCCAGTGAGAGGTCGCTGTTTTCTAGATGCTATCACAAAGCTCTTCGCAAATATTAACTAATTCTCACCGCAGTCCTGCAGAGGACAGGTGACCTGCCCGAGGTCACATCACAGAGTTAATAAGTGGTAGAGTTATGACGCAAAGCCACGCCGTCTGATTACATGCCCATTCTCCCAGCCATCCTGATATGCTCCTTCAGGTGTGTGTTTGGGAACTCGAAATGGAGGATAAACTCATCCAGAACTGGAACAAAATCTTGTACTTCTTTGCACCCCTCACACCACCAAGCTCATGTTCTGTAGTCAATAAATACTTGGTTAATTGATTTTGTGTAGGAGCTGGGCATGAGAGGGCATCATTAAAACACGCAACAAAGGTTCCCAGCTCTTTGTTTTTTTTAATCAAAAAAATCATTTTATTATGATAGCCTCTTCTTTCCTCTACACAAATAGGGTGTTTTGAGATAACCTGGCTTGAAGGAAATTGCTTTCATTAAAGATAATGATGGGTTTTGCCATTTTGATGAACCTAAATCCCATCCATCAGACCTTTTGGTGAGCAGCAGTGAATCAGTACTGCCGTAATGAGTTGATAGACGTCTACCAGAAACAAAGGATCATACTGAAGTTAGTCTGTGCAGCCTTCCATTCTGATCAGGTTGGAGGGAGATTGAGGACCTGGGGTTAATGGGTGTAAGACTAGCCAGCATTTACTGAGCTTCTCCTAGGAACCAGGAACCTACTTTAGAACCACCTTGCAGGTTATTATCATACCCATTTTGAAGGTGGGCTGAGACCTATAGATGTTTCAGTGTCCAGGCCAAGGTCATGGGGGCAGAGTTTGACCCCAGAACTGTTTGACTCTCAAGACCTTGTCCTTTTGGTTGCCTCATACAGCAGAGACAAGAAACTCGGAGCAAGCACTGCATTCTTACTGAGAAGAACACTTCAAAATAAATTGGCTCGGGCTCTACATGTTTCTACGAAAAGTTTTATTTTGCAAAGGAACAGTTTAAGTGACTCATGAACTTGTCACCGCAATCAGGTCTTGCTCTCAGAAGCCACTCATTGGAAACACATAGCAAAAATGGCTGTTGTGCAAGCACAGCAACCTTGGTCACATAGAGTCCCTCCTCATGTGCCACTTTACGAGGCTGTCACTTCTGAGAGTCACATGCAGAGCCCTTCACCAAAGCTCCATAGTTGGAGGTGATGTGGGAGGGGAGTGGAGGGACCTCTGTCTGAAGCATCAGCACCAATGAAAGTGTGAAGAAGATCACTTTGGGCCCACAAATAACAATTTCAGAGCTAAGTCGTAGAGGTGGGATGTTTCAAAATATCTCTATCAAGATACTTATTAAAGATATTTAAAGATATCATAAATATCGATTCAAAGCCCTTGCTGTGTTCTCTCTGTTATAATTCGATGTCGGGTGAGTGGTAGGTGTACAGTCCTGAGAAATCAGTTCTGAGGATTTCTGGATAGAAGAGTCTTACATTCCAAGCAGTCTAGAAAAGCAGCACATTTCTAAGAAGCTACACCAGAAGCTACTCTGATATTTAAACTGCAAACCACCTGAGTTAAGCTGGTACTTTGGAACTTCCAAGAGGGAGAGGGATGTGCTCCTTCTTTGAATGTTTAAATTTACTCCTAAGTAAAAGGCAGAAAAGGGGCACAAGCTTTCTACATGGGACCAGCCAATGGGTAGGCAGTGGAAATCCCTTTCACTGAAAGGCATAGTGCCGATCAGGAACAGGAGAGAAGATAGTTTCCTATTTCCCCCAGGCAGCTCCTCTCTCTGGTTGAGAAATAAGACCCTGCAGAGGTTGACAACCAGAAGGCAAAGAAAGAATCTGCACAAGGAAGCCAGCTGCAGCTGCCAGGACTCTCACGAGGAAATTCGTTTTCCTGGCTTTCACACGATTGCATCTGCTACCCATGCCTGCCACTGAAACCACTGGTAGAAAGATTTTTAAATGCTGAGCAAAACTAGGATTTTCAAATATGCTGTTGATTAAAATCAAGTAAGCAAATTAACAAACAACCCCACAAAATAATGTATGATAATGCAGTTATATAGGAAACAACATTCAAGTATTTTTGATTATAAAATTGATAATAACACCTATTTAGGGACTTTCCTGGTGGCTCAGTGGTTAAGACTCTGCGATTTCACTGGAGGGGGCACAGGTTTGATCCCTGGTCGGGGGAACTAAGATCCCACATGCTGCACGGTGCGGCCAAAAACAAACAAACAAAACACCTATTTATTGAGTGACTATAACATGCCAGCTCTTTAAAGATGGTTACACATTTAATCGACAGCTATGTAAGTAGCTTACATCATGATACTTACGTACTTACAGCTATGTAAGTATCATGATGCCTCTTTTCAAAATGAAGGAAGTGAAGTGCAGAAATGTTAAGTAACTTAAGTTCAAATGAGTGTCATGAACAATCTCCAAAGAAGATGTCCTTTCCATTGATACCCATTGGCCCTCCCCACACGAGAGGTGCATCTCTTCCATCCCAGAGGGTTTGCCTCGTACAGTTGGAAATGGGGTGCTATGGAACGCGTTGTCCCCCCCAAATTCATATGTTGAAGCTGTAACCACCAACATGATGGTGTTTATAGAGGTGGGGCCTTGGGAGCTGATGAAGGTTAGACAAGGTCATGAGGGTGGGACCCTTATGATGGGATTTGTGCCCTTATAAAAGAGACACTGGAGAGCCTGCCCTCTATCTCTCTCTCCAGTGCATACACAAAGGGGCCATGTGAACACACAGGAAGACAGGTGCTGCCTACAAACGAAGAAAATGAAATGTACCTTGCTGGCACCTTGATCTTGGACTTCCCAGCCTCCAGAACTGTGAGAAATAAACTTCTGTTGCTTAAACCACCCCGTCTATGGTATTTTGTTTTGGTGGCCCAAGCTGACTAATACACGGGGCCATCTTCTTTCCATGGAAGGCAACGATGCCTATAAAAGGCTCCCAGTTTTACCAGGATTTTTTAAACGTATACAAATGCTCCATGGCATTATGGTCCAATTGAGATCTGGGATGTGGAAGCATTGTGGAAGTTCCCTTACCTCTCATCACGTGTGGAGGAGGGGTTGTCTCAAGCACTGGAGCGCCAACCGCGGGCATTGGGACCATTTGTGTCGGTGAAGGGTTCACCCAAGGTGGGAATGAATTTGGAGCAACTCTGTTGCCATAATACAGGGCACCTGCATAGAAAAAAACTGTATCCATTAGTTTCCGGGTTTACTTTTCCATGGACATTGCTTACAATATCAAGAATCTGTTTTATGCAGACAGACCCCAGAGGTTCTCAGCTAAGGTTTTCTCCCATTATTTTTATTCCTGAGTTCTCCATCTTTCAGCTCCTTCCATCATCATGCTGTGAGGGCCTGCTGTAGGCTCCTCTGCAGAGTCTGGGTCCCGGGCTAGGGTCAGTAGGAGGAGGAACCAGCCCTCAGAGGTTGGGGAAGGACCTTGTGCCTTCACCATAAACTGGGGAGATGAGGTCCAGCCAGACTCTGGACGGCATCTTCTCGGATCTATTCCTATCTACTCACCAAACGACAATCAGAAAGCAACAAGGATTTACTGTATAACATGATATTCAATATCTTGTAATAACCTATAATGGCAAATAATCTGAAAATACATATATATATAAAATGGAATCATTTTGCCATACACCTGAAACTAACACCATATTGTAAATCAACTATACTTCAATAAAAAAGAAAACAAAACAAAACAATCTGAACGATTTAGTTTCCCAACCAACCAATATCCCCTACTGGTTGCAAAAAATTCATTTGGCTTTCTGATATGCAGTCAGCTCCTTGTCTCTGAGAAAAAATGCCAGTTCACCTAGGCATTTTATCCAGGGGATATAAAATCACCTATAAATGCCAGGTCATCTAGCGTGAGTTTCTCCCTGCATAAGTTTAGCTGTGAGGCTCCAGGCTATTGTAACTGGAAGTCAGAAGTAAGAGTTTCTTGAAGCCTGGACCACTGTCATAAAGTTGGCATCTCACTTGGACAGAATTAAAAATGCAGAAAACGATCCCTCCGGTGAATGCTGGTCATTCTCAAGATTGTTATAACAGGACCAGTCCCTAAGAAAGGGAGGAAGGAAGAAGATGAGTAAACCAAGCTCTTCTAAATGTGGGCACACATGCCCTTGGGTGTACCTTGGGACATTCCACAAGACACAGAGATCATGGATAGCTTTTATGGCAATTTTGAGCTTCTTAGCTTCCATATATATTTTTCCCAAGAAAACCCCTTTCTCCTAGTTTAGAAATGGAAGGCACACCTTTTCCTGCCTGCCTCACCAAAAACCTCCCGGGAACTAAGTGTCCATTTGAAAATCAGTTTAGTGCCCCCAAATGGAATAACTCCAATGTCTAGGAAACAAATCTATTTGTAAGTCAGACAATTTTCAACTCTTTGCTTTCAACAGGATTGGAGTAGGACCTGACCTGTCATCTGATAGACCATTAAAAATACTTTTTGGAGTACTAGATTCTATATGAGTTTTGTATATGACTTCAAAGAAGTTCAGATAAGTGAGTGCCACTGCTATAACCAAGTTCTTTCCATTCCTGTTTACTTTTATGTATGTCAACAAGGCTTATCAGGACTTAGGCTTATAAAAAAATATTGGGTTGGCCAAAAAGTTCATTTGGGTTTTTCCGTAACATCGTATGAAAAATTTCTCCACCAGGTAGGCAGACTCACCTGAACAGCAAGAATGGTCTTGTGGAGGGGAGTCTGCCAGCATGCGTTCATCCCCGGCGTCATTCTCTATCACCATGGATGTGAGGGGGGTCACTATATGGTGATCCAGAGACATCTGCAGGATTGTTTTTGTAATTTTCCTTTTCACAGCAGCTGTAGGAGCCAGGCTCCTGTACTCAGGAAACAGAGACATTGGACAGCATCACTAGATTTAACTCCACCACTTCTGGGTCCAACTGGGACCCTGGGGACCACGAGGTAAAACAGAATTAACTGGCTTCATGGAGCTTAGTATTTTGTCTATCCATGCAGTCCTAAGGAATTTTTAAACAGATTATTATTTTTTTTAACTGAAGTATAGTTGGTTTACAGTGTTCTGTGTGTTAATTACTGCTGTACAGCAAAGTGCTTCAGTTATACATATATATGCATTCTTTTTCATATTCGTTTCCATGATGGTTTATCGCAGGATACTGAATATAGTTCCCTGTGCTCTACAGTAGGACCTTGTTGTTCAGCAGATGTAATAGCTCACATCTGCTCACCCCAACCTCCCACTCCACCCCTCCCCCGACCCCCTCCCCCTTGGAAACAAGTCTACATAAGTTATTTTTGAGAGCAGTTTTAGGTTCACAGCAAAACTGAGCAGAAAGTAGAGCTTTTCCGTATACTCCCTGCCCCTTCCCCACCCGACAACCTCCCCCATTATCAACATCTCCCAGTAGAAGTGGTACATCTGTTACAATCGATACATCTACATCTACACATCACCATCACCCAGGGTTCACTTTTGTGTTGTACATGCTATGGGTTTGGACAAATGTATAATGGCAGGTATCCATCATTATAGCGTCATACAGAGTAGTTTCACTGCCCTGAGAAATGCCCTGTGCTCTGCCTGTTCATCCTTTCCACCCACTGCTCAATGGCAAACACTGATCCACTTTACAGGGATTCTTTCTTAAAAATCAATATTTAACGTCTGCAGCAATTTGCTATGTACCTTTACATACACCCAGTTGCCTCTGTAAAGATGCAGGGACAGTTCCCACTCACTCTAAAGCCACAGCTTACAATCTTGTGTCTGTTTTATAATCTTACTGACATTAAGGATTTTCTCTCTGAGCACAGTTATACAGCCGTATTTCATTTTTCCCAGCCCCGTTCACACCACCCTGCTCCCTCTTCCTAAGAATCTGATCGAATAGGTGGAGGCGGGCTGGGGAACAGTAATTTTCTTATCCAAACACCCTCCTGTAATTCTGATACACGTGATCAAAGAACCATACATAACTCTAGAAATATAGTTTTTATATTGGAGCATTTAAATACCAGTCAGCTGAGAAGCCAGAGATGAAACAGGTACCTATGGGAAGCCCTTCCTTATGTGATATCAGAATTGCATAAGCGTAAATTTCTCTTTGGACAATAATCTATTTTCAGGAGTAAATGCAAATGAATTCCTGATACCCATAGCAATGAGATGGATGAATCTCATGGCCATCACATCGAGTGAAAGAAGACAGAAACAAAAAATACAGTTTGTAGCATTATATGAAATTTCATCATAGACAAAACTAATTGATAGTGACAGATGTCAAAATAGTGATTTCTACTCGAGGTGGGAGGTGGGTGTTGAGTGGAAAGGAAAATGAAGGAGACTTCAGAAATGGAAGAAGTGTTCCGTGTCTGGATTGGGTGCTGATTACGTGGGTGATGTGCGTAAAAATTCATTCAACTGTACCTTTAAAATGAATGCACTTCACATGCTTTATTGTATGCATGTTACATGTCAAGAAAAAAGAAAAAAAGAGTGAACCCAGCTTGAGTTAAAACTGCCTGAAACCAGTGGAAATGAATACTCCAAACCCTGTAATAATTTGCTGCCTTTCTTGGTTCCAAACTCTTTTTTTTTTGTCTATTATGTCAAGTATCCAAGGCAAGTCTTTTGCGTTTGCAAATCCCTGTGGTGTATGGTCTTCTTACCGTTCAGCCAGAAGTTGGTTGATGGTCAGATAGGCCCACAATTTCTTGGTGAAATCAGGATCTGCATGCTTGTCTTTGGATAGAAAATCCTCCAAGCCATCCATCTCGGCCAGGGTTTCCAAGACTAACTCTGCATTAGCCTGGACAATGGAAGGTTCAGTTGAAAGACACCAGTGGGGCAGAATTGTAGTTAATCAATTCACATTTTCCAAAGGATCTACTGTGAGTGAATCAGGGTAGCAGGCAACTTGAAGGGGAATGCAAAATAATCCAAAAGAATATACAAGAGGAAGTAAGTGCCAACCTCTAGAGTTTGGGATGAAAAAGGTAAGGATTTACACAATAGTTGGGAAGATGGCACAGATATTCTCAGGCCTTCCCTTTCGCTTTTTGCTTTTATCATACCCACAAGATTCTTGGAATTCAGAGTATCAGCCTGTTAATATACAAGATGTCTCTTGTATACTAAGGGGACAATTAGTATTTTTAGAATAAGCAGATAAGTAGAAGTACCGAAGTTGCAGTGATAATACTCTGTAACTGCTCCAATTTATCAGGGTCAACTTTTCCTGCCACCACGATCTCTGAGCCTCCAAAATAGTTATGGAAACTGTTTTGAGTGACATCTGTTACTGGTGTTTGGGGATAGTTGAACTGAACATTCCGGAGCAAGGGAGTCGAGACCTGGTTGTAGAATTTCTACAATTCATAGAAAAAAACAGAGAAATCATTATTTTCATATCACTTTATAGACCTAAAGCATTTTTCTCTGAGATTCTTCAAGTGCTTAGCAGACATCGCTCAATTTATTCTCCCAGGATCTCTGTGGAAAGCTATGGAAAATCCTCATAGTTATTCAATGAACTGAAACAGAGACGATCAAGACTTTGTTAAGAATGTTACTCTTGATTTAAGAGCCCAGTATATTTTCTTTCTGTTATGACGAGCATGAAAAGCTCAGGGACTCTCATGATAAGTCAGCTGGGTGGATATCCCCAAGTTAGAACCCGTCTCTTACCTGTTCCCAGGTTTAAATATGGTGCCTGCTATTGATAGATGGTACCTGGTACTGACAGAGGGTGGAGTAAAGTATATTCTTCTTCTCCTTCATTTTTTCTTGTCCATTTAGTCAAAATAAACAAGTAACTGATATCCTTTATATTTAAGGAAACGTACAGGCTATAGTTTGATTTGTGTTGCATTATAGAAAGTTGATTTCCAAGATGCCAATGTACTTTAAAGGGAGACCAGTGCCCATGGCGATTAGGAGGACCGACGGCTTAGCAGGACTGGAGAGACACAGGAAGCCGTGATGGTGTCTCCCAAGACCTGTTCAGGGAGTAGGGAACTTGGTATCCATCACCTTACCACCTCTCATCTCACTGTTACTGCAGGTGTACAAGTGGGGGTGGGGTGCATGAGAAAGGAATAGAACACTTCCCCGATTCTTGTGACCTAATATAGCTGACATAATGACAATTTTTACTTAAATTCAGCCATATTCTTTTGGGCATCAGATATTGCTAGTTGAATGATTTCAAGTGAAGAAAAAAAAAAAAGAACAGAAAAAAAAGTTACCTTGAGCTGGGCAGAAGTGTCCTGGTTTCCATAAATCCTTTGCGCGATCCCACGGTTTTCGTTGGAGAGTCTCTTCAAAAAATCATAGTCAACATCAAATCCTATCCCCAAACTGAACAAGGAGATGTTTTCTCGTATGTTCTGCTTCACGTTTTTCTGAATTTTTGACAATTTCAATTCCCCTAAAGATGATGACAGGAAGGAAAGGAGTGAGGAGGCAATGCTATCAAGATTTGGGAAAACCCATGGAGGGCAGTTTAGCAAAATTTGTCCAAATTCAGAATGCACCTATGCTTTGACTCAGTCACTCAACTTCTAGGAATTTTCCCTAGAGATGCCCTCATACATGTTGAAATGAAGGACGGGCAGTGGTATATAGCAATGTTATTGGGAATAGCAACATATTAGAAACAACTTAAATGTACACTGATAAAGGAGATGGGTTAAATTATGGTATATTCAAACTGTGAAATACTATGCAGTTATAAAAAAGAACATGGCAACTCTTTATGTGTTTATATTGAATGATCTCAAAGGCACATTTTTAAAGGGGAGAAAAACAAGGTGAAGGTCAGTGTATGCAGGATGCATTTGTATACATGTATATATGTGTGTGTGTATATATTTTCATATATTTGTGTGTACATGTATATACAGTATACAGATACACATAGAATATCTCTGGAAAGATACACAAGAAACTGGTAACCAGTGACTGTCTCTCGGGACAGGAAATGGATGGTTGAGGGTCAGGAGTAAGAAACTGACAATTTTTTAAGCTTATTTCCTTTTTTTCCTTAGGATTTTATTCTAAAATTGAATTTTAAAAGTCATCTGATCCAAGCACTGAATCTACGACAAATACACAACGACTGCCATTCTGCCTTGCCCTCCCTCTTTCTAGAACTCTGGTACATTGTCAGGATTGCACCACTGGTTCTCCTTCCACTGAGCTGTGTCAGGCACAGTTAGGTACAACCTTGTCTACAAGACGGACTGCAGCTCAATCTAGCATTCACTCTCACTGATGCTCGTCCGTGTAAAGACGCAAATGAAGCAAATGAAAATAACACTATATGTAATAGAAGCAGGGAGATGGCGAGCCATTGTGTGGATAAGAAAACACACAGGATGCATCAGAGAGAAGTAATCTGCCCAGGTGCAGTGAGTACATGGGGGAAATTTGGAGAACAGTGGGAGAACAGGTCACTGCAGACTCAGAGGATACATCCTCAACCCACACACTCCACACACCACCTCACACACCTTACGCTGAGGAAATAAACACACTGCACTAGTATGTATCAGCAATCCTCATAGCACATGACTCAAATTCGAATGCAAGTTTTCCCACATTGTGGAGGGGAAACTGAGGCATTCAAGAGCATCCTGCCCCCAAACGTCTGGGGACTGCTTTAAGTGGAGTGAATGCTTCAGGGTCAAAAGAATCCTTCTTTTAGGAAGCATGGCTTTAAAATGGCTTAGACACTCAGGCAAATGCCATTTGAGTTCCCATTTTGAGCAAATCACGTTCCCAAGCAACGAGAGTAAAAATATTTATCACTAAAAATGTAAATGATACTCGCCTACTGTCGGATCGCCGTCAGACACCAAAATGATCAGCGAGACCGCGTTGGGGTCCAACAGCCCCAAGTTATTGGCTTCATTCAAAATAAAGATGGCCCGCAGGAGTGCTTCGTTGATATTCGTCCCTGTGAAAGCCATAGAATGTGTTGTTCTGTTACATACTCTTACTTTCCACAGAAACAATCACGTCTTGGGTTCAGGTTCATCTGTCTGGTGATGACTCATGTATAGTTTATTCAGTACCCAAATCATTCGATTGCTTTCCAAATTTTGACCAGGCTGGTCCAGATCCCCCAGTGGAATAAAATATTCACTTTGTAGTAAATGGTTCCCTTAGAGATGAATTAACCCTTTCAAAGCAACAGTCATTTTGTTAACCACCAAACTGAAGTCACCTAATTCAGCCTTGCTGACATACTTGGACACTGTTCTGTAAACAATTATGTGTTATGACATGTGATTTTTTTCTCTTTTTTTAATTGACGTTTAGTTGATTTACAATGTTGTGCTAATTTCTGCTTTACAGCAAAGTGATTCAGTTATACATACATATACATTCCTTTTTTATATTCTTTTCCATGATGGTTTATCTCAGGATATTGAATATAGTTCCCTGTGCTATACGGTAGGACCTTGTTGTTTATCCATCCTGTATATAATAGTTTGCATCTGCTAATCCCAAACTCCTCGTCCATCCCTCCTCCACGTCCCTGTCGCCCTTGGTAACCACAAGCCTGTTCTCTATGTCTGTGAGTCTGTTTCTGTTTCACAGATAAGTTCATTTGTGTCATATCTTAGTGATATCATATGGTATTTGTCTTTCTCTTGCTATGCGAGTCATAAGAAGGCTAGTATCACTTACTGACACCCTTTTCTGAGGATGGAATGGTTAGAAATGTGTGTGGAATGGGGTATGCTTTCACCACGACCATAGTATTCATTGTTTAATAATAAATGTATTATTTAAAGCAGACCACTGCAGACTGGGCAAAGACCACTGGGGTAGGGAATCGTATTTCTTAAGTGAACCAAGATTTGAATCCTATGGAAGTTTCTCACTGGGCTGTGGGCTAACCCTACTCACCTCCACTGGGCTGGATTTTGTGAATGTAATTCTTGGCATCTGCAATCTGTGTTTTAGTAGCTGGGACTAAATCGTTTCTCCAGGTTCGAACATTGTGGTTGAAATCAACCATGGAGAAATGGTCTTCAGCGCGTAGATCATCCAATATGGTCTTCATCGCTTCCACTGTCTGTTTTGAGAGAGAATAGAGAAGGGTTTTAATACATAAGCTCTAAGCCTAAGATGAAATGAGGAAGACCAATAATTCATCCTAGTCATCTTTCAAGCACTGGCTCAAGCTATAATTTTTCCAGAAAACCATATAAATCCACTTGAGTCAACACAGATCTACCTCTCCTGTATTCTGAACATGTATTGTCTGTATTTTGATACTTAAACTTTTACTGTCTTCTTTTGTCATGCATGACCAGTCTCACTAGCTTGACTTTAAGTTGAGGATTATGAGCTTCAGGTGTCCCCTCTGTGGTGCCTGAAAATCAAATGTACTTCTCAAGTGCATCTACTCAGCCTTCTCATCCACTACCACGTAATTATTGCTTCCCATCTCCTTCCCCTTCAAACCACCAACACCCGCCTCTCCTGTCTCAGCTGATGACCTGGATTCCTACTTCACTGAGAAATGGAAGCAATCAGAAGAAAATTTCCACAACTCCCACCGCCATAAAGTCCCACCTGCCAGTACTTGTACCCATAAACTTTTCCTTCCCGCCTGGTAATGTAGAAGAACCAGTAGTTGTATTTCCGCTTAATGCAAATCCATCCACCTGTCACCTAGATTGCATTCTCTCTCGTCTACTGAAGCACATGGCTCTAGCAACTGCCCTTTGCCTCTCCTGCATCTTGAATTTCCCTCTGTTGGTACATTTCCATAAACAGAGTAACATGCTATCATTTCTCATTCCTTTAAAAACCTCATAATGTACCCACTTGCCCCATTTCTCAACTTCCCTTTGCAATAAAATTCCTTGAAAGAACTGTCTAAACATACTGTCTCCAAATCTTCTTTTCCTATTCTTTCTGAAACACATTCCATTCAGGTTTTCACCATCATCCCTCCACTGAAACATCGCTCGTCAAGGTTGTTGTGAAATCCGGTGGACTATTCTCACCTCATCAGACTCAATCTGAGCAGCGTTTGGACCAACTGGTCACATCTCTCTCCTAATATAACTTCCTCGTCTTCTTCCAGAGCCTTGGACACTCTTGGTTTTCTTCTTCTTTCATTGGCTATTTTTTCTTAGTCTTCTTTGCTGGTTCCTCGTCTTCTCCTCAGATAATTCTAATTACTGGAATAGTGTAAGTTTGACTCTTGGTTTTCTTCTCTTATCTACACTTACTCCTTGATGTTCTCACCTGGTCTCATGGCTGTGAATACCTTCTACATACTCGTGGCTCCTAAGTGTCTATCTCAATATCTCACCTCTGAGCACCAGATCTGTAGAGCCAACAGCCTGCTTAACGTGTTCACTTGGGTGTGTAATAGTCATCTCAGACTTCGGTGATGAACTAAGTGCCTGACACATAGTGGGTGCTTAATAAATACTTGTTAAATGAGGGAAGGAAGGAAGGAAGGGAGGGAGGGAGGGGTGAAAAAACTCTTGTATTAGAGCAGTGGTTCTCAACTGAGGGTAATTTTCTCCCCAGGGGATATGTGACAATGTCTGAAGACATTTTCGATTGTCATGACTGGGAGGGTGGGTGCCACTGGCATCTAGTGGATAGAGGCCAGGGATGCTGCTAAACATCTTACAACATATAGCGTGGTCCCCACAGCAAAGGATCAGCCAGCCTGAACTGTCAAAAACACCACTGTGGAGACCCGGGTACCGGGGTAGAAGCACAGTGGGCAGGGCCATGTCTTTTCCGTCTTTTGGATCCTAGAACAGTAGTGAACACTTGGGTGGTCAGAAATGGTTGCTGAATGAATGAATGGTTAGTTGGTGGTTCAAATTGGTTGAATGGATGGATTGATGAATAAAATAAGAAATTTCCTTGTTTGTTTAGAATTGCATCTATACCATTAACCCTGAATAAGCCTATGTTGAACTCTGAACTGGAAGACGTGAGACAGGATGGCCACCCTCAAGGAATTACAGCATAATTAGAAAATATATGCATACAGTGATGTCAAAGTTATTCATGAACAATGGCAAGGTATTAAAGGGTTATATGCAGAAGAACCAAAAGAATATGAAGCAGAAGAGTGAGCAGAGGTTACACTGAGATGAAAGTTTTCAAAAAGGTGAGCTTTGAATAAATCTCTGCTGTTCAGAAGCCACCCAGTCTGTGTGACTTCGTTAGCAGCCTGAGCTGAGACAAGCCCTGCGGGGAAGGGGCCTCGAACAATTGCATCATCAGGAGAGGATGAGAAAAGGTAGGGAGCCCCGGGTACCACTGCCCACCAGGGGTACTTACCTGTTTCATTTTTATTCCCCACATTGAGCCACTAACGTCGATGACAAAGAGGATGTTTTTTGGAATTGGGTCCATGTTCTCAGGAGCAAAGAAGTGGACAAAATATCCATTAAACACCTGGAAACCAGAACACATCTGTGAGCCAAACCATTACCAATGTTCGGAATGTAGGAAGACGAGGGTCTGGGGACTCAGAGAGGAGAGGGGTGGTCACAGGGAGCAGGAGAGAACAGAGGCTTGGTGTCCACCTGCTTCTCCTCTCTCCTTCCTGCTCCCACTCTGTCCTTCCCTGCGAAGGTCTGAGCCTTCTCAGCAGTTCACCTCCTAGGGTACTTCCCTCCACTCCTGCCACCCCACCCAGTCTTCATCGAGAGCCTCCGTCCCAGGCACCCTGCTAACCGAAGGTGGATCAGGAAGAGTCCCTGCTCTCCTGAGGCTCGCGGGCGATGAAGGACCCAGACAAATAAAGAGGCAATTTGCAGCACAGGGTGTTAAGTCCGTGATCAGGAAAAATAAAAGGCTCCGAGAACACCCCCAGTGGCGGTGCATCTAAGTCAGACAGGGGAGTCTTCCCCAGGAAAAGGGCAACTACGCTGGACTTCAACGTGGGTTCGTGAGTTTGCAGTTAGGCTGCCAGCGTCGGGGTTGGACTGAGCTGGGGGGTGGGGGCCAGGCCGGGGAAGAGACTTCCAGACAGGGCAGCCCTTGGCACACTTAGGGCTCTATAAGTGATTCAGCACGATGAATTCAAGGAGTTAGGGCAGAGAACCCACTGGGCAGACCATGAATGACCTTGATGTGCACCCCGGGGAGTCTGGGTTGTTCTAGAAGTTAATGGGAGGAGCTGGATTCCTGATCCCTGCCTCTGTCTTCCCTTGTAGGTGCTAAAGACTGGCTCACCTCATTCTCTTTCCACTGCCCTTTGGTTGCTTCCCCCAGGACATTACAGTGTCCAGCTGTCAGGTGTGTAGCTGTGGACACTTCCCGACCCGCCCCCCCCCCCCATCCCTGGAGAGAAGCACTTGGCTCAAGTGCTTCTCTCATCCCAAGAGAGAGGTTCTTGGCTACTAAGGCCTCATTACTTTAGCACAGGGAAATATGCACACACATCTAAGACGTGACAAAAGAGGAAAGGGAAATGCTCAAGAAATCTCACAAGGAACATAATCTCTGTGCTTTCTTTGATCATCTCATTGCAAAGGGCCTTGGAAGGTTATCGAAAATTCCCATTTTGTGATTTCCTATGGTTCTTCATTCGAGGCCTAGACGTACCTTCCTGGGACAAAGGCATGAGACCCAATGACCTTTATTCAGTTATCTTGACATAAAATGCTCAGCGACACTTAGAGAAATATGCTTTTAGTCCCTTGTCTGCAGCCTTGACACTCACCTGGGCAGCTGGGAACTAACCAGAGGCTGGCAAGGTTTATTCTGGGGTGGGGGGATGAGGGGGGATTATTCAACAAAAAACAGTTCTTAGGCTTTGGCAGGGCCATTCTCCCAGAGTCTGTTTTCACCCACCTGAAGCTCACCGACTTTCTCCTCTCTGTTCACATCGTACATCACCACGAGCTCACCATCGACCGCAGTCTCAGAGCAGTTGGAGCATTTTCTTTGCTGTGCTACCGTGGGCTTGAAGGTGATGTGTGCCTGGAAAGAACAGTAGTGTCACAGCCCGGTCTCGGCCCCCCTCCCTCTCCAGGTGAGGAGTTGACAGCTGCACCTTCTCGTGCACACAGGTGGAGGTCCAGGGCCATTCTGCATCCGGGCAGCATCGGTGGTCTTGTTGTTGATGGAAGGGATGGTGCCAAAGCATGGGAGGGGGCATCCAACAGCCTGCGGTGCTGTTGGCCTGATTTCAGTCCTTCATAAGAGATTCAAAGAATTCCTCCCTTTCCCCCCAAGGAAGAAACAGCTACCAGCTCTAGAAAGAGCTGGTGAAAGGTTCTTAGAGGACTTCGATCCCTCCAAAGGTGGTTACTATTGGCCATTAAGGCAGAGAGAATTAGGCTGAGTATTTCTTGCTGTGGTTAATGAAAACCCACTGTGTATTATGTGAAAACTGTCTTTTTTTGGCTGCGCCGCGCGGCATGCAGGATCTTAGTTCCCCAACCAGGGATCGAACCCTTGCCCCCTGCTGTGGAAGCACAGAGTCTTAACCACTGGACCAGTGGTTTTCAAGTCCCTGTGAAAACTGTCTTTTAGCTACTGGTCAAGTGAAATTACCCGGGGGAAGTGGGACAGGACCGCCAAAAGGGACAGACTCTGGTCAAAATGCAATGAAACAATCAGTAATATTATTCTGTATATCTGGTGGGAGACCCTAGACTTTGCTCAGGGATCACTGTTCCTTCATATAGTTCCCTCAGCTCAGCACCTGATGGCTTTTCTATCCCCCAGAGCAGAGGAGGAGAGCAGAACCCAGGAGCCAGTGGCCTCTTAGACTCTGTAACATCAATGCTTGTGGTACCTTCTGGTGTCCTTTAGATACGACGGGAACTCCATCAAAATGCCCATCAAATGTGTCCAGAACATGAAGAAATCTCATTCCCTGAGGTTCAATAATCCACACATCTACCTAGAGGTGGGAAAGAAATTACTCAAAGCATTAAAATATCTTTCAAGATTGAGCAAGAAGTACACTTACTAAGTCCTCTGCTGCTCTTCTCATCCTCAGGATTTCCCAAAGATGACCCAGCATGGCTCCACCATCACTTCTGCAAGCTCTTTAAATTCTGTGTGACACAATGCATCTCACCATGTAGGCTGAAGACCTTTTGGGCAACCTAGTATTCCCCTTCTATTGCTTCATTTCTCTGGGATTTAATTCCCTTCGTCTACTCTATTCCATTCCATTCTTATTTATTTTTAAAAAATATTTATTTATTTATTTGACTGTACCAGGTCTTAGTTGCGGCATGCGGGATCTTTTAGTTGTGGCATGTGGGATCTAGTTTCCTGACCAGGGATCGAACCCGGGCCCCCTGTATTGGGAGCGCAGAGTCTTAACCGTTGGACCACCAGGGGAATCCCCATTCCATTCTTATTTAGAAACAAGAATGGAATGAGAATTTTACCATGATCCATTCATTCATCCCCTTGAATCTTCTACATCAATGGGCAAATTACAACCTGTCTGCTTCACCTTCCTATGCGTCAAATGCAGAGCAGGTTGAACTGTGCACTTCCCTGGGTTTCTTCCAGTTCTGCTCTGCCTCTTACACAAGTGTTCACGTGATGTCAATAAGAATCGAGCCAAGAAAAGAGCAGCTCAGTTCTCAAGGCAAGAGGTGAAGATTACAGCAGAGGTGAGTTCAAATCGGTAGCCAATGCCCTGCCACAGGCATTGCTCTCGAGGTAAAGAGAGCTGGGGTGCAATGTGGGGAACGTGGAGCAGATGAAGACGACTAGCTCAACCTTCACTGACTCCTATTATTTGCCACCTACTTCCATAAGCTCATCTCACTTGTAACCAAGGAATCTAAGAACGTTGTAGTACCCTTTTCACAGGTGAGAAAATTGAGGCTCAGGATAACTTGTCCCATGTTGGAAGGTCAGTGTAGTGGGTTAAATGGAGCCCCCCCAAAGACATGTCTACATCAAATCCCTGGAAGCTGTGACTACTACCTGATTTGGAAAAAGGGTCTTTGCAGATGCAATAAAGGATCTTGAGATGAGATCATCCTGTACTACCCAATGGGCCCTAAAGCCAGCGACAAGTGTTCTTATAAGAGCAAGGCAGAGGGAGACTCGAGACACTCAGAAGACACTCAGAAGAGGTCACACCCTGGTGATGTGACCAGGGGGGTAGAGATTAGAGCGATGTGGCCACAAGTCAAGGAATGCCAGTAGCTTCCAGATACCAGGAGAAGCAAGGACAGACTCTCCCTGGCAGCCTTTAGGCGCGTAGCCCTGCCAACACGTTGATTTCAGACTCCCGTCCTCCAGAACTGTGTGAGAAGGCGTTTCTGTTGCTCTCAGCCACCCAGTGTGTGGTCATTTGTTACAGCAGGCCACAGGAAGCTGACACAGCTAATAAGGAGATGAGCTGGCACTGAAATCCGCAAGGGAGTGGCTTGGTTGACTCCAAACCCAGAATCCTTTCTGCACGCCACCCTGACCTGCAGTGTCGAGTGGCATGGAACACCACAAGGAGTGGGGACAGGCAGAAAGCACAGATGAGGGACAGAGCCGTAGGAGGATGGGCTCACCTCCAGGTGCTTGGCCAGTCGTCCCGGCTGCAGGTGGAGCCTGTGCTCGTAGGACCCCAGCTTCCTCCACTTCACTTCCTGGTAATGAAGTTCAAACTGCACCTTTGCTCCGGGGGCGATGTTCACTTCGGTTTTGAAGTTCTCCATATTGAGGGCTCTGCTCCTAAAGGTGCGAGGCCCCCACGTTGAGTCATCACAGGCAGAACCTACGCAGAGGGCAGCCGGGCTTCCCTGGGCTAACAACCTGCTCATTGTTCAGAAGAATGAACGGTACGTACAGTAGAGGTAACTGCAACTTCTAGATAAATTTCATTCCACCAGCCTGGAATTTTCTTCTCCTCTCCTACCTGATCTTTTTCTTCCAGAGCTTCTTACAGATTTGAGTGTCATCTGCAAAGAGCTACTAGTTATTGATCACCTACTATGTACCAGGAACTGGACACACATATCATTGCTATTATAGCAGCTCTGCAAGCTGGATCCCAATACCCTGTTATCAAATGATGACAGGTGAGGCTCACAAAGGGTAAGTAATCACTCTAGACCACACGGTGAGTCAGTTTTACGGTAGGAACTCAAACCCAAGTTTAGATGATTCCAAAGACAGCACGCCTTTCCTCTACTGCTTTTGAGACTCGTTCTAGAGATTCTTTATATTTTGAAAGTCTTCAGAAAGAAGACATCTATTATTTCATCAAACTGAATGTGTATTTCCAGCACTAATGCCTTATTTAGTCCCATACACACCAAGTCCAATGTGATCATTAATCTTGAGGTGTTTATGGTTTTAAAGAGAAAACAGCAGGACTGTCAAATGAGGGAGATTTGAGCATTAGGAGAAACAATGGGTGATTAAAAAAAAAAATTAAACGGCTAAATAAGCAAGGTGAGACCATGCATAATGGGATCGTTTGGGATCAGGGAAGTACCATGAAGAAGTGAGCTTGGGATACAGGGCAGCTGAAGAAAAAGACGAGCACGGCCGGGTACAGAGCTTAGGAGTAGAGCATGGGGTGAGAGGCCTGATGTATCTGGGTGGGGGGGGGGGCAGGCTACAATGTGAGCTCTGTGTTCTCTGCTGTATCCGCAGTACCTGGAGGAGTTTCTGCTGTAAAGAAATATTTGTGGAATGAAGAAATAATAAATGGATGGATGATGTGGTCAAAGTGATGGGTAAAGACGGCAAAATGATACTTAAAGCACTTATTAACCTGGATGCATGCTGGAGATGTTCCCCTGGCTTGGAATTTCTCCTGTCCTTTCTCCTGGCTGAATTCTATTAATCTCTTTGGGCTCAGCTCAAACATCGAGTCTTCTGTGATGATCTTCTGGACCCCCGGGCAGAACTGTTCACTTGGTACTTGGAACTCCCATAGGGTTTTGTACCATCTCTACATTAGCACATTATACCATTATATATTACCCCATTATATATTATATATATTACACGTACCTATATAATATATATACTGTAGTCACCTATATGGTATATATGTTATAGTCACCTATATATTATATATATTAGTCGCCTGTTATATATATTACAGTCATCTGTTACATATATTATAGTCACCTGTATGTTATATGTATTATAGTCACCTAAATATTATACATATTACAGTCACCTGTATGATATATATATTATAGTCACCTATATATGTTATGGTCACCTATATGTTACAGTCACCTATACACTGTCGGTTCCGTGGCCATCTCCTCCACTGGCCTGATGGTGTTTGTTGCAGCGTTGCTGTCACCTTTGACAGAGCTGGGTACAGTGTTAACATTCAGTGCATTATTTTGAGTGAATGAACACATGAATGAAATGAAAAGAACTTCAACTAAGGGGAAATTTGGGCGTATGGAGGAGGAGGAGGAGGAGATGAAGAAAAAAAGATGGCAGGATCTGAGAGCAGCTTAGATACACAGTGTGGGATCAGTGAACGTTCCTCTGACATTTCTGGTGGGAGAGGCTGCCTCTTTGAGGGTGGCGTGGCATTTCCAGTGTCTTATTTAAGACCATAAGGGGAAAAAAATAAACAGAATCTAAACTAAGTAACTGGTGCTGAAAAAGGTGCCACCCCATAAAAATAGGCCAAGAAAATCATTAAGACAAATTCCAAACCTTTCTTTCTGTGTATGTGGTCAGTGCTGTAACAAGATCACCAATACTTCCGCAGTTCCTCTCTGTACTCTGCTGAGAATCAGTGTTTAGTGACAGGACAGCCATCTACATGCAAGGCAAGCTATGTAAGGCTAACACGTGTGAGATCATCCAAAACTCATGTGTTGCAGGAGGCCTTAGGGAAACAGGAATGGCGATACCTAACTCTGCCCCCTGAGGATGAGGTTCTGTGCCTTCCTGGAGGCTGGTTTTGGGGTTGAGCGGGGGCAGCAGTGGATGAGGACCCCCCCCCCCCTTACCTCACCAATCCAGCCATTTTGCCTTTTGCTCTGGCCTGCGAGTAGAGGGCCCGGCCCACCGTTTTCTCCTTAACAGAACTAGTAAATGTCGTGCCATCCACAGTCCTAAAAAATGACAGAGGGCCTACAGTTGGTCCAAATAGTAGTCTTAGCACAACAAACAAACAACAAGCCAACAACCCAACCAGGTGGACTTAATGAATTATTTAATTATCATTTTGAACCTGCAGGAAACACGGAGACGTTTGCATATTTCACAGGAGTCCCTTTATCTGATGGTGTGATTAAGAGAGGTGAGGTGGGCTTCTGTCCTAAAAGCTTCCTCTCGCATATTGTAGTGTTTAAAATGTTTCTTCCTAGCGTTCATAGCAGCACTATTTACAATGGCCAAGACATGGAAGCAACCTAAGTGTCCATCGACAGAGGAATGGATCAACAAGATGCGGTACATATATACAATGGAATACTACTCAGCATAAAAAAGAATAAAATAATGCCATTTGCAGCAACATGGGTGGACCTAGAGATGATCATACTAAGTGAAGTAAGTTGAACAGAGAAAGACAAATATCATATGATATCGCTCATATGTGGAATCTAAAAAAAGTGATACAAATGAACTTATTTACAAAACAGAAAGAAACTTACCGACTTAAAGAACAAACTGATGGTTACCAAAGGGGAAACGTGGAAGCGGGAGAGGTACATTAGGAGACTGGGATTATCATATACACACTACTGCATATAAATAGATAACCAACAAGGACCTACTGTATAGCACAGGGAACTCTACTCAATATTCTGTAATAACCTAAATGGGAAAAGAATTTGAAAAAGAATAGATGCATGTATATGTGCAACTGAATCACTTAGCAGTACACCTGAAATTAACACAACATTGTAAATCAACTATACTCCAATATAAAAAAAATTTTTTAATGTTTCTTCATTTTCCAGTTTTACCCTTCAGATTAAGGGTTGTTCTCTTGTGCATCCCTTTGGAATGACAAATGTGCCGAGGATTGGTGACTGATAAGTCACTAGTTATCTGGCTGACTTTTGGTTTATAAGATCATTCTCCCGTGTGTTAAGGATCTGGGGTGGCCTGGGGGCATTCCACTCTCCTGTGAGGGTGGAAAAGAGCAAAGAAAGATAAAGAAAGGTGCTTGTCAATCTCTTCGCAAAGTTTGTGTTTATCTCTCCAATATCTCCCTCGGGGACCTCTGTGTGCTCATGTCACCTCTGTCTTTTAGCTGGCCATCACCTAATCCGTCCAAATAATGATTAGTTGGAGCAGTCGAATGGCAGAATTTTAGAAGCAAAATGGAACATCTGGCCTTCAAATGGGCAGTATCTCTCCCCAAGGAGGTATTTAGAAGTGCGTGGAGAAGTTTTTGGCTGTTCTGATGACTGAGAAGGGCTACTGGCATTATGGGACGACCCCAAGAGTGCTAGACATTCTGCAACGTGAGGTGGAGTTTCCTGTCCCAAATGCCAACAGCACGCCTGTCGAGCATGCTTGGTTCACCTCTGTAGGTGAGAGAAATCAGAGCCAAGGAGACAAGCGACTTGCTTGAGGTCACACACTTGCTCAGAGGTAGAGCTAGAACTGGACCCCGTGTGCCCAGGTCGGCACTATTTCCATCAAATCATGCTAAGGTTCGAAGACCAAAAAGTTTTTATGACAAAAGGAAATAATCTCTAATGGTGGAATATTCGGAACCTTGATAAATAGGCAGGAGAAGTTTTTTGACTGGAGATGGAGGTCTGTGCAGTTCATGTTAAATTGTGGTGATGTAAGGAGCTATCTTCTCTGATCTTATACATTCAGCCGGGAGTACAGAGAGATCAAAATAAACATATATTTCACAATTCTGTCTTTCATCACCTCAAATCTTCTAAGGAATGAGATGAGGACGAATTGAAAGAATGAAGGAAAATGGAAAGATGAGCTACCTGGAATATCTAGTCATATAGTTTAAAAATAAGAATTTATTAAACTAGTTTTAATATAATGTTTTAGACAGTGTCATATAATACCACTACATAAAAGCTTTTCCTTCTACATTTGCTTTTTAGAAAAGGCTGACTAAAAAAATTTTTTTCGGAAATAAATTTCTCAGACAATTCAAAGGATTCAAAATCCATGAATTCCAATTCCAAAAAGTCCAATTCCAAGTCACAAATTGCCTTTTTTTCCCCTAACCTTTGTTTTGTTTAGAAGCTTTGTTTTGTTTAGAAAATATAATTAAAATGGCTCTGCCATTTTTAGAAGCCAAAGTGCTTGGTATTTGAACCTTTTATTTTATTTATTCCTCTATTGGCAGAACAGGGAAAGTTTACCCTTGATGAATGAAGCCTCAGAGTGGGAACAAAATAACTGGCCTTCACTATTTGAAAGACATTGGGGTGGTTTAAAATTTTTTTATTATGGCAATCTTTAAGCACACAAAAAAATAGAATAATGTAAGACACCTCCATGAAACCATCACTGAGTTACACCATTATCAATACTCAGCCAACCTCCATTGTCTATACCCCCTCCTTCCACCTCATTTATTCTGAAGCCAGTCTCAGGTAGCTGACCATCTCATCATTGAACACTTCAGTATGCATTTTGTAGAGAATTTTTTAAGAATTCTTTTGTGAATAGAACTAGAGTCATTGAGTAGGAGATGGAACGGATTTCAATTAAGTGGCAGAAATAATTCTAAGCACTGCCAACCACTGAGTGAATTGCCTTGGAAAGTAGTGAGTTTATCATTAAGGAGATATTCAAGTCAAGCCTGGATAATTCACTTGTCAGCAGCTACACAGAGGAATTCAAGCACTGGACACGTGACTGGATTTAATCAGCGGTTCTCCACTTTTTTTTCCCCATAAAGAAACATGTGATAGATGATGCTGACCTGCCACCTCCTACACACTCATATATGGTTTCCTGTAACCCAGGGCAACTCCATATATTTTTCTCTCCCCAAGTAAGTGGGAGGTTGTTACCACAGAGATAGGCTTAAGGATGCTTTAATTTATTAGAAAAGAAAAGCAAATGCTTCATAAATTCTGTTACTCTGAACAGACGCAAAATACTGGGACCCACCCCAAGATGACTCTTGATGTCCAGTGGGTCCACAGCTCTGAAAGCGAGAACCACTGGAATAGGTGGCCATTAAGGTCCATCCTAACTGCGACGGGGTTCAATTCTGTGAGCAGAGCATATCCAGTTTCTGGTTCTGCACAGGAGTTACTCACATGGAGAAGTTGGAGATGAAGGCTCCTTTGGGAATCTGCACATCGAACACGACATTCTGAGGCTGTGGGGAGTGGTTCACCACTTTGGTCTGGATGACAGTGTTGGCCATTCGGGAAGTGATAGTAGACCGGACTTTATAGCTATAAAGAGTCACTTGATCAACATCTTCCTGTAATTGGTGAGAAAATACAACTGTACTCAGAGAAAAATGACACAGAACTTCACTACGTATTCAATGCTAACATTGGTCCATTTTATTACAAACAATTCTAAGGCATCGTTAAGCGTATAACTCAGGTATTACTAAGCATTCTCCTAACTTCTTGGAATACCCCTCAGGCAGAAGCCTGAGATATCTTTTCTTTTTTTTTTTTTGTCATTAGTAAACTTTAATGTGCCCTTTTCAGAACCAAACAAAGATTAAAAAAGCAAAGTCATAAATTAAATAAATATCAACAACAATAAAAATTTAAAAGTCAGAGGAAAAATGAAATTAAAATAAATAAAATTTAATAACAAAAGGCCTGAGATATCTTGAGATGCCTTTCAAGCGCTATGAGTCTATTAAAAATGATTTTAAAGGTTAGAATACGAGGAGAAAATGGTTGTGGGGAAGCAAGATTGGATTACGAAAGTGCAGGAAATAACTTTGAATGCAGGGCCAGAGGGAAGGAAGGATGCAGGACTGCAGCGTTGGAAGGGGACCTGGGCACTTCCAGGGGTACGGTGGGGTGGAAGACACATGTGGTCCCCAAAGCCCCACACTGCCACCTACCGTCTTCAACCTTATCTACTGTAATTTCACCTTCTCCCAGTCCTCTTGTCCTTTCCCAAATTAAAACAAAACATGAGAATGCTGATGGATGTGAGCAAAGAACAGAATATCTTGCAGACGGCGTTTTGATGCAGTCCAGTACTCTGGACCCCTAATCCCAATCCTTCTCTACTGATTTAAGGCAGTTCCAGTATCCGTGTGCTCAAAGACAAAGTACTGCAAACGCACATCTTTTAGGAGGTGACTCTAAACTGTCAGGATTATGGCAGTGATGTGACCCACTAGGTTTTGCTTTTTTCTCCGAAAAGTTTTGCTTATTTCAATACTAGGTGTCATATCCCTAAACTCTGTCATCCAAGATTAAACCTTTCAACACATTAACATCCAGCCCACATCAAGCTGAGATAAAACCCAGGTTACATTGTTTGTCCTTCTTCCCCCTTAAACCAGAGCTTCTCACAGTTGTTGTCAGTTCAGAGCAGGAAGCCCAGGGAACCCCTTCCTCTTGATGTTTTCTTGCCACAGGAAGCTCTACTCCGAACATCTCAGGGAATCGGGCCATTTCATGTTTGAGTGCTTTTTCCACACTCACGCTTTACCCTCCAAAGCTGTTAGGTGTCCTATTTTAAATCAAAACTGTTCTGTTGGAATAAATACACAGTTTTTATTCCAAAAACACCTACACTGTTGGCAAAACTTGCGAAAGTAAAGAGAAGGGACATTTTCAGCTCCTGGGGACAGCTCTCCCGGCTGCATACAAACTGCACCCTTTCATGCTGAATTTTAGACACACTTCCAAACAGAACTGGGCAAGGGGGTATTTCGAAAGTCAGGTAAACGTTCTCAGTGATGAAGACAAAGGAGGCACCCGTATTGATTTCTCGATAATAGGTAACAGAAAAGTCATTCAGACATCAATTTTTAACAAAATCAAAGTAAACTTACCATAATTTCTCCAGATTCTCCAGAAACACTCCTCTGTGAAAGGAAGTTGGATAATCATTCTTCAGAAGCGTGTTGCTTATTACCTTGAGGGCAAAAACTGTTTTCTCAAAATATACTTTCTCAAAAGATATTTTTTTCCTTCAGGGCTGAGCTATAACTCATTCACTGGAACCAAGACATAATTATCAAATATTCTTGAATGCTATTTTCCCACTGGTGTGTTTCTGTGAACAAATGTCTCAGTCACTTTTTGGTTGCATGCCCATCATCCTTTGATACAGTGCTAAAACCTATGTTTTCAAATGAAAATGTTCAACCAAACTTAAGCTGAGTAGCACAGATCACCTTTATCCTATTTGTCTGACTGATTGTTTTCTCAGCAGCAGAGTCTTTCCTCAAAGCCAGGCAGCGGGAAGGCGTGTCTGTCTCTTCCACTAGATGAAGCTACATGGGAGCAGAGACTTGGATGCATTTCCCTCCTTGGTGTAGCCCCTGAGTCAAGCACGGTGGAAAATTCTGTACTCTAACCGCTATGCTAGAGAATTACAGTAAGTCCCCTACATACGAACCTTCAAGTTGCGAACTTTTGAAGATGCGAACGTGCATTCCATCAACGTCAGGCATAAGTGAAATTGCAGCTTGCCCTACGTCTCCTACTTCTGACGATCCTTCAGCTCTACCATCTCCCACCTCCTCTCCCTCCTCCAGGCAGTAACTCTTCTTGCCTGTTCACTCGATGCCATCCCCTGTACGCCAGCTGTTGTACTGTACTACTGTACTTTTCAAGGTACTGTACTGTAAGATTAAAAATGTTTTCTTGGGACTTCCCTGGTGGCGCAGTGGTTAAGAACCCGCCTGCCAGTGCAGGGGACATGGGTTCAAGCCCTGGTCTGGGAGGATCCCACATGCCATGGAGCAACTAAGCCCATGTGCCACAACTACTGAGCCTGTGCGCTAGAGCCCACGAGCCACAACTACTGAGCCCATGTGCCACAACTACTGAAGCCCGCGCACCTAGAGCCTGTGCTCCACAAGAGAAGTCACGGCAATGAGAAGCCTGCGCACCGCAATGAAGACCCAACGCAGCCAAGAGTAATAATAAATAACTTAATTTAAAAAATTAAAATTAAAAAAATTATTTTAAAAGTTTTTTTTGTTTGTTTTTTATGCATTATTTGTGTGAGAAGTATTATAAACCTATTACAGTAGGTTTATAGCCGATTGTGTTAGTTGGGTACCTAGGCTAACTTTGTCACGCTTACGAACAAATTGGACTTGCTGAACGTGCTCTCAGAACGGAACTCATTCATATGTAGGGGACTTACTGTATCCACATGAATGATTGTCCTGTGGGCATGGAAAACTGACTGGCTTTAGAGTGATGGGTGAACCTTTAATGTCAGATGGATTTTAAAGTAATAATTAAGGTGTGGGACATTAGCTTAGCTTGCCTCATTTGGGGTGAGTTGAAATTTTAGGGGGTATTATGTGACATAGCGAGGCCAACGACTGCCTTCTTCTAGACTTTTTTTTAATTGAAGCATAGTTTATTTATTCATTTTTGGCTGCATTGGGTCTTCGCTGCTGCACGCAGTCTTCTCATTGTGGTGGCTTCTCTTGTTGTGGAGCACCGGCTCTAGGCGCGTGGGCTTCAGTAGTTGTGGCTTGCTGGTTTCAGTAGTTGTGGCTCACGGGCTCTAGAGCGCAGGCTCAGTAGCTGTGGCGCACGGGCTTAACTGCTCCGCAGTATGTGGGATCTTCTGGGACCAGGGCTCGAACCTGTGTCCCCTGCATTGGCAGGTGGATTCTTAACCACTGTGCCACCAGGGAAGCAGTGTTAGTTTAGTGTTAGTTTCAGGTGTACAGCAAAGTGATTTGGTTATACCTACATATATAACTATTCTTTTTCAGATACTTTTCCCTTATAGTTTATTACAAAATACCGAGTATAGTTCTCTGGGCTATACAGTAAGTCCTTGTTGGTTATCTATTTAATTTTATTTATTTTTTGGCCGTGCTGTGCAGCTTGCATGATCTTAGTTC
This sequence comes from Balaenoptera ricei, assembly GCF_028023285.1. Classification (NCBI taxonomy): domain Eukaryota; kingdom Metazoa; phylum Chordata; class Mammalia; order Artiodactyla; family Balaenopteridae; genus Balaenoptera; species Balaenoptera ricei. Next base: position 24,325,254 of record NC_082640.1, read on the forward strand.
CCCAACCAGGGATCGAACCTGTGCCTCCTGCAGTGGAAGCGTGCAGTCCTAACCACCGGACCACCAGGGATGTCCTGGTTATCTGTTTTATATATAGTAGTGTGTATCTGTTAATCAACTTCCTAATTTATCCCTCTCCCCCTTTCCCCTTTGGTAATCCTAAGTTTGTTTTCTATGTCTGTGGGTCTTTTGGACTTTTTGAATGCAATTCCCAACGATGAAGTTTTCCCTTTTAGATGAAGACCCTGACGTGAGGACTTGCCTACTGGGTTTTAATATTATCGGTCTACAAAAAGCCTGGACTTGCAGCAGGTCAAAAATTCGTACCCGCACAAAAGATGTCATAGGTCAGCTTAGAGTTGCTTCCACAAATACCTCCTTTTTTAGCACCTGGGCTCTACATGGGAGAAGCCAAACCCTTCTTGGCCCCCTGGAGAACTCACCCCATGAGTTAGAGCATTTTGTCTGTGCTGTTGCTGGCATCCGGGAGAAGACCGGTCAGGTCCCCTGTGCTCTCTGAGCAACTCCCCGAGACAGTAGTGACCCAGACTGGTAGGAGAGCACGTGCGGCCCCAATAGGAAGTGTCCTAAGAGGAAACTCTTCCATACAAGGCAGTAAAACTATCCCATAATCTTAAACTTTGAAGAAAACACATAGCCATGTATTCTCTAAGGGACCAAGGTGACCATTACAGTTTGAAGATGAACAGACAGCCATGTGGAGGTTTCCCTTTATTTCAGCTGGACAGTGTTTCCCCCGGGTGTAAAACCACCAGACTCTTTGCTGCTAAAAAAACATGCTCTTGAGAAAATGTAGCAAAAATCACCTCAATCCTTCTCTTATTTCTTCAGTCATGATCTCTTTCACTTATTTTCCCTTTTGCAACTGAGGTTTACTGTACCTGGTACCTCCGGTTCTCTGGCACAAATTGAAATTTGCCTGGGGCCAGTTCCACAAGGTCTCCATATTCTGCAAACTTAAAAAAGAATTTAGGATGTTTATTTCTATCAACAAAAAACAGGGAGCTGGTGACAGGCATAAGGTACTGTATTCAATATATTATTTTGTCTTGTTTTCTATATCTCTGGGCAATCTCATTTTTTCATACAATGATTTCTTTTTTTTTAATTGAAGTATAGTTGATTTACAATGTTTCAGGTGTACAGCAAAGTGATTCAGCTATATATATATACATATAATCTATTCTTTTCCACTATCTTTTCCCATACAGCTTATTACAGAGTATTGAGTAGAGTTCCCTGTGCTATATATACAGTAGGTCCTTGCCATTTATCTATTTTATATATAGTAGTGTGTATCTGCTAATCCCAAATCCCTAATTTATCCTTCCCCCCTTTTCCCTTTGGAACTATTAAGTTTGTTTTCTGTGTCTGTTACAATGATTTCTTTTTTTTTTTTTCTCTCTAGTGTGGAGAGCAGGGGCTACCCTTCATTGCAGTGTGCGGGCTTCTAATTGCGGTGGCTTCTCTTATTTTGGAGCACGGGCTCTAGGCATGCAGGCTTCAGTAGTTGCAGTACATGGGCTCACTAGTTGCAGCATGCGGGCCCTATAGCACTCGGGCTTCAGTAGTTGTGGCACACGGGCTCAGTAGTTGTGGCTCGCTGGCTCTAGAGCACAGGCTCAGTAGTTGTGGTGCACGGGTTTAGTTGCTCTGTGGCATGTGGGATCTTCCCGGACCAGGGCTTGAACCCATGTCCCCTGCATTGGCAGGCGGATTCTTAACCACTGTGCCACCAGGGGAAGTCCCTACAATGATTTCTTTAATATATTTGTTTGCTAGTTACGTCTCAGAGGTGAGTAAATGAGAGTTAGTATCTCCAAATTTGCTGGAGGCAGGAGTTCATTTCTGAGTTTGCCTGAAGATGATGGGATATCCCAGTAGGGGTTACAGTAGCCCAGTGATCAGGTAGGTGCCTGGCAGAAGTACTGGGTAGATCTTGGGGGCATCAGAGGTGTCTTACTAGGTAAATGTGGACCACTATCCATTGAGTTAGAAATGGCGATGTGAAAGGAATGCCAGTAAGTGACTGAAAAAGCACAAACACATTTGGATATCTTGCCTCCAACTCCTGGCTTCGTCAATGAGATTTCCAACATACTCTGGTAGTTTTTTAAGTGTTAGAAAATATGATAGTTTCTAGGCAGACAGGGTGATTTTTTTTTTCTTGCAAATATGCCATCGTGTTCTTTGGCATCTTTGTAGGTAATCCACTCTGTAAGTATCACAAGCCGCTGCGCCTTCTAGGATATTCCCAGAATACATGCTGCTTTTCTGACATCAAAATAGCTCTTGGGGCTTCCCTGGTGGCGCAGTGGTTAAGAATCCCCCTGCCAATGCAGGGGACACGGGTTTGAACCCTGGTCCAGGAAGACCCCACCCAACCCGCGGAGCAACAAAGCCCATGAACCCTGGTCCAGGAAGACCCCACCCAACCCGCGGAGCAACAAAGCCCATGAGCCACAAATACTGAGCCTGCACTCTAGAGCCCGTGAGCCACAACTACTGAAGCCCGCATGCCTAGAGCCCGTGCTCCGCAACAAGAGAAGCCACCGCAATGAGAAGCCCACGTACTGCAACGAAGAGTAGCTCCCGCTCCCCGCAACTAGAGAAAGCCCGCGTGCAGCAACAAAGACCCAACGCAGCCAAAAATAAATAAATAAATTTATAAAAAAAAAAAAAAAAGCTCTTATATGACTTTCAGTCCAAGACTTTCAATATGTTGGGGATGATCAAGGGTCTGAAGTGAAGACCTTGAGCTCCCCAGGAGTAATTCCTACACTCTGCCCGTCCATTTGCCCTATCTTCCCCTTTAACAGGAATATTAAGTGTCCTTAATTTGGAAATCATTTTCACTTAGGTATGACAAACAAAGTGCTTTGAAAATGACTTTTCTATATACTCTTAAGTAAAAGAGTGATAATGATATTTCATAATAATAGTTATGAGAGCTAATAATTATTAAGTTCTTCCTCAGGTTTGCACTGTGCTGGGTAGTTTACATATGTCACTTAATTCTTATAACAACCCTTTGGGTTAGATCAATTATTATCCCCAATTTTTTAGATAAGGAGGGGGCAGCTGTACTTCGTAAACGGTACACTATGGGGCCGGGCTGTGAACTTGGTTCTCATGCAAAACCTGTTAATGCTTTAAAGGGTAAATATATGTTCCAGAACTTATGGTTACCGGGGGGAAGGGAGGGGGAGAGGGATAGTTAGGGCGTTTGGAACTGACATGTACACACTGCTATATTTAAAACAGATAACCAACAGGGACCTACTGTATAGCACAGGGAACTCTGCTCAATATTATGTAACAACCTAAATGGGAAAAGAATTTGGAAAAGAATAGATACATGTATAATTGAATCACTTTGATGTATGCCTGAAACTATCACAACACTGGTAATCAACTATACGCCATATAAAATAAAAAGTTAAAAATCCTTGTCACAAGGGGAAAACACTGTAACTATGTATGTGAGAGATATTAAAGACATTGTAGAGATCATTTTCCAATATATACAAATATTGAATCAAAAAAAGGGTAAATACAGGTTCCAGTAATTATAATAGTGAACACGTCTACTCAGAATAATTTTATCATGAATTTCCATTCCACACAGAATACCGTCCTTGAATAGCAACAGGTATCAAGTTATTTACCAAGCTAACATATGGGGCCGACAGCAAGGAAGTCTTCTGGAAGCACTTACCTCTGAAAGTCCATTGGTGGGGATTTCGAAGCCCTGTGATTCAGAAAGGAGGAAGCAGACAAGAAAGCACATGAGCCCCTTCATTGTGCTAGGTTGCTCTGCCCAGCTCTCCAGCGCCGGGTCTGGAAGGAGCCCACTGTTCCCTGAGCCACGATCAGAGGGACAACAGAGCCGTACAGTTGGTTTTCAAAAAGAGAATTGAGAGAAAAGAGAAGAAGAGAGCTCTCAAACTTTGCTCCAAAACAGGACAAATATTTGTTCTGGAGTTCAAACTTAAGCTGGGGTGGGGGGGTGGATCACACACCCAGAGGTTATTCAAACAGCAGAGCTGGGGGCAGTCCCTGGGCTGTGAGAGCAAGGCAGGGTCGGACAGATATGCAGTGCTTTTTTTTTTTCCCTTTTGCTGATTTCTGTTCATCTTAAAATCAGAGAGACCTAAAGATCAGCATCATCTTCTCTGAAAGACCAAGTGAGGCACGTGACTGAGAAATCGAGTCAGAGAGGAAAAAGCTAAAGTGAAAAGCTTCTGGAAACAAAATCCTTTGGTTTAAGTGAAAGCAGGAGGGATTTAGGAAAAGTGGGAGAAGAAACCCCACGGTTTTCTGAGCAAAGCACTCACTGGCAGTGTTCCTCCCTCTCCCTTCGAAAACCGAGAACCTGTTTCACGAGAGAACTGGGCAAGCAGCAGTGTGGGAGGTTAGGCACCCCTTCAGCAAGGAAGTTTCAGGAACCTCTTTGATTAAGAGAACAGAGTCTGTTCCCGCTGCCCCTGGTCAGCCTCACTCAGGTCAGCGGAAAATCAGTTCTCCCCATCCCAGAACCAGAGACAGCCCCAGCCTGGAGTCCCTGCCCGCTCATGGTCATGAATCCTAATAACAATGTTAACTAGGATGTATTGAGCCCTTTGTGGTGTCATGCACTTTTACCTACATTAACTTTAACCCCGTTTTTTTTCCAACTATAAAAGAGCCATGTGAGATGTGTACTACATTTATCTTCATTCACAATGGAGGAAAGTAAGTTTAAGTAACAATCACTGATTCCACATTTCATAGTTAGCACGTGGAGACTTAATTCAAGGTCAGCCTGACCTCAAATCCTTTGTTGTTCATGACCACGTCCAGGAGAGGCAGCCTGGGGTCCATCTCTGGGATCAGTGTTCCAAGTGTGAATTTAGACTAACAATTACCTGTAGTTCCCAAGCTGGGTGGCCAGTGTACTTGATGAAACTTTTCCTTGACCCTCTACTCCAGACATCTGCTTGAACAGGGCCATGCTGTGGACCCCAATTTGGCCAGCTCCCATGTCTTTTCTGGCAGTTTCCTTTGCCAGGATGGAACTACGGCTTCCTGCCCAAGGTTCACTGATCCATCACCTGGTCCGGGTCTTGCTGCTGAAAAAACCTCTACTTTCTCAAAGTTCACTCCCACAGGGGAACTTGCACCCACATGCAAACAGGAAGTCTGCGATGGCCTTTGAAACCTGGTGATGTAGGGCTGTTTCCACCAGATCCGTGCCGACCAGACTCAGCTAGTTTCTGTGGACCTCAGACACTCATCTTGAGGATTACAGTGAACCCAGGACAAATAGGTCACTTCTCTGAGATTGCCCTCTGATTTTGGTCAAAGGGATACGGTTTAAAGTTTATTTCAAAAACAATGCAAGTGAAAAGAGGAAATCAAAAACCATGCCAAAAAAGATAAACTGACATATTAAAATATGCAAAATGATCTTTAAAAAACTACAAATTTATTTGTTAAATCCAGGCACATGCCCCAAATAACTGGAAGTGCTGGTTCAAATGTAATATAAAATGCAAATAGATTAAATTTATCTGTAAGATTATGAAGGGTTACTGATGATTTTTTTAAAAATGTTCAACTGTATGCTGTTTCTAACAATTACACTTTATCTCCAAGAGACAAAAACAGACTGAAAGTTGAGATAGCATTAAAATCTGTCTTATTTATTTCAAATACTTGAAAAAGGGGGTTACAAAGTTGGTATCGGGTTAAAATAGATGTCATAGCAAATAATAGTAAAAAGAAAGTCAGAAGAGAGAATTAAATCTAAGATTATTAATTGTATGCACATTGCTGTGAAGTACCTCTCTAGAAATTGTTCATCTTGCAAAACTAAAACCCTTTCCCCATTAAACAATAATTCCACGTTCTGCCTTCCCCCAGCTCCTGGCAACCAGCATTCTATTTTCTTTTTCTATGAGTATGATTACTTTACATACATCATATAAGTGGAATCACCCAGTATTTGTCCTTTTGTGACTGGCTTATTTCACTTAGCATAACGTCCTCATGGTCGATCCATGTTAACGCCTGTCAGGACTTCCTTCTTTATTTAAGGCTAAATATAATAGTCTATCATATGTATATATCACATTTTCTTTATCCATTCATCCTGCTATGGACATTTAGGCTGCGTCTGTTAAACAAGTGTATTTTTAAACTTTTCTCTGAAATACTTCATAACTAAACATTTTAAAAACAATTTAAAGAGCAAAAAAAAAAATCAGTTTCAAATCAGTTAAAAATATTTTCAGCAAGCAATAGAGGTAAACTTGGTGGAATAAAGAAAATCCCTTGTTTTACGTGCCACCTAATTTTGTTTAAATAGAATAGAGATCTAAGCTAAACAAATAAATCTATTAGCTGAAGGTAGAGCGGCGTTTGCTACGAATGAAGATGACGTGGGTTCGGATCGTGTACGTTGATTTGGTTTTGTTAAGTGTGTACTGCATGATTTGGGTAGTGAATTTACACGCCCCTTCCCCACCCGCCCCAAATGCTTGGTCTCAGCTAAGAGTGAACGTGGTAAGCATTTCTGGGGACATACCAACCAATATGGATGGTACTTTCTCTCCATTCCCACTGTCACTACTCTCATGAATTTTTCTGGAACGATAGCGATGTTTTCCAGAGACGTCTTGGCTGCTGTTTCTGAATCCATCACACCACGGCTGAAGCAGCATCCAAGTGCAGCTGTGAAGCGCTAACTCCCTGCTCCAAAGTTTTCACTCTCTTTCTATACAGGATCCGGCCAAGACTGATTTTCATGGTGGTCAGTGCTCTACCTTTTCAGCCTGAGCTCCAGCCTTCACACCACAAAGCCAGATTACTGGCTCACCTCCAAACCTTTCAACCAAGTGCTTTCCCTGACACAGTTCCCCTTGTCTGGAATTCCAACCTTTTCCTCCAATGTCTCTCTATTAAAACCACATCCCTCTTTCCAAGCCCGTCTTAGTTGCGACTTCCGTCACCAACATTTTGCAGATTCCTCTGGCTGACACTCATCATTCATGTCATTTGGGGGCATAATTGCAACACACACCTCCATGCCTTGCTACATTTTCTCAAGTGTAGAGACCACACACTCCTTCATTCAACGCTCTTTATAGAGGAAGACAAATACCATATGATATCACTTATATGTGGAATCTAAAATATGACACAAATGAACTTATCTACAAAACAGAAACAGACTGAGGACATACTTGTGGTTGCCAAGGGGGAGGGGGGTGGGAGAGAGAAGGATTGAGAGTTTGGGATTAGCAGATGCAAACTATTATACATAGAATGGATAAACAACAAGGTCCTACTGTATAGCACAGGGAACTATATTCAATATCCTATGATAAACCATAATGGAAAAGAATATTTTAAAAAAGAATGCATATATGTATAACTGAATCACTTTGCTGTACATCAGAAACTAACACAACATTGTAAATCAATTGTATTTCAATAAAATAAACTAAAAAACCCACTCTTTATAGACAGCCTACTATGTGCCCAGCACTGTGGACAGTACTCACCACAGTGCCTTTGAACATAACTGGCCCTTAAGTATCAACACTGACTTAAATCACTGTTGGAAGGTGACCTGGGCCCAAGAGTAATAATTCTTTCCTTTCATACATTGTGCTTGTCAAAATATGTTCACATCGAGCTATTTAGCTCCCAATAATGGAACATAATATTCAATACCATCTTCAAAATCTAGAGTCTACCTCTTACTAGATTAGTGACTGTAGCAGGTTACTTTATCTCTCTGTAAATCAGTTTCTTCACTTGTAAGATGGGACTATACCATCCACGTCATAGGGCGGCTGTGAGGAAGAGTAAGTGAAGAACGAGATAGGTGCCTGGCGCAAATCTAGTGGCTGTTCTGTGTTTGTATCATTACTGTCACTGTTCTAAACAGCAAAAGAAAACCAGCTCAAGGGCATATAACTGAGAGTTGTCTCTATTTTTCTGCCTAAGTTTTCCCTTCAGCCTTTGAAATCGCACAGCGTTATACCTTCTGGAAAAATGTATCTTCTGGATACCGGAAGTGGGAAAACCACCCCTCCCCTCCCTTGTGTAGGACGGGCTGGGGGAGTTCCCAGCCCAGTGGGTGCCTCAGCCTAGCCCTCACGGAAAAACCCTGTCACAGCTTTACATTCTCTGCTGAGATAAAGACAATTAAGACCTTATGGGTTGAGTACCAAACAGAATCTCCAAAATTTGAACAAAACCATTCACAACTTTTTTTTTTCTCAACTAAGAGGTCCAAGATAATCTCTCGGTGGATATCTTTAACAGTTATTAATGTTGAAATAAATTCCATAGTATACTGTGGATACTGAAGTTGAGAAAGTAAAATTAACATGGTCTAAAAGAAAGTTACTTAGCACATTTTGCTGTTTTCTGAGATTTCTAGCATGTTGGTGGTGGTTGGCTGTGGGCAAGGATAATGTGGAACATTTTTGTTGGTCTAATAAAAAAAAAAGACCTTATGGCATATTTTGCAAATATAAGGATGATTTCCAATATTCTGGCCCCTTCCATTGGTCATTTCATCTCTGATGACTATTATCTGATATTTGGAATGACCTCAGGACAAGCCAAGCTAAGGGCAGCCTGGGTCACGCTTCTCTTTTTATGCTGATAGCCTATCTCCAAATTCCAAGGTCTTGGGAAAAAACCCACCACGTTTGATCTCTCCTGCTGTCCAGAAGCGCCAGGCTCCCTATCAGGGCAGGTGTGTATTCAGGTCACGGGGTCCTGCACCTGGGGCCCTTCCACCAGCCTTGGCCCTGGGCGGCTGTCACTGGTGAATGGAAAGTATCAGTTGGTACTTACATTCTCCCGATTTATAGCATGGAAATCGCTACCACAAATGCTGCCAGAATATTCACTTTCACAGATGTGAGAATCAGTAGGAATCTAAGAGAAAAAAATTTCAGTACACTTCATAATGTTTAAATAAAAGAACAACTCATTTCGTGCCCAATGAGAATTCTCGGGAATATCAATACACTTGGGATTTGTGGCTCTGGGTGTAAGGCATTGTGGCTTAGATAACGGTGCGGCGGTAACTATCGCACATTTACAAAATCCAGTTCTAGTTCTATCATTGTGAAAGAGTCTATTTTTAAAAGTCCAAAGTCAAAGGTGAGCTAACGTACAAATAGCTGTATCTGACCCTTACCTGCTTGTTTCGCGAGTTCAGATGGGGCGTGATATGGAGCAGGTCTGTTTTCTACACGTATTTGAACTCTCATACCTTCCTTCGAGTAGTCAGGTTAAGATGTTCTGTCTTAGGTTCTTCAAAGATTATTTGTTTTAATTTCTCAAGATGATGTTCCATCATTCTGTCACATCTTTTTTCCTCTCTCTTAGGTGTAGGTGTGGGCTGCTGTAATTTGGGACCAGAACACAAAGAGATTTCAGAAGAAAAATGTTAGACATTGGGTAGAGGTTTCATGAGCCAAAAACACAAAGTTAGAGTGTGGGGGGCTGATCTCCTTGTTCATTCTTTTTAAAAAATTGTTTATTTTATATTGGAGGATAGTTGATTTACAATGTTGTGTTAGCTTCAGGTGTACAGCAAAGTGATTCAGTCATATATATATATACATATATATGTATATATACAGATTCAGATGCTCTTCCCATATAGGTTATTACAGAGTATTGAGTAGAGTTCTCAGTGCTATACAGTAGGTCTTTGTCGATTATCTATTTTCTATATAGTAGTGTGTATATGTTAATCCCAAACTCCTAATTTATCTCTACCCCCCACCCTTCCCCTTTGGTAACCATAAGTTTGTTTTCTAAGTCTGTGAGTCTGTTTCCATTTTGTAAATAAGTTCGCTTATGTCATTTTTTTTTTAGATTCCATATATAAGTGATATCATATGATGTTTGTCTTTGTCTGACTTACTTCACTTCATATGATCATCTCTAGGTCCATCATGTTTGCTGCAAATGGCATTATTTCATTTTCTCTCTTTTTTAAAAAAATTTTTGGCTGCGTTGGGTCTTTGTTGCTGTGCGCGGGCTTTCTCTAGTTGGCGGTGAGCGAGGGCTACTCTCTGTTGCGGTGCACGGGCTTCTCATTGCGGTGGCTTCTCTTGTTGCAGAGCACGGGCTTTAGGCACGTGGGGTTCAGTAGTTGTGGCACGTGGGCTCAGTAGTTGTGGCTCACGGGCTTAGTTGCTCCGAGGCACGTGAGGTCTTCCCGGACCAGGGCTCGAACCCTTGTCCCAGGCATCGGCAGGCGGATTCTTAACCACTGCGCCACTAGGGAAGTCCTAGTTCATTCTCTTTTTATGGCTGAGTAATAGTCCATTGTATATATGTACCACATCTTCTTTATCCATTCATCTGTTGATGGACCTTTAGGTTGCTTCCATGTCTTGGCTATTGTAAATAGTGCTGCAATGAACATTGGGGTGCATATGATGTTTTCAAATTATGGTTTTCTATTCCTTGTTAATTCTTGAGCCACGAAAACTTGGCTTTGCCGTTGAGTCATTCCCATTATTTTCTGCTCTGTGTTCCCTGTCTCAGAAGTTTGCATTCGAACCCATTGCCAGAAGGGAGACAGTTGGGTTCATGGGTGCCTGGGAACTGACCAGCCGTTATAGGTCAATTCCAGTGTAGCGGCTTCCTGCATCCCTCCCAGGGAATCTGGGTGTTTATGGTGGGGAAGGGACCACATCTGGAAGCTGCTCTCACTATGACACTGACAGCTGGTATTGCTGTCCCAGGTTGGGAAGCACCTCCTTATGAGTTATTGTGGTTGCCTCTGAGGTATAAATAGGGCAAGGAGTATGTGGGTATCTGAGCCACAAGGGATGCTCAAAGTCATCTGGCTGAGAGTCTAATTTAAAAGGTGATGAAAGTGAGGCTTGAGAAGCTAAGTCCGGGGCTACAGTGATACAAGCTGGTCGTGGACAGAGGAGTGATATAGGGTGGGGGACAGACTAGTAGTGGCAACGGTGTCTGAACTGGGCAGACTAGTTCCTCATTTCCAACCCCAACCCTAGCCTGCTAACTCACCAGCTGTCTTCATGACTTTGGGCAATTCTCTGCATGCCTCCATGTTCTCATCTGAAAAATGGGGATAAGAAATAGTACTCATCTCTGAGCATGTGTAAAGGGCCTAGAACAGTGCCTGCAACACATTAAGTGCTCAGTTAATGTCAGCAATGATTAGTAGTGATATCAAAGCACATTTAATCCAAGGAATTCTGATCTCCAGGTAAGTACTCGGTGCTTTTTTTCCATTTCATGTTACATCTCTTGTCTCCTCAAGGGTGTCTCAAGGGTATTTCAAATGGAATAAACACAGCCAAGGAGAAAGGCTGTCCTGTTAGCCTTGCATCAAGGAGGGGCCTCATGGGCCTCCCTCACTCTCATCCCTAACGTACTTCTTGCAGTTTGGTGTCGGGGCAACAGGATAAACTCTCACCCTCTTTTCTAATGGGATGGAAGGTGAAAGGAACTTGGAAGGAGAGGTGGAATGAAGGGGTCAAGAGGACCAGCACACTTTTGAGAGCAGTGCTGGGAAGTCTAAAAGAATAAATAGATGTGTGAGAGATACCAACACCAAAATGCACCTTTAAAACTGTGTTTGGAATAGCTAGTGGGAAGCAGCTGCATAGCACAGGGAGATCAGCTCGGTGCTTTGTGACCACCTAGAGGGGTGGGATAGGGAGGGTGGGAGGGAGGGAGATGCAAGAGGGAAGAGATATGGGGATGTATGTATATGTATAACTGATTCACTTTGTTATAAAGCAGAAACTGACACACCATTGTAAAGCAATTATACTCCAATAAAGATGTTAAAAAACAAAAACAAAAACAAAAAAACAACTGTGTTTGGAGCGTGTGGGGGACAATGAAGAACAATACCAGGCCTACAGCCGGGGAAAGAAGGGGTAATGTTAACTGGGAGTTTATTTAGCTTGGTTTTTCCTTGGAACAGGATCATCAACTGGAAGGTGTAGCATGAACAATGGGTAAAACCCAGGAGGAATGTACCGGTAATAAGGCTGCACTGAACTAATTCAAATTAATCGTGTTTCGGCCCAAGACTAATTACATGCCAGGGAACCAAAAGAAGTTCTGGAGAAAGAGCTTGTAAATGATGCTCATTTGGTTCCTTCAGTTTCCAAAAAGGAAGCCATTTAGATTCTATAAATTATAGGTTGGGGAGCTTGAGGTTGACTTTATTTTTTTTAGAAAAAGTATGAATGAATGAAACCATTCAAAAGAGGGTCTGAGAACTCTTGAAAAGGAAGCATTTTGACAAAGTCATGTGTGCGGAAGGGGTTTGGTGACTAAGGCTCGCTAGATTCTATGGGATAGGAATAAAGTGGGAGGAATCAATGTGAGATTCGGGGGTAGACGGACCAGAGATGGCAGAGGAAGACAGCCTGGGCTCTGAAGTCCTGGGAGGTGGGCACCCAGGAGGCAGAAGGGGAGTCTGAAAACCACGGGAAGGTGCAAGAGTACTGTAAAGACCTTCTCAGGAAGGAAGGTCAGGAAGCAGGAGGAACCAGCCACCTTCAGGTGCATGCTGATGTTGGCTGGAGTTGAAACCCGAGGCATGGGCCCAAGCTTAGTCCGGCACTGAGATGCAAACTAATTTGTCAGCAGAGTCAGGGTCTGGTAACACACACACATAATCCATTAACATGCCCGTACTGTGTATCATAGCCTAATTCTTCCCCTTGATTTGTGAGCTTGTGAATGGCAAAGGGCCATTTCCTGCCTAAAGGATCAGTGATTATGCAGCGCTTGATTGAACTAATTTCACTTCTTTTTACCCCAGTGTTTCTACGCTAGAGACCCAGACTTCTTATAAGCACAGATGGTTTCCAGTGTGCTTATCATGGATGAGGTGGAAAATGAAAACGAATGAGCTTTCAACTGCTTAATTACAGAACCCATTGTTTGAACAAATCCAAGCAGAAGAGCTTTGATGAATAGATTGATGTTAAATTGAAGGAATGGATTTTGTGGTGAGAAACAGCATTCTAAAACTCACAGAGGGACTTCCCTGGTGGCACAGTGGTTAAGAATCCACCTGCCAATGCAGGGGACACAAGTTCGAGCCCTGGTCCGGGAAGATCCCACATGCCTCAGAGCAACTAAGCCCGTGTGCCACAACTACTGAAGCCCGTGCGCCTAGAGCCCGTGCTCTGCAACAAGAGAAGCCACCGCAATGAGAAGCCCGCGCACCGCAACGAAGGGTAGCCCCCGCTCACTACAACTAGAGAAAGCCAGTGGGCAGCAACAAAGACCCAACGCAGCCAAAAATAAATAAATAAAATTTAAAAAATAAAATAAAAAATAAAACTCACAGAGCTTGTTCAAATAAGATATATTTGAAGTAGACTTGAATGAAACACTGGACAAAATTTCAGATGACAGGTTGTTGGAAAGAATGCCTAATATTCTGGAGGACAGATCGAGAATTTAAAGACATCTTGATAGGCCAAAATAAATTCCAGAAGCAGTGAAGACTCAGTGCATTCACCAATGTAGACTCTACCTGGAATATTGCATTCAAATCTGAATGAAATATTATGAGGGATTCTAATAAATTGGAAGGTAAACCACTGGAAGGTAGTCAGGATTGTTAGAGATTTGAAAACTGTGTCATAAGAGAGCTTGATGTTATACATCATTTAGGAAAAGAGCTGCTCAAAAATGAGGCGAAGGCATGGATATGACAGCTGCCAAGTTTGAAGCCTGCTGGCCAGAGAGGAGGTTCATTCATGGGGCTATTGTTCTACGGAGACGCCATGCCAGATGGAGAGAAAAATTCAGAACCCAGGAAAAGAATTAACAAACTGGAAGGAGCTGGGCAGGTGGCCGATCTCTGGGGCAGGAGAATGAGCAAGACCAACCCTGCCCCAGGGAGGCTGTGGGCAGAGGCAGGGTCAAGTGGATGGAGCTGGGCCATTCTGGAACTGACCCCAAGACCACTGAGCACCTGTGGGCACGTTCCCTGGAGGCGCCGTTCAGCAGGACTCATTGGGTTAGGACAAGGTTCTGCTGGTGGCAAACTGGACCTAACTGCCCTGTGGAGATGGATGAATCACTGTCTTCCCAGAGGGCAGAACCTGGAATGTTCCAGTGCTTTAGCACAAGGGTTTAATCTCTCTTCTGAGTCTGTGGGTTGACGGGGTTCTGATGGGCGGACTCTGCCCCATGCGGTGTTGGCTGGGGCTGCGGTCAACTGGGGCTCAGCTGGGCTATGACATCCACAACAGATCATCACACAGCTGGCAGGCAGTGCTGGCTGCTGGCTGGAGCTTAGCTGGGGCTGCTGACCAGAGCGTTTTGACTCTCTTCTCTGTGGCCTCCCCACATAACCTGCACTTCTCCCTGCATGGCTGCGGGATCTCCACAGGAGTATTCCTGGTGTGTGACAGTGGGAGCTGTAGATGGGTAAGGCCCGTCCATGGAAGTTGCACAGTCACACTTGCGCTGCGTTTTACTGGGTCAAGAGAGTCTGCAGTCTCCCCAGATTCAAGGGAAAGAATTCCACTCTGTAAACAGCAGGTGCATCATAATCAATGATCAGTCACATCACTTCTTTCACGGTCTTTCTGTGATTGGCCGCTAAGCATCTGTTATTGGGTTCAAACACAGACAGCAAAGCATGTACTTGTATTTCCTCCTTGTCTCCCGGTGATAAACCCATGTGACATTTTACAAACATGGATGATTGAAAAGGAGAATTGGCCTAAAAGATGAAAGTGCAGGAAGAAAATGAAAAGCAATCATGCTGGGAGTGGAATTTGGATTTGAACGTAAATGGAGTCACAACGAAAAGCTGACATGGGGGATGTGGACACTCTAGCTGGGCAGCCAGAGAAATTCTGTGAAGGTGAATTTATTGCATAAATGAGGAAAGCAGTCGTGATGGAAAGAAGGATGTCTCTTAGAGAAAGTGACACCGCCAAAAAAACACACTTAAAGGAACCCTTGGGGGTGTTTCACAGCACTGAAAGCTCAAAGGAAGAAATTTTGGAAGCGAACCCAAACTTAGAAAGAGGTAGGGCAATTCCCCGAGGCATAGAGAAGATGCTCACTTAATGTCAGAAGTTACACAGTGGGAAGAAGAAAGCCAGCACTGTTCAACTACTATTGGTAAGTTTTTACCAAAAAGTGAAACACTTTCTCAATGTTTTTGATGCCTGAACTTATGGTGTATTCAATAGATACTAGTTTTACTCTTTTAAAATTTTCCTATGCATTTCTAACCAACAGTAAGAGAGTTTTTAATGTTTTGACAAAAAAATTTTAAAGGTCAAGGAATAATCATCATTTTTCCCATTTATTATTGATTGGTTTGCACAGTATCAGCATCTAGGGTCATGTTTATGGTCTCACGTTGCAAAGTGAGGACCACCTCTGTGTGTGTGTAAATATGAAAATAAAAATAAATACGTACACACATACACATGTACACAATAGCTTGCTTTATGGTAAAAAATGGGGCCTCCTTTGGAATGTTTGAGAACCATGAAGTGGGCCTCCACCAGGGGCTACTTTGGGAGTTTGTGGGGGCACTTTTTGGTTGTCTTAATGATTGGAAGGTGCTGCGAGCAATTGGTGGGTGAGGTCAAGAATAACAAGTGTCCTGCTTTGCATAGGACAGTGAGGGCCACATGGCATTTGAATGCCCCGCCAGACATTTGTGTAAGTGAAAAGCATGTTTAAAATTATTTGGTCTTCCAACCTAATTCTATTTCATGCGATAGTTTAAAAATGTTTTAATGTAATTGAATTTGTGGGAATGCAACTACTGTGCAAATTAATGAATGATTGTACTTTGAACCAAGAAGTTTGCACCATTTTGGAAAACAGCATCATCGATGACAATGGTGCTTATGGAATCTGTATCTTTATCAGCCTGACTCCGTAGTGTGACGGTCACAGTGGCCAATATGCGTGCAAGCATCTGACTCCTTCCTCACATCTTCTCCTCTGGTTGGTTCTGAGCATGAACTTACTGAAAATCATATTTTATTATGGATTATTTCTCCCTTCTATTACAGGGAAGAGTTTATATTGAATTTTAAAAATCATGTGTGTAGGTAAGCTATATTAGCTATGAATTTTGTCTCAAGATAGTAAAGGGAGTGTTAAAAACGTTTATTATAAAGGACAGAATACTGGATCTGCCAGAGTTGAGAACCATTGGTTTAGAAGGAGACACACACAGGAATTGCTGAAGTGCTGTGTGTGCAGCACGAGTTGAGGGGAGAAGAGAAAAAGGTGGAAGGATGGTTCTAGTGATGGGAGTGTGGACACAGAATTTTTTTTTTAAAAAAATTTTTCCTGATTCCCTTTTTAAAATTAATTTTTACTGGAGTATAGTTGCTTTACAATGTTGTGTTAGTTTCTACTGTACAGCAAAATGAATCAGCTATATGTATACATATCTCCCCTCTTTTTTGGATTTCCTTCCCATTTAGGTCACCACAGAGTGGACACAGAATCCTTAATAACAAGAATATATAATGCTTTATTTTAAAAAGTTCCCTATACTCATGGAAGGTTTTAATAAGTGGCATTTTGGTGAATTTTAAAAAAGAGAGGGAGACATATTCCATGAATAGATCAGTACAGAAGAGAAGGAGAGAGAGAGAGAAAGAGAGTGAGAAGAAGAGAGAGAATTGCTTTGGGGAGTGTATTAGTCAGTATAGGCTAAGCTATGTTTTGGTAACAAACAAGCCCCAAATCTCCGTAGCTTAAAGCAACAAAATCTTGCGTGCTTCATGGATACACTCACTACCTGTCCACTGCAGGTGGGCAGAGGGCTCTGCTCCCTGTTGCCTCACTCAGACAACCTGCTGAAAGAGGAATGGTAGGGAGAATGAAAAAGTGAGGAGGAGTACATTGTTCAGATGTTTCTATCTGGAAGTGACACACGTCATTTCCATCCATAGTTCACTGGCCAGAGGAAGGCACATGGCTAGGCTTAATTTCAGTGGGGCAGGGAACTGTAGTCTTTCCTTATGCCTGGAAGTAGAAGGAAGCTGGGTTTTGGTATAGAATAATGCCTACCAGCAGAGGAAAGCTAGAACTGAGACTGGGGGTTCAGCAGGATAAAAAGTAGATACTAACCTAAGAATAAGGCCCAGAATTTGCAGAAATTTGGGGAGGCCCTTGAACTTCCCATCAAGCATGGAACAGCACATTCAATCAGCAAAGGTGAGTAGCTGACAAGGGGTGACCAGGAATCAGGAATTGGCCCTTCCCACCACACCCTGCAGCCCGCCCTTGGGCACCCAGCAGCACTGCTGACTTTGCCAGGAGCCCCTTCACCACACTGTGAAGGAAAGAAATCTCTGGGGTCAAATGATCAGCAAAGTGGTCTCTTCTAGGACACATAGGGGATGTTTTCAGTAGAAAGCTGCTGTGCGAAATCAGGAAGAACAGTCTGGCAGAGTCTGGAAGAATGATTTTAGAGCTCCTGCTTACTGGGGAAAAGATTTTAGTTTTATTCGAAGTTTCTGTTTTTACCGCGATTCCTAAGTCTAACCAAAGTGGCTTTTGGAAGGTGTGGATCTGCAAATCTCAGCCAGTAAATAACCGGAAATGTTTTCATATGTGTCTCCACTAGATGGCGCAAGGTGCTCACCTATTTTGAGGTGATCCAAAGGCCCTTGGGCAAAATAGGGACCAAGAACAGTAAAGCATTGACCAGGCAGTGGGTGGAAACGAACTCCCGTGTCATTCTAGAATAATCATAGGAGCTCTACTGTAGTGGCACTGCATAAGCACACGCCTAATATCACCAGTCAACCATGCAGTGTTCCCTCCAAAAACGCTGGCATCGTCATGTATTAAAATTATTGATCCTGGGCTTCCCTGGTGGCGCAGTGGTTGAGAATCTGCCTGCTAATGCAGGGGACACAGGTTCGAGCCCTGGTCTGGGAAGATCCCACATGCCGCGGAGCAACTGGGCCCGTGAGCCACAACTACTGAGCCTGCACATCTGGAGCCTGTGCCCCGCAACAAGAGAGGTCATGACAGTGAAAGGCCCGCGCGCCGCGATGAAGAGTGGCCCCCGCTCGCCGCAACTAGAGAAAGCCCTCGCACAGAAACGAAGGCCCAACACAGCCAAAAATAAATAAATAAATAAATAAATATTTTAAAAAAAGTAACAAATGTTCAAGTACAATTGGTGTCCTTAAAAAAAAAAAAAAAATACTGATCCTGACATACAACACATAAAACTCATGAATACCCAAGAGAGATTCACTTCTAAGTCTTATTCAGGAGCTGCACTTAGAAAACAGAAGATATGGATAATTACTTACTGTAAACTAATCAGCCAGTCGAGCAAGGCACATTTACTGAATACTTTCTATATGCCAGTATCCTAAGGCGGGTACCCTGGGAGTGGAGTCCCACATACCCTTAACTCGACTTCCCTGTTGGTAACATCTCACATAATTATAGCACAAGATCAAAATCAGGGAAATTGTCATTGGTCCAATCCACAGACTTAGATTTCACCAGTTTTATATGCACTTGCGTGTGTGTGTGTGTGTGTGTGTGTGTGTGTGAAGGGGGGTTAGTTCTTTACAATTATATCACGCATGTAGACGTGTGTAACGACCACCACAGTCGATACAGGACAGTTTCATCACCACAAAGATGTCCCTTGAATTGTTACTCCTTTATAGTTACACCCAATCCCTCCATCGCTCAGCCCTTCCCTGCATCCCTAGACCCTGGCAACCAGATGGGATGATGCACGTGCCAACATTAATGGGTGTATTAGTCAGCTCAGGCTGCTGTAACAAAGTTCCACAGACTGGGGGCTTAAACAACAGACATTTATTTCTCAAGTTCTGAAGGCTGGAAGTCCAAGATCAAGGTGCCGGTGGATTTGGTTCCTGGTGAGAGCTCTCTTTCTGGCTTGAAGACAGCCACCTTCTCACTGTGTCCTCATAGAGTGGAGAGACAGAGAGCTCTGGTGTCTCCTCCTCTTCTTATAAGGAGGAGACCCCACCCTTATGACCTCATCTCACCCTAATCACCTCCCAAAGGCCCCACCTCCAAATACCATCACATTGGGGGTTAGGGCTCCAACATACGAATTTTAGGTGGACACAAACATTCAGTCTACAACACAGGTGATGACTGAGGACCAGTGGACCCTTCCTTATACCCCCAATCCATTCCCTAATGACTTGATGGAACTTTGGACCCATCCAACGGAGAGGAAGGAAGGCAAAGAACACTAAATTGACTAAGAAAACAGTAATTTGATTTTTAAAAGATGCATATGGATGGTTTATCATGAATAGGCAAGTGTAAAGTTCATTCTACACAGGAGGATGGGAACTCAGTATGGAGAAAACCTTGAGATACAGGGGAAAAAGGATTACATATTTTGGTTCAGCGAGTCTGCACCCGTGAGACTCAAACCTGCTGCATGTGTTCCAGAGACAAGAGAATTTCTCCTTCACCAGCCAGGCAGCAAGCCTGTGAGCACCGGAGAAAAAACTCGATGACAGCTCTGTTGTTAAGTCTTGATTTCAGAGAGTGCGCTCTATCTCTTGGCATCAACCACAAACCCAACACTGTTTTGCTTTAGTCAAAACCCTTCCAAAGACATACCTGTGGCTTTCAGTGAAGTTCTCTGGACATCTCCCAACATCTGTCTGGAAAGGATCCAGCAGGTCATCAGGGAGAAAACTCACGCTGTGGATGAACTCCAAGTTTTGCTGGCTTCTCCATCTTCAGTGCCTCAGAGAGAAAGAAAAAGCCTGGTGGGGCATTCACGTTGGGCACTGAGGCAGGTTGAACTGATCCTCCGTCCCTGTTGTAGCATCAGCAAAGTCTCTGTGCTATTTCAAGTCTTCTGTGGTCCCCGGTTAAATCCCAGAAAACCAGGACACCTCTCGGGGCCCTAGGCATCCTTCCAAAGGATAAGATTAATTCCTAACTTTGCACTGAGCTTGTTCGGTGTTTAGTGAGCACTTCTACAAACCATTGCTCAACGAACAAATATTTCTTCAGAATGATTTGCCTGGCTTTGAATTACTCTTTAACACAGATGCAGAAAAGTAAAGACAGCCATCCACAGCTAATGCTGAAAAGTGAGGAACTGGCTTTGATTTTTTGCATGTGTGTGCATTTCAGGAAATAAGGCCAAATTCATGCTAGTTGTGCCTTCTGATGACCTCAGGAATAATAAAAATATATTACTATATATAATCCTTAAAATTTTTCAAGGGAAGGCGATACCTTAGTCCGTATGTTTGCAGAAAGATGATAGCAATTTCTGAGAGCAGATTTTTTGGGGGGATCCTTGAAGGGGCAAGGGTCTCCAGCATAGAAAAATAGAGGTAGGAGTGGGGAAAGTGACAGATTAGAACTCGCTTCTCTCACCATGAGAACTCAAGCCTATCAGGATCTAATCCTCTCAGAGAAGATTAAACATCGGATAGAATGTTATATTGAGGGTCAAATTCTGTTGTCTTTCCCCTGCTCTTTTAATTATAACTCTCACAAAGATGAATAAATAATAAAGAGAGATAATTGTGGGCTAAAAGCATTTTCAGCCATTGAAAGTCAATATTCTGCTCTTTCTTGGAAAATAGTCACCCCCAGAGAGGTAAACACTTTGTCTAAGGTCTTATGGCCATGCAGGCTGGTGCGGTAGAAATTCCCAATGAAAGGCACACCGTGCAGAGCAGGCCATTCTGAGTCTTCCTTACTGAGTCAAGAAATATTTCTCAAGCTTGGAGGACATGCTGGGGGCTGACGAAGCATATGAAGATGAACAGAACACAGAGCCTGCCCTCCACTGGGTCTTGGTTTAGTAAGAAAGACGTGTAAACAAAGAGATGAGGTCTCTACTAGAGGCGTAAACAGCACTCACCAACCTGATGAGTCAGTGGAATGCATTCCAGCAAAGAGATGAATCCATGCAAAGCAAGGAAGAAAGACAGAACAAGAGAGTGTATAGGAAACCAGAAGTCATTGAGTATGGTGTGTGTGTGTGTGTGTGTGTGTGTGTGTGTGTGTATGTGTGTCTGTGTTTTGGGGCGTACAGGTCCCTCCCATGTGTGCTACTGAGGCTAGCATTAACCCAACAAGCCCAAGCGAGATCAAGTCTGATGTGAGAGAACCCTCAGGAGTCAGCTTTTCCATTATTATTGTTGTTTTGTTGCAGCTACAATTTTAAATTAATTGATTAATTAAGCCCGAACAGGTAATATATTCACAGTGTTCAAAAGTAAAAAAATCGAATATTATGTGTAAAAACAAAATTCCTCCCTTCCTCTCCTGGATTCTGACCTGTTCCCACCCTCTCACCATTCTGCCTTCCCCAAACACGCTTCTTCTATGTTTATGTTTCCTAGAATTTCTCTGCGCAAATACAAGGGATTATGAATATGCTTTCTTATCTTCTTCCTTTCTAATGCTAAAGACGGCACACACTACACTTGCTCTTTTTTCTTAATTTTATAATATATTGGGTATCTTTCTATAGCAACACGGAGAAAGCTGCCTCATCCTTTCTTCCAGCTTCATGCTATCATGTTATATTTAACCAGACTCCTGTTAATGAACGTTTGGATTCTTTCCAATTTCTGGGCATTACAAACAATGCTGTGATGAATAACCTTGTACCTACACCATTTTATATGTGAGCAGGTTTATTTTATGATAAATCCCCCAAAGTGGGACTGATGGGTCAAAGAGTAGATGGATGTCCAGATCTGGTAGAGATTGCTGCCAGAGGGTTACGTTTCTTTGGCTTTTCATTAGTGGGCCTACCACGTAAATCTAGAGAGAGTTCTACATATATGTTACTATAGACTGGCGTCACAGTCACTTAGCCCAGATGAATCCTAGGTGGGGAGTCCACAGCATGGGTGTCCTTAAAAAGCATGTGTGTTCTTCTCAAGACTTGTCGTTGCCAAGGAGGGGGTGGGTGGGGGAGGGGTGGATTGGGAGTTTGGGATTAGCAGATGCAAACTATCACATACAGAATGGATAAACAACGAGGTCCTACTGTATAGCACAGGGAACTATATTCAATATCCTGTGATAAACCATAATGGAAAAGAATATGAAAAAGAATGTATATATATGTATAACTGACTCACTTTGCTGTACAGTAGAAATTAACACATTGTAAATCAACTATACTTCAATAAAATAACTTTTTTAAAAAGTATGTGTGCTCTTTCAAATGCATAATGCATCACATGAAATGTTTATTGAGCCTAATTTACACTGAGAGCTTTGGAGGCTGTGTAAATGTCTCTGTCAGATTCCTAAACAACATAACCTATCAATACAGCATGTGGCAATGAGCCATTTAATTTAACTTTAATGGTTTACTAAGAACAACTTACTTGATTTACAACTGGTTGCTCACTTTCACGTGGCTGTACTGAAATGTCAAGTTTATTTGATTTGCAATTGTACTTTTTCCTTACATGAGAAGGTTAGACCACATGTTTATCAAGTAAAAATGTATTTTTTAAAGTTTCATTAACATGAAAGGTTTATTCAAAAAAGCAAAAAAATATATATTTAACTACTCACTTTATAGTATTAATAATGGCAGCAAGCATGGGTCACTGCAACAGTAATAATTTTTATAACACCTAGGTATACGGTACCGTTTGTGGAGGGTGTGGGCGGGATTTCAGAATCATCTGGGAGATTTCCCAAATGGCATGTTTTCCCCCCAACGCCTTCCTGAGGCTCTGGTTCACCACCTCCTCCACCGCACCACCCCCAGGGACATACTCTTCTCACCCTCCCACCCCAAGGACCCCCAGTGAGACACTATCACTAATAAGGGTGACAAAAACCTTGAAGTCAAGGACAGTTCTTTAAAAAAAATTAGCTTGATGAAAAAAATATACCATAATGCCTCCATTTACTTATCTCCTTTTGCAAGGGGCTGGACAAAACATTGTCACGAGCCTGCACTGGTCTGCAGGTTTGCCCTTGGGGACTACTGCGATCTCCTTTCCCACCTGTTAGCTCAGGAACATTCTACAGGTAACTCCCCAAACTTGGACCTTTCCCCCAGCATTCTGTGTTCTTTTCCCCGATGTCAAAGCCTTTTCCACTCTTGCACCTTCTCCTTCCCTTGTCTCCTTAATGCCCTGTCTTCTCCACCTGGAATCAAATCTGATTCATGCAAAGAATAATTTCCACTTCCTCCCCGAAGCCTTTTCTAATTATTCTAGACCACAATCACAATCTCACCCTCCTCTCCACTTAGCATCTCACCACTGAGCTCAAATTATGCTGTCTGTTAGTTCCACCTTCATATCTAAATGGTAAATTCTTCCAGGTTGTGGACCGTGTCTAAAACCCCTGTTATAACACAGCTAGCACAGGGCATCATAAAGACAGAAACACATTCTTTCAACCATCCATCAAACACACTGCATGTCGACTCTATTCCAGGCAGACTGGGAATATAAAAATGAGCATGAGACAATCCTTGCCCATGAGCAAATCAAGTCTAATTAGGGTCTCAAATCTGTAAGCAGATAATTAAAATAAAATATGATGTGTTACACTTTGTGAATAGTTGATAAATTCAGCAAATCATCAATCAGAAGAAATTGGAAAACTGTATTCTCTGCTTCCAGTTTCACAAATCTTCTGTCTGGGTAAAACTCACTGTCTGTAAACTAGGTGAACAGTGGGTATAACTAGACTCCCAAGATATCAAGGGCTCCTGAGAAACCGTGGAGCCAAAGCCAAAAGGAATCCGTTTCCTCCCCAGTCTTTTTGATTAAAAAAAAAAAAAAAAGGCAAGTTGTAAGAAACTGTCAGGATTATGCAAAGTTGTCAGGGGTCCAGGAGAAACACAAGGCCATGTAAGTAGATAAAAAGGTGAGACCAAGGAGGTGAGAAAGAGTTGGCCCAGAATAGAACAATGGCCTTGCAAACACTCAGAAAGGAGCACAGGCCAGGGAGGGACTGAGGGTGGGGGCCGGAGGAAGGGCTTGAATCTCAGAGCAGCTGGATAGAGGGACCAAGGGGTGACCATCAGGGGTAAGTTCAAGGGAGAAGAAAAGAAACCAAATGGACAGCCTGCCTTCTCTCTTCAGTCTCTGCCCTGGCTATGCCAGCTGGGCCCATCAATTGGTGGTCTCAAGTGGGGGACCAGGGGAAAGCCCCTAACCCTAATGAGTCTGATTCTAAAATTTTGGAATCCCTGGCCCATTCTTCAGTTACACAAGGGAGCCATTTCCTGGCAAGAGCCGGCACGGGGGCCTCTCTGACCGGCAGCTCCTCTTCGTTCTTGCACTACGAAGCCCTTGCTGCTGAGTCCTAGACCCAGATTCTGTCAATGAGCACCTGGGTCCTGGCTGGAGATTTGTGCCTAACTGGAGTGTGGGCCTGGTAAGCCCCTGACGTGTCTCCTTGGAAAAGTCAGGATAGGGTTTTGGCTTTGAGGTTTTAGAAGCTTTGTGGTCTCAAACTGCAAAGTCAGCAACTCCTGGCATCAAAGGACACAGGCGTGGGGATACCTCAGCCCCTTCTGGGGGAGGACAGTTAAATTTTTTTTCATCCACATTTATAAGGTCAATATAAATAATTATCTATGCTTATCAAGAGTTTTGCAAACCTTTCACAGGGTTATTTGGTTTCTTTGTGGGTTTTTTTGGCAGCGAGGCATGTGGGATCTCAGCTCCCCGACCAGGGATCTAACCTGCACCCCCTGCATTGGAAGGTAAAGTCTTAAACACTGGACCGCCAGGGAAGTCTCACTGAGTTTTATTTGTATCACACTACCTAGTTTTTAAAGACCATCCCTATCTGGTCATGCAGACGCTCTGACATCACACAGAAGCCTAGGCTACTACAGTCTGCAAATACTGGGAAGTTTAGAAACTCTCTCAAGTCACATAGCTAGAAAGTGACTACAGCCCAGGCCTCCTCTGCCCCAGCACAGCCAGCTCCGCGGCAGGGGTGGGGGGCACCCCCAGGCCTCCAGTCTCCTAATTCCATTCATGGAATGCTTCTTCAATGCTAAGATACCCTCAGCACAGTGTTACAAGTTGTGGAAGATGCCTGCCCTCAGGGAAGGTGGGATCCATTTGGTCAAAGGGGCCACAAAATAATGTAACAACGCACTAGCACCACAGTCTAGAGTAGAATTGGAGAGTCCTACCAGATGAAGAAAATAAAACTCTTCTCTTGACTGTTTGACCTCTGCTGAAACCAGCTGGGACAAATTGGGACAAAGAGCAGATATAAGGTCAAAAATAGAGTCCAGTAGGAGAGGGATGGTAGAAAGACCAAGACCGGGTCCCAGTCCTGTTGGAGGATTGATGGAAATAACAGTAGCTGTTATTGTTTCCTTTCAAATAACCCAGCTTTGTCCAAATTCAACCTTCATTTCACCAGTAGGTATTTCCCTTTGGCAGCGAGGAGGTGGTGGGGGGAATAGGCAAACCTTGATTCCAGATTTGGGGCTCTCCTCCTTAGTTTTAAAATGAGGAGGTGGGTAGGCAGGCTTTGTACGCTGCAAAGTTTCTAAGTGCGCCTGGGATACATCTGTAACTCACGGTTAGTAAAGAACTAAAAATAAAAATCCTTTGACTTCCTTCTCCTTTACCAGTGTTTTTGTTGCAGAAACCCCGCTGGACCAGCTACTGTCACTTCGTGTTGGTGGCATTTTAAAAAATTAGTCAGTGGTTAGGCTATTAAATGTTCAACTGCTAATGACGATGATTTTCCTTTCATTTATTTTACCATAGCAACATTTCCCCCTCTCTTAATGTCTTTGTTTAAACAATCAGCATTTCAACAAGAGTAAATATAATATTTTAAAAAGAGATATCACCATAAGCTAACACACCGACTGTTTTCATTTTTCCCTGCTTCTGATGTCCATGCATATGTATTTTTACCTAATTACACTCATACTCTCGATACGTCATGTGGTCTGACTTTTTCCTTTAGATTATGCTGTAAACATTTTCCGTTTCCATAGACCTCGTTATTATTATTTAATAGCTGCATAATATTCCACAGGATGGACGTTCCATCATTTGAGTTAACCATTTCCCTGTTCTTGGCCACTGAGATTGATGCCAACTTCTATTTCTCAGTGTATTGACTTAGATGCAATTTTTACAGAGACATAAAAAATGTCTTTGAGGTGTTTGTCTTTTGGAAGAGGAAACAAACAGCTCCAGCTCATTGTGTGTCTACCAGGTACAAAGATGGAGCCCAGACTCTAAAAGGCCAGTCAGTGGGTGAGTGGTTGCCAGATACTTATTCTATCTATGACAGGACAGAAACATCACCGATAGTTTGTAACTATGATAACAATGACATTCACTTTCATGATTAACAACCAAAAAATCAGAAATACTACGACATGGTGCCAATCCTAGCTTCCTCTTTTCTGTTCCCTTATGCCAGAGCCACATAAAACGGGACCACATTGCTAATGCCATTCTGCATTAGACTACAAATTAGCACCCCTTCATTGGGCCTGTGAGCGTCAGAGTTGGATGCCAAGGGGAATGCGCTGTTCTCTCGGAAGAAGGCAGAAGGTCTCTTGTTGCCTTTAGGCTGGCAGGTGGAGGAATGGTGGTGGTACATACAGTAGGTGAGGGGGTGGTATATATTAGCAGTGGGAGGGTGGTATATATGGGGGGTATATGTAGCAGGTGAAGGGGTGGGCTGTGTACCGAGGGTCAGGCTGGCCCTTACCGTGTTCTCCTGCGACAGGAATGAAGCGAGTCCATGAAGAAGCGGGAGAGGAAGAGAGGGTTGGGGGCCTGGAGGTGGAGGCAGGTGCCACAGGCTGGATGGAGAAGGGAGGCAAAGAAGCCGAGGAAGGGGCGGGGCTTATGGGTGGTGGGGAAGAGGACAAGGGAGGGGGTGCGAGCTGTGCGCTCTGGGCGGTGCGGGGGGTACCCGGCGTGGGTGCAGAGGCGCGGGGCAGGACGGGGGCGGGGCTCGCGGGAGTGCTGGGCCGGAAGCGGGGGGCTCGCGGGAGTTCAGGGCCGGAGGGGCGAGGGGGCGGGACCGAAGGGCGCAGGGGCGGGGCCGGGGCGAGGTGCGCGGGGCGCGGGCGGGAGGTGCGCGGTGGGGCGGGGTCTGTGGTGGTGAGGGGCCCGGGCGGGGCGTGCAGGGGCGGGGCCTGTGGGGCGCGGGGGCGGCGCAAGAGGGCGCGGGGGCGGGGCCGCGCGCGTTCGCAGCCGCGAGCCCAGCGCTGTACCGAGCGCTGTACCCCGCGCGTCCCGCCGCGTCCCGCCGCGTCCCGGTGCCACCGCCGCGGCCCCACCATGCTCCCGCTGCTCGGGCTGTGCTTGGCCCTGCCGTTCTGCGCGGGGTCGCTGGAAGAGGCGCAGAGCTGGGGGGACACTTCGGAGCAAGTAAGTGGAGTTCGGGGGGCCGCAGGGCGGGCCCAGGACGCGGGCTGCCGCCCTTTCCCACCGCCTCCTTCGGGCGCGTGGCTGCCGGACAGGCTCCTGGACGCGAGGAAGGGAGGGTTCACCCCCATCTCCTGTCACATCGTCCCTCCACCTCCTCTCTGTCCCCAGCCTTCTGCTCGGGAACTTCCCCATCTACTGGTCCCTCGAGGAGAGCGTCTGGCTGGCGAAGTTTCTTGCAGAATTGTGTCTGCCACTTCAAAATCCTGCAGAACCAAATCTCCTTGGCCCCTGTTACCTGCGCGGGTTTCTGCTAGTTTTTTGTTGTTCATTTCTGAGCCAGAGCCCCAGGTTAACTACAGGATTCTTTAAGACTCGTGTGTGGGGTAGTGTGTTGTTGCTGTCGGTTCCTAGTTGTTCCAGAGAGAAAGCACATCTAGGAAAAGTTCCAAACTCCTGGAAGCCTCTGCTTTTCCCATCTGAAAACAGGGAGAACACGACTTTCCCTCAGGTTCTTATCAATGCTTTAGCAGTTTAAAGGTGGCCAGATGATGGGCAGAGGATCAAGAACCGAAGGGTCTCAGTTACCCTGGTTAATGCTCTGTGTATCTGCCAGGGTTTTTAAAATGGCTTAACCTCACAGGTGAATGAAACCTGCAAATATGAAATCGCAGTACAATGCCCCATGGATAGGAAAGCTCTTTGACGAGTATAAAACACGTTGGAACAGTTTTCAAAGCGCAGACCTTATAGGGAGAAATGGCTCTGTCCTGATTAAAGGCTCCTGGTGCTGTTTACACACACGTATTTAAGTTGTTTAGCTGATAGCATGCTTTCACAGGATGGGAAGAAGAGATAAGCAAGTATACTTTCTGTCCCCTTTCCCAGCACCTTGGTTTGAAGAGCAGATCTGGAAAACAGAATCTACCTAAACATCCCGTAGTTACTTTCATGTTGACGCTCCCTCAAGGATGTGCTTATCTGTGAAATGGAAGAAATGGTCATTCTCTTGTAGGACTATCAGGAAAAATAACCCATAAAAATTCCAGGAGGCTGTGCGGTGGAGGAGAAACATGCAGGCTTGGGATCCAGAGCGAAAGGCTAGTCTCTCCTTTGCCCTTTACAGCTGTGTGGCCTGGACAAGCTGCTTACCTTCTCTGAGCCTTCCTTTACTGTCCATCACAGCACGGAACACACCTCCTCTTGAGCATACTTGTAAGGATCCAGCTGCTAGTTTATGTAAAGGACCTGGTATACAGTGGGTGCTCAAGAAATGGTAACTGTTTTGGTCAGTGGTTAAGGGCATAGACTTGGTGCCTGGGCTCGATTCCTGATTCTGGCACTTACCAGCTCTGTGACGCTGAGCAAGGTCCTGGGTGCTTCAATCTCCAATTCTGTGAAAAGTGGGAGAGAATAGGGTGATGAGGATTGGGTAGTTAATACACCTAAGGTGCTGGGAACGGTGTCAGCACTTAATGTTGGTGGCTGCTGTTAGGCTTGGGCAGCTGAAATGCTGAGGGTAGGAATTTAGGGTAAAGATCCTAAAACTTTTTTTAGGGGGCGGAGGGAGAAGAATGTGGGAAGCACTGAAACAAAGATTCTGTTTGTGAACTAGGAGGGACTAAAGCTCTGACATCTGCAAGTCCAAGTAGGCTTAACACTGAACTTCCCTGAATAGAAGAACACAGGTTTAGCCCATTTTAGTGACTTCATGCAGTCGTCAACTCACGACACTATTTATTCATCTGGAAAATGACTAAATCAGAAAAGACTCCAAATATAAAGTTCTGTGAAAATTTGCGATTTTACCTTTTTATCCCTACTGTATTAAAAAAATTTGTGTGTGTGTATAAGATGTAGGATTTGAGAGCACAGGCTCCAGAATCAGACTTCCTGGGTTTGAATCCTGGCTCTGCACTTACTGGGGAGTTAATTAACATCTATGAGCCCCTATTTACCCATCTTGAGAATGGGGATGATGAGATTACTTAATTAAAAGGATTTTGAAGATTAAAATAGTTAATATACTTAGAACTTAGAATGGTGCCTGGCAATGCAGTTAGTGCTCTGGTCTCAATAATTATGGTCTTCAACATTATATGTGAACAAGTTTTAAAATTTATTTTTTATTGAAGTATAGTTGAATTACAATGTGTTAATTTCTGCTGTATAGCAAAGTGATTCAGTTATACATATATATATTTACATTCTTTTTCATATTCTTTTCCATTATGGTTTATCACAGGATATTGAATATACTTCCCTGTGCTATACAGTAGGACCTTGTTGTTTATCCTTTCTGTATATAATAGTTGGCATCTGCTAATCCCTAACTCCCAATCCAAACCTCTCCCACCATCCCTCCCCCTTGGCGACCACCAGTCTATTCTGTATGTCCCTGATTCTCTTCTGTTTCTTAGATAGGTTCATTTATGTCCAGTTTTAAATTCCACATATAAGTGATATCATATGGTATTTGGTGAACAATGTTTAAATGTCAATGAATATGTAAGTATTAATGTACCTGAACTTGCCTATTAGCTTGTGTGGCAATTCTTGTGCTGCAACTTGCCTATTAGCTTGTTATATACCTTTAATTGAAAATATTACTAATAATATTCTAGATTCAAGTCCCTTCCTCCCTCTCCACCTCATCTGTAAACAGTGTTACCCGTAGTGTAATAAACCCACTATCAGCAGTGGTTTTCAAACTGCATCCTGCAGAAGGACACTCGGGGGCTCTTTAAACATTCAGATTCCTATGCCCCACCCCCATTAATTTCCATCCTCTAGGTTTGGGTGGGACCCAGATGATCCTGAAGCAGGGGATGCACGGACCACACTTAGACTAATTCAGCTTTGAAAGAACCTTTCAGGAAGTCAATATTAAAAAGCAAGGCTCTTGTATAAAATCAGCCTGCTTTCAAATTGATATGGTTTCTTTTTTTTAAAAAAAATATTTATTTAGTTATTTATTTTTGGCTGTGTCGGGTCTTCATTGTGGCTCGCGGGCTTCTCTCTAGTTGTGGCATGAGGGCTCGCGGGCTTAGTTGCCCAGCGGCATGTGGGATCTTGGTTCCCCGACCAGGGATCGAACCCGCGTCCTGTGCATTGGAAGGCAGATTCTTAACCGCTGGACCACCAGGGAAGTCCCTCAAACTGATATGGTTTCTTTAACTAAGGATGGAGCTACGTTCCCATTATTACAAAAGCAGTTTTTAATTTACAGGATAATAGTAGGCACCAAGTGTTGAGTGTCAGGGAGAGTTTGCTAGGAGCTCTATGTAAACATAATAAGAAGCAATAAAGTATATGGTTAAGAGCACCCCAAGTGGAACCAGACTGCCTGGGTTCAAATCTGGATCCCACCACTTACTGGCTGTGTGTACTTGGGCAAGTAACTTAACCTCTCTGGGTCTCCGTTTCCTCACCTGCAAGATGGCGTTGTTAATGGTTCCTACCTCATAGACGGGGGTGGATCTAAGTTTTGAGAGAGGAGTCAAGTTTACCTAATGGGCAAAGCCCTCTTAAAGAAAAATGCCAAATGCTAAAAGTGCTAAAATAAACATTTATTTAGAATGATAAATAAATCACAGCAAATGACACATTTTGACAAACACTACGAATACCACCGTTTGTTAAGGGACCGTGCAAGTGAAGGATCCTGACGCTTACCTTTTATTAGCTTCTAAACAATAATAAACTATTAAATAAAAAATAGCAAACCCACTTCTGCTCCTGTTTGTTGTGAGGATAAAATGAGTTGATTCAGGCACAGCACTTACACATAGTAAGCACTCAGGTCCTATTAGCTATTTGGGTTGTTTATGTGCAGCCTGGTTGAATCTCTGCCACTGCAAGGAAGGCCTCAGCGAGCTTATGCTCCAGGAGAACCATGGACGTCCACCCAGGGGAAGTGATGCCTGCAGGGGATATTTCAGAGCCCAGATTAGAACCCAGGAGCGCTGCACGCCAAGCCGGGCTCTCAGTGACTCCTCCAAAGACCGCCACTTTCATATTTACAATGTAATGTAATTTGTTTAAATACGATTTTAATTTGTAGCTCCTGGCACATAGATTGTGTTCAGCATAGGCTTCTGGTACCACACTCACAGCGGGGATACATTTCTAATTCCCTGAATCGAGCATTTCTGCAGTTTTAAGTTTTATAGTCTCTCACTCAGAACCTTTGCATTTGGGAAAACAAAGAAAATCAAGACCAGTTTTGGTTTTTTTTAACGCTTTGAAAAGTAAAGTCAAGGAAAGATTCTCTGAGCTCCAGACCACTCGATAATTGTCTCCTTTATGTGCACGGGTGTGATCGTTGCAATGGAGTCCTAAGGCTGGATGGGGAAGAAGGGTATTACGGGAGAGATTCCAGAGATTTACTCACTCCTGAACCAGAACCAGCTATATCTGGTTTCTTTGGGGGGAGGTGGGGAGAAGGATGGGGGAGTCCTGCGAGCTGGGCGATGAGTCGTATGTGACTTCGTGTTCCTAACGAACACTCTCCCAAGGTCCTGTATGCGCTAACATAAAGCAGCCGTGCCCCCCGTGCTGTCAGAGGTCCCGCTGGAGGTCCTGTAAGCTTTCTGTATCTAAGGAGCAGAGGGTCCGTTTAGGAAAATGGGGCCATAGGATGGAGACCTGAGCTTTCCTTGTGGGGTTGGGGGGTGGTCCCAACCTCCTGATTATCTTCCCACAAGCCAGATCCATTTCCCTTGTTTCTCACAGGTTAAAAGAAACAAGGTGACTTGCCTAAGGTTAGTTGGTTTGGGTTTTGTTTTTGTTTTTCCAGCTGCCTGGAAAATTGTTTGGAATTTCAGCCCCCAAAAGAAGTTTCTTCTTCTATTGCTGAGGTTATGGGCCCCCCAAATGGCAAGAGGTTCATAGCAGGACAACCTGCAACAACATTTCTCCAAAGGAAGAGAACTTTTGTGCGGATGACAGAGAATTACCCAGATGGGATCCTCCCAGACTAAGTGTCCTCGGTCCAGGTGATGGGTGGCATCTCCCGTGCTTTCCAACCTGTAGCCCTGGGTTTGGTGTCAGGTCCTGTATCAGATCTCTGAGGCAGCGGACTCCTGAGCTCCTGGCTCTTGGTTTCAGGTTTTCAGAATGCCCTCAGAAGATGGAGCCCAGCGGGTAGATACATTTCTGGCACAGAGCCCGCTGGGAACTCATGTCTTCAGCTGTTTGGCGGTGTGTGGCTGAGGCTGGCCTAAGTACAGCCTGAGGGCATGAACCCTGTCTTTCTGTCCCTCTTTCAGTGGACCCGGGTCATTAAAGCATCCATCCCTAATGGGAATGTGTTTGTTCTGCCTATTCACAACATCCCTCACCCTGGGTGGAATTAGGGTTCACTCCTCTTCTCCTTTCCTGTGCTTTCCCATCTGTGGATTTTCTGAAATGCTTTCACGGTGTTTCTCTTCCCTCCCAATCCTGATCCAACACTGTGATTGATCCTGGGGTGAGAATACCATCTCTGTTATCCAAATTACGAACACTAAGCAGTGCCTGCTGTTTTTTATCTCTGGTTGGACTACCCGATGATGGAGTAGAGGAGATTCCAATCCCCCAGCTCTGATGGTGTTATTGCTGCATTATTTGTGCAAAGGCAGTCTTCAGCCACCCTTGCACATCCTGGTAGGGAATGCTGCTTGGTCCATGTGAGTTAAAGAGGCAGATGATGAGCTTTTTCTCAGCATGGTTCCTGTATTGAACTGGATGCTCTTTGAATTTCTCTTCCCCTTTCATTCCACTCCAACAAACATCCTACACAACTACTTCTAGCCATCCCTCCATCGTAAAGCCTCTCATGGTCATCTGAGAACATAGTGAACTCTTCTGTTTTCCATTTCCTTTGTAAAAATTACCTCGTCTACTAAGTCTTCCTGAGTGTATTTCTTTCAAGTTGGGTAGTATGGTCCTTGATGGCAAAGATCGTGGCTCATATTTCTCAATAAACACTGTGGTCTGGACATCTGTTCTGATGCTGGAGAAGTAAGCTCAGCTCAGTAGGAGCAAAACATCCTATTTGAGCCATCTCTTAATTCTGTTATTTGGGGGTCCATGCTCTGAGATTACTCTTCATGGCAGCCCTTGACATTAAGCTGGAGTCGGTTACTTACCTGTCCTTAACCCACACTCCCAGGTTCTTACCAGGCAATGGGAAAACTCTCAAACAATAAAAGGGATCAGGAATTCCTAACTAAAAACAATGAAGATGACATTGCTGTCATTTCCACTTCTAATCCTAGCTGGCACCAGGAAGTTTTGATTCTGGTTCAGTCTGAGTCTAAATTTGGACTGAAGTGTAGCCATCGTGATCCCCTGAGAGGTCAGATAGTCATCTCAAAAATGAAAAACCAACCTCTGTTGTTCTCCTTAATGCTTGTTTATTTTCTTGGAAAACCTATTTTACAAAGGAGGAGACTTCAAAGAAATACTTTAGATCAACCAGAGAACATAATACCTGAGCAGGGCTGAGCTTCCCTTCTGACCATGGCTATCTTAAGTGGTCCCCAGCCTATTCCACAATTTTAGGAAGGGAGAGGCCTGAGCTGAGCCTGCAGACCCGACCTAGACCTTGCCCAGGACGCCTCTTCTGGCTTTCCTTGGATGGTCCCAATCATCCCATGTCATTTTAGAAATAGAAACCAGTGTCCTCCTAGTCATTGTTTGGTTCTCATAAGGAGCCAGGGCCGATGTCAACCTAAATCCTGTACTGATTCTTTCTATTCCATGTTCTGTAGAATAGGAGACTCTATAATGGCTTATAATGGTAATTTACAGTAGCATTATCTATTTTCAGGAGGGATCAGGGAGAGGATAGTGATTAAACCCGTTTCTGTTATACTTTTAGTTAACAAAATGGAAATACCTTTATTGTTTTTTTCCTATTTGGAAGTGATACACAGTAATTTGTCTAAAACTGAGATAGTACAAAAAAGTTTAAAGAAAAAGAATTTAATCACTCAAAGGTAACAGCCATTAGCATTTTGGGCACATTCTACACATGTAGACACTTATAAAAATGAGATCATGTTAAATATAGCGTTTTGCTACCTGATTTAATCACTTAAAGTATGTCTGAATGTATAAGTGAGGACAGGCCAGGCTGTCCTCGCTGGGGTAACAACCCCCAAATCTCAGTGACTTAAATGACAAACGTTTATTTCTTACTTGTATAACTTGTCCATCTTGGATTGTCGGTGCAGCAAGTGTGATCTTGGGCTTGATGGAGCAGTGACCATATCAAACGTTGCTAATTACTATGCCGGTGAGAAAAGGCAGTTCTGGAGGACCTCACACTTGCGATCAAATCCTTGGTGCAGAAGTGACAGACGCCACTTAACATTCATAACTTACTGGCCAGAGCCAGTCCCGTGGCTCTGTCTTCCCACAAGGGGGCCAGGAAATGCAATCCTTCTGGCAGAGAGTTGGAGAAATATTTGGTGAACAGCACAGAAGTCCAGTAAAATTAACATTGAGGTCAGTAAATAGAGGCCCACACTATTATTTTCAATAGCTGTATTCTAATTAATCAATGTATCATAATATATTTAACCAAACCATTTTTAAAGGATATGTTAGGCTATTTCCAATGATTAGCAATTGTTTTGAAAGTTGCAAAGAATTTTTTTGTACATTCATTTTTTTCCTATTGATTTTTCCCCCATATGATGCTTTTCTGAAACTACGATTTCTAAATTAGAAGACGTGCATACTGGTGGAAATGTAAAATGTTACGGCCGCTTTGAAAACTGGTTTATCTATTTCTTAAAAGTTAAATTGATCATATGATCCAGGAATTCCACTTGTAGGTATCTGCCTGAGGAAACTAAAAACATATGTCCAACACAAAGAACTCTATCTGAATGTTCATGCAAGTTCCACATTATAAATAATAGCCAAAAAGTAGAAATAACCTAAACATCCATCAACTGGCCAATGTATAAACAAAATGTGGTGTATCCACACGATGGAATATTATTCAGATGTAAAAAAGAACAAAGTGCTGATAAATGCTACAAGATTACGCTAAGTGAAAAAAGCCAGTAATAAATGACCACATATGGTATGATTCCATGTATATGAAATGCCCAGAATGAGTAAATCCATAGAGACAAAATAGATTAGTGGTTGCCTGGGGCCAGGGCAAAGGCTGGGGCTGGGAGCTGGTGGGTACGGGGTGCAGCCTTTCTTTTAGGATAATAAAAATGTTCTAAATTGATTGTCGTGGTGATTACACAACTCTGTGCATACACTACAACACATTGAATTGTTTTAAATGAATGAATTTTATTGTTTGTAAATTATACCTCATAAAGCTGTTGAAAAAGGCATGCATACAGTCTAAGCATATTTTCCAAGTCTGTGATCGACATTGTCAAACTGCCCTCCAGAAAGGCCGATTCATCACTCACAGCAGCGGTAGTTAACACTTCTGTTCTTTAAACAGTGATGTGTCATGAGAAATAATCAGCAACCAGCTAGGACTTTTAAATTAGTCCAGAGGGGCTGGTTAATTATTATATGATTTTTAAAAATAAGGATGTTATTACCGTCCCATGCCCCTCCTGTGCATGTGGGAAAATATAACAAATCATCCACAAAAAACACAGTAAGAAAGTTCAAGGTAAGTTCAGGTTTGCTTCCAGAGTTTCCTGGAGTTTTGAGCGGAGTGAATGAGCCCATCAGTGTTGAGCTGACAGGTTTACTCGTTGTAACAGACACAACAGCAAAGAGCCGATTTTCAAGCCAAAAGTGAATGGAAACCGAAAACAGATATTTTCTAATGAACTCTGTCCTGGCCATTTCATCTGTCTTCCCCTAACAGATGTAAGAACCCTCAGGTGAGGAGGGTGTGTGACATCGTGGGTTCAGCAGTCAGCCAGGTCTGAGAGGGATGAATTCTAATCCTGGCCTGGACGCTCCCTGGTTACAGGTCCAAACTGCTTTTCAGGATGGATAACCCTTTGCGTGAATTCGAATTGGTTTTAACCCCCCTCATGTAACTCACATGAGAATGACCTCACGATCATATTTTATGTCTCTTTTCTTCTTCTAGGTTGCACTCAGGGTCCCAAGGCAAGTCAGGCTGTTGCAAAGGCTGGTATGTATATTCACGTATGTTCTCTTAAAAATCTGTTCCCCTCGCTGTTCTGTGTATTTTGAACCAGGCAATAACTATGTTCGCAGCTTCTCCAAAGCTGATAAATTGCATGTAGAAGAAATCGAACATGAAACAGTGTAGCTTCTGTAAGGCTTTCTTTTATAGGCTTTTATAAGGCTTTCTTTAAGTGGATTTTTTTTCTGAAAAGAGACCTGATTATTCCAGTAGAACTATAAGGACAAAGTGTGAAGTTTTCAAAGACCTTCTTAGAAAAAAGCCCAACACCTAAGTGAATCTTTACTTTTTTATGATGTTCTTACACAAGAAATAAAGGCTGTGTTGTGAAGTAAACAGCTAAAGCAAGCAAAGAATTCACATTTGTAGATTAAAGCTTTGTGTAATGGAAGTTGGTCCAGGCTCTCAGTGCATGCTGGAGGTTTCCAGATGGAACTTGGGCAGATAGATGTTCAGGATTCTAAGCATTTATCTGAAATGATCTCAGTCCTTCCTTCCCACTGTGTGTGCCATGACATATCAAAATGTGGGGACACGCCTTCAGGCTCTGAGGCTATGGATTCCTCTGTACATCCTCAGGAATGAGCCATTTACCTAAGGCCTCCCCACTCCTGGCTGGTGGTCGAGTCAAGGCTGGATTGACCATGACCAGTGTTGCAATCATTACCATCTTTACTTGGACCAGAACTTTGTATTCTCATCGTTTTCTGCATGACCTCTTCCTCCCCTCCCTTCTCCTATCCTCCCAATCCGACTCCCCATACCCCAGGTTTGCTGACCTCATTGTCTCATGTTTTTGTCCATGTTCACATCATCATGCACAGACATATGTGAACATAAACGGGTCAAGAATTGTGAAGAGTCTAGATTTTTACCCTACTTACAAGCCAATAAGCTAGTCTGTTGCTGTTTCATGGTTGCTGGCACCAAACAAGAGACTCCTGGGCCAGAGATGAAGGATGATTTATTACTCACAGTAAGAGCAGAAGTCAGAGTGGCAGGATTGGTGCCTTTCCTCCAGCTCCGTTCTCATGTAGTGATACAGAGAGGGCCAGGCGACACCTACACACGTGGCTGGTTTTATCACAAGAGGGGTACTGTAGAGCACAGGGAACTCTACTCAGTCCTCTATGATGACCTATATGGGAAAAGAATCTAAAAAAGAGTGGATATGTGTATAGGTATAACTGATTCACTTTGCTGTACAGCAGAAACGAGCACAGCATTGTGAATCAACCATACTCCAATAAATATCAGTTAAAAAAAAAAGAGAGAAACGCTAAGCTTAGGGAACCTGACTCTTTTGTAATGTGCGCTAAGCCTGCCTGATCTTTGCCCTGGAGGGAGACATTCTCTTTTTTACTCTGGACTTTAAGCCAACCCGCCCTTTGCTCTGAAGGGAAGCCCCACCTCTCTCTTCCCAAGCTGCTGATTATACGAATATCCTGGAAAATGTAGTACAAAACAGAGGTAGCCAGTGCCTCTGCTCGGAAAATGTGCAGAAATACCAGACTCATGGACAGTAGTCTCCCAGCAAGACATAGATACACATATTCATTCATTCAACAAGGTTTTTTTTTGTTTTGTTTTGTTTTTGGCCAAGCCACGCGGCTTGTGGGATCTTAGTTCCCTGACCAGGGATTGAACCCGTGCTGCTTGCAGTGAAAGCGCTGAGTCCTAACCACTGGACTGCCAGGGAATTCCCAACAAGTTATTTTTTTGAATCCTTACTATCTGCCGAGAAATGTTGAAGGCATTGGGAATACAGCAATGAACAAAACAGGCAAAAGACCCTGTCTTTCATAGAGCTTGGATTCTAAAGCGGGGCAGAGATAGACACAGTCAGTAAATAAATGGTTAAGTGTGTTAGGAATAGAGAAGATGCCATGAGAAAAACAACATGGCAGAGGCAGGTGGGGGACCCTCGTGTACATTGGCATG
Organism: Balaenoptera ricei; assembly: GCF_028023285.1. NCBI lineage: Eukaryota > Metazoa > Chordata > Mammalia > Artiodactyla > Balaenopteridae > Balaenoptera > Balaenoptera ricei. Next base: position 24,363,771 of record NC_082640.1, read on the forward strand.
TAGGAGAGTTCTCGTATTTGCTTTCAGACAGTGGGACCATGTAACCACAGCTACTGTTCCCTGCATGCTGACCATGTGCCAGGCATTGTCCTGAGCGCCTCATGTGTCATAGCTCAACCAAATATAGAGACGTTTTACAGATGAGAAAACCAAGGTTCAGAGAGATTGAGTCACTTGTCCAAGATTGCACTTTCCAAAAGAGGTGGTTGAACCAGGATTTTGAGTCCCAGCAGTCTAGCTTCTGAGTCTGTGCTTGTCACTCATACACCCAACTGCCTTCTCACCTGATTGTATTTTTCTATTTCTTATTATTTTCACTCAACAGTGCCTCACCTGGCCTACCTCTATCCGTTCTTTTAGATGGTGAAAAATATTACAGGTTGTTGGCACACGATGGTTTATCAAGCATTCTACTATTGATGAGCTTTCAATATTTTTCCAATTTTTTTGCCCCTATAAATGCTGCTGCAAAAAATTTTTTTTCTAATATGTAGGTGCTTTTAATTCTATGGCTGAGATTTTCAGTAAGAGGATTGCTGAGTCAGAGTGCACATACACTTTTAATTTTGATAGATGTAGTCAGACTACTTTTTGAATACACCTAGTACCTTCTGTCTTAATTTCATTTCTATCAGCAGTGATGAATATGTACATTTCTGCCAGCAGTGCTATAATTACTCCTTTTGATTTGTCAGTCTCTTAGATTTAAAGTGATACCTCATTGTTCCTTTAACGTGCATTTGCCTGAGTTTGGACTTTTCCCCATATATTTATTGGCATTCAGGGTTGTTCTTCTGTGACATTTTTTCTGCACCCATTTTTCTATTGTGTTTTTTTATCCCCTAATTGTCAGTATGTAGGAGACCTTTGTGTGCCATGCAGACTCTGTCTTCTGAATTGGAAGAGTTCTCCCCTAAATCTGTTATTTGTCTATTAACTTTGTATATAGTATAGTTGCCATACAAAAGCTTTAAGTTCCTGAGTAATAAATAAGTTTATCTGTTCTTTATACCCTTCAAGGTTTCATTCTTGGTTACAAAGATTTCCTTGGCCCTTTGCCTTAGACTGATTTATACAATCTCTCAAATTTTCTTAGAAATCTAGGAATGTTAAAAGCCTCACTTTTATTGATACACATATTATAATTTTGTCATGTGGACTTTATTTACCCATCCAAACACTACCAGAATGATCTTTCCACCATAGGTCTGGTGCATCACTCTCTTTTGCAGATGTCTTCAGTGACTTTGTATCACCTGTAGGATTAACTCTGAGGACATCTATGGCCCCTTGTGATCTGGCTCCTGCCTGCCTCTGTAGCCCTCGTTTACCTGAGTCTCCTTGTATTTCGTGTTCTAGCCGTACCACACTAATCTGAATGTTCTCTACTCTAATTAATGAAGAGGACGTGGTGACCACAGCTGGTACCCTTCTATCACTGCCAGCTCATGGACCCCTGGGGATTTGCTTGATATTATTCTGAATTAAGTAGATACCCTTTTAATGAAGCTCTCTGGTATTACAGACACCAAAAATGTGTATGTTTTGAAAAGCAGGAGTATCTTTTTTTCTGAGTCTCCATGGTGCTTAACAGCTACTGGCCTGTTTTCCTAAAATAATTCACTGCCATCCTTTAACCTCCCGATGGCAGGGGCCGTGTCTTGGCATCCCCTTCCTAGCAGATATTCTAAAATTTGTAGCTGGGATGTGTTTTTAGCAGATGTGGTGAGACACACAGACACAGAAATGATCGTCACGAAGGAGGAAGTTTATACTCAGAGATCCCGAGGGATGAGAGGCATGGCAGTGCTATGTGGGGAAGCACCGGGTCAGTCAGGGGGCAGCAGGGACAAAGAGAGAATGCGGCCAAGAGCCTTTATTGGGGTTTTTACAGGAAGGAATTGATGAGTCAGGTTAGGTATGCTGCGTAAGCTTAGGATTGGGTAGTTGGAATAATTTTGGCAGTCTCTGGGCTACAGGGATGGTCCGCAGTGGTCAGGTACCTGGTCCTGGGGTGATACGGGGCAGGGGGAATATTGGTTGTTGTGTGAGAGTTTGGTAAAGGAGGTGGTTTGGGGAGAGGGCTCCGTGCTGATTGGTTGTATCTCGAAGGTGTGCTCGCAGGGGCGTCATTTGCTATCTCTAGGAATCAGCTGGCCCTGGGAGGAGCAGCCTCTCCGAGATCAAAGCCCCAAATGCCAGAGCATCAAGAATATAGAAAATAAGAAAATATAGTCAGTTCAGCAGGTAGTGTGGTGCTGGGCACCATTACCTCACTGAGAGCTACCTACGTACATGTCTGTCTCCCTGCTCCCAACTCTAGCCATCATGGTTTATCTGTTTTAGGGGGTATACAGAATGAATTTTTTTTCTGCATAAAGATGATAATTGCATTTTGTGTTTCCTCTCTAAACATAATGAAATATTGCCCTATAGAATGTATTACTGCAAATGGGCGATTCAGAGCTGATGACACCCTCTGTCTACAGAGGGAAAATTATTTCCCCAAGGTGGTGAATACAGTCATCAGGGAGGTGCCCGGTCTGAGGTCCTCTGCTTCACGTAATAACAGCATGAGCTGTGTTTTTCTCAAAAGGAAGAAGCATTCAGGTTTAGTAAAGATCTCTGGACGGGAGTCAGCCCATTGCCAAGCTCCGTAAAGTGAGAGGGGCTGCTGAGGTTGTTTCTGAGGTTCTCTCCCACCTTTGGGCTGGTTTCTTCTAGAGGTCGACAAAGAACTCGTAGACCGGGATGAAACAGCAGAAGTTTAATCTTCTGGGAAGAGACCTGGCCCCTGGCAAAGGCCGTGGCAAACACTCCCCTGTCACAGTTCCAGATGGCATCTTGGGGGATTCAGGATGTCTTCTGGGTGGATTGATCTTAAGTGACTCACATGAGTCACACAGAAACCTCTGGTCCCCCAAGCAGCTAATTAAGACACTCCCTGCCTAAAAACGCTTTTCCATCTGTTTTGCTTTTGCAGGAAAGATAATGAAGACATTATTATGTCACAGGAAGACTTGATTTCTGCCCCCTGTTTTCCAGCCCACATTCCTAAACAAAATACTGAGTTGAATGCAAATATGGAAAGCGTGTTGGATTTTTAAGAACTGTGCTTTGGGAAAAACCGAGACCACGGTTTTATATCCTCTCTTTTATGACACATTTTCGTAAACCTCTGCCATTCCAGGTTCTGTGCTTGGCCTTGGGGTGGTGCATCTTCTCACGATTTTATGTACCTGGCCAGTATTCTTCGCCCCATGTGCCCTCCTTTCTAACTAAATTGCACTATTCTTTTTTTTTTTTTAACATCTTTATTGGAGTATAATTGCTTTACAATGGTGTGTTAGTTTCTGCTTTATAACAAAGTGAATCAGTTATACATATACATACGTTCCCATATCTCTTCCCTCTTGCGTCTCCCTCCCTCCCACCCTCCCTATCCCACACCTCTAGGTGGTCACAAAGCACAGAGCTGATCTCCCTGTGCTATGCGGTTGCTTCCCACTAGCTATCTATTTTACGTTTGGTAGTGTATATATGTCCATACCACTCTCTCTCTTTGTCACATCTTACCCTTCCCCCTCCCCATATCCTCAAGTCCATTCTCTAGTAGGTCTGTGTCTTTATTCCCGTCTTGCCACTAGGTTCTTCATGACTTTTTTTTTTTTCCTTAGATTCCATATATATGTGTTAGCATACTGTATTTGTTTTTCTCTTTCTGACTTACTTCACTCTGTATGACAGACTCTAACTCCATCCACCTCACTACAAATAACTCCATTTCATTTCTTTTTATGGCTGAGTAATATTCCATTGTATATATGTGCCACATCTTCTTTATCCATTCATCCGATGATGGACACTTAGATTGCTTCCATGTCCTGGCTATTGTAAATAGAGCTGCAATGAACATTTTGGTACATGACTCTTTTTGAATTATGGTTTTCTCAGGGTATATGCCCAGTAGTGGGATTGCTGGGTCGTATGGTAGTTCTATTTTTAGTTTTTTAAGGAACCTCCATACTGTTCTCCATAGTGGCTGTATCAATTTACATTCCCACCAACAGTGCAGGAGGGTTCCCTTTTCTCCACACCCTCTCCAGCATTTATTGTTTCTAGATTTTTTGATGATGGCCATTCTGACCGGTGTGAGATGATATCTCATTGTAGTTTTGATTTGTAAATTGCACTATTCTTGTGCCAGGAATGGGCTATGGTTCATTTCCATTTCTATGTCTTTTGTGTTTTTAGAATATTCTTTTTGTTTTCTTTCACCACATATAAATTCTACATCTCTTTAAAAGCCGTTTCTTACTTTTATGGTCTTCACTGTTTTCTCTTCCTTCTGAGCTCTGGAAAGTCTTCTAGTCAATGAGTAAATATTACTCAGCCATAAAAAGGAATGAAATTGTGTCATTTGCAGAGACGTGAATGGACCTAGAGACTGTCATACAGAGTGAAGTAAGTCAGAAGGAGAAAAACAAATACCATACATTAATGCATATATGTGGAATCTAGAAAATGGTATAGATGATCTTATTTGCAAAGCAGAAATTGAGACACAGACGTAGAGAACAAACATATGGATACCAAGGGGGAAAGGAGAGGGGTGGGATGAATTGGGACATTGGGATTGACATATATACACTACTATGTATAAAATAGATAACTAATGAGAACTTACTGTATAGCACAGGGAACTCTACTCAGTCCTCTGTGGTGACCTAAATGGGAAAGAAATCCAAAAAAGAGGGGATATATGTATACGTATAACTGATTCACTTTGCTGTGCAGCAGAAACTGACACAACGTTGTAAAGCAACTATACTCCCATAAAAAAAAGTAAATACATATATCTCCCTATATCTTCCTGTGTTTCTCTCTATTTTTTGCACTTTCTTCCCACCGTGCCTTGAGAGAACAGATCATGTGTAATATTTCTTCCCAATCCATCATAGAATTTAGAGTCGTGCTTCTGAAATACTACTTTATTACTATTTCCCTTTGGAGGATATATATTTTTCTCTAATTGTTCAAGATTCAGAAAATTCAGTTTTACAAATGTTTTTGATTTTGATTCTCTGCTGAGAGCTGTGGATGAGAAAAAAGGAATAAGTCATGGCCCCTGTTTTCCACGTGTTTACAGGCCAGGAGGGGCAGGGGAAGGGATGGGTAGCTTTCGGGGATGGGGGATAGAGTTGCACATAATTGATGTTAATAGATTTTCAGCGGACAGCGCTGTCACGGAAAGGCAAGGGCTATGCATGTAAATAACACAGGGGCTCCTGTGGGAAAACACTAACTGGGCAGAAGCAGTAAAACTAAAATAGTTTCTTGAAACTTTTCTCACCCTGTCTCTTGGGGCTACAAACCATAAACTGTGCTTCCTCTTGATGGAATGTTGTGGAAAATTCTGCTACATCCATAATCTTAAGGCAAAAGAAGATACCATAGTAGTCAAACTTAGCATTTTGTCAGGCGTCTTCTAATTTTCACATTTTAATTACAGTGATATTTTAAGTGATAATTATCTCATAAATGAGAACAAATAAACATGACATCAAAGATAATCTCAAGGGTACCAAGTGCAGAAGATCTTTAAATACTTTAGAAATAGTACAGGGCAAGGACTCTTTATGGAAAAGCTCAGTTTTGTTTGGAATGTCGTGCAGCTAGAGCTGTATGCTCTGTTTATCAAAGACTTAAACTTAACAAGATTTATTCCCTAGTAGTACTCAACTTTTGTGTAAAGAAGTGATAAGTTGATAAGAAAAAAATTAGGGGGGGTGGAATTCCCTGGTGGTCCAGTGGTTAGGACTCCGCACTTCCATGGCAGGGGGTGCGGGTTCAATCCCTGGTCAGGGAACTAAGATCCTGCAAGCTGCGTGGTGCAACCAAAAAAAAAAAAGAAAAAATTTTTTAGAAAATGTCAGAATGTGGCACTAGTGCAGAATGGATTCAGCTCCCTGCCCTGTCTGGAGTGTTTACAATTTAATGGGGGGGATAACTGAGGTTTACAGGTAACTTTTGAATTGAATCAGCATTACATATACTATGCTTTGGCAGTTCTGTATTTTACTGGTTGTCTAACAGTGACCGCTGGGAAAAGCCTTGATCAGCCAGGCCACCTCTGGAATCCTTTTACAGAAGAGGCAGGATTGGAAGTCAGCAACTCCATAGTCTCATGCTGGATTTCTTACCTCTCACCTGTGTGACCAGGGGCAAGTACCCTATCCTGGTCTTAACGTTGGTAAAGCGAGGGGATTGGACTTGAGAGTTGCTTTTTCTTTATATTTGTCTTGATAGCTTTTACTATAACTTCTTCATTTCAAGGGTGTTTCTAATATGCAGAAGTCTAGTTCCCAAAACAAAACCAATAAAGCACGTAGAGATCAGAAAGAGCATAGAGTTCGAAATAATTAACAAAATGACTAAATCCAGCTCAAGGGCAACTCACACTAAAGTGGGGTTGTAAACTCAAATGTCTAAAGGTGTCCAGGTCTAAAGGTCCAGGTCTAAATGTCTAAAGGTGTATGAGGAAGGTGTCCAGTTTCTGTTGCTGTGTGAAAATCTTCTCCAAACTCGGTGGCTAAAGCAGCGGATTTTGTCCTAAAGAGACTAGATGTTCATAAAGAATGTTTTGTCATCACTGCTTTACAATGCTGTGTTAGTTTCTGCTGTACAACGAAGTGAATCAGCTATATGCATACGTATATCCCTTTCCTCTTGGGTCTCTCTCCCACCCTCCCTGCTCCATCCCACCCATCTCAGTCACCACAGAGCACCGAGCTGAGCTCCTTGGGCTATACAGCAGGTTCCCACTAGCTCTCTGTTTTACACATGGTAGTGTGTATATGTCAGTCCCAATCTCCCAATGCATACCACCCTCCCCTTCCCCCCGCCGTGTCCACACATCCGTTCTCTACGTCTGTGTCTCTATTCCTGCCCTGCAAATAGGTTCATCTGTACCATTTTTCTAGATTCCACATACATGCGTTAATATACAATATTTGTTTTTCTCTTTCTGACTTACTCTGCATGACATTGTAAAGCAACTATGCCCCAATTTTAAAAAAAGAGGGCTTCCCTGGTGGTGCAGTGGTTAAGAATCCGCCTGCCAATGCAGGGGTCACGGGTTCGAGCCCTGGTCTGGGAAGATCCCACATGCCGTGGAGCAACTAAGCCTGTGCGCCACAGCTACTGAGCCTGCGCTCTAGAGCCTGCGAGCCACAACTACTGAGCCCGCATGCCACAACTACTGAAGCCCGTGCGCCTAGAGCCTGTGCTCCGCAACAAGAGAAGCCACCGCAACGAGAAGCCTGCGCACAGCAACAAAGAGTAGCCCCCGCTCGCCGCAACTAGAGAAAGCCTGCGCACAGCCACGAAGACCCAAAAATAAAATAAATAAATAAATTTATTTTTTAAAAAAGAATATTTTTTTAAATAAAAAGTGTAATCATATATATATGATTATATATTTTATATATAAAAATATATAAAATCATATATATATTTTATATATAAAATATATAATCATTGATTATTTCTGATTTCAGGAGTAATTTCCTAAAACCCAAAGTTTTATTCCTTACTTTTGGCTCTGACTTAGATTCTTGGATCTCAGAAGAAGACATAATTTAGGTGATTTACTCAAGCCCTCTCAATTTATAGATATAAAATTCTAGCAGAAATACATGAAGTGTCACCTAGTTATATTAGTTTAAAAGAGTGCTTCTCAACCCTCAGAATCCCCTGGAGGGCTTGTAGAAACATAGGCTTCTAGCCCCACCCCCTGAGATGCTCGCTCTGTAGGTTTGGCACATGGGGTCAGAGGTTCTGCATTTCTACTAAGTTCCCAGGTGATGCTGGCGCTGCTGGTCCAAGGACCACATCTCGAGAACCATTGTTTTGAAATAACTCCTTCTCAGACCGAATTGGAGAACTTGTTTTCTTTCTAGGGGAAAATCTTTCAGATGCGTTTAGATTTTTTTCTGCTTCAGGTTCAGCCACCAGATGAACAGTCTGGTGGAACTCTGCCGCCACCACTGCCCACACTCTGGCCTGGCTCATGCGGTGAAGAGGACACTTAGCAGGAGTTATAATACCATGAGGTAGAAGCAAACGCGTGTACTATAGATGCACAGAGAACAGTGAATAGTTTAACCAGCTTTTGAATTCGCACTGTCTAGCTACTGGCCTTATCAGAAGTTTTGGGGATAAATTTAATTAACACAGACTTCCCTATTTCTGGGTTCTAATTCCCCAAATACTTTCCTGAGCTCAGTATTGATTCTTATTTTACAATAATGTGATTGTCATCTGAATGGAAAAGCCCCAGAGTATTGTTTCTCTAAGTGGATATTGAAATTAATTTGGAAATATGAGAATTTCTTTAGGTGTAATCTGATGTTGTGGTCAATTCAGTGAGTCTAGAAATGTGATCTAAACATAACAGAAAAGTGTTATATACTTCACATACTTCTAAAATTCCAATATTTTATTAAATTCTTTAAGTAGAGTATATTCTCTGTTAAATTGGAAATCTTAACTGTGTCCATTTCTTTTTTTTTTTTTCTTTACAGTTTTAAAAAAAATTTTATATTGAAGTGTAGTTGATTTACAATGTTGTGTTAGTTTCAGGTGTACAGCAAAGTGATTCAGTTATACATATACATATATCTATTCTTTTTCAGATTCTTTTCCCATATAGATTATAACAGAGTATTGAGTAGAGTTCCCTGTGCTATATATACAGTAGGTTCTTGTTGATTATCTATTTTATATATAGTAGTGTGTATATGTTAATCCCAGCCTCCTAATTTATCCCTCCCTACTGTGTTCATTTCTTAAAGCTGGGCTAAATAATTTGTTTCTCTGTCATGTACTGGTTGTTCAACCATGACTGTTTTACAATTGAGGGGAAAATCCGGAAAATCAGGACAAGACAAAGAAAGAAGAAAACAATCACAAGTCAAGGGCTCCCAAATTGAAGATGATTTCTCTTACGGAAAAAAAAAAAACACCACACCTACCCCCAAATGGTTGAATCATGCTTTCATGCGCCATTGAAAATACTGTTTTTTTAAATTTTTATTGAAGTATGGTCGATTTACAATGTTGTGAGAGTTCCAGGTGCACAGTATACTGTGTGTTTTGATTCCAACAGAAAACCAAACCCTTGATGACAGAATTCTCAGTGAAGTCCACCATCATTTCCCGTTATGCCTTCACTACGGTTGCCTGCAGGATGCTGAACAGAGGATCTGAGGACCAGGAAATCACGTTTCAGATGCAGATTCCAGCCGCAGCTTTCATCACTAACTTCACTATGTAGGTGACACCCTGGTCAGAGACCCTGGGTTGAAGATTTCTATGCGGGAGGGTCAGGGGGAGCCTGAGATGCTGTGAGGACACAGTCTTTGGCCGTGAGAATTTATAAATTCTCAGTCCAGCGGACAGTTCGTGGGAAAGAAGGTTGATTCCCTCCCCCCACTTCCTCTCCCTTCTTCCTTCTATCTCTCCCTCTCCCCCTTCCTCCTTTTTATTACCTCTTCTTTTATCCCATTACTCTCTTCTTTCCTCCTTCCTTTCCTCCCCCCACCTTCATTTCCTCTTTCTTTCCCTCCAACAAATGGGTACCCACACTGGGCCAGGCGTGCTTCAAGGTGATTGGTCTACTTCTGTGAAAAAGACAATGTTGCTCTGCTCCAGAAACTCCACTGGGGAGAAACAATAAATAAGCAAACAGATGAATAAATGAGATAACTTCAGACAGTAGCGAATGCTGTAAAGATGGCGAGTAGGATTGAGGGGGCTTGTTTAGTTGGGGAGGTGGCTCAGAGGAGTCAGTGTTGAAGTTGAGATCTGAAGGACGAGACACCATGAAACCTTTGATGTACTAGATAGAATATCTTTCTTCTTTTCTCCTGAACTAAGAGGTAAAGAGATGCAAAATAGGTGTATGGGTTTAATTTTAGGTCTGGGCAAGGTTCAAGTTGGTGAATCTTCTTGGAAGTTTGAGCAGGTCTTCTGATTTCCTCCTGGAGAATCAGAGGCCCCGTGGCTTGGATCTTCCCATTTGGACCTGTTGAAAACTGCCCTGTAACGAGATGAGTGATGCAAGGGGAGTGCCCTGGGCTGGAATGCATTCTTTCTGCACACCCAAGAGGCAAATAAAAATATTTTCCAGGGTTGTCATTGTTATGAGATCCATGTTTGAGTTTGTCTTGGATGGCAAGCTGGTAACGCAGCTGTCTTGTGTTTCAGGCTTATTGGAGACAAGGTGTATCAGGGAGAAATTACAGAGAAGGAAAAGAAAAATGGTGATAAGGTAAAAGAGAAAAGGAATAAAACCACAGAAGACAGTGGGTAAGTACCATTGAATTAAGGAATTAAAAGTCCACTTCAGCCAAGTGTCAAATTTTCTACCCTGCCTACCCATCTTGTTCTCACCCTTTTCTTCAAAGATTTATCTTTTTATTTTTTATCATCATAATAAATAATTAAATATACCTGGTTAGGGACTTCCCTGGCGGTCCAGCTGTTGAGACTTCACCTTCCAGTGCAGGGGATGCGGGTTCGATCCCTGGTCAGGGAGCTAAGATCCCACATGCCTCGGGGCCAAAACACCAAAGCATAAAACAGAAGCAATATTGTAACAAATTCAATAAAGACTTTGAAAATGGTCCACGTCAAAAAAAAAAATCTTTTTAAAAAAATACATATATATACCTGGTTAACAATATAGTAGCTAAGGGTTTATGATGAAAAGGAATGTTTTATCACTCCCATTCCCCAGTTCTCACTTTCTAGAAACATCCACTTCTGATATTTCTGTAGTTTTCTGGTAGTTACCTCCCTCACTCTAAATATTATGATAGTTTCGCTTTTTAAAAATTTCATGATAAAAATCAGATATTATCTGTTGATTCTGTGCTGTGAAGAAAGAGGATTTAGCATATTTACAATACTCCCACTTTCTCTCTGCATTCCAGTTTTTTGTATTATTGTCTTTTTCTTCTTCAGTTAATTTAAGCAGAGTTATACCATCTTAGACGAGCCCTATTATCTTCAATGATGATATTCTGACTCCTTCATGTCATCCTACCTTTTCATTTCCGTTTCCAGCACTCATCTTTTCCTACTTAATCATTTACTTTTGCATCATCAGAGTTATCACCGTTAAAATTCTGATCTGTGATGGTATTTGTATTCTTTGTCTGTAAACTGAATCTAAACACTGAAAACCAATAAATCAATTCACTTTTAATGACTCCGTAAATAACATTAACTAGAGAACCACCTAGTATACTGAGAATCAATTTCCCTCTCTACCAGCCCATTTGAAAAAAAGTCATCTGTTCCCTTTGAAGAAAAACGATCTTAGTATCTAGAGGAAAAGGTGTGGGCTTTATGAGGATTATCTTTTCTTACACTTCATAAATTGTTCAGAATCAGGCAAGCCACAGTTCCATTTAGTTGGATCACAGCAGGAATCTGTTTTTCCTGGAGGTCACCTGTGTCAATCCCCCTCCCCTTTGCTCCCTCGGGTCTGACACAAGGAGAGGTCGGAGAGTTCAGTAGTCTTTGAATTCTCTGCTCTTCAGAATTCCTTGAACCTGTGTGACCTTCCCCTAGTGCAGGCCTTTGCTACTCCTCCCAAAACTAAATTCTAGTTTTTCTTTCTAATGTCAACTGAAAAAATATGCACGACCTAAAAATCAAGAATTACGTTTTATTGGAGGCATTACTGAAGACTATAGCCTGGGAGACAGCTTCTCAGCTCTGAGGGACTGTTCCAAACAGATGCCAGGATATAGAGGAGTTTTTGCTGAAAAAAAAAAGGTAGTCACACGTCAAAAGATTACTGCTAATCACACACACTGAAAAACAACAGACATCTCGAGTTGATGAATTCAGTGCTTCTGTGTATAGGAAGATGCAAGAGTCTGGGCTCATTGAAATTATTCCTTAGATACGTATCTTAACTATCTAGGGCCAATCTCCTGGTTTTCTCCGTCCTGAATCCCCTCAGGATGCATCATGGGGGCAGCTGCAGTGGCTGGTGGCTTGATGATGGGGAAACATTGTGGTCCACGCTAAGGCCTCTCGCTGAGAGAGTTTGGCCGGGGCCCTGGGGGACTCGAGGGAACATGGCTTTCTCCGATCCCCTGTTCCCTTTTCTCTTCCTTCCAGGGAGAAGGGGACGGAGACCTTCAGAGCCTCCGTGGTGCTTCCCAGCAAGGACAAGGCTGCCTTCCTCCTGAGTTACGAGGAGCTCCTGCAGCGGCGGCTGGGGAAGTACGAGCACGTGGTCAGCGTACGGCCCCAGCAGCTGGCGGGGCGGCTGACGGTGGAGGTGACCGTTCTGGAGAGTTCGGGCATCGCAGCGCTGGAGGTGCTGGGGCTCCAGAACAGCCGTCGCCAGGGCAGCGGGCGGGGGCAAGGTGAGTGGTGCTGGCCGGATGCACTCAGGTGTCCTGTGCTGACTCCAAGCTGGGCACTGGCATTAAACCAGATGGCACCCCTGCAGCACGGGCCCCAAGAGGAGGGAGAATCTGAAGGACAGCAGCAAAACAAAGACAGTGCCCTGTACATTTTTTTTTTTAAGCCAAACTCTATCAGGAGATTTTTTTTTTTTTTTTTTTTGGCTGTGTTGGGTCTTCGTTTCTGTGCGAGGGCTTTCTCCAGTTGCGGCGAGCGGGGGCCACTCTTCATCGCGGTGCGCGGGCCTCTCACTATCGCGGCCTCTCTTGTTGCGGAGCACAGGCTCCAGACGCTCAGGCTCAGTAGTTGTGGCTCACGGGCCCAGTTGCTCCGCGGCATGTGGGATCTTCCCAGACCAGGGCTCGAACCCGTGTCCCCTGCATTGGCAGGCAGACTCTCAACCACTGCGCCACCAGGGAAGCCCTATCAGGAGATTTAAATGTTCAAATCATTTGACACTGTCGTATCACTTCTGGGAATCTAACCTTGGTGAGTCGTCTAAAATATAGGTACTGTTACGTGTACAAACCCGTTTGATAATATTTGTAGTAGCAAAAACATTCCTTCATCCTAAGTATTCAACCACACAGACGTGATTAGTAAAATAGGGTTACCAAAACAATTCAGCACGTGATAGAGAAAAAAGAGACACAGTTGTACATACACTTTAATGTTAAATATGTTAACTGTGAAGCTGACAAAAGACCAGGAAGTTATATAAAATAATCATTTTATACTAGGGGTAAGGGAGTATGTGGTCATTTTCTAATACTTTTCTTTATTATTTTGTTTTATTTTTCAATACTCTGTTTTTAAAACAAACTTTTGACATTAACGTAAACAACTAAATAATGTGCTATATCTTTCTAAATTTAAATAATGAAAAATATGTACTGCCAGTTTGACTTAAGACGCAGACATTTTTCTTCATTAGTAAGATTGCTCAATTTGCTTTTTTCTCAAATTTTAATTTTTTAAATAGCACTCTGTTGAAATGATAATGAAAAAATCAATCTAATCTAATTTTAACCACTATATTAATTTCCACTAATAGTTTATATTAAATATTCACTTGCATTGTACCTTATCCTAAATATATCAGTAAGGCTTTATGTCAAATTGGTTATAAGATAGACGTGCCCCAAAATTCACCGGGGTTAGAATGACAAGATTTCAGATATCTGTGACACTGAGGTCAGGGAAGTGCTGAGTGCTAAGTGATCGTGGAATGCGCAGAATCTGAATTCAACCCCTGTGACTGCAAGGAGGGTCCAGAGTCTCCCAAGAAGGCTTCTTGTACAAGAATATTTAGGGATGAGGTTGGAAGGAGAGGAGAGAAGTAACTGGACACGAGGAATAACAGAATGTCGTTATCTTACATGATGCAAAAGCAGTCAAGAGCCAGAGCTGGTATGTGGGAGAGTAAACAGTATGGAACATATGCATTCTGCCCCCAGCACGCAGTTCAGTGAGTGACTCTGGACGTGAGAAGTCGTTCACCCTCAAAGACTGGAGTGTGGATTCAGGTCTGTTATAAGTTGACTCCAGACAGTGGGCTGGCAGTCCATCCAGATCTCATCAAAAAGTTACAGATATCATCAAGGGACCTGACATTCAGAAATGGCATGAGATACATGACACCATTCTTAGGTCATCTAGGTCACTGTGTATATGGTTAGTGGATTTTCAATCAGTTATGAACTATGTCCTTGAAAAAAGCTGACCTGGGCCATGTGAGACTCAGCTTACACATCTGTAAACAGGGACAGTAACTGTCTCTTAGGGTCATTGGGAAGCATTTGTGTACATGTGGTGCCGAGTAAGAGCTTAAGCATCATAATTATTATTATCCCCTTCTATTTACTTTTTTTTCTCTGCAAATCTTATCTCCCCTATTAGATCATAAGTGATTTTGAAGCAGGTCTTTGTCTGATTAACCTTTGTCTCCTTACAGTATTAAACACGATGCCTTTTAAAGAGTAGATAGCTAATTAGGTGTCTGCAAAGTAGAGAAGAAAAGGAAGGAAAAAAAGAAAAAGAAAGGAAAAAGAAAAATACACACCTAATCTAATAACAAAGAACATTTTAAAATTTCATTTCTCCCTAATCACAATTCAGTGGGAAATTTTCCCACGTGGGAAGTATGGTCGTCCTGTTGCAGGAATGAAATGGACGTGTGTCTTGCCAGGTTCAGAACCACCGTGACTCTTCAGAGGTGTCTGCGTTGTGGTGTGTGGGTTATGCTTGGAGGGGACAGGTCTGAATCCTGTTGGTTAGTTGTAAAGTTGCTTACTGCTTCTCTGCAGGGCCTGTGGGAATCTCAGAGGAATTTTTCCAGACCATTGATCTCTTGGGAATCTGTTTATTTTTAAGAAAATTGTTTTCCTGGCTCTTTGCACCAGAGTAGATATTTTGCCTTCCAGAGCGAGAGGTCTCACAGGCCATTACCCAAGCCAGGTGCAGTGGACCGGGGCCCTTTTTGCTCCTCATTCCCATCCAGAGCTCAGCTGTTCCTCTTCCTGCAAAATGGCAGCCCCAGGAGCCAGAGGCATAGGATGTTGTGATTTTGTCTGGACGCTATTGCGTGTTTCCAGAAAGCATCCAGGATAGAGATGCAGCTAGAGTAGCACTTAGACCAGGACGTGGACGGTGATAGTGTGAATGTGGGCCGGAGCCAGCACATGCCTCTGATAGATCTGGCTGTCCTTAAGAGGTCAGACCTCTGGATGTTCTCTAAGCAAATCTCTGACCGCTGGACCCATTGACTTTTTTTTTTTTAATAGTATGTTTGTTAATTAATTAATTAATTTATTTATTTATATTTGGCTGTGTTGGGTCTTTGTTTCTGTGTGAGTGCTTTCTCTAGTTGCGGCGAGCGGGGGCCACTCTTCGTCGCAGTGCACGGGCCTCTCACTATCGCGGCCTCTCTTGTTGCGGAGCACAGGCTCCGATGCGCAGGCTCAGTAATTGTGGCTCACGGGCCTAGTTGCTCTGCGGCATGTGGGATCTTCCCGGACCGGGGCACGAAACCGTGTCCCCTGCATCGGCAGGCGGATTCTCAACCACTGCGCCACCAGGGAAACCCCATTGACATCTTTACGGAAGCAATTCTAGATAAAGATGACTATGTGCTATAGCTGCTAGACTCGGCCCTTGCACACAAGATTATCTCCTTCAGCCTCTAGAACAACCCTCTCTGGGAGCTTTTGTAAAATACTGAGGGTGTGAGTTCCAATTCCGAGTCTCTCCCTAGTTACGTAAAAAGAAAGAGAAAGGCTAAAAGCAGTGGAACCTACCTTTGCCTCAGTTTACTTGTCCCATGTATGGGGATTGGACCCACGGCTATTGAATCGTAAATGAATGGGCTTTTTCTCAATGTGAAAGCCAATTCGGTGAGATGTACTTTGGAAACCAAAGCATTATACTTTCTGGATTATTAAAATAGTTAACTCACGTGCGTGGTTCAAACTCTAAAAGGATACAAATTGGTATTCGGTACAAGACCAGACTCCCTCTCTCATCCATCACCCTGCTCCCTTTTCCTCCAGTAACTCTCCTCTAAAATATTTTTATGATTTGTGGGCTCAATGGAACAGAGTATTTGAAATTAAGACTTTCCTGGAACATCCCTGGATGTGTGATCTTCTCAAGTCATATACCAGGATAGATATTCCATCTATGTGATTGGTTTAAAGCTGGTTATTTCACTCTCTAGGTTAAAATCTCAAACTTCTTATGGCCCTATGGCACCAAAATTACTGCCCTTTCCATGATTTAAAAAACTGGAGGGGGGCATAAAACTTTCATTTATGATCAGACCCCTGATGGCTAGGAGTAAAATAAAATGAGATAAACAAAATAAGAAATAAGGCACCTTGCCTCTTTTATCCCCTTTTGCTTTACATCAGTGATGCTCAAACCTGGCTATACCCTACAGTCCCCGGAGAGGTTAAAAAAAAAATCCAGATGACTGAGTCCTACCTCAAACACATGAATTAGAATTTATCCGGGTGAGGCCTGGGTAGCTGTATTTTTGGGGTTTGATATTATTTGAATTTCTATGAGAAACTGAAATTTTTTATGAGCGCTTTTTAACATGCTTATTTATTGGTAAAGCTAAAGAACAATGTTGAAAATTTTTTCTACCTCTAAACAGATAATGGTTCTATGACTTTCATTGTTTATCGTTTATATTCTTTGCTTTTTGAAAAAGCAGTTTTTGTTGAAGCTTAGTTTGCATAGCATAAAATTTTCTCATTTTAAGTCTACAATTCAGTGGTTTTTAGTACATTTGCAGAGTTACGCAGCCGTCAGCACAATCCAAGTTTAGAACATTCCTATCACCCCGAAAAGGCATTTGTGCCTACTTGCAGTCACTCCCTGTTCCCACCTCAGCCCCAGGCAACCACCAATCTACCTTCTGTCTCTATTTGCAGACAGCTGCATTTTTAAAAGCACCCCAGGTGATTCTGATGGTTGGTAAAAGTTAGGAACTTTTACTTTGGACTTTCCAGAAGAATTTGGGGACGTTAACTATGTCAGGATCTTGACCTACAGAAGCAGCTTTTTTAAAAAAAGATGAATTAATTTTATGTATTTTTTAACCATTTTTTAAAAAAAATGAAATATAGTTAATTTACAATATTGTGTTAGTTTCAGGTGTACAGCAGAGGGACTTAGTTATACATACATATATATTTTCATGCTTTTCCCTTATAGGTTATTACAAAATATTGAGTAGAGTTCCCTGTGCTATACAGTAGGTCCTTGTTGATTGTCTACTTTATGTATAGTAGTGTGTATATGTTAATCCCAACCTCCTAATTTATCCCTCTCCCTACCCCACCTTTCTCCTTTGGTAACCATAAGTTTGTTTTCCATGTCTGGGGGTCTGTTTCTGTTTAGTATATGAGTTCATTTGTATATTTTTTTTTTTTTGGAAAAAAATTACATTTTAGGTTGTTAGAATCCCACTTCCCCCAGGTGCTCTGGAAGCCATGTTTGCTGTGCTCTCCAGGAGTTATGTCTGCATCCTTTACCTGCTCAGGAACTCAGCTTACAGCTTGCTTTTTAATTGTATCACTCCTGGTAAGCTTCCCATAAGATAATCTGGAGAACCAAGGAAGCTTCATTAGGAAGAAGAGAAACACTCAAAATACACTTTCATTACCTTTTATGTTGACAGATGAGGTTGTTGACACTGCAGGGGTCTTTGAGGATAAACTAAAAACCAGCCACACATTCTGCAGGATCAAGTCACTTTTGACTGCAGACTAGCCTGTGTCCTGCATATCCGTAGATGCCCAATGAGGGGTGGGTTGAATCTGTTTACAAATCTTATTTCTCTTTTTCTTTGCTTGGTCTGTTAACCTCATGACTCTGCCTTTTGCTGTGAAGGCTCTCAGGATTGTAATCAAGGCACGTAGTGTGGTGCCTGGCATAGAATGGGTGCTCAATAAATATTTGTTAAAAGAATTTAGGAATAAATAACTGTCGGCAATGAAGATGCTATTGGATTTTCAATACGTTCCTGGTTTAAGTTGGTCAATTTTGTCAGCTCTTGGGTGTAGCTCTTATTCTGTTGTGAAGGAGGGATTAGGAGACAGAATTTGGTTCCAGAAGACTGGTTACAAGAATCTAGGTCCCTCCCTTTTCTAGAATTGCCGGATAAAAGACAGGATGCTCCGTTACAGTTGAATTTCAGATAAACAGTATATCCTGTGCAGTATCTGAGACATAATTATCCTAAAAAAATCATTCGTGGTTTATCTGAAATTCAAATGTAACCGGACGTCCTGTCTTTTTATTTGCTAAATCTGGTGCTCTGCCCTATTAAAGGCTGCATTGTGACTAATGGTTCACCCCCAGCTCCGGTTCCCCACTGCTGTGTGTCTTTCCCCTGGATCCAGTCTCCAGTCTGCAGCTGGAAGGGCATGGCCCCTCTCGGCCTCTGTACATTTGCCAGGAAGCAATCTGGTTGTTATGTGAGGGTTTCCAGCATTGTTCAGTGCAGAAATTATTGAGGTATGAATCATTTGGCTCCATAGTTGGATTTGTTTTTTTTGTTTTGTTTTTAATGCTGATAGGAGGACCCATGTTACTTGTCTGTTTGGACATTGGCTATAGTTGGGTCGGCGCTGGCTCTGAGCAGGATGGCTCAGAGACACCAGGGAGGGTAGCTTTCTCTCTTTCACTTGGTACTGGTGAACATCCTGCTCCTAATTTATCCCTCCCAGCCTTTCCCCTTTGGTAACCATGAGTTTGTTTTCTATGTCTGTGAGTCTATTTCTGTTTTGTAAATAAGTTCATTTAAAAATTAACAAAAGTTTTAAATTGTGGTAAAAAGCATATAACATTAAATTGACCATCATAGTCGTTCTGAAGTGTACAGTTCAGTAGTGTTGAGTTTATTCAAAATTTCCAGAATGTCTTCATCTTCCCAAACTGCACCTCTATATCCATTTAACAACTCTCCCTTCTCCCACTGCCCCAGACCTTGGCAACCACCATTCTACTTTCTGTCTCTATGAGTTTAACAACTCTAGGGACCTCGTATAAGTAGACTCATACAGTATTTGTCTTTTCGTGACTGGCTTATTTTACTTAGCATCATGTCTTCAGGGTTCCTCCGTACTGTGGCACACAACAGGGTTTCCTTCCTTTTTATGGCTGACTGGTATTCCATTGTACATGTAGACCACATTTTGTTCATCCATTTATCTGCAGAAGGACACTTGGGTTGCTTCCACTTCTTGGCTATTGTGAATAGTATTGCTATGAACATGGCGTGTAGGGTCTTTGAGATCCTGCTTTCAGTTCTGGATCATATGGCGGTTCTACTTTTAATTTTTTGAGGAACCACCATACCATTTTCCACAGCGTTATACCATTTTATTTTCCCACCAACAGTGCACAAGGGTTCCAGTTTTTCCACATCCTTGACAACATTTGCTATTTTCTGATGGGGTTTTTTTTGTTTCTTTTTTTTGTTTGTTTTTTGTGGTTTTTTTGGTAGTAACCATCCTAATGGGTAAGAAGAATTGGCAGTTTTGAATAGTAGTATAAGGACAACCTCTGTAAGGTTGCATCTATAAAATGCCACCCAGGTTTTCTCAGTGATTGGACCGTGTTCTGCCTGAGTGCCAGAGGACAACGTAGAGGAGGAATTTACCAGAAATCTCTTAGTCTTATATTCCTTTGCTGCCCTAGCACTGCTTTTGCTGGGCCTTCATTTGGTCCAGTTTCAAGCACTTAGAGCAGCTAATGTTGGAGGTCTTCAATGGATACAAAATGGTATCAGGAAGGGGTAATTCATGTTTTTAGGGGTTATCTGCATTTAGAATGTATGAGATAGCTGTACTTGTTTTCATGCATAGTTTCTCTGGGCAAGTCAATCAAACAGGGAAAACTGAGACTCAGTAATGTATCATTTTGGGGAAAGAAAGAGCTTTGAGTAAGTAGTGAAGTAGTAAGCTAATTTGCTAAGAAATCTGGGTAAACATCGCTTACCTATACAGTGATGGAGTTGAATTTGAACTCCTTCAGCTGTAAATTTGCATTATCATTCTATACTATATGTTGTCATATCTATATGATGCTATTTTCCAAAAGGATTTAAAATACCAACTATCACTATAGAGGAGAAAGCCCCCTTCCAGTAAGAAAACTGCATATAATAGGGGACTTACGATGGTATTTAAATTCTTTTCCGTCTTCATTGCCTCAACTTTACCACTTTTTTTTCCCCCTGAGACCTATCCAATATAGGTACAGTTGACATACATTATATTAGTTTCAGGTGTACAACAAAATGATTTATTTGTATATAATGCAAAATGATGACCACAATAAACCTAGCAGACATCCCTCACCATACGTGGTTACAGAATTTTTTTCCTTGTGATGAGAACTTTTAAGATCAACTCCCTTAGCACCTCTTAAATATGCAACACAGTATTATTAACCATAGTCGCCATGCCATAATTACATCCCCATCACTTTTTCTTTTAATACTCTGCCAGTTTGCTTGAATGTTGTCTTTATCGTGACCATTGAAGGGTAGTTGGCCAATTATTCACATGTTTTTGACTTGCCCTTTATTGAAGAAATCTTCCCACTGGAGCCCAGGTGAAAAGGTTACATAAACAAGTATAGACAGTTTAGCCTCTTTTCCAAGGGGAAATGAGTAGACAGTGTTTATTTGGAAATCCTTTTGTAAAATCACCAGGTGTTGGCTGCTTTTCTCCGACAGTTGGCCAACCCAAGGCCCACAGGAAACAGAGGCCAGGAAATCCCCCATCAGTTGACCCAAAGAAGTGTAGCTTTCAGCTGATGACCTTGACTGTGGTTCTTTGATCCTAAATCTTTTCACCTTTAGACACTGTACATAGCAGTCAGCTTTCCTTTTCCCCCAGGTGGTTGTCTAGGAGGGGAATGTTTATTTGTGAATAACATCCCTGTTCTCTTCATGCTTTATGCAAAATAGATGACGTGCCTTATCATTACAAGATAGAATCAATGGGAAAAATAGGAATATTTAATGGCACTTGTATGCATGGTTCTTAACCTTATGGGGGCTCCTTGGAGAATCTGGTGAAAGCTACAGACATCTCTCCAGAAAAAAAAATACATGTACACTTTCTTTTTTGAAAAAAAATATTTATTTTATTTAGTTATTTGGTTGTGCCGGGTCTTAGTTGCGACAGGTGGGCTCCTTAGTTGTGGCATGCGAACTCTTAGTTGTGGCACGCATGTGAGATCTAGTTCCCTGACTAGGGATCGAACCTGGGCCCCCTGCATTGGGAGCACGGAGTCTTAACCGCTGCGCCACCAGGGAAGTCCCGACATGTACACTTTCATGCCAAATTCTGTATATAATTTCAGGGAGCTCTTGGGAAGCTACTAATTCCATTATTCTTTATAAAGATTGTTCTCTGTATCAACATTCTTGAATTCCTTGTTAAGAATGTTCATTATGATGTACCTTTTTTCCTCCAAATAATGATTATTTGTTTTTACTAAGCTCTTAGTGGTGTAGAGAAACCTGTTATGGGAAAATGTAAACTGTGTGTTACCAAAGAGTTTTTTTTCCCTCATGAGTTGCCTTTCATCCTAGACAAAAAGAATAAGAAGGTACTTCTGAACGGGGAGAGGCTGGGGGCTATTATGTATTGAGCATCTATCATGTGCCGGACACCATCCTCACTTGCTTTTATATATGATGTCACTTAATTCTGACTGTGATTCTATGATGTGGATTTAAAAGATGTCGAACTGAGGCTCAGAGATATTAAGTCTACCGTTTTGAGTCTCCCAAACTCTAGAGCCCACTTCCTTCGGTATTATGTGAGTTCTAAAATAACACGTATCTTCTTGTTCGAAAATATGGGGCTTTAGACAGGAAGAGGGCATCGTGGGCATACTGGTGACCTGAGAAGCAGGGAACGGTGGGTGGGAAAAGAGCAGTCAGTGAATCTTCTCAAGGATGCTCTAGAGGCAGTCTTGTGCCCCCAAAGGTCATCTTGCACAAGACCACTGATGCTTGGATTAAAACAGGGCGATGACATGAGAAGACACAGTTTCCTTCAATTCAGAGCAATCACCGAAGTTCACTGCTACCCCTGACCAAGTGGGCACGAAGGAGGGCAAACCAATAGGAGGAAAAAATATGTGGTTTCTCATTAGAAAAGTAGGTCAGATTCTCACTCTTGGTCTGCTCCCAACCTGTTGCCTTGCACTCTTCATTATGTTTAGGACACATCCCGTGATTGCTGAGGGCCCTGCTAATAAATTAGCTCATTGTGCTTACGATTTTGTGGCGGTCACCAGGATGAGCCCCAATTCACAGTCAGGAAAAGCTAAATAGTACTATTCTGCTTTGAGATTTTGGTCAGTAACTGTGGGCAGCCTATACTAATCTCATTGATTTTTTTCGTTCTCTAATAAATTTTTTACTAAGATTTTTTCCTTCTTTAATAAAAAGGGGATTTTATTTTCTAGAGATACTACTCTGGAATTTTTCCCAGCAGACCTTTTTTTTTTTTTTGATAGGTAGTGGAAAATTCCTTGGGTCACATTGACTGTCTTGTACTTAGTGGGTAGAGGTCAACCTCAGGAACCGGGCTTCTTGGTGAATAACCCAACTGGGAATCACCCCACTTGTTGGGCACATAAAATAAGCCTATTTAGAGGAATCTCATGAATTTTCATCATGCACTAGCAAACATCCGAGGTCAGTAGGAAACAAAAATAATAATACAGTATCCTTTCTCATGGCTTATATCAAAGAGCCTAGTCAAATGAATTATGAAGAGAGAAATTATACTTTTTAATCCTCAGTACTTTCATTCAACCATGAATGGTATTAATTCAGGGTAATTGTAAAGACCATTTCAATGAGAGAGACTTGCAACATGAAATAGTAGGTATGTCCTGACAGTGTAAAGAGAGTCAAATCTCATTCATGTAGAATTTTAAGGTTAGAGAGAATCTAGTGGCGCCCAGTTACATATATCAAAGGCACATGACCACTGTCTTTGTGCAGGAACCAGAATCACCTGGAAGGATTGTGAAAATACAGATTCCTGGGTCCCACCTCCAGGGTTTCTGACTCAGAGTTTCTGGGATGAACCCAAGAATTTGTGTTTCTAGCAAGTTCCCAGGTGATGCTGATGGTGCTGGTCCGAAACTACGTGGTAGAGCTGGTCTGCACCACCCCTGCAGGGGATGAAACCATCCAGGGTTTGCTGGAACACTGCTAGCGAGATGAGTTGTGAAAGCTGCTTCTGCCAACAGGACATCTTTCTTAGAGCTTAGAGATGCTGCACGAAAGTGCTTCCTCGTAACTCTGTCCCTGGTCCTCATTCGGCCAGCCGGAACTACAGTGAATATACCTAATCCCCATATAAATGCCTACACAAACAGACTTACCCTAAAATAGAGGTTCATTTGGCAGATAATACTGTGTTCCATCCCAGGGATTGTTTGTTCAATCTATTGGACTATACAGCTTTCAGTGAGTTTAATTTTTTTAAAAAATTGGGCTATGCCCAGAATAAAGTGTATACATCTTATGTGTGCAATTTAATGAATTTTTACCTATGTATATACCAAACCAGTTACTTTCAGGTCAAGACGTAGAGTATTTTCAGCGCCCCAAAAGGTCCCCTTATCCTCTTTACCAGTCAGTATTCACCCCCCAAGGGAACTGCTAGGCTCCTTCAATTGCCATGAGTGAGTTATGCCTGCTCTTGAGCTTTGTGTAAATGGAAACACAGTGAATACTTTCTTTTGTATCTTGTGTTTTCACTCAAAATGACTCTCTGATTCAACCGTGTTGCGAATAGCAGTAGTTCTTTCCTCTTCGTTGCAAGAAGTATCCCAAGGTTGACACGTTGTGTTGTTTTAGAATTCACTGGCTCTTCTATTTTTTGTACCCCTTTATGGTTGATGATAATGTTAGCTAGCGTGACTGCCCACCATGAATCAGAATGGTGCTAGGTACATCACATCACAACCATTTCAATAGTGTGTTTGGTAGACCATTCATCCATTTTATAGATGAGATAACCAGGGCTCAATAACCTGCCCAGAGCCTCAGAGATGATGAGAGGCAGACCCAGTATCAAATGCAGGTCCTTCTGACTCATTTGTGATCCTGAGTTCTTAGCTAATGTATTATCATACCTCTCACTCTTGGGGCTTTACCAGTAATGACAATGAAAGATTGACTCCAGGGAACACAGGCTGGCACTTGTCAGCATGCCCTCGAGATTTTCACAGCTCCTTCTTCAGATGAGCAGATCTGTTGGAAGTATGTTCTCTTGCATACAACTGACTTTCTGTAAGAACAGACTTTCTGTTTGCTAGCTCTCTGGTCACTCCTGAAATCCCTGCCCTTGATAAGTACAAATAATACAAGAGTCTGTTCTGCCCGGTGGTTCCTATTAAGGTTACACCTAAATGGTCTCTAAAAAATAATTGTCAGTTCTGTTGAAGGAAATGTCTAAGCTTCCTTTGACTTTTGTCTAATAAGCCCTTAGCAGAAAGAAGTTTATTCTTAAACACAAATTACCATGGGCAAATTATGCCTCATTTCCTTTTTTATTTTGCTAATTAGGGATGGAAAATTGCTGGTCAGCTTACTCCATGGTATCAACTTGAATAGATTTAAAAAGAGAATCAGATGCTGTGCAGCAGTTTTAATCCGGGCTTTGATTCAGTATCTGGATAAAAAGTCCACATACTGATGTTACGAATTCCTCATTTTATTTTCATATTCTTCATGATGCATGCAGATCTCAAAAATTTGGATTTCTGTTGTTTGGTATATAGACATGGTGTTGTATGGATTTACAAAGGTGGGTAGTCCACGAAATAATTCTCTGTAGTGTGTCCTACTAAAGGAAATGAAGGTTAGGAGGAAAACGAGAGGCTCTTTGTCATCACTAATTTTTCTTAAATCACATAAAATCCATTTATCCTCTTTCTGGAATTCTAATTTATATCCTAAGTTTCATGCTGGGGAAAGCTTTGGGAAATATTTTCTTTAAAGAGTCATAAGTTTTCTGGACAAACAGTATGTTAGGGCGACCAAATGATTGATGGAGGAAAAGTGTTCCTTACTGAAGAATTCCATATGGAAGGAATGATAGAATTAGAAAGCAGCCTTCTGAGACTCTAATGAAATAGTGAACAGGCAGACATCATAAGTGATTGACAAAACTATTAAGGGAAAGACTGATGAGGAACTTTATCATGGGTGATCAGAACCCACCATCAATCTTACTGCAACCAAAAGTAGACAACTAGATATTGTGTACTTTCTGATGTCTCAGCATCACCAAGAAGTGTTCTTGTCCATGACACTGAAGCTGAGAGCTAGCCTGTCTCTAGCTCTACCCACCAGAACACAGGAACTACAGGGGACTGAGCTGTGATTCTCAACCTTAACTAAGCATTAGACTCCCACGGGGAATTTAAACATCCTGATGCCTCGGCTGTGTCCCAGACCAATTAAATGAGCTCTTGGCCCGGTCATTGGTATGTTTTCTACTCCCCCAGATGCTACATTCAATCCAAAGTTGGGGACCAGGGCTGCAGAAGAGCAAGTTAAAAGACAGGACAAGTAAACAATCACAAAATACAGAATGTAAGAAACTCTATAGGACAAATAACCAGTGTTTTACAACACTTATGTGTAGCATTAGAAAAAAGGGGAAGAGGGGGGACACTAGTGGATTAAAAGAGATTTAAGAAACATAAACCAAATGTGATGTGGGGACTTTGTTATGATCCTGATTCAAACAAAGCAACCGTTCCAAGATAGGTTCTAGAGACTCAGGAAAATTTAAATACAAACTGACTATACGTTGATAATAAAGCACTGAGCATTAATTTTGTTACTTGTGCCAGTGGTTTTGTGGTTACACTAAAAGTGTTCTTGTAGTTAGAGATATATACTGAAGTATTCATGGATGAAGTATGATGGCTCAGATTTGTTTTAAAATTCTAGCAAACCGTTGTGAGAGGATACATAAAAACAGATGCAAAAGATTGGTAAAAGGTTGATAATTGTTAAAGTCAGGTGATGGGTACATGGGAGTTCATTTTACTGTTCTACTTTTGCATATTTTAAAAATTCTTATAAGAAAAGATTTAAAAGGAGGCATAGAAGTGAAATATATGCTAACATACCTGGTGCATTGTGATATGTTATCTGTACAAAGTTTTGGGAGTTCATATGAAATATAAACCTGCACTAAAATAAAGCCTAACCCTTTGTGTCCATGCAAAATAGATCTTGTTTCTTTTCAGAAAAAATTTATATATTCAGTTATTAATTATCTTTACATCTTGCTTACAGATGATTCTGGGCCACCTCCTTCTACTGTTATCAACCAAAACGAAACTTTTGCCAAAGTCGTTTTTAAACCTACTGTGGTCCAACAAGCCAAGATTGCCCAGAATGGCATTTTGGGAGATTTCATCATTAGATATGATGTTAATAGGGAACAGAGCATTGGGGACATCCAGGTAATGGGTTCGTTGTTGCTGTTTCATGTTAGTTGCTTGATACTTTTAGTTACACCCAGAACTAGGGATTTCAATACTTACCTAAGGGAGAGAGAACTACCAATTCTTAGGAAATCTGTTTTAACCCCAAATATGTCCCCAAGAAGACCAGCAGTGTTCCCTTGCTGGAGGCTGGGGTTATCTGTTTCCTGCTTCAATAATCTGGAGGCAAATGAAACCTATAATCTAATTTTCCCTGTGGTGTTTTAGATGAAGTTAGAACTTAGTTCGTCTTTAATTTTAATTTAGAGAGACTGGCCCATGGCTGATTTTTCTTAGGTTATATTGCTCCAAAGACAGGGCGGGAATATCAAAATGTATTAATGTGCATCCAGAATGTAAGCGGTCTTTATGTCTTAACATGAAAGGTGGTTAGGAAAAACCAGATAATGAAGGGAGCAGGATTCTCAAGTGACAAGGGTCAAGAAGGGATGGATAATTTAAATTGATTTAGTCAGGGTAGTCGATATACTTTTAAGGAATGACTTTATCTTTATACAGATTAAACTAGCAATTAGTCAAAGATGTCACAAAGAAAGAAAACTACAGGCCAATATCACTGATGAACATAGATGCAAAAATCCTCAACAGAATACTAGCAAACAGAATCCAACAGCACATTAAAAGGATCATACACCATGATCAAGTGGGGTTTATCCCAGGAATTCAAGGATTCTTCAATATATGCAAATCAATCAATCTGATACACCATATTAACCAACTGAAGGATAAAAACCATATGATCATCTCAATAGATGCAGAAAAAGCTTTTGGCAAAATTCAATACCCATTTATGATAAAAACCCTCCAGAAAGTAGGCATAGAGGGAACTTACCTCAACATAATAAAGGCCATATATGACAAATCCACAGCCACCATCGTTCTCTATGGTGAAAAACTGAAACCATTTCCTCTAAGATCAGGAACAAGACAAGGTTGTCCACTCTCACCACTATTATTCAACATAGTTTTGGAAGTTCTAGCCACAGCAATCAGAGAAGAAAAAGAAATAAAAGGAATCCAAATCGGAAAAGAAGAAGTAAAGCTGTCACTGTTTACAGATGGCATGATAGTATACATAGAGAATCCTAAAGATGCTACCAGAAAACTACTAGAGCTAATCCATGAATTTGGTCAAGTAGCAGGATACAAAATTAATGCACAGAAATCTCCTGCATTCCTATACACTAATGATGAAAAATCTGAAAGAGAAATTAAGGAAACACTCCCATTTACCATTGCAACAAAAAGAATAAAATACCTAGGAATAAACCTACCTAGGGAAACAAAAGACCTGTATGCAGAAAACTATAAGACACTGATGAAACAAATTAAAAGATGATACCAACAGATGGAGAGCTATATACCATGTTCTTGGATTGGAAGAATCAACATTATGAAAATGACTATACTACCCAAAGCAATCTACAGATTCAGTGCAATCCCTATAAAACTACCAATGGCATTTTTCACAGAACTAGAACAAAAATGGCACAATTTGTATGGAAACACAAAAGACCCCGAATAGCCAAAGCAATCTTGAGAAAGAAAAATGGAGCTGGAGGAATCAGGCTCCCTGATTTCAGACTATACTACAAACCCAGAGTAATCAAGATAGTATGGTACTGGCACAAAAACAGAAATATAGATCAATGGAACAGGATAGAAAGCCCAGAGATAAACCCACACACGTATGGTCACCTTATCTTTGATAAAGGAGGCAAGAAAATACAACAGAGAAAAGACAGCCTCTTTAATAAGTGGTGCTGGGAAAACTGGACAGCTACATGTAAAAGAATGAAGTTAGATCACTCCCTAACCCCATACACAAAAATAAACAAAATGGATTAAAGACCTAAATGTAAGGCCAGACACTATAAAACTCTTAGAGGAAAACATAGGCAGAGCACTCTACGACATAAATCACAGCAGATCCTTTGTGACCCACCTCCTGGAGAAATGGAAATAAAAACAAAAATAAACAAATGGGACCTAATGAAACTTAAAATCTTTTGCACAGCAAAGGAAACCATAAACAAGACGAAAAGACAACCCTCAGAATGGGAGAAAATATTTGCAAATGAAGCAACTGACAAAGGATTCATCTTCAAAATTTATAAGCTCATGCAGCTCAATATCAAAAAAAACAAACACTCCAATCCAAAAATGGACAGAAGACCTAAATAGACATTCCTCCAAAGAAGATATGCAGATTGCCAACAAACACATGAAAGGATGCTCAACATCACTAATCATTAGAGAAATGCAAATCAAAACTACAGTGAGGTATCACCTCACACCAGTCAGAATGGCCATCATCAAAAAATCTACAAACAACAAATGCTGGAGAGGGTGTGGAGAAAAGGGAACCCTCTTGCACTGTTGGTGGGAATGTAAATTGATACAGCCACTATGTAGAACAGTATGGAGGTTCCTTAAAAAATTAAAAATAGAACTACCATAAGACCCAGCAATCCCACTACTGGGCATACACCCTGAGAAAACGATAATTCAAAAAGACTCATGTACCACAATGTTCATTGCAGCTCTATTTGCAATAGCCAGGACATGGAAGCAACCTAAGTGTCCATCGACAGATGAATGGATAAAGAAGATGTGGCACATATATACGATGGAATATTACTCAGCCATAACAAGAAACAAAATTGAGTTATTTGTAGTGAGGTGGATGGACCTAGAGTCTGTCCTACAGAGTGAAGTAAGTCAGAAAGAGAAAAACAAATACCATATGCTAACACATATATATGGAATCTAAAAAAAAAAAAGGTTCTGAAGAACCTAGGGACAGGACAGGAATAAAGACGCAGACGTAGAGAATGGACTTGAGGACACAGGGAGTGGGAAGGGTAAGCTGGGACGAAGTGAGAGAGTGGCATGGACATATATACACAACCAAATGTAAAATAGATAGCTAGTGGGAAGCAGCTGCATAGCACAGGGAGATCAGCTCGGTACTTTGTGACCACCTAGAGGGGTGAGATAGGGAGGGTGGGAGGGAGATGCAAGGGGGAGGAGATATGGGGATATATGTATATGTATAGCTGATTCACTTTGTTATAAAGCAGAAACTAACACACCATTGTAAAGCAATTATACTCCAATAAAGATGTTAAAATAAATAAACAAACAAACAAATTAATTAATTTGCAATTAGTTGGAGGAATCAGGACCATGGATACTTTTGCTCTGGGTATGGAATCTGGCCCTAGACTCTGTTTCATGCTACCTTTGACTTTTATTAGAGATCCCATAAACTGTCCATTTTGGTTTGTTTTCCTACCTAATCTGGGTACTACCATTTTTACTTTCTTTTCCCTCCACCAGGTTCTAAATGGCTATTTTGTGCACTACTTTGCCCCCAAAGACCTTCCTCCTTTACCCAAGAATGTGGTGTTTGTGCTTGACAGCAGCGCCTCCATGGTGGGAACCAAACTGCGGCAGGTAAGTGAGTGCTTCCTGCCCATTTTTTCCTCTCTCACATTTGCCTGGGACAGTGATGTTCTCAGTGAATAGAATTCAACTGATGACAAATGTCTGCTTTACCATTCAGCTGTTCCTGCCTGTGGGGAACCTTCCTGAACTGATTCAGTTAAGCCATGGACATAAATTATCATTTCAGCCTGGGGGTTTTAGGAGAGCAGAGGGCTGTAGAAACACCTTGAAATAAAGGGGACTGGCAGGGTAGATAATGTGAGTGAGACGGGAATACAACGAGAAGGCCATGCAGCAGCACCATCGTTGATGGAATAATTCCTTTCAGTAGTGATGTCCTTTGAGAACAATGGAATAAAATCATTGGCAGCCCCCTTGGCCTGTGGTTAGAACCAAGGACTTGTATCTCAGTAATTCAGGACTAATATTCTCACAGTATTTAGGATGAATCTTAGAATTCCAGGGATGGGGGGACATTAAGGGGACCTGTAGTCTGTGCTGAAAAATTAAATTATCCCCAAAATACAACTATTTACATTTTTTCACAAACCGTAGGAAAAGGCTATTCCTTATCCTACTCTTGTATCATAAATATCAGAAATTTGCATTTATAATATATTTCCAACTCACATAGTGGAAAACAGAACTTTTTCTGTACTGGTTGCCAGACCAACGAATATCTCTACGTTCAACAAAGAATTAGGTCTCTTAGGTTTCTTTCTTAATTCATTATCTGTTTTTAGCAATTATTGATAAATATGTGGTCTAATGAGTAAAATAGTATCTGAAACCTCTTAGGAACCCTCTGTCCCCCCCTGTTTCCACCCCTAGGTGCCCCTCCACATAGAATTGAACCTGATCTTAGCTGATAAATTATTGCAAACATTTTCTGTTATTACTCTGTAGTTACTTTCACCATTTATATTTTTAAAAAGATGCAGTATTATATGTATATATAGGCCTCACCATGCGGCTTGTGGGATCTTAGTTCCCCGACCAGGGATTGAACCCAGACCCCTGGCATTGGAAGTGTGGCATCCTAACCACTGGACTGCCAGGGAATTCCCAGTATAATATATTGATCTTTTCTCCATGATGTCTCATTTCCCCCCACCCCCAAATAGTGAAAAATATATTCCAAAATGTGATACAAGGATTTGTTTTAGCTCTTTTCTTTTGGAGGATAGACAAATATAATTTCTAACTTGTATAAGGGGAAGATAACCTCTCCTGTAAGCCAGATCTTCCTGGTTCTTCTGCATCACATTCTTGTATAGTCAGCCTGCCGACTCCTTCCTTTCTAATACTTTTTCTTCATTCAGCATCTCTGACCTTCCATCTGGGATTCCTTTTTTTTTTTGCACCTGAAGAACGTTCACTGGTGTCTTTTTAATGGTGGGTCTGCTCGTACAGACTTCTCAGTTTTTGCTTGTCTGAAATGATTTTTTTCCCTCTCCCTCTTTAAGGATATTATTACTGGGGATAACAATTCTAGTTTGGCAATGATTTTCTTTCAGCCCATTGAAGGTATATTCCATTGTCGCCTGGGTTCCATTGTTGCTGTTGAAAAGTCAATAATAATTTAAACTGTCGTTCCTCTAAAGGTAATCTTTTATGGTCAACTGTTTTTAAGATTTTCCTCTTCATCTTTAGTTCTCTGTAGTTTTAAAATGATGGTTCTAGGTGTGGATTTCTTCTTATTTTTTTCTCCCTGAAGTTCGTAAGGCTTCATGAATTTGGGGATTCATGGGAAAGGCCTCAGCTGTCATCCATGAAATTGCTTCAACTCACTTTTCCTCCTGGGATTCCAATGTTAGATTTTTTTCTCCATATTCTCTGTGTTTCCCATGATGTCTTCTGTATATTCCAAATTTTGCCTTTCCATGCTTCATTCCAAACCTGTCTTCCAGTTCACAAATTCTCCCTTCAGGTCTGATCTGCTGTTAAACTCACCCATTGAGTTATTTCAGGTATTGTGTTTTTTAGTTCTAGAATTTCCATTTGGTTCTTTTTCAGAGTTGCTCTCTCACTTTTCAGAATGTTATGTACTAAGTTTTAAATATTTTTTTTTATTTTCTCAAGCACAATACACATAGCAATTTAAAGTCCATATCTGATAATTACAAACTCTAGAGCCACTTAGGAGCTGTTTTGATTGTCACTCATCTTTTCTCCAGTGTGACTGGTTATCTTCAATTGTGTGATGGAAATTATATTAAAAATGTTTTGTAGAAATAGTTTGAGGCCTAGGATCAGGATCTATTCCTCTAGAGAGTTTTGAGTTATTTCTATCAGGTTCCTGGGGGAATAACAATCTGGGATCATTTTAGTCCATTTTCAGGGCTTGAGATTTTTCTGGGCAGACCAGATGGCTCAGAGCTGGATTGCAGTCCTTTCAAAAACTGGTTTATTTCTATCCTTGGTGGTCTCTGGACATCAACTCTTGGATTCTTAAGCTAAAAAGTGATCCCAGATGCTGAGTCCACCTCTTTAAATTTTCATCTTCTCCCAGGTATTTTTCTCACTATTTTATTAACTCTTTGATACTTTCAAGATTTAAAAATATATACATTTTGTTTAACTTTTCAGTTGTTCTTAGTGGGAAGGTTGAGTACAAATTGCGTGTAGGTTTTACTTATGGGCATCATTTTCCAAAGTTTTATTCACATATAAATGAAGCATTCTTTTGTTGTGGTTGATTATTTATTGATGTTTCAGAGGCCTTATAACCTTTCCATATTTACTAAGTACTCTGTAAAGTTCTTTGCTTTATGTACTCCAGGTTCTTAAATACCATTTGTTTGCTAAGTTGTTTTTGTGCCTTTGGTGGATAATATCAATAGATGTTGACAGAAGGATAATCATGGCTTCTTTTGAGACCACTGTTGGCCACAGAATACAGTGTTAGTTAGCCCTTGTATCTGATCCAGTATAATAATTCCCATTTGGAATTCCAGTCAGTTAACAGCTACAGAGTAGATGCCATGTGCTACATTTCCTTGTGTATCTCATTAAATTCCTATGCACCTATTGCACTTCAGATTTTCTGGGTTTTTTTTTTCTCTTTTCTTTAAGACAACAAGCTTCGTGAGGGCAGGTTTTGGGTTTCCTCTGTAGAAAACATCATTTGATGAAGATATTGATGATTAAAGTTGCTGCAACCAATCTGAATTCATCAAATATTTTATATTTTGACATTTTTACTTACCATCATATTTTAAATTATCCAATGGTTTTAAATATTCTTTCAAAACCTGATTTTAATGGCCACAGAGTAGAACTATTCAACAGAAACTTCTGTGAGAATGGGGATGTTTGGCACCACTGCTATCCAGTATGGTATCCACTTGTCACATGTGGCTATTGAGCATTTGAGCAACTGAGGAGCTGAATATTTAATTTTATTTAATTTTAATACATTTAAATTTAAATACCACATGTGGCTGGTGGTTACCATATTGGACAGTGCAGCTAAAGAATATTTACTCCAGCACCCTGAGAGACTTTGAAGTTATTTCCATTTTTTGCTAGTCTTCAGTAGAAATCCTTGGTGGCTGTATGCCTGATCATTTTCTTTAGTTACATTTTTTAGAAGTAGGGCAAGGAACACCAACCCATTTGTGGGTGTTGATTCATATTGCAAAAACATTTTTCCAGAAAGACTGTACCAATTTATAACATTTAAACCTGTTACCAGACTAAGAATTCTAAATAAATTAAGCAGTTAAAAGTAATCAGTGAACCACATGTCAAAATATGTAAGAAAATATAGGTGCATATTTAACTACTTTTGAAGTAAGAAAAGACTTTCTAAACTTAAAAGCAATGAAAGTAATTACAAAGGAAGAAAATCAATAACTTCAGCTATATAAAAATTTCAAACTTTTATTTGAAATAAAAAGGGAACAAAAGACTGGGGAAAACTTTGCAGCAACAAGAGGTTTATCTTTAATATATAAAGTGCTATATGAAGAGGAAAGGAGTTTATCTTTAATATATAAAGAGCTACTCCAGATCAATGAAATTAATCCTGTATAAGAAAATGGGCAAAGGATGTGAAACAATTTACAGAGAAGAAATAAGAAGATTCAATAAGATTATGAAAAAGAGTCAATTGTACTAGTAACTAAAGAAATGTAAGTTTAAAGAAATACGATTTTCATCTTCATAATGTAAATTACTTATAATGACAAGTTTCTATTGTATGCATTTGTAGAACTCAACAAAAGTATAATATTTAAATGATTTCCTAATAAATATTAAGAAATACCACAATGCTAAAATGCATGATCAGTTCTACTGCATGGTCACAAGGCCATTCATCACCCAAAAGCTACAGCAGCTTGAAAGGCTCACATCTTCAGGAGCCTGAGTCACTTCAGGATTTAACCTCAAGCCCAGTCCATTCCAGTGCACATGGGTCTTCTCCCACTTCTTATGGGAGAACTATCAATAACCTCATATCAATTAACGCCCAGAAAGATAAATCCAGCCCCAAATTGTGCAGACAAAATCAATGAACTGAACCAGGGGCTCCTAGACTTACCTTTAATGATAACATAATTCAGGCACTTCTTAAAAATGGAGCATGAAGCATTTTCAATATGCTAAGGCAATTACATGAATTATTTAATTAATGAGTATTTAATCTTTATAACGATTTGGTTGTCATCCCCATTTCACTGATGGAGAAACTGAGGCTTTGCAAAGGTAGATAACACAGCTAGTAAATGGCAGGGCCAGGCTTCAAAGCCAGGTCTGACCCTGAAGTCCATAAATCAAACCAAGATGCTGTGAGGTCTCAGTGAAAGTAACGGGGTGATGAGACAGCATTCCCATGTGCAGTGATAGATGTGCAGATGGCAACAAGGTCAATGCCTTTACATTTCAAGACTCAGTTGAGAAGGCTGCACGTAGAGGGAGGGATTTCCTTACCAAGTGCAGTGTAATGATAGATGTCACTCTGTTTGTTATTCTCCCCTCTTCCTTCATTCCTGGATAGGGAATCCCATTCCTTGCAAGGCACTGAATGTCTGGCATGCACTCTGCTGGCTTCTGAGCCGCAGTGTGGCCGCTTTCCAGGAGAACCACCCTAGAGCAGCCAAACACATGTCAGAAGCCTCCAGGCAATTTCTAAAGCCCGTGGCTGCCTTGAGTGGTTTTGAAAATCGCTGACTGTTTTAGCAGCTCTCAGCTTCTTGAAGGCCACAGCCCTGAGTGAACAGCTTAGCTGGCTCTTTGTAGAGTCTGGTACACAGTATTGTGTCCCCTGGTGAAGAGGAAGATTACCCCCAAGCACAGGGCTTTGGTGATATGTCAGCAGGCGTGGCAACATCAGCCATGTGTCACGGGTCCACTCGAATGCTGTGAAGAATCATGCATTCACTCTTATCCTGGATGTTCTTGGCTCCCGCATCTTTGAAGGGCCCGAGATACTTCACTGTATTTATCACAATGTTGGGCATATAGTTGGTATTGAGTAAGTACTTAAACAATTGATCTATAAGGAATTGTAAAGGTCATTTCACCTTAAAATGTATTCTTAGTCAAGGGTCTATCAGTACCTGGGGAGTGCCCAAAACTGTGTGCATTTGGCATTTTCTGGTTCTGGTCCTCACATCCTGGTAGGAATGTGAGCCTGGATGCCGGGACTTAACCTGCCTGGGGGCAGCTTCAGCATCTCCTGCAGGTGCCGGCTCAGGGCTCAGCTCTGTTTTCTCTCCACCTGATCTTGCTGAAAAATATATTGAGATGGCTCTGGTGTTGGGTCAGGCAAGATTTCTGCCTCCCAGCTTGAGTTCGTGAAACTTCCTAGTGAGACGGGGATCTGAAGAGGGACAAAAACCTTGAGGGGGTTAGACCTTTTTTATTCTGTCTGGTTCCCTGCTTAAAGGATTGGCACAAGCAAACATACGTGGGAACACTGAGGATAGTAGGTGTCTATTAGATACAGTTTTCTTTGACAAGGGTCTACATGTTCTTCTCTTTCTTTCCCCTAATCTATATAATTAGATCTACTATTTTGCCCTCATATTAAGGAGCTTGGCTAAGGGACCCGCTTTGGCGACCAAACAGTGGCTAATATATGAGTTAACAGATGTCTTTCATGCTATAACTTTCTGCAGACTTGCTCCCATAATCGGAGCCATTCTCTGCCAATCCTAGACTCCCATGTGGCTTTGGGAGGTTGTCTCCCTTTCTCTGTTTAATTTAGTCAACAGTTTTAGAGGGCAAAGAACAAGCGCAGTGTTGCTCATCTGTAATTGCCAAACTAAAACGAGGGGAAATGTGAGCTTGTGAATTGGAGAACTCGCATCTGAATTTCATTCGTGCTTCCTTCACTGGCTTACTTCATGCTCCAGAACCTCACTTTCTTCTTCTCTGTGCAAAATTGGGCCTCCATGTGCTATTTGGACATTTTATGTGTAACCTTATAGGCAAATGGTCTGTAAGCTCCACGGGTTTGGGAACCACCTTGGTTTTGATCATTAGAGTACACAGTCCCAGCTCCTAGCACGGTACCTGGCATGTAGCAGGGTAGTGATTTTTGCTGAAAAACCCACCAGAGCATAAATTATTAAATGTAACTGGCATTTTTAAAGGCATAGTAGCTACAGCCCCTGAGTGACCAGCAGGTACCCAGCACACTAAGGGTTTTCCATACATTTGTTCATTTCATCTTCCAGCAATCCATCGAAACAGACATGGTTATCCCTATTTTGTAGATGAGAAGGTGAGGGACAGGAAGGGGATGTAAGTGCACTGAAATATACAAAGTTATATGTAGAAAAGTTTGGAGTCAAGCCCGGTCTACCCCACCGTGAAGCTCTTCCCCATAACATTCTTCACTGTATCATGAGGTGTAACTTCAGGCCAGCTCTCAGGCTTTCAGGCTCTACCTGTTCTTTTTTTTTTCCTGTTTTTTTTTTTCTTTTTTTTAATTCAAGTATAGTTGATGTACAATGTTGTGTTAGTTTCAGGTACAGCAAAGTGATTCAGATATAGATATTCTTTTTCAGATTCTTTTCCCTTATAACAGCAGTCCCCAGCCTTTTTGGCAACAGGGACTGGTTTCGTGGAAGACAGTTTTTCCGTGGACCAGGTTGGGGGGGTGAGGGGTATGGTTCAGGCGGTAACGCGAGCGATGGGGAGCGGCAGATGGAGCTTTGCCTGCTCGCCTGCCGCCACTCACCTCCTGCTGTGCCGCTGGCTCTTAACAGGAGACTCCCCACCCTATAAGGCAGGGGTCCCCAACCCCTGCCTTATAGGTTATTACAAAATATTGAGTATGGTTCCCTGTGCTAGACAGGAGGTCCCTGTTGGTTGTCTATTTCGTATACAATACCTATTCTTATGCCAAGTGAGGAGACCACGTGAATGCTGCCCACCTCAGGTGAGTGCACAGAGGTCGCCTGCCCTGAGAGGCTTCAACCAGCAGCGTGCTGTTGTGAGAAGTGAATGGCGCTGCTGCTCTGACACACAGAATTAACTATTAGCGTTTCCTTGTTTAGCTTTAAGCACACCTGGGGCGTGTGCAGGGGTGCCAGCCGCTTTCCCTCTTATGATTTGGATTGGACCGGCTGAGCACGAGGATGGAGACCACAGAGGTGCAGAGTGGGGAATCTCTGGGTACCATGAGGTCCAGTGGTGTCTGCTGGTGCATTCCTTTTAGCCGTTCTCTTCAGGAGCGTGTGAATCTGCCACAGTTAGAAAGGGAGGATGCTGGAAAGACGTCAAGAGGTGGAGAGAGTACCTTTTAAGTGGTGGGGATCAAAGGAGGGCAGTCTGAGTTTCGCCGAGCAGCCCGGAAGAATGCTGGACAGGGCCAGCCCAGCCCAGAAGGACCTCGGGGAGGTGATCTGGTTGGAGGAGAGAGCTCCCTGCACGCGTGAAGGAGCTCAGAAAGGAGGGATGCAAGCGTACAAAGGAGATCACGTCTAAGAAATCTGGAGTCTCCAGAGGTTGGCACCATGCAGCTGTCATGCAAATAAAAAATGGACAGTATAAGGTTTGGGTCCTCCTGCCTTACCTTTTCAGGCTGCCGGCCTTGTGGTTAGCCTCTGAAAGCATGACTCCAGTTAATAACAGAATGTCCAGTTTCCCTCTTTCCAGTTTTCTAGGACAGGGGTCAGCAAACTTTTTCTAAAAGTAACAGACCAGTGAATATCTTAAGCTTTACAGGCTGGATGGTCTCTGTCGTAATGACTGAACTCTGCTGTTGTAGCGCAAAGGCAGCTGTTGCAACGTGCAAAGAAATGGGCTTGTCATCTTCCCATAAAACTGTACTTATTAAAAAGAGGTAGCAGCCTGGATTCGGCCCCCAGGCCATGGTTGGCTGACCCCTGATCTAGCGTGACGGCTAATGGTGTTGTCTAGGAATACTCTTTCAGTTGATGGCATTTATCCTCATCTCCTGAGCTGCCCTTGCCCAGACAGTGCCACTAACAGATGCATGTCTCAGAAATACATTGCAAAACAGAGGTCTGGGACTCAGGGCCGTGAACAGAAGGCAGTGGGGGAAATTGGTGTCTTTTGGCTCAGACTCAGAATATGAGGAAATAGATGATGGGCAGAGGGCAAAATATTTTTACCCTGGGCCACCAATGAAAACTTGAATTTTTTTTGTTTCAAAAAAAAAAAACTTGCTCTTCAACAAAGATCATATAGATAATTTTAAATAAATTGGAGGCACCCATTTAAAAAGTTTGTTGAGGCAGTTAAGATTGAGCTAAATGAGGTCATGTTTAAAAAGTTTTGAGGACCTCTGAATGAAGGTGCTATGTGGCTGTCGTAGGAAGGAAACATGAACAATACAGAGCTTCGAGTACTCTTGCATTATCTGTTCAGAGTGTGGGCCTTGTGGTCAGCATCTGAAAGCATGGTCTTTGCATAACCCAAAGCCTAGCTTCCCCTTCCTGGCATCCTGACCTTGCACTTACGTCTTTCCAGTGGAGATTGCGATCAGCAGACCTTCTCTGTAAGGGGCTAGATAGGAAACTTACGCTACAAGTAACAACGAGATAAATGCTATAAGTCAAAGAGGATTAAATGAGATAACAAATGTGGAATGATGATCAAGAGTGTCAGAAAGCATTGTTATTTCTGGATTGCATCCGCTTGGTTGGCTGATGGAAGCTGCAAAGGGGGTACAGTTCCTAAGACCTGCCCAGGTCTGGCATCACAGCCACCTCGTTCTCTTGCTTAGGACCCCACTCTCCCTCAGGATGGCATCTTGGGCTTTGACTCCAGGCTTCAGATTCTCCAAGAATGAAATACATGTGGATTATGAGCTATGGGAGAGGTACGAGGCATGGGGATACAAAGATAAATAAGACAGAGCCTTTTCTCCCAAGCGGTCCAGAGGAGAAGAAAAGTCATGTAGAAAATTGTATGCCAAGTGCTCCCTGTGATAGAGGTACATGGAGGGTCCAGTCACGGCACAATGGGGGTGCTGATCAGTTTCTTTGAGGGGTGGAGTAGGGGATAATGAATGCTTCGCAGGGGAGGGGATAGTTGAGTCTTTCAGAAGTTAATTCAAGGATGGGATGAGAAGGGAGAGGGAGAGAGAGATAACGTGCAAGAACACGGAGGCGAGAGGAAGAGTATATATAAGAAAAGCACCAGAGGAAGACAGACACTGTATGATATCACTTATACGTGGAATCTGAAAAATACAACAGACTAGTGAACATGGCAAAAAAGAAGCAGACTCACAGAGGTAGTGAACAAACTAGAGGTTACCAGTGGGGAAAGGGAAGGGAGGCGGGGCAAGATAGGGGTAGGGGAGTAAGAGGTACAAACTATTAGGTATGAAATAAGCTAAAAGGATGTATTGTATAACACAAATATAGCCAATATTTTATAATAACCATAAATGGAGGAAACCTTTAAAAACTGTGAATCACTTTATTGTACACCTGTAATTTATATGTTATACTTCAAGTATACTTCAATTAAAAAAAAAAAAGAAAAGCGTCCTATTTAAGTCACTTTAATGAAAGACCTTAGAATTCTGCTGGGGAAAAGAAATATAGATAATCAGGTGTTAATCAAATCCAACATGCCATGTATTCTAGATAGTGGAAAGAATTTGGTGGAAAGGAAAGGGCTTGAGGTACTTGACAAAAGATTAATGATGGAGGTGACCTAGGAGCTAGTCCTTGAAGATGGCAGGAAAGGACGGAGTGAATTCTTGGTTGGGGAAAAACATGAAGAAAGCTATGAGACAAGAGTGAATAAGTTATAGCCGTAAGGTTGTGGTAATATTTTGGATTAGATAACTTGAAAACCATTCTGATTGGAGAGGCAGGGATATTGTCACAAGTCCTCAGGTGCACAGCTGAGCAAGCAGAGGACACCACAGATCCTCAGCATGGAAGGGGCACCAAGGGGCAGAGTGGTGACAGAGGGACACCGCCACTCTCCCACCCTGCTGGAGGGTGACTCCACTTCCTCGATTTCCTTGTGTGTACGATCCTCATGTGCTGATGTGCTGTGTATACTTCTTTCATAACTGTTCCACTGTTTCTCACTGACTGTGGCTTTTTCACAGCCTCCCCACATCCTTCTGTTATGTTCTTGATGTTCGTCAGGGCACATTTCTGGGTATTTAAAGCGAGTAGCCTAGGTGGACCTATGCCAGGGACACAGAAATCATGAGAACTCATACCGAAGGGAAAGTTGGATGGGTCAAGGGGTGGTCAGAGAGTCAGACACCGCAAAAATCTGTAGACTGAAACGGGTAGGGCTCCAGAATCCAAGCATGCAGTTGGGCAATATAAACTTCAGAATCTAGACCTGGCACTGGGGACCAAGAACTCAATCCTCTTAGTCAGTAGGTGTGTCAGAACGTGGGTGAAGGACTCCATTTACAAAGATCTGTAAACTTAGGTGAACTTTTCTTGGTTAACATCCTCTTATCTACTTCCTGTTTGAGCAGGAAGCCATACCTGTGAATGAACACCTGGAGCCTATGACCACCTGGATAGAAGTGGTGAGGTTATATTCTTGGCCAGAGTAAGAGGGATGGGATCAGCCATGTGAGCCAATCGTGATAACTACTAACCTTCCATGTGAAGAGAAGTGAAAACTATTATCTCTTTTGAGTGTTGAGTTATTTCTACATCAAGCACGAGAAATAGATGTGCTTATTACTACATTGTAAAGAATCAAAGAAATGTTATTGGCAAAGAGCTTTTTAGAAAAATGTACCATGACATTGTTAGGTAAATACCTGATACATTTGTCAAAGCAAAGTCAAAACATTAGGTGATGGATTGTAATGTTATCCAGAGCGTTCATATGAGAGTTTGCTTCTCAAGTTAGAATAATGTTATCCAAACACAAAGACTCATGAAATATAGTTATGTTTATATTGCAAAAGATGCTCTAATATCTAAACCTATTCAGACTTTTTTTATTTAGCCAGAATTTAGTTGTTTACAACAATTCTCTTTTGGAACCAGTCCTGAAGTAATACTGGAATTCAGATCTGAACTTTTACTACAACAGTGCTTTTCTCTTGCTATGAAGGAACAACCATTTAACATTTTTACACAGACTGGGTAATCAGAACCAGAGTTATAACATAATTTAGCACAGTATTGCATTGAAAGAGCATTTGAAATTAGAATTCAAACAGTAAACGAAATTAAAATAGCTTAAAATAATGTATTTTTAAATACGGGAGCCTTATGATTTTGCTTAATTTTGAAAATATGCTCTTCATAATAGTGCAGACAATGTAGAGACCGAAGAAATAGTTTTCTCCATTTACTTCTAGGTGAAATTTCAAGTTAATAGTTAGCACTTACTAAACTGTTTTAAAATATTGGAAAATATGATGACTTTTTTTTTTCTTTTTTTTTAAAATAATTTTATTTATTGTTTTTGGCTGCATTGGGTCTTTGTTGCTGCGTGTGGGCTTTCTCTAGTTGTGGCGAGTGGGGGCTGCTGTTTGTTGCGATGTGCGGGCTTCTCATTGCAGTGGCTTCTCTTGTTGAGGAGCACGGGCTCTCGGCTCGCGGGCTCAGTAGTTGTGGCTCGTGGACTCTAGAGCGCAGGCTCAGTAGTTATGGCACATGGGCTTAGTTGCTCCATGGCATGTGGGATCTTCCCGGACCAGGGCACGAACCTGTGTCTCCTGCACTGGCAGGCGGCTTCTTAACCACTGCGCCACCAGGGAAGTCCAATATGATGACTTCTATCCCCAATTTTCCAATTATATAAAGAAAGCTTCTGAGTTTCTGCTCTTTCTCTAAAAGGAACACTTTGGCCAGGAGAAAAATAGTTTTAGTTTCTTTCAGCAAGATTCCTCATATTGGACAGAGACACCTTTTGATGGTTTATGTTTCTTTTATTACAGTTTAAAGTTTTTATTTTTAATACAAATTATATAATGTGTTCCATTTCAGGAGCTATTTACGGCAGAGAAGAGACAGGAGGGCACCAGCCTTTGTGTTATCGCTGTTTTCCTTTATGAGTTTACATAACCTCTTGAACTGTGCCTATACTGTCATCAGTGGGGTAACATTTTTAATATTTCAGGTTCTTCTCTGAAACCAATCTGTTGCTAGATTCCTTGTAAAGTGTAACAATGATATAGACACAAATATATGATGGAGAAATGGTCTTTCTCACTCAATTTATTGCCTTGCTCCTAAAATTAGGATTCTTTTTTAAAAAACCTAATTACTTGGTGGGTCAGTCTCGATACAATTTCAGAAAACTTCCCTTCAAATCATTGAAAGAGCTGTAGCATGTCCATGTAAGGTTGTGCTGCCTTTTGCAGAATCCGTGTGAAATGCCATGGTCTTGGAATAACTGCCGCTGAAGCATAATTGCTACCCAGGGACTGACAGCATCCAGCTGGCTTGTTGTGGCTGCTCTGGTCTTAGCCGTGACCTTGACTCCAGGGTGACGTGGGGTGGATGCCTGCAGAGGGCACAGAGAGAGGCCGGGATGGTGGGCGTCTCCGTCCTCCTCAGTGCCGGCTTAGACAGGTGGTTTGAGGTTGCAGGGAGCACCTAATGTTGCAAACTTTGATGGGATAACAGACTAGTTTTTATTTCTGTCTGTCCTTCCATTGGAAGGACTCCATGGCCAGTCCTGGGCACAGAGGGGTCCCCCTGCTGGCATCAGGAGGGACTGCAGCTCACAGGAGGATGAGTTGCACACACTTCCTTCTGGTCCCCACCCGTGTCCCTTATCTCCACCCACCTGGGAAGGGAGAAGGCCCACCTGTGCCCAGTTCCTATTTGGTGTATTCTACTCCCCAGTATTACCTCTCAGAAACTTAGGGCTGTTTTCAGGGTATGCATCTGCTGATGATGATTCTCTTTCATGGCTCAAGCAAGACTTTTAGAAGGTCTTAGATTTCTTTTGTTTTCGATGAGAAAAATCATAGATGCTTTTCTCTCGGGTTCATCCAGAAGGAGTGTGTGGACCCAGGAAAGAGAAAAGGTCAGCTCCTCGGTAGACATTTTAGAGCAAGGCAAGTGATAGGACTGCTTCGGAGCACAGCAAGGCCGTTCTGCTGAAAGCATGGCGTGGCTAGTATCTAGTACCCTTGAACTTGGATTTCCTCTATGATGTCACAACCCAGGGTCTGTGGTACAGAAGCCTTTTGTGTCAGAGTTAGTCGCTGGTGAGTGTGGTTTGGCGGGGA
This sequence comes from Balaenoptera ricei, assembly GCF_028023285.1. NCBI lineage: Eukaryota > Metazoa > Chordata > Mammalia > Artiodactyla > Balaenopteridae > Balaenoptera > Balaenoptera ricei. The sequence continues at coordinate 24,407,452 of NC_082640.1, forward strand.
CACAGAAGTGTCTGAGGAAAGCTGCGTCAGCGGGCACCCTGATGGAATGGGCAGGCAGCTGGGTTTTCCATGGGCTCCACTGATGGGTCAGCCTGAGGGCGTGATTGCATGATGCTTGTCTCCTGGGGGAGGTCTAAGAGTTGTTCACGACACAGTGGTTAGCACAGGGGGTGCTCACCCCCCCAAGGCTGTGCCAAGAGCCTCCGGCTGCTCAGGCTCAGTTTTGCAGGGAGGGGGGAGGAAGGGCCATCCCTTATCTGTAGGACGGCTTAATGCAGGGCCCAGAGTCCGCAGGACAGAGCTGCCCACAGACACTCCCTTCCCTGGGAGCAGCCCTCGTGAAGGGCAGCGTAAGTGAAGGGTGAAAAGGGGGCTGTACCTCCCCGGGGCCCAGCCCTGCACCTTTCCACAGACACCACCAGGGAAGCCTACAGAGTTCCGCTTCCTGAAGACCCACTAGAGCAAGAGGGACGATCACCAACCATGTTGAACGAATAGAGAATCTGAAACCGAGAGCTTGTCTTTATTTATTCACATGCGCCTTGTTCCTGAAAGAATTTAAATGGACAGAGACGAAAAGGCTTACTGAATAATAAACCAAAGGCAGCACTGGAATTAACTTCTAAGACAGTTTTCAAAGGAAATACTTCTTTCCCCTCCTTTCCACCCAAGGAAAGTACCTATAAGAAGAAGGATTCTGGGCTTCCCTAGTGGCGCAGTGGTTAAGAATCTGTCTGCCAGTGCAGGGGACACGGATCGAGCCCTGGTCCCGGAAGATCCCACATGCCCCCGCACCTAGAGCCCGTGCTCCACCACAAGAGAAGCCACCGCAATGAGAACCCCGCGCACTGCAACAAAGAGTAGCCCCCGCTCGCCGCAACTCGGAGCAACGAAGACCCAACACAGCCAAAAATAAAAAATAAATAAGTAAATTTAGAAAAAAAAAAAAAAGAAGAAGGATTCCTCACCATGGAATAGTTTCAAGCAGGGACTCATCCCTGTTCTCTGTGATTCTACGTGGCTCAGATTAAAAGGAATCTTGTCTAAATGCTCCTTCCAGGCCAAGGTGCTTCTTTACTATCTGAATAATAAGAAGTTTTTCCTCTATTTGTTGTATCTGTGTACCTTTTGTATCTTTCTTCAGTCCAAACACAACCTGGAATGTCATAAGGAGCCCTTCTTGTTACATGTACAGACTGGTCTTTGCAGATTGCCCTCTGGGACCCACAGGGAGTGGATCTGATCAATTGGTGCCTTCAGGGTAGCTCAGGCCTTCAAACCAGCTTGGATTGTACATTCTCTGCCTTTCTGGGCTTTCTCTGATCTTTCTGGAATGCGCTGTTTTCTGGACTGTACTCTTGGAAAAAGTCTGACCAGGTTTCTGTTCATCTTCAGCGTATAAACGCAGGGTGCAGAATTATCAGCTGAAGCCCTCTCACGTTTACTCTTCTATCTGAACCCTTACCTTCCTCCTGCCTGTTCAGCCTTCTACAGAATGCAGAGCTCCCCAGGCCACCCGCCATCTAAGGAGACGGTCGGAGCTCGGAAAGGGTTAACGGATGGTGGTGGCTCCAGGCAACTTCTGCCCAGGTCTCTTGGGATGAGGACTTGGAGACCAAAGGTTCTAAGGCAATAGGAAATAGAGCCACTGGGAGCCCACGGGTCTGCCTGCCCTGGTGCACATGAGGATAAGTTACAGCTGTGGCCTTACAAGGTCATAAGAAACCCGTCGTTGCTGAGCTCAGGGGAGGAGGGTGGAGAGGCTCGAAGGACTATTCCTAAAGCAGACCATCCATCATGATGGGGAAAAAAGGAGCCAGGCCAGCCCCTCTCGAGGGCTTTAGCACGCTATTTAAGGATCCCTAAGGATGCCAGCAGCTAAACAAACGGCAGCCTTCTAACGAGTTTCCCCAGGCCCAGCCTGCACCCTGGGGTGCCCAGCCAGCTCTGAGCCCCAGCAGCGGGAACATTTCCAAGTACCTGCCTTAGTGTCGGGCTCCAAACTGTGTCGTCTCAGGGATGGCCACCGCTTGCTGTGGTCCCATCTGTCACCTCCCAGTTGTGGACCTTCAGACTTCCCAGAGGTCTAGACTCTTGGACTGAGAATGACGCCAAGCCCGTCTTTGCTCATGCTGGGGTTGTGTTGGCTCTGAGTGGAAGGAAGGATGAGGGGTCAAGGTGAGGCAAGCCTCCGGGAATTCCGTCAGCATCAGTGCTCAGGGCATTCCACCCGCATCTGTTTATTGTCATGATCTGATCTATTTATTTTTGCTTTAATGCTGTCCATCATTCAGCTCTGTTTCCTGCACGTCAACCTTCTCAGTGTTCCCTGTCTTAGCTTCTCAAGGATGGGGGCTGTGTCTCTCTTACTTCCTTTGTATTCACGCCATAGAATTCCCTCTCTCTCTCTCTCTCCTTCTTTCTGTCTCAATTACTCATTCAACAGATATTTACTGACGTACTGACAGCCCACAATGCGCCAACTGTTGTATTGGGAGGGTGAGAAGGAGCAAGGGGACAGCTGTTTTGTGGAGTCTAGCGTGATAGATGGACAGTTTATTCACCATTCACTTTTTCCTGGAAAAATGTATCAAGACTCTGCCGTGTGGCCAGGCACAGCTGGGTATGACACAGGAGTGATGGAACAGAGAAAGCTCCTGCACTCGGAGGCATGGAGCTGAGTTGGACAGTCAAGTAAATGCACAAATATGTAATGACATGCTCTCTATCGATGCTGTGAAGGCAGAGAACAGGGTGCCGGGCTTGAGAGGACAGAGAAACGAGTGAGCCCAGAACTAAAGGATGAGGAGGGGTCAGCGGTCATGCAGACTGTAGGGAAGAGCATTCCAGACACAGGGAACAGCAGGTGCAGAGGTCCTGAGGTGGGAAAGGGCTTGAGGAAATAACGATAATGCAGTATGATAAGTGCAAAATAGATGTGTGTGCTGAGAGAGGATCTCAGAGGATGGGGCCATTAATTTTTTGTCATTTAATCTTTTCCCCCCAGTTGTATTGAGATAACAGTTGAGATTCAGCACTGTGTATGTGTAGGTGTACAGCATAATGGTTTGACTTATTGTGAAATGATTACCACAGTAGGTTTAGTGAACGTCCCTCATCTCATACAGATCAAAAATGGGTTTTTTTCCTTGTGATGGTAACTCTTAAGATTTTCTCTCATAACAACTTTAAAATATACCACACAGCAGTGTTAACTATAGTCGTCACGTTGTACGTTACATCCCCAGGATTTATTTATCTCGTAACTGGAAGTCTGGACCTTTTGGCCACCTTTATCCAATTCCCTCAGCCCCCACCTGGTGCCTCTGGTAACCACAAGTCTGATCGCTTTTTCTATGAGGTTGGGTTTTGTTCTGTTTTTAGATTCCATGTGTAAGTGATATCATATAGTATTTCTTTGTCTTTATCTGTCAGGGCCACACAGGTAGTAAGTGATGGATCCAGGGTGAACCCCAGCCCTCCTGCCCTTACAGTGAAGTGCTCTTCACCCCTGTGAAAGGTGGCAGAGGTCGTTGCTATGGCAATTATGTAATGAGCATACCCTACCTCATATCTCATATGCCGCATCTCTTTCAATGTCTAGCAATAATGCTGTTTAGAGAAGGCAGTGCTTGCTCACAATATCGAGTTGATTGTTTTAAAAACTCTTGTCCAGGCTCCTGGAGCTTTTCTTTTTTCTTTCTTTAAAAAAATTTTTATTGGTGTATAGTTGATTTACAATGTCATGTTAGTTTTAGGTGTACAGCAAAGTGAATCAGTTATACATACACATGTATCTATTCTTTTTCAGATTCTTTTCCCATATAGGTTATTACAGAGTATTGAGTAGAGTTCCCTATGCTATACAGTAGGTCCTTATTAGTTATCTATTTTATATATAGTAGTGTGTATATGTTAATCCCAATCTCCTAATTTATCACTTCCCCCCTTTTCCCCCTTGGTAACCATAAGTTTGTTTTCTACATCTGTAACTATTTCTGTTTTGTAGGTAAGTTCATTTGTACCCTTTTTTTAGATTCCACATATAAGCAATATCATATGATAGTTGTCTGACTTACTTCACTCAGTATGACAGTCTCTAGGTCCATCCATGTTGCTGCAAACGGCATCATTTCATTCTTTTTTATGGCTGAGTAATATTCTATTGTATATATGTACCACACCTTCTTTATCCATTCCTCTGTTGATGGACATTTAGGTTGCTTCTATGTCTTTGTTATTGTAAACTGCACTGCAGTGAACGTTGGGGTGCGTGTATCTTTTCAAATTATGGTTTTCTCCAGATATATGCCCGGGAGTGGGATTGCAGGATCACATGGTAACTCTATTTTTAGTTTTTTAAGGAACCTCCGTACTGTTCTCCATAGTGCTTGTACCAATTTACATTCCTACCAACAGTGTAAGAGGGTTCCCTTTTGTCCACACCCTCTCCAGCATTTATTGTTTGTAGATTTTTGACGATGGCCGTTCTGACTGGTGTGAGGTGATACCTCATTGTAGTTTTGATTTGCATTTCTCTAATAATTAGTGATGTTGAGAATCTTTTCATGTGCTTTTTGGTCATTTGTATGTCTTCTTTGGAGAAATGTCTATTTAGATCTTCTGCCCATTTTTTGATTGGGTTGTTTGTTTTTTGATATAGAGCTGCATGAGCTGTTTGTATATTGTGGAGATTAATCCCTTGTTGGTTGCTTCGTTTGCAGTCCTGGAGCTTTTCTGTTTTCAGTTTCCGATGGTTTCTTTCCTCTTTCCACAAGTCACGTCTGACTTACCTGCACACCTTTCATTCGCTCAGCATCTCCGGAACTCACCTGTGTCACCTCTCTGCTTTCCTCCAGCCGTCTCTCTGACCTCCTTTGCTTCTTTCTGGGATGCCCTCCCTCGTCTCTCAAGTTACCCAGTTCCTTTGAGTCTCATTCTCAATTCCCCCTTCTCTGTGACACCTTCTCACATCACTCCAGCCTGCAGTGCTTCGTTCTCTTTTAAATTCCAGTGGTATTTATTATTCGTACCCTTCATCTATAACTCATAAGTGTCCATGCATTCGTTCATCCTCTGAACTTCTCTCTAGCGCCTCCTATGTGTCAGGAGTTCTCCTCTGCTCTGGGTGATAAGAAAATAGATGCACCTGCCTTCAGAGAGCTGACGCTGGAGGAAGGGAAAGAGGCATGAAGCAGACTGTAGTCATGACGGGTAATACGCACTTTTCTATGTGAGTATGTTGAGGACAGTGCTAGCCTAAAGGAGAGAAGATATGCGCTGTCTTTAGAGGAGCTAGAAAATGTTGCAAATAGAGAATATAGCATGTTAGCTGGGTTTTGAATGACGAGGGGCTTGTCAGATGAAACAGAGGCATGAGGCAGTAAGGAAGAACATTCCAGGTCTAGAGAATAGCAGTGGTGAAAGATACAGAGGCTTGATGCACCGTGGATTCCCGCAGATGTGATGGTGCATATATGAGACACCCATTCGTGTCTTATATAAGATTGTAACATATTAATGCTGGTTTTTTTTTTCCAGCTAGGTGACAAAGTTCCTTGACATTTATCCGAGTCCCCTTTACGTAGCAGGCACTTAATTTTAACCCTGGGATTGTCCCCGGTGTGCAGTTTCCAAGCCAGGGGACGCGTGGACTCATGCACTCAGACGTGACTGGTTTTGCTTTTGTGTTTGTCTAGACCAAAGATGCCCTTTTCACGATTCTGCATGACCTCCGACCCCAGGACCGTTTCAATATCATTGGATTTTCCAACCGGGTCAAAGTGTGGAAGGACCATTTGGTGTCAGTTACTCCCAACAATATCAGAGACGGCAAAGTCTACATTCACCACATGTCACCGACCGGAGGTAAACGTGCATCCTGCTTTGCCCATTCGCCTCGACGGGATACGTGAGTAGCTAACTTTCTGCCCAGAGACGAGGATTTGAAAGCTGACGCTGATCACAGGAAAGGAGATAACAGGGGGAGAGCTTTCCCAGGAGCTTGTTTCTCCTCTTCCAGGCCCCAAACTAAGATGGTCAAGTAAGTTAGTGGGGGGGAAATACCTGATAGGTTTTGGAGCCTTTCCTGGTTTATCTCACGGATCCCAAACAATGCAGCTCTTTTTGTAAATTGTTTTTTGGGGTGGGGAATGAAAGCCACATGGATGATTCAGTGTTTTGTGTGTTTGAAGATGAGCACCTTGGGAAGCAGCAGGTGGAGCTGCCCTCCTGCGCCGTTAGTCCTCTTGGAGCCCAGGTGGCCTGGGCGGTGCTCTGGGTGGAAAGGGGAGGACTCAGGTTTTGCACACTTGGCTGGGGGGTCGTGATGAGGTAAGTACGCAGATGCGGGAAAAGGCCGTAAAGGACTCTAAGGTTAGAGAGTCAGAACAGTGTGTTACCAACCGTGCTGGATGTGAGTTCCTTCGACCCTGGACACAGAGCTGACTTCTGCTGTTACATCCGTCACTAGGACAGTGGATGCGTGGCAGGTGCTCAGTACTGGAGTGTTTATTGGACCCGAACCTGACCCTTTGACACCTTTCTTAAAGGCCCCTGTAGAGACACCATCTCCTGGGTGTCTCAGATACTTCTGCTTTGGATACCTGGAAACATAGAAAACACCCATTTCTGTCCATCCTCTTCCATCTGAGTTTCTCATCGCTCATATATTTGTTATTTTCCATCCAAGGCGAAGTTCTGGTTTCCCAAATGAACTTCGTTTGGAACTTGATCTTGTTTGGATGGAATTTCGATTTATAAATGGAATTTCCTACCAGTCTCGACAACAACACGATCTAGTTACTGTTTTACTGGTTGATAGGAGGAATGAAAGGTTAGATTTAATATTATAGTGATAATCTACAGCAGGAAGTTGACAAGATGGTCAAATCTTTGAGGGAAGAAACTCTCCTTCATCTTTGTTTAGCCCCCGTTTCCTGTCATAGCTCCCGAACTACAGTGCATACTCAAAGAATATGCATTAAAATTATTTAGATTATATTAATGGTACTGCTTACTATGAGAATCCTTTGTGTGTGGGAGGTGGAGATAAAGCTTTAGAAAAGAGTTGTGTGTATTTTGGAATCTAAACCATAGAAACCTTATTGGTTTCCTTTATTTTTTCTTGGTACTTCATTGTCCCAGCCTCTGCAGGTGAACAGAAAATTAATCTACTTCTCTCAGAAAAGTGTCATTTCAGGAGATGAGCATAGATTCTGAAGCCAGAATCCAGCTCTACCAGCTATGAGTCATTTAAACTCTCTATACTTCGGTTTCCTCATCTGTAAAGCGAGGATAATAATGGACTTGTTATTAGGATGAGATGAGTTAAAATATTTAAAGTACTTAGATCAGTGGCTGCACTAGGAAGTCTTCTCTAGGTGTCAGATATGGCCATTTTACCCAAGTGGTCCCTCTTGCTGGTGCACTTGGGTCCTTTGATGACCCTGGGGGAGCTCTCGGCGGAATGGTTGGGGCAGCTCCCTGGGGAGAAAGCCCCCCTGTTGTTAAGTGTGTAGGAGATGCCCCAACTTAACAGACATTCGATGCCAAGCTGTGCTGTGCTTTGGTGTCTCGGGTAAGAAAAGCTAAGTGCATCCTTTGCCTGGGCTCTCCTGGGCTTTAAAATGCAGTGAGAGATTTGGCATTATTGTTACGTTCTAGGTTAAAGAGAAAATGAACACCTGCCTTTTGGTTCATGCCCGCATATCCAGAGGCAGCGTGAAACTGGGCTGGGCATTCAGAAAGGCAAGTGAGTGAACCCAAAGAATTGTTAAATACTGTTTCAGCTGTAACTTTCCCTTACGTTCGGGCCATGTGTACATCTTAGAACGAATTATCAATGTGTTTGCACAGTCCTAGTCATATATATTTTAGCCAGAAGTTCTGGAGGATGTAAAGCAGTGGGGAAAATTATCTGGTTCACTCAAATATGGTACATTTTGCAGGGAGATAAAAGTCACTCCAGTCAGGGGGATAGATTGTGGTGATGGGTACACAACTTCATAAATTTACTAAAAATCATTAATTGTGTACTTAGAATGGGTGAAATTTTTGGGACTTCCCTGGTGGTCCAGTGGTTAAGAATCCGCACTTCCTCTGCAGGGGGCATGGGATGGATCTCTGGTCCGGGAACTAAGATCCTGCATTACCCATGCAGCTCGGCAAAAAAAGAAGAAAATCCCTAGCGACCAAAATGCGTGAAATTTTTGGTATGTCAATAAGGCCACTAAAAAAACCCCCAGTGGAGTCAGAAAAAGGAAGTAAGTATTCACGGCTGCAGTAAGAACTCTCAGTTTTTCTTGGCGATGGTAGAACAGCAGCAGCAGAGTTGAATGAAATTCTTAGCTAATCCAGAAACCTCACATTAGTTGGCAGTTTTGACTTCCACCAACCATCCGTCTCTCCATCCCCCAAGCAAAATACCTGTCCAGCACCTTCCACAGACACTGTCCCCTGACTTTAATCAGAGCTGCATTGACAAGCGTGTCTGAATTAGAAACGGCAGGGGTAGGAGGTGTAAACTTGAAAGCCTTCGCTTGGTGGGGTCCTAACAAGCAGGGGTGATCCTGAAGGGGCAGGAAGCAGGAAAGACAACGACAGCAATAAAAAAAAAAATGAGTGAGTGCTTTAATCAGCATCCTCCAGCGAGGTCGCCGCGATGGTCTCCACATCCCCACCTCCTCATTCTGTGCCGTTCCCTTCCCTCTGGGATGCTTTCTTTCTCTGAATTCCTGCACCCAGCACCATCCTTCCCTTTCCAAAGTGATTCTCCAAAAAGGAGGTAGAAACCGTTCACGCTAAGGGAGTAGAGACGCCTAAGCTGAGGTGCCATCAGACACCTTCAGGACAAGGTTATATAATTCTCTGCCGTTCCTAGTCATTTGCCAAGTTTCTAGCAGTCTTAGTGACGTGGAGTCGCGCCATGAATGCAGGTGGCTGCTTTCCCCACGCGGCACTCCTGCGGGTGCCCGTGAGGGGCCCGAGAAGGTGTGTCCAGGTAAAGGAGGTGGCGAGGCTCCTCAGGTGTCCTGTTCTATGTCCCGCAGGCACGGATATTAACGGGGCCCTGCAGAGGGGCATCAGGCTTCTCAACGACTTCGTGGCCCACAACGACATCGAGGACCGCAGTGTGTCCCTGCTCGTCTTCCTGACAGACGGGAAGCCCACCGCCGGGGAGACCCACACCCTGAAGATCCTCAACAACACCAGGGAGGCTGCCCGGGGCCGGGTCTGCATCTTCACCGTGGGCATCGGGGCCGACGTGGACTTCAGGCTGCTGGAGAAGCTGTCCCTGGAGAACTGTGGGCTCACACGGCACGTCCACGAGGACCACGACGCCCGCGCCCAGCTCATCGGGTCCGTGGGTCTGTCTGTGTTCTCGGGGCGGGGGGCAGGCTCAGCGGGAGTCTCGGACGTGAGGACGGACCCCAAGTCTGATCATCACTCCTTTCGTGGGAGACATCGCCACGGGTCTTGAAACTGGGTGGATCTGGGTTCACGTTCTGGTCCTGCCTTGTGACTTGAGGCTTTAAGACTGTCTGTGCCTCGGTCTCCCCAACCGTAAAATGAGGATTCTGGTCAGATGATAGAATTTAAGGAGAAAACCTACGTGAAGTATTGGCAGGACGGCTTTCACAGGTTAGGTGTTCCGTTAGCTCTTATGGTTATAACTGTCTTCCTGACACTTCAGAGCACTTCCTCATCTCAAGACGCACCTCAGAGATACTGCAGGTCAGTTCCAGACCACAGTGATAAAGCAAATATTGCAATAAAGCGAGTCCCACAGGTGGATTGCTTTAACAGTGCACATAAAAGTTATGTTTACATCACACTGTAGTCTATTAAGCATGCAATAGTGTCATGTACATACCTTAATTGGAAAATACTTTATTGCTAAAAAATGCTAACTATCATCTGACAATGCAGCATTGCCACAAACCTTCATTTTGTGAAAAAATGCTAGGTCTTTGAATTGCAATAAAACAATTTATGCCTGTATTTACTCTAATTCCACCCTGAGAGGGAGGTGGGATAGGTAGCGTCAGCTCCGTGTTACGTGCTAGTTACAATGATCGTGTTTTTATGTTGAAGCACAATGGCCAGTTGAAAGTGGTCGCTGACTGTGTTATGTTCTGGGGTGAAGAGGAAACCAGAATTTAAGTCTGGCAAACAGCGAGGGAGCTTGTGAGATAGTGAGTTCTCCGTCACCAGTGGTGTTCAAGCTACGGCTGCACTGCCTCCTGTCTGAGATGTTCTGCTGGGTGGAATGTTGGACTTGGTTGCTTCTAAGATCAGATCCACCCCGCCCCCCAGACAGCCTGTGATTTCCTCTAGGACGTGACCTGCCTGTAGCTAGTGCAGGCCCCGATTCTCCCTCTCTGTTCCTCCTCTCCAGGTTCTACGATGAGATCAGGACGCCGCTCCTCTCGGACATCCGCGTGGATTATCCACCCGGCTTGGTAGAGCATGCCACCAGGACCCTGTTCCCCAACTACTTCAATGGCTCGGAGATCATCATCGCGGGGAAGCTGGTGGACAGGGAGATGGACCGCTTGCACGTGGAGGTCACGGCCAGCAACAGTAAGAAGTTTGTCGTACTCAAGAAGGACGTGCCTGTGGAGCCCCGGAGGATGGGGAACGACGTCCCGGGGAGCCCCAGGCCCAAGGCGGGTGGTCAGGAGGACTCCAACCACCTGGAGCGTCTCTGGAGCTACCTGACCCTGAAGGAGCTGCTGAGTTCCTGGCTGCAGAGTGTTGAGGGGCCGGAGAGAGAGCAGCTGAGGCAGGAGGTACAGGCTCTGGCCGTGAACCATCGCTTCCTCACTCCATTCACCTCCATGACGCTCAAGTCAGCACCGCGGACAGAGACCCCGGAGGACGCCTACGGCACGCCCGCGGCCACGGGGCCTGAAACGGTGATGCAGAGCCTGAGGGGCGCCCACCTGCAGCCAGGTAAGGGCACTCTCGGGATGGCCCTTCTGGCTCCTTCTCAGGTCAAGGTCGTCTGTCTTACTTTCTCATATTATAATTCCTATAAACAATGTTCTCTACCTGCAGCTCCTAGCCTTCAGAGAGTGACTTAGCTTGTGTTTGTGTTGTTATAAACCATGGATCTCTATAGAGAAATTCGAGAAAGTAAAATCAGTCTATCGATAAATCATCAATATTGAGTGCCTCCCGTGAACCAGGCATTATTGGAGGCACAGGGATGAACAGACAAGTAAACAAATACTCATTTTTAAATGCCTTTCTATATTTTAAGTACTTCAATTATGTCATTTTATGCATATGCTTGATTTTATTTTCCTGAGAAAATATTATTTTATTTTATAGAGAAAATAAAGTGAAATTTTATTATATATTTTATTTACTCATATTTTGTTAATTTTACTTATAATTTTCTAAATTAAAGTTTTATTTTTTAAATTTTAATGATTTTGTTTACAATTAAATAAAATTAATAAAATTTTATTATAGATATTATTATATAGGAGGAACTAAGTTCTGGATTCTCAAGAGAATCCAGAGTTTAAACAGAAATTTTTATTATCTGTCTCAGTGCCATTTGTCAGGGGAAATTAGTAGCACCAAGAATGGGAAAAGGACAGGAAAAGTAATTCAACCAAAGCAGAGGTTTATATTATCAGTAATATCTGTTTATGGAAAACAGCACTTTTTTATGTGTGACATTTTTCTTAACTTCCTGTCAGGTTCACATGTCCTAAGGTGAGGGAACTGACATTAACCCTGGGCCTCATTTGATGCTCATATTCTCAACCCTGAGAATCACCTGGGCATGGTAGGGAGAGCACACGGTTAGGATCCAGACAGAGTTTCAGCTCACGGCTCCTCCTAGCCAGCTGTGTGGCTTGGGGCAGGTTTCAGAACCTCTCTGAGCTTCCATTCCCTCACCTGTAAAATGTAGGTAGTAATATCTTCCCTGAAAGGTTGTTGCAAGGATTAAACGTGTAGAGGCCTTGGTATATAATAAGTGTTCTACACATGTGAGATACCCTTTCCCATGAGGAGTGTAGAACTAGAAATTTATTGAAAAGTTCAGACCTGATGTAGGGGTGAAAAATGATATGTTGCCTCTTTAGAAAGAGTGGAACTTGTCTTGGCAAAACTAGTACAATATTCGTTCTGATGAAAAGGATGAAAAGAAAGTTGCATGATGTTGTTACGTCACGCTACAAGATCCATGCCACACATCCAGGGAAGATGGCTTTTTGAGTAACATCTTGATTCAGTGTCAGCAACTCAAATCTCAGCAGCTTCAGGAGAGAGCAAACTCAAATGACACGAGACTCAGAGGGCCAAGAACACAGATGAGGGAATAACTGACTGATTGCTCAAAAGGCTTGTTAGACATAGGATTTCCCTGAAGATGATTTTTTAGTTTTAATTTTATGATTTTTTTGAGTGTCTGTGACAATTTAAGCCTCCTCAAAGCAGCCATTCGGACTGATATGTCGCTCCTCCTTTGTGGTCGGCCTGATTCTGTCTGTGTCTGGCTGACCAGGGACCAGTTGGAGAAGGGGGAGCTTAAAAAACATTGAGATACTGTGATCTTCATTTTCTGGGGGGCAAAAATCAGTTAAGAGGAGCATAATCTTAATATAGACAATTTGAAATAAGATATTAATTTTATTTTATTGACAGAAAGTAATTTACTTTTAGGTTATTCTTTAATTGAGTGTTTATTTTTGCCTGCTGCTTTGTGAATTGTACTTACGCACATGGCTATAGACCTGGATTGTCGCATTATCTTTTTCTTTTACATTCTTGTATATTTTTGGTTGTTTTAAATTGCTATTTTGCAAAAAACACATAACGTAACATTTACCATCATAACCCTTTTTTCCATTCTTTTTTTTTAACTGAAGTATACTTGCTTTACAGTGTTGCATTAATTTCTGCTGTACAGAAAAGTGATTCACTTATATTCTTTTTTTTTAATATTCTTTCCCATTATGGTTTATCAGAGAATACTGAATATAGTTCTCTGTGCTATACAGTAGGGCTTTGTTGTTTATCCATTCTATATATACAAGCTTACATCTGCTAACCTCAACCTCCCACTCCATCCCTCCCCCAACCCCCTCCCCCTCGGCAACCACCAGTCTGTTCTCTATATTGTAACCATTTTTAAGTGTGTAGTTCAGTAGTGTCAAGTATCTTCCCATCATTGTGAAACAGATCTCCAGAACATTTTCATCTTGCAAACCTGAAACTCTGTCCCCATTAAACAACTTTGCTTTCCCCCCCTCCCCCCATAACTATACCTTAAGAATGATAGAATATTTTCTCCTATTATATACACAGAAATCACAGACAAGAAGAATATTATCTAATTTATAGAGGAATAAAATAGTTACGCCTCCTCATTTACACCTTCACTTTGTGTTGCGAGGCCAAGAGCCTCCTTTAAAAGAGATGTGTTTAAATTGTCACAAACGTATCTGAAAGCTGTGTTTGACTCCTCTCAGCCCTCTGTACCTCTCACTTCCTCCTCTTTAATGAATAACAGTGGTGGATCTCTTCCTTCTCCTCTCTAGGACCTGCTCTCAAGGAACCATACAACCCAAGGATTAAAGTCTCCAAAACCTCAGGTAAAGGAAAGAACGTGCTGGTGTGTGATTTGAGAGTTGAAATGTTTAGGAAGCGGATGACCAGGAATTTCCCGAAGCCAGTTAGAACATGAGCTCATAGGACGAGATGTGAGGACCCATATTTATTTAGTGCAAACCGGCAGCGTGGGGCAGTTCTCAAAACCAGGATCGTCATTAAACCATCGCATAAACCTCGTGGGTAACACAGTCCTGAGGAGCCTGGCAGGAGCCCTGATAGAAGGGTGGGTGGACAGAGCTACACATTCAGCATGATTGAGCTGGAAAGACGTTTGATTTTAGAGATCTGAAGTATGCTTGCTTCTAGCTTCTGGTGTTACAAATATCTGTGACAATGCAAGGTTTTTAAACATTATTATTTTATTGTTTTCATAATCCTTGGCTTTAGAAGGGAAGAACAGATAACAATGCCCTAAAATTTCCCTTGGCCATATTCCTGGGATTATAATAAAAATCTGGATGGAATAAGGACACAAGGGCTGGGTTTTATTCTTCAGATGAACACATCTGCCTTTGTAAGTCTTTCTTATTGCCTTGCTGCCGATGTGCTGGGCGTGCAGGTTCACATAGCCCGGGACAACCTGGAGATTAGCTCTGGGGAGAGGAAACACATGGTCTCCAGTGGGTAGCGTGTCGTTCCTTTGAACACACATGCTTTATGGAATCCAGGAAAACTTTCCTCTTGGATGCAGCATGGAGTAATGACTTCCAGACCTCTCCTCTCTTTTTTGGAGCAGGCAGCATCTTTCCTTATAAAGGGATTTGGAAGATGTGAGTAGAAATAATATGGTGTGAACACAAGAAACTCTCAGAGAACTGTCACGTGGTTATATTTGTACCCACAGAGTGCCAAAAATATGGACTTTTATCTTTAATGGGCGTTATTTTTTCATCTACAAAAGACCAGTACCTTGTTTTTCTTTATTAAGTTGCCATTCACTGGGTGCTTGAGGCACTTTACAGTGAGATGAACCAGATTCTTCCAAAGGCCCTTCTGAGTCACGCTGGGGGCAGAGAGGGTTTTTCAGCAGTTCCACCAAGAACATTAATTGGCTTGTAGCCTGAAAACACTGAACTCCTGGCCCATACCCCCCACCATATACAAATGCGTATACATACATGTACACGTAAAGTAGAGAGGAATTCAGGAACACATTGTGTTTGCTGTATAAATTAGAGAGAAACTAACCCTCCAGTCTCACGAGAAAAGAGAATTGACGTAGACTCTTGGGAAATATTTTGTCTGTACAGTAAGAAGCAAGACTGTTCATCTTTAGCAGAGGCGAAAATGAGGAGGATGGGTAAGGAAAAGGGGCCAGCCAAACTTTGTGGTCTTATCTGCGGACACAAATTTGAGAGCAGTAAAGTCAGTAGGACCCAGAGGAGGGATTGCCACGGTCATCGCTGGATGCACCACCTGACCTCCCGTTGACTCTGTGTCCTTTACTTGTCACCAGCCCTAAACTGGGCTTGGTCATTACTCCTCATGCAAGGGCTGTGTCCATCTGGCGCTGTGAATGACTCAAGGGCCAAGGCACTCTGGTCACAGGACAGGAAGTTCTCATCCACATCTCTTCACTGGGGAGGGCAAAGGGGAAGAAAGTGATTAGCGGAAGCCACGCAGGGAATTGAAGAATGTGGGCTCAGTAGTCATGGGGAGTGTAGGGTGATGCCCCGCTTCCCTCTAAAGTTCAGTTGTCTATGTTTGACTGCAGTGTGGTGACAGGAGCATCATATTTGTATTTAGGGGACCTGCATTCAAATATTTACTTTCCACGAACTGACTGCGTAACTGGTGCATCACGTCACCTTCCTCGTGTAGACACGGAGGATCCATTGTTGACAGGGTTAAGTCAATAACTCATGAGAAAATAGAAGAAGAGTGCTTACACAGAGAAGGTGCCCAATAAATGTCTTTTCTTTCTTTTTCTCTCCCGTTCTCATCCTGTTCTGGCAGCGGATGGAGACCCCCATTTTGTTGTCGATTTCCCTTTGAGCAACCTCACGGTCTGTTTCAACATCGATGGACAGCCCGGGCACATCCTGAGGCTGGTCTCCGATCATGCGGACTCTGGTGAGTTCTGCCTAGAAAGTGAAAGGACTTGAGTTTTGGGAGTGAAAAAAAAAATCCTAATCTTCGCATTCTAACCCACTGCTCAGTGGTGTCCCAGGGTCTCCAAATCAGGAGTAGTGGAAACTGATGGGTAAGAAAATACTGTGTCAGGGCCACACGAGGGTTTTGGGAGCTATAACCAGACACTGAAATGAAAGCAGACAAACATGTCAATCCCCTTTTAAAAAATTTTTATTTACTTATTTTTTTTCACTTTTAAATTTTTATTGGCGTATAGTTGATTTACAATGTTGTGTTGGTTTCAGGTGTACAGCAAAGTGAATCAGTTGTGCATATACATATATCCACTCTTTTTTTAGACTCTTTTCCCATATAGGTCATTACAGAGAATTGAGTAGAGTTCCCTGTGCTATACAGCAGGTTCTTATTAGTGATCTATTTTATATATAGTAGTGTGTATATGTCAACCCCCTTTTTATGATATTTTCACCCAAGCCTACATCAGCTTCTCCTACCCAGGACATTGGTCAAAAATCACTCATACCTTCATGCATTCGTTCCTTCCTTCCTTCATTCAGTGGGCACTGAGTGGTCCCTACATGTGAGCGGAGGTTCTTTGTCCTAGAGGTACAAGAGAGGAAGGAAATTCTGATGAGAAGCCCTCTCGTGAAAGTGGGGGTAGTTTTTCTAACCACTGCTCTCTTCCCCTCCCCTGCCTTCAAGGCGTGACGGTGAACGGAGAGTTGATCGGGGCCCCCGCTCCCCCAAACGGCCACAAGAAACAACGCACTTACTTCCGCACCATCACCATCCTCGTCAACAAGCCCGAGAGGTCCTACCTGGAGATCACGCCCACCAGAGTCATCGTGGATGGTGGGGACAGGCTGGTCCTCCCCTGCAACCAGAGCGCGGCCGTGGGGAGCCAGGGGCTGGAGGTGTCGGTGTCCGCCAATGCCAAGGTCACCGTCGCCATCCAGGGCAACGTGGCCTTCGTCATCCTCCTCCACCTCTACAAAAAGCCAGCCGCCTACCAGCGAAACCACCTGGGCTTCTACGTCGCCAACGGCCAAGGCCTTTCTGGCAACTGCCATGGCCTGTTAGGTAGGTGGCTGCTCTCCACGCCGGCTCACGGCACAGAATTCAGTTTCCCAAAACGAAGCGGATACTGCCCGTATCTTCACTTGGTTGAGAGTTTCCACAGGAATGTGGTCTTTATGTAGCTCATGAAAAGTCTATTTCTTTTTCTTTTTTCTTCTTTTTTTTTTGGCACATGGCCAATTTTTCTTTTTGCTTTTTTTTTAATACAATTTTTAAAGGTTACACTCCATATACAGTTACTACAAAATATTGGCCATATTCCCCGTGTTGTACAACACATCCTCGAGCCTGTCTGACACCAATAGTTTGTGCCTCCCACCCCCCCCAACCCTCTCTTGTCCCTTCCCCCTTCCCCCCTGGTAACCACTAGTTTGTTCTCTATGTCTGTGATTCTGCTTTTTTTTTTGTTATATTCACTAGTTTGTTGTATTTTTTAGATTCCACATATAAGTGATATCATACAGTATTTGTCTTTCTCTGACTTCTGATTTCTCTGGCATAATAATTTGACTTATTTCCCTTAGCATAATGCCCTCCAAGTCCATCCGTGTTGCTGCAAATGGCAAAATTTCATTCTTTTTCATGGCTGAGTAATATTCCATTGTGTACCACATCTTCTTTATCCACTGGTCAGTTGATGGACACTTAGGTTGCTTCTGTATCTTGGCAAGTGTAAACAATGCTGCTGTGAACATTGGGGTGCACATATCTTTTCAAATTAGTGTGAAAAGTATACTTCTTGCTTCCTGACACTTTTCTAGAATAGGAATGGGCTTTATAAATTAATTCGCACAGGCCTTTGGGGAAAGGGAGCAAAGAAATGAGGAGTCCTTCTCCCCAGGTCTGGTTCTTTACTCTCAGAGAGAGGATGCAAACACATCCCATGGCCCAGCACCAGGCGGGAGATGCATGGCCCCTCCCTGGGCGGCACCCCCGTGGCTGGGAGCCTCGGGCAGCCCACTCTGCCTGGCTTCCCTCCACGTGCGATTTCATGTGGGCGTTTTTCCCACAAGTAAAGAGGGAGCCACTGCCAGGGCTCGGTTTAGAAAGCAGGATTTCCTGGCACTCGAGCTGGACGCGTCTCTGTGCAGCTTGCCTGGGAAGCTCCTCTCCCAGATGCAGACTGCTGTCCCTTCGGCCTTGGCGATGCCCTCACTCGGCCTGGAGGATTCTGACCCTGCTTTCCACACCCTCCGCCCAGTGCACACCCACTAAGTGCACATGTGGAAGGGGTCCTCCGGAGGGAGGAGAGAGGGGAAGACCGGACCCTTCTTCCCTCGTTATTTGCCCCCATCTCATCTTCCCACCTCAGGAGGAGACTGGGCATCTCTGCTTGTGGGTTGGGCATCCTTCCCGTGGTAGCTTCCAGAAGTGGGGGCCACTACCAATACACTCAGGTCTCTCCTCCCCACACCCTCCCCGGACACTGGAAAAGGTGGAGCACCTCTGGGAGACTCCAGCCGAGGACCACAGTCACTGCTCTGATGTCATGTATCCCCTTCCTCTGGGTCACACCCGTGCATTTGCTGGTCATCGGTGCCCGAATTGAAGTTAGATTTTGTTCAACCACGTTGCTCGCACTTGACCTAGACCTGATGTCTCTTTTGTCCTCTCAGGTCAATTCCTGAACCAGGAGGCCAGACTCACCGGGCTCGGCAAGAACCCTGCCCATCCTTCCGTCCCCGAGGCAGGCGAGAGGTCTGAGGCCGTCCTCGAGGTAAAAGGACACCAGGTCCCAGTGGTGTGGAAGCAGAGGAAAATCTACAACGGGGAAGAGCAGGTGGACTGCTGGTTTGCCCGGAACAACGCCGCCAACCTGATTGACGGGGGGTATAAAGACTACCTGGCGGCCCATCCTTTTGACTCCGAGACCACCTTTGGCCCGGGCACATCCCGGGGACTCTGACGCCAGCAGCCGTAAGGCAAGAATGTGTGGCAGGGAAACGTCTTCGGGGACCCCGTGGTGTGGTTCTTGTCGCTTGGCAGGTAGCCGCCGCCCGTGGCTCACCCCTGGTGGCGGGAAGGTCTACCCTCTGCTTGAGCAAAGGGTGGGGTCAGGATGTTGAAGCAAGAGTGGGATTTCCTGCTCCTCCCCTCCCCCTCCCCCTCCCCCATCTCCAGTAGAGAAAGGTGGTGGCACCAAAGGGACCAGTCACAGTTAAAAGCAAGTCTCTATCTTATACCAGCTGGCTTGTCCATCTCACAGCCTACCACAAGGTGACACTGATGAAGGAAGGTGGCCATCAAGTCTCTTTTCTCTGTGGAAATGGCCAGGTTTGGGCACTCTGCTTTTTGCCTTATACTAATGCATAGGCATCTCTCCTCCTCGTCCGCTGCGTTCTCCGGATGTGCTGCCAACCTCTGCCTCAGGGGAATCTCTCCTTGGGCCCAGGCCACGAGTCATGCAAATAGCACATAGATTTGATCACTGTAAGCCATTCGGTCTTTTCTTAGGAGGGGATTTTCTTCTACTGTGATGTCTTGCCCTTGAAAATTTGTTTTCGTTTTTTAAAAATTGACTCAAATTAGAGACTCCGCATCCCAGATACCGGTATTTTTCTAATGGGCTTTGTAAATCACTTAACTTTGCTGTTGGAGATTCTCCTATTTATTCCAGAAAGCTAAGCGCTTCTAATAAACAGGGCAGCCCATGTGGGTGTATTTCACGGGCCTGTCTCAGTGCTGGAGCGTCGGCCAGCTGCGTGATGCATCTTTCACTTGGCTCTTCAGCCTTGGTCCTGATTCCGACCTGATTTGCTCTCGGTCCCCCAGGAGGTGATAAGTTAGGCTCTTGCAGAACTGGGATGGGGAGGCATTGGCAGCACAGAGCCGACCTACAGGAACCAAACTGCATGTTCTCAGCAGGAAGTGTGGACGTGCTTACAGATCTAAGGAACCCTCCCTCATCCCAGACATGCTAGGTCAGGAAGTCAGCGTGAGCAAGAGGCTTTGGGCAAATCTGATTCCATCAGGGAGAGGTTAAAATCAGGGGCCAGGGTGGTGTCAAAAGTCAATGACTGTCACCCTCCTCATTGTGGAACCTGTGAAGTCCGTCACATTATCAAGGGGAAGGGAGGTTGATGGTGGTCTTGAGACCTCCTCTCTCCCCCTCCTGCCCGGCTCTTTGCTGGACCACGGAGGTTCAGTAAGGCTGATCCTCACTGCGGTCGGGACACGGGGGGCACAGCAGGGAAAGGAAGGTTTGGGTCAGAGAAATGGAATATTTTGACGTGAGACCGAATTAAATAAAAGCTTTTGTGCTGGCTTCATGGAACATTTCTTCCAGTAGGGAGTGACTCTAGAACTTTCATGCCATGTGGAAGCAGACTTAGCACTAGGAGAGAAATCAGAGCTAAGAAAATTGTTTACCGCCTTTGCCCTTGCCTTCCCATGTTCGAATGGGAAACATTCGAGCAGCAAAATGACATCCACATGTTTTTGTACACCAGGTGGCTGCAGGAGTTTAAGTTAGTGCCAGGGCCATCGGGGGCGGGGGTAGGGGGGTGGGACTGCTTGTGTCTCGGAGTCTCCGTCTCTCTCCACCTTGGGAACCCACCAGACCAGGGCCGGCAGCTGTGTTATTTTTGACTCAACTCAGCTGCCTGTTTTCATGCCAGCAGTGTGAATGCACAGGCCCAGGCTGCTGACAGCTGCTTCCCTATTTCAGAGGGAAAGGAGGAGCCGGAGCTGGGCTGGCCGGGACCTGCGCAGGCTCTGCGGGGACTTTCCTGTTACATAGACCTCGGGCCCAGCTGGGCAGAAATCCCTGCAGCCGCGACGCCAGCCCGCTGTGTTAGCGCCTGGAGCCGGGATCTGTGTTCCAGGTGTGGCCTCAAAGCTGCAGACAGGAGGCTGTTACTGCATGCAGGACCAGATATTCCAACGGGGTGACCGTCCCTTACTCTCCTATTCAGAAAAAAAAATGCACATTTTTAAAAGTATTAGGGATGAGCTTTTATTTTAGTGTTTCTACTTTAGACTCATCCCACTTTTCTTTCTCCTCCTTTTCAATTGTATATCTTTTTTTTTTTTTTTTGCAAAAGGTATGTATCAGGGCATTTTCTGTTTTACCCAAAGGCTGTGAGATCTGTGGGCTCCAAACTCCACCCCAAGGTCATACTTCAGTTTTTTTTTTTAAGTTGATTGATAAATGTCATATTTTCGATTGGCCTCGCGTGTTGTGAATAGCAAGGTCTTTTCAAGTAAATGCAGCGGCAAGGAGGGATTCTCTTCTCAGGTGGGAAAACGGAGTCAGAGTGCAGTTGGGTGACTTCCCCCACATCATATAAAAGACTTAGAGCAGGGCCAGGCTGAGCCTCCAGAGCTCATTGGTTAGCTTTGACACGATGTCACCATATGGGTAGTCGTTTATTTTCCTTGAGCATTTATAAATAAGGCGGGGTTGGGGATACGAAATGAGCAGTCGAATGAGGTTGAGAAGTACGTTGCAATTAGAGGGGATAAACCTCAAGTTACATCATCGCTAATGTTAATGGGTCCTAACAAGTTGACTGGCTGGGCTCTTCAGCAAGTCTCCACCCCTGGGACCCTAATCCACTCCCTCATCCGAAAAAGAGAGGCATCTCAATGGGTCGTCTTTATGGGTCTCCTAATGTAAAGTTTCACATCCCCAAATAAAATGGGCTGAACGTTCTCTACCCACTCATGCTAGGAGCTTTATCTTCTTCCATTTGCCTTTTCAGTGGTTTACTAGTTCAGGATGGAGGGAGCGGGTGTTGGGAGAATAACCCACCCTGACCCTCCCTCACAGCCGGGCAGTGTGATGCAGGGCTCTGGGAATGGGAGAGAGCACCTCTGTTTCTGTGTGACATAACATTAGGTCTTTAATTGAATCATGTGTCCTCACAGGTGAATTAGGGACAGGATTCCTTTCTTTAAACGTATGTGTTGGCTGAGCTGAGTGCTATGGACAGAATGTTTGTGTCCCCCCGAATTCATATGCTGAAAGCCCAAATTGAACTCCCAAGGTGATGGCATTAGGAGGTGGGGCCTTTGGGAGGTAATTCGGTCATGAGGGTGGAGTCCTTGTGATGGGATTAGTGCCCTTATAAGAGACCTGAGAGAGATGATTTTTCTATTCTCCACCCTGTGAACATGAGAAGAATGCCTTCTAAAATCAGGAAGTGGGCTCTCATTAGACACTAAGTCAACTGGCACCTTGATCTTGGATTTCCCAGCCTCCAGAACTGTGAGAAATCAATGTTTGTTGTGTAAGCCACACAGTCTGTGGTATTCTTGATATAGCAGCCTGAGCTGACTAAGATGCTGAATCTTTCAAGATACAAATTCCTTTTATTTTCTTCAAGCTACTCAGAATGTATACAAACAATGTTGTTATTAAATCTGGACTCTTGGAACCATTCACACATGTTCCAACTAAAATAAACAGCAAATAAAATAACCCAGCTAAGCAAATACTTAGAACTGTGACTTTAAATATTTATCTTAGTCAGTTTAAAATAATAAGTAGGGCACAAGATAGTTCACCTTCAACAGACATTTTCCTTCAACAAAAATTTGTAAGAGAATGACATCTAAAAACAAACAATACACTGGTATATTTGTTTTGAGGGAAAATGGCTAGAGAGAATAAAACTTGTTGATTCTCACTGCACTGCTTGTTTGTAGGAATTTCTGAATTCCATAGAAATATATGTAAATGGAGCAAGTGAGTAATATTGGAAGAATCATGTTAAAACAACACATTACTGGGAACCTGCTGTATGGCTCAGAGAACTCTACTCAGTGCTCTGTGGTGACCTAAATGGGAAGGAAATACAAAAAAAAAAAAAAAGGGATATATGTATACGTATAGCTGATTCACTTTGCTGTAAGTAGAAACTAACACATTGTAAAGCACCTATACTCCAATAAAAATTAATTGCAAAAAAAATAAAGTGACAGAGCCAGCAATAAAGCTAAAAAAAAAAAACAACCCCAACACATTACTGTGTGGAACAGCCAATGTACAGCATCCATTTCTTACCTTTTATAAAACTGTCAAATTTGTAGAGAAGTGTCTTAAACCTCAGTCCCTTATTTTCTGGGGACTTAGGCATCCCAAAGCTTCTCTCACCTTCTTCTTGGGTCACTTGTTTGCCCACACTGACCATCACCTTGCTCGGTACTTCTTCCGTTGGCACAGGGCCTTTCTCTCGATTGTGATTCTGGCATCTCTCTCTCCAGTTCCCGTGGTCAGGCCAGATCTTGCTTAGATGTTAGATCCTGAATTAGAACCAAAGCAGACCTGGAGCAGGAGTGAGAGAGACATCACTGGGAGGTTGTGTTAAAGAGAAAACTAGCCAACTCCTCATCTCAAGGGCATGAAGTCCACCTCTTCAGGCTTTGGCTTCTTCGTCTCTAATAAAGGGACTGGACAAGGTAATGTGCTCAGATCCGATGATCTTTATCTTCTGCCTGCACATGAAGATACGTCCTGAACGTCCTAAGTAATAAATGCAAAGTGATTCAGTCAATGACTCCAGTCTATTCTGAGATCCAGTGTTCCAGGCTCGGGGAGTCAGAGGAAAACAAAGTTCCTGCCTCCATGGAGTCCACAGTTTAGAGCAGGAGATATGCAAAGATTGGAACAGAGTGTGAGAAATCCTGCAAGAGAACTCTGCAGAGGCCCAGCTGAAGGGAGGAAGGAGGTGGGGAAAACATTCCAAAGATGGAGAGTATTCAGCTGCAAGGAAGAAGTGCATATACAGAGGGACCCACGTGAAATATTTATTCTGTAAGGTTAAGCAGCTGGGAACAGCTTAGGAATTGAAGCCATCGTCTTACTCCATTCAGTTTCAATCAGTTTTGATCTGTGCCCTGTAGATTCGGGGGTTACTGAGAACCCACAGTGGATGACACTCAGTGAATCTGCAGGTTCCTGTCTCCCTGGACCCTTGCCTGGGTCTGTCTCCAGCCCCGCATCCTTCACTCTTGTCCCCACGTACGGAGAATGCATTGGGAAAGTCACAGAGTGCCACAGTGGGTCCATTCAACCAGCAGGGCTCCTGCTGGCATTTAGCAAAACTTAAATCTGTTTTCCTTGAAGTGCATTGGCCTCCATGGCTCCCGCCTTCTGCTTCAGCTTTCTAGACCCCCTCACTCCGCAGCTTTCCCCAGCAATTTGCCTCCTCTTGTGCTGAGAAAACTGCAGAAGGAGCTCCCTCGCTTACTGTCTCTCATAGCATCTTCGTCCTGCTGCCTTCGAGGTATAACGGTCCACCTTCTTCCAGGCTCTATCCTTCTCGCTCCATCTGGGCAGTTGCCTCAATGACTCCTCTTCTTTCTAGGCTCTCCAGACTCTTACTCCCCAGAGGTTCTTCCCTCTTGGTTTTGGATACCCTTCCAGACGAGATTGGGCGCGTTCAGGGTGGTATGTCCATAGACTCGGACACCCTTCCAGAAGTCTCCTCCAGGCTGAAGTGCTCATCCCTGGCCAGGCCCCTGGGGGCTTCCATCTTCTCTTTTATTTCAGTGTCAGGCTTGTGCTAGTGGTCGGTGTTTGAACCCTCACTTTTTTTACCTCCTAGTCAGTTGCTTAAGTCATCAAATTCATCTTCTGTCTTTACCACGTTCATCAAACTGTGTCTCAGACGTCACATTACCATTTCTGACATCCAGTTCCAGCGATGGGTGTCTCCAGCCCCTACTACATGACAATTTTGGCCTCTTCCTCTTTTTTTTTTTTTTTTATGAATTTATTTATTTATTTTTGGCTGTGTTGGGTCTTCGTTTCTGTGTGAGGGCTTTCTCTAGTTGCGGCGAGCAGGGGCCACTCCTCATTGCGGTGCGCGGGCCTCTCACTATCGTGGCCTCTCTTGTTGCGGAGCACAGGCTCCAGACGCGCAGGCTCAGTAGTTGTGGCTCACGGGCCCAGTTGCTCCGCGGCATGTGGGATCTTCCCAGACCAGGGCTCGAACCCATGTCCCCTGCATTGGCAGGCGGATTCTCAACCACTGCACCACCAGGGAAGCCCTCTTCCTCTTTTTTGAAATGTTGGATCCCTTTGCTTCTCTTAAGAGATTAGAATTTTTTTTTCCTAGTCTCCTTTCCTGCATGTCTTTCCTCCTACCAACCTGTGGACAACCCCAAGGTCATACTGGTCCTTTTAAAAAAATTTTTTTTTTTTTGGCCACGCCATGTGGCTTGCAGGATCTTAGTTCCCCAACCAGGGTTAGAACCCATGCCCCCTGCAGTGGAAGCACGGACCTAACCATGGGACTGCCAGGGAAGCCCCCATACTGGTCCTTTATACTCTCCACTCCTTCCACCTCGCAATCTCACCCACTTCACGGTCTCAGCATCTGGCTCTGCGTGGACTTGAGGACACTTCCCTTCCGTTATTCTGGCATCACCTCAAACTCAGGAATAAAAGCAAACTTTCCATCTTCAAAGTCTCTGTATTTATATTAGAGGGATTTGGGATCTGGGAGGAAAGGAAGAAGTTCTAGCACAATCTTTTAAAATTGTTACTGTTGCATATAAAGGTGGAAATTGTGTGTGTGTGTGTGTGTGTGTGTGTGTGTGTGTGTTGGGTACATTTCCTAGGCCAACTCAAAATTAATTTTTATTGACACAGAGTTCTTCCTGAAAATTCTCTGTTAATCATATTATTTTCTCAAAACAACAGCTGTGTTTGTGTAAGAGAATGGCTGATGTCCTGACTGCTCACTGGGAATTTCTGGTTATATAAGAAGAAAATCACAGATCCTAAGTTTATTGATGTGTCAATTAAACCACTTCATTGTACTACAAGTATGAAATGCATTGTAAATACATTTTAGTGTGCTTTTTTGAAACGAATAAATTTTATTTGAAATGTATAGAGGCGATGTAGAAAATACAATACTGCAGATACTTGAGCGTGAATGAATGTCTGTATGGGAGACCTGCACTGTTATTCCACCTGGGACGTTTCCTACTGGAAGTCTGTTCAATCACTAGGCTCTTTCCTCCATGAAGGTAACATAAGCTCTCTAAGTGTTACAGAATGTTACAAAAGAAATAGACCTTTCCAGGGGAATGCAGAAACAGTATGTCTGAAGGCTCAGCTCCAACGTGAAGTGTATTTGCTTTTGAAGAAGGCTAGAGTCCAGGAGTATTTTAGAAACTAAAAGTTCTCCTGTCTGACTTGGGGGCAACTACATATCCTTTTGATCTCTTCATCGGCCTGGAAAACTAAATAACACTTTGAGACCTTGTGATGAAAACATAGGATAAAACTTTGTATACCATTGAAGGACAGGAACATTTTGAATTGTTCAATGCAAGTTTCCCAGAAGAGAAAATGCTTCAAAACAAGTACATTCACTTATTCATTCATTCGACTAATAGGGAGTGGGTGCTAACCATGTGGAGGGGATAGAGGTCCCTCCCTAGCCCATCCTGGAGATACTGTTGTGTGTCATTACTTATAAACAGAGAGAGCAGTGTGCCTTTAAAAAGTTCAGGAAAAAAACGTGGGTTGGAAGGGGTTTAAAAAGGAAGAGACTGCTTTCAGCCTGGCTGGAAGAGGTACTGGTATTTGATCTGGGTCCTACAGAATGGGTAAGGATAGGGGGGAAAACGTCTAGGAGTATTTTATATAATAACTTATTTATTTGTAATAAAAACACTATAAATGAAAGGAAAATAAATTGTATAGAAGAACTAAAATTTCAGGGAGATGGAATGGCCAGCCCTCATCACAGAGCTGACATCTGGCTTAGCCTGGAGGCAGGGACTCTGCTCTTCTCATGTCCCTGGCATGCTTTGGACAAAATAGGAGCAGCTTCCACAGTGATGGCCATGATTGCTGGACACCGGATCCAGGATCCCACCTGTGTGTATCAGCTGAACATCACAGGGCGAAGAAGTAAGGCTGGGGAAGGGGGGCTCTCTTGCGTGTCTCTGAATGTTGGACTGCTTTTTGCCACTGGTCTGGGCTCGAAGTGGGCAGGGAATTCTGTGGGCTGGAAACACAGGACTGCTGCAAGTTCATCTTTCTCCCTCTTCCTTAGAAACGGCATCCTAGGAAACATCTCCCAGTCGGTAGCTTCCTGAAACAAATCACCCTCCATGCAAAGGACACAGAAACACATCTGGGGAGCTGGGGCGAGGAGAGCCCACTGGAGAAGGGGGTCCCAACCCCCCACCCAGTTAAATACACAGAAATGGAGAGAGACAGAACTCACGTGTACATCTGGTGGCTTTTAAATGTCACTTGTCTTCCTTGGGAGAGGCACAGGCAATGCAGCTCTTGTTGTGATTAATGAGCCTCTGGCCGCACCTGGCAGAGAGAGACTCAGGCTGAGGAGGTGGAGGCACCAGGAACTTTCCTTTTTCTCTGTCAGACACTCAGCGCCGTGCTAGGGCGATGTGCGCTAGTTTCCACGGAGGCGATAAGCAGACCTGGCGGGCAGGAAGAAAGCAAAGAGCCGACACAGACCAAGATCAGGGTCCACAGGCCAAGGAGGCTTAGTTCCCAGAGGCTGGAGAACAGGAGGATGGGAGATGCTGGGAGGGCTCCCACTGCCCGAAGGTAAAATACTTGAAAAGAAGGTCTCCTGGGTCCCTGCCAACCTCGTGTGCACATCCTTTGTCACCGCAGATCACATGAGCCACGCAAAACTGAAGGACGACCTGCCCATATTTAGAACCAGTGACAGATTCTGAGATTCTACTGAGGTCCTGCTGGCACAGCCCTGGCTTCTGCACCCATGCAGGGTGGGTGCACTTTCTGCCCCCTGCTCCCTCTTTCTTCCCTGCCGTTTGTCTGGGGTACCCTCGCCCCAGGGCCTGAGACCCACAGGGCAGTTTAGGTCCTATCACCTCGGATCTGCTTGCTCCGTTTCCGCTCCAGGCACCGCAGTCTTGTTGTTTGGAGGAAGAGTAAATGCCGGAGGGGCCGGGAGAAGTAAGGATGCAACTTCCCAATCATTAGGCAGCCGAAAGGGAGCTTGACAGTTCACAACATCTGGTTTTTTTCTTTTGTTTTACTTTTATGAATTTATTTCATAAACTCACATAAATTCACAAAGAAAGCAACATGTACAGGATGTTACTTGCCACTTTCTAATAATAATAAAAACAAACACATAGACACTACGAAATGGCTTAAATGATTAAAATGTACACACTACTATATATAAAACAGATAACCAACAAGGACCTACTGTATAGCACAGGGAACTATACTCAATATCTTGTAATAACCTATAATGAAAGAGAAACTAAAAAAATAATATATATTTATATATGTGTATATATAACTGAATCACTTTGCTGTACACCTGAAACTAATACAACATTGTAAATCAACTATTTCAATAAAAATTTTTTAAAAATAATAATAGTAAATGAATCAACTTGAAAAAAAAAAAAGAAATGGCCTAAATGGTCATCAGAAGACAGTCATTAAGGGCACATTAATACCACAGTTTATAGCTATTAAAACTAGCTATGTATTATGTAATGTGAAATACAGAAAGCTGTGTAACGTGCATGAAATTAAAAACCAAGCTGCAGAAGAGAATGTACAGAATGACCCTGCTAGATCACAACACCTTTATGTTTAACATCTTTGGAGTCACAGGCACTTCTGAGCACCTGACAAAATAGGACGTGTAAAATACGAAAAAAAAAAACTAGCTCTCAGGTTAATTTCTTACTAAAGCTCTCCAAAGCAGAAGCGCTCTAGCTGCCGTATTCAGGTGGCAAACTGCAGTCAAGCCTGAGTACCTTGTGCTATGACTTCAGCCTGATTCACCCAGGATGGGTCCTTAAGTGACTCTCATTACCCTGGTCTGCTCCCAACTGACTGTCCCTTTAAGGGAGCAGAGCCTCATTCTAGGCACAATACTTAGAATTGTTGTCGTTGTTTTCTCCCACCAGCTCTTCAATTCCTTCCCTCTGCAGGACTTTCACATTTAGACTAAAGCAGTTCCCAAGCCCTCCCTGCAAGTTCAGGAGAGGCAAGCCTCCTCTTTCTGGCTTCTGGGGTCACGGTGGAAGCTGAGACCTGGTGACCTGCCGATGACCACACGGTCTGGGCAGCCGGGCCTGCGTTATCACCCCAGGCAGAAGCCAGCGCCTGGGCGCCCCTCTGCCTGGGCAGCTAGGGTTTCCGCTGAATGGACGGCGGGAAAGGGGAGAAGAGCCGGGCGGCTTCAGCAGAACCTGCGGTCCCAACACGGGCGGTCCCGGGCGGCCGCTGCTGGGGAAGAATGGGGCTTATTATGTGTGGAGGGGAGGGGGCGGAGAGGTGTCAAGTGGAGAAAATGGTTGAAATCCAAGTGTCGGGGATGCTGGCAGCCCGGCGCCTGCTGTTAGACGGTCAGATGAACCCTGATAAACCCCGAGGCACTTTCCCCTCACCCAGCCTGCTCCCCTCCAGGCCCGGAAACTTTAGCATCACGTGGAGAGCGAAGGGTCGGGGAGGGGTGGGGGAGATGGTCTGCTGGGAGCCCAGGGAGGGGGCTTTCTGCATCACCAGGGGGTCAGCGAGAGGCTTACTGTGCTCAGGTCAGGCTGACAGCACTGGTCTGCTGACATAATGGGGTCTGCAGGGGAAGGTGCGTGGCCAGAGGGGCCCTGCTGCTGGGCCCCAGGCAGGGGCGATGGGGAGAGGGAGGGGGGCAGCAGGAGGGCTCGAGTCCAGGAGGGCCGCGACGAAACCGCAGTGGTGGTGACCAGAGGCTGGGGACGGAGGACAGTGAGAAGCCCGCCTAAAAAACACGCCGTGGCTCCTGGAGATTGGGGTGGCCTTCCTGCTGGGTGGAACCCAAACTTGTGTGCTGGATCCCAAAAGCCTCAGCCTCTGTGCACAACAGTGTGAATGTACCTAATGCCACTGAATTATACATTTAAAAAGTGGTCAAACATTGAACTACCATGTGATCCAGCAATCGCACCTCTGGGTATACATCTGAAGGAAATGAAATTATGATCTCAAAGAGATATCTGCACCACCCCACCCCCCATGTTCATATTATTCACAAAAGCCAAGAGCCAAGGTATGGAAAGGCCCTACGTGTTTGTCTGTGGGGGAATGGATAAAGAAAATGTGGTACATACACACACACACACACACACACACACACACACACACACACACACACAGGAATACTATTCAGCCTTGAACAAGAAGGAAATCTTGTATTTGCTACAACGTGGATGAACCTGGAGGGCATTATGCTAAGTGGAATAAGCCACACAAAGAAAGACCAAAAAAAAAGATTTCGTAGAAACAGAAAGTAGAAAAGTGGTTGCCAGGGGCTGGGGTGGAGGGCGCGCTGGGGGAGGATAGGGAAGGGTTGATATAGGGGTACAAACTTTGAGCTATAAGATGAATAAAGTCTGAGGGTCTCATGTATAACATGGTGCCTATAGCTGATAACACTGTATCATATAATTGAAATTTGCTGAGAGAGTGTTTAAAAAATGGTCAAAACGGGACTAGAAGAGATATTTGTACGTTGAAGCATTATTTACAATAAACAAGAGACGCAAGCAACCCAAGTGTCCATCAGTGGATGACTGGATGAGCAAAATGTGGTCCATCCATACAGCAGAATAAGATGCAGCCTTTAAAAAGGGCATCCTGACACAGGCTACAACATGGATGAACCTGGAGGGCATTATGCTCAGTGAAATAAACCAGCCACAAAAAGACAAATACTGTTTGAGTCCACTTATACGAGCTATGGAAAATGGTCAAAATCATAGAAGGAGGAAGTAGCATGGTGGTTACCGGGGGCTGGGGGAGGGGGAGGGGGAGGGGGAGGGGGGGATTGCTGTTTAATGGATACAGTTTCCCATTTGCCAGAGGAAAAAGTTACAACTTCACAACAATGTGAATGTACTCGGTGCCATGGAATTGTACACTTAAAAGTGATTAAGATGGTAAATTTCATGGTACTTTTTAAAATAGACTAGTTTTAGAGCCACTTTAGGTTCACAGCAAAGTAGAGAGAAGGTACCCAGATTTCCCACAGACTCGCTGCCCCCCACGCCGCCGCCTTGCCCACCATCAGCATCCTCCGCCGGAGCGGGACGTTTGTTAACAATCGATGAACCCTCACCGACAAATCACTGTCACCCAAAGTGCTATGTGGGTTTTGCCGCAGTAAAAAAAAAGTGGGGGAGAAAAGTGAGTGCAACGTTGATAGAGAAGCCTGACAAAATGCTTAATGAGAGGAAATTATAGACAAAACTTTTAGGAACATGGATGCAAAACTCTTCAACTTTGGCTAAGAGAATCTAACTACGTTAAAAGAATAACATACAAAATATGGTTAAAGTGGTAGATTTTATGTTCTATGTACTTTACCACAGTTTTTTTAAAAACCCCCGAGTCCTTTACTTTCCAACCTGAAGAACAAAACCCTCAGGGGCTCCAAAGTGAAGTGGGAAGACCAGCTGGGCATCAAGGCCAAGCCCATGACCATGGGAAATCCCAGGCAGGCACCAGGATGTTCTGACTCCCAGTCAGCGGCTCAGCTGGGTGACAGTGGGGCAGGGCCCAGAGGTTCACACGCTCCTAGGATGTCTGTGACTCATGGTTTAGCTTGGCCAATTGGCAGTGAACATCTGCGGGTGAGAGGGGACCCCAGGTCCCTCAAAGAGGGGGCCTTGATCCTTAAGAAGAGGGTTGTGTACCGACAAAAAGATTCGTGAGAGGCAGGAGGCAAAGAGAAAAAATACAAATGGAATACAGGGCCAGAAATATTTTTTTTTAATTTTCAAAAGAAATACCTCGCTTCTCTGTAGGATGGGTTAGGGTAACTCCTCTCTCTTCTCTTTTCTCTTCCTCCCCGTCGTCCTCCTCCTCCCCCCCTTTCACCTCCCCCACTGCCTCTCCCCCCCTCCTCCTCTTCCTTCCTCTTCTCCTCTTATTCTCCGTATGAATCCTTTACATCTGCTCCCATGTTTCTTCATAAGTCACCCAAGTGTTTATACATAAGCCATACAGCATATACATAAATTAAATATGTATATACATATATTTAATTTCCTACCTGAAGGCATGCTGGGATTGACACACTCGGGTGATCACGTAACTGATCACATGATCGGCCTCTTTGACCCAAGGCAGACACTGTGTCCGTCACCTCCCTTTCCCATCTACACACCCAGGACACTTGACCTCTCTCATGGCAAGAAGCTAAACCTGGAAGACAAAAACCATTTAAAATGACTAGTATTTGTCATAATTCAAAATCATCAAAATGGACCACCGTTCAGACCACTGCTTCAACAATTTTACATCATTTTTTTCAAAGAAAGAGGAAGGTACTTGGTTGATGTGGTTCTGTGAGTTGAGTAGTAGATACTCCAAAATTACTTCTACAATTATTGCAAAGATATTCAGCTTTCTAGTCTATTATTTTAAGCTACCAACTGTTGAGAAGGACTTTGCTTCACTTGTGAGTAGTTGGCAAGAGATAATGTGTGTGAAAGTGCTTTGTTCTTGCACTAGAAGACATTGCATTAGCCTCCTCGTTGGAAGAACTTTGAAAAGAACATTCCATGAAGCAAGCTCTCCAAGGGGAGGGGTGGGGTGGGGGAGAGAGAGAGAGAGAGAGAGAGAGAGAGAGATAGAGAGAGAGAGAAAGAGAGATTTGAGAGAACACAGTGCAAAATGCCCCTCTGTGCTCCCACTGGCAGTTGGGCTGAAAGCCCTCTATTTTCAATGACAAACAAAGCACAATTGTTATCTGATTGCAAATAATACACATTCACTGTTAAAAAAGAACACCTTGGAAGATGAGAAGACCACAAAGAATCAATTTCTTTTTGATTTTTAAAATCTTTTTGGGGTCCTTTTGGGGGGAAAATGTTTTCAAAAGAGACCTATTTCCAGGAGATTATCTACAAGGAATAAAACACCACTTCTGACAGTTTAGGTAAGCCATGTCAGTAGACAGCAGGAACATGTATTCTCTAAAGTGAGATTCAGGATCTTTAAAATTGAGAAAAAATTGAGAAAAAGATTGGTTCCCCATAGTCCTGTATTATTGGATTTTCTGCTTGTGACAAAGGCAGAAGGACTCCTGTCCCTCTCCAATGAATGTCTATCTGACCCTCAAGAAAGACAAGTGACAAATGGAGAAGAGCACTCAGTGAGCAGTAAAGGATCTGGTCCTCCCTGGGCTGTAACTGACCACGTGGCCTTGGAAAGGTCCACGAATGCCTCTAAAGCATCAGTTTCCTCCCGTGTAAAATGCAGAAGATCTTAGTGACTGCCTCCCAGTGGTTGAGAAGAATCAAGGGGCTGATGCATGGAGAGAATCTGGGGCTGTATCTGGCATATACTAAGTACTCAAAAGCGATAGTTCTGTATCCAATAAACAGCCAAGCCACTGAGCTTCTCTACTAAGCAACCTGCCTGGAATCATCACGCATGCCTCTAGGTAATTAGGATACCAGTTCCGAACTAGCCTTTCTGAATAAGACAACAAAGACTTGGGTTTATCCAAGGAGTGGCCAGCTCGCTCCCCAAGTGATCTTTTTCTGTTTACTTGGCATCTGATGCCATGAGTCTGCCTGGTGCCATGAGACTCGCGGGATTTGGGGGAAGGTGCCAATCGTGGGGGTGGAGGAAACCTCATCTTGTTTCTATCTCTCTGCTCTGCTGGGAGTGAAAAGTGTGTGATTCCCTGGACTATACGCCAGAGAGAGAGTTAGAAGGTGCCTCTCCAAGGATGGGAATGAATACTACACTCCTGCCCTGAATTCTGTGGCAGACACTTTATCCCCACACATTGTTCCAAAGGCTACTGCTGCCGGCGGGAAAAAACAAGATGCAGCGATAGGACTGAGCTGACCCTTTGTCTACTAATCTGCAAGGCTGAAACCAATCCGGTCTGACACGTACTGTAATTGACAGGAGTGGAATGGATAGGCCCGCTGCCACCTGCGCCGTTGGGGCCGCCTGACCGCACTCTTTCTATTGTATAAATGACGACACTGAACCCCTGTCTCGGTTTTGTTCTTAAAATTGGAGTTTTAGTGCCTCCATGAACCCCTGCTTATTTCTCATACACAGCGCTGAGACTTCCTTTGTTGTATGGTGTCTTTGTCAGCTCTGGCCACCATAACAAAATACCACAGACTGGGTGGCTTAACCAACAGATATTTATTCTCACAGTTATGGAGGCTGGAAGTCCAAGATCAAGGTGCCAGCCAGTGTGGTCCCTGGTGAGGACCCACTTCCTGGCTTGCAGATGGCCACCTTCGTGCTGTGTCTTCATATGGAGGAGAGAAAAGGCGATCTCTCTGATGCCTCCCCTGATAAGGACACTAATCCTATTAAATCAGGGCTCCACCCTTATGACCTCATTTAACCTTAATTCCTTCTTTACTTCAAATACAGTCACATTGGAGGTGAGGGCTTCAACATATAAATTCTGTGCGGACACAATTCAGTCCATAGCATGTGGTTATAACTCAATCTCTACATTCCTAGACCCATGTCATTCATTGAACAGGTGAGCTGACAGCATTCTAGGCAACTAACCATGGGAAGAAAGCCTTCGGGGAGGAATGAGGAGGCTTGGATCCCTGTCTTGTCCACCAAAGCTAGAAAACCTTTAGGCAGGTCCTATGTACAGGGTCCACTAGGTTTCCTTAAAATTGGATGGAGACCACTAGTGTGGCAATAAATGTTTTAAGAGCCCTACAAGTTAGTATCACTATTAAGGTCTGACCCCGTTAGTTAAGAGGGGAGGAAGGTACATTCTGCAGCGATCAGAGCTCTAAACATGTCTTGGCCAAGAACAGCTTCTTGCTCACAGGAAATGATCATCAGGGTGACCTGGCTTCTCCCACAGAGACGTGAACACAGTTCGGGCAGCTGCCACACACTTGGGGCCAACTTGTGCTTCTCCCTATTGTCAGGAAACGTGAAGGAAAATTATCATTAAGCATATAGTTCACAATTATATATGGCAAAGGAAGGAATGATGCTTTGGGGACAGTGAATCGAAATCAAGTAGAGGCAACTCTCAATTTTTCATGGCAATGGAAATCACAGAGATAAGTCATGAAATCTACAAAATCCTCCCAGGCTCAAGGGAACTCTACTGAGGTTTCTTTTCTGCCCTAATATGTGTTTGGTCAAAACTGCTTCAAAATGCATAAAATGGACTGGTTTATGTTCCCCTGGAGGACCAGAGAAATGGCTCAAATGTGAGTGGCAGGTTGCATCCCTATAATCAGTGCTTGAATAGCCAAGAGGTGGCCAGATCTAATTGTCTTCCTGGCTCCAAACCTCACCACTCCCTTGAACACCAACCCGCAAAACTGTCAGAAATGTCACCAGAATTCTTCCCATGGTCCAGCCTAGGAAGAGCAGAGCAAGGTTGGTGGCCACCTTCACAAACACCATGGTCAGCAAGTTCAGGAGGGACTGTCCAGCCCAGGTCGTGGCTTGGGGAGAGTCACCTGGAAGGATCGGATGAACCCAGTGGTAACCACTGACTAATACCCACCCTGGGGGCACCCACAGGATCACATCAGGCCAACCAGTGAAATTTTTGGTGAATTCAAAGCTTAACTTCTAACTGAGACATCTCTACTTCCGGGCCTTGGAACTTTAATGACCAGTGCCACCTGGCGTCCAGCGCCGATATTCCTCTTTTATAGTCAGCAAAACATAGTGAAGCAGGGAAAAATACTTGTCCCCTGGCCCAGAAAGTCAGGGGGCCTAAGCAGTGGGACACTGTGTTCTATTTTCCTAAATGTGCTGGTTTGATTGTGATGACTTTCCATTTCCCAAGGTGTTAGAATCTTCCATCAGGGTGACAGCGCGGTAACCACTTTCTCCCATTACTTTCCATTTCCCAAGGTCTTAGAATCCTCCATCAGGGTGACGACGCGGTAACCACTTTCTCCCTTTTGCTGCTGCTGGTACTCCAGAATCTGACTCAGGCGACTTCCTAGCAGACCCTACAGCTCTCCACGAACCTCTCTGTTTTCTGTGGAACTAAACAACCCCCCGAGGACAGGGATTCTTGTCCTCATGGCTGATACACGGGAGGCAAATAATACGCATGGAACGGACGAAAGAACATAGAGGGGCTGAGAGTAGGGCTGATTTTAACTCCGATCATTTTTGTTTTTCAAAACTATGTTTCTCGCATAGTGGAGAGAAGCAAGAGCCTGCTTACTCTTGCTTTTTTGTCTCCTTTCTTTCCATCTTCCTCCAATTTCCCTCTACATCACCTTCCAACCTGGTCTGCACGTAATCATGCATGGATTCTATCATCATTTCCCAAATAAAGGGACACATACCACCATTCTTTTAGGTTTTATACATAAAAAAACAATTATATGGTATCGAAGAGTGAGAAAGTTATTCCCCGTCCAATTCTCTTTCCATCTTTCTGATTCTGACAAGGAAAAGGACAAGGTCCCAGATCATGTTACTATGCCTTTAACACCTCTCAGATATCCTTGTTAGCAAAGAAATATCCTTGTTAGCAAAGGCAACCATCACAGGCAAAAGCAACAGCAGGCAACAATATCCATCTATGACTGAAAAGTTTTATTTCCAAACCAGTAAGACTAATGTGTTTTCAGTACCGATTTTCGTGTTCTTTGCAAAGTAAACTTACAAAGTTTACCAAGTCAGCTTAAGGTAAAATATTAAGTAAATCATTGTAAAGGCAGTACCAGTTTATGGCAAGAAAAACAGGAAGGTGCTAGATGGTATGGGAATGACTTAAGTTGGGAAAAACTTGGACAACCAGGCATCTTTTCCTTCTTCTCGCTGCCTTTGTGCACATCTGCACCTGGCGTGCCTTTCCAGGACTTGCTTGGCCATTTCAGAAAAGGTTAGGAAACCAGTGAAAGGTGCAGCCAGAGGTGGGCATGGCTCAGAGAGATGCTTCTCCTATCAACACATTGTTTCTGCATTGCACCCTTGCATCGACAAGGCCGGCCTGTGGACCACAGTGAAAAATTCAACCCCTCTTTAGTTTTCCCTGGGGCTCCCACTTTGCAGCGATACTCATGAGCCAGGCTCAGCTTTGTAGAATCTCATTCATCAGAATCACTTGAAGGCTAACAAGCCGGCCCCTCTGCCGGGGCCACATGTGGGCAGATCGGATGTCTGGTGGCTGCTGATGCCGGCGAGATTGACAAAGAAACATGCGATGACTAAAGGTCTCAGGAAAGAACCGGGGGTTTCCATTATCCTAGGCTTTCTGGGTAATGCAATCTGAAAATCAATTCTCATTAAAAACAAGTGATACTAAGACCTCTGACAGGTTACATCTTAAGTGATAATTAAAAGCATATTTCCTGATGCTTAGCTGCTATGAAATGCATCCCTATTTATGCCACAGAGGGGGTCTCAGGCTAAGACCCTGTGGACAGTCATTCGCTCCCCCAGGAAACCTCATAGTTCCTGGAGTGTCATTCATTATTTTAATCTGATTTTCTTTACTTAAGTGAAATAGAACCTGGCATTGGCATTCTCTCTCCAATTCCACCAACAGTCCTTAAGAAGCAATTAACGTCGTCATAAACCAAGGAAGGAAGATTTATTTTGCACAAATACAGTCTTTAGTGCAACGTGTGGATGGACTTTATGAATTATCAACAGCACCCCGCTAAGCTTTGTAAACCTTCCTCACTTAATACAAGGAGACGTGGTGGCCGAGACGTTAAACTCTATTTGAGGTGTCACAGTGGAAATCTCCATGTCGGGGGCCCAGAAGTGAGCAGTGGGGCTGACAGGGAGGTTCAGACTTTCAGAAAAGTATGAGAATATTCACGACGGCCGATAATAGTTACTGATTTGCCCTTTTGGATATCAAGATGTCAAATTTTATCTCAAAAACTATTGGCAAACATGGAAATGTTCAGGATCGCTTTCTTCTGAGATTTGCAGATTATCAAAACATGTCATGAAGGCACAGGAAGAAGCCACCAGGTCAAAAGAACAAAAGTGTGTCCATTATATGTTGTTTTACCTTCCCAGGGCTACCATAACGAAGTACCACAAACTGGGTGGCTTCAAACAGCAGAAATGTATTGTCTCACAGTTCTGGAGGCTGGAGTCTGAGATCAAGGTGTCAGAGGCCATGCTCTCTCTGAAAGCCCTAGGGGAGCATCCTTCCTCACCTCTTCCAGCCTCTGGCAGCCCAGGTTTCCTTGGTTTGTGGCACCATTACTCCAATCTCTGCTTCTGTCTTCTCACTGTGTTTCCATCTTTTCATCTTCTTCTAAGGACACCAGATATACTGGATTAAGGGGCCCGCCCTATTCCAATATGACCTCATCTTTTTTGGTTTTTTTTTTTAGACAAAGTTTTTTTTGCTAGTTACAGCGAAATTAATACATATTTCCTACTAAATATTTAAGAAGAATGGAAATCCATAAAAGCACTTGAACTTTTGTGTTCTTCTTTTTACTTATGTTGGGAGCTGGCTGAGGGGTGGTGGGAGTGATCTAGGTTATTTGGAATCCTAGTCCCGAGGCCACGGAGCCAGAACATGCCTGGAAAGGAAGCTGTGCTGGTCTTCAAGGTGTTCTTGTTTTTGTTTTTGTTTTGTTTTTTATGTTTTGGCTGCACTGCATGGCATGTGGAATCTTAGTTCCCCGACTAGGGATCGAACCCACGCCCCCTGCATTGGAAGCGCAGAGTCTTGACCACTGGACCTCCAGGGAAGTCCCCAAAGGTGTTTCTGTCAGACGCTCGTGAGTCCTGGAGGGGTCCAGGGTGGAAAGAGCCCTCCTCCTGCTCTGACTCTGCTGTCACAGCTGCCATAACATCTCTTACCACAACTACAGGTCCCAAAGACTGTATTTGCTTCCTAGGGTTGCTGTAACAAAGTACCGTAAATGCTTGACTTGAAACAACAGAAATTTAATGGCTCACAGTTCTGGAGGCTAAAAGTCTGAAATCAAGGGGCAATATGACCTCCTCTTAACTAATTACTTCTTCAAGGACCCTATTTCCATAGAAGGTCACATTCTGAGGGACTGGAAGTTAGGACCGCAACCTCTCTTTTTGGGAGACACCGTTCCACCCATAAGACACGCGGAAAGAGAGATCAGTCCCTAAATGATGTTTGGATAACTGGCGAACCTTTAGGGGAAAAATGAATTCCTTAATTTCTTACCCACTCCTTACACTAAAAGGCCAAAGGGATCTAAGTTTTAAATGTGAAAAGTCATTAGCACGAACACTTCTGTGCAGGCATGGTTTGAAGAGCTTTACACATAACAAAACTGAATCCTCACAGCAACTCTGCTATTGTCTCTGTTTTACAGCAACAGAAACTGAGGCACAGACAAGTTAATTAATTTGCTGGAGATCACACAGCTGGTAAGCTCTGGAGCTGGTTCCTGGCAGGTTGATTCCAGAGTCTGTGCTCTTGATCAATATTATATGATTTTTTGTTGTTGTTGTTGTTGGCTGCGTTGGGTCTTCGTTGCTGTACGTGGGCTTTCTCTAGTTATGGCGAGCGGGGGCTACTCTTCCTCATGGTGCGCGGGCTTCTCATTGTGGTGGTTTCTCTTGTTGCGGAGCACGGGCTCTAGGCATTCGGGCTTCAGTAGTTGTGGCATGCAGGGTCAGTAGTTGTGGCGCATGGGCTTCGTTG
The DNA here is from genome assembly GCF_028023285.1 of Balaenoptera ricei. Taxonomy (NCBI): domain Eukaryota; kingdom Metazoa; phylum Chordata; class Mammalia; order Artiodactyla; family Balaenopteridae; genus Balaenoptera; species Balaenoptera ricei. The sequence continues at coordinate 24,446,871 of NC_082640.1, forward strand.
CTCCACGGCATGTGGGATCTTCCTGGACCAGGGCTCTAACCCGTGTCCTCTGCATTGGCAGGCGATTCTTAACCACTGTGCCACCAGGGAAGTCCCAATTTTATATGATTAATACAATCTTGGAAGAGGGCAGTTCTAAAGTCCATTTCTTTAATGGTCTTAGGTAGTGTTTAAAATTTTGTAATAGGGACTTCCCTGGCAGTCCAGTTAAGACTCCGTGCTTCCAATGCAGGAGGCACGGGTTGGGTCCCTGGTCAGGGAACTAAGATTCCACATGCCTTGCGGCTAAAATAAAATAAAATAAAATAAAATTTTGTAATAGATATGCATCATTTTAAAATTAATGGGAAAATGGTTTCATCTTTCTCCTTTTCTTCTTTTCCTGCCCACATGCCCCTGCCCCTGCTGGGGCCGGATAGATGGTTAATCTGTTGGAGATTTGCAACTAAAGGAACCCAGAAGCTTCTAGGATGGAATGTTTGCTGTAGAACTGTTCTCTTATATCTGGAATTCTCTGTCTTTCTTGGTGCTGAAACTGTTTCTGACTCGGCCAAATACAGATTTCTTTCACAGTTCTGAAGATGGCTGTGTGGGCTTTTCTAACCTTTCTTCTCCAGCATTAGCCACTTACGAATCACCTGGAGAACTTGCCGAGCTGTAGATCCTGGTGTTGAGTGGGGAGGGGGATGAACCTGAGATCCTCCGTTTTTCAACAGCCCCCAAGGGAGGCCTAGGCCATGTCCTTGGACCACACTGAGTCGTGAGGTCCAAACCTCTTCCTTCTCCATCAGCCCTACCTCCCATTTCTATTTCCCTCTGAAAATCAGGACTGCAGAACTTGAACTTGAAAATCAAAAAGGACCAAGGCTGAATCCTCTCCTAAGACTCTGTCTTCCCAACAAGCTCCTCTTGGGAGATGCCTGGGGAGAAAGAAAAATGAGAGCGGGAGTACAGAGCGTTCCTATTCAGCTTGTGGAAATGTGGGCCTGAGAAATAAAGCCCTCCGACACTTCCACATGGGAGACACCACTCAAAGCGAATTCGCCAAAAGTTGGGCTTCTGCCCATAGAAGCCAGATGGCCAAAAAATGACATGTCACTACACTGATAGTTTGGGTGCTTTATTTGTTCATTCACTTGGTCATTTTACTGCTTATTTGCTAAGTGTGGGTCCCTGTACCAGACACACGTTTATTTTGTTATTAACAATAGAGAAATAATGTGGGGTCTTGAGCACTCTTTTCTTCTGGGATCACAAAGTGTGTTAAATAAAGCATCTTATCCCTGTGCAAAACCAGCCATCACTCCCTCTTAGCAGATGAAGGAAACTAGCACATGATTTCCTGATGGTCACCTAAGCAAGGCAGCAGAGTCAGAGCTAGCACAAAGCTCCAGGCTCTACTTTCTGCCCGTGCTTGTTGCTAAGTTCTTCATAGCAGGGAAAGGAAAGGTATTAGCATTTACAGATCCCCTGTACACTGGGCAGTATGTCAGGCCCTTTATATAGGGGACCTCATCAGAGCAGATAAGTGGCCAGAGTCAAACTACTCACCCAATCGACTACCGTCAAAAGCAACTTAAAACCACAGTGAGATATCACCTCATACATGTTAGGATGACTATTATCAAAACAGCGACTGCAATGAAAGACAACAAGTATTGGTGAGGATGTGGAGAATTTGGAACCCTTGCACACTGTTAGTGGGAATGCAATATAGTGCAGTCTTTATGGAAAACAGTATGGAGGTTCCTCAAAAAATTGGAACTAGAACTACCGTATGACCCAGAATTCCAATTCTGGATGCATATCCACAGGAATTAAATTCCAGATCTCAGAGAGAGATACGCTCTCCTATGTTCACGGCAGCATTGTTCACAATAGCCAAGACATGGAAGCAACCTGTGTCCACGGATGAATGAATGAATAAAGAAAATGTGATGTACACATACAATGGACTATTACTCAGCCTTAAAAAAAGAAAATAAAATCCTGTAATTTGTGACAGTACGGATGAAGCTTGAGAACATTATTCTAAGTGAAATAAGCCAGTCACAGAAGGACAAACACTGCATGATCCCACTTCTATAAGGAAATTAAAATAGTGCTCTCTTCGGCAGCACATATACTAAAGCTGGAACGATACAGAGAAGATTAGCATGGCCCCTGTGCAAGGATGACATGCAAATTCATGAAGCATTCCATATTTTAAAAAAATAAAATAGAAGCAGATAGTAGAATGGTTGTTGCCAATGGGTACACAAGATGAATAACTTCTAAGACTGTGCTGTACAACACTGTACACTGTTAACAATACTGTATTGTGCACTAAAAATCTGTTGAGGGTAGATCCCATGTTGTGTGTTCTTACAAAAAAAAAAGATGTTTCTAGGAATGTGAGTTATATGCATGAACCAAGACAGTGAGATTTCAGTGAAATAATGTGTTTACCACACTGTCGTGCATAAAATATCCAATGTAAAGACACTTGTAGAGGGACTTCCCTGGTGGCACAGTGGTTAAGAATCCGCCTGCCAGTGCAGGGGACATGGGTTCGAGCCCTGGTCTGGGAAGATCCCACATGCCACGGAGCAACTAAGCCCGTGCGCCACAACTACTGAGCCTGCTCTCTAGAGCCCACAAGCCACAACTACTGAGCCCTCGTGCCACAACTACTGAAGCCTGTGCGCCTAAAGAAGCCACCGCAATGAGAAGCCCGCACACCGCAACAAAGAGTAGCCCTTGCTCGCTGAAACTAGAGAAAGCCCTTGCAGAGCAACGAAGACCCAACACAGCCAAAAATAAGAAGAGTCAGGTACTATGGGGGAAAAATCATCTATATGGTCACCAAAAAATTCCTGGTAAGGCAAGGGATTTGGTAATGGTACCATTGCCTAGGAGTTGATACTGAAAGCATTAAGCTATTTGACTTACACGATGTAAACAGATATTTACCACGTGCTTATTACGTAAATACAAACGTGTTAGTAGGAGTGCAAACATGGGTAAAAGAGAAGTCGGTCCTCAAGGAACTTGCTGTCTAACTGGGAAGATAAGAAAAGCAGATATATAATTATTTCATACTTTACCAGATGGGAGAGCTTGGACAAAATATTCAGATTTCCTCTCCATTGGATGGATGATGGAGTAAACCAGGACTGAGGGAGGAATGGTGAGATGGGACCAACTTGGGGAAAAGGTCACCCTGGCACGCTGAGAAGGGGATGCCTGCCCGTGACAGCGGCCTGACCGTCTTCATAGACGTCCCTTGCAGAGTCACCAGCAGGAGGACACCTCTCGGCCCAAGTCAAGTCTTTTTTCTGATCCTGAGTAAACGCAGTTAGTGACTTTTGTTCCCTGGATACTTGCTACTCCAATAAAATTGCTTATTTAAGTACGATCTGAGCCCAATGTAGACTCCAAGCCACACTCACCACGCTCCGTTTATGACAGGAGGGGATCCGTCCTCTCAGTGATATATACAAGCCCCAGATGGAGGGTGTTTTGCCACCTCCCAGAAACAAAAAGCTCTCCTTAAGCTCAAGTTTAAATTACATTCCCGAATTCCTTTTTGTTCTTTTGTAGAAAAGGCTAAAATCTTGAAGCTGCAGAAGTTCGCCATTGCATGTCCCCCTTGTCATTAGCTCACTGCCCCTCCTCACCTTTTGTTTTCTCTGCTCTCTGCAGCTACCCGGATCTCACGGACATGCAAACCCCTGCAGCTGAGACACTCAGTTCGCCCTGCACAGGAAAGGAAAGCAGAGACAGTGTGTTTATTTAATACCTTCCAAGCAACTCCGTGTCTTCCTCTGGGATCACCCCCTTTCGCTCTTGAGCCTGTGCCTATGTACATGCCTGGCTCGAGACGCAGTTAAACTTTCACACGCACAAATCAGAATAGCAATCCCCAAGGGCCCTCGATCCCTTTCCAGCCTGACTAGCATCATGCAGGGCAAACGGTCCAAGTTGGCTTGCCCAGAAAGTGGGAAGGCTGTGTTATGGAAACACTGCCTGGTGTCATGGCAACAGAACAGATAACATCCCCCACGCCTGCCTCCATGGCCGGCTGGATGTGTGTCTAAGACATGACGGCAAAGGACCAGCCACATTCAGAATCAATCTTATTTTAGGGAGGAATTAAGTCTCCATGTCCTTTGGATGATGAATGACTGCTACCCCAAGGGCCATATCTATAGAGACAGTCACAAGAAACAAAGAAAAAAGACCCAGGACTTGCTTCAGTTCATCCTTCATTGGAATATAATATATAGTTTTATTCTTACATAAGGAGGAGAATTTATGTCAGACTTTCATCCTGTTCTTTGTACATGATCTTACTGAGTGCTCACCACCAGCCACCCATGCATACGCTATTTGCACAGTGTTGTAGGACACTTCATGGGGTTTATTCCTAAGAGAACAACTGTCTCTGCCCTCAGGCGTCTATCCTCAAAAGTGCAAAAAAATAAAATGAGGCTTCTCCTTGAACCTCAATCTTTGCTTTAAAAATAGGGAGGGAGTGAAATGGTTGCCTAGCATATTAGAATAAACACTTTCTCACCTTTTAATCAATCACATAGTTGTTAGTTGTCAACTAAGGATGGAGAAAAAAAACATCTGTTATCTGTCAATGGAAACCTGGTACAAACTTGCACCATCCTTGAAACTAATGTGCTTCCAGGGCAAATTTCCCTGCCACAAATTGGCATGTGCTTTAGGCAAATACAGAGCAACTGTAGAATTAAACAGGTAGAACATAACTGGAAAAGTGGAACTTGACATGAAAACAGCACATTATATTCTAAACAAAGAAGGGCTGAATTTTGGATGATCCACTCTTGGCTAAGTAATGTGATCATTCCGTTCCTGTACAGCTCGTTCTGGCTACAGCTCGTCCCAGGCCCCCAGTCCTTCTCCTTCTTGCCTCCAGGGTGCCCACCCCTGCGAAGCACGGCCCGTGGTCTGTTTCTCACTACAAATCAGGACATAGCCTCCAAGTCCCAAGGAGGGTGGTTCTGCCCTGCCCCCTCTGCCAAGAACAGAAGACAGCTGGGAGCAGTGTTATTAAGCAAAGAGATGGGAGGAGAACAAATACATATTCTCTCCCCATTGGGCTTTCAGATTAAGAAAGATGTGTAGCCCTCCATCGGTAGAGAAAACTAAGCCTCAATAAGTCAATGGAAATTACCTGTGAAAGTTCATAAGTGTAACATTAGGTAGAGCTGGATGATTTTGTTGAAAGGACCTTTAAACTCCTTCTAAACAGATGAATGTCAAGGCTCACCATCACTGACTTCCCTAAGTCCAACCAGCATGAACTTGGCCTGACAGTGACTTTATTCCCACCCACTCCCAGTTTTTGGAGCAAGTTGAAATAGTCATTTCTTCCATCCTCCGGCCATCTGCTCTCCTCCCGCACAAAGGGAGTCAGTGAGGAGTGCCCCCGCCCCAGATTCCATTAATTCTGACCCTTCCCAGCTTCTTTCTTTTTTTTACCACCCCAGAGTTACATGGCTAGTGCTTTTCATGCTTAATTCCAAGCAATCATGAAACATCCAATTCTTCCCATCTTCAGAAATACAAAGTCAGGATTGCAGGAAGATCAGAGAAGCAAGAAGACAAATCTGACATTTATTTTCTTGTTTTCGCAGGACAACGCAGCACTCAGATGAGATGTCAGATTTTTAAATAGGTCATGGGGCTGCAGTTTTCTTCCATGTTGGTATGTAACCCATGGAGACTAATTTTACATGATGTAATGAACGTATAATCTAATCAAGAACCATTTATTGCATGCCTGCTCTGTGTTCAGCAGTGTAAGAGATGCCAAAGTGTTCGTATCTAGTCGAGAGGTAAACATACACACAAGGAAGTCAACTCATAATAGAAGCAAGTATACGAAGGGTTCTGCCAGTGATATAGAGAGTAAAAGTTCACAGGAGGGAGAGGATATTGTGAACCAGAGCAGCCAGGAAAGGCATGGGAGGTGATGTGGCTGAACGTTGAAAGATGGCAGCATGGCAGAAGCCAGAAGGAGAGAGAAATGTTCAGTGCCCACTGTGAGAAGACAGCCCTTCCCAGAAGAGCAGAAAGTCGGCGTTGGAGAGCAATTCCTAGGTTGGCATGGAGAGCCTACGAGTGTGGGTTTAGCATCTCCTGTTTCCTTTCCTCTTTGCTTAATTACCCAGCGAATTTTGTCTTAGGTGCTTCTGTGGGAATGCAATGCTGCACGTGGGCTGGAGTGAAATTAGTGCCCTGGTTAGTGGAATGTCGGGATTATTCCCACTGGTGTTGGAGAGTACAATGAGTGACAGATGCAATCCAGCTCTGGAGGATTTAATCTTTGCAACAGAGAAAGAGACACTGGTGTCAACTTTCTGTTTGCTCAAAGCTTCAGCTTTTTTCCCCCGCAGTGTGGGTCCTCACAGAAGGTTTTTGTGGGATCCCTGCAACTCCTGTGTTCAAACAATAGGAGTTTCAGGAGTTTCCACACTGATCAGGGTTCCCTGGCAAAGAGAACAGTCCATTCTGGTGAGCTTAAGCAGAGAAGGATTTATTACCGGGCATTACGTGACTCCCAGGATCCTCAGTGGGACTGAAGAAATTGAAGAAGCTCTAGGCTGAGTTTCCAGGAACTCCTCCCAAAGTCACAGCACAGAAACGGGCCACCATGGAGCTGCCGTGTAGTTATAGCGGGAAAGCCACATGCGGTTTCAGCTGGGACTCCACGAATTCAGCTGTGTCCATACCAGCACAAGGCATGCCTTGCACCCTACTACTCCCCCTAAGTCAGTTTGGTCCTTCTTTGTGATAAGATTTGCACTGAGATGAATCTATTTTTAATTTTATTCCCCATGAAGGGAGCACTTTTCAGACGGTACTTCCAGCTCTATCCCTGACTGGGGATTGGCTAATTTGTGGTGGCCTCCCTGAACTCAACTGATACCCACTCACTCTTTGTCACAGTGGTTTTATGGGCTGTTAAAGTGGCCTTCTAGAAAGTTACAAAGACTTGAAGAAATTCCGGTGGATCCTCTCCAGTTCAAAGTAAGACACACCGGCATCCATGGAGGCCCTACCGTGTGCCAGACCTTGTGCTTTTCGTGAGGCGTTTTCTCCTTTAAGGCCCCTAACAATCCAGTGAAGTACATTTTCTAATCTGCACCTTAAAGATGAGAGGACACAGGCTCTCCCAGGCTAAGGGATGTGACCAGAGCTGAGACTCCAGGGCTCAGAGACACATGGCTTCACCGCCACAGTTCTTAATCCCCCGGCCATCTATTTCCTACTGAAAATTCCTTTTAAACGTGTAAATTCAAAAAAATTCAAGCTAAACCCACACTCGTAGGCTTTGCCCATCAAAAAAGACCCATACACGGGTCTCCCCAGTGGGAAACATGGTTTCTCTTTCATTGGCTTAAAAAAAAAAAACTAAGGCTTTATAATGGCGGCCAGTTCTGTATGGCAATCCCATTTTATTGAAACGATCCAGTCTTTTCCCACAGTTCTTTGGCTAAAAAACATGAGCACCATTCTTTCCAGGCAACAGAAACTTGGTCTCTGCCCTTGTGGAGAGAATAGTTTTCAAGGTAATCAGGAGTGCAGGAAGCCACCATATTATTTTCTTCTGCCATGTTTTCACAGCTTCTTAGAACAGATAATGAACAAAAGAATGAATAAAATCCGTATTGTTTTTTACTGTTCCGCTGGAACTAACTTCATTCCCAGGGCTATTTGTCTATTTCTGGAAAATGAATTATAAAGACCAGTCCAGCAAATTCTGACCCCTTTGATTGGTGAGGAAGGGCACACAACACAGTGCCTTTCACTGGGCACGAAGGCACGAGCACCCTTTCACGATCACTCATCCATCACGAATCCTTTGGGGTTATAACCTCCAGCAAGGCGTGCAGCCTGAGTGAGTCACCGCCCCATCCAGAATGATTCCTACCAGCCCTGCCATGGTTTGGCCCCTTTCTCCTCTGGTCTTGCACAAACTCTGCTCTCCTCTCCCATCCTGTGTTCTCCGCTCTGGTCACACCACCCGTTTCTCAGTCCCTCCTCCACCTTCGGATCCCAGCCCAGTGCTCCCCTATCACCCCTACGCTCACATGACTCACAGCACCCACTGCCCTACCCCTTCACAGCACTGCCCACCCTACAACGTTACATGTGCTCAGGACGATTCTTTGACGGACATCTTTCTCCCCCAATGAGGTGTGAGCTTCAAGAGCAGGAATCAGGGCTGCTTTTGCAATTCCTTCTATTCCTGGTACCCAGCGCGGTGCCTGGCATGTGGAGGGACCAGGTAGAGATGTGTCGAAAGAACAAATGAATGAATGAATGCATTTAAAAAGGGAAGAGGGCTGAGTCATTGATTGCACTTAGGGACGAACAGAAAAGGATGGGACCCAGCGTCTAACAGGGCAGGAGAACCAGATGTCTGTGTTTCTCACAAAGCCACGAGCGAAGGGCAGAAAGTAATGAACTTCTGTACGGCTTGCCCCCAGCACAGGGTCTCGTGGGCAGTGATAGGTACCAAGCAATACCTGTCAAATCAAGTGCTATCATGCTACCCTGTCTCATTTCCGACAACCACCATCTAGCCAACAATTTTCAAAGAAACTGACCAATCCGTTTTCACAGATCAAAGGCAAAATGCAGTGCGGCATATCCAGTGAAAATGAATTGAGCTGTTTTCCCAAAGACGTGTTCATTTAATATGAAATGCTATCAGGCAAAGAAATAAGGATGGAAGAAAAAAGGAGGAGCCCATCAACATGACATCAGGTTTTCTTGCCAAAAAAGTGCTGTGATTGCTCAGACAGACTGAATATCCATCCTAGATTCACTCAGCATGGCTAACTGCTAGCCAGAGCCCATTTCCAGCTGTATAGCAATTAGTGACAATTAGATACATTATGCACATTTAGTTGTAGACAAAATTCAATAATTATGTTTGCGAAGACAATGGCACGTTTTAGAGAACTCTGTATGCGCACAGAGATTAGGGTCTTGTTCTACAAGATGTTATAGGGAGATGGTGAGATGCATGAAAAAGGCTCTTATTATTTGCTTTCAGGTATCATAGAACCGAGAAATAGGTTTCTTTAAATCTCATCATTTTATTATACCATTATAGTTTACCCTGTACTGTTCTATATCATACCTTTGCAAATGCATTTGATTCTACACTATTCATATGGGCAAACATTTAGAAATGAATGAGATGGGCATCAAATATAAATATATTACAGTTCTTTATACATTATGATGTTTGTCCCAATTACTTCAATGGAAGAATTAAATTGTGATATTAATATTTTATTTACATTCACGATAACGCTGATGATAAGTCATCCATTTTATTTTTGCAAAATGAGGAAATTATGGAGAGTTTAAGAAACATCCTCAGACAAATTGGTAGGACAGTTGGATAAACTAAAAATCTGGAAAACATCCATATACCCAACCAAGGCCTTTTAAAAATAAAATGAAGTTAAAGTCAAATGTATTTCTGAAATAATTTTATGCTTTTTTGGTAAATATTAGGTTTATCTCATTTGACTTCCATGTGTGGTAGGTGAAAGGAATAACAACATATTTCATGTTAGAGGTTATTATATAAACTAAGAAAAAATACCCCCCAAATGGGTCATGCTTGGAATATCCAGGAGAAAAAAGTAATAGGATTACAAGTTATCATTGAGGAAAATGCTCTGGAAACTGGGAACTTTCATCTTCTTTAGATACACATGAAAAGTGGTCAAAACCGACCAGATTCTCAAGCGTGTCTTTCTTCCTTTGGTTCCTTAAAATGTTCCACTGGAAGAGAAGGCAAAAAAAAATCAGAATTCCACCACAATATTTTCAGATTCACGGAGGTAGGAAAAGTTGTAAACAAGGACATAAAGAAGAAAGACCTGAACCTACCCTGTAACTGTGTAAAGTCCTTTTTCTTATTGTTATTAATCACAAGACCAAAACCTTTGAAGTGATCTCCGTTTCTCCCCTGGGGGGGGGGGCATTTGCATAACCCCCCCCCCCCATCACTGAGCATCTCCCTGGGGCCTGATCAGTTTCAGTAAAAATATTCAAAGCATGTGGCATTGTAATCAAGTGAGCCCATTGTATGTACACCAATCCATAAAATAACAAACTGCTGTTTGGGGGATCCTTTTAAAAAGCAGAAGGACTGGCTGGACCTGGTCTTAATTAATCATTGTTATTTTTAAAGTGGCTTCTTCAGGGCACTTACGCAGACTTGAGGGATGCATAAGTCCCAGGATGTGTCTAAGACCGCTAGAGAAATTGACAAGAGCCTTTTTAAAAAAAATAATACATTTATTTATTTATTTATTTTTGGCTGCATTGCGTCTTCGTTGCAGCGTGTGAGCTTTTCTCTAGTTGCGGCGAGCGGGGGTTACTCTTGGTTGTGGTGCACGGGCTTCTCATTGCGGTGGCTTCTCTTGTTGCAGCGCACGGGCTCTAGGTGCATGGGCTTCAATAGTTGCAGCACACAGGCTCAGTAGTTGTGGCTTGCGGGCTCTAGAGCGCAGGCTCAGTAGTTGTAGCGCATGGGCTTAGCTGCTCCGCGGCATGTGGGATCTTCCTGGACCAGGGCTCGAACCTGTGTCCCCTGCATTGGCAGGGGGATTCTTAACCAGGGAAGTCCCAGAGCATTTTCTAATGTGACCTCAAGTTGAATACTTTCATTTATGAACCAAACGGCCAGAACTCTACCAGTAAAGCCCTCCCATCAAAGTCTCCTCTCTTCTTCCAAGAGTCCACCTACAGAGCACGCTTGGGTCAAAGAATAGTTCTCACAGGAGGACATTAGCCCGCACCCCAAGGGCTCTTTGCAGTGGAGACACACACTGCATCCCTTGGAAGCGTCCTAGGACCTCTGCCATCAAAGGCAGAATAAATGCTGTATTTATTCTTCTGCTTCTGAATTCTTAACTCTGCTTTGTTGCTACAGAGAAAAGCCCTCCTGCTTCCCAACAGCTGCCCACCTTCTCCGTGGACGGAGCTCATGGCCATCCCAACACTGCAACATCCCTGCAGCGAACCAGAGGAGGCTCTATAGCTTGTTTTACCAAAAATATGTTAATAGAATTTCTCTGTGAAGTTATCTAATAAATTATCTGTGCCTTTTCTTTGGATTACCTTTGTAGCTATGAAAAATAAAGTGGAGTATAAAGTTTATTTATCCATCTTCCACTTATCTATCACCTATCTATCCATCCATCATATCTATCTATCTTCATCATCATTATCATCTATCTGTCTATAGATCTATCTATGTGTCCATAATCTATCCATCCATCTATCCATCCATCTAATCTATCAGTCATCCCTCTCTCTCTCATCTTTTTGGTTAAATAAAATGAACACAGTCAATGAACGCTTCCAGTGGTGCTACTGAGGCTGGAAACCTCACCCTCCCTTCCCCACACCCTCCCTTATTCAACTTAAAAAATAAAATCACTTTTGGAAAGCACCCTAGATGAGTGCTTTTAGAAAACTCAGGCCATGTCTGCCCAATGAATGTCACAATTACCGTAAAGGCACTTCAGATAGATGGAGGTGAGGGGGTGGAGTGGGAGAGCTGAGGAGAGGGCCGAGGGAGCGGCAATGTGTGTGAGGCCACACAGGATGGGGGTGGGCGGCCTGTTTGCCTGAATTCCTCCCGGAACACGCCTGAGGCGCCTTCCTGAGGAGCTAGGAGGCATCAGCGTCCCAATGTTGACGTTAATGCAAGTGGACGCACCCTGGGGTGGTCTGGGGAGAGCTGTCACCCTGCATCTCATCAGCCTGATGGTCTAGTACAGGGAGGACCACCCCTCCCCAGCCTCCCTGCCCCCTGCCCCCACTGCCAGGTGGAGGGGTGGTCCTGGGCACCGAAGGGTGTGGTAAATCATAGCCCACCAAGGACACGTCCAGTTCTTTGTGAATCTGAAATAATCAGATCCTAGTTTTTAATAATAATAAAAAAAAATTGTGATGAAACTTTCAAAAGGAAAAAAGAAAAGAAAGTGGCAGACTGTTTTGGTCGGAGGTCACAAAAAAACAAGAGACTGACAAGAGGGGAAGGGGACAGAGGGAGTCAGAAGAAAAGCATGGAAAGAGCCAGGGCAGCTGAGGTCAAGGCCAGGGACCGGACAGAAGGCCCAGCCCACCCTGTGGTTGGAGCTGCCAGGACACCCCCGTGTGGAAATGTTCTCTTCCTCTTGCCAATGTGCCCTTGGAGCTCAAACCCAGGGAAGGGCCTGGAAACTTGAGCGCCATTCACAGAAGTGACATCAAATGTTTCCCAAAGTGGCTTGATGACTTCCAGATGACAGCCCGGGCTCAAGGGAGGAGGGAACCCAAACCCTCTTGCCCTGGTGGGCAGTCAGGTGAAATGAAGCACACTGGTCTAGGATGCATTTTCCAGGTAGCCACAACATTTGTTGAAACTTAGAAATGGTGTTCCATGGAATCTTATCTTCTTTCCTTGATGCCTTCTATCCACCTCCAGAAAGGCATCACCCAGGCTTTGTTACAAAACCCCCTCGCGTCAGTTGCTTCCTTGCGGCAAACTGAGCCTTGCAGCTAGGAGACTGGGACCCTTGTAGGCATTTTATATTCAAAGCGGTCTTTATTTTACTTTCTTTTTAATTGATAAGTCATTTCTGAGGAAATCTTGCCCTCTAGCTTTCGAGTCTCAAAACTGGATTCAACCCAGTGGAAGGGCTGCGCACTGACAGATAAACAGATGGATGGCGCCATCTAGTGGATGATTGTCATGTGGCATCCTGAGTCCAAGGGAAAATTAAGCATAAGAGGAAGAAAGGACAGTGGATTTTCTCATGGCCGAAGATGACACTCACAGCTATATTGTTTCCACTATTAATAGATTTCCCATTTCATTTCTTTGAAGTAGAGCTACATTCTTTGGATCATCTATAGGTACATCCTCTCTCCATGGTACAAAGGTGAGCAGGTGAGCCGCTGAGAGACCTCTGACCTGCCTCATGCTGACTGATTTGATCCAGGCTTATACCACCTGGCACTAATTATTTTCTACTGCTGAGTAAAAGATGCGATTCATTACCAAGCATGAAAGTGCCTTGTGGGAGCTGGAAAAACGCAGCAATTTTCTAACCTAGATGGGAGTGGGCTGTGAGAAAGAGTTGAGGCTATTGTTGCGATCAAAATCTTTTAGGGAAAGGACATTTCCAGACGTCAGAGACCCTCAATTTCATTCTCATCCATAAGTGATGTTCCCTCTTTTGGTTTCCCTTGAACTTTGAAATCACAGGCACTCATGTAACTCTGCTGCAAATTCTAGTGATTTTTCTCTTGTTTCAACCTCTTTCACAGCCTAGGCTTATTATTTATTTATTTTTTTAGTTAAAAAATTTAAGACCCTACAACAATGTGAATATACCTGACACCGCCAAACTGCACCCTTAAAAATGGTTAAAGTGGTACATTTTATGTCATATTTTTTAAAGCACAATTTTTAAAAAGTGTATTATCTACTAGATTCTGGAAACTGAAAAATCATGAGAAATATCTTACGTGTGAACAACAGAAAGATCTGATTCTAAGCAGCAAAGTGAACCTGCCTTTTCTCCATCTCACCTAGTTTTACACACTCCTGGGATTGGAAGTATTTCAAACAACTCAATTCAACAGCCCTTGATTAGTGGGTAACAGGAATCCCTGAACTTGACCTTGTGGCGTGTTGGTCTACCTATGGGTGAGGTGGGCAGGGACGGTTTTCCAGAAGGAGCCTAAACACCTTCTCATGTTGTCCCCTCAGATGTTCTGGAATGTTCTTCCTCTGATCTCATGGTTGCCTCCTCATTCAGGTCTTGGATGAAGTGTCATCTCCTCAGAGACCTTCCATGACCCCCTCATCTAGCACCGCTCACCCCTCACTCACCAGCCTGCATAAGTCTCCACCCCAGAACCCTGTTTTATTGTCCTCACGGCATTGTATCACAATTTGCAATTATCTTGGTTATTTGTACGTGAAGGTTGTCTGCAGGCTGCTCGCACTGGAATGTAAGCTCCATAAGAGCTGAGCTCCTGTCTATCTTCGTCCCACTGCATCCCCATTCCTCGGGACAGAGCCTGGCCCCCACAGTTGCTGGTGGGGCTGCAGAATGGCAAACCCCTATTTGAAGGGAATCTGACCTCCCCAAAATGCAAACGCATGTACTCTGTGATCCAGCAACCCCACCTCTGGACATTTATTCTACAGATGCACTTGTGTAATAACACGTGCACAAAAGTGCACTGTGACAGTGTTTGTGTTACAATAACAGAAGATTAGAAACAACCCATGCCCCGCAATAGAAAACAAGTTGAATAAACCATGGCACTTATGGTAATGGAATACTATACAGCTACAAAAAATATCGGGAAGACATCTATGCGTAGATATGGAGAGATCCAGGTACAAAACAGTATATAAAGGGTGCTTCTTAACACAGGAACTAAGATTTATATATTTCTATTTGCTTATAAATTTTATTTTATTTTTTAACATCTTTATTGGAGTATAATTGCTTTACAATGGTGTGTTAGTTTCTGCTTTATAACAAAGTGAATCAGCTGTACATATACATATATCCCCTGCTTACAAATTTTAAAAAAAAGTGAAGTGCTTTGTAGGGGGAAACTTAGTTTATATCTTTTTTATCTAATTTTGGACTTTGAGTTGTGCAAATATATTATGTTTTAAAAAAAGAATAGTGCCTGGAACTTGGCAGGTGCTCAGTTAGTTATGTTGAAAGAGAGAGTGGATTAATGAGCGAACGTATGAATTTGAGAAGACAGTTGACTAGGTAAGTCGAGGTTGCCCTCGTAACCAGCTGCTAGAGGAATGGAAACCTCACTCGAAGTGAAGGAACGAGGGTCACTCATCACTCAATACTCTGAGGAGCATCCCTGATGGAGGACCTGATGGCTGTAGAAGTGGGTCCAAGTCTGCAAGGTCGGGGGAGGGGCTACCAGGCAGGCACCCATTCATTCACTCAAGGAATACTTGCCGGGTGTGATTCCATGCAAGGTGCTGCGCTGAGCACCGTGGACATAAGGAGCGTAGGGAAGATGTGGCCCTGTCCCCAGGGAGCTCACGGCCTAAGGCAGACAGGACTTCCGGGGACCAGCTCCCCTCCTTTGCCTTTGAGCCAGCCCAGCTCTCTTTCAGGTGAGTGTTCTGGGGACAAAATGGCAAAATCACGAGGAAATCAAAAACCGAGTGAAGGCTCTGCAGTTTCCATGTGAAGTTGTGGGTCCAGAGCAGAGGGACCTTGTTACCCTAGAACAGGGCTCACTAACTCACAGGGACCCAAGTCTCCCAAATCTCTCACTCTATTCCTTTGTGAGGAAAAGAAACTTCCAGGTGGTTGGCACAGACCAGAAGGAAGCACCCCGTCGGCAATGCTGGGACTCTAAGCGACAGTGAGGGAACAGAGTCTTGTGGTTTGGGGGGAGGGGTGGTCCTGAGCATCCTGGGAGCCAACAGTCCCCGTGGCCACGTAAACAGCCACTGTGGTCGACCTTGACTCGGCACCTGGTCTCCATGGTCTTCTGCTTTGGGCTAAGAAGGGCTTTTTGAGGATAACAGTGCAATGGTCTTTCCAGAATTGGAAGCATGGAGACGTAGTTTGTTATGTTTATTATAAACTGATCAAGTTCCTAAGATGATAACCTGATACTACCTGTGACAAATGACTTGATTTTGTGTCTTCCGAAAATAAGAGAAATCTGTGTGCCCAGATGAAAACTGACTTTCTATTCAAGAAGTGTGTTTGAGATTCATTTTGAGATCAGAGCAATAACCCCGACAAGATGGAAAGCCTTCCCTGTGATCTCGCCACTGAAGTTCATTTATAGAAGCAGACTCAGAATGAGCTTGGAAGCAAATAAATAAATAGACCCCTACTCTCCCACCCCCAAATGATTTGGGAGTGATGCAACAGAAGATCGGTACGGGGGAGAAAGAAAACTTAAAGAAATAAATTTTTGATACCATCTTGACTCCATATGAATTTATACCCTAACTCATTTCAAAAGTAGACTGAAGGGAACTATCTTACTTTTTCTTCCAGGCTGATGTGGCTTGGCAATATAGGTAGCAATGAACGCATTTAACTTTTGAGACAGCCCTCAGAAGTCTGTTGTTCGGGAAAGGAACTAGGGCCAGAGAGGTTAAGTGGTTGGCCCGAAGCCACACAGTTGGTGAATAGCTCAGCAAGACTGACTCAACGTCTTTTGACTAAAGCCCGTGCTCAGTGCGTTACTTCTCCCTGCTTCTTTCGGGGGGGAGGGGGCTTTTGAGACAAAACATTAGAATTCCTGGGAGCAGAGGATGAGAAAACAGAGGACCCTTCCTAAAGATCTTATTGTTGGGTTAGTGGAAAACGGATTTATCCCTCAAACAGGTTCCCTCAACCTGGATTGTGCTGGGGGGGATAAAAGGCAGGATTGCGTGTGGTCCTGGAAGTTTATTAAGCACCACTGCTAACTGACCTGACAGCAGGTCACTTCACACTCTTTTGCCAATGACAAGTGACCAGTTAGTGCCTGGCTGGTCATGTAGTGATTGAGGGTGACAGGATGACACAGAGACAAGAAGCTAATGACGTGTGGCCTTGTTAAGCAGAGCTGACCACGCCTCATTAGATTTAAAAGAGTTATCGAGACAGAATAATTATCAGAGACAGTAAAACTGCTGTATTAAAAGATGAAAAAGCCAGTGTCAAAGAGAAATAATTAACTGCTTAATAGGGCATCTTATGAGCTGCTGGCCCAGAGATCAGTCCCTGAGAGGCTGCAAGGGGGGGGCCTTCCACTGGGTGGAGCCTCAGGCAACATTAGTCATTTTAGACCAGAGTTTTCTTTTTTTTCTTTCAATTTTTTTTTTATTGGTAAAATACACATAACATGAAATTTACCATCTTAACCTTTTTTAGGTGTACAGCTCAGTGGCATTAAGTACATTCATAATGTGCAGTCATCACTATTATCCTTCTCAAGAATGTTTTCATCTTGCAAAACTGAAACTCTGTCCCCGTAAAAGCATAACTCCCCACCTCGCTCCCCCCAGCCCCTGGCAACCACCATGCTACTTTCAGCCTCTGAAATTGACTGCGCTAGATACCGCATAGAAATGGAATCATGCAGCATTTGTTTTTGTCTTTTTGTGGCTGTCTTATTTCACTTAGCATCATGTCCTCAAGATTCATCCATGTTGTAGGATGTATCAGAATTTCTTTCCTTTCTAAGGCTGAATAAGATTCCATTGTATAGATAGACCACATTTTGTTCATCCATTTATCTGTTGAGGGACATCTGGGTTGCTTCCTTCTTTTACCTATCGTGAATAATGTGCACAAATGTCTGCTCAAGACCTTGCTTTCATATTCAATATCCTGTGATAAACCATAATGGAAAAGAGTATAAAAATAGAATGTGTGTATATGTATAACTGAATCAGTTTGCTGTAAGGCAGAAATTAACACAACATTGTAAATCAACTGTACTTCAATTAAAAATAATGAGTATCAGGAAAGAAAAAGACCTTGCTTTCAATTCTTTTGGCTTTATATCTAGAAATAAAGTTGCAAGATCATGTGGTAGTTCTATTTTTAATATTTTGAGGAACCACCAAACTATTTTCCACAATGGCTGTAACCATTTTACATTTTCCCAATGGTGCACAAGGATTCCAATGTCTCCATATCGTTACCAATTCTTGTTAATTTCTGGTTTTTTGATAGTAGCCACCCTAATGGGTGTGAAGTGGTTGGATCATCCCATCTTAAATGGGCTCCAAGCGCATAGTGGGATCTAAGTTAAGGAATCCGCATGGAAAAAAATCAAGGTCATCCTTCATAAACTATATTGATGGAAACTTCAATTCGGTTTAATTCATGTATTCATTGGTCACTTCCTAAACGACTAGGGGTGAGTGAAGTTGTTCATCTATGTCAAGGAACGCCTGATCCCAGGAAAGAAACTGGTTTAGGAGGATCAAAACACCTCTGTGGAGTTTTGTTTATTACGTGGGCATATCACCTTACCCACTAAAGCATTTCATGAAACAGTAATGCCACGAGTTTAGGTTGACCTTATCAAGCCCTGGTCACAGGTAGATATCTAGTGAAATGAATCCATTCACTTTTTTCTCTTCCTCTTCCTTTTCTCATTACCCAATCCTCTCTTTTACTCTCTCTGTTACTGCATCTGTCCAAACCTTTGGTGTGTCCTTGGTGCCATAGGTACTGACTGACCCTGGAGATGCCCAAAGTTAAGGGGATTCTTCCCTCTTGCTGGGAGTCCATCCTTTTCACCCCTTCTTTCTCCAGCAGCCAGGGTATCAGCAAGGCCCAGACTCAACTCTTGCCGCCAGCAGCCCCAGGTTCACCCCCTCACCCTGCGTTTTCCACTCTCTTCCGGGCCAACTTCAGCCCGTCCTGTAAATCCTCTCCCCGTTTCGGGGAGAGCCTTTGTTATATTACTGCCCCAGTTTCAAATGTTTTCTCCACCTCCTGGGCTCCATCCAAGTATATCTTTAGAATTCTGTCTTTGACTGTTTCAGTGCCCCCAACTCAGCCCTCTTCCAACTTCCTGTAGATTTTTAAAAAAATTTATTGGAGTACAGCTGCTTTACAATGGTGTGTTAGTTTCTACTGTACAGCAAAGTGAATCAGTTATACGTAGACATATATCCCCTCTCTTTTGGGTTTCCTTCCCATTTAGGTCGCCACAGAGCACCGAGTAGAGTTCCCTGTGCTATACAGTAGGTTCTCATCAGTTATCTATTTTATACATAGTATCAACAATGTATGTATGTCAATCCCAATCTCGTAATTCATCCCACCCCTTGGTATCCATACATTTGAATGAGCACGTGCTTTAAACCGGACTCTATTCCACATGTGGCTTCCTGGCTGTTTCGAAGATGCAAAGCCCACCTGCTCAATGAGACTGAACACTCCATGGGGTCAGACCCTCGCATTTACTTCCTTGGTATTTCCCCCAGTGTTGGTCATTCAGGAGGTGACCAGTAAATACACGAATTAAATGGAATCGAAGTTTCTACCAATATCGTTTCTACAGGAATATCTTGATTTTTTTCATGTGGATTTGTTACTTTAGATGGCTGTATGCACTTGGAGTCCATTTAAATGGGTACGGTTCAAAGTGACTACTGCAGCTATATTAACGTGATTCATTTTGCAGATAGTGGGGGAGAAAAGAGGAAACTTCCTGGCATATACTATAAATTGCATTATATTATACAGGTCAGATGTACTCAATCTCTGTATTTACTCAATTTCTGCCAGTATTTTTCCAGGAGACATTTTATACACTTAACCTCAGTCAAAATTCAAACCTGGTGAACAGGAAGGGGGAACGGGGAAGGAAAAGGGGGTGTAAAATTGCACTAAGGTGATCTGATTTGGTAGCTCAATTGTAGATCTAGAAAACAGGGTTTATAACTTTTTTTTGTTTGTTTGCTTGGTAAAGAGAGAAAGAAAAAACCTATAACCATCTTCCCAAAAGACATGCAATTTTTTTTTAACATCTTTATTGGAGAATAATTGCTTTACAATAGTGTGTTAGTTTCTGCTTTATAACAAAATGAATCAGCTATACATATACATATATCCCCATATCTCTTCCCTCTTGCGTCTCCCTCCCTCCCACCCTCCCTATCCCACCCCTCTAGGTGGTCACAAAGCACCGAGCTGATCTCCCTGTGCTATGCGGCTGCTTCCCACTAGCTATCTACTTTACATTTGGTAGTGTATATATGTCCATGCCACTCTCTCACGTTGTCTCATCTGACCCTTCCCCCTCCCCGTGTCCTCAAGTCCATTCTCTATGTCTGCGTCTTTATTCCTAAGACATGCAATTTTAAAAAGATTGTAAGTTCCAGGATATTCACAATCTTGTATAAATTCATTTTACAAAAGGATTTTCTTAAGACCAAGAAATGTAGCATGTGTTAACTTTGTACTGAACAGGTCACAAAGAGATGCTCAGGACGGGAGTACATAGATGTCTACAGACTGGTAGAAGTTCTGATCTACAAAGTTGACAGTTCAGAAATTTGAGTATATTTTAAAACCTAGGCACTCACTATTTCAAATGAAGACCTTAGTTTAACTCAAGTAATCTAGCTACTATCAGCTAAGAAAGTGGAAAAAAAAAAAGTCCGATATTGTGAACAAGTCAAATCCTTTAAATTAATACCTAGAGCAGTGATTCTTACCCTTTTGAAATTACGGTTTCCCTTGAAAATGGGATGAAAACTTTGACATTTTCCCCAAGGTTAAAAAAGCTTACAGGTATAGACAGACACTTGAAGTCTTTTAAACTCTATTTAGAGGATTCAAAACCATTTTATACCATCCGGAAGGGAAAGCTCCTTAGGTGGGATCCATGCTCTCCAGGTTAAGAAATGCTAATCTAGAAATATCCAGAAAGAAGGCAGCAAAGGAATCTATATTTCATTCTGTTGTTTAAAATATATCAGGAGTTGACTACAAATAAGAAGAGGTAAGATTTCATGCAAAACAAAATGTATTTAATGTAATATATTTATTCTAGGACCTGTGTGCAGAATTTTCATCTTTGGGTGGATGAAATAATTTGATATTCAAAGCAGAATGAATGAGTGAGTGTCTATCTCATAAACATTGAAGAGAAAAGAAAGCAGCTCTAAATTCAACCCTTTATGCTTAATGTTTTGGAAAAAGCAGCTTGAAAGTCAGGAACCACTGGTGCTAAAAAAAAAATGGAACTTCAGAAAACGACCCTCTTCATCCCTTATTTCACTTCGATGAGACAAGTAAAGGAGGGTAAAATTTCTCAAATGGGAAAGGCACGAAAGATGACGATCTGGTAGATAAGGCTTTTTTTTTTTTTTAGCTTTTTTTTTAATGTGGACAATTTTTCTAAAGTCTTTATTGAATTTGTTACAATACTGCTTCTGTTTTATGTTTTGGTTTTTTGGCCCTGAGGCATGTGGGATCTTAGCTCTCCGACCAGGGATTGAACCCGCGCCCCCTGCATTGGAAGGCGAAGTCTTAACAGCTGGACCGCCAGTGTAGTCCTTATATAAAGCTTTTAAGAGCTATAGTTTATTGGTGACTCCCACACAGTTCTCCTTACAAATCTCCTCAGCCTACATATTTTCCCCTGTTGCAAATTATAATGTAATGAAAAAAGTATTTTATTCCATTGTGCACCTAAGTTGCCAATTGGAAATACATTTAAACATTCGCCTTTCATCCTACTGTGAAACGAAACCAGAAATCAGGGCATGTTATCATCCTAGAGTCCTGTGCCTCTAATTCAACCTCTTCCTTTATATCGATGAGGAAAATAAGACAAAATTATTTGCTCAAGGTCACCCAGTGACTCAGCGTCAGAGCTGGGATTCGAATCTAGAGAAGCCTCCACTTTCTGTCTTGTTTTCACAGCCACGCTGGACCCGGTCCAGGGACAGTGCATTCTGGGTACTAAGTCTATGGCTTTCAAAAACTCCATTTCTTGCAAATCAAAACTTCAGTGAGGTATAACCTCACACAGGTCAGAATGGCCATCATCAAAAAGACTACAAATAATAAATTCTGGAGAGGGTGTGGAGAAAAAGCGAGTCCTCCTACACTGTTGGTGGGAATGTAAATTGGTACAACCATTATGGAGAACAGTATGGAGGTTCCTGAAAAAACTAAAAATAGAACTACCATATAACCCAGCAACTACCATATGATCCGGGTATATCCCACTCCTGGGCATATATCCAGAGAAAACTATAATTTGAAAAGATACATGCACCCCAGTGTTCATTGCAGCACTATTTACAATAGCCAGGACATGGAAGCAACCTAAATATCCATCAACAGATGAATGGATAAAGAAGATGTGGCACATATATACAATGGAATATTACTCAGCCATTAAAAAGAGTGAAATAATGTCATTTGCAGCAACATGGATAGACCTAAAGATTGTCATACAGGGTGAAGTAAGTCAGAAAGAGAAAAACCAATATCATATGATATCACTTATATGTGGAATGTAAAATATGATACAAATGAACTTATTTACAAAGCAGAAATAGACTCACACACATAGAAAACGAACTTATAGCTATGAAAGGGGAAAATGGGGGAGGAATAAATTAGGAGTTTGAGATTAACAGATACAGACTACTATATATAAAATAGATAAACAACAAGGTCTTGCTGTAGAGCACAGGAAACTAGACTCAGTAACTTGTAATAACCTACAATGGAAAGGAATCTATATTTTAATAAAAATTTTTTAAAAAACTTTATTTTTTTGTGCCTCCATTTACCTGTATATAAAATGAGAGCCCAGACAAGGACCACGGTCACAGCATGAGGTGAATTTATAGGAAAATACTGCTGATGCTTCTTGGGAAACAATTTTTCACATTGTTGATGAGGAGTCACTGACCAGCTTTCTTGGGTACCATTGTCACAGTCGGTGTGAAAGTCCAGTATGGAAGGAGAAATGCCCCCATAAATCGAATTAAGCTTAGAAGCCAGAGGAAAAGGGGGATCTGAATGTAATTATTCTATGAGGAATCTCATTTTCTCAATCATACCGGGCAGCTCCAAAATTTGTCTTTGAGACTCTTAACCACTTGAAAGGAGCCCTTGAAGCACTCAGGAGGGAGGAAAAGAAGTAAAAAGCAGGTTTAAGAAGCAAGGAGGGGGGATGTATGGTGCTTCCACAATGTCATAAACTTCCTACGTCCTGAGAAAACCGGGCTGTGGTGGAAGAATGCCTTTCTTTCCTCCTGTTGCATAAGGCAGCACATTTATCGTGCCTGAGCTTTGAAATGTGTCGCTGAGCGGTCAGAGCTGTGTGCAGGGCCTCAGCTGAGCGATGTGGCCAAGCGCTGCCCCATCGCAAAACAGAGTCCTAATCATTAAGGCAGCTGGGGGCTCAAGGTGAAAGGTGTGGCCACTGGGGCTCACAGTCATAGCAAAGGAAATGATGAGGATAGAAATTAGGCTGCACTATCATTTGCTTGAGAATCACTTAAGAAATCACCAGCACAGTCAGTATCCTTTGTCCCGGCTGGCTTTTTATTTAGGATGGTGGAAAAATGGGTTGAGTGAAGAGATAACATCTGCACCTCCTGGGAGACAACAATATTGACTAAGACTAAGAAAGCAAATAGTATCAGATAACATACTAAAATAAAGCAGGGAAAGTCATTATGCTTTTACTTTATTGATCCAGTTCCTGGCTACATGGGGAAAAAAAACAACTTACATTGTTGAAGCTGGAGATCTCTAAGGCTACAACAACATGATGTTTGAAAAGCAGTGCGTTTATCTGCAGTAAGAAACAGGACATTGTATTGAACAGTCCAGGGATATGCTTAACACCCAACCGACAATGGAGAAGAGGGAAAACCATTTGCTTTTAATTGTTGGACATGCTTTCTGAAGAGATAATCATTTCAAATACATTTTTATATTAGTAGCATCCTTTAAATAGGTCTTGAGAATGGGGTCCAGGCCAGTCTTGTTCACTATTCTCTACCAAACTTATTAAATATTCACGAATAAATGAATGGTACCCAGTAAGAGAATATTTAAATGATTAACTTTGATAATTGCACTAATTTATAAATCATGACCGCAGAACAGGAAAACATGAAGAATTGCAAGGAGGATTAATAATTTCCTGGTATATACACACAGACACATATATACATGTATATGTGTGTAAATACACACACACACTCACACACTGTATATATTGCAGCAAATGCATTTTTATTTGACAGCCTTCTAGTTGCACAGTCAGCATTTGCAAAGGGCTGTATCGGCCAGTAAAAGACCTTTGATAAAGTCATGGTTTCCTTTGCGGTTTTTAAGATCAGGTTTGTATACATTCTTTCACAGGTCGAGAGTCACTTACTCCTTTTTCACAAGGGCCTTCCCAGTCAATCAAATAACTAACGAGCATTTATTAAATTATGCATTCACTTCTGTGCTATACCCTGAGCTGTATGCAATACAAAGTGTTTATGACATTGTTCCTGCTACAAAGAAACATAGTTGAGGAGGGGGAGAGAGTGGTCTTTTCAGGAGTTTATACCTTCAGGTCTTTGGTTCTTTCCTATCATGAAACAGCCCAATACCACATGAGTCATAAAGACAAGAATTGTGCTAGGAGCCTAGAAGTAGCTGAAGTCTGGAGCTGCAAGCGGGTGGCATAGGACTTGGACACATGGAGAAGAGGGAGACATGGAGGCAGGGCCCGGAGCAATGTGTGCCAGATGATCGTAAGCATTTCTAAGGTTTTAATCAATCACTGCTCTAGATTTTATCCCAGGACCGGCCCAGAATATCAGAGATCATCTAATTGGACTCTGCCCAATAAATTTAGCGTCAACTGCAGAAAACAGATTTCCTCAACTGTGCTTGGTGGTAGGCTCCTGTCCAACCTAGAAGCAGTCGTCCAGAAAACGTTATTGAAAAAAAAACCTTACTAGAAAAGACTAGTGTCTTTTCAACAAATGGTGCCAAACAACTGGACACCCACATGCAAGAAAAAAAAAAAAAAAAGAATCTAGACACACACCTTACACCTTTCACAAAAAATGAACACAAAAAGGAAACAACCACAACAACAAATCCAAACCAGAAAAAATAGGAGTTTACAACAATCGTGAATATTGTACTTTCTTGTTTGGCAAGCATGTACTGTATGTCCAGACACACATCTGGAATGAGTGTGCGTGTAAACCTTCTTTAGTGGTGAAGGACCTTGCCGAGCGAAGACTTCCTCTTCCGCGATACATTATAAGAAAGCAGATAATGACTCCAGAGGAAAAGTTTGATCGTAGATGCGCTTACAGAAGCATATGCCTCATCAGTTTCAGGAAGGATAAAACTCCAGCCAGGCTGGTCTTCCTGAGGAGTGAAACTGCTCTTTATTGTTTGAGAAACACTGCAAGGGGAAGACGAGCCTCTTTGGAAGGTTCGGAGGAGTGATGCTATTCACTCAGACTTCTACAGTCTTGCGTGCTTGCACTTGGATGGCAGATGCGGACAAGAAGAAAAGGGGGGGAGGGAAGGGGTGGTGTGGAGGGAAGGAAGGGAAGGTGGTAACTGCGAAGCAAAGATCAGAGAGCCAATGCTCCTTGCAAGCAAGGAAAACAAATCTTCCAAGTGTCCCGTCCACCCTTGTGAGGTTAAATACACTTTTCCTGAGTTCCATAGGCTCGGGGCAATGGATTTTTTTTTTTAAAAGAAAGAAGTTATGTATCAGTGACTTCTTGAAAAATTTTACTTACTGAAGCCATTCCTCCAATGCAATTGAAATACCCCTTGATTTTCCATTTCCCTAATGATCAATGATGCTGAGCCTTTTCATGAACCTGTTGGCCACGTGTATGTCTTCTTTGGAAAAATGTCTATTCAGTTCCTCTGCTTATTTTTCAAATCATATTCTTTGTTTTCTTGCTGAGTTGTATGAGTTCTTTATATACTTACGTTCATCTGGAATATTGGTCTGTAGTTTTCTTGTGTTTTGTCTGGCTTTGATACCAAGGTAATGCTGGCCTCATAAAATGAGTTTGGGAAATGTTCCATTCTCTTTCATTTTGGGGAAGAGTTTGAGAAAGATTGGCATTAATTCTACTTAAGATATTTGGTAGAATTCATCAATGAAGCCATCTGGTCCTGGACTTTTCTTTGTTGGGAGGTTTTTGATTACTGATTCAGTGTCTTCATTCTTTATTGGTCTATTCAGATTTTCTATTTTTTAATAATTCATTCCTGGTAGGTTATATATTTTTAGAAATGTATCCATTTCTTGTAAGTTACCCAGTTTGTTGGCATATAATTTTTCATATTAGTCTCTTATGATTTGTTTTATTTCTATGATATCAGTTGTAATGTTTCTTCTTTCCTTTATGCTTTTATTTGAATCTTCTCCTTTCTTCTTAGTTGGTTTAGCTAAAGATTTGGCAATCTTGTTTATCTTTACCAAAAAACCCCACAAGTCTTAGTTTCATTGATTTTTTAAACTTTTAAAATTCTCTGTTTCATTTATTTCAACTCTACTCTTTATTATTTACTTCCTTCTGCTAATTTGGGGCTTGGTTTGTTCTTTTTCTATTGCCTTGAGGTACAAAGTTAGGTTGTTTATTTGATATCTTTCTTCTTTTTTTAATATAGGCATTTATTGCTTTAAATTCCCTCAGTCCTGCTTTTGCTGCACCCTATAAATGTTAGTGTGTTTATTTTCATTTTTGTTTGTTTCAAAATATTTTTGTACTTATAGTTTCTATTTGGCAGCTCACATAAATTTCTCTAATTGCCAAGTTTAACTGGTTCACCTTCTCTGAAGTCCTTACATCACCACTAAATCTAAGACTCTATGGCAAACAAACATGCAAACGAGCCACAGACCATTAGCAGCCAAGAGCTACCAACAGGAGGCCTGGGATGTTGCTAGTGGGGCGGCAGAGACCCAGTTTAGGAAGCAATACACCAGTGGCCAGTCCAAAGCACAGCTCTTCTAGGTAGGACCGCACCTCCAGGCAGTGGGCAAGTGGCCTGGAGAAAGAAGACGGGGACCTTGGCACACCTCTGGGTCCCTCCCCTCACTGTCTCATACCAGAATGTGACCCCCTGTGGACTCCAATGATACTGACTTGCCCCACTGGCCCCAGGACTCTGAGTGTAGGATGTGGGATTCTTATTCCCATACGGCACCAGATTCATGAATACAAGTATTAGGCTTCCTCCGTCTACACCTTACAGCTAGACGGACACTGGCTGCACAGTCTGACCCTCTGCACCCTGGTCCTGGTATTTCTGGCAGGTACAGGTGGACCCACAGCTGCCCGTTTTCCATCCTTTTTTCCCTTGTGGAGAGAAGTGAATGTCTTCTGCCCACCACAGACTATCAGATTCCACGTTTAGTAGAATGTGAGGCACAGGACGCCTTGCCAGCTGCCCTGGAGCATTAAAACAAGAGAAGACGTGACTTGTGCCATCAGGGAATTTGTAATCTAGTGAGACACAAACAATGCAGTTGGATGATGAAGGAGCATATTCTTGCTCAAGCTAGAAGCCCGATGCTAAGTGCAGGGAAGAAGGAGGGTCCTGCCCTCAGGGAGTAGACAATATAATGAACCAAGGGTAAATCATAAATAAGGTCAATGGAAACTAACACAACATTGTTAATCTACTGTGCGCCAATATAAAATAAAATTTTTTTAAAATAAAATAAGGCCAATGGGTAATGTCTCAGTCAAAGGAAATACTGATTCGAGCTAAACAGAAACCTGTCTTGGTCTAACATGAGCAAAACTGGTATCACACTTTGGAACTGTATTACTTCATTGAATAGAGGGCTCAGAACTGGAGGGCCGTTCTCACCTCGGGGCTGGGCTGACCAACGAATACCTGCGTGGATGGTCCCAAGATGAGAGCCAACAGGAAGTTCCTATGGGTGCAAACCAGCTCTGCGCCTGCCCTCAGACCTACAGCCCAAGTGCTCTCTTGGTTTTCTGCTTTGCAGTCTAGGGCCAGTGGGGTAGTGGCCAGGGGGAGGGGGAAGGGAAATTGGGGGTGGTGCTTTGACATCTTTCAGGATGGATAAAATGATTACTTATAATACAAATCAATCACATGGGGAGAGAGAGTCTCATGCCTCAGGGAATCTCTTTTTTTCTTTCCCATTTTTTTTTCCAACTTTCCTTTGCTATCACAACTTTCACATCAATTTTTTCAAGCCTTTAATAAAGTCTTCGGAGAAACAAGCAGGTCAAAGACTTGAGGAAACATATGCCAATCCCACTTAGCACGTTTCCCTCTCCACCATCCGCGTACAACCCAACCATCTGCTGCTCTGTCAGCCCGAGTATTTATAGCCTCTTGCTTTTGCCTCATTACCAGGCCCTGCTTTCAGGGCCGTGGAATCCAGCTTTCTCTCCCCTACCCCGAAGAAATAGAAGAAATGAGAGTTAACTCCTAATCATTGCATCAATAACATTTCCTTCCATTTCAGACATTAAGACAAAGCTAATCTTGCAAAGACTTGACTGAGGTCTGATCAATAATTTGCCATATATTCAGCCTCTAAAGAACAAAAATCACTTCCCAACTTTTCTCATCCTCTCAAATGGACTCAATAATCATAATTCAGTAGAACAGTGTATATTAAGCCATAGGCGTTCAGTCCCTTTTTTTAAAAAAAGCTGGCTTTTATTCACAATTTCGGACATCATATCATTGACCTAGAAAATCACAGGACTAAGAACAAGAGATGTGAACGCTCGCAACAACAAGTGTAATCAGATCTATTCATCCTGGTCAAACCGGAAAGCTCTCCTCTCTAAAGAGGAAATCATCCCCCTTCGAATCGGGACTGACCCAGAGACTGTGAGTCTGTGGTCCTTTGTAGTTCACATCAAAAACCAGCTGGTGGACTCAAAATCCTTGACAAGGAGAAGCTTCTGGTTTAACCCCTTCCGTTGCTGGAATCCTGCAAGTCCAAGCGGGTTCTCACCATCCACACGTTCTTCATTGTTTGATCCAAAGGAGACTTGCTAAGTAGTACCCCCTACACTGTCCACACTGACGCCATCCCACCGTCTCCCTAATCCTAATGCAAACCTTACCAAAAGCTCCCTACCACTTGGGAACATGTTTGCAAACATCCCAAGTCTGAGTGGGACTCAGAATAAACTCTCAGACCACTTTTCTGTGTTTGGGTTTAAAGTACCAGGTTTCCCAAGGAAGTAAATCAGAACTCTCTACTTACACATCAAGCTGCTGGAGGTGCCCACAGGCAGGAGAGCTTGTAAGGGGACCCCAGACGGTCCAAAAGCGCCCCATTGTTGCAGCTGCAAGGTGGGATCATAGGGAAGGCTGTGAAGAGAGGGGCTTAGCCAGGAGGAGGGTCTTTGAGGTTGGCTGTTTTGCAAAATGCCCCCCACTGCCATCCACCTGCGTGGGAGACTGGTGTGCGGGAGACAAGTGTGCAAGAGAGGGAGCCACTCAGATCCCAGGGCCCAGACACGCCATGTGCATGGGACAATGGGGGCCAGGAGGTGTGTGAGGGTGACCCCTGAGCCCCAAGAGCCCCCATGCCTGTGCTTAGGGTGTGCAGACACAGATTACTGAAAGGGATCTGGGACATCCTTCTCCAGCTCTGTCACTTATTCAGACAGGGAACAGGCTCTGTGAAGTGAAGGAACAAGATATCATGGACATGGCAGTGGGAACCCCTAGAAGGCTGCAGGGGGGAATCCCCAATGTTTGGGAGACCTGGGACCCCACAAAGAGAGTGTCCACCTTACTGAGTGCAAATCGATCCAGCCTTTTTGCACAGCTGGCAACATATTGCATTGTCAGTGCTTTAAAATGTTCCTTCCCTCTATCCCAGCCATTCTGCTCTGTGGATGGTGTACTAATCAAAAAATCCAAGAACCAAAACCCAAAAAAACCCACGGTTATTTATGACTTTTTTTTAAAAGGAAATAATCTAAATGTCCTATTACAGGGAGGATCATTCAACAAATTATGGCAAGTCATGTCACATTGAAAGGCATAAAAATTTTCTACATAATTTTTAGTGACATGGGGATAAAAAATATGATATTAAATGAACAAAGTGGCACTTTTCTGGCATACAAAGCACGATGCCAATTACGGACTTAGAAAGGAAAGCTGGAAGGAAACCGAGCACAAATCTTCCAACATTCCATAAACTATGCTTTGTAGCAATTATAAGGGAGTTTTTTTCTGTTATATTCTGAACTTTCTATTATTTTTAAGAAAGGTCTACAATATCTATAAATTACATTTAAAATTGGAAAACCGCATGTTTAAACCCACTCTGACCATATCATCACTATCAACTTAATAGACTAGGCAGGATGTGTGGAACCCCTGATATCCCCAAGCTTAACTCAGTGACCTGGAGCCGCTCAAATCATCCGCTACCTCATGACATTGGACTTGAACCACTGGTGTGAACAACCAAGGTAGCTTCACAAAGCCTCTGCAGGAAAAATGCTTAGGAATCCCATTATCCATTGATATCATTTAAATGATAATATTACTGAGGTATGAACAGCATCAACTTCTTACTCCTGTGGTCTTCAAAACCAAAATAAATGTATAAATTAGCTGCAAAGAAAACAAAACAAACCAGAAAACCTAGTTAAAATTCCAGCTCTGAAAAAAAAAAAAAAATTCCAGCTCTGCCGCTTCTAGTTGGTGACGCTCTGCACATTATTAATCTTCTCTCAATTTCAGTTTCTTGCTTGGTCAAGGGATGTTAATAATAATATTGATGCGTTGTGTTGTGGGTTTTTTTTTTTTTTGAGGGTTAAATGATATAACGAAGGTCGACTTGCTAAATATTTGATGTAGCAATTTTTTGCTAAATGTTTGGTGTAGCAATTGTTTCTTGTTGTTCTGGGGAATATCAAACATGGGAACACCGGGGAGAAAGGCCTTCTCAGTACTTTTCGTCTTTTCTCTGAGCTGTGAGTCATTCATGGCACTGAGATGCTTGGCTGGATAAAGTCCTCTCCTTATTCAAACTATTCTATTTTTGGCCAAAAATGAAATTCTGGGTCCTGAGAAAAACTCTGTTGACCCAATGTGTGTATGTTCTACTTTGGCATGGTTTGGAATCTAGAGTTTTAGCTTCTTTTCTCTGGATACAGAAGTTCCCACTGAGTAAATTGTCCTTACTCAAGTATCATTTGGAAAGGAAATTGGAGAAATGGGGAAGTCAAGGGAGCAAACTTTGCTTAATACATAGGGGAGTTTCCTCACAGAGCTGAGAACATAATTATGTCCAAGCTGTGAACTCTGGAGAATACTGTTACTTTGTTGGGTTCCCTGAGTTCAGACAAACAGCCTGTCTGTCCCTTTATGCCCCAAGCACAGGCCTCCAGCCAATTTAATCAGAGTCTTGCTCAGCACCACCAAGTGTTTTGAGCTTATGTTTGGTGTTTTTTCGTTTTATTATTGAAGTATAGTCGACTTACAGTGTTGTGCTAATTTCTGTGGTACAGAAAAGTGACTCAGTTATACACATATATACATTCTTTTTTTTAAATTCTTTTCCAAAGGGGAGGAGGGAGGGAGAGGGATAGACTGGGAGTTTGGGGTTAAGAGATACAAACAGTTACGTTTAGAATGGATAAACAATAAGGTCCTACTTAGGGTAAAGCCCAGGGAAGTATATCCAATCTCTTGAGCTTATGTTTTGTAAGAAGTCCTTTGCTCAGTTTTATGAAAAGACAAAATCAAATGGAGCTCACAGGTCAGAAGGAGTTTTCCAGCATTTTTAGGAAGAGGACAAACCCGCGTAAACACAACCGAAAAAGATAAGACCACTGGAAAAGTAGAAGAAGGCATGTGAGTTAAGGACATGAGAAATGGGAGGAAAACAGAAAAAGCTAGAAAATGGGAATAATGCATCGCCTCTTAGACTCCGGGTTTTTAAAAGTGTTTTTCACACGAATTCCTCCGTTCAATAGCTACACAAACTTGTGAGTTAAGCCAAGCAGGACTTACTCTGTGCCTTATCCCATCACTGAGGTGTAGAGAGAGAAAATCACTGGACCCAGGTTACCGCACACACGTACTCACACTCACACAAAATGCTGTCAGAACCTCACCTGGAAGTCAGGCGTCTCAGCTCCTAGTCTCTCCACTAGAGCAAGGTGCCGGCTTGGAAGGAGAGAGAGAAAACGAGATTCTGAACATCGTTGGGGCCGTGCATGAGCCCCTGTAAGTTTTATAATCTATGGCTGAACAGGACATAAAGGTCAGTGCTATAAGCCCTTATAGCACTTACTTATTAGCTATAAGTAAGGTTTCTTACTTGGCTTCTCAAAATCCTTAGGCCTGAGAGAAGCACGTGCCCATTTATATACCAAAGCTTCTCGTGCTGCATCTGGTCTATATTAACATCTTGCAATGTTCCCAATGATTTGCTTTAAAGCCACACCGATCAGCAATTTCATTGTGAGGGTATTCATTTATTTGCTCAACAAATCTGTATTGGGTTCCTAACACATGTCAGACAACATGTTCTCTGCTGGGTATATGATAAGGAAACAGGACGGATGTCCATCCCATTGTGATTTAACGGGATGGAGAGTGTTGTCATGCAGGGAAACTCCAAAGGAGGCTGGTGTTGGAGGCGCTTCCTAAGCCAGTTTCCCTGTCCTGTTGGCCCTGGGTCCCCACCGTGACTGCCGTCCCCCACCCCGCGCTCTGGAGAATTCTGCAACACAGCAACTCCCCACCTCCCACCTTCCTCAGGAAGAACTTGCAGTAGATTTCTAATGGGCTAACGCCTCTGCCCTTTGTATTTGGACAGCCCAGTGGCTCTGCAACAGGAAGTGAACAGATAGTAACCCGTCATCTTTCCTACATCTGGATTCAGGAGCTCAGTTTTGTGTCTATCTTGTGCTCTCCTGCTGTGTGCTTCTAAGGGATTAACTAACCCCCCCATCACCGAAAAGTTGTCCCACGAGGGAGTCTAGCCCAAGCACCTCAAAGTTGTCTTCTCGTACTCTGTCTGCCCAGTCCCAAGAGGGTATCATGATGCTACCATTTTATTGTGCCTCTTCCTTTTTTCTATCCACAGAGGAATGTGGACGTATATGGGCAGAGAAAAGTCGGGCATTGGGGATTTGGGATGCTTTAGGCACGTGTTTCCACAGTTAAATGCCGACCCTTACATTTGCTAGTTTGAGCCCATTAGTAAGGACCTAAGGAAGTAGGAACGCATTGGATGACCCATTGAGCATATCAGGGTCACGGAGGCAAAAGACTATCTCCTCTCCCCTGGCCCCTCCAGACATCCAGTGTTGTGTGCGGCCAGGGTCACAACCGGAGAAACTGAGATAAATCCTTTTGATATTCAGGGGTGAAAAAGAGTCTCCAGGGAAGAACTTACCATTAAGGACGAGAGCTGGGACATGCGAGAGCTGAGTTTGGTTCCAGGATGGTTGTTTAGGGTTAGAAGTGAGAATAAATGGATTCGTGTTATTGGCCACTGAAGCCCTCATTCACTCAAAAACTGTAATAAATACCTTCCGGGTATCAAGCACCATGTGCTATGGTCTGAATGTTTGTGACCTACACCCCCTCAAACTCATATGTTGAAATCTTAACCCCCAAGGTGACGGTATTAAGAGGTGATGAGGTCATGAGGATGGAGTCCCCATGATGGGATTAGTGTCCTTATAAAGAGGCCCCAGAGAGCCCCCTCAACCCTTCTGCCATTTGAGGACACAGTGAGAAGACGCCTTCCATGAACCAGGAAGCAGGTCCTCATCAAACACCCCTCCGAATCTGCCTGTGTCTTGATCTTGGACTTGCAGCCTCCAGAACTGTGAGAAATAAATGTTTGTTGTTTATAAGCCACCCAGTCAATGGTATTTTTGTTATAGCAGCTCTGCACAGGCTAAGACACTATGAGAGGTGTGAGGAATGTGAAGAATAATAAGATATAAACCTCCCCACAGGGCCTTGCAATCCAGCTGGATTCTAGGGAAATGGGTCTGTGATGAAAAAACAAGTACATAGTGAAAGAACTCCTTCAATGACATTGCTATAAAGCTACTTAAGATATTGTAAGCACCAGACCTTCTTGTTGGAGCAAATGTGTGGGAAGATATAAAGGATGCATTTGGACCCAATCAGAGCATGGAGAAACAGTGACCTGGACAGAGGGGGAGCTGGTTGGGACCCCAGGCTTGTCAGAAGCAAATTCACTCCTTCCAGGCAGTTTTGGGGGGACAGAAAACAGGAAGGGGAAACTGTGGTTAGGCAAAGGACCTCGCTGTGAGCAAATGTGAGACCTTCCTCTTGGGATTTCTCGAACTACTGTGGGGGAAATGTAGAGGGTTTTTGTGATCCTGCATTATTCTTGGCTGGTGGTGTTTCAGGAAACCTCTTGTGCACAGAGAGCAGGTTGACTTCTTTCCCTTTCTTGGAAATCGGATAGCAAACTAGAAAGGTATGAGTGAAAAAAAAATGACTGTTTTAATCAAATAAATCCTAAAACGAAGTTATCTTCACTCATTGAATGATATAAAAACTGTCACTATACTTGATGTAGGTAACTGTTAATGGTAAGCCATTCCCATCCATTTGAGGTCACTTGGAGGATGAAAGAAAATAGATTTCTTGGTTTGTTAACATTAGGTTTGGTTGCACATAACAGAAACCACAAAATAACAGTTGTTTCAGCAAGGTAGAAGTTTGCTCCTCTGTCACAGAACTCTGCAGATGGGCAGTCCCAGGCTGCCAAGGTGGTCTTTGGGGACTCACGCTCTGATCTTTCCACTCTGACATTTTCGGTGCATGCATGGCTTTCATTTCCAAGGCCACCTCATGGTCCAAAATAGCTGCTGGAGCTCCAGCTATCACACCTTCAAAGAAGAAAAGAGAAAGATGTATAGCAGAAACATCAAAAGGACTCTTCCCAGGAGTCTATGCCCTTCAAGAAAACTTCCCACTCCATGTTTTCACTTACATCTTACTGACCACAGCTTAGTCACACGGCCACTTTCAACTGCAAAGGAGGCCAAGAAATGCAATGTTCAGTGCCTGTGTATGTGATGTTTAGAGGTTTGTTCTTTGAGGCGGGAGAATGGATGGGTATCGGTAATAACTGGCAGTCTTTGCTCCCTTGTCCTTCTATCTTCAGAGCTGTGTTGCCCCCTGAATTCTCAATCCCCCCTCCCTCCTCCTGCCCCACCCACAGTGCCCGACTCCCTAATTATCCCTAGAAATTGTACCCTATGAAAGTCCGTTCTCACAATAGAGCACACAGCGGGCTCTAGACACTCAGATTGGATCAAAATTTAACAAAAACTTCTAGAACATGTACCAGTGCCAAGTGCTATGTTAAGTGCCTCCATGTACCTTGTTCTCAAGGGTATGGCCTACAAATTGTGAGACAACACAACTCATCCAACATTATAGGACTCCGGAAAGGCTGTGTGTTTTTCCTTGGCTCCAGGGGCCCACTTGAGAAGGAGGGATGCCAGGAATATTTGCTCATATCCTCCTGCTCCTGAGTTTTTGTCTCTTTCTTCTCCCTTTCTCCTTCTTAGGAGCAGAGGAAAATAGAACTGAAACCTGCTCTTAAAATGTTAACCGAGGCCCTGGTACTTGGGCGGTAAGCAGAGCCCACGGCAATATTGCAGAGACCAAGTGAGTCTTTTTCTCTTGGGGTTTCCATCTCTTTCCTGGTTCAGTGCAAATTCACTCTGAGGGCCGCCCAATCGGTAGAATCTGTGTTGTGTTAGCAAAACTGGCCCTTTCTCTCCAGTCTCCTAGTTCCTGGTCCTTCACCTGCCGAAATGCGCAGGTAAGGGACCAGGGATGCCAACTTAACAAAAGGAAGAGGTGTACATAAAGGTATTTCCTATGGTACATTAAGTGTGTTTGTGAACTTTTCAGCTTTTCCTCTCCCCGGGATCCACCCTGGTTGTTAGAAATTTAATTCTACTCGGATTACTATCATGACAACATTTCCCTGCTTTAAATTTCAAGCTTTGAGCAAAATATGGTTGCTGACACTTTTTCTATAACTTCCCTAAAATGCCATCTTTCTGCAAATGAATCAACTCTTTTGGCTGTCTTTTCAAAATTTTGAATCCCCCAAGAGAATACTTAGTCATGATTATTTGGTGGATCCTTGTTATAATAAGCAACAATAACGCATACCTAAGTCAGGAAAAAGAATATAAAAGAAAAGAGAGTGAGAGAGAGCCAAAGAAGAGAAGCAGGCAATTGTGGGGTCATTTGCGTAGATGCAGGTTTGTTGTTAAGACGTCTGTATATTAAACTAAGCCTTTTCCAAAAAGAAAACAGGCGTGTATAAACATCTTTATTGTAGGGAGCGCACTTCCAACACTAATCACACTTCAAACGATCTACACACTAAACATTTAGAGGTTATTTGAAATCATGATTGAAAATAAAATGAATAATAGCACTGAGGCTGCAGAGAAGGGTTTTCTTGTGCCCACAGGTCAAGGTCCTTACAGCCAAAATGCTACTTCAGAAAGGCCTTTCTTATTTACCACCTTGGGCAAGATTGGGTGGAAGACTGTGGTCTTCAGAAAACGTTTCTGTGTTGGATTTCTCTCTAAGAGTTGTCACCCCCCCCACCCCTACCTCACCGACATGATAAAACCCGAGATGATTTGAGAGTTTGCCCTGAGCAGATCTGATGTCAGCCATCCAATCCTGCGGATCCATGGGTCCCTCTGTCACAAAGCCAACCCTGCCTTCTACAGAGAGTAAGAAACTGGCAAAGTGGATGAAACCCAGAACTGGGGTGTCGGGGAGTTTGAGTTCTAACACCAGCAAGTCACCTACGTCTTTACGCCCAAGGTCTCTATAAATGAGGAAAAGGGGGGTGATCATCTCTCAGGTCCTTTCTGGCTCCAAGATTCTGCTTTACCCTCCTACCTGAAATTCTGCAGGGACAAGCTCATGTCTTTGCCTTAAGGTTCCCTCCCTTGCCTGCAGTTTA
The DNA here is from genome assembly GCF_028023285.1 of Balaenoptera ricei. Lineage (NCBI taxonomy): Eukaryota > Metazoa > Chordata > Mammalia > Artiodactyla > Balaenopteridae > Balaenoptera > Balaenoptera ricei. The sequence goes on from NC_082640.1 coordinate 24,483,477, forward strand.
AAAGTAAATGTCCAAGAGAGGGTAGCATCTTAATGCATTTTCAGTAGTTTACATTTCAGTGTGAATTATTTTTAGAATTGTGATGAAATAAAGCTGTGAAATCTTCATTTCAGGCTTGTCACCGATAACGCAGATAACTCGGCAAAGGATGGCTGATTCTTTTCATCTTTTGCAAAGTGAGGACTCTCCTTCAAACGCTTGCTTGCGTGGTGTGCAGAAAACACTGTAGCACAATTGCTGCAGAGACACAGAAGGATAATGACCAAGGCTTCCGTGGTCTCTCTGATTTTGGTCTCGGTTCATGTGTAGATTGATTTCAAAGTAAGCCTGTGAAGACTAATCTCTTCCACTGAGCCCCAGTTAGGAAACAGCCAAAGGAACAGCTGTTTTACTGGGGTTTTTTTTAAGTGCCACAAGTTGCTACATACTGTACTTTTTAAATGGAAAATCCCCACATTTGAGGGCTTATGTTTTCTGTAGTATCTCGAAACTTCGCTTGAGAAAGAGCCTTCAGAATTTTTCTGTGGTCCTCTCAAGTTTCAAAATAATGATACTTAGAAGGTATTCTGCAGGGTTTCCATCAGTCAAGGGCACAGAGTTCTGAAAATCTAGTGCTGTGAGGGCAGACAGAACCGTTGGCCGCCTGCCAATAGATTTGTGCTGTTTTCCTCTTTAACTCACAGCCCTGGAAATTCTGACAGTGTCAGTAGCTCAGTGGTTTTCTAAGTATCTGCCCCTTCGCCTGTTTGAAATGCTTCTCTATGGCTGGTGAAGCTTTAGAACTTGCAATTTCTTGCTTCCCTGGTTTGTAATAATTAAGACATTTCTGCTGAGTTTAAATCAGCTCAAGAAACAAAAACACATAGTCCTAGAAGAGGAGTTCTGAAAAGGACGTCTTGCCTCTCTTGCAGCATGACATAGGGAAATAAGTACTTGGCTTGGGAATTAAATTTAAATGACTTTGGGCGAATCACATCACCTCTTTGAGCCTCAGTTTTGTCATTTGTCAGATGGCGATGCAAGTAACAATCTTGCAGGTTTGTTTTTAAGTTTAGAGATAAATGTGTGAAGTGCAAAAATATAACATTTTGTAAATTGTCCCTCCAATGTTGGATATTTTAGTTGTTTGGGGGAGATTTCATTCTTATAAGTAATATTTAGACTAAACTATCCTGTGGCTGAGAGGTTCTTCAGTCCAAAGATAGCAGGGTCACCTTGGGTCTCGTGTGCCCTGTGTGCACAGAACTTCGCCTTCTCTGTAACCGGCAGGGTCTCTTCCTTTTGGTTACAAGGTGCAAGGATGTGGGAGAGGGAATAGTTAACCTATTAGGAGATAAGCCCAGTTGCATTAAAGGCTTAAGTCCAGAGTCCTTACATGTAACAGGCAACCATCCTGCCATGGCCTTTGTTCAATGGCTAGAGTCGATTACAAAAAAAAAAACCTCTGCCCCTGATGTTGTCTGTCACAGAACTGGGACATTATTTGAACAGCAATAGCATCCCACCAGCTGCTATCTCATACTTGTCTGTGTCTTTTCATTGATCTCACTGTCCCTCTCTGTTGTGTGTCTTTCTCGGTCAACCTTTTCTCTGTGTATTTTTCCATATCTACTTTGTCTCCATGAGTATATTTTTCTAACTCCTTTTGTTCTATTGCTGATCCAAAATATAAAATTAAAACCCTTTCTAAAAATTATTTTCTCTAGTTAAAGATGGCAGGTGACTCTCATGCATGCATCTTTATTCTCTCCTAAAACTTCACACAGCAACCCAAAGGAGGCTATCAAAAAAACAGTCATCATGAAATGTAAACTCACATAGATAAGGAAAAGAAAAGGGGAGGCAATGGGGGTGGGTGGGGATTTGCAAGCGGGAAATGGAAGGTATCTCTTCGGTAGAAAGAAGTACAGATCTAAGAAAGGTAAATTCCAAGCCTGCATTAATAGAAGCCAAGAAGCAGGACCCTGGGAGGCTCAGGAATTTGCTGCACTGATAACCCTTAGAATAGTGTTGGAAGTGGTGTTGAAAACAAGAGGATTAGGTGAAAGTCCGTGCAAGAAGCAGTTGGGTCCTTGAGCTGTTCTTACTTCCTCCCCACCTGACAGAAGACTGGAAAGTGAGGGCTGTACGCAACAGACCCCATCTACATACAGAGAGCATCCAACCTGCCTTTTAATGCTCTAGCCTTAACTATGCGCGGATCACCAGACATCTGTGGAAGCCTTCATTGTAAAAGAGAGAGACTGCAATAGGCTTAATGCTCATCATCCCCCCAAATTCATATGTTGAAACCTAACCCCCAATGTGATGGTATTTGGAGGTGGGGCCTTTAGGAGGTAATGAGGTCATGAGGGTTGAGCCCCCATGAATAAGATTAGTGCTCTTATAAAAGGACCCCAGAGAGCTCCCTCACCCCTTCTTCTGTTTGAGGATGAAGCCTATTCAGTGAGAGGGTGGTCATCTATGAATCAAGAAGAGGTTCATGCCAGACACCAAATCTGCTGGCACCTTGATCTTGGACTTCTAGCCTCCAGAACTATGAGAAATACATGTGTGTTTTGTATAAACCACCTAGTCTATGGTATTTTTGTTATAGCATCCCTAACAGACTAAGACAGAGACCAAAACATGCAGAAAACAGAAACTGGAAGGTGACCATATAGGGAGAACAAAATTTTAAGAAACATTTATTAATATATGCAGAGGAATAAAAGACTATCACACCTTTGGAAGCAACCCTTGGAAATCACAATATGACTGCAACAAACAACTCCATAGAAATGTTGGAAGATAAAACTGAGAAAATGCACAAAGCAATAGAAAATAGGAATGAAAAGATAAGACAATTGAAGATGGGTCTGGGGTATCCAAACACACAACGAATAGGAAGGAAAAAAATCATCAGAGGAACAATTCAGAGTTTCCAGAACATAAGGGAATCGGTTGCCAGATTGAAAGGGACCATTGAGTCCTTAGCACAATAGGTGAAAATGGACCCACACAATCACCCCTCACTGTGAAGTCTCAGAACCCAGGGACAATAGAAAGAAGATTTTGTGAGAATCTTTCAGAGAAAGAAAACGGTTTCCTATAGCAACATGGATCAGACTGGCATGGACCTCACAAAACAACACTAGAAACTGAAATTAGAGAAGTAGCTTCAAATTTCAGAAAGGGAATTAATTGCCATCTAGTTGTTTATGCGCAGAGAAGCAATCATTTGTATATGAGGGCAGATTAAAAATGTTTCAGGTCAAGCAGACCTGTCACTTACCCTTTTGAAGAGCATTACAGAGACATGCGAACAGGGGATCCAGTGAGGGGTGAAGGGGACACACAGGGTGCAGAGGGAGGAGGGTCCATGATTACAGCTGTGCGGGGAGCCTGAAGGTCACCAATCCTCACGGGAGCAAACCAACCCAGCCAAAAAACCATCCCCATCGTACTCCAGGGAAAACAGAAAAGGGTGCAGGAAAGGGAAAATAATCGTAGTTTACCATCTGTCTCAGGAATGAATGCCATTCACATGGTCACAATAAGCTAAACTCCAGCGTTAAACAACATTATGCTATAACTGCATTAGGAAGATGGGAGACTGGAAGTGTGTGTGTGTGTGTGTGTGTGTGTGTGAGTGGGTGTGTGGGTGTGTGTGTGAGAGAGAGAGAGGGAAAATAACTGAAATACTAAATTTCTAGAGTGAGAAACCAATAAAACAGAAATCGAGAAGCAGCAGTACAAGCATTTTACTGGAAATGCAAAATTAATTCCAAGAGAAACAGTTGAAAGTCATTGTTTCTGTGGAGCAGGAGATTCTTTAAATTATTTACATGTATAACTTTAATAAAAACAAAAAGGAAAGGGAAAAAGCAGCCAGGGGAGAAATATTAATTGCAGTACTTCTCAAGTAAACATTCCTTTTTTTAAAAAAATAAGCAAAAACTCTTTTTTAAAAATTAAGTTGCACTTTCCTTACATGACATGAATTTCTTTCCCTTGTAAAAGAATGACTCTCAATAGAAAAAGATATTCCTAGTCTTAAAAATCACACAACTAAATCTAAGTTTAATAACTAGGATGCTAATAGCTACAGCATCTTTGTTGAGGTAGCACATACATACAATAAAATACACCCATTTAAACTTCATTTCAATTTGCATCTGTGCAACTTCCACTGCAATCAAGATACAGATAGTGGGGCATTTCCATCATGCCTAAAAGTTCCCTGTGCTCCATCTCAGACAACTCCTACCTGAAGCTCCAGGTAACCACTGCCCACTCTCTGTCACTTTAGATTAGATTCGTCTCTTCTAGGGTTTCACAGACACAAAATGAAATACACGTAGTACATACTCTTGCGTCTGGCGTTCTCTCAGACGCGTGTAACGTGCATTCATGTTTTGTGCATCAGTGGCCCTTTCTTGTTATTACTGAAGAGTATCCCACGGTATGAATACACCATAATTTGTTTATCTAAGATAAAAGCTTTTTTGCGACACTTGGAACGGTTCATTTTTTTTTGATTCCTCAGATCTCTAGGTGACAAGCTCTTTCTTCCTGTCAGCAAACTCTCTCCTTGGTCACTTATCAAAAAGGGAACAGGGATCTGACAATGGAGTGAGATTCTTCTGGGTAACCCAGCTCCGTAGCTTAGCAACAAACAGAATAACTGTATTAGTTTAGTGGATTCTGAACAAAAAGGTAATCATCGTTTATCCCCAGATAGAGGATGATGTGATTTCACGTAAAGTGGGGGAAAAAATAAAAACCATGTGAATGGAAAGAAAACACATCTAGTAAGTAAAGGCATCATAATAACTCTTATACCCACACTGCTGAGCCCCATCAAGTGTTCTGTAGGAAACCAAGGGACACTCATTTATATTAGCTATCATGGTATAGGCACTGGTGTGCAAAATCTTTTAAAAGGCACAAACAAATGATGCCAGAGACAATTATAATTGGTGAGCAAAATAAAGAGAAACACATTAACCTGAATTAGCATTAATACTTCAAAGAATCCATATGAAGTGAATGAGACATTTTGTCCTATATGTATGCCTCTTCCAAAAAGAAGGAAAAAATTCCTTTGGACTTTTTCTTCTACACGCCATAGTGAGTAACTGCTTTCCATAGGAAAGGTGCTGACTTACATTTGTTCACCTGGTTCCTTAATCTCAAAAAGAATGGCATTCATTTTGCAGGTGAGGTTACTAACAGAAGTTTTTTTTAACTTCCTCTGGAGTTTTGCCAACTTGACACTATTACTTCCTTCTCATTATCTGCCACCCGCCCCCCCCCCCCCCCCCCGCCATGATAAAATCTGGCAGAAATAGTTCTGCTGAGAGTCACGGATTTAATGAGCAGAATATCCCCCAGCCATTTAATGCAAAGTGTTTAATAATCAATCAGAGATCAGTTTCACTTAATTTTACAGGGTTGAGAGGGAGACAAAAACCCTTCACCATCATTTTTGAGCCATCCCTGGAGTGGTTCACCACTTGTCTCCTGATGACAGATTTCTTGGTTTAAATCATGCCCCAAGGGAATGGATACGAAACTCTGGTAGCTCAGTTTTCTGTCAGTGCCTGGGCATCTGGTAAAAGACAGCTTTGCAGTTTCATTTACCTTAGGGGTGAAGTTGACCACCAAATAATTGGGTTCATAGCCCCTCTTTTCTTAGATGGCAAGGACAAGTTCTCCTATAAACGTGCTTCATTGCAGCCTTCAAAGGAAAGGAGCTAGGGGAAACACATCTTCCAGAGCTGCTATCTTTTTATTTTCAGCCCAATTTAAAATATTCTGGTGTTTTCTGACTTTGAATTGTACAAGACATCCACTTGTGTTTCGAATTGTATGTTCTGTGAGAGCACGCTGAGGCAGATAAACAGGAAGGCAGGCCCTGCCAAAGACCTTGCAAAACACATCCTGGGGCCCCATACAATTAATGAAAATCTCCCAGCCACAGGGCTCTAGCCAGAGCTGCTGCGCTCTAGGGCTGAGGCAGAATCACTTCTGAGTCACTAAGTGCCCACGGTGTTTTACTCCCTGTTGTGACATTTTGTGGCTCTGGTTTCCGCTCTGGGGAGATTTATCAGTTAAAAGAAGAGACTGGATGGAAAAATCTGGCTTTGCCCATTAACAGATTCTGGTCCACAATTGCCCTGTTTACAGACATTTACTGAAATGGATTCTCCTTGTGGTTAAAAGACTGAAACTCTGAAAGAACATGTCTGTATCTCTGTATTTTAAAATACACAAAACAAGAGCCAGATTTCAGACTGGTTCTTTTTTTCTTTTTATTGAAGTACAGTTGATTTACAAAGTTAATTTCTGATGTACAGCAAATTGACTCAGTTATGCATATATACATTCTTTTTTATATTCCTTTCCATTATGGTTTATCCCAGGGCATTGAATATAGCTCCCTGTGCTGTACAGTAAGACTGGTTCATTTTTAACTTAGTGCTCTCAAGGGATAGATGATGGTGAGGGAAAAATATCAGAGCAGTGTTCTCTAAAATTCAGATTTGGGTTCAGCAGTAGCTGAGTTCCATTTCATCTACTCATCTTCATCTTGAGCTTTCTGAGTTTTGGTTCCTTTTTTTAAAAATTTTTATTGGAGTATAGTTGATTTAAAATGTTGTGGTAGTTTCTGCTGTACAGCAAAATGAATCAGTTATATAATACATATACATATATCCACACTTTTAAAACTTCTTTTCCCGTATAGGCCATTACAGAGAATTGAGTAGAGTTCCCTGTGCTCTACAGTAGGTCCTTATTAGTTATCTATTTTATATATAGTAGTGTGTATATGTCAATCCCCATCTCCCAGTGTATCCCTCCTTGTCATTATGTCATTATCCCCCCCTGGTAACCATAAGTTTGCTTTGTACATTTGTGACTCTACTTCTGTTTTGTAAATAAGCTCATTTGTACCATTTTTTTAGATTCCACATATCATATATCGATGTCGTATGATGTTTGTTTTTCTCTGTCTGACTTACTTCACTCAGTATGAGAACTGAATTTTGTTTTCTTTTTCCTCCTCTGCTGTGAGTGTCTGGCGAGATGGCAAGAAACTAACAGTGATAAGAAAAAGTAAGACACACTCTCTGTGCAGTACTAATGAAATGGAAACTACAAAAAAGCTGCCCCGTAGACTTTCTGAGACGTAAGCCCGTTATAACATAGAGCAAACCGATGCAGTTACAGTTGTTTTTAGATTTATTTTGTGTTGAGGTAACATTGAGTTTAATGTGTACACCATTGTATTTCTACTTCCGTCTACCCTACAGTGTGGAGCAGGATAATTCTGTGTTCTTGGGGGGCTGTCCTGGGCACTGTAGGATGTTAGCAGCGTCCCTGGTCTCCACCCACCAGATGCCACTAGCACTCCCACAGCTGTGAAAATGAAAAGTATCTCCAAACATTGCCAGAAAGTCCTCTGAGAAGGGACTTGGGAAGCTGAGCCTTGTGGAGGGAGCAGGGTGGTGCTGGACAGAGATCACTGGACAGGGGAGCCCGAAAACCAGCCGCCTCGCCCAGGCTCTGATCCTCGTGAGCTGTGGGTACCACGGAAAATCCACTTCATCTGTCCTACCATCGTGGCTGGTCCTGTGTCCAACCAATTGAGGTTCCCTTCTGACTTTCATCTGTGTATTAGTCAGGGTCCCTGAGAGAGACAGCACCAATAGGGCACCTATGTCTATGTCTACAGCTCTAGCTCTACCTTTATATCTACTTATATATTTATTATTTATCTATATTGATATATATCTATGTACTCCTCATCTAGATAGATAAAAATATAGGTATAACTACAGATATGGCTAGATATAGAAATAGATAGTTGAGGACTTCCCTGGTGGCTCAGTGGTTAAGAATCCGCCTGCCAATGCAGGGGACACGGGTTCGAGCCCTGGTCGGGGAAGATCCCACATGCCACGGAGCAACTAAGCCCGTGCGTCACAACTACTGAGCTTGAGCTCTAGAGCCCACGAGCCACAACTACTGAAGCCCGCGCGCCTAGAGCCCGTGCTCCGCAACAAGAAAGGCCCCCGCAATGAGAAGCCTGCGCACCGCAACGAAGAGTAGCCCCCGCTCGCCTCAACTAGAGAAAGCCTGCGAGCAGCAAAGAAGACCCAAGGCAGCCAAAAATAAATAAATTTAGGAAAAATAGAAAAGAAATAGATAGTTGAGATTTGTAGAAATTGATACAGTTGAGGAGATTTACTGCAAGGAATCTGCTCACGCAGTTACCGAGATGACCCCCATCTGCCATCTGTGAGCTGGAGACCCCTGACAGCGAGGGGGTGTGGTTCAGTCCAAGTCCGAAGGCCTGAGAACCAGGAGCACCCATGTCTCAGGGCAGGTGAGGATGGATATTGCAGCTCCTGCAAGAGAGCAAACTTTCTTCCACCACTTTGTTCTCCTCAGGCCCTCAGTGGATTAGATGTGCCCCGCCTAGGGGAGGGTGGTTTTCTTTACTGAGTCCACCCATTCAAATGCTAATCTCTTCAGGAAACAGCCTCACAGACACACCCAGAAATCTGGGCATCCCTTCACCCAGTCAAGTGGATGTAAAACCAACCAACACAACTTCCTATTGTTAAGTTATAATGGCCTTGGGCTACAGCGTTCTGCTTCCAGGAGCCCAAAAGAGGAAAGGCAGTCCAATCCTGTGGATTTTCAACACAAATAGTCTACAATCCCAATGTGGGTTGGAGTCGAGAGGGAAAGACTAGGGCACATCACTAATTATTAGAGAAATGCAAATCAAAACTACAAATCAAAACTACCTCACACCGGTCAGAATGGCCATCATCAAAAAAATCTACAAACAATAAATGCTGGAGAGGGTGGGGAGGAAAGGGAACTGTTGGTGGGAATGTAAATTGGTACAACCACTATGGAGAACAGTACGAGGTTCCTTAAAAAACTAAAAACAGAGCTACCATATGACCCAGCAATCCCACTCCTGGGCATATTATCCAGAGAAAACCATAATTCAAAAAGATACATGCACCCCAATGTTCATTGCAGCTCTATTTACAATAGCCAATACATGGAAACAACCTAAATGTCCATCGACAGAGGAATGGATAAAGAAGATGTGGTATATATATAGAATGGAATATTACTCAGCCATAAAAAAGAAAAAATAATGCCTTTTGCAGCAACAAGGTTGCACCTAGAGATTGTCATACTAAATGAAGTAAGTCAGACAGAGAAATACAAATATCATATGATATATGTGCAATCTAAAAAAATGGTACAAATGAACTTATTTACAAAACAGAAGTAGAGTCACAGATGTAAAAAAGAAAAGTTATGGTTACGGGGGATGGGTAATGAGAAGGAGGGATAAATTGGGAGATTGGGATTGACATATACACAGTACTATATATAAAATAGATAACTAATAATAGGACCTACTGTATAGCACAGGGAACTCTACTCAATACTCTGTGATGGCCTATATGGGAAAAGAATCTACAAAAAGAGTGGATGTATGTATATGTATAACAGATTCACTTTGCTGAACAACTGAAACTAACACAACATTGTAAATCAACTATACGCCAATAAAAATTAAAAAAAAAAAATAAGGCAGATGTGGGTAAGTGAGCCAATGAGCGATGCTCTGTGTACCAGAGTCTCCTGCCCTCTCTGCTCCTTCCCTGAACTTCATCTCCCTTCCTTCTTTTGTTCATGAAGTCATGAGGCACCCCGCCAGGAGAGTTGAGGGAGGGACACCATGAGCCTCTGTGGAGCGCCAGTGTGGTTTTAAAGTTTCATGTAGTCAGTATGATCCAAAGATCCAAAAAATGTACTCAACATATTGGGACACACACACACACACAAACACACACACTTCCAGGAACGAGTCCACACAAAGTAATTAGTCCGCAAAGCCAAAGAATTTCTCCTTTTCAGTGTCTGTTAGGGGCAGCGACACTCATTTCACTCAGCTGCATTCTAGCATCAGATTCTGGGAGAGGAATGTCCAGCAGGCATCTCTTCTCTCCTGTAAAGATTTTATTCCAATAGCATCTGAGAGCAAAAAAAAAAAAAAAAAAAAAAGGCAAATTACATCACCAGTGAAAACGGCCTAACCCAGAGGCAGAGGGACCTCTTTCAAATATGAATCAGTAAAAAATTAAACAGGGAGGTCGTGCTTTGACTACAGCATCTGCAAAACTAAGGAGCTCGTGCCCCCTTTTCCAAGAGGAGGACGGCTAATGCCCCTGGGATCCAGCGCAGCCGCCCCAGTGGCCGGAACTAACAACGTCTGCAGAAGCGATGTGCTGCTAATTAAGGGCGCATCTGATGGTGCAGGAGGTGTAGCAAGTGGGCTCCTATCAGCGAACCGTGATCTCTTTTGCACACCTGCGTGCAATTTATAAATCAACCGTACTGGTCCTGCCAAGAGGAAGTCTCCAAAAAAAGAGATGTGCTTCGTATTCCTGGAAATGCTTTTATTCAGGGGAAAAGCAGAGCACACACTTTGAATAGAATCAGCTGAGGCTGCAGACAGCATTTTCATGCAGCTCTACGATGTAGGCAGGGACGCACAGCCTTCCTTAAAAGCATATGTGCATTATTGAGAAGGCATATCTCTCCGTTTTCAGTAGGGGAATACCCTGGCTGGGTTTGGGTCTTATTGCATAACCAGGGCACAGAATTGCAACACAGTTGCCCGAATTCTTACACAAAGTCAATTAGCAAGCACTTCTGACTCTGAAGCAAAGGGTTAACATATGGCCTGGTGGGACTCCCCTGGTGGTCCAGAGGTTAAGACTCCAGACTTCCACTGCAGGGGGTGCAGATCCGATCCCTGGTTGGAGAACTAAGATCCCACATGCCGGTGGCCTATGTATACATAGGCCACTCTTACTAAGACGTGTATTTTTATGCTCGAATTGACAGCATTCAGTGCTCAGTTCTAAACTTTGCCCATCTGGACACTGCCCCTGATGACTGATATGAGACCCACAGGCCATCCGTCAATTAAAAAGCTGGTCCCCATCACCCACTTGATGCTAGATTTTGACACTCTTCAGTTATTCCTGTTACTTCCACCATCCTAGCTCCTTCACTCATTGGCTGTGTGACCACCGGAAGTCGCTAGACCTCTCTGAGCTTCTGTTTCCTCATCTGTAAAATGGGGTAATAATCTCTACTTCAGGAACAGAACACCTCACAACAGCTAGTTTGCAATGTACCCTTGACAGTATGGGTTTCAACCTCCCCTTTTACTCTCCTCCCCCAGCTCTCCCCTCCCTGGTCCCTGCTATATCTCCATTACTGTAACTCCCAATGCATTGTTTTACTTCTTTCTCTGGCACAAGACCAAAAAATAATAATAATAAAATAATCATGTGAATTATAGGCTGCAGACTTCTGTGGCCACCAATTTAAGACTCTCTAGGGACATTTCTGAATAGGAACCAGGTCGATGATGAAGTCTGCAGTCCACTAGATGACAGCATTTCACATTCAGATGATAACTGTTCTTATTCCACCACACGAAGGACGGGGTGATACGCATTTAGAGGTCTAGAGTGAATTTTCTCGTCATTGCCTCCGTGCAGTTTTATCCACGGGAAAGGGAGGAATAGATAGAAGTCTTTGCCACCTGAGTTACTTAATATTTTCTTGTCTCATTTTATTCCTGGTAATTTTTAAGGACTTAAATAATGCAGATGAATGTAACCGGGATGGAAATTTTTTTTTTTTTAATTCCTTTTTCCTATTTTTTAAGTAACGAAAGTCCTTTTTTTTTTTTTAATGGCTGGATTTTAAAATTTTATTTATTTATTTTATTTTTTTGCCTGTGTTGGTTCTTCGTTTCTGTGCGAGGGCTTTCTCTGGTTGTGGCAAGCGGGGGCCACTCTTCATCGCGATGCGCGGGCCTCTCACTGTCGCGGCCTCTCCCGTTGCGGAGCACAGGCTCCAGATGCGCAGGCTCAGTAGTTGTGGCTCACGGGCCTAGTTGCTCCGCGGCATGTGGGATCTTCCCAGACCAGGGCTCGAACCCGTGTCCCCTGCACTGGCAGGCAGATTCTCAACCACTGCGCCACCAGGGAAGCCCTGGAAATATTTTTAAATAAATTTAATCTGAGATGAAACTCCTGCTTTGTTTCCTAGAGAAAGAATGGGTTCATAATTGATAACTTTCAGTCAGCCTAAAATTTAAAAACAGTTTAGTAATGGATTTTGTCTTTCAGTATATATATGTTTCTTTGTGTCTCCATTTTATGTTATTTAGGTATTTGATTTCCAAGTGCCAGGGTGTTTCATTATTGTTTTTCAACGTGCCCAGTTAAAAATGAAAGTATATAAGTATATAATCTTAGGTAGGTGAACTCCTTTCTAGTTGTGACATTGAAGGAATAAACCATAAGGGAAAATATTACTACACAAATATAGCATAGACCATACAAATTTGTGTAGACTATACTAATATATTTTAATGTATATCAAAATATCTTATATATTAGGAGGCAAATAATTAATGAGGAGAAGGTAACCTTAAAGTATGTGAGAATCAAAATTTAGCTTCTTAATTTTAAAAAGAGAGAATACTCACAAATCAAGAAGACATAAACAAGTAAATAAAAGAAAATGAGTAAAAGGCATGAATGAGCATTTCATAATGGAAGAAGAGTGATTGAGCAATAAATATATGGAAGTATGTGCAACTCCAGCCATCAAAGAAACAGAAATTAATACTGCGAGACAGTATTTTTAGCTAATTTCATTGGCAGAATGGCTTCTTTTTTCAATTGTCAACTTAGTGTCGGTAAAGATGCAGAAAACAGGAATTTTCATACATACCACTACTGGGAATGATATTCATTTCCTTTAACCCATCATTCCTCATCTAATAATGTACCCTAAGGAAATATTTGCAAAGATCTAGCTGCAATGATATTTACTTTAGTGATCTTTAGAATAGTTAAGAAAAGGAAGCAAATTAATATATAACCAACAAGGAACTACTTGAATTATGATTTTTTTATATAAGAGAAAACTATGCAGTTATTAGAACGGACATTATAGATTGTCTTAGTCAATGCCTTTCAGTTGAAATTCACTTAATAAGTAAAGTAAGAAGGTAAAATATTGAAAGGTCAAAATAAACTTATGAACACTTAAGGAAACAAACTCACCAGGTCACATAGGAGCTGGAAGCGGAAATCAGGTATCAAGACTACTCACCTTTTCACCCACAGATACCTGTGGTCTCCCATCCCTGCCTCTCTATGGATCACGCTGTTACCCTGCTTCTATTTGTAGATCAGGTCGCTTGCTTTACTCATGATATCTCTGCATAACTTCTGTTTGCAGGTAGCATTTTATCTTGATTTCACCAGTCCCAGCCAACTCACAAGACTATTCAGTACAAAGACCTCCATCCTGGTCATTATAACAGACCAGACTTTCACAGCCTGATTCCAAATTACTGGGAGAGAGAATCTGATTGGCCCCATCAGGGGAGAGACAGAAATAGAGAGGGAGTGTGTGTGTGTGTGTGTGTGCGTGCAAGTGTGTGTGATGTGGAGTAGGGGGACACTGGCCGTGGGGTGAGTGAAGAGGTATTATGAGGTGTGATCATGAGGCCCCTAAGGTCACCTTTTCCAGTCCTAAATTGGGTGGAGAGGGTGGGGTCTCTACAGATGGACTTGGCATGTCTATTACACAGAAGAATATTTAGTGATGTAAAAAGACATACAAACTCTACTGAATGTAAAAAAGAGTGTGCTAAATATGGTATAATCCTGATTTTTTAAAATAAATGTGCATAGAAAAAATTACTGGAAGAATCCCTGGTGGTGGAATAATGGAAGACTTTTCTTTTTTAAGATTTCTCTTTTCTAAATTTTCTATAATAAAGTAGTATAATATAAGTATTAAGGAAAATATATACATTTTAATAAAGAAAATAAATACAGTAAGGGCATACAAAATTTAAATGAATAAAAAGAGGTTAGGATCCTAAATTAATCCTTATGAAAAGATAATCACCCATATTAATGGGAGACTACTTTATAACCTGGCAGACAGCAATATTGTGGTGGGTAATATTCTGAGAATCTCAAGGCAAGGAGTCCTTTTGCCCTAAAATTCACTACAGTTCTACTTGGGGAATGTGGGCAGTGAACATTTAAGAACATGTGTAATCTATAGGAAAAATATCAATACTGGGAAGTTTTTTTTTCTTCTAAGATTTATTTTTTTAAGAGCAGGTCTAGGTTCACAGCAAAATTGAGAGGAAGGTACAGAGATTTTCTATATCCCCTTTGCACCCCTCCACAACCTCCCCATTATCAACATCCCCTATCAGATGGTGCATTCGTTACAATTGATGAACATACGTTGACAAGTCCTAATCACCCAAAGTTCATAGTTTGCATTAGGTCCAAGGGTTCACTTGCTGTTGTCTCACACGTGGTAGTTTTACTGCCCTAAAGGTTCTCTGTGCTCCACTTATTCATCCCTCCCACCATCACCCCACCTGGCAACCACTGATCTTTTTACCGTCTCCATAGTTTTGCCTTTTCCAGAACATCATATGTTTGGAATCATACAGTGTGTATGTAGCCTTTTCAGATTGGCTTCTTTCACTTAATAATATGTATTTAAGGTTCCTCCATGTCCTTTCACGGCTTTATAACTCATTTCTTTTTAGCTCAGTATAATAGCCCATTGTCTGTTGCACCACAGTTTATTTCTCCATTCATGTGTTGAAGGACATCTTGGTTGCTTCCAAGCTTTGGCCATTATAAATAAAGCTGCTATAAACAACCCTGTGCAGCTTTTTGTATGGACACAGTTTTCAGGTCATTTGGCTAAATACCAAGGAGTGTGATTGCTGGATCTTATGATAAGAATATGTTGTTTTACAAGAAGCTGCAACGTCCAAAAGTGAGTGTACCATTTTGCATTTCCATTCTGGTAAGTTTTCTAAACATTTATATATCTGTTACAGTTAGTGATCCAAAAAACACTAAGAAAATGTACAATTTTAGAAGGGAAGGAGAATTTTTAAATGCTCTAGTAGTTAGGACAAGACCCTTTCTCTTACAAACTAACTATATTCTTGCTTAAAAACACACCTTTCCCTCCAACTCCCTCACTTGTCTGTTGGCCCCCAAGCCTATAACTGCTCATATGCCCTGAAGATCAGCTTGGTAACAGCCCCCTATATCTGTCCCAACACAAATCTCAGTTTGCCAGCAAGAACGGCCTTACTTTGTAAGAACGTTTATCTCAAAGCGAATTTTTAAGAGATGCTGAAAGCTCCCCACTTCCACCCCATTCTTCCTAGAAAATAAATATCCATTAAAGATTCACTTCTGTGTGTTAAGACAGTGCCCAGAAGCCAGCATTTAAGACGCAAATGGCCCTTGGAGGGGAATGCATTTAGCTACGGACACTTTAGCGTGGGTACTTGTATCAGGATATGCTGTCCAGTCCCCTTCCAAGCCCCGAGAGAAGGAGGGAGACTAGTGGCCTTTAAAAGAAAAGAATCCAAGATTTGAATGGTTGCCAGGCGGCCTCTAGGAAGAAACAGCTGGGATCAGCAGGAAGGCTCTAGACACTTGGCAGGAATCTACCCTGGGCAGGAGACGGGGGAGTCAAGGTTCAAAGGCAAAATAGCAAAGCGTTTATTTAACTCACAGTTATTCCCGAGAGGTGCCCCTCATCTTCACAGTTAACCTCTGGAGTTTCTGATCATCTCCCGTTATACAAATCCAGATCAGTGGGAGAACCCAGAGCTTTGTCCTCACCAGGGGGTGGGTTGGGTTGGTGCATCACCAACGGGCTGGCCGGCTGCCACTATGCTATCCCCGGGGCCTAGGGCCAGTTGTTCCTGCCAAGAGTCATAAATCAAGAGTTTTAACCTGTTGCTCGGAAGGTAGAGTCCACAGTTATTTTTCTTGTAGCGCTTTAGCACCCAGTTGAGCTCGTGGCTCATGAGGCTCAGAAGAGCCAGGGCACGGCTTGCTCCTGGTTGTGTTGGCGGAAAAGTGTCCCTAGGACACACTGCTCTGGTGTGGCTGCAACTGAGAATTGGGGTTTTAATATTTTGCTGCCTAGTCGAAGCCTACAGTATTTAAAAGGCATTCCATCTCACTTAACCATTGGCGGAGCATATTAGGGGTCCTGGGGTGCCGAGATGCTTGCCTTCAGGCCTCTTCCTATCCAATAGGAGTGCTTAAACAAATGCAGAATTAATTTGTTCGTGTGAGACGGTTTGTGATAAATAGTAAGAAGGATGCCGATTTCCACGGAGGGAGCGATGGACGTGGTGGAGAGGGGCTGGGAGGTGTAGGGGGTGTAGGAAGGCAAGGGATTATCCAGTGGACTCAATGCAATCCCAGGGTCCTTGTAAGGAGAAGGCAGGGGACACAGGGTGAAAGGAGATGTGACAACAAAGGCAGAGATTGAAGCGAGTGATGTATTTTGAAGATGGAGGAAGGGGCCACAAGCCAAGGAATGCAGGCAGCCTCCAGAAGCTGGAAAAGGTTAGGACAAAACTCTACCCTGGAGCCCCCAGAAGGGATGCAGCTCTGCTGACATTTTTACTTTGGCCCAGAAGACCCATTTCTGACTTCTGACCTCCCAAACCGTAAGACAATAAATTGGTGTTGTTTTAAGTCACTGAATTTGTGATAACTTGCTACAGCAGTACAGGAAACGAAAACACCCAGGGATGGACAATTTCATTTTGCAGTTTTATTTGGGCTGTTTGGCAACAGAGAAGGAAGGTTAAACACCCAGACTCTGGAGTCAGATGGCCGGAAACCAAACCCTAGTGAGCAGCTCTGTGAATTGGGTACATTACTTAACTTCTTTGGGTCTCAATTTACATTTTTTGGTAAAATGGATCCCGGTCCTAAGGATTTACATGAGTTAATACAGGTAAGATTCTTGGAACAGTGTCTGGTACACAGCAAACACTCGACACATTTTAGTTCATTCATATAATATTTTGCAGCACATTTCAGCAAATGTTGTAGCTAGGATTGTGTTGAGAGCTCTCTAATGCTGCTTTAGGATGGCTGCTACTGCAACCATAGAAACTGCTTAAAAATCCAGAAAATGGGCTTTTTCAGTCCTCACCCCCAACAGATGCTGCACGCCTGTGATGACTTTGCGGCCCCGGGAAAGCCCCCCATTGCTCCTCCGCAGCTGCACATACTTCCTTGGGAAGGATTCTCTTTCTTCTTCCTCTTTCAGAGTCTCTGAAGAGGGTATCAGAACATTCGTGCCATCTGGTCTTGGTAGTTCTGTGGTTCTTGAGACCCAGTTTCATTTCTGTTTATGAAGGTAGAAAATCCTCCAGGCTATATTTAAAACAGTTTCAAGACCAGCCTGACTGTACTGTTCCTGGCTCACCCTGGGAAATTGCCCTTCCTGGTAATGAACTTCTTCCCCTTCCTAAACAGAAGCATGTACAGGATTTTTTTTCTAGGAGCCCAAACTTGGAAGAGACTGATCTGGGCTTTGTGAGTGGCAATGAACAACGTTTGTGTGTGTGTGTGTGTGTGTGTATGTGTGTGCGCGCGTGTGCTCGTGTACCGTCTAAGCAGACATGCAAGCATTCAGCTGCACCGTTAGCTGCATTTCAAAGCTGGCACTTGGAGCTTGAACTGTAACAAGAGTAACGATTCACTGACTGTGGAACAGATCTTCCAAGCTGTACAAAACAGGAGCTTTTAAGGTCAGACATACTGTTTCTGGGGGGAAGGCACTATTGCATCATCCCAGGTCAGGAAGATGTTTGCCTATGTATCCTTTTAAGAGTTTTATGGTTTTAGCCCTTACAATTAGGTCCTTGATCGTTTTTGAATTAGTTTTCATGTGTGGTGGGAGGCAGAGGCTCAAATTCTTCCCTTTGTATGTGGATGTCCCATTGTCCCAGCACCATTTGATGAAAAGGCTACTCTTTCCCCATTGAATTGTCTTGGCACACTTACTGAAAATCAATTGCCTGATAATGCAAGGGTTTATTTTTGGACTCACTGACCTGTATATTCATCCTTATGGCAACATCACACCATCTTGATCACTGTTTTTTGTAGCAAGTTGTGAAATTGTGAAGTGTGAGTTCTCCCACTTTGTTCTTTTCTCGAGATTGTTTTGGTTATTTGGGGCCCCTTGTATTAGGATCAGTTTGTCAATTTCTGTAGAAGAAAGGTGGCTTATATTTTGATAGAGATTGAGTTGAATCTGAAGATCAATTTGGGGAATATTGCCATCTGGACAATCTTTCAGTTCACGGACGCATCCTTGAATCCTTTGACAGCCTTGAATTCTGAACTAATGTCTCTAATATGTACCTGCCTGCTTAGCAAGGGTCAGGCAGATGACTCTGACATGTCTAGTCAGAGCACTGAGCAGTGAATTAGTTGGATTTGGGGACATTCACTATCTATGCACTTTTCTGGGCTACTTACGTCTCTAGGATGGAGCATGGCACCAGAAGGCCAGATAACTTCACCAGTTCAATGACCACAGGCTTTTCCCCCAGCCTCAGTCAGGTATCAATCAGATTCTCGATGTTGGTATGATGAAGCACAGAGAAATTACTTTTCATCTTTGGGGTAATGGACCTCCTGCATGAGAATGTAGTCATATGCTGTTCTTTTGGGGATGTCATCTACTCCACGTGAGCCTAGGTAATGCTTGGGTGGCCTCCTGTATCCCATCTATTCATCTACCAAAGAGTTCCTTCCAGTCTAGAGCTGGAGAGGGGTGTTCTCAGAGGAAGAGCCCAATGGTCCAATGAAGATAGTTGCAGTAACTACATCAACCCTTGAGCATCAAGGAATTAGGAGGACATGACAGCTTCCGGTGTCATTTTAGGAAAGCAGGAGCTGGTAGAACCACACTTGCGAGCTGTAGGATTCGAACCATCAGTGGGGCTGTGAAATCAATGCAGCAGTTCACAACCAGAATTCGTGAGAAGTGCAGTAACGAATAGAACAAGTTCATCGGGAAAGGTAAGAGTATGTTTTGTTTCTTGAAACTGTGAATACCAATGTAAATAATTTTTGAGGTTTTGGCACTTTTGTAGCTGCTGCACGTTTGTTACTTCAGCTGCCCTTGTCTCTTTCTCTACAGTAATGAGCAGAAGG
Source organism: Balaenoptera ricei (assembly GCF_028023285.1). Taxonomy (NCBI): domain Eukaryota; kingdom Metazoa; phylum Chordata; class Mammalia; order Artiodactyla; family Balaenopteridae; genus Balaenoptera; species Balaenoptera ricei. The sequence continues at coordinate 24,502,631 of NC_082640.1, forward strand.
GGTTTAAAACAATAAGGTCTGAGCGTTTAGCTCTGAGCTCGTTAGAAAGAGCAAAGCACAAGAGGATTGAGCTGGGCAGACAACGACTCCATTAGCGGTGGGTATTCTGGAAGGGGAAAGGCAGCCTGAGAAATCACCCGGTCCTTTGGAAATAAAGAAAAGAACTCATTCACAAGAAACTGGCCTGGGACTGAAAAATGACCACAGGATTTTACCAGCAAGAAGCCCAAATGTTCTTCCTTCTTTGGCCACAAGGAAAACAGACCCAGAAAGAAAGGATTTAACTATTTCGGTTTAAATACCTAAACTCACTCTAACTATGGCCAGTCATGAAACGTGAAAGTTGAAATTGACGATATACGCACTTCTCATGCTGGACAGGCACTTTTTTAGCACTTTTCGCCATGTGGAATAAGATAAGGACAATTCACATGTATGAAATTCCTTTGCAGGGGATCAAGGGTAAGAACTTGACCCCCAGGGAATAATGTGCTCCAAATCCATACTATCTGCTACTTCCTTAGGTATTAGGTCAAGAGCTTCAGGCAAGGAAAGTCCTTCAAAGTAAAGATTAGGAAGGCATACAGGGCACCTGGGTGTATATCCAGGAGTTTCAAGTGTTTTTTATTCACTAACTGAGACTTAACACCTTGCTGAACAAGGCTGTGTAAGTGAGGACAAGATATGATGTTTAACTCCCATCGAAAAGAAGGCAGGTTCTGATAAAGCCTCAGAATGTGGTCTGAGGAAGCAGGGGTATCATGTGTGTACATGATGTTCTGGGTCCAGCAAATCCTCTCCTCCCACTCTTCTCCTGAGACCTCAGGGGAAATAAAAGCGCATGTCTATATATATGGTAAAGAGTAAAGAATGGTGCACCTACCCAAGAGACCCCACTGAGTGAAACCTTAAAATTTGCAGTTGTTGAACCCTAAAGATCAACTTGCACCCTTCCTATAAAAGCTCTTCAAGCCCAAGAATAAAAATGCCATCTGGTACAACTCAGCACTCTGGAAATACAGATTCCCCCCAGCCCAGGGGGTGAGATCCAAGGAGAAGTGTGCCTGCCACGTTGGTGCCTAGATTCCATCCCTGGCACTCCTAGCCACACCTCTGCTCTGCTCTATTTCTTTCCTTTTTTTTTTTTTGTTTAATTCCCCACACTGTACCTTTCATCCCCTTGACTCATTTATTTTGTAACTGGAAGTCTGTACCTTTTCATCTCCCTCACCTATTTCTTTCCTCCACCAGCTCCCCTCCCTTCGGGCAACCACCTGTTTGTTCTCTGTATCTATAACTCTTGTTTCTGTTTGGTTACGTGTGTTCATTTGGTTTTTTTTTGTTGTTGTTGTTTTTTAGATTTCACATATAAGTGAAATCATACAGCATTTGCCTTTCTCTGTCTGACTTATTTCACTGAGCATAATACCCTCTGGGTCCATCCATGTTGTCCCAAATGGCATGATTTCATTCTTTTTGATGGCTGAGTAATATTCCATTGTATATATACACCACATATTCTTTATCCATTCTTCTGCTGATGGCCCTAGACTCCATCCCTGGCACTCATATCCACACCTCTGTTCTATTTTTAGGAAAAAAACCCCAAAACAAAACATATTTAAAAACCATGAAGCCCACATTATTTGTGGTCTTGTTTTCAGTATTCTGGGGTTCCAGCCACAGTCCTAGTCTGCTCCTCCTTTTTCCAAATTGCCCTTTCTACTCAATTCTCCTTTACACTCTTTCATTTTTGTTATCAGCCCTCTCTATTCCTGATTTCTACATGTTCGACTCTTCTTCTCGGGCTGCGCCTACTTCTGAATCCTATGAAAAGGCTTGTGATGGGGGAGGGGGAAAAAGAGATGTAAAACGTGGAAATGAGACGTTGACGAATCATCCCAAAGAAATGGGACAAATCCGCCCCACTCTCCCAACCTTGAGTCCCACAATGAAGTTTCCACTTTGGTGGTTTTTGCTTCTTTTCACTGCCTCTTTGATACATTTCCCAGATTTTTTTTTTTTTCCAAGTCAAGGTTGTATCTTCCAAAGATTGAAGTGCAAAACCCTCCACCCAACAGATAACCCACTACATAACATTTTCTAATTTGTATCAGAATGTGCTTGGAATAAGGCTTTTTGTTTCCCCCCCAGAGTCGCTTTACCAAGGTTTTTTGGCTGATTATTTGGCAAGAAGCCCTGGTTGTATGAAGTTAAACAAGTTTTAAAAATGTAATTTCCTTTTATAAACAACAAGTGCTACACTCTGATAAATAACTTCAGATTTGTTTGTTGTTTTATGTAGGTCCTCAATTCCCAATCCCTCCCACTAAGTCTTTCCTTATATCAGTTCTAATTTTAAATTTTAAAGTAAGCGCTGCAAATGATCATATGTTGAATGAGAGCAAAACCATTCTAATGAATTAGTTATTAAAAGGAAGGACATACAGAATATGTGTTAGAATTTTGTATAAATTCACATCTAAAAGTGATCATCTTATTTCTTCAACTCATTTTACAGGTGAGAAAACTGAGGCCCAGGGGTGTGGTAAAATTTGCCCAAAGTTGCACGTGAGTTGGGGGATGTCCTGCCTCCCCTCTGGGCTTCTTCATTTATAGTTCTCTCTACCTGGAAACTAAAGGCCAGCACTTAGCCCTACCTTCACCCCCACCCCCTCTCCTTTTGTCCTTCGCAGCCTGGTGGTCACTTTCTACGGAATAATTTCTGTGAAAATCCCCCAAACCCATAATCTAGCAGAGCAGCCCCTGCTGACCTCTCTCCCACTTACGGCAACGTGGTGCTTTTCGGTTGTTTATTTGTCAGTCTCAGACTCTGAACTGTGAACACTTTTCCTTAGTTCTTTGACACAGAGCTTCTTACAGTCCTTGGCGCCTAATAGATGCTAAATAAATATTTTTGGGGGGATTTATCCAGGTCTCTGGCTCTCCCAGACCATCCTCCTACTTTTATATCAGGATCTGCAAAACTTAGAGTGTACTTTTTTTTTGGCCGTGCCGTGAGGCATGTGGGATCTTAGTTCCCTGACCAGGGATCGAACCTGTGCCCCCTGCAGTGGAAGCGTGGAGCCTTAACCACTGGACAACCAGGGAAATCCCTAGAGTGTACTTTTCACATTGGTTTTTCATTCTCTTCGGCGAGTTTTAGGCAAAGAGGTTGATCACCACTTTTAAAGTCCTTTGTAAAGACAAAAACTCCGCTGTGGTCCTACTGACTCTTAGCTTAGAGACCTAGCCAGGATGCTGGGACGCCCAGCAGAGTTTGAGGGCATTTCCGTGTTGCTCTGTGTTCACATACTACATGTTACATGCTACTACCCACAGTCACATCCACCTAAAACTCTCTCACTGAGATGTCCAGATAGAACTCTTCTCCATTAGTCTTTGTAGAGGAACACGCTGTAACTAATTTTAAAATGTAATTCCATTTTTTGTTATACTGGAAATCATTCATTATCTTTCTGGCATTTCATCCATGTCAGCAATTTACTCCAAATTGTGATGTAAGGATTTTTTGATGAAATGCAGTATTAAAGACTGACCTTTCCCCTATCTTTCCTAATCTTTAAACGTCTATGTCAAATATATTTCTGCATTTAGGCGCCTCCAACAGTTGTAGAACTTGGCAATTCTTCAGCAATGACCTAATCTGGCCACTTTACTGCATGAATGAGGAAACTTACTCATCACTGAGCGCAGCAAGGCTCAGTGTTTGGCAGAGTCAGCCCACTGAGCTCTCTCTCTTCACCCTCCTCCATGCTCTCCCCTGCACCTATGCAAGCCAGTCATGAAGAGACATCCAACAATGGCTTATTCTCTTTAGTTCCATTTAATTCACATTGAAAAGGTGTCCACGACGTTAAGGCCCCGTGACAGCTGGATGTAATGGGGATGGCGTTACTAACACGGCCACTGATGCACTGTCCTTCTAAACGATTCCCCTCTGTCATTCTCTGGGGGTCATCGCCATTCTATGGCAAGAAGCTATTTTTTTCAGGGAAGGAAAAGGCGGATACCACCTAAAATGAGACCGCACCTTGTAGCACAGGCGGGCTTGCATGGGGGTTGAACCAGCCTGTGGGGCCGTGTCTCCCTCAGCCTGGAAGGGTGTTGAGGGTTCGAAAGTCACTGCTGGTGTGGAATACAGCACCTGGGGAACCAGTCTGCCACTACAACAAAAGTACCATTCAGAGTAAGGTTTTCAGTGTTACTCAGCCAGGTGACATCTGAAATCACCAATAGCTGGAATGGTGACGATCGCATGAAACTGGACCTGGAGATGGTCTCCAAGTCTATGCAACACTTCTCAAAACTCTACGAGCTGAACGTTAAAAGGAATGTTACTATAAATCATGAAGATCCTGTCTGGCTCAAGGGAAAAAACTAAAAGCCTGCCTGGGGCTCTGTTTTCAGGGCCTCTGATGATTTCAGGATATTAAATATCAGCGACACTTTTGGCCATAAGCTCTTCGACAATGGGTCTGTGGCCCCTGTTGAACGGCAGGAATGCAGCCACATTGTTGAAGATCACAAATTGGCAACAGACATAAAATCTAGGTTATGGATTGTAAAATGCCCTCAAGCATTTTCTCAGCAAATGCAGCATCGTGTGAATGATTTACAAGGATGCAATATTGTAGTAAAGGGAAAGTTCTCGCAACAGGAATGAGGGGTGTCTCGCCTGTGGGAAACCTCACTCCTCTTCTGGTGTGCTAGGTTGTTATAGAAAAGCAGGTGTTGATACAAGAAGAGTCTGACATAGGAATAAAGGAATAAAGTAGATCAAATGCAATAAGCAATCATCCCAGAAACCAACTGCTCAAGATGCTGGTTATTAAACACTGATTTTTGCTCCATAACTGACTATACAGTAGGCCTAATCCAGTCACTAAGGTGGTGCCAGATACTTTGTTTATTCGTTTCTTTATTTAGCAGGTATTTTATTGGAAGTGTATTGTGCCAGGCATTATTATAGACTCCAGAGATAACAACATGGAAAAAAGAAAATCTCTGATCTCATGGAGTGAGCTAAGTAAATTTGACTTCTTCCTGATCTTTGGGCATTTTTACTTTAGTATATCAGGTGGGCCTGGGAGAGGCTAAATTACAATACTGGCACAGTTTGAATCTACAGACTGATGGAGCTAACCCACTTCCTAAAATATACCTGGAGTACCGTGGAAGACTACACATCTGGTTTTCAGTACATGAGAAGATCAAGTTGCAATGCTATTTATACAATGGGATCCCATTTTGTTCAAATGTATCTGCAGAGAAGAAAGTACCAAAAGGCTGTAGCCCAAATTTTATTTTATTTTATTTTTTGTGTTTTGTTTTTAATTAATTAATTTATTTTTGGCTGCGTTGGGTCTTCTCTGCTGCGCGCGAGCTTTCTCTAGTTGTGGCGAGCAGGGGCTACTCTTGGTTGCGGTTCGCGGGCTTCTCATTGTGGTGGCTTCTCTCGTTGAGGAGCACGGGCTCTAGGCGCATGGGCTTCAGTAGTTGTGGCTTGCGGGCTCAGTAGTTGTGGCTCACGGGCTCTAGAGCTCAGGCTCAGTAGTTGTGGCGCACGGGTTTAGTTGCTCTGCGGCATGAGGGATCTTCCTGGACCAGGGCTCGAACCAGTGTCCCCTGCATTGGCAGGCGGATTCTCAAACACTGTGCCACAGGGAAGCCCTTTTGTTTTTTTAAATTAATTTTTATTAATTGTATTAATTGAGTACAGTTGATTTACAATGTTGTGTTAGTTTCTGCTATACAGAAAAGTGAATCAGTTATACATATACATATATCCACTCTTTTTTAGACTCTTTTCCCATATAGGTCATTATGGAGTATTGAGTAGAGTTCCCTGTGCTATACAGTAGGTCCTTATTAGTTATCTATTTTATATATAGTAGTGTGTATATGTCAACCCCCATCTCCCAACTTATCCCCTACCCCTAGTTCCCCCTTGGTAACCATATTTTGTTTTCTACATCTGTGACTCTATTTCTGTTTTGTAGATAAGTTCATTTGTACCCTTTTTTTAAGATTCTACATATAAACAATATCATACGATATTTATCTTTCTCTGTCTGTACACCCAAATTTTAAAAGCAACCATGGGATAATGGAGGCATTTCATTTACCTCTTGAGGCTTTTCTGTGTTTTCCAAATTTTCTATACTGGGGGTGGGAAAGGAAGATGCAAAGGAAGGAAAACTAAAAAGGATGCGATAGTGAGAAGGTTACACTGCGGGCACCTGGGGCTCAGCCCTCCTGAGACGTCCGAGAGTCTATGTAGAAAGTACATTACAGTTTTCTCCCCAGGAAGCAAGAAGGCTGAGATTTCTATCCATCAACTTCCATCCCTTATTGGCTAAGGGTTGCTCTCAAGGCATTAACTCTCTAACACTTCTTACCTGTTCTTTATGCAGGACAAGCAACCCTTGTGCCCAAAGAAAGCCCTTGGGTAGAGAGAGACTGGCTCCTTGAGTACGGATGCTCCAGACTGAGGCTGCAGGGGACCTCTTGGGTGGACTCAGGGGGTGAGGGTGGGACAATGACAGGGTCTGAGACACCTCTGGGGCAGACGGCTTGAAAATCCCAGTGCTTTAACACCATGCGATTTCCCTTTTTGCTCATGTACATCCTTTACAGGATCAGCAGGTCTCCTGGGCAGCGTCCACGGTGCAGTTCCCCCATCTCAGTGGCGCTTGCTCCTGGCAAGCAGACAGGGAAGAGCAAGGTCATGGAAGGTGGCAAGGATGTCTGGTGGCCCCGCCTGGCAGGGGAGGAGGTCACTTCTGCATGTGATTCATTTTCCCAAACTCAGCCATGTGGTCTGCACTGAACCGTACAGGATTTTGGAAGCCCCATCTTCCTGCAAAGCTGGTGAGCATCTTGCAAGGCTCGAAAGTGAGTCTTGTTTCCTTGCTGAACCCATGAGAGTTCTCTAAATATCTGGTGCTTATTGGATGCTCTACACTTTTTAGAAAATGACCCTGACTTCTTTATACGGACTATTTCAGATACAAATAATTCTATGTCATAGTATTGAGAGGTACAGAAGAGAAACCGAGGTCTAGTGTGGCCAGTGCCTTAGACTGGAAGACAGAACAGGAGCTCATTTTGCACCTGCTTTGGACAAGGTATGTGACTTTGGACATATTAGCCTCTTGATCTGAAAAAGAATAATGTCCTGGGACTTCCCTGGTGGCTCAGTGGTTAAGAATCCGCCTGCCAATGCAGGGGACACAGGTTCGAGTCCTGGTCCGGGAAGATCCCACATGCTGCGGAGCAACTAAGCCCGTATGCCACAGTTACAGAGCCTGCGTTCTAGAGGCCGCAAGCCACCACTACTGAGCCCACGTGCCACAACTACTGAAGCCCGTGTGCCTAGAGCCGGTGCTCCGCAACAAGAGAAGCCACCACAGTGAGAAGCCCACGCACTGCAATGAAGAGTAGCCCCCGCTCACTGCAACTAGAGAAAGCCCCTGCGCAGCAACGAAGAGCCAATGCAGCCAAATAAATAAATTAAATAAATAAATTTATTAAAAAAAAGAATAAAGTCCTTTATACTTATAATATTCTATGATTGTTTAAGCTAAATAGCTGGTTATATATATATATATATATATAATCTATATTTTTACATTGATTATATATGTGTGTATATATATATACATATATATATATATATATATGTATATATATATACACACACACACACACATTAAAAAACTATTCACATTTATGATGGTTAATTTTATGTGTCGTCTGACTGGGCCACGGGGCGCCCAGGTTACACATGATTTCTGGCTGTGTCGAGAAGGGTGTTTCGGATTGAGATTAACATTTGAATCAGTGGACTCAGTAAAGGGTAAAGAAGATCACCCTCCCCTATGCAGGAGGAGCCTCGTCCAATCCGCTGAGGGCCTGAATAGAGCAAAAAGGGGGAGGAAGAGAATTGGCCCCCTTTGCTTCCTGCCTACCTGCTGAGCTGGGACATTGGCCTTCTCCTGCCCTTGGACTGGGGCTTACATCCTTGGCTCCCTGCACCTCAGGCCTTTGGACTCAGACTGGTACTACAGCACTGACTCTCCAGGGCTCCAGCTTGCTGGACGCAGATGGTGGGACTTCTCAGCCTCCATCATGGCGTGGGTCAATTCTTCATAATACATCTCTTCATGTATATTGGTTCTGTTTCATGTATTATTGGTTCTGCTTCCCTGGAGAACCCTGACTAGTAAATATAGAACAGGGCCAGGTGGGGTTAGAACCAGGGCTAGAACACCCACTCTGGAATGCTCTGTACTTGTTGAATGACCCTGGATATACATACACCTGTGTGTGTTGAACTTGACCCTTTCAGTCGTGCCAGCTTTTCATTATCCTGCTCCCCCCTCGGAGAGGAAGTGTGTACATCCCTTGGGGCAGCCAGGCCGGTGTGTGTCATCAGAGGTGAGGGGCTGCTGGCAGCACCAGGGGTCCCATCCCTGTCCTATGGGCTGTGACAGCAGAAACAGCACAGGGCCTACTGAGAAACACGAGGAGAGCACAGCCCTGAAGTCAGTCTGGCCTCACCCGCAAAGCCGTATGCCTTTCTCAGTGCTAACGTTTCTAGGGTGAGAGGGGCTTTGGCTATTTATTACGCACCAGAGACCAGTAAACCACATGCCAATTAAAAGGCTACATTTTTCTAGCTAACAAAACAGGGCACAGTGCCAAGCAACAGGGAAGTCTTTTTGCAGCAATGTTAACACAGACAAGGCAGTCGGCGAAGGACCGTAATTCCAGGAAACTCAGCTAAAAGAATTTGATATTATGATAGGAACAGTTAGTTATGCATTTAGAGCCCAGTTTATTTCAGAAAAAAATACTGAGTGATTTTCCTATCAGATATAGGAAACCATATTAAACGTCTTCAGTAACTTTTTCATTCTTCATTAATTTGTTTCATTCTTCATTAAATTCTCCAGAGATTGATTGAGTGGCATTTCAGCAGGCATCCAAATGGGCCCTTGACATTACCACCATGGGACTTGGGGGTCAAGGGGCACCAACACAAGCTAACATGAAGCTCAATCTACGACTTTTGTCATAACAAAGTCCTTTGTCTCTGACCCTGGAGTCTCCTGTCTTCTACCAGCATCTGTGATACACTATCAGGAAAGCTCGATAGCTTGTAAATAGAATAAAATCTCAAATTCTACATAATTCTTGATAAGGCCACACAACCAGTAAAAGGTGAAACTTTAATTCGAACCTTAATAGTTTGTCTCTGAAGTCCACAGTCTTAAACAAACACTGCTCATACTGCATCAAAGGTAGGGAACTAATTTTTCCAGTAGAGTGAAGGCAGGATTTTAAAGGGAATGCTGCATTTGGATTGAATATTGGAGAACAAATGGGCATGTAACAGAAGACAAGGGAGAAAGGATCTTCCAGGCAGAAGGACTACAAGTGCAAAGGCTGGAGGCACACAGTAGGTTCCAGACACAGTGAGAAGGGTGTTGTCAACTGCAGTGCTGAAGAATTGCCTGGGCAATGGGGCAAGAGAGGAGGCTGGGAAGAAAGGCAGAGGCCAGAACATGAGTGGTCATGTGTGCCCACTTATCTTTTCTAGTGGACTGTGTGTTTGTGTCTCTGCCGTCTAAATCATATGTTGAAATTCTAACCCCCGTTGTGATGGTGTCAGGAGGTGGGACCTTTGGGAGGTGATGAGGTCATGAGGGTGGAGCCCTCATGATGGAATTAGTGTCCTTATAAGAGGACAGAGAGAGCTCCTTCGCCCCTTCCTCCAGGTGAGGACACAGTGAGAAGACGCCATCTATGAACCAGGAAGAGGGTTCTCCCCAGACTCAGAGTCTGTTGGAGCCTTGATCTTGGTCTTCCAGCCTCAAGAACTAGGAGAAGTAAAAGTCTATAATGATTAGCTCCCCAATCTATGGTATTCTCTTATAGCAGCCTCCATGGACTAAGACATTTGTAGAAATTATTTTAAGGATTTTAAACAGGGAGATGACATGACTGGATTTGGGTTTTTTGCAAGCTCCCTCTCGAACAGTGAGCAAGATGAATTGGGAGAGTCAGAGAGATCAAGTCAGAAGCAGGTGGGATCATCTACGTGAGATGTGGTGGAAGCCTGAGCTTTGCAGCATATACTGTTTAGGTGCCAGTATTTTAATTTAATGCCTAATGATAGTAGCAATTGACTTGGAATTACTCCATTCAGAATAGTTGTGTTTTTAGTTCCTGAGCCTTGATCTTTTCACTTTATAAAAGAAGCAGAGAAAGTCAACTGAATATCATGATTTTGTGTCTGCCAATTTCAGATGCAGGAGACGACTGGGGAGAAGCTGAGTCCGCAGGCCCTGCGACTGAGGAAAGCATATATGATACTGAGGGACAGGCTCTCTCTCCTTACCTCACTATGGCCAAGAAACATGGAGAAAAGCTAGCAGGGAATTCCTATCCAAAGCAGAGATCCTCAAACCTTTCCGAGCAGGGCCCACTTAGGCAGAATAACATAACCCATAGCACACATAACTCACTTTTCCCTCTTTCTTCACAGGAAAAACTCTGGTGGCAACAAATGTCATTGGAGAAGCAAGTTAGGAGGATCAGTGTGAGCATGATGGATTTACCTCTGTTTTGGCAATAGGATGTGGATAATTTATTCTTAGTTCACAAATCACGTCTTTTATTTTTTTTAGTAAAGTATAGTTGATTTACAATGTTGTATTAGTTTCTGGTGTACAGCAAAGTGATTCAGTTTTTACTATAAATATATATTCTTTTTCATATGGTTTATTACAGAATATTGGATAAAGTTCCCTGTGCTGTACAGTAGGACCTTGTTGTTTATCTATTTTATATATAGTAGTTTGTATCTGCTAATCCAAAACTCCTAATTTATCCCTCCCCCACCCCCTTTCCCCTTTGGTAACCATAAGTTTGTTCTCTATGTCTGTGATTCTGTTTCTGTTTCGCAAATAAGTTCCTTTGTGTCATATTCTAGATCCCACGTATAGGTGATATCATATGATATTTGTCTTTCTCTGTCTTACTTCACTTAGTATGATAATCTCTAGGTTCATCCATGTTGCTACAAATGGCATTATTTCATTCTTTTTTATGGCTGAGTAGCCAAATCACGTCTTTAAGTTTAGTTACAGGAAAACTCTAGTCCAAAACATTGTTTATCAAGATATGCATCACTACACATTGTAGGCTTAGCAAAACAATCCACAACAAATTACATTAATAATAAGGACACAGAAGAAACAGTAATCTGTGGTTAAAAAGCAATAATACCAGCAATTGAAAAATATAACATACAGAATCCCCTAAGTGAGTAACATCCATTCATTCTTCCTCTTTCCTAAGAGAGCCTGGAATTTGTTTGAGGAATATACTCTCCCTTACACAGCCAAGCATTTTAGGAGAGGCTGGTCCATTCCTAGCTCCCGAAGGTAGATTCTAGTTTGCCGCCATAAGCCCAATTTGCCTTGCTGGTGATTAATTGAGGTCCAGGCAGGTGACAAAGGCTCTTCAGGATGCTGCTGTGTCAGAATGTATTGCCCAGGAAAGCTTTATCTACCTTGCAACCTGGAGAGGTGCCGGCCTGATACAGAGGAAGAAGAGCCAAGACAGATCCAAAGAAGTGAGCTACCACAGCTTTGGACTTCTTGTTATATGGAATAATAAATGTCCTTATCGTTTAAGCCATTTGAGTCAGATTACTATATTTGTTGTAAAACCTTCCTGATACACTGACACACCTAGAGTGATCATGTACTGACAACAAAACCCCCTTCCGGAAGCTTTGCATTAACAAGCCCCCAAAGAGCAGTCAGGCTTTTTAGAAGAATTCTGAACTAGAATCTTTGATTAGCTCTAGAAATTGCTGATAGGAGTTTGTGAATACTGACTGTTATTAATCCTTCATTAAGTTACTACTAAGGAGACCTTCCAAGTGTATGTAAAATGAAGGTTTAAGAGACAAAGAAAGAATGTCCATTTTTGGACCAGCTCTTGGCAGAGGATGGAATCCAAACATTAAAAAAACAAAAAAAAAAAAACAAAAAAAACACTGCCCTAAAAATAACTGGTGACATCCCACCCCAGTGGAGGGACTGGTGGGTAATTTTTCCTACAATAAGTATTCCCAATAGTAGCTAAACTGCTATTTGTTGCATACAAACTGTAGATAAAACACACTGCTAAGTTATAACTACCAGGGAACAGTTTATTATAATTACGGTAATTTAGAAAAGACTCCCATAAACTCATCTTGGCTTAGAATGCACAAACCAGTGAAAAATTCTTTCCTGTTCCTCTTCTGATAGTTATATGCAGACTTTCCACCAGATACTTGTTTACAATCTTCATTAAAAATTTGGACTGGCTCATCAAAGCCAACAATCTGTTCTCTTTGATTTTTTTTTTTTTTGTAAACCAATGGGTAGTATTTCATTCTCTTTGCATTCTCTCTAAAGAGAGTTTGTGAAAATTTACATAATTTTAATTGAAAGATAAGGAAGCAGTTGCCTAGAAAGAATCTGGGACCCTGGGAAGTGGCCCTGTGCTCTTTTCCTCTGCCAGGCTGGGTTCTTCCCTCTGCTTTCACATAAAATGTTTGTGAAATGTACCAAAAACTTAGATGAGAAACCATATTGCCTCAAGGAATTATGTTAATTTTCCTCTTTCAGTTTGCAAGGAATAGAGACTTTCTCTTACTTCAGATAGTGACTTATTAAAAAGGAAAGAAAAAGAAGAATCAGGAAATTACATCAATGACTGGATAGCCACTATGCAAAGGAAAAAAGAACACTGGCTTTTTATCAGTTAGGACACAGTAACAGCATCAGTGACAAGAACTCTGGGGACCAGACAGCTTTTTGTGTCCTCAGACCTGGACATCTGTCACCCTCTACTTATTATGGCCACACTTGTAACTTTGTTTCTTCTAAATCTGGTTTGCTCTACTGCCATCTACTGCCTCTGAAAGATAGTTTCACTCTATATAGAATTCCAGGTTTTGACAGTGGTTTTGTTTTTTTGTTTGTTTGTTTGTTTGTCTGTTTTTTTAGCACTTTAATGTTATCATTTCATTGTCTTCTGACTTGGTTGTTTCTAATGAGAAGTCAGTTATCATTCTTATTGTTGACACTTCATTTTTTTAAAAATCTCTTTTCAATCTCTGACTCACCTGGATAATTTCTATCAACCTGTGTTCAAGTTCACTAACGTTTTCTTTTGAAGAGTCAAACTGCTGTTAATGTCATCTAGTGAATGTTTAATTTTAGGCATCCATTTTAGAGTCCTAGAATTTCCATTTTGTCCTTTTTTAGAAATCCCTTTGCTCTCATGAAATCCCCCTATCTCTTACCCATGATATTCACCTTTTTCTGTAAATTCTTAAAAATGCTTATAATAATGGTTTTTAAATTCTTGACACTAATTCCAATAACTGGGGTTAACTGCAGGTCTGCATATATTGACTATGTTTTCTCTTGGTTACTGGTCAGTGTTTCCTGCTTGTTTGCATGCCTCATAATTTTTTTTAACTGTATCTAAGATATGTGTATTCAAAGACAATGAAAACCGAAGTATAATAATATTTTGATTTTATTTCTCAGAGAATGCAAGCCCTTTTCTTCTGTTGACAGGGTGAAGGGCTAATTATTTAGATTCCTTCCAGAGTCTAATTGACTGGGTCTGGGCTGAAGTTTTAATTAGATTGAGATGACCTATGCTTAGACCAACACTCAGCTCCCACACAACTGCTATCTTTTTGAAGTTTTCCATATGAGCCAATGGGCTTCCCTTTTAAATATTTTTCATTTACTTTGGATTCAGTTCAGCAGAGTCCTGGAATCCAAGCACTGTGTGAATGCCAGGGTCTTTGTGAGTTGCCTCTGAATGTTAGCTCTTTCTTCACTGATTGTTTCTTGTCAAAATTTGAGGGTAAGGGTCAGAATGTGAGAGTCAGTTGGGCCAATTTGCTTTTGCACTTGGGACTCTTTCATATTCTGGTTCACCTCTCTGGCCTCCACGACCATCTGAATCTCAGCTAATTTCTTCTCCTCCCTGCAAAGTCTCTCTAGGACGGCCCTGCCGTACTTATTCCAGAAGCTCTCCCTTATGAGCAGAGGCTGTCCTGACTCTCCCTTTGCCAAGAGACAGCTCGTTTCTCTGAAATCCAGTTCATTAAGCTTTCCTCTACCCACGATCTTTGTTAGCCCCTTGGGAGAGTATGATTTTTATATGTCTGGGTTTCTCTTGGTGTTACCATGTGAACAAAGGTCTTTCATGTCCTTCTACATTCTAACCTGAAGTGGAAGTCAGGGTCAAACATTTGAATTTTTAAAAGTAAAACCATAAAATCACTAAAAGAAAATGGAGGCTAATTTATTTTAAAATTTGGAGTGGAGAAAGTCCTTTGAAAGCAGAATCCAAACCTCAGGATCTCACAAGTCAGAAGGAAAATGATTTACTCTCTCTCTCATATGTATGAGATACATATATATCTATATATACATGTATTTCTATATATCTCTTCAACTTCAGTGTAGTAAAATATACCAAAGACTGAGATGACAAACTCAGAAAGAAATACTTGCAACACATAAGACAAAGATGACTTCAAAAAATATTGAGATTTTAAAATAAATAAATATATATATTTTTAAAATGGAAAAGGTAGGTAGCTAACATAAAAATCATCCTAAATAGAGTATCCTCCCAAAAATATGCTCACACTCACTGAAAATTAAGAACTGCAAACTGGACTGAGACACTATTTTTGCTCATCACCTTGACAGAGTTAGGTGCTGGCAAAGGTCTGGGAAACCAGCACTCATACCCACTGTGGACGGGGTATAAATTAGCACAGCGTCCTTAGATGTGTTTGCTTTGTGTTATCTTCGAGTGTTTTTTGGTGATATCTAACAAAATTAGAAAATTAATACATCCTTTGACCCAGCAATTTCAGTTCTAAGAATTTATTCTACAAATACACTGAAAATGCACATAAGGATATATGCAAAAGTGGAACCATTGCTGTATTGTTTTCAAGAGGGAAAACTGAAAATAACCTTAATATTCACAGTAGGGTCCTGGCTCAAAATTTACAGCTTATCATCTCAGTGGAATATTTTGTAGCTAGAAGGAAATTAGTAGAGCTGTGTGTGCTGATACAGAAAGATTGCCAAGGTATATTGCCAAGGGTAAAAATCAAGTTATAGAATAATATGATTTATATGTTCCCATTTGTATATATAAATAAGAAGATCTATGGATGTGTGTCTACAGGGCAACATGCAGAAGGTACACAGGGAATTGTTAAGGAGTGGGACTAAGAGTCTGAAGGGTTTATTTTTCATTTTAAACCATATTATTATTTGAATTCTTAAAAATCAAGGACCATAGTTATTTTTATAAAATAAAGGAAGGAAGTTATCACTATGCTATGAAATAGGGCATTTAACAATGCTTATTACTGACTTACATGGATATTGTGTCATAGACCACGTCATATTCTCGAATATTCTCAGAGTCCATTGCAGAGTCTCGCACATAGGAGAAGCAATGTGCAAATGAATGAACACATGAAACGATGATTTTTTTTTTATGAGTTTTTAACTTATTTATTTTTGGCTGTGTTGTGTCTTCGTTGCTGCACGCGGGCTTTCTCTAGTTGCGGCGAGCAGGGGCTACTCTTCATTGCGGTGGGCAGGCTTCTTATTGCAGTGGCTTCTCTTGTTGCGGAGCACGGGCTCTAGGCTCACGGGCTTCAGTAGTTGTGGCACACGGGTTTAGTTGCTCCGTGGCATGTGGGATCTTCCCGGACCAGGGATCGAATCCATGTCCCCTGCAATCGCAGGCGGATCCTTAACCACTGCGCCACCAGGGAAGTCTCGAAACAATGATTTTTTTGGACAGTATGTGGGAGATACGCAAGTTTGCAGAATCTATCGATAATGTTAAAATGCTGATAGATTTAACAAATCTCCTTCTTCAGTTGGCCAGGTAATGACCAACTTTGCTGACCTGAATTCAGAGCCCCTCGTCTGTCATAAAGATTTTGAAAAAAAAATAAACAAACTTTTCCTTTTGCGGGGGGCTGAGCTGTCATTCCAGGAGAAACAAGGATCTCTTGTCTTGCATGAACTGTAACAGCATTTTAGAAATCAAGGGCCACTGGTCTCAGAATCAGGATTCTGGGTTCTGTTGTCTTCGCTTTGCTACTAACTGGCATGTAACCCAAAGTGAGTGACTCTTCCTCTCTGGGCTTCATTTGTGAAATGTTGGCTGATGGCTAGGTTTGCTTATCCCTTTATAATTTTTTTTTTTTAAAGGACAACACAAAATAAATGTAAGGAGCACATTCTTCATTTATACTTTAAAAAAAATTTTATTTTTGTACAACAATCCAAATGCTAATTTACTTCCCCAGAGAGGCCCAACCCAGTTTGTAGACTTTGCTCCTATAAACCTGAGGCTGGGTTTTCATTGTCGAAGGAAATCTTGGCTCTCTAAACTTTGGCTACTTCGTTTTCTGGGGGTATATATAAGCTCAGAGACATGCATTCAACACGTTTCTGGTTCCCTATGTTACCAATGGATATATAGATGTATATACCTATTTTGTGCTAAATTTGTCTCAGTCATCTAGGTGAAGGAGTATTTACATGATGAGTTCACTCCGGCCATTATTTAGAGCTTCCAAACTTTAGCAAGAAGCTAGAGTAAAGCTGAAGTTCTTTTTCTTACCTTCAAATGAGGTTCCCCAGTGACTCTGGGCAAAAGCCATTCAGTATCTGGCTTTCTGATGTTCCAGCAAATAACTGCTGAACTCTGCTAATTTGCTGAGAAACCACATCGATCGCCGGGCGCACTAGTCTCTGCACAGGGGACATAGTTAAGATAAACAGTGGTTCCTTCCAGGGCTTCGTTTAGCTCTAAAACTAGAAAGCGAAAGACTATTCATCAGTAGGTGAAACAGGACTGTGCCAAAGGGAGTTCAATTAGGCAGAGACAAATGGGGGAAAAGGGAGGGATGGGGTCTGTATCCAAGCACCGGCAGGATCTCCTTAGAAACGGCGGGGGCAGAGCAACCACAGTCCAGCCCCATCCCAGAGAAGCCTCTGGGGACAAAACCGGTGTAAACCAAGCCTGTTTCCTCTGCCCAAGAAAAATGGACTTGTAGCCACCTTGCAGGGCTATTTTAGGATAGAAATGCTGCAGCTGGCTTCTTAGGGAGCAGTTCTGTTTTCTTGTGTTCTTTATTTATTTGCAATAAACACAGTTGAAAAAAAAAGCCACTTTTTTCATCACAAGTGTTTTTATCAAGTTATCTTTCCTCTTCACTAGATCAGTGGTCCCCAAAAAGGGGGTGATAGAGACAGCTGAATAGTGCATGGGAAGAAAATTGAGAACTTCTAAGTAAGTTTATTTTCCTCTCATCCTTTAAATTCTTCTCCCCCCTTTTTGGTGGTTTATACTGTATCTAATTAAAATATTAGTAAATGGTAATATATTATTAGAATTATATTAGTAATAGTACTGTATCAGTGCATGATGATATTCTATAAATTAATAATTACACGTTTAGTAAAGAGTTTAGGCCCAGTTATTTTTTATTTAATTTTTTTACAGGTAGGGGTATGATGCAGTACAAAATTTTGGAGACCAGACCTTTAGAATCTAGAGTCTAAATCCTGGCTCCTGGCTACTTAAAAAGTGACATTGAGTTGCAAGGACACACTGGCGATTGTGGAAATGTATCTCCATAACCCAGCCCAGTGTTATGACAGGTTTTATCGAGGAATAGAACAAGGAAAGACAACAAGATACAACAAAAATAAGAATTCAAAGGAAGATAAAAAGAGAGATGCAATGCAAATTATGAGTATAAGAATTTAAAGTAAGGATGGGAATGAAAACAATTTTATATCTTGGGTTACAAGGTGCATAATCATTTATAAAACGTTAAAAATATATCCTTTTTCTGCGATGGAGAGGTCTCCAAATTGTGGACTCTGGTTCTCTACCTGTCCTTTTCACCACCGTGGTGTAGAAGTAGCTGAAGGCTCCAAGCCAGATGAGGACTTGGGTCTATGGATTGTTAAGCTTGCAAATAGTTTGCCCGACCCACTGGTACTCGGCCTTTGAACATCTCACTTAGGAATCATTTGACTGTTTGTTGAAGAGGGTACTTTAATACTAAATTCTCCCTCGGGTTATGCAGGGGAAGTGAATGATGAACTTGGAAGCCTTGGGACACGCCTAGTGTGTGAATGGTGCCCCAGCAGACATGGCTGTCTACAGCCAGAGTTGGGGGGCTTCCCTGGCGGTCCAGTGGTTAAGGCTCTGTGCTTCCAGAGCAGGGGCCGTGGGTTCAATCCCTGGTGGGGGAACTAAGATCCCACATGCCAGGTGGTGTGGCCAAAAAATAAAAATTAAAAAAAAAAAAAAAAAGAAGAGCACAGTTGGGCCCTGAGTACTTCCTCTGCTTGTGCGTCAAGGCACCAACTCCTCTCCAGCCTGATACTCACCGTTTTAACTTGTTGCATTTCCCACAACAAGTTGTGAGCCTCAGACTCCCCATCACTCGGTACCCTCAGCTCTTCCCTTCTCACTCCCCACAGCCTCTCCTTGGTCACCACCTAAGCCCAGGCGCAGCCCTGGTCTGCAAACCAGTTGAGTAGTTCAAGGAAAGCTCCATTGGGAAGGATGTCCAATAGGGAAGCAGAACACACATGTGCAAAACCAAAGCTAGGTTTCTTTTAGAGAATCTGATCGATGGAGCTACTGTCAGCCCCTGGGCCCGGAGACCCGTGAGCAGCATTGGATGGGTAGTACAATCACAAAAGTCACTGGAGCAAGGTGCTGATTCCAACCAGCAGGAATGTGGGGCGGTCCCCAGTGTGGCACTGACTATGCTTACGAGGTGGAATGAGGTGTCCCTGGGCTCTCCTTTTGATTGGTAGGGAGCCAGGTGGGGACCAGGTCAAGTGTTTGGGTTTTACACCGATGCTTCTGACTCCCACTATAATCTTTCTGGATCAGCTCGTTGCAGGCTTACTGTTTGGGTAAAGTGGGCTATTTGATTGTCCCCACATGTGGTTACATTTCCTGTCCAGTTTATGGCATATTCATGTTTCACACGTTACAGGGATTCCTGGACCGAGTGCCATTTTCAGAGTGCAAGAAAGCCATACTCAGCCTGGAGGAAATAATTGAGTGACTTCGGATCCCTTGGGTTCTAACACACCCAGGTGCTCAGATGCCTGAAACGGTGAGGATATTTTTTTCCTGTTGGGTGGGTACTTTTTTTAAATACAATTTTTAAAACTTACTTTCCATTTACAATTATTACAAAACATTGGCCAGTGAGGGGTTTTTGATCTTGTTTTGATTTTTGC
This sequence comes from Balaenoptera ricei, assembly GCF_028023285.1. Taxonomy (NCBI): domain Eukaryota; kingdom Metazoa; phylum Chordata; class Mammalia; order Artiodactyla; family Balaenopteridae; genus Balaenoptera; species Balaenoptera ricei. Next base: position 24,522,067 of record NC_082640.1, read on the forward strand.
TTAGAAGTGGGAATCCATTTTTTTAACTATTCATTTTAACTAACTACTACCTGCTTCTTCAGTCTCAGAAATAATGCAAACCTTGAACAGAATACCCTATAGCAATCCTGTGTCTCCTAGCAGTTGCTAAGTGTTCCCAGAAGCCCAAGTGATCTGAGGAGATGTTGTACATGATTTTAACATGAGACTGGCAAAAGAATCATTTTTCTTCCATGCCATCACCTCCATTATTTCCCTGTGACAAAGACCAGTGGGGAGGTGCAGCTTGACTCAGTGGCCTGAAAGCTTTGTAAACTACACTGGTGAACACCTAATGGATCATTTCATGGCAAGGGGCCAAGGAGAGTGGGCCCCTACGCTTTCCTGTTCCCAGTCTCTGTTCTAATTTCATCTTTGTCCCATCTTACTCATTCTTCCCCATCTTCCTAATCACATTTTCTTCAATAATTGCTGCGGATGTTTCCATGGCAAAAGCAAGCCAGGGAACTTGCTTCAGAAGAGAGGGCCAAGAGAACAAATATAAGGATACCAAGGGGGGCAGAGGGGTGGGATGAATTGGGAGATTTGGATTGACCTATATACGCTATTGCTACTATATATAAAATAAGTAACTAATGAGACCCTACTGCATAGTACAGGGAACTCTACTCAGTGCTCTGCGGCGACCTAAACGGGAAGGAAATCCAAAAAAGAGGGGATAAATGTATATGTATAGCTGATTCACTTTGCAGTACAGCGGAAACTAACACAACATTGTAAAGCAACTCTACCCCATTAAAAATTAATAAACAAACAAAATTAAATTAAATAAAAAGAAGAGAGAGCCAAGAAAAGGCCGAGGGCTCTGCGCGCGTGTGTGTGCGTGCGCACACGTGCGCACACGCTGTTGCTTGGATGGCTACACAACACACGCCTAGAGGTGTGGTCTCTGTTATCATTGTCTTTTCTAGTTAAGTGACTGCCATGCATTATCCAACCTCGGGCAGCAGTGCAGTGGAAAGAATGTGGGCCTCCAGAGTTCGTCCAACTTAGCGCTGAATTCCAGGCTCCGTTACTTATTAGTGGACATATTCTCTGAGCCTTAATTTTCTGATCCCTAAGAGGAGGATAAAAGTCCCCACCCTGCTGGGCTGCTGCTGTAAGGACTGTGTTCAGGGCGTTAGGGACATTAGTTCTCCAAAAATGAGCAATTCCATTTTTCAGACTCTTACACTGTGATGGGTAAGAAAATAATAAATCAGATTTATTTTCTTTTAGGGAGAGTGTAAACGAGATGAAGAAATGATACTTTTTTTTTTTTGGATTAATGATTTCAGGGTCTAGGTAAGGCTCTAGTTGGAGTATTTGAATAACAGATCTCCGTGTTAGCAGGGTCCTTGGTCCCTAAGTTGTGGCACGTGTTTTATGAATGTCATCCTTCCTAATGCTCCTGTGTTTGCCCAGTGGAGAAACAAAGGTCTACATACTGACAAATTAACAAATAAAGTTCTTCAGCTACTGCTATAGTCCTTCCCAATGTTTCAAGACACAGAAAGACAAAAAACCCCACATACACCTTGCCAAGCCTTATAAAAACTGCACAGTCGTTGCAGAAAGTTTCCAAGCAAGGAATTTCTCCATAACCTAAATTATTTGTGAGGTGTTTTCTTCTTTTTTTTTGAAATAGAAAATATGTTGCTTGCTTGAACCAATTCCCAAGTTAAATGTCTGCCTTCATCATTCATTTTTATTACCAGTCTAAACACAGACTGTTTCAATGGAGCCCATTTACAGCAGATAGTAAAAAGGATTCATTACTAATTTTCCTCTTATTATCTTTCAATTGCTCAAGCTCGAGATGGGCTTAAAGTGGACATTAGGTCGCAGTAGCCAGGACATTACAGGAATGCAATTAACAATAATACTCAACACCCTCCAACACCCAGACAAGCGAAACACTCTCCCTAATTCCTTAGCTCGGGTTGCCTTTCCTCACATTTATTCCACTTCCATCTCATTAAACTTCACATTTTTATAGGAAGTTTTCCCTTTCTATTCGCTAAGATGTCTCCCTCTTAGTCTGCAATCGTCACAGGACACTTTCAATGAGCTTGAACAATCTCTCCTTCAAAAAATGCACACAAAACACCTGCCTTGTCACTCTCATCATTAAGCAGAATTTCTCTAGAAACAAGCTGACAACAACCACTAAAAATTTAGTGGGAGATTGAAATCCAGCACCGCATGCAAATAATATCTGTTTTTGCATGATCGTCAATGGTTATGTCATAATCTGAATAGAGATTACAAGCCCCAAATTATGTCCTGGTATTTCTCCCATGGACTAGTCCCTTCTCTCCAAACCATCTCGACCTTCCTCTGGTTTGATCCCATTATACTCATCACTATTTTGATACTTAAATGGAGTTTATTGAAATTGGAATTTATGAATTCTAAAAAAATAGATGCTGAAAAGTCTCTCCGGCTTTTTTTTTTCTCTTAAAATTTTTTTATTGAAGTATAGTTGATTTGCAATATTGAGTTAGTTTCAGGTGTACAGCCAAATGATTCAGTTATATATATATATATATACGTACTTTTTTTTGATTCTTTTACCTTATAGGCTATTACAAGATATTGAATATAGTTCCCTGTGCTATACAATAAATCTGTGTTGTTTATCTATTTTATATATAGTGGTGTGTATCTGTTATTCCCAAACTCCTAGTTTATCCGCCACCCCGCCCTTTCCCTTTGGTAACTGTAAGTTTGTTCTCTGTGTCTGTGAGTCTGTTTCTGTTTTGTAAATAAGTTCATCTGTACCCACTGACTTTTATAATTCAAGTTAATGTCATCTCGCTCTTTTTTTACTCTTTTATTAACGTACTCTTTCATTAATCATAGTCGTATGGTAGCTTTCTCTATGGAGCTCTAAATCATTTCCAAATCTCATGGTTCCCTGGGGGTTAACTCCTGATGTATTTAATTAAAATGTAGTGGGCTTATACAAACAGGAACTGGCATTCTCCACTTACCACTTAACGTCTATGGGACCCTAAGTAAGTCAGGTAAATGCTCTATACTTTCATCTCCTTGTCAATAAAATGAGAATAATAATGCTTAGTTCTTAAGGTTGTTGAGAGGAACAAAAAGGATAATGCCCATAAAATACTTATTGCCGTGCCTGGAGTGTATTAAATGCTTCATAAATAATAGCTATTACGTCTGCACTCACTACTTTTTAGGTGACTATTACGTGACAGGCGCTTTTACGTGCTGTCTTAATTAATCCTTACGAAATTCTGTATAGTTGTCATTGTTATCCCCATGCTACAAAACGGGAAAACTAGCTAAATGAAGTAAGTTGCTAATATGTTTTAGAACTGGCCTTGGAACTTGGGCTGCCCATCTCCAATGCCTTGGAGGTATGTGTTTGGGTTTGGAAGGAATTGGAGTCCATGCCATAAACATCTGGCCATTTCCTACCTCTACCATCTCAGGCTTCTCTTATGGCCACTTAGTGGCATTCCCGAGCCCCTCCCAGTGATAGGTTAGGCTGTCCCCCGGGTATCCCGTTGCCTGCAGTAACAGAAGAGGCTCATCCAAATGAGAAATGCTTATTGATGATTAAATTAAAGAAACTTGGTGCGACCTTCTAAGAGAAACACTCTTTAGTCTTGGGTAGTTTATAGTGCTAGAGGAAGGAGGGGATGGATTAATGGCAGAAGGTCTTTAGCATGATGTTAATATCAATGACTGCATATAAGTCCAAAATAAGGCAAAAAAAAAATACCGTTTGGGTTAACTTCGATCATACAAGTTAATCCTGTTTTTTCGTGATATGAGTTGAGCTTTGGAAAATGTAGTAGGGATTTAAAATCATTTAAATATTCATCTCCTTAAAAGCTAGGCTTTCTGAGTCAAAAAAGTTAACTGAACTTTGATTTCTATCTGAATAAATCACTATAGATCAGATCACTTAAAAAAAATTCAAAATGTGCACAAATGACATCATCATTTTGAGTAGAAGGCACATCTGGCAGTGTTTGGGTTGAGAGCACCACTCTTTAGAAATATCACTGAAGTAATGACTCATCATTTGAAAGTGCTGCAGGAGGTCAGGTGGGTTTTTAGCAGCTTTTTGAGCAGTTGAGCCTCTCCCTTTCATAGGAAGTGGAAAGAGAAGGAAAAGGGGAAGGAAAAAAATGGAAGGAAGAACTAGGAGTCTGCTATAAAGCTCCAGGCCAGAACCCTTCACATTATCTCATTTAATTCTCCCACTGCCTCATCTGCTACCTTCCTTTAAGCTACTGCACTGGTCCTAGCAATGTCATGCCTGTTCTATCCTTGTTTCTCTACTTAGGCCCATCTTTTGGAGCATGCCTCACCCACGTGGATTTGACCTGTGCCGTTGTCTTCCCAGCTACAGTTAGCTCTTCTCACATTTTTCACCCCAGCCTTCCCTCATTCTAAATCCTACTTCTGATTTTACCTTCCTCCCTCCTCATGTCTCACACTCCAGCCCGCCTGCTCTACCTCTCCTAACCAGGAGCTGCCCTGCAGGTCCCACTGCTGCCTGCTCTCTCTCAGCCTGGAAATCATGACCTGGAGGACACCTTCTCAACTCAGTAAGGTGGGAAATACTCTCCTTATTTTATAGGTAAGGAAACCAAAGCTCAGAGTTAAAGAAATGAAGCGCAAGGCAACAGAGCTAGTTTTGAAGCCAGAATCTGAATCTTGAAGTCATGTGTTTGACAAAGTAATTACTTAGTTGACCTATAAATACAAGCCTCTCTTATGCCAAAATGCATGCTTTTAAAACTATGCCCCATGGAGCACAGATAACAAGATACACTAGTTGAATCTTCTATGATAATTCTGGCCCACGGTCTCCACCTAATCAACTCTTCATGTATGTTTGGGGCCATGGCGGGTGCTGAGAAAGGTAGTCATATGGATGTGATCACACCCATGGCGGGAGCTACTATGAGTTATAGTTTAAGGACATAAACACCTATATTGGCAAATATGTAATGAACCAAAATACACTAGCAATAAGGAATAGGGAAAAAAGGTCTGACTTTCGTTTATCCTTAAATTAAAAAGCTACACGTGGAATATCTGAAAAAGAGAAACAAATAATACCCATCTCTACACCCACTATTATTATTCCCCCAACCTTTAAACCCATACTTCCATTTTCAAGTTAATAAACGTAGGCACTTAAAGTGAGACAAGTCTCTTGACACTTTTATTCAGCCAGCTTTAATCCCTGAAAATGGGAGAAATCGGGATGGTGTTGGTGCTGTCAATAAACATTAGATAATAATCTGAACAGAGTGTTGAGGGGATGGTTTGACTGGCTCTGGCCATTGTTGGGCTCGGGGACATTCAGCCTCCTCTCCTACCTTCTTCTCCCCCAGGGACCTGGAAAGGCAGTATTGGGCACAGAGGCACCTTCCCTGCTCAAGAAACACCCTGGGCTTTGCCAACAAGGACACTGCCTTTCACTAGCTGTGTGGCCTCAAGTGAATTCTAAACCTCACTCTGTCTCGGTTTCTTTCACTGTAAATAAGCAGATCATAACCACCTCACATGGTTTGGGGGAAAATTCAAGAAAAGAACGCTTGTAGAACTCCCAGCTTTCACAAATAGAAAAAGAGGACACAGTAGATTCTTAACACTTCCTTCTTTCTCTCAAAATCCACCATAGCAGGAGAAACAAACATTTCCTAATCCCAAAATGAAAGCACACGCTCAAAAAATTATAGAGCCATCCCAGATCATGCAGATATAATCATGACACCATTTAGTGGCTAGCTCCGTGTTTTCTAATAATATATTTGATGCCTAACTCATCAAGGGAAGCTTGGAGACTGGATCAGTTTCTCTTCCTGACACCCCTACTCAAGGAGTCCATGGAAAATAGGTTCATAGATTTTTCCCAAGGGTAGCCAGAAAGTAGAAACAAAACTGGACCGTGAATGAAGCAAAATGAAGACTGAAACCAGCCAGGTTCCTACCTGCTAAAGTCAGGATTCTAAACTTTATCAAGCAAACCATTTTCTTAATTGCATACATCGTTAGAGGTTGTTAGGGTTATTTATAAAACACGTAGGTCCCTTTTTCAGTATGGCGCTGGTGAGCTGGCCGCACTGGAGTCTGTGTGTGTGTTTTCATGCAATCTGTTGGTGACCTCAGCAAGGAAAGCATTTGTTCCGTCCTTTTCAAACACAAATATCTGTGGCCTCCTTTCATTTGCTTCCCTCATGGAGTACTGTGTCCCCCCCTTCAGGTCTCCCTTTGTTTATGCTGATGTAATAAACTGTCCCCACGGAGTTCTGGCTAAACATAATATTAAATAGTCAGCAACATAATCAATTATTTTACCAGCAGGAATGGCTTGTTTATTTAATCTCTCTTTTAAAAATAGGCATTTCTAGAAAGGCATTTCATACTTTACTTATTTTGACAGCATCAGGAAGCTCCATTGTTAATCAGAAACATGTTAAATCACACAGACATACATAAAGGCAACAGCCAAGATCTGTCAGCTGGATTGACTTTTACAGTGTAAAGCTGTAAAACATTTTATAGGAGGAAAACCCTATAGCAGCACGGTAAGCACATACTGTGTGACAAAGCTCAATCCAGATGAATCCACAGACGGAATTGGGCATTAAATACCCAATTTCATTTTAACACACTATTTTTATAGGACAGGCATACTTGGAAATGAAACTCTAATGATGGGAAAGAATATTAAGAATTAATGAATGTATAGAAAAGATAAAGAGTCATGGATTCCAAATCACTAAATGTATTGGTTGATTTATTTTGACAGGTGCAGTTTAGTTTTAATGATTTCAAATAACACTTCATAGTAGGGTACTAAAAATTCTGCTGGGTGTGTGTATGTGCACGGTAATAAAATCTTGGTAATATGAGTTTCACTGTAAGCCTTAGCGGCTAAATCTTTATTAAGAATAAGTTTCCCTGCAGGTTTGCATGTCAGTGAAGTGAAATTTTGCAGGTCTCTTCTACTTTATGATTTGATTTTTTGGATCACCATTATTTATGTCAAGTTCGGAATACAATTTCTTTCTGAAGATAACAGTGAGAATTTATCCCCTGGATAATCATTCAAGCTCTGGTGCTAAGTCTTTACATGATTCCAATATGTCACCTTGCTTTCTGCCTCAGTTTCCCAAGGAGGCAAAATAGGTAAATTCCTGGTGAGAGAATTAATTAATATCTGTAAAGAACTTTAAGGTCTTTTTATGAAAGAACTCTTCATGAGGAAAAATACTCTGCCATATGAGATAAAAGAGCAAAGACTGTAGATTTCAAACACTGGGGAAGTTACTGAAGAATAAAAAAAATACCAGAGGCATATAATTATCTTCAGGAAGATGTCTATCACCGGGCAGACTATAATACAGTGATGAAAGATATATTAAAAAGGTGAAGCCTTCAGGGAATTAAGCACCGTGTCATCGGCAAGACTACTAAGATTCATGTTGTCAAAACTCTAAATCAAATATCATCCATAAGACTGAATAAAATGAGATAGATCAGTCAAATTATAACCTAAATGTAAGCCTTCTAGTAATCCCCCCAAACCTTTCGAGGACTCATGTTTTCCTCACGCCTCTTGACATACCATAATTGATGCTTCATTTTTGACTCAGAAAACCCTTTCCTTCCTTCCTTATAGACCCGAAGAGCTGGGTAATCCTGAAGAGCTGGGATGTAGGTTGAATTCCTCTCTCCATCACTTTTTGCTTCCTAGTCTCCCTGCCTTGGGTTTCGGGGGATAAGAGAGGAACATGCCATGTATGTTTGTCTATGTAACTTCAGTTTAAATGGAACTTCGCTTTGTGCTTGATTACTCTGCCTCAAAAAAATGGCTTGGTTTTTTTGGTCAGTACACAGCCCATTTGGTGCAGAAGGCATCCAACTTTTGCAAAGTCTTGGGAAATATCATGTTTCATTTTGTCAAGGACAAATAACTGAAGCCAAAATATTCTTTCTGAAGACGACCTTGAGAGGTTGGCTCCGGAATGAAAATTCCAGCTCTGACGGTCATTTCCTACACAGCATCCACCATCCTCTGCAAAAATACATGCATAGTGAACCACTAGGGATACGGTGGTCTGAAGGGACCGTGGGTTCCTGGAAGTGTCTCTGGTCTTCCACTTTTTTCCAGTAGTGCTGACCAGTCTTTAGCCATAGACCATCAGGAATTCTCAAATAATAAGTCACTTGAGTGAGGGAAAAAAAATTTCTTTGGAATAAATCCCAGATGAGGATCATTGTTTTTTGAATCTTGAAACTCATGGTCAATTTAAGAGGTAAACACGGACTGAACAGTCAGTGTGATAATGTAAGTGGAAGCACCCACTACATTGCTGGGTACACAGTAAGAGCTGAAAGTATCCCAGGTGAATCTTTTATGCAGAAGGAAACGTGCTGAGAAAAGAGATGGATAACAATCTATTATGTGATATGGACAAATCCAACCAAATTCTCTTACGCAACGTGGGTATGAATTCAGGCGATTAGAGCTGGAGGTCGTTATGAACTGAATGTTTGTGTCACCCCCAAAATTCACAGGTTGAAATTCTACTCCCCAGAGTAGATGGGGCCTTTGGGAAGTGACTTGGTCATGAGGGTAGAGTTTCATGAATGGGATTAGCTTGCTCTCACGCTGGGTGGTGTAAGGACACGGTGAGAAGGTGCAAAGTGGGCCCTCATCAGACCCTGATCTTGGACTTCCAGCCTCCAGAACCGTCCAGAAATCAATGTTTAAGCCACCCAGTCTGTGGTATTTTTGTTATAACAGGCTGAATTGACTAAGACACAGGTCAACAACTATTATTCTGTTCAGCTTTGTTAAACACTAACAAGTGTCGCATTTTTCAGACAAACTGTTGTACCTAATTACTTATCTCTAAGCATTCAGGGAGCTATTTCAATTTTCAATCTGCTCCTAAATACTAATTAATCATGAACCCCTCCCAAGAAGTTAGAATTGGGACCAACCATGTTTAAATAACCTATAATTGCTTTATCTCTCCCATGGATGAAAATATAAATGCTTCTGTCCTCCAAAAGGAAAAGAGAAAAAAATTCTAATAAATACCTAGCTGATTTGATACTGTTTGGAAAATCAGTTGAGCAAGGGAAATGTTTGATAATCATAGTGTACAGCTAAGATGTTGCATTTCACATTTATATTTTTAGAAGAAGTTTACATTTAAAATATGGCAGTAATTATCACATCATGGAGAAAACAGCCTAAAAAAAAATTTTTTTTTTTGCAGTTGTACCTGAAGACTGGGGAAAAAAACTGATGCTAGGAAAATTGCCCTCACTAAGGAAATACATTTTGCCCAGGACATTTTATCCCATTTGTAGAGACAAGGGTGGCTAGGAGTATATTGATTATGGGGTTCAACTGGTTACAGAAAAGCTGAAGTTACTTCCTATTTCAACATCACCTCTAATTCCCACTTATAACCACAAAAAATATTAATATGCACAGTGGTCAGTTTAGAACTCCATGAGTAAAACTATTTTGCATTAGTCCCTTTATATTTTCCCATTTGCATTTTAATCTTGTCTCTACGGAGCAGGAGCCTTTGAGTTTCGCTCCTTGGTAGCACTCAGTTTTTTCATCTGAAAAATAATGGAATTAAACTAGATCAGTGTGTCTCAAACTGTAATGGTGCATTTGAACCATCTGGGGGTCTTGATAAACTGCAGATTTGAATTCAGGAGGTTTCGGGGGTGGGACCCTGAGCATCTATCTACTCAGCTATGAAGCGGTGCCAGTAATGCTGGTCCAAGGACCGTGTTTTGGTAATGATGATAATTCACACCTTTCCTTTCCTCTTCATAAGATATTTTTTTTTTTAAAAAAGGTGGTTCTTTTTATATCATCTATGCTATTTTTTTCAATTTTTTTAAAAAAATTTACTTATTTATGGCTGTGTTGGGTCTTCGTTTCTGTGCGAGGGCTTTCTCTAGTTGTGGCAAGCGCGGGCCACTCTTCATCGCGGTGCGCGGGCCTCTCACTATCGCGGCCTCTCTTGTTGCAGAGCACAGGCTCCAGACGCACAGGCTCAGCAATTGTGGCTCACGGGCCCAGTTGCTTCGCGGCATGTGGGATCTTCCCAGACCAGGGCTCGAACCCGTGTCCCCTGCATTGGCAGGCAGATTCTCAACCACTGCGCCACCAGGGAAGCCCCTCATAAGATATTTTGTTAGATGACCCAAGGATTCCTGTTTCTGTCATCACGTTGCTTGAATTGTCTGTTGAATATAGGACACTCGGTACTTTGACTGCTCTCAGCATCCTGGAAAAAAAAAAAAGGTCCAGCTTAGGTTTTTCTGTTAATTATTTACAGTGTCTGTCTGCAGTCTACATCAAATGCTGGATGTGGTTAAGTTTTAATAAAAACCACAAGCTTGGAAAGGACTAAATTCAACTCACCTAAATTTGAGACCACAGACCCTGGCATTGATACAATGACCTCGCTATCCAGAAACTTTCTCCTTGATTCCTTTTAATGTTCTTTGAATACTCAACGAACACCTCATTAAATGGCAAGCATTCGTCCTATTTCCTTTCAGTTTCTTGGACTGTGGTCTGTCCCCTGTAAATGAGGCAACTCTTACTCTTACAGGTGAGGGAGTGTGGTCTAGATGCTGTAGAGCAAGAGGCAGAGATTCAGGGCTGTCGGCTCCATTGTGATATGAAGATATTTATTTTAGGCATTACAACAAACAACACCGTTAAGTGCTGTATTGAAGCACGGTTTTATTTCTATTTGTCTGCTATAAAATACTTTAAGAGGCTTAGGTGAAAAGTACTGGCTTACTAACATAAGCAACACCTCCCCAGAGCCCACGTGACCATCTTGGGTGAGTTATTTAATTCCTTCTATGCCTTGTTTTCCTTATCCTTGTAGAATAGGGTAAATTTTTCTCAGGATTGTTAAGAAGATTAAATGAGTCAATACCTGTCAAGTGCTTAGAACTACACTTGGCACAGAGTGAGTACCATGGAAATATTTGTGAACACTGCCACTCCAGCTCAAACTGTCAGATCTTGTTTCAGACCATATGCATTTATTTAGCTCTTAAGGAGTGATATATTTCTTGCTTGCTGTATACAAATTATTATTTAGCAGTCATGATAATCTCTAGCATTAATAAACCCTTATAACATAAAATCTTGATATAGTATAAATATTATTTTAATTTATTTTATTGTACATAGGCTCTGTGGAGGACACAAAAATTGCATGACACCAATTCTGTCCTCAAAAAAATGTATATGTATAGTCTTATGAGGCAGAAAGACACATACTTAAATAAATGCAACGTAACGAAGAAGGCCTATTCCATACCCCAGAGTTGGGAAATATATTCAATATTTTCTGTCCACTGTTCTATGGCAAAACAAAGAAGAAAATCCAAGTTGTTATATTACTACTTTGGGTGCTTGACTTCAAGTGCAAAGGCTTAATTTTAATTTTCCTGAAATTATTTTTTCAAAATGGAACCAGTATTATTGTTTTTCTGATATGGAAAAGTGTAGACTGTCTCAGAAGATTAAAGAAGATAAGAGGAAACAGTAATTGCCTTCTGGAAGGGATTGTAAGAGGCAGGGAGCCTTAATTCTAATTGTTTTACTCTTGTGTCCTTTAAATTTTGTGCCTTGTGCAAGTATTATCCATGAAGAACATTTTTCTAAATTAACAGATGCACATTGTAATAGACATTACATGATATATAGGAAGATATAAAGTAGAAAATGAAAGTACTCCAAATGCTACCATGAACACAACACTTTGGTACCTGATTCCTTCTTTAGGCATACATACATGTATTGTTTTTACGAAGACAGGATTGTGGTATATATGATATTTTAAAAATGCTTTCCATGCCAATAAATATAAATGTATAAATGTACAACACTCATTTTTCATGTCTGTATTATGTTTTATCATACACACGAGACTTGGCTGGTTTAATTGACCCCGTACGGTCCTGTGATGAATATCTTTGTACATACATATTTGTGTGATTGTCTTGCTTTCCTGGAATATACTTCTAGAAATTCAACTGCGGGGCAAAAGGTCTGCATGTGAAGTTGAGATTGAAAAGAAACATAACATGAATAAAGAAATGAGCTATTCCCTTTCAATTCTCCCTCCATGGGAGAGAGGCGTATTGTGGTTTATAGGCAGGAGAAAAGGGATGGAGTCACTCTTGCTTCCCCATGGCTGGAAGGCGCAGGTGTTTGCCACTAGCATCGCCTTCAGTACCCAGGTAGGGAAACGGTGGAAAGGATGAGAGTGGGTCTTGGCTCTAAGTTGTGAGTGAGTCCTTGGTTGAATTTCATTTCTCTTTCTCTGTTTTCCAAAAGGAAATTCACTGCTTCGTCTTTGAAGTAGCATTAGCACTCCTTCTACTAATGGACTCCTAAGTAGTTAAGGTGAATATCATGTTAATGCTTTCCTTAAGGAGGGTGGGGTTGGAATTTGAAGGGGATCAGAAGAGCTCTTTAGATGGCTCAGCTTAGATGATAAGAAGAGGAGAGAAATGGGGGGGGGGGGAATGGACAATATTAGATTTAGAAGGCCTCATTCAAACTTTAGTTCCCCCCTCCACCCCCCCTTAATATGAGGAAACTTACACTGGAAGGTTACATCACTCATCAAACTCATAAAGCTGGTGAAAGGCTGAGCAGGAAAAGGAAGTTAAGCCTAAACTGTGGTTCAGAGTCATTTGCATTAAACCAAGCACCCTAATTAGGGTCATGTAGAGTTATTAAAGACTAGACGGGTACTGTGCATGTCTTTCACCTAGGATTTACCTTCCTGAATGGTGCAACAAGTTAGCTGGGCAGCCTTGAACTAACACCAAGAGCAGCTCTAATTTTTGCCAGCCTCCTGAATACGTGAGTCCTCAGGGGTTATTGTGAAAGGACTCTCTTCAAGTGCTGGAGGATAATGTGGCATTGTATTCAAACTATTAAAGTAACTGATGCGATAAGTCTTGGATAATGCCTGCAATCTACCTTCAAACCTGAAAGAAAAAAAAAAAGTTTATGAGCAAAAAACACTTTAAACATTTTCTTTTGGAAGTGTGGGAGCTTCAAGGAGAAAAGGAAGATCATTTGCAGCTCTGGCTTCAAATCCTTTTTTGGAACCATAGCCAGGATCAAACAGAGGTGTTTTTTTCATAAGGTAAAGTGGGCAAGTGCATGGGGTCGCTTGATTTCTTGTGTGCTCACTGCAGAGACCTTCCTCAACTGTAAAACTACCCTCTGCTCTCCCTCAGGGGTTCAGAAAATGTGCTGTACTTGAATCTGTCCCTGCTTGATCCACATGTGCAGATTTTGTGAAATCTAGAATTTATGTAAATCATGTTTCTTCAGCCTTATTCAGGTAGACTTTGTGGTCTTTCTTTCACCTTTTATTAAACAGATATTTACAAAGCACCTACTATGTGCCAGGCTCTGTTCTAGGGGTGGAGGATACAGCCATAGTTAAGAGAAAGTCCCTACTTTCGTGGTGCCAACTAAAAATTGGCACTTGCCATCTGCCTCTACAAGGATGAGGTCACTGGCCACTGTAGCCGCTGACCTTCAACACAGCCTGACAGTTTAGGGCAGAGATCAGGAACGAGGCCCTCTGTGCTCCGGGAAAACCGGCAGAACAGGCCTTCTGATAGTTAGATATTTTCAGGAGAAGATTTTATGAGCCCAGATTCTTGTATTTCCTCTCATCTAGAAAAGCACTAATCGTTAACAATGACATCTGTTCCTCCTGACTAGCAGCAAGCCTCTGCCAAAATGTGTGCTTGATGCACGTGCCCCTATTCACTAAAGTCATAAACAATACTGACCTCCCCTCCACCTCTCTGGAGCAGTTCCTCAAAGCTATCTGAGATGCTATCTCCTGGGCTACAGTTCTCATTTTGCCCCAAATAAAACTTAACTTGCAACTCTCACGTGCATTTTTTTTTTTCAGTCCACAGCACTGCTTTTGCAGTGGGAGAGACGGATGATAAAGTTTCTTCAAAATAATATGATATGGATGATGGTAAGTCCTGTGAAGGAAAATAAAGCAGGATATAGAAGCTCTGGGGGAGGTGTGTGTTTAAATATAGAAGGAAGTAGAAAACTGGAGGAGATAAAAGAACAAGTGGGCCAGTACTTGAGCAACCGTAGTCCAGGCGGAGGAAGGGTAAAGGCAAAGGCCCTAAGAAAGGGCTGCGCTCAGCCTGTCCAAGGAACAGCTGACCCAGCTCTGGGAGAAGCCAGGGAGGGAAGCAGGGTGGGCAGGACAGAGAGGCAGGTGGAAATAGGAGGCACAAAGGCTGTGAGAGGATGTGAGATCTCACCCGGGTCAGGTGGGAAACCACTGGAGAGTTTTGGGCAGTGAATGGTGTGGCTTGATTTACTCTTCAAGGGCTCTCTCCTGCGCCTCTGTGTAGGGACCCGATGGCTGGGGGCAAGAGGAGAAGCAGGAAGGCTGGTTTGGGGGTCACTGCTGAGCTGGCTGACCTGGAGGCTCGGGGAGCCTGATGGCTTGGACTAGGGAGGGAGGAGGTGATGGAGTATGGAATACATTTTGAAGGTGGGGTCGAAGCACGCTGCAGCATATAGTGACTGCCAGACTGCTATCTGTTTACTGAAACAAAACTGAAACGTACTAGGTAAAATACGAAAGTGTCAGAAATGGTGACTCAACTATAGTCGTCAATATGGCAGTTGATAAATATAATGATGGATTAAAAAAAAATCTACCTATCTTTAGTCATTAATAGTAAAATAATGTGGTATGATAAAATAACATGAATAAGTACCAGAGCAGAAAACTGGAATCAGATGGGCCATACACCATACCCAGGGATTCATCCCCTAAGTGGCCCCAGAAGAGTCTAAATCAATACTTGGTCAAGCGTCGGCCAGTCGTGGCAACTCCACAGGCCCATATCATCGATGCCGAGATATCTCAGGTCAAGTCTAAGGCTGTCCCTTGCAGAATTCCCCCTTGCTTAGGGGAGGCCAGCCTTTGCTCTGTTAAAGCCATCAACTGATCAGATGAGGCCCATTGATACCACGAGGATAACCTGCTTTACTCAAAATCCACCGATTCAAATGTTTATCCAATCCCAAAAAACACTTTCACAGAAACATCCAGAATAATGTTTGACCAAACATCTGGCACTGTGGCCCAGCCAAGTAGACACAGAAAATTAACTGTCAAAACCTCCAAACCCCAAGTTCCGTTCACTCACACTTTTGCAAGAGGGAAGAAAGTTGAGGGGTTTAGGCATCATAATGCTTGCGCCATTTATTTACCCCCGGTTTTATCCTCAAGCTGGTGGTCTAAGGATATACCTTTTTTAATAAATTCATTTACAAATGAATGTGTGTGCTTTTCCTGTGATAAACTGGAAAATTCACCTCTTTTTCTACTCCCGGCCATGACTGCATAGGACCTTTTTACCATTAAAATTTCTGGCCTGGGGCCATGACATTGAATGCCAGGGGAACATTAAAGAAAGCCACCATAAAAAACATGAACAACAGTGGGAAATTTACCTCTCATTGCCTTCTCTAGGGAAAATAAAAAAAGACTTTTTATACTTTTTTTGAAGAGGAAGGCTCACTTCTCTGAACTATTCGCTCTTTAGAGTGTCCGTCAAGGTGGGCACCTTACTTTTGATTTTTGTGTGTGTGTGTTTTTTTTTTTGGCTGTGCCACACAGCTTGTGAGATCTTAGTTCCCCAACCAGGGACTGAACCTGGGCCCTGAGCAGTGTGAGTGCAGAGTCCCAACCACTGGACTGCCACGGAATTCCCCTCACCTTACTTTTTATTTTTTTATTTTTATTTTTTTATTTTTATTTTTTTTGTGGGAAAATGGACATTTTTATTTTATTTTATTTTTTCAATTTAATTTAATTTATTTTTTTTATACAGCAGGTTCTTATCAGTTATTCATTTTATACATATTAGTGTATATATGTCAATCCCAATCTCCCAGTTCATCACACTTTTTAAAGCAATACAATCAGGGTTGTGTTGAGATGATATTGCCAGTGTACCAGCAAGTTCTCTCACAAGAGCCCAGCACTGAGGCTCAAGATAGAATAAGAACAATATTAATAGTGGCTCAGATTTGCATCATTCTTTGAAGCTGGCAAAATGCTACTGCAGCGTTGGCGATGAGAAAGATTTTGAGGTCTTTACACCTCTAAGGTTCCCCAGTTTCAGAGTCCTTTATCCACAGATTTTTAAGAGTACAGACCACTCTGCAGGGCACAGCATCCCCACATTGTTTTGTCACTAAAATTCAGTTTATAAAAATAGCTTTCGTATTAAAAGCATCGGCAGCCTGCTACTGGGACTTCTACCCGGCAGTCTGTTTCCTTCTGTTCCAGAGCAACAAAACAGAAAGTAAATAAACCCGAAGAGTGCAAGCAATGGGTCACTCAGAAGCTATGCAAACAACCTTTGCTTTCAACAAACAGAATCCTTACCATCCTTTGTCTTCCAAGGAGCTAAAAAAGCTACAAAACTGTAATGACTTTCATACAATCTTTCCAAAAGTGTATGCATGATAATATCCCACTCCTTTTACAGAAGGGGAAGAAAGGGAGGTGCCTCACTCCATAGTTTACATTCAGGTCAAGGCCAAAGCCAAGACCAAATTCCACAAACATTCACTGAGCTTTTTCTGTGTACAAATTACCATGGTAAATGTCAGATTCAGGTTGTGATCTTCAGATATGTATTTTTTCACTACGAAAATTTTGTCAGAAGCATTCTTTTAATTGACAAATGGAATGAAGAGAAAAAACCTGGCATTTTTTTAAACTAGAAAATATTGGCTCTTTCAATGTGATTTATGCTTTGAGTCAAGAGAAGAAAGATGGAGATATTTCTGTCTCAAAGAATTCCTGGTTTCATAGATTTTCTTTCTTTCTTTTGTTCTTTTTAGCAGCTGAAGGCACACCAACAAAAGATTCTTAGGAAATAACAGCCATACATTCTATTTTTATAGGTCTGTTGCTTCTAAGAGTCCAGAGCAGTTTGAAACCAGTACAAATATGAAAGCAAATAGTGTGTAGCACAGCGCTTGGAATAAAACAGACAATAACTTACAATGACTTGGACTACAGTATTGCTTCACAACATGTCTTTTTCTATGATTTCTTTGACTCATGGTTTGGGCTAGACTTGAAAAACTTAGTTTATTATTAAACAAAACAGGAGGATTAAAGGAAATGTGTTTTTATTTTTATTTTTTAGTACCCACGTCAAAGCTTTATATCACTGGGTATATTATTACAATGCATTTCCTTAAATTCTCTCATTACTATGAGGTAAGAAGCTATTATGTCCATTTCACAGTTGGTCAATCTGAGGCTCAGAGAAATTCATTGACTTATAAAGAATCTATTAGGGGACACCACTGGGATTTGAATGCAAGTCTCTTCATTCCTTATACCTTTTTTTTCACTATTTTGGGCTGTAGTATTATTCTATGATCCATCACATGTGAATCTAAAACAGTTTTCTAGGAGCTGGCTATTGGTGCTGTTGTCTGCTTTTCAAACTGGATGTTAAAATTCGTTAGACTTTTAGAGATGGACAACTTTTCATAAAAGTAGTATAGCATTGGTATGTGTGAACGCTTTGCTTCCAATAAGCAGAATCTAACTTAAAGCCTTTTAATATCATATGAATCAGTTGCTAGCCCCATTCTTGTTTTGGAATATTTTATTAGCATTTTCAGGAGAGGAAACTACTGAATAGTGAAGTAAGAATAAAGATAACAGGAGAAGATGGTCTACGAGGAAGTGGCTGAAATGATCACACAGGGTGCAAGACCTTGGTGGTGCAGAAAATAAATTGGGGATATGATTTGATTCAATCGTTCAACCTGTAGTTATTAAACACGAATTTTAAAATGTTACAAGATTGTACTAGAAGTTTATGAACAATGCATATTTTGAGCAAGTGGCAGATGGGAGACGGAGCAGGTAATATTTTGGAGCAGGTAGTACTTTTGAAGCTTCTCTTATGTGCCAGTCCTTCTCTCTGAAAGAGAAATTTAATCCATTTTTACATAGAGACAGGTAGAGAGGGAGGAAGGAGAGAGACACAGTGACAGACAGACAGAGAGAGACAAAGGGAAACCAGTGATGGCGGAGCTGGGATTAAAGTACAAGTCCTTCTGGCTTCCGGTCCAAGTTCTTTTTTTTTAATTTTTGGCAGTGCCCCCAGAGTGAAAGTGCAGAGTCCTAACCACTGGGCAACCAGGGAATTCCCAGTCCAAGTTCTTTCCATTCTAACATACTCTCTTATGGGGCAGATGTGGATTCAGTAGAACCAGGGAGTTTTCTGAAGGCCTCTGGTGAGTTTGGCAAAAAGATACCTGTTAGCTTTGAGTAATGCCTAATGCAGCCCAATCTTCAGCGCAAACCTTTTTGCCTCTTAAATAACATGAATATAGGCAGCACTCAATAAATATTTGAGGTTGATTTTTACTTACCAGGAGTTAATTTTCTTCTATATCTAATTTTTAATACATTTACCTTGTCAAGAAATTGGCTTGGGAAACCTTGAAAAATCCTTGAGTCCCTCCCTGACAGGGTATGAAATTAAAATGAAAACCTCTAAGAACTTATCAACTTTATTTCAGAAGCATTTACAAGTGTAAAAATTAATCTTTACAGGGACAAGGAAAAAAATCACAGCACTCTACTAAAAAGCTACTTGTAATGACCCATTTTAAAAAATGGAAGAGGTTTTACTTTCCAAAGAAGCATGTTATGTACTCTATATGTTATTCAAAAATGGAATGATTTCATATGAATATATTTGTTTACTTAAAACTAGAGCTGCCAAATTGTTATCTATAATCAAATATAGTAAGCACTGAATTCTTCCTTGACCCCTGATAGCTGTATTCCCAACACTCCACAAAAAACCAAAAAAAATTATATAAAAAAATCTGAAAGCAAGTCAAAATTTGTTTCCAGTAGATGGCACTGCAAATCAAGGCTTAATGGGTCTATTAACTATTATTTCTTTGACCAGAATAATTATTTCTGTAGTGAGATGCACTAAAGCGACTTATACAGTAAAATCAAATAGGTTGGGGGCTTTGAGGCTACAATAAAGCTGCATTGTCCAGTGTCCTGACACTGATATTTCTTCTCTATTTAGCATAGTTGGGGATTTATTAAGGTAGCGGGTGCATGTAACAAAAACTGTCTACTTGCTTTTACGTGAAACCCACTTTTTGATGTGGGATTTTGGTTGCCCATTTTAATTTGTTTAGTCTATTTTATGTTTAAGTCCAAGGGGACTTTCTATACTTTTGCACAGTGCCTGATTCAATCTCACTCAGGTTAGTTAACTTGCAGAGGCAAAACTGAGCCCGGGTCATAAGCCATACCCCTGACCTGTGCTGGTTTTCGGTGTGTGTATGTGTTTGTGTTGGACAATAAATAGCCTCAGTTATAGAGAATGTAAAAAATTGCAGACAACTCCAGCTCTGCCACGTGAAACGTGACACATACTTACATGACACATGCCCACGGATCAGAGTCCTGCTTTGTATGTTAAGGAATACATGCTTAAAACATATTTTAAAACCATTTAAAGGAGACATTACACAAAATAGAGACTAGAACATATTAAATGCTATCATGTATGTAAAGACACCTAGAAGAGCGTCTGGCACAAAATAGATGCTAAATAAATCTTCCCTCCTCTTTCTCCTTCTTTAATGGAGTGCAAGAGTGAAAGGCCAGGCCCTGCTCTGCAGCTGTAGGTGAGACCTCTGTCATTTCACTTCCCTGGACTCAGGCTTCCTTGCCTCTCAAAAGGGCTGGAAGCCAGGCTGCAAGATCTAGAATATTCTGCTTCATATAAAATAAGACTCACAAGTGGAGTATGTGATACTAGGCACCCAATACAAGTAGCCTCAGAAGCTGGATGTGACTTTTCATCAGAATGTTCATCTTCCTCAGTGAAAAGGAAGCCATCAGTCAAAACTGGCACTTTCACAGCTAAACCATCTCTGCTCTTTAAATAAATGTCCTAGGAGAGTTCAGACATCACGAATTTTTTTTTTAATACACCCTGTGTGTGCAGTTATTTTTTTCTCTTGTCAAGGAAGCCTGAAATTTCTTCATACTGTACAGGAAGCAACGGTGGGTTTCTGGAATTTTTAGAAATGGATGAGAAAGTGCTCCAGGTGATATCTTTGTGGAGCCCTTACTCACCACTACGCTCATTTACCTATTTAAACAGTGAGCTCCACTACCCAGGCTTTTCTCAGTGACTCTCAGGTACCTCGGCCCAGACACTTAGATGGGCAAACAAAAACCCATACAGTAAATACAAAAACACAATAGTAATCTAAATGAGGCAAAAATATGACTCGAGCAATACCTTCACTGCTGATCGGGAGGGCAAAGAAGGCACTTCCCCTACCGATCTGTTCCTTTTTTTTCCTCTTTGTGATCCCAGGGTTTACACCTTGGCTATTTTTAATTGGTAGAGATGGTGTTAGGATATTACAGAAAGCAATCTGTGGCTTTGGGCTGGGGTAGATTGATAAGCACTCTTTAGAGTTTGAAAGGACTTTACAGAACATCTAATCCAATCTCCTTTACCCATGAGAAAAGAATGGCTCAGAGACATCATTTGATTTACATAGGTCACACAGGAAATTAGTGATGAAGCAGGGATGAGGTCATTTGACTCCCAACCCAGGAGCTAAGTGCTTGAATGGGTATAGGGGAAAAGGGTGAAAAGATAAGGGAGTGTCTTCAGATTTCACTCTTAGTGACCTCAGGAGGGGTGATGGAATAACACAATCTCACCTGGCCTAAGAGACAATATGTTAAGATCCCAAGCCTCCAGCAAAAAGAAGATTGCATACATTCTTCAAATATTTGTTTATTTTCAGGGGCTTTTGGGTGACACTTTTCCATCCTTCTGCTTTCATGTTAAGCTAATTTGTCTAATATCTCAGAGATTCTCTATGTTAAGGAAGCAAAATGGTTCATTTTCTTTAGGGCATTTCCTCATACGATAACTTAAACATGGAGTAATTATGAGCAAATTGACCAACATTCGTCTTGGTGTGAAGATTATTGTGACAAGATTTAAGTAATCATATGTCTTTAGCATAAATCATATGCATATAGTTTTCGACTCTTCTGCAATACTTTTTGAAACACACAGAATAATGAGTGGGAAACTTTTCAACTGTTATTTTTATTCCTAAATATTTTCCAGTTAGCAAATATAATTTTAATATTTTATATACTTTAGCCTCATTCGCAGGAAAGAATTCCAAAGTCCCTTGGAAGGCATAAATTAGATGTGTAGGTGTATTTTAAAAGTGATATAATTCATGGCGTAACCATTGTTTACGCATGAAGTAAGTTACAGTCAGTTGGTGTGGTCAAAGCCTTATTTTTGCCAAGATTTTTAGAAAATGTTAACAATTTATAGAGGAATCTCGTGGCGTTTATCATGAGATTTACGTGGTTGAACTTCTCTGATTTGGAATGTATTATACCTTCTTTACTTTGAAACAGTCCCAGTTTTTACCAAGGCTTTATCTTTGGCTAACTCTTTTGTTTTCTCTCCTCCCCCTCTCCCCCTCCCCCGCCCTCCTTTAATTGATTTAGGGTGGATTCTACATCTGGAGACTCACATCCCTAAAGTATCTGCTTCTGAAATAAAAATGAAAGTGGGAAGGTATTGGAATGGGATGAAGGGCCGCGTTAATTACCTCGGGGAGTCTTCGAACCAATTTCTTCTGCCTCATTGATGTCCTTGGATAGAGGAGAATGGAGGCAGGATGCAAAATAAAGAGCCAAGGAACGTTCAAGAAGTCACGTGGGAAAAGCAATATGAAAGTAGAAGGTTGCCGAACTTTGAGAAATTTCACCCTAGACAACGTTGAGATTCTTGGAGGTAACAATGTGATGACCATCGTGTACTGTGGCTTCATGATTTTATGTCTTAATCGCGATAAATATAAAAACTCTAACTCCTCCACACTGTTCTCCAGACTCACGGGCAAAGTTATACAGGGGTCTGAGTACCAAAAACATAAAGAGACCCCAGTACTTTGGAGGAACCGTAAGATAATGTATACACAGGCCATCGAGTTAGGGATTCGGTGTCCTTTTGCAATTGTTTCTTATTTTGATGAAATAACGTTCCGTTTATAATAATGACTCAAAACTGGTAAACAAACCTAGAGCCGGCGCAATGGCTGCTGCAGCTCACGTCGCCGCAGCTCTTGGAGAGGGAAAGTGCATCCTCTCTGTAAACTGGAGCCGCCCGGAAGTCCTGGCGGGGGGGAGAGGAGCGGTCCTCTGCCCCCTCCCGGGCCCGAGCCCCGCGGCGAGGTTTGGGGCACACGAGGGAGAGCCACGGCCACCGCGGTGGACGCAGCGCGGCGGGGAGCGGGGCTGGCTGGAGGAGGGGATCGGCTCTCAGGCCCCTCTGCTGCGGCTGCGCTTCAGCGGTGCCGAAGCTGCTGACCCTGTCGAAGGGAAGGGCGCGCGGGGTGGGTCTCCCGCGCTGTAAGTCCCCTTGGGATGGCACCGTCCACCGCCCCCCTCCCTCCCTACGGGCCAGACTGTGTGATGAAGGATCGAAAAGACGAGACCCGGGGGTAGAGTCCAGAAGCCTGCCTGGAGTCCCCATTCTGGATCCTTAGTAGCCGCGGTGCAAACATGGACTCATTTGGGAGCCGTCTCAGAGTACAGAGGGAGGCAGTTTGGGGGTGCAGGCGACAGCGTTAATGTGCAGGAACGGGGTGCGGTCGGTGTGAGGATTCTTCGTCTTCAGTGACCTTCAGGTGAAAGAGGTCGGATGTCCCCAGGAGGAGGGGACCAGGAAGCTGGAGGGCATGCAGACTCCGGCTGGAGTTTGAACTATGAGTCGCTTGTCCTTTCTGAGTCTCAGGTGGTACCTCGAATGAACGTGTGACAGGACGAAGGCGTTTTATACCTCGCAGAGCGCCCTCCAACATGTAGGGAAATACAATTTGCCCAGCCTGCAAGTGCACGGCGTCTCACTGCCGCCGAAGCCCCCGAGGCTCTCCGAGGTCCGCCCACCGTTTCGGTGGAGGGGCCCTCGCGACCGCGTGGCTTGGCTGGAGCAGTTTCCCGGCACGTCCGTCGCGCGGTTCTTCTAGACCAGCCGGGCCCCGCTGTCGGGGAGAGGACTCGCCAGGGCAGGACCCCGCCCGTCCCGCGCGCGCTCAGACTCTGACCTCCTCTCTCTCGGTCCTCCCCGCGCCTTGTCCCCCGCCCTTCAGAGCGTCCACCTATCCTCCGAGGACTTATAGTGCCTGAGGTCTCCGGTCCGCGAGGACTCGCGGGGGTGGAAGGACGTGGAAGGACGTGAGAGGGAGGGCGGAGCTACGAACTCGAAGCAGCCTTGGAGCGCAGGGTCCTCTGGCCCCCCGGCCCGGGCCAGGGAAGGGGCGCGACGAGAGACGTTCTTAAGAAGGAGATGGACACAACTGGGAGACTCCGGGGGATTTTACCCCTTGTGGCAATAGAGCAAAAACCCTGACAAAACGTGTCAGTTCTCCATTTCCCACAGAAATAAATTCTAGCCCCCAGCAGCATCTCCTCGCTCCTTAAGTACAGCAAAGCCCACCTTCGGAAGTTCTCCGTCTTGCCCACTCGGGCGTCGCCAGCATTTCCGCATTGGGGACATTACGTTCAGTCTCTGCCCAGCCGTTGCTCGGGCCGGGGAGGTCCACTTTGTCCTCCCCCCACGCCCCGGGCAAAGTGCCCGCGGACCCGCACACGCCGCCGGGAAACCCTACCCTGCGCCCGTCTGCGCTGCCCCTGTTTCACTCCCACCATCGCAGAGGGCCACGTTTTTCTCGGGCAGGAGTCCTTTCCCGCCCTACAAGAGCCAGCCCAGGCCAGGTGCCCTCTGCGGTCGCCCCGGCCCGGACATTTCCCCAGGACACGCCGTGGCGACCCTCGTTACCTATGTCCTGCCGATCGCAGCGGCAAGCTGGCCAGAGCAACCCCAACTGAATTTTCCGACCCCTCTGGGCTCGTTTCCCTGGAAAACCTTTCCCCGACCCCCTCCCGCCATCCCTAAGGGGCCAGGAAATGTTTCAATCTCCATAGAAAAAGCGCAATTTAAGTGCCGGGTGGGGCGCAGTGGGCGGGACTCGGGTCGCAGAGAGAATTGAATTTCTCTCCGCTCGGAACCAGCCTTCGGCGGATAAAGCGCAAGTTTGTGCATTTGGTCCACGGAGGGATTGCAAACCGACGAAACAGAAAGTGTTCCAGTGAGATGCGGAGTTTGCCCAGATTTCCCTGCAGATGGGTGTGCGGAAACGCCTGTGATGGGAACTTTCTGCAGATCGTGTATAGATGGGAGCTAAAGAAAAAAAGGGAGGGGAGCGGGGCGGGGAGGGGGCAGTGGGAGCGTGAAATGTGCCTCTGTGTGAGTGTGTGTGTGTGTGGGGGGGAAATGTGCCCAGACGCGGAGGCGTCACAGGGGGGGGCGTCACAGCGGGGGCAATGGAAGGAGTGCGGAACGTCCCGCAGGCTAATTGGCTTAAGACGTTCTGCAAGCGCTTGGAAAAGGTCGTTGAAGGAGTTCGCTGCACACACACAAAATAATAATCTTAAAAAAGAGTGCCGGGCATGCGCACAGAGAGGATGCCATATTGGAATGAGGCTGTAGTGGGAGTCGGCGGAGTGGAGCGGGCGCGCGCGGGAGGCGGCGGGCGGGGAGCGAGCAAACCAGAGCTAGCGGGTGAGGCCGGTGTCCCCCCCACCACGGCGGCGCCCGGGGTCTTAGTCCACGCCGCGGGGAGGACGAACTTCATCAGGTAGGACGCCGCGCGGTCGCTGTCCCCGCGCCCAGCCAGCCCAGCGAGCAGACCTCCGGCCCGCAGGTTGAGCGCGCCGGTCAGCTTCTTTTTTCCAGCTCCGAAAAAAAGGGAAGCTGGAGCCAGCCCGGGGGTGGGGGGCTGGAGGAGGGGGTGCTGAGGGAGAGGAGCGAAAGGGAAGGACAGGAGGAGAAAGCGACAGCACTGGAGCAGAGCCCCAAAGTCCGCTCTGCGCTCCGGGTTGTCATTTTTGCTCCCCCTGTCCCCTTCCCCCGGTCCCTCGGCTTTGCAAAGCCCGGCCTTGGCGGGGGTCCGTCCGTAGTTGCAAAGTGTCCTCCTCCCCGGGTGCAAGCTGTCCCCTCCCGCCGCCCACCTTCCTCATTTGTGCGCTCATTTTAGCGACGCAGCCGCCCTTGCTACCCCGCGCTCTCTCGTTGGGGTCTCTTTCTTCTTCCTTTTTTTTTTTTTTTGGTGTGTGTGTGTTTGGGGTGGCGGGGGGGGAGTGGGGGGAGAAGATGATGGGGTGAGGACTGGAGACCAACCATCAGGGGGGTTAAAAATCGTGGACCCATTCGGAATCCCCCCTTTGGAAACATTTGCCTGTGCAGCTGAAATGAAATTGTCAGTAGTAGTTTCGGAGCGTGCTCCCGCATGGATGATCTTTTTGTTCTTTTTTTTCTTTTCTTTATTATTATTATTATTTTTTCTTTTACGTTAAAGTAATATCCTGTCACTTGGGGCTTTCCTGTTGTCTACTCTCATATGACCTTTCAAAATTACTAATCTGATCAGGCTTTGGAGTTTATTTTTTTAATGTGTGTGTGTGTTTGTGTGTGTGTGTTGGTAAAATCCGCCAAAAAAACAACTGTAGGAACTGCTAGATATATTTACTGATTTTTGACCCGAGGCGGCGGGAGGGGATTAACCGGAGAAAGGGGGAGCCTTAGGTGAGGGAAGTGGTTGATTTGCGGTGGCCAGACGCAAGTCCAGAGCCTGATCCGTACTCGTGTTTTCTTGGAAGCAACGGCGGGGAAGGAGTATTTAGAAGCCGTGCCAGTTTCAATATGGCGGGCTAAGGTGGCTTTTAAAAACTGAAAATAAAGGTTTTGAGGTGGGAAAAAACCCAACCGGAGGTGCCATCTCTTAGTTTCAACTCTCTTTGACTACTCCAGTAGCTGCTTTAGCGAATTAAATGGGAAAAAAGAGAGGGAATGAGCTGCCCTAGTTTTTTCCGTGGTTAGAGTCTGCGTGTGTCCAGTCCATTGCTAAAGGGGAGAGGGGTCCCGCTGGCCCGGACCGGGGCATCCGAGCACAACTGCTCTGTGTGCCTTTGGATCAGTGTGCATACCTGTGTGTGCAGTTGGCGGGGAGGGTGCCAAAGAGATCCGCCCCGAATTCGTGTGTGCGTCTTGGAACCAGACCCTACCATGATTTGACATGACAAACTGCTGACACGTGGTGCAAAATACATGAGGGCAGAGGGAATGATTTATTTCGGCTTTCTAGGAGACCAGTTCTCTTTCTCTGTATGCTGGATCCTGTGTGCGTGAAGCCCGGTAGGTGGAGCGGGGAGGTGCTTATTAAAAGGACTCACTCACTGTCCAGGCTTTCGGGTGAAGTCGGACTGCAGACGCCCGTGGGGTTCTGTGTGCAGGGGGCGCGCTGCAGTTAGCGGTGGGCACCCGGTGCAGTTCGCGCCGCGGTGGGGTGAGAGGTGGGGGGGCCGGCGTCCGGGGCTTGGTGGGTAGGGTGGGGGAGTGAAAGTGCAGCGGCGGAAGGGCGGGGGCGCGCGGACCTCCGCTGCAGAGCGTGCAGGGGGGAGGGGAGGAGTTGCTTTTGGAGTTGCGCTCTAGGGGCGGTGGGGGATGGGGAGAGCGTTAGCGGAAGAAAGTGTCCCTTGCTCTGATCGGGCTCCGAGAGGGCTGGATCCGCTAGGGGCCTTCTCGGCGAGCGAGCAGGGGTGTCGCCTTGGGCTTTGAGAGGGCGGCGAGGTGCCCGGGAAAAGCCGGCCTCCGGGCCCGGAGAGGGTCAGGGAGCGGAGTTTGAGGGCAAAGTCGGAGCTTGTGAGTGGAGCCCGAGGGAAAGCAAGCAAACCGAGCGCCCTTAGCTGGGAACTGGGGTCCCCGACAGGGGTCGCTAGTGGCCAGGATGCAGCCGCGGAGCGGAGGTCGCGCAGCGGTGCCAGCGGGGTGGACCTGGGGGACTGGGGCCACACGGCGGCCGCGCGCCGTCCCCAGGGCCAGGCGAGGGCCGGTCCGGGGTACCTTCTCTGTGCCCGTGGCCTGATGGCGCGTCTTCCTAGTGCGCCAAGATGATTTTAAATCATGGGGTTAAAAAGATAGCGCTGGCCAGGTCTGTAGTTACCGCAGTAACGTGGTCTCTGGGCATTTTCAGAGGCCTGGAGGGAGGATCGATGGTATCGGTTTGTCTTCCCACTTAGACGGACGCCGCGCTGTCGGACAGGCCAGTCCCTCGCGGCGGCCCGTGGGTGGGGCCTCGGGGGAAGCATCACCAAGATGCGAGACCCCGCGGCAGATTTTCCCTCCGACCTGGGTGGCGGGGCTGAGCGATCTGCGACCCTCAGGCCCAGACGCGTTTCGCACCCCCAACCGCCGGGCCGAGCGCGCGGCGCGTCCCCGGCGCTCCGGTCCCGCGCGTCCCCCCGGGGACAGCTCTCCCGTGGGCTTCGCCCAAGTGGAAACCAGCCTAAGATGGCTCTGTGCTTGTAAACTGCAGTTTCAGCCGGGAACCCCTCCCTTCGTCCTCCTGACGTCGCGGCTGACAAGCGCACAATTCACTCCAACGCCCCGAAACCTGCGATTTTGCACCGAGCTGTGCGGTGGAAGCGAACATACAACCGACTGCGAAGAACATTCCACAGGATTCTCGCAGGGCCCAAGTTTTCCTTCTCTTGGGTAGGAGCGGGAGGAGGGAGGAACCGAGACGAGGCAGGAGCACGGCCGACCCCCCGCCCCGAAACCGGGGCTGGGGACTTTCACGCGTAAAAAACGCAGGGAGGTGCCCCGGGGACGCGGAGGGTGGCCTTGCGGAGCGATGGCCACTCTCAGGGGCGCTCGTCCTTGACCACATTGGTGGTGTCGGGAGTCCGGACACGACGCCGGGAAGCCTGGGAGGCCGTTTCCAAACTTCTGTAGACCTGCTTGCAGTTTCGCTTTCGGAATTTTCGGGATCTTTGGGTTTATAGAGTTGGGTGGGATTCCGGGAAGGGCAGGGCGCCAGGGGCTGGCCGCACGGCTACTCGTTCCTTTCAGTGCAGAAGTGAGACTGCTCACCCACTCGGGCGTCCCCTGCGGTGCCTCCCTGGACCCCGAGCGCCGGCGCCTTTGAGGGTCTGGGGCTCCAGGCCCCGCGCTCCGCCCCGACTCCGGAGAGCTTGGTCCCCGCGCCGCGTTTTGTCGGCTCCAGCGGCGCAGCCGCGGCGGATCCGAGCCCACTGGTGGGAAACTGCCTCCGACGCAGGCAGACCGTGCCTGAATCCAGATCCATCGCTGCCGCCCTCTACCCTCCCTCACCCTTCCACCCTTGCACCGGAGCGGAGGGACCCGGGGGACGGATTGGCGTGTCTGTACCAAGCAAATGGACCCAGGTTTCACCAGGTCGGAGAAAAACCGAAAACAGGCTCAGATTCGGCCCCGTTTCCTGGGAGTCTTTGGGGGTGGGGAGCGAGGTGGAGCGGGTAGGTGTGGGGGAGGGGAGAGGCCTTGGTGGTCAGAAGGAATTGCTGGCTAGGCTGTCCTTTGAGATAGGAGATGTGCTACTTTCTCCGTTCGAAGCATTAAATTTGCACACACTCTGCTTCCTCCTTTCCATAAATAAGTACTGTCTCAGATTTTTATCTTAGTTCATGGCTGGGACCCTGCCGCTGCCTGGAAGGTGGCTGGGGTGGGCGGGGGACCATACACCCATGCGCACCAGAAATCCTCCAGTCCCCTACCCAAGCTGTGCGCAGAACCCATTACAGGGCCAGTGGAAACCACTGCCCAGTGGCAGGGCGATTCAGCACCCCTTACCCCAGAGAAGAGTTCCATCAGCCAGTCTGTCTTGATGTGTGTTCTAGAAGTGCCAGCTGAGACCTGCAGGGGTGACAAAGGAGTATTTCCCATTTCCCATTAGGTTACCCACATCTTGAACCTCAAAGAAGCCATCTGCTGGGACATGAATTTCACTAATGATGGGAATAATTGATCAGAGAGGGCTTTTCCTCTTCATGTTTTCTTGCAGAAATTGTGGACTAATTTTTTGGGAAAACTTGCTAGTTTCCCAAAACCAGCTTTATGATAACTAGCTTTATGATTCTTGACTTAAAAAAAAAAAAGCCGGAAGCAGAAGAGGGTCCTGAAGACAGGGGAAAGCCATGGTGATTTCCCTTTTCTCTTTATAATAAGACTTTCCTTTGCTGTCCTGGGAGTGCTGATGGGTCATCAGATCCCATTTTGCCCACTCTAGTTGAGGTGGCATTTTCCACCTTTCTCTCTGTGCCGTTGTCCCCAAAGGACTTGCCAAATCTGAGCAAAAATGCTGGGTGATGGAAACATTTCTCTGAGCAGTAAGTGAATGAGACTTCCCTTGAATTGATAGAGGGTGCTTTTGGGATCAGAGAAGCACATGTAGTGAAAACGCAGAAGATTTCAAAGTAAAAGAGTTCTTTTTTTTTTTTAAGTAATTGAACAAAAATAGTCTACTGTGGAATTTGAATTATCTCCAGTTCTAGTATCAGATACCATTTCTCTCGTAGTATTTCACTATTTTTGGAACTTTTGGAGTTCCCGTAACAGTGTAGAGGCCATAAAGAAGAACTTGTAAAAGGTTCTTGTCCCAAAAAGAAACTAGGATCCATAGTTCAAGACACATTCAGTGTTTTTTTTCCTGACTGTTCTTACGTCGACATTGCCCTAGTAGCAACTTACTATTCCCATTCTACAAGTAAGAAAAACTGGTTAGGGAAATGATACTTGTCATGACAAACCATCTGTGCATTTGTAGTGGTGACCTGTGATCTGACAGCTCTGTTTTGTAAGGAAGATTCCTGACAGAGGAGGAGAGGACAGAATCGGGAGGAGGCCTGGCTTCTCGTTTCAGCGATGCTTCCGTCTGGCTGTATGACCTTGGACCAGTTACTGGATGTCATCTTTCTGGGCCTCAACTTCTGTATCTACAAAATAGGTGCTTTGGACTGGAATCTCACTCAGAGATCCCCATGGTTCTATTTGGGAAAAAAAAAGATCTGTGGTTCAACACATCTATGCAGACCTGCCCAAGTGATTCATCTTTCAGACTCTTGTCCGGAAGGTAGAGTGGAAACATTACTGGCCATCATTACAGAGGATGTCTTTGAACGCAGGTCACTGTGCAGAAATAATGTGGTTATTGTTAAGGGATGCAAGCTCCACATGGGGTCATGGTTTCACTTGTGCTCTGGAAAAGGAGAGGTGTAGAGAAAATTGAGGCACACCACTCTAGCCTTCACATATAATCCCAATAATGGCAGGGCCTGGGCCAGGTCATAAAGAATACAGGCCATAAAGAAAAACCTGATTTGAGTTTGCTCTAATAATTCCTAGGACTAGAAGGGGCCATTCCAAATAGTCCTCTCTACCCCGCCTGCCCAGACAGGGTGAGTGCTTGGACCTTATTCGATTATATTCATAGTGTGGGTGGATGGCTGCAGCCTCCAGGTAACCCAGCCAGTGAAAGAATCAGATCTGACCCTGCATTTTCCATTCCTGCCCTTCAGGCTGGGCCACTGGGCAAGTACTTCCTCTCTTTGTAAGACTGATAATGTCCTGGGACGTTCTTAGGAAACTTGATCTTGTTGGCTAAACCAAGTGTTAGCTGTTTGGAGGTCTGTGTAAATAAACAAGATGTTTATAGACAGGACAGTGTATTGTAAATAAGGGAAGATACTCAATTTAGAGCTTGCGGTCTAAGAGGGAATGTTATATGATTTATATAAAGTTATAAAATAAAATTCTTAAAGGATTGGTTTTGCATGATCAGTACAGCAGTGTTCTGATTAAAAGATGCCACCATCATACTCCCCATCTGGTGAGCCCGTAGAGAATTTTAAAACGTGCTAATTCTTCGCTATACATTGACATTTAGGGTCCTTCATGTTACGGGTAAGATGATACTAAAGGTTTTGCTCTCTTGTCATGTAGGTTTCTATTCTTGTGATAAGATAGATGTCTTTGACACTGATTTAAAGAAAGAATCCATTGTGCTTTAGGTTTCATTCTTTTTGATTTTCTTAAAAACAAAAGTGACACATTTTGGTAGATGCCTTGCATTTGGTGAATTCTGAAGTGTCGGGCAAAGAGCGTCAGCAGTTGTGACTACAAAGGAGGGGTTTGGAGCTGGTGGGACAGGGGAAGGTGGGACAGATTTGTATCCTGTGGTATTTTCCCCCCTGCAGTTGTATTGGCTGAGAAAAGATACCTTATAAGGTTATTTAAGCATCCTTTCTCCTAAATTTGGCAAGTTGTTGTTTTTTTCCGTTTCATTCAAAACTGAATTATGAACTCAATCACTTTCAGGTACAGTACGAGCATCTGAAATTCCAAGTGCAAGTTCCTACAAAGTCTCATGTAAAAGATAATTCAAACAGATGCTCACTGAAAAACCACACATTTGGATTTGAAAGGGTTGTGAGATTACTCTGATTTGGAATTATCTGTTTACTCCAAATGATATTAAAAAAAAATAGTAACTACTTATTGAAGCATCTACTATTTGCCAGGCACTCTTCGAATTGTTTATATTTGTATATCCTCTATTTTACGAGTGTTGTCACCTCCATTTTGCACATGGGGAGATGGAAAGGGAGCCTGAGTCACTTGCTAGCAAGTTTGAGCAAGAGAGAGAGGATTTGAATCCTAGTCTTTTTTTTAAACTTTGGGTTTTTATTTATTTATTTATTTTATGGCTGTGTTGGGTCTTCGTTTCTGTGTTGAGTCTTCGTTTCTTGATGCTTTCTCTAGTTGCGGCCAGTGGGGGCCACTCTTCATCGCGGTGCGCGGACCTCTCATTATCGCGGCCTCTCTTGTTGCAGAGCACAGGCTCCAGACGCGCAGGCTCAGTAGTTGTGGCTCACGGGCCCAGTTGCTCCGTGGCATGTGGGATCTTCCCAGACCAGGGCTCGAACCCGTGTCCCCTGCATTGGCAGGCAGATTCTCAAGCACTGTGCCACCAGGGAAGCTCTGAATCCTGGTCTTAGACTGTCTTGAAACTGTGTATATTGATTACCGGCTGTGTGTGAGACACAGCCTAGCAATTTAAGTGCAGTAGCTTATTTAATCATTATAGGTGAGTGCTGGTATCTTTCTCGGTAATTTACCGAGTCTTTGGGGAGGTTATACAGGGCCACACAAATAGGTTTGTTTTTTTAAAATATTTTATTGAAACAGAGTAAGACTAGAGCATTTTCCTTTTGCATTCAGTTCAGACGGTCATGGGAGAACAGAGCTTAAGTCACTGTTTTTAAATTTTGAAGTGAAATTACGTGGTGTTCCTGGGTTGGGAAAGAATGTTGTTCACAGTCACGTGATTTGACCATTAAAGCTTTGGAAAGTGTTGAATTTCTGAAATTTCATCTTGATTTAGAAAATAATTGGGAATTCCCTGGTGGTCTAGTGGTTAGGACTCGGTGCTTTCCCTGCCGTGGCCTGGGTTCAATTTCCGGTCAGGGAACTAAGATCCCACAAGCCAGGCGGCGCGGCCAAAAAAAAAAAAAAAAAAAAAGGCTTTAATATAAGTCTATTTTCATCCCCCCTCCCTCTCTGAAAGACGCTACCCACTAATGAGGGTGAGAATAAGTTTAAAAATTCTCAAGTCGCGGAAGGTGAAAGACACTACCCACTAATGAGGGTGAGAATAAGTTTAAAAAGTCTCAAGTCACGGAAGTAGTGGAGAGT
The DNA here is from genome assembly GCF_028023285.1 of Balaenoptera ricei. Taxonomy (NCBI): domain Eukaryota; kingdom Metazoa; phylum Chordata; class Mammalia; order Artiodactyla; family Balaenopteridae; genus Balaenoptera; species Balaenoptera ricei. The sequence continues at coordinate 24,554,917 of NC_082640.1, forward strand.
GGAAATCAGGCAGACAGCATGGAAAGCTGGGGAAGGAAGTACGAATTTTCCCTTCTAAGTAGCGTTGGCCGCTCGTGAGCACAGTCTCCTAGATTCTACTGAAGTTCTTGATGTTTTATTGGATTATTTTCTTCTGTGGTATGAAACTGAAGATAAAACCCCAAAGCTGTTCTCCCTGGGACGTGTAGGTCAACTCTGCTTCTCTTTGCTCTTGGGTCATCTGCTCCTTGCAGTCTCCTCCAGGGGTGAGTTGACCTCACGCTTGAAGCTGACAGCTCAAAGCCAGCTCCACTTACCCTATGTGAGTGGAAGTTGATTTCACTTCCTTAAAAGTCAAGTTCTGCCAACTCAAAGTAGCTGGATTTTCATAGAAAGTGGCTTTGGCATTATTTTAGAAAGTGCACTAAAGATGGTGTGAATACACTATGGCCTGATGGTTAGAGTGAACCAGTCTTGGGAACTTAGAAACCCCAGTTCTGGTTCAGAGCTTTTCATGTGACCTTGGTCCAGTGGGTAAGACTCTGTGCTTCCACTGCAGGGGCCGCGGGTTCGATCCCTGGTCTGGGAACTAAAAGATCCTGCATGTCTCTCGGCCAATAACAACAACAAAAAAGAGTGGAGTGGTAGAAAAATCTAGGGGGATGGAGGGAAAAGCACAGTGCCAAAATTTCGGTTGGATTCCTCTGGTGTTGGCATACATTTCTGTAGGGAAGACACTGCCTTTCTAAGGGCAGAGAAGTGGACAAGGGCAGCCTTAGAATGAAGGTATGTGGGGGGGTGGGGTGGGAGGGGAGGTGAGGGTTTATCTGGAGAGAGTTAACCTGTGTCTTTGTGAACCGGAGGACAGAGGTCTTGAAGATGATGTTAAGAAATCCAGAGTGCAGATGTTTACTGTTCAAGGCATCCCACTTGTTTTCTTAATGAACATCATGGTTGATATTAACTCACTAGGTTAAAGTTCATCTGCTTCTAATCATAGTTATTCTTAAATAATGCCTCATCTTTTATTTGTAAACATACCACCCACAGATGTAAAATCACTACCCCAACCTCTAGCTGTTTGTTGCAGGCTAATGGTTGGACCCTGTTTTGCTCATTTTGCCCAGATCGATTTGCTAAGATTTCCACTGGCCCGTCAGCCTGATTTTGGTCCTTTTTGAATGCTGCAGGCCTCATCCTGCATATTTTGTCTTTGTCCATCTTATTCTCAGTTCTCAGCCTTAATTTTCCACGTGGCCTTATTAAGAACAGCCTTTTTAAAGCCCCAGAAGATAAAAAGATGTGTGTTGGAGAGACTTACCTCCCGGGTGTTTGGATTTTTGTTTTTTGTGTTTTGGGGGCTGATTTTTCAGATACTTATCCGGTGGCAGGTGACAGGCTCTCCTAGCTGAGTCTGTCAGCCAGGCCCAGAGTCTTCCGAGAAGCATTAACCTCAGTGTGGTAACGAAAGAGAAAAGAAGGTTATGCAGAACATAGCTGGTGATGCTTCATACTGAAGCTGACAATTTCCAAGATCCTTCAGGGCCACACGCCTAATGGATCGAACCCCTGCCAGATGTGCTCCCCTGATTTCAGGGAAGGAGATGTGAACAGCTGGATGCCATCATTTATTTATTTACTTTTTATTGGGGTATAGTTGTTTTACAATGTTGTGTTCATTTTTACTGTACAGCAAAGTGGAGTTCCCTGTGCTATATAGCATGTTCTTATTAGTTACCTATTTTATACATATTCGGGTATATATGTCAATCCCAATCTCCCAGTTCATCCCACCCCCCGGGTGCCATCATTTTAATAAAGGCTGATGGTTATGGAGCAGCTCGTTTTTCTCTGCTCCCCTCTCCCTTGGTCTCCAGCAGTCCACAGCACTGTTACTAAAAACAGCCAACTCTGGAATCAAACCTACCAGCCCTGGTTTTCTGTGTTTTTTGATGTTCTGCTTGGAGGCTGGAGAGTGGCTCTAAGTGGGGTAACAGAATGTTTGGAGCCTTGAGTTTTGGTCCTTGTCATTTATTGTCTTTAAAACTTTAACTTAAATATGCTTTATTCTTCCCAGCCAGCTGCAAAATGCAGACCGCCCTCTTCCCCTTTTCATCCCCGCACTGTGAACTAGAGCGGCTTTGGGCAGTGTAGCAGATTGTACACTTTGAGTAGCCAGCTGGGCACTGGGGACCCGACCCCCCTCTTTTACGAAAGCTTTTGGGATCCAGCTTAAACCATGGTGACTGTTTCCTTTTTTGAGTCTTTATTCCGTTGGAGCGGATGCTATATTGTTCTCTCCTACTACATACACTTTTAACCAGGAAGGTCTGGGAAAACCCAGATTTCCTGAAATGTTTGAGTGGGAGGGGAGACTTTAGGAGGCTTCTAGAACAGTCCCTGTGTTTTGCAGATGAGAACAGTGTTGCTTGTTGTTACAATTAAAAAGGCCAAGAGTACATTCTGCTAAGTGATGGTCACATTATGGGGTAAAACCAGATCTTCTGCAGTCTTCCGTAACAATGTAAAACTTGTTACATTCCGCAAGTTCTTTATAACCAAAGTAAATTAGGGTGTTTTTATTGACTTTGCATAATGATTTGCAGTTGGATGGGCTCCACTTATTACTATCTTATTAGTCTAGTACATTTCCTTTCTGCATTTAAATGATATCACTGGTACCATGTGATTGGTGCCCAGTTTTATGGATATGTATCTATGGCTTAAAGTCAGCACCTGTAATGCTCTTCTTCAGTTCTTTTATGAATCTTCAGCTCCGTTGCAGAACCCTGCAGGCCGTGGTGACTCTCTGGCTGCATCCTTCAGAGGTGGGCTTGCAGAGTCCTGATTGGTACTTTTCATCGTCGGTGTCTTAGTTGATGGCAGGATGACTGCGTGGTATCCCCAAAGCATCACTGCTCTGCCTCTGTCTTGCTCGAAGTCATCCGATTCATAAAAATCCCCTCAGAAAATTAGGTACTGATGATTAGATGTTATCTATGCATGTCTAGCTTACAGAAGGGTCCTTTGTAAGATTTCTTTACTTCTTGAGTTCTCATGACTGTACATAAAACACATGGGCTAGCTTCCTTAAAATGACTCATATGCACACGTGTGTAATGTGAGAGGCAATTCTCCTGTAGAATATGAGGTTACTTAGCTTTGTTAACAGACTTGGATTGATGTTCTAATTCATTCCTCTTAATATTTGTAGGTGATGGGGAAATTCTATGTTTGGAGTTTGTGCAAGATGTTAGCACTAAATGTCTGTGTTAATTCTGAAACGTCATGCTTCTTTGATAAGGTCCTACAACCAGGCTCTTCTGTGTCAAGTATTTCATGTCCGTCGTAAGCTAACCTAAGGTTGGTGTTTACCTTTGTGGCTTGGAAGTAAATTTCTGGTGTAAGAAACCCTGTATCTCTACCTTGATGCAAAGACTGATCGTATAGTAGATTTAATTGGGTCTTTCAAGGCCTCCGCCGTCTTGACAGTAAATACGTAGTGAATCATACATAAATAATTCATAGGTAAATAGTTAATAAATAAATAAATGAACTTCCAGGATGGGGCACAGCTAGTCTGCAGTTTGATTAGGTGTTCTCTTCTCTTGAGCGAGTAACTTGGAAGGCTCATTTTCTCATTTTTCGCATGCCCGCTTTTGAACGACCGATTTTGCTCAGTCTGGAGTGATACACTTGCCGATTGGTTAGGAGGTTAAGAGGTGACAGTTAAAACCATGAATCAGAAGACACATTTGCTATTGTGGGAATCATAGGCCACCGCCAGCCCTGGTATTTATCCCTCAACCTCCTCTTATCTCCTACATATCTTATTTCCTAGGATGGAGGTATGAATCGGGATGTGAAAAATTAGCATTTCTTATGCTGGGGCAGCAGTTTGTGTCAGATTTCAATCTATTTAGAGTGAAAACCCGATGAAAACCAATTGCAAAATGGCCAGGAGACTGTGGTCCTAATCAAGGTAAATCAAGCTCTGAGCATATGGTGGATGGCAAAATTCCATGAACCTTCTGCCCCAGAGAATCAGTTCGTCTCCCTTGATGATGGAATCAGGAAGGCCTGTCTCTTCTGAGAGAGGCTGTGTTGGCTGGTGAGAGTGGGGAGAGCTGGGCTTCATCATGCATTATTAACAGAGTGATCTGGGTGACAGGGTGCGTGTAAATAGAAGGAAGCCTTCCTTGATAAGTGCCTGGGCGTTTAACCCCTCTTTGCATCTTCAAAGCCATTTACAAATATGGTACTTGCAGATACTCTTGTGATCCCAGGCTGTTATTTGCATGTTGCTTCTTAGGGAAATGGAAGGAGTGATTTTCAGAGATCAGGTTTTGGTCACAACTTGGGTTGTGCATCCTTCAGAATCCTCTGAGATTTTCCATTTTGATGGAAATGTTTGGAAAGGTCTTAGCTCAGATTAGGTGTCCTGTGCTCATTTTGAAATTTCTGGAGTGTGAAATAAGGCAGTTTTCTCTGTGATTTAGACATGCTAGATTTCCAAGGGCAGCTAGAGTATGTCTGGAATTCCATAAGCTTTTAGTTTAGGCCTTCACTTTTAATTTTCAGTTTGGAGAAGAGTCTCTCTTCAGAGTCACATAAAAAACAAAACAACTGCAAACATTTTTTCCTGTTTCTGAGTAGCAAGCTTGAAATTGTAAGCATGTTCATCGGTAGGAAAATTGCCCGTTCCTTGAACTAGTTTAAGGCAGGTCCCTTTGAAAGGACTGGATAATTGGGTAACTTGAAAAGAAATGCAACATTTCTTTTATTGCTATTATAATAACGCTCACTGGAGTGAGTCCTTCTGAGTAGTACGCCTTTGGACCTTGCCTTTTGATGAATGCAGAGAAGAATGATTTCTAATGCTAAGGTATCTTCATTAATCCAATGTAAAGTTTCACTTTTTCACCTGAACTTTGAGAATTTTGGCTTCAAAGTCTAGTTGCACAATGATAGTTTAATATTTATCACGTCTAATAAAGAAATCAAGGAGAAAAATGGGGTACTAGCACTAGCTTAGGGAAAGGAGATAATTTATAGACACATGTCTGGAGATCTGAAATTGGGGCTGCACAGCTTTTTATTGTTGTGGATTTAGGAGGGAGATCTTGTTTCTTAGAGTCTACACTGCAGGGAAGAAAATGACTGTGTTTCTGGGATGTTCCCTTCTAAACCAGTGTCAGTAGGCGGGAGACCCCCCCCCCCCCCCCCAGCCCTCATGTTGGCATATGGGAGAATCCTCTTCTGTGTAATTTGACCAACCTAAGAGCAAAGACTTAAAGACGCATTGGGGTTTCCTTTGGGAAGGACCCAGCTGGGTCTCTGTGCAGTGGTTCCCAAGGTGTACAGTCTTCACTCCTGCGCCCTGAGATACCAGTCAGCCTTTTCATTCCCCACTCATAAACATGAGAAACCACAAAGTATTACCAGACTTCTGAGGAAGACAGCTAATATAAAACAGTAGAGACCAAAACTAACCAAGGGAGAAAAATACCTGCTCTTACAAAGGAGAGAAGAAACATCTTACCAAAAAAAAATCATGGATGGCCTCAGGGATATAATAGAAGATTTTGCATCTATGGAACAAGGTAGGATGGAAAAAGGGAATATTCAAAGAATTAAAAAGAGCCTCTTGAAATTAGATTGTAAAACTCCATAGAAGAGCTAGGAGAGGAATTCAAGGAAATACCCTAGATGGTAGATTAAAGAGTAAAGGGGCATAAAAAGGAAAATGAGGGAGATTAACGAGATTCAACATTGGAATGAATATTAGAATGAAAGAACAAAGAAAACGGAGGGGAGGAAATTGGCAGTAATTCCAGGAAATATCCTGGAACTGAAGAATAGTTTCCAATCTTGAAGGAAGTCATTCAGAGGCCCCAAGCCACAAGTAGATTACCGTTTGGTACCTCATTGTGAAATTTCAGAACATCAGAGGACCTGGTAATTAGGATGGGACCAGACTTCTCAACAGTGGAAGCTGGAAGACAATGTGGGGAACCCTCAAAATTCTAAGAGAGGATGTTTTTCCAGTTTAGGATTTTTAAATTGACATATAGGTGATTACAATGTTGGGTTAGTTTCAGGTGTACAGCAAAGTGATTCCTATATATATATTTATATATATTTTAAGATTCTTTTCCATTATAGATTATCAAAGGATATTGAATACAGTTCCCTGTGCTATACAGTAGGTCCTTGTGGTTTATCTATTTTGTATATAGTAGTGTGTATCTGTTAATCCCAAACTCCTAATTTATCTCTCCCCCTGCTTCCCCTTTGATAACCGTAAGTTTTTTTTCTATGTCTGTGAGTCTGTTTCTGTTTTGTAAATAAGTTCATTTGCATCATTTTTTAAAATTCCACATATAAGTGATAGCATATGATATTTTCCTTTCTGACTTACTTCATATAGTATGATAGTCACTGGGTCCATTCATGTTGCTGCAAATGGCATAATTTCATTCTCTTTTTTGTGGCTGAGTAGTATTCCATTGTATATATGTACCACATCTCCATTATCCATTCATCTGTCGATGGACATTTAGGCTGCTTCCATGTCTTGGCTATTGTAAATAGTGCTGCCATGAACACTGGGGTGCATGTATCTTTTCCAAATTAGAGTTTTCCAGATATATGCTTGAGGAGTGGGATTGCTGGATCATATGGTAAAGAATATTTTTTACCCACCTAAACTATGGGTTAAAACGTGAGAACAGGTTAAAGACATTTTTATGCAAGGCTGCACATGTTTCTACCTAAATCCTTTCTTAGGAACCTTTTGAAGAATGTGCTCCATCAAAAGGCGGGAGAAAACCAAGTGAGGAAGACCTGGGACACAGAATAAGAGGAGAATCTCATAAAAGAAGTGAAGCAAGATCTCAGGGTAACACCTGCTACCAGGCATAGAAGGCAGTTAGTCTAGATTAGAGCAGAACAGAAAGCCTTGGTAGAAATTACTTCAAGATGAAATTAAGAACATACCTATATATCTCAGTTTATCGAGAGATTTAGACAGTTAATGGAAAAATTGGCTTTGAAAGGGTGAAAAGTATGTAGAAAGCTAAGATCATGGAAGAAACAAGGCCATCATTAACTCCAGGGAAGACTTGTGTGAGAAAGGAAAAGTAATCATAGTACACCACATGAGTCTGCTGTAATGTCTTTATAGAGCCATAGTAATGGGATCATACCTATTAGGAGGATGTATATATATATGTATACACACACACACACACACATATGAAAAGAGAGAGAGGTGATGTGAGTGGTAGAGTATCACCTGATAAAGACAAAAACTGAACAATTAATAAGTAAGCTGTTATTCAGAGGTGAGATGAATGCCAAAACAATCCGCTAAAAGAGTTGGAAGGGATTGCCTCAAGGAGGAGAAGGACAGGAGACTGCTGTTGTTTTTTTTGGGGGGGGAGGGGTGCATCATGTACAAGCCTTGTAGAATATTTGGCTTTTGAAATTATATGCAGACATAACTGATATAAAAAATCATCTGCTAGTGTATTATATCTCAATAAAGCTGGGGAAAATATCTGCTAGGAATGAGGGACCTAAGACAAAGAGTTCCTAGAGATGATGTGATCCAATCTCCTCTCGACTTTTGAGAAAACTGAGGCTGGGAAAAAAGAATTTGTCCAGATACTTTGCTGCATGAAGAGAATGGCTCTGCCATGAATAATCAACACAATAAGTTCTTGGTACTGTAACTCTTATCGAACTTTTACGGACAACAAGCTCACCTGACTTCAGGCAGATGGTAAAGCAAGTCTTGACTTTGCAAAACAATGGAATTCAGAGAACAGGTATTCTATAAGGAAAATGATTTATAATGCAAAACTAATGCACGTTATTTAATGCAAAACCATTTCTACAAAACCCAACCTAAGTCTCCCCACATTTAAATGACTTTGCAGAAATATTATGTTCTCTACTGTACTTATGATAGATATATTTTGATGAGGAACTATCTTTCTCTCGCTAAACAACCCAGGCAAAAATCTTCCTTTAATAAAGCAGTGGTTCTTAGAGTGTGGTCCTTGGGCCAGCAGCAATCAGCGTCACCTGGGAACTTATTAGAGAGATACCGGATGACTAGGCATTATCCCAGATCTACTGAAGCAGAAGCTCTGGGCAGGGGGCCCAGCAGTCTGAGTTTTTCTTTTTTTAACAGATTATTATTTTTTTTAAATTAATTAATTAATTAATTTATGGCTGTGTTGGGCCTTCGTTTCTGTGCGAGGACTTTCTCCAGTTGCGGCAAGTGGGGGCCACTCTTCATCGCGGTGCGCGGGCCTCTCACTATCGCGGCCTCTCTTGTTGCGGAGCACAGGCTCCAGACACGCAGGCTCAGTAGTTGTGGCTCATGGGCCCAGTTGCTCCGTGGCATGTGGGATCCTCCCAGACCAGGGCTCGAACCCGTGTCCCCTGCATTGGCAGGCAGATTCTCAACCACTGCGCCACCAGGGAAGCCCACAGTCTGAGTTTTGATACTCCCTCCAGGTGATTCTGTTGTTCCTTAAATTTTGAGAACCACTGGAATAGTCGATGACATTAAAGGCAATGATGACCGCCGACTTCTTTAGAAGTTAGGCTCATGGGGGTGAGTCCCCACTGCGTGGGGATCCTTTTTCATTTCCTACAGACCTCATTCTCCTCGAGGTTTAAGCACCTTGGTCAGGATTTAATGTGAACTGCGATTTTTTTTGGCAGGGGTGTGCGTAATAAACCAGAGGCAGCCTTTGGCATTATTGATGAAAAACTTAGAGAACACTCTGAGTTCTAGAGTACAATCCAGGCATCCTAATTACAAGCTTATTACAAAGGAGCATGGTCCTTCTCGGGTGTATTTGTTGAGATTTGGGATTGGCTGTGTATCAGGGACCGTCAGATAGAGCCCTGTAAACAAGATAGAAACTTATTTCTCTTGAAGTAATCGTCTGCAGCTGATGGCAGAACCAAGCTCTGCCATCGGTGGGGCCTTCCTCTGCGTGATCTCAGGTGGCTCTGGGGGTGACTGGTAAAGGCCCACCCCTCCACCAAAGGGTGTGTGTGACCTTCTGGTCACTCCGCAAACTTCCCACTGGCCCGAACGGAGTGGTGCGACCACATGCAACTTCGAGGATGGCCCGGCAGTGTTTATTTTGGTTAACTAGTTACTCCTCCCTGCAGACAAAGGAGGAAATGGAAATTTGGGGTGGGAGACGTTTAACAGCCTCTGGTGCACAGTCATTTCTACCTGTGTGCAGGTTCTGGTACATTCTGTGCACAGTAGAATGCCGTGTGATGATCAAGCCATGAGTCTGGGCTCCCAGGCCATGCAAAACCATTGTCACCCCTTTATAAACCTACCTTAAATGGCCCCAAGTTCAGTGATCGCTGAACTAAGGATGGGGGAACGTATAAACAGTCATAGTTCCTATTTTGCTGACTTTTCTCAAAATTAAAGGAAAGTTTGGTGCATAGAAACACAGTCTTGTACATGTAAGAATTTCATGGATGGTAAAGACAGGGTATTAGAAACCCAATGGGGTAGGAATGGATTATTAACTGCGGGAGGTGGTCACCTCAGAACTGCACCGCACAAAGTATTTGAGCATAAACATATGGGGACAGATGTTAAAAAGGTAAATGTAAAACTTGAAACCCTAGGGAAGTTAAACTTCTGGTATCTTACAATGGGGGAGGACATTTTAGGAATACAGTTTTTAGAAGAAATAAAGTGAATTATGGATTGGGCTAAGTTAAAAAAAACAGCTCACGTTCCATATGTATATCAGAAGGACCCACTAAAGGGAGAATTGGGGAAAATATCTGCAAGAGTTTTGTGGGATAAGATACGTAGAGCTCTTAAAAATCCATAAAAAATACCCACAAAGTTAAAATGTGGGAACGATGTGAGGTATGTGAGAATGCGTAGTACAGTGTTCATAATGGTGAAAAATAAAAAACCAACTTAATGGCCAGCAGTAGGGGAATGGTAAATAAATAACCTGTTCATATTATAATAACAGTCATACAATCATTTCAAGTCATGTTTTCAAAGAATTTTAATGATGTGGGGAAAATGCTTTCTATGTGATGTTTAAATGGAAAATGAATTAAAATTCTAAATTCCATATGAAGTAAAAAAAAAAAACAACCCACAGAGAAGCTATCAGGAGGAGATACTATAAAAATAAAAGAGATTATCCCTGGGTGCTAGAATTACAAGTGATTTTACTTTGTTCCTTTGTAATTTTATTTTGCAAGACTTCTACAGAGAGTACAAAGTTGTATACCTTTTATGGGAAGGCAAAAAGTAAACATTGCCAAGAAAGCGAACAGTGACATGTCATTTGCCAAAATAAATACATTTTGCAACCTGGGGGTAGACGGAACCTTGTCACTTGCCCTTACAGAATAATGTGGGTTTTTGGTATTTATGTCGTTGCTTTTGACCTCTATTTAAAATGATGGGTCTGGTGCATTTAAATTGATCTTATTTTATAGTCACCGATTACCTTTTTATAGTATCTAGTTAGAGGCAGATGGATAGAGTTGAATCAATAGGAATCTTAAAAACTTGAAAAAAAGCAAACTTTTTTCCTCCTTTAATAAGGGCTTGACTGATTTACGAATAGTTAGGTTTATAGATTTTTCCTTGAAGAAAAACTTTCTGCCTGGTTACATCTTGAGGTGGAATGATTTTCTTGAATTTGTAAATGAATGAAAAAAGCAATAATAGTATGACATAACTTAGCTGTTAAGACTATTTCTTTTTTGAAATTGATGAAAACCAGCACATTCACTGAAAGCCTACTACATTAGGAAGATTGTGATGAAAGATTTCTGGAATATTATGGAGAAACTGCTCAGTCTCCTTTCGAAGTTCCTTAGGTTTTAAAATTCCTATGTTCTCTTTTAACTAGCTCGCTGTACTACAACCTTCAAGAGAGCCATGATTTTAGGACATGTTCCAAACTCAAATATAATAAACTCCTGCCTGCCTAGGCAGTGGTCTAGCTGTTCACTACGGCAGCTGCTAGCCACGTATGACGTTAAAATAGATATATAATGGAATATTACTCAGCCATGAAAAAGAATGATATTTTGCCATTTGCAACACCATGGGTGGACCTGGAGGGTATTACGCTTAGTGAAATACGTCAGACAGAGAAAGACAAATACTGTATGTTATCACTTACATATGGAATCTAAAAAATATAATAGACAAAGTGATATAACAAAACAGAAGCAGACTCACAGACGTAGAGAACAAACCAGCGGTTTCCCGTGGGGAGAGGAGATGGGGTAGGGGATTAAGAGCTACAAACTACTATGTAGTAATTTCTCAGTTTTTGTCTTAATCATGGGATGCCCTACCACTTGGCACGTTTTTGTTTTTAGTCTGTTTCCATTCAGCCTCCCCTTGTCTGTCCATCTGTCTGGCATGCAGCTGCCCAAATGATTTTTCTGAAACAAACCTGATCATTTCGCTTCCTGGAATGAAACCCTGCAGTGCCTACTCCCACCTGCAGAGTGAAGTGCAGGAATCCGGGTCCTTATTTTGGCAAACCAGTCCTGAGTGGCTGACCCTTTGTAATGACTGTGTCTGGGTATTTCATGGGCTGTGATGTGCACAAACTAGATCGTAGGGTTCTGTGAGAACCGGCTGTAATTTTATCTGTTTTTCTACCCACCCTATCGGAATGTAAGTGTGGAATAGCCATGTTACTACAGGAAAAGTCCAGTTGGTCAAAAAGCACGTTATTTGCAAGCATTGATTCTTTAACTGGTTTTGGTAACGAATCACCTGTGAGACCGCGGACACCTTACCTGTGTGTGGGGATGCTGGGGTGGGGGGCGGGTTCCTGCTTCGCAGCATCCAGCGAGAGAGGAGGGAGAAGCAGGGTGGTGGAGTGTCTTGCCAACGCTGCCAAGGTAGATTGGGGGTTGACACATCGATTCTATTTACTGGTGAAAAATGTGTCCATCTTAGTGGTGATGATGACCTGTAGAAAGTGGATGCTTCTGCTGTGCTGTGACCTTGTTGTTGACCTTGTGTGGATATGTGCTCTTTAGTCTTCAATCCTGGTACTTTCTGTTACATGACATTGCATTTTGCCTGTTGTAATGAAATGGTAGCAGCTCTGATGGGACACCGTTATTTTCGGAGAGTTGAAAAACGAGTGAATACAATTACAGTGCTCTGATTTCTGTTGTTGTTGGTTGCCCTTAGGTAACTCTTCCTTCAGGATGAATTAAGAGAGGACGATCCACAGTTGTTAAGAATGGAGAACAGCGTGTCAGTTTCTAGCATGCAGGACCCTTCGTCTTCATCCTTGGAAAAACATCAGAGCTCAGCTGACCGTAACGGAGATCTTGATTCAGGTGCGATTTAGTTTTCTAAATGCATTTGGCCTTTTGATGTCTTGACCAATATCTTCCTGAAAATGTTTAGAAAATATTGGGGCAGCATTCTAGACCTCACATACTGCCTGTTCCTGGGATTTGCGGGCACGTTTATAAGCATATAGCAGCTCGAAAGTTATGCAAAATTTGGTTAGAAATACTGGGCACAGTGGGCTACATTATAGTGAGGTGACCCATCACTTCAAAAACTCAATGGCTTTATGATCCTGCAATTCCACTCCTGGCCATATATCCGGACAAAACTATAATTTGAAAAGATACATGCACTCTAATGTTCACAGCACTATTTACAATAGCCAAGATGTGGAAGCAACCTAAATGTCCATTGACAGATGAATGGGTAAAGGAGATGTGGTACATATATATATAGTGGAATATTACTCAGCCATAAAAAAGAATGAAATAATGCCATTTGCAGCAACATGGGTGGACCTGAAGATTATCATACTAAGTAAAGTAAGTCAGAGAAAAACAAATATCATATGATATCACTTGTATGTAGCATTAAAAATAGTACAAATGAAGTTATTTACAAAATAGAAACGCTCAAAGACACAGAAAACAAACTTATGGTTACCAAAGGGGAAAGAGGGGGAGGGATAAATTAGGAGTTTGGGATTAACAGATACACACTACTATATATAAAACAGATAAACAACAAGGACCTACTGTGTAGCACAGGGAACTGTATTCAGTATCCTGTAATAAACCATAATGGAAAAGAATCTGAAAAAGAATATATATATGTATAACTGAGTCACTTTGCTGTACAGCAGAAACTAACACAACATTGTAAATCAACTATACTCCAATAAAAAAAAACAACTCCGTGGCTTAATGCAGTAAATGTTTATAAATGGTTCACACTGTTGGAGCACGGTCAGTGGATGCTCTGTCCCATCTCAACATGGTGCTTCAAGGTTTGTCCCTGTAGGGGATGAGCAGGGCTGCAGGGTCTTGAATCAGCAATTAAATACTCTAGCACAGAAGAGGCTTTTGCTCAGAACCTCTTGAGCAGAATCAGTTGCGTGCTTCTTCTTTTTTTTTTTTTTTAACATTTTTATTGGTGTATAATTGTTTTACAGTGTTGTGTTATTTTCTGCTGTATAACAAAGTAAATCAGCTATATGCATACGTATATCCCCATATCCCCTCCCTCTTGTGTCTCCCTCCCACTCTCCTTATCCCACCCGTCTCGGTGGTCGCAAAGCACCGAGCTGATCTCCCTGTGCTGTGCCGTTGCTTCCCACTAGCTATCTATTTTACATTTGATACTGTATATATGTCAATGTTACTCTCTTACTTCGTGCCAGCTTACCCTTCCCCCTCCCCATGTCCTCAAGTACATTCTCTACATCTGTGTCTTTATTCCTGTCCTGCCCCTAGGTTCATCAGGACCATTTTTTTTTTTAGATTCCATATATATGTGTTAGCATATGGTATTTGTTTTTCTCTTTCTGACTTACTTCACTCTGTAGGACAGACTCTAGGTCCATCCACCTCACTACAAATAACTCAATTTCATTTCTTTTTATGGCTGAGTAATATTCCATTGTATATATGTGCCACATCTTCTTTATCCATTCATCTGTTGATGGACACTTAGGTTGCTTCCATGTCCTGGCTATTGTAAATAGAGCTGCAATGAACATTGTGGTACATGACTCTTTTTGAATTATGGTTTTCTCAGGGTATATGCCCAGTAGTGGGATTGCTGGGTCGTATGGTAGTTGTATTTTTCGTTTTTTAAGGAACCTCCATACTGTTCTCCATAGTGGCTGTATCAATTTACATTCCCACCAACAGTGCGAGAGGGTTCCCTTTTCTCCACACCCTCTCCAGCATTTGTTGTTTCTAGATTTTTTGTTGATGGCCATTCTGACCAGTGTGAGGTGATACCTCACTGTAGTTTTGATTTGCATTTCTCTAATGATTAGTGATGTTGAGCATCTTTTCATGAGTTTGTTGGCAATCTGTATATCTTCTTTGGAGAAATGTCTGTTTAGGTCTTCTGCCCATTTTTGGATGGGTTGTTTGTTTTTTTGATATTGAGCTGCATGAGCTCTGCTTGTATATTTTGGAGATTAATCCTTTGTCAGTTGCTTCATTTGCAAATATTTTCTCCTATTTTGAGGGTTGTCTTTTCGTCTTGTTTATGGTTTCCTTTGCTGTGCAAAAGCTTTTAAGTTTCTTTAGGTCCCATTTGTTTATTTTTGTTTTTATTTCCATTTGTCTAAGAGGTGGGTCAAAAAGGATCTTGCTGTGATTTATGTCATAGAGTGTTCTGCCTATGTTTTCTTCTACGAGTTTTATAGTGTCTAGCCTTACATTTAGATCTGTAATCCATTTTGAGTTTATTTTTGTGTATGGTGTTAGGAAGTGCTCTAATTTCATTCTTTTACATGTAGCTGTCCAGTTGTCCCAGCACCACTTATTGAAGAGACTGTCTTTTCTCCATTGTATACTCTTGCCTCCTTTATCAAAGATAAGGTGACCAAATGTACGTGGGTTTATCTCTGGGTTTTCTATCCTGTTCCATTGATCTATGTTTCTGTTTTTGTGCCAGTACCATACTGTCTTGATTACTGTAGCTTTGTAGCATAGTCTGAAGTCTGGGAGCCTGATTCCTCCAGCTCCGTTTTTCTTTCTCAAGATTGCTTTGGCTATTCGGGGTCTTTTTTGTTTCCATACAAATTGTGAAATTTTTTGTTCTAGTTCTGTGAAAAATGCCATCGGTAGTTTGATAGGGATTGCATTGAATCTGTAGATTGCTTTGGGTAATATAGTCATTTTCACAATGTTGATTCTTCCAATCCAAGGACATGGTATATCTCTCCATCTGTTTGTCTCATCTTTAATTTCTTTCATTAGTGTCTTATAGTTTTTTCATACAGGTCTTTTTTCTCCTTAGGTAGGTTTATTCCTAGGTATTTTATTGTTTTTGTTGCAGTGGTAAGTGGGAGTGTTTCCTTAATTTCTCTTCCAGATTTTTCATCATTAGTGTATAGGAATGCAAGAGATTTCTGTGCATTAATTTTATATCCTGCTACTTTACCAAATTCATTGATTAGCTCTACTACTTTTATGGTAGCATCTTTAGGATTCTCTATGTATAGTACCATGTCACCTGCAAACAGTGACAGTTTTACTTCTTCTTTTCCAATTTGTATTCCTTTTATTTCTTTTTCTTCTCTGATTGCTGTGGCTAAAACTTCCAAAACTATGTTGAATAATAGTGGTGAGAGTGGGCAACCTTGTCTTGTTCCTGATCTTAGTGGAAATGGTTTCAGTTTTTCACCATTGAGAACAACGTGGGCTGTGGGTTTGTCATATATGGCCTTTATTATGTTGAGGTAAGTTCCCTCTATGCCTACTTTCTGGAGAGTTTTTATCATTAAATGGTGTTGAATTTTGTTGAAAGCTTTTTCTGCATCTATTGAGATGATCATATGATTTTTCTCCTTCAATTTGTTAATATGGTGTATCACGTTGATTGATTTGCATATATTGAAGAATCCTTGCATTCCTGGGATAAACCACACTTGAGTATGCTGTATGATCCTTTTAATGTGCTGTTGGATTCCGTTTGCTAGTAGTTTGTTGAGGATTTTTGCATGTATGTTCATCAGTGATATTGGCCTGTAATTATTTAGTGTCCTTCTTTGTCTCTTATAATAGTCTTATTTTAAAGTCTATTTCGTCTGATATGAGAATTGCTACTCCAACTTTCTTTTGATTTCCATTTGCATGGAATATCTTTTTCCATCCCCTCACTTTCAGTCTGTATGTGTCCCTAGGTCTGAAGTGGGTCTCTTGTAGGCAGCATACATATGGATCTTGTTTTTGTATCCATTCAGCCAGTCTGTGTCTTTTGGTTGGAGCATTTAATCCATTTACACATAAGGTAATTATCGATATGTATGTTCCTATTACCATTTTCTTAATTGTTTTGGGTTTGTTATTGCAGGTGTTTTGCTTCTCTTGTGTTTCCTGCCTAGAGAAGTTCCTTTAGCATTTGTTGTAAAGCTGGTTTGGTTGTGCTGAATTCTCTTAACTTTTTCTTATCTGTAAAGGTTTTAATTTCTCCATAAAATCTGAATGAAATCCTTGCTGGGTAGAGTACTCTTGGTTTTAGATTTTTCCCTTTCATCACTTTAAATATGTCCTGCCACTCCCTTCCAGCTTGCAGTGTTTCTGCTGAAAAATCAGCTGTTAACCTTATGGGGAGACCCTTGTATGTTATTTATTGCTTTTCCCTTGCTGCCTTTAATATTTTTTCTTTGTATTTAATTTTTGATAGTTTGATTAATATGTGTCTCGGCCTGTTTCTCTTTTGGTTTATGCTGTATGGTCCTCTCTGTGCTTCTTGGACTTGACTGAGTATTTCCTTTCCCATAGTAGGGAAGTTTTCAACTATAATCTCTTCAAATATTTTCTCAGACCCTTTCTTTTTCTCTTCTTCTTCTGGGACCGCTATAATTTGAATATTGGTGTGTTTAATGTTGTCCCAGAGATCTCTGAGACTGTCCTCAATTCTTTTCATTCTTTTTTCTTTGTTCTGCTCCCTGGCAGCTATTTCCACCATTTTATCTTCCAGCTCATTTATCTGTTGGTCTGCCTCAGTTATTCTGTTTTCGATTCCTTCTAGAGTATCTAATTTCAGTAATTGTGTTGTTCATCACTGTTTGTTTGCTCTTTAGTTCTTCTAGATCCTTGTTAAATGTTTCTTGTATTTTCTTCATTCTGTTTCCGAGATTTTGGATCATCTTTACTATCATTACTCTGAATTCTTTTTCAGCTGGGGTGCCTATTTCATCTTCGTTTATTTGGTCTTGTAGGTTTTTACCTTCCTCTTTTGTTTGTAATATATTTTTTTGTCATTTCATTTTTTTTTTCTCTTTTTGATGAGTGGTGCTGTATTCCTGTCTTACTGGTTGTTTGGCCTGAGACATCCAGCACTGGAGTCTGCAGTCAGTTGGATAGAGCTGGGTCTTGGTGCTGAGATGAGAACCTCTGGGAGGCCTCAATCTGATTGATATTCCTTGGGGTCTGAGGTTCTCTGTTAGTCCAGCGGTTTGGACTCGGAGCTCCCACTACAGGAGCTCGGGCCTGACCTCTGGCCTGGGAATCAAGATCCTGCAAGCTTCATGGAGTCGTTAAAAGAAAAAAAAAAAAAAAGCAAAGGAAGAAAGAAAGAAAAAAAGGAGCAGTACAATATCAAAGAATAAAAAAGAAAATAAAATTAGAAAGATAAAAAATATATTAGGAAAAATAAAACTATAATTGAAACAACTGCAGCAAGGTGTAAAATAAAACCATAACAGAACAAAGGATAAAAAAAGGAGGGGGGGGGGGAAACAAGCTAAAAGGAGAGAACAATAACAAAGTATAAAGAATAAAATAAAATTAGAAAAATAAGAGATTTATTAGGAAAAATAAAAATATAAAAGAATCAACAACAATGAATCAACAAGGTAAAACAGAACCCGAATCTAAAAGAGGAAAAAAGAAAAGAAAAAAAGCCTTGGCTATGGGGGTGGAGTTTAGGCAGGGGTGGAACTTAGGCAGGGGCGGGGTTTAGGGTGGGGCGGGACCTATGCGTGTGGGGGGGGGCGTTGGAGCGTGGGGCGGGGCCTTGGCTCAGGACCCGCGGAGCTGGAAAAGGCCCTGGGGGCGGGGCCTAAGCAGGGCGACTTGGAGGCCGCGCCTCTGCTTAGGACCTGTGCGGAAGGAGAGAGGCAGCATGTGGAAAGGAGGGCCTCTGGAGTGTGGGGTGCCGGAGTTTGGAGGTAGGGTCCTGGGCGAGGGTGTGTGGATGGGGTTTAGGCCCCGCGCATTGGAGGGCGTCTCCGAGTGTAGAGATGGGGCTCTGGGTGGGGGGGTTTAGGGGCGGGGCTTGGGTTCTGCGCAGCAGGAGGGAGGCTCCGAGGGCAGAGGATTAGGCCCGGGAGCTCAACAGGCTCCCCGGTTCTTAAGTGGACAGGGAACGCACTGGCCCCGTTCCTCGTGGCCCTCCCCCACCGTCTCCCCCAGGGTCTCTCCTGTCGCCGCTGGACCCCTAACCGTGGGTGGGTCCCGCTGGGTGTAGGAACTCCTCTCCTCCCCCAGCCGCCCCTCAGGGATGCCTGTCCGCGTTTCCAGCCTTTACTTTTGCTCCCCCTTCCCTCCCTCCCACTCCCTCAGGACTCACGTGGCTGGAGGGGGCCTCAGTGGGCAGAGGATCAGGCCCGGCGTCTCATCAGGCTCCTGGGGGCCCAAGTGGCCAGGGGAAACCTGGCCACGCTCCCTTTAGATCCTCTGCCCTCCCAGGGGTTCCCCAGTTCCCCCCTTCGGGCATGGGATCCCTTCCCCTCCCTCAGCCGCCCTTCAGGGGCGCCAGTCCCGTCCTGCCTCCACTTCTCCTCCCCCTTCACTCCCCCGAGGCCCTGCATCCTACCTGGTCACTGGGGGTTCCTCCCGCCCCCTTAGGTGTCCGTGGTGCCCCACTGGTGCCTGGTAGGTGCCCTAGTTGTGAGGAGCCGCGAATTCTGCGTCCTCCTAATAGCCATCTTGACTCTGCCTCTAGTTGCGTGTTTCTGCCACTGCAAGGGAGGTGGGGGAAATAGGATTTTCCCCTATGTGCCCGGTAAGAGAGGGCAAGAGGATCTGCCCAAGCATCGAATGCCCCTTCCCAAGACCCTTTCTTTTTTTTTTTGGCTGCACCTTGAGGCTTGTGGGGTCTTAGTTCCCCCACCAGGGATTGAACCCAGACCACGGCAGTAAAAGCGCCAAGTCCTAACCACCGGACTGCCAGCGAACTCCCCCTAAGACCTTTTGAAAACCTGGAAGGAATCTTTCAGAAAAGTACATGATGTGAAAGTATTTAGGTCATGTGAATTTGCACTAAAATATTTCTCCTTGTAAGAAATCCCAAACAAAGCAAAAGCAATCTTTGGTTGAATTTCATGTTTAACCAAAGAATTCATAAATGTAACTACTAACTACTTACATGATAGTTTATTTTAAAAAGATAATTTTTTAAAAAGAAAGGATTGCATTATTTTCGTAACAGCAAATTATACAAGGACAACTGAGCTCTCTGAATCATAAACGTTTGCTGTGGTGAATTCATGTAAACAAAAAGAGCATTAACTCACTGGGCGATTTGACCACCATCCAAAAGTTATGAGATGTGTCTTTGCATTTTGATGAGACCAGGCAGTGACAGGATTACAGATTGCTTGATATCATTGAGTTTCTTAGATTATGTTTCTCAAATAATATCTGTACCTGGAATTATCTTTTTATCTGCAAAAAAATCTGGAAAACCCTGAAATAATTGCCTACCTATGTTGAAAGATGTTAGTACCTGTTTCAAAATTGGCTTAGTTCTCCCCACTTGTGTTTTTCTGTACATAAAGTAGGAGTGAGAAAACTTCTAAAAGCAGAGCTGAGCCTTTGTCTCCCGATGGAAATGTGGAAATTCTCTTTCAGAGAGAGCATAGCCTCATAGCTGAAGGTTCATCCTAATCATTCTACTTTTATTTAAGTACAAATATACTTTAAAGAAGTCTTTATTACATTTGCTAAGTGAGGTTATCTTCCCACTTTTGGCGTCACTGAGCTTTTATTGTGTTTTTGTCGGGCACACATCTGATGCCTGTTACTGCGTTGTTTTCAGCGGTGTGTTTTCAAAGCTGTTTCCAAGCCAACCGTGTGTTGAGTTTTCATTTTCATGCAGCTGCGGTATAACTCAAGCATGAGTAGATCCTGAACCCATTAATGATAATATGGTGTCGGGAATATTATTTGTACTGACTTTCTTTTGGGGTGATTCCATGACTGGGGAAGCATGAGCGTCAGGTTCGGCACATCTGCAGCGGGGGGATGTGTGCAGTGGGGAAAACTTATCCGACGCATGTGGTTAGTTCTTGCTCTTGTGTGGGGCAGCCTGCATCATCCAAGGTGTTAAGATCTTTAGTAGAAATAGTAGCTCTAAATTACCTCTAAGTGATCCTAACATTTTTCAGATCTTGGTCCTGACTCACTTTTTTCTTTTTTCCTATATGCCTAACGTGTCCTTTCTCCTTGGAATTTCCCTATGTCCTTGTGTGGTGAGGAGGCATTTAGATGGTGCCACAAAGACGGATTTCCTAGAGAGGAAACAGATTTAAGGCAGGATCTAAACCTTCGTGGTGAGCAGAGGCCGACTTGTAGAAACTCAAATCTAGTTTGGAACATTGAGACGTTAACAGACTCACGTGTGAGTCTTCAAGTAGTTTATTTTCCCTAGGAGTTTCCTTTTAACCGGTTCATCAGTAAAATAGTTTCCGTTCTGGAATCGGTCTTGGGGCTATTTGGTTCTGGGACCCGCTGTGACGTGCTTAGGGCTGGATGGCATCTTGGTGCCAAGGTTCTTTTCCCCAGAAGTTTCCAGATGAGATTCATGTGTTGGATGAACCAGAGAGGGCACAGACAGCCTGCAGCTGCTTCTCCGTTGGCTGGCAGGTGCGCGAGGAGAGGTTTGTGGTCCTGAGTTCCAGCTGTCTGGCAGGCACTCTTAAGTACTTCCCACGTGTTGGGTCCCTTCATCCTTCTGCAGCCCAGTGAGACAGCTGCTTTTATTAGCCCTGTTTTATAGATGAGGAAACATCGGATGACAAGAGTCACTTGGCTCTTGTGTTCCAGCCAGGATCTCATCTCAAGCATCCCGAGGCTCTGAAACGCTGGGCTGTCCCTGCCGTTCGGTGCAGGGAGAAGTTACCCTCATACATACGGGTTCCTGTGAGCACGCTTCCCCTGCCCCTACCACCCCACACTTTATGGGGCCAGGCGCAGCTCAGATTCCTTCTTGTCCTCTCCTCCACTTGTCCCCCGTCCCTCCCCGGTCCCCATGTGTCATGTGACACACAACTGCATCTCCCTGAGAAGCAGCTATACTCTGGCTCTTCTCTGCCAAAGTTTTGGGGCCGTAGGATGGAGTCTAAGGTGGCTCCCCTGGGGGTGTGCGCATCTTGTGCTGCTGAGGTCCGCCCCCTCACCCCCAGCTGCTGCGATTCCTTGCATGATGGTCCACTTTGCTGCACTAGAAACTTCAGCTTAAAACAAATGACTCGCATGAGCAGCTTTTTTATTTTTCACTTTTGCCTCTTTGCCTAAGGAAGGCTCAGAGAGTGTTGGGGTCCATGACTGACACTCGCGTCCTGTCAGTGAAATAGGCAGCGTGTAAAATTCCTCCTCCTCCTGGGGGGCACCGAGGCCTCGCTGGCAGACAGCCTGGGCGGCCCTGTTACTGGGCACAGAGAAGGAAGGGGACCGGGATTGTTCCTGGAGTGCTCGGTTTCTCCATTTGTAATTTGCTTGCTGGTGATAAAAGCGAGCAAAATAGTATGCCGACATAGTGATCAGTAGATTCCTTGACATTCTTTTTCCAGGCCAGCTAAATGTAATTTGCTGATGAAGTCTGCAGATAAAGTGGCATTGCACATTTAGACGGGGCAAGCCACCGAGTGAAAGAATTACACTGGAAATGTGGGCTTTTTTTTTTTTTTTTGGACTAGGAGTATTTAACCAGAGTCCCATGGGCTCTTCTATTTGGGAAGGAAAGGAGTCAACATTCTTAGTAGAAAAATCTGGATCTCTTACTCTTCCAGCCGGGGACTAGTTCAATGTGACTCAATAATATTTCTCCTCCTCCCCTTTTTAAAGTCTCTTTTGAATACTTGTTGCCTCCCCTAGCTAGGAGATGGGGTGTTTAGTTTTTCCTGGAAAGTCTCTCTGGCCCCCTGGGGTCTGGGTGGCCGAGACACCCTTGAGGACCTTGTGTTCCGGTGCCTGTCCCCCCACCCTGTACCCCCCGCCCCAGGTGTAGTCCTGCAGCTGTGAACTCAGACCTAGGATTGATGTTGGCTAGTCCTTTCTGAGTTTTATCAGTACCCTGTGTCTGTTTAATGTACTCACAGTGGAAACATTTTCTAAACCTTGTGATCCTACCAACCGACTATCAGCAGTTAAAATGACAAAGATTGAATGTCTTCTTCCTTTCTCTATCCACTTAAAAAAAAATATCTAGCGCACAAGAAGGTGCCCTGTAAGATTTCATTCATTCTGAACCTGCTGATTCTCTATTCCTTGACTGGGTGCTGGTGACAGGTTTAACATTCTCCTCTGCAAGATTAGTCTTATTTCAGCTTGTTACATTCTACAACCCAAGATCTGATGACTTAAAAAAAGGTAATGAGTCCTGTGTTGATTCCATTTTTCACTGTAAAGTCGTTTGCACTCCCACTTTGAGTATTCTTTTTCTAGTTAACATGAACGATTCCAGTCACATACACAGCTCTCTGTGTTCTAGAATTGGATCACCACTAAAGAACACTCCCGCCTTCTTCTGAGCTGTGACATTTCCTTAGTAGCTTTTCACAGTCTGCTTGCATGACATCGTGGGGAAATGCCTCTGACCAGTTCCAATGCAGAGAAAAGAGGCCGTCAGAGTTTCCTTGATAAAATGTTTACGAGTTTAAGAAGTTTATGAATCAGCTGTAAATATTTGCTCCGGGTTTATGAGACCTCCACTCATAAACACTGTGTGTCTGTCTCTTGCTCTTTGAAATGTCTTTAGAGAATCAGCTGCTCAGGGCATAGGTGGCGGAGGAAGTGTTACATGTTACAGGTTCCGAAAACCCTCAATTTTGTGTTTGATTTTATTGTTAAAACAGCATACTTAGAGTTAAAGGCATAAAGGTTTTAATCTTTACAATCCCATTCTAGGTCTGACTCTTGGTTGCTTTTTAAAGTGTTTGTTTTGATGGCAGAGAGCAGCAGAGCTTTCCTGGGCACGATCTTACTGACTCACATGTGGGGAGGGGGTGGGTCCCAGTGGTACCTTTTCCTTTCTTTCTTTTTTTATGGATTTTATTTATTTATTTGTTTATTTATTTATTGGCATGTGGGATCTTAGCTCCCTGACTAGGGATGGAACCCGAGCCCCTTGCACTGGAAGTGGGGAGTCTTAACCACCAGACTGCCAGGGAGGTTCCACCTTTTCCTTTCTTGATTGACGGGAGTGAATGCTGGAGCGAGCAGGAAAGCTGCTACAGCGTCTTTTATTGGGAGAAGAGACGGAAACGTAGCTTGTAATGAATTAAAATTGGGTGGAAACAAAATTTTTGTTAACAGCCTAGATGAGGGTTGTAGGAAGGATCAAGAGCTCTGATGAAGGGTCTCAAAGTTGCAATTGGGAGGTTTAAGCCTTGGTCTTCGCCTCACCACTGCCTCCAAGTGGTGGAATCATCAGGTCTCTTGCGGTCCTGTTGAGGTTCATCAGGGTGCAGCGGGCAGCTCCTAAAGGCTCAGTCTCCACCCGAGTGTTTCTGATTTGGAGGAGCCCGATCCGTTTTCAGCAGCCGGAATTCTCCAAAAACTGCTCTTCCGGGACCTAGTGCCTCTGTCGGCTCAGGGCCGAGTGTCACACCCACATCCTCTGCCGGCTCTCTCCTCCTTCTTTGCAAACAGGCCCCAGGAGCCCTGCCCCTTCTGTCCTCCTCCCCGAGGGTGGCAACTGCCTCCCGCCCACCCCCCACCTCCTGGGTCCTCTTGCTGCCTGACTTGGCCCTGGACACATTAGCGCTCACCACCACAGAGACAGATAAGCTGGCCCCGGGGTCCGCCTTGGATCCTCCAGGTGGAGAAGGGGGTGGTGGTGGAGCGGGGCTGCCTGACCTGGGAAGGTGCCTCGGAGAAGTTCCAGCTTCCACCCCAGACCACCTGCGTTGGACCCCTGCTTCGTAGCTGGACAGTTGTGCGACCTGTTAAGTCCCTTGAGTGCCCGTCTGTCAGGGTTCTTGGAACAAGGATTAAATAAGGTGCTGCATGTAAAGCAGTTAGAGGAGGGCTGACACCCCCAGTTCTCATCACTGCTGTGACAGCCTGTGGTCTCTGGGTGGAAACGGAGGTGCCTGTCAGGGCTGGAGCTGCAGGGCCTGCAGGAGGCGTGGTTTGAGCGGACGCTGGACGGGAGGGTGTAAAGAAAGCACAGACTTCCACTGCAACAAGTCAGCTACCCCGGAGATTCCGTCCCAGGCCACCGTGGCAAGGAGACGGTGCTGCGTCCGTGCCTCCGGCTAGTGGGTCAGGAAGCAGACTTGATCATTGATGCCCAGTGCAGCTGGGGTGAAAAGAATTGTGGGCAGAACTGTTGGGTGACCCCCTGAGGCATTTTCTAGAGCGTGACTGCTTTCCCTTTGGGTTTGCCGCCCTGCCTTTAGCAGCTGGAAACCCGCCTCACAGCCCTTGGTAAGTGGTAGCTGCAGGACCTGCTGGCTCTTTCCAGGGAGCACGATTCTGATGGGAGGGCCTAAACCCCGGGGTGACTCTGCATCTTGCAAGAGCTCCAGGGGAAAGGTTTTCTCTTCAGGTGGCTTTTTCTGTTCTCGGACATTTAATCATAGACCACCTTATTAAAGTTGGAGGTGGAAGTTCTTAGCAACTTGGCTTTAGAAGACGATGTTTAAGGTAACTGCCTTTTGGCTTAGCATCTTCTGATGTTACAAAAATTATCCTCTTCTATCAATTCCTGAGACTAGATAGAGTATTACAAGAAAATAACTTTTCCCACTTATAATTTATAATCTTGAGGAGAAAAAAAATAGTGATAGTGACTCCAAGAAGTCTTTCTTATACCCCCAGTCACTAATTCCTCCGGCCCACCTGCCGGGTTATTCCACTTCTGCATTAATACACGATTGATCGCAGTATTTCTTCTGGGCCAGTGAAATGGGCTTTTGCTAATAGAAGATACACAGGTTGAACGTCAGTATCCATTGAGTGTTATGGAAAGAAAGGAGAGTCTTAACTTTTGAAGCACTAAATGGCCTGCATGTTTGGACAACCCTTACTACTGAGTGTTCCTTCCTTATAACAGCCTTGCAAATAGGTTAAAATAATGTTTACGGCTCATCAGTTTTTTCCAATGGAAACTATGACATCACATTTATGTTATCTATATTTTAAAGTGAGTTATTTGGTGCTTTTCAACTATACCGATTGTATCTTACTGTACAGTCTGAAATGTTTTGGGAATTGCTTGATTTCCTCCAAAACAGTGATGGTTTTAAGAGCCACATCATACATTTGATTGCATTTCTCCTTGTTCCTTGTCCTTGGAGAAATGCGTGTCCTGTAGGTTTCCACCTGGGTGCCTTGCCCTGAGAGCTCTGTCTCAGGAGAAGGCAGGAGAGGGTCCCTGGAGGGGGTGGGCGTGGGGTCAGTCTGAGAGCTGCTCAGTTCCTGTGGCTAACTGGCCGGGCGCCTCACACACCTGAGCAGTCCTTCTGGGTCTCAGTTTTTTTCCTTGAAATGACTTTGGAGTCAATGCTTTCTGAGCCCCAAAGATCTATGATATTACTTTATAATCTCCAGCTGTTGTACTCTATATACATCAGGGTGCTTACTTGGTGTCCAGTGGTTTCCTTCACCTTGTCCTCCAACCTCCCCAAACACTGGAGTGTCTCCAGTGGATAATCTCAAACAGGCTAACATGCAGCAACTACGCCTTGAAGCAAATCTCATTTCATTTACTGAAGAGCCCTTAATCTTACCCTTGATTCTGTCATGGTAGTCCAAGCAGAATTTCTTCAGGGTTTTCCTTGATTTCCTCTCCTCTCTCCTCTCCTCTCCTCTCCTCTCCTCTCCTCTCCTCTCCTCTCCTCTCCTCTCCTCTCCTCTCCTCTCCTCTCCCCTCCCCTCCCCTCCCCTTCCTTCCTTTTCCCTTTCTTTCCTTTCCTTGTTCCCTTCCCTCCCTCCCTTTTCCCTTTCTTTTCTTTTCTTACCTTCTTTCTTTTACATGAAGTATAGTTGATTTACAGTATTGTGTTAGTTTCAGGTGTACAGCAAAGTGATTTCTTTATACATATATGTATATATATTCTTTTTTTTGATTCTTTTCCATTATAGTTTTTTACAAGATATTGAATATAGTTCCCTGTGCTATACAGTAAATCCTTGTTTATCTGTTTTATGTACAGTGGTATGTATCTGTTAATCCCATACTCCTAATTTATTCCCCCCACCTTTGGTAACCATAAGTTTATTTTCTATGTCTGTGAATCTTTCTGTTTTGTAAACAAGTTCGTTTGTACTATTTTTTATATTCCACATGTAAATGATATCATATGATATTTGTATTTTTCTGACTTACTTCACTTAATATGATAATCTCTAGGTCCATCCATGTTGCTGCAAATGGCATGATTTAATTATTTTTTATGGCTGAGTAATATGCCATTGTGTATATAGACCACATCTTCTTTATCCATTCCTCTGTTGATAGACACTTAGGTTGGTTCCATGTCTTTCTTGAGTTACCTGTCTCTAAAATCAGCAAACAGAAGCTTTGCAAAGAATTCAACAGTATTCTCCTACACATTGAATTTGTTTCTCTCTTGCATGAAGGATTTTCTGGTTTACATGGAAGGCCAGTGCCTTTCCATTCTTCACACTAGTATTGATATGCTGCTTCTTTTTTTTTTTTTTTTGTCTTTCGACAGAAGAAGGCTCAAGCTTGGAGGAAACCGGCTTTAACTGGGGAGAGTATTTGGAGGAGACGGGGACCAGTGCGGCTCCTCACACATCGTTCAAACATGTAGGTGACCTCCTTTCTCCTCTGACCTGTTTGCGGGGGTGGGAAGGGGGTCTTCAGGAAGATACCAAACTTATTGGAAGAAAGGGAATGAGAAGAAAAGAGAAATTTGGCCAAGATTTCTTAGAAATGCGAAGGAGATGTGGAAGTGAGTTTGATTTTCACAGAGGGCTGCAGGGAAGGTGGGCGTTGCTTTAATCCAGGGCTGGGCCCCGGGGTGGTGCTCAGCATGCGAAATGGTGTGTGGTCTTAACCTCATTCTGTGCCTCAAAAAGCCAGATTAGAATGATGTGTTCTCTGCTGTCTGGGGCGCACAGCCCAAGACAGGTAAGGTTGATGTGAAGAAATAAAAAGCCAGCAAACTAGGCAAGTAGGTGTCAATGAGTAATGTCTTCTTAGGAGATGTAATGGCTGTATATTTTAAGTTTGAATTGATATTTTTCTTTTGAAAAGGCACCTAAAAGCGTTAGAGCCATTTGTGGACAGATGAGTCAAATTACAGGAAAGACCATAAATATTCAGGAAATGTTTGGATCTAACCAAAAAAAAATCACCCTCATCTATACTGTTTTTTGAACAATGCAAATAGCATGCCAAGCAGAGGGCAAGTCCCAGGAAGTAAAAAAATTAAGTTTTTACCAGATGTTTGCTTAGATATGAGATTTTGGTAATATATCATTAGCGAGAAAAAGGTTGAGTTTCCAGGACCTAAGTTCTTAGGTATTACTATTGCTTTATTGGAAATGAAAATTTAATACTGAGAAACATTTTTTTCCCCCCACTGGGCCTTTCCAAGGCAAAGATTTAGCTTCAGTATCATAAGCAAATTGGGGGACTTTCTCAACCTGGTCTTCCTTCTGGCTCTTTTCTTGAATTAAGAAGCCACTTTATTTTAAGGCGACATTTTATTCTTTTTGGAAGTGAAGTGTTCCTTTGAAAGGGAATTTAAGACCTTATTAAATTTGCATGACCTCGTTAAGGGTGGATCGTATTCCGATTCTCTTTTTATACTGACACTTATACTGTGATAATTGCTGGTTTATTATGAATGGGATTGTGGCCATTTAGTGAAACCAAGAGTGAAATATTAAAACATAATAAAACTAAAACTCACCCAGCATACAGTGTGGATTCCGTTTTGCAAAAGCCATTGTAACATCTGCCTTTTACGATGCCAGGATGACTTGGTTAGATTTCTCCAGGCGCTTTAGGAATGAGATATAGATCAACAGCTTTTTCCTTCCTTTTCTGTACCGGAAGTCCTCAATATCTCTGCATACGGAGTCAGTCCTGTTCTCTTTCATCTAATCCATTCTCCTGCCCCACTTTCAGGCACAGTATAGTGCCCTGTACTGTGCATGCAGAATGTCCCCAGGCCTGTCTGCCAGGCTTAAAGGAAGAATAGCCCAGGACCCATGGGCGAACAGTTCATAATTCCATCATTTTTTAAGCAGCAGCTACTCAGGGACATCCGATGTGCTGGCCTTAGAATATTATAACTCACCAGGATGGAAAGCTTTCTTTTGCAAGGAGGGCTGATGAATATTAATAGATGATAACCCTTCATTAAAAAAAAAAGAAAATCCATTTTCTGAGGCTGCACTGTTCACGCAGTAGCCACTAGCCATCCAGCACTTGGAAAGTGTGTCATCCAAATTGAGATTGAAACCAAGTAGGACCCTGCAGGGCCTTCCTGAGAACAGACCCCGCTGTGTCCCCACCTCCAAAACTTTAGCCTCTTAAGGCTTTCTCTGAGTTGCAAGGAGCAAATTTAATCAGAGAAGAAAATGCAGAAACTAAGGAAAGCAGTCAAGCAAGACAAAATAATAATAGTTTAGCCATAACACAAATTCAGGGGCCCTTAGTTCCTCCTCAGGGGCTTAGATAATATCCTGAGCCGTATCCTTGAGTTGATTTGCAGATACGGAAACCCCACCAGGTAGAAGAAGTTAACTGCATGCTGACCACCAGCAGGTAGACCCCAGACTGGTTGGAACCAGAAGGTTGATGATTGAGATTCTCAAAACATCGCCCTGTTACCTCACCACCAACCAGAGAATTATTCGCGAGCTGGTGACACACCCTGTGACCCACACCCCTCACCTTGCCTTTAGAAACCCTTCCCTGAAAGCCATTGGGGAGTTTGGGTCTTTTGAACATGAGCTGTCCGTTCTCTTGCTTGGTGCCCTGCAGTAAACTCTGCACTTTCCTTCACCACAGCCCGGTCAGTAGACTGGCTTTGCTGCACCTCTGACTAGCGGACCCAAGTTCTGTTTGGTAACAAGATGTGCTGTAAGTGTAGAATACACACCAGATTTCAGAGGCTTCATTGGAAAATTAAAACATAAAATTTGGGCTTCCCTGGTGGCGCAGTGGTTGAGAATCTGCCTGCTAATGCAGGGGACACGGGTTCGAGCCCTGGTCTGGGAAGATCCCACATGCCACGGAGCAACTAGACCCGTGAGCCACGACTACTGAGCCTGCGCATCTGGAGCCTGTGCTCCTCAACAAGAGAGGCCGCGATAGTGAGAGGCCTGCGCACCGCGATGAAGAGTGGCCCCCGCTTGCCGTAACTAGAGAAAGCCCTAGCACAGAAACGAAGACCCAACATAGCAATCAATCAATCAATAAAATAAATCTTTAAAAAAAAAAAAAAAGAACGTAAAATTTCTCACTACTGTATTTTTATATTGGTTCCCTTTTGAAATGGTGCTGTTTGGGATCTGTTGGGTTAAATAAAATACATTACTAAAATTAATTTCATCTGTTTTATCTCTTTTTTTTTAAAGTGGCCACTAGAAAATTTAACGTCACACCAGTGGCTTACATTACATTTCTCTTAGATGGTGCTGATCTAAGGCAACAGAAAGATTAAGTGCTGTGTTTTCAGTCATTCACATAATCTTCTGGATGGACGTGTCTAGTGTAATGACGGATCTTCTGTGTTCCTTAAGGTTGAGATCAGCATTCAGAGCAACTTCCAGCCGGGGATGAAATTGGAGGTAGCCAACAAGAAGAACCCGGACACGTACTGGGTGGCCACGGTCATCACCACCTGTGGGCAGCTGCTGCTTCTGCGCTACTGTGGTTACGGGGAGGACCGCCGGGCCGACTTCTGGTGCGACGTGGTGATCGCGGATCTGCACCCCGTAGGGTGGTGCACGCAGAACAATAAGACCCTGATGCCCCCGGATGGTGAGCACGGGCTGGCCCAGCTCTTGGGCATCACTTATAATGCTTGTAGAGAAAACCTTATAGAGATTCAATAACTGATATCCTAGGAAGGTCCAGCACTTTCAGGGTCTCTCCTTGAGTTGCATTAGCCTGAGGGTGCTGGAGTGAGGGGGGGACGGGGTGCATTTTCAGATGTTGGAGCTGAGCCCGACGGTTGAGCCCACCATGGCCTTTATGCCTTTGAGCTTAATCCTCGGGTGGGTTTCTGGAGGTAGGAAAGGAAGACTGAAGGGATGCCCGTGATGGAGGCCTTGTTCTCCCTTTGCTGATGGATTATCTTGCTTTTCTTTTGCTTTAGAGACTTGATGTTTTGAATAGTGCTATAGTGCATCAGAAACAGGTTTCTCTAATACGTTTTAATCTGTCTTGTTGTGGGGAGACTGTCAAGGTGAGAAATATGTAGAAAACCAAACAGCTGAGGAGAAATGACATTACTCTCAAAGAGATTGCCAAAGCTTGTCTAGATTAGATCCACTTAGTTGCTGGAAAATGGTGGTTCTCTACTGGGGCGATTTTACCCCCCAGAGACATCCAGTGATGTCTGCAAGCATTTTTAGTTGTGAGAGGGGAGGAGGGGGGTGCTGCTGGCGTCTGGTGGGAGGGGCCAGGGATGTTGCTACACGTCCTACAATGCACAGCAACCCCCCCAGACGGTGACATGATTGGGCTCAAACTGCCAGTAGTGCTGACTTGGAGAAATCCTGCTGTAAAAGAATGGGCTGCCTCTTAGGATGATCAGGAACTCATCCGATCCTGTACGTGAGAGAAACTGCCTTACCAAAAAGCTGAATCTCAACACCCTGTCCTCTTTGCACTTGAAAACTCCTGATGCTAATTCTCAAGCAGGTGTAATGTCTCCTTAGGACCTACCTGCCTGCCTATCTTAATTTTGACTTGATATTTTTATTTCGAAGCAACGCGTAAAGTATTAGAGCTGACCCCGAGGTTCCTTGCGTCCATCCTATTCACAATTGCTTTTCCCTTCTGGAGCATTTGTAAAGTTACGTAGAGAAGGGTCATAACAAATGCACGGAGTTTGAGTTGCATTTACGTGACGTGTGTAAGGAGTGAATCCGTTGCCTTGGTCTTAGCGAATGTGTTGGCCCTTTATTGTCTCAGAAAGAAGAGAGAAGGCCCTTCTTTCTTTACTTATTATTTTTAAAAATTTATTTATTTTATTTTATTTATTTTTGGCTGCGTTGGGTCTTTGTTGCTGAGCGCAGGCTTTCTCTAGTTGCGGGGAGCAGGAGCTACTCTTCGTTGTGGTGCGCGGGCTTCTCATTGCAGTGGCTTCTCTTGTTGCGGAGCACGGGCTCTAGGCGCACAGGCTTCCGTAGTTGTGGCACGGGGGCTCAGTAGTTGTGGCACGGGGCTCAGTAGTTGTGGCTCGCGGGCTGTAGAGCGCAGGCTCAGTAGTTGTGGCGCACGGGCTTAGTTGCTCCGTGGCATGTGAGATCTTTCCAGACGAGGGCTCGAACATGTGTCCCCTGCATTGGCAGGCGGATTCTTAACCACTGTGCCACCAGGGAAGTCCCCTTTCTTTCCTTCTTGCACTAGGTCTTTTCACCTGCCCTCCCCTTTGCCTGGAACCTCTCCCTCTCCTTTCCTCCTCTGCCCGTCAGCTGATCTAACCCTTCCTCAGGGAACCGAGGTCAGACCCTGTCTTTGCTCCCAAGGCCTCGTGAGCCTTTAACGCTGATGACGTTTGCACCTGTGTCTCCCCCCACAAAGCTTTTTTTTTTTTAATGAGATATAATTCACATACTATAAAGTTCATCCCTTTAAAGTGTATACAGTTCAGTGATTTTTGTAGTCACAAAGTTGTGCAACCATTATCGATGTCTGATTCCAGAGTGTGTTCATCCCCCCATAAAGAAACCCTGTACCCTTTACCAGTCACTCTCCATTCCCCCCACCCCGGCCCGGGCAGTCACAGATCCACACTTTCTGTTTCTGTAAACCTGCTTATTCTGGACATTTCACATATGTGGAATTGTATAATATGTAGCTGTTAGGAAATGACTGCTTTTCCTTAGCTCAACCATGTTGTAGCAAGTATCAAGGCTTCATTCCTTTTCATGGCTGAATAATATTCCATTGCAGGGAGACCACGTTTTGTTTATCCATTTGTCAACTAATGGGCGTCTGGGTGTACCTGTCCTTTCAGTTGTGTGGTTCTTCGAATAGAGAACTTTTGCCCCCCCGAACAGGAAGATCAGCGCTGAGAGTTCACCCCTGTGCGAGCCCAGCCATAGCTCACATTACCTGTGCCAGGTGTGATCTCAGTACACAGTCATTGACCGATGCTGTGATCTAGTGGAGACATTAAAATGTTGCTGGCCCAGGGGTCTGGGGTGCCTTCAGGAAAGGAATCAGTGCCGGCACCTGGCAAGCAGCACCTGTCCCTTTCTCCTAGCATTTGGGTCCAGATTAGTTGCATCCTTACGTCTTCCCTCCCTCATGGAGGACTTTTCAGGTGAGCACGGGAGAATGGGTGTTAATATCAGGCTTTGTTTGTTACTTCCGACCTGGTTTGAGTGGTGGGTGAGGTTGTGCACTGTCCTGCTTCTGGTACTGCCTGTTTCCCTTCACTCTAGGCCCAGCTGGCATTGTGTCCTGGCACTTCAATTTTTAAAAATTTCTTTATTTGTATTCTTTTAATTTTATTGAACTATAGTTGATTTGCAATATTGTGTTAGTTTCAGGTGATACGGCACAGTGATTCAGTTATACATATATGTGTGTGTGTGTGTGTGTGTGTGTATGTGTATGTGTGTGTATATATATATATATGTATATATATATTCGTTTTCAGATTATTTTTCCTTATAGGTTATTATAGAATATTGAGTGTAGTTCCCTGTGCTATACAGTAGGTCCTTGTTGTTTATTTTATATATAATAGTGTGTATATTAATCCCAAACTAATTTATCCCTCCCTCACCTTCCCCTTTGGTAACCATAAGTGTATTTCCTATGTCTGCGAGTCCTGTTTTGTAAATAAGTTCATTTGTATCATTTTTTTAAGATTCCACATATAAGTGATATCATATGATATTTGTCTTTCTCTGTCTGACTTACTTCACTTGGTATGATCATCTCTAGGTCCATCTATGTTGCTGCAAAGGGCATTATTTCATTCTTTTTTATGGCTGAGTAATATTCCATTGTATATATGTACCACATCTTCTTTATCCATTCCTCTGTCGACGGACACTTAGGGTGCTTCCATGTCTACTTTGTATTTATTTATTTTTTATCCTCTTTACACATTTGAAGTGTCCAGTACATTATTGTTAACTCTGATTGTGGTCAGATCTCTAGAAACCTTTTCATCTTGCATGAAACTTTATACACGCAGAACAGCAACACCTATTTCCCACCCTGACCCCAGCCCCTGGCAACCACCGTTCTCCTCTCTGCTTATGGGAGCTTGATTGCTTTCGATGTCTCAGAAAAGTGGAATCGGGCAATGTTTGTCCTTCTGTGACTGGCTTATTTCACTTAGCATAATGTCTTCTAGGTTCATCCATGTGGTAGCCTATGACACGATTTCCTTCTTTTTAACTGCTGAATAATATTCCATCTGGCTTTGAATTAAAACAGCCACTGAGGTGAGACCATAAGATTATTTAATATCCCTGTGATTTCCGATCTGTCATGAAAAAAAATCAGTCTTTTTTTCATTTTCCAGCTTCTTGTGAACTATATAGTTATTATGATTCCTTTAAAATTTTTTAAAAATTGAAGTATAGTTGGTTTACAATATTATATTAGTTTCAGGTGTACAGCATAATGATTCAGTATTTTTATAGAGTATACTCCATTTAAAGTTATTTCAAAACAATGGCTCTGTTTCCCTGTGTTGTACAGTATATCCTCTCTGCTTGCCTATTTTGTACACAGTAGTTTGTATCTCAAAATAAGTCAGTCTTGATGGATGAATTGTACTGATGGAATATTGGGAAAATATCAGTTTTAGAGAACTACACACTTTCCCACGTCATTTAAAGCCATGTAGATATGCCCACACACTCCCAGGAGGGTCCAGGCATGAGTTGATCCCAGGGGCAGATACATACCTGGGGACACCTAGAGTGGGGGGCATAGAGGGGGACCGAGAGGCAGGCCCTTCTCCTGTGTGAAATCTTGCCTTTTTGCTGTCCTTGCTTATCTCATGACTTACTCTTAAATTTTGACACTTCTTAAAACACCCGTGCAGAAGATGTAAGAGGGTTTTACTTAATAATAGAGCCTCTAGTGGATCATTTTAGTGAGAAGTTCCAGGGTACAGAATTTTAACACTCTAAGAGCTAATGGGTTCATTTGGTAAAAAAAAAATCCATGCTGTTGCTTGAGAAAAGAGGGCAGAGTTGATGAATCAATTCTTCTTCCTTGCCTGGGTGAAAAATGTGGCAGCTGCCACAGTTTCAGAAACACTATCAAATTTGTATCCTCCTGACTCTGTGCTCTTAGGCAAGACACAGACACACTTAAAATGACAAATTGAAAATGAAAAATGGGGAAATCCCATGAAAAGAGAAACCATTAATGTGAATGAAAGATTTGAAGTCTGTTCAGACCATCCCAAGTGATGCTAATTGGAGAATTTCTTTATTGCTCCTTTTAAAGAACTTTAAAAAAATTTAGTAGGTGATCGATACAGCTTGGAAATCTCGAGTACAGAGAACAAAGTCAGGAAGTAGCAGGTTCATGGGGCAAGAGGTTTTATTGATTGCTGTAGTGCAGGATAATTATTGCTTTGTAGCCAGAGGTGGCAGCTTGTTCCAGAGGCAATCGTAGAATCTGTTCTTGCACAAGGATTCTTGTTGGTGTGGTTTTCTGTCTTACAGAGCTCATTACACTGTAAATCCCGCAGCTGTACCTGGTCGATCTTCGTCGTGGTTAAACTTGAAAGGTGTCCCAGAATATTAACACGGGTGAAAGCGGTCCATGACACCTCATGTATTTGTTTGGGAGGCTCCGTGGTGATAGATTTTCTTACTGATCCCAGGAATCGGGGTAGTATGAAGCAGGAACATGGTGTTTGGAGCCAGAAGGTCAGGTTTCTTTCCTTGCCTCTGCCATTAATGTAGGTACCTCTCGCTCTCCATTTCCTCATCTTTGAAATGAGGAGGTGATAGTGTATAATCTCTAAAGAGCTTTCCAGTCTCACCTGCTTTGGTTTGTGATCTTTGGAAAGGAAAGAAGGAAGGAGGAGGGTGCTAGTTTTCCTATTGTGTGCATGAGGAATGGAGTTTGTTTTGGGATTAGGATTGATGGAAATCTAGCCCAGGAGTCTGTGCAAAGCACCGAAGTCAAGTTTCTGTGTGACTTTCTGGGATGGTGAAGTTTCAGTGGATTGGGAGGCAAACTAGGTTGGGAAATTATGATGAGCATTTGGGTCCTTTGTCACCTGCCATGGATAGAATTTCACCCAATACAGAATTGTAGACTCTGGTTCCTCGATGGAAGCCAGAGACCTGGGAGTACTCAGTCCCTGAGAGATGGATCAGTATGTGGATGTCAGTTTCAAAATATCGTTGGGCCAAGCAAGGGGATGGGAGTTTTGGGTGATTTTGTTCATTAATGGGAGAAGGGAGAGGACTGCCTTTTCCGGTCACACTTAGATCTTTCTGGTCATTTTTGGATTCTCCAAGTAATCTTATGTCTTCTGAAGTCACTGCCCTGAGAGTCATTTTAAAAAATTTTAGATGATATTTTACCAAGCACGTAGCATCCTTTGCACTCCTGTATTTTCCTGCCTTGCTCTTTTAAGTGAAATTGATCTTTGAATCAGTGCTGGCCGTCATTACTCCGTTAAAGTTAGGGGGAAGGAAACAGCATGGCAGCAGCTCTATTGTACTTTGTTAAGAGAATTCCCTTAATAAAGACACGTTCAGGGAGACCTGGGTTTAGTGACCAATTGACCATTCCACGAGCAGTGTCCCTGCTCCAGAGCTAATCGGTACTAATCTTTCATATTAAAAGTATTAGGAAACATAGTACATTAAAGCCTCATGAAGTGCAGTGGAGGGTGATAGCTCTCATTAGGGGAGCAAAACGTAAAACGTTTTGGCTTGGTAAATCAGTGAGGCTTGATTTATTCATAAGCACGTGCAAGCTCGCAAAGGGCAGCAGCCAAATAATTATTGTTTATGGTGATAATGTAAGGAAATCATTTAATCCAGTGACTGTTTCACTGTTATTTATTGAGAAGTAGCAACATTGCCTCTTAATGTCTGGGGTTGGGGAACTCTGGCGTCTGGAAGGTTCCTATGGAGTCCCAGGAAAGAATGCTCCGATAAGATAGCAGGTGAATTATGTGTGAGGATACCCATCCAGATACCTCCCCCCGGCTTTTACATTGAGAAGTATTTATGTGAGCTTCCTACTGGTGCAATAAAAGTATTGGAATTCCGGTGCCTTAGGAATCATTCCACTAATTTTTATTCTCCCCCATTATTAAAATTTCTGTAATTTGAATTGCAAACTCTGCAGTCTTGCCAGAATGACTCTATTTGCCATTCAAAGTTGAATCAAAATTACTGGAGTTAGTTAATAGGTAACTTATTTGAATAAGGGATGTTTATTCATGAAGCGTTAGGAGAAAAGTGTGAATATGGCCTTCTGTTAGGTCGTGGAGGTGGATACCGCCCAGTTCTGAAACTTGGTCCTAGACTGTTCTGGGGAATTGTTGTTTTCAGTATAGTTGACTGTGAAATGAGAGATGTGGCAGTTCGTTCACAGGACCATAAAGTGAGCGGGTGACAGGACTTATCAGTCTGTAACCATTGTTTAACTGTGGACTCAGAACTAGAATTTGATTGTGTTACATGAGACGATCAGCATTTAAAATTCCTATCTTTTTAAAAATTTAAATGATATTTTAGTAATACTAATGAAACCTAGACAATCACATTGTTTTCATTGGCCACCTAATACTGTAACTGGAATCCCATTTGTACACTAATAAGAAAATTAAATGTATTTGCTAAAAACTCAAAGAGAAAAGGTAAACCTGAGTGGCCTCTTGGAGTTGAGGGAAGCACATACTCTCACTAAATATTAGATAGTTTAATGTAAAGAGAAAAAAGCCCAT
The DNA here is from genome assembly GCF_028023285.1 of Balaenoptera ricei. Taxonomy (NCBI): domain Eukaryota; kingdom Metazoa; phylum Chordata; class Mammalia; order Artiodactyla; family Balaenopteridae; genus Balaenoptera; species Balaenoptera ricei. The sequence goes on from NC_082640.1 coordinate 24,592,290, forward strand.
GTTACAAGGAAGGGTAGGATGTGTTTGATAAATATGAGAGTAAATAAACTAAAAGGCATAGTTAATATGTTGAAAAAAGTGAGTTAGTATCTTCTTGTCAAAAAAGCCATTTTTGATAATGGTATGTGAAAGAAGGAATATTCAGGTAGGAAATAAAGTAATCCTTTCCCTGTAGGCACTTAATGGTCCTTTAAAATGACACACGTGGTTTTGAGTCCTATCTGATCACGTGGAGACCCTGTGTATAGATTCACTGTGGCGTGGCCCAGAGTGGACCTGGCTTGCAAATGTGTGCATGAGCGTGTGTGTGCGTTTATATGTGTGAAGGAGCGTGTGTGTGCGTTTATATGGGTGCATGAGCGTATGTGTGTGCGTGAACATGTAAGTGTGTTTGCAAGCATTTGTGTTTATAAGCATGTATGAGCATGTGTGTGCATTTGTATGTTTTGATCTGAACAGCATTTGAAATAATTTTGGTGTCTACCATGTACAGATTACGTCATTTAACAATTCGGATGATTTATCGGCATCTCTTGAGAACTTGGGAGATGTAGACCCGTCCCTGCATCCCACATTGCAGCCTCTGCCTCATCCCGTGGTCCTTTGCTTTCCAGACCTTCTGTCCCCTGCTTGGTTCCTCTGATCTGCTCGGGCCCTGTCGGCATCTGGGTCCTCACCTCGAGGGTCAGCCTCTGAGCCTGTGACCTCAAGTTTCCGAGGCGCCATCTGACCACATGCCACATTGGCCCGTATGGTCACTAAGGTTCCCTTCAGCTCGAGAATGTTCTGAATCTAAGAACTCAAAGAGCAATGGATGAGAATTTATGAAAGGGCTCTGAAATAAATCGGCTTTATGAATAGAAGCCTAAGAAACTGGGGTTTTTTTTTTTTTAACCTATGGAAGGAAAAACAAAGATGAAAAACACAAAGGCAGACTATAAATGGTCTTCATCTAAATCAAAAACCTTTGTATATATAGGTAGTGGTGAACTCTTTGTTTATGAGTAAAAAATTAGTCTTTTCTTCTATAAATTTCTGTTTGGTGTTTGTATTTATCTCTTGAAACTCACTATACTCCACATGCCGCCTTTATCATTTTCTTGCCTAGTGAATAGCTGAATCACGAATTTTAGTGTTTGAGTCATGGCTCTCTAATTTAAAACAGTTTCTCTCACCCACAAAGTATTTTATTGTGTGCCTACTATGTACCAAGCAACTCAGTTTAACCCTCTCCTAAGAACAACACTGTAAACGGACTGGTACGATTCTTACTTTATATCTGAAAAAAATGTTGCTTGGGGTGTGTAAATAATTTGTCTCCAGGATGGCATCTTGGAGTAGATTTTAAGTCCAGAGCGATTTTTTTCCTCCCCAATTCTGAAATCAATGCTTTGAAAATAGCAAGGGTTGGTGAGTACTTGTTGATTGATAAAGTTGTGTCAATAAGACTTGACTGTTCAGACTTGAGATTTTGGACACATATTATTAAGAAAAATTGTGGAATTGGCTTCTTGTGATTTTTAAGAGGAGGGTAAAAACCTCCTTGTCCAGACTGTTATTTTGGACATTTTTGTCATTTTGTAGGCAAATAAATGGAGGAGATTCGGTCTGGAGCTTCCTTGCCAAATGGTAATCGTGAGATTATGTAAAGATATGTAAATTGTATCAGATGCTATTTGGGTTTTTCTGCTTACAGGAAAACTGTAAGCACAAAGAAGGACTATAAGATTTTCCTTTTTGGTGTTAGTCATAAATGCATTTATTTTCTTTTGCTTCCTAACCCAGCAGCTATGTACTTTAAATCAAGCCGGTGTTTAATTCTGTGTGGAAGTGAGGGTGAGTTAGTTTTGCGGGTCTCCTTCCCTGTTGTCTGACTCGTTTCCTCATGGTTAATCCTTCATCTCCTTCGCTGTCAGAGCCCCAGGCCCATCTGTCCACTCTCGGCCTTGGTCCCCCACCGCCTGTGTAGGGATCCTGGCCCCGGGCTGCTCCCAACTGGGTTCGGTCCTGATGGCCCCTTGTAGGGGGGCTCAGCTTGCATCCGGCCCCTGTTTCTGCTCTGGGCAGACCCTTTAACACCCCAGTGACCCTAATGTAGAGGCTGCAAGAGAAGTTTTCAGTCGCCTTCAAACAGACTCGTCCCCTGGGCACAGGGGGTCCTCTGGGACCGCTGCTCTTCCCAGCTCCGACCCTGACTTGTGGACCTCCCTGTTCTCGTGCCCTGAGCCAGGAGTCCTCAGTGCGGGCCGTCCAGCAGCCCTCAGTGCCGACTGTCCAGAAGCCCTCAATGCCGTCTGTCCAGGAGCCCTCAGTGCCAACTGTCCAGAAGTCCTCAATGCCGTCTGTCCAGGAGCCCTCAGTGCTGGCTGTCCAGGAGCCCTCAGTGCCCTCTGTCTAGGAGCCCTCAGTGCCATCTGTCTGCTCTCCATCATGCCTCTAGCTCCCTCTAGCCTGTTGGACAGGTGAGCTTCCACTTCTCTTCTTGCTTTGTGTTCCTGAACAAGTCTCTTCACCCCTCACTGCTTCTTACTAAGTCTCCCATCTTGATTCCACGTTCCCAGGTCATGCTCACCTTCCAGGGCTGTGTCCCATTCCAGGTCCATGCCCCCCTTCCACGGTCATGCCTCCATTCCAGGATCATGCTTCCAGTTTGCGTCCTTCTGTTTGGCAGGTCCCTGGGAGAGTCTGCCTTGTTTGACTCCAGCTCTAAAGGAATGACTGATTTTTGCATAGGTTGTCTCCTGAGCCTAGAATCTTGTTAAAGCTTGGTGAATACAACTAATATGCAAAGTCTTGGGGGCTTGGGCAGTGGGATTCAGAGTAGAGTTTGGTGTTGTATTGATCAGGGTTCTCCAGAGAATCAGAACCAATAGGAGGTGCATATATATAGACAGATTTATTTTGATAAATTGGTGCAGAGAGTTGTGGAGGTTTGGCAAGTCCACAGTCTGATGGGGGAGGCCAGCAGGCTGGAGACCCAGGGAAGAGTTGCTGCTTCAGTCCGGTGGTCGTCTGCTGGAGAACCAGGAAGAGCTGCTGTTGCAGATGAAGTCCGAGGCCGTCTGCTGGAGAATTCCCTCTTTCTCTGTGGAGGCCAACCATTTGTTCTATTCAGTTCTTCAACTGATTGGGTGAGGCCCACCCAATCAGGGAGAGCAATCTGCTTGATACAAAGTCCACTTATTTAAATGTAAATCTCATCCCAAAACACCCTCAAGGAACTATCCAGCATGGTATTTGACTAAATATCTGGGCACGATGGCCAAGCCAAGTTGACACATAAAATTAACCATCAACGATGTGATCTCAAGAGGTACATCCCAGTTAACAGGGCTGTTCTCCTCTACTATCTTAACACCTTCTTAGAGGAGGAATGTTCTATGTATGTTTGTAATTGATACAGTAGTTTTCCCCTTAACAGATGATCTTCCACTGATACTGCTGAATGTCAACGCTCTTCACAGAATGCTCTGGGAGGAAGCGGAGAGATGGTGGAGTAAATATAATGCATATAATGCATTGGTAGCTTTGAACTCTCTGAAAGCAGAAATGCCAGGGTGAAGGGCCAGAGATTTCTCCCGAAAACTGTTGTGAAATGGACAGAGGTTGAACTTCACTGGCTCACTGCCTGCTTCTCAGGAGGACCATCAGCTTTTGTCTGAGAGGTTGGCAAGACCTACCTGAGACAGTGTCTATTCCATAGCTCTTGCTGCTGAGCAGACCTGCCTACTGGGATTACTTCCAAGGGATTTGGCTACTGCAGGTGTACATCCAGATACAGGGTTCTGTGACGTGTTTAAAAAGATAGGAGCTCACGTGCCTTTCTTCTGTCTTTAGCTTAGAGGGCGTGCATCATAATTGATTAGGTAGCCTGACCTCAGCTCTGAGAGATGGTATCGTGGACCAGTGGTCTTTGATGTCAGTGCTACACTGACACCAGGACAAGAGGGGCTCTGGCCTGGGCTCTGCATTCTAGAGACCCCTGTGGATCGCCAGTACCAGCATCTGCATTTATTAAAGAGCACGGAGCTGCCGTGTTCACTGGGGATCTTGCAGTCGGTGCCGGCACGGAGCCACCCTAATTTTGAGCATTCTCTCTAACTGTTTGGACACCAGACGATGATCCTGTCTCTCGTGCCCTGGGAGCAAAGGTCTGTGTCTGAGTGCTGTGGACTGTGTGGGTTGTGGCATTGCCATATAGATAAAGTAATACATGTACTAGTAAGACTATATACTAATAAAGACAAAACTCCTCTCAGATAATAGAATATTTTAGAATATAGTAGAATTTTTGCGTAATGAAAGATCAGTTTTCAGTAGTGCCGAGTGTCCTGTTTTTTTCTTCTTCACTCTTTTTGGTGGTCCATCTTCTGGTTCCAGAGGTACTTAATAATTAGTGCAGAATTTGCAACAGTTCTACACATTGGCTGAAGAGTATTTCACAATATTTAACAAAATTTAATTTTGTTTTACAAAACCAAAAAATATATTTTACAATGTAAATTCGTACTCTCCCACATATATGTAACTCTAGACATGACATGTGTTAAGTGTGATACTGAGTTTTCACATTGGCAACTGAATGGATATTGAAAGCTTGGACTGGATAATTTTATTTTTATAACCACTTAGTGAGATTAAATTCTTAAAAAACTAGATAAAATGTTCAATGTTATTTGAATATTTTATTTTTATCAATTTGAGGTTCATGAATTATAATTTGTAAGTTCTCTTTTAAGTTCAGTAGATAATTTAGAATATTCAGAGGGAAAGTAGCTTTTTGAAGACACAATAATTAAAAATGTTTATTTTTGCACTTCAGTTTTTAGATTAAAATATTAAAATCGTATAGACTGGATATAAATATATTTTTATTATTTAAACTTTGAGATGATTTCTGTGACTAGAAGACAAATTATGTGACAATCTGGATCTTTCTCTTTTTATTTTTTAACTAGACATAATAATTTTGCTGAAATGAAGGCAAGGAAAACAAATTTTATGGAATATATATATATAAAACAGTTTACAATTATGTAAGTCTTTAGTTTATTACTCATCCAAACATTGCTAACCCATCAGCAGAACACCCAGACAAGTCATCGTAATTAAATTTAGTAATCTTTAGCATTTTGCCAACTTACAGTCCTATATAAACCATAGCTTTTTCCATCCTTTTTGATTCTGTCAATTATGAAGACGTATTTGTCAGTGTAGGTGGATAGGGCATACTTCACAGTTGGTTCGCTTGATTAATAACTTAGAAATATTTCCACGTGTTTATGTGGGCCTGAATTTGTACTCTTGCCCTGGGCCCCGGACACATCATGGGTGGACCTGTTCCGGGTTTCCAACGGGATTTTCCAGGTCCCCTGTGCACAGGACGTCCTTCCAAGGTTACTCTCCACGGGTTGATTTAGGGAGGCAGTTTCCATTGCCTGAGGTGACACCATTGGTGTCCTTTCGTGCCTCCCCTGCCCCAGCCTTCCTTCTTCTACCTTGAAGAAGAATGTCCCCGGGGTGCGTTGCTTTGTGACACTAAACACAAGCTATCAGTTTTAAGTGATCCCTCCTTTACTCAAGGCCTCATACCTACCCTCCAACCATAAGAAATGACAATTTCCTTTTTATGCTTAATTATCAAACTTTGTAATGTCACCTGGGTTGTTTTGCTCAGAACTGAAAATAATTGCAGTAGCCTAAGCCAAAAGAAAATTTTTATTTTGTGGTCAGAGAAATTTAAAAAAGTTTAATTATGTATTACTGTGTTTGTTGCATGTGAATTTTTGTGGTTATGTCAGAGAAGCAGGGTCAGAGGAACTATAAAACATGGCGGGGAACAAAAAGATGCTACGTTAGGGTGAGAGCCTGAGGATCTATGATTTCAAGGAGAAAAAGGAACGCCACACAAACTGACTGGTAATATTCATGTCTGTTTTAAAATGTGTGATGGAAGAGATCAGATCATTCCATTGACTGTATTTATGGGAGCGATATAGCAGTTTTATTCAAGATGGCATATATGCAATACATAGGAAATGACATCCTTTGTAACTGTTTAAAACAAGGAAAAATTTTAGAATGCCAAATTGAAAATACATGAAGTGGAGCCATTAGATTTTCAAAAGAAGGACCTGGGAGGTTTACATCCGTCCTGAGTAGTTGTTGCCCCGACCTTGCGAGTCTCTGAATATTTTGAATGTCCTCCCCTCTTCCGTCCCCCTCGTATCCATCCTGGAGATGGGATGGGATGAGATGTGACCCACCCTCAACCCACCTCTCATCCCTCCCTCGCCCTGACTCTGCTGTGCTCCTTCAGCCCTCTTGTTCCCTCATTATGACAGTTTTTCTTATAATTTAGATGATTAGAAGTTCTCAGGACTTTGGAAGTATTTACCGTCATAGGGCTTTTATGGAGTTTATGTGTAAGTCATTGAATTCCTTTGGTGGTGATAAAGTGCACATCTTCCTCTAAGCTCTTCGCTGATGGGAATACAGGAGAGGAAGGTCTTGGGTTGATGGCCATCATGGGTGCCAGCAGCCGCTTTGGTCTTAAATGGCATTACTGTCATAGAATGGAATAATTTTTATATCAGTCTATAAAGGATTATTTATTGAGGTTCTACTATGTACTTGTTTTTTTTTTTTTTTTTGGTTTGAATATACAATATGGTTACTATTAAGTATTTAGTATGACGCACGTTTGTAATACAGTCAGCTTTTGGCTGATGGTGTGTACTCATAATGATGAACTTATTTTTGGAAAGGATGTTTCATGTGGCAGCTGCTGTAATTATTTATTTGTCGGTCTTTTCTGCTTTGGCTGTTCATTCTTGAGGCTCTCACTCTTGTCTGGCTAAGAGGTATCAGAAGTCAATTTGAAATTCTGATCTCTGGAAACATGGATAACGTCTCTCTCCTTGTTTGCGTGGGAGCTTTTCTGAGACAGCACTTCTTTTTTCTGTTTTTAAAATTTATTTTTTTTTGTGCTAAGCGTTTTTAAAGGGTGGCTAGCTTGTAGTGGAAATCTACAAGAGCTGGAGATGGACCTGCCTGGTAATGAAGGCCTGAACCCTGATTTCTGGGGTGACCTGCCAGCAGCTAAATGGAAGAGTCCTTCTGGACCATATTTTGCTGGTATTTAAATAAAATAAATTTGTGCCTCTTTGGCTGACGTCTGTGCAATAAGAGTGCTTTTCGGACCTGAATGGAGGCATGGAGAGTATTGGCCTGGTTAGTGGCTCAGTTCTGCCTCTCGCTGAGTGTAACCTTGGAAAAAAGTCACTTAACCTCTTTGCATCAAACTCCCTGCATCCTTAAAATGGCTAATTAATACCTGACCTTGCTCTCTTGGTGGTGGTGTCAGCAGCAACTTGCATGCCAGATGCAAAACTTCTCTGTAATGGGTTGAACACTGTGAAGTGGGAAGGGCACTTAGCATCACATTTTTTTTCTTCTTTTTTAAATGAAAGAGGCCCTAATGGTCCCCCCCTTAGTAGGCGAGGACAGAGGGGGCTGTGGGAGGGAGGATATGCCTGCATCTAACATGGGGAGCCTAGAAAGACAGCTCCAAAGGCGCAGAGACCCTTTACTTAGCTGGAAGCCCCCCACACAGCTGTGCTCCGTGCCCAGGACACTGACAAGGAACGCCTTTTTTCCCGCTGTGATCTTGGAGAATTTTGGTCATATCTCTTTTCAAACAGTTATTTTTGCCTTGTGTTGTAATTGTTTATGGATCTGTGATGGCATCCGTCTGATTATAAAAGTAAGGCTTCGTGAACACTGTGTAATCAGAAACGCATCTCTTGGATTCTAAGTCTACCGCATAATTAAGTGTGTGAACTTGGACTAGGTACCTCCTTTCTAAACTTCTTGACCTTCAATGTGCTCATTTGTAACCTGGGGATAATGATAGCTGCCTTTCAGGATTGTTTAGTGTGCGAAGTGGGATTTGTATGACCACCTCAGAGCTGTGCTAAAAGTGTGGGAGAAGAGGGAGAAATGCTGGTTTTTCTCCCTTCATCCTTCTGGTTACAGATGGTATTTTATTCGTCTTTTTGTGTTTTTATTTTAAAGACTTTATCCTTTTCAGGCAGTTTTAGGTTCACACCAAGATTAAGAGGAAGGTACAGAGATTTTCCTCTGCCCCTGCATCCCCACTATCAACATCCCCACCAGATGATACATCTGTTACAATTGATGAACCTACATGGACATGTCATCATCAGCCAGAGTCCATAGTTGACATTAGGGGTCACTCTTGGTGTTGAACATTCTGTGGGTTTGGACAAATGTATAATGACTTGTATCTTCCATTACAGTATCATACAAAGAGTAGCTTCACTGCCCTAAAAAGTCCTCTGTGCCCCACCTCTTCATCCCTCCCCATCCTAACCCCTGGCAGCCACTGATCTGTCTTCTGTCTCCATAATTTTGCCTTTTCCAGATTGTCACAGAGTTGGAATCACACAGCCTCTTATTTTTACACCACGCGCAGACTTAAAGCTCCATCCTTGCTATGTGGATAAAGAACAAAGCCTCTGAGCTAAAACAGTGACAACAGCAGAGGCTAATTGGTAGGAGCGCATGCACGTTGTTTATTGCAAAGCCTTTTTAAATCCAGCCGCACTCATGCACCCCAGTCACACTGCTTGATCTTGAAGCCTAGTGTGTGTCAGGAACAGCGGTTAGAGGCAGGGAGGAGAGCTGTGACTCGTACATCCTTGTGTCACAGACAAATGGTGATCGACAGCCCATTTGCAAGGGAGGAGAGAGAAAAACGGGCGAAAGTGGATACCAACCCAAGAGCAATATAATGCCATGGAGTGTAGGAGCAAATAGCCCAGTCGTGGGTCTGGAGGGTCTGGGGTTACTACACAGTAAAGTGTCAGCGATTATATATTAATTGATCTATATGACTCTCACTCCTCAAGGAGGTTTTGCTTATTTTGTATCTACTAAGTAGGGGGCAACAGGAAAGGCTAAGCTCAGAGGGGTATGGTGGGGAGAAACAGAGACTGTAAATAGGTGCAGCTCTTTGATAGACGGGTGCTCTGTGAGCTGAATGTTGTATTATTATTATTATTATTATTATAACTTCCATAGAGCTCTTCTTTTATACCCAGACTTAGAGTATAAGACAGTCATTATTCTGGCTCCTTAAACGTGGTAAAGCCCCAAGCAACACAGCCTGGGGGTGTTGACCCAGCACACAGAAAATAGATGGTATCGATTTTTGTGTTTCGAGATGTCGTGAGCTGTGTTGGTCAGCCAATGGGATGGGTGTGGAGCCTAGGGTGGGGATCCCTGCTGGGCTGAGAGTCAGGCTGCCCCAGAGCGTGGCGGGCTGGGTCCACAGTTGAGGCAAACTCTGTGACCCTTCAGCTGTCTGTTGAGATTGATTCTATAAGATGACACATTCAGGTCCTCTCTGGTAGATGGTGCATCAGATGGGAGGTTCAGGACACAGGCCCCAAGCCTGGGGACTTGGACTGGCCAGAACAAAGGAAGACCCCAATCAGTGGGGTGGGCTCCTTGGAAAAAAATCTAGAACCTACAACAGTGTTGGGCACTGGGCTTACCAGGAGGGGTCAGGGCATGACCTGACCTCCCCAATGGCGTAGCAGAATTGAGAGGAGGGAGCTGGGAAGTGGGACCCCATGATGCTTCCTAGGGTCCTGAACAGATTCCCTGAATGAAGCAAGCTTGGGCAGGGCCAGGTGCATGCACCCTGGGAGTGAAAAATGGATAGAGAGGTTTATAAATATCAGAGGTTCTCAAGACCTCAGAGTCAGAGGGAAAGCTCAGATCACAGAAGTGGAGAACGGGGGGTGAGCCCCTAGACCGGAATCTCGAGTGTCCAGTGCTTTTTTCAAAAGACTTTATTTTGTAGAGCAGTTTTAGGTTCAAAGCAAAGTTGAGGGGGAAAGTACAAAGAGTCCCCATAGGCACAGCCTGCCCCATTTTCAACATTCCCCCCTTTTGTTACAAGTGGTAAACCTGCATCGTCATCACCCAGAGTCCATAGTTTGCATTAAGGGTCAGTCTTGGTGTTGTACATTCGGTGGGTTTGGACAAATGTATGATGACGTGTGTCCACCATTGTAGTGTCACACAGAGTAGTGTCACTGCCCTAAAATTCTCTGTGCTTCACCTGTTAATCCTTCCCTCCCCTCACCCCATGGTAACTACTGATCTGTTTCTGTCTCTGTAGTTTTGCCTTTTCCAAAATATCATACAGTCAGAACTGTACACTGTGCAGCCTTTTCAAACTGGTTTTTTGCAGTTGGTAACATGCACTAGGGTTCCTTCACGTCTTTTCTTGTGTGTCCAGTGATTTTTTCACTTCAGTTCTTGGTCTCCTTCGTGGGTGTCTCATCTTTACCGTGGTGATTATCACTTCACACACTTAAAGACCCTGCGGTCCAGATGCTGTAGAAATAACCAGGTCGTGTGCCCCCCTCCCCAATTCCTAAGGGTACCATGGAAGTTCCAGAGAGTTCACATTCAGGACAGGCCGAAATAGCCCGTGGGTTGTAGAAATTGACTTTCCTTCAACCAGAATTTATGTCAATAATTTTTAAAGATTTGTCTGCTTTCCAAAGATGATCACAAATCTAGGTCCATACAACAGCTTGGAGGAAAGAATGATTACACAAAACTATTGTTCATCTTTTCAAATCTTCTTAGGGTATGCAGCATTTACAGTAGCCAACTACTAGAAATTTTGTATTTCTAGAGAGATTTAATCAGAAGGAAGTGCTGCAGAATTTAAGAGACATATGATTTTAAGCATTTTAATAATCACTTTTCTGATTTTCTCTTATCGGCTGACAGAGCTGTTAAGCATAGTTGATTAAACAATACAAATTAATAAAAAACCATAATGACGTATTTATGCAACGGTGACTGACAGTCCCCCAAAGCCCATGGTGGATTGTAGAAAAAAGTTATAGCCATTAAAATAATCTGTAATTATTTTTTTCAACTAGACAGCATGTCAAGTCATTAGCATCTGTTCAGCTTATTTCTTAGAAAATTATGTGATGAATATCTTTTGAGGCTGTCATAAAGCACAATAATCACACCAGCTTCCCCCACCACCTTCAATCATAAGCAAAACAAAACTCTTTTTTTTTTAAAAATTATTTATTTATTTATTTATTTATTTATTTATTTATGGCTGTGTTGGGTCTTCATTTCTGTGCGAGGGCTTTCTCTAGTTGCGGCAGGTGGGGGCCACTGTTCATCGCGGTGCACGGGCCTCTCATTATCGCGGCCTCTCTTGTTGCGGAGCACAGGCTCCAAAAACAAAACTCTTTGAAAGACTCCAAAGAAAAAAACATTTACTGGGGACTTCCCTGGCAGTCCATTGATTAAGACTCCACGCTTCCAAGGCAGGGGGCACAGGTTTGATCCCTGGTCGGGGAACTAAGATCCCACATGCCGCATGGCGTGGCCAAAAAAATAAAAATTTATTTAAAACTTACTTTCTGGTTTAAATGTTATCTCGTCCTGTAGAGGTCAAGGGATGATTTATATGCCTTGTTATGTGTTACGTGGAGCAATATCTAATCACAGATTTGTTTTGTGAAATCAGTAAAGCAGCAGTCTCTTCAGATTCTTCATCAGTACATCTGATGTGTAATTTGGTAGCCCATCAAAATTAACTTTCGATCCCTAACGTACATGGAGCTTTAGAGTTATAAGTTCTGCTAATGGCTCTTTCAGTAGAGTGTATGTATTTATGTGTCCTTCTCGGGTGGATTTCTGTGAAGCATTTCTGCAGGCAGGATGTTCACATAAATAATCAACCAGCTAATAAATGTCAATTAATTCTATTAACATAGCTGGCAGGAGTCCTTTAACAAATATTTAAGTACAGTATGTTTAGATTAAATTTAGTTTGGGGGAAAATGCTTGCTTGCTTAGCTTCGCAATGTAACTGATCTTCCTCCTATAGCAAAAGAATGTTTTATTTTACATTTAAGGAATAAAGGTCTACACTGCATACATCTGAATACTGCATGTCAGAGTGTTATGAAGATTTTAAAGTAGTTTTTAGAAACAAAGAGATGTGATCATTTTTTAATTTTCTTCTCAATTTCGTGGTAACCTTTCTTCTTTCTTCCCTCTTTCTATTTTTCTTTTTCAAAATTTCTCTTTCCTGAGGGTTTTTCGCTTCCAGCTCATCTGAGGGCCTTGATCGCACGGTTTATGTATCAGGGTACAACGTTGGCTGCTATGACAGAAAGACTCTGAGATACTGTGGTTCATGTTGATTTAGAAGTTTATTGCTCTTTCCTGCAAGAGGCCAGGGTGAGCAGTGTGGGATGGTGGTACCTGTGTTCCATTAGATCCATCAGGCACTGGGTTCTCTCCACTTTGCTCTGCACCAGCAGGTGTTTTGCACATCTGTGTAGTGGCAGCTTGATAGATAAACAACAAGGATCTACTGTATAGCACAGGGACCTCTACTCAGTATTCTGTAATAACTTATATGGGTAAAGAATCTGAAAAAGAATGCATATATGTATACGTAATATAACTGAGTCACTTTGCTGTACACCTGAAACTAAAACAACATTGTAAATCAACTATACTCCAGTAAAATTAAAAAAAGAATAATTAGCTGTTACAATAAAAAAAAAAAAGGGAAAGGAGCGTCCAGGGCCCGCTGCTCACCTCCCATTGGACAGAACTTAGCACTTGGCCATACATCCTTGCAAGGGACGATGGGAGATGTACCCAAGTAGCTTACAGGGCCCAACTTTGTAGCCAGAACTCCAGGTGGAGTTTACTAACAGGAAGAAAGGGAGAGAGAGGCCTGAGGACACCTAGCAGTACCTGCCACATTCCGTGGAGCTCACAGAATTTTTTAGGATGACTATTTCATCCCTGCAGAACATCTCAGGGAAATGGCAAAAATGCTTGAAAGATAGAACCAGACTACTTTTTTTCTTTGGGAGTCAAAATACATTTTCTGTAGCTGATACAGTACCTTAGATATCTAACTGGCAGTATCTGCTGTTGATTTAATAGGCTTTGTGCTTTCCCTGGTATTAACTTCTAAAGAGATTAATGGCCCACGATATCATTGCCTTTCTAATAGTTGGGATGCATCAGCCACACTTTTCACTGTGCTTTTAAGTTGCAGCCCATCTGGAACAGTACATAAAATCATTTATCACTTCCGCTAGATTGCTGTTTATGTACTTAAACATAACACATTGGACCTAGATTAATATTTTCATTTTTAGATTCTATTTTTTTAAGCTTGAGTTTATCAGTTAATATATGCACAATATTTTAGAGACAAATGATTTTAAAGTGCTCTTTAAAAGAAAAACCTAGCAGTGTCTTGTATCCTGCAAAATGTCCTCTTTCTCAAGGTAAGTGTTTTCAAGTGTTTAAGATGAGTACTTGGTGTAAGAAACATCCGCCACCAAGACGTAGCATCGTACAAGTTTAGAATACCGAGGTCAGAAAGATCCTACAAGCGTCTAGAAAGAAAAAATTATATACAGGTTATATACAGACTGTTGACTAAAATATTTTGATTCAATTACTTTGCACAAAGATAAAAGGGGAGGTTGTGGGGTGTGTGTGTTCTTTGATGTGTATGGTCAAATGTTAGGCTTAAAATTAGGCCAGCAGCTCCTGCTATTTTGGACTTTTGTCTTTAAGTACCAGTGAGGGAATTTGGGAGGTGAAGACCACAGAGTTCAGGTGTTCAGAGCCTTACTGTTGCCTTAAACACGGTAGGAATTTAGTGCTCGGATAGGTAGCGGAGATTCATTCAGTGTTTAATAGTATCTGAGCTGTTTGTTGGCACTAGAAGTACAGTGGTGAGCAAAATAGATGACGTGTCCACTCCTGTAGGATTTACATTCCAGGTGTCATATGTGTCCCTGTGAGAAATGGATGGAGGATGAATGCCATTTATGCAAGTGATTGAGCCCTGCAAGCTGTGCAATCTGGAATCTCTTTTGTAAGTTCACCCCGTCTTTGTGGGCAGGGAAGTGGGATTCTCACATTTCTGGTTCCTTCCTTCTTGCAGTTTCTGTTTTCATGAGGTCCCTTTCCAGCCCTCTCCTACTGATTGCCTGAGATCACTTCACAACTTTCTTTTTACCCTCTTTATCTATGTGCCATATCATAAAAAATTCATTTTGATTTACAGATAAAACAGCCAAATGTGAAAGCTGTCTTGTTCCCTCTTCAAGGTGGCATATCCCTACGTTGGACTCCTGTTCCTGACCCATCAAATGCAAAAATGCCAGGACTTGAGTCTGAGGGAGGGAAGATGACAAATAAACTATTTTCCCCCCGATCGTAGGAGGCGGGCAAATCAGTGCAGACAGAAGTAGAATAAAGGATTATGCCAAGAAGGCATGAAACAGCCCTTGACTAACTATACTCAAATTAAAGCACTAAAAAAAGTAAAAGCATGCCACGGCCTCTTATCAGAAGCATATGAATAATTGTGAATTCGGTGGGTGATCTTTGGGTCAGCGGATGAGAAGAACGTGAAGGGTGAACTTTTTCTCCTCTCACTTGCTGAATTCTCAGGAGATGTTATAGAACAACCCTGCTCAGAACTTGTAGAAGTTGTGGAGATAAAGTCATATTTTCTGCGCCTTCACCTGAATGTCCCCATGACCTTAATAGTGTGTTTCTAAGTTAGGATTATCACCTCATTCTGCCTATATCAATATTGGGGTTTTTTGTATAGAAAGGTTCCTGGCACAATGTTCTTTTTTTTAATCCCTCTGACACATACATATGTCTCTCCTCCTTTTCCCCCCAAAAGGCTAATAGAATTCTTCAGAAGACGTTTTATTGTTAGTAAGATTGCTTTTGTTTTTAATTTGGGTCAAAGTAGCTTATGATTTGGGTCTTTTAAGCAAATGTTTCCTGATAGTTTTGGATAAAATAAATGTGGACATTAGTGATTACTTTTTCAAAATGGGAGCTAGGTAAATGAACTTAAATATATATTTTTTTATTAAAAGACTCATTCCTATATGATAACTGAATCTTGTGGGCGCTCATTCCCATTCAGAATATTCTAGAAGGATATTTTGCTTTCCCCATTCCATTCAGTATGCAGGCATGCATGTTATGTGTGTGCCCAACATACTGGTCGTAGGCTAATAAATGTGATCTAAACACATAATAGCTCAGTTTTCTTGACATAAGCTGATATATAAGGGAGTTCCCTTTAGTATAGTGCCAATTTGTTCTTACTGAAGTTCTTTCACTTGGAGACCTTGGGGGTCTCCACCATGAACACATGGTAAATCCATTTTAATGAGGACCAGGTAGGTTTAGAAGAAAAAAAGAAAGAATGCCCCAAATTTTCAGCTTCTTGACTCTACATTGGCACGTTCAACTAAAATCTGGAGCTCTAAGAGTTATTTGCTGTGGTTTGCAGTTTTGCATTTCCCTGATCAATGTGAAATGCTCCCCTCCCCAGTTCTGCTTTTAAAACTTGTTTATTGTGGAAAATTGAAAGATATCCAAAAGTAGATAGAATATGGAGTGAACCCCCATATGCTCATTACCCAACTTCAATCATGATCAATTCAAGGCCAACCTTATGTAATCAATACCCTCACCCATTTCCCCAGCCTGTATTGTATTGCAGCAAATCCTAGACATATTTCATTGCTAAATATTTCACTAAGTGTCTCTAAAGGATAATTATGCACATCCTTGTATAGAATCATTGAGAAGCTGTGATGTTTAAGGGGAAGACTTTGTTTACAAAATGGTTTTTAAAAAGTAGAACGAAAAATTGATTAAAAAATACCCTTCAATTGGAAGTTAAATGCATATATCTCCTTCTGTTTCCTTAAACGTTTGTTGAATGAATAAAAGCTAAAATCAGGTCAGCACTCCTCCCTCTCCCAAAAATAAACAAAAACAAAAGGAATGCTGCTTTTATTATACTTTAAATGATGAAAAGTTGCATTTTCCTTCCCTTGGTTGACCCAGAAGGAATATTAGGTTTAAATGAAGTAGGTTCGCGTTTAACTGTCATGGTGAACGTGACTTTGTGCCACTGTTCAGCTGTAGAGTTTCTATGTTTTGCATTTTCAAGTGTCCCATCAAGTGAGCACTAATCCGTAGTGGACATAATAGGAACATTTTAGCCCTGATCCTGAAGTGACCTAGGATGGTAGTGAGCCCTGGGGGTGAACTTCCACATCCCAGAGTGAATTAATTAGGCGTTAATATTGGTGTTACTATTTTTAATTGCTTTTTTAAGAGGAAGTTTTGGGAGTGGAAGGCATGGAGCTGCCCTGTGGTGTTCAGAAGTTAGCTCTGCAGAAAAGATGAGCTTATTCTATCACAGGGGTTTTGAAACTGGCCTGTGCTCATATAGAGGGCTCCCAGTTACCTGCATGAGTTTCCTTTTCCTACTTTATCAATTGTTCAAGAAGCCTTGCATCTGTTCCAGTGACGTTGTTAGGAGTATTGCTATTATTAGTTTTCACTGAGTGTTGTGCATGGGGCTACGAGGAGCCCTCTTTGCCTTCACCTGTAGCTGCTGAGGATGTGCTGTCACCTGCAGGACCCAACGTGGGTCATCATCAGTGTTCATCTGAGTGACAAGAGCCCTGGACACTAGCGCATCCTGGAGCCGGCCTTTCTGGGTCAGTGTTTAGCACCTGCACATGGAGGCCCTGCTGTGGGAAAAAGGGAGACACACCCAGACTTTATAAATGGGAGCAGCCTGCAAACACAGAGGATTTTCGAAAGCTTGTTCCTGGCTGCCAACAGCCATGGAGCGTGTTACCTTCATTTGAGGTGGAGGTTTATTCAGCATTTTCCTGCTGATGGGCAACGCAGATCCCATGGCCTGCAATTCCCGAACCTACTCCCCTTCCTAGAAGATCTGTTACCTGATAACTTTAAAGGACTCAGGCTAATTGTGGAGCATGAGAGGTGGGGTAGCGATAATGAGCTTAACTTGAAATTAAAGCACTTTTTAAAAAAATTAAAAAAAAATTTTAAATTAAAAAAAATTTTTTTAATTAAAAAATCTTTTATTTTATATTGAAGTAGAGTTGACTTAACAATGTTGTGTTAGTTTCAGGTGTACAGCAAAGTGATTCAGTTATATATATACATATATCCATCCTTTTTTAGATTCTTTTCCCATATAGGTTATTACAGAATATTGAGTAGAGCTCCCTGTGCTATACAGTAGGTCCTGGTTGATTATCTACTTTATACATAGTAGTGTGTATATGTTAATCCCAAGCTCCTAATTTATCCACACCGCCCTCCCCTTTTAGAACTTTGGAGAGAATCCTATGCTTCCTGCCTATCAAAAAATAAAATTCTGGTTGGAAGAAATTTTATTCCAAACTCAAATTGTGGTTGTCTTAAGCTAGGAGAAAATAAGGATCTTATTAAACTCTTAGAATTTTTCTGAACTGAAGAACATCTCCATTTCTTGATTTACCCTAAAGACAATTAACAAAGCATTACACTCTTTGTCGTGAAATTGATTTGAGTATGAAGCAAAAAGTCAGTTCTGTCTTTACAGAAAATTTAAAATTAAGCAGATGTCCCTAAACTTGAACAGTATATATCAAAGGTGAATATCCGCTTGCATTATTTATTACAGAGGGGCCAGATAACCAGTGAAGGAACGGGGGTCAGAGTGATGTAGGGAGAGTGTGTCGGTTGGGGAATCGGGAATAGAGCAGCAAGTTAGATGTTAACATCTGAAAAATAAGTAATTCCAGTGAAGTTCATAAGCATCTCAGTCAAAAACAATTGCAAAATAATTGCAAAGTAATTCTTAGGGGAGAAATGGCATCTTTGTGAGATGAGCTCATTTTCCCACATGGTAGATTTCCTTACCGGTTAGCCCTGGGCTGGATAAACCAGGTTTTAAAAATGTTAATGAATTAATTATTATTATGTTTATTTTTCTTAGCTCTTGTCATTGCTGCACTGTGGGAAACAGTGGGAGAAATTGGGTCGATTTAGGACTGCATGTGTGTCTGGGTTAGCCTGGATGTGGAAACACGAAAGTAAAAAATATTAGTGGAAAATCCTTGAGCCCAGCACAGTGAAATGGGGTTTGTTGTGGTCTTAAACCTGTGAGATGAGGAATAGTTATGTTTGAGAGGTCCGGGCTGGCAAGGATTTGTATTCTAGAAAATGTTTCAAGATAAACCTTGAACTGAGCTGAAAACATGAGTGATTGTGATCCTGGGTGTGAAAGAATGAAAGCTGCCTTCTTTGTCCTGGGGGTTCTCAGGATGGGTGCCCGGGACCCAAGACAGGCCGTATGGGGCAGTGGGTCTCTGACGGCCGTGGAGGCTGGACCTTCAAATAGAGGCAAACGATGTCCTGGCAAAGGAACCTTTTCTCATGAAGGGCAACAGCCCACTTTTCATATCTTTGGGCCTAACAAGAGCGGTTTTGAACACATACCCATACAGTGAGTAGGACCCTTGAGTAACGTCATCTTGCGTATTTACAAGCTTTCCTACAAACTGCCATTTTAATGAGAAATAGAGACGCTCCATCTCTAAATCAGAGTACATATCAAGTCCATGGACATAGTCATGGCGCATATTATCAATGAAAAGAAACGGACTGTTTTATCTTTTTTCATGGGGTTCAGTCTAATTGGATGTAGAAAGTACCCTGTAAATTGATACCGTAAACAGTGGTATCTAAGTCCGTGTTTTCTGTTTGGGATCCTTGAATTTTTCTCGTCTGACATCCTCTGTCTCCATTTCCTCTTTCTCCATCTGCTTTCTCCTTACTGCTCAATTTTCTGTCCGTTGTTGTGCTAAAATTACACTTTCAGGGCACCAGCAACTCTTACTGCCGAATTTGGTGGCCTTTTTCTGAGAACCTTCTCATAAGTGGATTGCATTTGTCATTTGCTCTTCCCTTGTTTTCCCAACTGTCCTTTTTTTTTTTAATCTCCCTGGTTATTTCCTCTCGATAGTTCTTTACATCCAATTTCCAGCTCTCCTTCACTTTTCTACGTAATGGCACCACCATTTTAATTTGCTGACACCCCAGAAGATAAAATAAAATATCTTTTTTCCCCAAAGTAGCTCTGAAGGGGGGTTACAGGCTCTGCTCTTTTGACCCCTGAGCGTTTATTCTTCCTTCTTTGGCCAAGCTAGTCATGGCTTGTGTTCAGCTCTGTTCTACTATTTGTGAAACTCTTGTAATGAGCCATGAATTGCTGTTGTATTCAGATAGAGTTCTAGCTAATTCTACTGTGAAGGAATTAGCGAGAAGAAAAGTGAAACATAATTATGCAGGGAAACAGGCTTGTATGACGCCACGAACATATTTTACACTGTTTTATTATTTCCAGGCAATTTTTCACTTACAAATGATTAAGGATTTTAGAAACTGTTGGAACTGAGTGAGTTCAGATGGATTGAATTATTATTATGTCTTCGATTTTTATGTATGTTCGCCTGATATTTTACACTAGCAGGTGAAATACTTATTAAAGAAGTAATTGTCCTCCCTTTGAGGATTTTTTCTTTCCTTTTTAGTGACTGAGAGTGTATTGGAAAAACTTTGGTTATGTCTCATTCCATAAGGCATTATAGCCCCAGATGTTTTAAGTACAGATACAGTCACTAAAACCATCAGGTTAAAGGGTTGTAGCACAGAATTGCTGGCCAGTTGCTTTCAGGGTTAATCTTTTGTTACTTTATGGTGCCAAGAAAAGTGTCATTTCTGATTTGGATCGGATTTTAGCTCATTCATGGGATACCCCATGTCCTAAAGAACAGTGTGGGAGGGATTCCTTTTCTAAGCTAATGTGATGCTTCTAGCAGTTGGTATATATATTCCTGTATATGGTTTTCAGGCTGTTACTTTTTTGAGAAAGAGAAGATATTTATTTGAAATTTTAATTGTGGTGGGCTGCAGATTCTTCATATGAACTGGAGAATGGGTGCTACTCCAAAATCAAGTGACATTTGGGGTCACCAGCTACTCAGTGAGCAGTGTTTGCACCTCCTGCCTCCTAAGGCATTGTGACATAGATGGATTGCAAGACATTGGGTCCTGGTTTTTTTTTTTTTCTGATTTCTAAATTGTAAAATATATCTAACATGAAATTTAACATTTTGGCCATTTTTATGTGTCCATTTTGCTGGTATTAACATTATGTTGTTGGGCAACCATCACTGCCATTCTCCTCCAGAACTTTTTCATCTTTCCAGCCTGGAACTCTGTCCCCAGTAAACACCAACTCCCCACTCCCCCCAACCCCTCCCCCATCATTCTACTTTCTGGCTCTATGAATTTGACAACTCCAGGCAAGAATCCGCTTCTCCTAAACTTTACCTAAATCCTCCAATAGATTCTGTTTTCTTTTTTTTGAAACATTGTTAAAAAAAAAAACTTCTGGTGAACAGCGTGTTTCTGGTTATAGTAACACTTCTACGCTATTTCGTTTTTATCTGTGTGTTTATTGCCCTGGGTAAAGTCCTTCATGGCAGGTTCTAGATTTTGCTACTTGTATCCCTGGCCCTTCAGAGTGTCTGTGATACGGTGCTGGGCTCAGTAGGGTGGTGAACAAATGAAGCTGAATCCCACAGGCGGCCCAGGGGCATTTGATTTGCAATTTTCATTGATGGAAAATGGTAAGAAAAGAGGACAGTATTTTTAAAGCTGAATCAGTATTATTGTATTGATGGAGGACCATAGAAATCCTTTTGTTTTGCCGTTGATGCTTTAACTACAGCTTGGTATCGGTTATGGGTCATGCTTTTCATTAGCAGCTTGATGTCAGGGTCTGTGTATGATGGAAACCCTAAGGAAGACGGCGTTCTCGTGCTAGTTAGGAGATTTTAATGCTGCTGCCGGGTGACCCTCCGATTCCATTTTGGCTCGTAAAAATAGGGGAGAAGTAATTCCAAACAGAAAGGCTGTTAACTAGTGAAAAGTGCAGCTACTTTTAAATCATGAGGCAGTGCAAAGCGGCCTTATTGTGTGTCTGAGGGTCACGTTGCTTGGCTGTTTTTGGTTTTGCTGTGAAGGGTCGGGGTGAGGTCCCTGCGGTTTCCTGAGTCCGTGATCCTGGTGGGTGTGATGTGAGTTTCTGGACCAGATGGGAAATACACTTGAGTTTTTTTTCTCCTTATATGGCATTATGTGCATCCCATAGACATCAATGAAAGGAATTGTTGTCTGAAGTAGAGCACTCAGGGTCTGTGGCTAAAATGGTAGAATAATGCACGGGAGGTTTCCACTGATCCTTTGTCGGGAACAGTAAACAAAATACATGCTCAACTAAATTTGATTTTCCCTGATAAACTGTGACGTGTGCTTTCCCCAGATTTTAGATGCTCATTTGTTCATCACTCATTTCTCTCCTTCAGGGGTTCCCATAACACCAGGGCCTCCTATCGCCAGTCTAGAGAAAGATGAGATTTTTTTTTAATAATGGAAGGAAGGAAGGAGGGAGGGAGGGTGGGAGGGAAGGAAGGAAGGAGGGAGGGAGGGAGGGAGGGAAGGAAGGAAGGAAGGTGGGGGAGAGGACATATCTTTTCCTCCTGTCGTGGAGAAGTTTCTGGAAGTGGAGGGGGCTGTATGATATTCATATAGCGTTCAGTTTGCCCAGGTCCCTTCCGGCAGGGATGTTCACAAGGTTATCTGACAGCCTCCAAGGACATTCTCACCCCAGGGGCTCTAAACACTGCTCTTTGGACCCCTCCTTGAGATAAGTCTCCAAGTTATCTTCATCCAACAGATACTTACTAGGAGTTGCTCTGTGCCGGGCATTACAGCAAGTCTTTTAAGATTGAAAGACTTTCGATCTTAAAAAGATTGAAAGGCGTTTAGCTGATATTTAAATGGTTCTCTCCATTTTGTGCCAGTCTTCCTCTTTTCCTATCTCAAGAGGAGAACACGGTCAGAAAGCTGAAGTCTGGCCAGAAAAAGTGATTTCTTTTAGATGCACCTCATACTTTCTCTTTAGCCTATCCTGAGTTATTTATTCATGTGTCCCAGGCTCTGCATTGTGATGCAGAGAGCTGTGAAGGTTGGGAGGGGGGCGGCGGGGACACCAGATTCCTCCCTTCTCCATGTGTGTTTGTGTCTGCCTTTGTGTGATGGACCTTCATGGAAATATCAAGGCTTTCGTGCAATAATTCTTTTCTCCAAGGGAATTAAAGCAAATGGCCCAGGAGACTTGTTTTCTGGCTTGCTTTCATAAAAGCATTTTTGTAACTGGGGGTGGGGGGAGTGAAAGGTGTTAAAGTTCCTCAAACATTTGTTCTTGTGCAAGGATAAATAAATATATGTTAGCTTAATTACAAAAGTGAATTATCAGACAATTCCAAACTTTTTCTATCCTTTTCCTGCCCAGTCAGGGGAAACTATTAAAGAATAAGCATATAGGGGTAGGGGAGCAAGAAGTACAAACTATTAGATATAAAATAAGCTACAAGGATATATTGTACAGCACAGGGAATATAGCCAATATTCTGTAATAACTATAAATGGAGTATATAACCTTTAAACATTGTGAAGCACTGTATTGTACACCTGTAAGTTATGTAGTATTGTACAACGACAGCAAAAACAACAACAAAAAGAATAAGCATAACCATAGAGGTGTTAATTGATACTGAAGTGAATACCACTGTTTTAAACTTCTTTCATTTTGTCATGTCTTCGGGTAAAAACTACTTGTATTAGGGTTCTCCAGAGAAATGGAATCGAAAGGATGGACATAGGTAGATAGATAGATGGATAGATCAATAGATATAAGAGGAGATTTATTACAGGAATTGGCTCACAAGATGTAGAGGCTGAGAAGTCCTGTGATCTGGGAATGTGAGCTGGGGACCAGGGCAGCTGATGCTGTAAGTCTTAGTCTGAGTCTTAGGACCCAGAACCGGGAGCCCGGCGTCCAAGGGCAGGAGAAGATGCACGTCCGTCTCAGCTCACAAAGTCAGCAGACAGCAGATTTCTTCTTCCTCCACCTTTTTGTTCTCTTCGGGCCCTCAGGGGATTGGATGCTGCCACCCGCATGGGTGAAGGTGGTCTTCTTTACTGAGTCAATCAATTCAAATGCTCATTTGAATTGATGGAAACACCCTCATAGACACACCCAGAAATCACGTTTTGCCAGCTCTCTGGGCATTACACTATTTTTATCTTGCTTAACAAAAATGTTTGTAGCATCCTTCTCACTCACTGGAACTTGGATGCCTTCTTGGCTACTCTCACTCACTTTAGTGAAGTATGTTCATTGGAAAAACTTAAAAGAAACAGAATAAAGCCTAACAGTCACAGCTGGACAAATCAGCCGTCAAGTGTAGCTACACACAAAATCTTCGCGGCCCATTAGTAACAAGAATCCGTCCAGGTAGCTTCTGTAGGTACCTGTTGCCATAGAGATGGTGCAGGTTTCAGGTCCCATGTCATTCCTGGAGGAGCCATAACTATTCTGCTTTCTTTTTGCTCAAGAATGCATGTAGGGTTAGACGTGGAGGAGAAGCTGGGCTTCCGTGGGTCTTGGTTACTTCATCTGTGAAATGGGAGCCTTGGGCTGGATCTGAAGTTCTGTGTTGGCCACAGGATGGGGGTCTAGGAATAGATGAGTAATCTTGCAAAAAGACACCACTGAGACTCAGGAATGGACGGGGTAGACGTGGATGGTTGTGAGAGACACACGCTAGTCTGAAAAAGCTCTCTACCTGGGGACTCATTCTGGTCGCCTGTCCCCTCCTGGGAAAATGACATTCTGTGCTTACAGGTGAAGACCATTAGATTCAGGGGACTCTTAGATACGTACGTTTAAAGGTTATTTAATGAGATTATTGTAATACAGTATTCACCCGGTCCACATAGATTGTGAGAATTCTTTTCCTATTGAAGAGTTACCCATTTACAGACGCACTGTTGGACAGCGTGTCAGAGTTAATTATATGTGCTGCAGAGTGATGGAAGGTAGAGGGAAAACCTTAGCACGGGGGAGATGTCTTAGCCAGAGCTCACAATATAATTTTTATTTCTATACAGTAGCTTGGTTTGTAATGAAGATTGGATAGGCTGTCAGAATACGAGCACAAAAGAAGTCACAGAGGAGTAGCCACTGAGAACGTTTTCAAGGAAAAAACGACCAACAAAACCCCCTACGCTTGGCTCTGCCCAGATGTGCTGAGAGAGGGACTGAGGCTTTGCTCCCTGCAAGGCTTGCTGTACTGGAGTTGGGCTGGGACTGGGTTTGAAAATGATGTCGGAGTTCTGACAGTCACCTGGCACTGAGGGCTATTCAGTGGAAGGAAGCGGGTAGAGGAAAAGGCATCAGAAGTCTTTGTTCCTGTGTTTCCTGCAGCAAAAAGGTGTTTCAGTCAGAGATTGGTTTAGTGGAAGTGGCACAAATTTAAAAAGCACATTTGACTAGGGTAGTGGCTGGCAGTACCTGAAGGAAGGGGGGCAGCGGGGGAGGGAGGGAGGCGGGGGGAGAGAGGTACTTAGTTAAGGTGGCTTGGCTTGATGGAGTTTTTCTTGATTAGGTAATTATGGTGATTATCAATTAACAGGTCGTACTTACAGGGTGACACACGTTCTGGGGTGACCCGTGCTCACTCACGGGACTAAGCCGGGGAAGGGATGTGTCCATAAGGCCCCTGGGTGCTGAGGTGCTCAGTTTACCTGCGTCCGCCCTCTGGGACAGGAGAGACTAATGCATGTTTGATCTTGGAAGCCGGGTGGTGGGATTCAAATTAATTACGAGGTTTCGCTGAAGAGAGGCCGTTTTAAAGGGGGTCATGAAATAGCAGCTCTGGAACCGGCTGGAGCGGTTATTTTTAATATAATGAGAAATGTTATAAAGTTAGTGGAAGGCATCGATTTATCTTTCAGGTCGTTGAGAAGCAGAGTCTTGAGGACTAGCTTGCTCCAGGGCTCCAAGAGGAATCATAGCCCTCCCCTTGTAAGAAAGCCTTCACACACCATATTTCTGGGCAGAATAAGAGGTTTCTAGATGCTGAGAGTGGTCCCTGGGGCCACAGAGCATCTTAAGGAATCTCTATCATTTCTGGGAGACCCTGAAAGACACACGTCTTTGGGGGTTTTTCAGACCCTGAGCAGTTTGTCAGCTATGATGTTTTTTTTTTTTTTTTGGCTGCACCACGCGGCATGCGGAATCTTAATTCCCCGACCAGGGATCGAACCCGTGCCCCCTGCAGTGGAAGCGCGGAGTCTTAACCCCTGGACCACCGGGGAAGTCCCTATGATGGTTTTAAAATCTGACTCTAGATTTCTTTGATGTTGCTGCCGTTGAGGGTGGGGTCTGTGTCCCCTCTCCTGGGACCTGGGCGGGTGCGCGGCTGTTTGGAGCGATAGAGGACAGCCCAGATGACCACGTGTGACTCCCGAGGCCGAGCGATGAAAGCTGATGGCGCAGCCACCACCATATTGGCTGGAGCACAAGCCCTGGGGACTCGGCCGCCGTGGAGCACGTGTGACTCCTGTGCTGTGAGGACACCAGGCCACGTGCAGACGCCTCAGCTGGGTGCTCTGGAGGGCATTCCTAGTGGTCCAGTCGTCCCAGCCCGGGCACCAGACGAAAGAACTGTCATGAGGCCACCCCTGGCCTCAGAGCCTCCCCAGCCAAGGGCCCAGTTATTGTGGAGCAGAGACGACCCTGCCCTCTGAGCCTGCTGGAATTCCAGAGGCATCAGAAGCCTGTCTGTTAGGCCCCAGTGTGTTGGGCTGGCTTGTTACGCGGCTGTACCCCTGCAGCAGGGGCATTGCCGCCTCTGCCCGGAGCGTTTCTCCAGCTCGTGTTAGCAACCCTCTGTGATTGATGATGCCAGGTCTCCACTCCCCCCACTGCTCTTGTGTTTGTGGGGAGGTCCTAGAACCTGTCCTGTGTGGTCCCTGTGGCTCTTAAGGACTCGCTCTGCCAGTGCGCAGAACGGCTCAGGAGAAGCACCCTGCGGGCCGGGACCCTGGAATCAGAACGGAAGCCCCAGGTTCACAAACCTGGGTGGGAGCAGAAGCCGGCATCTCGGCGCGTTGGCCCTAATACCTGTCCACTGTCACTTCGTTGTCAGCTGTTAATGCTTGTTAGTCTATGAATGCACTGAGTTTTGAAGTGGTTTCATGGACTTTATGAACCCTGTCATCCCTGTTGTATGTGAAACCAGTGAGAGTGTTGAAGGCGCTGATAGAAACAGCCACATAGTCACAGTAGCAGTGGAGGTTGGGTGCCTGTTGGCCTAATGCACATTCAGGACAAGGCTGAGTCTGTGGGAGAAATGAGAGGTTAGGCAAACTGTCCAAGGCTCGGGGCTGTTTGGGTTTTTCATGACAAATGTGCATGATGGTAGAGATTTTTCAGAAATCATCAAAAAGGGTGTTACCTGCTATTCCTGATTTGGAAAGAAGTTGTTCGAGAGAAAGACTCTAGATCAGTAAGAAGTTGAGCCTGGGTTCAAACCATCAGAGAAGATCCTCCTGTTCTCCTGTTGTACAGAAATGGATGGGAGCTTTGAGGGCTGTGAGTTTGAACTCTTCATAGACCCCTTGTTCTTAAAATCAAAATAATTTTTTTTTTAAGATAGAGAAGTCTTTGTATGTAGAGAAGCTTTTGTCTTTTAAGCATTAGGAGAGGATGACCTCAGAAGGGAGTTCTATCTGGGACAGTTAGGATTTTAGCGTTTACTTTATCAAAGAGGAGATTGTTTTGTTCAAAGTCCTGCAGAAGGATGCAAATATGCCAAGAACTGAAAGTGGATGTAAATCACACACACAAATCTACAAAAACTAACTTGAAACGTTATCAGAGGTCTAAAAGTAAAATGTAAAACTAGAGAACTTTTAGAAGAGAACGTGGGAGAAAATAAAATCTTCATGATCTGGGGTTAAACAAAGTGTTTGTTGACGTGAGACCAAAAACCAGATTGATAAATTGGATTTAATGAAAGTTGAAAACTTTCACTGCGTGAACAATACTACTAAAAGAATAAAGAGAGAAGCTACGGACTTGGAGAGTCTATTTGAAATTACATATGTGACAAAGGACTTGTATCCAGAGCCAAAAGGACTTTGAAAATACAACATGGAGAAAACAAATAACCCAATTAGAAAATGAGTAAAAGACTTTAAAAGACAAGACATAATCTTTTTAGCTATTTGCATCATTAGTCATTATAGGAATTCAAATTAAAACCACAGGAGATAATTCTACATTCCTATTAGAATTGCTAAAGTTAAAAAAAATTGCTGACAGTAACAAGTGTCGGCAAGGCTGGGGAGCAACTGTACCTCTCAGACATTGCTGGTGGGATTGCAAAATGGGAAAGCCATCCTGGTGCACAGTTTGGCAGTTTCTTATAGATTTAACCAGGTGCTTACCCTATGACCTAGCAGTCGTACTCTTGGGTCTTTACCCTAGAGAAATGAAAACTTAACGTTCATGTAAAATCTGTGTACGAATGTTGATTGCAGCTCTGTTCACGCTTGTCCCAAACTGGGAACAACTCAGATGTCTTTCAGGAAGTGAATGGATCAACAAAATGAGGTCCATCTGTGTAATGGAGTATTACTCAGACGTGAAGTAGGATGGACTCTTGATACATGCAGCCACCTGGAATATTCTCAAAGGCACTAATCTGGGTGAAAAATGTTAGTCTCAGAAGGTTATGTCCTGTTTGATTCCATGTATGTGAAATCTTTAAAAGGCAGAACTATAGTGATGGAGAGCATCACTCTATGTGAGGGCTGTGGGGTTGAGGGGAGACGTGACTACAGAGGGACACAGGAAGGGACCTTTGGCAGGGGAGATGGAACCGTGTCCCGTATCCTGATTGCAGTGGTGACAGTGCGAATCTATACCTGTGTTAACCTTTATGCAAGTGTGTACCCCCCAAAAGGTCAATTTTGCCTTATAATAGAGAAAAATTAAAGAAGCAATCCTCGTAACTTCTTTTGTTGTTGCAAGAGAGGCATGAGGAGAACTGCTCCTTACAAGGAAGACCTGGTTTCTCCCTGACAGCTGGTGGTCCCTGCTGAAGGGGTGAACAGGAAACTGGTTGGTGGAGGGTCACAGGAAAGTGCTGCTTCCTTTCACGATGACATTCCCAAGATTGACTTCTTTTAACTGTTAACTCCCTAAAATATTACCCAAGGAAATGCATGGAGAAATCAGAAATCTCCTCTCCTCCCCCCCAAAAAGAGGAAATTTGATTTGGTTTTAAGGGCACATGTGGAAGAGAAGGAGAGATTCCTTTGGGACCAGAAAACAGCGCTTGACTTGATGTGATTATGAAGAGTGGGAGATTTTTTCCTTTTTCAGTGCACTGGATGGAGATTTAACTGCATGATTCAAAATCGTGGCTAATCAGAGTCATACAATTAAATTACCATGCACTGCTCAGAAAATTAAAGGGTAAACTCAGTAGTCTGTGTGATTTGAAGACAGATTTATTTTGAGACAATGCAAATGGTTATCTTTGGTATTCAGACTAATAATAATATTTACATGGAATGTCACGAGTGTTCTGGGTCTTCCAAGCTGTAGCTGCCTAAGCTGATTTCAGATCGTAATTGAAAGCTAAAGGTATTGAGTAGGCGAGATCAGTGATTCCCAAGGATGCCCTGTTGCCACTTGGGAGGATTTGGGAATTGGGGTGGGGGGATTGATGGGGAAGGGCAACTGGCATTTTGGGGGCAGGAGCTACAGATGCCAGATGTCCTGCAGCACATGGAACAGTCCTGTACAATGGAGAATTGTTCCATGATCTTGGAATGTCCAGCTGGACATGAAGGTGGAACATGTATGTAATTCATGGAGCCTGGACTCTAATCATTTTTCTAGAGTTTGTATGATTTTAAAATAGTATGAATTTTTCAGGAATGTGACTACCTGGTGAATTGAGGGAAGACTGCTGTTGTTTTGTTTGGAACCTTAACAAGAGTTGTTCGTTCTTAGAAGATCGTCTTTGTACTGATTCCAGTGTCCCTGGTAATATTCAAATAACATGCAACACACATATATCCCTGTGCACCTGTGATAGTTGTATTCAGGGCAGGTATACACATGACAACACATATGAATACACTTGTGCTTCTTTCAAGATGTCACATAGAAAAGAGTGCTTCAGCAATGTTCAGTTTAATACTATATTCTTTTAAATTCCAACTGATTTCTTGTAAGTAGGTAAAAGCTTTGACCTCCGCATTCTACCCCCTGGTAGAGCATTTACATACTGAAACTCACCTTAATTTGGTATAAATTGCTGTCCATGTATTTTTCTTTTATGTCAAAATGAGGACATTTTATTGATTAAAAAAAATTATATGTAGAGGTAGGTTTTGTTACTCATGGACGGCATTTCAGGATCATAAAGGAAATGTTGGAAACAAGTTTATGTGAAGAAAGGTTACAGAGGTAACATTTATTTATTACAGAGGTAGTAATCAAGCACCAATACCTTGAGATAATTAATGTATGGATTTTACACTTCTCACAAGTACAACTTTCTTAATCCATTTTTTTCTCTCCCTTTACTCTATGTTATGGACTGAATATTTGTGTCTTCCCAAACTTCCTGTGTTGAAGCCCTAACCCCCAGTAGGGCTGCATTTGGAGATAGAGCCTCTAAGGAAGAAACTAAGGTTAAATGAGGTCATAAGGGTAAGGCCCTGATCTGATGGGATTAGTGTCCTTATTAGAAGAAGTACCAGAGAGCTCCCTTGCTTTTTCTCTCTTCAACAACAAAGAAGGGCTACCCTTTCCACCATCACCTCCTACTGTCTGTATTCTGTTTCTTGTCACCACTGCATTGTTATTGAACTGCAGGGTTTAGCAAACCTCCATTGCCTAGTCAGCCCAGTATGCTGCAGAGAGAACTTTCTCCCACAAACACAAAAAAACAGATTTGTGTTTTTGTGTGTGTGATTATAATAATGATTCATACTTACTGTAGAACATTCGATCGGTTTAGGAAAGGACAAAAGGAAGGTAAAACATTCATGAAATATCACTATGTAGAGATACCCACCATTATCTTTCCAGACAGCTGTCCATGAATGCACTGGCCACACACCCCATGCCCCTCTTTAGACAGGCAGACAGTTTTACATTCATGGGGTCCTACCATAGCTGCTGTCGGGTAAATTGCTTTTAAATCATTGTTCCTGGATGTCCTTGGCAGTAAATATGGATGCATGTGTAACATTTTAAATAACCACGTGGAATTCCATTCTATGTATGTACTGTGGTGGATCTAACTGGTCTCTACTTGATGGACTTTTAGGATATACATATATATATATATATATATATATATATATATATATATATATATATATATATATATATATATACATACACACACACACACATCTCCAAATATTTTATATATTAATATTTTTTTTTCTAAAAAGAAAAAACATTCCTGTGCAACATTCTTGGAAGACTGCTCTGATTATCTCTGTTTCAAGGAACTTTTTGTTGATCTATATTTTCTTTTTTAAAAAGCTGTTTTGGGAACTTAATGCATGGGCAGAAAAAGTACAGAGATTAAATAAAAAAGACCTGCACACTCCCTCTATAGCTCTGTCAAGGTCTCACATTTTGACATCCTTCAGATAGAAAAAATAATCCTGTGAAACCCCCTGTGTGTTGGTTCCCTTCCCCAATACCCTTCCTGTTCCATGGTAACCACTCTCCTGAGTTTGGTGTTTTTTCCCCGGATGTGTTTTATATCGCATGTCTATTTCTCCATTAGTAATGTATAGTGTTGTTTTTACATGTTTTCAGACTTTACATCAATGACATCAATACAAGTAATTCTTCAATTTGCTTTGTATGCATCTACCACAATGTATCAATTCTCTTCATGGTGGACATTTAGTTTTTTTCCCAAATTTTCACTCTTATAAACAGTCCTACAAGGAAGTCTTGGCCGAGTGTTCTTCTTCCCATGTGAGAGAATTTCTCTGATGATAATAAAATAATCATTTTCCACTGTGGTTACAGTGTAACAGAAGCAGGTGGAAAGTTCCAGTTTTCCCACATCCTTGTTGACACTTGGTTTTTACCTGGTAGGGGTGTGAAATGCTGTCTCTTTGTCCCTGATTACTGCCATGGTTGTGCGTCTCTTCCTGTGTTTATTGGCTGTTAGGATTTCCTTTGACTGTTCTTCCCACCCACCTCTGTCCACTCTTTTTAAGTCTGTTCAGACCTTTCCTTTGCTGTTCGTGCTTTTTTGTGTCTTCAATAAGCATCCTTCCTTTATTCCAAACTCTTCTTGTGTTCTCCTTGTAGAATTTCTAAAGTGTTCAAGGTCTTTATTCCATCTGCAATTGATGCCTGTGTAGGCTGGAGGGTTATTCTGTCTTTTCTTTCTGTGACAGTGACCAGGTTTTCCAGGAACATACATGGAATGTCTGTTCCCTTCTCCAGTGACCTGCAGTGACTTCTCTGTCGTAGTTTTCTCTGCATGCATGGGCGTGGTTTAGGGCTGCCTCTTCTGTTCCTTGAGTCTGTTTTCCTTTCCCTACACTGATCCAGGTGTCTTCAGTACTGCAGCTTTATACATGAAGCCCTTCATATCGTGCCCCCGACTCTTCCTCTTCACAGGTAGCCTTTTCTCAGGGATGTGCCCCCAGCAGAGTCCAGGCCTCCACGGCAACCTGATGATCCCGTCAGCTTCTGGGAAGGCTGAGGGGGACATAGGGTTGTCAGTTTCAGGGCTGATCGCTTTCAGCTGGAAGCTTGCTCCCGTGGTATGGGTACAGATATGATCATTTTCTACGTGTACCGTGATGTGAAAAAGTTTGGGAAGTACTAGTCTTGGTGATCCATGGTCTTTGACAGTCCGCATAAATTTAGAGGTCAGATTTATCATGTTCTCTGAAAAACCCCACTGAATTTTTGATTGGAGTTGCATAGAATTTATTATTAATTGGGCAATTGGTATCATTATGGTATTCAGTTCAGTTTGCATTTTCAAAAAAATTGTATTGCAGATGTAAGTGTTCCTATTTCAACTGTCAAAGACTCGATCTCCAAGCATCCAGATAAGTGATAAAGTCCTACCCTCAAGCAGTTTATATCTTTGAAAGTGGACGAGACAGAGTCACAAACTATTGAAGGTAGAATATTGTGATTATCCTAAGAAATGTACGGACTCTTGTGTTAAACAAATAATTCAAAGGGAGAAGAGACCATATCCTACCTGTCAATCAACTTAATGATTTGGTAGACCGCTCCATCGTGTACCTAAGGCAGGATGTTTTATCCCTGATGTTGTTTTTCCCTCCATTGCTGTTAGGACACTCATAAGTGCTTTCGTGAAACTTTGAGTTACCCCCTCCTTTTTAAAGGGGAGATACACATTTTGGTTTTTTAAATGAGATCTTTCCTTCTCTTCCCTCCCAGAGAGATTGTTAATTTGTTTTATATACAAGTGATCCTGTAATAAAAGTTGTCGTATTATTACTTAAAAAGAACACACGCTGGGTCCTGAGGGTAATCAGTGTTGAAGAGATTTTTGGAAAGGAGTGTTGTGTAGGCAATTTATTTCATTCCCTTTGCTGTCAGAACCAGTAGAGGAATGGGATGTTGTCAGGGCTGTTAGGCTGGCAAATGGGATTTGCTGGCTCTCATAATAGGGCAGTTTGCCCTGTCGAAATCAGTGATTTTAATCTCCCAATGCAGTATGGCACTTGGAATTATCATGATGTCATAAAAAAATGTGGACTTTGGGGTCAGAAAAACCCTAGCGTTGAATCCCTGCTTCAGCTCCTCCCCCAAACTGAGTGGACCCCAAATTAGACTCTTTAAGCTTCATTTTCTTCATCTGAAACATGGGGATGATATTACTTACATTCCGGGATGGTGGCGAGGAGGAAGAGAAACCATCCTGATCACAAGAGCATCCAGAACAATAAAATACTTAGAAATAAATCTAATCAAGGAGGTGAAAGATCTGTACACTGAACATTGCAAGACTTGGGTGAAGGGAACCGAAGAAGACAAACGGAAAGATCCTGCACTCGTGGAGTAGAAGAATTAAAATTGTTAAAATGTTCATACTACCCGAAGCCATCTCAAGATTCAGTTAGGCATATGGCATAACGTGTTTTTCTGTGCACGTGGTTAATAAATCCATCCGTGGGTTCTCCACCTCCCACCTCCTCTCTGATTTTGTCTTCTGCAGTTCATCTTTATGACCCTGCTTTGCTTGGTCGGTTCGGTTTTTTCCATCATTCCACAGACATGCCAAGTTCATTTACACCCCAGGGCCTTTTACCTTCTGCCTGGAACACCCCGATCCCAGATAATTGCACAGCTTTCTCTTCCTTTAAGTCTCTGCTAAAATGTCACCTTTTCAAACAAGCCCTTCCTTCCACTGTAATAATCTTGCCCATGCTAGCAGATTTATTTTTCTTTAGCATGTATCCTTGACATACAGCATATTTGCCAACTGACTGTTCCTCTTCCCCAGCCCAGAACGTCAGGGTGCAAAGACCAGAACTTCCACAAGTTTTCCTCCCTGCAGTTCCCTCAGCCTCTAGGCTCTGTGTTTTACTGAAAGAAAGATTGACTAGATAGCCTTGGATTGATAAGTCGTATTATGGCTCAAGACATATTTAACAGAGTCAGTGTGTTAAACTTGTGCTAATGAAAAGTAAATGTTACTGAGCTCATTCAAGTCATAAAATTCATGACTGAGCCAGTGGTCCTGCTTAGAGTCTGAGAACTTGGCCATGGGCATCCTGGTGATTGGGGCATTTCTAAGGGGGTAAAAAAAAATCATACTTTTAAAATATGTAAAGCATAGAGACATATAATACCTGAAGAGATATAGTTTACCTGTGGTTTTAAAACGTCATGAGGGTGTGATTTGGAAAAAAATGTCTAAAAGGGCTTCATAGGTGGGGTATTGGGGAAAAAAGGGTGAAAAGCTCTGGTTTCTGAGCAGAGAAGATCAGTGAAAACAGGCAAAAGCTTCCTGACAGGATGCCCCCTGCATCCCCGTGAATGTGCTAATTGTGGGTGTGTCTTCCTGGCTAAGTCAGACCTACCTGTAACAGGACCCATAGACACATAGGTTGAAATACTCTTATCTATTCAGTACTTATTATGAGTCTCAGAAAAACCCTCTTTTCTTGACATGATGCCTATTTTTGTAACGTTATGCTGATATTTTGGATTATCTTCCGATTGTGATTAGGGTAGCATTGCATTTGACTTCCTTGTTGTTCCTCAGGAATTAGACGAAAATCAGGTGTCTTTTTCATCCAGAGATACCTTTTTGTCTTCTACTTCATTCTCACCAGGGGCCTTCATGCATCTTCTTGTTAATTTCATAGAACTTGACACCTAATGTTTGATTAAAATTGATACATGAATCAATATTTTTCTTAAGCAGGTTAGTTTCCACAAGGATCTGACTCTGATCTTTTACCTCTTCCTCTGTTGACAATGTCAGCTTGGCCATTAAATGATGATACTGCTGATAGGTGAATTTTCATGTTGGTTTCTAAGGATGGGGTCTCATGACTATACCCATAAGCTCTCATTTGTTTAAACTAATGTGCTCAGGCTCTGCTCTGAGCCTCCCTGGCTCTATCAGCCAAAACGCAGTATACCTGTAGCACATAGGTTCTGGAATTTCTCGTGTTCCCAGATTATTCCGAAGTGGATGGTACTTTCTAATGTTTTCCACGGCGCAAGGCTGCCTTTTGGTGTAAAGGCTTCCAGTCGTAGCTGTTCCTTTGCTTTTGAAAGGGTTAACTTTTTTGGAGAAGCAACATTTGTATTTGTAAGAATTGGCAGTGCTCTGCTACATGGTATATATTAAGGGTAAAGATTTAAATACTGTATATTCTGAGCATTAGGAGTGATAGCTTCTGGAGCAGCTGTTTTCAAGGAAGAGAGGGTTTTAGAATCATGTGAGGCTTATTCCCTTCCAAACAGCCTGTCTCTCAGATGGACCCAAAACAACCAAGACCCCCCCACCTCCAAATTCACATAACTAGGTTGTTGTGATTGGAATATGGATATTTAATAATATGAGAATGGAAAAGATTAGGGGAGGGCATAATAACTGCCCTTTTTCTTTGCAAAAGAAAAGACAAAGTTCTGCATGACCTCAAAGCCTAGAATTTGGACTAGTGGGTAGAAGTTAGTGTGAGTAATTTTGGAACTTTTATAAAGAACTTTTCAGTGGTTGAGAGGAATAAAAGTTGTACATTTCTAGTTACTCTGATGATTGAAGGGGAGGTTGGATGATCAGATGGATGGTTAACTGAGTAGATGAATGACTTTTGGGCTATTTTGATTGTGACTCAGTAAACTCACACACACAGATGCACAACACAGATACTTCACAAAACAGTTCTTACCTTTAGAAGGATCATTGCATTGTGTTGTGAACTGACTTGTGTCCCCTCCAAATTCGTATGTTGAAGTCCTAACCCTCAGTACCTCAGAGTGTGACTGCTTTTGGAGAGGGGGCCTTTAAAGAGGTGCTGAAGGTAAAATGAAGTCATATGCACGGGCCTTAATCCAGTTTGACTGGCGTCCTTGTAAGAAGAGGAAGTTTGGACACACAGACACCAAGGATGCAAGTACACGGAGGAAAGACCATGTGTAATGGTCTTTGGTTTCTTGGTCTTTGGTCTAATGGTTTCTACAGCGAAAAGAAATACTTTGGATGACAGATGAGCTTTTCAGAAGTGGTGGTACCAGCCTTTCTTCAGCTGTTCCCTGACTCCAGCATAAATCCTTTTCAGAGACTGTGGCAAGTGTCATTGTACAGCAGATAAATTTAGCTCATGTATTTCATCTACATAATCTGATTGTAATTTATATAGCGCCAGCCTAGATGAAGCACAGCCACTTCTTATTACCCAGTTTTTCTTGTTGTCAATGTGATGTGAGTGGGATATTGCGTCTCCCTGAAGGGTGGTGATTCATCACAACAGTTTGCCAGGGGAGATCATTTGTTGCTCGGTGGAGCTGAGTGACCACTGGTTAGAGCCGTGACTCAATCAAGATAAACAAGTCAATCAAGATAAACCTGGGCGGTTAGTGCCTCTTGGATGACGGTGGATGATGTGATGGATTTATTAGTGAAATTCTCTTTTAAAAGTCACTTTACCTTCTTAGCGGGTGGATTTGCAAATAGGAAAATGACGAGTCTCCACCAGTGGAAGAATCTGCTAGTTTGCAAAATAGAGTGCAGCCAACTGAGTGTCACAATAAAAGATAAACTAGCCACTGGAAACCTCTTACTCAAGATTTATCCTATTAAGTGCAAAGAAGGCAGTTATGTTCTTAGCAATTCAGCTGTTGGATAGACTAGGAAGAAGACCTTCATCTTGGGTATAATGACACAGATGGTGTCATGGGATTTTATATTTTAAAATTAGCAAAATACTGTGGGTTTTTTTCCCCCAGAGAAAATTCTCTAACCCAGGCTGACATCCTTTTTTTGTCAAGTTTGTGTGTGACCTGCCTTTTCCTCCCCAGAGTTAGCATGGATTCAGGAAATACAACTTAATATTAACCTTGACAAAAGACATTTTTAAAGAAGGTGCATTTAGGAAAAATCAGACAGACACTGCTGAAGTTCAGTGTCAGTGATTCTTGGATTCTTTACCCTTTTATCATTTGCATCACTTTTTCTTCATTTGAACAGATTGAGAGTGGGCCACCTAACTAAAATATTTAGCGGTAAAAGTAGTATGTGAGTAAATTACCCTTTGTAATGGTCTGAGTTGTTTGTTGCTTGGGGAAACAGGACAGTGATGATTTTCTTTCAAGCCAGAAAGGGAAGGCGCATTGCAGGATGACGGGCACGTAGAGTATGAGCACGGGACATCAGCAGTTGGAGTGGCCGTCTCTCGACACCGAGTTCTTGACTCTTGGTTTGTACCAGATTTGGCACCTTTTCCCCACGTGGGCATTTCTCTCTGGTCTGGAATAGCACTATGTGTATGTGTTGACAGAGGCATTTCTATGCATCAGATGAACTTGGGGTATTTGGTTAGATAGCAGTCATTTCACTGAATAAATTTATGTATTTGTTATGTATCACTGTTAAGAATTTTCCCCCTCACTATGAGACCACATTTCCTTGATTTAGCTTTATCCCATTAAGGTCAGTTTTATCATATTAAATATTACGTTGATTTGAATCCTCTGCAAAAAAAAAAAATTTATGTATTTGATCCTGTTTACCAGGTATTCTGTCTGAACCAGTGGTTCTCAACTGGGGAGGATTTTGCCCCCCAGGGAACATTTGGCAACACTCAGAGACAATTTTTGTTGTCACAGCTGGCGGGGAGTGGTTAGGTGTTACTGGCATTAGTGGGTAAAGTCCAGGGACACTGGTAAATATCCTGCAATGTACAGAACAGCCACCCACCACGAAGAATTATCTGTTTCCAAATGTCAGGAGTTCTGAGGTTGAGAAACCCTGGGCTAAACCACAGACATCTCTGCTCTTACTAATGGCATATTTCGGACTTTGGGTCTTTACTGATTTTCCTGGCTGAGTTGTCTTTGGCTCTTCATCATTAAAGACTTGTTCCCTTTGCTGAAATGATGACTATGGATGGAAGAGGCTGCAGGAAGTTTAATGAATTATTATTTTAATATCAGAATAAGGTGAGGGTATATATTCCCATATAAAAGTGTATTAGTGTAACGAGGGTCGGTCTGTAGGGTGCCTAGCCAGCTGCTGTAACAGAGAAACGTGAAGTCTCAGAGGCTTAAAGCTCTTCATTTGATTGTGCTGCTCTTGTCACAGGCCATTGTCTCTGCTGCAGGACCCCATTCATGGACCCAGGCGTTTTCTTTCCATCACGTGGCTCTGCCACGTCCTCGTCTGCAATCAGCTGGGGAAAAAAAGAGCTTAGAGAAGGCCCAGCTTCCCTTTTTATTGGCTAGAAAGAGTCGTGTGGCCCCAGCACAGCTGCAGGAGGCCTGGGAGGTGTGCATGCGCGCTGGGAAGCCTTGGAGAGTGTAGAAGCGGGGGCGGGGGTCTAGTGGTCCACCACAGAGAGCAGTGGCGGTTCTGCACTGCCCAGGGGTGCCTGGCCCGCTCACTGGACTCCCTGATGACCTGAATTTGATTGCAGTTGACTGTGTGTTGAATGTTATGCAGGTGATGAGATCATCAGTCTGTAGAATAGGGCCAGACATATAATATGTTACTAGGTGCTGATTGGTCCACAGACATTTATGAAGCCCCTTTAAGTCTTTGAACGGATAGCATACATTTTGCTCCTTCTGAATACCTCTAGAAAGTCTTTCCCCACCCCCCCTTTGGAAAAAAAAGAGTGCCATTGAATGTTGAACAGACGGCTTAAATTTTTCCCAAACTAAGATATGTGATGACTGTGTCTTCTATTATTATTTATTATTTTGTATGCAAAAATCAGGATTAATGAATGAGGAAACATAGCAAGTATAAAGGGATAAGATTCTTCAGGCACTCAGCTTCTTTAGAGGTTATAGAGCTATTTGAGTTTTCTCTTTTTTTTGAGTCAGTTTTTAGAAATTTGTCCATTTCATCTGTATTTTAAGAATAGTGGCAAAAGTTGCTTGTATTCTCTTGTTACCTTATTTAAGTTCTTTATCATCTGTAGATGTAACTTCTTTTCCTCCTAATATTGCCTTCTTTTAAGAGCATTCGTTACAGAGGTTTGTCAGTTTTATTAACTTTTAAAAACAATTTTGGGCTCCCTGGATTCTCTCTACAGTATTTTTTTTCTTTTTGGGTGGTTTATTCTATTTTTTGATTTTTCTGCTTCCCTAAAATTGGGTCTTAGCCCATTCATTTTCAACCTTTCTTATTTTTTAACATAATCATTGGAGGTTATGAATTTCCCTTCATTTCTCAACATTTGATACGAGAGTTATATGTTCATTATCCTGACATTCTAAATATTTTCTAATTTCTGGGGTGATTACTTTATACGGTCAGTGTTCATTTAAATTTATTCATAGATTTACCACTTTATTTTCTTGTAATTCCTTCTTACATATTATATCTTCCTTCTGTGATCATTTTCCTTTTGTATGAAGTATGTGCTCCAGAATTCCTATATAGTGGAAGGGCTGTTGATAAACTCAGTTTCTTTTTTTTGTCTCAGAATGTCTTCACTTCTCTCATACTATTGGAAAGTATGTTTGCTGTGTACATACTTCTTGGTGGACAGGTATTTTATAGCAGCACATTGACAGCATAATCCCACTCTTTTTGGCTTTCTTGCTGAGAAACCAGTTGTCAGATCGTCATTCCTTTAAGAGATTCACTCTTTTCCCGTCTAGCTCCTTCTAAGATTCTCTTTGTTTTTGTTGTTTTGCAGTTTCACTGTAATGTTTCCAAAGGTATATTTCTTTTTACTTACTCTTACTGGGTTTTATTAGGTTTATCAAGGTTGTGGATTATTGTCTGTTGTCAGTTCTAAAAATTGACATCTTGAAATATCATCTCTTCCCTATTCTCTCTTTTTCTTCTCTTTTTAGCATTCCAGACAGACGTATCATACACCTTGTCCTCCTTTCTTAATTTTTTCCTTCATGTTTTCATCCTTTCGTCTCTGCCGAGTGCTGTAGAATTCCTCTGGATTCATCTAGGACACATCTTCTGCCCTGTGCTGTTAACCTTGGCACTGGATTTTAAAATAAGATCATTGTATTCTTAATTTATAAAAGTTCAAAATTTTTCCAATTTTCTTGGTCATTTTTATACTTTTTTTGGTTGTTGCTGTTGTTCCTTACACAATTTAAATTTCTTCTTTTATTTCCTTAAATATATCAAGTATATTTAATAATACCAATATCTGAAATCATTAAGGTCTGATTTTTTTTTTTTTCTGTTTATCTGACTCTTGTTAATGGTCCTTAGTATATTTTGTCTCTTTCCTGATTGGTCACATAGAGGCAATAATGGTAACTGCCCTTATAATATTGTGAGGATTAACCAAGTAAATACACGTCGTACACTTTGAGTGGTGACTGGTTCATAGTAAGGTCTTAATAAGTGTTACCAGTTGTAATAATAGTAAAAATAATAGCAGTGATGATTATTGTTAGTGATTCTTGATAGTGAGCTCATTCTTTTAAGATCTCTGAGATGTCTTGAGATGCTGAATGGAAGATGGGGTCTTCCAAAAAAAGGTTTGTGTTTGCTTCTATTAGGCACCTGTGGGCAAATAGCCCACTTTGATTGAATTTTCATCTTGAGGGTTTTTTTGGACTATTGGGTGGTATGGACTGGTTTGAGGTGTGAATTCTCAGGGATGTTTCCTCACCCAGCCCCTCACACACACCACCTGTCAGGGCCAAGGTTTTGCTAAAGTTGGTTTTTTGCCAGGTCCCTGGGGGCAAGGCGGCTACGTCTAGATCTCCTTCCACTTAGGATGTGACCCTTGGAAGTGTGTTTCCTGGGTCTCAGCTTCATAGGGAGAGTCTTCTACTAGACTCGCCACTAAGTGTGGGCCTCGGTGTCTGTGTCCTTGCCCATCACCAGGATGATGGGAAACCAAGCCCAGTTCCACTGGGTCCAGCTCAGGGGAAAGGAGCCAAGGTTCACCCACCTAGATTCTTGCTTTCAGTTAACATTCTGTTCTGAATATTCCTTACTTTTTACCAGCTCATCAGTACGTTGAACTCAAGCTTTTTTTTTTTGGGAGGGGGGCGCACCACGTGGCATGTGAGATCTTAGGTCCCCAACCAGGGATCGAACCCATGCGTCCTGCATTGAAAGCATGGAATCTTAACCACTGGACCGCCAGGGAAGTCCCGAACTCATGCTTTTTTAAAAAAGCATTTTTAGTTGTTTTCAGCACGAATCAGACTACTTTTTCCAAACTATTGTAAATAGATGCTTGTACCTGTTTTTTTGAGTGTGTACACCAGTCTTTAAATGAGAGCTGCCAGCTCTTCTTAACGCTGCTGAATTTCTCCAGCTGGACAAATTTGGGTGACAGCCGTGCTCAGAGCTATAATACAGACGTTGCACATCTTCCTGAAACCTCAGCTTTGAAGGAGAATACATAATTTAAAACATTATTTTTATATTATATTTGGTTGGCCAAAAAGGTCATTCGGGTTTTTCCGTAAAATGGTACGAAAACCCTGAATGAACTTTTTGGCCAACCCAATATTAAACCAGATATAAATCTGTGATGAAGTAGAAAGCAAGGTTTTCATGAATAATTTTAATATGAACTGTGAGACTTCAAGGAAGTTTTGCCCTAGGGCATATTATATTCACTCATTATTATTGGGAACACTTACTTCTGGATGAGGAGGGAGGGCTGGTAATTTTAGTTGTTTTCCCATCCACCCCCATACTGGATAAAAATGACATGCACTTATCACTTTAACCAGTGTAATCAACACTCTTCATGATAATCTAGCAGCTGAGGGTGTTCCGCAAAATGTTCTGAAGCTGTCCTCTTGTTTTCTCTTCTCCTGCTTTGTTATTTGTTATTATTTTTTTTTTTCTCTCTGTGTCACTTTTTTCTGCTTCATTCTCTGGATCTTTCTTTCTTTTTTTGTTTGTCACTATGATTGGCATGTGTTAGTAGAGGGTTATTACTCATTGTAATGATACTGATTTGAAAGCATTTCTTCATGTAACGAATCGTAAGCTTTTTCTGACCTTCCCTTTCTCATCTCTCTAACGCCTGCTGCTTCTGGGGGCTCTACAGCAGGGGTCAGCAGGCATTTTTTGGTAAACGGTCAGAGAGTCAGTGGTTTGGTCTGGTCTCTGCCCATCTGGTCTTCGTTGCAGCTACGAGGTTCACTGTCGGATCTCAAGAGCAACCACAGGTGATCCCTAAATGAAGGAGATTGCTGTGTCCAATAAAGCTTATTGATGGGCCCCAAAGTTCAAGTTCCATATAATTTTCTTACATCATGAACTGGTGATTTTTCCAACCATTTAAAGGTGTGAAACTCATTCTTAGCTGTGGGCAGTGGAAACCCAGGCAGCGGGAAGGATTTAGCCTCTGAGCCCTGGTTTGCCAGTCCTGCCCCATAGATGCTGCTTTTGCCTCTAACCTTATACTTACTCCACCAAATTGTCATCGACACATGTATTTTTAGCAGCCTTTTGTTGACCCCCGTTGATGATAATTTGCATCTTTGTAACATTAGTATGTAGGTATGTTTTAATAAAAGTTTCTGTGACCTTCCTGAAAATATCAATTTTGAATCAACTTACATAGGTTTTTCTAAGTCTCCTGGGAAATGAATCAATATTAAGTTGATCTGCAATACTTACAGTTTAGTAAACAAATGAAATATATCAAATATATTTAATACTGAAGGTCAATTACTTTCAAACTCTACTTGCAACCTTGTATTTCAGTAATTGGGCAACTCTTAGCGATTGTTCCCTTGAGAGTCTCCATACCTTCTTTTTTCCTGAATTTATTTGTGATACAAATGTATGGAAA
Organism: Balaenoptera ricei; assembly: GCF_028023285.1. Taxonomy (NCBI): domain Eukaryota; kingdom Metazoa; phylum Chordata; class Mammalia; order Artiodactyla; family Balaenopteridae; genus Balaenoptera; species Balaenoptera ricei. Next base: position 24,634,758 of record NC_082640.1, read on the forward strand.
TAAAATGTTGTTAATGATGGATGGCACATACATGGGATTTAGTCATCATTCAAACTCCATTCAGTATATTTTGTATATGTAGACTCCTCTGGGTTGGCCTGGCAGACCATTCTTCCTAGTAACTTTTTAATTGCTCAAAATGTCTTAGGGAGTTCTGAAACGGGTTTATTAATGGACCCTTGAAGCAAAACCAGTTTGTAGGCTGGGCACTCCCTGTAATGGTCATAAGAAAACCAAGTCTTTAAATGAGTGACTTGTTCGGGCACTCTCTGCCCTTGGACCCCTTACAGTGGAAGAAGCATTTCTGTGGTCCCCACTCAGCCATGGAAAGAAGGTATCGGTAATGATGATCTGTCCTCAATTCTACCAGCACTTCCTGTTGGGCCAGCCAGGATCCTCACTAACACACAGAAGAGAGGACTGAGATGAGAGTAGAATGTAATAATTGTGGTTTTCTGTATCCTGTGTAATCTTACTCCTTTTCGTGGTCAGCCAAGATAGGTTCCCGTCCAGCTCCTCTCTGGGGCCGTGTTTATGTAACCGCTTATTCAGTCTCCCTAAGATGATGGCATTACAAATATTTCTTTTCCCTTTTATTCCTGCAGAAATAGTCTAAAAAAATAAGAATTGTAACCAAGAATGGTTACTAAAAGAGGCATGTTTCCAGATTAATGCCATTTGGGGCTGGTTTTAAATCTCAGCAGTTTATTGTGTTGGGGGGGGGATTATCGAAATACTGGATAAAATGACAGAAATCACCAAGAGCTTGTGATTTAAAAATTTTTTTTTTTATTTAAAAAAAATTTTTATTGGAGTTTACAATGTTGTGTTAGTTTCAGGTGTACAGCAAAGTGAATCAGTTATACATATACATATATCCACTTTTTTGTTTTTAGATTCTTTGAGCTTGTGATTTTTTGGCAAGTCAATTCCAGGTTGTGGTGAGAATCAGTGTCTACACAGAAGGCCCCGTTTCATTGTACCCTCCCTTCTTTTAACATCTCAAATTGCCCTCTCTTTCTTCTGTGGAAGGAGTCATGGTTGCAAAACGAGCAGGAAATTTATTCCTCTCCACTCATCTGGCGTGGATCGTCTGCCCCACAGAAGTTGATGAATTGCTGCTTCCAAGGCTTACCTAAAAGTTTTTGTTTTGTTAAACAGCTATAAATCTGGTTTCAGTGATAACAGGAAGAAAACCATAAGTTAGTATCTGTTATATTTCATTGCCTAAAAATAATTGTTACTTAGTAAAACTTCATTTCTACAAACATAATTTGATCTCACATAACTGATAGAAGAAAAATCCAGGGAATTTGTCCAGGCTGTGTTTACAGCTGCCTTTTTCAAGAACTGCCACATGCAGTAATCCAAATGAATTCTGTTTATGTAATAGAGCAGGCCGGATTTACAGCGAGCACTCAACGTGAATTACTGACAGCTGCTGGGACAGCCTATTCCTTTATGTATTGTGACCCTTTTGCAAAATTTTTATTGAAATATTTTATGATATACTATCATAGTATTTTGGGGTGGTTGGTTGGTTTTAAGAATCATAGAGTACAAAATCCTAGGCACTTTGCTTTTTTGAAATTTCCTGTTCAGTTTCTGAGGCTCGTGAGAGAGAGAGAGAGAGAGAGAGATACACTAAAATACACCTCCTTCTGTACTGCTGGTGCCTGCACATCAAATACAGCTCTTGTTTTAGGCACCGTGCCTGCCCCAGTTTTCCTTCAATGGGGAGGGAACAGCATACCATAATTTGGATTCTTTCTGAACAGTCCATCTTTAATAACAAACTGGTTTATGGTTTTAAATCATGATTCCCACACTTTGGAATGTTCCTTATAGTCAATCACTCTTATTCTCCTTTCTTTCTTATAACAACAAGAATCTGGCCAGCTAATTGCCAAGTTATCTCTGTTTTTGGAATAGGCATAGGAACTTCTGTTTATCCTGTTCAGAAACTTTTCCTGGGAAACACCCAGGGTCAAGGTTCAATGTCATGGCCAGCTTAGGAGCTGTGAACTCCTACTCGGCTGCTTTGCCTGGGGAGTAACATCCCTTCTGTCTGTGGTTAACTAATGAATGGTAATTAGTTCCCACACTTTTCCTACTGAAAGAAATACTACGACTGGGGTCATAGTAAATGCTGAAGACAAACTCAAGCTGAAAGAACTGGTTGATTTGTGAAATATTTTAAATGTATGAGTAGAAGAGAGAGGATGCCCAGAGTCTTATTACCAGACAAGCAACTATCTGGATGAAGGTTGCATGGGGACTTTGGAAAAGAAGGCGGTAGAAGGGGGTTGGCTGAAGCTGCAGTCAAGAAGATTGAGGTCAGAATTAAGAAGGTCCAAGTATTTTCTCCCATTCTGAGGGCTGTCTTTTCGTCTTGTTTATGGTTTCCTTTGCTGTGCAAAAGCTTTTAAGTTTAATTAGGTCCCATTTGTTTATTTTTGTTTTTATTTTCATTACTCTAGGAGGTGGGTCAAAAAAAAAAGATCTTGCTGCGATTTATGTCAAAGAGCATTCTACCTGTGTTTTCCTCTTAAGAGTTCTATAGTGTGTGGCCTTACGTTCAGATCTTTAATTCATTTTGAGTTTATTTTTTTGTGTATGGTGTTTAGGGAGTGTTCTAATTTCATTCTTTTACATGTAGCTGTCCAGTTTTCCCAGCACCACTTAAAGAGACGGTCTTTTCTCCATTGTATATTCTTGCCTCCTTTGTCATAGATTAGGTGACCATAGGTGCATGGAAAAGATGCTCAACATCACTAATTATTAGAGAAGTGTAAATCAAAACTACAGTGAGGTATCACCTCATACCGGTAAGAATGGCCATCATCAAAAAATCTACAAACAATAAATGCTGGAGAGGGTGTGGAGAAAAGGGAACCCTCATGCCCTGTTGGTGGGAGTATAAATTGATACAGCCACTATGGAAAACAGTCTGGAGGTTCCTTAAAAGACTAAAAATAGAACTACCATATGACCCAGCAATCCCACTACTGGGCATATACCCTGAGAAAACCATAATTCAAAAAGATGCATGCACCCCAGTGTTCATAGCTGCACTATTTACAATAGGGAGGACATGAAAGCAACCTAAATGTCCATCAACAGAGGAATTGATAAAGAAGATGTGGTACATATATACAATGGAATATTACTCAGTCATAAAAAGGAAATAGAGACACAGATGTAGAGACACAAATGTATGGATACCAAGCGGAAAAGTGGGGGTGGGTGGGAGGAATTGGGAGATTGGGATTGAGACATTTACACTATTGATACTATGTATAAAATAGACAACTAATGGGAACATACTGTATAGCACAGGGAACTCTATTTAATGCACTGCAGTGACCTGAATGGGAAGGAAGTCCAAAAGGGAGGGGCTATATGTATACATATAGTGGATTCATTTTTGCTGTACAGTAGAAACTAACACAACATTGTAAAGCAACTGTACTCCGATAAAAATAAATTAAAAAAGAAGAATTAAGAAGGTCCAGCGACAGGGGAGAAATGCAAGCATGTTACAAAGGCAAGTTGTGCAGTTGCCTCACCAGTTTTGTTTTGTTTTGAGTGGATGGTGTGTTCTCTGACTTGGGGTTGCCTCTCTGGGACCATGCTGAGGTCCTTGAAAATCTCTCATGCTCCCCCCATCCCTTGTCACCTCTGTTCCTTATGGTCAGTAGGTTCTGGTCCACATACCCACGCTAGGTTGACTCTTGGAATCCCCCATGCTTGGCCTGAGTTTTAAAAAATATTCTAACCTGAATTCAATGTATTGTTTTTATATTTCAACCAAAATATAACGAATCTATACAGTATATGCTTATTAAGAAAACTGAAAAAATAAAATAAAACCATGTCATTTTTATACTGTGAATTGTGGCACTGCAGTTAATATAGATGTTTTCATTTGCAAAAAATCATCTGCTCTAGTATTTAAGTGATGGAAATAAAATATTTTAAAGATATAAACCAAAAGAGAATATGTAGAACATTTTTTCCCTTTGGTGATGTAGAGCCGTGTAGGTGTGTCCCCGTCTCCTTGGGCAGCCTCGAGGGGAGGACTCTCATGGGAGATGCCAGTTAACTTTGGGGGAGGCTATTTCAAGAAATACCATGTAGCAGTACTGCTGGGTGCTAGGTTGTCTACAGCTGTGAAGGAAACAAAATACTCTGGCGGACCTTAAGTTCTGGAGAAGGAAGGGGAGGCAGACAGTAAACATACCAGTGTTTAGTCTGTCAGCTGGAAATAAGTGCTCTTGGTAGAACGTTAGTGAGGTTAGTAGGAAGGAAAATGACATCGGCTGGTGGGACAAGAAGAGATGTTTTATGTGGTGGGGGTAGGATGTCCTCCGGAATAAAGTGCCATCTGAGCAGAGGCCTGAAGAAAGTAAAGGGTAAACCCACGCCTTGGGTATAACTGGAGGAAGAGCGTTCTGAGCAGAGGAAACAGCCCGTGCAAATGTCCTGGGGCAGGAATGTGCTTGCTGTGTTACAGGGCAGCATGGAGGCCAGCACAGTGGAACAGGGAGGAACATCGGAGCTGTGGCCCATGGGGCCATGTAGACCGGGGTGAAGACTTTGGCTTTTCCTCCTCAGAGGGTTTTGAGCTGCAGAGTCACTCAGTCATGACCTGTGCTCTGAAGGCATCATTCTGGCTGCTCTGTGGGGAGGCCACAGCCATGAGAAGATTGTAGCAATAATCCAGGCGGCGTGTATCAGGGTAGTGGTTGTAGATTTGGCAAAAAAGTGATTGGATTCTGGATTTTGAAGGTGGGTCAACAGGGTTTGCTGGTGGATCTGACGTGATGTGTTTGTGTGTGTCTTTTGGGGGGTGTTGCTGGGGGAGTCTGAGGGTCGGAGAGAGAGTGTCAGAGCCAGGGGTGACTGCGCAGGTTTTGGCCCGAGCAGCAGGAGAAGCACAGTTATTACAGAGCTGGGAGAGCCTGTGGGCAGAGCACGTGGTGGTGGTGGGGGACCAATAGGCTGTGTTTGACGTGTTAAGTTGGGGTGTTGGTGGAGCCGTCGAGGTGGGCGTTGTGTGTATGAGTCTCGAGTTCAGAGAGGCGACCCGGATAGAGGTATAAGTGGATGTTGCCGGCATACAGCTGGTGTTTGAAGCCGTGAGACTGGATGAGGTCAGTTAGGGGATGCATGTAGGTGGAGAGAATGTCCCAGGACTGTGTGCTGGGATGCTCCAGGGTTTAGGGGGTGAAAAGATGAGGAGGAACAGCAGAGGACACTGAGACATGATGCCCAGTGAGGTAAGATGAGCAAGAGAGCTTGATGGCTCAGAAGCAAGGTGTCTTGGTCAGTTGGGGCTGATTTAACAAAGTGCCATAAACTGGGTGGCTTATAAGCAAAAGATATTTATTTCTCACTGTTCTGGAGGCTGGAAGTCTGAGATCAGGGGGCCAGCATGGTTGGGTTCTGGGTTGCAGACAGCCCACTTCTCTCTGTGTCCTGTCTTGGTGGAAAGGACACCAAGAGAGGTGTCCTCACCTCTCAGTGGGGGAGCTCTCTGGTGTCCCTTTTCTAAGGGCACTAATCTCATTCATGGGGGCTCCACCATTATGACCTAATCACCTCCCAAGGCCCCACCTCCAAATACCATCACACTGGGGGTTAGAATTTCAACATATGTATTTTTTGGGGGAGGGCGGGGCATAAGCATTCAAAACATAACACTAAGTGAAGAATGTTTCAAGAAGGAGAGAGTGATCTTCTCCAGTGCTCTTAATTACATCAAATACATAAATGATTGGGAATTGACCATTGGGTTTGGCAGTATGGAAGACATTGGTGATCTTAAACTACTACCTACTTAATCTTTTACACTCTGTTTTGTACTCTGCAAGTCTCGCCCCACTTGCTTCATGGTACTTGCTTAACCTGCTTCCAAATAGTTGTGCCCTGGCATCAGGCAATTCTGTTCTTTTACATCCTTTGCCCTTGGATTTGACAGATGAGAAATTGATCTCTGAATTGTGCCATATAGAGTTCTCAGAGCAGAAAGATCTTAAGGGAAGAAATGTGTGAAGGAGTGAGGTTATATGTTGGGATTATTCTCCAGTTGGCAGACCTGTAGTTTAGATGTCATTCCACCTCTGTGATTTTGAGTTGTCAGTGACTGTTGTCATTTAGACACACAAAATGTGTTTTAAAAAAAAACCTTAAAATTCAATAATAGTTTTTTGCTAACAGGTTAAGAAAATTTACAGGTCAATAATAATGTCCTCATAGAATGTAGGGATGGAAAGGACTTAAAACTACAATAGCTAGCTACAAAATCTATATTCAAGAACATATTTTCCAGGGGCTCCATTTTGCCAAGAAGCTCTGTTTTCTAGTACTTCAGAGACAGAATCTCAGTGTTTTTATAGGACTCATTGGTAGAAGAGAGTTTATGTTTTATTAGTCTTCACACACATGGCAGGTTTAGAGAATTTAACCAGCTCTGGGGCTGTGTTTTATATTCAGGCATGACTCTTAGGTCACTGAGTTTGTCCATTACTTGTAGAATGCCTGCAAGCTATTGGCACTCACAGTTGGACCTGACTCATTATGTATGAATCATGCCTCTTCTCTTGAAGAACATGTTCTGAATCTTCTTGAACTTGACTTTAATAAGGGGAATTTCATTGCATGTCATAAATATGTCAGATCTCAATGTTGAATGCTTACAGAATTATTTCATTTCTTTTCTCGTGTTATTGTTCATATTAGGCACGCACACACTTTCAGTGAGATGTATTTAAAGATGATACCTTTTTAATGATTATAATTAGCATGCTTATCAGATTTGAATCTCTTAAGAAAGTAATACTCAGTTGTGTATTTTCACAGAGTATTATTCTTTAAAAAATTTCATTCTAAGGCAAATAACATTTAATGAGGTGTAGTTGTTGGCAAACAGGAGTTTTATTTTTTCAAACATTTGTTTAAAATTTGCTTCCCTAGTAATATAAATCTTTTAAAGTATACGAGAAGTAGTTTTGAGAAATCTGATCCAGAATCTAAGAGTTTTTTTTGAGCAATTGTGTTTTACGTCCTTGATTTCTGAAATAATTGGTGTTTTGCATCTGTTTTATTCTCTTAATTATATAATACATGTGTTTGGAGGAGTTATTGTTCTAAAATGGAACTTTTATGCATAAGATGTGAGTTAACGGAAATCTGCCTGTTACAAATGTACTCTTTAATATATTTGCCACCAACTGTGATAGGTCTGCTTACTCTGTTTGAGTCTTTTCTTGTTGAATGAGGATGAGAATAAATAGTTCATTGGAGTTTTGGAAGCACTAACTGAGATGCTGTGTGTGAAAGAGTGCTTGGTACGTAATGAACACTTAGTAGGTGTTTTTGTAATCAGAACTGTAGTGTCTCATACCCGTTGGGTTGGAGAAAGGTGAGAAGTTGTTTCACTTTGGAAAGCTGTGTGGGGAGCATTTACTGGGGCCTCTGTGCTGGGTGCTGGGATCAACAGTGATGATAAGAAAGAGCATGTCGTCCTCAGGGAACTCAGTCTACTGACTTATATCATAGCCGTGTTTTAATATGGTATCGTCTCTGTAATTGTTCTTTTTAAATTTAATTTTTATTTTATAGTGGAATATAGTGGATTTACAATGTTGTGTTAGTTTCAGTTGTACAGCGAAGTGAATCAGTTATACATATACATATATCCACTCTTTTTAGATTCTTTTCCCATATAGGTCATTACACAGTATTGAGTAGAGTTCCCTGTGCTATACAGTAGGCCCTTGTTGTTTATCTGTTTTATATGTAGTAGTGTGTGTATGTTAATCCCAAACTCCTAATATATCCCTCCCCCGCACCTTTCCCCTTTGGTAACCATCCGTTTGTTTTCTAAGTCTGTAATCATTCTCAATCTTTCTGGGGTCATAGACTACTTTGAGAATCTGATGAACTCAATGAAACTTCTTGGAAGAGGCCTTCAACACACACGTGCACACGCACACACAAACACACAATTTTGTATTCAATTTTATGAGCTCATTTATTCACTGTGCTCAATTTCATGAACTCCATGAAGGCAGTCACTCACCGTAAGTTAAGAATCTTTGCTTTGGGGATATAATAACTGGTCAATCTGAGACTTTGGTAATGAGCTTGTCTAAGATGAGGGGATTGACCTGGCTGCCAGGCTTTTGGTTGAGTGACGTTGCCAGCAGTCCAAATGTGGCAGCCCAAGAGATGGAAAAGCCAAGCATGAGCTGGACCAGAGTCATATGTGAAGGGTGGGTCTCGGTCTCCAGCATCTCTTTTGGGGCTGCTCCAGAAAGGTGAGTGGAGACATAGTGGTCTGGCTTTGCAGCAAGGCTCTGAGTAGAAGCTCAAAGTAGTAATTTACATTTTCCTGATGATGTATGATGTGAGCATTTTTTCATAAGCTACTTACCACATGTATTCCTTTTTGGTGTGGTATCTGTTAAATCATTTAAAAATTTTTTAAACCATTTTTAAATCAGGTTGTTTAAGAGCTCTTTGTATATTTTGGATAACTGTCCTTTGCAAATATTTTCTCCCAGTCTGTGGCTTGTTTTCTTATTCTATTGATAATGTGTTTTGGGGAACAGAAGTTTTAAATTTTAATGAAGTCCAATTTATCAGTTATTTTTTTTAATGGATAATATCTTTGGTGTTTTATCTAAAAAGGCATCACCATATGCAAGATCATCTAGGTTTTCTCCTATGTTATCTGCTAGGAGTTTTATAGTTTTGCATTTTATATTTAGGTCCATTTTGAGTTAATTTTTTGTTGTTGCTGTCTGTGTTGGGTCTTCGTTGCTGTGTGCGGACTTTCTCTAGTTGTAGCGAGCGGGGGCTACTCTTTGTTGCGGTGCATGGGCTTCTCATTGTGGTGGCTTCTCTTGTTGCAGAGCATGGGCTCTAGGCACGTGGGCTTCAGTAGTTGTGGTGCACGGGCTCAGTAGTTGTTGCTTGCAGGCTGTGGCGCAAGGGCTCAGTAGTTGTGGTGCACAGGCTTAGCTGCTCCGCGGCATGTGGGATCTTCCCAGACCAGGGATTGAACCCATGTCCGCTTCATTGGCAGGCAGATTCTTAACCACTGTGCCACCAGGGAAGTCCTGAGTTAATTTTTGTGAAGGGTAATTTTTTGTGTGAGGTCTGTGTATAGGTTCGTTTTTTTGCGTGTAGATGTTCAGTTGTTTCAGCATCATTTGCTGAAAAGATATTTTTGCTCCATTGTATTGTCTTTTCTCCTTTGTCAAAGATCAGCTGACTGTGTATATGTATGTCTATTTCTGGGCTCTCTGTTCTGTTCCATTGATATATTTTTCTGTTCTTTTGACAGTACCGCACTGTCTTGATTACAGTAGCTTCATAGTAAGTCTTGAAGTCAGGTAGTCTCAGACCTCCCACTTTGTTCTCCTTCAGTATTGTATTATTGTATTGGCTATTCTGGGTTTTTTGCCTCTCTGCATAAACTTTAGAGTCAGTTTTTCAATATCCACAAAATAACTTGCTGGGGTTTTGATTTGCATTGCATTGATCTGTAGAGCAAGATTGCAAGAACTGACATCTTGGTAAAATTGAGTCTTCCTATCCATGAACAAGAATATCTGTTCATTTATTTAGTTCTCCCCTGATTTCATCATAATTCCCTCTTGCTCAGGGGAGGTCAGTCTTTTGTTCTATTTGAGCCTTCAACTGATTGGACGAGGCCCACCACATTTAAGGAGGGCAGTCTGCTTTACTCAAAAGTCCACCAGTTTAAATGTAAATCTCATCCCAAAACATCCTCTTGTTAACAGGATAATGTTGGACCAAATATCTGGGCACTGTGGTCCAGCCAAGTCAACACATAAAATTAACCATCACGGACAGTAATGTGAAAGCTGTTGAAAAATAGACTGACTCATGTAATTAGATATATACAAAGGGCATGTGAATTTCAACTTTTTTGCAAGCTGCTTTCTTTTTAAAACATTCCCCTAAGGGGATCATTGGGAAAAATTTGAATGGAAACTATTTAGCTGCAGCAAAGAAGGTAACTTTACAGAAAGAAATAAGTCATGTATGAGGGAGAGAGAGATACCTATGAAAATAAAATCTTTAACAAGCAACTGTCTTATTCCATTGAATTCAGAGCCCTGGACCTTTGTGCTATGTCAGTTCAGTCTTGACTGTTTCTCTGCAGTGATAGCCAATAAAAGACCTGTAGGAAATTTTTCCTAGTAGAGAGAAAAAATAGTTGCCGACTCTTTGGAAGGGTATTCTTTAAAAGCAGGAAAATGTTTAAAGCAATAGCAGAAATGTCTATAAAGTGAGATATTGACAGCTAGAGAAGAATTGAAGGGAAATGTGCAAGAATGAGAGACATTCCGTATTTTATTGGATAAAAGTCTTTAACCAGCAAACAGTGATAAGGTTTTAAATTTCTTCTAATAGTTTTAGAGGCTCTTTATCTTCTAGGCTCCTAAAGATATGATGCAGAGTAATATGAGTTATACCTTGAGAATGTCATAAATAGTTCTTATCTTTATGGCTTTTGTTTTGTAAATTATGGCTGTTTATAGGGCTCAGAGGTCCTGGGGAACTTCAGAGAAAGCAGTTGGTCCCTTGGGGATTAAGCTATGGATATATAGTACCTTGTATTTCTTTAATCTCTGGGTGATGCCCTTGTCTGAAATGAACAGTATCAGTGTTGCCTAATGCAGTAATACCATGTACTCACCCAGAAGGAGAACTCAAGAGAAATACTAAATTTCTGTCCTATCTCATAAGGTGTTTAATGCTGACTCAATTAAATGAATGATCTCTCGCTTTCTGGGTTATGTGTGCCGAAACTAAAATCTTAAACAGTAACTTACATCATATGTAAGCAGTTACGAGCCAGGCAAATATTGGGTTGGCCAAAATTTTCTTTCGGGTTTTCCATAAGATGCTGCAAAAACCCGCACGAACTTTTTGGCCAACCCAATAAAAGAAGAAACAAAAAACAATGGAAGTTCCTTTATGAATGCTTGTGGTGTTCTATGGTGCTAAATCATATTTTATCGAAAGGTCTGTGTAATATCCATGGTAACGGTTGTTCCTAATTTGAATTCAACAAGTTCTCTTTCATCCAAAGATTAGTTAAAAAACAGACACAATTTATAAAACCATCTAACCTGTCAGTCCTTCCCTCCTGTGATAACATTTTATTAAACACCTACTATGTGCAGTTGTTATAGTTATAGGTATATAGTAGTAAGGCAGTGATATGATGATTCCTAGGCTCACGGAGTCGTCAGGTGGGGACTCATTACACAAATGAGTATGAACATGTCATTATAAATTGTACTAAGTCTAGGAAGGGAGAGAATGTGGGATTCCAGAAGAGAACACAGTTTATCATGGAAATTAGGGAAGATCAGGGAGGATGTGAGATGAGGAGGGGTTGGTTGGGGTGAGATGGGGGAAAGTGTTTCTATGCAGAAGGAAGAGGATGTGCAGAGCCCTAATGCAGCCCTTTGGAAGAGATGGGTTTAGAGAAAACCAGCATAGAGAGCAAAGGGAAGAAGAGTGGAGTGGCCCCAGTGATGCAGGATGTTGAGCCTGGCTTAGGAGTTAGAAATTTATTCCCAGATTCAGTGTCTGGGCAACATGATCTCATGCCTTGTTTTAAAAGGCTCATGCTGAATATCATATACAAAGTTAAGACCTCTGCTATATCTAATGAAGAATTAATATCTACCATAAATAAGGAGCTCCTACAAAGCGGCATTTAAAAAAGAAAAAGGTATCTCTGTAGAAAAATACATGAAGAGTAAGTTCCCAGAAAAGAAATCTGAATTGTCATCATGTTTTGATACTAAGCCTCCCTGATATCAATAAAGTCAAAACTAAAAAATCAGTTTCATATGCTTGAGATTGGTAACAAAATTAGAGAAGTCTGAGAATATAAAATACTGGCAAGAATGGGGGGAAATGGGAACTTTTATATACTGATGGTCATTGTTCAAATTGCAAGCATAATTTTGGAGGGCAGTTTGCTGATATCTAGTAAATCCTTTGCTATTCTACTCCCAGGAATTGATCCTGTGGAATGTCTCCTGTAAAATTTAATGGCCTAGTCTCAGCCTTACTCTTCCTTGTCCTATCAGCAGCGTTTGACACAGTTGATCATTCTCTTCTTGGTGGTAGTTCTGGGGGGTGAAGTTGAAGGGGCTGAACAGTGAGTGAAGAGTTAAGTCTTCTTTGCTAAGTTTGGTTTTGGAGGGGAGCAGGGAGGTAGGGGATTGTCAGACAAGTGAGTTCGAGGGCTTTTTTTTTAAAAAAAAAAAAAAAAAAAGGATGAGTGATTCCAGAGCTTGTGGATGATGGTTTAGCCCAGTGTTTTTCTTTCCCCAGCAGTTATAAGTCTAGTCGCTGTAGTTTTAGAGGGGCCCAGGTGGTGAGGCTGAGTGAGGACAGAGGATGGGAGGGTCGAAGGACTCAGAGTGTGTGGACCTGGGCTGGGCAAGATTGGGAGTGGGTGGATTTTTTTAAAATTTTATTGGAGTATAGTTGATTTACAATGTTTAGTTTCAAGTGTACAGCAAAGTGATTCAGTTATACCTACATATATATCTATTCTTTCTCATTTTCTTTTCCCATATAGGTTATTCCTATATTACATATAGGAATAAAGAGTAGAGTTCCTTGTGCTAGACAGTAGGTCCTTGTTGGTTTGGAAGTGGGTGGTTTTAAAGGAAGCAGAACAGGCATGGCAGTGGGTCCCTTAAGGCAAGTGCCACCTCACCTCTTGTGTGTCCCTGACAGGGACATTCCGTGCTGCTCCTCCAAATATTACGTAATCCCCCCAAATCCCCTCAACCATCCATTCCTGCAAATAGATATGTAGGGAGGTACTTGCCTTATTTAAACAGGCAAAATAAAATACAAGAAGAGCTTATTAGAATCAATTCATTCTTCAGTAAGTTGTGACTTGCATAAATTGTAGGAATAATTTAACTGAGAAGTGAAGTTGCAGAGCGACTGCTTAAGCCAGATTTGGAGTATAGTGGTAATGACATCTGGTTTGAATGAATGCTGAGTTCTGTGATTATCTCAAGTGGGCTGTTTTACTTGTTTGTATGTGCTTTTGTGCATAACATAAAGAACAAGTTTGATTTGGATGTGGAGAAAATGTACAATAGACTTTGGGAACTATAGTGTGCTCTGTAGTGTCAGTTTAAAATTACGTATAAATAGCTGTGTGTGTACACATTCATATTGATGTAAGCACTGTGTCATCTATTCACAGCTGATCTCATTCTCCTAAAAAGTATCAGCAAGTTACTGTCTCCAATAATGATCTTTGTGCATGGGGTAGCCTGTATATTGTGTTAAGACTATTATTTCTAAGTTTAACCAGAGAGATTGCATTTCACTACCATATAGCAGGTGATCAACTGTATAATAATGTGAAGAAGCAGGAATAGAAGATAAAAGTGAATTGGATTCCCATAATGGTTTATACTAGGAATTATTTTCCATGAGGTAGATTATAATTTTAAAAAATTTTTATTGAAGTATAGTTGATTTACAGTGTTGTATTGGTTTCAGATGTACAGCACAGTGATTCAGTTACACCTATATATATATCTGTTCTTTTTCAGATTCTTTTCCCTTGTAGGTTATTAGAAAATATTGAGTAGAGTTCCCTGTGCTATACAGTAGGTCCTTGTTGATTATTTTATATATAGTAGTGTGTATATGTTAATACATTTTTCGTAGATTCCACATATAAGTGGTATCATATGATATTTGTCTTTCTCTTACTTGCTTCACTTAGTATGATCATCTCTAGGTTCATCCGAGATTATTATTATTTTTTGTGCCAGTTTGTCAGTGTTTCATGATGTGATCATGATGGCAAAATTAACATTAACATCCAAGTTAGGGAGGGGCGGGTAAGAGATTAGAAGGCAAAAAAGTCACCCTTTTTTGAAAATTCTGGGAGGAATTTTTATTCTAATTATAATTTTTCAAATTAATAAAATATTAATATGTGATTTTATACTCAGGGCCATCATTTTGTATCCATTGATTTGGTGTACAGGTTTATTCAAAGTTAAATTTGAATTGCAAGAAATTGTTAGCCTGTAGTTAAAACATCACTTGGAGACATTTCATATAAGTTCTTCTGAAAGAAAACTTAGTATGTTATACAAACATTGGAATGCATTAAAGAAGGAATGATTGGCTACATTATCAAAGAATACTTCACTTTTTACAAGGGTTGATACTTTACCGCTTGAGTAATAACTGCTAGGAAGCTTATATTTATTTTCTCATTTAATCCATACAACCATCCAATGAAGTAGCTGCCATTAAAAGTCACATCTGACCCCATGATAAGCTAGTTTCAACAAAAGATAACTTCTTATCTATTCCCAGTATTGAGGAAATCTCTAAGCAATGTGTAGAATATTAAGTAGCAAAGGCCTTTCTTTTTAAGGGATAAATTAAATCATTTATGCAGAAATACTGACCAACGTTTTAATGAGTATGGCATGAATGTTAAACGTTCTAATCATGTAGAATATTCTGAGGTCAACTTATTTTTTCTGTTTCAACCTAAGGTTTTCATTGTCTCCATCATTTGCTTCCAACAATTCTTAGATAATTTCTTTGTTGAATTCTGTTCTTCGGAGCGAAATAATAATAATATTTCTTTTTGCAATTATACAAGTATATTTATATAATGGAAAGAGGTCTGAAACTTTGAATTGAAACTTTTCCTCCATTCTGTGTAAGTTCTAAGGAATGTGTGTGTATGTGTATTTTTGTGCGTGTATATATGATTTTTATGACATTCTTCACACGTTATATCTTAATTGAGGCTGTATTTATTATTAAAGACAGAAGTACTTCTGTCTATATGTTTGAACCCCAGTAGTATGTAATGTGGTCCACTGCACTTAGTAGGAGCTTATCAGTCCTGTCCAATCATTTTATGATCTATTCTTTTGTTTGTAGGAACAATTTAATTTGAACCCTATGTGAAATATTAGTACAGATTCTTTCCTTTAAAAATCTCCAAGGGAGGGCTTCCCTGGTGGTGCAGTGGTTGAGAGTCTGCCTGCCAATGCAGGGGACACGGGTTCGAGCCTTGGTCTGGGAAGATCCCATGTGCCGCGGAGCAGCTGGGCCCGTGAGCCACAATTACTGAGCCTGCGCGTCTGGAGCCTGTGCTCCGCAACAAGAGAGGCCGCGATGGTGAGAGGCCCGCGCACTGCGATGAAGAGTGGCCCCCACTTGCCGCAACTGGAGAAAGCCCTCGCACAGAAACGAAGACCCAACACAGCCATAAATAAATAAATAAACAAATACTTAAAAAAAAAAAAACTCCAAGGGAGAGAACTCTACAGTCTTTTATTCTTAATAGTATGTGTAAGTGCTTCCATTTATAATTCAGGATTCTCTGTTGCCTCATTCTTTAGCAAACTCTGTGTTAAAGAATCTTTTCCCGATAAGTCAAAGGCTGCTGCCTCACATTTTGTGACGGCCCAGTTCTCTGGTGAGCTGGGAGTAGCTGTGGACTGAACAGTCTTATTTATCTCTCTTTCCTCCAGAGACCCCATTAAAGTGATAGTAAAGGAATAACAAATACATAAACCAATAACAGAAAGAACTGAAGAGGCACCAGCGCAGAAAGGAAATTTCACGTTTCTGGTGGCCTGAAAGCTGATGAAGGCTTGGTGACCGCTGATGCTTGGTTGGTAGGGGCTGCCGCAGCCCTGGACACACGTGGAGGCTGCAGCTGAGGGGGCCCTGGGATCCCCCACAGGCACCGGACTTTGGATTGAATGCGGGGTGGGTGGGTGGGAGTCCCGCGTGGGGCTGAGAAGCACAGGGTTGAACGGGATGCTTGTAATTGGAGCATCTCCCAGGCTCTGTCTCTCCTACCCCTGGGCACAACCAAGGACCAGAACCCACAGGCTCCTCCCTCAAGCTCATCTCTGAAGAAATGGGCAGAACTGACCGGGGAGAAGCAGGG
The DNA here is from genome assembly GCF_028023285.1 of Balaenoptera ricei. NCBI lineage: Eukaryota > Metazoa > Chordata > Mammalia > Artiodactyla > Balaenopteridae > Balaenoptera > Balaenoptera ricei. Next base: position 24,650,788 of record NC_082640.1, read on the forward strand.
AATCTAGTTTGGGAGTTTGCTTCACAGAGGGGAGTTGCTTAGTGCCCACTCTGAGTCAAAAACCTCTGTTCCAGGACACGAATCTCACTTTCAGGCTTTCTCTAGTGTCCAATTTAAGTATGATGCACGACTAAAGGCCACCAGTCACCCCAGGACAGCCTCTGATACAGGAGAGAAAGAGACAGATAAAAAAACAAAAAACCCATAGGAATCAGAGGATCCAGGGCACAGAAGAGGAGAATATCCTCTAATTACTATAATGAGGGGTTTTGAAAAATGGCATCTGGTAAGCAAAATGTTTAGAGGAAAGGAACAACCAAAGAGCAAGAAAGAACCATTTCAAATGAAGAACATGACTCATACAATGGATTCAAAGAAGGGTTGGTAGAAAGTGAGTTGAGGAAATGGCCAGAAAGAAGAACAAAATATCCTCTGTTTAAACTCTAGGATTATAAGGAATGTGACTTTCCTTTTACCCAGAGGGTGTTTGAGTGAAAGTGGCCTCACTGTTCATGGTAATTGTTCTCCCCATCTTTCAAATGAGCAGAAAGGCATGATACCCGACTTCTCCATGGACCTGTCTTTTCTATGTGGTGACAGGGAAGGAGAGATAAGTGTGTCCATCTGACCCCATCCCAGGTCTCAGTGCTCAGGATCTGCCTGAATGGGCAGCTCTGATGGGTGACTTTGTGTTCCCCGAGACCAATGTCCATAGGAAGCAGCATCCTTGAGAAATGGTGAATTACTTTATGTTTACATGTGCTCAGTGGGGCTGGAAATCCACCAAGAGTGGTGGTTTCCCAAATTCTGAAAAAATGTTGGTAATCTTCTGCCTTTCATTTGGAACTCCTGTTATAGACAGCTGTCTAATAAAGCAGTTGTAGGATTTTGGGGTCATCTAAAATGTCTTCATAAAAAGAGTGTGTGTATGGCGGGGGTGTTTCCTTTTTCTGAAACTCAAGTTCACGATGGCTTCCTTAGGTGAGATGTGGGTACCTCTCCAAAATGAGGTATAAAAATGAAAAATGTAACTGGGACTTTTAAAAAAGTGAAGTTGAATGTTTATATAATGTTATAACTGAGTAGAACCTTGAAAACATGTTCATGAGAACATTGTAGAAAGATCCTGATTTTATTCTTCTTACGGACTTCCAGGAGATTCTCTCTATAAATAAAAGAAATGGGAAAATGATTACCAAGTTGTGGATACACTTTTATCCACCTAAAGTTGCAGATTTTTTCCGGTTTAATCATTTCTTTCTTGCTGTAAAGTTCACATTTACTGTAGTTAGGTTGCATGTTAAGTTTTCTGAGATTTAATGTGTGGATCATTTGAAGAAAAAGATAAGGACCATAGGGCAAGCAATTGGTTTACATTTGAGAGAGATTTTTCTTACATTCATACGCCTTGATTTTGAGTCTTTGAAAGAGAGATGTTCTGTAGTAAATTAAAATTCATAGTTTAAAATTTTTTAGTTAGAAATTTGTATGTGGAAAATTACAGATCAGCTTGTACTGCAGTGAATTCTCAGGACTTTCTGGGCAGTTTTTATTGTACTAGAATTTAACTGAATTGAATATTGTCTAGAACAAACCCATTGCCTGGGAATTGTAAATTCATCATGCATAGTTTTATATATATGGCAGTACTTCTTGTCATAGATTTTTACATTTGAAAATTTAGAGTTTTGAGAACTAAATGTCCACTGAAATAGTTGTTCTAAAATTAGCAAAATTCCTGAGAACTGTTTTCTTTCTACTTTCTAACCTAAAATAATTGGTGTACCTTTGTAGCTAAGCTATATTTTTCCACGGAGAGCCATTTGTCTAGATATTCTGTGGCAGATAAAAGCTTGCTTCAGAGCCTCATGCAAAAGCATATTAATGGACAGTTACAGGACCTCTGGAGTGCAGGGCCCCGAATATGTAAATTTCACAGCCATCTCCAGCGTTCTCTTGCTGTGACTCAGACTATTCAAATTTCAACACTGCACAGGGTGCATACATATTTCAGAAATTCTAATTTAACTTTGATTACATGGATGTTAGAAACAACCCTTAAATGAAAAATTGAGCTTTCTTCTCATAGGGGATGTAGCCATAAATTCTGTCAATCACAGGACCATGTTTCCCTCGACTGTGCTAATTGTCATCCTTTTGGAATAAAAAATGAAATGCATGTTTATTGGGTGCTGATGTATATTTTGTCCTAATCTTGAAACTTTTTTTAAGCAGTCATTTTCATATTATCTCTGTCATGCCTACAATTTAAATGGTTGATTTCTCTGTATGCGAAAGCTTTGAGAATCATAGATGCTAGTGGAAAGACTCCTTATAAGTTTGGCATCTGCAAACTCGAGTTTGAGGCTGGCTCTGCCCTTGGTTTTCCAATGAACTGGGGCGAAAGTTAGTTAAGAACAGCCACCTCATAGCATTATTAGGATGATCCAGAGATACAAAGTAAATTAAAAGGCTTTGTAAAGTGAAAGATAAATACAAATTTTAATTAATTTATCTAGTATTCCATTGCTTTGGTCTTCTCAGTCACCTTAGGCAAGCAGGAGAGCTGTCTTAGTCCATTCGGGCTGCTGTAACAAAAATACTGGGTGGCTTGTAAACAGTGGAAATTTATTTCCCACAGTTCTGGAGGCTGGATCCAAGTCCAAGATCAAGATACAGGCAGACCCCATGTCTGGTGAGGACCAGCCTCCTGGTTCATAGACAGACATCTCGCTGTGTCCTCACATGGAAGAAGGGGCGAGGAGGGTCTCTTTTATGAGGTTACTAATCCCACTTATGAGGGCTTCAATCTCATGAACTTATTTAATTCTAATCACGTCCCCAAGGCCCCACCTCCTAACGCCGTTACATTGGGCATTAGGATTCCACAAATGAATTTTGGAGGTGACACAAACATTCAGTCCATAGAAGTGGGTGTAGCATTGAAAAATGTTTGCTACACTTGCTAATGATGGAAAAGGACCCAATAACACAGTTTTTGCCCCAAATATATGCATTTCCTTATAAGTATGTATGTAGAAGATGGTATTTTATTTGAGGGAAAAAATCCGGAGTAGTAAGAGATGTTGAAGAGGTGGGTTGCTCTTTGCTAAGTGGGTCCAGGTCTAGGACACTGTTGTCCCACCCAAAGCTGGGCTTTCCAACTTTGCCTGAATCCCTTTCGTCTTGCTTGAGTCCCTTCCATTTTGATTTTTCTCTTGGTCTTATGATCATTAATGGGTGATGGTGGGAGATATTGACTGAGCTGCAGGTTAGTGATGGAAATAGCAGGTTGCCGCCATATTGACTGAGCTGCAGGTTAGTGATTGAAATAGCAGGTTGCTGCCATATTGACTGAGCTGCAGGTTAGTGATGGCAATAGCAGGTTGCTGCCACTGGTCCCTAATCTTTTGGCAGTTCTGCCAAAGCATGTTGAAAGTTTCCATCTGCAGTTTGTGGGAATCAATAAAAAATATCTGGTGAGAATGTGTAATAACTCAATATATATTTATAACAAAACTAGAGTTGTTATTTATTAATTGCATAGATGTGCCAGGTGTGGTTATATTTTTCTGACAGGTGTATCTTCTTTAATTCTTATAGCATCCCACAAGCAAAATGTTGTAGCACTAGAGGAAAGAGTCCAAGAGAAATTGGGTGAATTACTCAAAGTCATGTAGCCAGTGATGGCAGAGCCCAGCTCAGAGGCCAGATCTTCCCCACACCATGAGCTTGCTTTTCCCACCACCAGTGTGGCCTATTTCCCTTTGGTAATAACTCTGTTCCTTTAGGTTTGAGCTAGAAATGGTTGCATCTTGCTTTGAAAGAACCTAAGCAATCTATGAACTGCTTGAGTCTCGAACCTTTCACAGAGGCTATGTATTGAATGTGGTACCCTGGGCAGTGCTCCTGGGTCCTCTGGTCTTCATGGGATGTGAAGATCGGAATCACAGTGGGTGGATGGGAGTCTGGGCCAGTGTGCTGTTCTCATGTGGCCGAGGTTGTGAATCCTGTGATGCCCTGAGAAGGCTTGGGGCCTCTCCCGGGGGTGGATGTAACCTTAGCTTTGGGACATCTGTAGCCTGGGAGCTATGCCAAGAAGTTACATTTTTCTCAAGTCTTGGGTTTGAAGCACTTGTAGAATGCTGGCTTCCAAAGGCGGGTATTTCTTTTGCGAAAGATGTCTCAAGTGCAGTGCTCTCCCCGCTGTTTGGGGCCCCAGACAGCAGCCTCTACCTTGGCTTCTCTGCCATTAGCTTCCTTTGTTTCCCTTCAAGCCTTTATGCTATTTTCAGATTCATCTTATGCAGAGATTTCCTGTTTATTAAACGTGTGTGCTGGCTTTCTGGGCTGTCCACCGTTTTATTCCATTATTTCCCAATGCTCTGTGCTCAGGCTGGGCCGTGTGTCCAAGGGCTGCACTTTCTCCATCTCCTCCCTCCATCACTCTCATTAGCATATGCTGTTCCTCTCAGCCTGCAAATCCTGTCTTCCTCTTCTCTGCCTGTATAATAAATCTTTATATAATTCAGAGCCTGGCTTTATTTTCCCACCTGGAAATAAATAAAGCACCCTCATGGAGCTCCTTCTTCTTGGAACCTCCTAAATTCTGTGCTTTGGAATATTTTCTAGGTCTTTTTTAAATAATTGTTTTCTTAATGGTTAATTAATTAATTTTCTTTTTTTGGGCTGCGCCGCGTGGCATGCGGGATCTTAGTTCCCCGACCAGGGCTTGAACCTGCCCCCCCTGCATTGGAAGCGCGGAGTCCTAACCACTGGACTGTCAGGGAAGTCCCTCTTCTTTGTTGTTTACAGAAGTTTCTGAACAGATGATAAGACTTCAGGGCTTCACATTCTTTCATCTCCTTGGTGCCCAGCAAAATCTAGGCACGTGGTAGGTGTGAAGTCACCCATCGCTGACAGATTTGTTGTTGCCATTTTAGTACTTCATTTAAGCACAGCATTTAAAGCGAAGAAAAGTCATGAAAGAACACATATGTACAGAAAAGTGCTGGGATTTTAACATGTTGGAAACTCCACTGCTTTGTTGAAGTGTGTGTTTTTTTTTTCTCTCTCCTTTGTCTCACCAGCAATCAAAGAGAAGTACACGGACTGGACGGAATTTCTCATCCGTGATTTGACTGGTTCCCGGACGGCCCCAGCCAGCCTCCTGGAAGGTGTATGTATTGTTGTCCAGCTATTCTCTGTCTGAAGCAGCACAGTTACATGAGCTCACACCCAACAGCACCTTTGCATATATCCTTCTGCGGGTACATGCGTCCACACGGATATCGGTGTCCAAATAGCATAACTTCCTGTCTTTTCCCAAATTACTTAGGTTACTGATTCTAATGGCACTGAAGAATCTTCACCTTTGGTCCAATCAATAAGTGGAAAATTTGCTTTTATATGAACACGTTTTAAAATAATAACATGTTAGGATAGGTATCCACTATCCTATACGTTTAAGACTCTATCTTATGTTAGTGAATGTATATAAAATCCTGTAGAATAACTGTTTTGTAGAGGTGATGACTCAGCATGTATGTGCTGGGGTGTAGTCTCAAAGTGTATTGATAAATGGTTCCATTAACTATTGTATTCCGGATGCATTATGCCGAAATTTAAACACATACATGTTAAGTAATAGAAATGGCTAACCGTATTTAAATGTGGTTAAGGTCATTTTAAGGTACTGAAGTAAAAACAGTTTACTCTGCAATCTTGATGGTGATATGAAAATAATTTTATCATAAAACATTTTAATATTTACATTCTAGAACAGGAAGAGAAATGTACTGTTATAAATAATTATTGAGTCACCAAATCTGTTTGAAGAATGCCCCTGAAAAAGGGGAGAACACAATGAATGACCAAGAATACAGTGTGGATTTTGACAATCTCATTATTCTCTTAACATTAACCATAAATTTCTCACCTGTCATAAATGATATTGATATTTTGGAACACCATGGTCTAATATACAGTCGTCTGGTTTTGTTTTGTGATGATTTTTGCCTAATGTAGTTTTGTATCTCAATGGCTACTAATTTAATTGTTTGGTTGATAAATCAAAATGATGATTGTTCACCCTTTCAAAAGGACAAATTGTTTTACTTTGTTAAATTTTTTAAACATATTTGCCTACAAGGCTAGCTGAACAAACACCCTTTTCCTTATGCAAACATGTGCTAAGAAGGTTGCTTAGATGGGACCACCTTCTAACATCTTATTTACATCTTATTTTGTAAACCAACTATGGTGTTACGTGTACAAATTACACAATAGTCTAATTTAGCTGATTATTAATGTGTATTAGGCATTCATCAAAAATGTCCTCTATAAATATTCATGCATTACTCACATAGTCAAAGTACGAGAGTGTCCTGATTATGAGAACGGGGCCATCGTAAGATAAACGTCTGCTGAGTCAAGGTATAAATTGATCGCCCCATATCAGATGTGTCCGTCTATGGGAAGAGCAGACATTTCGCTACCGTGTGTTTTCTAGCTCGAGGCAAATTTGGTGTAACGCTTCTTAAAAGCACCCTTGTTCCTCACAAATGCAGTTTTATCTGGGAAGGGTGATTTGTTTGGTGAGAACTTAGCACAAACTGTCATTTTCTATTTACTTGTGGTTTTGTTGTTGGATACAGAGTCGGGTATAATGCATGTGTGTGCGGGAGGGGAGGGGAGGGCGGGGGCAGTGGGGTGGAGGGAAACACCAGACTGTTTGCCAGTAGCTTGGATGATGGTGTGAAAAAATATTATCTTCTGCTGTCATCTGTTTCCATGAGAACCTTAAAATAAAGTTTAAAATAAGGAGTTTTGCTTCTGTTTAAACAGCCTCTGCGAGGGAAAGGCCCTATAGACCTCATTACAGTTGATTCCTTAATAGAGCTCCAGGATTCTCAGAGCCCTTTTCAGTACTGGATAGTTAGTGTGATTGAGAATGTTGGAGGAAGATTACGCCTTCGCTATGTGGGATTGGAGGACACTGAATCCTATGACCAGTGGTTGTTTTACTTGGATTACAGACTTCGACCAGTTGGTTGGTGTCAAGAGAATAAATACAGAATGGACCCACCTTCAGGTAAGGGCCAGAGCTTTGGCTGCTCTCAAGCGTTTTAGAAAGAGATGTGATTATTCTCCTGGATGTCTCTCTGGAAAATGTATTAGCTCTGTGGTGTCTTTTACATCTGTGCTTGTGAATATGAAGCATTTTAACTTCAAATACTTTCTGTAGCAAATAGAACCCAAGACTTCTATGAATAGCGTTCAAAAATGAGAAAGAAGAGCTGGAGGCTGTGGAGAAGTTGATCTGGTTCCTTTGGAATCAATGGTTTGGAAATGAAACACACACTATAGTGGGACTTGGTGATATTCTCTATTTTTCTTTAGGAATTTGATAGTCTTGCAAGTAGGTTCTAAAGTCTTTGTCCTTCTGTCCGTCCACCCATCCACCCATCCATCCATCCATCCACCCACCCATCCATCCATCCATCTGAATATCAAAACCAAATGCTTATCATTATGTTATCTGTCCTGACCTGGAAATAACAAAGAGAAAATCATCATGCTTTTTTTCCTGGCACATCACAGATTTTTAAGTAGCTTCAAATACCTTGTCAAATGACTTTCCAGAGACTTAATTGGGTAGAAGAGCGCATTATTCTTCCTGACATACCTAACTGGGCAAAAATCTCAGCATTTATGAAATAACCACTCTTGAATGTTTACTACATGCCAGGTGATTTTACATCTGCTCTGATGTTTATTTTGATTCCAAAAAACTATTTCATGTGACTGTTTCCTTTTACAGCAGAGAAAATTTGAGACTGAGTTTAAGCTACTTGTCCAAGATCACCCAGTTTGTAGGAGGAACGTGCTGTAATTCCAATTCCCAGGTCCCCTCCCTCTTCCATCCAGTTCCCCCTGCTGCCTCTGACTGGCCTTACCAACCTTTCGATATGTAGCTTCAGAACAAAAATGTTGGATTCTTATGGAATTAAAGATGCCAAGGAAGGAATACTCCTTTCTTCCCAAATTTGCTCATTTTCATTCTGGTCAATTTCACAGGTTTATTGGAAGCAAAGACTTGGCTCTTTCCTTCATTAAAATTGCCAGAGATTTTTTCCCTCCCACCTTAGTTGCCAGTGTTAGTCTTGAGGACATGTAGCTAAGGCGTTGTATTTCCCTTTTCCGTCAGTCAAGGGCTTTAATTGAAAAAAACGTCTTGGTTCTGTGTGTCATGTGTTTGCATTTGAGTTGAATTTGACAGGCATATAGACATAGAACATGGTATTTTATTAGTATTATTGTTGTCAACGTTTTGAGAAGCAGCCAGGAAATCCGTTTATACCCTGAGTAATGTGGGGATATGATTACAAACGAAGGGCCTGTCAGTTTTGTGAGAAGAGATCTAAGCTCACATTTGCCTTGGGATTCATAACCTAGCAGGAGAAATTTACTCTATGCAGAAAGTTGGGTGTATAAGTCTTAGCTCAGTATCTAATTGCTTTATAAATTTTAAGAAAAACATATATTTGCCAGTGTAAAAATTTATAGCAAAGCAAAGATTACTACTGGCTCTTAGGTTCTGTGCAATGTACCCTTCCTGTGACATCGTGGACTCATACTCAGCAGCCAGAATGGAAAGTGTCCCTGCAGAAACTAAGGAAATATTTCCATAGGAGAGTTCTCTCTCTTCCTTTAGACAATTTGACGTCTTTATAAGACAAGAATAAATTGTGTTTACTCATCTTAGTAATTTTCTGGACATGAGTTGTCCATTTCACTGAAGCGTTAAAGACTTTGGAAAAGGCATTCATCATCAAGAAGTTATTTTCCCAACATTTAAATTGTCGGCAGCCAAACTTAGTTTGGGGTACTGTAGGTTTAAAATGGATCTTGGTCAAACCAAACACATCAGGAGACTTTTTATTTCAAGCAATAAGTCCTGATGGCAATGGCAATAAAAAAAAAAATTGTCTGCAGGAAAGGCTATGGATGGGAAGAAGAAATTAAAAGGTGAAAGGACACCCCAAATGTGACTCTTAGTTCTTCAGATGCAGTAGTTACAGGATGAACACTGAATTCTCCTACCTGATTCAGCAGAACAACACCGGGGAAGGCAATTAATCACCCAGGTTTTACACACGGGAACAGAACCCAATCCTTTGTGTAAATTAACTTCAGGACCCAATGTGACTTGTTAAACTTAGATGATAGGGCTCTTTCCTTGAATGAAATCTAGGTGGGAGTAAAATTTCACACTTGCATAGAAAATACTAGGCTGCTTTTCTTATTCCCAAACACGCTTAAGTAAATGAAAAGTGTTCATCATTGACTGGTGGTAAGTAGAGCTGGAAGGGTTGGGGAGGAGAGCAGGTAAGAGAGACTTGGGGTATAGAGTCGTCCCTCGGTATCCACGGGGGATTGGTCCCAGGACGCCGAGGATACCAAAATCCAGGGATGCTCAAGTCCTTTGTATAAAATAGCACAGTACAGTTGGCCTTCTGCATTCGAGGGTTGGAGGTGTTCTGCACCTGCGGTTTCCCCTTCCCGGGTTCCGCGTTCGCGGGCTCCTCCATCTGTGGTTTCTTCCATCCACGGGTTCCACCCACTGCAGGTGGAACATTCAGGACCTGTGGGCCGGGAGGGCTGACTGGACTTTGAGAGTGAGGCCATACCAGGTCAGCCTACTCTCGATGCCCTCTTTGCTGTGCTGACACCAACACCTTTGCTAAAAGTAATCATAGCTCCTCCTTTCCTTTCCTTATTCTTTCTACTTCTTGAAGGACACAGTATTTCTCAACTGTTTGGTGTGAACAGAGGTATAGAAATAGGTGACAGAAAGTAGCTGGCTAGTCAGTCTTCAAACACTGGAGGAGAAGGTGCTGGCTTTTATGCTGTCCGCCAGCGAGAAGCCTGCATCCCATCTTTGGATGGACTCAGAGGACACGGGGTGGGGAAATGGGAGGTTAGAAAGAGGGGCGAAGCCACCCTGCCCCACTCGACCCCCCATCAGGAGTGCAGTGCTGCCGGGGTAGGTGGAGTCCAGCTTCAGTGAAGACCAGGTGAGGGAATGGAAGAGGGTAAAATGCTAATAATCATGGGAGGGGCAGTGGCTTCCCGCGGTCCTTAGTGATTCAGGCGTTATCAGGACAGGACTGGGAATCCACGGGTGCCTTTTCTTCAGTGCTGAATGGAAGGCAAATCATGATTAGACAGACCTGGAGCTGCTTTTCCGGCTGTGTACCCCTAATGCCTCCCCTCATTTATTTATTTTCCTGCCCTGTGGCCTTGTCTGTGTTCCTCGAAAGCGTGTCCCCTCTTTTGGAATGCTGCTTTACCACACCCCCACTTCATTCAGACCTTGGTTGAGAGGATTTCACTCACCGCTGAAGCTGAAAGTGCGGGACCCATTCTCTGCTGTGTCCCCTGACACCCTGCCCAGCACATAATAGGTGCTCAGTAAATATGTGTTGAGTGAGTTGACTGAATAAAAACTCGGGTGTGTCTAGACAGAAGGAAGGAACCAGCCAAGTCTACCTTCCAGGAGCCAAATAATTGATGGGGATTTGGAAGCCAATTTGGAGGGGAGAGCCCAGGTGGAGGCACCTCCACACGAGGAGGACTGTACTGTCCTCTTTCCCCTGAAGTGTTAGGGGGGCTTCTGAGCAAGTAGAGATGTGATCTCTTGTTTAGCACCCAGGACAGCTCCAGGATATAAGATGCACGGGAATGTGGTCTGTGGGGTTCAGGATGAGAATTTCTTCCTTTAAAGGGGCCCACGTGTGAATAGAGCTTGAGAAACCCAACAGAGTGGAAGGAACATGGGCTTGGAGTCAGGGTTCAAGTCAACCTCTCTTTCCACTTCTGTCACTGGCTACAGAGCTTCTGGGCAAGTTACTCTACTTTGAACCTCAGTTTTTACATATGTAAAATGGGGATAATCATACATTTGCTGTGCTGCTAAGTATTACTCAGGTGATTGGTATTTTCTAAATATTCAATCTGTGATCAGAGTTTTAAGATTATATTTGATCTTCTAAGAAATTTAAGTAGGTTATTGAGGTCAGGGGTCATTTAGAGGCCCCACCTGCTTTCATATTTTTGGATGTTTAGAAAGCAGGACAGAATCTGACATGGTTTTGCAGAAACTAAAGAGATGAAACTTTTTGAAGTTTAAGAAAAATCCTTATCTCTGTATTCTTTTGTATATTTTTTCCCTTCACAATCTTTATGTCAACCATTTTCCCCCCTTTTCTTTCTATTTTAGTTAGTTCCTGGAGCCAGAAGTTTCTGAATCTAATTCAGATGCTTCTTACTTGAACTATTTCTTATTCAAAAAGAGTTGTTGTTGTTTGTTTTAGCTCGGGCTACCTTAACAAAATACCATTGATTGGGGGAGGGGGCTTGAAAAACAACAAATCCACGGTTCTGGAGGATGGAAGTCCAAGATTAGGGCATCAGCATGGTTGAGTACTGGTGAGGGCTCTCTTCCTGATGTGTAGATGGCCACCTTCTTGCCAGGTCCTCAGCTGGCCTCTTTTTTTTTTTTTTTTAAATCTTTTGGCCATGCTGCATGGCATGTGGGATCTTATTCCCTGATCAGGGATCGAACCCATGCGCCCTGCATTGGAAGCATGGAGCCTTAACCACTAGACCACCAGGGAAGTCCCCTGGCCTCCTCTTTATGTGTGCATGGAGATGTATATATCTATATCTGTATCTGTATCTATATCTATGGGGTATTGAGAGAGCAAGCATGCACTTGAAAGAGAGCTCTTTGGTGTCTCCTTTTACCAGGGCACTAATCCCATCATGGGGGCCCCACCCTCATGACCCCATCTAAACCTAATTACCTCCCAAAGTACCATGGCATTGAGAGATTAGGGCTTCAACATACTAATTTTGGGAGGACACAAGCATTCAGTCCATAGCACTTCCCAGTGTCTATTAGGAAGCATAGATGAGCCTTGCCTTACTGGTCAGAGCTTGGTGGAGAAGGAAAGAGAGGGGAGGGTGTAAGGTGCATGAATAAAGGGGATCGCCCCTCCAGGCCTTTGATCACCCGAGGCTGTGAGATGATGATTTTGTTCACTCCTCTTCCTGCCACACTCTCTGTGAGATGGCCTGCCAACATGCACAGAGGGGACACCTCGTTTTCACTCATGCTTCTAGTTAAAGATGAATCAGGACAGGTTTTAATTGCTTATTACTTCCCACCAACAGAAATTGACATGCTACACTCTATTAAATTACCTGCAACACGATCACTTTAAGAACCTGTTTTATGTTCTTTTAATGGTGCTATTTATTGTCCATAAACTTGCCGGCGTAACCAAGCGCCTCTCTGTCTAATGAAACACACGCATGGACTGTTGTTCTCTGCTTATTGAAACTAGGAGGTGTTTAGCTTCTGCAGGTGGTTGAGCGTACTGATAAAACTGCAGTTGATTTTCACCTTTTAAGACAAGGAGTATGCCCTGCCGTGGGGTTAAATTCCATATTAGGATTCAACATCCGCAGCACGAAGACAAAGAATCTTAAGATTGTAGGACAGAGATAAAAGTCCCGTGAGACTTCCTGGGTGTCTTCACCCATTCAGGCTGCTGTAACACAACACCACAGACTGGGTGGCTTGTAAACAGGAGACGTTGACTTCTCACAGTTCTGGAGGCTGGATGTCCAAGATCAAGGCAACAGCAGATTCAGTGTCCGTTGAGGACCCACTTCCTGGTTCCTAGACGGCGTCTTCTCACTGTGTCCTCACCTGGAGGAAGGGGCGAGGAGCTCTCTGGGGTCTCTTTTATAAGCACTCTGATCTCATCATAGGGGCTCCGTCCTCATGACCTCATCACCTCTCAAAGGCCCCACCTCTTAATGCCATCACCTTAGGTGTTTCAACATATGAATTTTGGGGGAGGGGGGCACATTCAGATCAAAGCACCAGGCTTCTTAGGCTACTGGCCTTCGGTTTGGTGGAACAGACGTGGCATCGGGTGGATGCAGCCTTCTAGGACGAGGTGGCTGGTCCAGTCCTGCTCTGCCAGTGTGTGTGTGTCCAGCTGTCAGGAGAGGCTGTGAGCATCCCTCGGGGGCTGCCTGTCTCCTCACTCAGTTCTGAGTTTGGACCTGACCATGCTGGGTTTTCATGGCTCTGGCCTTGAGTAATTTTTAAGCCATTCTTCTTTTACCCTCTTCTCTGCCTCAGGGCAGAAACTAAAGAGATGAGAGAGACCTCACCTCTGGGTGAGACCTCAGTTACAGGCTGTGGGAGCTCGGGCACCAACACTTTCTCTTCCCTTTTTCTATCCCCTGTATGTCTGCAGACCCTTCCTTTGACCTTGTCTTTGGAGGTCACCATCCTTTTCCATGACTTGGTTCTCCTTTTACTACCATGTCGAGCTTGGACTCCCCATCGACCTGCTTCCAGAACCCTGGAAGAGTGGATTTGTTTCGGTTCTACTGAGGAAGTCCAGGGTCTTGTTTATTGTTTCCCTCCTGACCCCGTCTTGAACTGCTGCCCTTGGTGTCCTCTGGGCTTTGCTTCCTAGAATCCAGAATTGCCTTCCCTTTTCACCAAGACTTTGATGCAGTGCCCGTGAGCTGAACCACTGGTATATTCCAGGGAATCTGCCTCACCGTCTCGGGACGATTTGTAGGGCTCCGTGAATTGGTCCTTCTTCCTCCTTTGTGGGACTCTGTGATAAGCGGTTTCTCCCTCGGGACCCCCCCCCCCCCCCACCGACCTGTGGAGGTTGGAGGGGCCATTCATTCATTCTCTGTAGAGGTGTTTGTTGGGGTGACCTCACTATCTTCCCCCAAACATGTATACCAAGAAGAATTACAGGCTATTTTTTCTCTGATAGAGAGACGCCAAATTGGGGAAAAAAATTCTGCAGCGGTGTAAAGGCATAAATAAAAGGCTGGAAAGAATTATAGACACTATACACAAGTAGAGCCTGTCTTGTCATTAATTATCCTTTATGTGACTTGGTGTGTCTAACAACGAGGGACGGTGGGCAGTGCATTGATAACTTGGCTCCTTCTGACAGCATCTCTCACCTAACCGTAATTGTGATAGTCTGAAAAGACTAAGTAAACTGCTGAAACACAGTTGCTTCAAGCTCAAGGTGAGTTCAGAAGCTATGATCATCAAAATATATGGCCGCCTGCTAAAAAGCAGACATGCAAGAAATTAAAAATATAGCCCCAAAGGCTTAATGTTGCCTTTTAACTGTGCTTAAATTCATATTCATATCCTAGCTGTCTGTCTGAAGTAGCCTGGGTTGATATAGGGAAGGTATAAACATATCTACTCCAAGTGAGTGCTTCTGCAAATCCTATTTTGATAAGGTCTTAAATCTGTTGAGATCAGATCATAAAATTCCCTTGCAGTTTCGGCAATCGGTAAAAACAGTGCTCAACGATTTTGTTCTTTTAATTTTGTATTCAGACAGTGTAACCTCCATGCGTAAATCCCTTCCCCCCACCGCCTGGGGGAAAACATGGGCAACATGTGATGTATTAGCAACGTTTCAAGTGTAAATATTAGACTTGGTTGGTAAATTTTAATTTACCTTTTCATAATTTCCTGACTTAAACGCAGACTACTTTTAGCATATGAGAGCTTAGAGATTTAGTGAAAAACAGGCTGTAATAACTGAAAACGCCAGACAAAAGTCTTTTCTAGTTTGGAAATGTATCAGATAATAAGTTCTTCATCCATGGATATTACTTCCCAGGTGATGTATGGAATTCGGGACAGTGGACGGATGAAGTGTGGTTAATGTGATTTATACTATTAAATTACACCCAGAATGCATGCCTATATTCCCTGCAGAAGAGCTCTATTAAGTTTATTCTACATTTCTGATCGCAGAATCCCAAATTGCTATTTAATTTCAGGAAATCTCTTTAGCAGGTGGCCTTTTATGGCGGGCAGGGTATGAATTCTTACGGTTGCTGCGCCTGCCAAGTTATTATGAAATCCTGAGAAGATAAAATCCGAGAAAGAACCACCCAGTAGAACATTTCAGCCCTTAAACTCTTATGTGATTTGCTGTTGATACAGAAATCTATCCTTTGAAGATGGACTCAGAGTGGAAATGTGCTCTGGAGAAATCCCTTGTTGATGCTGCTAACTTTCCTCTTCCAATGGAAGTGTTTAAGGTAAGACGTAGATTCATAGCAGTTTTTCTCCTCTTTTCGAGAATAAACTGTGTAAGAAAGTTGCCCACATCAAATCATTTCCCGCTATTTAAAAAGCTACCTTCTTGGCCGGTGTTCATTTAAAATGTTTAAAATGTTGTCTGTTCCATTATGCTCTGTTTTGTAATCCTCCCAAATACCCATTTTCCAAGATAATGCTTAAAATTTTTTGTCAAGTAATTAATAAGGATATTATACGGTAATTTGAATCTTATTAAATTTTTTTTCAGGTTTACATTTTTTTCCCCTCCATCTTGTATTATTATGGAAATCTCATTTTCACCCTCTCACTGCTTACCAAAGAAACAAAAGAAAATGGAGCAAGTCTAATTTTGGTATTTGCTCGGTAAAAATGATAGAAAACGATGCTTCTCTTGATGGCTTGAGAAACTCATATGAGTATCTGTTGGGTAGTAGGCCTTCCTCTAATAGACAATGAAAGAAATGTGCCACAACTGAAATAGATCACCTAGTTCTTAACACTCTTAAAATTATGCTTAAAATTTATATGATGTGTAGAATATTAAGTTCTGGGCAGGAGTGATCCCTTCAGCAAGAGGGACCCATAAAACGGTCTCTTCCTATTTGGAGCTCGAGTAGGTGGGAAACAGCTCTACATGGACCGTTTCCTGGGAGACTTGTGGATGGGCTTGTGGTGGGCTGACATAAACCTGCTTTTCAGTTCCGAGCGGGCACATTTCTGCAGGGCCACAGAAGTTTCATGTGGGAAATGAAATTAAAATGGTGTCTAGGTCCCGCCTGCAGCAAGAGTGTGAGGCTCGGGCTGGGGCGCTGGCTTCCTGGATTTTATTTACGAGGAAGCCCTCGCTCAGAACCTTAACCTAGCAGGGTGAATCACCGATACTCTTGTTCAGCACTTTTCTCATTGGCAACATTGGACTTAAGACCTCTTCTGAAAATAATTATTAAATTATTATTAGCAGTAATAATCACACTGATCATGCAACATTATCTTGGGCTTTTTTTTTTTTTTGCTAACTGACCAGATAACTTCTTTTTCCTCCTCCTTTCCTGCAAAAAATAAAATAAAATAAAAATAAAAATTAAGAAAAAGAGCATTTACTCTTCCGTGAACTGGCTCTACTGCCTCTTCGGAAGGCAGCCCACCACCCTTGTCACTCGTTTGACCTCTATAGCTGGTGTCCACTGTCTTTTCCCAGTGGCCTTGGTGATATTAAAACAACACTTTTATTGAAGTAGAGTTGAGTTACAATGTTGTGTTAGTCTCAGGTGTGCAGCAAAGTGATTCAGTTATACATATATATATGTGTGTGTGTGTGTATATACGTATTCTTTTTCAGATTCTTTTCCATTATAGGTTATTACAAGATACTGAGTATAGTTCTCTGTGCTATACAGTAGGGCCTTGTTGTTGTTTATCTATTATATATATAGTAGTGTGTATCTGTCAATCCCAAACTCCTAATTTATCCCTCCCCCACTTTCCCCTTTGGTAACCGTAAGTTTGTTTTTGATGCCTGAGTCTATTTCTGTTTTGTAAATAAATTCGTTTGTATCACTTTTTTAGATTCCACATATAAGTGATATCATACGATATTTGTCTTTGTCTGACTTACTTCACTTAGTATGATAATCTCTAGGCCCATCCATGTTGCTGCAAATGGCATTTCATTCTTTTTTATGGCTGAGTAGTGTTGTGTGTGTGTATACACCACACCTTCTCTATCCATTCATCTCTTGACGGACAGTTAGGTTGCTTCCCTTAGTGATATTTTAAATGTATAAATCTGATCATGTTCCTTGCCCTTGAGAAAATAAATTTTATTTCAAAATAGAGTATCTTTATTTTGGAATATATTATACACATACATTTGAAATATACACGTGAGGAGTTGACAGAGTGATATAGTGGAAATACAAATCCCCCCTGCCCCCCGTCTAGACACGGGAAGTTGCGGGTCCATTAGCATCCCTCCACCTGACCTTTCCCCATCCTCTTTCCTGGCTCTGGGTAACCAGCTCCCTAACTTTGGTGTTAACCATTTCCTTGCCTCTCCTTGTAGTATTACTACCTATGTATGTTTTCCTTAATATTACACAACTTACTTTTGACAACACGAGAAACAAGACCAGCCCTGATTGTTTCAGGAGAGGGCGTTTTCCTGCTCTCCAGAGTGGAGGATGGCTGGACAGTGCCTCGGTCCCAAGCTGGCCTCACTTTCCCACAGAGTTTGCAGGGGAGTTGAGTAGGCACAGTCCTGAGCTAATCTTAGGGAATTAGTTGGGTCATCAGCCAAACTGTAGCTTGAACTCCAGGTACCGGACCTCCCTTAGAAATGTGGACAGGTCTGGCTCCGGTTCTCAGAACAGGCCCAGCACAGCATTTCTGTGCAGTGACTTGAATGTTCTCTTCCGCTCCAGGCAGCGGGACCTCGAGGGGGCCCTGGCACCTTGTTCAGAGTGTGGTCAGGACAAGCCAGGTGCCGTTAACAATCTGGGTCTGGCTTACTTTGGCACTTTGTCCTCAGCTTACAAAGATGATAAAACGAAGCAAGGCATCTTAGTGCTGGCGGCCTGCTCTCCTCTCACCTCGAGTGACTGAAAGAATCCTGATTCTGTCCTCACGCTTCCCTGATAGTTTGGGTATAGAATTCTAGGTCAGCTGTCACTTTTCTCCAGAATTTGGAGGTATTGCTCCATTTTTCCTTTTCTCCTCGGGCATCTTATATTCTCCTTTTCTCCACTGTTGTGAAATTTCACGATGATAGGCCTTTGCAGATGTCTGTTTCCATCCAGAACGCAGGGTACCCCGGGTGTCTGCAACTCATGCCTTTAATTTTGGGGATGCTTCTTCTAAAATGACGTCTTCCACCTCTCTTTTCTCTGTTGTCTTCTTCATCTGTGACCAGGTGGTAGTCCTGGGCTGGCTGTGTAATTTTTTCTTCTTCTTTTCATTTCAGGTTTTCATTTTCTCCTCTGTTTTTGCTCTACTGTCAGAGGTTTTCTCCACTCATTTGTGCTGTTGTGTTTTTATGAGCCCTTGTCTGGCGCTTTTTCTCTGAATGCTGCTCTGTTTATGGCCTCCTCTTCTTGCAGCCTGGAAGCATGACTTTATCTTGTTGGAAGTATTGATTTTTTTAAAGTTTTCTTTTCCCAGAGTAGTTTGTTTCCCCCATGTTGCTTTTGGTTTCTAACTTTCTTGCTAGAGGCTTTCCTCGGGTATCTGAGAATCCTTGACTGTGCGCTCTTGAGTAAGAGGGAGATTCGAAAGCTGAGGGCAGGGCTGGGTCATGTAGGGGGACCTTCTTTGTATGGAGGCTACTTCCTTGTATGATGGTTTTTCCTCTTTAGCTGATTTCCAAGGAGGAGAATTTCAACTTCCCACCTGGGGTTCAAGGTCGAGCTGCCTGCATTCTAGGAGCTGAGTGGCAAGAAGAGAGCCTGGGGTTTCCGTATTTTCCTGCATCCACAGACCAGGGACCACCTGCTTCATCCTTTTCTGAGGAAACTGGAGGACCACTGGTCTGTAGAGTCAGGGAGGGGAGGGTACCTGGGGTCCAACTGCTTCCTAGACAGCTCCCCACGCATCTTATTCTATCACCTCCCACGCACCCCCAGTTTCAGACATACCTGCTGTTACCGGTTTCTGAGCCTCCTGAAGTTCCTGCCCTGTTCATTAGTCTGGGTCTCAGCTTTTCTGCAGGAGGCTTGGGACTTGGCTCTGTTGAATATGTTAAATTAGTTGCTTCTTGTTCATCTGCATTTTAGCTTCTATAGTTTCTGTTCAAGTGGCTTTGCGTCTTTAAAATTCTTTACTGTAATTTTGGTTAGAGTTTAGGAAGAGGTGAAATTAATGTGTGTTTTTAGTCAGCTGTCTTCATGTGGGACTCCCCTTTTTAAAGTCTTGTAGCTTGGACTGTAGGGTAAAGCTCCCACATCTTTCATTCAATGAAACATTACTCCTTGGCTATAGTCATACTCAGTAAATATTTCTCAAATATACGATGAATTATTGAATGGACAAATGCATTTAACTCACTGATTTGAAATGCTTTGAGTTAATGTAGTTACAGATTAATTGGATATGCACTTATTATTTAGAACTATGAATACTAAGACTAAAAATATATAAACATTAATAATCCTCATATATTTTAAACTAATAATTAAGTAACTCAGTAAATGTTTATTGAGCAGTTACTCTCTACATAATTCTCTTGACCCGATTCCAGGGTTTCATAATTGTTTATATTTTCCTCTAAAATACAGTTGCCTCCTTCCCTCACTTTAATGTTTTTCTGTTAGAAATCAGACTACTATTTTTATGGAGTACTTGAGAATTCTCCCTGTCCTCAATATTTTGTTTATAATTAATGGTTGCTTTTTAAAAAAATATTTTATTTTATATCGGAGTTTAGTTGGTTAACAATGTTGTTAGTTTCAGGTGTACAGCAAAGTGATTCAGTTATCCACACACATGTATGTATTCTTTCTCAAATTCTTTTCCCTTTTAGATTATTACAGAATATTGAGCAGAGTTCCCTGTGCTATACAGTAGTTGCTTTTAAGAGTAGATACTGAATATTTTCTACTTTTCACAGGGCCTACAGGATGTATGGAGTGGGCAATTAATAAATAAAAATTGGCTGAATTGAAATTTCTGTGTTCTTAGAGCTTGTGAGATGCTTTTATAAATGTTTTCTTTTATTTCAATTTGACGGAAAAGAAAGGGGCAATTTTCTGAACCAGACTTTGTATGGGGGGAATCATTATACACTTAACTTTGAAATCCTGAGAACAACCACTATTAGTTTCCTAAGGCCGTTGTCATAACGTACCACGAACTGGATAGCTGCAAACAAGGGAAATTCATTCTGTCATGGTTTTGGAGGCTAGAGGTAAACGTCGAGGTGTGAGCAGGGCCGCGCTCCCTCTGAAGGCTTTGAGGGAGACACTGTCCCTTGAGTCTGTTCTCACTTCTGGGGTTTGCCTGCAGTCCTTACCATTTCTTGGGTGTGACAGCAGACCTCCAATCTCTGCCTCCGTCTCCGCATGGCCTTCTCTCTACATGTCTGTCCCAATTTCCCCCTTAGGGACACCGGTCGTTCGATTTGGGCCTGTGCTAAGGCAGCGTGACCGCAGCTTAACTTGAGCGCATCTGCAGAGTCCCTGTTTCCAAATCAGGTCACGTTCGCAGGTTCTGGGTGGATATGCCTTTTTTTTAGGGGTTGCTTTTCCACCCAGTACAACCGCATTTCATGGATGTACAGTAATTTAAGACAGCACATAGTAGTATTCTCTACTGAGTAATTCCACTTAAATGGAGGTAATTAAGTTCAGAGGCATTGCATGAGGGCATGGGATAAGGTTCAAGCTCTCTTAGCAGTTGCTTCATTTTAATAAAAACGAGAGAAGACTTATTGCCCTTGATTTGAGAGAACACTTTAAGTGACTTTTGGTTGCCATATTTTACTGAGAATTCTGACTTCCCTATTTGGAAAATGCAGGTAAATTTTAAAACATATATTTAGAAGAAAAATAAGTAATTAATGAAATGAGTACCAAAAAAAGGGGAAGGGATTAAAAAATATTTTTTGTTATTGAAACATAAATAATGAAATTTTTTTTTCTTGAAAACCAGTCTCATTACTTAGAGACCCAATAGATTTGCTGAGAATAATCCATATATCAATACTAATTTATTTGAGAAGAATATTTAGTATATACTCCTGCACTGCAAATCAGCAAGGTCTCTCACTAGCTTTCTTTTTTACTTATTATATTACCTTTGCAAGCCATCACATGATTAACTTACGACACATCCCACTGTCAAATAAAGTGAAATGCCCCAATTTCAATAAAAGCTTTTTACTTTTGTCCTCCCAAAGGACTACTAGGGTGGGTTTCTCTCAGAGTTTGTTTCTGTCATGAAAAATGAAGTTAATACAGGGCTAATCCAGTTTTTTGGCCAGGGATTTTTATACTGCTTCAGTTCTAATTCAGTAAGTATTTACTACAATATAAGGAGTGGATTTGAGGTAATTTAGTTAAGTTTTAAAAATAGGGCCAAGGGAGACTAGACAATAAGAGTCTAGGGCTTCCCTGGTGGCGCAGTGGTTGGGAATCTGCCTGCCAATGCAGGGGACATGGGTTCGAGCCCTGGTCTAGGAGGATCCCACATGCCGTGGAGCAACTAGGCCCGTGAGCCACAACTACTGAGCCTGTGCATCTGGAGCCTGTGCTCCGCAATAAGAGGCCGCGATAGTGAGAGGCCCGTGCACCGCGATGAAGAGTGGCCCCCGCTTGCCGCAACTAGAGAAAGCTCTCACACAGAAACAAAGACCCAACACAGCCAAAAATAAATAAATCAATTAATTAATTTTTTTAAAAAAGCAAGGTTTTTTTTAAAAAAAAAATAAGAGTCTAACTATAATGAATGTAGTATTTCATGTGTGAGGCACTCATAAGCCTTTTATAATTACTGCTACTTTTCATTTTCTGCTGTTCTTGTAAATTGTAATCTTCATTTGTGACCCCTCTTGTTTGCAAATGTTAAGGTATAGAAGTTTCACTGACAACTCCTATATATATCAAAAAGACCTGCAAATAAGAAACAGCAGTTCCTAATTTGCCAGGTAATTGAAATACAGTACTTTCCCCTTAGAGGAATACAGATGTTCAGCCCAGGGAAAGCGGGGGCTTTTCAGTGCACCTCATTTGTGACTACACCTTGTAATTTCAAGGAAAGAACATTATTTGAAATGTCACTAAAATCGTTCTTCATTTTTACCCCTTAAAAAAGTGAAATTGTTTGAATTTTTTTTTTTCATTCTTTCTGTTAACAAAATATTTAAAACCTTTGGTGTTTGAAATACCAAAGAAGCTATTTAGAGATTTGCAGAAGAGCCGAAGGAACTCTAAATAAAGCATTGAGCTGGGGCCATAAACCTTGCATGCCTTGTATGTCGGGGTTCCCAGATCTGCCGCCAGGTTTGGTAATTCACCAGGACTCAAAGTTGTTATAATCACGGTTACAGTTTATTATAGTGAAAGACAGATGGCAAAATCAGCAAAGGGAAAAGTCTCATGGGGTGAATTCTGGAAACCCACACATAACGCTTCCAAGAGTGCTCTCCCAGAGAAGTTGCCCAAGGCAACTTCTTAATTCCTCCCGTAGCGTGTTGGACCAACATGTGCTAGGGATGCTCATGAGAGACTCACTGCCCAGGGCTGGCATGGGGGGCCGGCGGGCCGGCTGTGTGGGTACCCATCTTGCCCAGCACGTACCCATCTTCCAGACTCCCAGAGGGAAATGGGGCGGTGGGGGGGTCAGTATAAACCCTATGGTTGGTACAAACCATGTAGGCACAGTAGACCACTCTTACATTTAGGGAAGATTTCATGTCATTGTCGGGTTCAGTTTATCCGCTGTGTCCCCATAGGCCAGCCAAGACCTGATCCTGGAAGCAGGCCTTTCCCAGGACTGCAGTCTCAGGCCTGCTACATGTGTTGGTTCTTCTCTTCACACCTCCATTCCGTCCCTTCACACAGTCTGTTGGCTCTACTTTGAAATTCCATCTGGAGTTCAATCACCCTTCACTTTGTCCATCACCACTACCCTAGTCTAAGCTATCATCCTCCCTGGACTCTTGCATTCATTTCACAATTTATTTCTGGGCTTGTTATTCTCTGCCCCTCTACAGTTTGTTCTTCCAGGAGCAGCCAGACAGATTATTTTAAAACAAAATTCAGATCGTGTCACTCCATTGCTTATGTGGCTTCTGATCTGACTCAGGTGCGATGTGCCCTCTGAGCCGCTTTGCTGCTCGAGGTTCTCATACACTCTGCTCCACCCGCTGGCTTCCTGCTCTCCATCCAACACACTAAGTCCCCAGGCCTTCGCAGTGATGCTCTGCCTAGACAGTGGTCCCTCTGGCCAATGCCTCAAACCTTCTTCCCTCTCTTTCTTCAAGTCTCTGCTTAAAATAAAGAAAAGCACCCTCACCTCCATCTCCCCACAGCCTGCTCGGCATTTATTCCCCCACATAGTCTGCATCAGTTTGCTTTCTCTGCGTCTGGTCTGTTTCTTCTTCCTGGAATGTACCCTCCATGAAAGGAGATTGTTTATTTTCATGACTGCGCCACCCCGGTGCCTTGAACAGTGCAGCCCATCTTAAGCACTCAGTACCCATTCTTGAGTAGGTTAGTGAAGAACTAAGTACAGATATCAACTTAGAAAGTTAAAGGCTCAGGAGAGGTCGTCAGTACAGCTTGAATGAAGTAAGTTCCCGCGAGCGGTTCCGAATAACAGGGGTGACTTTGTACAGAGAGGAAGCAAAGGGCTTGGTGGCTCCTGTTTGGTGGGTTCAGTACCAAACTGGTACTTTCATGATCAGCTAAAAATACCCCAGGTCAGTTCTTGGCTAAGTGGAGGAAATAGTTGAGAGCACCGAGAGGAAGATTAGGGATGAATTGAAATTAAGAAAAGAGCTCAGCATAAAACCCCCCAGGTTCTATGACACCCCATTGCAGGTGAGCTTGCAGGGCCAATGTTGGCTTCCTGCTGGACGTGATCACAGAGTGGAGGGAATATTGCCTCCTGTGTGTTGCCTGTGGGTTTTTTCTTTTCAAAGCATCTGGTCCTACGATCTCTCAGGGTCTTGACAATAACGTAGTGTCAGGTGCTACGGTGTATGGTGTATGTGTTGTTTCCTCTTTAAACACATAGATCAGTGGACACACGGGGAGCTTAAGGAACACCCTGGGGGGAACGTGTTAGTTTAGGGACAGACTTGGCCATAAATGACAGGTTTCTGCCTTCTGCCCTGTTTTTCCACTGCGGTACATGTCTTCCTAATATCACACGTGATTCCTCTGATATGACTGTAGCTGTGAACGGATGGGATGCGGTTGGACAGTGATGACCTGATGCTTCCAGGTTATTTCCCTTTTATTGGAGGCTGAAGAGAGATGTGATTTTCAGTGGGACACGTACACCCACGATACTAGCTACGTCCCCTTCCATTGTTGCCTCCCTGACCAATTCCCCATCAATATCTGTGGCCAAGGTGGAGGTTATAGGGAGTCGAGGTTATGACAACTAAGGCTTTTACTTCATCAGGACTCACAGCAGGTAAAAAGTGTACCTGGTCCAGTACTTGGATAAAATACCCAGGCTCCTGGTGTCCCCCCCATAGCTCAGCTCCTGCTGTCTTTGACTTGGGTAGCGGTTGAATGGATCCAGAATTGTGTATCTATAACTGATAACGCATTAAAAGTGCCCTTGACATCTGTAAATAAAGGGCTTCCACTAATGGCAAAGCGGTAAGTTAAATTGAGCTTGCTTTGGTCTCAAGTGATTCCTGTTTCACTTGCTTCATTGCTTCTTGCTTTCCCCATAAGTTCATGTTTAAGAAACAGAAGGAAGGGGCCGCTGAGAGAAGGCTAATTGAGAAAAAAAGATGCTACATGTGGCCATTATTATATTTTTACACAAACACATAAGGAAAGGCATTCCACGCACATATTTCTTCTCTGTTGAGAGTTTTCAGGCTGTGCTCATAATACACGGAACATTCCACATCTGTTATTTCTTTAGCTCTTTTCAGCTATGAATTATGTATCTGTTGGTGCATTTGTAGATTCAACCTTTAGGAGCGAACTCCTTGTCTGTTTTCACATCTGAGACCTAGGTTACAGGCCAGAGAGAGAGAAGGTTAAGTGTGGCCAAGAGTGAAAAGCTTTCCTTTCTCATTCCATCTGGTCCAGCCAAAGGGGTAAGAAAGGGTGTGAGCCGCTGTTACCATAGATTTTCAGGTTGCGGTTTCTATGGCGACCGACTTTTGCTGTCTTTTGGTAGCTAAATACAGCAGCAATACAAAACTCGTAGCTGAGTTTGGCCTTCAGGTACTGGGATCCTTGGATTCTCCCAGAATTTGCTCGAGGCCACCTATGTAGGGCCAGAGCTTAATTTCTTGAGCATGACATTCCCTGTCCCACCTGGCAGGGTGTCTGATACCAAATAATTTAGCAGTAAGTGTTTGTGTGACTCCTGGTTGCTATTTCCTTCTCACCAACTGAAACCCCGGTGGTTCTTTGAAAGGGAGTCTGTCTTAGACAGTAGGTCATGTTGTGACCGGACTGGTGGCTCGACCCCTGTGACCCTGATGGTGTTGCTGACCTGACCCCTGAGTTTCTGCCCAGCAGCTGGTCCCAGGCTGGCTTCCCTCCAGCTCTGGCCCCGAACACCCAGACCTGGGAGCTTGCCCTCTGCCATTCCCTCCTTTGTCCTTCTCATCTCTTTAAAGACTTGGGGAGGTTTGTTAAAGTCTCTCGGGGATGGTGAATCGCAGAGATGTTCAGTTTGTGTCACGCCCATCCTTTGCCACTTTCAGAAACCAGAAGGGGGGCCTTGTTTGTGTTATTTTTCATGTGCTCTGGGTTCTTGAACTGCAGCCCACGCTACGTTAACTCAGAAAGCGCCATGGGGACATCATATTTTTATGCATGCTGGAAAAAATCTGGTGAGACCTGCTAAAGAGGGCAACTTTGGTCCAACAGTAAAGGTAACGATGAAAATCGCAAAGCCCAGATGTATAAAGAGTTCACTCAACGATGGCTTGATTTCAGGGCCCCCTACACCGCTGCCTGCATCTGCTAGATAGTGACTTGCTTTTAATTCTAAACCCTGAGAATTTAAAAATACAGTCCACTCTTAGTTATCTGAGCTGTGAGTTATCCTTCCCAAATGGCTTCTGTTGGCCGCTGATTATTCTGGCTCTCTCCAGTTCCTGGGTTTCAGGGAAAGCAAGATAATATTTGCATGAACTTCATGTCATGGGTGTTGGGATACGAGGAGGGGGCATCGATCTCTTATTTATGAAGCAGACGCATTTCAAAGTGATTGTCATAGCATATTTTAATTTTTTCTAGATTTTCCATGCTACTCGCCATTAGTTAGAGTAATTAAGAATTGATCATAATTCTTTTTTCTGTGGATGATTTGATAATAAATGATAGTATAGTTGTATGGAGGCAGGTTTTTTTCCCCTCAAAACACAGACAGATTATTTTTTTTTGTAGGTTAGGTTGTATTTTTTTTTTTTTTAAGATTTTTTTTTTTTTGATGTGGACCATTTTTTTTTTTTTTGTCTTTATTGAATTTGTTACAATATCACTTCTGATTTATGTTTTGGTTTTTTGGCCACGAGGCATGTGGGATCTTAGCTCCCCGACCAGGGATTGAATATGCACCCCCTGCATTGGAAGGCGAAGTCTTAACCACTGGACTGCCAGGGAGGTCCCCTAGGTCGTACTTTTAATCTCCATCTTTTCTTTCATGGATAGGCAGTTGTAAATTGCAGGATCTCAAGTAGGCAGACGGATGTAAAGAGAAGTTTAAGTTCATTCTGTCTACAGAGGTTTAAGATCTAATGGAAAATGAGGACCACGTATGATGGGGCCCCAGCTACTGAACCTTCCACATATTCCCTCCTGCCTGAGAAAGGCCCCCTGGTGCAGAGGTTTGTGTGAGCTGCAGGTGTAAATGAAAGCATGGGAATCCTTCCGTCCTGCGAGTTCTCTCTTTCCTTCCGTGGGCAGGCAGTGTACAATGAATTTCCGTGTCGATGGCACAAAGTCAAGGATAAGGTGAAACTCTGCCCCCTGTTTCTTCTCCAGCTCCATTTATAACCAGAAGAACCCACATAAACAAATCAGATAAACTTTTTTTTTAAACTGAAATTTTTATTGAGATAATTGTACATTCACATGCAGTTGTAAGACATAATACAGAGAGAGACCCCAAATACCTACTCTTCACCCAGTTTTCCCCAATGGTGACACCTTGGATAAAAAACACAGTTTTGCAGCCAGGATATTGACATTGATACAATCCATGATCTTACTCGGATGGCCCCAGTTTTACATGTGTTCATTTGTGTGTGTGTACTTTTAAAAAATTTTTTATTTTATTTTATTAAAAAATTTTTTTTGAAGTATGGTTGATTTACAGTGTTTCAGGTATACAGCAAAGTGATTCAGTTATACATATATATATATATATTCAGAGTCTTTTCCGTTATAAGTTATTACAAGATATTGAATATGGTTCCCTGTGGTATACAGTAGGTCCCTGTTGTTTACCTGTTTTATATATAGTGGTGTGTATATGTTAATCCCAAACTCCTAATTTATCCCTCCCCCCTTTCCCCTTTGGTAACCATAAGTTTGTTATCTATGTCTGTGAGTCTGTTTCAACAAATCCCATAAACTTTTACATGAATAGATAGTGTTCTGTGTTTAACATTAAAGAAAAGGAATGGATGAGTTTAGAATAGTAGAAACCTGACTTAAAGCCCCCCCAATATTTAAGAACATGTCATGCTTGGAGTCGGTGGAGAGATTTCTAGATTCCAACAGAATTACTTTTTGCCTAATTATCTTGATTGTGCTCAGAGTAAGCACAAGCACACATGGCACATATAACGCGCCTTTGCAAAGGAATTTGGAACATTTGATCATTTCACTTGTGGTTTTGTACAAATTAGTCCCCTTGCTGGACCTTGGTTGTTTTTGAGCTTCCAGGGCTCCTGGGAGACTTCAGGTCCATCAGCCAGGGGGGTGGTGAGCAGGGCGTGGCCGACGCGTCACAATTCCTTGTTCTCCTGTAGTAAGTTACACACCTTTGGGATATCTTTCGAATATACAGTATATTAACATGCTCAGACCCTTCAGGATAGCGTACAGAATAAAAACGCAAATCAAGCCGTGGAGACTTCACCTGGACGCCCACATCATCCTCCAGTGGAAAGTCATTGCAGCGATGTCGACCATCGCTTCAGTTGTTGAGCCCAGACAGGACGGAAGAAATGGTACCAGCCACTCCCCACACGTAATCTCGTTATCCTCACGATAACCCGACATGCAGGTATGATTAGTCTTCCTGTAACGTGAGGAAAATCAGAGAAGCTCATCTCCTGTCCTACCTCACACAGAGCCTATGGTGGAAGCAGGACCCAAATGCACATCTTAACCGACTTCAGTCTTAACTGTATCTAAATCAGTGGTTCTCAACTGGGGAGGATCTGGCAGTTCTCTCAGTGTCTGGGGGCATCTTGACGACGACACAGAGCTGGGAGAGATGCTACTGGCATCTGTGGGTAGGAGCTGGAGACGGACGGAACATCCTGTGTGCACAGGACAGCCCCTGCTAACAAGGCATCAGTTGCCCCAGGATGCCAGCAGTGCCCAGGTGGAGAAACCCTGGCTAGAGAATGGGTGCTTTTCTTACCAGGAGGTAGGTTGACCCATGGAAGGCAAGGGCAGCCGGGATTTGAGGACGATGCTTGAGATTTTCACTGTTCTTAGACCTGTGCCAGGCTGGCTGGCAGTCGGCACTTTCCCATTGGGAATCTTCTCCGCCTGTGGCAGAAAGAACACAGATGAATGTAAGCTCCTGTGTTTCAGTAGCTCCTGCTGTGTCCAGAAAGTGCAGAACACAGAGTCAACCTTGCCCATCACTGACTCTTCATTCTCCCTCTGAAGGCTGGACTCCACATGCGGGGAGACAGTTCAGGGCCATTGGCCTTGTTTCCATGACAACAGTTGAGTTGCACTGAGGGCTCTCAGTAGAGGGGGACACCCAGCAATAATTTTGTCAGCCGCATCCTGGCAGTGGGGTGTGAGGCTGGGGAAAAGCTAACCCCCAGAGCCCCGACTGTGGTTTTCTTTAGCCCACAGCCCTCAGGCTGGACACGTGGGGAGACACCCTAGCTCATCAGGAGAGAAGTAACTAAGCTTAAGAACAGACGGTATAATCACTGTTTACCTGTACCCGCAGCATAGGCTCTGTTTTTTTCTCATAGTGGTACTGTAAGTAAGGTTGAATTTCTTGCCACTTACAATGCTTTTATGGTGCTTAAATGTTAATGAAAGGCATTCTCATTGCCCCTGTTGTTTGAAAACAACCAGTGTACCAGTTTTTGGACTTACTGTGGAAATAGTCCTGCTGTAATCGCCTGTTATGAATTCTTGTGGTTCAGGTTGAAGTATATAGTACTACGTTTTCTCATGACTATTTTTTAACTTGATTGAATGCAGGACTAGTTGATAAGATTGCTACTTACAGCTGTAAGTAAAAAAATGGAAACGCTTATTAGTGTTCAGCTTATAGATTTTTTATTACCTTTTTGTTATAAATATTTCATTGGCTGAGTTTAATTCAGTGCGACGGAATTGAAATATAATAATGCTATTGATTTAATAAATGCTGGCATCCTAATGTCCATTTTCAGATGAAACTAATATAATGAGGGTAATTATCTAATGAACATATGAGCACTAGATCTTTGGTAAAACAAAAAGAGGAACAGTATGATGAACTGCATTGGATTTTTTTTTTAGCATAACATAGCATGCTGATATGAATAAAGGAATTAAAGCCTAGGTCATTATATATTGATTTGAATGTAGTACTAATTAAAACCTTCCTTTGACTTTTCTGAAGCCTGTTCTTGGAAATTATGCAAATTACTTGAGGCCTTTGAAAAGATGCCTATGCAATGTTTGAGGTCCCTGCGGACCAAAAACTGGCATGTTGGAACTGAAAAAATTATATGGTGCAGTGTTTTTGTGTATGATGCATTCAAAGATTTTAGTACTTAAAAAAAATGTGGAGGCGGGTTGAATTGCATTATCAGTTTTTTTGTCCATTTTTTTTCATATCAACATAAGCAAAAAGAAAACCGGAGGGTTAAAGATTGAGGATCAGATGACCACCACTAAGGAAATTCCTGGAGCATTTGATTGTGGAACTCAGGCTGTAAGAATTAGGTTTCTGCACAGGGAATGAGGCACTGCTTTTCTTACATGAATATCCTCACCAAGTGCATTTTAATTGTGTTGTGTTAATTAGTTTGAACTCCCTCTCCCCTGTGCCACATTCTTCATATTTTTATATCGTGTGGGGTGTATTTATCTAATGAAGCAGGGCTGGCAAGAAGCATCAGCTGTCTTGGAGTCTGTGATCGTAGCACATACTAAATTGTAAGAGCGTAATTGGCAATGCTTCCAGCCTCTAAAGTAAATGGAGGGCAGTGGGTTAAGATCCAGGAGGCAT
Source organism: Balaenoptera ricei (assembly GCF_028023285.1). Taxonomy (NCBI): domain Eukaryota; kingdom Metazoa; phylum Chordata; class Mammalia; order Artiodactyla; family Balaenopteridae; genus Balaenoptera; species Balaenoptera ricei. Next base: position 24,681,110 of record NC_082640.1, read on the forward strand.
TTGAGATGAGTTGAACCTAAGATGATCGAATGTTCTTTCTTTTTCCTTGTCTTCTGTCTCTCAATTAGTAATACTCTTCTCCTCCTTCCATAGATTAATACTCTGTCACTTATCTGTTTCATAGAGAACCTCAGTATTTACCCTGAAGCTTCGTCGTTCTGCCAACGACCAATATTAAGGCAGCTCTGTACAGTAGTGTTTCTTAAATAGCGATGCTTGATTCTTCCAGAGTCAGGTTGTGCTTTCTTCTCAGGGCTGGTAGTCCCTTCAGAGGCACTTAGGGGACCAGTGTGTACCTGGGTATGCTCTGAGGTTGTCTGATGTCCTCTGTGTCACAGGTGAAATAAAGTGGGACACCAGCCAAACTGTAAAGGCAGAACAACCAGCTATATTGTGTTTTGTCCAGACTTCTTTTTCCAGCGTTGTACTTGTATTTATCACATCTCTGTCATTTTCTAACTAAATTTCAAGCTTCTCAATGTCGGGAACCACATCCTCTTTTTTGTTCTTCATTCAGTACACAGGTTAGTGCTTAACATAGGGTATTGAAAAATACCACTGGCAGGTTGAGACTCATGGGGACTTTGCAGCTGGGGACGTTTACTAGATGAACCACATTTATCAGGTAAACCTGTCTGGGTTCACACTGATAATGTTATGAGAGATAGGTATCAATGACAGATAACTTGTAGAGCATCATAGGCATTTACTGGACACGTTTTTAAAATCTTCGTGGCTTAAAGAACACGAAGGCAGTTAGTAAAAAAATAATGGTTCATTGTTGATAAAGACTGATTGACTTTATATATAAACATTGGGAGGTAATTTTGTCAAAATTTTCTCTCTGACGGTTTTTTCATAAACCATTGAAAAGTGCTGTGAATTGACAGCAGAAATTGGAGGTTTTCAGTAAGTGGTCAGTATTCATAGCTATCGCTTTTTAACTTGGCAATATCTGTCTTTGAGATAGCATCTTAGGAGCTTATAGGTTATAAGGGTTTTGTTTGTTTGTTTGTTTACCATTAACAATAAAAAGTGCAAAGATCCATTTTGGTCTTTGCTTCCCAGTCTGTGCCATAACCTGATAGCTAATCACACACAACTAGGTAATCTGATGGCTAGATCATGTACTTAGTGTCAGACCACATGGATTTGAGTCCTGGCTCCTCTTGTGAGCTGTGTGTTCTTGCTTAGGTAACTTAACTTCTCTGTGCCCCAGTTTCCTCTCGAAGATGGATCCTACCCCATAGTCTGTTGTGAGGGGAAAATAATAATACAAGGAAAGTGCTCACATGTATTTACAATATGTTCATTGCTGTTACCCTTTCTACCGGCTTGAATATTATAAACCAAACCAAGCTACTCTCGGTGCAGTCAGTGTATCTTAGTAGGAGTGAGCGAAAGCTCCGTGGGGTCAGGAGAGAAGAAAGCTGATGAAATTCATGTGGATTACGGAAGTTGATGTGTATATAATCTGTTTTACATTGTCATTCGACTGAAAATAAGGTTCCCTGAAGAGCAATTGTTAAGGTAGGCTAGTAAGACAGCCCTCCAATAAAATGAATGGTATTTTACTTCTGATCAATATAAAACTACTTCAGGGCAAAAATAAAATGTGTAGCCATGAATGGAGATGGGAATGACATTGCCAGCCTGTCTTAAGGAGTTTTTCTGTAAACAGTTTGACTGGACTCCAGTTCGTCTGAATAAACAGTATTTCATGAATGTGACAGGCACATTTGTAAATGTCCTGAGGATTTACTACTTACTCCTGATCTCAGGAATAACATCATTCTTGATCCAATAATTTAGAGGTGTGAAGGATTCTCTAGAGCTTTGCAAAGGCCAGAATGTATCTTTCAACCCACAGTGAATTTCCCATTATCTCTCAGTAGATAATCGGTTTTGTGAATCATTTCAGGGACCAGGAACTCTCTCTCTGTCTCTCTGTCTCTGTCTCTGTCTCTCTCTCCCCACTTAGAATTGAGAATGATTAGCTGGTGTTTGTAAATGAATGCAAGTACTCTGACTGCATTAACAGCCTGAAGTAAATGGTCTAGGAGTGATAAATTTGTTTTTCAATGAGAATATCTGTACCCTTTCTTATATACTAATATGGATGTACATTTATACACACAAAGAGCTCAGATGGTCTGTGTATTGGCTTATTTAGAAATTAACTGGTGTTGAATTTTTTATCATAAAAATCTCTATGTTTGTTAGGCGTGCCGAACGACTCCTTTTGCCTCTGAAATCAGACTTAAAAGCCTCAATCCAGTATCTTAAGACCCAGTCTCCCTAACTAAATTCACTGTTCCACCTTCTCAGAATCTTTTCTTTGTCATTCTAAGTCTCATGCTTTTTATATTCAAAATTAAGGTTCACTCCTTTAAATCCCTGGACTGCCGTCATCTTGGTGGTTATAATTTTTTGATGCTACAAGTAAAAATAGTGTTTGTTCTGAAATTTTTTCCAGACGTGGATCTTCCATAGCTGTTGTTCATGTCTTTTCCTTCTCCCTTTTGACAAATGCAGTTTTTGTGTGTATTTTGTGCATCACCTAGTGGCATGGTGTGTGGAACCCCAGTGGTTTCTAATGAATGCCGAACGAATGCATGAATGAATGATAGAATATAGAATCAGAACGGATGTCAAGAAATCTAGTTTCTGATGCTTCTCCAGCTTAATTCAATAATTATTTCTTGGCATCTTTCTTGAATGAACTGCATAACGTAAATGAGAGGGTTTGGCATTGACTGGAAAATATTGCATGTACTGCATGGCTAACAGTCATGTGTTTTAAAGATTTCCAGTGACCAGAAATCTAATGAAAATACTGCCCTTCCTCTCGAGTTCAAAGTTTCTGGCATTACCGTTCATGAATAACATAAATATTCGAGTAGCAGATTTATAATCATAATCAAACTCATAATCATTATGGGTCTTTGCTCTTGGATTTAAAAATTTTTTCATTTTGTTGACTTGCTTTTGAAACTGGTGGGACTTGTACACATTATTACCAGGAGTTTTCTTTTTTTTTTTCCTTTTAAATGCTGATTAAAAAGTGACCTTAAGAAAGTGGAAGTTAGGGCTGGGGATAAAGGGGTGTATTTTATAGTTTTCAAGTTCCTTTCTGAAATTTGGAGCTCAAGTTTAATAAGGTATAACAGATAGATGTGGATATTTGAGACCAAAATATAAAAAACCTATGTGTGTATGCAGCTACCTCCCAAAATGTCCGGCTTCTTTTTCAGTATATTAAAGAAGAGAGTTTAAGAGTTTTCACATAGTTTGGAACAAAAAACAGATGCATTTCCACAAGTAAGAAATTTGTGTGCTTGCAACTGAAACCTAGTAGAAATAATTTAAGGTGTAGGAAATCTGAGCCATGATTCACAAGGGAAAACCTGTTTCTAAAACTTTGTTCACTAGGCATTATTTTTAAACTGTTTAATATTTTAATGTCATCAGGACAGAACATTGTCAACAATATTTTAATTGTTTAAAAATATGTCATTAACATTTTATTTTCACCCCACATGTGGCCATGGATGATTTTGAGGTGGGTCGTATTTCTTATGTATGAGCAGAGAGAGAGATTCTCAGAGGTTGACAAGGGAGCACAGGGACATCTAGAAAGAAGTAAGAAAATGTGTGGTATCTGCACAAAGTGATCCCCTCTTAACCTAGAGGTACTGTTTGATGCAGGGTGCCATGGAATCATTAACGATAAGCATTTATAATAGAGTCCACAGCCTTAAAAAGAGAAAGTTATCTGAGGACCAGATTGCTGTCGTAAGCTTGTATGCTTTATTTCTAAGGAAAGGCAGGTCCCACTAGACAACTGTGAATCAAGTAAGGCAGCAGGTAAAGGACAATTATTAGTGTAGGGTTCCTGGGGGCTTTAGGGTTTCCAGCCCAGCATTGGGAGCTGTGATTGAGCAACCTCTGGCAGAGGTATGGGATGGGTGTAGACTTGGCTAAAGACTTCAAGTCAGTGGTCAAGGTCACAGTGAGAGCCTGGCATGTAGAAAGTGCCTGGGGGTTATGGGTCAACCCTACTTAGAAAGCTGGCTCTACTCAGAGTGCAGAGGGAGGGACAAAAGTGTGTGGGTCAAAGAGTGGGCACACAGTCTGAAATCAAGAGGGGATTCGGACGGTGGGTAGACCAGAAGCCCAGAATGCTGTCAGGACAGCCCTACAGCAGAAACAAAAGGAGAAGCAAACGGGAGAGCAGGTGAGAGATCAAAATTGCAAGGAGAGCCCTAGTGTTAGAGGCAGCCAGGGAACAGCACGAGTTTCCTGTTATTGGTGAACCGCATCTCAAGAACGTTTAGCCGTGTAGCTGTGAGTAATGGGAGAGACACTGCAGCAAGGAAGGACATTGCTAGCAGAGGGAAAAGGAAGAACTTCCGTGAAAATAGTACATTCATCTTGCCCGTTTATCATAGCTACACGTGTCATTAGTGCCTGAGGACATTTATGTAATACCAAATAATATCATAACGATTGCTTGATAAACTTGTTGAGTACATTCAAGCAACGTTTTATAGTATGTCTTAATTTTAGAGTAATTCCTCTTTTCAGAAGGTTAAAGGGTTTTGTGCCTAAAATGGAAAAAATATTTATCTGCAAAATCCACTTATGTGATTCAGTTCTTATTGATAGTGAGACACTGGGGTGCATTGATGTTTGCTGAGAGCGTTAACTTTTAATCTTTTCTTTCAGTCATTTTGGGTTTCCTACTTTTGTATTAACACCTGTGGTTTCTGGCTCTGCCTTGGTGTTTGGGGTGATGTGTGTTGATTTGCATTAAATCTCTATGCTGTTTCTTTTGATTCCTTTTCCAAGCCACCTTTCAAAGTAAATGCTTTATTTTCAGTAATAAAAAAAGGAAATCATCTCCTGTGCCTAAGAATATTTTTTAATCAAGTGATGATTGTTAAGTTCAACGAGTTTTCGTCATACAAGTCCTTGCCCACGGAGCACATCACCCCCCTCGTTCTGATCAACCCCCTCCCTGCACGAGGCACCGTGTGCTCCAGCCAGACCCAGCATTTGTTGCTCACCCACTGGGTACGGAGACTTGCAGGCAGCTGTGGCCACAGGAGAAATGACAGGTCCTTGTGGTTCTATAGGCATTTACATTCTGTACCTGCTTTGGTAAAGCAAAGCGGTGATGGTGAGTTTAATAAATGGATCTGGTGTCATACACTGTCCTGTTCTGATCAGCTTTTGTGGGAGGAGCTGGCACAGCCCTGTGGGCTCCGCACGGTCCTCAGAGTTGGATGTATTTAGAATGGCACCCTTGAATTAATGAAAAACGCACTTTAGGTTCCACATATAGGTGATATCGTATGATATTTGTCTTTGTCTGACTTACTTCACTTAGTATGATCATGTCTAGGTCCATCCATGTTGCTGCAAATGGCATTATTTCATTTTTTTTTACGGCTGAGTAATATTCCATCGTATATATATATATACACACACACACACCATATTTACGAAACACAAATAGAGTCACAGACATAGAAAACAAACTTATGGTTACCAGAGTGGGGGGTGGATAAATTAGGAGTTTGGGATTAAAGTATACACATGACTGTATGTAGAATAGATGACCAACAAGGACCTACTGTGTAGCACAGGGAACTCTACTCAGTATCTTGTAATAATCTATAATGGAAAAAAAATCTGAAAAAGAATATATGTATGTATGTATAACTGAATCACTTTGCTGTACACCTGAAACTAGCATCATAAATCAACTATATTTCAATAAAAATTTTTAAAAAATCCACTTTACATTGGCAGATAAAAGAAAGTCATAGATCCCCAGATATTTTTGTATTTCTCACCCAACTGATGTATTTAGAAACAGGAGGATTTACTTGCAGCTATTATTTCCTCAGGGACAGGCTGCAGAGACATTTATTTATCCACTACTGTTTATACAGCCTGTGAGTTATGAGGTGACCTTCATCTCTGCAAGATACATCCTAGTGTCCAGAGTCCCGCCAGCCTCATCTGTTGCTGTGTAGCTAAAATGGTTATTGAAATTTTTTTTCTTGAGAAGGCAGGAAAGCTCCACTCACACACATAAGGTTGCTGTGAATTGTCTATAAAACTGCCAGGCGCCTATTAAACGGGGGGTGTGGCTCATCTTTATAGAGCAGGAGACGGCTTCTGATTGGGCACAGGGCTGTTTTGGAGTCTTCTATACCCACATGTCCAAGGACCAATATCAGTACCAGTAACTGATAACCTGAGTGCTCTTCAGCACAGAAGACAAGCTGTATCCCCCAAAAGATCCTCCCCGAAGCCTGCGGAGTGACTCCGGTAGCAAGAGGCCATGTTTTCTGAGGAGGCCTCTGCCATGTTTTAGATGACTGATCGCTTCTATTACCCTGCCGAGCTTTCCTGATGGCCCCTAGGAAGATCAAAGCTGTGCGGTGTGAATTTTTTTTTTTTGCTTAGTATAAATTTAAGCCTGGCCGCCAAGGCTTGTTTCTCCCTTGGAGAAGCAATTGAGCCTGCAGAAAATAATTAAATCCGTGATATCTTGCCATAATTAGAAATCTGAAATGGGGGAGGGTTAATTATTTCAATCCGATTTCAGCCGCCCACTAAAACGATCAAGGAAAGCATCCGGACAGTTACCGAGTTAGCTTACAATACCATTGCTTTTAATATTTTCGTCCTTTTCCCCGTAGGACCACGCAGATTTGAGAAGCCATTTCTTCACAGTTGGGATGAAGCTTGAAACAGTGAACGTGAGGGAGCCCTTTCACATCTGTCCTGCATCGGTGACCAAGGTGAGGTCCCTCCCTTGCTTTTCACCTCCACCTCCGGAGTGGGTCCAGGAAGTCTTTCTACTCCAAGCCAACCAGATGAAATAGGCTCGTGTGGGGATCTGTGGTGACGCAAGTAAACCCAAGGAGGAGGGCCTCCTCTCCAGTACAGTGCTGTCTCAAGCTCCCTTTTTATCACTGATATCCGAGCGAGTGTGGTCAGATGCCTCCTCTTGCAATGGGTGGGGTGAACTTCACTTGCCCTCCGATAGTACCGGACGCAGACGCTCGTGTCCTGCAGAGACTTGGAGGAAGATTCAGAGGCTCAGCTGTGAGTTCACAGCCGTGAACTCAGCCACCAAATAGGTGCCACCTTCTCTTACTGACCACAGTGACATGGGAACTGCCACTTGTCCCTGTGCTCGTGAGAAGAAACCACTGATGAGTTTGTAATCTTTGTAATAGTAACTTGGCCCTCCTGCTGCACTGATGATAGTTCATATGATCTATTTTGCAAATATTTGAAAATGGTGAAAAGCAAGTTCCCATCTCCAGGGGATCGGCGCTTCACTTCCTTTCTCTCATCTGCTTTCATTGACTAAAGGAAAAGTCATACGTCTAAGATTCGTAGATTTAAAATGAAAGTACCGTTTCACGCAAAGACATTTTTATTATGGCCTTGATAGTCTTTTAAGATTATAATTTCCCTTCCGCATCAAAGAAATCTCAACGAAGTTACCTATCATAACATATAAAGTATGTGTTTCTACCTTAAAAAAATATATATGTATATACATATATGCACACACACACACCATTTATGTCCTGTTAATGGTGGGAGAAACCAACAAACTAAGATTCTTAGCCAACATGTTTTACTTAACGGCCTTCTGTGCATTTCCTGGGGTTCAAAAGTCAATTCCATTTTAATTTCTTTTTCTGAAGGAGACGGGATTGTTAATGTGATTAATAGTATGAAGTTGTTTGAGTCATGCTTTTTTATTTATGATTTTATTCAAGATTTGGTAGAATTTGAGAAATACAGTGGCGATCGTGTATTACAGAATATGGGAAATGGTTATAATGAAACGTCCTTTTCTTCTTTTCTAAAGATTTTTTTCTTTAGTGAACATAAATTATTTTGTAACTGTTAAAGCAATTTAAAGGATAGCTGCATAGAACAAATAATGACGTATGCTTTGAATGATCATCTCGGGTTGAAGTGCAAGTGTTCATACACCATTCATTTATAACCTTTTTATTTGAAATGGCCTTTAGGGTTCTTATTGTGTGTTCTGGTAGTTGGTACATTTTTTCAAAACTAAGGAGCGATACCTTGTTGAACCCTGGCCGGAATTCCTCTTTGTTCCAGGCGGGTGATTCGGTAACGCCAGCTGCCCATTTATCTGGGTACGTGTCATCCTCTTCTCGTTCTAAGAGGCCGTGGTGTCATCTTCACCTGGTGTTTATAAAATAAAACAAACCGAGGTGCAGTCTGTCAGTGGTCGACGCTCACATTTTTCTACCTTTAAATAATTGTAATACATAATGTTAGAATGTGACATCCTAATTATCATTAGTTTCAGCCCAGATATCTTCATCTCATTGAATAGACTTCCAGGGACAGTAGTTTGGTTTTCACAAAAAAGAATCTTCTCTCTAAATACATGTTATTGGAGGTTGGGGGTGAGGAGGTATTTTCTCTGGTTTTTTTAAGTCACTTTTCATTTTATTTTTTCTTACCCTTTGTACCTAAGATAAAATACTTAAGTCATTCTGTTTCGCATTTATCCTTCCTTCTTGCTCCTCTTACTGGCCGTGTACTGCTGCCTCTTAGAACTTGGGTCGGCACCTCCCCAGGTGCAGGACTCACCTACAGGTCATGAAGTAGTAGAATATTTTTAATGTAGAAGCTGTTTATAATTAAATTTATTTCTATTAACTTTGGAAAAGGTTTTAGACTATTACGTTTGAGACTATAACACACTGTGCTGTTGTTAAGTACTCATCCTAATGAAAATTTCATTTTTATCTTCCTTGGGGCTTTTCTTCATGGCACAGCTGTTGAAGAAATAAATAACAAATAGACAAGAAAGCAGAGAAGTACATAGCAGATTCAGTATTAAATGACCAACCTTTGGCCCTACAAGGGGACTATGTTGACGTGATGGGGAGAATATCATCTGTGTATGTGAGATGTATGGTTTAGACAAAGTATCCTGGAATTTTACACGTGTTGGGTTCTGTTTCTAGGTCTGCTCGCTCTGAGCTCCATGGTCTTGGGCAAGTTGGCTAACTGCTCTGGGCTTTGATTCTGAGGCCTGTGGTTCTGGACCAGATGGACCAGTGTCTCTGAACCATTTGGGACCATGAACCCTGATGGATTTGAAGGAACTTAATTTAGCTTTTCCTCTGAAGTGTGTGCACAGGAACGTGCATTTTAATAGGCTTGGAGGTTCCTTAGTGCCTATTCTTACACAGGCCAGTTTTGCTAAGGGATCCTGCCTCCAGAATTATATGATACATCTGTGTGTGAGTATGTGTGTGCGTGTATGCATGAGGGTCTAGATCACATTAATTTAACAAATATTTACTGAGCATTTGTAGGCACTGTTCTGGGTGCTGGGAACGTAAAGTCCCTGCTCTTACAGAGCTTATATTTTGATGGGGGGAGACAGACAATAAATAAAATTAATAAGGAAATAAAGTATGTTAAATGCTAAGGAGAAAGGGGCATCAGGGAAGGGACCTCTAGGGTGTTGGAGTGGAAGGAAGGAAGATGTGATTTTAATTCGGGCTACCAGGAACGGCCTCCCTGAGAAAGGAAAGCTTGATCCTTTGCTCCTTAAAGGCTGTTTCCAAAAGCAAATCTCTGGCAGCAGATTTCTAACGACTTACTGGAGTTAACATCAAGAAGAACAGAAGTGAGTTCACTCTTCCTGCTTAGCTTTGAACCACGTTGCTTCCACAAAGTGTTTTGTAAATGAAGGAGCCCGGAATCAGAGCTTAGTAAGAGGGTTAAGTTTCCTAAGAAAGACTGCTTTATGTCTGTTGAGTTGGGAAAGCGATTTTTTGCCTCTGGCCTGTTTTACATTCTACATTCTTTAAATCCATCATGCTTTTCGGTGTGGCTGTCCACCTGATTTTTGCACTCTGCTTTTTCCATCAGCATGTCTTGTTCTATTTCTTTCCCTCATTGACTTTTTTCCTTATACTCAAGTAGGTGTTTAACCAGTTCCTACTTACAAAGTGTTTGCTATGCATTGTGGGAATATCTTGATGAGTAACAAACAGGAGGCTGTCCTCAAAGGACTTGAGGTCTATTGGGAGAGATAGATGTGGTATCAGACCACAGGAGGGAATGAGAATTTTCGGTTCAGAGGTTCACGTCTGATGCTGTGCCAGAACACGGAGTGAGGTGGGGCCGGGGGGGGGGGGGGCGCGTTCCACCAGTAGTGACTTGGGGGACACATCTTGAAAAATACACGGACAATGGAGTGGGCTATTTAGACTTGTGAGAATATTGAGTAAGGACATGCCCGGTGTGAGTGATTTCCTCTTGGGTTGGAGGGATGGGACGCAAGGTGAGGCTAGACATCTCTGAGCTAGATGGTGGAGATGGTCCCATCTTGGCTAGGGTTTGTCTGTCTTACCTCACCAGCTTGTTTTTCCTCTGGCTTTGGCTGTTGGTTTACTTCTATAAAGTCATGCTGATGTTTTTCCTTCTCTGTCTCCGACATATTCTAGTTGTTTGTTTACTTTCCATTAATATGACCACAATGATCAACTAACTTTTTCGCAACTGGACCACTTTCGTAATATACATTGAAATTCCAATCTGTGCTGCGGTCATTGGGATGAAATATACTTACTGCATTTGGAAGCTGTGCTACTATTTCTTAGGAGTCTTATATGTTAATCTCAAGGAATTAACCCCAGGCTCTACTGTCTTTTCTTTCAGGTTTTTAACAATCGTTTTTTTCAAGTGACTATTGATGACCTCAGACCAGAACCTAGTAAACTCTCGATGCTGTGCCATGCGGATTCTTTGGGGATTTTACCAGTACAGTGGTGCCTTAAAAACGGAGTCAATCTCACACCTCCCAAAGGTTTGTATTCTGTGAAAATTTACAGGGTTTGGGTGATTCGGGAAGGCGTTGTATTGTCACTGAAGTGATGCTTTTGTTAATCTGGAGAAGTTTACGCTGTGAACATTTTAGATGTAGTGAGAAAATAGTGTGTTTCATGGTTAGCCTGACATAGGAGTCTGTACAGCTCCCTCCCCTGTGGAGGTGTTTGTGGCCCTGGGCTCCTCCATAAACCATTGTTCCCTGTCTGTTATTGTATGATTGGCAGCTGTGTCGCTGCTGTGTGCTGAGAAAGGGTACAGTATTGCTAAGTGATCGGGGTTAAAAACTTGAACGTGGAAGAGAAGTGGCTTTAAAAAAGACAACAACATACCAATGAAGCATTTCTTTACATTTTTATTTCCAGTAAGTTGAATTTTCCCCAGAGCCCAGTTGCTTTCAGATTTCCAACACTTTGATGCCATAAGACATGACAATAATTAAGTTGGGAACCAGGTTGCATTAAAGTCATTTTAAGTTGAGACCCATAAACCACATGTCAGTAAGTACCATGCTGTACTTTAGGAACGTGATTTGTTGTCACTATAGGTCTAAGGTTTATCCAGGGAAGATGCAGCAAGGAGAAAGGTGAGAAGATGGGAAGGAAAAGAAAGGGAATGATAGAAGACAAAAGCAGAATGAGAGTAGGAAAATAAACTTCAGGGGAGATTTTAACAGATAATCTCAAACAAAGCAGGGGTTTTGTGCTAACCTTTTCCGATCACCAGAGATTGGATTACTTGTACTTTAATTGTGCTGCACCTAACTTACCTATGGCGTGACTGTCCTCCCCTGGGCTTTTATCCTAACTTATGCTCCATCCTCATCCCTATGGAGGAGATTCTTTTGAATTATTTCCATGCAGCTGGTGCTTCTTCCCATTAAAGTTCTTCAGTAATGGAATGCAGTCTAATTATACTGTGGTGAACTTCTACAGAACACTGATTCCACTGTTTTCAGTGCCAAACTCACTGAATCTTCCAAATGAGGATTGCCCTCTGAGGAGACTTAGTTCCAGAGAGTTTATGTAACCTGCCCAGGGCCCCAGGCTTAGTAAGTAGCAGGACAGGAGGTCAGGCTTCTGGTTCTGTGCTCAGTAGTGGGTGGTGAGGACTCCAGTTCATGTGGCCTCAGTGTTTGTGTCCATTTGGGTGCCTAGAGGTGACTATCCAAATCAGTGTGCTTCAGTTTTTCAAGACGGTTAAATGAGGACACCCCTGATATTCCACAGGTACTCTGCAGAATCAAAGACATGATACACGTCCAAATATTTTTATAATCTTTTAAATGATGGTACAAGTTCTATGCTGTAAACATCTATTGGTGGTAGGGAAGAGAAGTCTTTTCCTGCTGTGAAGTTTCAGCAGCTGGTCAGTTTTAGAGTTTGAAAGCCCTCAGGCCAACTTCTAATCAGAGCATGTGTGTGGATGGGTCCCATGTCAGTGAAGAAAGATGTTTTCTAGATATCTAAAATGCTGCTTGGGGGACTTCCCTGGTGGTCCAGTGGTTAAGAGTTCGCCTTCCAATGCAGGGGGTGCGTGTTTGATCTCTGGTCAGGGAGCTAAGATCCCACATTCCTTGCAGTCAAAACACCAAAACATAAAAAAAGCTGGGACAAAGTGAGAGAGTGGCATGGACATATATACACTACCAAACGTAAAATAGATAGCTAGTGGGAAGCAGCCTCATGGCACAGGGAGATCAGCTTGGTGCTTTGTGACCACCTAGAGGGGTGGGATAGGGAGGGTGGGAGGGAGGGAGATGCAAGAGGGAAGAGATATGGGGACATATGTAGATGTATAACTGATTCACTTCTGTTACAAAGCAGAAACTAACAGACCATTGTAAAGCAATTATACTCCCATAAAGATGTTAAAAAAAAAAAAAACAAAAAAAAACCCAGAAGCATTATTGTAACAAATTCAATTAAGACTTTAGAAATGATCCATATTAAAAAAAAATCTTTAAAATGTTGCTTGGTTGGACTTTGCAAATTCCTAGTTAGTTCCTAGTAAAATAGGATCTATTTAAGAATTTTTTAAAAATGAGTTGGGTATCTCCTCACATAGTTAAAAAAATAGGAAAAACATTTATATATGCATTTTGGATTCATGGATGGCAGAGGTTTAACATTTACCGGGGTCTTTAGAATTTTAAATATGTTTCAGACGAGATTGTTCACATAGCTTGGACCTTAACTCGGAAAATGGGTGTGCTTTTTTGCATAATGGCATTTCATGATATTAAGAAAATTGTTTTGTATTAATGTAATTGAACTCTTAAGTGTGCAGTGAAATGGCGGTACAAATATATTTATGATATTAAATATTTTTATGTCTTAAGCTTTTTATACCTACTGTTTAGCTGTAATTATTGCTTCTTCTCTGTCACCCAAGTATTTGTGATATTTGGTGAAATGAAATTGTCTTCATGTCATCTTCCAAACTATTCCTTCCCCTTTTGAAAGTGAAGCATACCTTTTCTAAGAGGAAAGTTTCTTTATGGATATTATATATTATTTGTAAAATATTGAGTAATGGTGATTAGTACCTTCCAGTAAGAAAATCTCAGTGGTAACCATTTTTAGACCCTTGAAGCATTCAGGAATTGTGATCCACCAGTAATCTGTAGAGGTTGTCTTTTGGCTGTGGGATTGTTGTCTTGAAATAGTAGAGCTTTTATTTATAAACCAGTGAGAAGAAGAGCGACAATTTACAGAAAAAGGTTTATGAATATGAGCAGATACTTCACAGTAATAGAATCACGACTCTTACGTAAACTCATCATAATAAGAGAAATGCCCATTAAAAATCATACTGAGATGGTATGGATTTCTCAGATGAGGAAGAAATCCAAAAGAGAAAGAAAGAAGCGGCTCTGTTTTGATGGGAGTGTGGAGGAACAGGATTCTCAGATTTGCTGGCAAAACGCAGGTAGGTACAAACCATATGGAAGGCAGTTTGGCAAATTTAACCAAAATTGTAGGTGCATTTCTCCGTTGCCTTAGCAGTTCGACTTCTGGAAATTTCTCTTAAACTTAAAATTTACAGGTAATATGCATAAAAGTTTGTTTTTTTCTGCAGCATGATGTATAATGGCAAAAGACTGGGGAAAATCCAAATGCCTGTCTGTATGGGATTGTTTAAGTGATTTTGGATGTTTATATAATGAAAACTATGCAGTTGTTAAAAAGAATGAGGATAATCTCTACATACTGACATGGGAAGCTCTCCAAGATGTACTGTGAGTGACAGATGAGTGAGTTATAGTATGATGTCTTTTTTGTTGGGAAAGAGGTTAATGAGGATATATATTTATGTTTGCACATATTCCTGTAAAGAAACTCTGGAAGGTTGCATAAGAAACTAAGAGACACAGATGTAGGGGACAAACGTATGGACACCAAGGGGGGTAAAGTGGCGGGGGGTGGGTGGTGGTGGTGTGATGAACTGGGACATTGGGATTGACATGTGTACACTAATGTGTATAAAATGGATAACTAATAAGAACCTGCTGGATAAAAAAATAAATAAAATAAAATTCAAAAATTCAAAAAAAGAAAGAAACTAATGAAAATGATGACTTCTATGTGGGGTATGGAGGTGGCGACCAGGGCAGATGGGAATGAGACTCTTCACAGAATACGTTTAACATCTTTTTTCTTTCTTTTTGATCTAAGTGTGAATGTATTATGAGACTTTTCACAGAATACTTTTTAAATCTTTTTTTTTTCTTTTTGATCTGAGTGTGAATGTATTATCTATTCAAAAGGAAACATATGATATTACAAGTAGAGGGTTTTTATAACTAAAGGGATCTTAAAGATTATCTCATCAGCTCCAATCATTATATATGTGGGGAAATTGAAGCTCAGTTGTGTTAAATGATCTTTTAAGTCTTGGGGCTGAACTTGGCTTAAAACCCCAGTCTTAAGATCCCAAATTGAATGCTTTTTCTATATAACCAGATCCACCCTTTATTGCTGTTTTCTCTCACTGGTACCTTCGTAAAAGCCATCCTTCTCAGTAATTTGGGGGCTTTTTGGTGGCCTTACGCAGGACTGAGGGATGTCAATGGACCATGACTTACCCATGACTGGAATGATCTATGTGTCAAAGCATTTGGAGAATTTCAATTCTATAGAATAATATTCCAAGTGTTTGCCATTATAACAAAGCCACAGCTTTAATTACTGAGCTCCCTTACCATTTGGGGAGACTGTATATTTATATGTACCATATATGTAGTAAAGTATATTTATTTTTGTAATTAAAGTGAATTAAAATTGAGAGATGCTGGTGATTTCGGTAGTGATGATTTTATGGTTTCTTTTTGAAGTAACTTGTTACGTGTCTTACGTCTCAATACCTGGTCTGGGAATCATGCTGTGGGGTGTTTTCCAACACCATTCTTTGCTTTATTAATGTATGAAAGTATATGCTTTTTTTAAAAGTTTGTTGTTTTTCACTTGAATTTTGAGAGTGTGTAGGATTTATTACACATGTTGAGAAGTGAGTTTAGATGTTTTCTTGTAGGTATGTTTCCCACAAAAGTATTACATTGTTTAGATTTCTGCTTATAGTTACAATGTGTTGCCTGATCCCCAAAAGAGAATAACCCACTCATTCCCCAGTGGGAAGCAGCTGATGAAACAAGACACCTGGGTGGTAGAGGAGATGTGCAGGCAACATACATCCCTACTCACATTATTTTGACTCCTTTCCTATTAAAAAAATCTATC
Organism: Balaenoptera ricei; assembly: GCF_028023285.1. Lineage (NCBI taxonomy): Eukaryota > Metazoa > Chordata > Mammalia > Artiodactyla > Balaenopteridae > Balaenoptera > Balaenoptera ricei. The sequence goes on from NC_082640.1 coordinate 24,696,772, forward strand.
CCCAAACTTTATATACAAATAGTCTAAGCTAGAATGGATCGAAATGTTTTAGTGTTGTCTTTGAGCATGTGCTTTCTTGGTAAGCAAAGGACAGAATCTTGGAGATTTTATCCCATTCGCTGAAACCCAACAAACAACAATTCAATATTATAGGCGCTCTGAACCGGGGTCAAACAAGTAAATAAATCAAGCAGGCAAAAATGCATATAGGTTACCAACCATGACTTGCTATTTTTAAATCATTTCCTTAATCTCCTTGGCATGTAACACCCAAGATTAGTCACAGAATCAGCAGGGGCATCTTTGTAGACAAGTGAAGCCTATCCATTTCTGTTGTAAAATGTGTGAGCAAAAGCTAAAGTAAGTCACTTATTTTTGCACTTCGTCTCTGCTCTTTGGCCATCTTAATAGACACACAAACTTCACACAATTTAAGAAGTAAAGGTGTTTTCTTAATGATCATCAGGACCCACATTGGTGAACCCTAATGGGTATTCTCTTTTCCTCAGACACTGACTCATGTGACCTAATCCTTTCTGTCATCTCCTATTTCAGACATACCAATGGGGACAGAAAATAATAAACATATCATGGATGTCCCGCCTCAGTTGAGCAGATGCTACCATTTTGCTGTTTTTGATTCAGAGTTTTAAAAAATGAAACAGAGCATCATAGATATAATTGAAGACCGGGTCAACCTTGACTCTTCTATTTCTTACCCCCTATGTAATCCGTCAGCGAATCCAGACCATACTCTCAGGATCTGACCAGGTGTCATCAAGACCACGCTGGTCCAGGTCACCATCGTGTCTCTCCCTGGTTACGCCAGTGACTTCCAGTTTTCTCAGCCTACTCTCAACACAGCAGTCAGACTGATGGTGTTAAAACCTAAAGCACACACGCCCCTCCTCTGCTTAGCCTTCCCAGGGCCATCCCACCCGGCTCAGAGGCTAAGTCAGGGTCCAGGTCATGACAACAGCCTTCAGTGCCTACCCGGTCTGGCCTCCTGTCTTAAGACGTCCCCCAGTCCTCCCATTCACACCAGCCTCCTTGTCCTTCCTGGAACATGGAGCACGTCGCCCCCTTAGGACATTGGCACTGGCTGTTGCCTCTGCTTGGGTCACTCCTCCCGCTTCTTCAGTCTTGACCCAGGTGTCCCCTAATTGGTGTCGTCTCTCTTGGCTGCCTTGTTTATTCAGCAAATCGCCACCCCCAACATTTGTATCTCCTTCCTGCATGGCTTTTCTCCATAGAACCTTTTATCATGGAAGATAACAAGTAATACATATTTTACTTCTTTTCTTTTCATCTGTCTTTCCACTAAAATGAAAGATGAGGAGGGCAGGCATTTCTGTCTTGTTCTCTGCTCCAGCCCAGCAGCTAGGAGAGTGTGCGGTTCTCGGTCGTTGTTTGTTGAGCATTGAATGAATTGAATTGAAGTCCCGTCCCCACTCTATTCCCCTCCCTTCCTCTCTCCTGGAACCCTCTCCACCCGCCTCCGCAAGACGACCACCTTCCTAAGGATTTTATGCTTTTACTGCATGACTCCTTGGCTTCTGCAGCAGTCTCTCCTTGTTTTTTATTACAGTCGCTTTACAGTAGGTCTTGTTTTGATATGTACGTAAACAGCATCATGCTCTGTGTATCCTGTGTATCTTTATGTAACTTTTTTTTTGGGGGGGGGACAGAGGACCCCAGGCCCTGAATTTTTTTTTAATTAATTAATTAATTGATTTATTTTTTGGCTGTGTTGGGTCTTCATTTCCGTGCGAGGGCTTTCTCTAGTTGCGGCAAGCGGGGGCCACTCTTCATCGCGGTGCATGGGCCTCTCGCTATCGCGGCCTCTCTTGTTGCGGAGCACAGGCTCCAGACACGCAGGCTCAGTAGTTGTGGCTCACGGGCCCAGTTGCTCCACGGCATGTGGGATCTTCCCAGACCAGGGCTCGAACCCATGTCCCCTGCATTGGCAGGCGGATTCTCAGCCACTGCGCCACCAGGGAAGCCCGTAACTTTTTTATTCATTAGCGTTTTGCAGATTTTTTCCACATTGCTGTGTGTAGATTGTTTATTCATTTTAGCTGCTTTTTGAATATACTATAATTTTTGAAACCATTTCCCATTGATAGACATTTAAGCTATTTCCAGTTTTCCCTGTTGCAGATCTACAAATGTAGATCTTTGCACATGTACCCAAGTGTGAGAGATCCTCTGGGGCTATACCTACCTGGAGTTGCTGGAATTCCCCGGATGTTACCCCATGCTCTCCTGTGCTGTACAAGTTTACGTTTCCACCAGTAGCATCTGAGAGTTCCCAGTTTACACTGTCCACCCTGTTAGGTGATCATTCTTAAGCTTGAACGTTGCCATTCTGATGGCGGGGAAATGGGCTCCTTGTGTGAGTGGCGTGTTCCTGATCACTGACTAGTGCAGCTGCACATTTCATCATCTGCTTGTTGGCAACTTGTGTTCCTTTTGAATTGTCAATTATATTTTTGCCCTTTTTTCTTTTGATGATGGAAGTCTTTATATAGGCTAATATGAATTCTTTCTCAGCAATGTGTTTCAGTAGTCTGTGGCCAGTTTCTTCACCTTTAAATGGTGTTTTATATTATATTAAAGTATTAAATTATAATGTAGTCAGATATCCATCTTTTCTGTTCTGATTTGTTTAAAAATCATTAGAAATCTTTCCTACTGATGTTCTTCTATGTATTTTTTTTAAGTCTTGCAGTTTGGTTTCCATATTTCCATATATGGCTCTTTAACCTACTTGGAATTAAGTTTTGCATGGCATGAGGAGAGAAAAAAGTTTTGCTTACTTGTTTTTTTTTTTTTTTTTAAATTTATTTATTTATTTATTTTTGGCTGTGTTGGGTCTTCGTTTGTGTGCGAGGGCCCTCTCCAGTTGTGGCAAGCGGGGGCCACTCTTCATCGCGGTGCGCGGGCCTCTCACTGTCGCGGCCTCTCCCGATGCGGAGCACAGGCTCCAGACGCGCAGGCTCAGTAGTTGTGGCTCACGGGCCTAGCCGCTCTGCAGCCTGTGGGATCCTCCCGGACCGGGGCACGAACCTGTGTTCCCTGCATTGGCAGGCGGATTCCTAACCACTGCGCCACCAGGGAAGCCCTGTTTTTTTTTTTTTTTGCTTGAATTGAATTGGATTTTCAAATTCGCTAGTTGTCTCAGCATCATTTATTGAATAATCTTCTGTTTCCCCTCTGACTGGTAATGCCACCACTGGCGTATAGCATGTTCCTTTATGGTTGTGAACCGTATCCTATTCTTAGTTATTCTGCTTCATTGGTCTGTTTGTCCATCCCTGTACAAATACCTCAGTTTTTAAAATTGATTTTACTTTATAATATGTCTTGATATCAGGTGAATGCCTCTGCTTTCTTCCTTTTCAAAATTGACTAGTTATTTTTGGCAGGTTATTCTTGCACGTGAATTTTAGAGTCAACTTAAAAGGCTCCATGAAGAACCCCACTGGATTTTAATTGGCATTGCATTTATAGATTAATTTAGAAAATTGGCATTTTATTTTATTATCTTTCTATAACTTGAAATCTTTTTCTAGAATTTTTTGCTAGAATTTTTTCCTGGGTACATTGTCCTTCAGCTTGCTGTTATGAATTAGATTTTTACATTTTTTTAGAATTTATTCTTTTTTATTGGCTGTAAACAATCTAATAGAATACCACTGATTTTTTTGTATTTATTTCATATCTAGTAACCTTCCTGAGCAGTGTGTCTCAGGAACAGTTTGTAGAAGATAAGGTTTAGCTGATTCTTGAAGGTTTGGTGAAAGTAGCTTGTAAAACCGTCTGGAGCTGGTTCTCCTTTAGCTTGTATTTTATGGAGTATGAATTTATTTCCTTCAATGGTTATATATTTAGTCATGGCTACCACTTCTGCTTGAGACAGTTTTGGTCATGTATCTATATGTATAGAAATGTCTGTTTTAGCTGTGTTTCCAAATTTCATGTCAGATCATTCTGTTAGGTCAAACTTTCATTGAATTGTTCAAATATTATATGTTCTCACTATATTTTTGTTCTATAATTTTCTAAAAGGTTCATTAAAATATTCTGAGATTGAGGGTTTGTCAGCTTCACGTATGTGTGTGTGTGTGTGTGTGTGTGTGTGTGTATGTGTCTGAAGCTGTGTTAGGGCATTCAGGGTGAGGATGGTTAGAACTTCCTGGTGATGACCCGCTTTATCCCTAGTGAAGCGTTTTGCTCTAAAGTCCGTTTTGTCTGACTCTCACGGTCATTTGTTTCCTTACGTGGTTTGTGATTTTTCATTGTGAGCTAATTTTCAGTGATGATTGTTATTTCTGTGGGAGTTCCAAAATCTTTAGACTGAAAGATTCGTTTCTTCGGTCTGCTTTTGCGTTAGTGTCTGGCCAGTGTTTTAGGGTTTTTGCAAGTCCGAGAGTATTTATCACTTTATCTTCCTACTAGAAAGTGAGGGTTTTACAAATATTTTTATTCACTTTCCTTTCCCCAGCACGTAAAACAATGCCTGGTACACGTAGGTGTCCCTGATTATTTAAGGAACTAACGGGTGAATCTTACATTAATTTCTCAGCCTGTACCATACAGAATTGTAAAGTTGGACCTTACAGCCGTGTGTGCCACTGCCTTGGATGAGCAGGTGGTTCCTCTCTTTCTCCCCCTAAACAGAACCCTGGGCAGGTGGCAACCATGTCTGCTCCGCTGCTTCTCCCTCCAGGGATGGCGCTAAGATTGTCTGGTTCCTTTTTTGTTGACTGAGTCCAGGCGTTATAATAATCTCAGCTCCTGCTGCTTACCTTCCTTGAGTGCAGGGTTGTCTTCCATCCCTGGGCTTTTGTAAGTAGCTTTTTATTATTATATTTCATCTGGCATCTAAGAGGGGACTGTTGATCAGCCCACCTTGTTACTGGACTTGGATGTATGTTCTCATTTCTGGCTTTGTGATTCATTCTCGAGCAAAAAGCACTTTGGATTGAATATTTGGGGGACTAAAACTCTGGGTGTTTTTTTTTAATATCTGGAAACATTTCTGATTGTTGAAAACTAAGCCTCCCTCTTGTTCACTTATCCCTGAATTTACTTCGTTCTTCAGGACCCTTAAGGTGGTTTTGCCATTGACAGTTGGCCTTTATGATGTTAGATTCCATTCTGGAGACATATCTACATCTCCTAATACTGTTTATGATTCAGAATAACATTTTGAGCCTGCCCTCAGATGGAGGAATGTACATGTCACGCTGTGACCATACGTGCATTAAATACTTCTCAACATTTATTTTTATTCTAAAAGATGAGGAAGTTGGAATGGCTGGTGTTTATACTTGCTTGACTTATTTGTTTCCCTCCCCTGTCTTTCCTTGTTTCTCTTTTTTTTCTGCACTGTTCCATGAATGTAAAAACAGAATAGTTCGATTAGAAAATGAATGTGTAAATTTTCAAGATCTCCATCAGGGAGGTCTTGAAAATGAACATCAACTGAGAATGTGGAGGGTGCTGGTGGATTCCAAAGGGGTGGGGTAGCTCTTTAAAAAATGACATGGACAGAAGGAAATGCTTTAACCAATTACTAGGGTTTTTATCTTGCTCCCTATAAGCAAACTCATGAAACCAATGACGAGGTTGTTGAGAACACTTGCTCAGGAATAGACCTAGCACCCCTGCACCTGAGGACTGTGTGATCCTGCTGCCTCACCTGTGCAGTGGGCGCCTCCATCCTACTTCTCACTCAGGGTGGCTGTGAGGCTCACTCAAGGAGATGCTGTCATGGGCTAAGCCTGAGTAAGTGTTCGAGGGACTCAGTGAAGGCCTCGGGCTTGGGAGAGAGATCACCATTCAGTAAGGAGAGCAGTGCCCTGGAAAAGTGCCCAGTAGGGCTGCTCTCACGAGTCATGAGATTTTCTGAGAAAGGGTTAAGAACCTGCTCTGATTATAACGTGGTTTCTGTCGTGTTGTGTCTCATTCCTGTATCTCAGTCCTGCTATTTGCTGATCTTTGAAGACGATTGTGTCATATACTTCCTTTCAAAGAGACGTTGAACTAGAAGCTGAAGAAGCTTCCTATGAACCCCAGGTGCTCCAGCACCTCAAGGATGTGGACGTTCTCTGAGTTGCGGAAGATCTCCGTGATCTTCCATCATGAGGGGTGGCTTTCTTCAGGGCTTTCTTTCCTCATTCTCCACGTCTCCCTCCATCCTTGCTTTTACCCACTGTGTCACTCTTACCATGCCGTGTGTCTGTCACTCTTTCATCCTCGTCTTACCAGCAACTAAGCAGAGTCCAGCAAGCTGGAGACTTAGAGTGAATTGTTATGAAATGGATGCATTTCCTTGCTTTAGAAAGTGTTGCCGCTTTATAGGACTTCAGGGTATATTTCTAAACACTTTATTTAAACTGCAGATTTAATATGCATGCATTCTTTAAAATTCTGATAAAAAGTAGAAAAGTTTCCTATCCTGAAAAAATAACTTTTGGTGTATATTCTTTCAGATTTCTGTTTCCTTGAATATGTAACTTTGTATTTCTATGTAATTATTTTAGACAGCCTTTACAGTGGTGGATTTGTATCATTGTTTTTCATTTTGTCATTCAGGTAGATGTCAAACATGATATTCTTCTGCTATTTTTATTTTTTATTAAGATTGTACTTTTTTTTCATATCCACCTAGCACAGAACAGGACCTTTTACTCTGGTGGTCTCTTTTTTTTTGAGAGAGAGAAATCTTTTTTAAAGCCCTGCCCTTCCCTCCATCCCAAGTCACTGGCAAGGGGCGTGAGACCGCCATGATTGCCTCAGGGTGGTTGTCAGGACTCACTTCCTGGTGCTGAGGAGAGACCTAACTTCCTCTAGGAACTGGATACAGTCAGGATTCTGTTAGCAAAGGAGAAGCAGGAGGTTGGCTGAGGGGAGGTCGTCATGCTGTATTCCTGGATTGGTTGACCGGTGCTTTGATTATCTTGTAAGATAGAGTGAAGATGCTACGCTTTCAAAATTTTTGTATTATTGAAATAATTCATGAACATTAGTGAAAACTTGGAAAATACAAGGAGGTAGAAGAAAAAGGTATCCAGGAGTCCCACCACACAGATAATTATTTTGATATTTCCTTGTAAGTTTTTCTTACATTTCCTCAGGTCTTTTCTTTTGCATATTTTAAAACTTACAGTAATCATTTTTTCATGATTTTTTTTAGTAAACTAGGTGCAATTTTCATGCCTGCATGCCTTTCCATGGACTTGGCTAAGTTTCACATTATTTTCTACTTTTGGATATAAAGACTTTTTAAAATCAGAATTATCAGTAATAATGCCATTGTATCTTAATGTATCACGTTTTATCAGTTTTGGGGGTTGTTTATGGGTTACATTTCCAGAAGTGAAATTGCTGTGTCAAAGTTCATGGACGTTTTTACTGCCAAATTGTTTTCCAGAAGAATTGTCCACTTGCACTGCCAATAGTAATGTTTGCAAGTGGAGCTGTTTTATGTCAATTAATTTGTATCATAAGGAAAAATGGGTCATTGACCTTTTTCCTTTTGGACCTGTAATAGTTGGAACTTCATGCAGAATAAACACTAATTAAAACTTAAATAACCCTAGTGTTGGAAGTTCAACAGTCTGATGGCAGCTTGTTGCAAATTTTAATAGCCCAAGGGGTTTTGAATTTCCTTTTATTTTCTTTTCCCCTCTGGTGTTTTCCTCCCTCCTGGGTTTAAAACATGCTTTCCTGGCTGTGGTTAAGCCTTAGTACTTCTTGTTCTGTCTTTGTTGATTAATGAGCATAATTGACCCCTGTTGTCTCTATTATACGAGCCACAGCAATTTGTTTTTATGTAACAGTTATTTTCTGAGCTGTCACAAAAATGCCTTACAAAGCGAGCTCATTATCAGCCTGAAGGAGAAGAATTTTAAGTGATGAAGTGAATAAAGGTCCCTAAGAGAACGAGGAGGCGGAGAAGTTGAAGCTGTTCAAATATTCAAGGAAAGGAGAGAGTTCTGGGGACAGAATAATGGCTTGTTGCTTAGGTACCCAGCAAGACTTGGATATATCCTGAAATTATTAGATTAAAAGTGGCTCCCCATAGAGAATCTTGGAGACTGGATGTAGAAAGATTGAATATAGGTCCAAGAAACCGTGAGCCTGGCATTTATGGAGTGGGTTGAAAATCCATTGGAAGTTGGTGGTTATGAACGTGATAGAAAATCCAGCTAAATGTCTATCTGTATAGGTAGAGGTGACCCCTAAGTTGGAAAGTTTTATCTGAACAGATACTGACTATACAGAATACCTAAATTTGACGTTATTTCAGAAAAAGGTTTGCTGTTCATTTGTATGAGTTTTTTCCTATTTCTCCTCTTCCCCCATGATCTTGATAAGATTTTCCTTTGCTCACAAACTAACTCAGGAAGTAGCAGAGGTCCAGGGAAGAGATATGTAACAGAACGGGGTCTTGACTTTAACAAAGCCAGTTAGCTGTGGGCCTGAACAACCAGGGTCCTTCTGTTGCAGGATTCAGCTTGTTTCCAGCTGTTCACTTGAGAGCTCTTCTAGGGAATGTCTTGTTATATATCCTCTCTTCATCCAACCTGTCACGCTTTTCCCCTAGGAGAAGAGAAGGGAATTAACCGCAGAGGGAAGGGAAATAATCCTAAGTAGCGATAGTAATTAGTAATAGTGGCTCTGAATCATGAAATGCAGCAGCTTGAGGAGAGTTTGAAGCTCTTTTCTTTTCTTTTGCGGATTAGTAGATAGGGAAAGCCAGGGACAGAAGACTTAATTTATTTAGACCTTGGTTCATCCAAGTCCTGGTAGAACTGGGTCCTTCACCTAGTTCTCCTTTCGGGTCCAGTACTTTTCATACAGTGAGGTGACTTCTCACCAGTTTGAGGTGTCTTTCGGTGAATTCTTCTGTTCTTATATATTAACGCGAGGATTTGCTCCAAAACAGTTACAGAGAAGTGGACGATGACATTAATTGTAAAGAAACTCGCAGTGCCTTGTTTAAGACACATTTTGCTTTGTTTGCAAATGTTCAGGAGAAAGTTGGTTTGGTTGCTTCCAGAAACCTCTGGTGCCAGAGCCCTCTGGCTGGAGGGACAGCTCTGGACAGAGGTCTGGGGGGAAGGGAATGTGGAAGAATGTGCAGGACCTCTTCAAAGCCAGCTAGAAAGATTACACAGCATCTCAGGACTCTGAGACGTCTTATCTCCTCATTGGAAAGTAGTGAGGAGCTTTCACTCTTTACAGGGACGTCTCAGGAGCAAGTTGGGGGGGTGTGCTCTGTCACTGATGGTTGGCAAGGGAGGGGGGAGGTGCAAGGGAGGGAGGGTCAGTCCCTGGGCCAGGAAGACAACTGCCTTCTTGGTTAACCTCCACCCCCATCTTTTAAAGAATTGAGTAAATTGAGCTTACTTAATGAAAAGGATACTATTTTGTACAAGTGGAGGTAGGAAGCAAACAGTATCTTGAATTTCTTCAATATGGAATTTCTATAGGCTTTCTGCAAGTGTGGATTTAGTAACAGAATTCCCCATGTTAAGTGAATTTGCAGGTGTAGCATCTATGATGATACAGGGCAAAGAAATCAGAGGCTTGGCTTAAAAATATCCTTAAGAAATCCCTTATAGATTTATTTTACATATACTTAAACCAGTGAAGAGAGAACTGTAAGTGATGATTATAGGGACATTTTGCACAGTTTCAGGTAATCCTGATTGGTACCGTATTTTTTGGTTCCATTCCCTTCCTTTGTTCACAGGAAATGCAAATGACACATTAAGAGGTATTTTCCTACCTAGGTTCAGCCATACACTCAACTCCTTTCTTGTTTTATGTTTTAAACTTCTCCCATATCTTGTCTTGGCGGTCACGATAGATCGATATATATTGTATAATTATGTACCTCTTCCCCCACCCCCAAATGAAATGAATAAAGAAAGAAAGAAAAAAACCACGTTGAAGTTAGTACATATGAATAGTTGGTTCTCAAACTCTCCCAATATCTCAAATGTGCCCCCAAAACTTCATCCAGAGAGGCCCACCTTCCCCAGTTCTCATTTTCCATCCTCCGCCGTGATTCAATTCTAAGGCAAGGTTTATTCCTCCCTGACTTCCATATCTTTGGAGGATTTCCCACTAGAATCTCAACTCCTTTTTTGCCATTTGTCTTACCTTCTGTTACTCTTTAAAAAGTATTCTCCTCTAGTGTTGTTTTCCAATAAAATCTCACGGTTTCCACGAAGATGTCAAGAAGTAAGTTCACGTGAACTCAGAATTGATATGAAGGCACGTGTTGTTGTGTATTTCTGCCAAATGCCTTGTGCAGGTGTGCTCTGTGGGATGCTCTGTCTCATCTGTTCTCCCCCGGAGCAAGTCTATGCCCCGGCATGCACTGACGGGGGTAAATTCCCCCCTTCTTCACCTGGTTTCAAGCACCGAATTATGATAATGATGGTACACCCTACCTATATTTAGTATTTTACACTGTCTACAATATTTCATTGAACCCTCATAAAATCCAGTATGTTGTCACACATGAGAAAGGGCTTCACCTTTTGGGGAGGGGGCCTATACTTGCTGCCCTTATTACTTTAAATTTCTGACACACCCTGGCGCTGTTCACTGGTCTGAGATGCGGCTTGGTTAATGCGTTTTATCTGCATTTTCTCACGCACAGGTTACTCTGGCCAGGACTTCGACTGGGCAGATTATCACAAGCAGCATGGGACAGAAGAAGCGCCTCCCTTCTGCTTCAGAAACGTAAGGAGCCCGGTTCTTGCTACGCCTTTTCTCATAAATGTTGTGTCATGGCACCACGCCATGAGTGAGACTAGGCAGTGTGCCCTGGCTGGGCTGTTCCCCCACTGTGAGCCTGTACACTGGCAGGGGGAGGACAGAGTTTGGTGGACAGACAGCCAGCAGGGCCACCATTAGCTGTGCACTTGCTCTGGAGTGTGATATTGATAAGTTCATTGAATGGGCGATTCTCTGCTCCTGAGGTATATTCTTAAAATATGTTCCTCAATTTTTTATTGGATTAAAGTAATAAGATACTAACCCAACAGTTTTCTGCTGTGCTTACTTTAAGCCACCTCCTTCTTCAAATACAGCTTATCGGCACAGAGACAGATAAAATAACTCCGTGTGTGTGTGTGTGTGTGTGTGTGTTCAAACATGTGTGTACTTGCTTATTTATAGGAGTTTGTTGTATAAAATAGTTTACAAATTATTCATGTAAACTTTATCAACCGTAGGAACTAAAAAGGGATGTGAATTAACATCTTCGTTTTGAGAGTGAGGCAGAGATGTATAGCCTCGTATGTTTAACATGCACTTAGTTATGAGAGTTAATTTTTTAAATTTATTTATTTATTTATTTTTTGCTGTGTTGGGTCTTCGTTTCTGTGCGAGGGCTTTCTCTAGTTGTGGCAAGCGGGGGCCACTCTTCATTGCGGTGCGCGGGCCTTTCACTATCGCGGCCCTTCCCGTTGCGGAGCACAGGCTCCAGACGCGCAGGCTCAGTAATCGTGGCTCACGGGCCCAGTTGCTCCGCGGCATGTGGGATCTTCCCAGACCAGGGCTCGAACCCGTGTCCCCTGCATTGGCAGGCAGACTCTCAACCACTGCGCCACCAGGGAAGCCCGAGAGTTAATTTTTTATGCTAAGAAAAAAGATGCAGTCCTCCGGTTGGAGACTCCAGATACTACAGTGCAATGTGCTCCCACACCAAAGAATTGTTTTCTGGGCACGTGCGCCTAGAGCTGCTGATTCATTGCTGCCCCACCGATAATTTTTACTCCAGGGATTCAGTTGGCAACGCTTCCTGATGGGAAGAGCTGGCTTAATAGAGAGAAGCTCAACACTGAGCGTAAATCATAATCAGATTTTGGAGAATTAAGTAGGTTGATGACGAGGTCAGCTTGTGCTCATAAATACGGAAACACGTCAGTGGCAGGGTTGGAAATCAGGGCTCCTTACATGATTGAATGAACTTCTACTGGATGACATTGCCTTTCACAAAGGTAGCTTTTCTGAAGCGTTGAAAGAGCTGTATGAAGGGTGTGAGGTGGTGTGGAGACAGCTGTGCGACCTGCCACCATGGGAACGGCAGCTGGTTAGCTCTTAAGGCATATTAAGTCCAGTGGAGTCTTACTACACTTCGAACCGCGTTGACATCACTTGTCACGGAATCTGCTGGCCTCATTGCCTTTTATTTGCGATTGTGGAAACTCTTCATTGCATCCTCAAACCCCTTTGAGGTTGTGCTTTCTTCCAGACGGGAGATCGGCCTTCCCTAACTGTTTAGCCTTGGGAAGAAACTCCTCACATCTCCCCCTTCCTTGTTCTGGATTTAGGGAGTTATTTCTTCTGTGACAATGTGGTTCCCCCAAGGTGTCTTTTTATCTGTCCTCTGCTCCCATCAGCCAGCCGTTGTCCAAATGGATCTTTATAGTGGAGCCAGGAGCCGTATCCCCAGGTGGCCTCTGAGCTTTCACGATTCAGCTACCAAGATGAAATCTGTATTAATGATAATGCTGGCGTATTCGTTAGGAATGCACTTGTTCCAAAGATGCCCCCCTTTGTTTCTTGCTGTCCGTTTATTTAATCGACAGGATTGTTATCTGCCTGGTGGCACGTGCATTGCATTACCGGTACTTTGCTGGATGATGTTAACAGGCTACAAGTGCTCTTTAATGGAATGCTTATCAGGAATTCATTTTTTAATCACACATCTCGTGTGTACCAGAGGAGGGGTAGTGTGGAAGTGGATGCGTGGAAGACGTTTCCCTGGGGATGTTTAACAATCCGAGGCTGTTCTGAGGTGGACTGACACAGGCAAATGCTTAGTAAAATAAACGCAAAGGTAACAGTTTTGCTATTGATCCTTTATAAATTATCCTCGGGCAGTGAGTTGAAATGAAAATAGGTTACATGGTTGTAGCTTTCCCTCATTAAGTAGGATAAAATGCATTTTAGGGGCTTCCCTGGTGGCGCAGTGGTTGAGAATCTGCCTGCCAATGCAGGGGACACGGGTTCGAGCCCTGGTCTGGGAAGATCCCACATGCCGCGGAGCGACTAAGCCCGTGAGCCACAATTGCTGAGCCTGCGCGTCTGGAGCCTGTGCTCCGCAACGGGAGAGGCCATGATAGTGAGAGGCCCGCGCACCGCGATGAAGAGTGGCCCCCACTTGCCGCAACTAGAGAAAGCTCTCACACAGAAACGAAGACCCAACACAGCCATAAATAAATAAATAAATAAATAAATAAAATTAAAAAAAAAAAATATGCATTTTAACTTACTTAGAGGCTTTTCAGGCAGTGTATCGAGTCATGTCATCAACAAGAAACTCAATACCCAATATGCATGAATGAGGCCAGAGGACTTGCAGAAAAACAGCCAACCTAGAATTCCTTTGATTTCGATTTCTGAAGAAACATAAAGGAAAGGAGCATGTTGGTTTCTCAACATACATTGGATAATTTTGTTCTGGTAACATAAAAATATAATTGCATTTTCAACTTAACTTCTATAAAAAGACATGGAAATGTGAATTACCTTGGTTTCTTTCCATGAGTCGTATAAAGATGTAATCTCTCTTACTTACAGGAACCTGTTTATCTCAGTTTATGTATTTCAAAGTAGATACATTTATATAGTATTGCAATGTCTGATTAAAAAATTTATAGTAGTGGGTAATTTTGGAAAGTTTCATATTTATTTTTAAAGTGTTAGGAGGGAGTTTTGCTTCTAGTATTGGCTGAGTAAGCTCATACTGAATTGATCCCCCTGCAGATAACAGCTATAAATTCTGGGCAGAATACCAAAACTAGTACCTGAGAGACATGGAAAATGAACAAAAGCAGAAGGATTCTAGAGGGGAACAGATGCTTGGAAGAAAGTAGTAGCAGGAGTGGTCACCCATTTTTTACAGACTTTTGGCTTAAGATCAGCCACAGTTGACAACATAGGGAATAATGAAAACAGTGATATAAAATTCAAGGTCTTTCTGGCCTGATGAACCAGATAACAGAATTTGGGCAACCACAGCTACTGGAAAGTGAGGGAAGACTCAGACAGGGGAGAGGCAGGAGGGGAGACCACAAATCCAGTGTATAAACTCTGCCTAAATCTTTAACCGATCCCTGAACCATGTATGTGCCAGGAAAACTCCAAGAAGCCTTGCTAAGGATGAAAGAACTGAACTGAGATTTGAGCTGCTTCTCAAGAGACAGAGTGTGTAGTTTGAGTCCAGCCAAGTTAATTGCTTGCTAAAACAGAAAAATCAACACTCTTGGGAGGAATATAACACAATCCAGAGTCTCTGTGATATATATTTAAAACATCCAGGTTTCAGTCCAGAGTTGCTCAATGCATGAAGAAATAGGAAAATCAGACTCACTCTCAGTAGAAAAGATAAATCAACACAGACCAAATCCAACATGACCCAGATGTTGAAATTAGCAGACAAGTATTTTAAAGCCCCTATTACAGCTAAGCTCCGTGGTGTAAAGCAGTGGTTCTCAAAGTGTAGTCTTTGCACCAGCAGCTTCAGCATCTCCTGGGAACTTGTTGGAAATACAGGTTTGCTGACCTCACCTCAGATCAACTGAATCACAAACTTTGGGGTGAGACTTAGCAGGCTGTGTGTTTAAAAAGCTCTCTAGATAATGCTGATACACTCTAAAGTTTCGAACCATTGATGTAAAGGAAAATATTCTTGTAATGAATAAAAAGATAGGAGGTGCCAGAACAGAAGTAGAGAGCATAAAAAAGAGAAATTTTAGAACTAAAAAATACAGTATCCAAGATAAGCAAATTCATTGGAAGGGCTTAATAGCAGAATAGAGATGACAGAGCAAAGAGTTCATGACCTTGAAAATAGAAATTATCCTATCTGAAGAACAGAGAGGAAAAAAATGATTGGAAGGAAGGGAGGGAAAGATGAATAGAATCCCGGGGATCTGAGCAACCGTGTCATGTGTACTTGGTGACTCAGAAGATGTGGCCACAGAGACTGTGGAAGAAAAAAATAGATGAAGAAACAATGACTCCAAATTTACCAGAGTAGCTGAAAGACCTAAATTAATGGGTTCAGGAAGCTCAGTGAATAAGCAACACAAGTACAAAGAAACACAACCTAGTCAAATTGCTGATAACCAAACATAAAGAGGAAAATCTTCAAAGCATCAAGAGAAAAATGATACATTCCTTATACAGGAACAGCAATTTAAATAACAATAAACATATCATCAGAAACAATGGAGACTAAGAGATGGTGAATTAATGTCTTTAGAATGCTAAAAGAAGAAAACTGTAATTCTATATCCAGCGAAAATATACTTCCGGATTGAAGATAAAAAGACATTTCATCCAAGAAGATTGTACAAGTGACAGACATGTGAAAAAGTGCTGAACCTCATTGGTTACAGAGAAAATGAAAGTTAAAAGCACAATGGGATACCACTAGACCTACCTATTAGAAAGGCTAAAACTTGAAAAACTGGTACTACCACATGCTGGTGAGGATGTTTAGCAACTGAAACTCCGTACACTGCTGGTGGGAGTGCAAAATGGCATATTGGAAAATAATTTGTCAGTTTCTTAGAAATGTGCATTTACCATATGGTCCAGCAATCCTTCCGTTTCTAGAGAACTTAGTGTTAGAGGCTGAATTTTGTCCCCCCAAAATTCATGTGTTATGGCCCTAATTCTCAGTATCTCAAAATGTGACTGTACTTAGAGTGTTTAGAGAAGTAATTAAGGTAAAATGAGATCACATGGGTAGGCCTTTCTCGAATATGACTGGTGTCCCTATAAGAAAAGGAGATTAGGACATAGGCCACATACATGGAGGAAAGACCATGTAAAGACACAGGGAAAAGATGGCCGTCTTCAAGCCAAGGAGCGAGGCCTCAGAAGAAATTAACCCTGCTCACAGCTTGATGTTGGATTTGCAGCCTCCAGAACCATGAGACAATACATTTCTGTTGTTTAAGTTGCCCGGCCCATGGTATTGGCTGTGGCAGCCTGAGCAGCTTAATATACTTATGCTCACACAACAACTTGGCTTTGAATGTCCATAGTGGCTTTATTCACAATTACCAAAACCTGGAAACAACTCAGCTGTCCTTCATCTGGTAAATGGATAGATAAATCATGGTGCCTCTGTAGAAACTACTCAGCAGTAAAGTAGAATGAGGTACCCATCCGTGTGATAGCCTGACTGACTCTCAGATGCACTTAGCTTAGTGAAAAAAGCCAGACTGACAACACTAAGTAGGGTAAGATTCCGCTTAGATGGTATTATAGAAAAAGTGGAATTAACAGGAACAGAAAGCAGATCAGTGTTCCAGGAGTTGGGGGTCTGGGAGGGATTGATCACCAAAGGGCCAGTGCAAGGGCATTTTGGGGGTGACAGTACACTCTGTGTCTTGATGGTGGTTATGGCTGCATGATTGTGTGCATTCATCTGACAGCCCTGCTTTCCTAGAACAGCACACCAAAAAGTGAATTTCCCTCTATGCGAATTTTTAAAAATGAATTTTAAAAGTAAATAAAAATAAACAGAGAACAAAGGGAAAATAGAGACCATTTCAGATAAAAGAAAACTGGGAATTCATCACCAGCAGACCTTGCACCAAAAGAAAAGCTAGAGGACAGACATCCTGCCGAAGGAGATGATCCCAGGTGGAGGTCGCCGTCTCCTTTCACCCTCAGATACGCCCGGGAGGACGTCAGTGAGGAGCACAGGGACGTGGGAGGAGTGATTGGTACCACAGTGATTCCGAGGTTGGAAGGACGCACATGGAACTGGGAAGCCAGAACGGACTCACCCTCGCGCTCATTCAGCAGATATTGTTAGGCACCTGCTGTGTGCCCAGCGTACTTCTCATTTCTGGGAAACAAGCGAAGGATGTGTGGTTCTTTCCTCATGGATGGTGGGGAAAGACTAAGCATGTGCACTCGCCTGTCTGTCTTATCAATAAATCTGTGTGCGTGCATGTGCGCGTGTGCGTGCGCGTGTATACATTTCTGCCGTGCCAGCTGGCCACTCTCTTGCTGCGCATTATCTGGCTGTGGTATCTGCTGGCTCAGTGTCAGTTCTGTTTCCCTTTCAGACATCATTCAGCCGGGGCTTCACACAGAACATGAAACTTGAAGCTGTGAACCCCAGGAATCCGGGAGAACTCTGCGTGGCCTCTGTCATTGCTGTGAAGGGGAGGTTGATGTGGCTTCACCTGGAAGGTACTCACAATTCATAATCGTTCTGAATTCAGGGTCCACCTGGAGAGGGCAGGGTGCAGATGACTTCAGCACTGCTCAGAAGTGCCCCTTTTGCTTTCCTTTTATTTCAACTGTCTTAAATTATTCAGCGTTCTTAAATAAGTGAAACTAATCAGATATGAATTTGTTCAGAGGCTCTCATCTTAACTAATAATTTCATGAAATGAGACTCTGGTGCGATAATTATGTTTGGAGCACAGTGGTCTTTGTACATCTCTGATTATAAAAGCTAATGTCACAATTAAATTAATATGAGTCACTGAAACTTGGTATTTGAGGTCTTGGTTATTAAGAGGATAAAATTATATGTTTGCATTTAACTGTGAATCATACCCTTTACTTTGGTTTCTTTCGCAGATGTTTAATTTTTCCTTAAAGTAGTAACTGGACATGACTTTCTCCCCAAATATATAATAAGCAGAATTTAGGCTTGTTTGTTTAATGATGCTTAAACTGTTCTTCAGAGCTGCATTTTATTTCTAATCGTCCAGATAATTCACAGAACCATGAGCTTTGTAAGCAGAACCTTGATCAGGTTGTGGGCTTAGATAGGAGACTGTCTTTTTCAGATGTTATCTTTTCAATGAGGAAGAATTAAAATGAATTTGCTCTCTAAGGTTGTGTCATCTTTCTGTGATTTAAAATTCTTTGGGTCTTTTGTTTGTTTGTTAGTTGTTTGATTGTTTTTCAGTTTCACAGCACTTGGTAGTTATTTCGAATGAATATGGAAAAAGAATAAGATGCTGTAGATGACTAATGAAGTGATGTTAGCTTTCCTAGTCCAGATTTTAAATTTTATGACATGGTCAACCACCATTGGAATAGAAAGTTTGGAAGGTCATAGAATTGGTGCCAGTATCTTTATCCTCTTTCGTCAGTAAACAAGTCTAAAAAAGCACTGAAGGTTCTTTGATAGGCCTACCGTCTAATAAATATTATAGTCCAAGAGACTGGGAGGGGCAGAGAACAGTGATTCTAGCTGAAAGTCCAGTGTGTTGTTAATTCCCAGAAAATAGTTTATAACATAACTATGGTTTAGGATTTCAAAATCAATCTGAAATAAAAGGAAATCCTCAAAAAGTTGGTAGCTTAGTAGATTTTCGAGTAGAATGGCCTCGAGTTGGAATTAGCCAAAATGTAGACACAAGTGTCATGGTGATATTTCTGTAGCTACTGGAGTAGGACATGAACTTACTTTCATTACTGCATATAAAGTTGAATCAACTGCTCTTGGAAAAACAAGATCCCTTCGGTGATTTTGAATCCCTAAATTGAACTTGCTACCTAATACTGTGCTAAGCCTAATATTATGAGAGATTAGAGTCTTGTTTGCATGATTAATTTGAAAACAAAAGTGGTAAAGTTCAAGACCCATGTTTCATCACTCTTATTTAGCACATGACGGTTAAAATTCTTTGGCAGTCATAATTTATTTAGCAGTTTGTACTTCCAAAGTGCTTTATAGCTGTTAATTACCTAACAGAGAGACAGTAAGAGTGTCCTGATTTTTATGGCTGGAGAAAGTAGCTAAGCCATTAACATGTGCCTGGGGTTCAGTTTCATTGCTCTTGACATCTTTGTTGCTTAATTCAACATACCCTACAACTTCCCAATTCTTAAAAAGAATAATGAGCAATGTCTAGGGTATATGTAACATTTTTGACAGCCTTGCTTTTTCTTTGGTTATAAACTTCTGGTTTTATAGCAGAGAAATAAATGTAAATCAGCTCATGTCAGCTCTTTTTCTTATTCTCCGGAGTGCTTTCATTGGGAGTAATGAAAATTAGTTAGCATTAGGAAGCAGGTTAGAAAATTGATTGTCCATTTTCCCAGACCTTACATATTAAAAAATTCAAAAAAAACCAATCTGTTGAATATTGTTTACCTGATGCTATTGGTCAACATTATGCATTTGCCTCATCAGTTAAAGTTAAAATTCATTCAGTCTGCTGATCTTTCTTGAATTTGGGGTTTTTGGGGGAGTTTTGTTTTGATTTTTGGCCCTTCCTGGACATTGACCTTTTAAAGTGACAGCAAGCTTAATGGCACTTACTTCTCATTATCTCCAAGTTTTATGTATTTAGTGTTTTCTTTCCTCAGTCCTGGGGACAAAATGTTAGAGATTCACTCCAGTCACTTTGGGGCAATTAAATTATTTTTATGATGATGGTGATTCTTATTATAGACCATTTATATGACACTTAATTTATAATGTACTTCATACCAATTGGTTAGTTATTTTTATGTAATAAATTGATTTGAAATATTTTCAACACATGGCTAATTGGCTACGTTTAGTAATTAAAATGATCATTTTAATTTAGTATTTGACTTCTTTTAAAGTCAGATATTTCTTTAAGTGCCTCTAAAGGAGCTGATGTTGAAGAGGAAGCGATAAATCAAAAACGCGAGATTAGTGTAATATTATTTTGGGTGCATATTTGGAAAGAACGTCAAGTTCTCAAAAACCACTGACAGCGAGCCAGGGCCGTTTCTGATGATGGAGTTTTGTGTTTTGGAAAGGACGTTGTGATGTTTTCTCTTATGTTAATTATCTGCTCTAGGTTATCATCTCTACAGTTAGGAGCATTTATTCATATTCTATGAATTACATTCAGTTTCAATACCTCTCGTATCGTAGCCCCACACACTGGCTCACACCCTAGTACATCTGCATCTCACAATCCAAGTCACGTTACATTCATTGGAGATCATTTTCTTACGGGACAAATAGGGTGCGGGTGTTCTGTTCACTCTCAAAGTGCATTAATTCACGAAGAGGGTTGACATCTTTGCGTTGCCTTCCTTGGTTTCTCTTGTCTCTGTTATTATTAATACCGTTTTCCTCCCGTTTCAAAGAGATGTGATACGTATTCCCTTTATTCCCCAATATTAGGTATTTCAGCCTTTTAGCTGAGGCAGAAAATTCCTTTTATGTCGTAAAAAGTATCACAAGCTGCAGGCTTCATTTCCACTGGGTTGTTTAGCTCTTTTATTGTTGCCACTACAGGAATTTTTATAGAGAGCTTAGAACATGAGCAGCAAATCTTGGTTTTGACATTGGGAGGCCTGTTAAAAATGAAAACAGGAGGGGGTTCTGGGATGGCGTTTCTGCACGTTGAATGTGGGGAAGGAATGATGGCCCTCCCATCATTTGTTTCCTGGGGCTTTCCCTTCCGGTTTGTTAAAAACAAACATACAGAGAACAGAAAAATGAAGATGACCCAGAGGTCGTCAGGTCTGTGGAGAAGTACCAAAATGTAAGTTCAGGGAGCTTGACTCAAACCATCAACTTAGGTTATTACTAGCATCTCATGATCTTTACTTTTTGCTGCCCTCCGAAACAAAATATAGAGAAAATAAAATTTTTCCACAGTCAGTACTAGCAAAACACAGTGTATAAATTTCAATCTGTGGGTCTGAGCTGTGTATCACTTTGGATGGTAGCTTTTTGAGGAACCGTATCCTTTCACCGTGAACTTCACATCCCCATTGACAAGGACCGAATGTGCAGGGACGTGGTCCCTGATTTCCGCAGGAGACGACCATCGCGAGCCATGCGTGGGCTCTTTAAGTAGAATTTCAGCATAGGTGTTTAAACACCAGCGACAATTCAAGGACGGATGTGATCTCTCCTTTTCCCTCTTCAGAAACGCATACACTCTGCAGCTGTCCAGTGGCATTTCTGATGTATCTGATTTGTTCCCAGCTTCTTGGCTATGGGGAGGTGGATCTTTTGGCAGTTTGTACTCTGCTGGTTTCCTCTGCTTGCTTTCAGTTTCATTCACCTTTCAAGGTTGGAAGGCAGCAAGCAGCTTGCAGGGACCATGTCCTCGCCTCCTTCACCTGATACTACAGCGTCCTAAGCCAGCTTCCAACTCTCTTATTAGGAGTGCTGGCATAAGGGTGTAGACCTTTCACTTTTGATGTGTGCACTTTCCCATAACCCTCTCTTTTTGCCCTTGTCTTTCCCATGTACTCATTGGTCATCTGGTATTTCCTTCCCTCATATGGGAAGGTCAGAACTCTTCAGCATCCTTTATTTCCCCGGTTCCCATTCAACCTCCTCTTCCTCTGTGACTCAAGCAGTAGTTCTGTGCTGACGTGTCCAGATGCCCATCGCTCACAGCAAACACGTTCAGAACTCCTGTTTCCAGCTACCTGCAGAGCGTCTCCCTGGGGACGTCTGCGTTTCCCAACCGAAGGCCACTGTTGTAACCCCTGTGTTTGCTCTTCTCGACTTTCCCATCTCACCCAGAGGCACCATGATTCTACCCAAGTTAGACACCAAAAAGTCATCCTCTTGTCTGCTTGCTCTCCCACTGCCCCCATGACCAGTAGTGACTCCAGGCCCGCCCCCCCCCCCCCATCTCTGTCCTCTCCCTGCCACACTCTGGTTCCAAGTCTCCATCCCTTCCTCTTGGGATGTCAGAAGTCTCTCAACTGCTTTCTCTCCCATTCTCATAGAGCAGTAAGCCTTAGCTCTGTATAATACAGCCCCTGCCTTCTTCTAAATATTCAACGAGTCTGTATTTCTCACGGAGCAAAGACTCAAATTGTATAACTCAGCATTCAGCCACCCCCTCCCGACATGCACATCTGCTTCCTAGATGTGTGATCTTGAGCACTTTGTGAGTTTAGACTCTCTTTTTTGTTTGTGCAGTTCCATAAAATGTAGGGTAACGGATTCTGCCTTATACGATGGTTATGGGTGAAGTCCTATCTATAAAGTGCTCGAGTTGTGCTGGGCGCATCCTAGAAAGTGGAGGAGGTTGATGAGCAGAAAGAAGGCAGCACCCTTCCATGTCCGCCTCCCCGCCTGGAGCCTGTGCACCAGCAGAGTGGACCCCTCGTGTCTGTAAACATCTGCGCTCCTGTCTTTGCCTGTTATCACACAGCACAATGTTTGTATGAGAGTTCACGTGTGCTCTGCTTGCTAAAGGCTTGCTGAATAGATACGAGGAGTAAATAAAATCGGTGTCCCTTAACGAGAAAGCGATTTAAGATACGAGCAGCCCCTTAAGAACTGCTGTTTGGCTAACCGAGTTTTGAGACAGTGAGATGTTCTATAGTTGTAAGCTAAAATTCAAAAACTCCTTGGTCAGTTTTTTTTCCATGTGCACTTGGTTCAGTTCCAGTAAACTACCTTCTGCATCATAACACACGGGAGTCCTATGAAAGTGCAGATTCCTGGGGCTGCTCTAGACCCATGACTTCCGAGCCCTGGGAGCAGGGTCTGGGAATCTGCATTTTCATGTCACCCTCCCCGGATGATTCTTTTGCACGGAGAGTTTGTAAAGGCCTCTAGGAGATCAAATGGGCAAAGAAACTCAGGTGACGCAACCTCTTCTGTCTAGGAGACCAGGTGCAGAAAACTGCTCTTTAAGCCTTTTCTGTAATTTGTGATAAAGTCAGGTGGTTAATAGCACTTTGCAGAGACCTACAAGAATGAAACAAGGGAAAGTGCAAATGTGAAAGTAATTATATTTCAAGCCAGTGTGGGTGGTTTTTAAATCTTTAAAAAGAGGTATGGGCTGCAGGAGACATTTTGGGGAGAAGCTGCTTTAGCAGATAGGGGTATATGTGGGAGCAGGACCTGTGTTCTTGCACAGTTAAGGAACGTGGCCCAGGAGTGGGTGCTGTCTTTGAACAGGCTTTGAAGACTCCCAATCAGTTACACAGGTTCTGAGTGGTCAGCGACAGCCCTGGCTCTGGCTTTCTTAAGCAGAATGGGAATTTGGGGGAAGGCTTTTGATGGGAGGCTGGAGGGGTGGAAATCTTCTCTCCAGAGGGCTTTGCAGCAGGAACCAAAGGAAAGTTTGGGCTTTCAAGCTGCCGTTGTGCTGAGTGTGACTTCTGACTGACCACGTTTTCCTCACGAGCCCGCCTCGAATGCCTTCTTAGGCTCTGGAGCTAGATTGCTTAGGTTCGAACCCTAGATCCCCCTCTTACTGGCCACTTGATCTTTTCCTGACCCTCAGTTTACTCATCTATAAAATGGGGATGAAAACCATCCGATCTCTTAGGGTCGTGAGGATGAAACACTTAGAAAGGTATCTGGTCCAGAGTAAGTGCTGTAAGAGTTTGCCATTCTGTGGATGGATCTCTCCCTCCACTCACACATTTAGTCCCGTTTCTGTTTTCCTTCAGATGGTTTCCTATCGCATGTCGATCTTGCCAGCCACAGTTTTGCCGTCTCTTGATTCCTTAGGAATTTATTCCAGAGCTGACAAGGGATCTCTGAGATCTTGTTCTGGGGACCCCCATCTGCAGATGGAGGGCCCAGGCTGGATGGCGGGTGGGGTTTCCAGCACTCAGTTCTTGCTTTTCTTTCTTCCAGTGCTTTACCTTTTCATCGCACACTCGAGCCCATCACAACTTGGTGTGGCCTTTAACTCTTGATGAGGGCGCTGGACGAGTCCCTCAATCCCTCTCGCCTTTCTTCCTGTGCTGGCTCTCACCTGAGATGCAGGGGTCATTTGGATTCTATTAGTGTAGTCAGTGAACATCATGTACTTCCTCTGTGGTTGCTCCTAGCCCCTGCCCTCACAGCCCTCCTGCCTCTGGTCCCACCGGCATCTCCACTGGTGCTCGCCCATGCTCATTCCCATCCATAATTTGCTGGGAATGAAGCAGTTACTACTGTGAGGAGTTTGATTGGATTGTGTTCCTAGGAAGATACTTCAGCATCATCACAGCCATCCTCTTCTTTCTTCCTGATGTTCCCAATAGAAGGGGCCACCGATTCTATCACAGCGCCCTGCATCCTCTGCTGGGTTAAGCTGTGATACAGTCTCTGCAGACAGAAGGGCGAGAGGCACTTTGTGGAAGTGGATGGGATGCGCTGGTCTGAGGACGGAGTCTCAGGATATCGCAAATTGCAAAACCATTTTAAGGTTCCAAAGTGATTCCTCCAACTTTATATGCTGGTACATGGACCCTGTGAGTATGGAAAGTCTTTCTCCTGTAGCAGTAAAATGACATCATTTAATTTCCTTTTAAGGTAACTTGTCCTCCCTTAATCCAACCTCTGTGGCCATACCGTATGAGAACCTCCTTTCTTCTCTGAATATCTTTGTTGTGTGGTTGTCATTGTGACGATGGCGAGGTTGTAGTTGTAAGATAGGTAATTCATTCACAAGGGCTGAAAATACATAACGTATCTTTGGTCATATTGTCTCCCCCCACTCCTGTCCCTCAAGCCCTTTCCCAGCAGACACCCACTGAATTAGGATTTTTCATTTCTTCCAGATTTATCTCATGCACATATAAGTATGTTATTTTCCCCTTTAAAGCAGATGGTAGCATACTAAATATACACAGTGTTCTGTGCCCTGCTTTTCTTTTACTCAAATATACATCTTTATGTATAAATATATAAAGAGGTTTCTCATTCTTTTTTTATAGCAGCAGGATGGATATTCCATTATAGGAATGTACTGTAACTTATTCAAGTATGGCCCCATAGATGGAGGTTTAGACTTCCCAATGGTTTTTGAGATGAAGGTTTTGGGTAAGAATGAATAAGTAGAATCCATGACTTGATGCAGCTGAAACAAAGTCAGAGATTGAGTATGGCCTTGTGTTGTTCATCAGACATTGTTCTATAAAATGATAAAGAATATTGCAGAGGCCCTTAGCGGAGTATCTCTCTTCACATAGGTAGTTTTGGCCGTCCTAGAAAAATCAAGAAGGAGCATTGGCAACATTTTAGTGACTTATTTTGTAAGCTACTGAGTCTCTAATCTTGGGAAATAATGGGTTATGTTTTAAAAAATTATTGTTGAGTCCAGCCAGATACTTCTAGATTCATAAGATTGATAAAAGGAAATAAAAAATTAGTACTCATCATTCAGAAGAGGATTGGAAAAGTTTCAGGTTCACAGATACTTTCCTGGATGATAAATACCCCATTTTTCCATCAGTTATTATTTCATAGATGCCTTAATGGGCCAGATTTGGGGGTGGAGGGAAGGCAGGACTGTAGCTTTCTGGAGAACAAGGTTGGTGACACATTTGTAGCTCCTAAGTGTTTGTTGAATTGAACGGAAAGCATGATCAAAGAATATTAGAAGTATGGTAAAGACGGCCTTAGAAGTATATGAATGTATACATTGCTATAGAAGTGTATATGTTAAAGCATTAGTATGAACTAGCAGAACACTGGAAAATAGAAATAATTCAGGAAGGAACAAGCTATAAAATTCACTTTATGCTCCCTTTCGAAGTACTACTTTGACCTTGAAAATCTTTTTTGTACCTAAACATAAATCTGGAAATACAAATGTATCTAGTAGATGAATTCAACCTGTTAGCAAAATTGCTGAGTAGCTAAGAAATAGGCTCTATCTTTGTGTTTTTGTGAGTCTGAAGCTGAGGATGTGCCTTGTGAATTGGGAAACAGCCTGGTGACCCTCTTCATTGACCCCTCTGCAGAGTCCAGCACCCTTCTCGACAAGAAAAATCACTCCCACATTTGAAGCTACTTGGAGAGTTTCTTTACCTTTTGTCTGTTTTGGACGTCTTCTTGTTTATTTGATGATTTCTTTGGCAAATAGATTAAATATTGTCTGAGTCATGTAATACAAGGCAGAAATGCTTTCTTTCAGTCAACTGTGTTGGAAAATAATCCCTATAAACCTCCTTCGTTCTTGTAGGTTATATATCCTTCAAATTATAGGAGAATTCAGTGAAAAGGAAGTTAGGATTGATAATCACAGTAATGACTTTTCTCTGAGAACAAATCAAAAGTTCAGCGTGACTAATGTTGATGATAATACGTATGTGTAAGTATCCACTGTCAGAGTGTTCAGGGCACTTTGTCTACACCAAAATAACGTTTTAGCGCTAAACTGGGTACCTACCTTTATCAAATAACGTACTCTAGGAGCCAGCGTAGCTAAAATGGTTAGGACATTTTGTGTTTGCTGGTATTGAGCTTCAGGAAGTTATGTTTTGAGGGGGATGCTATTCCAAATTCATCAAATGACGTGTGATGGAGTTTCTAGTGTTATTTTCGTCCTGATTGGCAGTGAAGAAACCAAAGCACAGCAAGATTAAGTGGTCAGAGCCAGGGGGTCATTCTATTAATAGAGCTCTTTCTTATCTTTTGATTCTTAGTTCAAGAGTGTCTTCCCTCAAAGTGTGTTTTTAAAGAACTATTGATTCAGTGTAGAACTAGTCCTTCTTTTCACTAGTTTGCTGGGTTCTAAATTTACTCTCTCAGTAAGCAGAGTTTCTTGGAACCTTTGCTCATATTACATCCAGATCTTTTCTCTCTTTCAGAGTCTCTCAGCTGTGATGCTGATTTATCACAGGCACCATTATGATTATGAAACAGGAGGTGATACGTAGGCAGATCCCCACTAAAGAGACATTCCTGTATAAGTGATTTTTGTGTGAAATGGCAAAAGTATGCAGACTGCAAACTGGGTTCAAAATAAGTGACTTCCATCACAGGATAAACGAACACATTCCCTAGGAAATTGTGCTTTGGTGATCACTACTTATAACTAGTGTTACTGAGCCCTACTAGTTCCTTTTAACTGGAGCATTTAACTTTCATTGGAAGAAGATTGACCTCTGCTTGGTGTTGGATGAAGAAGTCTTGTTGCTTCCACCCCACAAGCTGGACCACCTTCCTTAATTTCAAAGCTGTTCTTAGGAAAGAAGGACGTTTGTTCCTTCTAGCCTTTCTGGCTTAGATGCCAATTGTCCCCAGATTCCTTCCTCTTCCTCCCATTTTCAGGGGGAAGTAGCTCTCCTTTCCAGATCCCCACTTCATGTGAATGCCTTGTACTCCTGCTACTTTACATTTCAGGCATTTGTATCTGTTGTAAGACACTGTCGGCTTTGTGTTTAACATTCAGAGGAATGTCTTCTTCCATCGCAGGGGTGCCCTGTATTTTCCCTCCTTCTTCTGTGTCTTTGTTGGTAAAACCTGTTTGCACCTGCTGTCTTGACTCCTTGCAGGCCTGCAGAGTCCGGCTCCAGAGTTCATTGTTGACGTTGAATCCATGGACATCTTCCCCGTGGGCTGGTGTGAAGCCAACTCCTACCCTCTGACCACACCACACAAGACAGTCTGTAAGTATCGCTCTGCTCGGAGCCCAACTGGGTAACATCTGGGACTTGGGTGAATAAACAGGCAGTTTGGTAAAGATAGTTAGTGGAGCCAAATTGTAAAAATCAAAAAAGATTGTTGATTTCACACAGAGCACCAGTACTTTTGTCTCATTTATCCTTTAAATGTCTGCATGAGATGAATATGCGGAAGCATTTCCCTGGTTGACAAACTAAGTCACATGATGAGGCACAGAGAGAGGATCTGGAATCTTCACTCCCCGTTTTGTGTACAATTCATGATCTTGATTAGAAAAAATTTCAGCTAAATACTATACGTTTGTATGATCATATCTGAGAAAGAACTACTTTTCCTCATGAGGTTTACCCCAAAATAATCATAATTGGTCCCAATAATTTACTGACATAGATATAAACACTTAACTACTCTGAGCACTAACTAAACCAGTGAGGTTTCAACAGGACTTTGAAAAGTGCATTATATCGCATCTTCTGATCACAAAAGTGCCAAATTAAAACAATATTAGTAATTAAACCACACAGCATCACATACACACACACACACACACATACCACTTAAATACATATAAGTGTGTGTTTTAACATATATTATTGTAGGTCATTTTCCTGGAATGGTAACCATTTAAAAATCTTGAAACCTAATCAATCTCGGCATTTATTACTCCCCCCTAATGGGTAACAGAAGTATTATTTTAAAATGTGAGTCCTTAAGGTAAGGGGCTTTAATTTTTGTGAAATATAGTATATTTCTAATGTTTTCTTTATTAATTTATATGCTGGCTGACTTCTTTGTGGCATCCTACCATAAGGTCGCTTACGTAGATGCTCAGAACTTTGCCATAAAGAGAGTTCCATCCCATAGTCGGCTTCCTGTTCCCTGATGTCAGCAGATTTTGAAGGACACTTAAGAGACCTACTGCATATTCATTACGAGTTGGATGGGGCATTATCCATGTGAATGAAAGCAGGGGGCCCAGGTTATAGACAGAGGTGGATTTTAAGGAATCCTTCTGTACCCCATACTGCACGCTGGATCTGATCCAATAACAGTGACGTCACTGTCCCTCACTTTAAAATATTTCTAAAAATCTGAGCTTAGAATAATTATTTCAGTCTCAAGGGCATTCTTTTTCTTTTTCTTTTATTCTCACTTAAAATGACGCGGTTCCTTGGCTCTCAGCCTCCACAGCCACTGGGCAGGTTCTCCCTGGGTTCTCCGGGTTTGGGCCCTACCCCCTGTGCCTCAGACAGAAATCTGTGCCCTGATCCTCTTCCTCCTTCCTTCACGTGGATTTGGGAGGCAACGAGCATTCTGAGTTTTGAGTTTTTCTGGAAGAAGTCCCACGGGGTTAAGCTGAACATAATGATGTTTCCTCTCTGTTTCGCACTTCGCTTCCCGGTCTGTTGTGTGTGGCTTCTCATGAAAACATCACACGATTCAGGCATCTCACCCTAATTAGCAAAGACTGAGTTAGGCAAGTTAGTCTACCCTCATTTTTCACTTTAGAGATCACGGAGTTCATACTTTTTCGTAGTAATTACAGGCAGACCTCTTGTCACAGACACTGCGTTTTTTACAAATTGAAGGTTTGAGGCAACCCTGCATCAAGCAAGGCTATGACGCCCCTTTTCCGACAGCATTTGTTCACTTCGTGTCTCTGTGTCGCATTTTGGTAATTCTTGCAATATTTCTAACTTTTTCTTTATCATTGTATTTGTTGCGGTGATCTGTGATCAGTGACCTTTGATGTTACTACTACGACTCACTGAACCTCAGACGATAGCTAGCATTTTTTAGCAATAAAGTATTTTTTAATTAAGGTATGTACATTGTTTTGTTTTGTTTTGTTTTTAAAGAAATTCACGTTCTTTTATTTATTTATTTATTTATTTATTTATGACTGTGTTGAGTCTTCGTTTCTGTGCGAGGGCTTTCTCCAGTTGCGGCAAGTGGGGACCACTCCTCATCGCGGTGCGTGGGCCTCTCACCATCGCGACCTCTCTTGTTGCGGAGCACAGGCTCCAGACGCGCAGGCTCAGCAATTGTGGCTCACGGGCCCAGTTGCTCCGTGGCACGTGGGATCCTCCCAGACCAGGGCTCGAACCCGTGTCCCCTGCATTGGCAGGCAGACTCTCAACCACTGCGCCACCAGGGAAGCCCTGTACATTGTTTTTTTAGACAATGTTATTACACACTTAGTAGACTACAGTATAGTGTAAACATAACTTTTATATTCACTGGGAAACAAAAAAATTCCTGTGACTCTTTTATTGCGATATTCACTCTATTGGGGTGGTCCGGAACTGAACCCACAATATCTCTGAGGTCTGCCTGTACTGGGATTAGATACTAAATAAAATCAAGAATAGATGAAATTTGAGTCACTATTTCTCTTATTTATTTTTGTTTTCGTCTTGTTTCTCACATGTACATTTTGCTTTGAAGAGGCAAAGTCTAAATGAATCTGCCAAACTCTGACAGCTTTAGAAGTTCTGTTAGAATTAATTTTTGCTAATGTTGGAAGATGCAGGCTTATCTGTGCCCAAATTTATATATGCCAGAAGTTCTGGTCTGTCTTTGTGAAGGTGACTCTAACCAGTTACAAATGTAAACTGGAAATGTTCTTAACCCCAAGTTTATTACTGGCTGGTTTAGGTCACTATTTGACAGACGTATATGTTTGCTAGGCACCAATCCTCCTTTTAATGATAAAAAGTTGTAGTTTATAAACATGCCTCTAATCCTAATTTGGGAGCATGCTGCTATGGTAAAATTTTTTGACTTATCACATTTTCTGTGGGGAAAAAAGTCATCTGGGTAATCGTGCTTACACCAATCCATCTTACCAGCTGTGTTCCTGGGAGGTCTGATATGTGTGCTCTTTTTCTTTTTATTAGAAGCACATTTTAGAATAAAGTAGCCAGTGTAGTGATAAAGTTAAATGTACTAAATTCTATTTAGATTTCATTTCTGAAAAGTCAAAGTCTATTTTATGCTAGAAGAAATTAAGATAAAATTGTGGCCTGAATGAAATAACTTTTCAGTTTTTAAATTGTTACTTTAAAACAGACAGTTCTATACCTACTGAACCATTTTAAAAAATGCTTCTTCCTAGCTAGCTATCAAAGCTGCTTTTCTTTTTTTCCCTTTTCGCCTGTTTTACAGCACAAAAGAAGAGAAAGATCGCCGTTGTGCAACCAGAAAAACAGTAAGTTTGTTTTTTCACAAAAACTCCGTGGTAAACTCTAAAGTGTCTTTCAAGAGGATGGGAAACAGGGCTGTTTTCGTTAGAGAGCTAGTCAACACCTAGCACAGTAGTAGAGGGGACAGTAACACATAGCTCCTGTTACTTATTGTGCATCTATTATGTGCAGGACACAGGTCTTGCTTCTAAAGCAGTTTCTTCTCCAGATCGTAACTTCTCACTTTCCTCCCAGCTCAGCCGACCTGAAGGATGCCCAGTGTCCTGCATTGCTGGTAAAGGCACTCTGTGCCCATGGTTCTTAATGCCCCCAGGGGCCCCGCAGAGCTGCCCGTCCAGGCCTCGGCTCTGCCCGCTCCCAGCCCAGTGAGCTGGAGCAGGTTGCTTTATTTCTCCCCATCTCAATGCCCTCCTCTGTAAAATACCCATTTCTCAGGTGTTTTAGGAAGATTAAATTAGATTCTATGTGAAAATGTGTGGGCCCTCCGATGCTGAATAAATGTAGATTACTCCACATTTCTATTGTGATTTTATGAGGAAGGAGGGTGTTTGACAGCCTGTGGACAGGCCGGCTGTATATTTTTGGAAAATAGTCACTGTTGGTAACGTTCTTATATATTGGAAAATGTCTGGAATATACTACCATACACATCCCTTACCAAGTCATTATGTTTTCTTAGTAGACTGTTGGAAAGGGAATTGAAAACAGCTTTTTTTTTCATGTACCTGAATTGAAACTTAAATAAAATGAAATTGAATAATAACTGCATTGCTATTTGATGCAAATAACAGTTTTCTGGGTATTCTTTTTACATTTCTAACAGTGTTTCAGGTTAATCATCTCACTCCAGTTTTATCTGGATAACATTGAAATAGAGAGGAAAAACTAAGCTAACAGTCACGTCACGGAGGCCAAATTTGAATTCATGACTCCTCAATTTGCAGTCTGTGGATCAGTGATTTTCACCCTTTACTCGCGTCTGTCACTAGACAGCTCGTTAAAACACAGGTTGCTGGGCCCCTTCTGCAGAATTTCTGACTCAGGGTGTCTGTGGTGGGGCCTGAGCATCTCCAGGTGTAACAGGTTCCCAGGTGATGCTGATCTGACAGCTGGGGGACCCCACTTTGGGAACCAGCACCATAGATGACCCCACTAAGATCTCGCGTTTCCGTGTACTTGGAGTTTAGTTTTCCAGCTACGCGGTTTCTACGCACCCAGCCTGTACATCCCCGGGAAAGCCAAGTTGCCTCTTTTCCCCTAAGGCGACAGTTTTTATATTTGTTCGGCAACTTTTTACTGAACAACAGCACAGACTTCTGTCTTAGACTCATAAACCTACTTCACATTTTAAGAATCATCACTTCTTAGATTTTCTTTGGAGATTTTGTTTTCAGTGCGGCCATGACCCACACAAGCATGGACGCCAGAAATCAAAAGTCAGCAGAAGGTCATTGATGAGGAGAAGTCTGACTTAAAGTCAATGCAAGCTGACTTTCTGCATGTCCTAAATATAATTAAGGACATTATTATAATTCTGTCACAAGCGACAAGCCCAGGAGTGACCTAGAGGAACCTCAGTGATCAGTGATGACCCCTCCAGGGGCTGGAGACCCATAGGCTTCTTGGAATTATTGTAAGACTTGCCCCCAAAGATCTTACCTGTTCGTATACATGCACACGTTGTATCTGACCACATTCTTAGCTTAGATTTCTCTAATAGTTGCTTTAAGTTATGAAAAGACTTTGGAAGGTACCAGTTTCTTCAAAAGCGTGAAACCCATGGGAGTTTTTTCTTTATCCACAGATCGTCATCCACAGTGCCTGTTGAGAAAATACCTCACGACCTTTGTTTATTCCCTCACCTGGACACCACAGGTAAACGAGCTACTTAGGACGCCCTGACGCTTCCCAGTATGTCGCTGTGACTGGAGACATGGATATATTTTTAGGTCAACATGAAAATACTCAACTTTGAGCCAACTGTCTTTTTTTCTTGCTGCTTATTTACAGATACCTACTCATTTCTAAGCTAAATTCTTGGTGCCTCTTCTGCTTCTTGGTCAGTAGCTCTAGACACTTCCCTTGGTCTGAGGAAAAGGGTCCATGTGTTACTTGGAAATTACGAGCCCAGTTAGGACTGTGTATCACGAATAATCATGTGGAAAAAGAAGGAGTTGAAAATATCGTTATTAGGCATTTCTTTTTGGACATCGTATGCCAGTTGCACTTGCATGTTTACACTAGTGGTTAATCCTTAAGTCCCTGTGGGCTTCTGAATTGTTCCCTAAAACCCTCTGTTTGAATAGCTGGTTGGGAACAGTATATGTGTTTTAATATATAAAGTCCTGCATCTTACAATAACCTTTAAAAACACAGACGTGAATTACCCTTTGACCACAAATCTGATTATAGACATGTTTGTACATTAAGTAATATATTTGATTAAGAATTCTATTTTCCAGCCAAAACGAAGCCTGTTCTGAATTCCAGGATTAAAACCTATAAACCGTGGAAGAATCCTATTAGGCAAAGTTTTCTTTGTAGTAAAGAGAGCGGTTTTGTGAGTAGACTTACTAAGGTGGTTTTTTCCTAAAGGTCTGGGCAGAGTAATTCTATCCCCAAATTTCCTTGTAAATGCAGCTATGGACTTTTTTTTTTTTTTTTTTGCCTGTTGTATAAAATTCAAACTTCAGAATGGTTTTAAAAGAACCATGTCATCTTTCAGAGTTGGTAATTGTTATTTTACTCCTGTTTCATACCCAGAAAAATAACATGTCTCCCTCCTTACCTGTTGGTTCTCAGTTGAAGTCCTGTGAGAACAAAGCTTCCCAGACTGTCAAATCACCATCCCAAATGAATAACAAGTTTTTATAGAGAAAGAAAGTTTTATGCTGTTAGTGCAGCTTGACTTGGAACAGTGGCAGGAGAGGGTGAGTGTCAGCTGGCTGTGTGACCGCAGTCCGTGTGTGTAGGACATCAGGGCGCATCCCAGTGATGACAGGAATACCTCACCATTTAGTTGTTCTGCTTTTTCCCCGCGGCAGCTTGAGACACAATTAGATCAGCACCTTGCCCTTTTGCTTTATAAGTAGAAAGGCTAATGAGGAAGATGCAGAGTTAAGCCCCTGGGAGGCGCATTTCACATCCATGGACTGGCAAGATGAGAAAGTTTGACCACACCTAGGGTTGGCGTGGGTGTGGGGCAAAGATGAACAGATACACACGATTATAGACAAAATAGATAACCAACAAGCACCTACTGTATAGCACAGGGAACTCCACTCAGTATTTGGTAATCACATATAAGGGAAAGGAATCTGAGAAAGAATATAGATACATACATATATATGTATGACTGAATCACTGTGTTGTATACCCGAAACTAACACAACATTGTAAATCAACTATACTTCAGTTGAAAAAAAAAAAACAGGAACTGGGCAGTGCTTATTCGAGTGTAATTTGGGTCCCTGTGGTGAATAGCTTGGCCGCTTCTAGTAAAACAGGATACACAGACCCGGTGGCTGAGCAGTTCCACCCCATGTTGTAGACCTGGAAGAATCTCTTGTCCGGAAGCAGGAGTGGATTTTCACAGTTGTGTTCATTAAAGCACCATAGGTAATATTTAAAAAGTAGAAACAACGAAATGTCCATCAGTAAGAGAATAGAAAATTCAGTTGTGTTATATTCACACAGTGGAATACTACACAAAGTGAAAAGTGAATGAATTTTCTGGATATACATTTACCCGTTTGGGTGGATCTCAGAAACCTCATGTTGAACTGACAAAATGTTGCAGAAAACCTTTATGGAATATTTTAAAAATAACCTAAGTATCCTGAATTGCTTGTGGATACACATAATATGTTGTGTGGTAAAGTATCTAGACCCTCGTGGGAATGGTAAATGCCAGCTTCAGGGTAGTGGGTTCTTTCTGGGGGGTTGGGTGCAGGATTTCCTGGGGTAGGTTACACAGGGGAACTTAGCTGTGTAACTGGTGTTTTTCTCTTTAA
Source organism: Balaenoptera ricei (assembly GCF_028023285.1). NCBI lineage: Eukaryota > Metazoa > Chordata > Mammalia > Artiodactyla > Balaenopteridae > Balaenoptera > Balaenoptera ricei. The sequence continues at coordinate 24,731,388 of NC_082640.1, forward strand.
GCTACATTGGAGGATACCTTAGTTGTCCTTTGTCTTATTTTTTGTGTTTTGTGTGTGTGTTTTGAATCCTGCATAATAAACAGAAAGGTTCATTTATATGGTAGAAAAAAATAATCAGGATTCCTAAGATATTACTGTGGATGTAAAACATTCTGATATGAAGACAGAGTGCACCTCTGGGTAGTTTTGCCAACACAGTGGGTTAAGCAGGTTTCTCCGGTCCGAAAGCATCAGCTGTGTTTCTCTTCCCTGCAGGTACCGTCAACGGGAAGTACTGCTGTCCTCAGCTTTTCATCAACCACAGGTGTTTCTCGGGCCCCTACCTCAACAAGGGGAGGATCGCAGAGCTGCCTCAGTCGGTGGGACCAGGCAAATGCGTGCTGGTCCTTAAAGAGGTAAAGCACACCCACAGCCACAGGGGACTGGTTTTCACGGGGTGGTGGCCACATGGGCACAATCCCTGAAGAAGGGGGTCATAGGAATTTGAGTCCATTCAGGCAACATGTACCAAGCACCTCTTTCCTCTCAGTCCTGCGGGCTGGAGGCTGGTGGTACAAAGATAGAAATGGTGTTCCTGTCCCGGAAACACTCCCTGTCTAGTGGGAGGGATGTGCCTTCCACCCCGAGTCAGGGAAACGCTGCTCTACATTTGAGTAAAGTCTTTTGTGAATCATGGCTTTTCTGTTTAAAGAGATGGCCTATTTTGAGCCTTTGTGTAGGTACATTCCTGTTTTTTGTGACAAAAAAGCACCCCCCAAACATCAAACTATACCATGATGAGTTAATTATACCATGTGTTTTAATTCCTTGGGCACAGCGATCCAGTTATCCATTTATCCGTCCATTTATCCATTGAACAAATGTGTGTTCGGCAACTTCTGGGAGCCAGGCACGGCATCAAGTACCAGGTCAAGAAATAAACACCCCCTGCCCTCTGCCCATTTGGGAGATGACATAATTCTAAGTGAGACGTACGGTCGGGTGAAGGCTCGGTGGAGACCAGAGCGTGTGGCCTGGGCGCAGGGGGGGCTGTGACGGATCTCTGGATGTGGCACTTGATCTGAAGTAGGCAAAGTGACGGCGCCTTGAGTGCACAGCACAGATGAGGCTGCGCCGGTGGAGTTCAGGGTGGTCACGTGCGGCTGGAGGACGGCATTGGTCCTTATGTAGAGGTGTAAAATTCACTGGTATAAAAGAGTATGTTATGTTTTGAAAAGAGAAAATGAGAAATCTGGCTGGCCTTCTGCCTCAGCGGGAGGCAGGATGGAGGAGAGGGGCTGTCTGGGAATGGCTTCCCTGGTGTCCTGAGGGATATGGGGCTGAAGCTGTGGGTGACTGGAGCCCAGGTGACACCGCGCCCGTGCAGTTCCCGCCTTGCGAGAGCCCCTGTGAGGTTTCACATTTCATTTCGCCCAAAGAGGAGGAGATCATTGCAGCAAAGCCAGAATGCGTTTACCTTTTCAGGCCATCAACAGTATTAGCAGTTAAAGACTTTCTCATATTTTGGAAAAAAGTCTGTTTTAGAGAAAAAATTGGGGTTACAGTTGAGAAGCAACCCTGTAAGAAAGGGACCAGGCTACTGCTGTTGTTATTTACTCAGACGAATTTGACGTAGAAGATGCATAGCAGGTGCTTCCTGCCCGTCCTGAGCTTTCAGTCATGGGAGGGACAGACAAGCCAATAGCATCTTCAGGGTAGTCAGTATCTGAGGGTGGGCTCAGGGGCTTGGAGATCTCGGGGGCTTCCTGCACGGCCTGTGGGGTGGGGGAAGGGGGCAGCCTGCTCCAGGGGACGGAAAAGCATCTGGGAAGCCAGGAGCATTGGTGGGATCACGGGAAGGAAAACAGGAAGGAACGCTTGCAGCACCTTAAATATGAGGACCATAGGGACAGGCATGGAAAGTGCAGAAATTCAAATCCAGAGTCTGCTGTGGGCCAGGACCCCGTCCTGGGCGCTTTGCCTGTGTCCTTATTTAGACTTGCTTTTCTTGAGATCTGTCACCTTCATGCTTTACGTTCTGAAATCACACAGTGCAAGGCTGGCGTCCAGCCTGAGTGGCGAGTGGATCCCATTGATGAGAAGTTAAAGGGAGATGGTGGCCGAGGAGGGGGTGGGGCCGCCCCTCTTGGAGGCCATCGGGGCTGCTGGGGATTGAGCCCCAGCCAGCAGCCGAGACATGGTGCAGGGCCCCGGCTTGGCCCATAGTATCTATTCTTTCCATCTGACTGTTTACAGGGTAGGCGGGAGACGAGGAGCCCTCCCCTGCAGGGTGAGCCCAGAGACATCATCCTTTGTAAAGAACCGAAAACCCCACATAAATAAGGGTCACTTCTTTTAAACTCGCCTTCCAGCCCAGATATAAGACTGAATTACCAAGGTAGAGCCCTTTATCTGTTGACACCTCTTTTGTTGCTATAGGATGAAAGGGGAAGATATCAGCAACTCTATTTACATATCCCTAACACGCACACTGAGAAAGGGAATTTGCTCACTTAGTGCATTGAACTCTGGATCACTCATATTCTTTCTGGGAACCGATAAGTACAGAAATCAAAATATCCAACAATCCAAAATTATTAACGGTTAATCCAAAGTTTGCTTCAAGGATGGTAAATATAATTAATTTCTAAATGACTCAGGACCCACCATTATTAACATCTGTCCTTCGTATCATGCTGTTACAATACAACGTCGAGCACGTAGCAGATACCCAGTGAACACACGCGAGTGAACACACACTGAGTTCTGCATCCGCTCCTGAGCTTTCTCTCTTCTTGGTCCCATTTTCTCACCATGCTGCTCACTGGGTCAGCCTCTAACGTCCCCAGTTCCTTTTAGGTTTGCCACCTTTACTCCCTCAGGCTGGGAAATCAGCTAACAAATTTAAGTCAACTTCTGTCAATCGACTAAACTTTATTTATTGCGCTCCTACTCGCCATAGAGCCCTTTAATAGAACCGTGAGGGTGTTCAGCTTCAGCAGAGGTTATTTCCAGGTGGGGAAGGTTAAGGAAGACCCCGTGAGACCTTCCCAAGAGTCAGCTCAGCAAGCTCGATGCCCAGGGGCCCTTCTTACTGCCAGGGCCGATGCCTCGGAGGGTGGAGGCTGCTGGAACACTACCCCTAGACAAGTGAGCACTTCCTGTGCGTTTAAGTCGGCACAGACCACAGATCCCGCAGATGGTAGATTCGGTCTAGGAAGAAACCAAGCCCAGATTACATGTAGGGATATCTGTCACTGTATAAAATACAGCGCCTAGACCTAATGGGCTCTCTTGAGTTTCCCCAGTGCTTTCAGCCCTTGAGGGCAACCTTGCCATGGCCATGTCACCTGCCTGAATTTGTGCCTGGTTTTGTTGCCGGTGCTCAGGATGGGACAGGGAAGCTCACAGAAACCTGGTGAACGGATGCGCTTGTGTAAAGTCCCCGCAAGACCGTTTCACACCCACGTCCCGGTGGTTCCAGAGAGGTCCTTGGCCACCTGCGGGCCCTGTTAACAAACACGGTGGCCTGAGGGTCAGTCTTTCTTTGGGGCTTGGCTAGTTTACTTTCTTACATAATTTTTTTAGAATTCAACAGCAGTTAGCCCTCATCAGTCCTCTGATAGGTGCCAGCCATCAAGTTTAAAAGCTAGGCCAGAGCAGTTTTCTGATGACAGGAACTCGTTTTTTGCTGATGTTCAGAAAATGCATGAGGCAGGAAAGAAACAAAGAAAAAAAGCGAGCACTTCGGTTCCGTGAGTGCAAGAAAAATTTAAGTCCCACCAAGCCAATGTTTATGCTAATACTCCTGCTTCAGCCCAGGACCTGGGCATGGTTTCAAATTGCATTTCCCTTACAGAGAATGAGGGCATTGGAGCAAAGACAGAGCACGTTCGCTTTTTCAGACCATCAGGGTTGTTAGTAGTAAAACGTTTTTCTGTCTTTGGAAAATGTAGAGTGATGGCTGTTTTCCCTCTGTCTGGTTCTTCGAGAAGTCCATAAGGTCTGTGGGCATGGGTGTGGAGCCGGCCTTTGGAGAGGGGTCCTGAGCTCTGAGAGGGCGGTGGACCAGAGGGGAGGAAGTTTCTGGCAAACGGGAGGAGGAACGCGTGTTCACTTTCTGGGCAGTGAGCATCCTGAGCTTGAGTGGGGCTGAGGGCATAGGGACCTCGATTGCAGAAGGAGGGCGGTGGAGGGGGGCAGGCAACCTCTAAGGGCAGGAGCCCAGTCAGGTCCAGTCACCTCGAACAAGGGGCTCCCAGAGAGTAGCCTGGAGGGGAGGGGGCAGGTTGAGCCCATCCACAGCCCCTCAGGTCCCCGGGGCGTTTTGTGGGACCCCCGGGTGCAGTCGCAGGGAGAGTGGGCCCTGTGACGACAGACAGGAAGTGATGGTGTTTGTCATAAATGAAACTCGCAAGATCAGGATGGTCGTCGCCAACCAGGACTGTCCTTTTCTATCCCCAGTACTTTCCCATGCACGCCTGCCCCAGTAACGCCAGGGTCTCCCCAAGTCAAATAAACTGCAGGTCCCTGGGGGCCCTTGGGGAACTTGGGAGGTTTTGCATCCCAAGCCTCCCACACCTCTGAGATCATCAGCATCGTGGGATAGAGTCTTGTCGGCCATTCGCAGAGGCATTCAAAGAACTTCTGCTTCATGCTTTCTATGCAAGCTTGTGAGTGGCCAGGTCTGTGGTATTGACTTTGTCTACAGTGCAGTAGGGCAGGCGTTGTGTGCCTGTGTCGGTGTGAGAGAGAGAGAGAGCTAGTGAGCGCAGGAGGAAGAGGTGGTGGGGGGCATCTGATGTATTCACTCCTGTCCATGTGTCCTGCGATGGAAAGTTCAGCTACTAATGCAGACACACAATGAGATGGGAGAACACCGACCGACCGGGTCCTACTGGCAGAAATGGCTCTGAAAACACCCGCTCAGGAAGAATGAGAGTCTCTGTTTTCATAGCAACTCTAAAGGCCATGGGTTTGAAGGCAGCCTGCCAGGATCAAATCCCACGTGCCTTACAGAGATTTGGGGGGAGCCCAGGGTTTTTCTTAAACATTATTTGGTTTAAATTATTTGCGGTGTGAAACCTCTGTTTTTAGCAAAAAAGAGAAATGTATCATTTTCTGTGGGGAGTCGAATAGGGGTCCTTTTTCCCATTTTCCACATCACCTTCCGATGCGTGAAGCTACGGGTGGTAACGGAATTGCTCCTCAGCAGCAGGGGTGGCCTGTGTTTCACTTGCTGCCTTTGGGCAGCGAGGTTTCAGCCGTTTAAGAAATGAACATTTATAGAGGGAAAATCGACAGGTTGTGCCTTTTCTGTGGAAAAGCAAGAAATATGGCACTGGATTTTTATTGCCTTTTCTTTCTGATGTGGAACTTAGGAGAAAGCAACATGAGTCCTGGACACTCAGGAAACTTTCTGGATCCACGAGCCTCCCTGGTTGCTTCTTTCCCTCTAGCACAACAGTCTGCCCCACTTAGTGGAGATCGCCAGGCTTGGGACCTCTGACTCACCCTGACACTGAGGGGCCAGTCTGAATACGATGGGCTAGATGAATAAGATAAAATAAGTGAGGCTAGACACAGCTTCTCCTCCACCAAGGGGGGAAAGTTGTTCCTGATTCGTAAAATACAGAGACACGCATGTGCCCGCATCCACCCTACACTACCCTCCCCTCACTCCCCCCACCTACCCACCTACCCATCCATCCATCATCTGTCTATATCTGTCTTTCTATCATTTATCTCTGTATATCATATTCATCCATTCATCTATCCATCATCTTTCATCTTTCTATCCGTTAATTGTTATCTATCGATCTATGTCTAATGTACCTAAAAGAGTCACTTTGGTACTCTTCATCACCATCTGGTCCAGGGATGCAAAGGTTTAGACACGACCCATTGAGCCTTCCTGGGTTTTTAAGAGAGTAGGTTGTGATTAGTTGAACTTTGCAAACAGTGACTGCAGAAATGACTAAGAGCCCTGAGTACTGGTCTGATGATGCCAGAGTTTGGGGTGACTAATTGGGTTGCCACCAGGGCACAAAGGAGCCAGGCATGTTCACCTTTATTGAGTAAGATTTTTCTCTCCCTCAATCTGCTTCTATGGTCTTCATAGCTCTTTAGCCTCAGAAAGTGCAGAAGTCAGTGGCGTGGGGACTGCTGGGTGTAGGCGTATTGTTTTTTGTCCATCCGCACCTTCCTAGGGTCTTTCATTCAGTTATCTGACACTCAGCAGCTATTACTGTGCATGGCCGCATCAGATGCTCTCCCAGCTCTGGGAAGCCAGCAGACAATGAAACATCATCCATCCATCCATCCCATTCATCCATTTAGTCGGGTCCTAAGCAATTCCTGAGTCATAAGCATGTACTGGTGGGCACTGTGCTGGAAGCTGGGGAGTCAAGGTGAGCAGATGTGCCCCGCAGGTGAGTTGACAGTCCCCCCTGCAGAGCCTCAGGGGGGAGGACTTAGGCATTTCAGATTATACTGGAAAGAGGAAAAGTCTTGCCTAAGTGACATCCAGTTAAGTCAGTCAACAAAATCAGAGATGCGGACGTGCCTCTGGACAGTATTCTCTGGTGTTCTTGTTGCTGTTGTTTTAAGCTTATGCTGAATGTTAACCCATTGAGAACAGTGTACCGAGCCTGTGGGTGGTATAAACTATAGCACATACATAATGTGTGGTTCAGGAATTAGCTAGACAGTGTCCAGGAAGATTGGCAAAAAAAGTACAAAGTTTTTTTTTGTTGTGAAGGTTTTATGATTTGCCTGTAAAGAAGGTCAGATACTTTTGCTGAACTTTCTTATTGTACTGTAGGGTAGGATTCTGTAGCAAGAAAATCAGTGGCAAATGCTGCCTCCTGGGCCCCCATTGACATAGAACATATGGTACCAAATAAATTCTTGGAGTGAATCAATCATTAAGTTTTAGATGTACAGAATGATCCAATATCAGTGCCCATCTTGAAATTCATTGAACAAATTCATTGAACAAATTCCAGAAAAGTCCTATTGCCAGGCATGGTTCTAGCTACTATGAATAAAGCAACAAACAAAATGAAGTCCCTGATTTCTCAGAGGCTTAGGTTCTAGAGGGAGGGACAGTAAACAAATAAACAAATACGTTTTGGATACAGGGAGGGTTTCCTGGTGAATTGGATATGGACCGTGAGAGTAACAGAATTCACGGAGGCCTTGACAGTCAGGAGAGGGAAATCGAGGAGAAGAGAGAGCCGTAGGACAGAGTAAATCTGTCTGATTCGGGCAGTTGAAGCCTGTCCACTGCACCTCCAAGTGGAGGTGGGTGTATGGGTCTGAAATATACACTTGGTGACCATGGGTTTGCTAGCACGTGGACCGTGTTTGCAGCCAGCTGCGCCCTGGTGTGAATGTAGGTGGAAGAGGACAGTCCAAGGATCGAGCCCTGAGGTCACCGTCATTTGAGTTGGGGACATGGAAGGATCAGGGGAGACTGGGTCCTGGGGGTAAGTATAGACAGTGTCTGCGGAGGAGGGAGTGTTGGGCGGCGCTGCCAGCTGCTGACGGGGTCCAATAGGAGGAGATCTGAGAACAGCTCCTTGGCGATGCCGGCACCTCAGGTGATCTTGCTAAGACCTGTTTCAGGGAAGCCCCATTGGATTGAGTTCCTGAGGGGCTGAAGGAGAAAAAGAGGAGTCTTGAGTGTCTTGAGGAGTTTTACTGTAAATGGAAACAGAGGAGTGTGAGGTGAACGAAGGAAGATGAGAGATGGAGAGAGAAAGTGGTTTTCCTCCTTTAAGATGGGAAGTGTTACCCCCAGTTCACACACAGAGGGCGACAGTCCAGCGGAGAGGAAGGAGAGGATGAGGTGGGAGAGGGGCCGTGTCAAGTGAGTTCGGGCTGCTCCAGCAAGGTGCCACGGACTGAGCTGGGTGGCTTAGGGAGCAGACGTGGGTTCTCACGGGTCTGGAGGCTGGAAGTCTCCATCAGGAGGGCAGGTTGGTGAGACTCCCTTCCTAAGCTTTGCACACAGCTGCCTTCTTGCTGTGTCCCCGCATCTGAGAGGGCGGGCACGCTCTCTGGTCTCTGCTCACAAGGGCGCCCTGTCATGGAGGATCCATCCTCGCGACCTCATCTAAACTTAACCACCCCAAAGCCCCACCCCCAGTACCATCACATGGGGGAGGGTAGCGCTTCAACATAGCAATTTGGCGGGACATACTCAGTCCATAGCAGAAGGGAAAACCACAGGTGGAAAAGAATACTCTGGAAAATAGTCTAGAGTATAAGGGCATTTTGCTGCTGACGGATCATGAGCTCAGAGGGCATAATGGGTGGGTTCGGGAAGCAGCGAGGAGCTTGCGATTGGGTTAGACAAGGGGGAAGTGCAGAGCCGTATGGGAATGGGATTCTGGGCAGAAGGAAAGTTCTAGGATTGTTGCGTTTCTGGTGACCAAGCTGAATGAAGGTACAGGGTGTGATGGGATTCTCCTGTTGGTCTTCCAGGGGGATGTGGATAATTCCTGAAAATCTAGCCTTCTTTGGAGAGTGGTCTTTTAATCAAATTGAAGTGATAAAGTAGGGAGTACTTTGGTGCGGGGGGAAGGGGGCTGCCTACCAGGGAGGCACTGGGCTCCCCGACCTTGCCGTTGAGCCTGGGGGGGAAGGGCCTGCTCTCCGGGTGGTGGGTTGTCCAGGGGAGGTGAGCCTTCCGTGAAGAATCGAAACAAAGGTAGAGGGCAGTTTCAGCCCAAGCGATAGAGTCCACGTGGGAAAACATGTCAGATTATTACTGTTCTTATTACAATTTTTGTAACTAATAACCAAAGGAGAGATGAGCATAGTGATTATTAGATAATATTTTGGGGTGTATTAGATGCAGCAGTTGCATTAATTTTGGGGACGTGCCCAGAGCAGTCAGTTATTCAGGAGACTGAACGAAAACACCTACGTTTAAGGGTAAATAACTTGGAAAAGTCTTGTTTTCTTTTCCAAGCTTGTTTCGTGCTTTCCTCTGGCTTCTTAGAAGGTTACGTTTGCGCTGCAGAGAAGGAAAGACCCTGCTGGTTCCTCTTTCCTCTTACGAGAACATCTTCCTTTATTTTCAGTTTTTGGTGGCATTTACTTTTGTGAACGTTTAAGAAGAAGTGCTGCGTACTCCATTGATACACTGTGGACCTCTGGGGGGTGTAGGATAAATGTGACTTCACTCCGGGAAAAGAAGCACAGCTGCTACAGTTTGTCTGAAACCCAAACTCCTTCTTTGGGTTTGGAGACGTGTTTTAATTAATATTCTCCACTTAAATCTAGTTACAGAAATAAAACTCTGCTCGTCTGTCTGCTCTGCAACGCGCCGGGCCTCTAATTGTATCGACAGCGCAGGTGCTCACATCAGAGTCTTGTCTCATCTTGGTCCTCTTGCACTTTATGTATCTCATCCACCTGGCGAAGCCCTACTGATGGAGAAATTGCTGGTTAGGCAAGAGAAATTTTTTTATCATTTTATTATTTTAAAAAACCCATTCATAAAATTATCTCGATTTCATCTGATTTTGAAATTGAAAGAAATCATCTTTGAGGCCCGTGAGGGCGTTTGATGGTCCCGTCCCGATTTCTATAAAAAGCTAATTATTGTAACTGTGGCTCTTGGATAGATTGCAGAGCAGAAAGGTCTGCTGTAACAGTGAACACGTGAGGGGGGCTCGTTTGCATCCAGATCCTTCTTCTGACTTCGCCGGAGAGAGAATATCCTCCTTCCTGTTATCCTGTGGGCCAGTCTCTCTCTAAACGTTTGCCCTAAAGAGACATCTCCCCCGCTGGCCACTAGAATTCAACAGATGACAAACCTCTGAGGTCAGGAACCTGTCTTCTTTCCATTAAGTTAGCCCAGCCTGAGCTGTGGGAGCTCATATTTGCGTTCTGAAGTGTTTTCTAATTTTAACACTCAGAGAACTAATTTTCCTATTAAGTGGTTTCCTGCACTTTCAACATTGTTATAACTTTAATCATATGATATAGTTGAGGTTGGAAATGATCTTAGTTACTTTCGGTGTTTGGGGAGAAGTTTTCATGATAGTGCATGTGAAAGGAAATAACGGAATTCCGTGATTTCACGAAGTGAACAGAAAAAAATCCCATCGATTTACGGAATCCTTTGAGTGCTGACCTTGTACCTGAAAGGGGAGGGGCAAGAGAAGGAGACACGCATTCACTGAGGGGCTCCTGGGTACCAGACGCTTGGCGCTGTTTGCTTCTTCCCCTGCCGACACCACCTACGCTCTGTTCTATTTGTCTCTTCCTCCCTCTGATGACCCTTCTCTCTTCTCCTGTAACTGACTCACTCACCGTTTTCTGAGCAAACTTTTGCGCCTGATGGAGCAGAGGTAGGAGAACGAGAGGCGCAGCAGGACGGGGCCGTGGAATGCACTGTCAGAGTCCTTGGAGGTTCAGAGAGAGGGGCGCGCAAATTGGATTTGAGAATTAGGTCATCGGTGCCCTTCAGTTTTGTGCACTGGTTGGAGGAGAAGCCAGATTCGGGTGGGTTGAGAATTGAAGATGAAGAATTTAAAAGTATAGAACTTTTTTTTTTTTTTTTTGAGAAGTTGTGTTCTGAAGAAGAGGCGGTAGCAAGAAAGTCAGGAGCTTCTAAGGAGACTTATTTTGCGAAGGTGCGAGACTGAAACATAAATACAGGCCAATGAGAATAGAGAGATGAAGGCTCAGGGAGAGTTTATTTTGTGGGTGGATGAGGACTGCTTGGATATCAAGAAGAGGGCTCCCTTAAACATTTTTTATATGCCGAGCTGTTACCTCCTTTATTTCTCATAACATCCTTATTACAGGGGAGAAAATCTTTTCCTCTACCCTCTTAGGTTCAGTAGGTAGGGGCTGTAAATTAAACTGACAAAAGACAGATTAACAGGAGAAAAGGGTTGAAAGAAATGAAAACAGAAAAGAAATTAAAAACCAAAGAAGCCAATAGGCTTGAGATTTTTACACACCATTTTAATAAAAGACAGTACATTGTGGAGAGGTGATCAGACAAAGGGAAAGGGGTCTGGGCTCCGAGGACTGTTAAGTATATGCGGGAATCTAACAGAAGATAAGGGGTTTTTTTTTCCTAGTAAGATTTGTTTGTGCAGAGTCATCTCTGGGCCATCTTTGTTTCTCCAGTGACAAGGGTTGTTTTCCTCCTGGTCCAAGAGCGGGGAGGGGAACACTTTCACAGTATTTTAGGCAGAAAGGGGGAGGGCAGAGAGTTCCTGCTGTGTCTGCTGTTTCTCAGTTGTGTCAGGGCAAAATTAACCCTATGCCAAAGTGGCATATTTTGAGGTGACAAGTTCTGACCCCCTTCATTGTGAACCACGTAAATGGCAGTGCCCCCATTATACAGATGAGGAAAGTCAATCAAGCATCTTGCCTAAGCTTGATTAGCTTCTAAGGGATGGACCTGGGATCCCATCCCATATCTGTCCAACTTTACAAAGGCTATTGCTTCTCTGTCATACTGTGGGGACTTCTGTGTAGAAGCGTGTTCCCAATAAACATTTCATGAAGTCTAGGAAATCCAGTGAGGCATTGCTCTAGCGCTAATTTCCTCCTTGAGATACTCAAAGCAATCTTATGCCAGTTTATTGGGAAGAGTGTTCATCAGCTTCACAGCTAACATCCTGTTAGTTAATTGGGGGCAGGGTCTGAGCTACCCTTTGTGATCAAGAGTGTAATAACTTTGAATTCTGATGTTTTGCAAGGTACAGTAATTCAGTCTAACTTGGGTCATAATAACAGCTGTCAACTTAGTTATTTTCATGGAGTAACTATAATACACTAAGATGGCAGGTACATAAATTATTCAGCTCACAATTCCAAAGTTTTATAGAGAGCTTGTTGAATTTAGAGACAAATGATGTGACATTGGGAAAAGCCAGGGGAAAATTATTCAATATCACATGCATTTTACAATTTAATTGCTGCCTGCTTCTGCTCCGAGTTGAACTCTGGAAGGCATTTTCTTTTCACAGTCACAAAATGCATTTCTCTATGCAGCAAATAAGATGTAGCTCTGGGGTTTTCTCAATGAAACACAATGAAAAGATTCAGTTGAAATTTTATTGTCTGTTGATAAACACTTGGTGCATGATTTCAGCCAGTTTCAAATGGATTTATTTTTAAACTCGGTTTCTGTAAATTGTACTGACAGTAAATAATAAAATCAGATGATTATTCTAATAGAGAAAACAAACACAGTAGAACTGCTTGTATTGCTGTGTCCTGGCCTTTTAGCGTCTTGGCTGAAACATGTTCTCTTGATGGGGCTTTACAGGGACCTGGGAACACAGCAAAATGCCACCCAGGCAAGGAAAAAAGACAGTTGCCATGCTGACTGCAGAGTATAGAATATTTAAAGATCGAATCCTCAGTTATGAGAAGGCTTTGTTTCTCTTAATTAAATCAGGGTGCAGACCACACCAGTTACATTCCAGAACACACCAGGTACATGAAAACTGGGACTTGAAAATTTCTGCAGCACACTTTTCATCTTCTTTCTTCCCATTAATACTGTGCTGGTCTCCTTCACAAAATAGTAGGCGCTTCAGCAATATAGCCAGTGTCCTCCCAACTCAATAAGGAATTTTTCTCACTCTCTCAGTGGGGTTTTGCTCTGAAACATGGCACGTGAACTCAGTGCCTGGCTCGTTCCTCTTCTGGACGGGGAGGGGCTTCAGGCACGGCGGGCACTGTGTGCTGTCTGTATGCTCCGGGACTTGGCACAGGGCAGATCCTCAGCGAACGGGCGTTTCATGGAATGAAGCCCCCGAGGTCTCAGTGTTCCTTTATGTGCTGCATTGTATCGTCACATGTTTTTGAGCTCTCTATCCAAATAACAGCAGCTCATGAGCATGCCAGAACTCATAAATGTTCATCGATAATGGGGATTTGCTTATGGGAAACGAGTGCCTCAGAGCGTGAAGTTGAGGCTTTAGCAGGGAGATGTCTGGTCCCTCTGGGACTGTTGCAGTGGTTCTGACCACGTGTTCATTTCCTCGCACTTGGGACTTGGGAGTGAAGGGGTAGCTTGAGGAAGCTGTCAGATGGTGTTAGACGCTCAGGCTTCCTTTCGAAACACTCACGTCTCTGAGAAATGTCCTAACGTTAAATGTCCATAAATTGGGTAAGCGTCAGGTGAGTTTCAAGTAATGTGTTAGCCCTCCGTACAAGTATCTGAAGCTTATCCAGAAGCGTTGGAACAAACCTCCCATCTCCATCTTAGTGATTCCTTTTGAAATATATTTTTAAGGATAAAATGGAATTCTTAGTAACCGATACTGCTGAAGAGGAATCCAGTTGTAGGATGACCCACGGCTCTTTGGAGAAAATGGTTCAGTTTGTCTGCAACCAGGAACATTAGTGAGAGCCGGCCATCCCCTCTGGCCAGTGGTTCACACTCGCCCAGGCAGAGGCATCGGATTTCACCGCCCTTTCTATCCCCTTGGTGTCGAGCACGTCAGTGCCAAGCTGCAAAGCGTTCTCTCTGGCTCCATCCCAGCCCATTGCTGACTGGAGGTGCAGGGCAGACAGCTTTGAAGTGTCACCGGGTTGGTTTCTAAAACATTCTTGTTTTAGCAGAAATGGATGCAGTTGACGTTCACGGCGATTCCTCTTTCCCAACAGGTTCTTAGCATGATCATCAATGCAGCTTACAAACCTGGAAGGGTATTACGGGAGTTACAGCTGGTGGAAGACCCACACTGGAATTTTCAGGAGGAGACACTGAAGGCCAAGTAAGTGTTTTCAATTCTGGGAAACGAGGGTTCTCGTTATTCTTTGCCTGCCACTTTGAAACTTGTCCTTCCTCTTTTTCACATGGCCCAGAGAAGTGGAAACCAACGGAAGGCTTGTTGTTCTGCAGTTCTGTGCACCACACGCAGAGTTTATTGTGTTAAATATTCAGAATAAAAATGTACTGATGGGTTGTTTGATCCAAAGGGGAACATTTATATAAAGAGAGGATTTCTCTTATCATTATTATACGTTTTTCATTAACAGATCTTAACATCTGATATTATAGAGTTTACGCCAGATACAATGTTCCTTACTCTGAGAGTTGACAGTTTTAAAAAATAGGAAGAACCAATACCTCTCTTTGCTTTTGGTTAATAGGCTGTAGGTGGACATGTAGTTGGTCACTTATTTTATTTGGAAACAGGCTAATTGGAAAGGTAATGTTTGCTTTGCTTTAAGTTTCTTGAACTCTGAAATTGGGAACACCCCCTGATCTGCTTTGCAAGAACTCAGTTGTTTAGGAGACAGATAGAAAAAGACCCATGTCTCAAGATAACTTCATGTTTAGTAATAGTTTTGGTGGTTTGAGAGGGCTTTTAATATCCACTTAATTCTTTTCAAATGGAATAGATCTTCACATAGATCATTATACAGGTCCACTTCCTGTATAATGGTGTCAAAAGGTATCACTTAGCTGTAACATTTGGAAAATGATGCTGTTTAAACAGTGAACTACTTTTCAATGGCTAGGGCATACCTAAGCCCTCCTTTAGGGAAAGTGCCTGTCCTATTTGTAGTGAAAATTAAGGAATATTAAATAACTTATATGACCAGTGGTATTTTCCTCCATGGTTAACTTACACCAGAACTGAGTACAGATGTGGAGAAATTCACAGTTATACGCATTCATTGTTAGTTACCCACTCAGCCTTTCCTGTGTCTTTTTTGAGCATCTCTATAATTTTAGATTCAACAAAAGTCATGTATGGTCTAATGATACTCCACTAAACCACAAAAGGTAAAGGGAATACGTGTAGATAAGGAGAGTTTTGGTTTGTTGGAAGGTGTCGTGTCAATGAAGGGTGACACCATACCTCACCCTTCCCTTCTTTCCCAAGAAATATTTAACTGAGCTTCACCTGTAGCCCAGAAAAAAATAAAACATGTTATTTTTCCAGTCTAACATTCTGTATTTTTCTACTTTATATAAGCTGGAGATCTTCAGCCACAGTAGAATACTTTATTATAATGTCGATTCATACTGGTAGTGGTGGCAGGAAACCCGGGCAAGTATTTATACAGAGAAACCCTTCTTACGTCTTGTTTTAAAATTTTTCTGTAAAATTCAGTACATCCAAAATACACCCAAGGATATGGAAATAGTAAAAGTACAACAATCTTCAATTCCATTAAAATCTCCCCTGCTCCCTAAGCTAGCCAGAAACTCGCTCCAGATTCCCAGAGTGACAGGGAGAGTTCATTTTGCACTGTTTGCACTCATTTTCCCATTGCCAAGTTGATCAGAGCTTTTATGAAACCAGCCTGATACAATCAAAACAGACACAGCGCGACCCAGCCCTGCTGTATCGTAAAGGCAACGTATTACCTATTATATCAAACATGACAGCGTGTTCCTTAGCAGAATCTTACACAGCAACTTATAATGAGAAAATGTGTGTCTGAACTGGATTTCAAGTGTCTGGATCTCAGTAGTATCTTAAAGCAGCTGCTAACAATGACAGATTTACAGTCAGTGGGAATATCCCTTATAATACTACGTGTTGAGTCACCTCTTTCCTTCTGATGTGAAACGGCAGCGTTTTAGATCTTGATAACTTTGATGTTTTCATTGGTGCAAAAGGGAGGAGAGAGAGTTGACTTCTTCCCATTTTGCTGAAAGGCTAAGATGCCTTCTTTCGTGAATAAATTAACTCAGCGAGGGCGGAGACCTGCGTTTAAGGCATTCAGTTGTCTTGGTTGTGGTCCTTGAATTATAAAACCACAGAGAGTGTTCTCAGTAAGAAAGGGCGTGAGATTCTTCTCTGTAGAGCTTTGGGAACGCTGTCACTTAGCATCTGGGGGTTCTGATTGGTTTTTTCCTCTTCTGAAAAGACCCATTTAGTTGAGAGGGTAGGGGTGACATTGACAAGGGTTGATCTGTAAATAGAAGAAAAACGAACACTGTCATCTACAGTCGTCCCCCAGCGATTTTGCCTATTTAGCCAACAACCATACCTTTTATACTAGAACAAATTATCGAAATGTTTGAACACCATATAAGAAGCCTATCATATAATGAGTCTTCAACATGGACTGAAAGGCAGAACCAGGAGTAGCTTGTGCTAAAGGAAAAGGGGATGCTAGTGTAGGTCACTTCAGCAGCTCTGGAAGAGGACGTTGTTTCTTTCCGATGGATTGAAGTTACTAAATTGACCTACATTATTTAGAATTTCGGGAGGAGGAATTTAGGCTATACCTGGCTATACCTTAGGGGGATTAAAAAAAAATCCAGTCCTCTGCTTTTAGAGACATTTACATATGTTTTCCAACATGTTATAGAATCTTCCTGAGGGGGAAAAATTGTTAACTCTTGTTTGAATGGCTTTTGTGACAACCTTTATAAAAGCCAGGCAGAGGTTTAATAGATTTTCCCAGTCTTCTTTTGTTACAGTTATGCAGAATATTTAAAGTGGAAATATCCTGATGTAATTTTGAGTGAACTAGATTTCATTATCACTTAGGCAGAAGCAAGGAGATAAAGTCAAATCTTTACTTTTAGGTGAGTCACGTTCAGCTCTATGGAAATGATATTTTGGTTTCTTTTTTCATAAACAGTGACAATTTTGTATGTGTTTTCATTTATTCTACCTTTTCGGGGGCATTTATTCATGCCCATGCTTTATGAACAGTAAGATGTAATATTTGACTATCAAGGAGATTTATGTGAAAAAGGATTCCCAAACTGAGAGACTTTTCACTGAAAAAAGATTTTGTTGGTTCATATGTTAATCTTTACTTTGCTCAGATGTGTGAAATTTGCTCTCATGAAAATGTATGCTGTAAACATTACGTTAAGCAAGCGGGTGAACCCGTTTCTGAAGAGAAGACTGAATTTCGGTGTGTAATACATTCATCAGGTTATGGGCGTGGCGTTTCTGGGTCACACACAGACCAGTTTAGGGTGTTCTGAATTAGAGGTTGTCTTTCATAAAATAAACGCCCACCCCATTTACCACACAGAGTTCCCATGACTTGAAATACAGGAATCAAGAAGGAAGAGAGAAATTTCTGAGGTTGAGTATCTTAAGACTGAAAGCTAGTGTTGCACTGACTCTAGTTCTAGATGAAGAATCTGTGACCAGTGAAGTAAAAGCTTTGTTTTGAAGGAAGTCGGGGCCACGTCTTACTCTTTATTGCTAATGAGAAGAGTGATTTTTCTCACTGTGTGCCACGCATCCTTATTTCTGCAGTTTTCATCTTTTTTTCCCCTTTTAATTCTTCCTTAAATATTTGAGGATGTGAATTCACTTGACAGGCTGGAGCCTTATTCTCCACTGTCATTATAGTCCTGTCACAAGTAAATCTTGCATCACAAGATTTTTAAAAAAGGTCCTGATACGGGTCATTTTGAAAGATGAATGATAGAACTTAGGCCAAATTGAAGTCATTCTGTTTGGACCAGCGTTGGTGTTTTCACTTTGTATTTCTTTTTGACTCAACGTGCATTTTGATTTTTCTCAACTCTTAACTGAAAGAGAAGAGACCGTTTTCCCCAGAACTCTTGTTTGTCCATCTTCATCTGTCTGTCTCCACCCTGCCACATGCACTCACATGTGGACATAAATCCCTACTTTGGCTGATAGGAAATTATTGGAAGGCTTACCCACACTTCCTTATTGATGTCAGGGGGAAAACCCCTTCATCTACCCTCTTAGGTTCAGTACCTGGGAGCCTGCAAACTAAACTGACAAAAGACAGCAAAAAAAAAAAAAAAAAAAAAGACCATTTCTTTCCTGGTGCAATGGATGTACACACAGAAGTGCTCTATGATGTGTAACGCAAAGGGACAGTTAGGGTTTGGAGCTTATACCTAAGTCATCCCTAACTTAGTGGGGGGGGGGGGGGAAGGGGGTGGGGAGAAAAGGCCTCTGGGGGAGAACAAATAGGTTTCTTTGGGAAAGACATATGGGTTTTTAGGAGAAAAACTGGGAGATAAGAAAGTTTGGAATAGTTTGTTTATGCAGGCAGGAGTGGCCTTTCTGTCTTCTTCAAGGTCGTGAAACTCCTCCAAGAGGGGATTTATGGGAGGTTTATCCCTAGGATGAGAAGCCTCCCCCCGACCCCCAAAGAGGGGATTTATGGCGATCCTCATTTCTCAGAAATTTCTGCCTTTAGTCAGATAATGGAAACTCCAAGAAAGCTGCTTTCTGCATCTGTTGGATCGTAAACATCTTCCCCTTAAAACAGTCTTTGTGTGCACTCTGAGACTCTGAGTGGGTCCCCACGTTCACAGCAGGGAGGCAGTCCTTCCTGGTCTCTCCATCGTTCTCTGCCTTCCTGTACTGTTTCGAAGTGTGCTCCCAGTCAGCCCTGCAATCACGAGGGTGGACAGCAGGTATTCTTAACAACCGTTCTGCACCCAGACAACCATTCTGTTTTTCACTTCCTGTATTCAGTAAATTACACGAGATACTCAACACTTTATTAGGATATAAGCTTTGTGTTGGCTGATTTTGCCCAGCCATAGGTTAATGTGAGTGCCCTGAGCACATTTTAAGGTAGGCCAGGCTAAGCTATGATGGTCACTAGGTTGGGTGTATCACATGCATTTCCGACTTACGATATTTTCAACTTAAGGTGGGTTTACTGGGATGTAACCCCCATCGGAAGTCAAGGAAGATCTGCACACAGCTGTGTAAAGGAGCAGGTTGACACTGCTGATGTGGAAACTGACAAGGTCAGCCTTCCTTGGTGGTTCTTTCTCTCTCAATTGTGCTTAGTTTTCCAAAAATTAACACAAGTGCTCTCAGCCAGAGCTACCACTACATGCAGTTTTCCTGGAAAATAAATTATCGTTCAGGATTTCAACTTGAAAATTAGGGTGCACATCAAGGACATAGTTTAATAGGCCCAGCTATTTTGATGTATTCTCATTTCAGTGGACTCTTAAGTTTAGTGACATGTGAAGTAAATAAAGACATGTGATCTGTTGCCAACTGAGAAGTTTATCATTATTTTGTACCAATGATAGTTTTAAAAACCGTATTGAAAGGTGACTCAAACTATTTCGAAGAGCTCACCTTTTCAGCCAGCATGGTTTACATCATTATTGAAAAGGCATTTGGATGAGGGCTGTAGTACTTATTTTTAAAACAGGAGTCCATCCAACCTGCTTTCCAGAAGATCTGGTTTCTAGTTTTTCTTTGGTGACTTCGTGCGGTTTTTCTTGGGGAGGAGAAAGTTTTTTTTTCTCAAGAGTCATGAGCAACGAGTGACACTATCTAGATTCCAGAAGCATTCTGGAGGGGTGTTCAATTACGTAGACCCCGGTGAGAATACGCCAACTGGGGATCTTTATTTTGGGATCCTGTTTTAGCCTGGTCGCCACATACATTGCCCATGGCACTGGGCATTTCTTTTTTTTTTTTTAATTAATTTATTTATTTATTTATTTATTTATGTATTTATTATTTATGGCTGTGTTGGGTCTTCGTTTCTGTGCGAGGGCTTCCTCTAGCTGCGGCGAGCGGGGGCCACTCTTCATCGCAGTGCGCGGGCCTCTCATTATCGCGGCCTCTCTTGTTGCGGAGCACAGGCTCCAGACGTGCAGGCTCAGTAATTGTGGCTCAGGGGCCTAGTTGCTCCGCGGCATGTGGGATCTTCCCAGACCGGGCTCGAACCCGTGTCCCCTGCATTGGCAGGCAGATTCTCAACCACTGCGCCACCAGGGAAGCCCTGGGCATTTCTTAAAAATATTTTTGTGAACTCTTAAGGAACAATGAAAACAAATGACAGAGAAACCACACACAACCTGCTTTGCTTTTAGAAAGTGAATGGTCCGCTTTGGAATCCACTGTACAAAATAGATCTGAGTAAGTGTGTGGTCTCTCCATCACTTTTTCTTCTTCGTTTCTAGGTATAGAGGCAAAACATACCGGGCTGTGGCCAAGATCGTCCGAACATCTGACCAAGTAGCGGATTTCTGCCGCCGTGTTTGTGCCAAGCTCGAATGCTGTCCAAATTTGTTCAGTCCTGTGCTGGTTTCTGAAAACTGCCCGGAGAACTGCTCCATTCACACCAAAACCAAATACAGTAAGTGCAAATCTGAAAAGAACGTTGGTCTGAGGGCCTACCCGCAGACCATGTAGTCGTGTAGTTGGTGGGCTGTTTTTTTGTTTGTTTGTTTATTTGTTTTTGTTTAAACACCTTTTGCATAGTTTTTCCTAGGAATTGCTACGGGAGAATTCTTTAAGGTTTACTTGGTAGATACTTGTTTCTCTCCTAGAGTAAGGAAGGGGTTGGGGGGGTGTCTCCAGCTCTGCTGGGACCACACTCCAGGATGAACTGCTTTGTGGTTCTCTCTAGGTGTCAGACACTAATGGATAAGTGTTTGTTCACACCCCAGAACCCCATGGCGTTTCTTGACAGTTTTATAAGTGCCATCTTTACGGACCAAATTCAAGTGGAAGGTACTGGAAATAGACAGCTTTAGTCCTGAAAGAAACCTACACTAGTCGGTCATTTTGCATATAAGGAATTTGAGGTGTGGAGGCTGAGTGACTTTCCTCTAAGGTACAGTGGTGTGGGGATGTGTGGACACACGGCCTCACTGCAGGGTGGGAAACAGCCGCTGTCATCCAGGAGCCGTGCATTTGGTATTTTCCTTTGTATGCCTCCAGCCATAGATAAAGTTTCCTTTGGTGTATCTGGTCCTTTTATGGCATAATGGGAGTTCCATATGGAACAGTTGAGGCTTTGGCTAATGAGGAAGCATCTCAATGTTGATCATAATTGAAAACTGGACCCATAATAGGTTTTAGTCAGTTGAGTATGCATTCAAATGATAAAATACATCAATCATGATTGAAAGTTGGTAAATAATTTTCTAACTATTGCTCTAGGTGGTAATACAGACATATAACTCCGTTACTGAATTCAGTAGTAATGACAGTCTCCACTGAGAGAGAAAAGAATAAAGTGTATAGTTATGTAGTAGGTAAGGAACACTATTTGAAAAGACAAAAGGTGCCCCATTAATTTGGGCTGTGTGTTTGCCAGTTGGTCTTGGTCAGATCGAGAGATGGGGAAATCCTTCGTGACCAGGACCCTCCAGTAGGTGTTCACTGTGCTTGTTGATGCTTCAAGATTCAGACTCGGGGGCAGCTGTCGGAGCATCTCCAGTGGGAGTGGTTGCCACCACTGTGTGCAGTATTGGGGGCAAGGAAGGGGAGCAGAGAGAAACTCCTGAAATAACTCTTAAGCTTGTTTGGCTCACCTTCTGTCTTAGTCTGCTCGGGCCGCCACAGCAAAGTCCCACAGACTGGGGGGCTTAAACAACATTCATTCATTTCTCCCAGTTTTGGAGGCTGGAAGTCCAGATCGAGGTGTCAGCAGGGCTGGTTTCTCGTGGGGCCTCTCTCCTCGCCCTGCAGTCGGCCGCCTCCTCGCTGTGTCCCCACAGGGTCCTCCCTCTGTGCATCCCTGGTGTCTCTTCCTCATCTTGTCAGGATATCGGTCCTGTTGGGTCAGGGCCTCACCCTTATGACCTCATTAACCGTAATCACCTCCCTAAAGGCCCATCTCCAGATGCAGTCACATTGGGGGTTAGGGCTTCTACATTTGAATTTGCGAGGGGTTGTGCAGGTGGCAGATGACACTTCTGTCCGTAACACCTTGTAAACACGAGGGCACTGGGGACAGGTTTCCCCCCTGTGGAGCTGTTTTCTCAGAACTGTTTCCTGAGGTGTAAATGGGATGTGAAGTTTTGATGGTCTCAAATGAAGGAATGATCTCTCTCTCACTTTCCCCCTCCCTCTCCTTTTAGTTTTCCTTCTCTCCTCCCTCCGCCTTGCTCCTGCCTCTCTCCTCCCCGTCCATGCATGCCCATGGGTGTAACCTTTTAATGAAGTTTTTAATCTCATCATCTCTCTCCCTGTAGCTTACTATTATGGGAAGAGAAAGAAGATCATTAAGCCCCCGATTGGAGAAAGCAGTGTTGAAAGCGGACACCCTAAACCGGCCAGACGCAGGAAACGACGAAAATCCATTTTTGTGCAGAAGAAACGGAGGTCCTCTGCCGTGGGCTTTGCGGCAGGCTCTGGGGAGGTATGTTCTGCTCGGAACTTCCCACATTCGATGGGGAAGCGCGGCCCTGGCTTCACAGCCAAGGCCAGGCTGAAGTTTGATGCTAAATGGTGAGAATCGTGAACTACCAGAACTCCCTCCTTATTTGTCGAACACAGACTTAACATTGCAGCGTCTCGGCTGGGAAGGGGCTGCAGGTGGGACCCCAGGTTGGACCATGGGATCCATCTTCCGAGGCCTCCTTGGACAGATCTCACCAGGAGGGTGGCACCGGCACCTGGGCAGGAGAGGGTCTGGGGGGGAGTTGTGGGCCCCCTCCCCCGCCTTCCCGGAGGCCCCCTCCCCCGCCACCTCAGTGCACCTTCCGTCCTCCTAGGAAAGTGAAGAGGAGGATGCGGACGCCCTGGACGATGACACCGGGAGTGAGGAGACCGGCTCCGAGCTCCGTGATGACCAGACGGACACGTCCTCGGCCGAGGTTCCCTCCGCCCGGCCCCGGAGGGCCGTGACCCTGAGGAGCGGCCCGGAGCCCGAGCGCCGGGCACCCGTGGAGAGGACGCGGAGGGGCCGGAGGGCCCAGGCCACTGCCAGCACCGAGGGGGCCCCCGGGGGCCCGGCCCCCAGCCAGGAAGCAGCGGAGGTAAAGCTCAGGCCACTGCATCTGGCCCGTCTGGTGTCCCCCGTGGGGCAGCACGGGGCCTCACTTGGGGGACCGCTCCGGCTCTGTTGCTAAATCAGGGGCAGAAAGCTTGGTGATTCCATGTCCCACAGAGCAGGATGGTGAACCTCAGGATGGGGTTCTGGGGGAAGTAATAGCACCCCTTTTTCTGGAAGGTTTTAAAACCACAGGGATTCTTGTCAGGAGAACAGACAGAATAAGTCCTCAAGGTCTCATTAAACACTAGGCTTTCCCTCCTTAGGAGACCTTGTGATGCTATAAAATGTGTCGTCGGGGTATCTGGTCTCCCCTGAGCCCACGTGTCGCACGATCAGCTGGAAGGTCGCTGGCACCAGCGTCACACACGTAAATGGGGGCATAGCGGCCTTGCGCCTACACCGGCTCCTGCCCCATCTCCTCCTCGACCAGAGATCCCGCACTCAGCCCCAGAGCTCCTGAACTTGGGGGTCAACAGCGGCCATCACTGTGCCTTTTTTTTTAACCTCTAAAGATACACAAGTCTTTGGAGCAAAGTCATAACCCAGACGAGTTGCTCAGAGCATCCCTGGATACCGGCCGCCTCTGCACCTGTCCAGGTGCCTAGTGAGGAGGCCGCGAGTGGTCCAGAAAGCCTGGCTCCGGCCCTCAGGGTTCAGAGAGGGTCCCGCCCTCCGGGAAGTGATAAAACAGCCTCCTGCTTCCCTTCCCTCTGCAGGAGGTGAAGCAAGAGGAGGAGGAGAGGCTGGTCCTGGAGAGCAACCCCTTGGAGTGGTCGGTGACAGACGTGGTGAGGTTCATCAAGCTGACGGACTGTGCCCCCCTGGCCAAAATATTTCAGGAGCAGGTACGGGGTTCTGCTGCGCAGCAGCTGTTTTGGTTCTGAGCCTCTGGGTCTTCTGTGCGAGCTGGCTTCCTGGGGCTTGGCCACGGCAGGGGGTGGGGGGCTTCGTCGTCCCTGGGGGCAGGGGAGCAGGAGACCCGGGCTCTACGTGTGGTCCCACCTGCAGCTCCGTGAGGTCTCTTCGCCGTGCAGTGGAGACGGCAGCTCCGGCCTCTACTAGGGGTTCTCGGATGCCCCTTGGTGAGGGCTGGGTCTTACGCAGCCTGGCCAGGCTGGGGTTCAGGGCTCCCAGCTCTGCCTTGGCTGGCGGGTGGGGTGCGCGTTGGCCCGTGGTGGAGCAGTTGTCGTCTGAAAGGCTTTTGTCTCCCCAGCTCCCCCCTTCCAGTAGAGAGAACAGGCTTCCGTTGGCCCTCTTTTCATTTGTGCCCGTTGGCATTTCTGGGCTGCCAGCTTGTGTAACACTAAAGACATAGGAGGCCAACAAACAAAAGCTCAGAGAACTGGCTACTGTGTCAAATCTGGAGTCCCACTGTCCCTGGCTGGTCTGCCTTCTTTTCTCCACCTCCCAGAATCTTCTTATGTTTGTCTTATTTATAACATTCAGGGCTTTTACTTCTCGAGAGAAAGAGGGAAAAGTCTACTTGATCTTCCCAGAGGCAGAAGCCCTCGGGCCGTTGCGTTTTATTTAATGCTGCTTTTGTCACTGTTTTCTTACTTTCTTCACTTCTTTCTTTGTAAATTATTTTAAAGTCTATGGTATGTTAGGTACTATGCTAAATTATGGATAAATGGGAGAACAATTGATATAATTTATACCTTAAAATTTTTTAATCTAGCAGATGAAATGATGTGCCGTAAGGAAGGAGGGTTTTTATATTTTCCCTTAAGTTAGTATGAAAACAAATCCCCACTCTAAATATAATCCACCTTGCACACTTCTCACTGGCCTCACACAGAAGGTTCAAGTGGAAGCCTGTGACTTGCTCTACTATGTTTGCTCAATTTGTTGACATTTCTTGCATTGTTTCACAGTGTAAATATCTTTCACAACCTTGCATTTCACTAAAGTACTGTTTTCCATGTCATAAATTAAAGATATGCCCATCTAGCTTTTTTTTAGATTATACAAACCAATAGTCTAGAAAGAGGGTAATTCAAGCATTAAATCATTAAGAAAACAAGAAAGGCCTCTGATTTCCCCTGTACCCAGTGAATTTCTCAGATTTTCTCCCAAGGCCACCAAAATGCAGTAATGAATTGTAAAAAGCAAATTAATGTGGTTCCCAGCTCCTCCCAGGAGAGGGTAGCCCTCAGTGTTCCAAGGTTTCCACTGATGGACCATTAGCGTCTTCTGCAGACACCCAGTAAGTGCACCGAACGAGTGAATGGTGGCTGGAAGGCCAGGCCACCTCCTCGCTGTCTGACACCAGCTGCACTTCCTCTCTGGGCGACACTTAAAAGCAGACAAAAAGAAAAAGGTTCCTTGTCTGTAAAGGACGTGGCAATGAGCATGTCCCTTCATTTAAACACACAAACAGGAAAGAAAGAGAATTGTGAGAAACGTGAGGACTTACATGATTTGGGGCTTGTTGAGAAACTGCATCTCGGTCTTGAAAACAAGAACAAAGCAGAAGGCTGAAATCCTGCTTAAAGCATTGCCCGATGCAGCATTTTTCCAGTCTGGTATTTATTACTAGCAGCACCTCGAAAACAGCATCGCATTTGAATACGTGACGAGTGCTAATGACACAGATTTAACACGTGTTCCAGCCGGTCCTATGTTCATTCAGCCTGCACCCACTGAGTGTCTGGTACAGACCTTGGAATATCCACGAGGCAGATACAGAAGGTATCGGTCTGTGTTAGTCTAAGGTCTTGTTTTGAGACTCACGTGCCACTTTGAACTGACGAATGTTTTCCACTTGGGCCTCTCATGGGACAAAGAACAGAGGCTATTTGTGCTGTGAAGGGCAGACAAGCTCAGTGTTGATTCCTTTCCTAAATATCTGGTAATAAGAAGGTGAAAACAAAGCTGATTTGTGAAAAAGGCTAAAATACTACTTATACTGAATCATCCTTAATTGGACTTTAATCCCTGTTTATAACAACATCTCGGGAAGTTTCGTGCCTTCCCAAGCCAAGGCATCTAAGAAGGAAACATTCCCGACACTCGGCCACTTCTAGGATCAACAAGGGGCATCTGCTCACATCACCTAAAAACTTGGCCCTACATACCTACTTATTTCTCTTATAGAGAGAAAAATAGGTAGAATTTAATTGATTATAGCCTTATTTCTATTTAAAGTTCTATGTTAGACCATTTCATCTGTCACAGTAAAAGGCTGTTCCCGGCGGGGCTACCTAAAGTCCGTGGGCACCTGAGCGTGTTTTTTGTTCAACCAGACCTTTAATTACTAATTTGTTCTATCACCTTTGAGCCCAAACACCACAGCTCTGATTTGATGGGACCTCCAGGCGTCGTATGAGTTTTTAGATGAATGGGGAGGAGCTGGGGGTTTATCCACCAGCACGTGAGAGAAATCACAGCGCGTGGAGTCACAGCTACGCGCCTTCACTCCCTGGATTCCGAGTCGTAAATTCAGAGACTACCGTAATCACCAGGAGCATTTACAAAAATTATAAACTTCCCGTTACCAGAATATATATGCTTTTTAACTCTGAAATGTTATAGTAACTGCTTAAAAAATCTATACTCTATAATTTCATGCTGCAAATATGTACATTATACAGGGAAACTCCACACGTCTATAAAAAGCAGGAAAGTCTTAAATAAAATTTTGTCTATTCATTCACCTTTTGTGAATCAGAGCCATGCAATAAGCAAACTACCCAAATTAGTGGTTTACTTTTAATAAAGAAATTCCAGGATAGTTTCAGGTGTTATCCACATTTAGACTAATTCCCTCCTCTTTCTACTTCTGTAAGCCCTGAATATCCCCTCTAAGGAACCACCAACTCCTAAACTGACCTCTGTATCAAAATAAATGTGATCTTCCCATGTACTAAGTATAACTTTCATGTTTTGTATTTTATCTTATTTCATTTCTTAAAAATGAGTAGTCCATTTATGGTAATTCTGTATTTAACGTAACAAGTGATTTGCCAACCATTCTGAATTATACGGGAGCATATTTCTAAAAATTAAATCAACTGTGAGGTCTGTAACTACATGATCAATGAAAAAAATAACTTATTTGGAACCAGAACAAAAGCTATGATGAGAGGGATTCTAAGGTGGGTTCCCCCCGCCCCCTCAATTTTTCACTCCTTTCAGTGGTGACTTGCATGATTTCACTCCAGTAGCTGGAATTTAGCTCATTATTTCTCACAACTCATTTGCTAAGATAATTCTACAGAACTCAAACTACAGTTTGCTGGTCCTTCTATAACTTGCACACCTTTATAGATTAAAAAAGAAAAAAAAAAACCTAATGATGTAATCAGCAGGTGGAATTTTCTTGCTAATTTTGTTTAACTCTCCCTTTAAATACACCATTCTTATTTCTAGTTAAACCACATTTTTAGATTGCCAGCCTGGCATCTGACAGACAAATAACCTCTCTGCCTTTGTAAAAATGCTGAGTACCCCTGAGCTGTATCCATTTTAGCATTCTCATCCAAAGTTTCCAAAACAAGAGGGCTGAAATATATCCATTGTAATAAAGGGCAGATAAGTTCTCCATGCTGGGAACCCCAGTTCTAGGAAATTTGAGGAAGCTCACAGATACCCCAGCCTGTGTTCTCCCTGCCTTAAATGCCATTTCCGAATCTCCCATCGCTCTTCCAAGGATCAGCCATCATCCGAGCACCTACATGTGTGCTGGCGTGGTGCTGGGCACCGTGGGCGTGGAATGGGAGGTCACGACCTTCTGATGCTCAGGTTTCTCCAAGTCAGAGGAGGTGGATCACTGAGAAAGCCCTTGATTTCCTGTTAGCCGATGATGTGTAAGATCTCCTCATCTCAACAAGAATTTACAGATAACCTATGTGCAAGGCACTCTATTAAAAGCTGCCTGAAGACAAAGGTGGGTAAGATGCTTGCAATTCTAAATGCTTCCCGTCAACTGGGGACCACGGACACATCAGCAGCTGGCAGCAGCACATAAGAGACTGAAACATTGTCATCGTCGGTGCAGGAGAGGACGCAGCTGTAGGCAGAGAAATCTGGGAAGATATAGCCTGGAATCGGGCCGTAGAAGGTGATGCCGACTGCGGGAGTGAGGCCGGGTCAGCTGAGCCGGAGCACACACGAGGCGTCTTGGCAGGAAGGTGAGGGAGGTGGGCTTACAGCTGAGGTCCCCGGAGCAGCTGCTGGCTGCGAGGTTGGAGAGCAGGGCCGAGGTCCGCGTGGCTGATAGTCAGTCATGCTACCTGTCCAAACAACGTGCTTTCCCAAAGAGTGTTCCGGGAAAGAGCCCAGATTCTTTATCCAACTTTGTAAAAGTAATTTGGCAGTTTTAGCACTTAATCTTGAGGCCCCGCTTTATCTCAGGCATATTTTACGATGCCTCATCATCTCGGGAATCCTTGCGTGTCCGTTGTGCGCTTCTGAACGCTGCCCCAGACGCTTGCAAACGCATCTTGTGTTTCTCAGAGTCACTGTCACTTTTCGGATGAGCATGGAATTTGATAGCAGCGGCCACCCTGGTGCTGACTGCACAATTAATTATAGGACCGCGGGACCGAGCACATTTGTCCCAACAGGCAGGAGGTCAGAGTTCGGGGAGTCATTTATGGAAGTGGATCAGACTCTGTGCGTATGTAAACCGGCGTGTCTTCGTGGTTGATTTAAGGCACTGTGGATCCCCCAGGGTCAACACTTGGGCCGTATGGGAAGGAATCCGTGGTCCTCAAAGCTCCGTAAACACTGCATTTACTCCCACTCTCTGCCCTGGAAAAGACAAACTGAAGGGCCATCTTTGAGTTTCTATTTGGGGATTTGGAGACCCCTCACCACTGGATGTGGGGTTTTATTTTGAGGCTATCTGCGGCTCAGTCAGTCCACTGTCATCGTCCTCATTTCTTCCCATAAGAGAGTAGGGAGTCCTCGGGAGCTGAGGACTTGACTTAAAGGAGCTACTCTTGGTCCCTGTCAGCCTGCTTGAGGCACCTCGCAGGAAGCACTAGTGGGGGTGCATTCCGGTACATTCCAGCTCACCCGACAGATGGCACAGCTCTCCCTGCAGGAACCTCGTGACACTGCTTGTGGTGTCTGTGCTATAGACTGAATGTCTATGTCCCTCCTAAAACCCATATGCGGAAATCCTAACCCCCAGTGTGATGGTATTTGGAGGTGAGTCTTTTGGGAGGTCATGAGGTCATGAGGGTGAGGCCCTAACGATGGGATCAGTGTCCTTATAAAAGAGACCTCAGACAGCTTCCTCCCTGCTGTGAGGACACAGCGAGAAGTCTATGAACCTGGAAGCAGGTCCTCACCAGACACCCCACTGAATCTACTTGATCTTAGACTTGCAGCCTCCAGAACTGTGAGAAATCCATGTTGGTTGTTTATAAGCTACCATCCCATGGTGTTCTTTTTTAGCAGCCGGAACAGACTAAGGTAGCCCAAGAATACCCTATTCTTTCTCCTCCACTTCTGTTCACCTTCCAAATTCTCTCTTACCCTTACCTTTATTTAAAAAAAATTTTATTGAGGTACAGTTGACGCACAATATTGTATAAGTTTCAGGTGTACAACTAGTGATTCACAATTTTTAAAGGTTATATTGCATTTATAGTTATTTCAAAATATTGGCTATTTTGGGGCTCTTAATCCCCACCCCCATCTTGCTCCTCCACCTCCTCTCCATCTTTTACCCTTTTACCCTTCTGTTGACTTTTAAGTTTACTGAGGCCAATTCTTCCCATTTATTTATTCAGCAAATGTTTACTGAGCACCTATTATGTGCCCGGCAGGCATTTTTCTAGGTGCTGAGGATAGAGCAGGGGAAAACAAAACCCCATGCCCGCATTGATATGCCTTATCACAAGGCAGTTAAACGTGAGGCCAGCCTGGCTCCCCCAGCCGGGGCGAGTGTCCCAGGGCCCATCTCTGGCTCTGGGTATCTTTCCAAATTTGCCGTTGGTAGCTACTTGCGCAGGTGTTTCTGCTCCCTGGCTGCAGAAGGAGGAAGCCAAGTCTCACTCATTTTGTATCTCCCACATCTCCTTTGGGGTCTGACATATGAATAATTTAATAAATATTTGGCAAAGACATGAGAACAGCTTTAAAAGGCTTATAACACCTCCCCCAAAATTAAGATCCATGAATTTAGGAGGGCATTCCTTCTCTTCCCTTGGCTGTGGTGTGTCAGGAAAGTGTAGAAACTTTCACTTCAGAAAGAAAACCAGTGAGAAATACCGATTCACATCAGAGATGTAGATGCACTGAAATGCTTTTATTGAAAACTAGTCTGTGCATCCAGAAGAGTATATGTACTGTTTGTACATATGGGGCCTATTAATAAAAGGGACACCCATGAAAGCCACCAACCCAAGGAAGAATCAGGAACTTTGCAACATGGCTGCATCTACCAAGGCCATCCTCCCTCTCACTCCCCTTTATTTCCACTGGCAGTTAATACTATTCAGAATTTTGTGTTTATTGTGCTCTTGTTTGATTTCCAAAATGTTTCCCAGAGTAGCATACGAATGTACCTTTCTACTCATCACGTAGAGGCTTCTGTGTCAACACTTAATATTGTCAGACTTCTTAACTTTCGTGGGTATAGAATTATATTGTAATGTGGGCTTAATTTGCACTTCCCTGATTCCTGGTAAGGTTAAGCATCTTTTCTTAAATTTTTCACCACTTTTGTTTCATCTGTGAAATACCTACTCATGGTTTTTGCCTAATTTTTAAAAATAGTTTATCTTCTTTTTATTGATTTGTAGTAGCTCCTTCTGTATTCTGGATACTGCTGCCATCCTTTGTGAGTTGTTTACGTAGCAGGCTTTTTCCCCCCAGTTTGTGGTTGGCTTATCTGCTTTACAGTAAACTTTAATGCATCCGATGGGAAGCATCTGAGTTCTGGCCAACGCGCTCTCTCAGCGGACTCAGTTTGCCACCTCCTAATAAAGGTCCTTGCCTTCAGCCTCTCATCCCTTCCCTGCGTAATTCATTCTGATACCCTGTGGCCAATATTAGGTTGCAGACACACCTGATAAAGTTACTTATCTGCTTAACGTCCTTCGGTGACTTCTTATCACACATCTCCAGAATAAGTCCCCAGTTCCTGTCTGGGCTCATCTCAATTCTGCCTTCAGTGTCTCCGCACGCTCCTTGAATTCCATGCACTGATGAACCACTTGTGTTCCCTGAGTCCGTCCTCGCCTTAATACTTCCCACTGGACCCCTAGGTCTGAGTACCTCATTGTCTAATCTCTGAAGCCTTCCTTGACTCCTGTAAGATCGGCTCCGTAGCCTGGCCTGATGGGGCCCGTAGCACTACGTCCATACATTAAGTTCCCTATATCATAGGGGTCTGCTTATTTGTCTACCTCCCTTAAGATTCTTGGCGTCTCCAGGGCAGGAGTCTTTGTTTTGTTCAGAGTGATGCACCCAGAGGCCTTCAGGGTGCCTGGCACCTAGTAGGTGCTCAATAAATGCCCGTTGAGTGATTGAATCGGTGACATCCTCCACTCAACGTGGTGCATGCATATGGCGGCCACCTTCACTGAAACCGACTGTGGAGGGTTATACAAATACTTTAGGGCTGATTTTCAATTGTGATTAATCTGTGTGTCCAAGGGTAGCCATCACAACCTGGTGCAGATGTGAAGAGCTGAGCTACAATTTTCCCCCCAAAGTTTAATTTCAGAAAACCATGATCGGAGTTCCACCGCTGTCCCTCACCAGCTATGTGATCTTAATTAGATCAGCCAGTGTTGCTGGTCTGCACTCTCCAGGTCTAGTTTTGATAGAATATATGTGGATTTGGCCCTGAAAGTGGACTCAGCTAACAGGCCCCAGGCCATGGGGTACCATTATTTGCTTCGTGGTCTTATAGGTATAGCATGTGAAAAGAATGTAAAATAACGTGTAAAGGCACGTGTAAAGGGAAAAAAGATATAGCATCAGAAATTCATTGACAGTTTTATGAGTTTGTCTCCTACTTTCAGGGCGTACTCAAGGCTGCTCTGCTCCCTTTGTGGTTTGACGAGGTCAAGTTTGAGTCTTGGTGGAGACATGGCTTACAGTCGCACGCATCACAGCCAGTGCTTGTCCGTAATTTAACAATAATAAATGGCATTTGCATTGATGCTTTTTAAGTTCTTTATTGCTTCCATACGTCTTAGGGGATAACAGTGCATCAAGGTGGCTTTCAAAACCGATCAAATGATAAATGTTGCTTATCCTTAAACATTAGTCTTCGAAGGCAAGGCTAACAGTTATACCCATTTGGGGTTTTTTTTGCTTTAGTTGCTTTCAAGGCAGCTAGATAAACAGTTTAAGAAAAAAAGCTGCCTATGTGAACCTCACCGACACGCGGTCCCTGAGATACGTGCCTGCGTCGATGGTGTAGCTGCTGCGGCGCTGTGGCTCACGGCGGCCCTGGGGCCCTGCTGCTCTGTGTGGCGGCGAGTCTGCTGTGTGTGCCGCCGTCAGTGTCTGCTCCCGTTCCACCACGACCTTTATCGTTACCTCGGGCCTGCAGGCTCTTGGGCCCTCGTTTACTTCCTCCAGAACATGAAGCCTGGGTGAACAGGAAGAGGGGTTGCCTTGACACTCAGTAACCCAATCAAACGATGTCTAGATAAATAAACCCGATTCTTACAGGAAGCAAGCTGGTGAAGAGGCAGAACCCACTGGGGTGATCGTAAAGCCTTGGGCTGAGCCTTTGTGCCCTTTCTTTCTATGGTGAATGCAATTTCACAGTGATTGAGTGAACATCCCCATCGTGGGGACCCCTGGGTATGGATGCAGAAGGGCCAAGTAAGATAGCACAGGGAGTAGACTTCAGACTCCTCATTCTGGGTGACACAGGTTGTAAATGTGGGGAGGGGGTGTGTGTGCACGGGCACACACACATGTGTCCAAGTACATGTGTTCTCCTCTGTGGAAGATCGTGCTGTGGCATCTTCTCACCCCTTCTGATGGTAAACTGTCAGGGCTTGGCAGGGAAGAGAGGACATTTCTCTTGTTCCTGGAGAGCCCTTTCCAGGGCTCAGATAGTCACAGAGCAGAGCGGAGGGAGGACACCAAAAGCCCAGGAAGGACTGGATCTGGGGGCCTGGGGCTTAACCAGCAAGAGGTGATGGGCTTAGGGAGAGCCCAGCCCAGCTCTTCATCCCCTCCAGCCCAGGCTGGAGAATTTCACAGCAGCCAGTGTTATCTTAGCAGAAAGATTTTATTAGCCAAGAGATCAGGCAGCCATCAAGCCAAGTCGCCGTCTTGGCCCGTGCTCTGCAGGCTCAGAGGGAACGAGAGCCGCCCCCATGCCCTGGGCCTGGGGTGAAGCCCGTCGTGGCTCACATGTTCCCCACCCCCACCCCCGTGCACCCTGTCCCGCCTGGGCTCTAACCCGGCTTTGTCTCCTGGCAGGATATCGACGGCCAAGCGCTCCTGTTGCTGACCCTCCCCACGGTGCAGGAGTGCCTGGAGCTGAAGCTGGGGCCCGCCATCAAGCTGTGCCACCAGATCGAGAGGGTCAAGGTGGCTTTCTATGCCCAGTACGCCAACTGACCCCGCCCGCCCCGCCCGCCCCACCCGCCGTCCCGGTGATGCAGTGTCTCGTGTCTCGAAGGGTTTCCGGGACTGGACCTTCCGTTTTCCCGGGATGCGTCAGGTGGTGCACATGCTGTGTCCCCACAAGGCGAGAAGCACGAGGGCCTCCTCTGCCCACCAGCCTACTCGAGGTTTCCATGTTTCCAAAGCACCCCGGGCCCCGCAGCAGTGGCTCCTGGAGGGTGTGAATTTAAGCTCGTACCCTGCAGATGTGGACATGCATCTCTGCAGACCACGCCCCCGCCTTTCTCCCACCCCAAACCAGGCAGGTTCCTCGGAACAAGGTTTCCTAAACCAAGGCCCACACTTCTTTGAAAACTAAGGCGCAGGTGATGTCTTTTAGGTTGTGACCCAGGAGGAGGCCTTGCAGATGGCTTTAGTGTGATTGTTCCCAGGCACATCCATAGATGCTTCTTTCAGGTCGACACGCGTGTAGCTGTTGCTGCAGTTTGATCTGGTGGTGACTCATTTCTCACGCACAGCTCTAGGCGATGTTTCAGGATGGCAGTTAGCAAAGGAGGGACTCCGCCTGTCGGAGGAGACTTCAGAAAGTCTGGGCAGAGAAGGAAGGCCGGGTGTCATGACAGGGAGATGGGCATCCAGGAAGTCTGCAGGGAGGAGGCGTGCTTGCAGCCTTGTACAGAACCTCTGAGATCTCCGACATGCTCATTTAACTGTCACCAGGTCAGGGAGGGTCTCCTCTAGTCTCTTGGGGCATCTTGAATTGTGTATTGAAGGCAGAGCTTCATTCCAGAGAGCAAGAGCGGGGAAAAGACCTGAGGGAAGCTGTTGGTCCAACAGCTCCTTCCCTTAGAGGGACACTGTACTGGGTCTCCCGAGGAGGGTCCCTTCAAGCCCCGCCCTGCTCAGTCACCCCTGCCCCGGCACACACATCTCCCACGGGGTGATGAGGGGCCCTGGCCCTGGAGGCAGCCCCACGTTCTCCTGGCTCGGCCTTTGACTGACCCCGTCATCTGGGCTGACTTTGAATCACCCTGGACCTCCTTCCGGTAAAGTAACAGGTTTGAACTCTTAGGCGTGTGGCACTGACACGTGTGCCCTTGTCCCCATCCTGCTCCTGCTGTCAGGGAAGAGTCCACATTGGCCAAAGCGAGAAAAAGAGAGTGTGTAATTCCTGCAGCTCACTCCGGCTCTGGTTTGCTTAGGACATTTCTTGGCTGTTTTCATTAAGTGGGTCCAGTCGTTTGTAGAGAGATCTGTGGCTCCGGGGACCAGCTGGTCTTTTGTACCAGGTGCTTCGTCTGTGTGCACCCTGGACGGATCCAATATATTCTATGAAGCCCGAACGGACCACTGTATTCTGTGCTGGTCGTTGCCCAGAAGCCTTTTTAAACTTGTGTGAGGAAGCTCAGGCCCCACGTTGCCCAGGAAGAGTGGGCGCTACCCACCCTGCTCTTCCTTTATGAGCATAATTACCTCGACCTCTTCTCTTTGACGCGAGTGTCAGCAATTCCAGGAATAGTATCCTGGGTTGGCTGACGAGCTGATCATATTCGTGCCACATATGAGGGCTGGTTATCTGTCAGATTTTGAGAGGCTCCATCACTAAGGCTAACCTTTGTCAACATTCTGTCACCATTACGGATGAAAAGAGAAAACATGTGGTCGAGACTGTCGTCCCCCCTGTAGCTGATCCTAAGTCAAGTTTAAACGTTCGGCACTGGACTTGCCGGTTGCCTCTGCTGGGAGGCCCTGTGCCTGGCCTGTGCAGACGGGCAGCCGTCCGTGAGGATCCCAGCCTGGCCTGCGGTCCCATTTCTCTCTCTGGTTCCCCACCGCTGCCTCCTCAGCCATGTGCTTTTGGCCTTAAACGCTCAGTCCCATGGAGCTGAACTCTGTCAACCAGTTGGAAAGGGCATCCTTTTCATGGTTTGGGGCATTTTCCCGTCGCTGACACGTTTGTGATCCTTCACTGTGGCCTTTTTGAGCTGAGTTCTTCCCGTTGCGTGTGGGACGGGAATGAAGGGATGTGAGGGCTGCAGCCCCCTTTCAGAATGAATGGCACCTTCTCGTGCCCGTTCCAGGAGTGGCCCAGAGGGGAGGGTGCTGCGTGGGAATAAGTGGCTCTCCGGGGGGTAGGGGGAGTCCCTGGGGCCCACGCAGAGGAGCTGGAGGCCTCCCACCCGGCAGCCCGGGGGAGACGCGGCCACCATTGCTGGGGAAGCATCCTCTTCCCGAGGGGCCAGATGCCCAGAACTCTCCTTATCCTCGGTCTCTTTGTGGGATCTTCCCTGTCAACCACCTGCGCTCTGCGTGTGCCTGGCGGGGAGACGGCTGTGGCCGAGGCAGAAGAGGCCTGGCTCTGGGGCAGGCGTCCTAAAGGCTGTCTGCGTGCCATCTCCCTGCCCTGCTGCGAGCCAGGAAACATTTTAGGGGCAAGAAGATACTTTTGCTCTGAGTGTTGCCAACGTTGCCCTCCAGTTCAGATTCTTTGGGGACTTCTGTGATGGGGGTCTGTGCTTCTTCACATCAGCAGGACTTGGGCTGCGTAAGTGTCAGGTGGTGTTCATTTCTCTGTAGGATTCCCCTCTCACCAGCTTCTGCCTTAGAGAAAGGGCCAGTTTTCAAGGAACGTTTTACAGCGTTGTTACTCGGTCTTCGTCCCTTATGGCGGGAAGAGTTGCTCTCACACCTGTAGCCCCCAATGCACCCCAGCGCCTAAGATAAACGTTTCTTGGTTGAAACACTCCAGCTGGCAATGCCCCCTCCCCTCTTCATCCCCAGATGCTCCCGTCTCCCCGCTGTCTCTCTGACAGCGCTTTGGGGTCAGAGGCCTCTCCTCTGTGTACCTGCGTCCGGCATACACCGGGTTGCTCATTACCTCTGGGAACGGCCCAAGAACTGTGTTCCCCTTCCCGGCCGAGCAGGCCCTGCAGTCTGTATGTACAGCGTGTATCACTTGAAAAGCAGAAATGCCACCTCATCTCTAAGGCTGAGAGTCCGTCACTGAGTCCCGCCCTAAAACTAATGGAGCTCGTATCCACCTCTGACCTCTTGACTGCTTTTGTCCTGTGTTAGGAAAATATCCTGTCCACAAAAATATAAACGTAGAAAGGTCGCCATTCCGGAAGAACTTCTTCGCTTTAAAAAGAAAAATAGCAACAGCAAAAACCCAGTTTCCTTCACCACAATGTTGCATAGCATGGAGAAATCCATCACTTTTAAAATTAGGTTCATTTGATCAAAGTTTGACTCAGAGTGCTTGAGCTGTACAGCTATTAGGTTGCTTTGCCTTATTTGATCATATTTGAAAGGTGATTTCTTGTGTTTGCTTTGATTTGTTCCTCAATAAATTAAAATGACTCAGGCCTTTCACACTGCCCCCTTTGCCCCACACTGAAGTCTCTGGAAGGTTGATTTTGATCAGCCTTTGAAGATTGGTCTCAGTTTCCTTAATTTGTGTCACAGAATCTTGAGTGTTGTTATCAGGCAAGTTCTGAGATTTGCCTTTTATCTTAAACCAAACGCCCCTTTCTAAAGGCTGTTCTCCCTTCGTTTTGGAAGCGTTAGGGGTTTCATACTTCTTTTGTCGAACGCCCGTTTGTATTTATTTCTCTAGATAGAACTATAAAAACAGGTGTTAAGTCTTTGTGGTTTGAGCGTCATTGTTGCTTTTTTGGTTAAGATGGTGAATCTAGGCTCCAAGTCCTACACTATTCTATCTTTAGAAAGCTGTGGCCAAGCGTGCAATTATTTGAAGGGAAAAATAGTAAATTTTAAGGTATCTGTAGTTTTTAAGGAAAAAGTAATCGTTGGGGAGACATACATACTGCCCGTGTCTCTCTGGTGCAGTAACTAAATAGCAAGGGAGGCTCTATTGGCAACGATTACACTGTAATGATTCTTTTTTTCCTTCACTTGTTTTTTTCTGTTAAAGAGTTTTCTGGAAATTGCTTTACTCACTTCAACTTAGTTGAGTTTTTACATTGGGCGACTCTCATAGCTTTTACCACTAGAGTTGATTTATACGTATCCCAAACACAATGTGCTATCCCAACTGTGCTATTTTTGACCCACTTAAGTCACCTAAAAATTCTAAGTGTTGACACATGATGCTGCCTTGGGTTTTGGTTAAGAAAAGAATCTCTGGTTTAGATGATCGGTAATACAATTTCCTGAGCTGCAGACTTTCCATTTTCTTGGTTTTGTTTAAAAAAGGCTAGGATACGGTACCAGGGAGTCCCAGTAGGTCAAGACTTACATCACCAGGCAGAGTGGGTACTTCATGTGGACCGAAGAGATGTGTTGAAGAAAAAGTAAAGTTCTAAGAAGCATTTGCTGAAAATCACTTTACAGTGGGCAATCGGAGACAAAAGTTTTTAAATGACAGAAAAAAAATCATCTCATTTGTTGTTCAAAATGGGAGCCAGCATGATATCTAGAAGCATAAACTACCCCTAGTTGTGAACGTCAAAGCCCTTTTACTGCTTTGCATTCCAGTTTGAATAGTTTGTATTGGAATTTGATTCATATCTTGTGTATGTTTTGGTGCATAAAAGGGAAAAGTTGGTGTTTTTACTTTAGATATTTGCAGGACAAAGGGCATGTCGTGGTTTGCTGTAAGATTGTATTCTGTATATATGTTTTCATGTAAATAAATGAAAATCTATATCAGAGTTATATTTTAATTTTTATTCTAAATGAAAAACCCTTTTTACTTGAAAAAAATTGTAAGCCACGTTGTTAATAAAGTGAGAATAAATTCTATGGTGGTGTTTGTGTCTTTATGTGGGAAGTTATTAAATATTGTTTTTAAGGTTTGCATTAAGATTTTTTTTTTCTCACCATGCACTGAAGCAAATGTTTATAGGGTGTTTTTTTTTTTGTTTTTTTTTTTGGTTTTTTTTATGGTTTATAGGGTTTTAATAACTAAGGCTCTCAAAATCCTACATTACCTTTCAAGGTCACCTGCTAGCTCTGGATCCTTTTACTCAGGAACTTGGGTTTATTCTTTTTATTAAAACATTACTGTACATCCTCACGATCACCTCTAGCCTTCCCATTTTCCATTACTTTAGTAATTTTATGATTACCTGGTGCATTGCTAGAAACACTCCTTTATGTCTATGAGAACGATAAGTAAACAGCCATATTTACATTTTTCATTGCCCCTGAAGTGTCACAAATAGGTCTTAGGCATACAAGTTGGAAGAGGAATCGATATCCTTGCACCCATCCTGCGGTCTCTGTCGCCAGATTAGGATGCTCCTTTCCCCTCCCCCACTGCTGCTTCTGGTAGCATCACCGAGGGACAGATAAGGTGAGGGGAATAAGGGGCATTTAGGGAAGGGAGGTGGGGGAGTGCTGAGCAATTCTTCCTTCCAACCACAGACAATCTCCAACATCTTAACTTCGCTTTAAACATTTTCTTTTGCCCTGCTGGCAATCAAGTTCTGCATATAGATTTTTTTGTTTGGTTTTTAATTATGGGAGCTTTGCCTCCTAGTAAAGATTTAATAACAAAACAAAGCCTACGAGGGCAGACAAGAGCAGGAAGCATATTGTTCGTTTTCTCAAAATATTCTAGAAGCATCTAGGGCAGGATTATGTGGCCAAGTACATATGATCATCGTATTTCTACTTGTGAAGAAGACCTTTGACAACAAATCTAAAGACTAAATTTATAATAAAGTGAAAGCTGAACATTTTTCCAGACTTCTAAATTGAATGAATTAAGGCAAAACAATATCTACGTTTCTCTCCATGTTGCCACCCAAAGCCTATTTCTGATTCTTCTGCCATCTCGCAAGGCTGTTGACAGCTCCCAGTTCACCAGAAGCTGCTGCCCCTTTGAGTTGGCTTCTGGTGGTGCTGCTACTTTATTCCAAGCCTCTGGGACAGCATCCTGCTTAAGGGGGGTGCAAAGACTGCATTAACAAAATACTGTATGTGGATGTGACCTTGGGTGACTCCAGCGTGAAGGCTGGGCATTTAACCGGTGGGGTAAAAATACTCCATCAAGATAATAGATGGGCCACAAAGATTTACTAGGGAGTAACTTCATCGAGCCCTTTTCTGGAAGTCAGCCCAACCCGAGCTGCCACACATCCCATGTAATGTGGTTCCTTGGTTGTGTCTGAAGTGCCCTCTGCAATGTGGATTCTCCAAGAACACTCTTCCTTTGTTATTCTGAAGTCAGATCAAAGCACGATGACCACCACCCCACCTTCTCACCCAACCTCAAGATCTGCTTTATCATAGGTAATTGCCAAATAACTGGCTTCAAACTTTTGGAGTGATAGATGCGCTACATCTATCTAGGTGTACGTTGCGGAGAGAGAGAACTGGATGGAGACAGACAGCACAGGCTTGCAGGAAAAGTACAAATTGTACTTTTCGGACAGTCCTAGGTTCAAATTCTTTTCCTCACGTTTGCCAGGTATGTAACACAAAACCTCAGTTTTTGTTTCTGTAGAAGGTAGAGAGTAACATATCCATCCAGGGTTGATAGGACTAGAAATTGTGTGTGATTCTAGGCAACGAGTCTGGCCCACAGTAGGTGACTCAGATCCCCATTCACTGGGCACCATCGACTCCTGGGCCCTTAACCACTTATTCATTGGAATGTCTGGGCCACCACTAACTGCTTCCTTCACTCCCTCCTCAGTGGGAACCTCAGATACCCAGGCCCGAACCAATCAAACCCTTGAGAGCTGGTGCCCCTCCCACCATTGCTGGATTCAAATGAAATACATACCACCGGGTGCAGGATCTGGCTTCCGGGGACAGCAGTTGACCAGAAGGGCTGGGTGATCCAAGCTGACTCTCCAGGCATCAGTACCTTAGAGCGTCAGCTCAGATCCATGAAGGAAGTGCGAGGGACCTGGCAGGAACGTGGTCGCTCTGTGTGGCCTGTCCAGAGGGGTCTCAACTACTGGAGGAACCATCTTTTGTTTTCTTAGAGGCCAACTCTGTGACGTATCACCTTTATATGTTTTCCCTCCTTCCCCTGCCTCGATTTCCATATTCCCTCATTGCTGCTGTCCTGGTATTTTATTCCACAGTAAAAATACTAGCATGTGAGCATAGCCTCCTACTCTGTTATCTTTGGAACATCAAGTAAGATCATAGGTGCCAGGTGTTTTCTAGAAAACAGAGCCTGCAGATGGGATCTGGGATGGGATTGCCACCCGTCTGAAAGCAGTAGGGACCCCGTCGCTCTTAGTAAGCAGGATGACGAATCCCCACAGCAGCATTGCGGTCACTAAAGCTTTGGCCTCTGTTTGACTAGGCTGAGCAACAGGTGGAAGGCAAGGCTGTGGGCAAGAACGGTGACATTAATAAAGGAAAAGGGAAGTGGCAGGCTTAGGAAGGCAGTTTTCAAAGATGCCAGGCACAGGGAAGACCCGCTGAAAAATCAGGCAACAAGGATGGCAGAGCTGCAAAGGATGTGAAATGTGCAGAACTGACAGTTTTCCTCCTGCAGAGTCAGGACTCTGCTGCTGAAAGTGTGAACCTCTGAAACCTGGGGTGGGGTTACTGGGTACATGAGCCAAGAATCTTGAACCTCACGTTGCCCCAACCCCTCCTAGTTGGCAGAAGCAGGCCCCTGGCCTGAACACTGTAGAACAACATCACCTGAGGCAGGTGCTTTGCAAAATGACGTTATTCTAAGATGTGCCCCTAACCTTTTCCTGCCCACCATCGCTTCCACGGTTACCAGACGGGTCTCGGCACAGCCGGGCTGGGAATGACAAAGCCTGAGCACGGAAGGACAGCCCACTTCACCGAAGGAAAGGCAAGATGTGGCCGGTGCACCCTGGCAGAAGCTGAGGGACTCTAGTGGGGGTAGATGAGGGTGTTAGACCAAGCCGGACGGAATACTAGACTGGATCTGGGAACTTCAGGACGTGGGGTGTTTACCTGTGACTTGGGGGTTTAATATTCTTGTAAGGATGACTTGGAAGCCAGTTCCGTGATTCCCTGGAATGGTTTCCAGACGTTGGCCTCCAATAAACAAGGTGGAAACCAGAGCGTCCTGTTCATAGTACTGAGGAAGAAGTCAGAAGAAATATAGGAATATAATGGATATACTATGTAAGTCAGGGCTGTGCTAAGGCTCATTCTTTTTTATAGTTTGCAGGGACTTGCACTCGCCCTCCTGGGAAAAAAAATGAGAGCATCTTGTCCTCAGCCTGTGAGAGCGGGGCATCACGGGACAGCGGGGTGCATCCGAGAGGCACAATGGATTGCCGGTGTTGGGTCAGCTCAGTTCCTCCACTGTTCCCAGGCTTGCAGCTCCTTGCTGGATAAACTCGGCCACTGCGGCTGTTACATCACCTCCCCGACGCCGCCAGCTGCTGTGGCCACCCCCAGGGCGAGGGCTGTCACGGTGGCAGCCACAAGCCCCCTGGCACTCAGGGTCCATTGCTCCAGACCCATCAAAGCTTTCATTCCTCCCGTCATCCCTGGGCCCAGATGAAGCGCTGGGGCCTGGGCTGTGGCTGTTTCAGGGGACAGAACCTGGACGTGCTCGGGAGTTCGTGTCCCACAAGCAGATGTTGATTCATAAGAGACAGGATGTAGCCAGCAAGGAGATTCCTCTCCCATCCTCCCCCCAGATGGACTTCCCCACATCTGGTGGTCTGTACAGTCGGTCCAGAGACACCCCACGTGTCTGAACAAGTACCCCTGCTCTTTCATGAAACCGTGGCCAGCTCCATAATGCACTACTTTGCACTGACTTTCCTTCCTTCCACGCTTAACTTCCCACAGCCTGGGATTCTACCAATAAAGCCTCAGCTTGTAAGCTTATCTTCAGAATCTGTTTTCTAGGGAACAAGCCTGAAACAGGAGGCAGCTATGGTTACACTCACATAGGCAATGTGAAAATAATAAGGACAAAATATGCTGGTGTAATCCAGCCTGGGAAACCTACCAGCCTTGTGTAATTGGGACTGCTTGTAACATGAATCCTTTTGGAATGACTTTACAACACGGGTTGAAAGTTTAAATTGAAAATGTTCTTTCTGGTTATTAAAGTAATATGTGTGCGTTAAAGAAAATTTGGAAAGTAAGGGACAGTTATTAAATTGCCCTGTTATCTCACTCTGTCCAATTACCACTTTATCGTATTTCCATGTGTATTTATAACACAATCTTGAATCCAGTTGTTTATACCATTTAAAAAACTCCCACTAGCAGTTATTTTATAATCATGTTCTCTGGGGTGGAGTTAAACATCTTTATCTAGCTAATAGTTTTAATGTTTTGATAAATGTTTAAATAATTCAACATAACGAATGTTTATGTACCATCCACCCAGCTTCTAGAAATAATAGCATTTTGCCATATTTGCTTGAGATTTATGTATTTTATAAAATCCTATAGATGGAGTTGAAAACCCCTTTAACGCCTCGCTGATTCTATTTCCCTCCCTCACATCCCAGAGGTAACCACAATTCCAATTTTTCCATTCCTAGGCACAATTTTTATACTATTACTACGTTTTAATAGGACCATAGTAATGTACACCACTGTTGTGTGGGTTTTCAATACTTCAGTGAATGTTATCGTGCTTCTTGCATCATATTACAATTTAATCTTTTTGCCCAATGTTATATGTATGAGCTTTATGTGTGTTAATATATCTAATTCATTCATTTCCACTGCGGCATGAATTCCATCAGCTATACCGTGATTGACTTATCCAGTCTCCTATTGGTGGACCTTCACATTCTCGGTTCTTCTGCTATTTCCAAGAATGCTGCCATGAAAGTTTCCACACGATTCTTCTTATACACACACGTCACAGTGTCTCTAAAGGACATTTCCCAAACCGGAATTGCTGTGCAGGGACTGTGCACGTTTTCGACTTTACTGGGCGCTGCAGTGGCGTCCCACGTGGTGGTGGTACCAGTTTGCACTCCTGCCAGGAGTGGATGAGCTTTCCCTGCTCCACATCCTTGTCTATACTTGGCAGAGTTTTTCATTCTTGCCCATCTGATGAGTGTGGAAATGGTAACTCAAGATAGTTTTGACTGGCACAGCTGTAATCCTGAGTGAAGTTTGTCATCCTTTCATATGCTTTTTGGCCCTTTACGCTTTTTCTTC
Organism: Balaenoptera ricei; assembly: GCF_028023285.1. Lineage (NCBI taxonomy): Eukaryota > Metazoa > Chordata > Mammalia > Artiodactyla > Balaenopteridae > Balaenoptera > Balaenoptera ricei. Next base: position 24,774,759 of record NC_082640.1, read on the forward strand.
TGTGAAGGTCTGCTCATCGCCTGTACCGATGGTTCTCACTCTCTCTCCCTCCTTCCCTCCTCTCTCCTTCTCTCCCTCTGATTTATAAGAGTTTTAAAAAGTAACTTCTTGCTATTAATCCCATATCAATCGTCTGTGCTGCAAACGTGTTCCTCCACTCCGTTTTTGTCCTTTACTTCATTTTGTCCCTTGTAATCCAGGAAGGTTTTAATCTGAATGTACTTCAATATGTCACGCCCTTCCTCTATGATTCTTACTTTTATTCTCTTGTTTAGGAAACCATTTCTACTCTGAAGATTTTAAGATGGTCCCTTTTATTTCCTTTTAAAAGTTAATAAGTTTTCCTTTTTCCAATCTCTCTAGAATATTTTTTGGGGGGCTGGTATTTCCTGCGTTATCCAAAGTGGTGGTACCAGTTTACACTCCTGCCCTACAAGGTGGTACCAGTTTACATGCCCTACTTCACTTCACATCCTCACCTCTACTTGGCCATGTTTTTAATTATTGCCAATCTGATGAGTGTGGAAACGGGGCGGTGATAGAAAGAGTAAGGCAGTTAAATTGCCCTAATTGCCCAGAAATTCACGCTTTTCGCAGTGACCTGCCACTCCACCTGTTTCAAGTTTACAGATATGTGTGGGTCTGTGTCTGACTCTATATCCTGTTTCGTTGGTCTGTTTGTCTATCCCTATGCCATTACCACACTAAGTATTATGGCTTCGTAATACCCTTGATGCTCAGAAAGGGCAATCTCCCCATTTTATTCTTCTTATTCTAAGTTGTCTTGACTATTTTTGACTTTCCATTCTTCATCATGAATTTTAGGCACAACTTGTTGAATTCTGTAGAAAACTCTGTTGGGATATTGATTGGAATTAAATTAAATTTATGGGAAAATTTGGAAAGCATTGACTTCTTTTATCCTGTTGAATCTTTTGCACCAGAAGACGGTGTAATCCTTTATTTATCAAGATTTATGTCTTTTATAAGTCCTTCAACAAGGTTGTGATTTCTTTCTCCATAAAAGCCTTACACATATTTTGTTAAATACATTCCCTATATATATTTTATAATTTTTGGACTACCTTTTTTTCTATTAGGTTTTGCTAGCTATTACTGGGAACTCTATTGATTTTTATATGCTAGTATTCTATCTAGAAACTTCTGTGAACCCAACTGAAGGAAATTTCCATCCTGAATGTTTTGCCTTGCTTTTCTTAGGATTAGATGTTTTTTATGGTTTTGGAATTTTGATGTGCAAGATCACTTAGAGTGGAGGTTTTTGTTTTCTCTTTTCTTCTCCTGCTTATTGAATTAATGGTTTTGCACGTGCTTCCATCCATCCTGTAGACCAACAAAACAGAACCAGGTCTGATATTGTTGGGGAGGGCAGCATTCCTGGCCCATGGCGATTCTGCCATGCTATTGTGTATCCAGCCATTGAGCTAATCAATGGTCAACTTATTTCATTTTCCAGTGGTTAAGCTTTGTCCTCATCCTCCTGCTTTCCAAGCCCATTACACCAGGGCCAGCCTTTCCTTGCCGTTGGAGAAAATCCGCCTTAGCCTTGCTCCAAGCCCTGAGCCCAGCTCCCGCGCCATCCCTCATGGACCAGCTCTTGCCCCATCCCTCATGGACCACTTTCTCCACAAGGACAGAGCTTCCAGTTACACCTGTTTGGGCCCTGCTCCAGAGCCCAGCAAGCCTTTGCTGCAGCCCTACTTACCACTTTTTGTTTCTCTACCTTTCTGGTCAGTGGAGATCTTCACCTTATTTTTGAGTTCATCCACGATTTTCTAATTTATCTGTCCTTGTTCTGTGTTTCGAAGAGAGGATGTGTGTCTAAGTTTAAACTCACAGAGCTATCTTGACTAAAAGTCTCTCCAAAATTACCTTTCAAAAAAATTCTTCCAAGCAGCAGGTGGTATTAGAGCATGTTTGGAGACTGAAAATAATTTTTGCATTATTCAGACTATTTAGAAATGAGATCTTTAGCCCATATGAAAATTCATATTCACATGGGGTTCATTTAAGTTACAATTCCCAAAACGCTCAGCTAGTTGACATTTCTAAATGTCTCTTCTGCATAGTTTAACTCTTAGTAAAACCTCGTTTTTCTACAAATGGTTTGAAAAAACTGCTTTGCATTTTATCCCCTTGACTTTTTGTCATAAATTCCTGTAGCTGAGAGGTGTGAAGTTGGAGTGTTGTTACATGTGAGAGTGGTCTGTTCAGTTCTACATCACACACTAATAATGCTTATGCCTGCCATAATTTGAGCAAAGTGATCCATTCTCTGCCCACTGTCGGCATGAGTGATTAAGTATGGACACTGTCTAAATACAGATGTTGGTGCTACATGCTACCTATCAACTGACCGACCTGAAACCGGGTATCCTTCATATATAAATGAGCTGATTCATGCTGTCCCAATAATTCATGTGAATGAACAGAAATGGAAACATTTTATGAGATGCTTAAGCATATATGAAGATAGTCATGAGAATTTTAAGAGAACATGAATTCATATAACAAAAATATTTCATACTTACTAAGTGGATATATTGTGCAAAGTCCATTAGGAAAAAGAACAGCCTTGTGTTTGCTGCTCTTAAGAGGGCAGAAGCCACCTAGAAGGGGGGTAGATCAAGCCTGGAAATCCCTGTCAAGGAAAACAGGAGCTGATGTGGGTACAATGGCGGGTCAGGCTGAAACTAAGGAGACAAGGGATGTTTATACTGCTTCCCAGATTCCCGTACAAGGTCCCAGCCTTTGTTACTGGCTGTAAAGTGGGATTGAAAACTCAAATGCCTGCAGGGGTCAGCAGGACACATAGATGAGTGCAGGGAGCTGGTGGGCACCTGGGAACCAGAGAGGACACACCTGCCCTCTTAGCCGCCGTCAGGAAGGCTCTGGACCAGTTGCTGCTTTATCTTCTCATTTTCCCAGGGGAACCAGAAATCTCAAATTGTTCAAGGCTGGAATGAAATTCAAACATTTTAAGGATGATGGTGCACCATAAATCCTAGCCTTCTAGGCCTTCTGAACTCTGACCTCTGTAATCTCGACACACTGAGGTCACTGAGTTTGAGTTCCTTCTTTGGGGGCAAGGAGGGGACCAACCTTTCCATTTTACCTGGGATGGAGGGATGTCTGGGGGGCACTTGCAAATGCTAAAACCAGGCCAGTCCTGGGTGAACTGGGACCACTGGTTCCTGGTAGTCAATCTGGACATGACTCCAAACAGGAAGTCCAGGTGACCACAGGGATCTCCTCTTTTGTTTCCTACTTCTGAAAATTATTGTTTCCTAGGTGTTATCCTCTAATTGCTTCCAGTGGGAGACTGAGTCTACTCCCCACTGACTGTAGGTAGAAGTTAATATTCCTTATCATTATGAGTCTAATTTTTTCTCCTACAAATAAGGATATGGAACTAAATCTCAAATTGATGTGAAGATTAAGAGCTTATATGTATAAATGTTTGAAAATAATAAAGTGTTATATAAATGTTTAAATTTTTATTTACCAAGATACTACATTTATTTTCGTACTTACAACAGCATTACTTATACATATATGTATAGATATTAAGCCTCAATAAATTCAAGAAGAATTAAAGATTGGAATGCTAAGGTAATGAACGTGCACCAAAATAGGGGAATATTTTCATGGAAGGTAGTCTTTATATAACACCAAAGGAGAAAAAAATAACAAGTGTGACTTTGAGAGACACAGTAAACAAAGTTTAGAAAATTGTTTGTACTTTTATGACAGAAGATCACTATTATTAGTAATCAAAGAGTTCTCAAAAAAATAAATGAAAAATATGGACTCCCAAGAGAAGAGAAATTACAGAACATTGTGGCCAAAATGGCTTGGAGAAAACTAACTTTATATGGTAGTTTGGAGCTGTCCCAACCTGCTCTTGTAACTAGATTTGTCATTCACACTAATTAATGAATGTGTTACTGGCTATTGCTGGGTTTCCCCCCCCCCCCCCCATTTCCTTATGCAGATCTGATCATCACATCCCAAGGGTCTTTTCTCAAAACGAACAAATAATCATCCCCCCTGGGGCGATCTTGCCACCAGAGAACCACCGACCGACTAAAGCATGTGCTTTTGCATCTCTCACAAGGACCTGTCCCATGAAAGGACCACTTGCTTTTCCACAGTTGTTGCTCATCAGATGCTAAATGGCATACAACGTGGAACACGTTTAGATGACATTCTAAATGAGAGCAATATTACAAATAGAAATACCCAGGGCCAGCACGTTTGGTTACTGAGTTAACACTACACCACAATCCGGGGGACTGGGGGCAAACTTGAGACCGTTGTCTCTGGTGGCTGAGGAGAAGAGAGGAAAGATTCTCTCCCATCTCTTCTGGCCAAAAAACTCCTGGAATTCCTAAAGCAAGAAATAATTTGATCTGATCTTTCCTTTTGCATCCTTCCACCCTCTCTTTGTTAATGCTAACCAAGCTTTTGAGCATGTCCTTCCCAGCTTTAGTCAATAACTGCTCAGTGTCTACAATGTGGTCCCTCCATGCTGGCTGCTGAGGGTGGGACCCAGCTGTGTGATCCTGGGCTACTCATTCAACTTAGGCCTCGGTTGTTCCTTCCGTGAAATGGGAATGAGGACTAACCTGGTGGAATTGGGACCCTGTGATGGAGGATTTTGTGAGCTATGGAAAGAGTCAGCGACACCAAGAACCAGTTCTCAAAGGGCTTCTTGTGTGATCGGAGAGACGATCCCAACAGGTGGATGAAACGATGCTGACCGGTGGATAAAGGGAAAACAGGATGTGGCCAGTTGACAAGGAATAATGGTACCAATGACTCCAAAATGAATGACTCACTCAGAATGGCTTAGCTGTCTCTTCGGACCTAGCAAAGTACTTGTGTATGAAATTAAGATCTTTAGAGTGTGTGTATTAGTGTGTGTTAAGGATTAACAAGCTCCCTGTATATCTTTTAAAAATAGAAATACAATTGTCATCTTTTCAGACAACAAATAATTGTCATAATTTTGTAATCCCAAGAGTAAATCACACTGTGGCAATTTGTTTCATGTTTTTTCAGATTTTTAAAATGCAAACATCAATATAAATTACATATGTGCATATATATTTCTTACATATCATCTGACAACCTTTTTATACATAATAATATCTCAATAAAGTAAAAATCTACCTTTTCCTTTTTAACAGTTGCACAGTGTTTTCCTACAGAGCTATACTGCCATTTATTTAAGCAATCCTCCAAGAGAGATACTTAGGTTGTTTCTAATTCTCTGGATTGTAAACAATGATTCAGTGAACATCTTTACACATACTTTCTACACATACACATTTATTATTTTAACATTCCAGTTTTTAATTCTTCTCGAATTTATTTTGGCTTAAAGTCTATAGGTATAATAAAACCATGATGTATAAGTATGAAAATATATGTAATATTTTGTCCTTTATGTTCTTTTATTTTTCTATTTCCTTAGGACAAACTTCTAGGTAAAATCATTAAATCCAAAGATTTGCATATTCACAGTCTTAATGCCTTCCTAAGGTTGTCCCAACTGATATTCTGATCAAACTGTACAAAAGTATCATTCTTTTCATATATTCTCATTGGCAATGGTTAGAGTCTCCCTTTAATTTTTGTCAATTGGTAGGAGAAAAGAAATCGTGACTCCTAGTTCTCTATTTGCATTCTTTGAATAGTAAAAATATTTTAGTTTTTCATACATTTATTGGCTATTTTTGTTTCTTCTTTTTGGAATCTCCTGGATTCCATTTCCAGAGACGTGGAACAAAGGTGTGTACTGATAAAATACCTAAACTTGACCGCGTATTTACCTGTACCAGGTGGTACCCCCTTGGGTCTTTGATCGTTTCCTCCCTTTCGGAATTTGAATAGGTGCTCAATTAATATTTATTGAATAAATAAATGAGCCAAGATCTTTACATGAATCATCTTCCTGAATCATCACAATGATTGCCTGAGGTGGGTACCGTTTTCCCCCATTTACAGCCGAAGAAAATGAGGTTTAGGAGATGAACTTGACCATGATCAGAAAGATTGTGTCAGGATATAGAACTCGAGTCTCTCCAAGTCCAGAATGCTGTTACTCCTCCAAGAGTCACAAGCCAGAGGAACAGGAGCTCATGTTAGAATCAGTAAACAGACCCTTTTGTAGAGAGATGTTTTCACCCCGTTTTCAGGGTGATCAAACTGTGTTGTGAGGCATATAGTGAATTTAATACAACCTGGCCTATTTCTAGCCTAAAATATCAGCCACATCCACCAGTGCTCTTAAGATCAGCATAAAAAGCAGCTTAATTTATTCTAGCAATAGAGTCCTTTGCAGCAAGGATAGGTGAGAAGGAAGAAGGTTCTGTGAATGAACATTTGTGGAGCAGACACCTGTGCTAGGTGCCCGGTATTTATTACGTCATCCAGTCCTGACAACAAATATATGAAACGTGCCACCTGGGCTACACTTCCCTCCCCCGTGTTCACCGAGAGCCCTGGGCTTAGCTTTATCCACAGTATATCAAATTCTGGCTCCCGATCCGTCTTCCTCACCACACTGGGAATTTCTTGAAGGTGGGCACTGTGTCTTGTTCCTTGTCTAAGGAATCTCCACATTCTAGCATGTTGCGTGGCCCCTCTAAGGCTTTAAAAATGTAAATTAATCACTTGTTGTGTATTGTCCAATTTGGAAAAAGGACTTCAGCTCACCTTGAGGGCTTTAAAGTTTAGAGAAATTAGATAATCATGTATATGAAAGAGTTGGAAAATAACCCAAGATATTTTGTTCTGCAACGCTTGATTTTGTGGTATACAAGCTTTAAGAAGCAAAGACTTAAAAGGATGGAAGGATCGTCGTGGGTGGAGATTAATCCTGGAAAGATTTATCTCTTTATTCATTTATTCAGTATATTACAAAGGCTTGTACTATATCGTGAACTCTTTTGCGTCTAAACATTAACATAATCCTCAACCTCAAGGCACATACATTTTAATGGAAAAATCAGATATAAGACGATCTGAGGCTAAAACATAGTCTTCTAATAGTCTGGTATAATTTTAATAAAAACATAGGGTGCCATTTTCACTTTACAAAGGCCAATTCTGATCATTTGTTTTTTAAAAAATAATTTTTAATACCACTTGCATCAACCTTCGGCATAATTGAACATGCTTAAGTTTTCCAAGTCTGTTTGAATTCACACGTCTTACAGATGGCAACTCAATCCTCTGGCTCACGCTAAGATATTAGGACCCAGGGTTCAAACAAGTACAATGACATCATCATCATCAATGACATCATTATTATTATCATCGTCATCATCAACATCATCAGTGACATCATGGGAACATCTATCGAGCACTTACTGTGTGCCAGGCTCTGTGCTGATTTCTTGTTGGCTGAAGGATGACAGATGCTCAGCACCAGCACACTGAGATACAAATATAAATAGTTTATGGGTCAGGGGTGACTTGCAAGCAAAGAGGAATTAGAGCTCACACCACCTCCTGATGTCTTAACCTATGTTTCAGAGCAGGCATAAATGGGCTGCGTACTCTGGTCACTATTTAAGGAGGGAAGGACATCCTGCCCTGAACACGGTCCACATACTTATAGTTCTGGGCCCACAGAGCTATGTGACGACTATGTGACTGTGTGACTGTGGAAGCCTCCCGGGTTGGCGGGACCCTCTGGAGATGAACAGTTGAACTTTGCTAACTCAGCCCCCTAGAGCCAACTCTCTGCGTAATGACCCAAGTAAGCCTCCGGGCCATCCAGATTCGCTGTCTCACCCCAGTGGATTGTAGGGATTATCTCATCTCATCCCCCAACAGCCTTATGAGGCATTCTCTATTATTATTTCCATTTTACAGATGAGAAAACTGAGACTTAGAGAAATTAAGCTAGTTTACGGTCATCAACCAGTAACGGACAGGTCAGGGACTCGAGTCCAGCTGTCCATGATACATTGGCATATAGATTCAATCTAATTGATGGCTTCTACATTTGTATATATTTGTAATTTTTATTATATCCTACATATTGTACAGCGCCTAGTTGAACTCAGGAAAGTTACTCCATAACAACACTAACGGGCATGAAAAATAAAGTTAACTAAAGCTTATTGTTAAACAAAAAAAAAATCTGTGTTCTCTGGTTTGAAGAATTGAGAGCTTAAACAAGCCTGAAAAAATCCTTAAAGGATCCAACCAGCCAGCAGCTCACAATATCGCAGAAAAGAGTATTTTCAGCATCCAACTTCGAGTAGACATTCAATACACATTTGCTGACTGGATGGAATCAAACAAACAGACTTTCATGATTGATACAACATGGGAACTAATTGCAAAACCTATTTGGGGAACAACTTGATGAAAGAAAGCAAAACTAAATGGGCCAATGTGAAGGCCGTGTGATGGTATTTGAGCATCTTGGTTTCTGGGCTGAAAGGCAGTTGAAGAGAATGTTGTTAAGTGTGGACAACGTTCGAGCAAGGACCAAATAGAATTTCTTTAACAATCATTTTGGAAGCTGTTTATACAGTCGGCATATGAAATACTGTGGAAATTGTTTTTGCGTCTTTGCAAGAGAGTGACTGCATTCAATCACCCCAGCAATCTCTGTGCATTTGTAAGGTAGTTGCTACAGAGAGCAAACTTGTAATAACTGCATCGCCTGCATCTCTTACTTCAGCATTAAAATAATATATTTAAGATGATATTCATGGAAATGGTATCATTGCAAGATGAAATCGAATAGTTAAGCTTCACGGGAGCGGGGAGGAGTGGTGTCAAATGGTAATGCTGAGCTTGGGTTCCTGAGAAAGGAATTTTCCATGGAAATGCAGCCCTCCGAGATTCTTCTGGTGTTTGGGAAGTCAAATTGTCATATTAAATGGTGCAGAAATGGACAGATTCCAAACAAATAGAGAGAGTAACCATTGGAGGGTGCACAATAATCTGACAATATGGAAATTACAAATTATAATATTTTCCCCTTGAGTAAATGAAATATGCAAAAGAACAACTACATAATACAATAGAGTTTGTGTAATCCCTCGGTAGCTACGGTTAGCAAGCTACTTTATCACAGTTGCATACTTCTCAGTTAATAATTAATGCACAAAATTAAGTTTAAAATAAACTGTAAAACTTTTTTAAAGTTCAGCTTTTACATAAAGTGCCATCAGGAAACATCAGAAGGCTCTGGCAACCCATGGCATAAATCTTTTAAAATATCTGCATTTTTTTCTGAACACTCTGCTTTTTTATGGTAATGCTAACTCTTCTTTATATCAGGGAATTTTTCTAATCTGTTTTCAGCCTATTTTTTTTTTCTTTTCTCTTTTTTTTTAGTTTTTATTTTATATTGGATTATAGTTGATTTACAATATTCTGTTAGCTTCAGGTGTACAGCAAAAAGATTCAGTTTACATATACATATATCTATTCTTTTTCATTTTCTTTTCCCATATAGGTTGTTACAGAATACTGAGTAGAGTTCCTTGTGCTACACAGTAGGTCTTTGTTGATTAGCTATTTTCTATGGAGTAGTAAGTATATGCTAATTCCAAACTACTAACTTATCCCTCCCCCCAGCCTTTCCCCTTTGGTAACCATAAGTTTGTTTTCTATGTCTGTGAGTCTGTTTCTGTTTTGTAAATAAGTTCATTTGTATGTATTTTTTAGATTCCACATGTACGTGATATCATATGGTATTTGTCTTTCTCTGTCTGACTCACTTAGTATGATAATCTCTAGGTCCATCCATGTTGCTGTAAATGGCATTGTTTCATTCTTTTTTTATGGCTGAGTAATATTCCATTGTATATATATGTACCACATCTTTACCCATTCATCTGTCAATGGACATTTAGGTTGCTTCCATGTCTTGTCAACCTATTATTATACATAGTAATCTTGGTCCTAAAGAAATAGAAAATTTTAATTCTGCCAGGAATATTTTTACAATCTTGATAGGATCTTAATTAATAAGATTGTGTCTCATCGTGCTTTTCTGTGGAATATGATATGGAAATCTGATACTGGTGGGGACGATAATTCATTTTAGTCGACAAAACTTTGGGGAGTGTTCTCTAGTTTAAGACCTCAGAGCTCAGTATTATGAAGGATGCAGTAAGCACAGCACACAGATTTGCCTTTTAGGAATTTACAGCTCTTTAAAGAATTGTTGGAATCAGAGTTTTTAACATTGGTCTGGTTCTCACTCTCAAAGCAGCATTCACTGCAAGATCCATGTCTTTTTTTAGAGATATATAGGATGCTTATTGTAGTGTTATACATAATAGCAAAGATTAACAACAAAATATCCAACAGTGGAGTCCTGGTCAAATACAGTAATATATCGGATAATGAAACCTTTTGATAGATAAGCTGTTAAAAAAACATGTTTACAAAGAACATTTAATTGTAAGGGAAAATAAAATGTATTGTGTGGGAGAAAAAGCAGTTCAAAGAATAGCAGGTACAATTTTTTAAAATGCATAGTTAATATGTATGCATATATATCTAAATGAGAGAGAAAAAATGATATGTTATAATGGAAAAAACCAACAAATGCATGTTGCAAGATCCATGTCTTTAGTCAACTCCTGATTATTTAAAAAGCTTGCTTATCTCATCTTCTAAGGCCTTGCCTTATCAATTTCACTGCTTATAGTGAAAGGACACAAAGAAGGCAAAACTCACATCAATATGGATGTGAGAAATCTGACCAAAGACGGATAGGGAAATGTCTGACTCCTGTGGGGGTTGATCATTTCTTTCTTTCATTCACATGAGTCACCTGGAATTGCCATATTCAATGCAAGGGTGCATGTCCTAGATTTATACCAGGTCTTTGAAGTGGGCAATCTTTGTTTATTTCTGTCTTGCCACTGCCAATTCCACCTTCACTATAACTGTTTCCTTGAAAGTTTGGGTGAGTCTTAACTTCCCCCTACACAGAGTTGGAAGACTTTGCTTTTCACCTGCTCATTTTCTAACAAAAGTGAGTTGCCTCATATTTACAGAGACAACAGGTCAGCCCAGGGGAAGTTTCTGAAGTGTGTAGACAGGCATGATGCTGAGATGGAAATACTGTACCAGAGGCAACACTTAAAGGACCAGGGCAAGCCAAGTGGCCCTGTCCTCGTGGTCAAGCCAGTCTTGAATGCCAGGAGACGATAAATGTGCTTAGGATAGCAATGATTCTCAAACATTTCCTCTGAAAGTGGTTCTAAGGAACTGTTACAAAGGTACAGAATCAGCGAGACCCAGATATTATATCAATACTTGGACTTAACCAAGGAGACTTTATGTGCCTTCTGACTGACGCTGAGATGGTTACCAAGCAAAGAGTAATTGAGAGCAGAATAGTGGAGTTTTATAGGAACTGGGCAAAACTAGAGCAGATTCTGTTGGGATGTCCCATAGATGTCTACTCTCTACTCAATCTTTGTTACGCTTAAAATGCATGAAAACAGGAAACTGCCTTTAAATGGATGCAAGGTATTAGGAAAATGAATGCCCAATTACTAGGAAGGGAAGTCTTTGGTAAAATGTTGATGGATTGTTCAGAATTAAACTTATGCAAACGGATAAGAGTAAATCGAAATACAGTAAAGCATGCACTTCTAAATGTGCTAAAGAGTGTCATTCAGAAATCATTTATCAGGGACTCATTCTTGAAGTTGAACTCGGTAAACATCCATTACATGATGCTCTCACATTGGACAGTGGGTGAAAAATGAAAGATACTGATTCTCAAAGACTAACATGGTATAATGACAAAGTCAATGAATAAAGCAGAACAATTGATCCAGGTTAGGAGAGCTGAATACGGCTCACTTCGGGGTGTTTGGGAGGCTGCTGGTCAAGGAAGGGGGTTTGGAGTCTTCTGGAGAAGACTCCAGATGGAAGGGCTGGGCTGCTTGGCGCTGACCACGGAGGAAGCGTGAGTACAGGTGGGAGGGGCAAGGAGGCTGGCTCACCTGCGGAGCATCAGCAGGAATATCGACGGAGGGTGATGTATACACTCTCGGAGTAGTTCATACACTGGGTAAGTGCATCGAGGAAGGCCTCACGTGGGTGTATGTAGAGACGCATGTGGATGGAATTGTGGCTGGTGATGGGGACTGATGGATTACAAAAACGTATTCAGTGTGACATGAGGACAATTTGCTACTGCCACCTGGGGTAACCTCTCCTGGCAACCTTGCAGAGAGGACATGATGGGAAGCTTTTAGCAGAATCCCTAAGACAAGGCTTGGACCTATAGATGAGACAGTTTCTATGGTCTCTCTTGGCTCTCAAAATTTCACAGTTTCAGATTTTCTCTAATTAATACCACTTATAGCCAAACATCCAGGATCATTCCTATTGCATCTCTTTCATTCGTTGTACCCTTGTTCGTTGAATTGTTTTCCCCACTAATCTGTAAACTCCCAGAGGCCACAAACCATATGTGCTCTTTCTTCTCTGCATCTCCAACGAGGTATGAGAGTTGCATATTATCCCATTGGTGCTTCACCAGCTCTTGTCCCGTTTGGGGGTTGGTATCAGAGCCCCTAAACGCCTGTGTTATTTTTTTTGAGCATCCACAGAAGAGATGGTACGTCTCCAGTCTTCCACGACCTAATGAGCAAACTTGTACCTGCTGTAGCCCAGAATTACTCAGCCAGAACACGGCTCCAGCATCTTTATTCCCTCAGTTCGAAGTCTTTGATGCAAATTAAATGGAGGGACCCGGTACAGCTCATTTACTTACCCTGCCATTTTAACTGAATGCTCCTTGACTTAATTTTATCCCAATGAGTATAAAGTATCGAGAGACTCTCCCATAAACATGGAGTTGCCTCTGACAGCTTCTGGGAAGGAGCCCCACGGGGGCAGCTTGGTGATTTACTGTACTAACAGCACCGCAGAACAGCTTTGGCACCAGAAGTTTCTAGGGCTTAATTACTGCCTTTAAAATTTAAGCCAGAGTTAGGCACTGAGCAGTACCCAGCAGAGGAGGAAAAAAAAGGCTTAATTACATAGCAAAAAAAAAGACTTGTAAGATGAAGTTGGTGTTATTCTTTGTCGTAGGTCCTGTGGAGACACCAACCTAAATATTTCATCTTTCTTGCTATGGTTAATATTATCCATTCTTTGTATGGCCTCTATTATCTATACAAAGAGACCTGACCCCTTTGAATCCAACTGAAGTATTCTCTCCAGAGGTATTACAGGACTTTTACCTACTCCTTAAAAAAAATCAGTATTTTTCTACTCCTTTCAGACAATCTCTGGCCAAGGACACAAAAATTCCAGTAGTCTCCGAAAAATGCTCATATACTTTTAATTCTCTGAACCACCCATACCCCCTTCTGTCCCATTTAACTGTTGAAAATATACTATATTTTAAGTACAGTTCAGAGTTCCAAAGACAAAACACAGAAAAACCCCCACAAATAATGCTGGCCTGCTAGCTATTTTAAGAAATAACCATTTGAGAAATACAGATTTTTCTCTAAGGGGAAAGCCTTTCTTCAAAGTGGGAAATCACTTTTCATTAAGAAGGAGTTGGTTAATACCCCCCAAAGTTCTTCATTTAATGGGGAAATGTTTGCTCCTGTGCTCTGTTGATTGTGCTTTAAGAATTCAGCAGCTGTGAACCTGAGGGCAGTATTCCAAAAACCAGGCACTGATTGCCTGTGTCCTTGGGAGAGGTGGAAAACCTAAGTGAATGGGAGCTGAATTTTAAAGATGTCTAGGAATTCTGAAATGTATTTTGGGCAACCAGACTAAACAGATCAGGTCATCTTTGGCATTTGGGAGCTAAGAGCTCTGTGGAGAGAGAAGCTACAGAAGAGGAAGGGGTGCTTCAACCCCTTTTACCTGCTGCAACCCATCTGCTGGGACTCCTAGCTCCTGAGCCATCCTTTGGCACTACTGGAGCTACTTATAATTCCCCAGTTTGATGTTGTTGCCACTGTCTTCTCTCTGCCTGGCTATCGGATAAGAGCTCAAACATCACCTCCCCCAGGTAAGATTTCACTGACTCGCCCAGCTGGCCCCGCACACCCCTCCTCTCTGTTTCTTTGGTTCCTCATTTATCTCCCTTGTCACACTGAAATCTCCATTCAGCTTCCTTCCCAAGGAGACTGAATTCTAGAGATCTTGAAAGATGTCTTGATTTCTGTAGCCACACAGCTTAGCACACACAGCAGGTGCTCAGCAAATATTTACTGACAAACAAAACTGCTAGTCACAGGAGCTCTTTTACTATTGACCTAATTTCAAAGGCCACCATTCTGCAAGTGTAATATCAATTTTCCAGTGTTCCAGAGATATGCCTGTCGGAAAACAGCAAGTCATTTAAAAGTCTGTGTCTAGTGCGTGGATGGATGGTGACCTGAAATAGTCTCTCTTCCCAGAAGATAAAATAAAGAGAAATTGGGTGTGATTAGGAAAGATGCATCCTCACCCCTAATTACGTTAGTATGACATGAAACGGATAATAGGGAAGTAATAATGTGGTTGGAAAAGTCTTGGCTAAGGAAGGACCAGCAGTGAGCGGGGCTTTGAAAGAGGAGGAGAAATGCATTTAACCGAACTGATGGGGCTATGTCACCAGCCTCTTCATCGGATTGAATTGTGTGAGTCATGTGGCCCTTGGTGGGCTGGGGTCCTTTATCCCACCAAGTTCTCTGATCCCTCTAGCACACAGTGTCAGTTACATGCTCCAGGATTTACATCAGACTTGCCAGGAGCCACAAGTTGTTCTGTGAGATTGTGAAATAGAAAATTGAATTCCTGAGTATAAATAACAGCGGATGATATTTGCTTTCTATTGTGTGTGGCTGGGAGGGCTCGAAAAAATTGTTTTTCTAAAGCCTTGGTATCATTTTCGTTGTTAATTCACTTGTGATAGAAAGACTCGGGGAAATAATTAAGATCACTTACGTATATGTTTCTAGCCAATCAGAAAGCACTGCAGTGAGGGACTAGGACACAGGCGCAGCCCAGTTGGGACCCTGTCTTGGTACCATCACTACTGGTTGACCTTGGGAATGACATGTCACCTCTCTGGACTTTAGTTCTGTCACCTGTAGAGTGAAGAGTTTAATCTAGATGATCTCTTCCTAGCTCTAAAATCCTGCAAGACGAAGTCTCTTCTTTTTTATTTTTTTGAGTACCACACTGGAGTTTAATTGTATAAGTTTCATACACCATATAGCAACATCCGTAAGTGAAAGTCTTTTCATAGAATTACAGCAAATATCTTCATAAGGGCCATACATATAATACATTTAAAGTATTAAAAGGTGCAGTTGAACTCAACAGCAAAATGTAAAAGCTATATCCTGTTAACACGCTTAATCTGAATTAACTTGAATCTTTCTATGATTTACCATTCAAGAAATTAGGATGGAATAAATTCCTTGTCCAAAGCAGTTTATTCATTTATAAAACTATAAGTTAATTAGGATCACTACTTGCTCAATCAGATAGCAGAGGGCCCTTCTTCATAATGTTTATGCTGCCCCAGATATTTATAACGTCGCCTTAAAAAAAAAAAAAACACTTTGTAAGGGCAAAGATGAAAATTACCAGTTTCTCTACTAAATAAATGCAATGTATGCAGAGCTTCTGGAAATAATTCAAAGGTTCAAATTCCTAATGTGAAACCAAATAGAGAAAGATTCAGAAGCAGTAAATTTTTTCCACTTTAAGAAAATGATACCTAGGTATGACAGGGGATAATTCAAGTTCATAATCAATAAGTCACTGAAAAGACATTGCATTCATTCATGTATCATTAGGTTAGAAAAGATAAGAGGACATGCTCAAGTCACTGAACTAGCCAAGAATCAACATTTTACTGGTTTATTGTGTCCCAGACTATTACCATTTGAGTTGATACATTAACAAACAATTTAAGTGTTCAATTGTGCTAAACATAAAGCACCTGTGAGCAGTGGAAACCAAAACATTTTAAAGCTAAAAATAAACACGTTTAGACACTACTTCATTTGTTGTCAAAAACAGTGACTACTAATGGCAAATGATTAACTTTAAAATATAGTGGCAGATCCTCTCAAGGAAATGTGAAAATACTACTATCATTGTTATTTTTCAATTTTATAGGAATTATACAGAAGTTAGACATTTATGACTGTCAGTACTATCTTTGGATAGTTATCGTATAGTATATAGTTACAGATGGCTTTGTCTAGAAGACTGGAAAAGTGCTCATGGAATAAACACTATACTCTGATTGCCATAAATCAACAAAATGCCAACTGTGTCCTGTGGACATGGTAGAGAAAATGGCAATTTTGAAGAAGGAGCGCTTCTAAAGGCTTTTTCGTGGAGGCAGCCAAGGGTTTTTCTCACATTACTAAAAGACTAAGTAATGGGGTTATGATTACTTTAATTCCTACAACCAAACTTCCACTTAGGTATAGTTCCATGTTCCCACACTATTATCCTTCTGTCCACCAAGCTGGCTTCGGTACTCCACGGTCCACTGTATCTTTTGGTCTTCCCTCTTTATAGTACAGCAGCCTGGTGGTGACATCCGTTGAGCAGGTAGACCACTAATTCATAGGTGGCCATCATAATGGCTGTGTTTGGAATCTGTCTCACCAGATGAATTGTCAGACTACAGTAAAGAGACCCATAGCCTTCTTCTTGAACAAGCAAAGACAGTGTCTGAAAAAAGGATCTAATTTTGTTCCCTCTTCACGCAGTCTTGTTCTTACAACTTCATGTGGATGTGCTGTAGTTATGGCACACATTTTTGAGGTGGCAGCAGCTAGCATCATTCCCACAAAATCTGATGCTTCTTTTACAGACTCTTCTTCATTTTCCATCATAGAAGCAATCTTATATTCCAGGAGTTTTTACTTCATACTTTCATAAATAACAAAATGGATAACAGTCTCTGATATGCCAGCATGTGAAGCAGACACGCCCCTATAAAATCCTCTAAGTCCATCTGTCTGATACACTTTACGACACACTCAGAAGCACCCATTCGCTTTTCCCCACGGCTCCTTGCATCAAGCTGTCACCGAGTCTTTATCAGCCAAATGGGGTTGGTCGCTGTGATTGCGGTAACAACGAGGTTTTAAGTTAGTCCATATTTCTACAGGAAGTGACCTGCGGGTGGGGAGCATGAGATGACACGATGTCACTCTTTTCTCGGGAGAAATGTACAGTAAATGCCTGCCATGGCAGCTGAAATCGTGTACCTGGGCAGAATCAGGATCAAATAAACCATTCAACTTTTCCGTGCAGTTGGAATAAGCAGCACAGTATATTGCTCTGGGAGGGGCCACCCCCAGTAAATTGCGGCCTAATCCTCTAAACAGAGAACGAGGCCCTTATTTTTCCAAGATCACCTTTAGACAATGGAGAGGTCCGGGAGACACTAGTCGATCGACACTGGCTCTAGCCATGGTGTTCAGCTGAACTTCAGGGATGTAAAGTGACACAGAAGATGACTGCAGCCGTGTTTTCACAGCTTCCAGTGGACACGTCAGAAGAGCTCCCACCGTTCCACCACATCCTCCGGCGGCAAACAGACGCAGCCGCGTGTCCCTCTGGCTCATTCTCCCTCCCGCGTGTCCTCCGGGCGCTCAGGCGGGACGCGCATCCGGACGCCGCGACGGCCGCAGCTTCCGCCCCGGCGCAGGGCTGGAGCCGCTCGGCGCCCCCGTGCCGGCGACGGGAACGGACGGCGACGCGGCTGCAGAAGGCGACCCGAGCCGCCCTCCCCGCGGCGCTGCAGCCGCGCCGCCTCCCAGTCTGGCTCGCTTTTCATCACCCGCGCTGGAGGGCAGCGCCGAAGTCTCTTCTTAATAGTGTTTTCGGCACTTTTATAGAGCGTTTGTGTTTTACCCTCTAAGAATCATCTATTATGTATTGCAAACGTGTAGGTGGTTAATAAATAGTAAGTTACCGACTTTTAGCTCTAAGTTTTAGGAAGTGAGGTTTCTGCCCTAGATATACTTGCATGCAATCTGTTTGCTAATGAAATAAAGGAAGGAGGTGGGCATTGAATGAAATATACCACATGTTCATTCTTTGTTCCTTTAAGACGAATTGGGAGATTGGGATTGACATAGATACACTACTGATACTATGTATAAATTTGATAACTACCGTATAGCACAGAGAACTCTACTCAGTGCTCTGTGGTGACCTAAATGGGAAGGAAATCCAAAAAAGAGGGGATATATGTCTACGTATAGCTGATTTCACTTTGCTGTACAGTAGAAACTAACACAACATTGTAAAGCAACTATACTCCAATAAAAATGAAAAAATAAAAAATAAAGACATGAATAGTTCAGCTCACCGAATAAATCTTTACCCTGAGAAAAATCTTTAGTAGGGAATTTTCAGAAAGTGCAGACTCTAGGGCACTGGAACCACTCCCTCTAATTATTTTCAAAACCACTGTAAACAAAATACTCTTGATTTGGAAATGATTCCCATTTCCTGGGGCTTTGTGTTCATGGCAATCAGTTAAAAAGTGAACGATGTAAAGAACACTGCGTTTTTGCTCCATCGTTTATGCATTTGAACATATATGTGACCACAGATTGGAAATCATTGAATGAGTGGGTGCCATCAGTAAAAAGCATAGATTATTTGTCAATATCGAAACGAATGAGCAATGATGAGCAGGGGCTTTTATAGGTGAGCAAATGGATTAAAAAAAAAAAAAAAAGCTTGTATTTTATTATAAAGTGAATGGATGGGGTGGGGGGAGGGTTAGGATTTCTGACCATCTAATCAGATCTTCAGCCCTAAAACATGAACCCCCGGTCAGACATTAGCTGGTGTCTCTGAGTCCATGTGCAGAACTGAAAAGCTCTCTGCCCCACATCCTGGGCTGCACTGGAGGAATTTTAGTTTAGTGGAAAAAGAGAATGATTGGAAATAGGCTTCTACAAACTTTTATTGTTCTGTAGGTAAACAGAGATAATCGGTCTTCAAAGGTCTTTTTGCCAGCCGGGAACTCAATTATAGTGTAGCTATAATTCCAGAAGTCTCTGCCCTGCACCTACATATTATTCTCTGCACAGATCTTTAACTTTAACAGCTATTCATTAGTTCAAGAGACCTTTGCTGTTATATGAATCACCTTTTGGTGGGTACCGAGAAAGGTATTCATTCTACACAGCTGCTACTTTGTTGCAACCCTTCCATGCTTCATTTAAATTACACTCTGACCTTTTGAAAATGGGACAGAGATTTCAAAAGTTTATTGGATATTCTCTGAAAAGCTGTTACCCTGTTTTTGCTTCTTGATTTATAAGGTGTTCTTATTCTAAAATGCAGAAACTCACACTTTAAATGTAGATACTCACGGCTTAAAAAGGAGATTAGCTATAAATAAACACCACGCACATAATACCTTCAAGGGAAAGGACTATAAAACCATCTGTGATGGCTTCGTGTGGGCAAGAAAAGCCGACAGAAGGGACCTGGGGTGGAGGGTTTATTCCATAGGAGGTAGAAGACGGGGCAGCAAGTCAGAGTGAGACCCCTTCTACACAGACTGTTCTTGGCTATCATTTTAAACAGAGGAGTAATGATCCTTGGATTCTAGAGAGGTCTCGGGGTGTAACGGAAAGAATATTATCATCAAACGACAATGTCTAGAGTACAGATGTGATGCCCAGAGAAAGGGTGAGATCAGTGTTGACTGGAGTTCTGGGGGGCGTGGGGGGAGCCTTTCAATGGGCAGTGGGCAAATATGGAGGGAGGGCATAAGCAAGTCATTAGCATATGGGAAGAAATATTGTAATGCTATTTATACCAAAAAAATATAAAAGAAATTAATCTTTGGAGAATGTTTAATGTACACATTTACATTTGATCTGCAAGTCAGATGGTCACGTGGCTTGATGGTTTCTGAGTTAAGACCAGGCATTCTGCTGGGTCTTATTCTTCCTTTTGCTTCCTTTCTGCATGTTGATGAGTAATCAGCTAATTCATGCCTGGGAAAGTGGTTTTATGCATTTACACATTTTAAATATGTACACACTGCTATTTTTAAGATGGATAACCAACAAGGACCTACTGTATAGCACAGGGAACTTTGCTCAATGTTATGTGGCAGCCTGGATGGGAGGGGAGTTTGGGGCAGAATGGATACGTGTTTATGTATGGCTGAGTCACTTTGCTGTGCACCTGAAATTATCACAACATTGTTAATCGGCTCTACCCCAGTATAAAATAAAAAGTTTAAAAACAGTAGTAGAATATTTAACATACTTTGTAAAGATAAGGAGTGACTGTGAATATCTTTTCTACCACCCAGAGGTTTGCTGCTTATTTTGTGGCAAAGTTAAAACAGTTGGGAATGGAAAGATGAATTGCACATTTTTTTTCTTTTGCAAAAAGACAAGAGCTTCGAGTTGTGGACCTTTCCTATGATGAAAAGTGGCTGTCAGAGTGTGTTACCTAGCAATAATAGATGCACTTAATCCATCCTTCTGTGGCCAATGCAACTTAACATTGGAAAAAAAATAAGGGCTTTTGTCTAATGATTAGTGATGTTGAGCATCCTTTCATGTGTTTGTTGGCAATCTGTACATCTTCTTTGGAGAAATGTCTATTTAAGTGTTCTGCCCATTTTTGGATTGGGTTTTTTGTTTTTTTGATATTGAGCCGCATGAGCTGCTTGTATATTTTGGAGATTAATCCTTTGTCAGTTGCTTCGTTTGCAAATATTTTCTCCCATTCTGAGGGTTGTCTTTTCGATGGTGAGAATGTAAATTGATACAGCCACTATGGAGAACAGTATGGAGGTTCCTTAAAAAACTAAAAATAGAACTACCATACAACCCAGCAATCCCACTACTGGGCATATACCCTGAGAAAACCATAATTCAAAAAGAGTCATGTACCACAATGTTCATTGCAGCTCTATTTACAATAGCCAGGACATGGAAGCAACCTAAGTGTCCATTGACAGATGAATGGACAAAGAAGATGTGGCACATATATACAATGGAATATTACTCAGCTATAAAAAGAAATGAAATTGAGTTATTTGTAGTGAGACGGATGGACCTAGAGTCTGTCCTACAGAGTGAAGTAAGTCAGAAAGAGAAAAACAAAGACCATATGCTAACACATATATATGGAATCTAAAAAAACAAACAAACAAAATCGTTCTGATGAACCTAGAGGCAGGACAGGAATAAAGATGCAGACGTAGAGAATGCACTTGAGGATACGGGGAGGGGGAAGGGTAAGCTGGGACAAAGTGAGAGACTAGCATGGACATATATACACTACCAAATGTAAAATAGATAGCTAGTGGGAAGCAGCTGCATAGCACAGGGAGATCAGCTCGGTGCTTTGTGACCAACTAGAGGGGTGGGATGGGGGGTTGGGAGGGAGATGCAAGAGGGAGGGGATATGGGGATATATGTATACATATAGCTGATTCACTTTGTTATACAGCAGAAACTAACACAATATTGTAAAGCAATTATATTCCAAAAAAGATGTTAAAAAAAAATAGCTTTTGAAAAGAAGCTAGTGCTATGGAGAAAGCATTTTGAAAATGGGTCTTGGGAAATGTTACTATCATTATGTGACTTTTTTGAGGAAAATGGTTTAAATGAATCACTTACAGAGACTTTCATATTTTTATACTTAAAAAACTTGGAAACAGTGTTTAAACAGAAGAGTTTCAGAGCATTTTGAACCAATTTGTTGAAAATAAAAAAATGTAGCACCTTCCGGTTAGTAAATGAAAACATTTGCAAAGAGAGAAATGTATTAGCTGAATTTCAACAAATTTTTGTATGCTTGAAGGAAGGGACTGAAAACAGAAGATTCAGGGCACAAAAAATGACTTCCTCCACCTGGGTCACAACAGCCATTAAGACTGCATTGGGGAATAGGCTGAATTTAGTAAATTGTAAATTTCGTAAATTGAATTACAGTAAACTGTAGGTTGTTCAATCACGAGTGTTTAATCAGGATTTTCAAAAATAATGATATTCAATTACATTATGGTCCCTAGAATAGCAATAATAATTGCTTATAAAGAACACAATTTTGTACCTTCAACAAATAATCCATTATTAAATTTTAGTTCATCCTTTTCAAATTTGTATCTGTATCTATTTTGTAATATACATGGGATATTTACATGTCAATACATGTATTTACATGGGACAATATACATGTAATATGTGTATGATATATATGAGGATAGTACTACATGTATACACATATATTTTATAGGTAACTTGTATATGTGCATATCTTTATAATTTAAAGGAAAATATACATACTTTGAGAGCATGTGCTCAAAACCATTTTTTTGTTCAAAGTTTAGAGACCATGGGTATAGAAGAAAGAATATTTATGGCGGATTCAGAAGACCCAAGTCCTAGTCCAAGTTCTGCTGTTAAGACGTGGTACCTCATACAAGTCAGAGCTGATGGGTGAAGAGCAGGGCTGTCCTGCAGAGTCTGAGAGGATTGGGGGAGATATGATTATGTGTGTTCATTGCCTGGCATAGAGCAGACTAGAGCCTCTGTAACTCATGGTGGCCAATGGAGGGGACACTGAGACCACTTGGCCCATCACTTAATTATCCAGGTGAGGACATGGCAGGAAGAGGGAAGGATGGATTTGCTCCATCTCTTAGGGCAAGTGCTGGCAGGGCCACCAATGAACTCCACCTGTGAGCTCTTTTGAGATTTCATGTTAGTCTGGTGACAACTTCTGATGATGAATTTCTTATAACAACATTTCCTCCAAGGGTCAGCTCTTACGGTATCACAGAGGAGGGCTATGAAATCTATATGTAAACTTACCATCTATATGAGTTAGCTTTTCATATTAAAAGACCACCAGGTTGACATTTCTTGATTTTAATTTCTTCTTCCCACTACCTTTAATTCCCCAGGATGGGAGCATTCTGGGGAGACCAGAAGAACAAACGGTGGGACCCCAAAAGTTCTGGCAGGCTCCAGACAGTATCAGAAACTAGGAAGAGAGTGAGGCATGTGCTTATTGATTAGAAAGCGCCAGGGCTAAAGAATAAGACTAGTCTGAATCAGTGACTCTGAACTTTTGGGGTGTCTTCTGTTCCTCTGAGAATCTGATGAAATATATGGGTCATGTCCCTAGGAAACACACATATGAACGTGCATATGGTATTTTACATAAGATTCCAGGAAATCACGCAACTTCTGGAGTCCACCCGTTGACCTCATTTTCTGTAAGTTCCAGCTCCGATACTCTGTCCATTTATAAATATTGAGAAGAGGAAATTCCTTTCCTAAGGTTTGACTATTCACACCCTCATCCCAACATTGCCCATTTGTATATGTTCCCCCTTTAATTAGGTTTGGTGGCCTTGGTGATAAAATCAAATGCGTTTCAAAGGTGTTCTTAATTTCTACCTGGATCAATTCATCCCACCAACACCTGGGCAAGGGTTTCTGAAAGCATATGGTGCTCACATCAGCATTTCTACTTTATTTCTCCTTTATGCAATCTTTTTTAAAAATGTATTTTATTGAAGTGTAGTTGATTTACAATGCCATGTTTCCTTTCCACAGTCTTGACCATGACTCTTCCAAAATGTTTCCTTCTTGAAATCTGGCAACGTGACTTCTTTGTCAAATTTGGTGTAATTGAAGCAGGCAACATCACTTCAGAGTACACCTGTTCAGAAGGACGTGTTGAAATTTTTTTATAACTAATGGAAGAGATTTAACATTTATGCACTGCTTACCCTGTACCAGACCCTGTGCTAGGGGTGTCTGTTGAATCCCATCATTATTTCTTGTAATGTGACTATTAGGTTCCTTGACTATTAGGTTTGATGTTACTGCTTTTATTTTAGAGATGCAGAAATTAAAGAGAATTTGAATAATTAAGGAGCAAATTAGATGCTCAGACTCCTAGATTACAATTCTAGAATTACCCCTCTCAGTGTGGGACTTCAAACCCATCACTGAACCTTCTCTTTGCATTTCTCCATCTGTAAATTTTGTCTGTCTGCCACTGACTTTGTGTATTTACACAGATGAGTGATTAAGGAGAGGAGGTCTGGACTTTGGCAATACCATCTGTTATTCAGACGCAGATCTGAGTTTTACTTATTAGTCAGCAAAATTCTTCTCCAGTCCCTCAGCCTCCAACTGAAGTTTTAGGCGTGATGCCCTTCACAGAAGGGAGCATTTGTAGCCCTGAGGAAGTCTAATTGGAACCAGCTCCCAAAGTAAGTCATGGAAAAGCCATTCCTGCTCCAAATCCGAAGAAGGAAGTCAACGTGAAAAACCCATTTAGAGAAGGGTCTGCCAGTTTATTTGGAAACTTCAGAGGGCCGTGTGGTCTGTCTGGAGTACAGTCAGCTAACAGCACAAAACCCTTAAAATTGCTCTGTCGTCGGCCAACAAAGCTGAGGGAAAACAGTAAACATGTCTTAACTTCAAACTTATGCTGGCAAGTTTTAGTCATTTCGTTATTAGTTAAAGAAAGATTATGTGTGTTTATATGCATTTGTTTCTCTGCTTATGAACCTTGGAAGTAGAGACTATAAGTTAATGAAAATTCTCAAGTCTCTGTATGATGAGTATAACGCGTTGATGGAGATGGTGTTGACAATGATGACACATATGCTCTTAAAGAGAATTTTTGGATAGCACTAGTGTATTACAAACCCATGGTAGTCGTATATGAAGACAATGATAGAACCCCCTGCCACAGGGTCTTTGCACATGCTAGTCTCTCTTTCTGGAACATCTACCCTCAGCTTTCTTTCCATGGTTAGTCCTGATGCAGCCTTCCGATTTAGCTCAAAGGCCACATTCCAGCCCACTGAGACTAGATCAGATTCCTCTGTGGTAAGTTCTCTTTGTTCATTGTTATTTCCTTTTAAAATGCTTAATTAATAGTTATATCTTGGTT
This sequence comes from Balaenoptera ricei, assembly GCF_028023285.1. Taxonomy (NCBI): domain Eukaryota; kingdom Metazoa; phylum Chordata; class Mammalia; order Artiodactyla; family Balaenopteridae; genus Balaenoptera; species Balaenoptera ricei. Next base: position 24,799,743 of record NC_082640.1, read on the forward strand.
GATTTAACAATTTGATTATTTGCCTTAGGCTGTAAGTTGTATAAGAGGACAGTTGTGACTAGTACATACAGTTGCTTAATAAATGTTTGTTGAAGGAATGAATGAATGAAGAAAGAATACATGTGACTTGACCAAGCACAAGTTTTCCTAAGGAAGTGGAACAACAGGGATTAAAGAGAAGACACGACTTAGATGATTCCGTGAACAGATAATCGAGGGCACCAAGACATTGGAAACAGCTTCCCTCCTGCATATCCATTATTAATCATTATGGCTTCCACGGCTACGTTTGTGGCTTTTGTTCATCATGATCCAGATTTGCCCCCCCTCTTCTCCAGGCCTACTTCATTTGTTCTTCCCTTGAGTCTTTGGGCCCCTCATTCTTTATGAATAAAGTACCTTGCATCTTCAATCTCTTCCCATCCACCTAATGGAGACTATGATGGTCTGTAGGAGAACACAGCCTTGAGGAAAGAAGACCTGGGTTTGGATGTCAGGCTCTATTACTTGGGCACACAGTTCTCTATTTGCTTTTCTCCATCTGTAAAATGGACCTTTATTAGATAGCTATTGGTGCAATAATGCTACGTAACAAACAACCCCAAACAAATATTGTTCTTTCTCAAGGGTCTGTGGATTGGCTATGGTTTGGTGAATCTCAGCTGGGCTTGGCTCTGGGCTGAATGTTGAGTTCATATCTTTTCCACGTGTCTCACTGGGGCCATGGTTGGGGGGCAGGAGGTATTCGGGGCATGCCTTCCTCCGGATGGACAACAGGACTGTAAGAAAGCAGGAGGGATACCCACAGCTCCTGATGGCCTCTACTTGGAAATGGCACAGTTACTTACGCCCACATTCCATCAGTCAAAGCAAGTCTCAGAGCCGAGGCCAACATCAAACAGGAGAGCAGTTCACACCTTCCACCATGGGAGCTGCTGCAGAGTCACATGGAAAATATAATTTTATAACAAGGAGGAAGTGAAGAATTGAAAACAATGTAACCTACCACGGCAATCTACACATATGTGGGAGGGTCAAATAGGGATCCTGTGAATGGGTTAAAACATCTGTTTTTATTGCTATTGTGAAAAATACCTACATTTGTCTTTCCTCTAATGAAACATTGTTCCTTGAAGTATGTCAAAGTGGGTGCCCTTGCTGTGCTGTTGGCACTTGACCTCACGTTTGGTCTTGAACCCCTACTTGACTGCTCTTCATGGCCCATTGAATCGAGCACCTCGTCCTTGGCTGAGCATTCACAACTCTTCACAACATAAAGTCAACATAAAGTTTCAAACCTTATCTAACTCCAATATGTACACGTTAGGCCTGACAGACTGGACTACTCAATGTTCCTGAAAACTCTGTGTCACCCTGGAGTCGTGTACACAGATCTTTCTTCCCAGAAGACCCTCTGTGGTACCCTATCTTATTTGTCTGAAATACTTACCATCCCTCTCTACCAGGCCCATCCCTACATGACCTTCCTTACATTTCTCTCATCCACTGACATCAGTGTCGGCCACGTGACTTGCTCTGGCTATTGAACCGTGAGGTTGATAGAGCAGAGGCTTTCAGAGCCATCACAGGGTTCCCCTGATGGTGTTTGCTCTTTGCCATGAGAGCAGCATGTCTCAGACAGTAGCTACTCTTCCAACTGAGTCCTGGAATCAAGAAGATGTACAGAAGAGTGAGTCAAAGCCAACCCACACCTGACGTGTCACCTGAGTGAGAAATAAACCCTTGTGATGACAGTCCACGGAGAGCTGGGGGCTGGTTTTTACTGCAGCACGACTTAACATCAGACTACTGATGAACCCTCCCACCAATGTGGCAGGACAGAAAGAACAGGGGCTTTAAAATCAGACAGACCTGCATTCAAATTTTGTTGGCATCCATCACTTCCCTATGAAAGAAAATTCGTTGACCTCTGTGACTCTCAGCTTCCACGTTTGTAAGATGAGGACTAGCATATCAACCCTCAAGAATGTTGTGGGCTTAGTGATGGTTTAGGTACAGTATCTGTGGTGGAGAAGCCCCTCTTGTAGAGAAGGTCTTCAGTTACAGTAGTTCTAATTGTTTTTATTGTCAATGTTACACTTCTTGTTGAAATGCCACTTATTTTCTCAAGGATTTGATATTTGTCGTATCACAAAGGTTTGTTTCTCTGGATGTCTCAAACAAAATAAATCAACACCCCACCCCCACCCCACCACCAAGAAGACTTCCCAGAGAAGTACTTCTCAAAGAACCTTCTAGACTTCCCATTAGGGAGCGTCACCAGGCACTGCACTTTGCTGTCCCCTAGAGGTGTTGGCTGGGAAGACCCACCACAGAGATCACAGAAGCAATGGATTCCTACAAGAAGCAGCTGTCACGCCATGAAAAATGGAAGCTATTATAAATATAACTGTAATAAAAGCTACCATTTATTGAGTGTCATGCATCAGGTGCTACACATAACTTTATGAATCAGGGTCTACTGCATACTAATTTTATAGTTCGGAAAAGGAAGGCACAGAATAGTTAAATCACTCGCCCTGGAAGATGCAGCTATTATGAGATAGAAACTTCCCTCAAACCTGGGGCAGACTGAGTCTATAAAACCCCCGTCTTCACCACTACACTGTATTGATCTTACAAGCTTATGCTCCTATGCCTGCAAAATCTGCTCAAAAGACACTACTGCCAACCACAAATAAAAAACAATAGTTCTTTGCCTCTACTTTGTTCTTTCTCTTGGTGAACAAATAACTCTTCTAAAGGCCAGTGGGGATTTTATGTTACAGAGACAGGGAAAAACCATATTGCTTCATTCTAAAAGAAAAAAATAACAATAAAACCAGAGTCTGCCCTGGCTTAGGTTAAAGACCAGGTTTATTAGACACCATCTTCTCTCACGGCCGAGGTGGCGGCTCCAGTAATTATTTTGAAAGGCGAGTAGTCACACCCCTGTGTGACTCAGAATGAACCTGGGATCAGGGTGCCCCTTGGCCATTCTGTTACCATAATGATTTCAGCATTTATGAAAGAGACTAATGACTGAAATTGCTATCAACATTTGCAGCAGAGAGACAGCAAGTTGGAAATTGGATTTTCCTCTCTTCTTGCTAATGAGTTCTTTTCTCAAGGTGCCGACGCTTGGAGTGGGAAGGGAAATTGGTAATTCTTTTTCTGTGTTGTATTCTTACTAATGCCTGTGCTGAAATAACGGCAACGCACCTGTGACAGTGGAAGGTTATGTGAAACCATAAAAATATTGTCAGAGGAAATGGCTTAGCTGGGGACACCTTAACCCACTTAAGAAGTGGAAACTTTAATTGCACAAAACATGAAGGGTTTTCAAGTGGGTGTACACGTGTCAAGTACGTCTACCTCAGGAGTTGCAGTGACCAGAATAAAGTAAGTCTTCGTTTGTTTGTTTCCTTTTGATGGTATTCTCAGGAGAGGTTGCCAAACAACAGATGTCAGATGGTTCTGGAAGAGTTGTTTCTAGTGGTACCTTTTCTTTAGGTGCCTATTGGCAAGGCATAGAGGCCCTCTTTGCACATGGGAACATGATGGACACATGTAGTTCTTGCTCAATTACAAAGGTACATCGACTGTTGGAAAAAACCCTTGATTTCCATAAACAAAACCCAGAGCAGCACTCAGAATTCATTCCAGCCTTTCGTGAAAGTGTTCCTCTAAGTCTGGATGGAGGTGAAGCATGAGTCATCAGAACTTTTCAATGTGGCTGACTTCTTGCAACAAAGTGTGTGATGAGAGTTTAGCATTTCCTTGGCCAGATCCTCCAACATTTCACTCTAGGGCTCCCTGGTGACCAACCCCACCCTTTCAGCCTGACAATTTCCTTGAAGGAGACGAGGTATACTGGTGACAACGTTGATAAGGGTCCAATCCAGAAATGTTTCAGACTCAACCATGGTAAATGTAGGCTCATTTTCAGAAATGACAATGTTTCTGACAATACAGGGGTTACAGATAATTGTGGAAAGCAGTGATTTCCACGGGAGGGATCTGAGGGATAAAGCAAGGAGCATTCCAAAGCCATTTTGGAATAGCTATGTGATCAGTGTCCAGCTAAATCAATGTGTTTTGAAGTTAAAAAAAAAAAGAGAGGAAAAAGAAAAATCCCTCCTAACCACCCCCCCATTTTGGTTTATTTCCTTCCATTCTCTTTGGTTTTTTGCCCATGCATATTTTTCTTCACCTTAGTCATAATGGCTTGGTTTGCCAGTAGTTAACTCAGCGGCTGCACATGCCTTAAATAGGGCAGAAAGACTAGCAGCTACATTGATGAAATGGTCCAAGAATGTCCCTCTGAAGCCCTATAGAACTGTACTCTCTTAAGAAAAACAACAACAAAACAATCCAAATAGGCAGTTAAGGGAAAAATGAAAACTGGAGATTGTTTAGATAACGTGCTACTGGTTAACTCCTAGTTCTTAACTTTTCTCACCTTTCTGAACTACTTTGGGTCTATTTTCTCAATTATATCAAATAGTAAAAAATTCTGAGGTTAATGACCCTTTGATCACCTAGAATATAAATTCCTTCATGATATAAAATGATTTTCAGGAAGAAATACAAATAGGCAAAATTGGGCTTCATCTGTGCATGTTTTAGAATCTACATTTTTGCATCATCTCAGAGCCTGTTTGTGTGAGATTCTAGCCTATAGCATAGTTGGTCCTAAGTCTGGGGCCGTGAGTCACTGGCAGCTCATGACAAATTTTCACTGGTCAGTAGCAAAATGAGAAGAGAAAAATACGAGTTTTTCATCAGGCTAAATTCATTCAATTTAAGGAATTGCTCTTTATTCCCAGATTATGCTCTTCTGTCCTATTCAATGATGGGGTTTTGTTTTTTATTTTATTTTATTTAAAACATTTTGGGGGCTTCCCTGGTGGCGCAGTGGTTGAGAATCCGCCTGCCAATGCAGGGGACACGGGTTCGAGCCCTGGTCTGGGAGGATCCCACATGCCGCGGAGCAACTGGGCCCGTGAGCCACAACTGCTGAGCCTGCGCGTCTGGAGCCTGTGCTCCGCAACAAGAGAGGCCGCGATAGTGAGAGGCCCGCGCACCGCGATGAAGAGTGGCCCCCACTTGCTGCAGCTAGAGAAAGCCCTCGCACAGAAACGAAGACCCAACATAGCAATCAATCAATCAATCTTAAAAAAAAAAAAAAAAAATTTTATTTGAGTATAGTTGCTTTACAATGTTGTGTTGGTTTCTGCTGTACAGCAAAGTGAATCTGTTATACGTATACATATATCCCCTCTTTTTTAGATTTCCTTCCCATTTAGGTCACCATAGAGCACTGAGTTCCCTGTACAGTAGGTTCTCATTAGTTATCTATTTTATACATAGTAGTGTATATATGTCATCCCAACCTCCCAATTCATCCCACCCCCTCTTCCCCTCTTGGTAACCAGGAGTTTGTTCTCTACTTTGTTTTTAATGTATTCACTTGACCAAAGTATAGAGTAGTCAATCCTACAATAATATTCCAGATTTAAAATTTTATTCTTCGATGAAAGCCTATAGTCTAGGGACCTTTGGCTGCTGCCCTCACGAGCTCTCTGCAGACACAAGGTCTGGAGGGGTGGAGAATAAGAAGGTTGCAGCAACAACCATGGTGACCAAACAACAGCTAACACTGTAGAGGTGCTTACTGTGTGTCAGGCACTGCTCTGAGTGCTTTACACAGATCAGATCATTTAATCCCCCCAAAGTCCTCTGAGGTGGGTGCAAATAAGCATTCTCGTTTTCCAAAGGAGGAAACTGAAGCCTAGAGTTCTAGAACTCTGAGACTCCTGTGTTCTAGAAACAATTCTGTGACCTACTTTAGTTTTGAATCAAATTCCACAACTCATGACTGGAACTCAATTTATAGGATTAAGTATGATATTAACATTGTCTGCTTCCCATCTACCACCTGGTTCTCCTCTAAGAAGTCTTCAGTGGCTAGTCCTTGCTATTATTTACTAAGCAAGCTTTTTATTCAGATTTGATTCCACTTGATTTAGGCTACAGGGACTATCCATAGTCTTCAGAAATAGCTCATTCTGTCATCTCTATGCTAACAACCAAGCAACACGGTCCACGCAGAGATTTGTCTGGCAAGCCGGAGGACTTGTATGCATTGTGCTTAGGTTGAGAAATGAGGTCCTTCATTTCCTTCTCCATCCTGGTTACTTATTGGCAAGTAGACTTCCCTGTGTGGAAATTAGTCTCAATATTTATTTAGGACTTGACACTCTATTACTGTGTTCAGAAATCTGCAAAGTGTACTTTTCCTCCTTTTTCCCCGTATGTGAGCAGGGAGCTCAGCCTCTGCACACATCAATGAAAAGAAATCCTCCCAAACATATATATTTACATACATATATATATATATATTTTTTCACTGTGCCATGAGGCATGTGGGATGGTAGTTCCCCGACTGGGGATTGAACCCGTGTCCCTAGCATTGGAAGTGCGGAGTCTTAACTGCTGGACCAGACCAAAAACTTCAGATATTTTTAAAATAATATTGAACCTCAACGAAAACTTTGTCTATAAATTTGCATGGTATGGATGTTGTTTTTCCTCTTGACAGACTGTTCCCAATGTACTTAGAGTGTATGAGAATCAGGGCTGGTCATCATCAGAGTGAGTGGGCATTTCTTTCTCTCTTCAAGGTGCAGTAAAATGCTGTTCTCCAAACACTAGCCATGGCCTAGAATTCTGGGGATTGGGTGGGGGGTGCCACCCATTCTGGAGCCATCACAGTAGCCATTTTTGTTATTGTTTTCTTCAAAATACATCTCTGGCTCAAGTTACACCCCTGGGATCCTTGCCCTGTATTGAGCAGGTAACACAAATAAAATGCAAACCTGTCTGTTCAGAAGAGGTTGACCCCACTGGTTACAGTTAAGGCATTGATGGTGTTCAATGCAAGACAGTTTCTTGGTCTATATATTTTCATGTGATTGTGAATAGCTCATTTACTGTTAAATCCTTAGTGTTCATTGTTCTTTACAGGGAGAGTTCAACAAGAATAAACATTATGTCACTGTATGTTCTGATTTATTTTTTTTAGTCATGTTGATTTAAAATACTCTATTCCATTGTCCCCAAAGTACTCTGAACTTTAGAAACCACCTATCCTGATGTTGGGTTTTGAGAATATAAAAGCCACAGTCAATAACTAAGAAAAGTGTATACAGTTTCCTGTGAAAAAGGGATTTCAGGTTAAAGCTAGTTCTGTACTTGCCTATATCCCTAGACTGATATATAAAGTATGATCCCTTACATTAACTGAGGATTTATGGGTGTCAGTAATTGTGCTAAGCACTTTGACCATCTTTATCTTCATTTGATTCCCTACAAGATTGGTACTGTTATCTCCCCTGCTTTACAGATGAGAAAACACAGTGGGAGATGTTAAATCCCTCACCCAGGGTCACAGAGCTGAATAGTAGTGGAGTCTTGCTATGAATTTCAGAGCCCTTGATCTTAACCACTTCGCCAAACTGCATTTCTACAAGAACGTGGATAGACTAACATCTCTTTTATTGTTTTCAATTTCTGAATTTAAGAGATTCTTTTCTTCTCCTTCCTTGCAAATCAGACCTTTCTCCTCCTAGAAACTACCATCTTGCTCACAAGACAGGCTGTGACTTGCAACCCTGCCAGCACCCACTAGAATGTCCTACCTGTTGTTTGGTGTCCCCATGTGTGGCCCCATTTCTCTCCATCTGGGGCACCTTCCCACTCTCGGTTTGACACGTGTAGAGAATAAGACACTTAAGTGGGCTGATTTGTCTTGAAAGAGAAATGAGGTTCTGAACAAGCACTTCACCATGCAGGTTCCAACTCAACCTTCATAGGCCAGAAAAGAGAATGACCAACTTTGGAAACACGTGCTCCACTGGTAGATCTCAGGAGGAGAGGTTACTGTGGGAACATACTCTGAAAACTGTAGACTTTCCCCCGCAAGATGCCACTGCTGTACAGCTCCTAAGAAAGAGTCAGGCTGGCTCACTGGTGGACGTCACCCCCTGAAGGGAGTCAGGTCCCTTCAGGAAGAGCAGATACATCCACAAATCTACACACAGTGTTGGTATTATTGTCATTCGTACTTGTAGACTCCGTTCCTTTGTAAACCAGAGGTTGAGATTTGCATTGCTGGATGAGGGGATGTAATTCAGCTTTGCCAGCAGAGGCGGGTTCCTCAAAGTATCTTGTTGCAAGAGTGGAAGTCATCTTCTGCATTTGTGGGACACCCAAACGAGGTTTGAGAATGCTTGTATCTTGAAAGACAGCCATATACCCTTAGAGAAGAGTTATTTCCATTGTACTAAAGTTAACTGAGAACTGAAATCACTCCCAAGGAAGGGAGAGAAAGAGACAGAATGATGACGCTCAAAGGAATATCAACTCAACAGACCCCTGCATTTTCCAGATAAAGAAACTGAGCCCATAGATCATAAATGACTTGCCCACAAATAGAAAATGTATTACTTATGTAAGAGAGAGGTCTAGGATGTAGATATTCTAACTTCTAGGCCAATAGCAACCCTTACCACTACCCCACCCCACCACAGAACTGAGCCTTACTGGGAGGATTCATTCATTCATTCATTCATTCATTCATTCATGTATTATTATCCACAGGCTTACACAAGTCAAAAAAACCTAGAAAACTTGGATTCTTTATTATTCATCACTCCATATATCTTTCTACAAAATATTGACAGTTCTACATCCTAAACATCTGTCACATCTATCTCTGACTATCATCTCTGCCATTATCTTATTTCAGACTCTAATTACCTTCCAACCAGACTACTGATAGCCTACTCTAAAAATGACATTTCTTCAATTATGCAACAAAAAAACACATGGGGAGCAAATGCCAGGCACGGGGGACCCGTGATGAGCAGGACTTGTGGCCTCCGCAAATTTGCTGACTGTCCAACGAGGGAGAAAGATGTCCGCTGTCTTATTCTAACTATGGAAGCCCTTCCATATGACAAATCAATAGACAGGTGGCTGCATTCTCCCCTTCTGTCTCTTGCTTTAGAGGAAATCTTCTCAACATCTCCCTGGACTTGATTGGCTAGAGAAGACCCACTTATGGACCAGCCTCTATTTTCACATGGTCATCGGGGGATGAATGACACTCGTGTACCATATAATGGGACCAGACCAGGTTTAGAGTAAACAGCTGGGAAGCATCAATGTGCAGTTTGGGAATTGGGAATGAAAGCTCATTCTGCATAGTTGGAAATCCAAAGGAAATTTAGGTAGTGGGATGAGTTACAATTCTGCAACCTGGTGTCAGCCTGGATTGGAAGAGATCTGACATTGGTCATGCAATATTTTTGCAAACACGTGGCTAAATTAGGCTTCACAGACTTCCTGTAACCCCATTTATTTTCCTTTTAAATACACATACAGATATGTATGTTGTGTGCCTATATACATATATATGTTATTAATTTATTTTTCCGATATGCCCTCCCCTCCTCCCTTCTCTTACATCACAAATCTGTATTGTATGGGTAGAGAGAAAAATAATAGTCAGCACTTTCCCTGGATCTTGGTAATAGTAATGGAAGCTGGGATCCACGGAGGGCTTACGGTGCACTGTGCTAAGAGCAGCACACACATTCACCGTTTCATTTTTGCAAACAGAACTATGAAGTAACTACTGTGATGACACTTTCTCTGTTCATGATTCTTCATAGGACCTCAATCTCCTAATGCTGACCTTGGGTCCACCTACTTACTCACTTGTTTTCCTTTTAACTTAATTATGAAATAGAATCTATTTCTCCTTCCTGATGCTTTCCTCCTTCACTTGTTAGTCCTCATATCTTTTTAGTTCATCCCATATTTCAAATAACCATGGATTGTAACATTAAGTGAGACCCTTGTTCCATATTTTTTTCCTAAAAATCGGAGGAATGACATTCACTGAAATATGTAGGTTCTAGAAATTTTGAGGTCCAAGTCATTCCAAAATACCCATCAAGTCTCATCAAATTAAAATTCATTAGCAAATAATGTGATTCAATGCTGCCTGATAGATTGTTTGTTAATTCTTTGGGTGACACTGAAGATTCCTGATTTTACCTGAAAATGAACATTTAATTCTAACTCTTAGCGGCATCTACTAGGGTAGATTTTTTGAGGCTTTGAAATTTGTTGTTCATCCTTCATTGTCAGGATCAGCTAATGATTTAAAGTCCCTGAGCTACTATGGAAGAGACCAAAAAATCTAACTATATACCAAGAATTCAAGAGTTTCCATCACTTTATAGGGTGAATCTATTTATAAAGGACAGTGAGGAAATCTTGGGCTGACACCAGGTGAATTAAATTAGAATATCTCTAAGGAGCTTCCTTTCAGATATAACCTATCCAATGAACTCAGACAGGATTGAAGTATTTGTTTGTAATTATCTGGGATCATGGGGATGGGCCGGCTCTGGAAGGAATGCAGTGTACTTTGCAGACATTACCTCATTCTGTCATGGATGGCACTGGGTATAATTTCCATTTACCAAGGGAATGAACAAGGTATATGAAGGCCAAGTGACCTATGCTGGGACACTGGTGTTTAGTCTCCAGTACAAAACTAGCCCAAGAATCTGGGTGATCGTCCCAGTAATTCAGGTAAGGCAGTGGCTCTGTTTATATTATTTTGGAGAAAATTCACTTTTTGCTTTTCACTGTTAACAGATCTGAGCTATAAGTTAGTGGGGGATCTATGAATGTGGTCTCCCTGTATATCAAGGGGATTTAAGAGAGCTTGAGGGCCCCCAAGTATGATTACAGTGTGCAATATACAAGCAAATCCATAATATCCCATATTTTAAATACTTCTACACCTACAGCTACTAGTAGCTACCATTTATTGAGTTTTTTTCTATGTTACAAATGATTAAGGCATTTATTCATTTCTACTAAGAAAATATATTAATATGGGCTCATAAAAAAACAAAGTAATAGCAACTGGGATTTCAATCATATTTTTGTACCTTATGCATGCTGGTTATTTTGCCCTGAAGACCTTCCTCACTTCTCTACATGTTAAAATCCAACCCTTCTTTCAAGGTCCATCCTGAAGCCATTTACTCCAGGGCAAACTTTTCAGATGACCTCATTCTTCCCTGAATTCCCATAGTATTTTAAACCTCTCCAATAACATTGTGCTGTGAAATATCATTGTGTGTATTTGTCTTGCTTTCCTTTCTAAAAGGTAAGCTTCCAGGTGGTAGTTCCCCTGTGCATTTAGTTTGTTTTTGATTCCTTGACGTGATCAATTATGTATAGAGTAAGTACTTGTGACATAATGAGAAATATGTATTTGGTCTCTGCCCCCAGCTCCTGACAGAGAGCTCCTAAATCCCTTGTAATTTCCTCAGTAATAGAAGTGTTTTTGTTCTAATGAGACAACTCTGGGTGGGCTCCTGATTAACATTAGGATGGGGGCTGGTCACCAGAAAGACCAAGCCATGATTAGAAGCTTGGAACTTTCAGATCTCCCCACCCCATCCTCCAGGGAGGGGAGAGGGGCTGGAGATTGCATTCATAATCAATCATACCTATGAGATGAAGCCTCCACAAAAATCCATAAACTATGAGGTTCAGAGAGCTTCCAGGTTGGTGAACACACGGAGGTGCTGGGAGGGCGGTACCTGGAGAGCATGGTAGCCCCACGCTCTTCCCGTCTACCTTGCCCTCTGCATCTCTTCCATTTGGCTCTTCCTGAGTTGTATCCTTTATAATAAACCAGGAGACATAAGTGTTTCCGTGAGTTCTGTGAGCCCTTCTAGCAAATTAATGAACAGGAGGAGGGGGTCATGGGAACTCCGCATTTATTCAATCTTAAGTACAAGAGACCAGGACTAACAATTGAAATCTGAAGTGGGGTTGAGAATTCCTGTGGGACTGAGCCCTTCACCTGTGGGTCTGCATTAACACTGGGTAACTAGTGTCATAATTGAATGGTAGGACACACAGCTGGTGTCTGGACAGTTGGAGAATTGGTTGATGTGGGAAGAAAACCCACACATTTGGTGTCCAAAGTGTTCTATGGGTAGAGAAGAACAGTGTTTTCATTTGGTGCTCAACATTTCTCTCTTGAATTAGTGAAATTAAATCTCAGAGTTGGAACACAGAGTCCATGGAGCCCAGCTTCCTCCTCGATGTGGAAATGACGTCCGTGGCATCACTGAGGAGGTGAAGATGCAGGGATGTTCTCTTCCTTATGGAGCTGCCCCTGGCAGGAGCCCTCCCAGCTGGGATGGATGATGTGTCACACATGTCCTAGCCTCTCTTGCATCCACACACAGTCATGTCATTGGCTCTTGCTGGCGGATGTACACAGAACTAATACGGGCCTGTTTCTTTAAAAATCACTTGCATTTTCTCCACTTTTTACTTCCTCTCCATTGGAGGGAAACAGAGGACTCCAGAGCTGTCTAGGGGGTCAGTGCAACGAGATGCAAGAGCCTGGGATCCTGAGTCACAACGTGGAAGAAAGAACTAGCTGACCAGGAACACTGGCATCAAGCCATTATGTGGGCAAGAAAGAAACTTCCTTTGTGCTAAGCCATGGAAATTTGGGGGGTTATTTGTTAAAGCAATAGAATTGCCTTGACTTTATTGATTACTTTCTTTGATGGAGAGTTAGCTGTTCCAGCTCTAGTTGTCAGGAAAACCTTACTCACTATCTTAGCTCAGGCTGCCGTAACAAATACCAAAAATAGCTGGCTTAAACAGCAAATATTTATTTCTCACAGTTCTGGGGGCTAGAAGTCTGAGACCAGAGCGTCAGCATGGCTGGGTTCTTGGTGAAGGTTCTCTTCCTGGTTTACAGGTGATGGTCTTCATGTTGTATCCTTGCATGGCGGATGGCAGAGCAAGAAGCGAGCTCTCATCCGTCTCTTCTCATAAGGGCACCAATCCCGTCATGAAATCTCCACCCTCATGACAATCACCTCCCAAAAGTTCCATCTCCAAATACCATCACATTGGGGATTAGGGTTTCAACATATGACTTTTGGAGGGACACAAACACGTGGTCTGTGTTGGTTAGTTTTATGTGTCAACTTGGATGGACTAAGGGATGTCCATACGGTTGGTAAAACATTATTTCTGTGTGTGACTTTGAGGGTGTTTCTGGAAGAGATTAGCATTTGAATTGATAGACTGAATGCAAAAGATCTGCCCTCCCCAATGTGGGTGGGCATCCTCCAATTCCTTGAGGGACCCAAATAGAACAGAAAGGCAGAGGAAGGGGTGAACTCCCTCTTTCTTTTCGAGCTGGAACGTTCATATTCTCCTTCATTCTGACATCAGAATGCCTGGTTCTTGGGTCTTCAGACTCCAGGACTTACACCGTCAACCCCTGGTTCTCAAGCCTTTGGACTTGGATTGAATTCCGTTACTGGCTTTCCTGGTTCTCTAGCGTGCTGATGGCCGAAAGTGAGACATCTCAGCCTCCATAGCCACACGAGCCAATTCCTATCAAAAATCCCTTGTTTATATATGTATCTATCTGTCTCCTAATGGTTCTGTTTCTCTGGAGAACCCTGTCTAACGCACAGTCCATAACGCTCACATTGAGCTGAAAGTTGTCCTCCTGTCACTCCCATCCATGGCTGTTGTTTTGCCTTTTCAGCCTCCACAAGTGTATTCCCTCTTCATCGAGACACCTTTTCCAATATTTAATGGCAGGTATTATATCAGCCTTAGGATGATATTTCTCATTTCTTTGTGCATTGCTGGATCAGCAAACAGACTCTTCCAGAAACTCAGCAACCATTTTAAGGCTACTACACCAAGAATCGTCATGATCTTTGAATGGAACCATAGGCTTCATGAGCCAGGCCTTCTATGTCCAAAGAGTAACTGCAAAAATCTACTCACTTCGTTGCATCCTAGGGGGAAAAATTCCCACCTAGACACTTTCAAAGGAAAACCGAAAGAGTTGAAGATGCAGAACATGGCACAGATAAACCAACACAACAAGCCTTCATTCATTCATTCAACAATCATTAATGGTGCTCCTAGGTTTTCTAGGAGAGATAAAGGTAAGCCTGGAACATACCCTGTTACAGGGAATCTGACATGGTGGTGAAAAGGTCACTTTCAAGCTAAAAAAATGAATGAAGACGGCTGCTTTTAGGCTAAAATTGTCACTGCCTCCAAATTTGGAGGCTAAACTCTCTGTGAAGTGCTGAACTGATTCAATTTGCCCTACAGACATTTTGCAAAGTCTCAAAGGTAGTACTTGATAGCAAAGCCCAAGTACGAAGAATTTGCCTTTCCACCCTGCAGTTCTTCATCCTCTAACTAAAACCTAAGACCAGGCAGTATGGCCAACGTGGGCATTCAGCTCCTGTTGAACGACAGTCTTCAGCCTAGGTAATCTGCATGTCCCTTCACAATAATTATTTTGTCTGTGTGCATTTTCTTATGAGCTACAGAATGTTTGTTTAATCATCATCATCAACATAGTTGACTAAAAATTACATTGAAAATGCAAATACCATTGAACATTATCATTCTCATTGTTCAAAGCAGCTTTCTCTGGTCAGCTGAGTGCCATGTGGTTTTTAATACAACCTGTGATTAACATGAACTCAAACCTCGAAGCACATTTTGTTCTGTCTCTTGCATCTAACATTATGAGGATTTACTGTTCAGGTTAGAGAACTGTGGAAATAAATAATAATGCTAATGTACTTTTCCTCTGGACACGTCCCATGGCAGCTATGGATCGGGTATGAGGACAACTGATTACCCAGCACGTGCTCGAAGAAATGGATAAGATGATGCCGCTAATTAAATGTGAGGATGCTTTAGGAAACCCCAAGAGGACAAAAAGAAATTCTCTTTTGTTTGACTGTTTCTGTCTCTGCTCTCAGGGGTAAAGAGATTTCTGTCCCCAAATAATAACAGCTTTAATTATTGCCTTATTTTTAATTTTCAAAGGTTTCAGTGGAGTTAAAAACTCTGTATAATATGTCTGTTTTTGTTTCGTTTTGTTTTTGTCAAGGAGAGTCAAAAAGTGTCAGCTGGACAAAGGTTCAAATTCTACCCTGTTCTAGATTTCCTTCTTAACTGTATTCCACCTAGAGTTTCTGGGTAAGAGGGTTTTTTCATGTCCTGGGGGTGAGGGTGTAAATTGGTTTGGAGGGCTGGGAAAAATATGCTTCAAAATTTAAAACACACACAGCCTTGACCCTGGAATTTAGGAAGGTAGGGATTTAACCCCAGAAAAAAATGAGCCAGGTATGCAAAGATGCATGTCCAAAGAGCTCATGAAATTTGGAAAACTTTAAAATAATTTGTAATACAATTATATATGGAGTGCTGATGAAGGGTTTGGTTTGTGCACAGAAGGGCATGAAGTATGACAGGTTCACGGGCAGCTTGAGGACTGGGCCGATCTATTGATGGTTGTTTGTCTCTTGAGGCAGAGCCCAAGTCTCCTTGCAAGAAGTTGGAAAAAGACATTAACTAGAGAGTACAAGGGTCAGCCCAGGATGGCGGGGGCAGGTTGAGTGGAAAAGGAGCCTGGGTAGCTCTGAAACACTGGGAGGGACCATGTGAAAAGTCAGGTGGAGGAGGAGCTGGAACTTAATAAGAGAGCGAAAGCTTAAAAGGAAATGTGCTCCTTTCCCATTTCTGCTCATTCTGAGCCTCTAACCTAGATGCCATTT
Organism: Balaenoptera ricei; assembly: GCF_028023285.1. Taxonomy (NCBI): domain Eukaryota; kingdom Metazoa; phylum Chordata; class Mammalia; order Artiodactyla; family Balaenopteridae; genus Balaenoptera; species Balaenoptera ricei. Next base: position 24,815,474 of record NC_082640.1, read on the forward strand.
TGTCCTCATTTCTGTTTTGTTTGTTTTTCTCTTAAAAACCTTTGCCTTCTGCATTTAGCTTTACCATCCTACAACCCCATCTTTCACTAGTTAGAAAACATTCTCGTGAAGATTTGATAGCTGTCCACACTTTCAGGTCTGCCCTGAGGTTTAGCAAAGCATGAAATGGGCTGAGATACTTCTATCTGCCTCATGCTGACTGTGTACCTCCCTTAATTTCCTCAGTGACTGACAAGGCTGAGATGAAGAAGACAGTCCCTTCTTAATGGGGCCTGAGCTCCCATCCTCATTTCATTCCAGACAGGACCCTGCCCTGGCCTGGGAAACAGGCTCTGGGTTTTGAGTACAAACCAGTGAAAAAGTGTATAACCTATTTTCCCTTTGAAACCCCCCAAATATGTTTGGCCAGTCTACAGGCCACATCAGTGTGAGTGTGAGTGTGACAGTGTGTGTGTGGTTCTTAATTTAGGAAAGTGGTGATAGAGAGTGTGGATTCCTGGCTTAAGTCACCTCTACAGCTTGGTGGGAACTTTCTGAGAACCAAACAAGGGGGGCACCTGGGTCCACAGGCCAAGTCATATGATCTCCATTTGCATCTAAAAGAACAGCGAGAACCCACTTCAGGGAGATGGGTCCCTCGGGACACTTTCAGCGGATTTCCACATTCCCTCATCTCCTTTTTGGGGAACATGGGAAATCACCTTCATTTCAACTTCTTTCTGCCAACAGAGAACCACAGTCTTTGCTAGCTCCATTCGTGTTTTCTGTGGGAGCATCTAGATCATCCTTTCTTTATTGTTTCTCTGCCATTTATTGTTTCGAGGTTAATCTGCAGACCAGCACTTCTGTCATATAGAATTGCTTCAGATTAATTAAGGAGAAATGAGTAGTTCTGAAAGGATCACACAGGACATTGCATAAACCAGCCAATGATCAAATGTCTATGGCTTTCAATGCAGAACTGAAAGAGGTGTCACAGATCACCCAGTTTAACTCCTTTGTTTTACAAATGAGGAAACCTACATGGGGAAGAAAATGCAGTTTACCTAAGGTCACAGAGAACCAGAGCTTGGATGATCTGACTCCTGTTCAGAGGTGTTTCTCCAAGAAAGCACTGATTGAAACTGTAAAGGAGCCTCGTTTAGACCTATGGAAATGTACTGGGTTTCCATCTGGTCGGCCGGTTGGTCATTCAACCAGTAAATGTTACTGAGCACCTTCCACCAACGCCAGGTCCTGGGGATGGAGCGGTGACTACAAATTCTGTGGCACCAGTCCACTAGGGATTATGAACCTTAAGTAAATATTTACCAGCGTAGTGAGTGCTAAGGGGAGAAAGCACGGAGTCTTAAGGGCATATATACATGGGAGCAAGGCTAAAGATTCCACAACTCTCTTTTCATGTTTGACTCAAGCCTCCAAATCAAGTTTGAACCAGAGCTATGTTTATTTTCAAGGCGGATGCAGCCTTTTGCACGAAGTATGCTGGGAGAGCCTATGTAATTTATCTGACACATGGCCTTTCTGAGATAGTACGGTGATGGCCCTTTGGTCAAAGAAGAAACTGAGGTTAAGAAACTTTAAATGATTTTTCCTTTAAATGATTTGGCGGTGCAAGAAGAGTGAATGTTGTGTAAGTGGGAAACAGAGGCAGTTTCCTGTGGCCGGGGTGGAGGGTCCAAAGCAGGGAGATGCAGGAATGTGTTGTTTTAGAACTGGGGACCACCTCCTCTTGGGAAATGATGGGTAGGGCCAGCCTTAGGTAAGATGGTGGGGACGTAAGCTCTGTCTTCCGAGGTCCCCCACTCCCCATGCAGCGGGTCAAGTGCTTTATGCCACAGCTCCCCTTTGGAGTGGAGTCTTCGTGCCCATCCCCTTACACCTCTATCCCTCACCTCCTTCCTTCACTTTCACTCCTGGGAGAATGGCCCTAACCAGAGAGAGGCTATCTAGGGTCAGGAACTGGGGAATGTGGGGTGACAAGGCATTGACACTTTCCCAGAATCAGCCTTGGTTTTAGGTAACTTTAAAAAAAATTATTAGTATTTTTCCAGCTTTATTGAGGTATAGTTGACAATTAAAAATTGTATATATTTAAGTGTACAACTTGATGTTTTGATATGTATATACATTATAAAATATTCACCACAATCAAACTAATTAACATTTCCATCACCTCACATAGTTACTATTTGTGTATTTGTGTGGTGAGAACATTTAAGAGCTACTCTTTTAACAAATTTCAAGTATACAATTATGGTATTATTAACTATTGTCATTTTGTTGCGCATTAGATCTGGGGAACTTAGTTATCTTGTGTTACTGGAATGCTGGATGGTAGTTTTTTTCTTCCCAGTTTTTTTCTATTGCGGTAAAAATGCACATAACATAAAATTTACCATCTTAGCCATTTTTCAGTGCACAGTTCAGTGTGTTAAATGCAATCATTTAATTGTGCTACCATCACCACCACCTGTCTCCCATAATTCTTTTCACTGTGTAAAACTGAAACTCTATACCCATGAAACAATAACCCTTGAGGGCTGTTTTGAACAGGAAATACAGGACTTATAACGAACCTGTGATGGCTTGTTTGCATCTTTAAAAGAAACTTAAAAGCTTTTGCACAACAAAGGAAACCATAAACAAGATGAAAAGACAACCCTCAGAATGGGAGAAAATATTTGCAAATGAAGCAACTGACAAAGGATTAATCTCCAAAATATACAAGCATCGCATGCAGCTCAATACCGAAAAAAACAAACAACCCAATCCAAAAAATGGGCAGAAGACCTAAATAGACATTTCTCTAAAGAAGATATACAGATTGCCAACAAACACATGAAAGGATGCTCAACATCACTAATCATTAGAGAAAAGCAAATCAAAACTACAATGTGGTGTCACCTCACACCAGTCAGAATGGCCATCATCAAAAATTCTACAATCAATCAATGCTGGAGAGGGTGTGGAGAAAAGGGAACCGTCTTGCACTGTTGGTGAGAATGTAAATTGATACAGCCACTATGGAGAACAGTATGGAGGTTCCTTAAAAAACTGAAAATAGAACTACCATACGACCCAGCAATCCCACTACTGGGCATATACACCGAGAAAACCATAATTCAAAAAGAGTCATGTACCACAATGTTCATCGCAGCTCTATTTACAATAGCCAGGACATGGAAGCAACCTAAGTGTCCATCGACAGATGAATGGATAAAGAAGATGTGGCACATATATACAATGGAATATTACTCAGCCATAAAAAGAAATGAAATTGAGTTATTTGTAGTGAGATGGATGGACCTAGAGTCTGTCCTACAGAGTGAAGTAAGTCAGAAAGAGAAAAGCAAAGACCGTATGCTAACACATATATATGGAATCTAAAAAAACCAAAAAAAGTGGTTCTGAAGAACCTAGAGGCAGGACAGGAATAAAGACGCAGACGTAGAGAATGGACTTGAGGACACGGGGAGGGGGAAGGGTAAGCTGGGATGAAGTGAGAGAGTGGCATTAACATATATACACTACCAAATGTAAAATAGATAGCTAGTGGGAAGCAGCCACATAGCACAGGGAGATCAGCTCTGTGCTTTGTGTCCACCTCGAGGGGTGGGATAGAGAGGATGGGAGGGAGACACAAGAGGGAGGGGATATGGGGATATATGTATATGTATAGCTGATTCACTTTGTTATACAGCAGAAACTAACACACCATTGTAAAACAATTATACTCTAATAAAGATGTTAAAAAAAAAAGAAGAAAAAAAAGAAACTAACAATACAAGAAGCAACATTCTTGCCTCCGCCCCTAAGTTTCCCAGAACCACATCAAGGTTTCTGCTCTCGTTTTTGCTTCTCAATTATTCTTGACTAGTGACATTTATTCCTGATTGTTGACATTTATTGAATACCCACTATGTACTGTCCTCAATGCTTTTTTTTTTTTTTTTTTTTTTAGCTACTTTTATTTTATTTATTTATTTATTTATTTTTTGGCTGTATTGGGTCTTCGGTTCGTGCGAGGGCTTTCTCTAGTTGCGGCAAGCGGGGGCCACTCTTCATCGCGGTGCGGGGACCGCTCTTCATCGCGGTGCGCGGGCCTTTCACTATCGCGGCCCCTCCCGTTGCGGGGCACAGGCTCCAGACGCGCAGGCTCAGTAGTTGTGGCTCACGGGCCCAGCTGCTCCGTGGCATATGGGATCTTCCCAGACCAGGGCTCGAACCCGTGTCCCCTGCATTAGCAGGCAGATTCTCAACCACTGCGCCACCAGGGAAGCCCCCTCAATGCTTTTAATATCAGAATTATCCCCAGGAAAAAAATGGTAGAGAAGATGTTAGTGGCATTTTTATTTTCCAACAATGCATGGTGCAGCCTTGTAGAAATGATAAAATACATAAATGAGAAGGGTATGGACCCCTGTTGGGTAATTCTCATTTCACAAAGATAAGAAGCTAAAACCCTGTGTTATTTGAATAGCTGTCTCCATAAGTCTCAGTCCCTTCGTGGTTTAGTTAAGATGAATGTGGTGTTAACACCAGTATTTGGTGTTAGTGGGGCACAACCTTCTTTTTTTGTTTGTTTGTTTTTTGCCATTCAAATACTTTGCCATTTTTAAACTGGGTTGTTTGTCTTCTTATGGTTACGTTGTAAGAGTTCTTTATATATTCTGGATACTTGACCCTCATCAGATATATTATTTGCAAATATTTACTCCCTTTCTGTGGGTTGCCTTTTCACTTCTTATTTGTCCAGAGATTCTTCTGTTTGGGGCTCCTCAAGGATCACAGGAGTCATGATGCTCTATCATCATCACACCGTCAGGATTAGCTTTTGGAACAAATTGTGGTAAAGGGAGTTGTGAAAGAAGAGCAGGGGGACCTAGGAGGCACACGCAGAGCATTGTGGATGTCAGGCTACAGGGATACCTTCCTAGAATCACGGGGAATTACCACTGGATTTGGGTTCCCACTTGGATGTAAAACTGGATCCTTAGAATGCTAAATATAATATCAAGGAAGGAGAAAATAGAACCCCCCCCAAAGAAAAAAGACCAGAAGAATCATTTGGGGAAACAATTTGGACATTTGAAACTGTAGCAATTGAGTTATTTGTATTTACTATGTGCTTAACCCTGGGGAATAGAGAGGAAAAGACAGGGACCCCATCTGAGTCCAACAATTCAAATGCTAAGCCTATCTGGAAACACCCTCACAGATGCACCCAGAAAAAATGTGTAATCTGGGTGCCTTGTGGCCAGTCAAGTTCACATTAAAATTAATCATCACATAGACCTGTCATAGTTGTCATCATAACCATCACCACCACCACCACCAACATCACCACCACCACCACCATCATCACCAGCATCACCACCACCACCACCACCACCACCACCATCACCACCATCATCACCACCACCACCACCATCATCACCAGCATCATCACCACCACCATCACCAGCATCACCACCATCATCACCATCACCACCATCATCACCAGCATCACCATCATCATCACCATCAACACCACCATCACCATCACCATCATTATCATCATCATCATCATCATCATTATCTATGCTTAACTCAACTCTGTCCTTTTTTCTACACTTTTAAAACTGCTGGAGAGAAGCTCACCAGAGGATACTATATTATTTTACAGACCTGAAGGAGAGAAACAGATCTATGTGAGTAGGGAATAGAAAATGACCTATTCATAAATTTTTACTTTTCTTGACAACCCTAATTATTTGTTTAAACTAACATCTTCATTCTTTTGGAGTCCTCAGTCCTTCAGCGAATAATAATGTGCTTGAATTTCCATAAGCACATTTAGACATTACACCTTTGAGGCTCAGGCAATATTTTTATACGCTCTTAGCTATAATCAAAGCATGGGGATTACTTAAGCTAACAGGTGATGATCCATCGCAATAGAAATGCAAACAGAACTTTAATTCATCATTTTGTTAATGGTTCTTCCCTGGTACATTCCTCAGCCTCCACTCCATCTTTTGCCCTAATAAATATGCTGTATTGTTTTATGACCTCTCTTCCGAGTGTTAATATAAGGAGAGAGTTATTACGGACTGTATTACACAGACACATGACAGAAAGAAGGACTTGCTGGAGAATATGTTTTCCTATCACTGTATAAGTCTTCCAGCTGGATTAATGCCAGTTCTTTCTCCCATTCTCAGCCCAAATCCCTTCCTCTGGCACTCTCAATTTCCTTTCATGTTCAGAATGAATCCCATGTTCATATGTTTATGCCCTGAATTAGCAAACCAGCATTCTCTTCCAAATGAATGCCCTTAATGTCAACATAAGAGAAATAAGACAAAATGGCAAGGCAAGATCCTTTACTTAAACCACGTTGTAGCCAAGATGGAAACTAAAACCATAAGCTTAGTCTGCACAGTAATCACATAAGCATAGATGTTTGTCCAGGAGTGACATTTACCCTGAAGCATAGTGAATTTAGGCTAAGACCTGCTTTAATGTTTTGACTTTTCTTTCTCTGCCATCTGATATTGTTGTATGTGTGAATGTATTAGTCAGCTTAGGCTGCCATAACAAAGTACCCCAGACTGGGTGCTTAAACCACAAACATTTATTGTCTTATAGTTCTGGAGACTAAAAGTCTGAGTTTAAGGTGCTGGCAGGGTTGGTTTCTTCTGAAGCTTCTCTCCTTGGCTTGTACATTGCCATCTTCACATGGTCCTTCCTCTGCACTTGTCTGTGTCTTAATCTCCTTATATGCACGAGGGTCCACCCATTTTCCTCATTTTAAATTAATTACCTCTTTAAAGACCCTTTCTCCAAATACAGTAACATTCTGAGGTACAGGTGGTTAGGACTTCAACATAGGAATTTTGAGGGGGACACAGTTCAGACCATAACAATGCAGCTGGTGCCTGTTTACCCAGAGGAACACAAAGTTTGGGGAAATTTTTTCAAAAATTTCTTTTATTGAAGTATAGCTGATTTACAATGTTGTGTTAATTTCTGCTGTACAGCAAAGTGATTCAGTTATACATATATATATTCTTATATTCTTTTCCATTATGGTGTATCACAGGATATTGAATATAGTTCCCTGTGCTATATAGTAGGACCTTGTTGTTTATCCATCCTATATATAATAGTTTGCATCTGCTAATCCCAAACTCCCAATCCATCCCTTCCCCACCCAGGTTGGGGAGATTTCTGAAAGGAGAGGAGAATTACATAAGCGATGTAGCATAATCTGTTAATTAGAAACTTCATTGTACCTATGAAGTGAACGCTTATGGCTGTCATGGTCTTAGAAATAAAGGTAGCTTTCATAGAGATAAATTTGACATAGATTTATAAAATTCCTAGCTGGCTAATGCAGGAAATAGATTAGATTTACGTACCCAGAATTTTAGAATTTCGGAGATTTAGGATCTCCTGTATAGCCTTTCTTCAGCAGCACCTCCTACTGGTGGCTGTTAAGTACTGTCAATCTAGAGCAAGTGAGGAGGGAGAGCTGAGTTCTGGGAGCTGCCTCTGTGCGACGCCATCTTTAAATGCCGGGAGCTCACTAGTGGTGGTTCTCAGAGGCAGGCAGTATCCTAGGTCCCCGATGCTGTGGACTCTGTGCAAGGGGGCAGAGGGGAGCAGGAAAAGTAAAGGCAACAGAGAAAGGAAAGGAAAGAAGAGGGGCTACAGACCTCTGCGTTTTGGAATGCTGCCCGACATTCATTGGATCAGCCAGCATCTCTACAAATTATCCAGTTCCATCTGATGGGGCATTTTTCTTTCCTAACCTGCAGAGAAAAATAAGTATTTTTTTGTAGAACCATAGGTGGAATTGACTCTTCAGAAATTGCCATTAGCAACATCTCAGCCAGGTGGCTACTATTCAACAAAGTAAAGAACCCTCGAGTGAGGGCACCACTACCCAGCTCCCACATCTGGGCTGCGGTTTGAGGGGCAGGCAGGGAGGACTGTTGTCACCTTGCATCTCAGCATGCGCCTAGCACACAGTAGGGGTTCATGACACATCTGTTGAACTGACCTTTTTGAGCTGCACTTCGGTTTACCCAGTAATGATGGGTGGGAGAAAAGCTCGCTCCCATTTGGTGGTGAGAGTAGACGCCGGGGAGAGTCTTAGACTAAACGCAGGGGCTGCTGTGAAGCAGGCTGTCCTTCACCCCCTCCCCCCCCGCCCCCCCCCCCCCCCCGCGGTTGCCTTCTCCTTCCCACCACAAAATGTTTTTACGGGGATTAAATAGGCTAATTGGAGGCAGAGGAAGTAACCCAACCAGAATCCCACCACACTACAATCGCGTTTGCCTCTCCGAGCTGGACTCATGCAAATGTGACCTCCTACAGACAGAGGTCGAATTATAAAGGACTGGGCTCGTGGAATCCTCAGTTTCTGGTTTTCTATGTGGGGGAGAAATCAGAGCTGGTCACAGTCCCAGTTTGTGCGTTTTCACACTAAATCCAACTGGCCGCACAGCACGACCACAGGAAAGCGACGAGAAGGAGAGAGGTCAGGGTTCAAACGAAGTCACCGGAGTTTTGCCTTGAGATTGTTCGCCTTTGCTGAATTTTAAATATTCAGATTCCTCCTGCCTGGGTCGATGAAGAGTGACTTTCAACTGTAGGAGGTGAAAGCAGCGTCACAGAGAGAGCGGAAAAACAATGTATCCATTTACCGGCCAAGTTGCCCTCCCCTCCCCTCCCCCAGGCGGGCACAGTCAAGCTGTAACCAGTGGTTCCGGAGAAAGATGTTTTTCCCCCGTCTTTTTCAGGGAATGACAAATACTATTTACTAAAGAAAAAAAAAAAAGAGCTGGTGTCCTTACCACAAAATAACAATGTTGTAGCTCACCCAAACCGTAGGCTCCACATTTTATAAACCCCGCACACTGCCTTCCCCAGCGTTGACTTATTATGTTCCTTGCAGAGAGCACCAACTCTGAATGTATTAATGATTCATGCCTGCCTTGGCAGGACATAATGTATACTAATCACACGGAACCAGGGTACAAGAGCACTTGAAATGCATTTGTCCCGTTAATAGTTTGACTTAATCTGATATTTCATTGGGTCACCGACCTTTTTCATTGTAGGTAATGCACAGAGGAAAATGTATGGCTGACACCCTGGTGAATCAACAGAGGGCTTTCTGGTTACCAAGCAACCTGCCCCTTAAGCTTTACCTCTGCATCATTCTGCCAAGACTTCTGCTTCTCTCAGCTGATGAACTTAAGTGTGGTTCTGCGAGTTCGTGTGTGTGTGTGTGTGTGTGTGTGTGTGTGTGTGTGTGTGTCTTCGGGGGAGGGGAGGCACCGCAGGCACAGAGTAGCTCATTTATGCCGCTTTTTATAGGTATTAGGCAATAAGCTCCCATAATAAACAACCACGCCAGAGTTAATACTCAATAAACAGTATGGTTTATACGCAATTAGGGACCCAAATCTCAAAATAAGACAGTTCTGCAGAATGAGAGCATCTACCCTAACAATGCTTAGTGAGACATGTGGCTTGTTAAAAGTGTCATCATTCTGCTTTGAAAAGCAATGAACAGCTTGGTGTATTTACGTCTGCCAAGCATGGAGTTTCTTAATCAAATGTGAGCACAATCAAAGAGCCACTTCTCAGCTTTACGTAGCCAACATCTGTTTACCCAGAAAGCACGGTGGAAAATAAAAGGATAGATTGATGTTCTCTCCTGTTTGTTTATCAACCTGGGAGTCCATGGAAGACATCAAGATGAGTCAGACCAATGCATTTTGTCAGGTTTTCAAAGAAAGCCAGCTACTCTATTTTGCCAATGTCTTTGTATTTCTTGGTAACTTTGTAGGTTAAAAAATAACCCCTCTGTTTTCCAGCTCCTTCTTTAAATTGCAGTAGGTGATTGGAAAGACAACATGTATTTGCTGTGTCTTGTCTTTTATGACAATAAACACAAGTGCGTGGTCCTCATTCTCTGCAGCTGGGATCGTTTTGAGGTATTTTGAGATATTTTACAAGAGAATTCAAAATTCAGCTACAGATTTCCTTGGCCCACTGTCTTGGAGGCTAATGAAGCATATTTTTAAATACATTATTAAATGATGTAAGCTTTCAATGCCAGGCAGAGGTGCGGGGAAACTGGGCAGAGATAGATGTGCTTCCTTGCTGGGACTCCCCATCCAAGATGGATTTATAATCATTTCCTTTTAAAGCACCATGAAACGAGTGCATCACAGATCAATGCTGGCCTTCAAAAATCACATATTGACTCTCTTATCCAAAAATCGAATAATTTTTTAAAATTAAGGAAATGTACAAGAAAGGAAGAAAGGTGTAGTGTGCACTTAGGTCGTTGGCCATGTCAAATTAAACACCGAATGTGAAACTCGGTTCACCTTTCTCCTGTTCTCACCAGCTTTAGCCGTTTCTGAATGTTGCTCTAGGAAGCTCTCTGCTGAAATTCTGGCGTTTTAGGACTTGACCCCTTTCTATCCAGCTGAATATGAGGGTAGTAAAACATAAAATGTGTTCTTACTTGTCAGCTTTAGAGACTCTGATTTCACCTGTAAAATTATCACATTGAATGGATCATCTTTGGTGTTTTCCCCCTGGCGATTACCACGTCACTGAACTCTGAAAAATTTTCGTAAGTTATATGTAGGTTTAAGGTAGAGAAATCAATATCAGGAAAAGCAATAAATAAGAAAAAAAAGAGGTCTAGGAACTTTGACAGGCAAGTGTAAATATGCAGACTGAAAACCAAACTTCAAATGAAGCTAGTTTTAGAAAAACTTCCAAGCAAAACTTTTGGGACATTAAATTAATTCTCATAGCCAGGATGAATGATAAATTAATTCTCATTTATCAAGTATAGGCTGGGGAAATTCTGTTTCCCTCCGGTGGGTTATTTAAGAGGCCACTATACCAACATGACATCAACCTCCACCTGGAAAAGTACAATTAGTCCTGAGCCCATGAATGTGTGTGTGTTTTATTCGTATCACCAGCATGTTCTGTTCTGTTGCTCATTCCCCGTCCCAGACCTTATTCTCTGGGATGCTTCTAATGGTCCTTGCCTTCACTCTGCCCAACTTTTCTGTACCCACTTCCTAATTCTGAACATGGAAGGTGAGGAGTATCTCATCTTCCGTGATGAGAATCCCTCAACTCATCACACCAACTGTGAAGGAGTATCCCTTAGCGTCCAGAGAGAAGAAGACACTCGTAGAATCTTAAGGACGTATTCAGCAATGTAATATTTCCTCTTCCTTCAGCAGAGTTTAGAGTTTGAAGAAATCCCTGGTACTCTCTGGAACTCTGCCTGTAGAATGGACTGCCCCATTCACATCCTCTTTACAGCTCCTTGTGAATGTGGCCGTTTATACAAAATTCCCCAGTTAAAAATGAATTCCTCTGTCAGGAGTTATGTCAAGGGCATGGGGGGGTTTCCATTAAGCCCTAGTCAGCCACTAGCTGTAACTAAGCAGAGCTAGTTTTCCCCAGTATACGGAGCTGGTGGATTCTGAGTGATTATTATGAGGGGTGGAGAGAGGTATCCAGAGAGAGATGGTTCTCCTTGGTCGAGGAGGGAATGAGGTTAAATGCACAACATGTAAAAGAAGCAAGGACTTGAAAACGGAGAGGGGGCAATGCCGAATGCAATGCGCTCACCAAACATGTCTCCCTAGAGTTTGTGTGCTGGCCAGCTCCCCACTTCCAGAATAGGCGAAGTGAAGTTAGGATGGTCCTGTGTTCTCTCCTCCCTAACTTCCCTTTCCTTATAACTAGTTTAGTCACAGCAGGTGCTGATAGCAAGGTTGATCGAAGGAGCAGCACAGTAAATATTGACTGTGGCATTGAGGAAGTCCATATTTACCTCAAGGGACAATAAAGCCTGATATTCACTGAAACATGAAGTTGATATTTTGAGGAAGGTGTCAGATGCATCTTAATTTTGCTCCCTAGAAGTAGCTGGAAATAGTTCTTTAACGGGTAGGTTTCCTTAGCTTTGCTGTTTTCCATTTATATTCATGGTTTAAAGAGTAGAGGAATGGAGAGGTTGGCGAGATGGCATTGTGACTTTTTTATTTTTGGAAAGACAAAGAGACTCACTATTATGCCTCAGAAACACCTCTGTCTTTTAATTTTAATTAAAAAAAAAAATCATGGACTGGGACTTCGCCTTCCATGTGATGAACAGAGAACATGTGGGACAAGCAGGAGGGACTCGCTGGGAATGGAACTGTATCTGTGACAGAGCTTTTCAGAGCTCAGGCAGCCGGAGCCCATTTTATTCTCACCAGCAGTGATGTTCATTGATTTTCCATCCACTTCCTTTAAGTGTAGCTTTCCTTCCCCTGATTAATTATGAAACCATTGAATAAAAAGCAATATCAAAAAGAGTTTGTTAAAAAGGAAACTCCCTTGCAGTCCACAGTTTCATATAAATGGCATAGCGGCGCTCTTTCGGAGAAAATGGTGCTTCAGATCTTCACGGACTTCAGCTCTGAAGCACCGACAGCTGCTGATTTGGGGCCCAGCTCTGCCCAGGGCTGTTTCAGGACCAGGGACGCAGCACAGACAGCAGCTGCGGTAGATGACAGTTGCCCACATTGCCCAGACAGCGTTCCAGGCTCTCTGCGAAGCCATCTTTTCTTCTTAAAATCAGTTCCTTTGTGGCCAGTGGTGTCCTTGGCAGTCAGCAAAACCTCCTATTTCACAGTCACTGATAACGTTTTAAAAGCAAGCATAAATGCTGGAGAGAGTGTGGAGAGAAGGGAACCCTCCCACACTATTGGTGGGAATGTAAATTGGTGCAGCCACTGTGGAGAACAGTATGGAGGTTCCTTAAAAAACCTAAAAATAGAGCTACCATACGATCTTGCAATCCCACTCTTGGGCATATATCCAGAGAAAACCATAATTTGGAAAGATACATGCACACCAATGTTCACTGCAGCACTATTCACAATAGCCAAGGGCTTCCCTGGTGGCGCAGTGGTTGAGAATCTGTCTGCCAATGCAGGCGACACGGGTTCGAGCCCTGGTCTGGGAAGATACCACATGCCGCGGAGCAACCGGGCCCGTGAGCCACAATTACTGAGCCTGCGCGTCTGGAGCCTGTGCTCTGCAACAAAAGAGGCTGCGATAGGGAGAGGCCTGCGCACCATGATGAAGAGTGGCCCCCGCTTGCCACAACTAGAGAAAGCCCTCGCACAGAAACAAAGACCCAACACAGCCAAAAATAAATAAATTAATTAATTAAAAAAAAACAAAAAACAAAAAAAAAACAATAGCCAAGACATGGACACAACCTAAATGTCCATCGACGGATGAATGGATAAAGAAGATGTGGTACATGTATAAAATGGAATATTACTCAGCCATAAAAAAGAACAAAATAATGCCATTTGCAGCAACATGGATGCAACTACAGATTATCATACTAAGCACAGTAAGTCAGACAGAGAAAGACAAATATTATTTGATATCACTTATATGTGGAATCTAAAAAAAAAAAAAGATACAGATGAACTTATTATAAAACAGAAACAGACTCACAGACTTTGGAAACAAACCTATGGTGACCAAAGGGGAAAGGTGTGGAGGAGGGATATTAGGAGTTTGGGATTAATTTATACACGCTACTATATATAAAAGATAATCAACAAGGAACTACCTACTGTATAGCACAGGGAACTCTTCTCAATATTCTGTAATAACCTATATGGGAAAAGAATCTGAAAAAAAATGGATATGTGTATATGTATAACTGCATCACTTTGCTATACACCAGAAACTAACACAACACTGTAAATCCACTATACTCCAATATAAAATAAAAACTAAATGAAAAAAAATAAAAAATTAAATGAAAAAATAAATAAAACTAAAAAGCAAGCACCACCCTGTGACAAATTCATATTCAGTAGGACTGAGTGACAAATCATTTCTCCCCGAGAACAGGTTTTGCTGGAGGAGAGGGGTAAGCTGGGGCGGGGGGTGGGCACGTGCTTTGGGCACCTACAGTAAGGCTGGAAAAGGTTCCTAGAGGCAAAGGTACAGGGGACCGAATTTCTGGAAGTGCCAAGACCAGCTTCACTGAGAGTCATTGCAAACACGTTCTGAGCAATGATTGTGCTTCAGACTCTGGTTAAGGAGTTCACATGGGTTATCATGCCCATTTCACAGATGGGGGAATGGAGGCAGAGGAAGTGCATATCTTGCCCAGAGTAACAAGGCTCATGCTTGTAGCTCAGCTGTGTCTCGGTTGCTCCCTGGGGAAGGTGGAATAATTCAGATCTCATTTCATTCTTGTTGACCCACATGGGGTGCAGCCCTGTGCTGAGGACTCGAGTACAAGTGGACAGACGGACAGGCTTCACAATTCAGGAGAGCTGGTGTCACATGGTTGATTCCCAACTTGCCTGTTTTCTTCCTTCTTTTTCTCCCTGTCTCCTCCCGCCTTCATGCTCTCAACTCTCCATATTGGGGAGGGATCCGGACCACTTCTCTCTGGGTTTTTGTTCACGTCAGATTTGAGTCCAACCTTCGTGCTTTCTTCTAAGCTTGGGGGACTTTGGATTTATCCTCGGGTGGCAAAAGCTAGAGGGAGAAGTCTAGAATTGGCCCCAGGTCCTGGTATCCTTCCTGGAATTGCTGCCCCAGCAGGGGGCTTCATTTGCATCTTGGAGTTGGGAAGCTCTAGGCAGGGCATGCCCTAGGACAGGCATGGGAAGAAGAATGTGGAGAGGGCAATAGCATTAAACAGGACTCATTCAACAAACAAAACCTCTCCACCTGCTGCCGGCGAGTCAGAATTTGCAGTTCCAGGAGTGGTCTTGTGAGATTTCCTCTCCACTTATTTATTTCTCGAATAAGACTTCCCTCCTTGTACCCTCGCAGTGGGGAGGGTGGCCCCACCCTTCCGTAATGATTTATAAGGGCAAAGCAGTCTGGGTGATTCCAGAGGCTTCTACCAGTTTCATGAATACCAAAGGGAAAAACCATACTCTCAGACTTTCAAATGCAGGAGGAGAAAGCTAGTGCCGGGAGAGCATCAGTGCACATTTTTCTTCCCTGTTGGCAGAGCTGCTAAAGACACAGATGATCCCAGAGGAAAATTCTGTGTTAAGAATCCTCTGGCACACACCTCGCGGACAGGGGTGTGATGTCCCAATCACCGTTTGAAAACTGGGGCAGATTGAAAGGCCCTTGTTAGGACCGTCACGACTGAGTCTCTTCCCCTTGTTTTCTGCTCCCAGGACACTTGTGACTCTGGTTTGCTGACCTGCTGGGCACAAGGCTTTATGCTCAGCATGCAAAACATGCAAAACATTCCTACAGATATTATGCCTGTTTGATGCGTAAAAAGAAAACAGATAGAAAAACTTAAAAATTAAGTTGCAACCCAAATGTACATCAAGGGATGAGTGAATATACAAAACGTGGTAAATGTATGCAACGGAATATTACTGAGTCTTAAAAGAGAAGGGAATTCCCTTCTAGTTATGGCAGTGCTTCTGAGACCCAGTCTGTGAGCTTATTTACTGATTTCAGCTCTCCATCAAAGGAACTTGGGGGCCTGAATTCAGAAGAACTGGGTCATGTGTATCTCCTCCTATATAGGCCCTCCCTTCCTTTTTAACAACCCTTGCCCATTTTCTGATGGGAAAACCAAGCAATTCAGAGTTGAGCCGTTCTCCCTTCTCTTGGCCAATAGTTGACATCATATTAATTTTCGTTAGGCAGCAGACCTGTTTATTTCCAGTCCGTTTTGTCCCTTGACATTTATTTTTTCTAATGTGCCTTCTATTTTTTTGTTCTTGGCATTTTTCATGAACCTGAGTTCCTCCTGGCCCATAGACTTTGGACACTACTCTGAGAAGTTGGTTTTTCTGGTGAATTCTTCATGCAGTGGTTATGTGTGAGCTAATAACCCTTCCTTTACCTCCTGAGCAGTGGTGCTCTTAGCAAGTTGGGTGGAGACGGTTAAACTCCAGGCTTGGTCAAGTGAGCGTGTGATGTCGTCCTGGTAGTTGAGGTCTCCCTGGCATTGCTGATCAGTGTCTCTAGGCTGGTGTTTGAGTCTAGATTTGGGGAGCACTTCCCCAAGTCCGTAGAGCTGTAACTTTGGCTTGATCACCACATACTGACCAATGAAGTCCTTAGCTGGGAACCCTAAGGGACCTGATGGTAGCCATGATAATGCAGCAATGAGTCTTCATGTGAACTGGGGACAGTTTAAAAATATCAGACTATAAGCCATAGAGCATTTTAGAAAGTAACTACAGCACCATTACGAAGAAAGATGGACGTGATGGTGGGTGATAAATTCTAATCACCTGATAGTCACCCAGCCCTTGGTGGAACTCCTAAAACAGGAACACTGTTATGAGCCAGGAAATCAATATGCTGTGAAGCTTAGTTGACACCAAAATCTATGGAGGAAAAACAAATAAGCAAACAAACAAATATTAGCTCCAGCAGAGGGACAGATGTGGAAACAGAGAAATCCTAGGAAGACTTATTGTTTGACCCAACGGTTGGCTGTCTGCACAGAAACTCTACCTGATGGGCTGGGAATGGGCCCTCTTCTTCCAGACATTCCTTCAGAAGGCAGCACCGCCAAGTAATCTGTATCATGGAATTATTTTTAATTCTAATAGTAAAATTCTCCTGCTTGACTTCTTAGCTGAGCCTATAATGTTATAATGAATCTATTGCAAATTCTCTTGGGTATAAATAAATTAATAATATTATGATAGACACAACATGGCCTGATTGCAGAAGAGAATCTATTCTTATACTATTTCGCAACTAAGTTTCATTTTCATCCAGGTAATGCATGGACATCATTGAAGGAATCGAATATCTGTAGTTCTGAGAGGCTCATATTGAAAAATGGCTTGTGGGAGGGTACACGAGAGGCAGAGCAGGACCCAGGGATCCGAGTGCAAGGGCTTTCATTGGCAGGTGATTCCAGGTAGGGAGCTGGGAAGAGGCGGGGAAGGAAGCCAGTCCCAGGAGGGAGCGTTAATGAACAGGGCGATGCTGTGTGTGCAGCTGGAGCTTAACCTCACTGGGCAGCCCTGGGGGATGATGTGGACCCACCCAAAGGAAGGAGTTGGAATATTCCTCTTCCAATCCCCATCCATCGTTTGTCTGAAGGTCACGGGGGGGGGGGGGAGGGGGGAGGGGAGAGGGGGCGGGTGTCACACCCTTGGCAATTCTGTCCCGTCCCAATGCAGGCTGAGCGCAGCCAGAGAGAGCCCTTAGGTGAAAAGTCCAGGGACTTGCAGAATTAAACCACCAGCACATGCAGGAAAAGGGAGCTTGGGAGGTGGGGGGCACGTGGGCGGGTGCTGGGACACAGCTCTGCCCTGCCCTCATCTTCCTCCCGCACAACACCCCCACCAGGGGAAGCCCCTCTCAAGGTTTGAGTTTTTCTGCTGTTTGCCTCTATATTCCAAATTACATACTTATACTACCATTCATTAATTTATAACTTCAAATATTATCTATTGACTTTTTAAAATAACATTTGAGGCTTTAGTTCTCTTGTATCATCGGCAGCCTGACTTTCCTTCATCCTTTCTACCTTCTCAGGAGTGAAATATGTATATATATATATATATATATTTATATACATGTCAAATTTTGGTTATGTCAGTCAATTAACTAACACTATGTAAGGATTTTCACAAATGAGTCAATTTAGAATAGTTTGATTACATTTCCTATCTTCACCACTTTTTTGTTATTCTTGGAATTATTGCCTCATTTTTCCATTTGCTTAGGTTTTTTATGTACTTATCACTAACTCTTTCCAGATGCTCTAACACATCCGTCAAATGCCTACTAATAATCTTGCCAAATGCTCAAACACAGTTCCGAACAATCTGTCCGGTCCATTCTGCTGTCCATGCCTTCCACCTGCCCCACCGAGGCAAGCTCCCCACCCTGGTCCAGTTTGCTTTCGAAGCCTGGACAGAGCTGAAGCCTGGACTTTCCTGTGCTGTCGTCCTGGGGTCCTGTTTCCTCCATCCCGTGCTTTTCTCTTTCTTTACTCAGTCCCGCATTGAGATGGGCTATGTCCTTGCTGAGAAAGGTCCTAAAAGGTGATGGTGATGGTGATGATTGTGACAGTGATGATGGTAACAAGGGACAGGTGTGTCCCCTGCACGCCTGCCGAGAACAGTTTCCGCCTGGCTGCAGGTGTCTGGGAGCAAAATGACCCAAGCTGGAGTCCTAAAGTTCAGGGTGGAGTTTTCACTTAATCCTTTCATTTTCAGCCTAATACTGCTGTCTGCTCTGCCTAGTGCCCCCAAGTCCAGAGCACCTTCAACTGAATATATTCAGACAGTGACCCTCTTGTCTCCTGCTGGGGCGAGGGGAGGGGTGGTCACCTGGCTGCAGGGGTGAGGTGAGCAGTACTGAGGGCGCGTGCAAGGGCACCAGGTGCAGACCCTGAAACAGGTCTTACTCTTTTCAGCATGTGGTTAACCCCCAGCTTCCCGGTTAGAACACTCCCTCTCAACAGTCCTGTAAGGAGAAGTGTGTCACTCCTCATAAATGGCTCCAGTTTGCAGGCACTTACCTGTCTGCTCTGCCAATCCCTGTACCCCCTCCTGTCTGCTGTGTCTTCCGAAAAATGTATCGCTATTTCTTGTTCCCCATGACACCTATTTACAATCTCCTATTCCTTCAAATGAAAGCCATTGCCATTTCTTCCCTTCCACTTGAGCAGGGGTAGGTTGGGCAAAGAGGAAAACACGTGTGACCAGTCCTGTGTGTTCAAACATACTCTTCTGATACCCCTAGGAAGGGTCTGGATCAGAGATCGTTGCCCTGTTATTGGCTGGCTGCAACCGTGGATGAGTAGACGGTGCAGCAAGAGTTCTTTTGAGCTAGTGAATCAAAAAGAAAAAGATGTCACTTCTTTTTTAGGACAGTTTAATAAGAAGATATAAACAGAGCTGCTGGAATGTGATGTCAGCTCTGCACCATACACCCCATAGCTTGCCTGGAATTGCTGAGAAATGGGGCTGCAGGGACAAGGGGGTCCACTCAGGACACCAGGCGGCAGGTCCGCCGAGTGTCTAGGGGAGGGCAGTGTGCCTGTCTGCTCTACTTTCTGCCCACTCTTCTCAGGTACCTGCGATTTCTCCTGCATCGCATCAGCCACTGGACGTGACTTGGCCTGGGTTTGCTTTTACCTTGTATCTTGCAAACGCTGTTCCATGGAGGTTCAGACCTGATTCAATTTCACCTTGATTTTCTTTTTTTTAATAGTAATCTTTTATTTATTTATTTATTTTTATATTTATTTTTGGCTGTGTTGGGTCTTCGTTTCTGCGCGAGGGCTTTCTCTAGTTGCGGCAAGAGGGGGCCACTCCTCATCGCGGTGCGTGGACCTCTCACTATCGCCGCCTCTCTTGTTGCGGAGCACAGGCTCCAGACGCGCAGGCTCAGTAGTTGTGGCTCACGGGCCTAGTTGCTCCGTGGCATGTGGGATCCTCCCAGACCAGGGCTCGAACCCGTGTCCCCTGCATTGGCAGGCAGATTCTCAACCACTGCGCCACCAGGGAAACCCTCACCTTGATTTTTTTAAAGCAGGATTTTCTGCTTTGGTCTACTATATAATACTTACAACTGTTGCCCTGCACTCACAAAGCTGCGCCTTTCTCCTACTTTCTTAGACTGGATGCCCGAAGTTCTTTGCGATGACTGAGGACAAGACTGGACGAGCTGGCAGGAACAGGGTTCTGATCTGGGGCTTGATTATTGGCATCATTGCTACTAGGATCACAGCTTTGTCTGTTTCCCTCAAGCCTCCCGTCCTCCGGCCAATACACTTGACCTTGGATGGGGGTTCCATTGCCTAAACTGGGATGTAACTTATGTGCGGTGAAACATACAGATCCTAAGCATACAACTCAGTGAGTGTTGACCAGTGCCTATACCCATATGACTGATACCCTGTCCAAGAATATTTCTTCATCTGTTTAATACTCTTACTGCAAAAGGGTCCTGCTCCGCTCAACCTTGAGACTTGAATCTGGACATTGAAGTATTTCATAGAGTCGGAAAAGCTGAAAATAGAAAGGTCAAGCGTGCTTGAAGACTTGCATTTGTGAATCTGCATTTTTCAAGTACTTTTGGGAAAACGCAAGCTTCAAATATATCTAGTCCTCCCTTCTAACGACATACACCAAAATCTGGTCCCCGAGCCTTGCTCGCATATGGAAACCTCATCAGAGCAATTACTAGGTATGCATTTTAGAAATAGCACTCCTAGAGTCATGTATCAATGGGACTGTAAAAGGTGGAGCTACCCCGCAACAGTACTCTGCATTTTAGCAAGACATATATCATTCTACACTTCTTCTCATCTCCAATCTGGAGTCCCTGACATTTCACTGATTTATTTTTGTTCTATCAGCAGGTGCTGTCATTTTACCTTAGAGACATCTCCTGGAGTCCCGTATTTATTCTCATTACCTTGTCCTTCGTCACATCTCAGATGGGTCAGGGCAATAATCTACTGTCCAGGCTCCCATTTAAATGTGTACTTCTGCAGATCTAATTGTTGTGAAATGCCTGATATCCCACGAAAAAATCCCCAGGTTCTCCCCCAGTTTTTCACACTTCAGTAATTGCAATGCCAAACTTTTAGTCGTTCAGGATAAAAACTTTGAAATCATGTGAGATTCCCCTTTCTTTTGACATCCAACCTATCAATAAATGCGGTCACCTCTCCTTTATCAATAGTTGCTCTCAGAATCCAGCAACTTCTCACTTCCCTGCTAACAGCCCCTTAGTCCCAGCACCTGCTGGTGCCTGGTCTGTCACCGCATTCTGCCCGTCTCAGGTAGAAGCCAAGTCCTTGCAATGGTCTCACAACACTTTGATCCTTCATGATCGGCCCCCCACCCCGGCTCTGGCCACTCGGTCCATCTCACTAACTCTCCTGAATAAAGGAGCCACCTTGCCAAAGTTTTATGCCTTTTCAAAGTTCCTCAAAAAATTAAAAATAAAATTACCATATGATCCATCAATCCCACTCTGGGAAACAGACAAAAGAATGGAAAATGGGATCTCAAAGTGATATTTGTATATCTGTTCATAGCAGCGTTATTCACAATAGCCAAGAGGTGGAAATCATGTAAATGTCCATTGATGCAGGAATGGGTAAAGAAGATGTGGTCTATACATACAAAGGAGTATTATTCAGTCTGAAAAAAAGAAGGAAATCCTGCCATATGCAGCAGTAAGGATGAACCTCAAGGCCATTATGTTAAATGAAATAAGCCAGACACAAAAGGACAAATATTGTCTAATTCCACTTATGTTCATAGAGACAGAAAGTAGGATGGTGGTTGCCAGGGGCCATGGGGAGGGGAGGGGGAGCTGTTCAGTGGATACAGAGTTCCACTTTTGCAAGATGAAAAGTTCTGGAGATCTATTGCCCAAAAAGAGGCATATAGTTCTCACTACTGTACTGTACATTTCAAAATGGTCAAGATGATCATCAAAAAATCTACAAACAATAAATGCTGGAGAGGGTGTGGAGAAAAGGGAACCCTCTTGCGGTGTTGGTGGGAAAGTAAATTGATACAGCCACTATGGAGAACAGTATGGAGGTTCCTTAAAAAACTAAAAATAGAATTACCATACGACCCAGCAATCCCACTACTGGGCATATACCCTGAGAAAACCATAATTCAAAAAGAGTCACATACCACAATGTTCATTGCAGCTCTATTAACAATAGCCAGGTCATGGAAGCAACCTAAGTGTCCATCAACAGATGAATGAATAAAGAAGATGTGACACATATATACAATGGAATATTACTCAGCCATAAAAAGAAACAAAATTGAGTTATTTGTAGTGAGGTGCATAGACCTAGAGTCTGTCCTACAGAGTGAAGTAAGTCAGAAAGAGAAAAACAAATACCATATGCTAACACATATATATGGAATCTAAAATTTTTAAAAAGTGGTTATGAAGAACGTAGGGGCAGGACAGGAATAAAAATGCAGATATAGAGAATGGACTTGAGGACATGGGGAGGGGGAAGGGTAAGCTGGGATGAAGTGAGAGAGTGGCATGGACATAGATACACTACCAAATGTAAAATAGATAGCTAGTGGGAAGCCGCTGCATAGCACAGAGAGATCAGCTTGGAGCTTTGTGAACACCTAGAGGGGTGGGATAGGGAGGGTGGGAGGGAGATGCAAGAGGGAGGAGATATGGGGATATATGTATATGTATAGCTGATTCACTTTGTTATACAGCAGAAACTAACACACCATTGTAAAACAATTATACTCCAATAAAGATGTTAAAAAAAATGGTCAAGATGGGAAATTGTGCGTTATGTGCTTTTTTTTTTTTTTACCACAATTATAAAAATGTCTGCTTGTTTTTATTCCCCAGTATTATTTATCCTTCCAATGTCAGCTCCAGGGTCAGCTGTGTTTCTAGATCGCTCTCACCTGCCAGGTTCTTTCTCTTTGCGGAATTCTCCTTACACATATTTCCTGGACATCCAGTGCACCACTTAATTTTGCAGCAATAGTTTCACGTATATAGATGACTTTCCCCGGGGTCGACCACAGCTTTACTAGGGCAGAATCATGCCTTGTGCTTTTTGGGATCTGAGCAATGTATACACTAATGGGACAACGCTGTGTTTACATACAAATATTTTTAAATTAATTTTTATTGGAGTATATTTGATTTACAATGTTGTATATAAAAATCCTTGATGGATTGAATCCAGTCAATGGTGGTTATCCTTTGTGATCTGCAGAGAGAATAAATTTGCAACCATCCTTGATGCTACGTTGTAACGTTCTAGCCTGTGGTTAGCTGTGTTTAATATTTCATCGGTCCATAATTTTAGTAGCAAGTTGTTATGGAAACAAACCTTTGTTTTCCTCTCCTGTCCATCTGAGTTCCCTTTGCACTTGCTATTATTTTTTTTTTTTTATCCTTACAAATATTAGGACACTTCTGCAGGAACACCTGTGTAGAAATCGACCACTTGAACTTTAGGTAACTTTTGACTTTAACAAAATTAAATGATGTTTTCCTTAACTCTCACTGTTCTTCCAGTTGACAGTCTGATTCTGAACGACATAATGCCTCCGGAAAGAGGTACTGACATTTTCCTGACCAAGGCCCCTTAATAATTCATTACCACCAAATATCCCAATGTTGTTAAATTGAAAAATCAGAACACTTAGTGGTATGATCATAGCTAAATCCTCAGTGGAATGAATCATTTATTATTTTGTGCCACTTCGAGAGAAAGAAGAAATGGCCCAAAGTCACAGCTTAGGTATATGTCTATTTAATATTTTTACTGCACATGCATTAAAAACCAGTATTTATTCCTCAGAAAAAATAGGATAATGTAAGAGCTGACTAGCCGATACTGAGGAAAATGATGTGTCTTTTGGGGGAGGCAAAGCAACCGTAAGTGACAAACTCCATGTGGTTTGGAAGGTGGTGCATGAAGGTTTCTTATGCACGTTTATTTTCCTCACAGAGGTCACCACCCCTTTGTAAGTTTTATTGGATACTTTACATTACCTAAAGGATAGAAACTTTCATTCAGATAATGGTGGAAAACACTACACCAGCAATCCAGAAGTCCAGTGAACACAAATAGAGAACATGTTTCAGTATTTGGATCTCATTTTCAATTTATACACTAACTTTGGGATTTATATCTTTATGTAGTGTGACTTGGGTTAGCGTGCATCATCCCAGGAGGACTTTAGGGTTTTCACTGTGGTTTTGTTTGGCCTTAGGGTTTTAAATCTCCGGTTCTAACAGATGGCCCTGGCCACCATCACCTTTATAGATTAGATCACGACACATCCTGAAGAGGCCAAGATCACAGACTCAGCAATGAAGAGGCCATAGAAATGCTGATGAACAACTAAAGCAATAAATGAGAGACGGAACTCCCTATGTAAGTAACTGTTGGTGACTGGGGATACGGCAGTATGTATATTAATGAGAAAGTTCTGTTAATTGCATTTGGGATTTAGGAGAATGGAAGCATCCTGTGGGGAGCTGTTCACCGTGGCAGGAGCTGTGGGTGGACAGCAGAATGAGAATCAGGAGGCTCCAAGCCTGAGTCTCCCGCGTGTGTGATCGTGGAGTGAATTCACTGGCAGCCTCTGCGCATCTATATTCCTTCCGTCAGCTCCATATTTCTTCTTGCTGAGACTTCAGCTTACCAGAAGTGTCATGAAACCTACAAGATAAATGCTCGGAAAAGTTCCCAGAAGGAAAAACAGAGTGCATCGATCTCCAGGACGCTCAGTGTTTAACAGTTATTGCTATTATGATGCACCGAGAGTAACCAGCCAAATCTCCCCCCATCCTGCGGGCATCCGTCAGCTGGCCCCACCCACCTTCCAAGACTAAGCCTCCTTCAATGAGCTGCAGCCCTTTTCCTGCCCGAGTGATGCTACATTGATGGTATCCAGTAAACAAAGAGAAGAAAAAAATCTAAATGTATGACCCCCATAAAGAGAGAAGACGGTTTAAAAAAAAGAGAAAATATATGTATCTTAAAACTCTGTGTTGTAGATAAAAATGCTGCCAATCAGAGTAGGACGATTGCAAGAAAGCAAGGTGGGTGTGGTTGGCATTTGCTGATCATAGCTGGTTTATGGGATTTCCACGGGTGGCCTGAGCAGCTGGAGAGAGCTGTTTCCACCTAGCTGGGACCCTGGCCCTCTTGCTGACCGCTGGTACTCCCTGGCCCGGTCCCTTAGGTTCTAGAACTAAGTCCCTGTTTATAAGTGTGAATAATAATACCCACATCATGGGGTGTGTGTGTGTGTGTGTTGTTTTTGAAATGCCTTTTGAGTGGAAATGGGGAAGCTGGTTGAGACTGACAATCAGGCATTCTTGTAGAAATATTGTATAAACATGGGTAAATGACAGCCAAATTTGTTCCAGCACGTGAGAAACTTTCAGCATCTCAAAAAATATCCACCCTGCTAGACATGAGCTGCTGACCATTTAATGATAAAATTGATCATTCAGTGTTTTATAGCTATGAGACAACTTTGAGCTCTGTATTATTTTGCCTTGACCAGCTTTAATTATGCGAAATTAATTTAATTTACTGTGCTCTCATGCGCACCAGGTACCGTAATGGGTCCTGAGCCCACGTTGCCTAAAGAGATGGAGTTTTTGCTCTCAAGGTGGCAGGTATGGAAATAGATTCACTGTGTTCTATTTCATCCTCCTTACAAAAAAACACACGTATGAAAAATATTTGCCCAAGGTCTATTGTTTTATTTTTAATTTTGGCTATAGTCCTTAGATTTGAAAAAAATTTATTAACATCAAATTTCAGAAGTTTGTAATAACAACCGATAAGAGCAAATATATATATAAGCTTCTTTGCTCACTTATTTGGTTACATTACTTGATTATTTCTCTGGAATGGGGATTTCCTTTTTATCCGTAAGGGCTTCTTTTTCTTAATTTGTTCTGAGAGATGCTTATTCTATGATGTCTCTTAAATCTAAAAGAGATTGAAGTGGCACTCAAGTTCCCAATCCTTTGAGGATTTTCATTTTTCCATCTTCTAGTCGACAATAGAATTCGTATTTTCCACACAATTACTACCTCTGCTCTCCTCTGGTACTCTTGATTTCCTCCTTAATTGTTTTTCCTTTGTTCATCACGTCTTCAGTTTACCAAACTCTACTGCTTTCCACAGGGCCTCTGTTCTGCCTCTGTCCCTTCCCGTCATTGTCTCAGAAGTTCTCCTCATGCGTTTATTCACCGATGGTGGCCACCTGGTCGTGACCTTGGATTCCTCTCCGAATCCTTGATTCACTCCATTTGGTAGCAGAGTAAACTCAGTCCCAAAGCCCTCAGGGAACACGTAGGGTCTTAATGCAGATTAATATTAATAAAAATAATATTAATAAAATAATATTAATATTAATAATACTAATATTTGGGAAGCAACCAGCATAGTGCCTGGTAATTCGGTGCCCAATAGATGTTTGTCCTTAAAATCATCTTATATAACATGTTTCTGTGCAGCCAACTTTCAGTATCAAATAGGCCAAGCAAGTCAACTTGGAAACGACACCCAGGAGCATTTACTTGCCATGGGCATCTCTGAACTGTGAGAAGGGGCCATAATCAATGAGGGAGCGATTTTGGCCTTTGTCTGTCTTCTTCGGTTCCCAGACTGGCTCTGTCAATAGCTTTGTGACTTCCAGAAAGTTCCTTAAATCTCTCTGTGCCTCAATTTCCCTCTCTGTGGGTTCTGAGAGTACCTGCTTTATAGGGTTCCTGTGAAGATTCCATGGGATGATTGACATAGAGCACTTTGCAAAGTGACTGACCCTTTCAATGTCCAATATCACCATCTAACAAGCAGGGTGCTGGCAATCTGGCTGAAAACTTTGGTTCTTAGTGAGTTTTGGTTTTTACCATATGCAAATCAACTTTCCCCCCCACCAAGGAAATAGAAGAATGCAAGAAAATGTACCTATCATTAAAACCATAATAACTACTAGTAAGTACTTAGCTCAGATCAATTAAAATATTTATAAAACGTCTCCAAAATGCAAGTGGTAGGTTTCTGGAAAAGTAAGAGGGCATTAGTCAATAGCCCTGCCAGTAAGCTGTTTGCCATGTAATTGGGGAAATGAACCAAGTAGATGAAAACAGAAGAAACCACCCCAAGTACAATAGGAAGAGGGCTAAATTGTTGGCCTTATTATGCTATATTACCATGTAAATGCAGAATAAAGTCTCCTGGATAAAAGTGTTTTACTATATAGATTTTTCTGTTTTTTTTTTCTCTCTCTCTCGGTGTGTTTTTTCAATTGATCATGGAGGACAAGTTGACAGCCTTCTCCAAGAATCTCAAAGTTATGATACTTTATACAGGCTGAGGGGCAAGCGATATACTGGTACAGGGTTTTTTTTTTAACTTTTTATTATGAAAATGTTCAAACGTATACCCAATAGAATAGCAATTATTAATTAGGAGTTTTTTAATATTGAAAGGTGTGACTCACTTGTGGGTCATGAAATCAATTCAGTGCATCAATATCAGGGTTAAAAAAGAGACAGTATAACAATCATCTCATTCGTACATATGTCGGGATACATCTTATCATGCAAGGGGGTCCCTAGAGCCACGTGATGCAAATATATCACAGGCTTTATGGGGGAAACATACTCGCACAAGAGTAGCAGGATTCTGTCTGAATTCCTCATTCTTGACTCTCCATGGTACAGGCCAGGCAGGAATGATCAGTGCGCAGCCATGCAACAAAGACCATGCTCCAAGGAGAGGAGAGAGCCCCACACCCAAGCAGTGTCACCAGCGCACACCTAATTTCCTTAAATAATAAGCACTATCTTAAGAAATCCCCAGGTCCAGGAATAACACTGGAGAGTGCAGACAAGGGCCTGGGACCAGCCTTACTTGGCAGGAATGCCCACATCAGCCTAAGGCTGTTTCTCTGCAGATCGGTCCAGGCTACTTACGGAAAGAAATGAGTCCCCAGGACCATCCAAATTTGCTTCTTATTATATCTCTAAAAAATAAGTATATTTTCTTGGAGAACCACAATTCCATTATTACACCTAACACGAAAAGCACACTAATTCTTGGTATTATCATCTTTGGTATCATCTAATGCCCAGTCTGTAATCTAATCAAATTTCCCCCAATGAGGAGCTTTTTTTTTTTTCAATTGAAGTACAGTTGATTTACAATGTTGTGTTAGTTTCTGGTGTACGCAATGAGGAGTTTTTAAACTGAGAGGCGTGACTCATTTGGGGGGACATGAAACCAGTTCAGTGCATCACTATCAGGCTTAAAAAAGACAGAGTATAAAATATCAGAGTGCATCACAAATACTAAGAGTATTTCTTGCAAAATATTGTTTAGTTATATATAAGTGGGCTAGGCTTGAGGAACACCATTTTAGGGAACTTTTATGCTAGTCTCCCTGTCCTTTTCTGCAGCCTGTCTTGACAACTAATGCCTTACTTAAATTTTTAGCATAACAAAAGGATACTGACTTTTACCCTAAAGCGCTTGATACTGGGTATTCTAAAAGAAAGTGAGTTATTCCTTTATTAGATTAACAGCTGGTAAAGTAGTAAAGAGGATGCATCAAGCAGACCCAAGGATGATGCGTGTTTTTTGTTTTTTGTTTTATATTGGCATATGGTTGATTTACAATGTTGTGTTAGTTTCAGGTGTACAGCAACGTGAATCTGTTACACATATACATATATCCACTCTTTTTTTTAGGTTCTTTTCCCACATAGGCCATTACATACTATTGAGTAGCATTCCCTGTGCTATACAGCAGGTTCTTATTAGTTATCTATTTTATATATAGTAGTGTATGTCAATCCCAATCTCCCAATTTATCCCTCCTTCCCTTATCCCCTGGTAACCGTAAGTTTGTTTTCTATATCCATGACTCTACTTCTGTTTTGTAAATAAGTCCGTTTGTATCATTTTTTTAGATTCCTCCACATATAAGCAGTATCATATGATATTTGTCTTTCTCTGTCTGACTTACTGCACTTAGTATGATAATCTCTAGGTCCATCCATATTGCTGCAAGTGGCATTATTTTGTTCTTTTTTATGGCTGAGTAATATTCCATTGTATGTATGTACCACATCTTCTTTGTCCATTCCTCTGTTGATGGACAGTTAGGTTGCTTCCATGTCTTATCAACTGTAAATAGTGCTGCAATGAACATTGGGGTGCATGTATATTTTTGAACTATGGTTTCCTTTGGGTATATACCCAGGAGTGGGATTGCTGGGTCATATTGCAGTTCTATTTTTACTTTTTTAAGGAACCTCCACACTGTTCTCCATAGTGGCTGCACCAATTTACATTCCCACCAACAGTGTAGGGGGGTTCCCTTTTCTCCACAAGGATGGTGCACTTTGGGTCAATTTTGAAGAATTATGACATTGTTAATGAGCCATCTTCTTCTGTTTCTTTAAACCTGGAAGATAATCTAAAGTACTGTTGGGAAAAGCCCAGGGTGTAAACATTCAAGTTGACTGTCTTATCAAGGACAACATGGAAGGTGAAACCTTCAGGTCAGATGTTCAATGTCCACCCTAATTTTGGATTCTCATGAACCATGAGATCTCAGAATAGTTCCGTACCCAGAAAGAATCCAAGTTAAGTTCACTGTGGGACTTAAACATCAATGATGTCAAGAAATTGCCTTGCTGAGTAGTTTTTTCTGGAATCCAAAAATGGGGTCAGCTCACTGCATCAGTGTCCTGGGGCTGCCTTAACAAAGTACCACAAATGGGGTGGCTTAACACACAGAAATGTATACTTTCACAGCTTGGAGGTCAGATGTCCAACATCAAGGTGTCTGCAGGGCTGTGCTCTGGTGGAAGACTCTGGGGAAGAATCCTTCCTTGCTTCTTCCTGCTCTGGTGGCCTTGGGCATTCCCTGGCTTGTGACGGTGTAACTCCAATCTCTTTGTCTCGCTCTGCAGTGGCCTTCTTCCCTGTGCGTGTGCCTCTGTCTCCTTTTCTTATAAGGACATCAGTCATTGGATTTAAGCCCAGCCTAATCCATGTGAGTTCATCTTGATCCCTAACGAATTACATCTGCAAAGACACTATTTCCAAATAAACTCACATTCTGAGCTTCTGGGTGGGTATGAATTTTGAGGGGACACTATTCAACCCACTACACTCACAGATGGAAAATTCTAGGTGATACTAAAGGCTTTGAATGTTGATTCTGTGATTGTCTCCAATGACCACTCTGGGCTGTCTCACCAATGGAAAAACCTGATTTCATTAGCCTGGGGCAAGGCCTACACTTCAGTATGTTTCAAGCACTCCAGATGATTCTAACGTGTAGCCAGGGTTGAGAATCATTGGGTCATAGGGTTTTTTGGGGGGGCCTTTCAGTAGAGTTTGGGGATCTATGGTCTTTTCCTGCATGTTAGTACTAAGAGTTGAGAATCTCCCTGCATTTCTAAATTCTTAGAATTTCATAAAGTAAAACATCTTCAGTCTCTTTCATTCATCTCTCCATCTGCAGGTGACATGGTACAACAGATTCAGAAGCCAGTTATAACACCCAAAAATCGTAAGTGAAGAAAAATCAAACTAACGGTGGAGGAATAGTTAATTTTTTTTCAGACTTGCTTTCACTATGAAAAGGTTGTCAGACTGAAATGCATTCATAAAACAACACTCAAATTCTCAATTATATCATTTTGACAAGTTGTTAATACTGTGGCATTTATGAAACAGCAGGGACCTATGTTGGGGTGACAACTTTCTCCTCTTCTGAATGTGGAAAGATCCTGAAGTAGGTGGACAAAACAAATCCTCAAGCCATTTGAAAAATGAGTGTAAGACGTTCATTGGCAAAATGTCCTTTTGAATATAGAACCTATAGCTGATCTTGTTTAGAGAAATGTCATTGTGGTGAAAGATCATGATCACTCAGGGAACTTCTAGATTTTTGTTGAGGTCCTTAGCAAACTGGGTTTCATCCACTTTGATGTCAGCAGATCCAGATTAAAAGTTAAACGTACAGACAGTCATCTTTTTATCTCATTCAGCGCCTTGTGGAGGGTCAGTGTAATTGTAAATGGCTGAATTTGATCTCATGGAGACCAAGGAAAGGCACAATCAGCTGTCACCCTTGTTTCAAGTACAGAAACTCAAGCTGAACCATCGGGCAAGTGCTAGAATAAACCAGATAGCACGTTTGTTCCAGGAGTGCCAGCTCATCTGGGCACATCCTCCCAGCTCTGGAATATCTCTCTACATGTGGATTATGAGCATTTTCAAAGCTATTGTAAGTTTTCCCAATACTGCAGGAGCTGATGTTGTTAAGGAACAAAGGGAAGCCCGCCTGCCCAAGGTAACATACAATGAGTCTGAAAAAGCCTAGGTTTGGATTCAACCACAAAAAGTTCAGTGGTTCCGTAAATTGGCTGGAGGGCTTCATCCAACCTGGGAAACACAGATGCATCTTCATGTGAGTTTTCCAAACAATCTGTCGTGAGTACAAGACTTTCTCCATTTTCTTTCTTTGCCATTTGTGTTCGTCTTATGTTTAGGCGTAATGACATCAGTTTCCGCTGATATTATCACTGCTGCAAAAACTCATTCCTGGTCATGAAAATAAAACGCTAAATGTCTTCCCTTACAGTACGTGCCACCTGGGATTGTTGCAGACTCATCTGCCACGTGAAGGACCGTCCACTCTCAGCCTGCCTCTTGCTGGCTCTGTCCCACCGTTGCCATCAGGAAGCAGCGAGGTGCTATTTACGTAACAGCTCTGCTCTTGGAAGCATGCGAAACTTCTCCAAACAGAAGATGTTAATTTTAATGTTGTACTTAGCTTCACTCTTTTCATCTCTCAGGGGTGAATAAGGAACCACTGTGTGGGTTAACCTTTCTCAGGATGGCATTGCTGACTGGGTAATCTTGGAACAGGGGTGGGGTGAGGGAGAATACGGACACTCCAGTAGATAGTAATCAACATCCTCCCATTAGACGTCACTAAACCCCTGAAAATAAGAAAAATATCATTTGACCTAATGTTCAGGTGTACAAATTGAGGACGACCATATGAACAAATGATTTTTCCAAGGTCGTGTAATAGCTAAAATGTGGCACCATCACTTTCATCCAGGGAGCAAGCACCAAATAAACTTGTCTTAAGATGCAGTTTAGCTCCTAAAACAAATCCAAGGACTTGAATCTCCTCAGCCTCTGCAGCTAGGTTTGCAGAAAATACTTCACCTTAGAAACAGGATATCAAGAACGAAAAGAAAGACTGCATTTAGAATTCAGGCTGTGAGCAAGAAAGATGACTTTCTTGTCATCTTTGCCATTTTAATTGGTTTTGCTTGCTGCTATTATAAATTTCAGTTCATGGCCAAAGGTGTGAAGATACTAGTCTTTGCTCGCTTCTTTTCTTTAGACACTGAGAACAGTGCCGTGCCTGTATCTATATGGGGTTTCGGACATGACTGCAATTTTACTTAGGCAACCAGAGAAGGATTTTAAATCATTTGACTCCAGTGAGAAGAGCAGGGAGCAAGGGACCAGAGCATCCTTTGGTGGACTTGGTTTGGAAATGTGGGTGAGGGAAATGGAGGTCCCACAGGTCTGAGCATCTCTGTGTAGGGACCCCCACCCCAGCCAGGTGCTTCAGAATGAGCAAACCTGATTTGTAGCACAATCAGCAGATTAATCAAGATATTTTTTATGGCTCAGTAGCTGAAGCCAACCAACCAACCTACCTACCAATAAACCCCAACCTTCCATTCTCTTGCCATTGGCAGAATCACCACAGATGATGGTCATCATGGACAGCATCCTTTGAAACCAAAACACAGTAACATTTAAGGGAAGGACAAACAGCTGGATAAACTGTTGACTGAACCAACTTGATATTCCATGAATTCAGACATGGGAATTGGTTACACGCAGCTCAGCATGAGGCTCAAGGATTAGTGGAATTATTTAAAAAATGGAGATGGGGCAATGCTTTCATTTAGTGATCTTCTATTGTTGATAAGTTCTTGTAATATACTTTGTGTTCTATATTTACATTTCATCTTTGAGTATGGAGGCATAAAAGGAAGCAGAATTCAGTATGATTGCTTAGCTGAGCTAAGGCAAGGGTGCAGGAAACCATACAGCAGAGGCGGATGTGGGAAGGAGTAACCTCCATTTGGAAAGTAGGCCAAGAAAGAGGAAGCTGAGGGTCAGGAGATCAAGCAAGTTGCAAAAGGTCTTCACACCTAAAGACCAGAATATAATTAGAATAAATTCCAGAGCATAACCTCAGGTTGATAAGTCTTGGAAAGCAATGGGCTGGGACTTCCCTGGTGGTCCAGTGGTTAAGACTCCAGGCTTCCACTGCAGGGGGCACAGGTTCGATCCCTGGTCGGGGAACTAAGATCCCACATGCCCTGTGGCTCAGCCAAAAACAAAGAAAAGCAATGGGGAGGTGGCATCCGACTACTTTAGTAAATATAAACTTGAAAGGGGAGTGTTTATACTTAAGAGGATACATATATAGGGGAACATCGAGATATCGGGATTAATTTTATAGGGTTGGGAAAAGAGTGAAATTACAGTCTTCCACAAGACCTAAATGCCTGAATTAGAGGATTGTCTGGTGAAAAGTCTACCTGGATGGATTGCTCAGTTCCAGAATGCAGGGGCTGGTTCTCTGGCTACTGCAGTCACACCCTAGAGCACCTTCAATGGGGCTGTATCTTCACCAAGGACTCCTGGGAACCACTCCCAACAAACAGGTTGGATTAAACATTCGACAGCAAGTTCTTTAGACCAGGATTGTGGTTTTCGTGGACTCAGTAAATAATATGTCTGTTCCCCACTTGAGTTCTAAACCATTGAGAAATAAGACAAAAGCACAAGGTAGATGAGAACTCTGAATATTACATTTCTTACTGGGGAAACTAGCAGACCTATGTCTGCTGGCCCAGCTGTTGGCCCCTGCCCAGTGTGAACACATTAAGGGGCTCCTGTGGGCTCCCTCTTGGCATGACTTTGTGCTCTGTTCACCTGCTGCGGCCCTTCTAGTTTCTGGTGTTGGCAGCTGATTCCTGGATTCTGTGATGGTTTAAAATCTTCCCAGAGCAACCTCCATGAAGACTTAGAGAGTCACAGGGAAAGCCATTAAGACTAGATCATATGTGTACACATCTCAATACTACTCAGCCATAAAAAAGAAGGAGATGCCTTTTGCAGCAACATAGATGCAACTAGAGATTATCATACTAAGTGATGTAAGTCAGAAGGAGGAAGACAAATACCATACGATATCACTTATATGTGGAATCTAAAATAGGACACAAATGAACCTACCTACGGAACAGAAACAGACTCACAGACATAGAGAACAGACTTGTGGTTGCCAAGGGGTAAGGGGGTGGAAGAGGGAAGGATTGGGAAGTTAGAGTTAGCAGAGGCAAACTAGTATAAATAGGACGGATAAACAACAAGTTCCTACTGTATAGCACAGGGAACTATATCCAGTCTCCTGGGATAAACCATAATGGAAAAGAATATTTAAAAAAGAATGCATATATGTATATAACTGAGTCACTTTGCTGTAGAGCAGAAATTAGCACAACATTGTAAATCAACTATACATCAATAAAAATAAAAAAAAAGATTAAATTGTATGTGCTTCTTATATTTCCTTAAGTCACACTTCAAAATTCTCAGGGATGCAATTTCTCTGGGAGGCACTTGGCATCTGGGTTGGAAAGATAAGGGCAGCTTAGGGTAGTGAAGGGTTTAAATGTGCACAGAACAGAAAGGGAAAAGGTCTAGAATTGAAGACCCTACCTCCTGTCGGTCTACAGCCTTTGGTCCAGCAAGGCATTCATTGGCTGTGGACCCCTCCACAGGCAGAAACCCAACAGGAATATTGAGGAAGGGGACTTTCTGTCTCAATCTCTGACTTCTGCCTGGATTGGGTTTCCTTCAGCTCTACAGAACGTGCTCACTACCTAAAGCGTAATTTCCATCTTTCACCATCCAGATGATCCCCTTTACCCATCTTGCCATCCCCACCCTGCCCCTTCCCCTCTGGCAACCACTACTGTGTTCTCTGTATCTATGTGCTTGTCTTTGCTTGGTTTGGTTTCTTCATTTAGCAGCAAAGTATTCTGTAATTAAGACATGTACATTGTTTCTTAGACCTAATGCTGTTGCACACTTAACAGATAGACTACACTACGCTACAGCATAGTGTAAGTGTTGTTTTAGATGCACAGGGGAACCAAAAAATTCATGTGACTCAATTCATGTGACGGTGGTCTGGAACCCAGCCCGAAATATCCCTGACGTACGCCCCTATGTATTTGTGAAACGAATGAATCAACCAGTGAATCCATAAATGAAGGCTTTTCTACACATAAGATTGTGGGATGATAAACACCTTAGGGGGAAGAATTACCAGGGATGTGAACGACCCAGGACGTGGGACAGAACAGACAGTACAAAGGGAGAAAAGACGTAGTGGGAGTAAGGCTCCAGAATTGGTTTGGGGTTATTTCTCAAATACTTCCATCATGTGAGTCTTACTTATTATATGGATGCACCAAACAGACGGAGGAATTCCTGGCCAGCTGGGAATTCCTATGTAAAAGTTATCTTAAAGGGAGGATGGCAGCCTATGCATTGCCCTTTACTTATGCCTCAGTAATTGTCAACTGTTCAAATCAAAACATGGGAGCCCGACGGAGGTGGCTGGGTCCCTCTTAGCTACCTC
This sequence comes from Balaenoptera ricei, assembly GCF_028023285.1. Taxonomy (NCBI): domain Eukaryota; kingdom Metazoa; phylum Chordata; class Mammalia; order Artiodactyla; family Balaenopteridae; genus Balaenoptera; species Balaenoptera ricei. Next base: position 24,850,828 of record NC_082640.1, read on the forward strand.
TTGGCACTGCCGCCAAACCCAGAAATCCTTTTCTGTAGCTTTTGAACTTCAGAACTTGGGGTGGGGCGGGTCTCTTAAAATCAGTGTAGCCACATGAGCTGTGATAAAGGAAGAACATTGTCTGGAAATGAATTCTGTGACATGGCTCTTTGGGGAAGGACATGAAGAGAACAAATGAGTCATCAACGGATTTCAGACAGTTTGGTCTCCCTCAGAAAGCCTGAAAAGAAACTAGAGCAAACCAAAGGGGAAACTGAGAGCGAGGCTCTATACAAGGAAAACGGGACATCTGCACCGGAAAGTGAAATGTCTCAATAAGAAATAGGGAAAATGGATTGAAAATGGGGATGAATCATCTTAAATGGCATCCCAAGGAAATTGGTTTGCAGTTTCACAGAGGAAATGGGTCCCATGAAATGCCTACAATGAAGGCTTTGTTATAATAAATGTGTTTTCTCTGTGTGTGCATGTGGATTTTGAGCTTCACATGCTGATGGAAAGTTGGTCATGGTTATATAATACCTGATACACAATGTGATGCTTGGAACACGAGGTTACTAGCCCTTTGGGACTCATTATATTCAGAAAATTCTTTAGGGATCCAAAATGACACGGATTGGTGTCAGGAATGATTCTCTCCAAAGCTCTTTCCCTAATGGAGCTGAGCTCTGCGTAAACTGGAGATAAAGATGATTTTTCTAGAACCAAAGCAATAAATTGTCCTCCTGTGGTCCTGACCTATTCAGGCTTCTCTCTCTGCATTTGCCCTCAAGCCAGGGAGTCATCCCACCCTTTCACCTTTAAGGTTTTGGATCATTTTTTAAATTGAGGTATAGTTACTTTACAACGTTGTGTTAGTATGCAGCAAAGTGATTCAGTTATACGCGTGTGTGTATATACATACATATATATACATTCTTTTTCAAATTCTTTTCCATTATTGGTTATTACAAGATATTGACTATAGATCCCGGTGCTATACAGTAGGCCCTTGTTTTTAACTATTTTATATACAATAGTGAGCATCTGTTAATCCCAAACTCCTAATTTAGGCGGGAGAGTGATAAATTAGGGGTTTTGGATCATTTTAAGAGTAAGTTTCCCATGTCAGGGAATACTTCAGCATCACTGATTCTAGTTTCTGAGAATTTCTAGCAATCTTTGATCGCATTTTGGGAAGACAGTGAATAACTTTGTTTCTGAATATCCCAGAGCACCCGCTATCAGGCACTTCTCAAAGTGCTTTATCAAATTAATTTATTGAATGAGCTTTCCATCAATTTTAAAACAATTAAAACAAACTTTTTATGGAAATATTAGGCACCTACAGAAAAATGCATAAATTGTCCAAGGGCAGCTTGATGAATTTTCACAAAGTCAATAGCACTGATGTAACTACTGCCCAGATGAGGGGACAAAACACTGCCAGCACCCCAGAACTCCCGTCTATCCCCTCCCAGGTCACACTCACCTCCTGCTCCCTATTTAAAAAAAATAAACAGTCTTGCCGAGTCACGCAGCTTGCAGGATCTTAGCTCCCTGACCAGGGACTGAACCCGTGCCCGGCAGCGAAAGTGCCGAGTCTTAACCACTGGACTGCCAGGCAACTCCCAGTCTTCTGACTTTTATCACCAGCAAATAGTTTTGCCTAACCTTAAACTTCATATAGATGGAATCCCAAAGTGTATGTTCCTCTCTGGCTTTTTCCTTTCAACTTCATATTTGTGAAAATTTTTTCCAAGTTGTTGCATTTATCTGAGTTGGTGCTTTTTTTTGTATTTTGTTAGTCCCTTTTATGACTATCCTACTATTTATTCATTCATTCTATTATTGGCGAACACTTATTTAGGTTGTTTCCAGCTTTGGCCTATTGAGAATCGTATTTCTAAGGGCATTCTTATACATGTCTTTTGGGGCACAAATATACATTTCTAGCCCTAGGAGTGTAGTTTCTGGCTTGAAAGTTATATCTTAAGGTATATAGAACTTTTAAGATAGTGCCATACATATTCCCAAAGTGGTGGTACCAATTCATACTCCCACTAGCAGTGTAGGAGAGTACAAGTTGTTCCAAGTTTTCACCAAAATTTTTTCATTGTTTGTCATGTTAATATTATTATTTGTCATGTTAATTGCAGCACTTCTGTTGAATGTGTATCTCATGGTTTTTTTTTTAAATTAATTTTTATTGGAATATAGTTGCTTTACAATGTCACTGTGGTTTTCATTTGAGTTTCCTTGAGGACTAATCATGTTGAGCATCTTTTCTATACATGTATTGGCTATTCAGATATCTTCTTTGTAAAATGTCTATTCAAGCCTTTTGCCCATTTTTTTAAAATTGGGGTGACTGTTTTATGGATTTAATTGTAGGAATTACTTCATATATTCTAGATACATGTCTTTGGTTGGATATATATATTGCAAATAGCTTTCCCCATTCTGTGGCTTGCTTTTTAACAGTCTTAATATCTTTTGATAAATAGACTTTCTTAATTTTAATGCAATCCAATGTATCATTTTTTTCCCTTATTCTCAGGGTTCTCATATAATATAATAAAGAACCATTAAGCACCTTCCCCTCATTCCCTCCAAACCCACTACTCTGGAAAACATGTGAAAGTCCCTTCATCAAATTCTTAATTATATATGTGACCAGCTTTCATTAAAGGAGGGACCAGCATATGCCAAGCAAATGCAATTGAGAAGAAATGAAGATAAGCACCATTTTGCTTCTGAAAAGAATGCGACGGTGTAGTAACACAGGAAAGCAGGGTCCAGGGGCAAATCAAATGGGGTCTCTGCCTCTTAAAAACCATTCCCATTTTGCCTAGGTGAGATGAAATTAAAATAGACATGAAGGGTAACCCAGAAGGCAAAATGAAAATACCTAGAAGGGTGTGGGGATTAGGGGTGTGAAATGAGTTTGGAAAAGTGTCCTCTTCTGCCTTGAGGAGAGCACAGTGCCTGTGTGAGCACTGCCTATCTACCTGCACACCTGGGTCCCCGTGCACATGCATGACTCAGGACACAGCACAGCATGGTGGAGGGACCACGTCACCGTCTCAGGGGTCCAGCCCTGACTCCGGTTGGTATTCTATCCACCAGAGTCTTGTTAGCTGCACCCTTATTCCTCCTCTTTCTACTATCTAATTTCGACTTCACTCTACACATACCTCCCCTTCCTGCACACACAATCCTGCCCCAGAATGGATCTATGTGAGCTGGATTTAACTCCTCTGTGCTTGACACACAACAGGCACATAGTGCTTCGCGTTGGTGTGACCCCATCAGTGTTGACAAACATTGGTGTTCCATTAAATAAAGTCAGTTCAATAAAAAGTTATCAAGTACTTGCAGTGTGGCAGGTATTGCTGAAGATTCAAACAACAATTGGACAAGATCCCTAATGTAAGGTAATTGAGTCTGACATTTGAAATGTTTTCATTGCCTTGAATTTTTAAGTATTTTAGTAGATATCATGTTTTGTAGACAAAAGAAAAAAAGAGAAAGAAACCTAGGTGAAGTAAAACACCACATAACTAATCAAAGGCAGAGTTATGATCAGAAATTAGGGTTTCTTGTCTTTATTTTGCTGTTATTCCTCTAGTGGTCCTCTGGGCAAATGTTTTCTTGGCCATTCCTGGTACCAACATCATCTTCTCCTCATGGACAGGAGATACACTCTATAGCTTTCTTTTTGTTTCACTTTATGTGGCTATTCTTGGTTCACATCACCTTTTACGAATGAAAGTCTTATCTCATAAAGTGCTACTGGATACAGTTGTTGGATTTTATGCTTTCATTAAATCTTTTCTGAATTACGTGCTTTTCTTCAGAGAGGAAGAGTAGGAGGGGAAATCCACCTTGTCAAACTTAGCTATATCTGGAGCATTTGAATGGGGATACAGACTCAATTTAATTTTTTATGTTTCAGTTTTTAAAAGCCATTTCTGCACATAACGTGAGAATCTGTTCTCTCACTTCCATCTTCAACATATTCAAAGACCATGTATATTTGTTCAGAAAGAGCAGTGATCTCCAAAATAGAGTGTGTATATTCCAGGAAGTTCACAAGACTATGTGTAGGGTTGCAGGAAGAACTTACTAAAACCTTTATATTTATTTTTATATTTTTAAAAGGTTTATTTATTATTTATTTACTTATTTTAAATTTATTTTTGGCTGCATTGCATCTTAGTTGTGGCATGCGGGATCTTCGTTGAGGCATGTGGGATCTTTCGTTGCAGCGTGCGGGCTTCTCTCTAGTTGTGGCACGCAGGCTCTGTAGTTGTGCTGCGTGGGTTCCAGAGCGTGTGGACTCTGTAATTTGCAGCACACCGGCTCTCTAGTTGAGGTGCGAGAGCTCAGTTGTGGTGCACGGGCTTAGTTGTCCTGTGGCATATGGGATCTTAGTTCCCTGACCAGGGATCGAACCCATGTCCCCTGCATTGTAAGATGGATTCTTTACCACTGGACCACCAGGGAAGTCCCTATATTTATTTTTATCTCATCTTTAAAATGTCTATTTTTGCAAATATTCTATAACATATATGTTATTTCATATTCACACACAAGTACACATACACATATATATCCTCTACATACATTTTAAAGTACATATTTTGGATTGTCTATACACAAATTATTTTAATTTATAAGTGTACTGTCAGTAGAGTTTAGAGACCATTGTCAAAGAATATAATTGATTGATTAGAATAATCAATCACTATTAAAAAAATAGGATGACTGATCTTGGGCATGGCACAGTGGAAAAAGACTAAGATTTGAAGTCAAATTAACCTTAATTATTAGCCAACCTGTATCTTTTAATTTTAATCTACTCTCATTTGTCTGCATCAGGGTGATAGCATCACAAATGCAACTGAGAGGCAAACTCCAGTAGGGACTTTTCTTGCATCTTCAGAGAGAGGCATCCACATTGATTCAGTATATTCGGAAATAAAATTGTATAATAAGGAAGCTGCTGAATGTCGTTGTGCTGCTTTTGTATACGGAGTGAGGGTTGGTCACATACTACTAGAAAAAGTGTCCTCCAGACATTTTAACATGTTTTTAACGCACATCCAAACATGTTGGTTAGTTTATTCAATAGCTGTTAGGACATAAGAATAGGGGTTTTCAGGGGCTGGGTCTAAATCATTTAAAGTTAAACCCTGACTCCAAGCATCATTTGCTTTGAAGTCCATTCCATTTCTTTCTCTTGTTTCCATCTCAACAATTCACCAGTGAGTTCTCCACAGCTCCGATTCTCTGTCCTAATATCCTTCAAGTGTTCTAAAGTGCCTGATGAGAAAGAATACGCTGGTCAAAGAACCCAGCTGTTCGTGACAGTGATAAGCTTCGCACAAATAAATACCCAATTCCCCACGGGTCCTCAGAGATCAACACAAGTAACCCAAATAAAAAAGCTCCCTTTGGTAAAATCAGGAAGACTGACTTGCCTTTGTGATGACTAATTGGTCTACTTTTATTTTCAATTCCTGATTCTCTGGTGTCCTTTTCCTCTCTACCTCTAGCCCTACTTCTTTGAGCATTCATGTTGACACTTAGATTAGATAAAATCAAGATGAGATAAACTGTTATACAGGATGGATAACCTAGATGGAGTGTAATCTAGGAAATGGAGGAGGTTATTTAAGTAATGAATTGTCAGTAACGCACATGAGGCGTGGAGCAATTCTGTGTGATTTCAGACTCCAAACTGCAAAACACTTGTGGGACACTCAAGGTAAATCTGGCCACACGCTAGAGTCTCGGGTTGTATAGCTCTGTTAATCATCATGCCACATGATTTTTCTGGTGTTTTGATTTTTGCCTAGCAGTGAATGATCAAAGCCTGGTTGATTGGGAAATAAAACCCACTTTGATTGCCCCAAAGGGATGTGTATATGGGCTGACCATTTCCAACAACTTTTTGGGGCCTTTGTCTCTCAGAACACATTTTTCCACAAAGATGCATATTCTGTCTGAAATTTCAAGCCAGAAGACAAGGGAAAGAGGCTGCTTTCAAATTAGAGTTTCTTTAAAAACTAGACAAGGATGAAAAGGACTGAAGGATGAAAGGATACATACACGCTAGACAAGGATGAAAAGGATATATACACGCTGGTAAGCCACAGGGAAAACCAGAAAGAGAATCCCTGGAGTCGCTGGGGCCAGGCTGCCAGGTTCAAATCCCAGCCCTGCCACCTGCTGCCATGTCCATGACCTTGAGGAAGAACCAACACTTCTATGTGCCTCAGTTTCCTTGTTTGTAAAGAGGAGACAAAACTGCCTGCCCTATGGAGGAGTTTTGAGGATTAAATCAGTTAATATACATCGAGTGCTCAGAGCATTCCCTGACGTGGTGAGTGTGGGATTCATCCCGATGTTAGTGTTAGTGGTTAATTAAACAGAGTTGAAAAGATGCTGAGAGGTAAGAAGGCAGGGGAAGTAATGCTGCCATACTCGCGGTGACACTGAAATGTATTGTTTATTTCTTCCCATTGCCTGAAAGGTAACAATCTGTTAAAACAAACAAATCCAGGACTTCCGTGGCAGTCCAGTGGTTAAGACTCCACGCTTCCAATGCAGGGGGTGCGGGTTTGATCCCTGGTTGGGGAACTAAGATACCTCATGCCACGCAGAGTGGGAAAAAAACAAACAAACCACGAATCCAAAGAGGGTTTTAAGGCCCAATACATGTCCATGGGGAGAGAAGAACGGTGACTACGTTCACGACAGGTGGTTTCTATTTTGACTTCTATTCCTTGGGTTAATTGTTCTCCTGACTTGACTTCAGTGCTCTTCACGATTTTCAGTAAAGGAAGGCGATTGTCAAGCCATAGTCTTTTTGAATCTCCCAAGCCTTGCGAGTCACCCAAGGAGAGGGGTGTTTAAATGCACTTTGCAGGTGTAGAATTCCTCTCGGAGAATGAGTGACACAGAAAACTGTACTTTCGACTTGTTAAGTGAGCAGAGAGATGGCCACCCCACATCTCAGAAATCCTGGGTCTAGTCTTGATTCTGTCCCTGATGGTTCCCTATTCGATAAATGCTTACTAAGCTGACAAGATATTACAAAGTCCTTTGATTTCACTTAATTTTGATTTTTTTCCATACTTAAAATGAGGAAAATTTCCCTAGCAAGTAAGAAGCATGACTGTCTCAGGGGCCTGTTCAACAGAACACCCCACACATTTGGGTATGGGTCCTTAGTTTTGGCTATCATAGCACAGGCTGTAATGCAATTCTGCGTAAAAAGCCACAGTGCAGAAATCAGTGATCCCAGGATATGCTGATGTTTCCAAAACTAAATACATTTATTTGCAGCTTCATTCTGCATCATGGCCTGTAGATGTCCCTGAACTATAGGATGATGGGTACTCTTGTTCCTAGAGACATTTCCCCAAATCTTTCCCAGCAGAACCCAAATGTCACGGGAAAAGAGTTCGTGTTACACGGTGTCTGATAGGCCATCATCCATATTTCAGATTCTAAGTGTCATATCTGGCTAATCTCTGGGGTCAATTCATGCAAATTCTGAGCAATTTCCTTTTTGTCACAAGTCATTAACCCCCATAATGTGTGCTGGTTCTTAGTTGTCTTAAAATAAGTGATACTAATATTGTCCTGTTGTTTTTAATAGAGACATTCTCTGTGTGTGCAGCATTTCAATTCACAGCTCTATTGCCCTAAATCTGTTCCTTCCTTCATTTGCTCATTCATCAAAAGTTGCCCCTGCCTATTTATAATCCCTGCATTTATGTCTGCCACAAGCAATTGAAGAATAGCTCTGGAGAGTGACAAGAAAATGCTGGTCTCTAAATACAACAGTACAATATGCCCACTGGGATCTTAAGATGTGCACTATTTGTGTACACGATCTACTATACTTTTGAAGATTCAGAAGAGAAGTGATAGTATCAGAGGATGTTAGACTAGCAAACTAACAAAAATCGTGGCTTCTATGTCTGGTTTCTTCATTGATTGATTGACCGAAGGAATGCTGGGCAGAAATCCAAGTGGACTCTTGTCCCTTCATGGGGGTTTATGGCAGAAATTTCCTGCCCTCTCCCCTGCTGTCTCCTGCAGTGTGGAATGGAGCAAAGGTGAGGGTTGGGCATCCCAAATCTGCAAAAGGTGTGCCAGCTCTCCTGGAACTTATATAACTCGGTAGATGGAGGAGTTTGGCCAAAAGTCTTGGCAAAATGGTGTCATGGATTACATCATGGTTACACTTTAATAATTTATCTTGTAGGGGGAACAGGCTATCCCAGCGAGAAAGTAAACCCCAGAGCAGTGACAAATTTATGTTGTGGATGGAAGGCTGAGATCCATGAAGGAGGTGACCTTTCCAAGGTCATTCGGTACATTGGTGAGAAAACCAGGAGGCATCATTGAAATCTCTGACTTGCTGTCTACTCTACAAGGTTGCCTCTTGGTCCAGCACATTTATTCATTTTATAAAATTTTTAAAATTTATAAGCTTTTATACATGCAAGCAACCCTGCTGGATGGTGTGGCACAGCCTACAGTGACTCTGTAACTGGATGAGCTGAGTTTCAGTGTTGGCCTCCACCACTTCTTCGCTCCGTGACTTACAACAACTTAACATTTTACACTTCATTTCTTTATCCATACAATGAGTGTTGTGAGTTTTAAATGGTTTTATGCATGCCTAACACAGTGTCTGGGACATCTGATTTTTTTTAAAGCTGGCATTTGTAGAGAATATCATATCTTTCCAAAATATTTGCTCTGAGTAGATGCAACTTTTAGTCATAGTTTTATTTCCCAAACAGGAATGCTAAGCAATGTTCCCTGACCTCAAATACATCTAAAAACATCTAAACACCAGATATTTCAAGTTCCAGATCTTTGTGTGTCTTAAGTACCAATATTCTTGCATGTCACCTGTTTCTTTGTTTCTTTTTTTTTTAATGTTACCTATTTCTGTAAACACTCCAGTGTAATTGACTTTGAGACATAGATGGGACCTCTGTGGTTATCTAGATGGGGAGACAGGGGAGTATAATGGTTGAAGAAATGTATTTTAAAGTTAGATATTCTGGTTTCAAGTCCCATCTCTGCTGATTATTACAAGTGCGACCTAGAACATGTTACTTAAATGCTAAGCCCCAGTGTCCCCATGTAAAACATGTGGCTAATAGTAGAATCTACCTTATGGGGTTAAAGTGATGATGAAATGACTTAGTAGACATAAAGCATCCACCTGGCATATTCCAAGTCCTCCAACAATGGTAACCATCAGTACTAACGCCTATTCCAACTTCTTGATTCTTTAGATATTATAACCCAACCCCAGAGGACTTTACAACTTGCCAAAGGTCACACAGCCAGTTAGTGGAAAGACCAGAAGCATAAACCAGGTTTGCTGAACATGAATAGGAGATTTATTATTGCCTCTGGTCAGAAAAAAGTCAGCCTAAAAATATGATAGATGCAATCAGCGTTCTCAAACAATGGTGATCTCTTGATTCTAAAGACAACTACAAAATGTCTGGGGAGTCATAGTAGGAAATGTTTTTTCTTTTCCTCAGACTCGCACAGTTCCTAAAGAGCTTCCCTCTAAGGCTCAACCTCATGAATTAGAGAGCTGGGCTGAAGAATTCCCAAAGACATTAAATAATATTATAGTGTAATGGTCCCCTCAGAGGCACCTTGGCTATAAAGAGAAATAAAGCATCTCTTGTTGATAAGAAGATGGAGGCTCCGGAGAGAAATAGAAGTTGGACTCCGTACAGACAAAGCTTCTGAATTCATTATTACAAAAGGTCTTAGAAGGGTCAAGGAGGAGAAAAGTGTATTCATTTCTTGTACATCAAAGTAGTGGTTGCCCCCAAACTGTAAAGTTACGTGATTCATGACGTTGCCATGAGACAGAGTTGCTTGGTTAACGGGACTGGTGATACTGTGACGTTATTTGGTGACTTGCTGTCACTTGCAGTCATGTGCTGCAGCCAGAATGCCCTTCTCTTCCCTCATCTGTGTTCAGTGACATCACGTTGGTACCTTGAAATCAGCAGCAGTGGGAGAGCTTACATCGCGGAAATTGGCGAGTGTTGCAAATCAGGGGCTTTTCTCTGTCACAGCGCTGAGGTTACTTTCTCTTTATTGTTCTCCTTGTTTAAAGCATTCTAGTCAGGTAGCAGGGAGAGAGACAGAGAGAGAGAGAGGGAGAGAGAGAACCACTCTGTTTTAATAGCAGCCTGTCACTATTCATGTGTTATAACTTAGAGATGGTGTTCTCAAAAGTGTGCTCCCTGAGATGAATTCTGAAAAAAATTTTCAAAGCTGAATTCTCCATGGTTTATTAATCTTATCTAAAACGAAACACCAAAACACCAAAAGCAAATCATATTTGGAGGAAAAAATGCTGGCCAGGAAAGTATGAAAGGCTCAGTCAGAAAAGTTAGAAATGGATAAGGGTGTATCAGGGAAAGATCTTGGAGTTTCTACCCTTTGGGGGCACCGAAATCCGGTGAGAATTCAGGAGCTGGAGGACACCCACAGTCATCATTTAAATTGCAGACTCCCAACCACTGGGGTCTAAAAGAGGCTCAACAAATAACACATCAGGCCCCCCTTCTCAGGTCGAATTTGCTGGGTGGGGTCACAGGAGTCATGCAGATGGCTGCTGGGAGATTCATTGAGGTATTGAAGCACGGAAAGCACCCAACACCCAGGGCCCGGCATATGGTAAGTACCCAATACACTTTAGCTGTTACGAGAATTATTGCACCCTGTGCATTGCTGACTGCCTTTGGGTAAAACCCAGGTGGCACCGCTAGTCATCCAAGCTGCTTATTCAGTGAAGGCCTAACCGATGTCTAAAGGAAAGGAGGCAGACTGTACTCCAAGTTTGAGTCAAGGTTAACAAAGCCCACTGTGATTAGAAGAGTGTCCTTTTCTGTGGGGCCCATGGACTTTGAGTTGAATATTCCATCATGCCAAGGTCACTGTGTCCCTAATACAAGGTTTCAGTAGGAGGCAGTCATTCAGCAAGTTGGATTGTTCTAGAGCCTCAAGCCCTGGCTAAGAAATCCATCCTTTGACTTTGTACCTAATTCAACCTGAGCAAGTAGGTAACTGAACAGCAGCCTAAGCGAGAAGAGGGAGAAATTGTCCTTTTTACACCTTGAGGCTCACAGGTCAATGCTTAAGGAGGATTCTACAGGGACGCAAAGGAATGTGCTAATCAAAGAGGTTTTGTGTGTGTGTGTGTGTGTGTGTGTGTGTGTGTGTGTGTGTGTGTTTTCAAAATCTTGAATACCTTATTCTTGTAGCTCAATGGTGTCAAACTTAAGGCTTAAAAAAATTAACTTTATGTAACTCACTTACCCCACATCATTTGAAATTGGAGAAACATGGGCTTAAATAGCCACTTAAAAATGTGTGACTGTGGGCGAGTTAGCCTTTCTGAGCCCTGACTGTTCCCCTCTGTAAAATGGGTTCACAGTGTCTGCTGCAGAGGGTGGAGAGTTAGGTGAGTGGCACATAGGAAAGCATCTGACACTCTAATTGGTAAGTGGTACCCATTTTCCCCTTACGTCAAATCCAGGTCACCCCCTTAGACACGGCTGAAGTCCTCTTAAAAAGTGTTTAAATAAAGTGCTTTACTTGCCTTAGAAGGAAAAACAACCTTGTTGAGTTCATGTGTTAATTTTCTAACAACGGGCAAAATATTATTACATGAAATGACATAAATGAGTGGAGCTGCTCTGACAAAAGGCATGGAATACAAATAGCTGTATGTTGCATCCTTAGGGAAAAAAGATGTTTTGCTAAGATTTATAAGATATAGAATCAGGGTATAGTGTCTACGACACTGGTAAAGCTGTGGTTGATTTTTTTAAAATATTTATTTATTTTTATATGGTTGCTCCGGGTCTTAGTTGCAGCAGGGGGGCTCCTTGGTTGCAGTTCACCGGCTCCTTAGCTGTGGCATGTGAACTCTTAGTTGTGGCATGATATGGGATCTAGTTCCTTTACTAGGGATTGAACCCGGGTCCCCTGCATTGGGAGCACAGGAGTCTCACCCACTGTGCCACCAGGGAAGTCCCTGACTTTTTTTTTTAATGGAGAAAAAAAAAAAAAAAAAGAAAAACTGCAGTCCAATATGATGTTTTAAATTCAACCATTGCTTCCCTTTTATTTGCAAATCCCTGGTCCTGTTTTTCACATGTGATAGAGTGCAGGTTGTATAAGATGATGATGATTTTCTTATAAAATATTAATAAAACACCCCACAGGCATAAATAAAAACGATTGTGCCTATATCTATCCTGAGTTAAAGCAAATGAATTAGAGAGCATCGAGGCATGTTCTGCTGGATTTAGTCAGAGCTGCATTTTAGTTCTACCTGTGCTAAGGAAATGCCATCAAGGAAGAATAAAACTGTTTTTTACCCAATCATATCGTAATACACATCTGCAATAAAAAGCAATCAGCTTTTGATCATGAAGGTGATTTCCTGGGTATTATTTTCAGCCCTTTGTTGAAACAAGCACCCCCACTGTACATTAACCTTCTGGGAGAAGGTCCACTGCCCTGACAATTTCAGCCACATCTTCGAGACTTCCGTGTAATTTACACATTTCAAGTTTGTTAATAGGTTCTTTATATCAGAACTACCAGAGATAGAAAATCTTTCTTTGAATCTTCATCTTGAAAGAGATGTTGAAAGAAAGCCGTGAAATCCACAGGTCCTGTTCAAGAGAAGGTTACTTTAAACTGTGACTAAATTAAACAGGGTGCACTTTTGAAGAGTCGGATATTTGCTTAGAAACTTAATGACAAAAGCAAAGAGGAGATCACACGAAAATTCAAATTTCTTTTTCCTCCAGCTTTTTCAGATTAATGCCAAGAAAATAGATTGTCCTCGAAAGAGATACCCGTGGGTTTGAACAAGTGGCTCTAATATTACCTAACAGGGAATGTAATTTCTCATTTTACCAACTCTTAGTCCTGTTCTGTAATATGTTCAGAAGAACCCCAGGGAAAATGGAGCCACACGCTAGTGCCACAAACCTTTCCCAATGCAGCTGCTTTGTTTAACATTTAAGTGTGACTCTTACAAATGAAGAAACATCCACAATGAAAGCAGCAGCAACAACATCCAAATGTTCATCTTTGCTTTTCCTCCACTGTGTGGATGGAGCTCATTACTGTATTGCAGTTGGTCCCCAAGGATGAACAGGGGACTAAAGCACAGAGGGATTGTTCTGTGGTCTGTGCCAGGGTCCAGCAAACTGCACAGACCCAGAACGGAATCTGATCTGCAGCCTGCTTTTGTAAACAACGTGTTACCAGAACTCAACCACACCCATCCTTTGTTATCTTGTCACTTACACTCTGTAACAGCTGAGATGGGTAGTTACCAAAGAGAGAATAGGGCCCGGGAAGCCCCAAATATTTACAAGCTGACCCTTTACAGAAAACGTTTGCTGAGATAGGCTTTATGCTATCAAAATTACCAACATAAGAAGATATTTCCTTATTACCCATAAAGTTAGGAGCAAAGCAGTGGGCTGCTCTTAATAGCATATTCCCAGAGCTTTATTGCCCTTCACTGGTGCCAGAGAAAGGAAGGAAGCTTAGCAAAGAAAGTGTGAGATTTAGAACAAAGTATATCACTGTAGATGCCTTATCACAGAAAAGGGTCAGGCAGAAATGGGGATTTAAAGACACATTTGCCTGGAGGGAAAAATGACATTTAGAGATCCTTTAAGGACAAGTAGATTCTGCAAAGAAAATAAAGTTCATTTAAATGATTTCATCCTACTTGCTTTCCACATAGGTGACAATCTTTTATGACTTTATTTTCTTTCTTTTGTAAAGGGCAAGTGATATTTCCCTCCAAGAGTTATTAAATGTGTACCATCGCCTTTGGGTCACTGCCTTTCAGATAAAACCACTGTTACTTTCCACAATAGATGTCCCTGTCTTCGTTTCATGATTAAATGTGATGCTATCTATTAAATGTGTAATTGAACACTAATTTACTGCTCTTTCATTTATTGACTCACCTATTGTGTTTGATACGTGTATATTCATTCACTATATAAGGTATGTGATTTATATACATATGTATTTATAAATACATAGGAATATGTATTCATTCCTTTTATCTCACTGGTTGTTTCTTCTTAATCTCTTTTGCTGGTTTCTCCTCATCTTCCAGTCTTTGTTTTTTTTTTTTTTGGCCGCGCCGTGCGACTTATGGGATCTTAGTTCCCCCACCACGGATTGAACCTGGGCCCTTGGCAGTGAAAACACAGAGTCCTGACCACTGGACCGCCAGGGAATTTCCCTTCCAGTCTTCTAAATGTTGAAATACTCCAGGCTAAGTCCTTGGGTCTCTTCTCTATGACCTACTGCTTTGATGATCTCATCCAGGTCTGGCTTTAAAAATCATTACAGTAAGTCCCCTACATATGAATAAGTTCCATTCCGAAAGGGCGTTCCCAGGTCCAATTTGTTCGTAAGTCCAACAAAGTTAGCCTAGGTACCCAACTAACACAATTGGCTTTATAGTACAGTACTGTAATAGGTTTATAATACTTTTCACACAAATAATACATAAAAAACAAACAAACACAAAAGATAAAGAAAACATTTTTAATCTTACAGTACAGTACCTTGGAAAGTACAGTAGTACGGTACAACTGCTGGCATACAGGGGCTGATGGCAATACCATCTACATCACCACTGCTTTTATGCTTGTTGCTGGACATCCTGGGCTTGAAGTAAAGATACTGTACTACTGTACTCTCTACAGTACTGTACAGTAAAGTACACAAATGCACAACCACTTGTAGAGGATGCACACACGTGACAATGTACACCAGACACGTGAAGTAACTTACGTGATTGGACATGTGAACGCACGATCCCATTTTAGAAAGTTCTTAACTTGAAAGTTCATAGGTAGGGGACTTACTGTATTGAGGGTTCACAATCTTCTATCTTCTCTTTGCCCTCAACGCCTCCTCTATCCAGCTTACTACTCAACATCGCCACTTACATTCAATACGTTTCCAAAGCTGGAGCCACAATGGTGATAGTTAATTTTAAAAATCAATTTGGCTGGTCCAGGAAGCCCAGAGATGTGGTCAAACATCATTCTGGATGTTCTGTGGGGGTGTTTTTGGATGAGATTAACATTGAAATCAGCAAATTTTGAGTAAAGCAGATTGCTCTCCCTCATGTGGGTGGGTCTCATCAAATCAGCTGAAGACCTGAATAGTACAAAAAACTAACCTTTCCTGAGCCAGAGAGAATTCTGCCGCAGATGCTTTCAGACTTGAACTGTAGCATTGGCTTGGCTCTGGGTCTCCAGCCTACCGACCTGTGCTGCAGATTTTGGACTTCTCAGCCTTCATAATTGTGTGAGTCAATTCCTTAAAATAAATCTCTCTCTCTCTCTCTCTTCTCTTCTGCCTCCTCCTCCTCCTCCATCTTGGGTCTCTGGGCCAGAGCCCCTCCTCCTCCCCCACTAATTTTTCTGGCTGACATTCCCTTCCTCTTCCCCTAGGTTTTGTGGCCTGGGCTGCATCTCCACTCCTAGTACCGCTCGCCTTAGCCGCATCTTGCTGTTGGAGCTTGATGCCCTGAGCCAAATATACATATATATCCTATTGGTTCTCTTTCTCTGGAGAAACCTGATACACCAGTCTTTCCCCTCAAATATCCTACAATCTTCCTTGATCCAGTTAAGAGCAGTTCTTTTCTTCCATTTGCCCTGGAGCCATTCTTGAATCTATTCTTTTTCTCCTATTCTGCAGTCAATCCACAAAACCTATTGCTTTTACCTTCAAAATATATCCAGAATCTGACCCCTTCTCATCTCCACTCTAACCACCCTGGTCAAAGCCACTTTCACCTTTCTCTTTAGTCACTATTTCTTTTAACTAGTCTCCCTGCTCCAACCCTTGCTTCCAGATCTAATCTCACAGCAGCCAGAGTGACCAAAAGAAACTATGACATCAACGACAACTTTCCAATAATTTCTCCTCTCACTCAGGGTAAAAGCCAATGTTCTTACAATGTCCAGCAAGGATCTCCCAGTTCCCTCTTGGACTCATCTCTCGTTACCTCCCTCCTCTCTCTCTCAGTCTGACTTCTTTGCATTTTCTAGACTATTCCAGATATGGTCCTGCCCCAGGGTCTTTGCATTTGCTGTTCCCACTGATAAGAATGCTTCTCACCCGAAGAGCCACAATCCCTCCTTCAAGAAATTGCTCAGATGTTACTTTTTTCAAAGAAGACTTCCTGACAACCCGATTTAAAATTGCTCCTGGCCCCTGCGACTTCACCATCCCCTTTCCATGCTTTATGTTCCTCTACAGCATGGATCAACTGCTAACCTGCTACACAATTAACTCCTGTGCTTATTCTGTGCAATTGTACGATTTCATAATAATTTATAATAATTATAAATAAACATTAAAATACATGAAATAATAATGTATTATTTTACAGTGTATTTTATCTATATCTGCCACCCCTTTTCCATTCCTCCCAAACTCATTAGAAAATTAACCTCATCAGGGAAGGGATTTGGTCTGTTTTGTTATCCTATTACCTAGACTAGTATCTAGAACAAAGCAGCTGTTTAATAAATAATTGTTAAATAAATTGCCTACTTCAATTGCCTACTGCATGCATGTTTTTTTTACTAAGGTATTGGGACTACAAGGGCATTCATTATAAGACATGATTCCTATCCTCCAATCATTTATAATTTGGTCGTGCCGCCTTAAAATTTTTTTAGAACACAGCAGAGGAAATTGTTCCTCTGAAGGGAAAGGAAACAAACAAATATTCAACTGAAATAATTGATTGTCAATGGCAGGCAATATTTGATCACTTCAAGGAAATGCCAAAGGAGTTCAGAGAAGGGACTAAAGTCATAGGGAAAGAACCCACAAAGGAGAACAAGACCTGGTATAGTCTCAATGGCCCAAAGCACATGCTGTCAAGGAAAAGGGATGGGTATGGGGACAGACCCTCTTCTACCTGGACTAGTCATGGGTCTGGGTGATGACCCCTGTGTTTTGTATCGTTCTTGCTGTGAGCCGTAGGTATTTCATCTGCTTCCTTCTCTTCTTTACAGATGCTGTCCACCACCAGCCTTACCATTCCCCACAACCTGCTTCATCCAGAGGTCCTTTCTCCATTAGACCTGCTGTTTAAAGGGAGGTACCTTTAGGATGAATTTGTGACAGAAGGATGGAGCGGAGGGCTGAGGTAGCCGTGGCAAGGGAAAAATGGATGCCTGGAGGGGTGAACAAGGTAAATTAAGAATGTGCCAGTACCATACTATTTTGATTACTGTAGCTTTGTAGTATAGTATGAAGTCAGGGAGCCTTTGTATACCTGAAACTAACACAACATTGTAAATCAACTATACTTCAATAAAAATTAAAAAAAAAAAAAAAGACTGTGCAGGGTTTGGTGATTTCTGGCTGCCGGTGAATAGAAGAGGAAGGGCGATGTAATTGGGGGGATAGACAAGAAGGGAGGGGTGATCCGTTTGCAGCTTGCGGGGCATTTGTGGGTTATGGATGAGACATATTCAGTTCGGGGTGACCGTGAAAAACCATCGAATGAAAAAGCCTCGACAGCTGAGTGTGCATATGGTGATGACAAGAATTTGAGAGCTTTCTGGTTAAAGGTGATAGAGTAATGGTAGGAGAATTTAGGTAAGAACTTACGGAAAAGAAGTGAGACATCAAGGACAAAGCTTTGGGGGATACCCAAGGTCAGGAGGAGGAAAAGGAACCAGCAAAGAAAACAGAGACCTGGGTAGTCAAACAGGTGGCGAAAAGTCAGGACAGGTAGTTAGAAATCAAGTGAAGGGAGCCTTAAAGCCACAGGCAGCCCTGAGTTTCGGGAGGATGAGAAACAAGAAACAAAATGGGACATGAGTTTTGTGAAGATAAATGAAGGGGCCTGGGGAAGATGGGAAAGGGTTAAATTAAAGAAGACAGCTGACAGTTTTTCCTCCAAGAAGGAAAAGAGAGAGATTATCTTGGGGGTGGTTAAGGCTGGAGAAAGTGTGACAGCAGGAAAGGAAGCGATGCTGTCAAGGACATTTAGTTGCTCAAGGGCAGCGGAGGGAACTGAGCTGAGATCTCTGATACTCCATTGAGGAGGCCGTTCAGTGCCAGGTGTGTGCTCCAAGGCTTAGTGCCCAGAGGTGGGATTTTTATCCTCAGCTCTTAGAAAATGAGAGCCGGATACCAGGCAGCCTAGGGAGGCCATTGATTTTTCTCTTAGAAAAGTGGGGTCCCTTCCCTGCAGCTGGGAGGAGGTGAAAACATGAGGCCTCTCGTCACGTTGAATCACGGAAAATCTCTGGTGGATTTTCTCCGCAGGCGGGCCGTTCACGTACACATTCTCACCAAAATGCGAGCTAAGGTAATAAGTTTCGCTGACAGATTCTCTATCCCTCCCTTCCCTTCCTCTCTCCAACAAACCTTTTCCCCCTTTTCCTAAGTCATCTGCACACTGGACTGGGGAAAAATGGGCCTCGAATGCCTTTCCCACATGGGGCTGTGACACTTGAATCTTTGTTCAAAAGTATTTCATAGATTATCACAGAAAAAAAAAAAAAGAGACCCTATATACATACACTGTCTTGCTCTAGCGTCTTCCCATGCTCCACAGGGACTGGAATTCTGTCTTATTCCATTTTTTTTTATTTTGGTTTTCCATTTACCACCCCAAAGCCATCTTCTATCAGTCTTAAAGGTGAGGGAGCGTCCCTTTTACTCTGCGCCCACCCTGAGGCTAGACTCAGGGTTCCCATATGCCACCCATGCTCCAGATCTGGTCCTATGAATGCAGACAAGTAATGTTGATCTTACTGATGCTTTCAAGAGAATTTAGAACAAAAGAATGCATTGCCCAGGAAAACTTCATGAAATTCATTTCTCCCCCGGGTCTCCATGTTTCCACACAAAGTATCTTGTTTCCTTTAGTTCATCCCCACATAGTGTGATTTTCTGATTCTGATCTTTTTTCATAATTTTTCTCTGAATGCAATCCAGGTTAGTATGATTTCTCTTAAAGGCCCCTCTTAAAATATCATGTTCAGAATGTAATACAGTGTCATAGAGAGAGTGTTACCAGTGCAAAATGGAGTCAGCTCATTGCTTCCAGTTTTTTGACACTAGCATTCTATGTCTGCAGCCTGAAAATGTGTTAATTAAGCTTTGGGGAGACCCAGCTAACTTTGGACTTATACTGAATTTATGGGTTAAGCAACCAGATCTTTTTTTATTGTTTTCAATTTTAAATGTGTTTCTTTTCTTTTTTCTTTATTGGAGTATAATTGCTTTACACTGCTGTGTCAGTATCTGCTGGTCAGAATGGCCATCATCAAAAAAAAATCTACAAACAATGAATGCTGGAGAGGGTGTGGAGAAAAGGAACCCTCTTACCCCTCTTGGTGGGAAAGTAAATTGATACAGCCACTATGGAGAACAGTATGGAGGCTCCTTAAACAACTAAAACTAGAACTACCGTATGACCCAGAAATCCCACTACTGGGCATATACCCTGAGAAAACCGTAATTCAAAAAGATAGGTGCACCCCAATGTTCACTGCAGCACCATTTACAATAGCCAGGACATGGAAGTAACTTAAAAGTCCATCAGCAGAGGAATGGATAAAGAAGATGTGGTACATATATACAATGGAATACTACTCAGCCATAAAAAGGAACGAAATTGTGTCATTTGCAGAGACATGGGTGGACCTAGAGACTGTCATACAGAGTGAAGTAAGTCAGAAAGAGAAAAACAAATATCGTATATTAACACATATATGTGGAATCTAGAAAAATGGTATAGATGATCTTATTTGCAAAGCAGAAATAGAGACACAGACGTAGAGAACAAACGCATGGATACCAAGGTGGAAAAGGTGGGGTGGGATGAATTGGGAGATTGGGGTTGACTTATATACACGTCTATGTATGAAATAGATAATTAATGAGAACCTACTGTATAGCACAGGGAACTCTACTTGATGCTGTGTGGTGACTTAAATGGGAAGGAAATCCAAAAAAGAGGGGATATATGTACAAGTATGGATGATTCAAACACATCTTTTTTTAATCTGAAAAAATAGCCCTTTCTCATCATGTACTTGGCGTTGTGTCTATCCCTATTAAACTTCATTTCGGCCCAAAGTTCTAGCCTGTCTCAATTCACGTACTCAACATACATAGATTGCCTATAATGACCAAAGGCTTCAGAATGCTGATTCTTCCACTAGATACATTAGCTAGTCCTCCTCGCTTTTTGTCTGATCACAAATTTAATTATGAAATGCCTTGTCTATCTTTATCCAAGGAAGAGAGTCCAGGGTCACGGGTACAGAGGCCCTGGGAGCATACAGGTGCATGTATTGGGCCAACCCTGGAAACAAAGTTCCGTGGCCCTAATCTCTGTGCATAATCTGGGGCTGGTTCATGATCTGAATGCAGGGTTTGGGAATCCCAAAGGCAACAGAACCTAAAGACCAGGTAGACAGCCAATAACCAAGGGATCAATGGGTAAGTAGTAGAGTCAGGGCAGAAATAGAACAGAATTCAGGAAGATGACAAGGAACATCACCTAAAATGAAAATAACTATCAGTGCCAGGGGCTGGGAACTCTGGGTGTTTTTTGGAGTGTTATTCTCTGGAGTTGCATATAATATTTAAATGACTTTAAAAAAAGCCAAGCAATGCAATAATATTTTTAATAGTCCTCTGCTGTCAGTCATGAGAGTGTGTCAGAACCTCCGCAAGGGACCAAATCATCCCGAATCTTCCCACATCTTCGTTCATCTTTGCTTATTTAATCATCATCCCCTCCAGCCCAGTTCTGTGACAAGGGAAGTATCCACTCCAATCCTCAGTGGCTTAAAACAAAATTTATGCTCAGAAACTGCCCTCTGGGCAGGGCTGGGGAGGGAGAGAGTCTGTTTCGGCTTCACTCCCCTTTAGCCTCAGCCTTTTGAAGCTGAGGGCTAGAATCTGAAGGCTTGTTCACCTGCCTGGCAGCTGGGCTGGGAAGACTCAAGAAACTGGGGGCTGGAACACTGGGGGTACCCCATACATAGCTACCTCCACGTGGTCTCCAGCACGGTGGCTTCGTGGTGGCCAATTTCTTATATGATGGCTCAGAGCTCCAGAGCTAGCGTCCCGAGAGAGAGATCAAGCAGAAACCCAGCCCCGGAAGGCAGAGTGTCACTTCTGCTGCATTTTATCATCACAAGCACTTCACAGAGGCTGGTCCGTCTTCAAGAAGAGGGAAATTAGACCTCACCCACTGGGGGTGGGGGTGGGCATCAAACAACGTGCAGATAATTTAAAAACCATCCCTCCTCTTTTGTAACTTCGACTTATATAGACTCCCACACTTCAGCATCCATGCCTTCATTGATATGGTCTTTTAGCTTCCAACCTCCCTGCTGACCCTTGGTTTCTGGCTTTTCGTCCTCTCTGGGTTGATATTGTTCAGCTTGCCTCCATCACTGCATTATTTGTTCAGCTTCACCATCTCTCTCTCCTGTAACGAAGGGTAATTTCTGACAGAAGCACCTATGGGCGGATGAAGGGATACGTCTTGTGACATTTCCTCCCCCTGCAAGTCTCAAGAGTGAACAGTTGAGAGGGCGAGAATGTCGGTAGCAATCCTACGCGAGGTTCTGAAATTATCTAGAAGCTCCTGACCCCACCGATTCGGGCCCGGGGCTTGCAGCCTCGGCCCAGGGGGAGATTACTGTGAAGAGCTGCGAGCAACCTCAGCCGCTGGTGGGAGTGGGCAGCACTCTGACACCCAGGCCCCCACCCCAAGCTTAGAGGAGGTGGGCTTCTATCTATAGAACTGGCTGATCTGTCTCTGCTTGAGGTGATGGAGATACTCAGGGTCCAATTTATTTCACACCAACACGAGCTCTTATCACTCGCATTATTGCTCTAAGGAGACTGAGAACGATTCCCATCAGGCACATTTAGTGCAAAGAAAGGGCCTCACTGAGTCCAGCTCTCCTGTGGTCAGTGGGCATCACACCTAGGTTCCCCTCGTAAACAGAACATAAACAGCCTGTTCAAATTAAGAGCTTGTGAAGAACCCACATACTGTAACCAAGGTAGCAGCTGGCTGCAGCCTCAGAATGGAGGTGAAGATTATTTCCCTGGTGTTCACAAAAGGACCACTTTACAAGTGCGATCTCCCCATGTGAGAGATTCCATTGTATTTTGAAATTTTTGAAATTTCAGGGCAGACTTTTACAAACAGACATTAAAAGTAATGCCTGTGTGCCTGGTGGTTTGACAGCAAAGGGTGTATGAAGGCAGACTCTGAGCCATGGTCTTGGGGAGTCTCCCCAGAGAGAGAAAATGAATTTTAAATGTGAAAACAAAACAGCATCCACGCGGAATGCCCTGAGAGATCAAAATGGAGAAAGAAGTCCTGAGCACAACCAGTTCTGTTTCTTGGATGGCCCAAGACAGGAGCCGGTGATCTCCACTGTGGAGATGGGGGTGGTTGGAAGCTGTACAAATGTAGTGGACCCGTTTGCCTTGGGCCCTGAACTGTTTTGGTTTCCTACACAGACTGTAGGCTAAAAAGTGGCTCATTCATTGATCAACAAAGCCAAGTTTGTGAGCAAGAGATGATTCTGAAAAAGCTGGAGGAGAGGTCAGAACTGATCAGAAATAAACTCGTTAGAGACACACGCAAAGGGGGTTCAGCTCTCTCCCAGTCCAGACCTAACCCCCCCCACCCCAAGCTCTCTTCTTTCCCACCAAACGCATGAACATCCACGTGACTCGGGCAAAGGCTGGCGGAATGTGAGCTTGGGGAAGAAAGAACAGAAGGATGTGGTCTGAAAACAGGCCACAAACCCTCACTGTAGAGCCAAGGGCATTAAACACAATTGCATTCAACATGTTTTTATTTTCAAGAAAAGATTAGGGACTCCCCTTCCCCCAGCCCTAAAGCTACTTAATTTCTCAACACAAGAGAACGAGAGCTCTCTCTCATCTGACGTCACAGAGGACTTTCAAGCCACAGGTTCAGTGAGACTTTTCTAACCCGTTGTGTCCAAAGTGGGACCCGTTTCCCAGATTGGAACCCACACGGGACGGGTGGTGGAAATTGCAAGCAGGCTGTGCATTAGATCTGTGGCTTTTCTGTTGCATCAGCGTCACGCATGTTATGTTGTCCAGTTCAGGTGACAGGGCTTCTGCCTCATCTACTCCTTTCCCTGTGGTCCTCCTGTTGGGACGGGTGATTTCAGCCCATCTGGGTGGAGCTCCGACACCCCACCCACATACTTGTCAGCGGCTCTCCCGAGGAAGGACGTTTAGTCGCTCTCTAGCCAGTGACTGGGGAGAATTTCACACCAGTTTCCAAAACCTGCCTGGGCCTGGTTTCTCTGGATGCTGTGCTTCATACGATGGACCAGATCCTCTTGGAACATCGAAACCTGGACTCCTGGCCACCTCTACCCTTTGGGAACAGATCGAGTGCTGGGTTCTTCTAGCAAATGTTGGTTTCTTCCCTTCTCCAGTGAACAAACAAGGATAGTAAAAAGAAATTGCACATGGGAATTTTGGTCTTTTTTGGATCACTCTGCCTATCAGAGAATGCCTCCTTTTCAGGGAGATCTAATTTAAAGGGAAAGTTTGATTCCCACTGCCACTGTTTGCAGTAGCAGAGAAGAAGGGACACCCTCAGAGAGGCTGGGATGTTTGGGGCTCTGTGTTAAAGTTCTTATGCCCCCCTAATACATGAACAGAAATGACCATGAAGAGCTTGGTTAATGAGTGCCCCATGGGTGTAACGCAACAGCTATGAGCACGGGTTCCTTTCCCATTTCCTTCCCTACTTTCTTCTCCATCCCTCATGAGGTCTGTGGGATGTGGGTACTTGGAGGGGGTGGGTGTATTCTCACTTCCAAGCTCCCGAGGAAAATGTGGGGAGGCTTCTCTTCCGTACTGGTCTGGTTCTTTCAGCTGGGGAGAAATTAATCGGGCTAGAAATAGTATCTCTTGGATTTCTCAAATACCTTTCTTTCAAAGAGCACCTATTCCACGTCGTTAAGAGCCGGGCTGCCAGTTAATCCCCTGAGTTGGAAGAGGAGGGTTCAGCTCTTCCCTAGACACTCCGCTCATCATTTGATTTTATTTTTGTGACATTATTCCTTACCCACTCTGACTTACACCAGTTTGGAAGCTTCTCTGTAACTCTGCCAGAAACCGTGGCTTTTACAGCATCCTTCTCCCAAGGTGGGCGGCCATAGCTCCCAACGCTGGGTTTTCGCTTTCAAGGTGCTTCTATCCTCTTTCTAACTTTAAGCAAGAGATTACTAGCTCTGGCCCCTTTGCAATTTTTCTGTTCTCCTCACTGCTGTGGGTAATGCATCTCGGTCCTTTTCGCGATAATTTCAGTGGGGTTTGGGGAGGAACAGGAGGAGGAAGGAAAAACCTTGTGCTCAGCCGCCATCTTGAATTGGAACTTGGAAAGTATTTCAAAAAATAAATATTTCTGGGCTCCAATCCCACGCCTTCTGAATCTGAATCACCAGGTGTCCTGCCCAGAAAAAAAATAAGTTTTGTTGCCTTTTTATATATATAAAAAAAAATCCCCCTTCGTGGCTGTGAATCAAGCCCTCCCTGGAACAGTGATTGGAGCTCAGACCTGTGGAAGTCCCAGCTCCCACCCAACCCCCAGCCTCCTCTTTCTCTGCTGTCCCGGCCATTCAAACAATTTATATTTCCTTTTCGCCTGCCGTGATATTTCATTGTTTTGCACTTTTGAACATGCTGATCGAATTGCCTGTGTTTCATGTCTCACCTTTTTCACTTAATAAATTCTGTTCATTCTTCGTTCTGTCTTTGATGGGAAGCCTTTCTAGGTGCTCTCCTGTCTCCTATGCTGCCTGTCAACAGGACCTGGCATGGAATGGGTACTTGATAAAATGCCGTTGAAATAACATTGAATTATATTAGAATGCAACCAGATTGAATGAACAGAGTGGAAGAAGAATTTTAGCAAATAACTGAAAATTATGGGAGACCAAAGACCATCTCTATCCTTCTGGGCTAATTAAAGATGAGAAATCAAATATCTCTTAAAATATTTAAGAAGACCGTAAAATCTTAAACATGTAAATATTTAAGAAGACTGTAAAACAGTTAAGACTGGAAGAATGTGTACGTTTATTTGTATATTTGCCATTTCAGCCTCAAAGACTTCTATGTCATCTCTCATTCTCATCCCTGCCTTTAAATCTAATGCAACTCCCCAGCTCAGCAACGAGCTGCCATTCTAGTTCCTGTGACATCAGGCCAGCTGTGTCTTAAAAGACAATTAAGCTAAAGGGAAGTTTATGTGTGGGGAAAAGGTACCACCATCACTGCTGTAACTGTGGTCACTGAAGGCACCGGGATTAGAAGCACAATCCTTTGGATTTTAAACGTGATAAGAAAGACAGAAACAGATTCAGATGCCAGCAAAGAGGAAGCCATGTTTGTTCAGACCTATTTTCAATTGTGTCTCTTGGGAAAAGCTTACTTTCCTGCAGCAAAATTGGAAAGGGTTTGGACTGGAGGAGCTCAGGTGAATGAGCGTATATGCTAATTTACTAATTAGCTTCAGGGACTTACATTTTGTCACCCTGAATGCAAAACTCAATGCTTCCCATTGTGCCAGATGCTTTCACAAATCAAATCCCACAGACAGGAATAATTTCTCTCTTGGGGGATGAATTTTATAAGCTGTTATATTACCTGCCATGGCTGAGACTAACAGTCTTGGGGTTCTACAGATTGTGTAACTCAGCACTCTTTGGGCCATGGTAGGACTAAAAGAGCCAATCAATTCAATTCAAACATTTACTGAATATAGGAATCTGAGGTCCAGGAGACAGGAATTGTCTTATCCATTTTTGTTACTGCAGCACGACCTACAGTGCTAGGTAGCTAGCAGGTGACCAAGAAATATTTGTTAAATCAGAGATGGAGCATAGATGGACAAAGAGGGAAGCTGTTTGAATAATATGCTGCCAGGGTCTGTCCACGATGAACTCAGGTCTAGAGCAGGGATCATGCACTCAGGTGTCTACAGGGCCTGGAAGGTAGAAATAAATCAGTGAAATGGATGGATAATAAGAAAAATCGGTGGCCAGAAATATATTCGATCTTTCTCTGTTTTCCAGATGTGTTGTTGTAAGGTCACAACAGAAATATGTGTAATATAAAATAGTATCAATTTGAAATTGAAAATTAACACATGCATATATTTGAATATGTAATTCATTACACATTTCAGTTTGTATTTTATGTATTTTTATTTTGTTAACTCATTATACTTTGGATTAGGACATAGAAACCTGACCACGGCTCTTGTTGGGTTTTTTCTTTTTCTTTTTTTTTTTTGGTATTAAGATGTCTTAATACCAAAACCACGGACACAAGTCTTGTGTTCCGTGTTCAATGTTAAGTTCTTTAACGGGCTGTGACATTTAGTTTTATTCAGTTTTATAACGAAAAACAGCTGTTCACAAATGTAGGGATTCTAAATGCAGAAAGATTCTTGCACAGTGATTTTTTTAAAAAACAATGACTCGAAATATTTGCAATATTCTGCTTTTCTAACATCATTGTATTTACTTTTCTTTGGAGTGTAGGATAGTGATTTCCATTTGTAGCTTTTATTCAAATTATGAATTTTACATCTGAGTGTGAATTGAACAACGTTAGTTCATGTTCTAAAGTTTAAAATCTGAGAATTTTTTTTGCTGTTCAGTCCTCAAGTCTATAATTTTGGAAATGTTTCACTTTCATTTCGGGAAACAGATTTCAGGGAGGGAAACTGGGGTATATGCTGGTGAAAGGTGGTGAGGTTTTTCTTTGAATTATACTGACATGCCTATTTTTCCCCAAAAGCTAATAAAAATCTCTGTCACCATGGCAAAACCAAATCCCTGGCATCCTGCCAGCTCTGAGTCTCATAAACATGAATGGTCTGTAGTTTTAGGCTAGGGGCAGGCAGTATTCATGGTGTTATGTATATGAAAGTTTTAGTACAAGATTATTCCTGGGTGAATGAGTTAACAAATAGCTAACGACAAAGCCTTTGCAAACTGCTACCATCTTGGATTTTAGTACTACAGCAAGTACTAAAATATTAACCATGACCATTCCAGGAGCCACATCGTAATCCAGTTTACTAATTTGGATGAGTCCACCTTAAAATGTTCAGGACTTTTCTCAATACAAGATAGTAGGTCGTGACCTGATATGGGTACCTATCATAGGCATTACATCCAACAGATTCTATCAAACTTTGGTCATATCAAAATTCTGACTGGGAGCATGAAGAAATGCAGATTTATTGGGAGATGTTATCTGCATTCTCATCCGTAATAGAAAACATCATTAACAATCTATTTTCAAGCAACTCCTCCTGCAAGTTCTCAGCCTTATGGTCAGCATTCTGGGCGCAAGTGTTTCTGGTTAGACTTAGGTTTGTAAATACTCGTCTCTGTCCTGCACTGCTGCTCTCTAGAGATGCTGTTCAAGACCCACTATCTGAGAAAGTTTTGATGCCTGGGCAATTTTTGTTTCCACTTAATATATAAAAGTGTCTCACTTGCAGAATTACTTATTTTACTCACATTATAAATAAGCAAGTTGAAATTTTATTTTTTCATTTCATTCATTTTTTAAAAAGTCATATTTTATTCAGGTAAAACTTACCCTGCCCCAGGGAAACCACAATAAAGGCTGTTACTCACATTTTCCCCTCACTCCTTCACGTCCCGATGGACCCTGGTGTCTCCCTGTGTGGCCCTGCCTGGTGTGACATGCCCCGTTCTCCCGGGATCTGTGAGTATAACAAACTGTCTCCTAATGGTAGTCATCTCCTGATCTGTTGGCCTCACTATACCTGAGCAATAATAAATCCTGTATTTTAAAACAATGTGGGACTAGATGTAACATGAAGTGATACCAATTCATACATTTGAACTACATGTACATCCAATTCTTGAACTGCAATACTTTTATTTTTATACAAATACAGTTGACCCTTGAACAACATGGGTTTGAACTGTGCGGATTTTTTCTCAATAAATACATACTGCAGTACTATGACATCTGAGGTTGTTGAATCCATGGATACAGAACTGCTGATATGGAGGGCTGACTGTAAACTTGCAGTCAGATTTTCACCTGCACAAGGGTCAGTGCTGTATTTAATAAGATGTATTTAAATTTCCTAAAATTTAAATTTTAAAATTTCATCTTAACAAATATTGATAATTTTCTTTCTTTCTTTCTTTGGTCACAGCATGCTGAATCTTAGTTCCCCAACCAAGGATTGAACCGGAGCCCCCTGCATTGGGAGGGTGGAGTCCTAACCACTGGACCACTAGGGAAGTCTCTTAACAAATAATTTTGAATAAATATTTTGATATTGGTTAATTATCACTTATAATTAAAAGAAAAATAACCTTTCGGAAAATATATAATTTAAAAAAGTTTCTAAAATTAAAAAAATGTTTTACATTTCATTTATGCTTTAATGAAAATAAATTTAAATTGTGTATCTCTTAAGTAAAAATATGTTTTACCTTTAATCCTTTAGATCATTACTGTCAATAACAAATTATGTGACTTTTGATTATAACAACATAAATAATGATTTCACTGAAATAAAGCCAACAAAATGAGCTTAATGGAAAAATATAAAATAATTTATAAGTTATTTATATCTTTATTTTATCACTCATTCAAGCATCCTTGGCCTATCCCCAGTACACCCACATGTGTGCAATAACAATCAAATTTAGTTTTCATTGGTATTTTGATGACTTTCCATCAGATAGAGACCTTAGCTTTACCCATATTTTTAATTTTGTCATTATGAAGGTGTATTTGTTAAAGTAGCAATATAGAACATATATTCCTCAATAGTTTGCTTAACTTATGACCTTTAAATATTTAAGTGTGTGGTACACGGGCCTGTACTGGTATTCCTGCCTTGGCCCTACGCTGTCAGGAGCAGGCTAGCAGACATACTGACTTCCTGTTTCTCAAAATGACAAGCCTCCTCCAGCCATGTCCTCTCGCAGGAAACTTCTTTCTCTGAGGTCTTCTCACAGTGACCCCTGGGTCACTCATCTGAGCGTCAATGTCACCTCCAAGGGATGCTCTTCCCTGGATAAAGGCTCTATAGGATTCCCTTGTTTTATTTTCCTTGTATCTCATATCACCACCAGATATTTCCTAATCTATACCTTTGTTCATTTTCTGTCTTCTATCACTGGAATTTAAACCCTAGACAAATTAAATCAGAATCTTTGATGTCAGGCTCAGTTTGGATATTTTTCTTAAAGCTTTCTTATATGAAGGCAGGGTTGAAAACTACTGCCCCGGGGCTACCCTTGGTTGTATGCTCAAGGAAACATAAACAGGAATGGTCAGGAAGGCCTGTTTGCAATAGCAAAAAAAAAGAAAAAAAGTAACTAAAATATATGGTGCCAGGAAAATGGAGATATAAGTTATGGCATATTTATAAGCTACAATAAATACTACACATCAGTTAAAATAAATTTCTTTGAGCTACATAAATCAACATGGATAAATCCCCCCAAACACAAGTATGAAAAGCAAGTTAGGGAAAAATATGTATGGTACAGTAGTATTTATTTTAAAAGCTAAAGAAAGATGCAAAACAATGCATAATTTATGGATACATACATCTGCAAGTAAATTTAATTTTTAAAAAATTCCTAGGATGATTAACATCAATTTTGTGAAAGTGATTATTTCTCAAAAAGGGGGGTGGGTACAAGGACTAGGGAAGGAAAAGCAGGAGCTTCACCTCTTATTCTAAATGCTTTACTTAAATGTTCCATTTAACAGAGCTCATTCACTAGGTTTTTCTGTGTCCTTGAAATCTTTTGTAATAAAAAAGAGATGACAATTTTACAGTATTTTTGGAGACACTATCAATAGAACTTCATGATCATTTTGGTCAATTCTCTGGGCTTTCCAGTTTTGTGGCAAATATTGTCATAACTTGCTTCTAAATCTGTTCAGACTAACGCAGAAAATTTGAGAGCCATCTGGGTCTTCATAGCATAGTAATCAAGAAATTTTGCCCCTGCCATTTTGGGTGCTATGGAATCCTACTTAAATTCTTCCATTCTCAGAAAAGTTCTAAATACTGTTTCAATCCCTATGCTCAAGGCTCATCCGTTCATTCATTTGCTTATTTATTCAGTGAGTATTTGTTGAACATGCCTACAAAGCGAGGACGTGGGTAGAATTCTGTTCTGTCCTCAGCCTCTTCTTCTGCTTTGGGGTCTAAAATTAAAATATTACTTTCGTTGTGTGTATGGCAGGTGCTTTTCCAATAACTTAAAGACTGTCACAATTAGAATAGCTTTCATTTCTATAGCAATATATTTCATATATTCTCACCCATTTCATGATATGTGATTTAAATTCCTCAAAGGTCCCCACAGAGCAAAATTCACTAACAGAACAATCTAAACAGAAAGACCCAGGGCTTGTGCAGACTGACAGGATTCCGCTGCGGGCGGTTACTCCTGCTCCAGAGCCGTAGCTCTGGCTGTATTGAATCTCCAGAGAACCTTAGAGATTTGCTATGATTTACAACAGTTCAAGTTTCTCGAGGACACAGATTATGTCTCCCCCTTGTCCACATATCCGTCATTTGTCCACGCTGTTATCCAGGTTTTTATTTGACAATAACTTCCCTTTCCTATTGCTGGGTACTTGGTACCATCCCCTTGACCTAAACCATTAACATTAACTCATAATTAACTATATGAGTACAAATTAGATAGAGCCTGTGAAGTTACAGTTTTACGAGGAGCGAGGGATGCTGCACGTCGAAGACTTCTTTTTTATTCACGTGTGAAAGAAACAAAACTTTTCAGGATTCAACTGGCTGGAGGGAAATGTCATGCCAGCATGTGCAAAATGACGGGGGGACAGCTGGCTGGAAAGGCGTACATCAGAAACCAGCCTCACCTCCTTGCTGTGGAAATTGACACCAGGATGTGTATAAATAGCGCTCTCTGTTCCCCGGTGCTGGCAGGAAGAGCAGTGGGTATTTAAATGAAAGCCACCACTGTGTACAGCTCGGAGGCAGGCTCAATGGTTTCCTTATAGAAGGCCTGAAAACAGAGGTCCCACGGGCAGGGCGCGCTGTGACAATGTCATGTTTGCTGGGGGGAAGGGGACCCTTTGGGGCGCAGGGCAGAGAGGGCTCCAGTGTAATGGCTCTGTGAAAAATATACAGGCTCCAGTTACCCAGCAGAAGTGACTAAAGGTAACCCAGATGCTCAGACCAGCGTACGAGCCAGCCTGAGAGCCTTCACATCCTTGATCTTTCTGCTTCCTCAGTTTGGAGAGTCGGGAGAGGCCACCCCAGGTGGATGTTCATAGCCTATTCCAAACTGCGTTTTTAATTGTGATGTCTGAGTTCAGCTACATCCCATAACCACTCCTCGAAGCCCCAGGAAATCTTATTTTTCCATAAGCAACATGGAGTCCCCCCCCCCCCCCCCCGCGATTTCCAACCCTTGGACTTGGTTCTCTTTGAAGAATGAGGCTGTAGCTCACCCATCCTACACTTCCCTCTAACCCCATGCCAAATGCAGTTAGACTCAGTGCTCAGTTAACATTCAATAAATAAATGGCCTTTTCACTTCTCCGCCTGGGACCCGCCTCTCCCCAACAGCAGGGATGTCCCAGAAGAGGGCGGCCCCCTAGGCGGGCTCTGGAAGAGCTCTGTCTCAGGTGCATTGATTGGCTCTGTTTATAAGCACATTGACTTCAGGGAATGGGAAGAATAAACTTCAGGAGACAGAAGTCAGGGGAGGGCACAGCATGTCATCGTTCTGTGCAACTCATCGGTTCAAATGCAACCCCAGCAAATCCAACACACGTGACACCGAATCTGGGACTGATCAAAAGTTGGCAATAACCCCATGCCACACTAGATAGCATACAGAAGCGTATGCTCATTTGTTTTCAGGTGACTACGGAACAAAGCAGAGGAGTGTCACTTCCCCCACGCTGCTGGGGGCTGCTTAGGGACCTGCCTCTTTCTGTGAATCTGCAGTAGTTCCGTGTCAGGATGTTGGTCCCTCATCTGCTGTGCGAAGGAATGAAGGCCCTGGACGAGGTGAGGGCACATGGATATTCTGTGGCTGAAATCTGTCCTTCCCCGAGTCTCTCGTTCAAGACCACAGAGAGGGGACCCAGGCTGGGTGCGTCCACCTCGGACCTCTTTCTCCAGCCTGTAGCCACGCACTCTCCCTCATGTATCCATTTAATCTCTGTCGTGGCAACTGCGGAACAAAAGCAGCTGTTTGCTCTGCTGACCTCGCGTCCTTCGGGCTGTCGACCTAGGTACAGCTTGCAGGCCTCTGGGGCAAAACGTTTATGTTTGATGAACTCAGTTTTAAAGTTCATCATCCATGGAGGCACTGACGCTCCTGGACTTATCTGCCAAGTCAGTAGCTTCTGACCAATAGTATAGCTTCTATCTAGTCTGGCAACAAGAAAAAAGCAATTTTAGATGAGATTTTTATTTGGTATGATCCAAACTCCAAGTTGTCTCTCTCAGGAGTAAGAATCATCCCACAGGAGTGCTTTTAAGTGATGTTGTTATTCAAGGAAAAGAACCCAATCTACATTCCGATTCCAACCAATTATGTCTTCACTCAGTTTATTTTCTTAGGTTTTAAATAGTTTTCTATTAAAAAAAAACTTTAAAAGTGTAGTTTTATGATGATTCAAAGGACTGCCGCTGTGCCTTCAGCTAGAAGAAAACACACAGAATACATTTAAATGAATTACAAAGTGTATTATACTCTGCAAATCAGCATTAAAATGCACATTAATTTTTGCAGCTCTTAAATACTTCAGTTGCCGAGGAACTGCCTCCATCCTATGATTGAAATAGCTCTTCAGATGCAATTTAGTTGCTGATTGGTTTTTAAGTATTTTAAAAAGCTAACAGCTCAGATGGAAAAAGAGGGTATACCCTTGAGTTATAAATAGGAGCACAGATGTCATCATGGGTGGACCCATCAGGCCACTGCCAACCGCGATGATTTTCTCCAGAGAAGGGGTGTTCCACCCTGAAGGCTGGCACACCATCAACTGTTCAGGAGACCCTAGAGCTGGCTCGATATCAAATCGAAGACCTCAGTCGGGAGGGAGTCATTATTACCCTTTGAGTGAATTAACCGGGTCTCTTTTTCACTCTGCTCCTATCCACACATTCCATACTTTCTCCTCTTGCCTTTTGTTACCCCTGGGTTTTTGTCAGTTTCAAGAAACGTCAAGTAGGAAAAGAAGAGGCAAAACAAAAAAGCAAGTCCATTTTGATATTCCTCGTCAGGTGAATATCTACAGGTGTGAGTGGGAAGAGGTTTCAACTAAATGTCCAAATCAGGCATCGGAATGCTTTGTGGATTTTATGTTATGGGCTATGCCCAGCAGCAAAAGGATGTTGCAAGGTGGCCGTGTCCCCATGGCAACGCTCAATAACTTCAAGATTAAAAAAATAATCTAGGGATTCTTAGCCGTGTGTCTGCCTCCTTGATATTAATAAAGTCATTTTGAACTCACCGCTGGGAATAACAGTATGTGTTGGAGAAAACATGGGAGATGCAATTGGTTCCACAAATCTCACAGTAACTGAGGGTCCATGGTCAGGTCACCTAAATTCTTGGTTTCTTAACTTTCTTCCATGACAAACAGTATTAATGATATGCTAACTAATTTACTTATTAATATAGTAGTGAGATATTGTTGGAATGTTCTAAAGTTGACATGTAAAGTAATAATGCTTGAAAACTACAAATTGCTATGTGAACACAGAGGGAATTACTGTTAGGGAATTCTGAAGATGAACATTTGGGTGAGGACTCTGGTGAGCTCGCCAGAAGGGAAACCTCAAAAGCCTTCAAGTCCTTTGGTGCACTGTATCAGATCAGACAATTTGTAGGCAGTAAAAGATTCAGATTCAAAGACAGGTTAACTGTGGTCTGTGAATCCTGTCTCTCTGTTGAGGATCCCATCCAAAGGATGAGTAGGTAAATTTTAGGTTATGGAAAAATCTACCCTTTTTAAAATTA
The DNA here is from genome assembly GCF_028023285.1 of Balaenoptera ricei. NCBI lineage: Eukaryota > Metazoa > Chordata > Mammalia > Artiodactyla > Balaenopteridae > Balaenoptera > Balaenoptera ricei. Next base: position 24,885,051 of record NC_082640.1, read on the forward strand.
ATTTCTTTCTTTAATTGAAATATAGTTGATTTACGATATTATATTAGTTGCAGGTAAATAGCCTAGTGATTCAGTATTTGTACGGATTTTGCTCCATTATAATCTGTTTGTAACGGCTATAATTCCCTGTGTTGTACATTATATCCTTGTTACTTATCTATTTTATACATAATAGTTTGTACCTCTTAATCCCTTACCCCTATCTTGCCCCTCCCCCCTTCCCTCTCCCCACTGGAAACCAGTGGTTTGTCCTCTATATCTGCAAGTCTGTTTCTCTTCTGCTACACACATTTGTTTGCTTTATTTTTAGATTCCACATATAAGTGATATCGTACGGTAATTGTCTTTCTCTGCCTGACTTATTTCACTAAGCATAGTACCCTCTAGGTCTATCCATGTTGCTGCAGATGGCAGGATTTCATTCTGGAAAAATCTACTCTTTGTACTTTCTTTTTACCTACAGCATGTGAGGAGAAAAAGGGATGGAGATAGAGAAAGAGCTTGGCTGATAATAACAAAAGTAATAATGACAACATCTAACTACCATTCATTGTGTAGCTGAACTGAGTACCCAGCAATTAGCTCCCTATTTTATATTCATTGTAATCTTCACAAAACCCCATGAAGTAGATACTATCAATATCTCTTCTTATAAACGAGGACACTGCAGCCTAAAGAGGGTAAACGTTGCTCTCAATCTCATACAAGAAGTGGTAGCAACATATATATTCTAACGTGACTTTTTTAAACTTAAAGTACATTATGTATAACTATACAGATTGTTAAGAAGTCACTGCAAAATATATCTCACTATGTGTCACTCACATGAACTCTAGTCTGTCCTGAAAGCCATGGGTTGTTAGAAAATTCATCCAAGTGTGAAGAAGAGTAGAGAGAAGAGATTTCAGGTGATAGAGTTTTCTTTTTTTCTGACTGTCATACGTCTTACCAGGTCTAGCTTATTCGTCTTATGAAAAACTTAACGCAAAGAAAAATGTGTCCTACATCTGTTAAGAGAAAAAGAAACTCACCACTGACAGAGGACCTCAAGAAGAGATGCAGAATGGATCACCTTCAAGTGCCGTGATGATTTAATTCTCTTCAATAGATCATTATTTTTTTATTTTTTTTTAATTAAAAAAGATTTTTTTGGCAGTGCCACGCAGCTTGTGGGATCTTAGTTCCCCGACCAGGGATTGAACCCAGGCCCTGGCAGTGAAAGCACTGAGTCCTAACCACTGGACTGCCAAGGAATTCCCTAGATCATTATTTAAATTATACTGTCAAAATCTAAATAAAATATGCAGAGACTCCCAGAGCACCTCTTCCATAAAAATCTCAATGGAAGTTGAAAAAACAAAGCACACTATGGTTTATTTTCTTTGAAAATATACTGATGGCATTCGGAGGATGAAGTTTAAGCAATGCCCCCAAGAGCTCCCCTCTTTAGCCAAAAGTCTCCCAACCAGAGTGTTTTTGCTTTCCTCATTATGCAGGGTTTGTAAGCTTAAAAAATAAACCTACCAAAAAAAAAAAAAAATCAAGAGATAAAATGGTAGTATGTAGAAAGGGTAGGGAGATGAGGAGGCTGTGGGATCTTTCTAAAAAGCACATCTTTCCTTCTGTGATGGAAAATCAAAAACCCTTGGTAGACACATGCCAATATGTACATGATGTGGGGTAATGTACACTGCTGTCACTGGCATTGAACACTAGTGCGCTCCTTTTTGATCTACACCATATGTCGTCTGCAGCTATCAAGAGATTCAACTAAAAGAGACACTGGAATCCTGCAGAGCCTCAAGGAGCTGCCCTTCACGTCCTGTCCCTCCTCGGAGCCAATGGAGGAAAGGGGTGGGCATCAAGGTGGGGCAGACGGAAGTCAGGGGCGAAAGTGACCAGCCCAGTGGAGGGAGCGGCCAGGGGGACTCAAAATGACATGCGGTCAGGGTCTGAGTTCAGAGAATCCCAGAAAGTCTATTTTCTATTCATGATAGGACATTCATGGTTGTGAATAACACAGTTTGAAAGGTTTAAAACTCAGTGTGTCATTGTGCTAAAATAGATCTGTGCTGCGAGATTGCCAAGCTGGCATTAAAAAGAGGGAGGGGGAAAAAAAGAGGAAAGAAAGAGGAGGGGAAAAAAGTGCCCACACCATGCGGGCCCAGATGAAGTAAACCCTAGACCTGCCTGCTGCTATATCCAGATGTTTCCAAGGAAGGTGGATCGCTCTTAATTGTGCCTGAGACATACTAGGAATTTGGCTTTTTGGAAATCCAGGAAATTTCTTATCTTCCTATCAGTGGTTCCCTAAATGGATGGCACACTAGGACCCCCTAGAGATCTCTTCAAAATGACCTGATGCCTGGGCCCACCCCTAGAGATTCTGATTTTTTAAAAAAATTATTAAAAATATGGAATGCTTCATGAATTTGCCTATCATCCTTGGGCAGGGGCCGTGCAAATCTTTGTACTGTGTCAGTTTTAGTATATGTGCTGCTGAAGCTAGCGTGAGATTCAATTTGTTTGGGGCTAGTACTATTTTTTTTTCTTCTACTTCTTCTAAAATTCCTATGTCGAGTCTAATGTGCAGCCAATGTTGAGAAATGCTGTTATGGACTTGCAAATATCTTTTTAAAAACTGCCTTGATTGCCTTCTCTTTGGCAGATGTTTTAGCACTTTGCTAATCGTAAGTGGAATGTCAAATCCTACCTTCATGGGTTGGAGTTTCCCATGGAGTTTTCCCGGTGAGTTTCCCAGGGAAAAACCCTGACACAGGCTGAAATGATTTCTGGGTTTCATAATTTCTAAGGTGCACATTCCACACCCCCCAGACCCCCTCCCTACCACCGCCCATTTTAATGCAGCAGAAATCAGGATGCATCTTACAACCACTGCGATTGTTCAGTCATTGCCGGACCAAGTTGCAGTCCCAATTAAGCTGTCGTTGCTTTTACACACTCTTGGTCATAGCGCTTCATATCTCCGGCACTTCCATTTTGTTATATGAATTGTTGCAACCAGATGTGTTTAATGATTTAATGGGTGCTTAAAAAGTCTCTAAGAAGATGATGCTATGATTTGTCATTAAAGCAAAAAGTTACTGAGTACAAAGAAGGGCAGGCAAGCAGAGAAGGGGGGCACAGATTTGGTATTAGGAAAACAATTATTTGTCATTAAAGGAGTGACCGAAATTCCTCATGTTCTTACAAAGCAACAAGCTAGTGCTTTCTGGGATCTGCAGGAGGACACGTGCACTCAGAGAGGAGGGCTCCTTCTGAGACCGTGCAAGAGGACTTCCCATCACACCAGCCAAGCAAGAAAGCGCTCACATCAAAACTCACGGAAAGGTGAGCAGTGGTTGGAAAGAACATCTGAGACCATTGTGGAGGACTTCTTTGGTTTAGAGAAAACTGTATCATCGATGCTTTAAAATTTTTTAAAATTTGTTTTATTAAAGTATAGTTGATTTTTAAAAATTTATTTTATTGAAATATAGTTAATTTAACATGGATGCCTTTGATGGCACAAATGACAGTGTCACAGCTAAAGCCGCCCATCAATGATCGAGTTAAAAAGTAATATAAAAGCACATTTCCTGAATAAGAAGAAATTTTTGAAATTCCATAACCAATTTATTTTAGTTATATTTTCCTTTTAAGGCATAAACAAAGACCAATACATTTTTTTAGATGCATAAGTAAATCTAAAAGAGCTCTTACAATAAGTATAACCTGAAACTTATAAGTAGTAAAAAAACTTTGTTTGCATTATGTTTTCTTCTTAGTAGTGCATAAAATAATTGTGTGTTTTTCAGTCAACTGGTGTCAGATTTGATGAATCCATAGTCTATAAATCCTCTGCTAGCCACCATACGGAGGGAGCATTGTTTTCTGATAATTCAAATGTTCTGGTTATTAGAGACAGAAAATCTCCAGTCTACTGCACAACTTCGTGCTTTCACAGAAAGCCAATTTATAAAGATGTATAATGTAAAATATCATGAAAACTGACTAGCGTGTTCTCCTGAATAAGTAACTTTACCTCTTTAGGCATCAGATTCCTCATATATACAATAATGGGGTGAAAAAATGGTTTCCAAGGACCAATCTCACCACAAGCTGTGGCAAAAAAAAAGGATCAACTAGGAGCAAGGAAGCCCAAACCTGGCGTGGACAGACATTACGTAAAACATGTTTTATTTGGTATCGTATGATGTCACTTATATGTGGAGTCTAAAAAATGATACAAATGAACTTATTTACAAAACAGAAACAGACTCACAGACATAGAAAACAAATTTATGGCTACCAAAGGGGAAAGGTTGGGGGAGCAATAACTTAGGAGCATGGAATTAACAGATACACACTACTATATATAAAATAGGTAAACAACAAGGACCTACTGTATAGCACAGGGAACTATACTAGATATCTTGTAAAAACTTATAATGGAAAAGAATCTGAAAAAGAAATATATAGATAGATATCTATATCTGAATCACTTCGCTGTATACCTGAAACTAATGCAACACTGTAAATCAACTATACTCCAATAAAAAAAAAAGAAATAGAGAAAAATGTTTTATTTGGAAGAGCCAATCATGTTGCATTCCTCCTTCCACCATCTGCCTCCGCTGCCTATGATCACGCCCAGGAAACTATCATTTGTTCATTCATTCATTCATTCACTCACCATGTGCCAGGCAGGGGCTCCGCATCGGGGATAAGAAAAGCATTGTGAGAATGATGAAGCCCTCTCTGCCGTCTTAGAACTGGAGGCAGGTGGGCAGCAGTAGATTTTAGTATAATTATAGTTTTTGTGGGGACATGCAGCAGACAGCTCTTTCAGAAGCAGAATCTTGCCTTTCAAGAGAAATTAGCTCCCTGTATATAAAAACAAGCAACAAAAAAATACCATGCTCCATACCAATATCACCTGCCCTCCCATCCCCAGGGTCACAAAGAGCGTCTGATAGATCAGAGAAATCCTGGGGATACAGGGATGTTTATTCTTGGTTAATCCACAGAGAACAGAGTCCAAGAAGGTTTTCCTAGAAAAAGATCTGACTCCAGAGCCTATGAGTCAATGTGAAGTTAGTCATGCTAAGAGGAGCTGGATCCCAGGGATTTGTGCTGGCAAAATACCAGCCCTGACAAATCCAATTCATTCCCACCAGCAAGAATGCGTTGTCACCATATTAGATGGAATTTTACTAATAAATTGCTCCTGGCTTGCCTTGTGTTTGAACAAACAGCCCAACAATGAGAAGTCTTGCTTCAGAGAGAGGCTCCAGCTAAGCTGGAGCAAATTTAGGTATTAACTGAAACCCTTCACTAGCAACTAGTCAGGTAATTTGTACTCAATGGCCTTTAAAAAGGATTTTTCGCCACTATGGAGAACAGTATGGAGATTCCTTAAAAAACTAAAAATAGAACTACCATACGGCCCAGCAATCCCACTACTGGGCATATACCCTGAGAAAACCATAATTCAAAAAGAGTCAAGTACCACAATGTTCACTGCAGCTCTATTTACAATAGTTAGGACATGGAAGCAACCTAAGTGTCCATCGACAGATGAATGGATAAAGAAGATGTGGCACATATATACAATGGAATATTACTCAGTCATAAGAAGAAAAGAAATTGAGTTATTTGTAGTGAGGTGGATGGACCTAGAGACTGTCCTACAGAGTGAAGTAAGTCAGAAAGAGAAAAACAAATACCGTATGCCAACACATATATATGGAATCTAAGAAAAAAAAAAAAAAGTGGTTCTGAAGAACCTAGGGGCAGGACAGGAATAAAGACGAAGATGTAGAGAATGGACTTGAGGACATGGGGAGGGGGAAGGGTAAGCTGGGACGAAGTGAGAGAGTGGCATTGACATACACTACCAAATGTAAAATAGAAAGCTAGTGGGAAGCAACTGCAAAGCACAGGGAGACCAGCTTGGTGCTTTGTGACCACCTAGAGGGGTGGGATAGGGAGGGTGGGAGGGAGACGCAAGAGGGAGGGGATATAGGGATATATGTATATGTATAGCTGATTCATTTTGTTATACAGCAGAAACTAACCTGCCATTGTAAAGCAATTATACTCCAATAAAGATGTTTAAAAAAAAAAAAAAAAGAAAGAAGATACAAGGATGTGATTACAGCACAGGGAATATAGCCAATGTTTTATAATAACTTTAAGTGGAGCCTAATCTATAAAAATATTGAATCACTATGTTGTACACCTGAAGCTAATATAATGTTGTAAATCAACTCTGCTTCAATAAAAAAAGAAAGAAAACAAACAAAAAAATAAAATAAAAAGGAGTTTTCCCCCTTCAGAAGAGTATTTTCATTTTTGATGATGCCAGTCTTTCCCCTGTGTTTAAAGGAAGAGAAGGAAGCATTTGTTTTTGTTAGATGCTGTTTCAGTCCCTGGGGGCTGGCCGGACACAGCTCTGCACAGAGAAAAGCTGGCGGAAAAGGGGGTTCATGGCACGGATCCAGGGCTTTGAGCTTCGTGCCTTCTGGATTTCTCCTTGAGGACTAGGGCCCTGGACAAGGTCCCCGGCTGAATGTGTAGCAAGTGTCACTATGGCTCAAGCAATGAGTCAAAACAAAACAAATCGTCTAGGTTTTTTTTTTTTTTTTCTGGACGACGACGGATTTCAGTAGCCATAATGCAAGGCCTTTCTTCTCCACTGCCTCACCTCCTCTGGCTCCAAAATTATTTGCCCTTAAATCAGCAATGATTATTTTGATCTTCCTGGATATCTTACATGTTATTGTTACTAGCGGAAATGGGAACAATTGTGGGGAGATGTTATACTAATATTTGCCCCTAAGAACATCTTCTAGGCTCTTAGAGGATGCCAGCAATGCCAGCAACACCTGCATTTTGATATGTAGAAGATCATCCTTTAATTCTTCAGCGTTCTCCCTGAAAAAGCAATTGAAGGAGCCAGTACAATACATGCACGAGCTTGGTTAAAAATGATGTGTTAAGTGTGGGTGTGTGTATCTTCTCTCATGAGTGTGTGTGTGTGCATGTTGAAAAGGTTCAAATAATGTGTGCCAATGAGGCAGTGGGGCACAGGAAGACAATTATTTGTTACTTCTGTATATACTGTGTGTTTGAAGTTTCTACTGCAAACACATCGTCTTCTAATAATTAAAATTAAGATAAAAATGAAAAAGTAGGGCCCCAAGCAAATTTCAGAGAAAGTCAGAAAACCATGTGTTACTAAGTAATTTACTTCCACTATTAATTCTGAGTATGCAGTCCCAATAGGATTGAGCTAAGACTTCATCTATTACTTGGTGTCTATGAACCCCCTCCTTGATTGTGAAACAAATAGTCACAGGGCCAGTGTGTTCTGGAAGCCCTGATCCCAGGTAGGGCTGCCTGAGCAGTGAGGCTGACTGAACCGATCTTGAGCCCTCTCCACGCCACAATCACTTCTCACAGCAGCCCTCTGAGCCCGAGCGTTCACTGGGTTCACGGTCTGGATGGGGAAATCAAGGTTCAAATGTGGGATGCCTCAGGAGTGGCTGCTGGGGATGGGTTATCCTGAGTCCTGCCTGACTGCTAAGTGAAGGGAGTTGAGCCAGTAAGACCTAACGCGTTTATCTTAGAGCTCCATCCGAGGGGAGAAAACTGGGGCTTGTGAAATAACAGAGGTATGGTTGAGCGAGGGCGGTTCCATCTTTCAATGACTGATAAAGGGCTGCAAAGGGCTGCGAGTGGGGGAATGGGTGGAACTTGTGTATGAGAAATAAGCCTTGGTCATGGGTGGGGAGCGGAGGGCTGTTGCAGGCACCCACAATGACAATTGACTGAGACCCAGCAAACCCCATGGCTCCCCACTTTGAAGGGTAGCAATCAAGAAAGTCCCATATAATCTACAAGGACCTACTGTATAGCACAGAGAACTATACTGAATATCTTGTAATAACCTATATGGGAAAAGAATCTGAAAAAGAATATATGTATATATAACAATATATATATATAAAAGAATATACATATATATATAACTGAATCACTTTGCTATATACCTGAAACTAAGACAACATTGTAAATCAACTACACTTAAAAAAAAAAGTCCCATAGACCACATATGCTGTCAGGCAGGTCCACCTGGAGAGGGTGTCCAGGTGGTGAGAGAATCATGTCGTAGGAATGGGATGGAGCTTAGGGGTGGGTGATGGGTACCACTTCCTCCTTTGTTCACTTCACCCCAATAAGTAGGTTGCTGACTTTTTATTAAGAGCCTGCTGTCTCGCATGCTAATTATAGTGACCCATAAGGATAGGTCAGAGCTATTCGCGGGGATAAGAGCACAGTTTTGGGCAAGGTCTCCTCCCATTGCTGTTGACCCTTTGTGTCTGGGGCAAAGGCCTTCAGACATCTAGATGGAAGCAAGGCAGATGGCTCTGTTGAGAAAAAGAAAAGGAGAGTTCCTCCATAAACTCTGGGCTTTTCAAAGGCCGTTTATCCGTTTGGTCTCATCTGGGGTGGCATGAAGTCACTTGAACTCTCTGCTCAAAGATCTTTCTCTGAATTATTTTGTAAGGCTATATTCTGTGCAGGGGATAGGGAAAGACACAGATTCACTCTAAATTTGTATCAGAGAAAAATGTAGTAGGAGGCTGCAGCTAGGGATTCTTAGGGCAACTGGAGATAAGGACTCGAAAATTGTTTGTAAGTAAGATATTGATCAGAAGAGTGGGTAGAAACTTGGATATCTTTGATTTAGGAAAAATAAAAAGAAATCCCCAAGCAGAAAAGCACAGCAATGATAGGGCACGCTTCTCCCCAGAGATGAGGATGGGATACTTGCGTGGGGGGAACGCACCTTCCATCGCCTCCCCACTCCCCCTGCTCCCACCCCGTGAAAAGAAGGACTTAAGTCCGAGGATCTGGAAACAGCAGAGGAAGCCAGTGAACTCCGCCCTGTCAACCGAAGTGCACACCTCAGAGGAAGCCACAAGGATTTGAACTCCTACAACATTTGCTGACTTAGGGAAACATGCAGCCTCTAGTCATCTCTAAAGGACAAAAGAAAATCAGGAGATTTAAGCATTTCTCTTTGGGGGCACTGTCAAGGGTTGAAAGATATAAAGGACTGGGAAGAGAGCCAGCTGCCCAATGAGCGGGACCCAGGGCAAAATAAAAAGGCAGCGTCCCTTGTTCAAAAAGCAGAAAAAAAAAGTGTCATTAGAGGCACTGAAATGTAAAGCTTTTTCTTTTCCTCCACAGTCTCTCTCTTGACTTCTCATGCCTTTTTTTTTTAATTTGCCGTTTAATGTTGATCTAAAATTTAAAAACCTTAAAAATTTAAATTAGCACGAGTTTCAGCATTCATCTTCATCTGGTGCGGTGCTAGTTTTAAATGCAAATATCAGTGCATTTAATTCACATGCAAAAGCAGTAAGATTACACAATTCAGATTTAATAGCCTATCCGTTCATGTGGGTCTTTTTTTTCTTAACGGAAGAGGATGAGAAAGGAAAAAGGCAGCCCTTGACGTCTGGGAACTGGTGACTTCAAAGCTTGGTCTCAATGTTACTGCAAAAGGATCCAGTACTTATAGTTAAGCTGTGTGTTCCTGTTGGACATAAACAACCTCAAAGAGCATCTTCTCTGACCAGGTCACTGCGCAGCCCACAAGGTACCCAACGACACCCTCTGTGGCTGAATGAGTGACTGCTGCGTGAAACAATTACAGTGAACCAATTACAGTGAACCAATTACAGCTATGGCCTCACTCAGTTTTGCTCTTCCTAGAGATAAGATGTACTGAGATCGCCACGCAGAAGCTGGCCCTGCTTGGAATGAGTTAAAGGTTTGGAGTTAAGGGTAAGGAAAAGCATCCTAAATAGCACTTAGTGAATCAAACCCACATGCTTATCCTTAACCTTTTCCCCCAACTCATCATACCTGAGGGTGATAAAGCAATCCCATCAATAACGAGAAATAATGATCCATGGGGTAGCCTGTCTTGTTTGTAAAGACCCCATCCTATCTTACCCCATTACAAGAATCACTGCCCTAAAAAAATGCTTGGCCTTATTTTTTTTTTAAGTTCAGCTGTTGTATTAACATTTTATTTTACATTGTTTAAGTGGAAAAATTATGATTGTGATCTACTTCTGCTGCTATAACCAAAGTATCTACTGACACCCTATAACAGCAAAGATTATCTCACTCAACGTTTATCATTTTTTTTCAACATCTTTATTGGAGTATAATCGCTTTACAATGGTGTGTGAGTTTCTGCTGTATAACAAAGTGAATCAGCTATACATATACGTATATCCCCATATCTCCTCCCTCTTGCGTCTCCCTCCCACCTTTCCTATCCCACCCCTCTAGGAGGTCAATGTTTATCATTTAACGATGTTTGCTCAGAAGTCCTAAGTGCCTGGCTCTGTCTTATGAGCTTTGAATTCAAGGATGAAGCTCCCAGGGGCCTCCCTTTGTGGCTCTCACAGTGTAGAGGAGAGAATGATTGGAACAAGGAAAAACCTCCTTTTAAAGACAGACTTGGCAAAACTAACTCATAAATAAATGACAGCAAATGTTATATGACTAATTTATAAAACAATTCCAATTTTTGCCAAGGACAGAAAAGAAGGCGGTTTTGAGAATAACTTAAGCATTCGCCTTGCCTTGAGTGAAGACTGTCTCCCTCAGAACGTACTCTTGGTTTATTGCAACGGTGCTGCACCTCTGAGCTTGCTGTGTTTACCAGCTGCTTATTTATTCTGTAACCCTAGGTCAGCACCACCCAAAAGAAATATATAAGTCAAATATATAATTTTAATTTTTTCTAGGGGCCACTGTTAAAAAGTTAAGGGAAACACGTGAACTTCATATAAATATTTTATTTAAACCGGGGTATCCTAAATATCTTTTCAACATGTACTCAACATAAAAATGATGGACGAACTAGGTACATTCTTCTACCTTCTATATTTGTAGTAAGTCTTTGAATCAGTGTGTATTTTACACTCACGGCAAATCTCAGTTCACACTGGCATCTTTCAAGCACTCAGAAACCACACGCAGCCAGCAGGTACCGTGATGCACGGAGCTGTGTTCAGTGACTTAGGATCTGAGCTGAGTGAGTCATCATGCAGCTCCTGGACAGAGAGAAATGGAAGTATAATGGGACGATACTCAGAAACTCAATTTTGATACAATTAGACATGGCGCTCCACAGGCGACTAAGGTAGATTCTAAGGTCACATTTGATGGAGAAAGGCAATGTGATTTAAGAACACGATGCTAGTAGAAGGCAAATACCTCCATTACAGCTCAGGACCAAGGTGAGGGAACCCAGGATGGGTCTGAACATAGGAGGAGATGCAGTAAACCCATTCTGCCTCATTAACTTGGTAGTTGAATCAATCATATTTTCTTTTGGGGGAGATGACATCCTTTCCTGTACAGTATTTTTATCACATGTTTGTCCTGACTTCACCAAGATATTTTTCTGGCTCTCCCACCTGGTCATCTTTGAGCTGGGGATGGAGACCATTTGATGACCCCCAAAACTCTGCACCTCTTTCCCCACCCCAGCCCAGACCCCAATATTCCTGTGGTAGAAATTCGACATTACAAGAGGACCCAGCCACCCGGAAGGCAGTTGCATGGCGTGGAGCTGGGGATTTGGAGCCTGCTAAGTCTGTGCTTCAAGCAGGGGGAAGTTAAGCCCCATCATGCAATTGCATCCAATTTCCATCTGGAAATTACTTTGCAGGAAAATGACACTGAGCCTGCTATCTTTGCCAGCTGATTCTCTGGGCTTTCAGGCCCTGGTTTATGATGACGCCGGAGAGTACTGGCTTATGCAGAGAGAGACACTCCAGATAAAACCAAGTCCTGTTTTACAATTCAGAGCTGAAACTGGAGCTGAGATAGAAGAGCAGGGACAGACTGAGGAAATGGATTGGATTATTGCATTAACCCATAGAACATTTCAAATGAAAACTTTCAGAACGTAATCAATAATTCAGTCTTAGCAGTGTGTTAGCCTGGGCAGATGACATTTATTTTAGTAGATACTCTCGGGATGGGGGTATGAAATTTTATGGCGTGCTTTTTTTTTTGAGGGCACAAATGCCTTTGCTTATTTATCCATAGTTGTATGGTGCTTCTCAAGTCTCTTTATTCCTTCTCCGTTATGTAAATTTCAGAAATCTGAGTTGAGAAGGATCTAGTCTCTTCTCTGTTCCTATTTACTCCCTACCTGGTCTCTCAAACAAACCCAGCTTTGCACCTACTTTGTGTAAGGCACTTTGGCTAATTTAATGATGCCTGACTAGCATCCTTTTTGGTTTTTTTCCGCTAGAAATTACTTTTATAATTTGCATTATTTTCATTTTAAAGTCCCCTCTCTTTACTTTCTATGAATCTCTAGTCTTCTTTTTTTAAACGGGGTTGCCTGACATTCCTTGCTAGATTTTAAAGCATCTGAGGTTAAGGACGGGGTCTTTAATTTGTTCTTGCAAAGTTCTTCCAACTCCTGCAAACACTCCTCCTCTTGGTTGTTCTTACAGACAGAGGTGGCATAACCACGGCCCAAGGTCAAATCTGGCCTTCCGTCTGTTCTTATAAATAAAGCTTTATTGGAATAGAGCCATGCTCATTCACTTCTTTACTGTCTCAGGCTGCTTTCAGGCTACAACGCAGAATAGGACAGCATGACTGTCTGGCCCACAGAGTCTAAAATATTTACTCTCTGGCCATTTACAGAAGAAGTTTGCTGATCTCTGCTGCAGGCTTATGCCCTTCCGTCTTCTACACCTACCCTGGATTTAGAATAAAGACACAATGTTAGGGTGGAAAGGGAGGGAGGCTCATGTGTCCAGCAGGTGTGGCTTTGACTCCTGCTGACCCTGTCACTCCCTGGAGAATTCCCTGAACCTCTCAGAATCTCAATCTCAAAGGGGAACAATAGTATCAAGCTCACAGAATGGTTAGGATAATTACCTGAAATAAGCTCAAAAAGGGCACAACATAGTGCTGGAGGGGAAAAATAAAACTATCACAATAAAATAATGATGGTTACCAAAGGGGAAAGGGGGGAGGGATAAATTGGGAGTTTGGGATTAACAGAGTACACGTTACTATATATAAAATAAACAACAAGGACCTACTGTATAGCACAGAGAACTATATTCAATATCTTGTAATAACCTATAATAGAAAAGAACCTGAAAAAAATGTATGTATAACTGAATCACTTTGCTGTACACCTGAATCAATGTAAATCAATTATACTGCAATAAAATTTTTTTAAATTTAATTTTATTTATTTATTTTTTAATTTTTTAATTGAAGTATAGTTGATTTACCATGTTCATTAATTTCTGCTGTACAGCAAGGTTATTCAGTTATACATACATACATTTTAAAAATATTCTTTTCCATTATGGTTTATCATAAAATATTGAATATAAACAACAAGGTCCTAGTGTATAGCACAGAGAATGATATTCAATATACTCATATTAAAATTTTCTTAAATAAAAAAATTTTTTTTAAAAATGGCATGATAATAATGACAAAGATAATGGTCATCATTGCCAGTGATACTGTCCTCTGCCAAACGCAACACTCAAATAGAATGTTTTCCAGAATTAGTCTCCAGGGAAGCCCAAAAGAGAAGGGAAATTGTTGCTATGTGGATTCGTGTATGAAAAACCATTCCCAGACCTGGGCCTTTCCTCTTTCACATCTCCTGGGGAGTCCTTATCTTTATCAAGTGACAGCCCCCGTCACTTATCATTTTGAGTTGCACCCAGTATTTGGGGTATAAATATGCAGTACTTAGGTACAGGAAAGTTGACTGCAGCTATTTGCACTGAGATTATTCTGTTGGGTTCTGTAGCCTTTAGCATCTTTGGAGTTTCTTTGTTACATTCACCTTTTCCTGCAGGATGGTAGTGTGGGAGCTGGTCATTTCCACTTCAGTTTCTCTGACCTCAGCAAGTAGAACTAGGCATACATAGTCCACCTCCACTAGTTTTGGTTTTTTTTTTTTTAAACTCCTTTCTGAATACTCACTGTATTAGTCTGGGTTCTATAGATAAACAGAACCAATGGGAGATATGTATCTGCAGATCTTCCTATCTATCTTTCTACCTATCTGTCATCTATCCATTCTGTTCATCCAACCATCCATCCATCCTATGTATGTATGTATCTATTTACCTATCCTATCTATCTCTCTATCTCCCTATCTATCTATCTACCTGTCTATCATCTATCTATTCTGTTAGTCCAACCATCCATCCATCTAACCATCCATCCATCCTATGCATGTATATATGTATGTATGTATCTATTTATCTATCTATCTATCATCTATCAATCTATCATCTATCTATCTATCTATCTATCTATCTATCTATCTATCTATCATCTATCTAAAAGGCGTTGGCTCATGCAGTTATGAAGGTTGGGAAATCCAACGCTCTATAGTTGGCGAGCTGGAGACCCAGAGAGTCAATGGTGTAGTTCCCATCTGAGACTGAGAGCAGGAGACCCATGTCACAGTTCAAAGACAGTGAGGCAGAGAAAGCAAGTTCCCCCCACTCAGCCTTTTGTTCTTTTCAGACCTTCAGTGGATTGGATGAGCACCCCCCCCACATTCAGGAGGGCAATCTGCTTTACTCAGTCCTCTGATTTAAATGTCAATCTCATCCAGAAACTCCCTCACAGACACACCCAGGATAAAGTTTAACCAAATATCTGGGCCCACCCTGGAGGCCTTTGCATGTTAACCGCAGCCTGATTACTTAGCGACAGATATGTGCCCGGGGCTGCAGAGAGCAAGTGATTGGTTGTAAAACTGATTGCACACTGTTATACCCAAGGCGAGCGAGGTGAATGCTTCAAACCAAATGTTATTACCTTATCCAAGAAGAAGCACTCACTGTGAATATTAAAAAAGGTTCCCCAGTCCACGATTCAGATGATCTCCTTAAACAGTTTGTTTACAACCACAAGCCACGCAAGGTTCCCATCCCCAGCATCACAGAGTCTCTGGTCAGGGCCCTGCATGTCCTTTCCCTGGGGATGCTGTCCTTTTCTGCCTGGACGAGGGCAGTTTATTAAGTGGCTTCTTAATTCCACTTTTGTCTCCCTAAAGTCCATTTTCAGCAGAAGCAGCCAGTGTGAGTTCTTAAACACAGAAATCTAATCATGCTCCTTCCTTTAGCAGTTTTCTATTGTTCCTGGAATAATACCCACACTCCTTAACGGGCTTCCCAACTCTGAGTGGCCTGGCCCTGCCTCCCTCTCCAGGCTCAGCTCATATTGATGGCTTTACTGACACTTGAACACCATAAACTTTCCCCATTCCCGGCCTTTATGCTCGTTCCTCTCTCGCCTGGAATGTCCCTCCCGAGTCCTTCACTGCCCAAGCCCCCAACCCACATTCTATCTCACGTCACACCTCCTGGGGTGGGGGGCCTTCCCCCCACCACCTTCTGTTAAGAATGGCCTCCTTTATTTATTTGTTTTCTTCTTTATTGTCTGTCTCCCTGCCGCCACACACACACACCCCACAATGAACATCCCAGGACAGCAGAGGTCCTACCTTCTTTTCCCACTCCTGCATGCCCAGCATCTAACCCGGAGCCCAGCACATAACAGGTGCTCAGTAAATATTTGCAAAGTCGATGGATAAGCAAAAAGGATGGGAAGAATGTTAACAATGGGTAACATTTGCAAAGGGAGCTTATTTGGTTTTTGTACTTGATCTGCTCCTGTGTTTATTTTGCATCAAGAACTTGCTGCTTTGTAAGTCAAAGGAAAAGCATCTTTGAGTGTTAAATGGGGTGAGATCACATGGAAGACAGTCGTGCATGAGGCATCTGTGCAAACCCAGACCTGCCAGTGTCATCCATCCTGGGTTTCCCATCTGTCTTCCTTTGGTGAAGTGGAGCACCCTTTGTAAAGTATGAAGCCAGCACTTGCCAAACACTATTTCTTCTTTTTTTTTGGGTCGTATGCTTTGGATATTTTGGGTTCAAGATAGCAACCCCACATCAGTTCAAGATGCCATTTTTGGGAAGGGGATAGAAAAGCAGGACATGACAGTGCAAACAAAAGCAAAATGGCCAGGAAGTGGTGATTCCAGGTAACCGATGGAGACAAGAGGACAGAACAGGAAGGAAGTGGTCTGCCCTGGGTGCCTGAGTCCAGAGAGGTGGAGGCTGTGAGCAGACCCTGGGGAGGACACAGTGTGGGCTGGCCCAGGACCTGGCGCAGTACTGGAGAATGCATCCAGCACCAGGACAGACAAAGTAAGTGGCAGAAGCAATGAAGGAAGCGTGGAGGGAAACTTCGTTCCTTTGGAGCAGCTTCCCACGTTTTCTTTGGAATAGTCAAAACATTAAAGTAATGTCTTTCTCTACTTTGCACGCAAATGAACAGCGCTGAATTGGGGAGACCGTGGCTCCTATCACTGAACTACAGAGCCTTGACCCACTGAAACTGACTCACTGTGGTAACTTGCTGTGATAAATAATTGAGAACAATTTCCACCAACTTGTTTAGGTGGAAGATGTCAGGTTAGGGAAGCTTGACTATTTGTACAACTATTAATATTTGTTCTTTTCTCCGATTGAAGAGATTTGATTTGTCTACTGTGTTTACCTCAGTGCAATCAAAATGATACTATCAACTGTTATTTTTGTAGATTTGCGGTTTCCTCTGTAGAACAATGATAGTAATATAAACGTAATTAACATTCATTGAGTGCTTCCCTCAGGCCCTCTGGTGTGTGCTGCATGTATTACCTCATGAACTCTCACAATTATTTAATGAATGAAAAAGTATTGTATACTTTTCCCCCATTTTTCAGTAAGGAAACTGAGGCCAGGAAAGATTTAGGAACTTAACATTTCAAGGCCACTTAATGGTGTGGGAGACTTCACACCTAGATCAGACTCATCCCTGAACGCTTCGTCTCTATGCTTTACCTCCTTGCAAAGCTAAACTTTTCAAACTGCGGTGGAGAAAGATCTATATGTGCGGAATTAAGCCTTAATTCACGGTAGCGCTGACTTTTTCTCAGTTTCTGGATTTGTTTTCTGTGAAATACAGATTGCTTTGAAATGTACTCATAACATACCAAAATGTTATTGGTCCATAATGCAACTGATTTGGGCTTTTTGTCTTGGTTTGACTAGGGCCTGATTTTATTAATAATTATCATAAAAATAATAAACTCTTGATAAAATGCCTAACGGGGTAAAAGTGAAGGAGCTCTGCCTTTATTCCCATCCGCATTTCTAAGAGGTGACTTTTGTCAGCAATTTCTTGTGTAAGAAATATATTACTTCTGGAAATATATGACTCCTTTACAAGCATGTACATAAATGAATATATACATATCTTTGGAAATAAAACACAAATGCAATTATGGCCTAGGTAATTTTCTACGACTTGCTTTTTTCATTAAAAACATGCACATAACTTTAGACTCATCAATAAAAAATATATATGCAGATATATATGCAAAAAGTTCATTGCAGTTCTTTGGCTGTAAAAAGAAAAGACTAGAAACAATTCAAATGTTCATCCATTAAAGATTAGTTAAATTAATTATGTTACATAAAATGGATTACCATGCGGCATTAAAAGAATTATATATGCGCTGGCATGGAAGGATGCCTTTTATTATTTTTTTATCCTTTATGTAAATTTTCTAAGTCAGGTAACGGAAGACACACATTTCCTCTACTACTATCTTGCAATAAAAGACGTGCTCAACACCTGTAGTTTTGAGGCCATGTACAGGGTTATTGTTAGAAATTTTGTCTCTTAGGCAATAATTCAGAACATTTCCTTTGCCAACTGCAAAACAAATGTCTCTCTCGGTGCCTGTAATGCACAAAGTACTTGTTTTTCTATGTGCTTCCATGGAGAGGAAAAAAAAGGCAGCAAATGATGGGAATATATTTTCTTGTTCCAACTCTGGCTCCTTTTCTGGTGCCTTTCCTACGATCCCGTAACATCAATTAAACGTAAAAATAAAATAAAACAGAACAATGAAAACACCCAAGTCAACTCAGACCTAAAAAAAAAAACTTAGTAAATTATTCAGCAAGTGGGTTTCTTCTCAAAGTTTTGAAAAGGTTGTCAAATTTTATTTCTATAAATGTAGTGCTTTAGGGAGATGTTAAAAGTTTGACAATATTCTCGAGGTGTCCTTTGCAGAATAGACTGAATCTTGGCATGCAAATCTCCTTCACCATGTCCCCACAGTGGTGGGTTCTTTCTCTTCCTGTTCCCTGATATCCTAAGCATTTGTGCTCAAGTATCACCTCTGGCCACAGCATATCAACCATTGATTCAGATACAATGAATGAAAAGTAGGCGCTTTTGAAAGCACTTGTGGTTGATTATCTAAATGTATCTCCCTTGCAGTACTATTCTCGATCATATAATGATTTTAATGTCATTGGAGCCAGGAATGTATGTAAAATACTGCAAAACTGGTTCAATGCAGTGTGCTAGGCACTGGCCAATCGGGAGGGTCCTGACCCTGCTGCAGCTGGTGTTAACCCTTTAGCTTCTGGATTATGGAAACTTCTGGAAGGTCCAGAGAGTCATGGGTGAGAAGCCAGGATACCTGGGAAGAGGGCACTTTGGGGATTAGGAAGCATTTCAATATTTTAACAGTTACCATGGCTGTATTGATAGGTCACCTTGATGACGTAATGGGTACAAAAGCATAATGAGTCCATTAAAGAACAATACCAATAATTGGAGAACTGAAAAGATTCAATTCAGCAGACGTTTCCTGAGCACCTACGGTGAGCCAGACACTGTGCTGAACAGCGTCTGGTTGTAAAATGGCTAAGAATGGTGCCACCCAGCCGGCCCGAAACTTGTGGTCTGGCAAGGGAGAAAAAGCTGTACTGAGAAGGAGAGGTTGATTCTGTTGGGACCACTTAACCTGAAAAAGGGAAGGTTTGAAGGAGAAGTTGTTAATTGCAAGGTATGATGGGAAAGGACCAGCTGTTATCCCTGGTGATGATTGAAACAAATTGCCTTGAGAGAAATTGCTGTCCGTTGGGAGGAAAACATCGTGTGTCTGTGAGCATAATTAGGGCCTGGCATAGGGTACTGAGTTAGCTTTAGGGGGCTCTCTAGAGCAAGGCACGTGGTCATGCATCCGGGGCAGCCAGAAAGTTCACCTCGGGGCAGTGGGGACAGCCTGATGTCACCGGTGTGTCAATGCTGTTCATTCTCGTTTTGAGTTATATAAGCACAATATTTGAGGATTTAAAAAAAAAATTTATTTTATATTGAAGTATAGTTGATTTACAATGTTGTTAGTTTCACGTGTACAGCAAAAGTGATTCAATTATATATACACATATATCTATTCTTTTTCAGATTCTTTTCCCATCTAGTTTATTACAGAATATTGAGTAGAGTTCCCTGTGCTATACAGTAGGTCTTTGTTGATTATCTATTTTATATATAATAGTGTGTATCTGTTAATCCCAAACTCCTAATTTATCCCTCCCAGCTATGTTTCCCCTTTGGTTAGCATACATTTATTTTCTATGTCTGTGAGTCTGTTTCTGTTTTGTAAACAGGTTCATTTGTATCATTTTTTTAGATTCCACATATAAATGATATCATATCATATTTTATGATTTTATCATATGACATATCTTTCTCTGTTGACTTACTTAGTATGATAATCTTTTTATCAAAACCACAGGCAGAGCTGAATACTTCTTTCCTAAAAACAGATTTCGTGACCAGAGATGAGTTTAATCACAGAATTGTCTCAAATTCTCAGCTCTTAAGCATCAGTAGATGAAGACTGGGTCAGCTTTGCCAGGCTTCCTTGAGGAACCTTCCTGCTCTTGTGCGGTTTGCTTATTGAGTAGAGATGTGTATATCGATTGAATCAACAAGCCGTATTGCGGAGAAAATATCAGACTATGTTCCTCCTTGCGGCTGCTCTCCCATGTGTCACTTTGTGAAAGCTGCTTGCTTTGTGGAAACAAACACATTTTGGCTTCTTTTGGGCTCCGTGCAGCCAGCGGAAAAGCCAAGTTGAATCCCATTCTCTCTTATGAGTCATCCTCCAAACTGCCAGCTAAATTCTGGCTGAGGACACTTTGTTTTAGGGGAAGGAGATACAGAGCTAGAAGGAAGCATGTTGAGTCTCAGATCTCAGGCCATTTATAGTGTAATTAGAAACATAATGTTTTGACTTAAAAGCTGATCACATCTGATATAGTGTCAGTAAGACAAGATAAATATTAAACTTTTTTTGATGTAATTTAGTAGATTCAGAGCTTTGATGAGGACACCACTTCAAATGCTATTGGTATGAAATCACTTTCCCCCCACTGCTCCCTTGAAAAACGTCGATATGAAATCAGGCTAGAAATGTCCACAGCTTAATAATGAAGATGTATAAAATATATACTTCACATGTGAAGGATTTTTAACTAAGTATAAAACACCATGAGTTATTTGGTCGTCTCATAGACGGGGAGAGGGAAAGGGTACAACATATAGCTTCAGCAGAAAGCTGTGAATGCCAAGATACATTCTGGGAATTTGTTATTCTGAAAACATATGCCCCTCTTCCCATAAGAAGCTTATTTACATAAAATTATAATATGCGTGATCATTTAAAAGTTTGCTGTGGTGACATCAAGCCTCACCATACTTGGATTTTATTAGAACAATAGTAAATAGTAGAATTTACTTCTGTGATGGACTGGAATTAACATAATGGCCTTCAATTCACTGGCCGGCCTATGTGATGGGAAGTGACCATATAGGTACTGTATCCTTATGCCCACCTTTGTAGGTCTGGTGCATAGTATGACCTGACATATAGCAGGCTCTCAAAAAATATTTGTCAAATGGGTGAATGGATGCATGAACAAAGGAAACATGAATCTTGGCACTAAGAAAGAGGATCTAGGTTTTGTAGGTTTGTTTGTTTTGTGTTGTTTTCCCAAGATCTAGAGAGAGTGAGCCCTTGGATTCATGTTTGGGTCACAGTGAAATGACAAAGGAAGGAGATTACATGTGAGTCTAGCTGATGCACCATTACTGATATAACCCAACAGTGTGGAACTTTCTGCGTGGATCTTGAACTTACTCTTTCCATTTGGAAAGTACCTTCCTGTAACTGGACAGGAGATCCTTTCAGATTGTTTGTGTTTTTGAAATAAATTGGGATCCATGCTATCTCCTTGGACCAATTGATCTGATGCCAGGTTTACTCTCTGCTTTACTTTCATAAAGCTTCCAAGTTTACAGGTACTCCTGTGACACCTCAATGCCTTCTGTCTCTGTTCTCGATATTAGCCTAAAACTTTTTCTCCTCTTTGATTTGCTGTTTTTTTCCTAACTTTCCTTCCTTCTTACTATTTGTTCTTTTTTCTCCCTCTACCTTTGACTTTGTTCACCAACCCCGTCCCACAGGATTTCATCTGTAAAATCAATCTTAAAGCCCATTTTGATCATTAATCTATCACATTCATAAGTACCTTGCCTTAACAGAAACTATTCTTGTATAACATGCTCCAGCATATGAACTTTATATTTTTCTAATATCCAAAATAAAGAAACCATCCAGGTTTTAGTGATGACAGCAGCAACATGTGTTTGCTTTCCTTTCCCCATGTTTGTATATCGTTTCACTTATTTTTTCTTTTCTAACAACTGGGCTGCCTTGCTGGTCATTTAACAGAATCTAGCCCTAAATTGAAGAGTATAGGTATATTTTCTTAGACCTCAGAAAAGGTAGCAAGTTGCCTGTGATTTCCTTTCAATTAAATCCCTAAGCAAGCCTCATGAGAATTCTCTAGATGTCAGTCAATATTAAAAAGAAAAAAGAAAAAGAAGAAAATGAAACTTTCTGGTCATGCTTTTGTCCTTAAGGGAGACAGGTTAAGCCTGTGACATTACACAAGGAGCCCAGAGGTGTTTTGGTTAATATTAGAATTGAATCAGGCCACCACGGGTCCATGAAGCTGCAGGTAGAATGATGATGGGCAGGTGATCCCTGAGAAAGGCCCTGGGAAGCAGCTCCGCCTGACTCGGTGAGTCAGGAGGGAAGCCCGGCGTATTAATTAGGGGAGCCGCTAGCAACTCAACAGCGGTGAGGACTGGACGAGCCTTGGATGGGAAAATGTGAAACAGGACCCCATGCCAGTGAGGGGCACATTCTTAGAGTGACCGTGTGACCTTTTGGAACTCACGCCTGAGACACAGTGGCCGGTCCTGGAGAAGTCAGGTAGGAATAGGGAGTCAAGACCAGGCTTGGCTCTGGAGATTGGCAGAAACAGTTGGCACCGGGAGGGAGGGGAGGAAAAAAAGGAAAAAAGGGAGTGCGTTGGGCAGAGCATCAGGGCAGAAAAATTAGGCAACTGTGGGTGCAGAAAGGTTGTTGTGTTGGAAGTGTTTGAAGGCAGCTGTGCTCCAGGCCAAACTTGAGTCCTGGAGAGGGTGGTTTGCAGGTACCCAGGAGGGAAGAAGGCCTCTTACTTCTAGACTTGAGAATTGGGCCAATGAACGTTCACCGTGGGGCGCCCTGGGGGCTGAGCTGGGGATGTCAGGAACCTGGTCATGGGTGGGTGGGGGGGTTGACTTTGAGCAGACGTGAGGGCTCTGCAGGGGCCTCCTGCTCAGTTAGCTTTGCCCGAGGACCTCTAGCAGGACCAAGCCCACCCTTGGGGTGAAGGAGTGCAGGGAGTGGGAGGGGAAGGGGAAACTTTGCCTTATTCGATTTCAAGGCCTCAGGGATGACAGAGACAGAGGAAAGTGTTTGAAGCCAAGGCTGAGGATTTAAAGGCATCATCCCCGTTTTTATCACTTGTTGCAAGGTTCACGATATCCCGATATACTCTTCAAGGAAATCATGACTTTGCAATAAGGCCGGCCGGGCTGTTCTGTGTTTGGTGTTGGCAGTGACGACGGTTAGAGCTGCTTTAGCACAGCCCAAAATGCCTGAGGGTTTCTAGGATCGTTTAGGAGACAGGACCATGACATCTTCGTTTGGATAAAATGACTCAAGAGCGTTATGTCCGCCATCTGCACATCCCTAATACAAAGACCACTTGGACGGCATCCTTGTAACGATATCCGCTCCCTCCGGGCCCCAGCAGCCTCCTGAACCCTGGTGCTTACTGAGACCGCAGTCACTGTTTGTCCTGATGATTCCTGGCACGATCTCCCTGAACCATAAGCTTTGGTATTCTGGCCAAGGTTCAGTAAACCATGCCAGCAGAATCCCAGAATGTTAACCTCTGAGACCAAGTTAACGAGACGCACATCTCTTATTTTCCCTTCCCCACTGTTCACAGCAAATGTCTGAGTCTTCTCTGCATTTAGCCTGACTCCAGTCGGAGAAAAGATGTTCGTGATCTTGTAGGCACACTTCAGTGACACACAGACATTTCCATTTAAAAACACACACACAGAGTAAAGTAATATTTTACTATATATCTACAAGTCAGATTTTCCCAGATTTCAACTCCAAACCTAAATTCAGGAAATAAAGCCCATGCATTGACATCATTATACTTTGCACCTACGTTTTTTACACATGGCTATCAACTATAACTCATAACAAATTCTTAACAAACTAGGTCTCTTACCCGCAAAAGAATAGTACATTCTGTTTAATGTAGACACTGTCTACATATTAATTTAAATATTTAAATTAACGTATACTTACGTGTTATGAAGATATATGTATGTAGTTAAGAAAACTTTAAAAAGGTTTCAGAAATTTTCGTTTTTGTGGGTAGAGAGAAGAGTGTATATGATGTATATGATGTTTATTATGTTTATCTCTCTATCGACTATGGTTTCAGTTTAAGAGTTTGGGTGTGAAAAGGATGAACTGCCCTTATCTGGAAAATTTCATTATATATAACACTTCCCTTCCCAAGATGCCAAATGAAGTGTCACTAGGTATATTCTGATTATTTATTTTTCCTTTAAACTGCTTCTTATATTCCTGCCTGTTCTGAGTCTTTGCACCACACACAATTTTTCTCCACTTCGTCTTGTTTCTTGGTTAAAAGCAAAATCATCAATAACTTTAGATGAAAACTGTTGGCAGGAGCATGCCGAGCTAATCCAGTTGGAAGACTCTGATTGATTTGGGTCTAAAGAGAAATGCAAGCCTCACCAATTGCGTCTCGGCTTTCTCCAGAGCAGAGTGTCCAAGCACCTCATTTAGAGCCTCTGGCTTTTCTCCTGGCACCTGTTGTTTCACACAATTTTATAAGCTTCCTGCTTCTAATAAATGAAATTATATATCTGCAGGGTTCCCACAAGCAATCAAAGAAACACTGCCTCTCCATCTCAAAGCCCGGGCGTCCTCAGAACTGTTGTCCCAGCACCAAGATGTAATACAGGATGATTATTAGATTCTCTCTCGTCTGACAGCACCAGAGAATCTCCGTAAAAGGCAAGTGCAGCTGCCAAACACTGGAACTCTAGAAAGAGTCACATATAATTTAAAAGTTTTATTGCAGATAATGTCACCCTATTAAAACTTTGCTTTCTGAGGATGCCTTGCATTCCAGAACCTTAGGCTCTAGGATAAAAGGGTGACTTGGTCTGATGCCTCGGGTCCAGTTCTCATCATGCTCAGGGCACACTTTTTTTAGAAGATCTGCCCACCTTCGTGGAAACGTGCACCTCTTCGAGTCTGAAGGTTTCCACCTAATACTTATTTTATTATGTTCCTAAATAACATCATATGAGGGCTTCCCTGGTGGCGCAGTGGTTGAGAATCTGCCTGCTAATGCAGGGGACACGGGTTCGAGCCCTGGTCTGGGAAGATCCCACATGCCGCGGAGCAACTAGGCCCGTGAGCCACAACTACTGAGCCTGCGCGTCTGGAGCCTGTGCTCCGCAACAAGAGAGGCCGCGATAGTGAGAGACCCGTGCACCGCGGTGAAGAGTGGCCCCCGCTTGCCGCAGCTAGAGGAAGCCCTCGCACAGAAACGAAGACCCAACACAGCCAAATAAATAAATAAATAAATAAATAATAATTAAAGGTGCTAATAATTTAAAAAAAAAAGAAACTACACCTCTGCTTCATTTACTAGGTGATTATTAAGAAACTAGAAAAAGCTGGGTATGCCATTTATTAAGCTATTAAAAAAAAATAAATAAATAACATCATATGATATTGTGGAAATACGAAGAACTTAGCATGCAACGCCCTAACAACAAAATCAACTCTGTGTGTGTGTGTGCACGCGCGCGTACGTATGTGTGTGTGTATGTAAAGGGCACTAAGAGGTAACAATGCTGTGGAAAAGAAGTTCACATTCTGGGTGCATCAAACTAACTCCGAGGGACTCATTTTGAGCTTCAAGATTTAAAGAAATTCTCCAGGGACTTCCCTGGTGGTGCAGTGGGTAAGACTTCGTGCTCCCAATGCAGGGGGCCAGGGTTCTATCCCTGGTCAAGGAACTAGACCCTGCATGCCGCAACTAAAAGATCCCGCATGCTTCAACTAAGACCCAGCGCAGCCATATAAATAAATAAATATTAAAGAAAGAAAGAAAGAAATTCTCAAATGCTTAGTAAGATAAATTTCAATGGAATTGATTCTGAGATCATTTTATGGTTGGAAGGTAGATCCAAAATGCATTTATTATCAGGCCAGTCCTGGTTTAGTGTGTGAAGCCGGCCCTGAGTTTGGGGTGCCCCAGGCAAGCTTATCTGTACCGGTCCCCTCACTGCTCACAGGACGGTAGCCTCCCTCCCTGCCCTTCAGGCAGGAAGTTTCTCACAGTTGCTTCTGCTTATTCCCTGCCAAAACCTCCCAGCAGAAGGAAGGAGAAAGGGTCTGACTACAGAGAAATGTCAATGACTCATAATCATGTAAAGACCAATGATATTTCCAATTTCTTAGGGCTCAAAACAGAAACCTAAGAAAGAAAGCGTTCTTTGTGGGACCATAGCCAGTAACCAGTGGTTAGCTGTTTGACTCTTGGGAACTTGACACCCCCTTTCCTACTCTCCACATTCCCAAGAGGAAGTGGAACATGGGGAAAGTGACCCAGGGCAGTGTCTTCACGAAGAAGAGAATCGTCCCACTTCCTCGAAGTCTCTGATCTCAGCCTAAGAACTAAGACATCGGCTGCTGTCTTTGAAGATGCTTGGTGTATCCCCTATAGTCACTGGATGGGGTGTTTGTGAACAAAATCCGTGGTGTTTACCAGTAATATCTTCCAGGATGCCAAATACTACAGATGTGTAGGACTAAAAAGGTCATGGTCTTTCTTTGTTGGTTCTTATCCCTGTGGCTTATAGCATTGCTTTTAATCAGTGGAGTAGGAAAAACAAAATAGTTCAAAACAATTTAACAAATAATTAGCAAGTTCCTGCTATGAACTAGGCACCGTGTGTTAGCTGCTGGGGGTACAGTGGTAAACAATACCAACTTAGAACTTGCTTCCTTAGATCTTATGTCTATCAGGGAAACAGACATTGAAAAAGTGATTTCATGGGATTTAGGGACAATTTAGGAAAAGAGGAAGATTATGAAAACGAGTGATCCTTGACTTTTGTGAGCCCTAAATGGTAATCAGAAATACTCTTTAAAATCTAAAGTACAAAAACATCAAAAGCTTTATACAACAATACAGATGATGAGGAATCCAGGTGAGAGCTAGGGCTGATCATTGGTTCTAATCTTCCTAAATTAAACACGATGTAAGAACACATGTTGGGATCAGGAGAAAAATCACCGTGGCAATGCATGATGCAGAAGGATATGCCTTAAAGGAACCATGCTGCTCTCTTGAAAGAGAAATGCTTAATACCACAGGTGCTTTGAGAGTTCTCCTTGAAAAGCATGCACACTTGGAAATTAAAAGTGCTTTAGGAATTCCAGTTCTTCAAATGGGCACTGTTTGTTTTTTTTTTTTTTTGATGCTGTTATTCTAGCATAACCCCGCCAGTGGTGAGGTGATTTCATCCTTAAAAAAAAAATCATATATTACAGAGTTTTAAAATTAGAAAAGATCTCATTTGAATTCTCTCTAGATGTGTCTGACTCTGCTACTTCCCTCCCCCATTTGTTTGACAATAAGATGGCTAAGACAAATAACAATTATAGCTAACATGTAACTAGTATTCTGTGTGCCAGGTACCATGCTAAACAATTTGCAAGCCTCATCTTAGCCAATTTACAACAAACCTCTTTTCTCATTTCTGGTTTAGAGATAAAGTATCAGATTTAGTAATGTAATAAACCATAATGGAAAAGAATTTGAAGAAGAATATACATGTATTTTATATATAAACTGAATCACTTAGCTGTACACCAGAAACTAATACAACATTGTAAATCAACTATACTTCAATTTTAAAAAGGTATCAGATTTAAAGGGTTTCGTTACTTGTGGGGAAGTGATGGCGTGGGCATATATCTGAATCCAAAGTTTGTTCTTATACTATCACATATGTCCCGTTGTTATCTAATTAATTTAAATTTAGTGTTTCTATTAAGCAATTTCAACATCCTTGATGGAAATTTCACAGAGGAGGGGAAAGGAAACAGGAATCAAGTCCAACAGCCTTCAAGGTACAAATGAACTTTAAAAGTTGATGCTGGGACTTCCCTGGTGGCACAGTGGTTGAGAATCTGCCTGCCAATGTAGGGGACACGGGTTCGAGCCCTGGTCCGGGAAGATCCCACATGCCGCGGAGCAACTGGGTCCGTGAGCCACAACTACTGAGCCTGCGCGTCTGGAGCCTGTGCTCCGCAACAAGAGAGGCCGCGATAGTGAGAGGCCCGCGCACCGCGACGAAGAGTGGCCCCCGCTCGCCGGCAACTGGAGAAAGCCCTCGCACAGAAACGAAGACCCAGCACAGCCAAAAATAAATAAATAAATATATAAATTAAAAAAAAAAAAAAGTTGATGCTAAATCCCACCAATAATAAAGATGGATCAAATAGGGCTGTCTCACCCACCACCCACCAGCATTGTCCTCCCAGGGGATCTAGTCTTTAAATCCAGCCCTTAGCTATAAGTGTGTCATTTTTCTGGCTGATGTCAGGTTGAGAAAGGGAAAAGAGGCTCTGAGCAAAGGTTCTTGGAAGAGGAAATAAAAGGGGTTAAGGGGACAGAGATTTAGCACAGGCTTGGTAAGTTGTGTGAAAGAGACCTCTAGAGAGATCCTTTTCAGCTTTATCGAGGTATCACTGACAAATAAAATTATAGTGTACTTAAAGTGTACAAAGTGATGGTTTGATATATGTATACAGTGTAAAAGTATTCTCACCATCGAGTTAATTAACACATCCATCACTTCACATATTTACCTTTTTTTGTTGTTGAGAACACATAAGCTGTACTCAGCCAATTTCAATTATCAATACAATATTATCAACTATAGTCAACCTGCTGTACATTAGATCCTCACATCTTAGTCATCTTATAACTGAAAGTTTGTACCCTTTTACCAACATGTCCCCATTTCCCCCACCTCTCACCCCCTGGCATCACTATTCCACTCTCTGTTCCTATGAGTTCAGCTTTTTTAGATTCCACTCATAACTAATATCATGCAATATTTGTCTTTCTCTGTCTGGCTTATTTCACTTAGCATAATGCCCTCAAGATTCATCTGTGTTGTCAAAAATGACAGGATTTCCTTCCTTTTTAAGGCCGAATGATATTCCATTGGATACATAGACCACATTGCCTGTATCCATTGATCTGCCAACAGACACGTGTTGTTTTCACACCTTGGCTATTGTGAATAATGCTGCAATGAACATTGAAGTACAATATCTCTTTGAGATAATGATTTTGCTTCCTTTGGATATATACCTAGAAGTGGGGTTCCTGGATCATATGGTAACTCTATTTTTAACTTCTTGAGGAAACTCCATACTCTTTTTCATAGTGGCTGCATCAGTTTATTTCCATATAAATAGTGTACAAGGGTCCCTTTTCTCCACATCCTCACCAGCATTTGTGATCTCTTGTCTTTTAGATAATAGACATCCTAACAGGTGTGAGGTGACAGCTAGCTCATTTTGGTTTTGATTTGCATTTCCCCGATGTAGAGCACCTTTTCTTGTACCTGTTGGCCTTTTGTCTGTCTTCCTTGGAAGAATGTTTATTCAGGTCTTTTGCCCATTTTCTAATTGGGTTATTTGTTGTTTCGGGTTTTTTTTTTTTTTTTTTTGCTATTGAGTTGTATCAGTTCCTTATAGATTTTGGATGTTCACCGCTTATTAAATATGCGGTTTACAAATGTTTTCTTCCATTCCATAGGTTGTCTTTTCATTTTGTTGATGATTTCTTGTGCTGTGAAGAAGCTTTATTAGCTTTCTGGGGCTGCTTTAAAAAAGTACCACAAGCTAGTTGGTTTAAACAGTAGAAATGTACTTTCTTACAGTTCTAAAAGCTAGAAATCTGAGGTCAAGGTGTCAGCAGGATTGATTCCTTTCGAGGGCTCTGAGGGAAGCATTTGCTCCAAGCCTCTCTCCTTGGCTTAGAGATGATCATCTTCCCCGTGCATCTACGCAGCCTTCCTCAAATCCCTCCACACACTCCCATTTCCACAGGAATTGTGTCCAACCTGTTTATTATACTAACCTCAGCCATGAGGCAAAATTCTACGTAAGAAGACAATACTGTCATGCCATAGCTCAGGGAGAAGCCATAATTACTTCTTCATATTAGCATCTCATGTTAACTTCTCACATCTTTTTTTCCCCATTTGGATTGTTTAATTTACTGTTGATCTTTAGAAGTGGATGGGTCCTCTTCCCATCTTAGCCTCAGTTGGACTCAAATTCCTTTCTGGGAACTCAGAGGGAAGTTCCCTTCCTTAAGACTTCAGGAAATTCACCTAAACGAGTTTTCCGAGATAATTAATCCACTAGTACAATTCCCACCTGAAACTCTCCCCTTCCCCACTGCCCAACCCTATTTAAATTTTGCTCTACTTTGCTTCATACTTGTTCCTTACTGATCCATAATTCACTTAAGAGTATGAACACACACACACTGTCCAGGAGACTACTGTTTGGGGATTCTCTGACTCTTTTCATATCCACTTTTCCACTGTTCATTTAAAACAAAAATTCAGTTGTTCCTTTGCTATTAAAGTTTAGGATTTAATTCTTACGGGATAAGCCTGACATTTTTGCAATAAATTGCAGGAATTGATACACCTAAAGAAATGAATCACACTGAGAATTTAATTAGGTCACTGAAGGTAGAGATTAGGAACAAGAGCTGGAAGACACGGAGGCTTAAAACTCAGTTCAAGATAAAAGGTGACTTCATAGAGGGATGGCCCCCTTACACATGCACACACACACAGGCACACGCACACACTCACCACTTCCTCTTCTTGCAATTCTTAATGTTGGGGCAAGCTAAACCAGACCTGGTACATAATCCTCCGTGATGATAGAAATATTCTGAATCTGTGTTGTTCAATATAGTAGCCATGTAGAAAACAAACTTATGGTTACCATGGTATAAGGTGGGGGGGGATAAATTGGGAGATTGGGATTGACATATACACACTACTATATATAAAATAGATACCTAATTAGAACCTACTGTATAGCACTGGGAACTCTACTCAATACTCTGTAACAACGGGAAAAGAATCTAAAGAAAGAGTAGATATATGTATATGTATATGTATAACAGATTCACTTTGCTGTACTCCTGAAATTAACACATTATAAATCAACTATCCTCCAATAAAAAATTTAAAAAATTAAAATAATATATAGTAGCCATGAGCAAGTACATGAAATATGACTAGTGCAACTGAATTTTAATTTTACTTAATATTAATTAATCTATACAGGTCCATGTAGCTAACGGCTACCATATTGGACAGTTCAGCTGTGGACACACCCAAAGAAGAATTCAAGGTACAAAGTTTGAGAGTTGGCACCTTTACTAGTGTAATAAACAGCTTGGTCACAACTCACATGGAAGTGGGACTATGGGGGTTATTTGAGAGAGGAAGGGCCGCCCCTCGCTCATGCAGCTGGCTCAGCCTCATATGCATGGGTGCGAAATGGGAATTCTCAGTGCGTCCAGACTCTGCCCTTCTAAACTCGTTCCAGCATTTCCTAACAAGCACACAATGATCTTGGATCTAAGGCAGTGGTGTGCTGATAAAGACTTAACAACCAGCTCTCAGAGGCAGAGGGAGGAGAAGCCCTGATTGATAACATTTGCCAATTTCCAGGGTGTATCAATAAATAACCCCCCTGTGGATGATTTCAAGCTACCAACACAAAACCACCGAACACAGAGTTGGGACGTGTGTCCCAACACCAACTGGGGGCCCTGAAATTCAATTTAATTCTGACACTAACTACCCTCATTAGTGCAGACCTCACAAATGAAGGGCAAATTCCTTCACAAGACTTCCCCCACTTAAGACGCCAGCCACAAATTTCAGGCATCCCCAAGTCACCTGCACTTCTGCCCAGCTGACCACAAATTTACGAGTCTCCCACAATCCCCTCAGGTTCAATGATGTGTTAGAAAGATGCACGGGACTACTTAGGATTACCATCTTATTATAAAGGGTACAAATGAACAAGTACCTAGGGTAAGGTCTAAGGGGTCATCTCATTCGCATAAACTCAGGGATGGTGTAAAGGGCTTGTGATAAGTAACAAAGACACTCCTATCACTCAAGAAGTTCCAAGGGCTTTTGAATCTCTGTGCCAGGAACAGAGGACAAAGACCAGATATATTCCTTCTTCTATCACAGGAGGAGAGGCACTTGATCTGTCTCCTGAGGTGGTATGAGGTGGCTCAGGCCCCCCACTATTACCTGGCTCTGGATCCTCCTGGAGAGATTTTAACAATCCTGATATCTGGGTCTCCCCTCCAAGGGGTTCTGCATTAATTAGTATGGGGAGCAATCAGGGCACCGAAGTTTTCAAAGCTCCCAAGATATTCTAATGTGTAGCAAAGCTTGATTCCAACAGACAACCCTCCTCTTCTCTTAGGACCAACAAGACAGGCCTCTCTACATAGTTTGCAGGATATAAACCCAAAGGGTGAGAAAGTGGAATTAACCATTTTTTGGTTTTCTGGGATACAAGGCAGAGTTGCAAGGGATGCCCCCGGCACTCTTTGGGGCCAGCCATTCTATTCCCTCTGTTGCTCCTTCAAGGAGACCAGGCCTGGGATCTTTGAAACCTGGAATTTCTTTATGCCCCCAGCACCCTTCCAGGGCATGGACGCTCTAGCAGGAGGCCCTAAACTATCCTATGCATCATCAATCATCACCATCATCATCATCATAGTAATAAGGCTGAGCGTGATCAAACCTGCTGGACACAAACCTGGACAGACCCCAAGAGAGAAATGGGGCCTCCATCCAAAGTCTTCATGGGAACCCTACTTTGGCAAGGTTTCTGAGTGAGGCACTTTCCTCTGGGGGCATAGAGCTAAATAATTACCATTAACTGTAAGACACTTTATAGTTTACATAATCCTTTCAGTTAGGTATTTCCATGGTTCCTTCTTCCAGTTTCTTCAAATCTTTGTCTACATGTCACCGAACCAGTACGGCCTCCCTGACCACCCTCATTTTCCTCCATCAGGTTGGTTATCACGTGGAATATTTCACACACACACACACACACACACACACACACACACCAATGCTTCCTCTCCACGCCAGGAGATAAGCCTAGTGAGAAGGGGGACTTTTGTTCACTGAAGTGTGAATAGAAAGTGCCTGGAACATAGCAGCCCTTCTGTGAAATGAAGGGCAGTTTTCACAGAAACCCCGAGGGTGTGTGTTGCTGCCGTCATGATTGTCCTGTGCGTCCTGTACCATATGCAAAGCTAGGCTTCCTGAGAGCAAGTTAGGGTCTGATGGGGATGAGACTGCAGGGTCCACGTTTGTTATTTTACGTCAATGAAGCCATTTAGGCCATTCATTTTAAATCATTTAGTCATTGTCATTTTAAGTCAATGAAGCCATTCCCAGGGAACTTAAAGGCCCTTGGGAAAGTGTGTTAGGTTCTACCCAAGTTTAGCTGACTGAGAGGGCAGGACTCGGGTTTTAGGACGTTGTGTTGAAGGGGAGAATTCCTCAGGCCCCATTTGTGTTCCCCTCTAATCCTTCTCTGGGAGGAGAGAGCAGGGCAGGTGGAATTGTTTAATTGATGGAGCTGGACGCGCAAAACTCTTCTTCCTAACTGGGAACTCTGAAAACCAAAAGAGTTTACAGATAAGTGATGTTCACATCTTTCTCTGAGATGGTGATCAGTCATTATCCCTAAATATCTATTTAGAGGTGATCCTGAAAATTCTCCTACCGAACTGTCATTACCATTCCTGCACTCATGAATGCCCAGGACTTAATGTGGACCCCCGAGGGGTCTAGCCTCTGCTAGGCCCTGGTGAGCGAGCCCCTGCTTTCATGGACTTTACCATCTGGAAGGGATCTGGGCATCAGACAAGTAAATACTTAAATTATTTGATTAAAATGTTAATGATCTCACAGAGAAGAAGGATGGGGTTTCGTAGGACTGTAATTAATTAAAGGCACATCATCGAACCTGGGGGTCAGAGAGGTTTTGTTGGGAAAAGTGACATCATAAGCTGAAGTTTGACAGATGAGTAGATGTTGGCATTGATTACAGTCTCACAAAATCGTTAAGCTTGATTCTCTAGCTGACGGGCGTGTAGTCCACGGCGGGACAGAATTGAAGCACTCCTGCTGCAGAAGGGACAAATAACATATTTTCTTATATATTTATGTCCTACTAAGCCAGAAGAAAAGAAATTTACATTTGCCCGCTGATCAGATCTATACGGAGACTTGCTATCTAAGTCCATATAAAGAGGTTCCCATTTCTTTACCTAAAGGTGATATTTAACTAGAAGTGTTATTAGTAATACTGATTTTTTTTTTAAACTGTTATCTGTCTTCATTAACTTTGATATTTCAGGGCCTGTTTCTTGGTTGATATAAACTCAGGTTATAGTGTGAGTCTCCATTTTAGGCTTTCGGAAAGAATACAGCTCTTAAGAAGAAGCAGCACCCAACATGACAAAGAGCAAGACGCTTCCCCCTCGGTAACCCCCAGGCACAGGTTAAGTGTGGTGAAGAGTTCTAAATGGCCTTGGAAGTTCCACCGTTCAATAGAGTTTCACATGATAAAGCATCATTTGGTCTGAAAGCTACAGAGATTGGGGGCAGGATGGGCATTATGAAGACCTAACTGAAAACGCAGGAGGAAAAAACTTCAGAGTGAGAAGCCTGAGAGCATGAAACAGGCTTTTGCTGTGCCAGTCAGTGTGACTCTGGCTATTACAAATCTATCTTCATGTTGTCCATGCCTTCTGCATTGAGGAAAAAGAAAGAAAGAAAACGAAAAGGGGAGAAAACATTCAGGTAGCCAGAGGTGAGTCTGTGTGAACTCAGGGACCCACAGATGAACAAACGTCTCCATCAGCTATTTAATCCAAGCGCAGTGACCCACAGCGGACGAGGCTAAATGTTGACAATTTCCCCTGTACATGCTATTGTTGTTGTGAGCAGTGGAGAAGCACAGAGGAAAAGTGCAGCAAGTACTTCATGAAAGAGCCTGAAGGAAGTGAGTTTACGACAGGGGCTCTAGGCCCGGGAGACGTGCAGCTGTCTTCTGCAGGAATGCTTGAGAATGGGGAAGACATTGCAACAGCTGACAAAATGCCAGAGAGCACTGTTGGTGCTGAAACAGAGCAGAGAGAAAAATATAGAATCCCAACCGAGGGAATGCTTGCCATGGTGTCATTCTAGGATCTCTTGAGGCTATTTGACCAATTTCCCACTTTCTAGGCAAAATTACATCTAGCCCTAAGTCATTTCAGACTAGTGGGAATTCACCCTATGCTTGCATCTTGCCATATTGAATCTGCTTGACAAGTCAGCCAGCTGTTAAGAACTCAGCTTTGATGGAAAAGCCACGGGGGACGGTGATAATCATAGTTAACATTTATAATGGCACTTACTGTGTGCCAGGCATGTTTCTAAGTGCCTTATATGAACTTACTGCCCACCACCTTCTTTTTTGTTTTGGCCGCCCTGTGGGGCATGCAGGATCTTAGTTCCCCCAACCAGGGATCGAACCCCTGCCCCCTGCAGTGGAAGCGCGGAGTCTTAACTGCTGGACCACCAGGGAATTCTCCCCTCTGCCCACCTTCTAATAATGAGAGAGAAGGACTGCTATAGCCTCTGTTTTACAGTTGGCAAGACTGACACATAAAAAGGACACACGACCTAATGGATATGAATCTGAGCAATCTGACTCCAGACTCCAACTCTTAACCACTATGGGATGCAGTATCTTTTCAATACGGCAGAACTTGTTCTACCATCGTGGTCATATTTCCATTAGCGTATTAGTGGACAGGTCTGTACAAACAGTGACTCGAAGAATCAGAACTTTTTAGAAACTTTAACCCATTATAATAACAGTGAAAATGGATATAGATTCACATCTATTTAAATGCCTTGCAAGTCTGTATAGAATTGGTTGATAACTTGGAATCTAAATTTGGAACATTCTAGAAACTTTCAATTTTGGTGCATTATGTGTCATCCACCAGATGAGAAAAACCCCCAAAACCTTTAGGATGACCAATTCCTTTATGATCTTGTCCCTGCACTCTATCTGGCTTCCCTTCTGTCAACAACTGCCCTCTTGTGCCTTGAACAGCAGCCCTACAATCAAAGGCGGTCCATGCTGTCTCCATCCTCAGTGCCTTGTTGAAATGCCCTCCTTCCCCTTCTCTCACTTACCCGACTCACTCATCCTCATCTTGCTTTCTTTTCCCTTCCAGTTTCATTGACATATAGTTGACATCTAGCACTGTATAAATTTTAGGGTGTACAGCCTGATGCTTTGACTTACATACATCATCAGATGATTATCACAGCAAAGTTTAGTGGATATCCATCATCTCCTACAGATTAAAAAAAAATTTTTTTTTCTTGTGATGAGAACTCTTAGGATCTATTCTCTAAACAACATTTGTATATAACATACAGCTGCATTCATTATATTAATCGTGTTGTACGTTACACCTCCAGTACTGATGTATCTTATCACTGGAAGTTTGTACCTTTTGACCACCTTCATCGGATTCCCCCTCCTTCATCTTTCAAAGCTCAGGCAAATTACCTCCTCCAGGCCATGTCCCATCAAGGCTGAGTTAAGGGTCTGTCCTGGGTAGTGTCTCTTGTCACTTTTGGCTACTCTCAGAGCAATCTTCATGCGTCTTGCAATGGACCTGAGGGGGGCAGGCGGGGGGTTACCTGCCACACTTGTGGACCGGTGACCCTTAAAGGCAGCTCCAGGAAGAGTACCTTGTACATGGCGGGCACTCAATCAGTATTTGCTGAGCAAATGTGCCAGTTTATGTGGAGAATATAAAATTAATGTGGTCTGTATTCGAAAGTCAACTGATAATGTTAATCTTGGGTGACAGGATTAACCAGAAACTCCTTATTCCTCTTTTCTTTTTTCTTTCCTTTTCCTTCCTTCCTTCCTCCCTTTCTTCCTTCCATCTTTCCTCCCTCACCTCCTGCTTCCACTCTCCCTCCCCTCTTTCTCTCTTCCTATTTTTTGTTACACTTGGTTGCTTTTCTTTGCAATGAGTATTTATTTTGCAATGAGCACTTATCACGTTTATAACTAAATTAGCAAACAAAGTATTTCCATGTTAGAAAAAAAATGAAGTAATTGCAAATTAAGAAATAAACCCAGTAATACCCTGAACCAGAGCCACCTCTGACTGATTGTTGAGTTTTCTGACCAAGATGGCTGAGTTGGGTTGGCAGAGACAGAGGTGTGATACTCTGGCAGTTTTCCGCTCGTCTGGTGTTTTCCCTGGAGTCCTGGATCCACCCCATCTCTTGAGCTCCACGTGCTGAACTGGAGCATCCCAGACACAGAGGCAGGCACTTCTCTTAAAGACTGTGGTTCCATGTATTTTCTTCCGCACGATATTAAGAGAGACACGGCAACCACCGCAACTATTCTGCCAGTTCTCTTCATTATGCTTGACAACTCCTTGGTGAGAGAATGGCTTTCTCTTTTGTGAAGGCCACGCACATCTGTTGCTCCTCTGGGAAAAAGAAAGACTTTGCGCACATAACGAGCTAGATGGGCTTTGCCACCAGCAAAGCAAGAGCGCCCTTTCCAAGAGGCTACCAGGTGTCTCCCCTTGGGACCAAAGAGGCAGGAACAGCAATCACTGCTACAGCCAGAAACTCCATGGAGGCAAAGAAGCAAAGAGATGGGTATTTTGAGCACCGTCCATGTGTTGGGCACTGCACTTAGGCAATTTCTCACACCTAATGTGATGTGATCCTCTCAGATCTTTTTTTTAATTTAATTTTTATTTTATATTGGAGTATAGTTGATTTACAATGTTGTGTTAGTTTCAGGTGTAGAGCAAAGTGACTCAGTCTTACATATACATATAACCATTCTTTTTCAGATTCTTTTCCCATATAGGTTATTACAGAATATTGAGTAGAGTTCCCTGTGCTATAGGGTAGGTCCTTGTTAATTATCTTTTATATATAGTGATGTGTATATGTTAATCCTAATTTATTCCTCCCCCACGTTTACCCTTTGTTCATACATCTCAGATTTTCTTGAGGTAGAATTCTCTTCAATTTTTATGTGTGAAGAAACTCAAATACAAGGGAGTTAAGAAATTAACCTCCCTAAAGTCATATAACTAGCAAGCCAGAAGCTGGGTTTTAAAGTAACCCATAGCCCACCTTGTAAAAGCAATCCAGCCCCCCAAAAAGGGGAGCCCGTGTCCTAATTCTGACTCAGAAAATGACTAGTCATGGGTTATTGGGATATATACTTTTAACTTTGATCATTTTAGATGTGAAGTAAAAACAAGCAAAAAATCTAGCACCCTGCCCTGGTTGTCACGGAGATAAACTATTCAGTACCACAAAGTCTTTCATAGGGGAACAGTGATAATTGAGATTTTTAACTTCCAAGAATTGTATTCAAGGAGGGGTTCCACCTCATTGACTTGTTCACAGTCTGTTTCTGAAAAAAAATTGGGGTGGGGGTCAGTGGATATTTACACTCATTTCCTGGCGTAGAAAATCTGAGTAGTAAGAGCACATTCCCAGACGTAAATCTCAGAGCTGTATTTCAGGACCCCAAATGGAGGCAAGTCTCTGTTTCCTGTGAGGTGTGTGCATAGTGTGAGAGAGAAAGAGAGAGAAAGAGAGTGTGTGTGTGTGTGTGCGTGCGTGTGAGAAAGAAAGAGAGAGAGGGAGGGAAGAGAGGGGGTGGGAGTGAGACAGAGAGTTCTCTAGAAGCTCTTTGAAGTGCCAGTCTATAGAGGTAAACATAAAACAGAGGCAAAGGACTGGAAAAAAAAAATAGTCTCTAAAAGAAAACAGTCTTTAGACAGGAATGAATTTGAATTCGAAGAAAAGCAAACCCCTCACCCCTGGCAATACCATCTGCACCACTTACGAAGCATTGGGTAAGTGTTAAGACACAGCCGGTGACCACTGTGTAGATTTTCAGACTCTCAGAGAGGAGCTGTGGAAGTCGGGAAGCATGGAGAGCCGAGTGTTTACCCGGACTCAAGTTCTGGGAGTTGGGGCTCCATATGAGAGTGGGATTTTGGGAGCTGCACTGTGCAGAGTCAAGCAAAATCCAGAAAATAGGGCCAGGAGTCAAGTTACACTGGAAACAGAGGGGTGGCCTTAATGTAGCATCAGTTACAAGGATGGAGACAAGGAGATGGAAGCAGGCACAGGACAAGGGACCAGATGATAGAGACAGGAACCCGGAGAAGGCATTAGGGAGAGTGGGTAGAAGATGGAGTGGCATTGGTTCCCAGATGTGCTCGAAATTAAGCCTGAAGTTTTTAATACAGGGCCTAAGCGTTAGCCCATGGGAGGGGGAGTGTGTCGAGAACACCAGGGTAATCAGAGAACATCAAACCTTTCCTTTTATAGAAGTGGAGGCAGAGAGTCAGAGAGGACAGACGATTCATGTGAGTGACACAGGAAACAAGAGCACTGAAACCACAGCTCAAGTTGCTTGCTGTCTTCTTGGCTATTTTGATAAAAATAGCTACTGACTTGTGCATTGTTTTCAGCTTAACTTCAAGACTCCCTCTTATCTTTTTTTTCATTGTTTGAATTAAATTAATTGATGATAGAAAGAAAGCAGGTGATTTCAGCAGTTCATACACGTCCTTGAATCAAGGAACCACTGTTTATATGGTGAGCACTGTTGCATGACTCTTTGTTGAAAAATAATCAGTGAACCAATTGTCAGTATTAGGTGCTGATTATGTACAATAAAACGATGATAACTAAGTTAATGTACAGTCTATAGATTATGTATTTCCAAACTTTTTGCTAAACTAATGAAGGAAATGGGAGAGGGAAATTTTCAAGTTTGAAAATAATTGACATGTAAAAATGACAATGAGACACATGATTTTCAGAAGGAAAACGTTCATGGGAAAAGAGCTTATCCATGACAGTCAAATGTCAGTGAAGAAGTTGCATATTGATGAGTAGAAATAGTAAAATGGGGGACAGGAGAAGAGAGATGATGAAATTAAGAGATTCCATTAAAAACTTGGAGATCTTCTTATGAACATGACTATGTAATCAATGCTTTCCTCCTCTTCTCCTGAAAAAGCAAACAAAAACAGGTAGCAGGATTTTTTAAATTGTGCAAATTCAGTTGTCCATGGAATTTAGAAGTCAGGTAATCTGCAAGCTTCAAATACTTGTAGGGACTTTCAAAAGCCCAAGATTAGACAGAAGCAGACGGAAGACATGAAAATAAGGAGCTGAGAGAGTGTTGAGTGGAACCATAAGAAGCAAATGCTAGGAAGAGCCATCAAGAATACTATGGCTGATAGTCAGACAGTGCAAGAGCTGTATCTCTCGTTTGCAACAATGGATGTGTTGTACCAAGATGAGGACAGCTGACGACAGAAGACATGATGGACTCAATCTGGTTCAGACATGCAAAGGGGAATGGAAATACAAACTTACACAGAAAGATAATGTTCACAGGGAGCAATCAGTCTTTGTGGGTGTGGAGAGACAAGCCCATTGTTGTGAAGCCTAGAACACTGTCCTGCTTCATCTCTACTTAGGGATATTCTGCTAACAGCTGGGTCATGGAAAGTCAACTTTTCGAGGATCAGTAATAAAAAAGATATTATAAATAAAAGTGTGAAAAAGATCTGCAAAGCTTTCCAACTGATGTAACAAAGATAAATTGAGATCAAACATTTTACCATGATTTTTAAGAGCATAATAAGCACCTGCTTCTAAGAAGGAAGACCACAAAGTAGAAATTGAAGAACTTAGGGAGAATACTGTGAAACAACTGAGGTTATAAAAATGTGTGGGCAGAACTCAAAAAAGAAATAGAAGAAAAAAAAAACCATTATAGAAATGAAAAGGAGGAGAGAATCAACACTGTGAAAAAGACAGAGGGGGGTTTCAGGGACCTAAAGAAATTCTTGAAGAAATAAAAATTGAATAAACTAAAATAGTAAATATTTTAAGCATTAGAAAGGAAACACCAGATATAAATGGTAAGCAAAGTAGATCTAACATAAATGTGATTAGAATCCCCAAAGAGGAATTGAGTAGAACTACGCACAGATATAATTTAAGTAAAATGAAAGATAGACGTCTGCATACTGGAAACTAAATTTTTGGTGGTGAGCCTGCTGTAGGGTGTACAGAAGTAGAAATATAATGTTTTACACATGAAACTTCTGTAATGTTATAAATCAATGTCATCTCAATAAAACAATTTTTAAATAGAAAAAAAAAGAAGTCTGCATACTGAATGGCCATGCCGGGAACTAGTAGATACTGACTGAAAACAGTCAACATAAAAGTATAATGCAGTAAAATTATTAAAAAGAAAACTTTGGGTAGCCAGGCAAAAACATTGTCACAAAAGAGGGGAAAAAAGTAGGGCTGGCTTCAGATAGCTCCAGTGTAACACTCAGTAGCAGAAGATTAGGGTATTGAATGTTATATTCTGGTATCTTCAATACCAGAATACTTACGAGAAATACAAGAAAACAAATTATAAGCCAAAGATTTACATCAGGCCAAGCTCTTCTTCCCCTATAACGAACACAGAAACCAGTTTTGCATAAAACTCAGATAATAGTGTTCCCATAAACATGTGTTGGGGTAATTAAAGGGTGAATTTTATTCAACTAAGAGATTACTGAGAAAACGATAGCAAAAGGACTCAGGGTAATGAGGAAAATATTTAACTGTATAAATAAGTTTAAAATGGTGGATCAGTGGGACAGAATAAAATGCAGCTATATGCCCAGACAAGGTGCAAATCTGGTGACTAACAAAAATGGGATAGGAAGAGGCAAAGAATGTGAGAGGTAGAGGAAGTTTGCTGGTTGCCTCATCTGTATTAGCCAGGAATCAAAGATACTTAAAGCTCACAAACCAAGATAAAGAAACATTAGCATACTTAAAAGTGCATAGCTAAGTACTAAGAAAGGTAACATTATTCATAGAATTTGGGTCATGGAGAGTGAAGAGGAGCTATAGTCAAGGAAGAAACATTCTCCTGATAACATATAAAGTTGCAATTATAATGGTAACCAACCTTTGACACAAAAAATTTTTTTAATCTCTGTACATGACAGAAGTGCTACTCACAGAGTGAGGAAAACACATAGGAAAAGACCTTTAAAAAATCATAAACACATAAACATAAAGTAACAGGTAAACCTCAGGTCAAATGTCTCTATTATATTAATAAATATAAATGAGTTCAACATTTCTGTTAGTAGAAAAGATTTCAGGTTGGATCATAAAACCAACTCACCTCTATACTAGATAAAAGCAACACTTCAGAAAGCTTGAAGATAAAAGTATGGGTAGAGGTAGGCACGTCAAATGCAATTGAAAAGGAGGCAGGATCACAAACTGTAATATCAGACCAAGTGGAATTCAGGCCAGAATAAGAAAAGAAGGACACTTTATAATGCTAACTTGTAAAATCACGATGAAAACATATCACCCCTGCACTAAATAGCAGTGACGTTTATGAGAAAGATTAAAGGAGACACAAGGAGAAGTAAACAGAAGCAAACTAGTGGTAAGAAATCTTAGTTCTTCTCTTTCAGCCATGACAGATAAGTGCAGAAAATTATGAATATAGAAGTTGTAAGTAATGTTATATGATAGATTGATATATAACCTAACATTCTATCCTGACAATAGAAAATTCATACCTTTTAAAATGGCCCTGGCCTCTCATAAAAGTAGACTACACATTGGGCCCCAAAGAAACCCTCAATCAATCCCCTAAACTAACAACAAGACAAGCAATATTTTCTGATCAGAGTGCAGCAAAACTAGTGGTTAATAAAATTGTATAACTAAAAAAGTCTTTAAACCTGAAAATAATGTTTAAAAGCCCTATCTCTTGAATACTTCTATAAACCCTATAGTCCTTGGGTAAAAGATGAAATACAAATGAAAACTATCAAATGTCTAGATAGGCTCTGTCTAATATGGTTGACATCAGCCATCGGTGGCTGCTTAAAATTAAATTAAATTAAAAATTGAGTTTCTCTCTCACACACTCAAACCACATTTTGACAGCTCAATGGCTACCAAAGGCTAGTAGCTATCACACCAGACAGGGCAGATACAGAAAATTTCCATTGTCACAGAATGTTCTATTGGATAGTACTGGTCTAAAATATAATTATAACAAAAACACTACCTATGAGAATGTACAGGGAATAGCTAAAGCAGTGCACAATAAAATCTTCATAACATTAAAAACATATGTCAAAAATGATGGAAAAAAACACAAAAAGTTAGGAAAAGACCTTCAACATTGGCCTTTAATAATGATAAAGGCTTTTAAAGGCTCATAAAGAATTTAACAAGTTAGAAAACAGAAAAAATGTAGCACCAATAAATAAATTCAAAAACTACTTATAAGAAAAATATATGAATTACTGGAAAAGCTACTTTTTTTTTTTTTTTTTTTTAACATCTTTATTGAAGTATAATTGCCTTACAATAGTGTGTTAGCTTCTGCTTTATAACAAAGTGAATCAGTTATACATATACAATATGTTCCCATTTCTCTTCCCTCTTGCATCTCCCTCCCTCCCACCCTCCCCATCCCACCCCTCTAGGTGGTCACAAAGCACCGAGCTGATCTCCCTGTGCTATGCGGCTGCTTCCCACTAGCTATCTATCTTACATTTGGTAGTGTATATATGTCCATGACACTCTCTTACCCTGTCACATCTCCCCCCACCCCCTCCCCATATCCTCAAGTCCATTCTCTAGTAGGTCTGTGTCTTTATTCCCGTCTTGCCACTAGGTTCTTCATGGCCTTTTTTTTTTTTTTTTTCCTTAGATTCCGTATATATGTGTTAGCATACTGTATTTGTTTTTCTCTTTCTGACTTACTTCACTCTGTATGACAGACTCTAACTCCATCCACCTCATTACAAATACCTCCATTTCATTTCTTTTTACGGCTGAGTAATATTCCATTGTATATATGTGCCACATCTTCTTTACCCATTCATCTGTCGATGGACATTTAGGTTGCTTCCATGTCCTGGCTATTGTAAATAGAGCTCCAATGAATATTGTGGTACATGACACTTTTTGACCTATGGTTTTCTCAGGGTATATGCCCAGTAGTGGGATTGCTGGGTCGTATGGTAGTTCTATTTGTAGTTTTTTAAGGAACCTCCATACTGTTCTCCATAGTGGCTGTATCAATTTACATTCCCACCAACAGTGCAAGAGTGTTCCCCTTCCTCCACACCCTCTCCA
Organism: Balaenoptera ricei; assembly: GCF_028023285.1. NCBI lineage: Eukaryota > Metazoa > Chordata > Mammalia > Artiodactyla > Balaenopteridae > Balaenoptera > Balaenoptera ricei. The sequence continues at coordinate 24,928,977 of NC_082640.1, forward strand.
GCATTTATTGTTTCTAGATTTTTTGATGATGGCCATTCTGACCGGTGTGAGATGATATCTCATTGTAGTTTTGATTTGCATTTCTCTAATGATTAATGATGTTGAGCATTCTTTCATGTGTCTGTAGGCCATCTGTATATCTTCTTTGGAGAAATGTCTATTTAGGTCTTCTGCCCATTTTTGGATTGGGTTGTTCGTTTTTTTGTTATTGAGCTGCATGAGCTGCTTGTAAATCTTGGAGATTAATCCTTTGTCAGTTGCTTCATTTGCAAATATTTTCTCCCATTCTAAGGGTTGTCTTTTGGTCTTGTTTATGGTTTCCTTTGCTGTGCAAAAGCTTTTAAGTTTCATTAGGTCCCATTTGTTTATTTGTGTTCTTATTTCCATTTCTCTGGGAGCTGAGTCAAAAAGAATCTTGCTGTGATGTATGTCATAGAGTGTTCTGCCTATGTTTTCCTCTAAGAGTTTGATAGTGTCTGGCCTTACACTTAGGTCTTTAATCCATTTTGAGTTTATTTTTGTGCATGGTGTCAGGGAGTGTTCTAATTTCATACTTTTACATGTACCTGTCCAATTTTCCCAGCACCACTTATTGAAGAGGCTGTCTTTTCTCCACTGTATATGCTTGCCTCCTTTATCAAAGATAAGGTGACCATATGTGTGTGGGTTTATCTCTGGGCTTTCTATCCTGTTCCATTGATCTATATTTCTGTTTTTGTGCCAGTACCAAACTGTCTTGATTACTGAAGCTTTGTAATATAGTCTGAAGTCAGGGAGCCTGATTCCCCCAGCTCCATTTTTCGTTCTCAAGATTGCTTTGGCTATTCGGGGTCTTTTGTGTTTCCATACAAATTGTGAAATTTTTTGTTCTAGTTCTGTGAAAAATGCCAGTGGTAGTTTGATAGGGATTGCATTGAATCTGTAGATTGCTTTGGGTAGTAGAGTCATTTTCACAATGTTGATTCTTCCAATCCAGGAACATGGTATATCTCTCCATCTATTTGTATCATCTTTAATTTCTTTCATCAGTGTCTTATAATTTTCTGCATACAGGTCTTTTGTCTCCTTAGGTAGGTTTATTCCTAGATATCTTATTCTTTTTGTTGCAATGGTAAACGGGAGTGTTTTCTTAATTTCACTTTCAGATTTTTCGTCATTAGTGTATAGAAATGCAAGAGATTTCTGTGCATTAATTTTGTATCCTGCTACTTTACCAAATTCATTGATTAGCTCTAGGAGTTTTCTGGTAGCCTCTTTAGGATTCTCTATGTATAGTATCATGTCATCTGCAAATAGTGACAGCTTTACTTCTTCTTTTCCGATTTGGATTCCTTTTATTTCTTTGTCTTCTCTGATTGCTGTGGCTAACACTTCCAAAACTATGTTGAATAATAGTGGTGAGAGTGGGCAACCTTGTCTTGTTCCTGATCTTAGTGGAAATGGTTTCAGTTTTTCACCATTGAGGACAATGTTGGCTGTGGGTTTGTCATATATGGCCTTTATTATGTTGAGGAAAGTTCCCTCTATGCCTACTTTCTGCAGGGTGGAAAAGCTACTTTTTACAGAGGGTAAAAATTCAATATAAAAAATAAGAAACAAAAGGGAGTATACCAAAGGAACAGAGAAAATGAAAATTATAATATGAGACCACTTTGCTCAATTCTGAAAATGATTTCAATACCTGGAAAAAATGGATAATTTTCCAGGAAAATGTAACTTACCAAAGCTGACACCAGATGAAATAGAGAAAAATCTAAAATGACTTATTTCCATAGAAAAATCAGAGAGATAACAAAGAGGTAGGCAGCTTCACAGGGAAATGCTACCAAAACTAAAGAGCAGAGAATTTCAATGTTGTGGAAACTATTGCAGAGCATTAAAAAATCTCTCCAAATTATTTTTTTAAAGCAAGTATAATATTAATACCAAAATGTGATGAAATTTTTAAAAGTCTTATCAACAAACTTTATTCATGAATAGTAATTCCAAAACCATAAATAAAATATTAACAAATGGAATTCAGCAACACGTTAAAATAATTATAATCACGTTAGACCTAGCCAAGAATTCAAGGATGATTCAATAGTTGGAAATCTAACTTATCATATTAGTAGAAAAATCTTGTGGTTATCTACATAGTCTCTCAAATGACATTTTAAAAAACTCAATAACCATTCTTGATGAAAATAATCAATAAAGTCGGAATACATGGACACTACTTTAACATGATAAAATATGTGTATCTCAGTTCAAAAGCCAGCACTAGGGACATTCCCATTAAATATCAGAATCACATCCAGGATGCCCACCAACATCATTATTATTTAATATTTCACTGTAGAATTAAATATGAAATTTAACAAAAGAAAAAAATTCAGATTTAAAGATGGAACAGAAAATATAAAACCATCACTCTATGCAGAAGACAATACAACTGAATACTTGGAAAACTAAAGTGAGCCAATTAATCAATTTTTAAAACTATAAGAGAATTACTAAAGTAATAGAGTACAAAATTATATAGAAATCACTAACTTTCATATATATGAACAGTAGCCAGTTAGAAGATAGAATGGAAGCAAAGACCTCTTTTATAATTGTAATCCAAAGAAAAAATAGATAAAACTTAACACAAAATGTGCAATATTGAGGTGGAGAAGACTTTTAAAACATGAATTAAAGACTGCCTTATTCCATCTGGGCTGCTGTAATAGGACACCACAGAATGGGTGGCTTATCAACATTTATTCCTCACAGTTCTGGAGAGGCTGGGAGCCCAAGATCAAGGCACCAGCAAGCAGACTTGGTGTCTGGTGAGGACGTCTGGTGAGGACCCACTTCTTGGTTCATAGACGGTGTGTTCTTACTGTGTCCTCACATGGAGGAAGGAGTGAGGCAGCTCTGCCCTCATGACCTAATCTCCTCCCAAAATCCCCACTGCTAAATAGCATCACATTGGGAGTTAGGGTTTCAACATATGAGGTTTGGGAGAACACAATCAGTCCATAGCAAAGACACAAAAGAAGACATCTACTCTTAGACTTAGCAATTACACTTCTGGCCACTTATCTCACAGATGTCCCGGCAGATATTGAAAAGATGTATCACAAGAATTACAGCGCTGTCTGTAATTGCAGAAGATTGGAAATTAACAAAATATCTATGCATGGTGAGGTGGTTAATAACACAGGGTATCTACTTTGACATATACAAATAAAGGAACTTTCTATATATTGATATGGAAAGATGTCCGAGCTATAGTATCATCTGAAGTAGCAAGATGAAGAACAATGTGATTAGAGTTTTCCTTCTGGTGTTAAAAAGGGAGAAAAGAATATATACTTACCTTATTTGTATGCATTGCTACTTAGGAAGGAGACATCAGAAATCCAGGACAATGATAAACTGTAGATGGGTAGTAGGCATTTGAAGGAGTCTTTTCACTGCATTCCTTTTAATATATTTTAAATTGTTTAAACTATGTGTGTGAATTACCTATTCAAAAGTAAATATAAGATATTTAGAAGAAGTACTCATGCAGATCGTTTAGAGAATGGTGCATGTCAGCCTAAGCTAGCGTTTCCATCACTGCCTTAAATCAGAATTTGGGGCCTGACTGTGAATGTTGCAGGGTGAAGGGAGTTGGAAGGCTGCTGATATACCCCCTATGAGGCTATGGAGAGTTTTTTTTCTGGAACCTGGCTTTAAATGAAAAACGCTTGCTCTAATTTTCCAGTGTGCGCAAGTCAGTGAAATACTTGAACAAATGTCCCAGCTATTGTTGGCTGTTCCCCCAGAGTGGACAGAGTTTTCCTGGATGGTCCACTGGTTCCTGCAGACTGCAGAGCTCTTCAGAGACGGCAAGATTGAAGGTGGAAAGACAAACTCCGTAGCACTGGTATTAGTGATTTTTCTTGTAAAGGACCATATTTTGATGTGATATCATTGAAGCTCTATGTTCGATGACTTCTGTGACATACTCCTATCAGGCAGATCCAACTGTACTGGGGCAAATTGATCACTGTGCTATTTACTCCACATAAATTATCTTTAAGGTGTAGGGGGAGATACATCTATTTGGACATCTGTACTTAACTGATTGCAGACCGTAGTGGACTGGCCAGTTCTGTCCTTCTTGCAGGTGCTGGGAAATGATAAGAGCTCAATCTATGTTAGAAGCAACAATCACACACAAGGGGTACAACTTGTTTTTTTTAAATATATGTCAACCAGAAGTTTAAAGGATGAGAATTGCAACCATCCTTCCCTCCACCCTGAATAGTAGTTTAATTTAGAATAACAAATATTTTAACGTGTACCAGGACCGTGCCACTTCCTTGCTTTGGAAAGGAATATGCACAGTTTGTGTGAACATTCACCCACCACCTGATCTACACCTGCCCAGGGCTCCTAAGAAAGTGTGTGAAAGATAGAAATCCATCTTCCTCTGCCAGTTTCAGAAGGTTGCTGCCACCTATAGGTGGCTGTGAGCATCTGCACATCAGTGATGTCTAAGAGTGAAGGGAGAGAAAAACCTAAGCAGAGGAGCAGAGAGAATAAAGAGGCATAATTATATGGAAGTTAAGGGCCACACAGAGAGCAAAGGAAGCCATCCTCTCTGCCTGTGACACAGCTCTTTCCAACCTTCACCTCTGTCATTTAGAATCCTTAGGGCATCCAAGGGCCTTTAGGTGACTGACATAAGGTAATCCACTTTACTAGACCCATGATGGGGAAAGGAGAAAACCAAAAGAAAAAAAAAAAAAAAAGCAAACTCTGACTCAGAATCTTAAGGCTATATAAATTCTACTTTACAAAAGGAAACAGCCACCAGCCTGGGCTTGTCGGCTTAGCCTCTGTGGTGTATTTATATTCAAATGTATGTTTTTCAATTAGTTCTTTAAAAGTATTTGTTTCCTTTGCATATATTCTATAAATCCTAGAGTCATTAACTCTAGTAGGTGGAGGGGACTTTTGAAAGCAATCCAGTCTACACTTTAACCCCAAGTATGGAGGTTCCTCAAAAAAACCAAAAATAGAGTTGCAATGTGATCCAGCAATCCCACTCCTGGGCATATACCCAGACAAAACTATAATTCAAAAAGATACATGCACCCCTATGTTCATAGCAGCACCATTTACAATAGCCAAGACATAGAAACAACCTAAATGTCCATTGACAGATGAATGGATAAACATGTGGTACATATATACTATGGAATATTACTCAGCCACCAAAAAGAATGAAATAATGCCATTTGCAGCAACATGGATGGACCTAGAGATTATCATACTAAGTGCAGTAAGTCAGAGAAAGACAAATATCATATGATATTACTTATATGTGGAATCTAAAATATGATACAAATCAACATACCTATAACACAAAAACAGATTCACAGACATAGAGGACAGGCTTGTGGTTGCCAAGGGGGATGGAGGGAGGAGGTGGGAAGGATTGGGAGTTCGGGATGAGCAGCTGCCAACTATTGTATATAGGATGGATAAATCACAAGGTCCTACTGTATAGCACAGGGAACTATATTCAGTATCCTGTGACAAGCCATAACGGAAAAGACTATGAAAAAAATATATACATATATGCATAACTTAGTCACTTTGCTATACAGAAGAAATTAATACAACATTGTAAATCAACTATATTTCAATAAAATAAAAAAAATTAAAATCTATATCCTGAACATGTCTGTACACGATCACGGCCCTGCCCATCTTTCCAATTTCATCTCGAATCCTGTGCCATCTCTCTCATCACCCTCCAGCCACACAGGCTCCTTGATACTTTTCCTCCTCGCTCACCGTTTCCGCCTTGGGGTCTTTACCCTTCTCATCCTTGTACTTAGAACCCTCTTGTCCCAGCTCTTCCCATGGCTGCTTCTCACGCTTCAGCTTCACCATCATTATTGTTCCAGAGAGAAGCCCTTCTTACCTCCTTGTCATTGTCAATCAAATCGTCCTATTTATTTCCTTCTCTTTTTGCTTTTCAAAGGGTTTTTTTGTTTTTAGTTATTTACTAGTACCTGCTCCCTTCACTAGAATATAAGCTCATCTTGTTCCCAATTATGTCGTAAAACAAAATAGATGCTCAATACACATTCATTGAATGGATAACAAATGACTCCCTCTCAAATGTTATTGAAAAACGCCAAACTACTCCTTTTTCAATGTCCCCAGAAACTGATAACAAAAGAAGGAGAATCTAGAACTGTGTCCCTGGTGAACTCTGTCTCTCACTGAACTTTTCTGATGCCCAGCATCTTTCTAGGGCCGCCTGTTCTGTGCCGCAGATTGCCCCTTCATTTGGTTTACTGTACGTCCCATGAGGAAAAAAAGAAATTTGCCTTTAAATAGTACAAATTAGCCCTTCCAGTTAAATTAGGGTGAAATCATCTAACACAGTCTATTTGGTACAATTTCACTCCAAGGGACAATAAATACCAAATCTAATCACATGGACACAGTAGTTTGCTCGCGACTCAAGCCATGTATATTCTCTAAATGAACTTGTAAAGCATCAGCGCCTCTAATTAAAGTCAGCACCCACTGTGGCTTCAATTCCCTTGAGATTCTTTCCTCCGAAAACCAAGAAAATCTCACTTGTTTTTTTCTGACCCAGAAATCTTGCTCAATGGCCTAGTCTGGTCATTAATGTACTCTATGAATCAACTCTTCTCTTCTGCTCCCTTTGTGAAAATTGTAGAAATTTGCCATACAGCATGAGCACTGGAAAGAGAGCTTTACATGCAATTCGTCATTTCCTGACCATGTTATTTTGCATGCCTGAACTTGATTCTCCTTGTTGTTGACAAAGCCTGGGTCATGACATCTCTTCTCCACATTGTAAAGGACCAAAGGAAATAATACTATGTGGAAATGCATTTTGAAATCTGAAAAGACCAAATATAAACGACTCATTCTTGTTCTGTTTTACTTATAAGAGGACATCTAGAAAAATGACCCTGTGGTGTGGTTGAGAGTTCATTGGACCAGGAGACCTTGCACATGGGGCTGACCTTGACTGAGACATAGCGTCTTGACCTTGAAAATGAGGAACTTGGATGAATTCATCCTGCAGCTTTTTCCAGCTCTAATGTGTGAAGATTTGTTATTGCAAATAAGGCTTCAGATATTAAAATGCAGTGACAGTGCCCTCCTTCTCTCAAACCTATCTACATTTTATTTATAGGCGAAAAGCCACATTCTGTGAAAGCCCATAGAATTGAAATGCTGAATACTTTTATATTTACTGTTAAATATTTATTTAGAGCTCACCATATGCCAGACACAATGATTCAAACTTTTATGATCCTGTAGGGCTTAAAAAGCACTTTTACTGTGTCTGGTGTGAGTCTCTCAAATGGCCTCTGATGGAAGGCCAGACAGCGATGACCAGGCCCATTTCACAGAGGGAGAAGAGGGAGGGGAGAGGAATTGTGAACTGCCCAGTTTCTCAGATCCCATGCAAGTCAGATGGGGTGCAAGTCAGGTCACAAATTCTTGGATTTTTGAACTTACAGTAACTCCCCTACATATGAACAAGTTCCGTTCCAAGAGCACATTTGTAAGTCCAATTTGTTTGTAAGTCCAACAAAGTTAGCCTAGGTACCCAACTAACACAATCAGCTATATAGTACTATACTGTAATAGGTTTCCATTGTTATTGCTTGGCGCTTTTTAGCAGTACCAGCTACATCACCGCTGCTTTTACGCTTGCTTCCGGACATCCTGGGCTTGAAATAAAGATACTGTACTACTGTACTCTATACAGTGCTGTACAGTAAAGTACACAAAAGCACAACCACTTGTAGAGGAGGCACACGATGACAATGTACGCCAGACACTTGAACTGACTTACGTGATTGGACATGCAAACGCACGTTCGCAGCTTTGAAAGTTCACAAGTTGAAAGTTTGTACGTAGGGGACTTACTGTATGTTCTTTCAACTCGGGTGGATGGTTATGGGACAGTTACGGGGGCCTGTTCTCAAGACGGCAACTGACTAAGACAGCTCCAGGACTTTGGCAGATAAAGCTACCATAAATGGGATAGGGTTAGAAAATCACAACCCTCAGACGTATCAAGAAAATGTAGTTTCTATAGTCTGTGAAGCTCCTCTTAGGAGGCCCCACTTCCCTTCTGTTGGTGTGATTCCATGATTTGAACATTGGCTTCAGGTTTAACTTAGTCGTTTGGGAAAATTTCTAGTTCTTTCAGTTTTATCCTTCCCTCTATTTGGCCCTAAGACCGTGTCTGGGGCTTGAGAGAATCTGGTGGAGGGAAGAGAGCCTTGACTTGGTGTGGTCTTCAAGTGTGTTGCTGGGTTGTGCCCTTTCAGTTGGCCAAGTCCCATTCCGACGTGTCCTGGTGGTATCTGTGGGGGTGCCCGTGGGGGGTAAACTTGTGGACTATCCTTTTCCATTGTTAGCGCTGCGCAATCATGTCCTCCTGAGTACACCTCCCCGCAGCAACCCCAGGCTTCCCAGACACCTCTGAGTTGTGATTATTTCTCCTCCGCTTTGCACTCAAGGCCCTTGTCACTGCCCCGCTGAATCTAGCTCCAGCTAAAGAAATCACCTGACTCAAAACTCACTGCAGCCCTCAGACCTGAAGCTCCATTTCCCCTGGTCACAGCCTCTGGGAGGGCACGCAGCCATGGAGAGCCAGTGACCCATCACATTCTCGCGCCCTCTCTCTCTCTCTCTCAAAACTCAACAAAGGACTCAGAAACTATAGTCAGCATAGGCCAGGGGTTTGAGCCAAAAGATCCTCTATCAGGACCAGTACCATGGCAAGTCAAAGCCATATGTAAGCTTAAATCACATGGGAGCAAGAAAATCATAAATCGTCATAATAATCATGGCTACTATCTATCGAAGTGCTCATCGTGGTGTGTACTATGTGAAGTGTTTTACATGTGTTATTTGTTTAATTTTTCTAACTCCCACCAAGATATAGATAGATAGGTATAGACCTATCTATATCTTATATCTAAATCAATCTATCTATCCTTCCATCATATCTATCTATCTACCTACCTATCTATCCATCTATCTATCTAAAAATATACTCCAGTGGTTTTTAACTGGGGGCAATTTTGTCCCCCAGGGATATTTGCAATACCTATCTGGAGACATTTTTGGCCTCCAGTGGGTAGACACCAGAGATGCTGCAAAACATCCTATAATGCACAGGACAGTCACCTCAGGAAAGAATTATCTAGTCCAAAATGTCAATAATGCCAAGACTGAGAAACCCTAATCTCCCCACGTGTAGAAGCTGGTTGCATAAATGGGAGGGTTTCTAGATATAATAATAATAATAGCTAACTTTGAGGGAGGACCATTTCCACATACTCCCTTATTATTATCCCCATCTTACAGTGGAGGAAACTGAGTCCTAGAGCATAATTTACTCAACTGACACATTTAGTAAATGACAGCTGAAATGTAGACCAATTAAACAACTGAGTCTAGATTCCTAACCATTATGTCGTATTGGTCTTCAATATACTAGTTTCATTGCAGTTTTTTTCATCATGTTGGTCTGATAAGCCTAATCTTTTTTGACTGAAGAAAGCATGGGTGGCTGAAGGGGGTCTGTGCTGCACCAAGCAGAACCTTCTTGCAAGTAAAATGAAAATGACTTTGCAACAACTGGGGGAAAGAGAGATTATAAACAAATAAAAGTGTCTGGTTCACTCCAGTGCACTGATTTACGACCAGCAGTAGAGTCCCTCTGAGAAAGAATACTATAGGATGATTCATATTTGGCATCAAATACGCTGCCTCTAGCTGAGGAAACTGGCAGGTTCTCACCTTCTCAAATAAATATTTAAGTGCACCACACTGTCATTTATTAGGTTTTCTGAAGACTTCAAGTGTGAGTGTCTTGTCCAGAATGCTGACTTTCTAAGGATGCTTTATCTGATCATCTGGAACTTAAAAAAGAATTGCTTTTGGGCCTTTGGGGGATTTCAGAACCACTTCTGGGAGCCATTTCTCTTTTGTAAGATTGAGACCACCTTTGCTATCATTGCTGGTTTGCTCTGTGTAGCAACCGGTATTGAGGGCCTTCCTGGCACATGGGATGTGAGTCATCTTCCTTTTATGCAAATGTGGAAAACAACGTCCAGACTCCCCTTTTGCTGTCGGCACAAAATCAAGTTGAGTTCTCCTGGCCCACTGAGGATTGTAATCCCAGACCTAGGCATCCCATGAGGGAGGAAGTAAGGTCTAGAGATGGGTAATGCCAGCCAGAAGAGAGAGCCTCTCATATTCATTGAAAAATATTAATTGGTCTCAGTTCATTCCCCCAGGGACCACTGGAAATAGTCTCATTGTGACTTTGAAGGACAGAGAATGACCCCAGGAACTGAACCCCTAGGAGACTCAGACATCCTTGCAAGTGTTGTTGGCTGGGTCCCTGGGCATAAATGGAGCTGTGATCGGAGTTGAAGAATCTGGGAGTGTGTGTAGGGGAGGAGGGCAAAGAGGTGGGAAGGTCAGATGGAATCTGGAAAAAAGATCAAAATAAGGAATGGAAAATAAATACTATAAAATGGATAACCAACCAGGACCTACTATATAGCACAGGGAACTCTACTCAGTATTCTGTAATAACCTATATGGGAAAAGAATCTGAAAAAAAATGAATATATGTATGTATATATGAATATATAAATGAATATATATATGAATATATATATGCATATATCTATAACTGATTCACTTTGCTATATACCTGAAACTAACACAACACTGTAAATCAACTATATTCCAATAAAATTTTTTAAAAAAGAACTACCCAAGATTCCATATCATTCCTTATTTAAACTTTTTGAAGACTGCAGAAATGAGATTCATCAACTCTTTTCCTTAAAAAACAAAAACAAAAACAAAAACAAAAAAAACCTTTGGGACTTCCCTGGTGGTGCAGTGGTTAAGAATCCGCCTATCAATGCAGGGGACAGGGGTTCGATCCCTGGCCTGGGAAGATCCCACATGCCGCGGAGCAACTAAGCCCGTGCGCCACAACTACTGAGCCTGCGCTCTAGAACCTGTGAGCCACAACTACTGAAGCCCGCTCACCTAGAGCCCATGCTCCTCAACAAGAGAAGCCACCGCAATGAGAAGCCCGCGCACCACAACCAAGAGTAGACCCCGCTCACCGCAACTAGAGAAAGCCCGCGCGCATCAATGAAGACCCAGCACAGCCAAAAATAATTAATTAATTAATTAGTTAATTAAAAATACAAAAAAAAAGCCCTTTACTTCCCAAGCCTACTGAGAGGGGAGGGACAACCCTCTCCTCCAAGGGGAAACCAGTTCGATTTATTGCTGTTTCATGGAAGCAGCTTGATCCACCAGGGATGAACCAAAGTGGGGCTTTTGTTTAACATTAATGGCTGAGGTTGGCTCTTAAAAGCCTGTCATTTAAATGAACAAAGGAGCAATTGCTTCCTGACAGCAGTGGTGGGAAAATGGAAGCCTGGGCTTTGATGTTTCACCCACCAATCTCCACTCATCTACTTACTCCACTTTATCCCTTGACCTGTCTGTCTAATCATTTCACCTCCTTTCTGCAAAGAATTACTGCTGTCTCTAGCACACGCGGTGATCTTCCTGCTTGGTGATTTCAAGTACCCCTTTGACAAGAGGTCACTATTGCTCATCCATCCTTTCAGCAATAAATTATATGGGTTCTTCCCTTTGGGTGTGGGCTAACAGGTGAATGGAGATTAGGGCAAAGGGTTGGACTGGTCACTGTCTGGAAGAGGGAAGCCTGTGGCTTCCCCTTCACCACCTGGAGGTCAAGTCCAGCATCCGAATCACCCAGCTCTCACAGTGCCTGGATAAAAGCAGAATCACCATATTATACTAAAGAACCACTGTTGCTCTGAAAATACTAAGGACCATCTCCGTAAGCAGATAGGTTCGGGGGTCCCCGGGAGAAAGAGAACCAGCTTTCTTAGACCATTTTGGTCTAAGCCATTTTGTGATCTAAGCCTGGCCACAGTGCTTGCCCTTGAACAAGTCTTCTTAATCAATGATCTTAAAGGAAATAAGGGAATGCAGGAACAAAGGAAAAGCAGTCAGAAAACAATAGTTCAGCAATTAAAACAGAGTCCTAGTTCCTCCGCAAGGGATATACATAGTAATATATCTTTGAGTTCTGCTGGGACTAAGGTCCCCACCCACGTGGAGGACAGATGATGATGTTGACCCTCCTGACTTCAATCAACTAAGGCTTGGACTCTGTCAACCTCTGCCCCAATTCTACGCTGAGTTCTCCTCTGTTCCAGCCCCTTCATGAATATGCATGTATCCTTAGCTTAAAACTTCCCCAATTTTGCTGTTGAGGCGACACTGCTTTGGGAAAGATCCTGGTATTCTCCTCTCTTGCTGCAAGTAATAAATCCTTCCTTCTCCCGATCTTCGGCTTGGTTGTGTCTATCAGCTGGACATCCACCAAGAGGCGAACCTAGTTTTCAGGTAACATGTTGGCTAAAGAATAAACCATCACTGCAGAGTATTCCTTTGTTTTATTGTATTTGAGGGAGGAAAGGGACTTAGTGCTCCCAGTGGTCCCAACTTTGAAAGCAGCAAGAGAAAAGTGAGAAGTCTACAGATTCTGTTGGACTCGCTTAGAGCCACTTTTAACCCAGGAGACATCTATGTCTCCCCCCAGACCTATGAAATCCCAACACTGGTCGAGACAGTCCTGGTCTGAAATCTCTAAAAAAAATATTGTCTCGGACGAAGTGAGAGAGTGGCATGGACATACATACACTGCCAAATGTAAAATAAATAGCTAGTGGGAAGCAGCCGTGTAGCCCGGGGAGATCAGCTCGGTGCTTTGTGACCACCTAGAGGGGTGGGATAGGGAGGGTGGAAGGGAGATGCAAGAGGGAGGGGATATGGGGATATATGTATACATATAGCTGATTCACTTTGTTATACAGCAGAAACTAACACACCATTGTAAAGCAATTATACTCCAATAAAGATGTTAAAAAAAAAAAAAAGGATTGTCTCTTGTTCTGTTCCAAACTTCACTTTTATTTCCCCCAAGAAGTATACGATGAGGCTTAGGTGGCAGTACAGTGCAGGGACTAAGAATGTGGAAACTGCTGTCCGATTAAAGGGATTTGTATCATATTTCAGACACTTGCTGGTAGTGGGACCTTGAGAAAATTTAAGCTCCAGTTCCCTTATCTGTAAAATGGTGATAATAATTTTAACATAGTAGTATTCTTCTGAGGGCTAGAGTAGCCCACAGACTTGGTATTGTGCCTGGTCCATAATAAATTTTTGATAAATACCAGCATTGTTAGAATTATTATTGCCTCTAACTACTACTATTAGCAGCATGTACGCTATGGAATTCAAGTTAGATGAGTCACCAAAGCCATCCTACATTGCAAATTGCCTAACCGTGGCCTTCCACAAGGAAAATACTTAATAAACATGCTGAATTTGGAAGGAAAGGTGAAAGAGAAGGAGAGAGAAGTCACAAAACACTCAATAAACATTGATTAAGTGGCTGGCAAAGCGGGGACTTGCATATAAAAGAATCTGTCAAGTCTTGTCACTCCCTGCCCCTTTCTGAGGGCCTAACCATGAGTGGTCCCATGGGCACAGTCAAAGGCCTGTAACAGGAGAGAGCATGGAACATGCAAAGTACGGACAGGAGCTCAGAGGCAGAGCACGTAGAGTAAGGATGGGCAGTAAGTCCGGGAGACAGGCAGGGCAAAGCCATGCAGGAAGTTTTAGGTCATGGTGAGGACTTTGGTCCTTATCCTAAGAGCAATAAAGCCACAAAAGAATTTTAACCAAGGAGTGTTTATGATTACATTTGTATTTTGAGAAGACTACTCTTGAGAGCAATTTGGGTGGGACTAGAGTAAAAGAAGGTGATAGATCCGTTAGTAGACCATTGCAGCTGTCTAGGCAAGAAATGGATTCGCTGGGACCGGGGTTGGGGTGGAAGAAGTAGAAAAAAGTAATCTGGAGTCAAAATCAAGAGGACATGTCTATGAATTCATGGAGGAAGGGGTTGAAAAAGAGGATGGTCTCAACTCTGACTCCTAGTGTTGACTAGTAGGAGTGTATGGTTGGTAGGGCCATAACCTGAGTTCATTTTGAGATGTTCCTGAGATATCAGAAATATTAACTAGAATGTTGGCTATGCTAATCGGGAGCTCAAAAGACAGGTTGGGGCTGAATTTAGAAGTCATTAGATGGTAATAAGAATTTTGCAGCATTAGCCAAAGTAAATGAGAAGTTAAGGATATTTTAAGGTCAATGATTCTTGAGTGTGTACAAATGCTGAGGGGAATGAGAGAGAACATTGGAAGATTCAGGAGGAAGAAAGAATAATTAATTGCATAAGGAATTCCATCAATTTGTCTGTGTTTTGAAAGAATTTATACCTTTCATACTTCAAAAAGGATTCAAAATAACATAATATTTCAAAATACAACAAACAAAACAAAAAAGTATCAATGGTTGGGACTGATTTTTTTTTTTAATATTTAAAATCACTATCAGAAGATGGTAATGCATTTAGGGGTCTGGGATTAGTTGATCTGTCAGGATGACTGAAATTAACGAAAATCCTCAATGGGATCAAATCGACCCCAAATTTGATTTTGTAAATGAAATTTTATTGGCGCACGAACATGCCCATTCACTTATGGATTGTCAATGGCTGTTTTCCCACTACAATGGCAGAGTTGAACTGAGATTGTATGGCCTGTGAAAACCTAAACTATTTACTATCTGTGCCTTCATAGAAAAAGTCTGTCCATCCCTGCAATAGGAGGACTGGATCTTCTCACTAGAGAAGTCCGAAGGCAGGACAATCTCCAGGATGGTTGCCTCAGGGGATCAACCATGTCATCCTGCACTAGTTTCTTCCCATTTCTTGGCTCTTCCCTTCTCAGTGTGTGAGTTTCCTCCTGAGGCTGGGGCTTGTCATGGTTGCAAGAGGACTAGGGCAACATGTTTTCCACAAAGTAGGTGAGACAGTGAAACCTCGTCACCAATCATGGAATATAATTTTTTTTCCCTCTTGTTCTGATTGAACCTACCTGGATGGCATACTCCCCTGGATTGATTAGGGTCACAAAGGAAATGACACAACACAAATGGCAGAGTAATGGGATGGTGTGGGGAGGTGGGAGGTTGAGGGAGTTTATTTTCCCGGTGGGTAACGTCACCTTCCTCTGAAGAACAAAGTTGTGCAAGGCGGGCGGGCTCAATTAAGGAGAGTTAGAATTCTCCTAAGAGCAAAAATGGAGAAAATGGATACTAGATAGACAACCTACAAACGTGAGTCACCATCACTGCCTCCTGCATTTGAGCAGCACATTTATTCAGCGCTTCCTAGCCAAGACATATTATAATTATAATGATAATGATAATTTTTAAATTATATGACAAAGGAAAGCATCTGATTCTATCTACATAAGTTCTTCTGCAAAAAGTCTTTCTCCCAGCAGTTCCAACAGCACGCGTTAGAGGCTCAGACTGAAAAGAGGTGGAAGAGACAGATCCCCTAAGCCCTCCTTTCAAGACCTGTGAACAAGGTCAAAAGCAAGATGGAACAGGACTCTGGGGAGAGAGAGAGAGAGAAAGCAGGAGTCAGGGGAAGAGATTTTTAGATGTGAGGTATTCAAAAGTGCTTGAAAGTGAAGGAGAAGAAACGGAGAAAAGGAGACATTGATGATAAAGAAAGGAGAAGCAGATAAAAGTGTTACCGAGGAGCTTAACGGTAATCCACATGGCAGGCATGTGATCTGCAAATATCAGTTAGAAAAGGAAGCAGAAGCTGGGAGGGGAAACTGACATACCCCTGTTTTCCATTGTTCAAGTCACATCCTTCCATGCTCTTAACTCATACCTTCATTGAGAAGATTCTGTTTTTAGAAGTTCTCCCAGTGTTGTTTTGGTGTCCAAGCTTGTCCCCTCAGGCTTGGACTTCTGTATATTTCTACATAAACATTCACTTCATCTCCACAAGGAAGGCATATTTCTCCCTGTGGGCATGTTCATGGGAAAAGATTTCCACGCAGGGCCTTGGAGACTTTGTGCCATCATACTTTCTTGTTAGCTTCAAGCAACTTCATCAGTTTTCCTTTCAAAAGATCCTTTCCTTATTTCTTTCCTTGTTTTAATTCAGAAGACGAAGACAAGCAAGTCCCCACCCAGCAGAGTACAGGTAGAAATCTTAGTGACAAAAAGAGATTTAGAGAGACTTAGAATGTGTGACTTGTGCAAGATTCTTTTTTTTTTAATTTTTTTTCCATTGAAATATAGTTGATTTACAATGTTGTGTTAGTTTCAGGTGTACAGCAAAGAGATTCCGTTATACGTTCATATATATATTTTTTTCAGATTCTTTTCCCTTATAGGTTATTACAAAATGAGTATAGTTCCTTGTGCTATACAGTAGGTTCTTGTTGGTTATCTATTTTATATATAGGAGTGTGACTATATTAATCCCAAACTCCTAATTTATCCCTCCCCCCACAGAGATTCTTAATAAATTGGAATTTGCCCAGTGGGTGGCTTAAATGAGGGATTTCCTTAAGTTCACCCTATTGTCACTCTCTGGGGTGTACTTTGAGATACATGTGTAATACTAATTGAGTACCTTCTCTAAACCTTGCATTTCACATACCTTGTGGAATTTAGTCCTCATGATAACCTTGCAAATGTAGCTTATTAACCCATTTTATAGACGAGGAATGAGGTTCCCAGAAATGAATTTCCCACACTCAGAACTGGAATTTGAATGTAGGTCTATTTACATTACAGACAACTTCCACTGTCTCCCTGCCACACTTTCTTACATAAGATGTATATTCCTGCCAAGTTAATTGTGTATAAACATTCAAATACACTGTTAACACCAAGAGGAGTTTGTTATTTTAAGGATTTCCGGTAGAGTTCTTTTTTATGCGTGACAGAAAAAATACACCTAGATTTTTCCATGTTGATTTCACAAATGTGCAACCAATCTATTTGTGGCCTTCTCTGTTCTGATTTTCTTGTAGCTGAACACTTACTTCCTGAAGACTTCTCTGTTCGCCAGTTAAAAGTATCAAAATTCTGCCCTATATCATCCTTAATTAGCTGAGAAAGCCACTGTTGAAACTGCTTACTGCTCACCTTTTACCCAGAACCAAACTGGGAAAAACGGAAATGTACTGTTCTTTCTGCTTTTCAAAGGGACCCATTAATCATGCAGAAATCTATTACAAAGCTTCTTATTGAGCAGTTTTGCAAATTATAATAACGGTCAGCCCTCTGTATCCACGAGTTCTGCATTTGCATACTGACACAACCACGGATCAAAAATACTGGGGAAGAAGAATTCCAGAAACTTCCAAAAAGCAAAGCTTAAATTTGCCACGCAACTATTTATATAGAATTTACAGTGTATTAGGTATCGTAAGTATTGTAGAGATGATTTAAAGTATACAGGACCATATGCATATGTTATACGCAAATACCGTACCGTTTTATGTAAGGGACTCGAGCATCCTCGGATTTGGTATCTGCTGAGGTCCTGAGAATACTGAGGGATGACTCTAATAACATTGCTTAAGAATTAGATTTTGGTAACAATGGTTTGTAAGCCTAAACGTCTTTGAAAATGCAGGGAGATGTTATTTAAGCCTTTATTATGAGAATAGGTAAGAGTGAGGGATTCATTACTGGCTAATCTTTTTGCCAGCCCTATATGTAAAGCACTGCAGCTTAAGACATAGAATATTAAATCTATCACAGATACACTATTAATACATAAGGAAAAACTATTTTAACAGCTATATGCCATTTTATTTTTACAATAGTCTCACCAATGTGACTTTAATAAAATTGATGCCATAATACCTCCCCTAAATTGGTTGTTACTGATAATGATGGAATAATTTGGAAGTAAGTAGTCTCTGGCAAAACTGAATATGGCTATTTATTTCAGAGTTGATTAATTAATAATTGTGAACTAATGCTAAATGCCTCACGTGTTGTGTTTGCCTCTTTGCCAAAAGATATTGGTGCCTTATTTTGTTGCCAGTGCTAATTGCTAATTACTGCTCTGGGACCCTGGAAATTGACTGAGGCACAAAAGTTGGCTAGCAGCTTGCTTTCCTAAAGGCTTTGCAGGATGGAAAAAAAAAAAAAACCTCCAGACCCTCGAGTCTCACTTCCAAGATCTTGTGCTTTATGCAGAATGTTTGGGCCCTGGGGCTAAGGTTTGGAAAGCTGCAGGAAAAGTGCACAAGAAAACTATTCATAACTAAAGCTTTGGGGAATGTTTTCATGGGCTGAGTCTTAAATAAACTGAAGTCGTTTTTAATTGAATGCACTACTAGTCTGTTTCAAAGAGGAATTTCACCAGGGTGTGGTTAATACCTCATTTGCTGGTTTCGTTGTTGTGGCATATTTTGACTACTGGGACCTAATTGCACCCTAAGGCTTGGAACAGCTCCAAACAAAGAGTGACATTTTCCAATGGTTCAGGGAAATAAATGAACTTCCATAGCTCTTTTACTGTTTGTGGCCAGAACTGGAGACTGCATATTTACTGAAGGGCACACAAACTCACCTGATTTATTGCTTGACAGTTGACAAAAGTGTTGATATTTGCATGGTGAGACCTGGGTGATAGCATATTTTGAAATTTTTTTCCAGGGTGTGAAGTATATATGTTAGCTTTAAATTTCTTTGCAATTAGAAGTGTTTTGATTGGCTGCATTTTTAAAGCCTAAGAATGCACAACCTCTGCAACGTATAGAGCTCTAAATTTAATTATTATCATTCTTACAGGTGATATTTAGAAAAATTAACACTAAGCACTTTGTGGCCATTTCAATGAGTTTCTTCCACATTCTTCTGACAGACTGACTTGCTTGTTAAAATAGAACTACAATTCCCCCGTGGAAGAAATACAAGGGGTATTTGTTTAATTCTTTGATCCAGGACTAGAGCCAGGTAATTGAACAGGGCGTTGTCTAACCTATTCTGAAAGGTTTCCAGGAACAAATATTTCATCCCCTGGTAGCCTGTTTCGGTGTCAAATCCAGAAGTTCTTAACCATGTCTTATTCAAATCCTTCTTGCTTCATCAAAAGCTTTGCTCTCTGTGACTATTGAGAACAGTTGGCAAACAGCCTGTGTATCATAATCTTTCAGATTCCTAAGGATAGTCATTAACTTTTCCTTCAACTCTCTTCTCACCAAGCTAATTAACCCAATTCTTTGAATCTTTCCTTATAAGACTCCACACAGCCATCAAGCCTCGTTTACATAGCAATTCAGTTCTAGAGCTCAAATTTTTTCAAGGATACTTACTAGGTATTTGGCTGTGAGACATTTGAAAGGGTCTTGAGGAATTCCAACTAAGGGTTTCCTGCTGTGATGACTTAATAAATCCGTGTTAGCAACCAGGTACTGAGATCTGCCAGACACCCCTTATTCCAGGCGAAGCTGTCAGGAGCTTATGTTTTACAGTGGACAGAGCTTCTCTTCCTGGAGTTTAAATATTATCAAGGAGTTTACATTCCCAACAGATGAAGTCATTTCAGCCTACCTTCACTGTACTGTCATCATTAACGTTGGTTGCTCTTCCGAAAGTAGCTTCCTTTCAAAACTGATTTATCAAGAAGAGTCCATTGGTTGAGGGAGCTGACAAAATAATTCACATCAGAAGAACCTGAATTAGGAAGAGGTCAGATGGCAATAGCCTGGGTTTAGTATCTGTCCACCGTCACAGACTAAAAACATGAGGCCTCTGTCACATCTGTGGTGCTTATCTTAATAATGCTCCACATAGCACTTGGCCACCCCATGCTACTCTTTATTTTACTTTTTAAGACCAACGTAGCCATTGCAATAACACCATAAACTTCTGTTTTGTCATTACACAAACATTACACGTGCATTTGAAATTAGTGAGCAAATGCAGATAAACTAAAAGAAGAGAAGGAAAAAATCATCCTAAGTGTAAATGGTCCAAATAGCCCAATTAAAATGCAGAGATTGGGCTTCCCTGGTGGTGCAGTGGTTAAGAATCTGCCTTCCAATGCAGGGGACACGTGTTCGAGCCCTAGTCTGGGAAGATCCCACATGCCATGGAGCAACTAAGCCCATGTGCCACAACTACTGAGCCTGCGCTCTAGAGCCCGCGAGCCACAACTACTGAAGCCCAAGTGCCACAACTACTGAAGCACGCATGCCTAGAGCCCATGCTCCGCAACAAGAGAAGCCACCGCAATGAGAAGCCTGTGCACCACAGCGAAGAGTAGCCCCTGCTCGCCGCAACTAGAGAAAAGCCTGTGTGCAGCAACAAAGACCCAGTGCAGCTAAAAATAAAATTAATTAATTAAAATGCAGAGATTTTTCAAACTAGATAAAATAACAAGATCCAACATAGGGTATCTATAAGAAATAGATATAGATACTTTAAATACAAAGATATCTATAAGTTAAAACTTAAAGGATGGAAAAGATATACTGTGCAATCAGTAATCTTAAGAAAGGTGGAATTGCTTTATCAGTATCAGATGGCAAAGGCTTAAAACAAGTAATGTTACTAGGACTAAAGAGGTATATTTTATAATGATAAATAAATGAATGAATCAAGAAGATGTAATGACACTAACTTTGCATGCACTGTAAAAAATCTTTCAGACATATGAAGCAAACACTGATTATACAAAAAGTAAAGATAAATGAATCATTTTAACATTTTTTCTCTTTAGATTTTCATCTTTTTTTCCAACGTGATTTATAAGAACTTTTTACTTATAATTCTGTAATAAAGTTAAAACAATTTATCTGTTATATATATATATTATCAATATTCCCAGTTTACTACATGTCATTTTATTTTGTGTGTTATGTAGTCATTGTTAATCTTTCCTTTATAGTTGTTGGTTTTGGTATCATGCTTAGAACATACATTCTTATCCTGATATTACAGATGTAACTACCATCACGGTGTCGTTTTCTTCTAGAAGTTTTTGATTCCATTTAATTTTTCTTCTTAAATATTTAAGCTTTTTGGAATTTAAACACTTCTTAATTTCATGTAATTTTTACTTTTAAGTATTTAATTATTTTGAAATTTTTCCTTCAGGATATAGTGTGTGATAGTAATCTAACTTTACTTTCTATTAATCATTTTCCCATCACTGTTGGAAACCTGTCTTTTCCCAGTTTTCTTTACAAGTTTAGATGGAATGACTTTCCTTTCTCCCCCCTGCCTTTTCTGTCAAATAGTCACTGAGCAGCTATTACACACCAGGTAGTATGCTTAGCACTGGGGACTGGAAAAAAGAAAAAAGAGTGTAAAAACCAAATACGTTGTCTTTGAGCTTATGGTCTTTTAGAAAGCATAGGGGCAAATAGTAGTTGTATGAACAAAATGCTGCACAATCAAGATGAAGGAATGACACTTTGTTTCATGACCACCCATCAGATATGTAATGAGCTCTAAGCTCTGTTCATGTTATAAACATGACCAGACCTTTTAGGACTTTACAATCGAGTGGAAGATTCTTTTTTTAAATGCTTACATTTTTATAGTAATGTTTTGTGTCCAAGAAAATCCTTCTCTTCTGTAGTAACGATCTCTTTTAGGTGCACTGTTTGCCCTCGGGTCTTAGAGCCTCATGCACTCACAACCCGATTTCAATGTCATCTGAAAACATTTCTCTCTCATGGCCTCCATTTTCCCTCCTCATACGTCTCTTACTGGCCTCATAATTGAGGACTTATTTTATTCACCACACAATGTCTTTGCCCTCCTGCCATCTGTAATTTATGCCTTACACACTCTGCTGCCTGGTATTATTTAATTCTGCTTTAAAAAATGACAAGGGTTTTGTGAACCACTTGGTAGGAATCACCCCATTAAAAATATTGTTATGCATAACGGTGTTTAGAAAAAAGCCCTAGCAGTGAATTTCAGATTTGTAAGATAATGTTCTTTATAGCACAACCCAGCTGGTGGTTACAGTTTTCATTAATATTATAAAATAAAGATAACAGGAGCCCCAGGGAAAGAAGAATGACCTCCTAAGAGAAGGCTAGGGTTTCTAATCCAGGTCTGAACCTTCCATTCAGCTACACAAAAGGAAGCAGCAACCTTGCCAGGGTCAGATGTGGGTTTTCGCCTCCCCCCGCAGCAGGATCTCCGAAGTGCTAAAATGTGCAGGCTGTATTGGGCGACCATCGACCTCTCTTTTCTTCAGTATCATTTTTCAGCAGAGCACACATTGGTCATTAAAACATCAAGAGTGTCCTGAGAGGTGCAGAGAAATGGTAGCTTTGATTTTGTTTTCTCTTTGGAGCTCTTGCACCAGCATGCTAATTTTAATTTCCTGATCACCATGTCTTTCTTGGGTAATCTGGGTGACATGGAATAGAGAAGAATGTGGAAGATACTACCTCACTAACCACCACAGCCCATTCCTCTCCTTTCTGGACACGCAGTTAATCCACACTCTCCATCTGTCTGCCATGACGCTGAGTTCTAGCCGGTGCAAAGCAAGCTATAGGCTCTGTCTCCAGGCTGGGGACCCATAAAACCTGCCGATGTGTGATATTCGCAGCTCTTTGTCCTCTCACCAGCTTGACCCAACTACAGAAACCTTGGAAGCCTTTGCTCAGTACAATCCAGACATGAGATTGAGGGAGACTCAATCTCTCTCAAGTATTGGAGACCCAAGTATTGGGTCTCCAATACTTGGAGGACAGCTGCTGTTCTGGGCTAAATTGTGTGCCCCCCAAATTCATATGTTAAAGTCCCAACCCCTCGGGTACCTCATACTGTGACCTCACTTGGAGATGGGGTCTTTTAGGGACAATCAAGTTAAGGTGAAGTCATTAGCGTCGGTCCTAACCCAATATGACTGGTGTTTACAAACAGTGGAAACTGGACACACACACGGGGAAAGATGACGTGAAGATGCAGGGAGAAGAGGCCTCCACAGAGTCTCCCCTCAGAGCCCCCAGGAGGAACCAATCCTGCCGGCACCTCCATTTTGGTCTCTGACCCCTAGAACTGGGAGCCGGTACATTTCTGTTTAAGTCGCTCAGTTTGTGGTATTTGGTTAAGCAGCCCAAGCCAACTCATCCAGCCGCCCACCTAGCATGTACACTCATTTTGGAATTCATCGAAGTGAGAAATAAATATTCTCTTTTGGGTTTGTTTGTTTGTTACAGAAGTCAGCTTTATCTTAACTGAGAGATGAGAAGAATACGCTATATGTCACTGTCAGCATCTTACACCCGTTTTAAGCCCCTATCTTCCCCAGGAAGTCGATGCAAGCCCTCTGGGGACAGTCCTGAAGACAAGGTGCAAAGGAAGAGTGTAGTAGAGGTAGGGACTTCGGTGTGAGAGTGGACTCGGGCCAAGCCTGAGGCTGGGAGAGCAGCTGTGTGCACAGATCTGAGGGCTGGTCCCCAAGCTGGCGAGGGCAGGAGTTCAGAGCAGAGCACCTAGGCAGCGCTGAAGGGTGTGTACGGACACCCATTGCGAGAGAGCTGGCCCTGTGCTTGACAAGCCTAATAGCTTACAAGAAACTCTCCAGCCAGGACATCAACCTCTTCACAGTTTGCAAAGTGTTCATTGATAAAGTCCCTTATTTCATCAAACATTTATAGCCATCCTGGGAGGGAGGCAAGACCAAAAAGTTGTTAGACCGCTTCAGTCCAAAAGCCTTCAGGTTGGCAGAGCCAGGAGCTGGATGGGGAGGGGTGCGGTGGTCCAGAGCAGAGTGTTGAAGCCCAAGTGGGATGATAGGGGTGTCCCCACAGGAGGATGGTCCACGTGGGGTGTTGGAACCCTAGCGGAATAAGGAGCATGTCTTGCAAGTATCAGAGCTGGAGTGGAGGAAGGAGGGAATCCATCCAGGAAGGAGACCCAGGGCAGGGGAGGGGGCCAGCAGCATGGAGACTTGTGATATATGGGGTCTCTGATCAAACGAACAAGCGAATTAAGGATAATGGAAACCAGCTTTCTCCTTACCAGAGAAGGGAGCTGCAAACAGAGACAAAAAAAAAAACCCAGAAACAAGAAACTCAAAAAACCAGAATTACCCCTGTGATATAGATTGGATTTGGGGGTACTGGTGTGAATATGTGGTTTCAAAGTACTGTCTAGATAGCTATAGATAAATACAGATATAAATATGGGTACATGTGTGTGCAATGAACCCACCCAGTGCCCATCTATTATTTCTAAATACCACTATCTACTAACAGGGTCCAGGGTTCCTTGGAGAAAGGGCTGACTCCAGATTTGGGACCGGGAGAGTACACGGTAAGTTTGGATTGTCTCGTGCCAAAAAGTAAGAAAGTATTCACAGAATAGGCACATATCAAAAGGACACCGCAGGTAGCTTGAAGGGGCTCCCAGGGGCCAAATCTGGGACAACTGAAATATCAAAATAAATAACGAGTGTAAAGAATTGCATCCCATTGAATAAAATGGGCCAGTATGAGTTCATATTGACAGGAATAAATGAATAAATGAGAAGTTTGATAAGGAACAGGATATTGACATAGTCTCAACATATCTCTCTACAAGGTACATAATAATTATGAAAAGAAAACATCATTAGGGTGAGATCACCTTAGTCATGTGACTAAAGTTAACAACATCAGTGATGTGACAACCAAAATCGCGCACCACCTGATAGGATGCCGTCAGCAGAGCACAGCAACACTTTCGTGATGTGACGTTGACATCAAAGATCTGAATCTAATCACGAGGAAACATCAGGAAAACCCAGACTGGGGGCTATCCTATAAAATAAGTGGCCTAAAGTAGTCAAAGGTGTCTAGGTCATGAAGGCCAAGGGAAAACCTAGAAACTGTTCCATATTGAAGGAAATGAATGACGTGACAAAGAAACATAACAAAGCAACGTACGATTAGGAACTGGTTCCCTGCGCTAAAAAGGATGTTATTGAAGGAACTGGTGAAATGTGAATGCATTTTGATTTGGGTGGTTGTATGGTAGATTTTCCCCTTGTTTGTAGGAAATACACACTAAAGTATTCAGGTCGATGGAGAACCACATTGGCACCATGTTGGCAACTTTCTCTCAAAAGGTTCAGGAAGAGAAAGTTCTTTGTACTGAAGGTATGACTTTTTTCCTAAGTTTGAGACTGTTTCAAAATAAAACAGTTTTTTAAGTCACCAGACCCATTTTACAGATGAAGAAACAGAGCCCCGAGGGGTGTGAGGTTACCCAGCCAGTGTGGGACAGCTCCAGGCCAAGAACTTCACTTCCTGGACATTTATTAGGCAACATTTTCACTAGAATTAGAGAGGTGTAAAGAGAGATTAAAGCAAATAATTTCATCAGGAGATAAATCCAGGTCTGAAACTTCACTCTCTGTACTTTCTGTGTGCCTGGATCACCGTATTGACTTAATCAGGCTCCTGTCATTGTCTAAGGAAACATTCAGTGCTAATGTTCTGTGATTCTACATTGGAAAAAGCCAAGTGACACCAAAAAATGCTTTGGGGATGGAAGGTTTGGGAACACTTTTGCTTTCATTCCGTTTTCTGCCAGGTCCATAAAATAGAGAAGCTGTTATGTTACAAAACAGTGATCTCCTTCTATTGAAAGCCGTGAGTGGTCTGAGGGTGGCAGTTGGGAATGATGGTTAAATTATTCATCGTGACAGAAATAATTATCTTCATACAGGAGACAGAAGCCCAAATGCCTTTTAGGAAGTCAACTTGAGAAATTGCTCCTCGGTGATAACGAAAATAATGATGTGTCCCAGGCCCTATTCACAGGCTCTGATTTTTTCCAGCGTTTGCAGATAGTGTCCTGTGCTAACAAAAGTCTGATTAACAAAATTAAGACGAGATTGGGCTGTAGCCTTAACCCCTCCCCTGGGCCTTCTAGTTTCTGGATTTCTAGGATGACTATCTTTTCAGGACAGACTTTTCTTCCTCAGTCTCATTCTTTATCATCCGGAGTTGAGCCAGTTTGATGGTTTTCTGCCGTGACAGGGGTTAGAGCCGAATACCTATCTCCTCACAAGAGGTTCTGCTACACTAACGAGTACTATCCCATTATGTCTCGGACACAAAATAAAAAACACTGTTGATATCTTGTCACCTTTCCCTTCAAAGTTTCATACTTTGCTTCAAAACAGAAATATAAGCAATGGTATAGAAAAAGTGGCAAAAGTGGTTTTTATCAATTTCTTTTATTCAAGTATAGTTGATTTACAATGTCGTGTTAATTTCTGCTGTACAGCAAAGTGATTCAGCTATACATATATATATATACATATTCTGTTTCACATTCTTTTCCATTCTGGTTTATCACAGGATATTGAATATAGTTCCCTGTGCTATACAGTAGGACCTTGTTGTTTATCCATTATCTATATAATAGTTTGCCTCTGCTAATCCCAATCTCCCACCCCATCCCTCCCCCAACCCCCTCCCCCTTGGCAGTCACCAGTCTGTTCTCTTTGTCTGTGAGTCTGTTTCTGTTTCGTTGATAGGTTAATTTGTGTCCTATTTTAGATTCCACATATAAGTGGTATCATCTGGTATTTGTCTTTCTCTTTCTGACTTACATCACTTAGGATGATAATCTCTAGTTGCATCCATGTTGCTGCAAATGGCATTCTTTTGTTCTTTTTTATGGCTGAGTAGTGCAAAAGTGTTTTAAGTCAAACCTGTACATGACTTGCACAGATCTGGGAAGCTTTTGGTGTATTTTAGCTAATTGGCACATATGTTGGCAGTGGGGGCGATAGCGGTGGACAGGGCATCCCAGGGCACAACCTTCCCTTACAGATAAAAAGCATAGTGATACTGAAGCCCTGTGAGAGGGGTGAGAAGATCATTATTGTTACTACTGCTCTTGTTATTGTACCGGTGAGGAAACTGAGACTCAGTATTGCTAAATGACTTGCCTTAAGTCAGGGAGCTAGAAAGGAGTGGAGTTAAGACTTAAAGTTGGGTATTTGGATTCAAAAATGCCAGTCACCGATTTGAGCATTTACTAAGAAATGAATTGATTCACTAAGTGTAAATATTGTGTTATAAATGATGCAGCTATTAAGTATGATTCAGCTGATGAACCATACAAACTATTATAATCCCTGCACTCAGCCAGTATCATGACTGGATATATATTTTAAGACTAAATTATATACGTGTATATAAAATTAGTTTCTTTATAGCTAATCCAGAGGAGCAAAAATACACTTATTTTTCTGACATGGTGGGAAAACAAAGCCCCAAATGATATTTTGGCTTTGAGAAGTTATCATAGAAGGGGGAGAAGAGCAAAACAGTGAACAATTATATATATATATATGTGTGTGTGTGTGTGTGTGTGTGTGTGTGTGTGTGTATGAATTTCAATTTTAAAAATTCATATCAAGAAGAAAAAAGAAAATATAAAAAATGAAATATTAGAGATTGGTTGAAATTAAGTGGAGCCAAAACAAAGCAAAGCACAAATTGGTCCTATTCTTATTTTTGGCTTAACATTTAAACAGATACTTGCCTTAATACCGATGCTAAAAAGAGAATGATCAGAAAGGACCCGAACGTGTCTCCTAACTTGAACGTGAAAGGCTCGCTCTCGAGAGAAAATGCAGACGTTGCCATTTACACATTTTAGTCCCAGCTCTGCAGTGTGAGCCTGGGAGAGTCTTCCCACCATTCAAACGCATCGATTTTTCCACAACAAAATGAGGAGTCGAAATAAAGTCTCTCTTGAGTTCCCCAGAATTCCACATTCTAGGGCTCTATGGCTTTATAACTGAATGAGATAAATTTTATGAAGAAGTAGCAGAGATTGACAAAGAAAAAGGATCTATTGTTTCCAAACCACAAATAGCAAGACAGAATGAGAACCACCGCCACAAATTACTGTCAGGCCCAGGGAATCATAAAACGTAGACAATCCAGTCAAGACTGGATGATAACCGCTTAGATGTTGGAAACCTTTGTAAACTTTGGGTTCAATCCTTCTTCCCAGATTTTCTCATTTTCCTTCTTCAGGAGGCAAAGATGCTTAACAATTTCTATGTTCTCATGAATATTACAGAAACATTCTTGGGCCTGTCATTTGAAAAGGAAATATAAATATTTAGATATTATACAGAAGTGCTTGAAGTGTGGAACTATGGGAAAATTTTCAGGCTTGGGTTGTCATATTTGACTCATAGGAAGAAAAAAGAAAAAAATTCTCCCAAGGTAGACAGTATTAAGTGAAAAGGGACATTTAGACAGTATTCTTTAGTGTATTTTTTTTACTGCCAATTTTGTCTTTTAGGATTGTTGAGAAAACAGGCAAATAGAGAAATCATAGAAGTATTTCAACTGTGTGGGGAAAAAAAGAATGCAGAGATGATTATTCTTACATACGTCCAGAACGTTGTATGTATTATTCTTACAGCGTCCAGAACGTTGTATGAGATCTGGATTTCTCCTTTACATTCTGGGGCCAGGATCCAACTGCCCCGTCCAAAGCCCTGAACTCTTGAAAGGTAACTATGTACTAATGAGGCCAGAATGAGGGGGGAGCAGAACTTCATCTTTATCTCAGACAATGATCTACAGATCACTGAATCCATAAGCTCTGCAATTTGATCGAAGTTTCTATGGCATTGACCCAGATATTCTGGTTCATAAAAATGCTAAATCCTTTAATGAAACACAGAATTAAGTTAATATAATTTATGTCACCCATCACCCAGTGGGCTGATGCTTTGTAGTGATCTTGATTAAAGGAAGATTGTAAAATAGCTGCAACCCTCACTCATTTGCATTCAGTTCAAAGGAAATGGCCCAAATGGAACTAAATAGGCATTTAAGCTTAAGAAAAAGATTTTTTTCTCTTTTTATTAAGCGTGAACACGAAACAACTTGCCAATAATTTGCACAACATTATTTTAGGACTAGAAAGCAAATTTGGCATGAAAAAAATTCCAAACTAATCATGTTAATTATGTTTCTTCTGAACAAGGAAATTTAATAGTCTCAGTCTCGGAATGTATCAATCTCAAACTTGATACTTTAAATTATTCCTGTCTGATGGTGTTGAGTGGTGCATATTTTAAACACATGGTTTTTTTTTTCCCCCTGGAAGGAAGAAAAAGGATAGAAACTATCCTTTTTGTGTGGTGTATTAGGATATTTGTTTTATTATCCTCATTTTACAGGTAAAAAAGTGAAGCTGGGTGAGCCTTATCTTAATATTAGGAAGAAGTAAAATAGAAATTTAAATCCATACCTGTCTGTCTATAAAGCCCACCCCTTCCCACCTCACCATACTACCTTCTCTTCTCTTTATAACTTGTGCAAAGAATATTTCAATTGACTCATATACTCTGCAAATCCAGAAATGGTACTTTTGACAGAAAATGCTAATCTCGCTAATACTCTCTTTATACTTTAATTCCTTAGACACGATTATGGGTTTGCTAAATATCTCTCCCTATAAACCAGTGATATGTGTTTCCCTCAGGTCGAGCGAGGTACAATTTTCGTGCAATTATGTAATTTCAGGTGTCCAGTGAGAGTAAGTATGCAGGGAATATATGAAAGTCACACCATATTACTTGCAAATTGCTGGTATGAACAGATGACTGGTTGGGAACTGTTTACAAGAAGCCTATCGGGCTCTGTGCATTTAGTTATTTATCCAAATTTTCAGATGTGTGAAAAAGAGCTGATGTGAGACCTCGGAGAAATTATAGAAGAAATGCTAATGATATCTGAGAGCAAAGATCACACAGGTTACTAGACCAAAAGGAGACACTATGGTGATAAAGAAGAGCAGAAAATGGAGAAGGAAGAACAATGATTGGGCACGAGAACAAATCATATAAATGCTCCAGTACGACCAGTCGACAAGCTGTAATCAAAATGGAACAGCAATCCATAAAGGCTTGCTATAAAGTTAGGTATTATTCTCATACTGTGAATACTTCTCATTCCATCTGATACACATATTTTTTCCTCTTCTGAAGAAAACAGTTTGCTAAAGAGAAATCTAAGTCTTTTGAGTCATTATCAACAAATTACAGAGACAGACATTTGACACAATCTTCTTGCATCTTCCAAAAGCTCTATTTACTTACAGACATCTGTATATGTCCTTTCAACAGGAATTGGACTTTTTAAAGTATTTAAGACGATTTTGCTAATTGTGCTTCTAATGAACTAATAAAACATGAATATGCAAATGATAATAGTACATGACAAATGACTAAGCTCTGCTGCAATGGTGTATGTTGTGATGAATTCTGCTAGTCTTGTAATAAATTCATTTTCAAAGTACAGTGTTCCTGAGGGCAGTTCACAAATGGGATCTGGATTGTTCACAATGGTAGCCCTGGAGCCAAGTTTAGTCTGGCACCTAGAAGATGCTCAGTGATCATCTGTTGAATGAATGAAAGAATAAGAGGAAAAGAAACAAAGCCTAACATTGTAGCTTATGATTTTAGAAGAGAAATGAGCAAGATATTCACAAATCAGCCTCAATATCAGTGTTTATTTATACTACATGAGCTTTGGACAGGGAAACTACTGCCTGCTTTAAGAAAGGGGTAAATGCTGAGAAAGCAGCTTGGGAAGGTCAATGGCGAGAGATGGATTCCCACGTGGGAACGTGAACCGTGGTACCTGGTGGAACTCCTATCTTGTATGCAAATGTTTGCATAACAACAGTTTGCAATTCCTTCAATGTCTGTTAAAATTACAAGTGGCTTTGTATAAAGTTATATTTTGGCAATTGTCACTGGAAGAATGATTATGAGGTATAAATCACTAATATTTATGGTTTACAAATGTAACTAAATTAAAGGTCTTTTACATTCCATGAAATCTAGGTCCAATAATGTAACAGCAGATGTTCTAAATAAAAGGCTTTTAGAAAGAGAATAATTGCTTTAAATAACTTAATATCAAACTCAAAAGGCTCCTGAACTTTTGATATGACATTAACGTTAGCCTGTCATTTTAATACGAGCTGACAGAAAAATGCTAATGGATGAATATTGTGTTCTCTAAACATGATGTTAAAACACAATGGCACATCCCAGAATGTTTCAAGAAATAGGAAATGTGTGTTTGATTATTTGGTAAAAACCACAAAGCCAGGGGAGTTGAGGGGTTTCCTTGGGCTCTTTGCTTTGTCTCCTCAAGAGATGCTTAGTCTCTTCGTGGCTTCAGCAAGACTGCCTGGGGGCTGGATTCTTCCTCTGGAGAGAATTCTGAGGCAAGTGAAGTTCAAGTGTTTTCCTGTGGTTCGAAGAAGTAGGAGGAGAATGTTTATCCCTTGTCCTCCAAGCTTTTGTGCCCAGCTGGGAACCATCGTGTTTTTCAATATTTCATAAGAGGACGGAAATGAGGTTTCTGTGAGAATCCAGCGGAGGGATGGTGGCCTAGAGACAGCAGGAGGGGTGAATGGATCAGAACAAGGGCAATTTAGAGTTCATGTTCTCTTATTTCATTATATCGTGGAAAAAACACACAACATGATACTTACACTCTTAATAAATGTTTAACTGTCCAGTACATCATTGCTGACTAAAGGTACCATGTTGTACAGAATCTCCAGAGATTTTTCATCTCACGTCACTGACACTTTATGCCCACTGATTAGGAAGTTCCCATTTCTCCCTCCTTCCAGCCCTCGGCAACCACCATTCTACTTTTCGATTCTATGAATTTCACCATTTTAGATGCCCCATATAAGCGGAATCACGCAATACGTGTTGTTCTGTGACTGGCTTATTTTACTCAGCATAATGTCCTCGAGGTCCATCCATGCTGTCACATATTGCAGAATTTCCTTCTTTTTTTTTTAAGGCTGAAAAATATTCCATTGTATGGATAGGCCACATTTTCTTTGTCCATTCATCTATCGATGGGCATTTAGGTTGCTTCTACATCTTGACTATGGTGACCAACATGGGACCATGAAGGAACAGTGCTCAGGGCCCCATCTGCTGGCACAGAAGGATGTATGGTATTGAGGCTTCGTGCTTCCAGAGTCTCCTCCTTGCTACACCGAGGATGGATGTTACCAGCTTCCGTTTCCACCATGTTTGTTCTAGCAAGTGGTCCAGATGGGATTGATGCAGACTCTCCGAGGAAAGTGACAAATGGTTCCGTGGGGAGGATGGAATCTAAAGAAACAGTTTTTCTTCCCTTCCCTTGTACCTTGGGGGTGAGGGTTGAATTACTTTTCTGACTTGATTCACTGCCTCTGAGAAGCAGGTTAAAGGGTTCTCTGTCTAAATGTTTGTTGGATGTCCTTATAGCTATAGAAGGATGGTAAGAAAGGACCCAGAGCCACAGATACATTTTCATCTCATCGAAGTGCACATACATGACAAGGTGCCCACTTGCTCCCTAGTGGAGCTCCCGGTCCTGTCTGTCAAAATCTACAACAGTCTCTGTGGCTGGCCCGTCAGTATTTATATGTGATATATAGACACCCTTTCTAATGACGCTCTTCAAGGAAAATCTCACACATCCGACCTGAAGCCCTGGGGGAATGTTCTCCTCTGGCTCTGAAATGCAGAGAGCTCGCTCCTGTTCCAGTTTTCTAGTAGGTCATACCCAGGCCAGTATCACCTGCCACAGTGGGAGACAAATCGCTGTGCTTTTGTAAACAGTCGACAGCCATTCTGCCTGGCAGTTATTAGAGGAAAACTCCGAGGCTCCCATCAGACAGTGATGGGCATGGCCAGAGCTGGGTGCTAAGAGTCAAAAGATCTGGATTCAAATCCTAACTCCCCTACAAGGAAACAACATCACTTTCTCTCTTTCTGCCTTGGTGTCCATACCAATAGATGATGGTATTATTGTGCACCTAATAGATTTTCTAGGAAGAATATGACAACCTGAAAACTGTGTGTAAACTGAAAACATCTAGTCAAAACTTTTTATTACTATTTTATCCTCGTGATCATTAGCACTCTGATGGCTAAGGTAATACTGTATTGGTCATGTGTTTAATTTTTTTCTCTACTTTAGGATGCTTTGGCGTCTTGGGACCTTGTGGATCAGAGGAGGGACTGCCCTCCCTTGTTTAGCTAATTCCTGGAGAGAGTAAGAGACTCACCTGTGTGTGTGCCTTTGCTTTACAAACTGAGCAGTCATGAGTCCATAGCCCCATTTGCATCCTTCCATCAGATTCCCGCAGTCAGGATGTTACCAAAGTGGGTCCAGCTGCTGGCCACTCAAAAGCCAACAAAGAGACAAGGTTGGTGGAAAGGAAAGTTTGCTTTATTTTGGATGCTGGCAACCGGGGAGGGGGGGGAGGGGGAGGGGGAGAGGGTGGACTCCTGGCCAAAGGCAGATTCCCCCCCCAATGACAACCAGGGGGCAAAAGTTTTTATAGGCAGAGAGAGGGGGTTACACGCAGAAACAGCACAGTCAGCTCTGACCGTCATCTTGAAATTGGTCCTGCAGTGGTCTGACCAGCATCATCTTGACTGTTTTAAGTACAGTTGATCTTCAGTTCCAGGGTCCGTTCATTCCCATTCCTTTGAGGCCAATTCTCAGAATTGTGGCAGCTTATGTCATGGCTACAGTCTGGTTATTATGTAGTTAACTTCTTCCACCTGGTAGGGGTTTCAGTATTTACAAGACAGCTCACAGGATATGGCTCAGAATATTATCTATAGCCCTTGAGAAGGAACTAAAGGCCCTTAACTATGCTTGATGACTAAACTATTAGTATTTAGTCTTGTTGGACTGTTTTCCTTCGTTTCTGCATTTTCTCACTTCTCTGATTAAACTTATTCTTTGGCTAAAGTTTTTCCAGAGACAAAATGCAGGCTGAGGATATGGTGGGGCTAAAGGACCACAGCGTTCTGCTCTGTTTCAAGGACACTATTCCCCTGTCCTAAATCACCACAGGGTCAGGCACTGGATAAGTAGGAGCCATCCATACACCCCAGAGCTTGTTGAACTTATGAAATTACTCAATCCTAAACCTGTTCAGCTTGCTTACTTTGCCTTGGTCATTCTTTCCTGTGAGATAAAGACTTTTGCCCATGCATCCCCCTTGCTCCCTCCTCCCTGCCTCCTGGCTGGTCCTGGTGCTTCCCCAGGTGACCCTACATGGCATGCTGGATCTTTGGTTTCTAGGGGTCTGTGACTAGAAACTTCTTCCGTCATGACTGTCATTTCTTTTTCTTTTTCTTTTTTTAAAATTTATTTTTGGCTGCATTGAGTCTTCGTTGTTGTGCACGGGCTTTCTCTAGCTGTGGGCTTTCTCTAGTTGCAGTGAGCGGGAGCTACTCTTCGTTGCGGTGTTCGGGCTTCTCATTGCAGTGGCTTCTCTTGTTGTGTAACATGGGCTCTAGGAGCGCAGGCTTCAGTAGTTGTGGTGCGAGGGCTCAGTAGTTGTGGCATGTGGGCTTCAGTAGTTATGGCTCACGGGCTCTAGAGCACAGGCTCAGTAGTTGTGGTGCACGAGCTTAGTTGCTTCGCGACATGTGCGATCTTCCCAGACCAGGGCTTGAACCTGTGTCCCCTCATTGGCAGGCGGATTCTTAACCACCGCGCCACCAGGGAAGCCATGAATGTCATTTCTATGTCTGTATGTCTTAATATATCAGATTAAAACAAATCCCAGGTACATTTTAAAACAGGTGTCCACATGGATACATTTTGAAATGAACAAATCATGGGAACAGAAAGCAACATGGCAGTCAGTGTGGAAGCTGCTTCACCTTTCTAGGCAAATGGGTTGGAGCAGGTGTAGGTCAGTGCTTGCTCTCTACTACCCTGGAAGATTTGAGGAACTGCCCCTTCTCAGAGCAGACATACCAGTACTTCTCGGTATGGTATTTTTTGGTTAAAGCCCCCTCCCATGAGTTTAAGGCTCAGCCAGGATTCAGAACTACTGATTTGGGTCACCTGTGAATTTTTCTCAAGCTTTAAAATATCATATTAAATAAACCCCGAAGGATCATCTTGTGGGGAAAAATATTTGAGAAAGATGAACTAGATATAGAAAGCTCCAAACATTAGATCATACAGACTAGTCCCTATGGGTGTAAAAAGAATACATTTACCATACTTTTGAAATGAAGTGAGGGGGGCCCCAAGGTTTTCCCCCATGTCTGAACCAATTAGAAAACTGCCACACCCATTAAGTTAGGATACTGACATGCGATAATATGGCCTTTTGGGTTTTCATTTTGGCCTCGAGCTGTGTGATGGAAAGATCAGCTTCAGTGATATATAATTCAGTGTCTTGCATCCAGCCCCAGAGGCTGCTGAGATAGTTTATAGAATGATTTTACTCATGAGGGAAAAATAAATTGTATCTTCCTTAGCCGTTTGCTCTGCGCTACAGCTTCGTTGGCAAAAGCCAGAATTCCTCTTGGGAGACCCAATCTCAAGTTAATATATAGTAACGCTGTACATGGCTTTATTAATCCAGAGGCAGGTGGATCCAGAGGTGGACATCATCAGCCTGAGAGCTGGAGAGGTTCACTCTTGTCTGGCCGGTCCACGGGCCAGCTGTGTGATCTTGGCCACATCTTACTTCAGGTTCTGCCCCTAAATGTGGAACCGGAATAATCACATATGCCTCTTGGGCACAAATAATAAAAACAAATGAGATAATGCCTTTGGAGAGACTGAAGTTCCTTGGAGAGCGTGACTGTAAAACAGACACATACACACACTCATGTACTTTATCTCTCCATGTACATTATCAGTGTAATAAACAGAACATTATAATCCTCCCAAATCATAACTCTACTCCAGCCATTATCTTTAAGAAAATACCCATTTCTCCTCCACGGAGCTGCTGGGAGAGTCACTCCTCATGTCCCCAACAGGTTGCAATGGAAAAAGGATGGTTTTTTTCCTGTCACCAGTAGAACAGCCAGAACTCCCCGTGTTCTATGGGAATGACCCCATCTGGGGCTCAGGCAAGACCTCAGACATGTTCTCCAATGTTTGGACTCCATCAAATCCCTGTTGTGTATTCGTTTCCCTACTAATCGTGATGGTGTTTAATTGTTAAAGCCACATGGCTTTCAAGGGAAATTGAATCCATATGTTTCCAATTCATTTGTACTGAGCTCATCAAATGGTTGTTTTGTAAGAGCTGTTTGCTGTCCAGGAAGAATCCCCAAGTGCCTCTTCATACACCAGTCTATGCTTTTCAACATCTTGGAAACAGGAAGCAAACCCCACCATCAACATGACTACGATCGCCTCCTCCTCCAAAGCCTTTTAATGATCAAAGTTGCCCTTCTTTTCATGAGAGCCAGACAAGAAGATATCTTCCAGAAGGGCTTCCCAAAGTAGGTTCCCCAGAAGTGACAGAGTAAAGACTGAATTTTAAAAAGTGAAGCAAGTGTCCCTCATCGATTTTTCAAGACCTTAAACAGGAAAATATGTGAAGGTGAAAAGTTTTCCTAGATTCAGTCGTTCAACAAATGTTTAGCGAGTATCAACCATGTGCCAGGGTAGGTGCATAATTTTAGATGCTAAGCATATTGCCATGAAAACGTAGCCTGTCCACATGAGGCGTATATTCTACGGGGGAATTTCCCAAACATATTTCGATCATGGAAACCAGTATTCTGAAACCCACTTCCTAGGAAATACTAATTCACAGGGGATACAAAATGTTAAGTCCACCTAACCCAAGTACCCCAGAGCTTGTGCTCAGATCAGAAAATAGCTATCATGCCAATTCATTTTCTCAGGATATATTCTATAGCAGAAAGAAAGAAGGTAAAAGATTGTTTCTAGATGTGTGTCTGTAAGGGTGTTTCTGGACGAGACTAGCATTTGATTCAGCAGACCAAGGAAAGAAGATTGTCCTCCCCAGTACGGGCAGGCATTATCCAATCTACTGGGGACTGGAATGGGATAAAAACATGAAGGAAAGGCAAATTCAGTCTCTCTCTTCTTGAGCGGGGACGTCCATTTTTTCCCTGCCTTAGACATTTGCAACCCTGGTTCTCAAACTTTTGGACTCACTGGATTACCCCCACTGGCTTTCCTGGGTCTCCAACTTGCAGATGGCAGATAGTGGGACTTTTGGCCTCCATACGCTCATGAGCCAATTCCTATAATAAAACTACGTTAAGTCTGGGAAAGAGTAGAGCTCAAAAAGCTTCCCGCTGATTATGAGTTCCGATCTCAGCTCTGCCATGAGCTCTTTATGCTACCTTGGGTCACTTAAAAAATTCTCTCATTTGATTCCTACCTTACCCCTTTTTGCACAAAGACTTGTTTTTGTCTAACTTTAAAATGATGGTAACATTGCCGAAAGACCACACAGGGCGTTACAGGAAGAGCCAATAAAAATGACGAAAATGCAGTTTGAAATTATAAAAGCCAGGATTGTCTGGCAGGCATTCTGTAGGACTATGTTTTGTTACTGGACTGCTCTAGGTGGGCCAGTGTCATTCAGAACAGTTTGGTCCAGTCCAGCTTTCAAGGCTCCAATGCCAATGTGCCTTGTGACCTCAGGTGAGACAATCTTTCTGAGCCTCATTTAATTCTAAATCTCATCCATTTACCTTTTTTTCAAAGTCATTAGAATAAGAATAAATTAGTAACTAAATTAGAATCTTGTAAATAGATGTGACATTGACCCAACTGTTTTACTTTGAGGGAAAGGACTCTATCTGTTTGTATTCACCATTTTATACCCCGTGGTAGCACACAGCAGGCTCTCAGCAGATGTTTGTTGATCAGTGGTGAATTGATACATTGAATAAATGTATGGATAACCAATCACCTATTTTAAATACCCATCGACTCAATTGTCCAAATCCTGGCAGTAAAATTAAGAGTAAGGATCTCTATTAAAGACTGGCTATTTCCAAGTAAACTCAGTTTTTTTTTCTTCTATCAACCGAGAAGAATAATCAACTTTGCTACATCTCCCCATCTGTGATGGTTAATTTTATGTCAACTTGACTGAGCCGTGATGGGCCCAGATATGTGGTCAAACATACTGGGTGTGTCTGTGAGGGTGTTTTCAGACGAGTTTAGCATTTGAATCGAGGACTGAGTCAAGTAGCCGGCCCTCCCCATTGTGGGGAGCTGGGCATCATCAAATCAGCTGAAGACGTGAATGGAACAAAAATGCTGAGTAAGAGGGAACTTCATCTGCAGTAAACTCAGCTCTGTTTTGCCTTCTGGGCAAGCGCCCTGCTGAGAGGTAGGTGTGATGATTAGGACGGGCTGAGGGCCTTATTCAGGCAGAAGGACAGAGAAAGGCCAATTGCAGGCCACCTTTATCCTTTCTCTGCTATTAAAAGGAGGAATCTGTAGCTCACTGATTCATCCTCCCAAATTTACATCACTAGAAATTCAGGATGATTCCTAGTTGTGTGATTTACTTGTAATGCTCAATTCCTAATTGCTTCAACTCCTTTAGCTCAAGAAAGCACAGATCTGCAAAAGTCTTCCAACCAACATGCTGAGAGGTGCAAATATCTCCAGTGCAATTACTCAAGACCACACCTATAAACATTTTAAGCTTAACTCTCATTGTGTCAAGGCAAGATGAGCACGACAGCTTTCTTTAAATAATATCCCTTGCCGCAGAATTTTGTTCCTTCTTTTTGACGGAGCATATTCTATCTCATATTATTTGTGTGTTTATCATATTTTTACTACCAATTCTGACTTTCTTAGACATTGAAAATTCACAGTCTATTCTATCTCCATCCCTGCCCTGTTTCTGGCCTGTGATAATATTGGTTAACATTTACAAAACTCTTATCGTGTACTAAGTATTGTTCTGGGCCCCCTACATATATTAACACATATAATATTCACCAAAACCCTTAAAAAGAGATACAATTATCATCCCCATGTAACAGAAGAGAAAACTGAAGAACGGAGAGGTTTCCATACCTTGCCCACTCAAATTAAAAAAATAGAAAGTAGTTTCGACTCAAACAATTTGATATCACAACTTATTTTCCAAGATAATATGCACTATCGCCTCCTGGTTGGTTTTCCCTTAAAGATATTTTTGTTGAATAAGTGTTATTGAATGGACTACATTAAATTACTGGAGGAAAGCTTTTCAGTAGATACAAATAATTTTCACCCGGAGGAATTTCGCCTGGAATAGAGAGAGAATAAATCAGCACTATTTTGAACATGACCTTCATCCTTTATTTGTGCAAGTTAGGCCAGTGAATCTCTTCCCTAAGTCTTTGCATATTTATGCTATTTGCTTCAAGACAAACCGCCACTTCCTCTGCATCAGATACCATTTTATTCTATTTTACTTCATTTTATTTCATTGGTATTTATATTCTCTCTTAAGGGAGCTAAAAAGGCTTAACCAGTAAAGAGTTAAAGCCTCAGCTGACAGTTACCAGATGATAAAAGAGCAATTCCACCCAGAGAAGCCCACTGAAAACGGAGCCTCAGTAATTGATTTAATAACAGCAGATAGAGATATGGATACAAAGAGGGTGCATATGCTTTTGTTGGTTTTCCCACTTTCTCTGATGCTCTGTTTGATAGCTGGTGTGACAAATTACATACAGGCAGTAGTCATGGGAAAAGAGAAAAGAAATGCCATTTTGACAATACTGACAATTACAAATCCCATCACGTGGGGCCTGTCACAAGTCATAGAATCCCATGAAAATATAAATTTTACCTGTGCACCCTTTGAACTCCAGGATTTCCCCCCATCATTAATCACCCTCAATGGTGTCAGTGGAGCCACTTGCAATTCTGATAAGAATCGGAGCAGAAGAGTGCCTGGACCAAAGGGACAATCCTCCTCCCTTTCCTCGGAGTGTGGAGGCCTGTGTGAGGTCTTTGCTCTGTTATTTCTAGAGCAGCTTCAAAGGACAGCCCCCTTCACTGTTTGTCTGACCCCAGTGTCCATCAAAAGGAAATCAGTAGACCATCAATCTAAAACCTCGCTGGGGAGGACCAGACATGAGGCTGTTGATCTACTCACCTGGTGATCAGAAGTGATGAGTGTCTGTTTCGGGTTGGAGACACACCGCCTTCTTACAGGGACGTGGCTTCTACTGTAAGTGGGTTTAAAATCTCCTACTGTGGACTTCCCAGGTGGTGCAGCGGTTAAGAATCCACCTGCCAATGCAGGGGACACGGGTTCAAGCCCTGGTCCAGGAAGATCCCACATGCCGCGGAGCAGCTAAGCCCGTGCGCCACAACTACTGGGCCTGCACTCTAGAGCCTGAGAGCCACAACTACTGAGCCCACGTGCCACAGCTACTGGAGTCCACGTGCCACAACTACTGGAGTCCGCGTGCCACAACTACTGAAGCCTGCATGCCTAGAGCCCGTGCTCCGCAACAAGAGAAGCCACCACAATGAGAAGCCCGAGCACTGCAACCAAGAGTAGCCCCCGCTCGCCACAACTGGAGAAAGCCTGCACGCACCAACGAAGACCCAACACAGCCAAAAGTAAATAAATAAATTTTAGAAAAGATTGCCGTCTCTCAAACCACTAAAAAAAAAAAAAGTTGAAAAAAAAATCTCCTACTGTGTTTGTAGTTCTCTAAGAGTATGGGATCTTAAAAATACGCCAAATTCTTAAGACATGTCTTTTTATAAATGGGCATCCTTGTTTCAAAAGCTTTCCTTACAAAAGCACTCAGGGTATACTTTCCCAAAACTGGTGCTTTCTGTATAGCATTTGATTTACAAACCCTAGTTCACTACCTACATTTCAAAATTCCACAGAATGCATACGGGGAAAAGGAAATAAATACTAACCTTTGACATATTTTGTGACTAAGACTGAGTCTCTCATACCCTAAAAATTGTGTAACCTCCATTTACAGCCTTGCTGGGGGCACTTCCCCATAATGAAATTGACTGGCTGTCAGAGTTCAGTGACAGTTCAGAAAGCAGAACACCTAGCCACCTGGAATTTAAAAGACACATTTTAAATCTCAACATAATATGTATGGCACTAAAATCTGCATGATATTAGATTTATCTGAATAATAAAATAATGAGTGACTCTAAAGAATAATAGTTAACATTAATCATTGCCATTATTACTAAATTGGTTATATCCCTGCCCACCTCACATTTACACCAAATATAAAATATGATAAGATTAGTTTTCAAGAGGCAAGTAATAATGATAATAATATAGTAAAATCCTTGAAGGATGTCATTATACCATAGAGCAGATACCCTGCTGCTCAAATAATAGCTACCTTACACATATTAAAATATAGTGCACCATTTTCTCCAATCTAGAGACAGTCGAATATGAAGATTCTAGCTCTGTCCTCTCTTACCAAAATTCTAAGGGTATTTTCCCGTTTTCAAAATAATAATTAAAATCTCATTTTGGGGACCTAGCTCATATAGCTGCATATACAAGGGAATTTACTGCAACAAAATTGTTGTAATAGCCCTCTCCCCTCAAAAAAAGAAGAAAGAAAGAGGAAGAAAATAAGGAAAGAAAAAAAAAAGAAAGGAAAAGAAAGCAAACACAAATGTTCACCAATAGATTACAGGTTGAATAAATGACAGGGTGTTTATACTTTAGGATTGAGTGTACCTATTTTAAAAAGTGATTTAAAAAAGAATAAGAGCTGTATGTATTGACTGCAAAGGATGCATATTATATTTTTAAGTAACAATATAAGCAAGTTTCATAGGAAGTGGTATATGATATATCCCATTTTTGTTGAAAGTGAAGAAAAAAGAAAGAAGGAAAGAAAAAAAAGAATGGCGAGAGGGAGAGGGGGAGGGAACAGGAAGGAGGGAGGAAAGGAAGGAGGAGAGAGAAAGGTAATCTATACGTTCAGACAAGCACAGACATATGAATAGATGAATAAGTACATGGGGCGGGATACTGAGTAAATGGTTAGCATTATTCTGGATGTGGAATTTGAGGAGGGTGAGGGTTAGAGTTAACCAACCATTTCTTTGTAAACTTCTGTTTGGGTTTACCCATTGCAGCAAGTTTTTACTATTTTTGTGATATTTAAGACTTTTAAAGAAGTCGAAAAACACAACACCAAAGTCAAAAAACAATGATAAAATGTTTCATCTGCGATTCCTTGACTCTACAGTATTCCATTTCCTGAGGATGAGAAAGAATACAATGTGACTATTTTATTTCCATGTGTATCCTTCACAGATGCACATTAAAAACAAAATGAAACCACCAAACAGACCATGGCTTTGGAACATCAGAAAAGAAAAACGGTTCCTTTATAGGCAATTAGCTTCTATTCATTGACTATCTAGTTTTAAATGAAGGGGTATTTACACTACCTAATATTGATATCATTCTTCACTATTTACGAAGTGCTCTCATGTGCACTGTTTAATTTCATCCTCAGAACAAAATTCTCAGGATTATGTTGCTTCAGAGAAAGGAGTTAGTGCCTGTGATCATCCCCCAGTTCTATCATCAATAAAAATTCAACTTTGATTTGAATCTATCAGATTCAGAATAATGCAATGCTGTTTCTACTGAGGAGAAGATAGATTTCTT
Source organism: Balaenoptera ricei (assembly GCF_028023285.1). Lineage (NCBI taxonomy): Eukaryota > Metazoa > Chordata > Mammalia > Artiodactyla > Balaenopteridae > Balaenoptera > Balaenoptera ricei. The sequence continues at coordinate 24,971,529 of NC_082640.1, forward strand.
GTAGGAATTCTGTGTGAAGGATGCATTTGTGAGGTATGCAAAAATAACAAAAGTAAGAATAGCACATGATTCATCCTGGGTATTAGGAATCTACTAAAAGCAAAGTGTTTTCAGTTGTTCTGTAGGCTTTATAAATGATGATAATTAAGTCTCGGGATCATAAGGCAAATGTCATCAGTTGACTGGGTTTTGATAACTTCTCACTGTCCTTAATACAGTTTGGTACAAATGACATTTCTGGATTCAGGGCTCCAATGAAAATAGATTTCTCTAGGCTGTTGTAGTTCACTTTTCCAATTACAGTGGACTCGTTCAGGAAAAACAAAAACATTTTAGATAGGAAAATGGCGTTACAATGGTTGGTTCTGTTAGAACAGAAAATACATTGTTCTAATTCTTATATTTTGGGGAAAGATGTATCATAATGCTTTCTTCTGTTATTGGTGGTCTTGCCTCATGCTTGCAGTGATTTATGTGGGTGATTCCTAGGTTGGAAGCTTGTTATAATGTTATTTTGTTGCAGGTGAAAGAGAAGCAAGAAGGAATCTTGGATGGTAGTTATCCCGTGGTGATGGTAGGAGTGAAACCCGTTTTCCTGACTCAACTCACACCACCCTGTATTTCCCTAATTAAAACACTCAGATCGGTCACGTTCATGGCTTTATTCCCAATACCCACATGGAGCCTGGCTCAAAACAGATATTAAAAACATCTGCTGAATAAATGAATGAATGGACACTAGAAGGCTCTGGCTAGAAACCCCGTTCCAGTCACCTAGTCTGACCTTCTGATGTTACATGTAGTCTAACTGTGGTCTGAAGAGGTGGCTTCCCAGTGTTGCACAGACAAATAGTAACTCAAGGTCTTGTCAAGGGTTATAAGGTGATTATACGAAATCACCTGTGTGAAACTTTTGCAAGTTGTAAAGCACTATAGAATTTTAAGAATCTTTCATTCAATAAAAAAATAAAAATAAATTTAAAAAGAAGATATGCTGATATTCCAAGCCATGATATCTTGTTTGTTTTCTTAATCATATGTACATGTTAAATATCTTTAAGAAGAAATGACCTAACTTTCGAAATGGGAGGTTAAAAAAAAAATCCTCTTGGCATCCCTTACCTCCAATTTAGATAATTTCCAAATGACACCCACTTCAATTTGGTAGTAACTAAAATGTATAACCTTTCAGTTTGATTGTCAGAAGGAAAGTTGAGGATGCATCTCTGTGGTTGAGTTTTCAAATAAAGAGTGTTCTGGTGACTTAGACCAGGAAAATAGGGTTAAATTGCTAACTGTGCTTCTGACTCATTCAATGATTTATAGCAGTGGTTCTCAAAGTGGGATCCACAGACCAGCAGCACCTAAGAACTTGATAGAAATGTCAGATCCCATCCCAGACTTACTGAATCAGAAATTTGTGCTCATACCACTCAATATTAAAAAAATAAACAATCCAATCCAAAAAATGGGCAGAAGACCTAAACAGACATTTCTCCAAAGAAGACATACAGATGGCCAACAGGCACATGGAAAAATGCTCAACATCACTAATTATTAGAGAAATGCAAATCAAAACCACAATGAGGTGCCACCTCACACTTGTCAGAATGGCCATCATCAAAAAAATCTACAAACAATAAATGCTGGAGAGGGTGTGGAGAAAAGGGAACCCTCTTGCACTGTTGGTGGGAATGTAAATTGATACAGCCACTATGGAGAACAGTATGGAGGTTCCTTAAAAAACTAAAAATAGAACTACCATATGACCCAGCAATCCCACTACTGGGCATATACCCTGAGGAAACCATAATTCAAAAAGAGTCATGAACCACAATATTCACTGCAGCTCTATTTACAATAGCCAGGACATGGAAGCAGGGATTTTTTAGGGCAATGAAACTACACTGCATAATACTATAATGTTGGATATATGTCATTATACATTTATCAAAACCTACAAAATATACAACACCAGGACTGAACCTTAATGTAAACTATAACTCTGGGTGATTAGGATGTGTCAGTGTAGGTTCATCCTTGGTTAAAAAGAAAAAGTACTATTCTGGCGAGTAATATTGATACTGGGGGAGGCTGTGTGCATATGGGGGTCAGGAGTATGCGGGAAATCTCTGTACCTTCAGCTCAGTTTTGCTGTGAACCTAAAACTGCTCTTAAAATATGAAGTCTTAATAATAAAAAAGAGACACATCTTATAGATCAGAAAGTAAAAAGTGCTCAAAACCCAAAAAGGAGCCAATCTGAAGAAGCTCCCAATGATCAAACAGGAAGAGTTTGAGCACCAAAATAAAATAGCATTAGATTATAACCCAAAGAATAAAAAAAAATCCATGAGGCCATACTGATACAAATACGTTATTGAATAAATAAAGGGAAAGAAGAGAAACAGAAGAATTCTTCACAGAAGAATTCCAAATAATTTATGCAGATATTCCTCCCTGGATATGATGTGATGAGAATGGTACTTCACCTCTGTGGTCTTCCTCCCCAAAACCCATAACCCCAGTCTAATCATAATAAAAATATAAGACAAATCCAAACTGAGGGACATTCTACGGAACATTTGATCAATACTGTCCAAAGGTGTCAAGGTCATTGGAAACAAGGCAAGTCTGAGAACTTGTCCCTGACCGGAGGAGTCTCAGGACACATGAGGACTAAATGCAATGCAATTTCCTGGATGGGACCTGGAACAGAAAAAATGACTTTGGGAAAAACTGGTGAAATCCTAACAAAGTGTGGAAGTTAGTTAATAGCAATGTACCAATGCTGGTTTCTTAGTTGTGACAAACCCTCCATATAAAGTAAGACGTTAAGAGTAGAAGAAACTGAGTGAAGGGTATACGAGTACTTTCTGTATCATCTTTGCAACTTTTTGTAAATCTAGAAGTATTCTAAAATTTTAAAAATCTTATTAAAAGATGAAGCATGTTAGTGTTAAATGTCTAATCCAAATCAACTTTCTCATTTGTGAAGATAAGAAAAATGGGACCCATAGACCTTGGCCAAGTTCACATTTTCAGGATTTCAAAATTGTGCACACACTTCAGTTCTACCCAAGTTACTTTCCCAAAATGTCTGCTGCACAGAATAAATAAAACAGGTTAGTTTTCAGATTTTAAAAATATAGCTTATTTATTATTGTTAGTTTTATATACTTTGAAAAAAACTGGTGTACAAAATTATAACATATATAGGTCAAGGAAGGCTAACTACTAGTTAAGTGCTTTTTTTGCTTGTTTTATAAAAGAATTCACTGAAGTTCTTTTAATAACAAGCTTCTGGATTGAACTAGTAAATTATTTACCTACTTTTCCACACACAGCAACTTTTTACAAGTAATTTATGCCCAGAGTACTACTCTAATAACAAGCTGTTTCTAGATTTAGATTTTCAACCCTATTTTCCTTTTAAAATACGTTAAAGTAAGCAAGTTATTTGAAATGTTTTAAGACTATATTAAAACTTCAAACAAATAGACATTCTTATAGAGGAAAGGAATTTTAATGACTAATCTTTTATTTTATGCATAAATGAAAATCCCCAATGCTAGTCCAAGATTTCTACTTTATAATGAAACATCATGTCTACCCTAAATCTGTAGCCTCAGCTATAGAAACTTAGAAAGTAAAGAATTATTGTGGAAACATTATTAATTGAGGCCTTTAATTATATATGTTGGTAAAATCCATGATCTGAACTCATTTGAGAAATAGCAAATTTAAATGGATTCCCTGATGAAAAAAACATAAAATACATGGTGCTCATAGGGTCATTTTATATAAGACAATCAACATATTTAGCTGACGCCAATTTTTTAATCACTTCACCTTCCCTCTGGCGATTGGAAAGCATCTTTTATCATTGAACCATTAAGCAATTCCATTCTACTTTGGTGTTTGTAACAAAATGTGACCCAGGCCGGGTCTAACAGAAGGTTTCCTAGTCAGCTGTTTACTTGTTTTTGATATTCTGCTTCTTCCTGGAGTTTCTCCTGTAAAAAGACCAATCCATCCATTGCTCACACCAGCACCACATGTTCACACAGCTTTTAAAAGTGCATGTAGTCTTTTCTTAGACTCTTAGGTCAGAAAAAAGGCACACATAAGACAGAAGACTCTACATTGTCTACTATTAGACAGGTAAGAGTGGTTCTCACTCAGCCTCAGCACACCCATAATGGGGACCAGTTTCATGGTGCAGCCCATTCTATTTTAATCAGAATGTTATCTGTTTTTATTTATTTTATATGACTTTTAATTTTTTTAAATATAAATTTAAAATTTTTTTAAATTAATTTTTAAATTTTGAGATAATCACAGATTGGCATGTAGTTGTAAGAATTAATATAGAGAGATCCCATAAACCCTATACTCAGTTCCTCCAATTGGTAGCATCTTGCAAAACTATAATCTAATATCATAATCCAGATACTAACATTGATACAGTCATGATATAGAACATTTTCATTTGTGTGACTTTTTAAAAGAAAATTTCTCCTTGCATTGAAACAAAATCTTTTTTATTAGAGCTTTTATCCTGGTGGTCTAGCTCTTTTTTTCTCAAACAAGAATGTCAAGGTAGATAACATGATGACATCAATTTTTGAGAAGAGGTACTGTCTCAGGGAGGTCACGAAGCTGGTAGTGGGTCAGTCTGGAGTTAACCCAAGCCTGACTGACCCCAAAGGTCTTCCTCACAGATGCCACACCATTCTAGTTTAGCATTATAGCACCTTGGCTCTGAACTAGGGCATCTGCCCAAGGCAGCCAGAAGGAGCTGAAATCCAGCTGGTGCGCTGATGGAGAATTGCTTTGGCTGAAAGGAAGGGGAACACTTTTCTGATTTACACTGTCCACTCAGGTATGGGCCTACAGGACCACGTTAGCTGGGAAGGAAAACTGTATCTGATGCACACAGAGGTGCCACGTGGGGAGGCGGTGGTCCCATTAGACCGACACATTTCTCATGCTCTTAGCCATCATTTCTTTTGCTAAAGAATGCTCCAGAATCTCCTTTTAATGATCTGCCTGAGTATTTTCCCTGGAGTAATGCCAGGGTTACACGTCTACAGTATAATGATTTCCACCACCCCCCCAACACACATACCTTTAAAAAATATTTACTCAAAATATATCCTTATCAAGAATTCAGTGCTTCTGCTGTCAACATTATTTCTCTAAAGACTGCCAACAGTATTTATTCACACCCATCAAGGTTTTCCTACTACCCTGGGAACGAATAAGGGAGCTTAAAGACTAAAATTCATCTAAAATATCTAGACGTCCTTTTGCAGGATCCTCATCTTTTTCCATTTAGAGATCAATTGTCATAATTGGAAAAAGAGGAAAAGTTAATAAAAGATAAAGACAAAAGAAACCATGCTGAGTTATCGGAAGAGATCATTTCCCCCCTGACTTTATATTCTGTGAGGAAATTGTGTAGACTCTCATATTAAGAGCATAGGATAATATAAACAATGTCCTCAGACCTATTTTTCTAGAAAAAAACATATTTTGCAAATAATGTTTATTATCTTGTCATAACATTCTAAAAATAATCTCATAGAACAAAGAGAGGGTGGAAATAAACTGTCCTGGTTGGGAAATGGGACTATCCACGGTATTTTTCTTCTTTTCCTTTTTCTGCAGTCTCCACACTGTCTACAACGAGTATGAATTACTTATACAAGGAAAAGGTAAACTTTATTGAACCATAATAAATAAAAGCACTTTGTGAAGGCGTTTTTAAATACAACTCTTGGTGCAAGTTGGGAGCATAATCCTGAATCGTAGTTCAGGAAAGTATTTCTACAGGGGCTAAATTCATATAAACCAGGTAGTGTATATCCTAATGTTCTGCTTGGCAACTGTAGCTAATGAGGATGCTGAACTTGTTCTTCAAACTGTCTCTCAAATACCGTTTATCTCAACTGCACTTTTGACTTGGGTTAAGTAGCAGTCAATCTGAGGTTTATCTCTCGGGTTATTACCGAAAAGCAGAGATTCTCTCTTAGTAGAAAAGGTGATCAACAATAAGCTAGACCTCAGACATGGTGTCCATGTGATACCATGAAGTCTGAGAGTTGCTGATTTATGTGATCTTCCAAACTGGGCTGCTCCGTCTCTATCAAGCAGTGGGCTACGTGGAAGGAAACTTTCTTCAGAGCAAACTGCTTTTTTAAATTGGCCCCCAAGCTGGGATGAGTACTCAGTAGGGTCTCCAAAGCTTTACACCCATTTTATTGGGTAGTTTGCATTATTATTACATTTTAAGAGTCTTTTATAATAATATTCCAGACACAAACTCTTTATCAGATATTTTTTGCAAATATTTTCTCCTGGTCTGTGGCTTACATTTTTTATTTTTAGGACAGTGTATTTCAAAGAGCAAAAGTTTATTTAAAAAAAATTTTTTTTTATTTTGATGAAGTCCAATTTATTTCTTTCTATAGATTTTTCTTTTTGTGTCCTGAGATACCTTTACCAGGGTCACAAAAATTTTCTCCTACGTTTCCTTCTAGAGGTTTTACTGTTTTGGATTTTACATTTAGGCAATCCAGTTCAAGGTCATTTTTGTACATGGTGAAAGGTACATTTCAGTTTTTTTTTTTTTTTTTGTATTTGGATGAGCAATTGTTCCAGTACAGTTTTTTGAAAGGGATATCCTTTCTCCATTGAATGTTGCCATTTTCAAAAATCAGTTGACCATATATGTATAGGTCAATGACTAATTGTATGTTCATAATTGACCGTATATGTATTTCTGGAAACTCTATTCAGATCCATTGATCTATATGTGTCTTCTTTCAACAATAACACATCTCCTGGATTTCTGTAGCTCTTTTGTAAGTCTTGAAGTTAAGTAGCTTGAGTCCTCCAATTTCGGGGTTTTTTTCAAGATTGTTTTTGTTATTCTCTGTCCTTTGCTTTTCTATATAAATTTTAGAATCAGCTTATCAATTTCTACCAAAAAAAGTGTCTTCTAAGAATTTGATTGAGATTGTGTGAATCTATCTACTTAGGGAGCATTGACATATTAACAACATTCAGGCTTTCCACCCAGGAGCCCTGTGTATCTCCCCGTATTTATTTAGGTTTTTGGGTTTTCTCATCAATGTTTCATAATTTGCAGCATACAAACCTTGCATAATTTTTGTTAGATTTATCTCCAAGTTTTTGATACTATTTCAAACAGTAATGTTTTAAAAATTTCAATTAGCAATTGTTCATTGCTCATATATAGAAATATAATTAATTTTGTCTATAACGTTACTATGTTGAATCTGACAGGTTACCCCCTACTCTCCTAGAATCTCTGTAGTGAACTGTTAGTGCTCTAGCTGTTCTGTCTAGTTAACTCAAAGAGTTAAAATAAGCACAATTCATTCAGTCAATTGATGAGATTATTTATATGTTCTTGGATTCCTTTAATGTTTTACTGAATAGGCTGGTTGTTTTGTTATTGTCAATTCATAATCCATAATTTTGTGTGTGTGTCTCAAAGATACGATAGTTTTTAAAGCATAGTTAGGCAGTTTTAACAGTTCGTTAGAAACTCGGTTATGTCTTAACTAACAAACTAGACATTTCACCTGACTCCGGAGAAGTTGCTTGTGACAACGGGCTCAATGAGGTTAATTTATCTTACTAGGCTTGTGCTCAAGTCTCCCCTTCCACACCATCAGCAAAGGGCCTAATGAAGTACTAACTTCATGTAAAATAAAGAAAATTATTACTAACTTTACTTAGGGAATAAGAGTTAATCTTAGGCCATCAATCCTGACCTTCATTTTTCCCCCTTAAACAGTGTAACAAATAAACATTTATGGGGGAAGATTTTTAATTCATAAAGAAATTGAAATAAAGTGTTAATGTTCTAAATTTTATGAATTAATTTGTCACAGAAAGTAACATAAATATACAGAGATATACCAGAGTATAAAAATATAGGAATGGAGTTAATTTTTACACTCATAATCTTACTGGTGAAAAAAACGTTAAAAGGTACCTAAGAATCCTCCATCCTTCCAAGCCAAGCCAATTTTGAAATCCCCATTTTAAGACTATTAAGACCCCATTTTCCTGCAGCTAGCCAATAAGCGTTATTAAATACTTTAGAGAAAGGCATGCCAACTGCCGTGCAAGGGAAGCTATTCCATTTCCAAACCCCTAAGATTAGTATAGTAATGTTAAAACTGTCTCCCTTATATCAGCTTATCTAGATTGACCCCCAGAGCCACAGAGAATAGGTCCTTAAAATATCTGGAGACAGCTATCATGCCCCATGTTTCAGTGTTCGTTCTCTTAGACAGAGCGTTCCATGTTCATCTTCATATCTCACTTATCTGCCATGTTTTCATTTATTTCACCTTTATTTCACCTTTGGAAATGTGGTTTCATCAGTGCATAGTATGGGTAAAACACTTTTCGGTCCAATACTACCATTAAAGAACCACATAAGATTTCATCATGTCATTTTTGGCTCACTGTGAACTTGTGTAGCTAACATTACTTCTAGGAATTTTTCTTTTGAATTGCTCTTAACGCTACTACCTTGTGCTTGTAAAATTAGTGTCATTGCTGGTGGAGAAGGTTGACCTTTTCCTCTTTGAAATGGCATAGACTGAGTGGGAACCGAATGGTTGCTGCCCCAGACCAAGGGGTCTGGTAGTGCCGGAAGGGCCGCTCTACAGTTTAACTGAAAAGAGATGGAAGTACTTCGGTTATCAGGAGTTTTGATATAAGCTTGAGATGGTGCTCTGGACATTAGAGAGCTTTTTCCAGGTGAAAAGTCATCTAAAGTCTGCATGGAGGTCTCCTACTGGAACGTGAACAAGCAAGGCTGAATACTGTCTTGCATAGCAACTGGGGATCTGTTCAAGTTCAAACATATATTAACTGAAAGTCCTAGGGACCTGCACGGATAGACCTTCATAAAAATGGGAAGGGTTGGTTGTAGGAAGACTTTGAAAGACAGATACTATTTTTTTTAATTGAAGTGTTGTTGATTTACAATGTTGTTTTAATTTCTGCTGCACAGCAAAGTGATTCAGTTATGCATACACACACACACATATATATATATGTATATACGTTCTTTCTTTAATATTCTTTTCCATCACGGTTTATCACAGGATATTGAATACAGTTCTCTGTGCTATATAGTAGGACCTTGTTGTTTATCCATTCTGTATATATTAACTTACATCTGCTAACCCCAACCTCCCAATCCTTCCCTCCCCCAACATCCTCCCCCTTGTCAACCACAAGTCTGTTCTCTATGAAAGACAGATATTATTAATTGTTCACCTAACTCATTCATTCAACAAATATTTATCAAGTACCTACTACATGCTGGGTTATTTGGGGCACTAAGGATAGAAGGGTGAACAAAACTGACAAAGTCTCTTCTTTGTGAATTAAGTTTCTAGTTGGGGGAATAAACATTAAGCAGAAAAACAAATCAAAATATGTGTGGAGGGGTTGAGTACCATGGAGAATAAAATAAAATAAAATAAAATAAAGCAAGTTAAGGGAAATAGGTTATGCTGGTGATTGTAGGGTGGGGTGACTCCCTAAAACAGAGGATGTCAAACATTTTGGTTTCAGGACCCCTTTATGCCCTTAAAAATTATGAAGGTCTTCAAAGAGCTTTTGCTTATGTGAGTTATTGACAACTATTAGGTTTAAAATATTGATTAATTCATTCAAAAATGATTATAGTAAACCCATTAACTTTTTTATTGAACTATAGCTGATTTACAATATTATGTTAGTTTCATGTATACAGCACAGTTATTCAGTTATTTATATATATATTATATATGTATATATATATTCATTCTTTTTCAGATTCTTTTCCATTATAGGTTATTATAAGACATTGAACATAGTTCCCTGTGCTATACAGTACGTCCTTGTTGATTATGTGTTTTATATGTAGTATTATGTATATGTTAATCCCAAACTCCTAATTTATCTCTCCCCCCGCTTCCCTTTGGTAACCATAAGTTTGTTTTCTACATCTGTGATGTGAAATATATAAACAGTGTACTATTACTCAGCCATAAAAAAGAATGAAATAATGCCACTTGCAGCAACATGGATGGACCTAGAGATTATCATACTATGGGAAGGAAGCCAGACAGAGAAAGATAAATATTACGTGATATCACTTACATGTGGAATCTAAAAAAATAAAAAGATACAAATTTATTTCCAAAACAGAAAGAGACCCATTAACTTTGTTCTTTCAAACTTGTTTTTTTTTTTAAATTTACTTATTTATTTTATTTTTTTGGCTGCGTTGGGTCTTCGTTTCTGCACGTGGGCTTTCTCTAGTTGCGGCGAGCGGGGACTACTGTTCGATGTGGTACGGGGTCTTCTCATTGCGGTGGTTTCTCTTGTTGTGGAGCACGGACTCTAGGCATGAGGGCTCAGTAGCTGTGGCTCGTGGGCTTAGTTGCTCCACGGCATGTGGGATCTTCCCGCACCAGGGATCGAACCCGTGTCCCCTGCATTGGCAGGTGGATTCCTAACCACTGCACCACCAGGGAAGCCCCCGACCCATTAACTTTTGTGTAACATTTTATTTCAAAAGCTACATTTCAGAAAATTGAGGAAAAGAGTGGCATTGTCTTACATTTTTGTAAATCTCTTTGATAATCTGACTTCTAATATCTGATTCTGCATTCAATATGATATATTGCTTTGGCTGAAGATCTAAACTCAAACAGATAATGTGGTTGGAAAAGAGAGGAGTATTTTAGTAACCTTTTCAGTTAACTGGATATTTTCCTTTGATGTTAACAGCAACAAAGCTCAATCAGTGGTATTTTCTTAAAGGTTAGCTACAGTGTGGAATCTGAAACCCTATCAATGAACTTGCATACTTTGTTGTATTAAAACCCACTGGTCTATCTTGTCCTTTGAATGGGCCTTTTAACCATGCATGGCTTTGTCTTCCAAATGTTCATGCATTTAATTATATAGTGTCAAAAATCACATTCCTTAATTATCACCATCATCCTCAACAGAAAAGTGTTCAAGTATTCGGAAACTATCAAGCTCACTGTGGTGAGTCTAAGTTTCCCAAAATTCTGGTTTCACCTGGAAACTTGCATTTTATTATTGATCACAAACGCTGTCAGTTGTTTTCCTTCACATGACAGGCTCACTTCATTTGTTTCAAGAAGAGTCTGCCAAATGCCCAAGCCTGCGTACATATAGTTTGTTAGTAGTTCTTTCAAACATAAATGTTGTTCCATGAAGAAAAGTGGCTAACGCAGCTTGCAACTCAAAAAATAGCATATATGCTTTTACTCAAGAAAAATCATTGTAGTTTGATATGTAACAGAATTGCTTTGCTTCTCATTTTGTCAGACAAAATAGTAAAAAGATACATATTCAAAGATCAAGATTTTATAAAATAAATTTTACTGCTTCATCAGGACCTTCTTAAATGATTTTGTGGACTATTATTTACTTACTTACTTACTTGCTTCACTGTGTGGTGGCAAAGAAAAAAGTGACTTTCAGACAGTGTGGGACCACTACTTGTCAGCAGTTTTACCCACCACTGCTTCTGCGCCATCCATGCAAATGTCAAAGCAGTGGAAATACCCAATAATGTCTAAGTGCTGTTAAGAAAAAAGTTTTGACCTTGTAAATACCCAGTGGCCCATGGACCATACTTTAAGAAACGCTACCATGAAATAAACTTGGGACAACTTCTGTATTAGTTCAAAACTTGAGTATTACTTCATTGATACCTCAGTTTTCTGAGAGATTAACTTGTCAACAAGCCAAGCCATGAATTTATCAGGTGCTCGGCTACCAGCCGAATGAGACTTGCAGCAAACGTGAAGAGAGTTGGAATTCCTTGCTGCTACTAGATCTTATTTCTCTGCCAGCTCTGTGGAATGGGGTCTGTGTACCAGGAGAGGATCATCCGTAACCTCATTTCTAAAACTCTATTCGTTCTGCATCTTCCTCCGTTTATTCTCAAATGCTTCCCACACTATTTATGGCTTCAGGCTGATAAATTTCTCCTAAGTTGTACATCTTCTTGATTTATAGTGGTTCTCCTCTGCATCTTATATTAGTTTTCAAAAAATAATTTTTTTCAGAAAGGTACATTTTACTTTTTTCTATCTTAGTCATATGTCTGTATTACCAACTTTTTGGGTTAAACTAATGTGACCTTATCCACTTGGGTTCAATACCAAATTTCTCTTGTTTTTACCTATATTTGGTATATCTGAAAACTTAGGAGTCAGTTTCAATCCTTTTTCCTTTTCTATTTTCTAGAGAATTACTGCAGACCTTCTCCATTGGTGTTCCTCTTTCTAAGCTGTTGTCCCCAGAACCTGATGTTGCCTTATGCAGGTAATAAAGAACTTGACCGGGAGTCAAAAAGAAGGGTGTTCCAGCCCTGGTATCACTCGGAATTAACTGCACAAACCAGCTCCTCTGTAGCCTGTGTCCACATTTGTAAAGCACATGGTTGGGGCTAAGTCATCTCTGGCATCCTGTCTACTTCTGTGATTCCTCAACTTCTAGAAGTGGATTCTCTGCTCCATCTCTCTGCGGAGACAAGTATGAAGGTGAGTGAGGAGGGGATAGTTCAGAGGGTTTCCAGTATTTTCCTTCCTAGTAACCTCCCCTACCAGGCAGTACGTGCTCCCCTGGAAATGCTAATAGAAAGTTTACCTGTAATTAGAATGCATCATTTGCCTTATAATACAAGGTGGGACTGGACGAGTTTACCACTCCCCTTGCTCCTGGATGATAACTCAGGTAGAAGATTATAACAATTTTCTTGCTAGGCCTTTGCACTAATCCCTTCTGTGATTAAACAATAAATAAACAAAAAATAAATGAATATATATGTATATGAATATATATATATATATATACACACACATACATATGTACAGATAGTGACCCACTTCCCATATTGACAAAAATCTGTATAATATGTAATCCAAACTCATCTCCAGGGTGACCACGTGGCTGGTCTCTCTTTGGCATAAACCAATCTGTCTCTGACCGCACTCCCCTTTGACACTCACATGAACTCTTGATTCCGCCTCTGACCCTTTGCCTTCTCATTTCTGGCTGAATAGCCTCTCACTGACCTTGTGCCAAGTCTTCAACCTCATTATAGGTGAAGACTGAAGCTGAGTATCAATTTCCCACCCCTGGATTCCCAGGGCATCTTTACCTACTTAGAAGCTGCCCCAACTTGGCCAGGACCGCGCTGCTCTGAACAATAATCCTCTGATCTCTGCTTCCTCTGTCTGGCAAAGTTGGTGTTGGCCTTGTCACCCCAGTATAGACGATCCATGTTTCCTATAAAGGACGGATCTTGGGTAACAAATAACGTTGGTCCTCACCCCCCCAGAGGCACAGACTCTTTGTCTTTTAATTGCTGCTGCTTTGAGTGACAGATTGGGCTCACAGTGGTCAGGGCTGAACTCAAGAGAAGTGGGAGCTGTAAGTTTATTATCTTATTAAAAACCTATATCTGCAACATGGTGTAAAGTATATAATTTGGGTCAAATATCAGTTCTATCACCGACAAGCTGGGTGACTTAAAGCAATGGATTTAATCTCACTGACTTTCGGCGTCCTTATCTATAAAACATAGATAATAAAAGTTTGAAGTTTTAGAAGATGAGAAGACATAAATGTAATGTTTTACACACAGGATGTTTCAGTTAATCATTTTTATTATCTTTACCACTGATAGGGGTTTTAATTTGAAAAGTTTGGGTAATGTATTTGCATCACAACCATATGCTAATGATCAAGTGATATAAGTTGTATATCCACATGTGTTAGTTCGTATGCATCCTTTTTTTTCCTCTGGAAAGCAGGAAATACTACATGTTATGTAAATTTATCTTAAGAATAAATTAAGATTTAATTAGAAACAAAGGAGAATTATGATACCGTATTGGAACGTTCTCATTCCTATGGGCTTGTCTGCTCACTTCATGAAAGAAGGACTGACTTTAAGGCTGGTGAATTTCTCCTGCATAGTACATCTTCTTGATTTACATTTATATAGAGACCACCTGCGATGCAGGATGTAGAGTGTGGAGGCTGTCGTGACACTGCCCACTATCACTAGTGGGAACCAATATTCTTCTAAATCTGGTTCTTAGAACCTGGTCAATGGTGAAATTGATGTGTATGACCTCGAGTCAAAGACTGTTAATCTGGTTTATTTTCCTGCCACTGAATCTCTTCTAGAATTGCACGAGTTATTGCCTATTAAAGCTGGGCTCTGAGTACCAGGCGATCGATCTGCACTAAGAACGTCAAGGGTATTATCAGATATTGCAATCGGTACGGAGGGAGGAGGTTTCCATTTAATTTCAACTTAACCTCCCTCCCCACTTGTGAACACTAGAAGAGGGATTCTAATAAAATGGTCAAATGTGTGATCTCATTCGTTGTAACTAGCACTACCTTCCCAGATGTGAGGCCTGATTTGCAGCAGAAGAAGGGAAGTCTGCTGGATTAACTCCAGTCTCGTGATGGATCTGCTCTGGGTTTCATCAGCCTTCAAGGCAGATGTAACAGGAGGAAATATAGAGTGTGTGTCTTGGCTGACGACACACTGGTTCTCTTCCAGAAAGCAAGATACTGTCAAGACTTGGGGCAACAGCTCGTCATTCCAGGAACTTTAAGCTCCCTCCACGATGTGAAATATACATTGTTCTCATTTCAATTTTGAAGGAATTCATTATCATTCCAGAGTGGCAATAATCAGTTATCCACCTGTGGGCTTTTCCCATTGAAAGCTCAGCGTCTTCTGTGGTCAAGCGTTACTTCTGGCTTTACCACTTTGTCATCTGTGAGTGTCTATTCAAAACATGTTAACTAATAGAGAACAGACTTGTGGTTGCCAAGGGGGAGGGGGGAGGGAGAGGGAAGGGCTGGGAGTTTGGGGCTAGCAGATGCAAACAATTATATATAGGTTGGATAAACAACAAGGTCCTACTGTATAGCACAGGGAACTATATTCCATATCCTGTGATAAACCATAATGAAGAAGAATATGAAGAAGAATATACATATACGTATAACTGAATCACTTTGATATATAGTAGAAATTAACACAACATTGTAAATCAACTATACTTCAATAAAATTAAAACAAAACAAAACATGTTAGCTAATCTTACAATAACCCCAAGAAACCATCATTAGGAAGGTGAATAAGATTTTGGGGAAAAAATACCATAGTAATACATCCCCGAGTAAACCAGAATTGATTTTTTGATCAGACCTTCCTGTATTTCCTAACATAATAAAGTTTTGGTGAAAGTTGATCAAAGCTAGTCAGTTCTTAAGAACTCAGCAAATTTAGATTTCCCAAGCGTGTCCTATAGATTATTATTTACATCCTGGTCATCAGTTGAGCAAAAGGAGAACCGAGGTGGCTTGTGTAAAATCCTTGTTAGGGACAAGGAAGACTTGAGACTTGAAATGAAGCCATCTAATTTCCATCACTTTCACAAAGCTGCCTTCCTGGATGTTATTTTTAATATTCTCTTTAGTAAGCAACACAGATGAATAATTTTGGGGGATTTCCGTCTTTAGACATAAACTCATCGGTTCAGCGTTAATTTATAAACTTTTAAAAAAATCATTGGTTAATCCATTATTAAACTCTTAATTGGAATTTTTCCAGCGCTACCAATGAGAAAAATACAAACGAAGTGATTTACAAGTAGGCAGTTAACCAGATGTCTGTGGGGTACGCCAGGCAGCTTGATTGTTAGTCATGATTGTGCTTCTCTAGGAAGTTTTCAAGTTCTGATGAAGGTGGTTCCAGCCCTAAAACCACTGTATTTGAAGTAGATTAAGACAAACACTAACATGGTAGGGCCAGCGTAGAACACACGTGAGAAATGTGCCCACAGGTCCCAGGCCGCCAGGATTTCAGAAAAACAGAGACATGGTAAGATTTGGAAAGATTGGAGGGAGTTGCTTAAGATGAAAGGAAACAATTAGAATGTTATTGAGGAAATCTGGTCAAGAAATAGGAAATTATGGTAGTGGCAGTGCGGATGGGGAAGTGGTATGTATTTGAGAAAAACCGAGGGATCTGAGAGAGAGGCTGGCTAAGGAGAAATGGACGGAGGATGGCAGCAGCTTCTGGATGGTTTCTGGTTTTCTGGGATTGAAGCCAGGGTCGGGGAAGAGGAGGCTTCCATTTGGATAGAGACTAATGGGAAAGGAGGAGGGGAGTGGAAGGTAGCTGCGTCTTGGGACTGGTGTTTAGTCTGACTTGTACCAACAGGTTATCAAGACTCCTTTCAGATTTCTATGTGCAAATGTCCAGCAAGTAGTCATAGCCATGCGTCTGGGAATCAGAAAAGTGATATAGCCCAGGAAAACAGATTTGGGAGTCATCAGTATATAGGTGGAAATCAAAGTGGTAAGTCTAGATAAAGTGTTTTGGGGGAGAAACAGAAAAAGAAAAGAGTGGAGAATGAATTTCTCCCTGGGAAGCAGCACTGCAGGCCTGGGTAGAAGGAGAACAGCCTTCAAAGGGCCTGAAAGGATACTACAGGGAGCCAGGAGGTGACGCAGCAGGGGCGACCTTGGGGCAAACCTGGGGGATGAATGCAAGGTGGTAGCGAGACCAAGCAGAAACTGCACACTCAGTAGCCTGGCCTTCTCGGCTTGATGAGGATAGTGGGACAATGGGGTGGATACCAACCAAACAACAAACAAGAAAGTAAAAAAATTGAATTTCTCAAACTGAGGTCTGTAGTCCTTTGGAAATCCAAGGGTATTTCATTCAATCATTGAACTAATATTTACTGAGTACCTACTATGTCCAGTGCTCTGTTCCAGGCCTGGAAAATTCTGCATTTATTCTAGACAGAGATGCAGACAATAAGCCAGGAAACCAATTAATAACACAACAATGTAAAATAATAACAAGTGCTGAGAACGAAATAAAGAGGATAATGTGACTGAGGGTGATGCAGCTATTTTTAAATATCAGAATCCTTTGGGAAAACCCAAAATTGTGAAGGTGTTGAACCTGCCCCAAATCAATCTATAAATTCAGTACAATTCTACTTAAAACCCTGCCATAATTTTTTGGAAAATTGACTAACTGAAATCAATGTGCAACACAAAGAGGGGAAAGTAGCCCTACCATATATCAGAACATATGATAAAGCCATAAAGCTTTGATGTAACCACAGAACATTAGATCAATGGAACAGAACAGGAAGTTCAGAAACGGACTCACTTGTGTAAGAGAAATTAGACAATGGAAAAGGTGGCATTTGGAGAAAGGATGCTTATTCTATAAATGATTCTGAGACAACTGATCATTTGTTTGAAAGAGCAAAAGTATCATTCTGGCACCTATCATTTACCAAGATAAATTCCAGTTGGAATAAAGGCAAAATTGTAAAAGAAATGAAAATACAAGAGAGTATATTTACTGTATAGGGTAGAGAAGGTGTTCTAAACAGGCCCCAGAAAAGAAACAAAAAAAAATAGGCCATAAGAAAGTCACACACAAAGTTAAAAATATAGAGAAAAATACTGACACATTTGACTCCATCAAAAGTTATGGAGGATAAAAGACACTAAGACAAAATTTAAAATACAAGGTTCATGCTGGGAAAATAAAAGATGCCTAGATATCTGGGATACCTGAAGATATTCAATTTGCTTGTTACCTCAACAAAAGCTGCCCAGAACAGAAAGAAGACAGGAAACATGAAAATTGGATGAGTGAGCTGACACTACAGTCCATGGGGGCCACTGAGGCCAGGAACCAGGGAGACACTTATGGCCTTGGGAACACCACACCGAAACCAGTCAGATGTGAAGTCAAGGCTGGACATCACAGAGCAAGAGTTTAGAGTGAGGTAAAGGCAGAAAAACAATAAAATTAGATTGTGAGCACACAAAAGTTTGGGGCAATTACTTCATCTGCAAATCCATAGGAAGCTATTCTTTATGGAGTAGAAAGTATGGGATGTATGGGTGGACCTGGGGGCTTACGGGGCCGGGGCTGGAACATTTGTTCCTGGGTGCTCTGGCCTCTGTGAGATAACACGCTGTCCCCAGGTGACCCCTACCATACGCCCCTCCCCACTCTGATGGCCGTCACTCACTGAAAAGTCGGTGGGCAGTTACAAATTGGGTCACATGATTTTGGCTACAAACGTCTCTCCCTTACTAGACCATGGGCAACGTGGGAGCAGGGCAATATCTTATGTGTTTGTTTCCCCAGGACCTTCCCTAATTTGTGACACTTAAGCATATTCAGTAAGTATTAGTTGAATAAATGAACAGATGAGCAAATGAACCCAAGTATATTCTATTTTAAGCATGAGTCATGATTGGATACTAAGGTCAGAGCATCAAATGCAACCAGATGTAATCAAAATGATCCTCGAAAAATTCCTTTAAATGCTCATAAGCTACAGAATTCATAGTTTTGTGTATATAATCACATATGCTAATTCTTGTACACACCAACTAGTTAAGACATCCTAAACTAGATTAAAGGAAAGAGCAAAAGGAAAAATATTTATGTAGATACCTGAGCATTCAACCCAGACCATCTTTAAGATAAATATAAAACTCCTTGTATTAAATGGGATATGGGGAGAGTCACCTCCACCTTCACTGGGTGTGAAGATTAGGTTATAAATGAAATCTTTGTGTGATGTGACTCCATCATACACATATAAGTGCTTTTTACACAAGTTAACAGCTGTAGATAAACTGAGATAAAGCTTCTTTCATTAAGATCCAGTTAAAAGATTCAGGTCTAAAGTGACAGCTGTAATTATTTTTTTAAATAATTACTGTAATTAGAGGGAGCATGACATCCATGGGCACTCTGAACAGCTGATACTTTGGCATTTATTTAAAGTCATACCAGTGAAGTATTTGATCAGTGTTTACTTGGGAGTGAGATTGCACATTCTCTGGGGACACGGTGGAGAAGGAGGCCCAGTGGTGGCCTTATTCACTGGCTTCTCCATGGTTCAAACAGTTTGGTTTCCACCCCGAACTTGAGTACCCAATCTGCGGAACACAAGCTCTCCCGCTAGCTGGACCGAGACGCCTTAGAAAGCCTGCCCACTGGGGAACACTCCAGCCATCTCCTCACCACCCAAGGGATCAGTGCATTTCCCACCAGGCAGTGCTGTTGTCCCAATGAAGGAAACCCTCCCCACTGTCACACTCCCAGTGAAGCAGACTCGTGGACGGGCGCTTCAGGTGCATGCCCTCCACGTGGCTCTATCTGAAGGCTCAACCCAAAGGGACAACCTTGGCCTCTGAACACCTCCTTGGAGTTGAAGCTGCCAGTTACAGCCTGTCCAAGGTGTCACACAGTCACATTCACGGTCTCAACACAACGTAGACTTCGAAAGATGCCAACAGTGGGAGAACGATGCAGGGGAGACTCCGCAACTCTGTTCTTGGTAAAGATTGAGGAAGCTACTATTTTTTTTTTTTCTTTAATGAAATGGAATGAGGTATCTCCTTTGCCACGCTGGCAGTACCGCGTGAGTATGGTATTGAGGGGCTGATACCATATATGGCAGGTGGCATCTTGCAGAAGGTCTGATGAGGGATGCAAGGCTGACCTGAAGGCAGCAGTCCAGATCGACTTCATAGTGATCTGGAGAAGCAGCTCATTAGAAGGTGATTGACCAAATGAGCAGGTGTAGACTGGGAAAACCAATGATTTTAGAGTCGATGTCATCAGTATATGACAATTCCAATAGAACTATCAACGTGATTAGAAATAATCAGGTTGAACGTGATTTGGTCAAAAGTAATTACTTAATTACTTTGAAGACAAATTGGATGGAGCAAGAAATTGTTGAAATAGTAGATTGGCCAAAAATATTCCATCTTCCACTTTTATATATATGTGGAATTTTTCATCTTATTATGCATTTTTAAGCATTTCAAGTGAGATAATCTAAGGAGAAGTTCCTTTAAAATGATGACATGCTAGCAATGCAAAACAATGACATTTATTGGTGGATGATGTTCAAAAATAGAGAATGATGAGAAGGCTAAAGAATGGCTTAATTAAGAAACACATTAAGGAGCAGAAGGGGAGGAGGAGCTAAGTATGAAAAAACCTGTCTAGGGGAAAGAATATATACAATAAAGATATTATCTATCTATACTAATATATTTAATAGATAGATATAGTTGACTTGTAGATTTTTTATTCTGCATTTTTTCTTTCACCTGTATCATATAATTCTCCCAATTATCTAGTGAGGAAATGGACAGGCATTATTAACCCTTAGAGATGAGAAAAATGAAGCCTACCAAGTAAGCAACTTGCACAAAGTTGCACCATTTTTAAGTGCCAGATTTGAACTTGTGTCTTTCACTGTCCTTGCTATTGTCTCATGCCAGGTCTTCAAGATGGAAAAAAAACTAAACTGAAAGTTTGTACATCAGAATTTTTATCCTGGATGTGTCTAAATAGATGACCTAACCCTTTACTTTTCTGACTTCATGATTTTCATTTGTCAGATATGGAAATGGAACTATCTGTGTTTTTCAAAGATGTTTGATAATCAGAAACATGTTTCACACTGTGGCACATGCATGTAACTGAAACAGAGCAATGCTTAGCCCTACTATGTGAAATGAACTCTGATATTTTCTAGTCCAGTCTGGTCACAACCCACTAAATTGATTCCATGACCCCCTAATTCATTGCAGTTTTGGACTCGATAGATGAGATCTTTTCCAATTTTCTTATCATGTGGTCTGACATGTCTAGAATGAATCATGGGACCAGAGTAAATTTAGTAGGCAGGAAAAATGAGTTTTCTGCTTGGAGAATTTATCAACCCATCTGAGTCACTGTAGTTAATACAAAGAATCAGAAGCACTAACAGAAAACCAGATCAGATCAGGAGGAAAACATCTGTGCTGACATCAAAAGGCTCTACCACGACTCCACTCACAAGTCACCAGGTCGTTCAGTCAGGTTCTAAGCTGTCAGCTGGAAATAAGACGATTTAATAATCATGCTGATAATTTACATATAGACACTAGCAACTTTATTTTCAAGACATTTCAATATCACTTCAGAACATTCTTATGGGATGAGCTAGACAGGTGTTATTATTATAACTTTGCACAGATTAGAAAACTGAGATGAAAGATTTGACGGCCCACAAAGCACAATGCTTTGCACAATATTTGCAATTTATTTAAATAAATATTTGTAAATGTTATTGAACTAAATAACTTTAATTTTAATGAATAACAAATGCATTATTCTCATTAATAATTCATATTATTAACAATTGAATAATTACTTATAGTTAATATAATCAATAACATAATAGTTATTAATAAGTAATTAAGATCAATTATTATTGATAATTAATAACCTATGCTGCACAAATATTTAGAAGGTCACAGAGAAACTTAATAAGTGAGAACCAATTTCCTGACTCTATCTCAAGTTTTTTCATCTATGCTAAACTATCTGAATCACAATGGAAAACAAACTCTCAAAAATACATTTGATTAGGCCCTCTTTCCAGACCTGATTGAAAGGAACCTTCAAGATAGAAATAATATTACTTTCATTTTTGACTTGTATACAGAAAACTATATATATTTTTTCTCACATATATACCACAGCTTTTACAAATTTAATTTTTATTTTACACTTAGGTTTGACAGCTTTTAACCACGTAGAATGAGAGACCCCAACATTGTCTCCATTCCTTGTAAAAGTGATTTTGCTTAAAGAGGGTGAATGTGAAATGATCCTACCAATTCCTAAGGTTCCATGATTTAAATAAAGCATTTAAAAATTCTCTCTAATGATTCTTTTACAATCACAAAAATATGGCATATTTTTAAAAGACAGGTCTCATTCTTTCATCAATTTATTCAACCAATATTTGAGTGCTCTTACATGCAGTTTCTTTGCAGGTTTCTGAGGACCTGCAAAGACACCTTCATCACAGAGGTGAATAAAACATCATCCTTGCTGCCCACAAGGAGTTCATTGTCTGGGGGTGTAGAGAGACATCTGAACAATTTAGTGGGCTGACAGCAGTGCTGAGGAGATTGGGATATTACTACCCCATGGCTATTTTTCCCAGAGGGAAAAATCTACACCCTGTGCCTCTAAAGACTTTGGGGCAAAAATATCAAAGCTGTATAAAAAGCACAATAGTTTTACTCGGGAGCCTAATCTCTCCTGAAAAACAATGAATATACTAGTAAAATAAAGTACTTGTTGATTGAGGCTTTGAGATTGACTGTTACTTCCTAGTGAATCTTGAGTACTTAGCTAAGTTAATCATCACAATTCTGTTTATTTGCAGTCCAAGTCCGTTAAGTTGTCTTTATTATGGGATGAGCATTCACTGTCATTTTTCTAGGAATCTGTTCAGTTTGTATTTACGTTTTTGTCTTTTGTGCATTTGCTTTCTAGGTGGACAGGACAAACTGCCCCTGCTGCATGGTCACGTGGGTGAATACACAACTCAGGGATGACAAATTTATGTCACCATCTCTTGAGTAATTTAACATTGAACTAGGTATAAAGCTGGGGAAAACCGTGGTAGCAAATAATTCTGCATGATCCACAAAGAGCTGACGTAGTCACCCCCGAATTTCTGTGCTTCATGAATCTTGTTTCAAATAATCATAGCTTTCTCGGAAGAGAGTTGACTCAGAAATGAGCACGCATGATCTCTGAGAATAGTCCTGTCAGGAGGTCAAGCAGGCTGGCTATGGCTTTGATTGGATTATCTCCCACGCCCCAACTAACTCAGTATTTAGTTCCAGATAAACAGGAAAGGATCACATATCTCCAGGAATTGTTGTCACGAGTGGGGTTTTCTTAGCCCATCATAGTGGGCTAAGCAAACAAAGCTGGCCTGATGGGCAGGTAAACTGGGCGGTGGTCTACCTTGGCGCTTCCCAGCTGGTATGCCATGGATGGGAGGGGTGTGTCTGCGTAGAGCAGCCAGGGGACATGTTGCGGCAGTCTCAGCCCCCAGACAGTTGTTTGTAGTGAGAAGTCTCTCTTATTTATGCCAACATGCTTGACAAATATCCCCATTTTCAATGGGCACCATAATGAGAAAAAGGCTAGAAAACATAGGCTATAGGATGTGATTTTAAAGAACTGGCAAGGTCCCCCTTATACCCTCCTCCAGGTACCATCAAATATCTCCTCTTTTGGCCTGGTCAATGTTGCCAACAAAAGTACCATGAGAACTTCATTGTTTCAAATGAAAAACATCCCTGTTTTAAATGATTAATATGAGATTATGATTTAGTGGCTTGGATTACTTTCAACATGACAAATTACTGGGTGCAGGTCTTAATAAGCGGAAGGGTGAAGACATTGGAAGGACACTGGCCCCAGGAGGAATGAGGGACAAGGTTTTTATGTCTCTGGGCTTCATTTTCCACATCCATTAAATGAGGGTGTCGACCAGACAGTTTATAAAATCCTTTTCAGGTTTTTTTCAAGCCTGTAATACCCCAAAATAAATTTTATCGACATTCAAGTTTGCCAGTTTTCCCCTGGCCTTGCCCTGAAAGGTTAATAATAGTCACCAAAGGCCATTGGCTGCTTGGAAAGGGGTTTAGTCAAAGCCCCTAACTAAGCCTGATTTGAAGAAGTCAAGATTCACCTCTCAAAAATATCACTTCCACTGTTTTAATGCCCAAAACTGCAAAAAATATTCAGCATCCATTAGCCTGAGTCCCCGCATATGTGACAGAGCCCAGACCTTCCTTCCTGTCCTGAACGACCTAGAACTGTTACCAGACGGTTACCCGAGGAAGAGATACACTCTACTTGTTGAGCTATCACGTATTTTTAAAAAATTATTTTGATGATACTGTTACCTTTTATTAATAGAATTTTAGTTTATTTATTTATTTATTTATTTATTTATTTATTTATTTATGGCTGTGTTGGGTCTTCGTTTCTGTGAGAGGGCTTTCTCTAGTTGCGGTGAGCGGGGGCCACTCTTCATCGCGGGCTGTCACATATTTGGATCTATTTTTGACTCAGTATGAACTACCCTGACAATATTCTCTTGGACCATGAGCAATAGCAATATATTGGCTTCCCTGATTAGGTTTCTCTTTCTTCCAAATCATTACCCTCATAGCACCACATCGCCATGACCACCTGACTCAACAACCTGTAAGTGATCCCTGCAATATATGGGATGCAGTGTCCAGCTCTGCATCCTGGAATTCAGGACCCTCTCTTAAGTGGCTTATGGTCCATTTTTATCTCTTCAGTACAAGTGCTCCAAAGCAATCAGCCTCTTCTTTCTGTCCTCAACTCACTGTATCCCTAGCTCTGCTCCTTTGGTAGCGTCACTCCTTATGACTAGACGATGCACAGTGATGTCTTTTTGGAGCTGAAATTGAATTTTTATCAAATTGAAATTGAATTTATATGCTTCTTCTTTTCTGTTTTGCAACCTAATCTTCCCGTATCTTTCAAGCCCCACCTCAAACCCTATCCCTCTTGTGAATAGTGTCATGATGCTTCTCGTTCCCCACCCTCACTCACAGTGAATTTTACCTTCTAGGAATTCCCTTAACCTGGTGCTCTGTACTATGAAACCTGAAAATAGATTCTCTTCCACCTTGTGTTCCCTTCATTTGATGTCTGTTTCCCTTAAAGATTCTCATGAGATCCATGTAGGCACAGATTGTGTCTTATACTTTTTTGGTAATTATCACAGTACCTAACATTGTGCTGGGAATACTAGAGTTTCCAAAGGTACTTTACATTTGTTGAATACTAATATTCTTTTTTAATTTATTTTTTATTTAAAAAAATACTTTTTGCATTTTAAAATTGAAGTATAGTTGATTTACAATGATTCGGGTGTATAGCAAAATGATTCAATTATATATATATCTGAATATATATATATTTTCAGATTCTTTTCTATTATAGGTTATTACAAGATATTGAATATAGTTCCCTGTGCTATACAGTAGGTCCCTGTCGTTTATCTATTTTATATATAATAGTGTGTATCTCTTAACCCCAAATTCCCAATTTATCTCTTCCCAACCCTCTCCCCTTTGATAACCATAAGTTTGAATGCTAATACTCATTATTATACAAGGAATAATATTCCTATTAGTAAGAGTACCATTCCTATTAGTATACAAGGAATATACTAACATTTCTTGTTTTCCTTACAGAAACACAAGCTAACATGGGAGGGAAAAGCCTCAGGGGGTGAAAACTGTGGACAGTCATCAGAAAGTAGGTCTGAGCCTGCAGGAGGAGGGGCCTGTTAGGAGGCTGGGGGCATGTTAAGGCAGCACCGTGTGAGCTGCTCAGATTGACTTCCACCCCATCCCATGGATTCATGTTGGTTCCACAACTGTGAAATTGTCAGAAATCAAAGGCACCAGGTGACACTGCTGTGTGAACTAAAACAAGCTCGCAGAACAAAGTAGGGGGTAGGACGCAATTTTGCTCTTCAGTTCAGTGACCCTCCAAGTCAGTGGAAGGGGCAGAGGATGTCCTGCCCGTGACCTAGAGATCAATGTAGGCAAAACTCAAGAATGAGAAAGAAGTACAGACAGGGCGGCTTCCAGGGCATGTGCTGTGCTTAGCGGGGTCTTGCACTTGGTTTAATGCTTTGCTGTTGCCATCTAGAAATTCTTATTAGTTTTTTTTTTTAAGAAGACGTCCACATTTTCATTTTGCACTGGGCCCCGCAAATTATGCAGCTGGTCCTGACTATGGATACCTGTGCAGAACCAAATGGCCCACACGAGATCCCTGGGGGTGTCTGGGCAGCAAGGCTGGGCCTGAAGAACCACCACTGGGGGTGGCAGAACAGAAACACACCACAGAGGGGCAGGGAAACCCACGTTCACGTGCACACAAGACACCGCACTAAACCCTGAGGAGCCAAAGGGACAGAACGAGGCCAGGCTTCCTGCAATTTTGCAGGTGGGTGATGAATCAGAGAAAAATTCTTTCTGTTATTATGACTGTGAATTCACTGTAATCCCTTGGCAGTGGTCACCTGAAGAAAAACCGGCTTCAGTTATAAAGAAAAAAGAAACTGGCTTGAGACAGAATAACCATGACATTCAAAAATAAGTCTGTTTGAAAGCATCTACTCTCTCAAATATCCAGGGAGTCAGTTTGAGAAAGGGCTTGTGCCAAACAGAAACTACCAAATATATTTCAAATTTTTTATTTGTATTCTTTTGAAAAATAAAAGGAAAAAAAAATCAAGTATTCACCTAGGAAACATAACTTGACTATTTTTTTGGTCTCATATAAACCCATAGAAACAGGGGAAGCATCACACCTTCCTTCAGCAAATCAATAAATGTTCGTGTTGCTTAAAAGACCCAGCATATTTGAGATTATAACCCATAATCGCCCTCAGTGAACATTTGCTACAAGAGTGGATGAACTCCACTAATCAGATTAGCAAGATTCCAGAATCCAGGAAGTGGGTGGAGTGAGAATATAGAATAGTCACAACAGAGGGAAAAACAAACAAACAAACAAAAATACACAAACAGGTCCCAAACTGCTACTTAGTCATAGAAACTGGAAAGAGATGGTGGAAACATGAGGAAGGAAAATGCACCGGTTAATATCATAACACTGCTACAATGATCACTACTCAGGACCTCAATTTGTCATGTGTTCTCTATAAACATTTGTAAAAGAACTTTACACGCAGTGACTTATTTAATATTCGTAACAACCTACGAAGTAACGAATATTATCCATAATTTACAAAAAGAGGAAGCTGAGGCACAGAGCCATTAAGTCAGTTGCTCCAAATCATATAGCTAGTAAATGAGATTCAGCAGTCCAGTCCAGACCAAAATGCTATGCAATTTTCCAAGCCCAATCATGGACAGTTACAAAGACTCCTTTGGGGAAAGCTGCCCTGTCCACACCAGACTTGGTGCACAGCCAGTGCATTACAGGCACCAAGGAAGTTGCAGGCAAGGACTCAGGCCCCTTTGGCCAGCCATACTTTTAAGCATATTTGTGTTCCTAGCCCAGGTGTCTCCATTTCTAGGTCTCTTTATCTGGGCCTTTAGCCAAGGTCAGCTCTAGACACCTCTGTACCACTCCTGGCCCTCCCCCCGCCCCCCGCTGTGTATCAGGGTTTATAAAACTGCCAGTGAGGAACCAGCGCCTTTTCCTGTTTTTATCTCTTGCTTATAAATATCATTACAGTAAATGATTAAAAACTTAGTTCTATCATTTGGGCTTTTTTTTTGAAGAAATATTTCATTTCTATTTTTAATTAAAAAAATTTTTTTCAGCTCTCAATATGTTTTTTTTTTACTTTTTATTTTATATTGGAGTATAGTTGATTAGCAGTGATGTGTTAGTTACAGGTGTACAGCGAAGTGATTCAGTTATAACCATACCAGCATCCATTCTTTTTCAAATTCTTTTCCCATTCAGGTTATTACAGAATATTTGGCTGCTCCAGCGCCGGGCAGTTTAGATCTCTCTCCAGTTCCCAGCTGAGCTCCTGACAGAGGTCCATTGCATGTTGGTGTCTTTCCTCCACCTCTAATGAGTGTCACACTAGATGAAACACACGTGCTTTAAATGCCAGAGGAAGGATTCTGGTGAGCTGGTTCAGTCTTTCCTGGAGCCCCATACCTGGGTGTGGACTCTGGTGTTGGTCTTAAGGGGTCAGGGAAGTTAGAGAGAGAAGAGGTTCAGGAATTCCCAGAATAGAAGCGTTGTCAGTTCACAGGTGCTGTGTATCTCAAAGCTAATTTGTTAGAGAAATACATGTTATTAGCAGGTGATGCTGGTCTCCTTCTGCCTCTATCATATATGAGATGTAATTAATAAGAATGTCATCTATTAAATTTAATGCTTTGCATCTGCCTCTCACTATCACTGGGGAAGCCCTCTGCTGCCGTCACCTTTGAACTGGGTCTTGGCACACAGGTGAACATGACAAAAAGACTTCACTGGAGCTGAAATTTATTCTCTGATGATTCAGTAGTCTGCCCTTTGGCTCAAGGTCAAAAATCAGTGGAAAGACTCATTAATAAATTAATAGACTGTCTCTTTACAATTCTATTCTAAGGAATTATTTTTCTTAAGTTAAATCTCTTACCTTGTATATTAGGATTCTCCAGAGAAACAGAACCAAAGGGGATATATATATATACACATATATATATATATATATACACACACATATATATATATATATATATATACACACACGCACACCCATATATATATTAGAAACATGGTAATAATAAATTACCCACCCTACCTCTGCCCAGATGAATTCACTATTGACATTTCAAGATATATGTGCCCATGATTTTTAATTTAACACATGTCCTGAACTTTTCTCCATTATTTACTGTTTATTATTATTTATTATATATGAAAATCACCTGGACTTCAATTCTTGATTAATAGTAAATAAGAGATATAAGCTTTTGAAAATCAAGCATGCCAATAAGTCAGGTACCTACAGCTATGAGAGGTTAGACAAAACTCACTTTACACCACCAAGAGCTTCTCATTTCCAATAGGAGGTAAATAAGGGCCCCAGGTCTGAGACGCCAGTTGTTCCCGCTTGCTGAGGCCACCAGTCATTCGAAATGGTCCCTGTTCTTTCTGCCCGGACCACCTTGGCTGTTCTAGTGCGGCTGCAAGAGGCTTATCCATCAGCTGAGAGGCAGCATTCAAGGGTGGGCTATCCACATGCTTCCTGATGGAAATGTTTTGGATTAACTGAAGAAAAGTGAGACCAAGTTGAATTTCTCTAAGTGAAGTTCAACATGCTTCTATTTATTTATTTATTTATTTTTGGCCGTGCCCACGACTTGCAGGATCTTAATGCCCCAACCAGGGATTGAACCCAGGCCACGGCAGTGAAAGCCCGGAATCCTAACCATTAGGTCATCAGGGAATTCCCCAACACTTTTTTAAAGACGTGGTTCTCAGGGATGATTCTGGTTCCTGTAAAAATCAATCTGCCACTTCTCCGGGCATACAGACGGCTGGTATAGGGTCAACTCACCAGTAAAAAAAAAGGGAAACAAATAACATCTACCTTTTATGGAACTGTTTTCCGTGGCAGACCCTATGCTTCGTGCTAGGGGTTTTGATCTCTCTTAAGATGCACTCATTAACTCGGTGAAGGAGGCATTATTAAACACAGTTTTACAAATGTGATGATTATTGTCCAAGCAGGTTAAATAACAACTTACGCCATGTCACACAACCCTAGGATCGAGGTAGAACTTAAAACCAGTGCAGTCTGGGCCCAGGGATTACTGTCTGTTCATACATCTAACCTGATCATCCTGTTGATGTAATAGACTCATCCTGTAAGGAACTGAGTGAACATTCACAGGACATTCCATTGTCAGGAACCCCAATAAATAAACAAATTAGCACCCTATTCCACCCCCCAAAAATTTCAGGAAATTGAGTTCAAAGGCTTCTTTACAAATTTACCTTATTTCAAGAAATATTATGATTAGAAGAGATCATTCAGGAATTTTCCCTGATGAAAAAATTAAAAGTTTATATATGAACACTTTCACCAAAGGATTATTTATAATATAGCAACAAAAAGAAACTCTCCATTTTAAACAATGGATTAGTATACTCATAAGGTAGGATGCAGACAAATGTCAACAAGACTTTGTTAGAATACAGAAAATATTTATAACATTAAATTAAAAAAAGGTAAAACTGTGTCTATAGGCTGAGTTTAAAATGTAAAAAACATATATATGCGTAACAACAGCCCGGAAAAGAAATCACCAAAATTTTAACAGATGTTCTCTCCAAGTGATAAGATTACAGGTACTTTTTTCCTGCTTATATTATTGGGCACATTTTTTTTTTCTTTACTGAGCATATGTTTGCATTTAAAAACAGGAAAAATATTTCAATTTGCAACCGCAAGCTGGTCATTTATGCCAGTCCTTCTCAAATTTTAATGTGCAAATGTTTACCTGGAGAGTTCGTTTAAAATGTAGATTCTGATTCAGCCTGAGATGCTGAATTTCTAACAAGTTCCCAGGTTATGCTGATGCTGGTCTGGGGACCACACTTGGAGTTGGATTTCATGTCGAATAAGCAAGAAAGAATCATTGTAGATCCACTTAAATCTGAGAGTTAGAACCTATGAAGCTTCCCTTGCAAATTCTTTTCTTGAGAATCTGAGTCAGGAAGTTTTGCTTAATGGCTGCCTAAATCTCTCCTGTTTCACTGTAAGCCTGTTTCTTTTCCAACTGTACTCCTCTCTGAACCAAGTTTCAAATCCACAGTACAGCTCATGAGGTTTTCTTCTCCAGGGTAACTTTCCTTTGCCCCTGTTTTGAAATTAAATTCCATTTGTTCTGCTCATGTTGGCACAAAAATTGTCTCCAGTTAGTTTAATAAAACCATCACTAAAACAATTTTCTTGAGTAGTGTAATTATAGAGCTAGTAATTAGACTCCTCACTAAATGAATAGCTTAGTTAGATTACATTTAGACAAGCACCACACACCCCATTCCATTTTAATCACCCCTTGAATGCAATCCCGTTTGTCTGCAAGGAAGGGCTTTTTAAATGGTAATAGTAAGAGCATCGTAGACACTCTTGGAAGATAATGCTGCCTCTAAAATTACGGAAATTTGACATCCACCACTTTACCTGTGGCAGGGGTGGGAGGAAGGGAGGAGCTTTCCCAGCCTTTTGTCAATACGGTGGGGGGATCTTATCTTTCAACCTCTGCAAGTGGTGTGAGCATTCACTGAAGTCCGAGTTGGGACTCTCCTATGATACATGGTGACACCATAAAGATGCACCTTTAAAGCTCGTGTGGTCTCCTCCAGGAAGCCTTCTTTGGTTCAGCAGTTTCTGGGTGGACCCTTGACTCTCTCTTTTGTTTGTTTTAGTGCTAGGTTTTGTATTTCAAAACCTATTTACCTTCTCTATTTACCTTCTCTATTTCCTGCAAGGCACCTGCGGTTTTCTCAAAGCACAAATGATGCAGACTGCAGGCGCCCAGAGGCCCTTGGAGCGTTGCACTATAAGGTAGCTCGCATAGGAGTCTACACGTGTCCATGGTGCTCTTTACGTGGACAGAGTCACATTGCAGAAAGTTCTGCTTTCTATCCAGGAATCAATCACCCAATTTTCCACCAAAGATAATATGACTTTGACCTGACTCATCACCTCCAAAGGATGGAGCATTCCCAATAGCTAATAGTCATTGGGCTACACGCTTTATTTTTTATTTACTTATCTTTTTTGGCCATGCTGGCTTGTGGGATCTTAGTTCCCCCACCAGGGACCAACCCAGGCCCTCCACAGTGAAAGCGCAGAGTCTTAATCACTGGGAATTAAGACTCCAGGGAATTCCTGTACTACGTACTTTAGATGCATCCTTCCATTGGATTTGTCCAGGGGAAAAGCTGGGCAGCTCAGAGAGGTTATGTAATTTGCCCGAGTTCAACCAGCTTAGAAATGGTAGAGAAGAGAGTGAAAGCTATGCTTTCCTATTGGGAAAAGTGTGGGTCCAATAGCATCCCTGAGTTCCCCAGGCACCTCTCACTGGCTCTTCAATTTGAGACCTTTGTTTCCTTATCTGTGCAATGAGAATAATTGTACCCATGCCACTTACATCTTAAGTGTGTGTGTGTGTGTGTGTGTATTACATGAGGTAAGGTTTGTAAAAGCAATTTGTAAAATGGAAAATGTTATCACATGTAAATTATTATTGTTATGACTTAACCAGATCCAGGACATGCATTGCTTAATAAACCAAGTTCATCTCTGAAGTAGTTGAAATGTCTTATGTCCTATCAAAGAAAATAGTCTTATACTAAATATTAATATTATTCACGTGTTATAGTTAACTTGTTAAAATGTCATAGTCCTATCAGGAAGAGGCTTCCGTAGACGTTGTAAGCCTCCTTTTACATTTTATTTTTTATCCTGGTTTTAATTTGCATGCTTTCAGTTCCCCCTTCAGTAATAGAATTACTCTGTTCTCGGCTGATTGATTCTAGGAATTTGTGAATGCAGCCAAACTAAAACATATTTGCATTTTTAAGGCTTGAAATGTTCTTTCAGTTTTGAAAATGAGTTTATTTTAAGGAAATGTATGACTTTTTGAACTAATGGCAAATTACGTTAATAAAATTCATACCTGCTGTGGGCAACGATGATTCTGTATCAAAGGGAAAGTAAATCAAAGGCTAAATTCCACACTCTCTAATTGGTCATATATCCCACTCATTTCAGTAGGAATATTTACTGTTCCGGATTATAATATTGAGGCGTAGAACAAACAGTTCTCCCTTTTAAGTTACTTCTCTCTCTCCAGCCTCTTCTCTTTCAGGAGCTCCTGCTGTTGACTTTGGCTCCCTCCTTTCACCAGCCACATAGCCATCAATGTTTTCTCGCCACATCTGTTCGCTGTACAACATACACTCACAATCTTGCAATTTTCATTTTCCTTAAGAAATGTGTTTAATTTGTTTGAAATTGTGTTGGCTGATGGCTTAACACCAGTCACATTTTTTAAAAGAACTTGAAAAAAGCTGGCATGGAGTGAGACATGAGGTTGAAATTCTGACGCCTTTTCCATAAGGGCCCTTCTATCCGCAGACCCTAGCACCATCTGGCCAAAGTTATAACCTGCTAGCCCGGTGCCCTTGAAGTCAGCCCAAGTCAAGAAGAGTTAGAAATTATATGATCTCTGACGATATGGATGACTCTAGATAGTTTTGACGTAGTATGTGCTCTAAGGGGACCATAAATCCGAGTTCATTTGAGGCTGAACCAATTAGGAATCATAAGATAAGTTAGCAAATATTTATGCTAATATAGATGCATGTCTCAAATATTTACTTCCCTTGAGCCCAAACTAAAGTCTACGGTTTCTAATCTAAATTTGCCCCCAAAGAGACAGCCTTCTGATTTTTACAAACAATCCTATCTCTAATCTATTGTCATAGAAGTTTCTCAGAATTGAAAATGAGTGATAGTTTTCTTGCTGTTATTTCACCATATGTCATGTTAGAATTCGCTCAGTCAACGTTTTCATAAGAATGCAACACTGATGGACGACAAAGTGTGTAAAGTAATTCAGCACAAAAAGCATCCTGTTTAGAGAGAAAAAAATCTCAGAGTAAGTCTAGTTAGAGATGCCAAGCAAACTACCAAATAGAGGAAGACATTTGGCCAATCCACACCAGGGGGTGAGGATATTTAGTAGAAATATTTCCGGTAAGTATAAAAGAACAAAAGATCACAAGAGACCATGAATAGCTTAGAAAATATATCATCAGAAATGGGTAGTCACCAGAATTCAAATCAAATCAATACAATTCAATTCAATGCACCAAGCATTCACTTAACAAATGCTACATGCAAAAACATGGTGGTAGGGGATCTAATATTTAATATACATATCACCTCAAACGTAAAGTACTTATACCTAGAAGGGATAATTTGGAAAACTTATAAATGAATACAAACACAGCTTACAATAAGATGATCAAAAAGGTAATTGGTTATTAATTTAGATAACTGGATTTGAATTTCACCAGGTCACTTAATTCTGTTTGTTTCCACAATGATATGTGGGGATGTTAAGACCACTTAGACCACTGGACCATTTAGAAATATTGTATGTGGAAGAACTTTACCGTGTTTAATCGGTCTCTCTGGGAATCAACTCATGGGCAGGAACTGAAGTGCTCAATAAAAACATGACAGGATAAATGAACATGAAACTGGGCTACCGGAGTTCTAAGCTTTGTGCTTGGTTGGAGAGATGCAGAAAGGAATCTTTAATAAGATAGAGTTTAATATTTCTGTGAAGGATGGTGTGTGGGGGAGTTCCAGAGATGTGGGAGTAGAAAGTGAGGAGTACATTCTGGAATTTTGGTTGGAGTGCAGAATGCATAAAAGAAATTACTGAGAGGAAAGAATGGAAAAGAAATTTGTCCTTAATTAAGTAGAGTGGAACCATTGTTCTTGGGTAACTGAGTGACATAATTAGTGTTGGGGGGAAAAAAAAGAATCTGGAAGTAACGTATAAGTGATGATAGAGAGAAGGCAGGTGGAGTATCAGGAAGCTTTAGTCTACAGGGGGAACAGCAGGTTCTTAAGTTACCGTGGAAGTAGTCATGGGAATTACAGGGAAGGAAAGATATGGAAACAAGTGTTAAGTTTTGCTTAAATTTCATGAGCAAAGATGAAGGAGGACTGTGATAAAGACAACAGCAAAGGTGACACGTATCTGTGTAGCCTTTTACATTTACAGATACAGGTAGGGGCCATCTTCTGAAGAGCCTTCATGGTTAGGATGGGTCTCTACTTCTGGGCAGATGTTTGAGGTATCCGAGCTCCTCATGAAAGAAGATGAATCTGGCAGCAGTGTGTAAATGGATTATGAAGAAACAACTCAGAGAGAAGAATTGGAGGCGAATGAAGTAGTTCAGATGGTGGCCATCATCGGGCATAACTTTAAAATATGTGGGTCATGGGGAAAAGACGGGTAGACCATGTCCTTGTAACTCACGATGACCCTCTGTGCTTTTTGTCCAGGTAAGAGGTTGCAACCCAAATTGATGTGTTGACAGTAGTCATTGAAAAGAAAAGAGGAATGTGACACCTGTTTACAGAACATCATAATTTATTGATATAGGAGTTGGAGTGGCGAGTCATCAAAGAGGACACCAGGTTTTTAGTTTGGGTGACTAGAAGAATGTTAGTCCCATTAAGAGAAATCAAGAAGTTGGGAGTGGTGTTCAGTTTCAGACAGGTTGAGTTTGAGGTGATGGTAGATGGACATCTAGGTAGAGAAATGCAACAGAAAGCTGGGAATTTCAGAGCTCCAGGAAAAGAGCAGAGCTGGGTGTAAAAACTCAGAATAGATAGCATTAAAATTGTGGTTGAAGGCAGGGGTTGATTAATTTCCTGAATTAATAAAGCAATTCTGATAATGGTGGATGAAGAAGCAATACTCATCAGCTCATCCTTGTTCCAATGGTCCTGTTGGGAGCAGGTAGACTTTCCAAAGTGGAAAGAACCTAGGTCTGTTTCCTTGTATTCAGATGGGAGACTAGACTATGATTTAGTGGATTTAATCAACCTAGGCTGCTAAACCAGATAATTAAGTCTCCTCCACCACACTTCTATTCTCATCCACTTTGTACCTAAATTACTCAATTTGTATAGCCCTATTGATTATGTATCCAACTCCTCCACTTTGGGTGGGATACAACCATTTTTAAGCCTTAAAGGAATTTTCCAAAGAACATAATCTGATTTAAGATTTAAGATTCTAATAGCATGTAAAGTGAACCTACACTATCAGACCTTTATTTTGTTAATCTCTAAATCTGTCCCAGGCATTATTGGTCAATCTTTTAAAAGTTGAATACAGTTAACAAAAATTAGAGAGTTTGAAACCATCAAGACCTTTTCACAATCATTTATACTATCAGAGGGACATTCCATTAGGTTGAGATGGAAAGAATTAATTCTTACACCGAAAGGAAAATATTCTTTATGTCTAAATGATGAAAAACTAAGAAATATACAAATCAGGAAGCTCTAAGCAATGTACTACAGTGCAAAATGTCAGGACTTTTGAAACTGAGTATGTAAGTTGCTTGCAAGAGGGACTGTTGTTTCTACTTCCAGGATTTATATATATTTTAACATGAGGGGTAACATTTCTTGCTAGAGGGAGAATATAGAGAAGTCTGCTTTATCCTCTCTGACCTGTGTAGGTATCTATTTTCTCATAGACAGGTATGCTTGGACTAAATCCACGCCTTTCAAATGTGCTCCAAGGAGGTTCTTCAGGATTTGTCTTGGAGAGTGGTGGCCGATGGTGAGACTGAGCTTTTCCCAGTTTGGCCTCATTTGCTTTATTTGTTTATGTTTCCCTTTAGTTTTTTTTTTTTTTTTTTTAATGGGTGATTCTACAGCTAAAAAATTTGTTTGCAAACCCTCAGATCAGATGCTCTCTACTCATCTCTAAAATGTGTAGAGCCTACATTATTGTATCCTGGGAGCCTTAGGGAATAATCTTGCTAAAATTGTACTTGCTCTGTGGTCAAAGGATCAATCATGAGTAAACATGCAGGGGCCATTGGGGTGCAGATGGAAGGCACCAATCTGAATTTTGTCCCTGATTTTGTGCTCCAACTTCAGTTCAGATCTCAGCTTCTCAAAGGGCCGACCCTGACTATCTTTGTAAATGTTTCAGTCTCCCCTCCTCAACTTCACCCACCACACCACACACACACACACTCCCGATCCCTACACTCAGCTCTACTTCAGACCTTAAGAAGGGAGCCCTGCCTATCTTGTTCATTGTGGCCCCAATTTCCTAGAGCACTTGAAGGTCCACATGATGTTGAAAGAGTTGGCTGGCCCATGATTCTCCGGGACCACGGGGCTCATGAACTGGTTCTACGTGAGGAGCAAAACCTTTAAGCCAATTAAGCATGTTCTTGACAGAGATTAAGATACCATCCCCAAATCATATTTCCTCCACTGCCCTGCCCTCCCCCCAGATGCTCTTCTCTTGGAGCCTCCTTTTCTGAAATGCACTGTCTTCACCAGCTCAGGCTGCCTTAACAGAAATCACAGGCAGTTGGAGGAGGGGGGTGGGGGTGCTTAAACAACAAACAATTACTTCCCACCGTTCTGGAGGCTGGAAGTCTAACATCAAGGTGTCAGCATTGTCGGAGTCCTGATCAGAACCTCTTTATGGTTCTCACTGTGTCCTCATGTGGTGGAGAGAGGGAAGTCCCTGTGCCTCTTTATATAAGGACACTAATCCTATCATGGGGGCTCCACCCTCATGACCTCACCTAAACCTAACTAGTTCCCAAAGGTCCCACCTCTCAATACCATCCCACTGGGGATTAGGGCTTCAACATATGAATTTCGGGGGAATACATTCAGTCTATTATATATATAGAAAATACATATTATATATAATATATAACTAACATACACTACACATAGTTATACATATAATATATATACACTATATATATTACATATAAGTTAGAGGCCAACCAAATTGTATTAGGTCATAATTTATTATGAAGATAACTCAGGGCTATAAGGCCAATCCCAAGGTTTCAAGCTTTCAGTGGAGGCTTTGGAGTGTGGGAATGGCTTTTGTCACATCATCGGGGGCAGAGTTAAGGTTCTGAGAAGTAGACTGTAGTCTTCCTACTTCTTATGGGGAACTTGGGCACAAAAGCCAGAGTCCAAGAGCTTGTAGAATTCAAGTGGTGAGCGGGGCTTGAGGGGAGAAGGGAAACGTCACTGATACTCTTACACATGTGCACCTACTACTTACCAGGCACTTCACACAGGTTATTATTTGGAAACATAGGTTTTATTATTATTCAGGTGTGGTGAAGCCAACAGGTCGGGAGACGATGGCCATGGAAAAGATTGTTACTGTTGTCAAGGTGGAGGGGGCCCACAGGGCCACGTGGGACAGCTCCGGGGTCCATCTGGAGGCAGGGGGTGTGAGGGGACGGGTGAGCAAGAGCCTTCACTGTGGTTTCTGTGGGAAGAAGGGAGTGAGGCAGGGTAACAGGCTGAGGACTGGCTAGTCTGAATCATTTCTGTGGGCTCTGGGCATAGGGGCCACCCCTAGTTGTCTGGTACCTGGTCCTGGTGTGATTAGAGCAGGTGGATAGTGGCCCTGGGGGTGAGAGCCCCGTAGAGGGGGTGGTTGCAGTGTCGGCTTTGACTGGTTGTTTTGTATTTGAAAGATACACTCCCAGGTAAGCTGTTTGCTATTTCTAGGTATTAGCCAACCCCAGGAAGGGCAGTCAGCTGGGCCCCAGGTGTCACACATCCAAAATACAGAAAATAAAAAGGCAAGATGAATCCAGTTATTTTATTCTAAAATGTGAACACTTGCACAAAACAATTGTCCACTCGTTTGTGACAAACGATCATTCCCATCCATAGAAGAAGAGAAGACAAATTGAATCCTTGCAGTGAAAAAGGAAAAGGAAAACAAAGATGCACCCCCCAACTGTCATTTGTGCCACGGAACTACTAAATAATGGGAAAAAATAGAAATTAACACAAGCCAGAAAAACTGCACGAGATTAGAGCCCCCTTCTATTCACACACATAGTGTACTCTAATAAAACCACACAACCCACACAAAGATGCCTTTAAAAGTGTTGTCATTTTTTTTTTTTTTTTTTGGTTGTGTTGGGTCTTCGTTTCTGTGCGAGGGCTTTCTCTAGTTGTGGCAAGCGGGGACCACTCTTCATCGCGGTGCGCGGGTCTCTCACTATCGCAGCCTCCTGTTGCGGAGCACAGGCTGCAGACGCGCAGGCTCAGTAATTGTGGCTCATGGGCCCAGCCGCTCCGCGGCATGTGGGATCTTCCCAGACCAGGGTTCGAACCCGTGTCCCCTGCATTAGCAGGCAGATTCTCAACCACTGCGCCACCAGGGAAGCCCAGTGTTGTCATTAATTTGCCAAAAATACCTCCTCTACCTGTGTTTCAGCAAAGGGCAGAAATTTTGCTCCGAGTGTCCCCTAAAAGTTTGGGGACTCTTTATGTAAGAACTTGTTCTCTTCACGTTCATGAAACTCTTGGACAAACCTTAGGGGAACGCCGGTGGTGGGGATGGCAGTTTTAACTGTAAATAGTATTCATTTTTGTTTGGGTGACATTGGCTTCTTGAGATGAAATCAACAAGCTTTACCTTGAAAGGACTTTTTAATTTTTTTATTTATTTTTATTTATTTTTAAAAATAAATATATTTATTTATTTATTTATTTATTTTTGGCTGCGTTGGGTCTTCGTTGCTGTGCGCGGGCTTTCTCTAGTTGCGGTGAGCAGGGGCAACTCTTCGTTGAGGTGGGCAGGCTTCTCACTGTGGTGGCTTCTCTTGTTGCAGAGCATGAGCTCTAGGCATGTGGGCTTCAGTAGTTGTGGCGTGCGGGCTCAGTAGTTGTGGCTTGTGGGCCCTAGAGCGCAGGCTCAGTAGTTGGGGCGCATGGGCTTAGTTGCTCCGTGGCATGTGGGATCTTCCCGGACCAGGGCTCGAACCCATGTCCCCTGCATTGGCAGGCAGATTCTTAACCACTGTGCCACCAGGTAAGTCCCAGAAAGGACTTTTTTAAAAAGCAAAAACGTTTTTCCATTCAAATAGAAGAAAAGACGTGGCACCCCAGCCTGGTGCTCCAAATTATGGTTATGGAAAATTCATTGTCATTGTGGCTTATTGATTCCAATGCAAATGTTTTAGGTGAGAAGTCAAGCTCCAACTGGGGATTCTCTTACTCCTATATGCCGACATCTGCATCCAGCCGGGCGCAGTGAACACACCCAAATCTTGTCTTAAAAGTAGTCTCTGCAAACGTTTGAGTCTGATCTGAAATTTGCAAGTCACTGGTATGAAAGAGTGGTATAATAATATGTGATGTGCACACACTTTGAGGGAGAAAAAGAGCAAAATATAGTTTCTGTGGTTTGCAATGCTCAGAAGCAATCATTGGACTGATGTAGGATAACACCCCTGGGGGTCTTCCTGTGTGATACCCAGATGTACGGAACTACATGACACCTGATGGCAAAGATCTGACTCAGCGTACAAGCAAACCAGGGGTGCAAATTTTACTGTCTTTTTTGTTTTCTGAATATAGTAATCTGTGGTAACTTTTGTTGGTTCATTTCTATAATCATAGCTGCCTGTTATCGACTAGCTTTGGGGCCATTTAAAGGTTAAAATCACTCAACTTTCCAATAAATTTTCTTTATTTAAAAGTGTCTTTTTAATCTGAAAAAGAATATATATGTATATGCATATATATGTATAACTGAATCACTTTGCTGTACACCTGAAACCAACACAACACTGTAAATCAACTGTACTTCAATAAAAAGTTAATTAATTAATTAAAAAATAAAACAAAAATGTCTTTTTAAAACATAAAAATGATAATCAGAAAAATAGGGCTATTAAAATTATGTTTTCAAATTATCTTTAATAGCATTTAAGAGTGCTCTTAATATGTTAGGACAAGCCATAGCAAAATACAAAAAAATGTAAAAATTGTAATGTAAAATGGTTTGTTTTATTATTGTTTTAAAAAATAAAATCCATATTCTCATCACAAGAAAAAAATTTTGTAAATATGTGTGGTGACAGGTGATACCCAGACTTACTGTGGTGATCATTTTGCAGTGGATATAAATACAGAATCATTATGTTGTGCACTTGAAACTAATATGATGTTGTATGTCAATTACACCTCAATAAAAAAAAATAAAAAATAAAGCCCATATATATGAAGAAAAAAACTAAAATACTTCAAAATGATTAAAAAAATAAAAATGGAAATTTTCCTTTTGAAGAAAAATACATTAATTTGGAAAATTCAGAAAAGCATAAAGAAGGAAAATATTCATATTTCCATCATTCAGAGAAAATCCCTGTAAATATTGGGTGTAATTTTTTTTAGCATTTTTCCTATTTATTCTCTCTCTCTCTTCTTCTCTCTTTCTTTCATAGTACATCGATCATCTTATACTCTATTTTTCTCTGATTAACTTAATGCCATCAAAATTTTCCTATGCAATAAGAAATTCATGGCATCACTTTATATAACTTTAAAGAATAGTCTATCATATGGTATACCCTAATTTTTTAACCATTCCCTGATTTACTGGCTTTTTTTTCTAATTTCTTACTAATTTAAAATAACAATGCAATGAATATCCTTGTACGTAAGTTCCCTGTGCACTGCTGTATTATAACATGGGGTAAAATATTAACAAGGTTTTTTTTAATCCTTCTCGGTATCCAACACTCCTTCCTTTTTCGTCAGTATCAGGACCAGGAGAGGGCGCTGTACCAGCTCAGCGGATGCCGCTCAGAAGGGAGAGGGCTGTGGGAAGACACCACTGGTCAGAACATTTCAGCCCAAGTCAACACGGAAGATGCTGATTAACAGAGACCAATGGGGTGAAGGACGAAGCAGGAGGTTGCCTGGGGAAGGGGGTACCTCGTCCCCTCCCCCAAAGTCCTGCTGCATCTCACCTCCCCTCTCCCCTTCCGAGATCTGAAATGTGCCGGGGTAATGGGGCACGGGAGACTCTAGGATTAATAAGTTTAAATTCAAAATGCCTGAAAAACAGAAGCGGCAGGTTTTAACTGAAATTGACTGGATCATATTATCTGATTTCAGGAGGTATAGGAACTTGAGATAGATACTT
Source organism: Balaenoptera ricei (assembly GCF_028023285.1). Lineage (NCBI taxonomy): Eukaryota > Metazoa > Chordata > Mammalia > Artiodactyla > Balaenopteridae > Balaenoptera > Balaenoptera ricei. Next base: position 25,012,883 of record NC_082640.1, read on the forward strand.
AGTCATAGAAAAATAAAAGAGGTGTTGGGGTTTTGTGGTTATTGGGGTTTTTTGCACCCTTCAATTTTATGATCTGTGAAAATGTTATATACTTAGTAGAGTTCTTTAAATGTCACATTTCTGAGTCAAGTGGTAAAAATGTTATGCAGGCTCTTTATATATGCTTTTAATTTCTTTCCAGAAAAGCTCTGCTAATTATTCTTCCAAGACACAAGCTCAAGAGTACTGAGTATTATAGTTATTTAAATATTTTCCAATTTGATTTTAAAGAGGCAAAGTTAATCGGGATACTATATTGTCATAATTTTTAGTCATTTCTGTTTCTTTTGTGAACTGTATATTCATGTACTTTGCTCATTTTATATCAGGAGTATTAGTTCTTGTCTTATTGATTTAAAAATAATTTTAACATGGTATTAAAGATACTAATTTTTCCTATCATATTTGTTATGAATATTTCTCCCAATTTGCTATTGGCATTTTCTTTACGAAGTCATTTCACATACCCAAATTTAATGTTTTGGAGAGTCAAATATATTTATTTGCCTTTGTCATTGCTTCCATTGGCTTTGTATTTTTAATAGTTTTGCCCATATTTTGTTATTTTCCATGGCTTCATTTAAAAATATTTATTCTGTAATTTCTAATGCATATAATGCACCTAAAGTTTATTTTGGTGTGTCGTGTGTGATGGAAGGTGAGAAATCTAAGTTTTTTCAAACATATAATTTTACTGTTAAATAATTCATAAACTCAGTTATTTTACAAGAGTTTATTAAATGCCTACTATGTGCAAAGCACTATACTAGGCTTTGATCACATGGTAACCAAAGTATAAAAAATTTTTTAAAAACCAGACAATTTTTCTTTCATGAGCTTACAGCTTGATTGGGGAGATAGTTATTAAGTAAATAAATATATATTTGTGAATTGTAATTTGGGCTGTGAAAACAAAGAAAAAGGTAGGCAGAGAATAACGAGGGAACCTAATTTTGCCTGGGGGTAGCAGGAGGCTTCCCTAAGAGATTTACACTTGAGTTTCACTTTTCATATGCTCATTTCACGCAGACACTAAATTCTGTTTCACTGCAGTCTCTTCTGGGCCGTTGATCGGTTTGTTTGTTTAAACCAGTCCCACACTGCTCCAAGTAATCAAACTATGATGTGTTGCAATATTCATCTGAGAAAATTCTTCCTCGATACAATTTTCGGTTTAGTTTTTGTTGGTTAGCCTGGAAACCCATATGTCCACTGTGTATCAATCATGACCATGAAACAAAACCAAAAAGAAGCCAGTTGCATGAACAGGAAGAGTTGTTTCCTCTTGGTGCAGAACGAGGGTTTTCATCCTCCAGTTCAGATTTCATTTGTGACTTCTCTCCTCTGAGCAGCAGTTAGCAGACCACCTCTCCTTTCCCTATGCCCCTTTCACATGGCTCCTTATCCACCAGGATGCATTCCTCCCTACCCCCACCTGTTTTTTTCTTCTTATTCTTCTGCAGAATAATTGTTTTGTTCTGCCAAGACTTACAAGCCACATTTTCAACCAGCTCAAGAAACAAGGACATTCCAGTTCCTGGGACAACACTTCTTAGGAGAGAAAGGGGATTACAAAGCAACAACAACAAAAATTGTCAGAAAAGAAATTCTCCAAGTTCCCACTTTCTGTAAGATTGCTCTTTCTTAGAATGGAAGAATGGATCATGTAGCAATGATGCTGGTTGCCTATCCAATATTCACCAATATTCTTCCTTATTAACCAAGCCCTATTTTTATTTGGAGCATCAATGCACCTGATTCCCAGCTTCCGTTACAACTAGGCAACCTCATTCTGTCCATGAGATGTGAGTAGAACTTCTGGAAGAGCTGCTTAACAGGAGACAATAACATGAAACTACCATGACCATCATGGACCACTTTACTTCAGACTTCTTAGATGTGTGGGTAAATTTTTAAGTATTTAAACATTGTTACTTTGAGTTTCTGTACATACAGCTGAACCCCACCCTAACAGATGTAGACCAGCAGAGTTCATTGACCTCTGTTCCTAACCAAGAAAAATCACCAGGGCCGAATGTAAGGATCTTCAGAGAAGTTGTGGTTGTTGTCATAATGGTTTTTGAAAAGGCAAAGCTGAAACGAAATCCCATTACATTCTTGATAGCACAGTGCTTTGCTTTGGGGGTACTCAAGGCTCTTATGGAAAGCACTTAGATTTTTTAATTGAGTGCCTATCAATGTAAGCATTTGGGAATGCTTCTATATTAAGTATATGAATAATGACCTTAGCAGAGAATTCCAATTTTATTACCAGTGCTCGACACCAAAAGCAAAGAGGATGTATTTCAGTGAAGTGACAGGGTAGGCTTCACGGGCTCCCCTGTCACTGGTCCAATTTATCTTCCAAACTTTCAACCATTTTACATTCTTCTAAAATGTTTGATGCATAAAGAATAAAGTCCAGACCCTATAAGCCTAGTATTCAGATACAATATGCTTCCTTCTTAACTTTCAGCCTCCTTTCCTGATATCCCACACACAAGATTAAGACATATTTGACTACTCACTGTAATGTTACTTCATGTTTCTTTACCTCTGCTTCTGTCCTTTTAACCTGCAATGCTTTTATCTCAAGCACTCATCCATCCATCCATCAATCCATCCTCCATTCATCCTCCATTCATACGTACATTTAAGAAATCTTTACTGAGCACTTGCTGTGTATCAGGCAAGTATTGTGATAGGTGTTAGGATTAACCCAACAAAGTAGCTATGGTTCCAGTCACCAACAAAATTCCACTTATCACCGCCCCCCCCCCCCGAAGACTGAGCTCAAAAGCCTCCCCTGACCTCCTTATCTTCTTCCCAAGATTTCCTTGGCTATTGTTGGCCCTTTGCATTTTCATATAAATTTTAAAATTGGCTAATCAATTTACAAATACACACATATGCAATCTCCTGGCATCACACGAACTATAGATGAATTTAGGGAGACTTGCCCTTTTTACAATGTGAGTCTTTCGATTTATGAAAGTCAGATCTCCCTCCACTTATTAGGTCTTTTCTTTCTCTCGAAAAGTGCTTTGTAGTTTCAGTATACAAGTCTCACATATTTTTAAAAGATTTATTCCTAGGTATTTAATGTTTCTTAATGCTATTACAAAGGATATAACTGTAAGACTTCATTTTCTCTTTGTTGCAGATCTCTAGAAATACAGATTTTTTTTTATACTGACCTCAAACCCAGAGACCATATTAAATAGACTTATTAAATTTAAGCTGTTTGTAGATTCTTTTGGATTTCCCATATAAAATCAATTCATCTATGTATAATGACAGTTTTATTCCTTCCTTCCAATTATTCTGTCTTTCACATGTTTTCTTGCATTATTACATTGGCCTGGAGTTCCAGAACAATGTTGAGTAGAAGTGGTGAGAGCAGGCATCCTTATTTCTTCCCACCTCTTGAAGGGAAAAGCTTTCTATTTCACCTATGATTCTAAGTCTCCTCTGGTCTGCTCCTCTTCCCATGACGTACCCTCCAGGCTTCCACTGAGAACCTGGTGTGTCCTAGGACCACCTCTGGTGAGCACTGAATTCTTTTTTTTTTTTAATTTATTTATTTAATTCATTTATTTTTGGCTGCGTTGGGTCTTCGTTGCTGTGTGAGGGCTTTCTCTAGTTGTGGCGAGCGGGGGCTACTCTTCGTTGAGGTGTGAAGGCTTCTCATTGCGGTGGCTTCTCTTGTTGCAGAGCACGGGCTCTAGGTGCGCGGGCTTCAGTAGTTGTGGCACATGGGCTCAGTAGTTGTGGCTCGTGGGCTCTAGAGCGCAAGCTCAGTAGTTGTGGTGCACGGGCTTAGTTGCGCCGTGGCATGTGGGATCTTCCCAGACCAGGGCTTGAACCCCTGTCCCCTGCATTGGCAGGCGGATTCTTAACCACTGCGCTACCAGGGAAGTCCCTGAGCACTGAATTCTAACCTTTGCCTCTGCAGCATCTCCAGACCACAGAATGCTCCGCTCAGCTTTTCAGATGTTTTCAGCTTATCATCTCCTCCCCTGTGCAGTTTCAGAACTCAGCAACTGTCTTCAGGAGGAATCGATCCCGTGTTGGAGGCTGTTTAGTTCTGTAGCTCTTCCAAGGTACAGCTCATATGCCGAGCCGCGCCTTTGCCCAGAGTCCATGACGCCCCAGGATAAAAGCTGCTGCTCCCTTCCCCCGAATCTTAGCCCCTCTACTTGGCATGGCTTGAGCAGCTCTTGGGTGCTTTTAAAACAGGTGATTTGGGGATTTCATCTGGGCTACCAGGTTGTTCGTAGTGGAAGGATTAGTCTGCCACAAATGTCTCCATCTTAGAAGCAGAAATCCATGCTGGGTTTTTAATAAGTATCAAGACTTTCAAATTTTCCTTTGATCTCAGCCTTTGGAGACAGAATATCAGAAATGGAGCCAATGCTAGGGGCCTTCTGTAGTCTCCATCTGAAAAGCAACCCGAAGATTATTCCCAGAAATGAGGGAACTGAGCAAATAAAAGGCCAGCCGAGGGAATCCGTCACCTTGGCTAGATCTGAGGCGAGAGGTCAGACTCAGACACGAGTTTATCTGAGCCCTTGTGAGAACTGAGGGCTGCCCTTGAATGTTCTCCTGACGGTCTCCTCAGTCTGCACAAGGGGACAGTGGGCAGAGGAAACGAGCTCATCCTTACAACTTGGATTTACCTAGCGTGCTGCTCGGTGGAAACGCTCTCTGCCTGCCTTGTACTACGGGCAAGCCATCTGAGCTTGGGAACAGGCATCCAGAGATCAATCCACAGCGAATATGGGGGTAGTCCATCACTACGTTATTGCTAGAAGTAATTTTCCTCAGAATTCCATGCATATCTTTTCTAGTCTTAAACATCCTTCCCAACTCAAGGAAGATGGTTCCTTGCTGAAGCAGATACAAGTGGCTGGAACATTTCTATTCAAAGCAGATAGGTCATCTGGCTTAATCTGCCATGGCCTAATTGGGCCACCCTCCAGCAGCAATGTATCACTCCACATAGTGTCATAACAAGCTGCTTTTATTTGTCAAGACTTTTTAATCCTACATCGAGTCCCTGCACAGGAGGTCAGGTGGTTCTTGGTAGGATCTGTTAACTGTGCTGTGAGCAAGGATCCAGACTGGTTTCCGGACGATGCATGGCAACTACCCCTTCACTTACTAGCCTCTCAGTGTCCCAACTTCAACAAACATCTTTGCATCACCACAAACACAGCTGTGGAAGGGAACCAGCCAGAGAGTTGGGAGTTATCACTCATCTGGGACTTAATTTGGAGGGACTCTAAAAGGACATCAGCTTGTGTACTGGGCATTTTTCTAGTGAGGCTGGCAAGGAAAGGAAAGAAAAGGGGAAACCATGAAATGTTTATTGATATTTTGGAGGGCAAGGTGGAAATATTTGTTCACCTTCATCCCCGTACCCTTTTACATTTCCCTAAATCCTGCTACTTGTTCCCATGTCAAATCTTGTGTTAAATTTTCTTCTCAGTAAAAAAAGCCCAGCATGAAAAATAATTCATATTCATAGAGTCATCTCTGATTACAATAATCCCTAGGGCTTCAGCGCACTGTATCCTGAATTAAAATGCTTTAGACGTTCAGAGTTTGGGCTTCTCTATCTCCTGGGAGGCCATTAATGGCTTATGCATATCAGGCTATTTTCCAAATTCTGCTCTTTTGCTCTGGTAAATAAATGAAGAAATCCAGTTGAGAAACATCTGGAAGGCTTTAAAAACTGGGAAAGATTCTCCTCTGGATCAGATGGTTTAAGTACAATGCTGCTTAAACTTGGGGCCGAGGGCCATAGGACCTCTCCAGGCCATTTCCAATACTTGGATTTTATAATACTATGAATATCTAACCAACAATCCCCTTGGGGAAAGATTTCAAAATTGGACATGATGTGAAAAAAATTCAATTAATTTTTTTTTTTTTTTTTTTGATGTAGTGGAAAAGCCCTGAGCTGGGATTTTAAAATTGTGGCTTCTTGTCCCAGCTCTGCCCCTAATTAGATGGGTGACTTCGGGAAGTCACATAACCTTTCCGGGCCTGTTTCATTACCCATAAATGAGGGTTCACTTGATAATAACCAATGTCCCTTTGAATTACCACCCCCCTCTTTAATCCTTTCTTTTCCATCTGTCTACTCCCCTCCAAACTCCCTTCTCATTACCTGGTTCTCATTCCAATTAATCCTTGATCTGGCTTCTCCTCTGGCTTAGCTGTGTGACCTTAGGCAAGTAGTTTAACCTTTCTGTGCTCTGAAAAAAAGAGAGTATTAATAGTGTCTGCCTTATAGAGTTGTCATGAAGATTAAATGATTAATACACAGCAAACCCTTGGCTCAGAGTAATAAGTAAATAAACTGTTAGCCAACAGTCATTATTTTCCAGAGATTAATGTTATTGACTTACAAGTATAGTTGATGCACTTTATTCCTGGATCAAAAAGGATACAGTTGGAGTCATTCTTATCAAGAGTGGTCACAACTTATTAACAAACAATAAACCTATTGGATCATTGACCCCATTTCTCTCGCCACTTTATTCAGGGGCTCGGTACAGTCAGGCAAACGTGAGTATTTCTCTCCATCTATAACTCTGCCACCATCCTTGTGCAAAAACACGGAGTCAGTCATGAGGGGCTCATCTTGATCCAGAGACCCTGACAGTGAGATCATGTCTTTTGCTCTCTGAGGTCCACACCACAGGCTGGAATTTACATATATATATAAACATATATATATACAAACCATATATATATATATGTAACACTAAAAAGACTGGTAACACAGTTTTAGGGAAGTGAATTTTAAAACTTTTTTTTGCAGTATAGTTAAAGCCCAGCTCCTAGGTGTATGAGTTTTGACAAATATGTACACGTATGTGCCCAATGGCCCAGATATAGAACATCAGCCCTAGAAAATTTCTCTGTGCCCTTTTCCAGACAACAGCCCTCTTTGGCCAGCGGCAGCCATTATTCTGATTCCTCATCAATTAGTTTTGCCTCTTCTTGAACTTTGCATAAATGGACTCTTTTTATCTGGTTTCTTCCACTCAGCGTGACCTAGCTGAGATAAATCCTGATGTCGCCTGTATCAACAGCTCATTCCTTTCTAGTGCGAAGGAGTCAGTGTACCATTGTGTGTAAAGACTAATTAATTTGTTGATTCCTTTTCCTGTGGATGGACACTGGGACCCTTTTCATTTTTTGCTATTACGAATAAAACTGCAATGAGTGTAGGGAAAGACTGTTGAAGTGACTTTTTTCCTGAACTTTGAAGTTTTCTGTCATGCGATTATAGTTTCAACAAAAATGAAAGATTTAAAAATATATCTCACGGTCCCCTCAAGTCTTTCCTCCTTGACAAGGAATATAACTCCTTTCACTCCATCATCAATCTCTCTCTTTCTTGAACTGCTTTGGCACTCACCCAGGCACAAATACTAGTGTTTCAAGAGCTATTGTTGGCCCAACTTTTCACAATAAGCTGAACCAATCAGCTACTTCTTTTCTTAATTTAAACTAAAAAACAGTAGCAAGACATGGAAGCAACCTAAATGTCCATCGACAGAGGAATGGATAAAGAAGATGTGGTACATGTGTACAATGGAATATTACTCAGCCTTAAAAAGAATGAAATCATGCCCTTTGCAGCAACATGGACGGACCTAGAGATTATCATACTGAGTGAAGTAAGTCAGACAGAGAAAGACAAATATCATATGATGTCACTTACACGTGGAATCTAATTTTTAAAAATGATACAAATGAACTTATTTACAAAACAGAAACAGATGTACAGACATCGAAAACAAACATGGTTACCAAAGAGAAAACATGGAGGTGGGGTGGAGGGATAAATTAGGAGCTTGGGATTAACATACACACACCACTATATGTAAGACAGATAACCAACAAGGACCTACTGTATAGCACAGGAAACTCTACTCAATATTCTGTGATAACCTATGTGAGAAAAGGATCTGAAAAAGAATGAATTTATGTATATATGTATAACTCAATCACTTTGCTGTACACCTGAAACTAACACAGCATTGTAAATCAACTACACCCCAATAAAATTAAAAAAAAAAAACAGTTGGTGATGGATAGTTGAGTCTTGTGGGACTGAGCCCTTACCCTGTGGGGTCTGTGCTAACCCCAGGTGGTATCAGAATTCAATTCAATTGAATGAGGACACCCAGCTGGTGTCTACCAAGAACTGGCGAATTTCTTATTGTAGAAAAAGTCACATTTTGGGAGTACAGAATTATTCTGAGTGTAGTGGAAAAAAAAAAAAAAACCAAACCAGTGAGTTTTCTTTACATGATACTTGTCATTCTTGTGTCCTGAAGGCAACAGACAGTGGAGTTCTCTGTCCCCCCAACTCAATTCTTCTCTTGAAAATTCTTCTCTTTCGTGGGCTCAATGCTCCGCATCCTGGCGGCTCAGAAGTCAAGCCCATCCAGGTAAGGGGCTCCTTCCTTTCACAGACTAGCTTCTGGATTTGCCTTGACATCCAGGCACTAACAGGACCTCCATCTGTGGCTTAACAGGAGACTAAAATCTGCTGTGGTTACTGCCCATTTTCCAATAAAGCTTCTTTTAACTTAAAGTTGCTGAATTATCCATTGCTCTCCCTTGCTCACTTAAAGCACAGTCAATTTATTACCCTCCATAAGTAAGAAAAGCCTGAACAAACTGGCAATTCCAACCAATGTGCCCTGTTTTTTTCCTGCACCAATTTATAAACTGAAAATGCAGAGACATCATGACTTGGCTGGGATGATCCTGCTTTCCTGTGATGGTCAAGACGCCTCTGAAGAGAAAGGATTTGCCATCATGGAATTAACGGCAAAAATGGTTCAAAGCAGTGAAAGTTTTAAAATTTCTTATACTGAGGAGTGATTTACCTTGGCAAGAGATAGGTGAAAATTAACTAGCTGGCATCCAGGATAATTCCTCTCTCTCTCCTGCTCTCATTTTCCTTTTGTCTTTGAGTGTGAATGATTGACAGCTTGGGAAAGGTACTGGCAGTTGGGTTAACTTAACCTCTGCCTCAGCGGTCTCAACTAGCAATGGGCCATTCTTAGATATGGTAGCATAACTGTTTTAAAGAACTCTGGCAAATCCAAGGTTTTTACAATGATCAATTTGCCTATTTTCTCTTAAGCCTCCTGAGTGAGACTATTTGTCGGAATCCAGGTGTGTTTTTTTTTTTTTTAATTTTATTTATTTATTTGTCTATTTTTGGCTGTGTTGGGTCTTCGTTTCTATGCGAGGGCTTTCTCTACTTGCGGCAAGCGGGGGCCACTCTTCATCGCGGTGCGCGGGCCTCTCACTATCGTGGCCTCTCTTGTTGCGGAGCACAGGCTCCAGACGCGCAGGCTCAGTAGTTGTGGCTCACAGGCCCAGTTGCTCCGCGGCATGTGGAATCTTCCCAGACCAGGGCTCGAAGCCGTGTCCCCTGCATTGGCAGGCAGATTCTCAACCACTGTGCCACCAGGGAAGCCCCAGGTGTTTTCTTGTACTCTCACAGTGCTGGATTTCACACGGTGCTGGCAGGAAGTGGCACTGGCTCTACAAAACAGTCTCCTTTTGGGGAAAACTCTTTAGGGCTCAGAAGAACTGGCCCAAGCCTGAAGATGGCCGTGTAGATCTGCACCATCTCTCAACAAAAAAGAGAGGAGAGAAGCATTGTGAGAGCATCTGTGTTAACACACAGACTTGTTTCTCCTAATCCAACCCAAAGCATCGAATGTTCTTGTGCCTGTTGTTCAACCCTGTAACTTCCACTAAGCACAAGGAAGAGTGATCCACCCTCAGGTGATGGCAGGCAGAGGAGGGGTACTTGCTTGTCCCACCTCCCCGCATCTGAGAAGGGGCTGGTGCCCTTTACCTGCTCAAGAGCCAAAAGTTGGAGAGAAGAAAGATGGCATTCATGTCAGGGCATCTGGTGGGAGGCGGACAGTCTCCGTGGGGTGTTCATGTCCGTGACAGAGACCCACCCCCCCAGTTTTAAAACCATCTTCTACTGCCTGGCCAGGAAAATGAGCATCCGTGGGAAGAGGCAAATCACCAACCACAGGAGAGAATTCTCACTAGTCTGCAGCTAAATGTTGACGTGGCTAATGGGACTATTTGTATAAAAAGGATGAAAGGGAAGGTGAAGCAGAGATCTTCTCTAGGACCCTGTTCAGAAAACTTTGCCCCACGGGAGAAGTCTATTCTCCCTGAAGATAATCAGGCAAAAAGCTGGTGGTGAAATGTAAAAATTCTAAGGAGACAATAGTTTCTGGAATTTGATGAAGCCACTGCTTATCTGGAACCCAGTGGGTTTTGAACCCATTTCTTTCATGATTTTCTCCTCTCAAGTCCTTTTCGAATTAACAGCAGTTCTTGAAAATTCTCCCCTGCTACAAGCTAAACCTCATGATGGTTTTGTTCATTGCTGCACCTCCTGATCAGAACCTGGCATTCAGCGGACACTCAAGACGTGTAAATAAGTGACTGAATGAGTGAGTGAATGAAGGGTGGCCTCTTGTGGTGCTGATGCTGTCTTACTACTATCCTAATATCACAATGGCTTATTTCAATGCCAGGCACTTTAAACACTTTATAGATACCATCTATTTTAATGATACTTAAATATGTATATATATTGTTTTCAAAGACCTGATGGCTAGCCAGCCGTTTCACTGGTGGCCATCCACCCAATACACAGAACAGAGCATCCCAGCTGTATTTTCCAGGCTACAGCTTCCACGGCTCACACCAGAACAATCTGTAGGTCCATAGGCGGTTTCTTCAGGGAGGTGGGGCATCTCTTTTGGATCTTCATAACTGACACATCTTAATATCTGCAGTGCTTCACAGCACTTGGCACAGACAAACATTAACTTAATTAAACTTTCTTGGAAGAATGTCATAGAATGAATATGGAGATCATTTAAATATCTTTCTGTGCTGGGCATAATGGTACAATTCTGGTAGCTGGTTAAAAAAGGCAGTAGAGGGTGGCTCAGTGGTTAAGAATCCGCCTGCCAATGCAGGGGACACGGGTTTGATCCCTGGTCCGGGAAGATCCCACATACCACGGAGCAACTAAGGCCGTGCACCACAACTACTGAGCCTGAGCTCTAGAACCCACGAGCCACAACTACTGAGCCCACATGCCACAACTACTGAAGCCTGTGCACCTAGAGCCTGTGCTCCACAACAAGAGAAGCCGTTACAACGAGAAGCCCACGCACCGCAAAGAAGAGTAGCCCCCGCTGTCCGCAACTAGAGAAAAGCCTGCACACAGCAACAAAGACCCAACACAGCCAAAAATAAAAACAAAACAAAACAAAAAATTTTCCGTTTAAAAAAAAAAAAAAGGCAGTAGAATATGGGAGGAAAAACCCCCAAGGACCTACTGTATAGCACAGATACTTGATATCTTGTAATAACCTATAATGGAAAAGAATCTACCTATCTATCTGTCTATTTATCTATCTATCTATATGTATATATATATTTGTATAACTGAATCACTTTGCTGTACACTTGAAACTAACACAACATTGCAAGTTAACTATACTTCAATAAAAAGATGCATTAAAAACCCCAGCAGGACGGGGAGATCAGCTCAGTGCTTTGTGACTACCTATAGGGGTGGGATAGGGAGGGTGGGAGGGAGACACAAGAGGAAGGGGATATGGGGATATATGTGTATGTATAGCTGATTCACTTCGTTATACAGCAGAAACTAACACAACATTGTAAAGCAATTATACTCCAATAAAGATGTTAAAAAAAAAAAAAAGCAGGTAATTAGGTAGCAGCTCTATTTATCTGGCTTTGTCTTCTGTCCCCATCTAGAATGAACTTTTCCATGCATCCTGCTGTCTGTCCATCAATCTTGCTCCCTTTCTTTATACCTCCCCCTCTATCTGTCCACCAGCTTATCTGTCTGTCACAGTGTTTCTGAGCAATACAATTAAGAGTGCCAGGTCTTTAAAGGTGCTACTTCTTCTGTCAAGGCCCGGGATGGAAAACCTACTTCTCCATCATTGTCTTATGACACATCAGCTTATCCATTCAGTATCAAAGTGAGGGGTTGGCAGTCGTGCAGAAATGAAACGTGAAAAACCTCACGGGCTTTGACTCTTAGAGAGAGCTCTGTGGCTGGGGAAGGTCTCTCTCACTTCCTCTTGGTTGTAGATCATTGGAGTTGAAGCTCATCTCTTTGCCACTTGGAGTCCTGAGTCTCCCAGGCAACACACCTTCATGGGAATTACTTGATCAAATAATTCCTAGACTTTCCTCCCACCCCAGGACTGAGGCAGGTTCTTTGAATGGAGTGGACTTCCATGTGGTCACGTCACCCTGGGAGGGCTTTGGAGAACCAGAGGTCATCTTCGGGAAGGGATACAAGAACGTGGCGAGTCACCCACAATAACTCTGTGTGTTCTGAAGTTTTCCCAGGGCCCTGGTGGTGACCTCTGGCTCAACTTCCCTATAAGTGAGCACGTGACCACGGGCACCGGGTCTCCCAGGGCTGCAAGCTTCCTTTTAAGTGCCTTCAGATCTGGGCAGGCTTTTGGAATCTCTGTAGGGACGATGTGTGAATGACGGAGCATGAAAACACACGGCGTTGCCTCAACAACCAAAGCCTGAAACAACGCAGAGGGAGGTGCAAGAACATGGGACCCCGACGAAGCATATGGATAAAGGGACCGGAGCCAATGCAGTCTGTCTTAGCGAGGGATCGCGGTAATCAGTGTTCCCGTCAGCATTAGGGTGATTGGGTTCCTTCAGTGGACTTTTGAATATGCTCAATAGAGGCTTAAGTCCATATGCATATAAACTGAGGCAAGGGAGTTGTCTGAATGAATTCAGACTTTGTCCAGACAGATCGTGAATACACTCTGTAATTATCTACACTCCTGTAAACTATCACGTAAGAAAAAAATAAAGAGCATTTAAAACTGTCATGTTAAATCAAAATCCAGCTAATTATGGGTATATTAATTTCCTAGGGCTGCCCTAACAAAGTACCACAAATTGAGTGGCTTAAACAACAGACATTTATTGTGTCATAGTTCTGAATGCCAGAAGTCCAAAGTCAAAGTGTCAGAAGGGTGGGTTCCTGAAGGCTGTCATGCCTCTCTGCCGGCTTCTGGTGGTTTGTTGGAAATCTTTGGCATCCCTTGGCTTGTAGTGGCATCACCTTGAGCTTTACCGTCATCTTCAGTGGTGTTTTCCTTGTGTTCATGTCTGTGTCCACATTTCTCCTTTTTGTAAGGATGCCGTCATGTTGGATTAGGGCCCACCCAGCTCCAGGATGACCCCATCTCAACTAATTACATCTGCCATCACCCTATTTCCAAATAAGGTCACATTCTGAAGGACTGGGGGTAAGGTCTTCAATATATGAATTTTAGGGGGACACAATTCAATCCATAACAGTGGGAAAACAAATGTTTTAGAAATCATGTTTTGTGATGAATTCTGACCCCCGTTTCCCCCATTTGAGTTCATTCTGGTAGAACTTCTATTCTGACTCCAGACTCACCATCTTCATGTTTATAGGGTAGACCCAGTACCACAATTTGCCCCTAACAGAGTCTCATATGTATGTGTGAAATATTTCATCATTTATAATTGCCATCATAAACACCAGGTAATCAAAGTGCAGGACAAATACAAATTACCTAAGGATTCTGGAAACTTATAAACGTTTTATCTATTTTAAATTAGTATATAAATGTTAAATAATGATAATTCAGAAAACTTTCCTCAAAAGCAGATGGTTTGATGATTTGGGTTCTACGTTTATAAAGACGAATAGGAATCTTTTTGAATTTTGAAATAGCAAATGAATACAAGAGCTAAACAAGGGGCCTCGAGTGTCATAAATGGAATGACATTTTCTTTCCAGAGATAATTCGGTAAAAAACAGATAGGTCATCTTATCGCTTTGAACTGTTATTGCAGTAAGAGAGAATTACCAGGATTAAAGATACTTAAGCCTAAACTGGTTTTTGTTTCTTGCGCATTTGTTTCTATTTTGCAGATTTAAAAATTAGACTTCTTTATATCAAAATGTATAACAAAAGCTTGTTATGAAACAAAACCCACAAGCATTGAATGATGGGCCTGTCCGTAGCCCCAACAAGACACTGGTGTAGCTGAACCGTCCCCGAAGCTGCCTGGGTGATGTGTTTGCTCAATGATGTGATCAGCATATGTCACTAGTCGGGCCAGAGCATGCAGATGAGCATTTATTGGTAAACTGACACCAGAAATGGCCAAAACTGGGCTAGAGTCCAACAGAAAACAAAATGTCATTTCCTTACAGGCATGTCTGTGGAAGCAATTATTTTGTCCAGTTTGAAGCATTCCAAGTAAAGACTTGGAATACAGATACCCCATGATTTCATTATACTGAAAGCTAAAGGCACTTCATACCCTTATATTTTATTAAAACACCAAGTATATATAATCTAAGTGTTTCCACCTCAGAAATGAAATGGAATTTCAGAGTAACATATCTAACATATCTCCTCAAAAATTCATTCCAGTTCCTCAAAAATCCAGATTATGTGATGTACCAGTCACCCCCTGATGTATAAAAAATTTTTAAAGCCATGTTTAGTGATTGAAAAAATCCGTTTTATTATGCTCACAGATTCTGTCGGACAGGAATTTAAAATGGTACAGCAAGGATGGATTCTTTTTGCTTTTTGCTCTCTGGGACCTTAGCTGGGAAGACTTGAATGCTGGGGTTACTCAAACAGGCTGGAATCATCTAGGCTGTGGGGTGGCAAATCATCTTCACTCCCCTATCGGTTCACTTGTGTTGTGATGACTTCAAGGCTGGGCTCAGGTGGGACCATTGGTAGGACCACATCGTGTGGCTTGGACTCCCTCACAGCATGGTGGCCTTAGAGTAGCTGGGCTTCTTGCATGGTGGCTCAGGGTTCTAAGAGCAAATGTTCTGACCAACAAGATGCACATTGCACGACCTCTTCTGAGCTCGTCTTGGAAGCCACACAATGTCACTTCTGCCACATTCTGTGGGTTACAGATGGGTCCCTGAGGCCAGCCCAGATTCACTGGGCCGAGAGGGGGCCATTAGTCTCCCACCTCTCAATGGGAAGAGTGTCAAAGAATTTGTGGCCATTTTTAAAACACATGCTTAGTGTACTTTTTAAAAATAATTCCCTTTTCTTTCTCTTGTACTGCTTCTTTATCAGTGGATGAAACAGGCAAATATTGAGACCACAGTGCTTCTCTGGGGTGATGCCATCATAGTAAATGCTTACTCTGTGCAACCATTGTTCAAGTACCTCAACAGAGTTTTTGAGAAGCTGACAACTAGGAGTGGCAGAGGCTGCAGGGGCAGGTAGAAGAATAATCTCATGAAATCATGTTTTCCCCCAAGGATGTTTTCCCCTCTCTGAACTAATAAACAAAATATTTTCCTGAAAGTTCTTTTCCAATCTCTAAACAAAACAAACATGAACATTTTACAAGCAAGCCAATTTTTGCACAAGAGTTGAGGGCTTCAAGTAAAGCAAAATGAGTTTGTGTCTGAAGCCGTTGCATAATAACTGTTGAATATGCTTAAACTTTTCCTAAAATTTCCATTTTCTTTCCCTAATGCTTTTTCTCAATGTTCCCAATTTTTCTTGACGTTTGTATTCCTCTTCTCTTTGAAAAATAACATCCAAACTTTCTACAATGAATTTTAATGAGTTTCTTAGCAAAGCAAAGATAGATACAAAAACACATTCACACAATACACAAATTCTGTTCTTTCTAGGCTGAGAAATGGTGATCAGTTTTTTAACAGCCTTGTAAGGAAGTAATGTTTTCTGAATTAGCTTCTGGAATAAAACTTCAACTTTGTTTTAAATTTTTTGAGTTTACTTTGAAATATAGGTTTGTTTGCAAGAAGATTTGATAATTTTGAGTATAAAAATTATGTGCATTTTATACACCTAACTTGAATTCTTATTAAGGTCAGTTAAGTTAAATTAACTATCATTTCACAAGGCAGAAAGAGAAATTTGGGTGAAAAAAAATAACAAAAAGAAAGAACAAACTGTTTCAACTTGTAAATTGTACATTCCCTTTTTTTTTTTAAAGCATCTGAAGGTAGTTTCTAGAACCAGATACACGTAATTATTCTACATTTTTTCTTCAATTAAAAAGAGCCACTTAGGAGATGGGGATTGACATATACACACTACTATGTATAAACTAGATAACTAATAAGGACCTACTGTATAGCACAGGGAACTCTACTCAATACTCTGTAAAGGCCCATATGGGAAAAGAAGCTAAAAAAAGAGTGGGTACATGTATATGTTTAACAGATTCCCTTTGCTGTACACCTGAAACTAACACAACGTTGTAAATCAACTATACTCAAAAAAAAAAAAAGATTAAAAAAGCAACTTAAAAAAACCTTTAATTGTATGATGAAGATAATAGTATATTGTTGAGATGCAGAAAGGATGAAAAAATTTCTTAAGGAAGTAAGTAGAGTTGAGAATTATTCTTCATGTCTTTTCAATGGTTTGGAGATATATCTACAAGCTTAATTCTGAAGGAAGTGAAATGCTATGGAGGGAGGGACCACAGACTTCCAGAATTTCTGTTCTGAGCGAGGGTACGACATCATCAGGGTTCACGAATGCCAAAGAAACATGGCTCCACGCTGCACCACAAAGTACGCAGTCAAAGTCTGCTTTCAGTGTCCTCAACCCACCGTCCGTGGTGCAGTTCCCATCTACCCACTCCCAACCAGAGAGGGACATTTTCCCTATATTTACTCCCTGACTTCTATTTGATGTCTGCCAGCATATACATGCACCAAACAAACCGGATCTCAGAAGTTTAAATGCAATTTTTAAAACTAATGTTTAATCAAAATAAATGTAAAGAATCTAAAAAAGAATGGAGATATATATATATATGTATAACAGATTCACTTTGCTGTACACCTGAAACTAACACAAAATTGTAATTCAACTATATACCAATAAAAATTTAAAAAAAAAAGAAAAGAAAGGAATGCCAGTAATTTTAGCAAACACTCCAGATGATTTGGATGGGCAGATGCATTTGGAAACCATTACAATAAAATTGGGCTCTAGGCTAATTAATTAATTAATTAATTTTTAAACGTAATAATTCTATTTATTTATTTATAAACAATTTAATATCTGGGCTAGCATTTATCAAGTGCTCACCATGGGCAGATATGTGTTGTGATTTATATCATTTCATTTGTAGAAAATTTAGGACATATATGTGTAAAAAGATCACTGAAATTATTCATAGCTCCATCACCTAGAGATAACCCCTATTAACCTTTTGGTATGTATCTTTTTGCCTATTTGCAATGGTAAATAAAATAATGACATCATATTTTACAGTGTTTTATAAACTGCTTTTTTCACTTCGCACATGGTGAATATTTTCTCGCTATATAATAAACCTTCTTTAATGTTATTTTCAGTGGCTATGCCATCACATGGAAGTAGGCTGATTTATTTTATCGATGCCCCATTGCCAGACATTAAGGTGGTTCTTAGTGTTTGGCTATGATCTACACAGCCACAGTAAACATTCCTAGAGCTATATGCTTTCATACAACAATGATTTAATCACCAACCTTCTTCTGTTACACTAAGTGTGGAAAGTCAGAGAAGACATTTAAAAATTGCTTTTTGAGGAATGTTTTTATATAACAAGAACCAAAGCCCTTAAAAAGGATGGGAGGATTTTAATACTTAGCTTTGGGGTAAGGAGCATTTGTTGGTTTGTTTTATTGGCACTACAGCTGTCCAAGCATCCCAGAAAAAACACATTGAGTCCTGAAACCAATCTATTCTGACTACTCATAAAGGTCAGCCTTGGCAGGAAAACTACATCTTAGGAGCAAAGTACACTTGAGAAATGCAATGAACTGGGAGAGGCAAGGCAGAAGTTAAGCTCTCTTCCCTTCTTTGGCAATAAAGTTAAATTAGCTGCTGCCATAACTTAAAACACACCTGATATTTCTTCTATATCCAATCCACTGTGAACATCTGTCAGGATGTTCCTTTTTGCACACTTGAGGATGTTATGTCATATCTGAATATATACCCATATGTTTCAGATTTAAAATGAAAATTCCATAATTAGGTCAAATATTCTTAAATCCCTCAGAACCAAACAAAACACATTTATCTGATTATCATAATGGCAAAATGATGTTGCATTTGCAGAAATGTTCATGAATACAGTCAAACGCGTTTGGATTTTTTTCTCCGTTGGTGGTATCTTCTAATGAAGGATGTTCAGTAGATCAGAAGGCAGATTTGGCAAATACACATTAATTCTTCCATCAGAAACCGAATACATTCTAGTGACGCTCCAAGATTTATGGGTTTTCAGAAACTGGCACCCACGGTCCATCATTCTCTGGTTCACTGTCTGATTCCTGTTTCTGTTGATGCAATAGTGGTGGTGTCATCTTATGGCTGGCCATATTTCACAATTGGTGAAACCCTGCAATCTGTGCCTCCAAAAGGTCATTAACTGGAAAACTTACAGACCCAAACTTTACTAACATTTGAATTCCCCTAGGAATTTTACTGTCAGTAAAACTGCAGAGACACTGGGACAATAGACCAATTTGAGTTCAAAATTCTTTGAAACAGCAGTGTTTCCTTGTTTCTGGTGTCTTTTTTTTCTTTTTATGGTCCATAAAAAATAATGAATAATATGACAGTTTTAAAAAATACCTACATACATTGTTCTTAGGGAAATTTCCTGAAAATTCTTTAAAAATGCAAAGATTGTGTTCTCTTTGATTTAAGGAGCTGTTTTTTTGTTTGTTTTTGCCACAGTGCGCAACTTGTGGCATCTTAGTTCCCTAACCAGGGATTGAACCTGGCCCAGGCAGTGAAAGTACTGAGTCCTAAACACTGGACTACCAGGGAATTCCCAGGAACTGTTCTTAATTGAAAGATAGGTAGTATGCATTATTTGAGTGCTGTGCATCTACTTAAAAGGAAAAAATGTATTTATAAAAAGTAGTCACCTGCATTTAAAATATATCAGTATATGTACCTCTACCAAGATCCAAATCAAAATTAATAGCAGTATAACTCAACTTAGGTGTACACCATGGTATTAAAAAGTAGTTTTTCAATTTGGAGGTTTCTCTCTTCCCTCCAACCCACTGAATTCCACTATCTTCTTTACCCTAAAACACACACACACACACACACACACACACACATATCCATCCATTGTTCAAAAGAAAACATGAAAACTTCTGGATATTTACTTTAATTGCTGCCATTGAAGTACCAGAAGTAGAGTACTCTTTGTTATACCTTTCCCCTAAACCAGATAAACTTGATTGAAAAAAGAGTGTGTTGTCAAACATTTATCCCAGGGTAACAAATTTTCTAGCACCAAATCACATCTTCCATCCTTGGGTTTTTGTGTGATTTCATATAAATTTTTAAGATGTAAAATATTTCATTATACATTCATGGAATAGAATTTTTTAAAACACTAAAGTCTTAACTATTCATTCATTCAATAAGCATTTTGGACTTCTTATATCAGTTGGCTTTTCCTGTGTAAAAAACAATAACATCTTGGAGTGATGTGTTTATTTCCTGCTCATGTGTGTTTCTGCCAGCTGGAGCCCAGCTGATTTTGGATGGACTTGGCTGAGCTTGGATTTAGGCTGTGAGCTGTGTCCAGGTGGGCCCCACATGTTTCTCATCATCCTAGTTTCAGCAACTATCTGAATTATGTTTTTCTCATGTCCAGAAGGCAAGGATGGTTGGAACTTCCACCTATTTATGTTCACTAAAATTCCATCAACCAAAGCAAGTCTCATGGTCAGAACCAAAGTCAAGGGGAAGGAAAATATTCCTCATGCACCATGAGGTCAAAACAAGGGGCTTATCCAAGTAAACATCAATATGGCAGAGTAGTATTCTAAAGGCAGGGGAGGGAATGAATATTTGCTGAACAATAAATACTCCAATCTCTCTCAGCCCTACCCATGCACTTCGCTTTGTGCTGGGAATACAACGGTGAATAAAACTAATTGTACTATCATGGGGTTTCCGTTTTAGAAGGTGGAGCAGACAGTCTATAAATAAATACAAAGTTATGTGGTACTCACTCTCAAGGAAATGGGGAATTTTCGTTTAATAGGTCGTAGGGGAAAGTTTTCTTAGGATAAAACCAAAACGAGTTGAGAGGATTAGCCATCTGTGGAAAGAGTTTTCCAGCCAGAGGAAATAGTCAGGAAAAAGGCCCTGGGGAGGTAACCAGCTTGCATCTTTAAGAAACAGCAAGGTAGCCAAGTATGTCTTGAGTAGAGTGAGTTCATATAGAGTCCTACATGACACAAGAGAGATTTTCAATCTGATTCTGGGTGAGATGGTAAACTAATGGAGGGTTGAGAGCAGGTGAGTTATGAGTGGAGAGAAGAGCAGAACTTGGGGATCTATATGAGAATTTCCAGCTCAATTTAGCTGGCCCTTTGGGCATATAAAAGCACTGTGCTAATACAAGTTGTTTTTATAAATTCACTCATTAATCTCTAAGACCCAAACAGTTTTGCTGCAAAACAGTTCTCATTTACTGTTGGATTTCCATTCTCACAACACAGTCAGATTCATTCTGTTTACAGATTTTTTTAAACTCCACAATCTGAGAAATGGATCTAAATGTTAAACTGGTTTCAGTTTTAGGAATCTCAGGGAATCTTCAGCTGTCAACTGCCCTTGCAGGCTGTCCTATGCAAACGACTTCACAGAACTCATTTCCTGTTGCCTGATCTTCGTAAAAGTTATATAATCAGCTAAATGTCCCTCCTAGGTGAAGGAGCAAAGTGGTAGAGCAGGCTTTAGGACAATTCAAAAGGCCCTATATTTTAAAAAATGTGGAGTAGGGACATTCCTTAACAGCCGTGTCCAAGATTCTGATTCCAAGTCTTCTATACCACATCCCTGCTTTACTTCTTTATCATTTGAAAGGAAGTTTAATCATCTCTTACCAAATTTGTTTTCCATAGTCAGAGGATTTCATGGATAGGAAACAATAAATTCCTAGCAACACAGAGTCCTAATAGATGGTAGTAAATGGGTTTGAAAATATTTCAAAACATGCCCTAATTTCCATTCCCCAAATGTCTCTCCCTCTCAGTTTTTTTTTTTTTTAAATAATATTAGTTTCCTTTATTGTCTTCAATGGTCCTATTTTGGTTACAATCTATGCTTATGCTCTAAGACTGTAACCAAATTACCCTCTAAACACAGGCAACTCCGAAAAAGAAAACTTGCAGCATTTCGAATCATCCCCATTCACCTTATTGATTGAATATTCCTTTGAAGACAAAAAAAATTGACATTCTTTTTTTTTTTTTTTTTTTTTTTTATTTATTGATTTATTTTTGGCTGCGTTGGGTCTTTGTTTCTGTGCGGGGGCTTTCTCCAGTTGGGGCGAGCGGGGGCCACTCCTCATCGCGGTGCGCGGGCCTCTCACTATCGCGGCCTCTCTTGTTGCGGAGCACAGGCTCCAGACGCGCAGGCTCAGTAATTGTGGCTCACGGGCCCAGCAGCTCCGCGGCATGTGGGATCTTCCCGGACCGGGGCACGAAACCGTGTCCCCTGCATCGGCAGGCGGACTCCCAACCACTGCGCCACCAGGGAAGCCCGACATTCTTTTTTAATTCACGTTTCTCAGTAGAAGAGAAAATGCCTGCATCGGTTTGTGATTAAAAGAGTGAAAGCCCACATCATTCAAAGAAAGAGGATTTTGTTTTTGTCTGGGATACCCAACAAATTTGTAGCTTATCACTGAGACAGGCATTATATGGCATTGAAATATTCTGTAACACTACAGGGCTTCTCATAGGATAATGCCATAATGTAGCAGAAATAGTTGGGGTTCATTCATCTTAATCCTACCATTGTGGTAGGTTAGTGTTCTCTATCTCATAATAAGGATAAAGACTATATATATATATATATATATTTATATGTTATATGTGTATATTTTAATGTTTATAAAACCCCTTTGCCTTTACTTTCTCCTTTGAGCTTAACAACAACCCTATGTTGATAGATGGGCCCATGTTTTGTTCCCATTTTACAGATGAGGCAACTGGGGCAGGACAGAGTTATCAGGTAGCTTGTCCAAGATCACACATGTGGAGTTGACAGAAGAGAAGTCCAAGTCTAACAAGCTTTCTTTTTATTTTTATAATAACATTTGTTTCCTTTTGGATTGCAAGTTAATGTATATTTGTAGTTAAAATGTTTCAGCAATATGGAAAGTTACATGGAAGTAATTAAAAGCTTTACATAGTTCTACCACCCAGGGGAAAGTGTTAGCATTTTGTCTGTTTAAGCTTCTATCTTGTTATTACAAGCCTGGGAATCACTCTTTACATACTGGTTTGTAACTTGTCTTTTTACTAATGGCTACTTAGCAATCCATCAAAATGGTTGCACCATAATTAATTTATCCAATCCCTTTTAGTGGGTTGTCTCTCAGTTTTATCCTGTGAGGAACATCCTTGCTATAAACTAGAGCAGGCATGCCCAGGAAGTATAGATCCCTGATTATTTCCATAAGACAAATTCTTAGAAGTGAATTTGCTAGGTTGAAGTGTATCACCTGTTCTGAGACTTTAAAAGTCCATATTGGCAAAACGACCCATGGCAAAGTTTATTGCTATGCACACTGCGATCATCGGGGTCTGAGACACATTTCCCAGAACCTGCAGCAACTCAAATACTCTTTCTCCTGGACTTGGCCCCCTTTCAATAACATTTTCCTCTTTTAAGTGGAAGACGTAATGAGATGATAGACGTGGGACTCTGAGAACAACATTCTCACAGTAATGGTCAAGGCTAAAATAAATCAGTTGCTCTGGTCACTGGAATGGCACAGGCAGGAGGGAGTGGGTGAAGTGTTCTGAGATTCATGTGCAAACCTGTTATCCTGTTGTACGCAGCAAGGAGGCCAAGCTGCTTATAAGCTACATGGTTCATTGTGAGCCCTCAGGTCTTTAAAAAATTGGGTTCCAAGATTCCTGTTGGGTTCACTGGTCTTAGAAGACTGGGGACATGGTCACTTTGCTGGTTTTCACTGGGAGGGAGAGAGAAAAGCCGCCAGGAAGGGAAGGGATGGTAGGTACTGCCCCTCCCCACATGACCTGAGGCCGACTGGGAGGTTTCATACCTGCTAGGAAGAGAGTCGCACAGAAAAAGCCTGCCCCTGTCCTATGAGATGCCAACCAAACATGGAACTGTGTAGAATGCCCACCCAGCCAAGGCTGAGTTCCACCCCTGAGAGTGAGCTGACCAGCTATCGACTCTGAGCGGTTCTCCCATACAACATTCAAACTGCTACCTTGAGAGATAATCAATATCATGATAATAACAAATGCCATTTGACCCATGATGGTTCTCTGTAAGAACTCCATCTCACCTAACCCTCACAACACTATGACTTGGGTTTCTTTCTTATCCCCATTTTGCAGGTGAGGAAACTGAGCCTCGGGAATTGTACACCCAGTGTGTTGGGCCAGCGCTGAAATCCGGGCGTTTTCAGTCCTGAGCCCATGCTCCCCACTGCTACACTGAACTAAGGGGTCGTGTGAATAAATAACATGGCATCTCACCAAGAGGCAGCCGTGTGTGCAGGCAGGTGAAGCCCGGCTCTCCTTTACTCCCAAGACTGCAGTGTGGATTTCCTGCCCCTACACAAACCATCCCCGGCATTCAATACCTTGAATTAGAGAGTTGGGGATTGAACAGGAGGGGGAAAAACCTCCCAGAGCTGTTACCTTCCAATACGGGCACTGTAACACACACAGCTTTGGCCAAAACATTTACAGGGAAGGTAAAATCATTTTCTTTCCAGACATAACTGGAGTTCTATTTGTTGAAAGCTGTTTCCGTAGACATTCTCGGCCCACATTTTCTCCAGGTCCCCCGCCAAGGGGCTGCCATAAAGGGGAGTTTTTGTTTCTAAGGCAGTTTTCGCATAGGCTTTGGATTATGGAGTACTGATTATTTGACATCTTTCAGGAATCTTTAAATGACACTGCCCACAGCTTCATTGAACAAGAGGGACCTCTTTTAGGACTGTTGGGTCTTTCTGGCAGCCTGTGTGGCTTAGCGCTCCTTCCTGTTCCAGAAAGCCCAGAGTAAGATAGGTTTGGGTCAGTTCACAGGCCTAATTAGGAAGGGTGATGGGGAATGGAGAATGTTCCAGCACAGAGTTCTCACTCACCTTCCCCACCTCTCGCCTCCCCAAAAAGAAAAACCCATCATCAGTGATGGAAATAATCTTGAAGGAAAGTCAAGGTTTCAGTTATAGCAATAACTAGCACTTGGCAAAGACATTCCCTGAGCTCAAATTCATTCCTGAGTGACCTTCCGGGCTCTTCTTTGACTGGCATAAAGGCAGGATGGCCAGGGCGTGGGCACCGCAACCTCCACCCCGCTCTCAACTCCTTTCCCACGTCCAAACCCGTCGCCAAGCACTCACCCAGCTTTTGCCTTTTCAGGAGAACAGACCCAGGAATGGCTATCGGTCAAGATTAAGATGAAGCTCGGCTCGGGGAGTGGAGAGGCAGGCTCAACTTGGACAGGAGGATAAACCTTACAGATGGACACAGATACTCCCGGAAGAGTTAGGATGGCTGTTGACCACCGGAAGTGTTGACATGATTACCTGCAGTTGTTGCATAATATGTGGAAGGTTATATCGACAAAGCATGTTACTAACTCTTGGGTTAAATGAAAAACAGTAACCAGATCACAACCATCCTGTGTTTGGAAAAACAGGAAAGGAAGTTTCCACATCTCACGCTACACCCATGACCACAGGAATTTCGAGTGGGATGTAAGCACTGGTCCCCAAACCTATACTTATACCAATGGACTTAAAGTAAATAATCATAAGAGCTACCATTAATTGAGCACGTATTAAATATGAGGTGTCTTCTATGAGTGTAATAATAACTAATGTTTATTCGATGATTTCTGTGCTAGGAATGCAAGTATGGACCTTAACTCACTGAATCCTCACAACAGCCCTATGAAGAAACTGGAGTGTGTAACCATACGGCTAGTAAGCAAGGGAGCTAAGTTTGGAGCCCAGGTGATCTGGACCCAGAGTCTGTGCTGTTAACGCCACACTCCACTTCTTGTCAGAGGCATGTGTCTTTAAATCCTTAGAGCAACCCCAAAGGAAAGTGTTAGAACCAGTTGTGCAGATGAGAAAAAAATGGTCCTCATGTAGCTAGTTAAGTGGAAAGGCTGATGTATGAGCTTGGTCTCTGATTCCAAACCCCATACTCATTTTCCTACATCACAAGAGTCTCCTTCAAATCTCACACCAAGCAAGCTATGCAAAGTCTTCCCTAGAGGCAGGGCAATTCCCGAGCTCCCTCCTCTGTCTGGTGCAGGCCTCAGAAGGGTCTGGATGGGCCAAGCCAGCCCTGTTCTTGCTCAGTGACTTGCCCTCATGGAATGCAATCCAATCCAGAGTTCCAGGAGAACAGGCAGGAAGAGAGGAAGAAATGCATACAAGGCTGCCCCCCTTCTAGCCCAGTCCTGCTGCTGTGGGCTGAATGCTTGTGTCCTGTCCCCCCCCCACCAATCCATATGTTGAAATTCTAACCCCCAATGTAATGGTATTAGAAGATGGGGTCTTTGGGAGGTGATGAGGTCATGAGGGTGGAGCACCCCATGAGTGGGATTAGTGCCCTTATAAAAGAGACCCCCAGGGAGCTCCCTTGCCCTTTCCCCCAGGTGAGGATGCAGTGAGAAGATTGCCATCTATGAACCAGAAAGAGACTTATCACCAGACACCAAATCTGCCAGTGTCTTAATCTTGGACTCTGAGCCTCCAGAACTGTGAGAAATACGTTTCTGTTGTTGATAAGCCATGCATCCTATGGTATTTCTTTATAGCAGCCCTGAATGGACTAAGACACCCATCTTATACACCATTCACTGGAGCTGTGTTTTTTCTTTCCCATTCTACAAGTTTGTTTAGCCACAATAGCCATTAAAAGTGAGAAAATTAAGGGCAACCTCACCTTCAAATATCTCCTCTCTGTTGCATTTATTCATTCAATCAATTATTTATTCACTTATTTATCTCTTCATTCACCCAACAACTATGAATTATTTACTACGCAGGCACAGTTTTGGGCTCTAAGGGTACACTGGTGAATGGAACCCTCTTGGAACTTACATTCTGGTGAGGAAGACTGAGTTAGTAAATAAAATACAATATTGTAAATGTCACAGTTGTGAAAGTCCAGTGGAGAAAGATGTAGCAGAGTAAGAGGAGGGAGTGTTATGGTAATGTGAGTGGCAGCAGCTTGTTATAGAGGTGGTCAGGGAAGACCCCTCCGATGAGGTGACAGGTGAGTTGACACCTGCTGGGAGTGAGGGAGAAAACCACAGGGCAATAAGGATTCTCAGCCTCAACCCAACTCACATATTTAGGGTGACCCTTTATTTTTTATGACTTTGAAATAGAATCCCTGACCAAAATTCCATTTAGTCCTCGAAAATTCAATTCTCAGAAAGATAGGTAGTAGAAAAAATGTCGTGCATGCAGAGACTAAAATATTCTTTCCCAGTAGTTGTTTTTTAAGTGCCTCAGACATATCAAGTCTTCCCCATGCAGGACTATTCCGGAGGCATTTGCAGTCAGTCAGTGTCGGCTGCTCCGTCTCCCCACCCTACACACATGTAGAAACCCACCCACTTACAGATTTGCTAATGCATTTGAAACTATGAAAGGCCACAGGGAGGGAACCTTGAGGGAGAGCAGTAGAGAAAGAAATCACAAAAAATAGGATCACTGTCCACAATCAGTACACAGCTTGAAGACTGGAATGAGGCAGAGGCAAGTGAGGGCCAACGTTTATTGCCTTATTAATTCACTCATGAGCTACGTTTTGTGCTCTTTTTGTGCTTGACATTGTGCGAGGTGCTAGGCCTACAAGGGAAAAGAGGACATGGTCTCTGGATTTTTTTATTGGAGGATAATTGCTTTACAATATAGTGTTAGTTTCTGCTGTACTACGAAGTGAATCAGCTATATGTATACCTATATCCCCTCCCTCTTGCACCTCCCTCCCACCCCACCCCCCCACATCCCGCCTATCTAGGTCATCACAGAGTAGACCACAGGGAGCTCAGCTTGGTGGTGTCTGGATTTTCATGAATCACAGTCTTAAAACAGGTGGGGAAACAGATAGGCACACTCCCAGCTGAAGTACAGTCAGTCTTGACAAAACTTGGAAGCAACAAAGATGTTGCTTTATTTATCCCTTCAGTAGGTGAAGGGATAAATAAATTACAGTGCATCCAGCCAATGGAATATTATTCAGGGCTAAAAAGAAATAAACTAACAAGCCATGAAAAGACATGGAGGAATCCTAAATGCACATTACTAAGTATAAGAAGCCAATCTGGGGCTTCCCTGGTGGAACAGTGGTTGAGAATCCGCCTGCCAATGCAGGGGACACGGGTTCGAGCCCTGGTCTGGGAAGATCCCACATGCCACGGAGCGACTGGGCCCATGAGCCACAATTACTGAGCCTGCACGTCTGGAGCCTGTGCTCCGCAACAAGAGAGACCGCGATGGTGAGTGGCCCCTGCTTGCCGCAACTAGAGAAAGCCCTCGCACAGAAACGAAGACCCAACACAACCAAATAAATAAATAAATAAATAAGCCTACACCTTTAAAAAAAAAAAAAAAAGAAGAAGCCAATCTAAAAAGGCTGCATAATCTGTGAGTCCACGTATTTTGACATTCTGGGAAAAGCAAAACAATGCAGACAGTAGAAAGATCAGTGGTGGTGAGGGGTGAATGGGGAGGGAGGGATGAACAGGTGGAGCACAGAGGATTTTTTTGGGCAGTGAAAATACTCTTTATGGTTCTATAATGGTGGATAACTGCCACTATACATTTGTCCAAACCCATAGAATGTCCAAGACCAAAAGTAAACTCTAACACAAACTATGTACTTTGTATGATAATGATGCATCAGTGTAGGTTCATCCTTGGTAAAAAAAAAAAAAAAAGTGTACTATTCTAGTGAGTAATATTGATAACGGGGGAGGCTATGCATGTGTGGAGGTAGATGGGGAATCTCTATACCTTCATCTCAATTATGCTGGGAGCCTAAAACTGCTCTAAAAAAATAATAACATCTTAAAATAATAATAATAAAAAAATACAGTCAGTCTCACTCAGTCCTTCTTACTTTGGTGGTAAAACAAGCCGTGTGTGTGTGTGTCTGTGTGTGCGTGTGTAGCCCAGTTAATTTCTCTCAACAAAAGACAGCACCACCCTTTCTCTTCATCCTGCTGGCTGCCTTGCTGATTTTCTTGAAAATTCCTGACGCCTATTTCTACAGCAACACGAGGCCCTGGTTAACTGTCTTAATTTCCAGGCTCTAGGGAATGTGTGCTTGTTAGGTTGCCCAAGTAAACTGGGGAGACTTTGAGTAAACAGGTTTAGGAATCCTTCTTCCTCCATCCTCATCATGCATCTCCAAGCACGTTTGAGTTTATCCTAAAAGCCAATACCTGGGGATGTTCAGCTTGAGCTCATCATGCTTGCACAGGAAAGTTGGAAGGGAGCCTGCCAGCCTAGAACACCTGACCTGGAAGAAGCAGCAGAGATCACCTGGCCCAATTCACTGATGTTAAAGAGGGGGACCAAGTCCAGAGAGCTGAAAGGGTCCCAGTGCCTTGGCTGGGCTGAAAACATCGAACACTCTGTTCGTCCTTTCATGACGCCTCCACAATATAGTGCCATGCAATCTGTCCCCAGTACCACCTGCAGGGTCTCTCAGGTATGTTTACCATTCAGAATGGCTTGGAATTTCTGAGTCTTCTCCTTTCTTTAATATCTCCAATGCCCCAGAAAACCTGGAACCTATCCTAATCTCACAATCACTTTATTTTTTTAACTTACCTTTTTTTTTTTTTAAACATCTTTATTTGAGTATAATTGCTTTACAATGGTGTGTTAGTTTCTGCTTTATAACAAAGTGAATCAGTTAAACATATACATATGTCCCCATATCTCTTTCCTCTTGCATCTCCCTCCCTCCCACTCTCCCTATCCCACCCCTCTAGGTGGTCACAAAGTACCGAGCTGATCTCCCTGTGCTATGCGGCTACTTCCCACTAGCTATTTTACATTTGGTAGTGTATATATGTCCATGCCACTCTCTCACTTTGTCCCAGCTTACCCTTCCCCCTCCCCATATACTCAAGTCCATTCTCTAATAGGTCTGTGCCTAGAAGACCTTTACCTAAAACTCACCTGCCGTCATGGTCCCAACACCCATCATTCATACACTAACTCCTGTGAATTAACACATGTCCTACTTTTTAGTGACTCTTTCTAGGAAGGGTAACACATTAAGCTGTTGTAAGCCGGCAACAATCAAGCATGAGTATCTTAACACGTTATTTTTCTATTGATTAGTCAATGGAGATACTGGCACTTGGAGAGTGAGAATTTTAAAAGAGGTGGAAAGAAACAATGTAATTTTGGAAAATGAGGCTGTAACTGTCCAACGCCCATAGACCCAGCGCCCACAGTGTGTGATGTGGACAAACACCTGGTCAGAATTCGGGCTTGAGTGGCTGGAGGGGTGGGGATTTCAGAGGAAGGGATGCCAGCTCCACTATGTACCTGGACCACAAGATGAGGTTTAGCACCGTTTTGATTTGTTTTGTTGTTGTTGTTTTTTGCGAAGCAATTAGCATAGCCCTTGGTACATTCTATGGACCCAGTAAATGTTAGCCACTGTTTTTGTCATCTTAATTCTTTTTTCTGCCACACTCACAGATCTTGTTTCTTTTGAAAATAAGAAACGAGGATTGAAATATTGACTAGAGGGTTGGCGCTAAAGCAGGGTTGTGGATCTGGGGGTGTGTCTTAGGAAGAAAGGGGCGTGGAGATGGGGAGGACCATGCATTTCCTGCTACATCACTGGGTTGAGTCTTTGGGTTGGAAGGGACATGAGACCATCGCTCAGTCCCGGTCTTCAGATGAGTGGGGTAAACTTTCTCCATGTAACAACTCAGCAGTGAGATCCATAGAAGGCAATGGTTTCCCAAGCTCTCACCAAAGAGGTAAATAGTAGTGGGGGTGGCGTTGCCAGAGCTGGGGCTCAGTAACTAGAACTGAGGTTTTCCATCACCCTGCGCAGTGCCTGATATGTAGGTTAACCCTCCTGTGTACCCCAGATACCACTGTGTCCATTTAACGATGGGGGAGGCAGTATATAACACTGCATGATGACTGGGAACGTGAGCTTTAGAGTTGAAAAGATCAGAATATAAGTTCCGGCTCTGCTGCTTTCAAGCTGTGTGACTGGGCAATTCAACGCTCTGAGCCTTCATTTCCAATCTAGTCAACCGAGATCATGTCTGCTTAGAGGGCTGTTATGAGGATTAAATTAATGTAAAGTAAACATAAAATAATGTAAAGTGCTCCATAAATGTGAGCTTTCATTTTAATTTAATGAGGCAATTGGGCAGAGAATGCTCCTGTGACATTTTCAAGGTCCTATAATCAGAGCATGGTAAGAACTTGACTTAAAAATCGTTCCCTCAATCCTGGAACAACACCTACATGTTTTGTTTTGGTTTCTTTCCAGTACAGCCTCTAGCCAAGTTTAGCTGTCCTTATTAAATAGAATGAATTCTTCCTTATGAAAACATGATCATTTTTCCAAGCCTAGATCAAATCACTGTTCTGAAGCTGTATATCCTTGGTGGTAATATTAACTGCACGTTTTTCATTCTCCATAGATGGCTTTGGGGAATTGCACTAAATCATATGTTTTATCTCAGGAAGAAAGTTCACCACGGTCCAGCTGCCCTAGACTGCACTTGGTTCTTTGGCAAATCTCTAATCGTTGACGCTTTTGACCTATGAAATAAAAAGCAGTGTGCCCTGTTGGAAGGAAGTGGCCTATTTCTGGCCTTTGTCCCTTCTCTACATCTGAAATGAACTTGGCTTTTCTTGCCTGGATTCCAGGGCTGGGCACAGAACTGTAAGGCAGGGCATTGCTGATTCGTCATACCTCCCCATCCCCTGTCACCGTGGGTCTCTTTGAAGACTGGGCAGCTCTTATCTGCCCATCTACACCTTCCTTTGTGGGTTTTTATGTCCCAACTTCAGCACAATGCATTCTGACTGTGCCAAACTTTCCCCATCCGATAATCCCAAATTTTCTACAAAGATTCCTGATTCCCACTCTGTGCCGTCCAAAACAGAGGAGGATCACGCAGGCAGGTGGCCTCAGGAGTCAAGTGTCAGCGTCACCTGTACCTGAATCAGTTGAGGTAGATTCCTATCTCGACTTAGTGCCATAGGGGACAAGAGACTCCACACCTCTCATTTTGTGGGAGGACAGGAAAGTAGGTAGATTGACTTACCTAAGTTCATACACGCTAGTGACAAGATGGGACAAGCATTTGTGTCTCCTCTCTGCATCAGATATGTATTTTTTAAATCCATGCAGAGGTGCCCTGGGCCATCCCAATACTTTGAACAATTTCCCTCCCAGGCCCTTTCTCATCCATTTAAAATGAGAGGTCGTGGGGTCAGACTCCCTGAAAGTGACTTACATCCAGCCTTACCTGGTGTAGGAAAACGTTAGAGATTCACAAAGCAAACGTGTTTCAGGTGCATCCACGGCAGGCAGACCACCTGTTGGCCCTTCGACATGAGTCAAGTGCAGACTCTCCCAGGCTACTTCCACTAGCTTTCTAGGAGCCACGACCCTTCCAGAATCTTCACCAAATCTCACTTTACTTGCAGGTAAAGGATTTTCATTTGACATCAGACTTCGGAAGGGATGGGAATCCCAGAGACTTTGCAAGCTGGTGGCAAAACCGGACAAATCCTTCTGGAACATTTTCATGTGATTAGTTCCCCAGGGCACATTTTCCCCTTGTTCTTCCACACTCCCACCCCTCCCCAGGCTCTTCTTTCCCACTGAATTTCTAGTTCCATGTGTGGACTTGAAGGAAAATGCATTCTGTGTGTTCTTGATGGATTTACACTCAATTCCCCAGAAAAGGATGATGGGAGTCCCAGGGAAGCCCAAGCAGGATTTCGAGCCATCCCCCACCCCAGCCTTTCCAGTAGGACATTAAGGAGTTGCAAAGGCCACCCTAGAGGATAAGCCCGGTTTCCGTGTGGGCTTCAAGCCTGGTCAGCATGTTTGCACCATTCCCATCCCACAGGACCCTTTGCTGCCCCTAGGAGTGGGAAATTCAAAAGTGGCACCGTGCAGCCTTGCACCTGCTCATTCAAAGTGGCCACAAGTGGGGCGCCGTTAATCCAGGAGGGCTCCCTGGAGGAGTCCTGGGCTTCCCTGCCTGCTCTCTCTGCCTCTGGTCGGTGCTGTACAGCTGTGTTTCTGTGAAAACAAGGGTGCCAGAAAAGGAGAAAAACACTGTTTATGAGGCTGCCTGGATTGGTGAGTCACATCATTTCAATAGCCCTGAGATATACACAGCTGACTACTTATGCAAATTCCAGACAGCGTGTTTGAACAAAAGGTTACAGAGTAACATAACCTGGAGCTTTTATTACTAATGAGGCACTCATTTCCATATGAATACAGAAGTGTGTATTTTTTTCCCCCTTTTATGGCTTCTCATAATTGTGTCTAATAACATAAAAATAACATCAGGTCTTTCACTCCACGCGGCTCAGACATCAGAGGCAGACTCGTGTCATCCACCCGTTAGGAAAACGTGACATCGGGCCCGTCCCCCCTCCTTGTTGAGCACAGTTTAAGATGCTCAGCTCAGGTGCCTCTTTGGACTCATGAGATATTCCATTAACTTTGTTCACTTCTGAGTGCTCACCACACTTTAGACTTGTTTTCAAAATTAATAGCATTAATAATAATAATAATAATAATAGAACATGATTGTAAAATGGCCATGCTTCATTTTTATTATCAGCGAGGTAAAGAAAATCTGGCACAGATAAATGGCAGCTTTCTACCCGCCAGAGTTATCTCTATTTTGGTGTGATATAGAAATTTAAAACTGATGAAGGGAGAGGTTTTTTTTAACATGATATATATTCCCATAAGTGGGCCATAGTGCCATAGTGACCTTAATTTTTTTTAAAGTCCTTTTTGAATTTGTTACAATATTGCTTCTGTTTTATGTTTTGTTTTTTTTTTTGGCTCCAAGGCATGTGGAATCCTAGCTCCCCGACCAGGGATAGAATCCGCCTCCTGCATTGGAAGGCAAAGTCTTAACCACTGGACCGCCAGGGAAGTCCTGTGAACTTAATTTTAATGAATAAAATAAATAAGGGAGACAACTGAATATGTAAATAAAAAGAGAAGTGACTTGTAGAAACCATAAGAATCAATGAAAACTTCTGAGCTTGTACCAGTATATATTCATTTACACACACACACACACACACACTTATTTTGTTTGAATTAGCCATTGATTGCCAAAGATTTTGGTGAGCACAGAATTTGAAATACAAAATTTAGCACTAAACCTGGCATCCAACCCTCAGATTGGAATTTAGTGAGTAATTTTTCAATCTTAGATATTCTCTCCTTTGAAATGCAAAGACTTGGGTACTTTAGAATCAGTCCTTTAGGGTGGGGGAAATGGGAAGATATTGGTCAAAGGGAACAAAGTTTCAGTTACACAGGATGAATAAGTTCTGGAGATCTAATGTACAGCATGGCATCTACTTGAAATCTGCAAAGAGAGTAGATCTTAGATTTGACCGCTACACCCACACAGAGAATGTTAACTATGTGACGTGATGGGCATCTTTTTGAGCCTGATTATGGTAATCATTTCACAATGTATACCTATATCAAATCATCACATTGCACCCCTTAAACATACGCAATTTTTATTTGTCAATTTTACTTCAATAAAGCTGGAAAACAAACAAGTTTTTAAAAACGAATCAACCTTTCAGTTGCGATACTTCTGGGAGGGAGTCAGATTTCTAAGGGTATTTATGACCCAATGAATGAGCGATCCATTGACCCTTGGAGGATGCACTTACATCAGCTGAGAGCAGAAAGAGGCTTAGTGGTTGGACTGAAGCCACTAGGTCAGGGGAGTAGGAAGAGAGAGGTGTGAGACAGAGGAGGGATGTGGGAAGGACCAGGATCCCAGGGTAGGTTTGGACACAGTGAAAAACAGCAGATAGACTGGAAATATTTAGCGTGCTTTGCTCGGGGCCTCCTCCTGCATTGCCAGCCCTAGTACTCCCAGTAATCTAGATGTCTTCTCAGCAACCCCACAGTTCTGAGGAAGGCTCTAGCTCAGAGTTTATGAACATTTCAACACCCCTATCCAACCCAGGACCCCAGTGTGGCCAAGAACATTCACCCAAAAGATGAGAAAAAGAAGGCTTGTTCTCAGCCTCGATATACTGATGTACACGTGGGTGCTGTGATGGTGGATTGTATGTGCAACTCGTCTGGCCGACAGGGGCCCAGATATCTGGTCAAATGTTATCCTGGGTGTTTTTGGATGAGATGAACATTTGAATCAGTAGATGAAGTGAAGCAGATTGCCCTTCCCAATATGGGCAGGCCTCGTCCAATCAGTTGAAGGCCTGAATAGAAAAAAAAGCCTGAGTAAGAAAGAATTCTCTCTCTCTGCCTGACAGCCTTCCAGCCGGAGCATCAGCCTTTTCCTGTCTTCGGACTCAAACTGAAACACTGGCCCTTCTTGGGTCTCCAGCTTGTCAGCCTTTGGATTGGAGCTGTACCATCAGTGCCCAGTTTGCTGACTATAGAGCTTGGGGCTGGTCAGTCTCCATATTTGCTTGAGCCTATTCCTTATAATAAATCATACATGTGTATGTATATGATTTATTATAAGGAATACATACAAGGATATCTATCTGTCTCCTATTGGTTCTGGTTCTCTGGAGAACCCTGACGAACACAGGTGTCCAAAAGACAAAAAGGAAGAGCGTGTGGTCTTTTTGCATTCAAAACATAGGAACTTGACTGTGTTATTTACAGAAAACTCTCCTTCTCCCCAGCCTTCAGGATTGGACAGTCAGCTCCAGTGTGAAGAGAAAGAAACAGAACTACAGAAAACTGACACACTGGGAACAGATTTAGAGAATAACATTCTATTTTCCCTCTCAGAAGACCCTCCACAGAGAAGTCTCTTCTTCCCCATCTTTCTCATGGTGTCACTTTTGTGTTACTGAGTGTGCAGAGGGGCGAGAGTCAAAACAGGCGGCCAGCATCCCCCAAGCAGAGGCGCCTGTGAGCAGCCTGGCCACCTGTGGCTGAAAGCTGACCCCGGGGACAGGCAGAAGCTTCTTGTCCACGGGACAGCCTGGTCCTCGGTCAGGCCCTCTTGGGGCTGGGACTCACCCCATCCATTGATTTCACTGAAAGGAGATACACATGACTGAACAGGCGATTTCCAAAGGAGATGCCGACAGGGACATCAGTTAGCTTTCGTGCAATTATTTGATTTTCAGTAGAAAGAAAGAGAATGGAAGGAAGGAAGGAAGGAAGGAAGGAAGGAAAGAAGGAAAGAAGGAAGGAAGGAAGGGAGGAAAGAAGGAAAGGAGGGAGGGAGGGAGGGAGGAGGGAAGGATGAAAGAAGACTGTGCTTATAAATATAAATGCACAAATATGTAACAATCTCTCACATATACTTAAAATGCATTTCTCAAAGGTTAATTAAAAGAAGAAACCCTGACCTGTTATCCTCAGTCTAACATCACATACACTTATTGATTCAAGTGCAGGAACACAAATTACTGAAGAAGCACTTATGAACTCATTTCTTAATTACCCGTTCACTCTGATTTTTAAAAAATCCAATATAGCAACACCTGTTTGAGAGCCAAACAGAGCATGTGATGCTGCATTTAGGAGAGGCTGTTGGATGAGGCGCCTTATCCCTTCCCAGCCCATTTCAAAGTAAAATGAGGATTTCAGCTTTTTTTTTTCATTTTTCCATTCTCCAGCCACCCCATCCTAGACCTTAAACCCAAGGGAGACACCCTTGCTTTGGCAGTCTGAACCCTGTTCAGCGATGGCTGTGCCTGCTGCTAGGACACTTCGTGGCCACCAGCCTTGAGGCCCCAGCTGTGACAAAGTGCACTGTCTCTATGGATCTTGAGCCATTTATGTTTCCCACGACTCTCTGAACACCTGGTTGGGCTCCAGAATGAAAGAAAAATGAGGCATTAGTGCTGACCTAATGACCAATGACCTCCTATGACGTTCTCTCTAAATCTTTTATTTTAGGGGTGGAAAGACTGAGTCTCGAAGTCATGGGATTCTCTCAGACTTCCACAGCTGGCGAGTGGCAAAGTTAGGACCAGACACCCAGGCTACTGGCCCTCAGCCCTAAGCTTCCCCGACAACACCAAATGTATGTGTGTCCGCGTGCCCAGGGTTCACCGAGGGAAATGGGCCATGCCTGGGGGAGGTGGTAAATGCACGGGGGATTAGTGTGAGGCTCGGGGCTTTTAAAACTCTGGGTTAGAGATTTAAAAGGGCTTGTAAGAGGCCTCTTTACAAGCAAATTAAAAGGGTCTCAGCTTTCAGGGTGAGGATGAAGTGCCAGGGATGGGGGACTTCCACGTCACAAGGACTCAGCTGTACTCCCTGCAGGGGCCCGGGGCACACGCGTCCTGTCTGCAGAAACTAGAGAAATGTGTGCACACCGGCCACAGGCAGGGCGCTGACCACTCTTGGGCACCCACCCCCTCCCCGCATTCAACTCACTGCAGTGTTTCCAAGAAATGAAACAGGCTTAAAAGAAATGAGTGTGTGAGCTTAAGGGAAATTTAATCACCGCCTCTCTGTTCCTCTTTTATTGGGCTTGCGCAGAGATCTGTGCCGGCGAGGAAACCAAGCGGGCAGAGAAAGTAACATCCGTTGAGGCAGGACAAATGGTGCCAATTAGTGGTCCAGAGATTGTTTGTCATCTGTTTGCCCTGCTCCTTTGAGCCCCAGGGATTTGGGCCAACACTTCTCTCCTTGTTAGTATTCCTTTCAATTGCTTGAGACAAGTCCATGAATCAGGCACTACGGACATTTAAGTAAGCCCCTGCTCGGTCCTCCAACACCACAGACATAAACACTCATTTGCACATGTGCACACGTGTGCATGCACACACACACTCATCTTGCATTTGGAGTTGTGAGAGAAGTGAGGGGCAAATTGCTTCCATCTGGACCCGTAGACCAGTGGACCTGGGAGGCCTATTAGCAACCACCAAAAGCATCATTTCCCCCATTTTGTGTTCCTGGGCAAATCTGCACTTATTCGAGGATATCTCTGATCATCGGTTTGGTGTTGTAGGGCAACTCATGCCCTGAGCTTTTCTCTTTGCTTGTTTGTGTTGTTCTATTTGTTTGGTTATCTATTTATTCTGTCTTTAAACCACGGAAGCTCCACAATTATGTCGGGGCTTGGGATGATGTCACCCGCCGTGGATGGTGTGTAGCTTAAGTCAAGAGCCAGCGCTCACTGGCCCGGATATGCCACCTCGGAGACAGCTCTGAGCTTGGGAGCTAGAAGCAGCCTCCAGCCTACAAGGATGAGATAAAGAGCCAAAACTCAGTCTCTGTCTTCCTCTCTGTCACGGTCTGCCTCTTTCTGTCTCTGCCTTTCTCTTTCTCCCCTGTTAGAATCAGAGACTGTACTCCTGCCTTGATTTCCCGTCAAGTCCAGGGACCCAGCGACCCTTGCTCTGAGTCACACATCTCAAAAATAGCCAGGGAGACCGTGGACTGCTTAGCAACTATTGTCACGTACCCCAGCAGCGTCACTAATTCACCTGACTCTGCAGGGTTCTGCAGAGGGTTGGTGATGGAAGGCAGGAGGGTCTTCTATGAGAAGGACAAGGACAGCCTTTCCCACAGACGGAGGAGAACAGACAGACCATCATGGACATGCTGCACACGGTCATTATCAAGATACTCCATTGCTTTAAATGTTACGGCTGAACTGACAGTATTGGCCATTAAAGATATATTTCACCTGTGTGTGACCTGCTACATTAACCTTGCCCAAGGATGAGAAAAATCTCAAGCAAGAAGAAAAGGCTTTCTTAGAATCATTTAGCTGCCATGAAATTAAAATTATTTAATTAATATCATCTCTGGATTGAAGTAATAGGTTAGACTAAGGGGATTCAGAGCAACATTGTTGTAAGTGGCCAAGAATTGAAGAAAACTGAATCCCCGTCAATAAGGGAGCTTCACTCTAGTGCAGAGCTCTTTTTATTCCCATCAGTGCACAGAAGCCAATTCCTGGCCACTCCTGCAAGACTGTGCCTTTAGCCTTCCTGACTCTGGTGACGCTGTATCCTGTCCAATGAGATGTTTTCTTACTGGTGGACCAGGAGACATCGTCTTGTTTTCTTTTTTTTATCTCCTTTACCTTTTATCCCTCCTTGCTAGCAGGAGTGTGTCCAAGTCTGTGCTTCTTGCCTGGAATTCCTAGTTTAGAATTCCTCTGGGCTGTAAGCCACTTGAGGACAGGACTACCTCTTTCAGCTCCTTATTCTCCAAAACCGAGTGCCTGACACATAGGAAGGGCTTAAACCTGAGTCATTGGAAGAATAAAGCACCACTGGCGGATGTGTGGACACACGTGAGTTCAGAAAGAGAATGAGTGCAATCTGGTCCATGACCTTGGAGGGGTGAAGGCTCATCCAAGTGGAATGGCCATTGGATGTTGTCGTGATGAATCTAGAGCCGGCGTGAGGAGGAGCTAGAGACAGGAGTGAGAATCATCAGCCGAGGTGAGAGCTGGGGACCTGAGGGAGGGACAGGTCCCAGGAGAGAGTGAAGAGAAGGAAGAGACCAAAGGCAGCTCTAGGAGAACCACCCC
This sequence comes from Balaenoptera ricei, assembly GCF_028023285.1. NCBI lineage: Eukaryota > Metazoa > Chordata > Mammalia > Artiodactyla > Balaenopteridae > Balaenoptera > Balaenoptera ricei. Next base: position 25,051,900 of record NC_082640.1, read on the forward strand.
GATTCTTTCTCCCACAGAAGGACCAGGAGGGGAGCGGGGGCATGCACAGAGGACCTGAACCAGACACAGAGATGACAGTTCTACTAGCTAGGATGTATTGAAAACGTATGTGCTACCTATTGCTACAAGTGCTTTCTGTCTATTCCTGCAGTTAATCCTTTCAACAACTCTCTGTGATATGTCTCCGCTTCACCAATAAAGAAGTGAAGCACAGAGAGTTTAAATAACATGCCCAAGATCACACAGCTAATAAGTGTCCAGCCCCTGGAGCACTTCACACCCTCTTCCTTGATATCCTCTGACCTATTTTAGTTACTGAATTAATTTCGATAATCGGTTGATTCCCCTACACACACACCATTTCACTGGATTCACATGCAAAAAAAAAAATCATGTGAGATCCCATTTGACCTTCCAGCTATTACTTTCTTTGAGCAAAGCTAAAATCTGGTAATGCAATGGCTACTTGTATCTAAAGGAGAAATAAATACTCAGATCTGTTTTCATTGCATTTGTTTCTATCTGGTCATGAGAGTGAAGACTTTTCAGGGGACAGGAGACCAACACTCGATTCTTTGAAAGCCCAAGGCCATGAGGAATTGAAACACTCCAGCCAGAGCAGAGACAGGTCAGAGAAGGGGTTCCTCAGGACATAAATCAGGCCATGGTAACTGCATGGAAAACCTATTCCCTGGGGTTTTCTACTGCCACTGCTTTCTTTAGAATCTTGATTGCAAGGAGAACAGGGGATATTCCTCAGGCAGGGGCTATGGTATGATTTATCACACATACATACACATACATATATTTTCTTTGTATGTGGTTCCTGCACAGAGGTTCAAAAACCCTCGGGATTCCCTGATGATAGGAGTATGCACCTTGCTCTCACCCCTCCTTCTACCAAACCCCACCTTAGAAGTCTGTTGGGGTTCACACGAGGGAGCGTCAGCTGTGCCTTCCAGCTCAGTGGGGAGAACATTTCCTACCAGCATCACCCAAATCCCACACCCACCTCAGCCTCGGAATTGCCCGGAGCTCCTGCCGCCCCACTTGTGCTCAGACAAAACCCAGAGCTCTTTCTCTCCAAATGTTAGGAACCACTAATTCAGTTCAATTTATGAGAAGGTCTGAATTCTCGTCTTATCTGCCAGTACTGATGATTTACAAACTCAGGGAGGATGCTTCTCCCGTCGGTGTCTCATTTCCCACTTTGAAAACTGGAATTTTAGCATAAACTGCTATTAATCCAGAATCTAACCAACCAGAAAATGCATTACCAAAATGTTTTTTAAAATCAGCAGTTCGGGAAGAGCAATCAGCCGTAAGAAGACAGAAGATCAAGCCAAGTTCTGATAAGAAATGTTACGAGTGCCTGCTTTTTTAGCTGTTTTTGTTTGGTTTTTGTTTTTTAACAAAGCAAATTCCCCTCGTTCAAAGGGAAGGGGACTGGAGGCAGGAAGTTGATGTGAAAAGAACACAGAAAAAAATAGAGCTAGCCTAAGACAAAGAAAAGCGTTAACAGGCAAGAAGAGAAAAAGTACAGAAGGAAAGAGAGGTTTATAGAAGCACCCTGAAGAAAACGGAGTCGGAGTGAAGAAACCAAAGACAAAACGAGTGGTTAGTAACCTAACTGTGCGATAATTAGGTAATAAATAGGTAAATGAGAGCTGGATGTTATATTACGATACAGAGTAAGTATTCCAAGGTGTGAATCACGGAAAGCCAAGAAGAGCAGCTTAAACGAGAAGCATGGACCCTAAAAGAGGGTCAGGATCAGTGTATATTCCAAAAGGGGTGGAGTTCGGAGAGTTTTGATGGAAGACAGTGCTGATGTCCTGCGCACATTCCCTGGCATCAGGGTCCGTGCGGGGATCCTCCTCAGGGAGTTCTCATTTCAAGGTGGTGGTTAGACGTGCGCTGACTGGACTTGAAGTTGAAGACTGGAGTCTCCATCTCTTATTAGCTGTGTGATCTTGGGCAAGTTGCTTACCTTCAGATTCGGTTTCTGTGTCTTTAAAATAGATATAACAATGCCTACTTCACAGAGCTGTTCTGAAAGCCAAGTCAAACAAAACGTATGAACATATATAACATCACAGGTGGCACATAGAGAACTCAAAAAAAATGTCAACTCCATCAGATTTGCGTGGGCCTAAATGCACTGCGTTCAGTGCCAGTGACTTTCAGCTAACAATCTCTGGTCTCTGACACAAGCAAAAGATTTCTGTTAGGGAATGTGGTTGATTGCCTGGCCATGTGTACCTTCTGAAGGATGATATCAAAAACGGGCAAGTGTAAATTGGTGCAGTCACTATGGAGAACAGAATGGAGGTTCCTTAAAAAACTAAAAATAAAGCTACCATATGATCCAGCAATCCCACTCCTGGGCATATATCCGGAAAAGACGAAAACTCTATTTCGAAAAGATACATACACCCCAGTGTTCATAGCAGCACTATTCACAATAGCCAAGATATAGAAACAACCTAAATGTCCATGGACAGATTAATGGATAAAGAAGATGTGTTATATATACATAATGGAATACTACTCAGCCATTAAAAAAAGAATGAAATAATGCTACTGCAGCAAATGGATGGACCTAGAGATTATCATACTAAGTGAAGTAAGCCAGAGAAAGACAAATATCACATGATATGACTTATATGTGGAATCTAAAAAAAAAAAAATGATACAAATGAACTTATATACAAAACAGAAATAGACTCACAGACATAGAAAACAAACTTATGGTTACCAAAGGGGAAGTGGGGGAGGGATAATGTAGGAGTTTGGGATTAGCAGATACACACTACTATATATAAAATAGATAACCAACAATAGATAATTGTATAGCACCAGGAACTATATAACTATATTCAATATCTTGTAATAACCTATCATGGAAAAGAACCTGAAAAAGAATGTGTATATATATATATATATATATATATATATATATATATATATATATGACTGAATCACTTTGCTGTGCACCTGAAACTAACACAATAGAATACTTCAATAAAATTAAAAAATTAAAACGGGAACAAGTGGATGGATGCAAGGTGCACGTGTTGAAAAAAATATTTAGACCGTGAGACTGCAGAAAAAGTTTGTGAATTTTTTATAAATATAATTGCAAAACATGGTCAAACTCCAAAACAATTTCAAATGTGGATAAAAACAATATGTTTTGGTGAAAGCTTGCTGAAATCCAGTCATCGAATTTCCTATGAATGCAATGCCTTGTCTTATTGCTACAGGCTCAATTAAATAAAACTCTTAGGATGTGACAGGCATAACCATCCAGGAACTGGTGTAGTACACATTAACTTGCTGTCTACAAAAGCCAGGTGAACTATAAATGGACAAAGACATTCTTTTTCTAACATGTCTCATAATGTATTTATAATTCCAGTGACTTCCAGTGAAATTACAATTTAAAAACCTATATTTTCCTGAAGTAGAATGCTACGTAGAGCTCACTGAAAAATAGGTTTAGTATCTGAAAATGCTTTTTCCATCTTCCTACCTGCCGTTAATAGGCATCATTGATTCAATCTGTATACCCAAATATTGTCTAAAATATGAGATTTATGATTACAGAAAATATGGCCCAGGAAAGGTGATCAATCTTAAGATTTGCAATCTTGGTTTAACACAGAACAGGTAATTTTTAAATGTTTTTGATCCTGGAATTCTGTTAGAAGGAAAACAAAAACAATTTGGTATTATTTTGCAAAAGGGAGTTTTCATAAAGAATTTGTAGACTTTCACCATTCATCAGATCTCCAAAATGAATTCAATTTATAGGCATACCTCATTTTATTGTTCTCCGCTTTATTGCCCTTTGCAGATATTTTGGGGTTTTGGGGGTGGTTTGTTTGTTTTTACTGATTGAAGATTTCTGGCAACCCTGCGTAGAGCTAGTATATCGGCACCATTTTTCCAAAAGCATTTTCTCACTTCGTGTCGCTATCACATTTTGGTAATTCTCTCAATATTTCAAAATTTTCATTATTATTACATATATTATGGTGATATGTGATCAGTGATCTTTGATGTTGTTACTACTACAACTTGCTGAAGACTCAGATGATGGTTAGCATTTTTTAGCAATATAATAATTAAGGTACGTACATTGTTTTTTAGACATAATGTTACTGCACACAGTAGACTACAGTACAGGGTAAACATAACTTTTATATGCACTGGAAACGAAAAATTCATATGACTCACATTATTGTGATACTCACTTTATTGCTGTGGTTTGGAAATGAACATGCAGTAACTCTGAGGTCTGCCTGTGAAGTAGGAATCAATTTCAAGCGATAAAATGTTTAAATATAGCAAGTTTTGGAGAATGTTTTTGTTCTAAGTAATCAGCACAATCACGACCACAAGCCAATCTCCTACGGTAATATGTTAGTTTGAAAATAGATTTTTTTTGTGACTTTCTGTCTGAATTTAAAAAAAAAAAAAATTCCACAAGGACTCAGAGGCAAAGAATATACAAATCAATTTTCACTGCAAAGTAAAGGAGCTGTTACAGTGGAGGATTACTGGACTGAATGTCAATATTATGACATAGTATGAGTGTGTTTCATGTTTGGTAATTGCAATCATTGTTGCTTTTGTTGTGGTCATCCATGTACAATGCTTGGTGTCAGTCGATTTATCTCTTGTAAAAATAAAATACAGTGTGTGTGTGAAAAAAATAAATAAATAAATAAAACCAGTTTGACATATGCAAAAAAAAAAAAAAAAAAAGAAAATAGATTTTTTTGCACGACATAAAACAAAGCAAGGGCAGGTAGAACTATGCATTTTATTCAGTTTTGTTACATAATTGGAAGCCAGCTCACCAGTTACTCTCAGCTGGGAGTTAACATTGATATAATTTCCAGCCTGATCTTTCAAAGTTCAAAGCTGAATATAAACCTATATACTTGAATATTTCCCACATGTAAAGCAAATTTCTTTGAAAATATTGTAGCACATGGGCTTCGCTAAATAGCACCATGTAACTTCAGAGCAGATTAGAAATAAATTCTTTTTAAATGATGTTGAGTTTCGTGTCTTTAAGATATATCCTTATCCTCCTGACTCAAAAATGTACTATCATTAGAAATGGAAATTCATAATGAGAAAGTTTTAAAAAATCCCTTGATCATTTATAATTATATTATTCTTTGTTAAACAACAGAGAACTATGTACTGAACTTATGAAAGCTCTGGGATAATTACATTTTCCAGCAATAAGAATTTTAATTTTTTGAGCCTATGGCATTAGAATATTTAAGCATAACTCTTATGTTTAGAAGTAGAGTTTGTATCCTGTTTATTTTGGGTTATTTTGTATGTGTTTTTATGTTACTTCTAAGGATTTCTAAGTAATTTTCACACACCTATCATGTATTTTTTTCTCATTATTACTTTTTGGTGTGTGTCTTACAGGGGTGGGATCCCTGTTCCCCTCACCCTTCCCTTGTGTGGATACTGGTTCTAAAGGGCACAGGTGTTCTGCTTTATATCCATTCTTTGAAAGAATAAGTAGAAAAGAATAGGTAGAAAAATGGTGACCTTGACCACCTGACTACCTACATGTGGTCAAGGTCACCATTAGCTTAATACAGAAATCTGCGTAAACAGTGGAAACTGTCTTAGTCAGCTCTGGCTGCCATAACAAACTACCACAGACTGGAGGGCTTAACCAACAGACGGTTATTTCTCACAGTTCTGGAGGCTGGAAGTCCAAGATTAAGATGCTGACAGCCTCTGTTCTTGGTGAGCATCACTTCCTGACTTGCACATGCCCACCTTCTTGCTGTGTCCACACACGGTGGAGAGAGAGCTCTCTCTCTTTCTTCTTATAAAGCCACTACTCCCAACACAAGGGCCCCACCGTCATGACCTCATCTAACCCTAATTACCTCCCAAAGGCCCCATCTCCACATCCCATTACACTGGGGTTAGGGTTTCACTATGAATATTGGGGGGATATGATTCTGTCCAAAGCAGAAACCAAAGAGGAACCAAAGGGAACCACGATAAGACCCAATTTCAACAAATGGGTTGCAGAGCATTGATTTGAATTAATTCCAGGGACAAAATGTCGACGTAACTGCAGAAGCTTCCCACACATTCCTCGTTGCATTTGCAAGGCTGTGCCGTTCGAGGGGACCAGGTTGGCATGCAGTCCCATATCTGATTTAGGACTCTCCACACAGGCCTGTTCACGTGCTACAACAGAAGCAGGCACTTGGTGCCTTGGAGCACTGACCAGCTACTCTGCTGAGTCCCGTCTGTGGTTTTCTTCATGCACATTGAGATTGCTAGACTTAGTGCCATCGTGGCGGAATGCATGCAAGATGCTACACCAGCCCAGTGGGTGCACCTCGGATGCTGTTCACTGCTCCATCTTCTCCATAAGAGGGAACCTGGCCTTGCTTCATCCTGGCCCAGACCCCCTGCCCTTGTGAGTGATGGACACTTTCCTTCTTCAGTCTGGCTGGGGTTGAGAGTGGTTACAGCTAGGAGGAGAGCATCTGGTTGGCATCTGGGCTACTCTCACTACCACTGAAATAAGAGGCAGTAAGGTATTTTTGAGACTGATGGAGGCAAACTATTCTACCAACAGCTTAGGTTCAGAAAAAAATGGGCTTCTTAGGATTGACCAAAGATACAAAGGGATTATTCAATTTGAAAGTCAAATGTCTGATCTGGTTAGAGGAATTGGAAAAAAAAAGAGAGAGAAGAAACTATAATGAGAAAAGAGGGAGGGTGGGAGAGACAAAGGGAAAGTGCCTCAAAGTCAATCAGATTTCTAAATACATTCGTCATTTGGCTAACAATTGCTAAGGATCAATTATATACATGATGTAATCAATACGGGATTTAGAAATCATATAGAAAAATTAAAGCAAAACCAAACCCTCCATTTGCAGATGTGAATCAGTCTGTCGCTCCTCCCCAGGGTTTTGTATCCTGATCCTGACATCTTTCCTGGGCTCCCACCCCGCTCCTCCCCCAGGCCCCTGCAGGGCTCCACGGGGTTATTTATGCAGGTTGAATCAAGCTGCTGACTTCAGCACTGTAAAACAGTGGCCGGGGAGTCTGAGCTCTGGGGCCCAGATCTGCCGACGGTCAATGCAGGTGGCTCCCCCTTCTGCCTTGGTGGGGCTTGCATTGCAGCAGTTTGCAGGCTGGCAAGCAGCTATGAGGCTCGCTGAAGGAGGGGCCCACAGCAATGAGGATGTGGCTCAGGCCTGGAAACGCTGCCACTGCTTATTTGATCACACAGAGGCCGCCTGACACCACAAAGAGGGAGCGCGGGGTGGCGAGGTCCTGGAGCATCCGCCATCCTCCTCAGACTGGGAAGATTGTAACCACAACTCTCCAAACAGAGAAGCTCAGGAAAGGCAAGTTTATCAACTAAATAAAGGCTGGAGGACACGCCAGTGTCTTGTGATACCTTCTCCTCTTTTAAGCATCATGAACTCCAAGAAATGTGGTGCCCAGCTTCCTGCAATAATGGGAACTTGATAAAGGGCATCACACAGAATCTCAGAGAAGCAGAAATATGCCTGTCCGTCTCTGCTCACACTCCAGCCAGAATAAACACACACAGAGGTGTGTGTGCCCACATGTACACACACACACACACAGACGCACACACACCTGCTCTTTCAAGCTGAAATGTTTTGCATGTGGAAGCTGATTATGTGGAATGAGCACATCCGTGTAGCTCTCACCCAGGTTAACTTGTAAGACTGAGCATCACAGAACCAGTCAGCAGACACAGACCTGCCACCCAGCACATCCACATCCAATACAGTGACCCTGCACTAGGCATGGGCTGCTGTGACAGTAGCTAATACAGTACAACTTGTGTTATAGTGACCATTTTACCAGCATGATCTCATTTATTCAGTCCACACAAACACAACTTTTTATGGGTTGGAACCTCTATTTTCCTATCTTTTGTGATAGACATTGTGGCTTAGAAATCTTCAATAATGGCCAAAGTTAGCAAGTGGCAGGAGCTGCTTTGAGCCCATATCCCACAGTTCAAACACAGTTTGTATCAGCTAGCTATTGCCACAAAGGTGCAGCATAACAAATTACCCCAAAACACAATGGCTTCAAAAAACAGTAATTTATTCTCAGGAATATATGAGTGGGCAGGAGGTCCACTGACCTAGCATCAGTGCCACTGGGGGTAGCTCGGTCCCACGTGACTCTCATCCTTTTCCTGGGACCAGTGAACTGGCCAGAGCACGTTCTTCTGATTATGATGGCAGATGTGCACACACACACACGTGAAAACGCACAAGTCTTTGGTCTGGTCTCAGAACTGGCACGGCTGTCTTCCCACTCTACTGGGGAAAAAGTCACAGGGCCAAACCCAGAGCCAAGGAGTAAGAAAATCCACATCATGCCTTTTATGGGGAGAACTGCAAAGCCATCAGGCAAAGAACATGGAAGGGGAAGTAGGGAGAATTGAGGCCAGTATGCAAGATACCTCCCCCGGGCTCTCAGCCTCCACACTGTCTCCCTAGAACTGTTCCTGTAGTGTTGACCTTTCTAAGAGCTGGAGAAACTCTTCCTAATGTATATTGTTTAATGTTGGGAGATAAAATATCTTCTCGTTAAGAATGCTGGCATTGGCATGAACAGCAGAAGACTAGCTTCCTCAATCCCAGCTGTCATCCTCTAACTAGGGCACCTTGACCAATTTCCTTAAACTCTCAAAGCTTCAATTTCTTTGTTAATAATCAATGCCATGTGCTTATCCTGGTGGTATCAATGCTTCCTGCTGATTTAGAATTTACAGCTCTGCAAGAGGTCAACGTCTTAGATTTTCTTCAGCAAGTACCCACGATATGGCAACGGATGGGGTAACTTTTTCTGGAAGGGCAAGCTGACAATGAGCTCCTTTACTCAGAAGACCTCCCTCTTCCTCTCCAAGATACAGAGATAATGATGAAGAGGGCTACTCCCTCTCCTGACTTCAAGCAACTACAGATGAGGTTTGCTTCCCCCAACTTGAGCCGTCGGACCCATGTAATGCATGGGGTGGGTGTGCTCCACAACAGTGAGGTGATGGTAGGCATCGGGGCTGGACCTGGCCCCTCTCTTGCTCTGCAGAAGTAAGGCTGTGCCCAGGTCTGGCCAAGGCAGCTAGAGAAAGGACTGGAGATGAACTGGTCAGTTCACCATCGACCCCCCATCTTCAAGGTCCTAGCCTAGAAGGTAAAGTAGGGGTCAGCTTTGCAGAGCGGTTAGGTACACGGGCTCTGCAGCCAGAAGGCCTGGTGCAAATCCATGGCACATTGGCACAATGTACCTCCCTCACCCACCTTAGATGAGCAGAGTGCCCTGCACCTGGGAGACACGTGAGACCAAAGGACTGATCCACCCATCAGAAGGGACTTTGCATTTTAATGAAGGATGGCAATAACAAGCAGATGTCTAAGTAGGATGTGTCATGGTAGTCAAACTTCAGGTGCACCAGAAGCATGGTTGGATGAGGAATGGCTCCTTTTGAGCACTTTTCAAAGTCTTCCAAAGACCTCAGTGGTCCCCAAACTGGAAAGACCATCAGAATCGCACGGGGAGCTCTTAAAAAGGCAGCTCCCCAGGGCCAGGTCTTTCCTTGCTGACTCGGAATTTCTGGGGCTCCACATTCTCAGGTGATGACTGCTGTTGGTCCAGGGGCCACAGTTTAGGGACCACGGATGGATGGCCCCTGCCTCCTCTGGCCAAGTGTCTCAGGATAACCCTCCCTGCCTGGACCACTGCTCACTCTCGGCTATTTCCCTCTCTCTCTGGTACCCACAGCTTATTTTTGTCCTGTCTTCAAGTCACCAGCATTAAGATTGGAAACTGCGGAAAGGAGACGGGAGGATTTCAGAGTTGTCTCTGAGCATCTAGTTTCCCCTGCAATCAGTTCAGTTCCCAGGAACCCACCTCCAACGCTGGCAGAGCTGAAGTCGCTGCAAGCAGCCCACCCCATCCTCATAGAAATGTGTGCGTGGAAGATTCCCTGTCAGTTCCCTGTATTTGACAGAGATGAGAGATGCATTCCTCTGGGTTGCCCTGGGTCATCCATGTGGGCGTTTTATTCACAATTTTTTTTTTCATTAGAAATCTCTCCGAAGTAAAACCTCTTCCATATATTAATTAGCTGGGACTGAGAACTAGTGGGCTTCAGTGAGCCACGTTTAAATATACCTAGAGACGGTTTCGCTGAAATTCCTCTCCTCGCCACATTTTCTAAACAACTCTACAGAGGCACTCTTGTTTTCTGCAGGTTTCTCTTACAATCACTGCTTCCCTGGTGTTGCCTCCACCTTGACAAATGGAGCTTGATGAATACCTGCCAACAAGGGGCATTTGCTGGGGACTGGCTCCTTGAAGGGACGCTGATGAACAGTGGCAATTATAAAGGCAAAATTAGAAAGGGGGCTGAGGGGGATGGGCAGAAGAGACAGTAAGACACAAGAGGACGGGATTCTTCTGAAGTCACGTGTGTGTGCACAGGTGCCTGTGTGTGAGCGTGTGCGTGCTATTTCTGTCACCCCCTTCCTCCACCACGCCAGAAACCCAACAAACTGCTTTACTAGAAAAAAATATAACAAACTCAGAATCTTAGGTCCCTGGATTATCATATCCAGATCCCGAAGATTCCTCCTGAATAGCTTGGCATGAAGCCATTGCGATTACACACCAAAACCTTACCAGCTTAGTTATAAGGACGCAGGTCATAGAAATAGTTTCCTGGGAAACTCTTACTTCTGATCAACACAGAGATTGTGAAGCTTATTAGAGCAAATTACAGGACATCCATGCGATGGAATCAGAGCCGCCATAAAGAGCCTGCATCTGGTTACTCTTGGAAGGTGGGATTTTGTACTCTTTCGCTTTCCTCCTTTCTATCTTTATTTTCTAGATTGTTCAGCAAGGAACTTCCCCATGAAGTGAGCTTCCTTTCTACCCCACCCTGTCTCACGCCCATGTTTATGGTGGGGGGAGGGGAGGTCATCCTGGTTCCCATAATGCCCTATGATGACATCTACTGTGGCACTCACCAAATTATATTTTAATTACCTACCTATCTAACTATTCAACTTGTCTTGCCCATGAAGCTATGAGATCCTTGAGGTCAGAGATTGTGTCTTATTCATCTGTGTCTTCTGAGCCACTAGCCCTGTATCTACTACATGGTCATTGCTAAGTATTTGCTGAATGAATGAAAGACCCAGACCATGAACTGTGGTTGTCTCCAGGTGGCGATTTTTATTTATTTCTCTTTGCTTTGTCTTATTCCAAGACTTTTTACGTTGGGAATGGATTACTTCTACAATCAGATAAAAAAGGATTTCTAATAACTGAGCCACTCCTTCCCTGTAGTTGATCTAAGTAAAGAAAACAAGTTGACTAATTAAATCAATGAACATTTTTTTGCTTGGTGCCTATTATATGCTCTATGTGCATAGATCTTTGCTGTATTTAAAGAGTCTCCCACTTGAAATACTTTAAGCTTCTTAACCAAATATATTCCCATGTAGAATTTCTCTATATGTCACTCTACTTTGGAGTTGAAAAGTATGTGTAGAGTGAACTGCTGTATGACCCCATCAGTAGTTTAAGATACATAGGTGGATGGCTGTAAGGAAAATAGGCTTTTTGCCTCCATGAACTGGGATGAGTGGGATGTACTTTTAAAATACATGCACCTACTTGCCTAAGTCTTAAAATCCTCTTATTTCTAGCTCATGTAAACCCCTGTAGAGAAGTGACGTTTTTGTCTCTTAACAAAGGACAGTCCTAGGAGATGAGTTTTCATGTATACGGAGAGGAACAAATTGTCCTGACTTGAGGGTCCATCCATCTTACAGGTGGAAGGGAGGAGGGGATGCTAATGAGAGTCAGAGTTTAGGGCAGTCTGACTTAAGTCACTTCCTAAGCCAGAGTGACAGAGCAATGACAAAGCAGGGAAACAGGAAGCCTGAGGTCTCCAGCTCCTTTCTTGACTTCTTCAATGACATCTGAGAAAGAAAGCAACCCCTCCCCATTTCTCCCCATCCCCACCACATCTGGGAACTAATGTGACCTTACATCTTGGCCTCAGTGTTAATCACGAGGTGACCTGATGTTTCCGGCCCAACCATGTGCTCTCCCATTGGACATAAATAATTTCAGAAAATCTACCCAGAACACGTCACACAGGACACCCAACCCCCCCCCCCCCAATCTTTCCAAACAAGTCACTGCTACATCATGACCAGTTCCAGCTTTATCCTGGCTTTAATCTGTCCTCCCTGTAGGTAAGATCTTTTGAGATACCCACTCACAGAGCTGCCCCTGCTTTCCAACAAAACCCAGGCTGGAGCAAACCTTGCTTCCTTAGATCCTTGCCCAAATCACCCAACAGGAGCCCAAATTCTATAACGGATTCTTTCAAACACCCTCTTATACTGAGAAACCCTGGTTCCCCACGGTGTGGTCTCTCTCACTGCAGCCAATAATAAGCCCCCCTTGTCCAAGTACAGGTGTGTTCCTGGTGGCCTTCACCTGGGGGGCTTGACATGTCTTCAGTATCCAGTTGATGCTTTTGAAGAAGAGCTAAGCCCTGTTCTAAGAACGTGGCTGCTTACTTTTGTTTACTGACTACCGAATACTTTGTCCTGAATCCCTGGGTATCTTGGGTCACACAAACAATCAGTGTCACTGAGAAACTCCTCCCTTTGCGCTGTTTGTAGTGGTCTCTCAGTCAAACGTGTGTCAAATGTGATCTCCCACATCACCAGCCCAAAATCCTGAATCGGTGAGCAAGTATTTACTGGGCATCTACAGAACAGGCTCTGGGCTAAAGCTTATGGGGGGAAAAGCTTTGTCTCTCTAAATTTTTAAAAAATCCACCAAATACTTTATATGGCGTGGGTACAGCACATTTCTCATGTGCCCTCTGGAAGCTTACACCTGTGGGGAATACAAGACAAGCACATTCCAATGAGCGTGGGGCTACGAACCAGCTATGACATCCATCAACTCTGTCTAATCATGGAATTGGCAGGATGCATTAACAAAGGGGTAATTATTTATTAATGGTTACTAGAAACCTGGGGTTTCCCCACATGATTTCAAAACACATGGGGCCATTTATTTTAAGTGGTTTCTAGACATTGATAGACTGAATATTCTTTCATGCTGGCAAAGGTGTCAACGCCGCGATGTTAACCAGAGCAACGATACAAAGTATACGATCATGGTACAGCCTGAGAACATCTCCAAACAACCATCCACATGAAGGAAACATCAAGGGGATAGAAAAACCATCTGGTCTCTATAGCTGGAACACTTGAACAGCTTGTAGAGAAAAAAAAATTAAATCTCACAACAAAAATCTGGCAGATGATAAACATAATTTTTACGTTCATCAGGCAGTTGCTATAGACCAAGATCAATATACAAAGAAAGGACACTGTCAGACTCCAGCACCTCTGGCTGGAATGAAATATGAGCAGAAGAAACTCGAAATTGAAGCTGATTATAGTTATACTGCCCCAAACACACTACTCACAAGAAAGCTATTTGTTTTCTTTACAGATGATGGGAAATCCAAACAGAATAAAACGATACAGAATATTGCAAGACAAAGCCTTTCTATGGGCATTTCTAGCTCATTTTGGAAACAAAACGTAATGGTAGTCCCGTGAGCAAAGTCTGTTCTCCCATGATGTCCGAGGCAATTTTGCAGATTTGCAAATTTTGCAGATTTGAAGGTAACAACCAATCCGAAGATGATTGCAAGCCCTTCAGTGGAATAAATGAAACTTCCAAGTAACCCCCAGTTCATCAGCACAGATAAGTCTTCCCTGGATGTTTCGACTTGCTTTGTCTCTCTTGGTTTACCCTGTGGGCAGCCCCAGGCTGTGTTTAGCTTATAGTTTGACTTCAACAAACTCAGCGTCATCCTGAGCCTTAATTGGGCTCAAGACACCCTACAACCAAGCAGCTTTGCTTGGGTGTGTCTAACAGATGTGCACCCAGGTCACGGGGCTTCTCAGAAAACGGAACTGAAACTGAGCTCAGGCTTGGCCTGCTTCAGCTCAACCACTTCAACACGGCCAAGTCATTTTTCATCTGATTTCCATCTGTCTCTGTACAGCAATGATCTGAAGACCTGGCAACGGAAGATCATAATAACTCTACTGAATAGGGCATCTTAAGTTTTTCAAAGTCCTTCTAAAGCCATTCAGTGTATATTTGTGTGTGTAATTATCTCACCCAAAATACAGCATCCTATAAATATATGAAGTGGTTTTCTCCTTTTCCTTCTGCTCCCTGATCCCATCACACAGAGGTGACCACCGTTACTAGCTTTGTATGAATCTTCCTATGCTCAACACTTATTTTTTTAAAACGGAAGTTGTCTCACATTTTTCATCACTTTCTGCAACTTGCTATTTTACTTTATGACTCTTCTGGATGTCCTTGTGACTTGTTAGTTGGCTGTAGAGTGTTGGTATGAAGGTAAGAAGATATCCTCATTTATCCATAAATTCCCCTCATTCCTTCCAATGACAATGTTGCAATAAATATCTCTGAACATGAAAAGATTACAATTTCCTGGCAAGCTTGCAAATTTTTCTTACCTCTAAGCTTTTAGTATAACGTAGGTGGTTTCATGCCTCTAAGGCTCTTGTCTCCTCCCAAACATAACCCCATGAACACCCTGCCGTTAATAAAATGAGCTTGGGAACAACTTTTCATGAGATGGCATTTCTATCCTCTTAGTTTCAAATGCAAGAATTATAGACATTTAAAAAAATGCCTTTCTGTCTTTTACTCCCACATTTAACTGAGCACCAAGTCCTGCCATTTCTTGCTTTTTAAACATTCCTTAAATGAATCCACTCTTTTTCCATCTCCCATCCCAGTCAACTACACTCTTATTATCTGGATTACTGTAACAACCTCCCAGTTGACCCCTCTTATTGCCCCTTAATCCATGGTCTTTCTGTGAAACCAAGAAAAGGAAACAGAATCAGTGAGCATTTAGCCAGATTCAGACACATTCAAGAACCAGTGAAATCTGCTATGGTCTGGCCACTGGGAGGTCCTGTCCTCAAAAAACTCACTATTATAAATGTGACCAAAGATATTTGATAGAACTGGAAAACCGGTATAATGGAAAAGGGTATAAGTTATTTCAGAATCTGTTCCAAAAGAACAATTAGTTGCCTGCTAATTGCCTACCAAGTGCATCTCTCCAAGATTTTGGTTCCCACGAGGACACAGACCAAGCTTTCTTCACTCTCTCTACCTTCATTTTCCATCCCCACCATCTCGCCTCCTCTTACCCACACCAGGAGAAGAAAACCTTTTATTGATGCTGTGCTTGGCCACCGTAGGCAGAGTCGCCATGAAATTCACCAAGCTTATGCTTCCGGGCCCTTCATTTACTGTGTCCATGTTCAAGGTCCTGTACCTAATTTTAAGTTAATAATTTTTGTCTTTTTCTTAAAGAGGGCTCCCCAAATTCTGTAAACTCCAGGCCCCACAAACCTGGGTTCTTCCTTGCTGGCCATTGTACAGCTTCACCAAGTTACCCTCAGTTTGCTGCTTCCTCGCCCTCTCCACCGTCGTCCCTCTGCTGTCTGCTTCACGTTATTCCACAACCTAACCTCCTACAGATCAGCGCTCTTGAGATTTTCCCCACATGCATCCCATTCTGTTCCTTCCTTTTTCCTCCTATACACACATCTAACCTCTCTGCTTACCCCTCTGCACCAGAACTTGGTCTTCCCTGCTTTCTCTAACATTTGCCAACTTAGTATTCCTGGCAGAATTCCTGTACATCCTGTTCACTGGTTCTTCCAACTCACTGATAAAGATTTTTAATAAACTCAGTAACCCCTGGGGCATCTGCTAAACACTTTCCAGCAACTAGATCTGCTGCCACTTATTTATCAGTTCCATTACCTTTGGTTTCTGGTTTTGGAGCCAGTTTCCAATCTGCGTCGGAATTCTCCTATTCCAGCCAATTTGAACTTGTTTTGCAAGTCAAATTTCATGAGACGTTTTTATCAAGTGCTTTAGTAAGGTCCAAATAAGTAACATCTGCTGTGTTCCTCTTAACCATTCATTCGGGTGATATGTTCGTGTGTGTGTGTGTGTGTTCACATACACATTTGTTTTCAAGAAACAAGCTATTAAGTGTGTCTGGCAGTATCGGTCCCTAAGAAAACCACGCTGCAATTGGTCCCAGGTTTCATTATTATTCTCTGGTTTGGTGCTAGTTAGTTTCCATCCGTTAGATTTTTCCCTCCTCTTGATAGATGTCTTATACTATAAACAATTATTTTAGCTGAACGATGAGGGTGAGCTTATAGGACTATTTCACAAGTTGCCTTTTCCTTCATCTGAGGACCTCAGGGGTTTGCTCTGCTCCCAGCTGCTTCTAATCAAAGTTAATTCCTTCACCCGGGCTCCAAGTGCTGGCCCCCATCCTTCCATGGAGCAAGATGACTCAGGGTGCTCGTGAACCAAGCAGACTCTCAATCCCTCCACTTCCCCACAGCTCGCGCCAGCCTCCCGAAGGTACATTTACCTGTTTTACATGCAACTCACAATCTCCTCTGCCCATCTCTCTTCATAGCCTGTGGGTCAGTATTTTCCAGAATAGGACTGGTTTCCTATGCGATAAAGCCTCTCTCCTTAAGCAGACTTTGGTCAGGCCCCTCATGCTCTTTTCTCAAATATGCCTCGTCCTTTTCAGACCTGCACAGCAGCCCAGTTTTACCATGAATCCTGAGAAGTCAGTTCAGAAAGAGTCCTCCACCCCCCATATCTGATCAAATTCTTGATCAGATATCTCATCAAATGCTTGATCAGATATCTCATCACCCTGGGCTGACTTCAGCAAGAATCCTGTGGTCTGTTTAGCCAGCATCTCCCCACTTACCCCTGATCCCTCCTCTTCATAGTTTTCCATCCACTGACACGCACCCTGCTCCTTGGCTATAAATCCCCAATTGTCCTTGTTGTACTTGGAATTGAGCCCAGTTCTATACTGAGGTCTCTTTTCCCCTATTGTCATAGTTTCTGGGTAAAATCTGTTTTTACTGCTTTAACTACCTTCCAGCTCTGGCTCCTTTGCCATACCTCCTCCCCAACTCCAGGGAACGAGACCTGGAGGTGGAGTTAATTCATGTAAAAGTCCTCAGGCTCTTGGGATGCTGCTAGGATGGGTTCGTGCTAGCCCAGAGGCTTCATGGAGGAGTGGCAATGAGGAAAAGAGAAAGAGAACGGAGGCTGGAAAGAATATCCCAGACTGAAGATAACTTATACTAGTAGTGATTTGTGGAAGATAGAGGGAGAAAAATTGGCAAAATAGAGATTGTATGCCACTATGGAAAACAGTATGGAGGTTCCTCAAAAAACGAAAAATAGAGCTGCCATATGATCTAGTAATCCCACTCCTGGGCATATATCCAGGCAAAACTATAATTCAAAAAGATACACACACCCCTATGTTTGTAGCTGCACTATTTACAATAGGCAGGACATGGAAGCAACCTAAATGTCCATCAGCAGAGGAATGAATAAAGAAGATATGGTACATATATACAATGGAATATTACTCAGACATAAAAAATGAAATAATGCCATTTGCAGCAACATGGGTGGACTTAGAGATTATCATACTAAGCAAAGTAAGATAGAAAGAGAAAGACAGATACTACATCATATCGCTTATGTATGGAATCTAAAATATGACACAAATGAACTTATTCATGAAAGAGAAACAGACTCACAGACATAGAGAACAGACTTGTGGTTGCCAAGGGGGAGGTGGGTGGGGGAGGGATGGTTTGGGAGTTTGGGATTAGCAGACGCAAACTAGTATATATATAGGATGGATAAACAACAAGGTCCTACTGCATAGCACAGGGAACTATATTCAATATCCTGTGATAAACCATCATGGATAAGAATACAAAAAAGAGAGTGTATGTACATATAACTGAATCCCTTTGCTGTACGGCAGAAATTAACACAACATTGTAAATCAACTCTACTTCAATAAAATAAATTTTTAAAAAATAGAGATGGCATGAAGTGAACACGTAAAGGTCAAGAGAGATTCAGAGAGATAAAGATCTGCTAAGAACAGTCTGTGATGGGGACAAGGAGTTTGTGGTCTGCAAGGTGGAGGTGGAGGTGCTCTGAACAGGGGAAAGCGGTAAGCTTCTTTCTCTCCGCTCATCCCACCCCCGAGCTCACAGGAGACGGGGAGCACCCCAGCTATCCCCTACAGAGAATGGAAGTCTGGGAGCTTGGAGAAGATAGGCTGCCTCTCCCAGTTCCACTTCCTGCATTTCCACGAGGGTGACACGGAGGAAATAAGAGGATCACGGGGTCAACGTGTTTGCGTTCTGCTATGCTTTCAAGTCCTAGAGTCACAAGGTTCATTTCCTGACCCATTTCTGACACAGCATTGAGGACATCCTGTCTTTCACAAACGCATCCAAAAATAAACCCCGACACTCCAGGAATCGGGTCCTTCTTAGGTTCTAAAATCTGTTGTTTAAAACCACAGACAGACTGTCGTTACTCAGACCAGTGGCTCCCGAGCGACAGTTGTTACTATGAAGAATGACCCTGACAGTAATCTGTGAGTGTCTAAGGGAAAAATTCATAATACATTTGATGGTTGGAGGTCAGCACCTGTGTTCCCTTTTTCTGGTTAAATGTTAAAATGAGCATCATGACATTCTATGTGAGAGTGTAATTACTAATATTAGGACCGTTTGAATATCCCTAGACCTTGATGTTGAAGACTCTTCATGACCATTCAAATGCTATTCTCTCAGGTATCAGCTTCTGTTTATTATGTTGGGAGCGACATGTCAGGCTCTGTGTTAGGCGGTAGGAAGGGTATCGTCTGCCTTGAACTGATCTCTCCGCTTTGACCCACCCCATCTCCCTCTTGCTTTCCTTTCTGCACCTCCCCACCTTCCACGCCTACCACCATTACCTCCCTGGTGAAAAAGTAAAAATGAGCTCATATACTGCGGAAGGAAAAACTTGCCTGGCCAGTCATCAGGCTGGAATAACAGACACAGCCAGCTGCAAAGTTGACAGGAAACACTATTTTTCCCAAGGACATACTGCAACCCTAATGAGTCACAAGAGCCCCTTCTTGGAGTGACTCACTGAGAATCTTTGTTCTCTAAAATCCTGGATGGGCAGAACCTCCCTCTGTTGGAAATCGTTTCAGGAAGAGTGAAACCTCCCACTTTTGCCTGGAAAACCTGGTTTCTCTTGGACGTAGGGAAGCAGTGGCGATTTACCAGCCAGGTGTGGGACTTCAGATAAAAGGCTTCCAGGCGCCACGTTCTTTATCTACCTTAACTTTATTGTTTCCACGGAAACACTTTTCAGTCTAGACCTGATATTGGTCTGCACACGACACTACTTTGCCTATCAAAACACCGCTTCATTCAAACTTCATCCAGACTCCTCCCTTCCCCAGAGTCCTAAATGCCTCTATTTTTTTCTTCCTTTGGCGAGACGCCCTCTGAGGCAACCTGCTCGCTCATTGCCTTGGTCAGTAAACCCGGATGTGTCAGGCTATCGGCTTCTTCTTGGTGATCTTAAGCTCACTGGGCTAGGACAGCGAACGCCTAATGTTTATTCTGCCACGAACAGAGCGAATTTCCCCAACGGTTGGCAGAACAGCTGCAAGATCCATCAGCTATACTTCTGTATGGTTCTATCTTTTTCTCCAAGTATTTAGAAGCTAGAACTTCTACCTTTATTAGGGATATTAATACACAAAATAGGGTATTTGAATTATCCAAATCTTGCACTCAGGGAGTCAATAGAAGTCAATAATTTCATGTAAATTTGGAAATAATTACCCTAGACCAGCAATCACAGGAATTTTCTGCAAAGGGGCAGGTATAAATATCCGAGGATTGATCGCAGTTAGTTAACTCTGCTCTATAGCACAAAAGCAGCTGTGGACAATGCATAAATGAATGTGCATGGATGTGTTCCATTAAAACTTTATTAACCACAACAAGCAGTGGGCCAGATTGGACTCAAGGGCTTTCTGACCCGTGCCCTAGACCATGATGATAACATAGAATCAGTGTTGGTGACTTTGCTAATTGTCTTCTCCATTGAGGTGTATGTCAAGTATTACTTAACAGCTTAGAGAAGGACAATTGAGTTCTGAAGGACTTTGTGAATCCCCTAAAGAAGACATACTCCTGATCAATGGTAATGATGAAGGACCATAAGAGTTCATGAATATTTGGTATCAATACTGTTCTTGGTACTTCACATAGAAAGGCAAATCCTCATAGCACTCCCAGGCAGGCATTTAAATCCCCATTTTATATGTAGGGAAATCTGAGGCCCAGAGTAATTATGCATCTTTCCCGGAGTCATTAAACTATGAAATGGTGATGCCATGTGCCCTGTAAGCACACCTTAGAAGGATACTAACCTTCTTGGGGTGGGATAACAAGGAACCGCTGAAGAGGAATTATAAAGTTAAGGTTCATAGTAAATGAACATCCTTAGATTGGAAGGACCCCCTAAATCTCCCATAATTAAAAGCCCAGCCTTTGGGGGAAAACCACACCTGAGCCATTAGGAGTGATGGTGTGAAGAGGGCAGGTAAAGGAGACAAGGGCGGAATTCAGCTCTCCTGGCCCTCAGCCCTTCCTTCTGACCACAGAAATGAATTTCCCCTTCAACCACAGGATAAAAAATAATTGGATTTCTCTACGTCTTATGAATGTGTAACTTGCAATTCAAAAGAATCTGTGTGTTTAACTTCATCCTCATCTGACCCAGGAAGATTAAAATGAAATAACTAAAAGCAGAACAATGCTGGGGCTGGGCTCTGATGGTCCCCCAGCGCACCTGCTTCCTCCCTGCGCTGTAATTGCGCTGCTGCAGCAGATAAAGGGGCCGGGAGTGTTGCTGCAGAGCCTGGCTGAATACAAAACGCAGTCTCCTCTCCGCCTCCCCTCCCACAATTAATCTTTTCTGCTTTCCGCAGGAACCATCCTCTGCATTGTTCAGAATTTGGGTGGGACTTTCCCTTTTGTTATCACCATCGCTGTCTTTGTTTTTGGAAAGGAAGAAGAAAAAAAAAAAAAAAACCCATCCATGGCACATGGACCCTACCTGTGAGGGCAGCTAAGCTTCGAATACAGCACATCCCATGTAAAATTCATGTCTCTTTCTCCCTCTGTCAAGTGGAACCTCGTTCCTATCCCTAAAGAACTTAGGGAAAACAAAGCCAAAATCTTAGGAAAAGCAAAATTTTTCTAAAATTATAATCCCACTATTTTTACTTATTAATACCTAAGGTCACCTTCTAATGAGTAGACTACTTAAAAAAAAAAAACAACAACAACACCAAAAACATCATGTGAATGTAGATTTTCCCTTTAATGTGCTGAAAGAAACCAGTATTTCTGAACTCCTTTACCCTTCACTGATGTAGTTGCCATGGAAACCATAACATTACGCCAGGCAGTTACTTCCACATTACATAATATTATCTAATGCTTAGTTACTCTTGAACAAATGTGTTTATTCAGTAGCTTTTTGTCCATGTAATCAACCACATCTGCTTTGATTTGATTAAACAAGGAGCCGGGGCATAAAATCATCTATTGCAATGCACTTTGTGCCTGTTACTCATCCAGAAAATGACATGCTCTGTATTTGCCAAAGAGACTGCATGTGAAGTTGTGGGAAGAGGGTCTGGCGCTGCTGACACAGTACGTGGTTATGGATTAAAGTAATTAAGATGAAAAGGATATGAAGTTAGAAACTAGAGCAGAAACATTGAAGATGAAATTCCAATAGTTTTGAACGATTTTTTTCTTTTTTTACAAAGAGGGGAGGAGACAGCTCAGATTTTTAGGAAGTCTATATGTATTGCTAAGGTAACTCAGGGAAAAAAAAATGTTTGCTAGTAAAACTCTTGTTCCAGTGAGGAACATTATTCCCCAGGTTAGCAGTGCATTGATGCATGGTTATTATTGATTTACATGTTATTTGTGAGACCATAACTGACAACCGATTCTCAATGACCCAGTTAGTTATGGCATCAGACAGTCTCTTTCTCTTCTGACTCATTTTACACATACTTTTGGTTATTTCTTAATGAGTGACAATAATAGCATGCCCAGACATAAATAGTGTTTGTTGAGATGAAATTCTTTAAGAAGTATTGAAACTTGCTTTTGCCCATAGGTGGGGTCTACTGTTTCCATACACAGCAAGATCTAGAGGAATTTATTCTCCTCTGTCTTCCCTTCCCTCCTCCCTTCCTCCCTCTCCCTCTTTCTCTCTTTCCTCCCTCCCCTCCTTCCTTTCTCCCACCCTTCCTCCTTTCTTTCTTTTTTTCTTTCTCTCTTCCTTTCTTTCTTTCTCTCTCTCTTTTCATCTGCCTGTCTTTCTAAAATACTTAGCACTTTAGATAGATATTAAAAAGATTTATTGAGAAATGAATTGAATCCCTTCCCTGGCTTTTCAAAACCACGTTACTAAATATTTGTATAACTATATAACCTATTTAGTGAGCTTCCAATGTCCTCTTTAAGTACATTTTTATTAAAGACACAGTGACAACGTGCATAATTATTTTAGAAAAAAAAAGATAGTTAAGCTAAAAGTCCATTAAAACTACTCAAAACTCTCACCACCCCAAAATAACAACTTGTGCCGTTTCTATGCAAATGGAAATAGCATTTAATTAGAGTTTCTAAAAGAATACCTCTAGTTCTGCTTTGTTCTGTAACGCCTTTCTTCCTGTATTTTCTTCTGTCTGTTGATTCTCTTCTGTTCTGCGCTGGCATGCCACTTTATTTCAGCACCCTAATTTTTTTTTTGCATGTAATCTTTAGTCTTTGCACCTGCAAAAGCTTAAAGTTGACTTTCCCTACCATTCTAGAGGCTTCATTTCCCTAGGATAGTCTCTCTCTCTTTTCTCTTTCCCACCTACTCTGAGCTGGCCAGCATGTGCTGACCCACACAGCTTTCTTTGTCTGTTCTGTTCTTCCTTCCTCACACCCTGGGCACCCTTCCCTCCTACCCCACTCACCTCTCAATAGAAGACTCCGTTCAGGCATCAAATCCTGAATAAAGTCCCCACTTCCCGACATCCCTCCTCCCCCAGCTTCCAGCTGGATTTCCCCCTTCTTGACCCACACACTCTGGCTTGTGTATATTTCCATCATGGCACCTATAAAATATTATTTCTCACTTGTCGGTCAGTCTCTCTCCATCCACGTATGGAACAAGTATTTACAGGGCCCTACTGTGCGTCTGTCTCGGCCAATGTGTCAAGAGAGGTGAACGAGACCAATAGGGTCCAGCGCCTGCAGGAATTTACAGCCCTGCAGCTTGAATCTCTTTGTCTTCTCGGTGCCCGGTGAAATGTCTGACCCACAGTAG
Organism: Balaenoptera ricei; assembly: GCF_028023285.1. NCBI lineage: Eukaryota > Metazoa > Chordata > Mammalia > Artiodactyla > Balaenopteridae > Balaenoptera > Balaenoptera ricei. The sequence goes on from NC_082640.1 coordinate 25,075,405, forward strand.
ACACTGACTAACTGCTTGTTGAATTGTTTTTTTAAAATGTCCATTTTCATGACATGGTATCACTTAAACTTTAGAAAAATAGAAAATATAGATTAACAGGAAAAACCCCACAACTGACCCACGCTCTCAAGAGCCAGAAATTAACACTGTCACATTTTTATCTACGTGTTTTCCAAACAAAATTTTCCTTGATGTTAATGAAAATCTTCTCTAAAAAAATGGGGTCACATGACAGGTGCTTTCTGTTCTTGAACATCCATAGGCATGGCCATCAGCATTTGGGGTGGCTTCATGTAAGAATAAATGTTTCTAAATGAGGGGATACTCCAGTGGGTCAGGTGATTCTTTAGTCATTCTGCCTTGGGTCTGGCTCTGTGTATTTTCTGGAACTACACTACAGTGAACTCTTGACTGACTTTTCCCACTCATCCGGAAACAAGAGCAAGAAAGGACATAGGAACTGGATTCCCTGAAGACAGAGGGCTCAATTTCAAGAAAACAGACCAGGATTAGTTGTGCTTTGTCTGTGGTTTCTAATCTAAAATTTCCATTTGCAGTAACTCTCAGGCATCTTGAGGGTCTAATACATGAATCCCTTATCTGGGTACCTGATTTTGTACTCAGAAGATCTGTGTACAAACAAATCTCAGAATGTAGAATCTGGACTCAGAAGACCATGGCTTTCAAATGCTCATCCTGCTATTGAGGAAACTTTAGGCAATTTACAAAATCTCTCTTCTAAGTCTCAGTTTCCTTTTCTGTAAAATGAGAGCAATAATAGAAGATCAGTTGAGGTACGTACATATATAAAACCCTTAGCCTAATGCTGGCAAATCCCACACACACAACTCAAATACACAAAGATCACACGCTTAACTTTTGGAAAATACATAGTTCTTTTCCCCCTAAAGAAATGCAATATTAATCATGTTTAAGCTTTGTGTGGTCCCCCTCCACATCTTCTAATAAAATGTTTTCCACTGGCTTGATACCTAATCACCTTATTCTTTTTGATGCTATAATTTACTTGTGCAATATTCACTGCACTTAGAATTTTCATAGTATCCATTTTGCCTTTGTTCAGTCATATAATTATATAAGAGAAATGATTCTACTTCTTTGACACATCTATGACAAGTTTTATTTGGGGAGTGAAATGGAAACTATTTCATAAAATGGAATTTCATGTGGAGAATTGCAAAGTAAGACTGTAAAAGTAGTGGATATTATATTATTATTATTATTATTTTTGGTAGTGCCGCACGGTCTGCAGGATCCTAGGTCTCCGACCAGGGATCGAACCCGGGACCTCTGCAGTGAAAGCCCAGAGTCCCAACCACTGGACCCCCAGGGAATTCCCAAGTAGTCGATATTATTATCACCATGCTAGCTCCCTTTGATTGTTCAGAATTTTGCAATCGAGGTCAGTTGGGAAACAGATTATATGCAATGAATGACAGCATGGAGACCACTTTATTTGATATTCCCAAATCACAAAGTGGAATGATCTAGTCCTTATATGATTCAATAGGAAACTCAAAAATCAGACAAGAAAGAAACAAAGCTGACCCTTCAAGTGTGGAGGTTCTGAGTTAAAAGAGCCTGAAGCAATCAATCCGCCTGGATCAAACAGAAAAGATGATAGAGTATGAAAGAGACAGAGCAAAGGAGACTGCCAGCTTCATTCCCTAAACTCAATATCCCTTCCTATGGCTCTACTTACTACAAGGCCAGTATCCTCTACCCTGTGTTCCATTAAAATAAGGATGCGTATTTATTCCGCTATTAACAAATCAGGAGGCCTCCCTGAAATGCTTGCTTTAGCAATATTTCATAAGGTCAACCTAGCCCGATCCACACTTTCTCTTGTGGTGATATTAGTGAGGTTTGGGGGGAAAGAATATATATAAATTTTATGAAAGAACCCTACTTTTCTGCCCTTGGGATGCCTCAATTTATCTATATATTTGTTGAACATTTTATAAACCTGCTTTGAAGGCAAATGTCCATAAGATTTTATTGCACACTGTATTTACTTATTCTCAAAGCATCTCTTTCAGTACATAGATACTTACATTTGACTTTCTATAATTTGAGCCCATATCTAGTCTTTGAAGTAATTACGGCTTATGATCCGCCCTTTACAGAGAAGGCAGCTGAAAGCTCATAAAATTAAAGTTACAATCCCAAAGTCAAACAAAGAGTAAATCAGAGCTATTGCATTTTTTAATGATACTTCCACCCCAGAAAAATTCAGAGACACATAACCTTCCACTTTACTTCTGGAATTGTAGTCTCCTCCGAAGCCTATTCGTGGAACTTCAGTTTAAGAATCCCTATAATAAGTGAAAGGTCTAGGATTTGAACCCAGTTCTTCTAAATTCAAGTCCAGCCCACTTGCTCCCACCCCACAAAACTCCAATACCTAAGTCCATGTTCTCTTAGTCTGTGTCTGTTTATAGATTTTTAAAATAATGTCCTTACTCATCTTTTTTTTTAAATTTCCAGGCTGAAATATAACTTTCTGTCTACCTTTAGGAGAGCTCCTTCACCCCGAATTGTTTATGAACTTTCTCCAAGAGCTGACCCGCAGTAACCTGCACAGGAAATTCCGTGATGATTTGTGTCAAAAAGAGAACAGCACTTACACCCAGGATGCCCAGAGACCCCCTGGCGATTCTAGACAACAGTACATCAAGTCCATGTCTTCTGAGCATGAGAAATTCATTTAACCTTCCTTTAGGTGTTTCTTTTTTATACCCACTAAACTTTTTGTATGGCAACTACTAATTATTGCCACCTATGTGTCCTAGCTGACCTATCTTTGGTATACTTAATGGGCCTCTTATCTGAACGTAGAAGCTAAAATCCTAAATAAACTATGAACTTACTAAATCTAATGGTTTATTAAAAGAATGACCAAGTCATTCCTCTTCGTGTCCAAGTTGGGTTTATCCTAGGCATGCAAGGAATGTGCAACACTGATAATGTAATTGGTTCAAATTAACAAACTAAAGGAGAAAACTCACATGAGCCTTTCAACCGATGCTGAAAAAGCATTTGATAAAATTTGATACCCATCCATGATGAAAATGCTCAGCAAGCTAGGAATGAAAGGAAATCTTCTTTACTTAATGCTTGAAAGTGAAATACTTATTCCCATTAAAATTTTAAAAGGTAAGATATTTGCTTGCCATAACTGCTGTTTTTCGACACTGTCCCATGAATCTTAGCCAATGCAATGGGATAAAACATAAATCGAAAGGCTAATACTATAAAGGAAGAGACCAAGCAGATTTTTTTTGCTCACAAATTGTCTACCCTAAAAAAATGCATTGACCTTTCCACTTTTCCATCCTCACCCAATCTTGTAGGATGTGGGCGAACATTGGCCTCCCTTGCCCAAGGCCACAGAGCTGGTAAGATCTGAGGCCACAGTGTTCAGTCTGACTCCCAAGCCACAGTCTTCATCCCCATCCTGGTCCCTCCTTGCACTGGCTGAAAATGGAAAATTAAAACAAAGGACAACTATCCAAAAAATGATAGGATTATCAAAAGCAGGCACCAAAGTTTCCTAGTCATTTCTCCTGTATCTCTCCTTAAAAAATAAAAAAGGCTGGGTGATTTGTTTAAAAATCAGAGCTCTTGCCCTAATTTAAAAAAAAAAAAATCCTTCATTAAAATAAAAGTACTAGGGCTTCCCTGGTGGCGCAGTGGTTGAGAGTCTGCCTGCTAATGCAGGGGACACGGGTTCGAGCCCTGGTCTGGGAGGATCCCACATGCCGCGGAGCAACTGGGCCCGTGAGCCACAACTACTGAGCCTGCGCGTCTGGAGCCTGTGCTCCGCAACAGGAGGGGCCGCGATGGTGAGAGGCCCGCGCACCGCGGTGAAGAGTGGCCCCCGCTCGCCGCAACTAGAGAAAGCCCTCGCACAGAAACGAAGACCCAACACAGCCAAAAATAAATAAATAAATAAATTTTAAAAAAAAAAAGAAAGAAAATTTACCAAAACAAAAACAAGGACTACCCTGGTGGCACAGTGGTTAAGAATCCGCCTGCCAATGCAGGGGACACGGGTTCAAGCCCTGGTCTGGGAAGATCCCACATGCCACGGAGCAAGTAAGCCCGTGCGCCACAACTACTGAGCCTGCGCTCTAGAGCCTGTGAGCCACAACTACTCAGCCCACGCACCTAGAGCCCGTGCTCCGCGACAAGAGAAGCCACCGCAATGAGAAGCCCTCGCACCACAAAGAAGAGTAGCCCCCGCTTGCCGCAACTAGAGAAAGCCTGTATGCAGCAACGAAGACCAACGCAGCCAAAAATAAATAAATAAATAAAAATTAAAAAAAACAAAAAAACAAAAAAAACAAAAACAAAAACAAACAAACAAACAAAAATAAAAGTACTAAAGCAACAGGAGAATGCCAATGAGAAGCATGCCCTTGCTGGACTTCTAATTCGCGGAAGGCAGACCAAGGATGTGCCTTTATTTTTCTTGGAACGCTCATTTTTCTAATATAAAATAATCAGCAGGTTTACGTGTCCTCTCTCGGAGGGTGGCAGTGAGCCTAAGGAGGATGCTATATTGCAGCACTTCACAGAATCCAGTGCCTAATAAGCTCTGCAGGAACAGGAGCAGGACCCGAGCCCTATCGCCTTTGCTTCAGGACCAGTTTCTGTACAGCTCGTCAACATTTGGTCTCAAAAACTTCTAAATCAAAACTACATCACAGGAAGAGAGAGAAAAACATCAACATTCCCCCGCTAAACCTTAATTTTTCAAAATAGAGTTGTCTTCACTGTCCCAAGATAATTTAGTTGCACTCCGCTTAAAGCACTGTTGAATTTTCCCCTTGCCTGTGGTTGATTGTACTTCCTTTCCTTCCACTGGTATTTATAAAGTAGGCTTCAAAACAGCCAGAGAACCCCAGAGCTCTATTTCAGGGAAAAAAAAAAAAAAGTGTTTTCTGTAATATTCTTAAATGCTGAGTGAACATATGGAACTAGTGTGAATATTATGTGGTGTAGACCTCTGGCTTCTACATGGTTCTTTATAGTCTAGTTTATTACTATTCACCATTATAGCCATGCTAATGTCCTATCAACTTGTGGATTGTTCTATTCACTTTTAAATACATGGGTTTAATATCTCGCTAGACTATCATGTTGAGGCGAATCATGTCCAGACACCTTCTGAGGTTAAATTAGAGATTTCAAATTGTTTCCAGAACATCTTTTTTCTGCAGGACATGCTGGCTGCATTGGAAACACGGGATGCAAAACATCTCACACTTGCACCCCTGAGTCTGGGGGCATCTTCCGTGTTCTACCAAGAAACGGAGACTGTCTTTTTTTTTTTAAGTGGGAAATTTATAATTTTTTAAATTTAATTTTTTATTTTATACTGGTATATAGTTGATTAACAATGGTGTGTTAGTTTCAGGTGTACAGCAAAGTGATTCAGTAATACGTATATTTACATATATCCATTCAAAAACAGACTGCCTTGCCCAGTGGCTGTTGCCACTACACCTATAGTTTAGTCACCTGACACTGACAATTTCTGAACCTACTCTTCTTTTAATAAAATAAGTGCACCTAACGCCAGGAGCCCAGATTAAAATAGGGTGAGTTACAGAATTACAAAAAACCTTCTCCAGCTTCATGGTTTCATCACACAACGTGGATGCAGATTTCCCCAATCATAATTGTTTTCTTAAAACTCCAGGTTAAAGTGGGTTTTGATAGAAAGTTTAAAATATATGAGGCACCCGCTGTGTCTTCTCAGCCTGGTTTGCTCATTCTGAACTGAACTCACCCAGGGAAAGACCTCATCTTCTTTGAGTATGTTCATAAACATGATGGATGCTTTGCCAGGGAAATGCACTCACATCTCCCCCAGGAATACGTGTTCTTCTTGCAAAATATTTGTTGCCTGACCTAGCTGCTGGATGCTGCCCTCTGACACATGTATGAAACAGAGCTTCCGAAGCATTCATGTAATGCATCAACCTTGATATTTATAAGTTCACAGAAACAGATGTCTCATTATGGTCTGGCTGAGCGGGGCTGTGGAGGATGCAGGCCGCCGGGGCACTTAGGAGCTGCATGAGCCGCATTGTCCTGGCATATACCTCACATGACAGTCTGATCTCTCAGAGGCTAATGGAAATGATTGCAGCACCGTTATCAGGGCCATTATCATTGCTATCGTCATTTCTATTATTATTGATCGGACACCTGAAATGAATCAAAAACCCTAGAACAAATAAAATAACGTGCTTGGATATGCATTTAACGTGCTTGGATAAAGTACAGCTTTACCCCCTACCAGCCAAAAGAAAGCAAAGAGAAAGAGACTGGCTCGTATTTAGAGTTCATTCTGAGTTCTGGGCCCTGTATTGGGTACTCTATAGCCTTCACACTAATGGTCCTTGGGAGGGGAAGTAGAGTCACAGATGTAGAAAACACACTTATGGTTACCAGGGCCTAAGTGGGGGGAGAGATAAATTGGGAGATTGGGATTGACATATACACACTACTGTATATAAAATAGATAACTGATGAGAACCTGCTGTATAGCACAGGGAACTCTACTCAATGCTCTGTAATGGCCTGTATGGGAAAAGACTCTAAAAAAAAAAAGAGTGGATAGATGTATATGTGTAACTGATTCACTTTGCTGTACACCTGAAACTAACACAACATTGTAAATCAACTGTACTCTGATAAATTTTTTTTTAAAATAGATGGCAAATGTGAATAATGAGACAATAACAAGAAAAAAATATATCTTGAGAGTAACACAGCAAAATCTTGGCACTTGTTCCCAATGGAGAGTCTGTTTTTAAGTCAAACTTTATAAAGGAAGTTGTTTGTCTGATGTAAAGCTCTAGCTCTGTCCGTGACCACAAGGTAGAAGCCAGTGCAGTGATGAAGATGTGATCAAGAAAAAGGCAGGGGTTATCCTCGGGTCACCTGGGTCTACATCCCAGCGCTGACTTGGACCTGTCACTTTTTTCTCTGCATCTGTCAGAGCCTGTTTGATGATGGGGGATAGTATCAGGGCCATTTCACGGGGCCCTAGTGAGACTTGAATGGGAAGCCAAGGAAATACTAGGCACCTTAACTCACACGTAATGGCCAATGCCTGTGCTTCTTATAAACCAGAGCAGCACATGTGATGAAAACACAGAGCAAGGCCTTCCATGGACCAAGCAATCAGCAGCAGGTACTGCTTTGCAGAGCATATTGGAGGAGGCAAGCTTACTTAAAAATGCAAGGGATAAAGATGCTCACCTTGAGCAAGGCTGGGAGTGGAAACCTTGAGATCATCACCTGGTCCCCAAGCACAGACAGGAAGGGCCAAGAAGAGTATGGGCACACCCCAAAGGCTCTGCAGGACCTGCTCAACACCGAATGCACAGCAAATCACACCAGAAGAGAGATTATTCTTTGCCACATCCTGTGAAGAGTTTTCCTGTTTCTTTTCTTTCCCTCTTGCCTCTTTTTCTAATAGAAGTAGAGTTGGTTTACAATGTTGTGTTAGTTTCTGCTGTACAGCAAAGTGATTCAGTTATACATATATATATTCTTTTTCATATTCTTTTCCACTATTATTACAGGAGATTGAATATAGTTCTCTGTGCTATACAGTAGGACCTTGTTGTTTGTCTATTTTATATATAGTAGGGTGTATCTGCTGATCCCATACTCCTAATTTATCCCTCCTCCACCCCCTTTCCCCTTTGGTAACCATAAGTTTGTTTTCTATGTCTGTGAGTCTGTTTCTGTTTCGTAAAAAAGTTCATTTGTGTCGTATTTTAGACTCCACATATAAGTGATATCATATGGTACTTTTCTTTCTCTTTCTGACTCACTTCACTTAGTAGATAATCCCTAGGTCCATCCATGTTGCTGCAAATGGCAATATTTCACTCTTTTTTATGACCGAGTAGTATTCCATGTATAGGTATGTACCACATCTTCTTTATCCATTCATCTGCCAATGAACATTTAGGCTGCTTCCATGTCTTGGCTATTGTAAATTCCCTCTTGTTTCTTTCTAAAAATCTTTAAACCAGTTTCCTAATGAACTGGAAATAGAAATAAAGAGCACTCCACGATGCAATATTCATTTATGCTTGAGTAAATTGCAAAGGAAAATAAATAGAGCTTCCATTCCTTTTTTTGTTTGTTTGTTTTTGTATCCACTGATTGTTAACAACTCTTTCTGGTCATCTTTAATCCCTGAGGGCACCTTATCACAATATTAAAATCAAGATGCTAGGTCCCAAAGTAGGTTAGCTGTGAGCATTACGGAAGAACATTGTTCTGCCTGAAGTTTCCCACACGATGCTTTCATGTATTTCCCCTCATTTTGGTGTCTCTACAACACAGAGAAGCAGAAGTCTCAATTTTGCTAAGAGGAAACTGGGTCACAGACCTTGAACTCCAGCCCGATGCTGCCTTTACTGTTCCGATAGTGTCTGCATTATACCGCTAGTATTTCTACATTCTCTGAAACTAGACTGCTCCCTTACTCAGTATGAGTCTATACTTTCATCTTCCACTCCCAAACCTGTGCAGACTGAGAAGGAAAACGTTGTTAACATCATCACATTTCCTGCCTTCACATGAAATGATCTTAGCTACTCTCTCTAAGATGCATGCCAATGATACATCTACTTTTTATTTTAATTAATTGATGTATAATTGAATTACAATATTTATATGAGTTTCAGGTGTACGACATAGGAATTTGATATTTTTATACATCACAAAATGATCATCACGACAAGTCAAGCTACCATTTCCAGGTATACATCTACTTTTAAATCTTGATACTTAAAATCTAGTCACTTCAGGCTTCTGTATAATGTCAACATTTTGCTGCTAAATTATCACTTGCCCCTGCATGTTTTACTATTGTGTGTTTTGGTTTGGAATATCAGCGTATTATAGGCAGGTGAGAATCTTAAAAGCAGATGGTGACCTGTGGTCTATAAGATGCTTTCTTATCGTATGATTGATAGGGATATGCTTTTGATTTAAGAAACAAGGCAAATTTTAGAAGAAACTCTAGTATTACATGAGTGGGTTATTTTGAGACCAACATGTGTTTGGTGTTGGGAATGTGATGTACATTCTGCTAACCAGAAAGCATGAGCTACTTCTTGGATGTAACTGTAAGCTGTCTTTCCTTCTCTCTCATTATAGATAACAAAGAGGTGATGTAAATGTCCCTGTAACTCTGCTCAGAAGAAGATCAGTCCAGCCATCACAGAAGGAATTTTCTGACTTGGAAATCTCTTTAAGGGAAGCTGAGTGGGAATGGCATTTGATCTCTCGCATCTCCATGAGGGACAACCCCAGTGAGGGGGAGAAACGAGGAAATCGACACCAGAAAGTTGCCTTGGCAAAAGAGGTGCCAGGCGTTCCAGGAATTTATCCGAATGAAGGAAACAGAATTCACCAAGTTGTGTGCTCTGTCAGAATACATAACACGGCACCATTTTCTATTTAGAACTTTCTCCCAGCTATTTGCTTTGTTTCAAAAGGAAATCACGGAGGAGGAAGAGAATCAGAGGTGGGCTTTCCTGAGTCATGTTTCAAATTATTTGGAGCCATTTCCTTGAAGAATTCCAGCCTGTGAAAGGTAAGTTTCCCATCTAGAATGGATGAAGAATGGAACTTCTGGAAGATACTCTTTTCTCCCATGAATGGTTGTCCAGGTTGTACACTGAACAAGTCTAGGGGGCACCATTCACATCGTGGTCTCATTGAAGTCTATGTGAATGACATTTCTTTAGAATTATGCAGTGCACAACCCAAAAAGATGCACAGGACATACTGCAATTTGGTCATGGTGCTGGCATGTCTTGAAAATTTCAGAACAGGGACTTTAGAATCAGGGGTTTCTACCAAAAGGAAAAAGTGGGTGTACTGGTGAAGAGGAGAAAAGAAATGAGGGTGGGTGAGCTTTCACCATAACAGGATGCATTTGGTTTTCATTTGTAAATAATGACTAAATCACCTCTTGCAGGAGTGCCATGAGGAAAAGAGTTAACCTCCTGTCAGTAAAGCACAGGGTTCACGGTGGGTGCTAAGCCATCATAGCCATTGTTATTATCTGTATTCAGTTAGCTGGTCATCCCCTGGAAATCCTAGGATGCAAGAAGGTGGGACAGGGCCTGGAATAGCAGAGAAAAGGTTCTCCTAATGTTAAGCTTGCTGGGATAGTCACCGAGCAGCAAAAAGAAATGATTATGAATTCACAGATCAAAGAGTCGTCAAGGGGGAGGGGAGGGATGAATAGGTGGAGAACAGAGGATTTTTAGGGCAGTGAAAATATTCTATATGAAACCATAATGGTGGATGCATGTCATTATACATCTGTCCAAACCCATAGAATGTACAACACTAAGAGTGAACCTAACATAAACTATGGACTGTGGGTGATGACGATGTGTCCATGTAGGTTCATCAGTTGTAACAAAGGTACCATCTGGTGGGGATGTTGATGGTGGGGGAATGCATGTGGGGGGGAAGAGGGATATGGGAAATCTGTACTTTCCTCTCAATTGTGAACCTGAAGCTGCTCACAGTATGTTCCATTTATGGAGGAAAAGACCCAAATGAATACACAAGCCTTTTATATAGTTATATGTGTAGGTAGGACTATGTGTGTAAACCCTGCTCATACAAAAAGGAATTTGAGTAGCTTACTAAATACAAATTCAAATTTGGATGCTCCAAGGATTCTTTTATCAGTTAGCCTGCCATTATGGCAGAATTTTTAAAATACAGATGAGGAAATTTTCATGAAAGTGGAGTAAGGGCAGGAAAATAGATTTTAGCCATGTATAAGTTTGTATGAAATTTGTATGCCATTGCTAAGATTTGAACACAAAATTTCCTCTAAACTCCTTAAGAGACAAAATAATGAGAGAGATACCACAAGATTCCTGAGTCATGTGTACACGAAATGAAAACAAACCAGTTGTTACTCAGGAGTTCGGATGTCCCTGGTCCTAAGATCTGAGAGAAATTTCTCTCTACGTGCTCAGGAAGAAATGGGTGAATACTAACAAACTATAAAGGATTTGGAAAAGAATAGATACATGTATATGTATAACTGAATCACTTTGCTGTACCCCTGAAACTAACACAACATGGTAAATCAACTAGAGTCCAATATAAAAATTTTTTTAATTAATATGATTATAATGATAAAGATGATGAGTGTTTCTTTCTTAGTCAAATACTCTTCTGAACAGTTATGTATAAATTTTTATGAACCTAAATAAACTAAACTTACTTTTAAAAATAAAGAAATAACAAACGATAAAGAGTATGCATTTAAATGCAATACAAAACATTGGCCCAGGTGAAGAACTAGGACAAATCCATGTTCTTTAGAATGTCTTTCTTATCTTAAATCAGAGCTGGACAACTTCAGAGCACTTGACGTTTGCCTTTTTTTCTCAGCTGGGAGTTTGGAAGTTGAGGAGAGAAAGCGGTGGTATCTGAGGTCTATTTGTATTTTGACCTGGCCTCCCTTCTCAAGACAAAATTTAACCCACCCAAGATATCACTTTCGGGAAGGTCAAACCCAGGAGCCTCTCCTCTTTGGAACTCCCCAGGCTCTTACATGCAATCCTACCAATTCTACCAAGAGCTAAGGACAGAGGCATTTGAGGACTTCTCACACAGGACCCAAAGCCTCTTTTGCCTTTCACCTACCCTAAAAGGACCTCTATTGCTTAATTCCATGTTTCGTGAATTCAGTAGCTGTTGACTAACATCACATTTTACGTTGCTTGTGTCATGAGCCTGTTCAAGAAAAAGGCATGGTTTAGAAAAGTCCAGGATTGGTCAATAAATATAGATCCAGGAGTTTGTTAAAATAGACCCAGCTTAATCCATTTCCTCTCACTGAGCTATCCTGCTTGTGTAGAAAGGCTGGAATCAGCATACAGAGACATTCCCAGGTTAAAATCAGAAGATCCTATCACTTGTCTACACAGGATGGAAAACGTAATGAGTTGAGACCACTCTGTCTCCAAAATATAGACATACAGAAAGCTACCTACCGCATCCAGGTTGTTTTTTTTTTTTTAATGTAATCCTCAAATTAACAAGGCAAGTGTACACTTTACAGCTTTGCTTTTCCCATAGAGACATTGCCAATTGCTGTCTGCTTCTTCTCATCAAAACTTTATTCTATGTCTGGGCCTGCTGTACAAGAATAACCCAGTTAAGAAGCCTCCGCGTGTTTTTGTGTAGATCTACAGTACAACCTCATTAAACAGGGCTTCACTAATTTGAAGTCCGGGTAATTAAGACAGGGGATGGCTCAAGTTTTCCTTGGCGTTACCCAGGGAGAGAACGGTTTGCTAAGCAAATTAAGAATGCCTATGAGAGTCCAAGGGAAATGTTTGCCTACTTTACAAAACAAACTGTTGTCAAGTTTGCTAGAACCTCAAGCTATCAATTAGATGTGTGCCAGACACGGCTTAAATGGATGGCGTGGCATCAGACAGACGTCAAAGCAGCTCCTGCTCCACTGCATATTAGCTGGGGGACCTTGGACGAGTTACTTCATCTCTCCAAGCCCTGGTTTTGAAAACCAAGGGAAAACATCTCAAATGAGCTAATGGATCTAAAGCACTGAACAGATATCAAGTTCTGATATGTGGTGGTTACCTTTCCCCCTCCTCTCTCTTCCATTTATTCCAGAATAGTACCTCCACCCAGGAGAGAGAGAGAGAGAGAGACATCTAGTTATCCCCATGTAAGGGCCTCCACTTGAAAGCAATGAAAACGATTTCTTTTCAAATTTTCTATTTCCTAGAGTGGCCTTTAAGTTGGATTTGTGAGATGTGATTGTACTTTCAGAATAAAATGAGAATACCTAAAAATATAACAAGATTATGTCTTGTCTTCCAAACATGAGTTGTGCATGAGCACTTCCACGATGAGCCTAAACAGCTTTAAAAAAAAACAACTAAACTGATTGCACTATTGAAAATACATTTCTGAATAGATACCCCTTAGAAAATGTACCAGAAAGTTTATCTTCATACGTAAAGAGTGATCTATGCATATAGCTAATCCCAATTCGAGTGAATAAGCTATATGTCAGGGGTGTGGCTTGTAAAGCAAAGAGACGTGAATTCAGCTCTAAATACAATTTACTGAGCTGTGCAGAACTGAGGCAACTGTGCCCTCGAGGCCTGCCTCAGACACACATTAATGATCCCTGCATACACAAATTCATTAGTTGTTTAATTAAGTTAAACCATGAATTGAATTTGTTTAATCATTAATTAAGGAACAAGGAGTGGTGTGCTAAAATTTAGCACCTCAGGAGAAGAAAACCGAAGAAATTAGCAATTCCAAATTCTTTGTACCCTGCACCTACCAGTGATTTCCAATTTTGCCTTCTACCTCCCTATACACCCATGTCCACACACACACACACACACACACACTGAAATCATTTTCAGAAATATTTTTACCTTTCCATCTCAAACTGAGTATTGTTTTCAAAATAAAAGTGAAAGTCATTTCTTTGCAGATTGTATATGTGACTTTTGTTCCTCCTACGGATGGCATTTCCCTTACTTAAGAGGAAAAAGAAGGATCTACCTAGCTTCATAAAATAAAAATGGTGGCATGTTTTAACCCATGAAGGACCAAGACGCAGTGAAGGAATTACATTTCAACCCCAAATGGATTCTCAAGATAACTCTACCAATAATCAGTTTGATTATTGATTTCCTTCAATAATCATTTTAAGAATTCAGATAACAGTACAATTAAACTCACAAGTAGCGGCATTCCCAAGCTTCAAGCTTATCATAATATTGAGGATAAAATGCAGAACTGCGTGTATTCAACACCTGAAATTAGGCTCCCTCTCTGCAACCACAGCCAAATGTTGGATGCCACCTAGAGCTCTTGGATTTTGAGAAAGTGAGAAAGTGGTCCTTTTTTTCTGTGAATATCAGCAGCTCCCCAAGTGCGATCTTGGGCATGACTTGTGAATCGTATGGCCCCTCCAGATGGCTCCTGCCATAATACTGCATCGAGGCAATTTATTCTGATTTCTAGCATTAATCAGTGAGTCATTTATGGCTTCTCTTACAGGTGTTTCCACAGAACAGGATGGGAATTCTGGCACACTTGATTTTGTTTTTCGTGTTGCCAAGGGGGGATTTGGAGGGTTTACTTGGCAGTGTGGCTCAGGGACCCAAGGCTGAGAATCCCTGCCCTGGCATAATGGTCCACATCATTGAGGAAGTGGTTGGGTTAGTTGTCATAGCAACAGACATAAAAATTATCCACCTGATTTCCCTTCTGGCTTTTCAGGGTACAGCACTGTGAAGTGTGGGAAACCCTCTTTCCAAAGTGCTCCAAGAAAGGGGACGTGAGTTTTTAGTACCTATTATCCCTAAAAGCTGATTTTCAAAAATCCCCATCTTTCAAGTTATAGCTGGGGGATCAGTCAGAGCACAGACGTATTTGAATGATGAGTAACTAGACAGAGCAGTGCATACCATGTCAGATAAATGGGGCCAGATCTCTGTGGAGTGGAGTGACAGCAAGGACTTAAAGGAAATTACAGGTAGAGCAAGAAGGAGAGAATCATTTGTCCTCCTAGATTACTGAATGGGATTACAGAGGGTGCTGGCCCTGTAAATTGCCTCTCTGCAGAATTATGATGGTGCTTTGAATGATCCAGAAAAACATGAACAATCTTGGTGCCTTAGAATTTGTAGACATAAGATATATGTAAATATAAACATTTATATACGTACGTATATATATAAACCTCTATATCCATATCTATTTCAATGAATGAGATATTAGTTTCTGACTAATACTTCACATTCAGTATAATTCTACAAATACGTATTTAGCACCTGCAAGGCAGAGGGCATAGGTATGGCGTTAAATAAAACAACAAAAAGACCGTTTGTACCCTACAAAGGGTAATAGACAAGCATGCCAGTGACCATAATACAGAGCATAAAAACAAATACAGAAAACAGTGTACTATGGTACTCATTCTGGCAATTGACTTTTTTGTTTGTTTCTTTCTTTTTTGAGCACGTGTCCATTAATATCTACAATATATGTTATCTAACCTGGTAATTCTCTAATACCAACTTTTCTCCCAAGCTGCAGACTAACCTTTCCAAATGACTGCCTGGAATTCTTCACATAAATACACTGCCAGTGCCTGAAATTCCACCTGCTCAGGAACAAACTTATCCTCCCCCTCAATTCCACTACTTTCTTCCGGTCACCATTTCTATATAATCATCCTGACTACAAACCTCAGAAACATTTTGGGGGTGCGTTGGGGTAGGTGAAATGTCTCTGAAATCTCTCTATTTTTATAAAACTTGTTTTGGAAAGTTTCAAACCTGCATAGAAGTCGACAGGGTTGTAAAATGAACCTCTATGTACCCCTCATCCAGCAACTAACGATCAACTCATGGCTGGTCCTGTTCTTTTCTTTTCTATATCCACCCCATCAGACTATTTTGAAGCTATAAATGTTTAACTATGTATTTCTAAAAGATAAGGATTTTTTTTTTAAAAGATAGCCACATCACCATTATCCACTGCAAAATGATTAGCTATGTAAGACATTTTGAGTCAGTGTTCTTTTGCTTGTTGTCAGTTGTCTCATAATTTTTTGTGGGTGTTTTTGTCAACGTTGAGTCAGATTGAAATAAGGTCCATACACTGCAGTTAGTTGACATGTTTCTTCTGGCTACAGATGTTCTATCCCTTTCTCTCTCTCACTTTCTTTTCCTTACAGTTCATGTGTTGAAGACCCCAGCGTGGCTGCCTGTCGAGTTTTCCACAGTAGGATTTGTTGACTGAGTCCCGAGAATGATAGTTTAGCATTGTCTGCGTTCCCAGGCATTTCCTATAAATTGTTTGACATAGAGGTACGATATGCATTATTTCATACAACTGCCGCATGGGTGATATCTTACACTTCTACCAGGAGGCTCACGATATTTGCTTGTCTCTTTCTGTGATATCAGCAGCCATGGATGATCACTGTCTAGGGCAGCATGCCTCAATCTGGAATGTGCACCAGAATCACCTGGAGGGCTTGTTAAAATACAGATCGTTGAGCCCCCAACCTGAGTTTCTGACTCCATAGGTCTGGGTTAGACCCCCAATTTGCATTTTTTTTAAATTTTATTTTATTTATTTATTTTTGGCTGTGTTGGGTCTTCGTTTCTGTGCTAGGGCTTTCTCTAGCTGCGGCAAGTGGGGGCCACTCTTCATCGCGGTGCTCGGGCCTCTCACTATCGCGGCCTCTCTTGTTGCGGAGCACAGGCTCCAGACGCGCAGGCTCAGTAGTTGTGGCTCACAGGCCCAGTTGCTCCGCGGCATGTGGGATCTTCCCAGACCAGGGCTCGAACCCGTGTCCCCTGCATTGGCAGGCAGATTCCCAACCACTGAGCCACCAGGGAAGCCCCCCCCCAATTTGCATTTTAAACCAGCTTCCAGGTGACACTGATGTTGCTGGTCCAGGGCCAGACTTTGAGAACCACTGACCAGGAGCTATTATTTTACTAGGGGTTGCAAAATGTTGTACATCACATCCCCAGTACTTACTTATCTTATAAGTCCCAAATGTCATAACCAATGAATCTTTGACCTTGTGTAAGTCAGGATGGGCTAGGTCTGTACAAGCAGGAAGCAACCTCCAAATCTCAATGGCAAAACATATTTTTTAAAATATACTTTTAAATACTAACTTTTTAAAACACTTCTTATTCATCCTACATGGACAGCATTGGTCAGCAGAGATGCTTTTCTCTTGGGCTCCACCAAAAGCTCCACCTCCCGTGTAGCTCCAGAACTACTGTTTTAAGAGGAAGGGACAGTGGGGACTCGTGCCTTACATTTTAAAGCTTCTTCCCAGAAGGTTGCATGTCACTCCATCACACACTTCATTGAAAAAAGCAGGTCACAGACAGGTGCCATACCCCCTCACCCCTGAGCCATATCCAAGTTCAAAGGAAGCAGGGATGTACAATTTTTCCAAATGCCCAGTAGGAGAAATGGAACATTCATGAACAGCCCTGTTATGAACTGAATTGGGTCCCTCTCATATTCATACGTCAAAGCCGCCTATGACTGTGTTTGGAGATGGGGTCTTTAGGTAGGTAATAAAAGTTACATGCGGTCATAACAGTGGGGCCCTGCTCTGATAGGGCTGGTGTCGTTTTCAGAAGAGGAAGAGACATCAGGGGTTCTCGCTCACACAGTGGAAAAGCCATGTGAGGACACAGTGAGATGCAGCCGTTTACAAGCCAGCAAGAGGAATCTCACCAGAGACCAGCCCTGCCAGCTCTTTGATCTTGGACTTCCAGCCTCCAGAACTGTAAGAAAATAGGTGTCTTCTTTTTTTTTTTATTTTATTTTATTGAAGTACAGTTGATTTACAATGTTGTGTTAATTTCTGCTGCACAGCAAAGTAATTCAGTTATACATATATATACATTCTTTTTCATATTCCGTGCCATGATGGTTTATCACAGGATACTGAATATAGTTCCCTGTGTTATACAGTAGGACATTGTTGTTTATCCATCCTATATATACTAGTTTGCATCTGCTAACCCAAACTCCCAATCCATCTCTCCCCTCTCCCCCTCCCCCTTGGCAACCACAAGTCTGTTCTCTATGTCTGTAAGTCTGTTTCTGTTTCATGGATAAGTTCATCTGTGTCATATTTTAGGTTCCACATATGTGGTATCATATGGCATTTGTCTTTCTCTTTCTGACTTACTTCACTACATATGATAATCTCTAGGTGGATACATGTTGCTGCAAATAGCATTATTTCCTTCTTTTTTATGGCTGAGTAGTATTCCATTGTATATATGTACCCCATCTTCTTTATCCATTCATCCATCGATGGATATTTAGGTTGTTTCCATGTCTTGACTACTGTAAATAGTGCTGCTATGAACATTGGGGTGCATGTATCTTTTTGAATTATAGTTTTGTCCAGATATATGCCCAGGCATGGGATTGTTGGATCATATGGCAACTCTAAGAAAAATATCAATAGATGTTTTTTATTTAAGTCCCCATCTGTGCTATCTTGCAACAGCGGCCTGAACTGACTAAGGCAAGTTCAATGACAACCACAAGCACAGAGGCTGCATCTCAGTTTAAACAGCTCACGCAGCCTTATACAGCTTTATGAGATTTCAGTGGCACTCCTCTGAGTCTTAGAGGATCTATCTAATTAAACGAAGTCAGTAAAAAACAAAGAGAAATCAGACACAAGCAAGTACCTCCTTAAGGACTCCCCATCCACACCAAAAAAGTATTTTCTAAGTGTTGTTTTCATACATTTAAGACCAGGATAAATATTCTAGGCTCCAGCTTTCCTCCCAACTTGTTTAAAAAACAGAAACACTGCCAAGTAAACTGTATTACTTCTCTCAATTTCGTATGGAAATGGTGTGGTACAGAGACAGACTCTTACCTGCTGGCTGGTCACCGTGGGGATGGACAACCCTCCAAGGTGTTTATCTTATTTTCATCCAAGCAGCTCACTGTGCTTAGCAAATATCATCTGATCGTCGTAAAAGGTACAACATGAAGAAGTAACTCTATTATGTAATCAGGCCAGATGCCACACAAGTGAGAAAGTATGCATTTGTGACATCTTTCCTCAACTGTAAGGAGGCATTTCTTTTCTCACCCTCCGTCCAACTCCATAGAAGTGCTCGGTCTTATGGACGTGTCCTGCTCACTCTCCCCAAGTCTTTGCTCATCCCACTGGCTACCAGCAACTTGTCTTGCCTCTGCTTCTGTTTTCCTATAAATTAACCCACACCTGTGAAACCCACATTTCTGTAAGAACAGGTGAAATTAATTTTAGTAATATATTTTATGTAATCCAATATATTCAAAATACTGTCAACATGCAACCAATATTTTTAAATGTCGAGATATTTTATATTCTTTTTTTCATACTGAGTCTTCAACATCTGACTTGTATTTTATGATTACAGCACATCTCAATTCAGGCTAGCCACATTTCAAGTGCTCACTAGCTACATGTGGCTAGTGGCTTCATCGTGAATTCTTCAGATTTATGCAATTAGCTGGGCTCTTCCTGGTTTATGCAATTAGCTGGGCTCTTCCTGGCCCCAAGGGTGCCCCATCTGAAAATAGAAGGTCAAGCCTAGAGGCTATAGGCTCACTGTAGTTATGGAACCCTCCATAGATACCATCTTACTGTACGTGGCAACAGCTAATATTAACATATAGGTCATCAGAAGCCTACATGGGGTAGAATTTGCAACTCATATTATTTTTCACGGATAGGAAGAAAGGATTGTGTTGACCCATCTGTTCTTCAACAGGAAGGGTGTTGGGTTTAAGAGCTTAACCTGCTTAATTTCCCAACTTTCCAACACCGGGACAAGTGTGTTTGCAGATATTTTGCGAACTCAACTTCTCAGGGTCAGAATCTTTGTTACACGAAAAATCTTTCTTAATCTGTAGCGAACTGGTAAAGGTCAATATTTTGGTTACTTCTTTTGACTGACAGGAGCAATGAAACTTTGCTTTTTGGACAAAGTGAATTGTCATTCGGTTGAAATACAGTGTGGACATCTTTTTATGGGAGACGTAACCTGCGTTTCATGCTTTCTTGTTACTGCGCTTAGCAGTTTTTATTATTTTCATTAGGTTTCATTTTAGATCTCCATGACGACTTCATTATTACCTAAAAACGTGCCTGTCAATCTTCTCTTTAAGCCAGGTTACACCATCTGAGTGACCTATTTCTCTTGGCAACCATAAGATGGTCATGAAATTTACCCTTTCCATTCGAATTCACATGCAAACCTTATTTCCCTGTGTGTCAGCAAATCTCTCTGAAGTTATTTTTTTTTTTTGGAGACTCAAAACGTTTATCCATGAAGATGCCGAGACAATCAGCTGTCTTCCATATCCTTCTTTCCTCTCCAGCTCTCTCTAGAAATGTCCCATTTGGGTAATCCCTGATTATACTGTCGATGGTGGTAAATCAGAACCATTTTATCCAACTGAACGCAAGAGGTCTTTTGAAACAAGTTTTATCCAAGTTCCATGATGATTGTTCCCCTCCCCCAGTGCACCCAGATACTACAGTCAACTTCTATTCTTCCATCTAACAGAGAAACCAGCCTAGAAGTAAGCCAAAAACAGATGACCTCAAAACCACACGTATTTCATGTTTGACCAAATTATGTGTTTCAGTTCACTGTTTGCCATGTTGCCTAAGGTTGACTGTGCTCCTTATTTTCTTTGATCAGATTTTTATTTTATTTTATTTTATTTATTTATTTTTGGCTGCACCGCGAGGCATGTGGGATCTTAGTTCCCCGACCAGGGATGGAACCCAGGCCGCCTGTAGCGGAAGCACAGAATCTTACCTACTGGACCACCAGGGAAGTCCTTGATCAGATTATTATTAATATTAAACGATGGTCCTTGCGTATACACCAGCTGAAAATAAGTGAATGAAAGGTTTTCCAAACATAATCAACAGGGTGGCTAATCTTCCAAGAATTGTCAAAACTCACTGTGTCGTCTCCCACCTTTTCGTTTATTCTTGAACTATTTACTGAGGAC
Organism: Balaenoptera ricei; assembly: GCF_028023285.1. Lineage (NCBI taxonomy): Eukaryota > Metazoa > Chordata > Mammalia > Artiodactyla > Balaenopteridae > Balaenoptera > Balaenoptera ricei. The sequence goes on from NC_082640.1 coordinate 25,096,087, forward strand.
TGCTCTGAGTGAGGCACTCCGTGGTCTCTGAGATTCTGCCTTCAGGAGCTCACACTGTAGTGGAAGATGTAAGTCGTGCAGCAACTAAGTGACACGTATACATGGCAGAGAGTGATACGCTATGTAAGAGACAGAAAAAAATTTCTGCCATGGCAGTTCAGAGAGGGGGGAGAAGCATCAAACGAGGCTACGTGCAAGGGAGCATTTGAAATAGGTCTGAAGCAGTGGGGTGGATTTGGGCCTTTGGAGATAAGAGGTAAAGAAATGCCAAGAAGAAGAAACAGGGTTCATTTGAAAGGAAGTTACCCGCTCTTGAAAAAAAACATATAACTGAGGTGTTAATTTAGAACATTCCTGTGTGCCTATGACTCTGGAAACGTGAGGGGAATAAAAAAAGATGCACTGTTTACAAAAATGCAAATTGTTGCTTATTTAATAATGAGTTAATTATAGTCCCCAAGAAAAATGTCTTTTGTTTTGGCATAAGTAATATAACAATAAAATCAGCAAAAGTAATTCGTCTCCCCTCCCATAGAGCAAGAATGAGGCTTTCTCGTTACTAGATGGTGCTTTTGAAGAATAAAACACATAATAGTACCCTCTAGAAGGAAAGCATAATTTCCATCCCAAATATTTGTTTTGCATCCATATACTTGGTAGCAGACACACACATGCACACACACACACTCATTATGATAATTATTTCTGGAATAATCAACATTTCTACTGAATGTATTTCTGAAGGAAAAAGATTCCTAATAAATATATACACTTGAGCTCGTATAATCTCTGAAAAACTGAAGAAACCTTTCTTTGATGCTTTAAATGCAAAAAATCAGCTCTTGTAATTAATGCCTTCAATTAATGGATCAGTCAGTCTATACAGAGAGGGGCCAGAAAAAAATCCAGCACTATGCTAATGAAGGGGATCGGAATACACCACCCCAAAATATGCCCCTTTGGCATAAGGATTATTTTGAGCTGAAGGCAATTGGGAAACAGCAGATGCAAGAAGGATACTCTGCCTTCCTCCTTTCTGCCTGAAAGTAGGACATACATTTCCATTTGTAAAATGTCTCCCTCTCCTATACCAGGAAAAAGAGAATGACTCTTAATCACCAGAGATGACTCTTATCACTGGAGACATACACACTTGAGTCCACTTAGCAAACCTCACGAAGTAACCCTTATCTTCCATGCTTTCCCTATATATTTACTTTCTCACAATGTATCAGAAGCCCAAACTCCTTTTCCTTTGTCTAGTCACTTCTCTACCATTTATCACCCTTTCTTAAAATGGTACGTAAGCTTTCAAACCTAACTGCTTCTTTCAGTTTTTACTTCTTTCTGTGAAGCTCCCATGTGCAAACAAAATAAACATTTTCTCCCATTAATCTGGTGTTTGTCAGTTTAATTCACAGGCCTCAGGTACAGAACCTAAAAGGGTAACAGAAATTTTTTTCCACCCCTACATGGGTGACATCATCAATACTCAATAAATGTTTGTTGAAAGACACTGAATAGCAGTCTTAAGCTACACCCTTACAGGCCCAGGTAATTATTAGCTCTAGGAGGAGGGATGGGGAAAGGTGGTGCTTCGGAGACCAGACCAACTCTTTCTTTTATAGTTGAAGAAGCTGAGCCTGGAGGTTAGGTATATTTGTCACACACAGCCCAAGCTCACACCCTACATTAAAACATAAATTACCAATTAGAGGTATGTCCCAAAAGCGGGTCTTCTGACTGCATTGCCGCATCCACTCTGCTGCTCCCTGATGCCTTTCAACTCATGGGACGAGAGAAGAGCATTTTAACCTTTTTGTCTCCGTTTTTAACATAAGCATGTTCTATTTGATCAGCACTGTGATAGACAGTATCCGTGCTATGCTCAGGTGGATTGGGCAGATCATAAACCTGGCCTTGTTGAGCCTTTAGACTTAGAGGACTTGCTTTCAACACAAAAGCACGTCCTGCCATTTGAAGATTTGAAGATGCATGCAAAAATGAGATTTTTTTTTTTTTGAGGTTTTGTTTCCCAGGCAACTGCTCTCAATTCAAGATTGAATGTGAACACAGAATCCCCCAGAGCCACTCCCCCGCCCACCTCCACCACCTCCTCTTACCCTCTTTACTGTGATAAAGCTGTAAACTCTGAGGACCCAGGATACTTCCCTCCTTTGGAGAATGAAAGAAGATTCAGGGGATGGTTCAGAAACGATGCTAAATTCACAAGGACCAAATGCCTGCTGGTAGGTAACATGCTCAGTAGACGTTCTGTGTAATATCAACAGGGAGGAGAGCTCAGGTTGAGTGATATATTGGTAAGGCCAGAAACGACTGAAAGAGAAGCCATTCTGTCATTTGTCATAACCTTTAAACAGCAGTTGATCTCAGTTGATAAGGGGATGGGGAAAGCTGGCCTTTTCAGACCCATGAAGTCAAGCTTTAGTATCTGAATGACAATAAAATGGTTGCCAAGGAGGTTTAGGACAACACAAACCACAGGTGTCCACTGTTAAAACAGCTCCTGCACTTTGCATTCTGAGGAGCCTGGAATCACCAGGGATTTAGAAATCACCTTGGCAGTCAATACCGACTTGGAGAATTTCCAATATTTTCAGGACCTATTACATATATATAATACATACACGTCAACTATGAAAAAGTGCTCTGTGCTCATGGTGAGATGGAAGTGGTACCCTCTGGAGAAGAGCATGTCTCTTGTACCAGAATCCCTCTCAACTTTCTGAAGCATCGTTGAGTTTCATAGTTCGGGGGTGGGGGAGGAGGAGGGCATTGGAGCAAGGGAGTATCTTAAATTTATTTCAAAGAGATTTTTTTCTTTCTCAGTGTGGTCATGGCTCTAATCTTCCAATAACATCACAAGGAGCACACGGCCCATTTGTCATTTGAAAACAAATGTAACTGTTTAGTTGCTAGGCATCGGAACATTTTCATAATAGGTATAAAATAAAAATTTGTTCTTTAAAAGGAAGATCCAGGGGCTTCCCTGTGGTGCAGTGGTTAAGAATCCGCCTGCCAATGCAGGTCACACAAGTTCGAGCCCTGGTCCGGGAAGATCCCACTAAGCCCTTGTGCCACAACTACTGAGCCTGCAAGCCTACAGCCCGTGCTCTGCAACAGGAGAAGCCACCGTAATGAGAAGCCCACGCACAGCAATGAAGAGTAGCCCCCGCTCACCACAACTAGAGAAAGCCCGTGTGCAGCAATGAAGACCCAATGCAGCCAAAAATAAATAAAATAAAATAAATAAAATTTAAAAAATAAATAAAGTAAAAGGAAGATCCGGATGAAATATATTTTTATTAAACTTTCACTATTATCCCCCTCTGCATCCATCCATCACTACTACCAAGTGCATTTCTGAGAAATTTTTCTAAGAATTTTCAGTTTAGTAATTCCTTTCAGTGACAAAGCTTATAAAAGACGAGGATATATAGACATAAATTTTAGGTCATTCTAGAAGACTATTCATGATTTTTTTCTGAATTTCAAGCTTTCTTGCTATCTTTTCCTAATAAAATTAATCTTCATATTGCTACCCTGTATTTACTATTGAACTACAAAAATAAGAAGGCCATCAAAGTAGTCATTTTCCAGTCATTTTTCTGTTTTCGTTGGCTTGTGATGGCCTGTTCCATTAGAATGACAGATTAGCTGTTAAACTTTTCACCCAGAGAGCACAATTTTTTTTACAAATCATAAGCTGTTTTCCCCAAAGTCACCTAGGAGACAGATTATCTCTTCCTGTCAGCCATGCCCACGATTCTGACACTATGTGAATATTCATGAAATGCAAACCCATTCTAATGGCCCAACAGTCCTCTAGCTCTGCGGGGATAGGAGAAAGGTGAAAGGTGAAATGGTACGCAAATCCAGACTATTCCTAATACATTTCCTTGTGTCATCTGGATTTGACTATATAAGTAAAATAAAATCATTTAAAAATCCAGGAAGCTTTTCTCCAAGCACCATTTAGGTCGTGTAAATATCAGGCCTCAAGTAGAATGAAATGCTCACAAAATGTCAAATCTATTTGCGAGAGGAGGTTTTTATGGGGGAAATGACAGTAAAATGAACACTCAGATGAGCAGGAAGGAGAAAATGCATGGTGACCCAGCACAATTAGGATGGCATTTTAATTAAATGAACAGAAGATGGCGCAGATTCACCAAACACTTAAGTGACTATAATTTAGTGCTGTGAAAAATCATGTTCTTCTGTAAACCCCAAAATGCCAGTACTGTCATGGTGTTTATTCTATCCAAGGGACAACTGATTTCACAAAATCTCAAATAGGAACCGAGAAAAGAGAAAACATAATGGCAAGCAAAGAGAGAAAACGAGAAAATAAAGAATGAAAAGGAAAAGACATAAGATAAAGAGTATAAACCATGAAAAAATGAAAGAGAAAGAAACATAAAAAAGAGAGTAGTTGTAAGAGGCCTCAGAAATCTGCAAGAGAATGATCTCCTATTTGTATAAGACAAAGTTAGAGGAAAAAAAGCAATTATTATTATTGTTGTTGTTGTTGTTATTAATCACATTAACAGTACCAAAGATAAAAGCTACAGAATTTAATATACAGAATTTAATATACCCAAATTCTTGGGTGTAGGATAGACTCAAGGATGTATTGTACAACACAGGGAATATAGACAATATTTTGTAAGAACCGTAAATAGAAGATAACCTATACAAATTGTATAAAATATTTTTTACTTTTTCAAAGAAATTGTTAAAAACAATAATCAAAATATGTGTAATAATGTAGAAAATTTAATAAAATTATTATCAGTGAGTTATGATGTAAGATCAAAAATCTATTAGTCCACAGTGTTGAGCTTCTAGTGAGACTAATAGAATGATAAATAAAAATGCACTATAAAGACAAAGAAACAAATATACATATATATACACACACATACACTCTGACTTTCTGTTTCAGGGTTTTGCTGAAAGTTCCAAGGTATGTGTGTCTGTGAGCAATTCCAAAATTATATGTTGCTACATAAGAACTTCAGAATTTTATATCTGGTAAGCGTCTTGGAAAGGATTTAGCTCAAACCCCTTATTATGCAGATAAAGAAACAAGAAATGCTTTCCCAGGACCAGGAATCTGTTTTCCCTTTATTACAGTTCAACAAGAACAAATGACAGGATAATAATGAAATGAGACACCCCGTGGGGTGGGGTGGGTGAGGCCTGTGGGTGAGGCCCATGTCGGCCCTGCAAACTGTGTATTATTTCTGCTGCCCTGGAAATCGGGGCAGTCCCTATGCTATATTGCTCTATATAACATCAGCCTCACGTTGAAACATCATACATATTTTATGGTAGGCATCTTACTTTTGGAAATTCATAGTTGGATGGGACAATTTCATGAGTTTCTGGGACAAGCTTTCTTCCAAAAGCTTAAGAGTCTCCTTTACAGAGCAAACTAATCTAAAGTGCTTTTGAAATCATTTGAATCTGGCTTAAAAAAATATTTCAGTCTTTTCATTTATAAAGAAATTATTATAGGGTAGGAACCAAATATTTTTTCTTATAAATCTATCTGAACTGTTTTTGAGACCATTAGCCAGTTTTCAAAAAAATTTCTGTTTAGCAAAGGGAAGGTTTGACATCTTTTCAAAGCTGCAGATTTAAAATTTTTCAAAAACATGTTTCCTCTGAAAGCTTTTTTTGTTAATGGCCATAGTTTTTCTACACACTTGCATATGCTATATCAGACTTTATCGCAGAGACAAAGCTAAAGAGAAGCGGATGGGAAGGTCATTACAATTTCCAAATTAAATGGTTTTTTCCACTACAAAAATAACACATATTCAAAAAAGAAAGTTTAAAAATATACAAGCCAATGAGTAGGATGCCCACTACTAAAAAATATAAAGCATATTGCTGCAGTTTCCTGCTAATAAGCATTGCAAAGCAGTGAGATTTTCTAATTTTCTAGTTCTTGTTTTTCATGACAACATCTGTTGACCTGAAACTGACATTCAGCAGAGCACATACGTGCCAGAAATTGCAAAGGTAGACAAGAGCCAGAAAAGGAGGTGGGTAGGGCTCAGGAACAAGAAGTAGGAAAAAGAAAAGTAGAGTTTGTTGCTGTTGTTGTTGTTTGCGTTTTTAAAATAACTTTTAAAGACCAGAAACAAAATACAAAACACCCACAATAAGATCAAACTGACCCGGAGCTGATATGGGTAGATGGCGCTCTCTGTACAGATTTACCAACTGGTCACTTAGTGGATGGAGGCTGTGTTCTCAAGGTCATGACTATCCCCAAGCTAATGACCCTTTAGAGATTGTATCATCTTTCCCCTCTAAAAATCGGTGACATGTCCTGCTAAATATTTACAGTTTTTGCTTGCTTTGTTTCATGTTAAGTCTGCTCCGAAGGTCAGGAACACCCAGTCCTATCATCCTTCTAATGCTATGCTTTTATTCCTTCTGCAACAAAACAGATCCTGACTGTTCCCAGGTGTCCAAGCTAAGGTAATCATGAGTTTCAACATCACTCATAGAAGGGAAGGCAGTTTTACGGGCATCTATCCTTTCAGAGTGTGTGATACTTTTGGAACAAACCTTTAAACCAGGGGTCCCCAACCCCTGGGCCGCAGACCGGTACTGATCAATGGCCTGTTAGGAAACAGGCGGCACCTCAGGAGGTGAGTGGCGGTCAAGCCCGTGAAGCTTCATCTGCCGCCCCCCATCGCTCACATTACCGCCCGTCTCGCCCCCCTCCTCCACGTTCTTGGAAAAATTGTCTTCCATGAAACCGGTCCCTGGTGCCAAAAAGGTTGGGGTCCGCTGCTTTAAATGGTGCACGGTTGAGGCATAAGGTCATTTGAGATTCGACTCCACTGTCACTCTGGACTATTTATTCCATTTTTGCCTCAAGAGGGTGTATGTCAACTAAGCAAGGTGAGAGTTAAACATCTCAGGGCAAAAAGCTTGATATACCCACCATTCCTTTTGTTGTTTCAGGAATGTGTTTTTATTTCTATCAACATGATATTTAGAAAGAGAACAGGGATTGAATAAAAAATAATCGCGTTCCCTGAAAGAGAGAGCTTCCTATCGCATTGCTACAGATAGTTTTTATTGAACCACAAGTTGCTAAAACTAATGATTACCTCTGGCCTCGGTTGGAAGTAACCTACTACCCAATCATAGTTTCCAGAAGAGTTTCCTTCTCCTCTTTAGAGCAGGAGGCAGTAGCAGGAAAAGGTAGTTGCAAGAAGTGCAGGGCCAGCGTATTTCCTTCACTGGATGACAATGTTGAGTTCCACTGAGTGAAAGAAAAAAGTGACTTGATTTCCTCCCTTTGATGGGAATTTTGACTGCTAATGTTTCTGTCTATTGGAAGTGTTTTGATATTGTTTAAAACCCCTCTCACATTATTCAGGGAGAAAAACTGAATAATGACTAAGAACCAACGTAATTGATGGTGGTAACCACACCCTGTGAGGGTTTGTTTTTCACACCCTGACAGTGTCGATTGTCTCTGCTCTGCCAGTGAACTAGGAACTAGATGGGAATGTAGACGAGAAATAGAAATTGATAGAGAGGTGCACGAGGAAGCAAATTATTTTAAAAAGAAAAAAAATGTACTGGAAGTTTTAGCAGAAAGCTAGTGTAAAGCAAATAGTCTCTCAGTGTAACGATGCAATAACATCCACGCTATTTTCATCTGACCACCACTAGAAAAACATTCACAGTTTTCATTCATTCAATAGACATTTTTGAGGGTGTTGCACATCTTCAGGGATGTGAACTCAAGGGGCTCAAAATCCAGGGAATGCCGGCGGGGCAGGGAGGAGGGAGACTTTTTAGAAAATAGTTGAAGAGGAAGAATTTCTAGTATTGGTAAGACCAGCCCCAGCTGCAAGTTTGTAAATGTGCCTGAAAACTGGGGGAATAAAAGCAAAAAAAAAAAAAAAAGAAGAAGAAGAAGAAGGAAGGAAGAGAGAGAGAGAAAGAAGGAAAAGAAAGAGAGAGAGAGGGAGGGAGGGAGGGAGTAAGGAAGGAAAGTGTCCAATTTCTAAGGACTGAAGCCAAAAGACCTTGGAATTTGGTATGAGATGCCTGAAAGTCCAGAGTAGAGACAACAGAATTTTCTTCTTATACCCCGAAGTCCAGGAAACAAGTTCTGGAAAGAACTGGAGCTTCCTGCCAGACTTGGCATCTATATCACATCCATTCTGGGGACTCCAGGAATTGAACTGTACACATATTTGTACAACGCTGACTTGATTATATTTGAATTCTTCTACTCTGACACCCTGTTGTGTATTTCCTTTGTACTCCCAATCTGTCTGCACTAGCCATTCCCTAAAACAGCAGAGAGAGGTAAGAACATCCATATTTTACAGGTAGGCAAAATGAGGCACGGAAATCTGGGTTTAGCCCTCCGAGCACGGCCAAGAGCTCTGAAGATCTGGGTTCTGAAAACAATTTTCCCTCCAGCATCTTGAGTATCTCCAGGGAAATGATTAATTCCTCTATCTCACTTTCAGAAAAACAGATAATAACACTGGCCCAAAATCCCTAACTCTATAGAGACTGCCATGAATGGGGAAACTATGGTGTATAATTCACATGATTTCAGTCAGAACTTTCCATCACAAAGAGGACTTTAGTTATACATACAGTGAAATAGTGGGTAAGCACCTCCACGGGACATGGGTCATATCTACTCCAGTTAAAACTCATTGTCTCCACTCGGCCCTTTATAAAAACAGATGTACAAATGCCAATCCACACTCTGACTTAAGATGTCTTTAACTTCTTGATTACATACTACAGTAGGGATATTTGGGTTCTACCTGAAGCCCTGTCACACTTTCTGAAACCTACAACTCGAGCTTTTTGATGAATAAAAAGCATTAACCAAGCAAACTTAAATTTGCTGCCTTTCTGGTTAGATACCAGGCCTGGGAATCCCTCCACCTCCTAGATTGAAACTGTGAAAATGGACTTGCTGTTCCTTTTTCCCCTTTGACCACTAATGAAAGGAGTGAAATTCTTTATACTTCTACAAATAAAAAATAAGAGATCCTACAGGAGAACCAATTAGGCAAACTAATCTTCGTGACAGTAGTAACTACCACGGCCTATCGGGCAGCCTCTTTCCCACGTCCCTGCCTTCATTTTTTCCCACTACTCACTGTTGGGTCTGCCTGTGCGTTCCTGGGGCGATCCCAACAGAGGCAAGAAGCAGAAACGAATACTCGTCTTGCTGTTCATAGATTTAGGAACGAGTGAGCCCACAGAGTGTACCTCCTCCTTTGCTATTTTAACCCAGTGAGTTTCCCTGGCGAGCACTCGGGAGCAGAGAAGTACTCTAAATGCCAGCCGGCTTATCCAGAAGTTTCCAAACTCCTGCCTCCCCAGGGGTTATACCCCTCTCATGACAAGCCTTTCAGGGGCGCTGTGTCACCGCCCCGGGCGTCTTCCACATGTCAGCTGAGTCTCTGTGGTGCAAACACCTGCACAAAGTGGACCTGAACATGGGGTCTTGTCACGGCCCATAGCCGGGTCAGTTTCCTGTACCTGTCCCGTCTGGTCTGTTTCCCTGCCTCCTTCCAGGTCTGTTTACCTGGAAAGTAATGTGATTCCCAATCAAAGCACCCAAATCACAGGCTCTGCTCCAAGCCAGGGCATCCCAATAGGCTCCACTTTCTATTCTTTCTGGGATAAAATGCCAAGAAGGGTTAGGAAACACTGATCCCCGGGGAAGACACCCCCCTGAAATTTCATTCCACCTCATTTGCCCTCCAGATACAGACGGACTGCCCAGCTATTTGGAGTGTAGATTCTCACTGTCCTACCAACTTGACATATTGACAAATGACACAACTCTGCTTCCTAAGTGACAGCAGTCCCCATCCCTTCTTTTAACTATATGAGCACAAAGACCAATTTGAACTTCCAGAAGATAAACCCAGTTCTGCTCTAGATGGAGAGAGCCTCAGACAGAGGATGAATCTTAGTGGGCACTGACCAGATGGGTGTCCACACCTCCCCACCCCACAAGCCCCTTCCACTCCGAACGCTGATGGTTTATCAGATGAAAAGTAGATCTGAAGCCAGTCATTGGTTTCACCTTGATCACATCTGAGCTCCCCTCCAAGACACTTTTGTCCTGAATGCCGTGAACAGGGAACCAATTGATGAGGCCCTAGAGCAAGCAGCTCTTGAGGTCATTGGTTAGACCCTGGTGATACAGCCAGGTGGCATCCATGAAACTCTGGGTCACTTATTCAGTATCCATTCCTTCCTCTACCATCCCACGTGGGGTGAGGCAGGCTTGGTGGCAGCTGATACTCTACTCCATTCTATCACTTGGGGCAAGTCCCATCTGAGACACAGCCCCTAGAAGTTCTACCCAGAGACTGGAAGTCATGATAAGCTCCTGGTGGATGGCTCCATTCCTTGGGGCCTCCCTCCCCAACTTCCCAAATAAAAAGTATTTGTACTATTAGAAAACCTTTTTATTTTGAATTAATTGCAAATACCTAGGAAGCTGCAAACATAGTATATTGAGGTCATCTATATTCTTTATCCAGTTTCTTCTAATAGTGACATCTTACATAGCCAGAGAATAACATCAAAAGGCGGGAGGTAACATCAGAACAACGTGGGTGTGTAATTCTGAGCTGTTTTATCACATGTACAAATTCACGTAACCAACACCACAATCAAGATACTGAAGTATCAGATCAACACAAAGATCTCCCTCCTGCTACTCTTTATAGTCACACACACACACCCCTGATCCCCACCATCCCTAATCCCTAGAAACCGTTAATTTGGTCTTTATCCCTATACTTGTGGCACTTTGAAAGTGTTATATAAATGGAATCATACAGAGTGTGATTGCTTTTTTCATTTTTTGCTTTTTTCATTTTTTTTTCATTTTCATTCAAGATTGCTTTTTTCCATTCAGCATTAACGCCCCTGAGAACTATCTACGATGTTGTATGTATCAGTAGTTAATTCCCTTTTACAGTTGAGTAGTACTCATGGTGTGGATGTACCACCCTTCCTTTAGGTGTTTACCTATCGAAGGGCATTTCTAGTTTTTGTTGTTTCTAGGTTGTTTCTAGTTTTGGGCTGTTAAAAATAAAGCTGCTATGAATAATCGTGTACAAGTTTTTGTGTAGATGTAAGTCTTCTCTGAGATAAATATCCAGGAGTATATCTATGGTGTTTACGCCAAGCGTATGTTTATCTTAAAAAGAATCTGCCAAACTATTTCCCGGGTGGCTGTACCATTTTACGTCCTCACCAGCAATGAATGTATGAGAGATCTTGTTTCTCTGAATCTTCACCAGCATTCTATGTTGTCACTATTTTTTTTAAGCTCTTCTAATGGGTTTCTAATGATATCTCATCATGGTCTGAATTTGCATTTCCCTAATGGCTAATAGTGCTGAAAATTATTTCATGTTCATATTTACCATCTTTGTAATCTCTTCAGTGAAATGTCACTACATGTCTTTTGCCCATTTTCTATTTGGATTGTTTGAGTTGTTTTTACTGTTGAGTTTTGAGAAATCTAGATATGAAACTTCTGTTAGACATGAGATTTGGAAAAGTTTTCTCCCAGTCCGTGGCTTATCTTTTCAACCTCTTGACCGGGCAATTTGCAAAGAAAAAGTTTTTAATTTCGATAAAGCCCAACTTACCAGTTTTTTTTCTTTTATGGAATGTGCTTTTGGTGTGTCGTATCTGAGAACTGTTCTCTTAACCCTAGGTCCCAAAGATTTTTTCCTATGTTTTTTTTCCCTAAGTGTCTCTAGTGTTGCATTCCCATCTACATTTATGATCCATTTTGTCTTAATTTTTGCATAAGGTGTGAGCCTTATGTCAAGGCTCTCTCTCTTTTTCCCCTCTAAGGATATTCAATTGTTTCAGCACCATTTGTTGAAAAGCCTATCCTTCCTCCAATGAATTATTTTTATACATTTGTCAAAAATCAGTTGGCTGTACTTGTATGGACCTATTTCTGGGTTCTGCTCCCTATCACACCATCTTGTTCACTGTAGCTGTTTAAAACTCTTAAAATTGGGTAGAGTGATTACTTTCGCTTTATTATTTTACAAAACTCTTTTAGTTATTCTAGTTCCTTTACCTTTCAATATAAGTTTTAGAATCATCTTATCTACATCTACAAAAGATTTTCCTGGATTTTGATAGGAATTGCATTAAACCTACATATTGACATGGAAAGAATTGACATCTACACTATGTTGATTTTTCCAATTCATTAAGTCAATGTGTTTCTCCATTTGGTTAAATCTTTGATTTCTTTCCTCAGTGTTTTGTAATTTTTGGTATACAAGTTCTGTACATGTATTTTTAAGATTATATCTAAGTATTTAATTTTGGATTAATTTGAAATGATATCATCTCTTAATTTTGGATATTAACATGTTCATTGCCTAGTATACGGGAGTACAATTGATTTTTCTGTTTATCTTGTAGCCTGCAAACTTACTGAATGCACTTACTAGTTGTATACTCTTCCTTCTGGACTCCACGGTTTCTGATGAGAAATTTGCTGTTGTTTGAATTATTTCCTCCTATAAGTAAGTGTTGTTTCTCTCTCCTTGCTTTCATTTTCACTTTTTCTAGTTTTCAGAAATTCAATTATGATATCTTGGCAAGGATTTCTTAGGATTTATCCAGTTTGGAAGTCACACAACTGCTTTAATCTGTAGGTTTGTGTCTTTTGCCAAAGTGGGAAAATTTAAGACATTATTTCTTCAAATACTTTTTCAGCCTCATTTTCTTTCTCCTCTCCTTCCAGGACTTTGATGTCGTGAATGTTAAATCTTTTTTATGGTCATGTAGTTCCCTCTGTTTATTCTTTTAGTGGATTTTTTCTCTATTTTTCAAATTGAGTAATTACAATTGTTCGATCTTCCAGTTCATTGATTAATTTCTTTGACCTCTCCATTCTACCATTAAGTTTTCATTACAGTTATTGTAGTTTTTCAGTTCTAAAATTTCCAGTTGATTTTTTATCTTGTTTCATTGCTGAAATTTTCTATCTTTTCATTTGTTTCAAGTGTGTTCATAATTGCTTTTCAAAGCATTTTTATGATAGCTGCTAAAAAATCCTTCTCAGATAATTCTAACACCTGTGTCACCTTGGTATTGGTGCCTGATGTTGATTTTTCTCATTTGAGTTGAGATTTTCCTGGATCTTGGTATGACAAGTGGTTTTCAATTATATCCTGGACATTGTGGTATTATATTATGAGACTTTGGATACTATTTAAATCTTCTGTCTTAGCAGACCTCCTCTGACATTGTGCCAGCAGGTGAAGGGAGGTGCCACGTGATTATGGCTGGCTATGCGGGAGTGGAAATTCAGATTCATCACCTAGGTTCTTTTCACACAACAGGGGAAGGGCACCTTGTAACTGCTGGGCAGGGGTGGGAATTCAGACTCCCCACTAGGGTTCTGATGACCCACTCTGGTTAGAAGAAGGAGGGACACCTCCTTGCTCCTCCCCACGTGACTTCCACTAACACCATAGTGTGTGTGGTGGGGTGGGGGGGTGCTCATTACCCGGATCAACATGAAAGTCCTGACTCTCAGATCTCCTGCAGAACCACAGATGCGGAGGGAGTGGTTCCTCATTCCCACTGTGTGGGGATGAAAGTTCCAACTCTCCATATGGCCTCTGCCAAGGAAGTCCCCAGTCCCCACTTGGCCTTCTCTCATACCACTCCAGTGGGGACTAGGAGGTGCCTAGTTGTAGCCTGTCCAGATTGGAAGTCGAAGCTCCCTACTCAACCTCTACAGGCAGGTGTAGCGATGGGGCTACAGTTTTCCCATGTCGTTTGGCTTGCGGATGGTGGTTGTTGCCTAAAAGTTGTCTATCTTGCTAGGATGCCCCTTCTCTTATCCTCTGACTAGAGAGAGCAAGCTTTTCTTGGGGCTTATTTTGTCTGTGCCCACTAGTGTTCCCAAACTGCTGGCTTCTCCAGGGCCCAGCCTGGGATAATACATGAAGCAAAAGGAAAACGCAGGGAATTTACCACCATGTCATTTTTGGCATCCTGATGTCTCCAAAACTGGTCTGCCTTTTTCTTTCCCCCCCAGCTTACAGAGTCTTCTTATATTTGTTTTAAACATAACGTTCAGCGTTTTTAGCTGTACTTACCAGGAGGAATAGGGAGAAGTGTGTCTACCCCATCTTGTCTGGAGTGCCTGTAACATTTTAAACTTGAAATGTAAAACAAGCTGGCTTAGAAAAAATATGGACAAAATAAACATGGGTATAATGAACATGAACAAAGTAAGGAAACATTCTTCAGAAAAACAAAAAGTCGTTTAATATGAGTAGATCCATTTGAGCACAGAATGAACATAATTATTTGTAGAGCAATATAATAATGATGTGAAAAGACAGAGAAAGATACCTTTTTTTTTTTTTTTAATTTTTTGGCCGTGCCACATGGAATGTAGGACCTTAGTTTCCTGACCAGGGATTGAACCCGTGCCCCCTGCATTGGAAGCTCAGAGTCTTAACCACTGGACTGCCAGGGAAGTCCCAAGAAAGATCCTTAAAGAAGAAAAAGAGTATAAAAAGTAGCACCAAACCAGTCTTTGGAAGGTCTTGAAAGACAAGCAGAAATATAACCTACACACGTGTCACAGTAAGATGTAGTGAACCTTGAGAAATAAAGTGGGCTTTGGAGTAAAACCTTGGTGTTTACATATCACACACATGTTATTACTTAACTCCCCCTCCACCTCGCACCCAAGCATTTTGTCATCTCTAAAGTGGGGCTAATCCTTTAAAGGACTGTTGTAAGATTAGAGACAGTAGGTAGGTACGTCCTAACTAGGCACCGTGCTGGTTCAGAAATGGTAATATTAATATAAGCAATAGGTTGTAAAGATTTTAAAGAAGTGGAATGATTAGATGAAAATGGGTTTAAGAATTAACAAAATATGGAGGAAATTTTGGGAATTAAAGAGCTTGCAACTTGATGTACTAGCTAGATGGCTGCTGCAAGTTACCTGGGAGAGGTAATAAAAATTAGGAGCCGGGGGTGGCTAGGTCTGGGTAGAACCAGAAAATCTGAAAAATATCAAGGCATTTTGAAGGGTGGGAAAAAAAAAGACACGATTTATGACAAAGGAAGTCATATGACAAATGAATATGAGTAAAATCTCACTAATTCTTGGTGAGTCTAGGAGGCCTAGTAGAGTTTTCAAGAAATTCAGCATAATTCATTGCAATTACATGAAGTAGCCAGTGCTTCTTTGCGGGCATATAGGGTCAACACTTGCCAACTACAGGCTCTCTCTAGGGTCTCTTCTGATGATTAGAAAAAACAATTATTCACAGTTATAATCTTTTGTTTGAATAAGGCTTTAATGTACTTTTAAACGATTTCTGTTCTTAATATTTTAAACATTGCCTCTGGAGATTTGTTTGCACTTTTGATTTATACTCTACAGTAAACAGAGAATTTTCTCCAAAGGGAGAATAGTCATAAATAATGTCAATAGGCCTGAGTAAATTTTATTTTAGCATGAAAATTTTCACATTTAAAATGGTCTGGATTGGTCATTTTGTATAATTGTAAAATGTATTTTCAACTTGGTTAAACTATGCATACTTCAGATCTCTTCCTTTTCCACTCTGTGTCACCAGCTCCAAATTTTCCCAACTTCCTCCTTGAGATGCAAATCATAGCTTATATTTTTAAGAGACATATGCCCCAAACTCTCCAACCCAGATTACATGTAAACGCTCATAGCTGAAAATGAAAGGAGATGTCTTTTCATTTACCAGAAGCCGAGGAGAGAAGAAAGCAGTAAAGACAACAGTGGTGCAGAAAGTGAGAGAGTTGAAAGTTAATTTCCCCAGAAACAGGAAATACCCGCCAACACACACACACACACACACACACACACACACACACACACACTCACATTCCACATGACAGAAGATAGCAACCAGTTTCTGCACACAATACAAAAAATACTTTCTAGAGAAATGCTTTTATTTAATTCTCACAAGAATGGCAAACAACACAAGGCTTCTGCCAACAACTGTAAAAAGGAAATCATAGCAGCTACCACTTATTGGGGACTTTATCTGTATTGGAAATATATGTCCCCCACATATATAGTATCATGGGATTCTTGCAACAATTCTGGGATGTGGGCAGGCATGAGTATCTCAGTTTTACAGATGAAGAAACTGGGTTTCAGAGCAGCTACGGGATTTGCCCGAGGTCACCCAGTTACTATGAACTTGAGCCATGACGATTCCTAATTTGTTTGACTTCTAATCCTAATCTCATCAGTACTGCGTGCATTGTTTTCTAGAATCTCCCCCTGGCAGCAAAAAGAGGTATTGTGGTTTCTCTTTCTGATGTTAAAATAATAAAAAACTCTTTCATAATGATACAATAAACTGTCTTATTTAAACTGTCTTACTTAAATGTCCATTTTACTGTATGAAGATTGCCTATTTGTGGATAACTTGGATAACAAATAGAGAAGAATCTTGAGTTAATTTCTGCTTCCCTCTTGTGTCAGGGACTAGTAATGACAATTTCAAGAGCCTTACGCTTCTTTTTATCTCCTTTCTCTCTCCTTTTATTCATCCTGTAAATTATCCCATTTCTTCTCCATCTGAGTGAAGGAAAAGTTTGAATTTGAAAATTTGATCTGTTACAAAGTATCTCTCAGCTCCCCTGAAGCTCTCAGTACAATGGATCTATTTTGTTAAAAGCACAATTTCAGTGTGTGATAGAATAAGATCGGATCAATACCACGCAATGCAATAAACCTTCTTTGTCCCATGTCTTCCATTCAAACGGTCTCAGAACAATTTTCAATATTAAGTAATGCCGTTACCGTGTTATAAGCCCCTCTCTGAAGGAAGTCTGTGCCATGATGGGCTTTGGGTCTATTTTAGAACATTAGTCACTAGTTCATAAAATGCAGGTGTTATCTTGCTACTCACATTGTTACGTCTCTGGAAAGCCATGCTATTTATTGCACTGTTAATGCTTTAGAAGGACTTTCTCTTTAGAGAAAACTTTTAGTGAACCATTTTTATGCAGATCAGGCTTACTTGAGGAAGCTCTAGAATGTTCATATAAAGGGATCTTATGGGTAACAGTCTAGCTGGGAGTAGAGGTTGAAGGCTCGGCAACTGGTTTTTCTTAGATTGTATGTTTCTCCTGGGTGGTTTTGGGGGATGGCTATAGATGATGTTGGCAGGTATGCTGAAGGATCCCCCCTTTTCTGGTCACCTTTTGACACCCCTGCTGAAATCATCATGACATCTCTCTCATTTCTGCTACAAACCTTGGTAAGATGATAGTAAAGTCATGAGATGCCCATCACTATATGTTCTACTTTTCCTTTCCTCTGGATCTGACTGTGTCTAAACGTGTCTCCCAACCCAGGGCGGGTAGCTTCCTGCAAGTGATTACATCTGAGAAGTCCAGACCTGGCCTTGTTATTTGAATGATGCCAGGGCAAAACCATGCCGTGAAGCAGAAAATAACTCTTAAGCTGTATGTGCCACCCAGCCATGGCTTGAGCTCTAAGGAGGCAGGTGCAGTGAAATGATACAGCAGAAGGAACAAAGGGTACTTTTGCACAGTGTGGTGCAAGTATCCTGTCCCCATCAGCCAGGGAAATTGGTGAGTTTAGTTAAAATAACAACACCCTAGCACGTCTGAAGCATCTATTGGAGAGAAGTTATTAGTGTCTGAACAGTACTATCTAATCTGGAGGTCACTAACCACATCTAGCTAATTAAATTGAAATTAATTCAAATTAAATACAACTAAAAATTCAGTTCCTTAGTGGCATCAGTTCATTCAGTTCATTAGCATTAAGCGCTCACCAGTTCCATGCGGCTACCGGTTACTGTGTCAGAGAGCACAGTTACAGAACCCTTCTGTCATCACAGAGCTGCAAAAGACAAGACATCTGGAAGACCACATTCCACATGAAATTTCTTGGCTCTGATGAGTTTATCATCAATGGCCCAAAGAATGGAGATTGAGAATCCCTGGAGGGTTTTCTCTTGTGATTACAAAGGGGTTGAGTCTAATGCAGGAAAGGAAAGAATAGAAAAAAGTGGGATTTAAAAACACATAGGGCCAGGAAGGGGAGCTACAATCCTCTACATTAAGTCTCACTTTTCCCCTACTGGAAACTGGATCCCGTACAGCTGTGGCTGGACTAAGGCACCAAAATAGCAATCTAGCTTTGCTATAACTATAGAATACTTTACAACTTGAACTCTTTGCAGCACCTTTGACCTTACAATTTTAGAAGGAAAAAAAAAAAACATCCAGTGGAATATTTGTAGCAAAAATAATACAAAATCATACTATACAATTTACGTATCTAAATACATATATGGGACCATTTGGAAAGTCATACATTCAATACACAGGAATGACTTAGGACTATAATTATAAAAGTGAACTCCAGAAGATGATTTCTCCATTTCTGACTCACTTCTACATTTCTGAATGTGAAAGTAGAGGGGTTATCTGGTTATGTGTTGGTGAATAAAAATATCCAAGGAGGTATATAAGTAGAAAGCCCACAAGGGTGTAGATTTTCCCACTGATACATATTAGCACAATGGAGCTATTCAGTAAATTTCACTGCAGTTCTCTAAGTGGTTCTCTGGTGCCTGGCCATGAATCATGCCCCTCACCAAGGTACCCAAGGTTGTGCTCTCAGAGACGGATACCTGTCAGTCTCATCTGACCTGTGTGTCAGCTCCACACCTGGGAATGCCCCGCTTAGAGAGAAGCAGTACCCAGCACCAAATGGGCCAGTCCCCACATTTAGAAACGTTTAGAGTCTTCCTAAATTCTAAAAGCACAGGACAGATTTAAATTCATGCTTTAGCTCTTTGTGAGCCATACAAGAAGGAAATTTTGATTTGAGGGGCTTGATCTGAGGGCAGGAGACCCTTGGGTCTCCAGTGGCCCCAGCCACCCTTGGCCATGTCTGCATCCCATTTCCTACACGATCTCATTTTGTCCACACAGTAAGTCCAGGAAGTAGATATTACCAACCTCGTTACATTAACAAAGAGTATATTTTAGAGCAGTGTTTCAGGAGTGGAGTGTTTGAAGGATTTCTAGATACATCTCGTGTGAATTTTCCCTCCCAAATGTCAGGCATCTGCTTTATTATTTGAAAATACCACAGGGAAGAAAATCCCTACACCATATGCCAGCTATTTTAACTGCCTTTGTGTGTCTTCTGTCTTCTTTTTCAAAACCAAGCTGTGACAAGTGCCTCTAATGCACTTTACTGTTTATTGGGTTTATCAAAAATAGGGTAACTTCATATTTGCATTCTAAACACATCGCCTGCTGGATAGGCTGACATTTCATCTGTTTTCAGACAGGTCTCCACGTCTTCCCAGTTGGAGCCCACATTTTGGATATACTAAAATATATCTAAATACATACTAACATTTTTCCAAAAAGTTTGTCTTACAAAAATAAACCCTCAAAATGGCTTAAGGAAAAAAATGTTATGGGAATGTCGATAATGTTTCAGAACCTGAGAATGGGAATGCAACTGGACCTCAGGAAACACTAGAACCAGGAACCCGGATGAGCTCAGACCCCTTTTGCTGTCCACTCTGCTCTCGTCTGTATATCTGATTTGTTTCTCTCTCCTGCAGAATCACATGACAGGAACACAGCTAACACCTCTGGAGCTTTTCGTCTAACAACTTCAGCCACAAGACAGACACAAAGCTGACTCTCTCTGTTTCAAACCGAATATCCCAAGGAAGAGATGCATCAAACCAGCTTGGGATGGATTCCATCATCGCACAAGTCAAGTCTAGATGTGAATTAGGATCATGTTATTTAAAGCAATGAATGGATAATTGTGAGGAGGGTGTGTGTGTGTGTTGTGTGTCAGCTCATTTGCAAGGAATTATTACTGCTTCCTTTCTCAGTCTTTGTCTTTTTTTTTTTAACTCAGGATCTCAAAATATCACTAATGAATTTTTCCATTTACCTGGCAGACTAGGATTAAAGTAACTTCATTATTTAAACATGCCTTTAAATTATACCAACAGCATTTTTTTCTTTTTAACATTTACAAATCTCAAGCCTATAATGCTTTCCACAAGCACCCAGATAATATCTGGATACGATATGTTTTGAATTGTCAGAAATATTTGAGTTAAATGGAAGTTGATCTCCCATCTCCAGGAATTTTTATTATGAAAGCATCATTTAGAATACTAAATAACACATTATGGATTCATAATATTTATATCACCTACAAAAATAATGATTAGGGCATATGCTTTGAGCATTATAAAAGGAACATATTTGCTGTGTTGTTACTTGCTCATATACCCCAAATGTTCTTTAACTGTCTACTCACAGACACTGGGTCCCTGTTTACATGTTTAATTATGATCACTTGTTATCTTAGGGAGGATCTGTCACCTTGATAATAATAAATGTTTTCGATAATCTTCTAGAGCAGTAGGCAAAATTGAAAGGTAAACATGGATGTGTAGGCACATTATTATTAAAATAAGCACCAAAAAGATAATAATAAAAATAAGAAAATAGGGCTTCCCTGGTGGTGCAGTGGTTGAGAGTCTGCCTGCTAATGCAGGGGACACGGGTTCGAGCCCTGGTCTGGGAGGATCCCACATGCCACGGGGCAACTGGGCCCGTGAGCCACAACTGCTGAGCCTGCGTGTCTGGAGCCTGTGCTCCGCAACAAGAGAGGCCGCAACAGTGAGAGGCCCGCGCACTGCGATGAAGAGTGGCCCCTGCTCGCCGCAACTAGAGAAAGCCCTCGCACAGAAACAAAGACCCAACACAGCCAAAAATAAAATAAATAAATTAATAAAAAAATACAAATAAAAAAATAAGAAAATATCTCTAAACAAATAAATATTAAGAATTGACATATGATGCAAAAAAAGAGCTTTAATAAATTGATTTGCTATCTGTTCTCAGGGTTATTAACATTAACTATTATCAATCTTCAGCCTAACATGTATTCATAAATATTGACTTCTCCCTTTTCAAATTGCCAATACTCTTACTCATCAGCGAGCAAGGTAATCACTCAAATGATAATAAGAGAGAGTTTATTTGGTAGATACTTGTACAGAACAATTTCCAATTTCATGGAAAATAAGCTCAGTCATATAATTTGGGAAGTGGAGCTATGAAATAGGAGTCCAAAGACCCCATTTTTATTCTGTATCCAACACAAAGATACCGTATGGCCCTGAAGAAGTCATTTCAGCATTCCAAATTTTTACAAATACCAAATATTTCAAGGAGATACAGTGAAAGATATTTTTTTATTATTGAGGCAAAATGTATATACAATGAAATGCATTGACAATTGAAAATACCCATATAACCAACACCCAAATCAAGATCCAGAACACTTTCACCACTGTATATAAGTTCTTTCATAAAGTGGGAGGTAAAGTGTTCTCTCATAAAATGGGAGGTAATCTCCAAAATAGAATAACAGCAGAGATTCATGCCCTTGGATTGAACAAAAACTCCCAATTTCTTTGTAATTTTTAATTTAATTTATATCATCATTTATCATCATTTATATCATTTTTAATTTATATCATCTTACCAGCCCTTTCTCTTTTCTCCCTTTGATTCTGAAATATAGAGCATTAAATTATGCACAGATTATTGAAAGTAATGAAGAGCAAGAACCAGATTTGCCAGCCAGATTGGAATCCTTGGATCTATGTGGAAAATAGGAAAGTCTTCTCAGTGGGCAGCATGGGAAGAAGATGAAAAGGTTTGGAGTTATGATTATCTTCCATCAAATAAAAGCCCAGGGCTATTAACTGAG
Source organism: Balaenoptera ricei (assembly GCF_028023285.1). Taxonomy (NCBI): domain Eukaryota; kingdom Metazoa; phylum Chordata; class Mammalia; order Artiodactyla; family Balaenopteridae; genus Balaenoptera; species Balaenoptera ricei. The sequence goes on from NC_082640.1 coordinate 25,118,012, forward strand.
CTTTTCTAAATGCACTGGGCTTCTTACAGATTGTTTTCTATAAACAAAAGGGGGCCCAGGACATGGAAGTAACCTAAATGTCCATCAACAAGGGAATGGATAAAGAAGACGTGGTACATATATACAATGGTATATTACTCTGCCATAAAAAAGGACAAAATAATTCCATTTGCAGCAACATGGATGGACCTAGAGATTGTCATACTGAGTGAAGTAAGTCAGACAGAGAAAGACAAATATCATATGATATCGCTTATATGTGGAATCTGAAAAAAGGCTACAAATGAACTTATCTACAAAACAGAAATAGAGTTACAAATGTAGAAAATAAACTTATGGTTACCGGGGAGTAAGGGGAGAGGGAAGGGATAAATTGGAAGATAGGGATTGACACATATACACTACTATATATAAAATAGATAAGTAATAAGGATCTACTGTATAGCACAGGGAACTCTACTCAATACTCTGTAATGGCCTATATGGGAAAAGAATCTAAAAAGATTGGATATATGTGTATGTATAACAGATTCACTTTGCTATACACCTAAAACTAACGCAACTTTGTAAATCAACTATACCCCAATTAAAATTTTTTTTACAAAACGGGGAAAAAACACTTCTCTATTCCTAGCCCAGCAGACTTCTCCAAGAGCCCAACTGAACTACGGATAAATTTACTAAATATAATCCCATGGTATTTACTATGTGTCAAGCACTATTGCAAGTAGCTTATATTTATTAACTTATCCAATCTTTATCAAAAGCATATGAAAGATGTTAGCAGGAATGGTGGAATAAAAACCTCTGAAAATCCACTCCTTCATAAAAGCAAAAGGAACACTGGGAAAAATTGTCAAGTCATCATTTTCAGAATTCTGGAAATTAACCAAAAGTTTGCAACAATCCAAGGAGTATTTATTCAGGAAAAACAACTGACTCTTGTTAAGAACAGTGAGTTGTGTGTCATGTTAACTTCCCCTATTTCCATGCCCCTCTCCCTAGCTCCACAGCCGTCCTGCACAGCAGCAGCCCATGGTAATGCACCATATTAATAGAATAAAGATGAAAAGCACATGATCATCACAATACATGCAAAAATTCTAACACCACTTCGTGGTAAAAACATTAAACAAACTAGGAATAGAAAGGAACTCCCTCAACCTGATAAATGGCAACTATGACATGGATGAATCTTGAAAACATCATGCTAAGTAAATAAAGCCAGACATGAAGGTCACATATTATATAATTCCAATTATATGAAATGTCCAGAATAAGCAAATCCATGGAAATAGAAAGTATATCAGTAGTTGCCAGGAGCTGGGTGGAGGGAGGAATATGGAATGAATGCTAATGGATATGGGGTTTCTTTGGGGGGTGATAAGCCTGTTCTGTAATTACTTAAGGGTGATACTTCACACCCATGTGAATATACTAAAAACCACTCAATTATGCACCTTAAAGGGTAGGAGAAATATATGAAGTAAGTTATGTTATCATCCCTGTTTTACAGACAAAATTGATTCCCTAAAGGTTAAGCACAATTTACCCTAAGTCACACAATTAGTAGGTGGTAGAATTGGGATTCAGTTCTATATACTCTGGCTCCAGAGTCCAAACTTTAACCACTGTGTCACATAGAACTCTTGCAAAGATCTCCTTTCTAAAGAAAGTTCAACTAACAAGCCAAACAGATGGCACTGTTTCCTTTTCAACTGTTACGATACAAAATAGAGATATCTGTGCCATTTTTGCAAATTAGGTGAGGTACTCAGGTATACTGCAGGGGTCCAATGACATGTAATGAAACCTACAGGTACCTTTATAGAAATTGCCTCTCATTGGATCATTTTTTAAACCTGTTCCATCTTTGCCTCGTATAGAAGCTTCTCCTATAATGGAACAGAAATTAGGCTTTTACCTGCGGAATCATTACGGGTGTGGACCTGCCATTTCTGTTTCACAATATTACTTAACTTCTCAGTGTTAAGTTTTGTTGTCTATAATATAGGAATAAAAGTAGTACCCCCTTAGAGGATTAATATGAGGATTAAGCACTTAAATTAATACACTTAATATGCTTAGGTTGGTGCCATGAACATAGAGATTATTCATAAGTGTTAGCTATTATAGTAATAATATTATGCTCACACTGATACCATGAACAAATTATCACGTTTCCCCATAATTCTTGTTAATAGAGTCAATAACAGAAAAGAATTCACTTTTAACTTAAACGAGAATACGGTCAATGTTCACAACCCACTACAATTGATGCAAGAGTAGGTAATAACTCACGGACATATGGGGTGATGAATAGTGAACTAATAAGCTGATGCAGGGAGATTTGAGGGGACATGTATTCGCTGAATTAGTAGCCATTTTCCTCAAGTGAAATCTTTGGAAATGGATGGAAACTATAGCCAGTCGAATTTCTGGAGTACGATTGCCAGGCTGAGTAATGGATCCCTGCAGGACCCGTTAAGGCACAAGCACACAGACCCATTCAAAAGTACTTGGCATTTGCCGTTAGACATGGAATCACCCCACTTCCCCCCTTTTCTCATCCCACATCCATCCAAAGGTCTTTGAGCTTCTTTTGTTTGTTTTTTTTTTTTTTTTAGAATTTTTTTTTTTTAATTAATTAATTATTTATTTATTTATTTTTGGCTGTGTTGGGTCTTCGTTTCTGTGCGTGGGCTTTCTCAAGTTGTGGCAAGTGGGGGCCACTCTTCATCGCGGTGCGCGGGCCTCTCACTGTCGTGGCCCCTCTTGTTGAGGAGCGCGGGCTCAGTAGTTGTGGCTCACGGGCCTAGTTGCTCCGCAGCATGTGGGATCTTCCCAGACCAGGGCTCGAACCCGTGTCCCCTACATTGGCAGGCAGATTCTCAACCACTGCGCCACCAGGGAAGCCCTGAGCTTCTTTTCTTGTCTCTTCTCAGAAAGCTGATTGCCAGAGCCTCCACGGCTGCACAGAGGTAACCAGAAGACAGCGCCCAGTGGGAACCTGGAGGTCGGTGGAGCTCATCGCGGCTGGTCTCCACTTCTGCTAACATTGCCGTGAAAGTCTTGTAACACTCAGGGAAACAAACACATCTCCTCTCGTGTAACTGACAGGTGGTTGGCTTTGTCCCCCTCCCTCACTTTTTTAGTAAAGGCATTAAAAAGGTGGAAAGAAGTAAGTCAAAACCTAAGATCCAAACCTAATCCCTTTTTTTAAAACCTAATCATTAGCTTAGAGAAAGGTCATATGCTTTATGGAGACACAGGGAACCATGAATCAATACACAATTACTCTGCATTTCCTTTGAAGTGTATTTAACCACTGCAGGAATGCAGGCTACCTTTGCTTTAAAATACTTGAGAAAAACTCACAAAACTCCCAACACCAAAAGTTCAGTGTCACAAGTCTTATAGCCTAAAAGTTATACCTAATATGTAACCTAGTTCCTCTTTCTGAAATCTAAAATTTTTTAAAAATCATAAAGGAAGAGATTTAAAAAATCACTTAGCCCAAGTTCTAAATTTGTTAGAAGTAAAAACCAAGGCACATAAAATGTTATATGCTATTTAAAAAAAACTTATAAAGTTAGGTGGCCTGTCCAAGGTGAGAGTTAGTCAACACACTTACTTCTTTCAGACCTCTGCCTAAAGCAAATTTTAAAGCATGATAAAGCTATATATATATATATATATATATATATATATATATATATATATATATATATGTTATCATTTAAAATAGAATGTATGTATGTTTGTATAATATGTATTTTGTTGGTGTTTATAAAAATAAGCAATGCTCATTAGGGAAAATATATAAATCTATTAAGAATAAAATGCAAGAAATATTATTCATACCCCATCAAATTTCCTCATCTGAATAAATGATCCTAGAATTGTTTTGGTTTTCCACTTGTTTAACTGTTTTTTGTTGAAGATCTGCATAGTAAGTAGCTCTGTGCTAACACCTGGGTGTACGTTGCCACGACATTGCCAGGATGATTCAGTACAACTGCCCATATTTCTGAATCAGTTTCTTGCAGTTTGTCAGGGAGTGTAGTAGCCAGGGTTTGATATATTAGTCATAGATCTTTCAAGGTCTTTTTTTTTGACCCATTACTGGGAGATAATTTTCCATGAGTTTCTCATGTTTCTGCACTTTGGGAGCAAGGTACTGATGGCCCTTTGTTGCGGGCTATCTTTTCAAGTATCTTTTTATAGAAAACAGCTTTGGAAGAGAGAGGGAGCACCTCCTCCAGTGCATGGGGCAGATATGCCTACCGCCTACTATAAAAGATTTGTCTCCCCAAACTCAGGGCTCCTTTCCTGTAATGCAACCCACTTCGTCTCCAAGTAACCACCTGCCCCTCTTTGTGTTGACCCGTGGGAATGGGATTTGGAGAATTAGTGCACAAAACACTCACACCTGGTTACACTAGTGCACAGCAATTGCTGATTTAGGGATTGCATGCCTTCTACAAGCATCTGTGAAACTGTAGCAGCTAATTTGCTAGCTCGAACATAGGGTAAAATCTCAGACTCTTCATATTTGTTGACACATATACTGAATTCTTAATATGTAATGGGTTAAGTACAGGAACAAAAGACTAAAGTTAAATTCTATGTTGTACAAGTTCTGCCTAATCTCAACCCCGTGTCACCTCTCACCACTCTGTTGTCCCTTTTCTCTCTAGTGATCATTACTCCCCCTCTGCAGACCAGACCCTACACACTCCATTCAGCAACACTGAAGCGCTCTCACTTCTTTTTTTTTTTTTTTTTTTTTTGCTCTCACTTCTTTGAAGACACCATGATATTGTATCACTCTGTGCTTTTGCTTTGGCTTAATATCTTTACCTCTGTGGGACTCAGGTTCTTCATCTGTAATATAAAGGATGTGGAAAGACTTAGATTCTCTGACTATATCTGCTGTGGACTGAATGATTGTGCCCCCTCCCCCCAAAATTCATGTTGAAACCTATCCCCCAAGGTGATGGTGTCAGGAGGTGGGGCCTTTGGGAGGTCATGAGGGTGGAGCCCCCATGATGGGATTTGTGCCCTTACAAGGACAGGGATGAGAAGGCTTGCTGTCTGCAATCTGTCACTTGAGGACACAATGAGAAGGTGACCATCTGCAAGCCAGGAAGTGGGCCCTCACCAGACCTTGGATCTGCCAGCACGTTGATCTTGGACTTACAGCTCCAGAACTGTGACAAATCAATGTTTATTAATTAAGCCACCCAATCCACAGCATTTTTGTTACAGCATCCCAAGCTGACTAACATACTATCTGACTGGGATGCTTTATCCCCTTTTTGGCCTGAAAAATTTCGACTTTAACCTCTTTGATGCCGTCTCTAGCGTGACTCTAAAATCACACTCCTCTTCATTCTCTCCCTCCACCTCCACCAACACACTGTCAGGTGAGATAAATCTGGACCTCCTTGATGCCACTCTGATTAGAGAGACTATTCGAAACATTTATTTATATTCATCATCATTTAAGATGAACCCTACCTTGGGATATTAGCTAATGCTAATATTTTACTGTGATATTTTAAAATACTGTTAATTTCATTCTTATTTATTTTTATCTCATTCTTCTTTAATGTCTATTTTTGTATGAACCTCACAACATATATACTATATTAGCACAATAATATATACATAAAAGAGATAGGTAACAAATAAATAAAGATACATATATTGAGGGTTCATTCCTCCTCCTCCAATTTTACAAGTAGAGGAGAGGGGCACACACAAAAAATTGGAGGCCACTAAACCAATAGTTCCAAATTAGGGGCCATTGTCGAGCTAATGGGTGTTGACAGCACTTACTTGTGTTTCTTGCCCTTACCTGCTAATTGTAAGACCTCTTAGCTCCAACAAAAGCTTAATTGGTTGTGTTAGAGTCCCCAGAAGTTGCCCTATTTGTCCTCCAGCTAAAATATAGCAGGCACGTGTTCTTTCTTCTTCCCCTGCTTTGTCGCCCGCTCTACAACCCAGCCCACTGGTCTTTCCCACAGGCATTGCATCCCTGCTAGACAACACTGCCGCTTTGGCTGAGTTCTACCATATCCCTAGACATGACTCCTGCTGCACCTCGAAGCCCATGAGACAGCAAAGCCGCGATTGCTTGTGTTTAAGCAGGGAGAAAAGCCTCTTTCTCCCTTTTCTGTTACATTCTCTTAGGAGGTACCAAAGAAATGGCTAGTACTGCAGTGCCTTTTGGAGTTTTATGTGAAGCGCTTTCCTTATTCTTTAACTTACAACACCTCTCCTCTTTCCCTCCATATGCCTGGGAGGCAAAGCAGGGGGGTCGACCCCATGCTGTGCTGAAATTGCCTTTCCCTTCAGAAGCCTGAGGCTCTGTTACTGTGTCAAGTTCATCATGCCTCCCTCCCCTTTGTTATAGGACCTCCCAGAAGGCTTCACAGCCCCACAAGCAAATAGGTGTCTGCTTGGTTCAAAGCTCTAGTCATGGACATGATCAGACATGTCTAAACACCAATGATGGGTCCAGTTCAAGTTCAAGCTGGAACCCTCCCTCCACTCTGCCGCTAATGACCCATGCGTCGTGGATCACTTTGTCGGAGGAGGTAGAAAGGAAAGACAACGGGAGAAATGGTTGCATTCCAGCAGTGTCCTTACCCAGCTGGGTGACAGGGCCCTTCATTTTTATCTATAAAATGAAGATGCTGAATAAGATGCTCCTTATGTGCTTTTTCAGCACTCACATCTTCTGATTCTGAAGAATAGCCCTGAGGGGGATGGCTCATATGTCCCTGAGAAAAATATATATTCTGAATTGGCAGGATACATTTTTTAAGTCCATAATTGTGCTTTTCCATCGTTGGAGACACCTCTCCTTCATTTCCAGCATCTACACAAGTATTGAGAAATCTCAAGACTTTCTAATTTTTGATGCTTTACATGGAATTTTTTTTCCTCAAGAACCTTTTACAATCTTTTCTATACAACTCATGAGATGTGCTTTACTGTCCCTTTTTGTTTTGCTTCATTTTCTTTCTGTGTGTTTTGCATTCTGTGGACCATTTCGATCTAAAAATCTCATGTCCCCAAATTCTAGGAAATTTTCTTTATTATTTGTTTGAAAGTCTTCTCTTCAATTTTTCTTCTCTTTTTATGAAACTACCACCATTATTTGGATGTTGCATTTGCTAGACCTATCCTCAAATGCCTTAACCCCTCAATGTCAAAATTCAAGAGGATGGGACTAAGGGAGTTAGGTGTTGGCTGTCAAAGCAGAGTGGTAGGAGAGGACTCAGAACCCTGGGGTCTAGTGACCTGCTTCCCATGCACAGCCTCAGGAGGCTGCCAGCCTCTCGAGAAGTCCACACTTGGTGCACAAGCAGGTCCTGCTGGACAGGACAACAACAGTCCTGAATGGCAAATGAGGTGGTCAAATAGCTCAAATGACACCAAGGTGTCTCTCCTGGCTCCGCAGAGTCTATGCGTGATATTCAGGTAGGGTTGCCAGATTTAGCAAATACACGTCAACCGGTGTTCAATTTGAATTTCAGGTAAACAAGTCATATTTTAGTATAAGTATGTCCCATGAAGTATTGGAAACTCTCTACTGCCTAGTCCCCTCTTCTCTCCTATTATTGTTTAATAAATTTTAATAACAACAATTTGCTAGGAAAGGCACTATCATTCTCCAGAAAAAAAAAAAAACAGTCTAATAGAAAATTGGAGTTTCCCAGGAGTAGTCTTAAGACAGAATTGTTGGGTTGGGAGAAGAAAGCATCCTTCTTGGGGACAGAAAATTCAGCAGTGTGATATCGGGCTATAAACTCCTGAGATGGGGACTGGAGTCTTTACCCTAACATTCAGTCAAATCTAGAGGATTCGGGAAGTAAATTACCAGAAGTCCATTAGCAAAAGAGAAAAGAGCAGGGAGAAGACCTGAAAAAGAATTCATCCCAAGGGAAGAGACACTGAGGAAACAAGTTTGGTCAAAGACATTGAACCAGGGCAGGAGGGATTATAGGGTTGGGGGATTGGGGACCAACAGGGAGCCATTTCTAGACGGGCCTCTGTCCATTCTCAGCTTGAAGTTAGGCTGGGGGATGGACTACAATAAAAATAATTATTCAGGGTGTAGGGCATCTTAGCATTGTGCCTGTGACTTCAGAGCTATCAGGCACCTGAGGTCTCCATGTAAATCAATGGGTCTGGATTAAAATAAAAGTCATTATTCAGGGTGTAGGGCATCTTAGCATCTCATTATTCAGGGTGTAGGGCATCTTAGCATCTCATTATTCAGGGTGTAAGGCATCTTAGCATTGTGCCTGTGACTTCAGAGGTATCAGGCACCTGAGGTCTCCACATAAAGCAATGGCCATCAGTACCTGAAGTTTCCTCTGCACACATGGCAGCAAAGGCATAATGGAAACAGTTGTTATCGGAACCCATTCATTCACTCACTCGTTAGTTCAGCAGACACTTACTGGGTACCTCTGGTGTACCAGGCACTAGGTTAGACGTACAGATACAAAATTAAATCACTGTCTAGAGGAAGGTTTCCACAGACAGACAGAAAAAAAAAGAGGCAAATGGCAAATGTCATTTGGTATCAAGAAATCTAGTTCACGGAGCCCACGCGAGATACATTTTGCAAAGGCCCAGAACGGTTTGGGAGGAATCCAGGCAGTAGTAGAATTCTTTTGAAGAAAAGTCCGAGAGTCATACCTGGTAATACTGTCTGAAAATACAGGTTTGATAAATTACATATATGATTACATCTGTTTTGTTTCCTTTGTATTAATATACCTCCTACAGGAAGAACCCTGCTTTACACTCCTACTTATTCCCCTATTTACACGCTCACTATCTGGAGTGAGTACACAGTAACACTTAGGAAATACTCAGCCTAAATTCATTCAACCATTTACCATTTATTAATTCAGCAAATATTTATTGAGCACCTACTGTGTACATTATTCTAGGTCCTGGAATATTCACCCAGAATTCTAGGTGAATAAAACACAAGACTTTTGCTTTTGTAGCATACAGATACTGCTGGATTGAGACAAGCAAAAAAAAAAAAGAAAAGTAAAATGAATATGTAAAATAATTCCAGCTAATGATGAGTACTATGAAAATAAAAGAAGGTAACATGAAAGGGAGGGATTTGGGAGATCCAAACCTACCCTGAGGTGCCATCTAAGCTGAGATCTGCAGGATAGTGTCCTTGTGATTCAGGGAAGGAATGTTCCAGGCAGAGGAGACAACCAGTACAAAGGTCCCGAGGAGACCAGTGTGGCTACGTGGTAGGACGTGAGGTCAGAGTTAAAGCCAGGGTCAGATCATAGAGAGCCCTCTTGGTCACGATAAGGGAAGGAAAACATGAGTGGATTGTAATAACGAGTAGCATGATTAGACTCCTATTTCTCATGGCCTTTCTGCCTATTGTGTAAAAAAGAGTCTGTTGAGTGGATGCAAAGAGAACAGGTAAGCAACTATGTCCATGGGCCAGGCCGAAGATGCTAACAGCTTGGACCAAAGGGGTACCAGTGAGAACCAAGACAGGTGATGGCTTAGGGATGTATTTTGGATGTGGGGTTGGCAGGACCAACTGATAGACTTGATATGGGGAATGAAGCCAGAAAAGGACAAGTCAAAACCGCCAAATCATAGAGTCACCTTCTTTTCCACCCTTTATCCACAAGGTAATCACTTTTTATTTAAACGTCTTTCTGTAGGGTTGTTCTGGTTGGTTTAACAACCTATTTTTTTTTAAAAGCCAACACTAAACAAATCAGGCAGATTCTACACATATTTGCTAAGCACCACTTTCCTTCTAAAAAATTAATGGGTGGGGTTTAATGATACAGATAAACTGAAATTCCTCATGACTACCTTATTTCAATCTGGAAGTGACCCCTAAAAGATACAAGAATAGGGACTTCCCTGGTGGCGCAGTGGTTAAGACTCTGCGCTCCCAATGCAGGGGTCCCGGGTTCGATCCCTGGTCAGGGAACTAGATCCCACATGCATGTTGCAACTAAGAGTTTGCATGCCACAACTAAGGATCCCGCCTGCTGCAACCAAGACCTGGTGCAACCAAATAAATAAGTAAATAAATATTAAAAAAAAAAAGATATAAGAATAATAGCAGTTTAGATCCTCACTTAGGAGAGAGAAAATTCTCACAAACAAGAGCCCAGACAATAGATCTGGGAATATTAGCTTACACTGTCCCTCTCTCTGAGCCAAAGCTAACCTTCCTAGCCCTGGGAAAACATTGGTTTATTTCAGGGAGTGAGGGAGTTGAAGAGCGAAAAAAGGAAGGAAGGAAGGGAGGGAGGGAGGGAGGAAAGGAGGGAGAGAAAGAAGAAAAAAGAAAAAAATCTAAAAAGGAAAGAAAATCAGTAACACTAGGTGGCAGTGACTTCATGACTTAACAAGGTTTCAATCTGGACAGACTGACAGCTTCATCGCTCAGGGAGATTCTAGGCTGAAATGAAAACATGTGAATCCCAGAGACGTTTCCCCATTTCTGTGTCCAGCATCGCTGTGCCTCTGAGTGCTGGGTTCATGTCCCTCTGACTTCAAGACAGATAAATAAATTCCAGAGTTCCTCCATATATCACATTTTTAACACCTGCTCTATCCTTCCAGGATTCTTGTGAAGGTTGCAAAATTAATTCACACAATTAAAGGTGTTTTTATACAGGACACCTTGGTAATTCTGCTGGTCTGCATTTTGGAATCACCTGAAGGTTTGTATGTACTGATGCTTGAGTCCCACTGAAACCAATTAAACCAGATTCTGGTCTGAGACCAGTCAAGTATTCCTGAAAGGCCCTTTCTTTTAAAGAAACAACTAACTTGTCAGGATGTCTGATAAAAGGTATGTCTACCCGTCTATGTCTGTCTACCCGGTCACCTTGAGTTCTTTAGGAATTAGGCAGGGGTTAATTGATAGACATAGGTTATATAGATAAATCAATGAATTTTTTTCTGAAAGTATTTACATTCAGTTATTTCCCTGGCTCCTCCTAATATGCCTCAGAGGTTAAATTTCACCTACATTCTTACTGTGTCCTGGATTAGGGCATCCACCATTTTTCCTTGTGAGGAAATGCAGTAGATGACATCACAGATTGGGCACACCTCCGTGGCCGTACCCTGATTTATGCACAATTCTCAGAGTGATAGTTATAACATACCCCGATTACTCCCCTGAGAATAGATCATAATGCCAGAGAGTAATGTTATGATAAGAATAACCACAAGGACCTACTGCATAGCACAGGGAACTATACTCAATATCTTATAATAGCCTATAATGGAAAAGAATCTTATCCACTGCGCCATCAGGACTTCCCTGGTGGTGCAGTGGATAAGACTCCGTGCTCCCAATGCAGGCGGCCCAGGGTCGATCCCTGGTCAGGGAACTAGATCCCACATGCATGCTGCAACTAAGAGTTCGCATGCCACAACTAAGGAGCCCACAAGCTGCACCTAAGGAGCCTGCCTGCTGCAACTAGGACCCCATGCAACCAAGTAAATAAATAAATGCTTTTTAAAAAAGACAAGAATCTGAAAAAGAATTATAAATAGATAGATAGACATATACATAAACTGAACCACTTTGCTGTACGCCCGAAACTAGCACATTGTAAATCAACTGTACTTCAAAAAAAAAAAAAAAACACACACAAATTCACTTTAATCTTTTAAATAAAAATCATAGTAAACCATTCCCAAATACTAAGAATTTGATTATCAGTTACAAATTACTTGCAACACAGTATATCCAGGTGATCCTGAAACACCAGGAAGAGCCAAGACTCCATCTCACACCTACCTGCAGGGGTGCTGGCTCTCGGCACTGGACACCAGGAGAGGTCTGCAAAGCTGAGTCGCCAGGAGAACTGACTAATAAGGGCAGAGCATAGGTATCAAAAGACAAGCGGTACCAAGTAAAGTCAGGTCTGGGGAGCGCAAGTGAGACTCAGCTACTGAAAGGCACACAATATGGGACTCAATCACAAACAACTAGGCCTGATTTCTAAACCTAGAGAATAAGATTAACCTGAGCTCTACTGCAGCTGAATCCCTGATCTAGGCATTCATCAAATTCCCCTCGACTTTAGCCAGACTAATCCAAAAGTCTGGGACAAAGAAGATCCCATGGGTGAAGATTAAGTTGCCCTAGGCTGGGAGAGGAGTAGGGGAGGAAGCTGCCCATGTAGGACCATTACAGTGACACGAGGCCAGACACTTACCAGAGGCTCTGCCTAGGTCAAATGGATGGGTCCATTTGCATAGGTCAAATGCATTTAAAATACTTAGTCTTCTCAGATAATAAAGTACAGTAGAAAAGAAATAATAAATGTTTGCAAGCTTTGATATATTCTGCAAAAAAAATAAAGTGTTGTTATTATTATTTAGGATACAAACACAAAGATATAGGTAGGATCATGCATTGCCTGAAAGGATTAATATGAGAAATAAATTCAGTAGCTGTAAAAGAGTCTTAAGTATATGCTTATGTGCTTCAACATTACTCGTTAAATGTCATGGAAGTCATATAATAAATCACTTGTTTCATTAACATCCCAGAAACTCAGATGATGTATATATATATATACTACTGCAATCTGTCATTCATGCATTAACTAAACATTCTCTCTCTTCTAAGTTTTAAAAAGCTTCTCTCAGTTGGGTTCCTTGGCAAAGAGAAGGATGCCCTTTTCATCCTATGGTATAGCAGTCATTCCACAGCTCCGATGCACCGTGGAATGAACACCAGCTGCACGGGCATCAGATCTTATAACCGTGGGATTTCTTCTCTTCTCCCCTGCTACCCAGAAAGCCAATGAAGGGAGCTCCTCTCCTCCACACTTCCCTTCCCCGGGTATCTCCAAAATATCTGAGGGCAATATTTTCTCTGGACATCATGACGGACCCAAAGCACGGTGTAGTTTGTTTCAAAGACTCTTAAGCAAGGAAAGAAAAGGGTCTAAGACCTCAAACAAGCAGAATCTGGAGGTTGATTTCCTATACAGACGAGCTAAGAAAAAAGCGGGAAGTCTTTTAAGGATAAAAGAAGACACTGTGAAGAAGACATCAGCCTCGGGTACATACCGAGCTTTGCAGAGAACACATTTCCAAGCAGCATCTCTTCATACTCATCTTCTCACGCTTTATATTTCCAGTGATGTCTAGAAGGAAGGCTGTCCAGAGGCATTTTTCAGAAGGGCTTTTTAAGTTGAGTCACCCATCCTCTCTGTTTAGGGTGATCTCAGGTTGTCCTCCTGTCTAAGGTGGCTGCTATGAACGGAATTATATCCCTCAGAAGGTGAAGCCCTAACTCCCAATGTGCCTGTATTTGGAGTAAGGATGAAATGAAGGTTAAATGAGGTCCTAAGAGTGGAGCCCTGATCCATCTGTATTCATGTCCTTATCAGAAGAGACTCCAGGGAGATTACTTGCTCCCCCTCTACCATGTGAGGACGCGGTGAGAAGGTGGCCACCTGAAGCCAGGAAGAGGGTCCTCACCAAAGTCAAACCCTGTGGGAACCCAGCCTCCGGAACAGTGAGAAAATACATTTCTGTTAAGATCCCAGGTGCTTCGTATGCACATGAAAGTTTGAGAAGCCCTATTCTGAATGACTGATGGACAAGGAATTACAATGAAAAGAGCATTCGGAGGCAGTCCTACCCCATTAGGATATGTGACTGGGCAAATCACAGCTCTGAGCCTTCGTCTTCCTACCTTTGCAAATTGGGACATTGGGCTAGAAGAGCTCTCATGTGCTGTGCAACTCAGTATTTCCACATTCTATCCCAAAATAAGATCCTCAAAGACACAGCCCTCTCTTTTATGTCTTTCTATCACTAGAATGTGGCAGAAGCCCCAATAGTTGCTCAATGATTATCTGCTAATTGATTGACTTGAATTAATCTTAAACTATGTTCACTCGGGGATTGGGACATAACTAACCTTGTCTGAGAGGTCAGAGGACACCAGTATATCCAGTAGTTCCAGTGACTTGAGCCGTGCCCCAGAAAAGCCAATACGTGTATTAGAGCAGCCTCTCGTGGGCTTTGGGGGTAGCGGACTCTGGCAACCTTGGCCCCTGTGCAAACTGCTTTCACAGCAGTTTACGGACCCCACCAACACCCAGTGCCTGTCAAGCCTCCCCAGAGGCCCTGGCAGCCTCTGTAATCCAGAAACAGCTGGAGCAGTTGGTCAGTGGTGGCTAAGGCAATGCATTCACGTACGAGAGCATGAGTGTGGGGTGTGCAACAGTCACCCGATAACACTGGCTCATGTAGGACAGACATTTCTTTCTCTTCCCTTCAAATTCCTGGCTGATGCCATGGGCTGCTCAGGGAAGGCCTCCAAACCCCTGACCCCTTCTCTCCAATTGCTCATCCATCTGAGTCCTCACCATACCCACCCTTACCTCCACATGTGCATTCAGCCCCTAGAGAAGAGGAAAGGAGAAAGTGGGTGAAGGAGGGGAGTGATGAATTAGGAGTTTGGGATTAACATATACCCATTACTATATATAAAATACATAATCAACAAGGACCTATTACATAGCACAGGAAACTCTACTCAATATACTGTAATAATCTATATGGGAAAAAGGATCTGAAAACTAATAGATATATGTGTGTGTATGTGTATAGATATATATATATATAACTGAATCACTTTGCTGTATACCTGAAACTAACACAACATTGTTAATCAACTATACTCCAATATAAAACAAAAATTAAAAAAAAAAAAAGAAAGCGGGTGGAAAAGCATGGACCTTCCCCTTAAGAACCAGACGTTACCTTTACCACTTTCACACTTAACCTCCCGACAAGAGCTAAATCACATGGCTGTACCCAGCTGAAAGAAAGCTGGGGAATGTCTGTTCTGGCAGCCTTGTGTCCACCTAAAAGTCCTAATACCAAAGCAGATGGGTAGAATGCCCCCTGAAGGGCAGCTAGCAACCTCCCCCATAGTGAGCATACATGAAAAACCCCAAGGGCTCCCAGGAGGAGCTTATGGGAATTTTGGAAATGGACTCATATTCAGAAAATACTGGTTTGTGACCCTGTTTCTCACCCAGACTAACTCTGACTTGCAGGTAGTTCAAAACAAGTGCAAAGAGGACGAGTGGTGTTACTGGGTTGACTTATTTTCTGGAAATATAAGATCTTTCCAGAACTTCTCTATTAATTGATATGAGTAAAATTTTCCCCCTTTCCTGTCCATCAGACAGACACAGTCACACCTCAGGATGACTAAGTGTTTTTGTAGTCAACCTCAGAAGATAATAGCTTCAAGGAAATAGTTGGGGCCCCTCTCTGTGCACCATAAATGTCTGACGTGGATTTGGATGCTTTCAATTGGTATTGAATGTTTAATCTCCAATGTTTAATCTCCAGTTCCTGTAAATTTCTCAGAGGTAAAAGCAATAATCAAAAAGTCGATCAATTTGGGCTCTGGAAAATAGTATTTGTGTTCAAACTTCTTCTTTTATGGTTTTAGATTTTATTTATTTATTTATTTATTCTTTTTTTTAACATCTTTATTGGAGTATAATTGATTTACAATGGTGTGTTAGTTTCTGCTGTATAACAAAGTGAGTCAGCTATACATATACATATATCCCCATATCCCCTCCCTCTTGGGTCTCCCTCCCACCCTCCCTATCCCACCCCTCTAGGTGGTCACAAAGCACCGAGCTGGTCTCCCTATGCTATGCGGCTGCTTCCCACTAGCTACCAGTTTTACGTGTTCAAACTTCTTGCCACACCATCTTCCCAAACACCCATAATGAAAATGAGAAGTTAACTGACAAAGGGTCGCCTGAGAAAGTTGTTAAAAGCACAGATTTCTGGTCCCCCTTCTCCAACGAGTTACCCGTGAGTCTGGATTAGGTTCCAGGAAGCTGTATTTTTCAAAAACATTAAAAATTTTACTTTTTAAATTTAAAATGTAATACATGGTTAGATTTGAAGTTCACAAGCTGATCAGGGAGATGTTATCCCATGTTGTAAATAACTGTATTGATAAATCAACATATACAGGCAAACCACTATACATTAATACCTACAATATTTCAAAATATTTTTCACCAAATCTATTAAAAGCATTTTGCTATATGTATAGTAAATATTTGTAACCTTTAATAATCCACTTAATGGATTACTAGTAAGTAGCTCTTAATATACATAAAAATGATTCTGTGGACTTGTATTTCATTTTCTGTAAGAACAGAAAGAAAACATTGAATTTCTATATTGGTCACTAGCCCACCATTGAAAATCACGGTTATGATATTAGACACTATTTTAAAATTGTAGAATAAGGCAATTTTTAAGTGATTGTATCCATTAGTGTTTAACCAAGAAAAAAAAGGCTCCTCAAATATTTACAACAAGGGAATTTATTTCAGAGAAGTGGTTACATGGCTGGCGAACGGCATCAGATTACCCAGAGATTAGCAACAGCAGGAAGCCAGGACTGCCCTTAGGCTGGGGACAAAGGGAAAAAGCAATGCCAACTGAGACCTGAGACCATCACCACCTAATGGAAGCTGGGACCACCTTGGGTGTGTCTGGTAGGAGTTGGAGTCTCAAGGAGGTGCGGCCGCTACAAGAAACACCACCTAAGACTGTGGGGGAGGAAAGAAATGCCCCATCTTCTCCAGCCCCCAGCCCCCCAATTTCTTATCAATTAGCTGCACCCAACAAATACTGAGCAGAGCATGGACAGGGCGAGGAATGGATCTTCAGGTAACAGGTAGAGGAACAGCACAGACTTAGAGATGCTCTGAGGGTAAGTACATTGGTGATGAGGGGTGTGAAGGGAGAGGAAAGATGGTCCAAAACAAAGAAGGCTGCCAAAGATTAATCACAGAAGAGAGAATGCTTGATTATGAAGTTCAAAATGGAACCACAGGTAGTTTTCTCTTATTAATATCAATGTTCTTGTCTCTTCTCCTGTCACACTAAATCTGAATGGACAGTACCTCTGATTTACAATACATTTTATTTTCTTATTCGTTGAGTTTTTAATTTGTAAAAGACAATTTCAATAAATTCTGCATTTTATAAAACTCAGTTCTGGAGATATATATATATATGTATATACAATGGTATACATACAATGGAATATTATTCATCTATACAAAAGAAAATTCTATTTGCAAGAACATGAATGAAACTTGAGGCCATTATGTTAAGTGAACTAAGTCAGACAGAGAAAGACAAATACTGTACGATCTCACTTATATGTGGAATCTTAAAAAGAAAACCTGAACTCATAGAAACAGAGAGTAGACTGGTGGTTGCCAAAGGCAAAACGGTGTGGAAAATGGGTGAAGGTGGTCAAAGGGGACAAACTTCCAGTTACAAGATGAATAAGTTCTGAGGATCTAATGTACAGCATAATGACTGTAGTTAACAACAGCGTTGTATACTTGAAAGTTGCCAAGAGAGTAGATCTGAAAAGTTCTCACCGTAAAGAAAGACAACTGTGTGAGGTGATAGATGTGTCAACTAATCTTATTGTGGTAATCATTTCACAATATATACATATATCAAATCACAAACTTACACAATGTTCTATGTCAATTATATCTCAATAAAGCCGGGGGAAAAGAAGATATTAGATGGAAAATAAGCATATGAAAAGGTGCTCCACATCATATGTCATCAGGCAGATTCAAACAAGTTACCTCGATACACCTGTTAGAAGGGCCAAAATCCAGAACACCAGTAACATCAAACGCTGGCAAGAATGTAGATCAACAGGAACCCTCATTTGTTGCTGACGTGAATGCAAAATGACACAGCCACTTTGGAAGACAGTTTGGTGGTTTCTTATAAAACTAAACATACTCTTACCATTTGAACCAGCGATCACATTCCTTGGTATTTCCCCAAAAGTGTTGAAAAGCTGTACAGCTCAAACCCGTAGAATGTACAACACTAAGAGTGAACCTTAATGTCCACAAGGAACTCTGAGTGATAATGATGCCTAAGTGTAGGATCATCAATTGTAACAAATGTACTGCCTCGGTGGGGATGTTAGTAATGAGAGAGGAT
This sequence comes from Balaenoptera ricei, assembly GCF_028023285.1. Classification (NCBI taxonomy): domain Eukaryota; kingdom Metazoa; phylum Chordata; class Mammalia; order Artiodactyla; family Balaenopteridae; genus Balaenoptera; species Balaenoptera ricei. The sequence goes on from NC_082640.1 coordinate 25,136,114, forward strand.
ATGCATGTGTTGGAGCAGAGAGTACATGGGAAACCTCTGTATCTTCTGCTCAGTTTTGCTGTGAACCTAAAACTGCTCTAAAAATATAAGCTAGTCTTCCAAAAAAAATCTTAAGGAATCTTCAGTGAAACTACTAGAACTAATAAGTGTGTTTATCGAGGTTATAGAACACACGGTCAATGTGTAACAAAAATTAGTTGTTTCTTTATACCACCAGAAATGAAATTTTTAAAAAATGTTTCTGCTTACATTAGTGTCAAAAATATATTAAATATTTAGGAATAAATTTAACAAAAGATATGCAGCAACTATGTACTGAAAACTACAAAGAACTGCTGAGAGAAATTGAAGAAAGCTTAAATAAAGGGAGAAATACACTATGTTTATGAATTGGAAGACATACGCTGTTAAGATGTTAACTTATCCCTAATTGATTTCTAGATGCCATGAATCTTATCAGAATTGCAGTATTTTTTGTAGACATTGACAAACAGATTCTAAGATGTATATGGAAATTCAAAAGACCTATAATAGGGAAAACAATCTTGAAAAAGAATAATAGAGTTAGAGAATCTACCTTTCTTGCTTTAATTCTTTATAGAGCAACAACAGACAAGAGACTGGATATTGACATGAGTATAGACAAACAGGTCAATGAAGCAGAGTAGAGAGTCCAGAATTACACCCAACCCTATATAGTCAATTGATTTTCAACAGAGACACTAAAGCAATTTTTTTTTTAATTTGAGAAATGGCCCCACAAATCCTTAAGTTAATCTTTTCTACTCTTTTAACTTATAATGGATTTATAATGATCAGCTCACAGAAAGTCTTTCTCTTGTTACCTCATATGAACAATTAAATTCTTCTTGGTTGCCCCAAATCCATTTCACATTTTGGCTTTTACACTTATATATTAAAAATCATCTTGCTTCCTATAAATATATTTTAATTTTTTTGTTTTGTTTTTCTTTTTTTTTAACATCTTTATTGGAGTATAATTGCTCTACAGTAGTGTGCTAGTTTCTGCTCTATAACAAAGTTAATCAGCTATACGTATACATATATCCCCATATCTCCTCCCTCTTGCATCAACACTAAAGCAACTTAAGGGAAAATATGAGTGTAGTGTAAGTGCCTGACATTAAGCTTTTGACTGCCAAAGCATCCATTTCAAAAGACATCCATCGTGAGTAAACATATTGCCAGCTGTATGACACAGCTACTGGCAAAACAACCAGATAAGGAACTAGACTGCTCTCCCCCAAGATGTTCCCTCTTTCAGAAAGACCTAGATAACTGACCACTTGAGTGACCCTACTTCTCCCTTCTCACACCCTAATTCCCACTTTCATGCTTTAAATTAGCCAATAAAGGATGAACCCCCAAACCCTAGACACCCAACTTTTTGACCCTAATAAAGGCAGAGTCCCAGGTCCACACTGTCTCTGCCTGTGACCTCACTGTGTGGTCTCTCCAGCATGACCTATACCCTCTAGGACCTGTGAGTAGTATATCTTGTTGCTCAAAGCCCCCTAATAGTTTCTTGCTGAAGTGCATCCTTTGATCATAAAAACCTCAAGAGTTGGCCCAGCCATAAATAGGGGCCCCAGTGGAAGAAATGTCAGTGGAGCTCCCTATGTGTAACATGTGCTGGGTGAGCACCATAGGCCTTCCTAGCCAAGGGCACTACCATCAATAGGCTCAGGACAGATTGAAAAGTAGGTCTTTTAACAAATCGTCTTGAAGCAATTGGGTATCCACATGGAATAAAATTTATCTTGATACCTACCTCACTCTGCACGCTAAGTTCATCCAAGGTGGATTAGAGAACTAACTGTAAAAATTACAACTATAAAACTTCTAGAAGAGTCATCAGAGACTATCTCATGACCTGGGGAAAAAGTAATATTTATTAGACAGGACCCAGAAATTACTAAGTATCAAAGAAATATTGATTAATTATATTTCATCAAAATTTAAAACTTATTAAAAACACAGATAAGAATACAAAAGGGCAAGTCACAGACTGGGAGTATTTGTAATACTTATATCTGGAAAAGAGCTTCTATCCAGAATATGTAAAGAATCCCTCTAATTCAATTATTAAAAGACCATCTCATAAAAACATGGGCAAAGCAATGTGAAGGGACACCTCGCAAAGGAATTTGTATGAATAGCCAGTAAGCGTATGAAAAATGCTCACCATGTTGTCATTGGGGAAGTGCAAATTAAAGTCATGAAGAGATATTACTAGACACCCACTGAAAATGGCTAAAATTCAATATACCGGGCAATCAGAAACTGCATGTATTGCTGGTAGGTGTGTAAAATGGTACAACTTCTTTGGAAAATGTTTAGCAGTTTCTTGTCATGTTTCTACCCTATTACCCAGCAATTCTGCCCCTATGTATTTACTCAAGAGAAATGAAAACATATGCCCACACAAAGACTTGTAAACAAGTGTTTATAGAAGCTTTATTCATAATAGCCCAAAACTGGAAACAACCCAAATGTCCATCAGCTGAGGAGTAAATAAACCTCAGCAAGATTAAAAGGTTAGTGTATTCAATCACACAAAGGACCGTTTCAAGAGACAAGGTGTGCTTCGATCAAACCAGAGGGCCTCTAGGATGCTTTAGGGTGATGTCCTTCTGCCATCTCACCAGCCACCTAAGAGACTGAAATGATTATCCTGAAAACATTGGTAGGTGTGGCTTTTATCAAGCAGAATGGAATCCAGTAAAATTCACGGAAGATCCACAAACTTCTTAAGAAAATTGTTTCAGCAGAAACGTTGCCAGCTTGGGCTAAAAGGGACAAAGATAGCAGGGAATAAAATGAGGCTGTGGCACTCCCCAGGTTCTCCGGCAGGAAGCAGGCTAATAAAACTACTCAGCTGCAAACAGGAGCCACCTTTCGTAGAAAAGTAAGGATGATTCAGGGGGTGGAACCAAGAGCCCAGAAGGTGAATCCATGAACCGGGGAGAATTATTCCCAGGCCTTGAAATCTAATCAGGAAATTCCCATTTGCTCAGCTGGATTTCAGAACTGCCTTTAAGAGATAGGTAGGTTTTTACCTTCCATTTTCCCATTTTTTGAACCACGATATCTGCATCTGTTATTCTGTGCCTGTCCCACCATTGTATGTTGGGAGCAAATGGTTTGTGTCGTTGGTTTCGAGTATCCACAGATGGCGAGACATTGTGGCCCAGCAGCCATGCTCAATGAATTTCATCTAGTAGCCTCATTCCTACCAGGCGCTGATTTAGATTCTGGATTTGAGATGATGACATTTAGATGAGATTTTAGACTTTGAATTGTTGCTGTAGTGGGATGAGACTCTTGGGAACTTTCAGAGGGTGTAGATATATTCATAGTTTACATTTGGGAGGGACGTAAGTGATGGAGAGACAGAGGGGGGCTGTGGTTGGCAGAAATCTGACATGGTCCCCAAGATACCATCCCGTGTTGTACACACCTTGCATAACGCCCTCTCCTTGCTTGTGGGCTCGAACTGTGAATATGAGCTGATATGCTCCCATGATTCGGTTACAAATCAGCTCACCTTGAGTTCAACAAAAGGGGGGGGTAATCTAATCAGGGACACTTACAGAGAAAGGAAGCAGCAGTAACTATGATCTTGCTGGCCTGGGGGGGAAGCAAATAAATGTCCATGTTGTGAACTAGAGCTATCTATTGGGGCCACATGACAAGGAACTGTGGGTGGCCTCTGGGGGCTGAGAGTGGTCCCTGGTAACAGCTAGCAGGATAAGGGGACCCCAGTCAAACCACCATAAGGCAAGGAATTTTCCCAACAACCAGTGAGCTGCTAGGACGACTCTAAACCTCAGGTGAGAGTAGCAGCCCCAGCCAACACCTTCATTTCAGCCTGGTGGGACCCAAAGCAAAGAGCCCAGTTAAGTTGTACCCATCCTCCTGACCCAGGGACACTGTAAGACAACAAATTTGTGTTGTTTTAAGCTAGTAAGTTTTACAGCAATTTGTTATACAGCATAGAAAATGAAGATATTTTTCCTAAAGAGATGCTCTTTAAAAAATAAATATGGAACCGCTTCCTTCTTCCCTGAAATCACACAAAACATGCAACTGAGACTCAGACTGAGACAGGGATGAATGAGGTTCTTTACAAGCATTGACTCATTACTGAGAACGGTGAACATGCAGAGCTGGTGTGCAGAGTAGCCTATTACCAAATTTTGAAATTCTAATATTTTAAGATAAACAGATGGAGGAATGGACAGGTAAGGGAGGCAAAAATGTCTGCCCAGAGCTTTCCCCCAGATTGAACTGACGTGCTGCTACCCACAGTATTTTCACCGTTGTTCTCTACTTCAGACATATCAGATTCTCCACTTCATTCTTTTCGAATTTTCCGTCCGAAGTGATGCATTCTTTGACAATGTTCAGGGAATGGAAAAGGTGAAGTAATAATATTAAAAAAGTGTCACCGCTGGGGCAACCCCATTTTTTATGATACATGTGGGTTCTGAATATCCTTCAGACCAAAATATCATCATTCTAATGCCTGGCTTCACCCACAGGGGCCACCCCCATGGGTTTATGATGCCTCGATTAAGAGATGACACCAGACACCAGTATTTTAAGTGACCGTTTGATTGAAGGCATAGGAGATTTTGGACCCCAGGGGAACACATCATATTAAGATCCCAGGTGGGTGAGAGGTGTCTCTGATAAAGTAAGAGAAGAATTGTGAAGGGGATAAGGCCAAGGAGAAGAGCTTCAGAAGTTGCCCCAAGAGCACTGTCATACAGATGGTTTTTAGGAAAACAGATACATGGAAGTCAAATATCTGGAAGTTGATTTTTTAAAAACTACCTGGTCCATGTACAACCTGGAAAGTTTTCATGTAGCCCTTATTACTTAGTTTGGAAATTGCAAATTCAAATAGTCCAGAATAAAATATCTAGTAGTATGACTTCCAAAAGTATAGACCAGAGCAAAACAGGTCTTCTCCTGTTCTCCTGACTTGGAAGAGACATTAAAAAAAAAACAATTACTGGAAATTACTGCAAGAAAACTTGATTCAAAACAACCAAGGTCTTTTAGTTTCATTTTAGCTACACAGCAGAAAGCCATGTGGGGTGTGTGTGTGTGTGTGTGTGTGTGTGTGTGTGTGTGTGTGTTTTCTTCAGTGTGTCTCTATAACACATATTCTGAAAACCTAGCAACTTGAACTGATAATACAACTGTGAATATTTTTGCATTAGTCAAGTCTTATCTAATATGATAGCTAAACTGGGGCATCCAGGCACAAAGACCCAGCTCAGGGATGGTGTTCATTCAAAATATCCCATTGCCCCATAGGAAAAGCCTGAGCATAAAGTTTCATATTACTTTATCACTCAAAGTATCATCATCCAAAAGACAAATGAATTCAAGGAGATGACCTCTATTTTGATAAGGTCTTTAAAAGTAACAATTAACATATTTGTCCATTTCATTTTGTTCTTTGACTTACAATGTGATTAAAGTCAGGTTTTGGTGCATGTCAGTAGGAAGGTAATATATTTTCAGGATCCAAAGTGAAGTTATACATCTACTCTTTGTTGTGGTATAGATGGAAAGAAGGGTTTGCAGAGTTTCCCTGCACCAAAACTCTGTGAGCAATTCATTAACCTTCAGGGAACTGCCATTTATTATATCCAAAGACAGAGAAAATCAAAACTTAATCCATCTCAGGGGCAGCCGAGGTAATGAAGACAGGTCAATAATATTTTCGTGATTCCGACATAACATTTCAGCTCTTTGATACAAGGACCGTAGCTCACTGAGTGAAATGTAGCAAGGAATATCCTCTATATGTTATTGTGACTCTCCCCTGGCATTGCTTGCCAGAGATGACCCACTTTCCAGCAAGCATCTGGCAAGTCTGTTTAATTTAGAAATTAAGAGCAAATTTCAAAAGCCATGTTGGGGAATGGAAACGAGCCCTAAATTTGGAAGATGTTTATCAGCCAGCGTTCTATTATGTTCCATTCAAATCTGTAAGCAGCTATTACACACCAGTTTACACTTAGCACCAGCAATAACAATTATAGTAATAATAATACCTGCCATTTTTGACTGTTCTGCACCAAGGACTGTTAACATACATAATTTTGTACAATTCTTACGGTAATCCTGTGAGACCAATTTTTTTTGTATCCTTATTTTATATACAGAGAAAGTGGTAGGAGAATTGTGTTATCACAAGGCATCAAGGTATATATACATGCTGAAACAAAAGAATTTGCATCACAGCATTATCATCTTCATATTGAAAACAATTTGGTTTCAGTAAAATACAAGTTTAATCTGTCACGTTTTGTCAATGTTGCTAATTTTTATCAGTTTTACACTTTTCCTTATTTTTAAATTCCAAGTTGCATGTTTAAGAATCGTTAACATAAGGGCTTTATACCCATTTATATTTTTATATTTACATGGGTTTAAATTAAAACTAATTTAAGTCAACAGTATATAATGTATTGTGTTTTCTTTTAAGGGATCTGCATTTTCTCAAGTTTGTGAAGCACTGGAGTACATTTGAGAGCTGTAAGAAGATTAAAAAAAAAAAAAAAAAAGCAGAACTGGTAATGTTTACCCTGGAGGGAAGAAAATTAAAGGTAAAGAATTAAAGAAACACATCAAAAGAGTCTTAAATTATTTAAAAGATTGTTGTCCAAAATAGCGAATTTTTTTTCTTCATACCCCCAAGTGCTAGAGCTGCAATTAATGGGTAGAAGCTACACAAACAAAAAATCAAAGTCGTGGCAAGAAATAATGAGCTACCTTGTGTAGAAATTAATTTCCTTTCATTGGGGGCATTTCAACATAGAATGCTAGTTTGGGTCTTGGGTGTAGACAGGAAGGGTAGACCAGAAGACCTTTAATGTCTCTTCCTGATTTGACACTCTGATTCTTTTTTTTTTTTTAATATTTATTTATTTGGTTGTACTAGGTCTTAGTTGCAGCAGGTGGGCTCCTTTAGTTGCCACACATAGGCTCCTTAGTTGTGGCACGTGAAATGTTAGTTGCGGCATGCACACTGTGAGTTGCGGCATGCATGTGGGATCTAGTTCCCTGACCTGGGATAGAACCCAGGCCCCCTGCATCGGGAGGGTGGAGTGTTAACCACTGCACCACCAGGGAAGTCCCGAGACTGATCCTTAAGGAAAGAGCATTGAAACTAGGAAGACAGAAGACAGAATTCACCTCATCACTATTTCACCGGGGCTAGGTCTGTTTGTGATGAAATCTAAAAAACAAGCAACGTCTCAAAGACACAGAGACACCAATCAGGAGAAGAAAACAAAGTCGAGTAGCTGTCATCCCCAAGAAACCTCCTTAAAAACTGAAGTGAATGCAGGGAGGAAAACAATGAGCAAGTAGAAGACTCCTCTTCTTGGCTTGTGGAAGACGACCTTTCCAGTACCTCTTTCATATGTGTATGCATCTTGATTGGGGTTCTGTCTCCCCAGACTTCCCTTCCATGACCCACTGCACTCCTAAGAAAAACATAAAATTGGCTCATTCCTCACTCCAGAGACGTCCTGATAGAAGAAAAAGTCTTCATTGATAGGAAGATAGTAGGTGAACGAAAAAGAAAACGCAACACTCTGCTAGTTTAAGAAATAGACATTAAAGCTGGCAAAGAACTAGGTGAGTTTGGTGGAAATATTCCCATCCATTTCAAAGTCCAACATCCATAACTTTTAAAAAGGGTCAACTGGAGTTACAGTAAATAAACAAATAGAGACCAATGGAGTCTCTTCCTCCCCTTCTGTGGTATGAAAGTGTGTTTGCAGTTTTAAATTTTTGTGAAATGTAGATAAATGAGAAACACGCTCAAAATTATTTTCCATTTCTGTAATAAGCACAGGTAATATTTCTATAAAGCCATGTTGATTCAATATACCCAACTTGACCTCCAGTTTAAAATAAATAAAACAACCCAAATCTTACTTTTCTCTGGTTCATAGATCGTCAAAGAAAAATGAGTAAAATATCCTGAAATTATGCCTGAGTGGTCATATATTTCCCTTACCTAATGGTTCCATGTTCTTCTAACACAGCACATTCTTTCTCCATTTGTTTATTTATTTTTTGGCCACACCGTGCGGCACGCAGGATCTTAGTTCACCAACCAGGGATCGAACCCACGCCCCCTGCACTGGAAGTGCTGAGTCTTAACCACTGGACCACCAGGGAAGTCCCTAGCACGTTCTCTTTCTCATCCAATTTAATACCACAGTCTACCTTCTCACTGGTCTCAATCCTCTAACCCTGTCTACTTTTCCTTTTTCCTATAATTACCTTTGAAAAAAATCAATAGCATACTTCTTCATTTTATTGTCTTCCCCTGCTAGAATGAGGACACCACGAGAGCAGAGATCTCTACTATTTTTTCACTAATATATTCCACGCCCAAAACAGGGACTGACACACATCAGGCATGCAATCCATATTTGTTAACTGAATAAATGCCAACTGTCTATTTCTTATCTGTTTTTTCACTACATTGTAAGTTCCTTGATGACAAGAACCATCTCTAATTTGTAATGATATCCCAGCAAACAACAAGCACTTAAAAATGTTGAATGAGTTGAGAAAGGAAAAAAGAACAGCCCCTGACATTTAGTAGCTGTCCTGACACTTCTGAACATCTAGGCCGTGTTATTATCCTACTAAACATAAACAATCTCACAGAATACCAACCTCAAACAAGGCTACTCTGAGACCATGATAAAATGAGATGAAGCAACTTCATAATTTTGTCTAAGCACAGAAAAAAACAAGGTCATTATGCCATTTACAAATACCAAAACACCCCTGCCCCATCTCTTGGTTGAAATGGGTGATGCTACTTCTTTACCAATTACAGTTTTATTCTCATTTCACTCTCCCCTCCCTTTCTTCAAAGATTTATTGAGATACTCATAGACATTATTCAATCTAGAGAAAACCTCTATTTCCTTAGATCCTCCCCCAACTCATCCTAATCCTATAATTTGTTCTTTTTAATACCTTCTTACTGGAACACCCCATTTTCCTGCATAATGTGTGTCCTCACTTGATGCAATAAGTAATTAGTCCAACTTGTTTAACTACTGGTGTGTTTTTGGTAGCATTTAGCTGAAAAGCATTGACAGAATAAATGAATTAATTGATGCAAACATTTCATAAGTTACCTGCCTAGGGACTCCTTAATATATTAAACTTTACAACTTCCTGAAGCCATTAAAAGGAAAAGAGTTTCACCCCACTTCTTCTCCAGCGAAAAGCCATTCTCCCGTCTCCAGGAAAACCTCAGGAGATGTGTTTCAATAGGATTTGGTGATCTAAAAGTAAACCCATAAATCAAGGATGAAGGATGTGAAAGCCTTTATGGATCATTTTTAAGTGATCATTTTAAATTATAAAATTAGGTATGTTACACATATGTTGTGTATTTATTCACAACCACAGTGTCATGACTTATAAACCCAACAAATTCCAATTATATCTCTGATCTGTAGCCAGTTACTTTTCCAAGGTATCAATAGACCTCAGCAATTCTTTGAAGTACAAAATAATAAGTATCACTATAAAAATCTGTGTTATATAAACCCAGAGAAATTACAATAAAGGGAGGACAGGGAAGGAGTAAGGATTTGGAAGTCATTCTTGAAGAACATGGCATCCAAGATAAATGCCTGGACAGTACATAAAGGTGATGAAAACAAATCTTATTTGGTCTGTTGCAATAGAGAAGTGAGTCCAGCATACACTGATGTTTATCTTCCATCTGTGCAGAGATGACTGGGCATTTTAAAGGAGAATGCAGGAGTAGAGGGGGGGAGGATTGGGGTTGGAGCAGTGTTAGGGAAGCGGAAATTTACAAAAAGAGGGAAGATGGTTGGTCAATGTGATTAGTCAAGAAGAGGGCCTTTGTCAAGGGTAAGATTGATGGAGCTAGTCTGGAGCTCTGTGTCCCCACACAACTATCATATATGGCTTTTGCCAACATGGTGAATAGGTTACTGGTGTAGACGGCAGTAGAGGCTGAACTTGTCTCCACGACTTCCACACGACCCTCCCTCTGTGTGTAGTATCCAGACAGTTTGAGTGTCTGACCCCATTCTCAGCTTATGGGGGCAGGGGGGCTGGTGATGGGGAGATTGGTGGGTCTGAGCTGGTCAAGAAAGTCTCTGCGCTCTTGGTTCGAGCACCCCAGGCCTTAGCCAGAGGGCACACACCATGCCCATAGCCACATGGGTTCACAAGCGTGGGCCAATTTGTGAGTGGCTCACTACTTCTGCTGAACAGTGGTGAGAGATCACCACTATCTGTGCAGGAGTGATGTTGAGACAGGAGGGACGGGGGCAGCATACAACCTTTAAAAGAATGACAGCCGTTGGATATGACATAAACTGGTTAGAACCAACTAGGTCCAAGATGGCAGAAGACTCAACTTGCAGTGGACCTTGAGCCTCATTATACCCTCATTTTAATACATTAGCTAAATGACACGCCCTCAGGCACCATGACAGTTCCGAGGCTGATTATAAAAGGCCAAAAAGTGGGCAGTGGCCCAATTCCTGGAAATCCCCACCCCATCCTCAAAATAGTTGGAGTAATCCTCTCACTTGCTAGCCTATGAAATCACCCAGCCCATAAAAACTAACCACCCCATATACTGGAGCCCCTCTCACTTTCTGAGAGGGTTCACATTCTATCTATGGAATGTGCATCTCTCTAAATAAACCTGCTTTCACTTTACTAGGGCTTGCTCTTGAATTCTTTCCAGCACAAAGCCTAGGACACTCACTTGGAGGCCCATCCCAGGAGCTCGCTGGAGACCTGGGACGTGACCATTCTCTCGGCCCCAGTCTCGGGCAACAGTGTGGCTCAGCTGTAATTGTTACCAGCTCCCTCCCGTGAGAGCAATCAGGCTGAGGATGAACTGATATACAGAGCAAGACAGAGTGGAGAGAAACATCTGGAACTAGAACCAGAGCTCTGATTGGACAGTTGAGCCTGCGCTGCCTCTAGCCAATAAATCTCCCTTTTAGTTTACGACACTCTGGGTTTTTGCTTTTCCATGTACTACTTTCAACTAAAAGCATCCAAACTGAAATGTAAATTTGAATATGCTCTTTGGGGGAAAAAATAGTACAACCACAATCAGAGGATAAACTCTTCATTTATGTTCAAAGGGCTTGCTACTAGAAATAATAAATTCAGAATTGTTTTTGCAATTTAATGGTTCGGTGTTTCATATGTAAGAAGAGGGAAATTTCCAAGCCTATTACTCCACGGGGAAAGATGGTGTGTAAGTGGAGCCCAAGTAGTGGTCACAGACCACATCCTTTTTTTTTAGAAGTTTATTTATTTATTTATTTATTTATTTATTTATTTATTTATTTATATTTGGCTGTGTTGGGTCTTCGTTTCTGTGCGAGGGCTTTCTCTAGCTGCGGCAAACGGGGGCCACTCTTCATCGCGGTGTTCGGGCCTCTCACTATCGCGGCCTCTCTTGTTGCGGAGCACAGGCTCCAGACGCGCAGGCTCAGTAGTTGTGGCTCACGGGCCTAGTTGCTCCGCGGCATGTGGGATCTTCCCAGACCAGGGCTCGAACCCGTGTCCCCTGCATTGGCAGGCAGACTCTCAACCACTGCGCCACCAGGGAAGCCCCAGACCACATCCTTTGTACTCAGTGCTGTTGCTCCCTGGGCACCTTTTATTATGCCCTGGCATCAATAGTTGGTTATTCCTAAGTATATGTTAAAATACAGTTAGTTAGTGAATGATGATCCCTCTTAACTTCATGTACCATAATGATGGCAATTTATTTGAATAGTTGGCTTAAAAAGCCACCATATTGAACTAGGCATAAACACATTGACACGCAAACACCTTTTATACCCTTGTTCTCTCCACACTCTTATCATTATCTCCTTATTAAACAGCAAAGTTCCCTAGAAATGCCCCAGTTAGACATCATTACTAAGCATTTTGTCATCACTTTCTAGATTAACGTGAGTAATTCTACAGACTGCAGCAATGAGTCAATATCTTGGTGAAACACTTGAAATGAGGTGTACAAATCCCTTTGTAAATTGCTTGAAATCAACGCAAGCTCATCCCTAATGACAGACTACATCACGGTAAAAGTCTGTCTCTTTTCCTCCTAGTGATTGCATGCTCTAAAAGGAGAGTGGATGACTCACAGCCCTTGGGAATTAACTCTCTGACACAGCGTTGGATCCATTTTCAGCTTTACAGCAGTGAGCATTTGGACCAGGTCAGGACACTGGATATTATATTAGGTCTTCTTCCGGTATAGATTAGAAGAAGAGACATAAGCAAAATGTACCTCCCATGGTTGATAACCATCCATGTCTTAAAGGATTAGAAAGAAGACTTTCGTGGTTTCAAAGGTAGGTGCTAAGGATAAATCACCAGGGTTCAGATCCTAGCCCTTCTCCTTCTTAGTTGTATAACCTTAGGGAAATTATTTGATCCTTTTTAAAAAAATATTTCTTTTTTAATATTGAGGTATAGTTGATTTACAGTATAGTTTCAGGTATATAACATAGTGATTCAATATTTGCATAGATTATACTCCATTTAAAGTTATTACCAAATAATAGCTATAGTTCCCTGTGCTGTACAATATATCCATGTTGCTTATTTCTTTTATACACAGTAGTTGTGTCTCTTAATTCCATACCCCCATCTCACTGCTCCCCGCTTCCTTCTCCCTACTGGTAACCACTAGTTTGTTCTCTAAATCTATGAGTCTGTTTCTGTTCTGTTATATACATGTGTTTGTTTTATTTTTTAGACTTCACATATAAGTGATAACTTAGAGTATTTGTCTTTCTCTGTTTGACTTATTTCAATAAGTATAATACTCTCTAGGTTCATCTATGTTTTTGCAAATATTACTCAGCCATTTCATTCTTTGTGATGGCTGAGTAATATTCCATTGTATCACATCTTCTTTATCCATTTATCTGCATCAAAGGAAACTATCAACAAAAGGAAAAGACTACCTACTGAACGGGAAAAAATATTTGCAAATGATATGACCAATAAGGGGTTAATAGCTAAATTTTATAAATAGCTCATACAACTCAGTATCAAAAAAACAAAGAACCCAATTTAAAAATAGAGCTGAATAGACATTTTCCCAAAGAAGATGTATAGATGGCCAACAGGCATATGAAAAAATGTTCAGCATCACTAATCATCAGAGAAATACAAATCAAAACTACTGTGAGACATTGCCTCACACCTGCCAGAATGGCCATCATCAGAAAGACTACAAATAATGAATGCTGGTGAGGATGTGGAGAAAAGGAAACCCTCCTACACTGTTGGTGGGGATGTAAATTGGTGTAGCCACTATGGAAAACAGTACGGAGGTTCCTCAAAAAACTAAAAATAAAACGACCATATGACCCAGCAATTCCACTCCTGGGTATATAGCCAAAGAAAACGAAAACACTAATTCAAAAAGATGCTTGTACCCCAATGTTCACAGCAGCATTATTCACAATAGCCAAAATATGGAAGCAACCTAAGTGCCCATCACCAGATGAATGGATATTTGATCCTTTTTTTTTTAACTTTTATTTTATATTGGAGTAGAGTTGATTTTCATTGTCGTGTTAGTTTCAGGTGTACAGCAAAGTGATTCAGTTATATATATACATGTATCTATTCTTTTTCAAATTCTTTTTCCATTTAGGTTAATACAGAATATTGAGCAGCATTCCCTGTGCTATACAGTAGGTCCTTGTTGGTTATCTATTTTAGATATTTGATCCTTTTAAGCCTCATCTTCCCTTTCTGTGAAATGGGTATAGTAATAGTACCTATCACATAATGTTTTGAGAACTCAGTGCTTAGAAAGTGCTCAGCCACAATGGTTACTAATGGCCAATAAAAGCTTATGGTTTTACAGAGAGGAAAATGATAATCTGATGTAAAAAAATGAACATTAGTATAAATGTTTATACTTATATTTATTCTTACTACAGTCTTAGCATCTCAGAAGAGGCACTTGGGACATTTCTGAGATTTTGAAGTCTGAATGAAGGTAGATCTTTCAATGTGGGGCTTAATTAGGAGTACGCAAAAACCAAGACATGATAGTCCAGGATTGGAGATTATAGCAATGCAAGAATTTCCAGGCAAGAGGTTCAAATAGTCTTGGGGTATAAACTGTAGTCCGATGTTTTCTAAGAGTAGTCTATGGAAATTCTTGAAATGAGCAATAAGTTTATTTCAACTTTTATTTTTCTGAGTGAGTGTTTCCCGGAATAGCAAAATTATGTAAATGAAAAGATTGGAATAATAAAGTCACATTAATGTGGATGATAAGCTGTGTGGATTTCCATTTTCAATGTAAAATAAAATAGAGTTAACCCAAAATTGATTTCCATGGAAACTTTCCTATGATTAATTTTTATAGCAAATCTCAACTCAAATCTTATTTTCTAAAAAGTTCTGCTAAACATCTTTGTATTCACTTAGTACTTCCCATCTATGCATGGAAGAAAAGGAACCATGAAGGAAAAAAATGGGCCTTAGACTACAATTTCTTTTCAGAGAATCCCTATTTGCAGGATGGATAAGCAAGTAACCATAATGAACAGGAAAGGATTACATCAAAGGTCTGGTCCCTTTATTTAGGACAGTCTTGAGGTTTAATCTGGGGTCACACTACTGAAATTCTTTTTTTTTTTTTTTTTTCCGAATGGGAAAATCATTAAAGAGAACATGACACCAATTTTTTCTCCTTATCAATCACCTGATTCCACTGTATTTTCCCAGCAGGTAAGCACCCTCCTGGCTTCCCATCCCTCCTTTAATTTATATTCTCTAGATCCATAGCACAATCAGTCCCATTGCTAACACTTCAAATCTCATGGCCCTTTCTTCCTATGCCCCACTGACCCTGCAAAACACCATCCGTTGATGAACTCAACTATTGCAAATAGAGAGCCATCTTCACCTAAACGTAACCGTGCAAAATTGTTGGTTATTTTTGATAGATAACAGTAGTAGGGAAAGTTTGAAGTGGGTGAGTGTTGGCTACTTCCTCCCAAATCTACCACTTGGTTACAATAAAATCAGGTCACAGATCAAAGACCTCAGCACATGTGGACGTTTTGTATACAATCACTTATTAGCAAGCAGGTGGGAAGAGTTCTGTAAGTTCAGCTCTCTGACCTTTTAAAGGTCTGTCTGCATCTTGCATGAAACTAACTTGACGCAGACAAAACATTGAAGAAACAGGATTCTGCCATCCTTACGTTTGTCACACAATCCGAAAACTTTTGACCAATGTCTAGACCCAGGTCCACTTAGAGATATATTTCGCCCCTGTAAGTGTTAGTGATGTCTCCAAAATATTTTAGGCCAACCATATATCTTGAATACCACTGATCTCACCACTGAGAGCCCATTTCCAACAATGATGTTAATTCATAAGCCTCTAAAATTACAAATAAAAATGTGTCCTTAACATTTATTATGCTAATTAGAGAAAAAGCCTAGTGTTGATCAGGGATTAAAAAGAGTGAAATTCCTTGTGGAATTAATGTTATGAAATGTGGCCTTTTTGACACCTCTGAAAGGTGAATTTCTAAGATGACAACTGACTACCCCCTCAGAGCAGACTTTGTCAATCTTTTGAATCTGGAGGAACCCTTTAAATGATTTCCAGGATACAAGATGTGAAAGAGGTATGATATATGTGTCATATGGTACATGCACATGGAAATTTGTTTCCCTTGTTTAAAACTAAAAATGACTTTTTAACCAATCTTTGCTGGAAAAAAAGGCAAGACACACAAGTTATGCTTAGTTTTGAACCTTTCTCAAAATGAAACTCTTCCTTTCCTTTTCAAAAAAAATTAAACCCTCATAAAGCAAATCTAATGAATTAATCCAAAATAGAATTTAATTTTTCTCAATTTGATGGTTCGATAGATTTTATTCCAAGATTATCAATTTACTTTAGTAAAGGTTATCTACAGCATGAACATTTATTGACAAACAATAAATAGCAAAGCTTCTGAAACCACAAACCAAAGCAATAGGAATAAAAAGTATAGCTCAAGGGTTTCCCTGGTGACGCAGTGGTTGGAAATCTGCCTGCCAATGCAGGGGACACAGGTTCGAGCCCTGGTCTGGGAGGATCCCACATGCCGCGGAGTGGCTGGACCCGTGAGCCACAACTGCTGAGCCTGCGCATCTGGAACCTGTGCTCCGCAACAAGAGAGGCCGCGATAGTGAGAGGCCCGCGCACCGCGATGAAGAGTGGCCCCCGCTCGCCGCAACTGGAGAAAGCCCTCGCACAGAAACGAAGACCCAACACAGCCAAAAATAAATATAAATAAATAAAATAAATTTATAAAAAAAGTATAGCTAAGAAATGATTTGAGGTAACACTTTGAAAAAAAGACTTTCATACTGAGTGATACAGTCAAGCTCAAATACAGACCCAGCAGTTACAAAGTTATGTGTTGATTTTTTCGTCTCTTTGTTAGGCCTATACATGCATTTACAACGTGTTATTTTTGAAACTGAAAATAAAGAATGAAATTTACTTCTTTAAAGTGAAACCTGTGTTTGTTTGGTGCTGCATGAAAATTCAGTTCTGAGCCGAATCAAATTTCATTTTCAACTGAAATGCAATGATTTTTTGCCCTTGGTGCTTGTGATACAAGACAAAGCTTGCTCTTCTATTTGAGGAGTTGAAAACTGCAGCAAAATATCCATTGTTTCCCTGTGACACGCTTCTTAACACAGAAAAGGAGAGATCAGGAAACCTCACCTAGAATATGCAATTGGGCTGCAATGCACGGAATTCTTTCTTCCCTCAGAACTGTGTCCTTACCCCAGCAAGAGTTAGAGAAATGCTCCCTCGCCTGGTCGTGCACTTGTGTTTAAGACAGGGAAAATAGGGGTCAATTTTATTCTTCATTCTTCCAGGTCCTTTTCAGCAAGATTGACATTTGTTGATAGCCTTAGGCCCAAGGAGCAAGGAAAATATCTCAAGATTTTCTTTTACAACATTATTTTTCCAAAAATTCAGTTTTCTTCTAAATCCCAAAATTTGGAGTGAAAACATTATCTCCAGGGTTTTTCAAAGATTTGTTCAGCTGATTCACATGATGAAAAACATCTTCCAATTTGGCGAGTGTCAGTAGCCATCCTTCATCTTTGAAGCATTCTGCAAAATATGGTCTTCTGTATTCTTCAGATTACCCCTAAAACACACTAGTGAAATTTCTGTTTGTAGGAGATACATTTTTTATTGGAGTTTTCACTCATTTTTTTAAAAAAATCTCCAATTGAATTGATCTTTGCCTAATCAAACTAATCATATTTGTATCATCATCCAAAACTTTTTCCATTTCCCCTCCAGTAGTTTTTGACCCAAGCACCTGTTTACCAACAAATCAATGTGTTATGAAGATGTCAGGGTATTCTTGTTTTCCTAAAGAGGGAAACCTCTCACAGGGTGAACCATGAATAAGGTACTTTCAGTACAGACTCTAACACAATTCTTCCAAATTAGATGCTTTGCTTCAAGATATGAAGACAAAACAGAAAATATATCCTGGCCTTGGCTTGTTTTGATCAGGTTTTTGTATCTGACAAGGTTTCCTGAATTTCATCATTATTTACAAACCTTATGAATGACACAGTTGGTGTCAAGCTAGATGAAGATGCTGTTTTCATCAGTTTATTATACAAAACCTTTTCAGCATCCAGTAGCTTGTCACCAATATGTCAACCGCTCACACTGTCTGAGATTGGAAGCTTTTCCATTTCTTACACTGTAAATTGTCCTAGCATTTAACTCAGTATAATTTTATGTGCTGGTTCTCAGCAAAGGCATAATTCATCCTTTTGGAGGCATTAAGTTCTGCTTCTAAAAAACTGCTTTCTTAGCCATCTTACTGAAAGAGATTTTTCTTCATGAATGTCTTACACTGCTTGTTTTGAGATTCTGAAGGCTGTTTAAATAGTACCTTTACTTTTCAGATTTCACATAAAGTATTTTTCAATTTTGCCAGAGTCATTTCTGCCTTCATCAGTTCTTTGCCACAGAGAACACAAAATGGGCCGGGACACCTTGGATGACCCGTAAAATCCATTGATAAGCAGTTTTCATTGTACACACGAACAGACAGACTTCCTCTGTGCCCTTTGATGCGATGAAATGACTCAGAAGATTGTAATTCATCACTTCATCACTTCATCGGAATTGTGTAGGTCTAGATCTGGAAATCTCTTCCATCTCACATGTCATTTTCAAAAAATCACCACATGATACCTCAGACGTGTTGTTTGAAAATATACACACAATAAATTATAGCACAGGGTGCATGATGAAAAGCTGAACCAAAATTGCAAAAAATACAAAAATGTCACAATAAAATTCTCTTCTAACCCGCATAATCCACATCTCACAGTGTTTACAACAGCAAGATGGCAGGAGGGGAAGCTGGGTGGCAACACATAACAATTCCTTCTTTGCAGTGAAAAGTCCATCCAATTTCCTGTTTCTACACTGGGTACAATTTGTTTGCTCCAGTACATCAATCGGGAGTAGGAGAGGTGATTCCTGAGGGAGAGGCTGATACCTCCAGTATAGGGTCCTCCACTACATGCAATATGGCACTAACCAATTATCAACAGCCTCTCCAATTTGCATAGAAAATAAGAATGGACGCAAGCGAATAAACACAACCCCACTGTTACTGCCGTACAATAGGGCTGAAGGAAATTCTTCCAGGGCTGCTAGGTCACTAGGAACACCAGCATTCAATGGCATGCCAAGTTCAGAGAATGGTGGTTACTGCTGCATTCACCACCTCTCACAAAATCACTAGCTAAACACATCCACAGGATTCCATTTGAGACACTCGGTCCTAGAGTGTAGCTTCAGCGAACACGCACATGTATCTTACTGTTTATGCTAAAGTGTTTTGGTTTTTTTTTAATTTTTATTTATTTATTTACTTATTTATTTTTGGCTGTGTTGGGTCTTCGTTTCTGTGCGAGGGCTCTCTCTAGTTGCGGCAAGCGGGGGCCACTCTTCATCGCGGTGCGCGGGCCTCTCACTATCGCGGCCTCTCTTGTTGCGGAGCACAGGCTCCAGACGCGCAGGCTCAGTAGTTGTGGCTCACGGGCCCAGTTGCTCCGCGGCATGTGGGATCTTCCCAGACGAGGGCTCGAACCCGTGTCCCCTGCATTAGCAGGCAGATTCTCAACCACTGCGCCACCAGGGAAGCCCTATGCTAAAGTGTTTTTAAAGTAAAACAACAGAGGTCAGCCTGGTGACCATCTTCTCCCCTCACTGTCGTCCTTAGGCATCTCAGTGTTTCTGAAGACATTCACATGACCGGACTTCAGTAGGGACATGTCTAATGCCATAAAACATTAAGTAGACCCAAAGGTGAGGCAAGAAATAAAACATGGGAGAACTTGGTTTTGTAACTGGACCCAGCAAGGAATTATGAGCTCAGAACCCAGAATCTGGGTTCCAGTGACATGGGCTGACATCACCACCACTCCCCACCTGTCTCTCCAAGTCCAAAGAAGGGAGAAAGGATTCTCTTACCTGGAGGATCTTGATTCCTGGGTACCCCTGAATCTTGAGTTCATCTCTGTGAAACCCCAGGGAGCTATGATCACTTTCCCCATTAAAAAAATGTTTATCTTTTAAAAAGTCTCCTTTACTTTTCGTTTTTGGTGAGGAAATAATGAAACGAAGTGAAAATGACCTTAGGCAAGTCCAAATCATTATTTTCACCAACTTTTCAACCCAGACCAACATTTGGGGTCTGGCCAGGTTCAACTGGCCTCATTTTGAACTCATGATCATAATCTCAAATAAACGCTCATCATGGCGTGGGAACCCTAAGAGGCATCTCTTGTGAGCTTGCTCTACCAGCTTCCCCCAAGAACGGGTTCATACCTTTTCCTCTCTCCTCAAACCGTACATGGACCATCCCTCCATGCCTTCTCCATAATGTTCTTACTTTTGGATGACTCCCCTCATACTTCAGGAACTCCCTCACATCCCCATCGCCAAATCTATAAACCTATTTGCAATTGAGCTGAACTTTCCTTTCTTCCCTTCTGTTAACATGAACGAAGCACCCTCCTTTTATCACTGGCAACCTCTTTGCTTGTGGCCTGGATCCCTCTAGCCTTATCCCTTACAGACTTTAATCCTTTATGTCCTTTATCCCCTTTCTCTTGCATCATCAACTTCTCTCTCAACCAGGTCACTTCCATCAGTGTGAAAACATGTTCTAGTATCTCTCATCTTAAAGACAAAATGAAAAATAAACTCTTGACCTTATAGCTCCTTCCAGATGTTAAGCATCTCTTTGACCCTTTTCACAGAAAAACCACTTGAAATAGTCTCTTTCCACAAACTGTTTCCACTTCCTCACTCTTCAGTTTACCCCAAACTGATTTTCATGTCTGTCACTTCACTGAGCCTGCTGTTGTCCCAGTGGCCACTGTCTTCCAGGTTACCAAAGATGTTGACTATTTTCTACCCTTTGAGCAGCATTTTCTGCAATTCACCATCCCATCTTTTATTTATTTTTTGCTGCGAGAATATTGATTTTTGTAACAGCTTTATTGAGATACAATTTACATACCATACAAATAGTTCATTTAAAGCATATAATTCAATGTTCTTTAGAATATTTACAGATCTGTGCAACCATCACCACAAGTTTTAAAACACTTTTGTCACCCCAAAAAGAAATCCTATACTCTAGCCATCACCCCCTAATCTCCCCAGCCCTCCTCCCAACCTGAGGCAGCCAATAATCTACTTCCTGTCTCCATAGATTTATCTATTCCAGACAGGTCATTTAAATAAAATTGTACAATATGTGATCTTTTGTGACTAGCTTCTTTTGCATAGCATGATTTCAAAGTTTATCCATGCTGTAGCTTATATCAGTATTTCATTCCTTTTTATAGCCAGATAATATTCCATTGAGTGGACATACCATGTTTTATTTATCTTTTCATTTCTACTGGGTATATACCTAGGCGTGGAATTACTGGGTCAAATGCTAACTCTATGTTTTATCTTTTGAGGAACTGCCAGACTGTTTTCCAAAGTGGTTGTACCATTTTACGTTCCCACTGGCAATGAATAAAGGTTCCAGTTTCTCCACATCCTCACCAGCACTTGTCATTTTCCATCTTTTTGGTTATAGCCATACTCGTGGATATGAAGTTTTATGTCATTGTGGTTTTGATTGGCATTTCCCTGATGACGAATAAGCATTTTTCATGCATTTATAGGACAAGTTTAGATCTACTTTGGAGAAATGTCTATTGAAATCCTTTGCCCATTTCTTAAAGTGAGTTACTTGTCTTTTTATGATTGAGTTGTGTTCTTTATATATTCTAGATACAAGTCCTTAATAGATATATGACTTGCAAATATTTTCTTCCAGTATGTGGGTTATTTTCTCACTTTCCTCATGGTGTCCTTTCAAATACAAAAGTTGTTAATTCTGATGAAGTTCAATTTATTTTTTTCTTTTGTTGCCTATACTTTTGGTGTCATATTTAAGAAACCATTGCCTAATCCAAAGTCACAAAGATTTACTCCTGTGTTTTCTTCTAAGAGTTTTAAGTCTTAACTCTTGCATTTAGGTCCATTTTGAGTTAATTAGTATATATGGTGTGAGATAGAGGTCCAACTCCATTTTTTTGCAGGTAAATATCCAGTAATCCCATCATTATTTGTTGAAAAGCCTATTATTTCCCCATTGAGATAATAGTTTTGGCAATCCTGTTAAAAACCAACTGACCATAAATGTGAGAGTTTATTTCTGGGTTCCCAAATCTATTCTGTTAATCTTTTTCTCATAACACCTTGTTCTCTTGGCTTCCAGACCATAACAATTTCCTGGTTTTTCTCCAAACTTTCTGTCTCCCATGTAGGTTCATCTGCTTCTACCAGCCATACATCCAGGATTTAAATTTGTCTATTCACCTGCTAATGTGACATGTTCACTTAGATGTCTCCTAGGCATTTCACACTTCATATGTCCAAAACTGAACCTTTGCTTTTCCCACATATCAAAGTTTTCTTATGCAAGTCTTCCCATCATAATAAATGGCATTTTCATTCACCCAGCTTAAGTTAGAAAGATGAAAATCATTCTTGTCTCCTTTTCCTAACTTCATCTGTGTCAGTTAGGATCTAGTCAAAAGACAGAAACCACATTAGTTATTTTAACAGAAAGAATTTAATATGAAAAATATTAACCAAATGTTAGATAATCTGGAAAGGAAACACAGAGACATCACAAAGATTGTAAGTGAAGGAAACAGCTACTGCTCTAGGGCTAAGTACAGGGATATGGTTGGAATTACTGAAAGTTTCAGATTATGAGACGCTTGGATGGGATATTCCATGGAGCAGGGACTTAGACCTCTAAGGAGGAGTCCCCAGCTAGCTGTTGCTGGTATCTCAGGCTGGGGGTGAGGTGGAAATGAAGCTGAATCTGAGATTGTTAGGAAAACTGCAAACTGAAATTCACTGTCGCAAACTAGATGTAGAACCTTTGCTAAATTAATGCTGGCAGGAACAAGAAGGAACAGGTCTCTTCTTACCCTCCAGCTTTCCAATATTCCTTTAATGTCTCCTTTTGCTAGAGCCTAACAGGTTGGGAGCTGACAAAGCAGAAATATGGTTTTGAAGAGTCTCCATCTTAGTATTAAAAAAAAAAAAAAATCAAGTGTGTAAGGGTGGCTTTGGAGCTAAGAAACATTAGCTTAATAACCGGCACAGTCCACTATTTTGATTACTCAGCACCCATACATCCTATTGTTTCCACCTATGTTCTCTGGACCCTACTTGCCTCTCTAAATTTGATCCCCAATTCTCAGTGCTTTGGCCATTCTAACTTTCTTTCAGATCCTCAGATTCACAAAATAAATTCGTACCTTGGGGTCATCACACTTTGCCTGGACCACTCTTTATTCCCATGCCAGATTTTTGCCTAGCTAGTTCCTTCTTATTTTTAAGTCTTGGCTAAATTATCTCCTATAAATAATGGGCTTCCTAGACCATGCAGTCAAACTATCAACTGACCTTTGTTCACAGCACTTTGTTCTTTTCCCTCATTGCACTTACTGTATATTTTCATTATATGTTTATTCCTGTGACTATTTGTTTTATGTCTGTCGCCATCAATAGAATGTAAGTTTCAAACTTCCTTTGTTCATCACTTCTTATATAACACCTAGCACAGCTCCTGACATTTAATAATGCCAAATAACTACGGGTTGGATGGATACCATACTGAACCAATTCACTGTGTTACCAGAGCAATCATATTCACCCAGAAAATAATAAATTTTGGGTTGGGTAAGTGTTGGGTCAGTAAAGGGGGTGGGTGGGTGTGAGAAGCCTAGTGGGGAGGATGGTTTTCTCACCCCCATGGTAAGCACAGTGCACCAAAACCAAAGTTGCATTAAAAAAACAAATTCAAGAAACAGAGTCATAATCACCTGGGCAGGGGGACAAAATGCACACCTGCAAGAACTAGAAATTGGGAAAGGTAAGTTCAGATTATGAACACTTTGAAAGCTAAGCACAGAATACGTAGCTATTTGATTTCCTCTAAGAACCAGGCAAAAAGGATTCACCTTCTGTTGCAGTGGCACTAATCTAGTTTAGCCATTAGGAAGTTCTTCCAATAAAAGCTGTGTGTCATTGGAATGGATTAACAAAGGGACTGGTAACATATCTACTTAGTAGAGGGAAGGGAAAATTTGCAACCTGAAAGTAAAGAAGAAGAATGAGGGAGTGAGGTTTCTCAAATTCCCATACAGGTTGCCCCTTTTCTTCTTGTTTATCACTGGCCCATCCTAACTGCCTCCAAACAAATCATTTTCACTACAAGGATAAGTGTCTACCAACACCCTTCACCAGATTATGAGGGAAATTGATAATTTATAGTGGGAATGGCTTCATGGACCCCAGGCTCAGAAGGACAACACACGTGATGGCATGTTCTCCTGTCTCTATCTTGAGATTCAAATAATTTTTGAACAAGGGATCCTGCATTTTTATTTTGCATCAGACCCTGCAAATTACGAAGCCGGTCTTGCTCCCAGTGTAAGTTCCGGGCCATGTTATGCTGAAACAATATCCAAACAATATCCAATCACCCTTCCAATTCCTGAGATTTCCACCCCTGCCCCTCACTACGGGTGATGTCAGTACTGCTACACAATAAGCCCAGATGGGAAATCACACTAGCTTGAATGCCCCAAGATAAAGCTCACAAACTAATAAATCCTCTAGAGATGATTTTGCATGTAAGTAAACGAGAGCAGAGGCAGCCTCTGCTTTGGGGACATTTAAGAAGATGTACTTTAATGGAAGCTGCCTCTTTCCTTTCTCTATTACCTCAGACCCCTGGCCTCAAACCAGCTGGAAACAGTGTGAATTATCAGTGCGTTATTACCAATCCTAGTTTTCTTCTTAAAGGTTTGTATAGTTCTAGTTCTCCAAGTGTTTTCACCAACCGTTTATCATCTGATCGTCACAGTATCTGTGCGGTAGGCGGGGTGGACCTTACAATCCCGTGTGGCAACAGGGTAAAGAGCAGATACGGGAAGGCAGGCAAACCAGGGTCAAATCTTGTCTAAACCACTTCCTTGCCTATAAAATGGAGTTCTATAGAAATTTAACATGAATATGTGTAAACTGCAAGTACAATGCCCGGCATGTAACATACATGTTATGTTACATATACAGGAGCTTTTGTTGTATGCATGCTTCCCTGGGGGAATTAAGGACAAGCATGGTCCTGATTAGGACCCATCTCACATCATCCTGGCTGAGACCTGGCTCTGGCAGTTCCCAGAATGCACCTTGCTCTCTCCCAGCCCTTTGGCTTCCCACCTGCTTCTCTGTCAAAAATTGCTGCTGCTGTGTTCCATCTGGCTAACCCCCACTCCTCCTTCAGACACATCTCATGTGGTCCTTTTTCTGAAACTTTCCCAGAACAGCCCTCCTATGTCAGGTGATCCTTCTTGGGCTCCCATCTTCCTCTCTTCTTATCACCATGGTTGCACAATGTTGAGCTATAGCTGTCTGGTCCCTACTTTGTCATCTCTGTTGTCTATACTGACCTATAGGGCAGGAGCTGTGTCTTTAATCTCTGTTTCTGTGGTCTCTGAGTAGTTACTCAACAAATATTTGCTCCTTAAATGAATGAATAAACAAATGAGTTTAAAAAGGTAAGGAGGAATTAATTAATTTGCTATGTGTGTGTATGTGCCCCCTGGTAACAGAAGTGAGATGCAAACCAGCCTTTATAGTATCCTGGAGATAAGCCAGCATTCCATTTTACTGCTGAAATCAACAGGACACAATTTCTCTAAATAAAAAGGTTTCTTGAGTTTCCAGGAATCTGGCCTGTGACCACAGGCATAGAAATGGTAGAGGGCTGAATCTGGGTTGGGGGAAGGAACGTCACTCGATTGCAAAGATCATTTTTCTTGGCACTAGTCAAAGAAGAGGTCAGAGACATCTGCGTGTCCCAATGACATCACTTGGCCCTGCCTTGCACAATAGAGGAAAAAACTGTCAGGGCAAATTTCCCATTTTTCTAGACATAGCTGGGTCACGGCCAAGATTTTCCTCCCCTCTCCCCACCCCTACTGGTCCCAACACTGAAAATGGCTCTTGGAACCCTGGATAAAATTGTCCAGAAAAAGCCAAATTCTTCATCAGATTTGCAGCCATGATTTCAAGGCACTGTTCTATCCATCTTGTCCCTTTATGCTCCCATTCCTGCAATCAGCTTCCACCCAAGAGAACCACCCTCTTCGAGGTGAGGGTTTTCATCTCTAGGCATTTCTTTATACTTAAATTATAGATGCACAGATTCTTAGAGCTACATAGCGTTGCTTTACATTTTTCAACGTTATATGTTATATCATGTTGTATGGATTCATCTTTAACCTACTTGTGTTTTTTTCAGTATGATATTGTCAAACTTACGCACATGGATATTTGCAGCTCTGAGCGAGCATCAGCCCCCTCAGGTGAGTATCACATGGCACAGCTGCTGGGTCACACGTGTGAGCCTGGTGGATGGGAAAGCAGAGGACACATCACATACAGGTCTTTGCTGCTTCTCATCTCAGGGTAAACTTGTAACCGGATGTCACAGGGCTGGGGGTATCTGTGGTCTGTTTTATCACATGTAGACGAGGCTGATCTCATTTCCTAAGCTTTATTCACATGTGAGTCTATAATCCAATAGTCTGTTATTGCCAGAAGAACAGTAGGCTGGAAGTCAGAAACCTCGATTCTGGTCCCTGTTCTTCCATAATAGCCCATGGGACCCCTGGCAAGTTACTCACCTTCCCAAACCTCAGTTCCCACGTAGAGCGTAACTTGATTTCCATAAGCTGTACAGGTCTGGGGGAAACGTTTATAAGGTAGAATGCAGTGAAATGGTTGAACTTTGTACAGAAGGACCAAGGGATAATCACTTCCCAGTTGGGGGTAATCAGGCAAAGCACTTAACTTTTCTAAGCCTCATTTACCGTCTCCCCACAAATTGAGAAAATAACGATTCAATTATATAATGCATGTAAAGGGCTTAGTCCAGGCTGGCACGTGAAGAGTGATCAATGGCACATAGTGTTAGTAATATTTCTCTGGGGATGATCTTTTCTCTAATGTAATCTCAGTCCTTCTGAAAGTCTGCCCCGTACCTACTTCTGTGAGCCTTCAGAGGATGTCTTCCATCTCCTGCTACAGATTAAGCACCTGAATCCATCAATGTGACCATGATGGCCCTGAGACCTCCACCTGCCACAGCTGGAGCTCTGCTGGTTCTGACACCATGGAGGCAGCCCCCAGTGCCTGGGCCACCAGCTGGTAGATGCACTACCTTTCTTATCACATTTCCCTGAATTAAAAACAAACAAAAACCTCTCCCAGTCCTTATTGTTTCCTTTTGGCTTTTCAATCAATTGTTGATGTTTATTTTCAACCCCTTTTTTTCTGAGCACTCATGGAAGTCGGGCTGGGCAACGAGTCGGAGTGACAGAACTTTGCCCCTCCATCTCCCAGCAAAGGTTAGTTTTGTTTCTAGATCTTATGTTCCTTACTCTCATCTCTTAAGATGAGTTCTTTCCCAGGAAGCTGTGGGGTTCCTCAGGAAACCTGGTAGCCACGCCCACCTTGGCTCTGGCCAGTTAGGAGCTGCCTCTAGCCTCTATCTGTTGCTGCAGATTCCAGTGAGCCCTTTTCAGAAGAGCATTTCCACCTCCAGCCTACAGAGGCCTGACCTTCAGCGCTTTTTAAAGACACTTACCTTTCCCTCGTGTACATACTTCTCAATGCCTTGGGGAAGGACAAACCCTCTGGATCCTCTTAGGGGACATAGTTAGGGAGTATGGTAGACAGAATCTTTGCCAACAAAGATGTCCACATCCGAATCCCCAGACTGTGAACCTGTTACCTCACCTGGCAAGAGGGACTTTGCAAGGGTAATCAAGTTAAGGATTTTGAGATGGGGAGGTGATTCTGAATTGTCAGGTGGGCCCAATGTAATCATAAGAGTCCTTGTAAGCGGGAAACAGACTAGTCAGCGTTAGGAAAGGAGCTGTGAGGATGAGAGCAGAGATATGGGTGTGTGTGAGGCGGATTTGAAGATGCAACCCTGCTGGCTCTTAAGGTGGAGGAAGGAGCCGTGAATCAAGGAATACGGTGGAAAAGGTAAGAACACGGTGCCCCCCCCCCACAACCCCCGGGGCTTCCAGAGGAAACACAGCCTGCCAACACCTTGATTTTAGGACCCCTGACTTCCAGAACTGTGATGAGATACCTTTGTGTTGTTTTCGACCGCTAAGTTCATGGTGATATGTTACAGTAGCAAAGGGTAACTAATACAGGGGGTGAGTGAGCACATTCAACATAATAAACCCACTGCAGCATTTCTATCTCCGTAAATCTTTTGATTCCTTCGTCTGCCTTAAGCCAAGGCGTTCTGGCGTCTCAAAGCCCTTTCGTCTGAGTCTGCGTTTCAGTCATTCCTCCAAGCAAATATGGAGAACCATTTTCAGCTATGCGAGCTCACACACTGAATCCAGAACCTCCAGTAAGTGTCCTGTTTGATAAATTCAGCCTAATGTAAAATGGCATTCCTTTCTTCCTGGGTTATGCCATTTAGAATCCACTCCCACCCCTTCTCCCCTGGTTCCTGCTGATATAATGAGCAAGTCTTACAATTCCTGAAGTGTGTGAGCCTTCTCCTCCCAGGTCAGGCTTGAAACTCCCTCCCTGAGTCTTGCTGGGGAACCTGATTCTAGCATTGTCAGACTAGAGAAACCAGGAATCCCCCGTTAGGTCACCACCCCAGGTGCTCGCGTGACATAAAGCAACAGGGGAGGAGGATCTGCTTCTGCAGGTGAGGAAGCTTCATTTAAGCTTGGAATCTGCCCAAATATCCTCCTTCCAATCCTCTCTCTCCCAATGTTGTCCGACTTTCACAAAAGAAGATAGTATGAGGCCGGAGAGGACCTTCGATGTAACTCAGAGACCCACGAAGGCAGACCTCATCTGATTTCTAGTTGCATCAGCCTGTGGCTATAAGACACGAGAGGTTTTTAGAGCGTCCGTAGACGTTCCTTGGTTCTCTGGTTCTTAAAAATAGATGTTAAACCCTGAACTCATCGTATATTTTTTTCATTAAGCTTTCTGGCGGAGTAAAAAACATAGCTCATATTCTCTAGGTAGGATATCCCTGTTGCTTTCAGATCCAACCAGATAAGACCACCGTCTCCAAATTCCCCACTTTTCTGGGAGTACTGATACTAATTATTATCAGGGTAAAAGTTCAGTTGCAAAGAATAGACTCCACGCTAGCGGGTTTAAGTAAGAAAAGGCCTTTATCACGGGCTGTTAAACACATTCCAGAATCATTAGGAAAGCTGCAGAAACAAACTCCGGGCTGTACTTCTAAGAACAACTTTTAAATTACACTGCAGTATCTGGCAGCTCTTGCCTCTGCCACAGTCCGATGTCAGGAGGCTGCCAGCCCAGGGATAGGAGGCTGCCAGCCCAGGGTTTGAAGGCTGCTTGCATGCTCACTGGTCCCAGAACCACACTAGCTCTGCTAGGACCCAAACAGACAGAAAGGAGGGTCGTTGTCCATATCACATTCAAGTCCCAAGCAAATGTTTATGCTCAGCAGACCTACATCACATCCAGAAAACCTAAGTGCAAGGGAGTTCTAGGAGATGTAATCTTTAGCATCCCAGCCTCCGCTCTAGGAAGGCAGGTGAAGAAACCAATCCATAGCGTTTG
This sequence comes from Balaenoptera ricei, assembly GCF_028023285.1. NCBI lineage: Eukaryota > Metazoa > Chordata > Mammalia > Artiodactyla > Balaenopteridae > Balaenoptera > Balaenoptera ricei. The sequence goes on from NC_082640.1 coordinate 25,165,536, forward strand.
CTCACTTTCCTTGAGGATTCCTAGGTGAAGTACCATCAAGAACCATCAAGGAGGGACTTCCCTGATGGTCCAGTGATTAAGACTTCGCTTTCCAGTGCAGGGAGTGTGGGTTTGATCCCTGGTCTAGTCGGGGAGCTAAGATCCCACATGCCCCAAGGCCAAAAAAACCAAAGCATATAACAGAAACAATATTGTAACAAATTCAATAAAGACTTTAAAAGTGGTCCACATAAAAAAAAAAAATCTTAAAAAGAACCATCAAGGAAAATTGTGCAATGCCAGTAACCTGAGGCAAGTGGCTGCACTGAGTTTGGGACATGCCAAGAATCTCTTCTTGGCAAAGGAGCTGGGTGTCAGAGCAAGGAAGGAGAACCAGTTGTCTTGCAAGTGAGGAAGGCAATTCAACCTCAGTGCAAGTAATCTTGGTTCAGAAATTTGAACTCTGAATTGTGTTCCATTGCTATCTTTTTGTGTTTTGGATTTCTCTTCATAGTTACTTTTATCTTATTTTTTTAAGTTCTCTAGTTTTATTTCAGAAAGAAAGAGAAAAAAGATTATTCAAGATATATAGCCGGAGCAATAGTGAGAGAGGAATGGTTCCTACCAGAGGGGAATTCCCTCTGACAAGCTTCTCTCTTTAACACTTCTCAGCTTATGTTGAATTTGGCAAATGGGAGCCAAAGATGTGTGGTTTTTATTTTGAAATTTGGATCTATACAATTAACTAAGTGAAAGCTAGCATGTTATATGAATGCTGATTAATTACTCCTCATTTAAATAACAACAATTAAGACATTGTTCAAGCTGTACTGGTTTGCATATGCAAATGGTGTTTTTCTCCACTATGCGAAACTCACTGATCACAGCTGCATGAAAAATGTCTGCTTTATGAAGTTTCCGACAATTTTCACATGATAATGCTTAGTTATGCAGAATTGATGAGCATCTGCAAATGAGGAGATCTGACTTTCATTTATGTCTACCTTTAACTCCTAGAATTGCCCAGTTAATCCTTAACAGGTCTTATGAAGAATAATCATTTAATGGGGAATCAAATAATAAAACATTTAAACTGGGATGCACATATGTGAACGAGCTTGAGAATGTGTGTGCTTCTAATAAATGGAGTTTATGGAGCCTTTTGATTTATATAAGAGCAATAATCCCTGAGAACCCCGAGCAGCTCACATTGGCAAGAGTCTCCTCCATGAATAAGACTGTCCTTGTTTTCTCTGCACCTTTTTCCACTTTCCCATAAGCATTTTTAAACTGTACTGTTTTTCTACACTGAAGTCATCAAATTACCTCAGAATTTTGCAATAAAGTCAGAGAAAGGCCATTATTGAATCACAGCTGAAACAGCTGCATAAGCTGTTTTAACATCTCCCACACTCTGCCACCAGAAACCATTGGCTCCACTTGAAAGTTTTTCTCAGCTCACACCAAGACTGGTTTGCTATCATTTATTTGAATGTATATTGGAGGTTTGCACGTCTTAAAAGAGAAAACTGGCTCTAAGCCTCCAAACCCAAATCCATGGTAAGAAACCATCTCCCTTTTTTACCCAATTACTCGGTCTGGAAGCCAAATATGCTCTGAAAGTAACCTTGGGCATTGGTAGAAATCCAACGTGGATAATTCTGTTAAACAAAAATGTATCCAACTTTTCTCTCAATTACGCAGGTCCAGCCACAAACCACACTGTTCCTCTGGGTCTTAAACATTGGGTGATTGACCTGAGACTTTCTGAGAATTACAAGATTAGCATCTGTGGCTGAATATGTAACTGTCTCCAATTAAAGGCTTTCTTCTTCAGTGCTGTGCTATTGATTAATTTGTCATCTGTTAGCATATTTTCTTATGTTTACTACCTAAGAAACAGTCCCAGAGAGGAACTCTCTATGAAACACCTCATCGATGATAATTTAAAGTACAATGGTACATCTTAACTACTTTTTGGAGAGCAGATGTGATGCTGAATAATCAGTTTTATTATTCATCTGCTTCTCTCTTCTCATATCATTCACAGACAATATTTATCAACTGGATAATTTCTCTTATATGATCAAGGAATTAGTCACATATGCTGGTAGTGTGTAATTGGGGGAAAAACATTTCCTAAGACTAAGGGGAGTTGATATATATTGGAACTGACTAAACTAAATATTTTATTGATTCTTATAAACTACTCAAACTCATTCAGATGTTTCATGTTCTCAGACGGTTATCATTCAGTGCCTCCCTGAAAATATATCAAGGGGCTCCTGGGGGCATCAACACCTTCAGTTGCAAATAGCATCTATCTCCATAACAAGAACACCTTCCATGGCCTGGCTTCCTTACCTGGCAGGAAGGCAGTGCCAGGTAAGGAGGGCAGTGTTTCTCTATCTTCCCAGAATAAGAACTGACTCCAGTGAGAACGCACGTAGGAAATCTACACGTTCTTAAGGACCAGATTAATCAACCATGTTTGGTAGCTTTCATATAAGTACATGGGAAAACTTGCTCCCATGCTATTTTTGATCATCTATTCTGGAGAGGGCGCAATGGTTTATTTCATATGCCATCCCCAATGAACTAACAGTAGCTCCCTGGAACACTGGGTTGAGAGGATTCTGAGGTTGTGTCTGAGCTTACTAGGAAAGAACCTGTGTTGCAGACATCATCTCTGCCTCATCTTGCTCACGTCTTTTGCTCTGGCCAGTGCCTCAGCAGCACCTGTGCACAGGTGAGGGCTGATAGGACCTCACTTCAGCCGCCTTGTGCACCTTTTGTCTTTTGTCCAGGGACATCTTTGCCCATTTTGTGAGGGATGTCTGCTGGGACTGGGTTGGCCCTTCTGCCAGTGGGCAAATTGCTGGGATAACCCTTGACCTTGGGCTGGGAGCCAGTGACTAAGTACTCCATTTCTGCCTTGGACAGGCAACGCCGAGGAGCATTCTACACCATTGTTCAGGTGGTCCTTAGGGCTGAGCCTCAGTTGCCCACAGCAGTAACCAGAACCGTGGGGCATCCATAGGTTGCCTTCCCCACCTTCCCTCTCGCTTTCTCCTCAACTCCCCACTGCTGTCCTCTGAAACCACATCTCAAAGTAAATTATTTCCATAAGAATTCTTATTTCTAGTTCTGCTTTTGGGGGGAAATCCAAGCTGAGGAAAAATGCCATGCTAAATTATTGGGGTTAGCCCTGAGTAAAGGGTTCTTAGGGAGCTAAGCTCTAAGCCACATAGTTGCCACACCTGGTCTCTTCCACCCTTTATAATGATTTAAACTCTAATCAATAACAGAGCAACTCCACTGAGATGATTGGTCAATTGAAAATTGTTGTCATCCTGTAAAGTTTGAAACCAACCACGTGTTTTACATTGAAGTTCAATCTTTGGTTCATTATCTCTAAAAATCAAGACAAATCGCTCATTCTCATCATCATCCACAACATCAACAACTTATCTGAGTGTTTCTTCTACGTGGGTACATTTTAAAAATATGATCTAAGTGTTGGTGGGGAATCAAACTTGCAAGACTAAAATGTAAACGAGAAAGAAAAGACCCAAGGGCAAAAGTTAATACTATGAAATAGCATATGCTAAAAACTAAATAAATGGCACAAAGAAAAGATTGTTAGCTTTAGGGTGACTCCTCGGGGAAGAGGTGGAACTTGATTGAGTTGGATGTCCAAAGGTCTGAACAGGCAGAGGAGTAGATGGAGGATTCCAGGCTGAGGACTGGTTTGAGCGAGAGTGCAGCATGGGATGTCCATGGCGTGGTCAAGAAACAATTAGTCAACTAGTGTAGGGGAGAGGACATTTATGGAAATGAAGAAATCTGGAGAGATAGGTTGGTACTAGACTATGGAGAAACATAAAGATCAGAATAAGAAATCTGGTTGCTTATTCCACAAGCACTAGAGTCTTTTTGACGATTTGTTGATTCAAACAGCTGCCAATTATGCTTGAACCCTTTAGACCAGGAGCAATAAGAAAATATCTCAGGCCACATGGTAGAACACAAAGAAGGAGACCACAGTCTGCTCTTGAACCACACAACTGCTCCCCCCAAATCTTGGGAAGAGTAAGAAGTGAATGTGGAAATTTTGAATAATGCTTGAACACAGGGGAGGCAAGAGGCAAGAGGCAAGACCTTAGAGTTTGAGCCTGAAGCTTCCAGCCTCGATACCAGTGGTTTTTCTGAACAAAATCACTGATTTTTACAGAAATCATCACCTCCAGATTCTAAGACTTAGAAGATGCTTCTAAGAAAGAATGTTTACAAGGCATTAAAATTTTAACCACCTAATATACTCAAAGACTTTAAATGATAAAATAATTAGGCAGGCAGGATGGAGCAGGAAAAAGGCTTTAAAATCCACAGTGAGAGGATGGACTCAGCTGCCTCCTTGTAAATTTAATTTTATTTATTTTTTCTTATTATTTATATTTGTAATTCTACTAAAAATTCATTCACTCAACAAATATTCTTTGCTTATTGTGTACCCTGGAAGGTTATCAGAACACAGGCTTGGTATCAAATCTGCATCTAAACTCATTTTCTGACCATGGGATTTTGGCAAATTGTGTCTAATTTCTGGCCCTCAATTTTTCTTTATGTAAAATGGGAGAAATAATACCCACCTAATAGTCTATTATAAGAATTACATTTATAAAATGCCTATAGTAATTGAACAATTAAAGGCAGCTTAAAATTTTTGAAGTTTTCATTTTCCATATTATCCAAAAAATATGAAAGGATTAGTACCATATGATAGGACATTAGCTAATCTCCTAGCTATAATTTCAGCAATTATGATGGGCTCTGCCTATAGAAGTAACTGGTTATAATTTAAATGTCTCCATTAAATCTTTAAACTTCTGTAGGAAACATAAATTCTAACTTATAATTCATTTAGGGATGGCCAAATCAATCTCCATGGATTTAGTTTCACTGCTCCCTTCTGACTCTAAAAGAAAATAAGCTGAAAGTTATTTGTTTCATGTGATTCTACTCAAATCACTTGGGACGTCTGCTTTCCAGTTTCTCAATGATTTAAAAATTCTTTCAAGCATTTTGGAATATACAATAACTTTTTTAATGATTTTTAAAATTTTATTTATTTTTATTTTTTATTTTTTGGTGCGTCGGGTCTTAGTTGCGGCACGCAGATGCAAGGGCTTCTCTCTAGTTGTGGCGTGTGGGTTATCTCGTCTCTAGTTGTGGCACACAGGCTCCAGGGCGCGTGGGCTCTGTAGTTTGTGGCACGCGGGCTTAGTTGCCCCGTAGCATGTAGGCTCTTAGTTCCCCGACCAGGGATCAAACCCGCATCCCCTGCATTGGAAAGCGGATTCTTTACCACTGGACCACAAGGGAAGTCCCTGAAATATACAGTAACTTTTATCTTGCTCTTCCCATTCTTTGAGATTCAGTTATTTAAGCTTTTAGTAAATGATCGTTATGATTCTATTACATCAGCAACTCATCCTAAAATTTTCTACAACTAATCATTGAAAAAAGCATTTTAATACTTAGATTTCCTTAGGCAGAGATGCAATTGATAAAAATTCCAGAAATTAGTAAAATCCCCAATACTTATTAATAAGCCTGTTATCTTTGATAGTATTGTGGTGATATTTCTATTGAGTAAAAAGCTTTGTGCAAGTTGGAAAAATACTTAAAAGTGACATTATCAGGTGTCATTTTTTTAACCAAAAAAACCCCAGAAATACAAGAAAGCACATCAGAAACATGATAGCCTTAGTTTCAAGAGTTGTTTTTGTCTGGAGATGGAAGAAATTCTACCATATTTACCCATAGTTGACGTGTCTCCATCAGTTAGAAAGGAGGGCAAGGTACATAGCAAAATGTGATTTCAGTCAGTAGCTTGAGTCATCCAGCAAAAAGATTTTGGCCTTATAGAGTCTCCTTCCAAGGATGCTGTGCAAGCAGGTATTTTCTTCACAAAGGTGAAAGCAGTCACTGTTCAAAACCAACATGGCTAGGTTGAAAATAACAGCAACATCTGTGAATTTCTCTGCAAACCCATCAGCAGGAGACAGACGGTAATTTAACAACGAAATAAACAAAGTAAATGACTCTACAGAGAACTCCTTTATATAGGATGGGCTATGGATGCTGATGCGATCAAATGGCTCAGGCTGTCCCACTGAGTTTGCAGTTTCTTCCCCAAATGTAGTGCCAAGTATTGTGGCTGCCTCTATTACCCCCTGGGTCTGAATGTCCCCTACTTCCAACCACCCATCTGCTACTCCATTCAAAGAGAACATCTCCACGTTTCCCAAGCACATTATAAACTTTCCCAGCTTTGTATCTTTGCTCGTGCCATTACCTCTTCCTGGAATGACTTGTGTTTATTTCTCCCCTTGGAGAAAGCCTACTTATTCTCCGAGATCTTGTTCACAGCATTATCACCTCCCCTCGGAAGGCTTTCTACTCAGCCCTTCTCCCGGAGGCACGTTATAGAACAGTAATTTACCTTGTGTTATAGGCTTAATTGTGTCTCCCCTCTCCATAATTCATATGCTGGAGTCCTAACCCCCAGTGCCTCAGAATGTAATTGCATTTGGAGGCAGTCTTTAAAGAGGTGATTCAGGTTAAATGAGGTCAGTGAAGTAGGCTCTACTCCCATATGACTGGTGTCCTTATAAAAAGAGGGGATTAGGACAGACACGCACAGACCATGTGAATAAACAGGGAGAAAGTGGCCATCTGCAAGCCAAGGAGAGAAACCAGCCCTACTGACACCATAATCTTGGACTTTCAGTCTCCAGAACTGTGACAAATACATTTCTGTTGTTTAAGGTGCCCCATGTGTGATACTTTAATAACGCCCAGCAAGCTACTACTTCTTTCTAGCTCCTCCCACTAGAATTTAAGTTCCCAAGATCAGGGACTATGCCTCATCCCCACAATATATACTCTATAAGTATTGGTAATTTTAGTTAAAGTTCATTATAGCGAAAAATGACAGGTGGTATAGCTGGAAGGGAAGTTAGGCTTGGATTGCGGAGGCTACTAACTGCTGAGGGAATCACAGGAGGCTTTATCTGAGATATGATCAGATTTTGGTTTAGACCAATAAGTCACTTAAGGGCAAAATTAAGGGTGGAGCCAAAGAGCTGGGAGGCCTTTGGCATTGTCTGGTCGAAGGATGAAGAGGCTGAGCCCGAGCAGCACAGGAGGAAAGGAAAAGAAGGAACGCATGTGCATGCGAAAGACAACCAGAGGCAGAACCCACAGAGCTCGACCCCTTGAAGAGAAGGCGTGAAGGAGAAAAAAGAAACAGGGGAACCAAAAAGTACTCTGAGGTTTCCAGCTTGGAAGTCTGGGTGGGTGGTGAGTCAGCTAATCAAGACAGACGTACAGGAGGAGAGTCAGACTTGCAGGCAGGAGGTACGAGGACACTGAGATCTATGTAGGTGTGTTAGATTTCAGGTGCCTACAGGTGTTCAGATGGGCCAGTCCAGTTAAGAGCTAGACATTTAGAAACCAATAATGTGCTTTTTGCAAACTCTATGGCATCTAGAGGACAAGAAGCTATGCATCAGGGAGATCAGCTCGGTGCTTTGTGACCACCTAGAGGGGTGGGATAGGGAGGGTGGGAGGGAGACGCAAGAGGGAGGGGATATGGGGATATATGCATACGTATAACGGATTCACTTTATTATACAGCAGAAACTAACACACCATTGTAAAGCAATTATACTCCAATAAAGATGTTAAAAAAAAAAAAAAAAAAAAGCTATGCATCAGACGCTCCTGCAGGACACTTAGATTTTCAAGAAAGAGAAAAGAAGAAAGCACCTCGCAGAATCTGTTCTGGCAGGAGTGGTAGCTCCGGGACTTCCCTGATGGTCCAGTGGTTAAGACTCCGCACTTCCACTGTGTTCACTGCAGGGGGTGTGGGTTTGATCCCTGGTTAGGGAGCTAAGATTCCCTCATGCCTCACAAGGCAGCCAACACAAAAAAAAAGAACCAAAAAAAAAAAAAAAAGTGTGGTTAGTACCAGTTGTACGGTGCATATAATTGATGGGGGGGGCATCTATTTCCTGCTCCTCATGTATCTTTCCAAGTGTGATTAATATCACACTTCTGGCTTCTCTCTGCTCCTTCACTGCCTCCGTCCTAGGGAGGTGGAATGTCTATTCTGACTATTAAATTGGTGAAGGATAAAGTAGGCAAGCCGACTGAGTTCCTCCTTCCCTCTTGGAATTGAGCCTGTCCACAGGTCCCGTGACTTCTGTGGGCGTCACCCTGGGGAGACTACCCCTGTTGGGGGGGCCTGCCCTGGTTCAATGACACGGCTGCGAGGTGGTAAATCTTCCCAATTCGGAGGTTTAATTACCAAGCTCATTTGACTCTAATACTAACCTTAGTATTTTAACTTAGCTGTCATTAGGAATAAAGATATTTGTTCTCCAGTTGCCACTGCCGACTAAAAAAAATTATTCACAACCTAAAAGTTGTGAGTTGTGTTTTATTCGGTGGAAATTTTTAGGACTTCAAGCCCGGGAGACAGCATCTCAAGTAACCGTGAGAAAACTGCTCCGAGGAGGCAAGCGTGGGGTGGGGGGATAGCTAGGATATCTGAGTTTTACAACAAAGGGCAGGTAGTCTGAACGTCAAAAGATTTTTGTTATTAAAGAAAACCAGATATCTCAAGTTCAGGAATTTAGTGCTTTTCTATGTATGGGAAGATGCAAGAGTCTGGGCACACTGAAATCATTCCTTTGATATGCACCTTAGCTATCTGGAGCCAGTGTCCTGTGTTTTCACCTCCTGAGTTTCCTCAGGGCTCACCTTAGGGAGTGGCTTCAGTCTGATGGCTGCTAGATGGCAGGTATTCTGTTTCCTCCCTGAGTTCCCTCAGGGCTCACCAGCTCACTATAGGTTGTGGCTGCAATCGCTGATGACTGTGACATCCTTTGTTTACTGATATGGCAGGCAATATTCCATTTCTCACCACTTATTTGTCTTATTTGTTCAGAACTCGGATGGGAAAAGGCAATAATATTTACCAGGCCACCTTAAGACTCCCTCAGCAGAATCCTGGACGCAGGGTAAGCTGTGGGTTTGTATACCAGCAGTAACAATAGCAGGGTCTCCAGTCGTGAAGGATAATGTGTGCATTTGTTCCTGGCTGCATGGTCTCCATGCTTGATTCCATGGCCTTCCTGGAAAATACGTGAGCTAAAAAATATCCTTCAACAAATGTCTTTTCTGCTTAAATTAGCTCTAGTTAGTTTTGTAATTGAGAGCCCTCACCAGTACCCTGTGAGTCAGATGATATGATAATCTGGAGCTGCAAAAGTATGGTCACTCTAGCTAGAACAGATGAATGGTGAGTTACACTGATTCTAGAAAAAGTCGTGGAGGATTTTAGGGGGAAGAGACAGAGCTCAAGAGTAGTCAAGTATCTTGTCTTAGGGAGAGAGTGCCTGCAATAACAATAAAAGTCTTCCAGTGGTCTTGAGAGGCATATGTGCTTGTAAAGAATGGGTATAGCAGTTACCATCATTGTGGTACGGTTTTATGAATTCTTTTCCAAAGCTCTTGTCGACTTAAAAACATGCACAATGTGAGAGTTCTGAGTTAAGTTTTATTTGGGGCAAAATGAGGACTGCAGCCCGGGAGACAGCATTACAGATAGCTCTGGAAAACTGCTCCAAAGAGGTAAGGGGGAAGGTCAGTATATATGTGATTTTGGTGAGGGAGGAATACATGCAATCGAGCACATATTTTTTTTTGCGGAAGGTTTCTGCTAGTCACGAGGAGCAGTCGTCACCATGAAGGATTTTAGTGCTTTTCTAGATATGAGGAGATACAAGAATTGGGCTCATAAAATTGGCTCCTGAAAAAATCTAATTATCTGAAGACCTGTTCTGCCAGTTTTCCCCAGAGCACAAAGGGCCTCATTTCTGCTCTCCACCTGAACTCCTTTCAGGGGGTGTTGGAAGTCAGCAGCTGCAACAGCCCGTGATTTAATCCTTATAGAGGGAAATGGCAAGTGCCATGGAAAATGCCAATTTGTAGTTGACACTGTTCAGACAGATACTTCAGAATCCAGATTTTCTTCGTTTATTTTAGAAAGCTAGTATGGTGCATATGCCACATATTATACTGTGCCTACCTTGAGGTCTGGGGCAAAATTCTATAATTGAATATTCACACTAAATGGAATAAAGATTACAAATAGACTCATGTCCGTTTACTAAACGAGTTTCGGCATCAAACTGATGAAAAATACTTGCAGTTTTCTGAGGTTTGGGGATGATACCGAGCAGGGCCCTGTGGGGCTCCTGGGCACAAAAGCCTTTCTGTGCCCCCCATTTCTTTGATTACAGGAAATAGGCTTCATTCAGCCTCCATGACCTTCCCTGAGTTCCAATGGACAGATTTAAGCAGTTGCTAATTAGGGAAGCGAGGGAATGTGAGACCACGGAGAAACAAACAGTCAAGAGAAACAATAGTGCAGCCTTGGGGCAGGGTGCTGGTTCCCCCTCAAGGGATACACATAACAATACCTTTGAGCTATTTTGCAGACACTGAAGCCCCCACCAGGTGGGAGAAGTTAACTGCGTGCTGCCCACAAGCGCGTAGACCCCAGACCGGTTGGAACCAGAAGGTCGATGATACTGACTCCCACTTACCTCACCACCAACCAATCAAAAGAATGTCCACCAGCTGATGGCGCCCTCTTTGAACCATTACTATAGAACTTCTCACTACCTTCTCCAACTGGGGGCACATAGTTTTTCAAGGCAGGAGCCTGCTGTGTCCCCCCTTTGAATGGCAAGTAATAAAGCTATCCTTTTCTACTTCACCCAAAACTCTGTCTCCAAGATTTGATTCGGCACTGGCGTACAGAGAAGCTGAGCTTTCAGCATCAGGGGTTTTTTAAGCTGTGGTTAAGGAATTGTATGCCTGTGCTGAATTTACTCGCACTTCCATTCACTGAGTAAATAGCTGACCTTGGTTGCATTTCCCAAGAAACTTTCCTACTGGTAAGAGGATGAGATAACCAGCTAATGACCCTAATCCTAATGGTCTTGGCAATAATATTTCCCAGAGTAAGTTTATATTCTTAAACTTTGCCTTGACATTAAGGAATAAATCTATGCAACTGCCCACTTGACAACAGCAAATGTATATCTAAGGCTTCTCCAATGTAACGTGACCACAACAGAGCTCTGAATTTCATTCACATCACAGTCAATGGGCACCATCATTCATCCAGTTGCAGAACAAAGCCTACAAGACTCACCTTGGTCCTCTCGTTCACTCATTCCCTACATCAAATGCATCAGCCCCATGTGTGGGTTTGAGTCTTACTTTGGAATGTTTTTCTCTTTCCAAGATTATTTTTAAACCTCCCCCATGCCAAGGCTTGCCTAGTTGTGTCCACTGGAACTCCAGTCAATCATGAGAAAATTCCCCTCACTCTTTGACCACGTCTGGGCATACGATTTTCACCTCCCTGGCTCTCTTCTGAGGACCTGCCTTACCGGAAGCCTTCTCGAGCAGTTGCTGCGTTATCTTTGATACCCTTCATGCCACGGGGTCTGGAGGCTGGGGCGTGCTCTCTTACTCCTCACGTTTGCTTCCTGAAACTTCTGCCTTCCTGAAACTCCCTCCATTTGAATTTTATGGCAGCAGATTAATACCCTGACCCAATTTCTCCTCCTTGTTGCCTTTATCCATTTTCCCAGGGACACTCTCCCAAACCCCTTGGATTTTTTATCTCCTCTCTTGCGGTCATTTCTGTGACACTATTTCCATCATAATTCCAGATACACATAAGTGATCCTTCTAATGTGCCCTCAGTTCCTTGACCTTCTCCTCCTATTTTCTCGTCCTTTAAATGAACTCACTCCCATGGTCCTTCCCTTGACCTTGTCATTACAAATAACTGCAAACCTTGTATTCCTTGACCACCATCTTCTGTCTTTCTAGATCACTTCTTCTAGTATTCTTGCTCCAACCAACCTTTCAAACCCTGCCAACATTGGACCTTCAGTCCACCTATCATACCACCATCTTTACTGTCCTTCTTCCCCTCATATCCCCACATTGACTTATTACTCGTTTTTACGGAGGTGATTGGATTCCAATTTTCTGAGGGCAGATGATCCCTTTAAAGTAAAGAAGTTGCTCTTTGTTTTTATTTGTAAACATATTAAATACTTCTTATGATGTGAGAGGACTAATTAAATCCAGTATTTCAATATCTAGTATAATCAACAATATGACTATAGTTAACAATATGGTATTGTATATCAAATATATATCAAACCATCATATTGTATACCTTACATACACACAGTTTTGTTTTTTGGGTTTTTAAAAAATTAATTAATTTATTTATTTTTGGTGCGTTGGGTCTCCGTTGCTGCGCGGGCTTTCTCTACTCTTTATTGCTGTGCGCGGGCTTCTCATTGCCATGGCTTCTCTTGTGGCGGAGCACGGGCTCTAGGCGCATGGGCTTCAGTAGTTGTGGCTCGCGGGCTCTAGAGCACAGGCTCAGTAGTTTACACACAGTTTTTTTTTTTTTTTTTTTTTTTTTTTTATGGCTGTGTTGGGTCTTTGTTTCTGTGCGAGGGCTTTCTCTAGTTGCGGCAAGTGGGGGCCACTCTTCATCGCGGTGCGCGGGCCTCTCACTATTGCGGCCTCTCTTGTTGCGGAGCACAGGCTCCAGACGCGCAGGCTCAGTAATTGTGGCTCACGGGCCCAGTTGCTCCACGGCATGTGGGATCTTCCCAGACCAGGGCTCGAACCCATGTCCCCTGCATTGGCAGGCAGATTCTCAACCACTGCGCCACCAGGGAAGCCCTACACACAGTTTTTAATCGTCAACGCTACCTCAATAAAGTCGGGGGGAAAAGAAAATACATAAATAAAAAATAAAACATTTGCTATTTGGTTTTATTTGTAAGTGGATTAACTACTTCTTATGATATGAAAGGATTCATTAAATCTGCAGCCATTCAATTCTTTCATATAAATATATAAGCGAATGTATTTCACATGTGTAAACGTATTGTGATTAGCTACTTTTAATTAATTCATCTAGATACAAATCTTGTTTGAGTGATTTCTGTGTACCATTTTTTGGGGGATGTGATAGAACACAAAACAGGAAAAAAATGATCCCTGCTGCCATGGAGTTTATGTTCCAGAAAAATGAAACTAAGTGGGAAGGGGGATAGGGAGGGGTGCGGGGGAGGGGAACACATAGGGAATAGTGTGTATGGATGGATGGCGGAGGGTGCTCTTAGGGGCTGCGATTTTTTTTTTTTTAAACATCTTTATTGGAGTATAATTGCTTTACAATGGTGTGTTAGTTTCTGCTTTATAACAAAGTGAATCAGTTATACATAGACATATGTTCCCATATCTCTTCCCTCTTGCGTCTCCCTCCCTCCCACCCTCCCTATCCCACCCCTCTAGGTGGTCACAAAGCACCGAGCTGATCTCCCTGTGCTATGCGGCTGCTTCCCACTAGCTATCTGTTTTACATTTGGTAGTGTATCTATGTCCATGCCACTCTCTCACCCTGTCACATCTTACCCCTCCCCCTCCGCATATCCTCAAGTCCGTTCTCTAGTAGGTCTGTGTCTTTATTCCCGTCTTGCCACTAGGTTCTTCATGACCTTTTTTTTCCCCTTAGATTCCATATATATGTGTTAGCATACTGTATTTGTTTTTCTCTTTCTGACTTACTTCACTCTGTATGACAGACTCTAACTCCATCCACCTCACTACAAATACCTCCATTTCATTTCTTTTTATGGCTGAGTAATATTCCATTGTACATATGTGAGGGGCTGCGATTTTAAATAGAGTGATCAGGGAAATACTTGCTGAGAAACTGATGTCGAGACCCAGACCCGAAGGAGGTCTTGTGCAAATGTCCGGAGCAGAGGCTCGTCTGGCATGCAAGGGAGCGTGAGGAAGCCGCCGGTGTGGCCGGTGCTGAGTGAGGAAGGTGACTCAGCGGGGTGCTGGGGAGCGGGGCTGGGGCAGATGTCAGAGAAGGGAACCCCTGCAGGGCTGGGCAGAGGGGCGTTGCTTGTGACGTGGGCATCAACAGGGTCCTTGGGCTGCATGCAGAGAGGCTGCAGGGGAGGGTCTCCCCAAGGCTGTCTTGCATTAACACAGATGCCACAGACATCTGTGCTTGTGTATAAACATGAGCATGCTGATACCATCTTGCTCGGTGGCAGATAAGAGCCTGTCAGATGTAGAACAGCCCACTCTGCCTTTCTTGTTCTACTATGTTGCTGTTCCCTCCAAGGCTAAACCCACATGTGAAAATCAATTGTATCTGTTCCTCTTGACACATTACAGAGTTTTATGTACCATATTCTTATTTGACTGTGATGGGTAAGGCAACCAGAAGAAAAAATTTAAACTGTCGTGTACTTCTTTCTCCACTTGTACAGCTTTCCCTGGCAGATTTAGCAGATGGCTTCTTGAACCAATGCATAAGATTTAGTCAAGGGTGGTTTTCCCCTCACTGCTAGGTAACCCAAACATCTGAAAAGAGGATTTCCAAGGTCAACATGACAGTGTCTTATGAAAATAGAATCTACATAAAACTTACTTGGCATCTCTAATAGTTTTTGATGGTTCCATTTCAGAAACTTCAGAGTTTGTTTTTTGGTTTTTGGTTTTTTGGGGGTTTTTTTGTTTGTTTGTTTCTGTTATTTGTTTCTGTTTGTTTGATTTGGTTTGTTGCTTGCATTTCCTTCTGATTCACTGTGAAATTCAGACATGGGCTCACATCATGAACTTAGCTGGTGCTTTTTACATGTTTACTAAAGAATTCATTAATTTCAGATATAGAGTAAACTCAACTGATCACAGTGGAAGACAGAACCCTTGTTGAAAATAACCATGAAGATAAAATGCTGGATAGAGGAAGAGCTACTGTGAGGCCAACTTGCTTCAAGATGGGCTCTGATAACGCACACTTAGAGCTACTTGGGAAATGGGAAGGGTCACCTAGAAAGACATTTTCTCCAAATTTCCCAGAATTTGAATTAAAAGAGTGGCTGCTTGAAAACATACTGGAGGATGGAAAATGTCCAAGACACTGACACCTCCGCAGTTGTGTGTCCACAGCTATATTCTCATGGTGACAACAGATGCAGTCAGGCTCCATTTTCCAACAACTTTTGAAATGTGCAATAACTAACAGTGTTCATCTCAAGAAAAAAACTTATAACACGGCTTTTCACGGTTAAACACTCTTACTGAGCTACACTTTTTCTATTTTCTAGTGGAAATTATAACCACAGGTTACCATGTTTTCTTTCCTGTGTTTGAAAACCACATGTGTTTGAGTGAAAACATGAAGGTGAATAATGAAATGGAAGACTTTAAAATACTAGGTACCTGTCGCTGGAAATGAAAATGTCTTTTCACTGACGTCTTCCTTTGCTGCAAGAAATCCTAGTAAGTTGAAAATGGAGCTTTGAGTCCATCAATCTGAGCTGAATACAAATTACATTTGATTATCCAGAGTAAAAAAAAAGTACTATTACTTGTCAGAATTAGGTTATTTTGTACCGTACAGATTTTTTAAATTGAAAGGAGCGTTATCTAGTCCATCACTGCATTTTACAGCTGGGGAAACTGAGGCCCAGGTAGATGGTGGGACTCCCCCTTATCCACTGGCTTGCCAACGGTGAAGCCCAGACGTGAATCTGGAGTTTTATTTCTCTGAAATCCATAAGCTTTACACACACCACCCTGTCTCTCTTCTTTTTTTTTTTTAATTAATTTATTATTTATTTATTATTTATTTTTGGTTGTGTTGGGTCTTCGTTTCTGTGCGAGGGCTTTCTCTAGTTGCAGCAAGCGGGAGCCACTCTTCATCGCGGTGCGCGGGCCTCTCACTGTCGCGGCCTCTCTTGTTGCGGAGCACAGGCTCCAGACATGCAGGCTCAGTAGTTGTGGCTCACGGGCCCAGTTGCTCCACAGCATGTGGGATCTTCCCAGACCAGGGCTCGAACCCGTGTCCCCTGCATTGGCAGGCAGATTCTCAACCACTGCGCCACCAGGGAAGCCCTGTCTCTCTTCTTAATATAGCAGATACTATTAGAAAGGTTTGGGAATATACTGAGTGCTTACAATGGAATTTCCACATGCTTTATTGAAATGAACTCATCCCTACAAGGTAGGTAAGTGGAAGCAGAGAAGTGTTTAAAATGTATTGAATACCTACTATATGAGCAGGAACTTTCAGTGTCCTAGAAAGACTTTGATAATCAGGATTTAGCTGCTATTAAAGGTAAAGAAAAAGGTGATGATGCTCCTTTAAGGCTGAGAGTCAGAAACCAAATATGTGGACATTTATACTTTTCTAAATGCGTGGCTTGAAAATTCCATCTATTTCTCTGGCTTCCTCAACAACACCAGAAATACCCACAGGACCACGCTGAGCCTCTGTCACAGGACGCATCCTAACGCTCACAGGTTTGCATGAGGGATGAAGGCTGAGGGTAGGTGGGTTGGCCGGGAGCGTGCAGTCCATTTGAACCTGGACCACATGGACCTTTTTCATACCGCACCCCTCTCTGCCTCTCAGCCCAGATGGTGCCTCAGGGTGGCTGCTCCTTAAAGATTCCATCCCACACCTGGTCCTGGATTTGGCAGTTGCAGAAACAATTCTGTAATCCATACCTGATGCAAGAGCATGCACTATCCATCATGGAGGGTCCACCCCACAAGATAACTAGTATTCAGTTAATCAGGAGATTAAACCACAGATCAAATCAGTTCTTCACGAGCAAAGAAATATTCGAAAAAACGATAATATAGGAAAGTAGGTGTTTTCAAAAGGATATAAAACTTATCCTTCTGCAGTTTAGCAACATTATCTTTTGAAATAAACGTTTTCAGCTCCCTAAGATTTCAGTTTAGCAACATACCTTTTGAAATAAACATTTTCAGCTCCTTAAGCGTATAATTAAGTACAATTGAACAATTCAGAAGACAGACAAATTTTTATCAGCCAGCCCTCCTTTTTCATATTCTTTATCAACTCTCAGGCTCTCTATCATTATAAACCTTATCTTTAATTACCTCAAGTAAAAATCTTCCAGATGATTCTTTATTGTCTTTATATTTTTGTCTGTATTTATATTTTATGCCAGTTATTTCATGACGCTTTAATCTCATAGACATGTTACCGCCCAAAAAGCAACATTGATGGGTCATAACTACTCCCATTTGTACTTTACATTCGTGATTAAAGTCCATTTAGAAATTGGCACAAACTGCCTTTCACCCAAGTTGGGAAATATTCTAATTTTAAAAAAAATTTTTTAGGCATTTACCCACTGACTGTAGTGTGGACTTCAAACTATTTTTTACTGAATTTTTGCCTTTATAGAACAAACATTGTGTATTATTTACTCTGTACAAGGTGCAGTGGTGGGAAACTGGGCAGGGGCGGTGGGGGGAACAGAGACAAAGACACAAGCACAAATCTGGGTCTGAGATGTCAGTGTGCTACCCTGGAGAGGGGCGGCAGGTGGATTTCAGAGAGAGAGAGAGAGAGAGAGAGACTACTGTGAAATCAAGAGGTCGGGGAAGCCTCACAGAGGAAAAGGAGCCTAGAATCACAGCAGTGAGTGTCCAAAAGGAGTGGAAGCACCATCTTGTCTAACTCCCTCATCATCAAACAAGGAAAAAGGACTCAGAAGGTATCAGTGACTTGTTTGAGGTCACACTGTCATTGAGCTTAACTTGTGGCATATTGAGTCACACAGAGAGAGAGAGAGAAAGAGAGGTGGGGACAGAGAGGGATAGGGAGAGAGAGAGAGTGACAGACCCAGAGAAATAGAGAGAGACAAAGAAAGAGACAGAGGCGGAGATAGAACGAGGAGAGAACTCACACATCTGCCCTGCAGTCTCACTCGCTGAGTTTGTGAACTCACCGTTACCTGGGACACCAATCCTGTTTCAGGCTACAGAGAAAGGGCTTTATGGATATGATAATATTATATTCCATTTGCAAATAACCCTTTTTAAGTCAGTTTTCCTAAACTGAAACAAACAAAAAAACCAGTTTACCCATTTCTCCTTCCACCCCCTGCAAATGTCAATCTGTTCTCTATTTTGGGGCTTAGTATTTTTTGTTTTTTAGGTTCCATATATGAGAGATCATATGGTATTTGTCTTTGACTTATTTCTCTTAGCTTAATGCCTTTGAAGTCTATCCATGTTGTCACAAATGGCAAGACTTCATTCTTTTTTATGGCTGAATAATAGTTCATATTATTCCATTATATATATATATAACATTATATCTATCTATCTATCTATCACAATTTCTTTATTCATTTATCCATTGATGGGCATTTAGGTTTTTCCCATATCTTGGCTATTGTAAATAATGCTACAATGAACATGCAGGTACATGTATCTTTTTGAATTAGTGTTTTCATTTTCTTTGGATAAATATCCAGATGTGGAACTGCTGGATCGTATGGTAATTCTATTTTTAATTTTTTTGAGGAACTTCTGTTTTCCATAGCACCAATTTACGTTCCCACCAGAGTGTGCAAGTGTTCCCTTTTCTCCACATCCTTGCCAACACTTATTTCTAGTCTCTTTCAGATAGTAACCTTTTTATTGGGGTTGACACACAGAGAAAAGTACATAAGCCATATATGTGCCATGAGATGAATTTATGCAAAGTGGACATATCTATGTAACCAGCTCCCACATCAAGTGATAAAATATCACCAAGCCATAAGCCATTCTAATAGCATAAGCCATTCTAATGCCCGTTTCCAGAAACTACATCATCCACATCCCTAAATGTAATAACTAATATCTTGACTTTTCATGGAATAAATTCATTATACCCATTTTTGAGCTTTATGTAAATGAAATCACACAGCATGTATTCTCTTAGGCCCGGCTTCTTTCACTCAGCAGGACAATTTCTGAGATTCGTTCATGCTATAGCAGTAGTTTGTTAAACTTCATTGCTGCATCATGAAATGTGGTACATCATGATTGTACACGTGATGCAAATATGTTGTTCACATCTTTTAGTGCGTGTATGTATACGTGTCTATGGGTTACATACTCAAGGAATGCCTGGGTCACGGAGTCTGCATATGCTTAGCTTTAGTTAATACTGCCGAACAGTTTCCCCAGGTTGTACTAATTTGCATGAGAATTCCACTTTCTCCACATCTTCCCCATGATGTACATAATGGAGTCACTATGTCCAGAGTTACAAAGTAGATCATGGAAATTTTGGAATTTTCTTCCTTAGCTGAGAAATAAAAGGAAGAATTTAAGTTTGGAACCATGGAAGAGGTCTCCATGCTATCTGAATGAAATCACAAGGAAAAGAGAAACTATGAATCTGCAAAAGGTAAGTAAATAGAGGTTTGGAAAAACAAATACATGTACAATAGTTATTTAAAAACTCTTTTAAGTGCTTTGATACTCTATGGAACGTGAAAAAAGGCCATAATAACCTCAAGAACCTGTTTAAAGACTTTCCGTTGATTAATTGTCTGGTTTCATTGGCGCTGGTCCTCACTACCTTCCCAGGAGAAGTGAAAACTTGGTAATAATGTAGCAGCTGGAATGTGGGGCACCTTTTGCTGTTTCACTCAGAACCCTTTTTAAGTTCTTAAGTTTTTAAGTCTTCTTAAGTTTGCTTGGCACGTCAGGTCACATGACAGTTTCTCAAGCAACAGCTTTCTTGTTTTTTGCTTGGAGAGGAACTTTCTTAGTGTGATTACAATTTAATCCGAATTTCTGCAGCCCTCCCCAATTTATGTAACACTCAAAGTTATTTACTTAATCTGGAAATTCAGTATTAATTGCTTTCGCCTGACCAGAAGCTTTTCCCTCTGGTTAAAAGTGCATGATCCAATTAGTAAACAGGGAGTTGCTGGTTTTCTTTCCTGCACAGTAGAAACTACTTGAAACAAGTGACATGTGAGGAAAAAAATTTAAGCCATTCTGTGGAGTTATAAGGGCAGGTTTAAACAGTATCATTATTCATTCTTTAAGATATTTGTGTGTGGGGAGAGTAATTTTTGTTGTTTAGGAAAAAGCCAAGTAGCTGGTCCTGTTTAGAGCAACCAAAGCATTCCAATCATCTGCCTAAAAATCACATTTGCAATTTCTTGACAAATAAAACATTAACAAATCAAGTAAAAATCAAACAAACAAATTTTTAAAAAGGTATTGTGAATCGTAAACTACAAATTGTGTGACGCAGACAGTTTCAGCTTCAGTCTCAAGATTTGTGCTCTCAGCCGTGACTGGGATAAGATACCAAAGGATTAACAGTCATCTTTATACTTTGAGTATACGAGGGTTTTACAACTTCTTTTATATATATTTTAATATTTTTCAAATTTTCTATAACGAATATTCATTACTTTACAATTAGGCAACACGTAAAAGTTACTTTTAAAATAAAATAATCCCCAAACTTATAGATAAAAGCATGTAAGGAAATATATCAAAATGTTTATTGTCTTTGGTTGTGCAACTATGGGTAATCTTTTTTCTCTTTTTTCTTTTCTCTAATTTCTAAATGTGTGTGTATGCAAATAAATGCATAACTTTTATCATGGGAAAAATAATAAACATTATTTTTCAAAATCTTCATGCAGATTATGACCCCTATTTTTAGCCTCTTTAGTTGGTGGCTAGAATTCTCTAGACACAGTTTGGCATAGGTCCAAATGATCCCTTCCTGTGTTCTGAGTCTGGCTCTGCCACTCACTTGCTGTGTGATCTTGGATAAGTTCCTTACCATCTCTGAGCCTTAGTGGTCTCATCGGTAAATTGTAAATAACACCACCCATATTATAGGTTTGTTATGCAGGCTAAACAAGATTATACATGTAAAATACCATGGTACAAATGCTTTATAAAGGGTAGTTGATCATTCAAAGTACAACATTCTCTTCTTAAGGTTTATAGGGACCAAAGTACTTTAGAGGTTTGACCTACTCAATCTTCCTTATGAAATTGGCAAGATGTAATCTGCATACCTCTCCTTTATTTAATTTTAAAACAAACAGAAGTATTTGTGAAATAATGCATGATATTTGTAATCTATTTAGAAAAAAATCTTATCTTCCAACTTAAGATACTGCATATATTTGATTTTGGGGCATATCTCCATCAAGTTCTAATATGAGGTGTAGAAAGATTAATTTATTTTTCATTATTTTTAATGTTGCATAAATGTACAAATATAACCTATTGATATGATTACTTAAATATTACAGATTTTTCTTTTACCATCAGAGTACATTTTATTCAAGTCCTGGGCAATTCAGGTTTATGGTTTGTGTGTGTGGTATGTGTGTGTATGTGTGTTTTATGTGTAAAATGGAGATAAAGCATCTGCTCTCTGAGTGATATGCTGAATCCCAAATGTAGGGCTTTACTTCTTTTGTTTGCTGACTCTGCCTAGTATACAAGCAGAAAAAGAAAAGACAGGAAAAAAACAAAAGAAAAAGAAAGGAAGGAAGGGAGGGAGGGAGAGTGGGTAAAGAAAGAGAAAGAGGGAAAGAAAGAGAGAAAGAGAGAAGGAAAGAAAAGGAAAGAAGGGAGGAAAGAAGGGAGGAAGGAAGGAAATAAGGAAGGAAAGGAAAGGAAGGAAGGAAGGAAGAAAGAAAAGAAAGGAAGGAAGGAAGGAAGGAAATATCAGCTTGGATCTACTTACAACATATGAGCCAATGTAAGTTTAAAGAAATAACCGGTCTTCACCTAGAGGGGTGGGATAGGGAGGGTGGGAGGGAGGGAGACGCAAGAGGGAAGAGATATGGGAACATATGTATATGTATAACTGGTTCACTTTGTTATAAAGCAGAAACTAACACACCATTGTAAAGCAATTATACTCCAATAAAGATTTTTTAAAAAAAAAGAAAAGAAAAGAAATAATCTGTCTTGAGCATCACCATTTGGGGCTAAAAACAAACATTTCAGGGGTGAGATGCTGGGGTTGGGGGATGAAGTGGGAGCATGCAACAGAGCACCTCTGACTCACAGCACAGCCAAATATGGTCAATTTAGCCTCATTAGGCCACTACTGTAACCACTGAGAAAAAAAGAAATTACTTATATTTTCATTTCACAAAATATTTACTTTAAAGTGAATGGTTGAAACTATCATGTAGTCAGGAAAGCTGAACACAAAGAAGAAATTCTTGATTGTCAGCGTTTTCCTGTGCCATCAGTGTATGACTTCCTTGAGAATATTTGAATTTTTTACACCAATGACTATATTAAATCAGCAATGAGTACTAGAAGCAAATTATATTACATTCCCCATCACTAACAATTAGAACTTCCTTTTAATTGGCATTTATTCTTGGCCTTTTATATCTCAAAGAAACCTGACAGAATAACCCCATGTAGTCCAACATAAATCCCCTCCCTCCATCTGTGTGTGTGTGTGTGTGTGTGTGTGTGTTTTAATGGCAGAATAAAACCATAGCAATATGTGTTTGAGAGGTGTGGATTGAAGAAAAAGGGAGTAATGAGAGGCAGGTGTGTTATTTGCTTTTTCAAAAAGGAGACTGAGAAAGTGCTTTACTCTAATGTGCCTTCACTGATTTCCAGATCTAAGGGTAATTGTGCTGTGTCAAATTGTAGAATCGCAATAATCAAATTTATAAATATGACCAAAGTTTCATCTTAATTTCTTCCTCCAGAATTCACAGATTAAGTCTCAGATTTATTAATCCTCCCTGGGGAGAATTTCTCATCAAAATGTATGGTCTTTTGGATTTTCAGTTTGCTGTTGTTTTTCCACTGGTGGAAGAGGATCACTAAAAAACGTGATTCCATCTAGTCAATCTCCCTTTAATTTCAGACAAAGTTTTATATCCAGTTGGGCCATACTCATTTTGCTGATATACCTGGACTCACCAAATCCAAAACGTATCTGTGGATCCTCAGAGATTCTGGACCTTTCCTTTCGCCCTGATTCTATCCTTAGACCTTACAAACACACCCCAAGTTTATTGTGTTAACTTGTATCCATAGTAAAGCATTGAAAACATTACCATTCACTGTCTGATTCGGATACTTATGTTACAATTTGAGTCTCTTTAGGGGCAGGGATGACTTTTAAAAAATGGTGCCTAAGGACTTCAGAAGCCACAACTAAAACAAGATAGCACATACAGAGTGAAGTAAGTCAGAAAGAGAAAAACGAATACCATATGCTAACACATATATATGGAATCTAAAAAAAAAAGGTTATGAAGAACCTAGGGTCAGGACAGGAATAAAGACACAGACGTAGAGATGGACTTGAGGACACAGGGAGGGGGAAGGGTAAGCTGGGACGAAGTGAGAGAGTAGCATTGACATATACTCACTACCAAATGTAAAATAGCTAGCTAGTGTGAAGCAGCTGCATAGCACAGGGAGATCAGCTCGGTGCTTTGTGACCACCTAGAGGGGTGGGATAGGGAGGGCGGGAGGGAGACGCAAGAGGGAAGAGATATGGGGATATATGTATATGCATAGCTGATTCGCTTCGTTATAAAGCAGAAACTAACACACCATTGTAAAGCAATTATACTCCAATAAAGATGTTTAAAAAAAAAGACAGCAATATTGTTTTTATAACTCTCTACCTTAAAAAAAAAAAGAACTTTTTTTTTTAAAAAAACACTTTCATGCTCAATTTCTTTATGATGTAACAATATTTGATGCTCAGGAAAAATGATTTACTCCAAGCGTTCTGCATCATTAAAGATTAAAATTTTTATTTGTTTTATTTTCTATGGCTGTATTATTAAGTGGGAATTTTGATACATTCTAATTTACAATTGGCCATCTACACATGTGTTAATTCTTCTTAGAATACTGTATTCATCAGGACATCTGTAAACATACACGATTCGTTTAGTGTTTCGAGAATCAGGCTATAATTTCAGCTCTTGTCTCTGTGCATGACAGCAAAAATCATGACTTTGGGGGGTCAACAGACTGGGAGTCAAGCCGTACCCCACACTTATTGGCTCAATGAAGCTGGCAAATCATTTATTTGACCTCTGAAGCTCAGCTGTCCTATCTGGAAAATGAAGAGGATATTACTCATCTCAAGGGACTTGTTGTAAGTATCAAATTAAATAACTTAAACAAAGTGCTGGGCACCATGCCTGGACACACGCCATAAATGCACAAGTTTTAGCTTATGTTAGGTGCACTCATCATCTCTTTCTTAAATGGAGACTTAACACCTACCTCCCCTATCTTGTCTAAGATTTTAAAATTAGCTTAACATTACTAAGCATGTATAATAACAACAGAACTCTTAAACATACCAGGTTATGAACATTGTTCCTTTTTATTTCAGGATAAAATTTGCATTCACCTTTCACCATTCCCCTCATGGTTTGGAAGAGTTGATATCAATCTTACTATCAACAGTAATCAAGGTTTACTTACTCCCTAAGGGGAGGACCAATTTTTGCTTCAGGGTTTAGAGCTCTCCTCTGGCAATAAAAATTTCTAATTTCTAATTATCCTTTTTTCCCACTTGAATGTCTAAAGTTGGAGTGAAAGGGGAAAAAAATCTCCCTTTCCCTTGTCCAAGCTGTGGATTTAAAATACCTGTTTTTATTAGAGGCAGTGGTATTTTTATTGAGGTATAGTTGATTGATAATATGTTATTTTCAGGTGTACAACACAGTGATTCTAAATTTTTATAGGTTATACTCCGTTTATAATTATTATAGAATAATGGCTATATTCCCTGTGTTGTACAAGAAAATATCTGTTTTTTGTCTGTGCCTCTTTCACCCATAGCTCCTAGAATAATTTTGACATTTTCTGAATAAGTTTACACTAGACACAACATGTTTATCAAATCTTCGGTCAGGGTAGATCATTGCCTTCCAATTCCATGCTGATTCTTCTGGGTATTGAGGTGGACCACTTTATAAACTCCTCATGAAATTGTCTGAACGGGTTTCCTCCGAGTGGTGACTTTCTGCACAGACAGAAGGGTCCTTGTGACATTATCCTCTGTTCAAAGTGTCTGTGGGATCATATCCTACTTCTCCCTAATACCGTCTTTCTCCAAATTGAGGCTCATAATAAGAATGTTTTCTTTTTAATTTCAATCCCAAGGTCAGTTTCACAGAAGGGTGTCAGAGCTGGCCTGTTTGGGAGATAGAGCTTACTCATCCACCAGGTCCAAATTAAAAGCAAAGAGATGTCTTCAGCTCCCTTTTGCAAATCCCAAGGAGAAGGAAGATGGATTGAGATGTCCCCAGAGATAAGATTCAAGAGAGTCATTTATTCCTTAGCTCTGGATCCAGAGCAGGAATCATGTCTTTCCCAGCTAAAGGAAACTGAAAAAAGCTGCCCCACAGTCTTATTCTCAGCACGATTCCAGGAAAGTTCAGGGCAGAAGGTGAAGCGGAGAAAGAAGTACAGAACTGAAAGTTCGGGTGTGTTTAACATAATGAGTGGAACCTCACCACCCACATGTAAGCCCCTCCAGGAAATGCAATTTCCTCTTCCAGGAAATAAAGGTGTGGAGAACTTCTGAGCAGCAGCCATGTTTATAAAACAATGAGACAAAGTCTGACACAAAACAGAAATGCCTTGTAGCCTGGGGAAAGGAAGGCTGGCTATACAGGATGCTGGGGTCAGAAAGGTCTACAGGTATCCCTAACACCTACATGGAAGAAGAACAAATAGGGATTTTTTTTTTTCTTTTAGATGAGATTCAACAACAACAACAACGCCTTTCTAGACATTTGTTGAATATTGTTTTAAAAGATCCAGTCTTCAGATTAATGGGTTTCCAATCGTAGGACTATATGGATATATAGTAGAGTAGCACGGCTCTCCAGGGACCATTGTCCAAAAGAGAGAGAAGCAGAAAAAGGAGGGTATGGCTATAGAATGGAGGCAGTATTCAACAGTGCCTAAGGGAGCTGTTTCAGACTGGCCTGAGTTTGAATCCTGGTTGTGGTACTTCATTAACTGTACGATTGTGGGCAGGTTGCATAATCCTTCTAAGCTGCATTATTCTCGTCTCTAAAATAGAGATGATGATGGTGATGATAGTGATGATAATGAGGATATAATATCCACCTCTTGAGATTGTGAGGATTAAATGAATAGTGCATCAAACGTGCTCATCACAAAAATAACTAATTAAAAAAATGAAAAGTGCTCATTACAGCCACTGGTAGATAGGTCCTCAGTATATGATGATGATCGTCATCATCATTATTTGAAACTTTTTAAAAGCCACTGACTACTGACTAAATTAAAAGGACATATGACTTTCCCTTGAGCCCCTACATGTGATTCATATTTAACCTCCTTCTCAAATAGTCATTGAAAACCCCAGCAATGAGGAATGAGTGGGTTTGCTGTCTCCCAGGCCCTGCAGCTTCTGGCAGTCTGCCATCGCTCTTCCACGTGACAGGCTCTGTTTAAGGATGGCTGTGGAGAGCCAGGAGGAAGCCATCTTGAACCAGGAGGTTTCCCAGAGAGAGGCTGGGCCTCTTAGTGGCGGTCGTTTCTCCAGCTCTGCCACCTTGTTCTCAGCCATAGGTGCATTTTCCCACCAAATCTCAATAGCAAATATACAGTGAGCGCCTACTGTGTGCCAGGCTCTGGTGACATCACAGTGAGCCCACACAGCCAAGGTGTGTCCACCCTCACACCTCCTGGCTACTATCTTCCAAGACGTGGCAGCCTCTCTGTTGGATGATCCTGGCGTCAGGGTCTATGCAGTGCTGTTACACATTGATAAATGTGAGAGACAGCATACTTTTCAGGGAATATATTTTTATCTGTAAAAGGTGTGTGCGTTTGCTTTGCTGAATTCATACAGATTAGGGGGAAAAGTCAGCGTATCTGGCTTCCCAGCACAGGCCTGCCACAAGGCAGCTATGTGAATTAAGTCAGTAAACCTTTCTGGGCCTCAGTTTTTCATCTTTAGAAGTTTGGGACTAGCTGTAGTCTGAGCTGTTGTCAGCTGACGGAAGCGCGCTGATCCAACGTTAGGCTCTTCCATACATTTTTAATCTCCCTCTCTAAAAAAAAAGAAAAAAGAAAAAAAAGAAAAGAAAAAACAAAAGACAAAACAAAGGACTATTGTTTTATTTCTTAAACTAACCTGGGCTTAGTATATTATAGCAACAAAAGCCTACACCAAGTACATTTTAATCATTTCGTGGCCTAATTGAGAGCGAACGGCCCTGCAGTAACCCGTATATAGATTTTCTAACCTGAATGAAAAGTTAGTTCTACAGACCACAGGAAAAAGCACCCCAACTATCCTCATCACGATCATCAGCACCACAAACCAGGCGTAAACTCTTCCAATGACAAATGCACTGATAAGACATTGCACTACAGCTTCAAGGGCTGTCAAGTTCAAAGCAATGCAACCTGGAAATGATATATAAAACGACTGTGCAGAAACAAAGTCAGAGGTAGGACACAACCGAGGAAAGATTATCTAGCGGACAGAACGGCACCAAATCCTTCTCAGGTGGGTCGTTTTAAAAGAACAGGGTTCTAGCCCTTTCTAGTAGAAAAAGCTGGCCAAACAGCTGAAGTTCTTTTTACCTAATGACCTTGAGCATTCCCGTGGGAAGGCTCGTTTCGCTTTTCGGTTTGGTTGGATGGAGAGTCACGTGGACTCGGGCCCCCTGTGCCCGCGCGCGGCGCCTGGCTCAGCATCCCGAGCGCGGGGATGGGTCCTGGTCTCAGGGCCGAAGCCGCCGCGAGCGGAAGCGCGGGGAGGAGCGCGGGGAGGAGCGCGGGGCGGGTCCTCGGGGAGAGCGGCGCGCGGCGGGTGGTGCGCGGGCCGCGGCTCCGGGGAGGGCGTCGGGGGAGCAGTCTCGGCGGCGGGGCCGCGGGGTGACTAGCGCCCTCTGGCCGGCGCCGCCCGCGGGCGCACCCACCGCGCCGGCAGCCCGCTCCCGCCGCCGCCGCCCAGCCGCGCGCTCGGACCGCCGTCGCCCGCAGGTAGGTCCCTGCGCCGGGCGCCGACCGGGAGGGCAGGGGCCGCGGGGCCGGGGCCGTGCGCCCTGCGAGGGGCGGTGGGTGGCCACCCAGCTCGGGCTCCGGCTCCGAGCCGGTCCAGGAAGGGGCGAGTAGGCTGATGGCGAACTCGGAAACGGCCACTCGAGCCGCAAACTTTGGGTCTAGTTTCCGTGGTTTCTCGCGCGCGGGGTGCCCGGGATGCGCGGACCTTGGCCGGGCGGAGGCCACCGGGGAAGGGGCCGGGCCGCCGCCTCTTGCTTCTGGGGTTTTCTTTCACCTGAACGAACGGCTTGGGTGGGAGGGAGGGAGGAGGGCGGCGGAAAGTTTTGTGTTCTCGGCATGTTTTGGGAAGGAGAGGTGTTTGGTGCAGTGGCAACCTGTCCGCAGAGGAAAATAACTTCAGTTTTCTTGGCATTTGTTAGAGGATCGGATAGGGCTGCTAACACTCGCCTATAAACAAACTTGGTTTGTTTCCAGGGGCCGTCGTCAGGGCGAGGCCGGTTTTGATAGATACAAAGAAAAAAAAAGTGGTGCTTCATGCCGTAATTGTGGGTGAGAGTGGTTTTTTCCCTGGTGCTCAATCCTGTAACCTTGGTGAGAATGTTTTTCAGCTTTGAGGGCCACATGTTAAGAAAGTAGAGTCAGTGTCTTTATTTTATTGGGTTTTTAAGAGCCCCGGTTATCAGTGTGAAATGGACCTTTCATGCTAACGGCTTGGCAGTCCCCACAGGGTCAAGGAAGAGAGGCCCGGGGCAGCCTCACCTGGGAGATGCTGGGGTTTCTGCCGGGACAGCACTGCTGAGCTGCCTTGCCCTTCGGGGTTGTCCTGATTAGAGTGGTGCTAAGAAAAGATGATTCGGTGATGGACCGAGCTGCCAAGGAGGGGGGTGGTGACACGGGGAGAAGAAGGAGAGGACACCGCTCTGTGTCCGTGGAGGGAATGACCCAAACCAAGGATGATCTGTCCCTAGGTAGCGGTAACGTGCGGGTCCCGCAGGTGCCCTGCCCTTTCTGAACACGAGTCTGGTTGTTGCTCTCCTTACATTGTTCTCTAGAACCTGTGACCACCACCGTCCTTTCCTGATGGGGATACTTGATAGACAAGCCCTGTTCGTAAGGTGCGGGTCCCCCCACTCCTACCCCACACCCAAACTTGTGAATCACCATCTTCATTTCCCCCCTAACTTTGTTAACTCTTGTAAAATGGCAGTCTCACGGTGGATGCTTAATGTCTTTTAAAAAATGCTGTGTCTGGTGGGAAGGAGGGTGACATTTACTAATTTGGTTGCAAATTACTTTTGAAGTTTATGCACAGCTGTTTAAAATCCCTCGGAGATCAGTGCCATTGTTTGAGGCAGGTGTCTGCCATAGACTGATCTGGTTAGTCTTTCTTGTGCTGATTGAACATATATATATTTAAAGACGCAACATGGGAAGAGCTTCTAAAACCTTCAAAGCCCCAGCTGTGGAGCTCCTCCAAGTTAGCAATTAAGTCGAAATTAAGTTGGTTTGTTGTGGGGTTCCCCCCCCCTCGTAAACTTTTCTCTCTGATTTCAAGAGTAACCTGTGGGCATCACCAGCCTTTGTTTCAGACCCTGTGATTTTTCTTGTAAACTTTTAAAATGTAAACTTCCAGGGAGGACTCTTGTCACCCCCTCCACCTTATCAGTTGTTCACTTCCGCCACTGTCTTGTGCGATGGTTGCTCAGGATGGCAGGCGGCTCTCAGACGAGCTTGAGCTGCTTTCCTTCTCCCAGACCCTCCTCCCTCCAACAGACACTCCCTATTGAGTCTGTTTGGAAGATACATAGGTCAACACTGGAACTTTCTTTTGCCGATGTGTCACTTGTCTTTCGGGTATGCAGGGATATTGTTCAGTAAGTCACATCGTGGTCCTTCTTCAAATCTCAAAGATCCCTCTCAACACCGAGATGAGATTTCTCTTGTTCACAGCAGGTCCTGGAGGCTCCCTCGAATAGCCCATTTGTCTTTGGCCATTTCTATAGAGGTCCCTCATGCCATTGTAATATATTGTCTCTCTTCTGTGGAAAAGACGAAATTCTTTTGTGTCATGAATTTGGTGTTTTATCTAAAATTCCATGTAGACTGGGTTCAGGATTTTCTTTTGAGAGTGTGGGCTTCTGGTAGAAATCTACCAGGAGATTAGGAGTAAAGCTCCACAAATCTCCTTATAATGCAGAATTTGATGATAGGACATTTGCCTTCCTTTAAAATAGGAATTGGAATTAGTACTTCCTGTTCTTAGTGCATTTCATGTTTTAGAGTTACTGATTATGTTGTTGGCCCTTGAAAGTATTGCTGATATAGTAATCAAATGTGACTGTTTGTTAATAAGGGTATTTTTGATTTCAGGTGGCTTCCATTTTAGAGGGTTCAATCTTTTATCTGTTTTTCAAGTAATTTTCACAAATCATTTCATAAAAATAAAAAATGGTTATAAGTCCCAGGGAATACCGATGTATAATGTGGTTTCATATTTACATAATTTTGTTGCCCAAAATCAGATTGTAATTAAAAAGTAGGGAAATTAGTCTTGTGGTGACATGACATAGCATTAAACTCATTCTTTCTGTTTCTGTCTATTTTAAAACTTTAAGTGTCTCGTTTTCAAGCAGCAAATCATTCAGGTTTGCTTTCTAATATGTATTTTAACTGTTAAGGCAGAAATTAGGAGAAACTCATAGGAAAACATGATGTCGAGGCAAAAAAGAGAAAAGGTGTTTCCTTGCAATAATGGAAACATCTTTCATTATTTTAACCTGTCAAGCACTTATACACAAATTCACATTGCTCTGTCATCTAAAGATATCCTTGGTGCAAAATGAGAACCAGAGGTTTCTGAAATTAGGAATAGCACATCCTAAGCCTACAGGCATAGATTTCTGCTCTGGGATTAAATTAGCAGATATTCAGAGCCACTCACTCTGGCAGCACATACTTCTACAGATTGATGTTAACTTTTATTTTTTCAATTTTATTGGAGCGTAGTTGATTTACAATGTTAGTTTCAGGTGTACAGCAAAAGTGGTTCAGTTATACATATATCCTTTTTCAGATTCTTTCCCCATATAGGTTATTACAGACTATTGAGTAGAGTTTCCTGTGCTATACAGTAGGTCCTTGTTGGTTTTCTATTTTATATTTAGTAGTGTATGTATGTTAATCCCAAGCTCCTAATTTATCCCCACCCACACACACACATTTCCCCTTTGGTAACCATAGGTTTGTTTTCAAAATCTGTGAGTCTGTTTCATAAGTGAGTTCATTTATATCATTTTTTAAAAAATTATGATGTTAACTTTTGAATTAAGCTAATACTATTGATGGTAATCAGAGCCAGTAAAAGCAATAAGGCATGGTTTTATTGATGTATTATTATTTATAATTTATGTGCCAGATATTATACTCAATTTTATTTGTACTTGACGGACATTACTGTTTGTAATGTTTAATCTTTGCGAAGCTTATATAAATTTGATATCACCGTCACCACCACCATCACCATCCGAATTCTGCAGATGGGGAAACGGAGGCTCAGGGAGGTTGTCACTTGCCCAGCTCTTCCAGCTGGTAACTGTTAGAATCAGGTGTGTGTGATCGCCAAGCATTGCCATAAACCACAGAGCTAGACGGCCTACCAATTAAATATTTTAAATTGTGATAAAATACACATAATAAAATTTCCCATCTTAATCATTTTTAAATGTGCAGTTCAGCGGCATTAAGTACATTCACATTGTCATGCAACTATCACCACCATCCATCTACAGAGCTCTTTTCATCTTGCAAAACTGAAACTATGTACCCATTAAACAATAACTCCCCATCCATCCCTTCCTCCAGCCCCTTAAAACCTCCCTTCTACTTTCTTTGAATTTGACTGCTCTAGGGACCTCATATAAATGGAATCAGACGGTATTTGTCTTTTTGTGAATTGCTTATTTCACTTAGCTTAATGTCCTTCAGGTTCGTCTATGTTGTAGCCCGTGTCAGAATTTCCTTCCTTTTTTTAAGGCTGAATAATATTCCATTGTATGTATCTACCACATTTTGTTTATCAATTCATCTGTTCATGGACGCTTGGGCTGCTTCCACATTTTGGCTTACGAGTAGTGCTGCTATGAATATGGATGTATCTCTTCAAATTTCTGCTTTAAATTCTTTTGGCTGTATACCCAGAAGTGGAATTGCTGGATTAAATGATAATTTCGGGTTTAGTTTTTTGAGGAGCCACCACACTGTTTTCTATGGCGGCTGCACCATGTGACACTCCCACCAACAGCGCACGAGGGTGTCAGTGTCTCCCGTCCTCGCCAATACTCGACACCCGTTATTTTCTGTTTTTTGATAGTTGGCATCCTAATGGGTGTGAGGTTAACCAATTAACCAGTTAGCTTTTTACCAAATCATTTGGTGCACGATGTGCGGGTTCTCTGGGCCGATGCTGCTCCTGAATTTGTTTTTTCCTATCTCACCTCGTGCTTATGTCCCTTTTTCTAGCGAAGAATAATTGGAGGACTTATTACTCCAGCACCTCCTGGAGGACTAGGGAACCCATGGGCAGGAGGGCTCCTGACAGATAAACACCGGGTCTCTCTAGGGAGGGCTGCCCCTGCTTATGTGAAGGACCTCGTGCTTTAGCAATGAATAGTTGTGGAGAATCAAGTAAGCGTGGCGTTAGTATTAAGGACACTAAATGTGCAGAACAGACCCTTTGCAGAAGATTAG
The DNA here is from genome assembly GCF_028023285.1 of Balaenoptera ricei. Classification (NCBI taxonomy): domain Eukaryota; kingdom Metazoa; phylum Chordata; class Mammalia; order Artiodactyla; family Balaenopteridae; genus Balaenoptera; species Balaenoptera ricei. The sequence goes on from NC_082640.1 coordinate 25,198,335, forward strand.
GTAAAGGTTGAGTTATCTCTTATATGTGACCAAAACAAGACAAATTCTTAGGACAGTGGAGAGAACCAAAAAGTTGATGGCTGTGGTTTCATCCATCAAGCTTTTGTTGGGAGGCTCAGAGCCGCACGCTGTATGTATAACCCACCCGGGGTGGGGGGGAGATGCAGCCAGATGAAGGGGAAGTTATAAGTGTGATGATTTCATCATGTATTGGGTTGGCCAAAGAGATTGTTTGGGGTTTTTTCTTTATAACGTCTTATGGAAAAACCCAATGAACTTTTTGGCCAGCCCAATATTTGTATTGTTATATGTCAGTTTATAATATTACGGTGCATGACAGTGTTATATGTTTATTTTGTCTGTTTCTTGCTCTAGAGTATAAGCTCCCTGAGGGCTGGCGTTTGTCCGTAGCCGTATTCCCAGCTCCTACAGTAGTGCTGGCACGTAGTGAGTAAATGAGTGCAGAATGAGTGTGTAAGCGCGGTACTAGGGGCATACGTGGTGCCATGGGAGCGCTAGATCTGGGGCATCTGAGAAGATGTCCCAGAGAAAGCAACGGCTCAGCTGAAACCTGAGGATGTTCTGGAAGGTGGGAACAGCGTTTTAGGATTGGTGTGAGCATGACATCCTAGCGAGGGAAAGGAAGACAGTCTGGATTGAGCACAGCGGGTGAATGAGTAGAGGGGCTGAGCCCAGAGTTCCCCCTCAAAGTGTGCTACTGGCATCAACTACACTCTCCAGTTGAAAGTACAAAGAGCAGACCCTTAGTTGCCCTTGGCTATCTTACCCTCCTTCCCATCTCTGCCCTCTGAGTTGTTCACACTGAGTAGATGCTAAAGTAAGCATCTAGCAAATAGAGTGTTGCCAAGATATGGGTGAGTTTCCAAAGCAAGCCAAGTGCTGTGAATTCATGGTCAGATAAGACAACTCTCCTCAGCCCAGGTGAGCAAGAAGGCAAGTCTTTCATGCAAGTCAGCTGACCTGTCTTTCTTTCAGTTTGGGGAGAAATTCACGTCAGCTGTGTGTGTAGCGCTTTTAGAGCAGTCGTCTTCAGCATTTTCCATTCTGTGGTCCGTTAATGTTTTCAGCGATACAAAAACAGGCCTCTCACCCAGTGTTTTTTAAACTGCAAGACACAATCCATTATTGGATTATGAAATTAACTTACTGTGTTGGAACAAGCGTATCTTTAAACATGAAATCGAATAGAACAGAAAAGACCAGCATGCATTTCATGTAGCAAGAGTAATTCATGAAATTTGGGGTCCTGGAGTTTGGGACATTTGTCTTACCCAAAAGCTTGAAAATGATAGACCCATGACATTTAGTTTTCTATAATGTTCCTTTTAAGTTATAGAAGCACACAAGCGCAGGCCTGGAGGGAGGGCAGGAGAAAGTGACATTAGTTGAGTGATCATCGTGCAGGTGCCTGGATACGTGGGATTATTTACTCCTGAAGTCCTGCTCATTGGGTGGATCATCCACAGTTTACAGAGGAGACGCTGAGGCTTGTAGAGGTTAAGAAACTTGATCAAGGGTTACGTGACAAGTGACTAGCTGTGAACCCTGATCTCTTGGCTCACAATTTAATCTTCTTTTCAGGCCTCCATAGATTGTATTCCCAAAATTTGAAGACATCGTCTCAGGGAACGTGTTATAACCATATTCCACATTAGTTAAGAGGAATATGGACTTTGGGATATACCCCATCAACTTCTTAAGGAACTAAGTCACATAGGAAGAAGTAGTATTGATTAAACAGACCAGGGCTGTTGACAAAGATGAAAAGGGCCACTCTTTCCTCCCCCTGAAGCTTTCCCCTGCTGCTGGGAGAAGCAGCCTCAGTGGAGCCATGTGAGGTGACGTGCTTTCCTTTCTAAAGCTGGGATCCCTGGGGCCATAGCTGAGTCCCACTGTCTACTTTTCCCAGTGTGTATCCAGACGCTGATGAGTTTCTACTGGACAAAATTATGCAATTATGCAAATTCCTGGTGCGTGATTCCATGATTTCCAGCATCTGCCAGGCTTTCAGACTTCGCCTGGTCAACTCTCTTTCCCTTTCTACAGCAGCTATTTCAGACCGTCTCCTGCCACCGTCACCCCCTCAGCCTGCTTCGCTGAGAAAATGGAAGTTTTCCTGATGAAAACCACCTTACCCTGAGATCACAGGGCTACAAGCCCAACTCTCTCTGGATCCACCTCTTCCATCCTCCCTGTCTTTTACAATGAAAAAAAAAAAAAAAAAAAAAGCCTCACCTGTCTAATGTTCATCCTCCATTGAAGCTCTGGAATCCATTTCTTCTTCCTCCTTGAGAATCTCATTCTCTTGATTATGTCCTCTTGCACCTGTATTTTCCTTCCCTCCCTCATGCCTGGCCCCATTCTCACTGCACAGACATGCTGAAATCCCTCCCTTCTTTGAAGAGAAAGGCCATCCTTCTGTGCTTTCCTCCAGCTACTTCTCTCTTTCCTCCTCTTCACAACCAGACTCCTTACATTGTCCTCTGCATCTGCTGCTCTGTCCTCCCTCCATGTCTTGGCCACAGACATCTGGCGTTGCCTCTGCTGCCCCTGGGAATGTATCCCATTCCTGTTCCCTTTTGCTGATTCTTGCTAAATTCCGCTCCCGTCTTCCTTGACTTCTCTGCAGCAGACCAGGTACTGAGCATCTCTGGATTCTCCGAGCAACGTCTTCCTCCCATCCCCCCTTCCCGTCCTCCTTCCTTCCTCTCCTGTGCTTTGCAAGCTACGCCTCTCCTTTCCGTCCCCTGGAAGGTTGACGTTCCTCAGTGTTCTCACCCCGTGGGTAACCTCATCCCTCACTGACCTTAACAGCCGCCTCCTGGCTGACCACTGCCCCACCATGACCTATCCAGAGTCCTCTTTTGCTGCTGCTTGATGGGCGCATCCAACACCCCCTGCCCCAAACTGCAGGCGTCGTCTTCCCCTTTCTCTTTCCACAGACCCGCCTCCCGTTCTTTTCTGTATCTGGCGCTGGCATCACCTGTCCTTGCACGAGCAGAAATCTGGACGTTTTCCTTGACTTCTCACCTCCGCAGCTCCCCCCAAACCAAGTTCTGTTAGTTGCACCCCCTGCTTATCTTTTTATTCCATCCACCTTCTCCAGCCCCCACTCTTATTTGCAGGTCACCACCATTTCTCTTCTGGATCACTGCCAGAAACTCCCCACTGGTCTCTGTTACTATGGACTGTCCTCCGCGCTGCAGCTGGGAGGATCCTTCTAGAACCCAAATCTGAGCTTGTCACTCCTTGCTTTAAACTCTCCAGTGGCTACCCAGTGTACTTGGAATGAAAGCTGGACCCTGTAACGTGAATTAGAAGGTTCTAGTTGGTCTGCACTCCCCTGTCCTCTCCAGCCTCATCTCTCCAGCACCACACACATCACTTTCCTCCAAGTCCAAGCCTCTTTGGGTTCCCTAGCGGTTCCATGCATCCCATTGCCTTATGGAACTTTCTGCCCTACCTCTAACCCCTCCTTCCTTTGGCTGTTCTCTACATTTTCAGTGCCTAACTTAGACAGTTTTCCTCTGGAAAACTCTTCCTCCAAATTAGGATTTTGTTTCCTCCCACATGCCCTTAAAGCACGTACGAGATCATCTACATACAGCACTTAGCCCCATGCGTGGCAACCAGTCAATACACATTAGCTGGCACGGCACAAACCAGTATATACTGATTTCTTTACCTTTAGATGTTCCAAATAGATTGTAAACTCTCTGAGGGCGGAAGGCACATTCTCTTATTCTTGATTGAATCCCTGGTATCTAGCACTGTTTCTGATGCATAGTAGGTGCTCAGTAAATGTTAGTGGAATAAATAAACGAGCCACACATTTTAGAACCTTTATTGTCTAAGGGACTGTGTGCTAATCCCAATCTAGTAGTTTAAATGTTTGCACAAATAGAATCATCATCTTCAGCAATTTTTGCCTGTGGGTCTCTGGAATTATCTAGATACATTCTACTACAGAGTCAGAGTTGAAGGTGATGGGAAACATTTAAAAATGCAAAGAGGCATCTTGCTACAATGGAAAAACTCCATCTCCCCATCTCTGTGGTATGATTTTCTCCCTCTGTCATCCTCATAGTTTCTCACTTTGCTGGGAGATGCCAATAAATAAAAGGAAAAAAGATTAAGAATGATCAGGAAATAAAAAGTAATATTGAAATATTCTGAAACATCCTACAAGGTTGAGGCAGTTTGTAAACATTAAATGCAAATATACAGCGAACTCAAAATTATTTTAATAAAAAGAAATTATCAAAGGGTAAAAGAGGTTAAAAAATTTAATGAAACGATAAAAGATTTTAAGGATTCTTCAGAACAAAATCATCATGACCTTAAACTTCATTAAGAAAGGTAAAAAGTAAAAGACTAAATTTGAGAATTAGGACAATAAAGGCATGCCAAAGATTAAATAATTGAGAATATTCAAAGAAAAATATCTTAAAGAATAATAAATTATTTAGGGAACTCACTGAAAGTGTAACCAAAAATATGGAACCAGAGGGGGAAAAAAACATAATCTTTCAAAGAAGATTAAAAATAAATCCCAGCAATAATAAAATGAGCACTAGCATGGGTTCCTAATGGCAAGTAAGCATAGCTAAAACACTGTTAAAACTGGAGCTTAGGGTTTTAACCTCAAAAGCCCGTGTCGCCTCAATGGGATTTCAGAGGCAGTTTTTAGTATACTTGCTGTGTGAATGCCATCATGTTTCAGGGGAAATGCTCTGTGAGTTCCACTGTGACATTTCCCTGGGGGGTGGGCGGGGGGGGGGGGGGGTCACACAAGGGCAACCAAAGGGTTACGCTCATGTTTGACTGCAGAACAAGGGAGACACTTCTGTGTGAGACTTAGCATCCCTTCCTTCCAGAGCCTAATGGCTTCTCCATCCCGTGTCTCCTGCTTTCCTTTGGGAAATAAGAAAATCAGGTGGCCCCCGAAGTGCATTCCTCACCTTGTTCATGGAGCCTCTTCTCAACCAGAGCCCCTTTGGCAGTTACCCAAGAAAGTGTCTTTGTGTGTTGTACCTTTTCTGTGTAGCTTGTAATGTGTTACCCTCCCTCTTATGCTTTCTCATGTCTCTGGGGACTTGAGATTCTGTCTAGCTCATAAGCAGAGCTCAATAATGATATTCTAATTCAATTAGTATTTCCTGAGGAAGCTCACCTATTCCAGGTCTTCTATTTCCTTCTCTTTCTTAAACTCTCGGCACAGAGCTCACACCGCATCTTGACTTGAGGAAGCTCATGAAACCTCTCCTAGTCTGGGAATAGATTCTATTTTTCTCTCATCGCTAACAAGAAGGATTCTGACTTTGAATGTCACATTTTTCAGGGCCTAATCATCAGTGCTAAGAGCCCTAAGCCCTGCAATGTTGGCCTGTCTGCTTAAGGTGAATGTTAAGGGTCTGGCTGAGAAGTGGTGCATAGGGCCAAGTACATTGTTACAGTTCGGTGCATTGACGTCTGTTTGGCCAGACTCTATACCCTGTCACCTGTTTGCCTTCCTCCCCTCCCCTCCCCTGCCCAGTACCATTGTGCCAGTCCCTCCACCTTGCTTTCCAGGTCCCTTGCAATAAATGAAGACACATGGGAGTTGGCACACAAGGGTATTAATCCAGATTAGATTGTCTTTTTCAGTAGCAGAGACTGGAGAGAGGCTATAGGATCTTGGGGCATCCTTCCCCCTGCCTTTGTCCAGCTTTTCCATGGCCTTGCCAGTCTTCCCGAGCCATCCAACAGTGAAGGCAGATGGAAAAGTCACAGAAATGGGGGATAGGAGACCCACGTTCTCATTCCTGCTTTGTCATATTGACCATAAGATGAGTGAGTCGGATGAGGAGTCTGTAGGATCCTTCCTGATCCTAATATTTTGTAGCTGTTTGGGGGGCGGGGGGTTCTTTTGATATCTACACATTCTAGTCACACCAGGATTTCACCCAGGCACCTGCTGTGGTGCAGTAGTGGATACATTTCATGGATCCCAGTCTGTAGTTAGCCCGCTCGTAAGCACGGGTGTAGAATAGAGACTATAACCAGTAGTGTAACCCTTCACCAGTAAATGGGAGTGCAGTCACCCAAACACTGAAATCATTCCACTGTTGTTTAGACTTTGCAAATTAAAACTTCACATGATAACAACACATTTTTTCTTCTACCGTGTCAGTGATGACAGTAGCACAAGAAATCTAATAACAACCAGGTTTTCTCTCAAAATGCCGATTCTCCAAAAAGAACAACTTGATTTCCTCAGTGGACTTTGTTTCTGGAAGATAAGATCGTGAGGAATAGCAACCAGATAGCATCTTCTCCCCTCTAAGAATGGGAACTGTTTTCATTCTTCTGCATCAGTCATTGGAAAAGAAAAATAAATTAGCATGTATTTTTAAGGACATATTTAGGCTGTACAGATGGAGTGATATTCACAGTAGCCATAAATAAACTCTCTCATCAGAGTAATCTTACATGCAGCTGAGCCAGTCCTAGATAGTTTTGTAAAAATCCTTTTAATGTTGAAATAATTCAGGGAGAAATAGAATGCATAATTCCAAGTTCTGGAGCAGAGGCAGCCTGAATATTTGCCAAAGGTTCAGCACAAAATACTTTAACCTTCCTCCATTCCAATAAAAAGAAGGATTTTACAACAGGGATTCTTTCCTAGTTCCTGGGCATTGAGATTTGTTATTATTTATAGTGCACTTGGGAACTTTGATGAAAAGTGCTTTAGGAAAGAAAGAAAGCCACGTGAGCAGTAGGAAAGGCTTTGCATTACTTATTAAAATAAAATGCAACTTACTTGACCCCAAATTGCCAATATTGCTGAGTATAAACTAGCACATAATTTTAGAAATTAATGAAGGCAAAGTTATCTGTTAACAGTTTCCCACAGGTGGAGCTGGTAGAGAGAAATGTCATTACATAACATCATTTTTGAGTTTTATTATTTCAGTTGAAATGAAAGAAACAAGGGTAAGCCTTTCTCTTTTGAGAACAGACTAGAGGTATTCAGAACAGAGAAAATATATCTTCCTTTAAATATACAAAATCAGTTTTCTCCTGAAAAAATATCGTAGATATTTTCTCATGGAAAAATAGTCTAGACCTCTAGGTCTAAATATCTAGACCCAGAGAGAGATCACACCATTTATTCAAGTACTGGTCTATCTATCTCAAGACATTTAGCAATATAGCTAAGAAAGCAAATTATAAAGAACCAACAAACATTCTGCAGGTCCAAAAAGTGAGACACATATTTGTTTGGATATTTGTCTAAAAACTACCATTAGGAAAGTTCAGACTGAATTCCAGGGAATTTTAATCCACACACTGCATTTTCTTAGCCTTTTTGCAAGATGGAATCAGAGGATTACATTTTCTAAGGACCATTTTTTTAAAAAGCTTGAGCACTCATCAGTTAAGTGTGACATAGGCTTGAAATAAGAGTTAGTGATAAGTAATTAAGTGAAGTACAACTTAGCACATGGTGACAGTGGACCAATGCGACTGTCCTGAACTTGTCAAGGCTGTGGTGTACTATTTATTTGACCTAGAATATTGCTTTGGATATCAGTCACTGTGTAACAGACTTCCCCGACACTTAGTGCCTTAAAACAACACCGTTTTATTTGCTCGTGATTCTGTGGCTCAGGAATGTGGGCTGGTTCTGCTCCTGATGGATTCACCTGGCGTCTCTCGTGAGGTTATGCACAGATCTGAGATGGGACCACTCATATATTATATGGCACTTGGTAGGTATGGCTCGAAGACTGGGACATCACGCTCCCTCTCTGTCTGTGCGGCTACCTTGGGCTTCCTTTCATGGTAATTAGATCCTCAGAGTGAGTGTTCCCAACACACAAAGGCTCGCATCTCTTAAGGGCCACACTAAGAAGACACAGAGCATCACGGAGTTCTACTGGTCCAAGCAAGTCCCAGGCCAGCCAAGATCACGGGGAGGGGCCCGGCCAAGTGGCATTGCAGAATAGCTTTGGAATGGGAGGTGCTCTTGCAGCCATCTTTGGAAACACAGTCTAGCACAAATATTTAGGCTGTTATAGGATAACATTTCATAAAAGTGACCTCACGTTTATTTTCTGAGATGGAGCCTCTTCACTCTCCTGACAGAAGGACGCGACGAAAACAAAAATCTGATTGCCATTCTCTGCCTTGCTCTGTGTCACCTACAAAATAAGATCCAGACCCTTCACATGGCTTGCCCCAGGTCCTTCCCCTGCCTGTCCCCTGCCTGCCTCTCAGCCTCGCTCTCACAAGGTCCCGAGCACCAGTCGTTCTTCAACCGCCTCTTGGTTAGCACAGCTCCACGTGGGACCACGTGCCTGGGATGCACTTCTTCCCATCGCATCCTCACTTGGCTGACCCCTCAGACATCACTGCCTCTGCGAAGGCTCCTCCACCCCCTGCTGTATTAAAGCATCCATCCTCCCGCGGGAGTGCAGGGATCCGAGTCTCTCTCTCCAGTCCAGCCCTGGCTTTGTTCCCCACAGAGCAAGCGCTCAGGCATTAAAGTCAGCGTAGTCTACGCACAGGGTAGAGTGGCGGGGTGCCTGGAGGGAAGACCAGAAAACCCCAAACAGGAAGAAGGCGGTGTGAGAAGGAGGTCAGAGCCATGAAGAGTGAGCCGAGCAACGGAACCGGAGGTGGATGCAGAACCGCCAACGTGCAGAGAGAGAAAGGGAACACGCTAGACACACAGAGGACGAGAGACGAGCTGAAACAGAGTATTCAATGAGAGCGTAGTGTCATGGGTAAGAAGGAAGAGACAGAAGGCTGACATCGGACCCAGCCATGTGCATCCACAGAGATGCGGGAACCGCGCCCCGTCGGGGCATCCCGGACGTGCAGTTAAAAGGCGGGGCACCCCGATGCCAAACAATACACAACCTCACTCCTCTGCACACCTTCTCTACAGGTGCCTGCCCAACCAAGAGGGCGGGAGAGAAGTTGGGCAAAGGGAAGAAGAGTTGCTGCTTCCAGGAAAACCTGTGGGACCATCCCTCCTCAGTCTGCGGTGGTGCTTATTTCGCTTGGCTGAATAGCTTTCCTCCTGAGCCAAATTGACTGAATAACGTCAAAGTGAAACTGTTGTACTTGACGCTGGTGACAAGGTTCAGGGGAAGTGGTGTGACTCAGGGGAGGGAGGATGTAGCTAATCCCCAGCGAGGAAGACCCACCTTGAAAGAGCAGGAGCCGCCTTTTGACAAAACAACCCTAAAGGAAGTAATCGTCGTGAGAAAATATGTTTTCTGCTAAGTGGTGGAAGAAGAAAATATGACCATCCTTCCTTTGACTCTGTTGAGTGTATAAACTCAGTACTAATACTTATAACTAACTTGGATTGAGCTTTTTCTGCATCCAGGAGCTGCTCTCATCCGTTTACATCTATTAACTCACTTGAGGTGGGTCCTGGTGATTGTCCCCATTTTACAGGTGAGGAAACCAGTTAAACAGCCTGTTCAAAGTCACCGAGCTGCTAAACTGCAGAGCTGGGATTTGAACGTAGGCAGTTTGATGCCGTAGTCCATCTTCCTAATGCTCTACTTGGCTTAGGCTGAATATGGCAATATACTGTATCTACTGACTCAGTTTTTAAAAATACTACCTGACAGTGGTATTAATTCTAAGAAATGAGTTTTGAGACTTCTTTCCCTCTGTATATCTCAATTAAGGTTTGGGACACATTTTAAAATGGCAAGTTCTATCAGCTCTGGACACACACACACACACACACACACACACACTGACTGCCGTAATTTGCAAAGAGCTGTGCAGAAGAAAGTGTGTTTAATTAAAAATGAGTGTTAAATGCAGCCAGATTAACCTTCTTTGGTGATAACTTTGAAGTTTGAACTTTGACTTTGTAAGGCAGTTCTGGAAATGAGAAGAATGACATGTTCTTATGCTGTGAGATATACTTAAATTGTTTCTCAGTATATACCTGAGGTAACTTTGTAATTTGCTCTTTTTTTTTTTTTTTAAGCATTTATTACCCCCTGAAGCACACAGCATTCCTGACCTTACCTTTTATTTTTTTTTAATTTAATTTTATTTATTTATTTATTTAATTTATTTATTTATGGCTGTGTTGGGTCTTTGTTTCTGTGTGAGGGCTTTCTCTAATTGCAGCAAGTGGGGGCCACTCTTCATCGCCGTGCGTGGGCCTCTCATTATCACAGCCTCTCTTGTTGCGGAGCACAGGCTCCAGACGCGCAGGCTCAGTAGCTGTGGCTCACGGGCCTAGTTGCTCCGCGGCATGTGGGATCTTCCCAGACCAGGGCTCGAACCCGTGTCCCCTGCATTGGCAGGCAGATTCTCAACCACTGCGCCACCAGGGAAGCCCTGTAATTTGCTCTTTAGTCAGTATATCTATGAAATCACTGGTAAGATTCAAATTAATTTTCTGATCCCTTTTATGTCTATTGCTTATTAATTGTTGTTATTTGACAAGTTTCTGAAGCACAAGATTCCAAAAAGTTCAGTGATATCCTTATTCAAGAAAACATTTCTTTTGCCAATATTTTCTAAAGAATAATTTTTTAAAATCTCAAGAACTCTGTACTTTATTATTTTTCTGGTTGGTTTGCAAAATAACAACTAGAAATATCATAGATATTTCATATTTGAGCAAATGGGCAGTTTTCAGAGGTTGAATATAAATATTAGTCCTGAAAATAAATAAGTAGGAAAATTATAGTAGCCACCGAGGCACATAACACCCATGATGCATCGTCTTGGGGGCAGAAATGTAGCGTATCTGTGCTTTCTGCAGCTTCTGTTTCAACCTTATCCTTCTGACCTTCGTGGACCCCTGCTGTGCAGTCCTCCCCAGGCAGCACTTTTAGAGGATTTATGGGTTTGGCCATAGAGGGAGGGAGGAAGCTGTGACCAATACAGAGGAATTTGTTTTTTCTTGGAAGACGTCCCAGCAAATCAAAGGGTGACCGCCTTTGGAATGCTACTTCCCACCTGATGTCAAAATACCCTCCAGTACGCACCGCCCTCGACAGTCCTCACTTCACTTTATTCCAGTACCTCAAATTCTGCCAAATAGAAGTTTAAGAAACACAGATCCTCTTAAAAATGCAAGTACTGCTGAGATTTCCATTCACACGTTAGAGTGGCTTAATCAGTAACTTAGAGAAAATGGAAACTTTTACAAGATGGAGGGGGCGGGGATTTATTCAGTCCACACGTGTTAATTGATCAAGCCCTTCACTGATCGTTATCAGCGATTGATCCAGGTGTTGGGAATACAGCGGAGAAAAGAGGGCCAAGGTCTCAGCCCTCACGGAGGAGTAAGATAAAAAATAAACAGTATGTAAATAAGATAATTTAGATCATGGCAGTGCTGTGAAATTACAGTAAAGAGAGTGAAGAACTAAAGAGATGAGTTTCTGGAACCTGGCCTGTTCTTAGATTACTAAGTGCTTTCTTTCTGTGGAGAGGGAGGGAGAGGAAGAACATCTGATAGGCACTCACTGCCATAAAATCATGGTTAGAAAAAAAAGTAAAAAAGCAGGGTGCAGACAAGTCGTCAGGAGATATGGAAAAAGCATGTTGTGTCCCTCCCTGGTCCCAAGGGATACATAACCCTTGTCTTCTTTGTTCCTCCCTGAGGCCCTTTGTCATCACTGGCTCCTTTGTCACCGCTGGGTTTCATTACTGGTAAATGCCTGGGACTTCGTAGGTGGTCGTTATATTTGTTGTCTAAATAGATATATGGAATCTGACTTACGATTCTGATGAGTACTGAGGGTCTGTACCTTTAAAAAAAAATCCACAACTTTTTATTGCTTCTTGCTGCAGTTTCAGCAGGTGGGCAAATGAGTAGAAGGAAACTAAAGGGCTATCTAATTACTTCCCACCCCTGCAGCCCAGGCCCCCAAGCTGTCACTCCCTTTCCTCCTTTTAACCTCCACACATGCCACATCCGAGGAAACATGCCTCACTGTGCTTGAGAATGCACTTGGTACTGTCTAAATGGTTTACTGAAAAAGGAATACCACTAGTCAATTTTTAAATAGTCTTTCCCCTGTTGTTTCATCCTAAGGATAAACACTGTCTCTTAGCATTTTCTGATCTTAATAATATTGAGATAAAAATAGTGAAGTATAGAATTTTAGCAAGTACAAATATGAGTTTTTCTTTCTGGACCCCGTCATTTTAAAGGCGAGGAAACTGGGGCTCAGATGAGAGCTATTCAGGGTGTCGCAGCTGGTTGGTGGTGGAGTCAAGACCACACTGAAGCCCTCGGGACTTCCACTATATAACTCTGGCTCCAAAACAGCCTTAAGAAATACCAATGGTCTCCCACGCCAATCTCAAAATTCCACTTCAACCTAAAAAATCTTCTTTCTCCTCCTGAAACTAAGTGACCATATCCTCACAAGCGAAGGGACGTGGTCTGGGAAATGATGCTCTTCCAGCAGGCAGGGAGTCCCCTCAGAACGTTATGCTCCCAGGGGCTTCCTGGAGTCAATCCATCAGCTTTCTTGTCCAAAGCGCTTTCTCAGACTTTTATGCTATATACATCCATGACATTTGCTTGCTAAATCATCAGCTTAACTTATTTACCCCATATCTTTTATCTCAGTTTTCTGGTTGTATTTTATCTAAGTCATCTTTACTTTAGTTGAGCTAAAGCTGTGGTTTTGCAAATTAAATCAGCTGTGGGTTTCTGCATATATCCCCTCCCTGTGTTTACTAAGCTTTTTTTTTTTTTTTTTAACTCACATTATATGTCTGTTTTCATCTTACTAGTTGTGTGAGGGAAGATTTGCTTTGCTGAAGGTTCTTTGAAACAAATTCAGAACTATTTAGAAGAACACATTTTTAAGAAACCAAAATACTTTTAAATGTCTTGTTTAATCGATATCTTTAGCCAAAGTTGAATTTCCTTAAAGTTTGGAAGTTTGTCTGTAATGAAGAAATCGTGTGGCTTTTGAATCTGGACTTTATACTTTAGGCAAAGAGAAGGTGTTTCATGATTTTCAACATGGAAGAGATTTGGAAAGGCAGATCTTACGGCTAAGGTGGAGGAGGAATAGACAGCATGCGAAGACAAGGGGTTGGTACTAATTAGGCATCTACTGTAATAACCTAAGGAAAATGTCTGAAGTTCTCAAGCTAAAAGATTAAAGAGTAGGGATCAAATACAAAAGAAATAACCAGATGAAATTGGTAGGTCTTGTTGCACAGTTGGATGTAAGAGATGAAAAGAAGAGTACTCACAGTTAATTCCAATGTTCCCAGGTTGGAAGATTCAGTAGATGGTAATTCCTTTGATCAAGAGAGGAGAGAGAGGAGTCTTGGGCATTGAAGAAAAGGTAGAATCAGTATTTATTTTGGCTGTGCTTGAGCTGGTGGAGGTGTCCAGTATGTAGTTAAAAGTACAGGACTGAAGGGCGTGCAAGTGTAGTTTAAGAAGAAATGTCCTTTTTGAAGTTACCACTAAGTAGAGAATCAGTGAAGCCATCAACGTGGGTGAGATAAGCCAGAAAGGAGTCAAGTCAAAACCTGGACATATTTCAGAAGTCTAGGTAAAGGAAGCTGAACCAAGAGTAGCCTGAAGAGTGACCAAAGAGTTGGAAGGACAGAAGGAGGGAAGGAGGGGAGACAGCAGTGCTGTTTAATATTGCCGAAGGAGACCAAGGATGAGCTGGTGGATCTGGAAACTGACATCATTGTTGCCCTTTGGGAGAGCAAGGTCAGCAGAGTGGTGGGCGGCAGAAGCCAAAGGGTGGAGGGTAGAGCAGCTGATGGAGGGTAGAGACGGGAAGCTTGCTGGTGGAGGAGGGGAGGCGGAGCCACATCTGCAGGAGAAGCAAAGTCACATAGTGGACGTGGCCTTACCAGGTTCCTTCTAAATTTAGGGCTCTCAAGAGAAATGTCATCAGCCACAGCATTTCCCCGGGCCCTGAATCTAGCCACCGCCTCTAAATATCACTGACCAAGCTGTCAGAAAGGGGAACTATTTTCATATGTGTGCCTACCCCAATCTTACCTCCCCTCATTCCAATTCCAGCCCTTTAATTCCCAGCTCTGAGCCCCATTTCTCTCCTAAAGCCGCCACTGTGGAGTTTTCTCTCTTCAGAAATCTGTGGGGACTTCACCTACTGGCCTTTGTTGGCCTTTGCAGTTCCTTTGGAAACTGTGTGGACTTCACCTACTGGCCTTTGTTGCTTTGTGTGTGAGTCATGTATCCCAGGGACACTATCATCTTCTTGAAGTTAATGTGTTTTAATCCATAGAATCATGAAATATCACCATTTTACACATGAGGACATTGGACCCAGGGAGGTGATATAACTTGGCCTAAGGTCACACAGCTGAATTCAACAGCAGATGGTTGAATTGGGCGTTGAAAAGGATGGAGAGAAAGATGGGCGTGTTTCTTCCCTAGAATTACTTGAATGAGCTCTGCCAGAGTTTGTTTTTGAGGCTGGTTTTTTTGTTTTTGCTATTTCTGTTGCTAACAAGCACCTTTTTGTTCTGGAGACCTTCCTCCAGATATAAGATACAATTCCATACTACTAGTTGATATTGCAAGTTGTAAAAAATTATCATCACATTTCCTGCCTCCCAGAGATAACCTTGATTAAAGTTTTAGGTGCTGAAGACTAGTGACACATTTACAGATTTTGAATTTTAGAGAGCAATTTGACAATAACTACTGTAGTCGAAGATGTGTATACACCAAAACCCTGCAGTTCTACTACTTTGCGCATATTCTGTAGAAACATGTACCCGAGGAGATATCTGCAAGAATGTTCATAACTGTATGATTAATAAAAGCAAAAAGAAAAAGAGCATTGACAGAAGAACAGATAAAAAAATTGTAATATATTTATTTCAATGAAATTCTAAGGAGCAATGATTCTCAAAGTGTGGTCCAGAGACCCCTAGAGATCCTGTAGACTTTGAGGGTGTTCCCAGGTCAAAACTCATTTCACAGCATGACTAAGGCCTTTTTCACATTTTCACTCTCATTCTCTGAGTTTTCCAGAGGCTGTGTGTTACGATAGCAACAGACTAAATGCATAAATAGGTATAATAGGCCAAATGTCTTCTATTAAGCCAGACCTTAAAAAGATTTGCAAAAATGTAAAACAGTGCCACTTTTCTCATTGCTTTTTTGCATTGAAAAATATTATTTAATCGTAAAATATGTTGCTTATGCTAACATGTTATATGTAATGGGTTTTTATTATCTAAAATTAATATATGTGTTTAAAAATCTTCTCATTGTTATTTTCTGATATGGCAAATATTGATTAATCCACTTAAACCTCTTCGGCATCCTCAGTGATTTTTTTAAGAAGGTAAAGGAATCCTAAGACCAAAACTTTGAGAGCTACAGCTATAGAGCAATGAAAATGAATAAATTGAGATTACATGTATCAAGAAGAATGAATCTCACAAACCTGATAAATGGAGCTGCAGAAGAGTATTAAAAACAACAATTTATATTGAGTTTTAAAGCCAGTAAAATATGCTATATTAGAATAGATATAGATATACAGATATTTGTTACATGTATAAAAAATGGTGGAAATAATAAATTCCAGAGTCTGGATAGTAGTTCTCTTGGTGGGTAGTGAAAGTATGAAAGGGAATTCAATCCAGAGAAGGACATTGGAAACTTCAAATATATCAGTTAGATTTTCTATTTTAGGTTGGATTCTAGGTATAGGGTGTTCATCAAGTTATTTTTTATATTTTGTATGCCTGAAATGTTTTATAATACAATTTAAAAACTAGTAGCTATATACAACTCAACAACAAAAAAGAGTCCAACTTAAAAAATGGACAAAGGACTTGAATAGACATTTTTCCAAGGATGATACACAAATGGCCAAGGAGTATATGAAAAGATGCTCAACATCATCGCAAACTAATACCACAGTGAGATATCACCTCACACCCATTAGGATGGCTGCTATCAAAAACACAAAATAACAAGTTTTGGTGAGGATGTGGAGAAACTGGAACCCTTCTACACTGTTGTTGGGAGTGCAAAATGGTACAGCCACTATGGAAAACAATATGGCAGGGCCTCAAAAAAATTAAGAATAGAGTTACTGTATGATCCAATAGTCCCCCTTGTGGGTATTCATCCAAAAGAATTGAAAGCAGCATCTCAAAAAGATATTTGCACACCTGTGTTCATAGCAGCATTATTCACAGTAGCCAGTAGGTGGAAACAACCCAAATATCCACTGACGGATGAATGGATAAACGTAAGGTGGCATGTACAAAAAATGGAGTATTATTCAGCCTTAAAAAGGAAGGAAATGCTTCAATAAAAAAGGAAGGATATTCTGACATATGCTATAACGTGGGGTTGAATAATATTCTACTTTAATCTTTTTAGACTTCAGTTGTCTCCTCTGTAAAATGGGATCAGTAGCCCATTCTTCAAAGGTTGATGGGAGGATTTAACAAGAACATGAAAAATGATGGCCAGTGCCTCGCACAGTGCTTCGGCCCATGATATATGTTCGTTTCCTTCTCTTCCTTTGCTAAACTTTTTTTAATTTAATTTTTAAATTTTTGGCTGCGTTGGGTCTTCGTTGCTGCGCATGGGCTTTCGCTAGTTGCGGTGAGCGGGGGCTACTCTTCATTGTGGTGCACGGGCTTCTCATTGTGGTGGCTTCTCTTGTGGCAAAGCACGGACTATAGGCGTGTGGGCTTCAGTAGTTGCAGCACGCGGGCTCAGTAACTGTGGCTCGCAGGCTCAGTAGTTGTGGGCTTAGGTGCTCCGTGGCACACGGGATCCTCCTGGACCAGGGATTGAACCCGTGTCCTCTGCGTTGGCAGGTGGACTCTTAACCACTGTGCCACCAGGGAAGACCCCCTTGCTAAATTATAAATTTCATTGAGGACCAGGTACAAGAAATATGCCTTTCTCATTTTCCTGGTTCCTTGTGTGACACATGAGTGAGAGCGCAGTAATGATTATCATGTTTGCTTGAATTAGAAAATCTCCTTACATAGTAAGTTAGAGATCTGCCCCCAGCATTGTAATAGTGATTGTCTCACCCTTTCCTGCTGCTCTCCCCACAGTCCCTGCCACCTATAAATCAATAACGTGAGGAAAATAATAGCAGACCTGTCACTCAGAAAAACAAAGCTGATGTGATACGTTTGTGGGATTGGATCTCTCTTATGTAAGAGAGAATGTTGAACAGTTGTCTGATAAATGCAGGTATTGAGGACAAGCTGAAAGCATCAAATCACAAGTCAGGACCCAGTTTCCAGTTATCTTAATTTGTATCCTCCTTTGCCTGAATCAATAAAAGTTAATCAGTGTGGAGTTAATTATACTGTCACTCCTTGCTGTTACCAGTGTATTCTGTAGTCGTTGCATGATTAGATGGGCAAACTGGTACTTAAGTTGACTGTATGACTAGGTCATTAAAGAGGCAAATCTGAAGAAGAACCTTGAGTGGGGTTGATTTCCTTGGAAACATCTAGCCATCCACAAATTTTCTGGAATAGATGTCAAATAGATGCAGGAATTCAACTCAAAACTGCAACTATGACAAACAGTTTAACTTCTTTCAGATTATTTTTCCCCCACTGTTCTCTCCAAACCTCTCTCTCTCTGAAGCTCTCCCCAAAGGGTAACTTTAATACATAAATTGTTTGTTCTGAGAATTTCTTTTTTCTTTAATATGAATTAATGACTCTACCCCCAATTCATAATAGAAGTATACTCAGGAGAAATCTCAAGTTTTTTGAAATCCTTCATTTTCTTAAAAGAATCTTGCCTATCTAGACCGAGAAAGCCATGAGTATAAGTTTATTACATAGAAAATGTCTATTTATTTTATAGTCTCAAGAGAAATTAGATAAATGGTAAAAGTTTGTGAATATTTTATTAGGCACCTGAAATAATATAACTCTCCCAATTTTCTGAAAGTAAACGTGTCATCTGTGTTACAGAACAGGCTTCTGCATGTTTTAGAAACAAACACAAGATGGTTCAGGGAGGCCAACCCCATAATTGATTGGAAAATAAACGGATGCATTCTTTATGCTACACTGAACCCAGAGAGCAAAATAATTTGTAGGACTTGCAGACTTGGGAGTCTGTCTAAAAATAAAAGGTGAAACATAGTATTATGCAAACAGATATATTCTTCCTTTTTTTCCCCAGGATCTCTTCCTTAACGGTTACAAAGGACCTTCCTGAAGGACAGAGTAGGTTAGCAATTAGGCAGCAGTTGCTTTGGAGAGAGATACGCAGTGCTAGGTGCTCTGGCCATGGGTGAGGCGGGTAGGGGGCACAGAAGTGCCTCAGATCTTTAGATCTGTCCTGCACATGATGATTAAAAAATAGAAATTAATCTGATACTGACATCTGCTGTCTTGCATTTCTTCTGAGATATACAGACATTGTGACTCCTTTGTACTTCTAATTGAAAGGAAAATGTGAAGTAGTGAAATGTCAAAATAAATAGTTTTAATTACATTTGATTAATTGGGGGGGTATGTAAAATAATTTAAATAGTTAAAATTAGGTTGTCTGAGGGCATTCACCTTTAAAACTAGAAACTCTGACTGCCTGGTATAGTGGGAAGGGCACTCAGATGCTGAATCCTGGCTCTTTTCCTTTTTAGCTGCAAATCCTTGTGTGAGTTGTTTAACCTTTTTGCCCAGTTTCTTCATCTGTAAAGTAGGGATGACAATTTCTACCTTGCAGAGCTGCCGTGGGCATTCTTTTAGATGAGTGTAAAGCACTCAGTCTAGCACACAGTAGGTGCTCAATCAATAGTAACTAATCCTAATATGTCTAACTCATATTTCCATTGTAAAAATCTGTCACACACTTAAACACACCCATTTAAGACTTAAAATAGCCTCGACATACAGCAAACATTCACCAAAATATGTTTCCCAAACGTAAATTTCAATCTCTCACTTCCTTGTGGAGTTTTACACACATCCCAAATTAGTTAAGGATGAGGGACAGACTGTATTAATGAGGTGTTTGGTTCACTGTAGGAAGATAAAGTAATAAATGGTAAAATCAATTTTACTCACTTAAGGGAAAAATGGAAACTTGCTTTGAAGCTACATGCAAACCACCTGAAAAAATGGTAACCCTCTTAGCATTATGGGGCTAGAGATGACTTTTCCCCTTCCCATAATGGGGCAGATTGGCACTCTGGTTTCCAGTCTTGACAGCTGCCTACACAAAGCATAAGACAAACAAGGTCTGTCGTCTCAACCAGGAAGGATGCCCTTGAAGATAACTAATAAGGACCTACTGTATAGCACAGGGAACTCTACTCAGTACTCTGTAATGACCTATATTGGACAATCATCTAAAAAAGAGTGTATATATGTACTGATTCACTTTGCTTTACACCTGAAACTAACACAACATTGTAAGTCAACTCTACTCCAAAAAAAAAAAAAAGAAAGAAAGAATAAAGGGCAGGAGGGCCATGAGAGGAAAGGGTATGGCGCTTCCCAGATTTGGCCAGGCTGGTCTTCGTTCCAACACAGGCGTGGTTTTCTCTGGAGAACAGCCCCACCGGCCAGAGGGTGGCCTTCTCAGACACCTTCTCCGTTAAGAGTGAGTTTATTTCATCATCAATGACAGTGTTTTCAGTGTCTGGAGGTGTGTGTTTGCTTTTCTTATGTAACCACAAAACAGCGGTTAGTTTCTCTCTAATAGATAAGAGTGACAGAAGTTGCTTTTGCCTTTAAAATGATGCATGCAGTCTTATTCCGAGAATGAACTTGGTGAGTTTAGTCACGACAGACCTAGTTCTTACTTTTTCCTCTCTCACCTTTTCCCAGCATCACCCTGCCCCATGTCGTTTTACTCCTCCGTTTGGGGATAGAAAGAAAGCAGAGCAGGGAAGCACATGCCAGGCTGGCAGCAGTTTTAGATGCCTGGGCTCCACCTGTGTGACTTTTTCCTCTTTTCTTTTTAAAACTAAACACAGCAGGATGTGTGCACACCAATTACTGAGCACACAGAAACCCGGGCACTGCTATATTGAAGGAACAGCTTTCAAAGGACTGCGGCAGGAGCTGGCTGCCTCCCTGCCAGGCATTTAAAGGGCTGTGCTCTCCTGGGGAGAAGAGCTGACATCCGAATCTGGGACTTTTCTTAGAGCCCCGCAGAAGGAGCTCTGCATAGGGAAAGGACATGTTGGCAATGGGTTTCCCACTAACTTTGGGACCTTCTGCACCCAAGCAAAAAAAAAAAAAGAAACCTTAAAACATTTTTATTTTATTGTACTTGGCAAAAACAATGAAAAGAATGTGAACTTGACTTTGAATACCTTACACCTGTGGGTTATACATTTTTCCAGTGTATTCCTAGGAATACCTAAGGAAGCTATGATGTAGGTAGCCTTTATTACCTCCATTCTTTTTAGATAAGCACTTTGAAGCACAAAGCAGGCAAGTGACCTTGTAACATCAAATGCTTCAACGTTAAGCTGATCTTTCTCTTTTTAAAAAAATTTTATTGAAGTATAGTTGATTTACAATGTGTTAATTTCCTCTGTACAGCAAAACGACTCTGTTATACATATATATACACACATATATATGCATGTATACACACACACATATATATACACATATATATACACACATATATATACATATATATATATGTTCTTTTTCATATTCTTTTCCATTATGGTTTATCACTGGATATTGAATATAGTTCCCTGTGCTATATAGTAGGACCTTGCTGTTTATCCATCCTATATACAATAGTTTGCCTCCCAAACTCCCATCCCTTCCCTCCCCTACCTATCCTCCCCCTTGGGAACCACAGTCTGTTCTCTATAGCTGGGAGTCCATTTTTGTTTTGTAGATATGCTGATTTGTATTGTATTTTAGATTCCACATATAAGTGATATCATATGGTATTTGTCTTTCTCTTTTTGACTTACTCCACTTAGTATGATAATCTCTAGGTCCGTGTTGCTGCAAATGGCCTTATTTCCTTCTTTTTGATGGCTGAGTAATATTCCATTGTATGTGTATATGTACCACATCTTCTTCATCCATTCATCTGTTGATGGACATTTAGGTTGCTTCCACGTCTTGGCTATTGTAAACAGTGCTGCTGTGAACATAGTGGTGCATGTATCTTTTCAAAGTATAGTTTCATCTGGGTATATGCCCAGGCGTGGGATTGCTTTATCATATGGCAACTTTCTCATATATGCCCTTATGTGCTACAATCGAACGTCTAAAAATGGGTAGGACAGCACACCAGACAATCCTGTTGTTGAATTACACTCAAATGCTGCGCTTGTCTTAGAGTGAGAGCTGTTAACCCTGAAGTTAGGGATGCCAGGTTATTGATCCCCATGGTTTCTATCAGGGCTGTTGTATTCATGTTTTATTGCCTTCACTAAAATGCAAGTACTCTGCGGATGAAGTACCTATCATCCATGCTCCATGAGTATTTATTGTATGAATGTTACTATTGAACAGATCATTTATATGCTATTCCCGTAATATCAGAATGCAAGGATATTTCTCCAGAACGGCAGGTTTCTGCCTGTAAACGCATTCGCCTCAGCAAAATGGTGAGCACAGCAAGCAAGGCGGGAAGCCATCATGCACTGTAGCGTGTTGGGGACCCAGACCAGGGAGTTGAATCTCTACTCCCTCATCTTATAGACGAAGAAGATGAGACCCACAGAGAGGAAGAGATCTCCCCACGTTTACCCCCATCGAGCTTTGCCCTGGCCTTTTCATTCTTAGTGAGAACCCAAGAGCTGGCCACAGTTAGAACTGTGGTCCCCTTGCATGGCCCCAGCTCCTCTCTCTGACGGGGAGTCAGGAACATGTTGAAAAGGTGTAGTTTCTTCCCTGGAACTTAAACTTAATTGTACAGAAATGCCCTTGAGTTCAGTATTTCGTATAGAAATCAGATACTCTTTAAAGAGCAGGGGGAGAAGCATTTGAAATTTTAATATAAATACTTTTGGGGGGAAAGAATGAAGAGAAGCTGTTACTTCACATGGAAGAGACAAGGCTTGGAGGTGATTTTAGTATGTAAAAGATACGTACTAACATCTTTAAAGATAAAGACTAAAATCTTTAGGATTATAAGAGGGATCATTGAAAAAAGAGTCCTAACTAGCAATTTCTGATCTTCATTTAAAAGAGAGAAATAGGCTTGTAATAGAGCAGGACATTTTCTGTTTAGTTGTTAAAAAAAAAATAAAATAAAAGGGGGGTTAATCAGAAGGATTTAGCATAAACTTACTAAGCTTCGTGCCAAACTCACCTAATTCCATTTTTATGGAGTTACCAGACGGGTGAAATACTAGAAAAGTGAGAGAGCATTTTTATGTCAATAAGATATTTAATAGGATGTGTCATAACACTCCTGTTAAAAATATGAAAAACACCTAGGGAACAACAATTCATTTCGAATTCAAGAAAGAGGCGTCTTTAGTGGTGGGTCATAGAAGTCTTCTATCCTAGTCATGAGTATTTATAGAAATAAATGACCTTAGTGAAGGCTTAGAAGTCAGGCCAAATTGACAAAGCGTCAATATATGTAAATTTAGAAAACTCAACTTCCTCTGAGTTCTAACATATGTTACTTTCATTCACCGATGAGCCCTGAAGTTATCGCAAGACAAAATAACTTGGATCAACAGAAAGGAGACTGGGGCTGTCATGATTAAATTCACTAATATTTCTTCCCCAGTCCCGGAGAACCATAACTTGATACTTAGCCACGTCACTTTCAATTACTAAAAATAATCTAAAAGTACTTCCTTTTCAAGTTATTTGGAAATAGAGTTAAAAGTTGGCAGCCTAGAACCTCAACTAGGAGGTTTAGTCTGACTCCAACTTAGCCTCTCCAGAGTTGTGGGGAGAGAACTGTAATGCCGGACCTGTGTCACCTCAGTGACATCACCATGACATTACTGCTAAGCAAGGAAATTCCTAGCTGCTTTAGTGCTGCCTAGATTTTCTGAAAGCAGAAGGAACCAGTGAGGAGAGCCTTGGTTCTGTAGAGCCATTCCATGTTCCCTTCAAAGCCAGTCCTGCCAACTGTAGACTGGAAACCCAGAACTTTAACGTTTCCCAGTGGAGCAGCTTTTATAAGATGTTTCTTCTCTCTCTGCTAAGAGGTCATTCCTGTTAGAATGCCTTCTACCTCCGATCAGAACCAGCCTGGCTTCCTTAATTTACCGAAAGCCCAGCAAGGAAATACCTGGAATCAGTGGAGACAGGTCGGGCTAGATGTGCATATCCATCTCCTGCTGCCCCAAAGTCAACCATCCCCAGGCCCCAGTCATGGCAGCCCCAGAGGTTGGACGCCAGAGCATAGCAGAGTGGACCTACACCCTAGAGAAGCAACTCTTGCTTCAGAGTCTAAGCAGGTGAGCAAGATGAAGGGCGTTTCAGGCAGGAACTGAAGGTAGATCCTGGTGGGAGCCATGGTTCCATTCTCTTTGCTCCTGGAGATGATGTGTGAGAGACGGTGCAGGGAAGAAACCACCCCCCTGCCTCCTTCCTCTTCTTCTTTCCTCTTTGCCTGGATACCAGATGTCCTGTTCCATCACTTGGCTTTTATTCCTGTGCCATCACCAGGGAGGAAGCCCTGAACTGCAGCAGTCCCAGAGGAGGCAATGTGGGTGAAGGGTGGCACTGTGGATGAGGAACCAGAAAAAGGCAGTGTTCCTCCAGCCCTCCCTGACCTGAGTTTGCAAAGACAAGAAGTGTAGCTTCATTGTTGGGATCAACTGGGGTACAAGTGTCTTTTGAGAGCCCTAGGGAAGCATGGGATGAATAGTACCTTTTAATCATCCCGTCTCTGCAGTAAAGAACAGCTGCAAGGAACTCAGTGGGAACCCAAAGTGTTCTTGACAAAGATGTCAGTATAATTCACCCAGTCAGACATAATTAAAAATAATTACTTACAGGACAGAACTTGCCGTACAGGAGATCAAAGTGCTCTGTGTGCTTTCAGAACAGACTCCAGACCCCAGAAAGGAAGAGAATGTTACAGCAGAGAACCCACAGGTTGGTATCTGTGGCACTGGAGTCCGGTCCCCGCTCCACCACCATTAGCTGTGCAACCTTGGATGCATGTCCTCACCTCTCTGAGCCTGTTTCCCTACCTGTAAAATATGGATGAGAGTATCACCTTGGATATCTCACAAGACCATGGCATGAAAATGGAGGAAACATATGTAAAAAGGACTTCTAATTAATGTCCGATTTTGCTATTCCTTCTTCTCATTGATTTCCCTAAGAGGTAAACTGAGGCACAGACTAACAAAATAGCTTATTGCTCTGCATTCTTTTTAGAACAAGATGAAATGTTAATTTTTAAAAAAATATTTTTTTTAATTAATTAATTTATTTTTATGGCTGTGTTGGGTCTTCGTTTCTGTGCAAGGGCTTCTTCCCCTAGTTGTGGCAAGCGGGGGCTACTCTTCATCGCGGTGCGCGGGCCTCTCACTATCGCGGCCTCTCTTGTTGCGGAGCACAGGCTCCAGACGCGCAGGCTCAGTAATTGTGGCTCACGGGCCCAGTTGCTCCGCGGCATGTGGGATCTTCCCAGACCAGAGCTCGAACCCGTGTCCCCTGCATTGGCAGGCGGACTCCCAACCGCTGCACCACCAGGGAAGCCCCGAAATGTTACTTTTAAACACGAACAAAAATAAGAAAGGGAATCTCCCACTTCCGTCCAGCCAATCATAAATGTCCACAGTGAAGATCCAGGGAGAGCACTTGGTCCTATTCTCCCATGTCCACTGGTCCACGCCCAGGAACTTCAGCCCCTGCCTCTCTCTGTCTCTTGAGCATCATGAGCTTGTTCCAGCAGCAGCCTGACCAGGGCTCACTCCCCTCGGAGTGGTCAGCTTGGGAGATGTTGAGAATTAGGGACGGGCGTATTTTTCCAAGATATTGTAGGTTTTGTTTCAAGGAGGGCAAGTTGGTGCCTGAGTTCAGCCTTTTCCTTCTTGCAGCCCAAGAGCATGACAGAGGGACTTAGGGACACTACACGTTTCCTTCCTCTTTCTCTCCCAGAGCTTTTACCTGGACAAATTTGAATTTCAAATTTTTAAACCTCAGGAAAATATCTGTGTTCAGAAGATGGTTCGGGTTTGTTTTGTGCTGTCAGATGCGGGATGAGAGCAGGACATTGACACCGGATGCCCCATTTGGTTACCATTGTCATATCCTCTTTTTTCTTTTTTCCTGTGAACAGGACAGGGAGAATTGGCTGGTCAGTCTGGGGGGCAGGGGCAGGGGCCGGAAGAAGGGGGAGGGGAGGAGGAGGAGGACTTTTTAGAGAAGAATAAAAAAATTCTATTTTGTTATCAGGACAATCCTTCTATCATTCAGGAAACCTCATCAGTTATATTCTTATTTGTTCCTTACTAGTCTCGTGAAGTGTGGTACCCATTAGTCTATGTGTTCGGCTGCGGTCACAGGCCTCCAGTCCTCTTCTGCCTGCACATCCAGGCTCAGGTGGTCCAGGGCATCGTCAAGGTGATTCAGTGCCACCACCTCCAGGTTCTAGCCGGTGGCAGGAGGCAGGTGGGCCCAACCTGGAGGTTACTCATCAGCTGGGCTCGCCAGCCATTGGCCACATCCACCCTCAGGAAATTGCGCCAGTGGTGAGGTGTCTGCCAGAGGCTGCCCCAACCTTCAGATGCCCTCTGTTGGAGACCACCAGTGGCACGCTTCCTCTTCTCCCCCTCATCCTCCTGTTCTCCTGCTTCACCTTCCCTGGCATCACTCTCTAGCCACACCTGTGTCTCCACCGCCCCACCCGCCCCAGTCTCTGCTGCCCTCTGTCACCTTTTCCTGCTTCACCTCTACTCTCCATGCTCAGCATCACCGGTGGGCGTATCTCCCCCACTTCTGCCTCCCTCGCCAGAGCCCTTTCCCCCAGGCCCTTACTTCCCACTACCCTTGGCCATGGAAGCCCGTCGCGTGACCTGGAGCTGGGGGAGGACCTGATCTGATCCCACGACTCCATAGGAAGAGGAATCTCTGACTCCACTGTCCCAGGGTGTGTCCCAAATGGGACTTTGGGAAGCAGTTCCTAGTAAATCTATTATAAATCCATTGTAGGTGGTTTCATAGTACCATTTAGTCCTTCCCAAAATGTGCATATGTCGATTCAACATCATGGGTAACATTTCTATGGAAAAAAAATATACTCTGATCTAAACTACCTATTAGTGAAGTTGTGGACCGCTGCTGTTTCCTAAATCGGAATCTCCTATGAAAAGGATTGGAGGATTCTTGAAATCAAGAACTGTGGCTTCGATGTCTAAGAACCGCCCCCCACAGTACTTTCCACATACTAAACTCCCAGGAATTGATATTAAGAGTGACTTGTTAAGTTACCAAATGTTATCAAAGCTAGGCAGCTGAATGCGTGCTAGGTGGTACTCCGGGGCCTGGCACCCAGTGGCCTTGCAGTGGAAAGGGACTAGATTTGGAATCAGGAGACTTAGGCTGTGTCACAAGTTCTATAGCCTTGAGAAAAGCCCCCACTGCTGCAGGCATCCATTTTTCCTTTCACTGTAATGGGAACTGTCCATCCTACTGCACAAATCTGTTAGGTGTGAAAAATGAATTGATATAGGAAAAGCATTTTCTCCTTTTTGTTATATAGGATCATTTTTTTTAAAAAGTATTGTAAACCTCTGAAAAAATAACCATTTAAAATCACCTAAGGGCTTCCCTGGTGGTGCAGTGGTTAAGAATCCGCCTGCCAGTGCAGGGGACATGTGTTCAAGCCCTGGTCTGGGAAGATCCCACATGCTGCGGAGCAACTAAGCCCGTGCACCACAACTACTGAGCCTGCGCTCTAGATCCTGCGAGCCACAACTACTGAAGCCCATGTGCCACAACTACTGAAGCCCGCGTGCCTAGAGCCCGTGCTCTGCAACAAGAGAAGCCACCACAATGAGAAGCCCGCACACCACAAGAAGAGTAGCCCCCGCTCACTGCAACTAGAGGAAGCCCGCGTGCGGCAACGAAGACCCAATGCAGCCAAAAATAAATAAAAAATAGAAATAATAAAAAAAATTGTTCTTAATAAAATAGAATTACCTAAAATCCAGTCCACCCAGAGATAGCACTTTTGATCCAAAGTTTTTCCCATTAAAATTTATGCATGTAGGGGCTTCCCTGGTGGCTCAGTGGTTGAGAATCTGCCTGCCAATGCAGGGGACACGGGTTCGAGCCCTGGTCTGGGAAGATCCCACATGCCACAGAGCAACTAGGCCCGTGAGCCACAACTACTGAGCCTGCGCGTCTGGAGCGTGTGCTCCGCAACAAGAGAGGCCGCGATAGTAAGAGGCCCGCGCACCGCGATGAAGAGTGGCCTCCGCTTGCCGCAAGTAGAGAAAGCCCTCGCACAGAAACGAAGACCCAACACAGCCAAAAATAAATAAATAAAATAAATAAATTTTTTAAAATAATTTATGCATGTAAATTTATCTTTTTAAATGACCACCTATTATATACACTATGGTTAGTATCTCTTTTTAACTTAACTGTATCCTGTAAATTGAGTGAATAATAATCTACTGGTTGTAAAATATTCCACTGTAGTTATATGTCATAATATATTTAAATAATACCTTATTTTGGGACATTGAGGCTGTTTCCAATTTTGCTATTATTAACCAGTGCTGCAGTGGTCATTCTTGTTTATATACCTTCATATACTTGCCTTATTATTTTAAAGTCATTTAATCCATATTTTCTTCCATAAAGACTGTATAGGTCCCTTATCCAAACTATTACAGCCAAATCTATTTTATAATTCATATTTTATAAAGGTAATAAAGTTATACACTGTATAGTACAAAATATTCCTAGTAAGCTATGCATTGGGGGATGAGGTATTAACAGTCATGTTCAGTGGGATTAAATAGACCATAAATAGCCCACATCAGATTTTGCTACAAAATTAGTTTGCACTACAGAACCATTTTTTTTTCTATTTTCAGAACTTTTGGATTTTGGAATTGCAGAAAAGCGATTATGGAACTGGCTAATTTACATTTCTTTGCGTTCTAGTGAAACTGAACTTTTTTCATGGTTTTTTTTTGCCTTTATAGTATTCATTTTGTAAAAGGTGTGCTCTTAGCCTTTGCCTATTTTTTAATTGGGCAAATATTTAACTATTAGGCTTGACCTTCTTATTGATATTTAAGAGCTTTTCACATATTTGTCAAATATTTTGCCACATACTTTACAGTCATGTCTCCTAGTTTGTCATTTGTCTTATACTTTGATAATGTTTAACACATATAAGTTTTTAGTAAAATAGGATAGAAATGTGTTCCTTTATGGAGCTTGTCTATGGTATATTTGAGAAATCTTTCCTAATTCCAAAAGCATATCATCATTAATCTACATATCTAGTACCTTTAGTAGTTTAGAGGTTTTTATTTCTATGTTAATGTCATCAATCTATCTGAATTGTATTTTGATGTCAGCTTTAATGTAAGTTTTAGCCGATGGGCACAGTCCATTTATTAAACAATCTTTCCTTTTCCCCGGACTTTGCTGTCATCTTTGTACATAGCTTTCATAAGTATTTGGACCTGTTTCAAAACATTTGATTTTGTTCTGGTGATCTATCCAACTCTGCTGCTGCCAGCACCACACTATTTCCATTATTGCATCTTTATTTTCATATCTATTAGGGCTGGGGCGGGGGAAGGATGAATCGGTGAAGCACAGGATTTTTAGAGCAGTGAAACTATATTGAGTCTGATACAAGAGTGGTGGATACATGTCATTATGTATTTGACCAAACTCATAGAATGACAGCACCAAGAGTGAACCCTCGTGTAAACTCTGTAGACCCTCGTGAACCCTCGTGTAGACTCTGGGTGATGGTGACGTGTCAGTGTAGGTAACAAATGTACCATCTCGTTGGGGCTGTCGATGACGGGGGATGTTGTGTACGGGTGGGACAGCAAGTGTATGGGAAATCTCTGTCCCGTCTGCTGAATTTTGCTGTGACTCTAAGACTGCTGTTTAAAAAAATGAAGTCTATTAAATAAACAAAAACTAGACATTACTCTTGAAATCGCAGAGCTTACCTCCAAGGGGAGAGTATAAAAAGCTAAGTAGAAAACTAGGAGAGATTGCATTTCTCAAATATTGTGTTACAAATAGGCACCAGAGAACAATGCTTCTCAAACTGTGATGAAGGGGACTTCCCTGGTGGCGCAGTGGTTAAGAATCCGCCTGCCAGTGCAGGGGACACGGGTTCGAGTCCTGGTCCGGGAAGATCCCACATGCTGCAGAGCAACTAAGCCCATGCGCCACAACTACTGAGCCTGCGCTCTAGAGCCTGCAAGCCACAACTACTGAAGCCCGCGTGCCTAGAGCCTGTGCTCCGCAACAAGAGAAGCCACTGCAAAGAGAAGCCCGCACACTGCAACAAAGAATAGCCCCTGCTCGCTGCAACTAGAGAAAGCCCCTGCGCAGCAACAAAGACCCAACGCAGCCAAAAATAAATAAATAAATAAATAAATTTACACCCCCCCCCCAAAAAAAAACTGTGATGAAGGACCAATTAAAAAAACAACAATTTCCAATATCTTTTAAGACTAGCAACCTCTTTCTTAACCTCATCTTTGAAAAGCTGTCTGTAAACTGTCAGTGCTCTACGCCTGTTAGTTATTTGCCAATAATCTGTAGTGGATTCTTTGTCAAAATGAAGATACTTATTCAGTCCACCTACCTTCTACTCTGCAGAACAGTGAAAGTGTATTTATGAAATACTGCGCTGTCCTCTTAAGAGATTGTTGTAAGAATAGGCTGAAGCACATTTCACACAATAGCTCTGATCACAAAATAATCTTGTTAGCTCACTGAAAATTCACCAAGTAAAGTCAAAGCTTGGCATTTTCATTTATTTATTTATTTTATTTATTTATTTTTGGCTGCGTTGGGTCTTCATTGCTGCATGCGGGCTTTCTCCAGTTGCGGCGAGCAGGGGCTACTCTTCGTTGCGGTGCGTGGGCTTCTCATTGCGGTGGCTTCTCTTGTTGCAGAGCACGGGCTCTAGGCACCCAGGCATCTGTAGTTGTGGCTCGCGGGCTCTAGAGCGCAGGCTCAGTAGTTGTGGCGCACGGGCTTCACTGCTCCGCCGCGTGTGGGAACTTCCCGGACCAGGACTTGAACCCTTGTCCCCTGCATCGGCAGGAGGATTCTTAACCACTGCGCCACCAGGGAAGCCCAAAGCTTGGCATTTTCAATAGGTCTGCTGCATAATCAAGTACTCCTTTTTCTTTTTACCATTCTTTTTCTTCAAAGAAACAACGTTTTTAATGTCTTCATATTTTGTGTGTGTGATGAATACAGAAAAGCCCCCCTTGGAATGTGAATAATCAGCAGTTAGCTAGTTGCACTCACTCACTGAATGCTCGCTACTGCACGTGAGGATGCTGCACTGTCCAAAATAGCAAAATTAGGACACGTCACAAATATTAAGTCCGATCGAGCCGAGCGTCTGGCATCGGGTGGTGTAGGCAGTACTAATATTTTCTGTAGGAGAAAATCTAGTCATTTGTTCAAATCATATTCCTCACTGAGGGATATCTACAATCAAAGAAGAGCACAGTGGAAAGATGAATAAATAAGGACCTAGGAGACCTGAGTCCTAGTAACATTTCTTCCACCAATTAGGTAGATTTGATCACTTGCTTTAATTTCTCTGACCCTCAGTTTCCTCAGCTGTTACAAGAGACAGCAGACAGTTTGATCACTAAAGGCACTTTCAGCTCTCAAAAAGAAGAAAGAAAAATGAACAGATCAACTAACTGATTTGTTCACAGATTGATTCATTCATAACCGATGTATCCGTGTACGTATTCAAAAGACACCTGCAGTGAATATATTACATGTCAGTTACTGTGCTAATCGTGGCGGCCGAATGAGAAGGCAGTATGGAAAAGAGAGACGCGTTCCCGCAAGTCTCCGAATTCCCTTGTTGCGGCGCTAGAATTCACTAAGCATGGGGAAGTGATGAGAGACAGGGAGGAAAGAATAGGGGGGAGTTCTCTTGGCATCACCACATTTAATGTATTTATGTAGAACAGAGCTTCTCAGCCTCAGCACCATTGATGTGTTCGTTGTGGGCAGCTGTCCTGTGCATTGTAGGTTGTTTGCAGTATTTCTGGCCTCAATCTACCCAATGCTGGTCCCACCCTCTCCACCCATTTGTGACAACCAACAATGTCTCCAGACATTGCCAAATGTCCCCTAGAGGCAAGGTTGCCCTGGTTGAGAACCAGTGATTTAGAACCCCCTCAGTGCCAGGCACTGTGCTAGATGCCAGGCAAATAAAGATGAGAAATACACAGCCTGGTCTTGAGGCCTTTATTCCAGGGCAGTGCTTCTAGAACTTAGATGGGCAGCGAGTCAGTGGAGGGCCTATTGAAACCCAGATTGCAGACACCCGCTTCCATAATTTCTAATTCAGCGGGTCCGGGTGGGGCTGGCGGGTTTGCATGTCTAAAGCGGTGCTGGTGTGATGCTGGTGGTCCCCCAGGACGACACTTTGAGAACCGTTGGGCTCGGGGATTCCCATCTCGCAGGTGACGGGTGTCCACTGCAGTTGTGGCCGAGAATATACATGTTCTCGCCTCACCCGTTCAACCAGTGTTTCCTGAGATTCAGAGTAATCTGTGGTCTTTAAATTGAGAAATTAGACCCCAGATGGGCTACTAAACCCACAATAAACCTGAAAGGTCACAGGAAGAAAAACCAGGGGAGGACCTCCTAAGCCGGAACAGTGATGAAAAGGTGCTTAGTTTCATCCTCTTGATTTCATTCTGGATTAACAGATGAATGGGTTGTTCATGGGCTTGTCTGGGTACCTAAATAGTATCTAATTTCAGTTTCCATGGATTCTAAGCTCTGATCGCAAACAGGCTTTTACAAATCACTCATTTCTAAGGTGGGGACATTCGTGGGCAATGAGAGACGTGGGTGGTTCACCTAGACCTGCGGGCACACATCCATCCTGGAGCGTCTGAGCCCCTCTCGGCCTCCTTGGCCTCCTCCTGGTCTCCGCCCCTGGTCTCCCTTTCCCTTTATCTCCAGCAGTAACTTCGACAGCAGTGCCTGTCGTGCTGGCACACGCAGGGCTGTGTGTGTGTTATTCTTCACAAAACTATTAGTTCATCTTTGGACTGAACATTGCTATTTCCACTTGCTATGGCGATACTACCAAATACTGTATTTTCTTTGAAAAGTGTCACACGCCCTCGGGAGGAAGTGGGGTGTGGTGTTTGAACACCACTCGGGGGACAGGGGTGTTTCGCTCCCGCCGTACCCACAAGTGACAGCCCGCTTTGCAATTCTTGTTTTCTCTGTCTCAATGTTGAGTCCACACTGACGGGCCACGTCATTTCACTCGCAGGATGAACAGCAAGAAAGTGGAGTCCGGGCTGTCAGAACCTCTTCTCTGTTCCCCTCTAGGCAGGGGTCTGCTTCATTCTGAGGTCCCAAGGCTTATTTAGAACAGGGACCCTGTCACATTTTTGCATCCAGCACCAGGCTTTATACCTAGGAGGCAGGTTTAGCAAATACTTAGTGAGCGATGGCAAAAAAACAAATGTACATGTCACTTCATTTCCTTAGCCAGTAGTTTAGGTGAGTTCTAGGCCATGTCAGATAATCCACTGAGTCAGTTTTCATCATCGGTAGTTGATTTCATCAGGGAGAATTTCCGAGGTTACTTTGGAAAAGTCCTATATGATGTTATAGCTACCTTTTCCACCAAACACTGTTGTAAACATTTCATTTAATGGTTAATTCATTTAATCCTCCCGACAACTCTATGAAGTGGGTCTGTTATTTTCCCCATGTTGCAGAAATAGAAACATAGTCGCACAGAGATTAGATCACTTGTCTATGACTATGCAGTTGGGGAAGGCTGGTGTTTGTACTGCGCCCGTCTCGTTGACACGCCTGTGAGCGCCTGCCTGTGTCCTCTCCTTCCTCATGGTATACTGCCATGCCAGGCCAGGGAAAAGGGACCATGTGGCCAGGGACTTCAACTTGACCATCTCAGTCAAGATGTCCTTTGACCGGGGCACGCTGGGCCCTGCCTCTGATTGGACGCCCCACATCCATTCAGGTGGGGTGTTTTTCCTACCTGAGCACCTGACAGGCAGAACTCTTCCTCTGATGCATTAGGAAGATTCCAAAGTATCCTGTGTCTCATTAGAGCTACTGAGTTAATAAGACGGTAGAGTCACTGAGAAAATTGTCTCTTTCCCCCCAACTTTATTGAGATATAATTGACAATTAAAAGTTGGATATATATTTAAGGTGTATGATCGGATGACTTGATAAACGTATACACTGAAATAATCACCACAATCAAGCTAATTAACATATCCGTCATTTCACAGTCACCTTTTTTTGTGTGGTGAAGAGTGTCTTTTAAGAGTAAAATTTGACACAGTGAACAGAACCATCATTAAATTTGCTTCCTGTACCAGACAGCATCTTTGGACTCGGTAAGTGGTTACCCTACCCTGGGTAGAAAGTAGTGCCGAGGAGACCGACTTCGTACAAAGCAGTGAGCATCGTCTGCTCTAGACTTTGGCCCCAGGAATCCTAACTGATACCAGCCAGCCACCAGTAAAGGCATGAATGGAGAAGGCGCAGAGGTAAACAGTACACACTATGACCCCCTGGGAAAATTACCCAGGTCAGCAGCTTTGACCTCACTTCTGAAAGAGAGCTTAAGCTCTTCCAAGAAACTTCAACTCCGTTTATATTACCCACTCTTTAACTCTTCAAATTATAGCCATGGAGTAGAAAGATCATTAAACCACAGGTTCTGACAAAAAGAAACATCAAATTGGTACCCAAGGTAACTGAGCAAGTAGGCAGTACAGAGGCTGCTGGGAAAGCCTGTCTGACAGCTGTCATGGGTCCTTGCTAATTAGGAACTGGTTGAACAGATGGAAACAATCTATGGAGAACTCTCCATGCTTTCACTTCCTCCCTGGCCTAACCTTAAAAAGCCATTTTCTAACAAGGAATCATTGACTAGTTTGAGTGGAGGCACTTAACAACCAAGGCTGGAATCCAGGTTCTATTCCTTACTAGCTGTGTGACCTTCAGCAAGCTGCTTACCCACTTAGGCCTCAGCTTTCTTATCTGTAGAATGGAGCTAATTATACTTATCTCACAGGCTTGGTGAGAAGGTTGAATAACACAAGCTACAGAAAGCTTTTTGCAAAGTTTTGTGAACTGTAGGAGACCTAATAAATAACCATCTAGGGTACGCATGTGCTTGGAACAAATGGACAGATAGATCAGGAGTCAGGGAGATGGAGAAGAAAAAAGTCAACTTGACTAGTGATAAAGGCTGGATTGGTGGATATGGCCAAAGTGTCCAAGCAAATCCGTTGGTCGTTGTTCATAGTGTCATAGGCAGTACTGGACAAAGGCTGGCCTCCCAGGACTGGCAGATTAGCCCCGCCCCGCTTATGGCATGGCAGAGGGGAGTGGAGAAACATGGTCTCTGAAAGTCGCTAGATCTCCCCAAAAGAGAGGAGGGGGCTGGACTGGGCAAGCATAGTTTAGTCTTCTAAAACTCATCCGTCAGATAAATCGCTCCTCTTCTCATGCGGAGCAGGAAAGGATTTCTGGATGAGGTAGTACAGAAGTGAGGTCCTTGAAAGATGAGAAAGATTGAGGGATGGC
Source organism: Balaenoptera ricei (assembly GCF_028023285.1). NCBI lineage: Eukaryota > Metazoa > Chordata > Mammalia > Artiodactyla > Balaenopteridae > Balaenoptera > Balaenoptera ricei. The sequence continues at coordinate 25,233,114 of NC_082640.1, forward strand.
AACTGTGTATGCGTGGAGCTGGTAGAGCATCCAAGCAGAACGAAGGTGTAAACAGAGCCATCGAGATGGATTGTCGGGGTGTATTCAGAAAACAGGCTGAGTTGTGTGGTGTGTGGTGTGCGGTCGGTACTTGATGCCAACACATGGAGGCTTTTAAATAACAGATTGAGTCATGATTTAATTCAGCAAGGATGTGCACAGTTGAGTATTTGTATAATGTGATCAGAGCTGTGTTTTCGTGGGACTGTCTATTCATATCACACATTAAAATTAGTGTCAGAATATTAATAATGCCATCCCAGGTTCTTTCTTTCCTATATTTCAATATTCAATATTTGTTTTATTTCTAGACTTTTTTTTTTTTTTTTTGGTGGGAGAAGGGATATGTTCTATTAGTCTGCTCAGGCTGCCAGAACAGAATACCACAGACTGAGGGGCTTAAATGACAGAAGTTTGTTTTCTCCCTGCTCTGGAGGCTGGAAGGCTGAGATCAAGGTGCCTTCAAGGCTGGTTTCTGATGAAAGCCCTCTTCCAGGTGTGTCGATGGCATCTTCCCACTGTGTCTTCATGTGGCAAAGAAAGAAAGAGAGCTCTGGTGTCTCTTCCTCTTCTTATAAGGACACTGTCCTAATGGATCAGGGCCCCACCCTTATGACCTCATTTAACCGTAATTACCTCCCTAAAGGCTCCACCTCCAAATACAGTCCCATGGGGGCTTACGGCCTGAACATATGAATTGCTGGGGACACAATTCAGTCCATAACTGGGGTTGGGGGGAGTCTTGTTGACGTTCGCAGGTAGGAGGGCATTACTAGCTCTGTCACAAATCCCCCTTCCTTACTAGTTGAAGGTTAGGCCTCTTTCCTTTTGTCATGTAGCATATATGGTCAGGGTTATTTTAAAATATTATCTTCATTTCATACTTAATATTTTAATTCACTTTTGAGACCATATTTAGGGGTGAGAGGCTAATATTTAGTCTGACTCTTTATTGTACTACTTTGTAGACATCTTAGCAAGGGGATAAAATACTTCCCAGCTGGTTACAGTCTTTCTTCCGTGCACATTGCAAGGCAAATTAATTTTTTTATTATAGCTTTTTTTCTACAACAGTAAGTCATTTTATTCAGCTGCCACTTTTACCTAAGAAATCTTTCCATCTCTAAATGTGAAAGCTATAAGCTTAATTTGCCAAAATTTGCCTGATGTTTGATTTACCAAATTTTGGCTGAGCTGATGCGTTTGGAACCCATTGAATGTTTTTTTCCCTCATCCCCAAGCTTACTGTTGATTCATTTGTGTTTTCTGTATTTTCTTTGAGACTCCCCCTGTGTCCCTAAGACACCTCCAGCTAAATTATAGCGATAAAAATGCCATCCAGATTTTTTTAAAATAAAGAAGTATGCTCATTCTTAGTTCACTTGCTGCAGAGGAAGAGAAGTTGTGATATGTTTTAGCTGATGAGAGTATAGAGAACTTCTCTTGCTTTCTGTTTCTATGGAATTTTCCCCCATCCGCTTTTGTTAGGTGGTGGCAGTCCTTCAGGTCACCATGAAAGTATTTGGTGGCTTTGAATTGTGGCAGGTGAGTCAGTCTAGATAAGTAGGTCAGTCAGCACCAGGGAGGCAAGAGACCAGAATTCTCCATTCAGTACTTAATGGCATATGACCTCAAGCATGCCACTGAGCAGTGATTATGTAGGAGAAATCCTGGTGGGGCCCTACTATGTCCCCCTACTTGACCATCTCCCTGCATTGTCACTACCTGCCAAAGAGAAATGAGATCACACTTAAAGGTGAAAACATTGAGCTGTAAGGGTAAAGATCCTCCACAAATTTAAAGTACACATTAGGATGGCATTTCGCAGTTGGGATGGCAGAAGCGCAGAAGATTGGATGGACACACTGATAGTTCATTGTGATGAGTGCCAGCATCGTGAGGACTCCATTAGGGGAAAATAAGTGCTGTAGGAGAGATACGTGGAGGGTTTTATGGGAGCTCGGTGGCAGAGCACAGAGAAAGGTCGCATAATTCAGCCCAGATATGCTCCTAAAAGACTATTTCCATTCTCTTCCTACCCTTTTTTGGTACATACTAATAATGACCATAAAGTACACTAGAAAGTATATCAGTTACAATAATAATAATAATAATAACTAACATTACTTTGAGAGTTTACTATGTGCCAGCCCTGTTCTAAGCACCTCCATGTGTTTTCCCATTTCATCCTCATAGCCCTTTGAGACAAGTAATAGTATTATCACCATTTTCCAAATGAGAAAGCAGAGAGGTTAAATAATTCCTGCAGTTGAGCTCATAATGGCATCGATTCTCTGCCTGTAACAATGCCTGGGATGTTTCCTTTGTATTGATTTCCTCTGTAACTGTCTGCCACCTAATCGGACCATAGAATACCCTTGCAGGTAAAAGAAATGCATGAAGATTAAAAGATGATATAAAATGTTGCTTTTGAAAATTAAGTTCCTTAGCAAAAAGGCACTGAGCATCAGCTCAGTATCGGACAGAGGGATTAACCCTGGAGGTACATAGATGATTAAGACATGGTCTCTGCTCTCAGAGCCCGAAGTCTTGTTTGGGAAGACCAACAGGAACTAATACATCGAATAAAGCGTTATAGGGAAGTACGGCTGTGTGAGCATTTGGTCTCCTCCCCAGCCCCACATTCCCCAGAGGAACGTGGTAACAGAGGAACGTGCTAACAGAGGAAACCCCTCATCACAGCTAGAGCCCAGTAAGTAAGGCACCTACATGCACTCACTCTGGAGGGTTTTTGCTAGACATACTGCAGGTGAAACCAGAGGGACTTCTATAGGTTGAATCCCACCCGTCTTCTGAGGATATGAGTAGATCCCACCCTCTTCAAGGATTATGTAGGAGAAATCCTGGTGGGGCCCTACTACGTCCCCCAAATTTGGGGGCTAAGAGCTGAAGACAAAGACAGAGAATGGGAGGTACAGGATCTACCCCACTCAGACTTTTGAAATGGCAAAGGTGAGGCGAACAGATATGACAGGTGCTGTCTCGCAGGGTACCCAGGGAGCCATGGGGGGCTGGGGTGGGGCGCTGAGTAAATTCCACCAAGATGCATCGAGGGAGGCTGATGGAGGTGAGGGAAGAAGAGCTTCACAGAGGAGGTACAGACTGAGAGGAGCGTGGAAGATGAGGAAGCGGGGGTGGGGCAGGTGGAGGATGGAGTGAGATAGGAAGGCGGTCCAGGGAGAGGGAGCAGTATTGCTAAGAGCCTGGAGCTCCGAAACAGCATGACGACAAGTTGGAGACATGGCAGTAGCTCTGCATGATCCTAGGGAAGATCCTTTGGGACTGGGAGTGAGAGGTGACAGGACTGGGGAGAGAGACAGGTAAGCTGCTATGATGGGGTCCCACGAGGGATGATGCAGAATCCAGCCAAGACCCCAGGGAAGGAGGAGAGGAGATGGGGAAGGAGAAGGGCAGGTTGGATGTGGTGGATGAGAGGAAGGGTGATGTCTAAGCAGGGTGCTAGGCTGGGAGTCATGGTACCAGTCACTGAGCTGGTAAAACAGAAGAAGAGGAAGATTCCAAAGGCAAGACAGTGAGTTCCTTTCGCACCTGGCAGGTTGGGGGTCCCCAGGAGCTGTCCAGGAGAGACTGGATGTGTGCTTTTATTCCTCAGACGAGCGGTCCGTAGAGGGACCCGTGTGTTGCCAGAACAGCCTGAGCTGGCCCGTCAGTCTTACTGCACACACTGTTTGTTGTAGAGGGCAAGACTACTGTGATTGGCAATAAAGAGATTATGAAATTTACACTCCAGAGAGACTGGGGGAAGACGGTCCTGCTAGATGCAATTCCTTTCTATTTTAGCACCCCTTTTCCTTTACCATCAGCTCTGCGCACAAAAAACCAGCCCACAAAAATCTATTATGTTAATTTCATCCTCATGTGCCTATTACACATCTTCTTGGCTCTTGAGATTTGCATATATACACATACATATGTTGATACATACACATATGAGTGTTCAACAAATTTACGCTCAGAACAGCACTGTATGGAAGTGTATGATTCATGTTGTCCTTGCCATTGTTAGGTAAGAGCATTTCTAAACTATTTGCTAATTGCACAGGTAAAATAATATTATTGTGTTTTATTTTAAATACTTTATTATACTTTAAGTTGAATATTAATGGATCCTCAAAGAAAATGCATTATCAAGTTCCAATGTTATTTTTTTCTCAGCTATTTGCACCAAAATGCAAACTTTCAGGACAGCTTAAATACTACAGAGTAAAAGATGTTTTCTTAAGGCTCTAGCCATTTCCCTTTAGTAAATTGAAACTATGCTGGATTACTTCAGATTTTACTTTAATATTTTATTATATGAATTCTCAGTTTCCTAATGTATATTCTTTATATAACCTCTGAATTTATAATCTATGCCTTGAAATGCCAATGGCGTATTTCTTTATTTTGGTTTTTAAATTATCATATGGCAAAATTGACCTTTGTTTTGGGTGTATAATTCTGTGAATTTAAGTCTAGATTTCGGTAACTACCACCGCAATCAGGCTATAGAACAGTTAGATCTTCCCCCAAAACCTGCCCATGTCACCCTTTATAATCATACCCTGTGCCCTACTCAAACCACTGGTAACCACTGATTTTTTTCTCCATATAGTTTTGTCTTTTCAAGAATGTCATATAAATGCAATCATATAGTATCCTGCTTTGTTTTGCATATCTTAAATTGCTCACAAGGCTGAATATTTTCCTACAAACTAGTTACAAGTATGTTTTTTGTATTTTGTATAGTTTGTGTCATTGCCACTTATTTAGTTGGGTCATGGGTAGTGGTTTTGGGGTTTTTTTTTCCCTACACATTTGTGTATGCTTATTATGTAAGAATGATGCTAACTTATTTTCTGTTGCATTTACCGTAGATATTTTCCTTAAGTCTTTGCCTTCGCATTTTGTTATTTCTTTAAGTGTATATGACCTTACAAATAGTAATATTGTTTGATCTAGTAATATTGGAATTCTCTGGTGATCTAGTTTGATGCAATCTTCCTAAATTAAAAAGAAAAATGTAAAAGGAGCTTATCACAGCATTATTTCTATTATGGAAAAACTAGACACAATCTAAATGTGGAACTATAAGACTTTAGTAAAGCAGATAATGGAGCTGTCCCTCAGTGGGCTATCATGCAAGAATTAAAAGGATGCTTACAGAGATGACATAGTAGCTTGGATAATTTTTTTTTTGGTAAAATGTTAAATTAAAAGTCAGGTACAATTTCTTACACACAGTATGAGCACAGCATATAAAACAAAACCACAAAACCCATTAATTAAAATAGACTAGAGAAAATCCATCAAAATAGTAACCGCGATTTGCTTCTATCGGTGGAACTATGAGGAGTGTTTTTACCATTTTTGTGTATTTTCTTCATTTCATGATGATTGCCTATTACTGTTACAGAAGGGGAAAAGATTCTGGGCAGCTCAGCAATAAAATGCTACCTTTTGCCTTTAAAAGGCACCCCCTGAGCTTGAGGCTTTATTGAACAACGTGTGAGGTTAAGCACACAAATGCCAGTTCTGCTTTCTAAATGTCAAAATGTCAGATCCCGTCACTGTGACTAGACCTTTAGAAAGAGAGACAGTGGCTTGACTACCAGACAGATGCATGCATTGGGCAAATCATCAAAATGCTATTGGGTGAGGGGATAGGGCAGGCGAGTCTGGCGAACTGGGGAGGGAATCAGGATGGCTGTGGATAGGAAGTCAGTTGATGTCTGAGCCAGCCCTGTTGGGGGAGGGGGTTTTGCAGTAACTCTGTTCCTTACTGTGATAGAACCACTGGGGACACTAGAGCTTTCGGTCTGTTCCCCAGACAGATTTTCCCAGGTGCATGTTGAGCTGCTGTTGCCTAATTCTGAACCCAGCCTGGAAATAGCAGAGTGACACATCCATCAGTAAAGGTCAGAGTGGTTGTGACTCGGACTTTATGAGTCAGTGATCCCTCGAGGCTCAAGTCAGAATTAATTACTTATCTTCACTTGTGTTAAGGAAATCTTCAAAAAGTCCACACATGGTAAATACTCGCATAAATGATGCTAGTTCTTGGTGATTGTTCCTGATTAGTGGAGGAATATAGATTTGTCTGAAAGATCTACGTGGTCCAGGAATGGGGGTCTCAAAGAAGTTTTCTCTGGAGAATTCTCAGCTCTTAGCCAGGCTTCTGCCCAAGAGTTCTAAGCTCAGAGGGTGAAGGGGGCCCCCTAAGGACAAATCTGGAAGTCATCTAGCTGCTAATTCAGCAGAGTGACATATACAGAATGTGTTTTCAAGGCTAAGAACTCCTGACAAATCATGGTGATTTCCATAACCATCTCCTTTAGTTAAACCTGCTGAACTGCAGGAAATTGGGACTCTCTTAACCTCCATGAAATTAACAGCAGTGATCAAGAGCCCCTAATTTGTCTCTCTGTTTGTTCAAAAAATACCCAGGCTGCCGGCATTCCAGAGGACTGGCAATCTTTTATGGCTCTGTCGGATTCAGGGTTACGGGCCCAAGATTTCCAGCTGTGTCATTGATTCTCACATCTGGTATCCTGTTACTCTGAGTAGTTTTCTTCCTTCACAAAAAGGTGAAAAGATGGCTAATGCCTTCTTCTTGATATCTTTGGCTTGCTTAAGAATGTTTGGGAAAATTCGTGAGGCAAAATCAGTTCAAGAGAAAGAGGAAGCAAAGACGTAACTTTATCACTAAATACCAGATAATAGTTTCAGATTAATGGAACCTCATGGAAAAGTAGGTTTAAAAAAGGGTTGAAGTAAATGGACAAAACAAAGACAAGGAAGGAACAACAGATGAAGAATCAGACTGGAATCCTGGAATTTGTAGCCAACACTACGATGATTTTCACCGATATGTCCAGGAAAGTGTAATTATTAGTTCTTTGGCTTTTACGAAGTACTTTGTTTATCCTTCCACAATGAAGTGGTACTTTACAGTGGTCAGTGATTTAGGGTTTTTAAGTGGTTCGTAATATTCAAAAGCTTAATTTATATATATCCATATGTATATGTGTGTATGTGTGTCTAAAGTAAACAGAGATCAGCTGCTGAATAAATATCCAGAGCTAATTCCATCACACACATAAATAGCCCATGTAGGAATTTTGTGGTGTCATGTTCAACTGGTGTGACTAAAATAGACTCACTGTTTGTAAACTCATTTTCTTATTACTGTGTGTTGTTTCCTGGGTAACTTCTTGAATAATATTGATAGAAGAAATAAAATGTTGGAAAGCCTCTGCTTCTCTCTGCAACTATTAAATAAAACTCCATTCGATTAAGAGTGGAACTTAGGTCTAACTGACAAGGTTCAACAACGGTGAAGTCCAGAACGCCACTTTCTTTGGCTAGTCAGCCTGTGGTTTGGGGTGAGCCCAATAATGTACTGTGCAGAAGGGGAAGTAAAACATTTGTTTGAATGGATAGTTGAGCCATTTGAGGCTCTGGCTGTCAGCGATAAAGCACTGGTTAAGTGGGGATGGGACACCCACAATAATATATTTTACAGCCCCCAAACAGCATTTGTCTTTTGTCGCTTTTCAGGGAGCGACCATGTCACCATTTCTTCGAATTGGTTTGTCCAACTTTGACTGTGGCTCCTGCCAGCCGTGCCAGGGAGAGGCCGTTAACCCTTACTGTGCTGTGCTTGTCAAAGAGTATGTTGAATCAGGTAAGCTTGAGTGGGTGGTGTAGGTGGGGTGGGGGAGGGGGAGGAAGACCCTACTATGAACTGGGAAGCAAGGTCTTCCGGGATCTTCCAGGTCATCTGGCGCAACCTAATTTTCCAACTCAGGAAACTGATGCCCAGGGAAGCCAAGTGCTTTCTCAAAGGCATATGGGCTTAGTAACAGCCTCTGAACTAGACCTGGTCTCCTGCCTCATGTTCTACGATATTTCGTGGTCCCATTTTCCACATAAACAAAGGAAAGGAGAAATGAGTTGAGGACATTATGTGAAGAGTTAATGGGGGAAAAAAATCTACTTTAATGAGCTGAAGTAGAACATGGTGGTGTTAAGTCTGGTTGTTGTCAGTGATCATAGATAAAGTCTGCATAATCTTAGAATTAACTCCAAAGGTGGTTTACTGCTTCTTGGCCAAGCTCAGATGAATAGTACAAAGAATATACGATTAGTGCTTAGAGTCCAAATTACAGAAAACTTACTTTTGTGTTTACTAAAACCCTGGTTGAGTGAAAGAATAGTCATGTTCTGTCAAATTTAAATATTTATGAGAAGTTCATGGTGAGGGGGAAAGTGTGACAGTCTTCCCGGATTCCTTTGTGGGTTTAAATCATTCCATTAAAATAATCTATTCTGTCTGGAATCTCTCCATGATCACTTCAACTGTTCCCACCCTCCCTGATCCCTGCCTCTGTATTTTAAGATTCTCATGGACTTTTTTTTTTTTTTTTTTTTTTTTTATTTATTTAGGCTGTGTTGGGTCTTCGTTTCTGCACGAGGGCTGTCTCTAGCTGCAGCCAGCGGGGGCCACTCTTCATCGCGGTGCGCGGGCCTCTCACTATCGCGACCTCTCTTGTTGCGGAGCACAGGCTCCAGACGCGCAGGCTCAGCAGCTGTGGCCCACCGGCCCAGCCGCTCCGCGGCATGTGGGATCCTCCCAGACCAGGGCTCGAACCCGTGTCCCCTGCATTGGCAGGCAGATTCTCAACCACTGCGCCCCCAGGGAAGCCCTCTCATGGACTTTCTTAAAAAAAAAAAAAAAAAAAAAAAAAGGGCAGGAGGAAGTTTACATCCCATGATTTTTCCAGCTTCACTGCCTTCCTACACACATTCTGGTTTTCACAGAGACTTCGTAGGGAAGTCTGATTGCCACCAATGCAGAGTCCCAGTAACAATAGGAGCCATTATAGTTCATTTACAGGGAAAGTATTTATGGAGCACCTACTATATACTGGGTCAGAATACGTGCCTTTCCTCTAGAGCTTCTTTCCTAGCAGAGGAAGATAGGCAAGAAGCAAAAATATCATGTAGTAAGTCATGTGAAGTGAAGACATTAAAGCAGGGTAGTGGGGAGAGAGAAGGATTGGGGCCGGAGAGACAGATGGAGAGAGACAGAAGTCCTGAAAAAATAGTCCTTTAAGGGGGTGACATTCACAGGTGCAAGAGGAACCTGATTTTGCAGTTGAGAACCTCCAGCTAGATATTTCCAGCTCAGAACCCTGGGGTTCCAAATCCTGGTGTGTTGGCTTTTCTGTCCCTTATAAGACTTCTGCTCTGTGGTTAACTGACTTCAGCCTTTCAGACCCTGCGAGCACATCAAAGCGGGGGAGACTGTCTGATGATCTCGATTTCCCTTTTGCCCAGATTTCTCTCCTGTTTAGTTAAACGTGAGAATGGCACTTGTTCCCAATCTAAAACCTTTCAAAGGTCACCAAAATCTTTGAAGTGTGCAATGTCTGAGTCTTTCAAAGCTGCTTTCGACTTAATGGGTCCCCGGGATCCAGTTCCCTTTACAGCCACAGCTCTCACTGACATTTGCCTCTTGAGAGCCTTTTTAAAATTTTTTCTTCTTTTGGCCTTGCCTTTGAACTTAGTCTAATCAGCCGTGTGGATCCAGAGAACGTGTCGAAAAAGACTTTGTTTTTCCAAAAGGTTAGGCTGTGGAGTTTGGAGGTTTGGGGGTGTCGATTTTGTTTTAGTTTTGTTCTGAAAAGAAATCACTCTGAACATGATCATTCAAATATTACTTCTCTAGAGTTTAAGCACTTGTCAGTCTCGGGGGTGTGAGGCTGCATTTTACGTAAAGCAGTAGGACAGGGACAAACAGGACACAGCGCTGTCCGTCTGGGAGCCTTTGAAAATGGCAAAACCCACTTTAAATAGATAGGATCTTGAGTTCTGGTTCTCTTTTTAAGTGATTGCAAACATTACTGAATGAAGGTGTAAAAAATGCCTTGCCGTGGGAATTTCTGTCCTTTTTTGGGGTGTGGAGAATGGTTATGGTTGGGAGGAATTAAAGGAATTATGAGGGGTGGCGTCAAGCCTGTGGAAGTAAAACGTTACTCTGATCACTAATATTGCCGTTGCTTTTTCTTAAAGTCCGATCCTGAGTTAAACTTCGTTTAAACAAGACATAAAAATCTTCCCCTTCCTATTCCACGCTCAACACTGTCAGAGTTTGTACCTCTCATAGCCAGGTTTACCTAAAATTTGAAGTCTCTGCTTCTTCAAATCCTTGTATGCCTCCCAAAGAATAATTTAGCAAATGCTAAATGCCTGTTCTGCTTTTAGCATCATGTGCTGGAGAGAATCAGGATTCAGAACTGCTTTGTTTCCCTGTTTTAAGTGAATTTTTCCTTTTGCTTTATCAACATCTCTGAATTGCTAAATCTGCCACTTTGTGTGCTTATGATCACAAGAAACAAACACTGAAATACAGCTGCAGTTTTCTGCTCCTGAAATGATTAAAGAACAAATACTATGGAAAATCCAACATGGATGAAAGATATGACAACACTGCCTAATCCCACGAGTAAGCCGAGTCGCCTGGTGGTTCTGGGGAAGTTCCCTTAAACTATATCATCCTGACCTTGGCTCCTGTTGCTAACCATTTCCAGGACCCCCACCAGCCTGCAGGTCTACAGCCGGCTTCACTGGCTCTGGGGATGATGACCACCACCTCTCTGGAATACTTGTTAATTTTTGCTTAGGGTGCATGGTTTATGTAAAATATATCCTCATTTGCAAATTAGGGAAGGAAATAATGGCTCATGATGTTTTAAAGGTTTTGCCTCTTAGTGTATTTATGTCAAATGGAAAAGTTTTAAATATCTTTTTAAAGGAGCACTCATTGTAAGCCTGAAATTATGCCACTGTATCTTTCAGATCAATCTCTAATTCCTTTACGTGTTATTTTTGTTCTCCCAACAGACTGATCTATCCCGGAGAGCAGAGGGAATAGGTGTCACTGTTGAGTTGAATTATTTCCCAGGGCTGGTTAAGGGAGTAATGAGAACATATCTTTCTGTTCCTAGAGAATGGGCAGATGTACATCCAGAAAAAGCCAACCATGTACCCTCCCTGGGACAGCACCTTTGACGCCCATATCAACAAGGGAAGAGTAATGCAGATCATCGTAAAGGGCAAAAATGTGGACCTAATATCCGAAACAACTGTGGAGCTCTACTCCCTGGCCGAGAGATGTAGGAAAAACAATGGGAAGACAGAAATATGGGTAAATAGCCAAGCTGTGAGCTTTATTTTAAGTGTATATTCCATTAAGTGATAAGAACCATAGTAGTTGAAGACTAGTTCAAAATTTCAGAGTCATCCTGAAGGTGTGATACACTGGCCTTAAGTAAACTGACTCCCTACCACTGACTCATTGGTGGCTTGATAATGATGATGATTATTCATTGCAGTCTTAGAACGTACTGGTATACTCAAATCTCTTTGATTCTTATGTAAGGGGAAGAAGGTCTCTTAGGCTATGAAGAACTGTTATTGATTTATTTATAACTGTTAAAGTAAACTTGGAAATATCACAAATCTTCCATAACTTGGGAACCTACCTGTGGCCTATTTATCAAGATATCACGTAGATATCAAGATATCTAGGTACCTATGTGGTATCTTGATAAAATATTTTAGATAAGATGATGGGTGGATAAGTGAGAAGAGAGAGCAAAGATCCATTTAATGTTTGTTATCTCAATCCCTATAATTTTTTTTTTTTTTTGGCATAATGTGTTCACTTAGCTTACTTTACTCTAAAAAGTACATTATACACAATTCACGTTACCACACCAAGTTTTTGAAAACTTAGATTATAACTATTTTGGTAGCAAATGTTTCGAAAGTTAAAGGAAGAAGTAAAATATGAAAGCATAAAAAATTCTAATGAAAATTTCTGGGGTACAAAAATTGAAGAAAATATACTAGTAAAAACTGCTTTTACATGATCTGAAACCCAGAAAGTGTTTTCACATGTCTGTATCATTTATGCAAAGGAGATTCTTACCTTTCTGCTTTGTACAGATTCTTAAGAACTCCAGCCAAAAGATCTTCAAGTCACAGGTTTCAAAATGGGAATGATACAAGCCTAAAACCTAGATTTTTGTGTCAATTATGTATTTTTGACCTGAAAAAAAGGGTACTTTTTAGGAAAGTGCATGTATCTTTGCTTGTATCACTAAAGTAATCTTTAAAGATAAAGATATATCAAGATTTTTTCTTAAAGTTCCCCATGCTTAGATGTGTTTAGATAACTTAGTTCAGTGTATCTGTTGAGCACTTCGCATTCAGCCTGGGGAGAGGATCTCAGAAACAGAATTCCTCTTGGGTAGCTGGTTATACAAGTAGGAAGAGTTTAAATAAGTGGATAATGTCACAAGTATGTGACTTAGTGTCAAAGGTTTATACAAACCCGGTAGGTGAGGGGGTGAGGCTGTAGGTACAACTGAATCATGGGAGCATTTGGCTAGGCTCAGAGAAAGAAGAGAGAAACCGGAGAAAGTTTTCCTCAGTTTTTTCCCCCATTCCCATTTATGTTTCACTTTCTGCCCCATTTTTTTAAAAAAAGGGAAGAGTCACCAAATCTCTCATTTTTTAAGTAGCAGGCTATTTGATTTCCTTTTCAATTAATGAGAGGATAACTATTTTAAAAATTCTTTTGTTAAGCATCACTGACAAACAAGTTGCTTTTCTATTTGTATCTCTTAAAGTTGCATTTGATTTCTTGCCTCGACTTTCTCTGATTTTATCCTTATCAGACTTTTTACACTTTTTGCCTATTGGGATTTTTGAGACATAAGCCCTTGGATCCTCATTTAACTACTGGCAACCTTCTTACATTTTCCACCTTTGCTGTTTTCAGGGTTATTTGTTAGTTTACTTTTATTTATAATGTTTAAAGGTCAACAGGTTGCTTTGGACTTATAGTTTCCCTTGCTTCTATTGCAATCTGCTTTCTTAAAATTAGCTTCTCTATTTAAAAAAAACAAAAATGATTTTCTCAGAGTTGCCTCTCACTTCCATAAACACCATCCAGTTTCCAAACATTAAGATTTTCCTTCTGCTTTCCCAAGAGTTTCCCTGTTGGTGCGGTTATCTCCTGTTCACTCTCAAAAACATGATGGACTGTGAAATTCTGTGAATGTTGTTCTTCCAGCAGCTAACTGGTTTAATTTCCTCCATCACCACTAATTCCTGAATATCGGTACCGAATATTGGTAATATTGGTTGCAGTCACCTGGTACCAATTTTTCCCACTTCCTTTGGGACTGACCCCCTGTTCCCTTGCTCTTCTAGCTTTATCTTTGCCTCCTTATTTATTATTCCATAAACCAGAAAATAATGGTGTACATACTTGTTGTCAAAAGCACTTCTCTTTTCATTAATCTGTTTAAGCTTGCATGAGAATGTGTAGATAACCAAGCAGTACAAGCTTGTCACATCATAAAATTCTAGTAGTAGTGATGCTGTAACACCGGCATCACTATTATGTCAGTTCTCTGAGATCTTTAAAGGTCTGGTGACAGGCACAAGGTCACCATGACCTTGAATTATTTAGCCATGATTCATACTCAATCCTGAGTTCGACCAGACCCTTCTTACTATTTTTCAGTTACTCTAGTTACCCATGGATGTAATGATCAGCAGTGCCCTGCAGTTCACCTTCGTATTCTTTTTAGCATATTTACAGTACAGTGTTACAGTTTAGTATATAATCAGTAGTGGTCAGGTCGTGTCAGATTTGCCATTTTACCATTTATGTCACATCACATGATTTCCTGCATCATCCCTTCTACATAATGATACTTAAATATATATATATGTATATATATTTTTTAATTTATTTATTTGTTTATATTTTATTTTTGGCTGTGTTGGGTCTTCGTTGCTGTGCGCGGGCTTTCTCTAGTTGCAGTGTGCAGGGGCTACTCTTCGGTGCAGTGGGCAGGCTGCTCAGTGCGTTGGCTTCTCTTGTTGTGGAGCACGGGCTCTAGGCACGCGGGCTTCAGTAGTTGCAGCACGCGGGCTCAGTAGTTGTGGGTCACGGGCTGCAGAACGCAGGCTCAGTAGTTGTGGCACATCACGGGCTTAGTTGCTCCATGGCATGTGAGATCTTCCCAGACCAGGGATCGAACTCGTGTCTGCTGCATTGGCAGGTGGATTCTTAACCGCAGCGCCACCAGGGAAGTCCTGAAATAACGTTTTTAAAATCCCTTCCTCGACCAATCTAATTAAAATTTCCCTTAGCAGACTATCCAGCACTTTCCAAAGGAAACAGGCTCTCTGTGTGAAAGAAAAAGGCCACTCCCATTTAATACCAAATTAACCTAGAGGCAAGTGTATTCAGGCATCCTCAAAGCAGGATTCCTCTTTCTTTCCAAAGGGAACCTACTTGTTCTCCAAGTGAGCTAGTCCCCAGCCTCCATGATTCTTTTGTCACCATCAAGATATGAATCTACCCTATTACAACTCTTCAGATAAGCAGTAGCACAGGGCAAGGAATTCAGATAGAATCTGTTTTAGAATTTGGTTTCTTCCTTAAGGAAGTTTTGATCTCCAAGTCAAATTAGGTAGTTGCTGAGGTGTTTTAATAAAAGAAAGCCTATGTTCACGGATGCTGTGCTAGTCTAAAGATAATAGGGGTAAGTTAAGTGAAAGGGAACAGGGGTGGGCCCTCCGCTGGGGATCTCCTGCCATCACCAAACTCGCCAGTTGTGATGTCATTCAACTCAGCACTTGTCTCACATTCTGACCCTTGTTTCTTTCCTTCCTTCCACCAGTTAGAGCTGAAACCTCAAGGCCGAATGCTAATGAACGCAAGATACTTTCTGGAAATGAGTGGCAAGTGGCATTTCTTATTCCTGTTTGGGGGTGTGGTGGGCATGTCTCCTCTCCTGTGCAACTTATTTCACTTGGCTTTTCTGAGAGCAAAGAAGATGGAAGCACGAGGAATTTTCTTAAAATTCCCAGTGGTGCTCAAGCATGAGTTGAGTATACACTCTATGGGGCCAGATCCACACAGAAATAGAAAACATTTATAGCATTCGTTTTTAAATGGTATGAATTCGTATGCCCAGTGCTTTTCTAGTCTGTCTGTATTTTCATTTGGGAATTTAATGTAAACACCAAAGACTCTGCTACTGTGTTGCTCTGTGTGTACACACTGTGTATAAATGATGTGATATAACAAGTTGTCACACCATCAGTAGGATACAAAATAAATAAGAAACCGATATTTTCTATAACACTATAGTAGCAAAATCCTAATGCTTAAAGTTAGTCACCTCAAATCCTTATAGGAACAAGGAGGGAAAAAATGCATCACTAAAGAGTTTCACTTCCATCTCACACACAGATGCCGTTCACAGAAGTTACATTTACAGGCAGTGTGCTTGGTGCCTGTGACAGCCCGTCAGTTCTTCCTGTTGCGTTTATATCCTGTTGTCAAAGTGCTGTGTCAATGAATCAAATGCTACTACTCCTAAAATCTTTTTTTATTAAAGTATAGTTGATTTGCGATGTTGTGTTAGTTTCAGGTGTACATTACGGTTATTCAGATATATATATCTATTTTATACACACACACACACACACACACACACACACACACACACACACACACACACACACACACACACACACACACACACACACACACACACACACACACACGATTGGCCAAAAAGTTCATTTGGGTTTTCCGTAAGATGTTGCAGAAAAACCCGAACGAACTTTTTGGCCAACCCAATATATACTTTCTTTTTCAGATCTTTTTCCCTTATAGGTTATTACAAAATATTGGGTATAGTTCCCTCTGTTATACAGTAGGTCCTTGTGGATTATCTATTTTATATATAATAGTGTGTATATGTTAAGCCCAAATTCCTATTTTTATCCCTCCACCCCCTTCCCCTTTGGTAACCATAAGTTTGTTTTCTATGTCTGTGGGTCTATTTCTGTTCTGTAAATAAGTTCATTTGTGTCTTTCTTTTTCTTTAGATTCCACATATAAGTGATATCATATGATATTTGCCTTTTCTCTGTCTGGCTTCTCTTAATATGATCATCTCTAGGTCTGGCCATGTTGCTGCAAATGGCATGATTTCATTCATATTCCTATTTCTTTGAGTACGTAGGAGGTACTCAATGAATGTTTGTTGAACTGTTCAGTTGGACTCACTCTGAATTTAGAAATTCCTTTTATTTTCTTTTGGTTCCCACACAATGGCTATTCCAAACATGCCCATACTCCTTGGTTGCTGAAGGTGTCTTGATCTTCTCTTACTCTTGGAGGTTGGCTTTACCTCCAGTGTAATTGGGAGAGACTGTGTCTTCTGTCCGTCTCTGCACTTTAGGATTCAGCTGCTTCGTCCTGCATCTCTTCCTGCTCTTCTGCCTCGGAGAAAGTCCCTCCCTTTCTTGGTCTCCTGGCTCTCACCCCTAGCAGCTCTGTAATATCAGTCACGCTTCCTCTCTGGCACCTTCAACTTTTCTGTCTTTCTGTGGTTTCTATCTCATTACCAAGACATACATAATTAAGCTATCTTCTCCAACCTGAAAAGAAAAATTTTTTAAACGTTTTAACCTCCATGAGTTTTTCTTTCCTTTCCTTCCCTGACACATTTCTTGAGAAAGCAGTTTAATGTATCAGTCCCTGTTTCTTCACTACTCTGTCAATTCTTAAACCCTAAGAGTCTGGCTTATATTTCAAACAATCTGCTACATGGCTTTCTCCAAGAGAACGAATCCTCAAAACAAATGCATGTGTCTTAATCTTCAATTCCCTTGACATCTCTGTTTCAGTCAATGCTGAGAAACCCATTCTTTCTTGGATTGCTTGATGTAATATTATTCAAGTTTTCCTCTTAATTTTTCAGCTGCCTCTTCATGGCCTCTTTTGTAATTCCTTTTCCTACCTCCTAAAAAATATGGGTGTGTACTTATCTCCAATCTATTCTTTGTGTGAGTGCCATGTCTTCCTGACTGGGCTATTAGCCATTCAGAATTAGAGGTGATGTCTCATAGTTCTTTAGAACATTCAGCATAACAATTTGCTCATAGCTGGCCAGGAAATATTTGTGATTTAACTGACTACAAACAAGTGACAGATTAAACTAAATAAATAGATTGGGCACCATTAGTATAAAAGAAATAACCAAACATGCAAAAACCAATGTACTTATTCAAGCCAATAAACAGAAGACCAAATTACTTCAGAAATAAACAGTAAATACAAGGAGAATTTTTAAAATTCTGAGCTTTTATACATTTACTTTCTTGTAGTGATTAAAATGGTCAGAGGATAAAGGAAATCACAGGAAGGAGCAAGGGAATGAATTCCTTTTTAATACTCTCTGGCATTTTTTAAATGTACAGTGTTACATCCTAATACACAGACTATTTTATATTTATAAGTATATAGTTATATGTAGTCTGTACTATCATATAATAGTTTATGTATTAGACTATATATAATTTTTACATAATTATATATATATATATAATTTTTTACAGTAATACAGATAGGGTTCCCAGAATAATTCACTTCCATCCCTGAATTTAAAAGTAATTTTATGCTTTATTTCATTTCATTTCATCTGGACCAAAATAAAAATGAGTCAAATCTTACTGACAAATGGCCTACTATGCCAGTCCCAAGTCGTAAATTGATCTCTGCACTTAAACCAGAACTTGAAGAAGAAGGCAGTTGCCTTAGTGACCCTAAATTTAATCCCTTATTCACCAAGCCTAGTTTATTTCTGACCCAGTTCCTAATAAAAAGACTTAAATTGCCTAATGAAGTATTAGGCAAAATATTCAGCCTTATCTAAGGAGCTCTTTATTAGGAAGGCTTTTTATCTGGAAGTTTGGAGTTTCCATAAAACAGACCTGTGGAGCCCTGTGGAGAAGACTTTTGTCCTAAAATGAGTCCTGAGACTAGGCTGGATCCTGCGGGAGAGGTCTCCACCTCCATGCCCCACCTTTGTGCACCCAGTGTGTTTCTAGCCTGGCCACTCTAAGGGGTGGGGAAATTAAGGTACTTTGGCAGGAACATTTGCCTCAAGTGTGTTGTCCAGTCTCTGCCATGGCTTAGCCAGGATGGAAATAATTTCGTTTAAATATTGTGAACTCTTTTCATTTGTGAAACATGAGCCCCTTATTCTCGCTAAACCTCCATTTTTTGTATTTGGAAAAAATAAATAGAATAAGTCATCCAACAATCTTCAGGCTACTTAAAATCGTGGTTGTAGGAACTATAATCATTAAATTCATTACCCTTGTTTTAGTGATGATGATTATTTTTGTTATTTCTTTCTTGTGTACCATGTCACACTCTATCACATGCTAGAGTTTCCATCGTGCTGTTAAACCATGACTGCCTTGCTGTTGTGTGTTTTCTTTGGGCCTGGGCTTCAGCCAGGGCTGATAGTCTCACTGGTATTCTCAGAATTCTACCAGCCTTTTGGGAAGATGTCATTTGGGCATTGGACACTGTGGACAGTTACTACCCAAAGTATCTTCACCAATATCCAAAGCCCAGGGCGAACTGAAGAAATGTGAATGTGATGATTTGATGTAGGTGACTAGGTAACATCCAGGATTACATTTTTTTTTTAAATTGCAGTGATCTGTTCATCTCTGGCCCTTTCCACTTTAACCTGTGTAATCTATGGCTGGTGCCTCTGATTACTGTGGGCCTCAGGAACCAGAGCATAAACAACTTCCCAAAGTTCTTTTGTCTTCAGAAGTCTGGCCAGCTCCCTCCTACTTCTTCTTGTCCATAAACAACCAGATATAAAGCATCCTGGGACCTAAAAAAAATGTCATTTTCAACTTACTGTCAGTAACCACATTATTCTCTAGAATTACAGGCAAAGTATTTGCCGCTTCCTGCCTTTTCTGGCTGAATCATCATTGACAGTGAATAGGAGAGGCTGCTAAATACTTTGAATGTTCCGACTTTTGGTTTTAAAAATTGAGAGAGGATATAGCTCAGTGTCATGAAAGAGGAGTGAAGGGTCAAGCCAGTAATCCAGCCTCATTGTTTCAATCCTATAACAATACACCCTCTGGTAATCCTGTTATGGAATTAAGGAAAGACACTTTGTATTGTACCAACCTTAAGAAGTACTTAGGAGAGGGCAGACAGCAGAAGCAGGAAGAACTACAATTCTGCAGCCTGTGGAACGGAAACCACATTCACAGAAAGATAGACAAAATGAAAAGACAGAGGACTATGTACCAGATGAAGGAACAAGATAAAACCCCAGAAAAACAACTAAATGAAGTGGAGGTAGCCAACCTTCCAGAAAAGGAATTCAGAATAATGATAGTGAAGATAATCCAGGACCTCAGAAAAAGAATGGAGGCAAAGATCGAGAAGATGCAAGAGATGTTTAACAAAGACCTAGAAGAATTAAGTAACAAACACCTAGAAGAATTAAAGAACAAACAAACAGATGAACAATACAATAACTGAAATGAAAAACTAGGAGGAATCAATAGCAGAATAACTGAGGCATAAGAACAGATAAGTGACCTGGAAGACAGAATGGTAGAATTCACTGCCACGGAACAGAATAAAGAAAAAATGAAAAGAAATGAAGACAGCCTGAGAGACCTCTGGGACAACATTAAACACAACAGCATTTGCATTATAGGGGTCCCAGACAGAGAAGACAGAAAGGACCTGAGAAAATATTTGAAGAGATTATAGTCGAAAACTTCCCTAACATGGGAAAGAAAATAGCCACCCAAGTGCAGGAAGCACAGAGAGTCCCAGGCTGGATAAACCCAAGGAGAAACACGCCGAGACACATAGTAATCAACTTGACAAAAATTAAAGACAAAAATTATTGAAAGCAACAAGGGAAAAATGACAAATAACATACAAGGGAACTCCCATAAGGTTAACAGCTGATTTCTCAGCAGAAACTCTACAAGCCAGAAGGGGGTGGCACGATATATTTAAAGTGATGAAAGGGAAGAACCTATAACCAAGATTACTCTACCCAGCAAGGATCTCATTCAGATTTGATGGAGAACTCAAAAGTTTTACAGACAAGCAAAAGCTAAGAGAATTCAGTACCACCAAACCAGCTCTACAACAAATGCTAAAGGAACTTCTCTAAGTGGGAAACACAAGAGAAGAAAAGGACCTACAAAAACAAACCCATAACAATTAAGAAAATGGTCATAGGAACATACATATCGATAATTACCTTAAACGTGAATGGATTAAATGCTCCAACCAAAAGACACAGGCTCACTGAATGGATACAAAAACAAGACCCATATATGTGCTGTCTACAAGAGACCCACTTGAGACCTAGGGACACATACAGACTGAAAGTGAGGGGATGGAAAAAGATATTCCATGCAAATGGAAATCAAAAGAAAGCTGGAGTAGCAATACCCATATCAGATGAAATAGACTTTAAAATAAAGCATGTTACAAGAGACAAGGAAGGACATTACATAATGATCAAGGGATCAATCCAAGAAGAAGATATAACCATTATAAATATATATGCACCCAACATAGGAGCACCTCAATACATAAGGCAACTGCTAACTGCTCTAAAAGAGGAAATCTACAGTAACACAATAATACTGGGGGACTTTAATACCTCACTTACACCAATGGACAGATCATCCAAACAGAAAGTTAATGAAACAGAAACTTTAAATGACACAATAGACCAGATAGATTTAATTGATATTTATAGGCCATTCCATCCAAAAGCAGCAGATTACACTTTCTTCTCAAGTGCACACGGAACATTCTCCAGGTTAGATCACATCTTGGGTCACAAATCAAGCCTCAGTAAACTTAAGAAAATTGAAGTCATATCAACCATCTTTTCTGACCACAGCACTATGAGATTAAAAATAAAGTACAGGGAAAAAAACGTAAAAACACAAACACTTGGAGGCAAAACAATACGTTACTAAATAACCAAGAGATCACTGAAGAAATCAAAGAGGAAATCAAAAGATACCTAGAGAAAAATGACAATGAAAACACGACGATCCAAAACCTATGGGATGCGACAAAAGCAGTTCTAAGAGGGAAGTTTATAGCTATACAAGCCTACCTCAAGAAACAAGAAAAATCTCAAACAATCTAACCTTACATCTAAAAGAACTAGAGAAAGAAGAACAAAACCCAAAGGTAGTAGAAGGAAAGAAATCATAAAGATCAGAGCAGAAATAAATGAAATAGAAACAAAGAAAACAATAGAAAAGATCAATAAAACTGAAAGCTGATTCTCTGAGAAGAGAAACAAAATTGATAAACCTTTAGCCAGACTCATCAAGAAAAAGAGGGAGAGGACTCAAATCAATAAAATTAGAAATGAAAAAGGAGAAGTTACAACAGACACCGCAGAAATAACAAAGCATCATAAAAGACTACTACAAGCAACTCTATGCCAATATAATGGACGACCTGGAAAAAATGGATAAATTCTTAGAAAGGTATAACCTTCCAAGACTGAACCAGGAAGAAATAAAAAATACGAACAGACCAATCACAAGTAATGAAATTGAAACTGTTGATTAAAAATTTTCCAACAAACAAGTCCAGGACCAGATGGCTTCACAGGTGAATTCTGTCAACCATTTAGAGAAGAGCTAACACCCATCCTTCTCAAACTCTTCCAAAAAATTGCAGAGGAAGGAACACTCCTAAACTCATTCTACAAGGCCACCACCACCCTGATACCAAAACCAGACAGAGATACTACAGAAAAAGAAAATTACAGACCCATATCACTGATGAATATAGATGCAAAAATCCTCAACAAAATACTAGCAGACAGAATCCAGCAACACATTAGAAGGATCATACACCATGATCAAGTGGGATTTATCCCAGGGAGGCAAGGATTCTTCAACATACGCAAATTCATCAGTGATACACCATATTAACAAACTGAAGAATAAAAATCATATGATCATCTCAATAGATGCAGAAAAAGCTTTTGACAAAATTCAACACCGATTTATGATAAAAACTCTCCAGAAAGTGGGCATAGAGGGAACCTACCTCAACATAATAAAGGCCGTATATGACAAACCCACAGCCAACATCATTCTCGATGGCGAAGAACTGCAAGTATTTCCTCTAATATCAGGAGCAAGACAAGGATGTCCACTCTCGCCACTGTTATTCAATATATTTTTGGAAGTCCTAGGCACAGCAATCAGAGAAGAAAAAGAAATAAAAGGATTACAAATTGAAGAAAATTTGTAAAGAAAAGAAGAAGTAAAACTGTCACTGTTTGCAGATGACATGATACTATACATAGAGAATGCTAAAGATGCCACCAGAAAACTACTAGAGCTAATCAATGAATTTGGTAAAGTTGCAGGATACAAAATTAATGCACAGAAATCTCTTGCATTCCTATACACTAACAATAAAAGATCAGAAAGGGAAATTAAGGAAACAAATCCCATTCACTTTTGCAACAAAAAGAATAAAATACCTAGGAATAAACCTACCTAAGGAGGTAAAAGACCTGTACTCAGAAAAGTATAAGACACTGATGAAAGAAATCAAAGATGACACAGACAGTTGGAGAGGTATACCATGTTCTTGGATTGGAAGAATCAATATTGTGAAAATGACTATACTACCCAAAGCAATCTACAGATTCAATGCAATCCCTGTCAAATTACCAGTGGCATTTTTTTACAGAACTAGAAAAAATATCTTAAAAAAAAAAAAAAATATCTTAAAATTTGTATGGAGACACAAAAGACCCCAAATAGCCAAAGCAGTCCTGAGGGAAAAAAACGGAGCTGGAGGACTCAGACTCCCTGACTTCAGACTATACTACAAAGCTACAGTAATCAAGATAATATGGTGCTGGCACAAAAACAGAAATAGATCAATGGAACAAGATGGAAAGCCCAGAGATAAACCCACACACCTATGGTCAACTAATCTATGACAAAGGAGGCAAGGATATACAATGGAGAAAAGACAGTCTCCTCAATAAGTGGTGCTGGGAAAACTGGATAGCTACATGTAAATGAAATTAGAACACTCCCTGACACCATACACAAAAATAAACTCAAAATGGATTAAAGACCTAAATGTAAGACCAGACACTATAAAACTGTTAGAGGAAAACATACAAAGAACGCTCTTTTACATAAATCACAGTAAGATCTTTTTTGATCCACCTCCTAGAATAATGGAAATAAAAACAAAAATAAACAAATGGGACCTAATGAAACTTAAAAGCTTTTGCATAGCAAAGGAAACTATAAACAAAACGAAAAGACAACCCTCAGAATGGGAGAAAATATTTGCAAACAAATCAAAGGACACAGGATTAATCTCCAAAATATATAAACCGTTCATGCAGCTCAATATTAAAAAAACAAACAACCCAATCCAGAAATGGGCAGAAGACCTAAATAGGCATCTCTCCAAAGAAGACAAACAGATGGCCAAGAGGCACATGAAGAGCTGCTCAACATCACTAATTATTAGGAATGCAAGTCAAAACTATAATGAGGTATCACCTCACACCACTTAGAATGGCCATCATCAGAAAATCTACAAACAACAGTGCTCACTTCAGCAGCACATATACTAAAATTGGAACGATACAGAGAAGATTAGCATGGCCCCTGCGCAAGGATGATGAATAAAGATGCAGACCTACTAGAGAATGGACTTGAGGACACAGGGAGGGGTAACAGTAAGCTGGGACAAAGTGATAGAGTGGCATGGACATATATACACTACCAAATGTAAAATAGCTAGTGGGAAGCAGCCACATAGCACAGGGAGATCAGCTCGGTGCTTTGTGACCACCTAGAGGGGTGGGATAGGGAGGATGGAGGGAGGGAGACACAAGAGGGAAGAGATATGGGGATATATGTATATGTATAGCTGATTCACGTTGTTATAAAGCAGAAACTAACACCATTGTAAAGCAATTATACTCCACTAAAGATGTTAAAAAAAAAAAAAAGAAAACATCAGCAAAAAAATTTTTTTTAAAAATCTACAAACAGCAAATGCTGGAGAGGGTGTGGAGAAAAGGGAACCCTCTTGCACTGTGGTGGGAATGTAAATTGATACAGCCACTATGGAGAACACTATGGAGGTTCCTTAAAAAACTAAAAATAGAATTACCATATGACCCAGCAATCCCACTACTGGGCATATACCCAGAGAAAACCATAATTCAAAAAAACACATGTACCCCAGTGTTCATTGCAGCACTATTTACAATAGCCAGGTCATGGAAACAACCTAAATGCCCATCGACAGACGAATGGATAAAGAAGATGTGGCACATATATACAGTGGAATATTACTCAGCCGTAAAAACGAAATTGGGTCATTTGTAGAGACGTGGATGGACCTAGAGACTGTCATACAGAGTGAAGTAAGTCAGAAAGAGAAAAACAGATATCGTATATTAACGTATATATGTGGAATCTAGAAAAATGGTACAGATGAACCTATCTGCAAAGCCAAAATAGAGACACAGATGAAGAGAACAAACGTATGGACACCAAGTGGGGAAAGTGAGGGGTGAGGTGAGATGAATTGGGAGATTGAGATTGTCATGTATACACTAATACGTATAAAATAGATAACTAATAAGAACGTGCTGTATAAAAAAATAAATAAAATTCAGAAATTCAAAAAAAAAGAAGTACTTGGGGTTTGCTGGTCTCGATGCTTGTCTCATTCCTCGTCAGTCTCTGTCCCTTCTCCATCTCCCCCACCCCCCCCAGCTCTGACAGCCATCTGGCAGAATGTCACTCTGTCCCCTGTCCTCTTCCTGCAGACACAAAGGACATGAGTGAATTCGAGAACGAAGGCTTCTTTGCTCTGCATCAGCGCCGAGGAGCCATCAAACAGGCCAAAGTCCACCACGTCAAGTGCCATGAGTTCACGGCCACCTTTTTCCCACAACCCACGTTTTGCTCCGTCTGCCATGAGTTTGTCTGGTATGGTAACTCAGCATTTCACTCGCAAGCTTCAGGTTATGCATTCTGTCGCATCTTCTTGATCCAGCAGGTCTGGCGTGCCCTACCTTGGGGAAGTGTGCCAGAATAGGTACCACCTGAGAGTTTCCAGTGGCCTCACCTGGATTGAGAAGGCTCAAAGGGTGTGACTCTATAGAACATTTTCATCATATAACTCCTGTAGAGCAAGGAAACCAGCCTCCTTAGGAAAGGTTCCAAGGACTTCAGTTTCCAATTAAATGGGAGGCTTATGGGGGTGAGTGGGAAGGGAAAGAAGAAGGAGAGGTCTTTATCGTAAGCACAGTTTTACAGTCAAAACTGCCACCAGCTCAACAGCCCAACTGTGCTGCTACTAATGTCTGCAAAAGGCAACATTTGCCCATTGGAGCTAATGGGTTTCAATGTTTACAAGGCTCTTGGGTGTCTTAAGAGCCCTCGAACAGACAGATTGGTAAACACACAGCAAAGGCTATGGTAGACTGGAGACTTGAAACGACTCCTATCTCTGGCCTCAGCCTCCTCGCCTCTTCTGGGGTGTTCTCTCCTTAACCCCTGCTTAACCAGGGTATCCAGAGGTCAAGTAGACTTTTGGTGGATTTCCATCAACTGTCTTCATCTAATGACTTGAACCTCCTTCCTTTCTAACAGTGAATGTTACTCAGGCATTGGTCTTAAGCTTGAGAATTCATTAGTTGCAAATATTCTCAGATACTCAGAAAGAGGAAATAAAATGTTATAAAATAAAATGTTGTAAATGTAGATATCTTTGCTTATCTGTACTGAGCTTAGTGAGACATTGAATTTTTAAGCGTAGACGTGGAAATTTGCTACCACGAGCCCATGATCCATTTTTAAAAAATATTTATTTATTTATTAATTTAAAATTTTTTTCTTTTTTTGGCTGCATCGGGTCTTAGTTGTGGCACACGGGGTCTTTCGTTGCAGCACACGGGCTTCTCTAGTTGCGGCAGTGTGCGGGCTTCTCTCTAGCTGTGGCATGCAGGTTTTCTCTTCTCTAGTTGTGGCGCGCAGGCTTAGTTGCCCCGCGGCATGTGGGATCTTAGTCCCCCAACCAGGGATCGAACTTGCGTCCCCTGTATGGGAAGGCAGATTCTTTACCACTGGACCACCAAGGAAGTCCCCCCCTTTATCCATTTTTGGTCAGGCATTTTTATCTCTACATGTTTGTTTGGAAAATATGCAAATGGGAGGGAAATCAACAACTCCTCATTTATCTAATTTATCAGACTTTTCATAAAGCAGGTTAAAATAAAAGCACATGTTAACACTCTTGGCTAATAATAGAACAGTGCTGCAGATCAGAAAATGCTCTGTGATAGTAGAAAGCTATGAGATCTTGTTCATCTTTTAAATGTTTTTGCTACTACTGTTGACTCAAAGGTCCATATAAATATTCAAACATGTGCTTTATTGCAGGGGTCTGAACAAACAGGGCTACCAGTGTCGACGTAAGTCAGAAGGATTTCTGTTGTATTATCGTCATTCTTTTCATTTAGTTGCCCCTTAACTTCTGAAAATCTCAAGGTGTAGTCATTTCTTTTCAGAATGTAATGCAGCAATTCACAAGAAGTGTATCGATAAAGTTATAGCGAAGTGCACAGGATCAGCTATCAACAGCCGAGAAACCATGGTACGGATCGAGATTCCTCTCTGTCTGAAATACGATGATTTTATCCTGACATCATTTTACAGCCCACTAATTCTTGTTCCTAATGCCTGAATTTGAATGCTTAAATTTTTCCTTGCACACCCTAAAACCCTTTCCTCTCCAGTGGTGATGGTTACTGAGATCCAAAACTAGGGGATGAATAAGAGAGCACAAGAAGAATTTTAATGATTCTACCTTTTCCAGAAAAACATCACAGAAAGGTGGCCAGAAAGCACAGTTCTGATCAATTATGTGAGAACGACTCCTGTGGCATCGACAGCTAGAAGTGACAGTTAAAGAGTAGAGGCAATGGTTATAAAATGCAGATGTGAGCATTTACAAGGGAGGGTAACGGATGGGTAATTCTTATATTGAGAGGCAAATATTTCTTTCAGAATGAACTTTGAGATGTGTCATCTGGGGGCAAGTTAGACTTTACTCTGTGGGAGAGGGAGGCAGATGAAGCTGCAGAGAGAGAGGGGCAACCAGAGCAGTCAGTCTTGGCAAGAAGGGAAGAGGTCCAAAGCCACATGGACATGAAACTCTGACGGACAGGAAAGAGTTGGAGAGATGGTTGTAGATGAAGGTAGGTTTGTAGATTTGGGGAAGGACAGATGACGGAACTTCCCTTAGATGGCTTAGGTCCTCAATGAAGTCTGAGGACTAGGGGAAGAAAGAAGGCAATAAGTGTCTTTGAGGAGGAAGAAGGGGCTGTAAAATAATTATCTCAGAGGTGGCAAGGCAAGGGGATTCGAGAAAAGCAGCAGGATTGCCAAGCACAGTTGCAAGTCCATTTGAGTTTGAAGGCAGCCATCTCCCAGGTGTGTGATTTTCTCCAGCAAAGGGGCAGGCAAAGAGATAGCAGATCGGTTGGGTTTTTCCAGAGTAGAATTTCTTTTAAAATTTAGAGCCAGAAGGGGATAATCTATTATGAGTGAGTCTGCTAAGCCTCAAAGAGGTTGAAGTAGTTTGTCCAAGGTCAACCATTTCCACCTGGCAGAGCTGGGACTAGAATTCGGGTCTCGGCCTCCCAGACTAAGGCTTTTGTTCGTTGAAATCACAATACCTCTTTTCATCCTGCCCTCCTGCTCCCTTTACCTGATGCCTTCAGCTTTCCTGGAAAAATCACAAATTGTAAGCATGACTGTTAACTTCAATGGCTAACGTCCAGTAGGACTAGAATGAGAGCCACACGTAAAGTTTTAAACTTTCAAGTAGCCACATTAAAGACAGGAAAAAGCAACAGGTGGAATTCATCTTAATGATATTCTTTATGTAACCCAATCTGCTCCAATATTATCATTTCAAGATAGAATCAATATACAAAATTGAGATATTTTACATTGTTTTATTTCATACAAAGTTGTCGTAATCCAGCACGTATTTTACACTTACAGCACATCTTTTCACCACCTTGTAAGTGTTCCCTTGGCCCATGTGGGTGAGTGACTGTCATGTTGGAAAGTACAGATCTGTAGTCTTTCCCAGACACATCTTGAACCATTTGGACTTGGGTTCAGGATTTGAAGTAGAAGTCTCCTAGCCTGGACCTTGACATCACTTGTTCATATTTATGTGGAAAAGTTTCTACGAAATAGGAGTTCTGAAACGCATTTTTTCTTGGTTGAAAATATCTCGAGTAAGTGCTGGGCAGCCTTTAAGCCATTCTAAAGACTAAATGCTGACCAAAAGCCATGAGAACATGTATTCCTTTAGCAAATAAGGCCACTTTACTGTACATGTTCTCAAAGAAATTGTTTAATTAAAAACTTCTGTAGAGATTTTAAGTCTCAAGGAAATAAAACTTTTTATACTGCACAAGAATATTGGTATTCTTGCCAGGAATCAAAGTGCCTGATTTTTTGTTGTTGTTAATGTAATAAGTTTGATTAAAGGGGAGAATTTAAACTCTAGAACACTTTAAAAATAAAAATCTTCACTATATCTACTATCGGCGTCCCTCTGTCATCTCCCTTCTCTCCATCCCTTAAACCATCACATTTATTTTGAGAGAGCGAAGAGTAATGGTGAAAGAGGGGATGGGCTCAGATTTGGACTGTCAGGCTCATAGATATCCCAGCTCAGTTGATGGCTGTGTGTCCTAGACAAGTGTCTGGCCCTATCTGTGCTGAATCTCCCCACCTATCAAATCAGGATACTAACAGAGACTGCTTCAAAAGAGGTATTTTGAGGGTTGTATGAGATATCACACATGTAAAAGATAACACATGTGACGTGTCTATCACAGCACCTGGCAGAACTGTTATCTACCTCTTGTCTTTTCAGTTCATGTATAAGAAGTGTGAAAAGGCTTCCCACCTTGGGCTCCCGCACTAATAAACCGATGTCTCTAGAGGAGGCATTATATAACATCTTCCAAAGGTTAAAGCACTAGTGCTAGGCTGAAAGAGAAAAGGAAATATTTATATTAAAATAGGAAGGGAAGTACATTTACTTAGCTCCCATTTAAATAAATAACATTGGTCTCCTCTTCCTGAAATCTTAGCCTGTCTGTGGGAAGGCCGCAGACTTCAGCCATCTCCAGGTTACTTAATATGTGTAGCTTGCCCCCTTGCCCTTGACCTAGGAGAGCTAACGGCTCCTTGTCTTCTTTGGACATGACTATAAGGCTTGACAAGTAAAAATTATGGGTTCTAATAAACATCACTGCAGTGTTTTTATTATTCTGTTCACTGTGCCAAAGTATCTGCTAAGACGTGAAAAGTGGGGAAGCGGGGACACACCGACCATCACGCATTCTTTTTCCCTTTCAGTTCCACAAGGAGAGGTTCAAAATCGACATGCCGCACAGATTTAAGGTCTACAATTACAAGAGCCCCACCTTCTGTGAGCACTGTGGGACCCTGCTCTGGGGCCTGGCAAGGCAAGGCCTCAAGTGCGACGGTGAGTCTGACGAGCGGCCCCCCTGGAACCCCCTGTGGCTGGATTTGCAGCTTTGATGGAGAGAATCAGGGAGCGGGGGGAGGACGGAGGTGACTGCCTTCTCCATCCAGCCCGGAAGAGCCCCGCGAACCTAATTGAGAAGTTCCCCGGTAACAAGCCACTGCTGTTCTTTTCCTTCCACCTGTCCCCACCCCATGCCTTGTTTCCCAGAGAAGTGCCCGGTCATCCAGGTCAAATGTCACAGCCTCTGGCCGGATGCCTTCTGTGGTGCCTGCCTGATTCTCCTGTGACGGGCTCCCTCCCCTGGACCTGCCCCTTCCTGACCTCCGCAGCCCCAGCCCTGCCCCTGCCGCTCTCCTTAGCACCAGCGAGTACGATTCTGTCTGTGGCTCCATCAGGGAGCGAGCCTGGCACGTCTGTTTCGCTGCTGGATAGTCCTGCGCAGAAAACTGCCTGACTTAAGCTGGAGAGCCTGTCCCCAAAGCGTGCTGTGAACTCCACGTGCACAGGAAGAGGCCCAGCTCTGATTCTGATGGCCTCCACCATGGAGGTATTCAGCCAGACCCTGAGAAAAAGCACAAGAGCTTTCTTTCTATGAAAGTCCAGGCTGCGAAGGCAATAACCTTTAGAAACTGAGATGCTGTTATGCCAGGGTTAGAGGGTAGGGAGGAAAAATTCCAACAAGAACTAACAAAGTACTTCTGCCGTTGGAATGCAGCTGAGGGGAGGACAGAGCCCAGATAACATTCAAAACAGAGGTGCCTTGCTCAGCAGGGAACTTTGTATTTTATTTTATTTAAAAAAATTTTTTTAGTGAAGTATAGTTGATTTACAATGCTGTGTTAATTATTGCTGTACAGCAAAGTGATTCAGTTATACACATATATATATATTATATACGTGTGTATATATATATATTATATACATATATATACATTCTTTTTTACTATATATTCTTTTCCATTATGGTTTATCATAGGATATTGATTAAACACAGAAGCCACTTTATTTTTTCTGGGCAGCCCCATTTTAACTTATGCCACTGGCTAATGCGTGTTGTATCTTTTAAGTGATAAAGGGCGCTGACCTAAGGAGGAAGATCACCCTTAGCTGCCTCCTTGTCCTCATCCCAGTTGCATCCACGTGTCTGGTGGAGCCCGGAGTGACATCTTAATGGAGGCGGGAGGGGTTAGGTCTCCAAATCATTACCGAAGGCAAACCCACAGGTAGTCAGAATTCACCTGAACAATCCCTCCATCACCCAAAGTACCACCACGCACTTTCCTCTCTACACCTGTTTAAGAGTCCATGGGTGGGTGGGCCGGGCGTTGTATAGAGTGTCTTTAAGAGTCGTAGGCAACAGGTAATATTGGAGTGTTCTGCTGGGACAAACGGACAGGAATAATCAGATCCCCGTCTGGTGGCGCCCCTGTTCCTGTGATGCTCTCACTCGTCGGGTTTTCTTTCCCTGGAGCCCAGGCGCCCCACCTGCAGAGGCCGAGCTGGTCCCAACAGCACGATTGTGCCTCTGAGCTCAGAACTTCCAGGAGGATTCCTTGGCATTGTTCCACGGCTCCCACACCCTGCTGGGTTCTGTCCTTTTCGAACATTCCTTCTTCATCCCATTCTCTTTCCTCCTTCCCTGTCCTCCTGTGCTTCCTTAACCCTACTCCCTCTCTTCTCTCATCCCCTTCCTCTCCCCTCTCCTCCCCTCTCTCCTTCCCCAAGTCACTCTCTGTTCCTGCTGGAACCCCGAGAGGCTGGGCGCTCTCTGCCCCCCCTCATGCCCTCATCTGCATCTCCGCCTCTCACTCTCTCCCCTGGGTCTCTCCCCCCCCTTCTTCACTCTCTCTTCTTCTTACTCTCCTGTAAGCCTCCTTCCTAAGTAGGGCCCCCGCTCCTCCTGACCCTGTCTCCTTTCTCTCGCCACTGAAATTCCCATGAAATTAGTCATCGGAAGGGACTGTTTGTACTCACCGAGGTCCGGTTATCACCTACTAGGTTAGTAACAGACTTAGGACGTTGTAATCCTAGTGGGCACGGGGCCTCTCTTCATGGCACATCAGAGACGAGCTTAGATCCGCTACAGTTTTAAAGAGCAAGGTGCTCGATGCTCGCTACGTGCCTCCCTCTACCTTGCAGGAAATAAGTAGGAAATGGGGCCGCCCAGCGTAAAACCTGCATCCGGGAGCCCGGGAGGAGTCAAGCTAACAAGGCAGAATTCAGAGGGCAGAAGCCATTATGAGCAGCATCTTTACTGTATTAAAGGTTCCACTTCAG
This sequence comes from Balaenoptera ricei, assembly GCF_028023285.1. Taxonomy (NCBI): domain Eukaryota; kingdom Metazoa; phylum Chordata; class Mammalia; order Artiodactyla; family Balaenopteridae; genus Balaenoptera; species Balaenoptera ricei. The sequence goes on from NC_082640.1 coordinate 25,265,023, forward strand.
GTGGATTTTTATGACTTTATACTGGGATGAGTAATAGTTTATGCTTACTTACTAGAAAATGCTGTTTTGTCTTGTTATGAACTGTTTAGTGAAAACTAAAGGTGAAGATGGCTAAAATTTCACCTAAATATTTCAAGAATATTTTATTGTAGTAAATAATAAAGATGAAAGAAAAGTTGTCTTTCGTGAACACCTGTTGGAGGCCAGTCACTGTGCTAAGTTTTTGCACACAGATGGGCAAGTAATAAGGTAAGAAGATTAAAACGGCATGATTTTATAGCTTCTGCCTAATTCCACTGTAACAATCCCTGTTGATATACCTTTATGGAACCTAGCAGGACGTGAGATCAGAGTTCTGTCTGCTGGTGTTGGGAAATCTTCGTTAGTTTTTTTTTTTTTGGCATAACGGTGATGTTTCATAAGCAGAATTTGTATTTTCTAAGACTAATGACATGAAGCGATATTGTCTTTACACAGACACACAGGTGCCCGACCCCCAGTACAAGAAGGCTCTCACAGTCACAGCACGGTCGTGCTGTTTTTTTTTTTTTTTAATTTTTTTATTTATTTATTTATTTATTATTATTTATGGCTGTGTTGGGTCTTCGTTTCTGTGCGAGGGCTTTCTCTAGTTGCGGCAAGTGGGGGCCACTCTTCATCGCGGTGCGCGGACCTCTCATTATCGCGGCCTCTCTTGTTGTGGAGCACAGGCTCCAGACGCGCATGCTCAGTAATTGTGGCTCACGGGCCTAGTTGCTCCGCGGCATGTGGGATCTTCCCAGACCAGGGCTCGAACCCGTGTCCTCTGCATTAGCAGGCAGATTCTCAACCACTGCGCCACCAGGGAAGCCCGGTCGTGCTGTTTTTAGGACTAATGAATCGCGATAACTCCTCCAGCATCGTAGGTCTCAGAGGTAGAAGCCTATACAGATCACTTAGTTCAAGTAGCCCAACTCTCCCATGTGGTGAGAACACAGTCTCTGGACACTTTCCTTCCTTTCACCCCCACCTCTCACATATGCACAGACCACCCCACCGTCTCAATTTCCATTTCGACTGAGGTTGTACCCTAGGCTTCAGCCTAGAGGGTGGAGAAACCTCTCGTAGCCCACGTGGGAAAGGGGATGCTTGGACTCCCTAAGCATCTAAGTGGCAGTGAATGACCTTCCACTCAGCATTCCACGTTACCACCGACTTATTTGCTGGGATCATCCCTGGAATAAGAGCCAACCTCAGTTTTTTCACTCTCAGCGATGGCACAGTGGAAATGCATTCTGGGAGCAGGCTTCCTCCCCATCCACAGGCTCTGGTTCCGCCTTGAACGGGAGTCGCTTCCCAGCAGCATGCTGAGGTGCATCTGGTGTGTGCGTGAAGGTCTCAGGGAATCGGAGGTGAATGTGCGGTGGCATCATAAAAGCACTGCCCTAGTCTGTTTGCTTTCAGTGTCTCCCTCTGCTGGGAAGATGGCGCCGGGGATTTGCCAGTGATTCCTTGGACATACATGCACCTAAAACAGATGATGTGCAAAGTCCGTGGAAGTTGGTTCTGTTGCCCTTGCTCAAGGTGTCGCTTTCTGCCTTTCAGCATGTGGCATGAACGTACATCACAGATGCCAGACAAAGGTCGCCAACCTTTGTGGCATAAACCAGAAGCTAATGGCTGAAGCACTGGCAATGATTGAGAGCACTCAACAGGTAGGAACGGCTTTTAGGGGACAAGTTCCCACAATTTCAGCTCAACTAGGACTATTCCAGTCCCTTCGCTCTGTGATCTGTAGCAACTCTACAGGGCAACATGTACTCTGTTTCTGAGTACTTGCCTTGACACTGACTTTCATCTTCATGTCCACATCCCCCGTTTGAGATATTTATTTAATGCATTTGGATTGTGTGGATCTTTATAAGATCTTAAATTCTTCATGGAATGAGCAGGGGCAGAAACAAACAAATTCATTAAAATTATTGAGGATTCATTGCCAGCTTTATACCTATGTATGACAACTATATAATAACCTGGGGAAGAAAACATTTATTTGCTAGAATCATCCCTAGGATGCCTTCAAAACACTGAGTCCAAGGCAACTTTTGCCTTGCTACTTACTAGCATGCCGAATCCTCACATCCAAGGACAAACCCTCTTTAAGACTTGGCATTGCCCACGTAAGCTATTTTTCCATCCATTGGCTTGGATGGAAATGATTCTTATTTGTGACCAAATAATGTGGATAGCATGGGATAAACCAGTTAGCCCCCAGAAAAGTATGCAGGAAGTGAATACGTTCTGCTGGTACGTAAAATATGATAGACATCCACAGGATATGGGATCCCTAAGAGAGTGCCGAGGGGAGGGAGAGATTCGGTTATCCTACACATTTAGGGATCTGAAATGGCTTTCATGCCCATGGACAGCAGGCTGCACTGTCCTGTCAATGGTGGGTGGGTAGGTGGGTAGTCTGACTCTTTGTTTGTAACCCAGGCTCGCTGCTTAAGAGACTCTGAACACATCTTCAGAGAAGGTCCAGTTGAAATTGGTCTCCCATGCTCCATAAAAGGTGAAGCAAAGCTGCCGTATGGACCAGCACCGGGGAAAAAAGGTAGGTATCCTGATCCACCGTAGAATCGTCAGTAATTCATCTTGATTAACCTGAGTCCTCTGGACTTAATTCTCCACGTACCTGGCCTGATAAATGATTCTTTTCTAGGTAGAGATTACAGACCTAGCCGCCAACAAAGAGTCTCCTACTTCTTAGAAGTATTGTAAAACCAAAATATACCCCGCTAGAAAACCTTCATAAGCAGGTGGTGGTGGTGAGAGGTTGAGGTGGGAGAAGAAAACGCGGCATCTCTGGAGGAAACAATTGCAAACTTTTCCTTAGAATTTTAGAACGTTACTCCCTGCCGTGGTTAAACAGTTTTACAGAAATAAATCCTCCATAGAGCTCTACGGTAGGAATACCACAGACCATCTTATTCTGCACCTTTGAGACTTTTCTGGAAAGTTTAAGATTAGAAAGGGGATTATGGACACCAAGGGGGGAAAGTGGGGGCATGGTGGGATGAATTGGGAGATTGGGATTGACATCTATACACTGATATGTATGAAATAGATAACTAATAAGAACCTGCTATATAAAATAAATAAACTCAAAAAAAAAACAAAACATTAGAAAGGGAAGAATAGCCTAACGTCCTTAACAATTTTGATGTTATGGAAGTTTATCCAGCCTCCTGTTTGAAGGTCCTTCATGAGAGGATATGACCATGTGATTCTGAATAGTTTCAGCATACATTATAAAATACTTATTTTCCTTGGACTTAGAATATGAAAGATAAACCTAGAGATTGGAAAATAAATGTCATTATTCCAACCACAAAAAAAGACATGATAAATATGTGATGTGATACAGGTGCTAACTATCTAGTGATATCACAGTAGATAAATGTGTCAATCAACGTGTTATGCACCTTAAATTAGCACAATGTGATATGTCAATGTATTTCAATTTTTAAAAAAAGAAATGTTATAAGGGGGTCAGAGGAAGGCTCCAGAAAAGTTTTTCTACACCTTCTCTGGCAGGGGGTGAGGAAGAAACTGTCCTGAAAATTTTTTAAAGAAGGGTTTGGATTAGATTTGGGAAGGGTCTCCGGGCAGAGGAGTAGACCATGTGTCTCAGACATGATCAAGGTAGGTAACATCTTGACTCGAAGACTGTGGCGAATGATGCATTTCAGATCTTTAACGATCTGCTATCCATTTCTTCGTCCCTGCACGGTCGGTCACAGAAATTGACGCCACTGTGCCTGTAAGCCACGCAAGCAACGGAGAATCATTTTTCTTCCAATTTGGTTAAAATCCCTATTTGTCCGTGATTCGGCATTATGGAAAGTGCTCCTTCCTGGTGCATAGATGGTCTTTTGCTGATTGGAGTGTTTCTTAACTTGACGTTTTTCCCAGTCTGTTGCATAAAGAGACACAGTCCGCCCCCCAGATGCCAGGCTCCCAGGCAGGAGGTACTGCTTTTGCCCTGCAGGAACCCCTTTCTGCATCGTTGTGAACAGAGCTTCAGAATGGGATGTGGAAAAGAGAGCGTGTTCTCAAAGTAGCTAGAACGACCTTCCGCTGTTCCTTATTTCCTTTTAACCACTGATTTGCCATTTTCAGAGCCTCAGGGGATCTCCTGGGAGTCTCCCTTGGATGAGATGGAGAAAGTAGGCCATCGTCCAGAACCTGAACTTAACGTAGAAAGACCATCTCTACATATGAAATTAAAAATCGAGGATTTTACCTTGCACAAAATGTTGGGGAAAGGAAGTTTTGGCAAGGTATGATATTGTATGTAGAATTCTGTGGCCCAACTTCCAGAAATTGAAGAGCAAATCCGGCCAGTGGAACTGAACTGGTGGAACTGAACCACGCCTGGGTGTGCAGAGAGCGCATTCCTGGTCAGGAACTGTCATGTGATGTGATATATGTTAGAGGGCAGAGAGACATCCGAATAAATAGGGACCCGGGGAGCTCTGGGGAATAGCAGCCTCTGCTTCCTCGGAACAACGATTCAAGCCATTTCACTTGGAAGGTGTTCGTCCCATGAGTTTGTGTGTTCGATATCTTTGGACACCAAAGAAATGAGAAGGTGCCTCAGCCAGTTCCTGTTTCACAGATATTTTTGTTTCTTTGGTGGTTTTTTTTGTTGTTGTTTTGTTCCTTTCTCAAACCTGGAGTGTGGTTTTACCTTCTGTATGATTTCTTCTCTACCAAATGTCCTCAGCCTTGTTTTAGTTTGCTAGGGCTACTGTAACAAAATACCACAGATGGGGAGTCTTCAACAACAGAAATTTATTTCTTCCAGTTCTAGAGGCTGGAAGTCCAAGATCAAGGTGTGGACAGGGCTGTTTCTCCTGAGGCCTCTCTCCTGGGTGTCGACGCTGTCTTCTCCCTGTGTCCTCACATGGCCATTCCTGTGTGCATGTCTGTGCCCTAACCCCCTCTGCTTATAAGGACACCAGTCATATTGGATTAGGACCCACCCTAATGACCTCATTTTAACATAATTACCTCTGTAAGTACCCTGTCTCCAAATATGGTCACACTCTGAGCTGCTGGGGTTTAGGACTCCAACATATGAATTATTTGGAAGGGACACAATTCAGCCCAGAACACGGCCCTAGCTTGAGCGTCTTAGGAAAAGTTCCACAGAGGAAGTCCCTCCTCTAAATTCTTCCTGCCACTCACTCAGGTTATGGGCCATTAGTCACAGAGGGCAAGGAGAGGAGGAAGGAGACATAATGGAAGAAATTATAATCAACTATCAGTGACAAGAGGAGATTTTCAAGCCAGTGATTGTAAAGAGGGATGTCATGGAATACAGGCTTTTAGGTTATTTTGGATATTAAGGATATCACATGTATTAATGGAACTCTCAGTTGTTTTATATTTATATTGGATGCAACGTCTAGGAAAGTTTTAGCCAAAGACTATTGTTCCATGAATTTGTGCAACCAAGACCAGCATTATGCTCAGCACCTGCTCGCTAGACTTTGGCTGCAAAACTTACCCAGTTTATTTAATAATCATGTAACTGGGTATCGCCGTAGCTGAATGACACTGTGCTGCAGTTGGGGTTTCTATATAATACCAAGGCATTGCCTTTGGCAAAATCCACTCTGCCCTACAAACTGTAGCTGATATCCATTAATTCGTTTATTTTGTTTCCACAATAACATGAACCATAGCAGGCTCGTCTGGTGTTAATCTGAGTGTAATAGGCAATTTTACAACCAGTCTTCATTAAAATTTAGCATCAATTAATGTGCAGTTATAACATGTTTCCAAAAACTGAAAGCACATTATAGAGATGGAAATTGCTTTTTTTTTCAGCTTCTTAGTTTATGGCTGGTTTGGGGATGTTTTATTGAAAGAAGCAATTACCAAAAGAGGACTTTTAATTGTTAAAGAAAAGTTTTTCTTTGTTCCCGTGTGGATTTTACTTTTCAACAAGGTTAAGAAGACATTAAGTTAAACCTATATGCTTTAGTAAATAACGCAGGGGACAGCTGAGAGCTTTAGGTATCCTCTGCTCTGTGTCCAAAGCAGTAAGCTCCTCACCATCAGGACCCCGGATCCCTGCACTCTGAGGGGACTGCACCGTGGGGCCCAAGGAGAGGGGGATGAAGCACCAGAGCAAAACGGGGCAGCTGTGTTTCCTTTTCTTCCAACACTAAGAATACTCTGAAACTTGTTTTTCTTCTTTCTTTTCACTCTCTATAGGAAGTATGGTTCCTCATCAAAATGGTAGCCTCTATATTCTGGTTCTCCATCGATTTTAGGCCCAGGAGAACAAATTGCATGTTTTCTGGGGATATGTATGTATGTCATTCATTGCCTGAATTCTCATCTAAGCTCTACCCCCTCTACCAAGCCAGCTACCCCAAAGCTATGTGTCTGCACTGTATTATTTTAAACATAGACACGTGCATTTTCACTATTGGTGTAACGTCATTAACGTCAACATTCCCTAAAAGTCACTAAAAGAAGCAGACGGCAAGTGTTTTTTCTTTTAAGTATAGTTGATTTACAATATTAGTGTCAGGTGTATAACATAATGATTCAATAGTTTTATAGATTATACTCCATTTAAAGTTATTACAAAATAATGGCTGTATTTCCCTGTGCTGTACAATATATCCCTGTTGCTTACTTATTTTATGCATAGTAGTTTGTATCTCTTAATCCTATACCCCTATATTGCCCCTCCCCCTTCCCCTCTTCCCGCTGGTAACCACTAGTTTGTTCTCTATATCTGTGAGTCACTTTCTGTTTTGTTATAGACTTCCATTTGTTTTGTTTTTTAGATTCCAGTAACTGTCATTTAGAAAGCATTTTACAGTTCACAAATCACTTTCCCACCTGGTATTTGATTTTCACAACAGTCCTGTAAGTCAGCAGTGTGTTGATAGTTACTGCTTTTACACATTCGGGAACTGAAGCAGCCCAGGGAGGTTAATTTGTTTGCCCACATTCCCACAGCTAGTAAGTATCTATCTGTGAAATGAGGCCTGAGCTGGGGTTTTCTGTCTCCAAATGCCATGTCCTCACTCCTGTCAATCGTCTGTGGCTGCATCATTTGCAAAAGTGAAAGTTGCTGAAACGCTCCATTACATGCCATCTGGTGTCCTTTCTTATAAGATTCATGAAATCAAGTGGAAAAAGTAAACTTTGGAGTCAGATTTCCCACTGAGTAGCTCTATGAATTTGAGAAAGTTACCCTTTGAGCCTAGTTTTTTTTAATTATTACTATCTGTGTTGCAGAGTGTCCTGAGCTAAGAATTAAATAGATACTAAAATTAGATAGCACATGTAAAGCACATAGCAGAATGTCTGACACATAGTAGGTCTTGAAGATAATACTAGTGTCTGTGCCATCAGAGGAAATGCTGTGCATTCTTTAAGCACATCAGGAAAGCTCAATTCCTCACATATTCTTTTTTTGCCTTGAAAAAGTGGGTAAAACTTAGAGTAAGGTTTTATGCTCATTTTCAGTGATATTTCAAGAACAATCAAGTCTTCCTTCCACTACTTGCTGCTGCTTCCTTCAATACATATTTGCCTCTGAATTTTTTTTAATAAACTTACTCAGGGCCCTGGGTAGACAGGGCACACTTTTTTAAATAGAATTTTTCAGGGGCTGAGAATAACCCATCCCATTGAACCGTAGTTTTGTGAAACCCTTTGAAAGGTAGAGAGAGGATGAAACCGTTCCGTATCATCCCACACCTGTGAAGCTCTATTTGTCTCCATAAAGGGGGTGGAGGAGGATTGGAGACGTAGTCTTTTCTCACCCAATACATCTCTCTCAGGACTTCGTGACTCTTCTTTAATGAGCGTGAATCCAAATTCTAAAATAAAGTGTCTTCCCCTTCCCTCTAGGTCTTCCTAGCAGAGTTCAAGAAAAGCAATCAATTTTTCGCAATAAAAGCCTTAAAGAAAGATGTGGTTTTGATGGACGACGATGTGGAGTGTACGATGGTAGAGAAGAGAGTTCTCTCCTTGGCCTGGGAGCATCCGTTCTTAACGCACATGTTCTGCACGTTCCAGACCAAGGTAAGGCTATCCTTCATCTCTACCTCTCACCCCAGTAAATCTGGGTGCTCCTGGCAGCCCTCGTTTGGAGACATGGGGTACTCTCTTCGTATATTTCTTCTTTACCTTTGAATCCACCTTCCATCCATCCAAATAAGTTTCTTCTGCTCTAAACACCATTGAAAAATTACTTAGAATTTTTTAATGTAGTTGATTGGGAAAGGGCCTTACTTCTGGATTTGTTTTTTAGAATTTGGTTTAACTTTTATAAGCAGTATGTGACTTGCTTAACAAAGCAGTGCTTTGTGAGAGGGAAAAAGTGACATCTGTTTATTCATCTGCCATATGTGTATTTGAAGAGACGAAATTTGGAAAAATAGATCAAAACGTGTGTGCACTGTTGTTTTCCTTTATAAGGCCAGTAGAAGATCATCCTTTAGAGCGGGCTTCATCAGTGAGGCCCTGAGCATTGTGGTAAAAGGGTGAATTTTGTCAGAAGTGTCTATTCTGTTCTGGGAGAATTCTCCTCCTGATCTCCTTTTTCCCTAAAATTTAAAAAAAGAATTTCTGTTTTGACTCATTTTAGAAAATTTGGAGAGTGCTTATATGCTCAGAGAAGAAATCATTTTAGAAAATTGATTTTAGAAAATTTGGAAAGTGCTTATATGCTCAGAGATCATTTTAGAAAATTTGGAAAGTGCTTATATGCTCAGAGAAGAAAATCATATGTAATCCCATCACTTGGGTATACTCACCATTAATACTTCTAAGTTTATCCTTCTAGATTTTTCCCCCATTAGATTTTTAAAGGTAAAAATAATGACCTACTGTAAATACCTCCTGTTCTGTAACTTGCATTTTCAACACTCTCTACATTTCCTCACATCTGTGGATATTCTTCTACAATTTATCTAATTAAGCTACTTCTAAATTTTGTTCTGATTTGAATAACACTGAAATGAACATCCCTGTAGGTCAGTCTTCCTGCACAAACATAATGATTTTCTCTTTTTATTTTTCTATCCTACTTGACCCTGTCCCTATGTATGTAGCCTAGAATAATAAGCAGACCCGTGTGGAGCTGTGTGGTTAAGGTCCAAAGAACATGAGGAGTTTTTCTCTTGTTCTGTTTCAAGCCTTGATGATAATGTCCTACCTTAGGACAAGTAACCGAGGACCTCAAGATGCCTCCAGCCACAGAAGGTGTTAGTGGGGAAACTGGGAATCAGCCAGAAAATGTGGACGGTCACTAGGGATTTCATCACCATTTCTCCAGCTCCCAGTAGATTCTCAACAAGTGTTTAAATTAGGGAATAAATGAATAAATATACTTAGCTAAAAAAAGAGAAACCAGACCATGAAAAAGCACTCAATGATCATATACTGTATTCAAAGCATTGTGAAGGATATAGAACTAATACAGTTCCTGACCTGGAGAATTTCATACTATAAAAAATTAAAGAGGCAAGAATGACACTTCTAACAGTGGTGAGTAATATTAATTGCAGAATGCAGACTCTAAGCACCAGAGCTGAGAAAACTAGAAGTTACAATTTGAATAGAAATTAGAATAGGCAGAAAGGGTACTTGGACAGCAGAGGTGTAGGGGCTATAAGAAGGCATGAAGGAATAAAGGGATTATGATAAGCTGTTTAAAAGTAGGCTTATGTTTTACAGCAGGAAGGAGTTTGGAATTTCTGATAATGAGGGTTAGAAAGATTTCCTGCTAGAAATTTCCTCCTGGAGAGATCATAAATATCTGTTGGTCTGGGATGGTGCAGATATTTTACCGGAAGACAGTAAGGAACTCTGTCCCACTCTCCCGGTCTGTTCTAGATTTGCTGTGCACCCTAGGGGTTACTTACAATCTCATTTTTCCTCTTGAAATATTGTGGGGCTTTTATCAAAATACTAAATACACCTCAGACCAGGCTTCTAGGGGCATTATGTAATCAAGTTTCACTCGGCACCTTTCCCTGCTGTTTTTATATATTTGTTTGTATGATTGTTTTTGTACCGTGTAGGGAAGGCTGTTATGAATCCCACTTTGCAGAAAATAGGTATGTTTCCTTCTCTGATTGTCAGTTAGAGCCTCAGGCAGAGTTTGCTTCTTTCCCTGTTACAGGAAATGCTCTTAAGATTCCAAGCCTATGTAATGATTTACCAAAACCAGAAAAGTAAATGCATGAGAAAAAGTGTCAGAGGATGTACATATCAAATGTAAAAATGACTGTCTCACTACTTAGATTTCAAGGAATTGAGTCCTTTTAGAAATAAGAGATGTGGGGTGGGGGGCGGGGAGAGGCGAAGCTTACATTATACTTTCTGAAGGACCCTGATTTGAGATGTCCTGATTTTTAAATTTTATTCACTTCTTATTGAAGTATAGTTGATGTACAATATTATGTTATAGGTGTACAATATAGTGATTCATAATTTTTAAAGGTTATACTCCATTTATAGTTATTATAAAACATTGGCTAGATTCCCTGTGTTGTACAATATATCCTTGTAACTTATTTTATACTTAATAGTACTGATTTCTTCTTCAAACCTTGTATGGCAAACAAAATAACCAAATGCCACAAGTGAGTGTAAACAGCAGCAATCGATTTGAATCATGATTTCCTCTGGGTAATTTTTTAATGTAGTCAGTTGAGAAAGGGCCTTACTTCTGGATTATTTTGTCTGCTTGCTTATTTTTTAGAATTTGGTTTAACTTAACAACGAGGATTGCAAGCATATGTGACTTGCTTAACAAAGCAAAGATTGCTTTGGCTCTTTGGGGTCTTTTGTGGTTCCATACAAATTTTAGGATTATTTGTTCTAGTTCTGTGAAAAATGCCATGGGTATTGTGATAGGTATTGCATTAAATCTGTAGATTGTTTTCCGTAGTATGGACATTTTAACAATATTAAGTATTCTAATCCATGAACACAGGATATCTTTCCACATTTCTTTGTATCATCTTGAATCTTCTACATCAGTATCTTTTAGTTTTCAGACTACAGGTCTTTCATGTCTTTAGTTAAATTAATTCCTAGGTATTTTATTCTTTTTTGATGCAACTGTAAATGGGATTGTTTTCTTACCTTCTCTTTACACAGTATACAGAAATGCAACACATTTCTGCATATAAATTTTGTATCCTGCAACTTTATTTATAAGCTTTAATATTAGTTTTTTCACGGTATCTTTATGGTTTTCTATGTATAGTATCATGTCATCTGCAAATAGTGACAGTTTTACTTTCTCCTTTCCAATTTGGATATCTTTCGTTTTCTTGTCTGATTGCTATGGCTAGGACTTCCAATACTATCTTGAATATAAGTGGTGAGAGTTGGCATCCTTGTCTTTTTCCTGATATTGGAAGAAAAGCTTTCAGCTCTTCACTGTGGAATAAGTTGTTAGCTTTGGGTTTGTCATATATGGCCTTCACTAAATATGTTGAAGTGTATGCCTTCTATACCCACTTTGATAAGAGTTTCTATCATGAATGGATGTTAAATTTTTTCAGATGCTTTTTCTGTATCTATTGAGATGATATGGTTTTTGTCCTTCGTTTTGTTAATATGGTGTATCATGTTGACTGACTGGTAGATATTGAACCATCCTTGCATCTCTGGGATAAATCCCACTTGATCATGGTGTATGACTCTCCTAATATATTGTTCAATTTGGTTTGTTTATATTTTGTTGAGGATTTTTACATCTGTATTCATCTGGGATATTGGCCTGTAATTTTTGTGTGGTGTCTTTGTCTAGTTTTAGCATCATGGTAATGCTGATCTCATAGAATGAGTTCAAAAGTATTCCTTCCTCTTTAATTTTTTTGGAATATTTTGAGAAGGATAGGTATTAACTCTTTTTATATATTTGGTAGAATTCCCCTGTGAAGCAATCTTGTTCTGGACTTTTGTTTGTTGGGAGTTTTTTTTTTTTTTTTTTTCCTACTTATTCAATTTCATTACTGATTATCAGTCTGTTAGATTTTCTATTTCTTCCTGATTCAGTTTTGAAAGATTGAATGTTACTAGGAATTTATCCATTTCTTTTAGGTTGTGCAATTTGTTGGCATATAATTGTTTATAGTTGCCTCTTATGATTCTTTGTATTTCCGTGGTGTCAGTTATAACTTCTCTTTCATTTCTGATTTTATCTGGGCCATCTTTTTTTCTTGATGAGTGTGGCTAAAGGTTTATCAGTTTTCATTATCTTTTCAAAGAACCAGCTTTAAGTTTAAGTGATCATTTCTACTGTTATTTTTGTCTCCATTTCATTTATTTCCACTCTGATCTTAATTATTTCCCTCCTATTAACTTCGGGCTTTGTTTCTTCTTTTTATAGTTCTTTTAGGTGTCAAGTTCGATTGTTTGAGATTTTTATTTCTTGAGGTAGGCCTGTATTTCTATGAACTTTCCTCTTAGAACTGCTTTTGCTGTGTCCCATACATTTTGGAAAGTTGCATTTCCATTTGTCTCAAGGTATTTTTTATTTCCTCTTTGATTTCTTCAGTGACCCATTGGTTATTTAGTAGTATGTTGTTTAGCCTCCATTTTGTTTGTGTCTTTTGCAATTTTCTTCTTTTGATTTCTAGTTTCATATCATTGTGGTCAGAAAAGATGCTTGGTATGATATCAGTCTTGTTAAATTTATTGAGACTTGTTTGGTGGCCTAACATAACCTACCTGGAGAATGTTCCATGTGCACTTGAAAAGAATCTGTATTCTGTTTTTGGATGGAATGTTCTGTATGTCATTTAAGGCCAGTGTTTCTTTATTGATTTTTCTGGTTGGATGATCTATCCATTGTTGAAAGTGGCATTAAAGTCCCCTATTATTATTGTATTACTTTCAATTTCTCCCTTTATGTCTGTTAATATTTAGGCCCTTCTATGTTGGGTGCATAAATATTTACAAATGTTAAATCCTGTTCTTGGATTGACCCCTTTATTATTATGTAATGTCCTTCTTGGTCATTTGTTACAGTATTGTTTTAAAGTCTATTTTTTTGGCTATGAATATTGCTACCCCAGCTTTCTTTTCATTTCTATTTGCATGGAGTATCTTTTTCTATCCCTTTACTTTCACTCTGTGTGTGTCTTTAGGTCTGAAGTGAGTCTCTTGGAGGCAGCATATAGTTGGGTCTTGTTTTTTGTTTTTAATCCATTCAGCCACTGTGTGTCTTTTGATTGGAGCATTTAGTCCATTTACATTTAAAGTGATTATTGATAGATATATACTTAATGCCATTTTATTAATTGTTTTCTGGTTGTTTTTGTATCCCTTCTCTGTTCCTTTCTTATTCTCTTTGCCTCTTTCCTTGTGGTTTAATCATTTTCTCTAGTGTGATGTTTGTGTTCCTTTCTATTTTTTGTACATCATAGGTTTTTGATTTGCAGCTACCATGAAGTTCATCTCTCTCTCTCTCTCATATATGTATATGAGTTTATTTAAAGCTCAAAGTCACTTAAGTTAGAACACATTCTAAAAGCACTACATTCATACTCCCCTCTCCAACATTTTGGTTTTTATGTCATATTTTACATCTTTTTGTGTATCCCTTCACTTCTATTGTAGTTATAGTTGATTTTACTACTTTTGTCTTTTAGCCTTCATACTAGTTTAAGTGGCTGATCCACAGCCTTTCCTATATATTTGCCTTTACCAGTGAGATTTTTTCTTTCATATATTTTCCTATTTCTGTTTATGGCCTTTTCGTTTCACTTACAAAAAATGTTAAAGGGTCTTCTTTAAGGCCAGTTTAGCGGTGATGAACTACGTTAGTTTTCACTTGTCTGGGAAACTCTTGATCTTGTCTTCAATTCTGAATGATAACTTTGCCAGGTAGAGTATTCTTGGTTATAAGTTTTTTTCCTTTTAAGTTCTTTCCTTTCAGCACTTTATCATGCCACTGCCTCTGGCCTGCAAAGTTTTTGATGAAAATTCAGCTGACAGTCTTATAAGGGTTCACTTGTAGGTGACTAGTTGCTTTCCTCTTGCTGCTTTTAATATTCTTATCTTTAATTTTTGCCATTTTCATTGCAATGTGTATTGGGGTATATCTCTTTGGGTTCATCTTGTTTGGGACTCTCTGCTTCCTGGGCCTGGATATCTGTTTCCTTCACCAAGTTAGGGAAGCTTTCAGCCCTTTTCTTTTCTCCTCCTGGGACCCCTATAATGTGAATGTTAGTAGGCTTGACGTTGTGCCAGAGGTACCTCAAACTATCATTTAAAAAATTTTTTTCTTTTTGCTGTTCTGATTGGGTGATTTCCACTCTTCTGTCTTCCAGATTGCTGATCCATTCTTCTGTATCATCTAATCTGCTGTTGATTCCCTGTAGTGTATTTTTCATTTGTTATTGTAGTCTTCAGTTCTGATTGGTTCTTTCTTATATTTTCTGACTCATTGTTGAAGTTCTCATTGTGTTCCTTTATTCTTCTCTTGAGTTCAGTGAGTATCTTTATGACCATTACTTTGAACTCTTAAATCCAGGTAAGTTACTTATCTCTGTTTCATTAGGGTGTTTTTCCCAGGGTTTTACCTTGTTCTTTCATTTGGAACATATTCCTCTGTCTCCTCATTTTGTTTGACTTTCCGGTTTGTTTCTATGAATTAGGTAAGACAGCTGCGTCTCCTGGTTTTAAAGGTGGCCTTGTGTAAGGAGCATCCCCTGTGTGGGCTGGGCAGCTTTGGCAGGCTGGTTGGGTCAGGCTCAGCCTAGGGGTGAGGGGGGCTGGAACTGGAACAGGTATGGGCCTGGGGGGGCAGGGGGGGTGGTCCCTGGGCAGGGTGTCCTGTGGCCACCCTGGCAGGATGGCTGGAGCAACATGAGCCAGAGTGGCCTAGGATATATACCACACCAAAGCCACCCTGGTAGCATGGCTGTAGCTAGTGCAGGCCTGGGGCATGCTACGGTGGCCTTGGCAGGCTGGCTACAGTGTCTGGACTGTGTTCCCATCCATGCACAGCACCTCCAACCCTGGAGAGAGTTCCAGCAGTTCCCCATGTGTTTGGCAGATGCTCTAAGGTTAGTAAATGGATTTCCTTCAAGTATGGTCTAAAGTGTCCTTTAAATTGCTGGGGGGTTTTTTTCTCACTGTGCACCAAGGTGGGCAAGTCTGTGCACAGGCCTCTCAGTGGTATCCCTCTCTACTGCAGATTGCTGTGTCAAGGGTGTTTCCTGTTGATGCTGGGTCTCGGTCCCTCTATCATTTCTTGTGCAGAAGCTGTTCAATCAGCTCTTAGTTCTTCAGGAGGAATTGCTTTCTGTGTAGGTGTACATCAGTGTGTCCATGGGAGGAATCTTTTAACTGTACTCACTAACAAATTAAAATCTATTAGAGACAAATTAATCATAAAACCTTGAAAATACATGTCATAAATTACTTTAGAAAGTCGCTGTTAAATTACTTCAACAAATGTTTCTTGTTGACCTGCTAAGTTCTGTGTTTCCCCAACAGAGGCAAGACTCAAACTATATGCGGATTAAATTAGAAAACTATTTCCTTTTGCTACCTAATCTAAGTAGTAAATAGAAAAAAACAAGTTCTAGCTTGCAAGAATAGTATTCTGCTTTCTTGAGTTTAAGATACCATCAATAATTAGATGCCCTATTTTCTTGATACACAAAATTGTTTTAAAAACTAGAAGCCATCTCCCAATTTTCTTGATACACAAAATTATTTTAAAAACTAGAAGCCATCTCCCAATTTCAGAATTGTCTA
The DNA here is from genome assembly GCF_028023285.1 of Balaenoptera ricei. Classification (NCBI taxonomy): domain Eukaryota; kingdom Metazoa; phylum Chordata; class Mammalia; order Artiodactyla; family Balaenopteridae; genus Balaenoptera; species Balaenoptera ricei. Next base: position 25,280,830 of record NC_082640.1, read on the forward strand.
AATGTGAATTAACATGTATGTCAATTAGAAATTGCATTGGCTGCTAGTAACAGGGATAGAAAATAACAATGACTTACATGAGATAGAAGTGTTTTTCTCTTCATATAAAAGGAGTTACATACATGGTTCAAAGCAAGTATGACAGTTCCATGGTGTCAGAGATCCAGGAACCATCTGCTCCCTGTTCCATCATCTACTGTACTGAGTTCCCATCCTCAAGGGTACTCCTCAGTCCAACATGGCTGCTAGAGCCCAGCCCTCACAGCCACATTCTAGGGAGGAAAGAACAACCCCATGCCAGCTTAGTCTTCTTTCTTAAGTCGCTTTTCCAAAAGGCCCACAAAAAATTGCTGCTTACCTCTCTCTGACTCTTCTATAGCTGTAAGGAAAGCTGGAAAGTTGAATCTTAAGCACATTGTCCTCCAGAATAATTTTTTTTTTTTTTTTTTTTTTACTAAGAAAGAAAGGGAGGCAACCAGCCATTTCTGCTCCAACATATATATTAAAATAAAGAAAATATGATTAAAACTAGGTTTACTAAAGCCTATTTTGCGCCAGATAGTTTCCTAGGAACTTTAAATATATTATCTCATTTAATTCTGTAAACCCAATGAAGTAGATATTATTATTTCATTTTACCTATGAGAAAACTGAAGCTAAGAAAGATGAACCTTGCCTTAAGGCCACTCAGCTGGAAACAGCATTCAATCTTACCATATGTCTTTGTCCAGATATGGGCCTCCTATATATTCATACCATGTGTCTTAGTGACATGTCATCTCTGTAGTATCTAAATGTTCACCTACAGGGGAAAAAACACAGAAAAATAGTTTTCCTCTCTTTTTAATTATGCTAGATTAAAAGTTCAATAACTCAAGTATGCAAAATTTCTCTGATCTATCTCTGATAACCCTAGGTGAAAATAAGAGGGTTTGGAGAGAAAACACAAAATTCAAGAGTAAATTTAGAGATCTAATTATCTTTTTTTCAACAATTCATGAATTGAGCAGCATCCATCTAGCAAACAGAAAGGAGCTCTGAGGACCTGTATGAAATGGAAGACTTTTATAGGCAGAAAGTAGGGAGCGACAAGGAAAGAGCAGATTGTTTCAGTCAAGGTCACCTTCCTTAGATGGATGTCCTTACTGGTGCTGATCAGGAAGTTCCAGACTGACTGGTTAAGATTACATTCCTGGGGATGTTTGGAATTGCAGTTAGCTTACGTATTAAGTGCCGGTTTGGAGATGGGCTTAGCACAAGTGATTCCATTTGGGGACTGTTGTCTCTTTTCTAACAATCACACCGCCTCTTTTGCCTCTTTTGATCAGACCCTCAACTTAACTGGGAGATGTGATCAAAATTTAAGGTATTAGCACCACTCCCAGCTACCGTTCTGAAGTTCTCATGGTTTTTGATGATCCTTTGTGTGGTGTTCACAGGTCAGGATGTTTTTTACTTAATCTGTGGTATTCACAGGCCACAGAGTTTAGGGTCACATTTTCTAAGTCAGTCATTCTCTTCATTCCCTTCTTGAAGTTCCACTCTTAGGGAGATCATTTAGTTGGTGGTCAGTGGCTGCAAACATGAATTTAAAGCCTTTGAAAGAATACAGCATTCCAGGGAGATCACTATGATTATGAAAAGTAGGATAATTCCCAATACCTGGAGTGCTCTTCAGCCCCAAGACCCAAACTAATCAAAATCAAATAAGTCAAAGAAGGACCCCATTGAAAGAGTCACCTGTTTAAGGCAAGTGGCTTGTTCAGTATTTTTATGTAACTGAGCCTCAACTTCCTCAGAAGTGTTAATCCAGGTGCAACAGGTTGCCTTGGCTTAGTGAAGTAGGGCCCTGACAAAGAAAGGGTTTGCATCCCCTTAGCCTTGTGTCCCTTTCTTTGTATACAAAGCCTGGAAACAAAGTTCCCCAAGTTTGGGGTTATTAACCAGAGAGAGGGAAACAGACCAGAGGGTCTCTAACATCATGGATAGATCAGAGTTTTTGATGATAAATCCAGCAATCTAAAAGGATACCCCCCCACCCCCACCCAAGCAATGGCCTGGGAGATATGGATGAAGATGTTATCTTTCCAGGCCAGTGCCAGAGTAAACACTGAAGAGGAGAGGGTGTCAAGTTTAGTTATCCAGCAGTCTACCTCAACATCGGCTACTTCTCAATTTGATTTTGAGGTCTTCAGTGGGTGTACAGGACCCAACATCAGGTGGGGACTTCTTCAGTTGTGAGATATGTACCCAAGTTTCAAGTCCTTGCAGGTTGGCTGCCATCAGGTTAGTGAGGAAGATCTGGTAGAGTCCCTTCCAAGGAGACGCAAGGGCAGTCTTTTTTCTTACTGACTCCAAATCAGAAGGGTGGGAGAAAATTGGACACATTAGTTTGGAGAGTCATAGCCAGTTAATTGAGGGATCTAGAAGTATTCAAGATCCAATCCAGTTTACAGGTATATAACAAAACCTCAAAATCAATTACCAGGATTAGAATCTAATATCTACAAAGATACAGTTTTCCTCTGTATCATCACCATTTTTTTTAACCAAAGATAATTACAGTAAACCTAATTCATTTGCATTAAACTTGGCCTGATTAATTACATAAGTGCAGCAAGAATAGTGACTGACCATTTAAGCTCTTTTAAAAACTGTTTCCTGGAAAGGAATCTCAGAGTGAACTCTTAAAGCCTCTGAGGCTTTAAGCTAAGCCAAAGTCTCACAGTAAGATTTTACCTGCAATACCTATAGCTTTGGGTGAATTTCTCTCTTCTTGAGATCCAAAAAATACCGAGTTTCCTGGAACCTACCAGGAAATTACCTTTCTTAGTCACCTGGTTAGCTCCCAGGAACCTTGGTACCAGAGTACCAGTCCAATTTCTCCAAGGGACCTTTATTGACTCCCTAAAGTCAACCTTAGTTATTTAAAGCTGTCTGGTCATATCTGAGTCTATACACATCTCTCTCACATATAACGTTCCAGTCAAGGTCTTGGTAATATAACCAGTGTATCCAGTTGTGTCCTGTTACAAAAACAGACTCTCACTGAACTTACGTAAATAACTATTTTTCCATAAAAAGAATACTGGAGAGTTTCTGGATTCTGGAGGAATCAGAGAGAAAAAGTAAATGTTTCATCTTTGTTTACAAAAGTATACTTTACCTAATTGTAAGTCATGATAACGCAAGAGAAGTCTCAAATCTGGAAAAACAAAACATTAAAGTACCAGCAGTATTTCAAATGAGAAGTCCTAAAAATTCTAATCATCCTCCTCAGTTCATTCAGTCCTGTGTTACTAATTCTTGTTCTGCTTGAATCCAGTTTTTTCCATTAGTTCTGGGAATTTTTACCCAGTTCAGTTTTATGATGTTGTAAAGTTATCATTAACCTGTGTTTGCCATACTTTGCTCCATGAATCTCTTCAAAGATGAGGCCCTTTTTTTTTTTAAAACATCTTTATTGGAGTATAATTGCTTTACAATGGTGTGTTAGTTTCTGTTTTATAACAAAGTGAATCACTTATACATATACATATGTCCGCATACCTCTTCCCTCTTGCATCTCCCTCCCTCCCACCCTCCCTATCCCACCCCTCTAGGTAGTCACAAAGCACCGAGCTGATCTCCCTGTGCTATGTGGCTGCTTCCCACTAGCTATCTATTTTACATTTGGTAGTGTATATATGTCCATGCCACTCTCTCACTTTGTCCCAGCTTACCCTTCCCCCTCCCCGTATCCTCAAGTCCATCCCCTAGTAGGTCTGCATCTTTATTCCCGTCTTGCCCCTAGGTTCTTCTGACCAATTTTTGTTTGTTTGTTTGTTTTTAGATTCCATATATACGTGTTAGAATACGGTATTTGATTTTCTCTTTCTGACTTACTTCACTCTGTATGACAGTCTCTAGGTCCATCCACCTCACTACAAATATCTCAATTTCGTTTCTTTTATGGCTGAGTAATATTCCATTGTATATATGTGCCACATCTTCTTTATCCATTCATCTGTTGATAGACACTTAGGTTGCTTCCATGTCCTGGCTATTGTAAATAGAGCTGCAGTCAACATTTTGGTACATGACTCTTGTTGAATTATGGTTTTCTCAGGGTATATGCCCAGTAGTGGGATTGCTGGGTTGTATGGTAGTTGTATTTTTAGTTTTTTAAGGAACCTCCATACTGTTCTCCATAGTGGCTGTATCAATTTACATTCCCACCAACAGTGCAAGAGGGTTCCCTTTTCTCCACACCCTCTCCAGCATTTATTGTTTCTAGATTTTTTGATGATGGCCATTCTGACCGGTGTGAGATGATATCTCATTGTAGTTTTGATTTACATTTCTGTAATGATTAATGATGTTGAGCATTCTTTCACGTGTTTGTTGGCAATCTGTATATCTTCTTTGGAGAAATGTCTATTTAGGTCTTCTGCCAATTTCTGGATTGGGTTGTTTGGTTTTTTGATATTCAGCTGCATGAGTTGCTTGTATGTTTTGGAGATTAATCCTTTGTCAGTTGCTTCATTTGCAAATATTTTCTTCCATTCTGAGGGTTATCTTTTCATCTTGTTTATGGTTTCCTTTGCTGTGCAAAAGCTTTTAAGTTTCATTAGGTCCCATTTGTTTATTTTTGTTTTTATTTCCATTTCTCCAGGAGGTGGGTCAAAAGGATCTTGCTGTGATTTATGTCATAGAGTGTTCTGCCTGTGTTTTCCTCTAAGAGTTTGATGGTGTCTGGCCTTACATTTAGGTCTTTAATCCATTTTGAGTTTATTTTTGTGTATGGTGTTAGGGAGTGTTCTAATTTCATTATTTTACATGTAGCTGTCCAGTTTTCCCAGCACCACTTATTGAACAGGCTGTCTTTACTGTATATTCTTGCCTTCTTTATCAAAGATAAGGTGACCATATGTGTGTGGGTTTACCTCTGGGCTTTCTATCCTGTTCCATTGATCTATATTTCTATTTTTGTGCCAGTACCATACTGTCTTGATTACTGTAGCTTTGTAGTATAGTCTGAAGTCAGGGAGCCTGATTCCTCCAGCTCTGTTTTTCTTTCTCAAGATTGCTTTGGCTATTCGGGGTCTTTTGTGTTTCCATACAAATTGTGAAATTTTTTGTTCTAGTTCTGTGAAAAATGCCAGTGGTAGTTTGATAGGGATTGCATTGAATCTGTAGATTCCTTTGGGTAGTAGAGTCATTTTCACAATGTTGATTCTTCCACTCCAAGAACATGGTATATCTCTCCATCTCTTTGTATCATCTTTAATTTCTTTCATCAGTGCCTTATAATTTTCTGTATACAGGTCTTTTGTCTCCTTAGGTAGGTTCATTCCTAGATATTTTATTCTTTTTGTTGCAGTGGTAAATGGGAGTGTTTTCTCAATTTCACTTTCAGATTTTTCATCATTAGTGTATAGGAATGCAAGAGATTTCTGTGCATTAATTTTATATCCTGCTACTTTACCAAATCCATTGATTAGCTCTAGTAGTTTTCTGGTAGCATCTTTAGGATTCTCTATGTATAGTATCATGTCATCTGCAAACAGTGACAGCTTTACTTCTTTTCCAATTTGGATTCCTTTTATTTCTTTTTCTTCTCTGATTGCTGTGGCTAAAACTTCCAAAACTTTGTTGAATAATAGTGGTGAGAGTGGGCTACCTTGTCTTGTTCCTGATCTTAGCGGAAATGGTTTCAGTTTTTCACCATTGAGGATGATGTTGGCTGTGGGTTTGTCATATATGGCCTTTATTATGTTGAGGAAAGTTCCCTCTATGCCTACTTTCTGCAGGGCTTTTATCATAAATGGGTGTTGAATTTTGTCGAAAGCTTTCTCTGCATCTATTGAGATGATCATATGGTTTTTCTCCTTCAGTTTGTTAATATGGTGTATCACGTTGATTGATTTGCGTATATTGAAGAATCCTTGCATTCCTGGGATAAACCCCACTTGATCATAGTGTGTGATCCTTTTAATGTGCTGTTGTATTCTGTTTGCTAGTATTTTGTTGAGGATTTTTGCATCTATGTTCATCAGTGATATTGGCCTGTAGTTTTCTTTCTTTGTGACATCTTAGTCTGGTTTTGGTATTAGAGTGATGGTGGCCTTGTAGAATGAGTTTGGGAGTGTTCCTCCCTCTGCTATATTTTGGAAGAGTTTGAGAAAGATAGGTGTTAGCTCTTCTCAAAATGTTTGATAGAATTCGCCTGCGAAGCCATCTGGTCCTAGGCTTTTGTTTGTTGGAAGATTTTTAATCACAGTTTCAATTTCAGTGCTTGTGATTGGTCTGTTCATATTTTCTATTTCTTCCTGGTTCAGTCTCGGAAGGTTGTGCATTTCTAAGAATTTGTCCATTTCCTCCAGGTTGTCCATTTTATTGGCATATAGTTGCTTGTAGTAATCTCTCATGATCCTTTGTATTTCTGCAGTGTCAGTTGTTACTTCTCCTTTTTCATTTCTAATTCTATTGATTTGAGTCTTCTCCCTTTTTTTCTTGATAAGTCTGGCTAATGGTTTATCAATTTTGTTTATCTTCTCAAAGAACCAGCTTTTAGTTTTATTGATCTTTGCTATTGTTTCCGTCATTTCTTTTTCATTTATTTCTGATCTGATCTTTATGCTTTCTTTCCTTCTGCTAACTTTGGGGTTTTTTTGTGCTTCTTCCTCTAATTGCTTTAGGTGTAAGGTTAGGTTGTTTGAGATGTTTCTTGTTAAGGTAGGATTGTACTGCTATAAACTTCCCTGCTTTTGCTGCATCCCATAGGTTTTGGGTTATTGTGTTTTCATTGTCATTTGTTTCTAGGTATTTTTTGATTTCCTCTTTGATTTCTTCAGTGATCTCTTGGTTATTAAGTAGTGTGTTGTTTAGCCTCCATGTGTTTGTATTTGTTACAGATTTTTTCCTGTAATTGATACCTAGTCTCATAGTGTTGTGGTCAGAAAAGATACTTGATACGATTTCAATTTTCTTAAATTTACCAAGGCTTGATTTGTGACCTAAGATATGATCTATCCTGGAGAATGTTCCATGAGCACTTGAGAAGAATGTGTATTCTGTTGTTTTTGGAGGGAATGTCCTATAAATATCAATTAAGTCCACCTTGTTTAATGTATCATTTAAAGCTTGTGTTTCCTTATTTGTTTTCATTTTTGATGATCTGTCCATTGGTGAAAGTGGGGTGTTAAAGTCCCCTACTATGATTGTGTTACTGCCGATTTCCCCTTTTATGGCTGTTAACATTTGCCTTATGTACTGAGGTGCTCCTATGTTGGGTGCATAAATATTTACAATTGTTATACCTTGTTCTTGGATTGATCCCTTGATCATTATGTAGTGTCCTTCTTTGTCTCTTGTAATAGTCTTTGTTTTAAAGTCTATTTTGTCTGATATGAGAATTGCTACTCCAGCTTTCTCTTGATTTCCATTTGCATGGAATATCTTTTTCCATCCCCTCACTTTCAGTCTGTATGTGTCCCTAGGTCTGAAGTGGGTCTCTTGTAGACAGCATATATATGGGTCTTGTTTTTGTATCCATTCAGCCAGTCTATGTCTTTTGGTTGGAGCATTTAATTCATTTACAGTTAAGGTAATTATTGATATGTATGTTCCTATTACCATTTTCTTAAGTGTTTTGGGTTTATTATTGTAGGTCTTTTCCTTCTCTTGTATTTCCTGCCTAGAGAAGTACATTTGTCGTAAAGCTGGTTTGGTGGTGCTGAATTCTCTTAGCTTTTGCTTGTCTGTAAAGCTTTTAATTTCCCTGTCAAATCTGAATGAGATCCTTGCTGGGTAGAGTAATCTTGGTTGTAGGTTTTTCTCCTTCATCACGTTAAATATGTCCTGCCACTTCCTTCTGGCTTGTAGAGTTTCTGCTGAAAGATCAGCTTTTAACCTTATAGGGATTCCCTTATGTGTTATTTGTTGTTTTTCCCTTGCTGCTTTTAATATTTGTTCTTTGTATTTAATTTTTGATAGTTTGATTAATATGTGTCTTGGCGTGTTTCTCCTTGGACTTATCCTGCATGGGACTCTCTGTGCTTCCTGGACTTGATTAACTATTTCCTTTCCCATATTAGGGAAGTTTTCAACTATAATCTCTCCAAATATTTTCTCAGTCCCTTTCTTTTTCTCTTCTTCTTCTGGGACCCCTATAATTCGAATGTTGGTGCATTTAATGTTGTCCCAGAGGTCTCTGAGACTGTCCTCAATTCTTTTCATTCTTTTTTCTTTATTCTGTTCTGCAGTAGTTATTTCCACTATTTTATCTTCCAGGTCACTTATCCGTTCTTCTGCCTCAGTTACTCTGCTATTGATCCCTTCTAGAGAATTTTTAATTTCATTTATTGTGTTGCTCATCACTGTTTGTTTACTCTTTAGTTCTTCTAGGTCCTTGTTAAACGTTTCTTGTATTTTCTGCATTCTGTTTCCAAGATTTTGGATCATCTTTACTATCATTATTCTGAATTCTTTTTCAGGTAGACTGCCTATTTCCTCTTCATTTGTTAGGTCTGGTGGGTTTTTGCCTTGCTCCTTCATCTGCCGTGTGTTTTTCTGTCTTCTCATTTTGCTTATCTTACTGTGTTTGGGGTCTCCTTTTCGCAGGCTGCAGGTTCGTAGTTCCCGTTGTTTTTGGTGTCTGTCCCCAGTGGCCAATGTTGGATCAGTGGGTTGTGTAGGCTTCCTGGTGGAGGGGACTAGTGCCTGTATTCTGGTGGGCAGATCCATGTCTGGTCGTGTGTTTTGGGGTGTCTGTGGCCTTATGATTTTAGGCAGCCTCTCTACTAATGGGGTTGTGTTCCTGTCTTGCTAGTTGTTTGGCATAGGGTGTCCTGCACTGTAGCTTGCTGGTTGTTGAGTGGAGCTGGGTCTTGGCGTTGAGATGGAGATATCTGGGAGATTTTTGCCATTTGATATTACATGGAGCTGGGAGGTCTCTTGTGGACCAGTGTCCTGAACTTGGCTCTCCCACCTCAGAGGCACAGCCCTGATGCCTGGCTGGAGCACCAAGAGCCTGTCATCCACACAGCTCAGAATAGAAGGGAGACATGAAAGAAGATAAAATAAAATAAAATAAGTTATTAAAATAAAAAATATTAAGAAAAAAATTTTTAAGTAATAAAAAAAACACTGGACAGACAGAACTGTAGGACAAATGGTAAAAGCAAAGCTATACAGACAAAATCACACACAGAAGCATACACATACACACTCACAAAAAGAGAAAAAGGGAAAAATATATATATATTGTTGCTCCCAAATCCCACCTCCTCTTTTTGGGATGATTCGTTGTCTATTCAGGTATTTAACAGATGCAGGTACATCAAGTTGATTGTGGAGATTTAATCCGCTGCTCCTGAGGCTGCTGGGAGAGATTTCCCTTTCTCTTCTTTGTTCACACAGCTCCTGGGGTTCAGCTTTGGATTTGGCCCCACCTCTGTGTGTAGGTGGCCTGAGGGCGTCTGTTCTTCACCCAGACAGGATGGGGTTAGAGGAGCAGCTGATTTGGGGGCTCTGGCTCACTCAGGCCAGGGGGAGGGAGGGGTACGGATGCGGGGCGAGCCTGCGGCGGCAGAGGCCGACGTGACATTGCACCAGCCTGAGGCGCGCCGTGCGTTCCCCCAGGGAAGTTGTCCCCGGATCAGGGGACCCTGGCAGTGGTGGGCTGCACCGGCTCCCGGGAGGGGCAGTGTGGAGAGTGACCTGTGCTCGCACACAGGCTTCTTGGTGGCTGCAGCAGCAGCCTTAGGGTTTCATGCCCGTCTCTGGGGTCCGCGCTGATAGCCGCGGCTCGCGCCCGTCTCTGGGGTCCGCGTTGTTAGCCGTGGCTCGCGCCCGTCTCTGGAGCTCGTTTAGGCGGCGCTCTGAATCCCCTCTCCTCGCGCACCAGGAAACAAAGAGGTAAGAAAAAGTCTCTTGCCTCTTCGGCAGCTCCAGACCTTTTCCCGGACTCCCTCCCGGCTAGCTGTGGCGCACTAGTCCCTTCAGGCTGTGTTCACGCAGCCAACCCCAGTCCTCTCCCTGCGATCCGACCGAAACCCGAGTCTCAGCTCCCAGCCCCGCCCGCCCCGGCCGGTGAGCAGACAAGCCTCTCGGGCTGGTGAGAGCTGGTCGGCACCGAGCCTCTGTGCGGGAATCTCTCCGCTTTGCCCTCCGCACCCCTGTGGCTGCGCTCTCCTCCGTGGCTCCGAAGCTTCCCCCCTCTGCCACCCGCAGTCTCTGCCCGTGAAGGGGCTTCCTAATGTGTGGAAACCTTTGCTCCTTCACAGCTCCCTCCCGCTGGTGCAGGTCCCGTCCCTATTCTTTTGTCTCTGTTTTTTCTTTTTTCTTTTGCCCTACCCAGGTACTTGGGCAGTTTCTTGCCTTTTGGAAGGTCTGAGGTCTTTTGCCAGCGTTCAGTAGGTGTCCTGTAGGAGTTGTTGCACATGTAGATTTCTGATGTATTTGTGGGGAGGAAGGTGATCTCCACGTCTTACTCTTCTGCCATCTTGAGGCTCCTCCAAAGATGAGGCACTTTTGAATAAATACTTTTGCAAAAGCATCTGAGTTTAACAATAACCCTCTGTAATGACAAAGACTTTAAAAAGAATATGGTTAAAGATCTAATGAGAGTTCATTTGATAAGGAAATGTAGTTATTTCTGTGATACACATTTTAAAATAATAACTGGAAGTATGGCTGATTACGTTATACCAGGACATATCAATTTTGGGAATACTTATATATCTATACAAATACAACATACAGGAGGCTTAGTGTTACTTTCTGACAGTGCTTCCCATGCAATTTAGCATGACAAATAAACCTAGTTTGTTTTCTCTCCTTATAAAAAGAGAGATGTTAAACTAATCTTTTGAAATGTTCCTGGGGCTCTCTGGAAAATCTCAGAGTTGGTTTGAGGTCAAAAAGATTTCATTTAGAATTTGATTTGTGGGAAGTTTGTCAAAAACATCAAAAGGTTTAAAAATACTTGGTCAAATAGGACATAGAACACTGTGAAATAGTAGTTATCCATTTGATAAATTGAAGACTTCGCAGGTAAATATAGAAAGTTAAGTAATTGTTTAAAATATCTTATCTCTTTTAATAGAGAAGACTCAGTTTTAAGTAATCAAAGATCTGATAAAGATAATGGGAATCACAGGAAGTTATTTTGCAAAACCTTTCACAGTAGCTTATCAGAAGTAGACTAATAGTGCAAAAGAACTTTTCCTTGTAAGAAAGAGAAAACCAATTTTAATTTTTACTAAAACTTTTTTTTAACTTAAATAAATTCATTCCAATCTTAGATAGCTTAACCATGCATAAAATTTAGTTCCCAAGATTCTTTTTCCCACAACTCTCTACAGTTTTTTCCAATGTTTTCCCTTTTTCCCATTCTGAAATAACCACTCTCCATTTAGAACAAAATTACTTTCTTTTTCCTCAACAAAAATACATCTCTATTCCTCATACCTTCCTTTGTCAAAATCACACATCCTACTTTCCTTGCATACAGAGATATCCACCTTATTATTTCCAATAGCTTTAATTGTATATATTAGAATGTTTAACCCTAAAAATACTTAATTTTAGTGAAAATAAAGAAGTAAACAACTGTAAACTGTGTTTTACGTTAGCATTCTGTGGCTTAATATAGTTTTTAAAATTTTTTGAAACATATCCTTTCTGATAGTAAATATTTCAGTATGGCACAAAAAAGTGTTTACTAATAGACCCAAATATCTTTAGTTGCTCCGTAGGAAGCCAAAAGTAGATAAACCTGTGTTCAGTAATTAGTGTTTCAATATTCTATCTTATTTGGAAATTATCTAGATATTTAATGCCTATCCATCATTTAACTTAGCAAAACTTTGTTTCAGGTTACCACAAAGTTTTGAGGAAACTCTTTTAAAAGTTACCTAAAACCTTTTATGCCATTTACATCTATTTAATTCACTTGTTCTCAATAATTATGTTTAGATTACCCACAAAAACTTTGTGAGACATTAGACAAAGTCAACCATCACCCCCGAGCTATTTTTCTTGCTGAAAACGTCGTAACAGAGATAACATGAACTAATTTGAGTAGTAAAACAAGTAAAGTTGTACATCTGCATTATTTTCAATGCTAATAATTCTTAAGACACATTTTAATTACAATCCAACAAACTTCAACTAGCTTTTATTTACCAAGGATTATCTCAGACCATGTGAAATTTGAGAAGCATTTGGGTTAGTTTCTATTACCAGCATACCTTGCTTTATTGCACTTCACAAATACTGCATTTTTTTTTTATAAATCTAAGCTTTATGGCAACCCTGCATTGAGCAAGTCTGCCGGTGCCATTTTTCCAACAGCGTTTTCTCACCATGTCTGCGTCACATTTTGTTAATTCTTGCAGCATTTCAAACTTTTTAATATTATATTTGTTATGGTGGTCTGTGATTAGTGATCTTTGATGTTACTACTATAATTGCTTTGTTGCACCATGAACTATGTTCATGTAAGACAGCAAACTTAACTGGCAAATGTTATGTGTGTTCTGATTGCTCTGCTGACCCGCCGTTTCTCTGTCTCTCTCCCTCTCTTTGGGTTCCCCCCTAGTCCCTGAGACACATTATTGAAAGTAAGGCCAGCTAATAACCCTACAATGGCCTCTAAGTATTTAGTGAAAGGAAGAGTCACGCATCTCTCACTTTAAATCAAAAGCTAGAAATTATTAGGCTTAGTGAGGAAGGCATGTTGAAACCTAAGATCAGTCGAAAGGTAGGCCTCTTGCACCAACCATTAGCCAAGGTGTAAATGCAAAGGAAAAGTTCTTGAAGGAAATGAAAAGTGCTATTCCAGTGAACACAGGAATGATAAGAAAATGATACAGTCTTATTGCGGATAGTCTGGATAACTCAAATCAGCCACATATTCCCTTAAGCCAAAGCCTAACCCAGAGCAAGGCCCTACTCTCTCCAACTCTATGAAGGCTGAGAGAGGTGAGGAAGCTGCAGAAGAGAAATCTGAAGCTAGCAGAGGTTGGTTCATGAGGTTGAAGGAAAGAAGCCATATACATAACATCAAAGTGCAAGGTGAAGCAGCAAGTGCTGATGTAGAAGCTGCTACAAATTATCTACAAGCTTTAGCGAAGATAATTAACCAAAGTGGCTCCACTAACAACAAATTTTCAATGTAGATGATAGAGCCTTATAATGGAAGAAGATGCCATCTAGGACTTCCATAGCTAGAGAGAAGTCGGTGCCTGGCTTCAAAGGGCAGACTGACTCTCTTGTTAGGGGCAAATGCAGCTGTGACTTTAAGTTGAAGCCAATGCTCATTTACCATTCCCAAAATCCTAGGGCCCTTAAGAATTATGCTAAATCTACCCTGCCTGGCTCTATAAATGGAACAACGAAGCCTGGATGACTAGTACATCTGTTTACAACATGGTTTACTGAATATTTTCAGTTCACTGTTGAGATCTACTGCTCAGAAAAAAAAAAAAAAAAAAAGTTCCTTTCAAAATATTACTGCTCTTTGCAATGCGCCTGGTCACCCAAGAGCCCTGATCGAGATATAAAATGAGATTACTATTGTCTTCATGCTTGCTAGCACAGCATCCATTCTGCAGCCCATAGATCAAGGTGTGAATTCAACCTCCAAGTCTTATGATTTAAGAAATGCATTTTATAAGACTAAATCTGCCATAAACGGTGATTCCTCTGATGGATCTGGGCAAAGTAAATCGAAAACCTTGTGGAAAGAATTCACCATTCTAGATGCCGTTAAGAACATTTGTGATTCACGGGAAGAAATCAAAATGTCAACATTAACAGGAGTTTAAAAGAATTTGATTCCAACCCTCATGGATGGCTTTTCGGCATCCAAGCCTTCAAGTGGAGGCAGTAACTGCAGATGTGGTGGAAACAGCAGGAGAACTAGAATTAGAAGTGGAGGCCGAAGATGTGACTGAATTGATGCAATCCCATGATCAAATAATTTTAATGGATGAGGAGTTACTTCTATGGATGAGCAAAGAAAGTGGTTTCTTGGTTTAGAATCTACCTCTGGTAAAGATGCTGTGAAGATTGTTATATAAACTTAGCTGATAGAGCAGTGGCAGGGTTTGAGAGGATTGACTCCAGTTCTGAAAGTTCTGTGGGTAAAATGCTATCAAACAGCATTGCCTGCTATGGAGAAATCATTCATGAAAGGAAGTGTCAATCGAGCAAACCTCAATGTTGTCTTATTTTAAGAAATTACCATAGTTACACCTACCTTCAGCGACCACCACTCTGATTAGTCAGCAGTCACCAGCACTGAGGTAAGACCCTCCACCAGCAAAAAGATTATGACTTGATGAAGGCTCAGAGGATGATTAGCATTTTTTAGCAATAAAGTATTTTTAATTAAGGTATATATATGTATTTTTCAAGGCATAATGCTATTGCACACTTAATAGCCTACAGTATAGTGTAAACATAACCTTTATATGCACTAGGAAATCAAAAAATTTGTGTGACTTGCTTTATTATGATATTAGCCTTATTGTGAGGGTCTGGAGCTCAACCTGCAATATCACCGAGGGATGCAGGTATATTTCTGGGAGTTTTAGGAATACTTAATTCATATAAGTGCTTAATTTTCTTCAAACCAATTAAATTGAGCTTTTTTTTTTTTTTTTTACAATTTTAGTAATACCATTAAGAGGTGAAAACTACCATACACATACAACACATATACACAGACACATAAACATAGAGAGGTGCAAACAGAGACATTATAGCTTTCATTTTAAAATTACTACCATGAATCAGCTACAATAATACAAAATTCACTACTTATAAAAGCAGCTGAATCTAAGTTGTTTACCTGGTGGAGGGAATAAGTTAAGGTTACCCGCTCAGGCGGCTAAAGCTTTTTCACTAATGTTTGTGGGGAAGACACTTATAAGATGTTTTGTTCACCTAAGTTTCAAATGACCTTCCCCCTTTTGTTTTCCTTCTAATAAGAATTACCTCCCTAAAGTTTATATAACATTTACATCTCAAAGGCACAGGGATAGAATATAAGTTCCTCCAAGAAGGACTTTGGTTTTCTAAGGCCAGAATTTTTCCAATACATACACGCCTTTTGAGATAAATAGGGAAGGTGGTGGGATTGGTGAAAGGAATAGTTGGATTTTTGAACTGCCTCTAGAGCTGAATTTCTAGTCTTGCAAAATTTTTAAGATCATGACAGTAGCTCTCAATTCCTCAAAGAATTGGGTTGCAGCCTAAATGATATCATAAATTGATCCACCCCATCCAACTAAATTATCCTTAATTCGCTTTTTTTTTTCTTTTATATCAGGGAGAAGATTTCTAACTAAGATGGAAATCAAAAGATCTCTATGTTCTGGATTTAGAGCTGTTTGCCTTTGGAATGTTTTAGTAAATCCTTTCACAAAGGCTTTAGAAGGTTTTTCTTTCCCTCTGGGGTGTACATAGTTTTATTTTGGCTTAGGGGAAGAGGCCTAAAAAAAAAAAATTCCTATGAGCTTCCAATTTCTGACCAACTTCTTACCACTGAGCTACTTTTCAAAGAAATCCTTATAAATATCTATCTTGCCAGTTTTCAGTCGGGACAAACAGCAGATATTTCTTGCAGTATTGAACAACCCCTTGTACTTGATGTCCCCAAAGGGGGTACAACAGTTATTATATTTTCCTCTCTTTATCATGTACTACAAGAGGTCCAGGGGAGCTGACCCTCACCTTAGCTGGCTTCTGCCAGTTTTCCTGGGATCACATCTGCAGGCTCTGAGTGGGGTTTAATGCAGACAGTATAGCTCTGGTATCTGCCAAAACTCGGTAATTGTTTTTCATTCATTTTAATTTTAGTTTGCCTTAGCTGCTTAAGGGAATAATGTAGCAGTTTACCAGAAAATCCCTCAGAGTCTCGACCATCCTGGGAAGCGCCCTTTTGGGGGCCCTCCTTTAAGGGTAGATACGGGGCTGTCTGTAAAGCCACTGACTTGGTGGATTTTCTGGTCCTGTTGCCTCTTTAGAGTAGAAAGACACTTAAGACCGGATTACTAGAATGAGTATTCAAATAAAGGAGGACAGAAGGTTATATAACGTTCATTTTACCGGCTCTTTTAGGTACCTGTTGTGCCTTTAATTTTTCATTAGCCTTTTGCAACAAATTTTTCAATGAAGCTATCTTGGCATCTTGAAGCCTTTTGAAGGCTTCTGCATGCCAGTTAAAATAAGTATCCCCATTCTGTTTGTTTGATTTGGGAGCCCTTACTTTCAAGGGCACTTCTCAAATGATCTCAACTAATTGGAACTTTCCTCATAATGGTCGTTGCAGTCTCTCCAAGGGCCGGCAGCGTTTGGTAGGACCCTTAGCCACAAAGGTAGTTCAACCACGTTTCTGTCCAGCCGTCTTTTGGAGACCCCCATCCTGACAGTTGCCAGGCTAAGTTCTCAGAACCCCAAACAATCCTAAGTTATTTTTAGTAAGATTTTTGCCATTTTGGTAGATATCTGCAGCTTCTGGAATTATAGTTCTTAGATATACAACAAGCACGTGGCACACTTAACTCTTTAGAATTTAAAGGTCTCATTTTATCGGGCTACGCCTTTGGGTCTCTCTCGGAGCCAGGTGAATAAGAGGGATATGCCGCGGGGTTGGAGGTTGTGCTGTGTTTTATAGTGTGCCTCACTGCATGGAAGTTTTGAGGTTGGCAGCTGACCTAGTGTCACTCTAACCCATTCCATGACCAACTGGTCCTAACACAGGAGTTTCTGTGTTAGGTGGTGAGCATTCTGACAGTTTAAATGCTTGATCCATGGCCACCAATTTTGTGGCTTTTCTTGCTTCTGAAATTCCCATCCACAATAGCCTTTATCTACACAAGACAAACAAACACGCACCTTAACACACCAGCAGTAACCAAGAGATGTCACTGCAGCCCGGCCAAGGCAAAGACCTTGCACACCAACAATTCCCAACATGGAACCAGGGACTGGGCGAAGGACCGAACCAGCAAACCCCAAAGAATGGGGAACCACAGCTGCCACCAGCAGCTCCCAGCATGCAATCTGGAGGAGGATTCCAAACAGATGGGGAACTGCAGACTAAACCACCAGCAGCTCCCAGCATGGAATCTGGAGGAGGATTCCAAACAGATGGGGAACTGCAGACTAAACCACCAGCAGCTCCCAGCATGGAACTAGGGGTTCCAATCAAATGGGGGACTGGATAGCCAATTAAGTTAGATCAGGAGCCCGACGCAAAGAGCAGAGCTCAAAACCGAGGGGAACTTACCCACGGCCCTCGCGACGGCGGGAAAGATGCTCTCAAAGTGTCCTTCCCTGTGTCTCGTGTTGTCCTCAGAGCCATCAGATGTTTCCTTCGGATCCCGTCACCATCACTAAATCTGTTAAGACACAAAATTGAGCTGAGTAAGTTTAGAACTCTAATTGGCTTTATTCAGTGACTAACGAATTGCAGCATCCCATCTAGCAACTGACAGGGAGCTCTGGGGAGTTGCATGAAATGAAGACTTTATAGGCAGAAATGGGGGAGGGACAAGGAAAAGGGCAGAATGTTTCAGGCAGGATCACCTTCCCTTAGGGAAGAAGGGGTTCTATCAGGGGCATTACCCGTCTTGCACTGACCAGAAAGATCCAGACTGACCGCTTAAGATTACATCGCTGGGGAAGGTTGGAACTGCAAATAGGTTAGGTATTAAGTCTCAGTTTGGCGATGTGGGCTTAACACAAGTGACTCCATTTGGGGACTATTATCTCTTTAAGGAAAAGATACATCTAACACTTCTTTGGGTTTTTTTTAAGGAACTAATTTTTCCTTAGAAATGAAAAGTGGACTGTGGCCTGCTTTCATCTGTGTCTCCTTTGAATCCTGAAAGGCCCGTCTGTGTTCAGGTAGTTTCAGTAGCCTTACAATTTCACACCTACAAGACGTTTTAGATCATATGAGCACATCTCCGGGCCTCTCCCCCCAGGCTGAATGTGAGTGAAGGCCCAAAGGTTTTGCAGGCTTCCGAACGTCAGGAGTGAGGATGGTAGTGTTAATTCATGTATTTGCACCACTGCCCTCGACTTCCACACGCCCTGTCTGAACCAGGTGACCCTTGTGTGTCAGCATTACTGTGCAACGTCTCTTTTCTGAAAAAGAAAACTGAGTTTCACTTTCCCTTTATAGAACACACGAGGCTTAACGTCCAGGGTGCCCTCACTCATGATTTCAGAGCAGGAGTTGACGCCTGACGCTTCACGTGACTTTCAACAGGTCACCGAACCTTTCTTTGTAACCTTCGTTGTCCCCTTTTAGCCTCCAAAGGGATAATGTTTAAAAAAGAAAATAGCATTTGGGGAGAAGTTTGAATCCTTCATGGAGAAAGTGCCATAGGAACTGCAAGTTGTTATTATTTGAAATAGAAGAAAAATGACTTCAGCATGGCAGTTTTTTTAAAAGTATGTCATTCTGAAATTCCCATAGTTTGAAGGTAAAATCCATCTGAGATTGCCAGAAGGTTTTTCATGTCAAGCATTTGATTCAGAAACTACCTCGTCTGAAGCTTTCAAAAAACTCTTTAATCCACAAACCCTCCAGCTGAGTTAGGAGTGTGAGCAACTATCACAATTTTAACAGGAAAAGAAAACCCACATCCTCAAAAACACTTATCCACGAACTAAGACAAGAATTAACTCTTTGTGTTGTCCCCATTTGTAAGTAACGGAGAAGTCTCTTCTCTTTACAGGACTCTGGCAGTTTTCTGATACAAAGATTGCTGGAAAATTGTTATTTCAGAAATGACACATCACTTTGATGTGCTTCAGATGTCCTTTCTGTGCAACTCAAGTATGATTCAGCAGATGTTAGATTCACAGTAAACGTACCCAAAAGAGTCAATTTACAGTAGACACGTGGTAAATCCCTGTTGTACTCAAAAAGCTTGCCTTACACACCCCCCCTCACAAGACGCTGGTGATAATAGGCGATCAGTGAACAAATATGCAGGAATTCTGTGACTACACATGTTGCCTGCTGCATCTGAAATGCCGTGCCCTTTCCGCACACCTGCTTTTAAGCTCACAGGTATTTTCTCACCTTTCTGTGATTTGTTTCTTCAAGGCTCGTGTGCCCACACTGTTCGTCTGTTCCTCCATCAGCTGTTCTCCCAAAGCCGCAGAACACCACCTTCCCTCGAAACATAGACGTTTTGCATCTCCTTCCAGGGTATCCTGGAAAGTAACCTCTCTTGTCTGTGAAGCTACTCGCCCTCCTTTGAAGGGTCAGAGAGGATCTCCCCCCTAAATGTCTTTCAGATTCACCAAATCCTACTTAGTGACCATTACCTTTCACCTCCTCAGGCTTCTCAGCTGACAAGACCCAGAAAGGTGGTTTTGTTCCTGTGGTTTGCCCCTTTCTGTGACTGCTTTCAGATGCATTTATTTGGTTTCTCCATTTAAATAGTACTTTCCCTTGATATCCAGAAGCATGTTTTCTCTCTTTTTAAAAAATTATCCCACAGCATTCTAGATAATGTTCTTGGGGTAGGGGAAGAAAAATAGAAAGAAATGGTCTTCTGGTAAATTACATTGGCTGACTGTGGCACGTCTGCCAGCATCCTCAGGTTCCAGAAAGGCTGGCCGAGAGGAGAGGACGTCCACCCTTGGTGTCCACTCTTCCACCCCTCTGTGCCCTTCAAGTCCATTATCTCTTCCTCGACCCAAGCTCCCTTGATCTTGTGCCCCTAGCAGCCTTGTGGACTCTCTACCTTGACCTCAAAATCATTCTTATCTACCTCTCGTCTCTCCACAGTAACACTTAGGTCACTTATGTGTCCTTTTCTCAGCTGACAGTCTTAGAGAAAATACACGATCAATAGCAAACGGCAGCCTAATACGTGTCATTCCCAGCGTTCTTCCAACAGGACACCTGGAGGTGCATCCCCCTATTCAACCAAAGACCACGTGCGTTGGAGGGGACACGGCACACACCTCAAGGAAAGGATAAATGCAGGACTCTGCAAACAGGCAGTGGTTGACACTGTGGGAATACGTGAGAGTTGGGATAAACCCACGGAAGTGGTTCAAGGACCAAACCAAAGCAAAGCCCCCTCGTAAGGAGGAGGGGGAAGAAGAGGGAAAGTGACAGCTCAGATCCCTCAGGGAGGTGAGGGGAGGACCAGGGGAGTAGGGTCAGTGGAAGCCAGGAGAGAGAAGGATGTCAGGAAAGAGGGGCCCGTGGGGTCAGGCTGGTGAGGAGCCCACCTGTTGACTGTCATTTAGGGGGAACAGAAGGAAGCATCCTACTGGGAGGCTGAGGACGTATGTCAGGTGAAAGAGGGGTGGCTGGCGGGTGGGTGAACTTGGTGGTTACACGGCAGTCTTTCAGAAAGTGTTTCCCCGAAGGTGGAGGCTTGTTATGATCACAGGGTTCAAGGGTTACGAGTAATGGAAAATGCTCCAAAAGGGGAGGAATTTGTGATGGAAGATTCTGGAAGAGGAAGGGGTTAGGATACAGCAAACACAAGGAGAGGGGTCACTTCTGAGAGAGGACGTGTGAGGAAGAGGCAGGAGAGAGAGACTAAGAAGAGGAGGAAATCTGGGAGGGCTCACCGTGGTGGTGATCACCGCAATAAGTAAAGTAGGAAGTGTCTCCAGGCTGGAAATGAGAGGGACAGGAACGGGACCGTGGAGACAGAAGAAAGGGCTTGACATGTCAGCAGTAGGAGCTCCAGTAAAGGCTGAGTAACACACAGAAGCACAAATTGCGAGTGACCATCTAAGGGCCAGAGTTTGGAGACAAAGTACGTGATGGAAATTTCCCAGGGACGGAAAACTGGCAAAGTGAAAACAATCTTCAACACAAGTAAGTTGAAATAAAACTTACTGTGTAACTTCTACCACCATTTTATAATGATTTGTATTTATCCAGAATGTGAATGAGCTCTTAAATCCTAGGTGTTCAATAGGTTAAAAGAAATAAACAGTAATTCTCCAAGAAACTATGAAAAAAAATATTTCTAGAAGAGCAGTTACAAATATTTTAAGTGGACGCTATCAACCAAAATAAAGATGTGTTTTTAGAAGTCATATTTTTCAGATTTTTAAGTAGAAACTGCAGTGCTACCTTCTTTGTGTAATTTCTACCTTGATAGGGTGAATAAACATTAGAATTTAGTAGAACTTAATAGTCTCCATCTTCTTCAGGCATTATTTTATTAATATTTTTATGAACTCCACATGAGGAAGACTCTAAAGAAGGTTTTTCTTCTTGTACATTTGTATTTTAATGCATTAGCTGGTCTATAGCTAGTAGCGTTTTTTGGTGTTTTTTTTTTTAATAGACTATTTTTTAGAGCAGATTTAGGTTCACAGAAAAACTGAGTGGAAAGTACAGAGACTTCTCATGCATCCCCTTCCTCTCTCCACACCTCACACATTCCCCTGTTTTTAACTATTTATTTATTTAATTTTTGGCCATGCAGTGCAGCTTGTGGGAGCCTAGTTCCCGGACCAGGGATCGAACCCTGGCCCTCGGCAGTGAGAGCACGGAGTCCTGACCACTGGACCCCAGGGAATCCCCATGAACATCTTGCTTTGGTCTAGTGTGTTTGTTATAACTGATGCGTCATATTTATATATTATTATTACCTAAAGTCCATAGTTTATGTTAGGGGTTTTGTATTGAACATTCTATGGGTTTTGACAAATGTCTGACATGCATTCACCATTACAGCATCATAGAGAATAGTTTCACTGTCCTAAAAATCCTCTGTGCTCTACCTGTTCATCCCTCCCGCCTCCCACCCCCCAGCCCATGGTAACCACTGATTTTTTTCTGTCTCCATAGTTTGGCCTTTTCCATGTCATATAGTTAAAAATCACACAGTGTATATAGCCTTCTCATTGGCTTCTTTCACTAAGCGACATGCATTTGGGATTCCTCCATGTCTTTTCATGGCTTTATAGTTCATTTTTTTATTACTGAATAGTATTCCATTGTCTGGATGTACTATAATTTATCCCTCACCTATTGAGAGACATCTTGGTTGCTTATAGCTACTAATTTGATTTGTTATACTCTTTTTTTTTTCTTCTATTGTAATCACAGACTATATGAAATTTTTAAGAGCAGGAAGGGGTTGCAGAGGTTATCACATCAGATACTCTCATTCTGCAGCTAAGGAAGCTGAGATCCAATTATGATCAGCCTAGCTGATCACAGTCTAGTCTCTCGTCTAGATCATACTGTCAATCCAAAACTGTTAGTAAAGTTGAGATTTCAAGGTACCTAGACACCAAATCCAACTCATTTAATTGGACAGTTATCTATTGCATGTCCTCAACCTTAGAACCAAGCATCTCCCCCATGAAGCAAGGGACCATGGCCCCTCATCCGTCATCCCAGAATTCCCCATGCCCCAATAGCTCAAAACATGTGCATTTCCCTGTTTTGGAGGCTAGGGGCTGGAGGGGGTAGGATGCTTTCCCCATTCAGCAACTTCACTAGTACAAGACTTGGAAGAATTCTAAATTCATCACATACCTTCTTGGTCGTTATGAAGGTATATTTCTCAAGATCTATATAGAGAGAGAACATATTAGAATATAGAACATATTTAACTTGTTCTAAGAAAATAATAACAATACACGTAATAAAGGTTACTATGTATGGAGTTCTTACTCTATGTCAGGCACAGGGCTAAATACTTGATGTGGATTATTTCCTTTAATTTTAGATATGGACCAGCTCCCCTTCATTCTTCAGGGCACACCTTCCCGCACTTTCCACTGGCTAAAATAGGATATACCCCGAAGTTGAGTTGATGTGTACTCTCCAGTTTCCATATTGTTATATCAATACTGTCATCTTGGATGTTACAGCATTTATTACATATGCTTAACATATGATACTCTGAAAAGGATACTTGTATACTTGGATATTTTTAATAAATATTGGTATTCTAATTTTATTTCTTCAGACCTGCAAATCTTCTTGTATAAAATTTATTAATTTACTAGCCTTGGGGGGAAAACCTGAAAGAAATGACTATAATTATTCTTTTCCTCCGTTTCTTATTTTTTCTGGAGAGGGAATCTATATTTCTGACCTCATGTGCATGATATTTACTAAGCTCTCCATGTATTTTCAAAATTAATTGTTATAGGTTTGATAAAATTATAAAATCTTTAGTGCTACAAAGTTCTCACTTATCCAATAATGTATGCACATTTGGCAACAGTTCCCTTATTGGTTCAGTACTTGACTAGCTATACTGAATATTCATCGTTACTAAATAATTTTTCATGTTCTTTATTTTCATTCTCTTATTAAAAGCAAATGTAATCATACTAAGGAGAAATCAGGGTAGAAGCTACATCATATTAGAATAACTGAGTCCTCTTTACATTTCCCCTTCACTAGAATATCCATTCACAAAATGTCCTTCTAAAGAATGATCTCATGTGTTAATACTGATATATTTTGACAGCCTTAGGACTTTTAATTTCTCTAGGACATTCGTATATGCAAACACAGCCCTGTGAGAATCACACCACAGATTTTGTTAAATCTAACACTTTAATCTTGTATTAATCATCTTTCATATTGTAAATGTAAAATTTTACTTTAATGATGCTTCCGTTTTTAGATCTTTTTGTTATTGATTCTTTTTAAAAAGAATTACTCTATTTGTATTATTGTGATTAAAAGTGATTTTGAAAGTATTTTATCACATGACTCTAATCCCCTGTACCTGGACATGCTTGCTTCATAATACTTAAGCCTGCCAGTTTCAACTTCAGTGAGCTAAAAAAAGATAGCACCTTACTTTACATCAGACACTGAATCGACATTTCCATGCCAGATAGCAAACCCCCATGGCAAATACTGAGAATCTACACCATACAAACTCACTCACTTATAAATTCTTAAGGAAAATTCTTTAATATTTTCCCTAATTATAAAAGTAATTACACCAAAACATACTTTAAAAATTGGAAAATACACAAAAGCATCATAAGAAGAAAAGAGTCGTTTCTAGTTATATCATTCAAAGGCGCCCAGAGGTAGGATTTTTGAGTATTTCATCTTTCTTGTGTATCTTTTTTTCTCTTTGTCGTAGCGATAATTTAGTAACTTTAAAATCTTCAGCAGAGTAGGGTCATTTTCACATCAAAACCGTATTCCTTAAAACTTGCCTTTTATGTTAAAACCTAGTCTGTTCCAGGGACCCCTCTGTGTTTGGGAATATATATTTCTCAACATGCACTGTGTGTATATTGTATACAATAACTATGGTCATAAATATAATAACAGCTGATGTTTATAAAGCACTTACTATGTGCCAGTCCGTGTTCTAGGCACGTTGCGTATTTTAGCTCATTTAATCTTCATAGCAACCTTCTGAAGTAGAGACTATTATTATCCCCATTTTACAGACAAGGAAATTGAGGTGGCCCCTACAGGGGTCAGAGGCACCACAGGTCAAACAGCTGTCAGGCAAGGGAGCCAGGATTCACCCTTGGGCAGTTTGGTAGCAAAGTCCATCAGCCTAACTGCTCTATTGCCTCTTAGTAGAGACCCAATTGTATCAGGGAAAACAATTTTAAAATTCGTGAAATGGATCCCTGTTTGTACTTCCGTTATGGAAGAAAATAATTTGCCAGTTAATGCAAGATGACCCCGTGGGACAGTTAAACCAGAAAATACCAACTGAGCCCAAGTTCCCGGTGCAGGTACAAACCTCTAGAAACTCAGGCACATTATTTCTGACAGGTACTAATGAATCTATCAAAGGCAGTGAGTTTTACTAATTAGACTTACAGTAGAAATATAAACAGGTCGTAGTGAATGAGTTTGCTGGTCTGCAGAGAGCCTTTCCTCCCTCCTTCCTTCACACACATACACATGCAACGCTTAGATATCAAAAGTATACATGTGATTGTCTGTTCTTTTTTTTTTTTTTGATGGCTTATTCTTTTTTTTTTTTAACATCTTTATTGGAGTATAATTGCTTTACAATGGTGTGTTAGTTTCTGCTGTATAACAAAGTGAATCAGCTATATGCATACATATATCCCTATATCTCCTCCCTCTTGAGTCTCCCTCCCACCCTCCCTATCCCACCCCTCTAGGTGGTCACAAAGCACCGAGCTGATCTCCCTGTGCTATGCGGCTGCTTCCCACTAGCTATCTATTTTACATTTGATAGTAAATATATGTCCATGCCACTCTCTCACTTCGTCCCAGCTTACCCTTCCCCCTCCCCGTGTCCTCAAGTCTGATGGCTTATTCTTTATGAAAAAGGAAATAAACCTGTTTTCTAGGGTGTTTTAGCTTATAGCTCACTAAACAAGGAAGGAATAGATCAAGTACTCCAGAATTGGAGTGGCTCCAGCCTTCTAAATTATAAGCATACCTAAGATGTCGAGTGTCAGTGACCACACTGACGCAGGCTGTGTGCACATAGCAGCAGGGGGTTTGGGTGAGCCCGTGTCCAGGTGCCCTTCAGGTGTGCCATCCAGGTGCAAGCTCCGTCCCCACGTGGGGCCCTGGCTGGTTCTGTAAGCTCCTGGCTTGGGCAGCCTGGACCCCAGCTCTGTGCTCTTCCTCTACACAGGAAGCCCCTGTAATGCATCCCCACCACAGAGCTGTGGAGGTCAAGAATGCAGCTCTCACAATTTGCAATTCCAAACTAAACCTTTGCTTGGCGGGGGACAATAAGTAGAAGTAAAGATGTAAACCTCCTTGGAGGTAGTCGTCAATCTGAAGGAGAGTCACCTCCAGTCTGACAATAGTCCATACTCAGGACATCGGTAGTGTTAGTAACAAGGGTGGGATCCACAAAGGTAGAGATTCAAAGGCAATATCTTGGTTGAATTTAGACCATAATGATTTAAAGGATTTGGCCTTGAAAACCACTGAGATTAGTACATATCTGTCATCTGAAGATGATTTTTTTTCCAGCTCTTAGATTGGCAAACTAAGTATTTGTATTTCTGTATATAGCTTTTACCTGCTTCCTCCTTTTTACCAGTATAAATCGCTTTCATGGCTAAATTTGATATAGAGATTTTACAAAGAAAATGAATACAAAGCAATTTAGATGTTAGAGGCCCCCTAAAGTCGTCTGTCATATTTTTGTAAGTACATAGAAGAAAATATACCATTCTATCAGCCAAGTGATGAAAGATATTTGTAGACGCTTTGGAAAATACAGTACTTTGTACACAAACACACAGAATCCTTTGCTATTTTCAATTTTTGAAAGTACTCAGTATATATATTTAAATGACTTTGCAAGAATAAATACCTTTTTTAAAGGAAAAAAAAAAAAGAGCCACAGAGCTTTGAATACCCATCTATCTCCAGAATATCACCATTGATTATTTCCTTCGGCTGCCAGAAAATCACAGCAAAGCAGTAACTAACTCTGACTCTCTTGTTTTTATGGATCTGGCATACAGAACGGCATGTATGCCATAGGTATATTTGCAAACTGGAGAGCTGAGAGATAAATAAATATTGTTGAATGATGTATCAAATGCTTGCTTGTTAGCGAGAGGTTCTTCAGCGTTATTCAATGAATCACTTCTTCCAGTGGCTGTAATCATTGTACTGTCAAACCCCAAGTAAAACTGACTTCACGGACAGGATGGAAATAAGCTCAGTGTTTTATTGTTTCATTAATAAGAACCTTGGCCATTTTCCCTGCAGGAGGAAACACCCTGAGTAAGGCAACCTTCCTCTTTTAAAATTCACTTTTCATGGAGCTACTTGACAAAATGCTATGTTTTTGCCGCCCAAGTAGGCTAAGTGAAAAATTCACCAAGTGCTTGGACTGGGAGGGTAAATCCTAGAGGTTATTGAGTTCTAATCCTTTGTTTGGACTCTTTTCCGAAATCAGAAATAATACATACTCTTCTCTGAGCAGGGGTGCTCGAGATCTTTCTTAGAGAAAGAAACGCACGATTCAGAAACAGAATACAAAGACCAATCAAAAAGTGATTCACCTGACACTGTGGTCTACAAAACAGCGCTAGCCCATTCTGGCCTAACCCATTCTGCTTTTCAGCCCTCGGTGCATGGCGGGATTACTTTAGACGTTAAAGCAGTCAGGACCGTGACACACAGAGGTATTTGCCCCCAACTAGCCAAACTCTATTAGCCTAACTAGGAGACTAATTAAACGGGAGGAAGCCCTCTGATCTCTATTTTGTGACCTTCTTTGGGGCATCATGGTAGGTCATAACGAACCCAGCCATAATGCTGACCTCCGTGGAAGAAGGTTCAGAGAGAAGGCTCATCTCTCTACCCTTCAGTTTACTTCAAATACACACTGTTTCTGGACAAAGATTTCTCTTAAGAATTTTGCAGCATAACACCTTCTTACCAACATGTGTTTTATCATCTGGGAAGCACTACATAGGTCTTGTCATGTGCTCAATAACCAAAGTTTGTGAGTTTCATATTTTCCTCCAAGAAAAAGGAAAAGAAATTAAGGTGAAAATCAGGGCATCTTTAGGCTATTGTAAAGAGGAATTCGGTCAAAGGGTCTCACCAATACTTCTCATTTTTCAGAGGTTGAGACTGAGGCCCAGGGATGGTATGATTTACCTGATCACACAGCTAGTGAGAGACACAGAGAGATGAGAATTTCCTCTCCGCAGATGCTGTGCCAGGAGCTGTTGACAAATTCTAAGTCCAGGGCAGTTTTGGACCATCCCATCCCCACCCTACCCACCCCCCACCAGCATCACAACTTCAACTCTCACTCCACCCAGAAGAATCATTTGCATCAGTTAATGTATCACTGGCATTAAGAAGAGGGTCTTTGCTGGAATAACACGTGTCACAAGCCCACATTCCCCTCGCTTTGCCTGCTTTGCATTTTCTCCCAGCTCTGACTGGAACAGAAAGATAGCGCTGGAGGAGATTTAACTTGTTGGAGGAGATCTAACTCCCCGTTTTCCTCCTTCTTTCAAGATCCACAGGACTGTGCGGTTCCTTTCTCTGAGAAGTATCTGCTGGGTGTTTGTTTTTCTGATGTTGTGCAAATGAAAATTAAGAAATGTGGAAATACGATAATATATAGTGATGATCAGCACCATTTCTTTTTAAATTTATTTATTTATTTATTTATGGTTGTGTTGGGTCTTCGTTTCTGTGCGAGGGCTTTCTCTAGTTGAGGCAAGCGGGGGCCACTCTTCATCGCGGTGCGCGGGCCTTTCACTGTGGGGGCCTCTCTTGTTGCGGGGCACAGGCTCCAGATGCGCAGGCTCAGTAGTTGTGGCACACGGGCTTAGTTGCTCCGCGGCATGTGGGATCTTCCCAGACCAGGGCTCGAACCCGTGTCCCCTGCATTGGCAGGCAGATTCTCAACCACTGCGCCACCAGGGAAGCCCAGCACCATTTCTTGAAGAGACCGTCTTTGCTCCATTGTATTGCATTTTCTCCTTTGTCAACGATCAGTTGACTATATTTACATGGGTCTGTTTCTAGGTTTTTCTGTTCCATTGATCTATTGGTCTGGTCTTTCACCGATACCACCATCTTGATTACTCTAGTTTTATAGTAAGTCTTGAAGTCGGGTAAGGTCAGTCCTCCAGTTTTGTTCTTCTTCAACATGTTGTTGGCTATCCTGGATCTTTTGCCTCTCCTCCATGTAACCTTTAGAGTCAGTTTGTCGATACCCACCAGATAACTCACTGGGATTTTGACTGGGATTGTAGAGAATCTGTAGGTCAAGTTCGGAAGCACTGACATCTTGGCAATATTGGCTTCCTATTTATGAACGTGGACTCTCTCTCCATTTGTTTAGTTCTTGTGATCTGTTTTTTTGACTGGCTTTTAAATTGTTTACTATGACAACAACTACCAGTTCTGAAGTGCAGGCTGAGTGCCAACGCTCAGCTAGCTTTCTACATAGGTCATCTCATTTACCACTCACGACAACCCTATGAAGTAGGAATATTACTCCTTCCATTTTGCAGATGAAAAATATGAGGCTCAGGAGAGGTTACGTAACTTTAAGGTCACAAATAGAGGAAATCTGAACTCTGGTCTGAGTAAGGGCAAAGCCCATTATCCTAACAGTTGCCTTGAGTCCCGTCCTTCTGGATTTGGTTCTTCCTGACCCAATTCAGAGTTTCTCCAGTGGGCAGACTTCTCTTTCTGATACCCTTTTTGAACCCCTGCAGGATTCCTTTGGTTCTGAGTAGTCCTTCCCCAGCCATTTATGAAAGTTTGAGTCTATTATATTTGTATTTACTCTTTATGACTGGGATTTGGGATTCAACTTTTAAGAGGTTTATCCATCCTTCAAAATGTGATCCTGAAAACCTAAACCCCAGGACCGCATGCTTTGTATGTGCAGACATTTATGCTACTTTCATCACAGAGCCGTCTCGCTGGGCTCAGAGTGGACCCAACAGTTCCCTGCATGAATGGATTCTCAAGACTTCCAAACAGCTGTCAGAATGTTCTAAAAGAAGGCAAAGATCCTCAGAACAGCATCCCCTAGAGGGATAGCAGTCTCCCCATCCTGCCCACCCACGCTGGACTTCCAGGCATGGACTGCCCTCATCCCCTTAAGAAGCCCACGTTTTAGCTGCTATTCACCCAAACCAAAGGTTTAAACTGAAGCAAAATGCATTCATAAATAACTGAAGACAATCAAAGGACTTTTTCCAGTGCCCTGGCTTAATATAGAGATGAGAACTTGAACAGATTCTTGAAAGATTTATTGTGGAGCCATAAAATCTTTTAGTAGAATTAAGTGTGGCATCTGACATGCTATAAATCTCCACTACTATTTAGTTAATAATCACTATGGTCTTCTTAGAACGCCCGCGGTAGTAAACATTAACCACGCCCCGCGCTTGCTTATATCCCCATCCACTGCACAAATTCAATGCCCAACCCTCACCACTAGGTGCGGAGTCTGATTCAGACACGAGAACTATGGGACCACCATCCCAGGCACGTGTAGAAGTTAAGGTCGACCTTTTGCCTCCGGTCACCTTCCCCCACTTTCTCCACGTCCAAACTGACAAATTGTAAATTCCGAAATTTCAACCTTTATAGGAATTTGTAAGCATCCTAACGTTTCAAAGGAACCTTCCATCTGAGGTCTATGATAAACGGTCTTATTTTAAGCTTGTATACCTCTCATTCTCCTGAGTACTTAAGAGATGCCACCGCTGTGTGTACAGGCCACCCTAGTTTCGGGTACAAAGGTAAAGGTGGGAAGCTGTTCATATGGTACTTATGGGAACAAGAGCCAGCAGGAAGGTGTGCTAATGAGGAAGCAGGTGTGTACAGATGGGGCAAGTGATGAATCTCAAACCATGTCCAAAATATCAATGTTAAGTTAGGATTTCTGTCAGCAGAGGATTTGGGCCTGTCCCCAAGAGAAAGGGTGGGCTCCAGGTAAGGACACATGGCACAGAAAACTAGATCTGAGGTCATCTTTGGAAAAAGCAGGACGTTTACCTTTACCTGACTTATTGAGAGAATCGCCACCATCGTGGTTTCCCAGTTCTGTGGGGATACAGCCTTAGTACCCATGGCAGGCAGTGTGTGCCACTGTCAGACCAGAACACGGTTTCCACGGCACCTCATATGACCCGGGGCCTCGGTTAGTCTCACTTCAAAACTTAAAGGTTAATCCTTTAAAAAAAAATCACCCAGGTGAGGTTTCCAGGTGCAAATTCATGCACAGACACGCCAACTGTCTCCACACTGAGCAGATTACTAATTCTGTGGTTCACGAGGACTCTCAAAATCAGGGTGCTCCAAGGGTCATAAGTATACGTATTGAGGAACTCTTGTCTGACACCATGGAGGAGCTCAGGCTCCCTGGAATCAGCCACCTCTGATACTTCGACCACGGTCCGAAGACCACTCAGCCTTGCTTTTGACAGCTGCCATTCAGGGGCAGCGGCTCTAACAACATGCATGGCGTCCTGTTAGGAGCAGCACAGCTTATAAGCTGTGACTTGCAACAGGTGAAGTCAGCACTGGAGGGAAGTAAGCCCAGACTTGACTGTGAGCTCCCTGAAGGCGGGGCTGTCTCCACCTTGGATGGATGAGGCAGGCATGAGCACGCCCACTCACTCTGGCCATGCCCGAAGAATACATTCAGAACTACTTACTGAGTGTTGAACGGGTCAATGCTTCCAAGCCCTGCCCCTGTAGTCAGAGCCCCCGGTTTGTACTCTTTACCATCCTACACACTGTCAATTTCAGTAGGTATACAGCCAGCACCCATTAAGTGCCCAAGACCATCCCACTGTCGGGCGGTCAAGTCCAGGTGGACCCTCCCTCGTGCTGTGCCCCATCTGCTGCATGCTACCATCCGGGCATCCTAGCAAACATCACACATACTCCTGGATTCCCCAGGTTTCTTGGGGTTCAGAAATGCTCTACAGATCCGCTAAATTGTCTTGCTGGCCTTTTTATAAGGGATTTCAAGACAGAACTGGTTCCTCTGAAATAATGAAATCCATTTAAAAAGTAATCCTTGTTTTCTTATTTTCAAGAAGCTCACAGTTGGGATCGTTGTGTCTTTCCGCAGGAAAACCTCTTTTTTGTGATGGAGTATCTCAACGGAGGAGACTTAATGTACCACATCCAGAGCTGCCACAAGTTCGATCTTTGCAGAGCCACGTAAGAGCCCTTGTAGGGTTGGGGGCTTCCCACTGGTCTTGTCAGGGACTGGGGTCCACTGTGCCCGCACCATGCTTTTCCCCACGTGACGTTTCCTGTTTCTCACTCAGTGGGCCTAAACCCCAGGGCGAGGTGACCCCAGGAACACATCCAATGAGGCAACTGTTTTCCCAGTTTGTGAAGCTTAAATTCAAGTCGGTTTTATTTCATTTCTCTGCTGCGAGATCAACTACTTAGTTTCTTAAGGAACCACCCCACTTCTTCAGGCTTCTAAATCATCTGAACCCAGAAGCAATATTTGCGCCTTGAATAGAAGTCAAATGGAGCACAGATGGGCAAGGCGGTCACTGGATGGGGCTTCATGGAGGCCTTTCAAGGGAAGCTCAGTGTGAAGGCATCAAGCAGTCAGCTCTGGGGGCAGGAGAATTAGGAAACAGGAAGAGACATTTGCTCTCTCTCGAGAATACGTTCGCCTTCTTTGGCATCAAGCCACTCTAGGCTCTGGCGAAATCGAGTAGGGTGGGTTTACTAGGTGGGACTGCAGCTGAGTCCCACAGAAGCCCCGCACCCTTCCTCCCTCAGGCCCTCTTTCCTGAGTCATCAAACCACTGAGACGGTCAAACACAAGAAAACTGTGCCCCTGGCTCCACTTAAAAGGGTGGGTGCACACTAGCCTTGCTTGCTGTATGCTCAGTAATCTTACCCCTATTGAACACTCGGAGGGGTTCAGGTCGAGCTGCGTTGAGAGACAGACTTTTCCACGAGCTCCTACAGAAACCCCGGCTGAAGTGGCTGCTTTGTCAAATCCAGTGGGTAGCACGGCGCCGATCTCGTTGCTTCCAGGAACCATCGGCCAAGTGCCCGGAGATAATTTTATGAGATTCCTGCAGCACAGAAATCATCGGGTATTTTTCTGCTAGAAAGGATTCTCGGGGTCCCTTCCAGGTGTGTAAGGCATGAAAGCCATCACAGACACATGCTATCTATCTGTCCTCACTGCCTCCCAGGAAGGGGTTTCTGCGTTCTTCTCCAAGATCCAGCAGACCTCACTTGTGGGAAGTTCTCCCTTATCTCTAACTTTAACCCTCCTGTAAACTCACCTCCTTTGAGTCTGTCATCTTTGAAGGTGGAGAGCAAGGTATCACCTCCCAGCTTCTAATAAAGGCATATCTCGTTTGATTGCACTTCACTTTATCGTGCTTTGCAGATACTTTGTTTTTTTACAAAGGAAGGTTTGTGGCAGCTCTGCATTACCAGATGATGGTTAGCATATTTTAGCCATATTTTTTTAACTGAAGTATAGTTCACAAGTATTTAATTAAGATATGTACATTTTTTTTAGACATAATACTATTGCGTGCTTCATAGGCGAGACTGTAGTGTCAACATAATTTTATATGCACTGGGAAACCAAAAATACTCGTGTGACTCGCTGTGTTGCGGTGGTCTGGAACCGAACCTGTGAGATCCCTGAGGTCTGCCTGTGTGCGTTCCTCCTCCTCTCAGGCTGCACTTCTCACACAGGAAGAAGTCAGGTCTATGTGGAATGACCTGCAGACAGGTCTGAGGGGTCCAAGTAGGTTTTAAAATAAAAGGGAAAATTATTTCCCTATTATTACATTTAGTGTTTTTGAATGTTCTATTAGCAAAAAAAAAAAAATGACAGTTTGAGCATTATAGTTTACAATATAAGAATAAGCCCTAGATGCGGGTAGGGCTAAATATACCAGCTCCATTTCATTCTCTCAGGGCTGAAGCTGGATGCGTAGAATGGATGATATCTTCCTTTTGTTGTGATTAAAACAAAATTCCGTGCACACATTTAGCAGAGCGCTGCACACTCACTAGATAAAAAGGGGAATTTTTTTTCCTAGTAAACATTCATGTTGAGCCTTGATTTTCCTTCCCTCAGGTTCTATGCTGCCGAAATCATTCTCGGTCTGCAGTTCCTTCATTCCAAAGGAATAGTCTACAGGTAAATTTTACTCTTTGGAAACAAGTACTGGGATAACTGGATTTTCTGGTCCAGGTGATTTCATCACTGTGCTTAAGTGACATGAAGTGGTCAGTGTGCTTTTGTGGCAGAAAGTTCCACACCCGGGCTTCCTGCCCAGAGCAACAGCACGGATGGTGATTTAACAACCAAGTAAGAAATTCCGCTCTCAAAAGCAATAAGGCTCTGATCTCACTTTGTTCTTTATTCCAGTCCTGTTGTTCTCCCTCTCTCCTACCTTTTGTCTCATTTCCTTCCGTTACTTTCTCTTTGGCCTCTTATTGTTGCTTGCTTTCTTCTGTCTTTTGTATCTCTCCTTCTTGCCTGTATTTGCGTATTGAATGTCCTCCTTTCGGGCGAGGGAGGAGGGGAGGCCTTCCTTGAACAAACACACCTGCGAAAACCTACAAGCCTACACCTTGTCCGCATGCCCAGGATGCCGTGTGTACCCTCTTTCTTGAGTGGATGTCTTTCCAGAATCTATTGGACACCATCATTTCACATCCTTCTTGGATGAAAGCTAATGTACTTCAGTCTCCTTACTTCCCTCAAAGCACAGTTGACACTTACTTATCATACAGATCTTCAAAGGCTTAGTTGTCTCGTTTCCGACTCACTGCAGATTGGGCGGGGTGGGGGGAGTATATTGAAAAAAACAAAAAAAAAAAGGAAGGAAGGAGCTGGACAGGATGCTGGCAGAGCAGCTGGGGGCCTACACAGTGACCACTGGTGACAAGGGAAGCTGAGAACCGACATAAAGGGAAGATGCAGGACAACCTCAAGGCCCCGAGACAGTGGGGTCACGTGCTTTTCTGCAGCAGATGCTCACAGGAATGACCGGAGTCATCAGTACAGGCTAAGTGATGCTCTACACAGATTGTTGAAGATGGCAAACTGTGTATAATACAGTCCAGAAGCATTCCGTCCGGGATGGCCAGTACTGGGCTTTGGTGCTTACAGAATAGGCTGAAAATTCACTTAGGGAAACCTCTCCGTTTCCAGAGGGTACAGCCAAGTGAGGGCTGCCCCATTTAGAGCCCAGAACTAAAGACTTAGGGGAGGTTTTGGAACTCATTTTTCTTAAGCCGTCTCTTTGGCATCCTTTGGATATACTTTTGTATTTGGGGGCGCGGGGGCTATCTACAAAACAATCGATTAAATATCTGTTTTATACCATTCTTTAATCTTCAGGAAAGTGAGAAATACTCACCAGTACACTGAAAACCCTGATCAGATTCCGTGGTTGTTTTCCTCTTTATATCTGTAATGCCTGCAATATCCCTAAGATATACCTATACTGAGACACTCAGCAGATTGTGTGGGATGGATGGATAGGAAAGAGGGAGGAAAAGTTAGGAAGACTGGAGAGAAGAGAGATCTTAGGGCTGAAAGGGACCTCATGCAACAAAACCCCACATGCCCCAGTATAGTCTCTTTCTCCACATCATGATGTTTCTATTATTTCATCTTGTAAATTACTGACACTCAGGACAAAGACCAATGAGGGTCCATAAGTGTCTTTAATATCATAAATTGTACCCATTTTAGAGCTCTTACTACATCCATGAGAAATATTTTCTAAGGCTTCTTATGCACCACAAAGAAAGAATCCTGGGTTTATTTAGCAGTGTACTCACTGAGGTTGTAGGAGATCCTTGAAAGACATGGAATAATTAAAACTGGGGGAGGTCATCCAGCAGGTACACTGACACTGAGATTGGCCTTAAGAAATTATTCAACTGCCCATTGTAACTTTACTGGCCT
Source organism: Balaenoptera ricei (assembly GCF_028023285.1). Classification (NCBI taxonomy): domain Eukaryota; kingdom Metazoa; phylum Chordata; class Mammalia; order Artiodactyla; family Balaenopteridae; genus Balaenoptera; species Balaenoptera ricei. The sequence goes on from NC_082640.1 coordinate 25,316,253, forward strand.
AAACGTTTCATTGGGCCACTGAATTAACAAGGGGATTCTATTAGTTTCCTTTTTCTGACCACTGATGATTATCATATTAGTTTTGAAGAGTTGCTGTAAGAAATTAGCACAGACCTGATGGCTTAAGCCAATAGAATTTATTCCCTCACAGCTCTGGAGTCCAGAGGTCCAAAATCAAGGTGTCAGCAGGGCCACACTCCCTCTGCAGGCTCTAGGGGAGGATCCTTCCTTGCCCCCTCCAGTTTTTGGTGGCCCCAGGTGTTCCTGGGCTTGGGATCACTCCAGTCTCTGCCTCAGTCTTTACAGGGCCTTCTCTTCTCTCTGTGCCTTCCCTGTATGTCTCTTACAAGGACACTTGACATTGGATTTAGGGACCACCCAGATAATCCAAGATGATCTAATTTCAAGATCCCTAACTTGATTACACCTACAAATACCCTTTTTCCAAATAAGGTCTCACTCACAAGATTCCAGGGACTAGGACATAAATATCTTTTGGGGGGGCACCATTAAACCCACTACAACTGGTAACGAAGACGGACCAGCCACTAAACACACAGCCTCGGTTAAGCATTGTGGTGGATGCAAAAGCTATAGAAGTCCCAACCTCTGGATCCCTAATTAAGCCACTTTCTGGATTTTTATTTTGGGTTTTTTTGGAGGTAAAATATAAGTACATGAAAAGACACAAACAGCATACTCTAAAAAAAGTCTAAGTGAATAAGATTCTAATTAAAAGTAAGTGCCGGGGGCTTCCCTGGTGGTGCAGTGGTTGAGAATCTGCCTGCCAATGCAGGGGACACGGGTTCGAGCCCTGGTCTGGGAAGATCACACATGCCACGGAGCAACTGGGCCCGTGAGCCACAATTACTGAGCCTGCGCGTCTGGAGCCTGTGCTCCGCAACAAGAGAGGCCACGATGGTGAGAGGCCCGCGCACCGCGATGAAGAGTGGTCCCCACTTGCCGCAACTAGAGAAAGCCCTCGCACAGTAACGAAGACTCAACACAGTCATAAATAAATAAATGAATGAATGAATGAATGAATGAATGAACGAACGAACGAACGTGAATTCCTAAAAAAAAAAGTAAGTGCCGGGACTTCCCTGGTGGCGCAGTGGTTAAGAATCTGCCTGCCAATGCAGGGGACACAGGTTCGGCCCTGGTCCGGGAAGATCCCACATGCCGCGGAGCAACTAAGCCCGTGCACCACAACTACTGAGCCTGCGCTCTAGAGGCCGCGAGCCACAACTACCGAGCCCGCATGCCACAACTACTGAAGCCCGTGCACCTAGAGCCCATGCTCCACAACAAGAGAAGCCACCACAATGAGAAGCCCACACACCACAACGAAGAGTAGCCCCCACTCACCGCAACTAGAGAAAACTCACATGCAGCAATGAAGACCCAACACAGCCAAACATAATAAAATAAGTTTATTTAAAAAAAAAAAAAAAAGTGCCAAAGGGAAGAAAAATTAAGGTGTCGTCAGAATTGGGTGAGGGTATGCCAACAAAAAGTTCCTATCAGAAAGAGGATTTTTTTTAAAAGGGGAGAGGCTTTATAAATGGAAGAAGTGACTCCAGAAAAGGCACAGAAATAGGGGGGAGGGGGAGGGGGGAAATAGGTCGAGTGGAGGAAAATTGAACAAATTGTGTCCAGCTTTTCTGGAAAGGCTGTTGTTGGCAGTCACAAGAATTGAGGCCAAGAGATGTAGACAAGGGCTTCCCTGATGGCACAGTGGTTAAGAATCCGCCTGCCAATGCAGGGGACACGGGTTCAAGCCCTGGGCCGGGAAGATAGGGAAGATCCCACATGCTGCGGAGCAACTAAGTCCGTGCGCCACAGCTACTGAGCCTGCGCTCTAGAGCCGGCACTCCGCAACAAGGGAGGCCACCACAATGAGAAGCCAGTGCACTGCAGCAAAGAGTAGCCCCCGCTCGCCTCAACTAGAGAAAAGCTCGGGTGCAGCAACAGAGACCCAGTGCAGCCAAAAATAATAAATAAATAAATTAAAAAAAAAAAAAAAGTAGAGAAGCAGGTGGCAACATCAATCATCTACCGTTACTGGTGGAATCGTAAAAGTGGTGGCACCTTAAAAGATGCCTCAGCCCTGGCTTAGGTTAAATGTAAAACCAAGGAGCTGGAAAATACGCAAACATAGAAGCAGCAGAATCTAGAATCTCAAGTCTTAGAAATATTAGAATTGAAAGGGACCTTAAGATGATCTTTGATCGATGACACTGGACCCAACCCCTATATTTGAAACTACTTACGAATGCTTTCATGTGGATGATCTCATTGGATGCTCACAAGTTCTGTGGGATAAGCAAGGCAGGCATCACTGTACCCATTTTATGGATGAGTCATTAAAGGATCAGAGAGGAGACATGGCTTGGCTGAGCTACTTAGTGATAAAACTTGGATTTGGAAGCTTGTTTCTTCTGGCTCCCATTTTGCCTCTTCCAAATGGAGGAGCTTTGCTTATGTTGACAACACAATGGAAAGAAAGGCTTCCACTGAATTCTCGGTTGTACCTGATGCCCTGATGTGCAGCCCTTTGGGCAGATGGGTGCTTCCCAGAGCCATGCCAGGTGACCTGGACCCTGAAGGTCCTTTCTGGGTCCTGGTGTCCTGTGAGGTACCTGTGAACACTCTGGCCTTTGGGTCCTGTGGCTTCTCCAGTTAGTCTTCCTCTGCCTTCATCCCTTCCTGCCCCTCAGGGTGTCTGGCTCTGCATGGCAGGCCTTCTGGACCTTTCCCCTTCTGACTTAGATCTCTCAAAGCTTCAATGATCTCCTCTCTCCCAACCCTGTAGACACCCTGCCCACTTTAGAGGGTGGATTGAAAATTGAACATGAAGCTTTCCTAGCTTGAGGCCTAGAGAACATTCATTTTTAGAATTGACCAAAATGTACCCTTGCAATCACAGAAGACTCGAGGTATCTGAGCAAGACCAGTTCAATGCGAAAGACCGGGTGAGCTTGGTTTAAGGGGATGCAAAAGAGGGTAAAGCCTGGATTTGCTGGGATAGATTGTATAATTTTAAGAGCCTTTGTTTTCCATTAGATAAATATGAATAAAAATAGTGATTCCAGATCAAAGGGCTGTTGTGAGAATCAAACGATAAAATGCATGTGAAAGAAATTCCAGTATTAGATATTATGTTCATTATCCTTCTGAGCTATGTACAGTACTGCAGTGGATATCTGGCTCCCTAGCGATGACCCTAAAACCATCCTTCAGCCAAATTTCTAGGAACATACATATGTGGCTGTAAATGATACAAATATGTTTCCTATAGCAGAAACTCAAAATGACATCACTATTGCATAGAGTGTGGATTAGGAAATGAACCTGCCGTTTTAGCATGAGGAGTTAAATATGACCTATAATTGGACTTACTGGAATATAATCCATAAGTCACAATGAAAGTGGATTTAATTAAAACGAAGGAACAAGGCAGAAGGCCTGCCTACGGAGAAGACTTGGACATATTGGAAGTCTTCAATCCTAATAATGAAAGTGCGACAGCATTTGAGTTAGGATGGGAGAAACAGAACCGAAACTGATCTGAATGTGAGACACACATTCACGTATCCTGGAGGTATCCATGCACCTGGTCAGACAGAAACCATCGTTGACGCATTAGTGACGGAGGTCAGCAAGCTGGCCCAGATGCAAGAGGTCAGCTCTGGGGAACACCTGCTAGCAGCATCTCTGCACCGAAACAGAACTGCATCCCATGCTCACGTTCTCTGGCTAATTTACTCACAGAAGGTGAGAAAGCAACAAAAGGGAACCATTACTTGGGACTTAATTGTAGCCGATACTCACTGGTGGTGAGGTGGTCGCTGGCTGGTGATGAATTCACTCAAATGGTTATGGAATGACAGGAACACATGCTACACTCTCGTCAGAGCATCGCAGCACAGCAAGTACCAAGCAATACACTTTCCACCCTCGTGAAGCTTAGAGTTTAACAAAGGAGATAAAACAAATAGTGACGGGACTTTAGGATATGGGTATTGATTACAAGCATCATACAACCACCGAAACCTTTGCTTAAGCAGAGGCTAAGCCTCACTGAGAAAGCAGAACCAAGGATGCAGACCCATCAGAACCAAAGTGGCTCCTCTCTCATTGGCTGGGTTGTTCTTCGGGTTCCTGGGGCCTCTGTCTCTCCTCTTGGCCGAGCCACTTCGGTCTCTTCTTCTACAGGCTGGTTTTCTGTCCCTCCAAGGGCATGGCGGAGGGCGCGCCACAGCAGCCCTACGCGTCAGACACCCAGCCGAGACGGACTAGTGCCATTATGTTGCAACCTCAGCAAGTCTTCCCCAAGAAGAAAAGCTGATCCACTGTGTCAGGCCTCCACCTGTGGCTCAATCAACAGGGGCAGAGGAGACAGAGCTGCTTGCCAGGCCCTTTGGGAGCAGAATCTTTGAGAAGGAGATTGTAGCATCTTCTCTTAGAGGAGGTACAGAATAAGGCGAGAGCAATAGCTCTCCCTACTCTCTCCCAAGGCGTCTTAGCTCATTAAGGACGGCAGTGGTAGCCATCACCCACCACATATCCTAGACTCAAAGGAGTTTTCACAAAGCTCAGAAATTCACGGCAGATAAAGGAAGAGAAAGCTGGATGTTATATAACCGACTAGAATTCATAAAATGCCACCGACTAAAGTCGATAAAAGTTTAAAGAAACTGATGTCAAGTGTCATTCCTGGATTATCTTTTTAAAAATCCATTTTGCAGGTACAGGATGACAGGAAAATGGTATAATGGTAGTTTGTGGGGGGAGGGGGGAAGGACACCTGGAGGTTTTAGTTTACGGTGAGTTCCATATTAAGCACTGTTGTGATGGAGCTTCTAAAATAACTAGTGCAGCCACGGTGCTCAGAGGCAAGAGTACTAGACCAGAAGCTAAGGGTGCCACCATCACCTGCACCTGTGAGATCATGTACCCAGAAGATACCGGTTTCATTCTGAGAACCATCTTTTAAGAAGAAAATTGACAAATTGGAGATATTTGCAGGGTAGGGGCCAGAATGTTGCAGAGCCTGAATACCATGCTGTATGGAGGAATAAAGGTCCTCAACTTGGTCAAGGAAAGACAAGAGAAAGCATGGTGTCACTTTCCAAATATCCAGGCGATCATGTGTGGTAAAGAACGCATCCTTGGGCCAACAGGTAAAGTCACAGGGAGGCATAGTTTGGCCTATTTTTTTAAAATCTTGTCACCACTTACATATCCCTAAAAATGAAGTGGGCTGCCCTACAAGGATTCTGGTTCTCTAAGGACAGAGGAAGTCATTGACATGGTGTTCTGGTATCAGATGGATTCACATTCTAGAATTAATCTGGATTAGGAACAAGCTTTCCTTAATCGGTCTTAGAATTAGGTGCAGGATAATTTATCCACAAACACGGACACTTAGAAAATGGCATAAAATGAGTATATTTCTAGGCCTTTCTTCCTTTTCCGTTACCCCCAGGAAAGGTACTGGGATAAAGAGCCTCAGGTCTGTGTCTTGTCCATGGTATATTAGCTGTACTCCGTGGCAAGTCAGAAAGGGGAATCAGTAGCAACCAGCCATTGCCTTGAAGAGTCAGTTTTATCTACACCCCTACCGTGGATGGGGGTATGTGTTGTGTAGTACTAAATACCACCCTACACCAGACACATCACCAAACACCAGCCCCCATGACATTTCACCACCAGCTTATTCCTTTCCATCCAGGCTTTGTTTCTTGAGGGCCCCTCTTAACATTGAGGGATGCTACTTTGCAGAGATAACGCATGACCTTTATGTGGCCCCATCTCGGCACCTGCTCAGCCATTCATACATGAAATATGGAGGGAGCTCTGGAGATGGGCCAGGTATTGATACAGAAGATACAGAACTCGGTCAGAGCCAGGCCCAGAGAAAGCCAACCTGGACCACGAGGGGCTGTACGTCCAGTCCTGGGCAAGAGACGCTGGTCAAGGAGGAAACACCAAGGACGAGAAGCAGTGACCCTGGAGCATGGTAGATGGAGGGTCGGGGTTGAAAGGAGAGAGGAGGACCAGCAAAGTACCTACTCATTGCCCTTCAGGCTGTGATGGAACGTGCAAGCCCCCGTCACAGGGCAAGTCCATGTTAACAAAACCGTGTGTTATTAAAGTGAGAATCTGCTTTGTTTTTCAGGGACCTGAAGCTTGATAACATCCTGTTAGACAAAGATGGACACATCAAAATAGCGGACTTTGGGATGTGCAAGGAGAACATGCTGGGGGACACCAGGACCAACACCTTCTGCGGGACCCCCGACTACATCGCCCCGGAGGTAGGACGCGCCGCTCTGCACCCACCCGTACAACTCCGCCTCCCCGGGGCCAGCACCACTGCTTCCTTCTCCCCTGAAAATCAGAAGACTTTAAACTATTTTTGTTCAGGATGTGTATTTGTTTTTCGGAGTATTTGACAAATGCAGCTGCACCCAGGCGCCGCTAGTGTCGCACTGGGCGTGGTACCCACGCTAACTTCTGCACCTCGCCAAGGCGTGAGAGACCCAGCAGGCCCTTCCCATCCTGGCTCTCCCACCCCAGCCTTAAAATATGTTCACTCTGCTCAGACCAAGCAGAAGAAGCAACTGGTGAAGAGCCAGGTAGACACTGAACAGGTTCATGGGCATCTACCTAAGTCCAGTGGTTTCATTTTGGGACCAGAGAAACCTAAATTGTGGTTTCCAAGCTGCTACTGTGTGAGCCTGGAGAGGTCCCACTTCTCTCTCCTGTTACTGGGTCCCATGGGAGAGCCTGTGAAAGTTTAAAAACAGCAACAGCGAAAACAAAAGCCATTGCCCTCATATTCTGAGCCCCTGGAAGATCAGCGTTTGCTCAGAAGTCATCCATCAACGCCAGCTGCCCACCCCAGGGAGATGAGACACTCCCTTACCCCTTGGTCCTTCCCGCAGCATAAACTTATCGCAGCTTTTCTATCTTTGGATCTCTCTGAACTACTGGATGATTGCTCTAAAGTCAGGGGCTGTTTCTTCTTCGCTTTTTAAAAACTTCCTTTTGAAATAATTATAAATTCACAAGAAGTTGCCAAAAATAGTACAGAAATGTCACCCATATCTACCCTTCCCCTACTGGTTCCGGGTTATGTAACTATGGTACAATATCAGAACCAGGACATGGATGTTGGCACAAGGTGTGTAAAGTTTTGCCCCACTTATCGTATGTGTAGATCAGTGTGATCTTACCCACTTTTATATCCAAGGACGGAGCTCAAGGCTCGGCACATTAAGGTGCTAATAGATAGCTTTTCAAAGAGTGAACGAACAACGATTGATAAGTGTGTGAGTGGTGACGGCTGTCTGATGGATAGACAGTGATGGGCCTCTGGCTTCCTGGGCAAAACAAATTTAGCAACAAATCCCTGTCATAGCCAAAGTAACTGTAGCATCCTCGGTCTAAGAAACAGGAGACTCTGCCCTGTAAGTATGTACTTAATTTATATTTCACCTTGTTTAAATTCAAGCTTGGCCTCTGGTCAGCAAGAAATTATGGCTTTTAACCTGTCCTGTCTATACATGCCTTACGCCATACCCTTTCCCAGGCGATCCTTCCTTCCCAATTCTGTTTCCTTTGGCATCTTCCAGAATTTAACTTCAGAGACTGGCTTCTCTCTGCAACTTCAATCTCATCCTCTCATCTTCAAGCCTGCTTGTCTTCACACAATTCCACTCCTGGTCCTTTTTTCTCCCTGTACATTCTCCATGAACAGCTATATTTATGACTATGGTTTCAACTCCAAAATCCGTATGACCGGCCCAGACTTCTTGCTTCAGACCTGTATGTCCGTCTTCCTGCTGAGATCTCCAACTAACTGTCACGGGCCATTCAAACATAACAGATCCCAAACCCACTCTCTGTTGAAATTGCCCCCCCCACACACACACATGCACACACCCTTCTCCTTTATCCCTTTCTGGATGAATGACATACACATCCAGCCAGCCAGTCACCTAGCCAGAATACTGGAATCCTCCAAGTCTTCTCCTTCCTTCTCACCCCTCCCAAATCCAAACACCAAGACCTTCTAAATATAGACCTCAGGGGTTCGCTCATCTGTTTTCATGCCTCCCCAATCTTGTGATTGTACTAAGAATCTCCCCTGATTCTTTTTTGATCCTCAAAATGAATCCCTTTGGGGATTAAATCAAGCTTCTCCAATCCCGCCCCATCTTACAGTTGCTGCCCTGCTCCAGGCCCTCGGCACCTCTGGTCTGGATCCTGGTGATGCCTTTTTACCCAGACTTTCCTCTCTATGACCACCCAACTGGCAGTGCATCGTCTTTACATATTTTCAAAAATTTTTTTAAAATAGTAATCTTTTATTTATTTATTTTTATATTTATTTTTGGCTGTGTTGGGTCTTCGTTTCTGTGCGAGGGCTTTCTCTAGTTGCGGCGAGCGGGGGCCACTCTTCATGGCGGTGCGCAGGCCTCTCACTGTCGCGGCCTCTCTTGTTGCGGAGCACAAGCTCCAGACGCGCAGGCTCAGTAGTTGTGGTTCACGGGCCCAGCCGCTCCGTGGCACACGGGATCTTCCCAGACCAGGGCTCGAACCCGTGTCCCCTGCATTGGCAGGCAGATTCTCAACCACTGCGCCACCAGGGAAGCCCTTTTCAAACTTCTTGATCATGCTCCCTCATCAGTTAAAAAAGCATCACCAGCATATGTATATTTATTATATATTATCACCAACTAATATAGTCTGTTATAAAACATGCAGAAAAAGGAACAGGCTGAACTTAAGATGAAATAAAGTTTTAAATAACTAAGTTGTATTCTATTAATAGTACATTTTATGCTTTATTAAAATAATGAGGCTAAATAACTTTGTAAAATCTTGGTTTAACACTTTATGATTCTGGCACTCAGAAGGCTGCTTGGTTTCTTTCAGTTTCTGGTTTTCCTGGCTCATAGCTGCTTTGTGCCTCTCAAAGGCACACTGTAAGATAGATGCTACAGTATGTACATAAGGCAAGGTTTATGGTTGAAGAGAGTGGATATAAGTCCAGAATGCACAACAGTGTTTTCCGATTTAGCCAGCTTCCTGTCATAACTAATGAAATGGCCACTGTTTTTAGCTTCGTTACAATGTGACAAAGAGCTGGTACTAGGAGCAAATAAGATCTCTGCACTTGCCGTTTTCTACTTTGCATCATTAGCATGGTCTTCAATCCAAGTCTCTTTTGCAGATAACTTTTTAAGGACTTTCCATTTTGTGAAAATGAGTTTAGTTCAAACAGAACCCACCGATCCCCTTAATTGGGCATGCAACGCAAATGACGCACCTTAGGATGATAAGTAATCGTAATAGTGACGCACCTTATGATGTGCTGAAGACAAATGCTCTAGCCAAGCCACCACCAACTCCTCCCGAGATGAGGCTTCCCGTTCCTCCCTCGGGAAACCTAGTCACTGTTCGAATTTCTAAAAGAGGGCATCAGCGCCACTACTGGAATTGTTTAAACTCGCATAAATACAAGTTCTAATATTTTCTTCCCGTGTCTCGGCGTTACACCATCTGGGTGGTCCCTGGGGTGCATGCACTGTTCTGAGGGCCACTGCTCCACCATGTCACCAGATCTACCTTTCTAATGGGAAGACCTGTCATGCCACAACTTTAAAAATATTCATGGGGCTTCCCTGGTGGCGCAGTGGTTGAGAATCTGCCTGCCGATGCAGGGGACACGGGTTCGAGCCCTGGTCTGGGAAGATCCCACATGCCACGGAGCAACTGGGCCCGTGAGCCACAATCACTGAGCCTGCGCGTCCGGAGCCTGTGCTCCGCAACAAGAGAGGCCGCGATGGTGAGAGGCCCGCGCACCGCGATGAAGAGTGGTCCCCACTTGCCGCAACTAGAGAAAGCCCTCGCACAGAAACGAAGACTCAACACAGTCATAAATAAATAAATAAAAGAACGTGAATTTCTTTAAAAAAAAAAAAAAAAAAATTCAGGAAGTCCCCATTATCAGCTGGGTACAAGCCAAAATCCCAAGAGAAGTTCCTTAATATGTCTTGAGACATCTGTTTCCTTCTCTCTCATATCCCTTAGCCATGCCCTCGGAATCCCTGGTCTGATTTACTCCCACCTCCAAAGTCATCTTCTCCCTGAAGGTGCCTCTGGCTTCTTGGAATAGTCAGTTCTTTCCTCCTCTGTGCTACCACAGCCCATGTGTAATCCCATTTGCCAGTAAACTGAATTTCTCACAGCTAAGGACCATGATTCATCCACCTTAGTGTCTAGTCTCCTCCTCCACAGCTCAGAGCACCCATCACCTGTTCCCTGAATGACCACACCAAGACATGCACCCCAAATGCCCATCTCTGAACATGTGCTGGAGATGGGGCCTCTTGTCTCTAGCCTCTCCCTTTTCCATCAAAATCCTACCCATTTTCCAAAGCTCCACTCACATGCCATCTCCGTTGTGAAGTTTTTCCTTTATCTCACTCACTGACCCATTGCCCTCTCCCCGGGGACCTCAACGATATGGGCGGAGGGCCCGAAACACAAAAAATAAGTGCATTCAGGGCAGCATCAGGAACGATGCATGAAAAAGCAGACTGTGCTCCCTCAAACCAGGGAATAGCCTCACCAGCCCACGTCTCCTGAGACCTTCCCCATAGCTCTGTGGTTCCCTATGTTACGGTTATAGGATCGAGGGTCTAACGTATAATTGGAGGTCCACACTCATTTTGACAAAGAATAGAAAATAGTTAAATAGGGAGACATGCTACTTTCCAACATCTACTAGCCACTTAGTAAGTCCAGGTGGAATTTCAATACATAGAAGCAGCTCCTTGGAGAAAGCAGGAGTCACTCGGAAACCAGAGCCATAGAGGCATTGGTGGTCACTTGGTTTCTAAGGACGCTTTCCCCGCTGTGCACATCATGTGGTGAGCCGTGTACAGACCTCAAATCACTAGGTCCAAGAGGTGGATGGAATTGTAGCTTTCTCTTGCTCTAAGAGAGCAAGAGGGACTCTGACGTGAAGTAGTAATATCATTATTAAATGAATTATTTGAGTAAAGATGGGGAGAGAACAGGACAAAAGACAGCATGGCCATAAGAAGGCACCAGGGGCTGATATAGAAAAAAAGCCACTCCAGCCATTGTTTCTACACCAATTTCTTTTAAAATATAGACTAATTTGAGCATGAATTAGATCGAAGTTTAAGTCCTGGAAACATTATAATAGAAAAGGAACATTATGTAGTAAAATCCCAAAAGACCAGGGTCTGGAACATAGCTTTCAACTCACTAACCAGGCAACCTTAAAGAAGACACATAACCTCCCGAGGTCCAGCCACCCTCCTTTGTTAAATAGGGATAACAGGACCTACCCCAGAGGTTCTTATAAATAAACACAAAGTATGGGAAACACCCAATACACATCAGCAGGCATTTGCAGACATTCTGTTCATACAGTGTATAACTGAGTGTGAATCGGCATTTTGCTTCTTTCTCCTAACTTAAGACTGAAATTCTTTACTAACATCCCCTAGCCTTGGAAGACTTAATTTCCACCTCAGCTGTCTCCTGTCCTTCCAAATTTCTTCCCATTAATCTGCCAAACGAAATTGCTTACCAAGATGCGATGCTCAAGAGCAGCTTCTGGTTGCCCTGGGCTCCCCCTTGTGGCACATCCTGGGAATTGCGTGTGAACCGGGCCCCACTTAAGGCAAATGTACCTGAACTAAGATTGCGCTGTGTGTGCATCTTTATTTTCTTTATCATTCTCCCTGGGTCTACTTTTACACTATTCCTTAAGGCTAAGTTTATTTTTTTTACTTTAAAATTAACCTCAGTATTCAAATATTGAGTTAAGGCCGGTAGATAGCATTTTTATACTGGAAGTCAGCAGCAGACTGCAAAATTCTGTTTACAACTTGATCGTTATTTTCACAAATATCTATCAGCTTGTTATCCTAGTCTCTCTTGGCATAGTCACACAAGTTGACTCTTCGTAACCGCGACTAGTTAGGTTTAAGTGGTGGACTTGGTCAGACGACCTCTTTGGCTGCTTGATTAGCTACAGAACTTTATGCAAAGACTCAAGACCATAGAAGTCCATAAAACACATGGGTTTGGTTTAGATATTCACCTCAGAGGCACTGAAGGGCTTAGATACACATCAGCTCTCTTAGGTCTGAATCTATCACCCATGGGCTCCCATCACAGATGGGAAAATGAAGAGCTGATGGTACGATTTAGTTGCTTTGCTTAAAGGCCAGAGGGGGGAAGAAGTTCAAATTCAAAAATGTTTGCTTAGCTTCGGTACTGCCCACTTATTTCTATCCAATCATTAACTTCACAAAAGCTACAGTTTTCAGTGTAATCTTTGCTAAAACCATGCACTGTCTTCATCAGTTATGTCCTGGGTGGCCTTGAAAAGTCCATGCAGGGTTTTCAAGCCAACCTCGTTTTGATTCATTATGTCTCTGCCTTTTGGTCACACAGATCCTGCTGGGTCAGAAGTACAACCATTCTGTGGACTGGTGGTCCTTTGGCGTCCTTCTCTATGAGATGCTAATAGGTCAGTCACCTTTCCATGGGCAAGATGAAGAGGAACTCTTCCACTCCATCCGCATGGACAGCCCCTTTTACCCACGATGGCTCGAGAAGGAGGCTAAGGACCTTTTAGTGAAGGTAAGAAGTGGAGTCAAGGAGACCTTCATATGATTAGTATCAGGTTTTCTGATCAGTGCTCCCATTCATTTCTAAATTCTGATTTATACATTGTAAACAGTAATTGTGTCAAACAAGATTTAAAGGGATGCTCACCATCTGTTTTAACTGAGGCACCACTAGGATGAACATCAGAAATCAAAACGAGTATAAGGTAGACCCTCACGTGCATAATTTACAAAAGAAATGCCCAGAAACCAGTTCCATGACTCTTGAATGGCCTTGCTTTGAGATGTAATTGGTCTATTGAACAAACAATTTGGGGCTTAAAATTTGTTTCCCATAGTCCCTATTCAACCTATTCAGTTCACCTGAAACTGTAAAATTCCTAGAAGAAAACATAGACCATAACTTCATCAGTATCAGTCTTAGCAGTGTCTTCGGGGATCTGACTCCACGAGCAAGGGAAACAAAAGCAAAAATAAACATATGGGACTACATCAAACTAAAAAGCTTCTGTACAGCAAACGAAATCATCAAAATGAAAACTTTGTATGGGACAAGATACTTGCAAATCATATATCTGATAAGGGATTAATATCCAAAATATATAAAGAACTCATACAACTCAACAACAAAAACAACCCAATTTTAAAATGGACAAAAGAGGATCTGAATAAACAATTCTCAAAGACATACAGATGGCTAATAGGCACATGAAAATGTGCTCAATATCACTCATCAGGGAAATGCAAATCAAACCCACGGTGAGCTATCACCTCACACCTGTGAGAATGGCTCTTATCAAGAAGACAAGAGATAATAAGTGCTGATGAGAAGGTGGAAAAAAGGGAACCCTCGTGCACTGTTGGTGGGAATGTAAGTCAGTAGAGCCACTATGGAAAACAGCATGGAGATTCCTCAGAAAGTTAAGAATAGAACTACCATACACTCATATGGTATTCCACTTCTGGGTATTTATTCAAAGAACATGAAAACACTAGTTGGAAAAGATATATGTACCCCTATGTTCATTGCAGCATTATTTACAATAGCCAAGATATGGAAACCACCTAAGTGTTTATCAATGGATGGATAGATGAAAATGTGGTATATATACACAATGGAATATTACTCAGCCATGAAAATGAAATCTTGCCATTTACAACACCATGGATGGCCTAGAGGGTGTTAAAGTTAGTGAAATAAGTCAGACAGAGACAAATACCATGTGATTTCACTCATGTGGAATCTAAAAAAAAAAAAACCAGGAAACAAACACAATAAAATAAAAACAAGCTCATAGATACAGAGAACAGATTAGTGGTTCCCAGACGACTAGGGGTTTGGGGAGATTGGGCAAAGAATGGGTGAAGGGGGTCAACGCTATGGTGATGGATGGTAACTAGACTTTGGTGGTGATTACTCTGTAGTGATTATAGTGCTGCACACCTGAAACTTATTAAAAATCTTCCCCTGCCCCTGGATGAAGACTTGGATAGGATGTGTAACTTTCTGCTCACTCTTGAGTAAAAGACAAACTTCTTGTCACTCCTAAGTCATGAAACACTGCCTCAGCTGAGAAATTAAAGCTGTTCAGTCCAAGATATAAGTCATCACATCAATCTTAACTCAAAAGCAAAGATGCCTGCTCCCTTTCCTCTGGCCAAGTTCATGGCTGGCAGCCACTCGCCTTTGGAGAGGGGAGTATGGTCATAGCGTGTCTACCACAAGTATGTTCTCTTCCTCTCCAGCTCTTGGGTTTCTGTTTCAGACCAAACACACAGAGAGGCTGGAGGGATTATAAGGAGAAAGGACTGCTCTTATATGGCTGAGGGGCTTCCTGCTCTTTGAACCTGGTGGGTTTTAAAGCCAAGGCTTTGGGACTTCCCTGGTGGTCCAGTGGTTAGGACTCGGCACTTTTCACTGTTGTGTCCTGGGTTCAATCCCTGGTCAGGGAACTAAGATCCTGCAAGCTGCTCACCATGGCCAAAAAAATAATAATAAAATAAAATAAAGCCAAGGCTTTGTTTGGGATTCTAGCAGGTGTTTTGGAAATACCTATAACTGGGAACATTTTTAGCTGAAGCTTTTGACGTACAGGCTGCTCAACCCATTCCGCAGCCCAACTTCTGTACCAAACTCTAAGCCAGCCACACTCCACCCCAGCGAGACTCATTGCCTGCCGAGTGGGCAATCTCACAGGCAGTCCTTCAAATGGACACAGACCAGCTCTCCTGCCGTGTTCCCTACCTGCATCCATGGGAAACACTGTTGTATTTTTCATTCTGAATCCTTGACTGTTACCATCTTAGCAGCAATCTCCAGAATTTACCAACAAAGCCGGAGTCACACACCGCCCATGATAACCCAGGATCAATTAAGAATCGGCACCCAGAGCTACAGATGTAAACCAGACTCCAAGAATCACTAGCCATAAACCAGGAGCTCCCAGGGCAAACCAACACAGAGACAGAGGAAGCACCTGAAAGCCATCATTAAAGATTTACACTTTAAGTCCCAGTTTACCTTTTTTGAAGATGCAAAATGCCATCTACAGTGTGATTGTAACAAGTTGTAAGAAAAAAAAAAAAAAAACTCATGCTAGTTACATATCATAGTAAGCACCTACATTTATTGAGCTGTCCCAGCAACTATGTGGATCAAAAAGACCTACAAGTGTTACCAAGAGCCCAGAAAATCTAAAGTGGACCGAGAATACAGGTGTTCTGAACAAAACAGGGTTTTGATTTGTGGCAACTCTTATCAGCTGGCTAAAAAAAAAGTCATTTAGGGAAATAATTTTTAGCCCTGCTCTTCTTACAATGAAAAGGGGGCTAGGATAAGATCTTTCAGCGTCAGACACTATCAATGAATTTTAAATCCAAACTTATAAGATTACCCAGCCCGTCTTTTTTGTCTTGAAGAACTCAAAATTAAATTTAAAGGGCATAATACACTTCTACCTCTCTCATACAGCTATCAGCTTGTCTAGGGTTATCTGAAATGTTGCAGCAACTGTGGACTTCTCCCTAAGGAATCAAGATCTTGAACCTGAAGTGCTGACAAAACCCCAGGAGGAGACCCAGCCCAAGGCTGATGGTATTTAAAAATCTGAGCCAGTACCCCTCAGTTTTCACTTTCCGATTGATCTGAACAAGCAATAAACTTAGAAAACTCCACAAACGGCCAATTAAATTCACTTTTAATGACTGGACAAAACACCTATAAAATGAAAGCTAATTTCTTAATTAACCAATTTAAAAAAAGAGAGGACAAGAGTAAAAATAAGTTAGCAGGATTGGAACATAAAACAATTTTGCTTTCCATAAGGGCAACTTCAAGCATTGTTACAGTTGCTATGTTTCTTTTAACTGGCTCTTGGAAGGACTTAATTGAGGTATGTTAGTTGGCTCTAGCTGCCATAACAAAATAGCATAGACTGGGCGGATTGGACAACAGAAATTTGTTTACTCACAGTTCTGGAGGCTGGAAGTCCAAGGTCCAGGCCCAGCAGGGTGGGTTTCTGGTGAGAGTCCTCCTGGCTTGCATACGGCTGCTTTCTGGTGTGAAAGCTCTGGTATCTGCTCAATCCATGGCATGAAGGCTGCACTCAGAAGGCCTGGGCCATCAAAACTCACTGGTAAAAGGAAACGAGGAAAAAGCTTGAGGAGTCTGGAGGCCCTGGAGCCTCCACTGCAACCTACCTTTACCGTAAAGCTGAACAGCTGTGCCTCCCAAACCCAGCTCCTCCCAGCTCAGCAAAGGGAGAGCACCTGGCAAGGATGTGGTGAAGGCTTAACTGGGACCAGGTGAAGGTAATGGAAATAAGTCCATGGAAAGACGCTGGGAGTGGTGGTTTCCAAAGGAGAGGAAGACTGGGGAGGAGGAAAGGATTACTTCCAGTTGGAGGAGAAAACTTGCAAAGTCATGTGTGTGGACTATTATGCAGCAATTAAAAGGATGGAACTATTGACTCATAGAGCAACTTGGATCACAAGGGCATTAAGCAGAGTGAAAAAAAAAAAGCCAATCTCAAAAGGTCACATACTGTATGAGTCCATGTATGTATTAACATTCTTGAAAGGACAACACTGT
Source organism: Balaenoptera ricei (assembly GCF_028023285.1). Lineage (NCBI taxonomy): Eukaryota > Metazoa > Chordata > Mammalia > Artiodactyla > Balaenopteridae > Balaenoptera > Balaenoptera ricei. The sequence continues at coordinate 25,333,032 of NC_082640.1, forward strand.
GGAGATGGAAAGCAGATCAGTGGTTGCCGGGGATTAGGGATCATGAAGGCAGGGGAATGACTGTAAAGGGGAACCCCAAGGGAGATCTTTGTGGTGAAAGGACTTTTCTGTATCCTTTTTGTCCTGGTGGTTACCCAGGCCTACGCATGTGATAAAATGACATAGAACAAGACACACGCAGTGTACTGGTTTTGATACTGTGCTATCACCATGTATGACATAAGCATTAGGGGAAACTAGGTAAAAGGTACACAGGGCATCTCTGTATCTTTTCAACTTCCTGTGAATCTATATGTATGGTCTGAATGTTTGTGTCCCCCCAGAAAATCATATGTTGAAGTCTTCTAACCCCCAATGTGATGGTTATAGGAGGTGAGGCCTTTTAGAGGTAATTAGGTGTAGATGAGGTCAAGAGGGTGAGGCCCCCATGATGGGATTAATGCCCTTATAAAAAGAGGGAGAGAGAGAGATCTCTCCCTCTAAACACATGCACCAAGAAAAGGCCATGTTTTTACTGACCTCTGCCCACCAGAGCAAAAGCCAGCTCTACCCACCACCAGTCCCTCCCATCAGGAAACTTCCACAAGCCTCTTAGATAGCCTCATCCACCAGAGGGCAGACAGCAGAAGCAAGAAGAACTACAATCCTGCGGCCTGTGGAACAAAAACCACATTTCAGAAAGATAGACAAGATGAAAAGGCAGAGGGCTATGTACCAGATGAAGGAACAGGATAAAACCCCAGAAAAACAACTAAATGAAATGGAGATAGGCAATCTTCCAGAAAAAGAATTCAGAATAATGATAGTGAAGATGATCCAGGACCTCAGAAAAAGGATGGAGGCAAAGATCAAGAAGATGCAAGAAATGTTTAACAAAGATCTAGAAGAATTAAAGAACAAACAGAGATGAACAATACAATAACTGAAATGAAAGACACACTAGAAGGAATCAATAGCAGAATAACTGAAGCAGAAGAACGGATACATGACCTGGAAGACAGAATGGTGGAATTCACTGCTGCAGAACAGAGTAAAGAAAAAAGAATGAAAAGAAATGAAAACAGCCTAAGAGACCTCTGGGACAACATTAAATGCAACAACATTCGCATTATATGGGTCCCACAAGGAGAAGAGAGAAGGAAAGGACCTGAGAAAATATTTGAAGAGATTATAGTCGAAAATTTCCCTAACATGGGAAAGGAAATAGCCACCCAAGTGCAGGAAGCACAGAGAGTCCCATACAGGATAAACCCAAGGAGAAACACGCTGAGACACATAGTAATCAAATTGGCAAAAATTAAAAACAGAAAAATTATTGAAAGCAGCAAGGGAAAAATGACAAATAACATACAAGGAAACTCCCATAAGGTTAACAGCTGATTTCCCAGCAGAAACTCTACAAGCCAGAAGGGAGTGGCATGATATACTTAAAGTGATGAAAGGGAAGAACCTACAACCAAGATTACTCTACCCAGCAAGGATCTCATTCAGATTCGATGGAGAACTCAAAAGCTTTACAGACAAGCAAAAGCTAAGAGAATTCAGCACCACCAAACCAGCTCTACAACAAGTGCTAAAGGAACTTCTCTAAGTGGGAAACACAAGAGAAGAAAAGGACCTACAAAAACAAACCTATAACAATTAAGAGAATGGTAATAGGAGCATACATATCAATAATTACCTTAAACGTGCATGGATTAAATGCTCCAACCAAAAGACACAGGCTCACTGAATGGATACAAAAACAAGACCCATATATATGCTGTCTACAAGAGACCCACTTCAGACCTAGGGACGCATACAGACTGAAAGTGAGGGGATGGAAAAAGATATTCCATGCAAATGGAAATCAAAAGAAAGCTGGAGTAGCAATACCCATATCAGATAAAATAGACTTTAAAATAAAGAATGTTACAAGAGACGAGGAAGGACACTACATAATGATCAAGGGATCAATCCAAGAAGAAGATATAACAGTTATAAATATATATGCACCCAACATAGGAGCACCTCAATACATAAGGCAACTGCTAACAGCTCTAAAAGAGGAAATCGACAGTAACACAATAATACTGGGGGACTTTAACACCTCACTTGCACCAATGGACAGATCATCCAAACAGAAAATTAATAAGGAAACACAAGCTTTAAATGACACGATAGACCAGATAGATTTAATTGATATTTATAGGACACTCCATCCAAAAATGGCAGATTACACTTTCTTCTCAAGTGCGCACGGAACATTCTCCAGGATAGATCACATCGTGGGTCACAAATCAAGCCTCTGTAAATTTAAGAAAATTGAAATCATATCAACCATCTTTTCTGACCACAGCACTATGATATTAGAAATCAATTACAGGGGGAAAAAACGTAAAAAACATACACACATGGAGGCTAAACAATACGTTACTAAATAACCAAGAGATCTGAAGACATCAAAGAGGAAATCAAAAAATACCTAGAGACAAATGACAATGAAAACACGACGATCCAAAACCTATGGGATGCAGCAAAAGCAGTTCTAAGAGGGAAATTTATAGCTATACAAGCCTACCTCAAGAAACAAGAAAAATCTCAAACAAACAATCTAACATTACACCCAAAGGAACTGGAGAAAGAAGAACAAACAAAACCCAAAGTTAGCAGAAGGAAAGAAATCATAAAGATCAGAGCAGAAAGAAATGAAACAGAAACAAAGAAAACAATAGCAAAGATCAATAAAACTAAAAGCTGGTTCTTTGAGAAGATAAACAGAATTGATAAACCATTAGCCAGACTCATCAAGAAAAAGAGGGAGAGGACTCAAATCAATAAAATTAGAAATGAAAAAGGAGAAGTTACAACAGACACTGCAGAAATACAAAGCATCCTAAGAGACTACTACAAGCAACTCTATGCCAATAAAATGGACAACCTGGAAGAAATGGACAAATTCTTAGAAAGCTATAACCTTCCGACTGAACCAGGAAGAAACAGAAAATATGAACAGACCAATCACAAGTAATGAAATTGAAACTGTGATTAAAAATCTTCCAACAAACAAAAGTCCAGGACCAGATGGCTTCACAGGTGAATTCTATCAAACATTTAGAGAAGAGCTAACACCCATCCTTCTCAAACTCTTCCAAAAAATTGCAGAGGAAGGAACACTCCCAAACTCATTCTATGAGGCCACCATCACCCTGATACCAAAACCAGACAAAGATACTACAAAAAAAGAAAATTACAGACCAGTATCACTGATGAATACAGATGCAAAAATCCTCAACAAAATACTAGCAAACAGAATCCAACAACACATTAAAAGGATCATACACCATGATCAAGTGGGGTTTGTCCCAGGGATGCAAGGATTCTTCAATATACGCAAATCAATCAATGTGATACACCATATTAACAAATTGAAGAATAAAAACTATATGATCATCTCAATAGATGCAGAAAAAGCTTTTGACAAAATTCAATACCCGTGTATGATAAAAACTCTCCAGAAAGTGGGCATAGAGGGAACCTACCTCAACATAATAAAGGCCATATACGACAAACCCACAGCAAACATCATTCTCAATGGTGAAAAACTGAAAGCATTTCCTCTAAGATCAGGAACAAGACTAGGATGTCCACTCTTACCACTGTTATTCAGCATAGTTTTGGAAGTCCTAGCCACAGCAATCAGAGAAGCAAAAGAAATAAAAGGAATACAAATCGGAAAAGAAGAAGTAAAACTGTCACTGTTTGCAGATGACATGATACTATACATAGAGAATCCTAAAGATGCTACCAGAAAACTACTAGAACTAATCAATGAATTTGGTAAAGCTGCAGAATACAAAATTAATGCACAGAAATCTCTTGTATTCCTCTACACTAATGAAGAAAAATCTGAAAGAGAAATTAAGGAAATACTCCCATTTACCACTGCAACAAAAAGAATAAAATACCTAGGAATAAACCTACCTAGGGAGACAAAAGACCTGTATGCAGAAAACTATAAGACACTGATGAAAGAAATTAAAGATGATACCAACAGATGAAGAGATATACCATGTTCTTGGATTGGAAGAATCAATATTGTGAAAATGACTATACTACCCAAAGCAATCTACAGATTCAGTGCCATCCCTATCAAATTACCAATGGCATTTTTTACAGAACTCGAACACAAAATCTTAAAATTTGTATGGAGACACCAAATACCCCAAAGAGCCAAAGCAGTCTTGAGGGGGAAAAAAAACAGAGCTGGAGTAATCAGACTCCCTGACTTCAGACTATACTACAAAGCGACAGTCATCAAGACAATATGGTACTGGCACAAAAACAGACATACAGATCAATGGAACAGGATAGAAAGCCCAGAGATAAACTCACACACCTATGGTCAACTAATCTATGACAAAGGAGGCAAGGATATACAGTGGAGAAAAGACAGTCTCTTCAATAAGTGGTGCTGGGAAAACTGGACAGCTACATGTAAAAGAATGAAATTAGAACACTCCCTAACACCATACACAAAAATAAACTCAAAATGGATTAGAGACCTAAATGTAAGATCGGGCACTATAAAACTCTTAGAGGAAAACATAGGAAGAACACTCTTTGACATAAATCACAGCAAGATATTTTTTGATCTACCCCCTAGAGTGATGGAAATAAGAACAAAAATAAACAAGTGGGACCTAATGAAACTTAAAAGCTTTTGCACAGCAAAGGAAACCATAAACAAGACAAAAAGACAGCCCTCAGGATGGGAGAAAATATTTGCAAACGAATCAACGGACAAAGGATTCATCTCCAAAATATATAAACAGCTCATGCAGCTCAATATTAAAAAAACAAACAACCCAATCCAAAAATGGGCAGAAGACCTAAATAGACATTTCTCCAAAGAAGACATACAGATGGCCAAGAAGCACATGAAAAGCTGCTCAACATCACTAATTATTAGAGCAATGCAAATCAAAACTACAATGAGGTATCACCTCACACCAGTTAGAATGGGCATCATCAGAAAATCTACATACAACAAATGCTGGAGAGGGTGTGGAGAAAAGGGAACCCTCTTGCACTGTTGGTGGGAATGTAAATTGATACAGCCACTATGGAGAACAGTATGGAGGTTCCTTAAAGAACTAAAAATAGAACTACCATACGACCCAGCAATCCCACTACTGGGCATATACCCTGAGAAAAGCGTAATTCAAAAAGACACATGCACCCCAATGTTCACTGCAGCACTATTTACAATAGCCAGTTCATGGAAGCAACCTAAATGCCCATCGACAGACGAATGGATAAAGAAGATGTGGTACAAATATACAATGGAATATTACTTAGCCATAAAAAGGAACGGAATTGGGTCATTTGTAGAGACGTGGATGGATCTAGAGACTGTCATACAGAGTGCAGTAAGTCAGAAAGAGAAAAACAAATATCGTATTTTAACGCATATATGTGGAACCTAGAAAATGGTACAGATGAACCGGTTTGCAGGGCAGAAATAGAAACACAGATGTAGAGAACAAACATATGGACACCAAGGGGGGGAAGCCACGGGGGGCAGGTGTGATGAATTGGGAGATTGGGATTGACATGTATACACTGATGTGTATAAAATGGATGACTAATAAGAAAACAAATAAGTAAATAAATAAACATAAAAATAAATAAATAAATAAATAAAAAAGAAAAGGCCATGTGAGCACTCAGCAAGAAGACGGCCATCTACAAGCCGGGGAGAGACGTCTCACCAGAAATTGACCATGTCAGCACCTTGATCTTGGACTTCCCGCCCCCAGAACCATGAGAAATAAATGTGTGCTCTTTAAGCCTCCCAGTCTCAGCCCAAGCTGACTGAGACACTATAATTATTTCAAAATAAAAAGTTGAAAAACAAAACTAAATCTAAGGCTAAATTCCAGCAAATACAAAAAAAGCAAAAAAAAGAGAGAGTGAGACAGTCAGCTGCAGTTTCAGTGGCAGGAAGAAGATTTGCTGTGAGAGTAGAAAGTGAATTTGGTGACTAGAGCAGAGACCAAGACAGTTAAGGATAAAGAAGGTGAAGAAAAAGGACTCGCTGGTGAAAGAGGTTTTAAACCCACGTGGAAGAGTCTGGGCTTATTCTTTCTCCTGTGAGTTAATAAAAATTCTCTGTTCTTGTCCGTGAAGAAGACAGCTGTCCGTTTTCCAGGAGTTCGGCTGATAAAAATTCATGGCCACCCGGCAACGTGCTGGTTGTGAGACTGGCTTCTAGTTGCCCCTGTGCCTCTTGTGCTCTGATTTTAATCCAACAGCCCCCACAGCCCTGAGCTCCCTTTTCTGCAAAAATCAAAGGTGATCTATCATTTCTAGAGAAACCTCCTCTAGGGAATTTTACATAATGTTCTGAAAGCCAGAAGTAACGGGTCCTCTGGAAACGCTAAGCAAAGAGTATTCAGCGGCCTCTGTAACGGCAGTGGTGTCAGTACCAGACTTCAACCTCTTCAGCCCTCAAAGGGCACGGATTCACGTAGTGTGCTGAACACAGGCACATCACGAGAGGCTGCGCTCCGTCAAGAGTTACAGCTGGGTCTGTTTACAACAGCAGGACATGGAAGCAACCTACACGTCCATCGACACATGAATGGATAAAGAAGACGTGGCACAGATATACAATGGACTATTACTCAGCCATAAAAAGAAACGAAATGGAGGTATTTGTAGTGAGGTGGATGGAGTTAGAGTCTGTCATACAGAGTGAAGTAAGTCAGAAAGAGAAAAACAAATACAGTATGCTAACACATATATATGGAATCTAAGGAAAAAAAAAAAAAAGGCCATGAAGAACCTAGTGGCAAGATGGGAATAAAGACACAGACCTACTAGAGAATGGACTTGAGGATATGGGGAGGGGGTGGGGTGAGATGTGACAGGGTGAGAGAGTGTCATGGACATATATACACTACCAAATGTAAAATAGATAGCTAGTGGGAAGCAGCCGCATAGCACAGGGAGATCAGCTCGGTGCTTTGTGACCACCTAGAGGGGTGGGATGGGGAGGGTGGGAGGGAGGGAGATGCAAGAGGGAAGAGAAATGGGAACATATTGTATATGTATAACTGATTCACTTTGTTATAAAGCAGAAGCTAACACACCATTGTAAGGCAATTATACTTCAATAAAGATGTTTAAAAAAAAAAAAAAGAATTACAGCTGGAGAGGAAACAGTCGACAAAACAAAATGACGGCCTACCGAATGGGAGAAGATATTTGCAAGTTGTATGACCAATGAGAGATTAATATCCAGCATGTATAAACAGCTCATACAACTTAATATCAAAAACAACAAAACAAAACCAAAAAAAAAAGAACCAACCTGATTAAAAAAATGGGCAGAAGACATTTTGCAAAGAGGAAATGAGGATGGCCAACAAGCACATTCAAAGAATGTGCTAATCAAGGAACTGCAAATCAAAACCACAATGAGATATCGCCTGACACCTGTCAGAATGGCCATCATCAAAAAGAACACAAATAACAAATGTTGGCGAACATGTGGAGAAAAAGGAACCCAAGTATACTGTTGGTGGGAATGTAAATGGGTGCAGCCACTGTGGAAAACAGTATGGAGGTTTCTCAAAAAACGAAAAATAGAACTACCATGTGAGCCAGCAGTTCCACTCCTGGGTATATATCCGAAAAAAAAACGAAAACACGAATTCAAGAAGATACATGCACTCCAGTGTTCATAGCAGCACTATTTACAATAGCCAAGACATGGAAGCAACCTAAGTGTCCATCAATAGATGAATGATAAACAAAATTATATATATATTTTATATATATACACACACACACACACATGCACATGCACAATGGAATACTACTCAGCCATGAAAAATAATGAAATTTTGCCATTTGCAACAACATGGATGGACTTGGAGGGCATTATGCTAAGTGAAGTAAGTCAGACAAAGACAAATACTGTATGATATCACTTATATGTGGAATCTTAAAATTACAAAAAACTATTGAATATAACAAAAAAGAAGCAGAGTCACAGATATAAAGAACAGACTACTGGTTACCAGTGGGGAGGGGGTGAGGGAGTGGGAGACACAAACTATTGGTGTAAGATAGACTCAAGGATGTATTGTACAGCACAGGTAATATGGCCAATATTTTGTAATAACTATAAATGGAAAGTAACCTTTAAAAATTGTATAACATTTTTTAAAAACTTTTTTTAGAGAATTACAGCTGGGACACTGCTGTCCAGTTGACTGTTGTCAAGGACACGCCCCTTTCTTCCTCATTTATTCATCCAGGATGTCCTGTCCATTTGTTTGGAAAATGATGAAAAACGAACGATCGCAAACAGAAATAGCTCTCCCTTTTGTAGAAAGAGCCATCTGAAGAGGGACTAAAGAGGGAGGGAGATTCCAGTGGCAGGCGCTGAGCCCGGGGGGAGCGGGGGTCCATCCCCAGCAGCCCAGCACTGCTTTCTTGCCCAGATAGCCGAATAAATTTAAACAAACTCCAGCTGCATCCTGGCCATTTATGTCAGAGATGTGCTTTTTCCTGTAAGTGTAAACCACACTTCTGACAGCTTTTATGGACAAAAGCAAGTCTTTCTTTCATGAACATTTATTTCTTCGGTGCAGCTCCCGGTGGCAGAGATGATGACCTCTCATAAGGTCAACAAGCATCTTCAGGACCAGGGTGGGGGGTGATCGGCTGCAGGGCAGAGAAGATAATCCACTCGTCTGTGCAAAACGGGAAAGGATTTTGAGTCTCGAAGCTGGAGATCATACTATCTATCTACTCATTATACATTTTATCTATAAAAAAATTTTTTTTAAATTTCACAAGTACATATACCAGGCTCAGGAGGCTCTTGATCCTCTTGGAACAAATGCCACATGTTACTGGGGAAAACTAACAGGAAACCTAGCATGTGCACACTTGGCCTAAGGCAGTTACTTCAAACCCGATTCCCTGAAGCATTTAATTATAACAACACGAGGCTGGGTTTTGGCTTGTTCACGGGGCACTCACACCTTCTCTCTAACCTTGCTTCATCAAAATGTCCTTAAGAAGTGGAAGTCGATCATTTATCAGGATCATTTCAAGGGAAGGGGTGGGGGGCAAGTCACTTATTCCCTCTTCTCCTGAAAGCATCGATCTGCTTTTCCCTCTCTTGACCCTTGCTGGTGTCTGAGTCTATAGGAAAGTGTGCTTTACTGTGAACTTTTCTCTAGGCTGTTCTATATGCTGAAACCAAGAGACTAACAGAAGACAGAGACTTTAAGACACATAATCTGGAAAAAAAGTGGAAAGACAGCTTACTCATGTATTCAACAAACATTTATTGAGTGTCTGCTTTGTGCACGGCACTGGGCTGGATTCTGTAAGAAACAGAAACATAAATGATATCTGCCTTCCAAAGCTTACACTACAGCAAGAAAGACAGTCTTTAAATACACACACACACACACACACACACACACACACACACACAGTGTGCTAATTTCCTTTAATGGAAGGGAGGTGTTCTATGGACCACAGAGGAGAGACCATCCAAAACCAGAAGTAGGAAGGGGTTGCTCATCGTTTAGGCTCTACTGCTGGCTAGACCCGTGGTCTTGAGCAAGTTACTTAGCTACTCTGAGCCTCGGTTTCTAAAAGCTTTCTGCTTTTAGAATCTGCCTTTAAAGTCAAGATGGTCTCGATGAGGCCTCTAGCACAAGACCTGACTCTCAAGGGACATTGGGTGGGATGAGTGATGTAACCAACCATGTGAATATGACTTGACGAGGAGAGAGAGCTCACCGTGGGTGGAGGTAATCAAAGCTTCACAGAGGAAAGGGGGTGTAAGCTGAATCCTGACAGGTGAGTCAGGATTTAAAGAGGAAGAGGAAGAAATGGGAGTGGATGTGGGGAGAGGGAAACCCTGGCAAGACGGAAATGTCATTGGTGAAGGGCAGAGGTAGGAAAGGCAGATGCATATTCAATGAGTAGGTGTGTCCGGATGGAAGAGAAGGTCACAGTGAAATCAGAGGATGAGTGTCAGCATTGCAGAGAGCCTGGAAGACTGGCCTAGGGGTTCAGGGGATGTTAGGACTCACGGGACATAAGGACCACCTTGTCTAACCCTTTATTTTACGGGTGAGGGAACTGAGACTCAGGAAACTTGCCCCAGGCCGTGTCGGTAGTAAGCCTCTTGAATGACAGTCTCATGTTATATCCACTATGCAGTGATTTTCTAATGGGGTACTTTGGAACCCTAAGTTTCCACAAAGGGGCCTCAGCGGCCTCCATATGAAAAAGGGGAGAGGAAGCTGGGGCCATTCCAACAATTTACCACTTGGATATACTAGGTGGCTGCATGAGGTCTCACTTGGGCTTTAAGAGGAGTCTCCTAATTAAAAAAAAGAAAGAAAATATCTCCACTTTGCTACAGCATGGTAGTTAATTAGTTAGTTAGTGATTACAGACTAGAGCTTTTGAAGATTTTGACTACACGTAAGACTGACTCTTCTTATAAGAGGTATAAGCAAGAGGTTCATGCAATGTAGATGCAAATGGAGGTCCAGTCCTGCCAGAACTTCATGGAAAATCTCTGCACTTGACTTGGATTCTGTTTTCAAGACTCAGAGTCTCCGTATGATACCCTGTAATAAGCAGTTATTTGATACATAAACGTCTAGCCTGATGTAAGAGAAGAGGTAACTACTCCAGACCCCCAGGACCTGAGACTATTCTAGGACTCTTCTACTTCCTTAAAGCCCTTGACATGTTTTATTTAAGTTTGAAGAGTTTCCAGGTTTCTTTCCTGTCCTGGCCAATGTTCATTTTGACCTCATGGGGGGAAGTAATAGGAGAGGGGAGAGCACAAAGACGAAATACATATGTAATGGGTCAGAGATGATTAAAGATGATATGAATAAAGTATTAGTGTCCAGCAGGTTTGCAGGAGTGAAGAGTGATTCCAGATACTCAGATGCCTTACAAAGTACAAAGCTGATTGTCAGGGGCTAGTTTATGTCACACCTGAAGTGAGCTTTTCTTTAGAGCAAGACTGTAATCCTAAGAAAGCAGCTTTTAAAGAAATCAAACTTGATCGATGGACAGTAAACCAAACAACAAACACATTGGTCACTTACTTTCTGCTGTTGGGTTCTACAGACCAGGAATTAGCACACACCTCTGTGTGTGCGTGTGTGTGTGTATATTGTTGTTGTTGTTTTAACCCACAAAACAGCCCTGCGAGGAGAATACTTCCCTCACCTTACTGATGAGGGAACTGACTCTGTAACTTGCCAGTTCCCATGAATAACAACACAGGGCAAAGCTGATTTCAATCCAGGCCTAGATAACTCAAAACATTGCACTTCTAGAGCAAAGCCCAGACTCTGGAATATTCAGTAGACTTGTTGCTGCTGGTTTGACTTGGGTCGATAGTTTATGGTGGTTGGTAGAAAAACAAGGTTCGGAAATCAGGTGGCAAAAGCCGGGCCCTTCTCTTAGTGGAGTCAAGTGCATGCGGTCCTGGCTCCCACGCTAAGAAGTGCACCTGCCTCCCAGGGGCCTGGTTCATCCCTTGAGAAGTAACTGCTCCCCTTCTGCTCCCTTTCAGCTCTTCGTAAGAGAACCTGAAAAGCGCCTGGGGGTGAGGGGAGACATCCGCCAGCACCCCTTGTTTCGGGAGATCAATTGGGAAGAGCTGGAGAAGAAGGAGATTGACCCTCCGTTCAGGCCTAAGGTGGTAAGGAGCCTCTGGGGCCCTGTGGTCCTGCCAGCACAGTCCTCACATCACACCCAGGCTGCCGGGGCCTTGACTTCCCACCCACCCTCCGCAGTTCTTGGAAGAAAGTCTTCTTTAATCAGGCTATTGGGCTGGGGGGGAGGGGATGTTACTCACTGGCAGAATTTAACCTGTGTGATCAAATGTATTTGTGTGAAGAACGGATCACCACGTGTACATGCCTTAGACTGAACATGTATATGTGGGGATGACCCTCAGATGCCATGTGGAGCTTTGCACAGGGTGTGTCCAGGCTTCAGGGTCACAGTCTGCATGACCCAAACCTGAGCATAAACCCTGCATCCTTTGACAGGAGTTTTGGATCCATGTTTTCTGTGATATTTATGAAAGTTTCTCTGACATTTGTCATCTGTTCATATAACTACAGACCCTAATGGTAATTGGTAGGTGTTTTTTCATTTAAGAAGTAAACTGATACTTAGAAAAAGACAGGTCTCTAAATTCCCATGTACATACCCACCAGCAAGAGTCACCAACCTCCCCGAGAAAAGGCAGAACTTCCTGGGTCACCATAAAATGAAGCAAAGATGAGATGAAAAAAGTTCTGGAGATGGATGGCCCAACACGTGAATGTGCTTCATGCCCCTAAACTGTACACTTAAAATGGTTAGAATGGTCATTTTTATGTTATGTACATTTTACCACAACTTAAAGAGTAAATAATAATTTTTTAAGGAGTACAGCAAAGTGGTGGATTTGCCAGCTTTACCCTTTCCTGGCGATTCTGGGAACAAGGTAGCAATGACCTGGGTAGACATAAACTATCTTCGCACGGAGGTGGCACAGGCTTGTGGATTTCAAAGCAGAGCATTCACTCCAGAAAGTATCTTCTGGTATTAGCCGTGCCAGTGGGTAGCCAGAAGCAGCACTGCACCCCCAGGGCAGGAAGAGTTACTTATGGTCAACATTTGTCCTAAGCTCTGGAGATGTTCCAAGGGTCCTACCGGCTGGCCTCTAGCACTCTTATTATTTGTAACAGCACCATTTCTACTACATGGGTTAATAATTTGTTTATGATATGATGAATTTTTGCCTTTTTCCAGCTCATCAGAACAATGTCATTCATGTCTCAGCTTCCATGGTAGACTACAATGGACTCGACATTTTCCACATAAAAATCAGACGTTTCAGCTATGCTTTCCCTATGGGACAACTCCCAGCTCCTCCCGTAGGAAGGAATTTCCCTGACCCATGGTCTGAGTGGCTATTTGTAGGCAGAGACCACAGACCATTGGCCTCAGCAGCTCAGGGGCCCCCTTGAGGGTGGGATGGGCCTGGATCTTAGGCACGCTCACATAAGGGTGACATTTGATTATGGTTGCTTTTAATCTTAGAAAGCTGAAGTGTACACCATACTGAACAGTATTTATAAATAGGTCTCTTTTTTTGTCATGGGCACCAGTGGACCAGGTGACCAGAAGGGAGCTCATCCCAATCTGTGTTGTCTCTGGAAGACAGTCCAAGATGTTTAATAATAAAATTAATGTGGAATTCTTTTCCCATACAGGCCATTATAGAGTACTGAGTAGAGTTCCGTGTGCCATACAGTAGGTCCTTATTAGAAATCTAAAAAAGAGTGGATACATGTATATGTATGACTGATTCACTTTGCTGTACACCTGAAACTAACACAACATTGTAAATCAATTATACTCCAGTAAAAATTTTAAAAATAAAAGAATAAAATTAATGTGGGTAGGGGAACCAGTGGTAGTGAAGGATATTGATAGAAGAACCGGGATATATAATCTGCAAAACTTCTCCAATCCTCCGGCCCCTCTGCTCCCACCTCCACCTGCCACTCCCCCTGCCCCCCCACCCCCGACTGTCCCCTGTAGACTAAAAGGACAGAGGTCAAATTGGGGCTTACCACTTTTTCAAAGGTTGCCAGTCCTCCTTCATGTAAAGTTATTTGAATGTACACATCCTGGAATTCCTGTATACGAATTTAATTACACTACGCTGTAATTAAATACGCTGGTGAGTCAGGATCTTAGAGGTGTTCAACAAAGGCCGTATACAATCATCTATCAGTATTACTTTCGTTTATTGGCAGACGCCAGCGTTTTCATACGCAGATTATAGCCTAGATGGCAAAAGCCATATCTTGAATGAATCAGGAATTCAGTGGCTGATTTTCCTCTCTTTTTCTCCCCACCCCTTAAACTCTGGTCAAGAAATCACCGTACGACTGCAGCAATTTCGACAAAGAATTCTTGAATGAGAAGCCCCGGCTGTCATTTGCAGACAGAGCGCTGATCAACAGCATGGACCAGAACATGTTCCGGAACTTTTCCTTCATGAATCCAGGGATGGAGAAGCTGATATCCTGAACTCGCCTCTCCAGACACACGAAGGGATTTGCCTTCTCTCTGTGAACTGGTTCAAGTGACACTTCTTGGGTTCCTTTTCAACTTGGAAAAGAAAAGAAACACTCAACAGTAAAGGCTGAGCCCTTTGAGCTCCTCACCGACTTTGCATCTGTAGCAGAAACCAGCTCTGCTTCACTAATGACGATGCCCTTTGGATTCTCCCCTGTCATCTCTCACAGCCACTCTTGAAGTTAGGTCCTTCCTCACTGTAGTTATTTACTTGAAGATGGCTCTCCGCACTGTGAAAGATTTGAAAACTTAATTTCACTCTAAGTTATGGCTCTTCACCTGGGCACCAACTGCTGATCAGTGACATACGTGTTGGCTCAAGGAGCAGAGTCCAGACCTCTCAAGACTGAAACTGCACGTTGCCTGGCGTAGCACTGGCGTCCACTCGGCCGCAGACAAGTAACCACTAAACCCATTTTATTCTGTTCACACCTGGGCGAGTGTAAAGGGTAGGGGGTAGGGGAAGCCCTGAATAGGTTCTTATGGGAATTCTTCATAATAAACATAGCTTGTAACTTGAGACTTACAAATTCATTCATTCTGATTTAGCCATGAAATTCACGGGCAAGAGGAAAGTGGGGGGAGTTCGTGTCATCCATGTGCAATGTTTACTAGACCCCTACTCTGGTTATCTTGTCAACGTAGAAATTAAATTTAGAGTCCAATAAAGATAGAGTCATTTTACTCCTGCCAATAGAACCTTTCCATCCATCCATTCTCAGTTGATTTCAGTATCAGTGGCAGTTTCTCATTACCATCCTCACATTAGAACAGGGAAAAAAAAAAAAATGAAGTGCGTAATTCTTCTAGAGAAAAGATAACCCATCCCTTTATTATACCATTACTGGTGATTTGATGACTCCTAAGTCTCTTGAGAGAGACATCCTTCAAGATAAAGACCCATGCATGCGATTTGCAGCGATCTTATTTAATAAGAATTCTAGCTATCCATGTTTAAAATATCTGTGCTGTGTGTATATTTTGATAAAATGTTGTGACTTCATGACAAAGAGGTGGATATGTAAAAATGGAATAAAAAAAAGAAAGAAAGATGCCTCTTCATAGTTTAATTCCCTACTTGCCCCTCCCCCCTGCCCCAAACTTGGTTCTGTTTTGGTTATCAGCAAAATGTAGCTAGCATTGAGTTAATGTTTTAAATTTTGAGAATCATTAAAAATCCCCAACAGGAGAGAAACTCAGATAACCTTTAAGTTATTAGTATTATATTCCTCTTTTCCTTCCCCACAAGATTTCTTTTTTTTTTTTTTTTTTCCCACTCACTTTCCAACATACTTTATTCCAGATTCCCTACACAGCCTTCAAAGGACCTGCAGGATGAGGTCTTTAGCCTCCTACGCTCAACTTTGCTCAACTGGCTTCAGTCATAGTGGTTTCTCCACCACCCTGACACCGTTCTGCCTCAGGGCCTTTGCACTTCCTGCTCCCAGTACTTGGGATGCTCTTCCCCCCCACAAGATTCTTGAAGGAGTGATCTCCAACCCCCGAACTCAGCTCTGCCCTCCAACTTCTCTCCTGACACTGCTTCCCCCAAGGACGCCCTCTTGGCAGTTCATGTGGAATGTTCTAGATCCTCATGGACCCCTCTGCAGCTTTTTATACAAGGAAAGACCCTCTCTTTCATCTCGGCCCCTCGGATGTTCTGACACAGCCCTTTGCTCTTTCATCCCCTCCACCTTTGATTACCGACCCCCCACCCCACCCCCGGCTGGCCCCGTTCCCTCCTTCCCCAAATCACCTCCAAGTCCCCTCTTCCCTGCTTGCTTTCACTTTTCCTTGGTTTTCTCCTCCCACGCCATGCCTTCAAGAACGAGCAGTTCAGACAATCTCAATCCTCATCCCCAGTTCTAGCCTCTCTGCCAGGCTTCACACAGGTTCCACTAACTCATCCTGTTCACTTACGATCTTTATCTCTCTTGTAGTCCCTCATTCTATTAACAGCACCATCGTGGACCTGGTCATCCAGGCTTAGAACCACAGAGTCCTTGTTGACTATCCCTTCCCCCTTTCTAACCTCCCTCTCTCTCTTACCAAATTCTTATGATTCTGCCTCTGCAACTTCTCCAAACTATATACTTATCTCTACTTTCTCTCCTGCTAATCGTGCCTGGATTATTTAATAGCTGATGAACTAGTGTCCCCATCTTAAGTCTCCTCCATTTTAATTCACATATACAACATATAAACTGTAGAGTGTGAATAACTTTTCCTCTACCTCTTAGGTTCAGTACCTGAGGGCCTGTGAATTAAATTAACAAAATACCGATGAGCAAGAGAAGCATGCTTTTATCTACACATGCAACATGCGTACACGTGATGAGGCACTCAAAGGAGTGGTTAGAATTTGGGGTTTAAATAGCTAACTTACCAGAGGAAAGAGAGGAAAAAGAAAAGGCTCCAATGCAAAGAGCAAATAAGGGTTTCAGGAGACAAGAAAGTTTGTGATAATGTTTGTCCACATAGGTATGAGTGGTCTTCCTGTCTTGTTTTCTTCAGGGCCAGAAACTGCCCCAAAATGGAGATTTATGGAAGTAGGTTTACTCTTAGCCTCACTCCTGGGATCACACCCACCCCAAAGAAGGAATTCATGGTGGTCCTTATTTCTCTTAAGTGTCTGCTTTTAGTTAAAGAAAGCTCCAGGAAGGCCTCTCTCTGCATCTATTGAATCTCAAATATCTCTAGCTTAAAATAATTTTTACTATTTATGAAATATAAAAATATTATCTTCAGAAATCAAGGTTATTATCCCACACCCTCATGTTCAAAACGCTGTGTAATCTTCCCTGGCTGAACCCCATCCAGGGCACCCCATCTTGTCCCCAGACAACCTCTCTACCATCGCCTTTCATCTTTGCCTTTCACTCACCTGTGCTCCCACTGATCCGGATTTCTTAGCACTGCCCGTGAACCCCCATCGTTTCCTGCCTCCAGGCCTTCGGGAAGCTAGTTTTTCTGCCTAGAATGCCGCATTTCCACAAGTTCATGTCTTCCCGTCTCCCAAGATCCACTTCAAATATCAAGTCTGCCATGAAATACTCCCGACTTGAGCTGATGTATCTCTCACCTTGTTAAGTTCCCATCCTATTGTATTTCTCTGTGCATTTCCCACAGCACTCACCATTTTTTCATCAAGCTCTACAAGCATCTACTTTGCCCCTCTTTCTAGACTGTAAACCCCTGAGGGCAGACTCTCTAGTTTGTCTCTGTCCTTGCCACGGTTCCTTGGTATATTCGGGCTCAAAATGAGTTGTTGGGCAGGTGAGGAAGTAAATGAATGCACGGTATGATGTTTAAATGGTGGCCCCTCCAGAGGTATGTCCACCTGGCACCTGCGAATATGACCTTATTTGGTAAAGGGGTCTCGGCAGATGTCATTAAGTTAAAGATCTAGAGGTGAGAGCATCCTAGATTTTATGGCTGGACCCTAAATCCAACATCGAGCGTCCTTACAAGAGACAACAGGGAGAAGAGAAGGCCAGGTGAAGACGGAGACCGAGATTGGAGTGAGGTAGCCCAAAGCCCAGGAACACCTGGGGCCACAAGAAGCTGGGAGAGGCCAGGACGGGTCCTCCCCTAGAGCCTGCAGAGGGAGCGTGGTCCTGCCAACACCTTGACTTTGAACTTCTGGCCTCCAAAACTGAGAGAAAATACGTTTCTGTTGTTTTCAAGTCATCCAGCTTCTGGGAATTTACGACAGCAGCCTCGGGAAATTGATACACACTATTCTATGAAGCCAGCGGTGCGCTAGGAGAAGGCGGCAGTGAGCTTTGCGCCATCCTGCCCATCCGGCCGCCACACGTGCACGCGGGCCATCCCACCCCTGCCAGGCCTTCACCACCCTCCTCCCGTGGCCAAACCTCCCACCATCGCCCAGTTTCTTGTCCACGTGAATCCCCCATCGTGGTTCTCTCCATTTTTGTCCTGTCACCTCATTTCCCTCGCCTGCTTCTTCCCTCACCGGCCTTCAATATCCTCTCTGACTGCAGAGCTCACGGTTTTTCCACACACACAGGAAGAAAGCCTCTCTCCGGCTCTTTGTGAGTTGGCAGCTGTTTCTTCCTGCCAGTGGAACACCCACACCGCGGTTTATAAACGTGTCAACATGGTTAAAGAAAACACCCTGTGACACTTGTGAAAGCGCAGGAAGGATGACTATTCAAGGGGGGCCGTGGCGATGGGTATTGCAGTAGGGGGGAGACTGCATGGGAAAGCGGGGGTTTATAGAGAAGGGACGGGGTGCGGGGTGGCGGTGAGGGGCAGGGCAGTGGAGGGAAGATTACTAAGAGGAAACAGCAGCGGGAAGGTGGATTCTGGCTGAACCGACCTATAAGGATTCTTGCTGAAGGCAAGCCAGGTGATCGGACCTCACCTGGGGGTGGGGGGGGGGGGGATGAGGAAACCAATCAGGTGTCCAGAGTGAGGGTTCTGGTTAAACTGACTTAGCAAGATTCTTGCTAAAATTGGACAATGCAGAGACAAACACAGAAGCCCAAAAGTCACGCTTAGTTGAAAAAGAGTTCAGGAAGGCTGAGTAGAGTTTGGTCAAGGAGAGAATCTTTGACAGTATTTAGAACAGAGATCCCAGTTGCAGCATGGCGAGGGCTTTGGGATTACAGCTAGTTAAGCTTTCCTCTTGGTGCCAGAACTACTTCCATACAATCCGGAGAGCTTGTCGTCCTCCCTACTGTGAACACACTGGTTGAAAAAAATCACTTCCTATGATCCCATGTGTAAGCTGAGATGTGCTGGGGCCCTGGGGACACGGGGAGCTGCGGAGAGACTGTGGGTTTGGAAACCAGACAGACCTGAGGTCCAGTCCCAGCTCAGCCATGATAAGCTTTGCAGCATCACTTTCCTTCCTGGATGAGATTTTCTCACCTATAAAATGGAGCCCATTGTCCATTATGAGAATAAGAGATGCTCCAGCACAGTGTGGGGAATTAGTGGATGCTTCCTAATGAGAGTCACTTGATATTTTCAAGTTGATCATGAGCCTGAGGGAAGATTATTTATCTATCTATCTATCTATCTAAATATCTATCCACCCATCCATCATATCTACCTATCTATCTATCAACTATATCTATCTATATCTCTAGCTATTGATATAACTATATCAATATATCGACAGATGATAGATAGATAATGATGGATGGGTAGGTAGGTAGATGGATGGGTAGATAGACAGACAGATAGGTAGTCTAGTGTGTCTTATAAGTCAAATCAGCAACAAGAGGAATAATTCTTGATTGTCTCTGAGAAGTAGCTCAGAAACAGCCTCTCTGACATTAACTGAGAGTGCTGTGTCCAGCCACCTGGGCCTTTACAGTGTGGACAAAAGAAGACTGAGCACCATTAGTGGCAGGGAATTATTTTTTAAATGCACATCTCCTAGTTCACATATGGTCTTCAAGTTCAGAACATCTTCTAGGTAGAGTCAATTTATTTTGTTTCCCATCCTGCTACCTGACAAGAGAAGATTTTTGGAAACAGACTATGTCTGGTCAGAATGATTCCAGCCCTGGCCAGGGTAAGGACAAATACCAATTGAAAACAGGAGGCTAATTCTCCCTGTTGAAAATGAGAGAAGAAACTTCTCCCTCTCCTCTCCCTTTTCTTCCAGAATTTCTTTCTCTGTCTTTCTCAGATGTTATGTTAAACTTTACATACTTTTTTTTTTGGAGGTCTCAACACTCAGGAATGTTTTCTCGGGGACCTGGGAGCCACCTTTTTGAAGCACACACATCAAGGGAGATAGAGCGCCTCTCTCCCGATTCCCTTGGGAGCATAGGAGCCTTACCTCATGGGCACCTGGCTTCGATTTGCAAAACTACCTCCTGTCTTAAATATATGAGTTTTGTTTCTCCTTGGAAATAAAGCCAATGCAGGTGGTGCCCCAACTACCATGAGAAAGTGAGGATGGACTATGTGTGGGAATAGACAATGTAAAGTTGCCTCACGTGAGGACCAGTGATTGTTTCTCTTGAGAACAGGTCTCTCACAGGTTGTGTCTGCTTGGCTACCTAAGGGGGTGAAACTCCTTTCTGTCTTTGCAAACTCTCAGTGGGTTGACTGTGACGCACATCACAGTCTGGTTTAATGCCCCTGCCCTCCCGCAGTAATACAATGGTTTTCTTTCTCTACTACCTTTGTGGAAAGGTTTTCTGGATTGAGGGAAGATTTGGGTTTTTTAAATTATGTTTCTCCAACACCAGCTTCTCCTAGCTCTCAAGAGAAGGAAGGGATTTGGGAAAATACAAGAATTATTTTGACCCCTGCCTTGGTCAGCCCAATTTCTCCTAAAGATAGCCTGGCATAAAACAACTCTATTTAAAGGCACACTTTTGTGCTTCCTTCTAAAACACTGTAATGAGAGCTTAGAAAACCATTCAGTCTATTATTCATTTGACTGCTTTTTTTTCTTTTTTTGCTCCTCAATCAGAAAATCATTCAACAGTGTTTATTGTGCACCTACTATGTGCCTAGAAGTACCTGGCTTGTCTTTTGGGATTCTCCCAAAGAACTTTGTGAATTTTCCTCTCTGCTTCCTATTTCACCTAAGATGTGTGCTACTCAAAACACCAGCCAAAATTTGGTAACTGCAGTTATGAGACGTGACTGGTTTCTTTTAATCCATGAATTTCTCTCCCACAGACTAAAACCTTTTCTCTTAAATGGGGACAGCATTCCTTGAGCATCTCCCTGAATCTGTCTTTAGGGCTAGTCTTGCTGTTTCCTTCCAGAGAGCACCCTTTGCTCTGGGTTCTGACTAAGGCACTTCAAGGCAAGGTGGTGGATTAGTTTGTACTCAGAATCAGCTGTCCTTTTCCTGGAGACAAGATCCCACACTCCTGCAAAGACTGCACACCTGGGGCTGGGCCTTCTGGGGAAAGTAAGCAAATCAATGGACTAGCTGAAGTACACAGAGAACAGAAGTTTCCAGACAGGAAAGTACATTAGAGCCAGATTTGCAGTGCTGTAAACATTTGGATAAAGAGTTTGAAAGTCATTCCATAGGCAAGGTGAAGACACAAATTGTGCCAACGAAGTACAACAAAATCCTCAAAGCCTAACCACCAGAAGCATACATTTCAAATTTTTTAATTAAAAGAAATAAAAGAGTTTCATGCCAACTGGGAAGGGCATTTTCTGGAGCAAAGACCCACTCAGAGTTTTCTACATATAAGATCATATGACCGGAGGAGCTTCAAGTGGGGGGAAGAGTAAGACGTGGAGATCACTTTCCTCCCCACAGATACATCAGAAATACATCTACATGTGGCACAACTCCTACAGAACACCTACTGAACGCTGGCAGAAGACCTCAGACCTCCCAAAAGGCAAGAAACCCCCCACGTACCTGGGTAGGGCAAAAGAAAAAAGAAAAAACAGAGACAAAAGAATAGGGATGGGACCTGCACCAGTGGGAGGGAGCCGTGAAGGAGGAAAGGTTTCCACACACGAGGAAGGCCCTTCGCGGGCAGAGACTGCGGGTGGCGGAGGGGGGAAGCTTCGGAGCCACGGAGGAGAGCACAGCCACAGGGGTGCGGAGGGCAAAGCGGAGAGATTCCTGCACGGAGGATCGGTGCCGAGCAGCACTCAGCAGCCCGAGAGGCTTGTCTGCTCACCCGCCGGGGCGGGCGGGGGCTGGGAGCTGAGGCTCGGACTTTGGTCGGATCGCAGGGAGAGGACTGGGGTTGGCTGCGAGAACACAGCCTGAAGGGGGCTAGTGCGCCACAGCTAGCCAGGAGGGAGTCCGGGAAAAAGTCTGCAGCTGCCAAACAGGCAAGAGACTTTTTCTTGCCTCCTTTGTTTCCTGGTGCGCGGGGAGAGGGGATTAAGAGCGCTGCTTAAAGGAGCTCCAGAGACGGGCGCGAGCCGCGGCTATCAGCACGGACCCCAGAGACGGGCAGGAGACGCTAAGGCTGCTGCTGCAGCCACCAAGAAGCCTGTGTGCGAGCACAGGTCACTCTCCACACTGCCCCTCCCGGGAGCCGGTGCAGCCCGCCACTGCCAGGGTCCCGTGATCCAGGGACAACTTGCCCGGGAGAACACAAGGCGCGCATCAGGCTGGTGCAACGTCACGCCGGCCTCTGCCGCCGCAGGCTCGCCCCGCATCCACGCCCCTCCCTCCCCCTGGCCTGAGTGAGCCAGAGCCCCCGAATCAGCTGCTCCTTTAACCCTGTCCTGTCTGAGCAAAGAACAGACGCCCTCAGGCGACCTACACGCAGAGGCGGGTCCAAATCCAAAGCTGAAACCTGGGAGCTGTGCAAACAAAGAAGAGAAAGGGAAATTTCTCCCAGCAGCCTCAGGAGCAGCGGATTAAAGCTCCACAAACAACTTGATGTACCCTGCATCTGTGGAATACCTGAATAGACAACGAATCATCCCAAGGAGGAGGTGGGATGATTTGAGGAGCTGGACTTTGGGAGCAACGATATATATATTTTTTCCCCTTTTTCTCTTTTTGTGAGTGTGTATGTGTATGCTTCTGTGTGTGATTTTGTCTGTATAGCTTTGCTTTTACCATTTGTCCTAGCATTCTGTCTGTCTGTTTTTTGTTTTTCCTTTTTTTTTTTTTTTAGTATAGTTTTCAGTGCTTGGTATCATTGGTGGATTTGTTTTTTGGTTTGGTTGTTCTCTTCTTTCTTTTTTTATTACTTTTTGCAATTTTTTAAATAGTATTTTTAATCTTAATAACATTTTTATTTTATTTATTTTATCTCCTTCTTTCTTTCTTTTTTTCTCCCTTTTATTCTGAGCTGTGTGGATGACAGGCTCTTGGTGCTCCAGCCAGGCATCAGGGCAGTGCCTCTGAGGTGGGAGAGCCAAGTTCAGGACACTGGTCCACCAGAGACCTCCCAGCTCCACATAATACCAAACGGCGAAAATCTCCCAGAGATCTCCATTTCAACGCCAAGACCCAGCTCCACTCAATGACCAGCAAGCTACAGTGCTGGACACCGTATGCCAAACAACTAGCAAGACAGGAACACAACCACACCCATTAGCAGAGAGGCTGCCTAAAATCATAATAAGGTCACAGACACCCCAAAACACACCACCAGACGTGGACCTGCCCACCAGAAACACAAGATCCAGCCTCATCCACCAGAACACAGGCACTAGTCCCCTCCACCAAGAAGCCTACACAACCCACTGAACCAACCTTAGCCACTGGGGACAGACACCAAAAACAACGGAAACTACGAACCTGCAGCCTGCGAAAAGGAGACCCCAAACACAGTAAGTTAAGCAAAATGAGAAGACAGAAAAACACACAGCAGATGAAGGAGCAAGGTAAAAACCCACCAGACCTAACAAATGAAGAGGAAATAGGCAGTCTACCTGAAAAAGAATTCAGAATAATGATAGTAAACATGATCCAAAATCTTGGAAATAGAATGGAGAAAATAAAAGAAATGTTTAACAAGGACGTAGAAGAACTAAAGAGCAAACAAACAATCCTGAACAACACAATAAATGAAATTAAAAATTCTCTAGAAGGGATCAATAGCAGAATAACTGAGGCAGAAGAACGGATAAGTGACCTGGAAGATAAAATAGTGGAAATAACTACTGCAGAGCAGAATAAAGAAAAAAGAATGAAAAGAATTGAGGACAGTCTCAGAGACCTCTGGGACAATATTAAACTCACCAACATTCGAATTATAGGGGTCCCAGAAGAAGAAGAGAAAAAGAAAGGGACTGAGAAAATATTTGAAGAGATTATAGTTGAAAACGTCCCTAATATGGGTAAGGAAATAGGAAATAGTCAATCAAGTCCAGGAAGCACAGAGAGTCCCATACAGGATAATTCCAAGGAGAAACACACCAAGACACATAGTAATCAAACTATCAAAAATTAAATACAAAGAAAAAATATTAAAAGCAGCAAGGGAAAAACAACAAATAACATACAAGGGAATCCCCATCAGGTTAACAGCTGATCTTTCATAAGAAACTCTGCAAGCCAGAAGGGAGTGGCAGGACATATTTAAAGTGATGAAAGGGGGAAACCTACAACCAAGATTACTCTATCCAGCAAGATCTCATTCAGATTTGATGGAGAAATTAAAACCTTTACAGACAAGCAAAAGCTAAGAGAATTCAGCACCACCAAACCAGCTTTACAACAAATGCTAAAGGAACGTCTCTAGGCAGGAAACATGAGAGAAGGAAAAGACCTACAATAACAAACCCAAAACAATTAAGAAAATGGTAATAGGAACATACATATCAATAACTGCCTTAAATGTAAATGGATTAAATGCTCCAACCAAAAGACATAGACTGGCTGAATGGATACAAAAACAAGACCCGTATATATGCTGTCTACAAGAGACCCACTTCAGACCTACGAACACATACAGACTGAAAGTGAGGGGATGGAAAAAGATATTCCATGCAAATGGAAATCAAAAGAAAGCTGGAGTAGCAATTCTCATATCAGACAAAATAGACTTTAAAACAAAGACTATTACAAGAGACAAAGAAGGACACTACATAATGATCAAGCGATCAATCCAAGAAGATATAACAATTGTAAATATTTATGCACCCAACATAGGAGCACCTCAATACATAAGGCAAATACTAACAGCCATAAAAGGGGAAATCGACAGTAACACAATCACAGTAGGGGACTTTAATACTGCACTTTCACCAATGGACAGATCATCAAAAATGAAAGTAAATAAGGAAACACAAGCTTTAAATGCTACATTAAACAAGATGGACTTAATTGATATTTATAGGACATTCCATCCAAAAACAACAGAATACACATTCTTCTCAAGTGCTTATGGAATATTCTCCAGGATAGATCATATCTTGGGTCACAAATCAAGCCTTGGTAAATTTAAGAAAATTGAAATCATACCAAGTATCTTTTCTGACCACAACACTATGAGACTAGATATCAATTACAGGAAAAAATCTGTAAAAAGTATAAACACACAGAGGCTAAACAATACACTACTTAATAACCAAAAGATCACTGAAGAAATCAAAGAGGAAATCAAAAAATACCTAGAGACAAATGACAATGAAAACATGACGACCCAAAACCTATGGGATGCAGCAAAAGCAGTTCTAAGAGGGAAGTTTATAGCAATACAATCCTACCTTAAGAAACAAGAAACATCTGAAATAAACAACCTAACCTTACACCTAAAGCAATTAGAGAAAGAAGAACAAAAAAAAACCCCAAAGTTAGCAGAAGGAAAGAAATCATAAAGATCAGATCAGAAATAAACAAAAAAGAAATGAAGGAAACAATAGCAAAGATCAATAAAATTAAAGCTGGTTCTTTGAGAAGATCAACAAAATTGATAAACCATTAGCCAGACTCATCAAGAAAAAAAAGGGAAAAGACTCAAATCAATAGAATTAGAAATGAAAAAGGGGAAGTAACAACTGACACTGCAGAAATACAAAGGATCATGAGAGATTACTACAAGCAACTATATGCCAATAAAATGGACAACCTGGAAGAAATGGACAAATTCTTAGATATGCACAACATTCCTAGACAGAACCAGGAAGAAATAGAAAATATGAACAGACCAATCACAAGCACTGAAATTGAAACTGTGATTAAAAATCTTCCAACAAACAAAAGCCCAGGACCAGATGTCTTCACAGGCGAATTCTATCAAACATTTAGAGAAGAGCTAACGCCTATCCTTCTCAAATTCTTCCAAAATATAGCAGAGGGAGGAACACTCCCAAACTCATTCTATGAGGCCACCATCACCCTGATACCAAAACCAGACAAAGCTGTCACAAAGAAAGAAAACTACAGACCAATATCACTGATGAACATAGATGCAAAAATCCTCAATAAAATACTAGCAAACAGAATCCAACAGCACATTAAAAGGATCATACACCATGATCAAGTGGGGTTTATCCCAGAGATGCAAGGATTCTTCAATATACGCAAATCGATCAATGTGATACACCATATTAACAAATTGAAGGAGAAAAACCATATGATCATCTCAATAGATGCAGAGAAAGCTTTTGACAAAAGTCAACACCCATTTATGATAAAAACCCTGCAGAAAGTAGGCATAGAGGGAACTTTCCTCAACATAATAAAGGCCATATATGACAAACCCACAGCCAACATCATCCTCAATGGTGAAAAACTGAAACCATTTCCACTAAGATCAGGAACAAGATAAGGTAGCCCACTCTCACCACTATTATTCAACAAAGTTTTGGAAGTTTTAGCCACAGCAATCAGAGAAGAAAAAGAAATAAAAGGAATCCAAATCAGAAAAGAAGAAGTAAAACTGTCACTGTTTGCAGATGACATGATACTATACATAGAGAATCCTAAAGATGCTACCAGTAAACTACTAGAGCTAATCAATGGATTTGGTAAAGTATCAGGATACAAAATTAATGCACAGAAATCTCTTGCATTCCTATACACTAATGATGAAAAATCTGAAAGTGAAATTAAGAAAACACTCCCATTTACCATTGCAACAAAAAGAATAAAATACCTAGGAATAAACCTACCTAGGGAGACAAAAGACCTGTATGCAGAAAATTATAAGACACTGATGAAAGAAATTAAAGATGATACAAATACATGGAGAGATATGCCATGTTCCTGGATTGGAAGAATCAATACTGTGAAAATGACTCTACTACCCAAAGCAATCTACAGATTCAATGCAATCCCCATCAAACTACCACTGGCATTTTTCACAGAACTAGAACAAAAAATTTCACAATTTGTATGGAAACACAAAAGACCCCAAATAGCCAAAGCAATCTTGAGAAAGAAAAACGGAGCTGGAGGAATCAGGCTCCCTGACTTCAGACTATACTACAAAGCTACGGTAATCAAGACAGTATGGTACTGGCACAAAAACAGAAATATAGATCAATGGAACAGGATAGAAAGCCCAGAGATAAACCCACGCACATATGGTCACCTTATCTTTGATAAAGGAGGCACGAATGTACGATGGAGAAAAGACAGCCTCTTCAATAAGTGGTGCTGGGAAAACTGGACAGCTACATGTAAAAGAAGGAAATTAGAACACTCCTTAACACCATACACAAAAATAAACTCAAAATGGATTAAAGACCTAAATGTAAGGCCAGACACCATCAAACTCTTACAGGAAAACATAGGCAGAACACTCTATGACATAAATCACAACAAGATCCTTTTTGACCCATCTCCTAGAGAAACGGAAATAAATAGAAAAATAAACAAATGGGACCTAATGAACCTTAAAAGCTTTTGCACAGCAAAGGAAACCATAAACAAGATGAAAAGGCAACCCTCAGAATGGGAGAAAATATTTGCAAATGAAGCAACTGACAAAGGATTAATCTCCAAAACATACAAGAAACTCATGCAGCTCAATATCCAAAACACAAACAACCCAATCCAAAAATGGGCAGAAGACCTAAATAGACATTTCTCCAAAGAAGATATACAGATTGCCGACAAACACATGAAAGAATGCTCAACATCATTAATCATTAGAGAAATGCAAATCAAAACTACAATGCGATATCATCTCACACCAGTCAGAATGGCCATCATCAAAAAATCTACAAACAGGGCTTCCCTGGTGGCACAGTGGTTAAGAATCTGCCTGCTAATGCAGGGGACATGGGTTCGAGCCCTGGTCTGGGAAGATCCCACATGCCGCGGAGCAACTAAGCCCATGAGCCACAACTACTGAGCCTGCGCGTCTGGAGCCTGTGCTCTGCAACAAGAGAGGCCACGACAGTGAGAGGCCCACGCACCGCGATGAAGAGTGGCCCCCGCTCGCCACAGCTGGAGAAAGCCCTCGCACAGAAACGAAGACCCAACACAGCTAAAAATAAATAAATAAATAAATAAAAGAATCATCTGGAAAAATAAAATAGTACAAAGAAACGGGTGGAATTAATTTAAATCATATTTAAAAAAAAAAAAGTCTACAAACAATAAATGCTGGAGAGGGTGTGGAGAAAAGGGAACCCTCATACACTGTTGGTGGGAATGTAAATTGATACAGCCACTATGGAGAACAGTATGGAGGTTCCTTTAAAAACTAAAAATAGAACTACCATACGACCCAGCAATCCCACTACTGGGCATATACCCTGAGAAAACCATAATTCAAAAAGAGTCATGTACCACAATGTTCATTGCAGCTGTATTTACAATAGTCAGGACACAGAAGCAACCTAAGTGTCCATCGACAGATGAATGGATAAAGAAGATGTGGCACATATATACAATGGAATATTACTCAGCCATAAAAAGAAACGAAATTGAGATATTTGTAGTGAGGTGGATGGACCTAGAGTCTGTCATACAGAGTGAAGTAAGTCAGAAAGAGAAAAACAAATACCGTATGCTAACACACATATATGGAATCTAAAAAAAAAAAAAGGACATGAAGAACCTTGGGGCAAGACGGGAATAAAGACACAGACCTACTAGAGAATGGACTTGAGGACACAGGGAGGGGGAAGGGTAAGCTGGGACAAAGTGAGAGTGGTAGTGTATATATGGACATTTATACACTACCAAATGTAAAATAGATAGCTAGTGGGAAGCAGTCGCATAGCACAGGGAGTTCAGCTCGGTGCTCTGTGACCAGCTAGAAGGGTGGGATAGGGAGGGTGGGAGGGAGGGAGACGCAAGAGGAAAGAGATATGGGGATATATGTATATGTATAACTGATTCACTTTGTTATAAAGCAGAAACTAACACACCATTGTAAAGCAATTATACTCCAATAAAAATGTTAAAAAATAAATAAATAAAATAAAATAAAAATTAAAAAAAAAAAGATTATACGACCGAGTTGGAGAGCATTAGTAAGATGGAGAACTGAGAGGTCTCAGCCTTTGTACCCCACAAAACAATAATTTAACAACTAGTCATGGAGGAAAATGGCTCTGGGAGGTTCTCAGGGTGCAGTTAAGAAGCTGTAACAACACAGTAGAGGGGAAAAACCAAAGAAGGCCTCATAGAAAGCTATAGAAAGTGTTTAACTGTGTTTCCCATCCTTCAGACAGGTACAGTTCAGCACCAAGAGGAATCACCTCGGCCACAAATTCTCCCTGTGGGGGAAAAGGAGAGCAGGAGGGCCCTAGCAGCCCACTCCACCACTGCAGGGGTGGATAAGGGGTTAATATCCAACGTATGTAAGGAACTCATACAACTCAATCGCCAAAAAACAAACAAAAATAATTTTTAAATGGGCAATGTATCTAAATAGACATTCCCCAAAAGAAGACATACAGATGGCCAACAGGTACGTGAAAAGATGCTCAATGTCACTCATCATCAGGGAAATGCAAATCAAAACCACAATGAGATACCACCTCACACCTGTGAGAAGGGCTATTATCAAAAAGACAAGAAATAAATGTTGGCGAGGACGTGGAGAAAAGGTAGCCCTTGTACACTGTTGGTGGGAATGTAAATTGGTGCAACCTCTATGGAAAACAGTATGGGGGTTCCTCAAAAAATTAAAAATAGAACTACCCTGTGATCCAGCAATTCCACTTCTGGGTATATAACCAAAGGAAATGAAATCAGAATCTTGAAGAGATATTTGAACTCCTGTGTTCATTGCAGCATTGTTGATGATGGCCTAGATATGGAAGCAACCTAAATGCCCATAGTGGATGAAGAAAGTATGGTGTAAATATATAAGGGATGTTAGTCAACCTTAAAAAATGAAATCCTATCATTTGAGACAACAAGGATGAAGCTGGAGGACATTATGATAAGTGAAATAAGCCAGACAAAGACAAATACTCCATGGTCTCACTTAGCTGTGGAATCTAAAATAGTCAAAACTCATAGAAGCAGAGAGTAGCATGGTTGCCAGGGGCTGGGGTGGGGGGCGGGGAATGGGGAGATACAGATCAAGGGGTACAGAGTTGCAGGTATGCAAGATGAATACACTCTGGAAATCTAATGTACAGCAATGCGACTACAGTTAACAATACCATATTGTACACCTGAAATTTGCCAAGACAGTAGATCTTAAGTGTTCTCGCCACAAAAAAAGAATGAGGAAATGGATGTTAATTAGCTCAACTGGTGATAATTTCACAAGGTATATGTGTATCAAAACATCAAGTTGTACACGCAAGAGATATACAATATTTCTCAATTATATCTCAATAAAGCTGGGGGAAATTTTTTTATCTGAAAAAAAGAACTCAAAATATAATTACAATAACCTCTATATATTAAACTAGCCTTATACATGTTTCATACGGTTGCTTATTTTGTGTGAGCGAGTTTTATTTAATGAATGAAGGAGCACATGCATCTCCTAAAGTCTTTGCACCAGCAGGTCCCTGAGGCACCAGTGCTAGAAAGGTCGAGTCACCTTTTACTGATGGAAGAGGCTAAGACCAAGAAGATGGAGTGACACCTGGGCTTATACCCAGACAATATCATAATTCGAAGAGATACGTGCACCCCTATGTTCACAGCAGCACTATTTACAAGAGCCAACACATGGAAGCAAACTAAATGTCCATCGATGGAGGAATGGATAAAGAAGATGTGGTGTATATATATATACAATGGAATATTACTCAGCCATAGAAAGAACAAAATAATGCTATTTCCAGTGACATGGATGGACCCAGAGATTGTCATATGGGAAAAGAATCTAAAAAAGAGTGGATATATGTATATGTATAACTGATTCACTTTGCTGTACAGCAGAAAATAACACATCGTAAATCAACTATACTTCAATAAAAATTAATTTTAAAATTCATATATACGTATATAGTCTATAGCAGTGTATCATGGTCTCATTTTTAAATGAGATGAAAGTATTTTACTAATTTTATACAGATTCTAATTTCCAGCTTTGATCACTGAGCTTCACTTCTTCTCTGGGTCTTCCATCACTTTCCCCAAAAGAAAGACATGAAGGCAAGTGGCCCCGGTCTCCTGAAATAATAAAGGTAATGCTCCTTTAAGTTTCTAACCTGGAAGATGCTTAACTTCCAAACCCCTCAGTTTGCATTTGAGGAAGTAGAAGCTTCTGAGGAGAAGTGGCTCCTCTGAAGTCACAGCTGGAGAGTGACGGAGGGGGAAACCCACTCCTGAGCTCCTCCTAATGGGTCTTCATGACTCAATTCATTGCTTCCTTGACAACTAAGAGCAAGTTAAGGATTCCAAACGTTCCATAACAGAGCTTTGCCCTAGAAATGGGAAGCTGAATAAAGAACCAACACCTATCAAACTCCTTTTGTGCCAGAAGGAGGTAGGTACACTCAACAACCCCACCAGCTAGGTGTTATGCTTCCATCTCACTGCCCCAATTTACAGCTCAAAGTCACACCGCTAGCAATCAGCCAAGGTAGAACGTGAACCCAGGTCTTTCTAATTCCAAAGCTCCAACTTTTACCCTGACAATGTGCTTTTCCCAATTCTCTCTCTTTTGCAGCTGAACTGTACATATTCCTTCTTTTTTGTTTTAATATCTTTAATTGAAATTTAGTTGATTTACAACATTGTGTTAATTACTGTTG
This sequence comes from Balaenoptera ricei, assembly GCF_028023285.1. Classification (NCBI taxonomy): domain Eukaryota; kingdom Metazoa; phylum Chordata; class Mammalia; order Artiodactyla; family Balaenopteridae; genus Balaenoptera; species Balaenoptera ricei. The sequence goes on from NC_082640.1 coordinate 25,364,784, forward strand.
TACAGCAAACTAATTCAGTTACACATATATATACATTTTTTAAAATATTCTTCTGCATTATGGTTTATCACAGGATACTGAATATAGTTCCCTGTGCTATACAGCAGTACCTTGTTGTTTATCCATTCTATATACAATAGTTTACATCTGCTAATCCCAAACTCCCACTCCATCCCTCCCCCACTCCCCCTTGGCAACCACCGCTCTGTTCTCTATGTCTGTGAGTCTGTTTCTGTTTCGTAGATAAGTTCATTTGTGTCATATTTTAGATTCCACATATAAGTGATATCATATGGTATTTGTCTTTCTCTTTCTGGCTTACTTCACTTGATACGATAATCTCTAGTTGCATCCATGTTGCTGCAAATGGCATTATTTTGCTCTTTTTTCTGGCTGAGTAGTAAACATATTCTTTCCACGTGGAGGCATTTCCCCTCTGCCTCCATGCTACACCATCGATATTCCTTTCCTGAACCTACGTCCCACCTTCTCAGCCCATCGTACCTTCACAGCACATGGGAGAGCCATCCTTACTGCCCTCGGCGACTTACCCAGATCTCTTGACACTTGGCACTTATTCAGCAAAAAACCTAGACACATGTGCCCTGTTCAGCAAGCAGTCAGAGCCTGGCTTAGCTGTTCCCTTCTGGCTTAAAAAGAAAAAGACATCTGTTTCAGAGTCACTGTATTTCTTTTGAGCTCAAGTCCAGCATGAGATCAGAAGCTTATTTCTTTTAAAGCTTTTATACCTTTATCAGAATTCAACTCCTTGAGCTATATATTGGCTAATCCCTTTAAAAGTTTTCAGAGTCAAAGGGGACACAGAAAAACACTTGTGATTGACACTTGCTCCAAAGGTTCAACAAGGTAGCCGCCACGGTCCTTTGGCTCCTGCAACAACTGGAATTAAGAAAAAGAAGTCCCGGGACTTCCCTGACGGTCCAGTGGTTAAGACTCTGCGCTTCCACTGCAGGGGGCACAGGTTCGATCCCCGATTGGGGAACTAAGATGCCTCATGCCACATGGTGCGGCCAGAAAAAAAAAGAAAAAGAAGTCCCACATAGAGAAGAGACTGGTGGTTGCCAAGGGAGGGGGGTGGGTGGGAGAGTGATGGATTGGGAGTTTGGGATTAGCAGATGCAAACTGGTATATACAGGATGGATAAACAACAAGGTCCTCCTGTATAGCACAGGGAACTATATTCAATACCCTGTGAAAAAGAATGTATATATATGTATAAGTGAGTCACTTTGCTGTACAGAAGTAATTAACACATTGTAAATCAACTATACTTCAATTTTTAAAATAGTAAAATTTTTTTAAAAAAGAAAAAGAAGTCCCAGATATCTAAAACTATTGTCAGGGGACTGTGTTGGCACAGGGTCTTGTAGGAAAGAGTGCAGACGGATGACTTAAAATACTCTCTTTTGAAAAGCCAAATGGCCTGGTTTGAGTGGCACATGTGGTCGGGCTGTGGGAACACCTCCATCTGTGCTTTGTAAATGCGTTTAGCCTCCTGGCCTTCCCTGTAAATGCACAAATTGAACTCTGAGCAGTGGGAAGAGGTGCTGCCCAGGTGTCTCCCAGCTCCAGGGGAACCATCTGCTTCCCTATGAAATATGCGGGGACTTGTCCTGGTCTCCAAACGTGCTCCAGGCAGGAGGGAAGTACCAGCTACTCCCACTAAAACAAAAAACTCAACAATACAACCATCAATACACTGTCAGAGCCAACTCTCCAGGGGCAGAACTGATCAATAACACTGTTAAACGTTCTTTGAAAGCTAGTTTTGCTGTTGTTCACTTTTACCCGATCGCATGCCCACAGATGGCTCCGGGCAGCAACTGAGCCTAATAAGACAGTCCCCCTTTTTATGTGTCTTTTGGGGTTTTTGCACCTAAGCTTATCTATTACAGAGGGGAGCGCATTACCTAGTGTGGGGTTGGTGCTAAGTCGATAATTACCCATAAGTCCACAAGGGCTGTTTGGCAAACTGGCATCCATTCTGGTTGGCTGGTGCCCATGCTATCAGGGTATTTAGATATTTTGAACCTCAATCCCAAATGTGGGTAAATGGGATGGAGAAATGATACCTACTTGGCAATAAAGACCTGTACGTTCCCTTTCTTCCACCATTAAAATTCAGCATCTAACGAACCATGTAAAAGTAGATTACATAGCTGTTTTTAAAAACGAGCATAGAACCAGCAGTCCTGTAATTACTAATCCTGTTTTGAATCTACTCTACCATTCTCCTCCAAAACCACTGTGCTATGCCACTCAGAGGGTACACCACTGCCCTGCCAAACACAGGCCACGTCAAAAGGGCGACACATGGAATCAAGAAACTGCTTACACGTATACCAGTAGAAGAGGAAGTCAATGTCATTATCTTGGCTGTTATAAAAATATTTCATATGACTCTGCCCCATTTCTTGTTATAAAAATTTGTGCATCACAACAATAAAAACCAATGCCACCAAATTATCCATTACAAGTGTGGGGTGGAGAGTCTATACATTGTTTTCACTCAGATTTTTCCCACCAGAAGTCCACCACCCAATTTCTCTAGATATTATTTTTTTTCACTTTTAAATTATCTTTATTCCATTTTATTTTTTTTAACATCTTTATTGGAGTCTAGATATTATTATACCACTATTTCTTTCACCAATCAAGTCTCTATTTCCTGCCAATTATGTTGTCTTAAAATGTGAAGTACATCTAGATACATGGTAGGATTTTGTGATACAAGATGTGTTTCCCATGATTCTTAGTTGCTACCCTAACTCATCATGCAACTGTAAATTCTTCTGACACTCTATTTAAAATAAGGTCCAGGATAGACCTAGAGACTGTCATACAGAGTGAAGTAAGTCAGAAAAACAAATATCGTATATTAATGTATATATGTGGAATCTAGAAAAATGGTACAGATGAACCTATCTGCAAAGCAGAAATAGAGACACAGTTGTAGAGAACAAACGTATGGACACCAAGGGGGGAGGGAGAGGGTGGGATGAATTGGAAGATTGGGATTGACATATATACACTACTATGTATAAAATACATAACTAATGAGAACCTGCTGTATAGCACAGGGAGCTCTACTCAATGCTCTGCGGTGACCTAAATGGGAAGGAAATCCAAAAAAGAGGGGATATATGTATACGTATAGCTGATTCACTTCACTGTACAGCAGAAACTAACACAACATTGTAAAGCAACTATATCCCCCCAAAAAAAACATTAAAAAAATAAAGTCCAGCATCTTACATTTCTAAATCAGATCAGTCTTGAATATGATGAAACAAAGAAGGAAATAAACTTAATTAAAAGTGAAATAACTTGCCAAGACAGTGGCAGACCATCAAATTGGAGGAAATGAGGAAGTCTCCAGGGATCAATTATTTATTTACGGTTTCATTTCAGAATAGTAAAGAGGACATTGAAGACATCTGTTTATCCCTGGCTTGGACGCTTCTGCCCCCTCCTCGGCCAGGAAGGTGGAGTGAGGTGGGAAACTGTGTGAAATCTGTCTGAGCTTGGGCGGGGGAAAAAATAAGTAGAGAAAGCCGTGTTAATTTTGCAGTGGGGGTCAAAACCTAAAAAAGTGTTTAGCATGAAAGAAAAACCAGGTAAAGTCAGTGTCTCAAGCTTCAAATTAACCTACAGTGGAGCTTCGCTGTTGGCTTGCTTGCTTTTTTATTTTTTTCATTTTTGGTACCACAATGACCTACATAAAGAGTAATCTACAAATGCACATGAAACTGAACTGTTGCAGATACGAAAAGCCTGATGAGGAAAGTAAAATATTGTAGTGGTCCAAGGGGCTAGGGATGCGTGTTACCTTAAGGCAATAATAAAAGCAGGTTGGGCTTCCCTGGTGGCGCAGTGGTTGGGAATCTGCCTGCTCATGCAGGGGACACGGGTTCGAGCCCTGGTCTGGGAGGATCCCACATGCCGCGGAGCAGCTGGGCCCGTGAGCCACAATTACTGAGCCTGCGCGTCTGGAGCCTGTGCTCCGCAACAAGAGAGGCCGCGATAGTGAGAGGCCCGCGCACCGCGATGAGGAGTGGCCCCCGCTTGCCGCAACTGAAGGAAGCCCTCGCACAGAAACGAAGACACAACACAGCCAAATAAATAAATAAATAAATAAATTATAATTAAAGGTGCTAATAATTAAAAAAAAACTACATATGCATTTATCTTTAAAAAAAATAAAAATAAAAAAATAAAAGCAGGTTGACAGTCTGACAGGTGTGCTGTGAAATTATCATGACCACATTGAGGCTATTGTGGTATTTTTTTTAAAAAATAGACACTGCTGTAAGGAACACTGAGAGCCGCATCTAACAAGGTAAAAATAGGTGCCTATCCTCAGATGCACTGATTCAGACACTGGGGTGCTTTGTTCTGAAAATCATATTGACTACAGATCTCTAGATTACGGAAAGGCAGCACTGCTCCTTCCCTGACTCCTGACGAAAAGCTCGCAGACGTTTACCAAACGCACCCACTTGAAGGAGGAAGAGGGTGGGCGAGGCCTGCAGGGAACAGCTGAGGGAAGGCAAGGGCTGCAGACAGAGGATGGGAAGCGTTCGGGTCATTTGTTCTGAAATGGCTCTGCCGCTGGTTCACTGTGAAACTCTGAACAAGTCATTTAGTCTCTGGGGGCCACAAAGTAAGGAGGGGTCAGCAAAGATGGTATCTCGGGGCCCTTTTAGCCTGAGCATTTTCTGGTTCTAATCTGAATCAAAGTCCAGAGCAGCTGCAAAGTTTGGTGAGCAATACTTTCCACACACACAGGCCCTCGCCGATTCCACACTTCGCAGACCCGAGGGCACCTGCGGGCCCCCTCTTTCCCCTCTCAGCACCCCTCTTCCTCGTCCTGGGCCCCTACACACCCCTCACACAGGCACCCAGTGTTCTCATGCTGCCCCGAGACCCCAGCAGGACCCCTAGCAGGAGATACTCCTGAGAGCTGGCTCTTGGAAATAATGACATCCAAATCTGCATTCCTCTCCGCAGTGCCCAAAATCATGTTTAATTCGTAATCAGCTTTTAATAAGTGGTGCCTATGTGAATCTGTTGGATGATTAACAATATTAATATTAGCTTCCTATTTTAGAGTGTACCAAGTACTTATGTGTCAAACTCTATTCTTACAGGGGCCTTCTGAAATTTGATTATGAATGTACCTATTTAATAGGTGAGGAAGCTGAAACTCAGGGACACAGAAAGTCACCAAGGGGAGACCTGGACCCAGATCTCTCAGCATCAGATCCTGCTTCGTTCCAGACTATCTACAGCATCCCTGGTGCATCTACCCAACAGTGCTAGAAAGACTTTTACACTGACTCAGGTTCACACCTGGCCTTACCTGTCCCATCTCTAGGGAAATCAGCACAGGGAGACGGTCTCATGGAAGCCTGGCCCTCTCACCACCACCCCCAATTCTCTCCCACACTGTACTTCTGCCTGGACTCAATCTTGCCAATAGAAATGAGAGCCTTTCCTCGGGCCCCAGTCGAAGGTATTGGGAAAAGAGAGATCGGGGTTTCGTTTAGGAAGATGTGAACTCAGAGTTTGGCTGTTCTGATGGACCCTTCACTGTACGTGCAGACAAATGAGAAGGCATGAGTACTTCCCAGGCACAAGATGTGGGCCATTAAGGGTTGTTTTTTTTTTAAGTGTGGAAAGTTTTATTAACATTCAGTTGAAAAAGCTTTACACCTGTGGTACACCAAGAGAAACGGTTCTTAAAGAAGTGACTCTTTCAGGTTTGGTCCTTGGTTTTAGAAGTTGTGGAGCTGTGGTATTTTTTGTTAAGTGCTTTAAGAATCTTGGTCCAGGGCTGGTGATGTAGTGCCAGTTTCTGAAGTCGCTTGTTAGCAAGGCCACCTGGCGCAGCTGCTCTGCTGGGGCTTTGCCCACCGAAGCTTAGGGGTGGAAGGAACAGCCAGACACAGCCAGCAAGAAGAGAGGTGCCTTTGCACATGTCCAAAAGGTACAGACACAGATCTCAGCATTCAGAGCGTCTGTCTTCGGCTGACTCACCAAAGACCCTCATGAGAAGAAGCAACAGCTCTCATCACCTACCAGGCCCAGAAAATGCCAGAATCCATTCAAACAGTCCAAGACAAGGAAGATTTCTCCGGCCAGTTCTTCCTCTTTACCTCTCCTCTCCTGCCTTGGGAGAGAGGGCAGTGGGCAGAAACCACGGTTACCGAGCCGGAAGAGAAGACTAGAGCCTGCGGAAGTGAGGAACCCTGAAGAGGAAGCCTGTCTGTTTCTCTCCTTCTCACCCAAGCAGCCAGCACGCAGCCCATCTGAACCAGAGCGGGGAGAAGACTTACTCTGAATGGATTTTTGGATTATTCCAGTGCAACGCACATTTAAGTTGCTGAAATGAGACTTGAGGGGAAGACTAGAAGTGACAGGAGGACATATTCAATCATCTAAAAATAAACGGAAAAGTCACAGGACCTATGAGATTTCAGAGGCTGGAAGAATTAGCCCCACAGAGCAGGTCTGAATGGACAGTAGGTAAAAAAATAATAAGCATTTTTGTTTGGTTTTGTTGTACCCAGGAGTTCTGCTTGTTTACACACAAACATGTATTGGAGCCAAGATTATGTTGCACTTGGTGCCACAGCATTCATGAGAGATTTCGGATGCATCAGTCACCTGCCTTATATCACTGACCCTGCCACCCTGGCAGGTGCTTGATAAATATTTGTTGAATGAATGCACGCATTGGACTGTGGGTAAGAAACCCAACTATGACCATCCATCAGTGCGTGGGGCTGATTGATAAGAAGGCCTCATGGGAAGTATTTTGTCCAACAGTGATTGATGAAAATATGGTATCAGATTCTCTGTCTTGGGGCATTTTAGGAAGAGGCAAAAACAAGTTGACCAAGAGAGACGGCATCAAACCAGAGGCCATGAGGCAGCAAAAGGGATGAATAGCGGAAGCCAGGAGGCAGAGAAGAGCCGAAGAATCAGTGATGGGGTACGTAGTCTGTCACTATCACCAGGAACCGCTAGAGTAGTGACCAAGAGCTAAGCAGTCCTGGGGGTACCTAGAGTCGCTCTAACATCCTGGAGTTTCCGAGGGGTCCACAGGCTGCTGGGAGTTTTGTAGGCAACCCTGAAGTCAGCGCTGTGTCGGTCCTCTAACTCACAGAACTCACTCGAATTCACTCAGGGAGCCATCCTGACAGAGGTGGGAGCCCCCCGATCAGAAGTAGGGCCCAGGAACTTAAGTCTCCTGGATGCAGCCTTTCTTGCAATGATGCTGTCCAATCTCCATGAAGGTTGGCAATGAGGCAGAATCCTGGCTGCCTTGTTTCTCCGTGGATCCCCCAAAGCCCTGAGCCCAAAGAGTCTTGAGTGTGTCTGTGTGTGTGTGTGTGTGTGTGTGAGAGAGAAAGAGAGAGAGATAGAGAAATTAACTAAATCATTACAAAATATACCACACAGCTATTGGCATCAGACTGGTTGACTCACTGTTCCCTGCATACCTGATGTGTATTCCTGTCCCGGAACTTTGACTCATGTTCTCCTACCAGCCTGAAAGGCCCTCCCATATCTTGTAAACAACCCCAAAACCAACCAACCAATCCCCCCAAGGCCCAGCTGAACCTCCAACCTCCTGCGTGAGGCCTTCGTGGCCGGGTCAGGAGACCCTGCTCAGGGATGCTTCCCTCCACATCCTGTCTTTTAAAATACAGGTGTTCAGGCTTCCCTGGTGGTGCAGTGGTTAAGAATCCGCCTGCCAATGCAGGGGGCACGGGTTCAAGCCCTGGTCCGGGAAGATCCCTCATGCCACAGAGCAACTAAGCCAGTGAGCCACAACGGCTGAGCCTGCACTCTAGAGCCCGCAAACCACAACTACTGAAGCCCACGCGCCTAGAGCCTGTGCTCCGCAACAAGAGAAGCCACCGCAATGAGAAGCCTGCGCACCACAACGAAGAGCAGCCCCCGCTCGCTGCAACTAGAGAAAGCCCGCGCGCAGCAACGAAGACCCAATGCAGCCAAAAATAATAAATAAATAAATTTTAAAAATAATAATAAAATAAAAGACAGGCGTTAAAAGCAGGCTCAAATAACCAGAGCCCAAAGATGCTTGGAGCTGGAGTAGGCACCCCCTGAGGTGTTTTGTGTATAGCTCTTGACTCACTGTCAGAGAAGTGCCCTTGGAGGGTGGGAGTTGCTCCCGGGACCCATCTGGGAGGTGGGGTGATATCCCCCAGGGAGACAGGAAAGAACCTATTCTCTGCCTCAAAGTCCTCTGCCTTCTGTGTCACTTCTGTTGTTGATGAAGCTTCGTGAATAGAATCCATTGTTAGAATGCATTCTAACTGAAGGGGTTGCTGGGTCAGCCCCTGGGTGGCAAGCAGGGAGTAAAAGGTTTCCTTAGGGAAAAATCTTGCCAAGTACTGGCACTGTGCTAGGGCCTTTATGTACATTTTTTCACTTATTCCTTAGAGCAACCCTATGAGGACAGCATAACTGCCCCCTTTTTATAAACAAGGACACTGAGGCTTAGAAAGATTATATATCTTGCCTAGAGTCTTTAAGAAAAAAAGACATTTGATTGCAATGCCTGTATCGCAAACAGCATCACGGCTGAGCAGGTGGGTTCTGGCGTTAGACTGTGCAATTCACAGCCCAGCTTCACCACTACGTGACCTTGGACTAGTCACTTAAACACTGTGCCTCAGTCCCCTCAGTTCTAGAATGAGGACAATAATAGGGCCAATGCTCATAGGGACATTATGAGAAGTAAATAAGGGATGACATGCAAAGCACTTAGAAGACCACCTAATGTGTAACAGGCACCCACTAACCTATCAGCATTGTTAGTATACTAATATTCCCAACAAATAATTTAGAGACCTCTTTGATAGGAAAAATAATTCTTTCTGAATTATTTCTGTCTGAATTGATTCTATCTGAATTCTATCACCAAAGGGGGGGACCAAACTTAAATACGAACAATCAGAAAAAAATACATAAACTCTACCTCATTGATCTTATTCAGCTATAAAACCAAAGTATAGATATAGTTTGTAAAAGTTAATGCAATAGGTCTTCCCTGGTGGCACAGTGGTTGAGAATCCGCCTGCCAATGCAGGGGACACGGGTTCGAGCCCTGGTCCAGGAAGGTCTCACATGCCGCAGAGCAACTAAGCCCATGTGCCACAACTACTGAGTCCACACACCACAACTACTGAGGCTGCGCACCACAACTACTGAGCCCGTGTGCCACAACTACTGAAGCCCACGTGCCTAGAGCCTGTGCTCCGCAACAAGAGCAGCCACCGCAACGAGAAGCCTGCGCACCAAAATGAAGAGTAGCCCCCGCTCTCCGCAACTAGAGAAAGCCCGCGCACAGCAACGAAGACCCAGTGCAGCCAAAAATAAATAAATAAAATAAATTTTTTTTAAAAGTTAATGCAATAAAACTACAAAAATAATAACATTAAAATTAACAATATTAATTTTATGTGACGATGACACTGAGAGGCTGAAATTAAGCCAGCACTCCCAGTGTAAATGTGTCCTGATGACCACAGTATAAATTCTTTTGAGTTTATCATGGTTAGATGACCATGTACATACAGTGTGATGACTCAATGTACATACAGTGTGATGACTCAACCCATCCACTACTTTTCTCTATTGTAATTATCAAAGAGGAATCAGTTATGTGTCTTGATGCATTTGACCTTCATTTGTCGTAAATGCTTAAGTATGCCTCAGCTCTCTTCTGATAGCACGTGACAAAGTAATTCCACTAGTGCCGACACAGCCATGAACAAAATGTACCACAAGATCTGTGCTTCAACACTACCCAATAGAACTTTCTGCAGTCTTAGAAATGTACGATATCTGTGCTGTACAAAAGGATAGCCAATAGCCATAAGTGGCTATTGCTTGAAATGTGACTGAGACTGAGAAACTGGATTTAAATATTTTTCATATTAATTACTTTATTTTAGTATTAAACAGTCACATATGGCTACCACGCTGGAGAGCAGAGCTTTGAAATCTCAGGATGGTACTCAGTTATAGGCAGTCATCTATATGATCTATAAAAATTATATATATATACCAAAACAACATACAAGCATATGTGTGTATATAGACACAAAACTTTCAAATGTGTAGCAAGAATCTTCAGACTACTGATAATTTCACAATTTGCGGGATACTATATTACAGTACACTGCATTCTTTCTGTTGGGACGATTCACTCAGGTCCAGTCCTAAATGCCAAGGTCTCTACGCCCCCAGAGCAGACCTAGTAGTGGGTAAAAGGTAGAGAATCTAGGGATAATATTGCCATATTCTGCATCTAGCAGGCCATGCCAAGAGTTTGGGTGTTACATTTTACAAGAGACCTCAAAGAACTAAAGCTCTTTGAGAGGAGGGTTATCAAAAAAATAAAGGGAAACCAAATTAAGTCAGACCATAATAGTCAAAAGAATTGGCGATGTTTGTCTTGGAGAAGACATTACAAAGAAGGAAAAGAGAAGCTATGGTCCTGTGGACAAATACTTGGAGGCTGCAGTTACGGGAAAGGGAGATGACACTTGTTTCAATTCACTTGAAGTTAGAGAAAACGGAACACTGGCACAAGAAAAAATGAGATTGACTGTAATTAACAGAAGAAAGACACATGTGAATTGTATCTAAATCAAAATTAAAAAGAAAGACTCTTCTAGCGACCATGTTGTCTCAGTGAATAAAGAAACAGTGCATTGAACACAGCCTTTCATCCACTGCCTTCTCAACCTCACTTAATTTTTTTAAGAAAAATATATTATTTAAAAGAACAAAGTGAACAAGGAAAGAGACAACAGAGGTGAGAGATGTTAACAAATTTGGAAGCTGGAAAGCAGTTGAAGAAGACTTGGCACAGTGGAGAGAGCAATCCTAAGCCTGAGACCTATTTATTTCCTAGAATCTCAGAAAGGAACAGAAATGTGAATTGCATGAGAGACCCTAGAAGGCAATGGTGTAAGGTTGAGCTGAAGCTGGGGGGACAGGTTGAAACTCTTTAGAGGTAGGTAAGACTTTCTGGAGAGCTTCTCCATGCAGCCAAGATACCACCCTGATAGCCAGCAGAGAAATAAAGATTTGCTCTCTAGAAAGGGTAACCTTGGTTGAGAAGAGCTGGACTCAGGAACCCCCAGTGGAGGGTGCAGATAAGTCATTATAACAAAAAGTGGGAGATAAAGTCCCCGTATTTAATGGGGAGACCTTCCCCCACCCCAGTCTCCTTCCCTCCCCTCATTTCCAGAATAATTATTTCTCCCATGGCTGGAGATTATAGGATTCCTTTCCGAGGAAGCTGGTCAGCCCAAGAGAAAAGGCCAAGAGACCCAGTTATTTAGGGGCCTCCATGGAAATGGCTGGGTTCCCACCTCTTTACCCTTAAGTGAGTCCCACTAATGTATCAACATAAGCCCATTCCAAGAACTCAAACTTCCCAATCATCATCTTACTGTCTCACCAACATATAAACAGATAACCAAGAATCGCCAAGCACTTGAAGAAAAGCTCTAGCCTAAAACACAGACACCAAAATAACACAGTGGGGAAAAAAAAAAGAACTGAGAGAAAACAAAAACAAGAGAGAAAATATGAGGAACAGAAGAAAACTAAATAATAATAAAAATAATTATTATCTTCAGAAACACAAAAGGAAGCATTGCATCCACATTATATCCATGAACAAGACATGGATGCTATAAAAATGCAGAGAGCATTCAGAGAAGAAAAAACTCATTGGGAAGTTTAAAACATTGATTAAAAAAAAGTAAAAAAAACTCAATAGGTTGAAAAATAAGGTTAAATCTCCTAGAAAATAGGTCAAAAGGAGAATTTAGAAAATGTTAGAAAAAAGTTTCAGTCCTGAGGTTCAACGTCCAAATAAAGGAGTTACAAAAGGAGAAATAAAGAGATCAAACGGGAGGAAGTTCTGAAAGAAACAGTGCAAGAAAACGACTCAGAACTAAAATACTGTTTTCAGTTCGAACAGACTATTTTGACACCCAGTAAAATGAATGAAAAAAGAGATCCTTATCAAAGCACATAATAAAGAAATTTCAGAACACTGGTGACTGAGAGAGAGAGAGAGAGAGAGAGAAGTTGATCCAAAAACCTTCCATAGAGAAAAAAGAGGTCACCTACAATAGCCAACTGTTCATCATAACACTGAAAGCTGCAAGACAATGGAACAATGTCTTCAAAACCCTAAGAGATAAGTCATTATAACAAGAAGTGGGAGATTAACAAATTTGAACATAAAATTCCATAACTCACCAAACTATCATTCAGGTGTTAGGATACAATAAAAAATTTCCCAACAATTTAGTTCTCAAAAAATTCCTCTCCCATGCACCCTTTATCTAGAGGACCTATCTCACCCAAAATAGGTATGTGGGGGGTTGGGGGTGGGGAGGGGTTTACACCAGGGGCAGGAACTTGAGCAAGGAAGACAAAGACGGAGGAACTTGGAACAGAGGGCCCAGCCGAAGAGAGCATGAAGGAAAGGGAATTCCCAGAGTAATTCTAGAAAGAATCGTGAGATATAGCTATGCTGTAGTGCAGGCCCAGAGAGCAGCCAGCTCCGACCACAGCAGGATGACAAGGGCTACAGGAAGGTTCATCCTGAAGGGAAAAAACCAAGGACACACGTGGAATACCTGGTGTGTTGAAGTGCATTAAAAAGAGATTCAGTTCTGGGACTTCCCTGGTGGTCCAGTGGTTAAGACTCCGTGCTTCCACTGCATAGGGTGCGGGTTCTGATCCCTGGTCAGGGAACTAAGATCCCACATGCCACGCAGTGTGGCCAAAAAAAAAAGGGAGATTCAGTTCTGTCCGCGATCTGAGGGTGAATTAGGGATACAGAGAAAATGAAACTTATCAATAAACGAGGTAATTACCAATTCTAGATAAAATAAAAATGTGTTCAAAAATGCAAAGGTAATCATAACACATTAAATAGATCCACTGTGACTAATAGTCACTTGTCAATAATTATGTAAATTTAGAATGAATCAAACTGAGAGTTATCACCTAATTGGAAGAACAGGGGGACAGCAGAGGAGGGTCTGTGAATGTGGGAGTAGGTGAAATAAAGCCTCACCTTTATCAGTGGGAAGCCAAAAGACAGTCTCAAAATTTTTAAATTAAGAAGGATCAGCATACAAATCTACTTGAGATATATTAAGGAAAAACAGCTGAAGAGTTTTTAAATTATGTGCATTTATTACACTGAACACACATCTAATATACACATACACACAGATGGAGGGGGAGAGAGAAAGATGCCAGATAGATAGATAGATAGATAGATAGATAGATAGATATGATGGATATGGATAGATAGATAATAGATGGATGGATAGATAGATAGATCACAGATAGATGAAAGAAAGAAGGAAGAAGAAAAGATGGGAAGGGAAGGGAGAAAGGGAGGAAGGTAGGAAGAACGCTCCTCGGGAGGTAGGGAGTTCCCTGGAGCTGGAACTAATCAAGCACAGAATGTAGAACCACTTTGTCAGAGGCACTGAGAGGGTTTTCAAACATTAGCTTCTAGTTATAATGGAATCAGTCACCACGTCTCCCTCTAACCTCTAAGATTCTACAAGGAGTCATCAGAGTTTGGATGCAGAGGGCCATTGACAGTTCCTGGATTGAGTGCCAAGACTGGGTGAGCAGTGGGGAGCGTTCCGTAAGGAGGAGCAGACAGGTTCCCGTCCCCCTGACTGTAGCAGCCCAGGGGCTGGGGAAAGAAGAGGAGGAGAGGGTGGCAACAAAGAAGGAAGCATGCTTAGCTCTCTTCCTGTCTCCTTGAGGGAGTCAGCGAAGCCCCAACTGATCTCAGAGAGGAGGGAGTACATGGGGGTTTACACCAGACAGTGTTCTAAGCAGCCCTGCCAGCTTTTAGGTCGTAGTATCCTCTAGCAAGAAACAAATATCAAGAAATTTTACCAATCTAAAACTTTTTCATACTTGAAGTCTGATTATGCCTCACAGATTTTAGGGCTGCATCTTTTCCTTTCTTTTTAATAAACCCAAAGTTTCTCTGAATTCACATGTGGTCCTTTACAATGCAAACAGCAGCATGTAATTAATTTCAAAACAGGGATGTTGTTATTTGGAAAAAGTCTGTTTAAAATCCAAAGGGGGAGAGAATTTCTCTGCCAGTGTTCGTAGTAATGACCACACGTTTTTTTCCAGTGCTGCAGGCTTTAAGAAGCTTTGGGTGCCCAACCAAAGATATAAATCTGAAAAACAAGTGGAAAATCTAAGTCCAGCAAAGCCTACTCAGATTTCAGTCAGTATTTCAAAACATCAACAGATGATAGCCACCCAAGAGAAACTAGAAACTACTCATTATGAACTGCCCTCAGGGGTCACACAGATTGCCCATCCCACCAACCCACCCCCCCCCCACCAGGGACAAGATACCCACTCAATGTTGCCACAGAAATTGTGATTTTTAAGGTTTTCCTCTGAGATGTCATTTGTTGTATGGTAAGGTGGAGACCTCTGGTGTCCCCAGATTGTAATTCCTCCAAAAATAAATTACACTGTTGGCATTTGTGATGGTGATTTTATCAAAAGGAAAGTTAACTCTACTAGCTGGATTTGATCCTAAAATGGCTGAACCCCAGAGTGGAATAAAAAGAAGAATCTTTCATATTTTTCATTCATGATATGTCTGGTCAACCATATCAAGAGTCCAACTTGCTTTATCATGGTGAATATTTGACTCCCCCAGAAGGTATATTTGCCAAGTAGACTATAAACTGGTCCAATCCTTTTTCAAAAGAGAAAAACATTAGACAATTGCCAATAACGTAGCTCCACCCATACTGTGACCCCACCAATCCCAGTACAAGATTTTCAAATGGGTAACCAAGGGACTCAATACTGTTTACTTAATGGATAATTTGTCCTTTCTCCACTGCCTTAAAAGTCTATCTATGTCATGTATTATCTTGTCACACGTATCTTGGAATATTGTCTGTTGTAGTATAGTGAACTATTTATTCTTCTACCAAGAACCAATTGTTTTGATTATTATCACTTTATAATATGCTGATATCTTGCAAGGCAATCACTCTTTTTCAAAAACTTCTTTTCCATTCTTACACATTTTCCATTACAAATTAACTTTTAAATTAGCTTAAACTGCCCTTTTCAAACTGCCACTTTTATTAGGATTGCACTGAAATAAACTGATTTGAGGATAAGGAATTTCCTTCACATCTTCAAGCAAATTCCAAGATGACTAAACTCTCCTTTACCTAACATGGCTTCTTAAATTCTTCTTACCATAAGTTTATCACATTTAAAAGCCTCTCCTCAACATCCAGCTATTGCCTGGGTTCATAGGCCAATTTTGCCAGTGACTAACTGAATACACTTGAGGAAGGTACTCAGATGCCAGGCATTATTGTAGGTGCTTAGTTAAAAGTGTTAATACCTGTAAAGTACTTAGAAGCACGTGTGGCCGTAGTAAGCAAATACATGTTAGCTATTATCATCAGTATTATTATCACTATATAAATCCTTTGCTTGTATCTTTCTGCGCTATGTTAAGAAATGGCCACTGGGTGACACTGATAAGTAGCCATATCATAAGGTAAATTATGTGCTAGACCAGGGAGGTCAGGAAACATTTTCTGTAAAGGACTAGGTAGCAAATATTTTAGTCTTTGCAGGCCATAGAGTCTCTGTGGCAGCTACTCAACTCCGCTGTAGGAAAGCGGTCATATCCAATATGAAAACAAATAGGAATTCCACTATAACTCTATTTACAAAACAGAATTTCTCTAAAGACTAGAATTTGCCAATCCCCAGACAAAATCAGGAAGTCAGTTATGTCTGTTTATGATGTCCCTCTATTGTCTTACAGTGATCCCTTTTGTCTTTTTTTTTTGCATCACAGGAATTTGTTTCACCCTCAGGAAAATATTGCACTCAGAGATTTCCCATGTCAGAGTGATGTTTCTGCAATAACTTCTGCGCAATGGTAAGTTTTCCCAAGAGGAATGAGAGAAAGAATAACCACAGCTAACATCTTTGAGTGCTTCTTATGGGCTAGGGAACCTTCTACATGCATTAAATGCATTAATTCATTTAATCTTCACAACTACTACAAAAGATAGGTACTAAGATTATCCTCAATTAACTGATGAGAAACTGAAGTACAGAAAGGCTAAGTAACTAGGCCAAGGTGACATCACTCTTAGAGAATTGGGCTATGAACTCCAGACTCCTCTCTCATTATGCTAGAGACAAAAAACAGTACTTATTGCCTAAAAACCTTTGGATTTTCCCATAAAACGCAAAGACCAAAGCACTTACTCTCTCTAATAAGCCTGTAATGTTTCTCAAAAGGAGTTATTGGCATTTGGGGAAGGACCATTATTTGATGGGTAGAACAGCTCAACTTATTGTAAGACATTTTGCCCCCTGGCCCCCAAGCACTAAGTGCCAATAATGCCCAAGACCACCATTCCTAGGGCCATTTTCAAAAACCAGAAATGCCCTTATGCATTTCCAAATACCACTGCTAATTAAAGCCCTGGTTGTGAAGCTGTTTGGGGTCAACCTTGGCAGCTGTGGACCTAGAAATAAAGCTCCACCCTCTGCCCTAGATTTCATCCCAAGAAGGCGACAGGCATTGAAGAAAAAGGTATTTTCTTGTCGGCCTCACTCAGACAGTATGCTGAAGAGTCCCAAACAGAGAACGGGCTGTGGTCTCTGGCACTTGAAATTCCAATTTAGGAGCTTTGTTCATTTACTTAAGGGTTTACATCACTTTAAAAGCGCATATCCTGCCAAAGTGGTAACATATTGAATAATCCCATAAATATCCCTTCATAAGAACAAACTGCAAATCATCTCAAAATCAACCAATTCATACATGAAGACGTTTATTGAGGAGTGAGTACCCAAAAAGTGTTAAGGGGACAGCCTGTGCTCTGTCCCCATGACCTTTTCCCATAGTTAATGAGCTACTGCCAGACTTCTTCTAATGGACAGTAGTCCAAAGTTAAATGAGGTCTCTCAAATTTTGTGTTTGTCATGGCATCACCCAGCCTTTTTAACACATTTCACCAAAGGCATGATGAACTAACCTTTCTACATCACAAGACTAGTAATTTTTCCATTGGAGGAACTGCATGAACAAAGAAACTTCCATCTTGTTCTGCTACCTTAATCCTAGCTATTTCATCCCTTGCTTGAAAATTATAGCTTTTCAGTAGATCAACATTCTTGCTATAATATCCTCCATGCTACAAACTTGGAAATAGTCTTCTGTAGGTTTACTCACTTTAACCTAAATGGAGGAGAATATATTACAGTTATCAAAACTGTGGTGTTGGAAAGTTCTTTCAGGAATAGCTAAAGTGGAATTCCAATTAGAAATTCCAAAACCATATGTAAAATGAACAAGAAATAAATATTCCAGCTTCTGGGGAGGGGTGGAGAACACCAGTATTAAGTCCTGTTTTATGAGGTTCTAAGAAGCAACAAACATCTGGATTTAATCTTTCTTCCATAAGTCCTCTTCAAGCCAACTCAGACTGGGTGATGAGAAATGTCCTTGGTCACGTAAAACCCTTACACCAAATTTCCTTTTACCCCTCTCCATTACCGTGAAAATGAAAGCCACAATGAAATTCTGTTACACATCCACCAGATGGACAAAACTTAAGTTGGACAAGGCAATGAAGCTGCAAGAATTCTCGCCCACTCTTGATGGGAGTGTAAATTAGAACAATTGCTTTGGAAAAGAGTTTAGCATTGGCTATAAAGTTAAACTTGAACATGTCCTACAACTCAGCCATTCCATTTCTTGAGAAATTCTTGCTCAAGTTATTAACCAGAAAGAATAAGAATATATCTCATATTATAAGAATATATATAATATATAACAATATATTATATGTAATATATATTATAAAAAGTGTAAGTATAGCAAAATTATTCATAATAGCAAAAACCTAGAAACAACCTAAATACACATCAACATTTGAATGAATATATAGTAATACCTAATGAATGAATACACCTAAGTGTTGAGCAGCAATAGCTTCTAACATCTACAAAGGAAAGACCACTAGATTTTATTTGTGTCATGAAAAACATAACACTGTCTCTAACATAGCCTTGCCAAAAATAAATAAATAAATTCCGAGTCTAGTTGAAACTCTATATCCAAGTACTAATTCATAGGAAATACAGAACACAGAAAAATGTGTCAAAGTATACCCCCATGGATATCATCAGCAAGATCCAAAGTAGGCAATTCTATAAGACAAAGCTTTTCTTCAATAAATAAATTGTAAGGGGCAGAGTGGAGATAAAACTATAGATTTAAGAAGATGTAGGGCTTCCCTGGTGGCGCAGTGGTTGAGAATCTGCCTGCCAATGCAGGGGACACGGGTTCGAGCCCTGGTCTGGGAAGATCCCACATGCCACGGAGCAACTGGGCCCGTGAGCCACAATTACTGAGCCTGCGGGTCTGGAGCCTGTGCTCCGCAACAAGAGAGGCCGCGATGGCGAGAGGCCCACGCACCGCGATGAGGAGTGGTCCCCACTTGCCGCAACTAGAGAAAGCCCTCGCACAGAAACGAAGACCCAACACAGCCATAAATAAATAAATAAATAAATAAATAAATAAATAAATAAATAAAAGAACGTGAATTTCTTAAAAAAAAAAAGAAGATGTAAAAGACATCAACTAATCACAGTGTGTGGATCTTATCTGGATCCTGACTTTTTTTAAGCCATAAAAAACACAATCAAAAGTGAGATGAGTCATTGGAAATTTGAACACTGAAGATCTGATGGTACTAAGAATTATTGTTAATCTTGGCATGATAATGGTATCATTTTTTTAAATTCTTTACAGAAATTTAGAAAGACATATACAATATTTTATGTATTTAGAGATACAGTGCAATGATATGATATATGGCATTTGCTTCAAGGTAATACGGGTGAGAATGGATTAGGGGGGAACATAGATGAAACAGGATTGGCCATGAAATGGTAATTATTGAATCTAGATAATGGGTACATGGAGATTCATTATACCATTCTGCATGTGTGTATGGTTGGAATTCTTCATGTAATAAAAGGTTGCGTGAAACAGACAATTATGTATAGTATATTCATTCAATGAAATATAAATATAGCAGCTAAAATGATGTACATTTCATGTATCAGCATGTTTGTATCACAAAGACATAAAGATGAGTTAAAGAACTAAGTTACGGGTGGGTGAATATATACACTTTGATTCCATAAATGAAAAGCTCATAAACAAAAGTAAAAAGAAATAAAAAGTTAATTTAAAAAATAAAAGGAAAGGAAAGAAATGAAAACAAAACTCAGATAGTGGTCACCTCTGGGGGAGTAGGGAGGGACACGGAGGGTTCCTTAGATACAGTTATACCTCACTTATTGGTCTTTTTTGTGGATATATGGATATTTATTTTGTTATTTTTCTCTGAACTGTACATTTACAGTTTATATGCTCGTTATATATACTATATTTTTTTTAATTTTTAAAGAAAATATTTTACCACCAACACATCATCAACCCTAGTAGCCTTATAACATCATATGTTAACTGAGAACTAGGTGTATAGCTTGCCAAATTTAAATAAGACTGCCTAAAGATTAGCATCCATAGGTTTTGGGTTTTTTTTTTTTTAATGGTTTACAATTCATATCCTATTCAGAACCTTCAGGGAATAATTCGCACCAGTCAACAGAGCTCTGCTGATTCCTCAGAGTTAATTATACAAGTACCAGAAACATTATAATTGTTTTTGACAGAAATATCTGTAAGTTGTACTGTGCAGTTCCCTAAATTAAGGTTCAGTTTGTCTTACTGACTCAGGGTAAGCATCAGAATGAAGATACCTCCAAGGGAATTATAAGTTATGTCTACACTGAGGATTACTGACTGAAAGACTACTGCCTCCCATGGTAGTTCTCAAATTCATTTAAAAAAACAAAAGAAGAAAAGAAATCCCATGTTTATGTGTGAAGTTTTGATTACTAATTTATTCAACAAAATGTAGTGAGTGTCATGGCAGGGCTGGCTATCCATTCTTCGATATCCTTTTTCCTTTATTCCTGAGCACACAACTAGGCTGGATTTCACAGTGCTCCTTGCAGTTAGATGAGGCCGTGTGCCTAAGTCCTCGCCAATAAAATGTGGGAGAAGATAATGCAAGTTTCTTCTAAGCCTGGCTCATAAAACCTCCCATGAGACTCTCCACCCTCCTTTTTCTGTCTAACAGGATATTTACATCTAGGGATACTATGGAAGTCACATACTGAATGTGGCAGTGTCTCTATTGGCCTGGTTCTTTGGATACCGCATGGAGCAGAATTCTCCAGCCACCCAACTATCCATCAAGAACATACACTTTGTATAGTTACCATATTATCCAGCAATCCCACTCCTGGGCATATTTTATAGACAGAACTATACTTCAAAAAGATACATGCAGCCTAATGTTCACAGCAGTACTATTCACAATAGCCAAGACATGGAAACAACCTAAATGTCCATTGACAGATGAATGGATAAAGAAGATGTGGTGTATACACACACACACACACACACACACACACACACACAAACACAAAATGGAACACTATTCAGCCATAAAAAAAGAATGAAGGGACTTCCCTGGTGGTGCAGTGGTTAAGAATCCACCTGCCAATGCAGGAGACACGGGTTCGATCCCTGGGAAGACCCACATGCTGCGGAGCAACTAAGCCCGTGCGCCACAACTACTGAGCCCGCATTCCACAACTACTGAAGCCCATGCACCTAGAGCCCGCGCTCCGCAACAAGCCACCTCAATGAGAAGCCCATGCACTGCAACGAAGAGTAGTCCCTGCTCAACGCAACTAGAGAAAGCCCACGAGCAGCAACAAACACCCAATGCAGCCAAAATTTTTAAAAATATAAAATTTTAAATTTTAAAAAGAAATAATAAAGAATGAAATAATGCCATTTGCAGCAACATGGATGCAATGAGAGATTATCATACTAAGTGAAGTAAGTCAGAAAGAGAAAGACAAATACCATATGACATCACTTATATGTGGAATCTAAAATATGACACAAATGAACTTATCCATGAAACAGAAACAGATTCACAGACATAGAGAACAGACTTGTGGTTGCCAAGGAGGAGGGGGGATGGGGGAGGGATGGAGTGGGAGTTTGGGGTTAGCAGATGCAAACTATTATACATAGAATAGATAAACCAAAAGGTCCTACTATATAGCACAGAGAACTATATTCAATATTTTGTGATAAACCATAATGGAAAAGAATATAAAAAAGAATGTGTATATATGTATAACTGAATCACTTTGCTGTACAGCAGAAATTAACACAACATTGTAAATCAACTATACTTCAATTTTAAACAAAGAACATACATTTTGAACTTAACATGAGCAAAAAATGAAGTTCTATTATGTTGGCACTACGAGTTCTTCTCTTACAACAGCTAGCACTAACTAATACAAGTGCCCACAATGAGGCATTATGCTAGGGACACACCTTAAACAAAACAGACATCAGTTTCTGTCCGTATGGAGCTTACAGTCTCATAAAGTAAACAGACAAATGTATAGTGAGTGATCATGTTAAGGGCTTTGTAAAGAAGGAGGAAAAAGAGGAGAAGAAAGAGGGATTTATGAGAAGCAATAACAAGAGAAACAAATTTTTAGATAGGAGGTCAAGTAAATTTTCTCCAAGTCAGTGATATTTAAACTGAGACTTGATGAATAAGTAGGCATTTATCAGATTTTTTTAAAAAAGAGAATAACAGTTTGTCCAGCAGAAGAAAGAATAAATGTAAAGCTACTGAAGTAGGAAAAAGATTGGCACATTGACGAATCTGGAGGAGGGTCAGTGTGGCTGGAGCTTGAGTTAAGAGATATAGATAGGGCATACCACGTAGAGGCTTGTAGGTGGTATTAAGCTAACATTGTTTCTCATTGCAATGGGAAGCTACTGAAAGTTTTAAACATGGGAATAATGTGATCAGATTTATATCTATATATAAAAGGTCACTCCATGTGATATGGGGAGAATAGTCTGGAGTGGAGAGGAGTGAAACTGGGGAATCAGACAGAAAGCTGCTGCAAATTTCCAGACAAGAGGGGAGGCAACTGTAAAAATAGAAAGAAACAAAGTTGTTACCAAGGAACAGGTAAAATTGCTGAAAGCCAAAGATAAAGGATAAAGTCTTAAATGTAGAATAGAATTTGGTGATAGATTACATGCGAAGGCAGAAAAGAGAGGTGCCATGAACAAGTCCCAAGTTTCTGGCATGAGCAGCTGTTAGGAATCATTACTTAAATAGGGAAAAAAAGAGGTCTGGGGTGAAAAGCAAGATGTCCAGGTGGTGATGTTAATAGATAGCTAGCATATGATCCTGGAGATTAAAGATTTGGGGTGAAAGTTTTAGAATTGGGAGTCTGAGCATATGGAAACTGTCTAAAGGCATCAGGAAGGGTAATATAACCTATAGAGAAGGTGTTGGAGGGAAGAGGCTAAGTGCAAGGATTGTGTTTTCTTTTAACATTTTAAAGATGTCCTTCCATGGTCTCCTAGCTTGCATTGTTTCAGATGAAAAATAATCTGTTATCATTGTTTTTCCCCTATACGTATTCTGTTTTGGGGTGTTTTTTGGGGGGTGTTTGTTTTTCCTGGCTACATTTAAGACTTTATCTTTGGCTTTCAGCAATTTTACCTGTGCCTTGGTATGATTTTCTTTGAATTTATTCTGCTTGATGTTTGTTGAGTTTCTTCAATCTGTAATTTGATACTTTTTGCCATTTGGGGAAAATTGTTGGTCAATATCTCTTCAATTACTGTTTGCCTCATTTGCATGTGGTTTCCTTATTTTAATACTATTACCATGAAAGACTCACTGCGTGAACAGTGGGCAATAGAGTGGGCAAGGACAACTTGGGCAGATGCCTTTGATCAGATTCTTATGTGTTCTTGTGTCCTTTCATTTTTGTGGCTTGAACTAAATAAGCTATTCCATCCTTCTGTCTATTTTCTATCATTGCTTTATACCTCACTCCAATTTCTAGTGTTTGTATGTGGTGCCTTTCCTTATTCCCATGCAATTGATTTCCCTCTTTGATCAATACTTCTGATGCAATACCCATGTCAAGTATGTATGTTACAAACATTATCTACTGTCTTATAGCTTGGCTTTTAAATTTGTCTGATCTCTTTTGTTTAGAAAAAATTTTAATATTAGTGTGGCCAAATTTACCAGTCTTTTCTTTTATGGCTGAGGATATGATGATATGCTTCTACATTTTATTTTGACTTCAAAATTCTTATCCAACTGGAATTTACTTTGTGTGATATAGTGATATAATTTTACTTCTTTTTTCTATTTGGATAACCAGTTGAATCAGGACAATTTATTGAATGGATGGTCCTTTCCCTACTGCTTTATAATGCCATTCTATCATTTACCAAGTTTCCATACATACACAGATCCATCCTAGTTCTCTTCTTTGTTCCTTGTTTCTCTCTCTCTCTTTCACACACACACAAACACACACACTTTTATAAATGTGTCCTGATGTCTAGTTTCACAAATATCATCCCTTGCCCCACCCTGTCCTTTTAATTTTAATTTTGTCTTGCCATTCTTGGCCTGAATATGCATATGCATTTGGGGATCAACAGAATGCCTGATACAATGGAGTGCTCGGTGAATATGTGTGGAATGAACAGTTGGATGGGTGAATTTTAAATCCTTTAGAACGATCTACCAGAAATTATAACTCTTTTTGGACTTGTGAAACAAAGAAATGGTTTCTGTGGTTTTTAAACTTTGCTCATTTATCTTTTCAAAGGGCTTTTATTTTACCTCCAAGAAAATAAAAGTTACACCATTTTGCATGTTCAATGTGTATTAGTCCCTTTCAACTGTATGACTGTCATCTCAGCAAAACAATTATTCCAGTTTTTTGTTCATCCTACCTTTTAGTTGCATCAGGGTTTTACATGTTAATTAAGTAATTAACTGTGTTAAATCATCAAACCTAAAATGAATATCTCCCCACTCACATGAGACATCCTCATTAATCTTATACTAAGTCAACCAACGATTTGCATATTGTACTAAAAAAGTGCTATTAAAAAAAACCTCTAGTTTCTCATCGCTTTGGCAGTGATGAATGAATAGCCTTTCTAATAATGATCCCTGGGGTGGTTGGTCTTCAGGGTGAACATATTATTATTAGACTTGCACAGAGATATCTATTAGTGTCATTGCACTTGTATTAGCCAGGATTCTCCAGAGAAACAGGACCAATAGGATATGTACAGATATACAGAAAGATTTATTATGAGAGATTGGCTCATGAGATTATAGAAGCTGAGAAGTTACACAATCTGCAAAAGAGCAGGAAAGCCTCCCGTGTACAGTTGACCCTCAAACAACACAGGTTTGAATTTCGTGAGACCATATATAAGCAGATTTTTTTCAATAGTAAATACTACAGTACTACATGACCCCAGTTGGTGGAATACATGGATTCCAAACCACAGATATGGAGGAACCTCAGATATGGAGGACTCACATATATGGAGGTAAGTTATACGTGGATTTTCAACTGTGTAGAGGGTCTATGACAGAGGCAGCATAATATATTCGCAATAAAAATAATAATAACTCACATTTATTGAGTCTTAACTTTGTGACAGGCCCTAAGTGTTGTGTTTTAGATTTAACTCATTTGCGACTTCCCTTTTGGCACAGTGGTTAAGAATCCACCTGCCAATGCAGGGGAGACGGGTTTGAGCCCTAGTGTGGGAAGATCCCACATTTCGTGGAGCAACTAAGTCCATGCACCACAACTACTGAGCCTGTGTGCCACAACTACTGAAGCCCACGCACCTAGAGCCTGTGCTCCACAAAAAGACAAGCCACCGCAATGAGAAGCCCGCGCACCAAAATGAAGAGTAGCCCCCACTCGCCACAACTAGAGAAAGCCCACACGCAGCAACAAAGACCCAATGCAACCAAAAATAAAAAATAAAAAAATAATTTTTGTTAGATTTAATTTGCTTAATACCTCCAATAATCCTATAACAGCTGCTAGTATTATTATTTCCGTTTTACAGATGAAGAAATCGAAACCCAGAGAGATTGAGTAACTGTCTCAAGATCATACCACTAATCAAAAGTGAAGCTGTCATTTGAACCCAGGCACTCTGATCCCACAGTCCATTGCCTTAGACAGGGAAGAATTTGTTATTCAATAAATGGAGCTAGGAAAATTGATTATCCATATAAAAATGTAATTAGTTCCCTACCTCACACCATACACAAAAATCAACTGTAGGTAAATTAAAGACTTAGTTGAAAAACTTTTTAACTTTCAAGAACATATAGCAGAATATTTGTCTTAAGAGTGAAAAAGGATTGCTTAAACACAGCACCACAAGATAAAACAAGCCATAAAGGGAAAATATATATATATATATATACACACACACATATATAATACATATTTGACTACATTAAAATGTAAAACTTGTATATGAAAAAAAGGATATTTTAAAAGTGAAAAGACAAGCCATACACTGGAGGAAAGTGTACAGCCACTGAAAAGTTCTTATCTATTGTAAAGAACTCATACAAATAAATAATAAAAAGACTCTCAAATCAGTAGAAAACTAGAACAACGATTTGAACTAACTATTCACAGAGAGGAAAATCAAATGACAGAAGTATGAAAACATGCTTAACCTCTCTATTAAGGAGGAGGAAACTTATTTTAAAAAATAAAATATCATTTCACATCAGACTGGCCCAAAGAATTAAATCAGACAAATACAAGTATTGGTGAGTATATGAGGAAATGGGAACCCTCATACACTGTTCCAAAGAGTATAAATGGGTAAAATTATTGAGGAGGGTAATTTGCATTAAAGGTGTACTTATGCTGTGACTTAGGTGGTCAGATGTAACTCTAGATAACTAATTTTCACTTTGTATAGTATTTCATGGGGCAAGCACGCTACCATCCTACTGATAGGCATTTAGGCTGTTTCTAATTTTTACTATTACGATATGGCAGTCAACAATGGTCGAGGTTTCTTTTTACACTCGTGTGAAAGTTCCTCTGAAGCACGGTGAGCATGAGCTGTACATGGGAATAATCCCCACCGTTTACTGAGAGCTTGGGTGCCAATTGTTGTACCTGCATTATTTCATTTAAAAGGGTAATCACTGTGTTATTGTAGAATTTAGGTTTCTTATTGCATCCAGAAATTCCGTGTTGATATAATCTGCAATTTTAACTTTAGCCACTAGGGGACAACTTACATTAACATTAATTTTACAACCAAATTCTGGAATCACAGGTTTGTGCTGAAAAGAACGTGGGGCCCCACTGTGCAAACTTTTCGCTTTTTTCTCCCACTTTGGGAGAAGGAAGCATTTATTACTTGCAGCAAGTAAGGAGAACAAGGATATTTCCCAAAGCATTGTCTCCCAAACTTTTCCTTTTAGAGATGCCAAAATAATAATAATAATAATAATAATAATAACCTGCTTAGTGGGTGGCGGAGACTGAACTAGAACAAAATTCTGAGACTTAAAAGAATAATCTTAGGGTGATGTTTGATATAAGTATCTTCTAAGGTCTTTCCAGTTCTAACATAAATTAATTCTAAACCAAGGACTTTCTGAAATGCTGCACATTTTAAATCCACACCATGTTTTAGACTTTGCTCTTTTACAAACCAGTCTCAGTTTCAAAGGGCACGGTTCTCATTATGCTTTTTCTCCACTTTGATAAAATATGAGCAGTGTTGGTTACGTCACAGGCCCAAAACAAATGGCCAAGCTGCCCTCAGAGATGGACCCTGGCTGTGCCAGCTCCAGCCAGCCAACATGCCTGACCTAGAACTCCACCAAGCTGAAATCATCATTCCAGCCAGATGGTCTCCTTGGCAACAGATGCCTTAGGTGTTGGGACTGTCACTGTTCCCGTGGGCTCAATGGGGAACATGGGCAGTTTGGGGAAGTAACTGGTACTCAGTTCAGAGCCTGGTACTCCCAGGAGTAGGGGTCTGCCTCGCCACCAACCCCTTATCCAGAATCATGCAAATGTCCTTTTGGAAAAAGCAGGACGAAAAACTGAGTCATCTACTAGGACCGGTTTGGAAGACACCAGGCAAATTCCCTCCTCCAAAATTTCTGCCTTTCCACCCACCCAGGTTAACATTTTACTATTAAAAATCTTTTTTGTTTGTTTTTTCTACTGAGATATAATGGACATATAACATTGTATCCATGTTGGTTGTACAGCATAACAACTTGATATGTGTGTATACTGCAAAATGATCATCACAATGGTTTAGTTAACATCCTAGATTGGAAAGAATTTGAGCGCTCAGGAGTCCCATGGTTGAAATGCCAATCACGTGTGATTAGAAGACCTGCCAGAAAGAGAACAGGCAAAGCCCTGGGTCAGGCTCCGGGGGATGTGGGGTGAGCAGTACACAAACAAGAAGAACAGCTCGTGAAAGCCCAATTGAGAAAATGTCAAACACAGGATTGCCTAGCGCACAGAGTTGCCAGAAGGAAAACTACTGCCCAGAACAAGCAGATCTGCTCGTTACTCAGGTATAAATATGGCAAATGGAATCCATTGTCAAACAGTCTGGCACTAAAGGGAATTTTTAATCTAAATTTTATGTGGGAATTTGCATAAGTCCTCTAGCTATTTCCTGCCTCAGTTTCCCTACAGTATCATGCTCTCTCTCCCTGATAATAGTAAAGATTTTGCCTTTAACTAACCTTGGCAAAGAAAGAGTCGAATTCTCTATTTTTTATTCTTACTACTAAAACTATGACCATAACGGCTGAAAACTGTCTCTCGGCTATCAGATCCATGGGTATTTTTTATTAGAAAGTTTGACTTTGGGGTTTTTTTCTTTTTTTCTGCCTGTAGCCTAGTATCTTCTGTCTTTTCTTCGTATGTACCTTAATGTCTTCTCACCATGAACATGATAAAATCGTGAAGACCTTTCTCAAAAGCCTTCATATTACACATAGCTGTTAGCCTAGAAATTCTACTCAGGAAAAAATAAATATTTGTGTCTGATTTTAAGAACAAAGTAATGCTCAGGCTAATCATTACTCATTCATTCATTCTTTCTTAAAATTTTTATTGAAGTATAGTTGATTTACAATGTTTCAGGTATACAGCAAAGTGATTCGGTTATACATTTTTTTCTTCTTTTTCAGATTCTTTTCCATTATGGGTTATTATAAAATATTGAATATAGTTTCCTGTTCTATACAATAGGTCCTTGTTGTTTATCTATTTTATATATAGGAGTGTGTATCTGTTAATCTCATTCCTAATTTATCCCTTCCCCCTCCCCTTTGGTAACCATAAGTTCGTTTTCTATATCTGTGAGTCTATTTCTATATTGTAAATAAGTTCATTTGTATCATTTTTTTAGATTCCACATATAAATGATATCATATGATATTTGTCTTTTTCTGACTTATATGCCCATCCATGTTGCTGTAAAGGGCATTATTTCATTCTTTTTTATGGCTGAGTAATATTCCATTGTATATATGTACCACATCTTCTTTATCCATTCATCTGTCCAAGGACATTTAGGTTGCTTCCATGTCCTGGCTATTGTAAATAGTGCTGCTGTGAACATTGGGGTGCATGTATCTTTTTGAATTAGAGTTTTCTCCAGATATATGCCCAGGAGTGGGATTGCTGGATCATTTGGTAGTTCTATATTTAGTTTTTAAGGATCCTCCATAGTGTTTTCCATTGTGGCTGCACCAATTTACATTCCCACCAACAGTGTAGGAGGGTTCCCTTTTCTCCACACCCTCTCTAGCATATACTGTTGTAGATTTTTTGATGATGGCCATTCTCACCAGTGTGAGGTGACACACCTCATTGTAGTTTGGATTTGCATTTCTCTGATAATTAGCGATGTTGAGCATCTTTTCATGTGCATTTTGGCCATCTGTATGTCTTCTTTGGATAAGTGTCTATTTAGATCTGCCCATTTTTTGATCAGTTCGTTTGTTTTTTTTGATACTGAGCTGTATGAGCTGTTTGTATATTTTGGAAATTAAGCCTTTATCGGTTGCATCATTCGCAAACATTTTCTTCCAGTCCTTAGGTTGTCTTTTGTTTTATTTATGATTTCCTTTGCTGTGCAAAAGCTTTCAAGTTTAATTAGGTCCCATTTGTTTATTTTTGCTTTATTTTCCATTACTCTAGGAGACAAGACAGATCCAAAAATATATTGTTGCAATTTATGTCAGTGTTCTGCCCGTGTTTTCCTGTAAGAGTTTTATAGCACATTCATTCATTCTTGAAATAAGCAATTATTGAGCATTAACCATGCCCCAGGCATTGGGGACACAAAAATAAATTCACATAATTCAAGCCCTGTAGCTATAGTCAGAAACACCGAATTGCAGTACAGTGTCCTTGGGTACAATCACAAGAGGTACGCAGATAAAAATCACCCCATATTCTATATGAAACATCTATATAATACCTTTCCCAAGTTCCCTCAAGCCCCTAGCATGGGGAGAAGCATTGTTTCTGTGGCTATCAAACATCTCATCTGAGACCCACCAATGTCAGCTGTAAGCTGGGAAAGATCTAGGAACTCTTGGTGCAGTGACACCAGGCAGCTCCGGGGGACAACACGCCAGTGATGGAGACCTGGATGCTAAGCTAGACTCCGGGTAGTAGATGGTAGAATCGAGCTACTTGGCTCCTGCTGTAAAGAGAACATGCTAGAACCCCTTCCCACCTTTCCTGGTTTCCAAGTGGAAGGCATCACCTAGACTGAGTCTTGCCTTATTTTGGCTGGTAGCAAATTCCTTAGTGTTTGTTTGGTGACAGTATCATTGAGAAGTCTGACTCCCGCCCCACCCTGCCTCTGAGTGTTTACTGTCTGCAAGTTGCTAGAAACAAAATGTTGTAGCACAGAGGTGAGTGATCTCCGTAGGAGAGAGAGCAACCCTCAGGGTTGAGCCGTGCTGATGGTGTCCCTGGCTTCCTTGCCTAGAATATTGGTTGGCAGACCAGATAAAACACAAAATACAGGAGAAGCGGCTGCAACGCCAAAGGGAGGAGGCAGGAGCCCGAAGGCAAGCAGGGGCTGGGTGGGGACCATGGCCGGGATCACCACCATCGAGGCGGTGAAGCGCAAGATCCAGGTTCTGCAGCAGCAGGCCGATGATGCAGAGGAGAGGGCCGAGCGCCTCCAGCGGGAAGCGGAGGGAGAAAGGTGGGCCCGG
Organism: Balaenoptera ricei; assembly: GCF_028023285.1. Taxonomy (NCBI): domain Eukaryota; kingdom Metazoa; phylum Chordata; class Mammalia; order Artiodactyla; family Balaenopteridae; genus Balaenoptera; species Balaenoptera ricei. The sequence continues at coordinate 25,395,215 of NC_082640.1, forward strand.
GAACAGGCTGAGGCTGAGGTGGCCTCCTTGAACCGTAGGATCCAGCTGGCTGAAGAGGAGCTGGACCGCGCTCAAGAGCGCCTGGCCACTGCCCTGCAAAAGCTGGAGGAAGCTGAGAAAGCTGCTGATGAGAGCGAGAGAGGTATGAAGGTTATTGAAAACCGAGCCTTAAAAGATGAAGAAAAAATGGAACTCCAGGAAATCCAACTCAAAGAAGCTAAGCACATTGCAGAAGAGGCAGATACGAAGCATGAAGAGGTGGCTCGTAAGTCGGTGATTATTGAGGGAGACTTGGAACGCACAGAGGAGCGAGCTGAGCTGGCAGAGTCCCGGTGCCGAGAGATGGATGAGCGGGTCAGACTGATGGACCAGAACCTGAAGTGTCTGAGCGCTGCTGAAGAAAAGTACTCTCAAAAAGCAGACAGATATGAGGAAGAGATAAAGAATCTTACTGATAAACTCAAGGAGGCAGAGACCCGTGCTGAGTTTGCTGAGAGATCGGTAGCCAAGCTGGAAAAGACAATTGATGATTTGGAAGATAAACTGAAATGCACCAAAGAGGAGCACCTCTGTACACAAAGGATGCTGCTGGACCAGACTCTGCTTGACCTGAATGAAATGCAGAGCACCCCAGGCCCACCCTGCCGCTGAGGCCAGCCTGCCCGAAGCTGACCTTTAAGCTGAGGGCTGATCTTTAACTGGACAGCTGCTTTCTCCTTTCGCCACCTCTCCCACCCCCACCCCTGTGTCCTTTTCGCCAAACTGTCTCTGCCTCTCCCCAGAGATTCCATTTGGGCTAGAGGCTGAGCATCTTTGGGAACAACGTTTAAGGGAACGTGGGCACAGTGCCAGGTGTCTTGAAAAGCATGCTGTGATGGACACATTTTGCAATTGCCTTTTCTGTTGCTGTTGATGTAGCAGCCATTTGTAAACCATTCCAGATAATTCCATAGTTCTGAAGCAGCAGTCTGATCCCTTTCTCACTTTTGGAAGGTAACTTTTCAGCTTAATGCATATTGCCCTCTCCGTAGAGGAGGGGAAAAGGTATGGGCCTGCCTTTCTGAGAGCCAAACAGCCCAGAGAAGGACTCCATTTTGGGAAACCTCATTGCTCTGCAAAAAGTCCCCGCCAAACCAGAAAGGAGATTCCAGAAGGAGTTAGCCAAAAAAAAAAAAAAAAAAAAAAAGGCGCTGTTCAGGTTTTCAGCTTTATGGTATCTTTGGGCAACATTTTTTCCACCAGAAGTGATCAGATGAAATCAAGATGGTAAGACCTCTGAGACCAAATCCTTGTCCCAGCTCTACCCTATTCCCAGCCGCTCACAGAATGGATCATGTGCCCCTTATTTTGAGGCGACCACTTATTTGCTCTCCCGCCTCCTTGAAAGAAAGGAAAGAAAATTATGTTTCACCACTGATTTAGCCATATGAAACTCATCTCATCACCCTTTTCTGGGTCTGAAGCTGCTGTCTCTAAAAGTGCCATCTCATTGTGCACTGTATCAGTGAGTGCTGGAGAAATCTTGAATAGCTTATGTACAAAATTGTTTTTAAATTTTATATTATTTTGAAACTTGGCTTCTTTGGGGTTGGGGCACACTGGTCACCCCATCTGGCTGTGAGAGCCCTCTACAGTCTGGGCTGGCAGTGTGCTGATCTTTTAAAGTTTCTTTCCCTACCCAATCCCCCCTTTTTGGTGAGGTTTCAGTGAGGTCAGTTAGGTGTGCATCCTACAGCTTAATTGGCTTAAAATGTACTCCCCTTTGGTGTGGTCTCTTTGGGGGCCGATTGGGAGAAAGAAAAAACAATAGTGTAACTGTTTTGATACTGAACATTGATAAATGTCTTTTTGAAATAAAGAACCAGTCCCTCCAAAAAAAAAAAAAAACACACACACAAAATACAAAAGCAATAGTGAAGGATTAGAGAGAGGAGTGGAGGAGGGGAAGGAGCCGGAAGGAGGGAAGAAAAGTAGGGTGAAAGTGGTCAGGATATAATGTACAGATACACAGCAAAAAGTGGTCCCAGCCCCTTAATGGAGTCTCAAGTGCAAAACCACACTGTGTTTAACCTCATATGAGAAAGATCAGAAATGGAAAGAGTGGTTACTTCCACTCTTCCTTTGATTTTTTTTTTTTTTTTGCCACACCACACAGCTTGCAGGATGTTAGTTCCCCGACCAGGGATCAAACCCATGCTCCCTGCAATGAAAGTACGGAGTCCTATCCACTGAACCACCAGGGAATTCCCCTTCCTTTGAAATTTTACTTCCACTCTTCCTTTGAAGTTTTAAATCCTCTTTTTTTTGTTTTTTTTGGGGGGGTTTGATTTTTTTTTTTTTTTTTTTTGTACAAAGAGGGGTTGCCAAAGTGTCCTAAATGGGAAAAAAGAACACAAAGGTAAAAACCTGAGCCAGGCTTTTATCTTCACGTCCTTGGTAGTTATTAGAGTTTCCCATGCATTAGGCATGAGGGAGACAAGGACTTGGCTTTTTTTGTAGCTTCTGTGTTCTTACAATAACTCCCTACTGCAAAGAATATATATATATATAATATATATATTTACATTACTGTTTTATTTATATATGTATATAATATATATTACTATATTACATATTACTATTTTTCATATATATATAATAATATATAAAATATATAATTGTAATTCTGGACTTGAGTCTCTAGAGGGAGGCAGAGGAACATGAGAAAAGCTGCAGTTAGCCACCACACACAGGGCTGTCTTAGACTTGGTAAGAGAATGGCTTTACTTCATGGACCAGGCAAGATTAGAAATCAGAAGAATTGGTTCTTCTGCCTTGAAAATGTGTATCCCACCTTTAATCAGTGTAATCTATATAATTTTAAAGAATTAGCAAGAAAAGAGCTACATATCATAGAGCAATGCAGAATTACTGAGTTCATGTCATAAAAGGGCTGTCAGGTCATCTTGTCGACCCTCTCAGCAGCTGATGCGAGACAGCAGGAAAATGTGTAGGAATCAGAGCCTGGGACTAGCGCTCTATAGTTATGCAAAGTTCACCAAGTTATTTGTCTTCTCAGAGCCCCAGATTTTCATCAGTAAAAGGGTAAGAGTGTGAAGTAAGTCAGAAAGAGAAAAACAAATACAGTATGCTAACATATATATATGGAATCTAAGGAAAAAAAAAAAAAAGGTCATGAAGAACCTAGTGGTAAGATGGGAATAAAGACACAGACCTACTAGAGAATGGACTTGAGGATATGGGGAGGGGGAAGGGTAAGCTGTGACAGGGTGAGAGAGTGGCATGGACATATATACACTACCAAATGTAAAATAGATAGCTAGTGGGAAGCAGCCGCATAGCACAGGGAGATCAGCTCGGTGCTTTGTGACCACCTAGAGGAGTGGGATAGGGAGGGTGGGAGGGAGGGAGATGCAAGAGGGAAGAGATATGGGAACATATGTATATGTATAACTGATTCACTTTGTTATAAAGCAGAAACTAACACACCATTGTAAAGCAATTATACTCCAATAAAGATGTTAAAAAAAAAAAAAGGGTAAGAGTCATCATTTCTGCCTTGTTGGGTTGCTGTAAAAACTGATAAATGAAAAACTTCTTCATAAAACAGCAAAGAACCACATGGCTGCAGATCCAATTATTATTATGACCCGTGTGTTCAAGCCATGAGGTTGTCTACCTAATCCTGTTCTTAAAGTTCCCCAATGAGAGTCCACAGACCGTTAAGTTCTATAATAGAAGGAAAGGAACTATGGCTACTGCTCTTAGCATCTAACATGGTACCTGGTAAATAGTACATAATTTTTTTTAACTTCTTAAATGAATGAGTAAAAACACTTATATGTAGGAAAACCATATAATTTAACATCTAAAACAAGTCTTTTTTTCTTCTTCTTCTTCTTATGAAAGGGAGCACTGTTAGTAATTTCTCCAGGAAACAGGTCAAAAGCAGGTCTGCCCTAGGCCAACTGGACATGGGACACACAGTCACTCTACTTATGTGACACTTACTATGAGGTGGACACTGCCCTGAACATATTATAGTATGTTCTCATCTAACTTCATAGCAATCCAATTGAGGTTGGTACCATTACTAACCATATTCAACAAATATTTAATGAGTACCTTCTACACGTCCCAAGTCTTCTAGATTCTGAGGATACATTAAAAGACAACCACAACAAAAGCAGTGATTTCTGTCCTTTATGGGTGGGCAATGAGAAAGACAGTAAACAATAAATGTAATAAATAAATACATTACATGCATACTAGAAGGTAACAGTGCTGTGGATAAAAGAAAGAGATTTTGGGAGTTTTGAATGAGAACATTTGGGTACAGAAATATCACACAAGTAGCCACAATTCCACCTAAAGCAATCTGTCTCCAGTTCTTGCTTTCAACCTCAGCACTGTTCTCTCTTTCAGTTCTGATGTGCCCCTAGCCTTGTTCTGCATTCACATTTATTTCCTCTATTTATTTCCTCCATAAGTGGTGGAGAGGAGCACACAAAATCTGGTCCTCCTTCTCTGGTACTCAGCTCGGTAGCCCCCATCCATACCAGACATTGGCCACAACTGATGACTTGGTTTGGGTCACAGCTGAGTTTACACTGCACATGGGGCCCCTGGAATTGCCTACCTGAATGAAGGCTCTGACTAGAGAACTCTGTGTTTGTAGGTTTGGAGAAACAGCCAGACAAACCCACCAGACAGGAGGAAACAAATAACCCTCAGGGGAAGGGTCAGGCTTTCCAAGAGTCTCAATTGCTTGAACTAATTCTGGCCCCTGAGCAGAGTTGAGCCATTGAAGCCACATGATGCTGAACTTCCTCTGCAACCCCACCCCCACCTCGCCACCCTGCTCTCTGTCTCCTGCTGTGCTTCTTGCCCTTCCTCATCTTGTGACTCTGGCAGAACTCCAGGGTGGTTATTCAACCTGTCTCCAGACACCCTGGGCCAAAAAAGAAAGAAAGGATAAGTGCAGGCTCCAGGGCAAAGCTGGCTGCCAAGAGTACTGTCAGTAGCCCAAGGCCGGGCAGTGAGCACAAAGGAATCTTTAAATGTGAACGTTCCCCCCACCCCAGAAGGAGCTTGAGCACTTTCTCAGCCTTCTGAGTCTGTCCCTCCGTGGTGAGCTGTCCCAGACACCAGCCTTCACACCATCTAGTAAGCAAATCATGGCAAATATTTTTTGAGAGCCTACTATGTGCAAGGCACTGTGTTCACAGTTATTTACTTTTGTGGACACTGTAGCTTTCATGCAAATCTCTTTTCTAGGCTTCCTTTTCATACCTATAAAGTGAAGGGGTTTAAGTTGGCAGTCTCCAGAAAGGCAACAATAAAATTCTGGCCAGTTCTTTGCCAGATTGTGAGCATTCTGAATGCAGGGGCTGAGCCCCGTTTACTTTTCTCTCCCCAGCTTCTAGAACAGGCCATGACGTGTGGGAGATGCTGGGTAAATGTCTGTGGAACAAATCAAACTTCTGAAATAAGGCTCTTCAAGAAGGTCTCCATGACTAGCCAAAGGCTGACTCATGTGCTATCGCAGATGTATGAGAAAACACGTCATACAACAGTGTTCTTACTGTTGGACATCTGGGCACATAAAGCTCTTGACTTCCACTAAAGAATATCAACTGATTTCTCCAAACCCTTCAAAATCAACTGTAGGGCAAACAACCCTTTATTTAAAAAGAGGCATCATTGTTTTGAAGAATTACTAAGTTAGAGGACTTATACTCCCCGATCTCAAAACTTAACTACATGGCTACAATCATCAAACTGTGTGGTACTAGCATCCAGATAGACATACAGATCAATGGAACAGAATAGAGAATTCAGACATAAGCCTTTCATTAGTGGTCACTGATTTTCAGCAAAGATGTCAAGGTAATTCAATGCAGAAAGAACAGTCTTTTCAATAACTGGTGTTGGAAACAACTGGATACCAACACGCAAAAGAATGAATCTGAACCCCCCACCTCACACCATACACAAAAATTAACTCAAAATGATCACAGACCTAAATGAAAGAAATTAAACTATAAAACTCAGAAAGAAACATGGGAGTAAATCTTCATGACCTTGAGTTAAGCAATGATTTCTTAGACATGACACCAAAAACACAGATGATGAAAGAAAAAAATTGATAAACTGGACTTCATAAAAATTAAAAATGTTTGCACTTCAAACCACATCACCAAGAAAGTAAAAAAAAAAAAAAAAAACAAGAAGCAGACTTGGAGAAAATATTTGCAAGTCATATATACAATAAGAGCCTAGTATCCAGAATATATAAATAACTGTTATGACTCAACAAGAAAAAGACAAATAACCTAATTTTAAAATGGACGGGGACTTCCCTGGTGGCACAGTGGTTAAGAATCCGCTTGCCAATGCAGGGAACACGGGTTCAAGCCCTGTTCCAGGAAGATCCCACATGCCGCAGGACAACTAAGCCCATGTGCCACAACTACTGAGCCTGTGCTCTAGAGCCTGCGAGCCACAACTATTGAGCCCACATGACACAACTACTGAAGCCCGTGTGCCTAGAACCCATGCTCTGCAACAAGAGAAGCCACCACAATGAGAAGCCCGCGCACCACAACGAAGAGTAGCCCCTGCTCTCGGCAACTAGAGAAAGCCTGTGGGCAGCAACAAAGACCCAACACAGCCTTTATTAAAATAAATAAAATTTTTTTAAAAACATGTATTAAATAATTAAAAAATAAAATGGGTGAAGGATTTGAATAGACAGTTCCCTAAAAAAATATACACAAATAGTCAATAAGCACATGAAAAGATGCTCAATCATCCACAATGAGATGCTACTTCACACTCGAATGCCTGAAATTAAAAAGATAGACAGTCACAAATGTTGACAAGAATGTGGAGAAACTAGAATCACCATACACTGTTGATATGACTTAAGATGGTGCAATGACTTTGTAAAACAGATTGGCAGTTAAATGTTAAACATACAGTTTCCAAATGACTCAATCCCTCTCATAGGTATCTAACCAAAAGAAATGAAAACATATGTCCACACATAGATTTGTACACAAAGTGTTGTTCATAATAGCCAAAAAGTGTAAACAATCCAAATGTTCATCCACGGATGAATGGATATACCACATGGTCTATCCGTACAACAGAATAACATTCAGCAATAAAAAGGAATGACGTGCTAATACATGCTACAATATGGATGAAACTCAAAAACACTAAGCTAAGTGGAAGAAGCCAGTCACAAAAGACCACTTATTATATGATTCCATTCTTAGGAAATGTCCAGCCTAAGCAAATCTATAGCAACAGATAGTAGATTAACAGTTGCCTAGGGCTAGGGATTGGGGGAATGGGGAGTGACAGCAAGTGGATTCAGAGATTCTTTTGAGGGTGATGAAAATGTCCTAAAATTAGATTATGGTTGTGGTTGCACCACTCTGTGAATATACCCCCAAAATTGAATTTTATACTTTAAAATGGTACACTGTATGGTATATGAATTATAGCTCAATAAAGGTTGTTTAAAAATAACTTTTATGGACAATAGACTTGTTTTTAGCTAAGGTGTTAAAGTCTAGTAAATGACAAGAGGGATTGATTTGGGAGCTCTAGTGCTTAGAGGTGATTTTTTAAATGTACTATCCATTGAAGTGTGACATTAGCATTTACGTTCCCAGAGCAAAAATGATATCACTATCAATGGCTATGCGATATTGGGCAGTTTTAATATCTGCTAAATTTTTTGTCCCTTGATCTGGAAGGTCTTACTACTTGGGGATTCCATTAATTCTGCATGTATCTTACTGATAGAGAAAATTACAGAAACATCACAGTGCTTTATTCAGACCTGTCACGATGGCTAAAAAAAAAGTAGGAGCAGGGGAAACGAAAGGACAACTTCTGAAAAATACACTCAGCACAGCGCACTGACAGCCAGGATCTCAGGGACGCTGACAATACTGACAGCAGCACTGACCTGGCCCATGGAAGACCTTCAGGAGATATTCACGAAATGAAAGAGGTATTTCTGGAGAAAAGAAAAATTCTCAAGTATTCAACCAACCTTATCCTGACATACTCATCACCTGTTTTTGAGAAAACAGATGATAAAATTGCCCATGTTCTTGGAAGCAACATGGATTCTCCTTCTCCTGTTGCGTTTTCAGTTGTAATTTCCTCTTCTCTGAATCAGCTGTTGAGCTAAAGTCATTTACTTCAACAAATTCAGCGCTCTCCAGTGTGTTTTCCAGTTGCAACAACCTGGTGCGTGTATTTATAACATGTGTGTGAGGAAGCAGTTCCCTGGTACAAACCACCAGCATCGCCAAGCCATGTCCATAGTCAGAAAGAGGAACGGTACGGCTCATTGGAGCTGACAACCGGAATGCAGATGGTGTGGTAGGTCCTTCCTGCATTTTTACATATGTGTGTCATAATTCTTCCCCCCTCTACTCCAGGAGACAAATGGCAAGTTAGAAAAATGACTGGTCTAGTTGAAGACCCCAGGCTATCCAAGGTATGCTGTTTGCCCTGTGAATCAGCAATTGGAGCGTGGAGACACAGTGCATCTTATCTGGAGATCAGGCCTCCAAACGTAAGACAAGGAGGCAGATGGGGGAAGAACTAGCGTCAAAGTCAAAATCACACAGGTCTGTGCTAAACCCCATCTACCACCAAAGATAAGGACCAGACGGAAAGGAGCCTTCATAGATGAACTAATCAGACTTAACAGTCCCACATACATTGTAATAGCAGCTTCCTTTCACATGTATTCTAAGGAATCACTTCTCCTTGCATCTTAGTATGTAGGGGACACAGAGGCGTGGGTGAAGGGGCTTCAGTGGATATATACCCATGCACCACCTCCCCGCCCCCATCCCAGCCCTCTGTCCCTATTTGGCTCTCAGAACTCATAGTCAGGCCTTAACCACCCGTCCCCCGCATAGGCAAGAGATCAGTTGAGTTTTCCCGGCTCTGCTCCAGCCAAGAAGGCAGGAGAGCAGGAGGGCCAAGGGGGCTTCCCAAACTCAACAGCTCAGCCAACAGCAATAGCTCACCAGGATTCCCTGGTGGCGCAGTGGTTAAGAATCCGCCTGCCAATGCAGGGGACACAGGTTCGAGCCCTGGTCCGGGAAGATCCCATATGCCGCGAAGCAACTAAGCCCGTGCACCACAACTACTGAGCCTGCGCTCTAGAGCCCGCGAGCCACAGCTACTGAAGCCCACGAGCCACAACTACTGAAGCCCGCGCGCCTAGAGCCCCCGCTCCACAACAAGAGAAGCCACCGCAATGAGAAGCCCGCGCACCGCAACGAAGAGTAGCCCCTGCTCGCTGCAACTAGAGAAAGCCCGCGCACAGCAACGAAGACCCAACACAGCCAAAAATAAATAAATAAGTAAAATAAATTTAAAAAATAAAAAAGCTCACTTAGCACACTGCATCCACGTGCACTCACCTCCTCCAGCGTTATGGATGCCCACTCTAAAATATGAGGAAACAATCACAGATTACCAGACAACTGAAGAAAATCTCTGATGAGAAAGAGGCCAAATCAAATAAATAGGGGAAAGAAAGCAATCTGAGAAAACAGAGTCTATATAGGAAGGGGAAATAAACTTCCAGAAGAGAAGCTATCCCTAGTAGATTTGGAGAGCTAAAAGAAGAAACAAGAAAATGTACTGTGAAAAATACACTTAACGAATGACCAAAAAAAAAAAAAAAAAAGAATCCTTGAAAATTAAAAACATGAGTGCAGAAATTAAAAAACAATAGAAGAATTAGAACATAAAATTGAGGAAACATTCTACAAAGTAGAGCAAATAAAATAAAGAGATGGATAATAGGAAAGAAGAGAGAAAACAATTAGAAGATCAGTCCAGGGTGTCCCACACCTGAATAATAGGAATACAGAAAGCAACCTCAGAAAAAACGAAGCAGAGGGAATCATCAGTGAAGTAATTCCAGGACATTTATCAGAACTGAAGGACATAAATTTGAAGATTAAAAGGTATCAATGAATATCCAGAAAGATGAAAGAACACAGTCTCAGCCGAAGAAATATCCCATCATTGCAAAACACCAGGAACAAGAGAAGATCCTACAGCCTCTGAAGTAGGGTGGGGAACAGGTTATTTTCAAAGGTTCAGGAATCAGAATGGCGTCAGATCTCTCACTGACATCTCTGGAAGCTAGAAAGCAACAGAGCAATGTCTTCAAACTCCTGACGGGAAAGGATTCCCCACTGGACCAGTATATCCACATAAAACATCATTCAAATTATTAGTATAGAATACATTCACTTTTGGACATGCAAGGTTACAAAAAGAAAAAAGAAACATACCTCCCAGGCACCATTCTCAAGAAAGCATCAGAAGACACTCCACCAAACTGAGAGGAAAAGCTGAGAAACAGGAAATCAGGAAAAATAAGAAACAGATGATCCTACATTAAAGGGCGTAAGAGAATCCCTGAAGTGTTGAAGAGAAATTTCAAGATGATTGCTGTCCCCCAGGCATCAGGTTCAGCTGGTCAAGGGGGTGGAGCAGGTCATCAGAAGGCCCCAGGAGAGAGCTCTTTAGGAAGATGAAATAGATAGAACACCTGAAGTCTTTCAATGTCCTAAGGGGAGATTTCGAGGAAAGAATTTGGAGTTTTATTAGTGACAGGTGCATAGAAAGCCAAGCAAATAACAAGCTTGATTTAACTTCAAAGGAAACAAAAAGTTGCCTCAAAAGGAGAAATACCTAAGCTTTAACATTAGGGGAAGAGTATATGTGAGTTCTGTACTATTTTTGCAACTCTTTTATATATCTAAAATCAATTTAGAAGAAAAAGTAATCATGGTGCATGTAACAGACGGTCTCTAAAATGGCCTTGTTCTCTCCTCGCTCTCTGAGGGAAAGCAGCTACGTGCTGTGAGCTGCCCTATGGAAAGGCCCAGGTGGCAGGGAGTTGACATCTCCAGCCAACAGCCACATGAGTGAGTTTGGAAAGGGATCCCCCCACCTTGAGTTGATCCTCAAGATGACCACAGCTCCAGCCAATGGCCTTCTTGAGAGACCCTGAGCCAAAGGTCCCAGCTAAGCCACACCTGGCCTCCTGACCACTGAAATGGTGATGATAAACGTTTATCATTTTCAGCTGCTAAATTTAGGACACAATGGTTACATAGAAATTAATAACTGATGCAGTATCGATACACTACATGGCTCTGCATGTACAGTTGCCCCAGAACAACTCGGAACACAACTCGGAACAACTCGGGGGTTAGTGACGCCAACCCTCCTCACAGTGGAAAATCCAAGTATAACTTTACAGTCCACCCTCTGCATCTATGCATCTCATCCAAGGATTCAACCAATCAGGGATCGTGTAGTACTGTTGTATGCATTTAGTGAAAGAGATCCGAGTACAAGTTGGTGCCATTCAAACTTGTGTTATTCAGGGTCCCCTGTATCAAGCCTAGTAAACAGTAAAAATTAATCCATCCAGAACTTGAGAGGATACAGGACAAGGAGGTTGTGAATGCCTGATGGGAATGGGTGGGAAGGAGAGCTGAAGCCTCAGCTTTAAGGAAGGAAGTAAAAAATGGTGTTGATGCCTAAAACACAAAGAAGCAGAAATAAGTAGTAAAAGCAGTAAAAGTGATTGCCTCTGCGAAGGAGAGAAGGCTGGGATGGGGAAATGCTGGTTTTATCATGAATCTTATATAACTATTCGACTTTTTTTAACTTGGTGCACATGTAACTTTGATAAAAATTTAAGCTTAACGATTTCCTCATCACACGATTCAGATGCGATTCCTTTTCTTTTTTTTCTTTTTGTCTCACCTAAACTCCTTTCTTCTGTCCTTCACAGAGTGAAAAGCTTCGGGCAGCTTTCCTCTAATAAGTAGTCCTTAATACTATGTTTTGACCCTTGAGCCTTCATTCAGTCTTTTCTAGTTTTTACAACCTCAAATATTTTCACTCAGTATCAAAACTTCTATTTCCCTAAATCCCTAATCCTTTCACTGTTTTTTCTTTTCTTTGTGTGTTTATGATGTGTGTATGTGTGTATATATGTGTGTATGTATGTGTATATATATATATGTGTGTGTGTAAATGTTTTATGTGTGTATATGTGTATCATGTCTATGTGTGTATGTAGGTATATGTATATATGTGTATATATGTGTATATGCATGTGTATGCATGTATTATGTGTACATATGTGTGTATATGTGTTATGTGTGTATATGTGTGTATGTTGTATATGTGTATGTGTGTATATGTGTATTATGTCTGTGTGTATGTGTGTATATGTATATATGTGTGTATGCATGTGTATGTGTGTATTATGTGTATATACATGGGTGTGTTATGTGTGTATATGTGCATATGTGTGTATATGTGTGTATGTATATGTGTGTATATGTGTGTATGTATATGTGTATTATGTCTATGTATATATGTGTATACGTATGTAAGTATATGTGTGTGTATATGTGTGTGTATATATATGTGCGTACATATATGTATGTATGTATATGTGTGTGTGTATATGTGTATGTCAGGGGTGAGGGGTCCTTTCCACTTTTTCCTTCTACATAATGAAATAGAAAGTCCCACAGTTGGATTTGTAGAGCCTCAGCATCTAGCCAGTGCCTGGCACATAGAAGGCACCCGGTACATGTTATGTAAATAAATGAGACTCCAAATTGAGCATTAAACCCACCAAAAAGGCCTGGAAAATGCAAGAATTGGTGGAGCTGAAAGAGAAGGGGTGAGGGAAGGCTGCCCTTGACTCAGAAACCCGCTCAGACCCTGTGAGGGGCTGTGGCCATGAGGGTGTGGCTCAGTGGCGGCACCAGGCAGCAGCAAGGTTACAGCAAGCTGATGACCAAAAAGAGCAGACGAGGAGCCAGGGCTGCCCCCAAAGAGATGCCGTGTTCTGCACAGGCCAGTAGCCAGCTCCGCAGTGTCACAGGGCGAGCAGTGCTCCTCCCTGAAGATGGAATCCACTCCCCCAAACCAACACAGAACAAACCAGGATGAGGGAGGGCAGCCATGGTGTGGAGGAAGGAGCCTCCCATGCGACGGGACCTGACTTCTGCTCGGGGTGGTGCTGTTGATCAAAGCCAGGTCAAGGAAAGTCCCCCAGCAAGCCAGGCAGATTCCTGTTGACTCAGGCCCTTGGGCTACCAGGAACTGGTGACTCATCTTTATGAGTTACAACGTTCAGAGCCTGAAGAGAACTATTTAATTTTAGAAACCAGATTATTTGATTAATGTTTGCTGGTCCCTCTGAGCCACCAGCCCCAGGGGTGCAGAGGCCGGTCTGCTTTTGCTCCCCATTGAATCCTGAATATCACCCTCGGTGTCTGGAACATAATAAGCAGTAGATATTGGATGAATGAATGAGTGAATGAGTGAATGGCATCCCTGAGAGCTTGTGATGGTTAATTTTATGTGTCCACTTGGCCAGGCCACAGGGCACCCAGATCAAACATTATTTCTGCGTGTGTCTGTGAGGCTCTTTCTGGATGAAATTAGCATTTGAATCAGTGGCCCCAATGTGGGGAGCCTCATCCAATCCACTGAGGGCCTGAATAGAACAAAAGGGGAGGAAGGAGGAATTCACCCTTATTTTCCTGCCTCACTGAGCTGGGACCTCTCATCTCATCCTCTCTGGTCCTCAGACTGGGTGTTAACACCATCAGGCCCCCTGGGCACCAGACCTTCAGACTTGGACTGAATCACACCTCTGGCTTCCCCAGGTCTCCACTTACAGATCCATCCATCATGGGACTTCTCAGCCTCCCCGACTGTGTGAGCCAATTCCTCATAATAAATCTCTCTCTCTCCCCATCAGTCTGTGTATATATAAATATAAATATATGTGTGTGCGTGTATGTATGTACTGATTCTGTTTCTCTGCAGAATCCACAGAAATTAGTCAAACACAAAACTGACCCGTGCTATACAGTAAGTCCTTGTTGAAAGCACAGGGAATTCTGCTCAATATTCTGTAACAACCTAAACGGGAAAAGAATTTGAAAAAGAATAGATACATGTATATGTATAACAATCACTTTGCTGTACACCTGAAACACAACATTGTTAATCAACTATATACCAGTATAAAATAAAAAATAATTTCCTGAAAAAAAAAAAAAAAAAAAAGCTGATCTGTGTTCGTTGGTAGGAATCCTGGCTGGATGTTTTGAGTTTGGGAGAAGACTGTCTTCCTAATTTTTGACAGGAAGAGAGTAAGACCTCCCTCATTTCCCTTGCTCCGGCGTTCCTTGGCTCCTCCCCCATGGGATCCGATGTTGGGAGATGGCTCAGGCTGGAAGTGTGAAGCCCTCCACCCTGGACCACCTCCCACTGAAGCCTCAGTGTGTCCTGGGTCGTGCCCCCCAGTCCAGGGGAGATCCCTCCGTGTTTTCTCTCTGTTGGCTGAAACTGCACTCCATCTGTTATTAAATCAATTATGTTTGTCACCAGCCTGAGCTGCCCACCCTAAAGAAAACTGGTCCAATTCTTGTGATGCCAGACCCCGAGAGAGATCTCAGGACAGAAAAAAGCTGGTAAACAAACGGCTGATCACCCTGTGAGATAGTCCACCTGGTACACATTTGGGACTGAACAGGAGGTAGATGTGTCCCCTCCTTTCAACACTGTGACGTGACCCTGTGTGTCACGCTCTGTGTGGCTACACAACTAACTAGTCTGGGGTTTACAAAAATAGGAGATTTTAATGCAACAATTCACTCTAATAGGAGGCTCTTCATGGAATAAGAAGCACAATTTACTGAGTACGTACTAAATGCCAGGTACTGCGCTAGGTGTGTGTATCATACACGGGTTATCTCCAAATCTCACTGCAAGAAAGGTATCCCCCTCGTTTTATAAAAGATGGAACTGAGGTTCAGTGGAGTTGAGTGTTTGACGCAAATCTCAGTCAGTAGGTGGCAGGACTGGAATTCAAAACGGGGAGAGACGTGACACTCCCGACAGATCCTCTGGGTTTGAATCCTGGATTCCACCACGTACTGTAATATAACTAAAGCAGCCACTCACCCTCCCCGACTCTTACCCCCCATCCGGAAGGAGATAATCATGATACCTGTGCAGAGAGTCATTCCTGGGAGGAGGTGAGCTAATACAGGAATAGCACTTAGACGAATATCTCAGGCAGAAAGTAATTTCTCCATAAATGTTAACATCATTATTGAAAATGGTGCTGTCCCTTTCACACACGTGCACACACACACACATACACACACACACACACACACAGAGTTAACACCATTCATAGCTTACCCTCGAAACACAGTCAGGCCCTGATTAACACAAGGGCTGAGCTCATCTAAGCACTACCCAAGACTGAGTCTAGCAGTTAAACAAATGAACGCTTTATACCTTACATGAGCTGCATGATTAAGATTGCTGCTCTTAGAAATGACACTGAAAATAACAAAACCCACCATTTATCAGAGACACAAGTGTCAACTGTCTTTCCACACGTCCTTCCTTGACTGTCTAGAGTAGACGATTCCATGCCAGTGTCCCCTGCCCCAGAAACACAATTTGCTCCCCCCGAGGGAGCAGGGTTCTGATTGTTTGCCCGGGACCTTGCTTTGTCTCCAGACCAGCATTGTTCAATAGAAATATCATGCAAGGCACATTTATAATCATAAATTTTCTAGTAGCCATGTTTAAAAAAGTAAAAAGAACAAGTAATATTAATTTCCATAATACGCTCTATGTAACCAATTATGTCCACTCTACAATTGGTCCAACATGTAATCAATGTAAAAATTATTGATGAGATATTTTACCTTTTATTTTAGTACTAAGTCTTTGAAATCGGTGTATATTTTATACTCCAGTCCATCTCAATAGGGACTCACCATATAACAAGCACTCAAAAGCCAGAAGTGGCCAGTGGCCCCCAGAGCACACCTCTAAGGGCCCCTAAAGGGGAGGAATCTTGTCTGGCCCATTCACCATTGTAACCTCAGGGCCCAGCACAAGGTCATTATAGAACGTGGTATACAGAAGGAGCCTAGTAAGTATGTACTGGATGATTGGATGGATGAACGAATGAATGGGATTCCAAATGCATAGTTGATACAAAACATTAAACCTCGGGTCCTACCTGTGAAATGGGCTGCACGGACCAGCAGATTCACCAAGATCTGGTAAGTGGGCAATGTCAGTGTCATCACTGTGTCATCACTGTGTTTCTAGACACAAAAGTAACAGGCTTCAGTATGGTGGAAACAATAAAAGTGTTTGCCAAAAACACGTTCTAGCGTGACCTGGGTTCTTTTCAATACGCGTCGAATTCTCCCATCTTTGGAGGTTTGGGAGGGGAGAGCCGGGGTACACCTGAGAAAGTTTGAACCCTAACCCTGTCTCCCTCCAGCTGTGAGACCTTAGGTAAATGACTTCATCTTTTTATATCTCAGCTTCCTCATCTGTAAAACCTCATTAGGTTGCTGATATCACTTATATGTGGAACCTAAAATATGACACAAATGAACTTACTTACGAAACAGAAACAGACTCACAGACATAGAAAACAAACTTACAGTTACCAAAGGGGAAAGGGGGTGGGGAAGGGCGAAAAGTTAGGGGTTTGGGATTAACAGATACACAAGACTATATATAAAATAGATAAACAACAAGGTTCTACTGAATAGCACAGGAAACTATATCCTATAATAAACTATAATGGAAAAGAATCTGAAAAAGAACATATATATGTATGTATAACTGAATCATTTTGCTGTACACCTGAAACACAACATTGTAAATTAACTATACTTTTTTTAAAAAAAGAATCCAAATGAAGCCTTTAGGGCAAGGTCTGACACAGAGCAGACACTCTAAGTGTGAGCATCTTTACTTCTTCCTCTGCGTCCTCCAAGGCCCCGCATCACCTCTCCCCTTCCCTCTGCTGCAAATTAGAACTTCAGGGCAACGCAGCCACGGGGCCTCTCGCCTGAACAGTTTCCTCGGCATTCGCTTCCTCTTTTCTTCATCCTCCTTCATTGCTCTACCTGCCAACATGTGATCTTTTCCCCTTTGTCTTTTCCACTTTGCTCCTTAGCTCTGAGACAACTTCTCTTTCACTAGCCAGGTAACCCCCCAAACTACCTCCATGTCACCACCTGCCTAAAGACATCGTGGCTCAGTGTCCAGAGACTGTAAGTTCTCCCTTGATTTGCTATCAAATTCTTGAAGAAGAGGACAGATGACATTCTCTCACCTGCGTCCTTATTCTCCTCTACACAAAGCACACCTTAGCCATCACTGAAGTGCATCACCCATCATAGTGCAAGAGCCTAAATGGTCCCTGAGGATGGGGGGCTGGACCACACACAGGACAATAGCCACAGGGGAGCTAAGTGAGAGGCCAGGTAGCTAAGGACACACATCACCAGCCTGTGAAAGGCACCCAGAAAGCTCGTCCATGATAACTGAAACCACACCTTTGTTTCACCGGAATTTCCACTGAACAAGCTGTACCCAACATATCCTTTCCTCTGACTCTGTTCTTCCAATAGACTCTAGCTTTTTTTCAAACGCATTTTTTTTAACATCTTTATTGGAGTATAATTGCTTTACAATGTTGTGTTAGTTTCTGCTGTATAACAGAATGAATCAACTATGCGTATACATATATCCCCTCCCTCTTGCGTCTCCCTCCCACCCTCCCTATCCCACCCCTCTAGGTGGTCACAAAGCACTGAGCTGATCTCCCTGTGCTATGCGGCTGCTTCCCACTAGCTATCTATTTTACATTCGGTAGTGTATATATGTCCATGTCTCACTTCGTCCCAGCTTATCCTTCCCCCTCCCTGTGTCCTCAAGTCCATTCTCTACGTCTGCATCTTTATTCCTGTCCTGCCCTTAGGTTCTTCAGAACCTTTTTTTTTTTTTTTTAGATTCCATATATATGTGTTAGCATACGGTATTTGTTTTTCTCTTTCTGACTTACTTCACTCTGTATGACAGACTCTAGGTCCATCCACCTCACTACAAATATCTCAATTTCGTTTCTTTTTATGGCTGAGTAATATTCCATTATATATGTGCCACATCTTCTTTATCCATTCATCTGTCGATGGACACTTAGGTTGCTTCCATGTCCTGGCTATTGTAGATACAGCTGCAATGAACATTGTGGTACATGACTCTTTTTGAATTATGGTTTTCTCAGGGTATATGCCCAGTAGTGGGATTGCTGGGTCATATGGTAGTTCTGTTTTTAGTTTTTTATGGAACCTCCATACTGTTCTCCATAGTGGCTGTATCAATTTACATTCCCACCACCAGTGCGAGAGGATTCCCTTTTCTCCACACCCTCTCCAGCATTTATTGTCAAACGCATTTTTTAATTGAAGTATAGTTGCTGTACAATACGTTACAGGTGTACAATATAGTGATTCACAATTTTTAAAGGTTATACTCCATTTATAGTTATTATAAAATGTTGACTATATTCCCTGTGTTGTACAGTATATCCTTATAGTTTATTTTATACCTAATAGTTTGTACTTCTTAATCCCCTGCCCCTATAATGCCCCTTCCCCCTCCCCTCTCCCCACTGGTAACCACTAATTTTTCTCCGTATCTGTGAGTCTGATTTCAGGAAGCAGGACCAGCTGTTCTCTGTGGCTGAGAGAGTCACAAACCCAAAGATCACCTAGCTGTCAGCTGGCCAGCAACCCGTGAAGTGACTTGACTCAGTACAAAATATTTGTCCAGTAAGTATGACAGTCATTGGCTAAACCAATTAGCCTGGCTCCTTATGAGATCCGGTCTGAATAATATGGGAATAATTGGCTAATCAGGAAGAGGAGCCCAGAGCAAACACATATAGAGAAGCAGATACATCACATTAAAGAAAATCAGTATTCACTCTCTAGGCCGCTTTGGATATTCATACGCAAACTGAGTTGGAAAGAGAAAGTGGGTGTGGCATGGTCAGCTTCCTGGTTACACTTACAAACCTTGAGAAACTTTACAATAAACACCTACATGGGCTGTGCTCCCTCGAAAACACAACCCGAGGCAAATCTTACCTGTGATGCTTTATGGAGAGGTGGGTGCAATCCCAGGGCAGCAAGAGTGAGGGAAAAGGGAAGTGAGAAGGTGGGAAAAGCAAATACACCCAAGGGGTGTGCTACCCAGTGGTCAGGGCTTCAAAAGAAAACCCAGTTGGTGGTTCACTCACGTGGGACGTTTCGGGGAAGGTCAAAAGGCATCACTGCCCCTGGACATCTTGTGCACGGGGCAGGAGGGAGGGAGAGGAGTTTACGTGCCAGCTGCTTCCCATCCCCTGTCTAATGGTCAGAGCTCATTACACGGGGCATTATGCACCGCCCCCCCACCCCCGCCCCGACACCTTCAGGCTGTTTTCACCCTGTGGAGTGTGAACTCACCTACACTTCTAGTTGAGTCGGTCCAGTTGCACCTGGGAACCCAGATCTCACACCCCACAGTCTGTCCCCTCCATCTGGGTCTGGATGTGTTGGGAACAACCAGGGCCACCGCGAGACCACAGGGCTGGGACGGGGGGGGTTAGGGGCCAGAGCAGCTGCAGCGCCCCCCGACTGATCAAGCAGCTGAGGGCCCTGGGGAAGGCAGGTGGGACCAGGTGAAACTGGGGAGGTGAGTGCCTGCATTCAGCCCAATGCATCCCCTTTAGAGTCATTAGTTTTCCTTTCTTACGGTTAAAAAAAGCCTAAGTCAAAATTTACACTGTGTTAGCGCCACCCTCCTCACGCCTCCTCTCCTCAGCACCAGCTACAATCACTTCCCAAATCAGCTCAAGCAGAAATCTATTACAGCTTCCCACCTCCCAGATTCAAGTCGTCTTATTATAGCACCAACACTTCCCTTAATCCAACATTTCCACAGCCAAAGACCGAGTATTCCATCCAGAGGCAGAGCATTCACGGTGAGACTATGAGCCCCAATCATTTTATTTGGAGAATATGGTGGCCAGCACCATAGTACTACGGTTTGCCAAAGGCAGAGATTTCCCCAAGCCCAGAACCTTTACGTCATTGTTGAGGGATGTTTACACGACCTATATTATGCCCTTTCTTCTTCTTCTTTTTTTTTTTTTTTTTTTTTTTTTAATACTTTATTTATTTATTTATTTATTTATTTATGGCTGTGTTGGGTCTCTTAGTTTTCGTGTGAGGGCTTTCTCTAGTTGCGGCAAGTGGGGGCCACTCTTCATCGCGGTGCGGAGGCCGCTCTTCATCGCGGTGCGCGGGCCTTTCACTATCGCGGCCCCTCCCGTTGCGGGGCACAGGCTCCAGACGCGCAGGCTCAGTAGTTGTGGCTCACGGGCCCAGTTGCTCCGTGGCATGTGGGATCTTCCCAGACCAGGGCTCGAACCCGTGTCCCCTGCATTAGCAGGCAGATTCTCAACCACTGCGCCACCAGGGAAGCCCGCCCTTTCTTTTTTAATACTTCAAAGTACGCAGCTTGGGCAATGACGCATAAAACGCAATACACTTCGTTGCATCAAGTCGCGTGAGGATGTGCTGTGTGGCGCGGTGGGGAAATTTCCACAAGAAGGTAGGGTGATTGGTTTCTAGTCCTGCTTGGGCACTAACAGTCTGTGCGATGTGGCAGGGACCCGTGAGCGTCCTCCTGCACAGAGGAGGGGGTAAGAACAGATCTCCACAGTGCCAGCCTCCTGTGATGCTATTCTACCACGACTGAGCCAAAGAAAGCACTTCACTTTCAAAGGCTATGACTCCAACTTTCGAAACTCTAGGACTCCAATCTCTTATCATAATTGCCAGAACTTGGAATCCACCGAGATGCCCTTCAGCAGGTGAATGGATAAATAAACTACTATGGTACCTGAGACTATGGAATATTATTCAGTGCTAAAAAAAAATGAGCTATCAAGCCAGGAGAAGACATGGAGGAGACAAACACATGTTACTAAGTGAAAGAAGCTCATCTGAAAAGGCTACATCCTGTATAATTACAACCAAATGACACTCTGGAAGAGGAAAAACTATGGAGACAGTAAAAAGATCAGTGGCTGCCAGGGGCTGGAGTGGAGAGCGATGAAAAGGCAGAGCACAGAGGACTTTTAGGGCAGTGAAACTACTTTGTATGATACTACAGTGGCAGATGCATGTCTTTATGTATTTGTCAAAACCCGTAGAATGTACAACACCAAGGGTGCACCATAATGTAAACTATGAACTCCAGGAGATAATGATGTGTCAGTGTAGATTCATCAGCTGTAACGAATGTACCACAACAGTGGGAGATGCCGATCATGGGAGAGGATGTGCATGGGGGGGACGGGCAGGGGGGACTCTCTGTACTTCCCGCTCGATTTTCCTGTGAACCTAAAACTGCTCTAAAAAATAAAATCTTAATAAAAAAAAAAAAATTTAGGACTCCTCGGGTTCAAAACTGAGAGGCATAGAGCTTAGCATTTCTGTTCTTTCCGACAGAGTAATAAAACATTCTCACCAGGGCCCAGGGGGCTTGGCAATCATAATATGGAGTTTCCTTTGATTCTAACGACTCCTATAGCCGTGTGATTAGTCTGAAAGTCTGGTTACCTGGACTGGCTTCTCCCACAGAAACACAGGAATCCTCCTGCCTTCTGGGCATCAGGTTGTCTGTCTAAAAACAGGCTGAATGGTGCCTTCTGAAACCTCCCAGGGGGACTCTGGGGCTTGGGGGCGGGGAGGGCTACCCCTCAAATGTGTATCCACGAAGTGTTCATCTTAAAATGTCTGGAATTCTGCTAGTTCAGCCCATCAGCTCACCATAAGAAAAACATCACAACCAAACAGGAAGAATCAAAGATCAGATAAAACAAGAACGAGAAGCCTGGGCTGCATGGACCAGAGGCACAAAAGTAGGCTTGTGAGCCGTGTGGGAGGGACAGGACAGGATGTGATACACGCGATGCAAAGAGCGTGGAAATGGGATTCACCCCCCTGAGATGCAGGAGTCGTTAGCAAGGATCAGAATGCTAAATCTGGGAGATGTAAGCCCATCCCATTTGGGAAGTGTGGACTTGGAGGGTTGGTCACTAAAATGTCATTCACTTCCATGTGAGGTAGGTCCCGTCTTGCAAGTATTAAGTATAGTACCAGCTATAAATGGCTCAGCCAAACTTGAAGGAAAGAGGCAACCTGGATAAAGCTTAGATTTTCTTACAGGTGAGCATGGAAAGCTTTCCCACGGTTCTCTATAGCTCTTCAAATCAAAACACTCACCAGTCTCTATAGACGACATAAAACTGAAGAATTTGTGTTATAAACTAATATGAGACATGGGTCTCATTAAACAATGCTAGATTCTCAGTGATGTCACTGCAGAAGTACCTAAAACGTTATTTTTTTTAACATCTTTATTGGAGTATAATTGCTTTACAATGGTGTGTTAGTTTCTGCTTTATAACAAAGTAAATCAGTTATACATATACATATGTTCCCATATCTCTTCCCTCTTGCATCTCCCTCCCTCCCACCCTCCCTATCCCACCCCTCTAGGTGGTCACAAAGCACCGAGCTGATCTCCCTGTGCTATGCGGCTGCTTCCCACTAGCTATCTATTTTACGTTTGGTAGTGTATATATGTCCATGCCATTCTCTCTCTTTGTCACATCTTACCCTTCCCCCTCCCCATATCCTCAAGTCCATTCTCTAGTAGGTCTGTGTCTTTATTCCCATCTTGCCACTAGGTTCTTCATGACCTTTTTTTTTTTTTTCCTTAGATTCCATATATATGTGTTAGCATACTGTATTTATTTTTCTCTTTCTGATTTACATAATTCAAAAAGAATCATGTACCAAAATGTTCATTGCAGCTCTATTTACAATAGTCAGGACATGGAAGCAACCTAAGTGTCCATCAACAGATGAATGGATAAAGATGTGGCACATATATACAATGGAATATTACTCAGCCATAAAAAGAAACGAAATGGAGTTATTTGTAGTGAGGTGGATGGAGTTAGAGTCTGTCATACAGAGTAAAACGTTATTTTTTAAAAGGTGCTCTACTTGGTGAGCTGACACACTGGCAAGGATCCATCTAACTGCTTAATGAATAACGACACATCCGAGTGTGAGCCGGAGCGGGGCCTGAGGCCACAGGACAGAGAGGAGGCAAGGGCTGACCAGGGCAGCCAGGTGGGGCTGCTGGAGGAGGTCGGGCTGGTAGGGGTGTCGTGTATTGACATCCGAAAGTGAGCAGGAGGCCCTGGGAGCGGACCTGGAGGGCCATGAGAAAAATCCTCCTAAACTTTCAGAGCTGTGCCCGAGGGCTCCATCCCCTGGTGACACTCCAGCTCCCCCAACGGTCGCCCTGCAGAATGAATGGGTTTTGTTTGGCTTTTCTGAGATGCATCTTAATTCAAGAGCTTTTGCCTGAGTGAGTCAGAAGCAGGAAAGTCTCCAGCCCCACCCCAGCTGGTACTTTTCCGTCCCTTCCCCTGAATTATATAACATGGCACATTTTTAGAAACTTAGTTCTAGCTGCAGAGACATCTGTGCTAAAATCCCAGCTTCCCACTCCTCAGACTCTCAAATGTTCAAGGAAGAAGATGCTGGTGTTTTTTGAGTTACAAAGAGTAGGAGTTGGAGAATAACGTATCTTCCTATAATGTAAAAGGAACAAGGAGTCTCACATGGTCACCAGGAAATAACACCTTCCTACCCCTTGTGTTTATATAGGGACAGGGTCAGAGAACCTGCACGTGACTGGGTTTTATCTTGTTGCTTCCAGGGAAGCACCTGGAAAAGTGCCCAGCTTGGAGATTTTCAATGTAGTGTCACATATGGAGATAGAACATTAGCTGCAATTCATACTAGCATGTAGATGACTGATTGCAATTCATACTAGCATGTAGATGGTTGATAGAGAAAGGAAGTTTCATGGGAACATCTGGAGAGGACTGGGCTCCTGAAATAAGGAGAGATTGAAGCCACAGGAGAAAAATGTGTTGACAGAGATGGAGGGAAAGGGGCTCAGGGTAAAAAGGAAAACAGAGGCAGACAGAGCCTCAATGACTGTCAGGTTCATTTTGCCCCATGACAAGTTACAAGGACCTAATTCTAGGTCTCTTTTCTTACCTCACCTGCCAGAATGTCCAGCCTCATCCTCTTTGAGGCATTTGTCCAAAGCAGCCCCTTGTCCCTAGTGACCAATTCTGACCAAGTCCTCCCCAGTCAGAGTTCCCCCGGGAAGAAAAAATCAACAGCCCGAGGCCAACTTGCCCTCAATAGAGCTTCAGGCAAAGCCACATGCACAGGAAGAAGCGGCTTCTTGTTTAATGTCTGCTCAGCCGACAAGGATCATGAAACCTTAGTCCCAGCCCTAAACCCTGAGCCAAAGCCAAACAGGAATGGAAAGAAACGAAGGATAGGGAAGAACAAAATGGGCTGCAGCTGTGTGGACATCCTCTGCGGGGCCCCGTCTGCTGCCCTTCCTCCTCGCGCCCAGAAGCGCTGACATGTGGTGTGCGTGCCATTCCCCGAGGGCCTTCCCATTAAAAAACCATAATCTTCAGCTGCACTGCAGGGTAATAATGTCACATCAACTCCACAGAGAGCTAAAGCTTAGTGTTGGCCTAATATGTTTTTAGGCAACTCATTTTTGCGGCTGTGGCCACTGCCTTCCTGTCCCCTCCTTTGTACAAACTTCCACGGTGCCAACGGCACCTCCCTGCACCCACCGTGTCAGCTGTAGCTATGTTTCAGACGGATGTTCATCTTAGAGCCTGAGAAGCAAACTAGTGGAGACGTGGGCGGGTCCTGATGTAGAAGTCTGCAGACCCCTGTCCCTGCTTCCAGAATAAAGACAGGCGTGTGTAGAATACTTGTCCTGCGTCTCACTGGGGAAGTGGCTGTCTTTCGGGTGCTCTCTCTGCATAACAACTGCTACAGGACAGTCACGATCTCCCCCTCCAAAGATTCAGCCATCCAGCCGGTCCCTGGAGAGATGTGGTGACCCCCCCCCATTTATTCACACAATAAATATCTATTAGCAGATATACACTGAGCTCTGGCTGTATGCTGAACATGGGACCAGACACAAGTCACCAAAGAGAACAAGACGTGCTCCCTGCCTCCGTGTCCTAAAGACTCTGACAGTCTATGTAACAACTATTACATCCCTTCCCAACTCTGCATTCAGAAGTTGTCACATTGGCAGCTTGACATCAGCCATGTGGGAGAATTTACACTCCAGAAACTGGCAACCGCTTCAGGGTTTTCTTATTGCTCCTTTGGTTTCTGTTGTGTGTTTTGTTTGTGTTTGTTTGAGGTTGTTAGCCAGAACATCACTGCATCGATGGCACGATTGAAGGGCTAGAGCAGAGAGCACATTTTTCTGCTTTAATGGACGGGGTGAGGCTTTTACATAGGAGATGGCGTACTGGTTGTGCATTTCAAACTGAGTAAGATTTCACCAGGCAGCAAGAGAGGAACAAACAATTCCAGAAAGAATAACATAAGTAGAGGCACAGAAGTTTCTCATTTAAAAAGTTCTAGGGATTCAGAGAAGGAAACCAATACAATCTGTTGTGCTACCCAGGAAAGTCTATTGGGCTTTAAAGAATAGATGGGTCTTTGGCAGATGCGTGGGGGGAGGGGTGGGGAGGAAGGACGGGAGAGTGGAGCAGACATTGCCATCAGCATGATCAGCGTGGAGCAGGGCAGCTCAGCTTAGCTGGGGAGAAAAGACTGACACCTCTCTCTTCTTTCCTTCTCATCCTTGGAGCCCCCATGGTAGATTTGACATGTAAAGAAGAACACTGAATGAAGCTGCACAGAAAAACCACACCTTCTATGTGTCGTCAAATTGTAAGGGGCGGAGGGGGGGTGTATCTGTTTTTAGTTCAGATGCTAAGCAGAGTGTCAATTTCCCCTGAGTTTACAGTGATACTTTATCAGTACCACCCCCAGGTGAGAAATTCCTTCCTTAAAAAGCACTATTTATTCCCTTCCTTCTCCCCAGTAACACAAATAGTGAGTGGAGAAATTCTGTTTTTTATGGTTTAAATTATGGTTTAAAAATTAGCACAGGGACTTCCCTGGCAGTCCAGTGGTCAAGACTTCACCCTCCCACGCAGGGGGTAGAGGTTCGATCCTTGGTTGGGAAGCTAAGATCCCACATGCTTCGTGGCCAAAAAAACCAAAATATAAACCAGAAGCAATACTGTAACAAATTCAATAAAGACTTTAAAAAAATGCTCCACATGAAAAAGTCTTTAAAAAAAAAAATTAGCACAAAGACCATCACATTAAAATGGCCAAAATCCACAACACTGGTAACACTAAATGCTGCTGAGGATGTGGAGCAACAGGAATTCTCCTTCACGGCCGGTGGGGATGCAACATGGTGCAGCCACTTTGGAAGACAGCTTGCCAGTTTCTTACAAAACTAAACACACCCCTACCATACAATCCAGTAATTGTGCTCCTTGGTATTTACCCCAGTGAGCTGAAAACTTATGTCCACACATAAACCAGCACACAGATGTTTATAGCAGCTTTATGCACAATTGCCAAAACTTGGAAGCAGCCAAGATGTCCTTCAGTAGATGATGGGTAAATAAACTATGGTGCCTCCAGACAATGGAATATTATTCAGCACTAAAAAGAAATGAGCTATCAGACAAGAAAAGACATAGAGGACACTTAACGAAGCCAATCTGAAAAGGCTACACACTGTATGATTCCAACTATGTAACATGCTGGAAAGGGCAAAACTATGGAGGCAGTAAAAGGATCGGGGGTTGCCAGGGGCTGGTGGGGAGAGAGATGAACAGGTGGGGCACAGAGGATTTTTAGGGCAGTGAAACTAGCCCATATGATGTTATAATGGTGGATACATATCATTATATATTTGTCCAAACCCACAGAATGTGCAACATCAAGAGTGAGCCCTAATGTCAGCTACAGACTTCGGGTGATGATGACGTGTCCATGTAGGTTCATCAGTTGTAACGGATGCACCACCCGGTAGAGGAAGTTGAT
This sequence comes from Balaenoptera ricei, assembly GCF_028023285.1. Lineage (NCBI taxonomy): Eukaryota > Metazoa > Chordata > Mammalia > Artiodactyla > Balaenopteridae > Balaenoptera > Balaenoptera ricei. Next base: position 25,422,259 of record NC_082640.1, read on the forward strand.
AAGGGGGGAAGCAGTGCATGTGTAGGGACAGGGGGTACGTAGGAAATCTCTATACTTTCCCCTCAATTTTGCTGTGAAACCAAAACTGCCCTAAAAAATAAAGTGCATTTTTCAAAAAGATTTTAAAACGTAAGGGAAGTAGCCTGAGCTTTTAAGAGGCCCCTCCTCCTCCAGGACATTACCCTCCACCCCCAACCCAGCCCCTGAGGAGGGTTGGCCTCCACCATAGTCCCTGGAGCCACCAGAGGGCGCTGTTGCAGCCGTCAGCGCTCCTGGGGCTTGAGGCCAAATTGGTGAGGAGCCTGGGTTCCAGCAGCAACACCTGACAAGGATTCTTGTCATCACTGGGGACAGATTCCTCAGGAGGACTGAGACGAAGCTGGGAGAGTGAGGAGGGTGTGGAAGAAGGAGGAAAGAGAAGTCTGATGTGGGAAGGAAAGTGATGATCACCTGTGACAGCTAAAGGTTGGCTCAGAAGGCGTCAAGGTGTGTCATCACTAAGACTGCCCTGCGGACAGTTTTATTTAAAAGGGCAGAGAAGAAGAGCAAATTGGAGGGATGCGTTTCCATCCATTTCACACATGGCTTTGGAGGACAGTTTAAGAATCCCCCGCCCCCGGACTGTAAGGAAATGGTGAACACACCTGGTTCAGCTCCAGGAAAAGGGTTTGCTGGGTGAACAGTGTGCACACCCTGCGTACCATCTCCAGGCTGCAGTCTCACAGCCCAGGCGTCTGGGTCCCGCCTCTGCCACATACTGCCTGGGCCTTGCCAAGCCTCTGTGGACGCATTTGTAAAATGCGGATGATATTACAACCACCCTCTCATAGCCATTCTGAGATCATTTACGTGAAAGTATCCTGTGACCTGGAAAACCTTTGGAATCATTATTTTTACCATCAACATACTCTGCGTGCCCCCAACTCCAACAGCTGTTCCCACACCCACAGAAGCATCACATTCACCATAGCTGTGCTTTCAGTAGGATTTTTTTTTAAATTTTTTATTGACGTATAGTGGATTTACAATGCTGTTAGTTTCTGCTGTACAGCAAAGTGACTCAGTTATACGTATATATATTCTTTATCATATTCTTTTCCTTTATGGTTTATCACAGGAAATTGTATAGAGTTCCCTGTGCTCTACAGTAGGACCTTGTTGTTTATCCATCCTATATAATATAATATATAATAGTTTGCATCTGCTAACCCCAAACAGAGGGGAGTTTGGGGTCCACTGGGATTTTAAAACCCTCATTGTTGCCTTGTCTGAATCACTGCGATAACCCCAGACCAGTCTCCCACTTGGCATCTCTCAAAATCCATCCTACCAAAGGTCACCGGGACGCTAAAGCAGTGCTGAAGTCATGCTGTCCCTTGTTCAGGTACCTCCAATGGTTCTCCCATCATCTTCCACGTGGAGGAAGGGCTCCTTACCTTGGCATTCAAGGCCCTGCAGGTCGTCACTGCTTCCTCCCCTCCCACACGTCTTCCTCTGGCCCCAGTGTGTGCCCTGCCTTCCTGGACCATTCACTGTCCTCTTAGCCTGGTCTTTCACCCCTTGCCCCGGGCGTGCCATGGTAACTCCCTTCTCCCACCCTCCAGTTTCTCGTGGAAAAATCTTACACATCCTCTAACTCATCTAAAAGGACCCTTCTTTAAAGAGGACTTCCATAACCCCTGTTTCCTCATCCTGTCACTGAATTCCTCCCAAATCATGTAGGTTTCATTTCTATCCCTGCCTTACCTAGCACATCTTGCAGCAATAAATCCTTAATGAACGGATTTGGGGTTTTGTGCTTCATTTATCTCCCGACCAAAGCATAAAGTTCTATAGGGACAGACTGCCGGCTGGGTTTTTCCTATATGCCCACGGTCTCCAGTACAATGCTTTGCCCTTAATAAGAGATCAATAAATATTTGCTGAATTGACTTGAAGGAGTAGAATAGCACCAGGGTCTGAAGGGACTTGAACGAGATCGGTGAAGATCTTACGGCTAATTGTTAAGAACTTAAATTTGATGTGAGATGAATACAAACCACTTTTTAAAATACGCTTAGTATCTACGCAAGTTTTTTTCCACCTGACAGTTATATTTTCTCCATGTAAATTGCCAACAATGGCTTACATTTCTGTGTCGTAGTGTCCTATAAGTATAATCGGTAGAAATCAAGGCTACTGCATTTCTGACCCTCTGTTTCTACCAGCCCCTTCTGCTTCCCTCCAGATGTTTTCAGGGTTTGAAGAGAGCATTTTTGCATTTTTCTAGAGCAGTGGTTCTCCAAGAGCAAGCCTTAGACCCACAGCATGAGAGTAACCTGGGAACTTAGAAATGCAAGTTATCAGGCCCCCCGCAGACCTACTTAATCAGAAACCCATGGGCGGGGTGCAGAGAACAGAGCAATCTGTGTTTTAACAGCTTTTCAGGGGACTCTGATGCAAATTGAACCCCTGTTCTTGACACTTCCTGCTCAGAACTGTGGTCCGCGGACCAGCAGCGTCTGCATTGCCTGGGAGCTTGTGAGAAATGCAGACTCTCAAGCCTCACCCCTAGACCCACTGAATCAGCATTTGCATTTTAACAAGACCACTGATGAGTCCTCATCAGGCTCAAATTTGAGAAGCTCTCTTCTAGAGCACTTTGGGGAAAAAGATGCCTTCCATTAGGAAATTGTCATCAAGGAGGGTGGCTGATTAAAAACTGCCACACATTTCTGCCACTTCTTCCACTAAGGGCTGGTGTCTATGTCCCATCCCCTTGAATCCGTGCTGGCCCATGACCTGTTTTGATCAATAGACATGGCTGTGGTGATGTTGTCTACCCTCCAAGGCTGGGCTTTGAGAGACTTGAAGTTTCTGCCTTAGCCTCTGACAACACTGTCTCATGGGACTCAGCCGACGTACTGTGAGAAGCCCCTGGAGATGCCGGGAGGAGGAGGAGAGCTGAGTCTGTCTGGTCCCGCCCCTGCTAGGCTCTCCCCATGACAGCAAATTGGTAGCCGTGGGAGTGAGTCATGGAGGGTGTCCCAGCCCAGGTGGGCCCACAAGGAGCAGAGGACACCCCAGCCGAACCCAATCACCCCACAGACTTGCAGTAGGTAATAAAGGTGGTTGTTTCAAGCCACTACCTTTTGGGATAGTTTGTTACACAGCAGTAGAAAACTGAAACAGTGAGCTACTGAGTGAATTAGTCACATGTCTTCTGAAGGAGGCTCTGTCCAAAGTCATTTGCTAAGTTATAAAATTCTGAGCATTATGACTTTCATGTATTTTCCCTGAAACTCTCAAAAGTAGGTAGTTGTAACTATTTGCAAGATGAATAAGCCTGTGAGTGTAGGGCTGCACTACGGAAAACTAAATTTCTCATACAGCACGGGACAAAATCCACATCATTCGACAAGGGCCATTCATGGACCAGGATGGGTGAGCATAGCTGGAAGAGAGTTCTATCCCTTTGGCCAGAAGCAACTCAATATACCCAACAATTTCCTCTAAAACATAAACTGTTCACTTTATTTTTAAATGTTGGTACTTATAGCCAGGGAAAAAAACCTTTATATTCTAGAAAAACAAACTCAGGAAGGACACTACTTCATAATTCCGGATGTATCGATAATTAAATTCGAGTCAGTCGATTTGTATGGAGCTCCAACTGTAGTTAAATGTATACCAAGTAAACTAGCGCTGGCCCTCAAAACGCTGAAGCTCCTGCAAGCAAATGGGACCTAGTAAAGTGGAGGGGAAAGAACCTAGGCTGAGAGTCAGGAGACCTAGCAGCTGGTCGTGACATCGCCACTGTCCCAACCCACCTCTGCTGGCAGAGAGGCCAACATCATCTTTAAGAAAACGGAGGGGGAGTGGTCCTCGCTGGATACAGACACTCGACAGCTGGAGCTGGCACATCGGTAGGACCCACACAAGGGGAATTCCTCTGTCTCCTGTGGGCCACACGGTCTCCCCCTCAAAAGGCCCCTTTTCTCCCTGAATGTGCCCCATTCTCCTCCCTCCTGTTTATTCACAGCTCCAAATGGCCCAGGAACATCGTCATCCAAATGTCGTCCACGTTATGACACCGGCATCCTCGGCACCCACTTCTGGGCTCAAATTCCTAAGGAAGACCATCTAATTGGCCAAGGGAAAACCGAGAGATGGGCCGTGCGTGTTGTCAGGTGACCATCCCCCAATTTACTGTCATGGGGTGTTGGGGTCCCGAGTCTCACAGTTCGACCACCCAGGGCTGCAAGGGAGGCAGTTCCCTGAGAAGGAGCAGTAATTCTCATCCCTTCACAGCCATTCACCAGCTGAGATATTTGGGGCTAATCACTTGGCCTCCTAGAGTTTGCTCTTCCTCAGCTGTAACGTGAGGGATTTGGTCAGATGATCTCAAATCTCTTTCTTCCAATACCAAGGTCCTGTCATCTAGAACACAAAGCAGAACATAATGGCAAAATGCAAAGGACCCAGGCCCACCTGTTGTGAATACAGGGACAGCTATGTGCCCAAGACTCCAAACCAGGAAAGATCCAGGGCAAGAGGTATTTTCAGGACCACCTGCAGAAAACTGGGCACAGCAGCAGAACTATGTGTCCAGGTACCCATACTCCTTGGACCACGTGCCAAGGACCAGATAACTTTAGTTACACAGGGTTGGTTATGAGCATAGCTATGAAAACGGTGATAGAAACTGAGGGCCCAGCTTCCCAGTTCTGCAGCCCTCTCCTCTCCCTGAACCACTGCCTTCCCTCACAGGGCTCCCAGCACAGCCTGCATATATATTAAGAGCTCAATGGCCAAAGCATCACTTTTAACAAATCACTTTTCTGATCTTTCCATTTCTCCCACTTATATATCTATTGACCAAAACTAGAATCAAACATATCACTTATGCTTTAGTGTGAATTTAAGTCAGTGAATCACATCTCCCGAGGTCTTTGCATTTCACCCCATTTATGAAAAGAAAGGTGTTAATTTTAGGCAGGTAGGTAAGTAGGTAGTAAAGAATTCTTTTTCTCTTTCTCTTTTTTACTTAAATTTTTCTTTTCAGTGTAAAGGGTCTTTCTTAGAGACATCACTACAGAGACTAGAGGGTCTATGCCCCTCACTCAGTGCTGAACACATGAGGGCATACGATGCGGAGGCAGGGACAGCATGCAATCAACAATAAAGGACTAAATCAGCCACGTGTATGCCATTTGGTACCCTGTGCAGAAGGCCCGCAGTGGGAGGGCATCGTCTCCATGTCATGAATGTGTCACCAGAAGAGAAAGAGCAGGTGTAGAGCCATAGGAAAAGCCTATTCCAGCCACTGGCCTTTGCTGGACCCGGTATGGCCAGAGGAATGCCCCTCAAGGCCACCCACCTGGCTCTGTTCTGGCTCTACAGTCGGTCACCGATGACCAGCTGACCCAGGAGTATGAAATAAATGATCACTGTTACAAAGCCTCTGAGGTTTTAGAGCCATTTGTTATATAGCAGAATCATAGCAAAAGCCTAGCACAATAAAGGAATTAAACATTTCTGCAAAGAGTTCAGTGTGTTAAGGATGCCAGGGGCACCCACATCAGACTCCAACGCAAAGTCAGGCTTCGTTAGGGAAACATTCCCTGCAAAGCTGTCTGTGGGTCTCAGGATCACGCAGTCTACTGAGGGCAAGGAAAGCATTTCAGCAGGAAGTCTCTGTTGAATATAGCTCTTCACGTGCCCAGCAAGACAGACTCTGTCCTGCTCCGATCACGTGACAGTTCACAGCCAGAGGCACACAGTGGAGGGTGTGCTGACCAGAGCCAAATGCCGTCGTTCTCAACCCCATTCAGACCATTTCAATACAGCATCACATCATGTGAGGAAATACGAGCACAAAAGAGAGCATTGTTTCCATGAAAACTAAGTTGAACACTTTGTAAAGACTCAGCGATGCAAATAGATTTTTTTTCTTTTTTTTTTTTTACTTCAGAAAACAATTTGGCAGTTTTTGGTTTTTTTTTTCAACTGTGGTAAAATACACAACATAAAATTTACCATCTGTTATGGACTGAATATTTGTATTCCCCACCCCCAATTTATATGTTGTAGCCCCACCCCAGTTTGGCTATATCTGGAGTTGAGGCCTCAAAGGAATTAATTAAGGTTAAATGAGGTCATGAGGGTGGGACCCTGTCTGATAGGATTAGTGTCTTTAGAAGAAGAGATGGCAGAGAGCTCTCTCTCTCCATGCACTCACAGAGGAAAGATCATGTGAGGACACAGCAAGAAGACTGTCTAAAAGCCAGGAAGAGGGCCTTCACCAGAAACCAAATTTGCCAGCATCCTGATTGTGGGCTACCAGCCTCCAGAACTGGGAGGAAATAAGTGTCTATTGTTTAAGCCCTGCAAACATGGGCTTGTTATGCAGCCCAGACGAATACACCTTCTTCACCACATTTTACGTGTATAGTTCAGTGGCATTAAGTACATTTGCATTGTTATGCGAAACTGATTTTTTAACGTTGTTTAATTAGGAATGAGATGAAGGTAAAAAATTTGAAGATGAAATCATAAAAGTCTAGAAGAACTCTGCATTCAGATTACTTTCCAAGCATCTCTAAACTCTCATTCCTTTATAAGGACCCAAACTGGAAAACAAAACTTTGTGTCAGTGGTTTATGAAGAAAGTCAATGGAAAACTTTGACCAGTGACACTGCTATTCCAAAAACCTTCCACCCAAGAGTCAACAAATGAATGTTCTTGACGTGATTAAGTGAGAATGGTTAAGTAGGTGGGATTTATTTTTCAAATTTTCCTTCTTTGATCCTTTTGGTTGACCAGCCATTCCCAGCGTTGATCAAGTTAGATACGGGAGTTTGTACGGATTCCATTCCATGTGGCTGTGCCTTCAAGGATGAATGGGCTTCCACCAGGCAAAGGAGGGAAAGAATAATAGTCCAGGTGGAGGAAACAGGCTGGGCAAAGTCACAGAAGCATGACGGTACATGACATAATAGGGAACTGGGGAGATGTCAAGTGTGACTGGGACATTGGATCATGAGGGCATCCCAGAAGGAAAAGTCAGAAAAGTGTGCTGGTCCCCAATCGCATAAGCCTTTGAAAATCACACTAAGACATTTGGACTTGATCCTGTGTGCAGCCCCTGAAGGTTTTCCTTGGGGTTGTGTTCGGTTGCAAGCTATTGTCAGATACAGCACAGGAACTCAAGGAAGGGGTGGCTGGTATCAGTTGTTTCCTGCAAGAGTCCCTATAAGAGATAACAAGGGTCTGAAATAAGAGGAGCAGCAAAAATGGAAATGTGGAAGCAGACACAGCAGGCATTTTTTCAAATAAAGTTGACACTTCATGGTGAAAAAGAAGATGTTTTCAAGACTGGTGCAAAAGTTTCTAGTTTGTTTCAATACTGGTTAAGATTGGAAATTTCCTTCAGGCAGGAAATTGGCCTGGAGGTTTCTGCCAAGCAAATATCTTTTTAACATGGATAACTGAATTTTAACTGACTGCTGCATATTCCTGTTACTGTCACTTGGAGCAGGAAGTGAGAAGGGGGCTTGAAGTGGGAGAATTCAATACCCCTCTGGTTCACAGGGATCTGAACCATCAAACGGGGTAACAGCCAGGATGCTGAGCTCTCCTGGAATCAGCTACAGAGCCAGACGAGAGTTGAGGTACTGGGTGTGATCCCTATAGCATGATTTATTGAGCATATAGAATATGTACCAAAAGTATGTACCAGAACAAAATGTCTTCAAAAATCCTCTTCCAATAGAGTTGGACAAAAATATCATCTTTCCTTGCACATAATAGGACTGTTAAGTTGAAATCAATTGAACTGCATTGGTCATGTTCTCCAAGATAAACCTCATTCCCTTCCATTTCTTTCCCATATAGGAGTCTCTGAGACAATTTTAGGAGAGTCTGAGCCTTAAGACCTTCTTCATGACTCAAGAGTATTCAGCACTCGTTATTTGACTGTGAATATCAACAGCCATAATTCACACTGTCGCTACATCTTTTGTGTGTATTTAACAATTGGAAGCATGAATGGACACATGAATTTGAGTTAACACTATGATTGTGTTGATCTTGCCTGGGAGGTGCTTAGAATCTAATAAGAGAAATAGGCTGATATAGAAATAATTATAATACAAATTAAAAGTTAAAAATAGCATAGAGGGGGAAGAGAGAGAGTGTTCCTATAATTCAGAGAAGCCAAATTTTATCATCTTAACCTTGTGAAAGTATTATCCATCCTCTGTGGGCTCCATTTCTAACTAGTCTGGCTCTACTCTCTGGCCACTGCAAATGCTGTTTCCTAAAACAGCCTTCGTGTCTTGTATAAAGTTCTTCCACCCGCTCTTACCCCACTACCCAGGTACTGGGTAGTGAGACAGGTGGTGTCTGAAGATCTAGGATGGATGCATACGTGAGGACTGGTTTATTCCATTCAAGGTGCTCAAGCTTTATTCAAGTCGCGCTCCAGACTGGATTTTATTGGAACCAGTCTATACTCTCTCGGGTGTTAACTTCCTGAAGTTGGCTGGGAAGAGTACACACTATGGGAAAATCCAGGAATGTCTAGATGTGGTAAACATACCAATGTTCCTCTGGTATGCAAAGCCAGACTCTGCTCCTAGAATAGGATGTTGATCTGTTTACCCTGAAAGCAATTAAGCCTGAGTTCCTCTGGAACATCTATTTCACATTCCTTACGTCCTTCTGGAAAGCTTCCATTAGAAACATCGTTGTGTATTTGTGTATTTGTGTAGTGAGGTAGATGGACCTAGAGTCTGTCATACAGAGTGAAGTAAGTGAGAAAGAGAAAAACAAATACCATATGCTAACACATATATATGGAATCTAAAAAAAAAAAAAAAAAAAAGGTTCTGAAGGACCTAAGCGCAGAACAGGAATAAAGACGCAGACGTAGAGAACGGACTTGAGGACATGGGGAGGGGGAAGGGTAAGTTGGGACGAAGCGAGAGAATGGCATAGACATATATATACTACCAAATGTAAAATAGATAGCTAGTGGGAAGCAGCTGCATAACACAGGGAGATCAGCTCGGTGCTTTGTGACCACCTAGAGGGGTGGGATAGGGAGGGTGGGAGGGAGATGCTAGAGGAAGGAGATATGGGGATATATGTATATGTACAGCTGATTCACTTTGTTATAAAGCAGAAACTAACACACCATTGTAAAGTAATTATACTCCAATAAAGATGTTAAAAAAAAAAAAAAAGAAATATCCTTGTTAACTTTTCATGATAGCATCTCAGGCTGCCAGCAGTAAAATGAACCGAAGTAAGAGCAGTTGGATTAAATTCTAGATCAAGATGCTGAAACTCTTCTAAAATGGGGCCTAGAGACAAAATGCTCTAGGTTAGTTTAGATGCAATTTTTGCCTAGGACCAGGCTCTTATGATCTCTTCTAATCCTAGAATTCTGTAATCCTAAACCCACTGAAAAAAATTACATATCAATGAAAAGGTTACCCCCAACTACATACTAAATACTTAATATATGCCAAGTTCTTTAAGACAGTAAGAACAGTCTTACTGTTCTTCCTGACAATAAGAGACTGACAATAAGACAGTCTCTTATTAAATCCCCACAGTACACTTAAGAGTAGGTATGAATAACTCCCTTTTAGAGACAGAGAACCTAAGACTCAGAGAAGTCAAGCAACTCTGTGAAAGTCACACAGCTAGAAAGTATCAGATCAGAAATTAGAACCCAAGTCTGTGTGATACCAAAATCTTTACCTTTCTATTAGAGACAAGCTCAGTTCTTGGTGTGAGGCCAACAAATTGAATTGTCTGAACAGTAACTGATAAAAATCTGGGATCATAATGGAACTGACATTACAGAAAGCATTTTGCATAATAAAAGAAAAAGGGTCTCCACCGCCTGGAAATTTCTAGTCTATAAAGCAACCCAGGGCATGCCACACAGTGAGAAGAAGCTGAAATTGAATGATCTTATTCATGCCCTTTCCAATCCCACCCTAAGGTAGGGAAGCTAGGAGGGCATGGGCTCCTGGGATCCTCTCAGTTCTCTTCCCACTATAGTTGTCCTCAAGCAACTACTATAAAGAGGTAATATAGTTCCAATTTTCACCGGTATGGCGCACTAGATATCCTCACCAATTCTCCCAACGAAGATGAGCAAAATTGTTGGCCAAACATCTCTTTAAAAGCATTGATAAGATGGCAAAAAGCAGAGGACATTTAGAGGCCAAATAATAAGAAACTCAAGGAGGCAAATCTGCTCTCACCTCGATGGCATTTTCTATACCAAGTGGATTTGAGCTTATATCTTAAACTTAACGGTACAGAAGGATAAAGATAAAAGTTGGAAATATATACACACACACCAGGCAAATACTAACCACAAGAAAACTGGTATGAATGTATCAATAAATATTAATATCCAACAAAATAAACTCTAAGGAAAAAGCATTACCAGGGTATTAAAGGCTCAATCCACCAGGAATATATATCAATTCTAAAATTTTATATATATAATACAATAGCTTCATTAGCTACAAAGCAAAAACTAACAGAGCTAGATAAATTTACTATGATTGTAGGAGATGTCAGCCTACATTTAAGGCTGGAGTGCCTTAGAAAATAGCCTGAAGCAAAGTTTCTCCAGGGGGTGCTATCCTAGGGAAGCAAGATAAATAAAATATATACCACCACTATCCCACCGACGCCCCCAGTCCCCATGCTATATGCTCCTCTTAGGAAAAGGTCAAGTCATGGAGTTAGCAGTTAAACTCACTTCAACTGGTCAATCTACTTCTCCTCCTCCCTGAAAAACCAGACACGTGAAATCACAAGAAAGAGATACTGGGTGACCTTAAATCATTAACTTACTTTCAACCAAGTCAACAAGCTTCCTTAATAGCAAGAAGCACCCATTGAATCTCTAAGCATTGAAAAAGAATATTGTATTAGTCAGGGTACCCCAGGGAAAGAGAACTAGGAAATAGGTTATATGTGCATATTTAGAGAGAGAAGATTTACTATAAGGACGTGGCTAACGTCATTATGACGGCTGACAAGTCCCAGGTGCCGGTGACTCAGCAAGCTGGTGACCCAGAAGAGCTGAGGGTGCAGTTTTTGTCCAAAGGCCAGTTAAGCTCAAGATCAAGGAAGAGGCAATGTTTCCGTTCAAGTCTGAAAGCAAGAAAAAGCCCACGTCCCAGTTCGAAAGTGATCAGGCAGGAGGAATTCTCCCGTACTCCGGGAAGGATCAGCCTTTTTGTTCTATTCAGGTTTTCAACTGATTGGATGAAGCCCACCCACATGAGGGAGGACAATCTGCTTTACTCAGTCTATTGATTTAAATGTTAATTGCATCAAAAACACCCTCACGGAAACACCTTAAATACTATATGACTAAATATCTGGGCACCCTGTGACCAGTCAAGCTGACACCTAAAATTAACCATCACAAATGCTATGCGCAGCATTCCCTCAATCCTTTGCCCAGAGGCTTCTTCACCAAGGAGCTCCTCTTGGACTTCGGGAGATGCTGCTGTGAGCTCCGAGAGCCTGTACACCAATGCCCATTGTGAGAGGGATCCAGGCACATCTTCATCATGACTGAGCAAACCAACTCTAACCAGTTCCTGCCCTTCTGGACCACACAGACCACTGCTTCTCATAGCACATCCTTCCAACACGTGGTCAGGCTAAAGCAGTGCTTCTAAGACTAGAACGCGCATAGCAATCGCTTGGAGCTCTTGTTAACATGCAGATTCTGGTTCAGTCGGCCTGGGGTGGATCCTGAGGCTCAGTATGTCTTATAAAGTCCCAGGAGCTGTTGACGTTGCTGGTCCACAGACCACACTCTGAGCTATGAGGTCTAGAATAGCCATAGCTTCCTGACACCATCTCCAGAGACAGAAAAGGTCCAACTTTTCTCCTACTTCCCTTTCATTTAAGACCAGGACTTGATCTATATCATACCTGCTCTTACCAACTCCAGCCCTATGGCTTAGCCTTTAAGACGAGTAAGATTCAGTCAGAGAAACTGGCTTGTCTATTAGGATACTCAACTGGAAATCCCGTCGAAGATACTACATTCCATTATACCTAGTCAGCGTGCAGGAGATGCTGTCTGATGTTCTGTCGCTGTTCCTCTAACACACCCGTAGCCTCAGGTGCACAGTTCTAAACAGCTTAGGTTTGTCCTGCTGCTGTTTCTGTGGCATTTTCTAAGTTTAATTGCCATGCTTCCCCCCGAGATACTACAAGCCCTCAAAGACAACAATAACACCACCACCGTGTTTAATAGTAAACACAGTGTTTTGTCGTATGCCTGAGGACACACTGTCCCACCTCCACGTGACACATATCCTTAAAAGCAAGCTTCACCTGCTCTGAAAGCTCTTCAGAGGCCGATGAGGAGAGCACTTCTCACACCTCGATGTTTTGCTTATCTGCATATTTGCATATTTGTTTTGCATATTTCCCACTATAAACTGCTCGAAGATAGAAACTGTGTCTCACACACCTACGGTTTGTGCTGTTCAGAACACCATCCAGAATGAATGAGTGAACTGATTTTACATTTATAATGTATAACCACCCTGTCAAGTAGGTCACTTTTTCTGACCTCCATTTTGCTGATGAGGAAACCAAGGCTGAGAAAATAAGTGACCTGCCCAAGATCACACTGGTTGTTGCCAAAATTCTGACAGAGTGGGAGCGCTCTGCCACATTACCACCCTCCCAACTCCCTGCATCTTTACTAGCTCGCCCAAGAGGTTTTGCTGAATTTGCCCCTCAAATGAAGGAGTGTGACATGCCCTGCTCCGTAGGTGATGACTTAGTCACACATGGAAGTGTCATGATTTACCTGAGCTCCCAGAGCTAGCCAACGGCGGGGAGCCAACTGAATCCCAGTCCAAGTTCCCGTGTGTCACCAGCATTGATTTCACATCTCCACCCTTACTGGGGACCAGTTTCTGTACAAGGTCCAGTCCTGGGTGCAATTATAGGGCTTAACCCCCAGGATAATGACCCAGGGTTAACTGTCAACTTCAGAATAGGATTTTCCAAAAGCGACTCTTTCTAGCTTTCAAGTGGTTTGAGTTTAGCATTTTAAAATGGGTACTATGTAATATTTTTCCCTTCTTTGGCATTCAAAATTTTCCATGTGTCTAAGTGAAATCCAATATGTGAATAAACACAAATTAACTCATCAAAATGAAAGCAGTAAGAGAAGCCAGTTATTTCCGAGACTTTTTGCCAAAGCCTCCCTTGACTCTCTCCAGAGAGGCAGAACCAGCTGCCTGCTGACATTCAGGTGACACTTTACAAACCTGGCATCCATTTTTAATAATTATTGCACATAAAAGCCAAAAAAGAGAATTTGGGGACACAGGTCTGTCCAAAAAATAAAAGATACATAATACATTTAATTAGTAGAAATAGGAGTTGGGCTGGTGAGATACTTTATAGTCTTCCTTAATGTTTATTTTTTTCCTAAAACATGTATTAGTTTTATAATTTTTTTTAAAAACTCAGTAAAAGAGTTCTAAAAATAAAGTTTACTGTTGACATGCCAGGTGACCTGAATCAACTCAGTCATTCAAAATTATCAGACTCTAGGTCCATCCACCTCACTATGAATAACTCAATTTCGTTTCTTTTTATGGCTGAGTAATATTCCATTGTATATATGTGCCACATCTTCTTTATCCATTCATCTGTCAATGGACATTTAGGTTGGTTCCACGTCCTGGCTATTGTAAATTGTGCTGCAATGAACATTGTGGTACATGTCTCTTTTTGAATTATGGTTTTCTCAGGGTATATGCTTAGTAGTGGGATTGCTGGGTCATATGGTAGTTCTATTTTTAGTTTTTTAAGGAACCTCCATACTGTTCTCCATAGTGGCTGTATCAATTTACATTCCTACCAACAGTGCGGGAGGGTTCCCTTTTCACTACACCCTTTCCGGCATTTATTGTTTCTAGATTTTTTGATAATGGCCATTCTGACCTGCTTGGGGTGATACCTCACTGTAGTTTTGATTTGCATTTCTCTAATAATTAGTGATGTTGAGCATCTTTTCATGTGCCTCTTGGCCATCTGTATGTCTTCCTTGGTGAAATGTGAAGCAATTATACTCCAATAAAGATCTATTTTAAAAAAAAGTATCAGACCGTTTGCACATCCCATAACTAAAGGTGAATAAGAACTACAGGCCTCGGGCTTCCCTGGTGGCGCAGTGGTTGAGAATCTGCCTGCTAATGCAGGGGACACGGGTTCGAGCCCTTGTCTGGGAAGATCCCACATGCCGCGGAGCAACTAGGCCCGTGAGCCACAGCTACTGAGCCTGCGCGTCTGGAGCCTGTGCTCCACAACAAGAGAGGCCGCGATAGTGAGAGGCCCGCGCATCGCGATGAAGAGTGGCCCCCGCTTGCCGCAGCTAGAGGAAGCCCTCGCACAGAAACGAAGACCCAACACAGCCCCAAAAAATAAATAAATAAATAAATAAATAAATAAATAATAATTAAAGGTGCTAATAAATAAATAAATAAATAAAAGAACTACAGGCCTCATCATCCATTACCGTGCTCCGAGGAGTTGTGTAATCCAGACAGCAAAGCCCAGAACAAATTCTTCCACATATAAAAATATTTATTAGCGAGTAGGAGCAAAAACAGCCATTCATGTAAGCTCTATGAAGGACCAGGGCTCAGACCTTTCCATGAAGTGTTAACTCAAGACAGACATAAGAACATTCTAGCAGTGGTGTTCAGCTACCACACTAGTGCGATCAGTTTGCTCGAACCATCTGTTAATATCTGGACACAAGACAAATTGGTGTATCTGGCTTAGACAACACTCCAAAGTTTACAATTTGCTAGCATTACCAGATTTCTACACCCTGTTCAAGCAAAGGCAAGGGTGTCTTTAAATAGTTCTGGCCAACTCACACATCCTGAACACCACTTAATTCTCCAATGAAAAATAGCTTCATAAATTTATTAGGCTCATTAGGGAGCCCTCTAGGGCTGACCAGAGATTAATAGCACGAAACCCTTACAGTACTAACATATTAACCACCACTCCCAAAGGGTATGTCCAGTTAGAATATTTCAACTGTTAACTAACAACCCCATAGAGGATTAGGAATGAACACACACACACACACACACACACACATACATGCCATTGTCTATACTGAAATAAAGTAAATTTTAAAAGTAAAATATTTAAAAGTAAATTTTATGTACATATAACAGCTAGATAAAACAAAAGAATACAACAGTGACAGATGGATTTTATGAAGACATACAAAAGGACAATGAGGGCTCCTCCCATAAAAACAAGCACATTTTTTAACCTTAGTTTGGTTCTTAATTACCCAAAAAAATCACAGCTTAGTCTTTTCATCTTAAATCCAAACAGAGCTCGAGGTAAGTGACAAGACTTGCCCAAGGTTGTGCTGAGAATTAATGGCAAAGCCAAAACTGGCACTAATCTTTAGTCTTCCCATGGTTGCTATGGAGCTTCTGGGGGGAAAAAAACTTTTCAAATATAAAAATGATCCAGAGGGTTTCCCTGGTGGCACAGTGGTTGAGAATCTGCCTGCTAATGCAGGGAACACGGGTTCGAGCCCTGGTCTGGGAGGATCCCACGTGCCGTGGAGCGGCTGGGCCCGTGAGCCACAACTACTGAGCCTGCGTGTCTGGAGCCTGTGCTCCGCAACAAGAGAGGCCGCGATAGTGAGAGGCCCGCGCACAGCGATGAAGAGTGGCCCCCACTTGCCACAACTAGTGAAAGCCCTCACACAGAAACGAAGACCCAACATAGCCATAAATTTAAAAAAATAAATAAATAAAAATTAAAAAAAAAAAATGATCCAGAACTTTTTGCAGAAAATATATATGAGAAAATAAAAATACAAAGGTGTAATAAAAGTTATCCACAATTCCCACACTCAGATAGAGCCCCCACCGGTGCATCTCCTTCTAGGCGTTAACACACCATATATCCACCCCTTGTCATTTTAATTTACAAAATTACATGATACCTCACATGTAGTTTTCTGGACTGCCTTTATTTAATTTGGTTTTATATAGGAAACAATCCCCCATGATACGTAACAGCCTTCAAAAACATGATGTCTCTAATGGTTGCATGACAGTCACCATATTATCATTTATTTATTCATTCCTCTATTTTTGGACATAAAGGTTATCTCAAGGAGTTTGTTATAATCACTCTAAACTGACATTTTGCCCCTAGAATGTAACCCTATGAAGGTAGGGGTTTTGTTTGTCTTACTGATCATAGGACCCTCAGCCCCCCAAGAGTATCCAGTACATAGTAGAAACTCTATAAGAATGGATGATAGATGGACATGGATGGATGGGTGGATATGGATGGATGGATGGATGGATAGATGACTATGGATGAATGAATAGATATGGATGGATGGATGGATGGAGATGGATGGATGGATGGATGACTATGGATGAATGGATGGATATGGATAGATGGATGGATGGATGGACAGATATGGATGAATGGATATGGATGGATGGATGGATGGACATGGATGGATGGATGGATGGATGAATATGGATGGATGGATGAATGGATGGATGGGTGAATATGAATGAATGGATGGATGAATATGGATGGATGGATGAATGGATGGATGGGTGACTATGAATGAATGGATGGATATGGATGGATGGACATGGGTGGATGGGTTGATATGGAGGATATTTGTCTGCATCTCTGTTAACTTCCTGAAACTTTTTTTAATTTGAACACTAATATTTATTCTGATTAAACTTGCTGTATAATATATAGGACACCAGTTTATCTGAAATGACTCTTTGTTCCATATTATATTTAAAATGTATTCATTTCTTATCAGACAATTATCTGAAATTATTTATTTACCTGCAATTCAAATTTAACTTGACTAGACCATATTTAGATTTCCTAAATCTGACAAACATAATTTTTGATGTACCTTCACAAAACAGCCTGCCTAGAATGTCTCACCGGTCCCTGAGAAAAGTCTCAATCCTCTTAAAGAGTCTGAACCACTGGCCTTTGGCAACAGTGAGTGCTGTAAACAGCCGCTATCTTTTGAGCCCTTGATCTTCTTCATGACTCAAGACAAATGAGTAAAGCAATAGGAAAGAGAATCCCCAGTCATGACAATCAAAGAGCCAGAGCACGATCTCTCCAAACACAAATCACATGTAGGCAAACAGAGTAAAAATTAAGATCACTGTTCTCTCAAGCTAACCTTTCTTCCAGCTGAAAATTTCCAAACTTACAGGTCCGTGGGGATCTTCACTTCTCAGTGCAGCGTTTTATGCCAGTTTCCTCCTGGCGTAACCCCTGCACTTCATCCTCTTCCTTTATCAGGCCTAGACCTCTTTGCCCCTCGATCTAAATGACTACAGAGATGTTCGGACACATGCAAAAGTAAAAAGACCAACACCCATCATCCGGCTTCAACAAATATCAACTCGTGGCCAGTTTTCTTTCATCTTACACCTCACCCACTCTCCTTCCCAACATCACTGGATTATTTTGAAGCAAATTCCAGATATATTATTTCATCCATAAATATTTTAGTGTGTATTGCAAAAATAAATAAATAAATAAAGATTTCCCTATATGTCCTGTAAATTTTTTAAAACAACTGGCTTGTTCAAATTAGGACCCAAATAAGGACTACATGTCAGTTTGATTGTTGTGTCTTTCAAGTCTTTAACCTATAGGTTCACTCTCCCTATTCTCCTTGAATTTCATTGATTGAAGGAACAGGGTCGTTTGTCCTACTGAATTTCCCACACCATAGATTTTTGTTAATTGCATCCGCCAAGGTGTGGCTTAACATGGTCCCCTGCCCCCTGTAGTTCCTGACTATAAACTGGCAGTTAGATCTAGAGGCTTGATTGGATACAAATTTCACTTTGGGGCAAGTATATTTCATGGTGGTTCTGTGTACTTCCTATTATATCACCTCAGGAAGTTCATGGTATCTGGCTCTCCCTTTTTTGATGTTAAATATTAATCAGTGGGTTCAGGTGGTGCCAGCTTGATCCATAGATTAAAACGTCCGCCATCAGCTTTTTCACGCATTGGTTTTAGCATTCCCCTACTGATGACAATTACACAGCTCTATGGTTTCATTAAGGGTTTCAAAATAGTGATATTCTAATTCCATCTTTCCTTCTAAATTTAGTAGCTGGATTTTTCCATAAAGAAGACATTTCCCTGGTCCACCCTTTGGTAAATGAGTATAGTTCGTACAAGAAAGACAGAATAAATGCTTGATTTTTCTCCCTCTATTTTACTAGTTTGCAGAATAATCAAAGGTGACAAACTCCTCCAGAGAAAACAAATGAGCTTAGTTTTGTTGTTTTGAATATCATTATGAATTCATGGATTTAAACACATGTATGTGCATAAATATTTATGTGTATGTGTTTCAATCCACTGAAGTGATTATGCTTTGCAATGTTCAAACTGTCCCATCTTTGGCCAGTGGGAGCGTCCGTGCCCTTTTGATATGACCCCAGTAACCTTTAATGGCTTTCTTGCTGATCTGACAAGATGTTCTCGGCTCCTCTTGCACAGTTCCTGACCCAAACCTGGATCAGCTATCTCTCCACGGATGCCTGGTCACTTGTACATTCTTACTCACCTATCGTTTCAATTTCCCCCTTTGATGATCAGATCACTCCCAATGCAACACTCTTGTAGAGGGGTCCAGAGTAAGCCACTGTGGCATAAAAATTATTTTGAGCTGCTCCTGAAATCCCTTATCTGCCTAAAAGCTGAGCCTCCCCAAAGAATTCAATTGTCATAAATCCCAAGTCAGCACTACACTCAAAGAGACTGTCACAAAATTATCACATCTCCCATCCACTCTCTTATGGGACCATTTATCTTTTTAAGAAGAAAGATAACTGTTTTATATTTAAATATTTAAATTTTTCCCATAAGTGACCTTCTCTCCCCTGCCCAGATGGTATATAAGCTCCATATCCCAAGTGCCCTTTGAGTCACATTTCTTTGTAAACTCCCATGTGTACATATGTGATGAAAGTCTGTTTTTCCTTTTGCTAACTTGTCAGTTTGAGTTTAATTTGCATGCCCCCTGAACACTGAACTTAAGAGAGCAGAGGGAAAGTTTTTCCTCTTACTGTTCTGATTTTCCTCCTGTACTACAGATCTATATACTTAGGGGACTGGACACTGCCATTTCTACATCCACTAGACACCTTTCAAATTCAGCTTGTTCAGATATGAACTCATCCTCTTTCCCCCACACCTACTACTTCATCAGTACGTCGGTATCAGTACTGAGAGCCAGGTTAGAGCAAGACACTGCCATAAACATATGGACTTCATCCACACCCTCATGAAGTGGTCCTCTGCCTGTTCTGCCTGGACCATCCAGTTCTCATGAAATGTTTGAGGACATTGAACCATAATGAGGACTCTCCACCAGCCACATCCCTTAATTTGCATGAGCCTGTGAGAAAAAAATCTTTGAAGAGGTCTGGCTGCCTGAGCAGGCCAGTATCGAAGAAGGAAAGGACACGGCTTCCTGGAGCATGAAGTTACGTCTGATCTTATTTTGACACAGTCCTGGAAAGAAGAGGCTGGGATGTAAAAGCCCAGGGGCTCTGAGATGCCCCTCTGGAGAAGCTGGAGTAGAAGAGAGAAAAGCACTAGAAAGTACAGAGCTTTTCAGGTGGACACAGCGCAGACATCGGCCTGGGGGCAGGAAAGGCACCACGGGAAAAGGACAAAAGCCGTGGATAGCAGAGCAGAAGGACGGCAACCACTTTGATGTGAAAGACAAATCAAGATGGGGTGACCGACCTAGCAGCGCTGTTCACAACAGTCAAGACACGGAGACAACCTATATATCCATTGACAGATGAATGGATAAAGAAGATGTGGTACATATATACAATGGAACATTACTCAGTCATACAAAAGAATGAAATAATGCCCTTTGCAGCAACATGGATGGACCTAGAGGTTATCATACTAAGAGAAGTCAGAAAGATGAAGACAAATATCATATGATGTCACTTATATGTGGAATCTAAAAAATGATACAAATGAACTTATTTACAAAACAGAACTAGACTCACAGACATAGAAAACAAGCTTAAGTTTACCAAAGAGGAGAGGGGGTTGGGGAGGAATAAATTAGGAGTTTGGGATTAATAGAGGCAAACTATTATATACAGGATGGATAAACAACAAGGTCCTACTGTATAGCACAGGGAACTATATTCAATATCCTGTGATAAACCATAATGGAAAAGAATATGAAAAAGAATGTATATATACGTATAACTGGATCACTCTGCTGTACAGCAGAAATTAACACAACATTGTAAAACAACTATACTTCAGTAAAAGAAATTAAAAAAAAAAAAAGACGGGGTGGCTGAGGAGGGATAAGACTGGACATCCTGCCAAGTAGTCAGATGGGACCTCAGAGCACTGAGATTTTGATAAATGTGAACTTGGACAGACTGGGCACAAAAGCGACACCAGGCCCTCACCATCCAAGCCAAACCCCTGTCCCCAGCACCTCCATTTCCCGGATGCCACACCCATCAATCACCAGCTCTATGGATTCTGGCTCCTTCTCTCCTACAATGAGGGTCTCTGCCTTACTTGATGGTCTCCCTCCTGGATTACTTACTGCACTGCCTCCTGGCTATTGTGGAATTTAGTCTCCCTCCCCTTCAAGCCCTCCTCTGTTGCACAGTACTCCAAACATTATTTTGCCCCCCTAAATATAAAGTGCAAAACTTGGAGCCCACCCCCAAATAGATTTATATTTATGTGCAAATCGAAACTGCCCTCCTGAACCAAAATGTAGGTATATTTAAGAACGTGAACCAAAGAGACATTAAAAAAGAAGGAGAAAGATGAACAGGCAGATGTGCTAATACTTCCTTTCATTTCCCCCAATAAGTTGTCTTAACAGCCTCACCTGTAGACTCCCTGCAAAGTTACTGAAGGAGCTTGGGATTGATGTGCAGCTGACATCTTAGTCAGACAGGACCAGATTATGAAACCCTGAACGTGAGTCTTAATCATCTAAAAAGAAAACTATTCTTAGGGCTGAAAGTGACAGGAAAGAGGTGAATTAAGGAATCTGTCTAAGATGTCACCTTTGACAGCAGAGAGTGAAGATAAATAAATTCATTTCCTGGCCCTACCTCCATTAAATTCAATCTACTCGATACGCTCTTTGCCTACAGCTAAACTAAATCTTCCTGGCTGGATTGTAAATTTCGTACTGGCCCTGGAATAAAACACGGACTTGGGTGGCTATATCATCATTAGATGTTGCTTAGCTCGTGACTCTTCAGATCGAACAAGGGTATTACAGGTATAGGAGTGAAGGACAGGGGCGCTTCTTGTAACAGGGACCCTGCTACCTGGCGGCCGTCCCACCAGACTGCAGCCGTGGAAAGGCCGAGATGGTTCTTGCAAGATCAAAAACCAATTTAGTCTGGCCCTAAAATAGATCTTCAGGCATCATTAAGACTCAGGTTTGCTTTTCCTGTTTTCCCATCAAAGCAAATTAGCCTAAAGAAAATAGCATTCCAAGTGACCAAAGGTTAGAAAAATTGTCCCGCAAGTGTTTTGAATTCTTTGTCACCCCCAATTTCTTTCACAGCTGAGTTCGGTTCATCAGGGAGGTTCCTGGCATGGGGGTTGACAGCTTAAATGGCAAAACAGGATGTGTCCCTACCAGGACCCCTGCTTGGCTGCAATCTCCTGGAATTAATTGATCTTGGGGCGGGGGCGGGGGTTGGTGGTGGTAACTGTGGGGTTTTTTTTTTCTTTTCTTTTCTTTTTCTTTTTTATTTGAGAGCCTCAGATGGGCAGACATGGAACAGCTTCTCATTTGCAGGGAGCTTGGCCGGCCGGGGTGAGCTGAGGCCGCGGGAACTGCCTTCTTGGCCAAGGCAGGAAGTCAGCTGTAAGAAGCTACCACTTTTCCACCCTGGGTGGCTTTTTCTTTTTTCTCTCTCCGTCATTCATTTTGGAAGAAAACAGAAGTTTAATTTCAAACAGAGCACAGACCTTGGGAAGGGAGGAGAAAAGAAGGCAGCCCAAGACTCCAGGATGGCCCGATAATTCTTGCCTCCATTTTTTTTTCTTACTTAATTAGGGATGCCAAGCCATCAAATTGAAAGCTGCTAGCGGTCCTCGGCCAGGCCAGAGGATGGCTGGTGACAACGAGCGGTGGCAGACGGTACCCAAGGGCCCCCTTTCCACACGGTGGGGAGTTGGCATTAAGAGGTGCAGTCTCGCTCCAGCCACCTGGGCAAGTCCAAGTGTGAGGGTTTTTTTTGCCATTCCACCTGAGAGAAGCCTCTGTTTCAAGGAATGCTTCTGCACCAATGGGCGAGAAGTTTTAGCAGAACGAGCCAGCACTGCGGGAAACGGAGACATCATTTCAACACAAATTGGTTCTCTCTCACCATTTTTCAGGTGCAGTTCAATCCCCCCAGTTTTTTCTCTTGATTTGAATCTCTTTCACAGATAACTGCCTCCTTCCCACTGACCGTGTGATTTGCAGCTCTGCCCTCGGCCGCTGGCGACTCCATAGAAGATGTGCCCAGAGGCACAAGGGAACAACCTTGCTCTGCTATGGACATTAAAAGGGCAGGTGGGCACATGGCGAAGGAAACGCTGTTTCTGTGGGTGGCATCTGACCACAATTCATGTCATCGCTCTCAGATAAAACACACACTCTTCCCCAACAGAAGCAGCAAAAGTGCATGATACAGTGTATTTATATGTTGGCTTGTCACAAGGAACCAAAATAGGAAGTTACAACACGGTAATAAGGTATGGGGTAATATTTAGACATGCATATAAAGGTCATTTTTAAGAGAGCATTTCACCATTTTTATAACAATTCTGAATTATCTTGTTGCCACATCAGAGTACAATGGACCTTGTACATTGGTAAAAGATGTATTTCCAGATCTTTAGGATGCTCCCAATTATTGAACCAAAATAATGCCCACTGAGTCACAGTTCTAGAAATACCTTCATCCCACAAGTTGTCTTTTCAACTTTCATTAATATTTTCTCTCATACCACATTGCTATCTATATTTCTAACAACAACAACAAAAAAGAAATATTTTATCACCTGAAAAGCTAACAGTGTTTGCTGGGCCCCTCACCCGCACACTAGCTATGTATGTAACCCCAGATAGCCACTGGACAGAGCACCCATGGGTGACAAAGCATGTAAAACTGCACCTCTGCACCACCTCACACCAGTCAGAATGGCCATCACTAAAAAGGCTACAAATAACAAATGCTGGAGAGGGTGTGGAGAAAAAAGAACCCTCCTACACTGTTGGTAGGAATGTAAATTTGTGCAGCCACTATAAAAACAGTATGGACGTTCCTCAGAAAACTAAAAATAGAACTACCATATGATCCAGCAATCCCACTCCTGGGCATATACCCAGACAAAACTGTAATTCAAAGAGATAAAATGCACCCTTACGTTCACAGCAGCACAATTTACAAGAGCCAAGACATGGAAACAACCTACATGTCCATCGACAGATGAATGGATAAAGAAGATGTGGTACATATACACAGTGGAATACTACTCAGCCATAAAAAAGGATGAAATAATGCCCTCTGCAGCAACATGGATGCAACTAGAGAT
Source organism: Balaenoptera ricei (assembly GCF_028023285.1). NCBI lineage: Eukaryota > Metazoa > Chordata > Mammalia > Artiodactyla > Balaenopteridae > Balaenoptera > Balaenoptera ricei. The sequence goes on from NC_082640.1 coordinate 25,445,990, forward strand.
TATCATACTAAGTGAAGTAAGTCAGAAAGAGAAAGACAAACACCATATGATATCACTTGTATGTGGAATCTAAAATAGGGCACAAATGAACCTATCTATGAAAGACAAACAGACTCACAGACATGGAGAACAGACTTGTGGCTGCCAAGGGGGAGGGGGGAGGGAGAGGGATGGACTGGGAGTTTGTGATTAGCAGATACAAACTATTATTGATACATTTAGAATGGATAAACAACAAGGTCCTACTGTATAGCACAGGGAACTCTATCCAATCTCCTGGGATAAACCATAATGGAAAAGAATATTTAAAAAGTGAATGTATATATGTATATAACTGAGTCACTTTGCTATACAGTAGAAAATAGCACAACATTATAAATCAACTATACTTCAGTTTTAAAAATTTAACTTTCCTTTTCCTTTCCACACTACCCAGACAAGGGTCCGTACGGTGTTGTTCTGGATTCCCACCATAACTTAAAGGGAAACTTTCACAATGTCCAGAGCCCTTGATATCCTGCCAATGAAGGAAGAGAATGTCCTCAAATTCCTTGCAGCAGGAACCCACTTAGGTGGCACCAACCTTGACTTCCAAATGGAACAGTACATCTACAAAAGGCCACAAACTCTTAAAATGGAAATAGGTTGATGGAAAAGAAACAGTTTCTAAAAAAAAATTTTAAATTTAATTTTAAAAAAATAAAATAAAATTGCACCTCTGCAACACTGAAAAAACTACATATCATGGACCTTCAGGGTTGATTTGAAGCTCAACACCAAAATACAATGTCCAAGAGTACGTGCTAACTTATCAAGGACAACAGATTTCTAATTCAGAATCTGGCCAAGGGCTGGCAGGAAAGCCTGCCTGGCTTTCTTCTACATGGTTATATCTGGGGAAGACAGGATGTGAAAGTGGATATATCTGAGTTGAGAGAATAAGTCACAATCTAGCAGGGTTTCACTTCTATTGACCATGGAGATGGGATTTCATTAGTCTTTGCCACTAAAATGATGTCCTCTTATCCAACTTCCCTGATGACTCATCACTCCTTTTTACGGGGCTTTTTAAGGAAGTTTTCAGAGGGCAGGATAAATAAGAATAGCCTGTGCACAAAATCTTCTATCGAAGGCCATCAAATACATGTGTTTGAAAAATCTGCCTTGTGTCTGTGCCATCAGCGTGCTTTAGCTGCAGCGAGTTCTCTGCGTGCTGCTTGTCATGCAGACGTATAAGCCACTGCGAGCCAACCCTGAAGAGTGGTTCGGAGTGTAGGGTTTAGAACCAGACAGACACTTCCAAATGGTATTCTGCTTTTAGCTCTTTGACCTCAGGCAAGTGTTTATGTTTAGCCTCATTTCTTAATTTGCAGAACAGAGGCAATAATATTGCACAGGGTTCTTGTGGGGATTATATATATCAAGTGTTTAGCACAGTGCCTGAAAGTAGGTAGATATTCAAATATTTTGAAGGAAAAAGTGAGTTTATTTCTCAGAAACTCTTCCTGGGGCAAATCATCCAATTACCCAAATGATAAAAAAAAAAACAGTTCTCAGTGTTTCACCCTGTGAAGTATTACTAATTTTCAGCTCCATCTGGATAATCTCTTTCTTTATAGGAATTCCACTCATAATTTTTTCTCATTACTCTTTTTTTTTTTTTTAATTATTAGCACCTTTAATTATTTATTTATTTATTTATTTATTTATTTTTTGGCTGTATTGGGTCTTCGTTTCTGTGCGAGGGCTTCCTCTAGTTGCGGCAAGTGGGGGCCACTCTTCATCGCGGTGCGCGGGCCTCTCACTATCGCGGCCTCTCTTGTTGCGGAGCACAGGCTCCAGACGCGCAGGCTCAGTAGTTGTGGCTCACGGGCCCAGTTGCTCTGCGGCATGTGGGATCTTCCCAGACCAGGGCCCGAACCCATGTCCCCTGCATTAGCAGGCAGACTCTCAACCACTGCGCCACCAGGGAAGCCCTCTCATTACTCTTGATCATGATTCAGTTCTGTTTGGGGAGACAGCACTCAGAGGAGATAATAGGGGGACCTAAAATTTACTCTTCTCTTTGACACCCAATTTCACAGAGTCATCAGGTATATTTATCCATCTCCACTTAGTCACCGTCTGTAAAAATAACGTTTTCTAATTCTTTGGGGCAGTGGTAGAGATAAATTAGATCATTTTTGCACAGAGCTATTATCTCCTTAAAATGAAAGAATATATTCGTTTTATGGCATCAATTATGTTAATTGTTAATTTATGTTATCAATTAACCTTCATATCATGATACTGCTTGCACAAGACTACCTTCCCCTAGTCTTCTCCCACCCCCTCAATCCCTCCTTATATTTATCACTAAACCAAACTCTACCTGCTCTTGCTTTCACTGGCATCAGCAATCCCAATTCTGGGATCTGAGGCGAAATGATTTGGGACAAATCTCTCGATCTCCTGCCAATTTGACAGGGTCATATGGTGATTAAGAAAAAGAGGGGAGTGGGGGGCAAAACAAATGAGATAACATTTAAGGTCATTTTCGACCCCCTGATTCTGAGATAAGAACGGATATTGAATAAGCAAAGACGACTCCTTCCCCGCAAACCCTCCAAAGTCCAGATGCCCATGCTGGGCTCTCCATCCTGCTCCACAGGCACCTGCATCCCTGCCCTCTCTGGTCCCGAGAAGCATTCCCAGCTCCTCAGAGGCAGCTTTCCATGTCTAAACTGTGGCTTTAGGTTTGGCTGGGCTCTGCTTTCCCTGAGTAAGGCATCATCTCCACACTCTCCAAACTCCTCTTTCCACTCCCGTGGGGACAAACGGGAACAGGGCAAGGGAAACGGCAAATCCTCCATCCTGTGCCCAGGCTGGCATCGCTACCATTGATTTTTTTTTTTTTCTACCATTGATTTTTAATCAAGACAGACTTCTGGTAGCAATGTCCTTTCTTAGACCAACCTCAGAGCGTGGCACGTCCTACAGTCCTTTCAGTTAGGAGGAGAAGACAACATCACCATGAACGAGCAAGAAAGGCCCTCCCCTCCATCATCCCCTGGCTGGCTCAGCCCTGAGATGATAAGGAGATGGAAGAAAAGCCTGCCCAGTGACCAGCCAGACTGTCTCCTACTTCTTCATTTACCAAAAATTCAAATGAGCCAGGGCTTCCCTGCTGGCACAGTGGTTAAGAATCCGCCTGCCAATGCAGGGGACACGGGTTCGAGCCCTGGTCCGGGAAGATCCCACATGCCTCGGGACAACTAAGCCCGTTTGCCACAAATACTGAGCCTGCGCTCTAGAGCCCGTGAGCCGCAACTGCTGAGCCCACATGCCACAACTACTGAAACCCGAGCACCTAAAGCCCGTGCTCCGCAGCAAAAGAAGCCACCACAATGAGAAGCCCGCGCACTGCAACGAAGAGTAGCCCCCGCTCACCACAACTAGAGAAAGCCCACACGCAGCAACGAAGACCCAAGACAGCCAGAAATAAAAATAAATAAATTTATTTTTTAAAAAAATTCAAATGAGCCAACTCTGCTGCTGAGTTCTCCTCCCCAGAGGCCCAGAGCCCAACACTGACCTCACGGAACCAGGCAGGGCGGGTACAGAGGAAGACCGCGGGGGGCTCGCCCAGAGATCCTGGCTGGAGGGGGACAGGTGCCGTCCGACTGAGATTCTGGTCGCTTTGCCCCCAGGGCGCTCTCTGCAGCAGAGAGACGAGTTACAATCAAACCTTCCGGCACTGACAGCACCTGGTTCCGCTCCTGCACCAGGTGTACCTGCACCAGGTGGAGAGGCCGGCCGTGGGCACATACCTGGAAGCAACGCGACATGCGCCCGCACGTGCACGCACACGCACGACCTTGCTTCCCTCCTCGCGGTGTGCCCTGCTCATCCTCACCCCGTTCTGGTCCTGCCTGCAGCCCGGACTCGGATCCAGCGCCCAGCAGCAAGCGGTGCAGCATGCGGCCAGCCCCAGGACGGTCTGCGTCCCCACCCTGGTTCTCACACACAGGAGGCCCTCGGGATGCAGAACCCCAATATCGGGCACCTCCCTCCATCACTGAACCCGGTACCCTTAGACTAGTTACTAGTTACCCTTAAACTAGTTACTAGTTAATAACACCCCATTCCCCCCACTCCCTCACTCTCCTCAATGGTAACCACCATTCTACTTCCTGCTTCTATAAATTTGACTAGTCTAGGAGCCTCACATAAGTGGAATCATACAGTATTTGTCCTCTTGTATCTGGCTTGGTTCATTTAGCAGACTCTTTTAAAGATTCACCCATGTTGCTGCATGTGTCAGAATTTCATTCCTTTTTAAGGCTGAATAATACTCCACTGTACAAACCTACCGCATTATGTTTATTCTTTCATCTGTTGATGAACATGTGGGCTGTTTCTCTTTTCGGCTATTGAGAATAATGCTGCTATGAACATGGGTGTATAGATATCTGTTTGACTCCCTGCTTTCAGGTTTTTTGGGTATTTACCCAGGAGTAGAAAGGCTGGATCAAATGGTAACCTTATGTTTAATTTTTTGAGGAACCATAACAAAGTTTCAAAAACATTAGTTTTTGAAAGATTACGTCTTGATTTCTTAAAGTCCTTTGATGCCTTCCCATTGCACCTGGTAAGCAGCTTAAACAGGTCTGATCTTCCTGGCCTTCCCCCGTTTCATTCAGCTCCTTTCTCGCCTGTTCCAGCCTCATGGGTCTTCTTCCCATCATTCAAGAACACAGAGCTCTTCCCTATTTCTCTCCCCCTGCACAGCCTTTCCCTATGCCTGGAATTTCCTTCTCCTCTTGTACTCCCCTCCAGGTCTCGGTTTAAATATCACGTACTCAGGAAAGTCTTCCCAAGCCAGTCCTAGGCCTCCCCCATCTAAACCTGATGCTCTGATACGGCCCGTGTCTCCCGTTGACAGGTGTAGGGTAATGCAGTCAGAGGTGCTGACTCTCCCTTTCTCACTCTTGCTCACAGTATGAGCACATGATTGAATGAATGAAGAGCCCTGTTACCTTGTGGGGTTTTATTGTTGTTATATTTCTTGCTGTTGTTTTGGAGCAGAGCTAAAGTCCATCATCATGACAGCAAAACAATACTTGTCTTCATAAAATGATGGTTGAGCTTCTCCTATTGGTGTTTGCCCACTTTTATATGCCATACCCTCTGTAATGGACTGAGTTGTGTCGTCCCCTCCCCCACCCCCAAATTCATTTGCTGAAGCCCTACTCCTCCATGTGATGGTATTTGGGGGTGGGCCTCTGGGAGGTGATTAGGTCATGAGGATTGGCCCCTCGTCTGATGGGATTAGTGCCCTTATAAGAAAATACACCAGAGAGCTTGATCTATCTCTCTTTCTCTGAGTGCACTAAGGAAAGGTCATGTGAGGACACAGGGAGGAGGTGGCCGTCTGCAAACCAGGAAGAGGACTCTCATCAGAACCCAACCATGCCGGCCCCTGATCTCCGACTTCCAGCTTCCAGAACTGTGAGAAAAATGTCTGTTGTTTAAGCTGCCCAGTCTATGGTGTTCTTTATGACAGTGGGAGCAGACTAGTGTACCATCTTCCTCACACCATCACCTTACACTGTGAGACTACTCTAACTTGAGCGTGTTACTCAGCTTCCCTTCCTCGCCACTGTCGTTCCATCTTGTGACAGAATCAGTTGTTCACCTGTGATTTATTTTATTTTTTATCTCACCTGTTATTAGCCCCACCCAGAGCCATACACTAATCAGGTGTGTTTTTAAAGTTGGCTGAAATGATTTGGTGGCTTGGTTCCAATACATTTCTAGAAATCTTATAGTCTATGAACATAATTTCTCTCCAAAAGCAGTTTCAAATCAACTTCGTCTCTCAAATGTTAGATAATTGTCAAACATTTTAAATTTCTATCTAGCCATAAATAGAACAAACATGATACATCAGTTACACTAACTAGTGAGTGATTTAAGTTATGAGATTTCTCTCTACGTCTGTGAATGTTTTATCAGCATTCAGATGGTGTGCCTAAGTTATTAAAATGTCTCTGTGTGTGTACACACGAATGGTAATGATAACTAGCCTTTGTTGAGCTCTTACATCTTGTAAGCCCATAGTGTTGGGCTCCTATTCTATGTTAAGTGTTGTATATATATAATTTATTTATCTTCATATAATCCTGAATTATCAGTATTTTTACTCCAGGTTTATGGGAAGGAAAATGGACTTTCACTAAGGCTGAGTAACTCTCTAAGTTATCTGGCAGATGAGGGGTAGCACCAGGATTTGAACTCAAGGCTGCCTGATCCCAAAGCCTGTGCCCTTACGTATTTTCCATGAATAATAAGAGTGGGCTTTACCTTCACTGAAATCCAGGCTAAGTCCTTTTCCTTCTCTGATGCATCTTCAGTGCAATGGAAAACAACCACCGCCTTTGAGTCAATCTTATATCTCAATCTGAGGAGGCCTCTCTGAGGATGGAAAGTACAGTGTAGGGAAAATATCTGGTCGTATAACAGTCAGGGCAGGCTAGGTCATGCTGTAGGGAGAGAAACGTCAAAACCTTAAAGGACTACTACAAAAACAGTTTATTTCTGGCTCACAGTATGTTCACTGCAGGCGCAGGGAAGCAAAATTTGCCACCCTCAAAGTGTATCTCTTATTTTGAGCTGAAAACAATCAAGGAACAAAAGACTCAGGAAGAACCTTTGACCCTCCCCCTAACTACCTAAAGGAATGTAGATAGAGGACTTGTTCCAGGCAGGGAGCTATCATCATAGATCGCTATAGTATGAACTAGGTGTGCAGGCAGAAAGGAACCCGGCAGAGTCTGTTTGTTAAAATTCCTCTCTTTGTCCCATTGCCTCTGCCTGGCCAGCAAACATTTATTTACCAAACATTTTTTCCCTTTGAAATCCCAAACCACTACCCCAACATGGTTTTTTTTTGTCTTTAGCTGAAGATGGTATTTAAGGGTAGGGTTTTGGCCATTTTGGTGACTTAGTTTTCCTGGGTCTCTCCCATGTATACACATTATTAAACTTTTGTGTGATTTTCTCCTGTTACTCTGTCTCATGTCAGTTTAAGAAGAATCTAGCCAGCCAGAAGAATCTAGAAGGATAGAGGTAAATGTCTTTCTCCCCAATACACATCAGTTGAGGCTCAGTTCCACGTCCAGAACTCTAGCTGGTGGCAGCCTCTATGAGAAACATTGTCTATCTTCAGACAGAAGGAAAAGTGGGGGGATGGTGAAAACCCATGATGACTTCATTGGTCAAACTCTCACGGCCAAACCTGATGGCACTGGATGGGAATTGTAATCCTTACCCAGAAAGGAGCCGTTACTACTTTGAATAATATTACAGCCTATCATAGAATCCTTCTGTGGAAGAAACAGATTATTTCAATCTGGCAAGAACATTTTTGTTCTTTATTCCACAAATCCACAACAATTCCTGCCAGAACACTATGGTAATTACTTTTTTTTTTTTTAATTTAAAAAGACATTTCTGGGGCTTCCCTGGTGGCGCAGTGGTTGAGAATCTGCCTGCTAATGCAGGGGACACGGGTTTGAGCCCTGGTCTGGGAAGATCCCACATGCCGCGGAGCATCTGGGCCTGTGAGCCACAATTACTGAGCCTGCGCGTCTGGAGCCTGTGCTCCGCAACAAGAGAGGCCGCGACAGTGAGAGGCCCGCGCACCGCGATGAAGAGTGGCCCCCGCTTGCTGTAACTAGAGAAAGCCCTTGCACGGAAACGAAGACCCAACACAGCCAACAATTAATTAATTAATTAATTAATTATTTTTTAAAAAGACATTTCATCTAAGAACTTAGAATTCAGAGTGTACGTATTTTAAGGTATATGAAACAGAAGTCTTTTAAATAAACACCACTACATGAATATAATAAAACTAATTTTCCAAAATTCAAACACGGACTCTTCCATATATATGTACATTATATTTCCTGAATAACAGTCATTGATACAAAAACTAGAAATATTTTCACCGCTAAATTTTGGCCTGGTACCTTCACTACAGCTCTCTAATTAGGCATTCGGTTTGTCTTTTTCTCATTTCTGGAGGCTGGAGGTCCAAGATCATGGTCCAGGAGAGTCTGGTGAGGTCCTTCTTTCTGGCTCATAGATGGCTGTCCTTTTGATGTAACCCCACGTGAGGGAAGCAGGGAGGGAGCTCTCTGAGGTCTCTTTTATAAAAGCCCTAGTCCCATCACATACATATATAGTGTGTATATAATGTTCCTTAAAATATATATTCCTTATAATTATACATATTTATATATGTATATGCATGTATACATGGAGATATGTGTGTGTGTATATATATATGGTGTGTGTGTGTGTATATGTGTGTGTACATATATCTCTTACTGGTTCTGTTTCTCCAGAGAACCCTACTAACACAAACAGATTAGAAAATCCTCCTTCTATACAGACAGAAAAACTGGTTTAAAGAGAGCAGACTTTTCTTGGGTCATACCGCAAGCAGTGTTTCTGGACTGCAGACTGCAGACTCCCAGCTTGGCCGAGCCCGCAGTGGGCTGAAGGCTCGCGGTGTAACCTCAAATTGGCCAGCACCCCTCACCCAACCCTCAACCCCAAGGCCGGGGCAGCACCAGCTGGAGTGGGCTTTGCTGCCAGTGGCTGCTTCCATGAACCTGGCTCCAGAATCCATCGGAGGTCTGCCTCGCCCACACCCAGTGCAGGGAAAGGCCTCTGCCTTTCACTTGGGCTCAGCAGGCAGGAGGCAGGAGGAGCTTTCCAATGGTTTGGCTCTTAGGAGGGGATTTTCAAGGACAAGGTCAGAGATTAGTCCGCTTGGCTTTCTCTGTGCCAGCCAAAATATTCCTAACTATAATTAAAGCAAAAATGAAAAGAGCCAAATAAAACGTGCAGGGGCCAAACTTTCCATGCCTTAAACCTGATAACCTGTTTTAAGACCAAGGAATTAAATGAGGTCAAGCAAATTCTTTTGTTCAGCTGAAGTGACCCCACACAACTTCCTGCTTCACGGAGGGGCCCTGATCTAAGCAGACACAAACAGCAATTCGCCCGTGAAGCTAACCTGCAATTAAACAGGCTGAGCATGACACACACATGGCCAACAGGTACATGGAAAGGTGCTCAACATCACTAGTTATCAGGGAAATGCAAGTCAAAACCATTATAGTAGGTCATACAGTTTTTCAAACATGAAGAATTTATGTGTCCGTATCAACATTTTAGTCCATTTCTGTTTGTGTCTCAAAGCACTGTATATTCATGTATCAGCAAATGTATGTGGAGTGATTTATTTGTATAAATTTGTCATTAAATTTACACCTTTCTGCACTTAGAAAAAAATATATAGTGAAATATCGCCTGACTTCTGTCAGAAAGGCTTTTATCAAAAAGACAAGAGATAAGCGTTGGTGAGGATGTGGTGAAAAGGGAACCCTTGTGTACTATTCCTGGGAAAATAAATTGGTGCAACCACTACAGAAAACGGCATGGAGGGTCCTCAAAAAATTAAATAGAGCTATCTTATGATCCAGCAATCCCACTTCTGGGTATTTATTCAAAGGAGATGAAATCAGTATCTCAACAAGATTTCTGCACCCTCATGTTCATTGCAGTGTTATTCACAATAGCCATGATATGGAAACAGCGTAAGTGTCCATGTGAATGGATAAAGAAAATGTTAAATGTTACACACACACGGAATATTATTCAGCCACAAAAAAGAAGGAAATCCTGACATTTGCAGCAACATGGTTGAATCTGGAGGACATTATGCTAATTGAAATAAGCCAGACACAGAAAGACAAATACTGCATGATCTCACTTATATGCGGAATCTAAAAAAGCCAAACTCATAGAAGCAGAGAGTAGCATGGTGGTTGCCACAGGCTAAGGGTAGGGGGAAATGGGGAGATGTTAGTCAAAGTATACAAAGTTTTAGTTATGCAGGATAAAAAAATTCTGGAACTCTAATGCACAGCATGGTGGGTATGGTTAACAACATAGTATTGTGTACTTGAACTTTGTTAAGAGAGTAGATCTTAAGTGATCTCACCACACACACACACACACACACAAACACACAAACACACAGACACACAAGATAACTATGTGAGGTGATACTATTTCTCAACATATACATATGCCAAAACATCACATGGTACACCTTAAATATACAATTTTTACTTGTCGATTATACCTCAATAAAGCTGCAGGGAAAAATAAACCAAAAAACAAAACAAACACAAATAAACAGGCTCAGCATGAGATGCCTGGCTTTGTGATTTACAATTTTGAATGGGTAAATCACCATCCTTGGCCCTCAGGATTCTTATTAGTAAAAGAGTTGTAATAATATCTAACTCATGCAGTCATTGCAAAATTTTAAATGAGATTCTATGTATCAGGGTTTCTCAACCTTAGCGCTATTGACATTGAGGCCAGATAATCCTTTCTTATGGGGGCTGCCCTGTGCATTGTATGATAGGATGTTTAGCAGCTTCCCTGGTCCCTGACCATTAAAGTAACATCCTCCCCAGCTGGGATGACAAAAAATGTCTCCAGACAATGCCAAATGTCTCCTGGTAGGGAGGGTGGGGTTCGCCCTTGATTGGGAACCACTGCTGTATTTTGGAAAATCATAAAGCATTGTCCAACTGTTGATTATTATTAACATGCAATGATTTTAAAGTAACCACTTCCAAATCTTGACTAGTTATACTAATATATACAGAGGAGCAGTGGCACTGAAAACATGAGAGTCACTGAGATTCTCCATGAGGATGTTGAACAGTTGTTGTTTGTCAGGCTGAAGTCCTGGTTGTTTCATGTTTCTAACAAAGTTTGAGCACAGGGCAACTGCTGATCAAGAAGGTAGTCAAGTGGTCCCTGAGCTTGCAAGCAGCAGGGGAGAGCCAGTGACCAAATGCATGGGGCTCTCTCCCATCTCTGCTGTGTAGCCCCCAAACTGTGTCTGCTCTGAGAACTGGGACCATTTCTTCATCTTTGTTCACTCAGCATCTGTCTTAGTCCATTTGGGCTGCTATAAAAAAAATCTCATAGACTGGGGACTTAAACAACAGACACTGACTTCTCACAGTTCTGGAGGCTGGAGGTCCAAGATGAAGGCGCCATCAGATTCAGTCTCTGGTGAGAACCTGTGTCCTAGTTTGCAGATGGCCATCTTCTCGTTGTACCCTCATATGGTGGAGAGCAGAGAGGAAGCAAGCTCCCTAGTATCTCTCCTTATAAGGGCACTAATCCCAGCATGAGGGCTCCACCCTCATGACCTCATCACCTTGCAAAAACCACATGGGGGGGGTTAGGATTTCAACATATGTATTGAGGGGGGACACAAACATTCTGTCCTTAACAGCACCTGACACATGCCTGACACACGCCTGACACAGGGAAGGTACTTAATAAATTATAAAGTTGCATCCAACAGTCGTTCTCAACTTTGCCAGCATATTGGAGTTCTCTGGACAGCTTAAAATATACAGTTGAACTTTGAATAACAGAGGTTTGAACTGCACAGGTCCACTTATATATAGATTTTTTTTCAATAAATGCATAATACGATACTTCACAATCTGAAGTTGGTTAAATCTGTGGATGGGGAATCGCAAATACACAGGACCGACTATAAAGTTATCCGGAGATTTTTCGACTGCACAGAAGGTCAGCACCCTTAACCTTCATGTTGTTCAAGGGTCAACTGTAAATACTGATACACAAGCCCTATTCCTGGAGATTCTGGTGTGGGGCAGGCATTGGACATTATATGCTCCACTGATGATTCTAACACGTGGTCAAGATGAGAACCACTGGCATAGGAAGACTATATAATGGAGCTATTGCCCTTCACTGCACAGGTGAAAATAGTCCACAGGAGGATTCCCACCTGGACAGCTGCTTTCCTCTTGTCCAACGTTCAGGCCATCAGTGGTACCTGCCAGCCAGCCTAGGTCATCATCTCTCTCGGTAGGCACAGTCTCCAGTGCACGCCTTCCTCCTCTTCTGTTTTAAATTCCCCTGAATGCCTATTGTGTCTCCTCTCAAGAGTCAGAGGCCACTCCACCTTACATTAAATGTCCTTCCTGGCGAAGTTCCAGAACCTTCATATAAAGATGACATGATGAAGAGGAAAAGGGAAGGACAATGTGGGGGAAACAGGTGATGGGGGAAGGAATCTCGACTCAGAGGCTTGATAAAAGGAAAAATTATTAACTAACTCACAAGTGTTTCAGTAGCTGATAACTGCTTGTGTGACTCCTCCGGAGAACAAAGCCTTGGGAATTTCAGTCATATCGGCAGAAAGGAATTTGGGGCTTGAAGAACCTTCTCAGCATCCTTCAAAGCACACCAATGATCGGCCCTGTGTGTGGAGCTCTTGCTAACTCCCTTGGAGCTGGTGGAAGGAGTAGGGGACAGAAAGTAAAAAACTGCAGAAGGAAAAGTGGAAGAAAATAGATGTTTTTTTTCCCTGGCTTTGGTACAAAGAACCTGTGGAGCGGGCACACGGGCAAACTGCCGGTCTTGGACCGTTTCTTAGCTCTGCACTTTGGGCAGCTGCCACTTCAAGAGCAAATACACAGCCTGGCTCTGTGATATTTAAGGCGCTGATTCTGTGCATGTTTATTTTCCTGTTGATTTCTCATGGCATCAGAGAGCCCACATAAGGGCAACGATCCACTATAATCCCCTCAAAGAAAAAGTTGAAAACAGAACCAAGATCTTCCTAGTTTCTTATATGCTACTCTGGAGACGAGGAGCAATTAATATTTATGCTCTTAGTTTTCTGAAAGCTCTCAGCACGTAGAAGTTATTAACTGCATTTTTCAAACTTCAGATTATTTAACATTTGATGATAAGTGACCGGACTAGATACATTCACTTGGAGTTTTCATATATGTAGGTGTAGGACCTGCTTTGCGTGGATCTATCTGAATTAGTGCCTTCCAGAAAAACCAGTAGCCAAATAGAAATAATTTTATCAAATTATGTCAAAGATATTTCTCGATTCCTCTGGGGAAGGATTTTTTTCATCCGTTTTACTTTCATGAATATGTTGTAGGTTTTAGCCAAGTGTAGAAGAACAGGCATGAGTGAATGGGGTCGGTAAAAATTTTACCCAGTATGGAGAGCTTTGTTGAACCCATTGGCAAGATAGCGGTCAGACACCACATTCTTGGTGAAAAGACTCTTTCACAGAGAGAGTGCATTCAAGAAGAAAATAAAACTTGAATTGCTATTGATAAAGCAAAGTTGGAAAGATGGATGGAAGGAGTGGGTTCCATGGGAAAGGAAAGAGAGAAAGAAAGGCAATGCAGGACTTGCCAAAGTACAGCTGGCTGTGGCCTAGAGCTCTTTCAAAAATGCCGGAGGCTTGGGAGTCAAACACTCTTCTCTCCTGGAGACCCAGGGTGAAATGACAGTTCAGTAACTGGAAATGCCCTTCTCCAAGGCAGAGCCCCACTTGGAAAGTATTAAAAGAGTTAGTTAAAAGCCTTCTCTCCGTTAGTGATTCAATGGTGGAACCAGTAAGAAACACAAAAAAATTCTAAGGAGAGGAGTTTTAATCCTGGACTCCGTGAATCTCTAGAACGTTCAAGAATGAGCTCTAGGTGGTCTATGGAAGCCCCAGATTCAGGCAGGTCAGGCAGAGTTCAGAAGAAGGGTTCTATACCAGATTGGTCACATTTAGGTTTTTTCACATTATAATAACCATGTGCATTTTATTCTTCACTAATGCAGAGTTGACTACAAAGACTTTTTTGAGATAGCTAATCTTTCTTGATGTTCTCAAGCACCCGATAAATGTTCAAAGTAGAGGTAGTAAAGTAACATGTTTTGTAAATGTCTTTTCGTTAAAATCCATAAGAAGTATCATCTTTTGGAAATGGCATGGCCAAAGGGCCTCTTGGAACATGTTGCATTTGTGCTCTGGTTTGAGAGGAGGGGGATGAGAGGGGAGGGCAGCGGCTCTGGGATAATCTGTCAGCCGGGGAATTGGCCCTTGTCCCCCTGGTTCTGCATTTGGTTTGACTTTGCTGTGCACGTAGTATATACCATGGACAACCGAGCTCTGATTTTACAGCACCTGGCCTTCCTAGGTGTTAAAGAGGTGGCCAGAGCTTGACCAAAGTAGAGTTGGTAAGCTATTTTGTACATTTTGTGTTAAGATTCATAGTAAAGGCCGTCTTCTGAAAAAGGACTTGTGGAAATTGTTAAAATCCCCTCTAAGCGTTACAGATGCATAGAGTTGCCCACTGGGTTGACAGCAGGGAGAGAGGGAAGGGTTCTGGGCCAGAATGTTCCTATTTGGAAGGCGCTCTCCAGAGCACCTTGGTTATATTACATTGTAGGACACTTTGTTCCGTGCTGCTCTGGTCCTTATCTTAGATCCTTATCTGAGCATCTGAAATATCTAGTCTTCTCAGATTTTTAGAATTGCACAACCCATATTAAAAGTAGAGAATGTAAGATAACACACTTTAGGGTTGGTTGGTTGGTTGGTTGGTTTTTTCCCCGTGAATTCACAGGCACAATTATCTTCTGAGAATGGAATTGTTCAACTTGATCTCTTGGAGAAGTACACCAATGGTCACAAGGAGGGGGGACATCACATAAGTTGTTAGACAAATTCAGACTGTGGCTATTGTTCTATGTGTGTACTGTAGTTAATATTGGTGTGTATTTAAAGGACAAACAAGTTCTAAGTGCCCATAGCATATTAAGAGCAGAGGTAGTAAAATAACCCCTTTACAAATGTCCATTTGTCAGTTTATAGGAAGGACCTTTGTTAATCCACCTCTCAGATGGGGTCTTTTTATTATAATTAGGAGAAAAGAAGCACCTTAGACATGGAGTTTTAAGTCACTTTTGAGCAGTATCCATCAGGACTTGTTCATTGGGTTCATTGCTACTTGTTCATAGCAGCAGAGGGGCAGAGGAAGTTCAAGGAATTACACAGGTGTGTTCATATTTACATCTTGATAACCATTGATGAATGTGTGCATCTCTTTTGGCTGTGCTCTATGAAAACATTGTCAATAAGCAAACAGAAACATACCTTCTTGCTAATGTTTCAATAGGATGATCTGATCGCTCCCTTAGAAGCATTATACTTACTGTACTCTTGCTTTATATCTCACTTTAAATTGATCATTAAAGGTAGGCAGTGGGGTTTTTTTCAGAATTTTTTAAAAATTTTTATTTATTTTTGGCTGCGTTGGGTCTTCGTTGCTGCGTGTGGGCTTTCTCTAGTTGCCGTGAGCTGGGGCTACTCTTCGTTGTGGTGCGCAGGCTTTTCTCATGGCGGTGGCTTCTCTTGTTGTGGAGCATGGGCTCTAGGCACTCGGGCTTCAGTAGTTGCGGCACGTGGGCTTATTAGTTGTGGCTCACAGGCTCTAGAGCGCAGGCTCAGTAGTTGTGGCACGTGGGCTTTAGTTGCTCTGCGGCATGTGGGATCTTCCCGCACCAGGGCTCGAACCCGTGTCCCTTGCATTAGCAGGTGGATTCTTAAACACTGCACCACCAGGGAAGACCAAGGTAGACAGTGTTTGAATTTAACTTTGTCAACATCTTTATTCAGACTCCTGCTGCCCTTTCTTAATTCTAAAAAAATGTTTGTCTCCATGAAAGGCAAGATTACACTTTTTCCTGATTGAGTTGCTGTCGTGTGTATTCTCAGTTATCAAAATACACATGGCTTTTCGTGGGCTCATACTTCTCTCTCTGGGAGCTCTGCGTCCAAACTACCCCTTCTATTCACTGTGCTATCCATACACAGGGTTTTCTTCCCTTCTCAGGCCTATGTCAAACCTCTCCCTGAATTTTTCTGGAAGGATTTATGATCTTGCAGGTCACAGGGTAACTGGAAAGCCTTATTTAACGCTCTCTGGAGGGGTGACCTTGCAGGTGAGTCATAGTGAAGTCCCTGGTGTCACACCCTGAGGTACTGGAAATCCTTCCAGGTCACTCACACACTCACACACGCACATAGAGATTAAAAAAAAAAAAACTTGCTTCAAGTTACACAGTAGGACAGGTGAGGATTTGAGGCCAGGATTGTTAACTCTAGGACTCTCCAAGACAGTTAAAAGAGCATTAGTACCAGTTCATACCATTTGGATGGCTATCATGAAAACAAAAACAAAAAAACAGAAAATGACAAGTTGTAGCCAAGACATGGAGAAACTGAACCCTTGTGCATTGCTGTTGGGAATGTATATATAAGGGCATATTTTATAGCCCTTAGCAGAAGGTAGAGCAGAGGAAAATAGCATTGAACAAGGATTAAATGTTAATTTCTTCATAACTCTTCTTGATGTATTATAAAAACTGATCATGTGTTCCCAAAGCCACAATATAATTAACTAGGGGAAAAAAGT
Organism: Balaenoptera ricei; assembly: GCF_028023285.1. NCBI lineage: Eukaryota > Metazoa > Chordata > Mammalia > Artiodactyla > Balaenopteridae > Balaenoptera > Balaenoptera ricei. The sequence goes on from NC_082640.1 coordinate 25,462,390, forward strand.
CAGGAAAAGGGGGAGTGAGCAAAAGAGAAGGAGAAGGAGAAAAGTACACATTTTGGGGCTTCCCTGGTGGCGCAGTGGTTGAGAATCTGCCTGCCAATGCAGGGGACACGGGTTCGGGCCCTGGTCTGGGAAGATCCCACATGCCGCAGAGCAACTAAGCCTGTGAGCCACAACTACTGAGCCTGCGCGTCTGGAGCCTGTGCTCCGCAACGGGAGAGGCCACGACAGTGAGAGGCCCGCGCACCGCGATGAAGAGTGGCCCCCACTCGCCGCAACTGGAGAAAGCCCTCGCACAGAAGCGAAGACCCAACACAGCCAAAAATAAATTAATTAATTAATTAATTAATTTTTTTAAAAAAGAGTTTACCAGACCAAGTCACTCCTTTATAAAAAAAAAAAAAGAAGAAGAAAAGTACACATCTTGGCTGGTGGAAAACCTAGTAGGGAAGCAAAACAGAATTTCTACATGGAGCTGAGCTTGCATTTAAGGTTTGCAATTTATTGTCAAGCCAGTCAGTGCAAGGGTGTTTCTCCAATAATATTCAGTAGTTCAGTTCACATACAAAGGAAATAGATCACTGGATTCAACCAGAGCTGGGATTTTACCAGGTGAGTGCGAAGGAGAGAACAGAGAGACTCTTAATACATCATTATTGGCCTGAATAAGAATGGTCCCTACTCAGGGTCCCAAATTAATTGATATAAATACAGAGATTATAGAATATACCAAAGAGGAAGAAAATGAGACTTGACATTTACCAGGGATCGTCAGAGTGAATAATTTTTGCCCATTTTATTTGCTACTGAATTCCCAGGACCTAGAACATACAAGGGGCTCAATAAGTATTTGTTGAAAGGCTTCCCCCTGTGAACATCTATCAGACACACCCGCTGTCGGCCTCCTGCTAGACACCCAGCTAGGACGCGGGGAAAGTGGGTCTCAAGTGGCAAGCGGCCGGCTGTGGACCACGCCTGCAGGAGGCGATGCTGAGCACAGAGCCAGCCTTGGAGAACTGCCCTGGCCTCCCAACCTTTGTGTATGACGCCTTCCCAGGTCATCATGAGGCTGGGGCTCTGTGCAGTGGCCTGAGTCCAGGGCCCCGGGCAGGGACTCCCTGCTGGGAAGAATATTTCTCCCCTTGACACTTTACACATGCTTCCCTTCAGGCCCCTGATTTGTAAGGCTCCTGGGATTTTTCTTCAGTGGAGTGAGTGACATCAATCATGACAAAGCCACAGCAGATGGATCATAGTGGTCAGGCGTAAGCATGGAATGAGCGTCTCTGTTTCAAGTCAAAACATCACAGTGGTTTAGACAGGATGTGGCCGGCTGCTGTCTGCCAGCAGAAGCTGAAGCACAGCTCCGGAGAAGGGCAGGAAACCTCCCGTCATTCTGACTCTCCAATCACGTCTGAGCTTCCAAGAAATAAAACTGCCAGACCGTCGGGTTGTCCTTGAACCTCAAGGCCATCATGGCACACCTACCTTCCAAAGAAAGAAGCAGTGTACCCTCAGAACCCCCCAACTCTGCCTGTGGTCTGCAGATGGGGTATTGCAGACACACCTGCCCCCAGGGACAGGCTTGAGATGGGGCAGGTGGCCCGATGAGCACATGGACGGGGACGGAGGGGGTCCTCAGACACCCCAGTGGTCCTCCCCACTGCAGGAGCCCTGCACCCACCCCTTCCCCCTAAATGAGGGGGAAACTCCAGAAGGGCCCATCCCCGTCAACAGTAGTGATTTCTCGGGGAGTGGATTTAGCGTGAAAACGCCCCAGTGCAGTGAAAAGGGGTTTCGAGTTTTTACTTTATACATTTACATGATCTGAATTGTTATTATGAGTGTATGTTGCTCCTCTAACACTGATTTTTTTCAAATCCCTCTTCACCCTGGGAATCACTGAGATGCTTCCCAAAGATTCTGTACCTATCACCTCAAACGTGAAGCCTCTGTCCCCTCCGAAGTACACAGGCTTTGCAATTTCTCCCTCTCCACACATCCCTGCTCCGATCTGCCCCTCTGTGTATCCCACCCACAGCTTCAAGAGTTCTCCAGCCATTCCCACCCTCAGCCGCCATCCTCCAACTTATAACACATTTTACATAAGCACTCAGAAATCCTAGTCAAGGGCTAAGCGCTGGTCTCTGTGGCTGGCAGGTTGCACATCCGGCATCACCTGGGTAAGAGGGAGTCCGTGATTAGAGGTCCACACACAGCCTTCATCTCTCCCGCCGTGGCACCCTGTTCATGTCCAGCCAGCGCTGAGGTTGATCAAGGTCAACTGGGCAAATCATTAATGCCCCTTCCATGGTGGTTGTTCCCTGGGGGGTGTTAACTACCCTCACACGTCATTCCACTCCTGTATGTCCATCCTCACGTCTCTACCCCATGCTTCCTGGTCCCCAGCCTCCCAGCCTCACTCCTTCCAGGACCCTGACCAGCTAGCCATGCCACTTGCCACGTTGAGTCAACACATATTTTAACCTCAGGCCACGTCTCCTTCAGCACAAGGTAGGCAACCAGGTTCAACACCCAGAGTTCTTCCCACTGGGAGGATTTTCCCTCTCTGCTGTCCTTTTAGGCCACTCCCAATGGCTACAGCATAGCCGTGGGTCATTTTTGACTTGTACCCACACACTGAGCTGATATGTTTATAAACCAAGCTCAAAGATGTTCCTCCACCATTTTGCTGCTAATTCCAAGGACTTCAGTCAAATCCTGTTCATCAGCCCCTGGGGCCTTCATCTTTTCTCCTACAGAAGGCCATGGCTCTGTCAGCATCCCATCTTCTTCATTGAAACCGTCAAAATCTGTGACAGATCTGAGATTTTACTCTCAAAAGCTCACAAGTCAGCCTGACACAGTTCCTTAGCTGCTGGCACAAGACTCCTGGGCCAGAGACAAATGACACTTTATTATACAAGAGTATCAGCATTTCCACTTATTCCCCAAAACTTACATCCCATGAGACAACAAAGCGACTGCCAGGTAACGTGTGTATGTACATTGGGTTACATAATAGGAGGCAAATTCTGAGCTAAGGGAACCCAATTCTTTTATAATAGGTGGTAAGACTCCCTGACCATCACTCCAGAGGGGGACACGATCTTTATTATATTGGACAGTAAGCAACCGGCCTTCACTCCAGAAGGAGACACTCTGCCTCCCAAGACTGCTTACTACACAAATATCCTCGAGAAGATCATCTGAAACAAAAGCTATGAGCGCCATTGCTCACAAGACACACAGAAACGTGAGAAGTCCGTGGGAGAAGTGTCTCCCAACATAACCTGGTAATTCCATTTTAGGGATTTATCCTACACATATAATCGCACATGTGCAAAAAGATGTATGCACAGGGACATTCTTAAAAGCACTGTTTGTAACAGAAAAAGATCTCAAACCACATAAATGACAATCAATAGAGAACTCATTAGATAAATTATGGTACAGCCAAACCGTGGAATGGAATACAACGCAGTCATTAAAAAGAAGAATAGCTTTTGGGCGGCTTGTGCCAAGCCACCAAAGAGAAGCCACTCTTGAAGTAACTGGGTCAGGACAATTCCATTCCCCTTTACCACTGACGGGTCCAGGGATGGTTAGGTGAGCCGTGATGTAAGAGGAAGTCTGTTGGGAGATTCTACGTCACTTTTCCTCCTTGGTAACAGAGCAGACAGTGTAAGGGGAAGTCTTTGCCCTGGCCCTTTCCTTCTGGCTTGGGCTCTGCCATGTGAGTACAGAATGCATCTGTCACTACCTGTGACAGGAGATGTCGCCAACACACAAAAGGCAGCAGAGTGGAAACAAGGGAGAGTCTGGTCCTTTGTGACTTCCCTGGGGTAGGATCTGACCCTGGAATCCCCTCCCTCCAGATCAGGCCTCTTATTATACGATAGTAACAGGCCCATATGAACACTTCTGGTCAGGCCACTGATTACTTACATCTTATCAATTCTGAACCTGTGATCCAGCAGTTGCACTTCTAGGAATTTATTTTAAGGACGTGATGGAGCACTTGCTCATTGATTCATCAATGATTATAAACAGCATAGGGACTTCCCTGGTGGTCCAGTGGGTAAGACTCCGCGCTACCAGTGCAGGGGGCCCGAGTTCGATCCCTGTTCAGGGAACTAGATCCCACGTGCCACAATTAAGAGTTCGCATGCTGCAACTAAAGATCCTGCATGCCGCAACGAAGATCCCACACGCAGCAACAAAGATCCCGCATGCCGCAACTAAGACACAGTGAAGCCAAATAATAAATATTAAAAAAACAAAAAACAAAAAAACCAGCAGAGGTGTTGTTCTTAACAGTAAAAATAAGCTTAAGACAAACTTAAATATTCATTAATAGAATGTGGGTTAAATAAATTATAATTGTACAGGCTGATACTAGTCAGCTATTAAATATAATACTGTAAAGAGTATGTAATACCACAGAAAAAATGCTGATGATACGTTATTATATGGAAAAACAATCAGGTCACAAAGCAGGATGTTTACTGTTTCCCTTTGTATAGAATAGACATATATGCATAGAAACGCAGAAAGCAAGAGGCAAATAAAAGATATAACACCAGGGACTTCCCCAGCGGTCCAGTGGTTAAGACCCCCTGCCTTCCAATGCAGGGGGTGTGGGTTTGATCCCTGATCGGGGAGCTAACAACCCAGATGTCTCGTGGCCAAAAAACCAAAACATAAAGCAGAAGCAATACTGTAACAAATTCAATAAAGACTTTAAAAATTGTCCACATCAAAAAATCTTTAAAAAAAAAAAAAAAAAGATATGAAACCAAAGTCCTAATGGCAATTCTCTGTGGATCGTGAGACTTTGGACATTTTTTTCTTATCTTATTCCATCTATTTGGATTTCCTAATTTTTCTACAGTGAACAAATGCTTCTTTCTCTGTACTTTCCACAGAGCCTAGAATGGGCTTGGACCCCAATAGATATTCAGCTAATGCAAAGTTCATGGGATGGGGTTGATCGGGTTGGCCTTTTCCTTTTAGATCATTCCTATTGCTTCATTCACAAGCTACTTAAACTCATCCTAAGCTTAAATTCTCAAAAAAGAGTGACTGGGCCTCATCAGAGGTTTTAGGTACTCTGTATAATTTCTAGAAGTCTGGACCTCTTTCTGCTGTCACCCATACCTGGCCCCACCTGATGCACCTACCCATCCCCTTAGGGGAGGTGTGTGTGGCAGCAGTGGGGGGAGTCACCGCGGGGTGGGGGGCTGTAGAGCTGTTGAGCGCATGGGACTGAAAAAGGTGTATAAAGAATACAGCCTCTGGGGCTTCCCTGGTGGCGCAGTGGTTAAGAATCCACCTGCCAATGCAGGGGACATGGGTTCGAGCCCTGGTCCGGGAAGATCCCATGTGCCATGGAGCAACTAAGCCCGTGCGCCACAACTACTGAGCCTGCGCTCTAGAGCCCGCGAGCCACAAGTACTGAGCCCGCGAGCCACAACTATTGAAGCCTGCGCGCCTAGAGCCGGTGCTCCGCAACAAAAGAAGCCACGACAATGAGAAGCCCGCACACCATAATGAAGAGTAGCCCTCGCTCGCCGCGACTAGAGAAAGCCCGCGCACAGCAACGAAGAACCAACACAGCCAAAAATAAATAAATAAACTTATTTTAAAAAAAAGAATACAGTCTCCAAGCCAAGCCAACTTAATAGCCACCAAGAACCACATCATTCTTCTTCCCCTTCCTTCTTTCCCTCATTCCAAGAGTGACTATTTAGCATCCGTAATATGCCGGGGATTCAGCTAGGATTTGGGGATATTGAGATGAATGAGCTATGGTCCCCGCTGTTAATTAGCTCATCATCTAGTAGCAGAGAAATTTAGCCCAAATCATTAAAGTTCAGTACTTTCACTGCAAGAATAAACTAGTGTACAAAGAAGAGTAAAGGCAAAGAAACAGGGGATAGTTGATCATTTGGGTGCAATTGAATCAGGCAAGCTTCACGGAGAAGGTGATCTGTGAACTGGGTTCATGTCTGCACTCCGTGTAGGGATGGGCAGAGGCAAGAGAGAGCCCGGGGCAGTGGGGGTCGTAAACGGGGGGATCCTCACACACTCGGCACCTGGGCCAGAACACTGTAACACACACACACACACACGCGGAAACTTCTTTTTAGTGATAATCATGAAATTAAATTAATAATCATAAAAGCCAGAGTAGAAATGCAGAACATGACATTTTCCTTGTATTAAACTTTGTGTATATATAAGCATACAGTTATAAAAACAATCAGTAAATTTTAATAAAATCAAAATATTTGCCAAAGGTAGAATTTAGGCAACTACTACTTTATATCAAGAACAATTTCTTAATTCATTCTTTGGTTTTAAAGCAATTGACAAACGCAACACTGTAAAGCAATTATACTCCAGTGAAGATGTTAAAATAAATAAATAAATTGACAATTAAAAAGACGTTTTCGTTTTAGAGATATGATTGTATTCAGTACAATATTTCATGCACAAGCTCACATTTGCTCTTGCGAAACAAAAATATACTTCCCAGTTCACACAGTTTCACTGGTTTAAATTTTATTAAAATACTAATGAAAACTTCCAGGTGTGCACATAGAATGAGGAAAGTGAAATAACTCAGGGTTTGTTTCTCTGCCTTTCCAATTCCTGGCTATCATGGTTTATTTGACTCTACTATTTAAATATAAAAATATATTGTGCTCCAGGGGCTGGAGTAAGCCCCTGTGTCCAAAGTGAGCCCAAATGACTCCGAGCTATTACCAACTTATTCTCAACACAAAGGTGTGTCGTTAAGTCCACACATGTTTGAGGCTGACAGTATAACTGGGAGTTCTCTGAATTAACTTCCATGTGTAAAACAGTATTTATGAACAAACAAGTAATAAAAATCTGCTCATTTGAAACTTACGTAACTAAAACCCAACCATAACCACAGCAATTGTTAAAACCTACACCAGCAAAAGACTGCTTTTCTGGGAGGTCTATTTTATCACTGACATTGCTTAGAATTGCCAGCTCATGGTGATAATAAATAGACACAATTTTAGTCCATTCCAGTATTGTGTTTAAAATCCTCTACAGACGACACAGCCATTATTGCTTGTGCCCAGGGCAGGTGGGCTCCACTGCTGCGTCCTCAGCATAAGTATTTCATTTCAGCTGAAAGTTTGGATTGGAGAGGAACGGAGATAGAGGGGCCTATCTATCTGTCTGTCTATCTATCCATCCATTCATCCATCACGTGTATGTATGTGTGTATCTATCTACCTATCTATCTACCTATCTATCCATCCATCACATCTATCTATCCATCCATCATATCTATCTATCTATCATGTGAGGAATGACAACAGGTATATAGATAGAGCTCAGGCAGAAACAAGCTTTGATAGAATCTGCGTTTCATCCCACGAAGAGATCAATCACCCTGACAGATGGAGAAGACAGATCCTCCTACCTCACTCTACTCTCTATGGGAAGTTTAGCTAACGCTTCCCAGCCCCACAGAAGGCTCCAGCCTTCCCGTGCAGCGGCAGGATCCCCAGGGTATGACAAGGGACAATAAATACAAGAGATCAGAGTGAAACAAATCCCAACTCACTGCTCCCAGGATCAATTCCATCAGTGCTTTCCTGCAACCTGGTGCTTTGGGTACTTTGTCATTTCTTTCACCGTTTGGTATCTTTGTCTGCCGCCTTTCCATATAGACAAAACGTAGTCCATGCCTCTGCTTGCAGGGACACACAATCCTGAGAGCTGTTTCAGGAACCCGCTGTACAGAGAAGCCCTCACGTTTTACGAGGACAGATGCAGAGGGAGATACTCTTTCCCAGCCCGAGGACTACTGACCTCAACGCTGTCAGGAGACCCTGATGATGCTAATTCCACACAGAACACGTGTGCGTTTGCACCCAACAAAGCGTCTCCATGACTATATCTGTAGCAGCTCCCAGGAGGGGCTTCCTTAGGGAACTAGCATGAGGCAAAAAGGAATCAAAGGAACCACGCCCTGCATTAGGGAAAAGCAAAGGGTCCCAGGGACAGGAATTGAGCACAGGGACAACATGCCTACAACAAGAGGTAGATAGATGCACAGCTACTTTCCACAGCAGCAGAGCAAGAGGTAAGTAGTGAATATGGGCAGTTGAAAAATAGAAAGTCAACTCACGTTCCCTTGGGTGGGGTCTTCTCCGTATTTCTTTTTTTTTCTTTTTTTTTTTTTTAACCAAAGGAGGATTTATAAAACGTCATGGTAAGTCTAGACAGGCTGTGTCATCACAGGTACATGTTTATACCCACTCCACTAGTTACTAGCTCTGTAGTAGTAGGCAGAGAACTTAACTTTTCTGAATCTTAATTTCAACATCTGTTTTTAAGGAGATGAAGTTAAATGACGTAGGTGAGAAAATGTGCTGAATGCGTGGCGTCCTGAAGCTGTTCAGAATATATTAGTTTGCTTCTACTAAAGTGAATTGAGTCATACACAATAATTCATTTCATACATCTGTAGATCATGACAATTGGTCAACATTTTAAAAAATCGTTTTTAGGAAGGTTTTAAACATTCATAAAAACAAAAGAGTATCATGAATCCTCATGTACTTATCACTCGGTTCAACAATCATCATCTCATAACTAACCTTGCTTCATCTACTCCGTGCCGTCTTCCTTCTTCCAGATTATTTTTGAAGCAAATGATCTCAGATATCATACCATTTAATCCAGAAATATTTCAGTAGATCTCTAAAATAATAACTATTTATAAAACAATCAATATACTTATTATACCTTAAACATTACCAATAATTCCTCTGTGTCATCAAAAATCCAATTGATGTTCAAATTTCTAATTGTCTCATAAATGCATTTTTTACAATTTGTTTGAGCCAGTATCCAAATGAGTTTCTCACATTGTGGTTGAGGATCTGTCTCTTAAGTCTCTCTTTAGATTCCACACCCCCATCCTCACCCACATCTTTTATTTTCAATTGCAATATTTTGTTGAAGAAATTAGGTGGTTTTTCCTGAAGAGTTTCCCATCCTTTGTGGTTTGCTGATGCATTCCCATATGTCTTTAACTTCTGTCCTCTGTATGTCTTGTAAATTGGTGGTTTGATTTTTGGCAAGACCACTTCATAGGGGTGGTTGACCAGCATTTTTTAAATGATGTTTTTAAAATGATTTCCTTGGAGATTCCAGAAACAAGAAAGATTTATGTTGATCAGGAAGGCAAAGACAGTGTCGTGGCCGGATGTTCAGTGGTGATTAAATAATAAAGCTCACTCTCGTGGCTAAGTGTTAACAGATTAACATACAACACAGTAAATGGGAAGTTTAGAACTAAGTCTAATTGTAGGCAGCATTTTAAAAGGTGATCACACCTTTAAGACCTATTTATATTACCTAAATAAATTCGAGAAGTATATATTACATCTCTTGATCGTTTCCTAATTACAATGAGGTATATTCACAAAGCTCTTTTCTGAAACTTTTAGGGGTGTGTGTGTCAGGGATGTTGAGAAGACTCTACGTGAACTCAATGGCATCCACTACAAATAGTGATGCTCTCTCCTCAGTAGCTTTTCCACTGCAAAGCTGTTTGCAAGGATTTTCATCACCTGTCAGGCTGGGACACCAGATTGTAGACCCTCAGATTCCCAAAGTGGATTATTCAAGCTTCTGTCATGACCAAGGTGGTGCAAGTATAGAATTGTGGTGGGTGGAAGGAAGGAAGGAAGGGAATAGTTTGAACATCTGTGTCTCCCCAAAATTCATATGCTGTAATCTAACCTCCAAGGTGGCAACTTTGGGAGGTGATGAGGTCATGAGGGTGGAGCCCTCATGATGGGATTAGGGTCCTTTTAAAAGGGATCTCAGAGAGCTCCTTTGCCCCAACCACCATGTGAGGACACAGTGAAAAGACACCATCTATGAACCAGAAACCAGACCCCACCAGACATTAAATCTGCCAGCACGTTGATTTTGGACATCCCAATCTCCAGGACCATGAGAAATGAATTTGTGTTGTTTACAATCCACCCAGTCTATGGTAATTTTCTTATAGCAGCCCACATTGTCTAAGACAGGAGGGAGGAATGGAGGGATGGAGGGATGGAGGGATGGAGGGATGGAGGGATGGAAGGAAGGAAGGAAGGAGGGAAGGAGGGAAGGAGGGAAGGAGGGAAGGAGGGAAGGAAGGTTAGGAAAGGAGGGAGGGAGGGAGAACGGGAGGGAGGGAGGGAGAGAGGAAGGGAGGGAAGGAAGAGGAAAGGAAGCCATTTGTCGCCAGTCTATTCTCAGGGCATTGAAATTGTCTTTTCTTTACAGCCACCCTTGGTAGCCATCTACATCCTGGGTGTATTAGTCAGGGTTCTCCAGAGAGGAGAACTAACAGGGTGCATATATAGAGAGATAATATTTCTTATAATAATAAAAGCAATTAGCTCACATGATTATGGAGGCTGGTAAGTCCAAAATCCACAGAGTGGGCAGGCAGGCTGGAGGGCCCCAGAGGACTGATGCTCCAGTTCAAGTCTGAAGGCCATCTGCTGTAGAACCAGGAAGAGCTGGAGAGTTCCCTCTTGCTCAGGGGAGGTCAGTCCTTCTGTTCTATTCAGGCCTTCAACTGATTGGATGAGGCCCACCCACATCATGGAGAGTAATCTGCTTTACTCAGTCCGCCAATTTAACACCCTCGCAGAGACACGCAGGAGAGCATCTGACCACATCTCTGGGCACCCCATGGCCCAGTAGAGTTGACACATAAGCTTTACCGTCACTCTGAGCGGCTGAGAATGATGACCTGACTGCAGCTTAGTTATCCCACATCCTACTGCAAGCACCTCGTCTTTGGCCAGTGCTGAGACCTGCTCTGCTCTCCGGGCCCAGGACAGGGCCTTCCCTGTGGAAAGTCCTGAAAAATAACTATTACACTGAACAGAGGCTCTGTGGCAGGAGTGAAGGCATCACCTCCTCTCTTTACTCACTTAAATCTCTTTCATCTTTCTGGGGAATTTTTGTGTCCTATTGGAGGAGGTCATCTAGAGGGCATGACCACCAGTTGACCTGTGAGCCGGACCCAGGCAATCAGAGGCTCCTCACCCCTCCCCTGTCCTTGGAATGTACATTGTGCTCACCACTCCCACAGCGGGAGCTCTTCCAAGGACACGGCCTTGGGGGAGTAAGGTGCTGTTGAGACCACCTGGGCAGAACACGGGACTGAGCCCTGTTAAGGCCTCCCTATAAACTTTAAGATCCTGGCGGGGGCGGAGGTGTACTCACGCGGGAGCCACCAACACAAGCCGTGTAAGTTCCCTTGCTTATTACACCTGCCACCTGCCCATCTGGAGTGGCGGCCTCTTTCTTTGGTCTCTCCCTGCCCTCTGTGTATGGGGGCCAGTTTGCAAACCAAGAGTTTATTTCTTTGTTTTTGGTATAATGCGTAGGGAAACTTGTTACATTTTAGCAAAGCAAACCCGAATTCAACTACCTGCTGATCTGAGCGATGGGTACCCACCACACCATTACCTCTGGCCTGGCCCACAAACCCATAGAGAAGCTGCATAAACAGCCCATTTGCAGCTGTCTAGAGGACTAAAGACCCTCCCAATGAAAATAAACCGAAAAGGCTAGGTTAAACTTTCAAAAGATGTTTTAAATGCACCTCTGAGAGGTAAGGCAATATCAAAGCCAGCTCGTATGTGGAGTTTCTCCTTTGGTAGATGCATGGGGTCCAGGGTCCAGAGATAAAACCCAGCACATGCTCAAGGTAGGGAGATTATCGCAAAAACTGGGACCGCCCCCAACAAAGGGCAGATCATCAGAATAAGAGGAATGAGGAACTCACCCAAGGCACACAAAGAAAAGGCAGCAAAACCTTCCTGTCTTGACGTTGGCACTGGGTGGAAAGGAAAAAAGACCCTGCCCTTCGAAGTCGTTATCAGAAATCAGAATTCAGGCAGAACTGGGGTCTGAATTCACACCACCTGTGTGATCTGAAAGGCTCATTTGGATATTTAAGTTTAAAGTGGACAAGTTTGGTTAAGAATCCCAGGCAACTGGCAGAAGCACATCAGCCCAGGCCTCGAAGAAACTCCACAGATGAAGTAACGAGGAAAATCACCACTCACAATAAAAGGACCTCTAAACACAGAAGAAAGCAAACATGGGCAGCAGATCGGACTTGTCAGTACTTCCCAGAGGCTGGAATTGTCTGAAACAGAATATATTTTTAAATGATGTTTGCTATCCTTAAAGAAATTAATGAGAGGCTTGAGAGCAAGAGTTGGGAACCAGAGACCCTAAGGGAGGACCAAGCATATTTGAAGAGACACAAATTCGATAAAGTGAAGAATACATCATCATTATAAAGTTTTTAAGAGATTGAAGCTCGCATTAGAAAGCATCAGTATCCAATTGTAGTCATGTGCTGGGGGGGATTTGTGTGCTGGAACAGGGGCCTGAAGGAACAAGGTGCGAGGTCCCACAGAGGTAAGCTAAGCTGTGGCTTAGCTGACCCAAAAGGCATAATGTCTCCAATGTAACACAGGTTTACGTTTTATTTATACAACTGATCAAAGCAGGCACTCTTTGTTCACGGGGTAATTCAGGGGCTCAGGACCCTTCCAGCAGGTGGTTCTGCCATGCCCTGGACCCTCATTTTCATTAGGATCCAGGTGAAAACAGATCCTGGAGGTGCACCTGTGTCTTCAAAACAGCTCAGAAAGGGAACAGATCTGCCTCTGCTCCCATTCCATTTGGGCAGAACTCACTATAATCCCGCATTTCTCATTTTCTGGATGTTTATCTTTTAATCAAGAGTAAATAAATGCCATTTCAGCGCTTACTGAAGTCATGAGCTTTCTGTACTGGACTCATTGATGTGATACTTACATTAATAAAAACTTTTAATATTAAACCATCAGTGCATGATGGGCTATTGCAATAGTGTACCATTTCCTCAGTATTTTTATTAGAATTTTCGCTTTTCTGTTTATAAAGGAAAAGGAGGAGGAGGAGGAGGAAGGCAACTTTAACTTTTTTTTTTCCCCCCACATGTGGAGCCTCAGTTGTTGGGAGAGTCTCAGGCTGCAAATACAACTGAGATTAGAAACTACTACAGCTTCTCACGTTGCAGCTAATCCACATCATAAACCGCCCCCCCCCACTTCTTTTTCTTCTTCCTTTTCTTTGCATGAGATTTCTGCTTTGTAAATGAATCAGTGTATCGCCCACACACTATAAGGCATATTTATTACACTTAGAAGGTTATAGTGGTCCATAAATCCTTAAAGACATTAAGCTGAATTTTTTTAAAGAGGTAATGAGTAAAGAGTTGTTGAAAAACAAAGTATCTGTGCTTTACAAGGCCATTCATATGCTTATTTTTTCAACATGTGCTGGGCCTGCCATTAGGAGGACTGATTCCAGCCTGGTTCACTTTGTTATAAAGCAGAAACGAACACACCACTGTAAAGCAGTTATACTCCAATAAAAATGTTAAAAAAAAAAAACAAAAAAACAACTCAGCCCAGAGTAAAGGAGGAGGCCAAGGAAACAGAGCTGGCAAACAATGCAAGCACTGCAATCAAAGCATTTTCATGGTTGGCGGGATTGGAAATCAGTGCAGCTGCTGTGGAAAACTATCGGAGGGCCCTCAAAACTTAAAGTAGAACTACCATTTCCTCCAGCCATCCCACTTCTGGGTATGTATCCAAAAGAACTGAAAACAGGATCTCAAAGAGATATTTGCACACCCATGTTCATTACGGCATTATTTACAATAGCCAAGATGTGGAAGCACCCTACCTGCCCATCAAAGAATAAATGTGGCTTGTGATTTATATACACTGCAATATTATTCAGCCTCAAAAAAGAAGGAAACCCTGTGACATGTGACAACATGGATGAACCTTGCGGAAATCGTGCTAAGTGAAATAAGCCAGTGAAAAAAAGACAAATACTGCACAATTCCACTTCTGTGAGGTACTGGAGTTGTCCAATCCACAGAAACAGAAAGTGGAACGGTGAGTGTCAGGGGCTGGGAGGAGGGGGTAGGGAGGGTTTCTGCTGTTCAGTGGATGTAGAGTTTCAATGTCCCAAGATGAAAAAATTCCGGAGGTCTGCTGTAGAGCGATGTATATATAGTTAGTACTACTGTACTGTACATTTAAAATTGTTAAGAGGTTATAAACAACAAGGTCCTACTGCATAGCACAGGGAACTATATTCAATATCCTGTGACAAACAGGATAATGAAAAAGAATACGAAAGAATATGAAAAATAAAACATATATGTATAACTGAGTCTCTTTGCTGTACAGCAGAAACTAATACAACACTGTAAATCAACTATACTTCAATAAAATTTAAAAAAATAAAATTGTTAAGAGGTTAAACTTACATGTTTTTTTACCATGATAAAAAAGACACATTTGGACTTCCCTGGTGGCGCAGTGGTTAAGAATCCGCCTGCCAATGCAGGGCACATGGGTTCAAGCCCTGGTCCGGGAAGATCCCACATGCCGCGGAGCAACTAAGCCCGTGCGCCACAACTACTGAGCCTGCGCTCTAGGGCCCGCGAGCCACAACTACTGAGCCCGCGTGCCACAACTACTGAAGCCCACGCGCCTAGAGCCTGTGTTCTGCAACAAGAGAAGCCACTGCAATGAGAAGCCCACGCACCACAACGAAGAGTAGTCCCCGCTCGCCGCAACTAGAGAAAGCCCACGCGCAGCCAAAAATAAGTAAATAAATAAATTTTTTTAAAAAAGACAGATTTTCAGGCTTTAATCTTGCCCGGGAATTGGGGAAGTTTTCAGAAAGGAGATGCCATCTCAGCCGAGATTTATAGGAAGGACAGAAGTTAGCCAGGGAAGCAAGGTCAGGGGGAAGGGGTTTTAAGCCAAGGAAACATCCAGAGCTGATAAAACTGGGCAAATTCTCGGGAAGCCAGGGTTGAGCAATTCCTGCTGACGGATAAGAAGTAGTGAAATCAAAGAGAAGAGGACTTGGGGCCAGTAAATTGTTACCCTTTATCTGCCCTAGCAGACAGGAATGACAGGATATCCCAGTGAATGATCAATGCGGGAGAGGCTTGAGGTCCCTCCCAACAGCCCTTGACTTGCTGTAGGTGACTCAGGGACACCATCCCCAAGAGGCACGTTAGCAATGGAGGTGACCCCAGGCGTCCCAGAGAAGCTCTCTCTGTCCTGACCACCCAAGTGCCAACCTCTGTGATCAGCCGGCTCACATCTGCCTATAAATCCTAGTCGGGGAGATAGGGGCAGGGTGTAGATGCATGAGAATGAATCTTATCTGCCTCTGTAAAGACAAAACAAGAGCAAGAGCTGGTTCATGACAGCAGCAATACAGCCGTCATTGGAAAATTACAGACAGAATGCATCCCCCCGGGTCATCAACCAGGGTGTCCCCGAGCGGCGTAAGCCACTTGGCTGAACCCAGCACTGTCCAGACCATCGCCTCAGTCCTACAAATCAGAGCACGAGGAAAAATAGAATTTAAACGTCCTGTACGCCAAGCAACAAGGAAGCAACGGATACAATTTGGGTTCTTTCACTTTATCAGAGAAAGAAATGAAATCCGTACACATCAGCACGGGTTTTGGGCTCCATGGCAAATATGGAGACGGACACACACACCCTCAAGGAGCTTAGGAACAGGCAGAGTAAATGAGACATTGTACAGATTATCAGAACAATGGTTGGTGCAGCAAAGAAAGTTCTTCAAAATGATGAGCGTCACTCACAGGCACCCTACGCGGGGTTCTTTTTTAGCGCTGACAGATTCGGGAAGCCTTCAGGGAGCCTGTGCTTTGGGGTGCCTTGCAGACATCCACCGGGAAGACCACCCACGTCACTCAGGACCATCACTGCTGGAATGTGCTGAGACTGAGAAAGCCCACGAGGATGAAGGACGCACTGACTGATGAATAGATGGACCACGGCCTCTTCCATCCCCTACCTCCTTCCTCGAGTTCGCTTCCACAGGCATCACCCTAGGACGTTCTGCAACTGTTACCTTGGAAGGAACAGCCCCGGGCTCCTGGGGCCAAAACACAGACGTGGGTTTGGCTTGGCTTCTGCCTACACGTCCCCAGGCGGGTCACAGCGTGTGTCCCACTGTTTCTTTTAGCTTTGCTCAAGAGGTCAGACTGATTTACAAGATAAATAGATGGCTTGCCAAGAAGTCTCCTTCTTCTCCCCTTCTTTTCGTTCTGGTAAGTTCCTTAACTAAATAGAATCCAGTGACTGACAGCCACTTCAGTTTGAAAATGCAATTTATATGTTTGTTCATCTACATTCTGGACAGATGAACAGAGCAATGCCCCTAGGAAGTTGTCAGCAGAGGGAAGAGGGGCTAGTCTCTAGAGATACCTGTGACTCAGGTGTTAAACAAAACTGGGGTCCCTGGAGTAGAGCTAGAAATACCCACAGAGGTGAAAGAGGACCCCTCAGTGAGGCGGCGAGACGGAAAGGGCTGTTACTCACAGCTATCCCCCTGCTGCCACCTCCCACAGCCTCCAACGCACCATCACAGAGGGACTGATTCGTCCACAGAACCAGCCCCGGCTCACATGCAAAGGCCCTGAGACAGAAACAAGCCTGAAACAGGTCTGCTTGCACCCACCCTCCATGCGCCCTTCCCGGTGGCATCCTGCCACAGCTCCTGCAACGGAAAATATTTTGCTTTGCTTCCAATGGTGCCACCACGCCCCAACTGCGCTGCACCCACAAAGTGCCTGCAAAGAATAGAAAGGACACTGACTCACAGCTCTCCTCCTGATTCTGAGTCTCACTCTCACCTGGTCCCTGAAGCAGCCCTGCTCCCACCCTGGGGTCACATGAATGCAGCCTTTCCGTCTTTTATCTACTCTCTCCCTGGGGCTCAAACGTCATCCCTGTGTCCTCGCTTGGGAACAAGGAGCATGTTCTAGTTTCTCCCAGGAACCCACACAAAATGATTTCTCCCGTGAAAGGCTATTCCCCAGCCACAAGCCTATCAACCACTGCAAATGCACAGCAGGCGGGCGGGACACGGCCACCAACCCAGCACTCAGCAAACTCAGAATCTCAGTTCATGCTCTACCGGAACACAGGGGGAGGTCATCAGGCACCAAAAAACCACACAGTTCCCAATGATGCCCAGGGAAGCCGGGTTGCCGACTGGAGACCCAGACTCCGTCTCAAGACGGGGTTGCTCTCTTCCCTGCACCTTTGTCCTGTACAAGTGAGGTTCAGTCTTCAGTGGTTCCTTCGCCTCAGGTTCCTATAACACTGGTCTGGGAGTCGCTTTTATGACTGGAATTGCTGCCAAGGAGTTTCCGACAACACCCACAGAGATCAGTCTATAGCGGGTACCAGTTTCAGTGCACAAAGACATACTGAAAGAAGCCGACTCCCAGTTTCCAGTCCGACAGGTGAAGAGCTTGGAAGTCACCCTGCTGACAAGAAAAAAAGCTGAACAAATGGAAGATGGACAATTCTTGTTAGACTCCTCAGAGGACGGAGGTTGCAGGGCAAACTGCTGTCCCCCAACTTGGAGGGACAGACAGGCAAATACAGAGACTGACAGCTTCCTGGGAGCAGAAGCCCACAGCTGGAGACAACACCTGTAGGAACACATTAAGCTGTGATGGACTAGTTTCTAGAGACTCAGTGGGGACAAGCTTGAGAATTAAAAACACTAAGGGGACCCAGGCTTTGAGGGGTCCTCACACTTTTGTGAGTGTTGCCCCTAGGAATCCTACCAAGTTCTCACTGTAAAGATGAGAAAAATCCCCTCTTGTTTTTAGCGGTTAGAAGGAAAAACATTGTGTTCTTGTTAATAAGACCTGCCCTCAAGGGGAACTATTTACCAGAATCTAACCAACTGGGGCTTTACCAAAACCCGGCTGACCTGGGAGAAGAGAACCATCCAATCAGGCTCACAAAAAGATGGAGACTGAATTGTAACCCTGGGAAACACTTCCCCTCCCCCACACCTCCCACCTCAAAAACAGGACTCCTGCGTAATCACAGGGGATCACAGCTAAAAGAATTGCAAGCCTCAGACCCTATTTAAGGAGTCCCTAAGAAAATCCAAGACCACAGAGGAGACAAAAATAAGAGCACTAGAGACAAGTTTAGCCTCTCACACCAGAGCTACAGCAAACAGTAAACACAGCATAACGCCTAGCAGATAAACATAAACCTTATACCAGACGCCCATCTACCTCAGTTCCTTCTCCTGATACATCATATCTGGCTTTCAACAGAAAAATTACAAGGCATAATAAAAGGCCAAAAAAAACCCCACAGTCTGAAGAGACAAAACCAGCATCAGAACCAGACTCAGATATGGCAGAGATGTTGGAATTATCAGGCTGAGAATTTAAAATAACAATGATTAATAAGGGCTCTAATGGACAAGGTGGACACCACACAAGAACAGATGGGTAATATAAGCAGGGAGATGGAAACTGTAAAAGAGAGTCAAAAGGAAATTCTTGAAATAAAAAACACTGTAACAGAAATGAAGAATGCCTTTGACAGGCTCATCAAGAGACTGGACATGGTCGAGGAAAGAATCAGTGGTCCTGAAGAGGTGCCAATAGTAACTTCCAAAACTGAAAAGCAAAGAGAAAAAAATAATGAAAGGGATGGAGCAGAATATCCAAGAACTGTGGGACAATTACAAACAGTATAGCATACACATAATGAGAATGCCAGAAGGAAAAGGAGAGAAAGAAACAGAAAAAGAAAAAAAAAAATTGAAGTAATAATGTCCGAGAGCTTTCCAAAATTAGTGACATACACCAAGCCACAGATCCAGGAAACTCAGAGAACACCAAGCAGAGTAAATACTTAAAAAAAAAAAAAAACAAGCTACACCTAGGCATATCATATTCAAACTGCAGAAAATCAAAGATAAAAAGAAAATCTTGAAAGAAGCCAGAGGAAAGAAAAAACATCCTACCTACAGAGGAACTAGGATAAGAATTACATTGGCCTCCTCTTCAGAAACCATGCAAGCAAGAAGAAAGTAGAGTGAAATACTTGAAGTATCAGAAAGAAAATAATCGACCTACAACTCTGTCTCCAGCGAAATTATCCTTCAAAAGTGAAGAAATAAAGACATTCAAAGAAAAACAAATAATGAAGAAATTTGTTGCCAGTAGAACTGCCTTGCAAGAAATATTAAAAGAAATTCCTCCGAGAGAAGAAAAATTATATAGGTTAGAAGCTCAGATCCACATAAAGAAAGGAAGAGCATTAGAGAGTAAATAAGTGAAAGTAAATGAAGTATTTTATTTTCTTATTCTTAATTGATCCAATAGATAACAGCTTGTTCAAAATAATTGCAACAATGCATTTGGTGATTATAGCTTATGGATAAGTGAAATGAAGGACAACAATGCTATAAGAGACAGGAGGGAGGAATTGGGAGGAGTCTGTTATACTTGCACTATCTATGAAGCAGTATAGTGTTGTTGAAAGTGGACCTGAATTAGTTGTAAACATATATTGCATACTCTAGGGCAACCACTCAAGAAAGTTTAAAATATATATATATAATTGATATGCTAAGAGAAAAGAGAAAATGAAACCATATACAATGTTCAGTTAAAACCAGAGAAGGCAGAAAAAAGGGAGAAGGGGGGGAAAAAAATGAAGAACCAAGGGCAATGAATAGAAAACACTTACAAATATGGGAGATATTAAACTATTATAACTATAACAATAAACATTTTAAATTGAGTTTTTGTTAAATGAGTAAAGAGTTTCTGTTTCCAAGTTCTGGAAATGAAAAGTGATGAGAATTGCACAACATTGTGAATGTACTTAATGCCACGAAACTGTACACACAAAAATGGTTAAAATGGTAAATTTTATGTTGTGTATATTTTACCATGGTAAAAAATTTTTTTAGAAAAAGGATAGAGAAAGACATATCTTGTTACCACTAACTGAAAGAAAGCCTGAGTAGTTATATTAATATCAGACAAAGCAGAACAAGGACAATTATCAGGGATAAAGAGGATCATTATCTAATGACAAAGGGGTCATTTCTCCAAGAAGACACAACAGTTCTTAATGTGTACGTGCCTAAAACAGAGCATCAAATTACGTGAGGCCAAAACTGATAGAACTGCAAGGAGAAATAGATGAATCCTCTATTACAGCTGGAGACATCAACATCCCTCTACCAGAAATGGTCAGATCCAGCGGGCAGAAATCAATAAAGACACAGTTGGACTGGACAGCACCATCAATCAACTGGATCTAATTGACATTTATAAACAACTTCATCCAACAGCAGCAGAATATACATTCTTCTCAAGCTCGCACAAAACATTCACCAAAACAGACCATATTCTGGGTCAAGAAAAGATATACAAAGTATGCTCTCAGGCCACAATGGAATTAAACTAGAAATTAAGAATAGAAAAACAGCTGGAAAATCCCAACATAATCGGAGATTTAACAACACACTGCTAAATAACACATGGGTCAAAGAAGTCTCAAAAAACTTTTCTAAATATTTTGAAGAAAATGAAAGTACAACCTATCAAAATTTGTAGGACACGGTAAAAACATGTTAAAGGGATATTTTTAATGTTGACTGCATATATTAAAAAGAAACATCTAAAATCAGTGATCTAAGCCCCCACCTTAGGAAACTAGAAAAAGAAGAGCAAACTAAATCCAAAGTAAGCAGAAGAAAAGAAATGACAAAAATTAAAGTGAAATCAATGAAATTGAAAACAGAAAAACAATACCTGAAAATCAATGAAACCAAAAGCTGGTTCTTTGAAAAGATCAATAAAACTGATAAACCCCTAGTTAGGCTAACCAAGAAAAAAAAGAGAAGACACAAATTACTAATATAAGAAACAAAAGGGGAACATCACTACAGATCCCACGGACATTAAATGGGTAATAAAAGAATATTATGGATAACTCTAGACCCACAAATTTGATAACTTAGATGAAATGGATGAATTCCTTAAAAAACACAATCGACCAAAACACACATGAGAAGAAATAGACAATCTGATAGGCTATATCTATTAAAGAAATTTAATCAATAATTAATAACCTTCCTAAACAAAGCACCAGGCTCAGATTGTTTCACTGGTAAATTTTACTAAACTTTCAAGGAATAAATCATATCAATTATCTTCCACCTGTTCTAGATAACACAGATCTTCCTCAACTTATGATGGGGTTAGTCCTGCTAAACTCATGGTAAATTGAAAATATCATAAGTTGAAGCGCATTTAACACACCTAACCTACCAAACATCATAGCTTAGCTTTGCCCAACTTAAATGTGCTCAGAACGCTTACATTAGCCTACAGTTGGGCAAAATCATCTAACACAAAGTGTATCTTATAATAACATGTTGAATATCTCATGCAATTTGTTGAATACTGTACTGAAAATGAAAACGGCATGTTGTAAGTATATCAGTTGTTTATCCTCATGATCAAAGGGCTGACTGGGAGCTGTGAACTGCCCAGCATCATAAGAGTATTATACTGCATGTTGCTAGACTGGGAAAAGACCAAAATTCAAAATTTGAAATGTGGTTTCTACTAAATGCATATTGCTTTCACACCATTGTAAAGTTGAAAAATCATAAGTCGAACTATTGTAAGTCAGGGACCGTCTATAGAAGCAGAAGGAACACTTCCTAACTCATTCTATGAGCATCCCCCTAACACCAAAACCAGACAAAGACATTACAAGAAAAGGCAATGACAGACCAATATTTCTCATGAACACAGATGCAAAAAACCTCAACAAAAAATTAGTAAATTGAATCCAACAATGTATGAAAAGAATGATACACCACAACCAAGTGGGATTTATTCCAGGTATGGAAGGCTGGTTCAACACTCAAAAATCAATATATTCTATCTGGTCAATAGGCTAAAGAAAAAAGAATGCCTATGTTTTTCTAAATAAATTTCATTTCTATTCCAAGTCATATTTTACTAGGGTGGAGATATTTAGCCTCAGGGAATGTAGGGTCCCCCATTTTCCTTGGGCTGATGTCAGTGTTTTGGGGAGGGGTAGTAAAACATGGCAGTTGGCCTTCATTTTGGTCCCCATGCTAGTGTTCACCAAATGTCCACTGCCCCCCCCCCCATCATGGACTCTGACAGTTTGCCTCAGAAGTATCCTTTGTTCAGGGGCCTCTTAAGACCTGGAAGCCCTTTCTCTCTTGCTTCCATGCCATGCCCATGGGCTCAGGAGTCCTTCTGTCACTTCTGAGCACAGGGACCACAAGAACTTTGGGGGGCTGACTGTGGTCCCCAAGGCCTGGACACAATGCTCAGCCATTCTCTCCCTGGGTCTCTGGAGCTCCCCCTGCAGGATGCCAACCCAGTAGGTATGCACATAGCTCCTCTCTCAGGTGCCTCTACCTTGCTCTTTCCTTGCTGGGCCTCCCTGTCTCCTCTTTCCTCCATCCCAGGGGTTATATTTCAGTCACTTGGGATGGAGGTGGGGGCAGCCTGTTGCCTTTCAAGGAACCTAGGCCACCATTCCACTCCCATAAGGACAAGGGCTTTGGAAAAATAAACACCAAAAACACACACATTTTTCTGCTTTCAGTCATGTTAGATCCCCTCCAAGGCAATAAGCCCATGACAGCACTGTTTAAATAGAACAAATAGAACAGGAGGAAAATAGGGAGCATGGAAGAAAAGTAAATCACTTAATAGAAATTCCAGATAACACCCCACATGTGGAAAGTCTAAATTCACAGTCAAAACTCAGACATGAAAAAATGGAACTTCTTGTACCATTTCATAACTGAGCTCCTATGTTTGTTGAGAGCAAAATAAAACATGGTCTTGCCAAGTCAAGGTAAACTTACTTCAGGATTATTCTTCTCCTCTTTCAGAGTAAATGCTTGGTTATTTTAGGGTTCCCTTCCTTTCTCCTCATTCCCACCTTTCTGGTAGTGATATTGTAATAGGGAAGAACAAACCTGACTCCATATTGGATCCCTTTCTTTTACTTTAACCTTTGTATTCTATTGCTTTTGCTACCAGTTAATCACTAAAGGGATGTTGCCTAGAGCTTAAAGTATACATAATGGCCCATCTCCAGGGCCCTGCCTCCCATGCCTGACTGTTAAGCTAAAATACCTTTAAGCTCATGGGAAACATCCTGACCAGGCCCACCTGTGAGTGGCTGCAGGAAAGAAGAAATTAACACATCCCCTCTGGAGTCTTGCTGGAACCAGGAAAATATTTGCAACAACTTACCACCTTTTTGACTTTACCTTCTCACCTCCCTTTCTTCGCTCTATAAAAGAAACTGGCATCCAAACGGGGCAATATGGTTCTCTGGGACACGAGTCCACCACCTTCTTGGTCTGATGGCTTTCTGAATAAAGTCACTATTCCTGGCCCCAACAACTCATCCCTCAATTTCTTGGCTTGTCATGCAGCAAGCAGTACAAGCTTGGACTCAGTAACAATATGAGTTCCAAGGTGCTCATATGTTATCTTGTCATGAGAAAAAGAGAGGCATCTGGTCTATAGTAATTTAACCCATTAAAAGTGTATGTCTCACGTGTAAAGTCCAAATGGATATTTCTGGTCAGGCTCCCTTCTTTATTTTCATCCAGGGACCTTGACCTCTTCTATCTTGTGGCTCTGTCTTCCTCTAGATCCTCAATGTTCTCACTATTCAGTGAGAAGATGGAGAAGAAAGTGAGTCTCATGCATAGGAGGTTTTCTAGACCAGCCTAGAAGTAATGTAGACACATTCCATTGGCCAGGACTCAATGCTGTGGTCACATATACAAACAAAGGAGGCAAAAAAACACACTAGCACAATCTAGCTGTGTGCCTAGGAAGAGGAAAGCAAGGATATTGATAAACATTTACTACTGCAGCAACATTCCAATCCAACTAGACAGGTATTTTCCACCTGCAGGCAAGGCAAGTTAGCAAACATTTGTTGAATACCTTCCAAATACTTGGGACCATGCAAGTTTCTAAGGACACAATGTGAACCAGACCCAATCTTGCCATCAAGGTGCTGTCAGTCCGGAGGGAGATAGATGGAGATAGATGATCTCCAACTAACATAAAATAATGTATGTACACTGAAAACAATAAGACACTGAAGAAAGAAACTGAGGAAGACACAAATAAATAGAAAGATATCCTGTTATCCCGTGTACATGGATTCAAAAAATTAATATTTTTAAATTGTCCATATTACCCAAAGCTATCTACCAATTTAATGCAATCCCTATCAAAATTCCATTGGCATTTTTTCACAGAAATAGAAAAAAACAATCCTAAAATTCATATGGAACCACAAAAGACCCCAAATAGCCAAAACAATCCTGAGGAAAAAGAGCAAAGCTGGAGGCATCATACTTCCTGATTTCAAACTACACTAATGAAGCTAAAGTAATTAAAACATAAAAATTATGGTGCTGGTATAAAATCAGAAACATATGGAACAAAACAGAGAGCCCAGATATAAACCCACCCATATATAGCCAATGAGTCTTTAACTAGGATGCTGAGACACACAACGGGGAAAGGATAGTCTTTTCAATAAATGGTGTTGGGAGAACCAGACATCTATAAAGCAAATAAAAAGAGCTGTACCCTCGTCTTACACCACTCACAAAAATTAACTCAAAATGGATCAAAGACTGAAACATAAGACCTGAACCTTAAAACTCCTATGGGAAAGGCAAAGAGAGAAAAACCTCCTTTACATTGGTCTTGGCAATAATTGTTTGGATATGACACCAAAAGTACAGGCAACAAAAGCAAAAATAAACAAGTGAGGTTTCTCAAACTGAAAAGCTTCTGAAAGGGAAAATCAACAAAATGAAAAGGCAACCTATGCAATGGGAGAAAATATTGACAAATCATATATCTAATAAGGATTTATTTTCCAAAATATGTAAGGAACTTATCCAAGTCAATAGAAAAAAAATAATAATAATCCCATTAAAATATGGACAAAGAACCTGAATAGAAATTTTTTCAAAGACACACAAAGGGCCATCAGGCCCATGAAAAGGTGCTCAACATCACCAATCATCAGGGAAATGCAAATCAAAACAGTACAGCATGATGACTGTAGTTAATAATACTGTATTGTATATTTGAAAGTTGCAGAGAGAGTAGATCTTAAGAGTAACCACCACAAGCAAAAACATTTGTAACTATGTGAGGTGGTGGAGGTTAACTAGACTAATTGTGGTGATCATTTCATAATACATACAAATACTGAATCGTTCTGTTGTACACCCAAAACTAACATAATGTTACATGTCAATTATACCTCAACTTAAAAAAAACACAAGGAGATATCATCTCACAGCTGCTAGGATGGCTTTTATCAAAAAGGTAAGAGATAGAGAAAGCCCTCGCACAGAAACGAAGACCCAACACAGCCATAAATAAATAAAAAAATTAAAAAAAAAAGGTAAGAGATAACAAGTGTTGGTGAGGATGTAGAGAAAAGGGAACACTTATGCACTGTTGATGGGAAGGTAAATTGGTGCAGTCGCTAGGGAAAACAGTATGGAGGTTCCTCAAATAATTAAAAATAGAGTTACCATTCTATCCAGCAACCCCACTTCTGAGCATATATTCAAATCACTATCGCAAAGAGATACCTGCACTCCCATGTTCACTGCAGCATCATTCACAATAGCTAAGACATGGAAACAACCTAAGTGTCTATCACAGGTCAATGGATAAAGAAGATATGGTTTATATATACAATAGAATATTATTCTGTCATGGGAAAGAAGGAAACCCTGCCATTTGCAACAACGTGGATGAAATTAGAGTATATTATGCTAACTGAAATTAGCCAGAGAAAGACAAATACTCATTTATATGTGCAACTTAAACTATAACAAGAAAAAGTCAAACTCATAAAAGTAGACAGTAGACTGGTGGTTACCGGGGGCTGAGCTGGGGAGATAGATGGCTTGATCAAATGATATAAGCCTTCAGTTATAGGAGGAATGAGCTCTGGGGAGCTAAGGTACAGCACGGTAACTAGAGTTAACAACACTGTGTTGTGTACTTGAAATTTGCTAAGAATACACCTTGAGCATTCTCACCACAAAAAACAAAAGGTAACAATGTGAGGTGGTGAATGTATCACTCACCTGCTTATGGTAATCATTTCACAAAGTATAAGCGTGTCGAATCATCACACTGAACACTTTACATATATAGAATCTTATTTGTCAATTATACCTTAATAAAGCTGGAAAAATTAATTAAGATAAAATAATATACTTTATAATAAAGAGCTGTCACCACAGAGGAAAAAAAAGAAATAATTCTGTGTGGCAGAGGGAAGGAAGGTATGCAGAAGAAGGCACACTGGAACTGGGTCTTGAGAAATGAGTGGAGTTTCTCCAAGGAAGGGCATTTTAGGTGGAAGAGGCAGCTGAGTAAAGGTGGCACAGCAGGAAGGTAACCAGTCAGGTATGGCTATTGTGAGATGTGGACAGAGTGGAAAGTTCTGGAAAGCTTTGTCCCCCATATCTGCCTATTCTGCCCACCTGCAAAGCCCAGATTCTTCCAAGAGCCTGCCCTACACACACCACATCCCACCAGGGTCCAGCACAAGGTCTAAGAAATCTTTACAAACCCAACATTGTCGGGCACAATGCCTACCTCCCAGACGGACCTTGATAAGTCAATGCCAATTGACTCTGGTTTCATTTAGGTGATGGTAAATATCACTGGTCTTTGTCAAACAACCGGAAATTGTACTCCCCCCCCCCCATAGCTGGTTAATGATTAGTCTCTAATCGCTGTCTCATGCTGTCTGGCAGGAGGTTCTGTATGACTCAGGGCTCTGCTGACATTCCAGGAGGTCACTGGAGGGACACTCTCCCCAAACGTGACCCCCGGCACACAGGCTGGGAGCACAGGCAGGCGAGAGGGGAGAGGTCCTCGCCCCTCTGGGTGTGCACACAGCAACCAGATTTCCGAAGAAGAGAAGGAAAAAATGACCCAAGACACTTGCTGCTTCTCCAAATGAATTTATAGCATGAGGAAAAGGGAAAAATAGAATCTGTTCAGCCCACTTTTATAAGAACAGATGCCATTTTACAAGGTTGATAGAAACCCCGGATAGCTGCACAGAAAGAACGTTTCGAACCTTCCAAATTTCTATAAATATGCGTATGCATGTTAGATCTTTGACCATTAATGTTCATAAGATATTATAATATTAAGCAAGAATTGTCATTTTTAAAAAAGGCACTTAAGATGTTTAAAATGTGGCATATATATGAATACAAGATTTAAATGTGCTTAAATATAGACTATATAATGGTAGATTTGAAGGATAAAAGCATTTTAGAATAAAAGCAATAAAAAGTTACTAGCTATTGCATTATGATGATCTTATGGAGATCCATGATCGACTTACAAATAGTGATCACAACTGACGTTTATTCAGCAATTACTATATAACAGAGACTATACTAAGAGCTCCATGCATTTCCTCATTTCATTCTCTCCAGAGCCCTCCAACGGCTGTCCTGTTATTATCCCATTTTACAGATGAAGAACAGAGGCCTGCGTTAGATCTGCCAGGGTTGAGGCGACAAAGTACAGCCCTGCATTCTAGTCTGTCTGAGTCTAAATCTTTTATTTTAACCACCCACCCACCCCGAGAGTATCTTCTTGAAATGGCAGCTATGCATATAGCCACTCAATGAAGAAGCATTTATTGAGCATCTGTATGCATACACACGCCAACTACTAGGGGATAAAAATGTGTATAAAACACAGCCTGTCCTCAGCAAATCTTTGGTCAAGTAGTCAGTATCCTTTTTTAGCTTTAGAATTACTATGCAAAGAGCAGCTGTATTCATGATAGCCCAAAACAAGAAGCAACTCAAATGTCCTTCAGTGCATAAACAAACCATGGCACCCCAGTATGGTAGAATTCCATTCCTCCACAAAAAGGAATGCACTATTAATACATGTAATACATTACTAGTATTACTACTAGTACACATTACATGCACTAATACATGTAATACAAGACTACTAATATGTTAACACATATTAATAAACAATTCCATGGATCTCAAAGGAATTGTGCCCAGTGAAAAAAGTCAACCAAAAGGTAACACACTGTATGAGTCCATTTATGTAACAGTCTTGAAATAACAAAGTTATAGAGATGGAGAAAGCTTAGTGGTTGCCAGGGGTTAGGGATGGGACGGAGAGGGGGAATATGGCCACCAAGGACAGCATGAGGGAGCCTTGAGGTGATGGAACCAGTCTGTATACTGATTCGGGTGGCAGTTAGAAGCACCCTCACTGTGATAAGATTGCATAGAACTATTCACACACACTCAAAGGCATATAAAACAGAGGAAATCTGGATAAGCTCCGTGGACCAATGTCCGAATGCAGGGGGTAACACTGTGCTATAATTATGTAAGATGTTACCATTGGGGGAAGCTGGGTGATGAGCACAAGGACCTCCCTGTGCATTTTGGGGGAACTTCCTCGAATCTATAATGATTTCTTTTTTTAAAATTTTGAGTACTATGCAATTATTCTTTTTTGTAGACACTTTAACCCCACTAGCAGCTGCAACATTTCTGCTGTGGCCCTGAGGTTTTGACCTGAGAAAGCAAAGATTTCACTGGTCCTTAGTAGAACTCAAATGCAGGTAGCCGGTGGTTAAATAAGTCAGCAGTTAACACACAACTGCCTTGCCAGCAGTCAAATGAGTCTCATATGCAGATTTTTTTTTCTTTTTTTCGCTGAAGCATGGTCCTTTTATTAACTAGATCCACAAACACACATTTTTCACTTTTACGCATTTTCTGAAGTATGATCTAAAATGAGCCATACACAGAAATAAATAACAACCCCTTCCACTCATATGCTGTGCTTCTTTCTGAAGAATTATCCCATTCGTCATCTAAGTTATAAAACATGCCACCCATGAACCTGATTCAAAGGCCAGAAATCCCACAAACGAAAGGTAGCATTTGGGTGAGGATTTAATCTAAATGACCAAAGCCTTCTCTTGGGGCAGCAGAAGCTTGGGTCCTATTTTCACCAACATCCTAATTCCCTCCATGTTCTCTCTTTATGCACCCTGTTTTGTCAAATACAAGAGTCTAGGAATTGTAAGACACATCCTGATTTCAGAGATATTTGAGCATTAAAAAAGCATGCCTTAGAATCCATGGAATACTGTAATATTCCATCCAAATACCTCCAAATTGAGGTCATGTAACCTCTGCACATATCTGAAGAACAGGCTCCTGCCTTACGCCATAAGGGAAATGTTCCCATGTGTGGTGATGTAATCCCTCCGTTTAAAACACAAGATCCAAAGAAAGGTTCCCTTTTTGTGAGATAAGAACTTGTGTGGGGAAATAGGAGAGCGTGTGGTTAGATAAGAACCTGTGTGGGGAAATAGGAGAGTGTGTGGTTATTTGTAGCAATGAGATGAGCTCATAGGAAACTTCCCACAAAGACCAGAGCCCACGTTCATGTGCGTGTGTGTGTGTGTGTGTGTATCTGTGTATGTGTGTATGTGAAGACCAGCTGACTGGAAGTTCATGATTCATCCACACTGGCTCTGCCACCAGGGTAGGGATGGAGTTCCTGGGACAGATAATCAGCTACTTCCTGCCTGTGCGGGGTGTCAGGCAGGCTCGCCTGAGTCACACGGCAGTGACCCAGGTGGCTCCGCTGAAGGAACAGGGTCACAGCCACTTTTCAATACACCTCCTTTGCTGAGTCACATACCAACTTTGCAGAGAAATCTCCAGGAACAGCCACAACACGCTGGTGCCTATGACTGAAAAGGGAGCAGCTTCCGGAAACCAAACAGGCCTGCCGCCCTGACAACAGAGAGGGCCTGAGAAGGGCAGGGTGTGGTCATGACCACCACTCCCCAGCTCAGGTCCCCCAGGCCCAGGTTGGAGGGTTTGTAGGACCCAGGCGAGGAGCCTTAGACATGAGCCTCCCAGGGGAACCAAGGCAGAGTCACTCAGTCACAGATCTCAGAGGGCCCCAGATATCACCCAGTCCAGGAGTGGATAGAACTCAGGAATAGGTACACTTCAGAATCATGGACATAGAGAACAGACTGGTGGTTGCCAAGGGGGAGGGAGCTGGGGGAGGGACGGATTGAGAGTTTGGGATGAGGAGATGCAAACTATTATACATAGGATGGATAAACAACAAGGTCCTACTGTATAGCACAGAGAACTATATTCAATATCCTGTGACAAACCATAATGGAAAAGAATATATTTTTTAAAAGCGTGTATATATGTATAACTAAATCACTTTGCTGTACAGTGGTAATTAACACATTGTAAGTCAACTATTTTTCAATTAAAATTTTTTTTAATTAAAAAAAGGAATAGGTACGCTTGGACGGAAAATTAAAAATCCTTGCTTCCACTAACCCATAACAGATATTTAGTGTTTCAACGTAGGCATTAAAAAATGCCTATGAGGGGCTTCCCTGGTGGCGCAGTGGTTGAGAATCTGCCTGCCAATGCAGGGGACACGGGTTTGAGCCCTGGTCCGGGAAGATCCCACATGCCACGGAGCAACTAAGCCCGTGTGCCACAACTACTGAGCCTGTGCTCTAGAGCCCGCGAGCCACAACTACTGAGCCTGGGTGCCACAACTACTGAAGCCCACGCGCCTAGAGCCCGTGCTCTGCAACAAAAAGAAGCCACCGCAATGAGAAGCCCGCGCACCGCAACAAGAGTAGCCCCAACTCGCCACAACTAGAGAAAGCCCGCGCACAGCAATGAAGACCCAACACAGTCAAAAATAAATAGAATAACTTTTTTTAAAAATGCCTATGAATGTAGGCAGACATCTGTGTCTGCCACCAATAAAAGTCATAATTTGCTCATATCACACGATGGTTGTTGCACATTCTGAAATACCATCCACCCTACATCTTCTGCTTGGAAATCATGGACTTTTTTACTTCCCACTACATCTTGTTATTTAATCCACTATTAAAGTACCACATATGTTACTATATCACAGATGTTTGTGCTTGGTATTCTGATACCTGTATTTCAATAAACATTCTTTCTTTTGCAATCTGATATATTTATTTTTTACATTTAAAAGTTATCCTGAGAAGGGGTCCAGAATCAAGCCCAGCCCACCACGGAAAACTTTAAGAACATCCTTTGCTAGGGCTGTCATGACGAAGAACAGAGAGCGGGTGACGTAAACAACAGAAACTGTCTCACGGTTCTGGAGGCTGGAAGTCCAAGATAAAGAAGTCCTTCTGGGGGCCACAAAGGAAGGTTCTGCTCCAGGCCTCTCTCCTGGGCTTGTCAATGGCCATCTTCTCCTTATGTCTTTTCACACCATCTTCCCTCTATGCATGTCTCTGTGTCCAAATTTCCCCTTTTTATAAAGAGGCCAGTCATGTTGGATTAGCATCTACCCTAATGACCTCATTTCAATGTCATTAACTCTGCAAAGACCCTGTCTCCAAGTAAGGTCACATTCTGCAGCTGGGGATGGGAGGAGGTTAGGACGCCAACAGATCTTAGGGTGAAGGAGTAGAGGAACACGACAAGACACGATTCAATCCATAGCAGACGCTCAGGCCAGTAACCTCCGTGTTCTGCTCAGGTCCCCAGGGTGGAGTGACACACAGAATTGCTAACAGGACACAGGCTTCCTGATGCCTCGTTCGCGATTTGAAGTGCTTTACAAACTGTAAATGGCGCACAGTTGTAGCTTAAAGGGCAGCAGTAAGGTCTCGGAGAGCAGGGAGCAATCTCTCCACGTGCAGACGTTCTCAGAAGCCTAAGAGGCTGGATCAGAATGCAGAGCTCTTCATCCACGAGGCCGCCACTGCTCTGGCCCCCAGAAGAGAAGCAGGAACGCTCTGGTGTCATTGTTTTACTTTCCGTTGGCAGCTGCCACCAGTCTCATCTCTAATTTTTATAGCAGTTATGATCGTCTGTATCATGTATACGAGGTAGCAGGTGATGGGGCTCTGGAGTCCACTTGTGGTCTCCATGGAAATGCCTGCAACCTTGACTGTGCTTAGCAAGCAGAAGACACTGAACCCTTTAGGAAAATGGGAAGTATTTTCTCACCACTTTGTCCCTCTCTCTCTCTCTGAGAAATCTTGACCTCAGGCCTATTATCCAAATCTGAATTCCTACCTCCTCTGTCTGACCCTGTTCTCAAGAGAACTGAAATGAAATCTTTCCACCTAGCTGCTGGCAGGCCCAAATCCAGGGTATGAAAGCAGTCCAGTGGAAACCAGTTGAAGCAGAGAGCTTCTGGGGCCCTGATAGACTTATTTCAACACACTGGCCAGAATCCATAAATCTGCTGTATGATTCATAACTCAGTTAAGAAACCCAGCACCCCTACGTCCTAATCTGATGATCAGAATGATTTCTCCCTCTAGACAGCTTGAAGGCAAGGGAGGGAGTGGGCAAGACTATTACCTGCAAGTCCTAAGGTGACATCAGGGACATTTATCATCCCCCAAAGTGTACCAGGCTGGTTACAGCCGCGTGTCGTGCTTGTGAACCCAGGGCACGCTATATATCTGCATAACATACCAAGTACATACACGGTGGTAATGAAACATAGAATTACTGCCTCATGCGAGTCTTCCCTTCTGGACCACAAGCAGCGTGAGGGCAGGGGCCATTGTCCCCTCGCTGCTAAGCACGGGTTCCCACACATGACTGATACTGATACTGTGCCCTCAGCCCTCCCCCTTCCACACCCACCTCTCTGATAACCTACTGCCCTTCTGCAACACTTCCTCCCCTCTGAGGTCACCCTAGTTCACCTAAATTTAGCTCTGAAAATATAAAAGCGTGGCCAGTGTGTGGGAGGAGAAAGCACACTGCCACCTGCCCTGCAGACCCACCCACCACCCTCTGGAGGAGCCCAGGGCTGCTTGGGGTACCTGATCCCAACTGTCTTTGCTGACATTCACTTTCTATCAGGGGTTGTACGTACACTGCATCATTTCTTCCACCGTGATCTTACTTTGGAGACTCTTGTGCAAGGTCACACAGCTAAGAAGGTATTTGTGGCACAATAAGAAACATGTTTGGTCCTTGTTTCCATTCCTGAGACAGAGCCCCGAAAACCCTTGGCATGTCCTGAGTGATAGGAGTGTCTTTTGTTATTCATAAGAAGTCCCCTTTGATCACACCTGAGTTATGCTAATGAGGTGACACGGGTGCAGCCCCCAGATGCTGAAGAATGGAGCTCTCAGGATGGGGAAGTTTCAGCCCCACTCGGTGACCTCTGGGAAAGGGACCGGGGCTTCGGATTGAGCTCTGTAGAAACTCTTAACAGCAAGATTTGCTGAACTTCCTGGTTGGTGAAGGCGTGAGGGTTGCCGGGAAGCTCCACGCCCCTTCCCACAAACCTTGCCCTGTGCACCTCTTCCACCTGGGTGCTCCCAAGTTGCAGCCTTTATAATAAACCGGTGATAGCAAGTAAACTGTTTTCCCTGAGTTCTGTGAGCCGGTCTAGCAAGTTATCAGACCTGAGGAGGTGGAATCCCCCAACCTTATATCTGGTGGGTAGGAAGCCGGATAACAACCTGGGATGTGCAGGTGGTGTCTGCAGTGGGGGTGGTCTCGTGGGACTGAGCCCTTAGCCTGCGGGGTCTGCCCCGGTCCCAGGCAGACAGTGTCAGAGTTGAGTCGAAATGTTGGTACCCAGCTGGTGTCAGAGAATGAGGTGGGGTGGGAAAAAAGCCACACACTTGGTGTCAGGAGTGATCTGGAAACAGATCAGAACTGAACCAGGATTGGAGCTCAGATACGGCCCATTCAAACACTGGACTTCACCAGCCCGTGAAGCAGCTGGCCTGGACGTGGCTTCGCAGCTCTGAAAGAACGTTTGGTTGCCAGCCCTTCTCTGAGCATGACCACGTTGTGCATCCCGCCACCCCACAGCCGCGCTGGAGTCTGACGTCTCGCCTCTTGGCTCCCAGGCTCCCAGCAGGCAGGGGAGGTCTCCCCGTTTCCCCAAAACACCTGTGTCCCTCCCTTTACCCTGGGAGATCCTCACTACAGTGCCTGCGGTTTAAAAAAAAAAAAATGAACAAAGATCAGAGATTTTTCATCCACACAGTCTAGCTTGGAGATTCCAGCAGTTGCAATGACGCTGGTTTTTCCAAGAGAAGCAGTTAAAATCCTAAACATGTTTTCTCTTGGCACCTGAGACCAGGTTCCAGACGGTGGGAGTAGCTGAATACTAATTACTTGTAGCCAAGGACATGTGAAGACCATCTTTCCCTTTTTTTCACTATTTAAACCATCTGTTCCTAGCACTTCTTGTTCTGCCCAACTTTGCAGAAAACAAGTGGATAAACTGGCAAAAATCTCTAGTTAGGGTGAAATTCATAAGATTTCTTTCCTTCCTTCCTTCCTTCCTTCCTTCCTTCTCTTATTTGACAAATAGGTATTGTATGCTTACTATCCCTGGGCAGTGGGCTGAATGCCACACCGTTCCTACACCCAGGTGCTCAAGTCTAGTGAGAGAGCAGATGTGAAGCAAAGAATTACACCAATAAATGTAAAAGGACAACTCTGGGAGCCCTGCAGGAGAGAGGCATGTGGTCCGATGAGTGCATTTCACAGGGATTTGAACTAGTCATGGGATAGGATGTCTCCCCTGAGGACATGACACCAGATGTATCAGGAGGGGAAAGGGAGGTCAAGGAGGGGAAAGGGACACTAAGGTGCAGAAGCCACAGCAAGGATGAAGGCCTTCCGAGGGAAGGGAGCAGGGCAGGGACAAGGGAGGTACGGAAAGTCTATACAACTGGAGAAGTACAAGGTCTAAGATGAGGCCAGGGAGGCGGGCAAGGGCCAGGCCACCCAGTATGCAGTGAGCTGTGCTTACGGGTTTGTCACTAAGCCCAAGAGCAATAGGAAAATAAAAAGCAACAGGTCTGGGAAAAGCCCCATTGGAGGGCTTTAATCATTGGGGTGACACAGTCAAACAGTTAGGTCAAAAACATTATTCTAGTTTAACAGTAGAATAGTGAATAATAATCATCCATACTGCACTTTTCATACAAAATAAGAAAAAGTATGAATAATTGTCTCCTCTAGGGATGACAGTATTGGCACAAAGAGAAGGAAAGCAGCTTGCCCAGGTCACAGGGTACTAGAAGCCAAAGTGCAGGACTCTGTCTCATGTCCCCAGGTCTCTCTAAACAGCCATTTTTGAAAAAGTAGATTAAAAATACGCCAGTAGTCACATTAGGTGACCCTCTTCACTTAAGCATTTGACATGCCGACTTCTGAAGTTGTGTGGGTATAAATGACTCAGCCAGTGGCCAGAAATACAAGCCACATAATGACCACCCCTAGGAATGGTTAAACATTCTACCCCCTCTCTGCACACACTAACCCTCTTTCTCCTCCCATTTCTCTGCATTAAGTCACTCCCAGCTTTTTAACTGCAATGTCTTTCCTGTGGCAAAGGTTAGTTCACTGCATTTTCAGCATAACCTTGTCAGCACAGATAAGAGAGACCCGAGTCCTGAAGAGGAAAAGAAAATGTTATGTGTTACTCCCTAAGACAAGTCTAAGTCATCCTCGACCATTGAGTCTATAATTCAGCCTTAAATTTGTTTAGGGAAAGTTCTTTATGCCAATTCTCCATCTCCTCACCTGTAAAATGGAAATAAGACCTCCACTCCCGATAGTGGAGAACAGGTAATTCCAACCAAACAACCTGCTGAGAACAATTAGTACAGCTGGAAAAATGTGAACAATATCTACTTGGACATAGCAGGATTAAAAAATATAGTGAGGGGCTTCCCTGGTGGCGCAGTGGTTGAGAATCTGCCTGCCAATGCAGGGGACACGGGTTCAAGCCCTGGTCTGGGAAGATCCCACATGCCGCGGAGCAACTGGGCCCGTGAGCCACAACTGCTGAGCCTGCGCGTCTGGAGCCTGTGCTCCGCAACAAGAGAGGCCGCGATAGTGAGAGGCCCGCGCACCGCGATGAAGAGTGGCCCCCGCTC
Organism: Balaenoptera ricei; assembly: GCF_028023285.1. Taxonomy (NCBI): domain Eukaryota; kingdom Metazoa; phylum Chordata; class Mammalia; order Artiodactyla; family Balaenopteridae; genus Balaenoptera; species Balaenoptera ricei. The sequence goes on from NC_082640.1 coordinate 25,498,476, forward strand.
GCCGCAACTAGAGAAAACCCTCACACAGAAATGAAGACCCAACACAGCCATAAATAAATAAATTAATTAATTAATTAATTAATTAATTTAAAAAATATATATATATAGTGAGGAATTGCCATCCAGGGAAGATAAAGGCCCAGGGAGATGAGCCCGTGCATGTGTAGAACTACTTTTCTCCTGGAGGCATCTGCTCATTCCAGAGGGGTTGGCCGAGAGACTGAGCAGTGATGCTGAGAGCCTTACCTGGCTAAGGGGTTGGGGATTGGTGTCCAGGGACAGAAACAGGAGGGGGGCATTGTGAAAGCCCCTTGTTCTGAATTGGAACCTCACAGGACTACATGATAAAAAGATAGGGAACAGTTCCATAGGGAACTATTGCTCAGTTTCAAAATAGCTGAATCACTGAAACTGGGTTGAAGCACTCAGATTGTTAATGCCCTCAGACGCCCAGCAGAAGAAAATGTAAATCTCTGGGGGACGATAGAAACATATGAAGTAATTCATATGAACATAATTTTATAAGAATTTTATAATGAATGCCCTGTACACAACCAAAAATAACAAGGCACATGAGGAGACAAAACCACATGACTGAAACAATAAACAGTGCAGAAACAATAAACAGTGAACGTTAACAAGCACAAACTGTTAAATGCTTAATATGTTCAATGAGATAAAAGACAAGACTAAGAATTTCAGCAGAGAAATGGAAATTATTAAATTATTTCTTTTTAAAAGAACCAGTGGGAATTCTAGAACCAAAAATAACCAATATTAAGAATAACCAAAATTAAAAATTCTAGGGACAGGTTTAAGAGAAAATCAGTAAACTAAAATATAGAGGAGGAAAATAGGATGATAAATAAAGCGTAGAGCAACAAAAAGATGGAAAACACAGCAGAGCAGGTAATAGAAATAGAGTATAAATTGAGAATGTCTAGTATATGTGCTTACGAAATTCTAGAGGGAGAGAGGAATGGGGGGAAATGCAATATTTAAGAAATAATGGTTGAGAATTTCCATAAACGATGAAGAACAGCAAATCCCAAATTCAAAACACTCTAAGAAGTCCAGAAGGATAAACAAAAAAAAGAAATCCACCCCAGGCACATCATAATAAAATCACTGAAAATCAAAGACAAAAGTAATATCTTGAATGCAGCGAGAGACCAGAATGGCATATTACCTTTAAAAGACCTAAAATAAAGTGACAGCTGACTTCTCAATAGGAGACAATAGAAGGGTATCTTCAAAGGGCCGAGAGACACAGCACATATATACAAGGTCAGGAATAAAAAAGGAAATAGCACTATAAATCCTACAGACATTAAAAATAGGACTTCCCTGGTGGCGCAGTGGTTAAGAATCTGCCTGCCAATGCAGGGGACACGGGTTCGAACCCTGGTGTGGGAAGATCCCACATGCCATGGAGCAACTAAGCCCGTGCGCCACAACTACTAAGCCTGTGTTCTAGAGCCCACAAGCCACAACTACCGAAGCCTGTGTGTCACAACTACTGAAGCCTGCGCACCTACAGCCCATGCTCTGCAACAAGAGGAGCCACTGCAATGAGAAGCCCGCGCACCACAACGAAGAGTAGCCCCCGCTCGCCGCAATGCAACAAAGACCCAACACAGCCAAAAATAAATAAATTAATTTTTTTTAATGTTTAAATAAATAAAAATAAAAATATACTAAGAAGGTATTATGAACAGCTCTATGAAAATAATTATGAAAATTGATGGTCAAATCACCAGAGAAATAAAACTTACCAAAACTGGCATGATAAAACAGAAAAATATAGTTGAATCCATAATTTAAAACCTCCCCAAAAGAAAGCTCTTGGTCCAGATAGGTTCACTGGGAATTCTACCAAACACTCAGAGGAGAAGTAACACTTCTCTTATATAAATTATTTCCAAAAAGAGAAACGAAGCAATCTCCAACTCAGTTTTTTGAGGCCAGCCTAACCATGATCCAAAACCTCTTAAGAACATTACAAGGATGGAAAGTTTCAGACCAAACTTACTCAGGAACACAGACATAAAAATCTTAAACAAAGTGAAGTGAGGGTAAACCAAATACAACAATAAATAAAGAAGTTAATACATCCCAAATAAGTTAGGTTCCTTCTAGGAATGCTAGATTTGCTTAACATTCAGAAATCAGTCAGAGCCGTGTGATATCTCAATAGCTGCAGAAAAGGCATTTGATAACATTCTGATATATTCACCTTTAAAAAAACTCATAGAGACTAGAAATAAAAGATAACTCCTGCTTTTAATTTTTCAAAAAAAAAAAAGCATCTAAAAAAGCATAATATTACTGGTGAAAAATGAAGTACTTTCCTTCTGAGATCAGGAATGAGACGAATAACCACTCTCACCATTTCTATTCAACATTTTACTGGAGGGCCGAACAGCAATAAAACAAGAAAAATAGAAAAGGTTAAGAACTGGAAAGGAAGAGATAAAATTGTCATCATTCTCTGACCACATAATTGATTTACGTAGAGTCCAAAACAAACAAACAAAACACTACAGAAAAACTATTAGAGCTAGTAAGTGAATTTAACAAGGTCCCAAGGTACAAGGAAATTTTTAAAAATACAATTGTTATTTCTCATAACAGCAATAAATAACTAGAGAATGAAAATTTTAATGATGCCTTTAACCTCTTTATGCTTGATCTTTGTGAATGTGTTATCCAATCCAAAAAAAAAAAAATTTGTGATTAAACGGTCTTTTGTTGTGGAACAAAAAAGATAATTTTTACAATAGCACCCAAAAGAATACCAAAAAGATCCTAGTCTGAGGGATAACAGCAGTCACTTGAGTTCAAAACTCTCCATACAACCTCCAAAAAAAAAGCCGGAGATTATCACGGAGTGAAATAAACCACACAGGCAGAGAAATATGCACCTAATTGCAACAAAGCTATTGCTGGAGTTCTACCGCGTGTTCAAGGCCTTGGAAGTAAAGAGTGGGAGAGGAGAGTCTTTAAGAAGATCTTCTAAAAATAAGAGACCAGGGCTTCCCTGATGGCGCAGTGGTTAAGACTCTGCCTGCCTAATGCAGGCCGCATGGGTTCGAGCCCTGGTCTGGGAAGATCCCACATGCCGCGGAGCAACTAGGCCCGTGAGCCACAACTACTGAGCCTGCACGTCTGGAGCGTGTGCTCCGCAACAAGAGAGGCCGCGATAGTGAGAGGCCCGCGCACCGCGATGAAGAGTGGCCCCCGCTTGCTGCAACTAGAGAGAGACCTCGCACAGAAACGAAGACCCAGCACAGCCAAAAATAAATAAATTAATTAATTAATTATTTTTTTTAAAAAAAGAGACCAGTGAATTATGCAGCCACACAGGGGCCAGTACTCAGAGGCGCGCTGTGCTTGGTTTTCGTCGCCATCTTGAAATTCTTAATTTTACCTTTGAACTGCTGTTTTAGAAGGGAAGTCTGGAACTCTGCGTCTCCTTTTCCTGTTGGCTTCCCGCTGGACTCTGCAGTAAGGGCTGAGAGAGGGAGACTGGGCGTCAGGAGGAAGAATTGGCATCCTCCTTCCTGCTTTGCGCGTTGATCTGGAAGCATCTCTCTGACTGCAGCCCTTCACCCTGGGTGCATTTGTTTCTAACCGCCAGCCTCTTTCAGCACACCTGGAACCAATCTCATCGCCCGCCCCGCCCCTGAGCTCTCAGTAGCGGCTAACAGCACCTACTCCTTCTCAGCTGTGGGCGTCCCGTCTGGGAGCTTGTAGGTTTTGATAACCCCAATTACTCCGCTTTGTTCCCCTAGCCTTCAAGGCAGTACCTGTTTTCTGAAGCTATTATCTCCCTGCTACCCTAAGGGTCCTTCTTGTCTTTCAGCCTCTGAAACCTACGTAACCATGTCTCCTTATTCAACTCTCTCTGTTGAAATACATAATTTGATTTCTGTTCTAACTCAGCAGAGACATACAACACACAAGAACAGTCTTATGACCTCAGGGTAGGGAAAGATTTCCTAAGCAGGACACAAAAAGTGCTAATCAGAAAGGAAAAGCTTGGTAAGTTAGATTACATTGAAGATATCAAAATATGGCTTTTACAGGATTAAAAGGCAAGTAAAAGATATTTGCTATTCATTTAACCAAAAAAAAAAAAAAAAAAGGCCTTCTATCCAGACATAAAGAACTCCTACAAATCAAGGCAGAAAACCCGATGAATAAAATACTTTAAATATATACAATTTTTATTTACCAATTACCTCAATAAAACTGAAAAAAAATGAGCAAAGACTTCAAAATGTACTTCACAAAAGATAATATCCAAATGTCCAATGAATACATGAAAAGGTACTCAACTTCATTTGTCACAAATGGAATACAAATTAAAATCAAGATATCACTACACACCATCATAAAAGCTGAAATTAAAAAGACTGACAATGCCAACTGCTGGTAGGGATGCATGCTGTAAAGACTCTTGTACACTGTGGTTGGGAATGTGAATTAGTACAACCAGTTTGGAAAACTGTTTAGCATTAGCTACCAAAACTGAACACATGCCTATCACCCAGCAATTTCACTGATATTTACATAGCAAACTGAAATGCGTGTTCTTTGTCTCTGAAAGACACATGCAAGAATGTTCATAGCAGCATTTTTCATAACAGCACAAAATTGGAAAAACACAAATGTCCAAAAGCAGTAGAATGGAAAATAAATTGTGGTATATTCATATAATAAAATACTACACAGAAAAGAGTATCAACCACAACCAATGCAACAAGTATGAATCTTAAGAACTTAACGTTGAGTTTAAAAAAACAGTTAAAAAAGAACACATGCAGTATGATTTTGTGTTTTAAAAAACAGGCAGGACCAAACTATAGTGTTTAGGGATGCATGCTTAGATAGTAAAAGTATAAGGGAAAGCAGAAGTCATTATCATATATATCAGGATGGTGCTTACTTCTAGGAGATAAAGAGGGGGTGACAATAGCAGGGATGGAGAGGTCTTCTGGGTGCTGGCAATGTTCTATTCTTACCTCATTTATGTTTTTGCTTTTTGATAAAATATAGAACCATACTTTATTTTTTGTGCACATTATGCAGGTTGTATTTGACCAAAAAAAAAGGTTAAAATGTAGATAATAATGCACATTTCTTAGGATCATTGTAAAGATGAAGTGAACTAGGATGCATAGAGAAGGCGTTGTAAAGTGCCTGACATATAATAAGTATTTAATACAAGCTAGTTATTATCTGGTGTAGTACTATAGAGACACAAAAGTAACTATGAACCTGGGCTAGGAGCAAACAAAACCCTAACAAGAAGCTGTCAGAGAGCCTAAAATGGTTTCTAATATATACTAAAGACTAGGTAGAGGATGGAGGTAAGTTTTAAGTGTGTTTGCTACACAGAAATGCCAGGAGATGAGAATTCATTCCTACCACAGTGCTTGGCTTATGAGCATCTCTCAATAACTATTAGAAATATGGATGGATGGGTGGAGGGGTGGATGGATGGATGGATGGATGGACGGACGGATGGGTGGATAGGTAGATAAATTGAAACAAGAGTTAGTCTGATGCACTTCTCTGGTGGCGCAGTGGATAAGAATCTGCCTGCCAATGCAGGGGACACGGGTTCGATCCCTGGTCCTGGAAGATCCCCCATGCTGTGGAGCAACTAAACCCATGCGCCACAACTACTGAGCCTGCACTCTGGAGCCTGAGTGCCACAACTACTGAGCCCGTGTGCCGCAACTACTGAAGCCCGCATGCCTGGAGCCCGTGCTCCGCAACAGGAGAAGCCACCGCAATGAGAAGACTGCGCACCACAGCGAAGAGTAGCCCCCGCTCGCCACAACTAGAGAAAGCCCGCACGCAGCAACAAAGACCCAACGCAGCCAAAAAAATAAAAATTAAATTAAATCTAAAAAAAAAAAAGAGTTAGTCTGATGCAAATCTTGCAGCTCCAAGATCTTAACACACATCATATACAATAAAGTTTCAGGCTTTGTGATAACAGGGAAGTTGGTGACCATTTTCGCAGAACTTTTCATGGTCCTTCCTGGCTGTTGACTAGCCAGGGAAAGGGCAAATATCAACCTGGATCTATAATATCTACCACCAAGTGGGTAATTTATTTTACCTACAAATTAAGCATTCTGCCAGGGCTATCAATCTAGTCTGAAGGCAGAGTATAAGAGTAGTTTTTCTACCCACACAGTCTCCCACAGCAAGCAGAGGCTAAACTAATGCTCATCCAATGGACAGGGATTCACTAGGCTAAAAACATGTTTTCCTAAGACACCCTAAAATGACAACCAGACATCCGGAATGGAGACCGCTGAAGCCACAATTTCCAGACCAGTATTGTATGTAATTGTAGTCCTCAAAGTTTTGTTCATCACAGGGAAAAGAAACATCATTATATTCACCAAACAGTCACTATGCTCCTGTCTGGTCCTTAGAACTGCAGGCCAAGAAGGCTGTCAACTATTGAGGCATATGCTACAGTCACATGGCAGAGGCCGTGTACATTGAATGATTCCGTATTCCTATTATAAGGCATAATATGCTCGCTCACAAACTCTGAACATCTCCACCTACACCTCCACCCCTCTTCCCCAATCCCAATCAGTCCTCTCGCAACAATTACAACTGGATCTATTTCCTTCCCAACTTTTTTCCTTACGTACACACACACATTTGTTTTTATTTTAAAAAATGATATCAAACTATATATGTATAATACAATAACCAATATATTTGGTCTCTGTCCCAGGTTCCTGGCACAGAGCTCCTAAAACCCTTGGAAATTCCCGAGTAATCGGAATATCTTTTTTTTTAATTCATAAAGAGCCCCTTTTGATCACACCTGAGTTTATGCTAATGAGGTGATCTAGGTGGGGCTCCACATAACCTCAGGGTGGGGTTGGTCACAAGAAAGACAAAGTGATACAGGGTTGGAACTTCCAGCTCCACCCACTGACCTAGGGGAAGTGGGCAGGGGGACTGGAGAGTAAGCTCTATAAAACTCTTGAGCAACGAGATATGATGAGCTCCCAGGTTGGTGACCACGTGGAGGCTCTGGGAGCTTGCGCACCCAGAGAGGACACAGATGCTCTGCGCCCCTTCCCACATGTTCGCCCTTATGCATCTCTTCCATCTGTCTGTCCTGAGGTGTACCCTGTATAATAAACCTGGAACTGTAAGTAAAATGCCTTCCTGAGCTCTCTGAGCCATTCTAGCAAACCACTGAACCTGAAAAGAGAGTCCTTGGAACCCCCGACTTGTAGCCAATCAGCCAAGGACAAGCACCAACCGGGGTCTGGCATCTCGAATGGGGACAGCTTGTGGAACTGAGCCCTTTGACTTATGGCATCTGACAGTAACCCCAGGCAGTTAGAGTCAGAATTGAACTGAACCACTGATACGCAGCTGGTGTTGGAGAATTGATTGGTGTCAGGAAACACCCACTGGACAACTTGCTTTCTTTGCTCAGTGCTTCCCATAAACAATTTTCATGGGAAGGACTCTGCACTGTACTTCACTCTTTTCACGGGTTGCATAAGAAAGCAGATGCCCTAACCAGAACCCCTCTGATCCTTTTTCCATCCCAGCATGTGCCCACCCCCTGACTTATGTGTGCTTTCCTGTAGCGACTGCACCTGTAACTCTCTCCCGAGGCCCGCCCGGGCTTCTGGAGCCATCTGCCTGGAAGCATTGAGAATTAGGAGGGCCTGCAGGATTAAGGAGGCCCAGGTCCTCGCCTCCAGGTGGTACAATTTATACTCCAGAGCTCCCCCCAGAAGATTGGCTGAATGCTGGGTCTTCATCTGAAATCACACCCTGACTTGGTGTCTTTCCCTCCCCCACTCCTGTCCCGACCTTCCTTTATGGGGTTGTCCTGGAACATGTCCCTAATAAATGACATGCAGATGAGTCCTCATCGCAGGGTGTGTCTGGGGAAGATGACTCATCACACACAATACTCCATGGTATAGGATGTGCATTAATCCATGTAACCAGTATCCTGTGAGTGTATTTTTGTGTTATTTCTGACTTTTCCTATCCCAGACCACACTGCATACATAATTGCACGCTAGTCCTACAGCAGTCCTTAATCCCTCCCCCCGCCCCCCTTCTCTTAGGAGTTGGTCCAGTCAGTTGTCTGGCCTCCTGCCATCAGAGTTTAAAAACAAGAATGTATCTACAAAACAGAAACAGACTCACAGACATAGAGAACAGACTTGTGGTTGCCAAGGCGGAGGGGGAATCAGGGAGGGAAGGGTTGGGAGTTTGGGATGAGCAGATGCAAACTATTATATATAGGATGGATAAACAACAAGGCCCTACTGTCTAGCACGGGGAACTCTAGTCAATGTCCTGGGATAAACCATCATGGGAAAGAATATAAAAAGAGAATGTATACTTATGTATAATTGAATCACTTTGCTGTACAGCAAAAATTAACACAACATTATGAATCAACTATACGTCAATTTTAAAAATAAATAAATAAAAAGAAGGACCCCACCAAAGGAAAATAAAAAAAAGAATGTAAACACGGCCACAAGGAACCCACTACCATTATTAGCCACTGAGAAGAAAAATGACTCAGCAAGCTTGTTTATTTTTCCTGGAGTTAAGTTAGGATCAAAGGGCTCAGCCCACACAACTTCCCGAACTGCTCTCAGATTCCTAAGAAATCAATGGTTATTATCACACACCCGCCCCAGAGGCTGGGTCCCCTATTTTCAGATCAATGACTCAGAAAGGGTCCTTTGTCTGAGAAATTACGAGGTCTTACATCCCAGAGTCTAACCTCTTCCTAACTCCTTAGATGGTCCCAAATGAAAAAGATGAAATCTTGATGATGGAGAGACTTCATTTATCGATACTACTGTGAAATTTTCTGGGAATTTCCGCAAGGAAAAGGCTTGCATATTTCTTTTGAAATGAGTGGCGAGGACATGTGGAAATCTGTTTGAAACCTTTTTGTTTGGGAAACCTCTAAAAATAAGCTAAACTATCTTACTCACTGGGGAATCACCAGAGTGGAAACTTCCTCCACACTGTTCTCTTGACACAGAATCTAAGGCAGGAATCATTGGATTCCTTCTTTTTTCCCTCCTCGCAGGTGTGAATTTGATCTATCAGTGTCTGAAAGGCCCCTCTCATCTCTGGCTGTGGGTTTCCACTCACAGAATAGTTCCAAACGGTGTTTCGGGCTGACAAATCTCGAGCACATTAAATATACCTGCCAGTAGCCCCACCTCATTCTTAAAGCTTTCCGGGACAATTAATGAAGTCAGTCCACTTAAAACACACAACCACCATGTGAATAAAAGGGTAGTGGCTGCAAGCCAGTGGGTTGTGTGATAGAATGTGAGAAGTCATTAAAGACACAATCTCATTATCACAACCCTAGGACCAGCGGGGTCCAGACACAGCGGCCTCCTCTGTGTGTTATCAATCATATCCCAGCAAGTACTACCTTTTTTTTTTTTTCATCAGGGATGACAAACTTAAAACAGTTTGACTCACCTGGACCTGCTCGCTGTCTGCTGCTGACACACTCCCTTCCCACTCTGAAAAGAAAAGAAAAAAAAAAAAATCTTCAATCAGTCCCTGGGAATTCACATCCTCTGGTTGGAGGAATACATACTGGGCCAAACCACCCACAAAGAGGAGAATGAAATCTTTTACAGGGAATCATCTCTGTCCTGGTGCTAAGGACAAAAGACAAAGTAAGTTCTGAGGGCACGAATGTTAAAGTCTTAGAGGTAGGAGGGAATCAGACTATGAAAGGGGCTGTGGGGTGGAATTGGTTTCAGAGTTTAGGTGGTTTACCCCAAACAGGCTTATTAGTGGCAAGTCGGAGGCTTCAGCCAGCTTCTCTGAATTCATGGCCTGGGGCTCTTTCCACCAAAATGCATTGCTAATGTTGTTAGAAACAAAGAACACAGGAGAGAACGGAAGATGCAGGTCAGGGCTCCCATCACCTGTCAGTTACTTTTTAAATAATAATAATTGTCGTTATTATTATTATTATAGACTTGTCACTTTTTTCCCACCTCGTAGAGGTAAAGGCCCCGAAGGAGAAGCAGCTGTGCCACTTCGCCCGCGGCTTCAGCATCACGCCCGCCCAGGCCGCCCCTCTCGGCCTAAAACTCAGAGCATCTCCGGCCAGAGGATGCTCAGGACCCAGAGCCTTCACCTCCTGAAATCCACACATCCCAGCTGCTCCCGGCAAAGCCAGTCCATCGGACACCATTGTTTGCTTGACCTGGCGGAGATCTGCATACTCAACAAAACTAAACCAAAAAAGTACTCTGTCTCTCAAGTTGACACAGTCAGATAAGGGAGACACCTGTTGAAATGATCTTATCCAGAAAAAATATACCTTGCGTTTTTTATTAAAATTTATTGATATTTTTAAGAGGTTGATTAAATTTTATTTCATTTGCGTGGGGGTCAGAAAGAAACAGAAATAGATGTGACCCTTCAACATAACGCTGTAAGTGGGGCCCAAACAGTATAAAATGACAGGTTAATGGAAAACAATCACTTTCAATAGGTCTGTACTGATACCAAAAGTACAGAAGACACTAAAACTTATATTTTACGCAGTTGACACTGATCTGAGAAAGCACAAGATGACCCCAGAACAAGGAAACCTTCTCTGGGAGGCTCACTTTTGTCTTGGGTTATCTTGAGGAGATGCTTTCAAGAGAGCCAGAGCAGTGAAGGAGGAGTCAAAGGACCCGTCCGGGCTCCAGGACGCTGGGTGCAGGTGCCATCCCTGCATCTGGATGCCTAGGCCACCTCTCCGCATATCCACCGACCACTCTGCTGGCCACGGGGCTTAGACGGGGCGACCCGGGTCCCTCCCAGCAATTCCATTCTTGAACCCCTAAATAGGAAGGAGCACATTGTGGATTGGTTGGCTTGAGTGGATAATCAGAAGAGGATAAAGAGGAAAAACAAACCACCTGAAAGTACGTGAATTAAAAGACACTCTATTCCTTGTCCCAAGTGAAGCTGTCACATTTTAGTAACGGCTTCCCAGAGACTGTACGCTTTCTCTCGCCTTGACGGCACACCAACTGCCCTCCTGATCCCCTGGACCCCAAAGCCAGGCGGTGGCAGCCTTTTCTGTCTCTTCTCTACGCCAGTGACCAAGGTAGAAGGATGTTGGAACCAAGGATGGGAGAGATTTTTCTGAGCTAACAACTCATGTCACAGAACACACCTCACTGCTGGCTACTGGGTGATGACACACCGTCACCCTTGCCTGGACCAGATCCATCCGCCTTAGGGGACCACACCCTGCCACCCACAGCCATCCACCTCCACGCAACTTGTGGGCGACCTCATCGGGTAGCCAGTTCACCTCAAGGCAATTGCCCAATTAGTTAAATTTTATGCTACCACTTTAGATTTCTGGAAGAGAGGGAAACTTTTTTTTACCCTGCAATAAGCAGGCAAGCTTTAAGAGAAGGCACATAGGAAGAAAACGAAAAGTCAAGTCTTTTAAAGATTTTACTAGTTTTAATTACATATGTAATAGAAGTAATTGTTCTCTCTGTAAAAAATTCAAATATAGAAGTTTATAGAGTAAAACGTAAAGGTCCCACTGTATCATCCCCATCCACTTCACCTTCACCTCCAAAACTAACTTAACCGCTATTAGGCAGTTTGATATGTATCCTTCTAGTCTTTTTTTCTATGCATTAGCATATAATATATATAATTTATACATTTTATATATAATTAATATATAATTATATTATTCAGTAATATTTATATGATTTATTTTGTATTTTATATAACTTATATTATTAAATTATAATTATATTATTATATTAATTAAATATAAATTTTATATATAAGTAATATATTATATAATTAATATATATTATATTATATATATAATTATATTATTATATTTAATGTTAAATATATATTATTATATATAAATATATTTATAAGTTTACTATATATAAATAAATTTATATTAAAATTTATATATAAATTTTATATATTATATATAATTACGTATTAATTATATACAATATATAATTATATAATTATAATTATTATAATTATATATAACATATATTACATATAGGATTCTTGGTTCAAGATGGCAGAGTAGAAGGACGTGCGCTCACTCCCTCTTGTGAGAGCACTGGAATCACAACTAACTGCTGAACAATCATCTACAGGAAGACACTGGAACTCACCAAAAAAGATACCCCACATCCAAAGACAAAGGAGAAGCCACAGTGAGACGGTAGGAGGGGTGCAATCACAATAAAATCAAATCCCATAACGGCTGGGTTGGTGACTCACAAACTGGAGGACACTTAAACCACAGAAGTCCACCCACTGGAGTGAAGGTTCTGAGCCCCACGTCAGGCTTCCCTACCTGGGGGTCCGGCAACGGGAGGAGGAATTCCTAGAGAATCAGACTTTAAGGCTACAGGGATTTGACTGCAGGACTTTGACAGGACTGGGGGAAATAGAGACTCCACTCTTGGAGGGCACACACAAAGTAGTGTGTGCATCGGGACCCAGGGGAAAGAGCAGCGACCCCATAGGAGACTGAACCAGACCTACCTGCTAGTGTTGGAGGGTCTCCTGAAGAGGCGGGGGGTGGCTGTGTCTCACTGTGAGGACAAGGACACTGGCAGCAGAAGTTCTGGGAAGTACTCCTTGGCATGAGCCCTCCCAGGGTCCACCATTAGCCCCGGCAAAGAGCCCACGTAGGCTCCAGTGTTGGATTGCCTCAGGCCAAACAACCAACAGGGAGGGAACCCAGCCCCACCCAACAACAGTCAAGTGGATTAAAGTTTTACTGAGCTCTGCCCACCAGAGCAACACCCAGCTCTACCCACCACCAGTCCCTCCCATCAGGAAACTTATACAAGCCTCTTAGGTAGCCTCATCCACTAAAGGGCAGACAGCAGAAGCAAGAAGAACTACAATCCTGCAGCCTGTGGAAAAAAACCACATTCACAGAAAGATAGACAAGATGAAAAGGCAGAGGGCTATGTACAAGATGAAGGAACAAGATAAAATCCCAGAAAAACAACTAAATGAAGTGGAGATAGGAAACCTTCCAGGAAAAGAATTCAGAACAATGATAGTGAAGATGATCCAGGACCCTGCAAAAAAAATGGAGGCAAAGACCAAGAAGATGCAAGAAATGTTTAACAAAGACCTAGAAGAATTAAAGAACAAACACCTAGAAGAATTAAAGAACAAACAAACAGAGATGAACAATACAATAACTAAAATGAAAAATACACTAGAAGGAATCAATAGCAGAATAACTGAGGCAGAAGAACAGATAAGTGACCTGGAAGACAGAATGGTGGAATTCTCTGCTGCAGAACAGAATAAAGAAAAAAGAATAAAAAGAAATGAAGACAGCCTAAGAGACCTCTGGGACAACATTAAATGCAACAACATTCACATGATAGGGGTCCCAGAAGGAGAAGAGAGAGAGACAGGATCCAAGAAAATATTTGAAGAGATTATAGTTGAAAATTTCCCTAACATGGGAAAGGAAAGAGCCACCCAAGTCCAGGAAGCGCAGAGAGTCCCATACAGGATAAACCCAAGGAGAAACACGCTGAGACACATAGTAATCAAGTTGGCAAAAATTAAAGACAAAGAAAAATTATTGAAAGCAGCAAGGGAAAAACGACAAATAACATACAAGGGAACTCCCATAAGGTTAACAGCTGATTTCTCAGCAGAAACTCTACAAGCCAGAAGAGAGTGGCATGATATACTTAAAGTGATGAAAGGGAAGAACCTACAACCAAGACTACTCTACCCAGCAAGGATCTCATTCAGATTCGATGGAGAAATCAAAAGCTTTACAGACAAGCAAAAGCTAAGAGAATTCAGCACCACCAAACCAGCTCTACAACAAGTGCTAAAGGAACTTCTCTAAGTGGGAAACACAAGAGAAGAAAAGGACCTACAAAAACAAACCTGTAACGATTAAGAGAATGGTAATAGGAACATACATATCAATAATTACCTTAAACGTGAAAGGATTAAATGCTCCAAACAAAAGACACAGGCTTGCTGAATGGATACAAAAACAAGACCCATATATCTGCTGTCTACAAGAGACCCACTTCAGACCTAGGGACACATACAGACTGAAAGTGAGGGGATGGAAAAAGATATTCCATGTAAATGGAAATCAAAAGAAACCTGCAGTAACAATACTCATATCACATAAAATAGACTTTAAAATAAAGAATGTTACAAGAGACAAGGAAGGACACTACATAATTATCAACGGATCAATCCAAGAAGAAGATATAACAATTATAAATATATATGCACCCAACATAGGAACACCTCAATACATAAGGCAATTGCTAACAGCTATAAAAGAGGAAATCGACAGTAACACAAAAATAGTGGGGGACTTTAACACCTCACTTACACCAATGGACAGATCATCCAAACAGAAAATTAGTAAGGAAACACAAGCTTTAAGTGACACCACAGACCAGGTAGATTTAACTGATATTTATAGGACATTCCATCCAAAAACAGCAGAAAACACTTTCTTCTCAAGGGCGCACAGAACATTCTCCAGGATAGATCACATCTTGGGTCAAAAATCAAGACTCAGTAAATTTAAGAAAATTGAAATCATATCAAGCATCTTTTCTGACCACAATGCTATGAGATTAGAAATCAATTACAGGGAAAAAAATGTAAAAACCACAAACACATGGAGGCTAAACAATACGTTACTAAGTAACCAAGAGATCATTGAAGAAATCAAAGAGGAAATCAAAAAATACCTAGAGACAAATGACAATGAAAACACGACGATCCAACACCTATGGGATGCAGCAAAAGCAGTTCTAAGAGGGAAGTTTATAGCTATAGAAGCCTACCTCAAGAAACAAACTACCTAACGTTACACCCAAAGGAACTAGAGAAAGAAGAACAAACAAAATCCAAAGTCAGCAGAAGGAAAGAAATCTTAAAGATCAGAGCAGAAATAAATGAAATAGAAACAAAGAAAACAAGAGCAAAGATCAATAAAACTGAAAGCTGGTTCTTTGAGATGATAAACAAAATTGATAAACCTTTAGCCAGAAAAAGAGGGAGAGGACTCAAATCAATAAAACTAGAAATGAAAAAGGAGAAGTTACAACAGACACCACAGAAATACAAAGCATCCTAAGAGACTACTACAAGCAACTCTATGCCAATAAAATGGACAACCTGGAAGAAATGGACAAATTCTTAGAAAAGTATAACCTTCCAAGACTGAACCGGGAAGAAATAGAAAATATGAACAGACCAATCACAAGTAATGAAATTGAAACTATGATTAAAAATCTTCCAACAGGGCTTCCCTGGTGGCACAGTGGTTGAGAATCTGCCTGCCAATGCAGGGGACACGGGTTCGAGCCCTGGTCTGGGAAGATCCCACATGCCGCGGAGCGACTGGGCCCGTGAGCCACAACTGCTGAGCCTGCGCGTCTGGAGCCTGTGCTCCGCAACAAGAGGGGCCGCAATGGTGAGAGGCCCGTGCACCGCGATGAAGAGTGGCCCCCGCTTGCCACAACTAGAGAAAGCCCACGCACAGAAACGAAGACCCAACACAGCCAAAAATAAATAAATAAATAAAAAATAAATTAAAAAAAAAAAAAATCTTCCAACAAACAAAAGTCCAGGACCAGATGGCTTCACAGGTGAATTCTATCAAACATTTAGAGAAGAGCTAACACCCATCCCTCTCAAACTCTTCCAAAAAACTGCAGAGGAAGGAACACTCCCAAACTCATTCTATGAGGCCACTGTCACCCTGATACCAAAACCAAAGATACTACAAAAAGAGAATTACAGACCAATATCACTGATGAATATAGATGCAAAAATCCTCAACAAAATACTAGGAAACAGAATCCAACAACACATTAAAAGGATCATACACCATGATCAAGTGGGATTTATCCCAGGGATGCAATGATTCTTCAATATACGCAAATCAATCAATGTGATATACCCTATTAACAAATTGAAGAATAAAAACCATATGATCATCTCAATAGATGCAGAAAAAGCTTTTGACAAAATTCAACACGCATTTATGATAAAAACTCTCCAGAAAGTAGGCATAGAGGGAACCTATCTCAACATAATAAAGGCCATATACGACAAACCCACAGCAAACATCATTCTCATTTTCATCATTCAATGGTGAAAAACTGAAAACATTTCATCTAAGATCAGGAACAAGACAAGGATGTCCACTCTTCCCACTATTATTCAACATAGTTTTGGAAGTCCTAGCCATGGCAATCAGAGAAGAAAAAGAAATAAAAGGAACACAGATTGGAAAAGAAGAAGTAAAACTGTCACTGTTTGCAGATGACATGATGCTATACATAGAGAATCCTAAAGATGCCACCAGAAAACTACTACAGCTAATCAATGAATTTGGTAAAGTTGCAGGATACAAAATTAATGCACAGAAATCTCTTGCATTCCTCTACACTAATGATGAAAAATCTGAATCTCTTTAAGGAAAGAGATTAAGGAAACACTCCCATTTACCACTGTAACAAAAAGAATAAAATACCTAGGAATAAACCTACCTAGGGAGACAAAAGACCTGTATGCAGAAAACTATAAGACACTGATGAAAGAAATTAAAGATGATACAAACAGATGGAGAGATATACCATGTTCTTGGATTGGAAGAATCAATACTGTGAAAATGACTATACTACCCAAAGCAATCTACAGATTCAATGCACTCCCTATCAAATTACCAATGGCATTTTTTACAGAACTAGAACAAAAAGTCTTAAAATTTGTATGGAGACACAAAAGACCTCGAATAGCCAAAGAGTCTTCAGGGAAAAAAACGGAGTTGGAGGAATCAGGCTCCCAGACTTCAGATTATACTACAAAGCTACAGTAATCAAGACAGTATGGTACTGGCACAAAAGCAGAAATATAGATCAATGGAACAGGATAGAAAGCCCAGAGATAAACCCACGCACATACGGTCACCTTATCTTTGATAAAGGAGGCAAGCATATACAGGGGAGAAAAGACAGCCTCTTCAATAAGTGGTGCTGGGAAAACTGGACAGCTACATGTAGAAGTATGAAATTAGAACACTCCCTAACACCATACACAAAAATAAACTCAAAATGGATTAGAAACCTTAATGTAAGGCCGGACACTATCAAACTCTTAGAGGAAAACATAGGTAGAACACTCTATGACATAAATCACAACAAGATCCTTTTTGACCCAGCTCCTAGAGAAATGGAAATAAAAACAAAAATAAACAAATGGGACCTAATGAAACTTAAAAGCTTTTGCACAGCAAAGGAAACCATAAACAAGACCAAAAGACAGCCTCAGAATGGGAGAAAATATTTGCAAATGAAGCAACTGACAAAGGATTAATCTCCAAAATTTACAAGCAGCTCATGCAGCTCAATAACAAAAAAACAAACAACCCAATCCAAAAATGGGCAGAAGACCTAAATAGACATTTCTCCAAAGAAGATATACAGATTGCCAACAAACACATGAAAGAATGCTCAACATCATTAATCATTAGAGAAATGCAAATCAAAACTACAATGAGATATCATCCCACACCGGTCAGAATGGCCATCATCAAAAAATCTAGAAACAGTAAATGCTGGAGAGGGTGTGGAGAAAAGGGAACACTCTTGCACTGTTGGTGGGAATGTAAACTGATACAGCCACTATGGAGAACAGTATGGAGGTTCCTTAAAAAACTAAAAATAGAACTACCATAAGACCCAGCAATCCCACTACTGGGCATATACCCTGAGAAAACCATAATTCAAAAAGAGTCATGTACGAAAATGTTCACTGCAGCTCTATTTACAATAGCCAGGACATGGAAGCAACCTAAGTGTCCATCATCGGATGAATGGATAAAGAAGATGTGGCACATATATACAATGGAATATTACTCAGCCATAAAAAGAAACAAAATTGAGTTATTTGTAGTGAGGTGGATGGAGTTAGAGTCTGTCATACAGAGTGAAGTAAGTCAGAAAGAGAAAAACAAATACAGTATGCTAACACATATATATGGAATCTAAGGGAAAAAAAAAAGGTCATGAAGAACCTAGTGGCAAGATGGGAATAAAGACACAGACCTACTAGAGAATGGGCTTGAGGATATGGGGAGGGGGAAGGGTAAGCTGTGACAAAGTGAGAGAGTGGCATGGACATATATACACTACCAAACGTAAAATAGATAGCTAGTGGAAAGCAACTGCATAGCACAGGGAGATCAGCTCGGTGCTTTGTGACCACCTAGAGGGGTGGGATAGGAAGGGTGGGAGGGAGGGAGATGCAAGAGGGAAGAGATATGGGAACATATGTATATGTATAACTGATTTACTTTGTTATAAAGCAGAAACTAACACACCATTGTGGAGCAATTATACTCCAATAAAGATGTTAAAAAAAAAAAAAATCCAATGGGCATTTTCTTATCTAACTACAGGGTCATTATCACTTTTAACAACAATAATTCATTGATATCACCTGACACCTGATCCATAATTAAAATTCCTGAAATGTCAAATATATATATATATATTACATATATAATTAATTATATATAATATATAATTATAATTAGTATAATTATGTATAATATATATTACATATATAATTAATATATAATATATTATATAATATAATTATATAATATATAATTATATATAATATATAAAATTTATATATAAATTATATAATATATAAAAATTTTATATATTATATGTAACTTATATATATAAATGGGACATAAATGGTACCAGACTAATAATAACGTGTATTAGAGATATTTTCAAATCTGTACGTATATGTTTATCTCATTATCTTTAATTGTTGCACAGTTTTCCATAGTATGACCATATTATAATTTTTTAACCAATTCCATATTGATGGCCATTTAAGTTTTTCAGATATTTTTATCATATATACATGCATATATATGAGCATATAATATATATCATTCCTTAATATAAGACACTTCCATCATTTCTAAATTTATCCTTATTATAAATAACTTTCTATACAAGTATTTGCCTGCATTTATGTCTTAGGACAGATATCTAGAAGCTGAATCACTGAACTGGAAGAGACAAACTTTTTAAAACAAAAGTCTTACATGGTTAATTATTCAACTACCAATCAGAAAGTATATACTACTGTTGATCACAAATAACACTAAAAAAAAAAAAAATCACGAAGGAAATTTACAGAGAACATTCTGGGTATCTGTTACCAATTATACCATGAGCTTTGGCTTGAGCTTTCTGAACCATCTCCTTCATTCTCATAAAACAGAGTATAGGAGTCCCAAAAGTGTATCCTTCAAATACCCCAGGATAACAACTTAAGCCAAAGAGAATTATTTCTGTATTAGCCACGCAGCAGCAGCAGCTGCATCCTGTGACCAGTGACACAGAAGATACAGACCAGAGGTTTAGGCTCTGGAGTTAGACACAGATTTGAATCTGTCTCTACAACCTGATACTTACTCTCTCATAATACCTGTGTTTATCAACTTCTGTTCCCTTCTTTCCATATCCTCCCCTTGCCTCTCAGCTCTCAATTTCAAACATCCTGCCTTTGCCACCAGACTAATCTTCCCCTGCACCAGTTCACATCCCTCCCTTCGAAGGGCTTCCAGTGCCTGAGAGAGAGTTCCACGTCTGACTGGAACACAGAAGCTTGTAACAGACCATCACGCCCACCAACAACACTGGAAAAAGGAGAAGAAGAAAAACTGGATAAACAAACAAAAACATATTTTTTAAAAGCTATTGGGAACCACAGATTCAAAAAAAAGTCTAAAGGCACTAAACTGGAGAGAGAGCCAGGGGGCTCTGCCCCGTGATCAGAGATGGCACTTTGTTTCAGAAGTGATGGCTGAGTTGGGGAAGGGTTGTGTGGGTGAGTGTGCTGTAGACAGAAGAGAGGTGATGGATGATCCCTGTGATGATTAACCGAGAGTAGAGATATAAATGCAGTGGTTCCCTCCTACCCCAACCCCTGCCCCTGAACACGCGAGGTATACTCACATCCATTCAGGTTTATGCAATCTGAGAGTTGGAAAAAATAGTTTAGGTTATTCTAGTTCAAGGTTCTCAATTTTGGCTGCATGTTAGAATCACCAGGGAACTTTTAAAAATATGTTCCGGGGGTGCAGTGGGAGGGCAAGGGGACGTCCAGACCAATTAAAACAGAAGCTCTGCGGGCAAGGCCCAGACCTCAGCACTTCCTGAAGTTCCCAAGGTGATTCTGGGATGCAGCCAACATTAAGAAGCACTGGTTTAACTCAACACGCTTCTATCATTCCTTAGACTTTAGATTAGATCCTCATGTGTTAAACTGTTTTATCTCCTTCCCACTGCTGAGGGCTCAGGCTACCTCTCGGCTACCTTTGTGTCTTTACAGCATCCACCAAAGTGCTCTGAATGTAGTAGGTATTTGATAAACATTCGTGACGTGATCGATTAAATACACTCCCATGAGAGTTAGTCATTAGGAACTCAACGTCAGGAACAAAATGCATTTCTTACAACTTCAAATTGAACACATCAAATATAGGAGAGAGAAGGACATTCCCAAGCCAGAAAAATTCACACCTTATACTTTACATCAGCCCAGGAGAGTGGAAATGAATACATTTCCAGGGAAATCACCTCAATAAAAATGAAAGAAAAACTCTGTTTCCCCGTCTCAAAAGATTTTCTTCTCTTTCTGGAAACTCACTGACTTTAATCAAGTTGGATCTAGCAAAATAACAAAGACATGGGCTTCATGGCCACCTGGTAACCATGGTTTCCCCCTCTAGCCGTGACAATCTGTGTGATCCAGGGAAAATTATTTAACCTCTCAAATTATTTAAACTCTCAGCCAGAATTTTCTCCTATATCTTGTTAGAAGATAAACTGAAGCATATTAAATTTTTTAAGAGTTTATTTGAGCAAAAATTGACTTGGATCAGGGAACATCCAATCTAGCGGATAGAAAGTTGCTCCAAAGAGCTGTACAAAATGAAAGACATTTATAGCCAGAAGGGAGTGGGAACAAGGAAGTTATTCTAGGCAAAAAGCGGGTTGGTTATTGCAAGGTTACTTTCCTGTAGGGGATGCGGGGGTCTATCAGGCAGATGACCTAACTAGTGCAGATAAGGTGTTTCCTGATTGACTGGCTTAAGACTCCATTTCTGGAAGAGCGGAAACTGTAATTAAGTATGGGTTTGGTGACGTGGCACTTGGCATAAGTGATTCCATTTTGGGCCCGTTGCCTTGTTCTTAACAATACAAAATGGAAAAAAAACATAGAACTAACTCATAAAGTTGTGGGGAAGATTCAATGCAAAGTTTCAAGTCTAGACATCTAGCCCATAGTGGGCATTTAAATACTACTTCTGTGTATTATTGGGGACCATAGAATATTATATGTCTTCATATATATTATATGTTATATATATATTATATTATTATATGTCTTCATACATTCTGTGGTATTAAGTTGAGTCCTTGCCTGTAGTCCTGATTCCCAGAACTCATCCAACACCAAAACTGGCCACGGAAGAGCTAAGGCGATTCCCCCATCAAGACCAGAAAGGGTTCAGTTAGGACGGGTCTGAAAGATAACACATCACAGCAGTGGAACCGGAAATTGGGCTGGTTGGGGAAAAGAAAGATGGATTTTTCCCTTACTGAAGGGAGAGCTGAACTCTTGAACCAACTGGATGTGTTTTCCTGTGTTTTGCCAACTAGCCAAAAGCGGTGGGGGGATGGGTGTCTCTGCCTATTTCCTCCGGGTTGTTTTCACAGACCTACACTTTGAGAGGGCTAATTGTTGAGTCCTCATCTTTCTTCCCCACAAGAAGAGGGCTTTGTTCAGCGATTAAATCAGGCTGAGAGGCAAAGCCTTTCCATTTTAGATCAAGGTTTGGGCCCCCAAGGAAAAGAAATATCGCTTCTTTTTTCATTTAGCTGACAATGTTTTCTCCCTTAGAGAATGAATTGGAGATTTCCACCCACCAGAAAGGCCCCACCGTGACTCATATGGATATCAAAATACCAGGAGGTGAGACCCCAACAAGCAAAGCAGAGCGTGAAGACAATCGTTTAGACATCTTGTTTCTACTTCCAGTGAATGAACACAAGCAAAGATCGCCTTTGGTTCATCTACACAATGGCCTCAGCGTTCTCCCTTCCTTTGTTTTGGGGCGTATTGCATTTCAGGCTCACGGGGAGAGGAAACCCTGCCAGTGGCTGGGTTCTGTGTGCCCATTGTCACCATCTCGGGAGGTTTCTTTGCTGCCCAGCTTTGCAACACTGATGGATTTTTCTCTGAAGTTCTAGAGCTGCTGAGAACTTCTCATTGTTGCTGTCTAAAGTCATCACCTGCTCTGAGATTAAAGCATTGTGCTCCATGGCTTTAATCTGAGTATAAACTTCTTCAGTCCTTTCTTTGGGAAATAAATATTGCCTCAGTTTCTTAGTGCAAGTCACATGGCAAATTCACCCTTTAAACAGGAGACTCTAAGGAGCTTGGGTCCAGCGGGGTTGACAGCCAGCACCGAAAAGCAACGCAGGAGAGCGCTGGGGCTGAGGAACCCCATGCGGCATCATTGAGAAGGGGGAAGAGGGTCAGCTTGCAGGAGAGGAAGGAAGTTGTCTTCTCAGCTGTTAGTAGTAGCGGGTAGTGGCTGTATCTGGCAGCTTAGAGCTTTAATGCCACACAGAGCTTCTGACACATCCTGGGGCACTGTTTTCTCTCTCATTCTTTCCAGGGAACTAACTCTCAGTGAAAAAAGAGCTGGATCAGGAGTCAAGTCGGTTTCGTCCCAGATGCTATTATGCCTGAAATCGCTTCCCCTCTGTGAGACTCGGTTTCCTCATTTGTAAAGTGTTAGGGTTGAACTAGAGGACCTTGAGGACCCCAGCTCGAGCCATCATGGCTTCAAAGACTAAAAGGCTCATATGATGATGTGTTTATAATTCTCTTTGATAGGAACTAATGTTTTTCTCATTCATCTCCTATAAAATTTTCTCCTAGCATTTAGCAGTCTTGGACCGTAATAGGAACGCTATAAACCCCAAGTGACTGAATGAAGGAACGAACCTGATTTAACCCAGCTCTTCTCACTCCCGAGAAGCTCCATCTCTGAGTGAGGAGGCCCCACTAGTAGTACAATACTCCTTTGTCCTTAACTGCCCTTTTCCAGCTTCTCACTCACCTAATCCTTTGTGAGCTGTGGATTTTAAAGACTGGGAATTACTTGTCCAAGGCCAAGTAATTCTACTGGCAAAGTATACCAAACGTCCAAAAAAGAAAAACACTTAAGTGATTTTTTATAAGATGAATATAAGTCTGAGTCAAAATCAGGAAAGAACAGTGTAAGAAACAACAATTATAAGCCAGTTTCACATTTACTATAGTGTGAGGCTAGAACCACAAGGCTTGATTTCAGTAAAGACTGCTAAGAATGATGACTGAAATCTAATTCCTGGTGACCTTCATTTCAGTTTCCTCCTGAATCAGTAAACAAATAAAACACAAAATATACGAGATAAAGACACAAGTAAGAGAGTGGATACAGCTTCCCAACTCGTACCTAGTTTCTCAGAGATGTGCTTCCTAAGTTTTGTTTTCTGTGAAGAGAAGGCAGGATGAGAAATCCACCACATCAAAGAGCCCAAGTCACCAGTTTTCTTCCATGTGTGCTCTAGAAAAAGGAGAGGGGTCATATCATCATTCAAGGGTCTATCTATTACTATATAAAGCAATTCCTTTTTCCACTACAAGGACCACAATTTTGTGTCTTTGAAGCATTGTGTTTTTATTGCATTACTGGGTCCAGAGTAGACTTGACCATAGCCTATTACAAATATACGCAAAACTCCTAAAAATGTCTACCTGCAAATTGAAATCTGCAGTGTATTTTAAAAATAAATAATGACCAGGTTGGGTATATCTTAGAAGTAGAAGGATATAGTAAAAGCTCTCATAACATAATATAACACATGAGTAGATAAAAGGGCAAAAAGCACAATTTTTGTACATGCAAAAAAACCCCACATTCTGTGAAATCAACTCCAATTTATGATTTAACATAAAAAACTGACCAAATCAGGAAAAAAAAAAAAGAAAAAAAAAGAATTACTCGTCCAGATGTACTCTGCTTGCCACAGAACTAATTTATTCTTGTGTAAGAAAGCCCAGAGTGTTGACTGGGCTAAGGTCCCTCTGTCCCAGAGCATCCGCTGAGCACAGCTCTTTGCGGGGGACTGTACCCACACTCTCAGGCCTGGTCTGAACTGGAATATGGTTAGTGTCTTTCTAAAACACAGTGAGCAATCAGATTGCTCCAGAGAGAAGAGCATCTCTCCAGAAAGTCCCTTGGTCTTGACCAAGCTCGTCTTCCTGTGGCTGGTGGTGGTCCGGCTCCCTTGGAGAAATGAGGGTTTGATCTTCACTACATGCACTTGACTCACGCTCCCTGGGTATATGCTTTTTTAACCTGGTAAATGGAGTGGTGTCATGCTCTTCATTTGGCACCTGGGGCCCAGAAAGTCCCCAACAGCTGAGCTGAGGCCACGCTGTCCCCTCAATGGGCTGAGGAAACTAAGAGCTACCACGTTCAACTCCAAAACCCTGGAGTTACAAAATGACGAATCATAATTTGTCTCACACCTTTTCCACTCCACTGGAGGGGAGAAGCAAAGTGAATTAGAGAAAGAAAACAGGCCCCAGTAAGAAAAAGTCCCAGGCCCCAGGGGAGCAGCCCAGGAAAACATCTGCCTCAGTTGACAGCTCAGATGTTCAGACAAGATCAGAGGGGTGGCACTTAGAGGCCAGCCTGAGCACATGGCCGTGTCCTTGCTCCCTCCTGGGGGGGTTGGGGAGGGCTCGTCTGATGCTGTCACAGTGCGTTTGCTTCCCCTTCCTTATTCTTCCTCCATCCCTGTCATTCCTCACCACCTTCATCCACTGAGACATTCTGGGACTTTAATAACAAAGTAAAGAGCCTTGGGCGGGGAGTTACATCTAGGAGTTTTGTGTATATTTGTAATAGGCTATGGTCAAGTCTACTCTGGACTCACATCTTGGAGGTGGACAAAAGTGCTAAATGTGTTGCCCTGGGACCAGCCACTGCTCCATTTCCAATCATGACAATGTGGTTTGTAAAGGAATCTTTTTCTTTCTTTAATGAGACACTGAAGCACCTGCCTTCTTCTCTATGCTGACACCTCGGCCGTACTGGAACTCTTAGGACCTGGGCATCCCCAGTGAATCTATCAGATTGCTAGTTCAGAAAGGGTGATGCCCAGTCTTAAAATGTTTACTGTCTTTAGTACTTTGAACAATGACTTGCACATAACACACCTTCAACAGATACTTGTTGGGAGGGATAAGCCCCTTCCAAGTCATATGTGAAAGCCTCACGTTCTAGTGAATGAGTCCCTCTAGACTGCACAGTAACTGAATCTGCTGTAAAAAAAAAAAAGGGGGGGGGGATAAATTGGGAGCTTGGGAGCTTGGGATGAACAGATACACACTACTGTTTATAAAATAGATAAACAACAAGGAGTTACCATACAGCGCAGGGAACTAACTATATTCAATACCTTGTAATAACCTATAATGGAAAAGAATCTCAAAAAGAATAGATATATGTGTACATCTATAACTGAATTACTTCGCTGTACACCTGAAACTAACACACCATTGTAAATCAACTATACTTCAATTTTAAAAAAAGAAAAAAAAAAAGCAAAACAAAAACTGTTTTTAGGGCATTACAGTGAGAATGTTTTCATCCTGCATGCTCAACCCAGACACCTGAGAGAAATCTTCAATTGCAGTTACTGCACTCGAGGAAACCCTGAGCCAGGATGACGCTGACCTTCCAGTTAGCATGGAAACAGGTAACCACCTCCATCCCAGTTAGGAATATGAAGTGCTAAACATTCTGGGTAGTGGAGGGCAATAGTTCATGGAAATCAAAGAACTACAGAGGAGGTAAGAAACTTAAAAACTCATCTGCAAAGGAATATCTGTGAGTCCATAGTGATATAAATAAATGATTGAATAAGTAAATGAATGGGGAGGAGTGACTAATTTTCCTTACAGAAGAATCACACACAATCATTGTAAAAGAAAGGAAGGAAATAGAAAATTGCCGTTAGACACCACCGTAATAACATCCGCAAAGAAAATACACCAATGAATGCTAAAGTTCAAGGGTGAAACTTTAAGAAGAAACAGGATATTTGTATATCCTCAGTGTCTCCCCCCAAATCTTGATCAATTACTGTGGTGGTTTTAACACATGTCCACAAATTCTTTGCTACTCCTCCCTTCAGAGATGGAGATAATTTCCTCAAGAACTGAAAATTGAAAGGGAATAACACTAACCTGACGGTGAAAAGTGGCAGACACCACTAATAAGAACCTGCTGTATAAAAAATTTAATTTAATTTAATTTAAAAATTTTTTTTAAAAAAGTGGCAGACACCACCTTCACCAAATGACTGGTTAACATCACCAGCAATAAGTCGTGTTGTTATCTTGTCCCCCAATATGATGTGATGAGAAAATCACCTCCCCCAAAATGTGTTAGCTTAGTGCTATCATGAGAAAACCTAAGACAAATCCAAGTTGAGGAGCCTTCTGCAAGATACCTGACTGGCACTGCTCAAAAGTATCAAAGTCATCATTTAAAAAAAGGAAAGTCTGAGAAATTGTCACAAATTGAAGGAGGTTAAATGCCATGTGGGATCCTGAATGGGATTCTGGAACCGAAAGTGGATATTAGTGGAAAATCTGGGGAAATTCTAATAAAGTCTGCAGTTTGGGTAATGGTATTACACTAACGTTAATTCTTAGTTTTGATGAACGTATCATGTTTTTGTAAGACGTCAACATTAGGGGAAGCTGGGTAAGGGGTAGATGGGAACTCTCTGTGCAATCTTTGCAACTCTTCTGTAAATCTAAAAATATTCAAAAATGAAAAGTTTTTCTGAATCTATCTAGTCTATGCTCTTCATTTTATATATAAGAAATCTGGGGATGCTAACATGCAAATGTCCAGTATCCTAGCACCAGGCATGTGGTAAGTGCTTGATAAATGGTCCTTTAATTACATGGACTTTATTCTAGTGGCCCTAGAACCCAGGCATCCTGGCCATGCAGTCCTGGGCAAGTCCCTACAAATATTGACTCTATAAAGTAATGAAAGTAATTTTTTTTTAAGTTTTGTTTTTAAAAGATAAAACAGAAATAAAGTAAAAACAAGAAGTGGCTCCTTTCCTTTCACTAACCATCAAATTCAGATTTTCCCTAGATATATTTAGTGAAAGAGAAAAGTTAACATGGCTAAAATCTAACCTGTCTGGCAGCTGGCACATACTTTTAATTTTAATTAATAGGTGGTAGACATCACTACACATTTAAAAATAAAATAAAAGGAGGACCGGTGACAATCAGAATAAATATTTCACGATACTGTTTGATAGAATAGGTTTTAACCATCTCATTAAATGCCCCAGACATTTAAAGAATTCATGAAATTCTTTAAGAAGAAATTTTTTCACATAATTTACATGTTTCCATGCTTCTGTTTTCACTCTGCTTTGTCAGAAGCACTGAACAGAGTTTTACCTTTTCTATTCCTTGTTAGACTGCTGATTTAAAGAGAGGGGGGAAGAAAGCCAAACTCTACAGACACTTTCGAAGTTCAGTTTTATAATAAAAATTGTTTGGATAATTAGACCTTGACACTCCTGAAGATAAAATAAACATGTCATCTTCTATTTTATTTTGCTCAGTAAAATTGTTCAGAAGATCAAAAGTAGTAAAGACAATGTAAAATTTAACGTTTTGATATTGATGTTGGACCTTGTTTAACTTAACATTTTGGAGAGTAACTGCCTCTGACGTCAACTCAAGGAACACTTTTTTGCCGCTAATGTAATCGGTTTTGCAATGACATCAGCAAAGATATGTTTATTATTTTTTTAACAAAACACACGGAAACATGTAAAAGTTTTTAACTTTCTCTTTGGAAATAATTTCAAAATACAGAAAAGTTGCAAGAATAAGAATGGAACCAAAAAAAAAAAAAAACTATACACCTTTTACCTGGACTACCTATTGTTAACATTTTATCCCATTTGCTTTATCATCCTTCCTCTCTTTCTGTCTCCCTCTCTCTCTCTCCCTCTCCCCGCCCCCAAGGTGAATTTTCACTCAGCCATTTTTTGCGTAAGTTGTACATATGGAGACATCACAGCCCTGAAACCAGCAGTGTAAGAGATGACATAGAAGTTTTATCTGTGGGGATTTTTTGCAATGTTTTCTACAAATTGTATTAGCCCTAGAAAACATTCCAGTTACATTTTAAAGACTATTTATGACAACCTACATGACTGCTCTGTTTAAAGGTATTTTTCTCTCCAGCTAGAGAATAATATTGAGAATAACTGAAAATAATCACTTATGTTTAAATTTTTTTTTTAATTTTAAGCATTCAGTATTTCTTACTGATATTCTTTGCTTTTTCTCAAGCGACCCTCTTTCAGAAGGGTTGTATCCTTGGACACTAGTGGAGAAATGGAAGAGGCCAAGACATTGTGAAACAAAATTATTATTTCTTCCATTTCCTTTTATCATATACCATTCAGAATAATGTAACAAAATGATTCTCCCTTTAAAGAAATATCTATAAGGCAGGGAAAGGCAGGAAGTTCCAGGGTTCAGGGTACCTTGATTAATATTTGAGGGAGTCATTTTTTGTTTCATGCCCTAGAATTTTTTTATACACTGGGGCAATGCAGCTAGGGGAGATTTGAAATGGGCAAGAAGCACATTCTCAGACACATTATTTTGCAAAAGAATACAATTTAAGGAATTTAAGGTCTGGGATTTCTCGAAACTATTGCTGTTCCCCTTACACCTTAGAAGGTCTTCCTTTAAACACCCAGGGGAAACCTCAACCAGTTTAAAGGCCACTGTCCTGAACAAGTCATGGTCATCTGGGCAAAGAAGAGGTTAAACTGGAGAAAGGAGGTAAACTGAACCCAGCTTCTTGGAGACGAGATTAAGGAGATGGCCCACCCCATCCCCATTCGACATGATCAAGAGTCGAGATTCAAAGGATGGCCAATAGGCACATGAAAAGATGCACAACATCACTAATTATCAGAGAAATGCAAATCAAAACTACAATGTAGTATCACTTCACACCGGTCAGAATGACCATCATTAAAAAGTCTACAAATGACAAATGCTAGAGAGGGTGTGGAGAAAAGGGAACCCTCCTACACTGTTGGTGCAAATGTAAATTGGTGCAGCCACTATGGAGAACAGTATGGAGGTTCCTTTAAAAACTTAAAATAGAGTTACCATATGATCCAGCAATCTCACTCCTGGGCATATACCTGGAGAAAACTTTAATTCAAAAAGATACATGCACCACAATGTTCATTGCAGCACTATTTACAATAGCCAAGACATGGAAGCAACCTAAATATCCATCAACAGATGAGTAGATAAAGAAGATGTGGTACACACACACACATATATATATGTATGGAATATTACTCAGCCATAAAAAAGAATGAAATAATGCCATTTGCAGCAACATGGATGGACCTAGAGATTATCATACTAAGTGAAGTAAGTCAGACAGAGAAAGACAAATATCATATGATATCACTTATATGCAGAATCTAAAATATGATACCAACGAACTTATTTACAAAATAGAAATAGACTCGCAGACATAGAAAACAAATTTATGGTTACCAAAGGGGAAAGGGGGTGGGGGAGGAGGGATAAATTAGGAGTTTGGGATTAGCAGATACAGACTACTATACATAAAGTAGATAAACAAGCTCCTACTGTATAGGAAAGGAATATACAGGGAACTATATTCAATATCTCATAATAAACCACAATGGAAAAGAATATATATATATATGAATCATTTTGCTGTACACCAGAAACTAACAAAACACTGTAAATCAACTATACTTCAATAAAAATTTTTTTAAAAAATAGTTGAGATTCAGAGGGCAATGCAGAGTTGGGTGAGTGTCATTTTGTCCATTGGTCACCACTGCAGCATCTGATAAATATCGTATGATCAGAGTGGCAGCCAAGAATGTGATTTGTGATTAATCAAGTGAAAAATAATTTGGTTAATAAAAGACAGAAAGGTCTGAAGTAACCTGAAACAGAAGGATGAGAGTTTCCAAATGGTAGCCCTTCTTTCACTCATTCACCATCAGCCTATTTGCTCTGAGATTGGTTATTGAGTATTTATCATGTATGTATGTATGTATATATATATATATATATGTGTGTGTGTGTGTGTGTGTGTGTGTGTGTATGTATACCCACTGGTTCTGGTCCTCTGGAGAACCTTGATCAATTAATACAATCCTTAATATTATGTACTCTCAGAGAACCCCATACTTAAACTTCATGTTTTCATACAGCTATATAATGGTATAATGATAGAGAGATAGATATAGATAGATAGATAGATAGGTGGGTAGATAGAGAGATAGATAATAAGGGACTGGCTCACACAACTAAGGAGGCTGACAAGTCCCAAGACCAGCAGGTTGGGTCAGCAAGCTGGAGACCCAAGAGAACCAGCAATGTAGTTCCCATCCAAAAGCCGGCAGGCTGGAGACCCAGGAAGAACTGACATTTCAGGCCGAGTCCAAAGGCAGGGGAAGACCCATATCCCATCTCAAACGCTGTCAGGCAGGAAAATTCCCCTTGCTCAGGGGAGGTCAGTCTTTTGTTCTATTCAGTCTTTCAACTGATTGGATGAGGCCTGCCCACATGAGGGAGAGCAATCTGCTTTACTCAGTCTACTGATTTAAATGTGAATCTCATCTAAAAACACCCTCACAGAAACACCCAGAATAACATTTGATCTGGGAACCCTGTGGCCCAATCAAGTTAACATATAAAATTAACCATCACAAGGATGAAGGAAGACAGTCCAGAAGACTGACACCTAAAATTGAGTCTTAAGGGATTCGTGAGACTTGGCTAAATTTGGGGGTAAAGATTTGTGATCCAGGCAGAGAGAGAAGAATGTGGAGAGGGTCAAGAATAGAAAACAAGGCTCACTCTGAAAATCACAGAGGTTCAGACAGTGGGAGCTGGGGTAGCCAGGCCTGGAGGTCATTAGGGGAGGTGTTGGAAGGTAAGCAGAAGAGTCCCTGGCTTGGGGGCTTTGTCTGCCACACTAACGTCCTGTCCTTTTTTGTGGGAAATGAATGGGTGGTCACTGAAAGGATTTATGCATAGGAATTATCAGATGTCCCTTAAAAACCTTTAAATTATAAAACAATACTTACAGACATTTTCTCAAAAATGAATGAAGTGAGCTTATCACTTTAAGGAAAACAACTGACAGTATTTGTTGGCCATTTTAAGTTTTCAAGTAAAAATTAGAACTGTAGAAAACTTGAATCCATCACTATAAGGTTAATTGCTTTCCAATACTTTAAGAAGATGAGATCAGAGGGAGATTAATCAACGTGATTTTTTTTAAAATACTGTGTTATGAAATGTGTCAATACTGGAAGATCTTCATAACTCAGTGAATCAATATTTTCCAAATGACCAGTGTTGGATGTTACATAATCACGTGTGGGTTAAAAAAATCAATCCAAAGAGCAAGATAACCAAATGGATTTTAATGTAACAAAGTACAAAAAGTTCACTGACATGGTTTCAGATCTGGCACTGCAGCTAACATTTAAGAAACTATAATTTACCCAGTGTGGGTGTAGGATCAAAGGAGAATACTCACAATTATCTGAAAAGGCTATTAGCATACCCCTCCCATTTTCAACTACATTTCTGTGTGAGGCTAGATTTTCTTCACATACTTCAACTCAAGCAACATATCACAATAGATTGAACACAGAATCAGATATGAGGATCTGCCATTAAAGAGATTTCTAAAAAATATAAATGCCATTCTTCTCCCTAAAAATTTTCTATTTTGAAAATTATAGTTATTTTGCATTCAATATAGGTTAGTTATAACATGTGATGTGTTTATTATTTTTAAATAAATTATTAAAACATCGTTTAAAAATTTTTTTTCAGTTTTCATTTCAAATACACTAAATATGAATAGATATAACTCACATGAACAAGGGCTCTTTGGAGTCTTTAATCATTTTTAAGAGTGGAAAGGAGCCTTCAGATCAAAAATCTGGAGAACTGTTGCACCAACATATTGCGTTAACTGTTCTAAATTTAAAACATTCCAATAGTAGCTGAGTTGCACGTTTAACAGAAAGATAGGGTAGGAAAGAAATCCCTGGGGGTGTGTAGCGCCTGAGTTAATCATTAAAGGAGGCTCTTCCCTTTCTTGGGGGCCCTGGAGGTGTTTCCACCCTAGGTGCAATGCACTGGAGTGAGTGCTTTTGGGGTGGGGAGGGCTTTGCCTTTCTCTGCCTTGTTTGCAAAGTAGAGAAAGACTATTTGTGAATCTAAGCAAACTTCTCAGGCTACTCTGGAAAGGGCAAATGTGGACGTTGAGGATCTGGAAACCT
Source organism: Balaenoptera ricei (assembly GCF_028023285.1). Classification (NCBI taxonomy): domain Eukaryota; kingdom Metazoa; phylum Chordata; class Mammalia; order Artiodactyla; family Balaenopteridae; genus Balaenoptera; species Balaenoptera ricei. Next base: position 25,531,151 of record NC_082640.1, read on the forward strand.
GTTTGCCTAAAACGTCACCCTAACCGATGCAGGTGAACTCCTGGGAAAGCCTTCATGTACCCCAGGAACGGGGTACTCCAAAAGATGGTCTTGAGGCCCAGTTTAAAACAGGTGGGAAGGGGAAAACACAGAATCTTAGAGACTGGGCATCCTGAATCACGACCCCTTAAAGAAATCCTATTTTCTTAACGTATTTTTGGACACAGACAGTCCTCTCCATAGCCCCAGGGACACAAAAGCACGTTTGCTAATTAACATGTGATTCATCTGGCAGCGTCTGGCTCAGCCCTGACACCTGGAGCTGACCACCAGTTAACTGGGCTGGGCGGAATCAGGCAGTCTCTGTAAGTTCTCCCAGCCTCAGATCCTCACCTGTAAAGTGGGGTTCACAGCATCGACTTTGCATTTAAAGGACCTGGCACCTGTGACTAGATTAATAACAGCCATTCCAGTGTTTACTCTATGCCAGAACTGTCCAGGGCTCTTCATGTATAAGATTTAGTCCTTACAGAAAGCCTGAAAAGTCATTACAGTATTGCTGCACTTCTAAGGAGACTTTTGGTCTACATTTAACACATCCGAAATTGAATTTTGTCTTGCATTGGTTGTGCATGTGGTTAGTTCTCTTTTGTAGGAAAAGTTAATAAATTGATGGTGTGTTCTACTGAAAATATGGTATGAGTTCCCCCATTTTACAGATGGGGAACAAGTTAAAAATATAATTTGTCCAGGCCCACACATCAAGAACGTGGGAGGATAGAAGTGAACCCAGGACTATCTTTCTCCAAAGCCTGAGGTCATCTTATTGATTCACTGCACTGGGCTGGTAGTCTCCCCTCTCCCCTTGATTCTGCCACACGGCACAGATTTCTGAAAATAAACTGAGCCCACCCAGGCCTCGAGTGCCCCCTCTACCCCTTTGTTCACCAAATGTAGGTGCCAGGATATCCAGGTGAGACATCTTTTGCGCAGTTAACCCGACGTCAGAGGCAGAGTTGCTCTGATGCCTGCAGCTGAGGTTTAGGCCTCAAGGAACTGAAAATGGACGGCTGGCACCCCCAGTGTAGAGCACTTACTGACAATGCAACGTTATGAAATATTTTATATATGGGGGACACGTCCGCACACTGCCCACCCTCATCCCCACCACCATCAGGTTCTAACAGCCCACCAAGCCAGCCTGGGCCTGGGCTTCATTTCACCCTAGACGTTGAATCTTGTGTGGCTAATGCATGACAAAAATGAGGCTTCTGCCATGGATGTCCACACCATTAAATACATGCAAAGACATCTCTCAGGGAGTGTGCGGAGGGCCCCCTTTAGTCCTAAGTGGCTGAAGTACTCTGTTTTGTGCTTCTGCTGTCTTTTTTTTTTTTTTTACTTTTTTTGTGTGATATAGTTGATGTACAATATTATATGTTACAGGTGTATATCATAGTGATTCACAATTTTTAAAGGTTATACTCCATTTATAGTTATTATAAAATATTGTCTATATTCCCTGTGTTGTATAATACATCCTTGTAGATTATTTATTTTATACATAAGAGGTTGTACCTCTTACTCCCCCATGCTTCTGTTGTCTTCATGGGAGTTCTCTCTGAGCATGATCTTAGTGGTATGTCAGAACCTGTAGGTTGAAACCTGTGCCTAAGCCATCAATGCACTGGCTGAAGACTTGACCCAAACTACTCACACTGTGTCAAAAAAATGTGAGCTCCAACTGAAGCTGATAAAACAGCCATTAGAACTTAACTCCAGGGACTTCTCTGGTGGCGCAGTGGTTAAAAATCCACCTGCCAATGCAGAGGACACGGGTTCGAGCCCTGGTCCAGGAAGATCCCACATGCCGCAGAGCAACTATGCCCGGGCAGCACAACTACTGAGCCAGTGCTCTAGAGCCTGTGAATCACAACTACTGAGCCTGCATGCCGCAACTACTGAAGCCTGCGCGCCTAGAGCCCGTGCTTCGCAACTAGAGAAGCCACTGCAATGAGAAGCCCACGCACCGCAACGAAGAGTAGCCCCTGCTCGCCGCAACTAGAGAAAGCCTGCACGCAGCAACGAAGACCCAATGCAGCCAAACATAAATAAATAAATAAATGTATTTTTTTTAAAAAAAAGAACTTAACTCCAGCAAACGTCAGTTGCCACATCTTTAAATGGTAAGGATTAAATAAAAGCCTTTGTCCAAGGATCTAGAAGAGTCTCCATGTTTTTCCTACTGCTCTGAATGTGTTTCCAATTTACATTTTAGAAAAATTTGGGGATTTGTCAAAATTGTTGCAAATATCTGTTAGCCTGTTGTTCTCCTTTTACTCATGTTCAAGGTTTTCGATGACATTGAACTTAAAATGTTCACAGGGTGTGGAATCTCAGTATTTCCTTTGTAGTTAATCTTATTGCTTCTAAGCCTGGTCTTTGTCCAACCAAAAATTAGATATTCACCAACATTTTCTTCTCCTTTGTTAATAGCTTGAGTTTTAAAAAACACTTAGGTGGATGGTGCAACACATGATCTGATTAGCTTTTTCATCCCAAATAGTTGGCCAGTTCTCCCGTTACAGTTTATTAAGTAATTCCAAGTTAAGAGACTCTCAACCGTGCTGGTGGGAAAAGTGGAAAGTGAGCTGAGGGCAAAGTGAGATGAGAATCAGTCTGGCTGGAGGCTCCTGCCGGCCGCCCGGGCCGGCAGGTGGGAGCACCTGGCATGAAGAATGCAGGCACGGCCCGCCCTCGAGAGGGACGCCACCAGCTCTGTTCACTCAGATCACGTTGCTGCAGCAAATCCTCCCTAAGCACGCATGCTCACTCCCCACCCCACTAGGCATCCTCTCGCTATGCAACCTTGTGATCTGTTGCCTCTTAAAAGTGCTAGTCAATTTCTTGGGAGGAAAGATTAGCAAGGCGGATCCTGGATATTACCTGGGGAGTCCAGAATCTGGACCAGGGCACCCACCTTCTCCTGAAGGGCCACTGCCGACTTCCCTGAAGAGCCTGACCGTCTGACCACCAGCTGGGCACCACAGGGAGCAAGGCGGGAAGACGGCCCATGCCTCCCAGCCCAGGGGGCAAGCAGCTTGAAACTGACCTGACCTCTCACCTGTTCCACTGCTAACTCCCATTAACTTGGAGAGACCAGAAATATGCGGAGGGGAAATTTTACAACGGTAAAGCCACAAACCTTAGCGTCCCAGGCACTTGGATTTGAATCCTTGAAATTCACCTGCTAAGCAGCCTTGGGGAAGTTCTTTACCTTTGGCGAGTGTCGGATTCTCCATCTGCAAAACAGCAGACAGAAAAAGCCTCACCCCTCAGGGCGCGTAAGGATCTCCTTAAGACCATTAAGTCTTCCGGCATTGCAGCTGTTCCTGTTTGACAGAATGACTTTATCTGCCGCTGGGGAATTCCTCACTTGGTTTTCCTGGTACAAAGAGCCACAGTCTGGCTCTAGACCCTCCATAATGAGTGTCCTTCCAGCATTCACCTTCCTGCAGCACTCTGCATCCCTTCACCCACCATGCGTCCACCTGGTGACTCATTCTTCAGTATTTTTTCAATAACGGTCACTGTCACACAGATGACTCTCAGCTTGCCCAAAAGGCCACAGAACTGTCATGGATTCCCATCTCCCAACAGGCCCGGGACTTTAAACTATGTACATATCCTGTTAGGGCAGCCTTCCAATTTCCTTAGTAGGTAACCTGGAAGACTGGCCCTGATTTGGGGACAAGGACCGGTGTCTGTGAAAGCTGCCTCTCTAAGCCCTGCACCCAATGCATTATGAGCGCTCTGCCCCATCACGCCGGTGACAGGTGACAACCTCCGAAGTCATTTCACAGTGGAGGTGACAAACTGCTGAGTCCTGCTCTCTTCACAAGGTAGGGCTGGAAAGCGTATGGGATGCAGAAAGACTAATTTGGGAGTGAGGGCTATTTCTGCAGCGTAGCAGTGGGGCTGTGGACAAAAAAAAAAAATCAGACGCAGTGAGAGCCCTGCGGGTCACAAAGGCCATACCCGATGGGGGTGCTCAGTGCTGCCTTATAACCACATGCATGTCCTCATCCAGCCCCGCACCCGCCTGAGGAAGTCCCCTCATCGCAGAGATGAAGATGCTGAAGCAAAATAACAGGCTCGAGTTGTGGCAAAGTGGTCCTGGAAGTTGGATTGAGTCTCTTCCCATTGGAACCCTGAAAGGGGTTACAAGGGGGTGGGAGGAAGGGCAGGGAAGTGAAAGGGACCAAGAACCTAAGATGAAATGCCTTCCTGTGATTCTACCCAGGGCCCCAACACCATCTGCAGGGCTTGTATAAGAACAGCTGCTGACTGGAACTTCCCTGGTGGTCCAGTGGTTAAGAATCCGCTTTCCAATGCAGGGGATGTGGGTTCGATCCCTGGTCGGGGAACTAAGATCCCACATGCTGGAGGGCAACTAAGCCTGCGTGCTGTAGAGCCCACGTGCCACACCTAGAGAGCCCACATGCGGCAACTACTGAGCCCTTGCGCTCTGGAGCTGGCACACCACAACTAGAGAGAAGCCCACGCGCTGCAACTAAGACCAGACACAGCCAAGTAAATCAGTAAATAAATCAATAAAAAAGAACAGCTGCTGACTGAAGGGGCTGGGAGAAGGGATGGATGGCATTCTGAATACCGTGATGGTAGATACATATCAGTATGTGTTTGTCAAAATGCACAGGACCACACAACAGAGTGAGCCCTAGTGGAAACCATAGATCCTAGGTAATAATAACGCATCAATATTGGCTCATCAGTTGTAACAAATGCACCACAAATGCAAGATGCTAATAACAGGGGAGACATATGCCTGGACCTGGGGGTATCCAAGAACTCTCTGTACTACCAGCTCTTCTCTGTAAACCTAACACTGCTCTAAAAATAAAGGCTATTCTTTTTTTTTAAAGGTGACACAACATTGTTTTGCAAATGCAGACATTAGGCAATCAGAATCTGCATGTCCCGTTTTGTTTTTTTTCCTTGGCCATGCCGCACGGCCTGGGGGATCTTAGTTCCCCAACCAGGGCTTGAACCCAGGGCCCTTGCAGTAGAAGCGCAGAGCCCTAACCAATGGACCGCTAGGGAATTCCCTGCAAGTCCTGTTTGAAGGAAGGTGATGTGGCTGAGTGGTAGAAACTTGGTGTACTGAGCCCAAGTGTGATTAAAGACTCTTCCTCCCCGCCCCCCAAAAAGGACCAGAGACGCACTTCATCCGTGTATTTCAACCAGGTATTTTATTGTTCTGGCAACTGCAAAATATACAAATTTCCGACAGGCATCCCCTGTTTGAAAGCTGGCACAGCTTCATCCCAGGTAATTAATTCAGACAAATGTATACAGAACACAGAGAAGTCAGAAATCACACGTAAAAGGCCCCCAAGCCAACCAACTAACAAGACCCAATCTATACAGCTTTCCATCTTCAGGATCCCTTATACATATTAAATAAATAAATAGCACATCTGCTATCAAAATAATAAAAAAATAAATTTCAAGTATTAGAAACGAAAACGTCATTGGCGTGGTTCAAACAGTCTTTCTTCCCCCCGCCCCCAAACGAAGAGCTTCGCCCACGGTCTCAGGACAGAAGAAGGAGAGGGGTGAGCCCACCCCCAAAACAAACACGCAAAGTTAAAAATATTGGTCCCAGATGTTTTTAGGGGGGTGAGGGAGTGAGAGTCAATGGTCGGCGTTGCAGAAGCCCTGAGACCGTGGCTCAGACACACCCTTGTCCACCGCCTCCCTTCTCAGACGTCAGGTCCCTGGTCTCCAGTCTCCCAGCCTCCGCTCTCTCTCCCCATCTCCCCTCCCCACCCATATTGATGTTCTCTCTCCTCACTGAGGCTCCTGAAAACCAAGGTCCCGGGTTAGGCCAAGTGCATCCTTTGTGGATGCACTGATTTCGGGCAGTCAGAGGCAAGGGGGGACACACCTTCACGAAGCCTCCACTCAGATGAGCCACGAGAGTCAAAATTCAGGGTCAGTTCCAACAACCAGAGAAGGAGCCAAAAGGTGGACATAAGAGAGCCATTCTCAAGAGCAGAGCTGCAGGCCCCTCTGTCTAAAAACACAAACCTACACACACACACACACACACACACACACACTCACACACACGTCTGACAAGACAGCGGGAAAGCGAGAAAGTAACCAGTCTTGCACGGCAATGCACAGAGAGACGTCGTCTTGGGAAGATGGCCAGTTAAGGGAAGGGAGGATTTGAATGGTTTTGTGTGAAACTCACAAACCTGGTTGTAGGGTGTCTGAATCGTGTTCCCATTTCTCCTAACCAGAGGAACGTGCATTTTTCTAGAAGCTCCTCTCAAACAGAAACCCCAAAACAACTCCTCTCCCCACTCCCAGCTCCAGCTGTCTAGACGCCCCTGTCCCTACCCCCAGTGACTACTGCACAAGCTAAGAGGGGTAAGGATGTGGGACCCCAAAGCAGAAGGCAGGAAGGGAAGGTGACCTTTGGCACTGGCTTTCAGAGATCCTGAAAAGGGTCATTTGGACAAACTCTACTGCTGAGTCCAAATCCATCCTCCTGGGCCTCGACACCCCCCACCCCACCCCACCCCAGTCCCCGGAGGCCTCAAAGGAAAACCCGCAGGCAGAAACTACAGGTGTTCAGAACCACGTGTCCACAAGCCCTGCCTTGAACCACGCCCCCAAAATGCCACAGGTGCCATGAAGGCAAACGAGGACTCCAGAATCGCCCAAGGCACCCAGCTCCACGCCGGGCACACAGCAGACGCTCGACACAAGCATAGGGAACCGAGCTGAATCCTGCCAGGAGACAGCGGATAGGCAGGCTCTTGGAGGAAGTGGCCGTGAGCGAGGCCTGGCTTGGGTCACTGTCCCCACCAGGGAAACACAGGAGGTGATGAAGGCCCCAGAGGAGGAGGCCAGACCCTCGTTCCGCGGCCGTTTTATGGGGTGAGGGGTCCCTCCCCTCCCCACAGGCTGCCCAACTCCCACATCCTTTCAGAGCTCCAACCCCAAGGGCACAAAATGCAAACATCTAAGTTCCTGAAGGTGTGACTTTCAGGTCATACTCTCTGCCATAAAAAAAGTGCACGAGCCAGCAGCCCCGGGAGAGCCGTGTCCCAGGTGCCTCGAATCCAGGCGGGAGCCTTCCCTGGGAGGCGAGGCCCCGGTGCTCTTTCAGCAACGTATTTCCTCCTGCCTCCGCAGCTAGACGGTCCCACACCATCTTCAGAGGCAGGACACATACCTGGGAGGGTGAGCGACATGCGGAGGGTCGCTGCCTAGCTGACCAGCAGGTCCAGCTCCGGGCTCTCCCGGCCGACCCCAACCTAGCGCGGGCCGAGGGCTCCCTGCAGGAGGCAACGTCCAGGCCGAGAGGCACCAAGAGCCTTCTGAAAGTCTTCAGTGTCCCTTAACCTGCAGCAGCTGAGATCCAGGCCCCCTTTAAGGTTAGGACTCGGGGCAGTGTCATCTCCCCAGCAGGGAAGGTCCAGAAACGAGATGAACAAGCCCACGGGGAGGCGCCGCCGTCCCGCCTCCACTGCACATCGTCCTTCCCGGGCCTCAAGGGGTCCGCGGGGCGCGGGGCCCGAAGGCCAGGGGAGCACAGGCAGGCGGGGGCCCGGTCCTCCTGGAGCAGCAGCCCCTCCTCCACGCCGCCCTCCGGGAGATGTCCTCGGGATCGCTGGCCTTGGGCAGACAGAAGGGCAGGAGCAAAGCTGCGGGAGCGAAAGGGCGGGGCGCCGGCGGGGCTGCGTCAGTGCGTCCTGGAGGCCTCCGCGCCGCTCGGGGAGCCTTTCATGTTCTGCTTTCGGGAGAAAAGACGGGGAAGCCGGTTACCGTTCCTGTTGACTAGGGTTCTAAAGCAAAGACGAAAGCCATGCAATTGAGACGTGTCCCCCTCTCCCCAGCAAAGAACACGGCCCTGAAGAGCATCATCACCAAACAGCAGCCCAGGAACGTGGTGGAGGCTAAGCCCGGGGGTCCCACGGGAGAAGGGCCGGGAGGGGCCCGGACATCTGCCTGTGGGAGGCAGGGAGGCAGGGAGGCAGGGAGGGGAGGGCAGGCAGCTCCTGTGGGTCAGAGCTGTTCTGGGGAGCACTGGGTGCCAGCACCAGGGCCCCCACCCCCACCCCCCACCTGGCTCACGGCCCTTTAGAGCCCAAGGCTACCCTTGCCCCAACCCGGGGAAACTGTTGCTGGCTTCGCTGTCAGGCAGAGGAGGGGGGGTGGTGGTTAAATCTGGAGAAGCATCAGGACTCTCCTCCCAGCAGGGTATACCACAGCCCTAGGGACCTGGGTTCCAGGAACACAGCTCGGACGCCGGAACTCAAACAAGGGAGCCGGGCAGAGAAGGCATGTGTCAGTAAAGCTCTCACCCTGTTCTAATAAAAGCAATCCTACCCAGAAGCCCCAACCCAAAGATGCTGGCCAGTACCAAAACCCCCTTAAAAAATATTTTTCAATCAGCTGGGAACAGATAATGGCTTGCCACCACACAGTAGCAGTCTCTTGACCTACCCTCCCTAACCCACCCTGCAGGAAAGGGAAGCAGAATCTTTAAAAGTGTCCTCTTGCATCCTGAGTGTCTCCACCAAGACTGTCTCAAAGGGGCAGCAGGAAGAGTGGAACCCAGGCAGACAGAAACGTAAGCATCACCAAGGCTCAACTCCCCTCCCGCGTGAACCGGGCGGCTGAGGTGGAGAATCTCTACAGAGGACCATCGCAGGGCTGGCAGCACGGAAGCCAGTGCCTGATCTGAGCCTGCTCTCGGCTGGACTCAGGAGCCCAGGTGACCGACCCTCCGACAACGAGTGCATCAGACAGCCCCCTGTGAGCGGGGTGTCTCCTGGGGAGGCCCCCAGCCTCGCAGCCAGAGAGGACCCAGTCATCCCGTGGGGTCAGAGATGGAGGTGCTGGCTCCCACCCACCCTGGGACATCTCATGCCCAAGGTTGGAGCACCCACGAATGATGGCAATGCAATGATGACACTGGGGACCACAGGCACAGGCCACATCATTCACTCATGGTGCCCCTGGCTCTGGACACATGGGGGATCTCAAGACAATGGGGCTGCTCTTAAAAAACACACAAGTTCTGGGGCACAGGGTGTATGGGGCACAGGGTGTATGAGTCACAGACTTCACAATGGCCAGTCTGCACGCAGACTAAGACGCCCCAAGGGCTGAGATGCCATGACCCAGAGAGACGTGGAGGGGACAGGAGGGCATGCACGGAGCCATTTACCTTTCCAAGGTTAGTAAGGAGAAAACTTTGAGAAAATATGACAGACAGTTCGTCTTTCAAGCATAGTGGGGGGGGGGGAGGAAGAAACATGTTGGGAAAGAAAAACAAAACAAAACATCTTTAGTAGGATTCTCTTCTTAGCGTGCATTTGAAATTTAAAAGTCAAGGATGCATCGTGAGGGCCAGATGGTCCGTTGGCCCCGAGCCCTAGTGCAGCCCCTGGAGAGTGGACTGCAGGGCGGGCGCTGAGTCCCACCTGGCTGTCGTGCCTGTTTTACCAGAGCACCAGCATCACCGCCATCCTCGGGCCACAACCCTAAGACCCCAGGGGCACCCCACTCCCCAGTCTCTAGGCGCTCCTGCTGCCCACGAGGAGAAATCCCCCTGGCCTGTGCAGGAGGGAACACAGACCACAGAGCCCTGGATGTAACCACCAAAGCACAGGGCATCACATCTCCCACAGGAACAGCTACTGTGCACCAGGCACTGACCACATGTCAGGTATCTTGCTAAGTGCTACATCCATATTCTCATCATCAAAACACCTGGACGCTGGGACACCTGAGTGGATGCAGGTGTGATGGGTCCAGAGAACACATTTTTGCTGAACTGAAGGGATTTTGGCTACAGGCATTATTAGCCTTAGAGATGGACAAGTTCAACCTCAGAGGGTTGGGGGATGTGCCTGAATGGCCCCCTCCCAGCAAGAAGATTTCTCTCCTGGCAGCATCAGGCCATGGGTCAGAAGGAACAGGATACACACAGATGCAAAACCGTAAGGTTCCAAACCCAAAGGCTAGTTTTCACACAAGGAGAACTCTTGATCCCAGGGCATCCTGGGTGCAACGCCTGGCGTCAAGGGGGTAACGGACGTGGGACTGTTACCCTTAAAGACTGAACTTAACGGGCAGGCCCACCATTAAATAAACACGTCTCAGCCACGGGAAGCAGCTACAGGGGAGAGGCTGCAAGAACGAGAAAGGAAATTGAACAGCTTGGGGCCGCGCCCCACAGGCTGCAAACGTCAGGTGCCCCGGATAGGCAGGTGAACAGGACCCTGGCTGTTCTGGAAACCGGCAGAGAGAAAACAGCCAGCCTTTGGGACTGGGAGACCCATTCAAGGGCTGGTTCTGCTATGAACCAGCTGGGTAACAGTGGGCGAGAGACTCACCCTCATCTGGGCAACAGGGACGGGAACTGCCTTGCGACCTCCTGGGGTTATTTTAAGGACCAAAGACTCGGGATGTGTACAAGCCGTAAAGTGATGAAATGTATTTCTCAACAGGTGGTACCACCTAGTCCAAGCATGATGCCCAACGGCGCCTATTTTCCAAGAGTAAGCCACGTTTCTGCATGAATTAGTCCAGGTAGCCTAACCAGCGAAAGGGACGTGGGGTGGGTGGGTGTGACTCGTGGCATTGGGGATGATATTTCAGGGTGTCTCTTATTAAAACTCTGCAACATAAAGGCCTCAGTTCCTTCTGGGGCTGGGGGCCACTGGAGCAGAGGAAGCGCTGAATTATCCAGCAGCTGCTAACACTGAACTCTCTGCAGAGAAAAAGCTGCACCCCATCCTGAACGTGACCGTAAATGTCGAGCAGGTTGTGATACAGGACAACCCGATGCAGAATGATGGCTCCCAAACAGACCTCTCCAGAGCCTGGGGGTCCCGGAGCCCCTGAAGGTGGGGGGTCCTTGCCAGGACAGGAGGGAGAGGCTTGGGTCCTCCACTCTTTGTTTTGCAGGTTAGGCTCTGCGTAAACTTTCCTTTCAAAATGACAGGGCTCTCCCGGGAGAGGCCCAGAACTTAAAAGACAACATCACTAGGCACAAACCCAGCTCCCGCCAAAATCTGACTCTAAGAGGGAAAAATTAGATAGACATCCAGCCATCAAGCACTGCAAATACTAACAGTCGTCCCGGCCCTGCGGTGGCCGCGGCAGCAGGAAGATGCACCAAAAACCCGCCGACTTCCTGTATCCTTTTCTGAAAATCCATGAATCCCTTATTCTTCCTCCCATCCCATCTTCCTCCTTCAGATTCCACAGAAACTGGCATTACCCTCAACACTTTAACAGGTAGGAGGCCAAACTGGCAAGCAAGGAGAAAGAGATGCAAAAAGCAAAAGTATTCAGAGAAAAATACTTACAAACAGGCTTTCCCTAGCAAAGGCTGCAGAGAGAAAAGGTGGGAGAGAGAGTCAGTTGAGGGACAGGGTGAGGGCCAAGGTCATCGGGGACCAGGCAGCCTCCACGGGGTCAGAGCCCTGGACCCTCCTGGCCTGGCCAGCCAGTGGCCCTGCACACCGCCCAACCCCCGCCCGGCCGGTCCCCACGGCGTCTGTGACTGCGGCCTCTAACCTTCCAACTATGACCCCACCGTTTACACCAACGCAGGATATCACTGACACACCACTTCAGTTCTCAGTTTTCATAAAAAGCACCTCTGACGTTAGACCTGAAAGGAGCACTAATTAGACATCTCCCAGCCAGTCTACCTCCCTCATTTTAAAAAACAGGGAGACTGAAGGCTGGGGAGGTGACGGAACCTGACAATAAAACCCCAGAGCTGGCGCCAGGAGCAGACACCACCATGTCAGACTCTCAGCACGATCACCCCATTGATCAGCCCTTGGCAGTAGCTGCTGCTCCCCCATGCCACAGATGCGAAAACTGAGGCCTGAAGAGGTTCGATGGCCTGCTGGGGCTGCACAACACCCGCCCCCCGCCACAACACATTTTCAGACAACACACGATTTAAATGAGTTTGGGGGGAAACGCAGGAAGAATTTGTGGGCCTTTAGCACCCAGCTCATTAACAAATCTAATTCAAACCTGAGCCTGTGATTTCCGTGTCAGAGGCCAGGCGGGGCGGGTTGGAGGTGGGGGAGACCACTGGGTGGGACCCGAATTTGTGCCCAGGGATTTCTACGTCTCACATCCTGGCCAGGATTCTCGGGTGTTGTTGAGGAAAAGAGTGGTTTTCTGAAAAAAAATCTTAATGCCCAGTCGCCAGTATCTTTTAGCCTTTCACCATCACAGCGAGTGAAATAACCTAAGACTGAAATCTAATTGGTTTTCTGCTTTGGGGTTTTTTACTGCGTTATAGGAAAAAGTGGCTAATTCCAGGTCCTCCGGCCCGGGTTCCAGCCCGGCCATGCTGGCTCCGTACACGCTCCCAGGGCCCCATCTGACAACAGCTTTTCTCTAACGGGGAACGATGGCAAGGGAGCAAGTCAGGAAGAATACTCAGCGTGGGGACAGAAAAGACGTCCCCGGGACACACAGAAGCCAACAGCCCAGAGCTGGATGGAGACTCCTGAACTGGGGGCTGCCTTCAACTTTTAGAAGAAACTATCCACCAATGTGAATGGATCGCAGACACTCGGCCATTTCTTTGCTCTGCCTGGTTCTGCCCGGGGAAGACCACCTCCCCCAGAACGGGCGTGTGCACGCACAGCCAAGGTCTCAAGGACGGATCCGGGGGTCCCACACTCAGAGCGGCGTCCGTGTCCTCTCCCCGCACACCCCCAAGCGGGCCTGGGTCTGAGGCCGCCGCCGCCCCGCCGGGCACACTCCTTCCCACCAGGCACACTCTCCCCACCCTGCACGAGACTCGACTCGGGAAGGAGAAGGGGGTCAACGCACTTGTCCGGGCAGCTGCGTGGGCACCTCCGGGGGCAGGCAGGTGGGCAGGGCAGCGGAGGTAGAGGCCACATGCTCCTCAAAGCTGTTGATGCGAGGCTTTTTGGTGGGCTCGGGGCTGGCTAGTGGGGTGACACTATTGCGTCTCATGAGCGGGTTAGGTCCCTTCTTTGCATCCTAAGCGAGACAAAGACAAAAGAGAGAAGGCGACAGTTACGAGGAAGGGGAAGTAAATAAGCCAAAAAAAAAAAATCCAAAACCAACCAAACACGTTTCTCTGCTTCTGGATTTCACCGAGACCACAAGCCCGACCACGGTGAACGGCCCTGGACCGAGGGGCTGCTGGCTCGTCCCGTGTCTAGAGCTCGGCAAGAACAAGGGATGATCTCTCCTTCCGAACCCCCTGCCCGATCATTCCAAGACACCCACTCAGACAGACACGATGTTCGCAAAGCAGGCGAGGGAGGAAGAGCAGGACGGTTCTGCACAGACAGTGATGCAGTTACAGCAGGGAAGAGATCAGAAGGACCTTGCTGCCAGCCTCCAAAAACACAGAGGCAGGGGTCCTGGGCGTGAGGCTCGGGCGACCGCTGGGGGCGGCAGGAGGGGCGGGGGGGAGCAGGTGTGGTGCTGGACCCCCTCCCACTGACCTCAAGCCAGGATCTTCACAGCTCCTGCTCCCAGTGAGAACACCCAGCTTAGGACAGGCAACGCAAGCCTCCGCCAGCCAGGAGACCAAAGATGCAGGAAACCGCCAGCGAGGGTCACACACTAGCCTTCCGACCAAGTGACAACTCCGGTGGAGTGGGGACCTCTGAAGTCCCCCAGGGCCTGTCACTCTGTAGCTCGTGGCCCCGGAGCCTGAGCTGGGGTCTGTCTCCATCAAGCCCCTGCCCTGCTCTGAACAGTGAAGCGTTCAGGGGCCACCAGAGCCCAGTTCGGGCCCAACCCCAAGAACCCGGCTGCTGGCAGCCCGGCGGGGAGGCTGCTACTCCCGGAAGGAGGGCAAACACGCATCCCGCCACCCCGGCTCAGGAGGCGCCGTCACAGCCAAGGGGAGCCGTCCGCCTTCGCTTCGCTCAACCAGCCAGGCAACTGCCATGGGAGCTGGGATTTTAATGCCAAAATCTTCTGGCCAAGCTCCTCGGGAACAGGGACAAGAACATCACACTTGGTGTAAAAGAAAGGGTCGGACCGATGCTGGCAGAGCGCTGGAGTTTGACAGTCGGTATAGAGTAAATTCAAACTTTCTTTCACAATGTACACTGGGCAGAACCCTGCGCTGCCCTTGGGAGGCCCAGCCTGGCTGACCACCGAATTCCAGACCCTACCCTAGAGGGGGCGTCAGGTGCGGCCAGGCACTGGGGTCTCCTGGAAAATCATTCCACCCGACATTGCTCCCATGGCTAACTCCCAAATCACAGCTGTGTTTCCCAGTCCCACCCCTTCTTCACTCTTATCGTCTTCGTGGGAATTCGGGACCTGAGTGCATGCACATGACTGAGCTGATCTGTGGGTCCCGTGACTCGAACCTGCAACCGTTTAGCTGCCCCAGAGGACAAGATGACAGTAACCGGGCTACGGTCACGTTTAAAAGAGCAAGAATGTCTTCCTCCTCAACACTCACTGCTCGGGTCAAGTGGTGGGGGAAGAAGCACGGCAAGAAAGAAAAGGAAGCCGATGCCGAGAAGCCACCAGACGGGCAGGGAGGAGCACGCGGATGCCGAGGAAAGGGAGGGCCGTCACGAGGGCCACTGTTCCAAACGAGACAGAATCCACCGACAGACACAGGCAGCCTTTACAAGCAAGCCGCCGGGGTGGGGGTGGGGGGGGTGGCGTCCCAAGTGCTGGCCCCCACTGGTGCCGCCGCTTGGCAGTATCCTTCCCAGAAGGAGGACAGGGCAGGGGTGTGCGGGGGGGGGGGCAGCGAGCTCGCACTCACCTCTGACCTCTCCCGATGCGTGCTCACGGACTCCACGTTCAGGTAGATGGATTCTACTCGGCAGCCTGGGCGAGGGCAGGGAAGAGGTCGGCTGCCGGTTAGAGGGGCCCCGCGCTCACAGCCTCACCGCCACCCCACCGGGGAGACCGGTCTCGGAGGGGCCGCGTCACCACACTCACCGTAAGCGACAGGCGTCAGCTTCAAGACGGCATGAAGGGGGCATTTCAGGTAGGGCATCTCCTCTGAGAAGGAGAGAAGGGCCCACGGTGAGACTGGAGACTTGAGGGGGGACATTCCCAGGCCCCAGTGAGAGCTTCTGCCATGTGGGGACCACGTGCAGAGGCCTCGCTGGGCAGGGTGTCCCCGTGCCCTGCAAGCCGGCCGGCCGGCCTGCTGCTCGAGGCAGGCAGCCCTACGAAGAACAGAACCGAAGCAAACCCAAACCCTCACACAATGAGCTGGAGTTAAAGAGTCAATTTCCCAAACAACTTAGGTGTCAGGATCCACATTTAAGTGTTAAGAGTAACGTCAGAGTTTTCTGGGCTGTTAACTCCTTAGAGGTGGGCTGCCTCTTCCCCACCCGACCCACAGCCCCTGAGACGTGGGGACACAGGGCTTCCGGGAGGCTGGTTCTCGAAGCCATTAAGCCCACCCAGCATCAAACCGCTCGAGTATCTTCCAGGGGCTGCAAGGACGCGCTAGGCGGGGTGGGGGGGGGGGAATGCAGCCTTTCCTCACCCCTGGCAGCAGGCTACCCCAGCTCGAAGGCCAGTTTCCTTTCCCTCTCTCCTGTGGGGGGGCTGTGACTGGCTCCCCACCCCCCTGACCTCCCGGGAGAGGGTGCATCGGAGGACCAGGCACCTGCGCTCTTGTCCAGGAAGTAGGCCAGGAGGCAGCGCAGGACGGCCTGGTGGCAGATGACCAGCACATTCTCCTGCCGCTCCAGCTCCATGATCACCGGCTCCAGGCGCTGGACCAGGTCTTGGTAGGACTGCAAGGCAGAGGAACGGGGCACCGAATTGGAGCAGAAGCCCGGCATCCGTGGCCACACCTCTCCCACTTATAAACCAGAGACCACACGATGGATCCTCCATCAACCTCCTCCCCGCCACCGTCTGTGTGCTGCATCCCTCCCGGGCACTGGGGGACCCACCCCAACTGCCCTCTCCCTCTCACTGCTCCTTCCTGACCCTCACCCTCCACCGGGAAAGTGAGGGAACGGGGCCCTGACACACACTACAGCGCAGAACAGCCCTGAACACGTTACACAGAGTGAAAGACCACAGAGTGTATGATTCCACTGACGTGAAACGTCCAGAACAGGGAACTCCAGGGACAGAACGTAGACTCACAGTTGTCGGGGGCGGGGGAGGAGGAACTGGGACTGACCACTAAAAGGCTGTGGTTTGTTTACAGAGCGATGGAACGTTCTAGAATTAGTGGTGATAGCTGCACAATATTGTGCAATATAAGAAAAACCACTGACCTGTACACTTTGGTTAAAATGGTGACTTTTATATGATGTGACTTTTATCTCAATAAAAGAAAATTGAAAAAGAAGAGGTAGGCCTGTACCTTTAAGACCACCGAGGTTCCCTCCACCCCCGGTCCCCTCTCTCACTAAGCAGGTCCCAGGGAACAAGGGCCTGGGAGGGACCAGGGACAGCGTCCTGGGCTCCAGGGAACTGACACGCTGAGCGGAAGAAAGGACCACAGACGGGAAGCACCCCTGCTGGGTGTCACCAGGCCGAGCCTGCGGAGACCCCAGAGCACCGCCTACAGCTGGACTCTCCATTCAGTGCTGCAGGCAGCTGCTCGCTCAGCCCGAGGGGGCTACACGGCATAAAGGTCCCTCCACCAGCATCGATGGAGTCAGTACAAGTGACCTGCCGACTTGTCTACCATGTCGCCCACGGTCAAGGGGGCCCTCGTGTCCAGTGAATCACCATCCAGGACTGTGTTTCTTTCCTGAATTGTCATGTACGTCATTAGAGAAACACATCTGTCCCTGCTGCTTGTGGGAAACACAACTGTGCTTCTCTTGGGGCTGTTTACAAGGTCCAACTCGGGAAGACTCGATTCAAAGGCAGACGGGCCAGGACGAGCATCGGGACAGGGTAGCGGGGTGGACACGGGGGCCCTTCCTCCCCGGAGTCACCGGTAACGGGTCCCTCCGGGTCCCTAGCAGCCCCCTTCCCCAGCCTCACCAGACACAGCAGCCTCAGAAGGACCAGCTCAGCTCCTTGCCCACAGCCCCCCGGCCACCTGCCCATCACTTGCCCAGCGCACACAGGCCCGAGCCCGAGACGCAGAGGGAGCGGGCGGCACACACCTCCCCGGTGGGGTAGCGGTAGTAGTACTTGTCCTGCTCGCGCAGTGCGTACTCCTCGGGGTAGGTGTCTTTGATCTCCTCGTAGGTCATCTCCTCACAGACACCCTGGCGGGAACACGCAGAGGTCACTTGAGGGAATACCCGCCACGGCCGCCCCGACCTGGCCAGCGCAGCCCCTGCAGGTGGGAAGCTCTCAGGATTCCCCGCGGCTCCCGGCCCCGGACTCACGGCGTCAATCTCGTTGAGCGCCTTCCACTGCTCGTAGGGGAGCTGCAGGGCCTCCGCCGTCTGGATGGTGCTCTTCAGCTGGCTGGTCCACACCTTGAGGTCCTTGAGGTTCTGCTCCTCCACAAACTTGCTCAGGGCATTGGCGAACTGGGGGGGTGGGGGGGGTGGGACGGCGGCCGGGATGAGGGGCTCACGCTGGACCACCAGCTCTGCCCCTCCCTCCCAGAGAAACAGTGCAGGGCCAGTCCCCGTGCACATCGGGGTCGGCCACACTGTCCTCACTGCTGGTGAGGGGGGCCTGGGAGCAGCCACTGCACACGTACCCCCTCCCCTCGGGCACACACACACACACACACACACACACACCCACCCCTCCCCACAGGCTCAGGAGACCCTCCACCCTCCCCAGACACATATATGTACACACACAGACACACGTGCATATATATAACCAGAGGAACACACACAGACATACATGCACATGTACACATGTACACACAAGGACACACGGACACAGGGACACACACACACAGAGACGCACACAGGGACGCACAGCCCCACCCCTCGGTTTCCTGCCCCATCCCCGCACTCCTCCTACCTTCCTGCCCCTGCTGGACAGGCCCGAGTCCCCTCCGATCTTGCCCTGGAGGTTGTGCTCGCTCTCCCCGTGCCGGCACAGGTAGATGGTGCGGGGCTGCACATGGATGTTCATCAGGTAGTACACGATGCGGCTCTGGATGTGGTCCTGGACCCTGTTCACCAGGAACCGCCGGCCCACGTCGATCACCTTGATCAGCGACAGGTCCCTGCACAGGAGGGCGACCAGCGGATCAGAACACTGGACAGCACAGCACAGCACAGCCCCGCCCCCGCCCCAGCCCCACTGCCGAGACTCAGCCCCAACTGATCCGCAGTGTCAGCTCCTGGGGACACGGATGGAACCTCTCTTCTCTGAGAGTCAGGGGGTCTGAGTCTGTAATTCCCGCAGAGGAGTGAGTGCTGGAGAGGCTGGCTGGCCTCCCAGAGCACAGGGAAAGAAAAGCAAGAGGATGGAAAAGAAAGCAAGGGAAATACCAAAGGACAGGAGCAAGATGGGGCTCAAATATTCACTTTCCACACTTGTACACAATGTCTAAAGCACCAAATATGTCATCAAGAGTTTTTTTTAAGATACTTAAAAAGAGAGTTTATAAAAGTATCCAGGAGCAAATGCTTCGTGGGAACATGAAGAATAATATTCAAAGCCCTAAAGTAGGTGGCTCGGATGGTCACCTCTTAGGAATTACCTGTCACATTTATCGGGGTCGAGGGGCTGGTAGCTGGCTTCATAGCAATTAATTCTCTTCATGAAATCGTCCATAGCTTCTGCTGAGTTGCAGTCTTTGTAATCCGGGCTGGAGATTTTCACTTCCTGTAACACCACAAAGAGGCAGCTGATGAATCACGCTGGAAGGCTTTCTGCTTAGAATGAAGCAGGATTTGGGGCTCGCAAACGGGGAAAAGCACAGACGGGCTCAGAATGATGATGACCCTAGCCAGCGTTTTAAGAGAAAAAAAAGAGATACGGCTGGGCGCTGAGTCATAACCCCATGCTTCCACGGGGAGAGCACCCAGGGTAGACAGAGCCTCTCAGCCTGGAAGGGCGAACACAGGAAATCCACGCGGATTCTAATGAACCCCTCTGAAAGGGCCCGGATTCGGGATCAATCCAGTAGTCAGGTCACCAGCAGACAACCCAGCCTTCAATTCAGCTGAGCTCCCCATAAGCACCTACAGCGTTCACCCCACCAAGCGGAGGTTGTCCGTAAGCAAAAGTGCACCGGGAGGTGCTGGCGATGCCCTGGTCCCACGTGCCAGGCAGGATTCTTCCTCCACTGCCCAGAGGTGGGGGCAGCACGAACTTGTCACCGGTGGATGACAAGTGGATGCTTCTCCACCTGGACTGCGTGTCCAGTCCTGCCCAAGGCTTGCTCTCATGGGACAGAGACGGAGGAGAAATGCCCCTCGGGCCTGCCATCCCCTATAACTGAACATTAGGCCTGAGCAACCTGGCAGGTTTCAGGGAAACCCAGGATTTGTTAATGCATGTGCTCTTTTCGTCCTCAACAAGGACCACAACCATAAAAGAGAGGCAGGCACGCTGCAAAATCCGAGTTCAGCGGGGAGTTTCATGGGTGCACGGTTACGGTCAGGGAAGATGAAAAAGTTCTGGAGGTGAATGGTGGGGATGGTTTCCCGACAATGTGAATGTGCTGAGTGTCACGGAGCTGAACACTTAAAAATGGTCAAAATGGTACCTTTTATATTATGTATATTTTAGCACAATTAAAAAAAAAAATCTCAGTTCACAAACCCCTTTCTCCAGCACAGCCTTTGCATAAAAAGCACAACAGAAAGGCCTAAAAACTGCAAAGTTGCTTTGAGGCTTCATCAGAGAAAGAGATCCCTGAACACGGAGGGTCGGGGCAAACAGATCCACGGATTCACAGGGGATGAGACAGAGTTTCTGGCCAAAGCGAGTGTAGACGGCTCACTGGGGAAAAACGATTCTGCAGCTGCACTCTGCTTCCCTACCAAGTGGAAATGGTAGAACCAAACCAAAGAAATACAGCAAAACCCTTTGTTTAGAGCATGGCAACTTCTGTTTCCTCATACCCTGAGCCTCTTCCTTTGGGGCCACTGAAACCAAGCTGGACTGATTTTCTACCATTTCAATAGCTCTTCCTGAAATATGAACTCATTTCTGAGAAATGCGTGTAAATATTCCCACTGCCTTGGAGAAAAGGCCCAACACCAAAAGCTAACTAACTCCCAGCATCCCTTTAAAGGATGCACACTTGTATATGGTCAAACTCTAGCATTCCCTGTAGAAGTGTCGGACCAGCTTTTCTTTACAGGTAACATCTTACTCTGATGTATTTAAGCTGGAGAAGAAATTATCTACAATATAAGAAACGGAACTGCGGTGAAGTCTTCATAGTAACCGTTTCTGTTTATGATCTATTGCTATCAAATAAAATTTAAGAATTAATCAAATTAAACTGCCAATTACCCTCAGTTTACCCGGGCAACTTCCCCTTGGTACAGGGAGAGGAGCAGGAAGATAGTTTAACCACCCACATTCTTCCCAAATTTGGGAATTCTGCCTTCTGTCTGCTGAGTCCCACGTGCTTTTGTCAATACACAACCATTCTTACCTACCAGGGGCCTTTACAGCAAGAGACCAGCCTGCTACCTCCTTTCCATCTGGAGGGGTGAGCTGCTCTTTGCCCTAAGCAGCCCCATCACCCCCCAACTGCCAAGCTCCTGCCACCAACAGAAGCTGTTCGAGGTCCCCCAATTCCTCTCTTATGTCCCACAAAGACAGCTTTCTGCCAACCGTCTGAAAGGACCTTGATAAAGCCAGTCCAAGTCATAAATGTGCTTTTAAGTTAAATACCGCTCTGTACTTCTGACCCCGCCCTGATCCCTCCTCAGACAAAATCAACAACCAGCTGGGACAGCCAGCTCGTTCTCAGGGTGGCTTCTCTGGGCTGACCCAGTCCCTCACTTTTCTCAGATTAGCACACTACAAAGGGTCTTACCATGATGTTGGAGGCCACAACTGTAGGATCATCACACACAGACTCAATGAAAAACACCTGGGACGAAGCAAGACAGAAACGCTAAGAAACAACAAATGTCGTAACACAAAGGGCCAACTTTGGTATCACTGTGATGTCACTACCATGATGGAGCAGAAAGGACCCCACTCATAAATCCCCAAATACAGAAAAAGGAACCAGCCACTCAGTCCTGAGTCCTCCGCCCCCGCCCCCAACAGAGGGATGCTCTCCCTCCCCCTCCCTAGTCGCTGTGACCCTAAGAGCCCCCGCCAGCCAGGCCCAATCTGTAGGCAGCAAAACCCAGGCAGCGGGAGGGGAAGGCCCGAGCACGGAGCACAGGAGCTCCAGACACGGGAACCAGCCGATCCCTCCGGGGCTTCCCTTGCTCCTGAGCGCTCCAAGGCGAGACAAGAAATCAGGCTCACCTTGAAATCATTTTCTTTGGCAAAATGAAGGATCATGTGTCTCCTCTCTCGAGTAGTATTGGTGGCATCAAAAACCTGGCAGGGAGAAAGAAGGGCAGTGAAGAGAGCCCAGTTGGAGTTGAACAGTGTTTACCAAACCACCAGAGGTGAGGCCTGGCACTTCCTGGGGCTCCAGGAGAGACCTCACCCTCCCAGGTCCCCCACTGCCTCCTGCACTCAAGGATGGAAGGGGAGGGGTGGGAATAGAACTTAAAGCAAAGGAACAACAGCCATACGCAGGGGAGGGAGCCCAAGGAAGGGACACTGGCTCCCTCGGCTGCAGCCGCCCCGGGTCCAGCTGCCTGTGCCCCCGAGTCCGCCCGACGATCACCTTCCTCCCGAGTCCCTGTGCTGCCCTTGCCCCCTGCTTCCCTCACAGCTCAGGCCAGACACCCGTCCCCACTGGAGATGTCCCCACACAGCTCTGTCTACATTCCCCTCCCCCGCAGGGCACCATCCCGCTGGGATCGGGGACAGGGCTTATACTCCAGGCTTACCGCAATTTGGCCCCCTTCCTTCGTCAGGTAACTTTTGACATCTCTCAAGGCAGCCAGCGCACACTGCCTGCAACACACAGAAAGAGCATGGGCGCGTCAGAGCCGGGCCATCGCAGGGGGACGCGCAGGCACCCCCAATTCACCCCAACGAGCAGGGTGACCTGTGATTCTACTGCTAAACTGCCCAGGCAGGCGGGACCGTCAGGCCCGAGGCCCCCGATGGGGGCCCCGCACACAGGGCTGCAGCACTTGGGACTCAGCCTCGTGCCGGCTGCACACTGAAATTCCCCTGGGAGCTTTCAAAACACGGATGCCCAGGTCCTGCCCACAAATGCCCACTGTACCCATCTGGGCAGGGCTGTGCCCAGCTCCCAAGTGATTCTAAAGTGCAGCTGTCACACTCTGGTTCCCTGGTCACTTTGAGCTGAAAAGAAAATCCTTTTCCAACGTAAACAGATGATTTTCCAGGAAAATGATTTAGTTCACTCCTAATGAGATGTTGTTGTCGGTCAGCGGGATCAGTGAGGCTCAGAGGCCGAGGGGCCCACGCTGATACACAAGGAGGGGGACCAGCTGCCTCTCTCTCACCCAACCTGGCGCTACGGAGCGCCCGTCCCCCTCTGCCCACCGCAGCCCGGGCCTCACTTGCGGACTTTCATGGCCTCCTCGTTGTCAGGGCGGAAGAAGTTGTAGGAGCTGTACTGCTTCACGGCCTCCCGGCGGTACTCGCCCACGTTGAACACTGGATGGAAAAGAAAGGCCCCTTAGCTGACCACGCTGACCACTAGAAGGGCCTCTCATGGTCAGGATCGCTCTTTCCAGAAAAGAAAAGCAAGCCAGCACACGACTTGAATAAGATCCCGATAAGACCCGGAAACCAGACAGTGGGCTCCGCGTCCTGTGCCAGCATCGCTTGGCCTGGAAGGCTGCCCAGCTCCCCCAGACCCAGCACCCTGCTTCTCCGGGGTCGCCTCCCACGGCCCAGCCTGCAGGCCGGCCTCTCCAGGCAGGGGCTGGAGCCTGAGCCTGAGAGCAGGTGGCAGCCGCAGGCCTAGTGAAAATCGGGGTCATGATGTCCGCCAACGCACTGGGAGTGGGGGGAGTGAGGGCTCATACCCATGGCCGGGGCCACAGCAGCCATTCTGCAGATCAGCAGCCCGCACCCAGGGTGGGCAGTGGGTGCTGAGCCAGCGCTTAGTGTAGGAAGCACTGCGCTGGGCACAGGGCGGGGTGGGCAGCAAATGTGAAAAATCAGTCCCCGTGCTCAACACCCCCCGTGTAGGTGGGAAGACCAGGCGAAGATTCGCAAAAATATAACCAATAGTACAGAGCACTTTATGACGGTCAGTGGAGGAGTGTCACAACTAAGGGCTTGGGGAACTTAAAGGAAAAGATCCGCACAGACTGCGGTGGTCAGAGAAGGCTTCTTGGAGGAGGTGAGGGCTGAGCTGGGCAGGACGCAGGGCAGTGGGAACCAGAGAGCAGCCAGTGACAAGAGACCCCCCCCCCCCCATACACAGCAGGGTGTGCATACAGGGTGGTGGGCGGCACAGCCGGAAAGGAAAGTGTGTCCCTCGACTACAGGGACAGCACCCTCCAGATGGCCCTGCAAAGAGAGTCCCAGCAGCTGGAGAGGGAAAGGCCATTCTTTTTTGGGGGGGCGGTCATGGCAAGCGGGAGGGTGCCCTCAGCCTGACAGCCCCGGCCTGGAGGCGCAGGCTCACCTTTCGTGGGGACGCCAATCCAGTTGAGGTAGCGGGTCAGCTTCTTGGAGATGTACGTCTTCCCCCGGGCGGGGAGGCCCACCATGACAATCACCGTTGGGGAGTTGGTGAGCTTCGGCCCACAGGCTGGGGAGAGCAACACAGAAAGGGCCATGAATAAAGCAGCCAGCGGGGCCCACAACAGGCTTTAAAGAATTCCACGGGGGACTTTTCCCTGGCAGTCCAGCAGTTAAGACTCCGTGCTCCCAATGCAGGCGGCATGGGTTCGATCCCTGGTCAGGGAGCTAAGATCCTGCAAGCCTCACGGTGTGGCAAAAAAGAAAAGAAAAGAAAGAATTCCATGGACACACGGCTTTCATTCCCACCTTGAAGCCCCTACATTTTACAATCCAGCGGGACTGGGCCCCTGGTGGCCAGAACCCTTGGTCACACAGCTCTCTCTTGCTCTGAGGTCCACACGGCAGGGATCCCAAATTCCCAGCCTGACACCTGAGGGCCCAAAACCCAGCCAGGAACCAATTACTAACCCCAGAGCAGAAAGCACCCCTGGGGGTGTAAGGTTCACCAATGATGATGAGGTTATCAGTAGGAGAGGTTGTTTCAGATGCAATATAACATGTAAATCGAGGCGGCAAGTAGGAGCCCTGGGGGGCGGGGCCCCAGCGGTGGCCAAATTACAGACAGAAGCCTATTGCCTATTTCCCCACCGCCATGCACGAAGTCTGCATGGCCTTCCTAAAATAAGTAATTTTTAAAAGGCAATTTTCACAAGTAAGAGTTTATCAAATGGAAGTAGGTCAGGGACCCGGAAGGCTGACTCCCACAAATTTATCTGTCCCTGAGACTCTCCTGCCCTTTCCTCCTCCTCCCCTTCCAAGTTCAGGCTGACACCAGGTCACATGGGCCCCGGCAGGGCCCCCGGAAACCCAGAGGGTCTTGCCTGTGAATCCCCTCCTGACTTCGCTGCTGAACCACTGTCCCATGTTCCTCAGAATCTCAACAAAACAGCAGGGAGTGAGGTTTTCACTGGGTTTGAAGAAAGCAGTCCAAAGAACCCTGTTCTGGACATTTCAGGGGCAGTGTTTCCTTGGCTGGTGTCTTGCCCCTGAGATTCTCCGGCATCCTGGTGACGCGAGTGCTCTCGAGCCTGGGGCTGCCCATGGGAGCCAGAGACCAGCCGTCTGCCCTCCCCCTGACCAGCAGAGGGGAGGCAGGGAGGGCCGCCAGGCCACTGACAGCACAGGCTTGAGGAGACGCCTCCTCTTGAGCTGGACACCCCAACACAGCCCCGTGATGCTGGGCCTGGGGGCCAAACTGAGGTCACGTGTCCAAACACTGGCGATGCTGTTCCAGGGTCTACCCCTGGACCTGCAGGCTGGGGCCACAGAGGCAGCAAGCACCGCACACAGGGGCTGTGTCTCCTTTCATGTTTCTAGACCGTCGGTGACCTTCTCCACGCAGAGCGAGGAGGAGGAGGCCAGGAGACACTAGGGAGCCACAGAAACCCTTGGCTGGGATTCCCCAGCAGCCATCGGCCGGGAACAAACAGGTTCCTAGAAAACAGAGGCCATTTCCCTGCCCTGCGTGAGCACACGAGTGGGGCAAAGAAGTACCCGTCAGCCATGTGTCACTCTGGCAACTGCAGGTGACACATGAGAAAGTGAAAGTGTCCTCGCTTGTGCCTGGAAACAATACTTATTTTGCTCACCCTTCCCCCAAGCCACCGGTTTTCCCCTGGTCTTATCTGATGTCCCCACGTGCCACTGCTCTCAAGAGCATCCAGACACACACAGAGACAGACGTGCACGCGCACACACACACACACTCTCAGCTGTGCACATACATGGAATACTTTTGTTGGACTCATGCCAAGGAAACAGAGACAGAGGCTGACCGATTTATCAAATTGGGGATTACTTCTATATCCACTAATCGTATGCGCAAATCTCCTCTGGCAGTAGACACTTTGGGAGGAAAAAAAAAAAAAACCATAAAGACATGGCAGAGTACATATCTGAAGCCAAAAATTCAAGCTGGATCTCAAACCCAAACAAACCATCCCTCCTTTGTCTGGCGAAGCAGAAATGATTCCTCTCTTCCTTTGGCTTCTTGCATGAGATTCAGAGAGCTGCCAGAGGGATGGCCAAAGGTGCCTGCAGCTGCCCCTCCGCGCAAGGGTCCCCAAGAGAGAAGGGAAACCACAAAACCTTGTGGCTAAACCTTCCGGTTTTACTCTTCTTCATTCCTGCCCCCTCTTTTTTTAAACTCACAACACAGCTCAAGTGCTTTCATGGTCCTATAATCACCTGCCTCTGCTTCAGTTCCCCTCTGACTCTCAGTTTCTTTTTTTCTGCAGACCTTTTTAACCCTCCCACCTCTCATACCTTCCTCCCTGGAGCTCTGCCTTTTCATCTTCCTCCCCAACAGCACAGGGGTTTTCACAAGATTTTCCAAAAAGTACTTGTGTGTAAGGGGATACACAGAGGTTAGAGGGGTAAAGAAGCAATCGTCTGAAGCCCCTGGACAGAGGCTGCATTCGCAGGTTCCAATTCCAGCCCTGCTCCCTGACTGAGCTGCTAACCTCTCTGATCGATGTAACCCACTGCCTCAAGCAGGCAGGACAGCTGTCCTGGCCCACGGTACAGACACCACAACACAGGCTCAGAAAATAAAAGAAACCAATGGAAGACACTTTGCCACTGCTCCCATACCTCCTGCAAGCTTTCTTCTACTCAGAGGCGCTCCAAAATGTTAACCTCAAAAAGATGCCACATCACTTGTGCTCTTTCCCTACGAGTTGGTAAGTCATGTTTCAGTGCCGAGTTTCAGGGAAACTAATGGAAGACCGACGGCCAAGCTGCAGCTGTAGACAGGGCCAGTGCTCAGGATGGCCCCATGGAAGTTCCACGGCCGCGTGTCTACAGTAACCATGGCAACCTGCTCCCCGGCCGCAGCCAGGCAAGGGCAAACCACATGCTGCACAGGAAGCCCTGCTGTGACCCTGCGGTGATGCCACTGCCCAAGAAGGGTTCTCTGGGGAATGGGTCCATGTGATTGGCCCTGGACAGTGCTCCGCTGGACACAAACCCTCTCCTGAGATCACACCAGCCCAGAGAGTCTGCTTGGTCCGTGTTAAGAATACACATCTAGGGACTTCCTTGGCGGCCCAGTTGTTGAGACTTCGCCTTCTGATGCAGGGTGTGTGGGTTTGATCCCTGGTCAGGAAGCTAAGATCCCACATGCCTCACGGCCAAAAGAGCAAAACATAAATCAGAAGCAATATTGCAACAAATTCAATAAAGACTTTAAAAATGGTCCACATCAAAAAAAAAAAAAAAATCTTTAAAAAAACAAAACAAAACATCTAAGTGAACTTGCCCCAGGCAGGTGGGCTGAGGCTCTGCGGGGTAGGGAGACCCCAGCTCAGCAAAATCTCTTTTCAAAGCTCTTCTGGACTATGTGGTGGATGCCAAACTCATTCATTGCTTTGCACGCACATTTTAACTCGCGCCTAACCTTTGTGCAGCGAACGGCCCTCCCAACCCGACACGCTCTCTGGCAGAGAGCGAGGGATGGGCATTTTAGTGAATCAGTTGACAACACAAAAGCATGGTGGCTGAGAGGGTCTAGAGCCAAGCAGAGTTCAAAGCCGGGCCCTGGCGCTTCCTCGGGCCGTGGACAAGTTACTTGATCTCTCAGGGTCTCGGTTTTCCCTTTCTGTGAAATGCAGGGATGCTTCATAAAGGTTCTCGGGAGGATTAATCACAAGATAATATGTGTAAGATACTTGCTACGTTGGCCTCCATCAGCCATTAAGGCTTCATCATCCCAGACACGAGGGAACTAGGACCCACAAGTGAAGGAGGTCCCCCTGCACAGGCGGTGAGGGACAGACCTGGGGCTCACCTCGGTCTTTCTCACCCGAAATCCTTCAATCCCTCCTTCCTCAATCAGCGGTTCTCAACCAGTGGCTGAACCTAAGAAGTTTTTTAAAACCAGGAGGCCCGGGCCCCACCTGCAGCAATTCTAACTTGGTGTGGGGTACCAGCATGCATTTTTTTTCCAAAGTCTCCCCCAAATGATTTTAATGTGAAGTCAGGGCCAAGAATCACCTCTATAAATTATAGTGGCCACCCAAGGATAAGGTCAGGATTTCTCTGGAAGGTTTCCTTCCCTTCCTTCCCTCTTTAAGTTGGAAAACCATCAGTGGAGCTAAGCCCCTGCTGAGATGAAACCTTCTCTCAGCAGACAGTACACAACCTACTTTACAGAGATGAGGAAACTGGATTCTGAGTGGGGAAACGATAAGTAGGTCCAGACCTGTACACAGAACTCTCAGCTTTCTGTGATGACAAACAGAAAGGATCACCAGCTCTTGCCAGTCGAGAATTTACTTCCTTGTCCATTTAGCTGATTCACCAAGTCAGTAAGTCTCCCTGAGTTACGGTCTGCACTTGAAGGAAGCTGCAGGTTTTGTAAGAAGCATTTACCGCCATGAAGGTGTAGCAACGGGGCCCCTAACCGATGTGTTTCAGAGGTGGAAATACCACCAAACGAATCAATCTGGGGCTCTGTACCATGCTTGTTTGAGTGTTCTTTATATATCAGCAGTAGTGTTTCCCCTGCCCTCTTGTAGTTTTCACATCTCAGAGGAGGCTGCTGTAGACCCCCAACTAGGACAGCACTCAGAACGACGGGAACAGGTTCAGAAGGGAGAAAATCCACCCAATGTTCCAAATGCCATGAAAGAAGGGGGGAGGGGCAGGGAATCTGGAAAGACGCCAAGAAGGGATACCCTCTCTTCGCTATTGGACGAGAGACAAATGTGACTATATAAACAGAGACAGACACTGCTACTTAAAATAATGGCATGCAAGCAGTAAATATCCAGGGTACAGATATTTTCATAAGAAAAAAACATAACCCCACAGCCACATGCAAGGATTCCAGGAGTGGGCGGGGACAGGAGACTTAATCCATCAGCTTTAGCAAGCCCCCCCCCACCTCAAGCCGTGAATTGTTCCGACAGGGATTTTCAGGCAAATCTCTCATCTGCGTGTGAGACGTGCAGACTGATAGATTCTAATGGATGGGTCCCTGCAGCCTGGAGGAAAAGCATGGCTGCATACTTGTGTCTCTCACAATCACGCGGCTGAGCGGATGCCAGCCAATCTCAGCACCCCGGCACCGGCTGGACCTCCCAGTCCTCACCCCACCGTGAACCCCAGGGGACGACTAAATGTGTGTGTGCATTTGTATGCACATACATACAGGCGTTTAGAGAACCAACCCATATTTGTATGACCCATTACAGTTTACCGAGCACTCCATAAATATCTTTTATTCAAAAGTCAAAAAGGCTGGGGCTGTTTCTGCATCTCGCCATCTCCCTCAGGATTTCAGGCGGGGCATTCCTCACTACCAATAGGTTTTACAGAAATACAACCGGACCGTGGTCAGCCTGTTCAGCGAGCTATGTAAGAGCATACCTGAAAGGCCGGCGGAACAAGACATCTGCAAGGCCCCCAGTCCTCGGCTACCTCGTAAAGAAGCCTAGCTGTCCTTCAGGCTCCTGTAGCCTGCTGGACCTGAGGGGTCAAGCTGGTGGAGGAGCCCCCCCCACCCCCAGTGTGGGGAGCACCTGGCCAGGTCCCCATCAACAGGACGACCTAGGAGCACCCCGGGGCCAGCTCTCCCAACCTCCTGGGGCAGGTCCGGGGTTGGTGGGGGGCGGGGGGGGGTGTGTGATTCACACCCGGGCAAAGCCTGGGGAGAGGAGCTGTCACCGTGGCCTTGGTGACCATCCCCTGAAAAACGTGACAGCAGAGAAGGTCAGCAGGCCACCTAGTGCTCAGGCTCTGTGGATACCTAAAAGCCACCTGGAGGGTTTGCACCTGGGAGCCCACGTTTACCTCTCAGGCAACCTGACCTGACCTGGAGCAAAACACCACTGTCTTGGCCTGGCCACCTGATAGGCTCCTGGGCGGGTTCCCTGGAGGAGTGGTGTCGCCTTCAAACCACCCTTTTAAGAGGTGGCTCTCTCCCTGGCTGGGGACGGAGCCCAAGGTAAACCTTCCCAAAGCATTTATGGGCCACCGCGGACAGTGCGAGGAGGTGAACTGCCAGCAAACTCCGAGCTCAGTGAGTGTCTGTGCGCGCGCGCGCACGTGGGAAACGTTGCCAACTGTGCAGTCACCCATCCGCAGAACCCCCACCCAAAACCTGCACAAAGGCTTGGTTCCAGACAGCTCTCTTGTAGGACCCAGCACAGGAGCTAGAGGTGGGAGCGGGCAAAGGAAGAGAGGAGGGAGGAAGACAGCAGTAAAGACAGAGAAGACAGAGGTAAAGAAGAGAACTAGAGAGAGGAGATTAGAAATTCATAGAAAGGAGGAAAGAAAAACAGGAGATATATAAAGAGAAAGAAACATATAGAAAGATGGAGTGAGCGGGGGTGGAAATATAGAGATTGAGAGATAAATATATAGGAGGGAAAGGCGAGATGGAAAGAGGTAAAAAGGAGGGAGGGAAGGAGGGGGAGAGAGAGGAGGGGAGGTAGCGACGGACAGAGAAAGGGGGCTGAGACCCGAGGAGGCGCGGTGGGCGCCCGGGAGCGGGGCCCGGGCCGGGGAACACGCCGGCGTCCCTTCCCACGCCTCCCCAAAGCGGAGACTTTCTGCCGCTCTCCGCGCCTCCCGTCCCGTGCGCTCGCCGTTTCCGGGTCCCTCTGCGCTCCCGGCGCGAGCGGAGTGGAGCTCCGCGGAGACCCCGGGCCGGGCCACAGCGCCCCTGACGCCGGCCAGGGTAGGCGCAGCGCCCGCGCCGTCCCCGCCTCGCGCCGAGGCCGGCGGGGAGGAGCTGGGGGCGCCTGGGCCGGGCCTCGGGGACGGCGTGGAGGGCGGCGCCCGGCCCGCCCGAGCGCGCCGGAGGAGGGGAGCCGGCACAAAAGCGCCCGGCCGGCGCCCGCCACACAATGGCCTCGCTGTCCACACGGCGCGCCCTCCCCGGCAGCCCGGCCCCGCGCACGTCTGCACTCACATCTGGGCAACGAGGGGCGGTGGTCGACCGGGATCCAGATCTTCTGCACCCGGCTCTGAGTCAGCTCCAAGGGCATCTTCTCAGCCAAGACTCGGCGGCCCTCCGCCCCTTCTGAAGAATTCGGACTTGGGGAGGAGAGCGATCTGGAGACCCCCGAAACAAAGGGGGGAGGGGGTGCGTGCGCGAGAGCGCGGCTTTTTGGAAACGTGCTTTGTGCTAAATCACGGACGCTCGCCCGAGGCGTGAGGCTCCCAGAGAGGGGCGGGAGGGCTGGGGCTGCACCCGCAGCTCCCGCAGGGCTGGACTCTTCCGCTCGGGAAGCCCCGGGATGCTCGGAGCGCCGTGACAGCCGCGGTCCCCGTGTGCCGGCTCGAGTGCGCCGCGGTCCCCACCAACTCGCCTCCTCTCTGGCTCTGCTGGGATGCCCAGCGCTCCTCCCGGGCTTTTAAGAATCCGGGCCGGCAGAGACGCACACGTCAGCCCCGGGGCGGGGACGCATTCCTCGTGTTCCATCCCCCTTTCACGTGGAAGGAGGGTGGCCCAGCCAGGAGACAGCCTGCTGGCGCCCCCTGCAGGCCGGCGACATCGGCGCGCCCGGCTACTGAGGTCCCTCGGATAACGCCCTAAACCAGCCCTGGCTGAAAGTGCTACTCCGTGAGCCTCCTCCTATCATCCCCTAAAAGCGACCTGCACAGTTTCCCAGAATAATCACCTCAACTGCGCTGGGAGGAAAGAAACAGCACCGTCCAGTGTGGTCCACGGAGCCCCTCTGCCGAATCTCCTGGCATGCTTAATGCATCCTGCTGACTCGGGTCTCTCTGGGAATGGGACACCCATACTCTGCATTTTTAGCACGAGCTCCGGGTCAGGCACAGTCAAGGTGAAGACGCGGGTTTAGGGTTAAAGGTTGCAGAGAGGTTAGAGGGGACCCGGGGGGGGGGTGTCTCTGCCACCCTAGAGGGAAGCCAGAGGGAGGATGCTGAGAGCGCCTGTGGGTCACTCCTTGCCGGAGCTGCTCCCTAATAATACCTGTGAGTCACCCACCACGGGCCCCGCCACCCACGGGGAGAGGGCTTCCCTGGTCCTTCGTCCTCACCCCGCCCAATTTCCTGAATTCCTTAGAAACCCCAACTTGTGCTGAACATTGCTCCCCCAACACCCAGCCCCAAAGACCTGGAACCCCGGGTCCCGGAATGCCGGGCACGAGGAGGGGGTGGGAGAGACCCGGAGGCTGGACCAAAATGGAACGTGGCATCTTGGTTTTCACGGTCACCGTTTACAATATTTTCGATATACCTTTATCTCTCCGAGTAGAAGAGTAAATAAAATAGATCCTATTCCGACGTGAAATTCATGACTTGACTGCAAGCCCCGGAATAACTATTGGGAGGCGCCACCATGATTGTGCAAACCCCTAAAATTCGTGCCATTTAACCGGCGCAGCCCTACTGCATCTCTTCCTCGCCAGTTTTTGGTGTATGTGTCCCTTCTGCATCCCCGGTCCCCACAGCTTTGCATCAGCAGGCGACATGTGGCAGTCGTGTAGTCAGGTCGGTGGCCGCCCTGTGAAGATCTGGGCTGCTTTGAGCGGGGGCTGCCGCCCGCACGGGGCATGGCATGTATGTGACTTTGGAATGCGATGCCTCGGTGCGCAGCGCGGCCCTGCCCTGCAGAGGTGTATCCCTCACGCTGGGCTGCGCCGTGATTGGAAGGAGGCGGCGCTCGCTGAAACCCACACCGCCACGGAACAGTCTGCGCAGAGGCTGCCACACGTCGCTCACGTACCGCATGGCTCGGCTGGGACGGCGCCCGCTCCCTGGCGGCCGTCAAGCGGCTCCCGCCTGCCCCGCCCCCCCGGCCTCCCCCTTCCCCTCACCCCAGCCCGCCCAGAGGCGGGGAGCGCCCAGCGTCGCCCATCGGGCGGGTGCCCCAAACCACCCCCCAGCCCGACCTCCACCCCAGGCACACCCCCAGTCCAAGCATCCCCCTCCCAGCCCGCCCAGGGTCGCGGAGCGCCCAGTGTTGCCCACCCGGCGGTACCCTCGACCCCTTCCCCCCCGCCCCGCGCCCCGACGCCCACTCTAGGCACCCTACTAGCCCGGGCATCCCCCACTTTCCCCGCATCCCAGCCCAGGGACGAGAGTCGCCTACCGAAAGGGTGCCCTTGACCTCCTCCTCCCCCCGCCCCGCCCCCACCCTGGGTACCCCCCCACTCCCACCCCCACCTCCCTCTCCTGAGTCCCTGCTCTCCTCCCTCCCACAGCTTTGCTGACAGTCTGGTTTCGGCGCTTGGGCAGCTGTTCAGAAACCCGAGTGCACTGCATTTGGACTTGTTTTTCTGTACCGGGAGCAAATGCCAGAGATGACACCCTATAGCGCCCCAGGGAGAGTCCCACTCCACTCCTGAAATAAGAGTGGTCTGATCCAAAGAGGAAAATAGCAGCGAGGGAGCGCTGGCGCCCGCGCCGGAAAGTCGCTGGGGCCAGGGTGGGGACGGCTGCAGCCCTACAAGCTTGCACACTTGTCTCTCCCGGAGGACCCAGTGTACCTGGTGTACCCGCGTGCCTGTACTTGCCCACCGATTTTTTTGCACACGCTGAAGGGCAAGGCAGGGGATGGCGGTCCAAGCTTGAAAACAACTGTGGGTCTCAGCTCAGCAGGAGAGCGGTCCACACCAGTGAAGGCACATCTTTAATCTCATCATCTGGAGGATGTGTCTGACCAGGGTCCAGCTCTGAGGGCGCCAGGCGGTTGACGTTCCTCGGAGCTTCTAGCTAAGTATTCACACTCCACACCCAGACCTGGTGCCTTCCCGGCCCGGGTGTCGGTAATGCCTAGAGCCTTAGGCGTTCTGGCTGCAGAGCAGAGACTAAGCTCCCTCGTCGCCTCCTACACCTAATGGGGGCCAGCAAATGGAAGTTTCACGTAATCCCCCTCCCACTTCTGATATCTAAGTGCAAACAAACTGGGAACGAGTGGGGGGCTAGGACAAATTTACACTTTAAAATAAAGGGGGGGTAGGGCAGCTAGAACTGGTGTGGCCCTTGCAATCCTCAAGTGCCATACATTAGCGTAGCATCCTTCTGCAAGCTAACACTGATTCACTGCAATGCCGTTTACAAACAACCCAACTGCATCTGAACTCCAAGAACGTACTGGTTCGGTGTTTACTGTTTTAGACATCCACCTCTTTCCCTAGTTCTGCTAACGACCACATCTGTATCCAACTATCCAGGGCTTTGACCAACTCCCCCCAAGCCGACGATCAGAACGCCGTCCTTCAGAAAAGGCAGCAGAGAATGTAAAAATTCCTCGAATACGATGATGGTTTTACAGATAGGACAGCTCCAAGTACTGGGGCGGGTGGGGGGGATTCTATGACCCGTGGTCCTAGGCATTATTAAGGCTAGAAGGAATTTTCCAGATAATCCAGTCATCCTTTTAAATGAGTAAAGGGAAGTTTAGCGATTAGAGGGGTTAGAACTAGGCCAAAGGTCAAGGAACCCAGCCAGTTAGGACCCTCTACTTGACACAGTGGGCAGATGGCCCCCAAGGGACTTGTGATGACTACAGCCTGATCTGGGGGTGCTGCGTGGAGTCCTGATGAGGGGCAGAGCACACTGTGACTCAGACCACCTCACCCAGAACAGCTGAGTGGTCTGGCAGGAGAGAGCAAAGAAAGCCCTTCTTGCACAGTAGTGCCTGGTGCGGTGCTTATTTATAGCGAATTCCTTAGCTAGCTCCAGACTCAGAAAGGATGGTGGGGGTGGGTTTTCTCCATGACCTCTCTCTTCTCAGTTCCCTCTGCCGGCCAAAGGCATCTAACTCTCACCCCTGCTCCCCGATGCTGCTGTAACTTCAGCCAAAAGCAACCCCGTTTCCACGATCAGAAGCCAGTGAGCCAGATTTAAACGTTGAAACCATGCTGGAACCTACCTCCTTCTGTCCAGTGAGAGGAGGCAGAACAAGCCATGGCAGGCGTGAGCAATCAGAAGTTGCTAATTAGACACAAAGTGTCATCATTTGCTCCTGCGAACAATCCTGTCTGAGAGAGTGAAGAGAGACGCCAAATAAAAGACTGAAATAAGCCCTTACCTCACCGCCCATCCAAAGCCAAAGACAGGGGAGAGGGCGACATTTTGGGTTTTTTTCTAAATAAAATGTAACTCATGTGAATGGGAACACAGGCACGGACGTCCACACGATGCCACATGGCAGGTTAAAAACCCAGTTCAAAACTTGCACACACAGGTTTATAGCAGCTTTATTCATAATCACCAAAACGTGGAAGCAGCCAAGATGTCCATCAGTAGGTGAAACGATAAATAAACTGTGGTGCCTCCAGACAATGGGATATTATTCAGTGCCCAAAAGAAATGAGCTGTCAGCCACGATAAAGACATGGAAGAACGGTAAGTACATATTCCTAAGTGGAAGAAGCCAATCTGAAAAGGCTACAGACTGTATGATTCCAACTCTATGACATTCTGGAAAAGGTACAACTATAGTAAAAAAGATGAATGGTTGCCAGGGGTTGGGGGGAAAGAGGGATGAATAGGAGCAGCACAGAGGATTTTTAGGGCAGTGAAACTGCTCTGTATGATCTTACAATGATGGATACATGTCCTTATACATTTGTCCAAACCCATTAAATATACAACACCAAGAGTGAACCCACAGTAAACTATGGACTTTGAGTGATAATGATGTGTCCGTGTAGGTTCACCCTAAGTAAAAATGTACCATCTGGTGAGCAACATTGATAACAGGGGAGGCTGTGCGTGAGTAGGGGCAGGGGGTACATGGGAAATCTCTATACTTTCCTCTCAATTTTGCTGTGAACCTAAAACTGTCCTAAAAAATAAAGTCCATTTTAAAAACATCATTCCTCTTCTACAAATGTCACGTACACTTTTCTCCAAATGAGGGGACTTACCGATCTCATTACGAGAGTATCAGGACAGTTAAATGCGGCCATGACCTGGCTCTGGGTGAAGCGTCACAACTGAAGTCCTACTGAACCAGCAAGTTTCCTTTCCTTCTGCGCAGTCCGCGGTCCTCCACTTCCTGCAGGCCTTTCCTCTTCTGAGTGTACGCCCCTGACCTTGGGACCACGCTATTAAAACTGCCCCTGGGTGTTTCACACTTAGCATCCCACCAGGCTCCTGTTTTGAGAGTATTTTACACTCCCTGTCAACCTCCTCACCCTATATCAAGACATATGTTATTTGTGTTTAAAAGTATTACTTTATGACTTCAGAATATGTGTGCTTTTTAAAAATCAGATATTCTGTAGTCTAGTTAACAGTCCTGTACCAACGTCAATTTCCTGGTTTTGATATTTTACTACAGTCATATAAGAGGTCACCATTAAAGGAGGCGGGGTGAAGGGTTCATGGGACTCTACGTACTATTTTGTAACTTCTTGTATTTCAAAATAAAAAGTTTTTAAAAAACTCCCCAAATTTTAAATCGATGATAGCTCAGTTTGCTCAAATTCTGGAGGAAAAAAGAAGAAGAAAAGCATAGATGGTATAGATCCAGGCTTTGAGGGAGAAGGGAACTGACGGAAAGGTAGCCAAGAACTCTGTAGTGATTTGCATGTGTTCCTAACACCTTTGCTTCTTGCAAATGACACAAATATACAAACAGAATTTGCACAAATCCTGCACCTGTGGAAAAACGGAATCAAGCTCAAGCTGTGTTTTACTTGGGGTGGGGGGATGATTCTATTTCTGGGCTTTGCGTAGATCGTCGGGAGAATATTGGTGGGTTTGTACTCTTTGTTGTCACCAATTTGCATGCACAACACAAAATAAAGAGAAGACACATGCAGAGTTCAGCTGAGGACTCCAGACGGCTATGCTGAGCCTGTCTTTCCCGGAGGGAAGAGGAGCCACAGAGATAAGCAGCTCACTGTGCATCTTCTGGCACATGTAATAGATGCTCACAGGCAGTGGCTGCGTGTCAGACACCGAACAGGCTGCACCGGAACCTCAACAAGCTCGGGTCCAGCCAGGAAGAGCAGGTGATCACACAGCTGTCATCAAGGTGTTCCGTGCTCCATCTCGCTCCGGGTATGACAAAGAAAGATCTCCCACGCCCAAGAGCTTGTAATTGAAGACCAGAGGGGGAAATGTACACGAATTAGAATACAAGCGGGGAACTAAGAGAGAGGTGTTGGGTAAGATTATGCCAAATGCAGGCTCAGGGTAAAGTCCAGGTTGAGGGAATAAGGAAAATTTGCATGTAATGGGGGCAGATCCGCTGGGAATTTCATATCCATTTCATTGTCCTTCAGCCTTTCTCTGCTAAGCCCAAGAGCAAACATGGAACTAAAAGTCAGTATCTCTCATTTCTTCCCACATGAAACAAGTATTCACTGAAAGCAACTGTCCCGGGGTCTCCAGAGTCAAGTGAGATGTGGTCCTTGTCAGAATTATGAATTCATTTGTGAATTTCACAGTGTCCCTAACACACAAACACACACAGACACGCACACGCGTGTGTGCGCGCGCCCCTACCTTTTTCCCTTAGAGTTAATGAAACTGAGGCTCAGAAATATTACATTACTTCCCTGTGATCACATAGCTAATAAGCAAAGGAATAAAAAACGAGTTCTCCGGCTAGGCTGGTATTCTTTCAAGTGTCACCCAAAAATAAGAATCGTCTTAAGAAACGATTATGAAGATTAATAACTAAAAACTTTCAAATGAACCTACAATGTAAAGTGCTACTTAGCATATGAAGACAGAGAGATAGCCTCCCAAAGAGTCCCAGCCCTCATACTGGGACAGCCTCGCCTACTGATGCAGAAAAGGCTCATGGTCGACACCACAGCTGAGCTAATTTAAAAAGAAATTACTATTTTATGAAATAAAACTGTCAGCTTTAAAAAATTTTTAAAAAGAGGTAGAGGAGGCCTTGGGCTTTCTGTGTACTTCTCAAAGGTTTTCAGATGTCCTAATTGATTAGCCAAGGGAAAGAAGAAAAGAAAGATCCTATTTCTCAGACACTATTCAAATTCTTCGATAAGCTTCGAATCTCTATTGTTGATAATACATCTTTACGGCCAGGCCGTCAACAGCACGACATCACCGTAGCAGCAGGGCAGCACTGGCCCACAGGAGCGACAGCCTTGGCTTAAGATTTTCCAGTTGCGAGAAGAAACCGGAGAAGCTAACAGCAGCACTAGATCCTAGGTAACCTCACATAGCCCAGATACTGTCCCTTCAACACGTGCTGTGACAAGTTGGCGAGATGGTCCACATTCCATTTTGTGTCCTGCATCTTCGGTCGCCCTTCCAGGTATCTGGAGTAAGAGGCGTCCAAGTGGAGACACACGGACAGAGGCGCTGGGGTAGGATCTGGATTCAGGGAAGAGCCAGGTGGGTGGCACAGAGAGGACAGGAGAGTGAAGAGGGGGCGGGGCAGTCAGGGGGCACCTTGTGGACCATCAGGACGACTGGCTCCTGTTCTGAGAAAGAGGAAGTCCCCAAAGGGCACTGAGAAGGATGACCAAGAGGACGGGAGGGACCTTCCTCGCTTTCACAGCTGTTTCCATCCCGAGGGGCCTGGAACAGAGCTGGGCTGGTGGCACGTATCCGTCAACACTGGTTGACAGAATGCATGTTTGGTTAAAGACTGGCCTCTGGGGACTTCCCTGGTGGTCCAGTGGTTAAGACTCCGCGCTCCCAATGCAGGGGGCACGGCTTCGATCCCTGGTCAGGGAACTAGGATCCTGCATGCCACAGTGGCAAAAAAAAAAAGACTGGCCTCTGGTTACGGTGCTAAGAACAGGTTATAATAAGCAGGTAATGGTCTTGGGATCCTGGAATAACCGTTAGCTCCAGGATCTCCACTCTGGGTGTGTAAGGAAGATGGGGTCAAGGGGAGCTCAGGAGACAGGCCCCTGCGTGGAGACAGTTTCTCTTCCACTCCTCCCGCAGAGAGCATTTATCCTATGAAACTAGAAGAGGAGACCAGGCCAGAAACCTTTATTCTGGAAAATTCCTCTCCAAGGCTTTAAAACAAGAGGCGGGGGTGGGGTAGAAAAAGATCAGGGTGCTGAAACCCATAACTGGATGTTGGGATCCGTAACCACACTATACGTTGTGGTAAAGGGTCCTCAGATCCTGAAAAAAGTTGCCGTCTGCAGTGAGGATAAATTAATGGGTACTTTGCTGAGAAACTATGTATCAGCTTCTGATACATAGCTCCTGCCAGCAGCCCTGACAGGAACCCACATGCTCCTTTCACTGCCCCGCCAGGCACAGAATCCCCCTAACTCCCGCTTACCTGCCCTCACAGACAGCCCGCCGGCGAGCAGACCCGAATGTTCTATTCTGACCAGCAGCCATGATCCTCCTAGAGACGTACCAAGTGTGCAATCTAGTTTAAATACCATTCTCTCACCAGTTTGGTTTGTGACTTGGTCTCCCTAGGCTTGACCATCTCTGGCTGCACTGCTAAAATCCAGCTTCTAAAGAAGAAAATCTGAGGACCAGACACCGGGGCACAGGGACCCCACACAGACAAGGCTGGCCACCCGTTCCTCTCTGACACCAACCTGGTTTGTTTTCATTGTGAGCATGGATATATGCCCTAGAACACTTGTGGCTTTGTTTCTTATCAGAAGAGTTTCCCAATGACAATATTTTATAGACACAAACACAGAACAGAGATTGAAGAAACAATCCAGAAGTGAAGAAAGACCCAGATAAACTGATGTAGCAGCTCTGGGTAAACTCACTGTGGAGTAGGGAAAACCATGGCAGCTACTAAGCCACCCCAGATGTCCCCTGTCTGAGGGTCTTCTAGGACCTGCACGACACTCTCTCCCAAATCACAGATGGAAAAGAAACAGGCAAAAATCCACCTCTGCCATGAGAAGAGGGCTGCGTGACTTTCAGTAGGTGAAAGATTTTCAGAGTACATCACTAGATAAACTGAGGATAAGTTGGACAACTCTGGAGTTATTCTTTTTGATAGCTCTTGCTGTTTCTTCATCAGTAAGAAAGCTATCACTCAGCCATTAGTCATGGTGGATAAAGAGGCCAGAGAGATGCCAGGGAGAGTGTGCAAATGCCTGAACAGTGATTACATCCACTAAAGACTCAAACAACCCAGCAGCTCTTCACTGCCCCAAGGCAAGCTCACAACAGCACAGCTGCTTGTCAGATACCTGTTACCAGCTTTAGGAGGGCCAGCGCTGCCCTGATACAGAAGGCTGGACTTTGAATCTGCACCCAAACACTTAGCACTGCTCCCTGGGGACAGTGTACACATCCTACCTGGCCCTCCTCTGCCACCCATCCCCCAGTGCCAGTAACTCCTTTATGCAAAAAGGCAGTGGATGTAGCAGCATTTTTCGCAACAACCAAAGGCCCAAGTGTCCATCAAGAGATGAACGGAAAGACAAAATGTGGTCCATGCATACAGTGGAATATTATTCGGTCATGAAAAGGAAGGAGGGGGACTTCCATGGTGGTGCAATGGTTAAGAATCCGCCTACCAATGCAGGGGACGCAGGTTTGAGCCCTGGTGGAGGAAGATCACACATGCCGCAGAGCAACTGAGCCCGTGCACCACAACTACTGAGCCTGCGCTCTAGAGCCTGCGAGCCACAACTACTGAAACCCGTGCACCTAGAGCCTGTGCTCCGCAACAAGAGAAGCCACCACAAGGAGAAGCCCGCACACCGCAACGAAGAGTAGCCCCCGATCGCCGCAACTAGAGAAAGCCCACGCGCAGCAACGAAGACCCAATGCAGCCAAAAATAAATAAATAAATACATTTTTTAAAAATTTAAAAAGAAAAGGAAGGAGGTATTGAAACACACTGCAACATGGATAAACCTTGAAGACATTACAGGTATGGACTGAGTTGTGTTCCCCTAGAACTCATATGCTGAAGCCCTAACCCCTAGTACCTCAGAATGTGACTGCATTTGGACATACAGTCTTTAAAAAAGTAATTAAGTTAAATGAGGCCATTAGCATGGACCCTCATCCAACCTGACTAGTGTCTCTATAAGAAGAGGAATTTGGAAATTCCCTGGGGTCCAGTGGTTAGGACTCCGTGCTCTCACTGCCGAGGGCCCGGGTTCAATCCCTGGTCAGGGAACTAAAATCCCATAAGCCGTGTGGCATGGCCAAAAAAAAAAAAAAGAAGAGGAATTTGGACACAGCAAGACATACCAGGTGTGTATGCCCACAGAGGAAAGGCCCTGTGAGGACACAGCAAAAAGCCGGGCATCTGCAAGCCAAGGAGAGAGGCCTCAGGAGAAACCCAACCTCATCTTGGACTTCCAGCCTCCAGAACCATGAGAAAATAAGTGTCTGTTGTGTAAGCCACCCAGTCTGTGGTATTTGTCATGGCAGCTGGAGCAAACTAATACACTTATGCAAAGTGAAAGAAACCAGACACAAAAGGTTATGTACTGTGTGATTCCATCAATGGGAAATATCCGGAATAGGTAAATCCATACAGACAGAAAGCAGATTAGTGCTTGCCAGGGGCCGATGAGAACAGGCGTGACTGCTTACTGGGGATGGGGCTTCCTTTCCAAGTGATGAACGCGTTTTGGAATTGGATAGAGGCAAGGGTTGCACAGCACTGTGACTGTACTAAATGCCACTGAATTGTGTGCTTTAAAATGGTTCATTTTAGGGGCTTCCCTGGTGGCGCAGTGGTTGAGAGTCTGCCTGCCAATGCAGGGGACACGGGTTCGAGCCCTGGTCTGGGAAGATCCCACATGCCGCGGAGCATCTAGGCCCGTGAGCCACAGTTACTGAGCCTGCGCATCTGGAGCCTGTGCTCCGCAACAAGAGAGGCCGCGATAGTGAGAGGCCCGCGCACCGCGATGAAGAGTGGCCCCCACTTGCTGCAACTAGAGAAAGCCCTCGCACAGAAACGAAGACCCAACACAGCCAAAAATAAATAAATAAACCCAAAGTTTAAAAAAAAAAAAAACCCACTTATAAAAAAAAATAAAAATAAATAAATAAATAAAATGGTTCATTTTATGTTATGTGAATTTTGCCTCAATTTAAAAAAAAAGACAGCGGATGAGGGAAGACAGAGAGCGATCTGAAAAATGAAGATATTAAACCTGTTCAAGTTAGGACAGGGTGGTAAACAAGACAGAGGAGAAGAGGATACTCGAAAGACCAGGAGAAAGCAAACTCGAGAGACCGGAGAAAAACAGAAAAGACACGGTCAGCCCAGACCTCTGCATCCACAGCCCAGTCTGCACCTGCCGACTGGCAGCCTTCCCCCACTTGGCTCCTTACCCAGGCCCCTTGTCATCAACCACACAAGGGGTAGGGAAGGAGGAGAGGGGAGGAGACCGAACAAAATCATTTCACATCGTGTTCATTCCACATCAGGCGGGTGTGACCTGCTGTACCAGAGTGGCTTTGCTCAACGATGCATCGGGGACAATGCCCACCTATATACAATGGGGTTTTCGTATGAAGAGTGCACAGTAGAGCCCCTGGCACACAGTGGGCTCACGATTTTGTAGCCAAGAGCTCTGTGCAAAGCGAGCCTTCAGCTTTCTCCAGACCCTGCATCTCACCCTGAACTCTCAGCCAGGTGGTGGCATCTAAGCTAGAAAACAGGTTCCCTGATTCCTCCACCTTCGCCACTCCACCCTGCTCAGTGAAATCCATCACATAGCTGGGAGGTTGCATTACTTCCTGTAATAGTCACGGTTCTCCTGAGAAATATGTATGTATGTACAAAAGGACACTCATTATACGGTTTTGGAGGCTGAGAGGTCCCACCAGCTGCCGTGTGCAGGCTGGAGACCCAGGAAAGCAGGGGGGATTCACTCAGAGCCTGAAGGCCTGAGAACCAGGAGCTCCGAGGTCCGATGTCCAAGGACAGAAGAGGATGGACACCCCAACTCATGCCGAGAGAGCGAGTTCACCCTTCCTCCACGCTTCTGTCCCACCCAGGCCCTCACCAGACAGGATGGTGTACACCGCTTTGGGGAGGACCATATGCTTTACTCAGTCCGCTGAATCAGAGGCAGTCTCTCCAGAAACATCCGCGCGCACACACACCCAGAAATCATGTTTTACCAGCTACCTGGGCACCCCTTGGCCCAGTCAGGTTGACACATAAAATGAACCATCACTCACCCCAGTAGCCACTCTTCCCATCATCCTTAGCAGCAGAACCCCCGTTTTTAGCTAAACAATCTCCTGGCTAAATGATGATTCTCAGACTTGCAGGTTAGCCATGGCTGAGGCGAAGGTGGAGCCAGGGGAGAGGGTCAAGCTCCCAGCCGCTCCCCCGCCCGCACCTGACACCTTCTTCTGCTGCTGGAACAGCTCACATCCCCACCCTCCACACCCTGCATGTTCCCTAGGCTGTTTCCACACCGCATCTACAAACCCCAATCTAGAAATCTGACGGCCCTCCCGCAAAGCCTCAGCTTGAACCTGTGGCTTCGGGCTGGTCATTCTATTATTAGATGGGCTGCTGGCCAGACAGACAAATGTCCCTTCCTGCAACTTCCCTCAATTCTCTCTCTGCCACCTGCCCCCTCCTCCAGGGCAGATGCCCACCCTCCAAGCTGTGTGAGCAGCCGTCGTGTCCCCATGAGACATGCACTCTTCAGGCTCAGAAGCCCACTCCTGGGCTTTAAAGCAGCGTGAACACAGACTGCCACGGCACACAGCAGAGCAAGAGTGGACTGGCCCCACGATGTGAAAGGAATCAGGTTCTAGGGAGGAGTGAATGATGACTGACACCATAAGACCTGCTGTTAATACCACAGCCAGGCTCTTGAAATGACTGGCAAAAAGTGATACTAGGGAACCTATGGATAACCCAGGTTTGGATCCTCAACTACGCAAACCAGCCCTGTCTGGTCTCCAAAGCTTATTCAGCGGGAGTGGGGGCGAGGAAGAGACTGCAGGGTGGGGAGGGGCGTGGGCTAGGGATGGGAGCCTGGACCCCGCCCTGACCCTGTCTGTACCAGGTCACGGGATTGCCCTCTCTGGACCCAAGTTCCCTCCTCTGCCCATGAGCCCTCTAGATGGTCTGGAAGCATCTCCTCCACTTCTCCAAGGATTCTAATTGCTCTCAATGAAATGCAAATAGAAACTGGATGGTAATTACTAGACTATAAGCACTTAAAACACAGACAGCTATTCATCCGTGTATCACCAGAGCCTGCCATCATGTCAGGCACACAGGACGTCTTCAGTATGTTGGATGAAGGAAAAACGTATTTGCAGTGATGCTATATGGCTCGCATCATGGGCTGGAAGTAGCCTCCGTAACCACTCAGGGAACCCCAGGGCTCGGAGAGGGACAGAGAGCCACTCGCCCTGGTGAGCAGCTGGCTCATCTGGAAAATCCGGATAATCGCTGCCTGTGCACCTGGCGAGGTGGGGAAGGGGG
The DNA here is from genome assembly GCF_028023285.1 of Balaenoptera ricei. Taxonomy (NCBI): domain Eukaryota; kingdom Metazoa; phylum Chordata; class Mammalia; order Artiodactyla; family Balaenopteridae; genus Balaenoptera; species Balaenoptera ricei. Next base: position 25,575,294 of record NC_082640.1, read on the forward strand.
TCAAATCAGATGCCACGGAAAGTGCTCAGGCAAACACTCCAGTACTCAACACATACATGAAGGTTAGCATTTTCTGAATCATCCAGGCCCAGCCCGAGGTGGTGGCTGAGGCGTGTTAGTAGACTTCTTCTCCTCTTGAGGCTCCACGACCTGGTCTCCAGCCCTTGGTTTCCTCAACACACACACACACGCACACACACACGACCTGGTCTCCAGCCCTTGGTTTCCTCAACACACACACACACGCACACACACACACACACACACGCACACACACGACCTGGTCTCCAGCCCTTGGTTTCCTCAACACACAACACACACACACACACACACACACACATGCACACACACACGACCTGGTCTCCAGCCCTTGGTTTCCTCAACACACACACACACACACACACACACACACACACACACGCACACACACACGACCTGGTCTCCAGCCCTTGGTTTCCTCAACACACACACACACACACACACACACATGCACACACACACGACCTGGTCTCCAGCCTTGGTTTCCTCAACACACAGACACACACACACACACACATGCACACACACACGACCTGGTCTCCAGCCCTTGGTTTCCTCAACACACACACACACACACACACACACACACATGCACACACACACGACCTGGTCTCCAGCCCTTGGTTTCCTCAACACACACACACACACACATGACCTGGTCTGTAGCTCTTGGTTTCCTCAACACACACTCACACACTCACACACACACACACACGACCTGGTCTCCAGCCCTTGGTTTCCTCAACACACACTCACACACACACACACACACACACGACCTGGTCTCCAGCCCTTGGTTTCCTCAACACACACTCACACACTCACACACACACACACACACGACCTGGTCTCCAGCCCTTGGTTTCCTCAACACACACACACACACATGACCTGGTCTGCAGCTCTTGGTTTCCTCAACACACACTCACACGCACACACACACGACCTGGTCTCCAGCCCTTGGTTTCCTCAACACACACACACACACACACACACACACGACTTGGTCTCCAGGCCTTGGTTTCCTCAACACACATACACACACACACACACACACACACACACGACCTGGTCTGCAGCCCTTGGTTTCCTCAACACACACACACACACACACACACACACACACGGAGAAGAGCCGAAGTCAAAACAACCGAGGCTCCTGACCCAGGACCCTGGTGAGGACAGAACTGACAAGCAGCCACCTTCTGCCGTGTGGTGAGTGCCCAGGGCGATGCACCGGGAGCCGAGGTTGAGAAAGTGGGGAGCAGGCTGTGTCGCAAGTCGGCTTACGCCCCACGGCGCATGCAGCTCTGCAATTGCCAAATCAGAGCTGACATCCTTTCCCCTCTCTGTTCCCCCTTGTACTTCTTCCTTCTCCCGGTGGAAAACATTCTAAAAATAGAGCCAAATCAAGCCAAAAAAATGTTTAAATGCAGGTTTTAGAAAACAGCACTGAGTAGATGTTGGAAAGCCTACAGCAGCTGGGCAGTGCTAACGCCTAGCGTTCAAGTTAGAGGGGCGGGTGGTCTGTAATCGCCGCGCTAAGACCACACTGCGCATGTGTCCGGTTCTGGGAGACGCCTTTTAAGGGAACGGTAACAAACTCAGACACATCCAGAGGAAGGCAATCAGAAGGCCCCAGGCATCTGGAAACCACTCTGTGAGGAACAGCTAAAGAACTACATGTGAGATAAAGAACAAGATGATGAGATAAAATGATAACCAGGTACCAATACAGGGGAGCTGACTTGCATTGTGTTGCTCCCGGGAGCAGAAGCCCGACTGCGGGCTGGAGGCTACGGGGGACCATGATGGGACAGAACGATGACACAGTGCCTGCCGCATTGTGAGTCCCCGGCCCAGCTCATCAACTTGGTGATTTGGGGCAGGGCACTTCTGTACACCTGAAGTGTGGAACGATCTCATGATGTCAGTGGTCCTTTTCCGTTGTAAAGTCTTTAAGTCTAGAACCACGATACTAAGTGAATCTGGGTACAAAGCTGCTGACCCAGCATTTAATCACGCATCTGATCAGCCTGGGTAGCCACGGGGCCAGGAGCCACAGATTGGGTGGAACATTCCTCTGACAAGCCCCTTGGAATGCTATAGCCCTCCGGTGATCCCAGCTGACGACTCATTCTTTCCAGTCACCCGTTGGGGCAACTGGAGACCATTACGGCCCCTCTGAACCAATCAGAGACGCCAGCTCGAAACCCCAGACAAGAACGGAGTTAGACACCTAGACCAGTGTTTCCCATCTAGTGATGATTGAAACCTCGGGGAGTCACAAACGCGTGGGATCCCAAGAAGATGTTCACCCCCCGTGTAGGAATTAGTTCTGTTTCAAATTTCCAATTTTTGAATTAACAAACAAAATCTTTAAATATTTTTCTTACGGCCGCCTTAGAGGTATGCCCCTCCGGTCTCCCTTAAGAAACAACCTGCTCATCAGCTATGAGAGGTGCAGTTAAATGAGCCTCCAGCCACAGCACTTTGGGATCCATGGTGGCCTCGGAGCCCAGGCCATGCCCCTCCCGGCAGGTCCCAGGTAAGGACTGAGGCCCAGCGGGGCACCAGGGCCTGGCCGTTTCTGCCCACAGTGGGCAAGCTCTGCACTGAAGCTCCCCACCGGGGCTGGCAGAGACTTCTCAGAGATGCCCTCCATCTCTTCCCGCACACCCCCCAATTCGCCGTTCACAGGTATCAGGCCTGCAACCCTCTCCCTTTATTTTTCACAAGCACTACCCCCAATAAATCTCTTGCACTTCTGACTCCTGTCTGCTTCCTCGAGGACCCAACCAACACACATGCCCAAAATAAAACAGCTTGAGAGCATCCGAGCGTGTATGGAGTTCACAGAAATTAGGGTGCAAGACGATTGTGATCTTGATGCTTGGCTGGCTTAGCGCTCAGATGAATTATCAGCAGCCGCGCTGAGGGGTTTGGCCATGGTACAGCTTCAGACAAATTTAGTCTCAGTTATTTGGTATTTGATGTATACCCTGTATTGATGACTGTGTAAAGATGGGAACCACAAGAATCATTGATGTTGACATGTGACTTCATGAGAAAATGATAAGGAGATGTCAAAAAAGACACAAGGGTCTACTTTAAGGCATTCCACGGGTCAAATCTGGTACAAGTTGGGCAACAAAATGAATAATAGTAATAGATTATAACCCTGAGTAAAATGAGAATCCCCAAATCCATTCACCTGTAAATAAAACGAATGAATGAATGAATGGGTGCAGGAGATGAAAGAGCGTCTCTTTACACAGAATGTCAACAAATAAGTGTAAAAGCAATGATGAAATTTGTAAGGCACTACTTGGTAATAATTATTTCAGATAAGAGTCATCGAGTGGCTGAAAATTTGACAAGAAATGGGATATTTGCAGCATCTCAGAGTATCTCCCCACAAGACACTTATTAATTACAAAGGAGGAATAGTAACCTCACAGTAGAGGAAGCTGGCAGATGCCATCCTACACAAGGGATCAAAGTGAACATGGGCAGGAATAAGACAAAGACCTACCACACAAAGACCTACCCCGAGGACACGGCACTACTCCCGGGTGTTCCTGCCAAAAATGTAGAGGCTGGATCTAATCATAAAGAAGCAACAAACAAACCCAGATAGGGGGATATTCTAAGAAATAAATGGCCTGGATCCCAAGGAGTTACTTGCACACCCATGTTCAAGACAGCATTATTCATGGTAGCCAAGAGGTGGAAACAACCCAAATGTCCATCCACAGATGAATGGATACACAGAATATGGTCTATCCATACAGTGGAATATTATTCAGCCTGTAAAAAGGAAGGAAATTCTGACGTCTTCTACAACATGCATGAACCGTGAGGACATTATGTTGAGTGAAATAAGCCAGTCACAAAAGAACAAATACTGTATGATTCCACTTACATGGCGCACCTAGGGAGGGTAAGGTGGATGGATGGATGGATGGATGGATAGAGAGAGAGACAGACAGGCAGAGGAGTGAGGGAAAGAGAGAGAAAAAGAGAGAAGCAGAAATCAAATAGGGTAAATGTTAACATTTGCAAAATCTGGATGAAGGCTATCTTGGAAGGCTTTGTGCTATTTTTGCAACTTTCCTGTAAGTCTGAAATTATTTCAAAACAAAAAATAAAACTCAAAAAAATTTTAAGTTCATGAAGCACCTAAAATGGTAGTAAAAAATTTTAAGTTCATGAAGCACCTAAAATGGTAGTAAAAAAATTTTAAGTTCATGAAGCACCTAAAATGGTAGTAATTCTGCACATTCACTTCAAAAGGCTCTTCCTCAGGGTTGGAATTTGCATGCATCTGATCAAATCACGGCACCTCTCATATTTCAAAACCTAATGTTGAAAGATAATGTATAATGGCAATTACATTTAATTTTTTTTTTTTAAATAAAATAAATACATTTATTTAAAAAAATCACCATACAACTTAACCAAACTCAATTACATTTAATTTAACTTTTCACTTGTTGGCAACAAAAGACCTGCCACATGGGAATTACCTGGTGGTCCAGTGGTTAGGACTCCGAGCTTTCACTGACAAGGGCCTGGGTTCGATCCCTGGTCAGGGAACTAAGATCCTACAAGCCGCGTGGCTTGGGTGAAAAAAAAAAAAAAAAAAAGAAAAGTCCTGCCACACAGGAAACAGGTAATTTGTAGAGAAGCAGCCTAGAATAGTTGCCTAACATTTCTCTCCTCATTTACTATATTCTAAATGGTGTAACATAAGCCATGTCATATATTAAACAGTGTAACATAAGCTATGTCGTACATATTACACTATTTAAATATTATAAAGTTATGTAGAGCAAAATATACTGGCATAAAGGACGCTTGGCTTTTTACTTTTAAAACACTCTGCAGGGGACTTCCCTGGTGGCGCAGTGGTTAAGACTCCGTGCTCGCAATGCAGGGGGTCCGGGTTTGGTCCCCGGTCAGGGAACTAGATCCCACATGCATGCCGCAACTAAGAAAACAACTAAGGAGCCCGTCTGCCACAACTAAGACCTGGTGCAACCAAATAAGTAAGTAAATGTTAAAAAAAAAAAAAAAAAAAAATACTCTGCAGAAGTCTTGGAACTCCTCCCCATCACCTCACTGGCCAGAACGTGGTTTCCACACTGGCCACAAAGTCAGGAGGGAAACTCAGTCTTTTATCTGGACCAAATGCCCCGGATTCTGCTGCTCAGAAAGGGGGCGCGTGGATGTTGGGGGAATGCTCGCAGTCTCTGCCATAGCATCCTTTTCGGATAACACAGTTTTTCAACAAACCACTCTCAGGAGACATAGTCTTTTATTACAAAAAGAGTGGGGAAAGCTATTAAGCTTTGCACTTAGACGAGACCAATGAGGTTTACATGTTCCATCTCCAACCCGAACAGGTACAATCGTGCCTTTTTTTTTTTTTTTTTTTGGCCACGCTGCGTGGCTTGCAGGATCTTAGTTCCGGGACCAGGGATGGAACCCACGCCCTCAGCAGTGAAAGTGCCGAATCCTAACCACTAGACCACCAGGGAAGTCCCTACGGTGCCATTCTTGAACTCACCTGACGAAAATTCATGTTTCCCTTCCATAACTAAAGTAAACCAAATAGCATGTGTTAGCTGTAAAATACCGAAAGCTGAAGATCTGTTTCAGTGGATGTGGAGACGCGGCCCACTGTCCGCCCTGCAGCCCCTTGGTTTCTCCCCGGCTGCCTGCACCTCGCTCGGGCAGATGGGGGAGGCGGAAGTCCCCAGTTTCAGGGTAAGCTGCCTCCGGTCCCATCCGCAAGCCACTCCCCCTGGCAGGTCTGGATGTGACCATCTGACCCATTCTCGATGGAAAACAATAAAGAACATCCTTTAGGTTTAAGCTACTGATGGTCAGGAATTCTGTAAGTTCTAGCCAAAAGCATTCCTAACTGGTAGACGTATCATGAGCACCATCAAAATTCTAATACAGACTTCACACACAATTATTATGTTAATAATATAATCGAGAACAAAAGAGTTTCACTTAAAGTCATTTCTCTTGTTATATACCACCAAAAACACCACCAGAAAAAAAAAAAAAAAACTTTTGATTTTGGCCTCTTTGCATCCCTGAAAGCAAGGGAAGACCCCAACAGCTTCACTGGAGCCACCCCAGAAAACTTGGACAGGGTTCCTGCTCTTGCGGGAGAATCATCAAGACCTTACATCACTGTGGAAAGGGTGCCGGAGTTTTTGTAATAAAGGAGGAAGGAACTATTGATCTAGTATAACTAGGTGAGGCCTGAGCCCCACGGAGCGACTTGCCTCCGCTCCCAGACTGAGAACTGGTCCAGCCACACCAGCGGGAAGATGGGCGGGACCAGAGGGACCACATTTGAGGCCCTGGCCTTCCTCCACCGCCCTCCTCGCCCCCTCAGTTGGCCAGTTTCTGTGGCCTGTTCTCTTCATCCTTATCAAGCTTGCTTCCAGAAAAGAATCTACACCCCATCCCCATTAGATCATCAATGATTGCTGGGTGGCTTAAAGCATAGCCCCTTCCGTGGTCCTGGACTTAACCAGCATCCAAGCCCTTAAGCTGAAGAGACAGCACATCAGGCACAGATCCCGAGGCCCTGCACGCGGCGGGTGGGCTCAGGACTGGCCTCTTGTGGCCTACATCTGCTTCCAGGGGCTGGTCTCTTCCGGGGGGATCCCTGAGCCCCTTCACGTCTGCCTGCTGAGGGGGATTCTCTCTTTGCTTTGGTCTTTAGGAGACTGGCCCGAGCCACTCAGCATCCTGGCCTGGGCCCCCCCCCCAGATCGCTGCTTCTAGAGCTGGAAAGACACCCACGCCCAGAAGGAGGCGGAGGCACAAGGTTGCCAGGCAGAGGTGTGCAGGGAGAACCCCACACACTCGGAACAAGAGGGAGGCAGAGCACCGGCTCCAAGGGCGTCCTTTGGGTGCACAGGAAAACACCCCCATGGACGAATAGCCAATGCAGGGGACCCAATCTGATGACCCAGCTCCACAGTGAGTGGTCAGAAACTCATCAGCAGGGAATAAGGGGGAAAAGGATAAAAGCCAGAGACACAGAAGTCACTGGACCCAGATGGTGTCACTGCCGCGGTGAATGCATCTTTTGGACACTGTCACGTGCCATATATGAGGTGTACTGCTGATAGCAGAATACGGCGACAAGGAAATTACACATAAAATAATGCTGGTGGGATATAGAGAACAGACTTGTGGTTGCCAAAGGGGAAGGGGGTGTGGGAGGAACGGAATGGGAGTTTGGGGTTAGCAGATGCAAACTGTTACATATAGAATGGCTAAACCACAAGGTCCTACTGTATAGCACAGGGAACTATATTCAATACCCTGTGATAAACCATAACGGAAAAGAATATGAAAAAGAATATATATATGTATAAATGAGTCACTTTGCTGTACAGCAGAAATTTACACAACATTGTAAATCAACTATATCAATACTTCAATAAATTTTTTTAAAAAAGTAATGCTGGTGGAATCTCAACTTTCTAGAATATATTAGATGTGTCTATAGATCAGAAATGATAGATCTCGGTGGTTGAATTATAGGTGATTTTCATTTTCATTTTGTGAATGTATTTTAAGATATTTTATAATGACTAGAATACAATACTATAACAACTATTTGATAACCATAATAGTAATCATTATTAAAAGAGCTACCATTTATCAATCAGTAAATCTGGGCCAAGCTCTGTGCTCAAGTTTTACATATATTTTCTCAACAATGCAATCAGGTAAGTAATGGTGTCACTAGTTTCCAGAGAAGGAAATCCAGGTTGAGAGGTAGAAATCCTGCACCAGTTCACACGACAGGGATTCAAATCCAGATGTGCCTGCCGCAAAGTTAATAGTCCCTGCCGTTAACCACTGCGCCCCATCGGCCTCCCGAAATGAAACCCTTTTAAAAGAAATATATACGTGTGTGTGAAACTGGTTAAAGGGGGCAAGAAAACGAGAAGGACGGCGGGTCTGGGCTGGAGGTCTGCTGGGGACCCTCAGGCAGGAGGGGCCACCGGGAGCCCCCGTGTCACCCAAAGGAAGAGGCCCCTGAGGTTTAACTCCCCGGGGAGGGAGCCTGAGGTTGGCAGCCCTCACCGCCCCTTCTCACCTACTTGCTGATCCAAACAGTTTTCCTGAAGGAAGACAAAGGCTCTCATTTCTCAGTCTGACCTCCAGTGCAAATTGGGTTAAATAACACTTTAACAAAAGCAAGGGATACAGTAAACGACTAGCATATTAGCAACTATAAATGGGGGTGTCTTCTGATTACCTTCTCTTTTTTTTTTTTTTTGACAAGGAAACTCTTTTTTTTTTTTCTTCTTGACAAGCCCCATGCTGGAAGTTGGAGGAAAGGCACCAAGAGGAGAAGAAATTTATGGGTCCTGGCAGACGCTACAGCCTCCAGGTAACGTGGACGGGATGAGCTCCCTGCAGAAGAAGCCTGGCCCGGGATGCCTTGTAAATGGACTGTGGGTTTAAACAGCAGTCGTTTCCATAATCCTCCCAAAGCAATGAGCGATCAAATCAGGATGTATGGAGAGAACTGGAAGGCCTCATGGGCCGATAAGAGACGTGAAGGAACTTCAGCAGGAAACCCTCTGGGGCACGACCTGGTCACCCACGTGTTTCTTCCACTGAGCCTCATGTAAAGCCAGGCCTTAGCCTCCTGGCTATTTCAATCAGGTTTGTTATGTCCTGGGTTTCAATAACTTGAGATCCCAGGCTGATAGGCTGGATAATCTAGGGGGAAAAAAAGGAGTGAACATGCAAAACTGATTACTTAACCTGAACCATGATACAGATCACTGGTTTTCAGCATCAGGGACACACGAGAACCATCCAGAGAACATTTTCCAAACATCCGATGTGTAAACCCCATGCTAGACCCATTCGGTCAGAACTGCTGGGTAGGATTTAGGCTTTGCAATTTTTTAAAAGCCTCTCAAGTGATCGCTGTGTCTAGCCAAATAAAGATCCTAATTTGCACCACACCTAACCACCCCTATGCTGAGCTTCAGGCTGGGGCCACGGGATTGGGAGAAGTTCGTGGCATCTGACTACAAATACTTTATACCTTGTTCAGGAAACAAGACATATCTGCATGGGAAGCAACTAGTAGACACAATCACCATGGAGTTTGTTGGTGTTTTGGAGAGATCCGTGAGCAAAAAAATCTAGAATAAGTGAACCTCTCGGAGCCGGTGTTCCTGCTACACCGGCAGACTTTTCTTTTCTGTGCCCTATGACCAGCCACTTACCAGCCTTGAAACTTGTTCTTGTTTGTTTTGTTTTGCTTTTGAGAATGAAGAACTGGGTTGACCTTCTCAAAGAAGCTGGATAAATTCTTAGGATACTAAACTACTAGATAGTTTCCACAGAAAATTCCCTCCTACCTGCTTTGCTAGGCTAGCAAAGTCCCCCGAAAGGTCATTTACCCACGAGGTCCGTTCACCCGACAGAGATGACGAGACTCACTGGGAGTCCCCTCCCCACCCCCCATGAGAGCAGCTGGGGTGGCGGGTAAAGACGAAGTCACCTAGGGATGGGCCTGGGTGCACGCGTGTGTGTGTGCGTGTACACGTGTGCACGCAGGGCTCTGCTGCTTCAGACCCTGCAGGGCTCGGCCATGTCCACTTTCTGAGGTCAACAGGGTGGGTCCATGGGGACAGATGGACACTCCAGCTGACCCTGCCATGGAGCAAGTGGGGTCCCTGGGGCACCGGCAATGGGGTTGCACTGCCTGGGAGAGACTCGGCCCTCTGCCCTCCTGACCCTGGCCCCAGACCCTGAACTGGATGACAAACTTCACCCACACTTGGGCATCGTCCAGCTGAGGCAGGGAGAGCCTGGGGCCATCTCGCCGCTTCCTCCACTGACCCCCAAGCCAGGCTCCATGTCCGCAGCCTGGAGGAACAGGAGCGGGTGGAGAGCCATCCCGTGGGAGGCATCGGGCCTGTGATCTGGGAGGCCCTGCTTCTCCCAGAGGTGGTGTCAGGATTCCAAGCCACCCCAAGTGTGTGCCGGGCTCCCCTCTGCTACCTGCCCCTCCTCCTCCCCTCTTCTTGTGTGTGATGCACAGACTCACGCTTCCCAGAGGACGGGTCAGGGGTTAGAGAGGCAGCCGCGGGGAGGAGGGGCAGGAAGAGTCACCGGAGCAGAGACCCCACGGCTGGAAGCCAGGCTCCACGGCTCCAATTCTTATCTTTTGCCCTGTTTGGTTTCTTTCTGGTGAAATATATGTAACTTACACCTTACCAATTTCACCATTTCTAAGTGTTCAGTCCAGTGGCACTGAGCACATCCACGTGCGGTACAACCATCACCACCGTCCACCTCCAGAAATTTCCATCTTCCCAAACTGAAACTCTCACCTACTAAAGGATAAGTCCCCCTCCTCCTCCCCATCGGCCCTGGTAACCTGCATTCTACTTCCTGTCTCTGAATTCCTCAGAGAGGTGGAGTCATATATTTGCCCTCTCGTGACTGTCCCATTTCTCTTAGCATGATGTCCTCAGGGTTCACACGTGTTGCAGCACGTGTCACAAAGTCCTTCCTTCCACAAAGGCTGAATATTATCCCATTGTGTGGATTAATGCATTCATCCGTCGATGGGCACTTGGCTGCGTCCCCCTTTTGCCTGTGGTGAATGTGCATGGGTATACAAACGCCTGTTCAAGGGTCAGCCTCTATATCGTATGATTAGGATGTGCCTTAGTTTTAGGGACACATTCAACAATTTGCCATTTTCCAGAGAACGAATAAACCGAGTAGACCATCTTAGTTTGAATTCTTAAAAGTAAGGCAGTCAGAGTATAAACTGCATACATCCCATGATCAACTTTTTGGAAGAAAGAAGAAAATTCCCAGAAATGATAACAACAGCTACCTCTATGCTAGCGAACCACGGGTGATGCCTTTCTTTCGTTGTACTTTTCTGCCCTTTCTACAGTGAGCCTGTATTACTGTGATCCTTAGGGGGAAAAAAATAGTACTGTTTTTCCCTCGGTCTGAACGCCTTAGGACTGCCTGTTGTCCTGGAGTCCACACTGACTTACATATACATCATTCACTCACTCATTCATTCATTCGTTCATTCAAAATAACGCTAATCCCAGACATTTCTAAAAGCTGGTAACTTTGAATGGCTGAGTGCTGAGAGTCCGATCATTCCCCTGCAGTCGTACCTGTCACTTAGATTGATCTCACTCTGCGCCTGTTAAAGGGCACTCCCCGTCTGGAGCTAGTCACATGCCTCATTGTCACGCAGGGGGCTCAGAGGTCATCTCACAACTCACCAAACTGGAAGGAGCACTGAGTTCCAGTGCCAGCACCGCTGTCTGCCTTGGCTGAGTCTGGCTCACATGCACATCTCTGTTCTTCGTCCCTCCCGTACCTACCTGCTCAGACAAGAGGATTCCTCTCCACCTCTGGGCTCCTGGGGCGCCCGCTTCCTCACCATTCGAAAACCCAGCCTCCGACAGTTGGAACTCACGGGGATGGGTTCCTTCTCTTCCCCCACCTTCTGCCTGTTGCCTTCCTGGGCCTCCACACCGTCCTTTGAGGGCCCGAACGGATGGTGACACCCCAGAGCAGAGAAAGGAGGAAGAGGAAAATTCCTCCAGCTGGGGGCCTCCTCCCCATGCCCCAATCTTTCTCCTTGTAGATGTGGCCTTTCAGCACCAAAGGGAACAAACTGTTAGCTGATAAATGATCAGAAAGCTTCCAGCAAAGAGTAAGGGACTTGGAGAAAGAGCTCAAAAGCAGCACAGGGTCCAACAAGTTCAAGCTTTTGCCTGCTTCACCTTCATCTGTTGCTCCTCCCTGGTGGGAACCAGACTGCCTGGGTTCAGATTCACCACTTATCAGCTGTGTGACCTTGGACCAAGAACTTAACCTCTCTGTGCCCCAGTTTCTTCACTGGGAAAATAGGGTAGAAAATAGAGCCCAGGAAGTATTAGCTATTTTTATTCTTAGCCAATAAATTCATCACAGCTCCCTTTTACTGAATGTACCAGGCATTGTGTTAAGTACTTAAAAGAGATTATCTCTCATCTTTAGAACTACCCAACCAGGTAGGAACTATTGCTATTCTGGAGATAAGGATGCAATCTCAGAGAGATTAAATAACTTGTCCTAGGACACGAGTGGTGGAGAAGCTTTTCACAGTGGTCACCAGGGTAGGGAGGAGGAAACTGGGACTAGAGACCATTTCCCAAGGCAGTTTGTTTCAAAAGTGGTGCCAGCAGTGACCAAAGTCCTACATCAAATCCCACCAGCCCAATTTGCAGAGGCAGAAGGGCAGGGTGCCCTCTGGGGCAGAGGAGGCAAGTAGGGGCCGAACACACGCAGGGGCCCTCAAACACTTCCCCAAGTGCCCTGCGAGGCCTGGAATTGCTCCAAAAGCAATAAATCCCTTGATCCAGCAAACAAATTCAAGGCAAAGACACCCACTCCCTGCCCCCAGGAGAAATAGCACCTGACTGCATTCCAGAGGAATCGCCAAAGGCCCCTGTGTCGGGGAGGAGCTCTCTGTTCACATGACAGTTCCAGCCCCCTCCTCCCCTCCCGCACCCCCTGCCGAAGTCACTTGGTGATGCGCCCCCCCCTCGCCCCCGTCACTATGATTTAGCACACACACACATCCCCCTGACACTTCACACCTCTCTTTCCTGTTTTATTCCACCCCCCCACCCCCCGCACTTATCACCATTAACGTGCTGTGTTATGTTATCCTGTTTATTGTCTCATCTCCTCCATGAGGGCAGAGATTTTTGTTTGTTTGTTTCTGCCGCTAATGAAGCCTCAGTACAGACGAAGCCTGGCCCCCAGTACAGACGAAGCCTGGCCCCCAGTAGGTGTGCCGTAAACATCCGACGAGTGGGTGGTGCTGTGCTGGGCAGCGTGTGCCCACAGTGGCCTAGTCAGCGGGGCCTGAATAAACAAACGGGCTCACTCTCTGAGTCTGGGCATCACTGGTGTTCGATGCGTCACGTTTCCCATTATGACCCAGGCGGCATCCAAGTCTGATGGGAGCTTCTCGGTACGTGGGCCCCTCCCGTGTTTGGGGTCTTCACACCAGCCCCCACTTCTCACATCCACCCTCACGTGCACCCCTGCAGGTGCCCAGAGCTCTCTGCGATGCACTCCACCTCCCAGAGTTTTCCACGCTCCCCAAACCATCGCCCCCCGCCCCGCCCATGCCTGCATCCAAAACTTCCCATTAACGGGGTTTTACTGAAGTCTTTTATGTGTAGGGGAAAAAGAATCTGATACGAGGAATTCATACAAAGACGTGAATGGCTGCATGCCAGTCACCAGGTAGCTGCTGAATTTCTGTCCACTGGGAGGAAGAGCAAAGCGGTCAGCCAAACCCTCCCGGTTCGGGCTGACTGTAGAGCTCGGAAGTGTGTCCTGTAAGAAGCCACTGCAGAACCACAAGCGCTGGGGTGGCTCCCTGCAGGCGCTCTGAGCGCTGGACACCGGGGTCATAGGAGGCCTCAGAGCTGCTCCCAGCCCAGGAAGCCCAGCTCTGCAAGCCCCCAAGAGCACACGGTCAGGGGGCTCCCATCTGCTTCCCCCAGCCCTGGCCGGACAGCACCCGCATCTCCTATCCTGATTTCATCCCTGATTTCTTCCCAACCCACTCGATCTGTTTCATGTACTTAGACTTCAGGTGAGGTTTTGTTTGAAGAGATGGTTCTGCGGCCCTGAGAGATATGCAAACCACGACCTAGTCCAGGCCATCAACTTCACAGAAAAGTGGATCCAGAGGGAGGTGGCTGGCCCGAGGCACTCACAAGTTAGTGGCAGCTAGAACCCAGGTTTCCAATCCCCCAAGCCGTTTTTAAAATCAACATCTCATTCTCATTTTTGTAACATACGTACAAAAATGCACCCCTCGATAAAGCTCCAGGTGAACCCACCTGCGTAACCATCGCCCGCGCAAGAACTAGGTCACTTCCCTAAACCCCAGGAGCCCCGTGCCCCTGACAGTCACCACCCACTTAGGACAACGGATTAGTCTGTTTGGTTCAAGCGCTATGTCAGCAGAGCAGCACATTAGCGTTCTCCTGGGTCTGGCTTTATGCACTCGACGCTGTGCCCGTGAGATTCTTTCGTGTCGCCTCTTACAGCCGTGGTTCCTTCGTTATCACTGTTCCATTGCACAATGTACCACAATTTCTTTCTCCATGTTGCTGGAACGCTGAATGGTTTCCACTGAGAGGTTCTTGCAATAATGCCGCTGGGAACGTTCTTGCACGTCTGGGCACATAAACGATTCTTGCAGGTCTACACCGAGGACCGGAGCTGCTGGACCACGGTTCAGTAAATATTGCCAAAGCATTTTCCAAAATGATGATATCAATTTTCACCTCCAGACGAGCGTTCCTGTCACTCCAAAGTCTCCTCAATACTTGGTCTCTTTCTTTTTAGCCATCCTGGCTGAAACAGGGACAGACGGTTGACCCTTGAACAATATGCGTTTGAACTGTGTGGGTCCACTTTTATGTGGAGTTTTTTCAATAAATAGAGTATCTGTGTTTTCATTTTACAGACCCTTAAATTAACTAAGGGTGGGGAAACGTCTGTGGCACTTAGAGATCATAATACGTGGAATCAAAAGAACAAGGGTTTGAGTCCTGATTCATTCCAAACTGTGTCAGCTTCCTGCCCTTGGGTGAGTCATTTATCAATTCCTCTGTTTTTGAGGCAGATAGCAGTACGTGCATTCTCAACTGTGTGTGTGTGTGGGGGGGAGGGTTGGGGGGTGTCAGCACCCCTAACCCCTACATTGTTCAAGGGTCTGATGGTGGCTTTAATTTGATTTCCTAGATGACTAGGGAGATGGAGTCGCTTTTCATTGCTTCCTGACCATTTGGATGCCTCCTCATTGAACACAATGAGATGTATATCTGTGTTTCCATATTAAAGCCCTTTCTGGTTTGTTTGGTTTTTCTTTCTCCTTCCTCCACAGTGACTTTCATGGAGCAATGCCGTTTCCTGGGTAAGGGCTCCGGAGCCAGACTTCCTGGTCACGTTCCAGCTCCAGTGACACAGGGAGTGGCCATCACTCTGGGCTCCATCCCTCCCCATGCCCAGTGACACCCTCTGTGAAACGGGGCTGAGGATGCCAGGACCTCACCCTCTGTGAAACGGGGCTGAGGATGGTAGGACCTCACTCCGTAAGCTTGAATGTGCGCACGCAAACATCCAGGACAATGCCTGCACGAACTAAGTGCTCGATGCATTGGGATTTTGACCGCGATACCTGGCAATCTGCCCCTGAAAGAGCCAGAAACTGCAGAGAAAAAGGACAGAGGGCGCAGAGCAAGACTGAGACAACGTTTCACAATCTGTCAGTAATTTATCACCACTTCAATAGCAGCTTCCTGCTTCTCCCTATGAAAGAGATTACCCTCATGCGTGGGAACCCAAGAAGAGGTGATGCTGGTGTCTGAGGAGAGACGCTGGGTCCAATTCATCTCCACTGAAAAAAAACCAAACAGGCCCATGCATGAGGCTCGCCAGGACCCCAGGTCCAGGCGTCGCCCGCAAAGCCTGCAGACTGGGAACTCGGAGCCCCCGGGCCCCACGGAGCGCCAGGTGGCCTCACACCCGCCCTTCCTCCCGCCATACCAAAAGCGCTTAGTTCCGGCCTCGCTGGCCAGTCCCCACGGACCGGGGCAGGGATGACCACGTGCCTGATAGCTGGGCTCCATCTCAGCCTCCTTGGCCGGGGCCTCGGGCAGCTCCAGGCAGCGGGCCCAGGAGGTCAGCCCGGTCTGTGGCCACCCTCACTCGATGGAACCTGAGCTGCACCCGGGGACACCCTGCCTGGACAGCCGGGCCAAGACCAGGCCAGGTGCTGGGGGTGCTGGGACTCTTCTAAGAAGCCCCACGCCAGATGAATGGGAAAAGTAGGTGATGCGGCCAGACGGGAAGAGATCAGGGAGGGCTGGGCTTCCGGTAAACAGGCCTGGTCAGTGAAACGATGTAAACAGCAGGCGTGTGCCAGGAGACCAGGATGAGTCACCAGGCCCCAGCTCCCTGAGTGTACAGACAAGGAAACTGAGGCTCAGGGAGGTTAGAAGACAAGCCCAACTGGTGATCCCTGATCCCTCCTCTGACCATAACCTGCTCCTTCAGGTCCCTCCAATCCCCACGGCTAATTAGTCACCAGACCCTATTTCACGCAAGGTCACTCACACAAGTGATCTGTGTTCTGCCCGATCCTACCGTCTCCGGTCAGATGTAAGCCCTCGAACCTCCCGAGACCACAGGTCGTCACTTCCCATCTCCTCCTCCAGCCTCCCTATTCCAGTCCAACGTACACACCGCTCACACACTCATCTCCTCAAACGGTACTTCAGCTCTGTTCTTGCCCCTGCTCAGGAACTATCACTGGCTCCCTACTTCCCCTAAGACCACTTCCAACCTCCTCAGTCTTCACTGCAGGTCCTCTGCAGGGGGCTCTCGGCAGCCTCTCTCCCCTGTGCCTCCTCCACTTGGGCCATAGATCTGCTTCTTCCCCCAGACGTGCCCTCCCCCACCCCCTTCACCACCACCCCCACCCCCACCCCCACCTGTCTCTGCTTTTCTACAGAGCAACCCTCCGTAAATCCCTTTCCTCCTTTCTGTCCAATCCCTACATGTCCTCCGTGTCTCTTAGCATCTCTCCCTTGCTGTTCCCGTGAGCTTTTATTTCCTGTACTACATCAAACACTGGCGTCCTGTCTGCACCTTTTCACACGCGTGGATCTGTGTTGTGCGTGTGTGTTCAGAGCCTGAATGTTCTCTCTGCATCCAACACAGCGGGGAGCACAGCCCCCCTCAGAACGTGGGTGCTGAAAGTAGACGCTGATGGACTAGACACACACAAGACGCCGACAGCATGCGCAGCCTTCTTGACAAGCTCTCCCTCCAGTTTAGATGCACTCGGCCCTGGGAACGTGGAGACTACGGAATCTCACCTCCACCTTCCATGGGCTGCTGCAGACACACACACGAACACAAGCAGTGACTCTTATAGAAGTGCATGAGGGGCTGGTGGAAGGAGCGAGAAGAACGCTCAATTCTGCCACGAGCAGTCTGGGAAGGCTTCGTGGAGGAAGTGTCGTGAGGGGAAATCTGAAGTGTCAAGTGCGCGAAGGGGGAGGACAGGGGTGAGAGAGGAGGACATCCCCAGTTGGAAGAGGATCATGTGTGAGGGGGTCCGGGGAGGCCTGAATAACGGGCCTTAGTGACTCTGAGCAGGTCGTGAAGTCAGGCTCATCACGGAGGGGCCTTCCCTGGGGGGAGAGAGGGCAGACGTGCTCCAGCACTCCTGGAGGTGGAGGACCTTGTCCTGCTGCTCCTTCCCAGGTGCTGTCTGGCCTTGGGGGGCTGGTAAATCACTCTGGTCCTCAGTGCCCAGGTCCTGGTGACCCATCACCTGCCATGTGTTCCTGGTCCTCGTCGGAAACCAAGCCTCTTGTGTCTCCCAACCCACTGACTGCTGGGTCCCATTACGGGTCTGAGAATTTAGTGTTTGAACCACAAGGAGGCTGAGTGGTGACCAGATGCATCAACAGGGCATTCAGATGTTTACCTGGAGAGCAACCTTCCATTCGGATGCTGCAGACACAGGGGTGGATGTCCACCCTTCCCACGCCCAGGGCCAACCCCTTCTGCTTCAGGACGTGCCAAACCCGTCCTGGTTGTTACATTTGAGGCTTCAGGGAAAGCGTTAGAAATTCTCTTTTCAAAGAGACTCTTCTCATGCTGTGTCGGGGAAGCTTACCACACCCCGGGCCACCACAAGGCTGGTGTTGAATGCGCGTGCCTTCCACAGGCAAACCCCTTTGTACATCAGTCAGCAGCCCAGGAAGGCTTCATGGAGGAAGTGGGCTTACGAGCCTCATAAGTGGGCTTTTTCTAGCCGGAGGGGTTTGAAGGGGGAAGGTGGGGCTTCTAAATGGCGAGACATGGGTGTGAGGATGGGGACAGTGGGGCCTGTGCTGTCTGTTCAGTCAGCTCCTTTCCCAAACCTGAAGACCAAGCTCCATGGGCTCCAGACCCGAGGTCACTGACTCTGGGGCCCAATGCTGGGGAAATATTCTTTAGAGCCAGCAGGCCGAACCCAATCCAGACTCTGGTCCAGAACAGACTGGAAGAAAATCCTCCCACCTTGGTTCCCGGAGGGGACATTTCTGTTCTTGTGCTTGAGGACAATTCACAGCTACGTTAAGTGCAAATGGTCAAACACTACTTAAAAGACACATCACACTGGATAAAAAGAAAAAGCAAGCCCCACGAAAAGAAATCCAGCTTAAGTACGAAGACATGCATCATTAAAAGTAAAAGGATGGGGGAACTACAGCATGCAAACACTAGTCAACAGAAAAGGGAGTTGCTGTATTAACAGCAAAGTAAATTTCAGAACAAACAATATTAGCAGCGTTCAAGAGAGACCTTCCATAATGGTTAAATAGGCTGATTTAGCAAGAAGACATAACAACCAGCGTAAATCATTAGGATTATCGTTATTAAGTTTCAAATGTATTAATCACCATCATTTCTGTTTCAGTCGAAGTGAGGAGAAATTCCAGTATCTGCGCACTGAGTCCCCTGCTGCCGTCCCCCTCCCCGCCCCCCACCCCCCGCCTTATCTCGCTGAGACCCTGAGGTCTCAGCCTAAACGCTCCGCCAGTTCACCTTCTCTGCTGCTCCTTCCACGGCAACGGGAACCCCCAGTAGCACAGAGCCCTGACCCCGTCACGGCACCCAACAGGCTGGTAGATGCATCTTTGCTCCTCTGTCTCCCTCCTTAAGGCCAAGGACTGCCTTGTCCATCCCTGAATTCTGAACACTTAAGACTGGACACATCCTAGATACTTAAGATGAATGAATGAATGAGGCTTAAAGTCCTCAAAAACTCAAGCCTCTTAGCTCTCACTGGCTCCCAGAACAGAGACAAGTTTTTATTCAAACATAAAGAACAAGCAAGCATGCAGCGGGAAGAGCCTGCCCTGCTCCACTGCTGCCCAGCCCTGCAATCTTAGATGAGTCGGCTGACCACTCAGGGCCTCAGTTTCCTCATCTACAAAGTGGTAAAAAGAATTCTAGGCCCGGGGAGCTGTGGTTTTTACGCAGCGGTGTTGAAATGTGCTTTGCCAATGTTAGTTAACGTTAGAAGCGGTAGGTACCAACCGTGTCACCTGTGTCTCAGAGTGCCCAGACAAGGCCGGCAAGGGAAGGGAAGTAGGGGAGATGCACAGAAGGCGGGAGGGGCGGGGCCGGCTTTAACGGGGTACCTGTTCGCCCACCTCCTCCTCCTCCCCCTCCCCCTCCTCCTCTCCCCTCCCCCTCCTCGCCCTCTGCACTGCAGAGGGTTAGGGCCATCTGCACCAAGCAAAGCAATGTCATATGACCCAGGACAATGACACATCCCTGATGGGAATAGATGCCAGGACCTCTATGATATTCACCACACAGGGACTTCCACGCAGTGCCAGGGGTAAGGCCGGGACATTCTGGGGAGGAGGCTCCAGAATATCTGTTCCTGACCCCCTGCTGGCTTTCAGGTTTCACTCTATGACTAAGACACAGAATGAATGGATACTGCGGCAAAAAAAAAAAGGGGGCGGCGGAGGGGAGAAACACCATTTCACTCCTTCTGAGTCAACCCTCCAACTGCAGAATGTGGAGCTCCAGCCCAGACCTACTGAACACAGATTTGCATTTCAACTACATCTCCAATGAGTCACATGCATTCAAGTTTGCAAAGCACTGTTCTCTCCCTGCTGTGTCATCATTTCTCTGAGCAGTGGCCTCCCAACTTCTCTGATCACCAATCACTACTCCCCAATAAGATACGTCTTTAGTTGTAAATTATATACAGGTGCCACTGCGCTGATATATTATGTAAGTTATAAAACTTGCTTGAAAATTAGAAATTAAAAAGGATGAGTTAATAATAAGTAGAAAGAGAAGTTGCAGTATTTTCTTCCTGCACTTGAAGTCATCCTTTGAGGGCTGAGGAAGGACACAGGCATACTCTGCCTTTCCCGGCTGCAGGATTAAGGAGGGATACTCAGCGCAGAGGTTCAGTTGGGGTCCTGGCAGCGGTCATCTCCTCTGGCTTCTCAGCAAGCGCTCATGCCCCGGTATCACCCCCACCACTCTCGTTCTTAACCGTCCCCTTTGCACCACCCATGGCCTCAGGAATATGTGTGGCTGAAAGTTTCCACTCCCGTTTAAACGGACGTCTTTCTGTATTTCATTTGTTACAGGGGCAGGAAAGCGAGCATACATGAGGAGTGGAAGAGAGTGGGAGTGAGCTTGGAAGATAGATTTCTCTTTTGATGTGAAAGCAACCCACACTCTTTCTGATTTCTGGATCACCAAACACTCCAAGCAGTCTCTCAAGATAAGATGAGGCTCAAACGACAGAGGTTTTTTAATTGCTTCTAGGCACGTCGCCTGCTACCTTGGAATACGGATCTATTTCTGGAGCTCCAGGAGATGCTAAACCTGGTTCTTCTGCTTGAAACCAAAACCACGGTCTCCTCGTCAGAGAACCGGCGGGCAGGCCCCCAAGGCACATCCCCCCAACCCTGCCACTTCAAAATAACCACAAACAGACATCCAGGAAATTCGCTGCAAAAAAAAGGATTCCCAAAATGGTACTAATTTAAGGTTCGTACAAACAGGGAATAGGAAAAGTCAAGTCCTTCCAGAGAGCAAGCCATACATACTACCAGTAAGAACGTCAATCTTCTAGTGTACAGACCCAGAACCTCAAAGAGGCTGGTGAAGGTTTAAGGAAATGCACATCTACAAAACTAAAACTTCATAAAAACATAAAATTGGGAGTCAGGCCGGGGCCAGTCCTCCCTAGGGTCTCTGATCCTTGTTGCAAATTTTGTAGCAAGCCCAGAGGCTGGGATTTTGCCCAATTACATATGCATTTAAGGATGCTGCATTTTTTAGAAGGATTTTTAAAGATTCTTCACACTTGTGAGCCTCTCCCTGGCCCTCAGAAAACTACCCCTTTCTCCCAGTTCCTCCCCCACACCCACCAGTCAGCTGGGCAAGTGCGCGCGCGCGCGCACACACACACACACACACACACACACACACACGCACCCTGCCCCTGGAGGCCTGAGGAACAAAGGCCCAAGATCAAAATAAAAAATCCAGCGGGAACACAGGTCTGCTCTGTATCTACTGAGGATGGCCGTCTCCTCCCAGCTCCCAGCAACTGCAATGATTGTGGCCCGGTTTTGAGCCCCCTTCACTCCTATTTCCACTAAAGTTAAGAGCCAGCTCTGCTTGTAGCCACCAGAGACCCCATTACAACCCCACAGGTGTGCGAGTGGGGAAAACTGGAGAAACTTTTTGCCCCCAGGCAGAGGGACCACCCCATCAGCTGCACCCGGGAAAGCACGAGGGGGTCCCTGCTGGAGAATCTGGGGAGGCGGGCAGGGGGGCGTTCCGCTGAGGACCACTTTGGGAGGTGCGGTCCCGGGCAGATGGATCACTAGCAAGTTTCCTAGACAGTCAGCACCGCGGACCACCTGCCTTCCCACAGGGCAGTCCTGGGTGTCAGGGTCCATCGGGCCTGGAAGGGCAGTGAGCCCTCCAGGCGGCGGCAGCTGCAGTGCTGACCGCTCACCCCTGCCCCCCGTCGTCCAACCCACTGAAGCTCACTCAGAAGCAGGTGGCAGCAGCAACCGCAGAGCTGTCATCACTGGACTGAGGGCACCGGCTGTGGAGCACCAAGCACATGCAGGCCCAGACTGGAGTGCTTCCTGCTTCATCCTCAGGACCACCCCACTCGGCTGACAGGGGAGGAAACGGAGGCACAGAGACATGAAGGAAGTTCCCCAAGGTCATGCAGCTGGTGTGTGAGCCCAGGAAGCGTGACTCCAGAACTCGAAGCAATATCCCACCTCTCTCGCTTGCACTCCCAGCCTCCAGCACAAAGCCTGGGGGGTTTGGTCTTATTGACCAAATCCCTTATTGAATGAATTATAAGTGAATACAAAGACCACCGGACAGGGAGATCTGGCTCAGTAAGCAGGAACAGAAGTGGGGTGTGTCATGGCTAGCTTCCAAAGCACTCATCACCTCCACCTCCACAGCCACCCCACCTGAGCTGCCCTTTAGGATGCGAACGTTAGGGTGGGGAGGGGAAAGCTAGGGAAAGAAGAACACTATGCCTTAACCTTGGCCCCTACCCTAACCCTAGGGTGTTTATCAGTTAAAATGCAACCTGGGGGAGAAACGGACCAGAAGGAGGCAGGCAGACAGAAACATTTCCCCCTCTCTACCCTGTTGATGAGGGCTGGGCTGGGCTGCCTGGGAGACGACCAATGCCTTGATACCCTGGAGGCAGAGGAGAGAGGAGGACCCAGGAGGTTAAGGATGAATAATCAGGAGATTTACTAAAAGGAAGGAGAGTGGACCTTCAGAAATAGCCTCTAGAGCTCTATAAACTGTGTCCAGAGCAGAAGTAGCCTCAGGCAAGTTCCTCTGGGGGAAGAGGGCTCAGCTTGGTATTTTCTCACTGGGTTTTTTTAAATAAGAAATTGTAACCAGGTCCGCTAGAGATCCAAGAAAATCCAGATTCTTTACACGCATTTCGTACCCCTACCTTCCTCCCAGGGATGCTAAAATGGGATACACTGAACAATTTAACACATGTAGTGGAGACAAAAACTGACTCCTAAAGTACTCTTGTCTTTTCAGAAAGCATAAAGCTATTAGTTCATAAAATGAACCCAAGACCTCAGGGAGGGCCACCTCCTCTATGCATCTTCCCTAGAGGCTTAAAGTCTGAACAATGAGGCACTGAGGGCCACAGAGAGACTCCAACCAGCCCGGGGGCTCCCCTCCTGACTTTTCAGGGCGCTGTGTCTCATGCTGCCTGGAGGGCTGACATGTACTCAGGTCAGTTATTTGTTCCCCCAGTCCTCAGCTCTTACTGCGTTGGTCCCACTTTTAGCCAGGTCTAGGCAGACAGAGTGGGCAAGGGGCAGAGGGTCAGATGCAAAAAGAGGGCTGGGAGGCCATGACAAAGACTAATGACCGTTGGATACTGTGATCACATTTGTTAAACTCAAAGTCAAGACTGCTTTAACAAGTGTGAGAGCACTTGCAGGGACAATGGATCAGAGATATGCGTGGCTGGAAAATCGGACTTGCTGGTGAGATAGGGGGCCTCCTCCTTCTCAGGTAGCCATGGCATCCTGTCTGGCCCAGGACAGCCTCCGTCTTCATCAGAGCTAGAGATTCAGTGACACCACTATCCTCCAGTCCAATGCACTCCATCAGTGCAGAAACCCTTTGGCACTGTCATTACCCCCAAAGTAACCCATCCCATTAAAACAGATACATCATGAAAACTGAAAAGGCAAGGGCTTTGGAATCTGGCAGATCAGAGTTTGAATCTAAGCTCCACCATTTTCCTACTGATACATGTAAACACCTATCTGTACCAGGTTCCTGGAGAAAACGCCATCAACTTTCTTCCCTGACCCGTCTCTGTAATTGACCTGAAATTCATCTCCTGTAAGCATCTCTGTTCTGTCTGCTCAGGCAGCACGGGACCAAAGCAATCCGAGAGTCCTTCACATATTTGCAGCTGGGCTCGTGTGCCCTCGAGGCCTGTCTGGTCTAAACACCACAGTTCTTCAGCCACTCCTCATATGACTTGGTTTCCTGACCCTCCACTAGCTGAGTCACTCTGCGAAAGTTAACTTCAGAGAGAAGAGCCGTATGTAGCCACGGTCCCAATTCATTCTAGGCTCTGGGGGAGGGGGAGGGCTGGGATGCGGGCTGAGGGGAATTGCTCAGCTCGGGGTCAGGCCCGGGCCTCAACCCGGGGGTAGGGGAGAGGGCTGGGAGAGCTTGCATGCAGGGGTGGCTGCGGTTTCTGGAGTTCACTGAGGCCCCCGACCCTCGGGAGGCGTCCTTTCAGGGTGGCTGTGTGGGCTGTTTACACGATGTCACACGGAACATCGCGTCCACGATCAGCGGGTTTGGTACGTCTTTCTGCCGGGCAGGAAAACGCAGCGCGGGGCACTTGCACTATTTACTTCCCGAAAATAAAAACATTGCACGCGCTTACGCAATCTGCCGCGTCCAGGGCTCTTTTTAATGCCTCCCCGGACCCCTTTCCTCTTCTGCGGCGCGCACCCCCCCACCCCCGCCTGGCCCCGTCCGGGTTCGGCAAGCCACCTGCCAACCTAGTTCCTCTGGCGCTTTAACAAAGCTCAGCCAGTCCCAGGCCTTCTCGGAAGAAACCCTTGGTCGGAAAATGAAACCAAGCCGCGGGGAGGGGAAGCAGCACGGGGTGCACGGCAGCGCGGCGTGCACAGCAGCGCGGGGTGCACGCCGCGCCCACGTGCAGGAACCGCGCCGCGGGGCAGGCTGGGGTGGCGCCACGTGAACGCGGCGTGGGGCGGGGCGGGGCGCGCGCTGACCGGCCCGTGCGCCGCGCCGGCAGCCAATCCACGCGCCCGACCGCGCACCCGGTCCCGCCCCGCCCGCCAGGCCCCGCCCCGCCGCTGCCTCTTGTCCGGGAGTGACCTCTCCAGGGGTGGCCGGGCTCAGCTGACCTGCGCGTAGGGCATCAGCCCCAGGAGGGCGCGGCGGCTAGAGCAGGGCTCCACCTGCAGGCTCCTGCCTGGCCTCCGGACCGGGAGACGCCGCAGAGCCCTGCCCTGTGCCTGCCCCGCCTTATCCCACGGTACCTGCCCACCTCCGTCCCCACAGCCTGGCTCCAGGAGGTGTATCAAGGGCGGCAGAATCTGCCACCCCAAAATATGCCTCTTGGCTTAAGGGTTATTTTGAGCTGGTTATTTTTGAGAAACCGCAGACACAGGAGAAGTTACCCTTTTACAAGGGAAATTTACATTAGAAGGGGGGGGGCCTGTTTCTGGGAAGGTGCACTTCTTCACCTGAGACACCTGTCTGCAGGGCGGGGGACTGTGGACCACACCTTTCCACCCCCCGCCTTCCAGCGAACTGCCTTCTTCCCCTGAGAAGCCCCCAGACCCCCATCCCTTGCCTTAGCTCAGGAGGGTATATAAGCCTCAACTGCCTGGCAGCCTTTTGAATCTCATATCTTTGTGGGTACACGTACGTCCATCATTTTAAAATTTTTTTCCTATTAATCTTTTTTTTTGTTGGAGGGGGAGTCCTCAGCCAACGACCCAGAAGGGTGGAGGGAAAATTTCTTTCCTCCCCTGCAATATGTAGGATGGAATGTTGGCATCCGATCCATATAGGGCTTTTTTTTGCCCTCCTCTCTTTTCCCTCTGCAACCTTCCATTTTGAGATTATCTAGGATTTTAGTTATACATATTTTAAAATTACTCATCGAGAGTTACTGAAACCTAATCTAGGTTTTCTATTTCGTTACCACTGTTTCTCGTATCTGATAACATTAAATTCTTTCAGCTACCTTCCTCATCCTTCAGTCCCCCTCACTCCCCAGACCCTCTGCCAGAGGGCATGAGCCTAGTAACTTGTCTGAATCTTTGCCATCCTAAATGCATCTTTATTTTGCTCTCATTTCACTGGTACGTTATATACTAAATATAGGATTCCAAGAAAAAATATTTTTCCTTGTTTTCCCCTAATGTCTGGTTTTGCCAGTGAAAGCTCAGATGCAGTACTAAAAGAGACCACCTCACCTGGGGCTTTTGACTAATTTTCAGTTCAGCTGAATCTACTTCTGCTTTTCAGTCCACCAATCATTTTTTCCATCCAATCATCAAAATTTCAAACACCAGGCCCTCCAGCTCAGCGCCACACAGACATCAATAGGCATATAGATCACCTGTGGGTCTTGGGAAAATACAGGTCCCGTTGTCATTCTGGGGTGAGGGCTGAGATTCTGGATTTCTAACAAGCTCCCAGGTCACAGCGAGGGGGACCACACCTCGAGAAGCAAGGCTTTAGCCGCTCTCTTCACAATGTGACTCCGCTTTAATCATTCGGAAGATGTTAATCATCAATCCCGCAGTCGGCCTCTGTGTTCTCTAAGAACTCTGTGTCTTGTCTGTTAATACTTGTATCTGTTAAGCTTGTGGCTTCTCTCTTCTAGTGTTGGTTTTCCTCAGCATTTTTCTTTTCCTTTCTCCTTTTGAAATGCCTGATGGTCCGAGCTGCCTGTTGCTTATCTGCTCCCATCACTGTGGGTGAGGAGCGGCCCTGCTGACCAGAGGAGTGCGAGGAGGCGGGGGGCTCGGATAGCAGGCGAGGGGGTTCTACACCCAGTTCCCCGAACTTTTCCCTTATAAATTCCTGTGTCTTATTTTTAAAGTAACATACACGCATTGTGAAATGATTGGCAGGTACAGAAATAACATGAAGAATTCCTGGTTGTGTTTCCTCCAGAACCCCCTGCCTGTGCAGATATTTTTTAAGGCCCCAGAAGACTCGGTGTCAGCCCCCACCTGTGCACTGAATTTATGATCCATTCGCTGCCCTTGCTCTTGGGGAATCAGGCATTCATCATGAGGAATTTTGTTTATCAAATTAATAACACCAGGAGTAAAGGAGATTCAAGATGTAAAAAAAAAAAAAGATTCCTGGGGAAAATATAAAAAGTAAATATGGAATTGGAGGGGAAGGAGAAGAAGGGCTGTCTGGTATTGGACCGGAATGCGAGAGAGCAGTACGAATTTATGATATTTTAAAGCATCTGTTTCCTAGCTCTGCCCATTGAAAAGGCCCTAGAAACAGTGGTAGCCCAGGTGCAGGAAGCAAACCAGAGCCCAGGTCTGGCTTCTAACTCCCATCCTCCAGTGAAAGTAACCAGGGCTCCTTGGAGAAATGGCTGATCCCAAGGCTGAGACAGGCTGTAGAGGCGAGCCTGCAGCACCTGATTGTGCCAGAAAGTAAGGAAGAGCTCAGAAAGCAAAGGGAATGTGTCAAAAAGACATGGCAGCCATGTTGAAAGGGTCTCAGCAAAATCTGGGCCGATTTGAGCGTCAAAATGCATCATGTCGGGAATGGATTCTAACACATGCAATCATAATTTTAAAAATCCCCGAATCCATATGGACAAATTAAGAGAACATTCTTGGACTTCCCTGGTGGCACAGTGGTTAAGAATCCACCTGCCATAGCCAGGACATGGAAGCAACCTAAGTGTCCATCGACAGATGAATGGATAAAGAAGATGTGGCACATATATACAATGGAATATTACTCAGCCGTAAAAAAGAAACAAAACTGAGTTATTTGTAGTGAGGTGGATGGACCCAGAGTCTGTCATATAGAGTAAAGTAAGTCAGAAAGAGAAAAACAAATACCGTATGCTAACACATATATATGGAATCTAAAAAAAAAAAAAAAAAATGGTTCTGATGAACCTAGGGGCAGGACAGGAATAAAGACGCAGACATAGAAAATGGACTTGAGGACACGGGGAGGGGGAAGGGTAAACTGGGATGAAGTGAGAGAGTAGCACTGACATATATTTACTACCAAATGTAAAACAGATAGCTAGTGGGAAGTAGCTGCATAGCACAGGGAGATCAGCTCAGTGTTTTGTGACCACCTAGAGTGGTGGGATAGGGAGGGTGGGAGGGAGACGCAAGAGGGAGGGGATATGGGGATATGTGTGTGCATATAGCTGATTCACTTTGTTATACAGCAGAAACTAACACACCACTGTAAAGCAATTATACTCCAATAAAGATGTTAAAAAGAAAAAAAAAGAATCCACCTGCCAATGCAGGGGACACAGTTTCGATCCCTGGCCCGGGAAGATCCCATGTGCCGCGGAGCAACTAAGCCCGTGCACCACAACTACTGAGCCTGTGCTCTAGAGCCCGCAAGCCACAACTACTGAAGCCCGAGCGCCTAGAGACCGAGCTCCGCAACAAGAGAAGCCACCGCAGTGAGAAGCCCGCGCATCGCAAGGAAGACCCAACGCAGCCAAAAATAAAGAAAGAAAAAGAAATTTATTAAAAAAAAAAAGAAGGAGAGAGAACATTCTTGATCTGGGGAGGAACACGCTGAATTATTTAGGGATGACGTGTCATTATGTCTGCAACAAAGTCTCAAATGGTTCAACAACAGCAAAACAGGTTGAGACAATAACACAGTAAAATGCAACAGCCAGGGAATCCAGGTGACACGGGTTGTTCCCTGTGCCATGCCTGCAACTCTGCTAAATGCTTAACATTTTTTAAAGTAAAAAGAGAGAAATGGAAAACCCTCCAGGCAAGGAGTGTCCCTCGTTGCCGTCACACACTTTTATTACTTTCCTGACACACGCAATTAATGCTCATGCAGCCGAAAACTATTCCTGAGTCATCAAGTGTAAGTTAAAAGTGTTATGTTTGTGTAGACACACAAATAAAATACATATGCAATTAAAGGGAAACGTCTGGGGCAAATGAGTCCCGGGTGTTTTATCCAACATTCGGTGCAGGAAAAGATTTCCCATCTGCTCTCAGGCCCCCCGCCTCCTGAGCAGGGCAGTTGCCCCCTTTAGGGAGGCTCACACGCTCAGTGGGTGGCCACTTTATAACAGACTTCGAGGAGGGCAGATGCTGCCATTTCTGCTGCAGATCAAAGAACAACGTGGACATTGATAATTAGGAAGCACAGGGGTCACAGAAAAGGTCTCTTGAAACCTGGGCCTCCCTTTGGCCACTTGTGCTGGGACGCATTTCTGCTGTCACTTAAGCATTTCGTGTCTCCTTTGTTACAGCCAGCCAGGCCTGTCCCGTCCATTCATCTCACACACATTGCAGTGGTTCTCAAACCTTCAGGAGGAGACCCAGGACCGCCTGAACTCTATTACCTCGTGTTCCAGGGGGGTCCTCTCAGGGGTTCTGATTCGTTCTTAACGTCCCCCCAGACACCCTGTGTGGTTGTGATGGCGGGTGTCCCGGCTTCAATAACTTAGGATCCTACCTAAGCATATTGGAGAGAACAGCGTCTAACTCGTCTCTCTCTGAAAAAGAGGTGTTTGGTTAGAAGGGGGAGCAATGAAGGAGAGGTGCAATGCAGAATAAAACTCGAGGAAATGCCCCAGAAGAAGTCATCAGAGCTATTCTGCAGGGTCAACAACACATGAAGGCCTAGAGGCTGGGTGCTCCCGAGCCAGGCAGCTGCAAACCCCAGAGACTCTGGAAAAGGTGTCAGCTTTCTGGGCTTCTGTTCCTTCGCGGGCAGGTCAGGCTCCCCGAAGTGCACCTTCTGTGTGATCGTTGTCAGGGATTGGGATAAGATTCTGATTTAATCAAGAAGCAAGAAAGACCCTCAAGTCAGAGAATGACATTCTTTGAGGCCTCTTCTGTGCACTGAAGTATTAATGTTCCTATTAATTCATTAGTTAATTCAATATATGGTTGTCAGTCATCTACCAGGCCCGAGGCTGGACAACAGGACACTACCTGGGAGCTTACAGTCTAGCTGGGGAAATGGAATGAACACACATTACAGCACAGGAATCATGACTACCTCCGGCTTGAAGACTGTAAGGCTAAATTTTAAAAAATTAATTAAATTTAAAAATAAAAGAAGAAAATGCTGGATCTTTTTTGCAAAGTAAAGAATTTCTCCTACTGTAATAGTGAATTCAACACCTATAAACATTTTAAAAATAAACACTAGACAAATTTTAAAAAGACTTTAAGGCAGCCTGTGTTTTGAGTTGGGCCTTGAAGGGTAGGGTACAGATGCATCCAAGGAGGGAGCTGATGAGAAAAAGCAGAGCTGGGAAAGTGAGGGGTGTGCACAAGGAAAAGCATGCAATGAAATTGCAAGAAATGTAAAGAATTGCAAAACTTTGTGTTTCCGGGAGCGAAGGCAGAGTAAGGAAGATATGAGGGGAAAAAAATCTCCGGAAGGTAAACTCTTCCCAAGGAAGAAGACAGCATCCTTCTCCAACATCAAGTAGAAAACACAATCTCTAATCCACAAAAGACAACTTCATCTACAGCCAGGTGCTAGAGGAGCTAAACCTCCATCTCCACCATCAGCTGGCAAGTCCACAGAAATGAGTGTTTTCACCACCAAAAGGCAGGTACAAATAAAATGTTCATCGGAGCTCAGGGCATGATAACCCCAAACCAAAAACAACCCAAAGGTCAACAACAGAAAGGACACAACGGAACACTCCATAGCAACAAGGATGAACTAAGCCTTCTACAAACAACCACATAGGAAAATCTCATGGTCAGAATGTTGATGGAAAGAAGCCACCTTCAAAAGATATGTAATGTTAAAAAAAGAATGAAATTTTGCCATTTGCAGCAACATGGATGGACTTGGAGGGCATTAAGCTCAGTGAAATAAATCAGATGGAGAAAGACAAATACTGTATGATATCACTTATATGTGGAATCTAAACAATAAAACAAACTAGTGAATATAACAAAACAGAAACAAACTCACAGATATAGAGAGCAAACTAGTGGTTACCAGTGGGGAGGGGGAAGGGGGAGGAGCAAGATATAGGGGTAGGGGATTGAGAGACACAAACCACTATGTATAAGATAAGCTACAAGGATGTATTGTACAGCACAGGGAATGTAGCCAATATTTTCTAAGAACTATAAATGGAGTATAACCTTTAAACATTGTGAATCTCTACATTATACACCTGACACTTATATAATATTGTAAATGAACTATAATTCGATATAAAAAATATTCAGAAGAAACAAAAAAGATACGTAATGCATAATATCATCTAGGTAAAGTTCAAGAACAAACAAGATTTCTAATGGGAGAAGTCAGAATAGGGGTTCCTGCTGGGAAGAGTTTTGAATGGTAAGGGCACCGAGGAGCCTTTGGGGACTGGAAATGTTCTCTAGCTTTGACCCCAGTGCTGGTCACATGGATGTGTACATGTGTAGAAGCTGATTGAGATCTGTACACTTAGTGCATGTATGCTACACATCAGCTTAAAAAAACGTAAAATGCAAACCAATAACAAAAAAGACTGACTTAGATCTTGGTGTGAACCACTGTTTTGAAATTCCTAAAGACGTAAGGTGCACGGGCCCCAGGTTAGGACAGAGAGATGACACTTCAGAGCAGGAGAGACTGGCCTGTCGTGATTTGTTCAAGTTGCCTCTACACATGGTCTTCCCAGAACTCAGTCTGCCACACACTTTGTAGAGGGCATGAAGAGGAGCAATTAATTAAAGCTAATTTTCTGAAGACCTTCATGATACCCATCAAGATAACTAAATACATATATTACAAATCAAACGTAAGAATCATTACTATAACCCTTTGGGTGCTAAAAATCAAATGCCTGTTTAATGCTGTTAATCCTAACAGCATGAGAGATGAAAGAAGACCACTAGAATTGCAGAAGGAACTTGCTGGAAGAGATGACCCAGTTAACTCCTCCATTTTACAGAGAGAATGAAGGTCCAGAGAGATGAAGCAACCATCAGAGGTCCCTCGACAGGTAGAGACATCATAGGACTGGAACCCAGGTCCCTCCCGCCTGCCCAGCACGCTCCCATACTCCCAGAGGTCTCCTGAGGCAGCTCCCAGGTCAAGGTCCACGTCACCCCTGCCCCGAAGCCCCCCTGCCCCGAAGCCAGCCCTCACGGAAGAAGGACAAGGAAGTGATGGGCAGGCAGAAGTCCAGACGGAGCCTGGAACCCAGGACCAGCCTCAGCCATTCCTCCTGGTCATCCGTCACCTTGACAAGGTCTATGAAATCTTTCTCTTCCTGCTTATCCAGAAAGTGGAGCCAAACCTTCCTTCTCAAAGGCTGAGAAACCAGCTGCCATGAAGACAGTGAATTTTTTTTGTTTGTTTTTTGGAACAGCTTTCTTGAGATTGAATTCACCCATTTAAAACCATGCAATTCACTGTTTCTTAGTATATTCACAGACTTGTGCAAAAATCACAAATCTAGAACCTTTCCGTTCCCCCCCCGAAGAACTCTTCAGCTGTCTCAGTCCCCATTTCCCTCCCCCTCTAACTTCTAGGCAACCTCAAATCTACTTACTGTCTCTATAGATTTGCCTTTTCTGGACAGTAAGTATCCATGAAATCATACAGTCTTTTGGAAATAGCTTTTTCACTGAGAGTGTGTTTCCAGGTTGTCTAGGTTGTGGCATATTTCATTCCTTTTTGTTGCTGAATAGTATTTCATTGTATGGATATACCACATTTTAAAGTATTTATCAGTCCACTGACATTGGGTGGCTTCTCCTTTTAGGGGATTATGAGTAATGCTGCTATGAAAAATGCACGCATATCTTTTTGCATAGATGTGTTTTTTCATTTCTCTGTGGCATATTCCTAGGAGTGGAACTGCTGGGTTATACAGTTGATGAATCCTTTGTATAAGAAGTGCCCTTGGGGCTTCCCTGGTGGTGCAGTGGTTAAGAATCCGCCTGCCAATGTAGAGGACATGGGTTCAAGCCCTGGTCCGGGAAGATCCCACATGCCGCAGAGCAACTAAGCCCGTGTGCCACAACTACTGAGCCTGCACTCTAGAGCCTGCGAGCCACAACTACTGAGCCCACGAGCCACAACTACTGAAGCCCGCATGCCTAGAGCCCGTGCTCTGCAACAAGAGAAGCCACTGCAATGAGAAGCCCGCGCACCGCAACGAAGAGTAGCCCCCGCTCGCCACAACTAGAGAAAGCCCACGGGCAGCAACAAAGATCCAACCCAGCCAAAAATAAATAAATAAATAAATTTTTTTAAAAATTAAAAAAAAAAAAAAAAGAAGTGCCCTTGCTGGGACTTCCTTGGCAGTTCAGTGGTTAAGACTCCACGCATCCACTGCCGGGGCACGGGTTCAATCCCTGGGGGGGCTGTGCGGCACAGCCAAAAATTTTTTTTTAAATTTTTTTAAAGTGCCCTTGTCTGTACTCTTAGACACAGTGGGGTGAGAGACAGCCAAGGAGAGTGATGGGAAGTGTGTAGAGGAACCAGGGGCAGGGGAAGGCCATGAGGCTGGAGAGGTGACCACACACCTCTCACCTCTGTTTTAACTTCTCATTTTGACATAATTTTAAACTTACAGAAGAATTTCAAGTAGCACAAAGAATTTCCATGTATCCTCCACCCAGATTCACCAGTTGTTAACATTTTG
The DNA here is from genome assembly GCF_028023285.1 of Balaenoptera ricei. Taxonomy (NCBI): domain Eukaryota; kingdom Metazoa; phylum Chordata; class Mammalia; order Artiodactyla; family Balaenopteridae; genus Balaenoptera; species Balaenoptera ricei. Next base: position 25,608,454 of record NC_082640.1, read on the forward strand.
CCGTATTTACTTTATCAGTCTGTGTTATCACTATTTAAATAAATATATACATATTTTACATATACAAAATACCACGCATAGTATTTTTAATTATTAAATATTCATACATATTATTTTTTTTGGAACCACAAGGGTAAAATGTGCCCCATTCCTCCTTAATACTTACCTAAAAGCAAAGATGCTCGCCTACACACATAATCACAGGACAACCATCAAAAGCAGGAAATTAACTCAAATACGATACAGGCTCCAAATGAATTCTGCCGATGGGCACCATCACGCCCAGGACTGGGGCAGGACCACCCACCGCATTTACGGTCCTGTCTCTAATCTGGGTCCTTCCCTCTAAGGACCTAATACTTTAAAGTACCTACTATTTGAAATGGACTCTCCAAATCATTTCATTTCTCTGTTAAAACTTAAATATAATTTGTAATAGTAGAAACAAGAATTTAAAAATTTAAAATATGACTTTATGTTCTATTTAGATGCCATGTGACATTCAGTCCTGGATTGACTGTCTTCTTCTTGCTACGCGTCCACTCACTTAGCAAACAATCCCTCCTGTGGGCACAACTGGCAATCTAACTGCCTTACAGCTATTTTATAAACCATGAAAACTTACAGCTTTGGGAGCTGCTGATCTTTTTAACAAGTAGGAAGGAAAATTCCTCTTCATGCTTTGGTGATTTGGGTATAGAGAACTGGGTTAATCTTAACCCTTGGTTCATCTCATGCTCCCATCATTGACCCCTGAATGGCCCTCTTCTGTATGTTGGTTCGTTTTAATGATATAATAGACAACCAGGAATCTATCAGCCAATCAACATCTGAATTACCGGCTCTGATGACGTCTGTCTGTACAAGAGAGAAGTAACCATTCTCCTGAATCTCATAAAAGAAATATAGTTTTATTATATAGGTATTCCTCAAAAGCATATTGTTTAGTTTTGTTGTTTTAATTTTATTTTTTAAAAAGTATCTGACTGTATCTAATGTTTTGAGATTTTTTAATTTGTCATGGACAATACTGAGTGTAGCTGTCTTCAGAGTGTAGCTCATTCAGACGGCCATAGAATATTCTGTTATGGGACTACACCAAGAGTGAATTCATTCTTCTCTTGTCCATGTGCTTTCAGGTTGTTTAAAGGCATTCCTAATAGAGTCTTAGAGTGAACACCAGCGGGCCAGAAGTCTCTCTGTGACACACCCAGGAATGCCACCTGGTTACAGAGTGTGCAGATTTCAACTTTACAAGACAATTCCAAACTGTTTCCTATGCCCACCAGCAATATATCAGAGACCCTTCTGACCAGCATTCTCCCCGACACTTGATAACGTCAGACTTCGTTTCTGCCAGCAAAGAAGGGTAAAATGGAGCCTTCCACGGTGATCTCCATCTGTGTTTTCCTGAGAAGTGAAGAGGCTAAATTTCTCTTCTTTTCTTCAGCCCGTTACACACTCCCTGATTTTTAAAAGGTTTTTACCAGTCATCTGGTTATTTCTAACAGAAGCCAGAGAAAGGAACACGGCCACGTAGACACACAGGCCTGTCCCCTTGCTGGGCACAGCTAGTTCTCCTGGAGAGGGGATGACCAGTTTAGTGTCATGCCATGTATTACTTATTGGGAGGCATCCACAATGAATTTGTAAGAGTTTTATGAGGTTAAGAAACCAATTTCCTCTAAAGCAGTAGTGACCATATGACCTTTCACTGCATTCAAATGACTTTATACAAAAAGCTTTTATATCATCCGGGACTTGCACCAAACATGATTTCAGCTGGAACTGCTTTCTGGTTCTTTTTCCCCACTTATATCTGGGAAATGATGTAACAACAGCAAACATGATTCATGGTAAAGTGGATGCTGACTGACTCATTTTCATGAAAAGGGGATGACATTTGAGTTTTAGGATCTTCACACTGAAACCAGGCAATTTGCAGATTCAGATTTCTGTGCTGTTATTACAGCAAGTTGATGATAAAATTCTTGCTCTGATTTCCTGATGCGGCTGTTGGCAGAATTGCTTTGAAACGTATTTTCCATACTTTCAAGCCGTAACCCAGGGCCACAGAATTAGCTTGGATTCTATTTGTTGTTCAAACGTGGTTGAGGTTTTCAAACCTCTTTCTCTAACATGAGGCCGTCTAGGGGTCATCAAGCCCAAGGCATGAGGGTTGGCTGGAGGTGGGGAGGCTGACCCACTGTCCCAGTTTGCCTGGGATGAGGAGGTGGCTGGGTCTTGGGACTGTCGAGGCTAAAACAGGGAAATCGCGGGTGATCCAGGGTAAGCTGGTCACCCCGTTAGGAGGCTAACTTGGTCAGATGGTGGCTGGCCTGAGTTTGTTCAGGAAGCCTTCCTGGAGTGGGGTTTTCCTTTTCTCCCCACAATGGGGGCCTTCACAGTTTAAGGAAACTGAGGAAGGGAGAGAAATTTAATTGCTACTTTGGTACTACTGACATGGAAACACTGGCCCCGTGGGAAACCTACCAGTCGCTTCCCTCCCAGCTTGGAAACTATCTGTGCCCAGCGCCACACGGAAACTTGATGGATCCCTTATGTGCGGCAAGAATGGTCAACCCTGATTTGACTTGGAAGCCAGTTGCTTCTTACAAGAAGCATCTATCTGGAGACAAGCCTGGAGCATAACGGATCTTTGCAGAGGGCCGCGTGCCGAGTCCCAAACCTCTCAAATCCTCTCGTAGTTACTTAACAGGCACTAGGCCCCCTAACCCCACCCCGCTGTGACCTGTCCCCTTGGCTGGTCCTGAGGCTGTTAATGTCCTCAGCATCCCCACAGATCAGCCAGGGGGCAGTCGTGGGAGCTACCCTGACTCACTCTCCCTCCCTCCACGTCCAATCCATCCACAGGTCCCGCGGTCTCTACCTCCTGAACACACTCAGAACCCAACCTCCCACTGCACCACCCGGACCCCAGCCCACGGCACCGCTCGCGGGCCACCTCAGCCGACTCCCGTGCCACCTGCAACCTGATCTCGGGAGGGCAGCCACGGACCATCCAGAGGGTTTGCTAACCTAAAGTTCACTCGAGCCTCGCCCCCACTAAAACCCTCCCAGGGCCTCCCACCCACTCCAAGGAGGAGGCCAAAGCCTTACCACGGCCTCAAGGACCCAAATGACCCACGCTTTCTGAGCCATGTCCCACACGCACTACACACCAGCCCCACTGGCCTCCACACTCAGCCGACTGTGGCCACAGGGCCTTTGCACCTACACGTCCCCCTGCCAGCCACTCTCCTAAGATACCGCGTGGTCCACTCCCCCAGTCCCTTCAGTTTCTGCCCAGATGTCCTCTCAGTGACCATCCTATCATCCTATTTAAAACAGCAGCCCCCGCCCCCTCCCTCTTCTTTCCCGTGTTATTTTTCTCCCCAGCACTGGTACCCACTGGACACATACCGTACTCACTCATCTGTTACCGTCTGTCTCGCCGTCAGGACGTAAGGCCACGAGGGCAGGCGTCTCTGTCCAGTTCCCTGCTGCACCCTCAGCACTTGACTCAGCCCTGCTCCACGAGGCGCTGAACAGACATATGCCACGTGATGGAAGGGCTAATGGGGGCGACTAAAGTATTGATAACATCACGGGGCTGGGGGCAGTCGGCACAGGCAGGGGCAGCGCAGCCGGCCTCCTAGTGTGTTTCTTGCCTTTTCTTCTCAAGTTCCTCAGCTGTAACTCTCCCTTTCCTATATTCCCAAAATGTTTATGATGTTCTCCAGCAAAACATGGCCCATGCAGATGGCTGCTTGATGGGGGCCTCCCTCCCTCTAGATGGATCCGCTGCTTCCTCCCACGGCCCCCTGGCTCAGAAACCCACCCCCCAAAGGTCAGGCAGGTCACTTGCACCCCCAAGACCTGACGGAGACCCGCAGTCGCACCCAGAACCCGAGGTGCAAGGGAGTCGGGGAGGTGCCAGTGAGGGCTTCCTAGCATTTTCAAGAGTGTGGGTCTCTCCCCATTCGTGGCCTTGAAATGGGTCTTTGGAGCCCGACCAGAATCTTTGTTAATGAAACGGAATAGACTGGAAATGTCACCGTGTACCTCGTATCCTACAGATAAGATTGATTCATGAATCTTTCTGCCCAGGCATCAACCCAGAACATTAAATCAGAATTTCTGGAGCATCCGACTTTTTTTAAAAGCTCCCCAGTTAACCCAAATGTGCGGCCAGGAATGAGACAAACGGTGCCCCTGTACCGGTTGTTCCCCGACAGCATGAGCCACCCCAGCAGTCAGGGGGCGTGGTGCCGAGGGCCAGGCTTTCCCAAGAGTCTGCATCAAAATGCATCTTTCTGTGCTCAGGACCTCTCTCCTTCTCTCTTCCTGCTTCAAAGCCCACATGGGGGCACCCTGCTAAGCTCCTGTCCGACCCCCACCGGCTGATGGAATCTTGCCCTTCCTGTGAAGACTGGCCCTCGTCCCCAGGCCTCTGGATGATGCCTCAGCGGGAGGCCTTCCTGAATCCCATCGCTGGGGTGCAGCAGGTGAGGCCGACAGTCAAAATACCAAAGCAATCGGCCCTCGGTTGTTTTCTCAAAATCATCAGCATCCCTGCACTTCCAGGCAGGACGGCCAGGGCAGCACAGCCCCAAACCCTTCCGTTCCGCAGACGTCGCCTGCCTGGCCCCTGACCAGGGCTGTGACACCTCCAGGCTGGGCCCCCTCGCTCAGTCTGGACACAGATGCAGGCAGGAGCCAGACGTGCTGGTTCAGGCCAGTGGGATGGGGGTTTGCTCCTCTTACTGCTGTCCCTCCACCGGCCTTGTCACCAGGAGGAATCCTGGAACTGTTCTCTGCAGGTCGTGAAATGATGAACGGCTTTCATGCTCTTCTTTGCGGTTCTCTGCATTTTCCAAGTTGCTCACAGTTGAACTTACGTGGGAAACACTAGCGGCTTCAGTTTTTTTTAAAGACTTTTTGATGTGGACCATTTTTTTTATAAGATGAACCACTTTACTTATTTATTCATTTATTTATTTATGGCTGTGTTGGGTCTTCGTTGCTGGGCGCAGGCTTTCTCTAGCTGCGGTGAGCGGGGGCTACTCCTCGTTGTGGTGCACTGGCTTCTCATTGCAGTGGCTTCTCTTGCTGCGGAGCACAGGCTCTAGGCGCGCAGTCTCAGTAGTTGTAGCACGTGGGCTCAGTCGTTGTGGCTCGCGGGCTCTAGAGCGCAGGCTCAGTAGTTGTGGCGCACGGGCTTAGTTGCTCCGCGGCATGTGGGATCTTCCCGGACCAGGGCTCGGACCCGTGTCCCCTGCGTTGGCAGGCGGATTCTTAACCACTGCACCACCAGGGAAGTCCATGTGGACCATTTTTCAAAGTCTTTATTGAGTTTGTTACAATATTGCTTCTGTTTTATATTTTGGTTTTTTGGCCCCAAGGAATGTGGGATCTTAGCTCCCCAACCAGGGATTGAACCCGCACCCACTGCATTGGAAGGCGAAGTCTTAACCACTGGACAGCCAGGGAAGTCCCCGGGGCTTCGATTTTTGATATACATGATCTACAGCTCTTCCCCAGGCCCCCTGTGAGCACGTGAGGCTCGGTCACTCTTTGCTGAAGTTCCGCACGGAAGGCCCTGCTACTGGTGATTCCTTTAGACTCTGGGGAGACCCGCTAAGAGATGGTGGCCGCGAGCTCCCTGCAGGACGCAGACCCAGGATGACGTCGGCCTGACATCACGGGCAGGTTCCAGAAGGGTACCGTGTGCTTCCACAGAAGGCGGGCTCCAACGCCGACTTCCTTTTGGTCCAATTTCCGTCCTGAAGTCGTAGCCGGAGGAGTGCAGAGACCAGAGACCGCACGCCCAAGATGCCATCATTTGCCACTCGCCTCCCGCCTGAAGCTGCTGGAGAGACAGGCCAGGGTGCCCGGGACAGAGTCCCTGGAGAACCCGGCCCAGCAGGGACCCCCAGCCTCCCGTGGCCCGGCTTAGCCAAGGAGCTCGGAGGGGGAGACGGGGCGCATGTGTGACAAGCATCCCAGCAACTGGGAAGCATCAGTCTCTGGACCGGAGCTGCAGGGAATCTCACTTCACCCCCTTTGTTTCCAGATGGGTCAACCGAGGCCGAGCGCCATCCAGGGGTGGCCCTGAGACCCAGCCCGTCACCAACACGGTGGACCTGCCACCACTGGGTCTCCCAGCGCCCGGCCGGGGTGTCTCCCCGACAGCATACATCTGACTCCTGTTGAGGGCACGGCCCCACATCCTTAGTTGCTTCCTGCAGCTTCCGCGTCACTTCTGCCACCTGTGGGTACCTGCCCTGCCCCAGCCGCTCTCAGGACTGTCCCAACAATGATGAATAAACACTGAGAGAAGAGCCTGTCTGCAAACGCCGACTCGCTCCTCCTCCTCCTGGTCTCTGCCGATCATCACCTGGGGCCGTCACACTGCGGGCCGGGCGGCAGAGGTTATAAAAGACCCGGGCTCTTAGGTTACAGACCTCGGACCTCAACTCCTGCAGAACAGCTTGCCGGCCAGGGGCCAGGGGTGGGAGCACTCCTGACCTCCCTCCCCTCCCCTCCCCTCCTTTTCCCCCCTCCCCTCACTCCCTGTGCCCCTCCCCCTGCTCTTCCCGGGTTTCTCCTGTGACTTTGTGACTTCCTGTGTTCGTTTTATCCAGCTTTCATCTAAATGCAGCAATTGGGAAGGACAGGAAGACAGAGTCTGCCTGCCTCTTGTAGGGCCCCCAGGTGCTGATTCCGGCACCTCCCAGGAATCCGATGCAGATAAGGAGGAAACAGGAGGTCACCCGCGTAGGTGCCAGGAGCTGGGACAGAGGTGACCACCCAGGCCCTGCCCTGGGAAAGTCCTGTGAAGTTAAAGATTCACATTCCTTGCAGGGGAGGTAAAGGGATGACGCATGCTTGGATGCTTCGCGGATGTACAATTCCTGAGCATGTGGTACTTTTAGCTCCACAAGGAGAAGAGCGCCTGCTTGCACGGGGCCCCCAGGTCTGAACTAACCAAGGTGCTAACACACTCAGGCACACAGCATCAGGTGCTGTTGTTACTGTTGTTTGGACCCTGCTATTTCACCCAAAAGCACCAAAATCGTGACCATAGTAAAAATCAGAAGAGTGTCCACCTTGCTTACATTTATGACTTGGTATTGTCTTTATTTTAAATTACATGTGGGACGATGACCCTAATCTTTTAGGGATCTGACGGTCTTACTTCGGCTCTGCAACTACTCACTGCAGAAGAAAATGGAGTTTTGGACAAATTAACCAGGCAAAGGATTTATGAAGCACTTGCTATCACCTGGCCAGACAGAAGTATGAGATCTAGACCCTCCCCCAAATTGAGGACAATTAAGTGTGAGGACAAGTAACTGCCTGCAAGAGCCCCATCTGCATAGAATAGATGGAAAACAGGGCAGAGAAGACTTGAACTTGAGCAGGGCCTTAAGGAACCACCAGAAGCCTGCACGTGCCCACGTGTATATCCACACGTGTGCAAATGTACCGTGAAGGATGGCAGCACCTGGGAGGGTGTGGCTGGGTCCTCAGAGGGGAGAGGATGCAGGAGGGAAGCACAGATGTGGGAGCACAGGGACCCTGGTGGCCACTACTGGACATTGAGGACACAGACCACAGCAGAGGACGCACTTTAAGATAATGGGAAGGCATTAGAAGGGCGCAGCCCAGGGATCAAAGGCCTGAGAAGACAAAGCAGAGGATTCAGAAGGGAAACCTGGAGACAGAGGCCCTGATGGAAACGGGCAGGCCCAGCCTGGTTGGCGGGTGCTTCCCTGGGGCAGTAGTGTCTGAAATGGAGCCCGTCCTGCCCAGCAAGCTGCCAGGCCCCAAGGGAGGAAAGTGTGCCTGAGGACAGAGCCCGCCCGCAGGGCCCCAGAGTGGAGGGCGGTGCCGGCCCAGCACCAGAGCTCAGGGGAGGGATGAAAGGACCAGGGACCAGCCCAGCCCTGCCGAGTCTAGTCGGGATCTGCTCTTTGCACTTCTACTGGGAGTGAAAGGAAGGAGAGGTCCCGGATTTGGGTCCAAAAATGCTGACCTAACTGCGATGGAGTTCCCGCTGCAAGCAGCTCACCTGCAGGAACCCCTAAGGTGCTGCATCTCCTGCAACAGTGGGACTTGTCTTTGCCTCCGTGCCCAGCAGGGGACGGGGCAGTTCCTGGGCAGCTGTGACCTGACATCTGGCTGGCCTATCATCTCCACGACACCAGACCCATGTTATGAGTCCAGCCCCTGACAGCTGTGCCCTTGGGGCCACGGGAGAGAGGGGAACCCCGACTGTCCCCACGTGTAGTCCCATCCCTTCCACCTGCCTCTCTCAAGGATTCAGAAGAGTCAGGCATCTAAGTCTGTCTCTCGGCTCATTTCTAACGTGGAAGACGTCTGATGTTCATAACGGCAGACTTATCACACTGTACGGTCTCAGCCTGACACACATCATACCACATCCCAGGCTAGCCCGTCACTGGGGTCCGAGCCGGAAAGGCAGAGCCTCAGTCCAGCGCTGCTCAGCACACGAGTTGACGGTTGTGTACGGAGCCTCTCTGAGCCTCACTTCCTTCACCTTCACAGTGGAAATAATAGCCCCTGGGGTAGTTGTGAGGACAAATGCACACGTGCAAAGCACTCAGCACAGGACCTGGAAGGTGGTCCCTAAGTGTGTTTGGTTTCTTACTGTTATTTATTATTAGAACCTTCACCCCTATCCCCATCCCTACTGAAGGTAGGATGTGCAGGAATACTTAGGACTCCACCATCTGAAGACATTTTTTTCAGCTTCTCCACCCGAAAGGGACCTCGAGAATTTAGCCAAGACCACAGTCTCTGAACAGAGCACTCCTCAACCCCCTAGAAAATCACCATCTAGCCTGCCTTTAACATCCTCCAGACGGAGAAGTTTCCAGCTTTAATAACCCCGTTCACCACCTTCCTCCTGGGGCCCACCTAAGTTCTTCCCACCCCTTTGTTCTCACGAGTTTCCCTAATGGTCCACGTCAGGGCATTTCCTTCTTACTCAAGCCCATCTCAAAATTCCAGCAGCTCGGCTGAGGGTCGGACTCTGTTCGCCCCACTAGCGCCCAGCACCCTGGAGCCACCAAGCAGAGAGGCCAGGGCGGATGTGAGTGTGAACGCGGTGCCCGCATGCCATCCCCTCAGCCGGCGGGGAAGGGCACCATCAGCTACTGCCCGCCACCCCGCCCCACCATTCACCCATCTCAGGCTACACGGTCCCTGCTGGCCATGATCACAGCAGGTGGACCACGCCGGGGAGGTGTGACTGCGGCGAGGGAACTGCCAAGTCTGTCATTCACAGAGAACCTCGAGCGTGCCCGGCGCAGAGCAGGCGCTCCGTCTAGAAAATGAATGAATGAATGAATGAACGAACGAATGAATGAATGAGCGAGCGAGTGAGTGGCGTGCAGTCACTGAACTCTGCCCTAATTATATTCAGTGCCATTGATCAAGCCTCTCACAGGCAAGGCCCAGGACGAGTACCAAAGATCAGCTGGTCATCTGTTTGTTCCCCCAGATCCGCTGTCACGAAGGGCAAATCCACCCGGCTCCAGTCCCCGCAGGCTGACCTGCACACACACGACAGGCTCCCTGTCCCTCGGCCGCCCATGTCCTGGGGTCAGAGGGAGGGAGCAGCGTGGGGCCTCTGCGGGGCCACAAGCCGCCTGCATCCTCCAGGGAGGGGCAGCCCCCCTTGGGCCACTGGCTCCAGTGACTGCTCGACCCTCACCCCTCAGGCCTGGGGTGGGACTGCCTGGGCTTCTGCAATATCCCCTGTGGTTTTCCTCTACCCTAACCCAAACCTTTGTAACAGGCCCTTCATGAAATTCTTCTCAACTTGCCCTATATGAGCGGGCGTGTGCTTCCTGCCAGGCCCTGACCCAGCTGGTCCCCGAGTCTTACTTGTCAAGACACAGAAACACAGCCTGGGAAGGGAATCAGCGGTCAATTAACCTTCTAGACGTTAGCTACAAGGAAGTCCTTCTCCATCTGGCTTCTCTTCGTTTTGCGGGGAGAGAAGCAAAAGCCTTTTCATTTCCCATTTTTTAAATTACTTTTTTTGAATAGTTAGTAGATTCAGATGGTTCAAAAATTTTTTTAAGTATAAAAGAGTATATATATACTGAAGTCTGAATATATACTGTATATATATTCCATATATATACATATGCTGAAGTCTCCAGCACCGGGACAGTTCCAGGGGTGGGGTGCCATATCCCGGGTCACGGGCCCACCTTTCCACCTCCAGGCAGGTCCAGATGACGTCTCATCACCAGATTGAACAAGCCCGGCCTCGCCATCATTTCCACTTGCTGTGTTCACTTCTCAGCAGGAGGTTCCGACCAAGCCAAGTGGGGAGGTTCTGCCTTGGGCTGGAAGCAAGCCCTCCAGGGCCCCTGCCCTGGCTCACACCAAAGCTTCCAGAAAACCCAGCAACGCCTGTTTCTCACACCCTGGACCTTTAGGAATCAGGAGGGGCAGGATTCACCTCTCCAGGCAGCAGTGTTCTCTTCAGATTAGAAAAAAAAAATCAAAGCTTAACGTGGTTGGCAGCGGGCAGACAGACGTCTGTCGCATGTGACCTAATGATGCCATCACACAGGGAAACCTTCACAGGTGAACACTCACTCAACAGCCCAGGTACGTAAGCCTCCTGCATAAGGCTCCCTCCAGCTCCGTGACAAGTAAACGGGCACTTTGCCTCCTAGGAGTTTGCCTCCAGAGGCCACAGAACACAGCAGATAAATGACCATTCACACTGCAGCTAAATGAGGTCAGCTGGGGACTCGGGGGAACGTCCAGGGACACGGCGTTGCCGTTATATATGGAATAATGGAGCCAATGAAGACGGTGAGTTTGGGACCACACGTCATCAGCTGAGGATCCGACTGAAGCCTCGGTCCCTGCTCGTGGCTTTCACCTTCCTTCTCAACATCCCCACAGCACAGGGAGTGCCAACCATGTATCTTCACAACCAGGACCTCACAGTGGAACCTTAGCAACCTCCGTTTAAGGGACAAAGGCCAATAAGGTAATACTGGCAACCGTAGCATTAACCTGACGATGCATGGGGATTATGAGAGAAGTGAAGAGGCGGCCAGAAAGGTGGGGTGGAGGCAGCGGCGAGAAGCCACGCAGCCAGTCCCAGGTACCCGGGTGCCTGGGAGGGAGTCTCGGCTTACTCTCTTTTCGCCCCGGTCAGTGGTACCCAGGTGGGGGTGGGGAAGCCTTGGGTCAGAGTGACAATGGGTAACCGAGCCCAAACTCCTTCCAACACAAACAGAAAAAGCAGGAGGAGCCAATCAGCTCTGTTCGGAAAGTAAAACGAGTCTCCTCCATCCTAGGCTCCGACCTGAGGGTGGCAAGTCCCGGCCCAGCTCTGCAGCGCCCTGGGCACAGCAGGGCCTCCATCGCCCTGCCCGGTAAATGGGGACCCGCGAGCATCTGGGATTTTCCGACAGGCCTCGCGCACCCAGCCCGCGGTGCAGGTGGGCCAGGTGGGGCGCTGGGTGCCAGCTGCCAGGCACAGGGAGGCAGGTCTTGCCTGGCCGGCCGGCCGGCCGTTTCCCCGCGCCTCTGCATGCTGCGCCGCGCGCCTCTCACCCGTCCCGGTCCCCACACGGCCGTCCCGGGTCACGCGCTCGTTTTGCGGATGAAGAAACTGAGGCTCCGGGTGGTTAAATGACTTCCCGAGAGTCAGAGGGTAGAAAAGGCCGAAGACAGGACCCGCACTCGGACCTGCTTCCACACCGCCGAGCTGCCCCCCCTAACCCCTCGCCCTCCACTCCCTCCCGGAGACTCAGACCGCAATCCGAGCGCGCCGCCGGGACCCCACGCTGCAAACCTCTCGCCACCGTAGAACAATCCACCCCCCCGCCCCAAATCTCCAGTCCGCCGGGAGAACCCGATTCCACCTGCATCTCAGAACTTGCTGCGGCGCAATCCGGGTGCGGTCCAACTACCGCGACCGCGCTCTGCGCGCCGCCTCCGCCGCCGGCTCTGCGCGCCGGCTCTGCGCACCGGCTCCGGCACGTGGGGTCGGCCGCCGAGTGCCCGGAGGGGGCGACGTGGGGTCGAAGGGGCGATGCGGCAGGAGAGGGGCAGTGCGGGTCCTGGCCCCGCGCCCTCCCGGCCGCCCCCGGCACCTGGCGGCGCAGGTCTCCCGCCCCGGCCCGGGAGCGCTAGGGGGGGCACTCCGCCTACCTTTCCGGAAGGGCATCCTGGAGGGGAGCTCCCGGCAGGGCCGGCCCGGGACACCGAGGCCGGGCGACGTCCGAGTGCCAGCCCCGCGGCTCGGGGGTGCCTACGGGCGCCGGGTGCTGGGCGAGGGAGGGGGAAAGGGACATATTTGGGCAAAGGCCGGGGCGTCACCGGCAGAGGGAGGAACCGCGGCGAAGCGGGAAGCGCGGCCCCGGGGCGGGCCTCGCGGAAACCGCTTAACCCCTGAGCTCCCGGCCGGGCAGCGCGCCGGCGGCCTCCCCAGCCCGAGCCGGGGTCTGGGTCGCGAGCCCCCCACGCCGTGCAACGGAGCTGGGCCTGCCTCTCCTGACGCCCCTGGGCGGAAAGGAAACTCCTGATCGGGAAGAAAAGCAACTCACTCATCCACGCCTTTGGGCGGTTGGAGGACATCATCCCTGGAAGTATTTGGGGAACTTTATTCCATTTTAATCTTTTTGTCCTCAGACCCAGGAGTCCGCTCAAAGGCTGGTTGACTTGACTTGAAATTAAGTGAGGGCTGGAGGGAGCAATCCCACACACAACTCAATAAATATGTTAAAAAATAATGATGGTAGTGGGACTTAAGGAACTATAACCCAGAGAAATGGGGGAGGGGGCTCACCCCTCACATTACTATTTATTTTGCCTTTGGGAAGATCCGCACCTGAGAAAATGCTTTATTATTTGGCGGACTCAAAAGTCTCAAAGGCAGGTCATCCTTCCAGTCAGGTAAGAGTTAATTCCTGTGACAAGTGCTGTTTCACATTGCAGTTTGAAGACCGGTGTTGCCACAATCTCCTGATCTAATATTTAAAGCACCCATGCAGATAGCAATTGGCCCACTTTCTGTATAGTGAAAAAAACCATCCAGGTGAGCTGGAAAAGTCAGAGCCAATGGTTTGGTGGGTTTTTTTTTTTTTTTTTTTGAATCTTTTCTTAATCAGAATCAGTTGTTCAGCCTGTTGTCTTTTATGATTAATAGTCCGAACTCTCCCCACCCCCTTTTGAAGGGAGAAGGAAGTAGCCATTGGGTCAGATACTGTATTGTCAGCTGGCTTGGGAACATGGTAGAGCCTCCTGAAAAGACACTGTTGCATGGACCCAGCTGGAGATCCAGATGGTGAGCCCTGATGAGTGTAGGAATCAGTCTGCCTGAGAGGAGCAGGAAGTGAGGGATGCTGGGGGAGTCCCAGATTCAGTGCTGGGAGCAATGGCCAGCTCCCTCTGCCCTTTTCCCTGCCACGACCATAATGCCTGGTGGACGTGCACTTTACTCAGTGGGCTTAGCTGCCACGGAAGGCAGATTGTATCTAAGGCCAGATGAAGTGTCAAGACCGCACATCTCGGACTCAGACTGCTGTGAGTCATTCTGAAGCCAGAGGACATGCACTTTGAGAGGACGGGCCTTGCACCCTTCTGGTTGGCACCTTTACTGCCCTATGGACTCACATGACTGATTGTGCTACGATAAGAAATTTATGTTTGGTCTTTTTCACCGGTTCTTGACACAGAGCTCCTAAAACCTTTGGAATCTCTGGAGTGATCTTCTATATGCTAAGGAGAGGACCGGTGGCTGGGGGCCCCTAGATAGCTTCAGGAGAGGGGCTGGTGGCCAGAAGACCAAGCACGATTAGAGGACTGGAAATTGAGTTCAATCACCAATGGCCAATGATTTAATCAATCATACCTACAAAATGAAACCTCAGTAAAAACCCCACCATGCTGAGGCTCGGAGAGCTTCTGGTTGGTGGGCACATGGAGGCGCTGGGAGGGTGGAGCACCCAGGGTGGGCACGGAGGCTCCGCATGCCTCTGCCCTCTCACCTTCCCCCCGTGCATCTCCTCCACGTGGCTGCTCCTGACTTGCATCCTCTATAACGAACTGATAATAGCAAGTGAAGTACTTTTCTGGGTTCTGTGAGTCATTCTAGCAAATTATCGAACCTGAAAGGACGGGGCTGGAGGATCCCCAGACTTCGTAGCCAAATTGGACAGAAGATGGGTACCCTGGGCATCTGTAGTGGGGCAGTCTTGCGGGACTGAGGCCGTAACCTGTGGGATGTGGGCTAAACCCTGGTAGTTTCAGGACGGAGTTGAGTTGCAGGACATCCAGTTAGTGTCCAGAGGGCTGGACAACTGGCTGTTGGTGTGGAAAACCCACACATTGGGTGTCAGAAGGGTTCAGGTTCATGCAGCCTGACCTCGGCTTTGAGTCTAACGCCAGCAGGAAAAAGAACGCAGGACTCCTTACAGTCTGGTTACCATCCTGTGTTCAGAGAGCAGCCCTCTCAGATTTTTGTAGTGCTTGTTTAACAATCCTGAGAACATTTGTTCTTTCACCACCAGTCAGAGGCAGCCAGCAAGGATTGATGTCAACATCTTATAACTCAGAGGGCTTCTGCTTGTCCCTTGCAGAAGGGAAGAAACAGCCCAGGCAAGTTCACGCAAGAGATAAGAGTGGCGTGGACGGCTGGATTTGCTGAAGCACTATCTCACCACCGCCAGCACTGGGGGGAATTGGGCTGGGGTGGTGGGTCATGGCCCTCTGGTTTTCAGACGTGGAGGAAAGATTGGAAGCAATTTGAAATTGAGAATAAATTCCCAGGCCCTGTCAACAATGTAGCATGAGTCATAAACTAAGTCATTTCATCAGTGTTCACCAAATTTCAATTGTGTCTGCTGACATTTCTGTTCTTAATCTAATGCACTATTGATTCAACACTGCTCCTCTCCTAAGGACCTCTTAGTACCTCAAAGTGGTGTTTTTAAAATCTAGCCTAATTGCTACAACCATGAGGAAACTCCAAGGCCTCCTCCAGGCCCCAGTTTATCATTAGTTTAGGATGGTCACCGCCAGCAGCATAATCTGAGGTCACCTGAGGTCCTGAGGCACCCCAACTTGCAGGCAGGAGAGGAGGTTAGAGGGCTGCCCGCATGGATCGCTGGGCCTCAGCCCCCGTTTCTGATTCAGTCTGGGGCGGGGCCTAAGAACTGGCCCATCTAGCAGGGTGCCCAGGTCATAAGGATGTAGCTGGTTCTCCTGCTTCCAGACCGTCCTTGAAAAGTGAAACTCAGCGGTGAGGTGAAGGCCCCGGAGGAGCTAGATCAGAATCTTGGGCTCTGTTTACCCAGGGCATGAGCTGCCTTCCTCCTGGCTTTGGTGACCTGTTCCCAGGCTCTTGGCAGGAAGTGCCCAGGCCACAGCCTCTGGTTTTTTCACTGCAGGAAGAAAAGGGTCCCCTACCCAGATTTCTTTTCCGATTCATAGGCAGAAGACTTTCATGCCCTCTCAGAGGGACGGTAGCACTCAAATAGGAAGAGATCTAACACTCTGTACCCCTGGCAACTCACTGTCCCTACCACAGCCTTTCCCTTCCCAGGTATTTGGGCATCTGCATTTTCAAGCCTTGTCTCTCTAATTATAGAATGTAAGGCTTTGTCTCCGGTGAAGTGTTCCCAGGCCAAAGAAGGGAGCTGGGAACTTTTGATGGGGGTCAGGAACAATGGTAAAAAGAAGTGTGTGTGTGTGAAAGAGGAAGGAAGAGGAAGGTGCCGGGGGCAGGGCCCACCCCCGCCTCCACCAAACTGCCAGCGAGGGGAGACCAGGGGCTGTCCCCACTGCACTGGCTCCCATGGCCCGGCCGCCCCCTCACTCTTTGCCCTTCGGCATGGTTTAAGCTTCCAGCTCCTCGGTGTTTGCCAAAAGGCAGACGTACAGCCAGCACGGGGAAGGGTGGACGCAAAGAGCAGGGGTGGAGAGTGAGAATCGCCACAGTGTGCCTCCTACTCTGGCTGTGTGATACACCCTCTTGGAGACTCTGTTGTCGGTCTATAAATGGGGATACTGCCTTCTTTGTGCATCGCTGTAAGGATTCAAACTCATGTTTGCCTGGAGCACAAGGACCCAACAAAAGGTAGTTACTCTTAATGATATTAATATTAATAGAGCTGGAAGCAGAGAGAGGCTACTTTCAGGGTCCCCAGGGTAGTGAATGGGAAGGGTCCCAGCAGAGGAGGTAAGTGATAGGAACTCCTGGGGAGGCACAGGGTGGGAGTGTGTGGCTGGCCCAGGAAACGTAGGGGCTGGTTCAGGGGGGTCAAGTGCAGCAAGAGAAGTCCAGCTGCCGGGGGATGAGCTCCCAGTGACTCTGCGTTTTACCAAAATGTGAGTCTGTGTGTGTGTGTGTGTGTGTGTGTGTGTGCGCGCGCGCGCGTGTGTGTGACGATGAAAAGATTAATGATCCACAGTATCAGAGAAAACTATGACCATTAAGAGTAGTTCTATGGAAATAGCCAAGATATGGAAACAATGGTCCATCACCATGGATGGATGGTCCATCACCAGGTGAATGGATAAAGAAGAATGAAATAATGCCATTTGCAGCTACATGGATGGACCTAGAGATTATTATACTAAGTGAAGTAAGTCAGAAAGAGAAAGACAAATACCATATGATATCACTTATATGTGGAATCTAAAATATGATACAAATCAACATATCTATAAAACGGAAACAAAATCACAGATATAGAGAACAGACTTGTGGTTGACAATGGGGAGGAGGTTAGGGGAGGGAAGGATTGGGAGTTTGGGATTAGCAGATGCAAACCATTATATATAGGATACATAAACAACAAGGTCCTACTGTATAGCACAGAGAACTATATTCAATATCCTGTGACAAACCATAATGGAAAAGACTATGAAAAAGAATATATATATATATATATATATATATATATATACATATAAAGAATATATATGAGTCAGTTAGCTGAACAGCAGAAATTAACACAACACTGTAAATCAACTGTGCGTCAATAAAATTTTTTAAAAAACAGTTCTATGGACACGTCTAACTCACAGATCTTGGTTTCTAAATACTGTTCTCTGATTAAAGGGCCCAGGAGATCTTGGCGGGTTGGAGCAGGAAAGATGAGCCTGGAACATGTTAGGGTGCCAAGAAATAAGTAACTTTTATGCTGAGGTGCCAACAAGTGACGGGGACGCGTCTGAAAGACCCGGGGGCCAACCTGAAAGGGCTCTTCTGGGACAGTTTGAGCAACAAGATAAATCATGATGGCAATGGGTTCTGACCCATAGAATAAAGACTCCGTGAGTCCACGCTGACGTAAAGAAATAGGTACATGAGTAAATAAGTGGGAGCAGAGGGAATGCTCTTCCTCACAAATTCTAGGATTTATGGAAATTAATGATTTCTAAAATTTATAGAAATTATTAGAATTCTAGCTAATAAGCTGCATAGCACAGGGATATCAGCTTGGTGCTTTGTGACCACCTAGAGGGGTGGGATAGGGAGGGTGGGAGGGAGATGCAAGAGGGAGGAGATATGAGGATATATGTATACATATAGCTGATTCACTTTGTTATAAAGCAGAAACTAACACACCATTGTAAAGCAATTATACTCCAATAAAGATGTTAAAAAAAAAATCCTGCCATTCATATAAATGCATCAACTCAAATTTTTTCCAAGTATCAAAAACAGCATTTCTCCATAACTACCTCATATTGTAATTAAAGTTCTTATTTCAGTTAAAGTGTTTTCCCTCTAATACTATTCTTCGTGGAGAAGCTGTAGAACACAATTACTGATATTTAGACTTTTTGCTTTTTTATCTAATTGGTTTACTATTCTTCAGCTTCAATCCCAAATAAAAAGATAAAGATTTAAAACTCTAAAAAGAAAAAGAATTCTAGCTAATAAATGTAGAAGGAATCGTAGACTAGGACAGTCACTGTTTGGCAAATCCCACAGTAGTGATTGTTTCACAGAGGAATCATCAGTGGTTGCTGAAATTAGTGAGCAAAAATACGATGAGAAACAGGATACTGACAGTCTCACAGTATCTCCCACAAGGTAGTTGTTAATGACAAAGGGGAAGAAGGCAACTTTACTGGGGAGAAACCCGGCAGCTGCCTTAACCAAGCAATCAAAGTGAACGCCTCCAGTGATGGACCAAATCGACACTGTGTGCCTCCTGACACAAGGCACTGAGAAGGACACAGGATGACACCTTCAGTGTTCTTGCCAAAAATGCATAATTTGAATTTAATCCTGAGGAAACATCAGGCACCTAAAATAAGGGGCGTTCTACAAAATAACTAGCCAGTACTTCTTCGAAAACGTTAAAATCACAAAGGACAAAGACTGAGGAGGACTGAAGGGTTCCTGCACTGCGTCCTGGACCACAAAGCGGACACCAGTAGGACAGTCGGGGAAATTTAAATAGGATTGTGCCAGTGTTAATTTCCAGATTTCGATAATTGTGCTGTGTTTATATAACAATTGGGAAATTGGAGTGAAGGGTATTTGAGAACTCTTGGTACTGTTTACAACATTTTTGTAAGTCTGAAATTAATTCAAAATGAAAAGTTTTTAAAAATTAAAAAGTAATTATAGATGCTGGAGAGCTCACTAAATGAGAAGACTCCCAAACTGATTCGGCCGTGTAATCAGCTGCTAATTACCTTAGTGACAGGAACGGCCCAACTGCCAGGTGGCGGAAGCATCACTGCACAGCGAGGGGCTTCGACACTGCCCATCTACTAGCTTGCTGTTCTGTAGGTCAGAGGTCACGCAGTGAGACTGGGTTCTCTGCTCAGGGTCTCACGAGGCTGAACCAAGGTGTCAGCCGGGCTGAGTTCTCACCGGGAGGCTCTGGAGAAAAACCTGCTTCCGAGCCCTTTCTCGTGGGCAGAATTCAGTTCCCGTGGCCGTCCGCAGGTCCCCATTTCCCTCTGGCTGTCCGCGGGGGCCACCCGCGTTCCCGCCTCCATCTTCAAGGCGGGACGAGTCCTTCTCACGCTCAGAGCTCTGACCTCTTCTTCTGGGACCAGCTGGAGAAAACTCTCTGCCTTAAAGGACTCAGGCCCACCCGGATAATCCCCCTCTCTTAAGGTCAGCTGACTTGGGCTCTTAATTACATCTGCAATTCCCTCCTCTGTGGTACCTAGACTCCTGTTTGCCAGAATCACTGCGGAGGTGTGTGTACACCGCGGCCAGGAATCTCGGGGACCATGGGAGAAGCCTGCCAACCACGGGGAGTAATCTCTTAAACCGAATGCATGCATGTGAATTGGCAGCAGGTTATGGACGGGGAGAGTGGGCTACCCGCAGTGAGGATGCGGACGCCCCAGGGCCCCCCCAGCCAGTCTGACCCTGCCCAGCCATGGGCTGAGCCTCAGAGAGGCCTCCTTTCTCTCCAGGCAATCATCCTGCTTAAACTCCCTGACCGTGCGGGAATGTGGTCAGTTTTCCTCTCTCCTCCTTTCAGCTGGAGTTTCAGAAATCAGGATTTAGTCTCTAGGGGACCGATCCTTTTCAAATCCTTGATTAATGCCCCCAAGGGACGAGAGCGCCATTGTGTTTCTTGTTCAACTGTCCCTGCAACTTCGTAAGCACGGAGCAGTTACAGCTGAGCCTGTTGGGAACATGTGCCCCGCGGCCAACCAGCTCCGTCGGGGACAGTCTCCCCTTTCTTCAGAAGGAAAGAATAGCTGAAGTGAGGCTCCAAAGTCAGTGGTTGGCCTTGGCCGGCGGTTCACAGAGTCTAACTCCAGCCTTTGAAGCCCACTGGGCCCAGGGATGGGTTTGCGCTGAGGACAGAGCCACTGAAAACATCAGAGCCCTAAATGACCTAGTGTAACCAGTCTGCTCCTAGGAAGCCACTCCTGTGTCGGTACAACCAGGCTTTTTTTTAATGTTACAAAGGGCTTTCGTGTGTTGTTTTCACTGCACTCTGACAAGTTTTTGATTCATGCAGAGGCCAACATTCACCCCGTTTCTCGGACGACAAAGCTGGCCCCGCGGGCGGGGTGGGGGGGGGGCGGGGGGGAGGGGTTTGCCCCGGTGGCTGGGCCAGACAAGGACAAAGCAAAGGCCCAAATCTAGGCCTCTCGACCAAGGCCACTGTTCTCACTCCCCACCCTCTCTCCAGGGAGCTGTGCTCTCTCCTGGCCCTCATTGTCCTGCGGGCAGGATGTCACAGTCCTGAGGATAAGCTTAGCTGGGAATCGGGGGCCATTTGATCTCAATGTATTTTGTCTTAATAACCTATTTATGGCTGAGAAGCCAGGCTGCCTCTTTCCCAGAAATCAGGCTAAATCTCCTGGGCCAAGTGGCAGCTTTCCACCCCATTATGGTCCAAGAATGTGATGCTGCCTCTGAAGGGGAAAATGAAGAGTCATTGTGATTTCAATGAGTCACATAATCACTTCTGGAGAAAAAGGGTAAATTTGCTTTATGAGGTTTCACTTCACCTGTAATAAGGACACCCACTCAAGAGGCAAACGAAACAGTGGACGGGTCAGGCCGTGGAGGCGGGTGGCAGATGCGTGACCAAGTCCAGCGCTGGCTCTGGTTCTGCTGCCAAGGCCACTTCTCCCTTCCTCTGCCTCTGTTTCCCCATCTCGGCAACAAAGAATACCTGTTGTCGGCTGAATGTAAGGAGCAAACGACTGCTTAAAAGAAAAGATACATCAAAGTTCTAATGTAAGACAAACATCTTTTACTGTAATTGAGAGTGGCTTTTACATATATAAAAAACTGCTTGAATTATGTCTATTTTTATTTAATATCCACTTTATTCAAATTCAAAATTTTAGGTTTTCCTTAAGCTTTTAGGTTTAACTTAAAACTGCATCATTCTACTTAGAACTTTATTTTATAAAATACAGTAAAATTTAGCTCTCACTGTTAAGGGAAACTTGGATGACTGGTCCCATTTAGAAATTTAGTTATTTAAACTGCCTTAACAATTTAAACCTGCATTTATGAAATTAACTTTAGAATACTTCAGTTTGCTCACAAGTCTTCCCAAGTTCGTTTATTTATTTATTTATTAATTTTTGTCTGTGTCGGATCTTCGTTGCTGCGCGTGGGCTTTCTCCAGTTGCGGTGAGCAGGGGCTACTCTTCGTTGCAGTGTGCGGGCTTCTCATTGAGGTGGCTTCTTTTGTTGTGGAGCACGGGCTCTAAGGCACACAGGCTTCAGTAGTTGTGGCGCACGGGCTTAGTTGCTCCACAGCATGTGGGATCTTCCCGGACCAGGGCTCGAACCCGTGTCCCCTGAATTGGCAGGCAGATTCTTAACCACTGTGCCACCAGGGAAGTCCCACTTCCCAAGTTCTTGACCAACTGAATATGGTGAATCTTGAGTTCACTTAAATGTTCCCATACTGCTTACGATCTTAATAAAATTGCACTGCACCTTTTAACTTAACACAAGTCTACATCAATTACTCAATTCGAATCACAAGCTTCCTACATTGGTTACCCAAATTTGACACTTTCTCTTAAAATTAAAAGTTCTTAAAATACCAAATACAGATCACCTAAACTTAACCCCAAATTTTCAAAAGTATGAGTTTAATTTGCTTCACATTCCTCTGCTTACATAGAAACTTTTCCAGGGTTATAAGAAACTTAATAAAGAAACAATTGTCATTACCAGCAAGTCAAGGGTTCTGTCCCAGGGCACTGAAGTTACCTATAGATAACACGTAATAATGGTTTCCAGACTGGAGTTGGGGGTTATTTATTTTTGCAATAAAATGTTTAAAACTAAAAAGAAAGCTAAATTATAGATCTGCTGCTGGGAAGTTGCTAAACGGGATTTGAGAAGAGCTTTGAAGCTGTTCCCAGGCCTTTGCTGCTTGCTTCAAAAGGGCTTCAAGAATTAGCCAGGGAATTAATTTCTAAACGGTGTCATGTGCCAGAAGCATCCAGGGCTGTGTCTGGGGTCTCTGCCAGCTGCTCTGCAGAGCTTCCTCAGGCACCGGGCTGCAGAGGGAAGGAGAGAAGGATGAGACTGCATAAGGTTAAAGAAAAAGCAAGGCACCGAAATCAGTCCCACAGGGCAAGGGCATCAGACTCTTGGGTCTGAAGGACAGATACCTAACTCAGAGGAGCATAGGCAAAAGGGCAGTTTTCTGGAAGAATGCTGAGGTTACTTGGGACAAAAGGCAGAACATCCAAACCACAGGACAGGATGACAACCTGCTACAGGGACAACGGGCACAAGGACGCCTGGACACAGCCGGGACCCGCCCCCTCTCTCATCTCTTCTTCCTGCTGATGGTCGCCTTATTTCACGGTGAACCAGCCCCCCCCGCCCCGTGTGCAGGGACACAGCTGATGGCGACAGCAGGGGTTTTTGGTGTCCCCACTCCCCCTCCATCTTGGAGGTCCTGAAGGTGCAGGCAGCTACGACGGGAAGCACGCTTTCCGAGCTGGGGAAGAGCGGTTCCCAAAGTCAGGAGCTGTCACTCCAGGAGCGGGCTGGGCGGTCCTGAAGGGTCAAGCCTGGCTCAGAAGAGCAGCTTGTGCCCTTGGCCTTCACCAACCATAGACAGATTTATGGGAAGGGCCAGGCATCAGGAGACCTAGGTTCTGGTGCCAACTGCTGCCACCAGCTAATCTGCTGACCTTGGATTAGCCTCTTCCCTTCTCTGGGCCTCAGTTACTCTAAAGTGACTGAAAGACCTTGAAGGGGGCTTCCCAGCCCTGGCACTACAGGTCTCTGAATTAGGGACGGAAAGGCAGATTGGGGGCAAAGGAGAGGTAACAAGGGCACCGGGTGGACTGATGGAGGTGCAGGCACTGATTACACAGCCAACACCCTGGAGGAAATTGGGCTTTGGAGCGAAGGATGCGGACCAGGGGAAACTGCCCGGCCAGACGCAAAACATGGAAGAGGGAAGAGGCTTGTGGCCCAAGTGGCACTGGAGCACCCGATCACTCCGCAGGGAGAGCCCTGACCATTCATGCTGGTCAGACCCACCGAAGTGCCTCCATCCGGGTCCCCTACCCTTGTTTCATTCCTTCCTGAATTCAACTTCTGGCACCTATGGTCCTATTCAAAGCAGAATGACTTTGTAATCCTGTTAACTGATGTTTCCCCTCAACACATGAGCTCTGAGCCTGCCTGGTACATAGTAGATTCTCAACGAACATTTATTGGGTAGATGAAGGATGGCTATTTGGAAGACTGTGCTCCTAAAAGCTTAGGGCCATGATATTCATCTCTGTATCTTTAGCTCCAAGAGTCTGTTTCACTGTAGATGCACAATAATTGTTACAAGAATGAGTCAGCCAATCACAAAACTACCTTTGCTGAATATGGATTCATATTTCTATGTGGCTTGGACTCTAAATGCATCTTGTTCCTTTTGTGTCGTTGGTCTTGCACAATGCGTGGCGTGCAGAAAACGTTCAGTAAACATTTGTTAAAATGTGGTGAAATAAACAGCACCTCCTAAGCTCCGTATTAAATTTAAAAAATAATCCTGGGAGCCACTCATTTTCAGATACCTAATTCTGTATCAGGCAGGGATGTGTCTGCCCATAAGTTACAGAAACCTGGGTCTGCTGGGACTTAAACAAGAAAGGACTCCTTTTTCGGGTGTAAGAAGTCCAGAGGTGAGAAGTCCAGGGCTGGTGATGAATCTACAGGTTCTGTTCTGCCGACCACGGCAAGTAGGCTTGTTGCCCATGGTCCAGCCACTGTTGCACATCCAGGCACCGGGGCCACATGGTTCAAACTTGAACTGGGACAAAGGGTAACCACCAGCTCATCTTTCCCTTTTATCAAGAAAGCAAAAGCTTTCCCTGAAAGGGCTGAGACAGTTCTACTTTCATCTCATGAGACAGACTTACAGCTTGGCTTCTGAGAAGCAGACAATGTGTTTCCTACACTAGGACAGGTGGGAAAAGGAGGGCCAGAGGATGACATGTGACCACAGTGCTCCTATATGGAGAGGAGGGCATTTGGAGGCCTTTCAGTCCTGTTCAACGTCAGTTGGGAGAAGCATTCTCCGTGGGATATTCAAGGTTCTTCCTATCCCAGTCCTGGAAACTTACTCAAAACAAATGTTTTAGACAAGCACCAATCTTGGACCAAGGATTTTTTTTTTTAATATATTTGTTTGTTTATTTTATTTATTTTTTTCTGCATTGGGTCTTCGTTGCTGTGCGCGGGCTTTCTCTAGTTGTGGTGAGAGGGGGCTACTCTTTGTTGCAGTAAGCGGGCTTCTCATTGCAGTGGCTTCTCTTGCTGCGGAGCACGGGCTCTAGGCATGCGGGCTTCAGTAGTTGTGGCTCACGGGTTCTAGAGCACAGGCTCGGTAGTTGTGGCGCTCGGGCTTAGTTGCTCCGTGGCATGTGGAATCATCCCGGACCAGGGCTCGAACCTGTGTCCCCAGCATTGGCAGGTGGATTCTTAACCACTGAGCAACCAGGGAAGTCCTGGACCAAGGATTTTTAAAACATCTTACTAAAATGAACTGTTTAGGATTCCCAAGATTAGCTTGGAGTTCACAGTCGACATGCTGTCTCATAGGTAAATTCGGTGTGACGACTTTACCGTCTGACCGAGGATGCCTAGCGGCCCATCTCTGGCTGGTGGACTGAGAACTAAACACAGATGAGGACGTGGAATCAAGGCTTTCATCCACCTCTGGCTGGGTAGGAAGAGTCTACCTGCCTTTCAAGGAAGACTGATGAGCCAGGTAAACACTGAAGTTTTGGTGTGGATAAGAGCCTTCAATGGCTTCGGCAAAGGGGTCATGCTTTGAGATTTTTTAATGTGGCTCTAAGAGCTGGAAAAAGGAAAAATAATCTCTTTTTTCTATGCCTTGGATGTGATTTTCAGGCCAATTATACCTTCATCTGTTTGCTAACATTACGGTTTACATATTTTAGAACCATACTTGTTCCCACATTTTCAACATGATTTGGGGACAGCTGATAGATATATGTTTTTATTTATATTAGTGCCTAACAGAATGGTAAGCATTTCATAAATACGTCTTCAGTGTCTAACTGGTATGAAAATATATGATTTCCCTGAATACATTTTTCAACCTGCCCCAATAAACAAATAAATTACGTAATTTGGCTTAAATGATTCTTCTTTGTAGATAAGCAGAGAGATGGCATCTTTTAACACTGGAAAAAGCAAGTTATAGCACTCTTCCCCGCCTCACCCAATACTTTCAAGTTGACTTGTTTCAGAAAGAAGTTGAACATCTTACTCCGGCCTCTTCTTCCCTCTAAGCCCTGGGAAGATGAAATATTTCAACACGAGTAAGCTTGATAAGGGCCATCAACCAGCACAGTGGTGGCAGCACCCAGCTGGCAGTGGTATTTCAATCTTTGGATACAACTTCTGGGTCTGCCTCAAAGGGCTGTCATTAGTAGGAGGGGACTAGCTCTCCCGAATAAGGGATGTATGGGTTAGCCTAAAAGGATATGCGAGGAGGAAGGTTTATTTTTGTCAGAAAATATGCATTTGTCTAATCGCCTGGAGGGAAAAGCATTGCCTTTATTCCCGCACAGTCATTGTTACGAAACTAACACAGCTGGTGAGAAGTGGCAAATGAGGAAATCATACACCAACCTCCATGAGTTGTATAAGCAACTGTCCGCGATGAAGTCTTATTAAAGTGAAATTGTTAGTTCTCAGCTTCTCGAGAAGGATGGAGTCTTTGACTAGAAGCTCTCAGGTGGAGGCCGTCCTGCACCAGCCCTGCTGTTCGGAGGGCATTCCGCTCCAAGAGCAAGAACCCACGAGAAGGCGAAGAGGGGCGAGGATGAACTCGGGGGAGGAGCCTAACGATGGCAGGTGCCCACTGCCCGGCGCATCTTCCCAACTGCGCATCCCGGTTCCCGCCCCCCTCCCGCCCCCAAGCTCTGGACTCAGCTGAGAAGTGTCTAAGCCCCTCCTACGTGTCCTCAACAAGCCCACTGAAATATGCTAAGGGCGGGGGCGGGGGGGGGGTGGCAGTGACAACGAAACGAGCGTGAGGAACGCGATCTTCGCAGACAGAAAGCCCCCCCTCGGCGGGAACACGGGGTGGAGATTGACAGAGACAGGCAAAGTGAGTCAGAGGCCTGCGTCAGCGTGAAGATGGGGACTCACTGGACCAGGGCCACATGAGGCGGCACAAGTGAGAAATTCTCCGCCTCCGTCCTCGGCCCAGCCTCCTTCGGACCAAAGGTTTTATTTTTAGTGAATGCCGTGTCTTCCCTCTTACGTTATCTGATAACGTCCAGACTTACTAGACTGCTGCAAGAAAGCCTAACTCCTTTCATACCTTTGGGGGCTTAGAAACACCTCTAGGAAGGAGACGGAGGAGAACCATCTGCAAGAAGGGCAGCGCGGAGGAGACTCGACGACACCCGGGTGCGGGCGGGAAGGCGCCGCTCTCTGTGAACGAGGGCTGCCTGGGCAAGGTCGGGAGGCTGGGGCTCAGCTACCTAGTCGTGCTTGCAGAGCAGCAGACGTGAAGCACCGTCACTTCCTTTGAGCTTCCAAGCTAACGCAACAGCCTGCATCTCATTAAAAACAAAGTCAGTTTTGGAGTTCTTCAGGCGTCTCTGGTTCCTACAACATAGATCACTTTTTAAGAGAACATATTATCAAGACATTTAGAAAATCATTAAACAAGCACAGTAACTTTCGGAGATTCATTTAAGAAACGACTTTCTATACATGTCCTGGGGAAATAAGACAAGCCACCCTGACTGTGGAAGATTGCTGGTTGCCTACCTAATACCCATTCACCCTCTTTTTCTCAGAAAGAGAACTTGCAAGGTTTAGCAGGACACAAAGCTGTCTGAAAAAAGGCAACGTCCCCAGCCTCCTTTTCAGCTGGCTGTGCACTTGACCAAGTTCCATCCAATGCAAAGTGAGCAGAAATACTGGATTGTGTTATTAAAGTACAGTTGGCACATGCCTCCATAAACTCTTCTTCCACCCCTCTTTGTCCTTCTTGTAGATGGACAGCAGATGTGATGGCTGGAACTTAAGCAGCCTTCACGGACCATGAAGTGGAAGGTATGTGCTAAACATGGTAGGGCAATTAGATAGGCAGCACCTGGGTTCCTCCTACTGTCACCTGGCCACCTCAAACTGCTTCTCCTGGAACTTTTCTGTGAAAGACAAAAACACTCTTATTTAAGCTATTGTACTGGGTTGAATAGTGTCCTCCAAATTTATGCCCTTTCCAGAACCTCAGAATGTGAACTTATTTGGAAATAGGGTCTTTGCAGATGCAATTAGTCAAGATGAGGGCACACTGGAGTAGGGTAACCCTAAATCCAACATGACCGGTGTCCTTGTAAGAAAGACACCGAGACAGAACGCCACGTGATAGAGACTGGAGTGATGTGTCTAAAGGCCAGGAAATGCCAAGGATGGCCACAACTACCAGAAGATAGGAAGAGGCCAGGAAGGATCCTCCCTGGGGCCTTCAGAGAGAGCTCAGTCCTGTCGACACCTTGATTTCGGACTTGTAGCTTCCAGAACTGTGAGAGAATAAATTTCTGTTGTTTTCAGCCCCCCAGTTTGTGGTCATTTGCTATGGCAGCCCCAGCAAACTGGTTCATCTCCTGTTATATGTTTTGTCTTTGCTACGCAAGGCCTAGCCTAACCCTCTGTACTAACCCTGCAGAACCACTGCTTTTTCCATTTGACGCTAACATCACTGTTCACTCAGGAATGGGAAATTTTGCTGGCAAATGGATGATGATTTCCACTGATTTATAGGAGATGAAAGTTTTATTACCAGCTCCACTCTAAACTCTGCCCAGACCCTTCCTCCCTGCACCTCCCACTAGATTCAGCAGTGCTCTCTGTGACCGCCTTTCCGCACAATTGATAAAAAACGCAATACAGTTGGTTCTTTGTATCCATGGGTTCCACATCCGCGGATTAAACCAGCTGCAGATCAAAAATATTTGAAAAAACTTTCCAGAAAGTTCCAAAAAGCAAAACTTGAATTTGCCCCATGCTGGCAACTATACAGCATTTACATTATTAGGTATTAAAGCAATCTGGAGATGATTTAAAGTATACGGGAACATGTGGGTAGGTTATATGCAAATACTATGCCATTTTATATAAGGGACTTGAGTGTCCTCAGATTTTGCTATGGGGGGTGTTTCCTGGAACCAATGCCCCACAAATACCGAGGGACGACCCTAGAGGTAAGGGGGGCAGAGCAGGAAAACTGCCTGTTTAATAAGATCACTCAGCGCTTACTTTCTAACACACAGTTTCTCTTTCACTCTTGTTCTGTCATCCCTCTTCACCCTGTCCCCTCTCCCTACCCCCTGCCCCATCCACTCTGGGCAAGGAACCTTTGGGCCATCCCAGAAGCAAGTCACAAAGTGCTACCTGGAAAGTATATCTAGACCCCTCTGAAGTAGCTGTGGTAACTAGACCTTCCACACCCGAATTCCAGATATATAACTGCAAGGACTCCAAAAAGAAAAAAACAGTAACAATCAGAATCTGAGCTGGATGACTGCCACGTAAGAGGTGCTTTTAGCACAAGCTGCACCATCCTTGCTCTTGGCTTCTCCTCATGATGTAATGGCAAGTGCTGACCTGATGGGCACACACAGCCCTTGCCGACAGCCTAAGCCATCAGCGCTCCCTGCTGCAGCAACAACGACCCACGAGAATGCGTGTGTCAAGTTTCCCTTTTTCCAGCACTGGATGACTCCACTCATCTCTCAATCTTCAAGTTCATTAATGCCTCTGATGCATCACTGCCATACTTCAAGTGTCCCCTTAGGCACAGTGACCCTCTTTTACTGATGGCAGAGGTTAGAACAGAGACTGCAAAAACTTTAAAAAAAAAAAAAAATCAAAAGTTTCCTTTGAGTTCATTGATACATATTATCAATTCCCTTAAAACACCACAAACCTTAACTTACTGAGAAAAAAGAAAAAAGTCAAGAATAATTATCCAAAAGTCACACCAAAAATGTTGGGAGCTCAAAGAAGTTGTCATTCATTCATTCAGAGATCAGAGAGCCTACTCTGTGCCAGCTGATGCCGGGCATGTTGGCAGCGTGGACTCTTTCTGCACGGTCCGGGGGGCGTACAGACCGGCAGCCACATGCGCGCCACAGTCTGACGAGTGCTGTGATACAGGGTGACAGAGAGGGTGACGGGAGCAGAGGCCCCGCCTAGCGTGGAGCTGCGGGTACAGGTATTAGCAGGCATTTATAACCTAAGGGTTGGAGCCTGAAGGATCAGCAGAAATCACCTAGGGGAAGGTGGAAGCCCCACTCTGAGAAGTTCTGCGAGGCCCCGGAGCAGGCGCGGGGGTCGGGGAGGGCGATGGGGCAAGGGGAGGATGGAGAAGCACACAGGGCAGGAGAGCGGGGGCTTTGTCGGGCGCGTGGAGGAAAATCAGGGCAGCTCCGGACCTGAGGACACAGACTCAACTGGGGGTAAAGTCTAGGCCTTAGGCTGAAATCAGGGAGTTAAAAAAAGTTTGCTGAATTAAGTGAGGGGAACCCCAGCTCACTTCCCAGAACACTAGCTGGGGAATGTAGTCTTTTTTTTTTCAGACAGTTTTGTGTTCAGCTAAAGCTTAGAGGTCTCTTTCTAAGGAGAGGGGTGTGAGGGGTATTAGGGTAGGAAACCAGCAATCTTCCACAGTCAGGGTGGCTTGTCCTATTATTCTGTTGTTGTTGTTGATCTTGTCCCATGTATATTTCAAGTGCTTAGACAACTGTCTGTACATAGTAGCGCTTAATAAAGAATTGTTGAGATAATAAAACAAAAAAACCTCATTTATGTCCTCAAAGAGATAAAGTTAGGGGAAAAAAGAAAGAGCAGGGTGCCATGCTAAAAAATAAAAAGAGAGAGAGAAAGGAAGGAAGGGAGGACGGGAGGGAGGGAAGGAAGAAGAAAGAGTATATCAAAATAACATTTCAAAAAGAATTTAAGATCCAATACTTGATGAACCGGAGTTTCAGAGAAAAAGAACAGAAAACTAAATGATGAAGCAATAGTACTACATAATACAAGATTAATTTCCCAGACTTTAAAGACACAAGTCTCTAGGTCGAAAGGGCCAACCACATCATGACATTTCTCAACACTGGGAGTAAAGAAAACATCCTAAATGTTTCCAGAGAGAAGAAGACATCACATTTAAGGAAAAATCAGAAGAGTCCTAGACTTCTCAACATCAACCGTAGGAACTAAAATGAAATGGCATAATAGCTCAGAAGTCTGATGGAAGACAGTTTAAAACCCAGCCACGTATGTAAGTATAAAAATCAAGGATGGGGGTAGAATAAAGACATTTAAAACACATAAAAACTAACAAAATTCTCATGAAGTTCCTGGCGGGATGTATTCCGTGAAAGCAAGAACGTAGAAGATAGGAGACTCTAAAAATAAGGGACCCAACACTGAAAACAGCCAAGTGAGGTCTCAAGATGGCAATGCACAAAGACCTAGAAAGTGACCAGTCCAGATTGGGGCAAAAGGTCAGAGGACTCGGGGGAGAGGGCTCCAGGAAAAATATGAAACTGATGGATTAACTGATATACCTGACCAGGGGTAAAAATATTGAATGGCAGATAAAAACCAATGGAAGAATTAGGAAAAAAACTTAAGTACATACACGAAACAGTTTTTTGTTTTTTTTTTTTAAACTGGGCAATTATTATTAACTCTACAAAAACCCAAAAGTTATATAAGAAAATAATCACGATATACTACCTGGATCATAAGTGGATCATATTTATGTACTAGTAAGTTAGGAGTGACTACTGCTTTAACACAAAATTTTGATGTAAATATATTAGAACTGGGGAGGAGATACAGGACACAAAAGTGGGGTTAAGAGAGCTAAATCCTCCTCTCCCATAACAGAAAATCCTTAAAAAAAAGTCTAAAAATAGAAAGTCAAGAAATAGCATTATTAGCAAGTGAGTTAGAGCCAGGGGAGTAGATGCCATGAAAAGACAGTTATAAGAGTTGAATGTGTTTTCCTTGGGGGAACAGGATTGGTGGCGAAGGGGGCAGGTCTAATTTGCTATAAACCTTTGAGCACTTAATTTTACAATTAAAATTCCTCTGAAAATAGGAATAACAGCCCTGAACTTACTTTCCAACCCAAATTTTTGTAGTAATTATGCAAAATTCAGTTCAGAATGACTCAGTACAGTTGGTCCCTTGTAAACGACCCATATTCATACCCGTATCTAAGGTGGTTTACTGACTTGCCATGCGTTTACTTCCGAAGTGACACAGAGCCAGCATGATTTTGTTTCTGAATTCTTGATTATGACCCTAAGAACAGAATTGCAAGAAACTGCAAAGTGTGTCTTTGCTAGTTTAAGATTTTTTGCCAAATTCTCAGGCTTTGATTCCACTCGTTCCTTCTGTTTTTCCAAGATATATCAGTAATGAATTCCCTTTAGCAACTTGTCCACCCGTTTCCTCCCATCACAAGCTCTGGTTTCAGCAGGACACAGACGCACCCATGGGCTCTGCTCCAAACCCACCTATGGGGACAGTGTGTGGCTTATCAGAACTTTGAAGACTTCATGTATTCACTGCTTGGATAGGACACTTACGCAGAGGGAGAAAAGGGCAACGGGAAGCAGATAACAGAAGAGATTTAATAAGAGATATTTTTAATATCATGTGAGAGTGCAGAGGAGGGAAAAAGGTGGTTGCTAAAGAAAAAGACCCAGCTGTCACCAAATCCAGAAGTTGCTGGTATCCTGAAACATACTTAAAAATATTTGTAGACCATATAACTTTTAAAGGGACAATAATGTAACAACACTCTTTCTCTTTTATTATAGTTGTATGAACCCAAGGCGCTCTACACATAAAATATTTCCCCCCAAAAAGTTTTAGATTACGTTTAAAAAATTAAACCTATTTTGTGAATGTCTAGCTGATAAACGAAGGAAACTTAATAAACAGCATTTCACAGAATAGGGTCTATGTGTTGCCCTTTGTTTAGCAAATAATATCTATCTCTTAATAACTGAGTACTGAGTAAGAAGAACATACTTCTAAAAGGAAATTGCTAATTTTCCCATATTGTCAATATATGTGCATTTACATAAAACATCATTATTAAATTCATTGTTCTTCAAAAGATCTAAAAATCTTCAGAATATTCTGCTTTAAAAAAAAATAAAACAACACATACAGCTCCATAATTTAGATCCATCTTGACTCAAGGTCCAGGACTCAACCACTTCTGTATCTTACTGCCTTCAATCAGAGGTCAGCAAACAACAGAGAAAAGATAGAAAGACCAATCCAGAAACAAACTGACTAATACAAGCTCCAGAAAGAGATACAATGAAGGAAGGGGAGGGAATTATCAAAGCAATATGATGTGAAGAATTTCCAGGATATGAATTCAAAGGACATGAATTTCCAGATTGAAAGAGTCCATCTCAAACACCCAGCATAGGCGTGAAGAGAGGCACATCAAGACACATAATCATGACACTTGAGAACAGTGGTTCCAAACCCTTCCAGAGAGAAGAAAACAAATCATAAAGGATGATATTGATTCTCTCAATAGCAATATAGGAAGAGAACAGTATAGCGACACCTTCAAAATTCTGAGGGAAAATGGGTCTTAACCAGGAAGTCCCTATTTAGTCTAATTAGCAATTAAGTATGATGACAGAATTAAGATATTTTCAGATGCAAAGCTTCAAAAAACGTATCTCCCAAGTCTCTTTTCTTAGGAAACTACTAGAGGATAAGCTCCAGCAAAAAGATAGAGGAAATCAAGAAAATGAAGACATAGGATCCAGCACAGAGGATCCAATACGGAAGAGACAGAGAATTTTAATAATCCATTGACTTCCTGGAAAATGAAAGAGTCCAGCCTTCAAACACCCCTTCTAACCCTCTCTGTTCATTCTTTCAAGTTAGTCATAAAACAACACTATAAACAAATCAGAAATTAGTATTTATATATATATATTTTTTTAAATATTAACTTATTTTATTTATTTCTGGCTGCGTTGGGTCTTCGTTGCTGCGCGCGGGCTTTCTCTAGTTGCGGTGAGCGGGGGCTACTCTTCGTTGTGGTGCGTGGGCTTCTCATTGCAGTGGCTTCTCTTGTTGCGGAGCACGGGCTCTAGGCACGCAGGCTTCAGGAGTTGCGGCTCGCGGGCTTCGTTGCTCCGCAGCACCTGGGATCTTCCCGGTCCT
Organism: Balaenoptera ricei; assembly: GCF_028023285.1. Classification (NCBI taxonomy): domain Eukaryota; kingdom Metazoa; phylum Chordata; class Mammalia; order Artiodactyla; family Balaenopteridae; genus Balaenoptera; species Balaenoptera ricei. The sequence goes on from NC_082640.1 coordinate 25,641,716, forward strand.
GGGCTCGAACTCATGTCCCCTGCATTGGCAGGCCGATTCTTAACCACTGTGCCACCAGGGAAGCCCTAGTATTTATATTTTTAAGACATTCTGTATATTGTTCTCAGCTGAGCCAATTGTATACAGTGACTAATTTTCATTATTCTACAACTTTTCCTGTAATTAACTGAGTCAAGTTTTTCCTGGAACTGAGTCAGAGTATGTAATAAATCAATTCCATTTTCCCCCTCAGAGACATCGGTCTGAGAGCCCTCCTCTTCTTGCTCCAGTGTGGACTGAGTTCTCCAGGCCTTCTGCACGTCACAGCTACTGGACCAAGACTTCCTTTCCCATCATCCTGGGAAATACTTCTCCTTCTCTCCTGTGTTGGGTCCCCTGCTTCCCTGAGCCAATGTCATCTTTTCTGGATTTACTCCTGAGTTGTGGTGAGAATTAAGGAGGTGGAGACTGAGTTCAGACTATTCTCCTTAAACACCTGCTCAGGAAGAGAAGGATGAAGAATAGGGGCAGTCGGGGGGGGGGCAGTATATTTGTAAATATACCCTCATGAGAGTATATTTAGAAATACAGAGGCAGACACCAGAAGCAACCAGCTAAAACAGTTAAAAGCAGTTACCGCAGGAGAGGTATAGAGCAGAGGACTGTTGTTTTCCATTATAAGCCTCATGGTGCCAATACCTTGCATGAGTAGCAATTCACTAGGTGCAAGATAAGTGTTGGAAGACTAGGGGGGAAGGGCCAGTTCTCCAGGCAGAGGGAAGAACATGAGCAAAAGCCCTGCCAGTGTTTCTACTGCTGGAACATAAGGTGAAGGTGTGGTGGGGAAGCGTAAGCACGGGGTAGACAGAACTCCCCAGTTTACTCACTTACAGAGTCTAGAGTGGCTGTGAAGAACGGTCGAAAGACTCTGATATATGGGGGTACCTTGAATGGCTGGAGTATTGCTTCGGCAGATTAGAGGAGGGTAAGATTAGAGCAGGGAGTCTAGCTGGAGACCAGGGTCTCTTACAGGCAAGAGATGATGAGGGTCTGAAATCAAGGAACTCCACCGGGTTAACATGAAAGATGGAAAAGAAATAGAATCAATGGGTCTCAACTACGGATTGGGCTGGATGTAAGGGGAAGGGAGTAATCTAGGATGATGCCTAGGCTTCTGACTTGGGTGATGCTTCCCCCAAATTAGAGAACCTGGCAGGTCTGAAAGGGGAAAAGCGAGTGAAGTTTGGGACAAGTGTGTGGGATGGGAAGGGATCATCTAATAGGCAGTTGGATAGAGATCTGGAGTTCTGTAATGACAACTGGCAGAGATAAAGATGCGTGTCGGCCACAGCAGAAACTAAAGGCCAGGAGAGTAGAAAAAAAACACCTAGGAAGAGGGAGAAGGGTAAGAGATAAAGGGAAACACTAACAGGAAGAGTGGTCACAAGCCTCAAGAAGGGAGTGGTTAACAGTGTTGAATGTCATAAAAGGTCAAGAAGGAGAACAGAATAGATCCCATGTGATGCGGGGCACAGTGATCTCTAACAGAGCAACTGAGGAGGAGGCCTGGTGGAAGTACAGGTCTAGCTTGCAGTCAGTTACAACCCCCGTTCCTTGAGTGTGGGCTGAACCGAAGGGGTGAGCAAAGTAAAGAGGAGGCAGTAGAGTGCAGGTGATTCTTTGAGAAGCCCGGCTGTGAAAAGAAGAAAGAGCAGGGGCACTGGGGAGTAGCAGAGTGAGTTAAAATTCAAGGGTTTGACTTTTTTCCCCCAAAGAAGCGAGAGGTTTGAGAATGCTTATATGATTCAGAAAAGTTGTCAGTATAGGGAGAGTGGGAAAATACAGGAGAGGCAAGAGTAAACAGCCCTACCATGCAATCCAGCATCACACTCCTAGATATTCCCCCAACTAGTGTACAAACTTATGTCCACAAAAAACCTGCACACAAATGTTCATAGCAGCTTTATTCATAATCGCCAAAACCTAGAAGATGTCCTTCAGTAGGGGAATGGCTAAACAAACTGGTCCATCCAGGTAATGGAATGAAACATGAGCTGTCCAGCCATGAAAAGACATGGATGACTCTAAAATGCACAGTGCTGCATGCAGGAAGCCAGTCTGAAAGGCCGCTTACCATGTGACTTCACTACATGGCCTTCTGGAAAAGGCAAAACTATGGAGACAGTAAATAGAGCAGTATCTGGCAGGCATGGGGGAGGGGAGAAATCTGAATAAGTGCAGCACAGGGCATGTTTTCTAGGGCAGTGAAACATTTTGTATGATAGTGTAATGTAATTTATAAATTAAGCATTTGTAAAAACCCATAAAACTTTACAGCCCAAAGAGTAAGCCTTAATGTATATAAATTCTTAAAAACTCATTTAGGAGGTTGGGGGATCCCAGGATGAAATGCAGAATGGGTCAAATAAATCTAAATATATTACAAACAAATAAAACAATATTACTGAAGGTTGGGGTAGGGGAATAAAGTGCTGAGCTAAGTAACTTTGGAAATGTGTGGAGTCTGTAGGGCTAAGGGCATGATAAACTGTACATAAAGCACTGTACTCTAGTTGATAAAGTTGTTTCCCACAGGGCATGGACGAACGATTCTGAAGGTGCTGCGTATGTATACTGGAATTGAACAAGTAAGTGGATGGCAGAAGTGGGGGCTTCTCCCCGCGGCAGTGGGAAGTTACAGTTGAGCAAGTGGAGGAGGCTAGAATAATCAGATCAGACATCAGTATGAACTCATGTTTACCTTAATATAGATACAGATGGTTACATATCTACACACATATATTTCCTTGCTCTATTAGCTGAGAGGGCCTAGACGCAGTGACACCCCATTAGCAATGAGCACACCTAATGCCCAGACCTTGGTTCCTAATACCACTCTCCAGTAAAAGGAACCATGGCAGGAAACAGACAAGGTGAGCCTGGAGCATCTTGTGGTTCCAGAAGGTAAGGAACTGCTAAAAAAACAAACAACTCACAGCAACGGGATGTCGAAAGCTAAAGGGATACAGGTGCCAACTGCAAAAGCTTCCTATTGCCAAGGCTGGAACAATTTGAGCAACAACAGAGTAATATTGGATTATAACCCAAAGTGTAAGATAAATATCCATATGTTCATACTGATATAAATGGCTGAGTAAGCAAACAAATAGATAAAACTTCCACGCAGAGCTCCAAATTTACATAGCTACTCCACTCTAAGGAGGTGGAACATACCTCCTACTCCTTAAGTGTGGGCTGTGCACAGTGACTTCCTTCCAAAGAGGAGAAAGGAATCACTTCACAGTGGACAGGCCTGACAAACATGACCTCAGCCAGGTGACCAAGTCAACATGAACAGGGATAAGTTGTGTTCACAGTGTGCACCCTTGATACGAAGTGATGGGAACGCACTTCACCTCCGTGGTCTTCCTCTCCCTAAAACATTACCCCAGTCTAACCATGAGAAAAACACCCGACAAATCCCAGTTGAGGGATGATTTACAAAATACTTGACCAGTACTCAAAACTGTCAAGGTCATCAAAAAACAAGGAAACTCTGAGAAACAGTCACAACCAGGAGGAGCCTAAGAAGAGAAGACTATTAAATGTAATGTGGTATCCTGAATGGGATCCTAAAACAGAAAAAGGACTTCAGCTAACAACTAGAGAAATCTGAATAAAGTACATAATATGCTAATACTATATATTCTACAGGTATATAATAATGTGTCAATACTGATTCATTAATTGTGACAAATGTACCACACTAATGCAAGATATTAGTAACAGAGGAAGCTGGGAGTGTATAAGGGAACTCTGTACTACTGTCAAGGCAATCTGTAAATCTAAAATTCAAGTTATTTTTTAAAATATGGGAGAGGAGTAACTAATAGAGCTGGGGATGTGAAATCAGAACTAGCCCAAGGTCAGAAGGCAGCAGTGAGACAGACGGGGTCACGCTGTCACTCCTCCATCCTTCCCCTGCAGTTCTGTCTGGAAGCCCCCCTGTTGCCTTTCCAGAGGGCAATGCCTCTTCTTCCTTCAAGCCCCAGCACACATCCCCTCTCGTTTATTGCCATCTTGGCCTTTGCCACACCTAACAGATCTGCTCAGTTATCTATGACCTCAGTACTTCACACACAGTCAGCAAATTTACTGCCTATTTATTGTATACCAGACACGTGCTAGATGCTGGGACTAGAGATAAGTGCCATTAACCACAAAGAGCTCAGTCAAGGGGCATCTCTTAAGCTAGCCTGTTTCACCTTGCACTGCTTTTGCTTCTCTCTCTCTCTCTGAAATAAACTATGAACTCTTTGAAAGCAAGGATTACTACCTTGTTCATTTTTTTCACTGTCAGTGCTAAAAACAATACCAATATATACACAGCAATTCACAAAGAAATGCTTGTTGAAACTAAATGAAGAACTGAATTCTCCTTCAGTTTAGATACGGATGACTTAGAGGAAAAGCAAACTATGAGAAAATAACAGTCTGCAAGGTTTTATACTCCTAGGTGATTTTTTAATTGTCTGCAAAATAATCTCCCCCCAGCTTCTGAATATATTACAAACATTGTGGAAAGCAGACAATCAGCAAGAGGTGAATGTACCTACAAGCAACAGAGAAACCACGGGTCCAGGGGCTCACATGGTTTTCCCCCACAAGAGCTGCACCCAGGGCTGCGGCAGCCCCTCACTGCCCGTGACCAGGACCCCCCTTCCCACCATGCTTGGCACGTTGGCCTCAAGTTCACCAAATGGTTGCCTTGGCTTACTTGGAAAAGTGAAAAGGATTTCTAAAACTACCTCAATTGCCACTTACAGCTCGTTGGTCGGACACATGGCCACCCCTAGTTCCACATTAGAGGTTCATTTTTTCCAGCCTTTAAAATAGAGGCCTAGAAATGAAAGGAGGAGCTTGGGAATAGGTGCTGGGCTATGCAGTGTCTGCCACAGCCAACCTTTCTGGCTCCCCACAAAGTATACACTGATCATCCCGTACATACACTTCAAAAGCACTCACCCCATCCTGAGGAAGACCCCGGTCTCTTGCTGTGGACTCCAGTCCAGTCTCTGGGTGAGCTGTTTTCTCCATCAGGTCAAATGTGGCTCTCCATGCTGCGCAGCTATAGCTAGAAAGCCAGGCCATCTGCCCTGGACACAGGACCCAACACAGCAAGGCTGGAAAGGACCAGGACACCAGCACATGCCAGGCCTGAACGAACTAAGACCTTACCTGGACGGTCTTTGATCTGAGCGCTTTGTCTTATAGCAGCGGGTCTCGGGCTGTCCAGTCCCTCCCATACCTCAGTGGCTACTATCTTGGGGCAATTCAAACCATCACTTGAAGTGGGAAAGCAACACCTTTAACCTCGTTTTGCAAGACCACAATCTCCAGTCTGAACTGCTGAGGCTGCTGCTGGACCCGCTGGTTGAGTCTTAGTTCTGGTAGGTTTTCCCAAGCCAGCAGGACTCTAACTGTGGAACTCTCGACTGACTCGGACTGCAGGCCGCAGGCAGAGAAAGCTTCTCCGGGTGAGGCCGTATTTCTTCTTCACTCTGCTTTCGAACCAGCTCCCTTTAGTCTGATTTGATGGTTTTCCCGCAGGACTTCACAGCTTGTGTGTGTCCGCTGCTTCCCACGTATGGCTTGTTTAATCCTCCTGACAACCCTAAGAAGTGGGTATGATTATCACTTCCATTTTCAGCAGAGGCACCTGGTCACACAGCGAGTGAGCAGAACCAGGGTTTGACGCCACGCGACCTGGCACCAATAACCACAGCTGCCTAAGAGATGACCAGCCCAGGCCAACGCCCTGCAGATTTCCCTATCCTTCCCCTCAACGTCAGTCTTGTCTGGACCCTAAAGTACAGTAACAGTTTGGCAAAATGTTTTGCCACCAAATAACTAGGTTCATCAATTTTTCACCAACTAACCTAAGACAGTAGGTCCCCCATTCTCCATCTTTTAGGATTTGTCGTTTGCAATTCCAGATATCAACTTTTTTTTATCAGTTCTTGGTTGCAAATGAGAGAATTCACTCTGGCTTGTTTGTAAAAAGATTTTACAAACAAAAACAAAACCTAGGTAGCAAATGGAATCTCCAGACAGGAAGGCCCCAGTCAAGTTTGGAGGCTTTACATGAAGAAAGAAAACTCCCACATCACACCTAGAAATTGCTCCAAAGACTACCCTGCCACACAAGTGGCGCCACCTCAAGACATGCCACTATGGGATAAGGTCTCTGCCACCACCGTCCCAAAGGCTAGACAACGCTGGGCCTACTCTCGCCAGTGTGAGGATAGCTGACGGGAAGAGCCCAGGGCTGAACCCCTGCCCCTGCTGCCAGACAGGCTGGGAAAGCAAGTTCAGAGTCTCTACCTCAGGGAGGCGGTAGAATGCGGGGGAACCCCAAACACAGGAAGGGCTTTCAGATCACAATCGGGCCCAGAATGACAAATGTCTATTACACAGAACCTTTCTAGTTATATTGTAGCTTCATTAATTTTCAATTTACATTGAAAATTTTCCATTGAAGTTACTTTGAATTTTAGTTAATACTGAAAATTAATTTCAAATTTCTCAAGCACTACACTGCAGGAGATTTAAAATTATTCTAATGTTGGAAATTCACTGCAAGTAATGTACTAAGTAATTACTGCAATCATGGATAATTTAATTATTAGAGAGATTGGGGAGAAAGACATTCACTAAGTTGTACCCATGCTAATAAAAATCAAAGTAGTGCAGTCACTTGCATTTCTGTGGTTGATCATGAGAATGTTGGGAAAACCCACCTAAATGCAAATAAACAATGTTATTATAAAGCATAACAATAATAATGCAGGTAACAAAGGGGTTGAAACTTACAGTTTAAAACATTAGGGTTTATACAAATTAAACTAAGCCATCATAACAAATACTTAGCGTGAGCACATTTAGGTACTGGTAAGCCCAAGCCAGGCGCCATCACTGGTATTCCGGAGCTAAGTCCGCAGGTAGACCTGTTCTAGTTTCAGGCTGGCTGTTGATTTCTCACGTCCTACAAAATTCTGTCCAATTATGTAACTCTTTTACCTTATATTCTTTAACCCAAATTTATTTCAGGGCATGTGCACTTTTATTTCAAAAGCAGAGTCTTAATTCACTTTTACTCAGTAAAATAATACCACAAAAGAGAAAATGTTATTCTTTTATTTATGTTAAATAAAAACATGAGAAAATCCTTTTTTAAAAAGGGTCAGAATATTCCTTATGTCTCCAAACCAAGTCCATGGATGCAAAGAAATGCTGAGTACTTTCCTCCCCCGCAGGGTCACAAGACGCTCTCATGTCGTAAAGACCTAAAGAGACAACACAGGCGCACGTCCCGCAGCTGCCGCTTCAGGTAAGTCACATGCAACATTTGGGCAAGCAAGGAACAGAACACAGGCACAAGTATATTCTGGAAACACTTCCTGCTCTGGCCAATGAACCGTAGTGCCAAACATTTTTATCTGTTTTGTTTTGGGCCCTGCTAAATGTTTGAGCCACATACACCACTGCACTTCAATGATACAATTTTTCACAATTCCGTAATTATATTAATCGCCAGTACAGTTTAAGTAGCTGATGTGGCTGAATTTTACACATTTTAAAATTATGTATGAGAACTAACACTACTGCAAATTTTGCCAGTAGAAACGTGACCCCAGGGAACCACCATTTCCAAAACATAATCGGGCACACATTTACAATGTACCTGCGAGGTTTTGAATTAACCGGTCACTTCTGATCTACGCTAAAGACTAGGCTTGAATATCTGAAAACAAAGGCTATATTCATGATTTCTATACCCAAATACCCCTAAATCCATCACAAACTCTATAGTCTGACTTAGCTTAACCGAAAATGATTCATCCAAACAGGTCATGGTAGGCTCACAATTCTTCAACCTTAGTTTAGGTCATAAAGAGTTTTTTCTACGATTGGAGTCAATAAGAAGAATTTCTCTGTTAGAGAAAGCAGAAATTTTCACCTTTGGCAGACTGCCAAGATGATACTTTATTATAGAATTTATGAAGCTACAGTTTAGTAACTTGCAGGTTTTATTAAAATGAATCAAAAAGAAAAAAAAAAAGAAAAGCAAAGGGTAACACAACCCCATATCCCAAAACTTTCTAGATTTTTTTAGTGCAAGAAATGCCGTTATCACTGAAGCACTTGAGAATTATCATGAAATCCTAGCAAAAAATGTAATCACCTCAGAAGTGGTAATAAAAAAGAGAAACAACCAGAGAGGCACACAGATTGTTTTTTTGTTTGTTTTTTTTAAAGGATTTTTATACTATATTAAAAAACCACAAAATAAAAAAGGGATCAGTCAACATATATCTTAGAAGTCCTTCCAGAGTCTCTGTACCCACAGCCATGCAGGCTGCCTGTCGCCTTGCTCTCTGCTCAGTCTGCGGCTCGTTGAAGGATCGTTGGAGATGACTCAGGCTCTAGTTCTTACAATCACACTTGTTCTGCCAAATCCAAGACCCTGAATTTATCCAAATTGTAGAAACATGCTTTGACCACCCGTCCACCAAAATACCTCCCATTCAGATCAACAACAGCTAAAAGGCAAACAAAAAGACAGTCAGTTAAGGCAGGTATTCCAGTAGACATTACAAGAACATGTTTTAATTACACAGATTAAGATCACAAATTCAACTTTTTAATTCTTTATAGTTAGCTGTACAACTTACCTTTAATCGCTGATTCAACCCTCTCAAATTCTAAAAATATTCGTACTGCTTCATCATCAGGGGCACCAGGAATCTGGAAAAGAAATGAAAGTATAGTAGGTAAAGATATCATCGGAGATAACACTGAATGTGAGTTTTCTCCCATAAATGATTTTTATCAGAGTAAGTATTCCAATTATCATCATATACAGATAAGCAATGGTCAAATACCAAGGAAATAAGTATAATTCATTCATCATCAAAATCTGCTGAAGGTCCGTTTATGACAGGTCTTGTGTTAAGTGCTGGAACACACAGCCAAGCAGGACCTTTGGAGGTCCTATGCCATCTGACACATAAACAAATAATTACGCAGTCAACAGACAGCAACATGATATGGAGGAGAAGCTGAAGTGAGCAGAAATTAAGGTAAAAAGATCTGTATGCTAACCGTCTCTCGTATGAGGCTAAGCTCCTTGGTGGAGCTTTCTAGGCCCCGCTTACATAGCCCCACTGCCACTGTATAAGCGCGGCTCCTGCTAACCCCCACCACGCCCAACCACTCCATTTTGCAGCCCTCCTCAGTCTCCCAGAAGCCGCGACCCTAGTCTGAACACCCGTTCTCTCCTACCCAAATCCTACCCACTCATTCCAAAGCTTCGCTCACATCTGATACTGTTCACAAAGCCTCCTCTAACTATTTTGTGTGGATCTAATCCTTCTCTCACCTCCTGTACTTATAAGTCAACATTACAGAATCTAGCAACTGAATGTTCTCTAATTTCACATGTTTGTTTTGTTGTTTCTTCAACTGAACGTTATCACCAAGAGCACAGAATGTGTTTCCCCACCCACAAGGCTCTCAGTGCAGTACTGGGTGTGTGGGAGGCACTAAGAAAACACCTGCCAAATGAGTGAGACCAGAGGCACGTCCAAGTCACTAAACTACTGAGCACACGGTCATCAAGTCTAAACCTCAGTCACAAAATGAAATGTTTCTTCACCAAATAAAATTTGAAGTCCTTCTTGTGTTTATGTTTGAAATTGTAATAACTGAGTAAAAGCAGTGTAACTAACCAACATCTGTCACCTTCTATAGTATGACAATATGTTACTTACAGCACACTCTGTCTCTATAGAAAATGTTTTGTAGTCTATCAATTGTAACTTGGGTTTATAAACATCAAAAGAAACCCCTCTTACTTCAAATATCACACATTTTCCAACTTTGCCATATTTTTCACACTCTTCCTTGGTTTCAACTTCCAAGTCTTCATCTACCTCTCCTGCACCAACCATGTTCTATAAACAAAAATAAATACATAAATTCCATTGTAAAGTATAATTTACAAATATTTAAAAGGGATGTATAAATAGCTTCTTTCCATGATGGCAAACGTTCCTAATCCCAAATGACACGAAGAAAATTTTCATCCCTGAAACACCCCAAAGTTGGTATTAAAACATATATAAGAAATAAAAATATACATTAAGCTTCATAAAGAGTTATAAGAGCAACTGTGCAAGCATCAAAATATATAAACCAAGTTGAACTTCTAACAATTTCAAATATTTTAAAGTAATCACTCACTGTAGTCTTACATACTGTGTTTGGCGAAGAAGCATTAGTGAAACAGGAATCTAAAAATCAGTCTTATATGGAGTCTATCCAAAAGTGTCATTTTCAGTTTGCTTTAACTGTTCTGTCATCAGGGGGGCTGCAAGCATGCAGGGACAGGTCAAGGTGGAGTGACACAATTCAAAGAGAGCAAACAGGTTTCCTCCTTCTGCGTCTTACCCTTAGTAGGACCACTTTAGTAGGACACTTAAGTATTTCAGTTAATGGATTTGAATCCGACTTCTTGGCTGCATCTGTAAGAAAACATCATCAGACATAGACATGTTACAGCACTGAGTCCAAGTTACAATGAATAATTTAATTTCAATAGCAATCCCCACTATCTATGTCCTAGAGCCATCTATAAGCATCCACAGAGTCTCTCAGCAAAAATGCAGCCTTATCTGGCCTGGCAGAAGGCATCACTTCGCTTTGGTATAATTTTTACCATAATTTCTAGAACTTTTTAATATCCCCAACTACCTGCATTTTTGCTCAGCTCACTTCCTAAAGGGCTCACAGAGCACAGTGGTCACGACCCTCAGAGGTGAGTCTTGGCTCAGGCGGTGGCCGAAGGTCCCCAGCCCAGTGTAACGAGCTGTTAACTAGCCAGCCCCTAGCTGACCAATTTCAGACACTCCCACAAAGCCGGGCGACTGCTGGTTTTTGGTTCTAGCCTGTGAGGCTCACTGCTGCTTCCTAAAGCTGTGCGTCGACAGGGCTCCCAGAAAAGTTCTCTCCCTTCTTTAGGAAAAGGTGTTCAGCTAAGCTGACTCAAAACCACTCAGTTCTCCTTAAAATGCTAAGTCATGTTTGACTCATTCCGATACGCCCTCACTACAGAACAGACTGTAACAATCAAATGAAAATAAAACACCAAGGAGGCATCACCTACCAGTAGACTGCAAAATAACATTAGTCTCACAGAGCGATCAGTCAGTAAGAAAATTAGGATGAAAGGGCAGAAAAAAGAAAAGAGCAGAGAACCCTTACAGGATGGAGATGTAGCAGACAGAATCACCGATATACTGTGTATGGCTCTGTCTTGCTATAAAAACATAACTATGGTTTTATCAATGTAACAAGGCTCTTTGCTAGTAGAAGCAGGCATGACATGATTTTCTGGAGTCCTATTCATTTCTGCCAAAGTCTCTTGTCTTCTTTTTCTTCCATGGGCGTTCCTATCTCTCTGTCTGTTCTGAACTATTTGTAAAAACGGGCCTCAGGATTCAGTTTCCACAACGCAGAGCTGGAATGCATCACAATCAGGTTGGCCTGCCTCCACCCTGCTCACCCCCAGGGACCCGCTCAAGGGGAGGCCCACCTTTCTCAGTGGCGTCGCCCACGATGATCTTGCCTCCCCGCTTGCTGGTCTTCTCCACTGACAGCGCTGTGCTCAAGCCCTGCTCGTGCTTCCCAAGACCCTGGCCTTCCCGGAAGCCGTACTTCTGCATGATTTTATGTGCTACTGTGCCACTGTGGGGAGGAAAAAGAGAAAAGTCCTTGCACTCAACGTCATCAGCTACAGCATAAATTGGATTTTACATCACAGTAATCTCCTTCTGGAAAGAGAGAGTGTAAATTCCACAAGGGCTTCCATGAGGCCACATATAATTACCAACGGGCCATGAGATGGAAGCCGTGGAATGTTCAGGAGAAAGATAAAAAGTGAATGCTGAAATCCTGGGCATCCTGAGATTACCCCTGAGATGAGGGAAACACTAGTTCCCCTAGTGAGATTTCCCCAGGGCCTGTTAGAAAACACTAGACTTCCTGTGTGCTCCAGTATCTGCTCTGCTACAGGGCTCATAACCAGTTTATTTTAAAGTGAGCCTGTCAAAAAATAAATATGGTTTCACATAATGAAGATGATTGCATTTTTCTAAATAGTACAGCAGAGTTTCCAATGACTGACTTCATACATGAAAGGACACTTAGGGACCATCTATTTCAGAGCTGGAAATGAAGAAACTGAGGCCCAGATGGGCTGATGAGCTTAAGGCTAATTGAAAGCAAAGCAAGACACCACATGAGAATTATTTCTGTAGGAGTTAATGGCAGGATTGAAAGTGTAACCCACCACTCCGGATTCTCAGTCCACTGCTCTTTCTCTAATCCCATGACAGTTTTCAAACTGCACCGTGAGGAGCCTCATGGGTCTCAAGGGTGCCCCCCATTGACCACTGCTACTTAGGGCTTAAATCACAAAACCCTGCTTCAACCAGAACTGTACCTACAGTATTTCATGTATGTAATTTCCTTAAATATTTCATTTGAACAAGCTGTTCTAGGGCTAAAAAGAAAAGACTGAAAACTGATGAACTGTACTACACTGTATCTTCCTTAGGCATAAAGATTTAATTCCTGTTTAAAGGGGATTCAGCAAAAAGTCAGTTCTTACCAGCAAAAGGTCAATTTTTTCATTAGCAGAAAAAACCAAACAAAACCACCCCAATGGCTTCACATCTGTCCCCCTCCAGCATACACTCTAGGGCAGCCTTTCTGCAATGAGGGAAATGTTCTCCATCTGCACTGCCCAGTACGGTAGCTGTTAGCCTGGTGAGCACTTGAGACTAGTGTGACTAAAGAAATACATGTTAAATTCTATTCACTTTCAACTAATTTAACAGCCACGTGTGGCTATTAGCTACCACAGAGAACAGCACAGGTCTAGAAGATGGACACAAGATGAGAAACTCCAAATCCTCCTGCAGTGTGCAAACCCTATGGTGGAGGACCCATCTCCTCCAACTCTGACTAGCCCAGCTCCGAGGACACTAAGAATCAAAGCACCTGCACACAGGTGAGGGCAGACCAGTGTCACTACTACAGTCACAGCACTGCCACCAGAGGCAGTCCTTCTAGAGGACACAGAACAAAGGCCTTAGTGCAACGCTGCTTCACCTGACAACCCCTCAGAGCACGAGGAACAGAGTAAACCACATAAAACACTCTTTTAACCAAAACACATGCCAAATCCAGTGAGACTTAAAATCCACAAGCCCCATCTGAAAGTCAACCTTAAAACTGATTTTCATACGCCAACAAATTTCTAATTATAGTTAGAACGACTGAGAGTCTTTAGACCAAAGGTATAGAACCATGACCTTAAAGCAAAGGTCATTTTATCAAAAAAAAAAAGATGTCATTCATCTTTTGGACATAGCGTAAGTCAGCTCTAATTCATATGACCTATTTGCAAATGTTATGAAAACAAATATAATGATCACAAACTATTCCTAACTAGAGAATATAATGTTCAGCATCTAAATCTTTCAAAATTTCCATGAGACAGCTTTATGTTTTGTACAAAACCTAACAGTACATGCCGGGATACCCTCCATGTGACTTGAACCCTGATCCTCAAGAAGGAGGCTGCGTGACCGAGCACACTGAGCATCTCCCCATAAACCCAAAAAAGGCCCCATCCCAAAACATGCTGCACCTACTGGAAGGGCTGACAGTGCCTCCCGTTCGGCCCCGCCCTCCCTGCACCTGCCGAGGTGAGAGCACCCGGACCATTACCCCATGTTGGCGAGGAAGGAGTTGCCGGGGCCAGTTGGGGATCTGGGTCTGTCTTGTTCCTCGTACACTGGGGGAGGGATAGCAGCTTTGGAAGACTGTGAGCGAGGTCGTGAATCCTCTTCATAAGGAAAGTCTCGGGGTACTGTTGGATGAAAATAAAATAGGCTTACCAAAATGCGACAAAACAATTCTGAACTGCACTTGGACCTTCTGTATGTTCCAGTAGATCTGATCAACCCCTCTTTTGACTCCCATAGCATCCTGTGTACCTGTCTTAAGACGCTCATCTTACGACCTTATTACCCTGGCAGACAATAAAGGTCTTTGAGGTTAGGGACCATATGCCAGTTCAGTGATTTGTAACCCTAGCTACACATTAGAATCAACAAGGAAGCTTGTTGATCCAGATGCTTGGGTCCCACTCCCAGAGACTGGTTTCAACTGGGGTTTATGGTTCGTCAGGTATTTTCACACAAAAGGTATTTAACAATTTTTTAATTACCTTCTTTATAAAAAGGTAACATTCATGGTGCAACAGGTATTAAAAAGCACTAGGGATGACTACATTTTCTTGGGATAGTTTAGGTATGGTCCAACCCAGAGGGTAGGAAGATGAGCTTCATGACTCTTCAAAGTCCAACTCCAACCCCAAATTCTAGAACAGATCACTGGGAGAAGACTGTTTTGGCAATCTGAGTAAATGCACACAACCTGTGCACGGACCTAACCCAGGAAGGTGCTGCCACCTTGTGGAGGGTCACAAATTGAACAGCCCCTAGACCACCGAGCACAAAAACTCAGCTACTATTTGTTTTTACCTAACTCCAAATAATGAAATGTTGGAGAAGACAAAATGAATTATTTTTAAAAACAAACAAAAAAAGCATCTCCCAAGAGAAAAACCCATGCCTCAGAGCCTGGTATAAAACTTAAGGGGTGGAAGGGAGCACTTGGCTGAGGGTTAGAGCAAGGACGGGTTTCCAGCCATTTCCCTGCACTCAGGACACCTGGCGGATTCCAGCTACGACTTCCCACAACTGGGTTAAAGATGTGTATCTGAACAGAGAGGGGAAGAAACAGGTACGTACACTCTTTGTCTTTCTCTACAAGAGAAGTGGGTGGTGCAATGGCAGCTCCGCCCATACCTGCAGAAACAGAAATTCCACCAATTAAAGGAGGGAAAGCGTTTCAGATGCCGGATCCTCAGGAATGTGACACACGCCACCTGCCACATCACACCACCCTCCAAAGAAAGAAGCAAGAAGGGATGCTACTCCATCCCTCCCACTAACATCTGAAGACTTCAGTATCTGAATCCAGGATTAAAAATACAGAAGTAGGTATCACTGCTTCCATTTTCCAGATGAGAAAATGATCGCGGGAGAGTGAACAGGCAGAGACAGAATGAAACCCAGCTCCCTGTGAGGCCAGAGCATCCCCCACAAGACAGCACCCTTCTTTCCAGGATGCAGACCACTGGGACTGAACACCTAGTTGGAAGTGTCAGTACTTCTGGTTACAATCTGTTTTGTGTTGTCACCATTCCTGCTCATGTTTCCTGGACAGAGAATGGTGGACACGAACAAACCAAAGTAGACTCCATTTTCTACCAGACAACCAGAGGGAAAACATGAGCAGAGAACATAAGGAATTTTTCACTAGGGAGAAGTGCTAACATGTGTATTATAACTTAATCATCAATGAACCACTCCTAAAAAATTGATACAATGTAAATTAAAGAAACCAATTACAAAACCATGCTGCACCAGCACACAATGTTTCACAAAAGAAATCCCCCAAAGCCAGTGTATATGCATAATGATTAACAGGCCTAGACTAGAAAAAATACTTACAGAGAAATATGAGCCTTAATAAAACTTCTATGTCTTCTGAAATACCTGTTATCATTTTTCACCGGAGAAATATGAGCCTTAATAAAACTTCTATGTCTTTTGAAATACCTATTATCATTTTTCACCTTGCCACTAAGACCTAAGTGATTATTAACTGATTCTGAAAAGATCAGCTCCAGTGAGTTTAGTATACAAAATTCAGGGTTTACTGAAAATTTGCTACTAATCACGTTAAAATATGACCATCAATATGTTAACAGCAGTACACATAACGGATATTAACACCATTACTTCCCTATTATTAGATTATATCGTTCCTGCTAATGTTCCAAAAAAAAAAAAAAAAAATGTCCTCAGTATTGAAGGCACACCTCCTCACAAAAAAGGGCAGCTCATTTGTAAGCTGGAAAGATGAAACCAAGAAATACTCAACCTATGTATTGGATTCTAAAACAAGTTAATAAATCAGGCATTTGTTGATTAGGAAGATAATGAGTCTGAAATGTTAACATAATGCCTGACACACAGAGCACACTCAAATGTTAACTCCATTCCTCCTTAGAAAAACAACGCAGTGCCTGAGTGTGCTCAGCAGGCAGGAAGCCTTTTTTCAGTTGAGGTATAATTGACATGTAATGTTATATTAGTTTCAGGTGTACAACATAATGATTTGGTATTTGTATATATTGTGAGATGATCACAACAAAAAGTCTAGTTAACATCTGTCACCACATACAGTTACAAAAAGTTTTTCTTGTGTTGAGAACTTTTAGGATCTACTCTCTTAGCCAACTTTCAAATATGCAATTATTTTATCCCCAAAATGTAATGGCCTAAAACAATGAACATTATCTAAAAAAACCCCAAAACTATGCAATTATTTGTATTATTAACATAGTGACCATGCTGTACACTACAATCTCATGATTCATTTTGTAACTGGAAGTTTGTACCTTTTGACCCTCTTCACCCATTTCTCCCAGCTCCCCACAACCCCTGCCTCTGGTAACCACCAATCTGTTTTCTGTATCTATGAGCTTGGTTCTCTGTTGTTGTGCAATAAGTATTCTATAAATTTGTATAATTCATATCTGCATTGAAAGAGTAAGAATTCTAAATTAGTACAGACCCACTCCTTTCCAACTCATTTAGTATTTTAAAGTTTAAACTAAGCCCTGAAAAACCTTGGCTGTACACTGGGAAGACCAAGCTTGCCAAACTGCTGGTCATAAAACAGAGTTCATGTATGTGGAAATACACTCCAGCTTCATGATAACATTCTTCTTAGGTCTCATGTTAAAGGTGACCACATTGCAATGAGGTTTTCAGGTAAAGAAAGATCTTGGTTAGATGCACAATGGACCCGTTTCACACACAACGCTATTCCCACTAATCCACTATAACAGGGGTTATCACAGTTATCTGAGTTGTGTGGTATAAAGTTGTGTGGTGTAAAGGAGGTAATCCATCAGAGTGCTTAGAACAGTGCCTGGTATCTAGGAGACAAGAAGAAGATTTCAATTTCTCATTTAAATCTCAATCTGTCAACCAAAGTGGTGATCTAAATCCAGGAAATCCCAGCAATCAAACATGATGAAGGGAAAATAAGTAGCATTCCATTCTCTCAAGAATGAACACTGCTTAGCTATCTAGTGATCACTGAGAATTTGGCTCTAACACAACTACAATGCTGCTCTTAGAGACCTCTTAGAGATGGAAGAGGTCTTATGAAGCACCTAGTTCAAATGCTTGTCTCCCTGCTCCCCGTACGACACTGAAAGAAACCAGCATCCAGGGAAGCTCAGTCATGCGTGTTAGTGGCAAAGGTTCTGGAAATGAGTGCCTTGACTCTCCATTCAGTGCTGTTCTTAACAGAAATGTAGCTGGATACAGAGAACAGGTTGGTGCGACTGTGCTAAGGGTAAAGACGAGAGTGGCCATGTATTTTAAGGAATGCTCCAAGTGTCCAACAAGTAAATGTTAGAAAGACTATATGTGAAAACACAATGTAAATTTACACTGTCATGCACATGCGGGTTGCTGAGATTCTGGAGAGAAAATTACCCAAATCAGTGTCAGATGAACCATTTATGAAATTGAATATGAAATGGTGGAACTGCACCATGTTTGAAACATAGTATCTGTGTTCATGCCTTACTTCTCTTCCTCCTCTCTCGCTCATAATCTTCATCTTCATCGGAATCTGGATCTGGTCGCCTGGAAAACCCACTAGCTTCATGTCTGTCCTTACGCCTCCTGTGATAAGAGGAAACAAACGTTCACCACGGATGGACCAATTCAGAGATGTGAACTCAAGGACGTCACCTTGACTTTTTTTTTGGGGGGGTGGGGGGCATGCAAACTGGTTAAAGACTAAAGTAGCAAAAGTATGAGAAGTGAGAAAAATCCAGAAGATAAACTGAACAAATTTAAGAGGTATATGAATATAAATAGCAAGAAAAAAGTTTCCTTGATATTTACCTCCTTCAATTTTAAAGCGTATCAACAATAGGCAATAGTTAATTAAATAATTTTGATTCTCTAGAACATGTTTTCACTTCATGAAGTGATTCAATAAATAATAGTATATTAATATTTTATATAACTATTTAACAATTAATACTATTTTTAAAAGAAGAAATGCAAATAAATCCTTGTTGCCCATACTTTCAAAAAACATAAAAGATGTATATGAGTTTTTAAAAACTCCATCTGGCTCAAAAACAGTAAAAGTTAAGAATAACATTTTAAATACTTTAAGTAGTTATGACTCTAGCAGAGTCACAGCATAGGAAAAAACCCTATTATTCAACATCACTTTGTAAGTTACTTCTCCAAGAACTCACCCAAAACATATACTCTAAGTTTTCTGCAACTATATATGAAATTTACTCTGGAGTTTGTTTTCGTGCTGGGATGTAATGACCACACGTTCTTAACAACAACCTGACTCCTCCTGACAACTGCTCAGACCAACCAGGAAACTCACTCAGCCTTACAGACAGCACTAAAGTTCATTCACCAACATCTGAACGACCATTTCAAACGTAGAGCACCTCCACATCCGCGCGAGGCCTTACTTTTCTCTCTCTTCTATTTCCTTCTGTCTTTCCAGCTCCCGCTGTCTCTGTCGCTCCTCTCTTTGGCGCTTCACTACTTTCTCATAATCGTTAGGAAACATGGGATCATATTCATCAGCTAGGGGAATCAAAACTTCTCCTGCAGAAAACCCACTGGGAACCGGGTCCTGAGGAAGGGAAAAATGCCAAAGTAAGTATCATCCTCTGTCCTGGAATTTTATTCACAGAATTAAGGTCAAAAAAATACGAGGGCGGGACTTCCCTGGTGGTCCAGTGGTTAAGACTACACCCTTCCACAGCAGGGGTTGCGGGTTCCATCCCTGGTTGGGGAACTAAGGTCCCACATGCTGTGCAGGGCAGC
This sequence comes from Balaenoptera ricei, assembly GCF_028023285.1. Lineage (NCBI taxonomy): Eukaryota > Metazoa > Chordata > Mammalia > Artiodactyla > Balaenopteridae > Balaenoptera > Balaenoptera ricei. The sequence continues at coordinate 25,660,846 of NC_082640.1, forward strand.
CAAAAAAAAAAAAAATACGAGGGCTAGGAGGGGCCCTGAAGACCACCTGTCTGCCTCTGCTTTACAGATGAGGGAGCAGATGCCTGAGGAGGTTCAGTGACTTGACGTGGCCACACACCTAGCCTGGGAGCAGCAGACATGACAAAGAATTTCACCTCTCACTTCAGTATTAATTCCATAAACACCCTACAGCACTTCCCTGGAAGTCTTAAACAAGCTGCCACCACCTAAAATTTTAAGCAATAAATTTGATTATTTATAGCAAACACAGAATACTTCTATTTATATATATATATATATATATATATATATATATATATATATATATATCTCTGTGAAAACTTAAAATACGAAACAACTCATGAATAACACATTCTTATAGTCATTTAATAGAATAACTTTAGATTCTGATTACATGGAGACATGACATATTAAGATTTAAAAAAAAAAAAGAAAAAAAAAGGTAAAAAGCATCCTCTTGGGCTTTGTGAAATCCTCTGGACTGCACACCCTCCCCAGGCATCTGCATCTCAGGCCTGAGTCTGCACAGGTGGAGGTAACTCCCTTCACATCCTCATTCATTTTTTAAGGTCCACTAAGTCAGGTTCAGATGACAACATTTTGCATTTCTCTTCTGTACATTTAGAAACTGGGGCTACTCTATGAGAGAAAAAGAGGTAGTAGCCTTAACAAAGAAATCGTAAAAACAAAAGGCAGACAGCACACAGTAAACTAGAAACACACAATGAGAAGGGGGCTTTGCCCTAGGCTCGTGGTCTTTATCTCCATGGTTCTCCTAAGCCCTGACCTACTGCGTGGTCTCACGTTCCTAAACCTCCGTACTTTCTTCTGTTAGTTTTCCTAGCACGATGCCTCCTTATTGTCTATAAAAGTAAGATGCCTTCCCTGGTCTCCGCAGATGCCCCAAGTGAGCACAGGTCAGTGTCCCCGAGCGCCCACTCTGTACCTCTTTCAGGAGGAGCATGCCAACACCGCCAAAGGCAGGAAGGTTGTTTGTAAAATGTACTTTATATATGAACACAAAACGGGCATGATAAAGAGAGCTTATGCTCATCATCAATGGATCTAAATCCAACAATTCCTGGATTACACTGTGCAGTTTGATGTTTTTTCATCATAAAACAAACACTCCATGGTTTCCTTACACCTAAAACTCAAAAAACACTTTGATTTGATGAATAAAAGAAATTAGAAAGTAACTGTAATCACCTCCCAGGCCCTATCACTGGAAATCTTACAAAAATCTATTTAATGCAGGGCTCCCAAAGGGCGGTTATTCATTTGTGTTCACATAAAAGACATTTTAAAAACACGAAAGCACATCAACGACATTTCCTTTCAGTTATTATTAAGATGGGAGAAGCTAACAACGAGCCCCTCGATTTACAGAACACCGCCATCACAAAGTTTCTAACTCAGAGACCAGACTGTCAGCATGAACGTTAGTTTTTTTCATTTCAATATGTGACAGCAAACAACTTTTACTGTATAAACCCTGCTTAAGTTCAACAATGAGCCATCCTTCTTTAAATGCTATAAAGAATAAAGCAGCTTGCTTGATTTTAAAAGCTTGAATGTTAATACCCAATGCTGGGGAGGGTAGGAAAAACCCAAACACTCACATGTTACAAGTGATACTATTTACTGATACAACTCTGCTGGAAACAAGTTGGCGCTAAATAAATTGCCCATAAAAGTGACTGATCTCCTAATGTCACCTCAGGAAATCTATCCTAAGAAAATAATTTTAAATGCGTAGAAAGCACTCTGCAGAGGTGTTCACTAGAGGTCTACTGGTTCTACAGTTAGGAAATAGGTGTGTAAATCACCATACATTCACCTGATGGGAATGCTTTACAATTAAAAATTGGCTATGCAGCAAGAAGGAAAATGCTTGCTGATTAAACTTGGGGGTGATATTATAGGTTCTAGAGCCAACACACAATAACAGAAGATGATTAACCAGTTTTTCATTAGATGTAGCAAGAAAAAATTAGGCAGGGAATTTGTGGGAAAAAATGTTGAATGACTAAGAATCCTCAGAAAATTTCCACTGTGGGGTGGGTGCCTTTCCCTCTTGACAGACTATCAGCCGGCAGGAGCGGGACCAGTTCCTCTGGTCAAGAAACCCCACCAAGAGCTTCACGGCAAACCCACACAGGGGAATACTGTGAAGTCAATAAAATGATCATATGGTCCTATACTTTTTGACACAGATGGACACTCACAATATATTAAGTGAGAAAAGCAAGTCAGAGAACAGAAGGTGGAGAAGGCGAAGGATGGAAAGCTATTCCAAAATACAAAGTTTTTAAATTCTGGAGGGTAGGACCGAAGTCATTTATTTTCCTTTTTGCCTACCTCCAGTTTCTGATTTTTCTATAATTAACTACTGTGTTTTAAACAGATGAATGTTTTAAACTTGATAAAATGAAAGTAAACATTAAATTGAAAATGCTACTGCTTAGAGTGCAAGGCCTACTGAGGTGTGTTCAGAGTGACGTGTAAAGCGCAGCCTGTGGAAAGCAGGAGGCCCACCCAGCTGGGGGTGGGGAGCGTACCTTGAGGCCCGCCGCCACGTGCGGCGGGGTGTCCACGATCTGCCGCTCATCTGAAGAGCCACCTCGCTTCAGGTCGATTACTGGGGCAAGGACCGTACTTTGTTTTGTCCTCTGGCTCTAAAATCATCAAAAAATAAGAAAAGTGTACTGAGGCTTCAAATTAAAAATCATACTGTTTGTAACAAAGCTTTTTTTGGTCTCTGCAACAAACCTTTCAGATATGAGAAAAACAATCTTAACAGCCTTTTAATTCAGTTATTACAATAATCATATACTAGTTTTTTTAGCCCTTTTTTTTTTACAACACAAATTTCCTCCATTTTTGTAAAAGCTTTACAGAAAGTTTGGTCGCTTTTATTTAAATTTGCATATGAAATAATATAAGAAAAAAGCTCTACATTAGATTCTCCGCATTACACTTCAACTAGTGTGGATCTTTCACAAGGAATGGGTATGTTTTTATATCTTGGGCATACACTTGTGGATTAGTATATCTAACCTGTATATCTCTACTATATTTCGACTTCTGCTTTTCTATTTTATCTTCCATTGAACCAAGATTGCCCACTAACTATGTCCACTTATAGTCTAATGGAATTTATGTTATTAAGTATGAGAATTGTTCCTAGGAGTCAGTCACTTTACAAAAGAGAAGACTGAGGCCTTCAAGAATAGAATATATGAAATAGCATTAACATTAGAATGTAAAACCTTATTTATACATCTTATGTCCAAAGCAAAAGTTACATGAAACGAAGAATTTAAAAATTAGACCTACTTAAAAAAAATTAAAACAAAAAAACAAGACTTGGGCTTCCCTGGTGGCACAGTGGTTAAGAATCCACCTGCCAATGCAGGGGACACGGGTTTGAGCCCTGGTCTGGGAAGATCCCACATGCTGCGGAGCAACTAAACCCGTGCACCACAACTACTGAGCCTGCGCTCTAGAGCCCACGAGCCACAACTACTGAGCCTGTGTGCCACAACTACTGAAGCCCACACGCCTAGAGCCCGTGCTCCACAACGAGAGAAGCCACTGCAATGAGAAGCCCGCGCACCACAACAAAGAGAAGCCCCCGCTCGCCACAACTAGAGAAAGCCCACGTACATCAAGGAAGACCCAACACAGCCAAAAATAAATAAATTAATTTAAAAAAAAAAAGACTTGTTCTGTTAATCTTTTCATGTGAGATGAAAGTTTGTTTTAAAAAGACGGAATTCTATCTCTTTAAAAAGAAATAGTACTGGCATAAAAAATTTAAATCTGGTAATGATATATGAAAAAGACAAAAACTCTAATCAACAGAACTGACAAAACCAATTTAAATTTTAAGACAGTGTTTTCTCTACTTGTGGGTATCCTAATCCTAAAAACCTTTTACAATACTGAGAAATCAAATGTAAACATTTTAATATTAATGCTGTATGTAGGGAAGGAAAAGAAAAATAATTCCAACTTTAAAAAAATTTATTGTGTGAATTTTCAAACATTAAGGAGAATGATTAATGAACTCATGTCTCTTTAACCTGGCTTCAACAACTACCAACTCATGGCAAATCTTGTTTCATGTATCCCTGCCTCCCCTGCCAGAGACTGGAGTATTTTAAAGTAAATCCCAGAAATGATATCATCTTATCAGTAAATATTTCATCTTATTGGTAAATATGTATCTCTAAAGCAGTTCTTCTCAACTTCTTTTTTATTATTGCCTCCTCCTTCAAGGAACCTTTTAATACATTTTCTTCTCCACCTATGAAATTTTAATACCACAGATACACTACACACGAGTTTATGTATTCTGTGTATATCTGGCCTTTATACATAAGAAGAGCAGGATTTTTTTCACCCCTTGGAACCAATATTTGCCCCATCTGGAGGGGATACAGCCTCCACTGGGAATCATACTCTAAAACAACAACAAGCAAACCATAAGACCATTCTCATTCCTAAACGTATTTGACAGGAACATTTTAATATCAAATATCCAGTAGACAACTACTTTTTTTTTTTTTTAATGTTTTACCTGGTGAATGATTTCAAGGATGTTGCCAACGCCCAACATTACACAACAGAAACAAAAACAATTACCCCAGACTACAAACCCTGATACGTTCACAACCAACTCCAGCCTTCAGTAACACACATTATCACAGCTCAGTCGTTACCGCAGAGCTTCGTTCTCAAAGTGCTGCTTCCAAACCACCTATAACAAACAGCAGGACTGCCCCCTAAAAATGCAGACTCCCCAGGCCCCAACCCAGAATCAGGATTTACCAGAGTATCAGGTGTTATATAGCCTTTTAACCAAATTCTCAATCTTGGACAACCAAGATTGACAACCTGCATACTGAAGTTTGACAACCAGCATCATTGCTGGAAACCAAGAGTATGTTTTTCCTCATTCTGATTCCCTGAAACAGTTCTATTCCCAGGAGAAGCGAAATTACCGTATTCAACTCCTATTCCTCTCCCTCCCCCCACCCAGCCTCTCCCCTTACAAATGTTGAACCCTACATATTCAACAAAGAGGCAGAGGGGCAGGCTACTCTTAATCCGTAGGAGGCACCTGCCGGTACACCTCTGCTCTCACAGCTGGGCTTAGCTTCTCTTACCTTTGCCTGAGTGAGAGCTGCCTTCTTCACCTGGAGCTGAGACTGCAGAAGTTTGAAGTTTTTGGACCAGCCTTCCGTTTTTGAGTCACTGGTCTCCACTCCCAGGTCGTCGTACAGGGACATCTTCTCAGTTTAATGCTGAAAGGCAAGAGGGGTAGGGGTTAAAGAATGCAAAAATGTAGTGAAGATTTCCAGTCTTCCCATGTTAAAATAACGCAGTATCATGGAACTTCAGAGGTAAGAGGTATCTGAAGAGATCACCTGGTCCAGGAACATTCAGTGACAGAAGCCAACATGCCTGATATCACCAGTCAGCACCCTGACACAAAACGCTACATCCATGTACTATTTTTAAAATAATCGTCTAGAATGAATTTTCCTATATATAAGATCATGTGGTCAAGTAATTCACGAGTGAAATCCTTCTGTTCTATAGAATGAGATAAGATGGAAGTTCTAGATTCAGGGCATTATTAATTACATATATTCAATTTTTTAAAAACTCTATTTTGTGTCAACAGCAAAAAGTAGAAGCCTTACAAAAACACCTATTACAAGGCTGATATAGCACAATTAACTACCTTTTTTTTTTGGTGGTGGTGGGCCGTTATCCTTTTATAAAGAAAAAACCGTAATATACGCCCCCAATTAAGGGGAAAAAACCAGAAATGACCTCACAGATGTGACAGGAAGGTAGAAGGTTAGATCTTATTAATAACCAGGTTTCCTCATATCCCACCAAGTAGAAATCTGTAATCTTTTTTTTTTTTTAATTTACTGGGTTTTTCTAAGGTTTTTATAGTATTATACACTTACATTTAGGTCTACAACCTTTTTTTTTGTTAATTTAACATATGATGTGAGGTAGTGGTCCAATTTCATTCTTTTGTGTGTGGAAATACTGTTGTCCAGCATCGTTTGTTGAAAAGACTTTCTTTCCCTATTCAATTGTCTGGGTACCCTTGTAAGAAATCAATTGACCTTAAATGTGAAGGTTTATCTCTGGACTCTCAATTCTATTCCATTGATCTAGAAGAAATCTGTAATCTTTAATGACACTGATTACAAAGACAGAATCAACAATCTACATGTGAATGATCAATATATACTACCCCTGGCAGAATAGAGGAACACAAGAGGATGACAACAACAAAAACAGCAATAGTTAACACTTACTAAGAGCCTTATCACACACCAAGAGCAGTCCAGGAGGGAAATGGGGACGTCCAGAGAGAAATCTGCCCCAGGTCACAGTGGGAAGACCCATCTCAAACGCAGTCAGAACTCCAGAGCTCATGCTGGTAAATCCTTACTGCCACCTTTAAAACACCTCAACGTTCTGAAACCCACAAAATGGCTCACTTCTCAAAATAAGAAATCAATTTCTTTCTCACAGATGGAAAGAGGAAAAAAATTTTGATTAAAATCCCTAAACTGCAAAGAAATGCTTAACATGGGTAGTTTCTAACATATGGACACATTCCAAAAGTCTGTCAGTTCCCAGGCTCAGACAGCATTTTACCATTGAAACTGTGTTATACAAATCCTGTTTTGCCTGTGTCTGTGTCTCAGGAAGAGAAGGTGATATAGACAGGAAGGGAAATATTTAATTTCCCCCCGGGTCACGTCTGACCCCGGGCAAAACTTCGGTCTGTCTGCTCATTTCTCCACCCTTCTGTGCACGGATTCTAAGACCCCCAGCACCTTGGCCGACCCGCTTCCACTGTGCTTGGGGCGGGGTGAGGGTGGATGCCGCCTCCCTCCCTCAGTATAGCCGTTCCGGTCCTGGGCAGAAGTCAGCCCCGGGCAACTGCAGTCGCCTTCCACAGTGTCTTCCCTTCTTAATATCTGAACCGCAGACTACCTGAAAGCTCTCAGTTTTGATTTCTAAGTGAAAGGCCCCAAGGCAGCACAGAAGTAGGGTGAATAAAAGCAGAGCCCAGGGTACTGGTGGCTGATTGCTCCAATGAGTCACCCAAAAAAAAATCAAGGAATGCCTATACTTTCTCCTCCTCAAGGCTCCTGTGACAACTCACTGGCTCAGGTGACGGCAGCACGGACAGAGAACTTCCTAGAGAGCACATCCCACTGGGAAATGCTCACTGTCTTCAGTGCCAGACAAAGTGAACTTGGCAACACCTTGTCATGTTAAGCTTGAGACAAGTTCAAGTCACTGAAGCTAAATGGAGGAAAATTAATGACTGAAATTTGACCATGTCTCCGAAGTTTTGTAGGGCATGCCCCCGGGGTCCACTTCAGAACCCACTATTTTAATCCACAGTCAGTGTGAACTCCATGAAAACCTACATCAGTCTGTGGAGGTCACTGCTCTACCCCCGGACTAAGACCAATGTCCACCCCAGAGCCGAACAGGCAGTTAGGCCGACTGCAGAGGTAACACTCTATTTGCAACCCCCTCCCAGGCCATGGCTTCAGAAATTCCTTGCCCACAATGACTGTGGAAGACAACTGCACCAAAAAGCTTTAGAGGCTGTCATGTGCTTTTCTCCCAGCCTACCTGGTATTCAAAACTAATCCTTCCTCTCTAGGTAACACATCCTTAAAGTTTCAGTTGAACCTGAAAAACTCAGAGCAACAGCAAAGAAAAACAACGCTGAGTGTCCAGCTTAGTACAGTGGGCCCGTGAATGACGCAGGTTTGAACCGCACAAGTCCACTTACATGCGGCTTTTTTTCCATAGTAAATACTACAGTACCACACCATCCGCGGTTGGTTGAATCCACGGATGTGGAACCGTGGATACAGAGGGCCAACTGTACAGTTATATTTGGATTATCGACTGAGCAGAGGGTGGGTGTCCCTGACCCCTACGTTGCTCAGGGGTCAACTGTAATGTGGCTCTCAAAACACTACTTCAGAAATGACCATGCATCTTTCATCTAACCTAGTTTAATTTTTTGAGACCTCTTCATTCAATTGGTCACCAAACCAAAGCCTAGTAAACAAACTATGGGTTCATTTATCTTTCTTTAATCTTATAAAAGCAAGGTAAGACTGACACATTCTGGGAAACAAATATAAACAACGCATTCTGGGAAATCATAAAGCTAAATTATCAAAATTTGTTTGCAAATCTAACTCCACTTCAATTCTCCCAATATCGCTTAATAAGAAATTTGAGAAATTCATTAAAAAAAGTATTTACAAATAACATTGGTGCCAATGGAAACAGAGTACCCAAATGCCCACTGAAACTATGAAGGATAAAGACTAGCTTATTCACTTTTGCAGCTCCAATTTCTGGCACAGAGAAGGCATTTAATAAACACTTTTGAAATATTAATAATTAAGTAAATTCTATTTGGCCACATGAATCAGCAGTGAAACTACACAATGCCCACAGGCTCCACGAGAAAGTAAAGAGCAGGCAAAAGGTTCTGGAGGTGGATGGTGGCAATAGTCGCACAATGGTACCATGCACTTAAAAATGGCAAATTTTATGTTATGTATATTTCACCACAATAAAAATTAAAAGAAAAAAAAGAATAGGTAAAAGGGAGGGGAGAAGCAGCACTGGGGGAGAAGGTGTGAGGTAACAGGCTGCTGGACATATCCCTGCCAGAAGAGTAAACATTGATGGAAACATTTTCCCAATTTCAGGGTTACAAAATCAAGCAGCGCAGAGGCTCTCTACCTCCAGCAGAGTCCTTCTGGCTAAGAACCCAGTACTTAACAATGTCATCGGTGCTGGTGAGGTTTCACGAGACTGCACTTCCTCCGACTCCAGTCTACACTGAAGGTGGCTGTTGACAATTCCACCTGATTCTCCTCGCTCTGCAAGCTTTGGAAGTCATTGTGCAGCAAAATCTCATGTTCCTTAAAAGTTCCTTGTTTCTGGTCTCAAAACCTTCGAAAACACACTTTAAATATTAGAAACTGATGTCATCTCACCAGCATATCTGCTAGTTTTCTTTAACTCGGAGCTTATAAATCAGATCTCCGCATCCCAGTAAATGCAAAAGAGCTTTCTTCACTTTTCTCCTTCTCACTGATCTTCAAATTCACAGAAGTGGATTAACCACAGCAACGACACACTTCTGTGGACTGCTTCAACTAATTACTATAATGCTACAAGCACCAGTGAATTCACCACCCAAAACAAGAGACAGGATCTGGACAAGAAACCACACTCAACCCACATGGCCCCCATCCCATTCCACCCAAGTGATCTCCCGGGCCCAGGGGTGAGCAGCAACCTGAACCCCATTCTCATTAATTCCATGCTTTCCTCCTTTTATATAATCTTATTGACACAGCTTATTCCATCTATTCCTTAAAAGGTGTGTATATCTTTATTTTAGTTGCCTTAAGCACTTGTAAATATATCACAGTCGATTCATTCATTCTCTCCACTGCAAACACTGAAATGTAACAAGTGCACTAACAAGACTCTGTTAGGACCTGAACTTAACCTCATTAATGCTGAGATGCCTTTCAGATGATATAACACATTTATTTCATGAAGTATGGTGCCAAGTAATAAAAACGTAGCACTTTCTAACATTTGGATATACCTTAAGAAGCCAGGATCAAATGCAAATACAAACAGGTGATTTTTATAACTTCTTTAAAATACCTTCTCACTATTTACTTCTTTATCATGGTAACACCATCCTTTGATCAACAAATCTTCCATGTATGCTTTTTTTTTTTCTTAAAAAGAAACATGGTAAACACAGTCTGCCAGAATAATGATGACTTTTCAAGATTCTACCTAAGCTGGCAAAGTATTTTTTAAAACACGTGCAACTGGCAGAAAAAGAACATGGAAGACGTCGTCTCAGAAGCATCCCACCTACTCGTCTTTCAAGTGCATCTCAAGCCTTTGGTGACTACGACCCCCACATAAAACCAACTACCCCCCGAACACACTCAGATCATGTTATGCTGTCCACTGGGTGACACATCTATCTCTTACTATATCATAAATCCCTTAAAGGTAAGGGCTGTTTCTGTTTTCATCTTTATATCTCTAACTGAGCACCATGTTTGGAACATTATAAGTGACTTACAAATATTTTCTAAATATATCAGAGTGGACAGAAGATATTAATGCACCTACTGAAATCATATTATTATGAAACAGTAAGATCAGCCCTTTAAGGACATAACTTGTGGTAAGCAGGATATGAGATAAGCATGGTAAATTGTACACCATAACTAATGGGAGAAAAACTACTCCCACCATACAACTAATAATGAGTCAAGGTCTGAGCTCTGAGCACCTAAAGAAGCAGGCTTGGTAAGAAAAGACCTTTTTATCACTAAATAGATATTTGTGTATCACAAATTAAAAACGAAGTTTAAAGAATATGCGAAGTACTGTACATACAGACAGAAAGGAACAGGAAGGGAACTATAAGGGGCAGTGCCTGTTGATGTCCACAAAAAACACAGGTAATAAAAGGCATCTGCTTTGTGTGTAAGATTTATGACTTTTTAAAGAATTTTTTAAATGTTTCCCTGTACCTCCACCTCTGACACCCTTGTCATAGTTCAGTATTCCCATCCATTCTCATAGAGTCTATCATTACCGAAGCACCATAGGCTGGAGGGTATTGCAAACAAAGTCCACGAGTCACCTGTAACTTAAGTGTATCAGAGAACGTCCTTCGCTATTTCCTATTATGAAAGACTTGGGGAATGAATACCAGCCCTGGATCATCTGCTCCTTACAGGTAATTTAAAACAAGCCAGGTAAAAAGAAATCCACTTTATAAAGTTACTTTTGGGAACGCACAATTCTCCAGATTCCTATTTTCCATAAAGGCTATCTTTATCCGTCACGGAACTCCACGATCAGAACAGCTCAGAGGGCCAACACCTCTGTGACACCTTGTTATATTTCTAACTCACAACCTACTCTCTATTGTAAACTGTACAGCAGGCAGCACACTTCTTAATAAAGTTCTAAAAATAACTCTCTCAGTTTAAGTTACTAATGTAATACTCTATATTCCCTAAATATCCTTACTATAGTCAAAACGTCTGTGGCGTTTACCCCATAAAATTGTGGAAACTGAGTTGCAGCCTTTAAAGACTCCACCTGTTGCAAGGACACACAGTCCTCACCTACATGAGAATGTGCGGAATTTTGCTCTCATCCAGAATATCCTACTTTCCACCCATCTGCCTGCCTCTAGCAATAAGTACCTCCCATGTTTCTCCTTTACTGACTTCTCAAAGAACCTTATTGATCTGACCTGACTACCCCTCTTCACACCTCTGCCTTTCCTGCAGTTTCCAGAATGCACTAAGGTGCCTCACCTCTGGTATCTTTACATTTATTTCCTTCCTCTGCAGGAAACATTTCCCTCATCTTGCACATCTAACAAAACACCCCAAGACTCAGTTTCAAGCCTCACTCCTTTTTGGAAGGCTTTCCAGACCCCACTCCGGTCAATCGGATCAACCCAGGCGTGGCTTTTTATGCTGTTTCCCCGGAAACTAAACTCACAGAGCGTGGGGACAGAATCTTATGAATCTTGCATCCGCTGTTACTAACACATGGTCTGGGCGAAAAGAGATGCTCAAAAAAAAAAAAAAAAAAATGCTGGGTGATTGGACATCGAAGCTAAAATACCGCTTTAAAAGGACAAGGACCGAGGTAGTGCCAGAGTCACGTCTTCCTCCACCCTTCCAGGTAAACCCCCGTCCCTGACAGAAGTCCACACCTGATTCCCCGTTCTGCAGCCTCAGAAGGAAAAGATTCCTTCCTTTGCACCCCCAGCCACAGGTGACCCAGGCATGCCTACGGGGTCCAGAGGCCCAGGAACTTTTCCCAAAACACTACCGACGGTGGGGAGGAAAAGCCGCCCTCAGGTCCAGAAGAGATGTGGACAAACGGGAAAGAAGAATGGAAGACTAGGAATGCGAAGGCCCGGCGACCCGAGGCAAATAAAGGAGCGGCGAGGCGCGAAGGGAGACACGGAGGGTCGGCCGGGGCCGGGCCGCCTGATGCGAAGGCACCGGCGGCTCGGGGACGGCCCGGGACACCAGCCCCTAGCGGCGCGGCCTAAAGCCGCGGCGTCGCGTCCAGCGCCGCCCGGGGAGGCGCACCCGCCCCGGTCCCCGCCCGCCCACCCACCTTCCGGCCCGCCCAGGGCGCCTCTTACCCGGCCCGCCCGGCCGACGCTCCCGGGCCGCGGCGGCGCACAGGCTCCGAGGCGCCGCGGACTCCGCGGGCTGGGCGCTCGGCTTCAGCCCCCGACGGCCGGACCTCTCCGGCGCCAACCCCTACGCAGAGCCCGCGGGGCGCGCGGCGGCGCGGAATCACGGCGCGTGCGGCCGGGAGAGAGGCGCGTTGCTCCTGCGCCGAGGACGCCCCGCTGTTGCGCGCCCCCTGCCGGCCGGAGGACCGCGCCTGCACCGCCCCCGCGCCCGCACCGCCCCTGCGCCCGCGTCCTTCTCTCCCGCCAACAGGTGTCGCGGTGGCGCAAGGTTGCGACATTTCAGACTCGGGGAAGCCTAGCAGTGACCGCAGATGGGGAGGAGGAGGACTGGTGCAGGGCTGCAAAGGTCCAGTTCAGAACCATTCATCAGTGTGCACAAAGCTGAAGATAAATCACAGTAGGAGAGATGAATGGGGAAACGGCTGCAGAAGAAACGGCCAGGAGCGCTGAATTAAGTGTAGGACTAAGGAAACCATGGATATGAAGTTAGGGTTACAGGAAAGACGTACATGATATAAAGCCTCACAATTCAAGAATGATATGAGAAAAGTTGGGAGGAAGGAGAAAATGGGATTCCGTGTCAATATGATTTTCACATCTATATTTGAAACCATATACGACCCCTGTGTCCCTGTCCTTTGAAGTAAAAGGCTTTTGCTTTAGTCTCCCAGGCTCCCCTGAGTCTCAGAAGGCTGGCTCAAGAGATAATGATTAGGAATGTGAAGATATAGAAATAAAGAATAGCTATTGGGTCAGAAAACAGGTAACAATTTAGACTGTAAATCCGCCACAGAGCAGAATCACCAACTCCCAGTTCCCTGAAAGAAAAAGATCTGACACACATTCCTAAGTTGTTTTTACAGGAAGCAGACCTCCACCAGATGAAAACTGCTGACTGCAAGCACTTAGACCTTGCAACCGGAAGGTTGATAATACTGGAAACTTCCCCTTAATTCCAACCAATCCGAGAATTGTGCACAAGTTGATCAGGTACCCTGCAGCCCCCTCCCTCACACTATCTTTAAAACCCCTTCCCTGAAAGCCATCAGAGAATTCGGGTCTTTTGAGCATGAGCTGCTAGTTCTCCTTGCTTGGTGCCCTGCAGTAAATGCTGTACTTTCCTTCACCACAACCTGGTACAGTAGATTGGCTTTACTGCACGTGGGCAAGTGGACCCAAGTTTGGTTTGGTAAAATATTTGAGGGTAAAAACATTTCAAGCTAATAAATCAAATAGTCAACATTTAAATGTACATCTTAGTACAAAGGAACATATGAAGAAAGAATATAAGTAATTAAAATCTGCTGATAAAGAAAAGGGAGGAAAAGGGACAAAAGAGAGCAATATCATAGGGAGTCAGTAGACAATCTAAAGAAGTAGATGGTTAAGGACATCATGTAACATTCTAATTATCATTAACCCAGAACTAAAATATAAACCTTTCAAATTTTCAAAACACAGGCACACAACTACAGCAAATCAAACAAAATCACTCAGTGAAATATTTGAAAAAGTTGCAAAACAGAAACCATCACAAAACAACATGACAGAACTAAGACCACACATCTTATGGGAATAAACATAAATGCGTCAAACTTACCTACTTAAAAAAATGCAACTTCAGACTGGAGCACAAACCATAACACAACTCTATGCTGTATACAAGAAAATGCATAAAATAGAGTGATTCTGACAGTTTGAAAATACAAGAATGGAAAAGATATACCAGGAATATGCAAACATGAAGAAATCAGGGATCACAAACTTATTATTACTCAGGGTTGATTTCAGGGCAAAAAGCATTAAATGAGGTTAAGAAGGGCATTTTATAACCATAATTTACAGTGAAGAAAAAATAGGAATATCTATGGAGAGAGACCGCCTAGGTAAATCCCTGGCTGCCTCTTCACCCAATCTGTGGCAGGAGGTGAGTAGACCAGATCACAGGAGATGGCATTCATCCCTGGGGGCCGGAGACTGGTGAACAGATGAAATAGATGTGAACAAATGTGTTTGTCCAGGCACTGGGTGAATTTTGGGAAAAGAACCCAAACTGGGCCCATGATGGTCTGCACACCTATCCATGCAGCCCATCAGCCAGCCAGCCGTTCTCACAGTGCTTCTTTTCTTCTTGTTTTTTATTTTCCAATCTGTTATTTATTTGAATGCAGCTGCAGGACCATGCAGGAGGCAGCTGGATAAGCAAGCACTGCCTGATGTTTTAGTCTGTCCTCTTATGTCAAAAGGGGTGAGGGAGCTCTCTGGGGTCTCTTTTATAAGGGCACTAATCCCATTTATTAGGGCTTCACCCTCATGACCTCATCACCTCCCAAAAGCCCCACCTCCTAACACCATCACACTGGGAATTAGGATTCAACATATGCATTTTGGGAAGGACAAAGACATTCAGTCTCTAGCGCCTGGTATTTTGCAGAGTATGTGAGAAGGAGCAAATCCTGTAGAAATCATTTGATAAAGACCTAGTGCTCAAAGGGAAACAGAGAATGGGAGTGATCTGCTGCTCAGGGCCTGGACATAAGGAAGTGAATCTTTCCACTCCACATCCTACAAGACTGGCACCACGCGAGGATCCACCTCACCCAAGAGAGGCAGATTTCTGCTGGGAAACAGAGTATTCTCTTAGCCGCTCTGGTTAGGCAATACTACCAATCTTTTGACGAGCACTAAACGGGTGATTCAGAACCCTGGTCACGTAGGTTTTGAACCTTACAATTTGCTTATATTACTGGCATTTGACTTACATTACCTCACCTTAATCCTCATGTAATACGGTGGAGACCTACATTCATCAGAAATTCCCCATAGAAATTGTTTGAGAAAAAAGCAGTGAGACTGTCTTAGTCAGCCCAGGCTGCTATAACAAAATATCACAGACTGTGAGGCTTAAACAACGCACACTGATGTTCTCCGGGTTCTTGAGGTTGGAAGTCTAAGAGCGAAGTGCCGGTGGATTTGGTTCTTGGTGAGGGCGGTTTCCTGGCCTGTAGGCGGCCACCATATCGTTGTGCACTCACACGGTGGAGAGAGACAGCTCTGGTCTCTGTCTTCGTATAAGGACACTAACCCCATCTTGGGGACCCCATCCTCACAACCTCATCTAAACCTAATCACCTCCCAAAGACACCACCTTCCAATGCCATCACATTGGGGGTGACGGCTCCAACAGGTGAGTTCTCGGGGGACACAAACATGTACCCCATGAGAGAGAGAAAAGAGCCACACTTCTCAGGGGCTCTGGATGCTTCTGGATGCTTCCTTTTGAGGGGACTGAGCGGGGAGGAGGAAGCATGGGATGCCTGGGCCCTTCTCTCTGTCCGAAGTCAGGTGGGGCCAGGATGTGGGCTCTGGGAGGCTTCCAGAAAGGGGACAGGGCCCAGAGCAGCACAGCAGTGACAGAAGAAAAGATTTTAGCCTTTTCGCTTTCTGGAAACACTGAGGGCGGGGAGAGACGTCCATACTGGAGCCTGAGGAAACTTAACACGTGAAAGAGTGTAAAATGCTGCACTGTGTCCTTAAAAGGAAGGTATGCTAATGACCTACTTTTTCTTTTTTTGGTCAAAGTTTCCAGAGTAGGGTCCTTTGGCCCTGTTACCTCACACAGAGACCGGGCAGGGGAGGAGAAGCCTTTATTTGGGTCACATTGAACAATTCTGCATGGTTGCAGTATTATCCCCATTTTACAGATGATGCCTCGTGAGGTGAAATGACTTTCTCACGGGCGCAGCCAGGAGGTGAACACACACCTGAGCACCAGGGAGTACTCTGTCTCAGCTGAGGCCAGACAGGAAGGCGGCTCAGACTGAGCGTTCAGGCTGACTTAGGGGAAAAGGAGCGGGGAAGTCATTCTTGCAATAGGATGTGCCCCTCGAACATTTAAGAGATGAAATGGGGCTTCCTTGGTGGCGCAGTGGTTGAGAATCTGCCTGCCAATGCAGGGGACATGGGTTCGAGCCCTGGTCTGGGAAGATCCCACATGCCACGGAGCAACTGGGCCCGTGAGCCACAATTACTGAGTCTGCGCGTCTGGAGCCTGTGCTCCACAACAAGAGAGGTCGCGATAGTGAGAGGCCCGCGCACAGCGATGAAGAGTGGCCCCCGCTTGCCACAGCTAGAGAAAGCCCTCGCACAGAAACGAAGACCCAACACAGCCATAAATAAAATAAATAGATAAATTTTAAAAAAAGAGAGATGAAATGAATTTGCTGAGTGCCTCCTCTCCACCAAGCTCTGCAGGAGAAAGGGCCTGGAGAGAGGACAGAAGGTGTCCAGCCTGGGTGTCCCCACCCCGTGATGGAGGCACAGGGGGTGTGCAAAGTCCCCACTTCTGAGGCCCAGAGCCTGTGGGGGGACTCTCCAGGTGGAATCAATTGTCCCCGGGGGCCTCCCTCATCGGCTGGACATCTCCAATTTGAAAGCTGTTTACTACTCTCTCCACCTCCCTTTCCAGTTGGAGTTTTGTGCATTTCCAAATCATTGTCACACATTTTTTTAAATAAATTTATTTATTTTATTTATTTATTATTGGCTGTGTTGGGTCTTCGTTGCTGCATGCAGGCTTTCTCTAGTTGTGGCGAGCGGGGGCTACTCTTCGTTGTGGTGCGTGGGCTTCTCACTGCGGTGGCTTCTCTTGTTGCGGAGCGCGCGTGGGCTCTAGGTGCGCAGGCTTCAGTAGTTGTGGCACGTAGGCTCAGAAGTTGTGGCTCACAGGATCTAGAGCGCAGGCTCCGTAGTTGTGGCACACGGGCTTAGTTGCTCCACGGCATGTGGGATCTTCCCGGACCAGGGCTCGAACCCGTGTGCCCTGCATTGGCAGGCAGATTCTTAACCACTGCGCCACCAAGGAAGTCCAAGTCACACATTTATAGACAGCTTTTTGGTTTACAGACTGTAGATGCAGTCACCTCTGTTGGGAATTTTCTAGCTTAATCCTCAGGAGGAAATCTTTTTTTCTCCTCATCTCTGAGTTTATTAGAAACATCATTCTTGAATCTATTTCCTGTCAGTTGTAACCAGTATTCCATTTATTTTACAAACTGAAAATCTGGGGCTTAATGAGATGGAGGTATATAACCCAGGCTTTGCAATTAGCAGGCAGGATAAGCCAGTTGTGGAGATTGGGGCCAGACAAGAGGCATGAGGGGGTGGGGGCCAGGGGTGAGGGAGGGCCGGTCCAGCAAGGAGAGAAAACTTACCTAGTGACACCTAGCGAAACAAGTTGTAGGATTTTTCTCCAGCAGTGCTCAGCAGCATGGAGGGAGGAGGGCAGAAATTAGATGGCAGAATTAATAAAGAAAACTAGAAATTAGCAGGGCAGAGGTTCTAGAAAGAGAGGAGGCTCGGGAAGTAGCATCTGGGACGACAGAGCCTGGAGGGGGCCTGGAGGAGAGAAATAAAGGGACGGATGCACGGAGAGGAAACGTTAGTTAAGGTGATAGTTGGACCAAAATTATAATTTGATCAAAAATTAATTCCCAGGGACCCCGTGTGTCGTGATACTTTTGATATTCCATGGAGGATGATTTTTGTTTAATGTATCTCTAAGCAGTTTTGTCCGTTTTTCAGAAAAATTTTTTTGGCTTTTTTCCCTTCGGGTTTTTCCTTTCTAAGTCATTCTCTACAGTTATCCCTGCTCTGTAATGTTGATAATAGAAAACATTTAGAAACAAACTAACTAGTCCAATAATAAAGACTTAGGGAAATTCAGTTATGTGGGGTGGCAATTTATATGGAAGGATCCCAGTTTTGTCTTAAAAATACGGAAATATATATGGAGATGGTATTTAATGGATATTTACCAATATGGTTTTCTCCAGATAAGTGGGATTATAGCCGCTCTTTATTTATTTATTTTGTTTGTATTTTTTCCCAGTTAAAAAAAATTTTTTTAAGTGTGTAGAATTTTCTGAATTTTTTTAAAAGTTTTAATTCATCTTCTACCAATCGATGTCTGTTCTGCTTGTTTGACAAGGTTTTCCATAACTTTTAAATTGCTTTGATTGGTTGAAAACTAATCCTTCCAATAAGAAATTTACCTTTTTTTAAATATTATTTTTCAAATATATATATATATTTTTTAAATTTTATTTATTTATTTTTGGCTGTGCTGGGTCTTCGTTTCTGTGCGAGGGCTTTCTCTAGTTGCGGCAAGCGGGGGCCACTCTTCATCGCAGTGCGCGGGCCTCTCACTATCGCAGCCTCTCTTGTTGCGGAGCACAGGCTCCAGACACGCAGGCTCAGTAGTTGTGGCACACGGGCTTAGTTGCTCCGCGGTATGTGGGATCTTCCCAGACCAGGGCTCGAACCCGTGTCCCCTGCACTGGCAGGCAGATTCTCAACCACTGCGCCACCAGGGAAGCCCAGAAATTTACCTTTTTAAAACCATGATTTTTGTGCATGTTTTATGATTTTAATGTGGATATTTTTTAGAAGTTGAGTTTACACATGCACACACCTAAATCGGCCAGTGAGTTATAAAATGTCTTTATCACTTTCCAGCAGTGAGGTTCCCACTCTTTGAGCAGTGAGACCAAGACCTTGAGCTGTGAGCCATGACTCCTGGGGGTCTTATCTTTTCCATCGTGTCGTTGCTGGGTGCCATCCCCAGAGTGCGTGGGCAGAAGCAAGCCTTGCTCCAGAACTTTGATCTTGAGTACAGCTTTGAGTGGCAACCTTCATGTGGTCCTCACTGTGTGATCGGGTCATCAAAGCCAGATCGGTGGCTTACGTGGCAGGATCGGGAAATGAGTTTATCTGTGATCAGAGGGTTTCGAGGGATTAGTAACCCTTTCAAGTTATACTCTCTGCCTCTGTGGAGCAAAAGCATTGCAGAGAGTAGCGATGACAATTTAGTACAAAGGTTAAAACATTCATAGAAGAGTAGAGGAGAACTAGTGCTGACCGTGTACTGGGCACTTTAACGTAAATCATCTCATTTATCCCTAAAAACCCAGTGAGACAGGTGTTATTATGAACAGGAACTGAGGCTCAGAGAGACCGAGTAATTTGCTGAAGTTACACAGTTAGTAAGTGGCTGAACCACGATAAGAACCCAGATCTGTTTGACTCTGTCTGAGGTTAGTGTGCTACTATAACAAAACACCAGAGACTGGGAGGGTCATAAACAACAGAAACTACTTCTCACAGTTCTGGAGGCTGGTAAGTCCAAGATCAAGCTGGCGGCTAATTCAGTGGCAGGCAAGGACCCTCCTCCTGGTTCGTGGACAGCCGTCTTCTCGCTGTGTCCTCACATGGTGGAAGGGGCAAGTTTGCTCTCCGGGGTCTCTTATAAGGGGACAAATCCCATCAAGGGAGCTCCACTCTCATGACCTCATATCCTCCCAAACGCTCCACCTCCTGACACCATGATTTTGGGGGTTAGGATTCTAACATACGAATGGGGGAGCACAAACATAGCAGATACACTGTAGCAGATGGCTATCACTAGGTTCCATGTTCTGATGCCTTACAAAAAGGAAATGAAAAGCTGTGGGTGTTTAGCAAGCAACTGAAAGCCAAGTTTGAAAGCCAGAGGAATTCCCTAGATGCTTATAAAGGGCCTCTCATATCCTGAGTAAGCGGGAGGGCGGAGCACACTGAAAACCATGCCCAGCCAGCATCCCTCTTGTTTTAAGAAAATGCAAAGACCTCTTTTCCACAAGACAGAACCATCTCCCTACTTCCTCCTAGGCCACTAGACTCAAGCTAGCGTTGAGAACCAGCATAACCCGGCCAGGGTTTTTGCCCCGAGGAATGCATATTCCAACATGCGTCTCCATCACTCTGCAGGTCAGGCCTGCCTGGCTGCCGCTCCGACAGCCCTGCTGTTCATTGTGGTCTTTGCGCCCCCTCATTCCACTCCCTACCCTGTCTTCTGGTGATTAAGAGCTGGCACCTGGCCGCTATTATAGGGGTATCACCTCCATTCTTATCAGTGACCCTAGCTGGGAAGCTAACCCGGGTACTACTCAGTTGGTACCCTCAGAAATGATGGATGGTTGACCAGGAGGCTGAGAGAAGTCATCCCAATGAAAAGTCATGATCTCTTGCCCAATTTCCTGATCTGAGCCAGTTATCAGACCCAGAATCCATTGACCAAAGAGGAGGCTGGTTCTTCCTGCAACACCGCTGCAAGTATACATACTAATAATTCCCCCAGGCCTTCCACCAGGGGACCTGAGGTCCTTTACTAGGGCAACCGTACTGGGGAGAGAGAAATAACAAAAAATTTTGAGGATTACTGTTGACACTGATACCTGGAGACCTGATGGGCAATCATGGCCCCCTTGTCCAAGCTGGGGTACAAGAGGACAGATAATAAATCGAGTCCTGGCCAAAGTCCACCTTACATGCACCTACCCAGTGGTGCATTTTCCCAGTTTCTGAATGTGTAATTGAGATGGACATACTTGGTTCCTTGGCCTATGGGTGAGGGCTGTTATAGTGGAAAAGGCCAAGGGGACATTTCTGAAGCTCCCTCCTCCTGAGTCAAGATAGAAAATCAAAAACAATACCATGCCCCAATGAATGGCAAGAATGGCAGAGATTAGTGCCACCCTGAAGTACCTAAAGCAAGAGTTGGCAAATCTTTTAGGCTTTGCAGGCCGTGGTCTCAAGTACAGCCATTTAGTTTTGCTATAGTTGCACAAAAGCAGCTATCAACAATATGTAAATGAAGTAACATTGCTGAGTTTGAATAAAACATGGATACTGAAATTTGAGTTTCACATAATTTCCATATATCACAAAATATTATTCTTTTGATTTTTCCCAACTGCTAGCTCACAGCTTGTACAAAAATAGGCAGTGGGTTGGATTTGGCCCATGGGCCATAGTTTGTGGACCCCTGAGAGATCTAAATGATGTAGGGTGATAGTCCCCATCACACTTCCATTAAATGCACCAGTCTGACCTTGGAAAACATCAGACGGATCCTGAAAAATAAGAGTAGACTACCATAAGTCAACCAAGTAGAAGCCTCAATTGCAGCTCCCATAGCAAATATGGGGGTTTTGCCAGAGCAGATGAATGCAGCCTCAGGCACAGAACATGTGGAATTATAGTTTAGCAATGAGTTCCCTTTTATTTCAGTCATAACTAGTTGCAGGAGACAACAATCTACATTTACGGTTTTGCCCCAGGGCCATGTTGACTCTCCTACCCTGTCATACACTTGAAGAGATCTGGAGGGTCCAGACATCCCACAGAGCAGCACATTGATACTTTGCAATCAGGCCGCTTGAGCAAGAAATGGCTGGCCTGCTGGAAGCCTTCGTAAGACATATGAGCCACAGAGAGTGGGAGATAAACCCTAAAAATATCCTGGAGCATTCTGTAGGTTTGGACAAATGTGTAATGACATGTATCCATCACCATAGTTCCATACAGAGTAGTTTCACTGCCCTAAAAATTCTCTGTGCTCCACCTATTCATCCCCCACCCCTGCCAACCACTGGTCTTTTTATTGTCTTCATAGTTTTGCCTTTTCCAGAATGTCATATAGCTGGAATCATAGAATCAAGATTGATTCCAGATCTTTCTTCTTTTCTAATATACTCATGCAATGCTATAAACTTCCCTCCAAGCACTGCTTTTCCTACATACCACAAATTTTCATCCCACCAATTGTGTTTTCATTTTCATTTAGCTCAAAATATTTTAAAAATTCTCTTGAGATTTTTTTGACCGGGTGCTATTTAAAAGTCTGTTGTTTAATCTCCACGTATTTGGGGCATTTCCAATTATATTTTTGTTATTGATTTCTAGTTTAATTCCATTGCAGTCTGAGAGCAGACATTGTATGATTTCTATTCCTTTTAAATTTGTTAAGCTGTGTTTTATGGCCCAGAATGTAGTCTACATTGGTGAATGTTTCATGTGAGTTTAATGTGTATTGTGCTGTTGTTGGATGAAGTGGTCTATGAATGTATTATATCCAGTTGATTGAAGGTGTTGTTAAGCTCAGCGATGTCCTTACTGGTTTTCTGTCTGCTGAATCTGTCCATTTCCGAGAGAGGGGTGTTAGGTCTCCAACTACAATAGTGGATTCATCTATTTTTCCTTGCAGTTCTATCAGTTTTTGCCTCACGTGGTTTGATACTGTCGTTAGGTACATACATGTTATATTTTCTTGAAGAATTGACCCCCTTTATCATTATGTAATGCCTTTCTGTATCCCTGGTAACTTTCCTTGCTTTGAAGTCTGCTCTGTCTGAAATTAATACAGCTACTTCTGCTTTCTTTTGATTAGTGTTAGTATGGTGTGTTTTTCTTCATCCATTTACTTTTTATTTATTTATTTATTTATTTATTTATTTATTTATTTATTTATGGTTGTGTTGGGTCTTCGTTTCTGTGCGAGGGCTTTCTCCAGTTGCGGCAAGCGGGGGCCACTCTTCATCGCGGCGCGCGGGCCTCTTGCTATTGCGGCCTCTCTTGTTGCGGAGCACAGGCTCCAGACGTGCAGGCTCAGTAATTGTGGCTCACAGGCCCAGTTGCTCTGCGGCATGTGGGATCTTCCCAGACCAGGGCTCGAACCCGTTTTCCCCTGCACTGGCAGGCAGACTCCCAACCACTGCACCACCAGGGAAGCCCCATCCATTTACTTTTAACCTATATGTATCTTTATATTTAAAGTGGGTTTCTTATAGGCAACATAGAGTTGGAAGACTTGATTTAATTTTAAAAACTTGAAAGGTTGAGGTGTAGGAAGTATTTAGGAACAAGTAGAAGAGAGCTGAGGACCCTCACCTTTGCGCTCTCCTGGTGGGCAGGTGGTGGTTCTTTAAATTGCTCCTGGGGCTATTAAAATGGTCTATACTGCTACAGCCATTTTATGACACTTGTGTGCATATTCCAAATTTCCAGGGTTTCATCATCATCAGTAGTAACTTATTTGCACTGTGCATATGACTCAGTTCTGGGCTGAGTACGGAGAAGGAATTACAAAGGGGTATGGGGTGCACAAAGGGGCCTATGGGGTGGAGGAACCCCAAGTGCATCATTTGGGTCACTGAAATGGATATGTCACGACACACATGTAACACACCAAAATATACCCAGACACATTTTCAGGAATGGGTACCAGTTGCCATTTCACTCACTTTCTCTCAAGAGACTAGCCATACACAGTTCAGTCAGAAGGAAGCTCTAAGGATATCTGTAGGCTAATTTAGGAACCTGGTGAAGGCTGGGATTTTGTAACTAAGTACTGATACTTGTCACATTCCTCGCCACAGGTAAAGACCCACCAGTGTGTCAGGATACCACTATTTCAAATCATCGACTAGATGACCTTAAGACCTCTTCTACTTCTGAGGCTCTACATCTAATGCCCTTTTAAGGGACAGGAAATGAGAGGAGGGTCTAGAACAGAGACATTTGAAACCTAGGAGGATAAGGTAAGGCCAGTCATTGGCCAAGTTATCGCAAGCTGACTCCTACAATATCACCTGTGTCCACCCTCATCCACAAAGGAAGCGTGCACATTGCACGGATGGAGCGCTCCCCTCTTGGACAACAAAGTCTTGCTCTTTGGGCTCTTTTCAGAAACACTCTTTAAACAACCTTCCTCCTGTTAGCACATGCTTTCAACAGGCAACTAAAAATTTATCCGATTTAAGTTTTTAAAAATTACATTCATATCAAGGTATCACCTCACACCGGTCAGAATGGCCATCATCAAAAAGTCTACAAGGCTTCCCTGGTGGCGCAGTGGTTAAGAACCCGCCTGCCAATGCAGGGGACATGGGTTTGATCCCTGGTCCGGGAAGATCCCACAGGCCGTGGAGCAACTAAGCCCATGCACCACAACTACTGAGCCTGCGCTCTAGAGCCCGAGAGCCACAACTAATGAGCCTGCATGCCACAACTACTGAAGCCCGTGCGCCCAGAGCCCGTGCTCCGCAACAAGAGAAGCCACCGCAACGAGAAGCCCGTGCACCACAACGAAGAGTAGCCCCCGCTCACCACAACTAGAGAAAGCCGGTGTGCAGCAATGAAGACCCAACACAGCCAATAAATAAATAAATAAAATTGCCATCTCTCAAATCACTAAAAAAAAAAAAAGTCTACAAATAATAAATGAGGGAGAGTGTGGAGAGAAAAGGGAACCCTCCTACACTGTTGGTGGGAATGTAAATTAGTGCAGCCACTATGGAGAACAGTATG
Source organism: Balaenoptera ricei (assembly GCF_028023285.1). NCBI lineage: Eukaryota > Metazoa > Chordata > Mammalia > Artiodactyla > Balaenopteridae > Balaenoptera > Balaenoptera ricei. Next base: position 25,685,420 of record NC_082640.1, read on the forward strand.
GAGGTTCCTTAAAGCATAGAACTACCACATGATCCTGCAATCCCACTCCTGGGCATACACCCAGACAAAACTCTGATTTGAAAAGATACATGCACCACAATGTTCACTGCAGCACTATTTACAATAGCCAGGACATGGAAACAACCTAAATGTCCATCGACAGATGAATGGATAAAGAAGATGTGGTACATATATAGAATGGAATATTACTCAGCCATAAAAAAGAATGAAATAATGCCATTTGCAGCAACATGGATGGACCTAGAGATTATCGTACTTAGTGAACTAAGTCAGAGAAAGACAAACATATGATATCGCTTATACATGGAATCTAAAAAAAAAAATTGATACAAATGGACTTATTTCAGAACAGAAATAGAACTCACAGACATAGAAAACAAACTTATGGTTACCAAAGGAGAGGGAGGGAGGGATAAATTAGAGGTCTGGGATTAAAATATATACACTGCTATATACAACATAGATAATCAACAAGGACCTACTGCATAGCACAGGGTACTATACTCAATATCTTGTAATAACCTATAATGGAAGAGAATATAAAAAAGAATATATATATTTATGTATATGTATAACTGAATCACTTTACTGTATACCTGAAACTAACACAACATTGTAAATCAACTATATTTCAATAAAAATTAAATGAAAATAAAAATTACATTCCTATTCCAGCTCTGCCCACTTCTTACACACATTATCTTCAATGGACATGTGTTCCCAGATTTTCCCAGACATTCATGGCAATAATTTCTGATTTTACTTCATGGGGGCTTACACTCCCTTGCTAACTTTTATTTCAGAAGGGAATTTATTTCCAAGCTCTAGGCTTTTGTGTACTGACCACATGCATACTATTTAGTATCTCATATAAGAATGTCCTCTGTAATAAAAATTTTAAGAAAATATCTCTTACCATTTCTTTTTTTTTTTTAACATCTTTACTGGAGTATAACTGCTTTACAATGGTGTGTTAGTTTCTGCTTTATAACAAAGTGAATCAGCTATACATATACATATATCCTCATATCTCCTCCCTCTTGCATCTCCCTCCCACCTTCCCTATCCCACACCTCTAGGCGGACACAAAGCACCGAGCTAATCTCCCTGTGCCATGCGGCTACTTCCCACTAGCTATCTGTTTTACATTTGGTAGTGTATATATGTCCATGCCACTCTCTCACTTCATCCCAGCTTACCCTTCCCCCTCCCCGTGTCCTCAAGTCCATTCTCTACATTCTGCGTCTTTATTCCTGTCCTGCCCCTAGGTTCTTCAGAACCTTTTTTTTTTTTTTTTTAGATTCCATATATATGTGTTAGCATACGGTATTTGTTTTTCTCTTTCTGACTTATTTCACTCTGCATGACAGACTCTAGATCCATCCATCTCACTACAAATAACTCAATTTCATTTCTTTTTATGGCTGAGTAATATGCCATTGTATATATGTGCCACATCTTCTTTATCCATTCATCTGTTGATGGACACTTAGGTTGCTTCCATGTCCTGGCTATTGTAAATAGTGCTGCAATGAACATTGTGGTACATGACTCTTTTTGAATTATGGTTTTCTCGGGGTATATGCCTAGTAGTAGGATTGCTGGGTTGTACGGTAGTTCTATTTTTAGTTGTTTAATGAACCTCCATACTGTTCTCCATAGTGGCTGTATCAATTTACATTCCCACCAACAGTGCAAGAGGGTTCCCTTTTCTCCACACCCTCTCCAGCATTTATTGTTTGTAGATTTTTTGATGATGGCCATTCTGACTGGTTTGAGGTGATACCTCATTGTAGTTTTGACTTGCATTTCTCTAATGATTAGTGATGTTGAGCACCCTTTCATGTGTTTGCTGGCAATCTGTATATCTTCCTTGGAGAAATGTCTGTTTAGGTCTTCTGCCCATTTTTGAATTGGGTTGTTTGTTTTTTGATATTGAGCTGCATGAGCTGCTTGTAAATTTTGGAGATTAATCCTTTGTCAGTTGCTTCATTTGCAAATATTTTCTCCCATTCTGAGGGTTGTCTTTTTGTCTTGTTTATGGTTTCCTTTGCTGTGCAAAAGCTTTTAAGTTTCATTAGGTCCCATTTGTTTATTTTTCTTTTTATTTCCATTTCTCTAGGATGTGGGTTAAAAAGGATCTTGCTGTGACTTATGTCATAGAGTGTTCTGCCTATGTTTTCCTCTAAGAGTTTTATAGTGTCTGGCCTTACATTTAGGCCTTTAATCCATTTTGAGTTTATTTTTGTGTATGGTGTTAGGGAGTGTTCTAATTTCATTCTTCTACATGTAGCTGTCCAGTTTTTCCAGCACCACTTATTGAAGAGGCTGTCTTTTCTCCATTGTATATTCTTGCCTCCTTTATCAAAAATAAGGTGACCATAGGTGCGTGGGTTTATCTCTGGGCTTTCTATCCTGTTCCATTGATCTATATTTCTGTTTTAGTGCCAGTACCATACTGTCTTGATTACTGTACCTTTGTAGTACAGTCTGAAGTCTGGGAGCCTGATTCCTCCAGCTCCATTTTTCTTTCTCAAGATTGCTGTGGCTATTCGGGGTCCTTTGTGTTTCCATACAAATTGTGCAATTTTTTGTTCTAGTTCTGTAAAAAATGCCATTGGTAGTTTGATAGGGTTTGCACTGAATCTGTAGATCGCTTTGGGTAGTATAGTCGTTTTCACAATGTTGATTCTTCCAATCCAAGAACATGGGATATCTCTCCATCTGTTGGTATCATCTTTAATTTCTTTCATCAGTGTCTTATAGTTTTCTGCATACAGGTCTTTTGTCTCCTTAGGTAGGTTTATTCCTAGGTATTTTATTCTTTTTGTTGCAATGGTAAATGGGAGTGTTTCCTTAATTTCTCATTCAGATTTTTCATCATTAGTGTATAGGAATGCAAGAGATTTCTGTGCTTTAATTTTGTATCCTACTACTTTACCAGATTCATTGATTAGCTCTAGTAGTTTTCTGGTAGCATCTTTAAGATTCTGTATGTATAGCATCATGTCATCTGCAAACGATGACAGCTTTACTTCTTCTTTTCTGATTTGGATTCCTTTTATTTCTTTCCTTGTCTGATTGCTGTGACTAAAACTTCCAAAACTATGTTGAATAATAGTGGTGAGAGTGGACATCCTTGTCTTGTTCCTGATCTTAGAGGAAATGGTTTCAGTTTCTCACCATTGAGAATGATGTTAGCTGTGGATTTGTCATATATGACCTTTATTATGTTGAGGTAAGTTCCCTCTATGCCTACTTTCTGGAGGGTTTTTATCATAAATGGGTGTTGAATCTTGTTGAAAGCTTTTTCTGCATCTATTGAGATGATCACATGGTTTTTCTCCTTCAATTTGTTAATATGGTGTATCACATTGATTGATTTGCATATATTGAAGAATCCTTGCATTCCTGGGATAAACTCCACTTGATCATGGTGTATGATCCTTTTAATGTGCTTTGGATTCTGTTTGCAAGTATTTTGTTGAGGATTTTTGCATCTATGTTCATCAGTGATATTGTCCTCTAGTTTTCTTTCTTTGTGACAACTTTGTCTGGTTTTGGTATCAGAGTGATGGTGGCCTCATAGAATGAGTTTGGGAGTGTTCCTTCCTCTGCAATCTTTTGGAAGAGTTTGAGAAGTATGGGTGTTAGCTCTTCTCTAAATGTTTGATAGAATTCACCTGTGAATCCATCTGGTCCTGGGCTTTTGTGTGTTGGAAGTTTTTTAATCACAGTCTCAATTTCAGTGCTTGTGATTGGTCTGTTTATATTTTCTCTTTCTTCCTGATTCAGTCTCAGAAGGTTGTACTTTTCTAAGAACTTGTCCATTTCTTCCAGGTTGTCCATTTTATTGGCATATAGTTGCTTGTAGTAATCTCTCATGATCCTTTGTATTTCTGCAGTGTCAGTTGTTACTTCTCCTTTTTCATTTCTAATTCTGTTGATTTGAGTCTTCTCCCTTTTTTTCCTGATGAGTCTGGCTAATGGTTTATCAATTTTGTTTATCTTCTCAAAGAACCAGCTTTTAGTTTCATTGATCTTTGCTATTGTTTCCTTCATTTCTTTTTCATTTATTTCTGATCTGATCTTTATGATTCTTTCCTTCTCACTTGGGGGTTTTTTGCTCTTCTTTCTCTAATTGCTTTAGGTGTAAGGTTAGGTTGTTTATTTGAGAGGTTTCTTGTTTCTTGATGTAGGATTGTATTGCTATAAAATTCCCTCTTACAACTGCTTTTGCCGCATCCCACAGGTTTTGGGTCATCGTGTTTACATTGTCATTTGTTTTTAGGTATTTTTTGACTTCTTCAGTGATCTCTTGATTATTAAGTAGTGTATTGTTTAGCCTCCATGTGTTTGTATTTTTTACAGTTTTTTTCCTGTAACTGATATCTAGTCTCATAGTGTTGTGGTCAGAAAAGATACTTGATACGATTTCAATTTTCTTAAATTTACCAAGGCTTGATTTGTGACCCAAGATGTGATCTATCCTGGAGAATGTTCCATGAGCACTTGAGAAGAAAGTGTATTCTGTTGTTCTTGGATGGAATGTCCTATAAGTATCAATTAACTCCATCTTGTTTAGTGTATCATTTAAAGCTTGTGTTTCCTTATTTATTTTCATTTTGGATGATCTGTCCATTGGTGAATGTGGGGTGTTAAAGTCCCCTACTATGATTGTGTTACTGTCGATTTCCCCTTTTATAGCTGTTAACATTTGCCTTATGTATTGAGGTGCTCCTATGTTGGGTGCATAAATATTTACAATTGCTATATCTTCTTCTTGGATTGATCCCTTGATCATTATGTAGTGTCCTTCCTTGTCTCTTGTAAGTCTTTATTTTAACGCCTATTTTGTCTGATATGAGAATTGCTACTCCAGCTTTCTTTTGATTTCCATTTGCATGGAATATCTTTTTCCATCCCCTCACTTTCAGTCTGTATGTGTCCCTAGGTCTGAAGTGAGTCTCTTGTAGACAGCATATATATGGGTCTTGTTTTTGTATCCATTCAGCCAGTCTATGTCTTTTGGTTGGAGCATTTAATCCATTTACATTTAAGGCAGTTATTGATGTATGTTCCTATTACCATTTTCTTAATTGTTTTGGGTTTGTTATTGTAGGTGTTTTGCTTCTCTTGTGTTTCCTGCCTAGAGAAGTTCGTTTAGCATTTGTTGTAAAGCTGGTTTGGTGGTGCTGAATTCTCTTAGCTTTTGCTTGTCTGTAAAGGTTTTAATTTCTCTATCGAATCTGAATGAGATTCTTGCTGGGTAGAGTAATCTTGGTTGTAGGTTCTTCCCTTTCATCACTTTAAATATGTCCTGCCACTCCCTTCTGGCTTGCAGAGTTTCTGCTGAAAGATCAGCTGTTAACCTGATGGGGATTCCCTTGTACATTATTTGTTGTTTTTCCCTTGCTGCTTTTAAATTTTTTTCTTTGTATTTAATTTTTGATAGTTTGATTACTATGTGTCTTGGTGTGTTTCTCCTTGGAATTATCCTGTATGGGACTCTCTGTGCTTCCTGGACTTGATTGACTATTTCCTATTTCCTTACCCATATTAGGGAAGTTTTCAACTATGATCTCTTCAAATATTTTCTCAGTCCCTTTCTTTTTCTCTTCTTCTTCTGGGACCCCTATAATTCGAATGTTGGTGAGTTTAATATTGTCCCAGAGGTCTCTGAGACTGTCCTCAATTCTTTTCATTCTTTTTTCTTTATTCTGCTCTGCAGTAGTTATTTCCACTATTTTATCTTCCAGGTCACTTATCCGTTCTTCTGCCTCAGTTATTCTGCTATTGATTGCTTCTAGGGAATATTTAATTTCATTTACTGGGTTGTTCATCGTTTGTTTGCTCTTTAGTTCTTCTAGGTCCTTGTTAAACGTTTCTTGTATTTTCTCTACTCTATTTCCAAGATTTTGGATCATCTTTACTATCATTACTCTGAATTCTTTTTCAGGTAGACTGCCTACTTCCTCTTTATTTCTTTGGTCTGGTGGGTTTTTACTTTGCTCCTTCATCTGCTGTGTGTTTCCTCTGTCTTCTCATTTTGCTTAACTTACTGTGTTTGGGGTGTCCTTTTCGCAGGCTGCAGATTCATAGTTCCCATTGTTTTTGGTGTCTGCCCTCAGTGGCTAAGGTTGTTTCAGTGGCTTGTGTAGGTTTCCTGGTGGATGGGACTGGTGCCTGTGTTCTGGTTGACGAGGCTGGATCTTGTCTTTCTGGTGGGCAGGACTGCGTCTGGTGGTGTGTTTTGGGATGTCTGTGACCTTATTATGATTTTAGGCAGCCTCTCTGCTAATGGGTGTGGTTTTGTTCCTGTCCTGCTAGTTGTTTGGCATAGGGTGTCCAACACTGTAGCTTGCTGGTCGTTGAGTGGAGCTGGGTCTTAGCATTGAGATGGAGATCTCTGGGAGAGCTTTTGCCGTTTGATATTACGTGGAGCCAGGAGGTCTCTGGTGGACCAGTGTCCTGAACTTGGCTCTCCCACTTCAGTGGCTCAGGCCTGACACCTGGCAGGAGCACCAAGACCCTGTCAGCCACACAGCTTGGAATGACTCTTCACACCAGCCAGTAAGAATCTGTTTATGTGAAGATCTCTTTCCTTTTTTTCCCCGTTGTTCTTCATCTGGTTTTACTGGCTCACAGGCTGCTGTGTGTGCAGGGGCCTTGCCCCCGGCCCTTCAGACCAGAGTTCCTGGTACAAAATGGCTGCCCCTGCACCTCAGCTGGGGGGCCGTGTCTCTTACCATTTCTTGATTTAATTACAACTCAATGATGGATTGTTGATTTATTCAATGGTTTATTTATGACCCTACTTGAATGCAGGATGCATTTCAAATTCTTTTTCTAGTTTTATAATTCCAAATAATGATTCCCCACACAATCTCATATTCCACAACACACATTTTTAAACCAGAGGATTGTTTCCTAACAGGGAGCATGGGAATCAAAATGAAAAGTGTGGAGTACACGTATATGGTTAGAAAATGATAAAATGACTTTGGAGAAAATGAAAAAAACTTTTCCTCTGTTTTCCCCACCTCATCTCTTCTACCATATTTCAAGGTAAGGTGGCAGTTCTGTGACTAAACAGTACCAACTGTATCTCCCCCATCAAGTGAAAAGCCCACAAGCATTAAAGAGGATGTCTTTATCAAAATACCTGTAATTGTGACCTTCAAAGAAGCAGAACAAGAAGTGCTAGTGAATTGTTTTTTCACAAGTATCCTTCCTTCATTTCCTTTAAAGCTAAGACCTCTTCCTTAAGCAAAAACATAGTTTCTCTCTATTACAAAAAAGTTGAAAAACATAATTTGTTTCCATCCATTTGTTTTCCTCTTCTATGATAGTTGGTTTTCACTGCTCTAAGAAGAGACATTTTGATGTTTGTCTGAACATCATCCCAGAAGAGAAAGCAAATCTGAAACACCTTCTTGAAATCTGATTTGGGTCATCCTCTTGTCAAAGGCCATAAAGGGACTCGCCTGCATGCCTCTATGCTTTGAGTGAGAGAAGGGGATGGAATTGAACAGTCATTATAGGATCATATAATCTTAGGGTTGAAAGGGACTATAGGCCCCATCACCTTATTCAATGCGTAAATCTTTTCTATTGATAGTATACCCACAACGTTGGGATTTCAGGGTGCTAATTAATTTCACCTCTCTCCACTCTGAGTTCTGACTTCTTGAGGCCTGGTTGTTCAGCTTTCCTTGGATTCTGTGATATACCCCATATCTTTCCATAATTCTCTCTCTTCCTGTTCACTCTCCTTTTTCTGTTTACGTTGAGTGGATTTCTGTTAACTGCAATTAAATGTTCCTTAAGACACTCTGTCTTTGAGAAGGTTTATTTATTAGCCCCAACTGTTACTCTGAAAAAAATCAAACCATATGCCTCCCCTACTCCCAAACTCTTAATCTCACATCTTAGTAACCATTTAAGCCATGCTTCTCAACCTAAGCCTACAACAGAAAATTACCAGGAAGTTTTCTCAAAACTGCCAAGGCCCCAGCTGCATCCCACACTGATTGAGTCAAACTCCAGGTGCAGAGACTTAACATCAAAATGATTTAAAGTCTCTCCAGATAATTCTAAGAATCAGCCAAGGCTGCAAACCATTGGAATGTGGCAAAAACCACACATTCTGCCAGTGTATCTAGCCTGTGGTGCAGTTCACATTCACCATAAGCTTTGTCTAACGATGATTTCTACTTTAAGAAAATCAGACATAGGAACATCCATTTTCTATCAAAACAGAAAAATTAACAAGTAATTCTTCCTCTTTAAAAGGAAATCTTTTCTTGCCTTCCAAAATGATTTTTTTAGCTTTTCTTAAATAAACATTCCCTGTTGATTAAAAAATATGCTTTGATTGATTCAGCAGCCATTAAGAAAGTGAAAAGTCAAGCTACAGAGTAGGAGAAATATTTGTGTTACCTATAGCAGACAAGGGATTCATTAATATAAAGGACTCAGAATATACAAAGAATTCCTAATAATCAATTTATTAAAGAAGACAAACGCAATTTTTCAAAAATGGGTAAAAGACTTAAAGAGGCACCTGACAAAAGAAGATATCCAAGTAGCCAATAAATATATGAAAATGTCCTCAACATTATTATTTCATTAGGAAAATGCAAATTAAAGCTACAGTGAGATACCACTACACATCCAACAGAATATCTAAAATTAAAAAGATGGACAATACCAGGTGTGGTGAAAATGTAAAGCAACTACAATTAGAATCTATACATCATTGCTCGTAGGAGTATAAAATAGTAAAACCACTTTGGAAAACTCTTTGGCAGTTTCTCATAAGGGCAACATACACCTACTCAATGACCCACTTTTCCCACTTGCATGTATATGCCCAAGAGAATTGACTGTCTGTATCCACAAAGATGCTCTCAGGAGCTTTATTCGTTGGCAGTATTCAACTGGTTGGCAGTTTTATAGTCAACACACCATATGACTCAGGAATTCCACTCCTACATATACCCAATAGACTTTAGAATGTATGTCTACAAAAAAAGTTGTACAAGAATGTTCACAGGGGAACACGCCTACACTGTTGGTGGGAATGTCAGTTGGTGCAGCCACTATGGAAAACAGTGTGGATGTTCCTCAAAAAACTGAAAATAGAACTACCATATGATCCAGGGATCCCACTCCTGGACATATACCCAGACAAAACTATAATTCAAAAAGATATGTGTACCCCTATGTTCATAGCAGCAATGTTCACAAGAGCCAAAACACGGAAACAACCTAAATGTCCCTCGACAGATGAAAGGATAAAGAAGATGTGGTACATATATACAATGGAATATTACTCAGCCATAGAAAAGAATGAAATAATGCCATTTGAAGCAACATGGATGCAAGTAGAGATTATCATACTAAGTGAAGTAAGTCAGAAAGAGAAAGACAAATATCATATGATATCACTTATATGTGGAATCTAAAATACGGCACAAATGAACCTACCTATGAAACAGACTCACAGACATAGAGAACAAACTTGTGGTTGCCAAGGGGAGGGGGATTGGGGGAGGGAAGGACAGCGAGTTTGGGATTAGCAGATGTAAACTATTATATACAGGATGGATAAAAAACAAGGTCCTACCATATAGCACAGGGAACTATATTCAATATCCTGTGATAAACCATAATGGGAAAGAATATAAAACAAGAATGTCTATATGTGTATAACTGAGTCACTTTGCTGTACAGCAGAGATTGGCACCACATTGTAAACTAACTATATGTCAATTAAAAAAATAAAATAAAGAATCTTCACAGGAGACATTCATAATAGTCAAAAACTGCAAATGTCCATCAATAGAAAAATGGATGAACAATTTTGGTATATTTATATGGTGGAATACTATACAGTAATATAAAAAAGAGAATAGCTTACTGATACATGGAATGACATGAATAAATCTCAAAAGCATTATGCTGAGTAAAAGAAACAAACCCCCTGAAAAAAAAAATACACACAGTATGGATTCCCGTTATATGAAGCAAAAGAACAAGCAAAACTAGTCTATGGCGATAGAAATTAGAAAAGTGGTTATCTCTAGCAGGAAGGAGATATTGATTGGGGACACTTCCTAGGGGGTGGAAATGTTCTGTAATTTGGTTGGGATCGTGGTTACAAGGGTGCATATGTGAGTTAAAATTCATCAGCCTGTACATTTAAGATTTGTGCATGTTAGTGTCACAGATGCTAAAATTATACTTCAGTAAAAATGTATTTAATAAATATTTACAGAGTCACTGTTATGTGCCATGACCTGTGCCAGGCACTTTGGATTCAAAGATGAATAAGATCTCAAGGAAATTTCCATCTAGAAGGGAGCTGTTGAAGCTTTAGACAATGCATAAATAATAGATAATACCTTCTCTTTCCCTCCTTGGTTTACAATGAAAACTAATAATTTTTTTAAAAAGCAAAGGGACTTTCAGGTATCAGAATATCAGCATTATTACTGAGTAAGGATTGGAGAACATGGCTTTAGATCTATCACCCAAATCTAGGCGTGATTTGGCAGACCTTGGGCTCTCAAGAGTCCATCCAAGGAGGCTGGGTCTGCAGACAAGACCTACTTTCCAAGACTGCTAGCTTCTCATCCTGACATTTGTGACAACAATGGGTGGACCTTGAGGGCATTATGCTAAGTGAAATAAGTCAGACAGAGAAAGACAAATACAATGTGATCTCACACGTGGCCTCTAAAAAAACTGAACTCATAGAAACAGAGCAAAGTGGTGGTTACCAGGGGCTGGGGGTTGGTGAGGAAAATGGGAAGATGTTGGTAAAAGGGTACAAACTTCCAGTCATAAGCTGAATAAGTTCTGGGGATCCAGTGAATAGCGTGGTGATTACAGTTAATAGTACTGCATCATACACTTGAAAGTTGCTGAGTAAATCTTAAACATTCTTCCCGCAAAAAAAGAAACGGTAACTATGTGACCATTTCGAAAAAAGAATGGTAACTATGTGTGATTGAGGGTGTTAGCTAATGCTAAGGTGGTGACTATTTTGCAATATATTAGTGTATCAAATCAACACATTGTATACCTTAAACTTACACAATGTATATACAAGTTATATTTTAATAAAGCTGGGGGGAAAGGATTTCTGGCTTAAGATTGACGCAGAGTAGACCCACTTCTGAAGATTGCTGGCTCAGGGAATGGTAATAGAAGAAAACAAAAGTGAATCTTTAGTGGTCTTGAATTTCCAGTAGATTCGCTCCACCCAACTGAGGAGCAGAGGTCAAATCGATGTCACCCATCCATCAAGTGGGTCAGTTCTCCATGGAGAGGAGGAAGTTGGGGGTGGGACGAGAGCCGGCTGCTTGCTCCAGCAGGAGACCCTCCCATGAAAACATGAGGCCAGGGGCTTCCCTGGTGGCACAGTGGTTAAGAATCCGCCTGCCAATGCAGGGGACACGGGTTCGAGCCCTGGTCCGGGAAGATCACACATGCCGTGGAGCAACTAAGCCTATGCGCCACAACTACTGAGCCTGTGCTCTAGAGCCCGCAAGCCACAACTACTAAGCCTGTGAGCCACAACTACTGAAGCCCACGTGCCTAGAGCCCGTGCTCTGCAACAAGAGAAGCCACCGTAATGAGAAGCCCGCGTACCACAACGAAGACCCAATGCAGCCAAAAATAAAATAAATTAAATAAATTAATTTCAAACAAACAAACATGAGGCCAAGGGAAGGGCTGGACTACCCACCTCCCAAAACAGGGAGACAGACAAACAAACAAGTGCAAAATGTTTTGTCAGTGATCACAGCACATTTACAACAGGTACAGAAGAGAATGGTCTACTCTACTTGTGGGTGAAGGCCATAAAAATTCAGAAAAGGAGAAAGATGGGCTGACTTTGACAGATGAGGGGTGGAGGGACTTTCCAGGCAGAAGAAGCTTGAGAAAAGCCAAGGAGGTATGAAGTGTGGCCTGACACACTTAGAGAACTTTGGGGAGTAGTATTTGGCATAGTTAGTTGCTCAGAGGAAAGAAAAGAGGCTAGATTACAAATGCCCTGTAGGCCCTGATAAGGATTTTGGAATTTACTTCCATGTAACATAGATCGTGATATAATCTGATTCCTATTTTAGGTGGAGGTGCAGACGATGGAGGAGCTCGGGTCAAGGGGAAGGATGCTGAGGACCTGAAATAAATCCACTGAGTGGGGAAAAGAGGTGATGAATGTAGAAGAGTTAAAATCCAAAGGACTTTGACCATCAACGGAATGCAGAGGAAGTAGAAGAGGAAACGGATGAGTACTAGAGTCCCAGTTGCTAGGCCGGGCGACCTTTGAAGGTGACAAAGGTCACGGAGTCCGGGAGAAAGACTTGGGGGAAAAGATAATAAGTTCAGTTTGGGAAATGTTGAGTTTGAGAGATGATGGGCACCTGGGTAAATCTCTCAGAAGCAGCCTGATGTATTGAGCCGTAGCTGAGAGGGAAAATCTGGGCTGAATGTATAGATTTACAAGTGATCAAAATAATTAAAGCTGTGGCTAGACAGAGTGAGAATAGAAAAGTACTCCCCTTCTTGTTGGAGGATTCTCTGTCCCTGCCTGCTCTCTTTCTTGCGAGTTGCAATGCCTCTTGCCGAAGGAATTTAGCTCCCCATCCACTGGTGTCATGCCGGGGCCACGCAACTTGCTTTGGCCAGGGGTATGTGATGTACACTGCACCCAAAAAGCCCTAAGAGCTATAGCGTGTTCCTGCAAGCTCTCTTGTGTCACAAGGCTGGCACGTGCCAAACAGGGGTTGATTTTCTAGCTGAGATCTGAGCATGAAAAAATGAGGACAGAGCACAGCGTTAGTCTAACCTCATCCTGGAGGAGAGCCACAGCCCATGGCAGGGCTGTAGATGACCCTCAGTTGACATGCAGCAAGAATGAGAAACTTTTGTTGTTAGCCATTGAAACATTGGGGTCATTCATTACCATAGCAAAACTAATACCCACTCCTACCTCTCACTCCTTCTCAAATCTACTAGAATGTCAATTCCATGAAAAGCAGGGGCATGATTTTGTTCATGGCTATTTCCGTGGGTCCAAAAATGATGACTGGTCCATAATAGTTGCTCAATAAAACTTGTTAAATGAGATGTCTTCTCTAATACCTCTGTCCTCCCCTCTCTCTTAGGTAAGGACCTTGCTTCTCATTTCACTGAGAACATAAAGCAACAGAAGAGATTCATCTCACCTCCCACAACCACATTTACCAGCAGACCTACCTCTGACCCATGATTCACTCTCTTCCCCCTGTTACAGTGGAAGGACTGTCTGTGCTGCTATCTCAGGCTGGTCCCTTCATCTCTGCACCAGATCCTCTGACTGTTCTCTTACTCAAACTTTGTGCCTGCAATCTTCTCTTTCTCTCTCTCTCTCTTCCCCTCCCTTCAGCATTTTAATCAGCATACCACTATACTGTAATAACTCCTTCTTAGAAAACAAAATAATCTTTTGAAAAAGCTCGCTAATTGCCGGGGTCAGTGGGGGAGGGATGAACAGGTGGAGCACAGAGGACTTTTATGGCAGTGAAACTACTCTGTGTGATACTATCATGGTGGATACACGTCATTATATATTTGTCCAAACCCATAGAATGTACAACCCCAAGAGTGAATCCTGATGTCAACTGTGGACTCTGGGTGATGACGACGTGTCCATTCAGCGTCATCAGTTGTAACAAAAGTCCCACTTTGGTGGCGTGTTGCTAGTGCATGTGTGAGGGCAGGGGGTCAATGGCAAATCTCTGTACCTACCGCTCAAGTTTTCTGTGAACCTAAAACTGCTCTAACAACGTCTTTTCTCCCCCCAAAAGCCCCTCCTCAACAGCCCCACAACTCCCTCCAGCTACTGCCTTACATCCTCTGCTCCCCTTTAGGACACAGCCTCTCAAATGAGTTGTTCATGAACCAACTACACCACATCTCCTCCTGGATGCCAAATAGCATGGCCAAAACAGAACTCTTGATTCCAGTTCTCCCTCAGAACCCTAAACCAACTCCTACTCATCTTCCCAATCTCAGTCAATGGCGACCTCTTTCACAAGTACTCAAGCCAAAGGTCTGAGTCATTCTTGATTCTTCTATTTTCCTGACGTCTTCATCCAATCAATCAAGCAAGTCCTATGGGCTCTACTTTTTTTTTTTTTTTTTTGCCAAAATGATAGAAATTTATTTCTGTCTCAAACAATCAAGAGCCTAGAGGCTGGAAGAGAGGTTTCTCAAAGTCGGCATCAATCATTCTTTCTTGCTGTTCAGCCGTCTTCTTCCAATGACTTCTGCTTCATGGCCCAAGATGGCTGCTTGGTTTCAGCCCCCAGGAGGAGAAAGGGACAAAGAAGTGCATATCCTCCCTTTACAGACACTCTCCAGAACTGCACACCATACCTGTGTTTACAGTGTTAGGGTCAGAATTTAGTCATCAGATAGGCAAGATGGCGGCAAGGGAGGTTGAGAACTGAGTCTTGATTCCAGGAAGCCATGGGCCCAGCTAAAGATCAGAGGGAGGGGACAGTGGATATGGGAGGATAACTAGCAGTCTATAGCTCAGACTCCTTAAATGTGTTCATGATTTCACTAACTACCCTGGGAGAGAGAACTTGTATCTCCCATTTTACAGATGAGGAAGTTGAGGCAGTGAGAGACTGAAAGATTTGCCCAGCATGCTTTCTGTCCTCTTTCTCTCCTTCCTTTGCTAACTTCCTTGTTCCTGCCCTGGACCCAGAACATAACTCTCAGTTCCCCTTGATTATTTTCAAGGAGCAGGGTCTTTTCTGACTGATCGTGGGTTTGGTCACTAGCAATCTGGGCCACCTGTGGATCTGTGGTACCTGTTCCCTATGGGCTCTACTTTTTAAATGTATCCCCAAAGTGGGCACTTCTCACCGCCTCCAGACCAAGCCACCATCATCTCGCTTGGACAATGGTGATAACCTGGTCACTTTACTCCTCTGCTTTCAACTTTCCCGTGGCTTCCCATCGACTCAGAATAAAACCCCAAACTCCTGACCTGGTCTACAGATCCTGAAACAAGCCACCCCTCTTAACATTTCCAAATGCATCTTACCTCTGTCCTCTGGCTCATCCACTCACACCATCCTGCTTTCTGTTCCTAAATGTTGAGCTCATTCCTGATTTCCCCCCCAAATAGTTACATGCCTTGTTCCCTCACTTCACCCAAGTCTCTGGCCAAGTGTCAGCTCCTCCAAGGGGCTTTAAAACAAAATTTTTTTTTAAATTTTTTGGCTGTGCCACACAGCATGCGGGATCTTAGTTCCCCTACCAGAGACGGAACCCGCGCCCCCTGCAGTGGAAGCACAGAGTCTTAACCACTGGACCGCTGGAGAAGTCCTTGAAGGGCCTTTCTTGACCTCTTCACCTAAAGAAGCATCCTCACCATCCCCATCCCTGGCCTGCTTTACCTACCTGTATTGTTTTTCTTTGTAACGCTTATCACCATGGAACACTACACTGTAGGTTCATGTGTTTATTTGTTTATTGTCTGCCTCACCAGAACTTAAGCACCATAATAATGGCAAGGATTTTTGTCTGTTTTATTCTCACTATAATGCCAGTGCAATGTGCCTGGCAAACAGTAGGTATCAATAAATAGCAGTGGTAACAGCAAATGAGCTCAAAAATGAGTTCAGCAGAAAATGAAGAATTCCTTTCTTTGTATAAAACAGCCAAGTCACCAAGGTAGGAAATACAGGTAACGATAGGCAAGATAGGGATTTTTCAGAAAAAGACAGGTGAGTAAACTAGAAATTAGTCCTGTCTCCAGCCAGGATGAAATTAACCTAGTCTCAACAGCTCTCAATCTTGTCATTTTGCAGACAAGAAACAGAATATGTCACAGTAGTTTGGGGAGGAAAAATATGAGGTTACTCAAAAAGTTTTGAACTTCTCAGAAAGAAATAATTTCATCAATTCGAGGTATTGTTAATACCCCATCTAGCCATGACTGATGAGACAGATATTTGGATTCCAGGAATTTAACCACTTGCTAATGTCACTTCTAGATTCTTCAAATGAGCTCCTTTGTTCTGTATTTGTCCTCCAGGTGTCATAAAAAAAAATTTGCCCATTATGAAATAATCTTCTGGCTTCATTACCCCCAAAAGTCCCTGCTTTGTTTTTATTTTTGTTTTGTTTCATTTTGTTTTCTCAAGCTCTGAAACTAGAAGTTGGCAGAAAGAATTGTGGAAAAACTGCAAGTTTTTAAACAGAGGATCAAAGTTGCTCAGAACCTAAAGAAGCAAAATGTTATATACTTCTCCCTCCAGGCCCCTCCCCCTGCTTGGCCTGCCCAGCTGAGTTCCTGGAGGCCCATCTGCTCTTAAGAAGAGGTGAGTCCAGAGCTTAAGAGAACACACTCAGCTCCTTACATCAGCTGGTTGATTGCATCCAATTCTCTGGATTCTTGGTTGAAAATACTGACCATCCTGCCTCCTAAAACTGAAGGTGTGAGTATAAACCAAACTCTTGGTGTAAGTGTGGACTCAGATATGCCACAATCAAATGATTTCTCCCGAAACCCAATTTCATAAAGTAAAAGCCTGATGAAAACCAGTGAAGACTGATACCATATTACTCTTGTCTCTCAAAAGCAGAGCTCTGAATGGGTTCCCCATGCAATCTTCATTCAACAGATTCTTAGTGAGTTTCTGTTCTGTGCCAGGTACTGCTCTGGGAATGAAAGGGTACGTGGAGGCATTTCCAGCCTCTAAGACACGTAGAGTCGAGTAGGAATGATCAGATGTGTCTCCAGAGACCCTGGACACAGCTGTAAATTGGGAAGTGCCCTGAGAGTGATGGGATGTGGCGGGAGACCTGGGGACCCAGACATGACACCACTCCCAGCTAATTGTAAGTGTGGGCATTTCACAACCACAAGGAGAGTCTGTCTTCATTTGTAAAATGGAAATCCTGATAGTACAGGGACCTCATCCAATTTCTGTGAGAAGTAGGTGAGACAATACATGTGAAAAGCTTAGCACAGTGCCTGCCCTGTAGCATGCACTTCATCAACGTCAGTGATTATTATTAGTATTACTGAGACACGGGGAAGAGAGGGCACGTCCAGACAGAGGGATTAGGTGAGATTCCCTTTAGGACAGATGTAGTGTTTGAGCTGGATCTTAAAGAGTGAGTTAGATTTGGACTTAAGGATTTGGCAGACAGAACCAAGAACAGAGGGGGCCATGCTAGGGGATTAGTGAGCAGTTGATGATTTTCATTTTGTTTGTTTTTTCTGTAGCAGAGACAGCATGAAGGAGAATGGGGTGGGGGGGTAGAATTCATGTTGGAGAGATAGGCTAGGTCAGATGATGAAGGATCTTGAATGCCAGGCTAAGGAATCTGGGCTTAATTTCAAGGACGTTAAGGACATTTCTAAGATTCTAAGTTTTGGATAAAAGAAGGGGGAAAATTACCGTGCTCTTCAGAAAGATTAAGCTGAACATAATGGGTAAGAATTATGGAGGAGTAAGAGGTATTAATACATTTGAGCCAGGGAGGCCACTTGGGAACCTAGGTAGAGGTCTAGACAAAAAATGATACAGGTATTCCTACATACCCCCTCCAAATACCCACAGCCACTGAGCTCAGATGGAGCCCAGAATCTGCTCCAGGCAACTATTGGTAATTGATCAGCACTGGCTTGAGAGATAAAATGCATTACTACCCATCCCTGAACTACAGCCACAGTGGAAGAGGTGAGGGGGTTTTGCTGATTTCCATCTAGCAAACATATCCTGCTCTCAAACAGAAAGGGAGAAAAGGAACCTCACTTTTTGACAACCTCTGTGGCATCCAATAGGAATAGTCTTCATAAGCTACAAAATGATAGCAAAGTCAATTTTTAACCATTAGAGACGGAGGACTTGGTTTTTGATTCATACAAACCAACTGTTTGCTCCCAGGATTTTATGGGCAGGGCAATTCACAGCAGTCAAACAGTTCCTTAGAAACTAGACGTGTGAGTAGGGGAAGAGGTGTTTGATTCAAAGTGGATTTTGATTTTCCACGGCACCCTTCTACTAGTAAGATCTGGTGGAAATTACAAATTGTAGAAATTCAACTCAGCGTCTCAATAACAGGATGTACCTGTAGATTTCGTAGAATTTGCAGCAGCATTCTCTTGACACCAGTTTGAGAGAAATAAGACTGTTTTCACAGAACCAACTGGGGCCAAATCTGAAGCAGTATTACATCAATACTGCTCATCCTCTCAATGATGGCAGGCATCAGTCACAGCAGATACGGTCCACCATCTAACAAACACGGACTGAAGACCTCTGCGCTCAGGCCTCTCTTGCATTGATTGATTCTCTACTTGAGGGATTATCAATCTGACAGATATGTTTGCAGTTAGCTGGGAGCTTTTCTGATTCCCAACCCCCAAAATTAGATGGTGGGCTCTTTGCGAGCAGGAACACTTTTAAATTCCTTTGTGCATCTCCCAGTACTCACTGAATTGGATTATACTAAAGAATGCTCCCCCAGAGTGCAGGAACTATGGAATAAAGTAAATTGCGGGACCGCCAGTGGAGATTTCAGGTCCACAGCTAAGAGATAAGGGGCAGAAAGGCCTGGGGCACCACAGGCCTGAGAAAACCACCTCTTATGGAACCTCATAAGGCATACCCACTATGTAAACAACAGGCTCCCTGCACCACTTGTGGTCATCACACTGCCACTATCCAAGAAAGCAAAGGTTCTCTTCTCTTGGATTCTGACTCTGAGACCACAGCTCAGCACATCGCTCTGCTAGAGAAAGCAGGGTGTGAGATGAGAGAGCAAGGCTGCTTTCATGTGGTGCAGCTGGGTGAGGCAGGGCAGGTCTGGGCGGCTAAGCATCCCTGCAAACCCATCAGTCATTTCCCTTGTCAAGGGCCCACCTCTCTTCCTCTTTGAGTAGATCGTGAGCACCCTCTGAGCAGGGATGTGCCCTAATTTCTTGGATTCCCCAGGTCCTATCACAGCATTTGTTTAACTATAGGTGCTCAGTCAACATCTGTAGATGGATGACTTGACAGAAGTGAATCCTTTTATCCAAGTCTCACCTTCTCTCTTTCTTGGACTTCCCTTGAAGATGTTAGAAAAAATGAAATGGTAAAAAGGGCAGAAGCAGGAAAGAAAGGAGAGAAATCATGTGATTCTGAGCTAAATAGGCTTCCCTCTTTCCCAATCTCATAGAGAAAGCTGTGCTCAGCATTTGAACACATCCTCAAAGCGAATGCAACTCCAAAAGGCATGAACAAGAAATGGGCATTTGACTCAAGATTTTTGTGGAATGTTGGAGTAAATGGTGAACATTGCAAAGCAAATCGCGAAGTGTTATCCTCCAGTGATTTTTTAAATCTCTTCTGAGCTCTCTATTGTCCCCCCAAAGTTTCCCTTAATTTTTCACTCTATCCTAATCCCCTCTCTGCCACTTTCTCTCAACCCTCCTTCCCCCTCATTCATCCACCATTTCTTTTTTCTGTGGAGCAATTTTTCTCGCCCTTGGCTTCTCTAATGTGCATACTCATACCCATCCTTGCAAGGATGCCCTGGAGAACTAGTGTTTTAATACCTGAAAACAGTAATACGTGGATTCAGTAGAGAGCTCACCCTAGCAAACTTTAGTCTCCAGGATGACCCCCTCCCACGATGATCAGGGGCTAGCATCACCAGGTGGGACTCACCATCGCTCACTGTGGTCACTTATCTCTTTCTTCCTTACCCCAGCCTTCTCTTATTTCATCCTTTTTAATTTCTGCATTCATTCTTTCACAACCCACTTTTTAAATCTTTCTTTCATAGGAGAATCTGTGCCACTTGGGACTAGGGGCATTGTTGAGATGACCATTGACAAGCCATAATGGTAAGTGAAGGAAAAGTGAAAGAAGGTGATTGATTTCTCACCGCCTCTTCCTCTTTCACCTGCTACTCCTTTACCCCCTCCTCCCCAATCTAGATTCTGATAAATAGAAACAGTTTGTTATAAGCTCTTCATTAGTGGGATGGAGGGAGAGATTGGAGAGCCAAGGCTTAGGATGCTCTGGGTGATAAACAACAAAGACAAAGTTCCTGTCTTCAAAGACCAAACAAGAGAGTGGGAATGAGAGAACAACTAACATCTATCCATTAATCCAGCTTTTTGCCACTCACCTAACCTCAGCCTCACACACCTGGATTGAATCATCTGCCATCTTCTTCCACCTCCCCCCCACCCCATGCCCCACGCCCCAACACGCTGCCCTCTTTGTTTCACATTTACTAGCAACTCTGCCTGGGAGTGTTCAAGGGAAGGAAAAGATGAAACTCAAATCAATGAATTTCACTTCTGCCAAAGGTCACAACTTCCATCCTCTACCTCTTGTTTCCAAATACCAGGTATTAAAAATTGCATTTTTCCTTTGCAAGATATTCTGACATCAATCCTTCTGCCATTCCAATTTGCATCATCACCTCATTCAGGTCCTCATTATTTCATGCCCGAAGAGCATCTCAGCATCTCTGTCCCTCTAATCTCCCCTGCAACTTAAATCTCTCCTGCACCAGCTCAGGCTAATTATGTCACTTGAATTATGTCCCACCCCTCTTTAGATATTATCAGTGGCTGAAGTCCAAACATCTCATTCTGTCCTTTGAGGTCCACCTCAGTCTAAATCCAACTGACATTTCTACCCTTGGCTCCCACCACCTGTCTACTATCTCTGTTTCTATTTGGCCATAGACCACGCCTTCCCACCTCAGTACCATGCCTTCCCACCTCAGTATCCACCTACCAAGGTGACAGCCATGTTTCAAGGACAATTCTTAGCAGGTCCCGATCATATCAACCCAGTAGTTTTCCCTTCTTGAATTACTATTGCTCTTAACATGATCGTTACTGTTTGTCACCCTTTACTGCTACAAAATTGTCACAAACCTCAGATAAGGCAGTGTGGGTCAGAAATGTGTTGTCTGATGCAATGAACAGTGTCTTCTGGGAAGTACCAAGTGTTTCTGATAATAGAATTGAGCAATTTCCTGAAAAATTGAGATTCAACTTGCACAGTTAACCATCTCTCCTGGGAGGAACTTAGTTACCTTTCACCAAATGTTCCTTTCTTGAACATAATCAATGTTATCTAGCCACCTTTTCTTCCATAAAGAATCTCTCCCAGGAAAGAAAACTTCGACCTGGATTGATTGGAAATTACCTCCTTGCAGTAGGCTTGAAACAAACCTTCGACACATGCTCACAAAGAATTTGTCTGAAATTGCTTGAATAGATGCCAGTTATATTTTCATGGGTATGTATCTTAAAAAATAGCAGTTGGATACCCATGTGTGTTACACAGTGTGTTGGGTCATATGAGTTCAGCTTCCTAGAGGCCCATAACTTGGCATGAAGATCTTTAATCTGAGGTCCTCAAAGTGACCGAGAGTCTCCTGAAACGGCCTGCCAAATTCCTGGGGATTTGCTGATGTACATTTTTTCCAAGGGAAGAAATCAGAGATTCCATCAGATTCTCAAAAGCCTAACGTCCCTCCCCCCACCAAAGATTAACCACCAGACTAGAGGAAAAAAAGGCGTATGAATAGTGGATGATAGCGTCAGTCTGTTATGGAACCAGGTTCATCTTACCCAACACAGCAAGACAAAAACGCTGGGACGCTGAGGTTTGAAGCAGAGAGGGATTATTCACAAGGCAGCCAGGCAAGGAGACGGAAAAACAAGTCTCAAATCCAGCTTCCCTAAGGCAAGGGGCGGGGGCATTTATGGGATGGAGACTAAAGAAGCAGGGTGGTCTGAGGCGTAGGGAGCGTGGGGAAAGCTGATTGGGAAAAGGTGTGATGATGGTCGTTCTGCGCAGGCGTAACTAAGCTACAGGCCTCTGCACGTTCAAAAGGTCACCACGTGGACACGTGCACCTGCCCAGTTGAAGGGTCAGTGGTCCTGTTTAGTCATAACCAGCTCAGCTTGAAATAGACACAGCCAACTCCAAACTCCTAAAAGACAATTTGGGCAAATATCTTATTGTTTAGGCTACATGCCACTTCAAGGACATGCAAGTCTTAAAATGACCTTGATGAGTGAAATGGATTTAACCCAGGGTTTCGAGGATAAAGGATTAGAAAGTGACAGTCAAGTGTCTTTCCTTCTTAATCGTAAATCCACTAAGGGCAGCAGCTTTGCTCCATGGAGCCTCAGTACGAGATTCTACACAATTCACGACAAAACGGATCTGCTTTCTCCTCCTCTCCTCCCATCTCTGCCTCGACACTGTGCTGTCAAGGTCAGGAGACAAGACTGAAAGTTCAGCTCAGTGCAAACTGTAAAAGATAACCAAGTTATCTGTCTTACATGAGTCCATCTTAGTGCCGAGAGAGAGCTGGTCTTCTTATTTTGTTAGAAAAATTCAGGGGACTTTGTAATATATTTTTAAAGCTTTTCATTAATATGAATGTAAATATTTCATCATTGCAATCCATTAAATACTTAAAGATATTTTTTCTGCTGCTGTACTAGTGGACTAGGTGTTGCTTAGCTACTTGAACTTCAGCAACGTCTTGGTTCAGAGGTCAAGACGTTTCTGTGAAACTTTAAAATAATATTAAGAAGAAACCTGGATTGAATAACATGTCAAACAATTGAATCATTTAGCTAGATTTTGTGTTTAGAGCCCTACATTTTGAAAAGGTAAGGTAAAACATTTTTGGTTAGAAGCTCACAAAATGCTGGGGGTTTTTTCCATTTATGATGAGTCAGACTGAGGCTATTATGATGGTTGTTCTTACAGGATTTGAGAATGCCTGAGTCCTTCCTAAGCAAGCCTGCTGCCCCAAGGAAATCACCGATACAGGAGCATGTGATGTTTGATCGGTCTGTTGGGACCAATGATATTAGTCAGGGTAAGCTAAGCTGCTGTAACAAAAGACCCAACAAGAATGTGACTTGATGTACAAAAAAATCTACCACTTTCCTATATAGCAATTTGAGGTACATGTTCCGGGTCATAGGTAGCTGTGCTCCAGGCATTCAGAAACCCAGGTGGAGCACCCAACTTCCACGATTACTCTGGTCACAGCATTCCAGCCAGCTGGAAAGAAGGGAAGCCAGGCAGAGGTGCTAAACATCACTTCTGCTAATGTCTCCTGGCAAGAACATCACCACAGAACCACACTTAGCTCCAGGAGGCCAGGGAATGTGTTCTAATCATTCGCCCAAGAAGAAGGGAAGGATGATTTGGGGGACCTGCTGGCCGTCTCCATCCCACCAACTGTCATGGTGTGGTTGTCAGCTTATTGGTCTCTAGTCTCTGTTCTGTAACTGGGGTTTTAATTTCATCATGTGTTTATGATATTATTCAGTTTAACGAATCCCCACATTTATATCATGTTGACTTGGCTCTGTGACTAAAAGAGTTTTAACATGGTTCTCCTAACAGGACTGACTTAAACAACACATCCTAACATTTCAAAGTGAAAATGAAAAATTCCAACCTGAAATTTCTTAAAAATGGAGAAGTGAGCTTCCCAAGATAAAACAACTGATCATTTTTTTGAGCAGTGTGCAATTTCTACATTCCTCCTTTTTCCTCAGCATTCCAGTGCAGGATAAGATGTCAAATGCAAGCCTCTGATACGAGGCTTTAATTCAGCAACACCACTCATAAAAATTATAGTTATTTGACTAAAAAGACCTCCCAGACAACTATAGGAAGAAAACCTCCAGTTGAACTAATATGAAATCCATCTGCTAATTGGCGGTGGGGGGTGGGAATAAAGCTTCTAAATTATAAAAAAGACCCCCCAAATCACTATTTTTGTTTTCATAGTTTGTATATTATTTTTAATAATAAAAATGTAAAATAAAAGATGTTTAATCTATTTTGCTATTATTTTGTTACTAATAAAATAAAATGGATTTAACTCTTCTAATTATTGTAAGGAGGGGTTGAGGGAGGTTCTGTTGTAAAGCAAAAAAAATTACAGTTCAAGTTTTGATGATTTTACATAGCAGTGAATTAATCTGTGAGATTAATGTTTGCTACTTACTTCAGTCCAAATGTACCTTATAAGTCCTGGTTAATATTTCTTTGATCCTCAAAAATTTGTAAATATGTATCGTTAAATTTAACTTTACTTTAACTTCATAGAAGAAAAAGAAACTGATATAAAACTGAAGGTTTTGAGGACTTCCCTGGTGGCACAGTGGTTAAGAATCCACCTGCCAATGCAGGGGACACGGGTTTGAGCCCTGGTCCAGGAAGATCCCACATGCTGTGGAGCAACTAAGCCCGTGCACCACAACTACCGAGCCTGCACTCTAGAGCCCGTGAGCCACAACTACTGAAGCCCACGCACCACAACTACTGAAGCCTGCGCGCCTAGAGCCCGTGCTCAGCAACAAGAAAAGCCACCGCAATGAGAAGCCCGCGCACCGCAACAAAGAGTAGCCCCCGCTCACCACAACTAGAGAAAGCCGGCACGCAGCAATAAAGACCCAACACAGCCAAAAATAGATAAATTTTAAAAAAAATTTAAAAATAAAAATAAAACTGAAGGTTTTAGTAAACTTTAGGTAACTGTTACTTTCCAAGAAGAAATATTAATTCCTAAGACTCCCTAGAGTTTAAAAACATATGAATCACCTTAAAAGCTTGGAGGTCATTATGGTTTGTTTGCTTCTTCATTGCATGTGTGCTCATTCTCTGAGCTTGGCTGGATTGCACATTTGGCCTCCTTTTCCTTTTACTGCTTTACTCTTGAAGGGTGGGCACTAACCGTCCTCTTCTCCTTCCCTTTCTGAATAATTCAGCTAAAGCTTTCTGGTGGAGCAAAGGAGGGGAGACAACTGTGTGTCAGGTAGGAGGTGACAGAGTAGCCCAGAGTTGGGGGGCAGTCACAGCCCAAAGGGGGTGAGGAGGGTGTCTTTATGGGGAGACCATCCAAGATGAGGAGTCAGGGTCCAAGCAGAGTGGAGCAGCGGTCCCCACAGGGAGCAGCCCAGCGGGGGGAGTCAGAACCTGATCAGGGTGAGGGGGGTTCACAAAGACAGGCAGATACACTAGTGTTATCGGAGCCCCCCACGTGGGGGGAGGGGGCTGACACCTAGTGCTGGTGGCAAGGGTGTCAGACCTCACACAAGGGGAGGAAGTCATCCCCAAGGGGAATGACTTGGGATGGGGGTGCAGCACCCAAGCAGGGTCAGAAGGACGTCCATGGGGGCAGGGAGGGGGTGACCTGGTAAGAGCTGTCAGAGCCTGATCAGGGCGAGGGGGCCATTCCCTCAGAGTCTGGGGGTGGGCTCAGAACAGGGATTCAGAGCCTGAGTAGGGAGAATAGGGTACCTGTGTGGGGAAGGGGATGGCGGCAGAGATGAGAGACTGGTAACATACAGTGGGACTGATCAAATGTAAACAGACAAGGGCTAACGAAGCCGATTTCCCACCGTCAGGCAAGAGAGTTACCAACACATACAGAAAAGGAAAAAAACTAGAATTCAGTCCTGTGGTGCTCAGTTGGAATTGGGATGTTGGGATGTACCAGTGTGAACTCATGGTTTCCAATATGTGTAGATGGATACAGAAATAAATATAGATGTAAAGGGTGTGTGTGTGTGTGTGTGTGTGTGTGTGTGTGTACATGCATGTATTCCTTAGCTCTGTCCCTAGCTCTGTTCATTGGGAGAGCCTAGGAGTAGTGCCACCCCAATAGCAATGAGCATATCTTGGCATCAAAACACTATTTCCCTCTGAAGGAACCCGGACTCTTTGGATTAACGGCTGATTCCAGGGCTGGGACAGAGAAAGTACAAGATGAGCCTGGAAAAATCTCCTTATGCTCCCAAAGCAAAGAAGTACAGAAAGAATGATGGAGATGTGTCAAAAGGACACAGAAGCCACCTTGAATGGACTCGCAGTGGACAAACAGGAGACAGTTTGAGCACTGAAATAAATGACAGCGATAGATTATAACCCAGTGAATAAAATAGAAAATCCTGAGCCTGTACACGTAAATAAATGAATAAATTGAAAGTTTGATGTGTAACACGATATTTACATCTTATCACCAAGTCCTTATTTATCACAAAGAGGGTTAGGGTCAGGGTTATAGTGACTGTAAAGTGGGGGCCCCTGGGAGACACCGCTTGCATCAAGGGATCAAAGTGAACATCGTCAATTCTGTATTTGGAACATCACAATGGCAGCTACTCTTCCATGGTTTTGGGGGGGGTAGTTATTTATATTATACTTCCAATTTTTCTGTAAGTTTATTTCAAAACTATATGATGATAACCGTAGCCAGGCAAAATCTCCAGCTTAATAACAGGGACAGCCCGGCAGGTAACAGGAACTGCTGCACTCATCCACACGGTTGAAATGTTGCCAGCAATGAGGGTAAGCCTGCTCTGGAATCGTAGAAGATGATCCTGTCACATTTCGATAAAGTATTTCACTCCCGGAAAGAGATCAGTTCATGCTTTTCTCTGCAAACTCTGGTACTTACCCTGGAAACCACTCTTAGTTCATGTGCAGCCTTTCAAGGCCCTTTTCAGAGATCGTAATTGCCTTTCTTAGAGAATATCAGAATGTTCTTAGAGAATTATCAACAACACATATTGGAACCATGAACTGCTTTGGCTTGCCTGGATGGTTCTTCCTTTTGTCAATATTTTCACTTGCTTTCTAATATTTTTTAAATTGTATTTTACTATAACTACGTGATTACATGAATTTCCACTTAGCAAAACACAGTCAACCATTTCGTGAAAATCAGAAGATAGCTCTGATCTCTAACAGGGAAGGGATTTCCCTGGC
This sequence comes from Balaenoptera ricei, assembly GCF_028023285.1. NCBI lineage: Eukaryota > Metazoa > Chordata > Mammalia > Artiodactyla > Balaenopteridae > Balaenoptera > Balaenoptera ricei. Next base: position 25,712,290 of record NC_082640.1, read on the forward strand.
GGTCCAGTGGCTAAGACTCTGTGCTCCCAATGCAGGGGGCCCAGGTTCGATCCCTGGTCGGGGAACTACATCCCACATGCCGCAACTAAGAGTTTGAATGCTGCAACTAAAGATCCCACACACGGCAGCAAAAATCCTGAGTATCCCAACATCGAAAACCAAAGTCCACATTTTAGTAATGATCCTTGTTTTTTGGGTTTTTTTTACAAATTTATTTATTTATTTTTGGCTGCATTGGGTCTTCATTGCTGCGTGCAGGCTTTCTCTAGTTGTGGCGAGCAGGGGCTACTCTTCATTGTGGTGCGTGGGCTTCTCACTGTGGTGGCTTCTCTTGTTGCGGAGCACGGACTCTAGGTACACGGGCTTCAGTAGTTGTGGTGCACGGGCTTAGTTGCTCTGTGGCATGTGGGATCTTCCCGGACCAGGGCTCGAACCCGTGTCCTCTGCATTGGCAGGCGGATTCTTAACCACTGCACCACCAGGGAAGTCCCCAGTAATGATCTTTTAAGAGAAAGACACATCTGGTGGCAAAACATCTTATAAAATGACAACTCACATGCAGGAACCCAGAGCATCGTGGTGAAATAATTATGGCTAGTACTGATTATAGATCTTGGGAGAGTATTCCTGAGTTCTGAGTATGGAGACCCCACCTGGATGCCCACTAGACTTTTTAAAGGGATCCGTGGTCAGACAGCTTTAGGAAACTCCTGTCCAGGACCAAGACTGCTCTCCCACACTCCTGGCATGACCTTGCCCCCCATCTTGTGTGGCACCTGCCCACTCCTCGGGGAGCTGCAAGTCTGGGGAAGGACCTCAGTTTCACAGTGACATCAGTTTATGAAACTCTAGCTGAGACCACTGCCAAGAAGTGCTTGCTCACCCTCCATCAACGGCAGGGGGAATCTCCCTCTCCTTTTCAGGGGGAAGCTGAAGAAAGGATTCATACACGAACCCCAATCCTTCTCACCAACCCCGGCCCACACCTCCCAGCAACTGAACTTGAAAAAAAAAAAGCTGGTTAAAACCACTTCCTATATTTGAGACTAGAGAAGAGAGTGGTAGGCACGATTTCCTGACTGAACAAACCAGGCTAATACTTATATAGAGCAAGTGCTGACTGTCCTAGGGACGGATGGACCAGCGAGGATGACAACCTGGGCGGACTGATCCTTCCCCAGCCTCCCAGCGCGATGCCAGCAAGAGGCTGAAAGGAAACCCAGCATTCTGCAGAGAAGTATCTTTTCTTCCTGGCCCCCACATCGGCAGCTGATCCCAGGGACCCGGAGGATGGAGCCAGGTTTGCTGATGTGGGGATTCTTCGTATTCATTGTTGTACCCGGCTGTGTGACAGGTAAGGGGTCACTGGTGCCCTCGGAGTCCTGGGAAGGCTAAGGATGTCGACTCTCCCCAGCCACAGGATCCGAGAGGCACCTAAGTAGAAAGTACGGGGAAGGGGGTTGAATCCTGGGTTCTACCCCTATGTTCACAGCCCACCGGGGGGCCCTTTTTATGCCTCAATTATCGCCGACCTATAAAGAGAACTTGGAACGGTGGGCTCTTCTGTCGCTCAAAGTCTTTGACGGCTGATTCTGGGAAGAAGAGGGTGATGTGATATTTGAATGTTAGCAGATACTAATGAGCAGAGTCCTCAAGAAACTGGATTTTCCACTGAATTCAGTTTTCCACTGCACCCACCAAGTTGTAAGACAATACTAAAAATCTACTAGGAGTCTCTCTAAGACCAGGTGAATGTGCGGCAGATATCACTAACTCATATATGAAACATTGGGATCATTTAAGAGCTCAGAAAAGTTAAGCCTCAAGGATGTATACTTTGTTTTTTACTGCCTCGGGAAATAATACCTAGGAAGTTTCTTATATGTGTAACTTTATAGAAGTTTAAAAAAAATAAGCATATGACTTTCAGAACATCAATTCTTCTTATGTTCTTATGTGTATATATGCATGTATGTATGTATGTGGGTATATATATATATATATATATATATATATATATATATATATATATATATGAAAGTTTTGAATTCCTTTCATCCTTTCAAAAGGGTTTGTCAGGTTTTTTTTTTTAAGCAATAAGAAACCACCAACTTCTACCTCAAACCTCCTTCCTAATTGAGTGTGAACTTTCTAATAACGTCTTCCCTTGCTTATGCAGGAAAACGGGTAAGATATCAGAGTCTATGATTTTATATCCTTCGTTTCTAGATATATAATGACGCTAAGTGGCCACAGAAAGATATGTTAAGAAGTGAAACAGGATGATGCATAAGGAGTCTTTTTTGCTTGCTTAGGGGAAATGACCAAGTCACTGGGCTGTGAACTGACCCAGGTGTAGGATCTTCTTTACTTTGAAGTGAAAAGTGGGCGTGATTTTAGGAAGGCTTATAATGAGATTTCTACCTCCACAGGGTCTTTGCAAAGTGGGAGGTCAAGCCAAGCCAGAACAGAAAAGTCTTTACAGTTAATCATGCCCCATCTCTGGGAGACACATTTCAAGTAAACGCGTGTTATTGCCGGCCGATGATGACTTATCTGAAGATGTGAATGGTCTTGTAGCAGTGAGGACTGCTTCATACACTCACATCTTCAAAAATCTATCTAATACGTCTTGTTCCCCTTTTCAACACTGTAGGAAATACTAAAATGAACAAGACATAGCCTCACTCCTTAAGAGAGATATAACCTAGTAAGGGGAAGAAAGGCATAGATATAATAACAGCAGTATGGGTGGAATGGGATAAGATCTAAGGGAGCGGGGGTGTATCAGGGAAAGCTTCGTGAAAGCAGCAGCAAAAAGTGCCCTGAGGGGGCAGTGAATTTCCCTGAGTGGAGATTCCAGATAGAGAGGCCCACAGGAGCAAAGACACAGCAGAGCATCAGGGAACAGCCCCCAGCCTTGGACGGGGATGTGGGGTTGCTGGGGATTAAGACTGGAAAGGTAGGATGGCGTCAAATGAATGACCCAAGGCCTTCGTAGCAAGTTTAAAAATTTAAACTTCATTTGGGAGTCAATAAAAGACTACTAGAAAGTAAAAATGACCATTTATAGAGTACCTTCTATGTGCCAGACGTATAAGTCTTCTTTTACTCTTCATAGCCCCTTTGCAAGGTGGACGTCACCAACCCATGAGATGAAGAAGACCTCAAAACTCAGAGGTCACACAGGCAGTGACAGAGCCAGGACTCAAACCCAGTTTTCTCAGCCATGTGCTCCTTCTGTTCCCTGCAGACAGGGTCCGAGCTCTACAGAGATGATTCCGTAGAGAGAGTAGGTGCACAGACAGGGCGTGAAATTGTCCCATCCAGAGGCAAGTGAGGACTTGGTAGCTAAAGAGAATGACACGGGCTGAGTTTCTGGGATCCACATATGGCTTAGGAACCACTCCAGGGTAAGAAATAATCTCATCTCAGACTTTTTCCTCCCAGGGGAACCCAGTCTTCAAATAAACAAATCTTTTTATTCCTCAGAAGGGAGAGGTTGCTAACGAAATCAATCAGACTGTCAACAGATGCAATTTCTAGCTGATTCATAAGGCAGATTTCCAGTCTGAAAATTTCCAAAGCCACCATTTAAAATTGTGATGGGTGACAGGGGATGTATTAGTCAACGTGAGTGTTTTGAGTCTCTGTATTACTGGGTCCTGGGATGTGGCTGAAAAGAGAATTCTCCTGATGTTGCCAACAGGCACGTTATTGAAGGTGCCTTTCTCAGCACTGTGGAAATTCTGAGAGTTTATCTATGCCTTGATCATCTTTCTTTCATTCTAGGAATTCTGTGATCAAATCTTCATGCCCTAGACTCAAAAAAAAAAAAAAAAAAAACACAATGCGGAAACCCATTAAGATGATATTTTTGTCTAATTATCCCTTCTTGTAAAGATGACTGCCCACACTGGAATTTCCATCTTCACGTTTGTCATTAAAACACAAAATGTTTAACTCTTCATATTTAATCATTCAATTTCTCTAGATCCCAAGGTGTTATTACCACTGTTTCCTTGCTCACCTTTAAGATGTACTTTGGAGAAGATGTATATATATATATATATATAGGGCTTTGGTAAACTTAGGAAGTACCTCATGAAACAGTTGCTACTTTCTTTAAAAACAGCATGTCTTAAATAGGCAGTGCTGTTTATCACCCGTACATCTGCTCCTTTTGAGATCTGAGAGAATTAAGGCACCAAAAAGAGTTGACTTCACTGATGGACGGTCAGCTAGAGATGCTATAGAGGACAGCTGATAAGCTCTACAGCTCCTGCACTCAACTCCACTCATCCGAAGAGAAGACTTCTTGGCTTCTTTGGCTAAAGCCCTGAGTAGTCTGGAGGCTTCTGTGTTGTATCTTGTTAAAGTCATTCCTATCATAGCGACAGTCACCCTTAAGTCAGGCTAGCCCTCAACATGGTCATTCAAGTTCACTTCCCGCTCCCTTCATTTCCAATGATCAGTAGAAACGATAAAAATAAACAGAGTTCCTTTGGGAAGGGGGGCCATGTCACCTGAGGTCAGTGGAGAGAAGAGTCAGGGATACTGAACTTTGCAGGGAACAGAAAGTGGTCCAAGGCACCTCCGAACGACCATCGTCAGATGAGGTGAAGGGCATGATTTTTGGCAAATTGCTATACCTCCCTGGGCCTCAGTTTCTCTGCAAAATGAAAAGGTTGATGGAGCTGATCCTAAGACTGACTTCTAGCTCTATCGCTCTATGTCAAGAATTCTGAACAGGAAATAAAATAAGCTCTGTGGAAAGGCCTTTTCAAGCCGGCGTACTTTTGGATGAAAAAGTTTCCAAACCGAAGACATACACAGCAGGGTCTGGGTTAAGAGACCTTTGCGGGCCCAAGTGCCGAGGCTGACGTAACATTGTAGGTTATTTCCAACTCCTGGAAGGTACCGCGCAGCACTCAGGCGAGGTTGTAAACGTCAAGGCAAAAACACTTCTCACTGCTGGGTGAGGCTTCTGCTATTTGCTTTTTGGGCATTTTTGCCCTCAAATGATTTCCTTGCTTCTCACAGGGGAGGTCTTACATGAGTGGGAACCTCCTTCTCTTCTCTTTATCTGAGGCCATTCCCTATGAGAAAAGAAAAGAGGACCTTAATTCAATCGATTGTTTCAAAAAGCTATAAGCTCTGCATCCCTGAAAGTGGTCAAGGCTTTCCAGCCACGTCGGGGGAGCCACAGAGGGGCGCGTATGCTGGCTGGGAAGATGGACGGGGCGGAATTCCAGTTCTTCTCTGCTGCCCTCCAATCTCTATGTTTTAACTTCCCCTCCTAGAAAGTGAAATTAGGGATATGTGCCTTTCATACTTTTCAAATGTAAGAGCACCCAGATGGCAAACCAGTAGATTCTTGGCTTTAGGAGAGGATCTTGGCTTTTGTTCATCATCTGCTCCCCTGCCCCAGACTTTAGGCGGCAGTGAGAATCAGAAAAGGAAGGAGACTTGGGTGGAAAGGTGACAGAGGCTGGGTAGGGGATGCCGCTGAAAAGGTAAAACTTTGGGAACTTCCCTGGAGGTCCAGTGGTTAAGACTCTGCACTTCCAATGCAGGGGTCGCAGGTTCAATCCCTGGTCAGGGAACTAAGATCCCACATGCTGCGTGGCAAAGCCAAAAAAATGGTAAAACTTTGAACTGTGGGTTTATTCGTGTCTGGTGAGCGTCCAACAGCCAAACAGCGTAAAGAGTTCCTCTATCCTTTTCCTCTCCATTAACTCCTGGGCTCCCTTTCTCTGCAAGTGTTTAAGCAGAGCCTAAATGAAAATTTGTCAAAAGTGGTGTAGAGATTTCCCAAGCCAGGCAGGAGGCTGAAGGAATGGCCTCTGATCCTTTTGGACTTAGAATCTAGGATTCCTTCTCTCCAGGCTAACAATGTGTGTCACCTTGGTACCAGTCATAGCCCACCCAGGTGCCCTCTGAAGCCACTGGGGGTCTCTGTTCTTCATCCAGGCAGGTATCAGGGGAAGAGAGATTGGAGACCCTTAACGAGCTCCCTTATTCCCTCTTTGGCCACCCTTTCTAGTAATTTCTTCAGGAAGTTCTGCTTAGGTGGAGTCAGCCGCTGCCCCAAGTATTATCAAGGGGGCAAAAAAATGGTCCATAGAACCTCACCACATAAAGACAGACCTCATTTATCACTCCTATACATACATCCTGAATCTCCCAACAGGAAGAACAAAGTGATAGCAAGACTCCATCTGGCTTAACCTTTCTTGAGTGGTGAGTCCTTGAGCAAATTTGACGAGTGCTGTTAACTGTCTCCTTAGAAAACTGTACATATGCACAAAATTTTGTGGATAATATTTGGGGTTGTAGCCTCCCTATCAACCAGGGTCTCCAGGAAGGACCTCCAATGAGGTTCTTTAATATCTGAACAGCTATTGTTGTGAGCACAGAGGATGAGACACAGGAAGATATGCTCCCTGGTAAGGGAGCTATAGTTGGCTTGGCAAAAGCAACCTAAAAGGCCTGAGTGCCTAGATAGTAAGAAAAAGGTACCAAGGACACCAGGCAAGCAAGAAAAGTGGAGAGCCAGGACTAGAATCCAGGCTTCCCAAATTCCAGTCCAATATTCCCCTTAGGTCTTCACGTCGACTCTCAGTGACATCCATCCATCCATCTTTCCATCCATTGATCCATCCATCTTTCCATCCATCCATCCATCCATCCATCCATCCATCCATATGTTAGGATTACCAAGATGGAAAAGGTCTTTGCTCTCAAACTGCTTCTGGCCTAAGACTGGAGATAAAACATCTGCTGAGCAACTCCCACCTTGAAGACTTGCCAAGGGAGGCAGCAGTGTTTGCCAATGAGTCAACAGCCATCACTGAATCCCTCCCCCTCTCAGGCTTTCAAATAAGTCACCCATTTAGGGGAAAACAATAATAGAATCATCTCTAGATATTTTAGGTATTTTCCACTCTAAGATTACTCAGGAAGTTTTTGGCTGTTTGACTTGTTTGGAGGTTACTCTGGGATTCGCCTCCATCAGGGAGAAAACACAAGTCCAACTGGGAAATGTATTTAGAGCGGTGGTTTCTAGCACGAACTGCACATTAAGTGTGCGTCTGGGAAACTTTAACAAATGATGCCCGAGCCTCACCCAAGACCAATTAAGACCACTTAGGTCAGACTCTCTGGGGATGAGAATTGGACATAAGGATAGCATTATTTTTAAGCTCCTCAAATGATTCAAGATGCGGTTAGGATTGAAATTCACAGAATAATGATTCCATGGTTGGTCCAATTCCATTGTTTTATTTCTATTCACTAGGAATAGGTGCCCTAGCACAGTATTTCCCAAAGTTTAATCTATTACAGGTCACCTAGGGACTTGTTGTGAGGCAGATTCTGACTCAGGATGTCAGGGATGGGGGCTGAGATTCTGGTTCAGGCTCCCTGTGAGGCCCATGTTGTTAATGCCCAAAACCCATTTTGAGTAGCAATGCTGTCACAGGAGAGAAGAAATATGTGGTGTGTCCACCCCACACAGAACTTGCAAGTAAAATGGGAAAACCAGTCTGGGAAAGACACAAGATCAAATATTACAAAGTGGTATGTAGCAAAGTTGATGCATGCCACAGCGACCAAAGCGGGGTAAGGTGCTTCGCGGAGCGTTCAGAAAGGCTCCTTGGAGAAGGTGGCTCTAAGCTTGTGCTTCTGAATCTCAGAAGATGGCTGGAGAGTGGCGTTTCCTAATGATGTTGCTACAGTTGTATACGTGGGTCATGCTCCTTGAGTAACAACTGAAAATTGAGGTGTTAATGAGAGCAACGAAACAAATGACCCATATTTCAAATATTGGGTTGACCAAAAAGTTTGTTTGGGGTTTTCCGTAAGACAGTACGGAAAAACCCGAACGAACTTTTTCATATTTTGTGTTGGCTGCGTGCTGAGCAAGATGAGGCTCAAATGGCTAGCAATGATCTGATAAAAACTAGCACTTTTGCTCCGACAAGAAGCACCTGTGTTCGCCTCCTCTCATTTTGATCCTCTAGTGTCTACACACCTCGTTGGGGTCTGGTAGACTTCATTCCCACAACGGGTCACTGAATCAGCATCACCAGGGCCACATGACACCTCTGGGTAACAGTCAAGAAGTCCAGGGTCTTATTTCCCTACATCCAAATTATGTCCCGACCTAGCCCTGGCCAACGGCACACCACAAGGCCAGAGCTCTGGGACCTCCATCCTGACCACCCACGTGACACTTTGCCCCCACCCACCCTGGCCACGTGGCTTTCCATCAGCCACGGTGCCTGCACTCTGAACCCAGGGTCAGGTACCCAGGAGGATTTCAGGTAGCAGAAACACTAAGGCACCAAAGTGTGGATGCCATGGTTGGGGTTGACCCGAAGCTCACAAGGGACCAAGTAAGGTGAATAGCCTGGGTCACACTAGTGAGACCTGCTTCCTGGGCTGCTTTCCCCCCTTTTCCAATCATTCTGGATGCAGTGAAAGGGCAGGCTGGCATCAGGAGACTAGGAACAGTTAAATACTTTTTACCCAAGAGAAGAAGAAAGAGAAGCAGGTTTCTAAAGAATATAAAGTAAGTGCTAAGGAGGTGATTGGTTCCTTTAAAAGAAAGAGCGTGGAAAGCCCGCTGGTCTTCAGGAGGCCCTCTTGAGAGAGAAAGCTGATTGGTGGGCGAAGCTGTGAACTGGAGAACAGACGGCTGGCTGGGGCAGCCCTGGCACAAACCCTGATCCCAGTACCCACTTTTTCCTTTGAGGCTTATTTGCCTTCAGCCTTGTTGCAGGAAACTTTTTTTTTTGGCTACGCCGCGTGGCTTGTGGAATCTTCGTTCCCTGACCAAGGACTGAACCCAGGGCCACGGCAGTGAAAGCACCAAGTCCTAACCACTGGACCACCAGGGAACTCCCCAAGAAACATTTTAAACATGAATGATAATAACAAGAGCTAATATTCACAGCCTACATGCTCTCTTACAGGCATTATGTGAAAACGTAGTATTCCTTCGGATAATCCTCAAAATCAGGTCGGCCTTGTTCTCACCCCCATTTTGCACCTGGTAAACTGAGGCTCACAGAAGTGAGTAAGTGAGCCCATGGAACACAACCGGGGTGGGGAGCGAGGATGCGAACCAGGCTGGAGTGATGCAGAGCCCGTGTTCTTAACGATTCTCCTGAACCACGTTAGTAAACAAGTTTATTTTCACTTTTTTAAAAGTGGAAGAGAGTCTGCTCTGAGGAGGTCCTGCTGCTGCTGTGGTTGTGCGTAAATGAACGAGCCTGTTCCTACAGACTCCGACCCCAGATGCCCAGCAGTGATCCCTCCATCTCCTCTAGGAGCTGACCTCTTCAGGCGCACAGAGCCCCTGCAGACTTAAATTCTCTGAATCCCGCTCTCCCCCTCCTTCTACGCCCCAAACAGCAGCTCGGGGTGTCTTTCCTGCATTTGACTGTGCTTGAAAGAAAGCACTTAAGTCGAGCCACGTCTGCCCCAGACGCCCCCGAAACAGAGGAAATTCTGAGCACCTCCGGGCATGAGTCAACCCCACCACGTTCAGGAATCTCTGCCCACAGAATCACCCACTCTTTTCTGTTTGGGCCCAAAATAGATACCTCCTTCAGAAGTCTTGCTGCTTTTTGTATCCTCAGCAATAAGAAAACAAAGGCAAGGATAGGTGTGTCTCTGAGGCATGGTGGTGGGAGTCTTCTCTGCTGTGAAGTTTTTCAGAGTGAAAACACTGCTGCCAAGGTAGACAGACAGGATGGGTGTGACAGGTAGAGAAGGGACGCAGGAGGGTGGATGGGGACAGTCTTGCCTGTGGCATCACCTTCAGGCACTGCTTCATTCCTTTGTTGAGTCATTCATTCATTCAGGAAATATTTATTGAGCAACTACTATGTGTCAGATACAGGGTTAGGAGATGAATGTAACCCAGTCCTTGGCCTCCAGGAACACACCATCCAGCAGGAGAGAAATATATCGCACAGATAATGCCAACACAAGCTGAGATCTAAAATGCAAATACAAAGAAAGAGTGGATGGAACACACAGACAAATGTTTGTTCTTATACGAGTCCCTGTACCTCTTGAAACAAGAACTGCCTCACATTTACACTAACATTTGGGACAGAAAGGAGGGCTGAGAGCATTACTTGGTCATTATCAACTACTGAAGTTATTAAAATCAAACACCGCAGATTTTGAATTTATAACAACATAGTCAGAGGATGTGCAGAAGCTTTCTTTTGCTCGAGAAAGTCCCTGACCGAGAAAGTGGGAACATTTCAGGTGGGAGTAGTTACATTCCTTGAAGAAGAAACTGATGGCTCCCACAGGCCCCAGGTATTGCAGAAGTACCATTTATACACAGTGCTGACCGATGGCACGTCCTCAGTGGAGTGTGAACCACTCCCCCATTCTAAACACCCAGGAAGGACCTTCCTCTCCAAGGAAGGGATGAAGGGAACCTAGTCAGTCCGGTTACCTTATATACTTAAAAGCAAAGCAACAGTGTTTCTTTAAAACATATATATATATAGAGAGAGAGAGAGAGAGAGAGAGAGTATGTGTTTATATGTATACATGTTTGTGTATGTATACACAAACATACATATATACTAGGTATATATACATATATGTGTATATATGTACATATATGTGTGTTTATATATATACACACGTGTATGTAATATATGTGTATATATATATGTGTGTGTGTGTGTGTGCGTGTGTGTATAACTACATATACATAGTTTCATGAAATGAGGTCCTTGGAGCAAATTGGCCCATCTCCTCAGAGAAAGATCATGATACCAAATAAAGGGCAGAGGAATCATTTCTAAGAGTTTTGCTTGAAATCCCCGAAGGCTAAGTTGACGTCAGCTTCTTCCTGCCTCGGGGCTCTGTGAGTTTCCCGGGAGTTTCGGGGGAGGCTGCGCATCTGGCATCTTTCCTGGTTGCGGCCGGGGCTGTCACGGCGTCCCCGGCTGATGAAACCCGCCAGAGCCTGCACACCCAGCTGAGTGTGGTATCCGTTTCCGGTCCCTGTGGTAGTGACACCTCTGTTCAGAGCCTGATTTAGAATAAAAGGATCTTTGTGAAGAGAAAACTCCTTATTTTAAGTGGAAAGCAAAACAAACAACTACAAAAAAAATTACAAACCCCAAAACCTTTTAAAAATAAAAGGGCAGTTTCCGCTGACATCCTGCTGACACCCAGGAGAGCACGGGGACCGCAAAGGGTGAGCATTTCAGCTCTGATGTGCAAACGGGTCGTTGTTTATCTCACTTTTGACTTTCAACGCCTTTCACTGGCCAGGCCATCAAGTTTCACTTTCCCTCTTCCCAGGGCTTCGTTAATCTCACTCCCCTAGCCTGAGTTTGCAGTGGGCTTGTGCAGAGGGTCTGCGAGCAGAGCTGTCAGGACACCTCAGCCTCCCGCCCTCCTCCTCCTCCTCCTGGGAGGGTAACTGTGTGCGCTGCACCTGTTACCTCACAGAAGCCTCACAACGACCCTGTGAGTCAGGTACCACCATGATCATTCCCATTTTACAGATGAGGAAACTGAAGTCGTGAAGCAGTCATTCCCGTGCCCAAGAAAGTGATGGAGGCGGGCTACCGGCTCCATCCCTGTACAAAGGAAGCACACAGTCGACAGGTCTCATTAACTCCCCTGGGCTTCTTAGGTAAGCCTTCCAGGTCTCATTTTAAGTCACTCTTTGATCCATCCCCAAATTAATTCTCCTGAAAACAACTTTCGTGATGCCTTTCCCCTGATCAAAGAGCTCAAATCCTTCCCCGCTGCCTGTGGGGCACACTTCCTCTGCCTGGCATCCCATATTCTTCCTGACCTGGACCATCTGCATGTCTTCTGCACATCAGGCCCCCCAGCCCGCAGGTCTCCTATTCTGCAAACGTAGCTTCCTCACCTATGATTTCAAAGCCTAGGGGCATCCTCCCCTCTTATAATCTTCCGCATCTCATCAGCCTATTTGGGATTCTTTCCAACTGGAAAGCATCTTGGGAGAGCAGAAAGGGCTCATGAACTTGGGATTCTGCAGGCTTGGATTCAGATCCTGGTTTGAACTTGTGTGACTCTACTTTCCTTTAAAACAATCGCTGGGTACCATTCTCTGCAGGCTCCAGCAGGGTGGGGGCATCTGAGGGACACAGTGTGGCAAGCACTGTGTAAAGAAATGGCGGGTGGTTCGGGAGTGCAGCGGAATGCCCGAAACCAAAGAGACGGGTCCAGGAGGCTTCCCAGAGAAAAGTGACAACGAGGGAGGCCTGCAGGACAAGCAGAAGTCGAGAAGGTGGAAGCTAAGTCGTGAGCAAGGTTAACGACAAAAGACAGGGCATGGTCCACCAGGCCAGAGAGCTCAGGCGGGGGACAGAGGTGGAGGTTGTTGAGGCTGGGCTGTGAGCTATGTCATGGAGTCTTGCCAAGTACAGGGGCTTCGACTGTATCCTGGGAGGAATGGGTACCACAGAGCGGCGTGGGCAAGGGAAGGATGCGGTCTGGGCTTTAGAGCGTTGGCTCTGGCATCCGTGCGTATGACGGCAGGCGGGACAGGGGGAGGGGATGCAGCCCCGGAGGGCGCTGAGTGACCTAGTGGGGAGCTGGTGGTGGGCAGGTTCTTCTAACCTCCATGGGTTTCAGTTGCTGTGGGTATAAAGTGGGACGCGGCGGCCTGCCTACAGTAACCAGGATATAGTAGGCGCTCAGGAAACATGGCTTGCTGGGCTTCCAATCTGCACAGCCAAGGCCCAGAGCACCTCTCCACAGGGCTGTCTCACAGACTTCTCAAACTCAGTACAGCCAGAGCTGTGGCCCCAGGCCTACTCTTCCTCCTCTATTTCCCATTTTAGTGAAAGACACTACTATCCACCCAGCTGCCCAGGAACTCTGGGCAAAATCCTTGTTCCTTTCCCTTGGCTGGCCCGGCACTCCCTATGAATCCCCAGTCCCTGCGGAGTCCAGCCTGAATGATCTCTGTACGTTAGCACCCAGCATCTGCTCTCCAAGCTCCAGCACCCACCCCACCCAAAGATGCCCGCAATGGCCTTCCCACCATGTGGGACACATGTGGGACGGGGTGGGCGGTCAGAGGCTACAGTGGCCACACGAACAGGATGCAGACACAGGGAGGAAACTATGGGTGAACGGGGTCACGAGCACCTCCACCTGTGAGGCTGCGGGTCCAAACGCTGGCCTCACACCGACTGGCTGTGCGACTCCACAAAGGTCACTGACCCTGTCGGGCCCTCACCGCCATCGTGTATGACACAGAGCCAGTAAGAATGACTATCTAATAATTAATCATATTTAAATGTTTCTTATTTATAACTATACTAATCATACTGTAGTACTTTGTATATCTTAATTTATTATACATTTAATATTTTAATTATAATAATGTACTATATAATAATCATTGTATTAATTGTCATGAATATTCCTAACAGCCTACTTCATAGGGGGCTGTGAGGACCAGAGAGGTCCATATATGTACCCCGATCAGTGCCCGGTGTGCAGTGTCTCACACACCTTGGACAGAGCGGGCACTGTCTAAGCATGCGAGGAGATGGATAGAGAGGGTCTCTAAGCCCCTTTCGGTCCCGACATTGTATGGCTTAATAAACACCCTATAGCGGAGTGAAAAGTCATCCCTTCAGCCCTGTGCTGACCGAGCCATTCAGCCCCCCAGCGGCCGGCAAGCTCCCCTACCTGCATCCGGTCCGTTTGTAAGCAGGACTGAAGGTATCAGTTCACACTACGGAAGGAAGTCTATCTGGTTCACGCTACAATTACCACATCCTTGGCGAGCCCCATCTGTCCTTTTCAGCGCAAAGCAATTCCCAGTGAATCATGGTAACAGGTCTTAAGTTCCCATGTCCTTGGAAAGTGCTGCCACCTTGGGTTTAAATTCTATAAGAAGCCCGACACAAACGCCCCTTGCAGGATCATCACCTGTGGTCGTAAAACCTGAGGTGTCTGTTGAAAGGGACAGCACCCACCTACGGCACTGAGCAGAGGGCAGGACTTCGGTGCTACCTAAGAATTTAGGGAAGACAGGAATGGTGTAGAGCTGGCACTTTAAAGGGCGCTCTGGGGAACACGGAGCCTGTTTCCTTCAGTGCTGGCTGAGGGAGGACAGCCCAGGCTGAGTCCACAGACTGAATTCATCAAAAGCCTTTCAGCTGAGGCTGCTTTTCTGAGGCCAGTCCCTGGAGTACCAGGGAGGGCTTTGGGTCTCATTTAATCGACGATCTTAACATAACCTCCTCCAGACCCTGTGTCACCCACCCCATCATCCGCCCACTCTGACACATCCTCATCCTTCTATTTATGGGGCAGCACCTGCCAACATGCAGATTTGGGAAATACGTTCAGGCTGCTGTTTGTCTACCCTGAACCCGACTTAAGCGAGTCACAGTGGACAAGCAGATCAGGGCTGCCCCCAAAGCACCAAGAACCCCAGAACCTAAATCAGCACCTTCCCCTCCGGGCAGTCTGTGGCCTCCATTTCCATGTCTGGATTGACATTCTCCATGCAAAGGTCTCATCCCCATCCAAAACGCATGGTGATATCTTAGTCCGTGCAGGCTGCTCTAACAGAATACCAAAGCCTGGGGGGCTCAGAACAACAGAACTTCATTCCTCACTTTATTCCTGGAGGCTGGGATCTGAGATCAGGGGGGCCGGCGTGGTGGGGTTTGGGGGAGGGCCGTTGTGTCCCCACATGGCTGGGAGCAGAGAGGATGCCGGCTCTCTCGTGACTCCTACAGGGGCACAAACCCATCCCTGAGGCTCCACCCTCATGGCCTCATCTCACCCCAAGGCCCCACCTCCTAACACCATCACGTTGGGCAGTAAGGATTCGGCATACGAATTTGGGGGGCGGGGGCCTCAAACATTGAATCCAAACAGCACACACGTGTGTCTTGTTTAAAACTGAGTGTGATTCTTGAGAGCAGGCACGAAGCAGAGTGTCCCAGAGTTAGGGGTATGGCGGGCATCCCCGGGAGGTGGAGTGGGGCGGCAGGTGCGGGTTCCTGCTGGCAACACCTGACCCGGGTCCTCCCAGGCTCTGTACACGTGGATTTGGGGTGCCTGCCACACTTAGGGTCCGTGTCAGCATGGCCAGCTGCTGTTTGACACCCGAATGGGGCAACGGCTCTGACGAGTAACTCTTAATCTGGATGCCTCCATCGTGTCATGCGACCTTTTCCTTTTTCCTTCTTTCCCATGTTTCCCTTCGGATCTTGAGTTTCTACCCGGCATCACACTTACCCATCTGGCATTCTTTAGAATTCCAGTGGAAATTCCATGGTTATCCAGTTGAAAAATCTCCTCGACTCCATGGTCTAATTTCTCAGAAGACTCCCCTTGGGGAAGACAGTGGGTGGGATTCACCAACGTAGCACATTTCTACTAAAAACATTATTTCGTCCCAAGAAATGGGTTTCAAAGATTTGAAGGAAAACTGCTTTTCGATTTCAGAGAAAAAACACGGGTCTATTTCTATCCCCCTTGTTTTTCTCATCTGACAACCCTTTAATTTTCATCAGGTTGACATTCTGCGGTAAACTTGCGGTTAACCCTTTCACGTACAGAAGTTTGTTATCAGCTAAGACTCCCAGGCGCAAAACACAACCACCCCAAAAGTTTCATTCACAGAAGCGTTTGAGACCCCGAAACATGAGAGCTTTGATTCAGGGACAGCTTCTGGGAGAAATATTGTTGGTTCTCAGTCTCCTTTTTTCCCTTCCAAGGGAAAGAGAAAATAACTGGATTCCCACCCATCTCCCCCACCTTCTTTTTTCTTGGTAATAAGTGTTGATTAAGGAAGAAGATGTTCTCCAGAAGGATCTTACCCTGTGAGTCACTCATTCTTGGGTTGTGGAAATTCTGACTCTTTGGTCTGGGAGGCCCAGCCGGGTCTCAGAAACTGTGGGTCAGACACACACAGAACTCACAGATGAAAAATGCTAATTACTGCAGAATGAGCCCAGTTGCACTGAGATCTTCCCCTTCAGAGTACACAGCCCCCCCTCTTATTCCCACCCAGGGAATCAGGCACCTTTTCTTTGATGACATTAAGTTGCCTTAACCCGTCCCCCCAGCCCTGAGCACAAACAAACTTGGCTCTGCCACGTTCCCCTCAGCCTTTATGCTGAACGAAGATGGATATGTGTCTGAATTAATTGATTAATAGACCATAATATCGACGCAATTGCCAATACACTCAAGCATTCATTCAGTGCCTACGGCTGCCCACGTTGAAGAAACAGTTTAAATAAATAGTAGGTGACATGGACAGCCAACAACAACCAGAAATGACCAGAAGTTTTTCAAACTAAACCATGGTGAGCTAGTCGGCAGTGATCAGGAAGTTGACCATGTTTTATTAGATGTGAAGGCCATTGTGAATATAGGTGAGAGGATGGAAACGAATGCAGAATTCTCATAAATAGTCCTTAGAAGATGAAGTCAAAAGAGACTCCATTTTCTTGCTCTGACACAATCAAGCTTTAAGTAATTAACATTTTAGATAATTTTTTTCCAGCTCACAAAGGAACCTTACATATTTTATCATTTGGTCCTAAAAACAACACTGCTCGAGAGATAATAATCGCAACAATCAAGACTTGTGGGACATTTTACAGACATCAAGGTCCTTTCACTTACATTATTTCCCAGATACATTTCTGTCATTCACACCCTTGCCATTCACACTCCAGCAAACATTCCATTTATAGTCCCCTGAACCCGGCATTCCCCCTGCCAGGGTGACCTATTCTGCTGAACCTGCCAGGTGAACCCCGTTCACCCTTCCAATGAGGTACAGTCAGGAGCAGCCTTCCTCCTTACCTGGCTCACAGGCCAGGAAGGATTCCACCCCCCCATCAGGGGCACCACACCAGGAGGCCCAGACAAGCAATCAGCATGGCAAAGGCAGTGACCTGGAGTATCTAAGAAGCTCCTGTGGTCACAAGCTCCTTAATGGCTCTGAGGAATCTGCCATCTGCTATTTGATTGGCAGACTCAGTCCCCAAAGCAAAGCAAAGAAATGCTGTCAATCCCTCCCGACAGGAGGGAGTCCAGTGTTTGACAAACCCACTTCCCAGGTTAAAGGAAAAAGAGGGAGGGGCGGTTGTGGTACCCCGAGGTGAATCACGGAGGCAGAGAACACCTCACCTGCAGGCATTTACTGTGGCACTAGCGCATCAGCTCTGTGCTCTGGGACCCTAGGATGCTTGGCTAGACGATATTTTTAAAGACATATTGGAGGCTGGGAGACACGGAAGGTGCAGGGAAATGATAAGAGGCTACTGCTCTGGCGGGTCTGCAGTTGGGAGGGCTGCAAGAGAGTGGTGAATGTTACAGAAGAGAGGGGGCGTGCGTGAGGCTCCCGCAGAGGTCCAAGCAAGGACTTTTGAGAAGGGTTTGGACCTGACGGCAAAGGAAAGTGAAATTTAAGGGAGATGCTGAAGTGTCACATCACAGGAATGCCAGGGTCACCAAGAGAAACAAGGACAAGAAGAGGAACAGAGGATTGTTTGTGTGTGTGCTTGTTTTTAACTTTTTTTATGTATAAAGTTTTTATTTTGTGATTTTCTCAGGATACATTTCCAGATATAGGATGCATGGGTAAAAAAAAGATTATGAAGATTTTGATAACTATGTATTGAAGCTCTGTATTGTAACGGTTAAGATGTTGGGCTTTGGAGTTTAGAATGAGCTGGGTTCAAATTCTAGTTCTGCTTGATCTTGGACCAGCTACTGTAAATCTATGTTTTTAACATTTTATTTTGAGATAATTATAGATTCACATGCAGTTGTAAATAATAATATCGAGAGATCCAATATAGCCTTCATTAAATTTCCCCCCAAATTATAGCATGATATCACAACCAGAAAACTGACCTTGCTACAATCCATCAGTCTTACTCAGATCTCACCAATTTTATATGCTGTCATCCGTGCATGTGTCTTTGGTTCTACACAACTGTCCCACATGTGAAGATTCATGTGACCATCACCAGAGCCAAGATACACAGCAGTTCTCATCACAAGGATCCCTCCCGCTGCCCTAACCTGGCCACAGCCACAGGCCTCCTTCTTCTCTAATCCCTGGCAGACACTAAGCTGCTCTCCATCTCTATAATTTTGTCATTTTTAAGACTGCAAAATAAATGGAATCACACAATATGTAACCTTTGAAACTGGCCTTTTTCACTCAACCTATTTCCCTTTCTGCACACAATTCTCTTACGATCCATCTTTCTGAACATAATTCCCTTGTGATCCACCTTTCTGCACACAATTCCCTTGTGATCCATCTTTCTGCATTCCTTAGCTGGCATTATCCTGTAAAAAAAGTGTTTCTTCCCTACCTACCCCATGCCACACTTCTTTAGTATCACTCTTGATTGCTATCTTTTAAAATTATTTCATTATTTTATTACTTCCACCATTGATTCTCTTGGGTTTACTAGACACACTACCGTATAATCTGCAAGCAGAGATAGCTTTATTTCTTTTCTTTCCAGTTTTTATGCCCCTACATTCTTTCATCTGATTGAATTGACTAAAACCCCAATGGCAATGTTAAGTAGAAGAAGAAATAGTATCTTTACCTAGAAGTTTTGAACAGAGTTGAAGTACCAGAGGATGGCCAGATGGAAAGGCGGAAGGCATTCCGTCTAGACTAGAGCTCAGGGCTAGAGGTAGGAATTTAGAAGAGGCAGCACAGCATCCTGTCAAGACCACGGCTCGGAAGCCTAGATGAGCCTCCAGCTCCATCACTGTGGGTCCTCTAGCTGGGTGACCTCGCTGGGGGACCTCAGGCAATTCTTCAAATCTCGTTGTGCCTTGATGTCTCATTTGTGAAATGGCAGTAATCATGATAATGTCTACTTCATAGTACAGTTGTCAGGATCAGATCAGTTCATATGTGTGAGGGCTTGTTATTGTTACTTAAAAGTGAATTAATAAACATGTACTCACACTTTCTCAGTTTTAATTTCTAATATGGCAAAAACAACGATGGATATAACCCACAGAAACAAATGCTTTGGCGGGGGGGGGATGCTCCTCAGTAATTTTTGAGAGTGTGAAGGGGTCCTGATACCAAAAGGCTTGGGAATCACTGCCTTCGTCATACTGGTTGTTAAAAATTGAAATACTTCCAAGCTTGTTGGTAAACATCTGCTGCTCTGAACCTGTCAAATGACCCTCCCTACTCATTCCCCTGGCTCCTCCCACATATCAGCACTGAAGGGTTACTGTGTGGCAGACGGGGCTCCAGGACCCTCGGCTTCAACCTCGTTGGCATCCTTGGTTCCTGACCCTGCTACCCTGCTTGTTCAACATTCTGAATCTCACTCCTACAGAGAAAGCAACTGCATCGCCCTCTGAGCTGAGGTCCATGCAAACCTTTTCTCCACACTCTGTCCTCTTCTCCCTTGCTTCTTCCTGAGACATTTATGTTTGCTATTTGAAAGAATTTCCTGAAAGCAAAAGTGAGATTTTTTTTTTTAAAAGGTAGACATGAGGGCAGCAATAGTGGGCTTTCTTGTGATTCTGATCCCATCACCTTGAGCTGTGTGACTTGGGCGATTGACTGAATCTCTCTGAACTTCAATCTCCTGCTGTACAAAGTGGGGTGACAATATATGTCCCTCTGAGGGTTGTAGTGAGCATGGAAGGTGATCTCTACAAGTGAGCAGCACACAGGCAGGGCTCAGATGTCAGTTACTATTCTATAAATAGCCCCAAATGGAGGACCTGAGCTCCCTGACTTCAAAGATAATGATCTGAATTAAACCACAACATCTCACAAACACTTCCCAGTAACCCAGATACTTTAGACATAGCTCTAACTCCTAGCTAGAGAGAACCTTCCATAGCAGGGTGAGAAGTACACTCATTCCTGAAGATAATGATGGGAAAGCACTGAACTGGGAGTCAGGGCTCCCTTCTACTCCCAGGTTTGCCACAATTGGAGGAATGGCACTCAGCCTCAGTTTCCTTATCAACAAAAGGGGAGATTAGTCTAAATCATCTTTGGGGTTTCTCCCAGCTCTCAGATCCTGGGATCCTATTGAGAGGAATAGTCAACATGTCCTATAATATTTTATTTTGAACCCAAAACACCTGCTTTCTATAAGGCTCAGACTGCTGGGTGGATTTCCCAAGGAATTTGGAGACTGTCTTTGACATTAGGTATATCTTGGGGTTCTTCTCAGATCTGACACAGAAGATGAATGTCTTTAGGTCAAGAACTACACAATTTCTTTATCCAATGCCCCAAACTCTTGATGGACACCTATGTCCCTTGCATAAAGCTTAGTAAATCATCATCTAGAAGTTTCTGTGCTTAGTGAGTTATTCTAATGTTCATCCCCGATCCCCACTGTATAGACGGCCAAGCAGAAGGACACAAAGATGAAGCCATGCACTCAGTGCTGGCTGGGCTGTACGGGTAAACATAACTTGATCTTGATTCATCCACAGAGCAAAGAATCTTATCTCAGACCCTGTCCACATCCTTTTGAAGCCCCTTCCTTTTCCTTATCTTTCACGTTACACAGGCCACAAGGGCCAGATGAGTGCTCTCTCATTTTGAACAAAAACAGAAAAGAACTTTTAAAAAAAAATCACCTTGCCCACAGCCATTTTCACCCACCCACCTTTCCTCCAGCCAGGGGAGTTCTCTCTCACTGCACCCTCTTAGATGCTTTGCCTGGGAATGACGTGTTCTGTAAGCAGATTCAGCCCCGCCTGAGGGCGCCGCTCTCGGTCCCCTGGGGGAGGTGGGCCCTCCGGAGGGGGTAGAAGAGGGGGGAAGATGGGGCAGCCACTGCTGGGTGCGGCTACAGCCCCGGTAGCATCGGGGCGCTCGAGAGAGAGTTTCAGCCTCCACACTCACCCCACTGTGCCCAAATATGCATTTAACAAGCCCCCCAAGCCACGTGTACACACATTAAAGTTTGAGAAGCTCTGCTGTGAACAAGTGAAGCAGAGTCCTACCAGCTGTAGGAAACCGACTTCCCGGCTCAAAGGACCGACTGCCTTCCAGGTGTTGCTATTTCTGGTTAACTCGAGGAACACAAAAATATATCAGCACAAAATTTACCTTAGTTCTATTCCCCTCTAAAAACAAAACAGCAAGACACCAAGGGGTAGCTTTATTTAGGGAGTGGAGTTGAGGTCATATGCGAAATGAGAGAAAGGGTGTCAGGAATCCAGATCCAATCAGGAAGCCCTGGTCTGCACCTCTCGTCTCTCTTAGTGAGTGACAGGCCACTCAGAGGAAGAGAAGGGAGTGCCTCGTTTCACCAAGTTTCTCATCTTTTATTGGACACCCAAGCAGTAGAGGCTGTACGACTGTCCTTCTGGGAGCAGTGGCGGAAAGGAGAGAGCAGACACGCCTAGGAGACAGAAAAGCTGGTCTGAATCCCTCAATCTGTTGCTGTGTAACCTACGAATGCCTAATCTTTCCCTTCCTAGCATGGGCGTGGTGAGATGGAGGAGATGAGCCTCCAGCAATCCAGTGGAGGGAAAACAAAAGGCAAAACAACACAGAAAAAAAAGCGAAGCGTGTCCCAGGGTCCCTCACCCTCAGCCACCTTCCTCCCAGACCTGTGCGGTGACACAGCCCAGAGCAACGTGGCTCTCAATTACTGTCGCTAATGTCAGCTGAAGAAGCCAAAAGCAGTCATGAATTCCTGCATTTCAGTTGAGCAGGGAATTCCTGGAGGCAACAAGCCTACAAATATCCCAAGGGAAGATGCACCTGGGACAGTGTTTCAGGGACAGGGATGGAGGCTGGGTGGGGACAGGGGGTGGGACATATGGGGTCCTGCCTGTGTCTTTCCAGTTACCATTCTTAGCAAAAATTTGAAATAAGAAGTGAAACACCTTCAACATTGGAAGAGCTCAGTTTAACTCTCAATGCAAGTCCCTTGGGAAAATTCCTTGGGATTTTTCAGGATGAATAATAATTACTGGCTCTCTTTCCCCTCTGCCTACATAAAAGGTAGGAGGCAAGACCACATCAATGTTCCTCCGAGCCCATGGTAGGACCCCTCCAGGGGCCCCAGTGTCCCAGCTCTGAGCATTCGCCCCAAGTCCCAACACGAGGTTAGTAGTCTAAACTTTTTCCTCCAATCTGCAGGCAGCACACACTTTCAAAACTCTCAGAAGAGAAAATGACATCCAATCCGGAAATGCACCAATACTTAAAAATGACAGAGAGAAAAACATTTCCCTTCCCACCTTCCAAAAAAAATTCTGCATTTGCCTCCTGAGCTGGGAGAATGGGTCAGAGCTGAGAGCAGAGAATAATTTCTGTTAGAAAGTCAGAGCCTCTGGTGGAAGCAAGAAATAGATCTGGAAAGGTGGGTGCAAGAGTAAAGGCGGAAAGGTGGGTGCAAGAGTAACGGCGGAAAAAACCCGTTTGCTGAATTTCGAGAAATTTTAGAGCTTTTGGAGTAAAACTAGAGAATGAGGGCAGCTGCCATGCTGTGTGAAAATTTGTAAGTGATAATATGGGGAAGGAGGCTGTAAAGACATTTTGCTGAGTCACATAAACAGAACTGTCTTTCAATGTTCCTCTGCAAGATTTCAGGAAAGACAAAGTGTTTTCATCCTTTTTTTTAAGATGTTGCACTGCTGTTTCTTTTACGACACCGCCCTGAGAAGGGCTTTTAAAAATCCCAGATTTATTCCTGTTAAAAGAAACACCACCCACACCCCGGGTCTACCTTTCCTGCACACTCCCCTGCCCCCCAACACACACACTTTCTTCAGGTGATACTTGGAACACTCTTCACATGGTTCCAGGGAAAAGGGTTATAGTCAAGTTCTTTACTAGTTCTTAGCTATAGACCAGGGAAGTTTCAGTGCTTCTAGATTCCAGGAAAGATGCTTTTATAAAAGGAAAGTCTGTGGGAGTAAGAAGTTCTGGAAATTTCTCTTGTCCCCGCATGACCTCCTCAGATGCTTGGGCTAATTTATGATGATCCTGGAAATTTCCATGGCCTAATTTAGAAAAGCATATCATCATGTAAATAGTTTTTAAAGACACAAAGTTGCCCCGAAGGCAATCTGTCTGCCTTCTTTTCAAATTTCTGTGTTTAGAAACTCTCTTGGTTTGTGGTTGAGTCGTCAGATTCCAAATGCGTCTGAGGTCAATCCTTGATTATTTGTGCTAGTGGATAATCACGAGAATTGCTCAGTATACTTCTTAATGATTTTTTTGAAGTAAAATTACATGTAGTGAAATGCACAGATCTGAAGTGTACAATTTGATGAGTCTGGGCTGTTAACCAACATTTCAGAAACGGAGACCTGACTGAAATAAAAAATTGTTAATTGGGGTTTGTTAGGAATGCCCCAGTGACACAGATTCAAGAAGACCTTGAATTGTTTCTCCACCCCCTCCCTCCAACTACAAAATAGGGGACACTTATAAAGGCAAAACCCCACAAGGTTACAGTTGGTGACATGAGTTGTTTATCAAGAATTATAATTGGAGCTGGCAAGCAGTAAGGGTGCTTATTGAGTAAAAAGTGGTTGGGGTCTGAAATGGTTGCATAATTTCAAGGGGAGACCTTGAGACCATAAGGTTGCAGCTGCTGGCAGATATTGTTTTGAAAATGGCTGGTGGTGTCCTTAAGTTTGATGCAGTTCAGAGAAAATTCAAGTTCTCAGTGGTGCAGGGACATGTCTGAGACCGGGTCTTCAATGGCCTCCCAACTTGAACTGTGACAAGTCCATTATAATTTCAATTTGTCATCAGGGCAAAGATGTACACTCATGTTTCCATCCCCCTACTGTCTCCTTCCAATCAATCCCCACCCACCACAAGCAACCACTACTTTGAATTCTTTCTGCATACTAGTTTTGTCTTTTCATAAACTTCATATAAATGGAATCAAACAGTGTGTGTATTTTGTGTCTGTCTTCTTTTGTTCAACATAATGTTTTTGAGATTATTCAAAGCTACTATAAATGTTTTGCTTAAGTCTTTTTGTAGGCATGTGCTTTCACTCCTCCTAGATAAATACCAAGGAGTGGAACGGCTGGATCATAGGGCAGGTATATATTTAACTTCATTTTTAAAACTTTGAGTTTTGGCATTATTTTACACTCCCAACAGTAATGGAAGTGAGTTCCAGTAGCTCCTTGCCAACATTTGGTGTTGTCAGTCTTTCATCCATTTTACCCATTCTAATGGACTATTTCATGGTGGTTTCCAATTTGCTTTTTCTTGATATCTAATGATGTCTTCAGCACATTTTCAAGTGCTTATTGATAATCAGATATCTTCTTTGGAGAAGTGACCATTCAAGTCTTTGCCCACTTACTTATTGGGTTGTTTGACTTTTAGTATTGATTTGTATTTCTTTGTATAATGTGGACACAAGTCTTTTTGTCAGATATATGTGTTGCAAAGATTTTTCTCCCAGTCTACCTGTATCATTCATTTTTTTCATTTTCTTAATGTCTTAGGAAGAGCAGAAGTTTTAAATTTACTATTATTTTATGGTTAGTGCTTTTTGTGTCTTCCCTAGGAAATCTTTGCCTATCCCTAGCTTGCAAAGCTATTTGCCTTTATGTTCTTTTAGAAACTTAATAGTTTTATCTTTTATGTTTACATCTATAATGTATGGATTTGGTGTATGGATGGATCTTTTATGTTTAAATATATAATAAAATTAATTTTTGTATGTGGAGTGAAGTTCTTTTTTCCCTATACAATTATCATTTGTTCCAGAAGCATTTGTTGAGATTTTCCCTTCCCTCATTGAATTGTCATGGTGTGTTTGTAAAAAATCACCTGAATATACCTATGTCAGTCTATTTCTGGATTTTCTATTCTGTTCCATTAGCCTATTTGTCTATCTTTTATCAGTATGTACTGTCTTGGTCATTGAAGCTTTATAGAAAGTCTTGATATCAGATGATGTGAATCCTCCAAATTTGTACATCATTTTAAGATTGTCTTAAAATTCTAGGTCTTTGTGTCTTGCCAAATTTCTACCAAAAAGTGTGTTGGATTTTTTTTTATTGTAATTGCATTGAGTTTATTGATCAATTTAAGATAAGTTGACATCTTTAAAAAAAAAAACTCCCGGGGCTTCCCTGGTGGCACAGTGGTTGGGAATCCGCCTGCCAATGCAGGGGACATGGGTTCGTGCCCCGGTCCGGGAGGATCCCACATGCCGCGGAGCGGCTAGGCCCGTGAGCCACAACTACTGAGCCTGCGTGTTTGGAGCCTCTGCTCCACAACAAGAGAGGCCGCGATAATGAGAGGCCCGCGCACCGCGATGAAGAGTGGCCCCCGCTTGCCACGACTAGAGAAAGCCCTTGCACAGAAACGAAGACCCAACACAGCCATAAATAGATAAATAAATAAATAAATTTATTAAAAAAAAAACAAACTCCCAATCCATAAACATTGTGCATTTCTCCATTTATATAATTCTTTATGTTAGCAGTGTTTCAGAACTTTCAGTTTAAAGGCCTTGCGAGTTTTCAGTAAATTTATTCCTGAGTATGTTATGTCTTTTCATACTATTGTAAATGGGATTGTTTTAAAATTTTTAATTTTCTAATTGGTGGCTCACAGTATAACCACAAGTGATTTTTGTATATTGAGATTGCTAAATTTGCTAAGTTCTCATAGTTATTTTGGAGATTTCTCAGTAATTTCATGTAACCAACCAAGTCATCTATGACTAATGTTTCTTACTTTGAAATCTACTCTCTGATATAAATATAGCCACACCTGGCAACAGATGCCTGTTTTTGTAAATAAAATTTGGTATAACTATTCTTCTCTCAGTCTCCACAGCAGAGAGTTGGTTCTAAGTCACAGGGTCCTGCCCTGTTCATATTCAGCCCAGCTGCTGGATTAAAACCCCAAAGAGTATCCTCACACACACTTCTGCCCCGCTCCTCTCTAGAGCCCCATCCCACAAATTCCACCCATGCCAGCAGCCTAGGGCTCTGATTTTTTTCCCTCTTCAGGTCAGTGAGGCCACCACTCTGCTGGCTCCACTTTGGTGCTACCTGGCAGGAAAGTGCCCCAGGAGGAAAGCCATGGCAATGGTGGGCTCACTTCATGTGCTTCCTTCCTCTCAAATAATGCTGTGCTGCATTGCCCGTTGCTAAATGCCTGCAAATGCTTTTTCACATATTTTGTCTGGTTTTAAAGTTGTTTTCAGCAGGAAGATAAATTTTGTCATGGTCGGAAGCAGAAGTCCTCATGGGCTGTTTTTCTTTTTCCCTTCAATTATTTTATCTAGCTCAGGGAATGTCCATTGTGTGCTTGTAAGTTGTTCTTTTTTAACAGTTTTAGGTTCACAGTAAAACTGAGCAGAAGGTACAGAGATTTCCCATATACTCCTGACATCACACATGCACAGCCTCCCCCATTGTCACATTATCAACATCCCCCACCAGATTGCACGTTTGTCACCATTGATAAACCTACACTGATGCATCATCATTGCCCAAAGCCCATAGTTTACATTAGGGTTCACTCTTGGTGTTGTATATTCTATGGGTTCGGACTAATAGGTATCCATTATTATGGTGTCCTACAGAGTAATTTCACTGCCCTAAAAATCCTCTGTGCTCCACATATTCATCCCTTCCTCCTCCCTAACCCCTGGCAACCTACCAATTCTTTTTACGACCTTCATAATTTTTCCTTTTCTAGAGTGTCATATAGTTGGACTCATACAGTGTATAGCCTTTTAAGATTGTCTTCTTTCACTTAGTAATATGCATTAAAGTTTCCTCTATGTCTTTTCATGGCTTGAGAGTTCATTTCTTTTTAGCACTGAGTAACATCCCATTGTCTGAATGTACCACAGTTTATTTATCCACTCATTTACTGAGGGACATCTAAGATTGCTTCCAAATTTTGACAATTATTAATAAAGCTGCTAGAAACATCCATGTGCAGGTTTTTTTGTGGACTCAGCTTTTCAACTCCTTTGGGTAAATACCAAGAAGCATGATGGCGGGATGGTACATTAAGAGTATGTTTAGTTTTGTAAGAAACTGCCAAAACTGTCTTCCTAAGTGTCTGTACCATTTTGCTTTCACATCAGCAATGTATGAGGGATTCTGTTGCACCACATCCTCACCAGCATTAGGTGTTCTGAACTTTGGTCATTCTAAAGGTGTGCAGTGGCATCTTATTGTTGTTTTAATTTGCATTTCCCTGATGACATGATGTGGAACATCTTTTCATATACTTATTTGCCATCTGTATATCTTCTTTGGTGAGCTGTCTGTTCAGGACTTTGGCCCATTTTTTTCAATCAGGGTTCTTATTGTTGAGTTTTAAGAGTTCTTTGTATATTTTGGATAACAGCCCTTTATCATATAAATATTTTCTCCCAGTCTGTGGCTTGTCTTTCCATTCTCTTGACAGTGTCTCCTAAGAGCAGAAAAATTTTTTTTTCCGTTAAATCAGGATTTATTTTTTTTAAAGCATATGGTAACAAGAAAATAACACAAAAACAAACACCGTACTCCTCTTTTTTGTTTGTTTTGTTTTACTTGTTTTTACTGAAGTATAGTTTATTTACAATGTTGTGCCAATCTCTGGAAATTTTTTTATTTTAATGAGGTCCAGATTCTCAATTCTTTTTTTCATGGACTGTGCCTTTGGTGTTGCATCTAAGAAGTTGTCACCAAACCCAAGGTCATCTAGACTTTCTCCTATATTATTTTCAAGGAGTTTTATAGTTTTGTGTTTTACTTTTAGGTCTGTGATCCATTTTGAGTTAATTTTTGTGAGGGACATAAGATGTGTGTTTAGTTTTTTTTTTTTTTTTTTTTTTTTTGCATGTGGATGTCCAGTTGTTCTAGCACCATTTGTTGAAAAGACTGTCTTTGCTCCATTGTATTGCCTTTGCCCCTTTGTCAAAGATCAGTTGTTCTATTTCTGGACTCTCTATTCTGTTCCACTGATCTATCTGTCTATCCTTTCACCAATACCACACTGTCTTGATTAATGTAACTTTATAGTGAGTCTTGAAGTCAGGTAGTATGTCGTCCAACTTTGCTCCTTTCAGTCAATATTGTGTTAGCTATTCTGAGTCTTTTGTCTCTTCATATAAACTTAGATTCCGTTTGTTGACATCCACCAAACAAGTGGCTGGGCGTTTTATTGGGATTGCCTTGAATCTATAGATCAAGTTGGGAAGAACTAACATATTGACAATATTGAATCTTCCTATCCATGAACATGGAATATCTCTCCATTTATTTATTTATTTCATCAGAGTTTTATGGTTTTTCCTCATGTAGATCTTGTACATAATTTTTTTTTTTTTTTTTTTACTTATACCCAAGTACTTCATTTTGGGGGTGCTAATGTAAATGGTATTGTGCTTTTAATTTCAATTTCCTCTTGGTCATTGCTGGTATTTAGCAAAGAGGTTGACTTTTGTATATTAGCTTTGTATCTTGTAACCCTGCTGTAATCACTTATTAGTACGAGGAGGTTTTATTTTTGGTCTATTCTTTCAGATTTTCTACATAGATAACATGTCTTCTGCAAACAAAGACAGTTTTGTTTCTTCCATCCCAATCTGGATACCTTTTATTTCCTTTTCTTTTCTAACTGCATTAGCTAGGACTTCCAATATGATGTTGAAAAGCAGTGGTAAGAGGGAACATCCTTGCCTTGTTCCTTCATTTGGCTTTTCTGATTATTACACACATCTTGTTTTAGCAACAGATTTACCTTCCGATACTTAAATTGTTGGTTGGTATTGACGTATGATAAGTGCCAGCGAATGGTATTGATGATATGGGCTGTAGGGAGAGATGAACTTTTGCAGGAGTTAAGGGTTAAGGTAAAACTCAGCCCAGTTTCTATCTGGACATTTTCTTTTTCTGGACAGGAAAAAAAGGGAGCGGAACTAGTACCTATTCTTTTTCTTTTTCTTTTTTAATTAATTTTATTGAAGTACACTTGATTTACAGTGTTGTGATCATTTCTACTGTACAGGAAAGTGGTTCAGTTATACATACATATATACATTCTTTTTCATGTTCTTTTCCATTATGGTTTATCACAGGATATTGAATATAGTTCCCTGTGTCATACAGTAGGACCTTGTTGTTTATCCATTCTATATATGATAGTTTGCAACTGACTAGCATCTATTCTATGCCTATTATGTGCCAGGTGCTCTGCGAGTTACCTTAATATGTTATTTCATGTAATATTTAAAAGAAATCAGTAAAATAATTATTATACCCATTTTACAAAAAAGGAAGCCAAGTCTTAGATAAGTAAAAACAATAAAGCTGTATAGCTAGTAACCTGGTAGAACTACAACTTAGAAACCCATCCTTCTCCCCTTTCCACCATGCTGTGTTTCTTGCCTTATTATGATTATTATAATTCCTGGAATTTACATTATGTTACATGTTCCTCTACAACTGCTGGCCCAGTGAGCCATTCAAACTGCTTTTGTTTAGTCCCTTCTTGGTTAGAGGTGGGACAAGCTGTCCAGGTTCACCTCACCTTCTTAAGGGTGTCAGGAGGGTCCTGCATCTTGGATGGGGGTGGTTTCCAGGATGACAAGATGCTGGGCAGACTGTGAGGGCTCACAGAAGGTCTACTCCACCCCGAGTGATTAATAGACGATCGGCAGATGGTCCTCTGCCAGCAGCAAGTGCAGCAACCTGCCTGGACCCTGTGCCCGTTTGCTGGGTGGCGAGGCCAGCTGTGGGAGCCCCGGCTGCCTCCCTTTTTTCTGTTTCCTGTGGTCCTTCCTGTCTGCTTCCTTTATCCAGCCTGTGACTTTTTCCTGAAAAATCTCATCTCTTGAAGCAGGAGAGTTTGTCGCGAGATATACAATGGAATCATTGCTCTGATGAGACCAGCACCTTCTCCTCCCATAATAGTTGGATGTTCAGCCACTTTTTTGAGGGTCTTTAGTGGGAAGCCAGAGACCATTTTTGGGGGCGAGGGAGGGCCAGGTCTTCGTGGTGTGAGAAGGAATTTGGTAAACTTAGAGGTGGGTTGGTGGGTGAGAAACACACATTTCCTACTCACCAGACATTGAGTGAAGCACTTTACAAATATTTCTTCAAAAAAAACCTTACAGAATCATTAATTACAGAAAGTCAGACAATCTTTATTTCCTTCAAAGTATGTCTCACAGACACATTTCATCCCTCGATTAAATCCATGTGGTTCGTCCCTCCCTTTCCTCATATCCCTTGTGCCCCCTCATTCTATACTTGCTCGGCAGGAGGCATATTCAGAATAAAACCTCATTCGTTTCCATTCATTTAGTTTAAAAGACATTGTAGTTTGGAGATGAACTTGGCTGAAGTTAAATTTTGAACCATCTCTGATATGAAGGTTTCTAAAGAAACTTCAACAGCCTTAGTTTCTCTCCAGGAAACAGTGGGGTACATACAAACCCCTTAAATCGAGCGAAGGAACGTGTGATTCAATCATATGCCCACGTTTGGAAGCTCCTGGACTCCTAAGGTGCCTTTTTGTCTTGGCAGATGCTTGTGTTGAAGACCCACCGAGTCTCAGAAACGCCACGTTCAAGGTCCTCAGGTACGAGGTGGGCACCATGATAAACTGTGACTGCAAGAAAGGCTTCCGCAGAAGGTCGCCCTTCATGCGCTGCACGGGAAACTCCAGCCACTCTGCCTGGGAAAACAGATGCCACTGCGACAGCACCTGTAAGTGTTTCCATTTGTAACCCCGGAAGGAAGGAGAAAAACTGTAGCAAAGAGGGAGGCAGGGCTTCAACTATTATTCGCACAGCCCTACAGACAAAAACTGGCTGCCCCATCTACGTGAAAACTAATGTTGGTGGTTCCCAGAATAGTCATTCACTGAACAGATATTGAATGAGTGTCTCCTAGTTCCAAGACCTGTTCCAGGTACTTGGGGATATGACAGACCCAGCCCTCAAGGAACCTATACTTCGGGGGAAGGGAGGGAGGACAGACATTACACTAATAATTACTAAACAACTAAAAATAATTCTAGTTCACAATGATGTGAATGTAGCTCGTGTCACTGAACTGTACACTTAAAAATGGTTACTATGGTAAATTTTATGTTATGCATATTTTATCACAATTTTTTTATTGAAGTATAGTTGATTTACAATGTTGTGTTAGTTTCAGGTGTACAGCAAAGTGATTCAGTTTTGTGTATACACACACACTTTTTCAGATGCTTTTCCATTATAGGTTATTACAAGATATTGAATATAGTTCACTGTGCTTTACAGTAAATCCTTGTTCCTCATCTATTTTATATATAGTAGTGTGTATCTGTTAATCCCATACTCCTAATATATCCCTCCCCCACTTTTTCCCTTTGGTGACCATAAGTTTGTTTTCTATGTCTGTGAGTCTGTTTCTGTCTTGTAAATAAGTTCATTAGCACTATTGATTAGATTCCACACATAAAAGATATCATATGATATTTGTGCTTCTCTGACTGACTTATTTCACTTAGTATGATAATCTCTAGATCCATCCATGTTGCTGCAAATGGCATTATTTCATTCTTTTTTATGGCTGAGTAGTATTCCACCATATATATACATATATACACACACACACACACACACATACACACATATACTACATCTTCTTTATCCATTCATCTGTCGGTGACATGTTGCTTCCATGTCTTGGCTATTGTAAATAGTGCTGCTATGAACATTGGGGTGTACGTATCTTTTCGAATTAGAACTTTCGTCTTTTCTGGATATATACCCAGGAGTGGGACTGCTGCATCATATGGTAGCTCTACTTTTAGTTTTTTAAGGACATCCATACTGTTCTCCATAGTGGCTGCACCATTGTCATTGCTTTAGGAGGGCCTCTCTCTAGCTTTTAAATGAACTGCCTTGGGAAACAGAGGAGTGGGCGGGCTGTTGAATTAATAGCTCCTCTCACTGCCACACTCACCCCCACGTACAGTGTTGACGGGGTTGACGGCCAGAATGGAGTCCCTTTTGGAGAGACACACAGACACAAACAATTCCACCAGAAAAATCTCAGCTCCTTCAGAAACACATTGTAGGCCATTGACATCATGTACAGAAAACCTGACTGACAGGCCAGTGCTGCACTGGCCGTGAACAGGCCCCCTGAGAGCCCCCCAAGGGCAGGGTGTGTGGGGCTCATCTTTATAAGCCCAGTATCCCCCGATATTGCCTGGCACATCACAGGCCCTAGAAAGACGCTCTTTTTGAGCAAATGAATACACGAAGAGTGTGTTGTCTTTTAAACTTTTGTGAAGCTCTCTTCTTCATTCTATCCATACTCTCTAGCCTCCCCTAAGACCCCAGGAAAACAAGTTACTCCTGGACTCAAAGAACAGAATGAAGAAAAAACCACAGAAATGCAGAGCCAAATGCAGCCCATAGACCAAGCTAACCTTCCAGGTGAGAGGGGACCCATTCTCTTGCAGGTATAGGATGTGTGCCCCAAAGGAGGAGGATCTGTCCTGCTGTCCTCTTTCCTAAGGATGTCATGTGGACAAGAACTATTGTGTAGTGTCTGCAGGCTGTTTGCTCAGCATTTCAAGCCACTCTTACAGCAGCCAACCTGGGCTCTGGGTTGCCTCCGGGTTTGGGAACTGGCCAAATAGAACTCAATTCAATTCAATTCAACTCACTTCATTTCAATTCAATTCAAAAAGCATGTTTGGGGACAAACTGTGCCAGGCACTGCGGCCAGACAATACAAACCTGAATAGAAGGTCATCCCTGCCCTCAAAGAGATGCTGTGTTTTCCCCTTAAGTACAAGGCAGTGAACTCCAAGCCAAGCAATTTACTTCCAGACATTTCTTACAGGACAGGGTTATGAAGTGGGCAGTGCCACACTGGTGCCTCTGGAAGCTGCGGACAAACACCTCCTAGCTAATGGGCTGTGGCCCAGTGAGTTGCTGCCCCAACTTTCCAAAGTTAATAATGTTGAAGTCAAGCCATAACATCAGAAAGAAAGAGAGCGCATTAGGAAAACCTGAGCCTTGTTGGGGACCAGCTGACCTTACAAGACCCCATGGTCCTACGCTAATTTGATAACCTTACGAAGAACTTTACGACCTTGTATATAATCTCATTTGAACCTCAGAAGCCAGTGAGTCAGGGAGCAGGAAATATTACTTCAATTCACTGAATAAATTGAGACACAGAGACATTTAAAGACTTGGCTAAACTCACATAACAGGACTGAAATAAGGCCTCGGGTCTCCTGAATTAGAACAGGGATCTTGCTACTAATTATTTAAACTAGTCTGAGTTTATTTTCATCTTCTATTAATTAAAAAAATAAAAACCCAATGACTAATCCAAGGACTACGCTGCAACATGCTGTTTCCAGCCCTTTTCACTCTGACTTTGTGCTGGAACAAGGTTTCTGAACACATTTAATTATTTGTTTCTCCCTGTTTCTCCCGCATCACCTTCCACAATTACTGAAAGCTTTCTCAAGAGGTCAAAGTTTACTGTCCTTACTCAAGAGATAACCAGCTGGCTCTGGCTAAGGGATACTTCACGGATTGTCTTAATGTGGAGGTTTTCACTTGAAAGAAGCAAACCCAATTCAAATGGGTTCAGACGGTTATGAATTTTACTGACTGTAAGGCAATTTGATTCTGAGACTGAAACACACGTTCAGTCATGATTTGCAAGGTGCTGCACTGAGCAGACCACCCAGGACGGGACCACTCGGCCTCCTGCTGCAGAGGGTTACAGAGGGTGCTGGGAAATGTTATATGGGTCCTTGGGGTTGTGGAAGGTCAGAGCATATATGCAGTTTCACACTTCTGGGCTTAAAGGGACCTGTGGTCCATATGTCCAGATTTGGTGGGGGCGGGGGGGTGGATTCTGGGATTAAATCAGAGCAGGACATGATGTCTGAGGTTAAAGGTCAGCCAGGTTTGGGTTTTAGTTGGGTGAGTGGAAAGTTACTGGGCATGGGAGTTTTCAGAGCTCTTAAAAGGGCCCACCTGGGTCAAGCTTCAGGCATGGCTTGATCAGGGATCAGGCTCCATTTCTCCAAGATCATCTCAGTGCTCCCCTCCTCCTGGCTTTGGGTTTGTCCCCAGTCCTTCTGCCGCGGCCCCAAGATGACCACCAGCTGCAACTCACTTAGCAGTGGGGATCCAGAAGGTCTCCACATTTCATTGGCCCAGATTGGCTTGAGCCTGCCTTTAGCCCTAAACTGAGACCACCGTTCGCACGCCTGTCTACTTATCAAATCTCTCACCATCAGCAGAAGTAATTGCTCATTCCTCTGCATTCTGAGAGCAAGCGTCTGTCTCTTGGCTGTCATCCTCACCACGTTCTGCCTGTATGTGCTTCCTTACCAGATCCACTGTCTGCTCCTTGCAGGGGGACTGGGTCTTTATGCCTTTTCACCACGTGTCTAGCAAAGGTCCTAACACGTAGATGTTATCAATACTTACTGGAAGGAAGGAAGGAAGGAAGGCAGGGAGGAAGGGGACAAAGAAAAGAGTAAGAACCATGGTCCAGTCTCTAGGAAGAGGCAACCTGGACTCACAATGTCTCCCCAACTTGCCTTTGGAATTTCCTTGCCCTCTTCCAGGTCACTGCAAGGAGCCTCCACCATGGGAACATGAACGTGAACCTTTGAAGAGAATTTACCATTTCATGGTGGGGCAGACGGTGTACTACCAGTGCACTCAGGGATTCAGGGCCCTACAGGGAGGCCCTACCAAGAGCACCTGCAAGATGATCTATGGGAAGATGAGGTGGACCCAGCCCAAGCTTGAGTGCATAAGTGAAAGGGAGAACAGTCAGTTTCCAGGTATGGAGATGCCCCCCGCCAGGTCTACCACCTTGCTGCTTCCGTCGGGCGGACCAGGCTGGAATCCCTGACCCACCCGCTACGTGACCTTGGGCAAGTCTCTTCCTCTCTTGGGGCCTCTGTTTTTTCTCATTCTAGAAAATAGACTAGATAAACTCCAAGGTCTTCATCACCTGAGGTCCCCTGTACCCTGATGGGGATAAATAGCAGGAGACGGAAGAGGAAGAAAGGTCTTCCGAAGCCCCCCTGGGTGCTACCTCACTGGCGATCCTGCTGCCCCCTTTTCTAGCTGATCCTGAAATTTTCCTTCTGCCTCTAAGCTACCAAGACTTCCTCATTCAAAAAGGAAAGTCCACATGCCATGCACACATTTCCAACTTGCTGATACATAATGGAAATCCATTATTTGTGCCATGCCACACCATTAGCATGCCCCCTCCTCTTGTGTGAGTTCCACCTGAGCTTTGCCAAAGTGCACATGTGCAGGGAAGGGACTTTTCAAGCACAAACACACATGCACACGCATGCACGCTCATTCACACACGCAGACAAGCCACCTACGTTGAGGTCTTCTGCTATTTTCATTCTGAAATCGTCTTACTATTTCTACAATCAAAAGTCACTTCCATTTGACCCTAAGTGTTAGTGGTTTCTTTGCTCACCCTGGTTTCCCAGACCCCACGTCTCCCTCTTGGATCTTCTAGGGGGGCTGCTGTGTTTCTTTCCCATAGCCTGACCCCCATGAGCCACACTGCACGCCAGGCGTGTCCACGAGCAATGGGGAACCTGTCACAGAGAAAAGCTCTCCTTTTGAGCATTTCTACTTCGTTTAATGGTTCGATGGTATTTGTATTATGATGACCCGTTTCCAAGCCACAGAAGGAAACCAGAGCTGAGTAGGCAGCGTGGGTAGAAAGTTGCTCAGAGTTCTGTAGAAAGCCAGGGTCAGGGTCACAAAATTCCCTCCCTCCTGCTCTGCTGCGGCCACTGAGCCACTTCGCTGGGACCCTAATGGGGAACCGAGAACTGAGACTCACACCTCAGCTAGTGCATCTGGGGTCAGCTGAGGGGGCTAGGGAGGGGGTGGACATGAGACCTCCACTCGCACCTTCTGTTCCACAAGCATCCTTACTCTCTCCTCCAGGTGATGAAGAGCCTCAGGAGAGCACAGATGTTCCACCTGGCAGTGAAACTTCTTTTCCCTTAACAACGAGGATGGCAGGTACCACAGGTACAGCTGGAGTTTCTTGGAAGATAAAAGGTTGGCTATTAAACCATGATGCAGGATAAGGGGAGGAGTTGGCCTGGAGCTGCCCGTAGGTGCTAGAGATGATCACACACCTGCGTGCAACCTCCCAGTCCTCAAACACTGCCAGTGTCGGAGGAGAAACAGGATGAGGGCGGCACCTCGAGGCAGAAGAACGAAATGTTCAAATGTTGGCCCCAGGCTCCCCTGGTCTGTCCTAGCTCTCCAGTAGCCTCCGAGCCCCCAGCCCCGAGAAGCCTGGACTCTCCCAGCCCTGTGCAGCCCCACGACCAGCAGTGACTAGCACCCTTCTCTCTCGTTTGCACAGATTTCCAAACACCCACAGAAGTGGCTGCGACCATGGATACGTTCATATTTACAACCGAGTATCAGATCGCAGGTGGGTAGTGACAAAACGTGCACCAGACAGAGACCAGGGGACGTTTGCTTGGTGGGTTGGTGAGTTGCTTGGTTAGTTACTATAAACTAGCTCTTTACGCTATATAATGCTTATAAAAGTCAAAGACGAATCCAGATAGTAACATGACTCGGAATCACAGGCACCGGTTGTAGTGAGTTAGGAGTGAGGTCTCAAACCAGCCTCAGCCAGTGCCTCCTGACCAGATCCTAGAGGACGAAATACCCGGCACCTGCGTGTGAGGGGAGGTCAGGGTGCGGGGATGTGGTAGAACCAGCGGAAGAGAAGAAGCATGCCATCAACACTCCAGGTGTTTCCTGGTGGGAGGCAAAAACGGGCTTTGAGAAAAAAACAAAATAAAGACCAAAACCAAGCTCTTAGAAACAGAGCAGAATGCTGGTGACCAGGGGCTGGAGGTGGGGTAAATGGGGAGGCGGGTGTCAGAGGGCACAAACTTCCAGTGAGAAGAGGAGCAAGTCTGGGGATCGAACGTAGAGCGTGGTGATCACAGCTAACAACGCTGTATTGCAGACTTGAAAGTTGCTAAGAGTAAATCTGAAATGTTCTTGGCCCAAAAAAGAAATGGTAATTACAATACATTTTGCAATGTATAAGTGTATCAAAGCAACACATTGCACACCTTAAACTTAGACAATGTTACACGTCAATTATATCTCATAAGGGGCGGGGGGTGAGTGGAGAAAAACAGGATTTGAGGCACGTCTAAGACACATAGACAGATGGATGTATGGATAACTTGACAGTTTCAGGACCACAGGAAAGCAGCATCTGGGAAATAGAACACTTTCAGGAGATGCTAAGTGTTTATCATGTATCTTTATATTTCAACATTTCTTTTACCCATCGCGGGCCTCACTCACGTCCTCTTTAACTGAGGCCGGGACTCTGAACCTTTCTGAAGAGGGTGCCTGTCAGCTGCTCCCCGCGGAAAGAGTGGAGCCCCCCTGCGGAAAGGCTTGTGCCCTTCCAGTCCACACCCCCGGCCCTGGTCCTGGAGCCTCCAGGGAAACTCTGCCTGGAGGGAGCCGCGTTCTGAAAAGGGGAGGCACAATCCGCAGCTCTCACCTCTCCGCGAGCCCTTTGCTGGGGGCGGGGACGGATACAAGGGGGCGGGCTCTCAGCCCCGGGGGCCCCCTTCCCTGACCTGCCTGTCCGTCCACAGTGGCCGGCTGCATCCTGCTACTCATCAGCATCCTCCTCCTGAGCGGCCTCACCTGGCAGCAGAGATGGTGAGTCCCGGGTGAGCGAGGAAGCCCCGCCCACGCTGGGGGGAGGGAGCGCCGCGCAGGAAAGCACCAGGGCAGGGACCCCCTCCCCCCAGCCCACCCACTTCCTCCCTCACCACCAGGGGTTTGGGGAGCAGCAGAGGGAGAACTGGCCAGTGCATGTCTTCCCAGAGTCGACCCACAGAATTACAGCGGCAGGGAAATGGGAAAGCCAAGGAAGCGAACATCCACTGAGCGCCTACTGTATGCCAGGGTCCATGCTTATCTTGCGAACATTATGGCAACCTGAAACCTTTGCTACAGCAGCTCCGGCAGGTTAAGCAACGTGGACAAGGTTGCACAGCAGAGGCCCAAACTGCAACCTCTGTCTAGTGCCCAGGACCTCTTTGCCCCTGTCAGCCGGCAGCAGAGAACCAAGGGCAGCGTCCGCCCTGGTCCTCTCCTGCGCTCCCCACCCCCCAATGCAGATGCTCACACCAGAGCCCCCTAGACCGGGAACCTGACCCACGCGACCCCACGTGTGGACTTATTTGCATTAACTCTCCCCCGCTGCAGAGGAGAACAACCTGGAGAGATTTTAAAAATACCAATGCTTGGGTGGGCCCCAGACATCAGTACTTTTTTTTTTTTTAATTGAGATAAAATTCTTCATTTTAACCATTTTAAAGTGTGTAATTCAGTGGTTTTCAGCACTGTTGTGATACACCACCAGTATCTAATTCCAGAACATTCCATCACCCCAAAAAGAAAACCCACATTTCCCAATTCCCCATTCCCCCTGCCCCATTCCCTGGCCACCACCGATCTACGTTCCATCTCTATGGATTTGCCCGTTCTGGACATTTCATGTAAATGGGACCATGTACGTACTATATGCCCTGTTGTTACTGGGATGTTAGTACTTTTTAAAAGCTCCTCAGTTGCATCTAATACATACACATCCAGTTTAGATAACCCCGAGCTGGACCCGTGGTTCTGAAACGTGAGTGCCTCAGAATCTCCCAGGGGAGCTTGTTTTTTTTAATTGAAGTACAGTTGATTTACAGTGTTTCAGGTTTACAGCAAAGTGATTCAGATACATATAAATACACGTATATATACTTTTTCAGATTCTTTTCCATTATAGGTTATCACAAGATACTGAATATAATTCTCTGTGCTATACAGTAGGTTTTCATTGTTTATCTATTCTATATATAGTATCTGTTAATCCCAAATTCCTAATTCCCTGTGGGCTTCTTAAAGCAGAGCCTGCCAAGCCTACCCCCAAAGTCCCTGATTCAGCAGGTCTAGGGTGGGGCCTGAAATTTTACATGTCTAACAAATGCCCAGGTGATGCCAATGCTGCTGGTCCAGGGACCAAACTTTGAGACCCACTGCACTAACAGTGTTAAGAATCAAGAGAGTGAAATCATTTCACACACACACACACACACACACACACACACACACACACAGAGTCAGTCTCTTCCTCCCTTTAGACAGAGGACTATGGAGACCTAGCTTGTCACTCTCCCCACCTCCCAGGGCATCCCCTACCCGCTCCGCACCGAGTGCACTCTGCCAACCCTGATATAAACCCCCCAGAAGACCCTGAGAAGATAGAGTCACCCCCCCCACCCCCGCCAAGAACCAAAGCCCTCCGACCCCACAGCCTGCCTAGCCAGAGAGAAATCATCAGATTCTTCCATTCTTTTTTTTTTTTTTTTTTTTAAATTTATTTATTTATTTATTTATTTGTTTTTGGCTGTGTTGGGTCTTCGTTTCTGTGCGAGGGCTTTCTCTAGTTGCGGCAAGCGGGGGCCACTCTTCATCGCGGTGCGCGGGCCTTTCACTATCGTGGCCTCTCGTTGCGGAGCACAGGCTCCAGACGCGCAGGCTCAGTAGTTGTGGCTCACGGGCCCAGTTGCTCCGCGGTATGTGGGATCTTCCCAGACCAGGGCTCGAACCCGTGTCCCCTGCATTGGCAGGCGGATTCTCAACCACTGCACCACCAGGGAAGCCCTTCCATTCTTATCTTGATCGTCAGGCCCACGATAAACTCCTGGTTTTCCTTGTGTCAATTAAAAAGCACAAATGATTGCAACGCAAAGGAGAAACCCTCTAGGGTTGTTGTGTTAGGAATTATTCGCATACCCGGCAACCTACCAATCCCTCTACGTGTTAGCTGATTCCTGAGGCGTTTTTATAGGATTCCGTGAGATGATGCAGGTAAATTGCCCAAGACGTTATCTTTACCCCACACACAGATTCTCTCCTTCCCTCACTGACAGGACCTAATACCTATCAAGGATCTTTGTATTTGGTAGCTTAAAGACCCAAACCTTCGGACACAAAAGGATGAAGCTATTTGGGAGTGGGAAAGGTTTGGACTTGATGTTGTGAAACCAAGAGCTGCCTGAAACTATATGAGTTTCCAAGATCTCCCAGAATTGCAATCTTCCAGGAGACCTAGACAGACACCTCAAACTGACCCAGAGAGCTGGTCCCAAAGCCTTCCTAGAATTGAATTTCATCTGCTCGTGCCCTCTTGTGGCCAAACAGAAATACTACATTTGATTTTTTAAATTTTTTAAAGCAATTACTAGGTGCTGACTTACACCAGCTCCTGAGAACCAAAAGCTAGATGTTCTGGAATTTTGAGAACTGCTTTTAAGCATAGCCATTATTAAAAATTAAAGTATATAAACTTACAGTTAAATACATTATATTAAAAACAAAATCAGGGACTTCCCTGGTGGTGCAGTGGTTAAGAATCCACCTGCCAATGCAGGGGACAAGGGTTCGATCCCCGGTCCGGGAAAATCCCACATGCCGCGGAACAACTAAGCCCGTGCGCCACAACTACTGAGCTTGCTCTCTAGAGCCCACGAGCCACAGCTACTGAACCCATGAGCCTAGAGCCTGTGCTCCACAATAAGAGAAACCACCGCAATGAGAAGCCCACGCACAGCAACGAAGACGCAATGCAGCCAAAAATGAATAAATAAATAAATTTATTAAAAGAGAAAACAAAGTTAATAAGTACTCAAAATTAATCACTTTCTAATTGTTTTACTGCATTTTACTACTTTATTCTCAGGGTTATTTGCATCTGTGTATCTGTATTGAGGAAATACTATCTATATGATGGTTTTATATTGCACGTCTCTTCCCAACTCTGTATTCAAGGTAGCTTGAAAGTGGGAGTGGTGGGAGTTTTTACACCATGGAAACGGGCAGCCTTTTTCAGAGAGCTGGTTGTTAAACATTTGCCAACACACCAGTTCTTGGAGCCTTGCCCCATGGGAGCTCTGAGCAAGTTAGGAAGTAACCAGATGTTCCCATGGGCTGAGGAAGGGCTGGGGAAGCCTAGGATTGTACTGTCTGATAGCGTTGCCACTAGCCACGTGTGGATATTTAAGTTTAAACTTAAATAAATTAAATACAATTAAAAATTAGGTCTACGCGTTGCACTAGCCACATTTCAGGTGTTTGATAGTCACACGTGGCCGTGTTATTAGACAACATAGATACAAAACATTCCCATCACCACAGGAAGTTCTTATGGTACAGCGCCAGCTAGAAAACTAGGAGTTTTCAATTCATGAAAACCCCTTAGCACAGCTAGTTGGTTTTATTATTCCTTTTATGTAGCTATTGTCTTCCATATACTTCCAAAAAAATTTGATATGATATCTCCTACATAGATGCTGGTCAAAGGGTACAAACTTGCAGTTAGAAGATGACTAAGTTCTGGGGAATCTAATGCACAGCAGAGGTGATCATAATCAACAACATTGTATTATATACTTAAAAGTTGCTAAGAGACTAGATCTTAAATGTTCTCACCACCAAGAAGAAATGACAGTTATGTGATATGATGGAAGTGTTAGCTTTAACACCACGGTGTTCATTACATCTCAATATATAAATGTATCAAATCAACACACGGTACACCTTAAACTTCCACGATGTTCTATGTCAATTATATCTCAATTTTAAAATGACTACGAGAATATCTCCTATGTACCAGGCACTTGCCAGGGGCCTAAGGATGAATACGAATGGCCCCTGCTCTCAGGAGCTTACAGATCAGTGGAGGAGAAGGGGGAAAAAATTGAGACTTTAAATGTAATTTGTTAAAGCCTAAGATTGAGGTGTTACAGAAACGAAGAGAAAGGGCACCTAATCCTATATGGGGACACCCAGAAGGCTTTCAGAGCTGATACCGGCGGCCAGATAAAGAACGGCAGGAGAAGCTGCAAGGCAGAGGGGCAGGAGGAGAAGTAAGGCAGCCTGAAGGGCATGAGGACGTCTGGGAGGATCTAGCAGTTCTGAACACTGGGCTGTAAAGTGCACGGGGCAATGGTGACAGTGGTGCTGTGGGGATGGCCAGGGACCAAGTCCTGGAAGATCAGGCCAGACTGAGGAGTTTGGGCCCGATCCTGAGGACTACAGCGAGCCACAGAAGCTTGATTATGCGATAAATGGTAGCACTGGCCCTCTGAACAGTCGGCCACAATAGAGGCTGGATTTAAGGTGGGTAATGGTGGTGGCAGTTTGATTATGTTACGATGGAATAAATCCACACAGGGGACGAGGAGAGCATGAACTAGGTCAGTGGACATAAGTTAAAAAGGAGGAAAAGGACTTCCCTGGTGGCGCAGTGGTTAAGAATCCTGCCAATGCAGGGGACATGGGTTCGAGCCCTGGTCTGGGAAGATCCCACATGCCGCGGAGCAACTAAGCCCGTGTGCCACAACTACTGAGCCTGCACTCTAGAGCACGCGAGCCACAACTACTGAAGCCCACGCGCCTAGAGCCCATGCTCCACAACAAGAGAAGCCACCGCAGTGAGAAGCCCGTGCACCACAATGAAGAGTAGCCCCCGCTCACCGCAACTAGAGAAAGCCCACGTTCGCTGCAACTAGAGAAAGCCCACACACAGCAACGAAGACCCAACACAGCCAAAAATAAATAAATAAAAAATAAATTAAAAAAAAAAAAAGGGGCTTCCCTGGTGGCACAGTGGTTGAGAATCTGCCTGCCAATGCAGGGGACACGGGTTCGAGCCCTGGTCTGGGAAGATCCCACATGCTGCGGGGCAACTAGGCCCGTGAGCCACAACTACTGAGCCTGCGCGTCTGGAGCCTGTGCTCTGCAACAAGAGAGGCCGCGATAGTGAGAAGCCCGCGCACCGCGATGAAGAGTGGTCCCCGCTCGCCGCAACTAGAGAAAGCCCTCGCACAGAAACGAAGACCCAACACCGCCAAAAATAAATAAATAAATAAATAAACTCTAATCTCTCTAAAAAAAAAAAAGGAGGAAAAATATCGAGAAATACGTGAGTCAAGTTAGCAGGATTTGGTGGCTGATCAGAAGTGAGGGTTAAGGAAGAGGGTTGACTTGGGGATGACACCAGATGTTAGAGTGTTACGGGGGACTGTTGTCACTACACACTAGGATGACATGTAACGTGAGGGTCATGTACCCCGTGGGGAGTAGCCCTGGAGCAGACCCCCTCCTGTAGCCCCTTCCCTAAGACCCACCCAGCCTCCACACCTGTAATGGTCCGGGTCTCAGGCTCTTTCTCAGCCCCACTCACCGCACAGTGATTGGATCATCACACTGTGAGGACCACGGGGCTGCCAGTCTTGACCTCTAGAGGGGTGGTCAGCATGTGGGAAAGTCACAGTATCCTGGGGTGGGATTTAAAGTTAGCGGTCAATGGGGGCCTCTATTGAATGCTCCATCCACATCAGTTTGGGGTGCAGACCACATTCTTCTTGGTGCGGTATTACACCCATGACTATGACTTGTTATATCACTACAGGAAGAAGAATAGAAGGACAATCTAGAAAACCAAGGGCAAGAAGAAGCCAAGAAGAACCCGCAGATGTCATGGACCACAATCAAAATCAAGGCAGCTAAACACTCATCCAAGAGGCATCTCCTGATCCCATGGGTTCTGGAAAGCTCTGAAGTCACATCACAGGACACCAGGCACCTGCAACCCCATCGTGAAGCCAGCTCTGTAGTATCAACGAGTGAGCTTGACCTGCGTGTAGGCAGCAAGTCCAAGGTCACTGGAGGAACGGGGAGGAAAAACCAGAACTCTTGGTCCTATTTTCATGTGTATGTGTTCATTAAAGCATGACCGGCATGGAACTCTCTCCATAC
This sequence comes from Balaenoptera ricei, assembly GCF_028023285.1. Lineage (NCBI taxonomy): Eukaryota > Metazoa > Chordata > Mammalia > Artiodactyla > Balaenopteridae > Balaenoptera > Balaenoptera ricei. The sequence goes on from NC_082640.1 coordinate 25,756,230, forward strand.
CATGTATAATACAAAGAAGAGTAGCTTCATGCTAAGTTCATCCCAACTTCCCAGTTTAGAAATCCCAAGGAAAACCCTAGCACTAATGTAAATAGACACACACGCTCTCTACCCTATGTAACTGGACCTTGTTCCTCAGTCCACGTAGGTCCTTTCCCAGCCTCTGGTTGACTAGCCCATTCTCCTGATCACATCCTTTAATGAATGCCCCCTAAGAACTCTGGACTGGTAACTAGGAATCCTTTTGACCTTAGCTCAGTGCTCTAAACTAGCCCCCCTCCACTGAACCTTCAATTCTGAGCTTCTAAAGAACAGAGTCCATGGAGGAATAGTCTTTGGGTAATACCAAAAGAGGGCAACCAAGCCCTTGGAACTGTAGAGCTTCAATATTTGAAAAGATTTCACTGGAGTTAATGTCGGGAGAAGGGGCATAAGCTAGGTCCTAGGTAATGGATTATCCCGGTCAAAAAGCTTCAGCTGTACATGACTGATGGGCCACTTCAAGAGTTAGTTTCTCTTGGATTGCTATAAATGATACTCTGTGTTTGCCCAGCACGAATTTGATGTTTACAGACAGACACACAATGTGCAAATGTGTACATTTTCAAAGAAGTGTCATAAAAACACTGATAAGGGAGCAATACATTCAATGTTTATGGAAGGAAAGAAAGAAGGAAGTTGGGGGCGGGGGAGGGAGAGCATGTAATTATGCACAAGGTCACACCAGTGATCCTCAAACTGTTAGCACAACGTTGAGCAAACCAAAATCACCTGGAGGCCTTGTTAAAACATAGAAGGAGGGACTTCCCTGTGCGCAGTGGTTAAGAATCCGCCTGCCAATGCAGGGGACACGGGTTTGATCCCTGGTCCGGGATGATCCCACATGCCGCAGAGCAACTAAGCCCATGCACCACAACTACCGAGCCTGCGCTCTAGAGCCCGCAAGTCACAACTACGGAGGCCGCATGCCACAACTACTGAAGCCCGCACACCTAGAGCCCGTGCTCCACAACAAGAGAAGCCACCACAATGAGAAGCTCATGCACCGCAACGAAGAGTAGCCCCGCTCTCTGAAACTAGAGAAAGCCCGCGCGCAGCAACGAAGACCCAACGCAGCCAAAAATAAAAAACAAAACAAACAAACAAAAAAAACACGGAAGGCTGGGCCCACCTCCAGAGTTTCTGAGTTACTAGGTCTGGGGTGGGGCCTGAGAATTTACATTTCTAACAGGTTACAGGTGATGCTGATGATGCTGGTCCAGGGCCACACTTTGAGAAGCACGGGGTTTATGCCTGCACCCTCAACTCTCACTGGAAAAATCAGCCTCAGGGGCTGAGATTTCAGTGCAGATTCAGACTCTTGCCAAAAATATCAATTCTCAAGCATTTAACTTAGATGTCCAGGTTAAACAAAATCACATAATGAAGATTAATGAAAAATTTAAATCAGCAGCCAGTTTTCATTTCTGAAAGGGCAGGAAAATGTTACGAAAAAAATGGGCAGGAGTCAGCAGGTCCATATCTAGATTAAAGAACCATTTTCTGTCCTTTCTGTGACCAACCAAGTACCATCAGGTTCCATCGTCAACATCCCCCAAGTATATGTTTTCTGGGGAAACTAATGTTAAGAGGAATTTAAGACCAGAAAAAAAATTTTTTTAATCTTATTTGTCTTAACTTGAATCAAATTGGATTATCATTACTCATTTTGGGGGAGCGAGGTCTATGAGATCAAAATTTTTCCATAATACAGTTGACCCTTGAACAACATGGGTTTGAACTACACGAGTCCACTTACATGTGGATTTTTTTTTAAAGTAAATTCTACAGTGCTACACAATCCATGGTTGGTTGAATCCGCAGATGCAAAATCAGGGATACAGAGGAAACACAGATACAGACAGAAGGCCAACTATAACTTACACGTGGATTTTTTACTGCACAGAGGGTCATTGCTCCCAACTCCAGTGTTGTTCAAGGGTCAGCTGTGATTAAGATGTTATTTACCTTTTTCACTCTCATTCTCTTACAAATGTATGGTGGAGTTTTCCAGAAGCTACATGATATGTGATGATGTCATCGCTCTGGTGTTAACATATAATGAGTTTATTATTGCTGTTTATAGAAGAATTAATAAATAATATTTTTTAAATTTCTTGGTTTTAGTGTCTAAGTATCACTAGATGTAACTACATAACAAAAAGTTTTGAGGAGCATCAATACTTTATAATAATATGAAGAGGTCCTGACAGATGGCTAACAAGCACATCATCATTGGTCATTTCAGAAATGCAAATCAGATATATATATATATAATGGAATATTACTCAGCCATAAAAAAGAATAAAATAATGCCCTTTGCAGCAACATGGATGAACCTAGAGATTATAATACTGAGTGAAGTAAGCCAGACAGAGAAAGACAAATATCATATGATATCACTTATATGTGGAATCTAAAAAAAATATATGATACAAATGAATTTATTTACAAAACAGAAAAAGACTCACAGACATAGAAAACAAACTGATGGTTACCAAAACGGGGGGGAGGGGAGGAATAAATTAGGAGCTTGGGATTAAAATATACACACTACCATATATAAAATAGATAACCAACAAGGACCTACTGTATAGAACAGGAAACTATCGTCAATATCTTGTAATAACCTATAATGGAAGAGAATGTAAAAAAAGAATATATATATATATGTATATATATATATATATATAACTGAATCACTTTGCTGTACACCTGAAACTCACACAACACTGTAAATCAACTATATTTCAATAAAAATTTTTTTTAAAAGAAATGCAAATCAAAAGCATGGTGAGATACCACTTCATAACCATTAAGACAACTTTAAGGGAAAAAAAAAAAGAGGAGATAACAAATGTTGACAAGGATGTGGAGAAATAGGAACCCTCATACATTGCTGGAGGGAATGTAAAATGGTGCAACCATTGTGGTGGTTGTTCCTCAAAAAGTTAAAGAATTACCGGATGGCCCTGCACTTCCACTCCTGGGCATGTTCCGCAGGAAGGAAGAAAACCCGTGTCTGCACAGAAGCTTGTATACGACTGCTCATAACAGCATCACAGCCAAACAGTCAAGAGATGGAAACAACCCAAAGGGCCTACCAACGGAGGAATGGATAAGCAAACCATGGTCTCTCCACATACTGCAATATGACTCTGCTGTAGAAAGGAATCAAGTCCTGATAAAGGCTACAGCATAGATGAGCCTAAAGAACATTATACCAAGTGAAAGAAGCCAGACACAAAAGGTCACATGCTGTATGATTCCTTTTATGTGAAATGTCTAGAATAGGCAGCTCCAAAGAGACAGAAAGCAAATTAGCAGTTTCCAGGGGCTGGGGTAAGAAGAAAACCCTGAACAAACTGAACACCAGTGACTCTTCTCAGATCCGTCAGTCACAGGGCAAAGCTCTGCCCCCAAAGTGAAGTGACAGACAGGTGGATGCAAAGAATCAACGGCCTCCTGGAGCAGAAGGCCAGGAGCAGACTCTGGGGCAGGGAAACCTAAACCCATGACTGCTGGAGGCTCGGTGTGGACAAGTCTGGGAGGTATAAACTCCAGGGGTCCAGTCATAGGGGGCCCGACGTCTCCATGAGTTTTACCTCCCGGGGGTGAACCAGGTCCTCACGGTGACGGTCAGAGAAAACCCCCTCATGCTTGCAGCAGGGGGAGGGGGCAAAGGAACCAATTTTGAAATATACCAGACACTCTGCTCTCCTTAAGCAGGCCTGTCCCTGGGAGAAACTGCTTCCCTAACTATCTTGGGTTTTATCTAAGCCTAAGGCACCAGAGGGAAGGGAAATGCCCAAGTCTCTGACCTGCTCTACCTTCCACATGGGTGAAGGGAAATATCAACTCCAGGCTCCTGGATTCCTATCCAGGCTTTCTATCCCACCTGAGGGGTTGGGGGAGAAGCACAGCCCCAGGCTCACTAAGGAGATGTAACCCCTAATTGTAAGACAATTGTAAGATAATGGTAAGACAATCCCTCCCCCACACCTCACCATCACATCAGTACAGCTCCTGTATGATAACAGGGAAACACAGCCCAAAGACCCACACATCTTAGACATTATTTAAGAAAAAGTCTCTAGGGAAACCCAGAGAAAACCCAGGGAAAGCCAGGGAGATAAAAAACAATGACACCATAGGCAATTTCAGCCTCCACAGGTATAGTAAACGCTAAACACAGCCTAATTCCTAGGCAGACACACACAAAGCCTCACACCATAAGGCCTACCTACCTCAGTTCCTTTTACCTAGTACATCACATCCAGCTTTCAACAGAAAATTACAAGGCACGCTAGGGAGTTGCCTGGTGGTCCAGTGGTTAGGACTCGGCGATTTCATTGCCAAGGGCCTGGGCTCAATCCCTGGTCGGGGAACTAAGATACCTCAAGCCTCGCAGCCCAGCCAAAAAAAAAAAAAAAGAAAGAAATTACAAGGCATGCTAAAAGGCATAAAATGCAGTCTGAAGAGACAGAGCCAGCATCAGAACCAAATTCAGATATGGCAGAGATGTCAGACTGGGAATTTAAAACCACTATGGAAAATAAATTATTCTGACAGAGATTGCTATGACCCCTAAATCCAGTCTTCCCTTGGTAATGAAAGCCCAGGTTTTAGTGGCACACAGCCCTCCCCCAGCTGAGGATTACGTTTGCCAGCCTCCCCGGCGGCTAAATGGGCCACGTGACTAAGTTCTGACTCGTGAGACATGAGTGCAGTAAAGTGAGCAGTTTCTAAGGTGCGCTTGAAGAGAACAGGTGTGCCTTGCCCTTCCTACCCTCTTCTACTGGCTGGCAGGTAGTCTTGGTGGTGGGAGCTAGAACAAGCAGTGGAATTAAAAACTACACATTAAGTTTAACAGGGAAATAAAACCAAAGGAGCCTGGATGTCTGACATGGAGGGGCCACGCCAGAGCTGTTTACTCTTGCACTGGACATGAGACAGAAATACCCTCCCCTAGGAATAGATTGGGAGTTTGGGATTGACATGTACACACACTACTATATTAAAATAGATAACCAACAAGGACCTGCTGTATAGCACAGAGAACTCTGCTCAATATTCTGTAACAACCCAAATGGGAAAAGAATTTGAAAAAGAATAGATATATGTGTATGTATAACTGAATCACTTTGCTGTACACCTGAAACTAACACAACACTGTTAATCAACTATACTCCAATATAAAATAAAAAGTTTTTTAAAAAAATAAAATGCAGATGTGATATTTATAACAGTTATAACTACCAAAAAAAAAAAAAAATACCCTCCCCTTTAGGCCACTGTGACCTTTGCCCTCATTAGAGCAGCTGTATCAACATCCCATAACAATCATCCACCCTACATGCACCTCCCCCAAATTTGGCTTATACAGTCATATCGGTATCAAAATATTTTCAGTGGAAAATGGGACAAGAATTAGCATAGGACTTTTTTTTTAATATTCTCCTTGTATTTTTTATTTTTTTAACATCTTTATTGGAGTATAATTGCTTTACAATGGTGTGTTGGTTTCTGCTGCTATCACAAAGTGAATCAGCTATACGTATACATAAGCATATGACATTTAAGCAGACTTTCAAGTAAGTACATGTTTTCTGTTCCACAAATGTTATCTAAAAAAATTCTCCCTCCAGGAGGTGAACAAGTATATCAGAGAAAATGGCATCAATTCTCTGCACTAATTTGACTACTCCCTTACTGATCTTCAGAGAATGACTGTAGTTAATTTAAGGTGTCCCTGAAGGCTTTCCAAAAATATGGGCTCACATGGGGATGTTCCTTGCAGACGGTACTTTCCAGCTAGTCAGGAATCAGAAAGAGAGAGCTGCTGAGATTTTCAAAGCCAATCCCTTTGTTATTCCATTCCTCCTCTGAAGGAGTGCCATGCAAAACCCATGACCTCTTCTTCTACAATGTTATCCTAGTTATATGATGTTATCCTACTGATACGAGGGTAGGTTAAGAGAATATTCCATCTGGAAAAAAAAAAAAAGGCTAATAACTACCTTCAAGCAGTCAGGCAAGGTGGGTGGCTAGGTGTTTTACATTAGCAGACTTGGAACAGAAAATCTGGCTTAAGCTCTTCAGATTACCTTGACAGAATAGACCCTAATAAGAGAAGGTATGAAGTGTTTGAAATCTTCAGTGGAGTAAATGCTTTAGAGCAAAGTGATTAATTGTGCAGGTAAATACCATTAATCAGCAAAGAAGTAAAAGATGCAGCAGCAGATATGTGATGACTTCCTGTCCTTCCATGCCCTGTTCCCTGCTGTCAGGGTCTGAGTCTTTGCAAATTACACTTCCCAGATGCTCTTGCCCCAGCCATGGGCTAGGTGGCCAGTGGGAAGTCCTAAGAAGAGTCTGGAAGGCAGACGAAAAAAGAGAAGCCATAAACATTCCTTTCTGCTTTTAGCAGCATCTCCATCAGCGAGAGATGGCTGCAGGCTCCAGCAGCCTTTGGCAGCCTTGGTAAAGAGAACAGTGGTTGACTGCCACTATAGGCTCCAAAATTTTTTGCAGTTACAACAGCATTGATTTCTATAGCAGCAATAGTTTCCTCCAGAATCAGCCATGAGTATATTCCCGGATATTCAACATCCCTTATCTTAGGGAAATGGAAATTAACACTACAATGGGATGCCACCTCATACCCATCAGGATGGCTATTATCAAAAAAACAGAAAAATGGGACTTCCCTGGTGGTGCAGTGGTTAAGAATCCACCTGCCACTGCAAGGGACATGGGTTCAATCCCTGGTCTGGGAAGATCCCACATGCCGCGGAGCAACGAAGCCCGTGCGCCACAACTATGGTGCCTGTGCTCTACAGCCTGTGAGCCACAACTACTGAGCGTGCACGCCACAACTACTGAAGCCCGTGTGCGCCCTAGAGCCCGTGCTCCACAACAAGAGAAGCCATGGCAATGAGAGGCCCACGCACTGCAATGAAGAGTAGTCCCAGCTCGCCGCAACTAGAGAAAGCCCGCGTGCAGCGACAAAGACCCAATGCAGGCAAAAAAATTTTTTAATTAAAAAAAAAAAAAAAAAGAACAAGTGGTGGCAAAAATGCGGAGAAATTGTGCACTGTTGGTGGCAATGTGAAATGGTGCAGCCACTACAGAAAACAGTATTGAGTTTCAAAAAACTAAAAAATAGAACTACATATGATCCAGTAATCCCACTTCTGGGTGTATACCCCAAAGAACTGAAAGCAGGGTCTCAAGAAGATATTTGTACACCCGCGTTCATGGCAGCGTTATTCATAATAGCTAAAACATGGAAGCAACCTAAGTGTCCATCAACAGATGAATGGATAAATAAGGTGTGGTCTATCTACACGATGGAATATTATGCAGCCTTAAAAAACGAAGAAAATTTTGCAATATGCAACAACATGGATGAATCTTGAGGGCATTGTGCTAATGAAATAAGCCAATCACAAAACACAAATACTGTCTGATTCCACTAATATGAGGTACTTAGTCAGAATCAGAGACATGAAGTAGAATGGGGGCTGCAGGGAGTAGGGAACGGTGAGTTACTGTTCAACGGGTACAAAATTTCAATTTTGCAAGATGAAAAGAGTTCTGAAGATGGATGGTGGTGATGGTCGCAGAACATTCTGAATGTACTTAATGCTACGAACTGTACACTTAAAAATGGGTAAAACGGTGCATTTTGTGTTATATGTTTTTAACCACAATTTTTAAAGAGTATTTACTGCTTGATTCCATTTATTTTATATAAATTTCTGTAAAATGCAAACTAATATACAGTGACAGAAAGCAGATTGTCAGGGGAGGGGCAGGGAGGGGCACAGTGAGGATTACAAAGGGGCATTTGTGTGATTGTGGTTTTACAGGTGCAGACATGTCAAAACATATCAAATTGTACACTTCAAATATGTGCAGTTTCAATTAACCCCCCCCCCAATAAAACGCTTTCTAAAAAATTCACCTCTGTCTGAAATTCCTGGCAGGGTTCAGGGTTTTTGGGGGGTTGGGGTGGGGGACTGGTCTCTGACTGAAATGTCTTCTGGCCTCACAAGCCAGTAGGTTCAGACCAAGCCAGGCTGTTGGTGATAACCCATAATTCCTTGCTCTTGCTCCACCTGCTAGTGTAGGACTTTAGCCCAGCACACACTCACGGGCACACGCACAACACTCACAGTCTCATACACACACACACACACACACACACACACCCCGTCTCACTCAGACACCTTTGGGATCTGCTTGTCAGGACTGTATTTGCTCTAAAACAAGTTCCATGTGCCCTGGAGTCTCACCAAGTCCTCCATGAATCCTGTACCCTCAGCTCATGCCTATAGCTTTTCCTGCCATCAGGTTCTCACTCACGGCCAAGGGGCCAGACCAACGGGACAGTCTCAGACAGACACAAGGATGTCCTCCCTTCCTCCCTATGCTTGTCCCCTGGGCTCACTTCTCCAAAACCGCAAATAGATTCCTGCATCCTGTCCCTATAGGTTCACCAGACACACCCAGAGACGTGAATTTCAGTGAGCGGGACATCCAGCCCACGGAGATCAAGACGACAGTGTTGAAACCTCTGTTAGGGCCCCTGGATTTTGAGTTTCCCATATATTCGTTTTACAAATATGTAGCACCACTCTCTAGGGAAAACCTGCAGACAGACGGCTCCATAGACGGTGTGAGAGGGTGATACGTAAAGTATGATGTTTTGGCAGAGCTAGAAATTAAGGCACCAAACTCTGCTCTGTGCCCCTGCAACCACCTACACTCGGACCCATGAAAACAAAGCCACCAGATGTTAATCTGCTGTTCAAAGAACACTCCACCAGGTGTGGGACAAAACAGGTGGGGGATTGCGGGACAACCGGGAGAACCGGTTTCCTTCCCTACACCCACTCTCCCCGGCCCTCCTCCAGGTTAAGGAAGAGAAGGGATGAGGTCTAGCTCAGCACCTCCACCTTCCCTTGCTCCGCACTCTGCGGAGGTGGGTAGGTTCTGATACAGGCACCCCATTAAATTGGGACACCCACGAACCTAGGGGCAACCGTAGAGTGACAGAGACGTTTGTTAGTGTGATCCTGGTAATATTTTCATAATGTATACATGGATCAAACATCAAGTTGTCCATCCTAAGTGTATATAATTTTTATATGTCAAAGATATCTCAATAAAGCTGTTTAAAAAAAAAAAAAAAGAGCCTAGGGAAGTCTGGCTGTTTTGAGAGTAGCCAGGAACCAAATCCTGCACCCCTAGAAGTGGGAAAAGCCAGAGAGAGCTTCCAGAGGTGGTCTAAGCTCTGAGCTCCCCTCGGGGCGAACGTGGCCTGAACAGAATCCAAATGTCTCCAGGTGCCCATGTGGGGACCAGAGGGGACTGCGGGCAAGGACCTCACACTCTCCAGGCCTCAGCGAGGAAGGAGCCTGGGTGCAGGGAGGGAGTTGAGGCCAAGAATGTCAGCGAATCTCCTGCCAGGACTTGATGGCACCCAAGGACCTGCAGGATGTCACCCTCAGGGCCTGGAACAGGACACCCTCACTTACCACCTGGAGACCTCGGGGCAGAAACGGAAGAGAGAAGTCCCCCCTCCACAGAAGCGGGTAATGGAATCCTGGGATAGAATTTGAAACAAAACTCTGAGTTAATAATTGACCTGAGAGCTTACAGAAGTGGACAGAGGGAAAGCATGGAGTGGGCGAGACAGGACGGAATGCACCTGGCAGGTCAGAGGTTTAGAATCAGAAATTATTGTCTCTACTCTAAAATGCTTCTGCCACCCGGGTCCTGTGAGGGCAGCTGTCTGCTCAGTCTACCTGGAGGAATCAGATGGCATCTTTGCTCCCCAAAAGTACATCTGTGGGGTTTGTGGGCTTTTCCTTTCCTCTTCTCCCGTAGTTCCCTCCCTAGAGATGTCTCAGTCATTTTAAATGGACAAACCTTGTGCTGGGACCCTTAGAGACAAAAATATTAGAAAATAAATAAACTGCAAGTACAGTGGGTCACACTGTGCCTCTAATGGGTACAAGTGCTCACAAATATTCAGCGCTCCACCATGCAGAAGGTTCCCTCGACCACCCTCTTAAACTCAGGCACGGCTCTGTGACTTGCTTTGGCCAATAAATAAGAGAGGAGTTGTGGACTGAAGTTTTAAGAGACAGCTGTGTTATCTGAAGACTATTCAAAAGTATGTAATTTGTTGTGTTTTATTTTCTCGTTATTTCATTTTTATACCTGAAAAAAGAGATAAAGGCTAAGGCCCAATCTGCTCTCAATGACCCTTAAAACCAAATCTCCCCATGAAGTCATGTAGAATCTGATGCAAGTACAAACCCAAGCATGCTTTCCTTCATAAACTCAGGAGTCCCATAAAAACTAGCATGAAATTACCTTAAAATATGGCTCTGACCTTCCAGATTAGGTCCAGGCTCAAGAAATCAGAGGTTAACAGCATGTTGCTGTGGATTAAAATGAAGGAAATAGGCATGAACCCTAACTGGGCACAGAAAATGTCCTATTTATAAGCTTTGCCCATGAAAACCCAAGTCAGCTAGACATCATTAAAATGCCAAGTAATAATTACTACTATTATTACTAAGAGTAATAATGATGACTAATAGTAATAATAATGAGCTGCTGAAAGATGTCAGGCCCTAGGCTAGGACCCTACCTGGAATCTCACTGTATCCCAAACAACCCCACTTCTGTTCCCACCTTGCAGATGAGAAAAGGGAGGCAGAGGGAGGCTCGTGTGCAGGAAAACTCAAACTCCAGCAGCCTGACTTCAAGCCCTATCGGCTCCGCAGAGCACCATAGCACTAGGGCATCTCAATACAACACCCAGCACTTCCCCTGGAGCAGATCCCTAGCAGAACCATCATGGAGTCCCCTTCAATAATAGGAGTGTTTCCTCAGGGCCCTAATGATTATTTCAATTCCTATTCTTGCAATTTGGATTCAGTTTTCTACAATTAATCTGGATCCTAAGTGAATGAAAAGAGAAATATATTCTTGTTAGTTCTTCCAGGTGGTCTTGGAAACAATCTTTCTGATTTCACAGACTGATTTGAGGAATTGCAACCGAACATTCATCAGGAAAGAACACGCCTGGTTGAGAGTATATTTCTTTACCCACAGCCAGAATCTGAGCCTTGTTCCCTCTACTTTCTCAGGTGGAAAGGAAGGTTAAATCTTGTTCTCCGTGGCTCATAAGGAAGCCAAGATTGCTCTTGTTTGCATGGATCCCTGGACCTCTCATCAAAGATGAAGGTGCAGTTTTTCAAAACTGCAAGAAAAGTTCTATATTTCATGGACACCTATCAGTCATCACATTTTCTTTATCATTTCACCCCCAGTATAAATGCGTGTATATATTTATTGACAAATACATACACTTTGGCTTTTTCTTGTTTGGGATGACTTGAAATAAAGTCGGTGTTCATCTGAGTCACCCAGCATATTTCACCAGAGATGTTGCCCTTCTTGATCCCGTGGAGACACACCTTTCCTGGAAGAGTTTATTTATGGAGAGTTAAACTTGGGAATGATGAAGGAGGTAGCATGGCAGAGGGACTATTCAATAAACAGCTAGAAAAAGTGGGTTTTCCATATTAAAAAAAAATGAAATTCGATCTCTATTTCATAGCATGCAAATAAGTTAACTCCAGATGGATTAAGTAAGGACTTCGTGGTCAAAAGCTGAACTTTAGGGCTTCCCTGGTGGCGCAGTGGTTGAGAATCTGCCTGCCAATGCAGGGGACACGGGTTTGAGCCCTGGTCTGGGAAGATCCCACATGCCGCGGAGCAACTGGGCCCGTGGGCCACAACTACTGAGCCTGCGCGTCTGGAGCCTGTGCTCTGCAACAAGAGAGGCCGCTATGGTGAGAGGCCCGCGCACCGCGATGAAGAGTGGCCCCCACTTGCCACAACTGGAGAAAGCCCTCGCACAGAAAACGAAGACCCAACACAGCCATAAGTAAATAAATAAATAAATTTTTAAAAATTAAAAAAAAAGCTGAACTTTAAACTTTTTATAAGAAAATAAAGATGAATATCTTTCTGACTTTGAGGAAGGAATTTCTTATTTTTTTTATTTTTATTTTTTGGCCACACTGCAAAGCATGCGGGATCTTAGTTCCCTGACCAGGGATTGAACCCACGCCCACTGCATTGGAAGCATGGAGTCTTAACCATTGGACCGCCAGGGAAGTCCCTGAAGAAAGAATTTCTTTAAAAGACAAAAAAAAAAAAAAAACAAATCCTCGTAACCATAAAGAAAACAAATTTTTAATTGATAAATTTTATCATATTAAAATTCAAATCTTCATCTTTTCATCTCTTGTTCATCTGTTTTGATCTTCTGCAAACAGTGACAGTTTTACTTCTTCCTTTCCAATTTGGATTCCTTTTCTATCTTTATTTTGTCTGATTGCTGTGGCTAGGGCTTCCAATAGTATGTTTAATAAAAGTGGCGAGAGTGGGCATCCTTGTCGTGTTCCTGATCTTAGAGGAATGCTTTCAGCTTTTCACAGTTGAGTATGATGTTAGCTGTGTGTTTGTCATATATGGCCTTTATTGTGTTGAGGTATGTTCCCTCTATACTCACTTTGTTGAAAGTTTTTTGCAATGTCTTCTTTTTTTTATATAAATTTATTTATTTTTGGCTGCGTTGGGTCTTTGTTGCTGGGCGTGGGCTTTTCTCTAGTTGCGGTGAGCGGGGGCTACTCTTCGTTGCGGTGCATGGGCTTCTCATTGCGGTGGCTTCTCTTGTTGTGGAGCACGGGCTTTAGGCGCGCGGGCTTCAGTAGTTGTGGCTCGCGGGCTCTAGAGTGCAGGCTCAGTAGTTGTGGCGCACGGGCTTAGTTGCTCCGCGGCATGTGGGATCTTCCCGGACCAGGACTCGAACCCGTGTTCCCTGCATTGGCAGGCGGATTCTTAACCACTGTGCCACCAGGGAAACCCTGCAATGTCTTCTTGATTAATTTATCCTGTTAGTATATGATGTCCCTCTTTATCCTAGGATTATTCTTTATTTAATATTCTTTATCCCTGGTAATATTCTTTGTTCTTTATTCAAAGTGTACTTTGAATTAATACAGCCCCAGTTTTCTTTTGATTACTATTAACATAGCATATCTTTTTCCATTGTTTTACCCTACTTCTCTTTATATTTAAACTGGGTTTCTTATGGTATATAGTTGGTTTTGCTTTTTAAATCCAATCGGACAATCTCTCTAATTTATTGGGTTGCTTAAACCATTTATATTTAACTTAATTGTTGATATAGTTGAGTTTAAATCTATCATCTTGCTATGTGTTTTCTATTTGTCCCATTTATTCCTTGTTACTTTTTTTTTTCTCATTTCCTGGGTTTTTTTGATTATTTTTTTATGATTCCATTTTTTTAAATTCCATTCCATTCCACTATTGTTTATTATCTATACCTTTTTTGTGTGTGTGGTTGCTCTAAAGAATATACATTTTCTACTTGTCATAGTCTATCTTTAAATAATAATTTAGCACTTCACTTTAAGTGTAATAATCTTTCAGCAGTACATTCCCAGTTCCTCTCTCCCATCCTTTGTGCTATTGTTGAAATGCATTTTACTTCTACATATGTTATAATTCCCATAATACATTGTTACTGTTTTTGCTTTAGAGAGTCAATTATCCATTTACGAGATTAAAAATAAGAAAAAACTTTTTAATATTTGCCCACATTTTTACCATTTCCAGTACTCTTCATTCCTTTGTGTAGATACAGACTTCTTTCTAGTCTCATATTCTTTCTGCCTGAATAATTTACTTTAACATTTCCTGTAGTGAAGGTCTATGGGTGATACATTCTCTTGGCATCTATTTGCCAAAAAAAAAAAAAAAAACCACTATTTTTCTTTCATTTGTGTGAGATATTTTCACTGAGTCTAGAGTTCTAGGTTGACTTTTTCTTCTTTCAGTTGTTGTTTTTTTTTTTTTGGCCATGACACGTGTCTTGCGGGATCTTAGTTCCCCGACCAGGGACTGAACCCATGCCCCCTGCAGTGGAAGCACGGTGTCCTAACAACTGGACTGCCAGGGAATTCCCTTCTTTCACTTTTTAATGATGTCACTCTATCATCTTCTGGTTTGCACAGTGCCTGATGTGAAGTCTTCAGAATGTAATATCTTCCTTATGGATTATTTCATTATTTCATTCTGGCTGTCTTTAAGATTTTCCACCTTATCACTGATTTTCAGCAGTCTGATAATGATGTGCTAATTGTGTTTTTATTTGTATTTATCTTGACCAGGGTGCTTTGAGATTCCTGAATCTGGAATTTGTTGTTTTTCATGCACTTTGGGAAAATCTCAGCTTTTATCTCTTCTATCTTCCTGTCTCTCATCCTTCTAGGACTCAGTAACACATATGTTAGACAATTTCATATCATCCCAAAGTTCTTGGATGCTGGTATTTTTTTGTCCTCCCTTTTCACTCCTCATGTTTCAGTGTGGATAATTTCTATTGTCCTTTCCTCAAGTTAACTGATTCTTCCCTCTGCTAATAAGCCTGTTGAAGGAATTCTTCATGTCTGATATCATGGTCTTATTAGTCTGCTAGGGCAGGCCTTATCTCCAAATGCAGCCACATTGGGGGTTAGGGCTACAACACATGAATTTGGGGGGAAGGAGGGAAGGTCACAATTTAGTCCATAAAGAAATGGTGTTCATTTCCAGCAATTTTATTTAACTCTTTTTTAGAGTTTTCATCTATCTGGTCAAATTCCCCATCATGCATGTTGTCCACTTTTTCCACTATACACTCTTAATATATTAATTATAGTTATTTTAAAGTTTCTGATTGTTTCAACATCTGCACCATCTCTGTATCTGGCTCTGTTGACTATTTTATCTCATTTCATTTTGTTTTGGGGGGATTTCTTGTCATTTGTATTAAATGTTAAATTTTGTGTGAACAAGAATAGTAGAGACTGAGGTAAACAATATTTATACCCAGAAATGAGCATGCATGTTCTTCTATCAGCTCTACAGGCAGACCTCAATTGATTGCACTTCATTTTATTGCATTTTGCAGATATTGTGTTTTTTACAAATTGAAGGTTTGTGGCAACCCTGCATCGAGCAAGTCTATTGGTGCCATTTTCCAACAATTTGCTCACTTCACGTCTCTGTGTCACATTTTGGTAATTCTCACAATATTTCAATCTTTTCCTTATTATTATATTTGTTACGGTGATCTGTGATCAGTGATCTTTGATGTTACTACTACAACTTGTTGAAGGCTCAGATGATAATAGAATAATTAGAATAATCTTACACATCTTATAACCTTATCAATGTTCTTTTAGTTATATTATAAATGTGATTATTAAGTTAATGTATAATAATAACAGACTCTTTTTTCTTTAAAAATACAACATAATTTTATGTTTTTTATAAATGAAATTAAATAAAATTTATTTTAAATCACAGAAGGGTAATAAAGATGTCAAAATAGGCTTAATAGTATCTCAAAATTGATGAAAATAAAGAATATACTAAATGTTTTTACTTGCATCAGGGAAATGAAAATACCAGGGCTAATAAAAAGAAAATCTATAAGGGAAAAAACCCAAGCCTATCTGGAACATAGTTTCTCTTTTTAGATGTATTGTTAGGATAAGTTTAGTTATAAGAAAAAAACCAAAAGTAGCAATGACAAACAAGGTAGATGTCTATTTCTCTTTCAGGTTCAACAAATTCAACGGGAGACAGTCCAAGCTGCTTTGGTCCTCCTGGTGTCAGGAACCCAGGTTCTTTCCATCTTAGCTCTACTCTATGGGTGGCCTGTGGCTCCTATTTTTGAGAGTCCTCATGGCTCAATATGACTGCTGGAGCTCCAGTCATTATGTCTGCATTTCAGCCAGCAAGAAAGAGGAAGGGTGAAGAATGACACATCCCTTCCTTTTAAGGCTATTTAAATCAAGTGACAAGATATAAAGCACATCTCTGTTTTCAGTTTTTTGTTGGTTTTTTTTTTTTTTTTTGCAACTACATCAGCAAACAAAAAAAAAATGTCTATTGGTTTTGGAATAGTGTGTAAAGAGATGGTCTGGAAGAGATGACCTATCTTTTAGGGATGAATAATCTTGCCTAATTGAGCCTCTCTGGTCTACCAGAATGCCAGATTTTAAATCTCTTATTGGTTAGTTATTTTGGAAACATTCTCATTTTAGAAGCCTGTTTACTTCAGGATTCTTATTTAAAATGGCTACTTTATACTAGAAGTATACAAAACTTTACACTAGAAGTATCCCTAATAAAATGGCCAAAGTAAACTTTCACTTGAAAGTATACCTGCAAAACCATATCAAAGCTGTTGGCTTGCCTTGTTTCAATTTCTTAAAATTACCCATGAGCTAAAAATTCCTGTTTGAAAACAAGGTGTTTAAGGTTGTCATGAGACTTTTTAAATTTAATTTTTAGAATAAATAATATGGGTCCTCCCTGGTGGTCCAGTGGTCAAGAATCCGCCTTCCAATGCAGGGGACGCGGGTTCCACCCCTGGTCGGGGAACTAAGATCCCACATGTCGCGGGGCAACTAAGCGCGTGCGCCACAACTACCGAGCTCGCGCACCTCAACAAGAGAGCCCGCGTGCCACAAAATACAGAGCCCACGCGCTCTGCAGCCTGCGCACCACAACTAGAGAGGAGCCCGTGCGCCACAATGACAGATTCCACATGCCCCAAAGAAGATCCCGTGCGCTGCAACTAAGACCCGACGCAGCCAATAAATAAATTAATTAATTAATTAATAATACATATTTTAAAAAGAATGTTTCAAAAATATGGAAAAAAGGGTAAAACTAAATGTATACATTGAAGCATCCCCCCTTAATCCCCATGTCCCATTTATTCAGTTACCACCTCCATAGGAATGCACATTTATTGCTTTCTTGTGTGCTTTTCCAGGGTGTTATCAAATATGTGTGCTAATACAAGCAAATATAAATATATTCTTATTTTTCTCCCTTCTGACATTAAAGGCAGCATATTATACATTGCTTTGCATATTGTTTGGTTATTTGTCTTCTAAACAATGTATCTTGGAGATCTTTCTACATTCGTAGAAAGAGAACTAACTTTTTTACAACTGCATTATATTCTCTTGTATGCGTGTTACATATTTTATCCAATCACTTTCCTGTTGATGGACCTTTGGGTTATTTCTAATCTTCGCAACTATGAAGATGTTTCTTAACACATTTTTTTATAACATATCTGGAGAAATCATTTTGCAAAAAAAAAAGAAAGAGAGAGAAAGAAATGACACTAACAATAACTCTAACCCCAAAGAAATCAGTAAGAGTTTTAGGTTAATAAATACCTTATCTTTCAACTCAGAAGCTATAAGTTCTTACATTAAAAAAATTACAGGGGCTTCCCTGGTGGCGCAGTGGTTGAGAATCTGCCTGCCAATGCAGGGGACACGGGTTCGAGCCCTGGTCTGGGAAGATCCCACATGCCGCGGAGCAACTAGGCCCGTGAGCCTCAACTACTGAGCCTGCACGTCTGGAGCCTGTGCTCCGCAACAAGAGAGGCCGCGATAGTGAGAGCCCCACGCACCGCGATGAAGAGTGGCCCCCGCTTGTCGCAACTGGAGAAAGCCCTCGCACAGAAACGAAGACCCAACACAGCCAAAAATAAATAAATAAAATAAAGAATTATAAAAAAAAAATTACAATGTCTATAAAATATTATAACTTGTAGATATTTTATTCTTAATATTTTAGGTCAAGGACCCTTTTGAAACAAACACTGATGAAAGTTATGGGTCTTTTCTGCAGAAAAGAGCATGCTCAAAAAAACTTTTGCAAAATGTTCCAAGAGGTCATGAGTCACCTACTGTGATTGGTCATAGATCTAAGATTTTAAAATTCGTGAACCAAACTCATTCCAATAAATTAATATTTCTGATTTCTAGCATAGTGGAGGAATCGAAACACTTTGAGTAGTTGTCAGCCTAAAAAGATTACTACACATTAGATGGTGCAAAGCCTACGAACGGGCTTTCTTGGGCTTGCATGGTTTTTTTTTCTAAAGCAATAGTCACTATTTGCAAACCAGGAGATATCACACAAGGACCTATATTTTCAACGTTTCTTCAAAAATTAAAACTCTAGTGGCCCTGGACACACACTACTCCCGTAGTCTGCAAGAGCTTTCAGCTCACTTCCTCTCACGCCCACCAACCCAATTCCAGGATAAATCATGGGTTTGCATTTTTAAAACCCTAAGGTTCTGTCACTTTCTTCCTTGGATTTATCCTGAGTTATTTATGGATGAACTAAAGAACAAAGGAGAAAGCAGGAGGCTCATGAAAGCTGTTCCTCTTCTTCAAGCCCTCCTCACCGGAGATGAGATAAGGGAGGAAGAAGAGGCTGGGCTGGGGGCAGGAGAGGAGGGGCAGATTTAAGGAACAGCCCCCAGGGTGACAGGCCAAATTGGGCTCTTGGGTGAACAGGGGTCAGTAGGGGATTCTCATGGTGTAATTGAAAGTGGAACACAAAGCTGATTCAGCTCGGGGAGGTTTGCTTTACAAGTTTATCATCTTAGTTGGCTGTTGTCTTGCTGTAGGAAGTGACAGCACAAGTGGGAATATTGGTCGCAGCTGTTGGAACTTCCACCCAGGGTGGAGTTTCTATCCTCACCATCTGTTCATGGGGCCTCCCTGTCTATCTTCTTGGTGCTTTGGTGTGATGAGAAAAAAAAAAACTATCGAGAAAAACAACTTTGCCTTCTGAGTTGCTGCTGAGGTATTTTACACTATGATAACCTTACTCACACCCAGAGTCTGGACATTTAGATAAAAACTTGAATTGAAGTTCCCACTTTGCTTTTCCTAGGGCACCCTTTAAAATAACGCTTTACAGTGAAGCCTGTGAAAAGTTAGTGACCTCCGCCCAAGCACCTTGAAAGTTAACAGGTGCCCGCTACCCTGCTCTCCATCTCCTGCTTGCCGCCACCTGGGACGGAGGACTGATTTTTCCCCAGGGTCACTGTGCCCCCTCGCTTCTGGGATCTGTAAGTAATAATCAGTCGATGACTCTACTTCCTTTGTGCGGGTGTATTGAAACTTCACCTTCAATCAAAACGACCCCCGTGGGTTTCGCTTCCCCAAAGCGGGAGCTGGGATGCTGAGAAAGCTGCCTGCCGACCCCCTGTGGGTGACTGGTGCCGTCTCGTTCAGCAGGTCATAACCTGCATATTCTTTTTTTTTTTTTTTTAATGTTTATTTCTTTTTTTTTTTAAACATCTTTATTGAAGTATAATTGCCTTACAATGGTGTGTTAGCTTCTGCTTTATAACAAAGTGAATCAGTTATACACATACAATATGTTCCCATATCTCTTCCCTCTTGCATCTCCCTCCCTCCCACCCTCCCCATCCCACCCCTCTAGGTGGTCACAAAGCACCGAGCTGATCTCCCTGTGCTATGTGGCTGCTTCCCTCTAGCTATCTATTTTACATTTGGTAGTGTATATATGTCCATGACACTCTCTTACCCTGTCACATCTCACCCCACCCCCTCCCCATATCCTCAAGTCTGCATATTCTTAATCCATTACACCAGCTCGGCTTCTCCACACGTCTGGTCCCCACCTTGGCAGCTGGCTTGGCTTAGCATCAGAAATAATATTTCTCCCAACCCTTTCTCCACCCCTAGCTTGTACTTAACATTTTTAGCTGATAACTTTCTCTACAATCATCTGAAGTAATTTATAAAGGACAATATATTATATATTACACATTGCGTATCATATATGTAACACTTATTGAGCATTTGTTATATGTGGGGCACTGTTCAAAATGCTTTTATTAACTCGTCTGATTTTCACAACCACCCTGTGGTGTGGGTCCTGTTATTCCCATATATGCAGAACTGGAGAGAATGGTTTCAAAGTCAATTAAAAAGTAAAAGTTCCAAGCCAAATCAAACAAAAACAAACACATAGATACAGAGAACAGAATAGTGGCTACCACAGGGGAAGGGATGGGGGGAGGGTAAAATGGGTAAAGGGGATCAGCTATATGGTGACAGAGGGAAACTAAATGTTTGGTGGTGAGCACGCTGTAGGGTAGACAGAAGTAGAAGTATAATGTTTTACAAATGAAACTTATGTTATAAATCATGTTACCTCAATTTAAAAAAGTTCCAAAATTAAAAAAAAAAAAAGTTCCAAAACAACTTTGAGTTAAAAAATAAACTTTAAATAGTTGTTAAACACACTCTACTCTGACATGTTTAAATCTTTAAGATTCAAAATCCATTTCATCGCTTAACTTTTCAACTACAAAAGTGATTAAATTATGGCTATGAGGCTGCAAATGAATATAACTGAGTGATCAAGAAATGGATTGGTCTCTTGGAGATTCTACTTATCACAGGGAAGAAAGTAAGGGGTGATTTTCCCCAAGAGCAGACAAGATTTTGTGTTCTACAGTGCGGGGCTCTCCCATCCCAGGGATGCAGTTTACAGATTATGTATTTGTTTGGTGTTTGTTTATTTGATTGCAGAGTAACAGGGAGGTGGACCCAAATAGGGCTTTTCTGGACAAAGACCTTGGCTAATTGAAAGAATCTGCCTAGATTGTCTGTGAGGCTGTACAAAAAAGGGGGTCAGGTAGGTCTGCTGAGACCAGAGGCCGAAGGGTGGGTCTGGACAACGACCATCCAGAAATAACCAAGAAGATAGAGGTGGCAGGCCTCTCCCTATTTTTCCTGGCAAAATCCATGGGAAGGGAAGACAGCCATTTGCCTTTGGAGGATGGGGGGAGAGTGATATCGGATTTGTGTTGATCTTGGCAACTGGAAGCTTGGAGCCAGATAGGAAGATTTACAAAAATAAGAAAACCTGGTATTTTGTATACTTTGAGGATTGAGAAGCAATTCCTCCCTCTTACAGCCAACATCTGTCTTTCTGCTCTTCAGCAAAACTCCTCCTGTGAGTGGACTAGTTTTCTCTGGGTCCCGCTGCCTCATTTTACTGCCTCGGTGCCCCCAGGTTGGCGGCAGCAGCTAGATGCCCACGTGCTGACGCCTACAGACTTATATTGTCTTAGCTCCTAAGTCAGCGTCTCCCAAAGCCAAGGACACTATCCTTTGGTGAGCAGTGGAATGATCACCCCCAGTCTGGGAACCAGCTGTGCCTGGTTCCTAAAAGGCTCCCCGAGTCTTCATGTTGTCCTTCAAGAATCTGAGAAATGGGGCTTCCCTGGTGGCGCAGTGGTTGAGAATCTGCCTGCCAATGCAGGGGACAAGGGTTCGAGCCCTGGTCTGGGAAGATCCCACATGCCGCGGAGCAACTAGGCCCGTGAGCCACAATTACTGAGCCTGCGCTTCTGGAGCCTGTGCTCCGCAACAAGAGAGGCCGCGATAGTGAGAGGCCCGCGCACCGCGATGAAGAGTGGCCCCCACTTGCCACAACTAGAGAAAGCCCTCGCACAGAAACGAAGACCCAACACAGCAATAAATTAATTAATTAATTAAAAAAAAAAAAAAGAATCTGAGAATTACCATGTGGCCCAACAATCCCACTCCTAGGCATACACCCGAGAGAACTGAAAACGTATGTTCACACAAAAGCTTGTATTTCAATGTTCATAGCAGTATTATTCCTAACAGCTAAAAGTTGGAAACAGCTCAAATATCCATGAACTGGTGAGTGAATAAACAAAATGTGAAATATCTATTTAATGGAATATTATCCAGTCATAAAAAGGAATAAAGTACTGATACACCCTACAACATGGATGAACCTTGAAAAAATTACAGAGTGAAAGAAACCAGACACAGAAGGACATATTGTATGATTCCATTCATGTGAAATATTGAGAATAGGCAAATCCATGGGGAAAGAAAGTAGATTTGAGGTTACCAGGGACTAAGAAGAGGTGAAATTGGGAGAAACTCCTAACAGGCCCTGGGTTTCTTTTTGGGGTGATGGAATTATTCTGGAATTCGATAGTGGTGATAGTCATACAATGTCATGAATAAAAACCACTGAATTATACTCTATATAAAGTGGTGAATTTACTGTTATAGGAATTATATCTTACTTTAGAAAGTTAAGATTCTAAAGCAAGAAGGAGGAAGAGGAGAAGGGGTTGGGGAATAATCCATTAGCCTAGATCCATAGCCTCCCCTTCTTGGTGGCCCAGTGTGACATGTTACCCTCCTATCCTGAGGGTTCACTGCCTGCCCCCCTCCAGAGGACAGCCGATGGCTGAAGACCCAGCTCCCAGGTATCATCTCTACTGACCCCACAGCCCCGTCCTCAACTCCAGCTCTGCTCTGAGTGGTGGCTGCTGACCAAGCCCCCCAGCCCTGTAAGGGGCCCTCTTATTTGAAGGCCCCAAACAAGCTCCCACCTGGGTCACCCTTGAGGTGCGGACACTGTACCTCAGGGATCCAACTGTTCTGCAGGCAGGTCAGTTCCTTTGGCCTGAGAAAACAGGTCTTGGACTTTGTTCTCAGAAATAAAGATACCATATTGTTATAGGTGGAAGTGTGTCACCCCAAAAAGATATGTTGAAGTCCTAACCCCCACTAACTCAGAATGTCACCTTATTGGAAATAGGGTCTCTAAGAGGTCACCAAGTGAAAATGAGGTCATTAGGATTAGGGTGGGTCCTAATCCAATACGACTGGTGTCCGTATAAAAAGGAGAAATTTGGACACAGACACGCACAGAGGGAAGACGAGGTGAAGACACACAGGGAGAAGCCAGCCACGTAACTGCAGTGACGCACTTACACACCCAGGAACACCAAGGATTGCCGGCAAACACCAGAAGCTAGAAGAAGCAAGGAAGGATCTTCCCCTGGTGCCATCCAAGAGAGCATGGCCCTGCAGACACCTGCATCTTGGACTCCTGGCCTCCAGAAGACCAGAGGACCAATTCCTGCTGTCATTAAGCCACCTAGTTCTTGGTACTTTGTTAAGGCAGCCCTAGGAAAATAATACACATACAAAAGCACAGGGCTGTTTAGGTTTGGATGGCAGAGATTCACATGTTTTTAAAAGAAGAAACCATCAGTACTGCTCATAAAAAGGAACAAACTACTGACACACAGCAACTTGAATGGATCTCGAGGGAATTATACTGAGTGAACAAAGCTGACCTCTACAGGTTACAAACTGTATGATTCCATTTACATAACATTATTCAAATGACAAGATTATAGAGATGGAGAAAAGATCAGTGGTTGCTAGGGCTTAGGGAGAAGGTGAGAGTGGAAGGTGGCTGTGACTAAAAGAGTAGTAGTGGGAGGAATGCTTTTGATAACTGTTCCCCGTCTTGACAGTGGTGGTCACAGACATCTACATATGTGATGTGTAGTGCCCAGAACTGAATACACAAGCTCCATTGAGTGCATGGAAAACGGACTAAATCTGAGTAAGGTCTGGGGGTTGCATCAATGACATTCCCTGCTTGTGCTGTCGTACTGGAGTTATTCAGGATGTTACCACTGGGGGAACAGATGGAGACCCGAGCCCAGAGACGACCCATCCTGCCTAATTTCACTCCCAGAACTGGGGATTTCTGATTGTGCGTCCCGAGCTTTCTCACTGCACACCCGCTTCTCAATAATGCCAGGCTTAACTGGAGATGCAAAGAAAAAAAAAAGCCACCTGCAAAGCAGCAGGATGGTAGGCTAGCCGAATCGTCTAAGGCACAGAGGTGAGTAAGGGTCGGTCCTCCCTCCCACGCCCGCTTTAGAGAGTTTAAATGTTCTTGGGGAAGAAAGATGCAGCAGGAGTAAGAAAAGTGGCGGTGCCGGGAGCCAGGCAAGGCTTGGGCAGGCGGCCTGGGCTTCGCTCCCGGTCTGGGCCTGGGCGCACCGGGCAGGTGACCGGGCCAGCCGCGCCGCGGCGATATCCCCGCTGTCACTCAGCGTCGCCGGCCCGGACCAGCGGGGCGCGCGGCCACTCGTTCGCCAGCTCCTGCTCCAGGACCTTCGAAGTCGGAGCAACAGGCGGAGACAAGCGAGGCGAGGGACCGAGTGGAGCCGAAACCAGGTGTGACGCCCACCGGCCGTGTTTACGGGAACTAGTCTGCTTCCCGACAGCTTCTCCCACTCGTCGCGGGGACACACGACGGAACGGACCGCTGGGGTCACCAGGGGCGAGGAGAGCAAAGCCGGGGAGGACCCCGGGCCTCCTCAGGGCACAGTCCGGGTCCCCGTCCCGCGCTGCCGGTGGCGCTGCGGGGACCGGGCGGTGGCGCGGGGGTCACAGGGGCTTTTTCCAGGGGAGGGGGTGGGGATGCTGAGTCACGGGTCTGTCACCGCTTCTCACCTCTCCAGCCCTCGGGGGCTAAAGCAAAACCGAAAGCGAATGCGGCTCGCGGGGCGGCCGGTCTCGGAGCTGCGCCCGCCGCCTGCTCCCGGGCAGTGGGCATCTGAGCGCGCGAGCGGCGGGGCGTCGCGGCGGGGGCGAGCCCGGGAGGAGGCCGGCGGGGGCGCGGCCGAGGTCGGGCCATGTCCGGGCGGCTCCGGGGCTGCGGGGTCGGCGCCCTCCTCGCGCTGCTGCTGCTGCTGCTCGGACCGCCGGCGACGCCGGGTAGGGAGCGCGCGGGGAGCGGGAAGCCGGGCTGGGGGCGGCCCCCAGCACAAGGCTGTGCGCCAGCGCGCCGGGGACACGTGGAGGGACGCGGGGGCCGTCGGCTCAGGGCCCCGCACCCCGGCTTGCCTGGCCTCTCAAGGCAGGGAGCCGAGTGGCCGGGCTTTTCATTCTACGTTTTCCCCAATTTCCGAGGCAAAGGGAAGAAGCCGGGGTTTGCAATGCGGGCTCGGAGTTGGGAGTTTTACAGCGATTTCGAGAAACGCATCAGCCCCGCGAGGAAGGCTGTGCGCGCGTTCATCCGCCGGCAGTCCCCCCGGGGGGCGGAGCAGTCCGGGGAAAACGACTGGTCTCTACCCTCCGACCAAAGCAGGTTATATGGGTGGGTGGTGGTAAGCCGGGGTACGGACTGCGTGCGTCCCGGAGAAGTGAAAACGTGTCGGGCAGGTTGCACACCTGGGGGACCTGGCAACAGCTACAAATTCTTCAGCATTAGGAAACCGAGAGAGTGCGCGGGGGCGGGGGGGGGGGCGCCCCGGAGTACGCGCTCCCAGGCAAACGGGGAAGAACGAAGTTGAGGATGGCTGGGTGTGTTCGGGAAGAACTTTAGGTCGCACAGATGTCATTTCCCGGTTAGACTCGAACGCGTGTCCCATAGGTTGTAGATTTTCGTCCCGAGAGCTAGACAAGAGGGAGGAGAAAGGAGAGATGGGTCTGGCTTTATCCACGTTGGCGCGCCTTTATCTTGTTACAGTCACGGAGCTCTCTGAAGGTCTGATGAAAGCTACGAACCCTCTCCTCTGAAAAATACATGAATGCACAT
The DNA here is from genome assembly GCF_028023285.1 of Balaenoptera ricei. Classification (NCBI taxonomy): domain Eukaryota; kingdom Metazoa; phylum Chordata; class Mammalia; order Artiodactyla; family Balaenopteridae; genus Balaenoptera; species Balaenoptera ricei. Next base: position 25,781,694 of record NC_082640.1, read on the forward strand.
ACTTCCAAAACTTGCATATAATTTGGGGGTTTGGGACCCCAAAGACCAACCATGGACTCTCCAGGAGATAGTAATCCCATGATCTGTGTGTGTGTGTGTATGTGTGTGTGTTTAAGGCAACACTCCTAATAACTTACCTCCAGTCGGGCCAGTCTACCCATTACTCCATCAGAGGCGTCCATCCACAGTTGTGGCTGGCTGGCCTGCTGTGAACCCATAGCTCTGAAGGCTTTCCTAAAGTTTAATTTTCCTGAGACTATGTTCGCATTTCCCCCAACTTCTGAGAATCTGAGTTATGTTGGTGACGGAGTCAGTTGGCTAGCCAGTGTCCCACATGACCCTTGGGGAGATGTGGGGCACAGCCAGAGCACTGGGGCAACTCTCCTGGACAATGTGAAAGTGAAATTCAGCTTTAGTCAGAACCCAGCAAAGATGAGCCATCTGCTTACAAATGCAGAGGACACTGCAGGCAAGCTCTCTAAAGCTCATCAACTGGCATAACTCTTTGACCCCACAAAGGCATTGCTGCCATCTTTTAGCTCCTGGTGTTTTAGTTTTTCTTAAACAGTTCTCTTGGGGGTACAACTGACAGATAATAAACAGTATACATTTAAAGGCGCAATTTGACAAGTTTAGAGGTAAATGTATAGTCACGAAACCATCACCACGGTCAAGAGAGTAAACATGACCATCACTATCAAAAGCTTCCTTACATCCTACATTTATCCTGACCTCCCAGCCCTGTCCCCCGGGCAACAAAGATCTGCTTTCTGTCACTATCGATTTGTTGCATTTTCTAGAATTTTATATAAATGGAATTATGCAGTTTGTACTCTTTCTTGTTTGGCTCCTTTCACTCATAGTAATTATTCTGAGAATTCTCCAGCCTCGTAACTTGTATCAACAGCCCATTCTTCTTTATTACTAGCACTGTTCTACTGCATGGATATTGCAGTTTTTTTTAATCCATTCACTTGTTAGTGGACATTTTGGGGGTTGTCTCCGGTTTTTGGCTATTACATACCAAGCTGTTATGAACATTCACATATAGGTTTTTATGTGGACAGAGGTTTTTGTTTCTCTTGGGTAGAGAAAACGGCTAGGAATGGAATGGCTGGATCACATGACGTGTGTATGCTTAATTTTTAAAGAAACGGCCAAATTATTTTCCAAAGTAATTGTACTCATTTACACTCCCACCAGCGGTGGGTGAGAGTTCCACTTCCTCCACATCCTTGTCAGCACTTGGTATGGCCAGTCTTTTTTTGTTGTTTAACTTTTTAACTTTTTAATTTTTTTACAGCTTTATTGAGATATATGTAATTGGTATATAATATTGTGTAAGTTTAAGGTGTACGACATGATGATTTGATATATGTGAATATTGTGAAATGATTACTACAATAAGATTAGTTAACACATTCATCATCATCTCACAGTTACCAAAAAAAACCTCTGTGTGTGTGTGTGTGGCCAGTCTGTCTTTTTAATCGTTCCATTCTAATAGATGTGTAGTGGTCTCTCATAGTTTTAATTTGCATTTTCCAAATAATGAATGATGTTGAGCGTCTCTTCTTGTGCTTATTTTCCATCAATATATCTTCTTTTGGTAAAGTGTCTAGTTAAATATTCTGCCCTTTAAAAAACATGAGTTATTGAATTGAGTTTTGAGAGTTCCTTCTATATTCTGGATACAAGTCCTTTATCAGATATTTGATTTGCAAATATTTTTTCAGAGTCTGTGGCTTGTCTTTTCATTCTCATAAGCGTCTAACGAAGAGCAGAAATTTTTTTTATATAAATTTATTTATTTTGGGCTGTGTTGGGTCTTCATTGCTGTGCATGGGTTTTCTCTAGTTGTGGCTCACGGGCTCTACCTTTCCTTGCAGTGCTCGGGCTTCTCATTGCGGTGGCTTCTCGTGCAGAGCACGGGCTCTAGGCACGTCGGCTTCAGTAGTTGTGGCACGTGGGCTCAGTAGCTGTGGCTCGTGGGCTCTAGAGCACAGGCTCAGTAGTTGTGGCGCACGGGCTTCGTTGCTTCGTGGCACGTGGGATCTTCCGGACCAGGGATTGAACCCATGTCCCCTGCACTGGCAGGCGGATTCTTAACCACTGCACCACCAGGGAAGCCCAGAAATTTTTAATTTGGATGAAGTTCAGCTTATTAATGTTTTTCTTTTACATACTCTGCTTTTAGTGTCATATCTAAGAAATCTTTGCTTAAGTCAAGGTTACAAAGGTTTTCTTCTATGTTTACTTCTAGAAGTTTTATAGCTTAGGTTTTACATTGATGTCTGTGATTCACGTTTTTTTTTTTTAGTTTTTATTTATTTATTTATTTATTTATGGCTGTGTTGGGTCTTCGTTTCTGTGCAAGGGCTTTCTCTAGCTGCGGCAAGTGGGGGCCACTCTTCATCGCGGTGCGCGGGCCTCACTATCGCGGCCTCTCTTGTTGAGGAGCACAGGCTCCAGACACGCAGGCTCAGTAGTTGTGGCTCACGGGCCTAGTTGCTCCGCGGCATGTGGGATCTTCCCAGACCAGGGCTCGAACCTGTGTCCTGTGCAGTGGCAGGCAGACTCTCAACCACTGCGCCACCAGGGAAGCCCTGTGATTCATTTTGAATTAATTTTTCATATAATGTGAAGTATGGCTTGAAGGTTTTGTATTGGCTTGGTTTTGGGTTTTATTGTATGTGGATATCCAATCATTCTGGCACCATTTGTTGGAAAGATATCTCTCCTGAATTGCTCTTACACCTATTTTGAGCATCAGCTGTTTATATATGTGTTGGCTGATGTAGACAAAACATCAGTACATGAAAATCGTTTATATTGCTATACATTAGCACTGACCAATTGGAAACTGAAATTTTTTAAAAAAGCAATATCACTGGCAATAGCATCAAAAAGTATGAAATACTTAGGGATAAATCTGACAAAAATGAGAAAGACCTGTACACTGAAAACCACAAACCACTGCTGAGAGAAATTAAAGAAGATCTAAATAAACAGAGGTATATCATGTTCATGGATCAGACAGATGAATATTGTTAAGCTGTCAATTCTCCCCAAATCAAAATTCCAGCAGGCTTTCTTATAGAAATTGACAAACTGGTTCCAAAATCCACATGGAGATGCAAAAGACCTAGTATAGCCAAAACAACTTTGAAACACAACTGAGTTGGAGGATCAGCACTTCTGATATTTAGAGTTAGAAGGTTACAGTAATCAGGAGAGTGTGGTATTGGTGTAAAGATGGACAAAAAGCTAACAGAACAGAGGGTGCCTGATGTTTTTAAGTGAGCTTAGAAGGGAAGTGGATACAGATGGTTAGATTTACTGCTTGGCAGTATGATCCTGGTCAGGAATTATACAGGGCAGCTCATTCCTTACAACTAGCTGGGTAAATAATAGTCTTAGATCTGTTCCTGCTAGTTTTCAGCGCTAACAGACACAGCAAGTTGTTGTCATCTGTTCTTATTCAAAAGGCCTGATTTGGAGGGGAAACCCATCATCTCGGCTAGGAGGTCATTTGCTTCTTAAAGATCCTCGTAACCTGAAAGGCTGCAGATGATTTGCCCAAAGCAGCTGGAAACGACAATGATTTGTTTGAAGATGAATATCCCTGCTCATCAGTTTGGATTTTGTTGTGCAGGGTGCTAGTGTATTTGGGGGTGGTTGTAAAACTTATGTCTTTAAACATTTTTTAAACCAGTTTTCAGAATCTGGGAAGTTTTGCTAAAACCTTTTTTTTTTCCAAATCATTTTTATCTCATTATTGCTTTGTGCTGCTACTGATAGCAAAAAAAGTGATAAAAACTCAAATGTACAAAATATGGGATTTGTTGAAATCAACTAAATGTCCAACAGTGGAGGATTGCATAAATAAAATAGGGTTGCTTTCAAATAGTATGCATCATATGATTCAGTTTTTACTAGAAGATCTAGAAGTAGTTGTCATTCAGTAGAAAAATTATAGGTTATGTCTGTGTGTATGTGTCTGTGTGTGTGTAGTTGTCCGCCTTTTCTTATTTTTCTGTCACAATTTGAATTGCTTTTGTAATGAAAGGAAATAAATAAAACTACAAAAGAAATAATGCAAAAAAGATCTAGAGTTTTGGAATTTTTTTCTAATTCATCTTTAATTAATTATAGCCGATCTTGTTTGGCAATGTTTTTGTGGCTTTATAAATTTTTCAAATTGCTCAAAATCAGGTTCTATAAAGTCACTGCATATAACATTTGTGCATTATATACATACATTTATAATCCTTTACAACTTGTTTAAACAATTCCTTATTGTTAGAGCTATTTGTAGGCTTCTGTTACCTCCCAATGGTTGAATATTTAGGTTGTTTCAAAATGTCTGATATTTTAAAAAGCACAGAGTAGGAATAATTGGATGAAAATTAGCTATAAAGAACAAAAAAGGCAAGGGGAAAGCCCTCAAAGTCTTTTTTAAATGGCAGAAATGTTTGAGGATATTCTTTTTCAATCAAATCATCACTTCAACTAACTTGTATTGGGCTAAATCACTTCTGCCAAATTGATTTCACCGAATAGTATGTAACTAAGTAAATTCATGTATAAAATCCCCTAGTATATACTCTTGGAGTCATATCCATGTTACTCATTATACATGATTGATGTTGTTTGAATGTTTCCACTTGGAAAGACTTACTTTTCTTCTGTGCAGAAGGGACCTAATTAAGGGCTCTGGTGGGGGGATATTATTGGAGCTGCATGGTGGAAGGGGTTACTCTTATCAAGAGTGTGAATAACAAACTGTAGTCAAGAGGGTCTGGAGGCAGGAAGCTAAGTTGGAGGCTTTTGCAATAGTTCCAGTAAGTGGTGATGAAACCCTGAAGCAAGGCAGTGTCAGTAAGGGAGAGGGGAGGGGGCAGATTTCCTTTTGAGTTCTACAAGTATAGAATGTATTTCATTCTTTCCCTTTTTTGTTTGCCCTTCAACCTATAGCCACTCAAGTCTTCCAAGCCTTCAAAAGTCATAATTTAAGAACTTGAACTGTGATGAATCCACCTACTACACAAAAGGTAGATTAAGAAGCTCAGTGAATGAGCCTGAGAGAGAGAAGAGAATTGATGAGTTAAGGGCAAGACCTGGCTGTGGTTGGTACTTACACTGAGTGCCAATAGGAAAAAAATGTGTTGGCTTGGCTGGCGTTTCAGCCAGAAAAATAATGAGGGAAAATGGATTACTGCGAACACAGAGAGGCTTTTACGCTTTTGAGACATTAGCGTCACAAAGAGCTTGAGGGCAGAAACCATATCCTATATGTCTTTGTATCCTACCGCAGTCAGTATGCTATAGGCATTTAAATGGTAGAATAAGAGAAAGAAAATACTGGAATGGATTCTGACTTTCCTTTAAGAATGGGAGGGGCCTGCTACCCTTGAACTCTGGATGCAAGACTAGGCCAGGGCTACTTACTCATACTAGACTGTGTAAACTGACTTGATAAAAAAGTCTGATTCACAGGTTCTGAGAAGTGAAAGAGGTGTGGCCCTACACAACTATTTTGGTGACTTCATTTAAATGATCGTTAGGACTTGTTATGTATATTTTTTGCTACTTAAGAGCTTTGAAAATGCCAGAATCTTACATTTTCTCCCATTTCCATTACTTCATCCATTCCACTCTATAGATTCATAAGCTAGTAACTAACTTGAGAAAACACCCATTACATACGGGGTTTAGATCTGTAAGAGTACCAGAGAAATATATTCCCCACCTTCAGGAGCTTACAATATTGTAAACAAGGTGAGAATTGCTTACACTGAATATCTAGGGAACAATGTCATGAGAGAATATATAGAGAAATTATAATTGAAGTATCAAAAGATGTGATTAAGGCCTCTGAAATGAAAGGTTATTGATGCAATCAAATGTGTTATCTCCAATGCACGTGTGAGAGAGTCTAGCTTTGTAAAGTTAGTTACTGGCTAGTATGTGGCTGATTGAGTTGGCTGCAGTATACTAATACCCTTGTGGATTCATGTATCAATTATTCATGGATTTATCTATCTTTGAGGACTGTTCACAATGGAAAGTAGACTCCCTTTCTTAGCAAAATGACAGAGTAGGTATTCTGAAAAACTCTCCTGCTGAAAAAAACACCCAGAAATGATAAATAATACAGAGCAAATATCTATTAAAATCCATAGCCAATAAAATAGGTAATCAACTGTTTAAGGCAAAAATAATAATAATGTGTTGTGGTGCTTATAAAATATGTAGAAGCAAAATGTATGACAAAATAGCACAAAGGCTGGGCAGAGAGAAATGAAAGTATATTGTTTAAGGTTCTTATACTATATATGTGAAGTAGTATAATTTCACCTGAGGGTAAGCTGTGATGAGGTAAAGACACATACTATAAACCCGAAAGCAACCACTAAAATAATACAACCATGAATCATGAAATTTCTATGGGACCATCTCCATAGAAAATCCTATGGAATCTACAAAAATGCTACTAGAATGTGTTTAGCAAAGCTGCAGAGTACACAATTAATTTACAAATATCAGTATACAAAATGCTAGCAACAAACAATTAGAAATTGAAATAAAAATAATGCCATTTGTGTTGGAATAAAAATATGAAATACTTAGGAATACATCTGACAGAAGATGTACAAGATTAGTACACTGAAAACTATAAAACATTTCTGATGAACTACTGAAGACGTAAATAAATCAAGAAAGATATTGTGTTTATGGATATTGAGAAGACTCAATATTATTAAGATGTCAGTTCTTCACCAACTTGATCTATAAATTTAATGCAATTGCAATCAAACTTTCAGCAGGCTTTTTTTTCCAGTTAGAAATTGATATACTGACTCTATAACCCAGTAAAGAACCAAACTCACCTTTGAAAGTAATTAACAAAGTTACAGGATTTACAGTACCTGACTTTAAGACTTATTATAAAGCTATAGTAATCACGACAGCATGGTATTGGTGTCAAGATTAACAAATAGACAAATATATCAATGGAACAGAATATCAAGTCCATAAATAACCCCACATATACTTGGTCCTGTTTCAAGATCCTACACTAAATACCACTGGAGGTCCACTACTGCTGCTGCTGGATGAGAGGAAGGAAGTTTTTTAATGCACAAAACCTGTCAAAGATACAAGGGAGAGGTTGGCTGCCATGAAAGGAAAAAGCAATATAACTGAAAACTCCAACCCTGAGAGCCAAGCACACAGGGCCAGCCTAAGAGTGAGGCTGGACTAAGACCACAGAGAACTTCCCCTGATGCCACCACATCCAGGCAAGCAAGCACCAAGTAAAAAACACAGCAGTCAGCTGCTCAAGGTGGGGTGGGCAAGAGTGTAGAAAGAGAACCCCTGTGGTTTAGATAAATAGAAAAGGACAAAAGATGAGGGTGGAGCAGGAGCACTGAGAAAAATCTTCTGCCACTCTAGCCCCCACCCTAAGCACAAGATAAGACTAGAGGAATTTGAAGCCAATGGTGTTCTGAAGGTAACCATAGCAACAACAAAATCCAAATCCAATTCAACAGCTGACTAGATTGACTCAATCCTCCCTACATCATCAGTTTAGCAGAAGTGTTCACATTTTCAGGCATAAATACTATTTATCTCAGTTCTACACACATAGTTCAGCATTCAATCAAAAATTAAGAGACATACAAAAAAGTGACAATAGCACAGTCCCACTATGAAGAGACAGAGCAATAAACAAGACTCAAGAGATGACCCAGAAATTGGAACTATCAGACTGGAAGTTAAAGTAACTATCATTAATATGTTAAAGGCTCAAGTGAAAAAGATGGACAGGATTCACGAGTAAATGGGGAATTTCAGCCGAGAGATGGAAATCATAAGAAAGTATCAAATGGAAATGTTAGAAAATTTTTTAAAAACAAAATGAAGCAAGCTTTTGACAGGCTTATCAGAACACTTCACACAGCCAAGAAAAGAATCAGTAAACTTGCAGATAGGTCAGTACAAATTACTCTAATAGAAACATAAAGAGAAAAAATGAAAAGAAAAAACAAAAAAAAAAAACCCAAAGAAGAGTATCCAAGAGCTGTGGTACAATAGAAAGTAGTCTAATATATGTGTAATCAGAATTCCAGAAACAGAAGAGAATGGAGCAGAAGAAATATTTGAAGAGATAATAGTTGAGAATTTCCCCAAATTTATAAAAGATATTCAGTCACATATCCAGGAAACTCAGAGAACACCAAGAAGGATAAATGGCCCCCCACCAAAAAAAACCAAAAACCTCATGCTAGACACATCATATTCAAACTGCTGAAAAGTAAAGAGAAAATCATGATAAAAAGAATAAAAATACATTATACACAAGAAACAAAGATAAGAATTACAGTAGACCCCATCAGAAACTATGCAAGCCATAAGAAAATGGAGTGGCATCTTTACAGTGCCAAAACAAAACAAAACTGTCAAGCCAGAATTCTAATAATCAGGAAAAATATCCTTCAAAAATGAAACCAAAATAAAGACTTTCTCTGACAAACAAAAGGTGAAAGGATTCATGACCAGCAGACTTGCGCTACAAGAAACATTAAAGGAAGTTCTTCAGGCAAAAGGAATATAATCCTAAATAGAAACTTGTATCTACAACAGAAAAGCTCTAGAAATGGTTTAAATGGAGGTAAATAAAATATATTTTTCCTTTTCATCACTCTAAAAGATACTTACTGTCAAAAGCAAAAATAGTAGCAAAGTATTGTGGGTTTATAGAATATATAAAAGTAAAGTGTATGACAGCAAAAAGTTAGCAGACAGAAACTGTACATATGCATTGGTAAGATTCTTAACCAATTGTGAGGTGCTATAATATTATTTGAACGTAGCCCATGATAAAATAAAGATGTATATTGTAAACTTTAAGGAAACCACTAAAAATAAGTTAAAGTGGTACATATGATAAGCCAATAGTCAAGATAAAATGGAATAATAATAATCAATCCAAAAGCAGGCAGAAAAAAAGGAAAATGAACAATGATCAAATAGAAAACTAGCAAAATGGTAGGTTTAAATCCAGCCACATAGGGCTTCCCTCATGGCGCAGTGGTTAAGAATCCGCCTGCCAGTGCAGGGGACACGGGTTCGAGCCCTGGTCCGGGAAGATCCCGCATGCCGCGGAGGAACTAAGCCTGTGCACCACAACTACTGAAGCCCGCATACCACAACTACTGAAGGCTGTGCACCTAGAGCCTGTGCTCTGCAACAAGAGAAGCCACTGCAATGAGAAGCCCGTGCAACACAAGAAACAGTAGACCCCACTTGCCACAACTAGAGAAAGCCCCCGCACAGCAACAAAGACCCAACACAGCCAAAAATAAATAAATAAATAAATAAATATATATATAAAAAAAAATGCAGCCACATAAATAATTACATTAAATATAAGTGATCTAAACACACCAATTAAAAAAAACAGAGATTGTAAGATTGAATTAAAAAAACAAGACTCAACCATATGCTCACTATAAAATACTTTGAATATTAGGGCAAAGATAGGTTAAAAATAAAAGGATGAAAAAAGATATACCATGCAAACAATCCCTATTAAGAAACAATTTACTGACCAGAGGGCAGACAGCAGAAGCAAGAAGAACGACAATCCTGCAGCCTGTGCAATCCTGTTCCTGTGGTGGAACAAAAACCACATTCACAAAAGGATAGACAAGATGAAAAGGCAGAGGGCTATGTACCAGATGAAGGAACAAGATAAAACCCCAGAAAAACAACTAAATGAAGTGGAGATAGGCGACCCTGCAGAAAAAGAATTCAGAATAATGATAGTGAAGATGATCCAGGACCTCGGAAAAAGAATGGAGGCAAAGATCAAGAAGATGCAAGAAATGTTTAACAAAGACCTAGAAGAATTAAAGAACAAACAAACAGAGATGAACAATACAATAACTGAAATGAAAACTACACTAGAAGGAATCAATAGCAGAATAACTGAAGCAGAAGAACGGATAAGTGACCTGGAAGACAGAATGGTGGAATTCACTGCTGTGAAACAGACAAAAGAAAAAAGAATGAAAAGAAATGAAGACAGCCTAAGAGACCTCTGGGACAACATTAAACACAACAACATTCGCATTATAGGGGTCCCAGAAGGAGAAGAGAGAGAGAAAGGACCAGAGAAAATATTTGCAGAGATTATAGTCGAAAACTTCCCTAACATGGGAAAGGAAATAGCCACCCAAGTCCAGGAAGTGCAGAGAGTCTCATACAGGATAAACCCAAGGAGAAACATGCTGAGACACATAGTAATCAAATTGGCAAAAATTAAAGACAAAGAAAAATTATTGAAAGCAGCAAGGTAAAAACGACAAATAACATACAAGGGAACTCCCATAAGGTTAAAAGCTGATTCCTCAGCAGAAACTCTACAAGCCAGAAGGGAGTGGCATGACATATTTAAAGTGATAAGAGGGAAGAACCTACAGTCAAGATTACTCTACCTGGCAAGGATCTCATTCAGATTCGATGGAGAAATCAAAAGCCTTACAGACAAGCAAAAGCTAAGAGAATTCAGCACCACCAAACCAGCTCTACAACAAATGCTAAGGGAACTTCTCTAAGTGGGAAACACAAGAGGAGAAAGGACCTACAAAAACAAACCCAAAACAATTACAAAAATGGTCATAGGAACATACATATCGATAATTACCTTAAACATGAATGGATTAAATGCTCCAAAAGACACAGGCGTGCTGAATGGATACAAAAACAAGACCTATATATATGCTGTCTCCAAGAGACCACTTCAGACCTAGGGACACAAAGAGACTGAAAGTGAGGGGATGGAAAAAGATATTCCATGCAAATGGAAATCAAAAGAAAGCTGGAGGAGCAATACTCATGTCAGATAAAATAGACTTTAAAATAAAGAATGTTACAAGAGACAAGGAAGGACACTACATAATGATCAAGGGATCAATCCAAGAAGAAGATATAACAATTATGAATATATATGCACCCAACATAGGAACACCTCAATACATAAGGCAACTGCTAATAGCTCTAAAAGAGGAAATTGACAGTAACACAATAATAGTGGGGGACTTTAACACCTCACTTACACCAATGGACAGATCATCCAAAATGAAAATAAATAAGGAAACAGAGGCTTTAAATGACACAATAGACCAGATAGATTTAATTGATATTTATAGGACATTCCATCCAAAAACAGCAGATTACACTTTCTTCTCAAGTGCGCACAGAACATTCTCCAGGATAGACCACATCTTGGGTCACAAATCAAGCCTCAGTAAATTTAAGAAAACTGAAATCATATCAAGCATCTTTTCTGACCACAACGCTATGAGATTAGAAATCAATTACAGGGAAAAAAACCTAAAAAACACAAGCACATGGAGGCTAAACAATATGTTACTAAATAACCAAGAGATCACTGAAGAAATCAAAGAGAAAATCAAAAAATACCTAAAGACAAATGACAATGAAAACATGATGATCCAAAACCTATGGGATGCAGCAAAAGCAGTTCTAAGAGGGAAGTTTATAGCTATACAAGCCTACCTCAAGAAACAAGAAAAATCTCAGATAAACAATCTAATGTTACACCTAAAGGAACTAGAGAAAGAAGAACAAACAAAACCCAAAGTAAGCAGAAGGAAAGAAATCATAAAGATCAGAGCAGAAATAAATGAAATAGAAACAAAGAAAACAATAGCAAAGATCAATAAAACTAAAAGCTGGTTCTTTGAGAAGATAAACAAACTTGATAAACCATTAGCCAGACTCATCAAGAAAAAGAGGGAGAGGACTCAAATCAATAAAATTAGAAATGAAAAAGGAGAAGTTACAACAGACACTGCAGAAATACAAAGCATCCTAAGAGACTACTACAAGCAACTCTATGCCAGTAAAATGGACAACCTGGAAGAAATGGACAAATTCTTAGAAAGGTATAACCTTCCAAGACTGAACCAGGAAGAAATAGAAAATATGAACAGACCAATCACAAGTAATGAAATTGAAACTGTGATTAAAAATCTTCCAACAAACAAAAGTCCAGGACCAGATGGCTTCACAGGTGAATTCTATCAAACACTTAGAGAAGAGCTAACACCCATCCTTCTCAAGCTCTTCCAAAAAACTGTGGAGGAAGGAACACTCCAAAACTCATTCTCTGAGGCCACCATCACCTTGATACCAAAATCAGACAAAGATACTACAAAAAAAGAAAATTACAGACCAATATCACTGATGAATATAGATGCAAAAATCCTCAACAAAATACGAGCAAACAGAATCCAACAACACATTAAAATAATCATACACCATGATCAAGTGGGATTTATCCCAGGGATGCGAGGATTCTTCAATATACGCAAATCAATCTGTGTGATACACCACATTAACAAATTGAAGAAGAAAAACCATATGATCATCTCAATAGATGCAGAAAAAGCTTTTGACAAAATTCAACACCCATTTATGATAAAAACTCTCCAGAAAGTGGGCACAGAGAGAACCTACCTCAACATAATAAAGGCCATATATGACAAACTTTTGCTGTGGAGCAAACATCATTCGCAATGGGGAAAAGCTGAAAGCATTTCCTCTAAGATCAGGAACAAGACAAGGATGTCCACTCTCACCACTATTATTCAACGTAGTTTTGGAAGTTCTAGCCACGGCAATCAGAGAAGTAAAAGAAATAAAAGGAATACAAATTGGAAAAGAAGAAGTAAAACTGTCACTGTTTGCAGATGACATGATATTATACATAGAGAATCCTAAAGATGCCACCAGAAAACTACTAGAGCTAATCAATGAATTTGGTAAAGTTGCAGGATACAAAATTAATGCACAGAAATCTCTTGCATTCCTATACACTAATGATGAAAAATCTGAAAGAGAAATTAAGGAAACACTCCCATTTACCACTGTAACAAAAAGAATAAAATACCTAGGAATAAACCTACCTAGGGAGACAAAAGACCTGTATGCAGAAAACTATAAGACACTGATGAAAGAAATTAAAGATGATACCAACAGATGGAGAGATATACCATGTTCTTGGATTGGAAGAATCAATATTGTGAAAATGACTATACTACCCAAAGCAATCTACAGATTCAATGAAATCCCTATCAAATTACCAATGGCATTTTTTACAGAACTAGAACAAAAAAATCTTAAAATTTGTATGGACACACAAAAGACCCCGAAGAGCCAAAGCAGTCTTGAGGGAAAAAAATGGAGCTGGAGGAATCAGACCTCCTGACTTCAGACTATACTACAAAGCTACAGTAATCAAGACAATATGGTACTGGCACAAAAACAGAAACATAGATCAATGGAACAAGATAAAAGCCCAGAGATAAACCCACGCACCTATGGACAGCTAATCTACGACAAAGGAGGCAAGGATATACAATGGAGAAAGGACAGTCTCTTCCATAAGTGGTGCTGGGAAAACTGGACAGCTACATGTAAAAGAATGAAATTAGAACACTCCCTAACACCATACACAAAAATAAACTCAAAATGGATTAGAGACCTAAATTTAAGACCAGACACTATAAAACTCTTAGAGGAAAACATAGGAAGAACACTCTTTGACATCAATCACAGCAAGATCTTTTTTGATCCACCTCCTAGAGTAATGGAAATAAAAACAAAAATAAACAAATGGGACCTAATGAAACTTCATAGCTTTTGCACAGCAAAGGAAACCATAAACAAGATGAAAAGACAACCCTCAGAATGGGAGAAGATATTTGCAAACGAATCAACAGACAAAGGGTTAATTTCCAAAATATATAAGCAGCTCATGCAGCTCAATATTTAAAAAACAAACAACCCAATCCAAAATGGGCAGAAGACCTAAACAGACATTTCTCCAAAGAAGACATACATATGGCCAAGAAGCACATGAAAAGCTGCTCAACATCACTAATTATTAGAGAAATGCAAATCAAAACTACAATGAGGTATCACCTCACACCAGTTAGAATGAGCATCATCAGAAAATCTACAAGCAACAAATGCTGGAGAGGGTGTGGAGAAAAGGGAACCCTCTTGCACTGTTGGTGGGAATGTAAATTGATACAGCCACTATGGAGAACAGTATGGAGGTTCCTTAAAAAACTAAAAATAGAATTACGATATGATCCAGCAATCCCACTACTGGGCATATACCCAGAGAAAACCATAATTCAAAAAGACACATGCACCCCAATGTTCATTGCAGCACTATTTACAATAGCCAGGTCATGGAAGCAACCTAAATGCCCATCAACAGACTAATGGATAAAGAAGGTGTGGTACATATATACAATGGAATATTACTCAGCCATAAAAAGAACGAAATTGGGTCATTTGTTGAGACGTGGATGGATCTAGAGACTGTCATACAGAGTGAAGTAAGTCAGAAAGAGAAAAACAAATATCGTATATAAATGCATATATGTGGAACCTAGAAAAATGGTACAGATGAACCGGTTTGCAGGGCAGATATTGACACACAGATGTAGAGAACAAACGTATGGACACCAAGGGGGGAAAGCGGCAGGGGGGTGGGGGTGGGGGTGTGCTGAATTGGGCGATTGGGATTGACATGTATACACTGATGTGTATAAAATTGATGACTAATAAGAACCTGCTGTATAAAAAAAGAATTAAGAGAGATATAAAAAAAAGAAAGAAACAATTTACCATAACTAACTCAAGAATAGATTAACCTGAATATATCCTTTCAAAACAAGAACAAGACAAAGCTTCACACTATAACCATTCCTCTTCAACTTTAAACAAGAGGTCCTAGCAAAACAGTAAAACAAGAAAAACAAATAAAAGCTATGCAGATAGGAAAAATTTTTTTAAAGATCTCATTATTCTCAGATATATGACTGTTATTACATCATAATAACTTACAGAAACATTATTGTAAAAGACTGAGCAAGACTGTGCTGAATTAAAAGTCGATAATTGGGAATCAATATTTTCTCTATGTATCTGCAAAAAAACACATTTTGATAATACGTATTTTTAAAAGATAACATTTAGAAAAGCACACCAAAAAAATTACGTAGCTAGGAATAAAGCAACAAAAGACATGTCAGTCCCTTATATAGAAAATTAAAACTTTTGCAAGAAACCTTAAATAAGTAGAGAGCTATACAATGTTTTCAGGTAAAAAGACTCAATATCTTACAGATGTCAAATCTCCCCAAATCTATCTTTTGATTCAATTTAATTCCAAGAAAAATACTAACAGGATTCTTTGTGATCACTGATAAGCTGATTCTAATTCATATAAAATTCATATAAAAAAAGTCAAGAATAGCCAAGAAAATATATTAGAATAACATGAGGGGAGAGGTTCTTGCTCTATTAAACATCAGGATTTGCTACCTAACTCCATGGTGTAGAGATAGAAAAATAAATCAATGAAATAAAATGGCCTGAAAAGAGACAAAATACAGAAACTTAATTTATTATGGAGCTGAAAAAGATAGCCTATAATAAATCTTAATGAGATAATTGACTATCTTTGTTTTTAAAAATGAAATTGAATTCTTACCTCACATCATACACAAAAATCAATTGCATAATGACAGAAGACTTCAATTAGAATGGCAAAAATACAATACTCTTAGAGAAAAATGTAGGAGAATCTCTTTATAACCCTGAGTTAGGAAAGATCTCTTATTAAGACACAAAAACCCTAATCCTAAGTGGAAAACAGTGATAAATTTGACTACATTAATATTTTAAAAGTTCTGTTTATCCAAATGCACCAAAAAGAAAATAAAGCCATAACCTGGGAAAAAAGTAGTTGTACTTATCTAAATAACAAAGAATTATATCAAGAATACATAAAAAGCATGTAACAATCAAAAAGCAAAAGACAACCTAATTTAAAAACTGGCAAAAAACACAGAAATTTTATTAAGAAACATAAATATTTCATAAACACCTCATTAAGAACAGGGAAATGCAAGTTAAGTCCAATGAGATACCATGTCGTATCCACCAGCTGGACAAAAATTAAGACAGACAAGTGTAGTGGGTTTGTATAACAAGAAATGAACTACTGCTGGTGGAAGTATAATCTGATACAGTCACTTTGGAAAACAATTTGATATTATCTAGTAAAAATGATAATGTGCTATGTCCCAGCAATGCCATTGTTAAGAAAATACCCTAAAGAAACTTTCCCATGTGCATCCCTTGTACATATACAAGAATATTCATAGCATTATTATTTGTAATAGCAAAAAGACTAAAAACAATCCAAATGTCTAACAACAGTAAACTGGATAAATTGTGGCATAGCCATAAAATAGAATAATTTAATACCAGAAGTGGATAAACTACAGCTACATGCATCAACATAAATAAAAAACATAACATTGTGTGATGGAAGCATATGTAGAAGAATATATGTAGTATGATTCAACTTATAAAAAATTCAAAAATATAAGAACTATATATTATATGGAAATATTTATATGGTATAAAACCATAAATAAGAACAAGGGAATAATTATTACAAACATCAGTACTGTATGGTGTTCATCTCTTGGAGAGATAAAGGGGGCTACAGCTAGGGAGGGTACTCAGTGGCCCCTAAGTTACTGGGAATATTCTACTTCTTAAGCTGATTGATATGTACATGAATCTTTCTTTTTTTTTTATTAGAGTAAAATTGCTTTACAATGTTGTGTTAGTTTCTGCTGTACAATGAAGTCAATCAGCTATATGTATACTTATATCCCCTCCCTCTTGGACCTCCCTCCCATCCCCCCCCCCATCCCCCCCATCTAGGTCATCACAGAGCACCAAGCTAAGCTCCCTGTGCTATACAGCAGATTCCCACTAGCTATCTATTTTACACATGGTAGTGTATTTATGTCAAACCCAATCTCCCAATTCGTCCCACCCTCCGCTTCCCCCACTGTGTCCACATGTCTGTTCTCTACATCAATGTCTTTATTCCTGTCCTACAAATAGGTTCATCTGTACCATTTTTCTAGATTCCACATATATGTTTTAATATATGATATTTGTTTTTCTCTTTCTGGCTTACTTCACTCTGTATGACAGAGTCTAGGTCCATCCACATCTCTGCAAATGACCCAATTTCGTTCCTTTTATGGCTGAGTAATATTCCATTGTATATATGTACCACATCTCCTTAATCCATTCATCTCCTGTTGGACATTTAGGTTGTTTCCATGTCTTGGCTATTGTAAATAGTGCTGCAGGGAACATTGGTGTACATGTGTCCTTTTGAATGATGGTTTTCTCAGGGTATATGCCCAGTAGTGGGATTGCTGGGTCATATGGTAATTCTATTTTTAGTTTTTTAAGGAACCTCCATACTGTTCTCCATGAGTCTTCTTTTCATGGTTATTCCTTAAATTGCACATAAACGTTTTATATACTTTTGTATATAAACCACAGTAAAAAGTGTTTTAGGAATGTACAGAAGAGGAAGAGGGTGCTGAGGAGGAGAGTACTATCCTGCCTCAAATACAACTTCTGGGACTAAATGATTACTGATCTACTCTAATCAATACTTGTCAACAATAAACTGATATAATCAACTGCAAAAAATCAACATTAAAATCCTTACTCAAAAAAAAAAATCAATAGAGAAATTAAACATCAAATTACAGCCAGCTAAAGAGAAATCAGTGAACTAGAAGATGGGTCTGAAGAAATTACTCAGACGGTGAATAGGAGAATTTAAAAGATATGAAGCCTAGAGCTAAGGACTGAGTGTTTGTGTCCCCCCAGATTCATGTGCTGAAAGTCTAATCCCAGACGTGATGATATTTGGAGGTGGGGCCTTTGGGAGGTAATTTGGTTTAGATGAGGTCGTAAGGGTGGAGCCTTGAAGGAATTAGTGCCCTGATAATAGGAAGAGACCAGAACATGCTCTCTCTCTCTCTCTCTCTCTCTCTCCCCACCATGTGAGGACACAGCAAGAAGACAGCAGTCTGTAAACCAGGAAGAGGGCTCTCACCAGAACCCGACCATGCTGGCACCCCATTCTTGGACTTCCAGTTTACAGAACTGTGAGAAATAAACATTTGTTATCTCCCAGTCTATGGTACTCTGTTATAGCAGCCTGAACTAAGACAGAATAAGAATCACATGATCAGAGTTCCAGAAGAAGGAAATATGAACAAAGTAGAAGAAATGACATTCAAGAAGATAATGGCTGAGTATTTTCCAGAACTGATCAAAGCCACCAAAGACATGAAAGATCAAATTTGGGAAACACAACCAAACAAGATAAACAAAAAAGAAACCCATACCAAGAACCATTGCAATGAATCTGTAGCACACCAAAGACAAAGAGAAGATCTTAAGTATCCAGAAAGAAAGGACAATTACTGTTAAAGAAACAATAAGTAGGCACACAAGTGGGCTTTTCAGTAGCAACAGCAACAATAAAAGCCAGAAAGCTTCAAGTGCTGGGAAGAAAAGCCATCTGCCTAGAATTGTATATCCAGGGTAACATTCAAAACAATAGGGTAAAATGGAGAGGATTCTGGGAAGATGGCAGAGTAGGGAGCATCTGGAATCTATTTCCCCACTTAGACAATAATTGCACTGGCAGAATTTGTCTGATGTAACTATTTGGAACTCTGGAGTCTATTGAAGGCTTGCAAGGTTCAGAGGAAGAACTGGATGGTAAATTGCAGTCACCTGTGGTCAACTTCAGCTCTTAGCACAGTAGCAGCTACCCATCCCCCACCCCCAACCATGTGGCAGGAAGCTGTGCAGGTGTTCCCGGAGCAGATTGCATACAGCTTGCCGGAGCCAGGATGGGCAACAAGGACCCTGTCCTACAAATATCAGGGATCTGTGCTGTGATGGATGATTGCTGCTTCTGATCACAGAGGTGCCACCAAAGGGCTGGACAACCATTGCTATAGCACCTCCCTCCCGTTGTTGCAGCCCCTCCCAGACCAGCTGAAGTGACTCCCAGGGGTTTTTTAAAGGGGTAGCACTCTTCTATATCCACCCCCCTTCATTTTTCTTTGTTTTCCCTTTTGGGGCCCAGACATTAAAGACTAGGACATTCAAAAACAACTGTATATACAGGGAAAATTAGAAAGTGACTGTGTAAGCCAGGGAGAAGTTCAGAAAATACCCAAAAAGACCTTAGGTTTACACCTCAGGCTGACCCTTGGCACAAAGACAGCCCACAATTTTTTTTTTAATTACAAAAAAAGTAAACCCTGGAGTAGGAGTGACCACATTATTAGATTCAAATGTCCAGTTTCAACCAAATGTCACAAGTCATAGAAAGAAACAGGAAAGTAAAACCCATTCAAAAGAAAAATAAATAACAGAAATTGTCCCTGAAAAAGACCTGATGGCAGATATACTAGACAAACACCTTAAAACAACTGTCTTAAAGATGCTCAAAGAACTAAAGGAAAGGGGCTTCCCTGGTGGCGCAGTGGTTGAGAATCTGCCTGCCAATGACACGGGTTCAATCCTGTGCCTAGAGCCCATGCTCTGCAACGAGAAGCCACCGCAATGAGAAGCCCGCGCACTGCAACAAAGAGTAGCTCCTGTTCACCGCAACTAGAGAAAGTGATCAGCAACGAAGACCCAATGCAACCAAAAATAAATAAATTTATATAAATAAATAAATAATTTTAAAAACTTTTAAAAAAACTAAAGGAAGAAGTGGAGAAAGTCAAAGAAAATGATGTATGAACAAAATGGAAATATCAATATATAGAAAATCTAAAAAAGAACCAAAAAGAAATTCTGAAGCTGAAAAATACAATAACTCAAATGAAAAATTCATTAGATTCAAAGGCAGAGTTGAACAGGCAGGAGAAAGAATTAGCAAACTTGAATACAGGACCACAGAAATTATCAAGTCTGAGAAACATAAAGAAGAAAGATTGAAGAAAAGTGATCAGAGCCTAAGGGACCTGTGGAAACCATCAACATATGCATTGTGGGAGTCTCAGAAGAAGAAGTAAGAAAGAAGCAGAGAGAAACACACCAGAACTTATGGGACACAGTGAAAGTGGTGCTATGGGGGAAATTTATAGCTATAAACACTTACATTAAAAAATAAAAAAATAAGAATGATTTCAACTCAACAACCTAACTTTATACCTCAAGGAACTAGAAAAGAACAAAGTTATCCTAAAGCTGGCAGAAAGAAATAGTAAAGATCAGAGCAGAGATAAACAAAATAGAGAATAGAAAAATACAGAAAATCAATGAAATCAAAAGTTGGTTCTTTGAAAAGATCAACAAAATTGACTAACCTTTAGCTAGATGGGCTAAGAAAAAAAGAGCAAAGACTCAAATTCTAAAATCAGAAATGAAAGTGGGGACATTACTACCAATTTTACAGAAATACAAAGGATTATGAGTATAATGAACAATTATACACCAACAAATTAGATAACCTATATGAAACTGACAAATTCCTAGAAACACAAAACCTACCAAGACTAAATCATAAAGAAATAGAACATCTGAATAAATCTATAACTAGTAAGGATCAGTATTCAAAAATCTCCTGATAAAGAAAAACCCTGGACCCAATAGCTTCAATAGTGAATTCTATTAAACATTTTAAAAAGACCTAATATTAATCCTTCTCAAACTTTTCCAAAAAGTGAAAAAGGAAGGAACACTTCCTAACTCATTCTGTGAGTCCAGCATTTCCCTGATACCAAAGCCAGACAAAGACAGAATAAGAAAAGAAAACTACAGGGAATTCCCTGGCAGTCCAGTGGTTAGGACTCTGCACTTCCACTGCAGTGGGCCCCGGTTCAATCTCTGGTCGGGAAACTAGGATCCCACAAGTCATGTAGCGCAGCCAAAAAAAAGAAAACTACATACCAATATCCCTTATGAACACTGATGTGAAATCCTTAACAAAATACTAGCAAACTGAATTCAGCAGCATGTTAAAAGGATTATAAACCATGACCAAGTGGGATTTATTCGTGGAGTGCAAGGATGATTCAACACATGAAACTTGATAAATATAATATACCACACTAACAGAATGAAAGGAAAACACCACATAATCATCTCAATTGATGCAGCAAAAACATTTGACAAAATTCAATACACTTTCATAATAAAAACACTCAAAATACTAGGAATAGAAGAAAACTACTTCAATATAATAAAAGCCATATATGAAAACCCACAGTGAACATCATACTCAATGGCGAAAGACTGAAAGCTTTTCCTCTAAGATCAGGAAAAAGGAAAGGATGCCTACTTTCACCACATCTATTCAACATAGTACTGGAAGTTCTAGCCAGAGCAGTTAGGCGAGGAAAAGAAATAAAAGGCATCTACACTGTAAAGGAAGAAGTAAAATTATCTCAGTTTGCAAATGGTATGATCTTATATGTAGAAAACTCTAAAGATTACACACACACACACACAAATGTTTGAATAGATCAATTCAGCAAAGGAGTAGAATACAAAGTAAACACACAAAAATCAGTTGCATTTCTATATACTAACAATAACAATTTGAAAAGGAAATTACAAAAACAATTCCATTTTCAATAGCATCAAAAAGAATAAAAATACTTAGGAATAAGCTTAATCAGGGAAATGAGAGAATTATACAATGAAAACTACAAAATATGCTGAAAGAAATTAAAGAAGACATAAATAGATGTATGGAAGACTCATACGTCCTGATTTCAAAACTTACTACAAAGCTACAGTAATCAAAACAGTGTGGTATTGGCATAAAGACATACGGGCCAATGGAATAGAATAGACAGCCCAGAAATAAACCATTGCATTTATGGCCAAGTGATTTTTGATAAGGGTGCCAAGACCATTCAACTGGAAAAGGACAGTCTTTTCACCAAATAGTGCTGGGAAAACTGGATATCTATATGCGAAAGAATGAAAGTAGGATCTTACCTAATATAACATACAAAAATTAACTCAAAATGGATCAGTAAGACCTAAAACAATTAAACTCTTAGAAGAAAACATAAGACAAAAGCTTCATGATATTAGATTTGGCAATGATTTCTTGGATGCGATACCAAAGGCAAAGGTAACCAAAGAAAAAATAGACAAATTGGACTTTATGAAAATATCAAAATTTTTTGCATTAAAGACCCTATCAAGAAAGTAAAAATCAACCCACAGAATGGGAGAAAATATTTGCAATTCATATATATGATAAGGGATTAATATCCAGAATATGTAGATTCCTAAAACTCAACAACAACGAAAGAATAACCTGATTCAAAAATGGGTAAAGGACTTGAATATACATTTCTCCAAAGAAGATATAAAAATGGCCAATGGACACATGAAAAGATTCTCAACATCACTAATCTTTAGGGAAATGCAAACCAAAACTTCAGTGAGATATACATCATACCCATTAGGATGACTGTTATTTAAAAAAAAAAAATGTGTTGACAAGGATTTAGAAAATTGGAACCCTTGTGCACTGTTGGTGGGAATGTAAATTAGTACAGTCACTGTTGGAAAATGGTATGGCAGTTCCTAAAAATATTAAAAAATAGACTTACCATATGATCTAGCAATTCCACTTCTGGTGTATACCCAAATTAATTGAAAGTAGGGTCTTAAAGAGATATTTGTACACCCATGTTCACAGCAGCATTATTCACAATAACTAAATCGTGGAAGCAATCCAAGTGTCCATCAACAGATAAATGGATAATCAAAATGTGGTATACACATACAGAGCAATATTACTTAGCCTTAAAAAGGAAGGAGATTTTGCAATATGCTACAATATGGTTTATGCTAAGAACATTATGCTAAGTGAAATAAGCCAATCACAAAAAGACAAACACAGCTTTGAGCAAGTTGTCTTTGCAATCCCAAGGAAATGGCCTGGTCTTGTGAATCACCATGTGTATGGTGTTTGGGGTGAGGTAGGGGTTCTCAGGCTCTCTCTCCCTTCCGAGGCTTCAGAATAACCCATGGCAGCAGTCATCAGTCCCCCAGAGACTCAGCACTTGACTCTGTGATATCATAGGCTCTTCCAGGCCCAGAACAACAATGCTGTCAGCTCCAAAGAGCAGAAATGGCATAAGGAAGGAAAGGGGCAGGTGAGGAAAAACCAGTTAAATACACTCCTGCCAACTAAATTCAGTCTTTGCCTAGCCTTCTCCCCTGGGGACCTCACATCTCTTGTATTCTCTAGTTACTGGTCTGTGGCTGGATGGAGACCATCCAGTCACCAGTGATACAACCTGAGGCGTCCAAAGATCCAAGGTCGATTCGGGCTCCCTCAGAAGGAAGGAACATTTTATCATAGAGCAAAGTCTAGTATTTTTATGACACTATCCATTCTGGTCCATCATCAAATGTTTTCAGAGTTGAGTTTTATGGTCATTCCCCTCCAGTCACCCCACCCCTCCACCTCTAAGTATTTCCCCAGCTCTGTTAACATACAGCAAAGGCCCCCAGAGGCAGATTTAAGATTTTGGTAGCAAAAATTTGAGATTTAATTTAAGATTTTATAGTGTGGTACTGCCAAGGTAAACACACACACGCACACACACGCACACACACAATATTTTTGAGATGGAGGTGGGGGAATTAGATCCAATTAAAAAGTATTAGAACACGGTCCAGAGGTTAAGACTCTGTGCTTCCAATGCAGGGGGTGCAGGTTCAATCCCTGCTTGGGGAACTAAGATCCCACGTGCTGTGTGGCGCGGCCAAAATATTAAAATAAAATTTTTTTAATTAAAAAAAAGTATTAGAACAGAAATTCAGAAAATCACATCAGGAAGAACCTGTAAAAGAAATCCTCATTGACAGAATCAATACCATGACCTGGAAAAGTATGAACAAAAAGTGTTAATGTGTGCTGAAAAGTATTGTAACTTGCTGTGATGCCAAGAGACTCATGCACCTGTAAATACCAGAGAGCATGGTCCCTGGACCAGCAGCATCACCATCACCTGGAGCTTGTTAGAAAGTCAGACGCTCAGGGCTTCCCTGGTGGCGCAGTGGTTGAGAATCCACCTGCCAATGCAGGGGACATGGGTTCGAGCCCTGGCCCAGGAAGATCCTACATGCCGCGGAGCAACTAAGCCCCTGTGCCACGACTACTGAGGCTGCGCTCTAGAGCCTGCGAGCCACAACTGCTGAGCCCACGTGCCACAACTACTGAAGCCCGCACGCCTAGAGCCCATGCTCTGCAACAAGAGAAGCCACCGCAATGAGAAGCCTGTGCACCTCAATGAGGAGTAGCCCCCGCTCGCGGCAACTAGAGAAAGCCCACGCATAGCCATGAAGACTCAATGCAGCCAAAAATAAATAAAATAAATTTAAAAACATACAAAAAAAAAAAAAAAGGAAAGAAAGTCAGATGCTCGGCCCCTGCCCTGGACCTACTGACTCAGGAGCTCCGGGAAGAGGGCCCAGCACCCTGTGTTTTAACAGGCCCTCCAGGGGGTTCTGGTGATGAAGGCAGTAAGGAAGATGAAGGCAGTAAGGAGCAGAGTTGATGTGGCAGAGCAAGGCCTCCAATGTGGCCGTGATGGAGACTAACGCTACAATCATGACCAAACGTAGGAAGAGCGGAAGCACCACTACTGGCCCCGGGAAATGAGGAAGAAACTCTAAAAGGTGTGGAGAGAGGACAGGAAAAGAGGGGAGGTCGGCACCATGAAAACCACAATTAGGGAAATAATTAAAATTTTCCTGACCAAAAGGTAATCTTGGTCTGAGCTGTCAAGGGCTCATAGAGTTTCCTTCAAGAGGAAATCTCAAAGAAAGGGCCCCAAGTGGCACTCATCAGGTGGTTTTTCTTTGGATACTTATTTTTTAACTTATTTATTCTGATACAACCTCAAACTTACCATGAAGTTGAAAAGATAGTACAAAGACCTTTGGAATATCCTTTACCCAGATTCGCCAACTGTTTACATTTTTCCCCATTTGCTTTACCATTCCCCCTCTCTCTAAATAAATCTACATTTATTATACACGTGCACGTTCTTCTGAAGCATTTAAAACTAGGTTGGCGACACTATGCTTCTTTATGCTTATAAATTTCAGTATATGTTTCCTAAGAACACATTCTCTTACATACCTTCCTAAAAAACAGCACTCTCACATAATCATAGTACAACTATCAAAATTAGGAAATTTAATCTTGACATAATATTATTATCTAATACTCAGTCCATATTCAAGTTTTGTCAATTGTCCCATTAATGTCCTTTTTAGCTGTTTTCTTCCTAATTCTGGATCTAATCCAGGACCATGTATCACATTTAGTTGTCACATTTCTTTAGCCTCTTTCAGTCTAGAACATTCCCAATGCCTTTCCTTTTTTTTTTGGCTGCGTTGGGTCTTTGTTTCTGCGTGCGGGCTTTCTCTAGTTCCCGCGAGCGGGGGCTACTCTTCATTGCGGTGCACAGGCTTCTCATTGCAGTGGCTTCTCTTGTTGCAGAGTATGGGCTCTAGGCACGAGGGCCTCAGTAGTTGTGGCACTCGAGCTTAGTTGCTCCGCGGCATGTGGGATCTTCCCGTACCAGGGATCGAACCCATGTCCCCTGAATTGGCAGGAGGATTCTTAACCACCGTGCCACCAGGGAAGTCCCTCTTGATCTTTCTTGATCGTGAATACAGGCCAACTACTTTTCAGAATGTCCCTCAGTTTAGGTTCATCTGGTGTTTCCTTGTGGTTAGATTCCAGTTATGGATTTGGGGGAGGGAGACCCCAGATGTGATGCTTGTGTCCTTGTCAGTGAATCGGATCAGGAGGGATATGACAGCTATTTGTCCCAGTGTTGGTGAGGTTACTTCTGATCACTTGGTTCAGGTGGTGTTTGTCAGCTTTCTGCAATATAGTTACCATTTTCCCCACTGTAACTAGTAACTAATTGTGGGAAGATTCTTCAGGACTCTATGTACCAGTCGGGATTGTGGTCCTAGGAATCTAAGAAGAGCAGAGCCACCTTGTGCAGCTGCGGGAGCTGGTTACCATCGAGGTGAGCTGTTCCTTCTGTGTCTGGAGCCGGAGCCTCCAGGCCACGGTCTGAGTGGGAAGATGGCCATAAAGTGGGGGAAGCAAGAGTCACCTGGGAGCCGTGAGGCCGAGCTGGATCCCATGTTGGTCTTTCGTCTTCCCTCCGAGACTCCAGCTTCCACGAGGAGCGTGTCCAGCAGGAGAAGCTGGTGCTCCTCATCATGGCAGTAGATACACACCTGGCCCAAAGGTGGGAGAAGCTGCAGCAAAGAGTCACGGGGCTGGAGGAGCCTGCAGATAAGTGACAGTGCATGAGCGGCAGCGGCCCCCGTCTCCCAAGTGCAAAGGAATGTGGATGCTCCTTCCCTCCTTCCAGATTGAACATAAAATCTTTGTTGTGTCACAGGCTAACTGGACACCGTGCAGGGAGGGGAATTTAGGGCGTGTGTGTCCAGCTCAGCTAAGGCAAATCTGCCACACTATGTAAATACTATGTCCCTTATTTTTGCATCCATTGTCCCTTTTTCTTATTCCATCATCCTGTCTATATTTATTAGTTAGCATTATACTGAAGGCTTTCTCCTCTCCCTTATTTAGTTATTAGTCCTTTATTTATATTAGCACAGACTTGAGTTTTGTTTTATTTTATTCCTTAATCTGTTAGTATATTTGTTTTGACACTCAGATTGTCCCAGATTGGCCAGCAACAGCCAGTTCAACCTGGCCACCAAATCCTTTTGACATGTTGCCATCATTCTCTAAGCCTTTCCCTACTTTCTGGTACCAGATATTCCACGCTCACCTTGTGCTTTCTCTCTCCCGGCCCCGGGTCAGCCTTTTCTCCAAGGAGCTGAGGTTCCTTTTAGTGGAGTCCAAGATCTTGGTACTAAATATGTTTTCTGCTTATATGTCATTGCTTCCAGGCACTGTCAGAGGACACAGGTAGCGTGTGCGCACACACGTGTACACACAGAACCACGTGTACACAGACGTGTACACACACACTATGATTACATCCTGACACCTCCAACCCCAATTCTATCCCAGCACCACAGGGTCCAGTCCAGTCGTCCCTTCCCCATTTCCATAGTTGTAACTTCTTCCTCCAACAGTGAGGACCCTGGGTTGAGTTTGTCTTACTCACTGATGAGTGGTTCCAGTAGAGAATCAAGAAGAAAAGGAGGGATGACAGTGACTTCAGACCTTTGCCCTCAGGTTTAACAGCAGAGATGGGCTTGGGAGGAAAATCTACGGATACTACAAGAAGTCACTACTCATTCACTCAGGATCTGGCCCAGCGTGCTTTGCCTTGTAAAACAGAGGTCCTCAACTGTGTGCACAGCACATTTCCTGATCAGTGTGTAAAATTCACTGTTGCTCAAGTGAATATACCGGCAATGACAACGTTTGGCAGAAGGGGTGTTGAGCTGGGAGGGATACTACCTGCTATGAATCTAAGGTGAAGTCAAACCACCACAAAGAAGACTGCATATTTACTGAAGGCTGTAAGAACTCTGAATTATTATATACACCATAAACTTAGGTACTTTTATACGCAATAAACTATCCCACACACATAGCAGCCAGCCCTGAAGGATGACCAAGTGAGTTACACATTAGCATGGATACCCTTATGCTGTGGCAGTGGCTCTTTATAACTTGCTGACATGGTCACCATTGCCTCAATGTTTTAAATCCCCTTGAGTGGGAGGGCGCAAATGTTTCATTTCAGAGAGTGCCACAGACACTCAAAGTTGAAAGCCACTGCCCTAAATGGAGGGGAGTATTTTAAGACTTAGAAGATGTAGAAAAATTTGCTGACAAAAATCCCAAACCTGAAAACAACAAAGAAAACAGTGAAGACTGAGAAAAGGTGGCCGAGGAAAGATCAATAGATTCAGAACATCATTTGAGGGACTTCCCTGGTGGCGCAGTGGATAAGACTCTGTGCTCCCAATGCAGGGGGCCTGGGTTCGATCCCTGGTCAGGGAACTAGATCCCACATGTATGCCGCAACTAATAGTTCGCATGCTGCAACTAAGGAGCCCACATGCTGCAACTAAGAAGCTGGTGAGCCACAACTAAAGGAGCCCTGGAGCTGCAACTAAGGAGCCCTCCTGACGCACCTAAGACCTGGTGCAACCAAATAAATAAATAAATATTTTTTTAAAAAGAACATCATTTGATATGAGAATCAGTGGATTAAGCTGAACTTGAGGACTACACAGCGAATAAAAACGTTTGGGAAGGGATTCAGGCGAAAGAGGTACAACCCAAAGACCAGATGGGAGAGAGAGGAAGATGAAGGAAGTAAACCTAAACAGCCAGATTTCTTCTCTCCGCTATGAACTTTGTTCATACAAATTAGTAGGAAAAATGTTTTTTAGAAAACTGGTACATTGAAATAATGATTATCTTATGATCTCATTGAAAAGAAAATGAAAATGTTTGAGTCCACTATAGAAGCCCCATAAGCGAAAAGAGAACGTTGTCACCATCAGGATGGAGTGATAAAGGACGGCAAGCTGTATGTTATAGTTTTAAAAATCTAATATTATATGTCAATGGGGCTTTAAAAGAAGAGTCAGGGGTTGGATTAAGAACAAAAAGCTAACAATCCATTTTCCCTCTTGAGACTAGGGAGACCAAAGTAAAGCCTGGAGTGACTGACCCACCGAGCTCAGGTGGGCTCTGGTATGAGGATGCTGACACCTCAGTGACAGAGCCTGAAGCAGGAGGGGAGGGTCTGACAGCTGCCCCAGCAGTGGGCTGGCCTGTCTGCAGGCTGCCGGGCACTTGACCATGGATTGTTCCAACCACACTCTGAATCTGGAGATGGCTCCTTCTTTTTTTTTGTTTAAGATTTTTTTTTTTTTTGATGTGGACCATTTTTAAAGTCTTTATTGAATTTGTTACAATATTGCTTCTGTTTTGTTTTGGTTTTTTGGCTGTGAGGCACGTGGGATCTTAGCTCCCCGACCAGGGATCGAACCTGCACCCCCTGCATTGGAAGGCGAAGTCTTAACCACTGGACCTCCAGGGAAGTCCCTGGAGATGGCTCCTTGTGATTTTGATATCTAAAGAGGCCCACCTGGCCAGCAGGATGTGGCATAAGGGGTCCAGGTGGTGGTGACGCTGAAAGTCAGGTGAGTAAGTGTCCTGGTGATTCTGGCAGTCATTCTCTGACATCCAAACCTAGGCCAGCAGCTGGGGAGTGTGGAAATCCAGGGGATGCCCTCTGGAGGAGAAGATGGACAAGACCTGGGCAGAGGGTCAGTCCCTAGTCCAGAAAGCTAGGGTTCTGGACAGAGGCGGCCCAGTCCACAGGGAGCAGGTGAGAAGGATGGTGAAAGCTGCTATTTGGGGGGCCCGTGGCTAGTCAAAGCTGACCCCAGATCCTGCCCGACCAGAGGAAGGTTCGGATTTCTAGGAAGCAGGCACAGGTTCTGTCGGGGTAAATCAAACAAGACTGGCTTATTTGAAGGCTGTAGAAGGAACTCAGCACCGCCGGAACACGCGGGTGAAGACAGAGACATTTTCCAAGGCAGATGAAGATTCACGTTCTGGAATCCAGCATCCTCAGCACGTCATGCAAAACTGTGGAAGATGGTCACATTTTCCAGACTCTGTCCCCCCGGGCGTAGCACAGGCTCTAATCTGGATAGGACACAGTCTTTTTTTTTTTTTTAATATTTATTTATTTATTTATTTATGGCTGTGTTGGGTCTTCGTTTCTGTGCGAGGGCTTTCTCTAGTTGTGGCAAGCGGGGGCCACTCTTCATCGCGGTGCGCGGGCCTCTCACTATCGTGGCCTCTCTTGTTGCGGAGCACAGGCTCCAGATGCGCAGGTTCAGTAATTGTGGCTCACGGGCCTAGTTGCTCCGTGGCATGTGGGATCTTCCCAGACCAGGGCTCGAACCCATGTCCCCTGCATTGGCAGGCGGATTCTCAACCACTGTGCCACCAGGGAAGCCCAGGACACAGTCTTATCTGGATAGGTGACTGAGCCCACCTCATCCATTTGGGAGTTGGGCTGTTCCCAGTACTCTCAGGTGGCTAAATCAGCAGACTTTCAGACTAGCACTGTCTGATCCTAGCCTGTTCCCGAACTCAGATATGAGAACAAAGGACTTCACTAGGTGTCATGCTAACAGCACTAGACCAGCTATGGAGCTGATTGCAGATCTACTGAGCATCTGTCTACAGAGAGGTGCCTCGGAAATGAAATGAAGGTCCAGGATGGGGCAAACCCCAGGACACTGGTTTTAGCCATCAAGTTTCATAAAAAGAAAATCTTAGGGTCTAAATCTTGCTCAGGGGCTTCCCTGGTGGCGCAGTGGTTGAGAGTCTGCCTGCCAATGCAGGGGACGCGGGTTCGAGCCCTGGTCTGGGAGGATCCCGCATGCCGCGGAGCGACTGGGCCCGTGAGCCACGGTAGCTGAGCCTGCGCGTCTGGAGCTTGTGCTCCGCAACGGGAGGGGCCGCGATAGTGAGAGGCCTGCGCACCGTGATGAAGAGTGGCCCCCACTTGCCGCAACTGGAGAAAGCCCTCGCACAGAAACGAAGACCCAACACAGCCAAAAATAAATTAATTAATTAATTTTAAAAAAAAAATTTAAAAAAATCTTGCTCAAATCTTTCAACTTCCAACTAATTAGAAGAAGGGGGCAATTATTAAGAAAACTTTAATTGTTCTAGTTCTGGCTTTTACTTTCTTTTGGTAACATTCTTCTGATAAAACATATCTTAGGGCTTCCCTGGTGGCACAGTGGTTGGGAGTCTGCCTGCCAATGCAGGGGATGCGGGTTCGAGCCCTGGTCTGGGAGGATCCCACGTGCCGCGGAGCAACTAGGCCCGTGAGCCACAACTACTGAGCCTGCGCGTGTAGAGCCTGTGCTCCACAACAAGAGAAGCCACGACAATGAGAAGCCCGCGCACCGCGATGAAGAGTGGCCCCCGCTCGCCGCAACTAGAGAAAGCCCGTGCACAGAAACGAAGACTCAACACAGCCAAAAATAAATAAATAAAACAAAAAAATAAAACGTATCTTATTTTTCACTCCACGTGCACTTTGTCACATCCACAGTCTGCTGGGAGTGACTTGTGTCTTGTCTCCCAAAAGGCTGTCCAGAATCCTCCCAAATGGCCTCACAAGTCTTCTCAGCTTCAATTTTACCCTAAGCTGCCCTAACTTGACCAGAGAAAGGAGAAAATTCCTAATTCTAGGATCTCCTACATTTTTCACCATTCATTTAGCAGCAAAAGCACTGAATACCCACCCTTGGCATGGTTTAGCCCTCTCTTGCCCTGTGGTCAGCCAAGGTTTCTGACTTCCTGTGGCAGGGTATTTTAAAATCCCCTCCCCCCCACTTTTTTATTATGAAGTATTTCATATATTTAAAACAGTATATAATATATACACATGACTAATATTCTTCCAGTCCTCATCGGTGTAGCCTTTCATCTATGGCCAGTGGTTACCCCGCGGGGTCCTGGTTAATGCCAACAGCTATTCTGATTGTGGGGCTGAGGGAGGGCTTTCCTGAGGAAGCGATGTTGAACTAAGCTAAGAAGGGTGGCAGGCGATGGCCAGCCAAGATGGGCGGGGGAGGTGCACGGTGAGAGGCACGGGGGGACCAGAGGCCAGTGTGGCCAGAGGGAAGAGTAGCTGGAGAGGCAGACAGGGCCGGGTCCAGCAGAGCCTTGATTTTAGTTTTTATTCTAAGAGCAGTGGGCAACCGAGAAAGAGTGAAGTCATCAAACTTGAAGTCATCTGAAGATGATGCCAGCTGCCTTGTGGAAATGGATTAAAGGCTTGTAGGGATAGCAATCCAGAGGCTAAGAGATACTGAGGCTGGAGACTGATGGGAGTGGAGGGCAAGAGAGAGGGGTCTCTATTGATGACCCCTGGTATCTAGCTATGCTGAATGGCTGGTACTTGAGGCAAGATTCTGGACAGCTTCTAGATGGTGGGGGCCCTTCCTCAACATCTTCCACATGCTTGGAATCTGGAGTGTATCCCCAGGGGCCCCTACGATAATCCAGACCCCGATTATAAAGTTATTGACTACCACCCAAGTGTTCCCTCGGAGCAAGCTGAAATCTCTTCATCTCTCCCCTCTCATCTGCACTTCTGCAGGCATCACGTGCCCAGCTCCCACATCTGTGAAACATGCAGACATCCGAGTCAAGAGTTACAACCTCAACTCCAGGGAGCGGTATGTTTGTAACTCTGGCTTCAAGCGTAAAGCCGGGACCTCCAGCCTGACCGAGTGCATGTTTAACAAGACTGTGAACATCGCCCACTGGACCACTCCCAATCTCAAGTGCATCAGTAAGTGCACTGTCCCTCCGCCCCTCTTGCCAAGGCCACGCAGAGAGCAGACTGCAGTGTGGGCAGCAGAATGAGGTGGCCTTGACATCTGGGTTGAGGACTGAGACTAAATAAAGCAATGGGCTTCTAAACACACCTCCGGGAGGTGGAAATACATGGGCTTTGGGGTCACACAGTTCTGGGTTCAAGTCCTGGCTCTGCCACTTAACCATCCGTGAGACCTGGGGTGAGGGCCTTAAGGTTTTGGATCTCTTTGTTCCTCATCTAGAAAATGGACCTTATGTCAACATTGTGGCTTGTAGGAGGATTAAGAGAAATCTGGTAAATATTAACTATTATTACCTCAGTGCTTTAAGATCACAGAAGCAAGAATTTGGCTACAGACAAAGGTGTGTGCTCACAGCATGCTTGTTTCCCAGACAGCATTCCCGATTCCTCCCTAGGAGACAGACTGCAAGGAAATCACTCCCCGTTCTCCTCCCCTGAGAGCAGCATGGAGAGCCACAGAGCAGAGACCCCCTTAGCCCAGTTATCACGTCTGGGGTCCCGCCAGAGCCCAAGACTGAGTGTGAGGAAAGATCTCCAGAATCCCTTTTTTTTTTTTAACCATCCACAGCTGGATAACCACACCAGAAGTCAAACAATCTTGGAGTGGAAGCCAATAGTGCTATTTTCAGGAATACTAAGCCCCGTACCCTAGAAAAGGAAAGGTTAATCTGTGGTCTTCCAAGAGAATGATGATTCAACAAACATTTATTGCACACGTGGTGCATGTCCAGCCGTGATACTTTCTCACGTAATATTTGTGAAAATCTGCCACTCCTCTCTGGGGAAAGCAGACAAGCGGGGCTGTTCAACAGCAAACTCACGGCTGGGGGACTCCTTGAAAAGCCAGACTCCCTCTGGCTTTTTGAATCTGTATTGAATCTGTAGCGCTGAGATCGCCCTGTACCCCTTCCCCTCCCCCTGCGTGGCCGCCCTGCAGGCATCAGAGGCCGGGCAAGGAGGGAGCCTTTGCTTGTTGCAGAGGAATAGCTGGGCTGGGAACATGGCGCCCACGGCATCCTGGGGCCATTGGAGGGATGAGCTGGGTGAGGACGGGTCTGAGCAGTAACTGCAGGGAGAACACAGATGTCTTCCTCGGTCTAGTCCGGGGGACCCACTGGAACCGTAGTCCAGGGGCAAAAATAAGGGCTTTCCACTGTACGGAAAGTGACTGTTTCTTCAAAGTTCCAATTCCTCTGGGTGAATGAATCGAGGATGGCAAACTGAATAGGGCGGGTTGCAGGCGGAAGGGGAGAGGAAAGAAGGGGGCGAGGCCTGGAATCGTAGACTTTTAGAACCCAAAGACTGGAGGAACCTTTAGGTCTCATCCCCAAAGCCCCCACCTTTTACCACTAACAACAGCCTCCGTTATTTTCCCCAACCTTTTGTGCCAAAAACAATCCGCTGAGTAATCATTTATTCTCCCACGCAAAAGCCAGCGTTATAAAGCTGAGTTGCTATCGCTGCTATCATCCCAGCCAAAAATAAAACACAAGTGATACTTAACTTGTGCAGTCTTTCTGAAAGGCTAGAAAAAAATAGTGTGCAGTCTGTTTGCAATGGGAACTGCAGACTGATGCTTGTTTATCTCTTGTGCTTCTGGCCTAGCCTAGGGAGCCAGACGTGTCCACTTTAAATTTATATATTTATTTTTGATTTACATCCAGTTCTGAAGCCACACCAGGTTCCGCCCTCAGGATCATAAACGCCATGTGGTTATCCTCTCTCTAGGAGACCCCTCCCTGACTCACCAAACGCCACCCTCCACAGCAGCACCGACAGGGGTGACCCCAGAGCCAGACAGCCCCAACCCTTCTGGAAAAGGTAGGAACGTCACAGACTGTCTCCGGACTCTCATCCCCTGATGCCATCCGGTCCACAGAGAACCCTCAGATTCGTGGACCACTGCCAGGGTTCCACTGCAAACACCTCTTATTCACGTCAAGAATGAGGATTGACATTAGTTTCATTTTCCCTTTTAAACCAAAGTAGCCTGATAGCCAGGCTTCACAGGTGCATAAATAATAATGGTTTAAAATCCACTCTTAATAGGCCAGATCACACTTTGTGGTAGAAACGTAGCCTCAAGAATGGGGGAGGGTCAGAGGTTCTGACTGCCTTGCACGTCAGCCTTCCCAGGTTTCATGGGCGCTGGCAGAAAACCTGACCCTTCTGGGTCAGAGATGGAAGACTTTCCTACCCGGCACCACAGGCAGCAGGACCGTCAGCAGGTTTCATCAAGTCCCTCGTCCCCACATGCCTTAAGCAGGCCTAAACAGATGCCCGTACGGGCAGCCTACGTCACTGGAGGGGAAGCCTGAGCAGGAGCCTGAGTGTTTCACTGCTGGCATGAACATGTCTGCCCTGTGTTCCAGGGGGAGGCGCTGTCTCCACCTTCCAAGTCCATCTAAACATCCTTGAAAAGTCGGTGCCAAGAAAGGGCCGTCAGTGCCCTGCTGGCAAGATGGGCAGAACCGGGAGAGACCCACGCAGAGCCGTCTCCCAATAACCTGTGATTGCTTTAGTACAGACGCTTGCACGAAGCTGCCAGGGTTCTGCATTTCCACCAAGTCTTAGGTAAACTCTACCCCAATTTCCTCAGCACTGTCCTGATGTTAAGAAAATCCGAGCTCTTGGAGGCTGAACATCCTGGGACAACATGCGCTGTATCCTCTAATACTCTCTCTTGACTCCTGGTTTTCTGTGGCCCATTACCCACTGTGAGGCTTTTCCTGGTCCCCGTCTCCTCCTTTCCCTCCAGGCACAGCCATCCCACTGTGGTTGACGGTGCTGCTCAGGCCGCCTCCCTGGAGAGCCGGTTCTTAACCGTGGATGCTCGTTGAAATCTCCTTGGAACTCTGGGTGGTCTGGGGAGCATCTGGGAATTAGGGTTCTAGAAGCTCTCCTGGGGACCCTTACTTAGGTGCCCAAGGCTGAGAACCACTGCTGAAGGGAGGATGGAGAGGCGGGAGCAAGGTTTCCTCCCAGTTACTTAGCCGATGACAAACGGAAGGAAGGGGCTGGAGTACCCAGAATCCCTTTGGTCCAAGTCACACCTGTTTCAGGTGGCCTCCCCCAGCCTTGCCTTCATGCCCCAAACACCTGGCAGACGCAGCTGCACAGTGAAACCTCAGACATGAGACTGATCTCCCAGGCGGGCGCCATGGCCACGGGTGCCCATGCTCTGCCCACGTGGCTGGGAGAGCGTGGGGAAGCGGCCCGACTGTATGGCCCGACAGCCCGGGATGCAGGGCTCACAGCCACCCTTGCGCACCCTCTGCTCCAGGGCTGGGCTCCTAAGCACCGTATTGTCACAGTGGAAGACCCATTTTTCACAGAAAGAGAACAGTGGAGTTGTGCCGCCACACTTTACACTTTGGGGCAGCCGTTGGCCAGTGAGGGATGGGGAGGTAAAGGACAGGTGGCCCACCCTCCCCAAGATGGGGGCCAAGCCAGGACACGTCCCTCAGGTCCCCTCTCTAAAGGTCAGAGGGGCAAATCTCAGGTTCCCCTGATTTCAAATGTTTTGTGCAAACATGTAAAAAGTAAACTAAAATCAGCATCCCAATGTCTTTTGGCCAGTACAGTTCCACTTGTTTATCTGAGCTGGGTCTCCTGGTAAACACTTCTCTAGTGCCTGGTTCTACTCAGATCTTTGGGATGGTTAGTTTATGCGCCCCATGATAAATAACCATAAATCCTCTAGCGTCCTCAAAAGCCCCCTGGCCATTCCAGATGGATGAAGATGTTACCCACTTAAGGGGTTTTCCCCCAGAGCCCTGGAGGAGTTTGCTGGGGGCGGGCTGGCCGGGGCGGGCTCACGAGAGCCGGTGTTAGTACACTCTCTTCCAAAGCCGAGAAAAGACACTGTTCTCAATATTTTCGTTGTCCATGTCTTGCACTTCCCTGCAGAGCCAGCTTTTACTTCCAAGTTAGACAC
This sequence comes from Balaenoptera ricei, assembly GCF_028023285.1. NCBI lineage: Eukaryota > Metazoa > Chordata > Mammalia > Artiodactyla > Balaenopteridae > Balaenoptera > Balaenoptera ricei. The sequence continues at coordinate 25,818,042 of NC_082640.1, forward strand.
CACAGTGGCCACAAGGCTGGCTACCGGACCAGGCTCCAGGCTGATGCCATCCAAAGCTCCTTCTGCGGGGACCACAGGAGTAGTCAATAATGAGCCCTCCCAAGTCCCAGCTCAGACAACAGCCAACGCTCCGGAACACACCCCCTCGGCCTCGCAGGACCCGCCCGGTTAGTGCTGGCTTTGCGTGCTGGAGGAGAGGGCAGCTCCCACAGGCTGCTTCTGAGTCGCAGATCCTGAGCGAATGGATTGCATCACACCATCCAATCTGAAGTCAGGATGACTGAGCAACCCTCTGCCTCCTGCTCTCTGCCACAGCCTTGGTTCTCTGTGCTCCACCCTGGCTCAGCTCAGCGGGGAGAGAAAGCCTGTCTCCCACATGTGACAAGCCTCCCCGTATTAATCCACATGGCAGAGCCTTTGCCAAGAATCAGAATAAGATCTTCCTCCTCCCGATATGGGAGGGCAGAGGAAGCTTTCCTTGATCTGGAATCATAATGTGTGGGATGGGGGAGCGCTCGGTAATCGGCATCTTCTCTAAGGGTGTATCTGATTCTTAAGCATGGCCCAGCATCGGAATCAATGACCCTGGTTCTGTGCTGAAGTGAGGCTGGTTTTGCTAGCTGTGACTCTCTCAAGGCTTTAAGATGGGAGCCAAATTGTCCAGGATTTCTCTTGCTTAGTGAGAAATTAGTGCCTTTAGGACCATGGCAATAACTGAGCTGCAATCTCTTCTCTGCAGGTGCATATCAGTACAATCCCAGAGCTGTGACTGGTAAGTATTTTCCTTTGTCCTGGTGGTGTTTATGCTCAGGAGATCTCAGTGCCAGGGTGCTGGGCGGACCTGGCTTATGCCTGCTGTCCCGGCATGGTCACCAACAGCTGCCTCTTTCACTCTCGAAAGTGTCTCTGTTTAGGTAAGTTACATGATCCCCCTGTTTATGGAATTCTAGCTTGACTATTTATCTTAATGTTGGTAGTTTCTCACTGTCAGGCTACTGGCGTAGAAGCCAGAGTTGGTACATCACATTACACTGCCATATTCATTTAGTGCACCAGGAGTAAAGGGTTTATCTTTCAGACTGTATTATACCTCTCATCTTTCATAGCTGAAATACATTTGCTGCAGTTTATATGCTCAGCCTTTAACAGGAGCTACCCCTATATTATGTCATTCATCTGTTCAAACAATATAAATTGAGTTCCTATCCTGTGCCAGATATGGTCCTAAGCTGCAACGAAATGCAGATTTCTCATTAAAAAGCAAATGGCACTTTACATGTCCTTCAGCTTATGGAAGGTTAACGGTTTAATTTGATCAATTAAGTATTTATTGATTACCCACTCTGAACCCAGCAGAGTGCTCAGTACTGGAAGAAACAGAAAAGAAACCACTGCCCAGGAATAAGGAATTGACATTCTCACTTCAAAACTACCTTCAGCAGATGCAGGCACACGGCACATCAAATACACTACCCCGCGACTGAACTAGTTTGCAGGGACTGCCGAGAAATGACGATTCCCTGGATGTTCACAGAGGACACATTTAAAATTGAAGTATAGTTGACTTACAATATTACGTTAGTTTCAGGTGTACAGCATAGTGATTCAGTAATTTTGCAGATTATACTCCATTTATGTTATTATAAGATAATGGTTATAATTCCCTGTGCTGTGCAGTATATCCTTATTGTTTATCTATTTTACGTGTAATGTTTCATATCTGTTAATCCCTTACCCCTAATTTGCCCCTCCCCCTTCCCTCTCTCCTTCGGTAACCACAAGTTTGTTTTCTGTGAGGCTCTTCCTGTTTTACAAATACTTTCATTTGTATTATTTTTTTAGATTCCACATATGTGATATCATACAGTATTTCCTCTTTCTCTGTCTGACTTACTTCACTAAGCATAATATTCTCTAGGCCCATCCACACTGCTGCAAATGGTAGAATTTCATTTTTTTTTTTTATGGCTGAGCAATATTCCATTCTATATATATACCACCTCATTACCCATTCATTTGTGGATGGACACTTGGGTTGCTTCCATGTCTTGGCTTGGAAAATAGTGCTGCTATGAACATTGGGCTGCACATATATTTTCAAATTAGTATTTTCATTTTTTCCAGACATATAGGCAGGAGTGGGATTGCTGGATCATATGGTAGTTCTGTTTTTAGTTTTTTGAGGAACCGCCAGACTGTTTTCCATAGTGGCTGCACCAATTTACGTTCCCACCAATAGTGTAGGAGGGGTTCCCTTTTCCCTGCACCCTCTCCAGCACTTGCTATTTGTAGACTTGTTGATGATGGCCATTCTGACCGGTGTGAAGTGATACCTCATTGTGGGTACAGAGGACCCTTTCATCACCCACACTGAACAGTGGCCACTGGCCACCTCGGCCGCCTTCCCCACTGTAGACCCAACATCACTGTAGGTTGAAGTCAAGGCGGGGGCTCCTCGCCCTTCTGGGCTCCTGTGCAATAATCCACCTTTTCTCCCCTCTTTCCTCTGTCTCGCCAAATCTCTTTTCCTTTTTCTCCAATCCACGTGCCCCCTAGGAAATACAAAAGGGTGGAGAACGTGGCGGTTGATATATTAATCCATTGCTTTGGTGATTCTGGTTTCTTTACTAAATTTGCCTGGAAATAACTGAGGAAGAGGCCAAGGGTCTGAGTTCAAGTGGCTGGATTCAAATTGCTGTGTTATATCATTGGCTCAGGGGCGCTCTTCTCACTTGAGTTTGAGTCTGCAGTTTTTATTCTCAATAAGAAGAAACAGGAAGCAGCATTGTGAAAGTGGAACTATAGTTAACATCAGCTTGCCTTTTCCAATAAATCTCTCCATGGACAGTAAATGCATGCCAACCTGATTAGTCAGCATGAAGGAACAGTTAAACGGAGAGAGTCACATCTCTGCTAAAAAAAATTTGTCTTTTAGTCATAATGATGATTAATGTTAAGTCTAAAAACTCAAAACAACTTCCACTAATTTCCCATGTTTTCCATTACTTTTTTTGGAACAACTTTTCTATGCTTATTTTTATTTACTTAGGTGCAACTAGTTATGTTTCTGTAACTTCAGTGTCTCTTCTGATTACAGGATCATTGCAAAAATATCAGGAAAAAAAACTTTTTAAAAAAGAAAATAAGGTCATCTACAATCCTAAAGTATTACCTAATACTTTGGTATATAGTCTTCAAGACTTTTCTGTGCGTATGGATACACACATGGCTTACTGGAAATTTTTTTCTATTTCTTTTTATGTCAACCAGCTTTTTATACTTAAAAGACATTGTAGACATCTTTCCACGTTAACAAATGTAGATTTCATAGTTTTAAAAAGCTGAATAATATTCCATTGTGTGGGTATGCCACATTTTATTTAACTAATTTTCTACTGACAAGAGATTTAGATTAACATTTTAAAAATTATTTTAAACAATACTTTAGTGAATACTGTATATATATTTCTTATTTCCTTAGAATAAATTTCTAGTAGTGGACTTAGTCAAAGGAAACGGTCTTCTCCAAAGCTTCTGTTACATGTTGCTAACTGCCGTTGAGAAAAACTTCACCCATTTCCTCTTCTACCCTGCAGAGAATCTGGGTATTTCCCCTCATCCTTATATTTGTTTTTCAGGAAAGTTCTATTTTTAAGGCCACGTCATGGGTGATTCATCCTTGTACACACGGCTGTGTGCTGTCCGTATAGGTGCAGGTCTGAAAAGCTCAACAGTTCAGGAGATGAATGTGCCTCCTGGTCCACAGTGAGACTCCTGGGTCCCCAGACGTTCAGGGTTGTCATCTTACACACAGGGCACATAGGCGATTTTTTTGCAGGGAGATTTCACAATAGCAAGGCAAACTGGCCAAATCTGCTTGGCGCTTATGACCGATACAAATGTTTTAAAGATAGTTCTGTTCAGCTTGCCCTCAGGCTCAGCCCTCTCGCTTCCATGTGAAGATCCCACCCTCCCTAACAATCTCAAGCCATCGTGCCTGGGGCCCTCCACCCTCAAGTCCCCCTCCCAATGCTGGTCCTTTCAACTCCGAAGAAACATGTGTTCCCCTTTTCCTAAACTGTTAACCTTATTCTCTTCTAATCTGTAACACCTGCCTCATGACACCCTTCTTAACACCACCGTAGACAGTTGCAAATAAAAAAACATAGTAAAGATGAAATTGGAAGAAGAATGGCACTGCCTGCTATTGTTTCTAAATCAGGATTCTGTGAAGGTGGAGAAAAGGGGGACATTGTGGCGGGGACAACCGAGGAGGATCCCTGCCCTATTTCCCCACCTTCGGGTTTAGCAGCAGCTTCCTCTCCTCCTGGGGTGCTGGTGCCCTCGCCCTGATGCTCACGCCCAGCTTCTGATCGCTGAGGCCCTTACTTTCTCCTCTGGCCTCACTCCCGTCCCTGCCCCATCACCCATGCCACGTTGATCGGGAAGGACGAGGATGCGGATAACGCGAATGGGGATGGTTTGAACTGGCAGTGTTGGTGGGAAAGGAGTGTCCTTTCTGCCCAGACGTAGAATAGGCTGAACAGCTGGACCTCAGGGAACTGTTAGTAATGGTGAGCTGGCTAGGAAGGCATCTGGATCTCGATGCAGGAATGTAAACCGTAAAGAATTTTCAGTCTCAGAAACAAATCTGACGCTGGGCCTTCGAGCTCAATGCCAACTCAGTTCTGCTCTCTTTCCAGCGGCCATCTCCACGTCGGTCGCCATGCTCTGTGGAGTGTGCGTGGTATGTCTTCTGGTACTTTACGTACGTTACATAAGGTCAAGGTGAGTAGACGGAAGACTCGCACCGCACAAGATGCTTCCTGGGCTTCCCTGGTGGCGCAGTCGTTGAGAATCTGCCTGCCAATGCAGGGGACACGGGTTCGAGCCCTGGCTGGGAAGATCCCACATGCCGCGGAGCAACTGGGCCCGTGAGCCACAACTACTGAGCCTGCGCGTCTGGAGCTTGTGCTCCGCAACAAGACAGGCCGCGACAGTGAGTGGCCCCCGCTTGCCGCAACTAGAGAAAGCCCTCACACAGAAACGAAGACCCAACCCAGCCAAAATAAATAAATAAATAAATAGTGTTCCCTTTAAAAAAAAAAAAGATGCTTCCTCCCCCAAGAAAAGGGCTGCATCCGGATGACCCCAGGCCTGCCCTGTCCAAGGAAGACCCCCTTTCCTGGCTGTAGACGCAGGCACTTCCATGCACCCCGTCTGTGTTCACCAAAAGGAGTGTCGGGGCTGAGTGGTCACTGAGTCGGGCCTGTGCCCTTCACTTTCCAAAGCAGCCCGCAGGCCACTGGTCAGAACCGGGCAGCCAGAAGCCAAGAGATGACACGGGGCCAATTCACCGAAAGCCGATTCAGAAGGAAAGAAGGTTCCAAATAACCAATCTGATGGATCTGCAATTCTGATGATATAGTCACGAATGTATTCTTCTTGAACGTACTCGTTAAATACAGATATGCTTCCCCATAAATAGGCTCATTCATGTTGGCCTTGGAATTTCTAACACTTGAAATTCTGTATTTCAGCAGTAGTGGCAAGATTGTTTCTGCCACTTGCTGAAATTTCAGTTTTTATTATTTTTCTAATCTTTACGCATTTTTACTATTCCTTCGTAAAAGCCTCAAGTGGCATATTAGCCTTGATTTTGTACTTCCATCAGTTAGTAGCCAGTAGTTTAGAATTCCATAGTGATATGGCTGTTCCAGACATATCAGGTGTGTTGAAACTAAACTTTTAGTCACTAGTTATAAAATATTTTTTTCTAAATATTATATCAAAGATTATATCACACTTCGAGCCTACCTTTGACAAAATGAACATTCCATGAAATGCTACTGTAAAGCCAAAATGAAAAACAGCCATCAAAAAATTCACACAAATCTTCAAAAGCTGTTAATACCATCCCAAGCAAAAGAAATGCCACAAACCTCAAAGTTTAGAAATCAACAAAGTAAGGTTGATATTTTACCTAAAAATTCATCAAAAAATCCCCCCAAATGCTAAAATATTAGCAAAATAGAAAATGATTTTTAAAAGGATTTTAAGAATGCCATTACAACTAAATACCACATAAAATGTTGTAGTTGGAATTACATTCTTAGGAGATTATAATGAATATATATATTTTTTAATTTCCTTCCATTACTTTATTTATTTTAGTCTTTGGCCGCGCCCCACGGCATGTGGGATCTTAGCTCCCCGATCAGGGATCAAACCCATGCCTCCTGCATTGGAAGGCAGAGTCTTAACCACTGGACCGCTGGGGAAGTCCCAATAATGAATATATTCATTGACTATATTAGAAAAGAATATATACACAATCTTTTTTAAGAATACATTAAAATATATTTTTAAAAAGGATTTGTAAATTTGATATATATGGCCAATAAATATGCTCATAAAAGGAAAACATCAATATTCACTGACTATATTATGGAAAAGTCATAAATATATCTATAAGAAGAACTGGTAAACCTGATAAGTGTGACTACTTGGGCATTTGGTGAGTCGATTCTTGCCATAAACTGATAATTTGCAAATAGGTTATTAGGTAGATTTGTCATTCAACAAGTTGGCTTTTAGAAAATTGTTTTTGGTAACTTGGCCTAGAGTCCTAATTTACAGTTTAGCCCTCACTCCAAGGAGCTCAAAGTGCTTACTCTAAAACATCCTAAAAGTTGCTTATCCTCAGGAGGTAGACTGTATAATCCACAGACCCACATACTCAGGGCCTAAAACACATGTCCAATGACAGGGAACTGTGGAATTAAGACGCTCTGCATCCCTAACTCTTGGCTTCTCAAGGACTGATTAATATTTGGTTTTTTGTTTTTTTTTAAATTAACTAATCTATTTCTTTATATTTGGCCGCGTTGGGTCTTCGTTGCGGTGCACGGGCTTCTCACTACGGTGGCTTCTCTTGTTGCGAAGCACGGGCTCTAGGTGTGCGGGTTTCAGTAGTTGCGGCGCATGGGCTTCAGTAGTTGTGACTCATGGGCTCTAGAGCGCAGGCTCAGTATTTGTAGCGCACAGCTTAGTTGCTCCGCGGCATGTGGGAGCTTCCTGGACCAGTGCTCAAACCCGTGTCCCCTGCATTGGCAGGCAGATTCTTAACCACTGCGCCACCAGGGAAGTCCAATATTTGTTTATTTATTTAACACTTACTAAGTAAATGTCAGGAGCAGTTTTAAAAGCTTTGTAACCATTACACCATTTTTATTAAGATTGTCACACCTGGCTTAGCCGGGCTCCTGGTGACTCGCTCCTTCCATGGTGCCTGGCATTTGAACCCACCACCTTTAGCAGAGGGAGGATTGGCAAAGTGCGGGAGGCCACTCCAACAGCATTGGTAAACCTTGGTGGACAAAGGGCTTAAAATACCAAAATAAGATTTAAATACCACCTGTGAGTGGAGGCAATCTAGATGTTCTCCATCAGAGTGCCCAAATGAACTATCTTTTGACCTAATCTCTCCTCTTTTCAAAACCTGTGAATTACCTGCGTTACAGGCAAGCTTACCAGATACCCAGTGTTGAAATGGAAAGCATGGAGGTCGTGCCAATGACCGGGGGAACCGACGCCAGAGGGGAGGGCACAGAAAACTAACCACACGACCTAGGAGGCTCCAGGGGACGCCGAGGATAGCAAAGGCCACAGTGAAGGCCCAGCTCTGCTCCAGCCAAAGAGGACCTAGAGAAGCCTCAGGGCGGTGGCCTCGGGGAAAAGCCCGCCAGGGTGAGAAAACATCCTGGTACCATTTTACCGACTGCCCAGCTCAGGCACCGCCCGTATGAGTGGGTTCTCCGGTTTCAGGACGGACACTTGCTCCCTGCCCTGGGGCATAGGGCCCAGTCCCCAAAGTCCCAGTGGTCGACACTTTCCCAGGAGAGAGTGAAGGCCTCAGGTCTTCCTATCAGGGCTTTTATTTCATCATGACATTTATTCAGGACAGCTTATCCGCTCAATTCTCTCTCCCGTTCCTCACCTGGACCTGCAGTTTACAAAGAAAAGAAATACGCTCGAGGCTCCAAGTGAATTACAAGGCTCCTCCTGGCTTGGGAAATGTTTACAAGGATGACACCAGCATTTCAGCTCCTAAAACCTCTCTCTCAGCTAGGTGCTCTGCACACACTGAAAGGGAGCAGAGAGATTGTGCCCAATGAATCCTCTTGATTTAAAGGTTCAGAAAGAAAACTGAACTTGGTGACATTTTCTATAGATGTGCACTTATATTTATATCCTTGTCTTTTATAGCTACATATTATAAGATTTGTATTTTGAAATTGTGCCTTGTATAAACAAAATAAAATGTCTATTTTCAATACAAAAAAAAAAATGCACTGAAAGAATCACGAGAAATGTACCACACATAAAAAAAGGAGATCAGGAATGCAGAGTCCCAAATGGTTGAGCTCAGCTTTTCTTTCTCAAAGGAGAAAAAAAAGACTTGTCTGAATCCGAGTCAGATCACAGTTTTGGAGAATTTTTAAAAGCATTTCCATGTCAGAAGCAACGGGTGGCAGGTTGTGCCCCAGGCATGCCTGGTACACACACTGTCTCTTTCCCTACAGTGTTCTTTTCTTTCGTGCTTTGATGCTTATAACTTTTGTTTATATAATCATGGGCCTGGTCCCACCTCCTCATTTTACAGATGGGAAAACTGAGGCCTAGAGAAGTGACTTGCCCAAGGCCATGTGGCTCAATTAATGCCAGAGTCTGAACAGAGTCGGGATGGGGGCAGGTGCAGGGGTAGGTCTATAAACCAGGTGTCAGCTGCCCCATCATACAGCACAAGCATCCGCGAGGTGGGGCATAGGCACAGCAACCAATTCACAAGCTGCCGTGGCTCTCAAAGTACCATTTCTTATAAACTTCTTCATGTTCCCTGGTAGCGCAGTGGTTTAGAATCTGCCTGCCAATGCAGGGGACATGGGTTCGAGCCCTGGTCCGGGAAGATCTCACACGCTGCGGTGCAACTAAGCCTGTATGCCACAACTATTGAGCCTGTGCTCTACAGCCCACGAGCCACAACTACTGAAGCCTGTGCGCCTAGAGCCCGTGCTCCGCAACAAGAGAAGCTACTGCCATGAGAAGCCTGCGCACCACAACGAAGAGTAGCCCCCGCTCGCCACAACTAGAAAAAGCCCGCGCGCAGCAACGAAGACCCAACGCAGCCATAAATAAATAAATAAATTTATTTTTTTTTAAAGTGAAGGAAGGAAGGGGAGGAATTTTAAATGGCTGCTTTGGGGATTTCAGAGCCACACCATTTTCACTATCTGCAAATATCTGTTTCAACAAGTAGGAAAACTCATTGCTAACACATGAGCTGGGCCATTCTATTCACTATTGGCCTTAAGTACTTGATTATCCTGAACCTGCCTGATTACCTGAACTTTTTGCTTCTCTCTTCAGCTGCTTGCCCCTAAGTTTCTAGAGTTTACCATTAACTAGATCCAGTTTGTTCTTACAAGAATCTTTAAGTGTATGACCCTTGTTATTTTTAAAACTAACTTGACAGGAAAAAAAAAAGGGCAGATGTTCAGTGGAGCCAGGAATCTGAAACGTTTCTATGGGATGGAAGAGAGCTGAGTCACAGGGATAGTTCAAGGATTTATGGTTCAAAATCACCATCATCTTTGCTTCCAAAGTGACATGACGACCTCTGGGGGGCAGTGGGGTGCTGTTTTGAAGATGCAGAATCACCCGGTTCAGGTCCACCACAGAAGTCTGCGATCTACCAGGCACCAACCAAGTTCAAGCTGGGTAAATTATACGACAAAAATTAGATCTAGACATAGAAGCAGGGCTGGGTGGAGTTGAGGTCTAAAAGGACCAAGAGGGGTTGGGTGGGGACAGATCAATCAATCAGGACCTTTTTTTCTTTCGTCCTTTTTTTTAAGTCTAAAGGGGTAAAATGAATTCTCTTACCAGGTGGTGTAGTCCTTCTAGGGAAATGTTTAAGTAACCTCTACGATGCCAGAACATACCATGGCCTCAGAATTTATCCATCAAGCAGTGATGAACATCTTGAAAAGAACTGTGCTTTCATCTTTGAATTCTGAGAGACTGATACAGTGCCCTGAAGGTCATTAACATGCTAGATCAATACATTAAAATATTCCTAATCACAGTAAGGCCAAATTTTCTGAGACAGGGTAGCAGGTTCTCAAGCAAAGCTACAAAAGAAGTGATCTGGGGGGCACTCAGCCACTTGTCTTTCTGCACCCATCTCCCTAATCTTCTTTGACAGCTCCAAGCACTGCTTCAAGTTCTACATCTGGCCCCCATTTTTACACACAAATAGTGACTGATGCCCAGAGGGCTTGGCCTGGGAGGACACAAGGTGACCTGGAAGTGAGGAATAGACATGGAAACCATAACAACGTACGCTGGAAGGGCAGATAAACGGTATGCGGGGGTCTCAGGTGCACCTCTTATGTGGCATCAGGACCCCCTTCCTACTCCCTCCCACCTGCCCCCACCTGTAGGCTGCCTGCGAGAGTTCTCCAAAACTACCACTTCCCCTCTCCTACCCGGAAGCGCCAATCCAGCCAACCTGGGAGGGTCCTGCAGGCAGACCTGGTGTGAGGCTACCTCCTCCAGTTACCTGTCACCGCATCGCAGGCCACCCCAACAGCAGCTCCGCACCACCGTTACTGTCTCTGGGGGCCGACTGGGCTCAGCCAGGCAGTTCTGCTCTGTGTCATCAACTCAGCTGCATTCACTTAGTGGCTGGGCTGAGCTGGAAGGTCTAAGAAGGCCTCACTCACTGCCTGGGGCCCCAATGCTCCCCTGCGTAAACTCTCCACGTGGCTAGCCTGGGCTTCCTCACAGCATGGCGGCCTCGGGACAGCCAGACCGCTTACAGGCGGCTGAAAGAAGAAACCACCAGGCCCCTCAAAGGTAGGAGCTGGCACATTTGATGGGCATATCTGTTGCATTTTATTGGTCAAAGCAAGTCGCCAGGCCACCCAGCCCCAAGGGGAGGGGGGATGACAAAAAAGGAGGAAAGGCATCAAGGGAAACCATCTTTGGAGATTATACCAGAATACTTCCCAGGGGCACCAGAGAAGTGGCATTTATCTTTCGATCCTTGGCACTCCATAAATCCAGGAAATGTTGGACCAATGAGTGAAGAGAATGATCGGGGGTCAGTATCTGCCAGGCACTGAGAAGAGTCGATCTTTTTATTTTTACTTTTTAGTGGACATGGTACACAGGACCCAAAGGGATTTGCAAGTTCTGTAGCTGTTAGGTCTTTAGCCCAGATGATGTCGCCAGCTGGCTACAAACCTACATAATTCACATTTTTCCCTTCTCTCTCATTTCCTGTGCTCCACATTTGTCATGAAGAAATCTGATTGCCCATCAACTTTTTTTATCTTAACTTGATTTTCCTTGATCAATAAATTAGACTTCGACTTTCATCTTTTTAAACCCTCCTCTAGACATTACTAGGAAGTAGGAGAACAGGGACCAAAAAGGCACATTTAAGGGTTTCTCGGTGTTTCTAATTGCCCAATCCACTTTCTTCGATTCTGGCCTCAGAATTTTGAGAACGTAGCTGAGAATCTTGAGTTTGCTTGTTTTCCCGTAAGGCTGCGCTGCTTGAAGGCAAGAGCAGCCTGATTCAGATCAGAGCATCCCCAACACCTCACATAGCGGGAATCTATGAGGAATTCAACGTGTGACTATTTTCACAGAATTTATAAATACATGGTGCTACATTTATGAGGGAATTGTGGTTCACACTGTTCTCCCCTAAGGGCCTGTCTAAAAATCCACCCATTCTACTTTTGTGGTCTTGAGCTATCTGGGATGTAACACTCCCTCTTCTCCAACTTGGGGACCCGCCATCGTGTGGGGCACCCTCCCTCCCACAACGCAGAAAGGCCAATATCCCCTCCACCGACTCCCACCAGGTGTGGGCCCCAGAGCCACATGAGGCCCATCAGATGCCCTCACCTGGTGAGAAGCGCTGACTATGGGATGAAGGAACACAACAGAACTGATGGAGCAGTGCCCAGCAAGGCTTCAGGGGCATCCAACGTTGTCAGGCTGCCTGTGTCCTAGCTCTCCAGACTGCTGTGGTTCCTACCTGTTTCCCAAGCCTAATCCTCCAACCTCCTGTGATTCTACGAGCCCCCAACACTCTTCCAATACATCTTCTCTTTCCTTGTTACAGATTCAGTTTTCATTACTTGTCACTGAGAAGGTCCCACCAGTATGGAATTTGGTACTAGTAACGGGTATTGCAAATTACAGAGAAGTAGGGAAAGAAGGAATAGCTTCAAATGGTTATCTGCCTTAGAGAGGGCAGAAAACAGCGTAAGCTCGGCTAGCATGCCTGAGATGGGACTCCAGCAGCCCAGGGCAGGCAGTGAACTAGTTCCCCAGGAGTGGCCTGGAACGGCACGCCCGCTGAAGGCCCAGCTCTGGGAGGCTGCACCACAGCTGGCCTAAAATATTGTGGGTGGAGAAATCCAAGGCCATAGACGGGTGGCTACTATTCATGGCATTGAATAATTTAGATAAGAGAACACAGTTCAAATCCCTAAAATCTCTATTCAAGTTTCAAGCCACAGTCTAAAACCTAGAGATTCTGTAACCACTGAATCGCATGCCTTAGAGGTGTAAGGCCAAGAGGAAACCCAACTTAAGAGCTCAAGTCTTCACAGTGTTGAATCATGTTAGCTGAATTTACAGCCACGGCAGGTTTAAGAGACCTGAGGGCTGGAAGGCAGAGCACTGATTGGATGAGGACGAGGCCCCAGGACTGGAATTAAGAAATGGGGCGGGGGGTGGAGGGGAGATAAACTGGGAGATGGGGATTGACGTATACACACTACTATATATAAAATAGATAACTAACAAGGACCTACTGTATAGCACAGGGAACTCTACTCAATACTCTGTAATGACCTATATGGGAAAAGAATCTAAAAATGAGTGGACATATGTATATGTATAAAGATTTACTATGCTGTACACCTGAAACTAACACCACATTGTAAATCAACTATACCCCGATAAAAAAAAAAGATATAGTGGAAATGTGGAGGCTCACAAGCCTCCCAACTCCAGCCCCACGGACCCTCCCTCATCCTCAGCAGCAGCCCGTTTTACCCGGTAACGCTGCTCCTCGCTTGCTTCAAGGCAGCATCACTACTTCCTTGGTTGAGGAGTCACCTTGTCAGCGGAAGCCTGTGGCCCTGTTCTACCCCCGGTAGGCACGGGAAGAGAGCTTCACAGATTATGCCAGCCAGACCCTCAGGATCACGTAGCAGCCTGTTCGACTAAATCACAGCCCTCACAAGGGCCATCCAGGGCCTTTTTCCAGGCTGCCTCCTCCACCTTTCTGCCCACCGCTTCCCTGTGTCCCCACAGGCCAAGCACGACGTCCACGGTCAACCCATCTGCCAGTCCTTGGCCATTCTCTCTACATCCAATCTACCTTTCAAGAGCCAGCTTGATATTTACCTGCTCCAGGGAGCCTTCATTAGCTACTCAAATGTGTGAAATCGTCTGCCTCTGAGCCCCTATAACCTTTATTACGTGTCCTATAAATGCGGAGTTTGCTGAATAGTACCTCAAACAGTGGCAGGAGCACAGGACTCGGACTACCTGAGTGCCAAGCTCTCACTCTACCCTTCGCTGGCCCTGTCACCTTGGGAGAGTCACCTAAGCTATAAGGACCGACATTCCATCTTTAAAGTGGGGATAACAACACCTGCATTGTCCTTTTCACAAAGGTGAGAATCAATGGGGTGTTTGAAAGTGCTTTCTAAACTGCTCGTCTCTCTCTCTCTCTCTAGACACTAGAGATGCTAAGTGAAGACCTGGTTCCTACCCTGTAGGTGCTTACAGCCTGATCAAAAAAAGGGGAGACATAGCAAAACAAAGCGAAGCAAAAACTTCATACCACACATTAGCAGATATAAACGCCACATGGGGCGTGAACACAGTAATATTATAATGTTAAGCTCAGGAGGGGAAGAAATCACTAAAAGGCCTGGACACTTGAGGAATATTTTAGATGTAATGGGACTTGAGTTGAAGTATGGGTGTGATTTAAATAAATAGAAATAGGCAGGGAGGGTTCTAAATAGGGGGAATGATACAGGTAAAGACAGAGGGAAGCAGGTGACAAGTTCATAAGAGAAGGAGGCAGTTGGAATGACAGACCACTTGTGGGGCTGACATGACAGACGAGGCGGAAGGCAGACTGTGGAGCTCCATGCTTCTCTTACAACCCCCGGGGTGGCCTGTGACACGAGCTGGTTCTGGGAGGACTGCTTGATGACTATTATAAACAAACAGAAACAAAAGCAGCCTTAAAGAGCAATGGTCTTGTAGGGACTGAGTGCAATCAGCAGAATCTTAGGGTCTTGCAAGTCCCAGGTGCTACCCAAAGGTCCCCTTCTGATGGACGCCATCACCATGAACTTGGATGGTTATCTGTCCAGGGCTGTTTTCTCACTTCTTTGGGCAGAGAGCCAAAAGCACTAATTACAAAACAAGCATGTAATCTTCAGAGCCCCCTTTGAGATGAATGTGATCCAGAGGGCGCCTGAGCTTCTCTATTCCAAGTTGTCCAGGGCCGCCTGGGCTGCATGTGGCTGCGGTGTCTCTGGTCTGTTCCCAGAAGCCTTAGAGCCTTAGCTTGGGGGCTTCCCAGGGGGAGAGCTTAGAAAGAATTCTAGTTGCCACCCCAAGTCCTAATTATAGCAGCTACACTTTAACTGGCAGTAAAATTTGGTTTGAAGAATGCCATGGCTGAGAACATCAGAAAGCCTTTGATGCTTTGTTTTTGACAAATGTGGGCTTTTTGAAGAGTTCTAGTTCCAACCGTTGACATGGTGGTGCTGGAAATACCACGGGTTTGGAGATCACACCTGTTTTAACCCGAGCGCTATTCTATGTGCTACTGATCAATCACTCTAGAGGCTGCTTCATCATCTGCTCCTCCAGGTTTGCTGGGAGAACTAAATAAAATAATGTGCAGTCCCGAGTATGTCTACCATGCTAATAAATGCTGAAGTCGTTTCCTGGACGAGATCGATGTGTACACTGGACAACCAGGCCCTGGCACCTGCTTGCCCCTCTCCTTCCTTTTCAAACGAGTTCCCACTTTTGGGGTATTAATTCTCTTCCACACCATCATGTATATCAAAGGAAGCAGACCTCATTACAGACTCCAGGAAAGCAAATCCTGATTATTTTAAGCTACCCTCCTGCTAGCGGCTGGGTTAGGAATGGGCAAGTGACCCGGTTCTGACCACTGAGACGTGAGGGGAAGCTCCTGGGGAAGGGTTCCTTGCTCCCAAGAGACACAGAGGACAGGCTTTCTTCTCACTGCTGCATCTGGACACACTGCCCGACAAGATACAGGCAGCCCGCCGCGGGGAAGCCAGCCTCGCGGCAAAGCTGACACTAGAGATGGCAGGGAGGCCAGAAACGGCCCGCCCTCCTCTGCGAAACCGTCACATTTCCTGTTCAACACCCTTTAGAGCTTCTGTCTGGGGGACTCATGGTCCCAAGTGTCCTGATACTGAATTTGGTAACACAAAGTGGGGACGGTGTAAGTTACCCTGAGATGTGAAATAGGCTGAGCAGAGGGGGAGGACAGGACAGTGAGGTCCCTCCACCTCAGGCCAGGAAGCCAGTGGCCCTTCCTCATGCAGCTCCGAACCACTCATTAGAATGTTACCTTTTCTGCCACGGGCTCCAGATCAAGAAAACGTAATACTAGGAAAATGATTACATTAAAAAAATCCAGGACCATTGAATTGGACATTTAAAAAAGGAAAAAAACCATCCAGGGTGTTGAGTCCTGTCGGCTACTTCTTGAGGCCCTGGGTAGGTTCTTTAAAGGATGACCTTGGGTGAAGGCAGAGCAGATAATAGGCTTTGCAAAGAGGACCCATCTGTTTGCAGCCCAAGTTAGACTGATGGTCTGATTGCAGCGAGAAACCCCTGCAAGGTTTGAAGCAGGATGGTGACATAATTTAGTCTTCACTTTAAGACTACGCGTCCTGGGACTTCCCTGGCAGTCCAGTGGTTAGGACTCCACACTCTCACTGCCGAGGGCCCGGGTTCCATCCCTGGTCGGGGAACTAAAATCCCACATGCTAGACAGCACGGCCAACAACACAACGACAAAAACAACAAAAAGACATGTCCTTCCACGTGGAGAAGGGAAGGGAGGGGCCAGAGGAGACGTGCAGAGCAGCTGAGGATGCTGGCATAGGCCAGGTGGGACGAGACAGAGACCTGGTCCAAGCGTCAGAGGATAGAGAGAAATGGGTGGACTTGAGATAGTTCAGAGGAAACGTCAAAAGAACTTGCAGTGGTGCCATTTACTGAGTTGGGGAGGGCGACGGGGGGACCCCGCCTATTTCACATCTCAGGGTAACTTACACCGTCCCCACCACCACATTCCTAAAAGCCCAGAGGCTCAGGGTGACTAGGAAGGACTGATGGAAACGACGAGGCTTGAGGGAAAGCATTAACCACAGCAGTCTGATTGGAGAGATGCCTGAGTCCTGTGTTAGCCCAGGTGGCGGCGCAGGGGCAGGCCTGCCGCCACCGCAGGAGCAGGGTCGGGCCTGCGACACAAGACCATCTCCCACACGGGACCTTGTACTTCTGTCCACATTAGTGTTTAGTAAACTGTGTTTTAGTAAATCTAACCCCTTGTCTTCTCCATCAACTGAAAGTTCGGTGCTGATCTCAGTGGGCTGGGTGCTTCCACCTGTCGACACCTGCTCCAGACATTCCACACTCGCTCTGCAAGACCTTACCTGTGACTTCACTAAAAATAAAATAACCGGGTGGGAGCCACCTGAAATTCCGCCTAATCACTTACCTGTGCACTGACCTGGTTTCCTTTATATTTCAGGTCCCAACCCATCAACCACCTGTGTCTTCCCTAGCTCATCTTTGCTGTTATTTGCCACTCCAGATTTCCTAGTCCCCTCCCTGACACCTCACCTCTTCCAGCCTCGCTTCCTGAGACTCGTCCACGTGGATGGTGTCCGTTTCTCCACCTCCCACTCGTGTTCTCGAAGTTTATCACCCGGCACAGAGATGAAGTCAGGAGTTACATACGGTCCCCTACCAGAAAGCACCTCACCTCCCCTCCCAAAAGGAAAGCATTTCAAAACCTTGTAGCTGATTGTTTGGGTGTGTATCTCTGGATCTGCAAGTAATAAGCTCCCAGTGACTTCTATTTTTAGGTTTCAGGCATCATAACCGACTTCCTACTGTGGAAGAGGAAGATGGAGCCTCCCCTTCTCACCACCATTACACACCTCCCTGCCGACAGGCCCGTGTGGACACTATTAATACTATGAAGATTATGTGCAGCTGAGCGGTAAACCATGGTCACTTTCTCTCCCCTGTACAACACATCCCTTCAACTATTAAAGACTTAATAATCGCCTTGTTTCCCCATCCCATTTGCTTCGTTTTCTGTGTGTTTCTCACTAACTCCAGGGCACACAAGAGCCCTTTACTAAATATCCTGCCCAGGTGTCCCTGCCCTCCTGGGTCGAGCTCCATGTTTCCTGGGGAAGGTCCTCCTCATTCTTGATTGGCCCTTCTCTTTGCTGTAATTCAATCCTCCTGTAGCTTCCTGAGGAAGGCGGAATGGTGAATGACATTTTTACATGTGAATGACATTTTTACGTGCCTTTGTTCTATTCCTCCTTTGGCTGGGTTTGCGATTCTAGGTTGGAAATCACTTCCCCTGGGTTTTGAAGGTGCAGCTCCACAGGGCAGGGATTGCATAATCTGAAGACTTTTTCATTCCTGGACGTTTGTACGTAGATGAATGACATTCTTCTTTCTGGTAGCCTATAGGATCTTTGTCTCTACTATTCCTGAAACTCCACCACAATGGACTTGCTGGAGGTTCATCTTCATACATTTAACCAGCATTTCAACCTGGAAACTCATATTCAGTTCTGGGTAATTTTTCATGATTAAAAATAAATTTTTCCAGCCTGCTTTCTCTTCCTGAAACTCCTTTGGCATCCTGATGCTCAACCTCTTAAAGTGGTTCTTACTACTGTTCTCCTTTCTAATTTTTTTTTTTTTTTTTTAAAGAAACCAGTCAGTTTAATTATCGTACCTCTGTAGGTAATCTGGCCTCTAACTTTGGTGGCTTTTAAGATTTTCTCTTTATCTGATATTCTAGAATTTCACCACAACCTGTCTAGATGTAGCTTTATCTTTGTTTAACACACTTGATTCTAGAGTTTACTGTTTTTTTTAATTAATTTATTTATTTTTAAATTTTTTTGGCTGTGTTGGGTCTTTGTTTCTGTGCGAGGGCTTTCTCTAGTTGTGGCAAGTGGGGGCCACTCTTCATCGCAGTGCGCAGGCCTCTCACTATCGCAGCCTCTCTTGTTGAGGAGCACAGGCTCCAGACGCGCAGGCTCAGTAGTTGTGGCTCACGGGCCCAGTTGCTCCGCGGCATGTGGGATCTTCCCAGACCAGGGCTCGAACCCGTGTCCCCTGCATTAGCAGGCAGATTCTCAACCACTGTGCCACCAGGGAAGCCCTAATTTTTTTTTTTTAATTGGTACAATTCTTTTTTTTTTTTTTAATTTATTTATTTTTGGCTGCATTGGGTCTTCATTGCTGCACACAGGCATTCTTAGTTGCGGCGAGCAGGGGGTACTCTTCATTACGATGCGCGGGCTTCAACAGTTCTGGCATGCGGGCTCAGTAGTTTTGGCTCGTAGGCTCTAGAGCACAGGCTCAGTCATTGTGGTGCACAGGCTTAGTTGCTCTGTGGCATGTGGGATCTTCCCGGACCAGGGCTCAAACCAGCGTCCCCTGCATTGGCAGGTGGATTCTTAACCACTGCGCCACCAGGGAAGTCCCTCCTTTTCTCAGTCTTTGTTTTTGCTCAACTTCCTGGATATTTTTTCAACTTAATTCTTTCAACAACTCTACTGGTTTTTTATTTTATACTTTTAATTTTGTCTCCAAATACACACACACACACACACACTTGGTCCTGATGCTTCATGGATGCACTATCTTCTCTTATTCTCTGAATATATTTAAGAAATTTAGATGTTTTCTTTTCCCTGCACAGACCGTTTCTTTCAAGTTGATTCTTTTCTGTTTGTTTTGATATCCAACCTTCATCTTGGAGGCTCTTTTCAAATAGCTGGCGATCCACATCTGGTTGGTTTGCTGCTCCTGTTTAATAAGAGTTGAGCACTAAAATCCTGTTTGAAACTCTGAGCACTTAGGTGGGGTCTGAAGATGGTGGGTGCTCTGGTTGGCCAGTCACCTAAGGAAACTCTATGTCATTGTTGGTGTTTCTGCTGAAGCTGGTTATACTCCCTAGAGAAGGCGCTGTCAATTTCCCACCTAAAGCATGTGCACGTGTGTGCATGTGTGCATATGTGTATCAAACTAGAATGTTGACTCTTAACCCCCCAAGGTGATGGTCTTAGGAGGTGGGACCTTTGTGAGGTCATAAGGGTGGAGCCCCCATGATGGGATTAGTGTCCTTATAAAAGAGACCCTAGAGAGCTCCCTCGCCCCTTCCTCCACATGAGGACACAGTGAGAAGACCCCATCTATGAACCAGGAAGCAGGTCCTCAGCAGACAAAACACACACCAGCGCCTTGATCTCACACTCCCGGCCTCCAGACCTGTGAGGAGTCAGTGTCTGTGGTTTACAAGTCTTCCGCTGCAGCAGCACAAGCTCACTAAGGCCGATGGCCTTGCGTTCACTACGGCCCCTGCCTTCAGCTGTGCCTGGTCTCACATGAGATGCTCCTCGATTTCATCCTCCCCAGAGATTAAACCTCTGGATTCTGCCAGGGCTGAGGATGAGACGTTGCCCAGTTATACAGAACAGGAAGAACGTGAGGATTCAACTGGCTTTTAAACAAACTCTCTGCCACTGTTCCCAGCTCCACCTTTACCCCTACTTCCATTGGTTCCCGGTGCCATCGAGTCCCACCTCTTTTCAGAGTTCTTGGGCTCGGGGTTCAGTTTTCTCGGGTGAGCTGTCAGTTATCCTTCACTTATCTGCCTTCCAACCTCCAGAATCTTGTGGCTGTCACCTTCTCCATGTTCTCTGTCCTAACAGGTTTATGCCTTAAAAAAAGAATCCTATTTATCATCACTGGAGTATGGTTTCAGGAAGCAACCGAAGTACATACGTATGTTTGGTCCATCCAGTTATCCGAAGCACCCCACCCACATTTTAGCCCCCACGGTCTGGCTCGTGGCCTCACTGAAACTGACCACACTAACATCGTCACCTCTGGCTCTGTACCTTCATTGCCCTCGGTCTGGACAGTGCTGGATGCTGAAGCCCTCTCCTGCTTAAACCCCTTCCTCTCCTGAATTTAGCGGCAGCTCTATCTTTTGGAACTAGCTTTCACTTCCTTCACAGAATCCTCTTCCTTTTTCCTCCCAAGCCTGGTTGTCCTCTGCTCTTTTCCTTCTGGACCCTATGCTGGGGTGAGCTCAGAGACCCCTACACTGATCTACCTCACCCACCACTTACACATGACAGCTCTAAACCCTCTGCTTCCAGCCCAAACCGGTCTGCTGATGTACACACCTGTTCCCCCAACAGCCTCCAGGACAAATTTACCTGGGTTTCTCATAAGCACCCAAACTCAACATGTCAAAACCAAACCCATCACTGTTTTTATACAAATCTACCACATCCTATGTTTTCTGTCCCAATGATGGGTACCCTCACCCACCCTGAAAACAGGCCAGAAGACCGGGGGTCCCATTGGGATTCCTATCACCGACTCGCCACTTCCACTGAAGCACTAAGTCCTACTGATTCTACCTTTTAATCCTGAGAGCAGAAGTTCTCAGAATTCAGTGTGTATCAGAATCACTGTAGGGCTGGTTAAGTGCCAGCTGCTGGGCCTGTCTCATGGGTTCTGATCCAGTAGATGTGGGTGAAGAACAGAATGTGCATTTCTATCAAGTTCCCAAGGGATGCTGACGCTGCTCACCTGGGGCCACACTCTGAGGACCACTCACCTAGGTCCATCCCTTCCTCACCAGACCCATTTTGCCTGTCTTGGTCCAGCCCAGCAGTTGTCATTTCTTACAGAGATCACAACTCTGAGCCTCTTAATTGATCTGACCTTCTTAAAACATCCTCCAATCTACAACTGGAATGTTCTTCCTGAAAACAAAATCTGATGTCTTAAAATCTCTCATTGACTCATAGTCTTTGAGGATACCACCCAAACTCCTTCGTGTCCAGGGCCCTTTGTTACCTGGCCCTCACTAGCCAGCTCCTACTATATACATTCTCCAGCCACACACATCTCATTTCCCCAAGCCTTTCCTACAGTGGCGTACCTCTAGTGAATGCAATTTCAGGTGCTGATGTTCTGTGACATTTAAAAATTTCTCTTTGCCAATATTTCAGGTTGGTCAAATACTATCACCTAGTTTTTAAAAAATCTGAAGTCTGAAATACATTTTGAGAATAATTATGTGAAAGGAAAAACTAATGCATAGTCTACAATGCACTATGATATTTTAACACTTCTATTCCAAGAATAATTTTTATTTTATTTCAAATACCTTCTAAACAAATGGATTATGACATAACAGAATTTGTTTTTATATGAGTAACTCTGCATCAGAACCTCTATATACATGATAAAGTCAAAGATAGAGACAAATCAGAAATCCTAACTTTGAAACAAAAAAACTAGAACTTGCTATCAGTAGACTGCACATTCTTATACAACTGAAAAAAGAACTCCTCTAAGTTATCAAATAAGAGGGATTATTTAAAAATTAATGAACCAAAGAAAAATATTTGCAACTAGTTTATAATTATTTTTTCTCCCAATTTACGTGGTGTAAAAACAAAAACAAAACAAACTTCTACAGAAAATTGTGCACAAAAATACATTAACAACTAAATGAAATCATGGAAGCCCCATATTTTAAAGACTATACCTTATAAAAGATCTAAAAGATTTTCATTTTCATGTAGTGTTTAGTTTACATTTTTGAATAATGCTTTTACTCTTTCCATCTAATCACTTATATTAAAGTGATAATGGATATTTAACACTTATAGATAAGGGTTTGGGATTAAGAGATGCAAACTACTACGTATAAAATAGATAAGCAACAGATATATTGTACAGCCCAGGGAAATATAACCATTTTTAAAAACTTTAAATGGAGTGTATCTATAAAAATATTAAATCACTATGTTGTACACCTGAAACTAATATAATACTGTAAATCAACTACACTTCAATAAAAAATTTTTAATAAAAATAAATAGAATATAATTAACTTTATAAGTATATTTAACAAAATCCTAAGTTTATATAGGAATTTCTATCTTAAACTGATTACTGATAAGAAACTAAAATAAATAACATTTCTATTTTTACTGTGTATTTAAAAATTGTTTTTCTATTTGAAACACACCAACCATTTGATTTTACTGATTTTTTAGAAATTCTTAACGCTTAAAAAATAAAGTACCAGCATCAATTCCTGGATCCTATAATTTTTTAAAATAAGTACCAAAATACTAGTGCTGACATTTTGCCCTGGTAGTGCCGTGACCACCAACACCTTCATGTTGTTCCTTCTTTCTAGAATATTCTTTTCTTCTTTAATAGCTAACGACTCACCCCATTATTAAAAACAGCTCCAGCACCACCTGCTTTGGTGGTCCTCCGACCTCCCCTCTGAGAGAGACACCCCTCCCGCCCCAGAGCAGCAGTGCGGCCCCCTCTCCAGACGCCCTCTGCCCCACACCCGAGCGGCCCGCCTCCAAACACCCCACACCCATCACACTTCTTACTGTCACCTCTCCGAGTCAGGACCACGGCTGACTGCAGACGCCTGCGACCAGGGCCCTGCCCCACATCAGGTGCTCTGAGAAGGCCTAGAGAATTCATGACTTCTCCCCAATAAATAAGTTGCTTCCCCTCTGGTTGGTAAAAGCAGATTTCCAGAAAACGTGTTCACGGCCCCTCTTGCCACCCACCCCCACAAACCCCTCTTTTGAATGACTCTGAGCACTGTGACCTCCAAATCCAAACCGTTTCCTTTCATGTGCTGTTTTGCTCTGAGTTAACCAAAAGCACCAAATGAGGAGAGGCCAGGCCAGGAATGCCGGCGGAACAGATGAAAGCACCCCGTCCCACCTCTGTCTTCAGGGCCCGTTCTGTGAATTCTCTGCCATATGCAGATGTTAACGTGTCCCTCACCCTTTCCAAGAACCCCAGCCCGATCCAACAGCACCCCTGCTTTACTCACCGGCCTGCTCGCTAAACTCCACTAGAGGCCTGCCGTGGGAGAGGTTAGGGGCGGCTGCAACAATGAGGCTAGGAGTCTGCTCTCCACTCCGCTGACTGGGCTCAGACACTAGCTGGTGAGCTCTCTGGGCAATGCCCTCACCTGCCATCTGGATCCCTGAAGTGCTGCATGGCAAAAATGTAAAAAACCAGATCCATGTACGGCTAAGCGACGTGGATTTTTCCACTGGTCTCTATAAGAACAGCTTTATTACGACATCCACCCAGCATCCCCAGGCAGTGAACTAGGTACCAGCTGCCCATCTCCACCTGCTCCTGTCTCCCCCCAACGTGGCTGGCCTACTCCGGCTCCCTCTCAAGTATTTCTGGTCTTCCGTTCTACCTGTGGGAACACAAGGCGTCTAGCTAGTGTCACTTGTTATATGTCATGCTGCCTCCCTGTTCAGGCTGTGAACCCCGTGATGACAAAGTTGCACCCTGTGTCTTATACATGTGTGATTCCCCACAGCATGAAAAAAATCTCATTTTTGATGCATTAGTTGTCACCCTGGACAATAAGCCTCCTACTCTGCTTGGTGTGCACTGTGAACAGTTACAGAGCTTTGAAAAGGGTAAGCGGAGAAAAGGAGAAAGTCCAGAAACAGCAGGGCTGAAGGCAGGGGCTGTCACACCATGGAACGCCAGTGCTACAATGCCTGTTTAATCGAAACCTTGTAATAAAAGTTTAAATACATAATTTTCCTT
This sequence comes from Balaenoptera ricei, assembly GCF_028023285.1. NCBI lineage: Eukaryota > Metazoa > Chordata > Mammalia > Artiodactyla > Balaenopteridae > Balaenoptera > Balaenoptera ricei. The sequence goes on from NC_082640.1 coordinate 25,842,108, forward strand.
TTTCTTTTTCTTTTTTTTTTTTTTTTTTATCAAAAGACCATCCCCTGCACCCCCAGCCTGCTGGCGTGGAGGAGGGGCCGTGGGGTCTGGCTACCTCCAGGGGTGGAGACACGGCAAGTCCAGCTCCAGTCGGCTTCATCTTCCTCGGAGAATGCTCTGTGAGTGAGTCCGGTCTCGGGGAGGGAGCCCCCACGCCGCCGTCCGCGGGGGCAGGAGTCTACCCAGCATCCTGGCCGGTGGAGAGAGCTCCCTGCACCTTAGAAGACGAGGAAGAGCAGGGCCTCGTGCCGGGGCAGCACGATGTTCTCCACGGTGCGGTCCATGGCGCGCACCTGCTCAGGGGAGGCAGTCAGGAAGGCCAGCGGCCCGATGCGCTGCTCCGCGCATGAGTGGCACAGGTACCCACCCTTGTTTTCCTTCCTGTTGCTCTGCAGGGCGGGATGAGAAAAAGGGAGCGGGGGGAACAACTGAAGGGCAAGCGTTTCCCACCAAGAAGCGTGAACCAACCACCACCAGTGCCGCCATCATGACTGATGCTTTCAGACCCGCCCGTGTGGCCCTGAGGCCGTACCTCCCCCAGCACAAGCACCCAGGGTGGACTCTGCTCTATCAAATCCCCCAGAACGTATCAAGGTGAGGGATGAAGAGCCAAGAAAAACCTAACTGGGCCTCCAGGTAAACAGTCCTCACCTGAGTGTCCACACAAGCCCACCTCCCAGACTGTGGTCACCCAGCCTGGCCCCACTGTGTCCAACGTCTGTGACACTGAGGCCCACCGGACACCTCCGGGCCTTCCTCGTGGAAGGATCGGACGAGCTTCCCCTTCACCTCCCTCACCCACAACCCAGATGGGCACACAGACGACTGAACTAAATCCTACGGAGAGCAGAGGTCACGGCCGAGACACGTACATAGGTGATGGGCAGCTTCCGCATGGTGAGCACGGTGTCCATGGGGATGGCGTTGCTGCACTGCCCCACGCAGCAGCGGACCACGCCTGTCTTCAAAACATTACTCGTCAGCTCTGCTTGCAAGAAGTACTCCTGGGAAGGAAACAGTGAGGACAAGAGTCACAGCAATGCCTCTGCCACTTCCTACTTGGACACCCCAACAGTTGAGGGCTGTCAACACTCTGTAGACCTTGCACAAGTCCCGGAATGAGAAGAGCACTGACCCCTGCATCTTCCCTCCGTTTCTCTACCTTCTTCCTGCCTGTAACACCGTCTCCAAGAGAACACTCACGGCTGGATCCAGTCTAGCTGGATTCTTGCTAAGACGGCCAGTTTAAAAAAGAAAGGTTTAATGGACAAATGTGAAACTGTTGGCTATAATGATATTTCAGGACTATTTCTGGATTTTATCTTAGGCTGACCTGTCCCTGAATCATTAAGGATGACTTGTATATTCTCTTTACAGATGAGCTTAAAAAGACCTGCCCGTATCAATCCTGCCCATTACCATCTCACAAACCTTTGGCTGTCCTAGGGGGCAAACACTCAACCTCTCTAAGCCCCAGTTTCTCCATCTGTAAAACACACAGAAGCCAGCACCCACTACACCCGGCTGCTGTGAGGAAGACACACAACACCGAGAGCTAAGTGCTTAGCGACTGCACACAGTGGGCACCCAGATCAAACGCCAGACGGGAAATGCCATGAGAACAGGGACCAGGGTCTGGTCTGCTGCTGCTCCACAGGAGGTTAATAAGGTTCTGGCATACCAGTAAGACTGCAAATACTTGCTGACAAAATAATTATGATTTCATGTTTTTCTGGATTACAACTGGCTATTTATCCAATTTTTGCAAAATCCGTGTCCAAGGTTCTGATTTATGTGGTTTTTCTCTCTTTCAGGATCTGGCTACCTGTTTTAGGAAAGAACAGAAAATATATGAACACTAGTGTTCCTGCCAATCTAACTGTGGGAAATCCTTTCTAAAATAAAATTAGAGATTTTCTTGGAGTCCTCTTTGCCCATCTGTCATCACGTTCCCTCCCTATGGGAAAGCAACATCATGAATCTGGCATGCATCCTTTCCAATCCATTCTAAACTGGCTTTACACTTAACCTATATTTCTAAGAACATAAGGTGTCATCTTATAGGTATTTATTTACATAAGTGTTATACTGTTAGTTTGCTTCTCATCTAGTACATTTCTTTTAAGTGCTATACAGGATTCAATCATCTCACTCTCCCACATTTTATTAAGACAGTCCCTTTGTGTGGAGACTGATGTTGTTACCAAATTATTTCCAACAACGCAGCAATGAACATCCTTGTACATGATTTCCCGCCCGCACATGCAAGAGGTCCTCCAGGGCTTTCTACCTTTTCTGACCCCGATCCACGTCAAGAAACCCACTCAGTGTTACAATTCTACATACACACACATGTATGTATAAAAGACTGAAATCAGTTTCACAAAATAGTATGTAACCTCACATGCTGTTGACTGATTCCTCCTTTAGACTTTACTCCACTTCCCTTTTTTTTTTAAAAGATCATCATAACCCACTAACTAGGTTCCTAAATTGTTAATAAATTGCAATCTACAGTTGGAAAAACCCTACTGCAGAGCAGCGGTTTTCAAACATTTTGGTTTCCCGACTCCTTTACACTAATAAACATTAAAGGCTCCAAAGAAGTATTGCTTCCATGAGTTATAACTACTAATGTCTACCTGATTAGAAATTTAAACTTTTTTTTTTTTGGTTGTGCCGGGTCTTAGTTGCAGCTCATGGGCTCCTTAGTTGAGGCATGTGAACTCTTAGTTGCGGCACGCATGTGGGATCTAGTTCCCTGACCAGGGATCGAACCCAGGCCCCCTGCATTGGGAGCCTGGAGTCTTAACCACTGCATCACCAGGGAAGTCCCAAATGTTTTTAAATGTTTATTAATTCATTTAAAACATAACATAATAAACCTATCATATGTTAACCTGTATATTTTTATGAAAAACAACTGTATTGAAAAGAACCTTAACAAGGGACTTCCCTAGTAGTCCAGTGGTTAACACTCTACCTTCCAATGCAGGGGGCGTGGGTTCAATCCCTGGTTGGGGAACTAAGATCCCACACGCCACGCAGTGCAGCCAAAAAAGAAAAAAGAAAAAAAAAAAAGGGTACCATGAAAACAAACCAGCTCAATAAAAGTAAATAAACAGACTGGACAGCTAATATGTCAATTAGTCATTGTGTTCTACTGCCTGTAACACTTAAATAATGGCTCAAATAATTGCAGGGTTTTTATTTAAAAAAAAAAAATCTTAACGAGAAGAGTAGCATTGCTATACATTTTTGCAAATCTCTTTCATGTCCGGCTTAAAAGAAGGCAACTGGGCTCCCATCTTTGCCTCTGGGTTCAATCTGTGGTGACGACATGCCATGTGGCCTCTGGAAAACTCCACTATACACTTGTGAGAGCACTGAGGGAAAAGGGAAAGTAACTACCCAGTATTATGAGAAGAGCACGGAGTACACGTACAGTGTGTATTGTGAAAGGTTCCCAGAAGGTTCCCCTGACCACACTTTGAGAACCAGTGCCCACCCCCCACCATCCTGGCCAGAATCTGAAAGGACAGACTTCTTCATTCTCACCCATCGGACAATTTTAGGTTGCATTTCCCTGACCATCAAGGAGGTTGCATAAATATATATTTTTTAACAGATTCCCTGGCCCCTGGGGCTTCCTTTGCTCATTTACCCACTAGGTTGCCTGTGTCTCAGGAATGTGTGGTTCTTTATGACCGTGTGGGTCCTCTTTTCCACAATCACATAAGCTCCAGGAGGGCAGAGTTATGCTTGGCTTGTGCCCACGACCTCAGCACTGTGCCCAGAGTACAGCTGCGCTCAGTAAGCACATGCAGGACAGATGGGGGAAGCGTCCCCTCCACTCTGTGACGGGTCTTTTAACTTCATGCAAAGCAGCGGCCGGCACAGTGAAGGGCACAGGCCCTGCAGACTCACCTCAGTTCACAGCCCAGTCTACCCCTTTGGGGTAGTGCACCTTTGGGCAAGTGACTCTACTCTGTGCCTCAGCTTCCTTATCAGTAAAACTGGCAAAACAACAACTGCATCACAAAAGATGTTTTTTTTAAGGGTTAACTATATGTTAGCTATTACTTTATCACACTGAAGCTTTACATCTCGATGCAATCAGATTTACCTGTTTTATGATTTACTATTATATGTCCTGCTTATTAATCTCCTCCTAAATGCCAGGCCTCCCTCGGCCCCTGCCCCTGGAGGTCAGCGTCTCAAAGACAAGTAGCCGTCTTTGAGGACCCCGACACTGCTCCCAATCGAGCGTAACGCAGCTATCTCATCAGCTCATCACAACCCTTCTCTAACCGCCTCCTCTGAGGTGCGGTGATCGCCATTTTGCCAGTATTACAGACTAGGAAACAGAGGTACAGAGCGATGAGTAACTTGTCAAGGTCTCAGAGCGCCCACGTGGAGGAGCCAGTCTGACCCGGATCTGTACAATCGGCCCCGCAAAGCCTCACAACAGGAGGGGATGCTGCTGTCCCGCATCCCACAAACGCGCACCGAGGGCTGACTGTGCAGGCCCTGTTCTAAGGAGAGGCCCGTGAGCGCTGGGTTCAGAATCCAAGATGCTGAGGCTGAGAAGCGTCTCTGAGCAACCAGCATAACTCCACATCATTTAATAATTCAATAATGTAATGATCCCCTCGCTTCCTTAAAACTTAAAGAAACAAAAGGTGTTTACCTAGATTTTCTAAGGGGGTCAGAGAAAAAGCAGTCTGCCTGCCCTACTCTTGGTTACAGGGGAGACCAGGATGGCTCGTCACCCTACAGGTGATAAGGTAGCAGGAAACAAGGGCTCCCTTTTGTTCTAAATCCTCACCAGGCACGACTTGCTTTCACCTTCTCCAGTGACTACCCTCCTCTCCCCCTCCAGAGCCTCCAAGATCCCCCATGAGCTGAGGGTAGACTTAGCCACTTCTGAAACAGGATGTCCCCAAATTGATTCATATTGCAGCTGTGATGAAGAAAAAGCAGAAGTCCTCACGCAAGGTCCTTCAGACTTAGAAACATCTAGTCATGCAAATGGGCAATATTTCTGGGGCTTCCTCAGAGTCCCCCTGTGGGCCAACAGATGTTTCCCAGCCCAGCCTCAGTAAGGGAGAAGTATTTCTCTAGAGTCCATGTTCTTTTTTCCATGGAGAAAATTCATTTTCCCCATAAAATATATGCAGTGACCAACTGATAAGCTTCCAGTTAGTTTTAAAAAGCCTATTAGACTCTAATACATAACTTGTGGGACTCTAAGGTATAAAATTCATGTGATGAATTTGGCAATATCTAGAAAAATGACACATCCATTTACCCTTGACCCAGAAATTTAGACTATAGAATGTATCCCCAAGAAGCACTGGCAAAAACAAAAAATGACTTGTGCATAAGATTATGCATTGTGGTATTAGTTTTAAAAGCAAAAGATTGGAAAGAACCCACTATCCATCAGTGAGGAGCTACATAAATCATGATAAATGGACACAGTGAATACTACTCAGCTGTAAAAAGGAGAAAGAGCTTTAGAAACTGATAAAGAGCCAGCATCAAAAAATCTAGAAACAATAAATGCTGGAGAAGGTGTGGAGAAAAGGGAACCCTCTTGCACTGTTGGTGGGAATGTAAATTGATACAGCCACTATGAAGAACAGTATGCAGCTTCTTTAAAAAACTAAAAACAGAACTACCATATGACCCAGCAATCCCAGTACTGGGTATATAACCCTGAGAAAACCATAACTGAAAAAGATAACATGTACCACAATGTTCATTGCAGCACTATTTACAATAGCCAGGACATGGCTGGCTATTGTAATAGCTGTGGCTGTTTCCATAACCTAAATGTCCATCAACAGACGAATGGATAAAGAAGATGTGGCACGAATATACAATGGAATATTACTCAGCCATAAAAAGGAATGAAAATGAGTTATTTGTAGTGAGGTGGATGGACCTAGACTCTGTCATACAGAGTGAAGTTAAGTCAGAAAGAGAAAAACTAATACCATATGCTAACACATATATATGGAATCTAGAAAAATGGTACTGATTAACCTAGTGGTAGGGCAGGAATAAAGATGCAGACGTTGAGAACGGACTTGAGGACACAGAGGGGAAGGGGAGGCTGGGACGCAGTGAGAGAGTAGCATTGACATACACACTAACAAATGTAAAATGGATGGCTGGTGCGAAGCTGCTGCACAGCTCATGGAGATCAGCTCGGTGCTTTGTGATGACCTAGAGGGGTGGGATAGGGAGGGTGGGAGGGAGACACAAGAGGGAGGGGATATGGGGATATATGTATATGTATAGCTGATTCACTTTGTTATACAGCAGAAACTAACACAACATTGTGAAGCAATTATACTCCAATAAAGATGTATTAAAAAAAAAAAGAAACTGATAAAGAGTGATTTCCATGTCTATTTCTCAGTGACAAAATGAGGTACAGAAAATTACAGAATGCTACTTTCTGTGAAAAAGGAGAACAGAAGAATACATATATACATATTTGCAAAAAGAAATACTGAAGGATAAATCAAAAACTAATTTTTAAAAACTAGCTATTGGGACTTCCCTGGTTGGCACAGTGGTTAAGAATCTGCCTACCAATGCAGGGGACACGGCTTCGATCCCTGGTCTGGGAAGATCCCACATGCCGCAGGGCAACTAAGCCCGTGTGCCACAACTACTGAGCCTGCGACCTAGGGCCCGCTTGCCGCAACTACTGAAGCCCACGTGCTCTAGGGCCCACATGCCACAACTACTGAGTCCGCGTGCTGCAACCACTGAAGCCTGCGCGCCTAGAGCCCTTGCTCCACAACAAGAGAAGCCACCGCGATGAGAAGCCTGCGCACCACAACGAATAGCAGCCCCTGCTCGCCGCAACTAGAGAACGCCCGCGTGCAGCAATGAAGACCCAACGCAGCCAAAATAAATAAATAAATAAAAACTAGCTATCAACAATGGAGGGAGAGAAAGTCTGCAGGAGACAGGGAGGGAATGAGACTTCTTGGGGATACACCTGTTACAAAGTTTTCACTTTGAAAATGTAAGTTTTATACATTCAAAAAAGATAATCAAGCAGGAAAGCAATTCTTTTAGGAAGTGTAGACAAAGAAACGTATCTGTCTGCAATTAAACTGGTGATCAAACCACACAGAGGGGAAAAGACTCATCTCAGGCACCTTCAGAACATGCTGTTCTGACTGCACATCCTCAGTGGAATGTGGGGAAACAGAGCTGGTAGGAAATCTTAAATTCCATACAGTATTCTGCCAACAGTAATACTGGTATTACTTTAAAACTTTTATACACAGCATAGTGTAAATAAGTAAGTAATAAATACTGTTCGGAACCAAGATTTTCAGTGTAAGAGAAAAGATTCAAGCGTTTAAAAGAAGTAAAAATCCTTAAAGGTTAAATCTGATTGGGCTGGAGAACCACAAGTGATGAGGTTTATAAATGTAATTGGCCACCGGCTCCGACAGTGCGGACACAGGGCAGCCTCACAAAACGGGAGCAGAAGGACAGCAGGTGAAGAAAAGGTTTTCACTGTCTGTGGTGCACACTCGGCAAAACACTCTGAGGAAAAGTGAGGAAGTGCTCGTGGTCACAGCTGGGGCGGCGGCTACTCCCGGGGATGGGGGTGGGGTGGGTGTGCTGGCAGGCCACCAGGAAGGCAGCGGGGACAGCTGGCAGACCCACTCTCCTGACCTGGGTGGACGCCCACCTCACGCCTAGTTGCACCCGCCTGTGTGTTGTATACATTTGTGTCATGTTTAACAATAAGAAGTTTAAATTAAAAATTGCAATTGGAATTATCAGTATGATAATAATCAGAACTGTTGATTTTTCTTTTCAAAAATACGGATTTCCTAGCTCTGTCTACTAAAAAGGTGAACAGTCTGAGCATCACTAAGAGGGAGAGGATCTGAAATCACTGCCTCCTGATGGGATGCAACACAAAGCAAAGCCCCCTGCCCACCCCCCCATGGAGGATTCTGGCCAGAACAGTTAGACCCAAATCCAGTCATGCCCCTGCAGTGACTTCCAGTGATGGGGAGCCCAGGGCGGGGGACAGCAGAACAAACCCAGAATGGGAGATGTTCTGGGGGACAACCAACTCGGTTTCCACAAAAAGACAGGAGCATCAGAAAGGACGCAGGGGGTCCTGGGCTGCTCTAAATTAAGAAGCTTAAAAGACCTTATAACCAAACATGCGTTTGGGTCCTAATTTGAACAAATCAACTGTAAAAAGACATTTCTGAGATAATCATAAAAGTATGACTGCAGAATGGGTAGTAGAGCCCATATGGAACCACCATAAATTTTATAAGATATAAAATGGGACCGTGGTTACGAGAGAAAGGTCCATGGTGTTTTAGAGATGTGGACTCCAAATATACAGAGGTGATTTGTACATGGGAATTCGATATACCATTTTCTCAACTTTAAAAGCCTCCAAATTATCCTTATGTAGCCCATGTTGTGAAATGATATCACTGTTCTACAAGACCTCCATTAAAAGTCACGGATGTGACAACCTGCTTTTGTTACAGATCTAACCACTACCATAACACAGGTTCTACAAGAAAACCATACTACAGGTTCTAAAAAAAATTACTTATGATCAAAGTTTACGCAAAAACTCACACAGTAGGTACAGATTATTTGTACATAAAAATTACTCTCCTACTTCACTCCCTAGGGTACTGGTTTTAGAGGTTAAAAAAAGCCGTGCTTATCTCTACACTAGGAGTCAGCAAACTGCAACCAGGGGCCAAATCCAGACCAGCGTCTGCTGCTGTCAATAAAGTTTTATTGGGACGTGGCCCACCATTTGTTAACAGATGGCCCACGGCTCTCTTTGCTGTGGTGGCAGAGTTGAGAAGATGCAGCAGAAACTGCAGGCCTGCAAAGCCTCAGATATTTACCGTCTGGCCCTTGACAGAAAGAGATGGCAGCACTCTGCTCTAAGTCCTCTCTGGAAACCCCACTGGGTGACCCAGGTGCCACCAAGGGTGCAGCCGATGAAAAAGGCTTAACAGTTCTAAGCACTGACACATTAGCTGTTACACACAGCGAGGGCCAGGCGAAGCAAAGCTGCTGGGGAAGCATGCAGCTGACTTCAAATTCCAGAAACATTCTATGGCCAAACAGGCCTGTCTTAGAGAGGCATGGAAGACAAATGCCAGAGAGGGTTCAGAGAAAAGTGCGATAAAAATGCAAGGGCATCAGTCTCAAGCAAGAAGCTTTTGCTGCCACGACAGGTCATACAGAGTATTCATCTGCAATTTCTCCCTTTTAAGCGCTGACACACTCCTCCTCAAGAATGTGAAGAGAAATGCTATTTGCTAACTTGTTTACCGTCTACCTCTCATCCTAGAACTCAGGCTCTGTGAGGGGAGGAATTTCTCCTGCCCACTATCACACCCTCAGGGCCTAGACACGCACTTGGAACACATCAGACGCTCAACAGATATTCAATTGTGAGCATCAGGGTTCTGTGTTACCACCACTTACCAACTCTGAGACTGTGGACACCACTTACTAAAAAGGACCACTGCCCTCCATCTCCCCCAGCCCAGGTCCCAAGCCGTCAGCAGCAAAGCTGAGATTCCACGGCTCCCAGTGTTCTCACCTCTGAGAGAACACGCACTGCGGCACTTGGACTAAATCTTCCTACTGTACGAAACCTCACACGTTTTGGAGACGGCTAAGGAAAAAAGAGTATTTATAGGGACTTCCCTGGCGATCCGATGGTTAAGACTTCCAATGCAGGGTTCAATCCCTGGTCAGGGAACTAAGATCCTACAAGCCATGCAGCACAGCCAAAAGAAAAAAAAAAAAAAAAAAAGAATATTTACAGTCCCTTTTACGTGTAAGTTTTACGTTTCAGGCTTAAGAATCTTTGGTTCAGGGAAAGACAGACGAAGTAGTAACCATTAGCTCAAATTTCTGTTCTAGTTTCAACCCAAGAGGGTTGAAAAAACTGAACAGCTTATCCTCCAGACCTTGAAAGGCAGAAAAGATGTGGAAATGAGGGGGTGGGGGAGGGGGCTGGTCTGTGAGGGGTAAAGAGGAAGGGCTGACACTTTCCTGCTTCTCACCAGGGACAAGGACAGGTACCTGAACACTCGCTCTCCCTGGCAGGACACATTCTGTCCAAGTCTGGAGTCTACCAGTTCAAAAGGGACCAGGGAGCGGGAGGAGGACGTGCAGACACAGAGAACACTCTTGCTGAGCGCTAACTGAGCAGGGAGAACTTACCAAAGACATGGGCGCGGTTGGTATTTTAAAAAGAACTTTTAAAACTGACTCAGGAAATAATGTAGAAAAGAACCCAGGATTTTGTTTCTGTGGTTAGGAAGGACCCTCCCCCACTGGCAATCGGCCTCCAAGCACCCAAGAAAGAGAAGCCCCTCTCTTCTGATGCAGACCCCCAACCAAAAGCCTCGAAGGCCCCAGGTTGGCTGATCCCTTATTCAAACCCAGTAAAATCTGGACGTTGTTAAATTAACTCGTGCTGTCCTCTTACCCCAGCCAAAGTCAAGATGTTCTCCAGTGACCTGGTCATGATGAGACGCTTCCTGGCGCGAGTTACTGCTACATACAGCAAATTCCACTCATCCTCAGAAAACGACTCTGAAGAAAGCAAAGAGAAAAAAAATATCAACACAGAAGCCTGCTTACAGAAATTTATATTCTCATCTAAATGTTTACTACTCGGGCCTTCCCTGGTGGCGCAGTGGTTAAGAGTCCGCCTGCCAATGCAGGGGACACGGGTTCGATCTCTGGTCTGGGAAGATCCCACATGCCGTGGAGCAACTAAGCCCATGCACCACAACTACTGACCCTGAGCTCAAGAGTCCACAAGCCACAACTACTGAAGCCCGTGCACCACAACTACTGAGCCTGTGCTCTAGAGCCCACAAGCCACACTACTGAACCCATGCGCCACAACTACTGAAGTCCATGCATCCTAGAGCCTGCGCCACAACTACTGAGCCCACATGCCTCAACTACTGAAGCCTGCGTGCTCTAGGGCCCACATGCCGCAACTATTGAGCCCACGTGCTGCAACTACTGAAGCCCACATGCCCTAGAGCTTGTGCTGCAACTACTGAGCCCACGTGCTGCAACTACTGAAGCCTGTGCGTCTAGAGCCCATGCTCTGCAACAAGAGAAGCCACTGCAAGGAGAAGCCCGTGCACCACAACAAAGAGCAGCCCCCGCTCACCGCAACTAGAGAAAGCCCTCGTACAGCAACGAAGACCCAACACAGCCAAAAAAAAAAGTTTACTACTCCCCATCGCCCCAAAAAACCCTCAGGATTTGCTGGCTTTATAAGTGAAATTTTCCTACAAACACCAACTCCGAAAACAAACAAAACCCTAACAGACTAGGGGCACAGAACACTCAAATTTTGACTCCATGACTAACAGAGAGCTTTTGTTTGTCTGTTTGCGGGAAAATGTCAAATGGTTTTATTCTAGGACTTAAAACCAAAACAACAGCACTGATACTTAGATGCTTAGAGTTTAACAGGTAGCCTTGAGTATAAACTGATACAAATGCAGACAAATGATAGAGTGCTTACACTAACCCCTTGTATGATTTTCGGGCCTCTTTAATAAAAAGGAGAATTAATTAAAGAAAAAACACCTTGGTGAGCAGGTAAACTGTATGTTTTAGAACTTCTGTCTGGTGGGGAAAAACCCACAGCTGAAGAGCTGGTGCAGGTTAAACAGGACGCAATAAACACAGCTGCCCTCTGAGCAGCCCTGAGGGAGGTGGACCCTGGAGGCTCAGTTTTTCTAAATACACAGTCTAAGAACAACAAATTTAGGAGCAGGAGGATTTTCTTGTTCTAGAAGGATCCTTCCAAGAAGCCACACCGTCCAAGAAAAAGCAAGGCAGCCCTGCAGTGAGGCGCCAGCGGTCTCCTTACCGACTCTGAAGTGGGGCAGCTGAGCAAGGTTGTGCCTAGCACAAGGCACTTTCACGAAATCATCCAGGACATGCACAGTGTCAAACTCCAGGCCTTTGGCCTTGTGCACAGTGCCCAAGATGTACTCTGGAACAGAAACACAGCGGACGGGCAGATGAGGGGGTGACGGGGAAAGAAAGGAAAGAGGAGAAAAGCTTACACTTCCCACCACACTCCCAAAACGCTAATTACGTTTTCTTGCCTGGGTGCGGCTCTGCAGAAAAAGGGGGAAAGAGGAAACCTCAGTCAGAAAAAAAAGAGAGAGACAAAAAGAAGACGAGGGGAAAGTAGAAACTTGTTGCAGGTGTTGCGAACACGGCCGAGTCCCAGTCCAGAGCTCACGGCGGCTGCCCACCGCCTGCTTCCTACGCACGAGGGGACAGAGGCCCAGAAGAGGCTGGGGTTTGCCCAGGGTCACCCAGTAGCAGAGATGGGACTCGGGAGCCCCTTCTACGGGCTGAAGTAGAACAGAAATAAAGGGGCCACAGAAGAACAGCAGCCTTGTTCCGCTGACACAGCCGCCCCTGGTCACCCGTGATGTCCACGCTGGCAAGAGGCAAGGGAGGCCGGCTGCCCCCGCCCCCAGGGGGAAGTGAAGAGCCCCCGTGTCCCTCACCTGCGAAGTCCAAGTCCTCTATGTGGCATCTCTCTATCCTTTCCACCAGCTCTGGAATCCGGATGTTGTACTTCTCCACGACCGCAATCTTGGCTTCCAGCTCCTTGTCCTCGGCCGCAGTCACATACCGCTTGAAGCCGCTGAAGCCTTCTTTGTGCACCCACCTTCTGATGAACCTGTCTTTAATGACGAGGTTTCCTAGAGGGAACACGCGTAGGGGTCAAGGTGACACAGGCTGCGCCAACATGCACTCCTAACTGACCACATGATAAACGAACGGTCTCAGAGCTGGAGACCCAGGTCCAGGCTCGACGGCATCACTAACCTGCCGCGAGCGCCTGGGCAAGTCAGCGCAGTGACCTGTGCCACAGCCCCTCCAGCTCCAAATTCAGGGTCAAGAGCCCTGCCTTTGACATCCTTGTCTGCTTCTCAGGGATTCGAAATTGCGCAGTAATGAAAAAACGAAAGCGCTACAGAAATGTTAGAAAAGGATCACATGGGGCCCATGCTGAAGTCTCGGTGTGTGAGGTCGCCCGGGCAGACAGAAAGATGGTGGGGAAGACGGCCTAGGGGCCAGTGTGAGAGAGAAACTTAGACTCCTGAGAAAAGGGTCTAGAAAGAGCCATCGGTGCCTCTGAAAACAGGAGGTCTCCGGCATCCCACTGTTGATGAGAAGAAGCCACACCGGCGCCTCCAGAGCAAACGAGAACTGACTCAGAATCTGCCCACCCGCCTCCACCCCGCCACTGTGGTGCCTGCGTCCACCCCACGCAGCAAGGAGGATACTCACGTCTCTTCCGTTCTTCCTCCGGCTGAAGAAGCGTCCAAATATCAATGATTCTGTCCAATCCAAATGATTTAATCCCCTGAAAAAGTTTTTCGGTGGGATTTTTTGGTGTTTTGTTGTTTTTAATTTTTTGTTTTATTTTTGTTACTGTTGTTAACAGGACAAAGTAAAGCAAACATAGAGGTGGGATTTTGAAATAAGACGCTCTTTTTGGAAACAGAGTCAAATTGCACCCAAAGCATAAAGACAGCGAGTGGGAACCTTCATCACGCACAAAAGCAGAGGCTACAACGCAGCCTGCAAACTCGGGATGACCCAGTGCTAAGCTCTGGCTGCTCCCTCAGACTTCTCCTATGTTTAAAAAAAAGGCAAGAACTAGCTGCATGTTGCTTTCATGTCAAAGAAGGCAATTTAAATCATCTACCTTCCAGGAATATAAAACAGCTGCAGCGAAGAAGACAGATGAGACCTGAATACCGAGTGTGGAGCACAAACACTCGCCGCTGTTTCTTCTGAGGAAAGAACTAGACTGTCTACAGGTACTGGATTTGTTAAAAGGTCAGCTCCTGGAGGAGAGGGCCTGACCCTCCCAGTTCAGCCCACCTCTACCGGGAGGCATGTACTGAGCGCTGACTGGGGCCCAGGACAGAGACAAAGGCTCCACACTCCAAGGGTTTAGATCATTTGGGGAAGGGACACATAAAACATTAACATCAAACAGAGACCAAAATAAGACAGTACAGATTAAAACGTAACCAGAAGTGATCAAGTGGGATGACACATGTGGGAGTGAGAGAGGGGAGAGAACAAGTTCACATCCTGCCCGGCGTGGAAGATGCTCCAACAGTACCATTTCCTTACAATAACAAAGATGGCTAAACTATGCTACATCCACTGAGGAAGTATTGTAAAGTCACTCAAATAGCAACATGGGAGAAAATATGCTCGTGGGTGGAGTAAAAAACACATACTCTTTTATGTACACTCTAAATGCAATTGTGTAAAAATACACAACTATAAGGCCAAAGACATAAATAATTAGCAAACATGAGAATTTTTACATAAAACACTGAGATTAAGGGTGATTTTTTTCCTTTTAATTTCCAAAACTTCTGTAACTTGGTTACATAATCTTTATAAATTAAAAAAAGGAGCATCAGAAATTTTTTGATTTTGATTCACATACTGTATGTACTGAGGGCCTACACATAGTAGGCCCTGAAAAATATTTTTGTCATAGATGAACGGGTGAATGTCTCTTAGACATAAAACTCTGCTTCCAAGAGTTAAAAACGCCCTACACATGTCACTCAACCCTCCTAGCTTCCCTGTGAGACAGGCAGTGTCGCTGTCCCAGAGACAGAGGGGCTGAGTCGCCTGCCACAAGCCACACACAGTTAGTGAAGAAGCAGAGCTAGAACCAGTGTCCACTCTGCATCCGGAGCCCCGGGCACCTCTCAGCTGTGCCCTCACCTCGCCTGTCTTACACGACTGACCATCACACCCCAGGACACTCACAGGCAGCCAGCAGCCCCGCGTGCACACATGTGAGAAGGGCATTCATTTTTTTTTTTTAAAGAACGGAGGAAAAGGTCCACAGTCCTTGCTGGGCCAGACTTTACAGGACTCAATGGACCAGAATGGCCAGGGGGAAGGACTTCACAGCGCAGACTCGGGAACAGTCACAAACCCAAATGCCTGTGTGCAGAGTAAGCCTGGATATGTGGGCCGTTTTCATCGGCTCTGTGTGTTGGCAATGTTTCTGTGCGAGACCAGAGAACAGAAACGCACTCTTACCCCTATCAGGTGGATCCGGGCAGGCACTTCTCCTTCCGTCACCCGGACAGCCTCATCAAACACGTTGGCGTTGGTCCGGGACAGCAGGGCCACCTGCCCCTTCGTGTCACCTCGAATGCCACCTTTTGGGAGAGAGCACAAACTCTAGGGCAAATCCAGATAAAGAGGGAAGCTAATCTGTGTAACAAATACGAGTAACTGAAAGCCTTACTCTGATGGTTGCCTCCAACCAAAGTCTTTTTTCTTACTCGCTTGCAGACATCCAAGATCGTAGCTCCCACATAGGCAATTTCCACACCAAACCTAAAACTCTGTGGGAGAACAACACAACGAAAGGAGTTAACACCCACTGAAGAATGTGAGCGCATTGCTACCACCGCCAAGGCCTGGCCTCGCCAAACCCCACTGAGCACCTCTGACTCGCCCGACCTAGAATGGGTACTTGGAAATTCCCTACTGTAAACCGACTTACACAGAACAGGAGCTTGGCAAGCAAAGAATCACTATTCTAAGTTTTCAGAATAGCATTTTCTATCTTGAAACCTGAGAGCTACCTGCTTTTCTTTATCTCTTGCCCCCAAATCCAAACCTTGACAACCTTCCACCATGTTTTCTACAGTCGTTTTCTTACCACTGCTCCCAGCGCAGCTCAGAGACCCCTACCTCATGCCTCCCCAACTTGGCCTCCTTCCCTCTGCCCGTTGAATCTTTCCCTCACGTGTTCATCAAGCCCTGTGCCTCGCCACAAAAAGGAAGAGCACTCCACGAAGAAAAGGTGACGTGTGGACTTTCAGGACTCCTGCAGCCTGGACAGCCTTAGCCCCTTCATTCCCCGAGACCAGCAGCAAACTTTTCTTTTAAGCAAATCTACCATTCTTTCCAAACTGCCTCTAACAAAGAAGCATATATTATACAGAAGATTAAGGGAGGAAGGGGGCCTCTCCCTGCCCCCCAAGGCTCCCTCAACATTGATTCAAACCCTACATAACCGGCCACGGGACTAACCACCATTTCCTGAGCGTTCCTTGCCCTCCCCCTGCCGTGCTGCATGGCAGTAACTTCTCAGCCTTCAAAACGAGGCCCGACACACTAATCCCTTGACCACTGTAGCTGGAAAGACACCATTCTTGCCCAAACTCGTGGTATTTATTGCCTTTTTCCATTCACTTATAACTTAAGGTAATGAAGTATTATGTACTTTGGTGAATATCAATAACACAGCCTAAGGAAAGCAAGACTTTCAACAAACAGTACTTTGTTGCTATAGAACTATTCTAAGTGAGCCATAACACAAATTATAAAGATCCACGAGTCCATACTGACACAAATAAATAAATGAATAAATAAATGGAAGAGAAGACACAAAATCTCCTTTGCAGAAGAATTCCAAATAATCTATGTAGACACTCCAACTCTTGTTCCCGAGTGAGCGCTGAGGGCAGTGACTTCCTTCCAAGGCACACAGTGTGGAGGGGTGGCAGTGGGAGTCACTTCACGGTGAAGAGACCTGCCAAGCACCACTTCAGCCAGGGGACCAAGACAACATCATCAGTTATAAATCGTGTTGACGGGGGACTTCCCTGGTGGCACAGTGGGTAAGACTACGTGCTCCCAATGCAGGGGGCCCAGATTCGATCCCTGGTTGGGGAACTAGATCCCATATGCATGCCGCAACTGAGAGTTCACATGCCACAACTAAGGAGCCCACCTGCTGCAACTAAGACCCAGTGCAACCAAATAAATAAATGAATTTTTTAAATAAATAAATAAATAAATAAACCACGTTGACAGTATGGGCCCCCAATACCTTGTAATGAAAATGGCAATTTTTCTTCCAAGGCCTTCCTCCCAAAACATCAGTGCAACCACCAGACAATCACCAATAGAGGGGTATCTGACAAAACACCTAACCAGTCCTCTTCAAGGTCCAAAAACAAGACAAGTGTGAGAAACCACAGAGCACAGCCAACAGGAGCCTAAGAAGACTTGACAACTGAATGCAGATGGGGTCACCTGAATAAGATCCTGGAACAGAAAAAGGACATTTGGTAAAAAACCAAGGAAATCTGAATAAACTATGGACTTTAGTTTATAATAATGTATCCACGGTAGTTCATTAACTGCAGCAAATGTACCACACGAATATAAGACGTGAATAATAAAGGAAACTGAATGTAGGATGTGTAAGAACTTTCTATACTATCTTCTCAACTCTTCTATAAATCTGAAACTAAAAAACGTCTATTAAAAAAAATTCCTCTGGGTTGACGCCACCCTAAGTCACTACAGCAAACAAGGGAAACTCCAGGAAATAAGGTCACTGAGTGGGCTACAGGGCCTCCTAGAAAAGAACAGAACACAGTTCAGATGACGCTGGCATTTTCGCTGGCAGTCTCACATCCTCTTACTAGAAGTGAGTTTCTTAAATGCAGTGGTTTTCACACCTTTTAGTCTCAGGACTCCTCATACTTTAAAAAATTAGTGAGGACCCAAAGACCCTTTCATTTACGTGAGTTGTACTTACCTACAATTACCACATTAGCAACTTTAGTGCATTTCAATATAACAATAACCCCATTACATGATAACATACAGAACATATTTTTAAAACGGTATTTTCCAGGACTTCCCTGGTGGCGCAGTGGTTAAGAATCCACCTGTCAATGCAGGGGACACGGGTTCGAGCCCTGGTCTGGGAAGACCCCACATGCCTTGGAGCAACTAAGCCCATGCGCCACAACTACTGAGCCTGCACTCCAGAGCCTGCGAGCCACAACTACTGAGC
Organism: Balaenoptera ricei; assembly: GCF_028023285.1. Taxonomy (NCBI): domain Eukaryota; kingdom Metazoa; phylum Chordata; class Mammalia; order Artiodactyla; family Balaenopteridae; genus Balaenoptera; species Balaenoptera ricei. Next base: position 25,860,121 of record NC_082640.1, read on the forward strand.
CCACGGTGGCACCCTAGAGCCCACACGCCGCAACTACTGAGCCCTCATGCTGCAACTACTGAAGCCCACATGCCGAGAGCCCGTGCTCCGCAACAAGAGAAGCCACCTCAATGAGAAGCCTGTACACCGCAACAAAAAGTAGCCCCCGCTCACCGCCAACTAGAGAAAGCCCGCGTGCAGCAACGAAGACCCGACGCAGCCAAAAAATTTTAAAAAAAATTTTTTTAATGGTATTTTCCAAAACAAAAGTTAGAGAGAAGAGTGGCACTGTTTTTACATTTTTGCAAATGTCTTTAGTGCCCAGCTTAAGAGAAGAGAGCTGAATCTCAGAGTTCTGTCTGCATCCAGCCTGGTGTGACAGCCTCACAAAGATGAGTGCTGAAAAGGGGAGGAACATGTAACAGCCTTTCCAGACAATCAAGGCCCCAGGAGTTGCCATGCTCATGCTGGAAACAAGTTTTCCAAAATCTGGACTTCACTTGAAAGCAAGAATTTTATCTTCAGAAATACATATGTCAGCTGTTTTCCTTGAAGTCACAGTTCATAGCATGCATTTTTGAGAAAATGCCAAATCCCCAAGTCTGAATAACCAGAGTTGGTCCGTCAGCTGCTCGTTCAAGCACAAACTTAAGAAGCAGTGGTGGAGCTCACAACACAATCACAAAAGTGCTCCTGGTCAGACAGCAGCACACTGCAGGGGCAGAAGGACTTCATCCTACTTCCCATTTCATCACACAGACCATGAGAGAGACGGACTCAAGGGTCTGCAGTAATGAAATTAATCATTTTTCCTGTGCCATCAAGGATGTTCTTAGTAGGGACTTCCCTGGTGGTCCCGTGGGTAAGACTCTGCGCCCCCAATGCAGGGGGGCCAGGTTCGATCCCTGGTCAGGGAAGTAGATCCCGTATGCATGCCACAACTAAGAGTTTGCGTGCTGCAACCAGAAGACCCCGTTTGCCGCAATGAAGATAATAAATAAAAATAAATATTAAAAAAAATAGTATTCTTAAAAATAAAGATGTTCTTAGTGAACTGCCTGCTTTCTTTTTTGACTCAGTGCCTTGCAGTGAAGAATAAGGCAACTACTAGGACCGGCTGGTGCCAAAGCCGAAATTCTCAGCCACAGTCTCACCACTGACTTTGCATCATCAGTGCAAATGTCAACATAGTGCAAGAGGCAGATAAGTATTATGAAAACAGTTTTGACTTTGCAGACCCCCTGAGAGCCACGGAGAGCCACTGCTTAGAGGCACGGATTTGCTACACACAGTGAGCCTCATGAAAAACCTCACATGGGGCCCGGCAAGTAGTCAACACTGGAGAACCAGGGCAGGGAGCCACAAGGCTTGCGTGCATATACGCGTCTGGGGACTGGGAAGCAAAGACAGCGCTTACCTGTGTGAGATAGAAGACATGCGTGTGAGGGACTGTGAACAGAGCGTTGACTGCACCTCGGAAGGTATAGATCTGTTGGTGTGGGTCCCCCACGAAGATTTTCCCACATGGCTGAGACAGAACTATGTTCATGATCGCTGCGACCAAGAAGATGGAAAGTAAGGGCTCTGAAGCGACACCAACCCACGGAGCAAAAAGAAACCAAACTAAAGACAGAAAAGGATGAAAATGCTTGCACACTGGACAACAGAGTTATCTTTCCCTCCAGCATAGGTGCACTCAATCCAAAGAAATGATTTTATAACAAACAAAAGAAACAGCTTCTAACCCTACGAATGCAGATTATTTTTACTCCTAAATAAATTATTGAGTATAAGAAACCACATAGGCAAATATAAAATGAGACAAGTTATCTTCTCTGATATTATAATTAAAGGCCCCAAAATGACCTACCAAGTCACACTATTTTCTATCAGCCACTGGAAAAATACACAACACAAATTGTTCACTCTAAATTGACTACCTTTTCCCCCTCCGCATGAGTTTCAACCCAATCATCTGGTGACCTAGGCTCAGCCAATATTTTAAGAATAGCGCAAGCAAAACATTTAGAGAAAATTAAGTCTCCTTTGGGTGAGGGGTGGGGGTGGAGAGACTAGTGCTGAAATCCACAGTCAGACAGCAAACGGTTTCTGAATGACTAAGCGTCACACGCTCCTCCTCATGACAGACAAGAATCATCGACTTATGCACACACGTGCCCTCTTACACATTCACAACACTGTTGCTATGTGTTTGGGACTACTGGTGTCCTGAATGGTTTATCACCTGGGGTACAGTCCTGGGCCTCGTCCACAAAGATGGCGTCAAAAGAGGCCAGCAGAGGCTTGCTGAGCTGCCAGAGTTTCAAGTAGCCTACAAGAAGGGGCAGAAGAGTCAGAAATCGGAACGAGGCGGGTCCACAGCGGGGTTCAGGACTGGGCGCATGCGTACCGTCGTGCGTCATATGGTAAGCCTCCTCCTTGCACTCGCCCAGCTTCCGCATGTTGTCCCAGAGTCGGCTCGCTTCGAGGACACCGTTCTAGAAAGCAAGTGACATGGTGATGTGAAGGTCATGACCCTGAAATCAGGAGTTCATGTCCATGTGCAGGGGTCAAAGCAAAGGCCCCAGCTCACGGTGAACGGCAGCCCCTCCCTGACCTCCCCCGGCTCTACGAGGGCCTCGTGTCAACGTCAGGAGCCCAGATGGGCAAAAGCCAGGGGCTGGACCACACCCAGTGGTAGAGCATCGCTCAGGGAGCACAGCATCTGATGAACCAAGAAAGGCTGGATGATTCCTCTAGATTTATGACTTACAGTTAATTCATAAAAAGTGTTGTCAGGGCTTCCCTGGTGGCGCAGTGGTTGAGAATCTGCCTGCCAATGCAGGGGACACAGGTTCGAGCCCTGGTCTGGGAAGATCCCACATGCCGCGGAGCAACTAAGCCCGTGAGCCACAGCTACTGAGCCTGCGCGTCTGGAGCCTGTGCTCCGCAACAAGAGAGGCCGCGATAGTGAGAGGCCCGCACATCGCGATGAAGAGTGGCCCCCGCTTGCCGCAACTAGAGAAAGCCCTCGCACAGAAACGAGAACCCAACACAGCCAAAAATAAATAATAAATAAATTAAAAAAAAAAAAGTGTGGTCAATGACTGAAAAAACTTGATAAAAATTAGAAAAGAGAATCGCATCTTTAGACCCTGGACCAGCAGACCCCATGACGAGCTCTTATAAACCCTGGGCAGGAGCCCCATCTGTGAAATGGAGGACCAGGCTGAGGACTAAGCAAGATGAGTGCTCTTCACAGAAAACCCTGTACACTTCGCAGCCAGCACAACCGGCCTAGGGTCTCCCCTCCACCTCTACCTCCTGCCAGCAGCTCTAAAGACATCAAAGACCAGAACAAACCAGCACCGTGTCGAGCCCTTGTTCCTCCCGAGCCCTAACTCCAAAGGGACTGAGACACTCACCAGCTTCTCGCTCTGCTCGACCATGACTCTCTGTCCCTGGCTGTTCTTACACCAGATGGGCACGTGGTCGATCGTCAGCTCGTCATCAGCCGAGGCAAAGAAGTTTTCCAGAGTCTTACATACTAGCTTGGCCCTTATGAAGCCACCCTTCCCTTCAGCGAGGACAGAGTTGACCATGAAGGGGGTTAACTTGAAGAGATTCAACTTCTTCTTCAATTGGTACCTGCAACACACATCCCAAAGGCACAGGGTTGGCTTTTGTGGCAACTCGGGATTTAGTGTCTCCCCCAGGCCTGCCCCCTTCTCTCCGATGACACCACCAGGTCACTGGAAGTGGCACATACAGGTGACGAAAAAAAGCCAGAGGAGCTGAGTGAGGTCCTCGTAGGATTGGAAAGGGCTCCGTTACGCTTTCCAGAATTCACATCTAATAACCCAGGAGATGAAGCGGCTCACAGCAGATACCACTATTCCAAGGTGTGGACCAGACTCCAGGAGGCCCCAGGGCGGACCCTCGAAGCTCCCTGAAACTTTCTCGTCCAAAGGGACGCGGCTCAGAGGCCCTGGGTGCCTGGAACAAGTGCCCCTCAGCCCCGTCTTCTTCCCTCCAGCTTCTGAGGAAAGCCTGAATGGGTCAACCAGACTGGTGATGCCCTGAACTTTAGGCAAGTCACTCTGACCTTCTGTGCCTCAGTTCCAGAGACATGAGAATGCCTCCCTCAGTGAGACAGTGTTATGCTTCCCTTAGTAACAGTATATCTCTATGGGGTGGAAGTATAAATTACTCAATCTATGACCATATTCCCTGCTTGTAAGTGAAGATAAAGCACTAAGTTTTCTCCGAGTCACTGTGGTGTACTGACTGCAACGTGAGAGCAGTAACTGGACGTAATGGCAACAGTGGCACCACGATGCTCACTTGCGCCCGATGTGTCCGTAGGCCATGGAGTGGAAGGTCTTGCAGATGACATTGCTGGGGAAGACGAGCTCGGCCTGCTTGGCGATGCTCTTGTTGAAGGTCACGTACAGAAACCTGCTCTCGGACCACTTCTCAGCGTACTTGACCAGGGTGGAGGTCTTCCCAGTGCCTGGGGAAGCCAAGAGCAAGGGAGGTGACCCTCTGACCAGGAATAAAGGTTCCCACAGATGCCATAATCGGGTCCCACCCATGCCTATCTCCCCGCTTGCCTGGGACCAGATAGTGGCAAGTTCTCCCGTACTGACGAAAACTAAAAACGGTGCCGTGAAGGGAGCAGCAGACTCAAGACAGAGCCACCTGGGTTGGGGTTGCAGCCCCTGCAGCTCTAGAGAGGGGCCAGTTCTGTCTGCTCCTCAGCCTGTGTGGGTAACACTGACCTCATAGGGTGTGCAGGATAATTACCCAGGTACCCAGCAGAAGAACTCATAAACGGTAGCTATGCTGGCCTAGGCACCATTCATGCTTTGAAAGCAAGAGCGTGAAAATGAGATTCAAGGATCCTTCCAACCCGTTCTGAACTATCCTATCTGCCCCTCCTCCCCGCCTTTCATTCAGTTATTCAGTTAGTCAACTGCCACCCACTGAACAAGTATTTCCTGAGCACCTACTGCACATCCAGCCCTACGCTAGGCACTGGGAGCATGTCACAAACACAAAGCAAGGTTCCTGCATTACAATCTAGTTGGGAATAAAACACCAACAGAGTTGGAACAACTGGAACAAAAAAAAAAAAAGAGAGAATAATGATAACACAGTAGAGTGAAAAAGAATATGGATCTGGAAACAAAAAAGAAAATCTCGCTTATAAAAGAAGAAAAATAGCACCTCCTTTCCTACCTACCAGGGCTGTTTGAAGATCAACAGATCAATGACATAGTGTGGAGGTGTTAACAGAAGGTGCGTGTTGGCTATTCTTCCTATGTAATCAGGCACCAAACAGTTAATACAGATTAGTCACAGTGAGAGTTCAGAATCACGGAGGTCTCAAAGGGCTGAGGAAGCCTCCACCAAGAAGACACAGAAGTGACAGGGGTCAACATCAGATAGCAGAGAGATAGGGGGAGTAGGGGGTGGAGAGGGGAGGGGAAAAGGCACGTTTCTGGAGAGAAACAGATCCAGCTTTGAATTCTACCTCCACCACGTATTTGCTCATTTAATCTGGACCACATCATTTTAATTTCCCTGAGCTTTAAAACCTCATACATAAAGTGAACCAAAAATTCCCTGGCCATCCACACTTCCACCACGGGGCGGGGTGTGGGTTCAATCCCTGGGGAAATAGGATCCTGCATGCCACGCGGTGCAGCCCAAAAATAAATAAATAAACCAACCTCACAGAATGTTAGGATTAGCACAGGGCAGACATTTAATAAAGTGGCTGTTGTTTTTAGTAGGATATTTAGGCAGAAAAGAAGCGGGAAGGCATTCCAGGTAGAGAAAATAGTATGAGCAAAGGTTCAAAAAGCAACCAAGTACTTTAAGAGCCAGGAAGCACAATTAGCTGACTGAGGAATGTATGTTAGAACCAAAAGGTAGGAGGCCCTTCTAGACTTCACCCTATAGAAATCAAGGAGCTCCTGACACTGTCTGAATAGGGGATTCACATGACCTGCCGCCCCATAAGCAATCAGTGTCTGAGCAGATATGATGATACATAATAGGCTGAATCAATCCCAGTGGCATCTACCCCACAAACAAACTCCTATGGACCATTTGTTCACCAGGAACTCCAGTATGGATGCCCCCCCGGAGTGGTAAGAAAAAGCAATTATTCCTTGGCAACTGCTTTTTAGATGATTTAATTGCAGCAGTTCAATAACAGATTAAGGTAAAGATATTCTGGCAGGTGGCGGGTAAGGTGGTAAGAGGTATTTCAGGAATGGCAGCCCCCTTACCTGCAAATGCCATAATTTTTACCACCTGGAGAGGTTCCATCTTATGGCTTAGGATCAGCTGTTGTTCATGTGTCAGCTGGATGGTTGTTTTCTTGCTGTAATCATTACAGAAAAGAAATTAGGAAAAGAATAAGGAATTGAAAAGATCAGGTGATGGACTGTCAAAAATGAGACAGGAAACCAAATGGGATGAATAAAATTTAACCAGAAAAAAGGGGAGGGCCGCCCCCCCTTAGGGTGATTAAAATGTTCTAAAACTGGGTTATGATGGTGGTTGCACACTCAGTAAATCTACTAAAAATTACTGAATTATACAATTAAAATGGGTGAATTTTATGTAATGTAAATTATAACTCAATAAAGTGGTTAAAACAAAACACCTTTTCCTCTTTAAGTACGAGAGTCAGGAATCAAAGACGACAACACACACATCCTTACAGACATACCCTGGCCAGACCGATGGTTCCTCTTTGACTTCTGTGGCCTGAGCACAGGAATTCTCCTGAAGATACAGGCAATAGAAAATGTTGTAGTGAATCCTAACAGGAAAAAAGCAGATTAGAGATTTTCAAATTCAGTCACAATCTGTATCTTATTTTTCCTCAGATGTTTTTTAGACTCCTAACCATTGCTAAAAATAAAATATATACCACCATTTTATGAAAAAAAGGGAAGAAAAGGGTTTAAATATACCTAGAGCTGAGCTATATTTACCTGCACCATTGGTGGTAAATATTTGGAGAGCACGGTTCTGGGAGAGGTGCCTGGCTGCGGTGGGCAGAGGCAAAGGAGATAGACCAGGACGTGCTCTTTGGGGAACAAAACGTAGCCACGTATGAACACAGAAGGTTCCATCCACTCCAGGCTCAACAGCCCTGAAGGGAGACACTGTCTCGGGGATGGTGTACGACCCCACGGCACCTCACATTCACAGAGCCCACTTGCCTGCATCGCTGCCCTCAAACCTCACGGAGAACCTGGTGGAGCAGTGGGTGGTGGGGCTCGCCCAGCGGTAACGCGGGGAAGGGGCAGGGCGGGGACCAGTTACCGGTTGCTGATGTTGATCCCTTTCTCCCGCATGGCGTAGAGCAGCACGGCAATGCAGTACAGGGTCTCGGTGATGTCTGGCATGGTCACTGTGGAGCTGGGCCGCCGGAGGCAGAACAGCAGCTGCTGGATGTCATTGACGCTGCTGGACAGGAGGACGATGGCCGCCACCAAAGCCCACACGTTGACACCCTGAGGAAGGAGGTGGACAGGACGGGAGACGAGACCCAAAACACAACCGGTAAGAATCACATGGGACAGCCGGTGAAGAAAGCCAGGTTTGGGGTTCGTGTACCTTCCTCAGACCGTCTAAACGGAGCGCAAACTTCCCGAATGACATTTGGGAAACACCGGGAATGTCTCCTTTTACCCTGGATTCCTTCTTTCTCATCATTTTTGGGTTTGAGTTCTTAAGTTTTCTTTGATTAAATAACATTTATAAAGTACTTAATGCAAGACCCTGCACAGACGTGATCCTCCTGCCTGCTCACCAGCCCACTCCAACCCCGCCAGGTCAGTGTGAGCTCTCAGGTCCAGACACTCAAGTCAAACAAGCTCACTATTAAATGGGTGCCCACCTGGGAGGCACAAAAATTGGGGGATCCAAAAAAGACAGCAGTCTTTAGGGGGAAATCAAGACTGACAATTCAATGGCATTAAGATGTTAATTTACTACTTACTTTATATTATCATTACTTAATACTTATTAAATATTAAGTTAACTAAATATTAAATTATTGAAAATTTATTATTATGGACACAGTATGCTCCATTTATTAATGTCTAAGAAAATGTTCACTAACATGGAAATATCAATAATAGACATACAGGGACTTCCCTGGTGGCTCAGTGGTTAAGACTCCACGCTCCCAATGCAGGGGGCCCGGGTTCGATCCCTGATCAAGGAACTAGATCCCACATGCATGCCGCAACTAAGAGTCTGTAAGCCACAACTAAGGAGCTGGCAAGCCGCAACTAAGGAGCCCGCCTGCCACAACTAAGACCCAGCACAACCAAATTAAAAAAAATAAGAATAATAATAATGGACATATAAGTATATAACTATCATTCTTAACGTTACTGCAAGCCTCCCTGTTAAGAATGCATCCACAAAAAGCAAAGTTCCACACACCTTTCACTACAACCATACTGGGAAACAAATCTCACTCCATCGACAATCACTTCACTAAAGATGGACAGAGAAATGCACATGGCTGGATTTCCAACCCTCGACTGGCCGCAGAATGAGGCTGAGGTTGCATGTGGCTTCCAAAACAAAATTTAAGAAGAATCGCTATCCAGATGAGAAGCCACAAGACAAAGGAAACTGGGGACTATTTCCAGCTTCTCATTAACTCACTGTGTGTCAGTACAAAACCCTTCTTTTCTCTAGTTCTTTCAAATAACCCAAGGTGTCAACAATACAATGGGCTGCCTTGTAAAGAAATCCTTACTAATCAAAGTGTGTAGAGGCTAGATGACCATCCTTTGTTGGGACTGCTCAACAGAATGGGAAATTGGATGAAATACTTTTTAAATTCCTTCCAAATTAAAGAATCTGTAACAATGTAGCCTTTTATTTCTCTATGGGACCAATGACAAGATTAAGGCTTCAAAGCAAAGGCTGAAGGAAGATTTTGAAAATAAATCTGAAATAACCTTCAACCAAACTTGATCACCAATACACTTTCTTCCAAAGAGAAAAGGTGTCGCCTCCCCAACCCTCCCCTCCCTGCAGCCTCTTCACGTACGGCAGGGGCAGCGTAGAGATCGGGGAGGTGTTGGCGCACGCAGGCCTCTGCCTCGGGGAGGAGGAGGTGATCCCTCAGACTCCACAACGCCCGTCCAGGGTCCACACTCGGGGAGCACTTAGTGGTGGCTGTGTAGCTGTAAGACATTCACAGCAGCGTCCATGGGATAGGTGATCCATTAAGTGCTGATTTCTGGGAAAGGACTTTGGAAACCGACTTCCTCCCAGGAAACAGGGACTCACCGGATGAGGTTCAGCACACACAGGTCTGACTCCTTCTCTATGCCATAGCTCGAGAGGATGCCGTCCACTTTGCTGACTGCTTGCTCTTCATTCATCAGGTATTGGTGATACAGCTTTTTCCAAGGAATGAACTAGACAGTTTAAAAAATCCAAAACAACATGCAGGCAAGGGCTATTAGAGAACTGATCAGGCCACAAACATATAATCGTTTGAAAAACAATCATAGTCTACAATTCAAAAGCTGGGCAAATAGGGTAGAAACATTACACAAATTTTAGTTGGAAACTAGGAGAAGGGGGCGGGGGGTCCTCGGCTTCGGTTCCGACATTAACTTCTTACAGAATCTGGGAAGAGCTAGTGCTTCAATTTCCCTATCTGAAATAGTGTCCTGTCCCTTTTGGGACACTAATGGCTCAGAGCTTCAGCGAGGATTAAATAACATGAGAGTTGTGGCTATACTAAGATTAGACAAAATAGACTTTAAGTCAAAAGTTATTAGAAGAGGGACTTTCCTGGTGGTCCAGTGGTGAAGAATCCGCCTTCCAATGTAGGGGACACAGGTCCGATCCCTGGCCGGGGAACTAAGATCCCACATGCCACAGGGCAACTAAGCCCACGTGCCACAACTACTGAGCTCACGCACTTCAACTAGAGCCTGCATGCTGCAAACTACAGAGCCCACGTGCCCTGGAGCCCACGCCACAACTAGAGAAGAGAAAACCTGCACACCACAACTAGAGAGAAGCCCGCGTGCCACAACAAAGAGCCCACGCGCCACATCGAGCGCTGCAATGAAGATCCTGCATGCCTCAATGAAGACCCGACGCAGCCGAATAAATAACTTAAAAAAAATTATTAGAAGAGACAAAGAATATTACTTGATGATAAAAGGGTCAATTCACCAAGAAAATATAACAATTATAAATATACATGTACCAAATATCAGTGCTCCTAAATCTAGTAAGGAAACACTGACAGAACTGAAGAGAAAAACAGACAGCAACATAATAACAGGAGACTTCTATACTCCATTTTCAAGAATGGACAGAACAAACAACACTGGACCGAACAGACATATACTGAACACTCCGTCCAGCAACAGTAGAATATACAATCTTCTCAAGTACACACAGAACATTCTCCAGGAAAGATCACGTACAAGAACACAAAACAAGTAAGTCTTAACATATTTTAAAAGACTGAAATTATAGAAAGTATGTTTTTCAATCACTATAGAATGAAACTAGAAATCAGTAGCAGAAAGAAAACTGGAAAACCCACAAATATGTGGAAATTAAACAACACACTTAAAACAACCAATGGGTCAAAAAGGAAATCACAAAGAAATTAGAAAATACCTTGAGACAAATGAAAACAAAAATACAGCATACCAAAACGTATGGAATGAAGTGCAAGCAGGCCTAAAAGTTAAGTTGATAGTTATAAAAACTTACATTAAAGAAGGAAGATCTGGATTTCCCTAGTGGCGCAGTGGTTAAGAATCCGCCTGCCAATGCAGGGGACACGGGTTCGAGCCCTGGTCCAGGAAGATCCCACAGGCCGCGGAGCAACTAAGCCCATGTGTCACAACTACTTATCCTGTGCTCTAGAGCCTGTGAGCCACAACTATTGAGTCCACGTGCCTAGAGCCCATGCTCTGCAACAAAAGAAGCCACCACAATGAGAAGCCTGCACACCACAATGAAGAGTAGTCCCCACTCACCACAACCAGAGAAAGCCCACGTGCAGCAATGAAGACCCAACACAGCCAAAAATAAAATAATTTTTTAAAAATATTTTTAAAAAATGAAGACAGATCACAAATCAATAACCTAACTTTACACCTAAAGGAACTATAAAAAGAACAAACTAAACCCAAAGCTAGCAGGAGGGAGGAAATAATAAAGACTAAAGAGCAGAGATAAATGAAATAGAGAATAGAAAAATAGGGAAAAAAACCCAATAAAACTGTTTTTTTTTTTTTTTTTTTTTTAACAAGATCAACAAAATCGACAACCCTTAGATATATTTTGGAAAAAGAGAAGATTCAAATAACTGAAATCAGAAATGAGAGGGGAACATTACAACTGATGTCACAGAAATAAGAAGCCTTATAAGAATACTATGACCAACTGCAGGTCAACCAACTGGATACACTAGAAGAAATGGATAAATTCCTAGGAACACACAACCTACAAAGACTGAATGATGAAGAAACAGAAAATCGGAACAGACCAATAATAAGTAAAGAGATTGAATCGGTAATCAAAAGCCTCCCAAAAAGTTAAGAGTCCAGGACCAGACTGCTTCATTGAAAAATTCTACTGAACATTTAAAGAAGAACTAACATCAATCCCCCTCAAACTCTTCGAAAAAACTGAAGAGGAGGGAGCACTTCCAGACTTATTCTGAGGCCAGCATAACCTTATACCAAAGCCAGACAAAGACACTACAAGAAATAAAAAGAAAATGAGAGCTGTGACAAGGTCACTGAAAATAACCACGTCATTGCTGGTGATGATAAAAACTGCATTATTCTAACATTTCAAGAGATAAGGATAAGCTGGGATATCTTCCCAAAATCTTCTCAAGCAGAATGGAGGGAAACCTCATCTATCCCCAGTTCATGTCAGAGAGATCTCAATTAAATGGGTAGAAATACTGACCCAAAACAGAGTTCACAACTAAAAACAGAAAGCTATTTCTTAGAAAGTAGGAGACAAGACCCCAGGCAAAGAATGGAGCAAGAGCGATGTGAAATTTCCTCCAAAATCTTTTGGGCTTGGAAGAGAAATGTACTAAGTTTTGATATATCCACCTTTCCCTCCATCTCCAAGGTTTTAAACTTCAATGCATTTGAAGAATAAGTTAAACTCTCTACCTCTGGTTTATTCCCAATGTCTGGTCTAAGGGACGTACAAGCTAAGCAGAACATTCTACCAGCCCTCAGGCTTACTGGAGACCTGAACCTGGGAAGTATAATGACACAACAAAGGGAAGGGCAGGGCGCAGGATAACGGTATCAGGAAATCCTTTCTGAGATCACAGGCTGCCCCTGTGTCATCTTCAAAAGGTACTCTTGTGACTAAACGCAACACTCATTTACTAATCACCTACTATATGTAGAACATTGTGAGACACAGTGCCAAATGCAAAAACAAACAGGACAACCAGCCCTCTAGCAATGCGCTAATAATTTAAAGGGAGGAAGAAGGCTCTCTAAGACCATAACAGAACATGATCAGCTTGAACAGAGGTATAAATCACTATAGTAGCACAAGGAAGAGAGTGAGAGAGTGATTTCAATGGGATGGAATGGGAAAGCGTTAGTCTCAGAGGGCAGCCTTGAAGAGGAAAGACATCAACAGAGCTATGAGGGGCCCTTTCGGTTGGCTGGGGGAAGTGGGGTGCAGATTAGACCAACATAAGGAAAGTACTGTGCAGTCCACGGTTGGGAAGCAGAACATCATTGGTTGTGGCCAGAATACAGGGATGGACTGGAATGAAGTCAGCAATGAGCCTGGAATAATGAGGCGGGACACACACAGAAGGTCCCAGGTGCCTCCGGGAGATTGGGATTTGATTCTGGAGGCAAATGGACACCAACATTTCTGAAGAAACGTCACTGTCAGGAGTACGCATTAAGTGAAGCGAATCCATGAACTTTTAGAGAAAACATGAGAGAGCAAAAAGCACTTTCCGTACCAGTGGATCACTGATTATCTCCCTCCAAAAGTGGCACACCAAGCTCAGATTCCAGTAGAGGTCTTCCATGGGGAGGAAAGCAAAGATGTGCCTCAGGACCTCGCTGGGCAGGCTGCAGATGTGGCTCTGGGGTTCCTGGCAGGGCGAGGTCCCAAGAAGCCCATAGTAAGAGTCAGGAACAGGATCAGGACCAATGTCCTCCACCTCCTGGCTGGATTCTCCAGGCTGCGCAGAGAACCACGACACACCGTCCTCTGCTTCCTGTCTGCCTTCCCTGGGCCGTGTGCACGACAGGGACAGATGATGCCGTGGGGTCTTCCTAGAAACCCCATCCCACTGACTGGTCCCTGTGGCTTGATTCCTCTCGTCCTCGAAGGACCGAGACCGCTTCCCTGACGAGCGTGGCCATACTGCTCCGTCACCTCCCTGAGGCAGGGCACAGTGGCCTTCTGCAGCAAAAATCATCTCGTCCTCCGAGTCCTTAGAGCTGTCCTGGCCCACAGAACTGCTTTTGGCCATGTCATTGGTGCACCGCTGCTGGCCAGCGAGGAAGAATTCAGGGTTGTATCCCGGGCATCCTCGACCTGGACAGAGAAACCAAACAAGGTGAACGAGAAATGAATAATGACTGATGACCCTTTGCTGACCCAAATAAGACAAACTAATTTTCAATTATCTATTTTAATAGAGGAAAGAGACAAGGATGTATTTTATTGGTCAACTGATTATATAAATAGCTTAATCCAAAAAACATTTATACCGGGCTCTATCATACAGTCAGATACACATTTGGAAAGAGACAGAGACCAGTCTTTGGATGGTGTGAGGACCACACTACACCTTGCAATATATACAAACTGAATACCTGAACGGACAGGAGTACACGAATGCTCACATTCACACATCTGCTCATAAAATTCACCTCTCCTGGCTTGTTCTTACCATTAAAAAAAAATAATCTAAATTTGCGTAAGTAGAAAGGAAAATGCTTTAGATTATCAGGATACAGTAAAACCCACTCTTCTCATTTGACAGTTAAAACCCTTTCAATTGATTTTTATTTCCTCCTGTGAAACTGACACATTATTTAAAATATAAAAATCAGAATTTTCTTCCTATTATTAGAGTGGTATCTAATCTAGTCTATACATTCATTCAATAGGTATTTACTAAGCACCTATGATTTGGAAACAAATATAAACTGTATGTAAATCATATAATAAAACAGTATATATAGTCCCTGACCTCACAGACTTTTCAGGCACTCAGAGGAATCCAACTGGTGATTTCACACATCACCACGGCATTTTTAAATTCCTATAAATTATTGTAAAATGCCAATGAAGTATTTAAACACCTTATCAATATACAACAAAATATATGGTACCTTCCTGAAATGGCTGTAGCCAGAATTCTCACTTTAAAAATTAAGAGAGTGGATCAACTATACTTCAATAAAATTTTTTTTAAAAAGGAAATAAAACAAATTAAGTTTTAAAAATTGAAAGTAAAAAAAGAGTGGAACAAAACTACGTTTAGCTTTTAACAGGATATAAAACTTACTACTTTTTTCTATGTTAGAAAAAAATTATAACTGCTTCTGGGGCAATGTGATAGAAACCCAAGTTTTGAAGTCAATAGGCCAGGGTTAAATTCTGATGTTTTCTAATTGTGGAGTTAATTACACCAATATTTATGAAGAGCTACCACCTGCTCAGTGCTAGGACTCCACACTGAAACACACATGCTGACAAGTCTTTATCAGTAAAGAACTCACAACACAGAGGAGAAGTTGACTTATACACACAAAACAGACAAAATATCAAACACTATATAACCACCGAGTTTAAAACTGCCTCATACAATTGGTTACAGTGGTTCCAAAAAGTGGTAAACAGAGACTACAATCACATCACAAGAATTGAAGATGACTAGTGAGATCTGAGTTGGATTCTGAAATGAGATATATCACAGGGAAATAAGGCAATCTGGATTATACAAACAGGTATTAATGAAAGTGGGAATTCACTTAGCACTAGATGGGTCATAAGGAAAACAAGCTGCCAGAAGTAGAGCCTGCATGTAATAATGTCAGGGGATTGAGCCTGAGTCCCTAATAGTAACAGGGAACATACCACACTGGAGGTTCTTGAGAGTGGCAGTGACATTACAGAAAATGGTACTCAGGAACATTATTTGATATTCGAGCTGATATGGAAAAAATAAAGTCTGAAGGCAAGGAGAGGGTTATTGCAGCAGCCCAGGTACGAGGTGACAGAGGGCACAATCTACCGTAAAAGCACTGAGTGAGGGGACATTTGGGAGAAAAAGAGTGATATGGTGGACCTAGTGATGGACTGGACAAAGAGGACTGCTGAAGAGTCAGGAAATCACGACGGTTCCAGAATGGAATCGTGGTGATGCTGGGACGTGTTCCCTACCACGTTATAGTTAAGCCAGCTAGTGGAATTCACTCAGCCGTGCTTTTCTGGGGCTTTTACCAACCACTGTGATAGGATGGAATTTTCACAGAAAACTCACAAATAGTGAAAAAGTGTCAAACTATTGCAACAGAACCACAAGATCACAGTAGCAGTATTTACAAATACCGGGAGATATTCAAAGGCCACACACACTACAGATTCTGAAACGCAAGGTATTTTGGGGGAAGACATACCTCTAGTCCCTCTTTTGGTTCTGGGTCTAGGATAGAGACCGTGGTTCGGGTCTCTGTTTGTCCATCTTTGACCGAAGGGCTGGGTCACGGCCAAGTGACTCTGAGCCAGATGTTGGCAGTCGACGGCTGTAAGATGCTTCCGCTTAAACCGTCTCACTGTTTTGTATCAACAGGCAGAAGAAATGGGACACTTGTTAGTTATCACCAATTCTACAAGCTAGCCAGCAAGTTAACCTTTTCAGGAATACAGTGGCTGTGGGCCACCCCAGCCAGCCGTTTCCCTCTTCCCCATATTCCCATCAACTTTCAGTCATTTTATAGTTTCTTTGCATCTCTTCCTTAGGATTTGAGAATCCTAAAATAAGATCCTAAAATAACCTTCTTTTCCACCTATCATACTTTGTAGAAGCCCTGATCATGAAATGCTCATTCAAAAGGAAGTTGCCACTAATGGATAAATGGAGATCTGGTAACTTTTCCTTGACTTCAGCCAGGCCATTTATACTACCATAATAACCATAAATATTTTAAGAGTTGGCTATAGCTTTTCAAAAACAAACTCATGCATCGTCCCCTGTATACACCAGCTTCCCCAAGTCTGAGAAGCAGAAGGCACTAAGCGGACAGTCACAGTAGATTTCCCACCCCCACTGTACGCCTCTCCCCATGCACCCCACCCCACCCCGTGCACCCCTCTCGGCCCCGAGAGCATCTCAGCATCGGGCACTGATGTAAGAGGACAGGAGCAAGGCCCCCAAGTAGAAGAGAATCGAGCCCACTTTTCAGCATCTTCAGAGGAGGAAATTACATATTCTCCCTCAGCAAAACACTACAGCAGTGACTGTGCCTAGAATTCTGTCTCGAGAGTATTGAAATATTTTTGTTTATATTAGTCATTTTTCTGCCAGGTATTTTTTCATTCCTATTTCTGCATTTTATCGCATGTAAGATCTAACTACCTCCTTATGGCATTAAATAGAACAGTTACACTACTGTACAACAGAATAGTTACACTTAAAAAAAAAGAGAGAAGACAAGAACAGATACAAGAGAATTAAAGTGACCCTTTAGGGACTCCCCTGGTGGCGCAGTGGTTAAGAATCACCTGCCAATGCAGGGGAGATGGTTTTGATCCCTGGTCCGGGAAGATCCCACATGCCGCCGAACACCTAAGCCCATGTGCCACAACTACTGACCCTGCACTCCAGAGCCCGCGAGCCACAACTACTGAGCCCATGTGCCACAACTACTGAAGCCCACATGCCTAGAGCCTGTGCCCCGCAGCAACAGAAGCCACCGAAATGAGAAGCCCGTGCACCGCAACGAAGAGTAGCCCCTGCTCGCCACAACTAGAGAAAGCCCGTGCACAGCAACGAAGATCCAACGCAGTCAAAAATAAATAACATAAATAAAAATTTTTTAAAAATAAAAATAAAAACGTGACCCTTTACAGGAGATGGTCAACAGAGAAATCAGTTCCTGCCAGTACCGTATTTTCACAGCTGCTAAAAATACTCCAGTAAACTGTAGTATCAAATGCCAGAATCTCACTCAACATTTCCCGTAAGCCTGAAAACGTCTGAAACCAAGACACCACTGAGTATATCTGATACAGTTTATAATCTTAATAACTCCCCTCAGCCCTTAGCTTCTTCAGAAATGATCCTTCCAAATTTCAGTTTATTCTTTCAAGGTTTAATGTAAGTTTAAAAAAACTTCATGGATATTTCGAGACTTTTTTTTTTTTTTTTTTTATAAATGGAATGTACTGGTTCTTTTTTTTTTTTTTAGAAATTCACGTTCTTTTATTTATTTATTTATTTATTTATGACTGTGTTGAGTCTTCGTTTCTGCGCGAGGGCTCTCTCTAGTTGCGGCAAGTGGGGACCACTCTTCATCGCGGTGCGCGGGCCTCTCGTTGCGGAGCACAGGCTCCAGACGCGCAGGCTCAGCCATTGTGGCTCACGGGCCCAGTTGCTCCGTGGCATGTGGGATCTTCCCAGACCAGGGCTCGAACCCGTGTCCCCTGCATTGGCAGGCAGATTCTCAACCACTGCGCCACCAGGGAAGCCCCGAGACTTTTTAAAAATTACTTCTACACACAGAAATAGTTCTACAGGCCCCTCTGAAAGAACGCTAGAGACCTTTTCACTACATGAATTCAGAGTTAAGATGCAGTGGTATAACTGTTAAGTCATGAAGAAGTACTTAAAAATATGCTCAGCCGGGCTTCCCTCGTGGCGCAGTGGTTGAGAATCCGCCTGCTGATGCAGGGGACACGGGTTCGAGCCCTGGTCCAGGAAGATCCCACATGCCGTGGAGCAGCTAAGCCCGTGTGCCACAACTACTGAGGCTGTGCTCTGGAGCCCATGAGCCACAACTACTGAAGCCTACGCGCCTGGAGCCCGTGCTCCACAACAAGAGAAGCCACTGCAATGAGAAGCCCGTGCACTGCAACAAAGAGTGGCCCCCGCTTGCCGCAACTAAAAGCCCGCATGCAGCAACGAAGACCCAACGCAGCCAAAAATAAATAAATAAATTTATTTTTTAAAAAAATGCTCAGCCGGATAAAAGCAGTGTCACATAGTGAGGGGACAGTGGACTTAAAAGGAAAAAAACAAGGTGTGAGCCCTAAGCTGGCCACATAGTGGCCGGAGGACCCCTGCTCACTTAGCCTCTCTAAGACTCAGGGGTGTTACAATGATTAAATGAGAAAACACACTCCAAAAGACTTGTTAAACTATAAACCCCTACACAAATATACACATCTGCTTATTCTGTTAAACAAAGCTTAGATGTGACTGATTCGCATAAAACATTGAAATAACTTTCAAATTATAAAGATGTTACCTGATGGCAAGACGTGAAGTGTATCAGCAGTCCAATTACAGCCTATTCTGTATTACTGAAAATACCTTTTAAAAAGCCAAGGGACTTCCCTGGTGGCGCAGTGGTTGGGAATCCGCTTGCCGGTGCAGGGGACACGGGTTCGAGCCCTGGTCCGGGAAGATCCCACATGCCGCGGAGCAACTAAGCCCGTGCGCCACAACTACTGAGCCTGCGTGCCTAGAGCCTGTGCTCCGCAGTGGGAGAGGCCACCGCAATGAGAAGCCCGTGCAACGCAACGAAGAGTAGCCCCCGCTCGCTGCAACTAGGGAAAGCCGGCGCACGGTGGCGAAGACCCAATGCAGCCAAAAATAAAAAATAAAAAAAGCCAAGTCATATATCTTAAGTGCTTATTATGAACAGAAAACATCCCCTCCACTATAATGGTTTTACAATTATTTTGTTGTTGAACATATTCCTCATACTTACAGAGGCAGAAAAAATGAATGTGCAGTTTTTCTATGTTAAAACAATAAATTTGGGCTTCCCTGGTGGCACAGTGGTTGAGAATCCGCCTGCCAATGCAGGGGACACGGGTTCGAGCCCTGGTCCGGGAGGATCCCACATGCCGCGGAGCAACTAAGACCGTGCACCACAACTACTGAGCCTGCGCTCTAGAGCCCGCGAGCCACAACTACTGAAGCCCGTGTGCCACAACTACTGAAGCCCGCGCGCCTAGAGCCTGTGCTCTGCAACAAGAGAAGCCACCACAATGAGAAGCCTGCGCCCCGCAACAAAGAGTAGCCCCCGCTCACTGCAACTAGAGAAAGCCCGCGTGCAGCAGCGAAGACCCAATGCAGCCAAAAATTAAATAAATAAATAAATTTATAAAAAAAAAAACAATAAATTTGAAATTTTTCCATATTAAAAAAAAAGCTTGAAGTCTGATTACTCTTTTTAAAAATAAGACACGAAAGTTTACCTCTTCTGCTCAAAATCCTTCATATTACAAAGCCAACAACCTAATTGCTATTTTTTCTGAATGGGGACCTCTGGGCTGACTGGCAGAAGAGATAAGAAAGCTACAATGGGCCTTGCAGAACAGAGTTGGCCCTTGGGATCCGTGAGTTCCGCACCTGCGAGCTCCACCAACCACAGATGAAAAACACCAACACGACCTGTGGTTGGCTGAATCCGCGGATGTAGGATCCGCAGGTCCCTGTCCACAAGGTGGACTCTAAGGGGCCTGAGCCCTCTCGGATTTCAGTGCCACAGGGGGTCCTGGAACGAATTCCCTGCAGAAACCCTGGAATGACTATACTGACGAATCCTGGCCCCTAATTCAGGTGCTCCAAACATACTTGGGTCAACTACAGGAGCAGTTGAAGAATTCCAGCCAATAAACCCACTATCCCTGTAGATCCCAGATATGAGACTGATCTCTGCTTTCTCTTCAAACATTCCCAACTGTTTCAAAGCTGGCAAATACAGTGTCCAGAATTAAAACTGGAGACAGTCTAGAAAAATTATCAACAGAGAATATCTTATTTAAAGACGGTTCCATAGATAAAATCACAAAGGAATAAGATTAACAATATCAAACCCTCAAATTCATATGACCCAGGACCTTGGTGTTGGCACAGACCTGCAGGAAGTGTTCTGCTTCCAGAGTCCTGGTACATCCCAGAGCGGTCCTGCACGAAGCCATCACAGAGCAAAGGCTAGCAGCTGGGTGCAGAGGTGCCCACACTGGGCCATCTGGCCTCTGGGTACCAGCACAGCCGCCTACACTGTCCACCTGGAATGGTCCCCGCAGCCCTGACTGCTCATATGGCAAGCAGAGCTAACACTTTTACGTTCTTACTTTTCTGACTTCAGTGAGAGGTCAGAAACCGAGACTATTCTTTCTGCCTCTCAGGTCTCTGAAAGATGAAGCGCTGTGACTCACTGCACGGGGAGCTGGGGCCCCCGCACCTGTCTCCAGAGTTAACAAGGCACTTAAGTCAAAGGCCGTGTGATGCACTCGGATCCGGAGCTGGGAGACTTCCTCCCTAACAGCCTTGGTTCCCTTCTCATCACAACGAGGACCCTGACAAGCTGCCATGCGGAGTTCACACCACGGTCATGTGGTTTGAACCAGACAAGACACATGAAAGTACCTAGCGACACCCATGCAGAGGCTGACAAAGCCCAGCAGCTCAGAATTACATGTGGACCACACCGTGCTGAGTCTCCTAAAAGATGCCTACATTTTAACAGCACCAACGTTCTTGTGAAGTTATTTAAAATTACTACAGTAAAGTTCTAACCACCTTCTGTTCTTGTTAATATACTTCTAAACCAGCAGTTCAAATACAACTTTATCCCAATAAAGATGCTCAAATGCTACTTCTTGCTTCCCTGGGTCCCCAAACCTCGTGCTGCTCCTCCGTCCTCTGAACACCAGGTGCCCTTTGCATTGCTCTCCAATAGCACGTATTATTAGAAGCTGCTCCCGTTTCTTCAAGAAGCAAACCTGAAGTGGTCGGTGAGGAACGTGCACCGTTAAAGGGATGGAGGGAGATGACAACCAAACTACGTGAGGCCCCAGAGGCCCAGCGGAATTGTCTCCAGGCCACAGTGGGTATCTGTACCCTTGGAGACTCTACCACAGTGACTAATAGAAATGTGTCACATCCCTCAGATGTGACGATAGAAAAACACTGGGAAAGTATGAAAACCATTTGTCAAACAGAATTTTGCTCCTTCCCACGCTTTTTCTGTGATGGTCATCTCACAGAGAGATGCCTCACCGGACCACAGGAGCAGTTCCCAGCCTTGCATCTCAGTCTGAAGTGGCAATCACCTGGACTGTGGCCCTCTGCCAATCACCGATCTCTTCACCTTGATGATGATCTGTCCCGCCCACCCCCGCCCCGAGTCAGGCACACTGCTGGAGATTAGACTCTCCTCAGCCCCCGTGGAACGATCATCACTAAACCTGTATGAGACCACCAGCCCTGAAAAGGCAGGGAACATGTCTCATCAGCTTCTTCCTCAAAGCACTTAGCACGACACTGTGCAAATAACAGTTACTCCAACGCTTATTGAATGAGAAGTACGTGCTATGACTCAATTCTGTTGTAATTCGCCTAGCTTCATTTTGTCATCTTCTTGATTGCAAGACAATTTAAAAAACAAGTCACACAAAGCAGAATGGAGTGCTCCTGGTTTCGTGGTGAAGACTGTCGGTCCCCTTCCTCCTTGGCACATGGCTGGTCCACACTTCTCCATCGCGCTGGTAGCTAGAGGCCCCACAGAATGTGCATAGAGGGATGTGCGCCTCTTCCAGGCCTGGCCCATAAAAGCCTCTCCTGCTCCTTCCTCCGTCCTCTGCTCCCATCCAGAGAAGGGAAAGGTGACCCCAGGGAATCTTAGAGGCCACACATTCGAAAAGGAAGACCCTCCAGCAGCCTGGGTCCTTGGATAACTGCTTTAAAGAGCACCACTCCTCCCACACAATGCTCACACACACACACACACACACACACAAACTGCAACCACCCGAGGCTGTTATGGGATTGAGAAATGAGTTTGGATTGTGAGGTCATTACACGTTTGGATCTGTTTGTTACTGCGGTCACACCTACCCTAACCATTCTAGGATCATTTGAAATTGACACCAAGTCACTTCTCTTCTTCCCCTACCTTTGTTAATCATAATTTATACCAAAAGGCCTGCAGGACTTCCCTGGTGGCACAGTGGTTAAGAATCCGCCTGCCAGTGCAGGGGACCCGGGTCTGGTCCCTGGTCTGGGAAGATTCCAAATGCCACAGAGCAACTAAGCCTGTGCACCACAGCTACTGAGCCTGCGCTCTAGAGCCCGCAAGCCACAACTACTGAGCCCACGTGCCACAACTACTGAAGCCTGCGCGCCTAGAGCGCGTGCTCCACAACAAAAGAAGCCACCGCAAGGAGAAGCCCACACACCACAATGAAGAGTAGCCCCTGCTCGCCACAGCTAGAGAAAAGCCTGTGCGCAGCAACGAAGACCCAACACAGCCAAAAATAAATTTAATTAATTAATTAATTAAAACAAACAAAAAGGCCTCCAAAATTTACAGGTTACAGACCTAAATGGACAAGCTGAAGATAATAAGTGCCTACAATTCCTGGAAGGAAAGATTAAAAAACCACTTAAAAAAAAAAAATCAAGATAACTCACCAGCACAGGTGCCTGACTGGAGATACAGCTCATAACAAGAACCCAGCTGGGTGGTTTTGCTAATCTAGAGAAACCCAACCTCATCCTGTTAGCTCCCCACAAGCCTCCCGCCCTTCTCGGAGGGGCTCCGTGCAGATCAAGCAGACACCCTCCTGTTTCTGGCGAGACAGCAGAGGTGCCCACAGCTGGCCCATCGTTACCAGGAGCAGGTACTTCACAGGCCAAACTGCGCCCTCAGAGAACTAAGAGCCCAATCTGAGCAACATGAACGGTGTTGGTCCCCAACTCCAGTGCGACAGAAAGTATTCATTCAACCCAGGCAGCACTCTGTAGTAATAAAACCACCCTGTATGTCTCTGAGAGACCTGCAACAATTATCTGTACAACTATATTTAATATAAGTTATTTACATACAAATTATTACTATTACTATAGTATGGTTTTTTAATTTATTTATTTAATTAATTAATTTATTTATTTGGCTGCATTGGGTCTTCGTTGCTGCATGCGGGCTTTCTCTAGTTGCGGCAAGCGGGGGCTACTCTTCATTGCGGTGCGCGGGCTTCTCATTACGGTGGCTTCTCTTGTTGCGGAGCATGGGCTCTAGGCGTGCAGGCTTCAGCAGTTGTGGCTCGTGGGCTCTAGAGCGCAGGCTCAGTAGTTGTGGCGCACGGGCTTAGTTGCTCTGCAGCATATGGGATTTTCCCAGAGCAGGGCTCGAACCTGTGTCCCCTGCATTGGCAGGCGGACTCCTCACCACTGCACCACCAGGTTAAGTCCCTATAGTATGTTTTATTAACGTCTTCTTAATCGTTGTTTAAGCATGTATTAACATGTCTTCTGCCCCTAGACTGAAAGCTTTATAGTCTGTTGGGACGTGCAAGGCACTCAGCCCCAGCACCCGACACTCACTGTTCCATAAATATTAATGAACAGAATGCATTAAAAGAACAAATGCACAACTACGGCACTTCCCTCTGAAGAAGATGAGGTTGTCTTCTTTGGCTTTGAAATCCTACACTATGTTATAGGTCCAACGTGCTTCACAGCTTTTGGAAGTTCTTTCACGTACTCTCATCTGATCCTTGCACAATCCTGCAATTGTGCCAGGATGACACTGGGGCTAGGGTGATGGAACTTAGGTCTTCTGACTCCTCAAGCCCAGAGTTCTTTCTACGGAAGGTAATATTCTCTCTTCCACATCCAGAAATATTCAAAGCAGCTTCTAAAAACCTCAGCTTTAATTTCTCTGTCCCTTTTTAGAATCACTGTGGAACACCATAACCAAAGATAGCAAGTATTTAGAAAATAGCAAGCATAAGGAAAATATCACAAAATACTGTACACTCAAAATGGAAAAACTTCCAAATATTTTGTCCCCATTAGCTCTACAAGAAGCAAACGCAGAAAGGAAACACAACACGCAAGTCCTCACTCTCAGTGCAGAGCTGGGTCCCTGCCAGCACTACATCCCGCTTCCCTACAAACCCAAAGGTTCAGGCTCGCAGGCCCAACCTCACTTAGGTGCCCTCACACCCACAAACACCTGCTCCTCCCTTGGAACAGCACTCACTTATTACAGCAAACAAGGATGGCAAGAGCTTTTCTACGTGTTTCTCGCAAGGAAAAGAAAGAATAGGGAAAGAATGGAAATACAAGAAAACAACCATTACTTACACACTAGAATTTATAGATTTGAAAGGCTTTTTTCTACTGTCAATTCATCCCACAACCACTTTTAAGTATCTATGATTTCCCAGATTCATTATAAACACCATGAGGGCTTCCTCTCTTGGCATCTCTGGGGTCAAATGCTATTTGAGACACTGAGGATTCAAAAACAAATGATGTCACCTGTCTATAAGGCAGCTCTCAAAACACACACATATTACTATACGTAAGGCACTATAAGTGCTACACAAATGCACTTACGAAATGAAGAAAAGTGACCAGTTAGGAAGGATGAAAAAGGCTTTATGAAGAGTTCAGCCTTGCACAATGAGTAGGATCGGGGAAGGCAAAAGAAACAGTGTGTGCAGAAACACAGAGAACTAGCACAGCAGTGGTGTGCCGGGTTTCATTAGAACAAGAGGCTCATGGATTGTGGAAAAGGATGGAAAAGAATTTGGAAACACAGAGGATAAATGTCCTTAAATATAATGCCAAGGTATTTGGACTTTATCGTGTAGGCAATTCAGAGAATCATCTCGCTTTTCTAAGCAGGGTCAATGACCAACCATATTTACACATTAGAATGGTAACTCTGGAGGCAGGCAGAGGATGAGTAAACATGCAGACTGTCAAGAAAACAAGGCAGAAAGTCACTTTACCAACCGAGGCAAGAGGTGGTCAAGGCCCAAGGGCAGCAGCAGCAAAAACAGGGAGAAGGGGAAAGTGAAGCCTAACAAGTTTTTTTCGATTGGTGAGACTGGAAGAGAAAAAACAACACAGGTAACTGACATTTCTAGCCAGAACTCAATGATCACATCATTAACCACGTTAAAGAATAAAGGAGAAATCGTGTTTTCGTTTTAATCACTTCTTCCGGGAATGAAGGGAAAATGAAAGCTTTCAGTTTTGAAAATGGCTGTTTGTTCTGTTCTAAAATTATCTGTAGCATGCCAGGTTAAGCTCCAGGAGGTACTCTGAGATATGAGACTTGTCCTCAACACGTCTGTGAGTGACAACTGGAGACATAAGATTCGAGACGCTCTGGTGAGATGCTCTAAGAGCAGATGATTCCACTGACAGATGAGCAAAGACAGAATTCATGTTCAATCTTCAAATAAAATCAGCCTAGGAAGGACAGAGGGGAATGACAAGCAGAGAAAGATGATGACAACAAATCTGAAATTAGAGTTCTAAGTCCAATGCCAAGTTTGGTGTTCACACACTCACAGGTCACAAAACATGTCAAATGATCACGACACCGGAACCATGAAACACAACAAAAGATAAAGACAGCCAAGCAGCAAATCACAATGCCAATGAAGGCCACATGCAAAATGAGTCACTACAGGGCACACCACAAATTCCAAACACCTGCACAGAAAGGAATGAGCAGACCAACTGGGAAACCATAAGACCCCAGTATAGCTCCATCCATTAGCTTACTGTCAAGATCTGTCCCCTCTACACCAAACTTTTGCTCCAGAGAACCACAGGGGCTGTAGGCAGGTTAACATACATTGTCATCTAGTTATCTAAAGGGGGACGCAGACCAAAATAAGTTCCTAAAGAAGACAGGAGGGGCAGAATTGCACATGGGATACCAGTTAAATAACCAATCATCTGAATTTCAAATATTGTCCTATAGTGCAAACATGTTTTGTTTTTCAAAGCAAGGAAGCTGGAGGCGTAAGGCAAGAGAAGTTGGAATCACTGGCAATGAGGATGTGGAGGGGGATTAACAACAAAAAGTGTGAAACTACCAGATACCTCCACTCCCACTTGCACCAACACCAACAGCTGCGCTAAGACCAATGCTCGGCATGTCCTAAAACTTGATGCACTTCAAAGCACTTTTACACCTTCCTTTTTTTTGGAGGTGGCAAGATACAAGGGAACAATAACTTTGGCAAAGCTGATACTGGACCTGGTTCTATCTCTGATGACTATCCATATTACACTCAGTTAACCAAATTCAATCAGCTCACGAGTAAAATGAGCTTGTTTTCGTACTAGAGGTCTTTTTTCATTTTATCTCCCTTAATCTATTTGAGCAGAGTGCCAAGCACTAGCTCACCCTCACCCCCCTCACCGGGGGCTACCATCCTTCTTCCTTCCAGAGGTCTTTACTAGCTGTACTCCCGTGGGAAAATCGCTAACTTCTTTAGGCCTCAATTTCCCCACCTGTCATGATGCCTTCCTTACAGGGTTGTCTGCGGATGAGATAATTAATGTAAAGTGCTTTGTAAACCAGAGTACAAGATGTAAAGCATAATTGTCTCCAGGCCTGGCAAATAGCAGCTGCTCCCATTTTATCTCTAAAGGAACTGAAAACACCAGGAGGGTTAAATGACGAGCATCCAGGAGGATCGGGTGAAGAACTCAACACCTACACTCAAATCTCCCATCACCCCACACAGCTTGCTCAGACCTCAAGTACCCTCCACCCGCTCAAGGCCCTCCCACATCACCTTAATTTTCTTAATATTCAGGTTAGGGGGAGGGCGACTGCAAACGAAAGAGGCAAAAGGATACCATAAAATGACTCGCCCAAGGTCAAAACAGCAGAGCAGAAGGAAAGGAAACGCTGGCTGCCCCCAGCGGAGGCCACGTCTCCGCGACTCTCACACCGCCGAGCAGCGCCGCGCCCCCGCGTCCCGGGGCGCCTCGGCCTCCCGCGCGCGCACCCCGCCGCGCCCCTCACTGCTCCCCCCCCGCCGGTCCGCGCCCCTCTGCGCCCGCGCCCGGCCCGGGCCCCCAGTCCCCCGCGGACCCCCTGAGGCGGGACCGCTGAGGAACCCAAAGGTTAGCGTCCACACGGCTGGGCCCGCCCGCGCCCCCTGCCACGCCGTCGGCCTCACGCACTATGGCACTCCGCACCAGGGGTCCCGCCGCTGCCGCCGCCGGGCCAGAGCCGCCCAGCCACCCAGTCCCAGCATCCCCCGGGCAGCGCGAGCCCGAGAAAGCCGCGGACTTCCTCCACCAGCTCCGCCCCCGCCGCTGCCCAGGGAAGAGCCCGCCGCCGGCGCTGACGGAATGCGCCCCTGGCCAATTGGAACGCGCGTGAGGAGGGGGCGCGCTTACGGACTTCTCTGGCGACCAATCGAAACGCGTATCCGGAGAAGGGGCGGCTACCGCTAGCGGGCCCCGCCCCGTCCTGCTTCCGCTAGGGCGGAAGAGGCGAGCAGAAACTTTCCCAGAGTTCCTCCGAGCTCGGGGACCCACTGAGGGGCCGTGGCAGTCGGGGTGGGGCGGGGCCGAGGCCGTGGGCGGGGCAGGCTGCGGAGGGCGGGGACGCGCGGGCCCCACCCCGTCTCGGCGGGTCTGCGCTGCGTGTGACCGGCGCCTGTAGCTGCGGTCCCGCGGTTCACGTAATGTTTCGCCCCAAAGTGAAACCAGTGCGGACGGCAGCCTCCGAGCGTGCGTTCGCGGCGGCCCGCGGGGCGCGTGCTCAGCCGGAGACCTGAGCGCCCGCCCGGGGCGGAGCCGGCAGGGCGAGGCCGGGGGCGTCCGGGGGAAGGGTCGGGAAGGGCCCCTGGGGGGCGGGGGCGGGACGGGAGCGGAGCCAGGGGCCATGGCAGCGCCCGCGGACCCAAGGCGGCTGTGCCGGCTGGTGCAGGAAGGCCGGCTGTGTGCCCTGCGGGAGGAGCTGCGGGCTGCGGGGCGCGCCGGCTGCGCCGGGCCGGCCAGGGACACCCTCTTGCATTGCGCCGCGCGCCACGGCCGCCGGGAAATCCTGGCCTATCTGGTCGAGGCCTGGGACCTGGACATCGAGGCCGCCAACCGAGACTACAAGCGGCCTCTGCACGAGGCTGCCTCCATGGGCCACCGGGACTGCGTGCGGTACCTGCTGGGCGGAGGGGCCGCGGTCGACTGCCTGAAGAAGGCCGACTGGTAGGTGGCGGAACTTGCAGAGAGACCCTCACCATTCCCCGCAGAATCGTAGATTCCCGCTCCTTCGTAGGCCTCCACGACGTAGCCCTTCAGCCTTCCCCTATTGAGTAGAACATTGTTGCTACCCTTGTTGGGTTAACTGCTCCGATCTTCTGTTCCAGACTGCCTCCCATGATAGAGCAGAGAACAGTAAAGTACATGATCAGATAGAATATAAGCAAACTACAAATTGTCTATATGTCCTACGTATAGCATGAGCACCAGGGCGGGATGTTCTTCTAGGAACATCTAGCTAAATGATTACTTCACCAGTGACATTGTTTTAACTTTCTACTTTGAAATTCGTAGTTATAGGTTCTCAGAAATTTGCAAAGACATGGGAGAAGTCCCATGCACCTTTCCCCCATCTTCCCCCAAAGTTAACATCTTACAGCCACAGTAAGGTAACAAGAAGAAGGAACCGCAATTGCTACAATCAGTATACTTACTCGGATTTCACCAGTTATACGTACACGTGTGTGGGGGGGGTGCTCTGTGTGATTTTATCACATGTGTAGCCTTGCATGACCACCTCCACAGTCAACGATGCTCACCTGTCACCATCACACAAAGTAATTGCATTGTGTTAGATCCACATTGTTTTCAGTACTATGTCTGTCCACCTCCTTAGAGGTTATGAACATCTGAAGATTCATAACATAATGAAGTTCCTGAATGGATCCACAAGGGATTCCTGATCTGATATAAATAAGGAACACATCAGACAGCCAGATAGCTAAACAAAGTGCATCTTGCCGACTGGCATGGGGAGGAGGGGCGTAGACCTGGTGACTTTTTGAGGTTTGCACTTTGGCTGTGACTAAGCACAAAACTGATTTTCTTATGCTTATCCAGTTCTATGGGTAAGGAAACAGTCTTCCCAAACAACCGTTAAAAGGGCACGTTTCATTTGATTGTGTGCTTAGGAAGTGCAGTTACAGTGAGACATTTTTGCCTGTTCTCACCTTGCTGGCTTTCTCAAGTCCCTTCCCTGGATCCATTCCCTCTGTGAAGCACTTCTTGAAGATTCCAACCTTCATTTGTCTGGGTGTCTCCCTCCTGATTTCCCATTCACTATCATTACTACATTACCAAAAATAAAAAAATCAAAATAGTGTTGGTAATTAAGTAATATCAAAGCAGTCTCAGAGGACAGATCCTGGCTGAGACCCATGTAGTTATGTTGAGCTCCAGCTAGGCCAGCCTCTGGGACAGGAGGTAAACAAGACCTGCCCCTGCTTCTGAGAGTCATAGCAGATGAGAAGGCAGAAGCACAAAATCACTGATGTGGGAGAAGAGGAGTTGATAGTGATGTAGTTCACTGTCCCATAGTTGTGGACACACATCAGTTCAGAACCTTATTGTAATCATGCCGTTTCATTTGCTCCACCAATGTAGGCTCCTTACGGCAAGGCACTATGTCAAATGCTCTTTTTAACTCCTTTTCAGACAGTTTAGTAATCGGTTACTGATTGAGGTGAATGGGGTAAGTCCAGCAGAGTACCTCTTATGCAGATATTCAGCACAAACTGTCTGTGATTTTGACTAGTTCTATTCCAATTCAGTGCCATACTAAAAACTAGTTCAGAAAAAACTTTGCCTCCTTAGTATTCCCCACCTGTAGGGGCACCCACGTCACAGTCATTTTCCCCTTGTTAATCCTCCCAGGGCCCTCACGACAGGCAGGGAAGTTGCCAGCCAAAGCTGTTTTCCTGCTTCCCAGACTCCCGAGTCCTCAAGGTCTTCCGTCTCTGCCAATGGTGTGCATTTTTCTGAAGCCCTGGTCGAGTGCTTCTAATGCTTCAGCTGCCCTTCCATCTGACAGCTTGTGCCGATTGACCTTAGGACTCCTCTGATGATGGCTTGCACAAGGAGGAATCTTGAGGTGGTCCAGGACCTCGTGGAGCACGGCGCCAATCCACTCCTGAAGAACAAAGACGGCTGGAACAGTTTCCACATTGCCAGCCGAGAAGGTGACCCTCTGATCCTCCAGTACCTGCTCGCTGTATGCCCAGCTGCCTGGAAGACAGAGAGCAAGATCGGGAGAACCCCGCTGCACACAGCAGGTATGGCCCGGAGCTGTGCGGGGTGCCCCCCACCAGGGAGCGAGGGGTTGGGGAAATGGCAAGGAATACGAGCAGCTTTGGGGTATTTTGGCAAGCACTTAGTTTCTAAAACCAATGTCACCCGGCCCTTAACATGCTCTTCTTTCTTGTTTTAGGTGACTTTTCGCATACATTTGTCTTCTCCTCCCCAGTTAGTTAGACGGTAGGCTGGTTCTGTTCCTTACTAAGTCTTTGACCTTGGGCAAGGAACTTAGTCTCTTGAGCAGGTTTCCTCAACCACAAAATAATGATGATGATGATGATGCCCGTATCACAAGGTCGTAGGGATTAAGGCACATGCAAGGCCCTCCGTGCAGTGCTCCACACGCAGTGAGCACAGGACAGCTACAGCTGCTATTTTCACAACCATTTTGACATTATTAAAAGCAGAAGGAAAGGGGACTATCCTTATACATTCAGCAGTACCTACTATGGTGCTGTCCATTTAAATAAATATAGGTGCTTATAATTAAATACCAGGGCTCAGTGGGTGTGACTTATCTAGTGACAATGTTGAATATAAATCTGGACTACCATTTTCATTGTTTGGAGTAATTATCCTTAACTCTGAACTGTCTATTTGTAGATTATCTTAGTTAAAAGCAAAAGCGCAGCGGTACAAGACAAAAGGGGCATTAAGTAGACCAAGAGTCCAGATCAAGACATTTAGAACATAATCTTTAGCCCTCTGGGTAGCACATTGAATTAGAATACAGGGCTTTTAGGTTTCTCTGAAATCAATACCTGTGACATGATGTCATTGAGGAGATAGGCACACAGTTATTCTGGCCACAGTTAGGGACCAAAGAATCCTTTATAAAACTTTGCACATGAGTGGAAAAACTTCTTTGCTCGTGAATTGTTTGACGAACTACCCTGCTGTTGTGGAGAAACAGTCACTGCCCAGTCATTCACACAAAATAGTGGAGAATAGATAGTCAAAATCTTTTTTTTTTGGCCACACTGTGTGGCTTGTGGGATCTCAGTTCCCCGACCAGGGATTGAACCCGGGTCAGAGCAGAGAAAGCTCGCAATCCTAACCACTAGGCCACCAGGGAACTCCCTCGAAATCTTTATTATAGAGGATAGTTATTTCTAGCAGTAGAATTAAATTCCTGGTTATTTTGTCATGGATTACTCTTAAAGTGTTTTACATTTCTTGGGCAAAAACTGACTGGCCCTAGGGATTTGTAGCACGAAAGTGAGGAGGCAGGTTTAAGATTGAAAGTTTGCCATCAAAGTCTCATAAAGACAAGATAAGCAAGTGTAAGCCTTGTACCTGTTAAGTGAAAACATCGCCCTTTACCACTCATCCAGCTAAATTTGTCTTTTTCTGGGGCGGTGGCAGTGTATCTAACTTAATACTCTTTCCTGGAAGTTACAGCTAGAGGGATGGGGCACAGAGAGGTGCCAGGAGGGAAGAAGCATTTTATTTTTGTGCTAAAAAGCTCTCATTCTCAACTTTCTCCACCCAGCAATGCATGGCTGTTCAGAGGCAGTAGAGATGCTTCTTCAGAGGTAAGAACAAAACAGCAGATTGAGGAAAAATATTTGCTAATTGACAGTTCATATCAGTGCTGCATAATATCAGAGCTCAGACAAAATGTTCATAAAGAATCTAAAGTACCAAAACAGACATGAACAAAAGACTTAAGCAGATAAAGAAGGTGAAACAAAAATAGCTAACAAACCTGGGGAAACATTAGCCTTTTATCTGTTCATTCAACAGACATTCATATACTCACTCAGCACTCACTGTACCAGGCGCAGGGGCTACCACAGCAACAAGATAATGTGGTTTCCCCCCCAACCCATGGAACTCACAGATGGTCAGGGAAGACAGACGCTGCCCACGTCGTGTGAGTCTGATGAGCGTTACAGGGAATTGTGAGGTCCCCACAGCAACATGGCACGTGGCCTAGGGGTGAGGGATCTCGGCCCCAGTGACACTGACGCTATGACCTGGGGGAGGCTGAAAGTGGGGGGCAGGGTGGAGGGGGCATTCCAGGCAGGGGTGACAGTACCGTGAATGCTCAGGGCCGGGGACAAACACAGTGCACGGCAGAGACCAAAAGAAGATAGGCACGTGCTGTGTCCCAAGAGTGACGGGGAGACTGCAGAGGAAGGGCGATTCAGGTCCGGTGGGACGCTGGGCACCACCTGAGGATTCCAGATCTTGTGCTAAGCGTATAAGATACCACTGAATAATAAGAGATTTGCATTTTTCAAAGATCCCCCGGTTGCAAAACAGAATGGATTGGAGGGGGAGCAAGCGTGGGTGCTGTGAACGCAGTCCGGCGGCTGTTGCAGTTGAACAGGAGGGATGGTGGTGGCTGGACCACGATGCTGACTATAGGGTGAAGAGAAAGGTCTGGAGACACTTGAGAGGTAGAATCACCAGATCTCGGTGAATAAAGGGACAAAGGGAATGAGGGAGAAGGACAAGTCCAGGATGATGGCCAGGTGTCTTGCTTAAGCAGCTGGTGCTGTGCTGGTGCCACCTGCCGAGGTAGATGACACCTGGGGAGGAGGGGCAGGCTTGGGGAGAAGCTGGCAGTGTCACTTTCGGGCATGTTGAGTCACATGTACCTGTGAGACACCCAGGCAGAGACATCCAGCGGGCAGTTAGACACAGATTTTAGCCCAGAGGAGAGGTGTGGGCTGAGATACAGGAGTGGGCCTCGTCAGCATAGAAGTGACGATTGAATCCATAGGATGGAAGTGGTTACCTAGGAGACGATGAGTGAAGAAGAGGAGGCCTAATGCAGTGCCCCGAAAGCATCACTGTGTAGGGCTTGCCTCCTACGCGTTGGGACTGTATACCTGCAGTCATAAATACTCCTTCCTTCATTCAACAGATGTTTTCTAAGCACCTGCTGTGTGTGTTAGGCACTGGGTGATAAGCAGTTAACACTGTTCTTTCCCTAACAGCCTGCAGGCTAGTGTGGAAGCCGAGTATAGACACACAATCGCAGAAATGTCATAAAATTTCAAATGGTGATGATACTACAAAGGGAAAGTCCACAGTGCTATGC
Source organism: Balaenoptera ricei (assembly GCF_028023285.1). Lineage (NCBI taxonomy): Eukaryota > Metazoa > Chordata > Mammalia > Artiodactyla > Balaenopteridae > Balaenoptera > Balaenoptera ricei. The sequence continues at coordinate 25,893,594 of NC_082640.1, forward strand.
GGGAGCAGGGGTCGTCCTGTAGATCTGGGCGAGAAGATGGGCCTCTGAGGTCCTCCTGAAGCTGAGATTGGAAGGATGCCTTGGAGTTGGCCAGGTGAAGAATGGCACTAGGATGCTCCAAGCAGAGGGGACCAGCAAGTGCAAAGGCAGCAAAGAGCCTGGCACCCGGGGGAGCAGAAGGAGGTGGGACAGGCAGGACCCTTGAAGGTAGGAACAGAAGAAGATGGGACAGGTGGGAGGTAGGGCCGAGAGGAAGGGGAGACAGGTGTGACCACGAGGAAGGTAGGAACGGAAGAAGGGAGGACTGGGGAGAAGGGAAGACGGGTAGGAATGGAAGGAGGTAGGACCATGAAGCAATAGGAACGGAAGAAGAAGGACGGATAGGCTGTGGGACCGAGAAGAAAGTGGGACCGGACAGAAGGGGGGTCGCCTTAAGCACAGGGAGGAGGGGCCAGAGGATCCCGGAGAAGTGAGTGGATATCACATAATCCTGACCATGGGAGGTCATATTGAGGTTTTAGGCTTTGTCCTTTGTGGTTGGGAAGTAGTTAAAGGTTTTAACCAGGAGAGGCTGTACCCAAATTACATGGTGAAAAGATTACTCTGTTAGTGGTGAGAACAGAATGGCTGGGCCGGAACCAAAGAGAGAAAAACAGGTAGGAGGCTGTTTCCTGTTGACTTGGTCTTTGTTTTTTCTTTTTCCCAGCTGCATTGGGTCTTGGTTGCTGCACATGGGCTTTTCTCTAGTTGCAGCAAGCGGGGGCTATTCTTAGTTGTGATGCGTGGGTTTTTGTTTTTTTTTTTTAACATCTTTATTGGAGTATAATTGCTTTACAATGGTGTGTTAGTTTCTGCTTTATAACAATCGGCTATACATATACATATATCCCCATATCTCTTCCCTCTTGCGTCTCCCTCCCTCCGTGCGTGGGCTTCTCATTGCGGTGTTCTCTTGTTGTGGAGCCTGGGCTCTAGGCGCACGGTCTTCAGTAGTTGTGGCACACGGGCTTAGTTGCTCCGCGGCATGTGGGATCTTCCCAGACCAGGGCTCAAACCCGTGTCCCCTGCCTTGGCAGGCGGATTCTTAACCACTGCGCCACCAGGGAAGTCCCTGTTGACTTGGTCTTAAGGGGTGAAGACAAAGATGGAGACAAAGATACAGTTTTGTTTAATATTTTGGATGTAGAATTGAGAGGTTTTGGTAATAGATCGGCTATGAGGGATGAGGGGTGACTTCAAGGCTCTGCATGAGAAGCTGGAGAGATCACAGTCCCTAAAATGTGACGAGAAGCTTAGAGGAGGAGCAGGTTTGCTGGGGAAACCAACCTGCTCTCGAAGAGCTCGGTACAGATACTGAGGTGGGGAAGGAGGGCAAGCACTCCAGGTTCTCACGGATCACCTATGAGGCAGGTGGTCAAGAGTCAGCACCGTTGGGTTTGAAGCGGTGACTGTGCCCAGCTGTTACTTTGTGTTTGGGCTCTAGGTGCCAGTATGAACCGGACTGCAGAGACAAGTGTGGCCTCACACCCTTCATGGATGCCATTCAGTGTGGACACATCGACGTAGCCAGGCTGCTCCTTGAAAAACACAAGGTATGGAAATGGTTTGGTTTTATCCCTTTAGTTCTTCCTACAAGTTTTAGATCATGGGATAAACAGGAAGCATTGTTGTTCAGATCATGGGTTCACATCTCAGCTCTGCCACATCCCCTGCTCTGAGGTCCCCTTTACCTCTTTAAGCATCAGTGTTTCCATTTGTAAAACAGGGTTACTATAAGGATTAAATAACATAATGTACATAAAGCAGTTAGCAAAATAAGTATTCAATAAACAGTAGCTGTTTCATAATAATAACAGCAACAGACTCTCCCCAGTAACTCTATTTGTTTGGCACTTTAGCCTACAGTGTTGAATCTTAACCATTTTTTTGGTTAGAGCATCCTTTGAGAATCTGACAAAAGCTACATATGTATCATCTGCCCAGGAAAATGTATGTAGACCACAGAGTTTTGCCAAAATGTCAGAAGTCCATGGACCCAGGTATCCCTGCTCCTTACTTTTGTTCATGTCTCTCCCAACCTCTAGGCTTGCATTTCTGCTGAGGACTCCCTGGGGGCCCAGGCCATCCACCGGGCAGCAGTCACTGGGCAGGATGAGGCCATCCAATTCCTGGTCTCTGAGCTTGGCATCAACGTAGATGTGCGAGCAGCCTCCACCCACCTCACAGCACTTCACTACGCAGCTAAGGTTTGTTTCTTTCCAGAACAGTGTTCCTGCTTCCTGAGGCTTGCCTAACCCTGTTGATGAGTAACCCTGTAGTCGTGGTTCTTTTGCTCGATCTCTATGGAAAAAAGAAATTGCCCATGACAGACTCTTAAAATGGTCATGATTCTAAAGCCCTGTGTCCCTTTAAATAGAAACCTGCCTTGGGCTTCCCTGGTGGCGCAGTGGTTGAGAATCTGCCTGCTAATGCAGGGGACACGGGTTCGAGCCCTGGTCTGGGAAGGTCCCACATGCCGCGGAGCAACTAGGCCCGTGAGCCACAATTACTGAGCCTGTGCGTCTGGAGCCTGTGCTCTGCAACAAGAGAGGCCGCGATAGTGAGAGGCCCGCGCACCGCGATGAAGAGTGGCCCCCACTTGCCTCAACTAGAGGAAGCCCTCGCACAGCAATGAAGACCCAACACAGCCATAAATAAATAAAAATTTAAAAAACAAAAAAAAAGTAGTGTATTGTTTAAAAAAAAGGAAACCTGCCTTTATTTGTTTCTGGGTAAAAACTGAGAAGAGCCCTTTACTCCATGTAATGCCTGGGCTCTACGTTCCCTCCTGCCCTTTTTTGTTTTCAGGAATAATGTTATTTGAAGCTGTAAAAATCCATCGTATGAAGTTCCTAGTTCCTTATTCTTTTACTGGATTTCAGAAGATTTCTTTAAGTAAGAAAAGGGAATTGCATTTACTGGGCTCTCTGATGTATGAAGTATTGAAGACACACAAAAGTTTTCGCTAGAAAAATAGCCACTATCTTTAATATTATCAGCTGCCTGCCTTTACTTGTTTTTCTAGCAACAGGATTAAACATTTTTCTGGTGAACTGCACTCTCCTGCCTGTGTTCCCCCTTTGAGAACATGGGTATACAGTTGAGGGTGGGCTAAGGGCATGGTCTTTGGTCACGGGGATAAAAGCGAGTGGGAAGATTGAACCTGCAGCCTTGGTTTCAGTCTCAGCAGGTACTGACAGGCTAACTGGCTGGACAAAGGTATATCGATTGCTTCACAAAGGACAATGCCAGCTATGATAAGAATCCCATCCAGGGGATGTTACACTCTTTTCCAGCTTATTTCTCCCCTAAAGATTTAGCAAAGAGTGTGTTTGCTTGGGAGATTTAGAATTGTGTTTTCTGAGTAAATCACAAGATTTATACTCCTTACACTGAGGGAAACCCAACCATAGTGGTCAGTGATTTGGCTACAAAATTGATCATCTGTATTCTAATAACTAAACGTCACCTACATCTTTAATGATTTATGCTGAATTTCGAGAGTAATGTGACGAGCCTTCCTTTAGATACGAAAATTCAGTTTCAGCAGTCGAGTATTTTAGAAAAAGCACCTAATGTGCATTAGAGTTTGTGTCTAAGGCTTGCTTTTGTCATCATTACAGTGGTAACAAGTTTATTTCAACACTCAGGAAGGACACATAAGCACAATCCAGACACTCTTATCCTTGGGTGCCGACATCAACGCCAAGGACGAAAGAAATCGATCAGGTACGACCTCATTTTACACGTGCTTTGAAAATTATTAGTAAACTGAATGTAAACAATGGACTTTTATGTTAAAATCATTACACTTTTAAAATTATTCCTCTAGTAGCTCAGCAACTTTTCCTTAAAAAAGCACCTCCTCCATTTGCAAAGCTATAGAACTGCTGTTACCATGGTAACGATGATGACTACTACTCCTTACTGCTGCTGGTATTACTGTTGTTGTTTTTATTATTTTAAACCACACAACGTATGTGACATCAAAGCACTTTGTCTTAATCCATGATCACACCAGCTCCCCAGGTGTTACATAGATTCTTCATAGGTCTTCTCTCTACGGAATGTATTTTAAAACCTTAATCACTATATTTTTTTAGATTTGGGGCTCAGAAAGATATTTTCAGAGCTCATTCCTTAGACTTGGACTTTAGAATAAACCTTCTCATTAGCACTCTGTGCACCAGTGACCATCTTGCGAGGGTTAAGCAGGACCTTGTGATGCTTCACAACTCACTCCAGGGCTGCAGAGGAAGGTCACTAAGTCCCAGGACACAAACTTTCTCCTAACGACAGGGGAGCAGGACCCAGGATCATGGCTCACAGCACATCAGAAACCCTCAGCGCCAATTTCTAACCAGAATGGGAAGATGTGTCAGCATTTTTTGTTTCTGTTACGTCATTCTTACTCATGGTGATATTTTTACTTACACAGAGAATTCACAAAACTTTGAAAATGTCTTCTGTACTATTTAAAGTCTCCTATTTCTCATTAACTTACTTTGTTGTTTTAGACAAGTCTCTCAAATTCTCTCCAACTGGTTTTGTTGCTTTTAAAACCATTTGTGACCAAGTCAGGTTAAAAGGAAAAATGTTTTGATCCAGAATAGGCAAAGTCATAGGGAAGAATACGGAACTATGAAATCTGTGCAATTGCAAGAGTCAGTGTTTTTATCAGGGGCATCCTGCTCTCCAGTCAGTACTGCTGTAGGTGATGCACTGAGCTGGGTGCCTCTGTCCCCACCCAGCCCTGCACCTGGCCTGCGCGGGGCAGCACGTGGCCTGCGTCAAGTTCCTCCTGTGCTCTGGGCTCGGGGACTCTCCGGACATGACGGGCGCCCTGGCTCAGCAGCTCACACGGAGTCCGGACGTCCTTCAGTGCTTCAACCACAGCGCAACAGCTGAGGGCGTTTCCAGAGGAAAACAGTGAACCCACAGTAATTCACGTCCTGCTGCTTGAATCCGTTGCAGATGCAGTGAAATGGGCCAGTAGCCAGTGTTTTCTGCCCTCCCCCTCCTGCACTCCCTGCTTTGGTGGTGGATTCCCCGGGGATGAGGCGGCTGTCTTCCTGGCTGTATGACTGCACATCGCACAGTCAGAATCTTTCCATAATCTCTGATCCACTTTTTCTGCCCTTCCAGTGGAGTCAGATGATGTTGATGAAGTCGGTGTCTGGAATCCTTAGAGGAGCATGAAAATACAGTGTACATACTGTTATGTATGTGTGTGAAATGTTTTATAATAAAGAGTGTGTGGTGAGGCCATGATAATAATATTTAGAATATAGCAAGTTCCTATTGCATTGAGCTGTAAAACATAATTGGCCTGTATACTTTCTTCTTTCATAGGCTTTTCATTGGCATTGCAGTGGTTTAACTTTTGGCTTCAAAGCCTGCAAGGAAATGCTGGGATCTGTTTACATAGACATTTACAAGGAATGGAAACGTTTCTATAGTCTAAGCACTGCTACTTGAGCTATAATGTTTTAATCTTGAGGTTATTATTTTTTTAATGACAAGTTCTGTATTGGCTCCCTTTGGATAATAAAGGCATCTGAAAACGCATTGAAGATATTTACAAAGCTTTTCCACGACCTCATTTGAAAAATGGGGTTTGTCCCACAGGTCACATTTCCTGTCCCACCTGCCACCTGCCCACGGAAGCTTGTGGCTGTGGAGAAGTGAAACACTCGACATTGTAACTTTGAAAAATTTTGTAGCAACTTAAACAGATTGAAGAAAGGATGAGTCCTCAGGCATTTGGATTCTTTTCCTGTTTCTTTTCCTTTTCTTTTTTTCTTTATATGCAAATAATAATTATTAGTCCAAGTCAATCTGTTAAAAAAGCATTTGCATCGATCACAAGCAAGACCCAGTCCCCTCGTTCAGTGTCATCTGGTAAGAACTCGTCACACGCCCTCACCCCTGTTCTCAGCATCGTGCCAGGCTGGGCAAATAGCAGGAATGTCCAGTTCTCCGTTATTCCCAGGTGGTGCTGGCTGATTTTTATCCCTAACAACCAGATAAATGTTCTGGTAGAAACACGACTGGAACCTCTGAATCACACACTGTCTCCATCTGCACCTCCTCCAGCTGCAGTTACCATTTCCTGTTGCTCCAGAGATGTCTTCGTGTCCCTGCCTTTGCGTCTGAGGATGGCCTGTTACGTGCATCCCTACTTGCAGGTGGGACAGAAAGACCGGTCTGGGGCTGCCCTTCTCCCCTCAACACACACGTGAAGCAGCTTTTTCTTTGCAGTGACTGCACACAGGTGTGTTCCCACCCGAGCTGTGCCTCTGTCTTACACACTCGCCGTGATGATGGTCCGTCAGGTTATGCTTGGTTCTCCAGTACACGGCTCTCCATTGAAAACGCCCCTGTAGCGTGGACAGGGCTGTTGGATGCTGCTGCCAAAGCTACTCGAGAGCCAGAGAGGGCAGTGATGATAGTAACATTCACTGTGGCAAAGACAGTGGTGATGATATAATTACAACCTATTACCGCAGTAGTAATATATTGAGAATGCTAATGACAATGGTGGTGATCATTAGTATTATTCCCTCACTTCCTAATTATAGGTACTTTTCTCACTTCCTTTGGGTCTTTACTTAAAAGTGGGGCCGTTCCTTGGCCACCAGATCTAGAATTTCGTTCCCTCCTTCAACATTTTATATCTTCTTCCCTTAGTTCATGTTTTCTCCATAGCCATTTACCACTGTGGAATATACCATCTGTCTTGAGTTATTTATTTTCTCTGTTGTCTGTCTCCCCCACGAGAATGTAAGCTCCTTGGCCAGGGTTTTTGTGTGTCTTGCTCACTCACTATATCTACAGGGCCCAGAACAATGCCTGGCACATGGTAAGGGTGTAGATCATGAGATAGCCAACGAGTGAACGATAACTTCTGTTTCTTGAGCACTTACTGTGTCCGGGATGCTGTGCTGAGTGCCTTTCCTGGCCAGTCTCGTTCCATCCCTGGCTCTTACAAGGGGCAGCCCCTCCTGATTATCCTCCATCTCAAGCATCCTTTCTCATCCCGACCTCCTTAGAGAAGAACCTGTGCTTGGTTCCCGGTTCATGGGCACTGCCGGCCCCTGCCGCCCGGCTTCCTCACTGCTGCTCCTAGGTCACCGGGACCCAGTTGCCAAATCAAGTGACGTGCCTTTAGCCCTCATGTTACTGATCCTTTCAGTTCAATTATCAATCAATCACTCCCACCTTCCGGAAGCTCGTTTCTTGTCACCTCTGACAACACGCTTCTGGGTTTTCCTTTCTGAGCTTCCTTTTCCGTCTCTGTCATGAGCGTCTCTGTCAGGGCCTATCCCATACACGCTTCTGTCCCCACTCAGTACTGTCGCTGTGCCGAGTGTGCCTCCACCCGCCTCATCCACTCTCATCTCACTGCCCCCTGACCGCTGAGCCCCTCCAGCCCTGACCCTCTGCTTCCAGCTGTACGTTTTTGCATGGATGTCCCAAGGCTGCCCCACACTCAACTCGCTCAAAACCTAACTTCCCCCTAAAATTAAAAAAAAAAAAAAAAATTGTAAATCAACTATACCCTAATATAAAATAAAAAATTGTAAAAACAACCCTAGTCTCCCCCAAACTGTGTACATTCATTCTGCGCCTGCTGCCTGAGCTGTGACACCGCCCTTCATCCCGCCTCCCCGGGTCCCTTCCTTCTGCAGGAGGCCCGGCCAGTCTGGTCGGCTCCATCCTTACAGTGACTCCCTGGTTCAGGCCTCGGCTTCGCATCCAGACCTCTGCTGCCACAGCCCCGCAAGTTCTTCTCCCGCGCCGCCTCAGATGCATTCCCCGCGCAGCCGTCGGGGCTCTGACGTGACCAAGGGCGCTGACCGCTGATGCTGGCCGCCACCTTCACCAGGGTTCCCAGCACCTCGTCCACGACCCAAGTCCAGAGACCGTGGCCGGTGCTTCCGAGAGCACAGCTGATCTAGGTGAGAGGTCAGAGCAGAGGCTGGAAGGGATACAAAGAATTGCTGTCATTTGAAAATAAATGGTACCCAACACACATTACCAGAAAAAGTTATACAAGAAAGTATTTACAAGACAACAGTAGAAAAGGGATTGCAACATGGAAAAGAAAGCACAAAACTCACGCCCAGAAAATGAGTGCTCTGCTCAGGGGGAGCAGCACTTTATCCAGCCTGCCGTTCCTAGATCCGCCAGCAGGTGGCGGCACAGAGCAATGTCCCTTTTATTCGCCCAGGCTTTTTTTTTTTTTTTTTAGAGCCCATTGTAAAATATAAAAAAGTAAAGGAGAAAACAAAACCGATCATTCCGCTGCCCTAAAATGACCACCCTTACTTCTTCCTAGTCTTTGTAAATGTACATAATTGAGATGATGCTGTATGTGCAATTTACCCCAACTTTACATCTCAAGCACATCCTAATACCCTTCAGAATTCTGTGACCTTTTACTTTAATGGCTGTCTAATGCCCCATCGTATGACTGTCCACACTTATTCTTTTATGTTGTCATTTTGGGTTTATTTTGTCTCGTTAAGATGAGATGTAGATGGGATAACCAGTGAAGCTTTGTCAAATTCGACTAAAAGCAGGGTTAGGGAGCGGGTCCTGCGGGAGGCGGGGGAGGGGGACCAGAAGCCCCTGGAGACCAAGCTCCAGGTGCACAGGAGAGTGGAGGGAGGGTAAGGAGACAGCTTCAGGTGGACTCACACCAACACCTCAACTGACATCGGTATTTAGAGGGAGTGGGGTTGGTGGAACACGTGTGTTACATTTTCTACCATCGTGAATAACAATGTGAACTTACATTTGACGGTCTGTAGACTTGTTAAAATTGCTTTCATAAGCCGGCAAGGGTGTAGAGGGTTCAAGACCCAATTTGAGAGAGGGAAGTGATGTTTATCGAGAAAAACGAGGTAGAAGTGGGGCCTGGCCTCTGACCTGAGCCGTGACAGTAGGATTTGCTTGGCCTGCATGAAGAAGGCCTATGGGAAAGCATTTGTAACATCCCCCAGAAAGGTGATTGACTTTGTAACGTGGACAGGCCAGGGCCTTCCTGAGAAGAGCACTGGGGAATATTTACGCTCATCAGCCACCCAGGTGCTGCCACGGGGCCTTTTCTGGCCCGAGAATGTCAACCTCAGTGTGGACGCAGGCATTTCAGCCAGCCTCATGGTGTGAGCTAAACCTCTTTTTCCTTCTTCCCCGTCTCTGGAAGACTCAGAGCATACTTAAGGGTGGGTGGCATTCCGGGGGCACATGAAACAAGATGAAAAACACCGCAGAGTGGTGATTACCTCTTGTTCAGGGTTCACTGCTCCAGGCATTCCTCGCCCGGTTACCAGGGTGGCCTGAGGACCAGCGGTGCTGCTGGCAGGATCAGGGCGCCTCTCCAGGCTCTGCAGTTAGCAGAATCCAGCTCACATCCAGAAGTGTGGCTGGAAGGGAGCCCAGGAAACGTGGTTTATAATCTTCCTGGTCCTGCAGCGTAGGAAATCCCATAAAGAGGAGGTGGCGTTTGAATCCACACACCCACCATACTCGGTGTTGCTGGAATACCTTAGCACATCTACCACCTGAGATCAGCACAGCCCCAGGGACTAGTCGCTAATGCCTGTAAAATAATCCCCCCAAAGGAGAATCATTTAAGAGTTCTTTGGACTTCAAAAATAGCCAAAGAATTCAAGTGACAGCTTATGGCAGAAAATCTTTTTCAGTTATTGAAATTAGGGCATAACTAAGAACATCCAGAATACCACACACACGGTTTAGGTGGTCTTGGTATAACCGGTAGGGGTGGGACAGCAGTGACTGCAAAATGAAAGTAATTAGCATGTACATGCTCTGTTAGGGGAGACTAAGGGGAAACAGGTGTTCAGCCTAGAAAAACATTCCAGTGGATTTCCTATGAAGTCAATGTGTCCTGAGTTTAACTTTGAAACAAATTAAAAAATTGAAATAAATAAATAAATAAAATAAAATCTACCACCTGGGAAAGTGCCTGATTCCCACACACCATCACCAGAGCTGTGCTACCACATTCTTTTTTTTTTTTTAATGTATTTATTTTATTTATTTATTTTTGGCTGCGTTGGGTCTTCATTGCTGCACGCGGGCTTTCTCTAGTTGCGGTGAGCCGGGGCTACTCTTCATTGCGTTGCGCGGACTTCTCATTGCGGTGGTTTCTCTTGTTGCAGAGCACGGGCTCTAGGTGCGTGGGCTTCAGTAGTTGTGGCTCATGGTCTCAGTAGTTGTGGCTCGTGGGCTCTAGAGCGCAGGCTCAGTAGTTGTGGCACACGGGCTTAGTTGCTCCGCGGCATGTGGGATCTTCCCGGACCAGGGCTCGAACCCGTGTCCCCTGCATTGGCAGGCGGATTCTTTTTTTTTTTTTAATTAATTTATTAATTTATTAATTTTTGGCTGTGTTGGGTCTTCGCTTCTGTGCGAGGGCTTTCTCCAGTTGTGGCGAGCGGGGACCACTCTTCATCGCGGTACGCGGGCCTCTCACTATCGCGGCCTCTCTTGTTGCGGAGCACAGGCTCCAGACGCGCAGGCTCAGTAGGTGTGGCTCACGGGCCCAGTTGCTCCGCGGCATGTGGGATCTTCCCAGGCCAGGGCTCGAACCTGTGTCCCCTGCATTGGCAGGCAGATTCTCAACCACTGCGCCACCAGGGAAGCCAGGCAGGCAGATTCTTAACTGCTGCGCCACCAGGGAAGTCCCCACATTCTTAATTTCTACTAACTTGATATACCATCTCACTGTTGTAATCCTGCATTTCTTTAATTATGGATCAGATTGAAGATCTTTAGATTGATTTACTGGCCATTTACATTTTTTCAGTTTTTATCAGCATTAGTTACCTATGACCTAGTCAAAAACAAACTACCCCAAAATTCAGCGGCTTAGAAAACAACTGTTGATTTCTCCAGAGGCCTCAGGTCCTCCGGTGGTTTGCTGATCCTACCTGAGCCGGGCGGGTGGCGTCCTGTCGCTTGAGCCAGCCGTGCAGGATGGAGTCGGCTCTGCTTTGTGTGGGTCTCTTCCTCAGTCAGGCTGGCCCAGGCTTGCTCTCCTGACAGTGGCAGGGATTGGACAGAGGAAAAAGAGACTCCAGCGCCCTTCTGTCTCTGCCCTGTGTGTGCAGACACTCCCATCCCATCAGCCAAAGCAAGTCCTCCTGCCAAGCAGAGCATGCGCCAGAGGGCACCGCCCAGAGCCTGGATACTGGGAGGCCATTGATTGAGACCACTGGTGAAATCAACGTCTTGCATTATATTTGACTGTTGTGTTGTTTGTCTTGATTTGTAAGAGCCTTTTTTATATTGAGTGAATTAGCTCTACACAAAATTCACGTGGTAACTAAAATTTTTGGTGTGCATTTATAAGTGAAGAAAAAACAGACTACAGCACTGCAGAGATAATTTCTTATATATCTCCTTTTTTTTTTTTTAATTTTATTTATTTATTTATTTATGGCTGTGTTGGGTCTTCGTTTCTGTGCGAGGGCTTTCTCCAGTTGCGGCAAGTGGGGGCCACTCTTCATTGCGGTGCGCGGGCCTCTCACTATCGCGGCCTCTCTTGTTGCGGAGCACAGGCTCCAGACACGCAGGCTCAGCAATTGTGGCTCACGGGCCCAGCCGCTCCGCGGCATGTGGGATCTTCCCAGACCAGGGCTCGAACCCGTGTACCCTGCATTGGCAGGCAGATTCTCAACCACTGCGCCACCAGGGAAGCCCCTATATCTCCTTTTTTAGAAAACCTCTTTTGAATAGATATGGTCGTACATAGAGGCTAACTAAAATGCTTGGAGTGGAAAGACAGCGCCTGGATGCAGCGGGGTGTGTCTGTTTGGATTAGTCTCTGATAACTTCAGAGCACCTCTCAGATTCTAGACCATTCACCTGTGCCAGCCTACAGCATGCATGGACTTTATTTTTCCCCGTTTTGCTGAAAATCCGCAATCAACTAAGATTCAGATGAACATAAAAGACCTAGGAACAAAGTCCAGCTTGCAGGTTACCCTGTCCCTTGGTCCACAGCTCTGGTCTCACTCTCTCCCCATTCTCCCAGCTGACGTGGGCTTAGCTAGCTCAATTTAATCATTTAACATTAGATGGAAACAAAAATCGCTTAGTAAGAAAGGTCTGCAAGTAAAGAAAAACACGTACTCCAAAAGCAAAGAAGAATGGACCATCTGCTCCATGAGTGTGGATCCCATATTTTCTCAAAAATACCTTCCTGACCTTATACGCATGCACGTGGGGAGGGAAGATCAATAAAACATTTACACACATAACTTTTCCTTCTCAGAGCTTCCATCGACTCTATTCACACCTCCTTTGTTGCCTACATTAGTTACAATATAAATTCTCCCATAGCAAATACCCAAAATAACAGAGGCATAAACACAAGTGTATTTCTCTCCCAGGTAAGAGCCTGGGCAAAGCCAACCTAGGGTGGGTTAGGACAGTTGGGGACAGACAGACCCCCAGTGTCAGTGGTCCAGGCCCTAAGACTGCTCACCAGCCTGTAAAGGGAGTTGCACCCCCGTTTTAGGAAGGCAGGTGTAGGGCCTTCCCTGGTGGCGCAGTGGTTAAGAATCCACCCGTCAATGCAAGGGACACGGGTTCAAGCCCTGGTCCGGGAAGATCCCACATGCCGCAGAGCAACTAAGCCCGTGCGCCACAACTACTGAGCCTGCGTTCTAGAGCCCACAAGCCACAACTACTAAAGCCTGTGCACCTAGAGCCCATGCTCCGCAGCAAGAGAAGCCACCGCAGTGAGAAGCACTCACGCCGCAACGAAGAGTGGCCCCTGCTCACCGCAACTAGAGAAAGCCCGCGTGCAGCAACGAAGACCCAACGCAGCCAAAAAAAAATAAATAAAAATAAATAAATGTTTTTAAAAACCTTTAAAAAATTTTTTAATTTTTTTTAAAAATTAAAAACAAAGGAAGGCAGGGGTATCATTTCCATTCCCGTCCCGCTGGCCACAGCTTAGCCATGATAGCGGGCAGAGAATCAAAGCTGGGGGCCAGATGGGGTCTCTGCCTCCTGCCATTTTCAGAGCTGCCTTGATGAGGGCTGTTTGTGTGCAGTCACCTGTCCCCCCACCCTGCACGCACACACACACTCACTCCCTCACCCCAGTTTTTAAAGTCCCGAGGAGCAGAGCACAGCCCATTCATTCAGAGATGCGTGACGTTGTACAGACACAAGAGGCCACCTGTGCAAACGGTATGGGGGGAGAGGCAGGCTCTGTCCCGCATGGAGCGGGCACGGGTCCTTGTGCCAGTTACTTCCCCTCTCTGCGCTCGGTCTCCTGGTGGAAGGTGTGGCAGTGGCACTGCCTTCCGTGTTCACCGTGAGGATTCAGTGGGGTTGTGCTTGAGGTGACCGGCACATGTAAGCACATGCATGTCAGCTGCGGGCATCTTCCCAGGTAACAGCAGCAGGATAAAGAGTCAGGGCTGACGCCCTATGGAGGCATCATTTGTATTTCGTGTCCTGAATTTTCTTTCTCCTTCCTTCCTTGGGGACATCTCCCCACTTGGCCCTCAGGTGCCTCCATTTTCTTTTTTTTAATCATTCTTTTATCTTTAATTAATTAATTTACTCATTTATTTATTTGGTTGCACCAGGTCTTAGTTGCAGCAAGCAGGCTCCTCAGTTGCGGCTCACCAGCTCCTTAGTTGCAGCTCACGGGCTCCTTAGTTGTGGCTTGGCAGCTCGTTAGTTGTGGCTTGCGGGCTGCTTAGTTGCGGCATGCTAACTCTTAGTTGCAGCATGCGTGTGGGATCTAGTTCCCTGACCAGGGAGCTTACCCGGGCCCCCTGCATTGGGAGCGTGGAGTCTTAACCACTGGACCACCAGGGAAGTCCCCCTCCATTTTCTTTACTGAAAAGAAAATTTCATCTCAAAATCTTTATCCATGCTAAGATGTTAATAAATGAATGAAAAACTCAAATTTTACCAGTCCCTGAGTAATCTGCATTTTACCAGGGATCAAATTATTAAACTGAACGAATGAAGCTCTCAAGCTGAAATGCATGCACCATTCAAAATGTAAAGAGGGATTTAAAAAATGTGTTCCATCTGGGCCTTTCCTCCTATCTTCCTACTTGAGACGTTTTCCATCCCTTTCATGACTACGTCTTGTTAACATTGTCTCCTTTCAGCATCCCAGGTGGGTCCACTTTTCTCCAGGTCCCCTGCTACCCACCCAAGTTACAACCAGGATCCTCTTGTTCCAGTTACTATGGCTGCGCGACATCTTAGCCCAGAGTCTAACGGTGCAAAGCAACGTTTCCTGCGCTCATGGATGCTGTGGGTCAGGGATTCAGACCAGGCACGGCGGGTGGCTCGTCGGGTGTCCATGTGGCTGGTTGGCGGCCACAGGTCTTCGCAGGGGCTTCCCCCGGAGGCCTCTCCCTATGGGCTGGTGTGAGCTTCTTCACAGAGTGAGACTGGGGTCCCAGGGGTGAGCATGCAGGGAGGGGAGGGCAGGGTGGGCAGAATCCACACTGCCTTGCCCTACCTGCCTGGGAAAGTCACTCAGCATCACCTCCCCACCTGCCATCCGTCAAGGCCAGCTGGGAAAATCTCACCCGGGAACCAAGGGCGACAGCCTCCACTTCTTGGGGGGAGTGGACAAGTTCCAGAACAGGTGGGACAGCAAGTGAGCCCCTTTCCACGCTGCCTCCCCCATGTCTCTCTCGCCTGAATTCCTATAATGGCCTCTGACTGGTCTTGCTTCTTCCACTTTGGTGCTTCCCTTTGTGTAATTCTCACAAGCAGCCCGAAAAGCTTATAACAGGTTATATCATGCTCCCACTACCCGCCGCCAACTCACCATCTTCATTTGGGGTGGAGCTCAGTCCCACGCCACCCACCGCGTAGAAACCTCTCTCTGGGTCCCACTTCCACGTCGACGGCCTGCCTTCAGTTCCCCAAACTGACCAGATTTTCTTACCCCTCAGTGTCTTCTGGAAATTTCTCTTGACTTGTCGTGTGAGTTCCTCCTGTTCATCCTGGCCCCTGAGCGCCACCCCCCAGAGAAGCCGTGCCGGACCCCAGCCTCAGAGCAGCCCTTCTGCAGCACTTTGTCCCATCCCTTCACGCAGCTGTTCATAACTGCCCGGATAATGCCGTGCTTTCCTATGAAACGAAAACCCACAAGATCAGCATCCACATCTGCTTTGCTGTTGGCATAGTGTGGAATGAATGAATTCCACAGTGAGGAGCTGTGGGAAAAGGACCAGCCTCTACCCTCACGAGTCTGATGTCTGAGAGAGGAGCAAGGCTTGTTCCGTGACTACGTGACAGGCACAGTGTGCTGGGGGCCGGGAGAGGAGACAGCTTCGCAGAAGACGTGTTATCTGGGCTGGGCCTCGAAGGATGGAAGTGATTTTGATTTGTGGGCTTTCTGAGCAGAGTCCACAGCAACGATATGATGTCGTGAGGTTGGGGCTGCCAGAGAAGATGCAGTTACATCTGCATTTCAGGTAAACCACGGGTACTGTTTAGTATAAATATGTCCCAGATATTTTGCAGGATATAATTACACTAACAAAGTATTCGTGGTCTATCTGAAATCTAGATTTAAGTGGGTGTCCCGGGTTTTCACTTGCCAGGTCTGCTGACCCTAAGTGAGACTCCAGTTCACAGAGCATCCTTGCCTCTGCTGGGCAGTTTCTGCTGAGCAGTGGCCCCTTTGTTTCCCGTCTCACAAACCAGGGACAGAGACAGCGTGAAAAGTCATGTGACTCCTCTGTGGGCATCTCAGCCCCTCGAGATGCCATGTTCAGGTGCCTCCGAGCTCACCCGTGCCGAGTCAGAGCAGGTGTGTAGGATGAACGCCAGGAACCAGGCTTGGGCAGCAGAGAACTCTCCCTGCCTTTCACTGTCTGGGAGACTGCACCAAGGTTCTCGTCTGTACAAAGGCCACAACACCCACCTGGCAGAATCGCCAGAGTACAACGCCTGGCACACTGAAGGGGCCGAGTGAAGAGTTGGCACTGTGGCATTGTTATTTTGTTTGTAACCTGTTGTTAAAAGCATCTCCATGGCTTACTGTGTGGTGTCGGTTTCCCCAATAGCAACAGGGAACAGTATTGTCAAAATTTTTCAGATCTTAGAGTTTTAAGTCTAAGAACCCATCCAGGGACTTCCCTGGCGGCCCAGTGGTTAAGACTTCGCCTTCCAGTGCAGGGGGTGTGGGTTCGATCCCTGGTCGGGGAGCTAAGATCCCACATGCCTCGCAGCCAAAAAACCAAAACATAAAAAAACAGAAGCAATATTGTAACAAATTCAATAAAGACATTAAAAACGGTCCACATCATAAAAAAAAAAAATCTTAAAAAATAAAAAGAACCCATCCAGTCCAGTGGAGGCTCAACAAAGTTCAATAACTTGTCTGCCCTACAGCCAAGTGTCTGAAAACCCAGCTGGCGCCCTGCCCTCTTAGTCACGGGTGTGACGCTCCCCGAACGTCCAGTCACCCAGGCATTTCTGCATGAAGGCATCAGGCTGCATCACTACCTCTTTCCAATAGTTGGGAGATTTTCTCTCTTTTAAATATCAGTGAGAGGGAACTTCCCTGGTGGCGCAGTGGTTAAGAATCTGCCTGCCAACGCAGGGGACACGGGTTCAATCCCTAGTCCGGGAAGATCCCACATGCCATGGAGCAACAAAGCCCGCGTGCCTCAACTACTGAAGACCGTGTGCCTAGAGCCTGTGCTCCACAAAAAGAAAAGCCACCACAATGAGAAGCCCACGCACTGCAACGAAGAGTAGCCCCCTCTCACCGCAACTAGAGAAAGCCCACGCACAGCAACGAAGACCCAAAGCAGCCAAAAAAATAAATAAATATCAGTGAGAATTGTGCCGAGGTAGGAGTTTCAGTTTCCCACTCCATTTGCCTGGACATAATCCAGAAATTGTCTGACCTTTTCTCACTGGCCTCAGCACCGAGCTTGACTTCTCGGTGGGGTGCATTTCCTGCCCCCTACACATACACACACACACACACACACACACACACACACACACACACGTCTTACTCATTTTTTTCAGCACGTAGGACACCCCCCACATGATAATAACCAAACACTTTTACTGTTCAGGTGTCCAAAATAGTAAGTGGATCGAAAGTGGGTTGCTAATGACAGCAGACAAACAGCCCGACCACGTTTCCCCTGCTTTGCCTTTTGGTTTTCATCTCAGTTTCGTTTTGCCAAGTCAAAGGAGCTCACAGGAGAGGCCGGGCTGCCAGGCCAACAGCAGGGCCTGAGATCGTGTATCTGGGGCTCTTCTATAGTCAGTATCTGCATTGCTTGGGTTAATTGATCTTCACCATATTTTTCCAAATGTCAGGGAAGAATGGGACCAGGGAGAGAGGAGCAACTGATTGTGACATGAGTTTCTCAGACTTCCCAGCTTTGTGACCCATTGCAACAGCTCGGCTGGTTTACCGTGGGGACCTTGCCCACCTGCCAGTGTCCAAAAATGGAACAGGGGTCCCCAGACCTCAGGGATAAACAATAATCTTCCCTTTTCTCTTAATCCAAAGGTGGGGTGGTGCACTCTGTTGGCAAGTAGCGTCCTTCAAAACGATTAACCCACGAGGAAGTGGGGGGAAGGGGCAGGGACAGGGAAGGACCAAAAAAAAAAAAAAACAACCCACAAAACATCTCGAACCAGTTCTGCTTTACAAGTGGTTTTCAAGCGATTAACAAGATTCTATTCTCTAGATATTTTCATGGGGCAAATCACAAGACAGATCGTCCCCCTGGCAGATTGGCGAGTAAATACATCCAAGGCTATGTTATAAACGAAATACCCAGTTCTACAGGAAGGCTCGAAAAATACCTCTGAGTAACATAAGAGGAAGTTATGGTGAGGTTGTGATTTAGAGTGCAAACATTTGAGAGGGGGCTCCCTGAGAAAGAAGCCAACAGCTTAGTGGGCAGTTTTCCAGATTTTTATCTATATGTATGTAATCAAATACATACATTTGCAGGGGAGGGTACTACAAAAACTATGATCATAATTTAACACTTTCTTTTGGGGGTTCACTTTCTTTTTTTCTCATAACTATATCTTGGACATCCTTCCATACTAGTACTTTATAGGCACACCTTATACTTCTCAACTGCTACATAGGGTTCTATTGAGTGGGTATAATTGCAGGTGCACATTGTAACCCAAATTTTATCTAATAGCATTATAGTCAAACCAAAAGGCAATTTTAGGGGATTCAGTGTAATCATACTCTCATTACACAAATACAATGTTTCTACTTTATCATATTTTCTTCCTGCCCTCGTCCATCTGCACACACGTTCTCATCACTCGTTCGTTTAACCGCGAGCCTCTCACGGATTCCCTGCTCCCGAGGGCTGCTAGGTGCTGCCAGGTCCTAGGGACTGGGCATGGCTGGTTTTGTGAGGGAATTGACAAAACAAGCAAACGTATCAAGCCAAAGTGTCATTTTTAAGACCCTCCAGTTGCTCTGTAATTTAAAGTTAAATGTAAACAGGCCTTTTGTACAAATGTTACATACCTCCCTGAAAAAGCAAAAGACTCTCATTTCTGTCAGATGCTTTTATCAAAGGCAGAATTCCCTTTCCCTGTCCTGGGTCTGTTTAGTCACAGTGCGTGGGAATCCCGGGGATGGGGTGGGAGGGCAGTGCTAGGGTTTGGTGTGTGTTTGTTCGTGACAGCATTTAGCAAGCTGGTAACTTTACCTCACTGTTCTCTCAGTTCCTCTGAGGCCTGACAGGAAGCGGACTGTTTTTTCCGCATATCCTCCGGGCCACTGCTACCCTACAAGAAGTGTCAAGTGTAGAAGCTGCAGACACATCACCTATTCAAACATAAAGATAGACTCGGGGACTTGGATTATTATGAGAACAGAGATGCTAAACTCCTAGTAGGTAATAAGTATTTTATTCTTTTGTGAGAAAATATGTCATATTAAGAAATTAAATTGTTTATTTAGCAAACTCAACAATGGATATTTAATACTATTAGTATTTATTAAAATGCTTATGAGGCATTTAAAAATATTGTATATCAGACTTGCTAAAAATAGAAATTCAAGTAATTAAGTTTATTATGAGTAAAGAGGAATTGTGGAAAGGGGCACAGTGCCTTCTGGAAACTTTCTTTTAAAAACAGCTTTATATAATTCACACACCATACAACTTACCCACTTAAAGTGTGGTTTTTAGTGTATTCACAGATACTTACAGCTCTCACCGATTTTAGAACATCCTCACTGCTCAGAAAGAAACCCCATGCCTTTTAGCCATCATGCCCCTCCTCCCCACTCCCACCGCCAGCCCCTGCAACTGCTAATTTACATTCTACCTCTATGGATTTGCCATTTCTGGACATTTCATATCAACGGAATCATACGTCAAGTGGTCTTTTGTGACTGCTTTTTTTTTAAAGTGCTTAGTTAATTAATTTATTTATTTATTATTTATTTTTGTCTGTGTTGGGTCTTCATTTCTGCGCGAGGGCTTTCTCTAGTTGCGGCGAGCGGGGGCCACTCTTCGTCGCGGTGCGCGGGCTTCTCACTATCGTGGCCTCTCTTGTCGCGGAGCACAGGCTCCAGACGCGCAGGTTCAGTAGTTGTGGCTCACGGGCCCAGTTGCTCCGTGGCATGTGGGATCTTCCCAGACCAGGGCTCGAACCCGTGTCCCCTGCATTGGCAGGCAGATTCTCAACCACTGCCCCACCAGGGAAGCCCTGTGACTGCTTCTTTCATTGGCTCAATGTTCCCAAGGTTCGTCCAGGTTGGAGCATGTATCAGCATTTCATTCCTTTTTATGACCAAATAATATTCCATTGTGTAGATAGACCACACTTTGTTTATCCGTTCATCAGCTGATGGATATTTGAGTTGTTTTCACCTTTTGGCCGTTAACGATTAATGCTGCTATGAACATTCTTTCATAAGTTTGTGTGGACATGTGTCTTTGTTTCTCTTGGATGTATACCTAAGAGTGCTGGGTCCTATGACAGCTCTGTGTGTAAGTAGGTCCAGTGTATAAGTTCACTTGTTTGAGGAGCTGTCAGACTGTGTGACAAAGTGTCTGCTCCATTTCGAATTCCCCCCAGCAGTGTGGGAGGGTTCCGATTTCACCACATCCCCAGTAGCACCTGTTATTGTCCGTCTTTTCAACTCTGGCCATCCTGTCGGATGTGAAGTGGTTTTGATTTGCATTTCCCTGATGACTAATGACATTGAACATTTTCACGTGCTTGTCTTTTTTTTCAGTTGAAGCGTAATTGAGGTGTACAACGTGGTGATTCGATGTTTTTATACAAAACAAGATGATCACCAGTTGGCCTGTCTTTTTATAATGAAATGTAAATAAACCTTCTGGAAACTTTTATTTCTTCCTCTCTTTCTCCTTTTTCCCACTAAAAGAGCACTGGACAAGATGATTACTTAAATGCAGTCCCTGAGCACAGGATGTCAAGGTCTAGTGGAGGGGATAACACAAAAGGGGTGGGGGTCTGGGGGCTTCCTAGGAGGCAGAGCACTTGAAGTGAGTTGAGAAGAGCATCCCAGCTTGCCTGTGGCCTTAGGTGAGTCTTACTCTTGATTCTGTTTCCAGCATATATTTAAATTAAGAGGATGGTGAAGAAAGTGCCTCAGTGCACCTGTGCTCACTCAGAGTCACCTGTTTGTCAATTTAAAGAGCAAATACTGCTATTGAGCCTTTTGCGAAATAAAGCTGTTAAATAGCAGCTTCTGGTATACGTAGAAGAGGCTGTCACATAATTTGGGGATTATAGAAAGACCTCCTCCCCATATAAAATATATGTCCAAATACCTCCCATCTCTCTGCAAACAGACTGCTGCTACCACAAAAATCTCATTTTTACTCTGTTGAGACATTATGTCATCAGGGAGGGATAATTTCTCCAATAACTGGTTTACTAGTAGAGGTCAGTTTATTAACATTAAATTTAGAGCTTGAATCCTATCCTGCCACTAACCAGCTGTTTACCTTGGCCAAATCCCAATCTCTCTGAGTCTGTTTCCTTATCAGTACAGTGGACTTAGCAATACAGTACCTGCTTTCTGTGCTAATGACGAGGGTTAAATGAACTGGCTAACAATAAGTACTAGCTAGTTCCTGTCCAAAGCAGAACTGCAAAGCAGTGGTCTGAATTTGTGTCAGAGACCTTGAAAGAACGGAACAATGGAACAGACAGGTGGAAGGGGATTCTGGAGAAGAGAAGGAGGGGTCTGATGGGTGTCAGAAAGGGGGCCTTAAATGGGGAGGAAATGCCCAAAATAAGGGGAAATGGAGGGGGCATGCCAACGCCTTCGCTTTTCCCAAGCCAACTGCAGAGTGAAACCTTCAGGGAACATGCATGCATTAACTCCAGAGCCACACCTGCCAACAGGTTCTGTCTGATGCCATCGTCTGATTCCAGGAAGCGGTCCCTAGCCTCCCAAGTCCCCACCGTCCACAGCGCACAGCCCAGACCTGAGTGGACTCCATTGCCCGGGGCCCCTCAGACGTGAAGTGAGGTGCTCTGTGCAGTGGAAAGAATTGCAGGGTGGCAGTTCACCCAGAGGAAAATGTACTTCGTAGCTGCTTCATCCACACAAGGGCCGCTTGGTCCTGCCCCGGATGCTGTGCAGCGGCAGCAACGGGGCAGGGGACGCACAGCCCTTGCAGAACAGCCCTTCCTCCCGTCTCTGAACAAGCACGCTCTAAACAAGCTCCAGCAAGCACAGCCAGGCTCAGGGCTGACCCTGCAGTGAAGGCCCAGCTCCCGGGTGAGAAGCACCAGCCTCCTTGTAAGTCAGAAGAAAACGGAACCGCGGGTCCCTGCACACAGCTGCGCTTGCCTCCGTTACTCAAAGCATCTCCCCAGAGGAGATCTCTGCCCAGAACGGCTCTCCTGACCTCACCGTGCACTTAATCACCCCTCCTTCTCTGGCCTGACTTCTCACATGCTTTGTATAGCTTACGTACAACTTCGTGGGCACTTTCGTTTTTCACTGAGTGAAATTCACATCACATAATATTAAGCATTTTAAACTGAGTGATTCAATGGCATTTAGTACAATCACAATATTGTGTAACCACCACCTCTGTCTAGTTCCAAAACATGTTCATCACCCCAGAATAAGCCCCAGGAAGCAGGGGCTTACTCCTCGATCCACCCCCCCCTCCCCGCCCCCTGCAACCACCAGTCTGTTCCTTGTTTCTGTGGATTTGCTTGTGCTGGATATTTCATACAAATGGAATCATACAACACCCTTGTGACCCTGACCTTTTGTGTAGCGCTGTGTTCACTTAGCACAAAGTTTCATTGCATGTATCAGTGCTTCATTCCTTTTTATGGATGAAGCTTCCGTGGCGTGTATAGACCACAACTAGTTTTACATTCATCCACTGATGGACGTCTGGGTTTCCTTTTGGCTCTTGTGAATTGTACTGCTGTGAACACCGGTGTGCAAATATATGTTTGAGTGCCTGCTTACAGTTATTTTGGGTGTATACCTAGGAGCAGAGTTGCTGGGTCAGAGGGTAATTCTGTTTAACTTTTTGAGGAACCGCCAAGCTGTTTTCCGCAGTGGCTGCACCATCTTACATTCCTACCAGCAGTGTATGAGGGCTCTGGTTTCTCCACACACCCTTTGTCTTACTTTTCAACGCAGCCGCCACCCTAATGGGTGTGGCCTGGTATCTCATGATTTTGATTTGCATCGCCCTCATGACTAGTGATGCTGAGCATCTTTTCATGCGCTTGTTGGCCATGGGTGTATCTCCTTTGGAGGAATGTCTCTTCGAGTTCTTTGCTCATTTTTTTTTTTTTAACTGAGTCTTCTGTCTTTTTGTTTTTCAGTGGAAAGCATTGTTTACACATCCTGGAGGCATTCGTGTGCCTTTATCGTTGCTCTTAACGCATTCCGATTTCTTACGGGTTTGCCTCCTCTGCCAGGTGGAGAGCACCTGAAGAGCAGGGCCTGTGCCTTCAGAAAAAAGTCCTCTAGTCCCTGGGCCTGGAACAGCGCTAATTACTGTGTGCTAACAGGTGGTGGAATGAATAAATACCAGTTGTGAGGTGGTCCTATGATAAAACGTGCTTCATCCTTAGCATTCATTCTATTCTCTTCTTCAGAGTCTTGGCACTTTGGGCTGTGCTGCTTAATGCAGGATGGAAGGGCAACTCGACACAGAGAGTACTGGTTAAAAGCCATGGTGGGCCTGGTTTTGCCTGATCAGCATCCCTTCCCTCTCTTCCGGCAACAGAAGCCCTTCTTCCTGTGGGGAGCTGATTCCATGCAGTTCAGGTGGGGCTGCTGCCTACCCCAAGGGCAGTCTCAGGCCAGGCCTGGGTAATTGGAGGACCTCACCCCCGCCCCCCAGTTGCCTAATGGGTTTAGTGATGGGCATGTGACCAAAGCTATGTCCCCACAGTCCTCTCCAGGCCACCACAGCAGAAGCTCTTTACTGGGGTGACTGGCCTGGACATGATCTGGGTGGCCATGAAGTCTGCCACTCGGGAGAGCCTGTCCTATGTCTGAAGAGAAGGATGGACCCCCAGGACATTATTTTAGCCTCTGGATTAGCCACGCTTAAAGCCTACACTTACACTTCTAAATTAGGGGACCCAAATATCCTCTTCTTTGTCGAAGATAGTTTGACTTGGATTTCTATAATTTGCCACAGAAAGCCAAAAGAGCCCAGATTTGGGTGTCTGAGAGACCTTTGTTCAAATCCCAGCTCTGCCATTTACTGGGGGTGTGACCTTGGGCAAAACCTCTAACCTCTCAAGGCTCCGGTTTCTTCATCTGTAAAATGGGGATGACAGTGAAACCCTGTTGTGAGGCTGTGGAGGGTGCAGAGCCCGTGTAGGGAACCTGAATGTGGGCACCCAGCTTCTCTTGCCTTCTGCCTGACACTTGCCCTTCTGTGTAACTCACATCCCATTTCCCCCTACTTGTTCAGTGTCTGTCCTTCATACCAGACTCGACTCCAGGAGGGCAGGGCCTGTAATGTTTACCACTGTCGTGTCCTCATTACAGTACCAGGCACCTCCAGTCACTCAGTATTGGTTGGACGATTGACTTTTCCACTAATCGACTGAGTTTCTTCAGCAAATCGCTTACTCCCACTGAAGTCAAAGTCTCTAGTGGCCCCATCTACCCATGGCGGGGGGCATGCATCTCACTAAATACCTGGTAGAATCCTAGAGGATCTAAAATCCAGTTGGTCTGTGTGATGGTTAACATTATGTGTCCACCTGACAGGGCTGAGGCTGCCCAGGTTGCTGGTAACATCATTTCCAGGTGTGGCTGGAAGGGTGTTTCTGGAAAAGATGAGCATTTGAATCAGTGAACTGAGGAAAGAAGATCACCCTCCCCAACACAGATGCCCGAACAGAACTAAGAGTTGGAGGAGGGGATCTGCTGTCTCTGCTGGACGCAGGGCTGGACACTGGTCTTCTCCTGCCCTTGGACTGGGACTTACACATTGGTGCCCTGGTCCTCAGGCCTCGGGACTCCACCTGGAACTTACACCGTCAGCCCTCTCCTTCGCAGGCTGAGTGAAGAAGATCACCCTCATCAATGCGGGGGGCATAATTCAATCCAGAGGAGGGTTAAATTTGCCCTCTGCTCCAGCTGACCTGGGACATCCATCTCCTCCCGGCCTCACACATCATTGCTCCTGGCTCTCAGACCTTCAAACTCGGACTAAACTACACCCCCGGCTCTCCTGGGCCTCCAGCTTGCAGACAGCAGATTAGGGGACTTCTCAGCCTCCGTAAGGCATGAGCTAGTTCCTATAATAAGTCTCCTCTTGTGTATATCTCTATATATATCCTGTTGCTTCTGTTCTCTGGAGAGCCCTGACTAACACATTCTGTTTCCTCCCCGCATCTTGTTCCATGGGAACTTGCAAGCTACCTGTCCTGGAATACACGTGTTTCTCCCAAATCCCTTCTGAAAAAAAATGATTCATCTCCTATTAGGTTTGTATAATTCCTAAGTTATCTCCCTTTCCTGGGAAACTCTTGTGGTCACCCGCACTCGCTCCCCAAAGTGGTCCCTGCTTTCACAGAGAATCCTTTGCCCTTCTTGGGCCGCGTGTCCATCCATGCTTCACCCACAGGCCAAGCACAGGGGCCAGTGCTCGGGGCAGGTGTGAGGGAGGCCTCAGATCAGAGCCCAGCCCACCCTGCAGGCCACAGGACCCCTGATTTTCTCACTTATTTGGTCCTCACCAGGGCCTGCCCCCAGAATACAGTCAGGTCCCCCCAGCTTCCAGATTGCTTGGAAAATGCACTCCCAGCAGAAGCCTGAAATTCTTTCCTTCAAAGTTAGTCCCTTTGGTAGAAGGCACTGATCCCTATCAGGATGTAAATGCTCAGGAGAGGTTTCACCTGGGCCAATCACTTGCTAAATGAAAGAAGGATGAGATGGACAGCAGGGCAGTGGATAGGGGCAGGGCCTGTTTGGACCCTTTTCCTTTCAGCTGATGTCGTCAGCACAAAAACCAGAGACTAGGCACACAAGAAGTCTGCCCTGGCTCCACAGGCCCCAGGTGTACTGTCCCAGCCCCAGGACCTCAGGGTCCCTGTCTCTGAGGCCCTGCTTCCTGACCTCTGCACTTTCCTGGTGAGGTGCGGCCCCTGTGCACCTGCGTTCACATCGCTTCCCAGCTGAGGACCGAATGGACCCACAGCACCTCAGCGTCTTAATTCCAAAGCGGCTGGAGGGGGATGTGCCTGGTTTAGGTCAGGGGCCCATCCTGGTCCAATCAGTTCTCGGAGGGAACAGAGGCAGTGGGGGGAGGGGGCCATGCAGGAGCCTGAGGGTCTCTCTATCTGCAGAGCGCATGCAGTTCTGACCTGGCCTTTGTGGCTTGCGGGGGTGGGGGAGGGGGTGTGAAAGAGAACTGGTCATCTCTATTTTGTTAGGTTTGGAGTTTTTATTTAATTTGCTTTGATTCTCTTAATGTTACATTTTCCTTACTAACCTCAAGGGCTGTTGTACTTATAGGTTAGCACTGTTCTGAATGACTGGAATGAGTTGAAAAGTACATCTGAGTGGGGATTAGCGACACCCTTGCTAAGCAGTCCATGCCATTCCTCTTTGTTTAAACTACAAGGAACTAGTGTCGGTTCATCCACCACGTTTGTTATGCCCAGTCGAGGGCCTGTGAGGAGTCCAGTTCAGAAAGCATGATGCCCACCTCAAGAAACTTAAACCCTGTGAAGAAACAAACGTTAACAGGAGCATGCAGCAAGGGGGTATCCCGGACCTCCAAGGTCACGGCCCAGCATGCTGCCCCCAGCTTCCCCTGGGCCAGACAGGGAGGGCTCCCAGGCAGAGACTAAGTGATGGGGAGAGGGTGCCCGTGGTGTCCGGGGGTCATGGTTTGTCCACTCAGTAGCACTCTCCTGCCTCTTATGTTGCCTGGCTGTGGCTCCCCTCTGAACAGTTAAACTGGGCACAGCCGGCGTTGCTTCTTTCTGAGTCTGGAGCTGCCTGCCCCAGTCAAGGCCAATCAGTGCCTTTTCCCAGCATCTGCCCTGGGGACAATGTATGGTCAGGCCACTCAAGATGGCTGTCCTCTTGCTCTCCGTGCATCCCCTGCTGGACTAGCCCCTGCTTCACCTACACCCCACTCACCTGACTGACCTTCCTACATACTTGCCAGGTCCCAGGTGGTGATTGTTCTTGTCAAAGGGGTGGTGAGGGGCGTGCCCTCTGCTAGTATCCCTGGTAACCAAGGAGCCAACCAGACGTAATTCCCCCTATAACTGGCAATTCACACCACCCCTACCAGCGAAGCCTGCTGCCATGTCCTGCCCACTGTGCTGGGGTGTCGCTCTAGGACCCTGCTTCTGACACGTAAGCTCCCCCCGTCCGTTAAACCACTGATGTCTCTCATTTGCTGACTCTGGGCTCTTTCTTCGGTCTTAAAGCTGGGCAAGTGCAGGGCTTGCAGGCCTGTGGGGTGCAACCCAACAGGAAGAGACAGGAGAAGTCTGGCTTCTCTCTGGTGTGAGTGGCCAGTGTGAGGCCAGCGTGGAGCGGGTCTCTGGTCGAACCCCCGATCCAGCCCCTGGTACATGGGTCCCGGGCTGCTGCACTGCTGCTCTACTAATGGTCTGGTTACAGGAGCCAGTAGCTTTCCTGCCCAGGCTGGGATGGAGATGGGGTTCGGCGGGCGGGTGGCCCATTAGGGAGTGTCTTGGTGTCAACACCTGTGGATGGAGGACAGGATTGGGTGGAGGGAGGAGCCTCACTGCTACACAGGCAACGGGACAGCCTGGACCGGCCCCCGGGGGCTCTGGACAGTGAGTCTTCCTTCCAAATCTAGGGCAAGACCATGTGCCCCTCAAGGACGTGGACCTGGCTTTCTGCAAGGTGTCTCTCCTGTGCTGATGCAGCCCCTTGAGGAGCTGACAGCCCAGGGGCTGCCACGGCACTCCTGGCATTTGGGGTGGAGAGTTATTCATGAAGGGGGAATCTAGGTGACGCCACGTAACATCACACGGCTCCCCTTTTCCTAAGCTATTTTGAATCGTGTTTGTCACCAAAGAGTCCTGACTTTTTGAAGGGAAGATTGTTCCTTCTGGTTGGAAACAGTCATGAAGTTTCATGCCAGCACTCGTGGAAAAGCATTAGGTGGCCACGAGGAAAGAAACACTTTGAAAGGAAAGGAGAAAAAAAACCAAGCTGTGGAAAAGGGCAGATACTGGCTCCGTGGCCTGAGCTGACGTATCCACAGCCGGAGCCCGCACGAGGGCATTCTTGATGCGTTTGACATAAAAGGAGGCTGGAAAGGCCTGTGTTATAAGTGGTACCCGTAACCTCTTGATCTAAGGGGCCAGAAACTGTTACAGATAGGTTTTTTTTCCCTTAATGTCTTCCCCTTCCCATCTCCCCGCGTCTCCACACTATTGATTCGAGAAGCAGTCCCTGACGCTGTCGGCAGCCTCCCTCCCTGTCCTGCTCAGGTGGGTCTCCCGGGCAGAGTCCCTGCACCTGTCCTCCAGGCCCCCATCCCCTGCATCTTCTCCGTGGCCCCGATGTCTCCTTGCTCATCACTGCAAGTGTCATCCTCCCACTCAGCTCTCCTTGGCAGACTTCTCGATTTTGTCACCTCGGTGAAATAAGCTACCATGCAAATATAAACATGGGTTTATGCTTGTATATGTACAGAATGTTTCTGGAAGGACACATAAGAAACAGTGGGGAGTGGAGGTCTGGGGTGGAAGGAGCACATGCTACTTTCCACTGTATACTCAAGTTTTATTTGACTATTTTTAAACTGTGTGTTATCTTGAAATCAAAAATTAATAAAAATATATACCACTGGCTTTTTAAGGGTGAATTGCAGTGTTGGTGTTCTGACACCATAGAAACATTAGGCTCTAAGGTTGTGAGAACTTGCCCAAGAATTTCTCCTGCCCACCAGCTGAGCTGCAGGTCAAGGCCAGTTTCACGTATGACAAGAAGGGTGGGATGGTCTTTGTGCAACACAGGATCCCCAGGTGCCTCCCACAGGACAAGTGCCTGTGACCCCAATATGCAAATAAAGCTGTTTGATGAGCACGCTAATCTTCAGAGCTGTTTTCCGGGAGGCACTCGGATGAGCAGCAGGAAGGGTGACCGCGCAGCGAGGCACGCTCTCCATCCACAGCCCAGGCCCTTTTACTCTGCACCTTGAAGTGAGCAAAGCCCCCGGAGAGAGACAGAGCCCCTAGAAACCCACCACCTGATAGTGCTAGGAAGACAGAGACAGAGACATAGAGAGATAGACAGAGACAGAGAGACACAGAGAGAGAGAGAGACAGAGACAGACAGAGACAGGAGGGGGGACGGGGACCTACTGCACGTTCCAGGCAGTGGAAACAAACACTTCATTACATCACACCAACAACACACACAGGAAGAGCTGACCTCATGTCAGTGGTTTGGAAAGTGTCAAAGGTGCCATGGGAAGAAAGGCCCAAGAAAGGGGGAGAAATAAGGCAAAAAAAGAGAGGGAGAGAGAGAGAGAGAAACAGGGAAGAGGGAGAAGAAGGGAAAGCGTGGGCAAGAGATGCAGAGCTGACCAGAGGGTGTGTTTTCACAACCTGGGGTGACCAGGGGCTGCTGACCAGCTTCTGAACCCCCAGCCCTCACTCCTGCTTAAAAGAAAGTGTTGCTTAAAACAGTGAAAGAAATGCTGTTGAGAGATGCACTAGGCATCAAGGATACATTAAGCCCATGCATATTTTTTAAACTTGGATTTTGGGTGTTTTCCTTCTGTGCTGACCAGTAGGGTAATCAGGGAAGCACAGCCAGTGGGGCAGGGCCTGCTGGCTCAGGCCCCCTGGAAAGCAGAGAGGAAGCACACGGACATCTCTGAGTGTGAATTGAACCTTGTAGGTCAGCGGGCTGAAAGGTGAAGAGATTCCCTGGGTCCAAAGTAAAATCTTAACAGCATAAAGCAAGGCTTTCATAAAACACACAATGATAGTGGATGGGGAGGGGCCGGGGGGAAATAAATTGGGAGTTTGGGATTAGCAGATACGCACCACTATATATAAAATAGATAAACAAGGACCTACTGTTATAGCACAGGGAACTATATTCAATGTCTTGTAATAACTTATAATGGAAAAGAATCTAAAAAAGAAGATATATATATGTGTGCGTGTATAACTGAATCACTTTGCTGTACACCTGAAGCTAACACATTGTAAGTTAACTATACTTCAAAAAAAAAAAAGTGTTAACACATATACACAATGCTGATGGGATTCTACCGGCAGGGAAATGTAACTTAATTAACTGACAGATGGTGGTTAGAGGTACAAACTACTGAGACTTTCTTAGGCATGGGTTACCTCATCCATAAAATGGGGAGATTGAGTGGGGCCTCCAAAATCCTTTTCTGTCTATTCTAGAATCCTGCGGCTCCACACTGTTTGAAGAGAAGTGTGGGGAGAACTGAAAGCCTTATGACGGAACAAAAACAAGATAAACATGACGATAAGCTCACCTGAATGTGAATGAAACAGCAAGAATAAAATGGCTACAGCTCAGGTCCACAGATTGATACATCAGCACAGATCCCCCTGACCCTGTTTGGAAGTTGTTTTTATTGCCACAGAAGAGGAAAGGTCCAGATGTTTTTAGATGTTCACCAGAGTAGCCAGTAAACCGCTGCGGCCATAAACACCAGAGGAACCAGTGAGCCTGCTGCAGGCCCACCACTGCCGGGATGCAGGGCCGCTGGTCACCTGGAACCAGCGGTACTGGGGGGGAGGGGGGAGGGAGATGGGGAGGGGCCCAGGCCATGTCTCCCACCCCCCATGTCATTGCCAGGGAGATAGTCACTCTCCCTGCATCACAGTTTTCTCACCTGACAAGCGCCATTTGGATTCCTTTTATTTTCTCAAGTGAAAATGCTATATTTTATTTTCTTAAAATGAGAATCTATCCCAAAGCATTTTAAAACTCTCTATTTATTATGATTATTATTTTGTTCCTACACTTTATTTTTTAGAGCGGTTTCAGGTTCACAGCAAAACTGAGTGGAAGGTGCAGAGATTTCCCATGTACCTCCTGCTTCCCCCACTATGAGCGCCGGGCCTGGCGAATCCCATTTGTTCAGCTGTGGCGTGTTTTTTCTCTGTGTGTCTAGTGTGTCAGAATCAGGACCTTGCTGACTCAACTGCCTGCCTTTGTTGGGGCAGGGGGAGAAGGAGAGATCCAGGAACCCACTGCTCCTTGTCCGTACCTCCAGCCAGTTCTGTTTTCACCCCTGTGCACAGCCTGGCCTTTGAGGTTCCCCCTAAATTCTGGTTTTCTGGGGTCTTCTAGCTTGAATGCGTTTGCTTCTTAATGCCTTACCTCTGTGCAGGCTCTGAAGTTTTGGCTTCCTCTGGTCTGTAAAGTCAGTTAGATTTCACCATCTGCTTTTGATCTTTCAAAAATTCCATCAGCTTCTCTCAACGGCTGATCTCCTTTTGTATTCTCTTTGAACTCACAGGTTTATATCCTTTTTTATTCCATTATTGCCATTTTAGCAGACTTTGAGGAAGGAGTCAGATGAAAGGCATGTGTTCAGTCTGTGAAACATCATCTCATGTTCCTTCTTTTATTTTATTACTGTGCCCCGCCCCCCGCCTCCACTCCCCTGTAACAGAGAACAAACCTGACTCCATATTGGATCTGTTCCTTTAGCTCTAACTTTTGGGCTCTGTTGCCTGTGCTTAGTCATGCTGGCTCTGCACCTTTTGTAAAAGAATGTTCCCTGTAGCCTGAAATTTATGGGGTAGCCCATTCTCAAGGCTTTGACCTTTAAAGGTATAACACTTTTCCTTTCATGTAGAGATAAAAAGTTGCAGAACAGAGAATAACAGTTGTCTTGGTGGAGGTTTATAGGAACATTGTGACCAGAGCTACATGGACAGCTGCAAGAACAAAGGATTCTGGCACCAAGAAGTTTGCAGCAATCAGCCACCTCTCCTCCCCTTTTAGCATTAAAGAAGCCCGAATGAATTCTAACTCGGGTAAAATGGTTCTTTGGGACACTAGTCTACCATCTTCTCTGTCAGCTGGCTTTCCAAATAAGTCGCTATTCCTTGCCCCAAAACCTCGTCTCTCGATTTATGGGCTTGTTGTGTGGCGAGCAGTACGAGCTTGGACTCGATGACATCCCATACGTGCACCTGCTCTCTAATGAGTGCCATTGCAATTCAACTTAACATAAGTATTTAAACATAAGTATATTTTGAACAATGTATAAGATGCATGTGATTTACAGTTTTACAATAATGGCATTGTACTGGGAATCCCATTCTGTTTTCAGCTTCCCTCACTTGGCTACATTGTAGATTAATCCTTCTGATTGCTGCAGGAAGGTTACCTCCAACTCTTTGCTGCTACATATTGGTATCCGATGAACATTTTAACACCTCTTCTTACACACCAGAAAACTGATTTTTGATACGTACGCAGGAGTAGGGAGATGGGATATAGGGTTTACGCATGTTAAATTTATTAAATACTGCCGATTTCTCTCCTAAATGGCTATGGCAGTGAGAACGCCTTAGAACCCTTACATCTTCATTGTGGCTCTCCCGAAAGAGGGTATAAAAGGCAGTACTTCAACTTACATGACCCTGGAACTCTCTCCAGGGAAAGCATCTTGAGTGCACTGGGAGATGCTGATGTAGATTACAAGGGACTGGAGGAGCAGCACACTGTTTGGGGAGGTGGGAAGAGATTAGTAGTTGTAAGCCTAGCTCGTTTTTTTTTTTTTTTTTTTTTGGCTGCGTTGGGTCTTCGTTGCTGCGCGCGGGCTTTCTCTAGTTGCAGCGAGCGGGGGCTACTCTTCGTTGTGGTGCGCGGGCTTCTCATTGCAGTGGCTTCTCGCTGTGGAGCACGGGCTCTAGGCGTGCGGGATTCAGTAGTTGTAGCAGGCAGACTCAGTAGTTGTGGCTTGTGGGCTCTAGAGTGCAGGCTCAGTTGTGGCACATGGGCTTAGTTGCTCAGCGGCATGTGGGATCTTCCTGGACCAGGACTCAAACCCGTGTCCCCTGCATTGGCAGGCGGATTCTTTTTTTTTTTTTTTTTAATTTTTTTTTTTTTTTTAAATTTTTTTTTTTATGGCTGTGTTGGGTCTTCGTTTCTGTGCGAGGGCTTTCTCTAGTTGTGGCAAGCGGGGGCCACTCTTCATCGCGGTGCGCGGGCCTCTCACTATTGCGGCCTCTCTTGTTGCGGAGCACAGGCTCCAGACGCGCAGGCTCAGTAATTGTGGCTCACGGGCCTAGCTGCTCTGCGGCATGTGGGATCTTCCCAGACCAGGGCTTGAACCCGTGTCCCCTGCATTAGCAGGCAGATTCCCAACCACTGCGCCACCAGGGAAGCCCTGGCAGGCGGATTCTTAACCACTGGGCCACCAGGGAAGCCCCAAGCCTAGCTCATTTTTAATCTAACAGAGTCATTCTATATGGCCATCACTGCATAGTGGATCCTTATTTGCCAGCTAACCCAATAATTAATTTTTCTGTTATCTGAGAAAAGACAAGATGTTCTTCCTGACACTTTGTTATTTATTTTTCTGGTAGGAGTCAAGACTGACCTTGAAATTTTTTCCCAGTGCCATGGGCATCTGAGAGTCAGTGGTCAAACTGTGACTATTCCAGTAAAACACAGGCGTCTGTTCACAAATTGCTGGCAAGAAGACCAAGTCCAGCGTTCCCATCTGACAGGCAGACAGCCCCACAGTGGTATAAAGAAGAGAATTTATTTTAAAACGTTAACATTAAAAATAGTAATTAGATATCAAAGGTTAAATGGCTTTGAAAACAAAAGCAATGCTAATCCAAAGCAGGACTATACTATTATAACCATTAAATTAGTCTGGAATTAAAATATAACCTCTGTGTAGATAGGACCTAATCTAAGCTCAGTAAGGCCTAGCACAGCACCTGCCACAGAGGAGACACAGTAAGTAATTATTGAAGAAATAAATGAAAACAATTAGATATTTTTATTTCAAAGGCCTTCTAGTGGAAGATTGGGGGTTAAACATTAAAGGTATATAGATATAAATATATCTCTGAGAAAAATTTCCCCTAAACCACATACAAATATAGTACAGAGAGCCAGCCTAGAACACCTCACTAGGGTTAGGGAAATGTAATGGACACCTCCTAGAATATCTGTCCATCCCTCTTTTCTGGGAATGGAACACCCCTCCCACAGGGGTGGACTCCTGGCAGCCATATTTCTGCCACGTGACCCTATGCCCTGGCTATAGTTAACTGGGTCGAATTGGACACAGACTCGAGCTGGGCCAATCCAATTCTCTCTTCTGGAAATTTGATGCTGAATTATGAAAAACCAGATAGTCTGGTTTAGAGGTTCTCACCCGCATTGATTTTTGCCCCCCACCCCCCACCCCGGGGGACACCGACAATATCTGGAGACATTTTGATTGTCACAGCTGGGATGGGGGTTGGGGGAAGCTGGCATCCAGTGGGTAGAGGCCAGGGATGCTGCTAAACACACTGCAACGCACAGGATCGTCCCCACCACAAATTACCTGCCTAAGTGTCGGCAGTGTGTGGCTGAGAAACCTTGCTCCAGGTGAGCCCCTGAACAGGCATCGGGTAACTCATGTGAGTGGGGCTGCCCACCGCCGTCTCCCTTCTTCATCCAAGGGAAGCGGAGTGGACCCACAGGGAGAGGACAGAGGAGAAGCCGGACAGAGTGCAGCTGAGCTCAGAGACAGCCTTCCAGTTCCTGATTCCTGTTCCTTCCAGACCCCTGACTACATTTTTGCCCCTTTATCCTTCTAATATATTCTCCTTTTATTCTTAAGGTAGCTTGACATGGTTTTTGTTATTTGAAACCAAAGTAACTTAAGTTAATACAAGAAACATTCAAGTGAATGTGTTTTTTTTAAAATAAATTTATTTATTTATTTTTGGCTGCGTTGGGTCTTCGTTGCTGTACCTGGGCTTTCTCTAGTTGCGGTGAGTGGGGGCTACTCTTCGTTGCGGTGCGCGGGCTTCTCATCACGGTGGTTTCTCTTGTTGTGGAGCACGGGCTCTAGGCGCACGGGCTTCAGTAGTTGTGGCACATGGGCTTCAGTAGTTGTGGCTCGCGGGCTCTAGAGCGCAGGCTCAGTAGTTGTGGTGCACGGGCTTAGTTGCTCCGCGGCATGTGGGATCTTCCCAGACCAGGGCTTCAACCCGTGTCCCCTGCATTGGCAGGCGGACTCTTAAACCACTGCGCCACCAGGAAAGTGAATGGTTTTAAAGTGACCTAAGCAACATTAAGGCTTGGGCAGCTTAGAGATCTGTCTAGTCTTTCAGGATGGAACAAATATGTGAAATGAAATAGTTAATTGTTATTACTTCTTCATCCCACGAGGTCTCTACACTTAGGTGCTAGAGTGAGCTGAATCTTCCTGAAGGGCAAAGAAGTCTAGAACATGCCTGCCCTGTGCCTGTGATTCTTCTGGGAATCAGGACACCTGGCTTACCTGTCCTGCCACCACACCTGAGCCCCACCCAGTTCCACCAACTCCCAGTCCATATACAAAGCATCTCTGCAGAGCTGCTAATAATTACACTTGCTAAGGATTTCTATTTTGCATATTATTTTGTATTTCCATGTACATCATCAGTCTTGGTACTGATTTTACTTCTGTATATACAGGAATTCAATAAAAGTTGTGATGGAGGCTAAGACACTGAAATGGTCTTTGATACTCAGTTTCTTCCTGGAAGTTACATTTTTCTTTACATTTTAGGAATATTGTGAGTTCATTCCGTTATCCATACATACAGTTTCTTAAACATTTAGGAGTCATTGATCCCTTTGGGAATCTGATGGTGGATCCTCTCTCTGGAAAAATTCACATAAGCACTCTATTTTGCATACAAATCTGAGGGCTCACAGACCATTGAGAGGCCATCATAATTATCCCCCAGATTCTGAGCCTTGCATTACATATTTATTTACTGCCTGCTATGATTTAGGTGGTAAGGAACAAAAGGATGAAAAGGGAGTGTTCTACCCTTGAGAGGAATACAACTTAGTAAGACTACAGAGCAGTAAACACTCAGGTGACAAGTGTCAAGAGAGGGTTGGTAGAACCGTGTAGCCCAGAATAAAGGAGTTTAACCCCGACTGGGCATTAAGAAAGGATTCCTGGAACAGGTGACATCTGCACTGAGAATTCTAACAAGCAGGAGAAAGCAAGGT
Source organism: Balaenoptera ricei (assembly GCF_028023285.1). NCBI lineage: Eukaryota > Metazoa > Chordata > Mammalia > Artiodactyla > Balaenopteridae > Balaenoptera > Balaenoptera ricei. The sequence goes on from NC_082640.1 coordinate 25,929,397, forward strand.
CAAGTAGAAGGAGAAGGAAAGAACATTTCAGATAGAGGGAAAAGTATGTTCAGAAGGGAAAGAGGGGAATTCCCTGGCGGTCCAGCGGTTAAGACTCCACGCTTCCACTGCAGGGGACGCCGGTTCAATCCCTGGTTGGGGAACTAAGATCCCGCATGCTGCATGGCACGGTGCGGCCAAACAAAAAACAGAAGGGAAAGAGCCTGGTGAGTTCACGGAATGCAAAAGCATTTAGCTCTCTGATCAGCTGTCTGTTGGCGCCTGGCTCCATGCCTGCTTTTCTCTATGTTGCAGGAGGCTGAGTCAGCAGAGTACACCAACCAGATCCCTCTGCCAACTCGCTTCTGGCGCTTCTGGGGAGGTGCTGCCGAGGGGAAGCGCTGGTAGGAGACTGGAGGCAGGAGGGAGGGAGGAGCCATGTTCCCTGCCCTTGTAGAATCTGGGGGAGGGGGCAGCAGTAGCATCAGTGAGTGGGGGGCACTCCTGGGCTCCTGGGGCAGTGGTGGCAAAGTGGCCCTGCAGTGGCAGTACCGGCATAGGGTCAGCCTGAGCAGCCCAGCAATCATGAGCATTGGGTAACATACTTCCCTTCTGCTCCAGCCTAGTACCCAGGCACTTCCTCACTTCTGGGTCACCTTTTTTGCCCCTCCAGCCCTTACAAGTTTTGAAACCAATTCCATATATTTTACTGCCTCTGTTTAAAATACCTAGAGCGGCTCTGATTTTGTGACTGGAAACTAACGAATACAGCAATGGATCAGAAAATACGGTGGAGGAGGGCTGGGGTGAGGATTTGGTTGACTAGGTAATTGAGGGCCAGATCATTCAGGCTGCTCTTAGGAAATGACCAGGTGTTTGAACTTTATGCTAAGAGCAATGGAGACCCATGAAAGACTTTAAAGTCATGGTTAACTCAGTCACTTTCTATGAAGATCACTTGGGCTATAATATAGAGACCAGTAAACGGAAGGAAGCTTTTGCAATGATCTAGGAGAGAATTTGATGGTGGCCGGTACTAGGGTAGTGGCTGTGAGGATGAAGAGACGGGACTGGAAGGCTTTTTATGAGGTGGAATGGCCAGAACATAATGGGGCATTGTGGCCAATTAAAGGTGGCTACAAATTCATTGACGCTGTTTCCACTGATAGCTGGGTTCTATAGCTCCTCCTTTTGAACTTGGGTGTGCTCTGTAGCTGCTTTGACAAAAGAATATGGCACAAGGGACACTGTGGCAGGTTCTGGGCCTTAAGAGGCCTGCAGCTTCTATTTTTGATTTCTTGCTTCTTGGAATTTCTACTATTGGAACACAACTGCCATACTTTTGAGAAGTATATGCCAAATGGAAAAGTCACACATATATAGCTGCTCTGGTTGACAGCCCCAGCTAAGCTCCCAGCCGACAGTGGCAACAACTGTCAGCCATGTGTGTGCCATCTTGGATGTCCAGACCACTAGAGCCTTCAGATGACCCCAGCCCCAGCCCCAGGCCCAAGCAATTCCCATGCATCTGAGCCCATTCAACCCACAGAACCATAAGAGGTAATAGTACACTGTTGTTTTAAGCCACTACGTTTGTTGGTTTGTTTTAAAGCCTCTAAGTTTTAGGGTGGTTTGTTACACAGCAAAAGAAAACAGGAATATATGTGGAAGGAGAGAAAGAAGACAGAATCAGGACGATATCTAGAATTCTGGTTTGGGCCCAGGGTGGAGCCAGTCACTGCTGAGATGGAGACCACGGGCAGATGAAGAGTTTGGGGGTCGGGATGGGGGAGTAAATGATCTATCATAAACTAGAAAATATATATTTTTGGAAATTCATTAAATTTTTTTCTAGAGCCTATCATGTTTTATCTTCAGCATTAGCCATCCTGATTTTAAACAGATTTATGTTTTGCCAATTCCTACCTTTAAGACCCTCTAAAATATGAACTTTAGTATCTTCTGCTATAAGAAAAGCTGTGCTTTTCAAAGGTACCAAGAGGAGCTGGTACCTATTTCATCACATTTAGTCCTTGTAGATCTAGGGATCAACTTCCAGGTCTCTTATTCATTCATCAGATATTTACTAATCACTTGCCAGGGACTCATCAGGACTCAGGGAGTTTACATTCTGATCCACAGGCAGACAAAAAACAAGCAAATGATCACCAATTTATTTTAAAAAAAGGAATGAAAGAAGTAAGCAGGGGGCTGATGGAGAATAAAAGTTGAGGTGAACCCACTTTAGATAAAGTGGTCAGGGAAGATTTTTAAGCTGAAACTTAAGGAAGTGGCGAGAACTAGCTGTGAGAAGAGGTGCAGGAGGGGAAGTGAGGGTCGGTAGCCACAGGACTGCCAAGAGTGCAAGGCCCTTGGTTGGTTAAAAGCTCCACCAGATTCTAGGAACTGAAAGACTAGTGTGTTTGGAGTGTAGTGAGCCAGAAGTATGGCAAGATGGAGCGGGAGAGGGAGAAGAGGCAGATTAAACAATACCTTTTAGGCCCTATTCAAGAATTTGCATTTTACTCTAAGTGCAAAACACAGGCAGAAGCATGAACATACTCTGATTCAAGTTTTAAGAAGATAATGGTCAGAACCCCCAGGAGGGGGAATACTGGTTGAGAAACTGTTGTGGTATCGGACAGAGAAAGACAGCCTGGACTAAGGTTCACTCTAATTTTCTTCTCCTTGGACTCTGTCTTTTCCTTTGTGAAGTGCAGGCAGAGGAACATCAGCAAACAATTATTCCCCAGGGCCAAGTATAAATAAGACTCTCTCTGGACTCCTCTTGCTTTGTGTAAAGATTTGAAACATTTTCAAGGTTGATGGTGTTTTCTACTCCTCTCCACCAACCTACTTCCCCCAACCTAAGGTTTCACACTCTACCAGGAACTGCCATCTGTGGCCTTTGATACACTGAACCAATTAGTGGCTTTTAAGCCACTGCTCCATAAACAGTATTTGTTGTCTGCCAAGTTCCTTGGCAACTGGAATAGGTGGGGTGGAATCTGGATGGACTCAATCTGTTGAAGATTAGTTCTTTTTTTTTTTTGTCCTTCTGCAGGGCCATAGGACTTATCTGCCAGCAAAACTTAACTTGAGTGTAAGGGATCAGACTGAGGAGCCTTATTAACCTTAAATTCTGTTCTCTTATCTAATACCTTTAAGTTTTTCAGTAACTCCATGTGAGTATTGATGAACTATCCTTCACTTAAGACATGGCAACATAATTCAGCTGATATGCTTAAAAGCTTCTTCAACATTCAGAGGCTGATGGCAATATGTGAAAAAGGTTCTAGCTTAAAAAAAAAGAGTCAACATTTTCAGTCAGTTCAAAAACATAGGTGACATTATAAAAGCAGCCCCAGAGAGATCCCTTGTCCCTTCCGCCACATAAGGACACAGTGAAAAGACAGGGTGAACCAGGCAACTGGTCCTCACGAGACACAACTTGACCCTGTACTTCCTAGACCCCAGAACTGTAAGAAATAAATTTCTGTTGTTTGTAAACATGTTAGATACACGTGACACCTGACTACTTAGAGAGCAACAGCAGGACTTTCTTAAGGCATCACCTGTTTAGCCAAAGAAAAGTCAGTTACACTGTTACACAATCTGTTCAGTAGTCTAGTAACTCTGCACTTGATTTTTGTCTACTTGTAAAAATTCATTTGGTCACTAATGTATACAAATCCAATTAAGATTGAATGTAGGGACTTCCCTGGTGGCCCAGTGGTTGGGACTTCACCTTCTAACTAGGGGGTGCAATCTCTGGTCAGGGAGCTAAGATCCCGCATGCCTCCTGGCTAAAAACCCAAAACATAAAACAGAAGCAATATTGTAACAAATTCAATAAAGACTTTAAAAATGGTCCACATCAAAAACATTAAAAAAAAAAAAAAAGATTGTAAACTTAAACAGCTTTCTTCTCCCTCCCCCCCCCCAAAAAAAAGGTCCATCGTCCAATATAATATACCTTCTTAACCTCTAGTTAGGGGTGAAGAAACATTGTAAAAACTTGTTACATTCTTTCCTGAATCAGAGTGACTTAAACATGAAGGAAGGCAGATCCGTCTACCAAGATTCACTTTATGCTATGATGCTATTCATAATAGCACTTATCCAGCTATGTTTGAGAGTATATCTTGAAGGAACTACCAACTCTTGTCTGCTGAGTATGCAGACCTATCACAGGCTGAAAACACAGGTTGTCAAGGCCTTTAGGAAAATCACTTTTCTAGAAGGTCTGTATAGGGGCTACTCTCTTGTTGAGAACACAAGCCACTACTTACACCTCACCCAGAGCTGGAGATGCCAAATAGAATCCTAAAAAAAGGTGTGTGTGTTTGGAGGGCCGGGCGGTCAGGGGTAGAGGGAATGGAAGGCAAACAGGGACTCTTTTCTGCTACACTCATGGCGTAAACCAACGCACATCCTGGTCAGCTATTTTTACAGCTGGTTTAAGTTATAGCCCTCAGTAGGCGCAGACCTGCTTCCAATCAAATCTGGCCTTCCCCTGCATGCGAAAGGTTACTTTTTAAAAGGAAGGTTTTTGTTCGTTTTTCGTTTTTTAAAATTCGTCTACATTTCCTAAGGCTGCACAAGGGGCAATGCATCAAGCAAGGACGACATAGGGCGGGAAGAAAGAGAAAACAGTGATTTCTGAATTCCTTAAAATATGTTGGGTCCATTTTCCTTCAGGAAAGCGAGGCAGGATAGCAAGAAAAGCAAGAGAAGTTGCAAAAGACCAGCCTAGGCGCGCCGTAGGGTCGCAGGGGGCTGAGCCGCAGCCAGGGTCAGTCCACTTGGCGTCAGCTCCGGGTCTGCGGGTCCCGGGGCGGCCGCCCGCTGTCCTGGCCCAAAGTCCAAGGGCGGCGGCAAGGCTCAAGGCCCAGGGCGCGCCTCAGCTCCCGCTGGGCGGCGGGAATAACGAACTGGACAGCTGCCCCCAGGCCGCAAGCACGCTCCCGTCCCTGCCCTCGGGGGCCAGCGCGCGACCGCCTCCGCCCCCAACCACGGTGGCAGCGCGCCGCGTGGAGAGCCGGAATCCACAAGGGGCACGGCCCGCCCTCTTCTCGCGAGAGGTAGGAAAGGAAGAAGGTTGGGCGGGCGACGGGGACCTAGCCAATGAGCGAGCGGGAAGGGCGTGATCGACGGCCTCCTCTAAGCCCCGCCCCGGCTGCAGAGGCCCTGGTCGCCGCCCGCCTCTTCTTTTCTCCCTCCCTGCCCTCCCTTCCTTCCCCGCCCCGCTCTTCTCTTTCCGTCTGAGGTGGCGGCCAGCTGCCTCCTCGCCAGCTCTGTTTTCCCTCTGCTCCCGCTTCCCTTTTCCCTTGTGCCCGGGCCCGGCCTGAGCGTTTCCTCCGCCTCCTCAGGGTGGCCGCCTAGCTCCCGACCCCTAGAGTCCTGCGCCTTTTCTTTTCTCTGGGCTTCCGTCCGCGCCCGGCCCCGCCATGAATGAGGAGTACGACGTGATCGTGCTGGGCACCGGCCTGACGGTGAGGCCCGGCGGGGAGGGGCGGGGGTCCCGGGTCGGGAGGGGGGCGGCCGCACGCCCTGCCCAGCCCCCTTTTCCCCATCCCTGCAGGCCGCGCCGCGCCTCGCCTCGCGTCTCCTCCGAGGGTCTCCGGGTGGGGCCGGTTTCCGCCGCCGTCTCGGGCCGCGCTCTGGAGCGGAGGCGGGCCGGGCCTGCGGCGGGGCCTGCGGGCCGGGCGGCGCGTCTGGACGGGGAGAGACACCGGGGGATGGAAAGCCCGGTCGGGCAGGTGCTTGGGCGGGTCGTGACGGCCGAGTAAGAGTAGGTGGGAAACGAGAGTCCGCTCTGCTGTAGCAGAGGCCGGAAAAGCCCGGATTGGTGTATTGATGCGTCTCCCTTACGGGTTGACGGCCTCTCGCGATTGGAAACGGAAAAGCAGCCGGCGCAGTGGGGGAGGGTGGAGGCCAATCACAGTGGCATTTCCTACTTAGACTTCATCCTCTACTACTAGTCAGTGTCGGTGACGAGTCACTGGATAATCACTGTTTGGTAGGTAATTAAGTTCAATGAACTTATATTTTTGGAGAAAATTAGATTTCTTATCCTCCTCCCCCACTCCAGGTGAGAAGCATTATCCTTTCCTTTTAACCACCCTCCCATCCCACTTGAGCAACTGTAGAATTGGAAATGAGTTTTCTCAAAATTTGTCTAGTCCTTTCTCACCTGGCCTTTGCCATCTTTTCCTTCTGTGTGGTCTGTCCTTGCCTCCATTGTCTCTTCTGGAGGCTTTCCCCTGAGAAAGAGGTTGGTGATGGGGTGCTAGAGGCCAGGTTCTGTACTAGTGCATGGTGTGCGTAATACCATGGTAAATATATTTTCCTGGTTGTCTGCTTAGAGAACTTTAGATAATATTCTGCAAATAATGCAGGCAGATGTTTTACTTCTTTTTGTGCTTTTAAAAGAAAATGAGGACTATTCATCTTGCAAAAGAATTCCATTTGAAGAGAGGACCATTTCCGTTATCAAAAGTTTTTTGGAAATTTGAAATTCTGACATTGGGTTGCTTTGTTTTATAAGATGAATACTGATTTTGATCTTGTGTATCCCATATAAACTGATCGCAAAGTCCGGAGTCATTTAATGTAAACCACTACAAATTTGTTGAAATGCATTGTAATCTCCCAAGATCAAATTAACATTTTTTTCAGCTAACACTCCAAAGTAACTATTTTAGATTTCTCGGGACAAGAGAAAACTGTCAAACTTGCATTTGGCCAGTTTTTTGGGAAAAGATTGTTGGGAAGTAGAATGGCACTTTTCTGGCATGTCATTTTTCTATTTATGGTGATTTATGGTGATTGTTGGATAATACTCATTTCTGAATGCTTCATTATGTTTCAACAGTCCAGAGAAAGAAATGGGACTGGCTAGGAAATAGTACCGAATAGATGAGATTGCTTACCTAGAAAGTTATTTAGTCATTTTGAATGTGAGGTATTGGGTTGAATTTCTTTTTTTGATGGTGAGTTAGAAGACTGTTGGATGCCTAAATGAATAGCCTACCCACTGCAGGGTGGTTTTTTTCATTTTCGAAGTGCTTAATTGGGATTCTGAGCTGAGCTTATTAGTTTGGGGTGGATTTTGCCCACTGGAATGGGCCTGTTGCTGCCAGCATATTGTAAGAGCTAGTTAGTTCCACTGTTTTTCTACGGTTATTGCTGGTCTTTCAGATTTGCTCTTGATTAGGTCAGTTAAACACGGACAAATAAGTGCAGATGCTTTCTCATGCAGGTTTCTATATGCCTAGTTCAGAAGTATAACTTTTTATCAAAGAGGGCACAGTTTGTTATTTTTTTTTTTTTTTTTTTAAATTTTTATTTATTTATATTTATTTTTGGCTGTGTTGGGTCTTCGTTTCTGTGCGAGGGCTTTCTCTAGTTGTGGCAAGCGGGGGCCACTCTTCATCGCGGTGCGCGGGCCTCTCACTGTCGCGGCCTCTCTTGTTGCCGAGCACAAGCTCCAGACGCGCAGGCTCAGTAGTTGTGGCTCACGGGCCTAGTTGCTCCGCGGCATGTGGGATCTTCCCAGGCCAGGGCTCGAACCCGTGTCTCCTGCATTGGCAGGCAGATTCTCAACTGCTGCGCCACCAGGGAAGCCCAAGAGGGCACAGTTTTATTGCATAACAACCAAGTTAAGATAATGCACCTTATTTAAATTTTCATTTGGATCAATTGTGACCTTTTTGGTGAATGATAGATGCATACTTAACTAGCAATCAGATAAATTTCTGCTGTCATTTATTATTTATTTATTTTTGGCTGCATTGGGTCTTCGTTGCTGCACGCCGGCTTTCTCTAGTTGTGGCGGGGCGGGGCTACTCTTTCTTGCGGTGTGAGGGCTTCTCATTGCGGTGGCTTCTCTTGTTGCGGAGCACGGGCTCTAGGCGTACGAGCTTCAGTAGTTGTGGCCCGCGGGCTCTAGAGCGCAGGCTCAGTAGTTGTGGCGCACGGGCTTAGTTGCTCCGCGGCATGTGGGATCTTCCCGGACCAGGGCTCGAACCCGTGTACCCTGCGTTGGCAGGCGGATTCTTAACCACTGCGCTACCAGGGAAGTCCCGGGATGATTTTGATAGTGATAAAATCTTATACCCTCATTTTTAGTGATACAGGGACTTTGATTACTTAAATGAAGAGATCACCAAAGTTAAAAAGCCTCAAATTATAATTAATTTTGAGTATTTGGTGTGAACATACCATTTACTTAATTTTTGATTTATAAATATTTAGTGCCTGAGATTTAAGAACCTTAAAACAGGTGTGTGCTATCAGTTGTGGGTACCAAATACTGCATGATGCCTGTGTGTCTGCATTTTTTAGTGTGATTAACTCGTTACTTTTAATATAAAGTGTAAGGAAGTGTTGGGGTTTCTCTGTGTTGCCTAATGTTGTCACTGTTTTGTATCGATTGTTACATCTAAAATAAGGTCATAATAGTGCACAAATATTGATAGTAACTTTGATAAAGAAGGCATAAAACAATTTAGTATATACTAGAGCAAAATCTTCATTCTAAGAGAAATGGAATATTTCATATAATTGAGTTCTTTAAGGAATTGAGGGCTATCCCTTTAAACAACCATAACTTTTAGATAAAAACCTTTCAAATGATATCACAACTTTTTAAACAAACTGAAGAGCATAGTTAATGTACTTGATAACAGAGATTTCACATCAGGAGGATTAATTACTGTTATGCTATAACATAATGAAGCCATTGAGACCTAGGGAGCTTTGTAGGAACTTTGGCCTCCTTACTAAGTCCTCTTAGACTGCTCAGCTTTGGGAGTTAGTTCTACCGTCTACTTTTCATTTTTTCCTCTTTGTTTACTTTGCTGGTTAGGCTGGTGACTGTCCACAGCCTTTGACCACTTAATTTGCTGTTTCTGATTGACTTTGGGCTTGGCAATGAATTCATGAGTCTTCTCAGAAATAGTAATAAATAATAAAATAAGGGTTACTAGCTCCACAGCTGCTTGTGCTTCCCAGCAGTATTTTGTTTTGTGCTACATGGTAATTTTCGTAAGGAGTTTTGAATCGAAAAGGACACTTTAGTGATATGTAACCAGATTATTCTCAGCAGTATTTGTTTAAAACATTGTTTTTCATCCCAGCCATACTTTTCCTTCTTTATTAAAATTTTGTGACTTCAAAGAGGAGTTCTTGTACTTGATTTAAAAATCTTGAATTGCCTTTTATATTTACTCCTTGAAAATCTTTGCCATTGCTGTTAGAGTTCTGTGGACAAACAACTTTCTGTCCACTGCAGTAGTGATCATAGGACCAATGTGTGCAAATGTCTTATTTTTGGAAGGTATAAATACTATGTAGGCAGTCTGTATTTTAAATCAGCCTTAAGCATACTGGTCCAGTAGAATAGAAGTAAAATCAGACATATTTCAGCATTTCGAGGTAGTAGTGAGACATTTGGTTGGAAAGACTGCTAGGTAAACGTTTGGCTCGCATACATGATACCCTGCAGTTACCTTTATGTCCCCTCTCACAGTACCTGATTAAAGACTTAATGGAGTAATGGCCTACTCAATTTCAGTTACCTGTGACTGTTGTGCTCGATTATGGGCAATAAAAAGGCAAACACACCTGTTTATGAGTACCTTCTTCTCGTGTGGGGCTAACTATAATATGAGTTAATATGAGAAAGTACTAAGTGCCATAGGGGAATTCACACATGTGGGAATTCAGACAGGGGAATCAGAAAAACCTGCATAAAGAAGGAGTTATTAAGGTGGCTTTTAAAAATAATTGATAAGCAGGGTAGGGGGAAGGGGTATTAGATGAAGGTAATCAAAAGGAACAAACTTAAGCTATAAGATAAATAAGTACTAGGGATGTAATGTACAACATGATAAAGATAATTAACACTGCTGTATATTATGAATGAAAGTTAAGAGCGTAAATCACAAGGAAAAATTTTTTTTCCATTTCTTTAATGTTGTATCTATATGAGATGATGGATGTTCACTAAGCCTGTGGTCATCATTTCATGTTGTATGTAAATCAAATCATGCTGTACACCTTAAGTCTTTACAGTGCTGTATGTCAATTATATCTCAATAAAACTGAAAAAGTTTAAAAAATATTGGTAAGTTTTGAACATGAGGAGGAATGATTTTCTAGGCAGAGAGAGCAGTGTAAGTCAGTATTAAGAAAAGGATATATATTTAGGGGATAGGGAGTTTATTTTGTGTGAAACAGAAGGTATGAAGAGGTGTAATGGAAACAGTGTTGGAAAGAAGGTATATCACCAAGGATGCTGAAGATAGTAGGTTAAGAAGTTTGAATTTTATCTTCTTGGCCAACGAGAGAGGGTTTTGAGCAGGAATGATCTAATTAGAGCCAAATTTCAAGAAAAGTTATCTTTGACAGCTTTTAATGAGATGCATTAGAGGGACAGAGACATTTAAAGAAACACTTGTTCTGCTGAAAACTAACGTCCATTTTTATTGTGTTATTGCTGTAAGACGTATACCACTGAAATTAAATGATTTAAAAGTTTTCTAGTTAATACATTTTCTAGATAAGTAGAAAGGCACTTTTCTTTAAGATGAGTTATTAGGTACCTTGTTTTCCTGATCACATTTTTGTGTGCATTTACTTTCTGTTTCTTTCTTTTTTTTTTTTTTTTTAAATCACTCCTGAACTTTAAAATGCAGGAGGAGTTAGAGTGTTAACAGTGTTTAGTTTGGTCACTTGGAAGTTACATCAGAATTTTTTTTTTTTTTTTTTTTTTACATCAGAATATTAACGTACTCTGGTTCTATTCTCTTCCAAGCCTGAGTTGCCCTCTAAGTAGGAAGGGGGGTGGGCATTAACTTTTCCAGGATACTGGGATACTATTTAGTACCAGTGGCCTTGGCAATTCTGTTTAGGTTTGTCACAATTCATATATGGGAACACCATACAGGCTGCTTCACTACGTAAGAGGTACTTCGCCTAGTGTGTTTAGGTGCTGTCCGTTTGAGTTAGTTACTCTGATTATTGCAAACCTAGCGCTATGTGTAGGTGCTGAAGGGAAGTGAGCCTCAATATCACTGATTTGATCCTTCCTGACCATCACCCCACCCACACATCTGCACGGACTAGAATTTTGCTGCAGCTGAACTTCAAACATTTAATCTGGTTACCTCTTTATGTAGGCCAACATGAAGAGCCAGTTGGGTGGCAGATGCCATTATCTTAAAGAACTTGGATTTTGGGCCTGAGCTCAGTTTGGATGAAAGACCCACCTGAGAGTGCCAGGCATCCTGTGTGCATCATTAATGCATGTGTGCAGGCATTTGTTCACTTATTCATGCTGAGCACCTAATATGCTCTAGGCCCTAAAAATAAAAAATAAATAAGGCATAATAGCAAACAAAACACCAAAAAACCTTGGATTCGGAAGATGGTTTTACAGTTTTAGTTATTTTGGTTGTGAGTCTGTGTATTCTTATCCTGTTCAGGTCAGTTGTGGGTGAGCTCGAAATTAAGTGTGGAGCACTCTCATCTGTTAGTTTTAAAACTAATGTGTTGGTTAATATTCATTCATATATGTTTCCTGGTAAAAGTTATCAGTATTCTTGACATAGATGTTGGATGGTCCAGGTTTTCTAGTGTGAAAAAAGGAAATTCACTTAGAGTATTTTCTCTGACTTTGATGTGCTTTGCTTTTTATTCTGTATTCACCAGATAATAGTAGATTTTAATTTTGAGTTGTTAATTTGGGAAGATACTAAAATTTTGGGATCATTAATATACACTCTATACTCAGATGTGATTGGTTTTATCAGTGAATTAATGACTTCATCCCATGTTGTAAAGTAAAATTTAAAGTATTACTTTTGTGCTTCTATGTATTCTCTTGGCATTGTAAAAGCAATCTTTTATAGATGGGTTTAGAAGAATCAGTGAACCTGCAAATTATTAATTAGCTTTTAATATATTTGCTCCAAGTGATGCCTTTAAAGGTAGTTAGTATCAGCTCTTCGGACTGCTGAATCTTTATATTACTGGGTCCTTCATTAGGCCTCAGCCTTCAGTGCTTGCTTTGGAGCCATGGTCCAGTGAGTGGCTCATGCTTATTTGCAGTGGAGTATGAAAAGTTATATATAGAAGCTGTGCAACGCTCAAAGTTGCTTGCTGTGATTTTGCTTCCAAAAGTTGAACCGTGAAGTCTACTTTTGTCGACTGGAAATGTGACTATTTGGTTTTCCTCTCTTTATGTCATAATCTGTTTTTGAGATTGTAAATATTATTCTATTTTCATATAATATATTGAATCATATATTAGTGCTTCAGATTTTTTTTTTTAAGCAAGTGATTTGCTTTTGATAATATTGGAGTTAATTTTTACAGTTAAAATACTTTCAGTTCTGTTTATCAAGACCTCATTAAGAAAGTTAAAAGTCAAGCTGTGGAATAGATGAAGATATTTGCAATATATATATAACCAATAAAGCATTTTTAAATATCTAGAATATATAAGGAATTTTTATATAGCAGTAAAAAAAAGAAAGCCCACTTTAAAAATGGGCAAATAATATGAATAGGCACTTATCAAAAGAAGATACTACAATTATCAGTAAACTATGAAAAAGTGCTCAGCCTCATTATTTGTCAGGAAATGTAAATTAAACCACATCCTAACTAGAATGACTAAAATTAAAAGGCCAGAACACAAATGTTGGGCAAGGATTTGAAACAACAGACTTTCATATACTGCTGACACAGCATATGAAATTGGTACAACCATTTTGGAAAGCTGTTTGGCAGTATCTGTACTCTCCTTGATATCTATCCAACAAGTGCATACATAAAAGACACATTGAGAATGTTTATAGAGCATTATTTATAACAGCTCCAAACTGGAAATGATCCCAATGTCCACCTGTAATAGAATGGATAAATAAGTTGTGGAATATCTGTGCGGAGTATTCATTCAAAAGACTCCTATGGCTTTGTTACCCGCGGTGTGGTCCATGGATCAACTGCTTCTGCAACACCTGAGAACTTACTAGAGGTGCAGATGGTTACACCCCTCACCCCAGATACACTGAATCAAAATCTACAGTTTAACATGATCCCCAGGTGTTTAATAAAGTTTGAGCAGCACTGCTTTACTAGTGGTTCTTGAAACTGGTCCTGGACCAGCAGTATTCTCACCTGGGAACTGGTGAGAAATGCAGATTCTCAGGCTCCACCGCAGACCTGCTGACTCAGAAGCTTTGGGGGTGGGGCCCTGCGTTCTGTTTTAGCAGGCTGTCCCGGTGATGTGGATGCAAAGTAAAGTTTCAGAATCTGCTTAGAATTTACATTTCTAACAAGTTCACAGGTGATACCAAATCAGGAGCTCTCTTTGAGATCCACTGTTGTTGGTAGGGCTAGGCAAACCTGTAAAAGTCCACAGGTTTTTCAGACCACGTGGTCTTTGTCACAGCTACAGTACCACTGTGGTACAGTGAAAACAGCTAATATGTAAATGAATGGGCATGGGTGTTTACCGTTAAAACTTTATTTACAAATCCAGCCTGCAGGCTGGATTTGGCTCCTGTACTTTAGAGACCCCTGCTGTATAGCAGTGAGAGTAAGAAAATTTCTATTGCAAACAAAACATGGATGAATCTTGTAAACGTATGTTGACTAAAAGGTGTATACAAGAAGTGTATACTACAGGATTCCATTTATTCAGAGTTCAAAAACAGGTAGAAAAATCTTTGCTCTTAAAAGTCATGAGCATGGCTGGGGCTGAGGAGTGGTTATGGCTGGAGGTGGCCTGGAGTGCTCATTATGTTTCTTGATTTAAAGGAATGATGCACCCTCTTGGAGTAAACTTTGAACCTGACAGTAACTAATTTAAAATATTTTTAAAATATTAAAATGAATAGTACATTATGGAGGAGAATTTGAGATATGTATGAATTTTTGAAAGTAAAGATTTCAGAGTCAGGCTTTAGGGGGATGAGCTTGTTCTCTGTTGTCTGGAGTCTTGGATAAATTTGAGAAGCACTAGGATTTATAAAGTTACAGAGAATTTCCTTTGTCATTTAAAAAAATAAAGCTCTTATCACCTAAACTCTGGTATAACGGTTCTGGGTGAATCAATATCCCATCTCTGTGTGTCTTCTCATTAATCCATTAATTGGATTGACTTTCTTGACTGCTCCGCCACCCCGTCTTGATTTGGTATGTCTTAGTATATTCACGCTTTGTTTACCTTTTTACTGAGAGTGATGGTTTATAATCCTCTGTTGATTGTCAGTTGATTAATGGTTATCTTGGATGCTTCATTTAGGGCTCTAGTTCTCAAACTCTTGGTCTCAGGATCTATTTACACTCTTAAAAATTGAGGTCCCTGAAGAGCTTTTGCTTGTAAGAGTATCTATCAATATTTATCCTATTAGAAATCAATGCTGAGAAATTAAAAAATGGTTTTTATTAATTCACTTAAAGATAACGGTGATAAACTCATTACATGTTAACGTGAATAACAATTATTTGGCGTATAACTGTGTTTTCCAAAACAAAAAAATTTCTGAGGAGAGTATGGTTGTTTTACATTTTCTGCACATCTCTTTAATATCGAGTTTAAAAGATAGCCGATTCTTATCTGCTTTGGTGTTCAGTCTTTCATAATTTTTGTCATAGCTGAAGTATATGAAGAAAATCAGGCTTTAGACAGATGTGTAGTTGGAAAAAGGAGTATTTTAATAGCCTTTCAGATTGTTGTGGGTATCCTTTTATAATTTACACCTAAACACAAGTGGCAGGGTATTTTTAAAGATTAATTGCAATATGAAATTTGAAACCACATCAGTGAACATTTCTTATTCCGTTACATTAAAATCCGTTAATCTAGCTTGCACTTTGAATTTCTCGTTTAACCTCCTGTATGATTTTGTAACATCATTCATTGGTCACTTGGGAAAGTACTGTTTTACTTAGTAATGCAGGTCTTCTGAATTGTTGACACATTTCATTATGCCATATCAAAAGCTCATATTTGTTAATATCACTGATGTTGTCTGAAAAGTCCTTTAAGTATTGGGGATCTGATGTACCCATGGTGGTGGATATAAGCTTTCCAAAATTCAAATTTTCATTCAAAAATATTTTTTTAATACATTTTATTTATTTATTTTTAACATTTGGCTGTGTTGGGTCTTCGTTGCTGCACGCGGGCTTTCTCTAGTTGTGGCGAGCAGGGGCTACTCTTGGTTGCACCGGCTTCTCATTGCGGTGGCTTCTCTTGTAGAGCACGGGCTCTAGGTGTGTGGGCTTCAGTAGTAGTGGCACATGGGCTCAGTAGTTGTGGCTCGTGGGCTGTAGAGCACAGG
Source organism: Balaenoptera ricei (assembly GCF_028023285.1). Classification (NCBI taxonomy): domain Eukaryota; kingdom Metazoa; phylum Chordata; class Mammalia; order Artiodactyla; family Balaenopteridae; genus Balaenoptera; species Balaenoptera ricei. The sequence continues at coordinate 25,944,738 of NC_082640.1, forward strand.
CTCAGTAGTTGTGGCACATGGGCTTAGTTGCTCTGTGGCATGTGGGATCTTCCCGGACCAGGGATCGAACCTGTGTCCTCTGCATTGGCAGGCGGATTCTTAACCACTGCGCCACCAGGGAAGTCCCTCATTCAGAATTTTGACTTATCATTTTTGGCAACAAATACTGTTGGTTATTTTCCTTGACATTCATTTTTGAGAAAATGTCTGCCGAAATCCTAAGTCTGAGTAATCATAGTTTGTCAGTTATTTTTCCAATTAAAAATGATGATCCATGGGGCTTCCCTGGTGGCGCAGTGGTTAAGAATCCTCCTGCCAATGCAGGGGACACGGGTTTGAGCCCTGGTCCGGGAAGATCCCACATGCCGCGGAGCAACTAAGCCCGTGAGCCACAACTACTGAGCCTGCATGCTACAAGTACTGAAGCCCGCGCACCGCAACGAAGAGTAGCCCCTGCTCGCTGCAACTAGAGAAAGCCCGCGCGCAGTAACAAAGACCCAATACAGCCAAAAATAAATAAATAAAAATAAATACATTAAAAAAAAAGATGATCCATGAAAAAAGTAGCTAGATCAGCTTACAAATCAGTCGCACAAAAGGCCTTCCTTGAGCCAGAATTGCTTTTATGTGAACTTCCCGTTTTGCTACACAGGATATTTAAAAGATGGGTGTTCAGGGATGTTGTTAACAGAGGTGATTTTTAATGCTTCATCAAGGATAGTCTTAAGTGAAACTGGCCTTGTTTTTTTAAACCATGAGTGCCTTGTGGTGAAGAATATAATGACTAGTGCAGTTGGAGCCACCGCCTTAATTTGTTTTATCCACCATTGATCTTGCGCTGTCAGTGCAAGTGTAACACAGTGGGAAAAAATGAATAATGTCTTAGTGTTATTATGAAAATAGTTTAAACCTTGGGACTCAGAGGGGCCACAGAACACACTTTGAACCCTGGTTGCTTTAGGGCTTTGTCCTTAAAAATTACATCATATATTGCATATACATAAGTATTAATTACTAAAAGAATGTTTAATGACAGGCTTGTAAAAATTATCTGTTTGAAACATGCAGTAGCATTTTCCTTCCTTTGAAGATACTTACGCTTTCCCTGTAGGAATGTATCCTGTCAGGTATAATGTCAGTGAATGGAAAGAAAGTTCTTCACATGGATAGAAACCCATATTATGGAGGAGAGAGTGCATCTATAACACCGCTGGAAGATGTAAGTATTAAAATAAATTAATGTCCCTTTTGTACTTTGAGTCTTTTACTTGTGAATCTCTACTTTTTTATAGATGGTTTTAATTTTGTTTTATTAAATAGATTATCTGTAACATCATAATTTTCAGGAGCTCCTAGTTTGGGGCTTGTAGAAATTTAAATTGTGATTTTTGTTGCCATCTGGAGCAGTTATCTGTTCTCTCTCGAAGTTAATAGAGTGTAGACTTGACAGGGTGCATGGAGGGTACCTTTTGATGAAGACCTAACATACGCCAGGCACAGTGCCAGTGCTTTCCGCATAGTCTTAGTTATCTTCCCAGTCACTCAAAGAGATTTTATCCCCATTTTTTAGATGGCAAAATAGTTTCTGTGGGCTTAAGATCACGGAGACGGGCTGATAACCCAGGTTATATGATTCCAAAGCTTAGTTCCTTTTTCTTTTAACTTATTTTATTGAAGTACAGTTGATTTACAATGTTATGTTAATTTCTGCTGTACAGCAAAGTGATTCAGTTATACATACATATATATATTCTTTTTAAAAATTTATTTATTTTATTTACATTTATTTTTGTCTGCATTGGGTCTTTGTTGCTGCATGCAGGCTTTCTCTAGTTGCGGCGAGCAGGGGCTACTCTTCGTTGTGGAGCGCGGGTTTCTCATTGTGGTGGCTTCTCTTGTTGCTGAGCACGGGCTCTAGGTGCACGGGCTTCAGTAGTTGTGGCTCGTGGGCTCTAGAGCACAGGCTCCGTAGTTGTGGCACGTGGGCTTAGTTGCTCCGCGGCATGTGGGATCTTCCCAGACCAGGGCTTGAACCCGTGTCCACTGCATTGGCAAGCGGATTCTTAACCACTGTGCCACCAGGGAAGCCCTGTATATATTCTTTTTCATATTCTTTTCCATTATGGTTTTTCACAGGATATTGAATATAGTTCCCTGTGCCATACAGTAGGACCTTATTGTTTGTCCGTTCTATATATCATAGTTTGCATCTGCTAATCCCAAAGTTGCACTCCATCTCTCCCGCAGCTTCCCTCCCCGTTGGCAACCACAAGTCTGTTCTCTGTGTCTGTGAGTCTGTTTCTGTTTTGTAGATAGGTTCATTTGTGTCATATTTTAGATTCCACATATAAGTGATATCATGTGGTATTTCTTTCTCTTTCTGATTTATTTCACTTAGTATGATAATCTCTAGGTCCACCATGTTGCTGCAAATGGCATTATTTCATTCTTTGTTTATGGCTGAGTAGTAGTCCATTGCATATATGTACCACATCTTTATCCATTCCTCTGTTGATGGATATTTAGGTGTTTCCATGTCAAAGCTTAGTTCCTTTTGCTATACTCCATGCTTCCTACTTCTTTAGAAAATGAGCACATGAAGCATTTCCAAAGTGTGTTTTACTAAGTATATTTATTTCTCTGTGTGGGGTTTGTTCACCATCCACGTGTATAAATCTGAGCTGTACTGTGCTTTATAGGAGATATATAGATATTGTCAGTTACTTTTAAAATAGTGACTTTGATGAAATAAACTTAATGTTTATATCAAAAAGCTTTTTTCTCTATATTCAGGCATATAGGAAAGTTGAAAGAATAATACCAGTGGAATATTTTTTTGCTTCATGTCTGTTTGTGTTATTGGTTTTAAACCATTGAAAGTAATAGACATGATCCTTGACCTAAATATTTCAGCATTCATCTGTGAAGAGCAACATTCTCCAACATAATCATAATACCGTTATCACACTTAAGAAAATTAACCATAATATCCAGACTATATTCAAATTCCCCAGTGATCCCAAGAATGTTGTATATTGCTGTGTAGGAGTGGTTTGTTTTCTTTTTTTTTAAACTAGTTTAAGCATTGCCTTTTGTGTTGTTTCCCTTTATTCTCTTAATCTACAAAAGTCTCGCCACCTCTTTTCTTTTGGGCAGTCTAGGCCAGTTTATAAGAAGGTATTGTTGGGCACTTCATACTGCATCCCATCAGGAGGCACAGTGCCTGCATCAGCATCACTGTTCATGATGCTCAATTTGACCTGGTTGAGGTGGTGACCACTGACCTCTCCATCGTAAATCATCTGTGGAGCAATGCACTGGCGTCATTCTTTCTTCACCTAGTATATTGATTAGCCTAGTGTTAAGTAAGATGAGCAAGCTGTCCTCTTTTTTTTTTTTTTAATTTAATTTTTATTTTATATTGGAGTATAGTTGCTTTATAATGTGTTAGTTTCAGGTGTATAGCTAAGTGATTTAGTTATACATATACATATATCCATTCTTTTTCAGATTCCTTTCCCATATAGCTTATTATAGAATACTGAGTAGAGTTCCCTGTGCTGTATAGTAGGTCCTTGTTGATTATCTGTTTTATATATAATGGTGTGTGTATGTTAATCACAAACTCCTAGTTTATCCCTCCCCTGCATGTTTCTCCTGTGTTAACCATAAGTTTGTTTTCGAAATCTGTGAGTCTGTTTCTGTGTTGTGAATAAGTTCATTTGTATCATTTTTTCTTTAGATTCCACATGTAAGTGATATCATATGGTATTTGTCTTCCTCTACTGACTTACTTCACTTAGTATGATAATCTCTAGGTCCACCCATGTTGCTGCAAATGACATTACTTCATTCCATTTTACGGCTGAGTAATATTCCATTGTATATATGTACCATATCTTCTTTATCCATTCCTCTGGTGATGGACATTTAGGTTGCTTCCATGTCTTGGTTATTGTAAATAGTGCTGCAATGAACATTGGGGTGCATGTATCTTTTTGAATTATGGTTTTCTTCACATATATGCCCAGGAGTGGGATTGCTGGATTATATGGTAGCTCTCTTTTTAGATTTTTAAGGAAGCTCCATACTGTTCTCCATAGTGGCTACACCAGTTTACATTCCCACCAACAGTGTAGGAGGGTTCCCTTTTCTCCACACCCTCTCCAGCATTTATTGTTTGTAGACTTTTTGATGATGGCCATTCTTACTGGTGTGAGGTGATTTGCATTTCTCTAATAATTAGTGATGTTGAGCATTTTTTCATGTGTTTTTTGGCCATATATATGTCTTCTTTGTAGAAATGTCTGTTTAGATCTTTTGCCCATTTTTTGACTCGGTTGTGTACTCTGTCTTTTTTAATGTACTCAAGAACTTGGGGGTTTTTATTGAGTGAATATATACCACCTTTGCTTGTTCTGTTCCACCTTAGCAATGGAACTCATGAGTTTGAATGAATATTAAATTTTAAGCTGCAAGCTGCTTTTAGAGCCTCAAACTCATGTAAATTATAAATTAACTGGAACTAATTTTAATTGTTTTTTCTGATTTGAATAATCCAAAATTTATTTTTAACTCCCTACGTAACCACAGAAGCAAAATTAAGCCTTTGTTAGCTTTTTATTCAATAGAGAATGAGTTTAAATGATTTCTACAAATAGTAAGGGATGTATCTACAAAACTAGTACATAACAAATAGTTTGTTTTGTATTCCTGCTAGTTAAAAGCAAACACATACCACCTCTGCAGTATTTATTTTGGCATTCATGAGTTGAGTAATATATTTAATTTACATATGTATTGGAATAGTGCTAAATGTTCTGATTAAAAATGAAATGCACTTGTACTTTACCTCATGTTGGTGGTATTTAGTTACACCAAAATCACTTCATCAAAAAATAGTTGTGCAATGAAAGTTAAATTTTGTTACATTATGGGTGTTTTTTGTTTTGGTTTTAGTTATACAAAAGATTTAAAATACCTGGAGCACCACCAGCATCAATGGGGAGAGGAAGAGACTGGAATGTTGACTTAATTCCCAAGTTCCTTATGGCGAATGGTAAAGAATTCCAACTTAAATTTATGATAGTACGTTGAATCCGATTTGAAAGTAGAAAGTAACTGTTGACAGAGAGTGTTATTCCGGGTATGTGGAAGTGGATTCCGTTGAATGGCAACGGTATGGTGAGTAATAGGGCCCATTAGAGGCATCTAGAGTCGGTAAGTTAAGAATGGAGGGAAGAGGGGGTGACTTCTTAGTAATTGGTTTTGGAGAAATAAAATTATGCTGTGGCATAATACATATCAGAATTGTAAGCATTTGTAACAGACTTTCCTCTTGATACTTTGGTGACAGTCTTAGGTAACTGGGCCTTCAGAAACAGCCATATTAATGTTTTTTTCTAGTTTGTAAGCTTTCACAGTTATTTTTTCATATTAATTTTTTCTCATTTTTTTTCTTTTTTCCTCCCGTTTTATTGAGATATAATTGACATACAGCACTGTATAAGTTTAAGGTATACAGCATAATGATTTGACGTACATGTATTGTGAAGATTACCATAGTAAGTTTAGTGAAAATCCATCATCTCATATAGATACAAAAAAGAAAAAGAAAAAAATGGTTTTTTTTCTTGTGATGAGATCTCTTAGGATCCACTCTCTTAACAACTTAGGTCCCCTTTAAATGCTGGAAGATAGGACTCACTGGCAGCTGCCTCCCTTAGATAAGGCCTCCTGAGCTCTCAAGTTCCCCTCAGCTTCCACCACTTCCTACCTTCCCTTAAGCCCAGTCCACCTTGCTCATTTCTATTACCTGCCTGGCCTCAGTAGGAAATGAGTTTGCAAACTGGTCTGTAACGTGCTAGGCTAGATAGAGAGAAAAGGACAGGCAGGTGGGTGGGTGGGGGATGGGGGGCGGTAAGCAAGTAAATGTGAGTGAGTGAACAGTGAGAGACATAAATGCTCATATTCCAGGTAGGTCCCTTAACTCAGTTAAGGAACCGATCCACACACTGTGCACACTTTCCTCACTATACATGGAACTGGGTGGAAGAGACATTTCCCAGGACAGTGTCTTCTGTTCATCAGCTCCCATGAAACAACTGGGGCACCTGACAAAGAATAAAAGGGAACTGAAAACAAATGATTGCATAATGTGTTAATGGCATTGCAGTAGTATAAAAAGTGTGACTTTTTTCAAATAATTATCATAATCAAGTTATATTAAAAGAAAAATTCCTACAAAGGCAATAATTTTGGTGTGCGCAGAATTCCAATCTCAAATCTTAACTTTTGGTAAATAAATACTAATAACGTCTTTGTGGCTGCTCTCAAATGTATGCCAATCAGAAGATCTTCTTGAGGTTCATTCATCAGTAGAAACATGGACACATCTCACTGTAATGCGGCAGAAATGGCAGCTGTGAAGTCATAAATACGGCCTCAGGTGGCCCCAAGGAACACTGCAGTGGTAGAGTGGATCCACCCTCCTGGTCGGCGACCATGGCTTTCAGCAGGGCTCATATCACAGAACAGAGGGCTCAGGCACTGGGGGTACTTGGAGATCATCTGATGATTCACTTTGCCTCACGGAGCACAAAGAGTAAGAAGAAACTGGATTCAATATGCTCTAGTGGGCTTTTTCTTTTCTTTTTGCGGGGGAGGGGGTCTTTTGTGTGCTTTAAAAATAATGTGAAGTCCCTAGGTAACACCAAAGAGCTCAGTGAAGTCTGAATCATCTGACACTGTTCAATATACATGAAACTTTAAGACAGCTGAGTGGATTTATTTCTGTACATCCTTTTGAGAATCACTAATATTACTGGTTCATACTTGTGGGTCATTTCTGTTAGGAAATTTTTTAAAGGTATATGAAGGCAGTGAGTAGAAAAGGAAATAAGGCCAAGGCAGAGAGAAGGAGGTGGAAGAGGCGAGGAAACGGAGGGAAGTAATGCCGTAAGACTTTGCAAAGTTCAGTCCATGGACTAAGGGACACTTGGGAGCTGGTTGGAAATGCAGAATCTCGGGCGCTACCTACACCTATGCAAGCAAAATTTGTATTTTAATAAGATCCCTGGGCAATTCCTAAGCAGAATGACGTTTGAGAAGCACTGCCTTAACAGTCCATTGCAGGCTCTTTAATGTCAGAAAAAGATGAGATACGGTGAGAAAACTTCACAAAATGTCTTTACCTGGGCGACCCCAGACCACCTACAAAACCTGTCTGAGCTTCATTTCCTTATCTGTAAAATGGAGATGATAATAATAGTAATATGATAGGGTGGTTCTGAGGACTGAGGGAGTTGTTAAATAACCCTTTCAAAGGTCTTGGCATAGAATAAGTAATGGATGTTCATTAGATTTTTGTTTTTAAAACGCATCACGGTATTTTCTTAGTTCCTGGTTTAATGGGTATATTATTTTAGAACATTATAATTTTAGCTGTTGAATTTTTTGAAACTTTTTTTTCCCTAGGCAAACTAATAAACTAATCCTTAACACAAACTAGAAATTTAAAATATACTCTTTTTCTCATATTTTTAATTAGAGGAGTATCTTTAAATTGCTGTGATTTTTAGCATCTTTTTCTGAGATGACGTTGAAAAACTAAATTGTAAGTATAAGTCTATTTATGTCCCATGAAATAAAGTATGTACCACCCTTTCCCCCTTTTTGAATTTATGTTCTATAATTTGGGAATATGTTCAATGGAAAGATCCTATTGGAATTTTCTCTGAAATTTGAAGTTAAATCACTGAATTATCTTGAGGTTAATTGTAAACACAAAATTTTTATTATATAAATGATAAAATTATTTAATTAAAATTAGAAAACACAGATAAGCAGAAAGGAAATAAAATTTTCATAACCAGAATCTTATTGTTTAGAATCATGGTTCATATTCTGGTGTATCACCTGCCAGTTTCCCCCCCACCTCTTCCCAGATAACATGTTTTTCAGTCAGTATACTGTGAACATTTAAAGGAGAGAGGGAGGGATGGAACCAGGGGCTGGATGGGATGATAAATCTCATTGTATACTCCTGGAAGTGTAGTATGGGGATAAAGGCAGTAATTTTCTTTCTTTCTTTTTTAAAAAATATTTATTTATTTATTTGCTTGTGCCGGGTATTAGTTGTGGCAGGTGGGCTCCTTAGTTTCCGTTCATGGGCTCCTTAGTTGTGGCATGCGAACTCTTAGTTGCGGCATGCATGTGGGATCTAGTTCCCTGACCAGGGATCGAACCCGGGCCCCCTGCCTTGGGAGCGCGGAGTCTTATCCACTGCACCACCAGGGAAGTCCCTAAAGGCAGTAATTTTTTAAGGCTTTTTCCTTTATATTGCCAGATTTTACTTTCACCAGTAGACTGAGGCTGCCCCTTTCCCAGTACCTTTGCCACTCCCAGATATTATTCATTTTAGTTTTTGTGATTTTGTCATACTAGAAGACAAAATAGTGGATTTTTAAAATATGTCTACTTACTAGAGGGTGAAATGATTTCTAGAGTTACTGGCTTTCATGTTCCTTAATGAACTGGCCAGTCTTTCGCTTTGCACATTTTTCTGTTGACGTTTTTGTGTTTTTCCTTACTGATGTAAAAGAGCTTATTATAACAGCTGTTAAATGCCCTTATTTATTTATTTATTTATGGCTGTGTTGGGTCTTCGTTTCTGTGCGAGGGCTTTCTCTAGTTGCGGCAAGTGGGGGCCACTCTTCATCGCGGCGCGCGGGCCTCTCATTATCGCGGCCTCTCTTGTTGTGGAGCACAGGCTCCAGACGTGCAGGCTCAGTAATTGTGGCTCACGGGCCTAGTTGCTCCGTGGCATGTGGGATCTTCCCAGACCAGGGCTCGAACTCGTGTTCCCTGCATTGGCAGGCAGATTCTCAACCACTGCGCCACCAGGGAAGCCCCTAAATGCCCTTTTGAAGTATGTTGAAAGTATCTTTTCCAGTTTGTGATTGGCATTATATATAACTCTTGTGGGTTTTTTTTTTTCTGTACAAAAGCTTTTATTTTTCACACATTCGTTGGTTGAGCTTTCTTTTATTGGTTTTGATTTGGAAGGCTATGTTTAAAATTTTTCTCTCTACCTCAAGTTTATAAAAATACTAATATCTGCTTTTAATGGTATTATGGTTTCATGTTTTCACTTTATAAATAAGTTCATCTATTTTGTTTTGTTTTTTTGTCAGAGCATCTATCTTATTCCTTCATAGAACTATGAAAATATGTAACAATTTTATTTTATTAAAAAAAATTTTTTTTTGAAGTATAGTTGATTTACAATGTTGTGTTAGTTTCAGGTGTACAGCAAAGTGAATTAGTTGTACATACACATATATCACTTTTTTAGATTCTTTTCCCGTATAGGCCATTACAGAGTATTGAGTAGAGTTCCCTGTGCTATAGAGTAGGTCCTTATTAGTTATCTATTTTATATATAGTAGTGTGTTTATGTCAATCCCAATCTCCCAAGGTTCATCTATCTTAACATGAATAAATTTATCTATTTTATTACCCTGTTGTTTGAGAAGTAGAGATAGAAATTTATTTTTTCAAAATGGCTAATCAGTTGTTCCTCAACATCATTTATCTTTTCCACTTTGATTAGAAAACTTTCATCATACATTAAATTCTTTTACATGGGTCTCTATTTTTCACTGATTTATGGACTAGTTAATATACAGTATACTGAAACATTTGGCTGCATAAAGGTCTCCTCATTACTCTATTTCTTGTTCTCAAAAAGAATTTTTTTTGATTGTCCTTGTATGTTTATCCTTTCGAATGAGCTTTAAAATAATTTTGTTTGGTTTCTCAAAGAAGTTTACTGTTTCTAGTATACCAAAATTTCTTTGGTTTATCCTAGCTTTTTCTTGACCCAAAACTAGTATTCATTTTAATAAATATAAATTGAGTTAGGAACTGAAAAGCACAAATTCCTGGAGAATTTTGCCTATGAGTTGTCTCTCTTTAAAATACAGTAGGAACTTTAAAGAAACCCAAACCCATTTGCAGTAGTACTATAATTCTAAACCTCATACTTCTAATAATTATTGTGTAACTTTTACAAAAGCATGTTGAAGTTATTAACCTTGAAGTTGTAACATTTAAAAAAAGTCTAAATATGCTAAGCAATAGGTCTGCATTCTGATTGTCCTATTTAAAATATGGCTTTGGAGACTTTTCTAGGAGTTACTGGATGGTGTTAAGAAAAAATTGGAAAGCCATTAGTATTAGTAAATGTACTTTTATTTCTGCTGATTTTTGAAAGTAGTAAGATTTAAGTAACAGTTTGAATTATGTGACTCTTACAGGTCAGCTGGTTAAGATGCTGCTTTTTACAGAGGTCACTCGCTATCTGGATTTCAAAGTGACTGAAGGGAGCTTTGTTTATAAGGGAGGAAAAATCTACAAGGTTCCTTCCACTGAAGCAGAAGCCCTGGCATCTAGTAAGTAATTCTATTTTATTTTCTCAGAATATTAGGATTTTATAATGTAAAGGGATCTTAGAGATAAAATTTAAGGTCCCCTGAATTAGTCATCCACCCACTCATCCAGTCAACAAAGATTTATTGGGAGTATGTTATGTGCTAGACACTGTTCTAGGCAGTTGAGAGTACTTCAGTAAACAAGATGTTCAGAAATTCCTGCCCTTCTGAAGCCTGGAGAGGTTTTATCTTATGGAGCCTGTTGCTGGTGAAGCTGAGCCTTCACAGGTCTAGTATACTCTTTTCAGATTAATAATTCGTGAGAGTCACTGTCTCTTGGATTGTTTCCTGTGTGCTAGGCTCTGTGGGAGACACTTCACATTTGCTTTCTTACTTGACTTGTGAAGCGCTTTGTGAGGTAGGGTTTCCATTTTATAGATGAGGAAACTCAGGCCCCAAATCACATAGGTAATGAGTGGCAGGATGGCATTGAAACCCTGGTGGGACTGCTGCACAGCCCGTGAACTTCATCACCCATCTACGCTGACCTCCTTTGCTACTCTGTCCAACATGGTGTTCTGGTGGCGCTCATCCTCTAAGTGGTGCTGGTGTCATTCTCCAGCATCTCTGTTTCTAGGAATTCCCAGTGAATATGGAGTGATTTTATTTTCTGCCCCAAATTATTTCCTCTACTGGCTCATCAAAGATTTCTGCTTAACATTTTTTATTCTGAGCCTTTTAAATAGCAAACACCCCGAGAAAAGACCTTCCGTCCTTTAAGGTGTTTTTGTTGCCATGCAGAGCAGTTTAAGGAAGGATAAATTTGTATAACTAAAGGGTAGATAAGTTTTGTAGGTGCTGTAGGAGTTCAGAGGAGGGAAGGGTTTGCATTGGGAGAATAGGAAGAGTGCCAGTAAATTCTCCAGTAATTATTTTGGCATTAAGATTGGAAAAGATTTCTCACCTAGGGGTCGTCCCTGGTGGCGCAGCGGTTAAGAATCCGCCTGCCAATGCAGGGGACACGGGTTCGAGCCCTGGTCCTGGAAGATCCCACATGCCGTGGAGCAACTAAGTCCATGCACCACAGCTACTGAGCCTGAGCTCTAGAGCCCATGAGCCACAACTACTGAAGCCCGCATGCCTAGAGCCCATGCTCCACAACAAGAGAAGCCACCGCAAGGAGAAGCCCGCTCACCGCAACAAAGATTAGCCCCCGCTCGCTGAAACTAGAGAAAGCCCGTGCGCAGCAATGAAGACCCAACGCAGACCAAAAAAAAAAAAAAAATTTCTCACCTAAAAACCTAGTTTAAGTTATTTTGGCAGTTTTTCTAACTCCATTTATTTACTTCTTGCTATTAGGGGAGAAAATATTGGGCATAAAACATTGAAAGACACTAAAGCTAGAAAGTAAAAAATAGCACTAAGAATTGCGGCCAGGTTGGGAGTGACAGTTGGGTAAGGGAAGGAATGGCTTCTGATTGAATGTAGGGGAGTTCTTGGTGTGATCATGGGTTAGAAATCATTTAAAGTCTTTTCAGTGACACTGCATCTAATTTAAATAAAGTGTTTTCATAGAAATACGAGTTCAACAGTTTGAGTAGAACTCTTTTAAACAAAGTTTGGGTTTTTTAGTTTAAAATTTTTATCCTCTCTTTGAGCTCTTATCTACATTAAAAGCTTCAACCACTTCCTTCATTTAATAAAAATTGAAGGACTTACCTTAACAGTTTTATGTTTCTGTTTTTGATTTAATATTTTCAAATATGTATAACATTTATATGACTTGAAAGTCAAAATTATATTGAAAGATATATTTAGAGTCTTATCTTTGCCACTCCATTCTTTCCACTCTGATAGGTGGTCATTTTTACTGATTTCTGATTTACCCTCCTTATGTTTCTTTTTGCAAAAATAAGCAAATATATTAATGTATGTATTTTTAAGGTTAGATTTATTGAGGTTTAATTTACATACACTAGGATTTACCTATTTTAGTGTACAGTTTCATGAAGTTTTACCAATCACTACCTTATCAGCAACTGTTTTTATATTAATGGATAGGATTTTGAAGTTGGAGTGGCAGGGAAGACATTTCTAGGCAGAATGAATGAATGGGGTAGGAAAAGTGTAGAGGGTGGGAAGTTCAAGAGAAAGATAAATAAAAACAAATTATTTTATGCTTTTAATAATAGCTAACATTTTTGAACATTATGTGCAGGCATTTATGTACTAATTATTTTATGTGTATAGTCTAAGTTTATTTTATATAGTCCTTCACTACAACACTCTGAGACGTGGTGCTATTATCTATATTGACAGATGGGAACACCGAGGTATACAGGTGTGAAAGAGCCCAAAGTAGCATAGTTCATGACTAGTAAAACTAGTTTGAAGCCAGATTTGTCAGACTCAAGAACCCCACACTCTTAACCGCTGAACTATCTAGTATATAAATGTAGCTTCTCAGATATTTTAACAACTGTCACGTACACTGGAATTCCTTTTTTCTCCGTGCTACATATTTCCAGTTCCTGTGGTGGTTTCTCATATAATATGCCGCCTAGGTCTCTTGGCCACTTTTCTTTGGAAATTCTCTGATTTGCCAAGATTATCTTATATATAATAGAATTAGAGCCAGACCAGACCTGATACTCCAAGTGTTGTCTGCCCACTCAGTGTCCTTGGGACTTTTACTTTCCTAGGACAATATATTTCTATTAATGTAGCCTAAGTTTACATTGGCTTTTTTAGGAGCTGTATATACTGTTGGTTCTTGTGGTAGGTCATGATGCCAGCTAAAACCTCAAGGTTCCAATAAATATTTGTTCATTGGTCAAATGTTATTTTAGTCAAATAAATGAGAAATATATTTGGCTTCTAGAGTAATGTTGAACACAGATACTATGTTCAGAAAAGTTTGAGACATTTTCATGAATAGCTTTGAAACGTGCCCAGCAAAATCTTGTATCCTCTGTTGAATCTTTAGCTTGCTTGTTTGTTCTCACTCTTACCGCTGTGAGGCATCTGTTTGTCAGGAGCACCTTTGACATCTCAGGGCTTGTGGCCGTCAGGAGTTGGTGTGCCTGCTGCAAAGCCCAGCTGTGAACTGGGGTGGGGCTGTTTAGGTCCACTGTCGGAATGACATGTCGTGTGCCATGTTTTAGTGCTTTTCTTGTGACGTTAATTCTACTCTGATTTTTCTATTTTTTATTTTTTTATTCACTTGTCAAATCTTATACTTGTTAGTTAATTGGAACGCTTTTTTCTGTTCTCTTATTGAAACTGCTCTGGATATTGTAGCTTTATTCTGTTTTAAAAGTCTTGACGTAAGTGTCTTTTTTGGTAAATAAACCTCAGTGTGCAAGTGAATGAAGGAAAAGTAAAACCACTTGAAATGAGTGAAGGTACAACTCAGTGGACTAACTGTGAAAAAGATTTTTTCTAGTCCTTTTATCATATAATTTGAGTATTTTCTTTATATATTGTATGTCCAGTATATGAACAAGTCAACTTCTTTTATATTCAGTCCCATCAGATGTTAATTATATGGATTGAATATTTATTGAACACTTGCTATATGCCAGGTACCCTTCTAGGTTTGGGGGTAGGGAGGGTGCAACAGAAGGAAAAAAGTAAACAAAAATGCTATCCCTATTGGAGCTTCCATTAGTGGGAGACTGACTATAGATAAGTAAGGAGAAGCATTTCAGATGGTGATATAATCTGATATAAAAGCGTATCAGATGGATATGGAGATGAAAGGAGGGAGTGAGGGTGGGGCTACTGTTTTAAATAGGGTGACCAGGGAAGGCATCGTCATATAGAAGTAGCTGTTGAGAATTACATGGTAGGAAATAATATTTGAATTCGTTAAATTAGGACTTTTTCAGAATGAGCATCGGGTCTCTCACATGTTGGTAATTGCACTGGTATCTGGTTCTGACATAAAGGGATGGAGGAGCAGCTTAGAGCATCTCCTCTGTGCTGGGAGACAGGAGTCCACTGTGCTGGGAGAGTGTCCCTGTCAGGCTCAAGGCTTGGAGGAGGGAGGGAGATGAAAAGAGGGAAAGAGTGGGGAATTTAAGAATACACAGTAGATTTTCATTTTTATTTTAAGAGAAGTTATGCGATAACTCAACAATAAACTGTTGGTAAGAGCTTTAGGTTCCAACAGGCAGTGTCCACCAGAGTGACCCCCAAGTTGTAAGTGCATTGCAGTGGTGACTCGTGTTTCCTTTGGCTGTTTTACACCTTCCCCTGAAACTACACTTGTGTCTTAAGTAGGGGGCTGTGTGGTAATAGAATATTTCTTTTTAGCCTTATGCTTTTACTGTGTGTGCAGTCTGTCCATTGTTTTAAAGCTAGGTTGTAAATATTAATTTAAAAAGTTAAATGTAGTCAGCTGTCATGAATAGCCTCATGATCATTTTAATTTTCAGCTTTGTTGATTTCAGCTATAGTCTTGGGGGAAATAATGTTTAAAATATCAAAATATTCAACTGTCAACAGATATAAAAGAAATGGTTAAGCGTTTATTTTTAAAGCTATAGTTGTTTTTAAAGTAGCCGTATGGTTTAAGAAAGGGGAAGAAGGAGATGGAACCAGAAAATTTTCTTTTCCTTTGACTTTGTCTTTCTACCAGCTATCTACAGTAGCAGGGATCCTGACTCGTAGGAAGAACTGAGGGTTTCTTAGGTGGTAGTTCATAGCTTTCTCCTGATCTACTTTTTAGTGTAAAAAGCAGTGAACTGCTTATCTAGAACTTCATGAAAGTGACTGGCAGCATAACCAGCATCTAAATTTCTTTGAGGTCAAATTGTTCTTGGTATCTAAGCTGCTTTTCCATTAAATGCCAGAGTGTATCTTAGCATACAGAAAAAAAAAATGAAGTGCATTGAGAATTTTAGGCAGTTGCTGGAGTATAGATCAGAGTTGTCAAAAAAACAGATAGATAGATGCCTTCATGAATAATAGTTTTTCAAAGTCTTATTTATCTTGTACCTAATAAGAGGTATAATTATACATGTTGCATTTAATTAATTACTGGTTATAATTACTTGTAATTGTAGTGTAAAATTGAAGGCTTAATAGCTGATCTGTTGTAATTATGACAGTTTATTTTAAAGTGTTATGAAACTGTCAGTTTATTTTAAAGCAATGGCCAAACTCCCATATTTTAAATTGCACATTGCCTTAGAAGAGCCTCAGATAACATAAAATATTTAAACTTTATTTTCACATTTTCTTTTCCTCAGTGTCCTATTGTGAGTGTGTGCTTTTTGAAAAATTCTTTTTTAGGCCTAATGGGGCTGTTTGAAAAACGTCGATTCAGAAAATTCCTGGTGTATGTTGCCAACTTTGATGAGAATGATCCTAGAACTTTTGAGGGCATTGATCCTAAGAAGACGGCAATGCGAGAGGTGTATAAGAAATTTGACCTGGGCCAAGATGTTATAGATTTTACTGGTCATGCCCTGGCACTTTACAGAACTGATGAGTAAGTTTTTTGGTTTTTAGATTTATATTTTTCTTGGAATTCTTCACTGAATTTCCCAATTCTGCAGAGTGGAAATTCTAAGAAAACAAATATATAGCTCTATTATACTACCAAAGAAGAAGTTCTAACTGCAAATTAGAGTTAGAACCTTTTAAGTAAAATATGGAGATGTTGAATTAAAATCCATTCAGAAAAAGATTTTAAATTGAATATAAGAATGCAAACCGAAGCCCTTTTCTAATGGTCATTTCCTTTTGTCTAGCTATTTAGATCAACCATGTTGTGAAACCATTAATAGGATTAAACTTTACAGTGAATCTTTGGCAAGATATGGCAAAAGCCCATACCTTTATCCACTCTACGGCCTTGGAGAACTGCCACAAGGATTTGCACGGTGAGAGCCCATGTTTAATCTTTGTGCTAAATAAAACCTCACTGATCCTGAACCTCGTCTTGAACGGTAGTTTATGATATGGTTGTGGTTGTGAATAATGAGACAAGATTTGTCTGTGAGTGGTGAGGTGTTTTTTGTTTTTATTGAAGTAAAATTTATATACAGTGAAACCACAGATTTGTGGTTAAAAAAAAAATGAGTTGGACGTATATATAGACCTGTGTAACCAAAACTCCAATCTAGATGTAGAACATTTTCCTTACTCCAGAAGTTCCCTTGTATCCCCTCATAATCACCACCACCCCTGCACTGTAACAACTACATTTGTGGTTCCTATCACCATAGAACACTTTTGCTTGTTTTTGAAGTTTTATTATTTATATATGTACTCACTTTTTTAAAAAAATTATTTATTTTTTTATTTATTTATGGCTGCGTTGGGTCTTTGTTGCTGCACACGGGCTTTCTCTAGTTGCAGTGAGCAGGAGCTACTCTTTGTTGTGGTACGCGGGCTTCTCATTGTGGTGGCTTCTCTTGTTGCGGAGCATGGGCTCTAGGCGTGTGGGCTTCAGTAGTTGTGGCACGTGGGCTCAGTAGTTGTGGTTCGCGGGCTCTAGAACGCAGGCTCAGTAGCTGTGGCGCACAGGCTTAGTTGCTCTGCGGCATGTGGGATCTTCCCGGACCAGGGATTGAACCCGTGTCCCCTGCATTGGCAGGCGGATTCTTAACTACTGCGCCACCAGGGAAGTCCCTATGTACTCATTTTTATCTGGCTTTTGCTTAACAATATTTTTGAGATTCAGCCATGTTGATGCATGTGCTGTTAATTCATTTAAAAAATACTGAGTAATGTTTCATTATGTGAATTATGTGAATATACCACATTGTCCTGTTGATGGACATCTGGGTAGTTTTCAAAACGTTTTGGGGTATTATGAATGAAGCTACTATGAACTTTTGTGTAAAATTGTGTATGGACATCAGTTGTCATTCTTTCGGGTACATATCCAGGAGCGGAATTGCTGGCTGATATGGCAAGTATATGTTTAACTTGATAAGACTGCCCAACAACTTTCCAGAGTGGTTGTACCATTTTACATTCACTTAGCAGCATGTGAGAGTTCTGGTTGCTCCACATACCTGCCAACGTTTAGTATTGTCAGTCTTCTTAATTTTAACGACCCAAGTAGGTGTGAAATGCTATCTCATTATGGTTTTAATTTACATTTCCTGAGGACTAACGTTGATCACCTTTTCATGAGCTTGTTTTGTATAATTTTGTGGTGTGAGTGTTCATTTCTTTTGCACATTTTCAGAGATTGGGCTGTCTTTTTGTTTTTGATTTGTAGGCAATCTTGATGTATCCTGACTGCAAGTCTTCTGTCAGTATACGTATTATAAATGTTTCTCTTAGTCTGTGGCTTGTCTTCTGATAAGCAGAAGTTTTAAATTTTGCTAATTTACCAAAGTGGTTTTTTTTTTAATGTTTAGTGTTTTTTGGTTCCTAAGAAGCTTTGCCTACCTCAGGAGCACAAAGATACTCTCCTATGTCTTTTTCTAGAAGCTTTATAGTTTTAGCTTTGTGTTTAAATCTGTGATTCATCCTGAAATCATGTTGGTGTGTGAGGTGAGGCTTGAGGTTCACTTTTTTCTGTACTGATAATTTAGTTGTTCTAGCACCATTTGTTGTAAAGTTGTCTTGGTGCCTTTGTGAAAAATCAGTTGGCCATATACACATGTCTATTTTGTTCCAATGATCTATTTATTTTTCCTATTCCATTACTACACCATCCTGATTATTACAGTTTTTTATAGTAAGTCTTGAAATCAAGTAATATATAAATCTTTCAACTTTGTTCTTTTTCAAAATTGGTTTGTCTATTCCAGGTCCTTTGCATTTCTACATAGATTTTAGAACAAGGTATCAATTTCTTGAAAAAATTATTTGGTGTGATTTTAGTTGGGATTGAGTTAAACCTATAGATCAATTTGGGAGAGAATTATCTTAATAACATTGAGTTTTCCAGTCCGTGAACGCTGTCTCTCACCATGTATTTAGGTTTTCTTTGGTTCAGCAGTATTTTGTAGCTTTCATTATAGAGATCCAGCACTTTCTTGGTTCAAACTTATTCATAAGTATTATATGTTATTTTGATGCTGCTGTTAATGAAAGTTTCAATTTTATTTAAAGTTGTTTGCTGCTTATATACAGAAGTACAGTTGATTTTTATACTTCCTGTGACCTTGCACTTAGTCTATTTTATAGATTTCTTAGAATTTTCCTTGTACACAGTTACATCATCAGTGAATAGAGAGATTAGCTTCTTCCTGTACAACCTTTGTGTTTTTACCCTCTTGACTTTATGAACTGGCTAGTACTTCCAGAAGAATGAGGAATAGAAGTGGTGAAGATGGACATTCTTGCTTTGTTTCCAGCCTTAAGGGGAATGTTTTCAGTATTTTATTATTAAATATGTTTTCTGTAGGTTTTTTTTAATAGGCAGTTTTGTCAGATTAAATTCCGTTTTATTCATAGCTTGCTGAGAATTTTTATTATGAATGGGTGTTGACATTGAGTTAATAATGCAGACTTTCTTTATGCTATTGTGAATTTTATAGATTGATTTTTGGATATTAAATTAACCTTGCATTCTTAGAGCAAACACTACTTATTCATGATGTATTTTCCTTTTAATTTATTGTTGGATTTAATTTGCATATATGTGTGAGTATGTATGCGTTTGTGTGTGCCTGTTTGTATGTGTACATTCACACACGAGTTCTTGTGCCTATGTTCATGAAAGGTAGTGCTTTATAATTCCTGTAATATTCTTGTCTGTTTTTTTGTATCAGGGTTTAATAGACTCATAACATGAGTTGGAAGAGTTTCCTCCTACTCTGTCTTCTGAAAGAGGTTGTGAAAAATGGTATTGTGCTTAAAGGTTTGATAGAATTGACCAATGAAGCCATCAGGGCCTGTGGAACTTTTCTTATGGGAAGGCTTTTGAGTGTCAATTCATTTTCTTTTAATAGAAATAAGGCTGTTCAAATGTACTATTTCTTATTTTCAGTTGTGTTTTTCAAGGAATTTGACTATTTCAAACAAGTTCTTGAACTTTTTGACAAAAAGTTGTTCAAAATATTTCTTTATTATGTTTTTGATGTCTATAGGATCTTTAGTGAGGTTCCCATCTTCATTCTTGTGATGGATAATTTATAATTTCTCTTTTCTTGATGGGATTTCATCAATTTTATTAATCTTTTCAAAGTGCTAAATTTTTAGCTTTGTTAATTTCCTTTGTAGTTATTTTTTATTTTACTGATTTCTGTTCTTAATTTTTTCCTTTTACTTATTTGGGTTTTTATTTTCTTTTAGTTTTTAAGGTTGAAACAGAATTGATTTTATACTTTTCTTCTCTAACATAAACATTTGAAGGTCTAAATTTCCCTCTAAATATGTACCATCAAATATGGTACCCTATCTTTCCTATGATTTTTTTTTTTTCTTTGACCCTTGGGTTATTTGAAAGTATAGTATTTAATTCCTAAACATTTGAGGATTTCCCTAAATATCGTACTGACATCTAATTTAATTCCATTATGGTCAGAGAACAAACTTGTAAATTTTCAGTCTTTGAAATTAATTAAGGCATAATTTATGGCAAAATATATGATCTGTTTTAGTGAATATGCCCTTGAAAGAATTCTGCATGCATGTTCTAGAAAGGTAGCTCATAGAGTTGTTCAAATGTATATTCTTACTGATTCTTTTTCTAGTTTTGTTGCTGAGAGAGGGTCTTCTACCACAATTGTGGATTTATCTGTTTCCTACTTTAGTTCTGTCAGTTTCTACTTCAGACATTTAAAGCTCTTTTACTAGGTGATACTAATTTCTGATTACATCAAGTCTTCCTTGTCTCATACTAATATAACCATACCAACTTGTTTACTGTTTGAACAATTTTTTTTTTTCCTTTTGCTTTTAAACCCTCTGTGTCTTTATATTTAAAGTGAGTCTCTCACAGACAGCATATAGTTGAATATTGCTTTTTTATCCAATGTGACAACCTTGGCCTTTTAATGAAATTTTTTAGTCATTTATTTTTAATATAATTATTGATATGGTTGGGATTAGATCTGTTGTTTTGCTGCCCCCCCCCCCCAGGTTCCTCTTTACTTTTTTGGAATTAATCAAATATTTTCATCTTAATTGCTTAATTTTTAGCTGTGCCTTTTCATTTCTAATTTTTTAGTGCTCACTCCATAAATTATAATATCATCCTTCATTTATCACAGTTATTTGGAGTTAATACTGTCCTTTACATAAACTGTAAGAACTTTGCAACAATTTCATCCCATTTACTATTCTCCTTTGTGCTGTTGTTGCCTATATTTTAATGTCTACATACTTTATTAAACCCCACAGTACATTAGAATTTCTGCATTAAACAGTCAGTTTAAAGAAATGAAGGGAAGGAAAAATGTAATGATTTGTCCACATTTTTACCATTTTTGATGCTATTCATTTTTTCTTATAAATCCTTGTTTCCATCTGTTGTCATTTCTCTTCAGCTTTTCATTGGCATTCTTGTAGTTACTGTTGATGATCTCTCAGCTTTTGTTTATCTGAAAGTGTTACGTCACCCTCATTTTTGAAGGACTTTCGTTGGCTTAAGATTTTTTTTATTCAGCACTTTATAGCTGTTGTTACCTTCACTTGTGGCCTGCTTTGTTTATGAGAAGTTAGCTGTCAACTGTAATAAATAGTTGTTTCTGTGTTTTTGTTTTTTGTTTGTTTTTTGTTCTTCTGGTTGCTTTCAAGATTTTCTTTGTGTTTTTGGGAGTATAACTAGGATTTGCCTAGGTGTGGTTTTGCTTGGGATTTGCTGAACTGCTTGGATGTGTAAGTCAATTTTTTAGCTCAAGCTGGGAATTTTAAAATCATTATCCTCTTCAGATATTATGTCCCATTTTCTCTCTTGTCCTCTGGGACACCGATTGCTTGTATGTTAGATACTTGGTATTATTCCATAGTACAGGGGTCTCCAACCCCTGGTAAAGGTCCTCAGCCTGTTAGGAACCAGGCCGCACAGCAGGAGGTGAGTGGCGGGTGAGCGAGCGAAGCTTCATCTGCTGCTCCCCATTGCTCGCGTTACCGCCTGAACAAACTCTGCCCCCGCCCCCCCTGCCCCTGGTCTGTGGAAACACTGTCTTCCATGAAACCGGTCCCTGGTGCCAAAAAGGTTGGGGACCGCTGCCATAGGTCACTGAGGCTCTGCTCATTTTTTTGTTCATTTTGTTTATCTGTTTATGTTTCATATTGGGTAATGCGTGTTCATTTAAGTTCACTAGTTCCTTTTTCTGTTACTTCCAATAAGCTGTTAATCACATTCAGTGAGTTTTAATTTTTTAAAAAATATTTTTTCAATTGATCTAGAATTTCCATTTTTTAAATATAGTTTTCATTTTTTTGGTGAGATTTTCTGTTTATTCATTTTGACTTTCACGAATGTATAACGTTCTTTTTTTTTTAATAGATCTTTATTGGAGTATAATTGCTTCACAATACTGTGTTAGTTTCTTTTGAACAACAAAGCGAATCAGCCATATGCATACACATGTCCCCGTATCCCCTCCCTCTTGAGTCTCCCTCCCATCCTCCCTATCCCACCCCTCTAGGTCATAGCAAAGCACCGAGCCGATCTCCCTGTGTTATGCTGTTGCTTCCCACCAGCTAACTGTTTTACATTCGGTAGTGTATATGTGTCGATGCTACTCTCACTTAGCCCCAGCTTCACCCTCCGACCCCATGTCATCAAGTCCATTCTCTATGTCTACCTCTTTATTCCTGCCCTGCAACTAGGTTCATCAGTACCTTTTTTTTTTTTTTTGATTCCATATATATGCGTTAGCATACAGTATTTGTTTTTCTCTTTCTGACTTACTTCACTCTGTATGACAGACTCTGGGTCCATCCACCTCACTACAAATAACTCAATTTCGTTTTTTTTTTTTAAATTAATTAATTAATTTATTTTTGGCTGTGTTGGGTCTTCGTTTCTGTGCGAGGGCTTTCTCTAGTTGTGGCAAGTGGGGGCCACTCTTCATCGCGGTGCGCGGGCCTCTCACTATCGCGGCCTCTCTTGTTGCGGAACACAGGCTCCAGATGCACAGGCTCAGTAGTTGTGGCTCACGGGCCTAGTTGCTCCGCGGCATGTGCGATCCTCCCAGACCAGGGCTCGAACCCGTGTCCCCTGCATTAGCAGGCAGATTCTCAACCACTGCGCCACCAGGGAAGCCCAATTTCGTTTCTTTTTGTGGCTGAGTAATATTCCATTGTATATATGTGCCACATCTTCTTTATCCATTCATTTGTTGGTGGACATTTAAGTTGGTTCCACGTCCTGGCTATTGTAAATAGTGCTGCAGTGAACATTGTGGTGCATGTCTCTTTCTGAATTATGGTTTTCTCACAGTATATGCCCATTAGTGGGATTGCTGGGTCATATGGTAGTTCTATTTTTAGTTTTTTAAGGAACCTCCATACTGTTTCCCATAGAGGTTGTATCAATTTACATTCCCACCAACAGTGTAGGAGGGTTCCCTTTTCACCACACCCTTTCCAGCATTTATTGTTTCTAGCTTTTTTTGATAATGGCCATTATGTCTGGTGTGAGGTGATACCTCATTTTAGTTTTGATTTGCATTTCTCTAATAATTAGTGATGTTGAGCATCTTTTCATGTGCCTCTTGGCCATCTGTATGTCTTCCTTGGTGAAATGTCTATTTAGGTCTTTTGCCCATTTTTTAACTGGATTGTTTGTTTTTTCGATATTGAGCTCCATGAGCTGTTTGTATACTTTGAAGATTAATCCTTTGTCGGTTGTTTCATTTGCAAATATTTTCTCCTATTCTGAGAGTTGTCTTTTTGTCTTGTTTATGGTTTCCTTTGCTGTTCAAAAGCTTTTAAGTTTAATTAAGTCCCATTTGTTTGTTTATTTATTTTCTTTTTTTTTTAAACACATT
Source organism: Balaenoptera ricei (assembly GCF_028023285.1). Classification (NCBI taxonomy): domain Eukaryota; kingdom Metazoa; phylum Chordata; class Mammalia; order Artiodactyla; family Balaenopteridae; genus Balaenoptera; species Balaenoptera ricei. The sequence goes on from NC_082640.1 coordinate 25,968,088, forward strand.
TGTTTGTTTATTTATTTTTGGCTGTGTTGGGTCTTCGTTTCTGTGCGAGGGCTTTCTCTAGTTGTGGCGAGCGGGGGCCACTCTTCATCGCAGTGCATGGGCCTCTCACTATCGCGGCCTCTCTTGTTGTGGAGCACAGGCTCCAGACGCGCAGGCTCAGTAGTTGTGGCTCACGGGCCTAGTTGCTCCGCGGCATGTGGGATCTTCCCACACCAGGGCTCGAACCCGTGTCCTCTGCATTGGCAGGCGGATTCTCAACCAGTGCACCACCAGGGAAGCCCCCCATTTGTTTATTTTTGTTTTTATTTCTGTTACTCTAGGAGGTGGGTCAAAAAATAGATGTTGCTGTGGTTTATGTCAGAGTGTTTTTCCTGTTTTCCTCTAAAAGTTTTATAGTGTCTGGTCTTACATTTAAGTCTTTAATCCATTTGGAGTTTATTTTTCTGTATGGTGTCAGGTAGCGTTCTAATTTCATTCTTTTACTTGTAGCTGTCCAGTTTTCCCAGCACCACTTATTGAAGAGGCTGTCTTTTCTCCATTGTATGTTCTTGCCTCCCTTGTCGTAAATTAGGTGCCGATATGTGCGTGGGTTTATCTCTGGGCATTCTATCCTGTACCATTGATCTATATTTCTGTTTTTGTGCCAGTACCATACTGTCTAGATTATTGTAGCTTTGTGGTATAGTTTGAGGTCGTGGACCCTGATTCCTCCAACTCCATTTTCTTTCTCAAGATTGCTTTGGCTATTCGGGGTCTTTTGTGTTTCCATATGAATTGTAAGATTTTTTGTTCTAATTCTGTGAAGAATGCCATTGGTAGTTTGATAGGGATTGCATTGAAACTGTAGATTGCTTTGGGTAGTATAGTCATTTTCACAGTATTGATTGTTCCAATCCAAGAACATGGTGTGTTTCTCCATCTGTTTGTGTCATCTTTGATTTCTTTCATCAGTGTTTTATAGTTTTCTGAGTACAAGTCTTTCGCCTCCTTAGGCAGGTTTATTCCTAGGTATTTTATTCTTTTTGTTGCAGTGGTAAATGGGAATGTTTCCTTAATTTCTCTTTCTGATTTTTCGTTGTTGGTGTATAGGAATGCCAGAGATTGCTGTGCATTAATTTTGTATCCTGCAGCCTTACCAAATTCATTGATTAGTTCTAATAGTTTTCTGGTGGCATCTTTAGGATTTTCTATGTATAGTATCATGTCATTGGCAAATAGTGATAGTTTTACTTCTTCTTTTCCTATTTGTATTCCTTTTGTTTCTTTTTCTTCTCTGATTGCTGTGGCTTGGACTTCCAAAACTATGTTGAATAAGAGTGGCAAGAGTGGACATCCTTGTCGTGTTCCTGATCCTAGTGGAAATGCTTTCAGTTTTTCACCATTGAGTATGATGCTTGCTGAGGGTTTGTCATATATGGCCTTTATTATGTTGAAGTAGGTTTCCTCTATGCCCATTTTCTGGAGAGTTTTTTTTTTTTTTTTTTTTTTTTTTTTTTTTTTTTTTGTTTGTTTTTTTTTTTGTTTTTTTTTTTTTTTTTTTTTTTTTTTTTATACATTTATTTATTTATTTATTTATTTTTGGCTGTGTTGGGTTTTCGTTTCTGTGCGAGGGCTTTCTCTAGTTGCGGCAAGCGGGGGCTACTCTTCATTGCGGTGCACAGGCCTTTCACTGTCGCGGCCTCTCTTGTTGCGGGGCACAGGCTCCAGACGTGCAGGCTCAGTAGTTGTGGCTCACGGGCCCAGTTGCTCCACGGCATGTGGGATCTTCCCAGACCAGGGCTCGAACCCGTGTCCCCTGCATTGGCAGGCAGATTCTCAACCACTGCGCCACCAGGGAAGCCCTTCTGGAGAGTTTTGATCATAAATGGGTGTTGAATTTTGTCAAAGGCTTTTTCTGCATCTTTTGAGATGATCATATGGTTTTTATTCCTTAATTTGTTAATGTCGTGTATCACCTTGATTGATTTGTGTATATTGAAGAATCCTTGCATCCCTGGGATAAATCCCACTTGATCATGGTGTATGATCCTTTTAATGTGCTGTTGGATTCTGTTTGCTAGTATTTTGTTGAGGATTTTTGCATCTATGTTCATCAGTGATATTGGCCTGTAGTTTTCTTTTGTGATACCTTTTTCTGGTTTTGGTATCAGGGTGATGGTGGCTTCGTAGAATGTATTTGGGAGTGTTTCTCCATCTGCAGTTTTTTGGAAGAGTTTGAGAAGGATTGGTGTTAGCTCTTCTCTAAATGATTGATAGTATCCACCTGTGAATCCATCTGGTCCTGGACTTTTGTTTGGTGGAAGATTTTTAATTACGGTTTCAATTTCATTACTTGTGATAGGTCTGTTTATATTTTCTTATTCTTCCTGGTTCAGTCTTGGAAAACTGTACCTCTCCAAGAATTTGTCCATTTCTTCGTGGTTGTCCATTTTATTGACATATAGTTGTTTGTAGTAGTCTCTTATAATCCTGTGTATTTCTGCCGTGTCAGTTGTGTGATTTCTCCTTTTTCATTTCTAATTTTATTGATTTGCGTCTTCTCCCTTTTTTTCTTGATGAGTCTGGCTAAGGGTTTATCAATTTTGTTTATCCTCTCAAAGAACCAGCTTTTAGTTTTATTGATATTTGCTATTGTTTTTTCGTTTCTATTTCATTTATTTCTGCTCCGATCTTTATGATTTCTTTCCTTCTACTGACTTTGGGTTTTCTTTGTTCTTCTTTCCCTAGTTGTTTTAAGTGTAGGGTTAGATTGTTTATTTGAGATTTTTCTTGTTTCTTGAGGTGAGATTTAATTGCTATAAACTTCCCTCTTAGAACTCCTTTTGCTGTGTCCCATAGGTTTTGGGTGATCGTGTTTTCGTTGTCATTTGTTTCTGTGTGTCTTTTTATTTCTTCTTTGATTTCTTCAGTGATCTCTTGGTTATGTAGTAGTGCACTGTTTATCCTCCATGTATTTGTGTTTTTTACAGTTTTTTTCCTGTAATTGATTTCCAGTAGCATTGTGGTCAGAAAAGATACTTGATACGATTTCAGTTTTCTTAAATTTTCTGTGGCTTGATTTGTGACCCAAGATGTGATCTATCTTGGAGAATGTTCCATGTGCACTTGAGAAGAAAGTGTATTCTGCCACTTTTGGATGGAATGTTCTATAAATATCAATTAAGTCTATCTGGTCTGTTGTGTCATTTAAAGCTTGTGTTTCCTTATTTATTTTCATTTTGGATGATCTGTCCATTTGTAAGTGGGTTGTTAAAAGTCCCCTACTGTTGTTGTGTTACTGTCGATTTCTCCTTTCATGGTTGTTAGTATTTGCCTTATGTATTGAGGTGCTCCTATGTTGGGTGCATAAATATTTATAATTGTTATATCTTCTTCTTGGATTGATCCTTTGATCATTATGTAGTGTCCCTCCTTATCTCTTGTAACAGTCTTTATTTTAAAGTCTATTTTATCTGATACCGAGTATTGCTACTACAGTTTTCTTTTGATTTCCATTTGCGTGGAATATCTTTTTCCATCCCTTCGCTTTCAGTCTGTATGTGTCCCTGGGTCTGAAGTGGGTCTCTTATAGACAGCATATATATGGGTCTTGTTTTTGTATCCATTGAGCCAGTCTGTGTCTTTTGGTTGGGGCATTTAATCCATTTACATTCAAGGTTATTATCGATATGTATGTTCCTATTACCATTTTCTTAATTGTTTTGGGTTTGTTTTTGTGGGTCTTTTTCTTCTCTTGTGTTTCCCGCTTAGAGAAGTTCCTTTAGCATTTGTTGTAAAGCTGGTTTGGTGGTGCTGAATTCTCTTAGCTTTTGCTAGTCTGAAAAGCTTTTGACTTCTCCATCAAATCTAAATGAGATCCTTGCTGGGTAGAGTAATCTTGGTTGTAAGTTTTTCTCTTTCATCACTCTAAGTATATCCTGCCACTCTCTTCTGGCCTGCAGAGTTTCTGCTGAAAAATCAGCTGATAACCTTATGGGGATTCCTTTGTATGTTATTTTTTGTTTTTCCCTTGCTGCTTTTAATATTTTTTCTTTGAATTTAATTTTTGTTCGTTTGATTAATATGTGTCTTGGTGTGTTTTTCCGAGGGTTTATCCTGTATGGGACTTTGTGCTTCCTGAACTTGACTATTTCCTTTCCCATGTTAGGGAAGTTTTCCACTATAATCTCTTCAAATATATTCTCAGACCCTTTGTTTTTCTCTTCTTTTTCTGGGACCCCTATAATTCGAATGTTGGTGCATTTAGTGTTGTCCCAGAGGTCTCTGAGGTTGTCCTCAATTCTTTTCATTCTTTTTTCCTTATTCTGCTCCTCGGCATTTATTTCCACCATTGTCTTCCAGGTCACTTATTCGTTCTTCTGCCTCAGTTATTCTGTTATTGATTCCTTCTAGTGTATTTTTCATTTCAGTTATTGTGTTGTTCATCTCTGTTAGTTTGTTCTTTAGTTCTTCTAGATCTTTGTTAAACATTTCTTGTATTTTCTCAATCTGTGCTTCCATTTTATATCTGAGATTCTGGATCATCTTTACTATCGTTACTCTGAATTATTTTCAGGTAGATTGCTTATTTCCTCTTTATTTATTTGGTCTTGTAGGTTTTTACCTTGCTTCTTCATCTGTGACATATTTTTTTGCCATCTCCCTTTTTTTTTTTTATTTTTTGTTAGTGGGATTATGTTCCTGTTTTACTAGTTGTTTGGCCAGAAGCTTCCAACACTGGAGTTTGTAGGCTATTGGGTAGAGCTGGGTCTTGGTGCTGAGATGAGGAACTCTGTGAGACTTCACTCCAATGAATATTCCCTGGGGCCTGAGGGTCTCTGTTAGTCCAGTGGTTCGGACTCAGAGCTCCCACCACAGGAGCTTCCACCCGACCCCTGGCTCACGAATCAAGGAATCAAGATCCTGCAAGCCACGTGGGGTGGCAAAAAAAAAAGAATAACAAAGTAAAAAGTAAAATTAGACTAGGAAACTAACAGATGTATTAGAAAGAATGTAAAAATAAAAATATAGATGAATCAACAACCAGAAGGTACATCAGTACCACAATAGTAAAAAAGAGGAGGGGGGAAAAAAAAAAAAGCCAGAGGTGGAAGGGCCTTGGTTGTGGAGAGCAGGGGCCTAAACAAGGGCAAGGTTTGGGTGGTAGGTGGGGCCAATGCTCAGGACCCACAGGGCTGGAAAAGGTGCTGGGGGCTGTGAGGGGTGGGGCTTAGGCTCAAGGAACAGAAGGGGCCCAGGCGTGCCCCCCACCCCTGGTCTCAGAAGGCAGGGGACCTCACCTGGGAGCCCAGCAGGCTCCCTGTGCCTGAGTGGGCGGGGCATTGGCCCTCTGCTCCTCCTGGAGGGCCCCTCCTGCGTACCTCTCCTCTTCTCCCCTCGGCCTCCTTCCTATGCCCCCAAGGACCCATGAGACCTGGAGGGGGCTTTGGAGGGCGGGGGATCGGCCTGGGAGCTCAGCAGGCTCCCCGTGCCTGAGTGCGCGGGGTGACAGTAACCCTCTGCTCCTCACCCACTCCTCCGGAGGGCCCCTCCCGCTTGCCTCTCATGTACTCCCCTCGGCCTCCTTTCTGTGCCCTCCAGGACACATGTGGCCTGGATGGTGCTTTGGAGGTGGGGGAACCGGCTTGGGAGCTCAGCAGGCTCCCCGTGCCCGAGTGGGTGGGGCAATCGCCCTCCGCTGCTCTCCCGCTCTTCCTGGAGACTCCCTCCCACCTGCGTCTCCTGATCTCCCCAGCCTCAGGGGCGCCGATCTTGTCTGGCCTCCACTTCTCCTCCCTCCCTCTGTCCCCTTACGTCCTACTGGTTCATTATGGGGTTCCTCCTGTCTCCTGTGGGTCAGAGTCCCCCACCAGAGGCTGGCAGCCGCCCTAGTTGTGGGGAGATGCTAACTCCGTGTCTTCCCACATCGCCCTCTTGACTTCTCCCTTATAACATTCTTGAACATAGATCTTTGAACAAGGATGTTTGTCCTTGTATATATTCGTAGTAGCTGCATTTAACTCCCTGCGTATTTTAGCATCAGTAATCTGGGCATGTTTGTTTTGATCGCTCTTCCTCTTTACTTTTTTCCATTTTCTTTTTTTCCATGTGTCCAGTAATTTTTGATTGTATATTGGACATACTGATTGGTATATTGTAGAGATGCTGGATTCTTTCTGTGATGAGTGTTGATATTAGTTTTGAGTTGGCAGTTAAATTATTGGCCGTTCACCTTGAACTTTTGGAGACTTGATTTTATACTTTGTAGGTGGGGGGTCTTTTGTCTTTGGCTGAATCCTTAGTGAGGTGTGGTCTTCTGGGGTTTCATTGGAAAGCCCAAGGTATGTACCAAGTTCCTCTAATATGGCAGTTTCAGACTTCAAACTTACTTGTCCTTAAGGCCTGTAGCTGTAGTTTCTCAAGTCATTTTGCCTTTTAGCTTTTGTTTTTTGCTGGGTTCCTTGGAGTCTCTCTCCTGTGTACAAGCATTTCTGGAGTTAGTTAAGGATTTGAAGACATTTTATAATTTGGTTGCTCCCCATTTTGGAAGATTTTCTCCCACAATTTTCATCTCCTCATACAGCCCCAAACTCTACCTTATGGCACCTTAAATCAGTAAGACTGTGGGTTTTTTGCTTCTGTTCTAGCTGTCCCATGTTACAAGGACTGGGTAGGTCATTCTGTCAGGGGAAGAGCCATACAAACCGCATGAAGATCTCATCAGTTGCTTCCTTCAAGTCTCTTGTCTAGTTTCTGCCTGCTTTTACTCACTGTCCAGTGTGCTTCCTGATAGATTTTTGGTTGTTCAGAGTCTTAATTTTTAATATGCAGGAGGATTAGACTTACAAGCTGTTCTTCCATTATTGGTCAGTGTGGTTTGTTTGTTTGCACTTGATATTCATAACTACGAATGTGAGACATCATTACATGGTTTTGACTGTTTTAGAATTGATGCTTTTATGACTTAAACTAATGCCTTCTGGAAGGAAATTGAACAAATACATGTTTCCTGTAACTCATTAAAATCTAAGAAAGGAGATTTTAGTAGTTGAAATAATTATAAATTACTGATTGATTATAATTACAATTATAATCACTAATTGTACTTTAAATACTTTTCTAGGCTAAGTGCTATTTATGGAGGTACCTACATGCTGAATAAACCAATTGAAGAAATCATTATGCAAAATGGAAAAGTGATTGGTGTAAAATCTGAAGGAGAGGTAAGTAGCTTTTACAATTTAAGAAATATATTTTTGTAAAGAAAATTTTATTGTTTAATAAGTACTGAATTTGGTATGAACATCGATCCTAGATTTCACACCATGTATGTTTTCTTTATGGTAACTTGGTATTCATAATGACTGAAAACTAATTATAGATAATGTTTAATATTTTCTGTTGTGTTGATTGTTGCTTAAGACTAAAATAGAAATTATGAATGAGCTCTAAATGGTAAGTATTATATATATAGTGTGGGTTGGTGCCTGTCTCCCAAATTTTCATTTAAATTTAGCTTTATATGTACCACTTATAACTTATTGGTTGAATTGGGGCTTGGCCAATACTATTTTATTATTTAATTTATTATTACTTAATAAATTATTAAATATTAATAATGTTAATAATCATTACTATTAACATTATTTTATTTGGGGTTTAGCCAAGGAACTGGCCAGGTGGAGTTTTGAGCAGTGTTTCTCAAATTTGAATTGAATGTAAATTGTTAATTTTGTCAAAATACATGTTTCTTATTCAGTAGGTCTGTGGTGGGTCTGCATTTTCTTGCAAGCTCTCAGATGGTGCCAGTGCTGTTGGTCTGCAAGCCAGACCATATTTCATGAACCATCAACTTTTACAAATGGAACTGTTCAAAAAAGAAACTGAAAAACTATGTTTAAAAAAATATTTTGGGATTCCTGATGGTATTCTATGGGTTCAGACCATATAATCTATACTCACTAGCTGGCCATCTGACCCTTTATTGTTGTAGGTCTTTTGTAACTATCTTGTGCTTCCAGCATACACATAATAGATGTTTAGGAATAGGGATAAACGTCTTAATCTGATATCTCAAAGTTCTTTTTATTCATTCCATTTTTCTTTGCTTCAGACAACTGCTTCCTCTTAGGACATTTCAGGGCTTTGATATAAAGAGGAAGACTATAATATAATAATACATAATTTATCTTGCAACTTAAGTTTTACTTAGTAAGTATAGTCTTAAAAGGAGAGATTATGGTCTGTTTCTAATATTAGAACTATTTATAGACCATTTACTTTTCACTGGGTCCATTCACATACAATGACATTCCTTAAACACTGTTTCATTTAATCCTAACAACCTCTTTGAGGTTGGGTAGAGCCAGGATTTGAACCCTCTTCTGCCCAGTTTTAAAACTTATGTGTTTTAAAACCATGAAACACTGAAAACCATGCAACACACTTTTCCTAATATTTGAATAAGATTTAGAATTAATAGATTTGCTCCAGGAGAATTTATAGGGATTGTTGGCAAAGCTAGTTTTAATAGTTATCTATAATTCACTAATTATCTACAGTTAACTTGATGAAGATAACAGGCGATGTTCAAGGACGATGGCATCATTATACCCATTAGAAAGTCTTTAATGTTTTGTTACAGATTGCTCGCTGTAAGCAGCTCATCTGTGATCCCAGCTACGTGAAAGATAGAGTCGAAAAAGTGGGCCAGGTGATCAGGGTCATCTGTATCCTCAGCCACCCCATCAAGAACACCAACGATGCCAACTCCTGCCAGATCATTATTCCACAGAACCAAGTCAATCGGAAATCAGGTCAGTTTTGAAGATAAGCAGATGTTTGTGGAAATTCCAAATTTTATCTGCTCTGTTATAGTGAAGAGACTTTAGTTTACATATGGAAAATAAAATGTGATGTATCCCTTTTAGCTCATAGAGATCCTAAGTCATCACTTTGAAATGGAAATGTTTGCCTAGGAGCCCCGCCTTGGACTTGTACCCCCCTCGTTGGCCCTCCATTTCTTCCTCTGTGGCACTGAGAGGCTGGACTGGATGAGCAGGCAGTCTTGCCTGGTTTGAACACTGTGTGCTTGTGGAGGTTTATGCTTATTAGTTGACCTAATTTCACTGTTACTTTGAGCTGATGACAGCACTGCTTTTATGTCATGATTTGTCAACTTAATACTTGTATTTGATTTTAGCAGTGTGCTAGAAAACAACTTTGATTTCTCTGATTGAGATCAGGACTTAGCAGGACTTCCCTGGTGGAGCAGTGGTTAAGAATCCGCCTGCCAATGCAGGGGACACGGGTTTGATCCCTGGTCTGGGAAGATCCCACATGCCATGGAGCAACTAAGCCCGTGCGCCACAATTACTGAGTCTGCACTCTAGAGCCCGTGAGCCGCAACTGCTGAGCCTACACTCTGCAACTACTGAAGCCCACGCACCTAGAGCCCGTGCTCTGCAACAAGAGAAGCCACCACAATGAGAAGCCTGTGAACTGCAGCGAAGAGTAGCCCCTGCTCGCCACAAATAGAGAAAGCCCGTGTGCAACAATGAAGACCCAACGCAGACAAAAATAAATAATAAATTAAAAAAAAAAAAGATAAGGACTTAGCACTGAAATTGTAATTCCTAATCTGTTTGCTTTAACCAGTTTTCATCCACTAGCTTTTCCCATCTTCCTTTCAGTTAGAAGCCCTAAAGCTTTCAATTTTTTTTTCCATGTAAGAAACGAAATCACAGAAGAATCTTACGAGAACTAAGAGACACAGAATAAAGTAATCTTTCAAGTGTTCCCAAGTAGATCTCAGGGTCTGGGAGAGTCTAAAAAGAGTAAAGGGAGCCCAGTAATTATCTTCTATATTGGAAATTATGTAGTTACTTAGTGGTATACAGACAAGTAGAATCTATGGAATTATTATGAGCTTATGCCAACCCAAGAATAGCTTATTGTGTTTGCAATTTTATATTGCTTAAAAAATGAGAAATCAGTAGTTAAATAAATCCTATCTTAGCTATTCAAAACCTTTCTAAATGCAGGCTTCAGAGAGGAAGACAGGTTTCCACAGTGAGCTGTGACATCTGGGTAGAGAATGTCATCTCCCCGTCCACCGTTCACTGCCACATAAATCCTTCATCTCCAGTAGGCTATGAGTTGCTGAATATTTGTATATTTTATGTATGACCTTGTTTGTCTCCATATAGAACTTAAGCTTAGAAGATCCAGTCTGTTCCAAGTAATTTTAACTCACACCTCAATGAAGTATGGGTGAAACTGAATGCACGCACAGGCCCAAGGTTTAAAGACCCTGCCAGTGAGGTGGCTTTGCTTGCTTGCAGATATCTATGTCTGCATGATCTCCTTCGCACACAACGTGGCCGCACAGGGCAAGTACATTGCCATCGCCAGCACAACCGTGGAGACCAAGGAGCCCGAGAAAGAAATCAGACCAGCTCTGGAACTCTTGGAACCAATTGAGCAGAAGTAAGTGATGCGTTCATTTATAGCAGCTCAAACCCAGGATTGCCTTTGGCTCCATGGTGAGCAGAACCCCATGAGAACAATGAGAGTAGCCATCATCTCTTACCAGCCTGGGTTTTGAATTTCAGGCAAAGCAGTGAGTGGGCATGTCAACTTCCCTGCTTACTTAATTCTTTTTCCCCTCCAGATTCGTAAGCATCAGTGACCTCCTTGTACCAAAAGATTTGGGAACAGAAAGCCAGGTGAGTGGCAATCTGAAAAGGGTAATTACCAGGCTTTATTGGGAGACATCACTAAATAGTCTTAAGTCTTTGTGACTTTCATTTCCAGATCTTTATATCCCGTACATATGATGCGACAACTCACTTTGAGACAACCTGTGATGACATTAAGGACATCTATAAGAGGATGATGGGATCCGAGTTTGACTTTGAGGAAATGAAGCGCAAGAAAAATGACATCTATGGGGAAGACTAACAGCAGTACATGTTATCATCTAATTAGGACAAACTTAAAATTTGGCAAATGATGCATATTGTATGAAATCAATATTGTAAGGCCTGCTTTTGTAATCAAAGCTGAGAGATTGCAGAGCACTGTACCAGTAAATATTCCTCCCCTTTCTAATATCATGTATTAACTTGTTTTCATGGAGTGGTTCTTCAGAATTGGCAGGTTCCCACATTCTGTTCAATTTAACCAATACTGGCTTGTTTTTTCTAGTGAAGGATCAGTTTTAAAACATTGTGATACTGATACAGAGAACTTGATACAGTATTTGTATCTTTTAATCAGTGTAGCCTTTGCAGTTATGAGCTGCTGCTGTTCAAGAGCTGGGTCAGTACAGTTTGCGTGCCATCTGTCCTCTTGACATTAAGGAGATACGGAATCGAATGTTCCATCGTTGGGGACAGCATCCCTCACTCCTCCCCACCCCTTTACATTTACATCAAGTGTCACAACAGTGCCCAGGAAGCATAGCCACAAGCTTGGTTTATGTGGGCCTCCAATTCTAACCAAACTCCAGACTTTGAGAGCCATTTTGGAGGAAGCCTGTGTGCGGTGTTTTAATCTAATAAATCTGATGAGAGCAGAGGGGAAGGAAACTATCATAAAGCAGGTAAATGTAGAAGCTTCTTTTGTATCCCAGGTGTGGCTTCTTCAATGGACCAAGCTGCTGCAACGCAGTATTGATTTGACAGAGCCTCTGCTTCAGTGATGTCTGTCTCACAATGGCTCCAAATGATTTCTGTACTGCAAAATAAAGCCAAACTCTGGAAACCAGCTCCCTCTTGTTGGTCTTTTGTGTCCTGACAATTTAGAGCTAGTAAGTATTGTACTGGCCTTGACACAGCTGCTCATTTCCTTCACTAGAGCTGAAAACGGATGCTGGGGAAGAGTGCTGAAGACCTTAGTGGATGGTGGAGCGTCATCATCTGGCTTTACTGTGAGTAGACCCTGAATTACTTCTTGATACAATATAATTATTAGACTCTCTTAGATATCCTTAGTAGTGGTTTAGAACAAGGATTCATTCCCATCAGAGAGTAAGTGACGTCAGGTGGAATGGGTGCTTTAATATATTTATTTATTTAATAAATTAATTTTATTTTTGGCTGTGTTGGGTCTTCCTTGCTGTTCACGGCCTTTCTCTAGTTGTGGTGAGCGGGGGCTACTCTTCATTGTGGTGTGTGGGCTTCTTGTTGCAGAGCACGGGCTCTAGGCACATGGGCTCAGTATTTGTGGCACACGGGCTTAGTTGCTCTGTGGCATGTGGGATCTTCCCGGACCAGGGCTTGAACCCATGTCCCCTGCATTGGCAGGTGGATTCTTAACCACTGCGCCACGAGGGAAATCCCAGTATTTTCATTTAGTTCAGATTGTAGTTAGACATAGTTTTTAGTGGTACCTCCTTTCCCCTTGATTGTTACAAGCCTCACTGTATGTGCTGTCATTTACATTGAGGACATTGTATTCTCTTTTATAGTTGAGTCTGAAGAACATAGACTAAGGTAGGTGCTCTGTTAAAGGATTTAGGGTAATAATAACTTCGATTATCCAAGTGATTACTTTAGCTCATTTTCTCAATCTCACACTATCCATTTTTGGCCAGAGAATTTTTTGTTGAAGGGGGGCTGTCCTGCACGTTGTATGCACCTCCCTGGCGTGACAACCCCAGATCACCCCGGTTGAAAACAAGTGCTTCCTCTGCATAAGATTATCTAAAATTCCAGCAGGCCTTTCCCCTCTTTTCCTGCAGTATTTCACATTGTGAACTGTTAACGCAGGTGGAGGCACAAGCTGGGTTAGTAATATGAAGAAAGCACCAGAATGTCTTCATATTCTGCATTCGGCATATTTATTGGAACAACTAACATTTCTGTGCCAGGCCAGTGGGGCACAGAGGTGATGAGGGCAGAGTCTCTGCAGAAGCTCAGTCTGGAGGCGCCTGCTCCTCTGTGGCCTGGCTAAGCCTTCAGTTACAGAATGGGTGGCCTCATGGGTGCTGGAAGGCTCTTCAGGGGAGGAGCACAGCTGGCAGGTGCGCTGTAGATGTTACTTTCCTTCTCCGTAGTAGTTTCAAATTAATTCAGTGTACCGAATACAGTTATGGTCCTATTAGATTCTTATTCCTGGGGTAAAAATCAGCTCTTACCAGCAAGAGCTAGGGTAAGAATAATTAAAACTCAGTCAGTCTTCCTCCTCCTGAGAACATAACGAGGGGAAAGTTCTGTTTTGGTTCTGTAGGGGGAGTATAAAAGCAGATAAATGGCTTTTGAGGGAAGTTCCTGTGCAGGCTGACATGACCCCCTGGAAGGGCCAAGCGGAGAGCCGTGAAGTGTCCTCTTGCTAGAGCCTGCTGCCCGGCACCGCACGAGGGAGGGGAAAGCACCGGGCAGGCCTGCGGGGATGAGGCTTGACAGATGGAGGCCAAAGTGAGGTAAGTAAGTGGTAGGATTCTTTTCTTTGGGAAGTTACTTAGTCTGCTAAATGGCCTAAAAACTTTAAACTGCTGTAAAACATTCTCTTACAAATTTAATATTTGCTATAAAATCATTGCAGAAGCAGTTGAATGATTTTTACTTGTCTTTATTAAAAAAAATGAAACCAATTAGTTACAAAAACCTTTGTTCCAAATAGATACTATATGTATCTTACAAATGTTTTTTGCTTGGTTTTGAGTTTTAAAGATTGTTGTAGAAATTATTTCTAATATAAATAAATGATTATTTCTTCCTCAGAGGGTTGATTTTTGTAGTGCGCTATTTACAAAAACTGAGTAAGTGAAAATGACAGTTGATAAATTTGTACCATCTAGGAAAAAAATGTTTTATGTAGTGTAGCATGAATAACAGCAGATAAAACCATTGAAGATTTTAGTTTTTACACAGGTGGTAAAACCTTTAAAACAGACTATAACATGCATTATAGGTGCATTTCTGACCTTAATGTGCAAAAACAAAGCTACTGGTTAAAATAGACTTATTTTTGCTACAATTGAGTACATTTGTAAAATTCTTATTTTTATCATGAATTTCAATTAATAGCTTTGAAGGTATTCTGCTTAAAATGAAAATAATTTAAAACAATAATATTGAACACTGTAACCCAAAACTGATAGAAAACTGCAGTGCTGCTGTGAACAAAGTCAGACATTCTGGTAACGTGTAAAACATGAAGAAAAATGATCCCCCAAGTTGTAGAACGGAGATACACAGAACAGTCTTCTCATATTTAAAAAATCCAAGGTTTTCAAAGAAACGGGAAAATACTAATTTGTTGTTGGCATCACCGATGTCTAGGTAAGCTGCAGTTAAATCACCTGGATAAATACAAAATTGATAATTCCATCTTTAAAATAAAATAACCAAGAACTATTCCATAAATAGGATGCTATCTACTGGGGAAAACGTCTATGCATGTAGGGTACATTGTCTTCCGTCCTGGCAGCAGATGGACTGCAGGTGAAAACACTCATCATTTAGAAAGTAGGTTAGTTATTTCATTAGTGGTACTTGAGAAAGTCCCATTTATGCCAAACCAGCAGCACCCCTAAATAAACAAAACTTTAAATTTACAGCATGACGTGTAACGTACAAAAGTTTTTGAGCAACTGGTTTCCCGCAGACACAGATGTCAGCATCTGCTGTCAGTTCCAGCTCACGTGGGAGAGAGTCACAAGTGTTCTTACCAATAGCTACTCCTGAACGGAGCTGCTACTTTCTGTATATTTTCAATAAAATCATTTACATCTGTAACAAGGATGCCACTGTTTTCAAAGACTTCTCTGGAGACAACAGGCTTTTCTGTAAAAGGAAAAATAACTTTTGGTGAAAAAATTCATTAATATTTTTTAAAAGTAGCAAAATCCCTTTTATTGAAAAAAACAGACTCATACACGTGAAGGGAAAAGCAAGCCTGTTTCTAGTGAGGAATGAGGTTGGCGCTCTGGGACCAGCCCCCTCCATGGGTGGTGGTGGGAGGGAGGGAGTTGAAACCAGGAGCTGAAACCACTGATGGGCATTCATTCATTCCTGGAGTACTTTTTTAAAAGCTTAGATGGTTACACTTAACAGATCTAGTACACGTTTTTTTTTTTTTCTATTAACAGGACAAAACCCACAATACCTGCTGCCCCAGCCTCGTGTGCGTTTATTCCTGGCCGCCAATGACTCCACTTGGAAGGACGTTTCTAGAGTGGACCTACTGGGCGTTAACTGGTTGATGAAAATTAGAACTAAGGCTATGAATTTACCTGTAAGGAAGACGGCAAACCTGGCGTGGACATGCTGAATTTGCAGGTTTAGCAGACATTTCAGGTGCTCAGCTTTTGTTGATGATCGGGAGTCACACTGGTGATAATGAAGCAGCTCAATGATATTTGCACTCTGATACGATTTCAATATTAAGTTCTTTTTATGTGCAATTGAATCCACTCTGAAAAATACACAAAAATGTTAAATTTAGATAAGTCTAAGTTTGTGAAAGATTTTCTGTATCTTAATTTTCAGTTGCTTTATTCCTAGACTTTTTCTGGCCTTCACTATACTTAGTCAAACTCCTTTTCCCTTCTTTGTTCTTCTGTACGACAAACTTGGCTTCCCAGACGTCACCGTCCTGTCGAGTTCCCTCAAAACATTCCGAGTGTACTTACTCCTCGTTCCGTCAGGAGGGACAGCACATGGCCATCGAACACTGCTTCCAGCCATGTGGCTGGCAAGCCTGCCACTCATTCCCAGCGGGCCCCTTCCTGCATCCTGTCTCATACAGCAGTGCTTCCCGGGCTTTGTCTCTCCAAAACCACTCTACTTCTTTTTGGTTAGATAGTCACCAACTTCATTAAGATCATCTAACAGCTAGAATTTTCTCACCTCACTTTAAATCTTGTTTCTACCTTTTATTCTTCCTTCTAGAGGAAAATGTTCCATCCTGCAGCCCCTCCAGCACTCACACCCTCGCTCCTGCTTGCTGGAGAAAACCCAAAGCCTGCGTATTCCCATAGCTCTAGTCACACCATGAACTGCGTCACAATGATGAATGAATTTCTTTCCAGGCTTTATCCTTCATACATGTAAATTTATATGCCTGGCATCATACTGTACATAGTTTATCACTGTGAACAGAAATTTTTTATATGCTTCTAGTTACTATTTTACACTATGTGTGGCATTATTTTGCATATTTAAATAATTATGTATCTATTTAGTCCTGTATTTGCCTAGAGATGAATTAGAGGATGGTTTTGTAGCTACTGATAACCACGCATGGTTTTTGTTCTGTTTTGTTTTAGTTTTGGACAATTTCTCCCCGCCTCCAAGGGCAAAAGGATATGATAAGTTTTCTGAAAAGTTCTCACTATTCGAGACTGGCCTGATTTGAAGAGATTCCGGTGACATAAGTGTCTCTGTTTACGCAAAGTCCTACGCATGCTGAATTAATTTACAATGACCGATCTTAACAGGCGTGCTGTGCCACCTCAGCTTTCATCTGCTTCTGTACTTACTCCTGCAGTTGAACCTTCCCTCTGAAGTGCTGTTAACTAAGCCCTGTGAGGGCCCCTTGGAGCCCTTCCTCCCTGACAGTCTCAGCTCTCGGTTCCGCGCCCTCTTTTCCTCCTGTACGAGTTCCTCTCCTAAGTGCAAGCCTTTCCCCAACTGCTATTCTCAGCCATCTTTCGAGATCCCGTGCACATCCACGATTTCAGTTGTCTTCCTCTGGAGAAAGCAGTGTGGTCAAACAGAAGGTAACTGTCAGGTCGGAGATGAACATTCCGGGTCAAAGCCCAGCTTCCTGACTTCCTCCTTGTCTGCCTGGGTCAGGTCTAGCATCCTCTGTGCCTCAACTTCCACATCATTAAAGTGGGTTTGTACTGTCTACTTCTTATGTGTGAACTTATTAGGACAGTCCTGTGACAGATGACCTGTCCCATCTACAGACTCCCCCAGTCCACGTCTGCGTTCCCACGCTCCCTTTCCGTCTCATTACAACCTGCAGGCCCATCTTTGATATGGAAGGGCCTCCCGCAGGCCCCAAGTCTCTTCATTTAAGGAGGTCTGCCTGTTTCTAGTCTATTAAGAGTTAAATTAAGGCTACATGCTGGTCTCAATTTTTCTGTCCTTATAACTGGAGCAACCTAATTTATGAATAAATGTCCAAAAACCCATAGGTGAATTTATTTTTTTTACATTTTAGGATTCCTGTGTGTGTCTCACTTGGTCACTGTTGGTCTGGAGAAGGCAACTCAGACTCTGGATTATGGTCACAACACAGCTTCCTGCACTGAAAGCCTTGCTATAAAAACAAAACCCGAAAAACAGTTCACAGACCTAAACACTGCCTTCAGTGATATAGATGATTTATGTTCTTGCAAACTGACCTTGTGGCAACACTTGGATGACACTGGTCCAGAGCTCAGGGAGCCTTTCTGGGTGAACCTGGGTGTTTCCACCCTCCCCCATACCCAGGCCTTACATTCCATAAAGGTCTCACCTCACATCTTCTTTTAGCTTTTTATTTTCCCTGTAGTGAAGCAACCACTTCCATCTTCCATTTCCATTTAGTTTCTCCAGGATTTTGACAATTTCCTTCAGTTGTACTACAGAATAGAACAAGTTTGACAAGAGAAGATGTATTTTAGGATTTTTGGCTTGTCTAGTCAAAGCCCAGGGATGATTATTTGTGAGAATAAGGCCCCATGTTTGAGTGTTGACCATCACTGCCACTCCTGTAGCTGGGCAGGAAGGATGCTGTACTGCACTTTAACCCGTGGTCCCTCAACCCAGCCCCACCTTCTCACACTAGTAGGAGAGAGGAGCACTGCAGTCATTAGCAGTTAAAAACTCTTGAGTGTATATAAATCTATGGATGGAACAAAAGTGGGGTCCTGTTGCAACAGAGATAAGATAGTTCTAGGCTTCTAAATACAGAATCTACAAATATTTCCAATTCCACTTTCCATGCAACAACATTCATGCTTGTTAAGGTACGTCCTCCTCTTCGTCCTTCAATGGACAAGTGGTATCCATATTTACTTCTAATGTGCTATCAGAGCTGGGCAGGTTTTGATTGTACATAAAGTATCTGCCCTGTGCTCTAACATTCTTTGATGTCAAATTCAGTGCCCTGAGAAATTATTTATATATGAGTGTTTAAGCAGATAACTGAGAAGACTTCCAGTAGCCATCTTTTAGATATCCATGATACTGACAGAATGGTAGGGGTGATGGCAACAGAAATGGAGGAAAGAGGGCTAATTCTAAACAAATATGTAGCTGACTTGATTTGGCAAAGGGAGGAATTGAATATAACAAACTCTCAAATGTGTATGAGTAGTTTAGCCACATTACTGAGAGGTTTGGTGGTGAAGGTAATCGGTTAATACAAAAGAGGTCAAGAGCAAAGTGCTTATTTAGCACAGCATATGACAGAAATTAAGCCCTCAACAGATGGTGACATATTATTTTGAGTTGATGCTAATTTCTTTTTGATGAAATAATATTTGAATCACTGGGCAAGGAGAAATTGATCTGACTAGATGAGAAAGGAAAATGAGAGACAAACCTAATGTTAAAGTTTCTAGTATTTTGTCATCTGACACCACAAAGCCTCCTGTCCGGAACAGCTCTTGGTAGGTGTAATCGAGGACGTCTTCAGGGCTGTCGACTCCGGCAAAGATGACACTGGGAAAGTGCTTCAGCTTCAGCAGAGAAGGAATCTGAAACATAAAAAGGTCCCCCGGTGAAGACAGGTTCATTGGGTCACTTTTGTCACTTCCATCCAAGGGTGTCCAAACTCAGGAACAGCTGGGAATACCTTTAACCTTGATGACTGACTGGTAATTCTGTCAGTTAATAAGGAATTTTTAACTCCATCAGCAATGCTGCAAACTCATTAAGATTAGTTAATTACAAAGTGGTCTCTCAACTCCAAAGGTGGGAGATGGAGTGAGGGGAGAACACCTGAGGTTTGGGACCTGTAATCAGGCAGGTGGCAAGCTCACCACCACCCTAGTCTCCCGCTTCACGTGGCATCCGTGCTGTGGGTTCAGTTCCTGCCTCCTGACGCAGGACCGTATGCCCAGGCCGAGCCTCGATGTCAGAGCTTTTTGGGACAAGCAATTACTTTTATTTAACTGATAGGTAAATATGGTAACAAAGAGTTAAGAAAAGTTTCACAAGTCCTTTTAAAGCAAGATTTATTACTGTTAGACATCAACAGATGCAGATTTATATTTCAGGTGAGAAAATTTTACCAGTCTCTCTTCATCGAAGTTCTCCCTTAGTTACTATGAAAATATTCTTAACTCTGAGACATAATTTGCCTTATAAATACCTTGGTAAATTACAACATTAGTATCAGTAGTACAGTATCTCAACCCCATTATCTTCCCACTTAGATTCAGTGGTATTGTGTTTTAACTTCTTCCCTAAATAAAAAGGCAGTGATGAGCCTGATAATTATAGAATAACATAAAATGCCCAGAATACATTTCTCTGTAAGAAAGTTACTTCCAAACCTACCTGATGCAAATGTGATGATATATCTTCATTTCTGATGATGACTATGAGCGTATCTTTCTCTCTGTGAAACGCTTGACAGAAATGCTGAGGTTCAATTTCTGTGTGGCCTCCTTTCCTTAGAATATGCTGAAAGATTTACAAATAGACATTATTTAAAAAAGGATACTTGCACAGAACTACTTTTACAGTTTACTAAAAATATCAAAGACCACATCCTGTTTACTAAATTATGTTCTAATAAGGCAACATAAATGGCAGTTTACCTTATTACCAGATGAGCTTTCACATATAAAATGACTCCTGGGTATCACTGACAACTGGATTTAGAAGTTTATTTTAAAGGCAAAGCACTTTGTAACGAATCTTTCATGTTCATAAAGTATCAAAGGTGGATTCTTCTGAAACATCAGACTAATATACATACATGAATCTCACCCTCTTCAAGGGAGTTACCTTGGGGAGGCAGATATTTACTTTAAAAATGCCATCTCCAGTCAAAATGTTTCTACGACTTTTGACAATACCCATGATGCCTATGCATTACTTTGAGTATCGTTAACAAGGACGGATTCTGGAAGCTGGCAGTGGCTTGGACCCAGGCTTCGAAGAGTGGCGGGAGCCGGGTGTTACACTGTGCCTGGTTATGGGGCGCGGCTGTGTTCCACAGAGCAGTTCTGCAATAAGCCTCATTGGGAGGATAAGTTCGTGCAGTTAAAGAAATTCCTTAACCTTGTCCTCTGTGATTTTGACATTGTTTCTATCTGAAGGATTCTGGAGGTTTATCAAAAACACTGACCATCACTTGTTATTTCCTTTCAAAAATAAGGAAAGGACTTTCCTTATTAGGAAAGTCCTAATAAGGAAAATAAGGAAATAAGGACTGACTTTGGTCAGTCTCCCCCCCCCCAGATCTCAGGACAACTCAAATTTTGACTTCAAGTTTTCACTCAAAATGTATGGCAATGCTAACACAACACAGTGAATCAACTATACTCCAATAAAAATTTAAAAATAAAATGAGAAAAAAAGTATGGTGATGTATTTTCAAAGACATTCCTACAGACAAGATATCTTTTAACAAAGAGCTCCTTAAAATATCTAAATATAAATCCTTATAAATCCTCACCTATTTTACTAATAAACGATTTGAATTAATACATTTTCTGATAGGTTCAACATTTTCATCAGCTCCTGTGGAATTCTGGGCCATCTTGTCACACCCTGTCACACCCTGAATCACCTTACGAGTAAACGGCCTGATACCCATCACTGGTGAATGCTCCAGGACAGACGGATTCTCCACCATAGCTTTCTGAGCTTTTTAAAAACACTTTGCTCTTGATCACACTTTATTCTCAAATGTACTTTATACTATGTCCACTTTCTCACTTGAAGTTTAGTTTTAAAGGTGCACACAATTTGTTATTTTCTGTTGTAAATAGTGGTCACATGATAAAATATTACCATGAAATGATACATTCACTACTGAAACAAGCATGTTATCTAGAAGTGTTCCTACGATAAATAAACTATCATCGCTGTGACTGCTCCCGTATGAAAACCAGCATCACCTGTGCTCTGTAAAAGACATGAGAACTAAGATAGTGCATTGTTGCTTTTGAGATGGAAGCAAAAAGAAATCAAGTATTTTGCTCAATGTGGCAAAACAAGGACATGGCCATGGTGCTAACTCAGTCGATCCCTGACTTATTTCAGCGCAGGTCAGGGTGTGGCGTATCAGCCAGAGAAAATCAACTTTAATTCAAGGTTAAAATAAATAATTTCCAGGTTACTTTTGGAGGCTAAGCACCTTCCAAAGACTGAAGGCCACTTAATGCTTTATTTTTTCAACTAAAATCTTACCAAAATGGCACAGAAATTGCAACAAAGACAATGGGGAGGGGGGCGGGCGGAGGGCAGACCAGATATGGCAGTCATTTGTGAAGAACCTTCGACAACAAAAGGATCCTTAATTCTACAAATTTGGAAAATAAGTATTTAAAAATCATATTAAGTGATACAAAGCAGGAGCCATCAGCCGCCTCACAGGAGAACGTACTGCTGACTCCGGCGACACTGGGAAGCCTCGCGTTGAGGCCGGTTGCCTCGCTTTTCTAATCCACACTCTGTGCTGTGGTGGAGGGACCACTCTCTGTCAAGTGCAAACGTGCTGCTCCTCATCGTTCAGAAACACTTCTCAGTGCCCTGCAGGGACCTCAGGAGAGTCCAAGTGCCCCCGCGTGACGTCCACGTGGCCCTTTTACCCCTGATGGTGATGGCCGTGCCCCCGGGTGCCCCCCACCCTTCAGGAAGCCTCCTCAGGCCCCATGCTTTCCCCTGGGCGGCGCTGATCCTCGACCCGCAGGTGCCTGCTGACTGCGACGTCCACACTGACCGATGCAGGGCAGGGCCCGCCAGGAGGCCAGCGCGCGGTCTGGGGCCTCGCGCTCCTCTGCAGCGGCCCCGGCATCTACACACCGCGCACCTGTCATGGCGACCGTCACGCTCGTCACTCAGCCCAGACGTTGCAAACATCTGCAGGCGCTCTGTGCTCCTCAGCAGCTTGGCGCTGGCAGGGGTCTCCTGGGACACGACATCCCGGGGCAGCCACCCCGACTTAACCAAGGACTTAGCACGAGGGCTGACACGCGTGGACCTGAAACAAATCTCGTCGGGCGTCGGGACCCGAACTCTTACTGGTCTACCGTCCACACCTGGTGAGAGGCCGGCATCCCCTCCTGAAGGAGAACGTCCCTGGGCCCCCGACCAGGTCTGCCACCCTCAGAACGACATCTTCGCACCTGCTCCGCCACACCTGCCACAGCTGCACAGGTATCTTTACCATGTTTCTCACATCCCGTTAGACCGTGAGGATCAGGAGAGGCAACGTTCCCCTCACCTGTGCACGCGGGGCTCCAACACGCACACCTGAGAAGGACCCTGGATCCCCCCCACTCTCCACACTAGTGGAGGAACACAGGTAAGTTTTTTTTAAAGCTGAATTTTACCTTTGGCCTGTGTGTGTGTGTACAATTGAATATGCCTCCACTGGTACTGTTTTATGAAAAGAACTCACTGCACTAACTCTGGAAAATCATACAAATCTTCAAATATAGTACAAACGGCAGATCCCTGTGGCCAAACCTTTAGTCTGCAGGGAAAGACTGAGCTGAGAAACTGAAACACCACTTCATATCATGGCTTCTTTCTGAAGCTGAGAATCCTGTATTACTTACAAAAAACTTAGACGGCAATCAAAATAATATAAACTGTAAGAAACATGTGGCACTTTACCTTTGTTCTTGCAAAGAAGGACTTGTCCTCTGTCTCCACGAGGTGGAAGAGGAAGGTCCTGGTACAAGCCTCCTTCACGACCCTCTCCAGTTTGACGTGCAGACTGGTGCACAGGTCTGCGACCATGTCCTCGTAGGAGGCTGGCCGAGGGACAGAGGGGCACAGCTCTCGGGGTTCGGCTTCTCCAGGAGCAGCGTGGGGCTCTTTCTCCTGGAAGATGGCCTGGTGGCTGTTCTTCATCACCTTGTTGAATTCGGCGTATTCGTTGAGAATGAGGGAAATGTCATTCCGGGACTCTTTCAACGTACTGTTATATTTCAGTTTGTTGAGGTGGAATGAAACAGTCGAATTTCGTTCAGAGTCTGTGAGATGATTTCTATCATGGCCACACCTCTTCTTCCAGAAGGAGGAGGAACGGTCCACACAGCTGGGTGTCTGCCCTCTCGCCTGCTGACCGTGGTGTCTGGGGTCTGAGTGCACAACTGTCACCATGAGGGGACTCCTGCTGCGGGAGGCAGGAGGCAGCCCCGGGGACTCGGGCACTTTTGTCGCAGGGAAAGCCCCCATGGCGCCCTGGAGAGGGGGCTCCTTAGGAAAGATGGCGGTGGAAGGGGCAGAACACGGAGCATCTCCCGTCTTCACAATTTGTTTTAGTTTATGTGCAAAACGCAGATACTCCAGATCTAAAGTGTTCTGGGTGAGGTCGTCTGCCACCTGCCAAGTGTCCGTCCAGGAGCTGCGCAAGCCGCCCTTGGCCGTGACGCCGGGGTGCCTCCACAGGCTATGCAGGGTTCTCGTGGTGTCTCTCAGCTCTTTAGTGACAGTGAAGTTAGCGTAGGTCCTGGGGATCCCACGGAGATCTCGGATTTGGACGTAACAGGGCACACACTTATCTTCCTTCTTTAATCCCACGGGCCAGCTTCTGGGAGGAATGCCCGTCTCCAGCCCTGGAACCTGGCTCGAGTAGCCCCAGTCATCATGATCGCTATTGTTTAGGTTCAAGAAAGAGTCAAAACCATCTTTGGAAGTACGTTCTTTTTTCTCGGTGTGACTACATCGCAAAGTACAGGACTCTTCCGTATCTAATCTGGGGTTTCCACACTCACCAAAAGAGTCTTGATCCGAGTCTCCAGAAAGTGGTTCATAATGGATGTCAGAGTTCACACTGATATCCACGCCTCCACCTCGGGTCACAGCGCTCCCCTCAGCCCTCAGCCCCTCATCAGCACTCTTATCTTCCACCTGCTCTTCAAAGACCCCACAAACAAGAGGGGCACAAGATTTGGGAACAAAGGAAGCAGAAGGCTCTGTTTCGATAGTCTCACCGGTTGCTGCTGCGTTCTGGTAAGAATCAGCATGTAAATACACGGGGAAAAGCCCACCATTCAGCAGACCTCTTGCTGCACACGGTGACCCATCTTGCAGCATGTGGGCCGGTTTGTGTCTGCCTTCTGAAGAGGTGATGTGCAGCTGAGAGCCAACACCTCCTAGATCTATAGCTCTTTCACATAACTCAGCTCCAGTTCCATTATTCTTGAGCAGACCGGCCATTCTGACGACCGAGATTTCCTGTGTTTGAAACTCCATCCCTGCATTGCTGGGTCCTGCCCTGTGGGTTAGGGCGGCCCCTCCCGAGGAGAGGGTGGGCTTGGGGAGCTCCAGGTACCCACGGGCCTGCACAGCCTCAGCTCCGTCAACTGGGTCAAAGCGCAAGGACTTAACCAGGATGTAACAGTGTTCATCTGTTTTCAAATCACTGCTCGAGACATTTTCCTTAAGGCTCTTAGGGCTGGTCTGCTGTTTTAGTGACACATTCACACCACTTGGTGTGGTTGTAGAAACAAATGTGTCGGCAAAAGACTTATTTTCAAGGATCTTCTGAGGACTAAACGGAGGCTCACTGGTCTCCATGACAAGATGACTTAGGTGGGGATTTCTGTTCTCTACATTCATTGGCTGCAGTGGATTTCTTGATGTTACCAGGTTTTCTAGAGAATCTCTGCATGTGGCAGCTGAGGCAGGCTGGTTTAACTCTGCATCATGGCGTGGCACCTTTTCTGAGAAAGAGAAACCCTCACCACACTCACTTGGGACAATTTCCTCAGTGACTTCACCAGGAAGGGTTAAAAATCTATCTTTTCTTCCTGGGTGATTTTTTACTATTAGAGGCATTTCAGCAGAAAGCTGCATTTGTTGTATCTGAGTTAAGTTATCTTGTCCCACTGGATGGGTGGGACCAACAAAAGAATTTTCTTTTTCTGTTATGGCCAAATCTATTGACTCAACCTGGGAGGATCTGTCACTTTTCTCACAGTGTGCATCACAGAGTTTAAAACTACTTGGAGATACAGCCCGAGCTGGTTGTACTTCTTCACCCGGTACCTGGCAGTCAGGGCTAGAAGCTGGTGACACTTCTTCAATTAAAGAACCGAAGGGGAAGTCTGAAGCAACATGAACTTCCTCCGCAACCTCAAGGGCACAGGTTTCTTTAGAAAGTATGAAAGCCACTGTCTGTAACTTATCACCTTTTCTCTCACTTTCTAGTGGTTTCACTGACGTGTGAAGAGCAGAGTTCACGTCAGGCACCTCTTCAGGCTCAATTATTTCTTCCGCTGTCTCCTGAAGCTCTAAGCAGGGTAACGGGGCCTCCTGCTGCTGCTCCATTTCACCAGTGGGTGCTTCTTCCCTGGGACTCGTGGGCGGTGATATGGTGAGAGTGAGGTCAAGGTCAGAATCCTCCTCTGATAACTCGAGGCTGACTTCCTCTCTATTCACAGATAGGCTGGTTTGTTTGGTAAATGCAGAATTAAATGATTCAAAACTCATATTTTCACTGTTTAGACCACTCTTGTCATTCTTTAGTTCTGAAGAGCCATCCGAAGCATTCCTCATTGATGGGATGCAGTCAAGTGAATCCTTTTCTTCCAAGGGGGCAGAGGCTGACGATGAGACTACTTCTTCAAGCTGGGACGGCTCTACAATCTCTTCCGAAGAGATGCTAAAGAGACTCTGAGTCGACAGAAGACATTCTTGAGAGACCTTCATTTCTTCTCTGGGTAACAAATAATTAGAACTTTTAACCAGTGATAATGCCTCTGTTACCAGGGAATTATCAGATGGCGATGGTGAGCCTGCAACAGCCTGTCCTTTCTGTAATGAACGCATTTCTTTAGCAAGTGTCTCTCTACTCACTGAGGAGGCACAAAGGTACTTAGCGCCTTGTTGTCCTGACATTGCCAGAGAGGGCATGTCCCTAAGACCCTGTGTCTGTGCCTTTTCAAATGCGGACACAGGATGTCTAAGGCTTGTAGCAGGTGATACTTGTTTAATCAACTCCACATTAAAGGTTGTAGGTTTATCAGCTCTATTTACAACTTCTGTCTGTATTGGTGCATAGGCATTTTTTTCAAAAGTGAGTGTAACCGGTTCCAGATTAATCATTACATACCCCATATCATCCTTCCCTTCCAACGATGGCTGACATTCTTTGTTTATGGGGCTGCTATGCTGGATAAGGCCCTGCAAAGCACCTGTTTTTGTTTGCATTTTTGCATGAAAAACATCAACTTTGCTTTCAAGGGTGCTGTACACAGACTTTTGACAAATCATTGACGGACTGCTGATCCCATCGTAAGTCCTGGCGAACGTGGACTGTGTGACAGTATCATTATAAGAAGTCACCTGTGTGCTATCAAGTGGCTCAAAGGTTTTGTCTTCAGCAGGAATAGAAGATCCATTAGTTTGGGTGCTTCCAATGCTAGAAAGCACCAGATTAGAGGTCTCTAGTTTATCTGATGACTCTTGTTTGGCTTTCCCCCCAATTATCTGAAACGATAAAAGCAAAAGAAATAAATTAATTAAAAAAATCAAGAGCCAAATAGATCTTTTTTTCAAGCATTTACATATGTGAAGAACAGAATAGACAAAGATCAATTTTAGTTTGCTCTGTTCTTTTGAATCTTCATAGGGTAGAGATCAAGCAAATCCCTCTCTTCTTAGATAGGCTTAAAATACCCCCCAAATAGGAATTTGTTTTATCTAAATACACACACACGAGAACTCCAAAACTTTCTTAGTTGCACAGCCTTTTTGTTTTTAATGGACTTTTGGGAAGAAAAGTGGCTAGACCACTGGCAATTTAAAGACTTGAAAATGCAGCCTGTTTGCTAAATAGCATCACTTAATTCAGAAATGCAGCAGTAGAGGAAAAAGTACTCAATTAATTTAAATTATTTTTTAGGAAGATTAAAAGATAATCTTTAAAGCAAAGAATAACTTATTTTAAACACCAGCTTTCAATTAGACTATAAATACACTGTCATCTGGAATGTTCCCATGAGGAAACACTAAATTATTATCTCTTGTACTCAGAATACACTGATAAGCAGCTTTCCCAAGGTATCAATCTCTATCCTGTTAAGTAAAGGTCCCTTACCCCTTAGCTATCTTCTTAGCTTATAACTGGACATAATCTCTCTCTCATTATAATACCTTCCTATTCAACAAAGCAGTAGAAAACACAGTGCAGCTTGCATTAATAAACTAAACTAAAAGGACTGATTTAAACAGTACCAGAAAGGATTTAGGATAAACAGTAACAGAAATACCTCTGGACAATTTTGATAACCTCATAAAAAGGTTGTTTCTTTTATTTTTTTTTTAAAGGCTGAAGAATGGTCTTGTTCAGAATATGGTAAAGTGGATTGATAATACAGTTGACCTACACCTGTAGTTCTGGAACATTACGGTCACAGATTTCCTGCCATGTTTTGAAGCAATCGTGTTGTAAGTCAGGACCTGTGTTTCAAATCTCTTGTTAAAAACATTTCTGCCTTAGTCAAAGAAAGACACTGACCTGAGTAATTGGCAGGGTGGAGCTGAGACTTGGTTTTAAGAGGACACGACTGGCCAGATACAAAGCATAGAAAAATCTGGATGGTACACTCATTCTGAGAACAGTTCTATGACCCTCCCAATCATACTGTCGCTGATAATGTTGGGCCATAGTCGTGAATCTCACCATGCCTGTGCTCTTAGTGAAATGCAAACTTTGATAATCCTAGTTTGCCCTAGAATAGGGAGTGGTACAGGACGTGTGTGCACCTTTAAAGTACAGGTACAGTATTCAAGAAGATGACGGAAACATATTTGTAAGTATATGCTATAGAAAGTGTTAGGAATCATTAATTTTAACATTCTACTTTCTACTTAATACTCTTTCATGTCTGCAACAAAATCATTCCTAATTGGACATTACTAAAGTAACAGTTACTATATATTACCACAACCAAAAATACTTTATAAGAAACTAGTGTGTTTATAAATATATATGTAATAATTGAATATATATGTAATAATTAAAATCTGCCTGACTAAACTATAAATACTTTCTTATTCTAAGGTAGTGATTTTACGTATATCTCTTTGAGAATAAGATGAAATTTATGAACCCCATCCTCAGAAAAAAAACGCATACGCACGTAACATATATTTTATGTATACACATATGAACACACACATGTGTACATATATATACATAAATACATCCACAGAATTCGACATTGAGAAACATCTAGAGTGTCCAGATCTGAGTCTTGGCCGGACAATTTACTATGTGCCTCCAGGCCATTCTGTACTTCTCATCCTCAGTCTTCTCACCTATAAGATGGGTGGCACGGTCCTTACCTCACCTGGCTGTGTGAGAATTAACTGAGTTAATGCGAGTGAAGGGCTCAGACCAGTCTCTGGCCCACAGCGTTCCACCAGTCTTCATTCTGATGAAGATGAGCATCTGCAGACACTCACAGACCCTCTAAGGCTCACCCCTGGACCTGCAAATCCCCACGGAAGCCCAGGTACAGAAACTCAATGTTAACACAGGCACTGAAGGTGCCCAAACCCATGTAAAATTATTCTGGAATAAATCTGTTCTGAAAGCTTAAAAAGGCAGGTATCTTGTCAATCCATTTACTTAGAATCTTGATACAACTTTTTAATTTGCTCCAATTAAAATTCGATTATCTGTCCTGACTATCAGTTGAGAACAGTGAAATGAAACCAAGTGTATTTTCCATATTTCCAAACAGTTATCTGCAGACCTATGAGAGGTCTGGCATTTTTATTTACTGTCTCAGGATTTGTTTTTAAAAATAATTTTAATATATTCAATTTTAGTTTACTTTAAGGTTTATCAAAGATTTTTTATATTTATTATTACTGCATTTGATCCATAAACAGTATTCTAGGTAAACAGAGTAAGTATTATTCACCTCTTTTAAAAGATAATAAGCTCAGAGAGAACAAGTAATTTGCCCCAAATCATACAACTAAAAAGTTACATAATTATGGATGGCTCCCAGATCATCTGAGGCCTACGATTTTTTTCCTACTTTCGTTTCTTCAATCAGGATGGTAGATAAGCTCCACCTGCAGACAATCCAGACTTTGACAACTAAGTTTCTGGCATTCTAATCCTTTACATAGCTAGAGAATCCACTTTCCTAAAAGAAACTGATGCCTTGTTATGAATGTGATTTTATGTACAAAAAAAATTTCTTCAAAAATAATACCAGCATTTATATTATTCAGCTTTACCTACCTCATTATTACAAGAATAGATGAAATTCTGGCTTTCTGGGGTCTCTGGATGACCTGCTGTTGCAAACATTTCTTTCTGTTCATTCTGCACCCAAAGCTCCAAGCCTCTCACAGGCGGTGGTTTCATGAAAGGAAGCAGGGGGTCAGTGTCCGGGAAGGACACTTGGGCAGTAGGACCTCTGGGAGCCTCATTAGTCTCCAACAGAGGGTCTACGGAGCACCTTTCCACACCGGAGGACTCCTCAATTTCACTGAATTCAAACGATTCTAACGTGCTATTTATGGACACGTATTTTGCTGGGTTGCTGTGTTCTACTACTTTTCGGGATGATCGTATGACTTTGTTTTGATTGCTGTAGAACAGAGCTACCCACATATGAAGTAAAAGCTTCACTTCTTCCACATTATCTGGCAAATCAGTATTCCAGGGCCTGAGATTTTAAAGAAAGAAGAAACAAAAACCATTGAAAATGACTATTTTCGTTGATTATCTTATCATAAGTAAGTGCCTTAATTATTAACCTTAGTTTTTGTGTTCATTTTTATTTTAAAAATTACATGAGCATGAAACAATGAGTAAAATAAAAATGAAGCTGATTTAACAAATAATTACAGTGAATCTAATTCACTCTTTTTACAGAGACAGAGAAGGGAACTGAAAATCAGAGCTTTAAGTGGCTTCTTTCAAATCACAAAATCTGTGAGTGGTAGGACCATGATCAGAATATAGGCCTTCACACTCCTAGCCTAGGATTTTTCTCTTATTCAGTGCAAGCTCTCCTGGGACGCGATAGACACATTATGTGAATAATGGTTTCAGCAACTTCCCAAATCCTCATCTCCTTGCTTCTGTTAAGTCTGGCCAACTCATTTCTTTTCTATTTTTATGTGTCTCTTCTAATAGTTGGGAAGTTTGAAGATTAAAGGAGTTGGGCAATTCAGCAGAACTATACTATTTTCAGAGTACAGCTCTGGAGACTCTCCTGAAACCGGAAGGGGAGGCACAAAACATTTCTGGCCATCTGCCAGGCCAACGGACAGCAGAGCTGAGTGGAATGAGTCAGAGGGGCTACAGAACTAGGCTTCAGTGAAACAGGGTTAAGGCTAAGGAAGTGACCCTCATGAGCAGGTGGGGACGAAAGCACAAGCTCGTGCCTGGAGCAAGGAAAGAAGTCTCACGGAATTCAGTCCCTCACACGTGCAGTATCCCCCTACCAGCAGGTCACTGTTGTTTCACAGGCTAACGCTTCCTGCTAATAGCGATAGTCACCATTTATTAGTATGTGCCCGTCACCATGCAAACCCTAATGTACATAACTCCCTCATAACTCTCTAACTTTAGTGGCTATTACTAAACCCATGCTTAAAAGTGTTGCTCGCATACTGTCACCCTTCCTTGGCATCACCTGGACACTGGTTAGAAATGTAGACTCTCAGGCCCCATCCCAAATGGACTGAGTCAGAAGCTGCAGTTCAATGAGACCCCAGATGAGTCTCAGTGAAGAGTGAGCAGCGCTGTCCTGAGGCACACACGCTGGCACGCAGGAGAGCCCAGGCTCAACACCGACGTCAGTCTACCCTCCAAAGCCTGTGCTTTCAGCTCTCTGTTATTCTGCATTGACCCCTTAAGGAAGATTTATAGAACGACCCCGTGAAAACTGCTCACTCGTAGCAATCTGACCAATTTGACAAGCTAGAAGTAATTCTTTAAATGTTTCTTCTGGAATTCAGTCTGTAAAGCATTATTTCTTTACCTCACTATTTTACACTAACATCTCATTTACATATTATAATTCAAAGACCAGAAAGACTTATGAAGGAGCATCTCAAGATGGAAAGCCGTGCAGAAGACTAAGGTTTTCTTAATTGTCAACGATTAACTGCTTGGTATTATTCCCAAGTTACTGGATTTTACACACTTCCTTCTCCCTCCCCAGAGTTTAGCACAAGTATCCCTTCTCGCTACATTTATCTCAACAGAAAAGTTCATCCATTTTCATCTAGTGTCACTCCTACTCACCCATGTAGTGCTCTGATTACAGTCTTCTCCAGGGGGTTGTTGGTATACTTGCTGTCTAAGCTGAACACGTAATCTGCTTCACATTTGAAAGTGACCTTAAAGGAGCCATCACAGCTGAATACGGTATGAGAGCGGCAGAAGTCCTGCAGGCTGGAGGGCAGCAACCTGCTCCTGTGCCTGAGCGCTGGGGCCTCGGAGAGCTTCTGCAGTGGGGAGGTGATCTGCTGATGCCGAAATGGCATCACTTTCCCCACTGGGGTTCCCGCTTCGGGGCCTTTTGTGCCATTCTTGGCAAAGGCAGGGCCTGGGGCCCCTCTCTGCTGTAGATGCTTCTTTGAATGTTCTGCAAGGAGCAGGGCATAGGAATGCTCCACAGCAACAAAAGAGCTTTGGCTTGCGTCGGAACTTTCTAGGGTTTCCTCGGGAAGTGCCGATTGGACTTCCGCAGGGGCCTGAATGCCAGGAACCAAGCTCTCGTCCTCCTGGCTGACCGTGGGGTCTGACGTCAGATTACTCTTATCAGAGGAGGGCTTGGATAACGGTCCACCTTTTTGACTTTTAACTACTCTATGATATTCATGGTCTGATGTACCGCGCAAAGAATGTTCTTTAGAAAGCAAAACATCGTTTTGTGGCAATTCAGAGGAGCAGGGAAAGTTTCTGGGCTCAGAGGATGGTGTGGTAGAGGTAGCAGCGCTTAATGCAAGATCAGCCAACATATTTAGGGCCTGGGAGTCACAGTTGACAATGGAGTTTTCAGGTGGGTCTTTTGGAGCCACTGTGATATTTTCTGGTTGAGCTGTACTTATGCTAATAACATCTTCTTGACCATCTGAAATTTCTGATTGAAGCTGTGAAGAAGTTTCTCCTTTGGCTTCAGCATAAAAGAAAAAAAGACACGTAACACTTGATTTCCATAGAATTAATTCTTTGTCATATTACTATGGTTCAGTGAAAATCAACAGTTAAGGCAACATATTCAAGAAAAACCTCTTGATATGTTGCATAAATTGTATGTTAAATTTTTATTACCAGAGTGAGGTCTTGTCCAACTTCCTGATGTATTATAATGTATTTACCAGAGGAACAAGCCTTAAGGAATATGCATATTAATTTAAAAAGAAATCACGCTTCAAAACTGCATGTACTGATCTACACACAAGGCATACTCCTTAGCTCAAGAAATATACAAAGAGAAAAAAACAAAAACAAGAAAAGAAAACAAGACTCCTGCCCTCAGAGAGCTTACAATCTAGTGAGAATCTAAGAATTTCTAAGTTTAAAGCGTATATTATAGAATGTTAATGTACTTTCCTAGAAATCATTTCCCTTAGCAAGTTATTAGAGAAATCATCTAAGTTCAAAACAGAGATGATTTTTAACCATATTGATGTTTAATTATAATACATTATGATATGAATAAAAAATTAGAAAAGTAAGAATATTCAGAATCGCCAATTAATTTCAAGTTTTAAAACTTCAGTTTCTGCATTAAAAACATTTCCTCTCTATTCTATCTGCAAAAAAGCAAATCTCCTCATCTACTGATAATTCTTACAGCAGGTAGTCAAATCTACCCATTGGCATTCGGTCAGAAAACTGACATTCTCAGGTGGGTTTACTTGCCTTCTCAGGACTTTGATTCAGCCTTTTAAAATGCGGTTATCATGATGGACAAAGTTCTCAACAATACTGGGCAGTGAGTCCCTGTAGCAGGTGGCTGGATGGACAGAAAAGCCAACTGTGCTCCTCTTTATAATTAGTAGTAGCAGGTCTGAAATAAATTACTGACCTGTCTGCAAAGCCCAATGACAATACATTTACAGAGAAAACTCTGGCCTATGAGGTCATCAAACAGAATGACAAGAGTGTGTGTATGGTGAGGAGGGTAAAATTAATCAACCACTGCCCAGTTTTTATTTAAAATATCAAAGCCCAACGGGGTGAGGTACGAGAAAGTGGCCCAAAGAGAGTTGTCTCGTGAACCCCCCGGGTGAACTAGAAACACGTTCATTTTAGGATCTGATGTGTTTACTGACACTAAGTTCATTCTATCCTTAAATACTATGGTTCTTACACTGAGTATCACTATGAGGAAGGTCTGATATAGAGAACACTGTATTGAATCAAGAAAAAGGGTTCATTTTAATAAATATGTGTCATTTCAGGTAAATCATTTAATTACTGACTTGTTAGAGGTTTTCAGTTAATTAAAAATACAATACTGATAATCTATCTCTTTTAAGAAATATAGATAAAATGATGCCAAATAAATTATAAAAAATATAAAGAGTTCAGTAAATAAAAACTATATTGAAAACCATTAGTTTCAGTAACAAAATGACTGAGCCTTCTTAAACTCTGATATTTCAAGTAAAAGAAATGAAGCGGATTAGCATGGGTGATTAAGAAATAAAAGAAAAATTAACACATTATTTAAAAGGTGGTAATCTTAAAATTTTAACTTAGAATGTGGCTGCACAATATATACAGACATTTGCAATACAAATCGGCCTATTTCTGAATACCCATTCTGAAAACTTTTCATTTTCTGGGCTCACTTTTCTGCCAATGCCCAGTTGCATACCTCCTCCCACTAATCGATTAGCCTACAACTATACAGAAGCCAATTCAGCACAAGGAATTCTAATGACAAGGCTGGGAATACAATGCATTATGTATGTATCTATACTCATCCTGTTTACAAACTACTTGGAAAGACAGGACCAAGACACACCAGATGATTGGAAAATAGTATGAATTAACTCTTTAATGTTCTCAAAAACCCAAAAAGAAATGGAAAAAAAGGAGAAATGAGTGCAGATTAGAGCATCAGGAAATGGCTCCGTGTGGACTTAGCTGAGCAGAGGGGACTGCACAGGTGTGACAACAGGCATGGTTCGTGTGGGTGGCACCATGTGCCTGACAGGGAAGGCACGCATTGGGAAATGGCAGGAGAGAAATGTGGGCCCGTGGGTAAGACCACCTAGTAACTGCCTGGGGAGACAAGCAGAGAGTCCGCATTGGGTATGACTCTCTACAGGTTGTACGGTGATATGACTGAGGAGCTTTCAGAAAAATCTTCAGTCATAAACAACATTAACGAAACTGAGGAAAGGGACTTCCCTGGTGGTCCAGTGGTTAAGACTCTGCGCTTCCAATGCAGGCAGTGTGGGTTCGATCCTTGGTCAGGGAACTGAGATCCCACATGCTGCGAGGTGCGGCCGAAAAAATTTTTTTTAAAAATGAGGAAAGAAAAAACCAAGCTCATCCATAATACCATCACCCCAACGAGAGTTTCTTTCCCTGAATTCCACTAAATTTGAGGCTTTTAAAAAAGTCTAAAGATAGATAAGAGAGAAAGTAGAATCATGAGATTAGACAGAAAACTGATGGAAATACAGAGGTATGAGGAAATGAAGGTTTTTCTAAACAAAACCCACCACCACACATACAACACAGTAGGACTCAATACCGAAGATACTGTAAAATGTATAGATTTTGCAGCTTGATGGAGCTGCACTCTACTCAGAGAGATGGGTGTGAAGTGGGACATGGAGCTGGGAGAAAAGGGAGGTCCGCAGTGATGAGGGAACACGCCAGCAACGACGAGGTTCCAGCAGGCGGAACACAGAACTAGCAGTCAGCTGCTGGCTCACATAAGGAGACTTGGTTATTCACTTCAGCAAAAGTAGAAGTAGAAAAGTAAAACTGCTTTTAAAATTAATTTAAGGCCTTTTAAAACCAAATACAGGATTCAGGATTACTGACTGCTTTGAACCATGTCTTTATAGTTCCCTCTGGACAAACTTATAATCTCCTTTTTATAACTGATTATGGTCTAGAAAAATACTGCCAGATGCTACTTGCTTGTGAATTTAGTCATAAAAAAGGCCCTTTATACTTTAACTCTGCTAAACAGTTCATGTTCAGGCTTTCTGCAAAATGAAAAGTAGGGTCTATTTAGTGAAGGTATGAATCTTTGCACTTTCTAATTTA
Organism: Balaenoptera ricei; assembly: GCF_028023285.1. NCBI lineage: Eukaryota > Metazoa > Chordata > Mammalia > Artiodactyla > Balaenopteridae > Balaenoptera > Balaenoptera ricei. The sequence continues at coordinate 26,003,482 of NC_082640.1, forward strand.
TTCACACTGGGAAACCAAGTTACTTGTCCTGTCAGTGTCTGAACTAAAGAAGACCATAAGAACATGACAGATTTCAACTGATCTTATACTGTTTCAATATGCTATCTTATAATCTCGATTAGTCCGTATTATGGTGTTGAAATTTACAGGAAGAGGATATCTTACCAGGTTGTGGCTGCTTTCTGATTCTGGGATTCTGATTGCCTTTTACTATATTTACCCTCTGTTTTTGTGGAGATTTCTTCACAGGTGGCTTAGCCCTTGGAACAGTTTTGACTGGAGATGTCTCTCGTTTCCTTGCCCTTTTAGCAGTCGTTGACACTGGAACATCTTTAGAAATAGGAGCTTCTTGGTTTTTCCTATCCAATTTGGTTGTCTGTACAAACTGTGCAGTCAGCACTTCAGCACCTTATGCAGAAAAGACACCGTTTTTTAAGGGGTAGGGGGCTCACATATTTATCAGCATAGCTTTCCTTTGATTTGTTTTGGGGGGTTAACTTTAATAATGGGGAATAAAATATAAAATTTGGGGTATTTCATTAAAAGATTTTTGAACTTGCTAAGTGTTGGTCTATATCCCTAATTAGGATTAGAAGAAAAATATCAGAGTAATAACTTTATAAAAACAAGGCATGACTTAATTTTTTTTAAAAATTCCGTTATCTTTGCTGACTGATGTGGCAGGTAAGGCTGAACATGCTAGTTCACAGCACAGGGTGACGGATAATTCAATTTACACAAAAGCGACACAGCTTCCATAAAGCCATGTGGTTAAAACCACGACCACACTGTAGAGAAGAGACTGTAGGTTCACAAAGAGCCATGTTACATATTTTCCTTCACTACACCTAAATATCAAAGCTTTAATACTGCCTGAAAAATCATCTCTTAAGAGAAGACAGAGGAAGGTACATTGAAGAAAGTCCTCTTCTGATTTAACTTCCTATAAATCTATTATAATTGCTCATTTCTCTTAAAAAATGCTCAGCTTTACTTCTCATAGGGAAGGAAGGAAAGAACTAAAGGTGGAGGCACATGAGGAGAAAAAACTATTAACAACCTGCTTGTATCACACGCAGAAAGTGTTTCAATCCTTTAAGAGTTAAAAAAAAATGTTAATAAATGTTCCCTGTGAAAACGTTTTCCCCACTGACTATACAAAATAATCACACATGTGAATGTTTGCAAATATTTTAAAATCACATTATATGGAAAATACTATTTCTAATTGAGAACAGAAAACATTAAACAGTTTCAGAATGTGATGGTTATTAGTGAAATGTAGAAAAGAGACCAATTTCATTTTATTCTTTTGAAGGTTAGAAAAATAAAAGGTTTTTTTAAAAAGCTTTTAGACTCTCTTAATGTTGTACATTTCCCTGGGTCTAATTATTTTCTTCCCTACTAAACTATTAAAGGCAATAAAGCAGGAGTTTTGTTTTTAGAGTAAGACTTCTGATTTTATACCGGTTACAATTTCTAAAATTTTTAGCGTAAAAAAAGGCAAAATATAAGTCAAGCAGGAAAACTGTTAAGACTAAATTAAGAAGAGAAAGAAAATAAGATGAGATGGTCAAGACTAGGGGAAGCGTAACGTCTGCACGGGCAGGAGGGGAACATCTCTCACAACCTAGGTCCTGCGAGGAAAAGGAGAAACACGAAACAGGTGATCCTGCAGGGACCGCCCTGCTTGTTCGCATCACTCAATGGCATGTTTCTCAAACTGCATGCAATAATCCATGGGTGTATTATAAAATAAACTTAATGGGCTGCAACCAGAATTCTTTATTAAATGAAACAGAATAGAAGATATCAGATTGTATTACACATAGTTAGGGTAAATGTTTTCTGAAATTTCTGTTTCAGTATGTATGAATTTGTGTGTACTGGACTACAATATACAACATATTTCTTTTCTTTTTTTTTTTTTTTGAGTTTTTGTGGTATTATATTTAGTCATCTTGGCTGGTTTAATCACATCGTTGTTGTTGTTCATTTTTTGGCCACACTGTGTGGCATGTGGGGTCTTAGTTCCCTGACCAGGGATCAAACCCATGCCCTGTGCATTGGAAGTGTGGAGTTGTAACCACTGTACTGCCAGGGAAGTCCCTAAAACATATTTCTTATAGTAGATGAAATTAAAACACTTGAGAAACAGTGACAACATATATGTTGAATTATAGGTAATTTATTTAATACCTTTAAAATGGTTCATATAGAGAAGAAACCCAATATGGTTGGCCTGGAATTTGTGAGGAAATGTAGAGTGTGAGTCGCTGCTTCATATTGCCGTTCTTTCTACCACCCTCCTAAACACACACACACACACAATTTCTCAAACTATAATTGGCCAGAAATAACTACTTGTTAAACCACAGGGTAAAATCTTAATTATCTAGGATCCTGGGGATCCACACACCTCCAATGTTTCTTCTTTAGGCATCAAAATTTTTAAATTCAAAATACTACAGATAGGGTTGGCAAATTTTTTCTGTGAAGGGCCAGACCTCAGTCACAGCCGCCCACCTGTGCCAGTGCAGTGAAGGACAGAGACAACAGGTAATGCCTGAGGGGCCCTTTGGCCCCAGTCTGCTCACCTCTTCTCTAAGGGGTCATAGAGCATAAGTTCCCTAGTTTTAAACAAAATACACCGCACATAATCTGAGATGACTCTAAGCCAAAATTGTGTTATTTGTTGTGCTCTGTTCACTGAAGTGCATTTGACTAACATTAAATGGCTCTGGAAGCTGATTCTCCCTCAGTTTTCAGGGGGCAACAAAACCACTTGTGGAACTGTTTCAATATATATATGTCTCAAGGCCACTGGACCTTGTTTCAATAGGTCTATAGTAGGATCCAGGTGACCACTTTTAAAACACATAAAGCATTAGAAATTCTGCCCCAGGATGCTCTAGTTTTGGAGAGTCCAGGCACTTTTCCCCCTCTTTAAACATGTTCGGGCTATCACTTATCAGTTTTTGCCATTTGTTCTTAGTGTGCCTGATTTTAGGAGACCCTCTTCTTCCACTCGAATTTGTCTGAGGACAGTTCAGAAACGGAATGACCTTATTTCCTAGACAGGTAAGTAAATAACTGAGTGATGATTTGAGCAGTTTTACAAGTGAAATACAAGCTTTTGGTGGGTGGGCTTTTGTCCTATTTCTTGATTTTCATGTTATCTAGATTACTGCTTCTCCAACTTTAGCATGCACACAAATCACCTGGAGAGAGCTAACGGACACTGTCAAGCTACAGTCCAGGATGGTCACATAGGAACAGGGTTAACACACAACAGTTATTACTAATTGCTCATCTGAAAATCCATACAGACATGCTTACCTCTTTTTCTTTTCTGAGGAAACTGTCCTTTGACTAACTTGAGCGTTGTGGGAGAGTCTGGACCCCTGTTTGCTCCAGCAGAAGTTCTTTTGGGAAAGGGACGGCACAAGTTCACCCTTTTACTCTGTACCACGGGCAGCGTGCTTGCTTTTCTCTTAGGCTGAACTCTCAGATTTGATGCTGGACTTAATGGGACCAGAGCTCCCTGCCTTGCTTTAAACATCTCTTCAGAATTCTTTTGTGTTTCTGTTTCTTTTCTTACTTCTGCCTCTGAGTCGTGAAATTCAGGATCTGGAGTCATAACTAAAGAAAATCCAACATCACAAATTCCATCTGAAATACAAGGAGACTGAGGACACTCTGCCAATAAGTCTAGTACAGTAGATACTTCCAAAATGTACCCGTTAGGATCTGAAATATAAGACCTCAACTGAGTTAAAGACTGTAAAGGGCACTTTTCAGCTGGAGGAGTCAAGTCAAAACCACTGGACACTTTGCCAAAGAATGCAGTCTCTTTAATTCCATCCTGAGAAGCAGCAGTCAATGAAGAACTTTTGTCCACCTTGTACAGTTCTTGGAAATTATGCTTTACTAATGTGTTTAGACAGATTCCTTTTTCAGAGAATGATTTCTTTGCTTCCAGCAGGGCACAATTAAGGGAAGGTAAAATAGGTACCACCTTCAGTGAGATGTCATCTTCAACTTTCAAGTCTTTCAGCCCTAAAATATATACACATGTATTAGAAACCCAAAGTTCTTTTTTTTTTTTCAAAAACATGAAGGAAAAAACGCTTTAGATTACAAAATTATAGGATGGTTAAATATGATACAGTGTTTCAAATGGTAATCTAAATAGCAATTAATAGAAGACTTATGGATGCACTTAATGAATATATATTATCTCCATATATATGAAAACATGCACACACAGAACCAAAAAAGAGTCACTCAGATGGGATCACCAGGTGAGAATGAAGAAGGCAGGCCCGCCTGCAGCTCCGTCTCATCTGACCAGGAGCCCAGCGTGAACTCAATGCACCAGCATTTAGAGTTGGCAGAATTACTTTTCTATTCTCATTTTCTGCTTTTAAAATATATCTAATCTGTACCTTATATGACCTACTTCAAATTCTCTTAAGAAGGTAGTCACAGGTGCAAACTTTCAGTTATAAGATAAATTTAAGTACTAAAGATGTAATGTACAACATAATAAAAATAATTAACACTGCTGACGTTACATATGAAAGTTAAGAAAGTAAATACTGGGACTTCCCTGGTGGCGCAGTGGTTGAGAATCCGCCTGCCTTTGCAGGGTACACGGGTTCGAGCCCTGGTCTGGGAAGATCCCACATGCCATGGAGCAACTAAGCCCGTGCGCCACAACTACCGAGCCTGCGCTCTAGAGCCTGCGAGCCACAACTACTGAAGCCCGTGCGCCTAGAGCCAGTGCTCCGCAACAAGAGAAGCCACCACAATGAGAAGCACGTGCACTGCAATGAAGAGTAGCCCCCGCTCGCCGCAACTAGAGAAAGCCCATGCAGCAACGAGGACCCAACGCAGCCAAAGAAGAAAAAAAAAGTAAATACTAATAGTTCTCATCACAAGGAAAAAAAAATTTTTTTTTCTATTTTCTTTAATTTTGTATCTACATGATATGATGGATGTTCACTAGAATTACTGTGGTAATTGTTTCATGATGTATGTAAGTCAAATCATTATGCTGGTAAACCCTAAACTTATACAGTGCCGTATGTCAATTATATAATATCTCAATAAAACTGGAAGAAACTAGAATTACAACACAAACCAGTTGAACTAAAAGAAAGTAAACCCTAAGTAACCCCCAAGTCTCATGGTAACTACTGGTATATATTTCATCACCTTCTCTATCAAATGAAATTTTTTAATATTATGTAACTAGACTGACTAGTCTGTATTTTACTTCCTCTCCCTGGTTCACTCTCTGACAGAAATGCTAATTTTTCCGCAAATCGATAACCTAAAGGAAAACAGTACAGGGAAAGAAGAGAAAAGGTCAGGTCACTGAGAAATAGGTAATAAAATCCTAGAAAATGTAATTTATCAGTAATAAAAAACCCACAGATAATAAAGACCTTTGGTGCCTACTAAACTGAAGTATGAATTATACCATTCTTTTTAACGAAAAAGTAACCTCAAAATTAAGAAACACCTAGCTGAATACATTTATACTTGAGCAGGTATCAGGAAAAGAATGGCAAATAAAAATAAATAGGAAAGGGCTTCCCTGGTGGCGCAGTGGTTGAGAATCTGCCTGCTAATGCAGGGGACACGGGTTCGAGCCCTGGTCTGGGAAGATCCCACATGCCGCGGAGCAACTAGGCCCATGAGCCACAACTACTGAGCCTGCGCGTCTGGAGCCTGTGCTCCGCAACAAGAGAGGCCACGATAGTGAGAGGCCCGCGCACCGCGATGAAGAGTGGCCCCCGCTTGCCGCAGCTAGAGGAAGCCCTCGCACAGAAACGAAGACCCAACACAGCCAAATAAATAAATAAATAAATAAATAAATTTTAAAAAAGCAAACAAAAATAAATAAATAAATAAATAAATAAATAAATAAATAAATAGGAAAATGTGGCTAGCCATTAAAATAAAAATTCCTTTCTCTGCAGTTCATTTAGAAAGTAACAAGGAAAAATAAAACATGACAAAGTTCTTAGGTCCTACTAACAGTTCACAATAAAGCAGTAGTTTTCTAGACAACTTCATTATTTCAAGAATTTGGAAAGGCAGAAGTCAGAACGATTTGTAACAGCTATTATGAAATCTAAGAACTTTTTAAGTCTGCTAAGCGAAGAGTCACTCAACTTAAAACAAATAACCACAGCACTGAACATTTCTGAGTGACCAGAAATAGAAAAGTGTCTTAATGAACTAGAGGAGGCTGTGAACATTGAACACAACACTCCAATGTTTACTCAAAAAGAAATCCTGTGCTGTTCAACACCAAATGGTACAGGAACTAATGTTTCTTATTCAAGTGGTAGTGTACACCTAAAGATAAGAATGAAGGCAGAGCTCCTGCATACGGAGGAGGCAGTGTGGGAACAGAGCTGGAAGCCAGCTCAGAGTCAGCTGTTTGACCTTGGGCAAGTTTAAGTTTCAGTTTCCTCATCTCTGAAATGGTCATAATAAAAATACCTATTAAGGGCTGTGAAATCAATTGTGCCGAGCAGAATACCAATGTAGTAAATGCTTGAAAAATGCAAGCAGCTATTGCCATTATGTTATTATAATTGGTAATATTTTGCTTATTCCAAAGAGGTGATGCCAGTAGTTCTCTGCTTTGAGTAGCTGAATACAATTTAAAAACATCAATTAAAAAAATTTTTTTGGATTGGTTGTAGCTTTATAAATACTATATACTATATACAAATTATGTTTAAACATACACAGTGTGATTATAAAACAATGAGGAAATTTTCCTCATATGACAAAAAGAAATGACTCATTTACTTTCATTTATTTATTTGCTCAGCAAGCATTTATTATTTTTTAGGTGCCTGACATTGCTAAGCAGTAGGGATGCAGTAGAATACAAGAAAGGCAGGCATTAAATAATTATAAAAATAAATATTTAAATTATATTGGTGAAAAGCCTAGGGGTCCTCATTGAAGGAAGAGTGGTGATGGGAATAAATAAAGTGATATTTAAACTGACACCTGACAGCTATGGGTAATTGGCTAGACCAGCGCTTCTCCTCCAATTTTATTCATTATCTCCCCCTACCAGAGAGAGCCTTTCTAGACTTTGTTTCCTAACTGCCCTCTGAAATTCTAATACCACAGATATACTGTATATCTATTTACATACTGCAGGAGCAATATTTTTTGCCCCTAACAGGCAATTCCTGGTCCTGGCTGGGGGGGTGGTCAACATCATCCGATCACGGGGAAGGAGACAAGTAGTCCAGACAGAGGGAAGTGCTTCTGTGAGGACCTTAAGTCCTACTGACTGGGAGACTATGATAAAACCATCTCCTAGCTCTTGTTGTTCAATAACAAATGAATCCAGTTTGGGACATGCTGAATGTGAGGACCATCTGAGACATTTAAGTAGAAAGAAATGTCAATAGGCAGGTGGATATCTGAGCATGGAGCAGACAGGAAAGGATAAGCCTACAAAGAAAGGAGATGAAGGATTAACCAGGGAGAGTAAAGGAAGAAAGTTATTTAAGAGAAGAAAAGAGTTACCAGGGTCATATGCTGCTGAGAGTTTAAGATGAGGACTGAAAAATGGCCCACAGGTGCAGTGAACTGCCAGTCCTGTGTCCTTACCTGCTGACAGGGATGAATGGAATAAATGCAACCCGTGAAGACCCATCTGCTCCTCTCCAAAACCTACACAGAATGAGAATCAGAAGAAAAGTCAGGTTGCTGATCTTATACAATAAAAGTAAACATACTGAAAAACATTTTTTCAAAAAAGTTGTTCTTACTTGCTTCTGACATTAAGGCTGACGACGTAAGTAAAATGAAAAATTCTCGATCTTCTAAGCATTTGATGATTGCCTTAAACATAAAATAGCAAGAAAGATTCAATTCCTCTCTCCTTCTCCCTCTACCACATTCTTCAGTGATTTTTAAGCTCATAAAAAGTTAAAGAAAAAAATTCTTGAAATGTCAGTATTTACGGGAATCAGGACAATTTTGTCCCCAGTATCAGAAACTGCAAGTTCCTTAGCATTCAAATAATCTTGGCCTCGTTAGGGCTACACATAATAAATAACTAGAACATCATGGGTTAGTTTTAGGATAGTGTTCAACTACATAACAAATCAATCAGAAACAACGTCTTTCATTTTTTTCATTGACATGTTGGACATTTCATACTGCTAAGTAGCCGCTCTGTTCCCATTCAGCCACTACAAATTCAAGGTCAATCAGACCTATGATTAACATGTTAAGCTCATTTTAATACAAAACATATCACAGAATCCTGGAACTAGAAAAACTGGAAGATACCATCCATTAAAAGAATCCTTTCTACAGCTTCCTAAGAGATGGGTAATAATTGGAAATAACATCATTAGGTCCCCCGGTTATAAGAAATGCAGACAAAAATAAATATTTCTTTTTTCCCTCTACCACACTCTTCAGTGGCATCTTCTGTCATTCTACATCACAGAGATAACAGCTCTTCTTCCCCATTAGTCACCATTTCAAAAGCCTATATACCCTTAACAAAGATAAAATTCAATGTCATACAATAATTTGTCAGTTAAAAAAACTGAATAAAATATACCACTTTATAAAGTGATAAAACATACTTCAAAAATTGACAGGTCATAAGCCTACAAATATGATAAATCAATAAATTATTCAACAACAACTCAAGTATGAAAAAAAGACTTCTTTTCTAATTATTTATTGGAACTAATTATGAGACTGAAACTTCACCCACAGGAACAATCACTATTGTGAGTCTCCATACATTTCTATCACAGCCCCTATGCATTGGTTGGTTTACATTTTTGTCTCCTACAGTCTTATAAGTTCCTTGATGGCAGGGACTATTTGTCTTTTTGCTTCTGGCACACAGTAAGCACTCAAGAAAGAAGTACTGAATAAATGTATCAACAGTTATATATACCCATATCTTTGGTATTTATCAGCAAACAGATGTAATTCTTGTTTTACATTTTTATCGATGTAAAGAGTAAAAGTGACAATAATTAGCTACATTATTCTGAATTTTAGTTTCGTAATATAGATGAAAGTAAAATCCTATATCTGCTTAAAACTGTACATTTCTTTATTCCAAAATATGTGCAAATAAAACAAATATGTAGTGTATCTTATTAGTCTCTCAAATTATGTGCTGAAAGGGCTATATAAAGTTCCTATTTTAACCTTTGTGGGGAAAAAAAAATCACAGAATCTTTGAAATATCTACTTCTAGCCTTTTCCATTTACACATAGAAAAATCCAGCCATACATGTCTTTACCACCTTTTTAAGAAGAGACCTTCCTCAGTACTGTTCTTAAAGTCCAGTGTTGTAGGTACAAGGGATATTTACTGCTCGTCCACTATACACCAGGCACCAAGATGTCAAAGATGCTTAAGACATGATACGTACCCTCAAGGAGCTCAATGTCTAGGTAGGGAGACCGATATTCATTATAAAATGAGGCAGGAAAAGCAGTCTGGAGCACTGAGAGGGAAGGACCTTATGTGATAAGTAATTTCTGTAAGTAATTAACACACAAACTGTGAAGTAAAGCTGGGCACCGAGTCTCCTGAGTTCAATACCAGAAGCACTCACAAGTAGGCCCTTCACTAATGCATTTTCTGAAAATATCTTTGAACTTTCTTCCTTTTAATTTCCAAATATAAAATGAACTACACTACTTCAAAAACACATAGCCTATAATCCCAGTCGGTATTCAGTGGTTATCTGCTCAGCATCCTGTGTCATCCACTGCATCTCCTTACTGCAGAATGGGGGGCACTGACCTCGCACCCAGTTCTGGAAGGTGGGCTCTGAGTGGCCTCAGCTAATCAGTGTGGGCCATTCCCTTTCCAGTTACTGTTGAGAGACATGCAGATGATGGAACTGGTCTAAGGACACAAGCCATGGTTTGGAGGACGGGTTCTCTCTGGATGCAAAAAGGAAGCACGCAGCCCTGACTGGCAGCATAGGACAGAACTATTGCACAGAGGAGGGAGAAGCTGAAAGAAAAAGAGTCCTGAGCAAACAGCACTTGAACTTGCTTTACCATCTAAAACTGAAAAGTAAGCCTATCAAAACTCTTTATTGTTTAAGCCAGTTTGAATTTCTGTTACGTGCAACTCAAGCATCTTACCTGACACTACTCCCAACGCAGCTCACATATCTATTCTGTTAATTTACTGGTTTCATGCTGTCTACTATGGGGATAAGTCTGTTGTGCCACTAAAGGGCTGAGCAGACTTGTTTGGTCACTTCCATCACTCACACCGTTTCCTTTGGGATGTTTGGGAATCACTCACTATAAGGTCAGCATCTACTCCTATCCTCAGACCGAGGAGCCCTGGTTAACATAGTGGAGAGGTCTTCGGATGTTACATATTTCTCAGCAGAATCGTGCTTTTTCTACACTATGAAAACAATAGAAGCAGCAACTTTTCTTTCTTTATACACCTATGTGTTGACAAGGTTCACTTTTAAAGAAATATCTCACAAATCAATCTCCTTTGATTAATGCAGAAATACTAGGGATCTACTCAATTCTTCCATCATAAAACAAAAACAACAACAAAAAAGGATTTGAGAAAAACTGTCCTCCTATACTTAAAACCAGGAGTATGAACTGACTAGTGAAACACAAAAAAAGTAAACTAAGATATAAAGGGGATGAATATGTTAGCCAATAAATATCATATCAATAAATATTAAATGATAAATATCCTCTTAAGGGAATTTCCTGGCGGTCCAGTGGTTAGGACTCGGCACTTTCATTGCTGTGGGTCCGGGTTTGACCCCTGGTCAGGGAACTAAGATCCTACAAACTGTGGGGCGCGACCAAAAAAAAAAAAATCCTTTTAAGCAAGCTAAAACAATTCAATCTAGGCAGAGCCAACTAATAAATAGATATCAATTTCTCAATTTAAGGAAAACATAATATTTTAAATTGATGATTCTTACCAATTGCTCCCTTTTAATGTACTCTGTTAGTTTATCTACTTTTTCCCCTTGCTTGTTGGACAGTTCCACCTCATACATATTGAAGCACATATCTTGGCAACAGACTGTGGAGAAAATCAGAAACACAGAACATTTCTTATTTTAAAATGCTATCGTGAAAAATTCTGTTTCTCCCTAGACCCACCGTGTGGCTGACAGGGTCGGTCTTGGTGCTCCGGCCTGGTGTCAGGCCTGAGCATCTGAGGTGGGAGAGCCGAGTTCAGGACACTGGACCACCAGAGACCACCTGGCCCCATGTAATATCAACCGGCAAGAGCTCTCCCAGAGATCTCCGTCACAACGCTAAGACCCTGCTCGACCCAATGGCCAGCAAACTCCAGGGCTGGACACCCCATGCCAAACAACTAGCAACACAGGAACACAACCCCACCCATTAGCAGAGAGGCTACCTAAAATCATACTAAGTTCAGAGACACCCCAAAACACACCACTGGATGCAGCCCTGCCCACCAGAAAGACAAGATCCAGCCCCACCCACCAGAACACAGGCACCAGTCCCCTCCACCAGGAAGGCTACACAAGTCACTGAACCAACCTTATCCACTGGGGGCAGACACCAAAAACAATGGGAACTATGAACCTGCAGCCTGTGAAAAGGAGATCCCAAACACAGTAAGTTAAGCACAATGGGAAAACAGAGAAATATGTAGCAGATGAAGGAGCAAGGTAAAAAACCATCAAACCAAACAAATGAAGAGGAAATAGGCAGTCTACCTGAAAAAGAATTCAGAGTAATGATAGGAAAGATGATCCAAAATCTTGGAAATAGGATGGAGAAGATACAAGAAACGTTTAACAAGGACCTAGAAGAACTAAAGAGCAAACAAACAATGATGAACAACACAATAAATGCAATTAAAAATTCTCAGGAAGGAAGCAATAGCAGAATAACTGAGGCAGAAGAATGGATAAGTGACCTGGAAGATAAAATAGTGGAAATAACTACCGCAGAGCAAAATAGAGAAAAAAGAATGAAAAGAACTGAGGACAGTCTCAGAGACCTCTGGGACAACATTAAACGCACCAACATTTCAATTATAGGGATCCCAGAAGAAGAAGAGAAAAAGAAAGGGTCTGAGAAAATATTTGAAGAGATTATAGTTGAAAACTTCCCTAACATGGGAAAAGAAATAGTCAGTCAAGTCCAGGAAGTGCAGAGTGTCCCATACAGGATAAATCCAAGGAGAAACACGCCAAGACACATATTAATCAAACTATCAAAAATTAAATACAGGGGCTTCCCTGGTGGCGCAGTGGTTGAGAATCTGCCTGCCAACGCAGGGGACATGGGTTCGAGCCCTGGTCTGGGAGGATTCCACATGCCACGGAGCAACTGGGCCCGTGAGCCACAACTACTGAGCCTGCGCGTCTGGAGCCTGTGCTCCGCAACAAGAGAGGCCGCGATAGTGAGAGGCCTGTGCACCGCGATGAAGAGTGGCCCCCGCTCACCACAACTAGAGAAAGCCCTCACACAGAAACGAAGACCCAGCACAGCCAAAAATAAATAAATAAATTTAAAAAAAAATTAAATACAAAGAAAAAATCTTAAAAGCAGCAAGGGAAAAGCAACAAATAACATACAAGGGAATTCCCATAAGGTTAACAGCTGATCTTTCAGCAGAAACTCTGCAAGCCAGAAGGGAGTGGCAGGACATATTTAAAGTGATGAAAGGGGAAAACCTACAACCAAGATTACTCTACCAGCAAGGATCTCATTCAGGTTCGACGGAGAAATTAAAACCTTTACAGACAAGCAAAAGCTAAGAGAATTCAGCACCACCAAACCAGCTTTACAACAAATGCTAAAGGAACTTCTCTAGGCAGGAAACACAAGAGAAGGAAAAGACCTACAATAACAAACCCAAAACAGTTAAGAAAATGGTACTAGGAACATACATATTGATAATTACCTTAAATGTAAATGGATTAAATGCTCCAACAAAAAGACATAGACTGGCTGAAGGGGTACAAAAACAAGACCCATTTGTATGCTGTCTACAAGAGACCCACTTCAGACCTAGGGACACATACAGACTGAAAGTGAGGGGATGGAAAAAGATATTCCATGCAAATGGAAATCAAAAGAAAGCTGGAGTAGCAATTCTCATATCAGACAAAATAAACTTTAAAATAAAGACTATTACAAGAGACAAAGAAGGACACTACATAATGATCAAGGGATCAATCCAAGAAGAAGATATAACAACTGTAAATATTATGCATCTGACATAGGAGCACCTCAATACACAAGGCAAATGCTAACAGCCATAAAAGGGGAAATCGACAGTAACACAATCATAGTAGGGGACTTTAACACTCCACTTTCACCAATGGACAAATCATCCAAAATGAAAATAAATAAGGAAACACAAGTTTTAAATGACACATTAAACAAGATGGACTTCACTGATATTTATAGGATATTCCATCCAAAAACAACAGAACACACTTTCTTCTCAAGTGCTCATGGAACATTCCCCAGGATACATCATATCTTGGGTCACAAATCAAGCCTTGGTAAATTTAAGAAAATTGAAATCATATCCAGTATCTTTTTCGATCACAACTTTATGAGACTAGATATCAATTACAGGAAAAAAACTCTAAAAAACACAAACACATGGAGGCTAAACAACATGCTACTAAATAACCAAGAGATCACTGAAGAAATCAAAGAGGAAATAAAAAAATACCTAGAGACAAATGACAATGAAAACACGACCCAAAACCTATGGGATGCAGCAAAAGTTCTAAGAGGGAAGTTTACAGCAATACAATCCTACCTCAAGAAACAAGAAAAATCTCAAATAAACAACCTAACCTTACACCTAAAGCAATTAGAGAAAGAAGAACAAAAAAACCCCCAAAGTTAGCAGATGGAAAGAAATCATAAAGATCAGATCAGAAATAAATGAAAAAGAAATGAAGGAAACAACAGCAAAGATCAATAAAACTAAAAGCTGGTTCTTTGAGAAGATAAACAAAATTGATAAACCATTAGTCAGGCTCATCAAGAAAAAAAGGGAGAAGACTCAAATCAACAGAATTAGAAATGAAAAAGGAGAACAACTGACACTGCAGAAATACAAAGTATCATAAGAGACTACTGGAAGCAACTATATGCCAATAAAATGGACAACCTGGAAGAAATGGACAAGTTCTTAGAAAAGCACAACCTTCTGAGAATGAACCAGGAAGAAACAGAAAATATAAACAGACCAATCACAAGTACTGAAATTGAAACTGTGATTAAAATTCTTCCAACAAACAAAAGGCCAGGACCAGATGGCTTCACAGGCAAATTCTATCAAACATTTAGAGAAGAGCTAACACCTATCCTTCTCAAACTCTTCCAAAATATAGCAGAGGGAGGAACACTCCCAAACTCATTCTACGAGCCCACCATCATCCTGATACCAAAACCAGACAAAGATGTCACAGAGAAAACTACAGGCCAATATCACTAATGAACATAGATGCAAAAACCCTCAACAAAATACTAGCAAACAGAATCCAAGAACACATTAAAAGGATCATACACCATGATCAAGTGGGGTTTATCCCAGGAATGCAAGGATTCTTCAATATACACAAAAAAATCAATGTGATACACCATATTAACAAATTGGAGGATAAAAATCATATGATAATCTCAATGGATGCAGAAAAAGCTTTTGAGAAAATTCAACACTCATTTATGATATAAACTCTCCACAAAGTAGGTAGAGAGGGAACCTCCCAGGAACTGAATCTCAGAGTTACTCTACACCTTTCACAAAAGACCTTTTAAGAATCACTTAAGGGAAAACAGAAGTAAGAGGGCAAGAGAGAGAGAGAGAGTGCACATGTGCGCGTGCATGTGTGTATGAAAGAAAGGGTGGAAAATAACTGAAACAAAGCTCAGGACATGCAGTGTACCATGACATGTGAACAGACCTTTGTGCTCCATGTAATTCTGTTTTCTAAAAGCAGCTTCTGGTAGTCTTTTTTTCAAAGACGACACTTTCATTACATACTTAAAATCTAGTTCATGTGGTCTAAAAAACAAAATAACAATATCATGTAATGTAATAAACACTAAAACTACACCTTCATAAGTTTTGGTTTTCTAATATAAAGCAAACAAAAATACTGTAACCACAAAAAATTCTTAAATCTATAAACTCCAGGTCAAATAATGTACATATTCGTAAATATTACAGATTTTTGAGTATGTGACCTCATAAACCATGGTCTGCAAATGTGTTCACATTTTCTGAATGCATGCATTTCCATTATAACCAAAATATCCAGACATGTGGAAGAATTATGCATATTGGAATGAGAATCTTCTAGAAATTACACTACGTAAGAGTTGAAAACTTTTGATAATATGGGACTGCCGACCATTCAGTGCCACAGGATGAACTGCAGCCAGACTTGCATCATTTCCCCTGACTACCTTTTCCTTCTTTAAAACTCATTTTGAAATACTTGTAGACTTACAGATGTCTCCTTTTCCCCCAAATACTTCTTAATGTGTACCCTTAAGAAAAACATTTCCTTATATAACCACAAAACAATTAGCAAAAATCAAGAAATTAACAATGATACAGGACAGTTTTTTAACCTACAGACCTTATTCAAATGTTGCCAACTGTCTCACTAAGGTCCCTTGTAACAAAAGAAGGTACTTTTTTCTGGCTCAGGATCCAATCCAGGATGCCACATTGCATTTACGTATGTCTCTTTAGTCTCCTTCAGTCTGCAACAGTCTCTTAGTCTTTCTTTATCTTCAGTGACCTTGATATTTCTGAATAATATAGACCATTTATTTTGCAGAATGTCCCTCAATCTGGGCATGTCTAACATTTCTTCCTGATTAGATTGGCAGGAGCACCACAGACTGATATCATGTTATTCTCTGTGCATCATATCAGGAAGCACATGATGTTTATTCCTCTCCTGGTGACATTAACTTAACCACTTAGCTAAGATGGTATCTGCAGCTTCTTCCATTGTAAAGTCCTTATTTTTTCCTTTGTGAGATATGTAAATACCATCAAACTTTCACCTACTATATCAAGCCTCCATTGATTATTATGATGTTGCCAAAATGTGATTTCCGAATTCCGTCACTCTTTCTATACCTATTAGTTGCACTCTATAGTGAGGAAGAACTTTCCCTTCTCTCCCATTTATTTATTCACAGAATTCGTAACTCGTAATTCTATGGGCTATAAATTCCCTCTCTCTTCTTAAAAAAGGCCAGTAGAAAGAAAATGATTTCTAATAGCACACCAGTTTTCATTTTATTTTTCAATTAAAGCATGTCTAACTTTCAACAGTTTTGGGTGCAAACTAAGAATAGATTAAACAAAAAGATATCACAAGATGCCCTTCACAGTTCTCTCTGCAGAAGCAAATACTTTAATTCATCATAATGTAAATACATGTAAAAGCTACTCTAATACTAGTCTAGGAAAATCATGTGAAAATTAAAAAACTAGATACTGCAAATCTTATAAAGACTCTAATAGAATTCAGTGGCTAGAATCTGTTGCATCTGTTATCTAGGCAAGTCCAATTTGTTTCTTGGGGAAAGTCAAACTTCTAGCATCAAGTAAATTAATTTAGCCTGAGAGATCATTTTCCCATAAATGGATTAAGATACTAAAATATAAAAAGTGATTTGTCAAAGATTATAAAACTAACTTATTTCAAGGCAACAGTCAGATTTAGATCTGAATTTAGGTCTCCTGTGTCATGGCCCTGTGCTCTATACATCTCCCCAAGAGTAATCTAAAACCAAGTACAGTTGCTGTATTTCACACCAGTGCCAACAAGCAAGACCTCAAAATGAGAATCAAAAAATTATACAAGCATCAGTAAAGGCACTCATTCGATACTTACAGTTGTTTTGGAACCACTGTACCGTAAGAGGACCAAAGAGTTATATCACACAGCAGACAGCCTTGAATAATTAATTTCCCTTTCCATGGAGAGATGAGAACTTAAGAAATGAGGGTAAGAAAGAAACTGATTATTTTATTTATGAACAAAACATTTACTTAAAGAAACAGCTAAAAGAACCAATTAAATAATTTCTTACCATTTTCTTTGAGTTCAAGTCTAGGGGGAAAAAAAGAGGCATTTTTTATAAGAGCAAATGAAAGAAATCCAGTAAAACAAAGTATGCACATAATTACTTACATGCTTTTATGATTATGAGCTGGTGCTGCCATCTTTTTAGGTTCCCTGTACTGAAAAGCTACAATCATATAAGGACAGATCTGTCTGGGTCGCTCAATAACAGTGCTGCCTGAAAGTTCGTAGAGGTAATACTGGAAGAAGCAAAATAAGTATTATCA
The DNA here is from genome assembly GCF_028023285.1 of Balaenoptera ricei. Classification (NCBI taxonomy): domain Eukaryota; kingdom Metazoa; phylum Chordata; class Mammalia; order Artiodactyla; family Balaenopteridae; genus Balaenoptera; species Balaenoptera ricei. Next base: position 26,020,898 of record NC_082640.1, read on the forward strand.
GGGTAATACTACAGAATTCCACGTGCATCAAGTTTATTTCAACCCTACCCAACCCCAAAATTTAACTCATTAGATTTAGAAATGTACCTTAGAAATGATTTATTCCCAGGTGACTATACCTGACTCAGTTCAAAGGCGCGAAAATGACTTGTCTTGTGAGAAACCTTGTTAGTATTTGCAGCCACGTGGCAATCATAGCCAGAAGATGGGCTGGTATAGTTAGTTGTATAATTCTCAGACACAAACTTGACTTTTCCCTAGAATGAAAATATTAAGACTAATCAAATGTTTTCGAATAGCAATAATCTTACTCTAGGATTTATTTAAAAGTAGCCTAATAAAGATGTAGATGTGTTTTAACTAACAGTTAACTGTGTTAAGAACTATGGTTCTTAGAAAATTATCTTAAGGCCAAGAATAGTTTTAATTATCCATGAACCCCATTAAATTTGTACTTAACCCTTAAAATTAAAAAAATAAAATCTGATATGTTTGGGCATCTTTCTCAGGCAAGTGTCCACAGCTTTTATCACAGTATCAAAGGAGTACATGAATTACCCCAAATTTAGGAGAACCATTTCTTTAATAGAGAAATTATATAGCCCACCAAACAGATTAGCTATTCAATGACTATTATCATAAAAGATGACAAGTGAAATCTAAAATTTCAAAAGATGAGTTTCTAAACTGAAGTATTAAATTATAAAATAGTAAGCTACAGACCAAGATACTTCTATTACACCAGGACCTGGTAAACCAGCAAGGAGCAAATACACAGTAAAGCAGTTCACAGGCCAATGGCCCTGATTATTGAACAGCTGATAGTATTTTCCATTATGGATTTCTCTTTATCAAGGGCTACGTATCTCCCAGAAAAAGGAAAAAAAGAACTTTTAAGCTTATCATGCAATGAAAGATCACACAATGATTTTAAAAGCTGTCTTGAATAATATAATGACATATATGAAAAAAATGAAAATACACAAAATATATACCAAAATGAGGTGTGAAATAATAGGCAATTTTTATTTTATCTTTACAAGATGCATTACTTAAAATATATATATACACATATATTTGCAGCCACATGGCAATCATAGCCAGAATATGGGCTAGTATAGTTAGTTGTATAATTCTCAAACAAAAACTTGACTTCTCCCTAGAATGAAAATATTAAGACTAATCAAATGTCTTCAAATAGCAATAATCTTACTCTAGGATTTAAAAGTAGCCTAATAAAGAACATATATACATGTTTGCTGTTAATGTCCCGCCTCTTCATCAATATGACCACCAAAGGCAATACTAAGAAGACAAATAATATAAATGGTACTTCAGTGAGCAATCAAAACCTGTATCCTCTCCCCATCAAACAGCTTATGATGTTGGGCAGGGCTGACTTTTAAGCAGTAAAGTAAGCAAGACTGAGAGCATATAGGCAAAAACTAAACAGCAGTATCCACCAGACAGGGTGGGATACGGGGGCACGAAACCAATGGCGAGGCACAATCTGACATAAATAAAAAATGTTTGCTATCTGAGCTGACAGGCACGTCATCTGTGGCAGAACTACAGCACTTATCACAGAGCAGGAGAGGGAAGAGTAAGGGAGGGAAGCAGTGACTATGAGCCAATGCAATGCTACTTTCCCTCCAGTTCTTGGGGACAAATTTTGGAAAATGAAGAGTTCACACTCTTAAAAAAATCAGTAGTGTTAGGTTTATAACCAAAGAACTTAAGATAGTAGGAAAGCTAAAACAAAAGCAAAAACAAAATAAGACCACAGAATATGTCCTCAAAAAGCCCCCCAACCTCTAAAATAAGAGTTTTCCTACTATTTGAGTGAAAATTCTAATTGCGTGATTCCTTTATACTGGACTATTTAAGGGCATTTAAAAATTTCTGAGATCATCAGTTGCAGGTGCCCCATGAAACTGTGAACAAGGTCTCAATGTTTTAGGGATTAAAAAAATATATAAAGGTTTCTCATTTTGACAATTTAAATCGGACAATGAATGTTGCTTTCTAAATTCATCTCTTATAACTGAAATCACATTATTTTATAAGCAGCTACTTGTTTTCTGTTATTTACTATTTAAAAAGTGGCATTGCGGGACAGGGTGAGAGGAAAGCTTTTCACTGAATACCTGTTGTATTATTTTGAAGCTTTTTAAAAAAACATATTCATAGATCATCTATTAAATGAATTTTAAAAAAGCTTTGTCCTTAAAGGAAAGCAAAAAGCAGTTATTTTTTATGACTTTAGATAGCTGTCTTTGGCAAGGACTATGTGTAGCAAATGATCTGCCAAGAACATTGTCACAGACTGATAATCTTTCGTTTTTAAAAGAAAAATTACACAGAAGCACATTTAGGCTTTACCTTAATTAGATTAAAAATTACAACATAACCAGACTTCCCATGATACCAAGGTCTTGCATGAAGATAGTCTGAGTATTTGGAAATGTATACACCTATAAAAGTATAAAAATAGATTAATTTACACTTTAAAAAGATTGTTTACACATGGGTTACCTTTAACTGAACAAGACAACACAAAAGACAAATAAATGCTAACATTAAAAAACTATTTTGAAACTGCTTACCTTTTAAAAACTATTTGAGATATTCTAAAGGTATGGCAACATTAGAGCTAAGATACAATATATCTGTTTGACAACTAATTTTCTATTTGGGTACAGTAACTGAAAAGGGATAAGAGTATCACATTTTTGGAAAAGTCTTCGTGAGTCTGTTTTTTCTCCATGCAATCATTCAGTGAAAAGGCCTATGGTAATCTGATTCTCAAGTCATTTTTTGCAAAAAATCTCAGTAAGTACTCATATTTAAGAATGTGTGCTGAGGTCTACTACACGGCAGCTGTGTGCCAGGCAGCAGTGACACAAAGGGAAATACAACGAGGTCCTGCCTTCAAGCAGCTTATTCTGCTGGGCTGTGAATTCCAGGGAGGCAGGGGTTATATTTGTTTTGTTCACCACTATAGCCACATCACAGCCCACTGCAGCTTAATAGGGAAGTGAGTCTCAAGAGGCGAGAGACTCCTGTAAGTTACGACAGGAGAGGAGGATCCCCACACGGCAGCAGCACTGAGAATAAGGAGGAAAGGACACATTTCAGAGATATTCCTGAAGTATCTCTTTTGAAATATAAAAGACAATGGTGAGGACATGGATACAGCAGACAGAGCAGTAAACCTGTGGCCAGAAGATTGGGTTCCAGTTCCAGGTTTTTCACTTACTGCTAATAATAACCATGTGACTGAGGAGTAGGTCACTTAAGTGGACAGGATGGGCATGAGTCATAGATACATAAATCACAGGGTTCTCAGGAAGATTTAAAAAGATCCATAAACTTTTAAAACTACAATACACTACAGTAATACAAAGGATTACTTTCATACACAGAACTATCCATTTCTATTTGAGCCCAAAACTATAGAACACACACAGGCAGTAGTGCTATTTTATTATTACCCCCAGTACATGTGATGAAGAAGATTGTGTATTTATAGGAGCAATCCAGCCTCTATCTAGTCCACCACACTACTGAAGCCAGCCTCTCAAACATCAACAATAAACTCATGCGATTGCAGTAAAGCAGAAAAATGGCCTTAATTTTTAGAGATGTAAGCTGAGGTGTTTGCTTGTAATTCACTTTCACAATTTTCAGAAAAAAAAAACTTTTTTTAAAACAAATGAAGAGAATAATGGAAAACATTATCTGTTAAATGTAGGTGATAGGTATATTATACTATGCTCTCTATTTTTTCTATGTTAGCATTTTTCATAATGAAAAGAAGGGGGAGTTAAAAAGAGTAGGGGAGAAGAAAAAAAGGTTTTAGGTAAACTGTTATTGGGGTTATGAACTTATCCCCTTTCATGTCCTTTAGAAGAGCTGAATATAAGTTTAAAAAAACATTTGTTTTACACAGAGTTACCATATGAGCCAGCAATTCCACTCCTAGGTATAAACCCAACAGAAATGAAAAAACATGTCCACATAAAGACTTGTACAAGAATGTACATAGTAGCATTTTTTATAATAGCCAAAAAGTAGAAACAACCAAATGTCCATCAACTACTGAATGGAAAAAGAAAATGTGGTACAATGGAATATTATTCAGTCAAAAAAGGAATGAAGTATATGCTACAACATGGATGAATCTCAAAAACACTAAGCTAAATAAAAAAGTTAGTCACAAAAGGTCATACACGATTCCATCTACATGGAATGTCTGAAACAGGCCAATCCATAGGGGCAAAAAGTAGAGTACTGGTTGCTTAGGCTGGTGGGAGTGGGGAGTGACTGATGAAAATGGTCTAAAATTGATTGTGCTGATGGTTGCATATTCATTTTAGTGAATATGCTAAAAAAACTGTATACTTTAAACAGGTGAAATGAATGGTATGTGAATGTTATCTCAATAAAGCTGCTATTTAAAAGAAATGGTCAGCAGGAATGTAGCCATGAAGCCCAGGAATGTAGCCATAAAGCCCAGTAATCCTTCTCAGTGCTGATCTCCAACTTCTGTAGCATCTGACACTGCTAACACCCCTCCTTACAGCCTTCTCTTCTCTGTGAAACTCCACCTCCTGATTCTTCATCCTCTGGACTGCTCTCAACTCCCTCTTCCTAGCCTTGCCCCATGGCCCCATCCCTTGCTCCCATAACCACCTGAAAGTTCTGTTCTTTGCCATCTTTGCTGCCCCATGTAACAATGTTTTTGGCTTCAACTAACACCCACCCGCTGCCACCTTGAACCCCAATCTCCAGTTCTAATCCCTTTTCCAACTATTTTTACCACCAGCAGGACAGCTTCCAGAAACACTTATGACCACCTCATTATTTCTCAAATTTAGCTCACTAAAGTAGTAGTGTTCATTTACTGAGCGTTTACTAGGTGTAAGCTCCAAGCTAAGCACTTGACACAGTCTCATGTAATCCTCACAGCAAATCTAGATGATAGTTTTATCTATTTTACAGATGAGTAAAGTGAAGTTTAAAGAAATTAGTGCTAATCCACATTCTTGACAATAAGATTACCTTTCTCTTTTAACTCATCAGCTTCCCTACAATTTCCTCTCCTTCCGTGTCTCTTTTCTATTGACAATATCACTGCAGTGTAAGTTTAAAACCTTACATTTGATTATTTCCTTTCTCTTACTCCTCACATTCCACAGTTGCTAAGTTTCGTCAGTTCCATCTATTCTCTGTTCCTACTGCCATTATGACAGTTCAGAAGAAATCCTCATTAGCCCCAGATGACTGCACTAAACTCTTGGCACTGAAAGATATCTTCAGTACCTTTTCTAGTCCAACCATCCTTTTAAAAAACGTGTAACTCCTATTAGAAAACCTTAGGTCTTAGACTCAAAGCTCATTTATATGTTTAAAGGTCTGATTCCAAAGATTACTATTTATCATCAACCAAACTAGCATTTAACATAGGTATCTTATGTAACTAACTAAACCCCACTTCACCTTGTAAAAGAGATTCCTTTTCCTTACAGACGTACCTTTCCCTGGGTCACCCAGAGTGGTGATAGCACTGCTGCCAACACAGAGCCCACGCTGACATACCAACTTTGCCTTAAACAAAAGATCGTACTTTGCTTATCACATCATTCTTGGGAGGGTCAATGAAATAACTCTATAATCTATATAAAAACTTTCAATACAGAATCTGTACATTGTATGCATTCATGGCACAAAGTAAGCTTATGTAAGGCAATTGTGTTTTAGTTAATATTAACAGTTCAAACTTTTTCCCGAAATTTTATTATTTCTGTTAACAAAAATGTCACCAGCAAAACCAAATTAAACAAGCTCACAGATAAGTCCTCTCTTGAAGATTTCTTTTTCAATTACACTTGGGAATCACTATATTTGAAAATGTCTTATCCCCAAATGCCTTTTTTTTTTAAGTATGCATCCATAACATATCTTATTTGGAAGTCAACGATTAAGTAAATAAACTCTCTAGTATTACTATATAATCCATAAGTTATATGCTAATGTTAATTACTCTTTAGCAAATCTATCCCTGTTCTTTAAAAATCATGACCCCAACCAAAATACTACCTTTGAATTACTTTAAGTTGGATTATAGATCTCTAGCATTGCTGAACTGTATCTAGAAGCCACACACGTCTCTGGAGACATACCTGCACACAGTAGTTTCCTTCTCCACAATTTAGGTACAGCCAACAATATGGATGCTCAATTTTCAAAATAAGGCATGAAACAATTCCAAGTAACTAGAATGCTGAACGTGTTCACCTTGCCCCCAAAACCATGTAATTTAAACTTGAAAAACCTCCACAAGAAATAGAAAATATCTATCTAAACAATAATCGAGAATAGAAAATATCCATTCACTCCATTAAAAGTCATTATTAATACTTAAGAAATCTGTATTAATCAAAATCTCACCACGAGCTTACAAATGTATTCAAGATAAAACTAAAGAAAACCTATGAAAAGTTGTAGAAATCAAATCTCTTTCATGACAAGCTGTCACTGTCATTTACATTGCCACCAAACTAACAAAAAAGACTGATGAACTGGTAATCTTACAAACTTTACAGACCTAAAATACCAATATTTAACTTTAATGATATAATTAATTTTGTACATTAACATCACAAAATTACTTTTCTACGACCGAATTCCCTTACCTGATTTTCAGTTTCAAACAGAAGAAACCCATAAGTTTCCTGAAGTTCTTCGTGAGTATAGTTACTTGCTTTTTTTTCTTGGTAAAAAGTTTTGTACTGTATAAGGAGAGAATAATCAAATGTTATAAACATGTTATTTTGCCTTGCAAATTAATTTTTAAAAATGCATCATCTGAATTCCTCCTGCTAAAAGACTAATGAAATTTATTATTTTTCTGTTCCCTAGAATATATTATAATTACCTTTCAAGTGACTAATTCCAAGGATCTTTTATCTCAGCTGAAATGTGATAGCTAAAAAGGACTAGGCTTATATATCAAAAATAATGGGTCTATTTCTTTAAAACTAAAATAAAACGAACACACAGACACAGTGTGTACCAAGCACCTCACCTCATTCAAGAAAATGTCATTTTTCACCAAAGTCACTTGACTGTACTGAAAACCATGCTCAGATGCAGAGTCCAAGTAAGAAGTATGGAGAATTGAAACTGCGCTCTGGAAGAGAGAGTCTGAACTCAAGGACACTGTCTCAAAAACTGTAAAACACAAACAAAAATAATGCAACTGTTTAAGATAACCAAAGGATGGGGAAAAGTGGCACACTAAATATCACTGAAGAGTGATATAGTAAATATATCATCTATGATAATAGGAAATAATCATCTATTTCCTTCCTGTATAACTAAGACATTTACAATGTGTTTTGGCTACCATATCTGGACTATCTTAAAAGATCTCACATGTGAAAATAACCAAAATGGATTATAACTGAGGGTGAATTACTTTTAATGCAAGAATAAATCCCTTTTGATTTAAAGCTGGGTGCTGTAACCACACTGGGTAAAAGCAGATGCAACTGTAGTGTCAAGTTGGTGGTCAGCAACTGCTTAGACCAATGCTTCTCATTCTTAAGTTTTTTTAAACCTAAGCCACATTTTGATAAACTTACCCTTCCTGTCTTCTCACCAAATCCCCAAGGAAGTCTGTTAGGTTCCTTGGAAGGGGCCTACTACTGCACACTCAGCAAACACATTAGAAATCATGTTTCTTTGGGGCTTCCTCACCAGCCTGTACATGTCTATTAAAATTTACTTCTTATGGGCTGTATTATAAAATCATCATTTTACAAAAATAAAACTTTATTACTTTTTTTGAAAGTGCTTTTTTCAAACCATACCCGTGTGCCATCCCAGAAATGCTGGTATACCCCTCCCATGAGAGGCATGTTTCCTAACTGAGAACTACTGACTCAATCCAGTAATTCTCTTGATTGAGCCCTTGTGTCTTTTGATTTTACGAGTCCTCACTTAGCAAGAACTGAGCCTAATGAGTTCTCATAACATTTAACTATTTGATTTGTTTACTCCTTTCTATTTACATCCTCTCTATTCTCTTTAACAAGGTTGGGGGGAAGATACACACTGATTATTTGTAAATAATAGAGAGAATAATTTATGTAACACTGGAAGTTTTGGCCTTACAGTATAAATAAGTACATTAATATGGCTTCCTACTTATACCAGGACTCTGCCAATTACATTAAAGTTCAAAAGTTAAAAAAAACATAAGCTTTTTAATTAAAATTAATTTATGAACAACAGATTAAAAAACCCTAGACTACTACAGAAATCAAAACAAACATTTCAGTAAAATTAATTTGGACTGAACTGTCCTAACACTTCAATTCCCAAGGTAATTTAAAAATGATTTTGATAACAAAACTTCCTAGTATCAAAAATAAAAGATTATAAATAGCAAGGAAAGAAAAGAGGATGAAACACTTAAGAATATTCTGAAGTTGGCACATCGGATCTATATCGATTCTATCTTACTTTTATTTTTCCTCAGTTTCACCTTCTCTCTTTCAATATCAGTATACCAGTGCTGTAAAAAATATGGATATTCTAAAGAGATTCAAATAGCAAAACACCAGTGATAACAATTAAAAAATTATGGCTTTCTTTAGCTACTTACTCAAAACAAACTGGGAAGCCTATGCACTTGCAAATTTCTTTTACAAATAATCTGCACTGCTAGCTCAAATGCATATCAGGATTCCTTTAAAAATTATAATTTTGGAAACCTAGTATTTAATATTTTTTAAAAGGCAATATAATATTTTAAAAATCTAATTATACTATGAGGCTCAATATTTGTGAAATATGTTGCTTACAAGTGAAAGAAATAAAAGTTGTCATAGCTTTGGAAATGACCAATCTATGATTATCAACTTCCCTAAATTCTGCAAGATGTTAATAGATTTTAAGTTTCAGAAGTACTGAATACTACATATATCCCCAATTTTGAGCGTCAACGCACAATAATAAACTGAAAACTGTGAGAGATAATGCAATTTAAAAAACCCTATCTAATACAATGTGGGGAGTACTGCTCCCAATAAAGCTAAGACTAATGGTAATGATTTAAAATAAACAAGGAGGAACAAGTAAGAAATGACTTATTTTGTACTTTTATACTGTAATTTCTAAAACTATTTATTTATGGTTAAAAATGCTTCCTTTTTATGTCAGCACTCTCCAAATAGCCGTATGTTAGAAAAGTAATAATTTTACAGTTGGCAGAAGGAAAAGCATATCAAAAGAGAAGTTAATGGAAAACCACAGTAAATTCTGAATCTTTCATGACTTCATAATAAATGACCTCAATTATACTCTCAAGAAAGCACAAGTTTCCTGCTCTATAATTAAGGAGCTAATGAGAATTTTATTGAGAAAACATTTGACATTGTCTCTTCCAACACAATGCACTTTCATTTAACCGCCTAAAACAAGTGTACAAAATGAGGAGCACTAAATAAATGGATAGCTTCATTTTTTGCTGAGCAATGCACATGCTCTAGTTAAACATTCAAGATTATCAGAATATTAAGAGAAAGAAGAGGGGGCTATTCCACAAAGAAATCTAAAGCAACATCTAAGAAGGTAACTTGAAAAGTACCTGTCTGTAAAGCATAAAGAGTGTCCCTTATGGTTTAAGTGACCAACAGAGAGCACATGGAAAAAAATGAAGTTCAATCAAAATGGCTCTGAAAACTGAGTTAACACTCTTTCCTGTAGCACCTGGCTTTGGGCACGTTTCTCTGCCATTTGTGGATTTGATCTTAAAAGTTAGGTCAAGCTTGACACAACAAGTTGGATTCTGCTCAAAGTGCCCTGCATCAATCTCCCCCATCTCAAAATCCATCACAAGGATACTGAATGTCTGATTTTAGGACACTTCTTTCTCTCTTTTTAACTTCTAATAAGAGAGATAAGAAAATTATAAACCAGTTTCTGATGTTATACCACAGGTATCTATTTTCTATTCTATAAGCATCTGGTCTGAAAGCAAATAATGAGATGAACAAACATCAACAACTTAGGTGTCACAGTAACCTAACAGAATCTAGCCACTTCTACATCTCCCCCAGACTTACATGACCACATCTCCTGTTTGTGAATTAAGCAATAGCACTTATCAAAGACAGTAACACTCAGAATCCAACAATATGTGCCATTAAAGGCTCTTATTAGTAGAATGCAACCTAAACCTTTTAATACTCTCCATGCCTATATACTTTATCTCCTCTAAGTATGTCATTTGATAGTTGTTGAAGGAACAGCCCATTCTTTAATCACCTAATCCTAAAATGTATTACCTTTACCTTTAAGACATCAAAGGACTGCCAGTTTAAGATATATACAACTTTTTTACAACACAATTTGGCAGAAAGTAACAAAAACTTAAACGGGCATACCAAATAACCATTCCATTTCTGGGAATCTATTCCTCAGAAATATTAGCATAAGTGCAGGGGTTTTATGTACAAGGGTGTTCCATGCACCAACACCTATAACAGCAAAAACACTGGAGACAACCTAAATTGCCATCAACAGGGAAACACCTTGCAATTACTAAATAAAAACAAAGTAAATCTGTATATACTGACGTACAAAGATATCTATTGTATACTACTGAGTGAATAATATGTATTATATGTCATTTTGGTAAAAAAAAAAAAAAACCATAAAAAATTATGTGTTTGAAAGTATACAGAAAAAGATGTAGAAAGATGGGAAATCCAACTGTTAACAGTATTTACACCAATGGTGATTGGAGAGTGGACAAAAAAGAGAACTTACACTTTTGCCTTATATATATTACTACAATTTAGATTTTTCTTACATAAGCATGTATTACTTCTACTATTTAAAATATCTCAATTTAAAATCAAGTAAAATAAATCATAATTTCAAAGAAATACACGTAGAGGAGTGTGACAATCTCTCTTGAACACACACCTTTTCTGATGCAATTTGAAAACTTAATCACCTATCAATTTTGGACTAATAAGAAATTTGTAGCTACTGGAAATTATAATTTTTTAAAAAGTCCTTTCATTTTACATGGTCTAAATTAAAATCTAAAAAATTGTATTGTTCAATTTTGGAGTCATTAGTAATAGCTTATAGCATTTAGTTTAATACCCACTCTTTTCTGATATGAACCCTGTCTCGGTCTTCTCTAACAGGGAATGTAGCTGGGAGGGTGGTCTTAATTCATTTTCACCAAGTATACCCCCAGAATTTTTGACATAGTCCTGTTCTCTGCTAATGTCATAAATGCTAAAACGAAAAAATAAAAAATTAAATCATAAAGTGAATAGTTCTATTTCGGGCATATCTACTATATAAATAAATGTTTACTGAGCATCTAGTTTGCATTAGGTACAATTTTGTAATGTTTCCCTTCTTTGTCAAGTCTCCAGAGCTAAAGGCTAAATTTGCTCTATAAGAATAACACACATAAATTGAAGTGTTTTTCCCCCAATTCTTTAATTTCTAAAGAAAATTTTTTTCACAGAGAAAAATAGGAATCACTTTTGCCTCACTGAAAAAAACTTTCAAAATGAACAGATTATAGAACCACACCCATGTTCTACTGGTTGGAAATAATAAAATCAAATAGAACACAAATAAAACCTCTCCCCACCCCTAAATAAGTAGTATTTGATTCACCCTTCATTAAACAAAACTATTAGTGATGACTATTATGTATCTAGTACTATGCTATACCCTGGATTTTATCAAGACAAACGAGAAAAAGTCTCTATGATGAAAGTGTCTGGGCGGCCTGGAGATCTTAGAATGTGCTCACAAAATACTCCTAGAGTGAGTGTGTGCCTTTGGAAAGCAAGGGTTGTGTCTCCTGGTGACAGTGGTCTCAAAGAGGAAAGCAGAGCTGGAAGTAAAGACCCTCCCAAACCAGATTACACTTGCAGCTTAGAAAAGGAGTAGCAACAAAGGCACCATATTTTTAAAAACAATCCTCGGCTTCAGGAGCAGAGGAGGGAACCCTTAAGCCTGAAAACTGCTCTGTCGCATCCCTACACTGGGCTCAAACACATCTTCAGAGCTAGAATAAGATGAAGGCAGGGAGAGTGCATCTTTTCCTTTGTCCTTGGTGAGAAAGCTTTCGCAGAATTCTCTCTGCAGGCACCCATTCTCACCTCATTGGCCAGAACTGAGTCACACGTTTATTCCTAAAACAATCACTAACCAAAGAGAATGGAATTACCATAATGAGCTTAGAGTAACTAATAGTCACACAAACCCCCACTCTCACCCGCCCAAACTGCTCCTGAAGTATGGGATTACCCCAAAACCTAGACAAAATTGTGGTTTGGGGGAAGTGAAGAAAAAGGGAGGTGATTACTGGGAAGGCAGTCAACAACATTACCACACTAAGGTCTCAACAAGTTAGTGGTAGGACTGCACTAGAATCCTGGTCTCCTGACTCCCAATTTAATTCTCCCCTCTTGACATAATGAATGATATAATCAATATTGCTACTTTTTCTAAAGAACCTTAAATACATCCACACAGTTCTACCTCAAATCCTTTTTGAAAAAAGGTGCACTATTATAAAACTATACATGCTATTTTTTGTAAAGTATACTGAATTTCTCAAATAATGAACTGCTTGCAGTTCCTCATGTGCATCGTGTTTCTACCTCTGCATTTGCTATTTCTATTGCCCTGAAAATGCATACACTAGTGCCCTTTTTTGGCTTCCTTATCATTTGAATACTTACTCAGATTTCAAGTATCAGTGCCTCTCTGAAACCTTTCATGACATATCCCATCTCAATGACACTGGCTGTTGGTATCATTGGGTACCCATTGTATCATGTTCCAGATTCTCCCACATATTTATAGTACTGATTTCGTTGAAGATTTTTCTTCCTACCACTGGATTAGATGAAAAACTTTCTTGACTGGACCTTTATTTTCTAAATACTTTCTCACTCTTTTTGTCTAATTGTTGTGGCTATTCTATTTTTTAGGAGAGTTCTTCAGTTTTATTATCTAATCCTTTCCTGCTTCCTGAATAATTTCTCTCCCTTTTTGAAAAATAGAATCACTTCTTTCACGTAAGTTATATTTTCTCTTTTCTCTTTAAAGATACTACAGTTTCATTTTGTTGAAGTTTCTTCTGTTGCCAGCAGTAAATCTATTTCTACCAAGTTCCTTTATTTTCCTACTTGCTTATTCCTGCGTGGTCTCTTCTATGTTAGAGACTTCCAGCAAATGGCTGGTGATCCTTAGCTGTCTGTTTATGTTTATGTGTGAGGCACTTAAAGCTAACTGAAAGTCTGGTGCATGGGCACTGCTTCCTGACCAGCAGCCCTCACTCTTGCAGGTGATCCGATCGTGATGCAGCTGTTTAATCAAGTGAACTTGCAAAGTCCATATCTGTTAAATATTTTGTCATGGGTTGCTAAGTTTCCCCAGAAAAGAATCCTTTAATATCTTGTTTAGGGGAAGCATAAGCTTAACTAATAGTTCTGGGAACCACACAGAAAAAGACAGCTCTGGTTTCACTGTTTAGTATGTTGACTTTCACTTAATCCTTATTTTTACTTAGGTGCTTCACCCCTGCCTCAGCTGTCTAGAGCCTGCCTAGTTCATGTCTGCTGAGTGTAAACCTTCAATCTTCTGTCAGGGTACAAGAAAGGTAGTTGTCTGGGTGCATGCAGTGAAGAGGATAGAGGGCATCAAAATTATAAAATCATCAATCACCCCTTCTATTTCTATTCCACCCATATTCCTGCCCTGAGAAGTACTTGATACCTCCAAATCCTGAGCCTTTTCCAGATTCTATGGAGGGAATCAGCTTGCTTCTCTTGTTGGCTTACCTCTTTTCAGCCTTCAGCCTTCTCTAATCCACTGAATCGTTTAGTAATTGACCACCCACCTTCTTTTGTAGTTTCCCAAATACTGATTTCATTTACCTTCTCCTTTCTCACTCTCTTGATCTTTGTGGATTTATATCTTTATTCTTTTACTATAATCTTAGTGGAATTTCCAGAGGAGTGTACAACTGGATGTGTCAGACATAACTGAAGTGTCTACTTAATGTAAGTCTTAGTTTCTTCAATCAAAAAATGTGCAATACGGGTTTCCCTGGTGGCGCAGTGGTTGAGAGTCTGTCTGCCAGTGCAGGGGACACGGGTTCGAGCCCTGGTCTGGGAGGATCCCACATGCCGCGGAGTGACTGGGCCCGTGCGCCACAACTACTGAGCCTGCGCGTCTGGAGCCTGTGCTCCGCAACAAGAGAGGCCCGCGCACCGCGATGAAGAGTGGCCCCCGCTTGCTGCAACTGGGGAGGGCCCTCGCGCAGAAATGAAGACCCAACACAGCCAAAAATAAATAAATTAATTAATTAAAAAAAAAATTTTTTTTTAATGTGCAATATACCACCTACCATGGTAGCTACTATCACCATTATTTTTATTTTAACTTTTATAATTATGAAGACCTCATTTTATTTCCTTATGTATTTACCACAGAACTAATTACATATCACATCTTCAACAAATATTAGATTAATTTTAAAATAATTAATATTTAGTGTGTATGAACTCAATAACCATTTACTCAAATACATGAAAAGAACAGTCAAAGTAAATCTTCAATGATTTCTTTCAGAGTATTTATCATGGTTTATAATTACATAATCATAATTATTTCACTAATGTCTATTTACCTAATAAACCAAGCCTTCTGAGGACAGGAATCATGTCTGTTTTGTCTACTTGTGATTACCCAGCATCAGCCCAATGCCTGGCACACAGTGAATGTTCAGTAAATATGTATTTGATAATTAAATGAAAGAATAATACTTATGCAATTTAATCTGTTCCAAAACTCAGAAAAAGGAAGAGCTTCCCCGTTTTTTAAAATAAAGCAGTCAAATGCTAACACCAAAATCTGACAAAGAAAATACATAAGAAAGGAAACTATAGATCTATCTCATGAATATTGATACTAAATTCCTAAAATATATGTACTGGCAAAGGACACTAAAATAATAACAGAAGTCAATTAAGGTACATTCTAGGAATGTATGAATTGGTTCAATAAATAGGAAATCCATAAATTTAACTAACCACATTAACAGGTCAAAGTTATCATGAGGGGCTGCTGGAACGTGGGATGAGGCAGGAGAGCCACATGTCAGACTGTCCAAAGGAAGTTACTATATACTTCTTTCCAAACAGATGACTTAGATAAGTTTTTGTTGCTGCACAGTATTTTTTTCATTTATGTAGTATTATTTTGGCCATACTTAATCTAAAAAACAAATTGATGCTCCCAAATAAAAGAAAGCTGTTCATTTAATGTAACACAGAAAAAATCCTACCATAAGTTGTTTAGGGGAAAGAAAATCTGATTACAAAGAAGTATGTATATATATACATAAAGTCTTAAGAACATATACTACGATTTAAACAATGGTCATCATCTATATAATGCTTATCAATATCTGATGTTTTTCTTGTTTATTTGATTATGCTCCCACCACTAGATTATTAGCTTCATGAATACAGGAATTTATCCTTTTCCATGCTGTACCCCAGTGCCCAGAACAGTGCCTGGTACACAGTAAGGTTTCAATAAACATTCATGTACTGAATGAATCAATCCATATTCCAAATCACTTCACTTCTCTACTTAAACCCTTAGCGGCTTCTCGTTGCCCCCCAGAATACAAAGCACACTCCCTGCCATGGCCCTGTGAAATCTGACCCCTGCTTGCTTCCTCCACCTCACCTGATCCGCCTTCCTCTGGCTTACTACTATGGTCCAGCTACCCTGG
The DNA here is from genome assembly GCF_028023285.1 of Balaenoptera ricei. NCBI lineage: Eukaryota > Metazoa > Chordata > Mammalia > Artiodactyla > Balaenopteridae > Balaenoptera > Balaenoptera ricei. Next base: position 26,036,760 of record NC_082640.1, read on the forward strand.
TCTTTCCATTCAAGCTCTTTGCTCTTTTCAGGCCTTTGCACTTGCTGTTATTTCTGACTGAAATGCTCGCTCTCCTGTTTTGCCCTTGGCTTAGCTCCCTCTCTTCTTTTAGTGAAATCTCAAGTTATTCCCTCAGATAAACCTCCTCTGATCACCCTACTTAAAGTAGGTATTTTCTTTAAATCACTCATTACAACATACAGCTATTTTGTCAATTCACTTTTGGGTGTGTGTGTGTCCATCTTCCCCAGCAGAATGTAAGGTCCACAGAGGCAGATACTCTTTGTCTTGCTCACAAAGCCCTTCAGTACCCAGCAGAGCTCCTAGCACCACAGTACTCAATGCTCTACCAAGTTATCTTTGGGTAGGTCAAGTACAGGTAATTTCTGTTTCATTTTTTTACAGTTTACGTATCATCTGAAATTTTATGTAAGCATAAATATAATCTGGGGAAGTAAAGCTATTTTCATTTTGGAAAAAAAGATCTCCCATGGCCCTAAGTAGTAGCAATTTAGTTTTTTAAAATGAACACAAAGTAAATGAATGAAAACAGCATTTCCCATAAGCCAAAACAGTAAGAGACCCATGAGATAAAGCTTCTCTATTAAAAAATAGAAAATACTATAGAATGAGAAATGTATGATTTTTATAACAATTTTTAAGTTGTTAAAAATTAAAAATTTTTAATTTTAAATTAAAAAAATCTTTTAAATTAAAAAAAGTCTACCATGTACAAAAGTTTAAATGTTTTCTAATGTCAAGATAATCACCCACAGAAAGAATAAAAACCAAGATACCCTTGCTATTATTTGAAGTGCAAAAGTCCATTTGGAATCACTGCTTTACAATTCAGAAGATTTCCTAAAATACTGTAAGTCTACACACACAGAAGAGTTGTAAAGAGTGATGCCATCTCTCTGGCAGTTCGGCAAGGGTTTCCCCACTCCACGCTCGCAGAATCCCATGAGTCAGGAGGCAAAGGCGCTCCGTAAACCCTTTAGTACATAGAACCATTTGTTCACCACCTACCTCGGCGGCCCCACCAAAGCTTTACTCCCTAAAGCTCCCTGAAGGTGGGACACCCAGTCTGTCCCTTCTCCCAGTCTCCTCGTCACCCAGTTCTCTGGCAGGCAGCTCACCGGCCAGGCAGGAGAACCCGGACGCAGGTGTCTCCAGGAGCCCCTGGCTGGGGGTGAGGGCCAGCCCCTCCTCCTCACCTCATGGTGCGTGGGGGAGGAGGCTGTCCCTCTGCCCAGCTGGCCCCTCCGGCCCCCTCCCGCCAGCGAAAGCCAGTGTGGCGGGGGCGGCGCGGGCTGTGCCTTTAGAAGTCAACGAGGGCGGGTGGCGAACCTCAAGCCCCGCACATGCGCACAGCCGGGTAGCCGGGTCCGGGAGCCGCGGTCTGGTCCGAGGGCTGGACAAGCAGAGTGTCCTCAGTTCCCTGTTTCTGACGTCTCCCAGTACTCCTAGGTGGACAGTTTTATTGTTATTTTACAACGATCGCTCCAAGCTTCAATTTCCTCGAAGGTCTTGCCTGCAGGTTATTCAGTAACCATTCTGGATTGCAAATCCCAGACCTAACCCGAAATCCATGTCTTTTCACTACAGTGACCCCAAGTTATTCTAACTCACCGCGGCTATAAAGCTTTCCCATTATTGTCTAGTAAACTCGCTGATTATGGTTTCATGGGGTTTTGCTGTGTAATTTACAAAAATAAAAGGTCTACTGAATATGGTTTTGGATACTCCATATATGCCCAGGAGATGTTGATACCAGCACCCGGGGTTGGGATGGGGGTGCTTGTCCCTCCCACTAAGCCACACAGCCCTAACAAAACTCATGAAAAATAAAGTTGAATGGAGTGTGTGTGTGTGTGTGTGTGTGTGTGTGTGTGTGTGTGGTGTCTGGCCTGATCTAAGGACGTCCTTCCTTTTGGCTCATGTTTTAACCAAGTAATCTAAGACATCCATATGCATTTCCTGGACCATATCTGCACTAGCTAGAGGAAAACTAATCAGGAGCTCCTAGAGAATCATTGCCGCTATGGTACTGAACAAATAGAAAACATATAGGAAAACCTTAACTCACAAAGGAAGTTACTTAAATTCATAAAGAATCATGTAGATTAATTACTATTTAAAATAGCAAAATCACTTTGCATATTTACTATATGCAATGAGAGAGCAACTGCCTTCTTTTTAAAAAACTTTAAAAAATTATTTCCATTGCTAGGGGGAAAACTGGCTGGGGGTGGGGGTGGTGTGATGAATTGGGAGATTGGGATTGACATATATACACTAATATGTATAAAATGGATAACTAATAAGAACCTGCTGTATAAAAAAATAAAGAAAATTCAAAAGTAAAAAAAAAAAATTATTTCCATTGCTAAAAATGAGTTATCCCTTTGTACTATGATTTTTTCATTTAACTGCGGCTTACTTTTAGACCTAATATTCAATTTTTGAAGATTGTTTTAACATTTTCTAAATCTATCTCTACTATAAAAAAGACTTCTGTATATCAGACAGATGCTTATAATCCTATATCATATTTTGTTTTCTTTCTTGCTATGCTGTATAGAAAGTCAACAGATTCTTTGGAGAACATACTTTCCATATTCAAGATTATGCACTTTTTATTAGAATCCCTTCAAAGTTTATATGGTGCCATTTTCAGACATCTGTATAAAGGAACCGGCCTCTGTTCTGGCTCATCAAACCACGTTTACTAATTTGTGCTTCAGCATTAAACTATCAGCCTGCAATGAAATGGCTGCATTAAACTCATTACTGTATTTATACACTACAAAGATATTGTTAAGTAGTTTTGTCCTTCTTACAAGAAAATCCTAAGACTAAATTTCTCTCAGGGTCAATTACATTTTTTTAAAAAAATTTTATTTATTTATTTTTGGCTGTGTTGGATCTTCACTTCTGTGTGAGGGCTTTCTCTAGTTGTGGCGAGTGGGGGCCCCTCTTCATCGTGGTGCGCAGGCCTCTCACTGTCGCGGCCTCTCTTGTTGTGGAGCACAGGCTCCAGATGCGCAGGCTCAGTAGTTGTGGCTCAAGGGCCTAGCTGCTCCACGGCATGTGGGATCCTCCCAGACCAGGGCTCGAACTCATGTCCTCTGCATTAGCAGGCAGATTCTCAACCACTGCGCCACCAGGGAAGCCGTCAATTACATTTTAAGACCTGCTTTCGATTATTTTGATTATCACATATAACAAGGGAAAGTGACATCTAATCCATGCTGTAACAATGATTTTTTTTTAATCGCCACCACCCCTAGATATATCCCATCACAAATGCCCTGGGCAGAGATCAGGCCTATTTACTAAAGATGGCTCATAGAGAAGTGGAGGATAACCACAGGGTGAAGCAGGTGCTTCAACTGGCCAAAACAGGCCTCAGAAGTTGGGGTCTTGAATATTTAATGAGGGAGCAGGTGTACCCAAAGGTTCTAAACGGGGTCTATTTCACCATACCAAGGAGGGCAGAGTCTTTAACACAGAATATTACCAAGGGATTTAGTTATCCAATTAAGTGTTACTAAATTCTTAAGAGAAAACAGAAAGTATGACCCAGACACTTCTTAGAAAATTCATAAATAAAAAAAGAGAGGCCAAATTTAAAAACAAAAACAAAAGGCCAACTGAGTTAAACAATAAAAACCAAAAGCTGGTTCTTTTTTTTTTTTTAAAAGATTTTTTTTTATGTGGACCATTTCTTTAAAAAATCTTTACTGAATTTGTTACAATATTGCTTCTGTTTTATGTTTTTGGTGTTTTATTTCCCCCCCAGCCATGAGGCATGTGGGATCTTAGCTCCCCCACCAGGGATCGAACCCGCACCCTCTGCATTGGAAGGTGAAGGCCTAATCACTGGACCACCAGGGAAGTCCCCAAACTGGTTCTTTTGGAATAAGTAACCTTTAGCAAATATAATCAATAAAGAGAAAAAATTAAATATCAACAAAAGAAGGCTAACCACAAATACAGGGGAAAATTTCTAAAATTATAAATTATCACACACTATACCAATAAATTCGAAAATTATAAAAATATAATTTACTAACATTGGTCTAAATGGAAGAAACATCTGAATAAACCAATTACGATGAAATAACTGAAAGAGTAGTCGCAGTCCTACTCCTCTCAAAAGACCAGTTCCAGAGTTTTATTGTCAAGGTTCACTTTTCACTTATCAGATTATCAAAAATCCACGAGTTTGGCAATGCAGTCTGTTGGGGAAACTGGGGGAAACAAAGGAAAAGAAAAGCAAAAGACCAGGAGAAAATATTTACTATGAAGGTTATAAAAGATTTATTTATACATTAAGATAAATAGATCAATAGAACATAAAAATGGAAATTCACAGTTTAGGAATTATGAATAGCCAGTAAACACATTTCAAAACACCTCCAATTTACAGACTTAAGAAAGCCAAATAAACCCAAGCAAGATAAATGCAGATACAGTGAAACAGCAGAAAGCTAAAAACAAAGGGAAAAATATTAAAGCAGCCAGAGACAAGGAACTGAAAGACTGACAGCTGACTTTTCAATAGCAATAATGGAAACCAGAAGACAGAGGAATGAGATCTTCAAAATGCTACAAGAAAATAACTGCCAACCTAAACTGCTATATTCAGCAAAAACATCTTCCTTAAGTGATGGTGAAACAAAGACATTTTCAGGTAAACACAAACTAAGAGAGTTCATCTATTCCAAAGGATAGAGTTTAAGCAGAAGGAAAATGGGCCTAGATGGATGGTTTAAAAGATAAAACAATCAATGAATAATAGAGAAAGTAGCAAAAATGTGCGAAATATAAAAAAGGACTGACTGCAAAATGCAATAATAATTCTAAACAGGTCTCCTTCTGTCTGGTAAGAATATTAAAAAAAAAATTAAACTACATAATAATAACATGTTAAGTCATGAGGAGCTGAATAAAACTAAACTACTAAGGTTCTTGTATTATCTAAGAGGAAGATAAAGATACTGGTTATTTTTAGATTTTGAGAAGTCAAGGATGCATGATATTCCTAGAATAACTATAAAAAGAAAAAAAAGTATAAAACTTCTGAATTAATATATGGGGAAAATGAAATGATATAAGATATTAAATAACTATTTTAAAACATAACAAAAACGGAGAAAAAAGAAATATAAAACAGCCAGGACAAATAGAAAGCAAAAATAAGAGCAACTGTAGCAAATGTAAATAGGCTATATATCCCAGCTAAAAATGTTTGAAAATTGCATTAAAATTCCAACAGATGCTCTTTAAAATAAGCACATCTAAAACATACACATGAATACAAATCTACAGCTATTTCAAGAATAGTTTAATAAATGAAAAAACAAAAAATAAACACAAAAAGAAATATATGATAAGACTTCCCTGGTAGCTCAGTGGTTAAGAATCTGCCTGCCAATGCAGGGGGCACAGGTTCAAGCCTTGGTCCGGGAAGATCCCACATGCTGCAGAGCAACTAAGCCCATGTGCCACAACTACTGAGTCTGCAAGCCAAACTACTGAGCCCACGTGCCACAACTACTGAAGCCTGCGAGCCTAGAGCCTGTGCTCTGCAACAAGAGAAGACACCGCAATGAGAAGCCCGCACACCACAACGAAGAGTAGTCCCCGCTCGCCGCAACTAGAGACAGCCCACACACAGCCACAAAGACCCAACGCAGCTGAAAATAAAATATAAACAAATAAATTAATAAAAAAAGAATTAAAAAAATAAAAAAGAGAAGAAAAACAAATACATGATAGAGATAATCACAAAGCCAAAAAAGGATTCACTGAAAAACTAATATAGCTGATAAACTACAGGCAAGATGAATTAATAGAAAAGGAGGAGGGGAGTTGGGAACAGAAATATGCAGTATCAGAAATGAAAAAAGGAGACATAATTACACATTCTTCAGACATTAAAAATAGGAAGAGGGCACTTTTAACAACTCTGTACCAATAAATATTACAAATTTAGACAAAATGGAGAGAGTCCTAGAAAAAATCTAATTTACCAAAACTGACATAATTTTCTTTAAGAATCTAAGTAATCCTGCAACCATTAAAAAAATTAAATCACTAGTCAAGAATCTGCCACCGCCAAAACTTCAAACCCAAGTGGATTCAGTGGTAATTTCCACCACAACTGGTTATCCATATGTGAATAAAGTTAAAATTACAGCTATACTCCAAACTACCCACAAGTAACAATTCTAAATATACAGACATGAAGTAAAAATGTTTAAAATTAAGAATTACTAACACCATAAAGAGAAAAGGAATTTGCAACCTACTTAACTATCAAAAGATTAGTACCTAGAGTATGTAAAGAAGTCCCAAATTTCAACAACCCAATAAAAAACAGAAAAATGGACAAAGGATATGAACAGTTAGTACAAAAGAAAACGGGGGGGGGGGGGGAAGACCTTTAAGCATATATACAGATGCTCAAACTCACTCACAAGAAAATGTAAATTCAAATAAACTGATACCACTTTTCACTGATCACACTATCAAAACCTATAAGTTTATTAGCATATTCCGCGAGGGGAGATTTTAGAAAAAATAGTCACTTAGGTATACTGTAGGTAAGAGTGCAAAATCCAAGGAAAAGCAGTTTGGCAATATTCATCAAAATTTCAAAAGCATTTATATTTTGACCCAACAATCACAGTTTTGGAAATTAATTGTATAGAAATCTCACATACAAAATGACAACTCTACAAAGTTACTCCATGCACCACTGTTTTTTTTTTTTTAACAGCAAAAGATTAGAAAAATATCAAATACTCTATCTACTACAGATTAGGTAAAACTGGTACAGCCACACAATAGAAAACTGCTTTTCCTACACTATAGAATGAGTACGCTTCCTCTATACTGATTTGTGAAGACTTCCAGAATATACTGAAAAGTGGAGGAAAATAATGGAGCATAGCAGAAATTAGAGTAAGAAGGAGGAATATAAAAAAATACACTGGGGGAATGAGCTGGACAGGTACAGGGAAAGACTTTCTTCAATGTACACCTTTACATGTTTTTAAATTGTTTAAATAAATGATCCTAGTAACTTTTTTAGCAACAGGAAGTGTTCATCAACTTGTATATATAACATATTTCATTTTAACTTGTAGATATTAGTAAGAAAAAACAAGCAGCCTGTAGAAAACAGACCCTGAGTTTCTTTTAAGTAATCAGAGAAATGCAGTTTAAAACCACAGTAATATATCATTTCACTTCTACCAGACCAGCAAAAATTTTAAAAAGTTGGACAATGCCATATGTAGAGAGAATGGAGAGCAAAGGGAGGTTTCATTCACAACTGGTGTAGTATAAATCAGAATCACCATCTGGGAAAAGTTAGATATTATCTAATGAAATTGAACATGCAAATATCCTCCCAATGGATCTAGCACTTCCACTACAAATATGCCCGAGCAACAATATTGTGTATATGCACTTGGAGATGACGGAGAACATTCATGGCTCCACTAATTATAATAGCCCAATGTTGGAAATAACCAATATGTTCATAAAGAATAAAATGGATAAACGTATAATATATTCTTAGAGTAGATTATTATACTTCAACAAAAACGAACGAATCACAGGAGTGGTTCCCAAAGTGGTGGTGATAATGAAAGTGATTTTTTGGTATTATATATTGAAATGTGTCATCATTTGGGAAATCTACATAATTCAGTGAACTAGTATCTTCCTCATGACCAATGCATGGGTGAAAGATCCCTTTAAAGTGCAAGCTACCAGACAAAGATGTCACAAAGAAAGAAAACTACAGGCCAATATCACTGATGAACATAGATGCAAAAATCCTCAACAAAATACTAGCAAACAAAATCCAACAGCACATTAAAAGGATCATACACCATGATCAAGTGGGGTTTATCCCAGGAATGCAAGGATTCTTCAATATACAAAAATCAATCAATGTGATACACCATATTAACAAATTGAAGGAGAAAAACCATATGATCATCTCAATAGATGCAGAAAAAGCTTCTGACAAAATTCAACACCCATTTATGATAAAAAACCCTTCAGAAAGTAGGCACAAAGAGAACTTACCTCAACATAATAAAGGCCATATATGACAAACCCACAGACAGCATCGTTCTCAATGGTGAAAAACTGAAACCATTTCCTCTAAGATCAGGAACAAGACAAGGCTGTCGACTCTCACCACTATTATTCAACACAGTTTTGGGAGTTTTAGCCACAGCAATCAGAGAAGAAAAAGAAATAAAAGGAATCCAAATCGGAAAAGTAGAAGTAAAGCTGTCACTGTCTGCTGATGACATGATACTATACAAAGAAAATCCTAAATACTCTACCAGAAAACTACTAGAGCTAATCAATGAATTTGGTAAAGTAGCAGGATACAAAATTTATCCACAGAAATCTCTTGCATTCCTATACACTAATGATAAAAAATGTAAAAGAGCAATTAAGGAAACACTCCCATTTACCACTGCAACAAAAAGAAAAATACCTAGGAATAAACCTACCTAAGGAGAAAAAAGATCTGTATGCAGAAAACTATAAGACACTGATGAAAGAAATTAAAGATGATACCAACAGATGGAGAGATATACCATATTCTTGGATTGGAAGAATCAACATTGTGAAAATGACTATACTACCCAAAGCAATCTACAGATTCAATGCAATCCTTATCAAACTACCAATGGCATTCTTCACAGAACTAGAACAAAAAATTTCACAATTTGTATGGAAACACAAAAGACCCTGAATAGCCAAAGCAATCTTGAGAAAGAAAAACGGAGCTGGAGGAATCAGGCTCTCTGACTTCAGACTATACTACAAAGCTACAGTAATCAAGACAGTATGGTACTGGCACTAAAACAGAAATCTAGATCAATGGAACAGGATAGAAAGCCCAGAGATAAACCCACGCACCTATGGTCACCTTATTTTTGATAAAGGAGGCAAGAATATACAATGGAGAAAAGACAGCCTCTTCAATAAGTGGTGCTGGGAAAACTGGACAGCTACATGTAAAAGAAAGAAATTTGAACACTCCCTAACACCAAACACAAAAATAAACTCAAAATGGATTAAAGACCTAAATGTAAGGCCAGACACTATAAAACTCTTAGAGGAAAACATAGGCAGAACACTCTATGAGATAAATCACAGCAAGATCCTTTTTGACCCACCTCCTAGAGTAATGGTAATAAAAACAAAAATAAACAAATGGGACCTGATGAAACTTAAAAGCTTTTACACAGCAAAGGAAAACATAAACAAGATGAAAAGACAACCCTCAGAATGGGAGAAAATATTTGCAAATGAAGCAACTGACAAAGGATTAATCTCCAAAATTTACAAGCAGCTCATGCAGCTCAATATCAAAAAAACAAACAACCCAATCCAAAAGTGGGCAGAAGACCTAAATAGACATTTCTCCAAAGAAGATATACAGATTGCCAACAAACACATGAAAGGATGCTCAACATCACTAATCATTAGAGAAATACAAATCAAAACTACAATGAAGTATCACCTCACACCAGTCAGAATGGCCATCATCAAAGAATCTACAAACAATAAATGCTGGAGAGGGTGTTGAGAAAAGGGAACCCTCTTGCACTGTTGGTGGGAATGTAAATTGATACAGTCACTATGGAGAACAGTATGGAGGTTCCTTAAAAAACTAAAAATAGAACTACCATACGACCCGGCAATCCCACTACTGGGCATATACCCTGAGAAAACCATAATTCAAAAAGAGTCATGTACCACAATGTTCACTGCAGCTCTGTTTACAATAGCCAGGACATGGAAGCAACCTAAGTGTCCATGGACAGATGAATGGATAAAGAAAACGTGGCACAGATATACAATGGAATATTACTCAGCCATAAAAAGAAACGAAATTGAGTTATTTGTAGTGAGGTGGATGGACCTAGAGTCTGTCATACAGAGTGAAGTCAGAAAGAGAAAAACAAATACTGTACGCTAACACATATATATGGAATCTTAAAAAAAAAAATGTTCTGAAGAACCTAGGGGCAAGACAGGAATAAAGACGCAGACGTAGAGAATGGACTTGAGGACACGGGGAGCGGGAAGGGTAAGCTGGGGTGAAGTGAGAGAGTGGCATGGACTTATATATACTACCAAATGTAACACAGATAGGTAGTGGGAAGCAGCCGCATAGCACAGGGAGATCAGCTCGGTGCTTTGTGACCACCTAGAGGGGTGGGATAGGGAGGGTGGGAAGGAGATGCAAGAGGGAGGAGACATGGGGATATACATATACATATACATGAGATATGGGGATATACATATACATATATGTATAGCTGGTTCACTTTGTTATAAAGCAGAAACTAACACACCATTGTAAAGCAATTATACTCCAATAAAGATGTAAAAAAAAAAATGCAAGCTAGACCAATAGGTTTTAATGTCGCATAGGTTGAGAAGTTCATTGATTTCAAACTCTACATTGCAGCTAACCTTTAGGAAACTATTAAGTCTTGATGAGTATTAAAGAAAAATATAACTATTTAAAAGAATACTAAAATATTCCTCCCTCTTCTAAACATACAGCTCAGTGAGGCCGGATTTTTTCATATACGTCAACCAAAACAGTATATTGCAACTAACTGAATGCAGAAGCAAACATGGGACTCTAGTCATTAAAGATATTTGCAAAAACGTAAAACAATGCCACTCTTGCCACTAACTTATTTTGGGTTTTGGAACATAGTTATTTTTCATTAAAAATGTTGTTTAAGACATAGTAGGTTTACTATTATTAGTAGTAGTATTTTTTAGAGGTATACACCTCTATAAGCTTAATGGTATATGTAAATATACCAATATCTATGTTTAAAATTGGTTGGTTTTAATATCTAATGTGATATAATCCACATAAGCAAAGGATCTTTGTGGTCCTCAATACTTCCTAGAACTGTGAAGGAGTCCTGAAGTTTCTGAATTGAGCTATAGGTACATGCTTCAACAGGGATGGATCTCAGAAACATAACGTTTAACGAAAGTAATTCACAGAATACGCAATATGATTCTACTTAAAGTTCAAAAACAGGTGAAAGCAAACAATATGTTGGTTAAGGATACATATATGGTTGATAAAACTGTGAAGAAAACCAAAGGAATAATTAACACAAAATTCAGGACGACCATGGTGATGGGGGCAGAGAATCCTTTGTTTCTGGAGAAAGGCACACACCAAAGGCTTCTAAGGTACTTGTGATGGTCTATTAAGCAGAGTACACAGATAGTTTTTTTTTTAAAATCAGTACAAACAAATGGCATATTTCACAACGAAAATTTTAACAGAAGAAACAAGGAGACATACCTATCCTCCTAGAAGGAAAAACTCAAAAGAATGTCTCTTCTCAAATTAATCTATAAATTCAATGCAATCACAAACAATATTCCAACAAGATTTTCTATAGAACTTGAAAAGATGATTTTAAATTTCATCTGGAAGACAAATGCAAAAGAAGAGCCCAAAGCTTTTTTCAAAAGAAAGTATCAAACTATATCATAAAGCTACAATAATTGAAACAGTGTGGTAATAGATAAATGGGCCAAAGAAAAGAAGAAAATTCAGAACTCAATTAAAAAAAAAAATCAGCAAAGTATATGACCTGGCCAAAAATGCTTAATTTTCTTACTACTCAAGGAAGATAAACATTTAAATGAGATGTTATTTCAACTATTAGAAAATTAGTAAAATATTACCATCCGGTGCTGGCTAGTGGGGAGATAAAACACATCTTTTGAGAAAGTGAATATAAAAGGGTACAATCATTCGAGGGTAATTTAATAGCATTATTATCCATCATTCTCAGAAGCAATCAAGTCTATGATTCATAGAAATACTATGATGAGCACATGAAACACTGCTTATAATGGCAAAAAAATCGCTGTAGCATTTTAGTTATAAGGGAAAACTTGAAAATAACTTAAACGTCCATCAGTAGAGGAATGAAAGACTCACTTGACAAATGGATGCCATATCTATTTAATTATACTAAATAGATATATCACACTGCATTTATTTAACAAACACTACGTCTCAGTTAAGTTTTTAGACACTTTGCAGATTTTAATTCATTTAAGCAACTATGTCTGGATTACAGGAGATGCTCCTGATACAGCTCTTTTTAAAAAAGAACTGGTTACACTTGGAGAAATGTCCTGAAAACACAAAATTTCAAACACTGTTCTTTGACTTCCTTAAAATAGTTGTGAACACTGTGTCACTTTTAATTTTTCTCCAGTCTGAGTTATTCACTGATGTACTGAGCATACTGTATAGAGCTATCCGGTTCTAGAAGGCAGTTTTTCAACAGAAAAGTATTTTTACACTATTAAGGAATAGCAGCTTTGTTATAAACCTCCCGAGTAGGCTTACTACCAATCTCAGAGCCTATAATATTAAATATACCCAAACCCCTTTCCCCTTCTAATGCTTTTGCAGGGGAACACCGTGGGCCCTTGGATCACCAACGTTACTGCAATAACACCGTATGCTTGCACAGCACTTAACGTCCGGAATATATTTTCAAAAACCTTACTGTTCTAATTTTACCTTACAGGGAGAATAAAGGGTAAAAGAGGTGTATTTAAATATATGGATTTCAAATAGACAAGTGGTGATTAAGAGAAACTTGAGGATTTTCAAAGGATCTTCCCCCCAATTTTGAGGTTAATGTGCCACGTTCTCCCACAAATGCTGCTTGGTGCCACGTTCAGACAAACTGCTGGGTTGCATGGACCAACCTACGATGACGCGCTACTTCAGTTTTCAGCTAAATGACCCTCCCTGGGGAAAGACCTCTTCCTTCTATGCCTACGTTAAAAAAGAAAAGGTCACACACGGCCAATGATGTCTCTGCAGAAGGAAAGCGGAGGTGCGGACTTCACCAAGAATCCTTAGAAAAGTACTTCACTGCCAGTCCCAATCCAAGGAGCAAAGCTTCAGCTGGCTACTTCTTACAACGTCCACGAGGATGCAGCGGTCCTCTCACAGGTAACTCAAAGGAAGTGCTGAGCCGCCCTACACTTTCTGCCTCCGACAGGGGAAACAGGAATTCTGACGCCTTACACACCTGGAAGACTCTGACTGACTAGAAACAGGTGAAGATCGGTGTGTTAGCAGCTGAGAGCGGCCACAGGTGGAGTCAGAGCCGAAGCAGCAAAGCAAAAGCGATTCTGAAAACCACTCCCCCCCCCGCCCCTCCCACCCAGAGCAGCGCTAACAAGCAAGAACGCGTGAGTCAACTCAGCATCCATGAGAAGCATGCAAAGTCGACTGGAACTGAATTTTTCATTAAAAACAACAACAACAACAACAACGAACCCCTCACAGCCCGAGCGGCCATGCCGAGCACTCGGCCCCGGAGGACGGGTTCCTCTCGCGTCCCCCCGGGTGGGCGTCCACGAGGGGCAGTCTCACCTGTCCTCTGCGCCGCCACCGCCGCCGCGGACCGAAGATGAGCGTTCAGTTTCCTCCCCATGCTAAGATGCTGTCCGCACCTCCACACGCGCTTCCTCCCCTCAGGCCCTCGAGGCCGAGCGTGACAGATCCCGTCGGACGCCGCGAACCAGCCGCGCCCGGGCCAACTCCCCGGGCCGGGGAGCCGTCGGGCCGCCCCTTGCAGGGGACTCCCCTCCTCCTGGTTCCACAGGGCCCGCGTTCGCACAGGCTCCTCAGCGGCGCGCGGGACCCTCCACGTCGCAAACAGTCCTTCCTCTCCGCCCTTGTGCCAAGAACGCCGCCCGGGCGTCGCGGGGCGGCTCCGAGGTGCCGACGGGAGTGACGCGGGCCCGGCGTCCAGGCTCGGAGCCTGCAGGCCTCGCCGCGCTCGTCAGCCAAACGCCGTCCCTGCCCCAGAGGGTCATAGGAAGGCACGGACCCTGAGACGCCTGGCCACCTGAGGTAACAAGTCGACGTTCTCACTGACTGACGCTGGAACCCGGAAGTAAAACCCCACGCCCACAGGAAGCGAAGATGGGGGGGGGGGAGAGAAAGTGAAAACTGAACTGTGGCGTCCCTAGGAGGCAGGAGCCAATCGCTGGGGAGAAGCCGACGCGCAGGCGCGAGCTGCGGCCGTCGTCCACGCGGCGCTCGCCTCTCTCCTCTGCGCAGGCGCGAGGCCGCAGCGCGGCCCGGAATTGGACGAAGGATTCTGGCGGGCGCGGTTGCCCGGCGCGCGGAGCGGGGCGTCTCGCGGGGCTGACGCGTCACCGGAAGCGGAAGGCGCGCAAGGGGCGCGGCCATGACGGCCTTGAATGTGCTATGGGGCTTCGTTCACTTCACCGTTGGGAGTATTTACCTCCTTGAGTCTCCTGCTATAGCTGCCGCAGGGACGCTTGTCTTGTCTTGCCCAAAAGCGACGTTTACGAAATCACGCCTTTGTAGTAATTTAATAAACGTTGATCCATGTAACATTTGTTTATATGGTGGTTCCCTAGGAAAACACCGCTAGAAGTTTCTATTCCATGCAGAGTTAAGGGAATAGCATTACTATAGCAATGCTGTTACCACAAATAGCATTACTTCTACCAATCAGAGATACTAGGTGATGCACTTAACCGTGAGCCAGACACTGGGCCACACTATGGGAATAGAATAATTTACTCATTCATTAGCATCTTTTATTGTTTACTGTGGCCAGGTGCTGAATTAGGCACTAAGATTACAGTCATGAATAAGCCAGATAAGGACCCTGCACAGAGTGGAGCTTATTCTAGAGGTGGATGACAAACAGTAACAAGTAACACCACCACCACCACCAGAACAGAACTTAATAATACTGCAGTGAAAACAAGCCAGAAATGCTGAGGATGGGGTTGGAAGCTGGACGCCGGAGCAGAAGAGGCAGAGCTACAACGTCTCACTGAATAAGGGACATTTGAGGTCAAACCTCAGTGATAAAAACAGACCAAATTAGTTCTTGGAAGATGAGGAGGAAGAACTTTCCAAGCAGAAGACAAAGCAAGTACAAAAGCCCTAGACATGAAATTGTGTTCAAGAACTGAGGAAGGTTGGCTGTAGAAGCAGAGACTGAAGTACAGCCGATGTTTTCAAAGTACATAAAACCAGTATGTACAACTCCCTGGTTTATCACAAAGCAAATATTCATGAAACCACCACCCTGGTCAAGAAATAAAACATTGCCAAAAACCCGGAAGTTCCTTCTTGTGCCACCTGTGGATCAATACCCACTCCCCTTACCTACCATCAAACCTAACAACGAATCTAACTTGCATGGTAATCTCTTCCTTTCCTTTCTTAGTAGGTTCGCTGCCTAAATATGCATCCCTAAACTTTATCATTTAGTTTTGCTTGTGGTTTGAACTTTATATAAACTGAATGGGTTTGTGCCTGGTTTCTTTGGAGTAACATTGTTTGTGAGACTCATGTTTCTGTGTATGCAGTTCTTTCATTTTCATTGCTATATATATAGGGATGGGTGTAGCACATTTTCTTTATACATTTTACTGTTGATAGACATTTGCATTGTTTCCAGTTCTTGGCTATTATGAATAATACTGCTTGAACTTTCTTATTCACGTCTCTGTACACTTGGGCATCATTTATGTTGGGTGTATTACATGCTGGACGTGCTGGACATGATGATTTGGATTTTTGCTTCAGCAAATATTTATTCCCTTCCCTCTTCTACTGTTGGTCAGGTTTGCTTTTCTACCCCATTGATATTGTCCTTGGTTATATGAATTCTTTTAGTTGATAGAATATTCGCAGACATGATATATGCAGGAGTCTTGTGTGCTTGCATAGTTTGATTTGGCTCCTGAGTGCAGGTGATGCACACGAGGAGACCACAGTCTCATGTAGCTGTTGCCCCTTCAGTCTGGGCCCTCAGAATAAGCACATGTGGAGCAGATGTGAATCCAACCTGCAGGCCAAACCAATCTTAGGTTAGCATAAACTTAGACATCCCAAAGATTGGTGAGTATGAGAACTAATGCTGTTGTCCTAAGTCACTGAGCTTGGGGTGGTCTATTATACAGCATTATTGTGGCAATAAAGAAGGCATATGTTCAGCTTTAATAGATAAAGTCAAACTTCTTGCAAATTGGTTTTACAAAGTTATATTTCCACAAGAAATGTATGAGAATTCTAGTTTCTCTACATCTTGGTCAATATTTTTTAACTTTAGCTACTCTGAAGGGTGTCATATGGTTTGAATTTTCATTGACTCCAACTTTGTTCTTTTTCCAGTATTTGAATAGTTTTGGCTATTCTAAGTCATTTGAATTTCTGTATAAATTTTAGAATCAGCTTATTTTCTACCTCAAAACACACACACACACACAAACAAACAAATCAAAAACAAACAAACAAACAACCCACAGCTGCTAGGATATTGCCTGGGATTGTGTTTAATACATAGATCAATTTGGAGAGAATTAACGTCTTAATATTCTACCTTTGAATTCATGAACATGATATCTCTATTTATTTAGGTCTCTCATATTTTCTCTAAGCAACATCTATATTTTTCAGTGTACAGGTCTTGTGCACATTTTGTTATATTTATCTCTTCATAGTTTTATGGTATTTTGAAATTTTAATTTATAATGGCTTGTTGCTAGTATATAGAAATACAAATGATTTTCCCATAGCAACCTTATATCCTGCAACTTGCTAAACTCACTAATTAGATCTAATAGCTATTTGTGTGTGTGTATGTGTGTGTGTATGTATTCCTTAAGATTTTCTAAGACAAACATGTTGACTGCAAATAAAAATACTTTTCTTTGTTTCCAATCTGTATTTTTTTCCCTATTGCATTGTTTAAGTCCTCAAATGCAATATTGAATATAAGAGGTGAGAGCAAGCATCTTATTATTGATCTATGGGGAAAGCATTCAGTATTTCACCAGTAAGTATAATGTTACCTTTGGTGTTTTCTGTCCTTTTTTAGGTTGAGGATTTGCCCTTTTATTCCTAGTTTTTGAGAGCTTTTATCATAAATGAATGTTGAATTTTTTCTGCATCTACTGAGAGGATTATATAGTTGTTTTCTTTTTAAAAAATCTACTAGTATGATGAATTACATTATTTTCAAATGTTAACCCAACCTTGAATTCCTGGGATGAACCAAATTTACTTAGGATGCATTATCCTTTCTCTGTATTACTGGACATGAATTGCTATATTTTGTTAAGGATTTTGGCATGTATGTTCATGAGAGATATTGGTCCACAGTTTACTTTTCTTGTAGTATCTTAGTTTTGGTATCAGGGTAACTCTAGCCTCACAGAATGAGTTGGTAAGTATTCCCTCATCTTTTAATTTCCAAAATACTCTGATTAAAATTTGTATTATTTCTTCCAAAAATGTTTAATAGAATTAATCAGTGAAGTCGTTAGGGACCTGTATTTTCTTTATAGGGAGTTTTTTTAAGTACAAATTTTATTTCATTAATAGATATAGAGTTATTAAGAATATCTATTTTAGAGGAATAGAGCTCTACCAATACCACTGTCACAGCAGGGTGACTGTAGGCTTTCTCCAAAAGCCCCAAGGAGAAACAGCAGAAGCTTAACACTGTGTGTTTGAGGAAATAGATACCACCAAAATAATCCAGTGAGTCACTGAGCAAATAAATAAGCAAATAACAGTAACAAGGCCCCAAGGGGTGAGGGGAGACCAGCACACAGAGTTGTGGCAATTTATTACATAAATATTCTGCTTCCAACCAAAAATTATGAGTCATGAAAAGAAAACAGAAAAGTATGACCATGCAATGAAAAAAGCAAGCAACAGAAACTCTTGTGAGAGTGACTAATATTGTATTTAAGAGAGAAAGACTTCAAAGTAGCCATTATAAACATGTTCAACAGACTAAAGGAAAGTGTGGTAAAAGAAGTAAGGAAAGATATGTTGACAATATCACATCAAATGAAGAATATCAATAAAGCGAAATTATAAAACCAATCCTAAATAAAAAAAAGAGAGAAATTACAAAAAAGAGCCAAATGGAAAATGTGGAGTTGAAAAGTAAAATAATTGAAACAAAAACACCTAGAGGGACTCAACAGTGATTAGAACTGAAAGAAGAAAGAATTAGCAAGCTTGAATATAGACAACCCTCAGAATGGGAGAAAATATTTGCAAATGAACCAACTGACAAAGGATTAATCTCCACAATTTACAAGCAGCTCATGCAGCTCAATATCAGAAAAACAAACAACCCAATCCAAAAATGGGCAGAAGACCTAAATAGACATTTCTCCAAAGAAGATATACAGATTGCCAACAAACACATGAAAGGATGCTCAACATCATTAATCATTAGAGAAATGCAAATCAAAACTACAATGAGATATCATCTCACACCAATCAGAATGGCCATCATCAAAAAATCTAGAAACAATAAATGCTGGAGAGGGTGTGGAGGAAAGGGAACACTCTTGCACTGTTGGTGGGAATGTAAATTGATACAGCCACTATGGAGAACAGTATGGAGGTTCCTTAAAAAACTACAAATAGAACTACCATACGACCCAGCAATCCCACTACTGGGCATATACCCTGAGAAAACCATAGTTCAAAAAGAGTCATGTACCAAAATGTTCATTGCAGCTCTATTTACAGTAGCCAGGACATGGAAGCAACCTAAATGTCCATCGACAGATGAATGGATAAAGAAGATGTGGCACATATATACAATGGAATATTACTCAGCCATAAAAAGAAATGAAATGGAGGTATTTGTAATGAGGTGGATGGAGTTAGAGTCTGTCATACAGAGTGAAGTAAGTCAGAAAGAGAAAAACAAATACAGTATGCTAACACATATATACGGAATCTAAGGAAAAAAAAAAAAAGCCATGAAGAACCTAGTGGCAAGACGGGAATAAAGACACAGACCTACTAGAGAATGGACTTGAGGATATGGGGAGGGGGTGGGGTGAGATGTGACAGGGTAAGAGAGTGTCATGGACATATATACACTACCAAATGTAAAATAGATAGCTAGTGGGAAGCAGCCACATAGCACAGGGAGATCAGCTCGGTGCTTTGTGACCACCTAGAGGGGTGGGATGGGGAGGGTGGGAGGGAGGGAGATGCAAGAGGGAAGAGATATGGGAACATATTGTATGTGTATGGCTGATTCACTTTGTTGTAGAGCAGAGGCTAACACACCATTGTAAGGCAATTGTACTTCAATAAAGATGTTTAAAAAAAAAAAAAAGTTTTCATTGACTGGATCTCCAGAAGACCGTATGCTTTTTCAAAACAGAAACTCCATCTTATGTTTTGTATGTTTCAATTTTGTGCTTTGCAGTAGGAACTCAAAAATACCCATTATGAATTGAACTGAATAAATTAGAAACTAGATAATCAAAAAAAAAAAAAAAAAAAGGACAACCTGGAAGAAATGGACAATTTCGTAGAAATGCACAACCTTCCGAGACTGAACCAGGAAGAAATAGAAAATATGAACAGACCAATCACAAGCAGTGAGATTGAAACTGTGATTAAAAATCTTCCAACAAACAAAAGCCCAGGACCAGATGGCTTCAAAGGCGAATTCTATCAAACATTTAGAGAAGAGCTAACACCTATCTTTCTCAAACTCTTCCAAAATATTGCAGAGGGAGGAACACTCCCAAACTCATTCTATGATGCCACCATCATCCTGATACCAAAACCAGACAACGAAGTCACAAATAAAGGAAACTATAGGCCAATATCACTGATGAACATAGATGCAAAAATCCTCAACAAAATACTAGCAAACAGAATCCAACAGCACATTAAAAGGATCATACACCATGATCAAGTGGGCTTTATCCCAGGAATGCAAGGATTCTTCAATATACACAAATCAATCAATGTGATACACCATATTAATAAATTGAAAGAGAAAAACCATATGATCATCTCAATAGATGCAGAGAGGGCTTTTGACAAAATTCAACACCTAGTTATGATAAAAATCCTTCAGAAAGTAGGCAGAGAGAGAACTTACCTCAACATAATAGAGGCCATATATGACAAACCCAGAACCAACATCGTTCTCAATGGTGAAAAACTGAAACCATTTCCACTAAGATCAAGAACAAGACAAGGTTGCCCAGTCTCACCACTATTATTCAACATAGTTTTGGAACTTTTAGCCACAGCAATCAGAGAAGAAAAAGAAATAAAAGGAATCCAAATCGGAAAAGAAGAAGTAAAGCTGTCACTGTTTGCAGATGACATGAAACTATACATAGAGAATCCTAAAGATGCTACCAGAAAACTACTAGAGCTAATCAATGAATTTGGTAAAGTAGCAGGATACAAAATTTATGCACAGAAATCTCTTGCATTCCTATACACTAATGATAAAAAATCTGAAAGAGAAATTAAGGAAACACTCTCATTTATCACTGCAACAAAAAGAAAAAATACGTAGGAATAAACCTACCTAAGGACACAAAAGACCTGTATGCAGAAAATTATAAGACACTGATGAAAGAAATCAAAGATGATACAAATAGATGGAGAGATATACCATGTTTTTGGATTGGAAGAATCAACATTGTGAAAATGACTATACTACCCAAAGCAATGTACAGATTCAATGCAATCCCTATCAAACTACCACTGGCATTTTTCACAGAACTAGAACAAAAAATTTCACAATTTGTATGGAAACACAAAAGACCCTGAATAGCCAAAGCAATCTTGAGAAAGAAAAACGGAGCTGGAGGAATCAGGCTCCCTGACTTCAGACTATACTACAAAGCTACAGTAATCAAGACAGTATGGTCTGACACAAAAACAGCAATATAGATCAATGGAACAGGATAGAATGACCAGAGATAAACCCACACACATATAGTCACTTTATCTTTGATAAAGGAGGCAAGAATATACAATGGAGAAAAGACAGCCTCTTCAATAAGTGGTGCTGGGAAAACCGGACAGCTACATGTAAAAGAATGAAATTAGAACACTCCCTAACACCATACACAAAAATAAACTCAAAATGGATTAAAGACCTAAATGTAAGGCCAGATACTATAAAATTCTTAGAGGAAAACATAGGCAGAACACTCTCTGATATACATCACAGCAAGATCCTTTTTGACCCACCTCCTAGAGAAATGGAAATAAAAGCAAAAATAAACAAACGGGACCTAATGAAACTTAAAAGCTTTTGCACAGCAAAGGAAAACATAAACAAGATGAAAAGAGAACCCTCAGAATGGGAGAAAATATTTGCAAATGAAGCAACTGACAAAGGATTAATCTCCAAAATTTACAAGCAGCTCAGTATCAAAAAAACAAACAACCCAATCCAAAAATGGGCAGAAGACCTAAATAGACATTTCTCCAAAGAAGATATACAGATTGCCAACAAACACATGAAAGGATGCTCAACATCATTAATCATTAGAGAAATGCAAATCAAAACTACATTGAGATATCATCTCACACCGGTCAGAATGGCCATCATCAAAAATATCTACAAACAATAAATGCTGGAGAGGGTGTGGAGAAAAGGGAACCCTCTTGCACTGTTGGTGGGAATGTAAATTGGTGCAGCCACTATGGAGAACAGTATGGAGGTTCCTTAAAAAACTAAAAATAGAACTACCATATGACCCAGCAATCCCACTACTGGGCATATACCCTGAGAAAACCATAATTCAAAAAGAGTCATGTATCACAATGTTCATTGCAGCTCTATTTATAATAGCCAGGACATGGAAGCGACCTAAGTGTCCATCGACAGATGAATGGATAAAGAAGATGTGGTACATACAAACAATGGAATATTACTCAGCCATAAAAAGAAATGAAATTGAGTTATTTGTAGTGAGGTGGATGGACCTAGAGTCTGTCATACAGAGTGAAGTCAGTCAGAAAGAGAAAAACAAATACCGTATGCTAACACGTATATATGGAATCTAAAAAAAAAAAATGGTCATGAAGAACCTAGAGGCAAGATGGGAATAAAGATGCAGACCTACTAGAGAATGGACTTGAGGATATGGGGAGGGGGAAGGGTAAGCTGGGACAAAGTGAAAGAGTGGCATGGACATATATACACTACCAAATATAAAATAGATAGCTAGTGGGAAGCAGCCGCATAGCACAGGGAGATCAGCTCGGTGCTTTGTGACCACCTAGAGGGGTGGGATAGAGAGGGTGGGAGGGAGGGAGATGCAAGAGGGAAGAGATATGGGGATATATGTGTATGTATAGCTGATTCACTTTGTTATAAAGCAGAAACTAACACACCATTGTAAAGCAATTATACTCCAATAAAGATGTTAAAAAAAAAGCAAACGGAAAAACGAACAGAACCTCAGAGAAATGTGGTACAATATTGAGTACATCAACCTGTGTATAATGGGAGTAGCAGGAGAGGAGAGAGAGAATGGAGAAGAAAAAATATTTGGAGAAATAATAGCTAAAAACTCCCCAAATTGATTGAAAAATAGTAATATACACATCCAGGAAGCTCAATGAACTCCAAGTGGTATAAATTCAGAGAGTTACAAATAAACACATCATAGGAAAAAAATGCTCAGAGTCAAAGACAAGGACAAAATCTTGAAAGCAGCAACAAAAAAATAACTTGTCGTTTATAATAGAACCCTAATAAGATTAAAAGCCGACTTCTCAGCAGAAACAATGGAATCTAGAAGACAGTGAGATGACATATTCAAAGTACTCAAAGAAAAAAAACTGTCAACCAAGGATCCTATATCCAGCAACTTTATCTTTCAAAAGTGAAAGTGAATAAAAGACTGTCCCAAATAAACAAAAACTGAAAGAATTTTTTGCTAGCAGATCTGCATTACAAGAAATACTAAAGAAGTTCTTCAAGTTGAAAACAAGTGACCACAAATGGTAATCTGAATCTGCATGAAAAAGTAAAGAACACTGGTAAAATTTATTACATAAAGATAAAAAACAGTATAAATGCATATTTTTCTCCTTTATTCTCATAACTAATTTTAAAAGCCATGAAATAATATGTACATAATGTAATATTGGGCTTATTGGGGCTTATAACATGTAGAAATGAAATATATGTACAGTACATTTGCCAATAGAAGCACAAAGGAGGTAAGTGGGGCAAAGCTGCATTTGGCTAAGGAAATGACAACAGATGGTAAGGTAATAATTATAAAAATGTATTGTTGGGTTTGTAACATTTGTAGATGTAATATGTATGACAATAATAATGCAAAAGGAAAAAAAAAGGATTAGAGCTAAATAGGTGTAGCATTTTTATATATCACTGAATTAAGCTAGTATAAATCTGAAGCTGATTCCGATAAGATATATATAGGAAACCCTAGAGAAAAACTAAAATAAACAAACAAAATTAAAGAAATGAAAATGCTACAATAGAAAATATTCACTTAATGCAAATGAAAGCAGTAAAGGAGGAACAGAGAAACAAGACATGAGACATATAGAAAACAAAAAATAAAATGGCAAGACATAAATCCAACTATATAAATATAATTAAATGTGAATGGATTAAACAACAAATCAAAAGGGAGATTAGTAGAGAGATCAGCAGAATGGATTAAAAGATGATATAACTATAATCTGTTTGCTGAAGACACACTCTAGATCCAAAGATATAAATATATTGAAAGTAAAAGGATGGGAGTATATTTACCCATAAGAAAGCTGAAATGGCTATACTAATATAAGACAAAACATACTTTGAAACAAAAAAGATATTCCTAGAGATAAGGAGGGAAATTGATATAAGTATCAATTCATAAGGAAGAGATACAAGTTATAAATAGATATGCACCTAATAACAGAACTCCGAAACACATGAAGAAAAAACTGCAGAAATGAAGAGAGAAATATTCACTTTCAATAATGGATAGAATAATAAGGTCAACAAGTAAACCTTCTTTTCCTAAGTTTCCCCTTGAGAGGGCCTTGGGAACCACGGAGGAACTGCTCCCCAAATGTGTGTGGAGAAATGGATCTGTTTGGTGCAAAGGATTGACTGTGATGGCACTGGAGGTGAACTCGTTCAAGAGGACCTGCTGTGGAAGCGTAGTTGAGTCACGGACTCCAGCAGCCAGCCCACTGGACCCACCATGGCATTCACATTTCCTTAAGGATGCTCCTAGACAGTAACCAGTGGCATAGAGAATTGGAAAATTTTAGGCAAAACAAGTTTAATCACGCATTAATTGTTGTTAAAACTAAAAACACCAAAACAGCATTTTGCTTTCTGGCCATGGTGGAGTAACTGGTATCATTTTATCTTTTCACTATAAATTTCTGGAAAACTGGGAAAAACATTTACAACAACTATTTTCAGACTTTGAACAAGAGACAGCCCAGCACTTTGATCCCTGAACTGAAAGAAAGTGAACAAACAAGCTTTCTGACTGGATGCATTTATTGCACCATGGGTGGGAAGGGAGAACCCCATATAGAATGATGGTATTGTTGAGCTAAGGAAACAGAAATTTGAGTTTCAAGAAACTAAGGTGGTTTGAATTTTTGGGACAGTACACAAGGAGGAGAAAGGTATGTGGAGAACTCCAGAAATTTGTATAGGGATTCCCTAAAGTCTGACTGAATACTAAGTTTCACATGTATAACGAGAGACTCCAAGAGGTCAGGAAAAGAACTCCCAGAAAAAGACTCCTGGGGAGCTGTAGAATTACCAAGTACCAGAGCTCACACAGGCTTGGGAGACATTTGAGTTCTGACCTACCAGAGAGGAAAGAAAGACCTTGCTGAACACCTGGGGCATTCAGGAGAAACCCCTGGAAGCCTTGCCTTAGTAGGTTAGCAAAAAAAAAAAAAAGTAGCCTTAGATATTAACAAAAAAATAGATAAAAGAATTACTACGTAATGAGTATTTTGGGAACAATTCTTTTTAAGTTCAGAAAAAAATTACCTTAGATTCTACACATAGCAACAAATTCCAGATGGGTTAAAGACTTAACAGAACAGAACAAAACAGAATAATATACATATTCTGGCTCTTGGTGGGTAAATACATTCAGAATATTGAAGATAAAAGAAATACTCTAAGAGAATATATTTCTGAATATATAAAAACTTAAAAAAGCTTTTCTACAAGAAAATGTTGAAATCAAGCAACAGAGTGGAGAAAAATTATAACATAGTAAGCTAATAATAAGGAAATGTTTGCTTTCTAATATATTTAGTAAATACTTGCATACACACATATATGTATGTGTGTATATATACATACAGATATAGACATAAATACATCTATACATAAGTATATAAATATATGGTATATACATATATAAATATAAATTTTAAGATATAGTCTATACCCAGATCTAGATGATCCTTTGTTAATGGAGAAATATTGAAGAAAATACAAACATACAAACACACGGCATTGTCATAGGGAAAAACATACCATCCCCTGGGCAAATATATTAATTCAAAAATGTACTGCACTTAGTAAAAAATGCAAGAAACTTGCAAGAAAAATGCAAGAGCCTAATTTTGGTAGACAAGTGGCAAAAAGGTTACAAACATATTGCTAATAGGCTTGAAATGTCACTTCCAGGCCTGCGGCGATGAATTTCCCCGCGCTTGGGATTCGGATACACGGGGTTCAAACCCTTGTGGGTATAGCGCCGGACTGGAGGTAAAGACTCAGTCCTAGGGGAGACCTCTCCTGGGTCTGCTCTCTGCTAGTCCTTATGTGTTTCCAGATGGGATCATTCCTGGTATTTTTACTTTTCAGCTCAAACTAACTTCTGCATTTAGGCTCAGTACAGGTCCCGTGATGTGGCTGCAATCGATTACTCAATCGCCCACTTGGAATCATTTGCAAACAGGGTCTTCATTTCTGTCATGAGACTTCAAAAGGCGTGGTGTATGCGTGCGTTTTAACGAACCTGAACAATTTGGAATTTATGATTTCTCTGGAAAGATGAAAGAAACTGGGGTATGCCAACTCGGGTAGGAAGTCTGTCTTTAAAATGAAAGCATGGAGGGGAGGGGCGGGGAGGCTCTGGAGCTTTGCCGAGGTCGATTCAATACAAAGGAAGGTAGTGAGTTGTAGCAGCTGGACACATCTGCACATGGACACTTAGACACGTGGACACGTTTTACACACGGACACAGGACATGTTCTACACGTGGACATATGGGCGCAATTTGCATGCACACATATTTTGCACACGGACGCTGATTTTGCCCGTGGATACTTGGACATGTGGAAATGTTTTGCACACGGACACTTGTTCTGCACCTAGACACGTTTTGCACACTGACACACGGACGCGCTGTGCACATGGACATACGGGCACGTTTTGCATGTGGACATATTTTGCACCTGGACACGTGTTTTGCAGAGGGACGTATGGACACGTTTTGCACACTGACACCCTCTGCACATGGACACACGGCACGGCTTGCACAAGAACAAATATTTTGCACACGAACACGTTTGCATAGCAAACACTAGCAGCGAGCGCGGAGTCGGACGCACGTGTCTGCGGCTTGGCGCAGGCCCAGAGCTGGGAGAGCCGCGCCGGCCGGGCCTGGAACTACAACTCCCGGCGCGCGCGGCCGCCTCTCCTGGACGCGCGGCGACGCCGATTGGCCCCGCCCAGCGGGCGGTGCTAGTGGCGGGCCGCAGAGCCGGGACGCGTGGAGCCGGTGGCATGGAGACCCGTGCCGCAGACGGCAGCTTCCTGGGCGACTTGGGTACGTGCGGGTTGCCGGGAGTGCGGGGCCGCCTTCGCGGACCGAGAGCTGCATCTGCTGACATTCGCCCCGAGCGGGGACGAACCCGCTCCGAGGGGTTCGTCAGGGGCGTCTGGCTGGGCCCGGGTCGAAGGGCCGTGTCTTTAAAGGAGCAGGTCCGGGGGTCCCATGCAGCTCAGACGCGGTTTCTGCGTCCGGCTCCTGGTCCCCTGCCGGCTGGGTCATCCTTGTGACTTCAGAACCGGAGACCCACCGGAGCGCTGCGCACCCTGGGGAGGATGCGGGACTGTGCGTGGTCATTGCCAGGTTCCGAGGAGAACCTAGTAAATAACCACGCGGGACCACTCGTAGGGCAGCCCTGGCACGGGCCCGGGGTGGGAGCTGGACCGTCTTCCAGGAGCCCTGTGGGAAGGTCGTGCGCAGGGTCGTTCGCATGCAACGGATACACCCAGGAATCCAATCCGGAAGGAGCATGTGCCCTTGTCGCACTGTGTGAGACATGCGATCTCGCTTCTTAACTGAACCTTCTTTACCGTTTGGGCAACCCGAGAGTAAAATGGATTCGAGGGCAAAAGGCCATTCTTTGGGGAAGCAAACTTTCCCGCCTACGGAGTAATTCTAGGGCAAATGAGCAGTGAAAACACTTCCAAAACCTGCAAAGAAAAAAATAATCTATAAAGTATTTTTACACTGATAAAAAAATGTAGTGCGAATGAAAGTGAGAAGTCTTAAGGGTTAATTTAGCTTAAGAGGAACTGCAGCCCTAGCAAAGCTATTTTAGTTGATTTTGCAAAACAGCCACCTGCCACAGGATCAAAGGCATTTAATAAGCATCTCTGTTTTTACTTGGCATTCCACCCCAGGCAGGCACAGGACTTTGACCCTGCCAGTGTGTGCTGTGTTTGGTTGGTTCAATTAAATAAGCAATAAACAGCTCACCATGGAAGCCTTTTAAACACATTTTAATATTTTTGTTCATGTACAAGGTTCAGTAGCATAGCATCACTTCCGAGTATGTTTTTTATAGTTTAAGGAATGTATCTTTAGAAGAAAAACATATTCTAAACTAATGGACGCACAGTTTCTGGGGTTCGTGGCTATTTTTGACATTGTCATTGTTTTATTTCATATATTTCTCCCAATATACATCCTGCTGACAGTTTTATTCTCAACGCTAATGAATAAGCTCAATGTGTTGAATCCAGAGCAACACTGCTATCCCAGCAGAAGTAGAGGCCCATCATAGGAACTTTAACACATTTTATCATTCTGATCTCAAATTCTATACGTGTGGTATACTCTAACCAAACCGTGTAGCTTTATTTTTATTTTTTTAAATTAAAAAAAAATTTTATTGGAGTATAGGTGCTTTACAATGTTGTGTTAGTTTCTACTGTACAGCAAAAGTGAATCAGCTATACGTATACGTATATCCCCTTTTTTGGATTTCCTTCCAATTTGGTCACCACAGAACACTGAGTAGAGTTCCCTGTGCTATACAGTAGGTTCTCTGTAGCTTTATTATTCTTTTTTATAAATTTATTTATTTTATTTATTTAATTTTTTTTGGCTGCGTTGGGTCTTCGTTGCTGCGTGCGGGTTTTCTCTAGTTGCGGTAAGCGGGGGCTACTCTTCGTTGTGGTACGTGGGCTTCTCACTGAGGTGGCTTCTCTTGTCGCAGAGCACGGGCTCTAGGTGCACAGGCTTCAGTACTTGTGGCTCGCGGGTTCTAGAGTGCAGGCTCAGTAGTTGTGGCGCATGGGCTTAGGTGCTCCGCGGCATGTGGGATCTTCCCAGACCAGGGCTCGAACCCGTGTCCCCTGCATTGGCAGGAGGATTCTTAACCACTGCGCCACCAGGGAAGCCCTGTAGCTTTAGTTTTAATATAACACCTCACAGAGGTAAAGGTTGCAGTCTTATAATATGGCCTTATCAATAAGAACCAAGAATTTAGGGCAAGTCACATCCTAAAGTGAATCCAGTGTTTGTTACTTAGCAAATGTAATTCATATCATTATTGACCCTAGGTTGTGTCTATTTGTAAAGTTGAAAACGTGACTCTTGTATTCAGCATCTGTGCTCAAGGGCTTCTGACTTGGAAGCAAGAGGCTGGCAGAAGATGAAAGGGTGCCTTAGGGATCTGGGCTCTAAGCAGGGTGAGCTGCTGGTGTTCTTCAGTTATCCTCAGCCACGAAGTCTAACCAGTTCATTGGCCTCTGGGGTGTTGGGAAGATGGGATGGAGAGAGAAAAGGAGAGGCAGCCCCTGGGACCGTGATGAGAGCCACTGAGCTGCTTGGCCGTGTGCCAGGCGCTGGCCACGAGCCCTGTGACAGCTACAGGACAGTCATCATTATCGATTAACTTAGAGGTGAAACTGAGTTCGCACAGCTAGGAAGTCACAAAGCTGAGGTTTTAACACAGGTGGTTCTTTTTTGTTTTGTTTCTTTTTGTTTTGCTTGTTTTACGTTAAAAATGCTTATGTCCTTCCTATCAGATAGGTTCATCTGTAATCAATTTGTAGGGCTGTCTGGAGCGCTGAGCTGGTTTTGTGACTGGGATGGATGAGCCATGTCCGCTGTGGGTTCTCAGGGGACTGGGGAGCACTGCTACCACCCATCATCTCTGTACTATAGCACCTTTCAGGCTCTGAGAAATGTCTTTGCCTCCGGGGGTCCACAATCAGGATGGTAGATTGATCTGAGTCCTGGTGCCCGGGAACCTATATCCAAGTTCATCCTTTTGTTGAGTCTGTGGAATTTGATATATATATATATATATCCCCGACCAGGGATGGAACCTGGGGCCCTGGCAGTAAGAGCAAGGAGTCCTATCCACTGGACTGCCACGGAATTCCGGAATTTGATTTTTTAAACCTAGAATTGTATGGAAAGTACTTTGAGAGATCTAGATAATCAGTGCCCTGGCTGGGAGGTCAACTTCCTTAAAATCTTCTCAAATCGTGCTTCTGTTTCTGCCTTAGTGAAAGCTGCATTCTAAAAGTGTCTAGATGTGTCCTTTAGTGGAGAAGCCTCTGGGCACTATACTACACTGCTAATAAAAACGTTTGAAGGAAATGAGGCTGATTTTAACACCAGCTGGGATTCCGGGTAGTCACTGCGGCCAGGAGTGGCTGCCAACTATAGCAGTACAAGTGAGTTTTGATTTTTTTGTTATAACCCTCCTGCCCTGGTCATCAGCACCGTGGGGTGGGAGCGAGGCAAGGGGAGGGGTTGGGTGGCAGAGAATTGGATGAGCGGTTAGTAGGGGCTGCTGAGTGAGGGCGAGAGTTGGATTCGGGCGTTTCTCATTAAGCATGTTTAGGAAGATCTTTCTTTCCTTTTCCCTCGCTGTCTGCTGCTTCGGTAACCTCTTCCCACTTTTCTCTTTTGCTTTCACTTATTCTCTTTCACTTTCCTTTTGCCTCTCTTAACTGAGCTTTGACTGTCTTGTCCCTGTAGGAAAGTAAACCTTTTCTCTTTAATTTTTATCCCATTTAACAGATCTTAAAACCACGTTTGCCAACCTCAAGTTTACTGACAAACAGTATTTGGGGTATTCATAATTAAAACGCTGAAATAGAACTTGTTGAAAAATCTCTTCAAGAGTAACAAAATTCTCAGCCCCAATTTCTAAATGTGTTTCTACATATAAAAATGATTTCCATTTTCCCTTAGAATCAAGGTGACTGGTAATATCAAGCTCACTGAACTTTAATTCGGACAGCACGTTAAAGATGGGTGGTCACCACAAAGCATATATTAAGCACCACCTGTGCCAGGCACTTCGCATGTATTGTGTCTTTGGTCCTTACAGCATCCTCTGGAGCAGGTCTGTCATTCTTAGGTGCTGGTTTCTTTGTCCTTGTGGGTTTTTGCCCCTATTTTGTTTTTTCACTCTGTACTATCAGATGGATGGGTACACTTTGCCATGATTTCTAGGTCCTTTTAGCTCTTCAATCTGTTTCTGCTTTGTACACACAAATCCTTGGCCTTCTGGGACCTTGGGGGACAAGTCACTTGGGACCCCTGACTTTCCCAAAAGCTGTTTAGCCTGCTGAGAGCGGTGCTCAAAACACCAGCTCCACTGTGGCTTCAGCAGCCGCTCCCGGCGGCTACATCTGCACACAGGTGCCCCGCGGGCATGGATGGGGTATGGGGAGGCTATCCATCATCATTTCAAGAATATTTATTTACTGGGGTATTTGGGGAGAACGGCTTATTTCAGAGCTGCAGCTGTGGCCGAGAAGGACATGTCTGCAGCGAGGGCCCTGGGCCCCCCTTCATGACATACCTGGAGCAAGATTCCTGGCCCAAGCAGCATTGAAGGGTGCCTGGTGGATACTGAGCACGTTGGATCCGCTTGTGGTGTAGGTGTTCTCCGTGGTGTTTGGAAAACACTCTTTGTTAGAGTGGGGCTGCTGTGTGGAGGGGCCCCCCAGCTGGGGGAGGAGTGGTCAGGGTCAGGGTCTGCACGGGGGCCGGGTTCTAGACTCTGGACAGGTGGGTGGGGCCGATGAGTGCTCCGCTCTGCATGTGGAACGGGAGCCCGGCAGGCCCTGCACTTCGCAAGGACAGGCTCTCTAGGAGGGCCGGTGGGGCCTGGGCTGAGAGCTGCTGTTTGGGCTCAAAGAGCAGGATTCTGGGCTCTGGATGACTAAGCAGGATGCTGGTAAATTGGCTCTCTGGAGAAAAAAGGAAAAAAAGGAAACCTGATCTGATTTTCTGCTTTCCCTGGTGTAAATACTCACCCCACGCTGATTTCAGCTCCCAGGGGTTTCCGCCTGGCGGAATTGCTGAATATTTAACAGTCGGCCAGGGGAGCTGGTCTGGAACACCCACTGCTGGACACGCGTAGAGAAGGCGGGTGCCAGGGCCAAGGGGCTGGGACTCCATACGGGGGACTCATGCGGGATCCAGATGCTGGAGCCGGCGTCCCAGGTGGGGCTTTGGAACATGACAGACAGTAGAACTGGAGGCTGGGACCCAAACAGGACCAGCAGAAATAGAATGATGCTAAGAATCCCATCATGGTCATAGTGTGTGCTGTCGTCGTACACTTGCCTGGCACCGTGGCGGTAATGCCCAGCAGGATTTCACTGTCATTACCGCCACCCCAGGGGAGTAGGCAAAAACATCGCCATTTTATATGAGAGAAAGCTGAGGCTTAAAAAAAATTGATGTGTAATTGAAAACTGAGGCTTTGAGAGGATAAGTGACGTGCCCCAGGTCACAGGGCTAAGGGACAGACAGGCGTCGGACTCATGAGCTGGGTGGTTCCTGAGGCTCCTCACCATGTATCCCGCTCCCGAGGGAAGGTTGACGCTGAACCACTTGAAGCGTTCAGCTGGGGCTTCTTGATTCCCGAAGGCTGGGCCTGGGCAGGGCAGGGCCAGCCCTCAGACGTGAGAGTGTCAGGGCCCAGCCAAGGTACACAGGGGTGTCGGGCTGGGAGTCAGCCGGTGCACATCTGGGACCCAGGCTGGATCAATCAGGTCAGGTAGGGGTGCAGAAAAGTGGCAAAAATGTTCTCAAGCACCTGTCATTCCTTCTCGGGGTGACCTTGCACTTGTCCGGTAGAAGATCTGTAGGTGGTGTCGGTGAGACTCTAGTTTTGCAGATGATGGTTTTCACTTAGTCCTTCATGAGCTTGGCTTGACAGCAGCCGGTCAGCAGGAGGAGTGACACAGGTATCTCCGTGACCTTGAACCGAAGCACGGGCAAGAGGCAGGTGGGGCCTGGACGCTGCTGTCTGCCCTGCAGCTGTGGGTGACAACCTCCCCCATCTCTGGGGCCTCCTCCATCTTTGTTACTTCTTTAAAAAATAATTTTTAGGGCTTCCCTGGTGGCGCAGTGGTTAAGAATCTGCCTGCCAATGCAGGGGACACGGGTTCGAGCCCTGGTCTGGGAAGATCCCACATGCCGCGGAGCAACTAAGCCCGTGCACCACAACTATTGAGCCTGCGCTCTAGAGCCTGCGAGCCACAACTACTGAAGCCCGCGCGCCTAAAGCCCGTGCACCAGACTTCCCTGGTGGTGCAGTGGTTAAGAATCCACCTGCCAATGCAGGGGACACGGGTTCGAGCCCTGGTCCGGGAAGATCCCACATGCCGCGGGGCAACTAAGCCCGTGTGCCACAACTACTGAGCCTGCACTCTAGAGCCCGTGAGCCACAACTACTGAGCCCACGTGCCACAACTACTGGAGCCCACACACCTAGAGCCTGTGCTCTGCAACAAGAGAAGCCACTGCAATGAGAAGCCCGCGCACCACAACAAAGAGTAGCCCCTGCTCGCCGCAACTAGAGAAAACCCGCGTGCAGCAATGAAGACCCAACGCAGCCAAAAATAAATAAATAAATATATTAAAAATAAAATAAAATAAAATAAAGCCCGTGCTCCGCAACAAGAGAAGCCATCGCAATGAGCAGCCCCGCGCACCACAACGAAGAGTAGCCCCCGCTCGCCGCAACTAGAGAAAACCCACGTGCAGCATCGAAGACCCAACGCAGCCAAAAATAAATAAATAAATAAATAAATAAAATTTTTTAAAAAGTGACTTTTAAAAAAAAAAAATTTTTATCTATTTATGGCTGTGTTGGGTCTTCGTTTCTGCGTGAGGGCTTTCTCTAGTTGTGGCAAGCGGGGGCCACTCTTCATCGCGGTGCGTGAGCCTCTCACTATTGCGGCCTCTCTTGTTGCGGAGCACAGGCTCCAGACACGCAGGCTCAGTGATTGTGGCTCACGGGCCCAGTTGCTCCGTGGCATGTGGGATCCTCCCAGACCAGGGCTCGAACCCGTGTCCCCTGCACCAGCAGGCAGATTCTCAACCACTGCGCCACCAGGGAAGCCCCAAAAGTGACATTTAAAAAAATAATTTTTAAGGTTTTAATTGTGGCTAAAGTTTTAATTGTGGCTAAAAACATAGAAATGGTTAAGATGGTAAACTTTAAGTGTGCAGTTCAGCAGTATTAAGCACATGCACATTTTGGTACAACAGAGCTCCAGAATTTTTTCATCTTATAACACAGGAAACTCTGCACCTGTTCACCTTCCCATTTCTCCCCTTCCCCACCCCTGGCAGCCACTATTCCATTTTCTGTCTCTACGACTTTGATTCTAGGAACCTCATATAAGTGGAGTCGTACAGTATTTGTCTTTTGTGACTTGCTTATTTCACTGAGCATCATGTCCTCAAGGTTCATTTACACTGTAGCCTGTGACAGAATCTCTTTCGTTTTTAAGGCTGAGTAATATTCCATTGTGTGTATATATCACATCTTCTTTATCCATTCATCCCTCCATGGACACTTAGGTTGTTTCCATGTCATGCCTATTGTAAATAATACAGCAGTGAATAGGGGTGCACATATCTTATCAAGTTAGTGTTTGCATTTTCTTAGGATAAAAATTGCTGGATCGTATGGTAGTTCTGTTTTAATTTTTGAGGAACCAGAATACTCTTGTCCAAAGTCCTTGCACCACTTTACATTCCCACCAACAATGCACAAGCGTTCCAATTTCTCCACATCTTTGCCAACATTTATTTTTTGTTTTTTGATAGTAGCCATCCTAATTGGTGTGCGGTGGTATCTCACTGTGGTTTTAATTTGCATTTCTCTGATAATTGGTGATGTTGAGTATCTTTTCATGTGCCTGTTGACCATTTGTATATCTTTTTTAGAGAAATACCTATTTAAGTCCTTTGTTAATTTTTTAATTGGGTTATTTATGTTGTTGAGTTGTAGGCATTCTTTATATATTCTGATATACATGGTTTACAAATATTCCTCCCCATCCTATAGGTGCCTTTTCACTGTTGACTATGCTCTTTGATGCACACAAATGCTCTCCTGTGTTATCACACCTGCTGCTTCTGATCTCTGCCCTCAGTTGCTGCTAAGACAACTGCAGCTGATGTTTATTCACTAGAAAATATGGTTCCCAGTAAGTTGCACTTCCTCTATAGACTGGTCATAAAGAGATACGATTAGATTTTCTTTAAAAAATTTTATGTCTACACTTTATAATTCACATTAGTAATTCCTTCCATTCATTCGTCCCTTATGCACTCAACAAGCAAGTGACGTGAGCATCTTTGTTGGGCCTCGCACTGTGCCAGGTGCTGGGAATAGAGCCAAGCCAGTGACTCCCGGCAGGCTCACTGCAGCCCCGCCTCCTCCGTGATGCTTTCCTGATGGGCTATCTTGCTTCTAAGTTCCTGTAGCTTGACCTGTTCCACCACTATCGCAGTCGTCCTGTTGTTTTGAATTGTTTCCCCACCCTCCCCCGCCCATGACCGTGACCTGCTGATTGCCATGTCCATCCGTCTCTGTGCACCGCGGTGGGAGAGGCTGCATCTACCTGCATGGGCTGCTGAGGGATGCTCAGGCCTTCCCTGCACCGCATTCCTGAGCTGCACTTTCCTCCTTCCTGCAGGACCCAGGACTCGCCCTGCTCTCCTCTTTTTACTCAGTCTGCCCTTGGGGTTCTGCTCCCCCCAGACTGACTTGAGAGTGATCCACAGCTGCTTTCCACTACCCACCCCGCAAGACAGGCATGCAGGTGGCCATTCATCACGACTGGAAGACATACTGGGGTCCCCAAGCTTGGCTTACTTACTTACTCCTGGGACAGTAAGTAAGACGTTCCCCAAGCTTGGCTTTTACATTTGTGGGGATCAGATCTCCCTCTGCGTTCCAGTCCTCCGTTCACTTCCCCGGCCCCCCATGACCCGTGTGCAGTCGCACAGTTAGGTGCAATGAGGGGGTTAAAATACCACAAATAGACTCCATTTATGGAGCACTTACTCTGTGCCCGGCCCAACGCTAAGTGCTTTTACTTTCATTCATTTAATTTTCATAACCCGCCGATGAATGAACTATATTATTATCCCAATTTACAGGTGACAAAACTGACAGTCAGGGAAGCTGTTTCTCGCACAAGCTAATAAATGGCCGCGCTGAGTTTTAGCCCTGAGCGGTTTGGCTCTGGAGAACCCTGAGCCACGCACCACGTGGCTCCACTGCGGGGGTGGGGTAGGGCTGTAGGTCGGCGGAAATGAGGGGATCTCCAAGAGGGGACAGTCATCAACACATAACCCAGGAGGTTATCCATCTGCCAAGGAAATACATTCACCCCAGATATGGTTCGTGAAAGTGCTTCTGATAAGACTTGGGAACCATGTGGTTGATCAGAAGGTTTTCTAGGGAGATGTGATAATAAAATGTAGTTATAATAAAAGGAAACTGCTTATTATGAAGAGGTGTGTAATGTGGTCGTCTGCCGAAGTTGGGGCTTGACAATAAGGATGTGTCAGCATAATCCAGCACTGTTGTCATTTATGACGTTTTAAAAGAGTGTCTAGAAGACTGCCCTGTATCCCAGGTGCTCTGACGGGTGTTGAGAAAACATCCTGTAGTTTCTGCATCTGGGGAGTTTATACTCTGAGTTTGCATGCGTTTGTCTGCACCTGGCTTAAACTGTAAAGAAACATCACCCTCACACCACAGGAAGCCTGGCTGTCAGGGCTGCAGGCCCCACGTGACCAGTGACTCACCTGGTGCTTCCCATCCTCAGAGCCGACTTTAGGCAGGTGGCCCGACGGCCTCGGCACTTCCCAGCTCACGTCTAGGCAACATCGGGGGCGAGGGGTGTGTCGAAACTGTGAACGCTCTCAGCAGCCTCTCCCTCATGTGTCGTTCAGTGGAGTTGGGTCAGACGTCCTACGGGAGATGGGAATCCTGTGATTAACTTAGACCGCTTGTCTGGGTGGGATGGATGGCTCTGGGAACCCACTACTAGTCTACTTCTGCTGCACGGCAGGCAACCAGGTGGGGACCACAGCACAGTAAGGCCTGGTGGAGGCACAGATGAGGGGCTCACCCAGCGCGGATGGGGCTGAGGCTGGGCAAGGCCTCCTGCAAACCTGACCGCTGCACTTCAGTCAGGAAAGGAACAAGTAGGCGTTATCTAGGATGAGCAGGGAGGGGTGGGGGGTGAGATAGAGAGGCCAGAGGTGGGGAGAGAAGGGAGCTTTGTTCAGAGGGAGAAGTGGTGTCGGTTCTCAAGTGTGGTCCCCAGACCAGCTGCATCAGCATCGTCTGGGCACTTTTTAGAAACTCAGATTCCCAGGCCCCACCAGGACCCCTGACTCAGCTCTGGGGGTGGGGCTCAGCAGCCTGCGATTTCACAAGCCCTCCAGGCGATGCTGATGGAAGCTCCAGTTTGAGAACCTTGGCTAAAACATGGGAGGTCAGGGTGCTGCATCTCGTGCACCTGGTTCTCTAGAGCTGAGGGCAGGGGAGGGGGGGAGGGGGAGAGGTAAGGCATTGTGGAAGAAAGGGGGGATGTTAGAGAATTTTACTCCTTTTTGGGAGAGGAGTCGTGCCTTTGTTTATTTC
Organism: Balaenoptera ricei; assembly: GCF_028023285.1. NCBI lineage: Eukaryota > Metazoa > Chordata > Mammalia > Artiodactyla > Balaenopteridae > Balaenoptera > Balaenoptera ricei. The sequence continues at coordinate 26,073,935 of NC_082640.1, forward strand.
TTAACACATCGTTGTTGAACATGTATTTTACGAGGTTGGAATGCAAAAATAAATAATTATAGTTTGAGATGAATGAAAATGAAGAGATAACATACCAAAACTTATAAGCTGCAACTCATGCCATACTTAGAGGAGATTTATAGCTGTAAACGTTTACATTAAAAAAAGAAGAAACAGCTCAAATCAATAACCTAATAACCTTTCATCTTAAGACATTGGAAATAGAAAAGCAAACTAAACCTAAAGAAAGCAGAAGGAAAGAAAGAATAAAGATTAGAGAGGAAATGAATGAAGTAGAGAATAGAAAAACAATGCAGAATATCAACAAAACATAAGTTGGTTCTTTGAAAAGATCAACAAAATTGACAAGCCTTTAGTTAAACTGACCAAGGCGGGGAAAAAAGACTCAAATTACAAAATCAGCAATGAAAGAAGGGATGTTATTATGGACATTACAGACATAAAATGATTATAAGGGAATACTATGAGCAATTGTTTATTAGTCTGCTTGGGCTGCCATACCAGAACACCACAGACTGGAGGCTTAAACAACACATTTATTTCTCAGGTTCTGGGGGCTGCACGTCCAAGATCAAGGTGCCAGCAGGCTTGATTTCTCCTGAGGCTTCTCTCCTATGCTTGCAGACAGCGCCTTCTTGCATGTCCTCACATGGTCTTTCCTCTGTTCATACTCATCCCTGGTGTCCGTGTGTCTTAATCTCCTCTTCTTATAAGGGCACCAGTCAGATTGGATTAGGGCCCACACTAATGGCCTCACTTTAACTTAATTACTTCTGTAATTAAGTTACATCTCCAAATACAGTCACATTCTGAGGTACTAGGGGTTAGGGCTTCAACATATGGATTTTGTGGCAGGGGGCACAGTTCAGTCCATAACAAATTATATGCCAACAAATTAGATAATGTACATTAAGTGGACAAATTCCTAAAAAGACAAACTACCAACTACCAAAATGGACTCAAAAAAAAAAGTCTGAATAGATTTATAACAAATGAAGAGATTGAATTATTAAAAAAAACTTAAATAAATGAAAGCTCAGGCCCAGATGTCTTCACAGATGAATTTGACCAAATATTTAAAGATTTAATACCAATTCTTCATAAACTCTTCCAAAAATTAAAATAGAGAATACTTCCCAACTCATTCTCTGAGTCCAGTATTACTTTGATGCCAAAACCAGACAAATACATCAATCACAAGAAAAATGACACTTACGAATGTAGACCCCCAAATTCTCAAAATATGCACAAACCAAATTGAGCAATGTATAAAAAGATTATACACCATGACCAAGTGGAATTTATCCCAGGGATGCATGGTTGGTTTAACATCTGAGAATCAATCAATGTAATACAGCATTTTGACAGCATTAAGGAAAAAAAGCCAGCATGATCTTTGCAATAGATGCAGATAAAGTACTTGACAAAATGCAACACCCTCTCATGATAAAAACACTCAACAAACTAGAAATAGAAGAGAACTTCCTTGACCAGATAAAGGGCATCTCTGAAAACCCACAGCTCACATGATGGTTTGTGGTGAAGGACAAAGCTCCAGGACCAGGAACACGGCAGGAGGTGCCTCTCGGCACTTTTGGTCAATGTGGGACTTGATGTTCAAACCAAGGCAGTTAGGCAAGAAAAAGAAGGCATTCAGATTAGAAAGGAAGAAGCAAAGCTACCTCTATCTAAATGCATATGACATGATTTTGTATGTAGGAAATCCTGAGATTTCTGCTATAATTGAATAATTAAATCAAGTCCCTACTTTGAAGGCTCTCCCAGGCCAGGAGGGGGGACAGTACAAGTGCTGCATCGTAAGCATGTAGATGTCAGGGTTGTGGGAGACGTGTCTTCCGGAGAAGGAGATATTTCAAATGGGCCCACGTGGATGACATAACATCTAAACAGGAGATGCAAAATGCATGATCGGGGTGGGGGCAAAGGTGGGCTTCTCAGGCAGAGAGAATATATGTAGAGATGCAGGTGTGCAAGGGCAGGGGGCCACGGTGAGCCAGCTGTGTGGCTGGAGAGTGGGCTTGTGTAGGGCAGTGGTGGCAGATGGGTCAAGGAGGTGAGCAAGCTCCAGATCATGAAGGACCTTGTAGGCCTCACCAAAGACTTGGACTCCACCCGCGGGCAGTGGGGATCACTCAAGGATTTTGAGTAGGGGTGTTTGGACCAGTTACACCATCGTGTATACAATGGCTTGGGTTTCGTAAAGGGTCCTGGGGTTCATCTGACCTGGACAGAAGTGGCATGCTCTTAGCACCGCATGTGTTTCTTTCCAGGTTTCTGGGTGGAGCGCACCCCCGTGCACGAGGCAGCCCAGCGGGGGGAGACCCGGCAGCTGCAGCAGCTGATCGAGAGTGGGGCCTGCGTCAACCAGGTCATGGTGGACTCCATCACGCCCCTGCACGCGGCCAGCCTGCAGGGCCAGGCGCAGTGCGTGCAGCTGCTGCTGGCCGCCGGGGCCCAGGTGAGCCACCCGCAGCATGGTCCCCAGACTGGTGGGACCAGCTCCACAGGGAAGGAGGCTTGGGAAGAGCGTTCTGTGTTATGCAACACATGGGAAGAAAGGAAACCACCGCAGGAGGCTGAGAAGGAGAGGAAGGGGGAAACCAGAGTGGGCTGTAGCAGGGGCCAAAGGAGGAGGGAGGGCTGGTCTCCATGGCAACCACACCCGGAGGACCAGTGAGCGTGCTCGTGGACCTGGCTGTCGGGAGGTCACTGGTGGTGGAAGAGAAGGCCGGGTTAGCAAAGCGATGGCATGCTCTGCTCTGCACGTGGGCAGGCAGGCTGTGGACACAGAGGCGGGCTGCCTACCGGGCTGGCGGGGCCTTGGCGGCAGGAGTCTTTTGGGCTCAGAGAGCAGGATGACTAAGTGGGATGCTGGCAAACTAGCTCTGGAAGGACAGGTAAAACGAACAAGAACATTCGCTGCTTTCCCCTAGTATATGTACTCACACCACAGCCCATGTGGAGCCCCCAGCATATGGTATCTGGTAACCAGCTGGTGGAATTGCTGGGTATTTACCAGTTGGCTGGGTGAGCTGGTAGGAGCTGCCGTGGGACAGCGGTGGGGGGTGAGGAAGAAGGGAAGGCTGTGCTCTGCTCACTCTTCCCAGAACTTGGCTATGAAGGCGGTTTCACAGGAAATGGAACCAGCTTCAGCATGAACCCAAGTAAACAGCTGAATTTGGACAAATTCTAAGCAGAATCTGCCAGTTTGGGGAGTTGCCTTTTCCTGCCTTATGATTTTCCAACTAGAGGAGGCATGTTAAACAGTTTCAGGCACTCCTCCTAGCTGAGGCTGGAGTTAAAGCCCATTTTCATACCCTGCCTGTGCTTATTAGGTGTTGGGGTGGTGGCCGGAGTGAGGCTGAGCTAAAAAAAAGCCCCCAGTTGCACACCCGCTGTACTTAGGCGGCCAGTAGACATGCCCTACTTTCTGTCTCTGAACCCCCTTGCCTGGCACAGCACCTCGGCACGTAATAGAAAACCTAAGAACTTCGAAAAACTACGTGGTGTCTCAAAGATGAACGTGCATCAGGATGAGAAGGCGAGTGGCCTGTACCTTGCCCTCTGCCCTCTGATGCTCGTTTCCTCCCCCTCAAGGTGGACGCCCGCAACATCGATGGCAGCACCCCGCTCTGTGACGCCTGTGCCTCGGGCAGCATCGAGTGCGTGAAGCTCCTGCTCTCCCACGGGGCCAAGGTCAACCCGCCCCTGTACACGGCATCCCCGCTGCACGAGGCCTGCATGAGTGGTGAGTCGGGTAGCGGTGATAGCCAGGAGGGGAAGCCATCTGCTGGTGAAGCGGGGCTCCCAGGCTGGGTCTGGCTCTTGGTCCGTCAGCCGTGGAATCTGACGCTTTTCCTCCTGGAGATACAGTCCTCACCCAGGGCTGGGGGCTGAAGGTAGGGTTCTATTTCTAGCTGATTCGGTGCCTTTCAGATGCTAACCCTGGAAATGGGTGCCCTCGGCAGCCGCTCACTCGTTCTGCCCTGCAGGCCCCTGATCTTGTGGGGAGATGAGGCCCAGACGTACCCCCAGGCAGGCACTCTCAGAGGAGCCGAGAGCTGGTCCTCGAGGCTCAGGGAGCAGGTGGGTTTTCACCTGCCCTCTGAGAACAGGTGGATTTCAGACGGTGGGAGGATAAGGCTGCTCCAGCCTTGCTGGGTCAGACGCACCCAGCAGAGGAGCTACAACAGGCAGAACTGGAAATTTGGGGCGAGGCCAGCTGGTGGGCAGTGTTTCAGATGACAGACCAGGGATTTTGGGTTCGACTGTTTTGAGCAAGGTTTGCACACTTGTGTCTTGTGCTTTGGTCGGCGCGGTGTTCGTCTTCGCTGCATTTGTTAGGGTGCTGGGTGTGGGCTCTTCCACGGCTGCACACAGGGCCAGTCTTTGCTGCCCTCACCCCGAATCCCACAGTTAGGTCACCTTGGTCGCCCACAGGCACTGGGAATTGCTACAGACGGCTCTGAAGGTTTTTGAGCAGATGCTGAATGATAAGAACACATTTTTGAAAGGTTTGTTTAGTGGCCATCCATGTACAGAGTAGTGGAGGGAAGTTTATTTTTCTTCCTTCACCTATCTTAGGTTCATTGGCTGGGGCCCTGCCGATGAGACTGACAAGGGACCAATTAACAAGAGAAACACAAGTGGAAGTTAGTGTGTGCATTGCACATACACACGGGAGAGCTCAGGCAAAGGGTCGTTAGAATTGGGGTTTATGTAGCATCTTAACAAAGAGCAGTAATTCTGTCGAGCAGGCACAAGACCAAGGAAAAGGACCATGAGCTTCTAGGGATGGTAAGCTATATGAAGGCAAATACAGCGGGGAACTCCTGGGAGACAAAGGCCAGTTAGTAAGATTTGCGGTGTGGACTCCTCTGGTGCCGGCTCTGGGCTGATCAGGGTCTAGAGTTGTCCCTGGTGGTTAACTTCTGTCTTTCCTGGTAGAGACGGGAGGGGACACCTTTATACATTTATGTCCTGCTTTTAGACAAATGGGGGAAGACAAGAGAGCTTTTCTTGTATCTGCTGCTTCTTACTTGTCTTCAGCTCCAAATAGTCCTTATGCCTAAGTGGCATATTTTGGGGTGGCATATTCTGCTGCCCTTCAATATGAAATGGCGGGGGGGATATCCTGGAAATGAAGAGATGAGCTGGGGGGCCATCGCAGTGACCCAAGTGCAAAGCTCTTGGAGCCCAGGTGGGATGGATTCATGTGCAGAGCTTTGAGGGAAGAATCAATGGGATTTGACGTGAGGGAGAGGAGAGCACGGCGTCAAGACCAACTCAGGGTGAGGAGGAGGCTGGCTGGGGAGTCGGGGGAGGACCTTGTCGTGGGAGGCATGTCCACCCGAGAAGGGCCAGCGCCCGGTGGTGGAGGTGGGGCTGGGTTTCAGGGCTGGAGGTGGAGAGTCGGTGCCAACAGCCAAGCATGATCAAGGGATGAGAGAGGATGGAGTCTGGGATGGGATGAAGCCTGATCCCAAACCGGAGTTAAAGACGCTGTAGAGGAGCCAGGAAAGAGGCCAGAAAGGCGTCTGCTGGGAGTGGGGGTGGGGGGGGACCCGAGCAGTGGGGAAGTTTAGGGAAGTTCATCCAGGCAGCTTGGCATTCCTGACACAGCTTGGGGGGCAGCTGGAGGTGGGGAGACCCTTCCTTTTCCCCTGAAGGCTGGAGAGCAGTGAGGAGCCTTCTCTGCGTCCACAGCTGGTGAGCCCAACTTTGTGTTCTCCCAGCACGGGTGCCGGCCGTGCCCTCCCTCCTTTTCTCCCACTGCCTGGTGAGCTCGGGGGGCCACTGAGCTCCCCGGGGAAGGACACCCACCCCGTGTCCAGGACCCACTGCTCCTGGTCAGGATGCAGGCCCACTTCCCTTCCCTCCTGCTGCCGCCAAGCTTGGGGCTCACCTGCTCCAGCAGCCGCGTGTCTGCCAAGCCTGTTATTTCAAATATATGTGATACGATGCCTTTCCTCCGTCTCCATTTCTTTTAAGGAAGTTCTGAGTGTGTGAGGCTTCTTATTGACGTTGGGGCCAACCTGGAAGCGCACGACTGCCACTTTGGGACCCCTCTGCACGTGGCCTGTGCCCGGGAGCATCTGGACTGCGTCAAAATGCTGCTCAACGCAGGTGCGTCATGTTTATACCTGCCCGGCTCACTGCGGGTGCACTGTGTTCACCTGTGCTGCGAGCTGGCAGAGAGCTGACTGGTGCAGTCAGGCAGCCCAGGTTTGCAGCTGGTTCTCCCACTTGTCAGCTGAGTCCTTGGGCCTCAGTTTCTCCATCTATAAAACTGGACAAATAAAACCTATTTTGCAGGACTGTTGGGAGGATTCATGATAACATTTCCACAGTACTTGCTGCACAGTAGGTGCTCAACGAACGCAAATGATTATTTTTGGCAGCCGCAGGGGATTGTCCCCAAGGCTTGCCTGGTCTGAATCAGGAGATGGGGACCAGGGGAAGCGAGTCAGCTGCGTCAGGATCCAGGAGGCTGTCAGGTGTCCTAAGGATAGAGAGGTTCCCACGGTGAAAAACAAAAACAAAATAAAAATAACCCAAGAGACTTCCCTGGTGGCGCAGTGGTTAAGAATCCACCTGCCAATGCAGGGGACACGGGTGCGATCCCTGTTCTGGGAAGATCCCACATGCCACGGAGCAACTAAGCCTGTTCGCCATAACTACTGAGCCTGCGCTCTAGAGCCTGCGAGCCACAACTACTGAGCCCACGTGCCACAACTACTGAAGCCCATGCACCTAGAGCCCGGGCTTCGCAACAAGAGAAGCCCGCGCAATGAAGCCCGCTCACCACAACGAAGAGTAGCCCCTGCTCGCCACAACTAGAGAAAGCCCGTGCACAGCAACGAAGACTCAACACAGCCAAAAATAATTTATTAAAAACAAACAAACAACCTGCCCAACTGAAGCTAGAGTCAGGACCTGTCTACCACAGAAGTTTTAAAATGTAGCCAAAGTGGCTACGGGCAAGGAGTTATTATGAACCCAACTTAAATTTTTTTTTTTTTTCAAGATTCTCTTTATAAAGTAGGGTCACATCTAATGCATTCTTTTTTTTCTTAAATTAATTAATTTACTTACTTTTGGCTGCATTGGGTCTTCGTTGCTGCACGTGGGCTTTCTTTAGTTGTGGTGAGCGGGGGCTACTCTTCATTGCGGTGCGCGGGCTTCTCATTGCGGTGGCTTCTCTTGTTGCAGAGAGTGGGCTCTAGGCATGTGGGCTTCAGTAGTTGTGGCACGTGGGCTTCAGTAGTTGTGGCTCGCGGGCTCTAGAGCACAGGCTCAGTAGTTGTGGTGCACGGGCTTAGTTGCTCTGCGGCACGTGGGATCTTCCCGGACCAGGGCTTCAACCCGTGTCCCCTGCACTGGCAGGCGGATTCTTAACCACTGCGCCACCAGGGAAGCCCCCAACTTAAATGTTTTGTTGAGGGAACATTTTAGCTCAGCCATCTTGTCCATTCTGGGGGCAACCTAGGGAAAAACCAAAATGGTTCAGAAATAGAGGATGAATTCTTTCCGGATGACGGTCTTTTGAGCATCAGTTATATACAGTTTTCTACTACTGAGTCTTTTTCACTTTAATGTGCCACTTTTAAGTCTTTTCAGTGAACACGCTTCATTTTGTGTAAGGTTAGTCACTGGGGTAGTTTTTGTTTTTTATGCAAAGATTAAATATCTAGATTAGAAACAGTGGGTCTTCCAGCCGAGTCGCTCATGGAATGGTTGGAGCCCGTTTCTGTCCACGGCATCTACGTATTGTTCCTGTTGAGCTTATTAAAATAAAAATTTCATAGCACAGCCACCCTCTGCAGGGTGCCTGGTGTGCATATGTGCAGCACACCTTCATCTGTTTTCTCTCTGGTTCCTTTCTCGTGGTTGGAGGGGAGAGGATCAAGCGAGTGGTGTAACCCACTGTCCTTTCTGTGTCCTGAGGACCCTGTGTAAGTGATGACTCCTTTGTAGGAAGGAGGAAACCAGCTCCCCCGACCCCTGGGTGAGGGAGTTTCCAGGTTCAGTAAACGAAAGGATCAGAACTAGAGCAGATTTCAGAGTCTCTCTGACGCGGGGGGTTCAGCAGTGTCAGCAAGCACTCACCTCCTCTGAATCTTACATCTCTGCCTTCCTCACCGTTCCCTTTATCCCACGCCTGGCGTCTCTAGTAGGGGAGAAATGGCTGCAGCAGCAGAGTTTGGCTAAAATGCAGATTCTTGACTCTTGAGGCTTCTGATGGCTTCCTCACCTCAGAAGAGCTAAACTCCCCCCTCACACTTCCCTGTGTCCCATCGGCCTGAACTGGGTTCGAGTCCAAAACTTATCCCATCCCTTTGGCCAGATTTTGCCACATTCTGAGTGGCTGGGGCCTGGGTTGAGGAGAGGGATTCACCCAGCAGTGCCCAGCCCTGCCCCAGGACCCCTGCCCCGGGACCCCTGCCCCACACCGCAGGGTGCAGCTCCTGGGTGGGAGGCAGCCATGATGTCCACGACGGCCTTAAGCAGGGGATCCGGTGGTTACAAAGGGAGCTTCCATCCCCTGGGAGTGAGGGCTGAGGAGATTTCCCCTGGGGCAGGTTCCTGAGGTGTCAGCGTCTACCACCAGCTCCAGATTTCATCCCTGATTCTGTTGTAATCTCAGATGGTCTCCTTGACACCCCTTCCTAGATCACATGCATTCTTTTCTTCTTAAAGAAAACTACTTCTTAATTATGGAAAATCTCAAACATACAGAAAAGTAGAGAGAAGAGGACAGCATATGCTTTCTTTTTAGAGTAGTGATTTGTCACTTTTTGCTGGAACATCTGATGAAAGCTATGGACCACATCTCTAGAAAAACACACGTGCAGGTGCTTTTGCACGCGATTTTGGAGAGGGTCCTGGCCCTGCAGGAGGAGCACAGCCGTCGGGGCCACATGGTGCCCCCCCCGGGGTGGACACAGAGGCTTTCTGTTGGCAGCGAGGTCAAGCTGCCAAGCTGCGGATTATTTTTGCAGAGGATTGCGGCCAAGGGGGTGAAAATCCAGTTATTTCTGGTGAGGTAACTTTTAATCTGGTCCCCGGCAGTAAATATTTAACCGTGCTGGGAGCGTTCAGAAGGGGCGTCCACCTTCCCAGCAGTGCTGGTCCCTCACGTCTCTGCTGTTGTCTCAGCGAGCAAATCCCAAGCCCCTGTGCTTGCCACCCTGTCCCGGGCATTACGCCGGGTTCTATTTTTATATATATATGTGCATTTAAAAATTTTTTTATTTGAGTATAGTTGATTTACAATGTTGTGTTAGTTTCAGGTGTACAGCAAAGTGAATCAGTTATACATATACATATATCCATTCTTTTTTAGATTCTTTTCCCATATAGGCCATTACAAAGTATTGAGTAGAGTTCCCTGTGCTATACAGTAGGTCCTTATTAGTTATCTATTTTATATATATTATTGTGTATGTGTCAGTCCCAATCTTCCAATTTATCCCTCCCCACTCCCTTTCCCCCTGGTAATCGTACGTTTGTTTTCTACATCTTTGACTCTATTTCTGTTTTTGTAAATAAGTTCATTTGTATCATTTTTTTAGATTCTACATATATGCGATATCATATATTTGTCCGTCTGACTTACTTCACTCAATATGACAATCTCTAGGTCCATCCATATTGCTGCAAATGGCATTATTTCATTCTTTTTCATGGCTGAGTAGTATTCCATTGTATGTATGTACCACATCTTCTTTATCCATTCATCTGTCAATGGACATTTAGGTTGCTTCCATGTCTTGGCTATTCTAAATAGTGCTGCAGTGAACATAGGGGTGCATGTATCTTTCTGAATTAGAGTTTTGTCTGGCTATATGCCCAGGAGTGGGATTGCTGGGTCATATGGTAGCTCTATTTTTAGTTTTTTGAGGAACCTCCATACTGTTCTCCATAGTGTCGTGCTGGGTTCTTGGTGGGCGTGTGACAGCCCCTGTCCTTGTTCCCTGAGGTTTTACTGAATCCACTCTAATCCTGTTTTGCTTTGAAATCAGGCTTTTGATCATGAGCAAACTCTGCTCCCTTCTCTCTGATGCGTGAATTGAGAATTTTTAAGGCCCAGGTGGCGTCGGGTGTTTTGCTGGCTCTGGCTTTTGTCCTCAGTTCCAGGCAACGTCATCGTTAGTCCCACAAAGCCACCTTCTCCCTGGCTTCTCCGTTCCTTCTTTCCTCTGCCCCCCTCACCATCCCACCGTTCTAATGAGTATCTGTGTGTTATTGGTTGAGACATGAATTTTTCACCACGGTAAATGGTGTTGTTATAGATTTGACTCTCCTTCCTGTTTGCTCACCCATTCCTGAATTTTCGAGACCCACCCGTGTTGCTCCAGGAAGCTCTGGTCCGTTGTTTTCCAGCTTCTGCGGAGACGCTAGCTGCCCCTCTTAGTCACCAGCCCTCTCTCTGCGCCCAATCCAGTGATACCAAGGCACATTTTAAACAGATCCCGTGTGTCCCTTGGAACAGTCACGCCGCCAAGCCTTGTGTACCGAGAACCCACAGTGGGCGGGAGGGAAGAGCTGTTCAGTGCTGGTTCTCCTTGACCTTGAGAATGACTCTGCTTCCCCACCCACCCTTCTCCGTCCCTAAAATAGAGACAGCCTCTTTCCTCCCCGATTGGCAAGAATATTGAGAGAATTAATGACCTGAGAGGAAGCCACAGGGGCTTCAGATTCTGCAGACTTTGCAACTTATTTTTCATTACAAGTTTAATGTTCAAATTCATATTTGCATTATGGCTGCAACACTATAACATTACTTATTCGTATCAGCAATATTGGAAGAAACCCTTGATGTGGTATATTGGTTAGATTGTGGGGAAAATGCTTCTTTTATTTCATGTATTGATTTTTACTATTATTTTTGTAATACGTATCTGCCAAGTTAAATAATTAGGTAATTTATCCTGCTTCCTAACTGAGGGATTCTTTTTCCTGACCTGCCGTCTGAGTTTTCGCTCTGGGAAGTAGGGTAGCTTTTCTTCACGTGTGTTACGTGTTGGCATGCTTGCTATTTTCTTAGCATCACACAGACTACTTTAGGAACACAGTTCTTATATTCTACTAGGGGATTAAAATGATTTTAAGTCAGAAACCAGAAAGCAGAAGTTTTCAAGTATTTTTGAGCTGTGGGACTAGAAAATCTAATAGCCTTATACCCCCTCATTTCCTCTTGTTCTGACCCTCAAAATTTCTTATTACACAGTGACATACTGGTGATCTGATTTTTTTAAGCCTCACCTTGATAATATTTTATGATTGTGATTTGAATCTGTTATTTGAGGGAATATCTTCACTGATGCTGGGCTCTTTGCTGGCTTCTTGAAAATACTTTTCTCCCATCCCCTTTCTCTTGTAACCTCCTTATCCACTTGGGAGCAGACCTCAAAGAAGTTGGTATTTTCTTAAAAAAAATTCTGAGGCTCCAGGGGATCCCACTGTATAGAATGGTGACGGTTGTACCCTAAGAATGGTGTTTTACACAAATCATATTTTTATCAAAATCTCTTATTTTGAAAAAGCATCTAAAAATGCTGTGTTTAGTTATTACTTGTTTGCATCTTTCTGAATGTCTACTATCATCCCGAGAGCGAGGTGGATGGCAGAGCTGAATTCAGTTACTATACTTCCTCTCTATCTGAACTTCAGGGAATTTGGGGGGAACATTCCCTATTTTCCCTTTGAGCCCCCCTTTTGTAAAAGATTTCTTATATTTAATGTTCATTCATTCATACAACACACATTTTTAGAGCCACTGTCCTGTGTACATGGTGTGTGAGTGCACGTGATGTGTGTGCCTGAGTGCATGTCTGTATCTGAGGTGTGTGCAGCTGTGTACCTATGTGCACATGTGTGTGCCTGTGTGTGTGTCCATGGTGTGTGTGTGTGTGTGTGTGTGTGTGTGTACACGTGGAGGATGGCAGGAGAGCCTGAGCAACTCACCTGAGCTTCCAGAGCCTCAGGACCTGGGGACAGACAGCATAGGGCGTTAGAGCAGCCTCTGAACTCACAGGGAAGGTTTCTGTCTTGTTTTTCTTCTTTTTGGTTGTTTCCAGTTATACTTCTTTTTTAGCTCTCTTTTCCTAAGGAAAAATAAAAGGAATCAGTGCTTTTGGATTTTGAAGAAGGTTTTGAAAAGGCTGCAGCAGAGTCTTGATTTTGTTCCTGGGGAGGGGTTGCTCCTTTTGTGTCCTGTGCTCCTTGGTGACGTTTGTTCCTGCTCCGGACCTGCATGCAGGGGCCAACGTGAATGCGGCAAAGCTCCACGAGACGGCGCTGCACCATGCAGCCAAGGTGAAGAACGTGGACCTCATCGAGATGCTCATCCAGTTTGGAGGCAACATCTATGCCCGGGACAACCGGGGGCGGAAGCCATCCGACTACACTTGGAGCAGCAGTGCCCCCGCCAAGTGCCTGGAGCACTATGAGAGTGAGTGTGTGTCGTTCGTGTGATGCCTGCACTGAGGTCTGCAGGGGAACCTCATGCAGGAGGCTTTGTTGCGATCACGTATATCAGTTCATCTCTGAGTCAGTCGTTTCTTGACTCAGACTGGGTCCCTATGAGGCCGATGATATAGATGCAGCCCTCACTCTTCAGGGAACAAAAGACAAACCATCTGGCTAAGACAAGACCTCCTCTCTGGGACACATTTTTAAATGAGTTTACATAGAATTACAGTCACAAGAGGCTTTCAAACACTTATCAATTGAAAAAAAGCCCATTAATTCCACATTTTGCCAACCTTACCCAACCAAAATCCATCATGAGTTTAGAGGCAAATACCATCCACGTCTATCGGGGAAACATTTCCTAGAAGGTGTTTCTTTTCCTGCATTCAAATAATCTGGGGGAGGAGGTAAATGGGAAAATGAATGTCACTAGTAATTCTGTTTATTTTTCTTTCAGAGAGCTTTGTCTTTCATAATGTTTCATAAGTTGAGAATACTCTCTTTGGTTGATTTATACTTTGATCAAACACAGATGGTCCTAAAGGCAGCCTTCGAGGCCAGGCCCTGCTCTGTTCACATTCCCGTGGCCCAGCTGCCAGGGACCTCCAGGCACTTTCCTTCTTTGGCCCTGGTGTGCATCCCTCGTGAGCTATAGCTCCAGGCTTCATCTTCAGGCCTGTGGCCCTGACTCTCTGCCACCAAGATGTGCATTTGTGGACTATCTGCCCCTGTGGGTCAGTTCTCCGTGGGTCCCTGTGGCCTGTAGCGATCAGGAGCAGAGCAGAGCCTGTGGCCTGGAACAGCAGGGGTGGGCAGCCAGCACTGCCTGCCCGAACCTTCCCCCAGCCCTCATTTGTCTGGAAGTTTGACAAACAAGCCTGCTAGCTGTAGATTAGTGCTTTGCTGGCAAATCTGTGTGCTGAGTTATAACGTTATGGGGAAAAACATAAATCACAAAACCCCAAAAGCCAAAAGCTTACAAAATGAAATCCCAGTGGCCATGACCTGAATTCCATTTCCTGATCTTCCGTCCTTGGTCCCTATTTGTCCTTCCTGGTCGCCTTCCAGAGAAGGTACTCAGGGTTCAGCCTCTTTTCAGTAAAAGGGAGGTGTTTTCAGTTCCATGTTGGTACTTGTTAAGTTGAAGGATGCTGTGCTTCTTCCTTAAGCTAACCTCATGTGCGTCTTGTCCCCTTTTTCCAGAGACACCTCTGAGCCTGTCCCAGCTCTGCAGGGTGAGCCTGAGGAGGGCGGCTGGCGTCAGGGGGCTGGAGAAAATTGCCAGGTTGAACATCCCTCCCCGGCTCATTGACTACCTTTCCTACAACTGAGCTGCAGACACGGGGTCAGGGTGGGCCGGTGACACTGGGCTGCTGGCCTTGCTGAGCCCAGCGTTGGGCCACGGGGTCGCTCTGCCCTGGGTGCTTGAAGTCATGTTGTTGCTGTAGAGGACTGGAGTCCCTCCGGGCCGTCCTGTTTCGTCTTCTCTGCAGACCCTTGGCAGGTGTTTCGGAGGCCCTGGGAAGGCCCTGGGCTGGCCCTCCCGGGACTTCAGTCTAACTCTGGCATCCTCCCGGCCGTGCAGTTGTCTCTCTTCACAGACCTCCCTCGGAGGGATTGTCAGGAAAGACTCTCCCAGGAGCACAAGGGAGCCCAGCGGGGCTGGGGGTCCAGAGCCCTGATGCTGATTCCACACGCCTGGGAGGCGCCATCTCTGATTCCTTCAGCACCAGGTGGCCCTGGGTGTTCAAAAGGAGGACCTGTGCTGAAGAGGGGTGGGCCTCTGGGAGGGGGGGTCCTGACTGCGGCCGGGATGCCACTTTGGGGACAGCCTGCCACTTGGGTGCTGTTTTCTGAAGCCACAGTCGGCACTTTCCGAGACCCACCTGTGCCCAGGTGTACCCACCGCTCAGGGGGGCTTTATACGGGTCTTAGTGGGGAAGCCTCAGGCTTTTTATTCCCCACAATAAGCTCAGTGTTTCTTAGGAAGTTTTTATTTTGTGGTCTCAATTCTTTTAAAAAGTGTATAAAGCAAAAACTTTTAGACACATACGCTGTAACACTTAGGTTTCGTTAACAAGTCTCTAAAGCAACAGGTAAAAGGAAGGCATCTCAGCACATCTTCCCAGGGGTAGTGATCCAATGTGAAGCACTGTTAGGAAGCTCTTCAGAGATTGTTTTTCATCTCTTTCTACAGCTGCCAAATGAATCCTTTTCCCACCCTAAGTTTTGCTCATTCCTTGAAGCTCTGCAATTGGCAGAAGAGGTCGCCGGCACCTGGTGGGTACTGTCAACCGTGGATTCATGCATTTTGCGGATACTTAAGGAACATCTGTTATGCTTCAGGCACTGCCTCAGTGTTTTGAACTGGCTAAGAATGTGACTCACCATCAAGGCAGGGAAAGAAACTGTTTCACAATCTGTTTCTTTAGTAATAGAAACAAGTAATTCTACATGATAAACCATGAGGTAACATGACATAGTATGTTCAGACTGCATCTGTCTGCTTAAGATTCTATATCATAGTTTAAAAAACAAACCCAAAACCCGGGCGTTAAACTAGAGGACTTCTGTATAAGTAGTTGAGGTCTATTTGGTTTCAGGGGAAATGGAGAAGGTACCGCTTGTGAACCCTCTTGAGGGTCAAGCCTGAAGCCATCGTCCCCAGAAATGTGACCTCACCGATTCCCCCAGGAGTGTGGGGAGTAGAGTGAGCCAGGATGGGCCAAGGTCATGCCAGCTGTGCTCACAACCAGAGGCACCTCTTGGCAGGTCTACCTGGGTGGGGCCCAGATCTGGTGGAAAGTTCCACGCTGGCAGCTGTGGGTATTTTCCAGCTCCTTGGTTCTGGCTGTTGTTACGATGGTGCTTCATCGTATGTGGAGATGAGAGCCCCTCCCATTCGGCTGCAGGTGTACATGCATGTTCTGGGTAAATCAGTGTATCTGTGTGTACTAATAAAATTAAAAAGAGCGTTGGGTTCTGCCCTTTCATCTCTGTAACAGGAACTTGCCTCTAGCCATGAAAGTTGCTAACATTTCCACACGTGGAGTGCTCAGGGCAGAATCCGGTCCCCATACTCACTGCTCAATAAAGGTTGTTGGAGAGAGTCCATCCTTGTGTTCACATGGCCCTTTTCTTACTGGGGTGTGTGTGTGTGAGCTTCATCCTATGGGAGTTAGAGGGGCCACTGTCATCTCCTCTGGGTTTTGGACGGTCAGGTGATGTCTGTCTCACATTCCCATCTTCCCACCTCTCTGTCCCTGGTGCTGGTCTCAATGCCACCCACGTGCGGAGAGAACCTGCCCAAGGGATCAGATGACTAAGATTCTAGGGCCTCCTGTACCTACCCCTCCCCACCTTTACTGAGATGTAATTGACATAAGATCCTTCAGTCTAGACCCATCCGTAGGGTGAGGCTGAAGACATCTCTCCAGCCGTCTGAGCCTGGGTCTTCCCAGCTGCAGGAGAGGGATCAAAGGTCAGACTTTGATCATTGAAAGGATGTTGATGATCAACCACTGAATCTTAACAATGAGAAAATGAGGCCCCGCTAGGCTCAGATGTTTTTGTGAGGCCAAAATTAGGTGATTAGAAGATGCCTTGAAAACTGAGATGTGCTCCTCAAATGTAAAAGTTGTATGTGTGACTGTTCTGTGGCTTTGCTGATGTGTGTAGATCTTACAGCCATGTAAATAATTCTCTTCTGACTTTGGGATAGGACCACCTATTTCAGGAGTAATCGATTCAGAAGTCCTCGCGGTTTACGTTTTAAAACTCAATGTGCATATAGGGAACTATATTTAATATCCTGTGATAAACCATAATGGAAAAGAATATGAAAAAGAATATATATATGTGTATAAACGAGTCACTTTGCTGTACAGCAGAAATTAACACAACACTGTAAATCAACTATACTTCAACAAAATTTTAAAAAAATTCAACATGCAGCAGATTTGGAGAAGACATTTGCAACATTGATATGGTTATTGAAATATATAAGGATGTTTTATGAATCATTCAGAAAAAGATTAACAACCCAGTAAAAAAACAGGCAAAGACTATGAACAAGAAATTTACAAAAGAGGAAACCTCAAATGTTCCGTGACAGGAAAGGATGGTCACTAATGATGAGAGAAATGCAAATTAGTGAATACGCAGTTCAACAAAATGATACTGTTATATACCAACATCTTGACGAAAATGAAAAGGTCTGACACTTACTTAATGTTGATAGATCGTATAGGTAAATGGGAACTCACAGACTGCCAATGGGGATATAAATTGGTACGTGTGTTTTGGAGAGCTGTTAAATGGTACTGTTCAAAGTGCTTATACCACATGTGCACAGCATTTCTACTTGTTGGGGTTTTTTTTTTCCCTTCCAGTTTTGTTGAGATATAGTTGACATACAGCACTGTATAAGTTTAAGGTGTACATCGTGAAATGATGGCCACCTTAGATTTAGTGAATATCCATCATCTCATACAGTTACATTAAAGAAATAGAGAAAAAATATTCTTCCTTGTGATGAGAACTCAGGATTTACTCTCAACGACTTTCATACAATGTACAGCAGTTAATTATCTCTATCACGTTGTACGTTACATCCCTAGTACTTATTTATCTTGTAACTGGAAGTTTGTACCTTTTGACCGCTTTCATCCAATTCCCCCTGGTATTTCTACTTTTGCGAATGTACCTTAAAGAAATGCTCAGATGTATCAAAAGGAGACGAGTGGGGATGTTTAGTGCCGCAATGTTTGTCATAGCGAAAGACCCCATCAGTAGGGGAGAAGTTGTAGAAGATATTCATATATTCGCATAATGCTTACACTCCGTGACAGTTAAGATGAATTAGAGTTACATGTCTTACCACTAATGGATCTAAAAATTATAATGGCAAACGAAAAACTGTTGCCAACCTTATTTACATGTAGTATGAATCCATTTGTATAAACCGAAATACAAAACAGTCTATCTAAGAATACCCGTGTGTAGTGAACACACATCATGGAACCCACACGCCACTGTCACACGGTGGTTACCTCTGAGGAAGGGACATGTGACTTGGGGATGGGAACAAAGGGAACTTCAACTCTGTGAGGTTTCATTTGTTTAAAAAGAAAAAGACATGAAGCAAATATGACAATGCTGCTATTTGTTCATGTTGGGTGGTGAATATGTATGTGGCATTAATATACATGTAATAACACATGGGTTAACATACATGTAATAACACAGGTGTTATTCTCCATGTGTTTCAGCATTTTTATTCATAACAAAAATTTAATGCAGAGAAGGGACAAAGGGTAGAATTGTCTTAAAAAAAGAGAGAGATCTGTGTGACTGTTACTAAGTGGATTCTGTTTAAGAATCCCTCTCAGCTTCCTATTGGCAATGAGGTCGTGTTTTGGGTTCTAAGATCTTGTATTCATTCCACAATATGTGCTGACACATTTTTTAAAAATTAATTAATTAATTAATTTTTGGCTGTGTTGGGTCTTCGTTGCTGTGCGCCGGCTTTCTCTAGTTGCAGTGAGCGGGGGCTACTCTTTGTTGTGGTGCACGGGCTTCTCATTGCGGTGGCTTCTCTTGTTGAGGAGCACGGGCTTTAGGTGTGCGGGCTACAGTAGTTGTGTCTCACAGGCTTTAGAGCACAGGCTCAGTAGTTGTGGCGCACAGGCTTAGTTGCTCCGCGGCATGTGGGATCTTCCCGGATCGGGGCTCAAACCCGTGTCTCTGCATTGGCAGGCAGATTCTTAACCACTGTGCCACCAGGGAAGTCCCTAACACTTCTTTTTGACCCACCTCGTTTATGGATGAGGAAACAGGCTGCAGCTACTTCCGTAGATAAACTAGGCTTTAAAGGCCCTGAGCGTGCTGTGCGCTGTGTGGCTCCCAGGGCTGGCCTGCATCTCATCGGAAGGAAAACGTCGGGTAAGATCCCTTCCATTGCTTGGCCTCTCCTGCTTTGGTGTGACTTACTCCCTGGATGACTGTGAACCTTCCAAAGTCCCCAGCTTCCAAATCCCAGCCTTTGGAGAGATCAAAGTGTGTTCCTATAACCAGAGGAACCATTTCACAGCAGGAAGACTGGCCTCAGGTTCCTGGGCACTGCCCAACCTCTGCAGGTGGGAACGAGGGGAGGGGCAGGAAAGAGTGGGTCTCCCGGCTGCTTCTGTGTCCTCGTCTCCTGAAAAGGAGGTGAAGTCTCCTCCCTCCCTCCTGCCCTTCACTGACGCCTGCACAGAGATGCTACATGGGGTGACCCATCGATACTCCTAGATGAGCTTTGGCATTTGTTAAAAGCAAGACAACAGACCCCAATAAAGCCACTTATGCTAAGCCCCACATCACCAAACCGAGACATAATTACAGTTTCTACTCTCCCAGAACTGAACTCAGAGGAGTCAATCAGGAACCACCTGATCAGCACTAGTTACACAATCTGCCTGATAGACCCCTGCACTCCCTAAAGAAAAGTGACCTTGCAGTAACCAACCCGCTTTTTTTGCCTAAAGTAACTTCCTTAATCTGGCTCCCCCTGGCCTATCAAAGTCTCTCATTTTGTACAGCTAGACGGATGCTGCTAGATTTGACTCAGTTTCCGCAAATAAACTCTTACAATTTTTAATATTCCTCAGTTTATCTTTTAACAAGTTCTTGCAGACACAAAGGATGCCTTTGCAAGCCCATTTCCTCTCCTGGGCTGCTTTCTTTCCGGGGGTAACACCCTTCACGTTTAAGCATTTGAGTTCCTTTATTTGGGAAAATGAGCCTAAACCTGGCTCCCGGCACAAAGCTCACCAGCTCACGCTGTGAACAGTTATGCTGTCCCACGGGAGCGCTAGCAGGCTGACTGCTTTCCCACCCTTGGCAGCCCTGCAGCATTGACTGTTCTCCCTGTAATGGCCTGGAAAAGACTTCCAGATCCCGGAGACTTTGCTTCCTCTTTCCTCAGTGTGGGTACCATATGGCATCGACAGCTAAGCCCATGTTATGTTGGAGTCGAAGTCTTGTGATCTCTGGCAGTTTGAATGCAAATATGTCTTAAGTTGGCCCCATCTAAACAGGGTGCCTCCTAAAAGCCTAATGTCTCAAAACCACAAATAAAGGGAGGAGAGATTCGTGACAAGTCTCTCTCTCACAAACACAGTTTCTTCCCCATATAGAATTTGACTTCCCAACAGCTGGTCTCCAGGTGTGTAGTTCTCAGGAACCACAGACCTCAGAGATGAGAACTGGCAACTGAACTCTGAGCTGGGTGTGTAAGTAACTTAGCTCTCTGCTTTCTGCATGATCCACAGAGAACACTCCCACTGCTTCTCGTTCTTCACCAAATCCCGAGGCTCATTCTACTGTGGTAGAGGCAGGGCACTGGACGAGATGAGAAGCAGAACATTCTCTCAGCCCTTGGTCCACTTTCCCCTCCCTCCCTCCCTTCCATCCAACTTTCCATCCATTCATCCATCCTTCCTTCCCATATCCATACATCTATCCTTTTTTCCTTCTTGTTTTAACCAGTTATTCTATTTTCAGTTCTCTGCTGGGCACTGAGGATACCAAAAAAACCCACCAAAACCCCAAACCAACACCCCAAACAAACATAAACACAAATCCTGGCCCTGAAGGATCTGAGATCACTTCTCAGGGAGCAGACACAGGAACTGCATCTGGAAACAGGGCAGGTGAGGGTCATGAGCCCCAAACAGGAAGGAAGCTCCAACTCTACTCTTAGGAGGGAAAGAGAGAGATGACCTTGCTTCTGTTTCTCAAGTCTGGGGTTAATAAATACAATTGCATTCATTTTTATATCCATGGTGCTGTATAGTTTACAAAGCTTTATAAGGACTTGAATTATTGGCAGGACTTTTCCAGAGTGAGTGTGAAGATGCAAAAGACTCATTGATGCAGTTTCTCTTTTGTTTCATACTTTTCTCCCAAACACAGAAACAAGAGAGTGAAGTTTAATTTTACATGTGTGAAGCGTTTACTCTAATCCCTTCTTATGCTTACTGTTTCCAAAGACCTGGAGGAGACTTTTACAAAGGGCCAGATTGGGCCACGCAGGGAGCAAGAGATTTTGCCTATGAGCCTCTGGGGATCTATACCATGCAGAACACGAACAGGTGATTAAAAAAACTGAAATTAATTGAGCTGTAGGAAAAAATTCATCACAAGCTACCTTCAAAGAATCTAATCATTACTTTTTTTCCCCCCTTTTTATTCTGGAGAGTCAAAGGGGTCCCTTGCTTCTTCTAAAAAAGCAAAGAGTGTACAGCAAAAATAGGATTCAGTTGTACTTAATAACCAACTGAAAAGGGATCAGGGTAGCACAGGGAGAGGGTGGAAGGTGGAGGCACGGAGGAGGGGAAAGGAAGAGAGAGCTGGTGGAAGATGGGTGGGGCACCGGGTCCTGCTTGTCGGGATTACCAGTTCTACCAACTGCCTTTGGTGGTATCTCACGAGGGAAGACTGGCTAAAGCTCTCAGAACAGGCTGACAGTAGGGCTCTGTTTCTGACATATATGGCACTGATTACAGCAATATTACCTGCAAGGCTGGAGGACATCAACCTCCACACCTGTAACCCAGGGAGCCACACCTGAAAGGCAGCCCCAGGATCAACTCCACATGCCTCTAAAACAAGGGCCGCACAATCGCCGAGACCTGATAAAACCGAATGACATTTCTAATCACAAGGAAACTAATCACAAGGAAACTAATCACAAGGAACCAGACGGGGGACTTTGGTTCTTAGTTGAACACATTGCTTTACACAAACAAATACGACAAGTTCCCAGGCCAGCCTGCAACAACGTATTCCTTTGTGTTTTAGAAACATGTAATCGGTTTAACTGATTGCCTATGATGGTTAGAGCATCCTGCTAGGGCCTGCCCTGGTCACAGAGGAATAAAACCCAAAGCAAGGCAGCCAGCTGACTGCAAACTCGAGGGCTCTGCTCAGGGCTGTGGGGACACTGCTCGGGGAGGGGCCATCACCCCCAAATGGAAGCATGATGGAGTCCAAAGGCTGGATGGTGAAGGATCAGGACCGAATGCACTCGAGACTAAACAAAACACAATTTCAAAGACAGGCATTTGGTTTATATTGAACTTGAGAGAAAGCAGGAGGAGGAAACCTTTACCAAGATGCCCAAGGCACTTTTGGTTTTAGAAGTTTGTAACGTGGGTTGTCCCACCGATGTGACTTTAAACGGAGGTGGTGCCTTTTGTCACAGGTATGCCTCCAGGACTCCTGTGAGTCACCTGAAAGTCCAGTTTGGTGCCCAAAATGGGAGAAGAGTGTGAGAGATAAAATGAATAATGAGAGAGAGGAAAATCAATTTCTAAGTTATTGGGCAAAAGTTGGATGAGAAAGAAACAATTTAGGGGTGAAAGAGATGTTGAAAACTTGTCCCAGCAGAGTTTGGTTACTACCTGGAGTAACATTCAGGGGTGGGAGGCCTCGGGGTGGATTGGGAGGAAGGGATTCTATGAAGAATGTGATGGTTAATTTTATGGGTCAGCTTGACTGGGCCAAGGGATGCCCAGGTAGCAGGTTAAACATTATTCTGGGGTGTCTGTGAGGGTCTCTTTGCAAGAGATGAGCATTTGAATCAGTAGACTGAGTAAAGAAGACCACTGTCGAGTAAAGAAGATGACTATCATCAATGTGCGGGCGCCATCCAATCCTTCGATGGCCTGGAGAGAACAAAGACGGGGAGGAGGGGACATCTACTCTCTGCCTGACTGCTGAGCTGGACGTGGGCTTTCTCCTGCCCTTGGACTGGGACTTACACTATTGGTGTCTCTAGTCCCCAGGCCTCCAGGTTTGGACTGAACTACACCACCAGCTCCCTGGGTCTCCAGCTTGCAGACGGATGGTGGGACTTTCCGCCTCCATAATCGAGTGAGCTCTGTGTGATAAATCCCCCGCTCTCTGTCTGCATGGATATGCATATCCCATCGGTCCTGTTTCTGGGGAGAACCTTGACTAACACAAGAAAGGAGTATTTTGCAAATCTGATGGTCGTGATTCAACATGGTGGTGTCTATTGAACATAAACTTAGGACCCACCATTTGCCAAGCAAAAATGCGGCTTAAAAATTGGCATTTATTAAAATATGTAGCATAGTCTGCTACCTACTAAGCATTGTCTTCCGTCAGGGGGTAATGTCTGAGAGCAGCTAGGCTGGGATTTCCAGGGTTGGGGTCAAACGGACCTAAAATATCTAATCCCACACCCTGATCTGCCAGGGAGGAGATGAAGGTGGTCACGGGGCTTTCCTCAGCTTCTGTTCCAGTGGTTCCCAAACTTTTGCATGGATCTGAGTCACCTGGGAGGTTTGTTAAAACAGACTGCTGGGCCCCACCCCCAGAGAACCTGATTCAGTGGGTCTGGGGTGAGGTCCAAAAATCTGCATTTCTAGTAGGTTCCAGGGGAACGCGGCTGCTGCTGGAGGGGTGTTGGGAAGACCCACACTTTGGGGACCACTGCTCTGCCCGCTGCGGTTTCCTTTTCACCAGGCTCTCGGATTTTAGCTTCTAGGCCCCGTTTAGTGAAATGTCCTTGACGTCTAGTACTTTAGGGAGATGTATGCAGCCTCGCGATGCCAGGCACAGCCGAGGCCATTCGCCGTCGTGGACCCTGCTCTGTGCTTCCTGGAGGAATCGCAGGGAGCCAGGCTTCTGAGGCTGGAGTCCTTGGAACGTTACTTCGCAGCTCCTGGCTACAAAGAATAGCACTTTCTCTCTGCTGCCGTCTTGTGTCGACTTCCAGATGCAGCCAAGCGTTTGAACCTCAGGAAGTGAACACTGTAATTGTATGGACTTGGTGTGGACAGATGGCTCTGATCACAGCCCTGGTGTGAATCATTATTTTCCTTAGGATGTTCCTTCCGATGGCTGAAGGAAGTGATGGATGACCGGAAGTGATCCAGAGACGTTGCATAAATCTCTGTCTTACCAGTGAACGAGGGCAGGCCACCGTGGATTGAATTTCCTCTGGTGATTTTTATATTTCCAAGTGAATCTAGGCCCCTGGTAAAGTTTGGTCCTTGAGCAGCTTCATAAAGTAAAGGAGAGGGCGTGCTGCCATTTTCTGCACTGAAAACAGCAGAATAAAAATGTAACTTGGGAAGTGGCTGCATCCGAGTGCATGGCAGGATGGGGATGCTTCTCTCCCTTCTGGGGATTTGCTAGACTGAACCCTCAGCTGCACCTTATTTCCTCAGGAGGTCCTTTTGCCCAAACTGGGACATCTGATCCCCTTAGGAGATCAGAACGCCCACCTGGGCTGGTTCCCGGGCGGGACACTGAGGAAGACAGGTACCTGGGGTCAGGAGTGTTTCTCATGGTGCTCAGGAAGCTACAGCCAGAGTGGGGACCCAGCCCTTGCCCAGTGCAGCCAGGACTTTTTTTTTTTTTTTTCTGTTACAGTTTTATTTTTTTTATTCAAACAGAAAGTCACAAAAATTATAATCATCCTCATCAGTTCACTCAGTCCCATGTAATTAATTTTTTTTATCTTGATCTTTTGTTAGCACTTTTATGAATTCATCAGTTTTCCATTAGAGTTCTGAAAATGCTTATTCATTCAGTTCAGCAGTATAGTCAGTTACCAGAAACCTGTACTTGTCAGTCATTTCCATGAATTCCTTGAAGATGAAACCTTTTATAGGAACATTTTTGCAAAAGCATCAGAGTACACCCAGAACTGTCTGTAAATGACAAAAGACTTAAAAATGACCGTGGTTAAAGATTTGATGAAAGTTCATAATAATGCAATTGACAAGGAAATTTAGTTATTTCTGATATACATTTTAAAATAATAACTAGAATTATGACTTATAACATTATACCAGAACATAAAAGATTTTTAGGAATTTCATGTAATGTCTGAAACATTTATATTAACATATTTCCATACAAATGACCCAAAGAAAGTTTAGTATTAGTTTTTTTGTTTTTTAAAAAATTTTTAAATTTTATTTTATTTACTTTTTTATACAGTAGGTTCTTATTAGTCATCAATTTTATACACATCAGTGTATACATGTCAATCCAAATCACCCAATTCATCACACCACCATCCCCACCCCCCACGGCTTTCCTCCCTTGGTGTCCATACATTTGTTCTCTAAATCTGTGTCTCAACTTCTGCCCTGCAAACCGGTTCATCTGTACCATTTTTCTAGGTTCCACATACAGGCGTTAATATACGATATTTGTTTTTCTCTTTCTGACTTACTTCACTCTGTATGACAGTCTCTAGATGCATCCACGTCTCTACAAATGACCAAATTTCGTTCCTTTCTATGGCTGAGTAATATTCCATTGTATATATGTACCACACCTTCTTTATCCATTCGTCTGTTGATGGGCATTTAGGTTGCTTCCATGACCTGGCTATTGTAAATAGAGCTGCAATGAACATTGGGGTGCATGTGTCTTTTTGAATTATGGTTTTCTCTGGGCATATGCCCAGTAGTGGGATTCCTGGATCATATGGTAATTCTATTTTTAGTTTTTTAAGGAACCTCCATACTGTTCTCCATAGTGGCTGCACCAATTTACATTCCCACCAACAGTGCAAGAGGGTTCCCTTTTCTCCACACCCTCTCCAGCATTTGTTGTTTGTAGATTTTCTGATGATGCCCATTCTAACTGGTGTGAGGTGATACCTCACTGCAGTTTTGATTTGCATTTCTCTAATAATTAGTGATGTTGAGCAGCTTTTCATGTGCTTCTTGGCTATCTGTATATCTTCTTTGGAGAAATGTCTATTTAGGTCTTCTGCCCATTTTTGGATTGGGTTGTTTGTTTAATATTGAGCTGCATGAGCTGCTTATATATTTTGGAGATTAATCCTTTGTCTGATGATTCGTTTGCAAATATTTTCTCCCATTCTGAGGGTTGTCTTTTCATCTTGTTTATGGTTTCCATTGCTGTGCAAAAGCTTTAAAGTTTCATCAGGTCCCATTTGTTTATTTTTGTTTTTATTTCCATTACTCTAGGAGGTGGATCAAAAAAGATCTTGCTGTGATTTATGTCAAAGAGTGTTCTTCCTATGTTTTCCTCTAAAAGTTTTACAGTGTCTGGTCTTACATTTAGGTCTCTAATCCATTTTGAGTCTATTTTTGTGTTTGGTGTTAGGGAGTGTTCTAATTTCATTCTTTTACATGTAGCTGTCCAGTTTTCCCAGCACCACTTATTGAAGAAACTGTCTTTTCTCCATTGTATATCCTTGCCTCCTTTGTCATAGATTAGTTGACCATAGGTGTGTGGGTTTATCTCTGGGCTTTCCATCTTGTTCCATTGATCTATTTCTGTTTTTGTGCCAGTACCATATTGTCTTGATGACTGTAGCTTTGTAGTATAGTCTGAAGTCAGGGAGTCTGATTCCTCCAGCTCTGTTTTTTTCCCTCAAGACTGCTTCGGCTATTCGGGGTCTTTTGTGTCTCCATACAAATTTTAAGATTTTTTGTTCTAGCTCTGTAAAAAACGCCATTGGTAATTTGATAGGGATTGCATTGAATCTGTAGATTGCTTTGGGTAGTACAGTCATTTTCACAATATTGATTCTTCCAATCCAAGAACATGGTACATCTCTCCATCTGTTGGTATCATCTTTAATTTCTTTCATCAGTGTCTTATAGTTTTCTGCATACAGGTCTTCTGTCTCCCTAGGTAGGTTTATTCCTAGGTATTTTATTCTTTTTGTTGCAATGGCAAATGGGAGTGTTTCCTTAATTTCTCTTTCAGATCTTTCATCATTAGTTTATAGGAATGTAAGAGATTTCTGTGCATTAATTTTGTATCCTGCTACTTTACCAAATTCATTGATTAGCTCTAGTAGTTTTCTGGTGGCATTTTTAGGATCTCTATGTATAGTATCATGTCATCTGCAAACAGTGACAGTTTTACTTCTTCTTTTCCAACTTGTATTACTTTTATTTCTTTTTCTTCTCTGATTGCCGTGGCTAGGACTTCCAAAACTATGTTGAATAATAGTGGTGAGAGTGGGCAACCTTGTTTTGTTCCTGATCTTAGAGGAAATGCTTTCAGTTTTTCACCATTGAGAATGATGTTTGCTGTGGGTTTGTCGTATATGGCCTTTATTAGGTTGAGGTAGGTTCCCTCTATGCCCACTTTCTGGAGACTTTTTATAATAAATGGGTGTTGAATTTTGTCAGAAGCTTTTTCTGCATCTATTGAGATGATCATATGGTTTTTATTCTTCAATTTGTTAATAGGGTGTATCACATTGATTGATTTGTGTATACTGAAGAATCCTTGCATCCCTGGGTTAAATCCCACTTGATTGTGGTGTATGATCCTTTCAGTGTGCTGTTGGATTCTGTTTGCTACTATTTTGTTGAGAACTTCTGCATCTATATTCATCAGTGATATTGGTCTGTAATTTTCTTTTTTTGTAGTATCTTTGGTTTTGGTATCAGGGTGATGGTGGCCTCAGAGAATGAGTTTGGGAGTGTTCCTTCCTCTGCAATTTTTTGGAAGAGTTTGAGAAGGATGGGTGTTAGCTCTTCTCTACATGTTTGATAGAATTCACCTATGAAGCCATTTGGTCCCGGACTTCTGTTTGTTGGAAGATTTTTAATCACAGTTTCAATTTTATTACTTGTGATTGGTCTGTTCATATTTTCTATTTCTTCCTGGTTCAGTCTTGGAAGGTTATACCTTTCTAAGAATTTGTCCATTTCTTCCAGGTTGTCCATTTTATTGGCATAGAGTTGCTTGTAGTAGTCTCTTAGGATGCTTTTTATTTCTGTGGTGTCTGTTGTAACTTCTCCTTTTTCATTTCTAATTTTATTGATTTGAGTCCTCTCCCTCTTTTTCTTGATGAGTCTGGCTAATGGTTTATCGATTTTGTTTACCTTCTCAAAGAACCAGCTTTTAGTTTTATTGATCTTTGCTATTGTTTTCTTTGTTTCTATTTCATTTATTTCTGATCTGATCTTTATGATTTCTTTCCTTCTGCTAACTTTGGGTTTTGTTTGTTCTTCTTTCTCTAGTTCCTTTAGGTGTAAGGTTAGATTGTTTATTTGAGAGTTTTCTTGTTTCTTGAGGTAGGCTTGTATAGCTATAAACTTCCCTCTTAGAACTGCTTTTGCTGCATCCCATAGGTTTTGGATCGTTGTGTTTTCATTGTCATTTGTCTCTAGGTATTTTTTGATTTCCTCTTTGATTTCTTCAGTGATCTCTTGGTTATTTAGTAACGTATTGTTTAGCTTCCATGTGTTTGTGTTTTTTATGTTTTTTTCCCTGTAATTCATTTCTAATCTCATAGCGTTGTGGTCAGAAAAGATGCTTGATATGATTTCAATTTTCCTAAATTTACTGAGGCTTGATTTGTGACCCAAGATGTGATCTCTCCTGGAGAACGTTCCGTGTGCACTTGAGAAGAAAGTGTAATCTGAGAGAGGAGAAGATGGCAGAAGAGTAAGACGCGGAGATCACCTTGCTCCCCACAGGTACATCAGAAATACATCTACACGTGGAACTGCTCCTATAGAACACCCACTGAACGCTGGCAGAAGACGTCAGACCTCCCAAAAGGCAAGAAAATCCCCACGTACCTGGGTAGGGCAAAAGAAAAAAGAAAAAACAGAGACAAAAGAATAGGGATGGGACCTGCACCAGTGGGAGGGAGCTGTGAAGGAGGAAAGGTTTCCACACACTAGGAAGCCCCTTCGCGGGTGGAGACTGTGGGTGGCAGAGGGGGGAAGCTTCGGAGCCACGGAGGAGAGGGCAGCAACAGGGGTGCGGAGGGCAAAGCGGAGATATTCCCGCACAGAGGATCGGTGCTGACCAGCACTCACCAGCCTGAGACGCTTGTCTGCTCGCCCGCTCGAGTGGGCGGGGGCTGGGAGCTGAGGCTCGGACTTCGGTTGGATCCCAGGGAGAGGACTGGGGTTGGCGGCGTGAACACAGCCTGAAGGGTTTAGTGCACCACAGCTAGCCGGGAAGGAGTCTGGGAAAAGGTCTGGAGCTGCCGAACAGGCAAGAGACTTTTTCTTGCCTCTTTGTTTCCTGGTGCGCGAGAAGAGGGGATTCAGAGCGCCGCCTAAACGAGCCCCAGAGAGGGGCGCAAGCCGCGGCTATCAGCGCAGACCCCAGAGATGGGCATGAGATGCTAAGGCTGCTGCTGCCGCCACCAAGAAGCCTGTGTGCAAGCACAGGTCACTATCCACACCGCCCCTCCCAGGAGCCTGTGCAGCCCACCACTGCCAGGGTCCCGTGATCCAGGGACAACTTCCCCAGGAGAACGCATGGCACGCCTCAGGCTGCTGCAATGTCACGCCGGCCTCTGCCACTGCAGGCTTGCCCCGCATCCGTACCCCTCCCTCCCCCTGGCCTGAGTGAGCCAGAGCCCCCGAAGCAGCTGCTCCTTTAACCCCGTCCTGTCTGGGCAAAGAACAGACGCCCTCAGGCGACCTACACGCAGAGGCGGGTCCAAATCCAAAGCTGAACCCCGGGAACTGTGCGAACAAAGAAGAGAAAGGGAAATTTCTCCCAGCAGCCTCAGAAGCAGCGGATTAAAGCTCCACAAACAACTTGATGTACCTGCAGCTGTGGAATACCTGAATAGACAACGAATCATCCCAAATTGAGGAGGTGGACTTTGGGAGCAAGATATATTATTTTTTCCCCTTTTCCTCTTTTTGTGACTGTGTATGTGTATGCTTCTGTGTGAGAGTTTGTCTGTATAGCTTTGCTTTCACAATTTGTCCTAGGGTTCTGTCCGTCTGTTTTTTTTTTTACTTAAAAAATTTTTTTCTCTTAATAATTATTTTTTATTTTAATAACTTTATTTTATTTTATCTTTATTTTATTTTATCCTCTTTCTTTCTATTTTTTCTCCCTTTTATTCTGAGCCAGGTGGATGAAAGGCTCTTGGTGCTCCAGCCAGGCATCAGGGCTGTGCCTCTGAGGTGGGAGAGCCAACTTCAGGACACTGGTCCACAAGAGACCTCCCAGCTCCATGTAATACCAAATGGCGAAAATCTCCCAGAGATCTCCATCTCAACACCAAGACCCAGTTTCACTCAACGACCAGCAAGCTACAGTGCTGGACACCCTATGCCAAACAACTAGCAAGACAGGAACACAGCCCCATCCATTAGCAGAGAGGCTGCCTAAAATCATAATCAGGCCACAGACACTCCGAAACACACCACCAGATGTGGACCTGCCCACCAGAAAGACAAGATCCAGCCTCATCCACCAGAACACAGGCACTAGTTCCCTACACCAGGAAGCCTACACAACCCACTGCACCAACCTTAGCCACTGGGGACAGATACCAAAAACAACAGGAACTACGAACCTGCAGCCTGTGAAAAGGAGAAGCCAAACACAGTAAGATAAGCAAAATGAGAAGACAGAAAAACACACAGCAGATGAAGGAGCAAGGTAAAAACACACCAGACCTAACAAATGAAGAGGAAATAGGCAATCTACCTGAAAAAGAATTCAGAATAATGACAGTAAAGATCCAAAATCTTGGAAATAGAATAGACAAAATGCAAGAAACATTTAACAAGGACATAGAAGAACTATAGAGGAACCAAGCAACGATGAACAACAAAATAAATGAAATTAAAAATACTCTAGAAGGGATCAATAGCAGAATAACTGAGGCAGAAGAACGGATAAGTGACCTGGAAGATAAATAGTGGAAATAACTACTGCAGAGCAGAATAAAGAAAAAATAATGAAAAGAACTGAGGACAGTCTCAGAGACCCCTGTGACAACATTAAACGCAACAACATTCGAATTATAGGGGTCCCAAAAGAAGAAGAGAAAAAGAAAGGGACTGAGAAAATATTTGAAGAAGGTATAGTTGAAAACTTCCCTAATATGGGAAAGGAAATAGTTAATCAAGTCCTAGAAGCACAGAGAGTCCCATACAGGATAAATCGAAGGAGAAGCATACCAAGACACATATTAATCCAACTATCAAAAATTAAATATAAAGAAAACATATTAAAAGCAGCAAGGGAAAAACAACAAATAACATACAAGGGAATCCCCATAAGGTTAAGAGCTGATCTTTCAGCAGAAACTCTGCAAGCCAGAAGGGAGTGGTAGGACATATTTAAAGTGATGAAGGAGAAAAGCCTACAACCAAGATTACTCGACCCAGCAAGGATCTCATTCAGATTTGATGGAGAAATTAAAACCTTTACAGACAAGCAAAAGCTGAGAGAGTTCAGCACCACCAAACCAGCTTTACAACAAATGCTAAAGGAACTTCTCTAGGCAGGAAACACAAGAGAAGGAAAAGACCTACAATAACAAACCCAAAACAATTAAAAAAATGGTAATAGGAACATACATATCGATAATTGCCTTAAATGTAAATGGATTAAATGATCCAACCAAAAGATATAGACTGGCTGAAGGGATACAAAAACAAGACCCGTAAATATGCTGTCTACAAGAGACCTACTTCAGACCTAGAGACACATACAGACTGAAAGTGAGGGGATGGAAAAAGATATTCCATGCAAATGGAAATCAAAAGAAAGCTGGAGTAGCAATTCTCATATCAGACAAAATAGACTTTAAAACAAAGACTATTACAAGAGACAAAGAAGGACACTACATAATGATCAAGGGATCAATCCAAGAAGATATAACAATTGTAAATATTTATGCACCCAACATAGGAGCACCTCAATACATAAGGCAAATACTAACAGCCATAAAAGGGGAAATCGACAGTAACACAATCATAGCAGGGAACTTTAACACCCCACTTTCACCAATGGACAGATCATCCAAAATGAAAATAAATAAGGAAACACAAGCTTTAAATGATACATTAAACAAGATGGACTTAATTGATATTTATAGGACATACCACCCCAAAACAACAGAATACACGTTTTTCTCAAGTGCTCATGGAACATTTTCCAGGATAGATCGTATCTTGGGTCACAAATCAAGCCTTGGTAAATTTAAGAAAATTGAAATCGTATCAAGTATCTTTTCCGACCACAACGCTATGAGACTAGATATCAATTACAGGAAATGATCTGTAAAAAATACAAACACATGGAGGCTAAACAACACACTACTTAATAACGAAGTGATCACTGAAGAAATCAAAGGGGAAATCAAAAAATACCTAGAAACAAATGACAAAGGAGACACAACGACCCAAAACCTATGGGATGCAGCAAAAGCAGTTCTAAGAGGAAAGTTTATAGCAATACAAGCCTACCTCAAGAAACAGGAAACAACTCAAATAAACAACCTAACCTTGCACCTAAAGCAATTAGAGAAAGAAGAACAAAAAAACCCCAAAGTTAGCAGAAGGAAAGAAATCATAAAGATCAGATCAGAAATAAATGAAAAAGAAATGCAGGAAACAATAGCAAAGATCAATAAAACTAAAAGCTGGTTCTCTGAGAAGATAAACAAAATTGATAAACCATTAGCCAGACTCATCAAGAATAAAAGGGAGAAGACTCAAATCAATAGAATTAGAAATGAAAAAGGAGAAGTAACAACTGACACTGCAGAAATACAAACGATCATGAGAGATTACTACAAGCAACTATAAGCCAATAAAATGGACAACCTGGAAGAAATGGACAAATTCTTAGAAATGCACAACCTGCCGAGACAGAACCAGGAAGAAATAGAAAATATGAACAGACCAATCACAAGCAGTGAGATTGAAACTGTGATTAAAAATCTTCCAACAAACAAAAGCCCAGGACCAGATGGCTTCAAAGGCGAATTCTATCAAACATTTAGAGAAGAGCTAACACCTATCCTTCTCAAACTCTTCCAAAATATTGCAGAGGGAGGAGCACTCCCCAACTCATTCTATGAGGCCACCATCACCCTGATACCAAAATCAGACAAAGATGTCACAAAGAAAGAAAACTACAGGCCAATATCACTGATGAACATAGATACAAACATCCTCAACAAAATACTAGCAAACAGAATCCAACAGCACACTAAAAGGATCATACACCATGATCAAGTGGGGTTTATTCCAGGAATGCAAGGATTCTTCAATATATGCAAATCAATCAACGTGATACACCATATTAACAAATTGAAGGAGAAAAACCATATGATCATCTCAATAGATGCAGAGAAAGCTTTCAACAAAATTCAACACCCATTTATGATAAAAGCCCTGCAGAAAGTAGGCACAGAGAGAACTTTCCTCAACATAATAAAGGCCATATATTACAAACTGACAGCCAACATCATCCTCAATGGTGAAAAACTGAAACCATTTCCTCTAAGATCAGGAAGAAGACAAGGTTGCTCACTCTCACCACTATTATTCAACATAGTTTTGGAAGTTTTAGCCACAGCAATCAGAGAAGAAAAAGAAATAAAAGGAATTCAAATCGGAAAAGAATAAGTAAAGCTGTCACTGTTTGCAGATGACATGATATAATACATAGAGAATCCTAAAGATGCTACCAGAAAATTACTGGAGCTAATCAATGAATTTGGTAAAGTAGCAGGACACAAAATTAATGCACAGAAATCTCTTGCATTCCTATACACTAATGATGAAAAATCTGAAAGTGAAATTAAGAAAACACTCCCATTTACCACTGCAACAAATAGAGTAAAATATCTAGGAATAAACCTACCTAAGGAGACAAAAGACCTGTATGCAGAAAATTATAAGACACTGATGAAAGAAATTAAAGATGCTACAAATAGATGGAGAGATATACCATGTTCTTGGATTGGAAGAATGAACACTGTGAAAATGACTATACTACCCAAAGCAATCTACAGATTCAATGCAATTCCTATCAAACTACCACTTGCATTTTTCACAGAACTAGAACAAAAAATTTCACAATTTGTATGGAAACACAAAAGACCCCGAATAGCCAAAGCAACCTTGAGAACGAAAAATGGAGCTGGAGGAATCAGGCTCCCTGACTTCAGACTATACTACAAAGCTACGGTAATCAAGACAGTATGGTACTGGCACAAAAACAGAAATATAGATCAATGGAACAGGATAGAAAGCCCAGAGATAAACCCACGCACATATAGTCACCTTATCTTTGATAAAGGAAGCAAGCATATACAGTGGAGAAAAGCCAGCCTCTTCAATAAGTGGTGCTGGGAAAACTGGACAGCTACATGTAAAAGAATGAAATTAGAACACTCCCTAACACCATACACAAAAATAAACTCAAAATGGATTAAAGATCTAAATGTAAGGCCAGACACTGTAAAACTCTTAGAGGAAAACATAGGCAGAACACTCTATGACATAATTCACAGCAAGATCCTTTTTGACCCACCTCCTAGAGAAATGGAAATAAAAGCAAAAATAAACAAATGGGACCTGATGAAACTTAAAAGCTTTTGCACAGCAAAGGAAAACATAAACAAGATGAAAAGAGAACCCTCAGAATGGGAGAAAATATTTGCAAATGAACCAACTGACAAAGGATTAATCTCCAAAATTTACAAGCAGCTCATGCAGCTCAATAACAAAAAAACAAACAACCCAATCCAAAAATGGGCAGAAGACCTAAACAGACATTTCTCCAAAGAAGATATACAGATTGCCAACAAACACATGAAAGAATGCTCAACATCATTAATCATTAGAGAAATGCAAATCAAAACTACAATGAGATATCACCTCAAACCAGTCAGAATGGCCATCATCAAAAAATCTACAAACAATAAATGATGGAGAGGGTGTGGAGAAAAGGGAACCCTCTTGCACTGTTGGTGGGAATGTAAATTGATACAGCCACTATGGAGAACAGTATGGAGGTTCATTAAACAACTAAAAATAGAACTACCATACAACCCAGCAATCCCACTACTAGGCATATACCCTGAGAAAACCGTAATTCAAAAAGAGTCATGTACCAAAATGTTCATTGCAGCTCTATTTACAATAGCCAGGACATGGAAGCAACCTAAGTGTCCATCATCGGGTGAATGGATAAAGAAGATGTGGCACATATATACAATGGAATATTACTCAGCCATAAAAAGAAACGAAATGGAGTTATTTGTAGTGAGGTGGATGGAGTTAGAGTCTGTCATACAGAGTGAAGTAAGTCAGAAAGAGAAAAACAAATACAGTATGCTAACACATATATATGGAATCTAAGGAAAAAAAAAAAAAAGGTCATGAAGAACCTAGTGGCAAGACGGGAATAAAGACACAGACCTACTGGAGAATGGATTTGAGGATATAGGGAGGGGGAAGGGTAAGATGTGACAAAGTGAGACAGTGGCATGGACATATATACACTACCAAACGTAAAATAGATAGCTAGTGGGAAGCAACCGCATAGCAGAGGGAGATCAGCTCTGTGCTTTGTGACCACCTAGAGGGGTGGGATAGGGAGCGTGGGAGGGAGGGAGATGCAAGAGGGAAGAGATATGGGGACATATGTATATGTATAACTGATTCACTTTGTTATAAAGCAGAAACTAACACACCATTGTAAAGCAATTATACTCCAATAAAGATGTTTAAAAAAAAAAAAAGTGTAATCTGTTTTTGGATGGAATGTCCTATAAATATCAATTAAGTCTATCTGGTCTATTGTCTCATTTAAAGCTTCTGTTTCCTTATTTATTTTCATTTGGGATGATCTGTCCATTGGTGTAAGTGAGGTGTTAAAGTCCCCCACTATTACTGTCTTACTGTCGATTTCCTCTTTTATAGCTATTAGCAGTTGCCTTATGTATTGAGGTGCTCCTATGTTGGGTGTATATATATTTATAATTGTTTTATCTTCTTCTTGTATTGATCCCTTGATCATTATGTAGTGTCCTTCCTCGTCTCTTGTAACATTCTTTATTTTAAAGTCTATTTTATCTGATATGAGTGTTGTTACTCCAGCTTTCTTTTGATTTCCATTTGCATGGAATATCTTTTTCCATCCCCTCACTTTCAGTCTCTATGTGTCCCTAGGTGTGAAGTGGGTCTCTTGTAGACAGCATATATATGGGTCTTGTTTTGGTATCCATTCAGCAAGCCTGTGTCTTTTGGTTGGAGCATTTAATCCATTCACGTTTAAGGTAATTACTGATATGTATGTTCCTATGACCATTTTCTTAATTGTTTTGGGTTTGTTTTCGTAGGTCCTTTTCTTCTCTTGTGTTTCCCACTTAGAGAAGTTCCTTTAGCATTTGTTGTAGAGCTGGTTTGGTGGTGCTGAATTCTCTTAGCTTTTGCTTGTCTGTAAAGCTTTTGATTTCTCCATCGAATCTGAATGAGATCCTTGCCAGGTAGAGTAATCTTGGTTGTAGGTTCTTCCCTTTCATCACTTTAAGTATATCATGCCACTCCCTTCTGGCTTGTAGAGTTTCTGCTGAGAAATCAGCTGTTAACCTTATGGGAGTTCCCTTGTATGTTATTTGTCATTTTTCCCTTGCTGCTTTCAATAATTTTTCTTTGTCTTTAATTTTTGCCAACTTGATTACTATGTGTCTTGGCATGTTTCTCCTTGGGTTTATCCTGTCTGGGACTCGCTGTGCTTCCTGGACTTGGGTGGCTATTTCCTTTCCCATGTTAGGGAAGTTTTCGACTATAATCTCTTCAAATATTTTCTCGGGTCCTTTCTCTCTCTCTTCTCCTTCTGGGACCTCTATAATGCGAATGTTGTTGTGTTTAATGTTGTCCCAGAGGTCTCTTAGGCTGTCTTCATTTCTTTTCATTCTTTTTTCTTTAGTCTGTTCCGCAGCAGTGAATTCCACCATTCTGTCTTCCAGGTCACTTATCCGTTCTTCTGCCTCAGTTATTCTGCTATTGATTCCTTCTAGTGTAGTTTTCATTTCAGTTATTGTATTGTTCATCTCTGTTTGTTTGTTCTTCAGTTCTTTTAGGTCTTTGTTAAACATTTCTTGCATCTTCTTGATCTTTGCCTCCATTCTTCTTTCGAGGTCCTGGATCATCTTCACTATCATTATTCTGAATTCTTTTTCTGGAAGGTTGCCTATCTCCACTTCATTTAGTTGTTTTTCTGGAGTTTTATCTTGTTCCTTCATCTGGTACATAGCCCTCTGCCTTTTCATTTTGTCTATCTTTCTGTGAATGTAGTTTTTGTTCCACAGGCTGCAGGACTGTAGTTCTTCTTGCTTCTGCTGTCTGCCCTCTGGTGGATGAGGCTATCTAAGAGGCTTGTGTAAGTTTCCTGATGGGAGGGACTGGTTATGGGTAGAGCTGACTGTTGCTCTGGTGGGCGGAGCTCAGTAAAACTTTAATCCCCTTGACTGCTGATGGGTGGGGCTGGGTTCCCTCCCTGTTGGTTGTTTGGCCTGAGGCGACCCAACACTGGAGCCTACCTGGACTCTTTGGTGGGGCCAATGACAGACTCCGGGAGGGCTCACGTCAAGGAGTACTTCCCAGAACCTCCGCCGCCAGTGTCCTCATTCCCACGGTGAGCCATAGCCACCTCCCGCCTCTGCAGGAGACCCTCCAACACTAGCAGGTAGGTCTGGCTCAGTCTCCCCTGGGGTCACTGCTCCTTCCCCTGGGTCCCGATGCGCACACAACTTTGTGTGTACCCTCCAAGAGTGGAGTCTCTGTTTCCCCCAGTCCTGTCAAAGTCCTGCAATCAAATCCCACTAGGCTTCAAAGTCTGATTCTCTAGGAATTCCTCCTCCCGTTGCTGGAACCCCAGGTTGGGAAGCCTGACGTGGGGCTCAGAACCTTCACTCCAGTGGGTGGACTTCTGTGGTGTAAGTGTTCTCCAGTCTGTGAGTCAGCCACCCAGCAGTTATGGGATTTGATTTTACTGTGACTGCACCCCTCCTACCGTCTCATTGTGGCTTCTCCTTTGTCTTTGGATGTGAGGTACCCTTTCTGGTGAGCTCCAGTGTCCTCCTGTCGATGACTGTCCAGCAGCTAGCCGTGACTCTGGCGTTCTCACAAGAGGGAGTGAGAGCACGTCCTTCTACTCCGCCATCTTGGTTCCTTATCTAGCCAGGACTTTTAACTTGGCTCCAACAGCATCCCCACAAGGCCAGAGATAACAGCTGTCCATGTTATTGATGTTCCCTCCTTCCCCCCCTCCTCCCTCCCTTTTTCCCTCCCTCCCTTCCTTCCACCTAGCCAGCCAGCCAGCCAGCCAGCCATCCATCCATCCATCCATCCATCACGTCTATGTGTCTATGTATCTATCTATATATCTATCTATTGTCCATCTATCTATTTCTATCATTTATCTGTCTATGCCTTATTTAGTAGAAATGTATTAGATGTCCAAACATGGTTCTGAGTTGGGTGTTGGGAGGGGAAAGCAAAGATCTTAGCTCCCCTCCAGGACCTAAGTGATATCATCTCTTTTCTGGGGTTCTCTTTTAGGATGGGGGAAACTTTCCCTAAATCTCCCTAGCAGACATCCCTTATCTTTCCACAGCTCCCCAACCCCTGCCCCATCGCCCACTCAGCAGACATTGGGCAGAGTTGGACTAATGTTCATTCCTGAACCAATCGCTGGCAATGAAGTGATGGAGATTTGCTTAGACTAATCATTGGGGTGAAATGGGTGTTGGGGGCCCACAAAGGGACCACCAGGGAACACAGTAAAGGCCACCTACTGTGGCCTAGGACATGTGTGATGTGGCATCAGGAAATACAGTGGAAGGGAAGGAGGGCAGGGAGATTTATTCTGGAGGTGGAGGGGACATTCTGAGGGATTTTAGTCAGGGAATAACAGGAGCTGGGAGACAGACAAACAGATGCAGAGGTTGGAGGCACGAGATGCAAGGCCCGTTAAAGTTTCTTTGAGGAGTGGGGGAGAGGTAAGGAGAGGCGGCAGTGAGGGACAACAGTGAGGAAGGTTGTGCCCGCCAGCTCAGCCATAAAAGCAACTGGACTGACAGAATGACTACATTAAGTCTGGATGGTGGTCTCGTGAATTTAAGCCTGAGTTCCTGGGAAAATGGCAGTCTCTCTCTCTCTCTCTCTCTCTCTCTCTCACACACACACACACACACACACACACACATACAGTAAAGGGATCAAGAGATGGAGCTGGCTGACCACCCCCTTCACTCAGCTTAGGACCCTGGTTCCACCTGCAGCATTCCCTCAAGACCAGGCTGAAACATCAGCAAGACCCTGTGCAGGTTTGGGGATAAGGTGTGCAAAATGCAACCTCCTTCTAGACTTTGCCCCAGCTCTGCTGGCCAAGAAGATGCATCCTCATCTAAGGCTTGGACCAGCCTCCCTGGGCACCTGCTGTGCACGTAATACAGGAGGGAGGAGAAGGACCTTTCTGCCATGAGGGCCGAGGCGTGTCTGTGTCCCTCTTGGAGCCAGATGTCACGTCCTTGCTCTCTTGTCCTCCTTTGGGACAACCTAACCTGACTCAGTTCTGGCCCTGCAGGACACTAGACTTGTAGGAGGACTGGCCGCTGGGCAGAGCAGAGGCCACATTTTCTCTGACACGGCCTCACGCCAACACTTAACGAGCGGGGAGACAGGAGGGGCAGCAGAAAGAGTTCCCATCTGAGCTGAGGGAAAGAAAACACTATTTTCCAAAATAGTATATTTTCAGGAAATCAAGCATTCAAAGGGAGATGGAAGCTCGAAGTCCAACACACTTCACCTGGAACAGGTCAGGTATGCAGCCTAAGTGAGCCCAGAGACCCGTCAGGGCCTGTCAGCATTTTACTCCCCCAGATAGAAGAGGGCCTTTTGATTTAGACCAGAGAGAAGAAATCTGGGCAACTGGGACTTCCCTGGTGGTCCAGTGGCTAAGAATCTGCCTTGCAATGCAGGGGATGCGGGTTCGATCCCTGGTCAGAGAACTAAGATCCCACATGCTGTGGGGGCAACTAAGCCCACGTGCCACAACTACTGAGCCCTCGAGCCACAACTAGAGAGCCCACGCGCTGCAAACTACAGAGCCCACGTGCTCTGGAGCCTGCACATCACAACTAGAGAGAAGCCTGTGCACTGCAATGAAGTAAGACCTGACACAGCCAAAAATAAAAATCAATAAATATTAAAAAGAAAGAAAGAAATCCAGGCAACTGTATTCACATCTCCCAGGTCTGTTCCTGCTTCTCAAACAGCACACCAGTCAAGGAAAATCTCAGGGTCGGGTGCACCCGCCTGAACTTAGGGAAGGTGCCAGCCATGGCTCACTGTACGTCTGAATGTAGACTGGCAGGCCAGCATGTCCTTGTCCCACAGGCTCAGAGCTAAGCTACGTGCTGAATTATGTTTGCCTCTCAAGGACACTTACCCCAAAGCTTGGTTAAAGACCCCATCTCCAAATGCAGTCACGTTGGGAGTTATAGATTCAACATGAACTGGGGGTAAGGGGGATATAGTTCTGTCCCTAACATATCAATATTTGGTTTACTTCCTCTGTACTGTAAGATTCTAAAGATCTGGGACCATTTTTTTAAAATTAATTTTTATTGGAGTATAGCTGTTTTGGGGACCATGTTATATTCACCTTCCCCAGGATCTGGCACAGAGATAATCCACACATACTGGTAGAATGAATGGATGAAGGCAGGGCTACAGGGCTGCCATGTACAGCTGCCCAGGCTGTGTACTTCACAACTCCACCCAGACTATGGTGTGAATAGAGCCTCCTGGAGTTATGTAGGACTATGTCCAGTTGGATGACTATGCTCCTTCTTCTAATGAAGAGAATTTGGGATGTGCTTTTTTCTTAATTTCCCCAAAGTTGCTATGCTATGCTCCCATAGCTGTGTAAACTCTATGTACCTCAAGTGTAAGTATTATTGTATCAATTAGGCTGTGAATAACAGAAAGCTGACCTCTTGTCTAACACATAGGAGGATTCATTATTTTTACATAGTAAGTCTGGGGGTAGATAGGTACTGCCTGTGGTTTAGAGCAGAGGTTGACAAACTTTTTCTGTACAGAACCAGGTAGTAAACATTTTCAGTTTTTTCGAACGTATGTTGCAACTACTCTACTTTGTCATTACAGGGCAAAGTCAACCACAGATGAATTGCATGGCTGTGTTCCAATAAAACTGTATTTACAAAATAGGTGGTGGGCCAGAATTGGCTCATGGGCCACAGTTTGCCAACCCCTGGTACTACGGAAGGTTGAAAAGAGAGAATGCCAGGGAGGAACGGTCGGGAAATGGTCAAGATGGCCCTGTCCTGCAGAAGGTTCCTAAGCTCGCAGACCACACCAGCTTGTCTCCACAGTTGCCACAAGTTCAGCTGCCCTTTGGGGTTTCTGACCTTTGAACCAATAGTGATCAGGGTGTCTGACCTGTGAACCAACAGTGATCAGGGTGTCCTGGCAGATCGGCCCGGCCTCACGACCCGTCCACAGTGCCTGGAGGGTGAAAGAGGCCGCAGCACCCTGTCCTCAAGCCAGAGAGTCAGCGAAAACCAGAGATAAATCAGGGCAACTTCCACCTCAGCAACCAGCCCCGCCATGCTGGTGGGTCGGCGATGGACTGCCACCCAGAGGGACACAGAGTAGACCCTCCGGGCTCTCTGTGACTCCCCCTAAGGCTGGTCCTCTCTCCCCTGCAGAGGGAGACGTCCTCCTTCCCCCCGCACCGTACCTCCCACGGCGGCGCATGGGCCTGGGCCCGACCCTTAGTGGAGGCTCTAACCACCCACCCGCCCGGCCACGCGGGACTGGCCACTTCCAGACGGCATCTGTCCTCTCTTTGCACAACTCAGGCTTTGCTCTGAGATGACGGTAAAGCTCTTACTCACTGGCCTTCATTCTCTCCTTGGGATCGAAGCAAATGAGTCTGCTTTTCCTCCCGCCTGGCAGTCAGTCCTGCAAAGAATAACGATGGAGGTTATTCGTCTCAGCTCGGGCTGTCACAACGCAACACAACGGCACAGGCCAGGGGCTGAAACAACACACATTCGTTTCTCACTGTCCTGGGCGCTGCCAGGCCCAGGTGAGAGCCTGCTTCCCAGCTTGCAGAAAACGGTCTTCTCCACGTGTCCTCACAGGGCAGAGGGAGGGAACTCTGGTCTCTCCCTTCTCGTAAGAAAACGAATCCCATGACCCTCATGGCCTCATCTACCCCTAATCACCTCCCAAGGCCCCGCGTCCACGTACCATCACAGTGCGGGTTAGGGCGTCAACACAGGAATCTGGGGGGACACAAGTTACCAGTCTGTGACATTTATTAAGCTCCCATTTCTTGAGCCTCTACTGTATATCACAGGAGCTGTACTGGGGATATATTCCTTTCTTCTCTGTTTTTCAGATGAGAGAAGGTTCTGAGAGGTTAAACCATTTATTCAAGATTGTCTGCATGTCTCAGAGAACAGATGAGCCAGTCCACTCCGTGTAAACAAACGAGGATGGCCTAATCTTGTTCCTTCTCTGGAAATGTATTTTTTGCCTTCATAAGAGCTCCAGGCCGCATTGTGACTGTCGTGGGCCCGAGGGACTTCTGCGTTCATGGTCTCCTCCCCCATTAAAAAAAAACACACACAAAAAAATTATATTTCATGATTGTGTTTGTAGGATTATTACATATTCCAGGCTGGATTATTATATATTCATCATTATTATATTCACTTTTTTCCTTCTTCAGTTTTGGAAGAACTTGAAGTTGAAATGTTTTCATTTCGGACTCTTAGAAGCACCACGGACCAAGCACTGCAGCATCCCTGCCTGGAAAAGTCAGCCTGATAACGAGCAGGCCAGGGATTTAGCCAATGGGTGGGCTGCCGAGGGGCTGCTCTGGGGGAAGTGGCACCTGGGCTCTGTAACTACTGAAGCCTGAGCCAGGAGAGATCCCCGACTTAAGCTTTTTAACCTCAGCAGGAACCTCCCTTAAGCTTGGGGTCCTCCGCGTGTCTGCAGCTCTCATGGATGAGCTAAGGGTTCACCCCAAAATTCTGGCCAGCCACTTGAGGAGTCGCCATACCCACAGACCCCTTAGCCTCACTGGCTGATGGATGACCTGTGGGGTGAAAGGTGCCATGGGGGAAAGCCTGGCATTCTGGTGTTTGGCCACAAGGGGGCACCGATGGTCCGGCCTGCTGCCTGGCACCCAGGCCTGGTCCTGCCCGCCTGGATCTCAGCCCTGTCAGCCTGGCCGCCCTCCTTCTGGCCCAGGTTTGCTGAGCTGTGTGGCCCTGGGGCAGGAGTGTCACCTCCCTGGCCTCAGGCTCCTTACTGAAACACTCAAGGTGGACTGTAAAGATCTCTGAGGT
The DNA here is from genome assembly GCF_028023285.1 of Balaenoptera ricei. Taxonomy (NCBI): domain Eukaryota; kingdom Metazoa; phylum Chordata; class Mammalia; order Artiodactyla; family Balaenopteridae; genus Balaenoptera; species Balaenoptera ricei. The sequence goes on from NC_082640.1 coordinate 26,116,662, forward strand.
CACTTCTGCTCTCAAATTTTAATTCTGCAGGAAATACAGCCGGGCCAAAGCACAGCTGTGTGCCCCAAGGCCGGTTTCGCTTCTGCTCTGCAGTTACCCTGGCTGGACGAGCTGGGCCAAGTCACTTTCCCTCTCTGGTTCGCACTCGCTTGCTGTAAGAAAGAGGCCTTTCAGTGGGCCACCAGCCTGTCTGGAGTGTCCCCGGTGACCTTTGACTTCTCCTGATGAGAAAGGGCTGGGGGCTGGGCCACTGCAGAGCAAGGGGGCTGGACACAGGCTGCTGGGGGCAACCCCACACCTGGAAACCAGAACCTTCTGCCTTCCGCCTCCAAGGCCAAGAGGAACTCCTGGTTCTGGGGCTGCAAAACCAACCCCAGATCCTCCAACAAGAGCTTTCACTGGCTCTGCCTGGACCCCACTGGGATGAGGGATATTAGATGGTTGCTTTTTGTGGGAAGTGTCTCCACGGGGCTGTGAATTCCCTGGGATTTGAACACCCGGTGTCTCCAGCGCCCAGCCCAGTGGCTGGCAGCAGGCCCCACGATGAGCAGACGTGCTGCACAAGAGTCAGCTGGGCGCCAGTTAAAAATACAGAGTTCCAGGCCTGTTCCTGTGATGGATTTTGTAGGTTTGGGTGGGCCCCTGAAAATCAGCATTCTTTCAACGGGCTGCTGGGTAAAAGCACTCCACAGAAATGTTGAAAGAGTGAATAAGTTTCATTAGCGGGTGGCTTTTTTTTCCCCCTATCCTTTTTTTTTTTTTTTTTTTCTGGTTTCTTTTTGTTTTAAATCGTATCTCAGCATCTTGGAATTTGGGGAAGAGGGATGTAAAAATAGCCATTTTTCAGAGGCAGGCTTTCCCGTCTCATGTTTAGTCTGGGACCGCGTCCTCAGCCTCTCCCGGGCTGCGGTCACTGTGGAATGCTGGTGGCAGTGCACGCCGGGCGCCCCCCCAAACCCCTGGCGCTCAGCCCCCCGAGCCTGCCCAGGACAGCTGGGCACCGCCAGCCGCCTCCTGGGGCTGGCCGAGGGCACGCCTGAAGCTTCCCTCGTCCTGGTGGGCCTCGACTGCCCCAGCACAGGAGAAACAGTCGAGCGGGTAAATGACGTCTGCACCAGAGAACAATCTAACTCACAGACGCAAAGTACTCGCAGCTGAGAGTACTACCTCCCCACCTCCTACACCCCAACCCCGGCCAGGTGGGACGACGCCACCGCCCCTCCTCCTGCCCTTGGGGAGGCAGCCCCCGCCCCCTGCAGGGGTGCCCGGCCTCCGGCCTCCGCAGGCCCCCTCTGGGCTGCCTCCCCGTCAGGGTCCCGACACCCGCACAGCCTGCACACTCTCCCCGCTCCGTAAGCCAGGCTCCAAAACCAGTCATAACAAGCTCACCAAAGAGGAAAGGGGTGGGGGGAGTTAAAAGAAAAAAGTATCTTGGCCTCAAAACCCAGAGCCTGATTCACTTTCAAACCACATAAAACAGCCAACTGACAAGGCTCCCGCATGTGGGCTAAGGGCTCTGCCTCGGGGTCCCCCCCGCCTCGGAAATGGGCGTCTGGAAGAAGCGGGTTGTGGTCAGACCCGCTCTCTCATCGCGCCCCCTCCTCGGCCCCCCAGCGACCCCCAGCCTCTTGGGGAGCAGAGAGTAGAGTCTGGCTGGTGGGTTTCCTGTTAACTCTTCCAAGCGTTCCTGCCCCAGGCCTGTGCAGTTCAGCCCCTTCGTCCCTCCCTGGGAGGGGGCCCAGCGCCCAGCCCCCGGCCCCTCACTTCCCTTCTCTGCTCACCTCTTCCCGGAGGCAGCAGCCGGCCCTGCGCTGGGCCTCGGGGCCTCTGAGTCCGGGTGTGGGGCGCGCAGGGGAACCGCGAGCGGTCACTCGGACGACGGCTCCGGGTGGTTAGCCTGCTGCTGCTGCTGCTGCTGCTGTGCTCCGTGAGGCTCCAGGGGCCGGGTCCTCCCGCACCGCAGGCCCCTCTTCTCAGCACCGCACTGCTGAGGGCGGGAGCCGCGCCACGGGGCGGGCGTCACCGACGACGCCCGACGCTCATGCACGCGCCCACGCACCGCGCATGCGTCGTCTTAGTGTCCAGTGAGCCCTGAGCACCTACTCTACCCTCTGTAGACCCGCAGGCGGGCGGTTCCAGACGTGGGGCTGGAGAGACCCAGGCTCTGAGTTACAGCTCGGCCAGGCTGCAGAACCACAGGGAGCCGGGGCCTGAGCCTGGGCTGGCGGGCCAGCGGCCGCAGCTGGGACCCATTACCTGGCATGGAGAGCTCGGCCGCCTCGGGTCAGGTGTCTTTCCTGCTTGGAAGACGAGATGAGGGTGCCTCCCTCGACCCGTGGAGCAGCGCAGGCCTGTGTGGTTGATGGGGCCGGCTGGGGTCCTGCCTCTACCGCCGCCTTCTCTGATCCTGCACCTCCCCCCAACCCCAAGCCCTGTCTGGGAGAGGCCCTCCAGGGCACGACAAACGACAGCCCACATTTTTTTTTTTTTTTCTTTTTTTTTTTTTGGTCTGTGTTGGGTCTTCGTTGCTGCGCGCGAGCTTTCTCTAGTTGCGGCGAGCAGAGGCTACTCTTCGTTGCGGTGCACGGGCTTCTCATTGTGGTGGCTTCCCTTGTTGCAGGGCACGGGCTCTAGGCGCACGGGCTTCAGTAGTTGTGGCTCGCGGGCTCTAGAGCGCAGGCTCAGTAGTTGTGGCACACGGGCTTAGTTGCTCCGCGGCATGTGGGATCTTCCCGGACCATGGATTGAACTCGTGTCCCTTGCATTGGCAGGCGGCTTCTTAACCACTGCGCCACCAGGGAAGCCCGACAGCCCCCAATTTTTTGCGCCTCTGAACTAGATGCTCTGTGAAGCTCAGGCTGGCGTGTCCCTCCTCCCGGCCAGGCTGGGTGATGAGAGGTATGGACAGCCTCCCAACTGAGCTTTGCCCCTTGTTCAGCTTTAAGATGCTGCACGGTATTTAACCTTCTGAGGTTCAGTTTCCTCACTAGGAACATGGGGAGACTCGTAGTTCCTACATCCAAGAATCCCAAAAGACTCCTTATTATTCAATCTTCCCAGGATGGTTTCAAAGCAAAATGCTGGAGAAACAGTCCTCATAAAGGCTCATTTTATGGAAGCCTTCTAATGTGTCAGGTGCAGTCCAAGTGTTCACACGAATTATCCCATGACATCCTCAGACTAGGTCTGTGGGGTAGATTTCACCATGATCCCTAGTTTGCTAAAGAAGAGTGGATGCCCAGGGGACTTAGGGAACGTGCACAAGGTCACACACCTATTGGTGGTGGAGCTGAGACTCCAGCCTGGGCGTTGTAGCCCAGAACCCCCGCTCTTTGTTTTCCGACTTTATTATGGTATAGTGGACATGACATAGTGGAAGTTTGAAGTGTACAACCTGGGAACCGACACGTGTAATCACCACCCTGTCCCACCTTCCAGTGTGGAAGCGTCAGCCAGAGCGCCTCCCCTGCTTTTAGAGCTCCTGGCATCTCCTTTCAGAGCTGGAGGAGCCCTACCCTCCTGCTTTTGGATGAAGAGGTGATGTGTGCAAAGTGACTGCCCAGCGGTGGGGCAGGGAGCTTGCTCTGAAGGGCAGGGAGCTTGCTCTGAAGCACACACGCTTGCCGCTTTCAGAAAATTTCCTCTGGCTTGAGTCTGTCCAGAGATCTCAAGGCTCCTTCAGGACTTGGAGTCACTGCGTTCCAATGGGCCTTCTACTCACTACGTGTGTCCGAGAGGTGCCCTGCTGCCCCAGCCCGAGGGGTGAGTTGGCAGAATCTTCTGCCTCTGGTCTTGCCAGCTCCGCCCACACCTGCTAAGAACACTTGGTCCTCAGGGCAAAGCCCAATCTCCTTGGCGTGCTATTCAAGGCCCTGCCCACCTGCCACCTGCTCCATCCCGTGTGGAGAAGTCAGCTCTAGGGTCTCCCTGGACGCCCCTCCCTGGTGGCACCTGTACCCTTCCTCACACTCATGGCTCACACATCCGTCTGCCCCGTAAACTCCTTCACGTCTCTGTCTCCACTTAAGCATCCCATGTTCTCACGGAAAATTGTGGATGCTGGATGGCGACAGCCATCCCTCAGATAAGAGGGTCAGAACTCAGGATGGAGAGGGGTTTTCCGTCCGCCCCCAAGAAAATCAACACAAGAAGCGGAACCAGAACCCAGATCTGAGGTGTCCTGGGTGGAGTTGTTTACAGAGGGACAGGGCCTCCCCGCCCAACTCTACCCCAGGCACTGAGAAGGAGCCCATGGGGGGGTGGGCTCATCACACACAAGCTGCGGGCTGGCAGAGCACCCCCCAAGCGTATATGACTGTGCTTCCAACAGGTGAGCATCTCCTACCACGAAAACCTACTCCCCGGATTCCTCCTTCCCCAGACCCCTGTACCCAGAGTGAGAGAATGCATAAAAATGAAACAACAAAATGAAACATGTTCCCCCAACCCCCAAACACCCTTTGTTAGAGTGATCCAGAGGATTAAATAGCTGGTGGAGACCACAGGATTTTAAACTCAGGCTCCTGTGGACAGATGGGCACCTGGCCTTGAGGGGAGAACCCAGAGGAGAGGCCGGGAGGGCAGGCAGATGGAAATCTGGCAAGAGCAGGAGGCTGCTGTGAGCGGCGGTTAGGCGAGGAAAACTGAGCTGGTGTGAGCAGAAACCACGGGAAGGAGAAGGCTTTTCCAAGAAATTACAGCGGTATCGCCTTCCAAGTGGCTGGGGACCTCTGCAGACATGATCTCATTGCCCCTCCCCCCAGGGCCTCTGGGGGAACCCGGGGCCGGGGTCTCTGCCCCGTCCTGAGTTCAAAGAGGACTCTACCTGCCGATTCTCCCAGAGAGGCCTGAACCTGGCGTTCCCTCACTGACAGCGGAGGGACCAGAAAACTCCCCTCACAGCTGATTCTACAGAAGTCTCCTCAAGCTTCAAGGGTCCTTAAAAGCACTTGAAATCTCTCAGGACAAAAATGACTGTAAAAAAAACAGTTATTCAAGGAGAACTGTTTCATTCTGTACCAAGGGGGTTGATTGTCTATTTGCTTTGGTAAGAGTGGGACTAGGACCCAGCCACTCTGCTCAGGCTTCTCTAGAGGAACAGAATCAATCAGATATATAGACATACAGAGGAGATTTGTGATAGGAATTGGCTCATGTGATTATGGAGGCTGAGAAGCCCCACCGTCTGCCATCTACCAGCTGGAGGCCCAAGCGAGCTGGGGGTGGGGGGTGATTCAGTCCAAGTCCGAAGGCCCGAGAACCAGGAATATCGGTCGATGTCCAAGGGATGGATGTCTCAGCTCAGAGCGAGCAAACTTCCCCCTTCCTCCATCTTTTTGTTCTATTTGGGCCCTTGATGGACTGGATGGTGCCCACCTGCGTGGGCGAAGGTGGTCTTTCCTCAATCCACCAATTCAAATGCTAATCTCTTCTGGAAATACCCTCATAGCCACACCTGGAAATCATGTTTACTGGGCATCGCTTAGCTCAGCCAATGTGACACATGAAATGAGCCATCACACCAGTGGTGTGGATGGAGATGCTTGTGTGCCTGGTGCAGTGGGTAGAGAGCATTTGGGGCATCAGCTAAGTGATGTTTCTGAGCCTCTTCTATGCCATTAGCACTTTGCTAGATGCTGGAGGATACATGAGCCCGAGCGAGACCTTATCAGCAGGTGGCCGTGTGGCAGTGGGAGCAGAGTCAGCTCAGAAGAGAAGTTTGGTGGCCCTGGGCACTCTGGGAAGGCTTTGTGGGGCCATCATTATGAGCCAGCCCTTGTCTGTCAGGTACCAGCTGTGTACCAGCTCTGTGCTAAGTGATCTCTAGACACCATCCCATAATATAATCTCCATAACAACCCTGGGGGCTGTATAGCTGCAATTCCCATTCACAGCCCTTAGAGCAGTGCCAGGAACTGTCCATTGATGTTCTTTAGTGAATGGTTGACAATAATGCCATTGCAAAGTAAGGAGACTGAAGCCACAGAAGAAAAGTAATTTGTCGCTAGTTGCCAAGAATGAGAACAAGGGAATGGGCTTCCCTGGTGGCGCAGTGTTTAAGAATCAGCCTGCCAATGCAGGGGACACGGGTTCGAGCCCTGGTCCGGGAAGATCCCACACGCTGCGTAGCAACTAAGCCCGTGAGCCACAGCTACTGAGCCTGCACTCTAGAGCCTGCAAGCCACAACTACTGAGCCCGCATGCCACAACTACTGAAGCCCGTGCGCCTAGAGCCCATGCTCTGCAACAAGAGAAGCCACTGCATTGAGAAGCCCGCGCACTGCAACGAAGAGTAGCCCCCGCTCACCACAACTAGAGAAAGCCCGCGCGCAGTAACAAAGACCCAACGCAGCCAAAAATAAATAAAAATAAAAATAAAGAAATTAAAAAAAAAGAAAAAAGAACAAGGGAAGAAGACCCAAACCCCCACGGTCCCGGCAGTTAGAGCCCAAGCCTCAGAGCCGGACAGCCCCGCCTGGACCAGGCTCTGCCTGTGAGTGGCTGACCCTGGGGAGGACATGGGCTCTGAAGGCATTGACTGGAATATGGAAATAACAATATTTCTTTCAGAGGGCGGTTGGGAGGATTAAATGATATAATGAATAAACTTGCTCAGCACAGGACTGGCCTAGAGTAATTGTTCAATAAATTACTGTTATTTCATGAGCTTCACTCCAGCCCTGGATGTATGAGAGCCTCTTAGAGTAAGGCTTCACCTCCTGAAATTATGTTTTATCAGCCCTCCTTTGATGCAACGTCTTCCTGAAACTTCGGGCTAATCATCCAAATCTTCCCACGTCAACACAGAATGACTCATACAGGAACCTAACTAAGGCTTTTTAGTGTAGACATTCACATTTTTGAGAGAAAACAGGCCTGTTTATTTTAGCTGCCAACATGATTTAAGTTAGAACTTGGATAGAACTTGCTGACTGTGGTCATTGAAGGACACTAGAATAAATGACCAAAGGCTTTTTGGAACTCTCTTTACCTAAATACTTTGAAGAATAAGGATATTAGGGCTAACAAATAAAAGAAAGGAAAGAAGGAAGGAAGGAAGCAAGGAAAGGAGGAAGGAAGGAAGGAAGGGGAAAAGGAAAAAAGAAAGATAGAAGGAAATAGCTAAAATACCACAACGAAGAAGAATGAAAACCAATTGCTAATCAGGCTCCTATTTGAGTGTCAGTTGTGAAAAATATTTGTTGACTTAACGAAGATCCTATATCTTGTGTGGGGTTGTTATAGGAAGGTATTGATTGCACCTGAGCCGTGGCTATGAAATCTGCGAGCTGTGACACCTCAGCCATTTATCCTCTATGGATGAAGGGAAAGCAGAACTCGTATCCAAGGCAACCAGAGTGTCTGTAGGGCAGAGGTAGTCACATTGGGGACGGTTGGGGGAAAGGGAAGAAATCAATTTCTCCATCTCTGTGGTCACAGGGCTGTGGTCTGAGGCGGATGTAAGAACACGACGTCCTCCAGGGCAGCAGCATCCAGTTCCCTTTGCTGCCAACCTAAAGAAACTTGAGGAGTCCCAGCAGCTGGGGCCAGGGCGGTGCCGGAGCCAGCTGTGGTGTGCAGATGAAACGCAGGTTGGGTGGGGTGTAGACCCTACAGAGAGACTCGTGGGAGCCGCTGACTTTCAACCCTCCTCTTTTCCAGCTCCCACTATTTATTCTGGCTCCTGGCAGCAGACCCCTGTGGGGACAGAGGGACCTCATGGAACAGGGGCAGGGAGGAGGCATTCGAAAACCACAGGGTTAGTGATGAGACAGGGCAAAACAAACCCAACCAAAACAGGGAGCTTAGGGCGGGTCGGGCATGTGGATTTCAGGACTATTCCATGACTGTCAAGGGCAGGGCGCGGGGCTAAACACACCCAGATTCCTGGCTCCCGGCAGACCTTGATTTCCTGAAAAACCTCCACAAAGTGATCCCAAAACCATGATGCACTGCCCTCTGCCTCGTAATCACAAGCAGCAGCTTTGAGGTTGATGAATTCGCCTGTGATCCCCCTAGAGACCACTGAGGTTTCCGTACACCTTCCCCGCCCCACGCAGCTCCTTGGGCTGGGTGAGCCCGGCACCTCGTGGCCCCAGCACAGACTGAACCAGCATCCCTCTCCAGCATCCCCAGGGAAGCCACCCCAGGTCCCGACTGGCTTGGAGTTGTGGGCCCATCCCCTCCAGGTACAAAGCCTCCCAGAGCCGGAGGTCCACCTGGAGCTCTAGGACGGAGCAAACCCTGTGGTCCTAACCGCTTGGACTAGAGCTTTCAACCTTGTGTTCGTGCCTCTTTTGTTCGTCCTACTTGCAGGGGTGAGGGAGGTGGAGTACAGAACCGGACGGATCTCAGGTTCAGTCTCGGGGAGGGGGCGGGCACTGAAGGGGCATCTTCCTGGTGGGGGGCCTGTGAATGATTGAAGCCTCTCCCAGCCTCCCCCCCGTCTCTCTGCTGGGACTGGAGACATCCTTTTTAAGGATGTCACGGATTGCCTGTTTGTCTGCATTTGTTCCCTGATCAGTGGGGCCGTGAGGAGGCGGTCTGCATGTGTCTGGCTTACTGGGCCCTCCAGCGCCTGTTCACACGTTGGGTGTTGGGACCTTAGGACCTTAACTGGTGAAAGGTCAACAGTCACCTTGATTGTTTCCAGGCTGCCCCACCTCCCCCTCCCATCGAACAAACAAAACACACTAGCAAACAGATCCTTCTGATGGCCCAGACCTGACCTGCTTGGGAGGAAATTCTATCCTGGCCAGTGGGTTCAAGGGGATTGTGGACACAGGCCTTCTCCCTGCTTCCTAACTGTACAGGTCATCCCGTGAGATGGTTTGGCTCATGAACTTTAAAAAGGAGTCAGGACGAAGGTAGACTGGGTTCAGGATGCCTCCGGACCTCCCCTTGTTCTTTCTGCTTCTGCGCTAAGGCGTCAGATCTTTCCAGTCCCATCCTGGTCTGGTTTCACCATCTCTAGGGGGTCTGGTTGTGCAGGACCAACCACACACAGGCCATGTCTTCGAGTCTATGCTGAAGAGAGTACTTCCGGGGGACCAGGGGTGCGTGGTTAGGAAAAAGAGCCACCACATACTGTTAACATGGCAGAACTGTTTGGGAATGTGGATACCCATACCAGTCCTGCCTTCCGGTTTCCAAGGATGACCCAAAGCAGTGAAGACTTTCCTCTCTGAACTGCTCACCTGCAAGGAGAAGTGGTCCAGGACTCAGCTTCTCCTTTTCCCCCTCACAACACCTGCCAACACTCGACTCAGAGCAAGCTTTTTCTCCTGGCTGATCTCAGTTTTTACCTTCAGGGCAGGGACGCTGCCTGATCCATCCTTGTATCCTCAGGGCCAAGCATAAAATCTAACACAGAGTAGGTTCCTAAAGTGTTGAGTGAATGATGAGTAAGAGTCAGGAAATGCCAGGAGGAGAAGAAGGACAGAGAGGTTATCTGAAGAGCCAGAGGTGGGGGAAATGCAGAGGAGACGGTGGATTGGTGATCTGGATGGGAAGGTACGGGACCCGTTTTCTCTCAGACTTCTGCTGTTGTCTGAGACCTGACTGATTCCCCTTCTGGAATATTTACTTAAGAAGCTAAAGAGAGAGGGTATTACCTGGAGAGTTAGCAGGTTTCTCTTCTCAGGGGCCAAAAGTCAAACAGATGGTTGAGGGCGGAGGCCGGGGCGCCGGCTCGCAGTGAGCTGAGCATCTTTCACCATGAGACCTGGGCTCTGGGCAGATCCAGACTGGCCTGTGAGCTGGCGAGGGCTTCTGTGGGGAAGTGAGTCATTCATTCTTCATGGCATAGCTGTGGCCTTCCAGGAAATGGTATTGGACACATATGCATAGATACACACATGCAATGTGTGCACCCAAGGGCATGGACTGGCTGCACCAAGCTGATACTACAAGCCTTGCCCACCCACAGTTCCTCCAGCTCGTTGGTCCAGCAGAGCCTGGGGCCTCTGGAAGGGTAGGACCAGGTGGAGAGGAGATTTGCCATGATGCTTCTTCTCTTTGGTGATGCTAAGGTGACCAGGATAAAGACCCTGGTCACCTGGGGGCTCCTGCGTAGTGAGCAGACCCGAAGAATAAGTCCACAAACATTTCAATTAATGGGATGCTGGCGAGACTGCAAACAAAGCCTGAGGACGTAGAGACTCCAGTGGATCTCCTTGGCAGTCACATAGGTTATACCTGTTAAAAATCACCAGTCACTCACGGAGGAAATGATCAGTGAGCTCTCACCACTCTGCACCAGGCCCTGGGCCAGAGTACAGAGTACCAGAGTACGCTGGTACAGCAGGGAGCAGGCAGGCGTGGTGCCTGCCCTCAGGATGTCAGCTTCCTTCCATGCCCACATCAGTACCCCAGCATTTCCCCAAAGCTTGTCCATTTTGAGTTATCCCACAAATAATGTTTCTATGTACCCAAACCAAAAGGCCCCAGGAAGGAGAGGAAGGGTGCTGCAGAGTAAATGTTTGTCCTCCACCAAATTCATACACTGAAGCACTAACCCAAGGGGATGGTGTCAGGAGGTGGGGATTTGGGAGGTGATGAGGTCACGAGGGTGGAGGCCCCCATGATGCAATTAGTGTCATGATGGGATTAGGGAGCCCAGAGAGCTCCCTCGCCCCTTCCTCCAGCTGAGGACACAGCTGTCTATGAACCAGGAAATGGGTCCTCAGCAGACACAAACCCTGGCCACACCTTGATCTTGGACTTCCAGCCTCCAGAACTGTAAGAAATAAACGTTTGTTATTTAGAAGCCGCCCAGTTTGTGGTGTTGTGTTACGGCATCCGAGCTCACTAAGACAAAGGGGTGACATTAAAATTCCCCCAGCCCTGCTACCTACATTAGAGCCATTGGAGGCGGATGGGTTCTGGGAGGTCACGGGGAGACGCCTCCTTAGGTCTAAGAGGGTGTAGTGTCTGTACAGTGAACGGTGGAGCATCACTGCTGGTCCAAGTACCTGGGTTCAAATCTCACCTCTGCCTCTGCCTAACTGTGTGACCTGGGCCAAGAGAGCTAACATCTCTGGGCCTCCGTTTCCTCAGCTGTACATTGGGAGAAAAATCAGAATTGACCAGTGGCTGGCACGGGGCCTGACACCCAGCTTTCATGGTGGCTTCTGATAACTCGCACGCATGTTAGTGGGAAACACCGTCAGACTGTTGATTGTCCATTTTCTGTTAGACCCCTCAGTCTGCACTGGCCGGGGTCACAGGCGCGGGGGTACGTGTGGAGAACTCAGGTTCCGAATGCAGACCCGGGCCCCATCCTGCTGTCGGGAGGCTGCCCGGGATGGCACACGGCATGGACGCCGAGATTAGTGTCATTCAGACGGTGAGCAGAGGGACAGACCGTGGCAAGGTCTTGCTGCCTCTTCAGAGACAGGCAGTGAGGGAGGTCCTGGCACAGAACGTCGGGCTTGACCCTCAGCTCTGGGCCTGATGGACCATTTGGGGAGGAATCACTGTTTTTCTGCTCTTTGGAAAGGATGCACCTGCCTTGCTACATTGCCTCCTCTCACCAGTCCACGGGGAAGTGAGGACAGGTGAGCAGACCGCACAGCTGCCCGGAAGAACAGCGAGGCCTCGATGGGACTCTGTCCCCCGTCTGTGGCCGCATTCCTGTGACTGTGAACCACACCAGCCTTCTCGCGCCTCTTCCCTCCTCCTCAGCTGTGCGTCCCGAGAGGCAGACAGCAGTGACCACGAGCAGACACCGCTGGCCCAGGCCAGTTCCCCGAAACTCTTGAGGACTCGGGAGATTGCGGCCGCTGCACTTGTGCTGTGAGAGCTCAGTACATAAACGAGCTGCATGTGGACCGTGGGGAGGGACGCAGACGCCCTCGGCTGCCCGTGGTCCCCGCAGCAACGGTGCCTTGGTGGCCAGATGGCTCAGAAGTGAACCAGGAGGTTGCCAGGAGGAGAGAGCTGGATGAGCAGGCATTCAGGTGACTCACCGACTACAGATGAAAAGAGAGAAGTTCGTACTGCACACCCCGAAGAGAAGGGACCCGTTTTCCAGACCCCATGCAGAGCCCACCAGGCAGCAGGCAGAAAACTCAGGTTCTCAAACCCAGAGTCACCTCCGCTCAATCCTAATCTCCCGCCAGGCTCTCATGGTGACCAAGAAAAGGACTTGGTGACTCTGCATCCAGACTCTTCCACCCCATAGGTAGTGGACCAAATAATCGATGGTCCAAATCAGACCCTTTTCAGAGTGAAAGGGGAAACGCAGTAACGATGCAGGACTTGGATGGACCCCAGACTCTAGTGCAGGGACCAGGAGGCCTGATTGCAGTTCAGCACCACCGCTCATCTGTCTGGGCTGTTTCCTCATTGTAAAATGTTGTTGTTTTAATGGGATACTTTCTGCCTCTAGTTACCCAGCAAACGTCAGCCGCTTTACAGGAGTTTATCTCATTGTGTGTGTGTGAGGGAATCTACTCCACTTATTCTAAAATATCTCCTAGAAGGAAGGACCTTCTTAGCCGAACTTACCTTTTAAGGAACAAAGCAGAATTTCCTGCATGCCAGCCTTGGTGATGTTCGCCCCGCAGCCAACGAGGTTTTAACAGTGAAATATAAGCATTGTTTCCCTTCATCCCCGTCTTTACTTCTCTTAGCAGAGCAGTGATTTCTCATGCCCTCTTTCCCATAAACCTCTCACTCACCATGTGAACTCCCACACACCCCGCCAAGCAAAACAGAAACAAAACTGTAAATGATCAAAGACCAGAATAGGTGCTTCCTGATATCACTCCTGCAGACATCGCAGTTCATGTAGCCAAATCGCGAAGCTCATCTTCCCAGCCCCCACCCCCACCATGTCCCCCTCTGCCAGGCACTGCGCAGCTGCAGGTCCCTGCTGACCCCTGGTCCGTCCCTGGTCCGTCTAAGTCCATCGGCCCTTCCTCCTTGGACGTGTCTCTCAAACTTCTCCCTTCCCCGCCCCCATCACTGCTGCTGCCTCCCGCTGGCTCTGCTGCTTCTCCATGTCACCAGACAATCCTCCTAGAATCTCTCGCTCATCACGTTGCCCGTTCTGCTCAAGGATCTGTAACCTCAGCATGTTGTAGGGACAAGTCGGGATGTCACAATGGGACGCCTGAGAGGTTCCTGCTCAGTGGCTGCTGAATACCTGGACAGGGGGACTTGGTGGGGCAACTGGCTGGAAGGGAGGGATTAGGACTTGCCTTGGCGTGACCTTCATAGCAAGCACGATGTGTTTACTTCCTGTGTAATAACAGATGCATGCAAATAGCAAAGGTTTCTAAAGATGGTTTTACCAGAGTGCTTCATGGGTCAAGAAAATCCACATCATGGGAATTCCCTGGCGGTCCACTGGTTAGGACTCAGCAATTTCACAGTGGTGGCCGGGGGTTCAATCCCTGGCCTGGGAACTAAGATCCCACAAGCCATGCGGCGTGGCCAAAATAAATAAATAAATAAAATAAATAAAATAAGTAAAGAAAATACATATCCAACTTACCTTAACAGCAGGGCACCTGTCAGCGTACATGACGAAAACATCCAGAGGTAGGGCCAGATTCTGGGGGATTCGCTCTGGAAATTCTGTCTCATCAGGACTAGAGGTCGATTTGTCTGTGCTTCTCTGAGCCCCGCCTCCTCCATGGGGCAGGTTTGTCCTCAGGCTGGCTTCCCTCACGGTGACGGCCTGGCTGCCACACCTCCCGGGGCATGTGCTCCCCTGTTCACCTCCAGGACGAGGGAGGAAGCACCTCTTCTCCCAAAGAGAGAACAAACCCTGCATTTCACCCTGAATGCGTCGACTGAGTCTTTGCATCCTTTCCTGAACCACACCTGTGATGAGAAAAATCACCTGGAGCTTGGGTTGTGCCAGCTCTCTGCAAATGATGGATGTGGGGTAGTGGGGGAGGGCAGCCCCTGGTGTTCACAGCAGCATAAGGCTGAGAAAACGCATCAAGAATAACGTCCAGGACTTCCCTGGTGGTGCAGTGGTTAAGAATCCGCCTGCCAATGCAGGGGACATGGGTCCGAGCCCTGGTCCGGGAAGATCCCACATTGCCGCAGAGCACCTAAGCCCGTGAGCCACAACTACCAAGCCTTTGCTCTAGAGTCCGCAAGCCACAGCTACTGAGCCCGTGTGCCACAACTACTGAAGCTCGCGCGCCTAGAGCCCGTGCTCCACACCAAGAGGAGCCACCGCAATGAGAAGCCTGCGCACCGCAACGAGTCCACGTGCAGTGATGAAGACCCAACACAGCCAAAAATAAGTAAATAAATAAATAAATAAATTTATTAAAAAAAAGAATAACTTCCAGGGGCGGCTTGGGTGAGGGCGGCTGATGGGATCTTGTGTGCGTGTGGGGCGTTAAAGCCCCATCTCCTTCTGGGCTGCTCCTGGCAGGAGGGATGCGCCTGAGAACTAGTTGGGGACGGGGAGGGGGCTTCTCTGAAAGAACCTTTTCTTCTTTGAAAAAGGAGAAACAGTGGTTCTAGAAGGCTCTCCTCTTGGACTCGGGCTTGCATCCACGCACGGTTGCTGAGAACACGTCTAGTCTACGGGAGGGAAGGAGCGGGGCCCAGGGTGAGGGGCACCTCTGCACGCCGCTCCTGGGCCCGCTGGGCTGGGGCCATCAGCGAGTCTGCCCTTCGGGATGCAATCACTCACCCGGGCACACCTCTCCCTCTTGCTTTCTCACTTTGAAACCAGCCTTTTGTGTGACACTGTAGCCCCACTTGGTGTGGTCACGGAAGAGGTGAAAACCACCTGCAGGCCTCAGTCTCCCCAGGGAAGATGAGGAAATGAGTCAGCGGAAACCATGAGGTGGGCTTCCAGATACCAGCCTGAACCTCAATGGCCAAACCGGAATTGGGTATTGGTGTTTAAGTCCGGGAAGGGCCCTGCCTGCCGGTTTGTGGTGACCTGTGACCTCTCCACCGTGCTCCCTTTAGGCAGGAAATGGCCAGTGCACCTCACTTCGCTCGTGTCCAGGCAACAGCATTTCTAGGCTGGAGGGTGTGTGATGCTCTTGGTGAGGGAGCTGCCTTGGCTCTGGGGCACCTTTGTTCTATGTCCAGGCCACCCCGGCACCTGCCCATACTCTGTGCCTGTCCGTTTAGGTAGATAGAGGTGCATGCGCAGCTGCTGAGTTGGGGTCACACAACAACCATTCGGGGGCATTCAGTTTGGTGGACCCCAGGTTTTAGAGCAATGAGACCCACCGGTTGGGCCTGCTAGACCCCGTGGGCCTGACTGTTGGACACCAGGAGACGCCATGGCTGCGGGAGGCCCAACGCTGATGTGGGAAACCCAGGAGGAATTGAATCAGACCCTGGAGACCCAGAAGGGACCTAGTGACCATCTGATGCCCTCCTTTGAGCTTATATAGGGGACGGAGGCCCAGGGAGGGGGCAAGATCTACCCCCAAATTAAACCCTGGAAAGTGATGGAATTAGAACTCTTGGACCTGTTGCCTCCCGATCGCCACTTCTGGGCTTGTTACTACAAATACATCATGTAACTGGATACACTTAACGTTTTAAAGAACTTATGGCTTGAACAATGTGCGCTCTTAGCTCTTTTAAGAGGTAAAAGCAAAAGTAAAAGCCACCTGGGCAGTCTTCTCACTTCCAGTTCCTGGCCTTCCAATCACGTTGAGATGCATTCTCACCTGTCCATGGCCGAGGGGTGGGGGCGGGGCAGGGGGAGGGCCTGTCCAGATTTCAGGATTCTGAGACCTGACTCATTGGACTCTCTGGTAAAGAGGTCAGATCTCGAGTGCTGGTGGACAGGAGGTAATTGTCACAGGAGGGGACATCATGGTCCCTTTCCACTGTGGCCCTAGGGGAATCTGGCCTTAAGATGCTTTAAGGTGACAGAGTGTGAGAGAAGCAGCTAAGTGAAGGTTTTAACTTGAGTCGGTGAGGCGTGTTCTCATGAAGCCGTCAGGGCTGACGCTGGGGAAATCGGGGCGCACGAGAGGACCTCTGTAGGGTCTGCCCGTAAGGTCCGCGCCTGCTCGTTGGCACGATTTTTGTTTTTGTTTCTGAGAGTGAGAGCTCAGCCTCGCTGTTTCCCTGCTCCCTGCACCTTATATAACCCTGTGGGCTGGATTTAAAGCCAGATTATATTTTTAGGTGGAGAGAGAGATTACTTATTAGGTCTTAGGAGGAGTGGAACTCAGTTTGGCTGATGCCTATTCTGCGAATTAATGTGCTGTTTTCACCCAGGTTCTGGGAATGAAGCTGCCTCAGGAACAGAGCGTGGATCCCACACCAGCCCTGCCCCCCACCCTCAAGGCCTCAGTTTCCACCTCACCTTCAGGTCTTCCCCAGAGGAATCCTGGGTGAAGCAGGTGGAGATCCCTGAAGACAAAGCCAGTGGGAGGGAGCCTAATTCTGAGACAGGTGGGGAGGGCGTCCCTGTGTCCATGCAGCCCCTGGGGCGGCTGCCTGCCCCCAGGTCCTGTGTCAGTAATTACATCGCATCTGCCTGACGTCCTGGAGCCCAAGCATCATGTTCCTCACGGGGCCATTTCCTGTAGGGAACAGGAAAGTGGGCCAACTTCTCCCTTCTGAGGCCGGAGAACAGGCTCTTTCTGATTTGAGACATTAGACATCAGTATCACTTTTATGAGAGGGCGAGAAGGAACTCATCCCATGTAGAAGAAGACAAGACAGCTTGAAATCTGCAGAAACCCCAACATTTGGAGGGTACTTTGGCTGTGCTGGTGCCGTCTCTCCTCTCTGTCTCTGTCTCTCTGTCTCTGTCTCTCTTTGTCTCTCTCTGTCTCTGTCTCTCTGTCTCTGTCTCTCTTTGTCTCTCTCTGTCTCACTTTTCACTGAATGTACTGACAGAAAAATACACAATCTGTATGCGTTCAGCTAGCTGACATTTTATAAACTGAGCCCACCTGTGAAGTCAGCCCCAGCTGGAGACACAAAGCAGAGCCGACCCTCAGGGGCCCTGTCGCCGTCCCTTCCACTGATCCCCAAGCCCAGGCCAGGGGCACACGGATGCCAGCAGCTTGGCGGTTCTGCCTCTTCTGGGGCCCCACGTGGAGGGTCCTGCAACCTGCACTCTCTGTGTCTGGCTCCCTCTGATCAGTGTTTTTGTTCCACGTCCCTCGAGGGGCCCCAGGCGAAGCTGTGTCATCTGGACATTGGAGCCAGCTGGCAGCTTCCCAACAGAGCCACGTGGGGAAGGCAGGGTGGGTCCAACGAGACCTCCGTGCAAAGTGCTGCCTCCCAACGGCCACCATGACACAGCTGGGCGTGCTGACCAGCTGCCCCAGCGCTCAGGAGCCCCGACACCCAGGGAAGGATGCCCTGTCCTCGCCACCCAGAAAACCACTGAAAAGCAACGCTTTCCAGGGCCGAAACCATGCGTCACACACATGCACGCTCTCCTGGGAAGCCCGCTGCTGCTGCTTTTTAATTTTAAAGTCTAACCAAAGTCTTGACCCAGTAATTTAGAGAAGAGACAAATGTCTCCTGAGGGGAGCGACGTGGTCTCGAGTTGGCTGTTTACCATTTCTAAAGCAACTTCTACATCACGAAAGCCTTGGACTAATTTCCCTTCATCACTCCTCATGCCCCCAGTGCAGCAGGGAGTTTTCCTTTGCACGAGGGGGAAACAGAGAACAGGAAACGAGGTCACGCTGGGCAGAGGACTCAGTCTCCCTTGGAGGTGAGAGCACGGGCCATACCGACGGGTGGCATCAGCCCCAGGGTGACCGAGCCAGATGTGGGTCATGTCTCTCCCGCAGGCCCCAGGGTGGGCCCCCCCAGACACCTCACCACACAGACGCCCTGAGGAGCCCCTTCAGCCTCCAGCCGCCCCACGAAGGGCTGCGACCTGTGTGTTGACGCAGGAAGTGTTTCTCCTCGTCCAACCCGATGGCAGCCTCACCCCCCTGCAACCCCCAATCCTCTCCCTGAACAGGAGCTGGACCACTCTTGATATTAAAATTTAGTCTGTCTAGTTTGAAACCATGACTTATGAGCCAATTCAAAGCTCTGCACCTCCTTTTCATACACTCTCCTAGGCTGTGGAAGGATTGTATTCGTTTTCTAGGGCCGCTGTTATGAAGCACCACACACTGGGCAGCAGAAACTACAGAAATGGGTCATCTCCCAGTCCCGGGGGCCGGAAGTCTGAGATCAAGGTGTCAGCAGGGCTGGTTCCTTCTGAGGCTCTGAGGGAGGATCCGTTCAGGCCTCTCTCCCTGCTTCTGGTGGTTTGTTGGAAAACTTTGGTGTCCCCTGGCTTGTAGAAGCATCACCCTGATCTCTGCCTTCATGTTCAATGGTGTTCTCCCTGTGTTCACGTCTGTGTTCAAATTTCCCCTATTTGTAAGGACACCGTCATGTTGGATTAGGGCCCACCCAGCTCTAGGATGACCCCATTACATCTGCAATGACCCTATTTCCAAATAAGGTTACATTCTGAGGGACTGGGGGTGAGGACTTCAACATACGGATTTTGGGGAGACATATTTCAACCCATGACGCAACTCTAGTAGGTGAAGGTGGGGAAGAGAAGGGGAAAATTAAGAAATGGTTTCAGTTAAAGCCAGGCCAAGCTACAGGGCAGAGTTGGAAGTCAGGTAGCAGGGAGGGTTGGGAGAGGGGAAGGTGGAGATTGGGATGGACTCGCAGGAGGATTCTGGGGGCCTGGCCATGTTCTGCTTTCTGCCTGCTTGTGTTATAGACTAGATGCTTGTGTCCTCCCCAAACTCACATGTTGAAACCCTACCCCTCCACCCCATGTGATGGTGTTAGGAGGTGGGGCCTTGGGGTGAGATGAGGCCATGAGGGTGGAGCCTCAGGGATGGGTTTGTGCCCCTGTAGGAGTCACGAGAGAGCCGGGCTCCTCTCTGCTCCCAGACATGTGGGGACACAACGGAAGGCAGTCTGCAGCGGGCTCTCCCCAGAACCCCGACCACACTGGACCCCTGCTCTTGGACGCCCAGCCTCCGGCACTGTGAGGAATAAGTTTCTGTTGTTTAAGCCCCAGCCTGCTGTTCTGTTCCAGCAGCTGAACAGACATGTGGTTACACAGTTGTTAGCTGCTTCATGATAATTCACAGACATTTCTGTTTTACACTTTTCTCTATGTGTGTCATATGCCACAATTTTTTCAAGGTTAAAAAAAGGGGGGCATAGAAGTCAAAACTAGAATGAGGTATCACCTCACACTGATCAGAATGGCCATCATTAAAAAGTCTACAAACAATAAATGATGGAGAGGGTGTGGAGAAAAGGGAACCCTCCTACACTGTTGGTGGGAATGTAAACTGGTGCAGTCACTCTGGAGAACAGTATGGAGGTTCCTTAAAAACCTAAAAATAGAGCTACCATATGATCCAGCAATCCCACTCCTGGGCATATATCTGAAGAAAACCATAATTCAAAAAGATACATGCACCCCAATGTTCATTGCAGCACTATTTACAATAGCCAAGACATGGAAGCAACCTAAACGTCCATCAGCAGAGGAATGGATAAAGAAGATATGGTACATATATACAATGGAATATTACTCAGCCATAAAAAAGAATGAAATAATGCCATTTGCAGCAACATGGGTGGACCTAGAGATTATCATACTAAGTGAAGTAAGTCAGAAAGATAAAGACAAATATTACACGATATCACTTATATGTGGAATCTAAAATATGATACAAATGAACTTATTTACAAAACAGAAACACTCACAGACATAGAAAGCAAATTTAGGGTTACAAAGGGAAAGGAGAGGGGGATAAATTAGGAGTTTGGGATTAGCAGATATTAGCTACTATTTATAAAATAGATAAACAACAAGATTCTACTGTACAGCACAGGGAACTATATTCAATATCTTGTATATAATGAATAATGGAAAGAATAAGGGTATATATATACATAAAACTGAATCACTTTGCTGTACACCAGAAGCTAACACAACATTGTAAATCAACTATACTTCAATTAAAACGGGGGGAGGGGGTGGCGGTGGCATAGGAAGAAGTTTGCTTACCTGAGTGAGGCTGCGCTTGGTGGTGGAGGGTCCCGATGTCAGTCTGGTTCCATGGGCACTGGGGCCTCTGATGACATGGCAGGTCCTGTGTAGATGGTGGGTCTGCTGTGTGCATGCGTGTGTGCACGTGTGTGCCTGTATGTGGGCGTGTGTGTGTGTGTGTGTGTGTGGTGGTCCCAGGCTCCTTTTGCGACTGGAGGCTCCCCGAGGAAGAAGTCTCTGTGTCCCTCAGCCCCGCCTTGGGCAGACACTCCCCATCTGCTTCCTGAGTGGGGGGCCCCTGCTCCAGGCTCCCCTCTTTCCCCTCTGCTCAGGGGGAGCCGTGGGAGGTTCTGAGTCCCTTTCTGACCTTCTAGAGCCTC
The DNA here is from genome assembly GCF_028023285.1 of Balaenoptera ricei. Lineage (NCBI taxonomy): Eukaryota > Metazoa > Chordata > Mammalia > Artiodactyla > Balaenopteridae > Balaenoptera > Balaenoptera ricei. The sequence goes on from NC_082640.1 coordinate 26,137,044, forward strand.
GTCGAACTGGGAGGATGTCCTCTCCCTCCTTCCAGGGCCCTGGTCTCTTAAAGCCCCTGCTGATTTGGCCACCGCAGAGACCTTGGCCCTCACGCATACCCCACACCTGGGGGACCGTGTCATGTACTCCTAGGTACCTCCACATGCTCCACCCCTGCTCAGCAGGTACGGCTGGGAGGGGAAGCCGGCGCCCTGCCTGGAGGAAGGACACCTGAATGAGCTTCACTTGAGCCTCACCTGGCCTCAGAGAGGAGCACCCCCTCCCATGGGCTGGGGAAGAAAAGCCCCCGGCCGTAGCCCCCCAACACAGGGCCGCACCCCGACCTCCTTCTCCCCCGACCCCGCAGTCATCCACCTGGGTGGGGTCGGGGCGGTCGTAGGCCGGTTGTGCCATCTCTGCCCTTTGGGGCGGTCCCTCTGCTGGGCCCTTCAGCTCCCTGACAAAGTGAGGACACGGGTTCCTCTTGTTTCCAGCACTGCATCCTAGTTGCCAAGTGCAGCGCTTGGCTGGAATCTGCTGTTGTGCTGGTGCCTCGGTGTCAGCGCTGTGCGGGGGCTGGAGCTGCAAGGCTGACCACCACAGGGTCCCCTCCTCACGGGGTTCTCTGCCGCCCAGCGGGGACAGACGGGAAAGGCAGACGACTGAGGTGTGGCGGTGACAAGCCGAGGGCTCCGTACACCAGCCAGACCACTGAGAACTCAGAGATGAGTCCGTCTCTTTGAGCCGTTACCTCATCTGTACACGAGAAAAGGCTTTTTGGTGATTAAATGAGACAACGCATGTCAAATGACAGGTAGATCACAGGTGCTTAATAAATACTAGTTATTTTATATTACTTACATTTAAACTCCTTTTCTGATGCCTCAAGTCACCCCAGTGTTTATTGTGGTCTTTCTCTTTTTCCCAGATTTCTCTCTTTTTTTCTGATTCTTTTGGGATCTGGAAGTTGATAACATCCTTCTATGGCTCACCCGCCATCTTGGGTCTTTATCATTCATGTCTACCAGGGTCAAGGAAGCATGAAAACCTAGACTATGTTGTGTCTCTGAATGTTATCAAAAGAGTTGGAAGAAAAGAGTAGAATCTTCCTTCCCACTTCTGTTTTTTATTTCCTTCTCATTGTCTTCCTTTCTCTCCTTCTTCTCTCTTGCTGCAAGCTACAAGATGATAAGATAAAAAAGCATGGAAACAGAAACTTAAAATTAGCATATATGCACAATGCTGCTGCTTTGGGCAATGGAAAAATAAACCATGCCTACATTTCTATTTTTCCCAGAATCTGAAGAACAACATTGGTTATTTGGGCAGTTGGCTATTCCTGGGTACATTTCAGAAATAACTTGTGTTTATTTATTAGTGGGTATTTATAACAGTGTTTCAGAGCACTTCTCCAATAACCCTGCAAAGGAGTGTGGGCTCCAGCCCTGGCGAGGGACAGGGTAGAAAGGAAAAGATGTCATGGCTGCTGGAATCACCACCCGCCCTCTCCTTAGCACTTCTGCTCACTGGGGCCCCAACATGGGGCAGTCATGGTCGTCTGAAAAACAAGGCTCTGAGCTTTGTTCCTCCACCAGGGCTTCCGTGAAAGGACGTTGTTAGAGCCTGAATCGGATTACTTCACACGCGCACACACACACACAAACACACACACACACTGGGCTCAGGCGGAGATTCTGGAGGCACAAAAGGATGGTGGATTCCTGAGAAGTCGCCCACAGACCTGAGCGGCCAGGAATGCTGCCGGCTCCTGGGAGCTGACATCATCCCCCCTTCTGGCTCTGGGAGGAGCCCTCTGACCCCCAGGTCTTGAGGCAATTATTTTTAGCCTCGAACCCACCCTGTGGCATTTCCATGGTGCACTCGAGGGAGACAGAATTTTGGGGAGGGCCCCGTTGGCTTTTTTGAGCTTCCATCTCTGCCTCTGCCTGTGAAATTAGAGACTGTTAAGGATGGAGCCTATGGGTCCAGCATCTTCATTTGGTGGATGAGCCTGGAGAGGTCGACAGTCAGCTGCAAATCTGCCTTCCTGTTCCCCAGCTCCGCCCCGACCTCATCCCTCCTGCTCTGTTCTGTTACAGCAGTTCCCAAAGAACCTGCTCTTGGGACCACCCTCACTCTCAAAAATTAGTGAGGACCCCAAGAGCTTTTGTTTATTTGGGTTATAGCTATCGACGGATGCCTATGTTAAAAGTTAAAGCTGAGAAATTAAAAATATATATTATGTACTAATTCATTAAAATACATTAATAAACTCATTGCACATTAACACAACATATTTTATGAGTAATAACTATGTTTTCCAAAACAAAAAAAATTAGTGAAAAGAGTGGTATCATTCTCCATTTTGCAAATGGTTTTCATGCCTGGCTTCATAGAAGACCACGGGATTGTTATATCTGCTTCTACACTCAATTGTTTGCAATATCACACGTCATGTAGCCTGTGGAAACTCCACAGTGAGAGACTGAGAGGGAAACTAGCAACCAATGTCTTTGGATTATTACAAAAAGAGCCTGGACACCCTCAGGCTTCCCTGTATCACAATTTGAGAACAACTGGTCTGTGATCTATCCATCTTTAACCCTCTTTTAAACTCTGGCTCATACAGTCATTTAATAAACATTCATTGAAAAACTGCTGAGTGTTGAGCTGGGAATTTAAAGACAATGTAGCATATGTGATTCTGAGTGCAAAAAGAAACAGCCGACTTTATCTTTCTATTAACAACGTAATCATCTGATCTCACACCCATCTTTCTCCAGGATGCTGGGAAAATTAACCTCTATCCTTCCCGGGCTTCCCCATCCAAAGACTGTGGCATATTCCAGGGGTCTTGAGTAGAGCAAAAGCTCTGGGGGACGGTCCTGTGGCCTGACGCCCAGTCTACACGGGAGCCGTTGAAATATTCACTGCTTACCAGTCGGCCCCGCACCTCCACGTCAGGCTTGAGGCTGGAGGAGGGTCTTGCTCGTGTTCCCACCTGCCCCTCTCCCGGAGAGGAGCCAAGAGTGTGGGTACAGGGCCCCACTGGCTCCCCCCTGGGAACCGCAGTCCTCTCTCTCATTCCTTCTTTCTCCCCCCTGGTTCCTTCCTTACAGGCCAGATTCTTCTCCCTGTAAGTTTCTTCAAGACACTGACTCTCTCCCATCCACCACAAAAAGCCAGGGAAATGTGCAGGCTGTTTCTGCTTCCTGCCCGCCTCCTGCCTCCCTTGGGATTAAGAGAGTTAATAATAAATGTGCCTGGTGCACACAGAGTAGCCAATAGATGTTCCTATTCTCATTCTTGCTGCTTTTACTCAGGGGACGTTGAGGCACAAAGTTTGAATTCGAAAGGGGAAAATTCAGGAAGAGAAACCCTCCAGGGTTCACATTTCCACGTGTCCCGTGAGGATGACACCGTGTCCCCCCCTTCACCAGCTGCCCTTGATGCCCAAGCAGAGGATGAGGACCGTCCCCCAGCCCCCTTCTCCTCCATAGCCACTCTCCTGTCTTGGATCACACCACGTATTTTGTTCCTGGAGAAGCCTGCTCCTGGATCGTCCACAAATTGTGAGAATTAGCGGGATCTGTGGAAGCTTCTGCAGAGCCCCTGGGTCACCCATCCTGCCTGTGTGCTCAGGCCCCCCGGGAACGGGCAAATCTGCAGAGACACCTGCTCCTCCCCAGCATGTCTGTCCTCCTTCAGGTGACCACCTGCCGCCCCACCTATTTTCAGTGGCGTCAGCTGTGAGCTCAGTGCCTCCTGGGAAGCCCCCCACTGTGGTCTGACGGAGACGGTGGTCAGCCCCAGGCCGTTGCCATGGTGCAGGTCGACCATGTGGGTCCATCTTGTAGAGTCAGTGATTATTGGTGGAATGACAGGTGTGAATGGGCAGAGGAAGGTCACCTCCGTGTAGGCTGAGAGTGTCCTCTACGGGATGCAGGTGGAGTTGCCACTTCCTCTCTCACCAGCTGGAGCCCATGGGGCAGCTCTGTCTTAGCCAAAACCATTCTGGTCATTGATCCCTTTGCCCATCGTGATGGGGCTGCTAAGGCATGGTCCCTACTAGTTGTACATGTACATGTGTGTGTGTCCCCGGGCACACAGCACTCAGAAAAATGGCACAGTATGGAGTCTTCTTGTTTTCTCCTAGGCTGTCAGCTGCAGGTCCCTCCATCAAGCCTTGGGAGTAAGTATGGAAGAAATGTGGTTGGTGGACAATTAAGGCTTTTTAAGTGGAAAATACCCTCTTCTTTTTTCTTAGGATGTGAACTCCGTGGATGTCAAGCCTGGTGAGAGCTGCTGTCGGACTTCTTTGTAAGACCAGGCTGGTGACTGCCAAGTGCCCCTGGTCTCCTGTGTGCTCAGGACAAGCGGGGCCTGGTCCCGACTGTGGCTGGGCCCCGAGCCCCTGTGAATCTGGCAGCCTTATCCTCCTGTTCCCGTGGCCCAGAAGCTGGAGATGAGCAGGACACCTTCTAAACCATACCAAGTTCAGAGCAGAGAAACAGGGTTAGGACTCAGCCCCACAGGCCCCAGCCCCCAGCTTCCTGCACAAGCTCCATGACGCGGGGTGATGGGGGCCTCGAGTCAAGAACTACAACAGATCAGAGCTCAGGAAAATTGCCCGCGTTGTCTGGTTCTGAGCAGACTCGCTCGAGGTGAATCAGAGGTGAGTCAAGCGCCTTTGAGGAGGAAATGACTTCCCCGGCGGCCCTTCCTGGCCAGGGCACCATCAGTCACTCTCAGGAAACAGAAGAGAGCAAGAGAGGAGACAGTCTGCAAACTCTTGGTTGCAGACGTCCCTTTTCTTCTAGGATTTGGTGGAATTGTCGTGGCTGATGAGCCTCCTGTGGGGCTGGGATGTTTTTTGACCAAGTCAGGCCCATTCAGTGAGGTGTGGGAGTTCCCTGAAGACTATTCTCCATATACTTTCCAGGGTACCTGTCCCAGGGCATAACCTTGGCTCTTCTCCTGGGGGAGGGGTGTTCCCTGGAAGGCGGGACATGGTTGACAAGAGGCTGGAGAGGCTGCAGTCTCATAGCTCTGTAGTGGCCTCCAGGGTGGAGGGCTTTGTGGTGTGGACCCAAATTCCCGTGGCTGCGATCATGGCTGTCTTAGACTGTGGACTCTGGGAAGGCACTGGCCTTTCTGTCTAAGAGGCTTTGGTGTCTTTCAGCCCAGCAGTGCCCGCGGCTAAGGTACGATGATTTCTCAGGTCAGGCATGACTTTTTCTGCTGACAATTTATTTCCACACCTCCTAAAGGTGCTTAGATCCGAGTCCTAGTTAGGGATGGAGGGAAATTTGGATCATCTAAACCCTTCATCTGACAGAAGAGGAAACTGAGGCTCCATGCCTGTGACGTACCCAAGGTCACCAAGAAATTCATGGAAGAACCAGGACAAACCCCAGGTCTCTTGTCTGGCTGGTCCACTGTGTGCTTTATAGTTTCCATGAGGCTAGTTAATAACAACTCAGTTTTCATATGCTGTAATTAATACTAATAAGACTAATAATAATGGCATGTTGTTTCTGTAACTCTGGAAGTTACTCCTTAAATTTGGGTCCTAGGTCTCCGTTGCCCGACCCTCATAAAGTTAGGTTTGAATGCAGCCTAAACTCCCCGCCAATGCAATGATTTGCTGATCGTGATTAGGCATCATATTTTGGGGGTTGATTTGCCTAGAATCTCGATTTTTTTCCCTCCTCTGTTCTCACCATGAACGCAGGATTCATCTCCTCACAATCTGTGAACTGTTCCCAATAAGACTGTCCTCATTTCATCTCACACACCCCCACTGGCAACACCAAGGGCTGTAACTGATGTGGTTCGGAGACCCGAGTCCAAGCCATAAAAATGAATCCCCTGTGACGGTCTGGACGACGCAAACAGATCCAGCGTCTGGTTTTAATGGGAGCGAGAAATTGCTAACAGATGACCGTGGGGCTCACGGGCTACGGTCTCTGGCCTTCAACGAGAACCCTTCCTGACGGCAGCTCCTCCCCGACATGTGCCCCAGACGTGGGTTATTTACAGGACACCACCCAGACCCCGCGATGCTAAATGTATAGCAGCAGAGGCTGCGTGTGTGATGGCTGAGGTCATGGTTATTCATTTTAGCTGTAAAGACATTTGGTTTATAAAACCCCAGTGACTCCACTGGGAGGGGCTTTCGGAGAAGAACAGCCCCCCAGTTCTCTTCCTGTCCCAGCACCGGTGGGATCAGCACTTATGTCACTGGCCCCCATTCAATGCTCTGGGGCCGAGGAAGGCCCTGGACTTGCTCTGGGCTATTTTGCCTTTTGGAAGAAGATGGTGTGAGTCACAGTGATTTACTACAAACTCACCAAAAATGTGTCTGATGTGTTTGTGTCCCAAACAGAAGGCACAGAAACTGCTAAGAAATTACATGAGGGCTCAGAAACAGACATTTTGGGGCTCTGCAAGAGGCGTTTGGACAAGTCCGTGTCTGGAACCAGTTTCCTCATCTGTAATGTCAAAGTTGGGGTGGGGGGACCAGGCTATTTCTCAGTCCCTCTCCAGCCCTTACAGTGTGCAAGCCTGTGAGCGTGTTCAATTGTGTATTACCAGGGTGTTTTTAATCCGCATGCCGCCTCTCCCAAGGTGGCTGCTTCCTGGAGGTCAGGGGCCACCTCTGGGTGTACACGGCTATTTCTCTACCTCTTCTTGCCCCTGTGGGTTCAATACTCTTGAACTAAAGAGGTTAAGTGAGAGGCAGAGAGGTTATTTAGAAGAATTTGAAATAAACCACACGCCCCACACCATGTCACAGGCACGCACCATGGAAAACGAAGGTGAAATGGGCGGTAACAGGCCATCCTACCTGGCAGGTAGAGGGCTTGCCTTTATGTATCCAAAGACGTCCAGGTCGATGGGTGACAAATAAAGGCCATTATTCCCAAAAGGGAACTCTGTTCAACCCTCTGCACACAAAAGAGGAATCACTGTCAGTGGGCGCCTTTTGAACACATCCAACAATAGCACAGACTAAGATAAACGTGCCCCAAATCTACGCTCTTTTTGGCAAATTGCAATTTAGCAAAACTGTGCTCATGTAGAGAAAGATGCGTGGGACAAAGTGGTACTGTGGGTGAGGATACACGTGATTTACATTTTCTTCTGCTTGTTCATTTGTATTTTCTATATTTTTAACCACAAACACAGATAAATTACTTCAAGAAAAAAATCTCAATCTCATTTAATCAGTAATTTAAGAATGATGGGGAGGTCCTGCCCCGCCCCGCCCCCCCCCCCCCAGAGCAATGGGCTTCCTGCTGCCCCCAGGGACAGAACCACCTCACTCTTCCTCCCTCTTGGTTGGGGTTTGGGCAATTCTGCACACTCCCCTTATATCAGCAACTCACATAGGATCACATGACTCCATCCTTTGTAACAGCCAGTCTTGTGGGACACCCATGGCCTGGGTGGATCCTCTCTCCTTTCCTAGCATTTCACTTCTGAATCAGTCTGTGGGCCCTGAACTCTATTCTTTCTCGTGCCGTCCTTGCAGTATTTCAGGTCCATTTGTGAGCTCACCTCTCCAAATCTTCGAGCAGGTCCCTTGAGAGTGGTAATTCTGTCACCTCCCTCTTAAGTTTTCTTTCTTCTTCCCTCCCTCCCTCTGTCCCTCCCTCCCTTCCTTCCTTCCTCTCTTTTTTTTTCTTTCCTTCCTTCCTTTCTCTTTATTTCCTCCCTCCCTCCTTTCCTTCCTTCCTTCCTTTTCTTTCTTTCTTACTTTCTTGTTTACTTGCTTGCTTTCTTTTGTTTTCTGGCTTTGTTGAGCTAAAATTGACGTAAAACATTTTGTAAGTTTATGGTGTACAAAGTAGTGATTTTTATGTATGTATAACAAAATCGTTACCACAATAAGGTCAGTTACATCCAAAAACATGGAATGCCTCACAAATTTGTGTGTCATCTTTGCTCAGGGGCCATGCTAATTGCCTCTGGATTGCTCCAATTTTAACACTTACATTACTTCTAGTGACCTAGCTTGGTGCTTCATATCTATTAAGCATCGAGAAATAATTGCAAAATGCAATTGTGTTTGAACGACACTGACAGCATCCTGTCTGAATTCTGAGAATCTGTAAGTCAAGGACTTCAAGGTATCCCAATGAAGTTTGCCGAATACAACAGAGAAAGAGGATGAGTTCTGAACATCGGGGCATGACACCGTGAGCAGGCAAAACATGCAAGGAAAGCCCATGAAACCTCCGTGGTCACGGGTCATTGCATTTGCCTTCTGGGTGGTTGAGGAGCAGTTATGGCAGGTGTGGGCTGGAGGGGCTCCCAGAGCAGACCCTGATGGAAAGCACAGCCGTGGTCCTGCTGCCTCCGCCATGTGTCTTTCCTGAGGTTCACGCAGCAGGAACTTGGCCCAAAATCCTGTGACAAGCTCAGCTTCGGGCCGTGGTGACATCGGGCCTTGGAGGCTGTGAGTCCTGCACTGAAAGGCTGCAGTCTGAGTCTCGGGCACGTTCCAGAGACTACGTTTGCAGTGCTCTGTGCGTGCACAGGGTGCACAGGGGCCGAACGGCCTCCCCATCGCCACTGGCCCATCTCTGGCTCATTCATCTCCTGCAGCTGTCGGCTGAGAACAACAGGTGAAAGCAGGCCCGGCTCATTGTCCTGGGAAGCCTTTAGCTACGCCTGTCACCCCCTCGCCTGGTGCAGACCTCCAGCTTAGAGCGGCTCACGCTGGGAGGCCAGCTCTCTGCACGATTGTGACCCGGAAAGACCTCGTTCCAGACCAAGCCCCGAAAGTTCCCCATGTCTGGGCCTGGGAAGTTGTCCCGGGGCCTCTTGAGGGGTGGGGTGAAAGGCAGGGACAGGTGCAGGCCCTGATGCCTGCAGGTCCGAGAGTGCATTCCGCCTCCAGCCTGGGCCCCTGTCACCGGCGGGGTGTCCCGGGGCACCTGGTGTTTCAGGTCCCCTCTGTCTGCCCACCTCCCCAAATCTTCAAGCAGGCCACTTAGGGGTGGTCACTGTGTGTCTTCCTTTTAAGTTCTTCCTAATGGTTTAGTTGGGTACTTTATTGTAAATATTAAACTTCGAGAAAGAAAAGCAAAATGCAATTGTATTTGAACCGCACTGCTAGCATCCTGTCTGAATTCTGAGCAACTATGAGATGAAGACTTCAGGGCATCAGGATAACTTTGCCAAATATGACAGAGGACCAACAAGGAAGACTGAAGGTCAGGACCCTAATGAGGGAGGTGGAGGGGCGGTGACAGATGGGAGGGGCCCTCAAGCCGGGGAGCGGGGTGGGCTGGGAGGAGTTTGGTCTAATCCCGGCCTCAGTTACGGTTCTGTCCTCCTGCAGCCATGGCTCCCGCCCGCCTCCTTGAGAGGGAAGGCCTCCGTGCCCTGCTCTGATGGCTCAGACACACGTCACCTCTTTGTTACCACATTACTTTTTTTCCTTCTTTTTTTTTGTGGCGGGGAGCGGTGAGTATGAGCAGAAACAGAGTCACAGTAGGTGGGAGACTTGGGAACAAGTTCTGGGGAAGGGAGGGCCCCCAGATCATGAGCACAATGATGGAAAGCACAGAAGGGTGGTGAGTCTCTGCACGGCGCCAGTCAAACTTTAAGTGAAACGTGTGCTTCCCAGCAAACTGGGGTTGTCTGCGTCAGAGGGTCAGCAGGCCCCTTCCATGGACGCACACGATGGGGGCTCCCAAAGCTGGGCATGGGAGGGTGGATTCGGGGCTGGGGTCCGCCCGCTGGGTGGGGGGCTTTCTCCTTCCATCTGGAGGGCTCCTTCTGCCTTCATCCCTGGTCTCTGCAGCCCAGCAGGCAGCACCCCAGTCAGTCACAAATGAGGGTGGCAAGCTGGACAATTTCCCCGCAAACGCTACTCCTCCTGTGTTTGGAATTCTGGGCACCAGCCTCACTCCTCATGGAACCACTTACAAAGATGCCATTTAATTAGGCTGCTAAGTCATCGAGGGGACAATTAGCAAGCGCCTCTTTATTGGATTTTCTAGTCTGGAGACTGTGGAGTCATCATTTTCCCCTCCTGCCTCTCTCTCCCACCTCCCCGGGTCCCTGCCTCTCTGCCTCATGGCCTGCACTCTGCTCAGGACCCTCAAGGCTATTTCTTCCCTGCTGTCCAGCCAGACCACACCCAGACTGATCCCCTGAGAACCCCACTTGGGCCCCCGCCTTTTAAACCTTTGACGGTTGCCCACCGGCCACAGGACTAGGCCTAAGCCCCTTACCCTCAGCTTTCAGACAGGTTCCTTCATCTGGCCCTGATCCTCCAACGACCCCTGGGAGGAGACCTCGACCCCCCACGAGGTGTGTTCCTCCTTTCCCGCCTGGCCTGCTGCCCACATCCCCGTGCCGAGACGGGGGTCCGAGTTCAGTTCAACCTCAAATCCCCCTCAAGCCTGGCCAACCTTGGGCACTGTGGTGTCCCTGTCTGGAACTCTTATTGTAGAGAGGCTTTTTTGGTTCTTACCACTGGTTGTGTTGTAACGTCATTCACCTTTTTACTCACATATTCTATCCAGCTAGATGATAACCCCATTTGGTCAAGGACTGTGTCTCATACGATTGAACTTCGGGACATCCGTGTAATCGTTTCTCAATCGAGTCAGTAGAATCTGGATTATTGTCGCAAAGCATCTCAGGGTGGGGGGCTGGGTGCTGGGGCAGCAGGAATTGTCGCGGGTAGGGGGCTGCAGCACAAGACCCTCTACACCTGGACTGTTCTCTTTGGAAACTGTGTCAAGGGACCTCCATGAACCCAGAGCAAGGCTGCGTGTGTGGTCGGCCACAGGCTTCAGCCAGTGGATGGGAACCACCCGCAGCTCTGGTGACGGCCCTCCAGGACAGACTTGCGGTGGCCACTCACGTGGGACATCTCGGACTTGCCTGCAGTCTGGAGTCCCGTGGATGCCCCCTTCCCTCCCAGTGCCCCTCCCCCTTCCTTCTGCTCCCATGCCGGCTGACCCAGCTTCTCGGAGCCATCATCCCCATCATTTCCCAGCACCAGTGCCCCCGGGTCAGCACGCCATCTTGGGGGAGCCCTCCCGGCAGCCCAATAAACCGGCTTCAAAATAGCTTCACTAAGCCCACTGGGGACACCCAGTCTCCCTGGCTCCCAATCCCCCAGTCCTCCATCACCCGGTCCCAGATGTGCTCGTGGAGAGGCTGTCACTCAACATCCTGGAGTGCAGGTCTATTATTAGGCAGCTCCCAGTACATGCCAGCACCCCCATCCCCAGGTCCCTCAGGTCCACCATCTGGCTGCCAGTGGCTGCATGTCCCTGGGTTTTCTTAAGGAAAGGCGGCTCTGGCCAGGGGCGTCCTGGGGATGACCAGGTGACGGTGTCCGGAGAGAGGAAATGCTTGCTAAGTCTGGGCAGGCTCTCCTTGGAGAGGGTAAGGGGAAAACGGGGGCTGGTGATCACTGGGTCCTGGCCGCAACGCCTGCCTTTACTTCCAGGACACAGGGTTCTGCAGGGCTGGGACTGGGGGGAGGCAGGCAGGGCGTCCTGCCCCTAATTCAAGGAGGAGCTCAGTCTCAAGTCTGTGCAATCCCTCGCCTCATTTCCCTCCCCCCTGCCTGGTACCATGCTCCACAGCAGAGGGGCAAAGGGAAGAGTACGGGCTGGGGGTGCCATTCCACTGATCACCTCTCTGGCCCTGAGTTTTCTCATCTGTAGAACGGACGTAATAAAGCCCCAGCCCATCTGCTTTGCAGGGTTGCTGGGATCACATATCCTCAAGTGTGACGGGGTGACACTCGGAATGCCCTGCAGCCTGCTAGCCGATCGTAGAGACGCAGAGAGCAGTGGATGGCAAATGTCCCTTCCTGCCTTGCCCTTGGGTCACACATCTGTCCTCACCTGCCACCTTGCTGGCACGTGGGAAGAGACCTCGCACCCACGGTAGGAGTGGGCTCCGATCTGTGTGCTCTTCAGAGCAGACCTCGTGCTGCAAACCCCAGGCCTCCCAGATCAAAACTCCGCACGTGCTCAGAGACTCCCAGCAGTGGGGAGGGGAGTAAACCACACCAGGGCTGGGGAGAGGCATGCCCCCTGCCCCATGAGACACGGGTGAGAGCCGTCATTCTTCTACAGACCTGCGGGCAGGTATGGGTGTGGTCTCTGCTCACACCAGGCGGGTGTCACTCGTGAGAGTTCTCCCCCAGCATGGCAGCGGCAGCCGCCCAGCCCCGGGGCTCAGGCCATGCAAGCTGCTGGGGTTGTGACTGGGAGCCAGCCTTGTCCCTCCCAGCTCAGCCTCTCCAGCTTCAGGGAGCGAGACCGGGCCGTCCCTGAGCTGCAGCTCCGGCAGGAACTCCAGGGGCATCTGGGGGGGGGGGGCTCTTGCCCGGTGAGGCTCCAACAAGCCTGCCCGGGGGCCTGGAAGGAAGGCTGTCTGTGCCCGCTGCAAGACTTCCTCCAAGAACAATGGAAGAGAAGATGCCGTCTTCCGCTGGGGAAGCTGGACGGAGTGTGGTGGCTACAGGTCTCCAAGGGGTCAAGTGAGTGCTGCCGGGAAGCTGCCTCCCCTGGAGGAGCGGGCATCACGAGACTGCCCTCCCGGGGCCGGACCCTCGCCCCTTAGGGCATTTGGGCAGCGGCTCCCCCAGGGAGGAACTGCTTCTCCTGCTTCCCGGGGCCGCGGTTGGTCAACGGTGGATGGGTGGCAGGGCGGGTAAATGGCACTTCTGGGTCAACAGCTTTCAGCATTATCACAAGTCATCTCTGACCACCTTCACTATAAGATCTTTTCAGGAAGACACTGTCTCCGCCTTCTAGAAGATCCCAGGCTACTTACGGACAACGCAGAAAGCATGGCAGGACGGGAGGCAGCACAAGACAAGGGACCCTGGAGCTCGCTGCCCCAGTTTGAATCCTAACTCAGCTACTCACTGTCTGTACACCTGAGGCGTGTATGGAACTGCTCCAGGCCAAGGTTCCCCCCAGCCCTGCCCCCAGCACATGGGGATGAAGACAAAGCATCTACTTTACGGAGCTGTTATGAGGGTTAAAGGAGTCACTGTTTGCAAAGCCCTTAAAAGAGCACCTGCATCACACACTCACAGTGTTGGCAAAATAAATAACCTATGACTATGTAAAGGGCCATAGGTGGCCACGACGAACAGGTTTGTGGCGGGGGAGACGGTATTCCGGTTTTAAGACGCAGCCTAGTTTCGGTTGCTTCGCATCTGGTTCGGGTTTGGGGAAAGGCACATAGGCAGGAAGGCGGTTCCCAAACAGAGAACTTGACGAGCAGTTAAAGACACGGCCTCCTTGCCGGCGAGCCAGTCTCGGGGACAGAGGCCTGCACTGTCGCAAGGCACTGTGTAAATCACTTACTTCTCTCACCAGTGCGGGTGACAGCTCCCGAAATCAACATCTATGAGGCAGGAGGGAAGGGGCCACGGCATGACCCTCAAAAGAATGACACAGCCGGTGAGGATATGACACACTGGTCAGAACCCATTAGGCCCAAGACAGCAGAAGATTTGACTTCCAGGGGACCTTGAACCTCGATATATGATTATTGTAATGGTATCAGGGGCGACCAGGAGTTTGGAAGTTGAGTTGTCCAAACACATTGAGGCTGGCCAGCCATTCAGAGTCTAGGGCCCTCCAGGCAAAAGGAACTCATCAACCTTTTAAAAGCACACAGCTGAGTCACTGACACCAGTAGCAACCACTTAGAAACATTTACTAGGTGCTTTATCTGGAGTGATGGGCTCAAACCACAATGAAATCCTAGGAATGTTATCTCCATCGTATAGATGAGGCAACTGACACACAGAGAGATGAATAACTTTTTGAAGGACACACAGCTTATAAATACTAGAGTTAAGGTCCAAACCCAGTTAGTTTAACCACACCATTAAACAGCTCCTGGGTTACACAATTACTTACATTCTAAATGCAATACTGGAACCTGCATTCAAATGGCATCAGTCACCTTAACTTCCGAGATTCACACACTTTCCCTGAGGGATTCCCAGCTTCTAGGCAGTGGAGGGGAGCAGGCGATGGGCCAGCACACAGGTGTGTTCTGGTCACATCTGCTTTCCAAGATGTCTTGTTCCTATCTGCTCACACGGGGTTTGTGAGTGACTAGAACCCTCCAGACAATTTCTGGGCAGTCAAACTTCCCCCATAAGGTATTGCTTAAAATGATTGGTTTTGGCCCATGAGTCTAATGTAATGAAGTCTCCTTTACCAGTTCAGTCCTCTGAAGCCCATTAACTCTGCCTTGTAGCTTGGCGTCCTCCTCTGTGGATCTGAGCAGCATGATTTCATTCTGGTCTCTGATTAAACAGCAAAGGAACAGGCTAGGGACAAGACACTTTCTTCAGCTGCTATTACTTCGTCAACTACAGACCGGCCCCTGTGGACCCTCCTGCTCACTGATCCAAAGGGTGTTCTCAGAAAGCTCCTCACCCCACCACCCCACCCTGGGGTCTTCTCCCCCAGTTGCACTGCTTTGTGGCCCCCTCTTTACCTTTCCTCCCAGATCCTGTTCCTGCACTTGGGGGGTGTCCTCGGAGACAGGTTCTGAAACCAGAGCTGCTGCATTCCCTCCCTTATTGTCTTCAAAGCCAGAGGAGCAAACAAGCCTGCCTGAGATTCACATTACAGCTGGGGCTTTGGAAGGCCAGGGGCCAGTGGCAGCCGTTGCCAAAGCAACCAGGGGTGCAGAAAAGAGCAGAGGCTCTGGCCTGGCCTCCAGGGGTCAAGGAGTGGAGGGGAGGGCCAAGGGTTGGGCCCAGGTCCACTGTTTAGGAGCAAGTGTCCCAAATGTCAACCAAGGGTCCCTCTGCCTGCTAAGGACGCCCAGAGCCCCCCACAGCGAGCGCCCTGCTGCATCCCACCGACAGGTGTTCCTGAGTGTCTGCCACATCAGGGGTCCACCTGGCCCTGCGGAGCCCTTCCTTTTGTACACATCCTCCCTCCCACCCGCCTGTCTTCAGTCCCATCCTCCCCTTCTCTCTTCCTCTGTTGGGACTCTTTTTGCCCTCCTTTCCCAGGTATGAGAACATGAGCATCGAAAGACTGAAACAGTAAGACATAAATTTAAAATCAGATGAAAACAAGGCCTGGGGAGGGACGGATGGTGGCCACCTGGGCAGGTTCACTCTGCAGCCTCAGCACCTCGACCTCCGAAGGGCCTGTCCCACCAATGTTGGAACCAGCGATCGGTGGGATCACCGCCACGAGGACCCCTCGATAGTGTCCTCCCTGGGGAATCAGAGGGGCTTTGCCCTTTGAAGACCTTGAGAGACGCGGCCCTTCCTTTGCTCCCTGGGCCCCTCCGGCCCATCCCGAGCAGCCGTATCTCAGGAGGCAGGCTTCATGCGTGTCCAGCCCCAGCTCTTTTACCTTCTGGAAGAGGAAAACCTTGTGGGTTCAGGTAGTCATGGAGGCCCTTCGCCTGAGCACAGGTTTAAACCAGGGCTCCCTTCTTTAGGTGCTCTCTGCTTCATTCCCACCACCCTGCAGGCTCGTTTCTAATCCCTTGATTTTGCAATAGTTCTTTGGGTTAGCTTTGTCTTTCTCAAAATATCCTGATCTGAGGAATCACGCAGAAGTGGAAATGGAGGGTCAGAGAAGGCTTTTCAAGAGGCAGGGTCATCCCAGTGAGGCCGCGGTGGCAGGTGCCGTGCAGAAGGCAGGCGTCGGAAGGGGATGCCCGTGGTGTCTGCCTTGATGGCGGGCCGGCCTCCTGCCGCCAGGGGGGTGTGGAGGGACGCCTGGCATCAGGAGGAAGTGTCTGAGCGTCCACCTGGTTGGCTGTGTGTCTGGACGTGCCTTGAGAGTCTACAAACCATTGTTTTTATGGTCACAGGACGTTTACGACCATCCACAGAACAGCAGGTGCTGGTGAGCTAGCGGCTGGGCACGCTGCCCGCACACTTTGGACCTGAGACCATGTTGGTCATTAACCAGGCGGCCCTCCTGGTGGGAGGCACAGGGGATGTGACAGCAAGAGCCTAACCAGGCCGGTGTGACCTGGGGCCAGCCTCCCGTCCCTTGCCTCTGTTTCCTCGTGTGTGACGCGGATGGCAGCAGGCCTGGCCTCGCAGGGCCGCTGAGGGGAGTGGGTGAGTGAACAACTCGGCCGGCCAGCCCCTGGTCGTTCTTAGTTCCCTGGAACATTCTAAGTGCTGGGCACTCTTATCATTACAAAGGTCAGAATCCTGGGCTCCAGTTTGTTTCTGACTCTCGCCCGGCTGGATGGCCCCCCCGACAACCTCTGAGCACCCCAGTCTTCTCCAAAGTCCCCGTGGTCCCTTATGCTGAGCTGGGACTGGTCCAGAGCAGCCTTCCCTGGCGGCCTCAGCCGGGCATCCGCTCAAGCGGGCGGGCCCAGCCTCCTGCCCGCTGCCCCCTCCTCTGCGGCAGGCGTGGGCAGCCAGGAGTTTTGCGCGTTAGTGTCAGATCACGAAGTTCCAGTACATGTGTCAGGCCCAGGAACGCTGTGTGCGGCCTGCTCCAGAAGGAGCAGCTGCGTTTTGTCCCCAGCCTCCTCCGGGCTGGCCTCGGCTCTGGGAGGAGGAGGAGGAGGAGCCACCTGGGCTGAGTGGGGCAGGTTGGGCGTTGCAGTAAGTCTGCAGGCGGGATGTTGTTCTGGAAGAGACGGGCACGGTGTCGGAGGCCCGGCGGAGGTTGGATGTGCTGCTGGGAGCGATGTAACGGCCCGGATGTACCACCCAAAGCCGGGCACCAGGAGCCCCTGGTCCTCAACCACACCCATCTCCCAGGGCTCCTGTGAGCATTTTCTGCACAGAAGACCCTTAGCACAGGTCCTGACAGGTCGAATGAACACTCATTAATTTCCCATCTTTCCAATGGAAGACCCACCCATACTGACTTAAACATATACCAGCGTAGGCCACCGGCCTCCAGGCCCTGTCCCTCCCTGGCCGGCCTCTGTCTGTGCAGTTCCCATCCCGTGTGGGACCGTCTCCGATGGAGTGTGCTCCTCATGAGGGAGGGGCCCAGGGCAGCGCTGTGCATCTCAGTTTATTCTTTGACTTTTAACCTAGCCACCTGCCCGGTGCAGGGTTTCTCTCTCCCTGCGTCTCATTTCTGTTGGGGGGCGCCTGGCCTCAGGCTCTGTCCTTGTTGAAACCATGCTTGTAAGGCCTCAGAATGATTCAGACGCCAGTCATCCGCTTGCCCTCGGTGATGTGTTTAATCTCCCTGAATTTTGGGTTTCTCATGCTGTAATGCAGGCGGGTGTGGTCAAGGTGACCAGGTCCGGGGTTTGTGGGCGTGAAAGCCACGTGAATAAGGGCTCCGAGAGCATGCACCTAGGGGGAGGCCTGGGGAACCTGTGAGTGCCCTGAGGAGAAGGAACCAACCCCGCAGGGAGGCCCAGAGCCACCCTCCTCAGTGTCAGGGCTGCAAAGAGCTTGTGGCTTTGGGATCCTGGTCCTTCTGAGGCCCAGCTCACCCAGGGAGGTGTGATTATTGGTTCAGAGGCCTGCAAAGTGCAAAGGTGGCCATGACAGGGCGGGGAGAGGGCTAACAAGGCCCCTCAAGCCTGGGAGCCCTGGAGGCACCTCACACACTCGGAGCCTCCCGCCAGCTCAAGGCCAGGGCCACCGGGCAGCAATTCAGCGGGTGTGAGTCCTGCATCCAGGGAGGCCACCGCGAAGCTCTGTCCTTACCAAGTCCACGGCCCGAGGCATGAGGCCCGAGGCAGGAGAAAGAGGACACAGAGATGGGACCTGCTTTCAGGTCCCTGTCCCTGTCCCCCACCCAGAATCTACTGTCCAGGCTGCGTTTCTCCAACTGCAGAGTTTCCGAACCCCACTCCTGGGCCCCAGGTGTGGAAGAGGTATGAGCAGGTGTGCCCACCTCCACGGGTGTGCAGGCAGGAGCGGCCCTTCTCCTTTGCTCCTGGATCCCACAGGGCTGGTGGAAACTTGGTCCCAATCATGGTCACGGCTAGATTTCCTCTTCCTCTGCTTTCAAAATCCCAGACACAGTAAGCATTCCATATGTTGTGTGAATAGATATCAAATTTATAAAAAAAAAATCTTGTGTCAATAACTTTGGCTCCCTGACCTTGTCCCCAACCACCTAACGAGGATTCTAACCCCTGTGCATGGTACACATTAGGTGCTTAGTAGATACTTGTTGAACAACTCCTGCTGCAAGAATCCTCCCCTCTAGCCCCGCCACCTGAGGAGTGACAGCTACACGACCCACGTTCCCCGAGGCACTGAGAACAGAGGCTGTGACTCAGGAGCACAGGGCCCTCACGACAAGGTCCTGGGCCGTTGTACTGGAGGGACCTGGCCCTGGGCCTGGCAGTGTCCACGTGGGAGGGTGCACGTTCCCACCTGGCACGCACCCCACCCACAAGCACAAACACGCGTTTGCATAAACGCGTGAGGTGTGAGCCACGTCCTTATCGGTCAATAGAACTTTATCCACAGAGTGATGGGCTCTGTGCAAGCCTTTCACTTGCTGAGCCTCCGCCCTACTGTCCAGAGAGGTTGAGCAGCTTGTCCAGACCACTGGTAGAACTGAGATGCCCCATGGCCCCTCCCCAGGTCAGACAGAGGCAAGAATGTCCAGGGTCTGCTCCCCTGTTCACATGGAGAGGAGGGGTTGCAGAACAGGGTTGTCCCCTAGTGATAATGGCAAGTAATTCCACAGACACACAGAACCGCTCTGACCCCGGACTAAAGGGGAGGGGGCTTGCAGATGCTCATTTCCACTCCAGAAGTCCAGCTCACACTGAGGACTTCCCGTCTTTTGGGAAGATTTGTGATCATGGTAACACATTAAAGATTGGATGTCCCTTTACAGCAGATAACCATCCTTTAAAGATGAATAAGCAAGCTCATTTGAGGGGCAGATGGCCTCACAACAGTTTTTCTAGAGCTAATTTGGAAGCTCTGCTCCAGACCTTTTCTGACTTCTTCCCTCTTTTCTGTCAAAGCACACCCACCATGTGCCTGTCCTTGGTATGGTTGCCATGGATGAAAGGGAAGATGGACTAGAGAAATGAGTGCTGGGTAACCATTAGCTTAACAGGTTCTATCTTCCCTGGCAAAATTATTTGTGATCCCATTAAAATATTTATGTTGCCATCAAGCTTTTGAACTGGTGATCCTCACATTGGAAATGTCAGGTCTTAAGGCTGCTGGAGAAGGGACTTTGGGAAGGTGGCCCTGGCTTTCCTCTGGAGTCTCCCCAGCCTGTCGTGAGGGGTGAGCTCTACCCACTTCCTCGTGTGCCACCCCCTCCGATCATCAAAGAGCCTCTTCTGGAGGCGAGCCTCCTCTTGGAATCCAAAGCTCCGGCTCTCCTAGCTGTAGATTCTGGGTTGGGCATTGGTGGCTTATCAGGAAGTGAGAAATGGATCCGGGGCCCTTCTTCCTTTTTGCTTTCTTGTATGAAACTTGAACACTCTTTGAGGCAAAGTGGGCAACTCTGACTCGGCGGAGAATCTTGTGCAAAGGGACTCAGGGGAAACAGAAGAAAGACAGACATTTCAGGACAGTATCACATGATGGGGAGTGAAGTCGCCATCCTGGTGATATCATCAACGCCCCAACCCCCCATAATCTTACTACAGCAG
The DNA here is from genome assembly GCF_028023285.1 of Balaenoptera ricei. NCBI lineage: Eukaryota > Metazoa > Chordata > Mammalia > Artiodactyla > Balaenopteridae > Balaenoptera > Balaenoptera ricei. The sequence continues at coordinate 26,156,635 of NC_082640.1, forward strand.
GAGAGAGGCGTGTATGTGTCCCCCCACCCCATCTCCATAGGAAACGTGCTCACTTGGGCACCTGAGGGCTTTCCAGCTTTGGTGGCCATGCCCCACTCTTTTGTGACTTCATCTCGGCATTTCCCTGTGGACCCTGGGAAATTCTCAGCAGTGGAGGGGTGGGGTGGGTGGCATTTCTCACGGGCTGAGGGCCTGCCTGAGCAGACAGAGGCAGAGCAAATACGTTTGGATCTTACTTGGGATCCTACTTGAACCCAAAGACCCATGAGGAAGGTCAAAGTTAACATCAAAAGCCAAGCTCCTGGGCACCCCCTGCAGTCCTGCCCCTCCCTCACACCAGTGTTCTCCATCCCAGTAACCGATAGCTCCAACTTCCAGTTGTTCTGGTCAGAAACCTTAGAGACCCTGATCCCTTGCCCTTCCTCTCCCTACGTTCAGTCCTCCAGCACATTCGGCCAGCTCTCCCTTCCAAATATATCATGAATATGACCACCTATTGCAATCTCCACTGTCGATCATCAGTAGCCTCCCAGTGGGCCTCTCTGCTTCCAGAATGGAAGGTCAAGTCCTTGTTACCCAGAGTGAGATGTGCCCAGGTGTCTGATACAATTACTTTAATCAGGAAAGACGTAATTAAAAAGGAAAGAGGAAGGGACTTCCCTGGTGGTCCAGTGGCTAAGACTCCTTGCTCCCAGTGCAGGGAATGCAATCCTGAGTTCCATCCCTGGTCAGGGAACTAGATCCCACATGCCGCAACAAGAGCTCGCATGCCATAACTAAAGATCCTGCATGCTGCAACGAAGATCCTGCATGCTGCAACTAAGACCCGGCGCAGCCAAACAAATAAATAAATGGAAAGTGGAAGAGTGAGATAGAAAAACAAAAGGGAGAGAGGAAGAGAGAACGCCAGGAAGAAAGGAGGGAGGAGGAAGGAGGGAGAGAGAAAGATACCTGCCTGCACTGTTGCCACCTTTCTGCCCAAACAATACCCACTAAGTAAGGTGTCTTTACACAGAAACGCACAAAACAAGGTTGTGTGTTAGCCAGCAGCTGTAGGAGCCTAATTCTGTCTCTCCCCCTCGCCCCCCCGCCCCCCACCCAGGAGCGATGGTTTAGTGTCTGTTAATTCAGTGTTCGTGGCTATTTTAACGAACATCACTACTGTGAATAACAATAAGCAACCGTACTTTGTCTAATACTAAGTGAGAAATAAAGGAAATAAATGGAGAGAATCCAAAACACATAAAACAAATTAGCTTACAAAGTCCGAGAGAAGAGAAACTAGCATATCGTACTGCTTACTTAGATATGCATCTCCCAGCCCTCAAAGGTTGCAACATTTTACAGGTGTGTTGTCTGGGCCCCATTCTCCTCCCTTCTAGCCTCTCTCTTCAGTTTGCGGGGGGGCGGCGGGTATTCTGACACCTCTATGGTCAAAGCCAAGAGAACTGAGATGCTCTCTGAAGTTTGCCTTCAGCACGCCCTCTGATCACTTATTCTATTTTTCTACGGGATGTGACGTGATATAGTTCCGTGTACGCAGCTGCACAGGTTGATGAATTTTTACATGTGGATACACTTGTGAAATCAGCACTGGATCAAGGTTTAATGATCTCTGATCCTCCTATCATTTTAGATCTAAGCCACCTACCTCCTCTTACCTGGTGAGTGATATTAGGAATGACCTCACCTGTCGGAGAGACCGCACCTACTACACCCACATCCAGGTGTGGCTTTTCTACTTAGGTTCAGTAACATGGCCATAAATTAATAAAATACATTTGATATCATTTCTATCACAGAACAAAACAAAATGCACACAGGTATCGGAAAAGGAGAGTTATTCCCTTCAACCACAATGAAAAATACTGCTATTATTTAATTAGCTGATTCTCTTAAAATGATTCCTTAAGGAATACAAGTTTTGAGCAGGGAGTATTCCCCCTTCGCACTGGGCAAACATTTATAGATGGTTACTTTAACAAAATTTATTTAAATCTACACCTGAGTATTTTTGCCCCACAAATATTTTCATAATATCTTGAGAAGTCAAATGTGTGCAGTATGTTTGCTTCCCACAAGATACAGCAAGGTTTGTGAGATGACTTCCATTCATGCCCATCTTTTGTGGATTTACGGCTAGCTTAATTTTTGAGCAAAATCACCCATCAGAGTAGTTTCTGATCATCTGTGTGAGAAAAATCTTCAAAATAGTTATATATATATATATATAGTGTGTGTGTGTATGTGTGTATATATATATATTTATATTTAAATATATATTTAAAATATATATCTATTTATATTTAAACATATATTTAAAATATGTACTTGTTTTAAATATATATATTTTAAGATGCTTTATGATCTTGCATTGTGGGATTTGTGCTGTGCAGGGACCCAGAGCAGCCCCATTTTATCACTGGATGAGCCAACTCCAAAGGAAGGTAACCTATTTCCTGCTCCCAGGGAAGGATTTTCCTGCCCTACCCAAAGCTCTCCAGTGCTGGAGTCATCCTATCTACGAGGAAACAAATGGGAGGAGCACTCATGGCTGATCCTGGTGGAAGCTGAGCTTTGACTCACTTTGACTAACACAGGACAAGGACAAGCCCCTGCCTGTGGGCCCATTCCTAAGAGGAGGTTGGCAGGGTGGGAGGGTTGTCATGGTGATGGCCAGTCATCATGCTTAAGGAGAAAAGAGAAATCTGGCTTAAGATGAAATATGAATCTTAAAAGGAGGGATCTGGGAGACAGTGGGAAAGGAAGGCAGGGGGAGCATCTGAAGGCCTAGAGGAGGGCCTATCACACTGTTATGGAAATTCAGCTTCTAAAGTAACTGCCCAGGAGCCAGAACCATAGCCAGGTGCCAGGACCACCAAAGTGAGTCAGGAGATGGTCCCCTGAAGCTGGGTGAGAAGTCGGTTGGCGTGTCCCCAGCTTCTGTGTTAGGGTCCTTGACGGTTTTGTCCAGATTGGATTTGAATGTGTGTGTGTTTGCATTTTGTGGCTTTTCTGGAGAAGTGAAAGGAAGATGGCCTGCAAGAAATGAGCTCCCCGCACACCTGGGTGCTCATGGCCAGAGCTGCCGCGTTCTGCCTCTTTTCTTAGGTTGAAGATCGTGGGGCCTCCTCACCTTCCAAACCCTAAGAGATGAAGGGAAAACAATCATCCCAAAGAAGAATGGATTCTCATGGCACTGTTTTCCCTGCTCTCCTCTTCTCCTTGCTGGGGGATTATAAGTGAAAAGCAGGTGTGGGAAGAAGGAACCCGAGGGGTCTGGAGGCCCCATCGGTACAGCCACCGAGAGGCCCAGGGACCTGGGGATGAGCAGGTGATGTGTCCCCAGGGAGCGCTGGGGAGCATGAGGCTGTGGGAAGGAGGTTGGCTGCCCGAGGGGTCAGCCGCCACATAACAGCTGCTGTTGGATGCTGCTGTTACCAATAGCAACGGGATGTCCAAAACCAAGATGAGAAAGTACTGGGGCTCCTTCTGGAAGCCGAGAACCTGTGAATCTTACAGAAAGCTTCCTCAGCCTGGCGGGAAGACTCTCAGAGACAACGAACCATGGGCCACGGTGGGGATGGGTTCCCCCACAAGCTGTGTTGAGTTGCTTCTCTTCCCTTTCTGTGCAGCTGATTGTCTGCCAATACTGAGCTCCGTTTGCTCCCTGGAGGTGGTCTGAATCCCTGTAGGCCACCCATCCTCACCAGCACCTTGTCTCTGCCCCCAAGACACAGGGTCCTTGGCCAACAGCCCCCTCCATCCCCTCCCCTACTACATCAACAAGCCTCAGGTGAGGGCAGGAAGGGATAAAGGGGAGGTGAGGGAAGAGTCTGAGCCTCTGCCTCTTGCCTCCCCTGTGTCTCATCCCACCAGCCTCCCAGCATCTGCGGGGAACAGCTGACTCTACCCTGAGTCACACCTTCTCAGCCAGAGACAGCTCATTCCCTGGCTCCATCCGCACTGACTCCTCGAGCATCTTTAATCTTCACTGAGGAAATTCGGAATCCAGTCACCTGAGGCTCCGTCTCCTTCCGGAGCAGGACAGACGTGTGTTTGTGGCTGACGGGGTGGGTGGAGGTGTGGGAGCACACGTCGTCGTGGTCCGCAGCGCACAGCTTTCCAAATGTTCCGGAAAATCAGGGCGACCACCGCCCCCCCCCCCACCCCGCCGGACACCCCTGGGCCTCTGATGACTGGCTAGTGCTGCAAAAAGCCTCATTAGCAGGTCCTTAGAAAAAGAAAAAAGACTTAGGGCTCCTCTACACACAGACATCATTCTAGAAACCGTCCAGCCCCAACTAACCACCAAAGGCAAAGAAAGAAGGAAATTTATTATTTTGGCATCTACCACGGGCCAGGACCCTGTTCAGCACCTCTCTGTGTTGTTCTGATAAACACAGTTCTGTCAGGTAGACGAGACAGAAGCAGTCAGTGCAGGTGTTCTCCAAATCATTTGGTTTTCCACGTTTCCTGCCCCTCCTCCCCCTACTTCCAGATGGGGGACGTGGCTGAAGCGATGTACGCCTCTTCCAGGCTGGCCCCAGGCCCCCTCCTCTCTAGCTTCCTCTCTCCCCCAGTCAGCTGGTTAAGGCAGCAGGTCTGGTGGAGGACCATGTGCCGCAGGGCAGAGCAGAGCCACCTGGAGAACTGCATGATCACTCTGCTTTGCCTGAGAGAGAGAAGTTCATGCTTTATTGCATTTAGTTACCAAGGCTTGCGGTGGCTTGTTACAGCAGCTGGTATTTCCTTGGACGAATACAGCAGGAATTATACACGCTTTATGTATGACACAAATGGCACAAAAAGAATACGTAGTAAAAACTCAGATCTCCCCAACTTCAAAGTCTCTTCCCTTTGGGGAACTCTGGGCTACTGCCTTTGGTGTTCATTTCATTGAGATTTCAGTTGTGTTAAATGAAATGTCCATGTCCTCTCTTCCCAGGGGTCAGCCTTGGTCTGTGGGGTCATGAAGCCTCAGTGGCTGGGGCCACGAAGGTGGCGATGACAGGCCTTTCTGCTGCTGGGGGGCTGTCCCTTCAGGGCCTCCTCATTCCTTTACGGAGACATTCCAGGTGGGGAGGAAGTGTGAGGACACGACTTTGGGGACAGAGGTACAGGGAGAGCAGAGGAATCTGGCTGCTGTCACTCGAGGGTTTCAAAGAAGAAAATGTCCAGATCCCTGAGAAACCATTTTGGGGCTGGCACGCTGCACTGGCACGGGCTCTATACCAGGACTCATCGGGGCCTGTGCTGAGCCCCGCTCTCTATGTCCAGGCAGCACAGTGTGAAGTAAACACAGCCCTGGGCCTCCGAGTTTACTTTGGGGGACCAAGGAGGTGGCAGGCGCTGCTGCTGATGGGAGCAGATGAATAGTTAAAGAGCATACAAGATGCCTCTATGAGATGTTCCACCTTTTGTGACAGGGGTGGGGCCGTCAGACTGCTTTCCAGCCCTGAGAGCGGCTATGGTGAAGACGGGCCGGGTGTAGAGATAAGCCTGGGTGGAGGGTTAGGACCAGAGCACGGGGCGGTGGTCGCGATCGGGAGCAAGGAGGGGGCCGAGGAGGTGATGTGAACTTGGGAGGGGACTGTCAGGAGAGGCAGAGTCGGGAGGCTCGCTCTGCCACTCAGAGCTTTTGCCTCTGGGAAGCATCATTAAACTTCCTGCACCTCGGTTTCCTCATCTGTAAAATGGAAGTCTCTCCCCATAGAGTGTACTGAAGACTGAAGGATTAACTCACGCAAAATCTTCAAACAACGCCTCATGCTAAGCTCGCAGGCAATGCTAGGTATTGCTGTTGTTATTTGCATTACGATTATCACTGATGGGACGCTGACGGTGATAAGAAGCCAGAAGGGACACTGTCCACCGAGTAAAGTCCAGCATCCTGAGCACCTGTTCGAGCCCCATGTGCTCTGACTCACTTTTCCCATCATCTCCTAACAGAACTGGACGACCTGTCAGCAGATGCTCAACCAGCAGTTTGCACAAAGAAGGGAGTGAACCCAACGCAGACTCTCCCAGACCCTCCCCAAATGGCTGTGCACCGTGACCCTCAGCCAGCCCTTCATCCGGGATTCATACGACATGCAGGGTCCACTTGGGTCCTTTCCCAGGCTGGTCACAGTGTTGGGATGCATGGGTCAAATGGATTCTAACTGCAGGTGTGGATGGATCTCCCCACTCTGCCCGCCCATCCTTCTGGGTCCTCCTCAGGGGCAGGAAAGGAAGCTGGTGGTCATCTCACTGTAAGGCCACTGAAGACATTCTGCAGCCCTGCTCTGGGGGCGGCCTGAGGACCGCCCCCTTTCCATCTCGAGTCGCTCACTGGGATGTGGTGTCCAGGGTGGGAGGGGAGGCCAGCAGAACAGAAGCAGACGGCCCCAAATCCCACCCTTTACAAGACAGCCATCCCGTCTGGCCAAGACTAGAATAAACCAAGCCTACGGAGGAGCGAGGGTCGTGGTTGGGATGTTTAGTGACCAGATCTCTGAAATCGTAGTCACGGCTAAACGTTTTCTCTGTGGACACCTTCCTCCCTCTCTGTGTCGCCCCGATCCCTCTACCACTGAGCCTCCATGAATTTAATGACGGTGCCACTTACTTGCTTTGTCACCTGGTACCTCGGAGCATTATTTATGGGTGACAGTAATAACCCACCTTTATAGGGAACTGGTACGTGCCAGGCCCGTGGGTACCTCCACACTTAACCTTCCCAACAAAGCTCATCCCCATCTTACAGATGAGGAAACCGGACCTTCAATAACTTGTCCAGCGAGGCACAAACTCTAGTACATGGCAGGGCTGGACCTTGACCTCTCCCCAGCCTCGGACCAGTAAACTCAGCTCTTCACCTCCGGAAACTGTATCACTGGCTCTTTGAGAGCCATTGTTGGGTGGTCATGTTCCCGCTATTCTCAACAACCAGCCACGGATGGATTGCTTGACTCGCAAGACTGTTTTAAATAAAATAGAATGTGTTTCTCTTAGGGTGTCCAAATCCTTTAGAAGATCATTTCCAACTTGTTTCCAAAGAATCTCTGGATGGGATCAGTCCATTACTCCCAGCCTTGTAGTCAAGACCCCTCCCCTTGCACCCACGCCGACCTTTTCCCATCAGTGCAAGCTGTCTGGAGACAAAGCCACGAGCAAGGGGCAAAGACTCAAATCTATTTCAGGGAAGAATCTGAAGGCACTTGAGTAAAAGTTCTGCAAACAACACTACATTTAATTTTAGATGAGAACCCGACTGGCCCTTGCCCGTTAGTTTTGGTGATGTGTCATCGTTTAAAGTTTAAATATTCTTTGCATTTTCCTCCCAAGGCTGCAGTTACATTAGAGGCTGGCTCGAAGGACCAGATATTTATGGATGTGCATGTCTACTGATTAGGCCTGGCTGTCTGTGAGTTTTCCGAGCCACCGGGGAAGGTGTGCTTTGTACAGAGCGAGAGGGTATGTGTGAAATGTTCTTTGAATAATGAACGCGAGGTGCTCTGAGAAGACTTGACTTTATTTAGACATTCCGTTTCTTCGCAGTTTCCTCCCCGGAGGTCCCTTGGCTCTCTCTCCAGACAGTGTGTGTGTGGTAAGAAAAAGGCAGTGTGCGGGGTGGGGGGGGGGGCAGTCTGCAGGCATGGTGGGTTGTGACTGCAAATCAGGGGAACACAGATTTTTCTTACGAGGGAAATTGCATCATTCATACTTGAAAATCCCACGTGGAACAACTTGGTTAAATATTTATATGGTCCAGGTTACCCAGAGGTATTGCGGATCTTGGGGAAGAGTTAAAAAAAAAAAAAAAAAAAGGCCCACTTGATCAAAGATCAGAAGTTCACCCATGGCAATGGTCAGTGCAAAACTGCACCAAGGGTCTACACTCCAAAATATTTGCTGACATGGTACTCTCAATTTATTAAGCACTTTGCTGAGGCATCCTCTGTGGAGGGGAAGACCCATAAAAAAATTTCGTGCACTTACCAAAAAAAGTGCATCTATGTACTGAGTTATGGCTGTAGGACGAATCTCCCATATAAGGACGCTTGGGAGAGATTTCAGATTGTATCATCTTTGATTTATCTGGGCCCCAATACACTGAAGTATGTAACAATCTTGACTTGGAACTGCACTTCCTTCCTCCAAAGTCTCTCCCGCCTCCAAGACAGTGATTTCGGGCAGGATGCCCTTCTCACTTGTAAAGGGCGATAGAACCAGACAGCTGGCTGATTCTGTGATGCTGAAAACACCAGAGCTGTCCCCAGACACTGGGCTCCTTGTTAAACTCAATCCAGTAAATATCTTGGAAGCACTTTCTTTGTGCCAGACATTCCAGGGCATTTGGGAATCAAAGGTGAGATCAATACCACACACAACGAGTTTCAAGTCCCCTGGGAGGAGCCCAGGGGAAACCTTCCCTAACAGGTGGTGTTGTTGATGGATGGTTAGGATGGTGCCTCCTTCCTGTGTCCAGATGGAGACCGTCGCCTTGCCCCTCGTTTCTGCCCAGGACCCCTCTTCTGAAGTAGGCAGCTGGAGGGCACAGTGTCCTTCCCCACGCCAGGAGGGGGCCCGGGGCTCCTGTCAGCGTTGGGGCATGTGTGCCCAGAAGTGTAGGAGCGAGGTCCAGCCCTGTCCAGCCTTGGCCACTGCCCTCCCAGGTTCGGGCTGGAGCCTCCTGCCTCGGCGCCGGGCTCCTCGGGGTCGGGATGAGAGGAGGGATGCAGGGGGCAGTGGTGCTGTGGTCCAGAGTGGTCTCTTCATGCCAGGCACCGTTGCTGGCCTTCTCCAGGGGTGAGTCCCGAGCACAGCAGCTTTCCCCGACGTGGGGAACACCCTCGCTAGCTGGGCTCCTGTCTCCTCCCCTTAGCTCTGCTCCGGCTGTGCACCCCTGCACCCCAGGAGCTGCCTTCCTTCTGGGTTAGCCTGTCCCTTCTGCCGCGTCCGCTCAGCTTATGGGAAGGCTCGTGCCACCCTCCCACGCCACGATGCAGACGTGCCATCCGAACGTGCTAGCTGGCTCCCCTTGTCCTGCGGGGAGACCCCCCCACCCCAGGCAGGTGCTGAGTTCAGTCTTCTTCCAGGCCCACGCCCCCCAGTGCTGTGGTGCAGCAGTGGCACCACGAGGGTCTCTGGGGTGTGACCCCTCAGCCAGAGAACTTAGTGAGTTCTCTGCGACCCCGCACTTAGCTTGTGATCAGAATGTGGGGCTGGGGAAGGAGAAACGCTCTGTCTACTCAGACTCTCCTCTCCAGGAGAAAAGACGCCTGGAAAGAGCACGTGATGAAGTGTCTGATGGACGGTGCGGGCAGTGAGAAGTGTCTGATGGACGGTGCGGGCAGTGAGTTAAGCTCCGGAGGGTCTCGGGGAGGGAGAGGTCAGTTGGGATTTCCTCCTGGAATGCCAGGTGGAATTTGTTGCTGGATTGTAACAGGGCAGTCGCTACTTTCAAAAGGAGCTGCCTTTGATGTATTGTTTGCTCCCAGCTCTAAGATCAGATGTACCCACGACTTCCCCTGGTGCTCAAACAGGACATGCATGGAGATGAAACACTTGGCCTGGCTGAGCTCAGGGAAGGTCTGGTTATTAGGGGAGAAAATGTCCAGCCTGAAAGATGCCGGGTGACTCATAATGCAGAGAAGTTTCTTTGATGTGAGATGGGCATTTTTTATCTCGTGAGGTGTCAGCGTACTGCGTGGGGAGCTCCTATACGTGTGGGGCCCAGCAGATGCCCCAGGGGGTGTGCACAACCTGGGAAGAGTGTCTGGGCTCCCTGTGAGGGAGGACTTCCTGATTATCAGGACCTTCTTCCAACGCAAGCTGGAGAGCTCCTCATCACCAGAAGTGTTCAAGTAGAGTCTGCACAAGACAACGTGTGGTGCTGGACTCGATGCTTCTTGCCAGTCCTGATAAATTCAAAGCTCCTGGAAGCATAGGTCTGTAGAGACCTCAGACCCCTGGTGGTTTGGAAGCTCTGATGATTATTCAGCCCCGATTGCCTGGTCTTCATGAGCTGGACCATCATTTCTTCATCAGGGGATGACTGATGCTTTTATGGTTTGGTTTTCTCCCTGCGGGGTCAGATAAAGGTTAACCCTTTATCTCAGGAAGGCAGCAGGAGCAAGTGACAGGCTCAGAGTTGCATTTGTTTAGGGAGTGAGGGTTGGAATTCATACAACCCTATGTTTTATGAGCCTCCAGGAAAGGCTGTCATGGCAGCACCTGTAAGACAGGCTGGGCCCTGGGACCCTTTGCTGCAGTGCTGCAATGCTTGCATCTGGACACACCTCTCCTCGTCTCCTCGAGCAACAAAACACAAAGAAACTATAAGGGACTAAAAATAACTGCGTAACTGCGTGCCTGCCTGCTCGCGAATTGGGGCAAATTCTGGACAAGATACAAAGAGACCAAAAAAACCCAACTGCCACCCCCAAGAGCCAGGGAGCAAAACAGGGTGTCGGGAGCAAAAGCAGGGTCCTGTGTGTGCCCCCTGCACCCAGCACCACCAAAGGGGTGGGCAGAACACCTAAGCCACCCCTCCAGCCAGACCCGTGGACACACCCCTACCCTCACCCCACATAAGGAACCAGCTCGCGCCCCACCTTGGGAAGCAAGCAAGGGAACTTGTTTGTTCTCTCTCCTCCCTGCTGCAGCAGGGGCCCCAATAAAGCCTTGCCTGAATCTCTTGTCTGGCCTCTGATCAATTTCTATTGATTAAGGGGACCAAGAACCCTGGTCAGCAGCACCGGCACAGGCCAGAGCCCCAGGAGGGTGGAGGTACCCAGCTCTCCTGGCACGAATCGCCAAACCTGCCAAGATGCTCGTCACTTAAGTACTGCTTTATCCCGGGCCTTGGATTTGGAGGGAGAGGAGAGGGGGAGTTTTCACCTCTCTTGCAATGTATTTCTATGGTATAGCAGTTGCTTATAACATTTTTTAAAATGCAAAAAATATATTTTAACATTTCTCACTTGGAGCAAAATGATTCCCACTACTGTGCAGCTCCCTTAGGGGCTGGACTGGGTCATTAACCTAATAACACCCCCTGAACCCTGAAGCATGGCTAGTTCATCAGTTCACTACAATGGAATGATCTGGAAAGAAGGAATGCATAACTAGTCAAGCGAGTGTTGGTTTTATGGGTGACCAGTAGCGGGATGGCGGGGAGGGGGATGTTTTAGATCCAGAGTCTCTGATCATAACATTCCTGGGCTGCAGGGCACTTAGGAATCTCCTAGTCCAGCATTTTCTAACTGTGCTTCCCAGAGACCTAGGGGTCAGTGGGGGGTCTTCTCCCACCCCCTCTTCAACCGGAGCACCTCTGCTTTGCTCTGCTTTACAGACCTGGTTCAAGAGAGGAAAAAGTTCACGGGCATCGCTCCTTCCACGCAGCTCGGCCTGGCAGGTCTTCATGGGGATGGGGCAGTGAGACGCTCAGCCTTTTCTAAGAAAAGCCAGGGGTCCCAGGTGTAAAGGGTGGCTCAGGGTTTGTGGGGACATGGCACTGGGAGGCTCTGGAGAGCTGAGCACTTCCAGTCAGGGTCTTGCGGGGGCAGAAAGAGGACAAACTCTTTCCCATTCAGGGACCAACTGCTCGGCACTGGGATTCTGGACCTGCCATCAGCGGTCTGCTTTTGGCTGGCCTCAGGGTCCTGCACTTCCTGACCTGGTGCGGAAACGTGATGTGTGTGGACATTTCTCTGGGAGGCAGGGGCTGTCAGGTGAGAGGAAGCGGGCGGTGACTGTGATAATTACACTCCCAAAGGGGTTCAGAAGCCCTGCTGATGTTGGCTACATGGAGACCTTGAACCTCATCTCCTAGCTCCTTTCTCCAAGTAACTTCTTGAGCTGCCCTCGCGCTTCCTTCAGGGGGAGAACAAAATGCCCTCAAGCCTCGGAATTTGGAATCGTTATTGTGCCCTAGATTGCTTGTGTGTGTGTGTGTGTGTGTGTGTGTGTGTGTCTGTGTGTCTGTGTGTGTGTGTCTCTGTGTGTGTGTGTGTCTGTGTGTGTGTGTGTGTGTGTGTGTGTGTCTCTGTGTGTGTGTGTGTCTGTGTGTGTGTGTGTGTGTGAATGAGCTGGCATCTGTAAGCTGGTTGTGACTCAGGGCTGGAGCATCCGTGCTTCCTCCCTCGCCCTTCTTTCTGTTTGGACTCAGACTCCTCTGCTCTGAAGACACGTCTTTTCTGTTGCCCCCAGAGCTCTGTCTGTCCCCTGATCTGTGCTGTTCCTCAGGGCACAGGTCCAATGGCGTGCCAGCAACTGGGGCCAACGGCGGTAGCGGAAACCGAGACCAGTCTGGAAAAATATTTGTTTAATTAGCAGAAATGATCTGTGTGAGCCTCTGAGGGACCAGCATCCACTTTTAACTGGCTGGCCTGGAGCCGAGCCTGATGAGTTTTCCTGCAGGGCTGTTTTTGGTTTTGAACTGAGCGATGGGTGTTGGGCTCCAGCCTGAATGCCAGCCCGGAGAAGGCTGAAACGTGGCCCTGTGCTTGCCCTTGACTGGCAGTGCCGAGTGTACTTGAGGAGCCTCGAGGGACATGCAAAGGGGCGCTGGGTAATGTCGGCCCCGGGGGGCAGTGCCACACAGACTGTCCCTCTTGGGCGAGGGGTGCTGCTCTGTGGGTGTGGACTGCTAGCTGGAGAGGAAGATGACTCCAGGAGAATGACCTGTGGGTCACTGACCCCATCAATTACGGGACCCATGTTCCCTAAGGCATCTCTTGCTATGGGGGAGGGCAGAAGCCTCAGGTCCTCAGAGGGAAATCCATGGGGGTCACCGAGCCACACAGAGCGAGGCAAGTGGATGGTCCCACTGGGTCATCTCAGATTTGGCTTTAAATCAAAGCAGCCTATGGAAATCCCAAGGTTCCAAAGAGAATGTGCTGGAAAGAGAGGGGATAAGGCCAGGGAAACCCACTGGTTCTCAAGCCCGAGATTTGGATCGCTAGGGACCCACAGAATGGTCCACATCATTCTCAGACCCTAAAACCACCCTTGTCTCCCTAGGACTCCACTCGGGACTCTGGGCTGTCCTGTGTCCATCAGGGCTTTTTGGGTGAGAGCCCTTGGGGTCACCTTGGAGCAGCATTGCCATTTTCCAAGAGGTATAGTTTACAGAAAGGTAGATTTTCTCCAGGGACCTACCCTCTAACCCTTCATAACCAGTCCCTTTATCATGCCTCCTCGAATTATCCTAATAGGAAAACCATCCTTTCTGGACTTTCCTATAAGTGAGGTTTGACAGTCTCATGTTCTAAGAACAAAGCTCCTCAAACACATGTGCTGGAGAGCAAACAAGCGATGGAAAGTTAAAAAAAATCCTGGGGCTCAGGGCCACAGTATTATATGGAATTACAGCCCACACTCGCTGGACTGGTGCTGGGTAGGACACGTGGGCACATGACCGGGTTCACAGGGGCATGGATGAGAACAGGATTGCCAGCCTATCTCCTGGGATCCCTCACCGAGTGCAGGCGACTAACTGGAAATCATTTGCCCTGGGGACCCAGCCCGGATAATTACACTGAAAACCTCCCATGGTCCTATGTGTACCCAGCCTCCCAGCCACAGGTAGGGGGATGTCAGACCAGAGAGACCCTGCTGCATGACACAATACTATATATAGAAAACCCTAGGGGGCTTCCCTGGTGGCGCAGTGGTTGAGAATCTGCCTGCCAATGCAGGGGACACGGGTTCGAGCCCTGGTCTGGGAAGATCCCACATGCCGCGGAGCAACTAGGCCCGTGAGCCACAACTACTGAGCCTGCACGCCTGGAGCCTGTGCTCCGCAACAAGAGAGGACGCAACAGTGAGAAGCCCGCGCACCGCAATGAAGAGTGGCCCCCGCTCGCCACAACTAGAGAAAGCCCTCGCACAGAAACGAAGACCCAACACAGCCAAAAATAAAAATAAATAAATAAATTAATTAATTAACAACAACAACAACAACAAAGGCAGATGCTTGCTTTAAAAAAGAAACAAACAAAAAACCCCCTAAAGTCTCCAAAAAAAACTATTAGAACTAGTAAATGAATTCAGTAAAGTTGTAGGACACAAGATTAATATACAGAAATCTGTTGCTTTTCTATACACTGATAATGAACTATAAGAAAGAGAAGCAAGAAAATAATCCCATTCACAATCGCATTAAAAAAATACCTAGGAATAAACTTAACCAAGGAGGTGAAAGACCCACACTCTGAAAACTGTAAAACAATAATGAAGGAAATTGAAGATGATGCAAAGAAATGGCAAGATATCCTGTGTTCATGGGTTGGAAGAATTTAATATTGTTAAAATGCCCATACTACCCAAAGAAATCTACAGACTTAATGCAATCCCTATCAAAATACCCATGACATTTTTCACAGAACTAGAACAAATCATCCTAAAATTTATATGGAACCAAAAAGACCCCAAATTCCCAAAACAACCTTGATAAAGAAAAACAGAGCTGGAGGTGTCACAGGCCCAGAATTCAGATTATACTACAAAGCTACAGTAAGCAAAACAGCATGGTACTGGCACAAAAACAGACACATAGATCAATGGAACAGAATAGAGAGCCCAGAAATAAACCCACACTTATATGGTCAATTAATCTATGACAAAGGGGGCAAGAATAATCAATGGAGGAAAGACAGTTTCTTCAATAAGTGGTGCTGGCAAAACTGGACAGCTACATGTGAAAGACTGAAATTAGAACATTTCCTCACACCATATACAAAAATAAACTCAAAATGGATTAAAGACCTAAATGTAAGACCTGAAACCATAAACTCCTAGAAGAAAACATAGGCAGAACACTCTTTGACATAAATCAAAGCAACATTTTAAAAAAATCTGTCATCTAAGGCAAAATAAATGAAAGCAAAAGTAAAGAAAATGGGACCTAATTAAAATTAAAAGCTTTTGTACAGCAAAGGAAACCAAGCAAAGCAAAAAAGACAATCTACTGAATGGGAGAAAATATTTGCAAATGACATGACCTATAAGAGGTTAATATTCAAAGTACATAAACAGCTCATACAACTCAACACACACACACACAGCCAAACAATCTGATTAAAAATGGGCAGAAGACCTGATAGACATTTTCCCAAACAAGACATACAGATGGCCAACAGGCACATAAAAAAATGCTCAACATCATTAGTCATCAGAGAAATGCAAATCAAAACCACAATGATATACCACCTCACACCTTTCAAAATGGCTATCATCAAAAAGTCTACAAACAACAAATATTGGTGAGGATGTGGAGAAAAGGGAACCCTCTTACACTGTTGGTGGGAATGTAAATTGGTGCAGCCGCTATGGAGAACAGTATGGAGGTTCCTCAAAAACCTAAAAATAGAACTACCATATGACCCGGCAATTCCACTCCTGGGTATATATCCAAAAAAAAAAAAAAAAAAACCAAACCAAAACCACTAATTTGAAAAGAGACAGGCACCCTAATGTTCATAGCAGCATTATTTACAATAGCCAAGAAATGGAAGCAACCCAAGTGTCCAACAGCAGATGAACGGATAAAGAAAGTGTGGTATATATACACAATGGAATACTTGTCAGCCATAAAAAAGAATGAAGTGTTACCATTTGCAACAACATGGATGGACCTAGAGGGTATTATGCTTAGTGAAATAAGTCAGAAAGACAAATACTCTGTTACCACTTATATGTGGAATGTAAAAAACAAAACAAATGTACATAACAAAACAGAAGTAGACTCACTGATATAGAGAACACACTAGTGGTTACCAGTGGGGAGAAGAAAGCAGGGAGGGTTGAGATGGGGTAGGGGGTTAAGAGATACAAACTATTAATGTCTAAAATAAATAAGCTACAAGGATATATTGCATAACACAGGGAATATAGCCATTATTTTATAACTATAAATGGAATATAATCTGTAAACATATTGACTCACTATGTTGTATACCTGAAACTAATATAATATTGTAAATCAACTCTACTTCAATAAAAAATAAAATAAAATCAACGTCTTCAAGGCAAAGAGAGACGCTGCTGGCGTATTAGCCAGGGTTCTCCAACAGGGTATATAGAGATATAGGAGATTCATGCTAGGAATCGACTCACGTGATTATGGAGGCTGAGAAGTCAGAAGTCCCACCATCTGAGAGGCCCAGGAGAGCTGGGGTGTGATTCAGTCCAAGTCCGAAGGCCTGAGAACCACAAGCACCAACGTCTGAGGGCAGGAGAAGCTGGACGTCCCCGCTCAACAGAGAGAGTGAATTCCCCTTCCTCCACCTTTGGTTCCACGTGGGTCCTCAAAGAATTGAACGTGGTCCATCACCTTGGGGAGGGGGATCAGCTTTCCTCACCCACTGATTCAAATGTGAATCTCTTCTAGAAGCGCCCTCGTAGCCACAGGCAGAAATCATATTTTACCAGCTACCTGGGCATCAGTCAGCCCCATGAGGTTGACACCTAAAATCAACCATCACACCAGCTGAAGTAGCAAGAGAGAAAAAGGGTCAGGGTTGGGTTCAACGGCCACCCTATTAGATTCCAAGACTTTTCACCCTTGGCTGAGACAGGCCGGTGGTGATGCAGGAGGAAAGAGTTCGGGAAGGATGTGATTCTCTCCGCGTGGATGTGAGTTGTGTTTTTATGAAGAAGCTGTAGAAACACTCAGTGTCCCAGAGGCAGAGGGTTGGGGTGGGGAGCTGAATCCCTTTGTGGCTTTTCCAACGCTTGTAAAAACAACTTCATGGCACCTCAGACATGCCAGCACCTGTCAGAACCCCTCCCTCCGAGGTTGGGGTCCAAGGCCCACGTTTCCGCGTTTTAACAATCCCAGCTGTTCCCTTTGCTGCCTCAGCCTCTTTTTACCTTTTGAGTCACCAGTGTAGCAATTTTATACCTTATGTAACTATATGTATTGAATCTTCTCCATTCGTGTACTTGGCATGGGCTGTCTTCTGTCTGAAACCCGCCCTGCGCCTTTGCAGTTTGTGGGTGTGAGCGAGTCCACCCCGGCCTGGAGGAGGGGGGAGGGGAGCCCAGTGGAGGCTGGAGGCTACAGGTCAGCGAGGAGAGAGTCTGGAAGGCAGTCTGTCACTCCTGCTGCCTGAGGCTCTGGGGCCCTGAGTGGTTAGGGGCCTGGGTGGTGTCGAGAGAGGGAGGAATCAGGAGACCTCTCCTCTCTTAGTCCTGGGCTGCATTGGGGGCTGCGTGTTGCATGCTTTGCTGCCTCTTCTGCCCCTTCCGTGTCAATGTCCCTGCAAAGAGCAAGTCACCAGAGCACGTCTAACTCCCGACCCCGCTGCCTGCCACCAGCCACTGCTGCTTGTTCCCTGGTGCCTTCAGCGGCCCTTGTTAGGACTGGGAGAGTGGCTCTGGGGTCTGGCCTGGGAGAGACTGAGTTCCTCCGTGCCTGGTGCCTGGGTCCTGTCCTGACCACCAGTCCTCAGGGAACTCCGGTCCCTTCTGCAAACCCACACCCCCTGGACTGCCCCGACCGGTTCTCCTGGTAGCTCCAACTGGTTCTACAGGCTGAGGCTGCCTGGGCTCACGCTGGGCCCTAGGGAGGTCTGGAAGCTGCCAGAAAAGTGAGGGCCTTGTGGGAATGAGGCAGGCTTGGAGGCTCCCTGTTACGTGCCCCCGAATTCCCGTGTTGAAGCCCTAACCCCTCCCCCAGCACCTCAGAATATGACTATTTGGAAACAGGGTCTTTACAGAGGTGATTCGTTAAAATGAGGCCCATAATCTGGCTGGTGTCCCTATAAGAAAAGATTAGGACACAGGGAGAAGCCAGGAGTGCGTGTGCCCAGAGGGATGGCCACGTGAAGAGGGTGCCCGTCTGCACAGCAAGGAGAGAGGCCTCCGAGGAGACCAGCTGTGCTGACACCTTGATCTCGGACTCCCAGACTCCAGACTGAGAGGCAGTGCCTGTCTGTTGTTTCAGCCCCCGTGTGGTGTTCTGGTATGGCAGCCGCAGTGGACTAAACCGGTCCCCAGCATCTTCTCCAGCTGATCTGAGTCCTCCTTGTGCTGGTTTCCCTCTGTATTAGTTTCCTGCATGTGACAAATTACCACAAACTCAGTGGCTTGAAACAACACAGATGCATTCTCCGACGGTCCAGGAGGTCAGAAGTCTAGAACTAAGGCTTTGAGGGGCTGGTTCTTTCTGGAGGTGTCGGGGAGAATCCGTTTCCTTGCCTTTTTCTAGAGGCTGCACAGTCCCTGGCTCGTGGCCCCTTCCTCACCTACTCCACCATCCGTGAGCTCCTGCTGCTGATCTGACCCTCCTGCCTGCCCCTTGGAAGGAAAAGCTGGTGGTATAGTTTCAGTCCAAACCCGAAGCAGGGGAGCTGCTGTCCGAGGGCAGGGAAGACGGAGGCCCATGTGCGATGACCCCGTGGTCACACTGGCTATAATCCAACCGCATAACCCAGGGATTCTCCCAGCTCAAGACTTTTAGTTTAGTCATATCTGCAAAGTCCCTTTTGCCTTGTGAGTCCCAGGTCCTGGGGATTAGGATGACATCTTTGGGGAGGTATGGTGTGGTTCAGCCCCACTCCCCTTTCCATTCCAGCTCCCTAACTCATGCCTCCTTACAAATCTTCAGGAGCTGCCGGGGAAGCAAAAGATACGAGGTGTCCCGGCCTCCCACCCAGGCACTGCTTCCACATCGTCCCCACTAGGCCTCCACAGTGGGGGGCCAGTGAGAAGAAAGGCCTAGTCTTGCTCTGCAAGTCCATCCACTGTGGCAGAGAAATGCTGAATGGCTAAAAGGAGTGATTTAAAGTCAGGGTCTGGGCTCTGGGCATTGCCCTCTGAGTGCAGGTGCACAGCCGGCAGGGGCTTTCACGGTGCCCGAGAGGCCCCGCAGGGGAGGGACGAGTGAGCTGGTTACCAAGTGGCTCTCTGGCCCCTTATCAGCGGTGGGAACTTGGAGGAGTCACCGGAGCCCTAAGCCTCAGTGGCCTCATCTGGAAAATGGGGACAATGGTGCCTACCTCACTGGGTTTGTCATGGGAATTAATTGGAAATTTCTTTTTTGCATGGAAAGAGCTCGGCAGAAAGCCGAGCACTTACTGAGGGTTCAGTGAATGCTGGTCATAATGCTGATATTCAGAATCTCCGCTCTTTCGTCTGTTCAGCCCTGCAGCATTCAGGGAGCTGACCAGGCCGTGTGGCTGCTGTGTGAGTGTGCATGTGTGTGTGAGCATGTGTGCGTGTGTACAGGGATGGGTGCTATGAGACCGCTGAATCTCCCAGTGCAGTCCTGATTTCCTGCAAGGGCCCCTCACAGACCCCTGCCCCAAATGTGGGGTCCTGACGGACCTTCCTTTCCTCCCCCTTAGTTCAGGCACTCCACTCCGATGAGAGGAGACTGCATGAAACTGACTTCATCCCTCCACCCCGAGGCCCCCGTGTATCCTCGGGGTTGACCCAGCATTAGTCACCCTGCGTGACTGCTGAGCCGTGCACCGGCTGCGACGCACCCCACGTGCAGACAGAGGCTCCGCGCTCCTGGAAGGTGCCTGTGTGTCAGCGCCCCGTGGTGCGCTGGGAGGGGTGTGTGTGTGTGATTGTGGGTGAGGGGTTGTGTGCGAGTGCATGTAAGTGCGAATATATGAGTGTGAGTGAGCTTGAGAGTGTGAGCGTGCAGCGGGCAGGCCGTGCGGGGCCAGCCCCCTCCGGCACCGAGTGGAAGCAGCCCCGGGGCGGGGGCGAGAGCAGAGTGCGCAGGGCTCACAGGGGCTGGAGTCTGAGCGTGAACCTGCTCTCCTCCCCGATGCTGGGGAACTGACCCCAGTCCCAAGTGACTGAGACGTGATTTCAGGCTCGGCTATCCCGCTGCCTCCGTGGAGGCCCCGGTTCTGGGTTTGCGAAAGATGAGGGAGGCTGGGACTCTCTGGGGAGCGGACGGCGGCCATGAAGGAGCAAAGGCCGCGGGGTGAGACTCACCTGGTCCGTGTGGCCTCCGGCAAAGGCAGGCCGCCCTGCGCGCTTCGGTTCCTGATGTGGAACCGGGCCGTGGTCCCCGCCTCCTTGGGCGCAGGAGAGGATTCAGTGAGGGGATGTCGGTGGGTTCCCATCACACAAGGAAGGGCCCAGCGCCCTGCTTGCTCAGCACTCAGAAATCCCATAATTACCAGGTCTCTCGCCTGGCACAGCACCTGCAGGCCTGCTCTCCCCCCACGCCCATCCCGTGCTCCCCTCCCCCTCTGCAATCTCTGCACGACGAGGCCGGGAGAAAGTCCTGCCAAAAAGCTCCCTCACCGGGGCGGAGGCGGCCCGGCCAGGTTCCTGTTTGCCTAAACCAAAGCCGCAAGCCCTTCAAAGGAACCTAGCAAACCCGGATGGAACGGCTTGTTTTTTCCCACACAGAAGGAGAAGGAGACAGAAAAGTGTGCGAAGTCAGGCTCCACTAAGCTCACAAAAGGCTTTTTGTTCCAGCTGAGACGGGTGAAAAAAAATCACAGAATTGGGAGAGGGTGTGTGCTTGTTTCTCTGCTCTCAGTGTTTAGGTAAAACCAGCCCCACCTGGCTTCCCTCCCCATCTGCCACCCCGAATCCTCTACCAATTAACCCTCTTCGTCTGCCTTAGAGAACTCTAGAGCCACCCAGCCAGCAGGGACTTCTGAGGTCTTTAGTCCAGCTGAATTTTAATTTTCCAAATAATGATACGTGATACTTATTAGATTATATAGCTCTGCAGTACTTGTGCATGTTTTGTATTGTTGGGAGTGATGCAACTAAGGCTCCTGCCTAAGGTTAACCAGCTGGTCCCTGGCTGAGCCGGGGCTGGAAGCAGGTCACTTGGGACTCAGCTCGGGCTTAGCCTGTGATCCTCCACTGTCATTTCTGAACTGATGTGGACAGTCTGCTTGTTCCCGACCCTTTTGTCTATAGTGAAGAGAGATCTATATTAAGATTTGTTTGTTCCCATGAAATCATAAATCCCTCTAGGCAGGTCACTGTGTGCCTGGCACCCCTGCAGTTGTGCAGCGCACAACCTGTGAGAGGGAGCAGGGCGGGCCTGCTTCCAGGGTTAATCCAATAGTGTTAATTCATCCCTCTGGCATGCGTGGAACAATGCCCTTGGGGGGAAATTATGCCTTTGCTCCTGAGACTGGGGCTCCTAATGCACATAATCTAGTATAACTGGGCCCACCTGTGTGGAAAGAAACCAGGAAGTAAGGGCTTCTCAGTCCCAGACACCCTGGCTGGGGAGGCTCTTGTGCTCTTAGCCAGGCTGGGCTTAGGGGGAGGTGGGTGTGTGGACAGGGGAACCATCCTTAGGGGCAGACAGGAGGGTGTTTCTGGGGGGCTCTGATGGGGCAGAGCTCTCAGGCCCAAGGCAGCTAGAGAAGGAAGAATTCAGTAGTTCCTGTCTTGACTCAGAAGCAGCCCTGTGAGTTGATGAGCTCTCCTCCCTCTCCATTATAAGCTCCATTTCTTCATCTGTTAAAATGAACAGAGCTCCCCTCGGGCTCATGTGCAGGCCCACTGTCCACTGGGCCACGGAGGAAGGCCCTGGCCTTGTGGGAAGAGTCTCAGAAAGGCAACCTTGCCATGGCCGCAGGACCGAGGGCAGAGTAAGGACTAATGGTGAGAATTTCTGGAGGGCACATTTTATCCCAATGGTGGGAAGAAGTTTCCATCAGTAATAAGAAAACCCTACAATCGAGGTACGGACGCCCTGGCATCTCGGCCCTCTCTGTCCCTCCCTAACTGAGCTACTGCTGGGAGTGTGTGTGTGTGTGTGTGTGTGTGTGTGTATAGCTTAATGACACATCAAAAGTGTGCTGTGCAATCACATTCATGGTAAAAAAAAAAAAGGAAGCTTTTTTATCCTCAGGTTCTGTTAAAGTAGATATATCTTGAGCCAACCAATCACTGACCCCTGACTACCAAGTTCCACCCCAAAATCAAGGCTCAGTGGACAACCCACTTAAGCGGCGCTTCTCAAAAAGTGATCCCTTGGCCAGACTCACTCGTGTCTGGGTGTGTCCACATTGGAAAAGCATGCCTACACCGAGTTGCTACATTGATCTGCCAACGTTGAGTGGCGCAGGCAGACGAGCATTAACTTCCTTTTGCAAAGGAGGAAATAAATACCTTGCTGGAGGTTGCACAGCCAGCAAGTAGCAGGCCTGGGAGAGGAAGGCGGGTCTTCTGGTTCCTTCTACTAAGCCTTGTCCCGGAACGGAGTGGGCTGCCTCGTCGGTTGCTGCAGCTCCAAACAGATCAGATAACTGTGGGACCAATCCTGGAAGAGCCTTTGGAGCCCAGATTTGTACTGTCAAAGTGTCCTCCTGCTCTGGTCGGGGCAGAATTTTTAGGAGCATAATTTGGCACTGCACACCAGAAACTTTAAAGATGCACTATGATTTGACCAGTTATTTTCATGGCTAAGAATGTACCTTAAAGCAATAATCAGAAATGGACACTAGGTTAAAAAGTTAGACATAGGATTACCATATGACACAGCAATTCCCCTCCTAGGAAATAAAAACATACGTCCATAAAAAAAAAGTTGTATGGGAATGTTTATGGCAGCACTATTTATATTAGCCACTCAAATGAAAACGAGCCAATGTTTGTCAACCGTTGAGTGGATAAATAAAATGTGACATATTCATACAAGGGAATATTATTCAGCAATAAAAGGAATGAAGCCCTGACACTTCCCACAACACGGATGACCCTTGAAAACACTAAGTGAAAGAAGCCTCTCACAAAAGACCATATACTGTATGATTCCATTTATATGAAATGTCCAGAACTTGTCTCTATAGGGAAATTGATAGAGACAGAAAGTAGATTAGTGGTTGATTAGGGCTGGGGCAGGTGAGCGGGGAGGAACAGAGATTGGCTGCTATGGGTATAGGGCTTATTTTAGGGGGAACAAAAACATTCTAAAATTAGATTGTGGTGATGGTTGTACAACACTGAAAATACTAAAAAACATTAAATTGTACACTCTAAACAGGTGACTTGTATGGTATGTTATTTGTATCTCATTAGAGCTGTTTTTAAAAAAATGGACACCATGATGCTATTCTCAGCAATTTAAAATAATAATAGCAAAATATTTAAAAATAATCCAGATCCCTAGGAAAAGCAAATAATTAAAAAATTATAATATATCCATAGATGAAATATAAGCAGTCAACAAATATAACATATAAGACTACTTTAGACCAAGAGAAAATGCTCATGATATATTATAAAAAATAAAATATAAAACATATGTAAAGCATGATCCCAGTTTTTTCTAATTTAAAAAAATTAAATGTTTTATTTTGAGATAATTGTAGGTTCACACTCAGCTTTAAGAAATAATACAGAGAGGTCCTGTGTACCCTTTACCAATTTTCCCCAATGGTAATATTTTGCAAAACTATAAATTGTACAACACCACAACCGGATACTGACATTAATACGTAAGGCACAGAATGTTCCCATCACTGCTAGGATCCCTCAGGATGCCCTCTAAGGGCTATGCCCGCTTTCTGTCCCCATTCCCATCTTAACTCCTGGAAATCACTAATCTGTTCTCCATATCTGTAATTTTGTCATTTCAAAAATGTTATATAAATGGAATTGTACAGTATGCAACCTTTTGGGATTCAATTTTTTTCACTCAGCATAATTCTCTGGAGATTCATCTAGGTTGTTACATGTATCAATCATTCATTCCTTTTTAGTGCCGCGTAATAGTCCATGGTGTGGATGGACTGCATTCACCCAGTGAAGGACATCAGGCTGTTTACAGTTTTAGGGCATAACAAAGCTACTATAAACATTTGTGTACTTAAAATTTAAATATAAGTTTTTATTTCTCTGGGATAATGCCCAAGTGTGCAACTTGGGTTGTATGGTAGTTGCATGTTTAGGTTTTTAGTTTTTTTCTTAGGAAACTGCCAACCTGTTCTCCAGAGTGGCTGTACCATTTTACATCCCTGCCTACAATGCATATATGATCTAGTTTCTCTGCATCATTGCCAATGTGGTGTTGTCACTCTTTTTTATTTCAATCATGAAGATACATAATGATATCTCATTGTGGTTTTAATTTGCTTTTCCCTAATAAATAATATTAAGCATGTTTTCATGTGCTTATTTGCCACCTGTTCATCCTCTTTGATGAAATGTCTCATGTTTTTTGCCCACTATTTGCTAATTGGATTTTTTTTACTGTTGACTTTTGAGGGTTCTTTACAGATTCTAGATACTAGTCCTTTGTCCAATAATTGGTTTGCAAATATTTTCTCCCAGTCTGGAGTGGACATTCCTGACCTTAGGGAAAAGCATTCAGTCTTTCACTGTTAGGTACAATGTTAGCTGTAGGCTTTTGCAGATGCTGTTTATCAAGCTGAAGAAGTTCTTCTCTACTCCTTTTTTTCTGATAGTTTTAAAATTATAAATGAGTGTTGAATTTTGTCAATTTTCTTTCTGTATCAATTAATATGATCATGTGAATTTTCTTCTTTTGCCTATTAATATGGTGAATTGCACCAATGGATTTTTAAAAATTTTAATTTAATTAATTTATTTTTTTATATGCACCAGTGGATTTTGAACATTGAACCAGTCTTGTATTTCTGGAATAAACCCCACTTGGTAACTGTGTATAATTCTTTTTATATATTGTTGAATTCTATTTGCTACTATTTTAAAATGGATTTTGCATCTGTAGTCATTGAGGATATTGGTCTATAGTTTCCTCTTTTTTTGTACACTTCTTTTGGTGTTAGGGTAATGCTGCTTCCATAAAATGAATTGGGAAATGTTCCCTCTCTTATTTCCTGTAAGAGATTGTATAGATCTTCTGGATCTGGAGATTTATTTTGGGGGGAGTTTTAAAATTACAAATTCAATTTCTTTGATAGTTATAGGGCTATTCAATAGGGCTATTCAAATTATCTATTTCATTTTGGGTAAGTTGTTGTAGTTTGTGTTTTTCAAGGAATTGGTCCATTTCATCCAGTTGTCAAATTTATGTGGGTAGAATTGTTTGTAGCATTCCATCAATATCTTTTTGATGTCTCTAGGGTCTGTGGTGGTATTTTATTTTATTTTGTTCCTATTTGTAATTTGTGTCTTCTCTTTTTTTCTTTGTCAGTCTTGCTAGAGGTTTGTCAATTTTATTGATCTTACCAAAAAACTAGCCCTTTGTTTTGTTGATTTTCTCTATTTTTCTGTTTTTAATTTAATTGATTTGGCTTTTCTCTTTGTTATTTCCTTATTTCTGCTTTCCTTGGATTTATGTTGCTCTTCTCTTTCTAGGTTCTTGAGGTGGGAGATTAGGTTATTAATTTGAGGTTTTTCCTCTTTTCTAACATATTCATTTAGTCCTATAAATTTTCCTTGCAGTGCTGCTTTAGCAGTATCCCACAAATTTCAAAGTATTGTGTTTTCATTTTCATCCAGTTCAATGTGTTTCTTTAAAATTTATTTTGAGACTTCCTCTTTGACGCATTGATTGTTTAGATGTGTATTTAGTGATCTGAGGTTTTCCTATTATCTTTTTGTTATTGATTTCTTTTTGTTATTTGATTCCATATAGTTGGATAACATATTCTGTAAGATTTTTCTGAATATGTTGAGATTTGTCTTCTGGCACAGAATATGATCTATCTTGGTATCTATATCTTGGACTATAAGAAAATGCTCATGGATGTACTGTTACATAAAAAATATAAATTATAAAATGTATGCACAGTGCGATCCCAGTTTTATTTTTTAAATATATACATATCTTCATGAGAAAAATCCTGGAAGGCTATGCACCAAATGTTGACTGCTATTTATTTTCTTCCTTATCTTCTTCTGAATTAAAGTTTAAAAAAAATCTCGCTTTTATGATCAGAAACTTTTTTTTTTTTTTTAATAAAAAGAGCAGTGGCTTGTGTGTAGGATATAGGTTCAAAAAACTGGGCTATCATTTACTTAACATAGCAATCCGGCCATCTCAGTTATTCTTACTGAGCTTCATTTTCAGCATCTATAAAATGGGAATAATAATATCCAAGTTGTTGTATTCAATAAGCCAGAGCCAACATTTGTTAAAGCCCTTGGCAAATGCTAAGAACTGTGTACATGTTAGAGTGATGTTCTTCTCCTCGTGAGGGAGCTGGGCTTTTTAATCTCTTGGGTCACTACAATGATTTGCTTTTAAGCGTCTGTGATTCTCTCACTGAAGAGCAAATAGAAGGACAATGGCATTAAAAGGAGTTTGAAGTGTACTGTGCCCGTGGGCAAGGTTTTGCAAAGACTGCTCTTCTTCAGGTATTTCTGGAAGCCTTTGCATAAACTTGGGATTATTAGGTAACTAATTTGGATTTTTTCGGAAAGTTCCAATTTGTTCTTTTAGTGTAAGAGTACTTACCACACCATGTAATTTCATTTCCGGTGAGGAAAATATGGATATTAAATCCAAAGATTCACCCGAAAGGGGAAGACAAATCCCCGGATGTCTGTCATACACCTTCCTCCGGGCTCTTCCCCTCCCTTTTGGGTCTGTAATCCCCAAAGCAGGTGGTTGTAATCAAAGTTCCCAAGAATCAGGATATCGATTGGATTTTATAACCCAATTTCCTAGTGGCCGGAAGGGAGTGGAACCTGCAGGTGTGTCAGGGAGGGACCGAGAGCTCTGGTGGTGAATGGGTTCGCTCCACTATCACTTAGTTTAAAGGTCCTTCTCCTTGCCTCTCTGTGACTCCCAATCCCCCACTGAGCTGGCTCCCAGGGGACCTGCTGCCCTGTCTCTCACTGTCTCCTTGGGAACCTCCAGTCCTGAGGCTCAGGCTGGGTTCTCCCCTCCCTGACCTGCACCCGTATGGTCAGCATTGTACATTTTATTACTTAGATGACTATTTATAGGTGATAGTTTCGTGTCCATAGACCCTGGACAGTACATTTCTTGAGGACAGGGACTTTGTTTTGCTCTTTATGGCTCAGAGAGGGTGTTCTAGTAGAACTTGTTAGTGGAGTGATGAACATATAGGTATATGCATCCATAGAAAGTCAGACAAAAACAGATAGAATTAGAGGAAATTAGAGAAAAAACAGAGTTAAGAGGAATTTCCAACTAGCTGACATGTTCTTCTCCATCATGTCTGAGACAGAGGACATCCCAAGAAACCCTTCCCTCTCGGGCAGTGCCTGCAAACACAGGAGCAAGGGGGCCCTGGACCAGCTCCTGCTGTTCCTAGCCTTGCTCCCGTCCTGCAGCCTGAAGGGAAAGGCTGCTCAGGGCTTTCAGGCCACAGGAAGGAAAAACAGACTGCAATAAGGCTGTGTCCCGAGAGCAAGTTCTTAAACAACTACTGAATGGAGGGGAAAAAATATGTCAGGATGAAGTGGAGGTTGGTTGTATTTGGAAAGAAGTGAAAGCTCCAGGGAAAGATGGGGGCAGGCGGGAGAGTCCAGAGTGGGATGTGAAGACCAGAGACAGAAGTAATTGAGGGAAAGCTTAGAGTAAAAGGAAGGAGGGATGGAGGGGGCAGATCTTAAAGTAGAGAGATGCTGGTGACAGCAGGGGAGAAGAGGAGAGAGAAAGAGATGGAGGAGAGAAGATGGGGCAATACAGGTCTAAAAGAGGGAAGAATGGAAAGAAAACGATGAGAAGGCTTCCAAAGAGAGTTAAACACATCTAGAATCAGAAACAGAAAACCGACAGCACGAGAGGTCTGGCAGAGAGAAGCCCACACATCGGGGGATGGGGGGACACGGAAGGAGAGAGGAAGTTAGATCTAAAAACAGGGCACAGGATTGGCATCACCACATCTTTTCTTGGCATTTAGGAAGAGCCTGATTTAAATGTTTGTGACTCTTGGACACAGACCCGAGGTGACCTGCGGGGCCGAGAATCTCGACCACCGAGATGACTTCTCGGAACATGTAGACCTTCCCCCAGACCTGCACTGACCTTGGGGAAAAGTAGACTCAAGCTTCTGCTTCCGGACCCTCGTAGGGCGACTCCCTCCACAGCCAGGGAGTGTCCCTGCAAGGTGCTCCCGTGGCTATGTGTTTGCAGACAATTTGTAGGTGCGGTCGGTCACGGCTGCCCTCACTTTCCTCCCTGATTTAGGCAGGTTGCAGTCACTCCGTGTACAGTCACGTTATCCACACGCATTCTGGTAGAGAAACGGCTTCGGGGATGCTTCTCCCACCACCGGCCTGTGGTCTCAGTGCCACGTGAAGACATCCAATGATGCCGGGGCACGGGAGGACGGGGTGGCGAAGAGAAATGAGGCTCGACATTTATGGAGCTTGAGGCTGGGCTGGAGAAAATTCTTGCAATCATCAGATGTAACACAGTAAGGGATGGACTTGGTTCCTCTCAAGGCCTAATCAACACTGAGGTTTTCATCTGTTGGGAATACACACGATGATGTAGCTTGGGCAGTTGTGATGCACCCCACATCTCCTGGGTGACTCAGGATCTCCGGTCCTGGAGATGTTTCAGTTCTGCAGCCCACCTGTTGGTGCTTTCACTAAACAGTAGCTACCTGAAGGTAGGTGTTTCTCATCTCCAGTAAATAGCCTAGTGCCTGGCAGGGAGCAGACAGTCAACAAATAATTGTAAGATTTATAAATGAATGAATGAAACTCACGTTGGAATCAGTATCTGGTAGTTCCTTCTCCAAGCACCATGAATGGAGCTTTGTCTGCACAACAGCAGAGAGCAGTCCTGATGAAGATGCGATCCCAGATGAAGGAAATGTCCTTTTCCTCACCTACCACCTCCCTTCCAGCAGGTCGACGAAGGTTAGAATTGAGAATGTTGGTGGGGCCAGATTCCAACATCCAATTTCCTTCGCCTTGTTGAAGTCCCCATGTTCTAGGTTAAAGAAATCTTGTTTTTAGCCAGTTCTTTGGAGTTTCCTGACGTCCCCGCATTTTTTTTTTAAACAGAGCGCTTGCCTGTTGCAAAACCTCTTTGCCTGTTTTTGTTCCCTTTCAGTGGAAACCTCTCTTTGGCGCCAGAACTAAAGTTTCCTCACAGGTTTTGGGTTACAAAGAGTCCTCCTCCAGCCCCGGAGCGTCTCCGCTGGGAACACTGTATTATTTTTTGAAATTGTGACTGTGCAGAATCTGAGACTTGGATGAGGCCACAAAGCCTCCAGATCCAAGAACTGAAAATTCACTTTTAAAATTACGTAGAGGACTTTGGACCCAGATTTTTGTTTGGAGAGCCTGGTTCTTGGAAATGCAGCTGGTATCTCTTGGGATATCTTAAAAAAGCTTTCATGCATAACTTCAGGCGTTTACTTACCAACCGCCTATGCAAAGCCTGCGATAGGGGCTTCGTGGAATACAGAGACTCCCCCCATGTAGCCGGTGCTCCTGCACAGGTAAATTTTCTCATTTGGTGTTCTCCGTAGGCCTCTCAAGATCTGTGCTATTGTGAAACTCTTTTTCACCCCTGATCAAAATCTTCCCTGTGGATGTTTAAGACCATTTCTTGTGGCTCAGTTCTTCCTGGAAAAGAAGACCATCTTTTTTTTGGCCACGCTACACGGTTTGTGGGATCTTACTTCCCCTACCAGAGATCGAACCCGGGCCTGCAGTGGAAGCGCAGAGTCCTAACCACTGGACTGCCAGGGAATTCCCAGAAGACCATCTCTTTACCAGCTTCTGCCTAATCCCCCTCTTTCTGAGATGAAAGGCCTTAATCCAGTCCCTCTGGAGTATTTTCTTTCCCTCCTTTGGTGGTGCCGATGGTGATGGGGGAGGGGTCCGTGGGGAGAATTTACAATCTCAGCCCAGGCTGATGACACATTCTGGGCTGTTAGCACCTGTTTTCCAACCAGATCTGTCGCCTTGGCTGTGATGTCTCAGGGAGAAGTTCTGGGGCTTCCAGCCCGCGATGCGAGGGGTACTGAGGATGGGGCCTGAGCTGGCCCGGCTGGAGACCTCCCCTGCGGGGGCGAGGAAGTGGGGTCATTTGGGGTCTGGGTCCTCTCCAGTCCACAGGGATTGATATCTTTAGGGTGGTCATTCCCCCCAGTCAGGGTGTAATCAGTACTAGCAGTGCTTTCTGGAGAAAGAAGCTCCCAAAAGAAAAATCCGAAGTTGTGTCAACGAGCTGGGTGGAAACAAACATCAGCCCCTCATCAGAGACCCTGCCTCGTCTTCAGTGTGGGAGGATGGACGGGTCCAAGTGGAAGAAGAGTCCGGGAACAGCAGCCGCTCCGCTCGCGGGTGGGCATCGGCCTCAACTGGCAGGACCGCACGCCTGGGGGCAAATGCTCTGCCATCCTCACTGTGGTCCAGGGCAAAGAACCCAGGGACGCACCTCCCCTCTGAAACCCTCTCCTCTGCTTCTGCCAGTCTGCTGGCTCCTGGCACCTCTTCCATCCGACCACGTGTTTCCGTCTCCGTGGGCACCTGGTCCCCCCCATGTTGCAGCCCTGCCCTAGGAGCGAAGGACAGCGTGGGGAGCAGGACTGGACACGTGGTTCAGGGGGCCCAGTGCAAAATGAAAATGTGGGCCCCTGATTCTTAATAATTGAAAAATCGGTAGGAATTTCTGAGAAGGGTGGCGACAGCATAGCATCGAACCAAGCTCGGGGCTCTTCTGAGCGTGGGCTCTGAGCGATGCCTTGACAGGTTGGATTCTGTCTCTGGCCCGTTTCTCCCCGCACTGCGTCCTCTCCCAGCTGCCTCGTTGATTCCTGCAGCTTCCTAGGGGCACTGATGGCCCCCAGAACTTCCACCCAGCCTGGCCCCAAACTCATGCTTCTGGAATGAGTTTGGAAGGCCCATTACCTGAAAATCAACAAGACCGAAAAAAAAAAAAAAAGAATTTATTATCTTGTCCCTCCTCCAGTGTCCTCCAGCTGTCAAAATAAAATGGAAATCCTTCTCTCTCTCATTTCTCACTTTCAGACAAGGATTATGCCATCAGCCTAGTTGCCCGAGTCCTTCTGGCCTCTTCCTTTCCTGAATCCCACCAAGCTCCGTCTAGTTATCTTCTAAACCCATTTCCCTCTGTCTGCCATTCACTCCCTTGTGGTCACTGCCTTGTGTCACGCCCTGTCCTCTCTCGCTTGGGCTGTCACCCAGGTTTTATGACTTGCTTCTGTTTACTCCGCCTCTAATCTTCATCTTCGAATGGCTGCCAGCATGTTTTCTCCCTCAAATCAATCTCCTGCGTAAAAGTAACCCTTGCCTCCCCACTGCCTGCGGTGTGAAGACCAGACCCCTGAGAAGGGCGGGCAGGTCTTCATCGCCTCACCATCCTGCCTCCCCACAATGAGCTCCAGTGTCTCTGGTTGGGACACACTTGGTGTCCCCATCCATCCATCCATCCATCCATCCATTCATCCATCCTTCCTTCCTTCCATCCATCCTTCCACCCATCCATTCTTCCACCCATCCATCCATTCATCCATCCATCCATCCATCCTTCCACCCATCCATCCATCCATCTATCCATCCATCCATCCTTGCATCCATCCTTCCATCCATCCATCCATCCATCCTTCCATCCATCCATCCACCCATCCGTTCTTCCATCCATCCATCCATCCATCCATCCTTCCACCCATCCATCCATTCATCCATCCATCCATCCATCCTTCCACCCATCCATCCATCCATCTATCCATCCATCCATCCTTGCATCCATCCTTCCATCCATCCATCCATCCATCCTTCCATCCATCCATCCACCCATCCGTTCTTCCATCCATCCATCCATCCATCCATCCATCCATCCATCCATCCTTCCACCCATCCATCCATACATCCTTGCATCCATCCATCCATCCATCCATCCATCCATCCACGCACTTGTTTTGAACAATGACCCTCTGCCAGTTCTCTACGAGGCATTTGGAGATGAAGTTGGTGAACTCAAAGAGGTGACAGCTCCGTGGGGAGATCACAGATCATGACAATATCACAGAGTAAGTGCGGAGGTCACAGGTCTGCAGCAAGTGTCACAGAGGACAGAGCGAAGGGATCTGACCCAACCTGGAGGGATTGGAAAGTCAGCCCTCCTGGAGGATTGAACAGTATTAGAAGGATGGACAGGAGGTGGTCGCTCCTTTGTGCCTCTGTGCCTTCTCCCATGCTGTACACTCAGCCTGGGAACAGCAAATGCAAGCCTGCCTACCCCCCCACCCCATCACACTGCCTGGCTGCCTTCAGGACTCAGCTGGCGAGTCACATGTGTGTAGTCCTTCCCCGCCCTCCCCCGCCCCTCCACTGGCTGGACGGCCGAGGCATTTCCTCCTCCACTCATCCACTTTCTCCTCCACCCCCCGGCACTGTCTCGTAACCACTTCTTTACTGATCTTCCCTCCATTTGTGGTGAGGTCCTGAGTCTTAATCATCTTTGTGTCCCCTGAAGTCCAGCACGTACACACACGCACACACACGCTCAACAATATTTGTCAGATGAGTAGCATATCACTTGCGCACAAGTCCGGTTTGACCACAAGCTTCATTCTTAGAGGTGCCGTATTCAGCACAGGGAGATGTGGTCCCACCGCCACTGGCATTGGTCACACCTGGCTAGGGCCCGGTGACACATCGACAAGAGAGACTTTGAAATGCTAAAGCATGTCAAGAGGTGAGGCGGCCTGAACGTGTGTCACATAAGAAACTCTGGAGGGAATTAGAGCTACTTTGCAGAGGAGAGAGTGTAGGGCAGGACTTGATGGTCTCTATAGCTGTTTGAAGAACTGACACAGAGAGAAGGTGTTCGTCATATTTTCTGGGGCTGTGGAATCTACCCAGGATGTAGGTAGAAGGAAGAAAGACACATTTCAGACCCACATAAGGAAACACTTTCTAAGGATAAGAATTATCCAACTGTTGGCCAATTGACCTTGAACTCTCTAATGGACACTTTCAAGGAGATGCAAACCAGCCATCTCTCCAGGGTGCTGTCATGTTTAGGCCTTTCATCCTGGATGGGAAATCAGGCCAGATAACTCCTAAGGTGGTGTACAGACCCAAGATTCTTCAAGTCTAAAATTTTATCTCTACCTCAGGCTCCGTGGTAAGAACGTCACGTTGCATTCAGTCAGGGGGATGGAGAGAATGCACCCTCAGGTTTTGAAGCACTGTGCATTGTCACGCCGACTCCAGTGACTGTTTTACATCTCAGAGGTGCTGAGGTTGGGAGAGGTGAGTCTGCAGGACCAGAGTCTGGGAAGCCGCAAGAGAGTGCATCAGAAGGTGTTTTTCCATGTGCAAGATCGCCTTTCTCCTTGGATTCTCTCAGAGTCTAGTGTGTATGGCTCATGAAATCAGAGCTGGACCAGGAGAAAACCAGTTCGGGGACTCAGACTAAGACAAGAATCTGTGAATACCCCTAATCCCGCCTTATACAGGGAGTATTATGCACTTGCTGGGCAGCTGTAACCAAGCGCCACAAGCTGTGGGGCTTAAACAACAGAAATTATTCTCTCCCAGTCCTGGAGGCTGGAGGTCCAACATCAAGGAGTCAGCAGGGCTGGTTCCTCCTGAGGCTGCTCTCCTGGGTACGTAGATGGCCGTCTTCTCCCTGTGTCCTCACGTGATTGTCCAACTGTGTCCAAATTTACCCATCTTGGGAATTCCCTGGCAGTCCAGTGGTTAGGACTCTGCACTCTCGCTGCCCTGGCCCGGGTTCAGTCCCTGGTCAGGGAAGTGAGATCCCACAAGCCATGTGGCATGGTCAAAAAAATAATAATAATGAAATAAATAAAAACTGAAAAAACCCTCCACAAATTTCCCCTTCTTAGAAGGACGTCAGTAATAGTGGGTTGGGACCCAACCTAATGGCCTCACTCTAACTTGACTGCCTCCATAATGACTCTATCCCCAAATAAGGTCACACCCTGAGGTTCTGGGGGTCAAGACTCCAACATATGGACTTTGGGGGACATAATTCAACCCATGAGGACATGAGTCTCTTATGATTGCCCATCATCACCCCATGATGTGAGCCTGGGGGGAGGCAGGGTTCTCCCACAACAGAAGCTTGGAGGCCCAGATATTCCCGAGCTCCTCTCTCCAGTGACAAAGGCCTCGGCCCAGCTTTGGCCAGAGGGATGCCTGCTCAGCACTGCAAACTGATTGGCATCTACTGTCACAAAGACGTGGGCCACGGAGCAACTGGGCCCGTGAGCCACAACTACTGAGCCTGTGCGTCTGGAGCCTGTGCTCCCCAACAAGAGAGGCCGCGATAGTGAGAGGCCCGCGCACCGCGATGAAGAGTGGCCCCCGCTCACCGCAACTAGAGAAAGCCCTCGCACAGAAACGAAGACCCAACACAGCCAAAAATAAATAAATAAATTTAAAAAAAAAAAAAAAAAAAAAAAAAAAAAAAGACGTGGGCCAGGGCAGAACTCTCTCCTGGTGATGGCGGCCTCCTCCATTTCCTTGGGGCAGCAGGTGCCCCACACTGCATTGCCCTCCAGTGCCCGGGCAAGGGCGGGGGGCCACGCGGTGAGGACCCCATGCAGGGCCCAGGGCTGTGGAAGGCTTGACAACACTCCCTCTGCAGCCATCCAGGCGCTGGCACAGCGGCTCTCATGGCTCCCTCAACACCGGCTGATGTCTGTGTTCTCTCTGCGTCCTGGCTGCCCACACCCTGCCCAGCACCTGTTCCCACTTGCAGGCCCTTCCCATCAACGTGCCTTTCGCAGCTCTGCTGCAGCCTCAAGACTTCTGCAAGGTCAGGCTGCCGTCAGTCTCAGGCTGCTTGCTCCGAGAAGCTTCTCTGTGATGGTGGGAAGGATGCTGGCTCTGGAGCTGGTCAGACCCAGGTTCAAACTCTGATTTACTAGATGCATGATTTTGGGGACGCTATTTAGACCCCTGAGGCCTCAATCTTCTCTAAAATGGGCTCATTAAAGCAGCTGCCACACTTGCTTGTTTTGAGGATTTAAGGAGCTGATAATGCAATGCCTGGTGAGCAGTTCACACGGTCTGGTCCCGGCATGGAAGCCTGCCCTCAGTGAGACCTGAACATCTATCCTGGGAGCCCTCCAAACCAGCCTGCAGGGCACGTGATGGACGAGAGATGGGTCAGCTCGGTGTCCAGGGAGATGAGCTTTACCCACGGGCTGGCAGCGTTGCACGAGGTCCGTTTCC
Organism: Balaenoptera ricei; assembly: GCF_028023285.1. Lineage (NCBI taxonomy): Eukaryota > Metazoa > Chordata > Mammalia > Artiodactyla > Balaenopteridae > Balaenoptera > Balaenoptera ricei. Next base: position 26,191,726 of record NC_082640.1, read on the forward strand.
CCGTGGCGGGTGGGGGAGGGCGGGGTCCCTCCACCGATGCTCAGCTATCCCAGGCCTGCAGAGCAGCTCCAGGTGATCAGCCAGGACAGCCTGGGCCCACCTGAGGCTAGACTCCAGATGCCACCCCTCCTTCTGCACCGAGGGCCTGGCTCCTTCCCGTCCCTGGAGATTCTGAGGCCATTAGAAAGGTGGGAAGACTGGAGAAGGTGCTTAGGGGACAGTGCGAGATTCCTTCACTGACTGTCCCCACGGGTACTGTCTCCCCAGGCATGGAAACCCACCATCCTTTCCAGGTTAACTCAAGCGCGTCTCCCAAGACTAGCCCCTGACGTTTCCGTTCCCCATACTTGGAGGAAGGTGCCCCAGCCCCCCAGCCCCTGGCACCTGATCAGAGGGCCAGGGGAGGTCTTTAACCGGTTGCTTCCCCTCTGGGTGGGGGGACGGGGTGTCCGGGCACCTGTCTGAGAACCTGGTTGCTATAGAAACAACCACACAAAAAGCAGGATGGTGGGGAGGTTGGCAGGTGAGTTGGGCCCAGACCTTTTTCAGAGACAGGTTTTTTTTTTTTGCTTTGTTTTTTGGTGGAGAAACACATCTTGTATTCCTCATTCATATTCATCGTGGGCAGTCTCCACCCCACACGTGAGTTTTAATTTTACATTTCTCCAGGGGAACAACGGAGTCATTTTTAGCCGGCTGATTCGGGGAGCCTTTGAGCGGCCCCTGGAATCCGCAAGGATCAACAGGAGCCTGCGGGGCTGAGCTGTGTTTGATTTAAAATTGGAAACAGGAGGCAGAAGAGTGGCTTTATATAGCCTGGGAGGTCCAGGAGCCCTGCACTGATTTATGACAGGCCTGCCGAAAGCACATGGAAGCCGAGGTAATATTTATAAATTCCTTCCCCAAGGGTGGATGGAATGTTCTGAGCTGCAGTCAGAAAGCACCTTTTTGGGGGATGAAGGGAGGTTAAGTCCAGTTATTCGCGGAGTGAAAGGAAAAGGGAACTTGAGCATGGAGGGGCTGCTCCAAGTCTGTTCTGGAAACACGGGCTGCTCTGCAGGCCTGGGCTCCTCGCTCAGGTCCTCAGGGCCCCCCTCCCCCCGGCCCCGTCCTACTCAACGAGGCCAAGGACCTACACCTGGCAATTGCAGTGACTGCACTTTACCAACAAAACGTCTGTCTAGGTGTCTGAGGACAGGACAAGTCCTGGCGCTGTGCGGAGGGAAAAGGAAAAGAAGATGGAGCGGGGCGGGGCGGTGGGGCGGGAAGGGGGAGAGGAGGCTGAAGACAGACGCGGGTGTGGCCCAGGAGCCCAAGTCCCTGGCCGAGGCCCAGGTGTGACGATGGGACACCCGGAGTGGGAGTGGCCGGTGGCCGGCACGCAGGTGGGCACTGTGAGGGGTTCGCCTGGCTGTCGGCCACCGTGAAGGACTTGCAGCCACTGCAGTTTGGACACACCGACCAAGGCAGGGGACCCCCCGGATTCAGAGAGTGCCACCCTGTGTGCCCCTTGGGCTTGCATCCCTGTCCCTAACCTAGCAGTTTGGGAGAGCGGCCAGCCATGTGGCCGAGCTGGCTGATGGCCTTGATTGAATGAGAAAGGACAACAGAAAACATTAAAAAAAATTGTGTCAGGAAAGTAAAACCCAGGGGGGCACATTCAGCTCTGTGGTCCCCTCAGCCTTGGTGCCTGATTCCCATCTGCACGCAGAAGGGAGGCCCGTGTATCACTAACCTGTGTGTGCCGGTCCCCCATGGGGTGCACTCCTCCCAATGCTCAGGGTCACGAGAGCCAAGCTGGAAACAGCAGGCGGTGGTCTGAGGGGCTCTGCTGTCTCTAGGGACGGGGGAGAAACTGTCATCTTGGTTCCAGTCTGCCCAGACCCCTCATCCGCAGCCTGGTTCCTGGGTGTCACCGGCACACCCACGGGAGGGACAGGAGGTCTTCCCAACACCAGCTGCATTCCTGCCCTGGCCCCAGGGGTTCTCCACGACAGGTTCTAAAGCTTGTTAAATGCAGGCAGGGTGGTTCCGGTGTGATGCCAGGAGGCTGGACAGAGACGCAGAAAGACACCTCACCCTTTCCAGCTTAAGTGCTGGCAGGCACGCAGGTCCCCATACTTCAGGGCACCCACTAGGACAGAGGGGATTGAATGCCAGCTCCCCAGCCAGGCCCACACTGGCAACTGCAGACCCGTGGACACTGTGCAGGGAGACCTGGAACCCCCCCTTCCTTACCTCTGCTTCTTTCCCTCCTGCAGCACTGAGCACACGTCCCATGAAAAACACAAGGTCCCTGGGGATGACGTCAGTGCTTCTTTTGGCAGATGGGACCATGATGCACATCTGAGCCTCTGAGGTGACAGCGGGCTTGGCTCTCTGCTCATGGCACTGGGGCAGCCACGTCCATGGCACCTAGACGTTCCGTCCGCTCTTCCGGGCTTGCTCCCAAGCCTGCACCTGCAGGAGTTCAGCCATCCCCGACTGTTGAGGCTGCGGGAGGTTGAGCCCAAAGAGGCCGAGCCTGCAAGGCCCCGCGGTCAGAGCACCAGTTCCTCCTCCTGCACGAAGGGGGCTCTGCAGCTGCCCCGCCGGGGCCAGTTCCCAAACGAGACCCCGGCTCTTCCCTTGGACTGTTCCGAGGGGTGGAAATACAGAGTGTTGGTGCTGGAAGGATGATAGCAATGGTAGCTGTCATTTATTAAGCACCTACAGCATGCCAGGCATGCTAAGATGATTTCTGATCCTCAAGTGCTGGAGGAGGTGCGATTCTCATCATCAGGTCACGGTGGAGGCCACGGAGCTCTGGGGAGGCTGTGAGTGAGATCAGGGGCACAGACCTGCATCCAACTCCAGCTCTGCCCCTTACCAGCTGTGGGACAGGCTGCTTTCTTAAGCTCTCGGGGTCTCGGCTTCCTCACCTGTAGATGGGGAAGCTGCAAAGGGTGGTCCCCCGTAGGGTGGTAGTGAGTCACTGCACAGGCAGTGTGCTCACAGCAGGGCCCGGCGCCCAGGAAGGGCTGCCAGAGTGTCAGCTGTCACCACGGGGAGGACGAGTGATTTGGGCCCAGTCGGCAGGGCAGCAATAACTACAATCCCAGTCTGTCCGGCCCCAGAGCCCGTGCTCTTCCCTTTACATATAAGGAAACGTGCATGGTGGGGAGGGTGTCAGGAAAGAGGACTTGTCAAGATGGGCCAGCTGCTCTGTGACTGTCCCAGGGCTGGCAGCCCTCTCTGATGACCCCAGCTGTAGTGTCCACCCCACGAGAACACTGAAATAATCTCTGACAAGCCCCTTCGGCCTTTGGGTTATCTGATGCCACCTCTGGGAGCCAGGGTTTAATGCGGGAAGCACTGTCTCTTGCTTTTGCACCACACGGGCCCTCTCCAGCCCTCACTTTCCTCAAACCGCACTTCCCAACAACTCGATCATGAATGTAAGAAATCCATGAACACAGACCAGCGTTCCTTCCCCACCATAATCGACTCAGATCTTAGGAGCTCTACATGGATTTTTAACCACCCTTTGCTGCCAACTTCTCCATTTTATTTGAAATAAATACTCAAGATTTACCTTGCCTAGACTCCTCTCTGTTCGCTACGCCCATCAATACAAGATTTCACCGCACTTCCAAAAAGCGCAAAAAGAGAGATTCCTGCCTCTTTTAAACCCTGGACTTAACAAGGATCATTTCCGTTGGAACCAGAGAAAAACAGACGCTTTCTTTATTCCCCTGTGGCCTCTCTCTCCCTTTCAAATTTCCCTCCAAGAAGGTGAATACAAACGTGTTACAACTGACTCCCAGCTTTAAGAGACAAATCACCGCAGTTTGGCACAGAGACAGAAGGGAACAAGGGAGCGCAGGGGAATGGGGGGCGGGGAAGGGAGGTGGTGTTTCTCAGGAGGCCAGGCCCTGGTTGTCAGCCTCCAAGAGCGCCCCTCGCCCCAGGGCCCTGGTCCCTCCCTCCGCCCGAATCCACAGCAGATGGAGGTGCCCGGTGCGCTTTAGGGATCCCACGTGGAGGGCCCCCGGAGGTCACACCGCGCCCTCCCTGGGGCATGAGCGGCCAGTGAGGCTGTGACCGTCCTCCTGCTCTGGTCGGTGCACAGGGACGTCCCTGAGCTTCTGCTCCCGAGGGATGTAACATCTGGGGTTTGCTGGGCTTGGGAGCGGCCTGTGTCATCCTGGGCAAGGAGAAGGTGGGGATGTAGGCAGGAGTGAGGAGAGGAAAGGGGGGCAGACAGCTGGATCAGGTCAACCAGCGGAGAAGGAGCAGTGCCCGGAGGGGCGGGGGGAATGGAGGCAGGTCCTCCAGCGCCACGCACGGAGGGCGGACACCCTGGGTGGGGGTGGGGTAGGGGGCTGCGGCCTCCCTTGGAGACCAGCAAGCGCACGAACTCCTCGTGGTGCACCAGCTCGTCCCCGTCCACGTCCGCCGCCCGGATCATCTCGTCCACCTCCTGGTCGCTCGGCTTCTCGCCCAGCCGGGTTATCACGTGCCGCAGCTCGGCCGCGCCCATCAGGCCGTGGCCGTCCTTGCCGAAGACGCAGAAGGCCTCCCGGATCTGGTCCTCGGCGTCCCTGCCCGTCACCTTCCGGGCCATTAGGCCCAGGAACTCAGGGAAGCCCACGGTGCTGCTGCCGTCGCGGTCCAGCTCGCCCACCAGGTCCCGGGGCTCGGCCTTAGTGGGGTTCTGGCCCGGCGACCGCAGGACGGTGCCCAGCTCCCGCGTGCTGATGGCGCCATCCCCGTCCTCATCGAACAGGGAGAAGGCCTCCTTGAACTCGGCCACCTGCTCCTCGGTAAGCTGCTCGGCCCTGACTGTTGCGGGGAGGCGGTCCTGCACACGGACGTGGCCGGGCGCCGGGAGGCGGCCGGGTGCGGGGCCGGCGGCTGACGCTCTGGCCCCGGCTTGACTTGCTGGCGCCGAAGAAGGAGCCGGGATGTCCCTCACTGTGCACGCTCCCCGCCCTGCGGTTGCCTGAAGTCCGGGTCCTGTTGGAACAGGAGTCCAGGCCCAGGCAGCGGGCCGGCCGGCTAGTTGCACTGACGCCAGCAGCTCTGGGAAAGGCCGGGCCCTCCTCCCCACCGCCCAGAGCCGCTGGGACCAGTGGGGACACCTCCAGAGAGGCTGGTAGACAGCCTCTAGAGAGATGAGTTCTGGGTTTGCCTACGGGAATCCCAACCCCCCCAGTCTTCACACCCTGCACTCAGTAAAACCACCGGCTCTGAGCTCTTTCCTGCCTGCAGCTGAGGCTTTTAGCAGGAGGAAGAACAGACGTTGTCTTTGCCTGAAAGTAACTCCCTTTCCTTTTCTTTGGCTTACAAAGTCTGAAAACCTTATGATTCCCAAGAGGGTTTTCAGAGGAGGAGAAAAGAAAAATATTTTTTCTTCAGATAGAAGCAGGCTGTCCCCAGGTCCTCCAGAGGCTCATGTGTATTCCACCCACAACACAGCTAGTTAGCGAGGAAACTAACAGAAACACGCAAGATAATGAGATACTTTCAACAAATGCTATCAAGGAAATAAAGGGTGGTGATGGAGAGCCTGTGGGGAGGTTACTTCTGCAGCGATGGTCGTGGAAGTCTTCTCTGCAGAGGTGGCACCCGAGGGTGACCTGAGGGGGAGAAAGGGCCTTCCAGGCGGAGGCCAACAGGTTCCAGGTCCAAAGGTGGGAGAGGCTCGGTGTGGCCAAGGGACAGAAAAGAGGCCGGTGCAGCTGCAGCCCAGGGTGAAGGGGAGAAAGCAGGAGATGAGGAAGGGCAGACAAGCGAGGTTTGTCAGAGGCGAGAGGGATTCACGTTAATTCTCCGATCCATGGGAACCCCTGCACATTTTAGCAAGGCCATGTCTGAAAGTCTGAGCTTCTGGTTTCGGGAATAGGAATGGACAGAGCTGAAGAAAGGGGTGTTTTTAAGAGGCGGTTCTCGAGAAGGTGAAGTGGGATGCCCACCAGGCACACACGCTCAGAGCTCGACTCCCAGGAAGCCTGGGGAAGGACCAGCCAGAGTGAGAAGAGGTGGCTTTGCCTATGGGAATCCATGCAAATCCAAAGTGGTGAGACCCAGAGGAGCCAACAAAGGACTGAAGGAGAAGAACGAGGCCGATGCTGCCCGACTTCGAAACTTACTGTCAAGCTGCAGTGATCCAGACAGTGTGGTGCTGGCTGGAGAGCAGACGAGTAGATCAGTGTAACAGAATAGGGAACCTCAAGAGAGTCACCTGAGCTTTGACAATGGAGCAAAGACGGTCTCTTCAACAAATGGTGCTGGAACAACTGGACGTCCACCTGAAAAAAAAAAAAAAAAAAAAGAATCTGGGCACAGACCTTATACCCATCACAAGTAACTAAATGGACCATAGACCTAAATGTAAACACAAAACTAGAAAACTCCTAAAAGATAACGTAGGGGAAAATCTGGATGACCTTGGGTTTGGTGATGATACAAACCCAAGGTTTGTAGTTTGAGTTTGGGTTGGGTTTAGATGATGATCTGTGAAAGAAAGAAATGACAAACTGAATGCTTTAGTCCGAATGTGTCTCCCCTCAAATTCACATGTTGGGGGGACGTATTCATGAAATGCTGCAAGGGCAGGAGGAGAAGCACTGGACAGAGGCGTGTAGCTGACAGCGTCCTAGGGAACCAAGGGCCAGCATCACGATGAAACTCGGGCCTGACACTGTCCCGCTGCTGGACTGCGTCCTGCCTCACCTACGAAGGGTAAGTGGACAACAGGTTTATGAAGGTTTCTGGGTCATGGCCTGTGTTCTTCAAAAAGACATTGAAAGGGAGCTCAGTGAGGGTTTTAAACAGAGCTGCTCATGACTCACAAGGCACAGGGCTGTGACAACTAAATTGTTGCAACTCGCTGGTTAGGAAACTATGACAGAGGGAATGTTTTTCATTTCCTAGGCTTCTGTATTCTCCCCCTGCGGCCTCTCAGTGCACTGATTCCTTTCCCTACAGCATATACTTGTGGTCTTAGGACCCATTTAAACATTTCAAAATTACTGGGGACTCTAAAGAGCTTTTTAAAATGTCTGTCAATATTTACTGGGTTTGAAATTAAAACTAATAAAATTTTAAAATATTTAAATATATTTTTATGTATTTATAACTTTTAAAAAACAAATAAAAAACCCATTACATGTCAACACAAATAACGTAGTTTTATAAAAAAATTAATTATACTGTATAAAAAAATAAGAGTGAGGCTTCCCTGGTGGTGCAGTGGTTGGGAGTCTGCCTGCCAATGCAGGGGACACGGGTTCGAGCCCTGGTCTGGGAAGATCCCACATGCCGCGGAGCAGCTGGGCCCGTGAGCCACAGTTACTGAGCCTGCGCGTCTGGAGCCTGTGCTCCGCAATAAGAGAGGCCGCAATAGTGAGAGGCCTGCGTACCGCGATGAAGAGTGGCCCCTGCTTGCCATAACTGGAGAAAGCCCTCGCACAGAAACGAAGACCCAACACAGCCATAAATAAATAAATAAATAAATAAATAAAATTTAAAAGTTAAAAAAAAAAAAAAGTGGTACCTAAAAACATAATTTTGCAAACCTCTTTAATGCCTGGCTTTATAAAACATGTCTGCTTTTGCACTTGATCTGTGGGAAGATGTTTTGATTTGAAGTGCATGATAATCCAGCTTCACACAGCTATGCACAGCTGGCAAAGGAGAGAGCATTTAATGACCCTTTCAGGTAACTGTGGTTATTCTTCTTTGATACCATATCAAAACTTGTCAGGCGGTAGCTTCTTTAAGGTTGGTTGTAGTGTGAACTCTGAAACCATGCCAATGAACTTTTCATCCGGTTACATTAAAATCCATTGGTCACTCCTGTGCTTTGAATGGATCTTTTACCCATGCATGATTCTGTGATGCTATGCATTGGTCATTTGGAAAATACTGATTTACTGAGTTCTGCAGATCTTCTGAATGTTGAATCATTGTATGTATAATTTTAAAAAATCACATTCATTAATATTACCACCAATCCCATTAGAAAAGTCTTTAAGTACTGGGAAGTCTCAAGCTCACAGTGGCAAATACAAAATCTAGAAAGTTCTAATTTTCATTTGGACGCTGAAATTTTATTATTGCAACAAATACTGTCAGTTATTTTCCTTGAAGTGCCAGGCTCACTTCATCGCTTTTTGAGAAAATGCCAAATACCAAGTCTTAGTAACCATAGATTGTCTATCAGCTGTTCTTTCCCAAAAACTGGTGTTCCATAAAAAAAGCTTACCTTGTGACTTATGTATGCACACAAGTGCTTTTCTTACAACAAATCATACTAGACTACTCAGCAGAGTATTAAGGATGTGCAGGCAAGGGTTGAAATAATAATTTTACTACTTCTGCAAGAACGTTCTTAAATGAAGCTGGCTTTTTAAAAACTTGAGACCATGTGGTGGTGAAGACTATAATGCCTGCTGGTACAGGAGCCTTGATTTTTGCTAAGGGGCTGGTGATTTCACCCACCAGGGCTCTGAGCTCAGTGCAAAAAGCTGACACGGTGAAAGTGGCAAATTGTGTCTGGTATTATGAGAATAGTTGTGACCACCCAGGCTCTTGAAAGGGTACTGGGGACACCCTCCCCTCAAATGGATCCATGGAACACACTTGGAGGACCACAGTGGTAGAGTTGAGAATCAGGAGTGACCCCGGTGTAGAACTGCCTGGGCTGGAGGTGAGAGGCACCGAGGATGCTGGGATCCTGGTGGGGACGGCGGGGTTGGCTTTACAGAGTATAGTGTTAATAAGGACCTCAACAGACCCACAACGAGGGGACGGCCTGCTGCAGCTACTTCCTTAGAAGAGCAGATGACCCAAGGTGTTGCCTTCCCCCCTGAACTGGTGCTATCATAGCTTTTGTTAAACAGAATTTGTGCCTCTCCTGCTGGGCGCTATAGAGGAAGATAAAGATTGGGATGCCTAGTCTTTTCAACCAGCTCCATTCCTGTGCCCTCCTAGAATGGGTGTGGCCGCGGGCCTCTCTCTCTCCTTCTCTCTCTCCCTCTTTCTCTCCCACCCTCCATTTCCATACAGCCACTCACCAGCCCTAACATTTACTTATCTACTTCCTTTCCCCCCAGTAAAATACAAACACCTTGTCTTAGTGTTATCAGGTTGCCATGACAACATGCCACCCCCTGGGGGGCTTGTTAACAGCAGAAACTTATTGCTCACAGTCTTGGAGGCAGGGAGTCTGAGGCCCAGGGGCAGCCTGGTGGGGGGAGGGCCCTCTTCCAGGTTGCAGACTTCTTGTGTCCTCCATCACTGGATGGAAAGGACCTGGGCTCTCTCTGGACTCTCTTTAAGGTCACTAATCCCATTGATGGAGGATCCTCTCTCGTGAACTCATCACCTCCCAAAGGCCCCACCAACTAATACCATCACCTTGGGGGTTAGGATTTCCACATCTGAATTTGGCAGGGGCACAAACACTCAGAGCATAGTACACCTTTCCAGTGGAATATTTATGGGTCAACTGCCTGTTCATTGGGCAGTTACTCTGTGGCAAGTGTGTATCAGGCACTTTCATTCCTATTGTCTCGTGTCTCCACGTTACAGATGAAGGATGTGAGAATTAGCAAATGCGTGAAGGTCAGATGACCAGCAGGCTGAAAACTCAGGAACTAGACCTTCCAATTCCTACAGCTCCCTGCCTGTGGCTGTTTTCTTCGCGGTTCTCTCCAACTCGGTCTTAGACCTTCTTACTCGGCACCTGGAAAACCCACTCGGGAGGCGGGGGACTCACACGCAGTAGGTATCCTCCGTTGCGGGAAATGTTGGGACACACCTGCTGATGCAGAGCCCTCCTGCCAAGCTCCTTGGGGATCCACCTGCCAACTGAGCCCCTGCATTTGATGTTTGGAAAGACCCTCAAAGTTAACATGACAAAGTGGAGCCGTTGGTCCTCACCTGAACCTGCTTCCCCTCAATCTCCCCATCTCTTAAAAAGAACCCATCCAGTTGTTCAGAACCAAACCCAGAGCCACATCTAATTCCTCCCTTTCTCTCACACCTCATACCCCATCTTTCAGCTTCACCTCGACACATCCTCTGCGCCAGGCTGCATCATCTCCAGGCAGGACCACGGCCACAGCCTCGTAGCGGGTCTCCCTTTTTGTGGTATTCTTCAGTGATGTCATTTTCTGCTGAAACGCTATAATGGGCTTTCTTTGGATTTCAGTAGAATCCAAACTCCCTATGGTGGCCCTCTTGGCCACATCACTGCCCTCCTCGCCAACACTCTGCTCCAAGCACACTGGCCTACTTTCTGCTCCTTGAACGCTCCCATCCCGATCTCCACCTTGGTATCTTTGCATGAGCTGCTCCATCTGCCTGGACACTCTGTCCCCGACCTTCAAGTGGCCACTCCTTCTTGTCACTTCAGTCGAAAGTCAAATATCACTTCATTGCCAAGCCTTCCCCAACCACCCACTTCTAATTAACCACCCTCCTCCACCTCATCCCTTCTGCTTTATTCTTCTCTTTTATTTTCTTCATAACTTTTACTTCTACATTGATCTTGTCTGTGGACCTGCTTCCTTTCTGTTTCTTCCCATGTAATTTTCACCAGAGGCAAGTCTGCTTCTGGTTTCTTCCCCTGCCAAGCCCTCTGCGGTAGGATGGCCCCCACGCCCAGGAGATACTTGCTGAATGAACAGAGTACAGGAGGGTCAGCCTTGCCTCCACCTGCAGGAGGATTGGACCCGTGTCTCTCTTCAAGCCCTTCCCTCTGGTTCAAACCCCATGGGGTGCCTCAAATGCTCTTGCCCAGGTGCCCACTTTATCCACTGTGTGGTCTGTCATCTCTCCTTACTGTTCGCAGGTTTGCTGAGTGCCTCTGTGGGGATGGGTGACCTCTGCGTTGACCCCTGGGAGCAGCTGCTGATGCTTTACCCTCTGTACCTCCACCTGTGGCTTCTCCCCAGTTTCACACCCCTGCACTGACGCTAGAAAGGTGCACCCCGCCCCCATGCACACAGTCGTGCTGTCTGGGCCTCAGGAGGATGGACTTACCTCCCAACTCCCTGCAAGCCGTCTGGTACCTAGCACTTTTATCTGACTTGCTCTTTATTATGGGATGCTGGCCCGGCTCCTTAGAGAGGCCCGAGCACAGTCAGGGTGATGAGGCCTGGGAGATCCAGCGGAGACTGGACTTCTCCCCTCAAAGCCGAATGTCCGACTGGCGTGAATCTAGAGGGACCAGGCAGAGGGAGGGCTCAGGATGGAGGTGGGAGAGGGTCCTGGGAAGTGGAGCGTGGCCCAAGGACCTGGGGTAGGGCCTCCACCTTCTCCCCTGTGGCTTTAGGGACAATCTGGGAAACTCCCAATAGCTCCTCGGAGTCTCCCCGATTCCAACCCACTCTTCTCAGGGAGAGTGCAGGGCTATCCCTCGTCTCAGGCTGTCTTTGGGGTGTTTGGTCTCAGCAGCTAAATTTCCTAGCTCTGACTTTCCATCCCTAAATCTCCCAGAAATGATGAGACACGCCTGGGATTGCAGGGGGCATGCAGCTTGCATTGCTGTTCTGGAATCTTTGCAGTTCACAGTCTAAGAAGCAACAAGACTGACAAAGACAAACACGGGACATGGTGATGAGACACCGAGAGCCGAGTTCAAGCTCACCTGGGGACAGCGGTGGCCTCTGAACCGCGCACGTAGTCTTGACCAGCTCCTTCTGCTGCTTCTTACTTTCCAAGGCCGGGAGGGGCTGGTGACGCTTTGCTCTACTTTCCGACTTATACTGACCACGGGAAAAGCAACACTTTCTTAGTCACGCTCGTTGCCAGCAGAGGGTCTTCTCAGCTGCGGGGATTGGGGGGCTCCTTCTGTGGGAACCAGGGGGCCTGGGCCGTTCTTTCTCACCTCCCACCGAAGGCCGTTCCAGCCTCAGAGCCTGAGCCAGCTCTGGGAATGACGTTTGCTCAGCCTTGGTCTTGTGTGAATCATCAAGATTCCTCCAGGCCTGTGTCGGGCTGGGCTGCAGTTTCAGTTCAGGGAGGAGACCGTTGATCTGGATCGGGGCTGTGCATCGTTGAACTGAAGTCTGACAAATAACCAGGTACGTCATCTTCCAGGACACAGGCACTGCCTTGTGCCTCCTGCTCAGGGATCATACGCTGCCGGGTGGTTTGCCTTTACGATTTGAGGCCTCGCCTGCAGAATGAAGTCCACCGAGTGTGGAGGAAGCCAAAGGCCTAGATTGTTCTGAGCGTTTCCTGGGTCTTCCTGGGTTGGCGGGTCCTCCTGGCAGGTCCTGCTGCTTTCTCCAGGTGTCTGGTCTTCAAGTCCGCCTCCAGGGTACCCCCCGGGGCCCCACCTGCCTTTAATCCTTCCACCTGCACCCTCAGTGTCTCTGGGGGCCTCATCATGCTTTCATGCCCAAGGCGACACAGGGACATAAAGTGGCCTGTGTTTAACTGCTGAGAGCCACTTTGAGTAACTCAGGATTAAACCATCACCCAAAACCAAAGCACATCAGTGCTAAATCTCACAATAAAAGTAGCCAAACAAGTCAAAGTCTGCTTTCCTGGGAAAAGGACGATGTTTCGTGATTTCCTGAGGGCTCAGTAATTTTTCCCAAGTAGCTCGTCCTGCAGTGACTCACTGCCTGCCCTGTCCGTGGGCAGGGGAAGGGGTTCCGGGCTGGCCTTGGGGCAGAGGCCAGAGGACAGCAGGCTGGAGGGGCCAGGGCTCACGTGTATGACCCGCCCGCCTTTCAAAGTTATATCTGATGTTTTGAAAAAAATTGACAAACCGAAACTATTACAGGGACTGATGTTGCTGAGGGGCTAGAACTCCGTGCTACAAATCTTTTGATATCAAGACGCACTTGGTAAGTGGCTGAGGAGGCCCGTCTGTTCCTCTAAGTCCTCATCACCACGGGGTGGTGGTGGTGGTGCTAATTACATTGAGGAGACCAAGCTGCTCTCCCCCGAGGGGTCAGGGACTCACTAACAGGCGGGAAAGGCGTTGGTTCCAAGTTCCAAGCCTTTGTAGTTCACGCTGGTGATGAAAACCTTTGTGTTTAATACAGGAAGATGCGTGGGCGCGCGCGCATGCGCGAGGACATGCACGCGGCTCAAGTCTTCATGCGTGAATGCGTGTACCTGCTGGTGAGCCCGTGAGGTGTGGAGGAAGCAGGAGGCTTGGGGCGTGAGCTGGGCACCTGGACAAGCCCTCAGAAGGAGCAAAGCGGCTTGGAAAAGCACAGTTCCAGCTCCCTTTGAGGTCATTCATCCAGTGGATTTGAACTTGGTCTCGGAGATCCTTGGACTCTGCAGAGGTCCTTCCAGAGACGCCAAGGAAGCAGGAGAAGGTGAAACGGAGCAACTCGATTTCCTTCCTTTCCCCACCGCCAAGCAGGAAAGTCTGCTTTTAACCGCTTCATCTGTGTTGGGCAAATTGCGGCTCTCGTGGTTCATGGTCCTCACCTGTAACCTGGGCTCAGCGTGGCCCAGGGCACTGTGCATCAACGCGTGGAAGGTTCAGGAGGGTAGCTGGAACAGTAAGAGCCCAATGAATATTAACGATTATCTGTCATACGAATAAGATTTCATTTGCAACGTGGCTCGCCTGCTAATGAAATTCTGAAAGCTACCATCCAGTGCAACACCCTCATTTTCAGACATTGTAACCCATCAAATGTGAGCAGTTACCCAGGTCTGTACTACTGCTTAGTGAGGGACAAAAATGGGCCTCACAGTAGGATCTCCTGGCTCCAAGGCAGGTCCTCTTTGTGCTGCCCAGGACGGCTGTCCTTGGGGAATGGACCCGAAGGCATTTGCAGCTGCAGAGGGAATCTCTCTCCAGCCCCAGTCTCCCTGGAGGAAGGGAGAGTGTCTGGTCACTGCAGGCTCTCGAGGTCCAGCTTGGCTCCAGCACATCTGTTGAATGGATGACAAAGGCTCTGACCAAGGTCACACGGCTGGGTGGAGGCTGCGCTGGGATAGAACTCAGGTCTCCCGGGACGAGTGACCGACCAGAATTGGGTGAAGGCGGGGGTGGGGGGGCGGGCTTGGTGCCACACGTGGCCTGTGTGATGGGGAGGATGGGGCGAGAGGGCCTATGACGCTGTGTCATCAACTGTGTGGTCCCAGAATCCCAGGGAGAACCAAGGTCCAGTCCCGGCTCTGAGAGCCACCAACAGAAAGCCCTCCATGTGCCCGCCTGGGGACATTGAGACAGGAGGGGTGAGCTCAGTGCAGGGTCTGTCTGGGGACCTGACATCCCACCCTCAATACCCCATCCATCCTCCATTTCCTCACCCAGACCACAGGCTTCGTGCCTGATCTGAGTTTTTGGGAGAGAAGGGACTAAAAGCTGGAATCGCTATTTTCGCTAGTGGGGCGCTAGCAGAACCAATATTTGTGTGGTCTCTGTAACCAATGGATGCAGGAGAGACGGGCCTCCTGGCATCTGGGAAAGCTGGCTGCTCTGTGGTCGGCTCTGGAGAGCATCCCGGGGCCTGGGCAGCCCCTGACCCCTAGACCTGACAGGGTGAAGGCCAAGGCAGCCTTTCGGAGGGAAGCCTCGGGAGAGAAGACCCTGGGCAGGCACTGTTTTCATTCCAGAAAGGACATGGATGATGCATGACACGTGAAGTGCTGGGGAAGGGGAGGGTGTCCTGGGCTGGGCGGGGGAGCTCTTCATGGTGGCCAGTAAGAGAAAGGGCCCCCCAGGCTGTGCCCCAATCCACCCAACACCTTACTAAAAATGAAACAGGGGATTCCAAAACTGTGGCTTCTAGATACAAATAAAGTCCACTTGGAGGAAGGAATTGCAAATGCATCTCAGGGGGAAGTGGTGTAGCTTGAGGAAACAAACAAACAAAATGACTGTGAGCCCAATATTTAGAATTGGTTTAGAGCACTTTTCACTGTAAATGATAACAGCTTGGAATATACTCCAAGGGAATGGGCCAGCATAAATGACAGGCTCTACTAGCAAGAAAAAAAGAGAGAATCACATAACAGCAAACACCTGCCTTTTCTGATCCTGCACGCTGTGGAATCAAGCAGGAGAGTCAAGCCAGGATCTGGGGGAGGGCGTGGAGGGCAGGACAAGGAGAACTCCTGCCAGAACAGAACAGAAGGATGTTAAAATTGTAATAAAACAGAGGATCAAGGAAGGAGAAAAAGCTCCACTCTCTTTTCAAGATGCCAGAAAGTGGTCAGGCATGCTTTTAAAAAGTGAAGAAAGCTCTTAAAGGAAAGTTAAAGGCTAGAGATCTTCAAAAAACCTGCATTGTTTCCACCTGTTCAGCAAGCACAGCCATTACTAACACGGGTGAAGAAATTGGAATAAAATTAGGGGAAAAACCTAAAGTTCAAAGAAATCTGCGTAGCCAGAGACGAGGGTCTCAAGATAGAGAGGAGGTCAAGCGAGAATCAGAGGGCAGCTTGTCACACGATGTTCCGGAAGATAGGAGAACAATGGTAGACTTAATGCATGCTGACATATGCAGGTGATGCTGAGAGGATATTGCAAAATGATGGCGTTCTTGGTGAAATTGTTTCCAAGGACTTCATGGATATGTCCTGAGAACCGCCTGTGTACCAAATCCACTGACCCAGTTAGCTAATTTAAAATGTAAAACTGACTCGAATCAGGTAACCAGCATCAGCTGGGCTGTGCCGCCCAGCCAGGTACTTGGTGAGAGGCAGAGAGCGGGGATTGAAACACATCTCCTTCAGGCTCATCTGTGGTCTTACCATCAATCCACAGCCCCTGCCCTTCTGCCAGAGCAAAGCCCGGTCCCTGGGCAGAGCTGTGCCCGTGCTTTGCCACAGTTCATGCAGACAGGTGTGGATGGAGTGGTCGAGCCTGGCTGCCAGCTCTCGCCAGGGCTCCAAGGGCTGCAGGGGCAGGGCCTGGCTGTCCTTAGTGGCTGGCGTGTGAAGGGCGGTTATCAGAAGCTGAGCTGTGCTGTGATGCGGGACAGAAGGGGTTGGGCTCTGCAGTCGGGCGAACCCAGATGCAAATTCCCGGCTCTTCCATGAACCTGTTTTGTGACTTCTCTAAGCCTCAGTTGCTTCATCTGGAACATAGGAGTAAACAGTGAGGACAAGATGAGATCACCCTTTAGAGCCCTTTGCACAGCACCTGGCACACAGGAGCTCAGGTGTGAATATGAATGTCACCCTCTCCCCCAGATAAATGGGGCAGAGGCACGGGCGTGGCTCTACCAGGTTAGGCAATGAGGTGTTGACAGGTGGGGATGGATGTCCAAGGAAAGGGTAAAGCTGGTGGCAACTTACATCACTGAACACAGATGCAAAAGGTCCTCATCAACCCATCACCGAGGGTGGCAGGAGTACCAGGGGCCGTGTTGTATCAGGCACAGAGCTCTTCCTCACTGTCGACCAGTTAAAGCTGATACGAGGCTCCAGAGCAGGAAAGAGCAATTTCCCAAAAGAAAGAAGCAGTATGAGAAACACATTGTGTTTCTAGGAAACTTGGTTGGCTGGACAGGATTGTGGGAGAGAGACTGCAGCTATGGTGGCACAGAAATGGCTCCTAGGGTCTTATGATGAGGGAGGACGGAGAGGAGACACATCAGCTGTGTAGATAAGACAAAAGCCTCAGGGCCAGCAGACGACAAGCACTTCTTAGAATGTAAAAGAATTATGAGAGGAGGTGGGTGTAGGAGTGGATCCCATCAGAGGAAAAAGAAGGCTGAGATTCGAGCTAGGGGTGAGAGGTAAAGGGCGTCTGGATTGGTGAGACCATGAACCATGGCGGTTGGGAGAATTGCAGTGATGGATAATCATTGCAAATATGTAGATGGTTTTTATAACTAAACATCTGTCCAAGAAGAGACCTGGAAACGTATCTGTGGCTTATGTACAGGCTTTGGAAGCAAGATGCTCAAGGGACCCAGGGCGGTGGTGCTCAGATGCAGGGTAATAAGGGTGGGTGAGCTTGGGAACCATGAGACGGCTGGTGGGAAACAGGACCCGGCGTCTACCACAGGGGAGGCGAAGTTACCCACCCCAGGCTTGTGGGGAGCCAGCCCTGTACCCACAGCTTCCCGGGTCCAAAGCCAGTGATCAACCAGCTGCTTTGTGGCTTCGGTGGGAGCGCTGTGTTCAGGGTGCGGGCCCAGCAGGGCTCCTGGGAGGGCAGCCCGATCACCTGCCGTCTCTACTGCCCCTGAAGAAGGGTGCGGAGCCAGGGCTGCTCTCGCGGGATGACAGCGACTCCCACGCGGGTGTCCTCTCTCGCTTCCCGGGGTGGATCTCCCCGGGCAAGAGCAGGGCAGGGCCGTCCCCGGGGATACTGGCACAGGGGGAGGGACAGGCGGGTCCCTGCAAGTCGGGGGAGGCAGAGGAGCCTCCAAGACCTGTCCTGCAGTTTCCTTGGTGTTTCACCCACAAAACCCAAACAGCAGTGAACGCGCTGGCGTGTGTTCCCGGGTCAGGGCCCCGGGAAGCTGAAGCCACCCACCCTCGCGCTGGCTCTGGAGGCCTGCACACCTCTCGCCAACACACACTCATGCACACACGTCACTCGCGCACAGACACACAGCTACTGTGCGTGAAGGCTCTCCCGCCCCAAGGGCTCACCCAGCCGCCCTGGAGGGGGTCACCCGTCCTGTCACAACTGCAAGGAACTCAACATCCTCCAGGCAGGGGATGCCCCTCCTCCTGCAGGGTCCCCACGGCCCGAGCTCTTGATCTAAACTCTGCTGTGCAGAGCAGTGGGCACAGATGAAACAGGTAAGACCGTGGGTCCAGGGAGTTTCCTAAACAGGTTTCTGTGCTTAGGGCTGACTTAGTAAACCCACGAGCCAGGCCAAGTTCACAGCTTCAGCCACCCCATTCTACATCCTCCTACCCCCTGGCAGCTTCAGGGGCTGCCTACTCCAGTCCAGTGCTTTCCAGTCTTCCCGCAGCTCCCAGGCAGGACCCCTCTGGGATTGTAAATGAAGGGTCCCCTCCTTCCTGGTGTCTCTGTAGAGAACCCTGGTCTTAATAGAACGGAATCAGAGAAACTGGGGAGCTAGAGGAGGAGTATTCTGCAGGGACAGGAAGCCTTCCCCTCGGCTCTGAAACCACACTTTGAACATTCAGTTAATCAACAAGTCTCAGCACCACCTGTGCACCCGGCTCTGAATGCAACCGGCTCCCCGCTTTCCCGAAGCAAAAAGGCAGGCAGCCGCATCCCCGCCTAAGGATCTGCCAGCCACGCTGGGCTGGAGAGTGATGACGCCCGCAGTGCCATTCTGGGAGAATCCCACTCAATTCTACCACCATCTGCCCTCCACCAGCCCCACCCCGTGGGATGAGAGCCGGCCAGCAGCCCCGAGAGAGGACAGGACCGCTGGACACAGCCCTCCCACTCCTCCAGGGCCTGCCATGTCCGCTGAGGGAGGCTCCTCTCCCCTTCCCACCCCTGTCTCTAAAATTGGGGAAGCCCTCTTGAGCCCCCCTCCCCAGCTTGGCCAGGGTCCCTGTGAGAGTCACATGGGCAAAAGCCTCTGGGGTGCCGTGGCTGGCCATCGGGAGTGGGTGAGGCCGGGGTGCGCTGCTTCCCTGCCACCTCTCCTGGGCAGACCGGCCGCTCCAGTTCCTGCATTTCTCATCTGTGGCCGCCGGCTGTCCCTCCCTAGGAGGAGGATTGCACCCCAGGACGTGGGGTGGGTAGGGAGTCTTCCTGCTCCCTCTGCTCGGACTTTCAGGAAAGGAGGGGGTTCCCATCCCATGGCAAGGCTGCCGCTGGAGCTCTGTCCTCAGACCGACACAGCCTCGGTCCCGCCGCTTGTCCCAGCTCTGACGTGAGCCCCTTGGGCGGCTTGGCAGCAAGCTCAGAAGGAAGCTCCGTAGAAGGTGCGAGAGACATGGCTGAGCAGTTATCCGAAGAGCAGATGGCCGAGAGCAAGGAGGCCTTCGACATATTCGACAAGGACAAAGACGGTGCCATCAACATCCAGGAGCTGGGCGCCGTGATGCAGAAGCTGGGCCTGAACCCGTCGGAGGCCGCGCTGAAGGCGCTCGTCACTAGGGTGGATGGCGTCATCAGCTCCCAGGAGTTCCTGGCAGTGATAGCCAAGGGGGTTCAGGCCAGAGAGGACGACCTGAGGACAGCCTTCCAAGCCTTCGACCTAGATGGCGACGGCCACATCAGCGTGGATGAGCTCAAGCAGTCCATGGCCCAGCTGGAGGGGGTGTCCCAGGAGGAGCTGGTCGTCATGATCCAGGGGGCTGACGTGGACCAGGACGGGCAGGTGAACTACGAGGAGTTCGTGCGCATCCTCACCCAGAAGTGAGGCCCCCCGGCCGCCTCCTCCTTCTGCCCGACTCCGGGCCTGCTGCGTGGTGGGGCTCGGCTTCCGAGGTGGGGACGCCAAGGGACAGTCTAGGTGGTGGGTGGGAAGTGCCTCCCCGTGGGGACCGCTGGCCTCTCCCGGGCCTGGGGTCTGCTCTCTGCCCGGCGAGGCCTTGTGTGCTCGTGCGATGGGGGTGCTTCCTACCTCGCAGGGCTGTTGTAAGGAGCCCCAAAGTGACGTGGTGGTCGGAATAAAAGGGATCTGAGCTCCGAGGTGGTGACACTGTGCTTGAATGGGGGGCGTCCAAGGGCCCCAGATGGTGGGGTTCTGTTGAGCCTCTCCCTCTTTCACTCGGCCCTAGTGGGGGACACGGCCCGCAGATCCCCCTCTGATGCCTGTGGACGAGGAGGCTGGCGAGCGCCACGGGGTGGAAGGGGGAGAGAGGGGACCCGAGGGTCTGCCTGAGCTTCTGGTCAGGACCTGAGGCCGGAGCCTGGACCAAGGGCTGGGACATACCTGCACCACAAACGAAGTTTATCATCCTTTGCATGTAGCCAACTGTTCTTCAGGCTCGAGTTGAAAGAAAAAATAGCGTGTGTGTGTTTGTGTGTGTGCGCACGCGCACGTCCTGCCTTTGAGACGTGGGATCTTCTAGAGTAAAGGTGGCGGCCCCGGAGGACTGGCCCTGCCCCACCTGAAGGAGGGCAGGACAGTCGGGAATGGGAAGGACCAGAGGTGCTGTGATGGGTGAAGGGCAGGGCGTTCCCAGTCAGATCTGAGGAGGACACAGCTCAGGGAGGAAGGCGCCCCCCCCCCCCCAGACCCCTTGGCTGCAGCCTCTCAGGGCCTTTCTGTGGCGGGGGGCTCTGAAGTGGCTCCCAGGCTGGGGAGCGCGCATGGAGGAGCTGGGGGGGAGTCCAGAACGTGGAGATGGGAGACGAGGGTCTGCCTGCAGCACCCACCCCCCCATGTCAAGCAGAGGTGCGATTTGAACTTGGGTTTCTGTGCTGTTGCTGTGTGTTTCTTTAAAAACTATCTTAGCCAGGGAATTCCCTGGCAGTCCAGTGGTTAGGACTCTGCGCTTTCACTGCCCAGGGTGTGGGTTTGATACCTGGTCGGGGAACTAAGATCCTTCAAGCCGTGCAGCATGGCCAAAAGAAAACAACAACAACAAAAAAACACAAACCAAAAAAAAACAGCAACAAAAACTATCCTAGCCAGAGCCAAGGCAAAGGTTCTCAGCGCAGGGTGGGGAAAGGCAGAGCCCGCTTACCTGAGGGATTATTGCAAAATACCTGCCTGGCCCTTTACCGCCCCCCTCATTCCGGCACGTGGGCGGGTGAGTGACAGCACTGTCCCAGGGCAGTGGGAGCGGGATCAGGCCACCCAGGTGCAGCTATGGTATCGATGAAGTTGTTCCATTTGGGGACATTTTCAGTGGGTCACTCAGTCTCCCATGACCTCACAGAGGGCTGCCCCATCCATCCTAGCCCTGACTCAGGGTCTGGCCGAAGTCCTTTCCTCGGGCCTGGGTTGGAGGGTGGGGAGGCAGAGAAGAAAAGCAGGAGCTCCTGTCCCTGAGGGTTCCGAGGGGGGAGGGGCTGTAGCATCTGGAGGAGATAAGATGGGAGACAAGTGGGGCACAATCAGAGGAGGGGAGGGCGGCAGCAGCAGGCACCCATCCTGGATGGGGTTGTTTCCCCCTCTCTGCCCAAGAAAGTCCCCATCCTCTTAGGGACGCAGATCATAGAAGTTAGTTTCTAAGTGAGAGGTTCCTAAATGCCAGGCTGGTCCAGGAGGAAGTGTTCCAGGCTCTGTATGGAAACAAGAAAAATAAAGACGTTTTGACGAACCTAATGTATTCAGTTTTTTAAATTCTGAGAATATGCTCTTTCTATAGTGTCTGTGTTAAATGTCCTTTCTTTCATGAAGCGACTATGATGGTAGGTGATAGTTTTGTGAGTTTTCTTTTTTTCTTTCACGTACTTCCTCTGAAATGTGGGGAATTCCACAAGTGCCCAGCACTGAATTTTGACATCTTACTGTCCTGTGAGGCCCAAAGCTCTGAGAACAATGGCTCCAGTCTGTGGAGTATAAAACTGGTTTTCTTTCCTTAAAAACACTATTCAGTAAACTCCAAGTTCAGGACTGGTGCTTCCTCTGGAGGAGAAGGAGGGATCCGGGAGGCCCTCGATCAATGCCTCAAGGTTTTGTTTCCTAGGCTGCCTGGTGCTAGGATGCTAATACAGGGATGCTATTTTATTCTCCGTATTCTTGTGTGTGTAAGATATGTTCTACTGAGAACATTGCAAGCAGTTATGGACGGTTAGAACTTACAGAGAGAAGGAGAGAGGTAAAGCCACCAGCAGCCCAGGGAGGTGGGGGCCAGGCTGGGGTGACAGGTGGGACCCCTGAGGCTCATCCCTGCCGAGCTGTTGCCGAAAAGGGTTCGATGGGGCCACAAGGCAGGAAGAAAGCAGCAGAAATATCTCTTCATCTATTGCCTGGGGAACAGAATGGGAATCTGGGGTCTGGGAGAGGAAGTGACTTACTTCAGGCCTCGGATGAGAGAAGGACCTGGATGGACCGCAGGGCTCCACCTGCACAGCTGCTTTCCAGGAGGCGTCCCGGTGGGCCCCCCCTTGGAGGAAGGAGCCCTGGGGAGGGGTCTGGTGGGGACCAGGGCTTCATTGTCTTCTTAAATCTGCCGGCCTGTGTTTTAGTGACTTTCTTCTTACACCTGACACTGCAGACACAGAAAAAGAGCTTCACATTGGCTCCAGGTGGCCTGGATGACCTTGGTGGGGGGGGGCCCAGGTTACCCAGGCCCTAGTCCTGAAGCTCCCCCGCCCCATCTAGACCCCGAGAGGATAAGGAGAGCGAGCTAGAAGCCTCTGGTGGCTCGAGGCCACATCAGAAAACCGGGGGCTCCAAAAGCCACCTCTCTGAAAATCCATTTGCTGAGACTAGTTCTGCAAATGGTCAGCTTGCATTTCCCAATTTCCCCAAAAATTATTTCTAAAGACACTTCGTAGTGTTACAGAGATTCACATTGGATAAGATGTTCTCAGCCGTTGTTGAATATTTCTCTGAAGTTTTGTTTAGTTTGATATTTTAGTTTATAGTTTGACTGTGGCTTGGAAATTGTTTTAGTTGCTGTCAGTTCACCTGAACATCGAACCATAACCTGACAGAGATGAACGGTCTTTTTTTTTGGTGGGGGGGAGGGTCTGATTTTGGGGAAGGGGAACCAATTCATTTCAAGATGGAGTAGTTAAACCCTTGGAATCAGAGATGTAAGGATTACAGTTGGGGTGGGTTTCTCTCCTCTATTAGATTTTCAACACAGGCTGCTGCTTTGGTACTTCTTTCAGTTCACAGATTTGTTAACTGGCTCCATCAAAGGGATATTTTGCATGGGTTTTAAGTATTTGGTAAATATACCAAAGTGCCTGGAATGTGAATCACACACAAAACTGACATTTGGCTAAGCAGAACTGAACTGATACATTTACGGGAACTGGTTGGGGTGAAACCACTTTGGTGAAAACAAAACTAATCTCAACTAAAGCAAAAATTCCTCCAAATCTTTCGAGGCATTAATTTTAATGAATTATGCTACCTCTGGTCAAAACAGATGTTTCAAATTCCATATACTAAATAATACATTTTCTTCATCGAATTGCCCCTGTATCTTTTAAATCTTAATTTATACCTATTCCTGACAGGACTTCTAAGGTCCATATCAAATGCCTCCTCCTCCAGGAAGCCCTCCAGAACAGGACCTAGCATGTTGTGGATCCTTAACATATACCCTTGGAGTGAATGACTAAACCTCTCCCTCTTAGTATGAGTCTCTCAAGGTGCATCTCGTATTGTAATTCCTTGTGGACAAGGCCAAGTCTCCTGTCTCAGGACCCCACATAACGCAATAAAACTCATCAACATTTACCCTAGATTGTAAACCCATTGAGCTCAGGGCGTGTGGATTTCTGGATTGGGGTTGGTTTAGTACAAACCCTCCCACCATCTGCACTAGATGCCAGGAGACCTGGCAGGCTCCCTCCCACGTGAGGCATGACCTCTGCAGGAGGAGGTGGCTCCCGTACTGCCGATGGGTTGAAAAGGAATCTCTACAACTTCACACTCGACGGGAAGATGTGTGACTGGAGAGAGAGGGCGCCTTATGCCCTGGCTTCTAAGAACCATGAAGACAGTCTACATCTGATCATAACATCCCAGCTGTTCTGTATTCGGTTTCTCCAGAGAAACAGAACCACAGAACCGGTAGGGTCTGTAGAGACACAAGGAGATTTGTTATAGGAATCGGCTCATGCATTATGGAGGCGGAGAAGCCCCAGGACCTGCCCGCTGTGGGTGGAGACCCAGGAGACCTGGGGACGTAGTTCAGTCCAAACCAAAGCCTGAGCCTCGGGGGCTGACAGGGTAAGTCCTGATCTTAGCCTGAAGGCTCAAACCAGACCCATGTCCGAGGGCAGGAGAAGGTGGATGTCTCAGCTCAAACCAGGGAGTGAACTTGCCCTTCCTCTCCCTTTTTGTTCTGTTTGGGGCCCTCAATGGATGGGATGATACCTACCCACAATGGGGAGAGAAATCTGCTGAACCTGGTCACATGCTCATGGCTTCTGGACACACCCTCACACACACACCCATTAACACTGTTTCCCCAGCTCTCTGGGCATCGTTTAGCCCAGCCAAGATGACACATTAAAGTTAACTGTCACAAAGTTCTTTCCCTCTCGGTGTAGGAGGGAAATAGATTCCGGAGGGAGCAGCCCCCTCCTGGGAAACCAGGGCCTGCCTCCCCCCCACCTCCCCCCGCCGGCATTGCCCAGCACAGGTGACCTCACCTGCCCCTCCTGTGCTCTGCTCCGGCATTACCACAACTTGGGAAAGGGCCCGAGTGCCTCTGCAAGCTCCTCCTTGCTCACCTGCCACTGTTTGCTATCTCGGGCGCTTGGGTCTCTTTCCCACTCAGATGACCCCGCCCCAGGGCACTGGCACGAGCTTCCTGCGTCACCTCTGCCGTTCCAGCCTGAGCCTTCGCTATAAGCTGTGATTCTCAGTCCTGGTTGCCAACTAAAGCACCCGGAGAGTTTTTGAGAAAGGCCACGTGTGGGCCTCCCCCTCCCACGATGTTCTGACCCTCTCCTTGGTCCAGGGGTCCCGGGCTAAACCACCTGCTTCATGCTCCCAGGTGCTTCTGTGGCCAAGGTTGAGAAGCGAAGATTATGAAGCCCTTACCTGCCCCGAAGCCGTGGTTCTGCCCAGTGGCCCAGGCCTGAGCCTCCTCTGACCCAGTGGGCAGGGGGCACAGTGCTGGGGGGCGGATCGGGGCGGCGAGCACAGGCTCTGCAGCCCACACCGGGAGGCTGCTGTCACCCAAGTCCAGTCTGAGTCACTTTGGGAACAGACGGTGCTCTGCTGGGTGACCCGTGGCCCCCCAGGCACTCTGCCTCCCCGAGAGCCAACATGGAGCCCCCGCCTTTCTGACCTTTAGCCCAGACGGAAGTCAGTTCTCGGGGAGGGGATGCCAGTGCTCTCAAGGAGCCTAGTTTTCCTGCATCCAGGCCCGTGGGGTCACGACAGCATGGTGGTGATGGTGGTGACATTCACTCACTCATTCATTCCTTCCATGGTGTTTCCTTGAGCCCCACGCCTCCCCGTGGGCCTGTGAGGATGGGGGAAGGTCACAGCAGGCTCAGGAGGAGATGGGAGCCGCCCGAGTGTGCAAACGGGAGCCGACACTCACCTCGGGAGCCGGGCTCTTGTTGGAGCGCAGGGATTCCTTTCTCTTTGCATCTTCCCCTCCTTCCCTCTTTTCTTCCTTCAACATTATTTCCTGACTCAGTGTTAGGCGCTGGTGATGCAAGAAACCCTCCACTTTGAAAGCTCCCTGTATCAGGGACCAACGTGGGCACAGATGATCGCTGTTGGGGAGGGGATGACCACTGGGGAGAGCTGGTACCCCCTGGGATGGGGACTCATCCTGACGGGGGCAGAGGCAGCTGGACATGACGTTTCAGCCGGGTCTCTGTGTCCAAGGCTTCGAAGACCACGTGGGTAGTGGGCATTTCAGGCTCGGGGAGAGTTCGGGGTTCACTGGAGCCGGGGCTGCAGAGCCTCCCTTTTAGGCACCCTCTCCGCCCATCTTTGGGCTCGTGGTTCTTCCTGCTCAGAAGCAGCCTCATACCTTTGGGGAGGGCACCAAACACCCGGACCCCATGCTTGTCCAGAGAAGTGTGGGCTGCCTAAACTGCGACATAATCCTCTCTCCTTGAAGCCATTGAAATTCTGGAATCTCTGTCTTTAAGGATGAGCCTCCTTCCCAGGGCTCTGACCGTGGGCGGCCCCGCACTGGCTGAGCTGCCCCTGGGCTGGCCCTGCTTCAGAGGCATCTGAGGTCTGGAGAGGAAGCAGCCGGTGGAGCCTTTGGGAGCGGGTGCGCAGGAGGGGGTCTCTGATACCTTAGGGACTTTGCCTTAGCTGTTACCCTTGTCACTGGATCTCAGCCCAGAGCGCCTGCCTCACTATCGACGGTTGTGCTTCCACTCCAGGGAGCATGGCTCTGCTCTGTCCCATGCTTGTTCCTCTCCATCCACCATCCCCCCCCCACCCCCCGCCCCCGCCAGCTGGAACATGAGCGTCAGGGCCGCCGGACTCCATGCGCCCTGCTCATTGCTGTTATCCCAGCGGCGGGGCTGATCTCATAGGATGGATGAACAGCACGGACACGGCCATCGCTTTCCTTTCTGGGCGCCTCACTTCTCGGTGAAGGGTAGAGACGGACTGGAACCTGCCCAGAGAAGGGTGACCAGGAAGACACTGCAGCAGGGGGGGGCGTTCAGCCCGGAGCAGGAAGACCTGCACAGCGGCTGTTGCATAGCCGAAGAGCCGCCCCTGGAAAGGGATTCGGACCTGCTCCAAGCGGCCCCGGGGCCGGCATGTGTGCTGGGGGCAGGGGGTGAGTTGGGGCGGGGAGCCGGACGGCAGCTCAGCAGGACGACGCTCCCGGACCGCAGGGCCACCCGAGGGGTCTGGGGCTGCCTCGGGAGACGGGGGACAGAGGCGTTCCCAAAGATGCTCGGGAGACATTCGGGAAGGACCATGGAGGAGTCTCACCCATCCTGCGGGTCCTGGGCTGGATGGACGTTGATGTTCCTCCCGTTTGTGAAGTTCAACGGTTCTGCAGTTTGGGAATCGTTTCCGAAGGTGGGTCTAAAGACCCTTGTTTTATTGGAAATACTGAGTGTTACGGGCTGTATTTTGTGTCCCCCCAAATTTATGTGTTGAACTCTAACGACGTGTGAATTTTTCTCTGGGAAACAGACCCTGGACAGAGTGGGGAGGGCCAGGGATGGGAGGGTTGCTGCTACAAGCCAGGTGAGCCGAGGATGCTGACGGCCACCCGCACCCCGAGAGCCGATGAGGAGACTCTCCCTGGAGCCTCCCGCCGGGGACCAGCCCCACCTGCCCACAGACACCTGGCCTCCAGATCTGTGAGGACAGAGCCACCAGGTTTGCGGTCACTCATTCTAGCAGCCACAAGAGACAAGTATAAGTGGGTAAAAAGTGTCTGCACTTGCTCACAAATGCACATCGAGGAAGGAGCTCCCAGGCTCTCCAGGGCATCACCCAGCAGAGCCAGCGAGGTTCTCCTAATGCTCAGGGACGTCTGAGCAGCTCCGCCCATCCTTGATCACATCTGGAAAACAAATGACGCAGCGACTGTGGTTTGTTCGGTGAAAACACAGTTTGGGGAAATAATAGGGGTCCGGGGTGGGAGAAAAGTTTGGAGGCGTCAGATGCAAGGTTCCTGAAGACCCTCCACTGCGAGGTCAGGGCAGGGGGGAGGACAGAGGCCTCCCAGGCTGTGGCGCAGCCAGACGCCAGGCCCTGGAAGTGAGAGCCAAGGGTTTGAGAAGGGCTGGTGGTGGTGGTTGGGGGGGGGGGGTCTTCACCCACCACCCACCCCCGAGGCCAAGCCCCGTTCGCCCCGGGCAGAGGGGTTGGGTGGCGGGTGGTCTTTGACGCGAGGACCCAACCCTGTAACTGGGGCCCAGCTGTTCCCTGGGGCTATGGCCCAGGCAAGGATAGGGGTCACGGTCCTTGAGGGGAGAGAAGGCAGGACAGGGTGCCCCGTCACCAGAAGAGGAGGCCCAGGGAAGTCTGTGGGCATGGCGGGGTGGGCTGGGGGCACCAGGCAGAGGCCGACCCAGGCTCTCCCCCTGCAGCTGCTCAGGCCCGCTTCGCCGGCGGCCTCGGGGTTCTGGAAGGAAGGGCAATACATTTGGTGAGGACTTACTCAAGCCCACTGCGGGTGGGGGAGTGAAGCTGGCCTCATTAGGTCTCTGGCAGAGCCCTTGGCCCTGGTTTTCTCGTTTGCAAAACAGAGGTAGCAGCAGCTCTTCCCCTGCGGGCTTTAGCAGGTGGTCATTGGACTCCAGACCAGCTCGGATCTGGTAAAACACGGTGCAGAGGCAACCGCACGGGGTCTCGGTGTTGTGTGTGTCTTGTCGCAGGCTCCCGGGTCCCTGCAAGTGTGTGCAGAGCCCGGGGGCTTCCGGGCCCAAGATGACTGGCTGGTTTCACTCCGACACCTTGGGGTGGAGCCTGAACAGTCTTCAGGGCTCCGCTTCCTCCTCTGGGTTTTCCATGAGGCAGAGGGGATTTCCTGGCAGGAACCACTGCGTTATCTGTCGGGGCCAGTGGGCAGGGGTGTTGGAAACACAGCCCGTTATCGCTCCCCAGACAATGCTGGTGTCTTGCTCCGTGGCCGGTGCTGGCAAAAAAGGAAAAAAAACAAAAACGCTTTTTTGGCATATGCACTTTTAGACCAGAGGATTGTGTTTGCATGTATGTTATGATTATTACTGGGGTGGGGGAAGAGAGGGGAGAAAGAAACAAAAGTAACTGGTAGATTTTTTTTCTTTTAATTTTTTGGCCACGCTGCGTGGCATGTGGAATCTTAGTTTCCCGGCCAGGAATCGAACCCATGCCCCCTACAGTGGAAGCGTGGAGTCTTAACCACAGTACTACCAGGGAAGTCCTAAACTGGTAGATCTGAAAGGGAGTCCGTTGTTGACCAGAGTTTGGGGCCTGATGGTACCCGAGATGATTTTAGGACTTAACCTGGCAAAGGTAACAAAGGAGAGAGGTGACCTCCCTTTTCAAGGCAAGAGTGCCTCAGGCAGGACTTACCGTGTTGCTTTCAGGATGCTGATTGTTATTGTTTCCTTCTGGTTAGAGCGAGGGAAGCTGGTTTTCCACTTATAATCACCATTTTAAAAATACACTTATTAAATGCAGAATGTGTCGATTAAAGAAAAGCGGGTAGAGAATGGTTAAAAAAATGCAGAATTATGACTGTGGCTCTAAATGACTGGGTCTTTGGAGACACGGATGTGCTCCGAACCTTCCATTATACTGAGGATGGGCTGAGGCCACGGAAAGGGTGGGCTTGAGCCAAGTCCCAAGAGGGAAAGATGGGTAGTGGGGACGGTGTGTGAGTGCCTTGGAGAATGAGAGAGACAGAGGATAGTGACAGTGAGGGATGCAGGAGAGAACTTCACCTACATACTCTTCCGGGGGGGAGCCGGGGGCAGCGCAGGCGCAGGTGGGGGCAGAGGAGGCCCGGGCCTCGAGCTCCTGCAGGTGCCGCCAGCCTGCCTACCTCGGCTCTCCCCCTGGGGAGGGGGCACAGCACAGGCCCCTCCTGACCCTTTCTCAAGACCAGAGGGAGCTCAGGACTCAAGCCAGGGGCCAAAATCTGGCTGCAGCCACGGGGGGACCTTTTTAAAGATTCAGCTTCCAAAACTTCTGATTCATTTCCAAAGGTTTGCAAAAACTCCCTGAGGTCTCAGAACTTGTTTTTGCTCATCAAGAAGAACACCAGGGACCACTTCCTGCCTCGTGACCTGTAGGTTTCCATCCAACCCAAAGGGAGGCGGAGAAGCAGGGGCTGGGAGGGGGATGGGCACTGTTTGGCCTGAAGTGAGGAGAGGAGAGGGCTTGTTCTTCGTGTCCAGGGGAGGCGGAGAACGAAGGTCCGGTTCAGTAACTCCAGGAGGGAGTTAGGAAGGCATCCAGAAAATGTTCTCAAAACGAATGAATAGATGACAGCCAGCAGGTCATCTAGTAAACCTGCCCAAGCTCTGAAGCCAGGGGCTCAGCCAAGTCACTGCTGGAAGCTTCTAGCATACACAGAAGTCTGGATGGAAGTGTAGAGTGGAGATGCAGAGGGAGAGAGCCTTCCTGAAACTGCCCTGCAGGCTCTCCTCTCTGCATCTCATTCTCCTGCCGGGCCTCCCAGCCCCATGGGGACATGGCCGCAGAGGCTGGGAGACAGCCCTGCTTCTGAGGAAAGGGTCTCTCTGGAGACTGAAGAAAGGACGTCTCCAGGGACTGGGTAGCGAGAGTCCTGCCTGGGTCTGGGGGTGGGTGGGAAACTGTGTAGCTGAGTTTAAGGGGTCCCCTGGGGACCACCAGGTAGAACCTGGGGGAGGTTGCAGACACCGCCCAGGCTGGATGTTGAGTTACCTCCGCAATGAGGTGCAAGAGCCACCAGAAGCGTGAAGGACAGGCCGTTGGGGGAGTGACCACCGTCCTGTCCAGTAGGCGGGGGCAGGTGAGGCATGAGTGAGGGAGGCGGTCAGCCTTGAAGCCAGTCCGTGGGGCAGTGCAGCCTGGAGCAGCTCGGCTGGAGTCACAGGAACGGGGCGCAGCTCTCAACCCCGTGGACAAGTCAGTCCTCCGCTGTAAAGTCAAGAGATTGAGTAAGACCGGGGATTTCAAGGTCAGCTTGTTTGCCTTGTCCAGTGGGATGCAGGATTCAGGGACAGAGGGCAGCAGGCCTTAGACCACAGCTGCGCCTGGTTGATGTTTATGACCTACTCCCCTGTTTGGGGCCCCGGGAGACGAGCCTTGGTTTCTCCTTCCTGAGGTCTGGACTAACTTACTCTCTCTGGTTTGGTCCAAACCCCAAGGCTTATGAGCCCCCTCAGACCGGGCTCTCCCCAGGTCTCCCCACGACAGCTCCAACCCAGCTCAGCTATCAGGGTCTGTACTTACCTATCACTACGATAAGAAATTCTGTAAAAACTGTTACTAAACCAGGCTCAGTTTGCGTAGCAGCCAAACACCAAAGCACCGAGGTTTGCAGCCGAGAAAGTGCAGACACAGCCAGGCGAGGAGACTGGAGAACAAACCTCAAACCTACCTCCTCGAAGGCGAGGGCCTGGGGTATTTATGGGGTAAGGAAGCAGCGTTGTCTGCGGCGTGGGGCGTGGCGGAAAGGTGATTGGAAATAAGAAAAAGGTGAGTTTCATTGTTGTTCTGAACAGGTGTTAAGCTGCAGGCTTTTCCACGGGAGCTTGTTCAGAAGATGGAGGAGTTAGCAGTTCTGAAGGTGGCATTTTGGGCTCCTGATGACAAAAGGTCACCACCAAGCAGATACTTGTGCATGCCCAGTTGGAAGGTCGGTGGTCCTAAGCAGCCTTAAGTGGCTGGGGCTTGAACTAGACACAGCTGGCTCCAAGTTCCTGGAAAACAGCTCAGGCAAACATCTTATTGTTTGGGCTCCGTGACATGTGGAGGACGTTCAAGTCTTTCGTGGCAGCAATGAAAGCGAGCTTCATAGATGAGGGCAGGTACAGGTGCAATGGACTTAACAGGCCGTCACCCTCGGCTTCAAAACCTTCATCAACACACACAATC
Organism: Balaenoptera ricei; assembly: GCF_028023285.1. Lineage (NCBI taxonomy): Eukaryota > Metazoa > Chordata > Mammalia > Artiodactyla > Balaenopteridae > Balaenoptera > Balaenoptera ricei. The sequence continues at coordinate 26,222,748 of NC_082640.1, forward strand.
TTACAATTTCTCCAGGAGCAAATTAGAGAGTGGTTCTGGCCCAGCATCTTTGATGCGGTTGCAGTCAAGAAGCCAGCGGCTGAGGCTGCATCAACCAAAGGCTTGGCTTGGGACGTGAGGTCTGCACCCCCACCCCGTGTCTCCCACACGCGGTGGGCAAGCTGGTGTTGGCTGTGGGCACAAGGCATCAGTTCCTCCACCCGGGGGCCTCTCCATAGGCCAGCGTGAGTGTCCTCACAGCATAGTGTCTGGCTTCCTCCAGGACCGAGTAAGGCAGAAGAGGCTTCAAAGTCACATGCTGTCATGTCCATCTTATTCTGTTGGTCATGCAGACCAGCCCGGATGCACTGCGGGAAGGGGCTGGAGAAGGTCTGAATTGCAGGACGGGGGCCCATCGGAGGCCTGGCTGCCACAGGGCCCTCGCGGGGCTGGAAGTCTTCAACCAGTTCGTTTCCTGTAACACTGACTCTTGCTGAGGCAGAACTGAGATAATTTAAGCCTTCCTGGTTCATTTAGCAGACACGTCCGAGCACTTTCTCTACGTCAGGAGAACTGGTGCGTAGGACACAAAGACCAGTAATCTTACAGATGAGTAGAGAAGGTGATGCTCACACTGGAAAGTGTTAAATGTCACAGGGGCAGCCATAGACCCCCGGTGCGGTGGGGACGCAGCAGTGGGATGGGTCTACAGGGGAGTCAGAGGCGGCTGCCTGCAACGGGGGAGGCCTAGCTGGGTCTGAAGGATCAAAACCGAGGGTGATCATTAACTAACTCCATCGCACCTGCCTTTACTAATCAAGGTTGTTTTTTTTTTTAATTTTTAGTTATTTTATTTTATTTATTTATGGCTGTGTTGGGTCTTCGTTTCTGTGCGAGGGCTTTCTCTAGTTGTGGCAAGCGGGGGTGCACGGGCCTCTCACTATCGCGGCCTCTCTTGTTGCGGAGCACAGGCTCCAGAAGCGCAGGCTCAGTAGTTGTGGCTCACAGGCCCAGCTGCTCCGCGGCATGTGGGATCTTCCTAGACCAGGGCTCAAACCCGTGCCCCCTGCATTGGCAGGCAGATTCTCAGCCACTGCGCCACCAGGGAAGCCCTCAAGGTTCTTTTAATTGTTGCTACAAAAGACTTGCTTGTCCTCCAGGCCACATGGAGCCTAAACAATAAGATGTTTGCTCCAGTTTTTTTCCAGAAAGTTGGAGTCAGCTGCGTCTAGTTCAGCTGAGCAAGAGTCAGCTGTGTCCAGTTCGAACTGAGCTGGTTAAGACTGGGTGGGACCACTGACCCTTCAACTGGGCAGGTGCACGTGTCCACGTGGTGACCTTTTGAACGTGCAGAGGCCTGTAGCTTAGTTACGTCTGCGCAGAACGACCATCATCACACCTTTTCCCAATCAGCTCTCCCCACGCTCCCCACGCCTCAGACCACCCTGCTTCTTTAATCCTCATCCCTTAAGTACTGTGGCCGCTTGCCTTTGGGGAGCTGGATTTGAGATTTGTTTTCCTATCTCCTCGCCTGGCTGCCTTGCGAATAATCCCTCTCTTTGCTGCAAACCTTGGCGTCTCAGCATTTTGGGTTGCTGTACACAGGCAAAACAAGCCTGATTCAGGATGAGTAGGAGGTCACTAGACAGAGGGAAGGAGAGAGAGGGGGAGGGAGGGGGGGAACAGCGTCCCAGGTTGGGGAGCCCGCCTGGCTGCTGCAGGGGAGGGAGGCTCAAGGTGCCCGCATTGCCGGGCTAGGGTGTCACTTTTCACTGCTCTGATTTCAGCACCTTATTTTGCATCCCTTGGACCCATGCTGTTCAGCAGGCAGATGCCAACAACTGCACTTGTTTGTTACTGCAACAAAGAAACTCACTGGAAAGTTCTCAGAGATCCAGCCCCGGAGGACCTGGCCTGTAAGTTAGAGCGGCAGAGAATGACTGCAGAAATAGTTTCCTCTTGTGGAAAAGATTGTTTCACGCCCCTGCCGTGCAGGCAAACATCATTTCGTGTTGCAGGGACTCTGCCCAGTTGCTCTCAGATGGGGGGTGTGGGGGTGTTTATTTACTTGCCTGTGTGTCATTTTCCTTTGTTTCGGGCAAGTGCACTGCCCGCTGGGGTCAGGCACGCGAAGGTCTGAGGGAACACACCTGACTCAGGCCTGCCGGTCCCGGACCGCGTGAAGGCTGTGCTGGGTTTCCAGCTACCTCTGCTGCCCCGTAAGAGGCATGTACCTTTGACGCTACGCAAACATCACCTGCTGGCTATTCGTCTAGCCCTGTGGTTTGTGAGGTTTGTCCCGTGTGGGCTTCATTGCTGGCTGTCTTGGGCCACACGTTCCTTTGGGGCAGAGACTCTGTGCGAAGGTGCCCCCCCACCCCCGTCCCTTGCCTGGAGGGCACTGAGTGCAGGCCCTGGAAATGCGGTAGAGGGGCAGGAAGAAAGTGGGGGCGAGGGCTCCACCCTACACCTCATTCCCCTGTATCTGCAGCGTCGACCTCGGGGAACCTCCTGCCCTTCCCCTCCCTCTCTTCCCCGTCATCACAGCTTCTGCGTGTTTTCTCTGACAGTTGGGGGAGGAGCCGAGGGCTGAGCATCACACCTGGAGATGGCCCGAGATGAGCATCCAGGTGGGCCCGCGGGGTTGCCTGGTAGGGAGAAGGCGGACTGGCTTGAACTCGATGCTCGACGGTTGGCGAAGATGCGCGATGTCAGATAACAGCCTTTTTCCAGTCCTGGGGCAGTTTCTAGGAGCGGAGGGGGGCCTTGTGCCAGCCTCTCAAGTCACGTTCAACGGGCAGCTATAGCCCGAGCAGTTGGAGGGGAGAGCATTACTTCAACCAGAGGGCTGCAGCCTGCTCCTTCCTCATCCCGTCCCCCAGCGCTGCCAGGGAGGGGGCAAATGGCAGCCCTGGGCCTCTGTCCACGGGGCACGGAGGAGATGCCCCGCTCGGACTCCAGGCAGAGAGACAGAAGAGGCAAGGGCCTCTGCCCGGGGCTGGTCCACCCCTGCTCAGCTGAGACAGAGGCGGCTCCAGCCCAGACTCAGCAGGGGTGGACAAGGGGCAGTTCGGAGCCCCTCCCACCCAGACTGCGGGCACCCGGGGCACGTGCCTGCCTTAGATCTTGACCCTTCAGGAGCTGGAGGTGCGGCTGCCCTGGGTGGGCGGGGCCTGCGATTAGAGCCTGAGACCTGGCCTCTGGGTGCACAACGTCCCCGAGCAGCCGTGGGCTGAGAGCGAGGGCTCCTGGCCCGGTCACCCAGCCAGACGGGCCTGAATCACTGTGCTAGGTGCTCACCAGCAATGTGTGTAGAGCGTGTGCTCTGTCACTCCAGTTTTGATCTCTGTAGACAGTCCTTGAAGGATGTGTGCTCCTAGTGGCACATTGGGTCTGGGTAATTTTTTTCTTGCTCTTAAAAAAAAAAAAAAAAGACTTTATTTTCTTAGAGCAGCTTTAGGTTCATGGCCAAATGAAGTGGAAAGTGTAGAGTTCCTGCATCCCTCGTCCCTCATACCCACAGCCTCCCCCACCATCACCATCCCCACCAGACGGCACATTTGTTATAACTGATGAAGCTCCATGGACACGTCATCCTCACCCAGAGTCTATTGTTGACATTAGGGTTCACTCTTGTGTTGTATGTTCTGTGGGTTTGGACAAATGTACAATGGCGTGTATCCATCATTACAGTATCATTCAGAGTAGTTTCACTGCCCTAAAAACCCTCTGTGCCTCACCTATTTATCCCTCCCTCTCCACTAACCCCTCAAAATCAATGATCTTTTTACTGTTTGCATAGTTTTGCCTTTTCCATAACATCAGTATAGTTGGAATCATACAGCATGTAGCCTTTAAATTTCCTCCATGTCTTTTTCATGGCTTGACAGCTCATTTATTTTTAGCGTTGAATAATATTCCACTGTCTGGATGCGCTGTAGTTTATTAATCCATTCACCTACTGCAGCACATCTTGGTTGTTTCCAAGTTTTGGCAATCATGAATAAAGATGCTGTAAAAGCATCCATGTGCAAGTTTTTGTGTAGACGTAAGTTTTCAACTTCTTTGGGAAAATGCCGAAAAGCATGATTGCTAGATCACGTGGTAGGTTTTGTAGTTTGTAGTTTGGTTAGACTGCCAAAACTGTCTTCCAAAGCGGCTGCACCATTTTGCCTTCCTGCCAGCAATAAATGAAGGGTTCCTGTTGCTCCTCAGCCTCGTCAGCATTTGGTGTTGTCAGTGTTTTGAATTTGGGCCATTATGATGTTGAATATCTTTTCATATGTTTGCCACCCGTGTATCTTCTTTGGTGAGGTGTCTACTCAAGTCTTTTTAAACTGGTTTGTTCATTTTCTTATTGCTGAGTTTTAAGAGATTCTTTTTAAGAGGTTTTTTTGGTATATTTTTGGGTAATAGTCCTTTATCAGATGTGTCTTTTACAAATACTTTCTTCCAGTCTGTGGAGCCTGTGGAGTCTGAGATGAGGGTCTTCTCATTCTCTAGAGGCAATTTCTTTTTTATACTTTCCTGAGTTATTGAAATTTTCCATGATGAAAATGTATGATTTTATTTATTTATTTTAGTTTGGGCTGCGTTGGTTGTTCGTTGCTGCATTCGGGCTTTCTCTAGTTGCGGCGAGCGCGGGCTTCTCTTGTTGCGGAGCACGGGCTCTAGGCGTGCGGGCTTCAGTAGTTGTGGCTCATAGGCTCCAGAGCGCAGGCTCAGTAGTTGTGGTGCACGGGCTTAGTTGCTCCGCGGCATGTGAGATCTTCCCGGACCAGGGCTCAAACCCGTGTCCCCTGCATTGGCAGGCGGATTCTTAACCACTGCACCACCAGGGAAGTCCGAAAATGTGTAATTTTTAACAACAGAAAAAATTATTTTTAGAGCTCTAACATTTTGCTTTGATATATATATATAAATTAAAAATATATATATATATATATATATATATATATATATATTTGAAGAGCAAATATCAATTCTCAGAGGAAATAGTTAAATCTTCTGGATTGAAATAAGGACTATGCCACTTGAAACTAAATGTGAAAACAAGAGCAAGGAGTTAAAAAAAAAAGGATGTTTGTGCCTTACAAATAAAAACCACCCAGAGGAAGACCAGGAACGAACAGGAGAGCAAATATAAGCACCAGGATATACAGCTGGCATAGATGATCACTGACCTACTTAAGGAAGACTATTATTGTTATCTAGGGTAGAAACATGACCTTTAAATTTATTATAAGACTTAGAAGAGAGCCTTATGTAGGAAATATACAGTTCAGCCCATCTCCAATTTTCCTGTCTTCAGGTACCATTCTAGCAAGTTGCTAAGATGTTTTGAAGGTACGTTTTAAAGGTTTCCCTTAATGGCTTAGTGTTTAGGATAATGGCCTTGTTTTCATGAAGTGGAGTACACAAAATCAAGAGATTTGATAACTTATCATGATCTAATTCTTTAGAAAGATCATTCTGGTTGCTGTATGGAGGGTGGATTGAGAGTGGCGAGGAGTGGAATGTGGGGACCAGAGCTTACTGCAGCTCACCCTGGGTGGGATTCTGAATGTGATGTGAGGTCAAGGTGACGCGGCTCAGAGAGTGAGTGGTCATGGCGTGTGAGTGAATTAGAGGAATCAAGGGTGGATGGATGGTGGTGTCATCTACTGAGATGGGGGAAGGCTCGGGGTGGCGGGGGAGAGGATTAGGGGTGGACAAGCAGTGGTCCTCTTGGGTCACGTCAAATGTGAGATCTTAGATTTCCAAGTGGGCACATGGGAGAGGCTGCCGTGCCGGGTGGTGAGTCTGGAGCTCACAGGAGGGGTGAGGGCTGGGGGTGGCCTTTGGGAATTGTCAGGCATTGGTGACAGTGAAGTCATGGGAATGGATCAGGTTTCCCAGGAGCATAGAAGAGGTCTGGGGACCGAGCCCTGTGGCTCTCTGCCATTTCAGGTTTGGAAGAGAAGGGCCCAGAGAAGATGTGAGGGAGGAAGGAGGACTAGGGGAATGTGCTGGCACGGCGGCTGGAGGACGAGGGCCTTCAGGAAGGAAGGTGGCGCCTGCTCCCAGGGACCGAATCTGGAGAATTAACCCAGAGGGCGAGGCCTACCGGGGACGGGACGGATGGTGGGTTTAAGCTGGCTCTTCTTAGAGGAAGCTGAGGGGTAAGGCACATGCTGCTCGGGGCCACATGGGCCGCAGTGCGAGCTCCAGGTGCTCAGGGCCAGCGTGAAGGGCAGACGAGGCTTGCCCGGAGGGGACCCTGGACAGTGGGAGCCATGGGGACGGACGCATATGCCCGCTGGTCTGCCGGGGGCATGGGGCTGATTTTGCAGAGTGCTCGGAGCACAGCAAGAACGAACTCTCAGGTCCCGTGTTTGGGATTTGGCAGAGTGGGGTGGGGGAGGCACTGGAGACACCCTCCACCAGGAGCGGCTTGTGTCCTGGAGGGAGTGGGCTGGGGGGAAGGCAGGCTGGGCAGGACGGCAGTGGCCCATGGAGGCTGGGCAGGGGCGAGCGGGCACCAGGCAGCAAGTTGGGCCTGTATTCAGAGGGACGAGGGAGCCACGTGATCACATAGGCTGTGGGTAACACAGCGGATGACACCAGGCGCTGGTCAAACCTGAGGGTGCGGGTCTCTAAACGCGCAGAGAAGCTGGTGTTTGAGGGGAAAGAAAGGGAGATGGAATGTCCAGTTAAGCCTCTGCTTCCTAGTTTAGGGGGGGCAGCACCCTGGTTGGAGGGCTGGGACCAACAGGCCTTGAGGCCTCGGCACAAGCAGAGAGCTCAGAGGCCGGGGCCGTGGAGCCCGGGTCAACACCCCCGCGCCCCATTTTCTAAACCAGGGAAACGGGGTCACGTCTTTTCTTCCCCTTCACTCCCAACACTTCTGCCAGCCCTGCGCCACCCTCTTCCTTTTCAAACTGAAAGAGCACCTGCGGCCACCTGGGTGGGGGGACACTGACAGGCCACCCTCTGCCACCCCTTCCCCGCACCCCAGCTTTAACATCCCCCCACCCCCAGACCTCCTGGGACGGGAAGTTGTGAACACAGTGAGTGGAGTAAACAGCACCAGCAGTCCGAGCCCAGTTTCCAGCTCCATCTTAGTCACCTGCCAGCTATGAGGCCCTGGGTGATGCTTTGACTCTGAGCCTGCACCTGCATAACAAGGAAGATGGCACTGAGTCTGAGAAGTATAAGGCATCAAGGCTGGAGAGAGCTCTGGTTTTTGGTTTCCGATTTGAGAACAGTGTCAGCTCCTGGGAACAGAATGAAACCAGTTTCTGCAGAGCTGTGTGAAGAGGTGAACTGACCAGGGTCATACCTGCTGCCTATTCGAACCAGACACGAACCTCTGCTGTGGTCACTACTCATGACACACTGGTTTCCAAAGTCTGTGGGACTCCTCCAAGGCGGGTCCTCCCGGCAGCAGAGGCGGCATCTTCGGGGGACACACACAGGCCGGCACAGGCCTTTAACCTCAGCTCTGCCACACACCTGCCGGGTGATCCTGGGCGAGTCATGTGATGTTTCCAGATCTCAGATGCCTCAGCCGGTGAAGAGGGGATCAGACTAAACTCTCTGTGTGAGGTTCCAGGCCTGACTTTATTGATTTGTCTCTCCTGGCCCTGCCCAGAGAAGGAGGGAAACAAGACCCCCACCCCTGCCCCCAGCAGCAGCTACAGAGAAATCTGAATTCCGTGGAAGGTTAGCTGAATTCTTCGAAGGTAGCTGATTTTGTCTCACCTTCTGGGTTACTCAGCAGCACAAACATTACCAGAGACTGTAATGCTGTCTCCTCTCTTAAGGGGCAGGGATGTAGTTAACCAACTGGCCCTTGCTGGAAATTCTCAGGGTCGGGCCACATGGAGTGGCTTCACTGGGGACCTGGGAACATCTTTCTCACTGCCTCAGCTCAGGGTGGAAAACACGTTCGTGTGCCTGGGAAAGAGGGCAGGTGAAGGAAGCAGATGATGGTAGAGGGAGACATACAGGGAAAGGAAAGTAGAGGGAGGAAAAGGCTGTGTGGATTAAACCAGAATCCAGATTAGTCCGATCCTGTCGCCAAACTGTAACAGAGGACACAAATGTTGAATTTAGGCAAAAGGTTTGTGTATCTGTGAGAGGGTAGAGAGCAAATCATCTATATTTGATAAACATTCTGCCTTTATTTTGAAAAGTGAAGACTGGGGGTTCAGAGTAGGTTAAGAGATTGAAAAGTTGGAAACATTAGGATCCTGGAATTTCATTAAGTTCTTTTTCTTTTTAACTTCTGCTTCTTTAGTGAAAAATTTCACTTATCTTCAAAAAGATACACAAAGAATATAATGAATTCTCATGATCTCTCATCCTGCTTCAGCAATTCTCAACTGCTGGCCAATCTGGTTTCATTTTTATCCCTAACCATGCTCCTGCCCTGTAATTTTGAAGGAAATCTCAGACCTCATACAATTTTATCGGCTCAGTGGCTAAGAATCCTCCTGCCCATGCAGGAGACACGGGTTGGAGCCCTGGTCTGGGAAGATCCCACACGCCACGGAGCAACTAAGCCCGTGCGCCACAACTACTGAGACTGCGCTCTAGAGCCCACGAGCCACAACTACTGAGCCCACGCGCCTAGAGCCCGTGCTCCGCAGTAAGAGAAGCCCCCGCTTGCCGCAACTAGAGAAAGCCTGCATGCAGCAATGAAGACCCAATACAGCCAAATATAAATAAATTTATATTAAAAAAACCCATATCTAGGGGACTTTAAATATCCAGTCTATCCTGGATATTTCGGATTGTCTTATTTAAAAACAATTTGATTTAGGATCCAAGTAAGTCCATACATTGCAATGGTTTGACATGTCTCTTAAGTCATAGATACCTCCATCTTTCAATTTTATTTTATTGAAGAAACTGTCATTTGTCTTAATTTCCTGCAGATGCAACTCAGGCTGATTTTCTTGGCAAGACTGCTTAGGTGGTGGGGGCACCACTGTCAGGAGGTACTCTGTGTCTGGTGGTCTTTACTAATGGCTGAAATATAGATCCATCAATCCACCAGGGCTTACAAAATGGTGATATTCTATCATGCCTTCTTCATTAATTAGCTGTGCTACTGCTATAAAGAAAATCTTTCCTTCCTCAGCTGTTCAGTTACCCTGAGATACGGTTTGTAGAGGAAAGGCCAGAATAAATGCTTGATTTTTTTTTTATCAGTTCTCAAAGGAGTCAGTTGGTTTCATGAGATACTCCAAAGGCGATTTAAAAGGTTGTGCTTTTTCTTACAGAATCATTTTGAAGCTATGGATTTAAACATTTATTCCCTAGTGGATGCTCCCATTGTCTCAAAGCATTCATGCTAAATAAGATTATGTACCACCAGACCTGAGGAAACCACCATATCTGGTAAGTTCCTCAGACTTGCAGTTGGTTCTGGAGTTGCTCAAATATGCAAGCAAAACCCCAAACTCCTCTGATCTAGGAAGTTCTAGACTCTAGGACTGAGGGAGATTTTCTTTGCTAGGATATTCCTCTCTCGGGTATTAGCTTCAATGCACAAAGGAATGTGATTCTTTCAAGGGTGTTCGCTAATGCTGATTAAGAAAAGCCCAAGTTTGCAGGTTGAGGTATCACCTACTTTGAATCCCAGGACTTCTAACCCTAACAGACAATACTACCCACAAGTTTCCCCTTTAGGGACAGGCAGGAGTTCTAATAAGGAAGAGAACTGGAGAGATGCCCACTTTGGTCTGTATCTCAGTCATCAAGACTGACAGATGGGAGCCTTAGCCAGGCATTTGAAGATGGCTGTAAAATGAATTCAGTAACATTAGTGTTAGCCATACATATACTGTAGAAAACCAAGTACTGTGCTGGGTCTGCACGTTTACTCAAGCACTAAACATAAAGTAGAGCTAAGCCAGCACAAGAGTGGCGAGTCGCCTCCTGGATCAGCTGAGGAAATGCCAGTCTTAATACATTCAAGGGTGATTTAGTGACACTGGTGTCCCACTGGCTGACAGTTAATCCAGATGCCCAAGCTTCCCCTCCCACCTGTGTGCACACATCCTAGGTTGAGCCCTCCGTTTAGAGAGACTACCCTTTGCTCAAAATATACAAACACACTCATGGAAAGAAGTTAAAAGAGAAACTGGACTTACTTCAACTCAGACTCTGAAGAGTTTAAAGGCAAACTGAGAAGCTAATAGATATATGTCAGTACTTACTATATAGCATTTACATAATGGCTACTGGCTAGATCAGTGATTACTAAGTGCTGACCCAAGGAATTCACTGTATCAGAATCACTAGGGGGGAGTGTTTACAAATATAAATTATCAGCCCTCTACTCCCACCCCCCCAGATACTGACTCAGTGAAACAGGTGTGGGAATTGGGGGAGGGGAGCTAGGGGGTGAGGCTCAGTTACCTTTATTTTTTTCAAAGTGCCCCACGTGACTCTGATGCCCAAACAGGCTTGAGAACTACTAGGCTAAATCATCAGATGTTCTCAAATATAGATGCAATTTATAAAGAGTGTTCATTCTACACAATTATTCAGTTTCTGGGTCTTATTTTTTCCCTTGAGTGAACCCAAGGAAGCTAGAGTTTTCAGTGGAACATCATTTCATTAATATTAGAACTACTATTGTTTCTACAACTTCAGAGGCTGATCAAGGTAATTCTGGAAGAGACTGTATCTTATAACATCTCTAGAAATGATTAGAAATCTTGCTGATTTTTCAGATCACAACCACTGGTATAATCTACACTACTGACTTTGAATGTCCAGAGTTAGAAACCTGATATACCTAAATTAAAATCAGAAATTAATCAAATTAATGAGGATGCTTTGCTAATAGCTTTACTATTGTATCCAGAAAGTGGCCAGATGTTCAGCTGTCTTCAATTCAACTGCTGTTTCTGATTATAATGTGTTCTAAATGGTTTAATAAGATTCAAAAAACTTGACCTAATTGAATCTTTCTCTTACTTTTCAATGAATTTCAAAGATGTAAGTATTTATGACTTTTTAAAAAACTCTGTGAGGCTTGCCATCACCTCCTTTGCTATACCAACGCATTCTGGCAAACGTCCCCGAAACATCCACCAGCCAAGAAACCTTTAAGGGTGATTATGTGTGTGACTTTTTTTTTTTTAATTGTATAATTCATTTATACAGAGAAATCATTTGGATTTAACTATTTACAGTCTTTTTCAATTTTCATTTCCACTGGCCAAATATAGTTCACATAATAGTCAACATTTACTTGAGCTGATCACCATTACAAATCTGCCATGACACAGGGCTTTTAGCCCCCCCGCCTTAAAGACTACGATCTCATTTGAACAGAAACATTTCATAGTAAAAGATTCACCAGTCTCTTATGAATACATCTGCCAAAACTGATCTCATATGGTCAAATTTTCAACACATTTTCTTTTCAAACCCATTATTTGCAAGTACTGTAAACCAAGGCAAATACAGTTCACTTCCCTCAAGCCTTCTACAACTTACTACACACTCTCAAGTTTAGCTTTTACTATCTTTCATAAATGTCTGACACAACCAGACATTTTTTACTTTAAGACAAAACTACACTCTTTTTCCCTCTTTTTTTTTTTTTTTTTTTTAATACTTATTACCAGCCAACTGCCTTCCCTCTTGCTTTTCAGACAATATTAACTTTCCATGAAATCCTTAAGGTGGTTTTCTTTCAGTAGTCCAAAATATACTGAGTCATTTCATGTATGTTCTAACCCTGAAATACTACACTTTAAAAATTGCAATTTTCTTAACTGGCTCAAAAACAGTATGGCTTGATTTCACTTGGCAAAGTTAACATGATTTAAAAATACACACACAAACACACACACACACACACAGACACACACACACACACACACACACATTTTTAATCAAGGAAGAAAAACACTTTAAAGACATGCCAATTTGAAAAGGCATCAAAGTAAAAAAATAAAAGCAAATACTAAAAACTACTTTACAATGAAAAAATTAAATTGGCAGGTTAAATCAATGAAAAATGAGGAATGTGCAGTGAAAAACAAACTAATAAAAAGCATTCCAGTTGGTAAAATGGAAAACCTATTAAGTTTTGTTTTTCCAAGAAACTTATGTTTCAACATAAATTCTGAAATATTACAAACATATATTCCAAGTAGATCTTAGATGCTGATGTTAAAATTTCAAATTCTGCATGCAAAATTTATCAAATAAACACTGGTAAAATCCTGGTATTTGCAAAATTTTAAGCTTTGGCCAATATTATAAATATCACAATTGGTATTAAAAAGTCATGATGAATGCAGAATGAAGAGAAAACCCATTTCATAAGTATTTCATTTGATTAAAAATACCAGACTTACATGTTCTAGATGATCTTGAGGAAAAAAAAAAGACTGCAGTTTAACAGTAATCTGTATATATATCTTTAGCTGCCATTAAAAAAAATAAAAAAATAAAAAACAACCACCAAAACCCAACCAAAAACAGAAAATGTGAAGACTGGTATTAAGTAACCCTGCAACGCTCCCATACTCACATTACAAGAAAGAACAACTGTACACCAGTTATAAATAAAGTCTCTCCCCTGGTTACCACAGAGCTTCCTTTACACCAGTGTCTCTTTCCGCTTGCCACCGACCTGGGCTTTGTCCCTGGCTTTTCGGAGGCCAGCCTGGGCTCGGGGCGCTTTCATGCCCTTAGCGTCGTCTGCTGTGTGCACTGGGGTGACACTTTCGGAAGCGTCTCCATCAACTTCCACCTGAGTCACGCTGGATGCCGTGGACGCCCGTCTCTGGGCCCTGGCATTGCTGGCAGGGGGGCAGTTCTCTCCGTACTCCTCGTGGGGCTCCGGCAAGCCCTGCAGCTCGGAGGGGCTGGTGGCCTGTCGGGAAGGGGCCATGGCAGCTCGGATACAATTGAACCACTGCTGCTTGTGGAACACATCATTGGCTTGTAGAGTGTGGGACTGGCCTGGAGAGGGGTCTTGGAAGCGAACTCGAAAGATATTTTTAGCTAGGAAAAAAAAAAATTAAAAAATGGAAATCAGGGCTTCCCTGGTGGCACAGTGGTTAAGAATCTGCCTGCCAATGCAGGATACACGGGTTCGAGCCCTGGTCCGGGAAGATCCCACATGCCGCGGAGCAACTAAGCCTGTGCGCCACAACTACTGAGCCTGCGCTCTAGAACCCGTGAGCCCCAACTACTGAGCCCACGTGCCTAGAGCCTGTGCTCCACAACAAGAGAAGCCACCACGATGAGAAGCCCGCGCACCGCAAGGAAGAGTAGCCCCCGCTCGCAGCAACTAGAGAAAGCCCGCGCGCAGCAACAAAGACGCCAACGCAGCCAAAAATAAATAAATAAAAATTAAAAAAAAAAAAAAAATGGAAATCAGACTTAAAAAGTTTATTCTAGATAAAGTGAATATGGGTGCTGGTATTTATACAGCATGCACATCTGTTAGGCAGATACATTACATAGTGCCTAGATGTTACTTATTAGGTACATGTGCTGGTGTCAGAGCAGCACAGCACCTGCCAACTCAAGGAGTGTAATAGGTATAGGATGATGGAACCCATTTCATTTTTAGTTTTTTGTGTGCGGACAGAATTCTTAAAGATTACAACTGAGTTTATGATTATTGAAACTATTTTAAAGCATGTATTTTTACCTTTATCTGAATTGCTGAAAGCCCCTCGAAAGGACCCTCCCATCCTCACGTCTCCATCCTGCAGGTCTTCCAAGACCAGCTCCTGGATTGGGATTGGCTGCCGGTAAACCTGGTAGGAGTGACGCTCGTTCCGTGTAACAGGCCGAGTCAAAACCAAGATGTCTTGAAACAGGAAAATGTAGAGTTTCTGGAGAAATGAGAGAAAAAAAAATGCTTCCTAAATATGGAACTTTGTGACTTTAAGTGACTGAAATCCATTGTAAAAACAACTTGATTTGATCTTACTAATTTCATCAAATTGATTTACTAAGATCCCCCTTACAAATGACTTCACAAAGATGGTAATTTTAAAGCTATGTATGTTCTCCTAGGAGAGCTTTTGTCATCACAGACTACATGCAACTTTTTTATCCGTGTGTAACATTAGATTCAGCAGCAGCTGAGCAAACGCTACACACCACAAAGACCTGACTGTCGGTGGTAACGTGACTGGAACACCAGGACCATACACCGCAGTCTTCTAGCAGGGTGAGAATTTAAAAATGTAAGCTGGTAAAAATGTTAATTGTTCTGTTTTGTCCCACATAAATTTAAGCTTTTATAGAACAATGAGGCCTCATGATAGAAATCAGAGATGAAAGATTAACTCTTTCCAAAAAGAACCTCAACTTACAAATTGGGCTTCTGAAAAGCACGTAATGAAATAAAAATACCATCCCATGCTTATACTTAGTTCTAGCAGGTACCTTTGTAATTAAGATTTAAAAAATAAGTTTGCTCTCATTCAATCTGCTGCAAAAATTTGTTTAGTAGTGCTAAAAACTACTTCTATTACTATAAACTCTTCAAAAAATTTTTTTATTAAACATCATAAAACTAATAATTTATTTAGAAAGGAACCCCTAGCCTAACAAGTTGATTTATGCTTCAAAACTAAAAAATAAATGATTACTGATTCTCCACCAAGACATTTAACTTATTCAGTAATGACAGAAACCAAATGTTTGCTTTACCAAAGCTGATAACATAAAATCCAGTTACCTTCTTTCAGTATGTGATGAGTTTATTTTACAAACCTGCTTCATAATCAATGTGGAAAAAAATTAAACAGTGGGAAAAGGGCAGTAACTGCTCACTTCACGTTAGTGTCCAAATGCACTTACATGTCCATTTTTATTTTTCAGTTCCCCATGGCAAAGCAATACTTTGCTTGCTTCAATTCTAGGGTCCTTCTGCTTTTCATCCAGATACTCCAGCTTGTCAATGTAATACTGGCATTCCGATTCACCTTTCTTCAAGTTGATATCAGAGAGAACTCCTTGTATTATCAATATCTAAAAATAATCAAAAAAAATCAGTGTAGCATTTTCAGCATATTAGTTTATCCTGTTTCCCTACAGGACTAAAATGTCACATTAAAATGATAAAATGTTAAAATTTGAAGGGACTCTAGAAATTGGGTACTTCAGCCGTCCCTTCATTTTACAGCCTCCGCCAAATGGGTGATTTGCCCAAAGTCACATAGCTAGCTGATGGAAGAGATCAGATTAGAATCCAGTCTTCTAACTAAAATATAAATATAAAATGTGTTATGTGTTACACATCTCTTTATTAGTGCACAGTGCAGTAACATACGAGAACTTAAAACGACTACAGAAAACTTCACTGTGCTGATTCAACATGCAGACAGTGTGAGAGTATCATTGTATATCTTTCTCAGGCAAGCTAATATGTAAACTTGAAAAACATAAGAATCACTTATTGGACTACTTACAGCTTCCTCCAGAAGCTGAACATCAGAGTGGTCTTTTGGAGTGTGTCTAAGAATTTCTTTCAACAGTAAAGGGTATTTAACAAGGCGGCTTCGAGGAATATCTAGGAAGCTCCAAAGATCTAGTTTTCGACTGAAGGGAGACTCAAGACATCGCTGGAGGAAGTCTTGGACTCTTGGATCCTGTTTCTTTTGATCAAGAAGAGCTTTGGCTGCCAGCTGGTTACTGCAGTAGCCTTTGTAGGCATTCAAGCCTGGCAACTGAAGAGTAATAAGAGAAAACAAAGTATAATGAGTTCCTGTTACAATTTAGTCCATTAGTAAGACTGTGGACACAAAACACAAAACTTATAGCTATTCTTTTTTTTTTTTTTATCAAAAGCTTATTATATGATCCTTTGAGGTTTATCACAGTTCAGAATCAGTTTAACATTTGAAAAACTAATATAATTTACCATAGAATACTTAGAGCTATTCTTGAAAGTTTTAACAAGCTGTGAAAATTTTCCTGCAGGTGATAATGGGGGTTGGATAGTATTTCGGGCCGATCTGAGAATGCCCTTTTTCAATTTCCCTAATATGGCTAAATCCAAACAAAGACTCATGCCTCCTACTTCCCCCAGCCTCAATTACATGCCGGTCTCCTGTATTCCCAGGACACCTGAGCCCTCCTCTCTCACATTCTTCACCAGCCTTGAGACTGGTTATTTACTGACTGTTCTCTCACTTGACTATAAATGCAGAGACTATCTTTTATCACTGAATCTCTAGTCACCCCTCCTAGAACAGTGGTTGGCATCTGGCAGGCACTCAACTGAGAGAATAAAACAGATAACTGATGGTATATAATGTGGGAATTCTGTCTAAGGAGGAACATATTCTTAAGACAAATGAAACTGCATCATTCATGAAATATTTTTTAAACAGAGACTGTAACTTCTACAGCTATGTAAATTTGTTCAGTTTTAATGCCTTATTTATCTGATTTTAGAATCCAGTAACTGGATCAAATCAATGTGATACTGATCACAAATGAGAAGTCTGGCACATCTGTATAAACCTATCTGAAGGCAACAACTTGCTACATACCCAGTTCACAAGAATGTGACCAATCTGCTCTACTGTTCCACCAGGCTTGGTTGCTTCTCCTATTCTTGCCAACAAATCTGAAGTGTAAAGAAGCAGAAATGCCAATAATAGGTTTAATTAAAAAATAATTCAGGGAGGAGCAAGATTAAGGAGCAGGGGATTAAGAGGTACAAACTACTGTGTATAATATATAGAATATATATAATATAAATAAGCTACAAGGATATATTGTACAGCACAGGGAATATAACCAATATTTCATAGTAACTTTAAATGGAGTATAATCTATAAAAAATCTTAATCACTATGCTGTACACCTGAAACTAATATAATATTGTAAATCAACCAGACTTCAATAAATATTTTAAAAATATTCAGCACTAAGTTAGAAGTTTAGATTTAAAATTACTTGTTACTGCTGTTCAGAATCCTATGAAAATTAGGTAGCATTATCTTACCTTCATGCAGGGGTATATAAGCGTCCAAATCACCAAATATCTGTGTGAGTTCCTCTTCTGACATAATAGACAACTTTAACATGGGGTCATGGTAGGCCTGTCAGAGGGGAGAAATGTGTCACACAAAGAGATCAAGCAAATAAAACATGATGAGAGATCTGTACTTGAATGCAAGCATGACTAACTATGTAAAACTAGTGTGGATTCTATTTTATACATAAAAGAAATTAAAGTATATGTTAAGCCCAAAATAGACTTACTGATATTCATATTTGAAGAGATGCATCTAATAAACCTCATCTAAAAGAAGTATTCACCAGTAGATATTCTCTACTTTTCAACTTCTAAAGGTAAGAAAATCATCCTTTAGAATTTGTGAAATGTAATTTTTAAAAACTATGGCACATGATAGAAAGTTATTTACTGACCTTTCTTGCAAGCTTGAGATCCTCAATTAAATCCTGTTCACCTCGGGACATTTCATATATTGCCTAAAAAAAAATCCAGCAAACATCATAGATCACTCCTCCCTTTGAGAAACAAAAATTATATACAACTGATATTTATCATTATTTAACTGACGTTTTGAACGGCGCTTTTTAAAGTGACTCAGTCTGAAAACTGTAATTCAGAATGGAATCTCAAATTAGAGGATGCCGTAGGTTTCATAATTCTACCCCATCCGAGTTGTTAAACTGGATGACCACCCCCCATCACAGGTGCTGCTCAGCATGTGTTATGAACGGCACTCAAGTACAAAAATGCAAGTTTATCTTGCCATAGGCATTAGTTTGCTATTCTTCTGGCAAAACATATGTTTAAGAATCAGGGTCTATTTTTTTTAGTTTAAGCCAGTACACATGGTCTTGCTACGGAACGTGGCACACCTCCTGACGTTTGATCTCTCTGGAGGTTAAAGACTGCTTCATGCTGACGTCTAACATCTCTGACCACAGGGCACTGCTTCTCCTTTTGGCGGGCGCCGGGACTGTCGATCTGCTGGATAACTTCTGGGCAGAAGCAGGGGATCTGTTGTCACCACGAAGGGTAAATGACTGAAAAGAAAAGAAAGAGGTGAATGAGAAGAAGGTTTGGAGGATACAGGAATTATTATTTTTTTTTCTTAAAAAAAATAGAAAGACAAATTAAAAGCAAGGTTCTGAGAATTTCTCTATGCATAAAACAATCATTTATCCAAGTTTCTATCTAGCAGTATTCTAAAATATTTATCAGTCAAAATTCTCTCTGTGAATAAAAACTATCCAAGATCTTGCTTTGATATAAGATACAAACTAATATAATGAGGTTATATAAATATTGTTCCGGCAACAATATGCCTTACCAGCATATTCCAAAAAAGGAAAGTTATGTCTAAGTATAATAGTACAAACCTGTTTGTATGACTCAAAGAAAATGCAAGTTTTAGGCTTTTATAAAAAGTCCCCTCACTACATTACTTGTCCCTACCTGTATGGTTTGACCAAATCGTCTGACGGCTCCATTTCTTACAGGAGAGATTAAATTTGCCAAGGATGTGACCCGAGCTAGAGGTCGAACTCTTTTATTGCTTGGCTCCTGTGAAAACAAAAACAAGTTATACTAAATGTGTGTTTAGGTGTAATGATTTCAAACAAGTTTGGACAAAGTTAAGCCCTCTCAAAAACCAGATATTTGTACAGTATAAAATGCAGAAACATGGAACTCTGAAAATGAATGTTGTTTTTCATTGTTGAAATACAAAGAACACTAATGAATAACAGTAATTTATTAAATAATAAATGGTATAAGAAAGGCCAGTCAAATATCTGAACATCACTCTGAGAACATAACATACTATCATTAAACAGAAAAAAAAACAAAATTAAAAGTTAGATTCTAAAATCCTTTAGAAGCTTTTAGCTTAATATAGAGAGTAACTTTTAAAAAATACCTCCTTATTTAGAAAAATTTCAAACATACACAAAAGGGGAGAATAGCATAATGGACCTCATGTACTTATCACTCAGCTTCAACAGTTTTTAGTGTAACAATTTGTTTCATCTCTGCCTCTACTGAAATATTTTAAAGCAAATGCCAGACATTCTATCATTTCACTCCTGAATACTTCAGTTAGAGAATAGCTTTTAAATGAACGCATCTGACATTGGAATGGGTCAGCTCTAAAGGCAGTGAGGTAGGTCCCTGTTGTGGAGGTATTCTAGCACAGTTAGGACAGTGGTTAAGAGGACACTCAGCCTCTGGAATCAGACTGACTGGGTCCAAATCCTGGTTTGGACACTTGATAGGAAACATCCTGGGTCCCAGTTTTCTCATCTGTAAAATGGGGTTAATATTAGAACTTCTCTTATAAAGGTGTTATGAAGATTAAGGTATGTTTAAAGGGCTCAGAACAGTTCTTGGAGCATACTAAGTTTTAGCTATTACTAACATTCTTTCTTAGGAATATTTCTACTTACTATGTAAACGTTGGTATTTATAAATAATTAGATCCTCTTTCATACATTTAATTAACTTCAAGGAAAAATATATACAAATTCAGAAGACATATTATTTTACATGTATTGTTTTTAAAATAATAATAGTATAGCAAACACATCATTTATCATTCAAAGATCTCAAAATTTTACAAATTGCATTACTCTAATTTTACTGCTAGGAAAATGGAGGCATACCATTAGGTGACTCACACAGCTATTGAGATAAAGAAGGCCAGATCATAAAACAGGCCTATCCTTTATGTTGTCTATGGAGCATAATTATTTGTTTGTATTTGGTGCCTTTGACAATTGTGGCATACTTGACAAAATAATTTTAATGAGACTTCAGAAGGATATACGATAAAAAATTATATAAAAATTACCACTTAAAAATGACAGATGAAAAAAATTTTTTCCTAAGAATTCTTTGATATGACCAATCAAAGAACTGATTGGTCATAAAAAAGAGACGAGGAAAGTGAGTAAAAATAATTCCCTAAGAATAATTTAAAAGTAAAGTGGCAGAAAGGGTTAAAATCCTCCGGAAAGAAACTTAAATGATTTGAATATTCAAAGAAGCAGTTAGACTTACTAAAGCTCCTAAAGGTATATACACATATGAGGAGGGAATGGGACCCACTAAGGTAAGGAGACTTTGTGGACAACCAACAGAGTTCAGGCCCCTGAGTCCTTAAGAGGTGGTGCTGCAGACCAACCTTCCCCCGCCAAAATAATTAACTCCAAAGTAAAAATGTGACTATAAAGCCACTAATGTGCCAATGTTAAATGAACCAAAAAAGAAGCCTCCGGGATATGTAGTAAAATGACACACTGTGTGGCCAAGGCCATGTGTGGATGCCTTTACCAGACCCATCTGTGCGAGACTGAAGCGACACATGCACGGGCAGAAGGCGGCAGAAGGCATTCCTTTCTCTTGAGTAAAGACAAGACAAAGACGCTTCTGTTTGAATGGGGATATAATTACCTCACAAAGTAAGATATGCCAACGCCAACTAGAAACAAAGCAGTTGTCAGAAAGTTCTGTTCCATAGTTTGGAAAGAGAGGTTAATTCCTCTTCCTTGTTTAGAGCATAACCAATTTGACTTCCTAGTAAATCATAAAATATTTAATTTCAATTTAAAAGTCTTTGGAAAGGTGCTCTTCCCAGTGAATTTGAAAGGAAATGTTAGTTTAGCTGGAAGGAAAAGAATTTTTGATATCTAATTTAATACATAAAATCAAAAAATTCTTATCTTTGGATCAGTACAACTATTAATTTCCTGGTAACTTAAAATTGTTATATTTAAAATTAAAACTACAGAATTTAGATTTAGATAATTAAATATATCTAAAGCATCTTTCTGAAACTAAAACTCTGAAATGTGGGTTTTGTCTCTTTAGGGTGGCAGGATATAATGCTAAGCAGTATTTTGTTATTAAATATGTTCCACAGTCCTTTAGAAACCCACCTATAATCTCACTTCTTCACAAAGGAGATGTTAGTCTCAGGACTGTATCTAATCTAAAACGTCTGGTAAGAGCGCCTGGCTAGCTCAGTCAGTACAGCATGATACTCTTAAATCTCTCTGTACCAAAGTAGTGCTGAATCAGGAAGTACATGGGGGAGGGGGTGGGGTGGGAGGACACCTTGTACTTTTCACACAGGCTTTTAAGATCCAAAAGTAACTTTCCTGCCTTACTAAAAGTTCATATGTGATGAATGTTTGGCAGACACAACACAAACTTTCAGCATATATATTTATTTCAAAAGTGTGAAGAATTTTAATGAATAAAATAACTCAAAAAGTGTGACAAATGTAAAGGCATAATACTGAATATGGCTCACCAATTTCAGGAAAAATACATTATTTGAAAAAAATCATACAGACAACTTTTGTGGAAAAGTGTTATGAACTATGCATTCATAGGTCACCTATAGGGTAGGGACAAAAAATTGTCTCTTTATAGGTTAGAATTTGGTCCAGGTGAGCTACAACCAAAAGCAGTTTTTCTTTAGAGGTCTAGATGAGCCACTTTATCTTGGTTTGGTGTTTTGAGAGCTGGGATTCTGCCCACCTCTGCCCCTTTGCAGACACAATGCAGGTACAGGGTTTGGAGGTAAAGAAGGAAGAGAGGAGTAGGACTCTACCTATCTTACCATCAGCCAGAATAAGGCTTTCATAATGGTTTCGCTGCTGTGGTTGTTTATTTTTGTTTTGGAGCATTGTTAACAGCATTATGGTAAATACAAGAAGCTTAAAGAACGAGTACAGATACTGAAACTACACACTCTCCTCAAAAGACAATCTGAAAACCTACGGGAATAGATAAAGAACACCAGCAAGTTTTACATGCTCAAGGAACTTTCTACTGTAGGCAACCTTTCACCAGGGCTAGAGTTCACTTTACGAACTCTAATATTCATTTATGTTGTTTACTTAGGTTAGCTTTTAACCACACTATCTAGTTTAGCCAGGCAATCACATACATTGTTATAGGGAATCTGACTTGAGACTGAGTTTTTAATCAATCTATTTTACTAATCCAGTTACAGTCAGATTTTATGCCTTAAAATATTTTCTGGATATCTATAAACAGAAAATTGGTAAAATCAATTTCAAGTCTTTTACTGGAATGTACCTTGCACATAAAAGCAACAACATGGAAAAATTCTGTTGTGAACCCAGTTTTTTTGTAAAACGTTTTTTTTTCTCCTAATGATGTCACATAAGAGAATATATTCCAGGAGGGTCTCTTCTAGAGTCAACCAAATCAAGACACACAAAAAAACAAGTATGTGTCTGGGTTTACTCATTTGGGTTACTGGATAAATAATTTTCTCCTCTACCTGGCAAGAACTTTGAAGAAGAGTGAAAAGAAAAAGTTATTTATAAAAAGATAAAGATAAGTTATCTCACAGGATGTCTTCCCTTTCCTCTTAGAAACAGAAATAGTCAAATTTAGTTATTTATTTAAGGTTGTGTTGCTAAAAACCTGACAACATTCCTGGTGTTTTTAATCTTTGGGATAAAGGTATGCCAGAAACACGGCCGGTGTCTGATACCAAACAAAAAGACTAGCTCAAAACACTAGTTCAGTTTTAGTATTTACACTGATGACCACTTTTGAGAAAACAGAAACATATTAACAAAAGCCAAAACCAAACAAACAGAAAAACAAAAAACAAAGCCAAATCACACCAAATGAAAGCATACCTTTGAAAGACGGCAGCTATTCTAACTACCAAAAGGTGTGCATATGTATAATACACAGCTATACTGAGATATACAATACATTGCACATATTTAAAATGTATAGATAATTTTGATGTATACAGCCACAAAACCATCACCCCAATGAAGATAAGAAGTATAATAATATAGTATAACCATGGAGTGTATATATTATTGTGGTGTGCTATATAAATAGAATGCCCACACAGTATTAAGTCAACTATCAAAATTAAATAAAATGGCGTAAAAATCACTTATTTTGATAAATGTTCATAAAGACTTTTAAAAAGTACAACGACTTAGGTAATTAAAGCAAGGAGGGCAGAAGCACCTAAATAATGGTTCGTTGGCTTAAATATTTTAACACATTTTGCTTTCTTAAGAACAAAAGTCACACACAATGAACTTATTAGACGTGGAAAGAAAATTAAAAATGAACACTAGGTCAGATGGCATTTTGTTCACTAGCACTAACTTGCAAGGAAGGGATTCTTATTTTCCTCTTACTCCACAAAGCAGTTCCTAAGACTTACTAGGTAATATAAATAAATGCAGGTCAAAAACCCCCCAAAACCAAAAAACCCCAACCAAACAAAAAACTGTATTAAGCATCGGAAATGTGACCAATTTAACCAAACTGAACAGCATATACATTTAAAATGTTTTTCTTTTGTATAAAAGTTTGTGTACACTCAAGCTACGCTATGCATAAATAGTCCTAAACACATTTCAAACCGGCATGTAAATCAAAGTCATACATTTTAATACTCAGTGAGATCAAAGTTAAGTTTAACAATATACTGTTAATAAACTGTTAAACATCGTAAAAGTTCCGTGGAGTTAGAAACCTTCCTTTGGCTTTTCAAGTCTCACCTCCTGCTCTCTGAAGGACTGGTTGTTCACATCGAGGACTCGTATAGTCCTTTTAATAGGTAGGAGACCTCCGACCTCATCGTGCGCCACCATGCTTTCCGAGTACCCTCACGCCCCCAGCCCGAGTCCTCCCAGAGTCGGCCGCCTGCAGGGAAGTTCCCGGCTCGGCCCGGCTCGGCCCGGCTCGGCTCGGCCCGGCTCGGCTCGGCTGGGCGCTCAGCTGCCCCGCGCAGCCATCACCCAGCGTCTCCAGCGTAGCGTCGGCTTCTGCGAGCGCTCGAAAGGCCAGCAGCACTCCAGGCTCTGTGGGCAGGGCCGGCTGGGCCGGGTCTAGTGGGCGGGCACCCGAGGGACACGTGACCGCCCTTAACTGACAGCGGGGCACACCTAGGCCTCTCCGCTTTCTCTGCCAAAGAAAGCTCTTTATCAAGAGGTTTGGAATTTCTATAGTGAGACCAGAGGGGAAAAGGAAACTGGGTTACTGTGAGGCTTTTCCTGATTTAAAAAGCATTCCCAAAGACAAATGAATTGCATATCTAGGTTACCTTTCTTAGTACTTAGCTGCACACAGGGATACTTTTTCTATAAAACCCTATTTCCTAGAAAATAATTTAGAACGGACAACTTGACAACTTTAAGAAAATCGTAATTCAGAGTTAAATAATGTATATACTAAAGAAAAGCCTAATTATCCAGGGGCCTTGCTTTTATATAACGTAAGTGCAATTTCTAGTCCAAAGCCTTGCCTCTATGAAGCAACCCTACTTCTGTTGGTTTGGTAGGCCTGCAACAAAGCAGATTTTCTTCTTTAACAGTAAGTATTGTATTCTATTTCGAAAAGTAGGATTTCCTCTTAACCATATGCTACTATGAATGATATGATGCTGATAATTTGCAGAAACATTTCTATTCTTAGGATTTATTAGGGTCAGAGAAATCTGAGAAATCTATGTAGAAGGCACTGTTCTAGATGCTATGGGTGACAGAAAAAAATAGGTTTCATATATGCTCCTAAAGCGCTAACAGACCATTGTGTAAAGCTAGGCCACACGAAGAGATAAGTAATGCAAGACAGCTTTTGACAAGTCCAAAATAAGCTGTACAGCTAGCAAGGAGTTCAGAAACCACTTCTGGCAGATGAGATGAGGGTGGCAAAGACACTAGGAAAGAGGCTGTAACATGTTTCAGTGCCTTGAAGGCCATGTTATGTTTTTCAAAGGTCTGAGCAAGGGAAAAGTGCAAGGCTTTCCCAAAGGAGCACGAAAAGCGAACTCACAGCCTGAGGTCACAGGCTGGGTAAAGACAGACGAGCAGAGGGTTTTACTGAGCACGTGAGAGAGATAATGAGAGGTATGTTGTAAGGTGGTGTTTAAGATGGCTTGAAAGATGGCTGGAACCATAATGCAAAAATCACAGTCAGGGATCAAGAACTTTGCCTAAGGTAGGGCCTTTTCCTTGGGAAAGGAAAAGGATATGTGCAAGAGACAACATATGCAAGAAGTCAAAGATGCCAACGACTGTAAAGTTAGGAAGGGTAACTGTTAATGCAAATAAAGAAATACGGAGGAATAAGCTTTGAAAGAAAATTCTGGGTTTCATTTTAGATATACTCAGTCTTCGGTGGTGGAAAAACATGCTAATAAAACTATTGAGCTAGAACTTGGAAATGTTGGACAAGGACTTGAAGAGGTCAGAGGGTGGATTTAGACTGGGGAGTTGGAGACACAGGGATCAGAGTTGAAGCTTTGGAAGTGAATGAGATGCCTGGGGGAGAAAATCTGGACAAAAAGAAAAGAGGCCCAAGAATCTAACTTTGGAGAGATGCCAAGGGAAGAAAAGGTGTTAGTTATGGCAAAAAGATTAAGAAGGGTAAGAAAAGATTCATGGATTTAGTGATTACAAGTTTAATGAAGACCTCAAGTGTGCTAGTTCAGCAGAATAAAGACAAAAGAGAAACCACAAAGGTTTGAAGAGTGAATAGAGGAGAGTAATAGTGGGCATAGACTATAATGACAAATAATCTATAAAAAACAATTTACTAAGGTTCGCAAGACAGTGTTACTTCTTGCAGGAAGGAAGAACGCTGCCCTTACATAAACACCAATGTGGTTTGCATTTGGGATGATGTTCTTAATTTGTCTTTCTGCTTTTAGACTTTTGAAAAAAGTAATGGTGATTGGTTATATTTCATCAACTATTCTTTATTACCAGGTCACACCTGGGCAACATGTGTGATGCAGTTGGCCTTAAGAGAGGCTGTTTGTGGTAGGTAGTTCTATGCTATACAGCATTAAAGTGGAAGCACCTTAGAGATCATGGAATCCAGTTCTGTAATTTTACAGGTAAGAACACTGATCTGCTTAAGCCCTCAGAGCTAATAAGAACCCAGAAGTCTGGTTCAGTTAGTTTCATCAGTTAAAAAATGGTTGCCAAGTAAGGCCAATACTTTATGGCTACTTAGTTTCATAAGGGAATAAAGGACTTACGCAGAGTGGGAGTGAGGAAAGAAGTTGCTAGGGCATTCTCATGCTCTCTTACCTGATGTCTTTCTCCAAACTATGTTTTTCTATTTAGTTCTGATAGAGGTAAGGCCAAGGTAACGAGGGGAAAGGATATCTCTCATTTCTCTCCTTCAGTAAGGATCCGAAGGGTAAAGGTAGAAGTCTTAAATGCAGAAATAGCCTGCAAAAGCCAAGTAGGGTCTAATAGTGATAGTCCCAGTAGAAAAATCCCAGCTCACCAAACCTAAAATCTTAGTTTCATTTTGGATGTTCAGGTTTGTGGTCTAACTATAATTTAGACAACTGTAGACAGCATCTATAAAAGCAACAATGGACAAGGGATGTTCAGTTAGCACTCTGAGCCATGAGCCTGAGAGAATCTTGACTCTAACAATGCTCTATAAAATACGAGGGCTGAAAAGGTCCTTTGTGATCATTAATGCATCCTCCTCAGTTTTCTTAGGAGGAAACTGGACAGTGAGGAAAAAGAAAAAGGAAATGTGAGTCCTTACTCTGTGCTAGGAGCTTTATGCATATTATCTTATTCAACCAACTTTAGGAAGTATGTATTATTACCTTCATTTTACAGATGGAGGAAACTCAGAAAGTTTAAGAAACTGGTCCCAAGTTGCATGGGTCATCAGTGGCTGGACAGGTTTGAATCTGGTCTGCTCAACTGTGGCTGCAACGTCTCTTCCCCGTGAGACAATCCGTGTACCACCTTCAGCACCGGTCTGTACAGCTCAGTGCTCAGGCACTGCTAGTTGTCATTCTACGAGTTAGGAGCAGAGCTGGGTTTAAAACCCAATCTCCTAGTCCCAGGCTAGTTTTGCTAAATAACTGCCAACATTTTATAGAGAAGGAAAGCATAAAACCACAGTAGAGAGATTACTTGTATTATAGGCAGGTAAATAAAAAGATAGTAACAAAATAGTTCCAGCTGCTTAAGTTTTAGAAGAGATCCTATTTCAATCAATGGTTTACTTTAATGATGTTATTAATAGCAATTATTTATATGACTTTCTACAATTGAAACACAGATTGGTTGAGTATCTTTGTGTAGAAAATCTACAGTTTATAAACTTAAAAACATAACTGTGTTATCTAAAAGTAATAATGCAGCTTTGTTTAAGAAATCAAGTTTTTGATAAAATTACTGTTTTCCAAAAATGAGGTTTAGTTATAGCCTCTGTTCTTCTGTTTGTATGGAGCCTTCAATGCTTCCTTTCCTAAAATTTGAATAAGGTAAAGAGAAAGATGTTTCCCTTCTCTACAGAAAAAGGACTATTACCCTACTTACCTTTTTTCTCCTTTTAATGTGAAAGTAGAATTCTGGAATTTAGAACTAAATTAAAGCTGAAGAATAATCATTACTTTTTTTGGTATAGATATTTGTTTTTATTTACTTTTGTCTGGAACAATAACAAGCAATTGGAAATTAGGCTAGGAAAGCCTTATTATGGGTAAAGAAAAAACAAAAATCTAAGCTCTCTGCTGCCCTCTACAAGGGATATTGTGAAATGCAATTGCCAACCTACTTTTTTCCACTTCATGTTTGTAAGGACCTTATATTGCTAGTAAAATTTTTATCTTTAGCCCTGTGTAGCTCTCATGTTTTATATTGCTAAATTAAACATATATTTTAAAATCGTACAAGTGTATAAAAAGATTCCACAGTTCATAAGAAATATTTTAAGGACTTTTTCTAAATATAAAAAAACTATGTTCCACTTTAAAACTCTAGAGTTCAAGATTACAAATAACTACTATGTATCTCACTGAAAATAGGTTAGTTAAAAATAGAATTTCTAATCTTACTAAAAAAGGAAACACTGATTGAAATATTAACAAAATGAAACTTCTGAGGAATGAGAGTTCCAAAATATCTAGTAATGAGTTAAAAACAACACCAAAACAGGCAGTTACATTTGGATGAGTATGAAAGAAGTTAGTAATGAAGTTATATGTGGATCTGAGTTCTTAAAAGTCATTTGGATTAAAATTTGAGTATGTCCAAGCTTTACTAAGAATTTACTTTGGGAAAAGATCAACTCAGATCAGTTAATACTATTAGGAAAGACTATAAAAAGAATAGCTGACAGGCTAAGAAGCTTGGTGTTATCAAAACCATGGTTCTTTTTGCAATGATAATACAAACAGCAAATAAAATTGGGTATTGGTGCTGTTAGTGGTGACTTTTTATTTCAAGTACATAGGGATCTTCCAGTATCATGTAAAGATCGCTTATACTTATATAACAAAATGTTGAGTGGGATTTTCTGCCTTTTTCCCCGGAAACTCAGTTAAGGTCAAAACCTGAAGACCAACAACACTGTCTCGCGCCCGGCCTCCTGTTTTCTCAGCCCATTTCTTACTCCAGTTGTTGCTGCAGCAAGCAGCTCCGCCTCCAACAGCTCCTGGCCTCAGCTGCGCCTCTCTGGCTTTCCACCCTGGGCTTCTCGGATGCTGAGTGTGGCATTTACACGTGTAGCCTGGAAGTGTGAGGGATTAACACCCCATGGGACAGCCATTGACTAATGGAGCACAGGAGCTAGTGGATAAAAGCCCCTCTTCAGACCCTTGAGAAGACAACTGTGTGGTGTATTTTACATGGCTCTTTAGAAGGTCCCATAATTAGACGCCCCCTTGTTCCCTGGCACCACACCTGAAAACAGACTACCTGTCAATTATCTCGCGTCTCAGGCTCTGATTTCTGGAGGGAACACCGGCTAAGACACTGACACTGAGACTGGCCCTAGAGATTAGACACACCGGATGGGATTCTGGAACTGGTCACTCATTGATGAAATGGTGATAAGGACCAAGACATGAATTGGGTACAGATGGAGCAGTGAAGCAATGGCATATGTAGCAGTAGTGACAAATGAACAACACGGGGACAACAGTAATTGTAAGGATTGCAGAATTGGCTGGCTTTTGTTAATTGCTTTAAAAGCCTGAAAAAGCAGGTGGTAACCTGCAAGTTCTCACAGTCATTACAGAGGGAAAGGCCAAGTGGGAGCCCCTGAAATTTCACCCCCTACACCTGGGCCAAGGTAATAAACCGAAGCAATATTGCACACTGAGAGAAAAAGCAGAGATGGCCATCAGAATTACAGCAGGTAGGAGTGGGAGTCTCTACTGTATCTCCATTCAGTTGATCTGTGTGCTTTCTGCATTGAGATGGACTGTGATGGCTAACAGTGGACCACAGAAAACTGAAGTGGTAGCTTTAATCTCAGCTGTTGTGCAAGATGTAGAACCTTTACTGGGATAGATCAACACAGCTCTAGTATTTGGTACACGGCTATTAATCTAGCCTGTGTGTTCTTTTCAATAACCATTAGTAAGGAGCAAAAGTAGTTATCTTTTACATGGTGAAGACAGCACTCTAAATTTCATGTCCTGAGGCTGTTAACATTTTTGTTCTCTGTCACAGAGTCCACAAGGAGCTTGACATCCCATAGAGCATCATGTTGGTCTAGAATACTGATGACATCATACTAACAGGACGTGGTGAATGGGAAATGGCAAGTATTCTGGACAGTCTAGGAAGTCAAATGCATGCCAAGAAAATTCAAGGGCTGCCATATTAGAAAAATTTTAATAGGTCCAATGGCCTGAGGCTTTCTGGGATCTCCCCTCCTAGGTAAAGGTCAAATTGTTGCACCTTGCATCCCAGCACTAAGAAAGAGGCATGGCACTAGGCTGGAGAGAGCAGATACTGCACTTGGAAATTCTGCTCTGGCCCATTAATGAGGTAATCTGAAACGCTCACAGTTTTGAGTAGGATCCAGAGCAAGAGAGGCCACTGTAGCAGGTCCAGGCTGGGTGTCAGGTGCCCTGCAGGCCATGTGAGCCAGTGTATCTGATCAAGTTTGAGATGTCTGTGGTAGACAAAGATGCAGTGTGACGTCTTTGGCAAGGCCAGGAAGAGAAATTCAATGCAGATTCCTAGGGTTCTGAAGCTAGGTATGCTTTCCATGGTAGGAAACCACTTGCTGTTTGAACAGCAGCTCCTGGTGTGCTAGCAGCCCTAGTAAAGACTGAGGACCTGCCCACGTTACATCATGTGACTAATGCAATTAGAGCTGCCCCAAATGAACAGGGCCAAGTATATCAACCGAGTCACAGGATTGGCCAGGTACCATGGAAATGGTCTATTTGGAATCAGGCCTGAACCAGTCCAAAGGGCATAAGTAAATTACTGAACAGATTGCCATGTTACCTGGTACATTACACTGAAATTTCCCCTTCAACTCCTCATCTGTTGGTGGGGGTGGGGTGGGCTTCTCAATAATCAACTGATAGAGGAGAAAAACTTGGCCCTAGTTCACGGGTGGATTAGCTTCATCTGTTGTTTTGATCACCATTACGGACCCATTTAGGGATAGTCCTGAAGGGGCATGGTAAAGGGAAATACCTCCAGTGGGTAGGGCTGTAAGCAGCACACGTGGCTGTTCACTTTATACAGAGGGAGAAAGGGCATGAAGTACTGATCCATACAGGCCCCTGAGAAGTGGTGAATGGTCTGGCTGATTGGTCATGGACTTGGAAGGAGCAAAATCGGAAAGATTGAGGCATAATATTTTGGAGAAGAGGCATGCAGATGGACCTTCGGAGTGTGCACAAAGTGGGAGAATCCCTGTCTCATGTTAATGCTTATCAAGAGTACAGAGGTGCTAGTATCCTGGAGGCATTAGGTAAACAGGATGATTTAACTTGTGCATATCAGCAGGTCTCTCCCCGGGACTATCCCAGCAAAATAAGAAAAGGCCTGAGAAATAAAGCTGTTGGTCTTTGGGGGCCTGCACTTTTCATGGAAAGAGATTATTCTCTCTTCTCCTCAAGCCCTCCTTCCTTTAGGGACTCTCAAGAGCAGAGAGGGCCAATATGGCACTGACTCCACATGAGTTTCTGGTTCTACCAGTATGAGGAACAGAGAAGAGATTGGGGAGATGGTCTTGCTGGCATGGTTGCATCAGGGTAGGCAGACCCTACCCTGGGATGGTAGCACGCACTGGAAGGGCTGTTGGTATGCTGCTTGCTAAGGTCATCAAAAGGATGTGGCTAAATCTTGCAAGAGACTACCAATACCTAGGGGAGTTTCACAGAATGGATTCCTCATTAGCCATCACTCATTCTCACTGATCCCATAGAGGGAAATTCAGAACAGAAGTTACAGCTAACAATGAAAAGGATTGTAATCTCATCCAGTAAGGTAAAGAGACTATCTTATTTCCAGTCCTTTCTCCCTGCCTAACATCCTGGAGGAGACTGGGTCTTAAGGAGGTGAGGAAAGGTATTCAAAGAGTAGAATACATGTCTCCCCCACAAATTACTAGAGTTGCAGACAGCTATAATCTATGCCCCCAATAGGATGTAAGCTTCATGAGGGCAAAGACTTTGTTTTGCTCTCTGTGTCTGGCACATAGTAGGGGCTCCAAAATATATTGATAGAAATGAATGAGTGAATGAATGAATGAAGACCGAATATGCTGGGGAGTGGAGAAGAGCTACGAATCAAGTTTGAGATTAAAATTTTATCTTTAAGTACAGATAACAGAGGCTTAGAATGGCTATATAAGTTATACAGTCAAACAACTAGTAACACACAACTGATAAGTCCAAAAGTTAAGAGTTCATAACTTCTAAACAAGCTTCACTGGCCGTAGCATAATTTCATTTGATTTATGGCTTATTTTATATTAGTTAGTAAAGCAAATAGAAGGAGATGTTAAAAGAAATATAATTAATATCCCCAGAAAACTAATAGAGGAAAATATATTAATGAAAAAAAAAGACTATTATGAGAAAACAAAACAAAGAACTAGAGATTGTGGAAATTAAAAAGAAATTGTCAAAATAAAAATGTCAATAATTAGGCTAAATAGCAGAACAGACACTAATGAGAAATTAGCAAATTAAGGAATTCTCCCAGAAAATAGCATAAAAGACTAAGAGATGGAAGAATTAAAAAAAAAAAAAAAAGAAAAAAATGGAAGAATAAAAGAGAGTAATAAACATATAAACTAATTCCAGATGTTCCAGATATTCCAAAATCTTCTGAATAGGAGTTTTAGAAGCAGAGACCAGAGAATAAAAGGATGAAAATAAACTAAAAAACAAGAAAATTTCACAATGCTGAATTAAATATGAATCTTTAGATTAGGTAGGTTGGTAGGTTGTGTGTTTCTAGAAATTTGTCCACTTCATCTAGGTTATCCATTCTATTAGTGTACAATTGTTCATAGTACTCTTGTAATCCTTTTTAGTCCTGTAAATTGGTAGTAATATCTCCACTTTCACTTCTAGATTTTAGTAATTTGAGTCTTCTCTTTTTTTTTTCCTTAGTCAATTTACCTAAAGGTTTGTCAATTTTGATCTTTTTGAAGAAGCACATTTTAGTTTCATTGATTTTTCTCAATTTCTCTCTTGACTGTTCTATTCCCTATTTTATTTAAGTCTACTCTAATCTTTACTATTTCCTTCCTTCTGCTAGCTTTGAGTTTAGCTTGTTTGTCTTTTTCTGGTTCCTTAAAGTGTGAGGTTAGGTTGTTGATTTGAGATCTTTCTTCCTTTTTAATGTGAGCATTCATAGCTATATGTTTCTCTCTTAGCACTGCTTTTGCTACATCCCATTAGTTTTGGTATATTTTGCTTTCACTTTCATTTGCCTCAAGGTCTTTTCTAATTTCCCTTGTGATTTCATCTCTGACCCATCAGCTGTTTACTAGTATGTTGTTTAATTTTTACATACTTGTGATTTTTCCAGTTTTCCTTCTGTTACTGATTTCTAGTTTCATTCCACTGTGACTGGAATAGTACTTTGTATAATTCTATCTTTTCAAATTTATTAAGACTTGTTTTGTGGCCTAAAATATGGTCTATCCTGGAGAATGATCTATGTGCACCTGAGAAAAATATATATTCCACTGTTTTGAGGTAAGATGTTCTGTATTTGTCTGTTAAGTCCAATTGGTTTATGGTGGTGTTCAAGTTCTCTATTTCCTTATTAATTTTCTGCCTGGTCGTCTATCACAACAATTGGAAAAAGGTTTTAAATATTAATAAAATCCAGGGCTAACAAGAGTGTAGGGATATGTTTATTATCATAGACTGATGGAGAAGTGAAAATCTATCAAACTTTTCTGGAAGGCAAATGAACAGTATTATCAAAACTGAAATTTGCAACCCAGCAATTCCACTTCTGGGTAACTGTATTATAGACATAAGCATCGTCCCTCCTTTGTGCACAAGGAAGAGGTACATTAAGCATTATTTTTAATGTGGAAAAAAAAGAAAAATATACTAAAGGGCCATTCTTAAAGGACTCGTTAAGTAGATTATGGTACTTTAATACTATGGAATACTATTAAAAAAAAAAAAAGCACGAGGTAGCCCTATATGTATTGATAAGATATAAATAGCAAAAGCAAGCTATAGCATAAGTACAGGATAATCATATACATGTCACCATTATACACACTGTGTGAAAGTAGGTAAATAAACAGAAAAGGACCTGGAACACATAAAATAATAACTGGTTACTTCAGAGGATGGAGGTGATCAGAGGGGACTTGAAAAAGTTGTTTTACTTTTGTACAAGGACAATGCATTTGTGTGTTACTTTTACAATTAAAAAGCACAAAAAAGTATTTAGATGCACACAGCAGTCTAGGAATGATTCATAGCTATCTAGGAATGATTAAGTTTAAGGATAAATAGCTCTGGATTAATGGCTTTTTAGAGCATTATCAGGAATAATTATTTTATATTTAATTTTCATATTTTAAGTTAAGAGGAACCATTTTGTTATACCTTTGGTTCCTCTTAACTTTTATCACCTGTACCAGCAGTTGGCTTTATTTTCTGGACTTCTGTCACAGAGAAACAATGTTTTATTATTTTACAGGGCAACAGTAGAGATCACAAGTTATATCAAAATGCAAAGTGAAGGGCGGTAAGGTAGCCTTATTCATAAGTTAAGCCACCAGCTTTTGTGTGCCAGCTAGCTTCAAACTTTTCAAATCTGTGCCCCAGGAAAATAACCAATTACCTGTCATAGTTATTAAGGAATAAAGTACATAATTTAGTATTATGTTTAATCTAAAATTGCAGAGTACAGCAATACTCAAAATATAACACTTCAATAGGCTATTTAACTTTTAAGAAAATGAGATCCCCAAATCTGAACATTCAGAAAAAGAACAAACCATTCATATATTTTAAAAGATTTCTTCTGAAGTGTTTTGGTTTGTTTTTTGATCATTGACTATCAGAGTTAAAGAACTTCAGTCATAAAAATATGACTCAGTATTACTCATCAATGGAACAGGATAGAAAGCCCAGAGATAAACCCACGCACATATGGTCACCTTATCTTTGATAAAGGAGGCAAGAATATACAGTGGAGAAAAGACAGCTTCTTCAATAAGTGGTGCTGGGAAAACTGGACATGTACATGTAAAAGTAAGAAATTAGAACACTCCCTAACACCATACACAAAAATAAACTCAAAATGGATTAAAGACCTAAATGTAAGGCCAGACACTATAAAACTCTTAGAGGAAAACATAGGCAGAACACTCTATGACATAAATCACAGCAAGATCCTTTTTGACCCACCTCCTAGAGAAATGGAAATAAAAACAAAAATAAACAAATGGGACCTAATGAAACTTAAAAGCTTTTGCACAGCAAAGGAAAACATAAACAAGACCAAAAGACAGCCCTCAGAATGGGAGAAAATATTTGCAAATGAAGCAACTGACAAAGGATTAATCTCCAAGATTTACAAGCAGCTCATGCAGCTCAATAACAAAAAAACAAACAACCCAATCCAAAAATGGGCAGAAGACCTAAATAGACATTTCTCCAAAGAAGATATACAGATTGCCAACAGACACATGAAAGAATGCTCAACATCATTAATCATTAGAGAAATGCAAATCAAAACTACAATGAGATATCATCTCACACCGGTCAGAATGGCCATCATCATAAAATCTAGAAACAATAAATGCTGGAGAGGGTGTGGAGAAAAGGGAACACTCTTGCACTGTTGGTGGGAATGTAAATTGATACAGCCACTATGGAGAACAGTATGGAGGTTCCTTAAAAAACTAAAAATAGAACTACCATATGACCCAGCAATCCCACTACTGGGCATATACCCTGAGAAAACCATAATTCAAAAAGAGTCATGTACCAAAATGTTCATAGCAGCTCTATTTACAATAGCCAGGACATGGAAGCAACCTAAGTGTCCATCATCGGATGAATGGATAAAGAAGATGCGGCACATATATACAATGGAATATTACTCAACCATAAAAAGAAACGAAATGGGGTTATTTGTAGTGAGGTGGATGGAGTTAGAGTCTGTCATACAGAGTGAAGTAAGTCAGAAAGAGAAAAACAAATACAGTATGCTAACACATATATATGGAATCTGAGGAAAAAAAAAAAAAAAAGGCCATGAAGAACCTAGTGGCAAGACGGGAATAAAGACACAGACCTACTAGAGAATGGACTTGAGGATATGGGGAAGGGGAAGGGTAAGATGTGACAGGGTGAGAGAGTGGCATGGACATATATACACTACCAAATGTAAAATAGCTAGCTAGTGGGAAGCAGCCACATAGCACAGGGAGATCAGCTCGGTGCTTTGTGACCACCTAGAGGGGTGGGATAGGGAGGTTGGGAGGGAGGGAGACGCAAGAGGGAAGAGATATGGGAACATATGTATATGTATAACTGATTTACTTTGTTATAAAGCAGAAACTAACACACCATTGTAAAGCAATTATACTCCAATAAAGACGTTAAAAAAAATATGACTTAGTATTACTCATTCCAGTATTATTTCACATTAATAAAGTAAACAAAGTAAACAGTCACTTTTGACTCTTCCTTATCAGAAGAAAAAGGCAAGGTTATGGCTGCTAAGAAACAGAGCTGAGAAACACCTTTGGAAAACAAATACTGTGTTCTTTTTAAAATGAATAAACTTATACATACCACAGTAGTAAGACAACCTGATAAAAAATAGTGCTGAAATTTTACTTAGAGACAAATTTGATAAGCAATCACAGCTTCATAGCCAATGATGCATCATATGATAATTCAATTAACATTAATATTAAATTCTTCATATAAGATATCCTAAGTCAAAATACATAACACAATGCTCATGTTACATCCTTACCCAAATCCAAGGTCTTATTTATTTGACCAATATTACTTCATCTGTTCACTCATCAAACAGATGGCTATGAAATATAGAGGGAAATAAAGTGAATGATTTTCAGCAACAGGCATTAAATGATCATACGAACTGATTACATTTAGCTTATTACATACTAACTACTGTACTTAGATGAAAGCCCACGCAAAAAACAGGGGTTGGGGAGCTGACAGAGTATCTATTTTGGGGGGAAGGGTAAGTTTAAGAATGCCATACTCTTAACTCAGTGGTTTTCAACCCTGGCTATAAGTAACAATCACCTGGACATCTTAAAAACAAACAAACAAAAAAACAAAAAAATTCCCTCCTCCCCAGATGTTCCTAGGTCCCAATGTCACCCACCCTCATTCCTTACCCCATCACCCCACGTTCACATAGTCTGGGATAAGGCCCAGCAGCACATTTCTTCCCCTAAAAGCTCCCAGGTGACTCTGACCTGCCGCCAGGGTTGAGCACCTCTGTTTTAGCCAGTCATTATTTTCAAGGTATAAATACAGCTTAATGCTACTGTGAACTTCACTGCTAACTTCTTTCCTCCTCATGGAATCCTAACTTGCTCCTTCCCCATTCAATTCTCCCTACCAAGGGGCATATAGGAGAAGTAGCCATCCTAGGCGGGTGGGGGCATGAAATACACGAAGAGGGGTAAGACTCTGGGAAGGGCTCCTGGAGATAATGCCTGAATAGCGGATAAAGAGGCATGAGCCAGGTAAAGAAAGGGAATGAGGATGTGCAAAAGAAAGGGAACAGGAAGTATGATACGAGAAATTCTGGAGCGATGGAATAGGGAAGCTCATCATAAAGGGGTTTATATGTTAAGTAAAAGATTTGATTTTTATCTTTAAAGCAATAAACAGCTTCTGAAAGAACTCAAGCAAGGTACTAAAAAGACCAAGTCGTGGAGAAAGATCAATATGGCATCATAAAGAGGCTACAGGCAGGGAGGCCAGTTACAAACCCCTAGAAGCAATTGGATAAAAAGTTCTGAACATCAGGACTGTCATCTGGCTTAAGGATTCAGACTAGGAGTCATCAGTTTAAGACAGCAGCATCTATTGAGTGAATGAGTTCTCCAAGAAGGATTAACTAAGAAGAAAAGATTGATAAAGATGGAACCTTAGGAATTCTGTTTTCATTTCCACAGCCATTACTCCAATTCAAGGCCTCTAGATTATACCAGACCATTACTAACCTATACCAGACCATTACTAACCTATACTTTCTACACAGATGGAAAGACTATACTTCAGAAAATCATTTCAAGAATCCAGAATGTTGTTTCTGTTGATTTTCATGGGAGATCAATAAATTCTTCAGTCTATCATTTATAGCCTTCAACTAAGTGGCCAATTAACCTTCTGTACTTCATTTCTTAGTTCTTCATATATTTCTTTGACTCTTTCCAAATCATTTGTTTATCATTATATTAACATAACTGATTTTAATTCTTGGTATTTGTAGATGCCCCTTCTCTAGCTGGGTTGGTCTTCCCAAGTTCATGTTTGCTTTCATAAAAACCCAACTCCAAACCAAGACCTCCAAAATATCTTCTATTACTCTCATTCCTCCTTCTAATACCAACTGGTACTTCTGCACAGTCTATTGTAATCTCTGCAGGTATGATTTTGTCAGAGGTTCTTGTTTCCTGTTTGTATATAGTCTTATCTCTAAGGTCCAGTATGGTGCTTGAAACATTGTGGGTGCTCCATGAATGTCTGTGGAAATAAAAAAAAAAAAAAAAAAAAGAGGGCTTCCCTGGTGGTGCAGTGGTTAAGAATCCGCCTGCCAATGCAGGGGACACGGGTTCGAGCCCTGGTCTGGGAAGATCCCACAGGCCGCGGAGCAACTAAGCCCGTGTGCCACAACTACTGAGCCTGCACTCTAGAGCCCGTGAGCCACAACTACTGAGCCTGCGTGCCGCACCTACTGAAGCCCACGTGCCTAAAGCCTTCGCTCCGCAACAAGAGAAGACACCGCAATAAGAAGCCCGCGTACCGCAATGAAGAGTAGCCCCCGCTCACCGCAACTAGAGAAAGCCCACGCACAGCAACGAAGACCCAGTGCAGCCAAAAATAAATAAATAAAAATACAACTCTGTAAGGGTAGATGTTAACTCTGTAGGGACTGATAGCAATGTAAATATATTTGGTAGGCAGACATGTAGATGAGGCTATTAATCTATTTTGTATCAAATTTAGTGATTGTACTCCACCATTCCTTCTTTCAGTGATTAGAATACTTCAGTGTTTCCTATAGTCCTTTGACCAGCTTTACCATTCTGTTGGCTTACTCATTAATACATTAATACACTAATCTTTGACAGGTCTTCACTCTTTAAAGAAAAAGAAAAGGCAGATAGAGTGACTACCATAGCAAAACAGAAAACCCAATACATACCAAAAATGAGAGTGCTTCCCCCCACACCTTTTGTTGGTCAGATGGAGACAAACTGAACAGCTATGAGACCCACATGGTTTCAGCATTTGTGCACAGAGAAGCAAAGGGAAGGCAACTGGGCTTGTCTGATGGCCCCGAGAATAGGGGAACCCCCACAACGGTGCACTGCGAACAGTGGTCTAAACTGGAAGGATTCCAAGGATCAAAGCCTTACACCAAGGGCAAGAGCACTTCCAAGTAACAAGGTTTATTGGTGCTGGAGCAGTCTGGGCCACAGAAACTCTTGAAACTAACACTGCACTGAGAAAAACTTCTAGGAGTAGGATCCAAATGGAGCAGAACAGGGTAACAGAAGCAAAGACAAGAAACAGTCCAGATAAAAGAGAAAGGGAGCAGAAACGAAAGATTTCAGAAAACATGAGGCCATACTTTTTTTTTTTTAATAGATCTTTATGGGAGTATAGTTGCTTCACAATACTGTTAGTTTCTGTTGCACAACAAAGCAAATCAGCCATATGCAT
Source organism: Balaenoptera ricei (assembly GCF_028023285.1). Taxonomy (NCBI): domain Eukaryota; kingdom Metazoa; phylum Chordata; class Mammalia; order Artiodactyla; family Balaenopteridae; genus Balaenoptera; species Balaenoptera ricei. The sequence continues at coordinate 26,261,972 of NC_082640.1, forward strand.
ACACATGTCCCCATATCCCCTCCCTCTTGAGCCTCCCTCCCATCCTCCCTATCCCACCCCTCTAGGTCATGCAAAGCACCGAGCCGATATCCCTGTGCTAATGCTGCTGCTTCCCACCAGCCAACTATTTTACATTCGGTAGTGTATATATGTCCATGCTACTCTCACTTCACCCCAGCTTCGCCCTCCCAACCCCATGTCCTCAAGTCCATTCTCCATGTCTACCTCTTTATTCCTGCCCTGCAACTAGGTTCATCAGTACCATTTTTTTTTTAGATTCCATATATATGCCTTAGCATACGGTATTTGTTTTTCTCTTTCTGACTTACTTCACTCTGTATGACAGACTCTAGTCCACCCACCTCACTACAAATAACTCAATTTTGTTTCTTTTTATGGCTGAGTAATATTCCATTGTATATACGTGCCACATCTTCTTTATCCATTTATCTGTCGATGGACATTTAAGTTGGTTCCATGTCCTGGCTATTGTAAATAGTGCTGCAGTGAACATTGTGGTACATGACTCTTTTGGAATTATGGTTTTCTCAGGGTATATGGGTAGTGGGATTGCTGGTCATACTGTAGTTCTATTTTTAGTTTTCTAAAGACAAAGGAGGCAGGAACATACAATGGAGAAAAGACAGCCTCTTCAATAAGTGGTGCTGGGAAAACTGGACAGCTACATGTAAGAGAATGAAATTAGAACACTACCTAACACCATATACAAAAATAAACTCCAAATGGATTAAAGACTTAAATGTAAGACCGGAAACTGTAAAACTCTTATTAGAGGAAAAACACTCTTCGACATAAACCACAGCAAGATCTTTTTTGACCCACCTCCTAGAGTAACGGAAATAAAAAGAAAAACAAACAAATGGGACTTAATTAAACTTAAAAACTTTTGCACAGCAAAGGAAACCATAAACAAGACAAAGAGGCCATACTTTTAAAAATCACTTTGTGAAAACAACAGAAGAGGGGCTCTAGAGTCATGAAGCTGAAAACAGGCTACCATGGCCCACTCCTCTCACCTAAAAATACAGGAAAGGACAACTTAATGTACTTCAGAAAAGAATCATGAAACCCATTTAAAACTACTATAAGAAAACAAAATGTGGAGTAGAATAATGTCTTTTTAGCCTAAAATAAATGAAGAAAATTATAGAAGCTATGAAAGAACATAAAGTTCAGAAATTAGGTAAGTGGAAAAAGGAGGATTTGAAATGAGGTGATAGAAGGAAAGAATTAAAAATAAAATTATTTCAGAATGAAAAAAACCAATGACTAATGCATTAAGAGAAAAAGAAGGTAAAAAAGGAAAATGAATTTAAAAATAAAAAAGACAAAAAAATGTTTTGAAAGAAAGTGATAAAAAGATACAAAAAGAAGACCCAACCTAAGTATAAAGGGCAGGGAGGGGAGGCAAAAACAATAGACTAGAAAAAAATACCAAAAACTATAATTCAAGAAAAAATGCTCCTAAAATAAGAGATGACTTGAAACTATACAATTATAACTTTTCAACAGTGGCACTTTATACCAGAAAACAATGGAGTAAAATATTTAATATATTCAAGGAAAGAAAATATGAGCCATAGATTTCATATTCATCCAAACTAACCTTCAAGTATAAAGGCTGCAAACAAACTGATAAGAACATTCAATAACTCAGGGAATACTGCTCCCATGAACACTTCCTCTGAATTTACTCAACTCTAGAGCAGGGGTCAGCAAACTTTTTCTGTAAAAAAAAAAAAACAGTAAATATTTTAGCCTTTGCAGGTCACATGGTCTCTGTCACAACTACTGAACTTCTGCCACTGTAGTGTTTTAAAAAGCAGCCATAAACAATATGTAAATAAATGGGCAGGTCAGATATGGCTTGTGGGCCACAGTTTGCGGACCCCTGTGCTAAAGAATGAGCTTAAGAAAACCAAAAACCTAAAAAGGTATAGAGAGAAGGACTGGTGCTGATCATTAAATATATATTTAACTGTAGAACTAAGTCTAAATGGTGGTTATCAGGGTACACAGCATAGTTTATAATGGCTGAATGTGCTGACCCTGGAGATACAGCAAAACTATTTTTTTTTAAAATGGAGACTGATGAGTGTACATGAAAAGTAAAATAAGCACTTATTACTTTAAATATATTAACTTAGAATAAAGAGAGATTACTTCAGTCAGAGGAGAGGAGAGGAGGGAGAAGAGGTGCTAGTTAATTAAAACAATGCTCACAGGAATGAACAAATCTACAACAGACAAAAAGAGGGAAGTGAAGGCATCATAGAAAGATAACCAATAGAACAAATACATGAATCTTCCTAAATACTGAAAGATATAACAAAGCTAAAACATACAAGTAAAACAAAAAGGAGAGAATAAAACAGAACACATAAGGAAAGATAACATGCTACTGTTTATCCAAGAAAGTGGGATATACAAACATATGTAATTGCTTATAATTTTAAAAAGTGGAAGGATAAACCATGAAATTAATAAAAGGAAAAAAAAAAACATTTTGTATAGAAGAAAGAAGTAGGGTAGAAGAGCCAGGGATAGAAACAAGAATCTTGTAGAACTGACTTTGAAATTCTACACAATTTTGTTACATGGTTATAAGAAAAATTAAATTTAAAAAGCAGTAATTCTTAAAAATTGCAAATAAAGTGAGTTGGCATAATTACACATAGAAAAGAACTAGTTCAATAATTTTAAAACATAAAATTTATATATCCTCACTATAACCTATATAACAAAAAATGTAAAACAAAATTTTTTCAGTAATTTTATCATTTATAGTAATGTGGTAGTAATTTGTAATAATGTAGATTTGTCTTTGAACCAAGGGTAAATCAAGTGAGTAATTATGTCAGTGTCCCACAGAAACCAGATTTTCGGTGCAGTTGAAGGAGATCTAGACAGTAAGATTAATGAGATTAAGTAAAAGATCCTTTAGCGTTGAATTTAAAATATCAGTATAAACTCATAATTTATTTTATCTTAAAAATTATATATATATTTTTAGCTCTGTCCATTAAAAAGGCCTAAAAACAATGATCAATTGGTAGCAACAAGTGTTCAAAATGCCCAGATTTTAGCCTCTAAAATCAGGGCTTTTAGAAATGACTGATTCCAGGTATGGAGCAGGAAAAAAAGAAATGTACAAGTGGGCTTGGAATAACCTGTCATCCAGGAAGAAAAGGAGGCCATTTAGCCTCTAGATATGAGGTGAGGGTCATGTCAAAAGGACACAGGGAATCAAAACGTCGTACACCTAAAATTTATACAATGTTATATGTCAATTATATCTTAATAAAGCTGGGGAAAAAGGACATAGGAGCCCTCCTGAGGCAGCACCCAGAGGCCAAAAATGGGAAAATTTGAGCATAGTAAGAGTAATAACTAAAATGGATCAAAACACAAAAAATGTGTTCATATCCATGAGTTCATAATAATATTAAAAAGAAAAATCATTAGTTACTTTTAGAGCATTTTAATGAATAAAACTCATTATTTTTGAAAACTGATAAAGGAAAGGAATCAAGCACTTGTCCTACCTTTATTATAAATCAGTACCTTTGAGTAACCAAGGCTGATGAGGGGAATTTTCTCTTTACAGAAGTATTCCAGTTAATAAACAAAGGACTGATAAAGGCACAATATAACCACTTTGCAACCTCCAATGAATAAATGGATCTAGGCAATGATAATTAATGTTGGGAACATCACAAAAAGACATTACATACCTTCTGAGGGAAGTACATAATAGCCCCAAACACTCTCTAGATCTAACTACCAATTTATCAGAAATACAGAGAAAAGAGGAACACAGGAAATGATACCATGGGGATGCAGTCACAGCTCTTCAGGCTGTGGAAAGCTCCCCAGGAAAAAAGACATGGTTTCCTCAACAACAACAAAAATTTGCAGGAAAACAAAGAGCTAGAGAGGAAACCTATATATTAAAAGATACTTAAGAGATATAATCAATCTCACTGTCTGGACCTTAAATGAATTCCAATTCAAACAGACAAAATGAACAAAAACAAAACAAAACATGTTTAAGACAATCAAGGAAAGTGAGAACACTGACTCTGATGATACAGATGAAATGATACAATGTCTAGGATTTGCTTCAAAATAATCCAGGGGAGGGTAGGTGAGTGGAGAGATGATATGAGACTGATCTGATGGTATATTAATTATTGCTGAAGCTGGGGTGAAAAAAAGGAGGACTGTCTTTAAGTAGATCTGACCATGGATTTTATTGTGGCAAACTCTTATTTCTGCATATGATTTCATTTGAAGCATACCTAAAAATACTCAGGGTTGTCATTCACACCTTTTTCTTTCTTTGAAAACAAGATTTTTAAAATGTAACTAAAACTGTTTTGCAAAAAGCCTAACACTTAAAACACATAATTCTTCTATAAAGACATGTACACATACCCACAAAATCTGGATTGCCAGATTTGCTAAAATGTTGATGGGCAGACCTATAAAAATTTAATTTTTAGAAAATACCTTGTCTTTAAAAAGAAGCAGGGACTTCCCTGGTGGCGCAGTGGATAAGAATCTGCCTGCCAATGCAGGGGACCCGGGTTCAATCCCTGGTCTGGGAAGATCCCACATGCCATGGAGCAACTAAGCCTGTGCGCCACAACTACTGAGCCTGTGCTCTAGAGCCCACAAGCCACAACTACTGAGCCCACATGCCATGACTACTGAAGCCCGTGCACCTAGAACCTGTGCTGCGCAACAAGAGAAGCCACAACAAGGAGAAGCCCGTGCACCACAATGAGAGTAGCCCCCGCTCACCGCAACTACAGAAAGCCTGCGTGCAGCAACGAAAACCCAACACAGCCAAAAATAAATAAAAAATTAAATCTTAAAAAAAAAATTTCCAACCCTTTAAAAAAGAAAATAAAAATAAAAAGCAGCAGCTGCCATCATTAAACGTGATGTGAAAGATTTTTTAAAAATCTTACTTTAAAAATGTATAACTTTTCCATAACAATCTTTTTAAAAAGGTTCCTTAAAATCAAGATGGTTCTGTAAAACTTGCCAACTGACAAAAATGAAATAAGTAATTTCAAACATACCAGTTTTGGACTTAACTACAATTTTACAAAAGAGGATTTTTTTTGGGGGGAGGGCAGTTTTTTAAAATTATTACATTTTTCTTATTCTTTTAAAAAATTTTTATTTGAGTATAACTGATTTATAATACATTATTAAATATAATTATTTACATAATTAAATAATTAAAATAATTATTACAATTATTAAAAATAATTATTTTTAAGTTTGCACTGGGTTTTAGTTTATCATAGATCACACACTGGAAACCCCTGGGCTACATCTGGCTCGTAGACAAGTTGTTTGGCTTGCATGGTTTTTTAGAAAAAATTTGATCCAACATTTAAAATTTAGGAGATTTCACACAAAACCCCAGATTTGGGGGCTAGAGCACAGGAGCAGCTACCTCTCTTGAGGAGAGGCATGGTGCCCTTCTGCTCACCACAGTCCCCCACCCTACTCCTTTCTCTGCATAGACTACAATGCCTGGTCTCCTTAGGCATGTGAGTTTGTGTTCACTATTAGTTTGAGGGAGGTTTTCTACTCGTTCTTAACAAAGAAGTAGAACAGAAAAAAGGAGGATACCTGTAACAGCCAATATTATTCAGTTTTGCACTTAAAAAATGCAAAATGCAAAAACCCCAGCATTCATTATTTTTACAGCACAAAAATAAAATGCTATCTGCATACTCTTAAACGCTTTTCCTTGCCAGAGCAGTAAGGCTTACCTTCAGATCAAGGCTGCTAAGGCTTATGACATCATCATCTTTTGCTCTTCGTTTTCTTTTCTATAAAAAAGAAAAAATTTTATTCTTCTATAGAAGGCATGCATGTTACTCCATTAAACAAAGACCACATACAACTAGAAAAATCAGTTTTAAAAAGTGAAGTCTTAGGCTGTATTCATAAGAAAATTATTTTTATGAGGGATGCCCATAAATTATCGCTAGCACATACTATATATTTTCTAAAAAGTCCCCTCTGACTAAATCATCCCTTGCTGTGAAGTGATTCCACCCTATTAAAAAACTTACTTATCTAAAGTTTTTCAGAACAGAAGTCTTATGTAAGTCAAGTCTATACTTGTTAGAGAAAAAATATGTTTTATATATAAAGATAATAAATTTTTTAAAAAAGGAACACATATTATTTACCCTATGGGGGGGTTGATTTCACTAGGAAAAAGATATCCTTTTCTCATGGCACAAGTAATTAAGATTTGTTGCCTGAAGCAGGATTTATCAGGTGGAAAATGAACATGCATGTACCGGGAGTACCTTCCAGTAATCATTCATCACCTTCATTCAGCCCTACTGGTGCCAGCAGTGACAAAACTGTGTATATAGCTTTAATTTCTGGTCCTTAATCAATACTGAAAAAGAATCCTTAAGTAACGTTTCTTCTCTTAAACCTCAAAATAACTTTTCAGATTACTTGTGATACAGCCTAGCTTTTGTGAACTCTCAAAACTGACAAGCCAGGGCTCCCTTCCAGGACGTGGCCCCACCCTGAGGAGAAACTGTTGAGAGCAGAATCAACACAGAGCAGGATGGGGGCAATTGAGAAAAGGAAAGATAAAGTCCAGATAGAAGTGGGGGAAATATACGGAGCCTGGAAGTCTCAGAAGCAAGCCCCATGAAAACAACAAAAGAGGGAACTCTACGAAGTTAGAAAAGCTATCTGCACCAAGCCTCTTTGTAAAAGTTCAGGAAAACTAAATTCATATTAAAATGAACAGAAAATTCCCCAAGTCAAATTCTACACAAAATAACTGTAAGAAAAAAGAGAGAGAATAAGGGGCAGGATAACATCCCTACAGGGAATGAAGTCACCTCAAAAGGGAATGCTCAAAGAAGCAGAGCAAACCTATAAAATACTATTTCGAATTTAGCTAAAAAGACATTAAGAAAATGATACAAGACAAGAAAGAACAATATAAATCAGAACTGGGAAAAACTAAAAAAGGAGGTGACAGAACTCAAGAAATCTCTATTGATCCTAAGGTTATATCCAGAAGATGCAGCAAAGTATGAATAATATGATCCTAATTTTGAAAAGCAAACTAAACAAAAATCCTGCTTATGTGTATCTTATCTGTGAGGCTGTGCGTGTATTTGTAAAATAATTATATGAGCAAAATATAGAGGGATACAAACAGTGTTGTTGACATGGGTTAGCGTGGAACTAGGGGAATGGAAGAAGGACTTACATGGGGAGAAGAGAGGAAAGGGGGAGGAAACTGCCAAGCAAAAAGAAGATTGTACTGAGGGAAAAAAAGCATGTACAGGATCATATTTATGTATTTATATAAAATCTATACATGTGTGGGCATATGTATAAAGAAATTTAACAGATTTTAAAACATTCTACTGTATTTTCTTTTAACTATTTTAAAGTTTCATTTTTCATATTTGTATATTCAACCCATCTAGAATTTATTTTTGTATGTATGTGGTATAAGGTAATTTGGCCAACTGTCCCCACCCCTAACATCATTTGCTGAGAGCACCATTCTTTCATAACGCCTATGATACAATAAGTTCTCATAAGTCGGTTTCTGGGTTCTCTATTTCATTCCAATGGTCTATTTATCTACACTTGCACCCATATTATGCTGTGTAATTTCAGTACCTTTGGAGTGAGTCTTAATAGCTTATACGCTCAGTCATAATGCTCCCTGATGGGTACACTACTTTCCCTTTCCTGGGCCTTCTACTTCTCTGCATGAATTGGGATCTATTACATTCTAATGAGATTTCTAACAGAACAGCATTGCCTTTATGAATTAATTTGGGAAGAATGGACATTTTTATGCTATTGAGCCTTTCCTTGCATGAAATGGTATATCTGTCCATTTCATTAGGTGTCCTATGTTCTTTATTAATGTTTTCCAGTTTTTCCCATAAAAGTCTCACACATCTCTTCATAGATTTATTCCTAGTTTAAAATTTTTTTATTTCAATAAAAGCATCTTTAAAAATTACATTTGTTTATTACTAATATACATACATGCTATTGATTTCTTTTTATAACTTTTATAGCCTTGCTCAAACTCTTATTAGTCCTAATAGCTGCTATTAATATTCTCTTGGATATTCTATGTAGACAATCATATTGTCTCTAAGTAATGAAATCAAGACTGTCTCTTCCTTTCTAATTTGTGTACCACTTGTTTTCCTGTCCTACTGTGTTGGCTAAGAGTGTTAGTACAATGCTGAATAAATATGATGACAGCATTGTTTTTTTCTAAATTTAAAGGGACTGTTGCTATCATTTTATCATTATGTATGTTGTTTGTGGTAGGTCTCAGGCTAAGGAAGTTCTATTCTATCCCTGGTTTGCCAAGAATTTTATCATGATTGGGTGTTGATTTTATTTTTTCCACTCTTACTTCTCCTCCTCTTTTCTTTGATTTACTCTATTGTTCTTTTTCTCACCTCTTGAGTGCTTAATTTTTCTTTTCCCTTATTAAACTATGTATTTAAAAAGTTATAAATCTCCCTCTTAGTATTCCTTAATCACATTCCAAAAGTTTTAATACATGAACCGTTAGATATTTCTTTTGTCACGGAGGCCTCTACAAAAGTGTTTTCCCAAGTGAGATGCATCTATCCCAGACGATATGCAAGGTATCTTTCCTAGAGTACAGGAGGAAAATGTTAGAACTTCATTTTTATGTATTTCTTAATCCTTAAAAAATAAGCTTTACTAAAATTTAATACACAGATGATGAGCTTATCATCAACCACATTTAAAAATGTGAGTTAAAGATAATGGCAATCTTGCCAAATCCATTTTAGAAGTCAGCCCCAAACTGAAATTATCCTGACTATTTGAAATACACATTTATGTCCACTATCATTAATCTCACCCTAAGTGAGTACTGAGCTTTGAGATATTAGCTAATAAAGTTGCTACATACCTAAAAATTATAAATAAATATATCAGGGGTAATGCTCAAAATATTTTTGCTGATAGGCTTGCAAAATCAAATTTGGAGACACTTCTCTACTAGTTTTTCTGTATAAGTTTAGGTTCTTCAACTAGTAAGGGAAAGGGACCAAGATGAAAAAAGTTTCAAAGGAAAATGTGGAACTGCATTAAAATCAGGAGACTCTTACCAAGAATGATTTACTGACCATTTAATGTATGTAAATTCTATTATTCACAGAAATCTCGAACAGGAGTCCCCAACAGAAAAACAAATTAAATACAATAGAACAGAATACAAATGAAATGGCACATCATCAATACATGCACATAGGTAAAGTCTGGCAAACTAGAGGCAGAATCGTTTTTTGCTATTTCCCCCAAATAAGAAGAGCATAAGAATCATGTTCTATTTGTACATACTTTATTTGTATATGAGTATTGTGAAGTAATGAGTTTTTAATTATAAAAACCCCTAATCTTCTGGTGTCACTTTGCACAAGATTAGATGCCTCTGTAAAGTCTCATTCTAAAAATAATGGAGTCCCTCTATACTAAGATGACTAATAACAGAAATGATTCATTCATTATATATATTATCTACAAGCATTTTTATATTTTTCAACCAAGAAAAGAGCTGTTAGAGTGTGTGCATAAAAATAGCCTCACATTTCATTAATATAGTCTCTTAATTTTAACACGGGTAGGGATGGCAGAAAGAATTGCATAGAGTTAAAGATGAATAGATCTGATACTTTTCAAAATATATTTTATATTTAATTGAAATAAAAATTTCTTTCAGTTTGTTAGCAGAAAAGAATTAAATTAGGCTGCCAAAGATGGTGATAGAAACTCTGTACTTCAAGGTTTTCAGAGAGGTACAGACAGCTGAGCTGTACACCAGACTGAAACGCAACCCAGGAATTAACTAATGTCTTGAAATAAAAAACCTAGGTGTCTACTCACCAAAGTGAAGTCCCAATGGGGGCCAGGTGTTAAAAATGTGAAGGAGCTACCTCTCTGAAGGGAATATCTGTTAACAGAAAATTCAAACAATAAATACACTGAGAGTAACTTCAGTAAAATAAAGCACTAGACAGATAAAAAGCTATCTTTTTCATAGTTTCAAAACTGTTCAAAGTAGCCTTATTAGTCATTCAATTCTAGACATAAGAGGAAGGGTATGTTAAAAAAAAAACCACAAAAAGTAAAAAATCAGGGTATAGGTTCTGGTCACTTTCAGAAACTTTACAAAAATGAAAGGACCTTTATAAAATTAGTGAACAGATTAAGAGTATTTAAAGAAAATAATTCAAAACAAGCAGAGTTTATTCTAGGAACATACACATGGCTCAATAATATGAAATATATTTATACAATATACTGCACTAATAGGTTAAATAAAAAACAGTAAATGATACAAAAAATTACTTGATAAAATTCAGCATTCACGCTTAATATTTTAAAAATAAGAATAAAAGCATACTCTTAACATAATAAAACCTAAATGCATTTATTTTGTATTTCATGTTTAAATCTCTTCCATGTACTGATTTTTTTTAAAAATTATGATTTAATAAACCAAATAAAAAGCTCTGAATAACTATATGAGACAAAGGTCTCAAGTAAGATTAAAATTTGACTAGGATTTTGTTCTTTACTACTAAGTGACACATTTTTATTCTGTCATCTTGCCATTCAAGGTAAAGAAACAAAGAATCCTTATGACAAAAATCTGTCTTCACCTTTATAAAATATAAACCTCTATGTTTATAAAACATGTAGAAAATCACAAAACATAGCTAGCAGAGGAAATAAATTTTATAAACTATACTTATGAGAAAAGCAAAGGCTATTTATTCAGAGCCTGCTACGGCAAGGGAGATGGCCACCATCATATGCGTTTAGGCAGACTCAAAGGCAGGCTGAGTAATGAGAAAGCTTTACAGTGGAAAAAAGGGAAGGCTTCAGGTGTACCCTGACTGGCAGGGCGAAGCTGTAGGCAGGCTAACTAGGACTAGGGCATCCTATGTGATTTACTGGGTGCAGATTTGATTTGCTCTAGTTGGTTTTAAGTTGGAAGCAAGGACAAAAATTAGGGAAGCTGGCAGTTACTGATCAAGTCCTGGCCATCTGGGACCCATTATTACAGAAGTTACTGCACTTAGCTTCCTGCATTGTCAGGCCATTGTCCACTTGTATATTCTGTCTCTCACCCTTGACCCTCATAAGGGGTCTATAAGTTACAGAAAACCACCAATGGCCGTTATTTCTACAAATATTTACAAGCTTAAATCAAACACAGGGGCTTTTGTAGTTTTCTAAGCTAAATATAAAGCAGAAGTTTATTTGACAAGGAACACAAGTGAAAACAGCTACAAGGAGAAATGATAGCAAAATGGCTTCACAGAAGAATTAATACTTAAGTAATAATAAAGCTGAATCAAAGAAAAATAGCAATTAGCAAAGCATACAAGAGCCAGGAAGGCTCTGTGGGGAAAGGGAATAGTACATGTTAAGGGGGAGTGAACTGAATTATATTTAGGAAACTGCAAGTAGTTCCTTACGTTTGAGTATCAAAAGAAATTAAAAAGGGCTAGATCATGATAAAAGGCCTCACATACAATCCTTAAAGAGTATGGACTTGATCTTGAATATGTACGGCAACTGTCAGCAATTGAGTTCTAAGTAACAAGAAGGCTGGATTGGAAGAAGGCCACACTGGTCAGGAAGACAAGCTAAGAGGCAGTTCCAATATTGCTTACAACAACAGATGGTAAGGGGCAGAGGGACAGCAGCAAGGTTAGAGAGGAAAAGCAGACCAGAGACAGGGCTCAGTGGCATAACTGGATGGAGAATTCTCCTTTTCCTCCCTAGGCCTGTTCAGTTACTATTAAGGTTCCTGGCATAGCGAAATAGAATGACACTAACAATAATTAGAAACAGATGCACAAAGATCTTAAGATATTTAAAGCAAACATTTCCTAAATAATTACTTGGAGCTCAAAAAATTTTTTGAGGGCCTCTTCAGTGGAGCTGAATAACCTAAGGAACTGATGATTTCTTGCCACTGCAGAAAAGTCAAGCAACAATGAAGAAAATAGCATGATTTCTGATAAAACACTAAGACATCAGCAATAAATTATAATTCATATGACTAAAGAATACATGGGGGGCTTCCCTGGTGGCGCAGTGGTTGAGAATCTGCCTGCCAATGCAGGGGACATGGGTTCGAGCCCTGGTCCGGGAAGATCCCACATGCCGCGGAGCAACTAAGCCCTTGTGCCACAACTACTGAGCCTGTGCTCTAGAGCCCGCGTGCCACAACTACTGAAATCCACGTGCCACAACTACTGAAGCCTGCGTGCCTAGAGCCCGTGCTCCGCAACAAGAGAAGCCACCGCAATGAGAAGCCCGCGCACCGCAAGGAAGAGTAGCCCCCACTCACCGCAACTAGAGAAAAGCCCGCGTGCAGCAACAAAGACCCAACGCAGCCAAAAATAAAAATAAATAAATAAATAAATCAAAAAAAAAAAGAATACATGGATATAGTATTATAGTATACATAGATAATATCAATAATATTATAAGCAAATGCCAAAAGATTACAGGGAAAACAGGACCTTCATACCTTATGAGTCCATAGAGCACACTTTTTAAAAACACTGCTCTAGGTAAGTGCTATCATATACTACACGGTTAAAAAGAGCCACCAGTAGGGACTGGGCTGAGAAGCAACAATTATGATTTCTCAGAAGATTATTTTTAATGTAATACAAATATTCATTACAAAGTAGTAATCATAGTGGCACTTAAAATAGTCAATAAACACTTCCTTTCAGGTATAAGACAAGTATTAAGGAGAACACAAAACCAAAGCTATTCATTTCTTTATTCCCTAGAATTGTCCATACTGACCTTAGAATGAATTTGATGTTTGAAAGCTGGAAAGAATTAGCTGTTCAGAATTTTAAACAGGTCAACAAACTGGAAAAATATTTCCAATTGGATGGCAAGATTCTTTCCAGCACCAGTTGTAATCAGCTTTACAGTAATGCTATTTTTTCCTACTTCAATAACAAGTACCTATTTATTTTGAAAACTCATGTAAAACAGGAACCCAAAAAACAAATTATGCCCTGAAAGCATGTGAGTCAGTGCTAGCTTTCAAAAATCTCGGAAAGATATATAGTCATTTTTTCACAGGGGTCAGACTCAAAATGTAACACAGCTATTTTAAATCCTCGTGGGAAAAATTTTTGATTTCATAAAACATTAAAAATGGCCTTTCTAGAAGATACCCAGTACAGTCCATTTAAAAGGGAGCTCAAGGGCTGAAATAAGAAGTGACAGTTCTTCATCTTTTCAAGAATTTTTGTCCAATCCCCTTTTTTCATATATCCAAATAATTATAACATTTAAAGCATAAAATAAATACCTAAAGGAACTAGCTTGGTATATTAATTGTGTTTCCTACTAACCCCATTGTGATTATTCCTTGGCCTCTAACACACTTCCTTTTGTATCATTTGGTGTGTTTTCAAACTATTATTTTTACACTAAACTAAATTTAGTCTAAACAAAGCGTAATTAAAATGGCAAAGTTGATGTTCAAAAGAAAATCATCCTGTTATTTCATTCTTAAACCAAATTGTATTTTCAGAGATTATGACTTGTGTCACTGCCCTCCTCTATCATGGCAGGTAATTAAGAGCTGAATTGGATTTATAATGGCAGATTTATAAATGGCAACATTTTCACAAAGTGTACCAGACAATATAAGTGACTATTCTAATTAAAAAGGAAAATAAACCACAAAAATATAAAGATACTGGCTTATAATAAGATAGGTATTTAAGGTTTTACAATGAAAACAACCAAACTGAGTTAGCAAAGTAATGTTTTTTAAAAAGCGAGCAAAATAGAAGGGCTAATGATAGGAGTATAGCAGAGTAGGTCACTGAAATTAGCAAAAAAGAAGACTTGAGGCATAGGGGCATTTGAAATATGACAAAGCATAACTGAAAAGTTTTTGGGATGCCTCCAGATCTGTTAAGAAAAATTACTTCCTATGTGAAAACAAGAAAGAACACAGTAGTACTGATATGCAGCTGTTGGGTGCAACTCAAACACATTTCTCAGCCTGATTACAAACAACTATACGTAACTCACAGATAGCTAAATTAAAAATGTAATCTGTAAATGCCAAGGGTACCATGAATGTATCAATCTTATAGAACGAATGGTGTAAACTATTCTTTATAGATAACATTTGCTGGTATCTGGGGTGCTGAACTACTCAGGGTCTCAAGTGCTTTTCAAATTAGACAAACAATGACAAAATTCACTTATTTGGGTCTAATATCTGAGGAAGTAGACTTCTCCTACTGTTCTGACTGCTTAGCATCTTAAGGGATTGTCTCCTCTCCCCTTTGGAAAGAGCCTGGTGGAGCTGATAATCACGTAGACTATCTCCTCTACCACACTGGGGTTTTCTCACCTGTATCTGAGAGTCCCAAATAACAGATACATCTTGGAACATCTCTAGTCCAGAACACAGCTGAGCATCTAGAAACCAGCATGCACACACACATTCCAGACATCACAACATCCTACACTAATACTCAAGACTATCATTCAATGCCTTTGCGTTACGAATTTCTAATATACTTATCAGGTTGCCTTGCCCACAGCATCAGATTCAGGAGAGAGGGTACAGGGGATAATGCCAGCAGCAAGTAATAGTGAGGGAAGAGAAAAATATCTAAAAGCTACGTCGTTAAAGGTCTAGTAGCCTTTGGAAAACAGTTTGGCAATTCCTTAAAAAGTTAAACATAAGCTTACCATATGACTCAGCAATTCCAGTTCTAGGAATCTACCCAAGAGAAATGAAAACATATGTCCACACAAAGACTTGTATGTAAATGTTTACAGCAGCATTATCCGTAATAGCGAAAACTGGAAACAATTCAAATCTCCAGCAACTGGTAAATGGAGTAACAAAATGTGGAATATTCATTTCATATAATGGAATACTATTTAGCAGTAAAATGGAATGAAATACTGATACATGTCATAATATGGACAAACTGCAAAACATGCAAATGCAAAAGATTATATATTGTATAATTCTATTTATATGAGATGTCCAGAAATAGAAATTTATAGACATGGAAAGCAGATTAGTGGCTGCCTAGGTCTGGGGGTAGGAGCAAGGACAAACTGCAAACAAACGTGAGGGAGTATTTGGGATGATGAATGTTCTAACAGTGAACTGTGTCTATAAATTTACTAATAATCACTGAATTGCACACTTACAATGGGTGAATGTTATGATATGCAAATTATATCTCAATAAAACTGTTAAAAAGTACAGTCATTTCAATGTGGGAGGAAACAGCCTTAGGAGCTAGTGGGGGCATCCTTTTATTTTCAGTAACTATTAATATAAATAGTAATAATAATGACAATCCCGGATTATCAAGGATTGGCTCAATTTGTGTTTAAACACCCTAATTTAGTTTTTTAAATGTTTTGAAAAATAGTCCATCCAAGAAGTTAAATTCCCTTAAAGGCAACAGGAATCCTCAGCTCTAAGTTAACAGAACAGCTAGCTTGGCTTAAGAATATACCTTTAACCCTGGATGTCCATTCTACAAATTCATCAGTTTCACTAGGAAAACAAAAGTCAAAGATCTAGCATTGTGCTGTTACCAGCTATACTGTACCACCTCTACAAAAACTGACAACAGAGCTAATTGCTAAATATTCCTTGATAGAGGGTAAGTAAGTTAGAGCTCTAGTGTTTCCTGCAGAAAACAAAAATAATGACACTTAAGATTTCTGGAGTATTTGCTGTGTATAGGTACTATTCTAATGTTTTACTTGAATTACCTACCATAATTTTCACAACCGTATGAGACAGATACTATATGAAGTGAGATTTAAAGAGATTAATCACAGCCTTATGAGATAGATACTACTAATGAGCTAGACACTATGAAGTGAGGCTTAACAGAGATTAAGTCCTCAAGAGCAAGAGTTTGAACCCAAGGAGTCTGACTGTGAAGCCTAAACTCTTTAAACGCTAATGTTTTATTTGGCTGTGGGTCACAGTCTAAAAGAATGTACATTCCCAGAGAAAATAATTAGCTGAGTCCAAGCTGGGGCTAGAACAAACTCAGTGTCAGGAAAACTGGGCCAGAAAAGCAAGCCGCCTTCTGAGCTATGGGCCACGTGGTGGGGCCCAGGGCTGCCTGAGGACAAGACCCTGGCCTATTACTACCCAGAACAAAAAGAGAGGGACGGTGGCGCAGGGGTTAAGACTCCACGCTCCCAATGCAGGGGGCCTGGGTTCGATCCCTGGTCAGGGAACTAGATCCCACATGAATGCCACAACTAAGGAGCCCACCTGCCGCAACAAAGACCCGGTGCAAATTAATTAATTAATTAAATGAAATAATAAATAAATAAAATATTTAAAAAACAAAAAAAACAAAAATAGAGGGACGGAAGAGGAAAAAGGAGCGAGAGGCCTGCCACATAAGAGGCAGCCGCACAGAAAGCTTACACCCCAGTGGATTCCAGATATCTCCACTCTTTTCTCCCTAATTATCTTGCCCCTGCCATATCCTATAGTAATCACACACATTATGTTCAAAAAATTTTTTTTACCTCAGTGTGAAGCAATCCCCCATATCAATATTTAGCAGAGGCAAATCAGCTTAATAATACGTTATTTAACTTAGTACAGATTTAAAACAGTAAGCCATCTCTCCTAGGCTCTGCACATTCTAGCCATTTCTACTCCCTGCTCATTCTCTAGTCTAGCCAGTTTCTCGCCTGGATGGCTGGGATTAACAATTAGCAACAGATGTGGCTGGAAATGAGCTCCAACCACGTGGATAGGTTGACTAAAGGGCAGGCCCTGTAAACAGTAATATGCACACATGTACGTGTACACACACACACACACACATGCTGCCTAGTTTCACTTTGAATTCCTGACCACAAATTTCAAGTGATCCTCAGTTCTGCTCAGCAACGCTATTAGATTTCCCTTGTCATTTCCTCGCCTACCATCTGACATAACTATTTCAAACCTTTCTCTCTTTACTCTTCCAATACTCCTTCCCTCATCCCCACCTCACTAACAGCTTTGACTCTGCACCTTATTATATTATATCCCACATATTTACACTGTCCAGTCTACCAACCATAGACCTTTTCTTCTCTCTTGTTAGAGTGGATAAGCTCTATTATTTAAGGCCAAGCCCTCCACTTGTACACTGGGTCATATCCTTGGTTCTCTACTCTTAAAAGTAGCCAGAGACAAAGAATAAGAATTAGATATTAAATATAAATGAATCAAGTGTAACGATACAAATTCCAGGGGACTATCCCTTCTGAGTAAGGGAAAATGGCCAGTGTAATAAGGTTGTCTTGAGGAAAAGCAATTGTGTGATCAATCAGGTTGTGAACCAAATGAGCTTTGCAGAGAACAATATTTTTACTTGAGAGAATGACTAACAGATAAACTGTCATTCTCACTTGAGTATTTTGCGGACATTTATCTACAATGAAGTATTGCTGCTGCCAATGATAAAAATTTGGGCTTTCAAATGAAAATTAGAATTTTTTGACAACTGTACCCATCACTATGAGCATGGCATCCTCCCAATACTTAAAAGCTTTCACATGAGATTGGTGGTACTATTAATAATTGTGATTTTCTGATAGCATGTAACAGTATGTATCAACCTTTAGAAGATCTGCTTAACTCCGTGTGCCAATATTTTCCAAATGACAAATGTATAATGTCACAAAATCAAGGATGGGTAAAAAAGATCTATTCAAAGTTTTAACAGACCAATGGATTTTAATGTAACAGAGAATGAAAAGTTCATTGATATGGTTTCAGATTCTAAATTGCAGCCACCTGTTAAGAAACTACCACTTGTCGGGCTTCCCTGGTGGCGCAGTGGTTGAGAATCTGCCTGCCAATGCAGGGGACACAGGTTCGAGCCCTGGTCTGGGAAGATCCCACATGCCACAGAGCAACTGGGCCCGTGAGCCACAACTACTGAGCCTGCGCGTCTGGAGCCTGTGCTCCACAACAAGAGAGGCCGCGACAGTGAGAGGCCAGCGCACCGCGATGAAGAGTGGCCCCCGCTTGCCACAACTAGAGAGAGCCCTCGCACAGAAATGAAGACCCGACACAGCCATAAATAAATAAATTTAAAAAAAAAAAAAAAAGTGTCTTCTCTTGGGGAGACCATTTGTATAAGAAACTACCACTTGTCAAGCTCTGGTGTATTATCAAAGAATATCCTCAATTATCTGAAAAGGCTATTAAAGTACCCATGCCTTACTGAACTGAAAATGTCAGGGCAGATTTTCTTTATCTACTAATATACTTCATTCTTTATATACTTCAACTTTATACACTGCAACACATTGTATACAAGGCGATATAAGAATCCAGCCCTCCTCTGTTAAGCTAGATTATCAGAGATGCCAAACTTATAGAACTGCTGCCCTAGAGAAAACCTGCACAGATACACAGAGGAAATGTACCAAAAACAACAACAAAAAAGAAACTAACAACCAAATATACTGTATACAGTATACCAAATAAACTCCATCTGAATTATGAAGAGATTTTAAAAACTATTATAGCTAATGATATTTCATTGTATAAAAGTATAATGTATTTAATTTTCTCCTGTTTTTTTCTAAACTTTTTACTATAAAAATGTGTTGTGATATACTTCCTTGTACATACATCTACATATGCTATGCAACTGCTTTCTTAAGATAAATCCCTATAATTGCTTGGTTTAAATATACCCCTTATTAAAATTTTGTTTTATCTACCAGATTTTGCTCCAATATACATGTAGTGAGAGTACCAGAAGGAAAGGAGAGAAAGGAGCAGAAAAAAATATTTGAAGAAATAATGGAGCAGCGGAGCGGTAAGAGGAGGAGACAGAGGAGGGAGCCCTCAGGAAGGTTCTGCCCGGCACCGTCCCCCTCCCCACAATGCCCGAGCTGCCGCCATGGCTGCCGCTGGAGGAGGAATAGAACGTGGCTCTACATTCAATATTTTGCAATAAACAATAATGGAAAAGAATCTGAAAAAGAATATATATGTATATATGTATAACTGAATCACTTTGCTGTACACTAGAAACTAACACAACTTGTAAATCAACTATACTTCAATTAAAAAAAAAAAAAGACAACCCACAGAATAGGAGAACATATCTACCTGCAAACAATGTATCTGATAAGGGACTTGTATCCAGAATAAAGAGTTCTTATATCTTAATAATAAAAAATATAAATAACCCAATTTTAAAAATGGGCAAAGGATGGCTCACTAAAATTGGCCACATGATTCTATTCATGTGAAATGTCCAGAAGAGGAAAATTCATAGAGACAGAAAGTAGATTAGAGGTTGGGGTAAAGCAAGAAAGGAGTGTTGGGGAGGGGGATGAATAACTAAAGGGGATGGGTTTTCATTCTGAGGTGAAGAAAATGTTCTAAAATTGCCTGGTGATGGTTGCACACGTCTATGAATCTATACACCTCAAATGGGTGAAACTATAGTATGTGAACACTGTTTTTAAAAAAGGTGATACTTTCCTTTTCCTGTTATGTTTTTTGTCTTTCAAATTAGTGTATAGTGAGTTTGTCTAGAAAAAGTTTTAATATTTACATTGTCATATACATCAATCTTTTTCCTTATGATTTCTGGATCTGATGTTATGCTTAAACAGTTGTGTCTTGCCCCACTATTAACTGACACTATCTTGTCACACTTCACATGCTCTTGTAGATGATCTTACATCCTTTCCCTCCAAGGTTCTTCTAACTTCATTACTCTCCTCATGCTGCCTTTGACCACCCTTTTCTCAGCTGACACCATTTCCAACCTCACACAAAAAATAGAACCCTGGTGGGAAAGCCCTCAAATTCCTGCTTACAACATACCCCATCCCCCAAACTTACCTAGCTCTTAGCCAGGCTAGATTCTCTACCCTTAATTTGGATTCCATCCTCTTCTGCCTTGCTGGTCACTGATGATGCTGGTTTCATCATCTCTTCTCTCTTGTCTCTTCAACCTCTCCCTGTACTTGCTTATTCCCCGCCACCCCCACCCCATATCAAGTTTACCCCTTCTTAAGATTCTATCCCACAAGCTTGCGTTGCCTCCATTATTCTTTCCTGCTCTCCAGTTGCAGCGAGAGTTCTTGAAAGTGGAACCCACACTTAGCGTTTCAAGTTCTCCAATCTCATTGCCAGCCATCAGATTCAAACATTCATCTAGGCTACTGCAGATAGAGTTCCCACCAATTCATCATCTTCACTTGGGGGTTTTTAACTTGGTATCCATAGTTGGGCTGCAAGGGTCCACAAATCTGAAATTTTATGTATATGAGCACTTTTTAGGGAATAGTTTTTCTAAGATTTACTGTCATGGCATACAAGGTCCCTTCATGATGTGACTCTTACTTCTTCAGTATAATCTCTCATCACTACCTCCTCTGGGTCTGAGTCCTCTCTCCTACACAACTAGTGTCAAGCCACAGTGAACTAGTTATGATACCTAGAACTCATCATGTTCATTTGCTTAAGGGCCTTTTAACATTTAACATCCTTCCCCATACGATGTCACCCATTTACACCTATGCTCTAAACTGGTCCTCCAAGACTCAGGGATTACTACAGGGAATCATTTCCTGTCCTCTCCAGTCAGGGTAAGTTCTCCTTTTATTTGCGTCATATATATACAGCTATAGTAACTGCTGTCATACACTATTATAATTATTAACTTTCTTCCCTATACCATTATAAGTTCTTCCAGAGTAAGGACAGTATTTTCCATCTCCATACT
The DNA here is from genome assembly GCF_028023285.1 of Balaenoptera ricei. Lineage (NCBI taxonomy): Eukaryota > Metazoa > Chordata > Mammalia > Artiodactyla > Balaenopteridae > Balaenoptera > Balaenoptera ricei. Next base: position 26,282,890 of record NC_082640.1, read on the forward strand.
CCTAGTGTCTAACACTCACATATTTCCGGAACAAATCACACCTCATTCTCTTCTCAACCCACTACAAACATTCTAAATTCAATATTTTAACTGTTTCATGGAAACTATCTGAGGTCAATATGCTCTTCTCATTACCAGATTTAATGGTCTTTTCATTCCTTATCTAACTAATCTTTCCAGTCCTTCCTTATAAGTCACATTTGACATAGTTTGCCATGTCCTTTCTCACAATCCTTTCTTTCATTTGGCGTCCTGGATCCTGAGCTCACTTGGCTCTTTCTTACCTCACCAGCTGCTCCTCTGAGCATCCTCATTACCCCGACCTTTAAATGTGGGGAGTGACTCAGGGTTAAGTCCCCAATCTCTTAATTTTTAAAAAATAAATTTATTTATTAATTTATTTATTTTTGGCCACGTTGGGTCTTTGTTGCTGCGCGCGGGCTTTCTCTAGTTGCGGCGAGCAGGGGCTACTCTTCCTTGCAGTGCGTGGGCTTCTCATTGCGGTGGCTTCTCTTGTTGCAGAGCACGGGCTCTAGGCGCACGGGCTTCAGTAGTTGTGGCACGCGGGCTCTAGAGCGCAGGCTTAGTAATGTGGCGCACGGGCTTAGTTGCTCCGTGGCATGTGGGATCTTCCCGGACCAGGGCTCGAACCCGTGTCCCCTGCATTGGCAGGTGGATTCTTAACCACTATGCCACGAGGGAAGCCCCCCCAATCTCTTCTTTATTCAGACTCACTATCTAGATGACTTTGCAATGCTGTGATTTCAAGTCTGCTTGCTGACAACCCCCCAATTTATACCTGGTTACACAGATGCACTCACTTTATGAAATTTCACTGAGCAAAACACTTATGATTCATGCCCTCTTTCATTCGACTGTTATACTTCAATAAAACATTTTTTTTAAAAAAAGAGAAAAAAGCAGAAAAAGAGAAAAGAAGAAGGAAAAAAAGAAACTGGTGTGATGAACTCCTTAATAGGAGTCTTATAACATATCCCAAGGCAAACTTCTCCCCAAGTCTTTCCTTTGTAGGAACATGGAAACCCATTCTTCTGGTGCTCAGACCAAAAACCTTGGAATCATTCTTCATTCCTCTATTTCTCTTAACTCCACATTTAATCCACCTGCAAATCCCGTCAGCTCTACTTTAAAAATACATCCCAAATATGAATATTTTCCACCACGTCTACCACTCGGATGTCTCAACTGCAATAGCCTCTTAGTTGGTCTCCCGGATTCTATCCTTGCCACATAACAAAGCGATCCTTTTAAAAGACAGATCACATAATTTCCTACTGCTTCCCAACCATGGATTCAAATTTAAAGTCCTTTTGGCGGTCAACCATATACTACCCGATCTGGCCCCAGCCATCTCTCCGACCTCATCGTCTACCTTTCTGCCCTTTGTTTCACTCCACTCTAGTGACCCTGGCTTCTTTTTTTTTTATTATTTAATTTAATTTAATTTAATTTATTTATTTATGGCTGTGTTGGGTCTTCGTTTCTATGCGAGGGCTTTCTCTAATTGCGGCAAGTGGGGGCCACTCCTCATCATGGTGCGTGGGCCTCTCACTGTCGCGGCCTCTCTTGTTGCGGAGCACAGGCTCCAGACGCGCAGGCTCAGTTATTGTGGCTCACGGGCCTAGTTGCTCCGCAGCATGTGGGATCTTCCCAGACCAGGGCTCAAACCCGCGTCCCCTGCATTGGCAGGCAGGTTCTCAACCACTGCGCCACCAGGGAAGCCCGACCCTGGCTTCTCTGCAGTCCTTGAACATACCATATAGGATTCTACTTGCACTTACTGCCTTTCTCCCCAAATATTCACATGGCTTTGTTCCTTAATTTCTTCAGATCTCTGTTTAAACATCATCGCTATCATCAGAGAGGCTTTTCCTTGTGATCTTTTAAAAACAGCAACATGACCCTCTCCTTATCTCTATCCCCCTTAGTATGCCTCTTCACAGCATGACCACCTGATATTTTATTATTTATTCCATTATTGTCCTTCCTCCCCAAGCAGACTTTAAGCTTCAGGAGAGCAGGGACTTCATCTGTTCACCAGAATTCCCAGTATCTACAACAATGCCTGGCACTAGGCAGGTGCAGTGAATTTAACACTGCCCCACTTGATGTTTTTGAAATTCTATGTTCATTTTCCCTTAACTAGGCTTTCCCGATTCTCCTATTTCTCAGTCTCAGAGATGATGACATCTCTCTCTCTGCTCTTTCACTTCCTCTTAAATATAGGCTGTAATCAGTATAAAAGTTTCAGGCAAGGGTTATCGTAAACTTCAAAATAAAAATCAATCTCTAATGAAAAAGATACTGTTCTCTCTGCATGATAACTTACAATGAGTTTATAAATGCCTTGTCCATGAAAGTAAGGTGTTTTCCTTTCTCTCAAAAAGGGATTGGCGGACCTCCCTGGTGGCGCAGTGGTTAGGAATCTGCCTGCCAGTGCAGGGGACACAGGTTCGATCCCTGATCCGGGAAGATCCCACATGCTGCAGAGCAACTAAGCCTGTGAGCCACAACTACTGAGCCTGCGCTCTAGAGCCTCTGAACCACAACTACTGAGCCCACGCACCGCAACTAATGAAGCCTACGCGCTCTAGGGCCCATGCTCTGCAAGAAGAGAAGCCACCGCAGTGAGAGGTCCGTGCACCTCAATGAAGAGTAACCCCTGCTTGCTGCAACTAGAGAAAGCCTACACGCAGCAACCAAGACCCAACGCAGCCAAAAATAAATTAAATAAATTTAAAAAAAAAGGGATTGGCACATCCAGGCATGACTGGAATGTAAATTATGTAAGGAACTGCAGGTTATCTCAAGTAATAATGTGAAGTGGACCACAGTGCTTCTGAAAAGATGGAGCAGATGTGGAATTATAAAAATCGACAAATAACAGTTAACATTTGTTGAGAGCTCTCTGTGTACAGGGTTACACACATGACCTCACTGAATTTCACAACTTACAGGAAGTGGGTACTCTTATAATCCCATTTGATGGATGAGGACACAACTTCAGGGATGTAAGGTCCAACTGCCAGTCACTGGAACCCACCCTCTGCAAAACCGTGAGGGGAAAGCCACGCCTTTAGCACTTTTTCACCCTCTCCTCTTGCAGACAGCCTCTGAAACCCTCGGCTAGTGTCCTTCCTTTGCAGACACACGGGACAGAATGTGAAATGGGTCAACAGCTAAAAAGTCGGCGACCATCCTCTTCGCTCTCTTTACCCAGGAGGCTGGGGCCGTGAGCTGCGCTGAGCACCGACTTGGCCAGGGCTCCAAAGGAGGGACTCTGACCTCAGCAAAACTTTTCATATTAATGCTCGTTTTTAGGCTAAAAGTTTGGCGTCTGGTAGAAGTCCTCTGGCTCGAGGGACGATTTCTGTCCCCCGACCCAGCAGTTCCCCGTGGGCATTTAGGAACCTTCCCAATTCCAGCCCGAAACCTGCCGGATGTGCAGAGGATCTCCAAGGCCCCCTGAGGGAGGTGGGGGAGGGGGAAGGGGAGAGGTAGTAAGGAGAGGCGTGGGAAGAGGAAATAAAGGACGAGGGGGAGGGTGATAGGGAGAGGATGATAGAAGAGGGGTAGGAGGTGAGAGGAGGGTGAAGAGGAGGAGGAAGGAAAAGAAGGGGGAGAAGAAGGAAAAAGGGGGGGAGAAGGGGGAGGGGGGAGAAGAGGGAGGGGGAGAAGGGGGAGGAGAGTAGGCAGCCCGGCCCTCCCCTGCCCCTCCCCTCCTCCCACCCCCGCCCCAGCCTCGGACCCGACGCCAGGGGTCCCCAGGCGCCACCGCCCCCAGCGCTCACCTGCCGTCTGGCCCCGGCCCGGGGGTGTCGGCCGAAGGCTCTGCGGCGCCGCCCGCGCTGAGTCCCGAGGCCCGGCGGCTTCGCCTCCGCGGCCGGCTCTGCTCCTGGGCCGCCAGCTCGGGCTCCATGGCGTGGAGGGGGCGGCGCGGTGGCCGGGTACCCGGGAGGCCCGCTGGGAGCCGCACGGCGCCCGGCCGCTTCGGCCCGGAGAAGGGTTCCTGTCAGGAGGGCGCCGCCACCGCCGCCTCAGCCATCGCCATCTTCCGGGGTTTGAAAATGGCGGCTGCGCGGCGACCAGCCAATCAGGGGACGGTGCGCGGTTGCTAGGAAACGTGGAGTCCCGCCCCTCTCCTCCTACCTCCAGGCGCTTAACTTTATAGAAACTAGAAGGGGAGGGTAGTCGAGGCGGTCTCCCTGTTGAAAACGGGTGACCTGGGATTTAGTTCTGACTCCATTCCTAAATCTCCAAGGCCCGATTAGTAGTTCACAGTTCATTAGGACTTTCATCACAAGCCAAGGCAAATTGGAAGCATTTTAGATCTTTCTTAGCATGTGGGGAGAGGTTGAAAGTAAAATGAGGTTTGCACACGCTGAATTATTCATGTGAGATAAATCCCGGGTCACCAAAGGTATTGGAAAAATGTGTTCTCAGGGCTGTCTCTAGGAAACCAGTAAATCTGATTATGAGACCTCCTGTCTCCAGAGCAGAAGAGAGTCCAAGTGCCTTCATCCTCTAATTATAAGAAGGCACTACAGCAAGTAAAGGACCTTCTCAAATAAAAAAGAAAATTGTTAAATAGCACATTCTTTGGTTTAAGATACTGCTTTCTTTATGTCAGAGGCTTTAAAAATCACCTCCCCTTTCACACTCTGATTCCCTTTCTGGGAATCCATCCTAAGAAATAAAATTGTATATACATTGAAGGGTGGCAATATATGCCACCCCCAAACATGCCGCTTTGGCAGGAGGATTATTTTTAGCTGCAGGCACTTGAAGAACACCAGGTGCAAGAAGGGCCTTCTGACCTCCCCCTTTCTTCATGAAAGCAGGAGATAAATCTCCCCTGTGATAGCGGCCCTCCCCATATCAGGAGGATGGGGGGAGTCAGGGACAGAGAATTCTGTACAAACAGAACTTGTTTAAATAACTCTTATCTTCCTTTGGTCTCCCCGTGTATTTTACTTACTCTTCCACAATTCCCTCTCATTGTCCAACCTCGTACATAAGCACTAAGGTTTTGCTCCTTCTTTGGGTCTTTATTTTCCTATGGAGGCTCCTCTGTACATGTAAAAATCTGTTTGCTTTTCTCCTGTTAATTCAAATTCTGTCATTTTAACTCTCATGCCCAACTGGATACCCTAAGAGGGTAGAAGTAAAGTTTTGTTTCCCCTAAAACATGAAGATATTAATGGCATTGTTGTTTATAATATCAGATAAAACAAAGACGATCTAAATAAATAATAATAGGAAAATGATTAATTATGGTTGATCCACTGGAAAGAATATTTCAGCCAATAAAAGTTAACTATGAAGTGTGTAATAGAATAGTGTATTGTAATCTTAAAAGAAAAACATGGAATGTAGAGGTATATTCAGTTATGAATTACAGAGATTTAACAGAGGAAAAAGATGAAATCAATGTATTAAAATTTCTCTAGGTGGTCAGATTTTGGGTATTAAATTTCTTTTTTAAACTTTCCTGTGTTTTATAATTTTTTTAAATCATGAGGTACTGAACTTGCACTACAGTTATGACACAAGGAAAAAAAGTTATAGTTTTTTTTTTAATTGAAATATAGATTTACAATATCGTGTTAGTTTCAGGTATACAGCACAGTGATTCAGTTTTATATATATATATATAATATATATTACATATACATTACTTTTCAGATTCTTTTCCCTTATAGGTTATTACAAATATTGAAAAAAGTTTTAGCTTTAAAAAGGGTAAGAAGTTAGAGAGCAAGATGCCCATGGCTAAGAATCACTTCTATTCTATCTCTCCCCAAAAATTAAGGAAGAAAGTATTGCTTTGTAGCAGTTAGAGTAAAACAGTACAGAAATGTCATCTAGGGAGTTGGTCTCCACCAGACAGAGCTTCATAGGATGTAAGGATTTAGATTGTACCATATGAAATTGCTGATATTTGACCTTTTTACTCACAGAAAGAACAATTTCATCCTTTCAACCTAGTACTTAGTTGAGATCATCCGAAGTTAGAATCTGTCCTCAGCTCTTCGATGGTATAAAAGGAGATGATCAGTCTTTTGGGAACTTGTGATAATCAATTCCCACAGTGATAGGTAATCCAGAATGTGGATGTGGGGATTCTCAGTGGGGAGGGATTTCTTATCAGTGACTAGAATACTGTTGTTTTAGTCAGAACATCCCTTTCCAATTTTCAGACACTTGTGAACTTACTATTTTGTTCAATTACTCACAAGTATTGTATTTACTGAATTCCTATTATAAGAGGCCCTGGCCTATACACTAGGAAAGCAGTGAATAGAAGACAAATTTTAATCAGAAAATTGCTGGGTACCATAGAAACAGAGCAAAGGACAGTGGATTATTCTGAAGGTTGGCTATTCAAGACATGAAAAGTCTGGTGAACTGTCTTGATCCTACAAGAGGTCAACGTTCTAGTGTCTGAATGTCCCTGCCCCCAAATGCAATGTCTTACCCTGCCTAGGATAGCGCTGAATACATGACAAATGTTCCCTGACATATTAACGTATTAACAGGACAGGGTTTGAGGAAACTGTTTAACATATTCTTCAGGACAGAGTTTGAGAAAACTGATAAAATTTCAGTCCCTATCTATCGATCGATCGATCGATCTATCTATCTATCTGAAATCAGACTCTAGATTTCGCTTCCTAAGAAGATATTCCTGTTATCTTTTTTTTTTTAATTAAAAAAATATATTTATTTACTTATTTGGCTGCGCCGGGTCTTAGTTGCTGTGCTCGGGATCTTCGTTGTGGCATATGGGATCTTTAGTTGCAGCATGCGGGGTCTAGTTGTCTGACCAGGGATCAAACCCGCTCCCCTGCATCAGAAGCACGGAGTCTTAACCGCTGGACCACCAGGGAAGTCCCTCCTGTTATCTTAATTGGACCTAAATGTTACCCAAATTTCTTTAACCATAGATTTACAACCATAGATTTACAACTATTCTTAGGGGGGGATTTCCTCAAAGATTATTTCCAAAATCTTCAGCAGTTTGCAATGACACCGATCACTATGCAGGTTGATATTACACATATTCAACAACTAGTATATGGATATAAATTAATACGTAAATCAAGCATTCTAAAATCCATTCCCTTATATTATCTAGATAAATCAAACTCTGTTTTTGTAAAACTGCTTATCAAGCGATACATATGCTGGTTTTCATACATTCTTAATACAAGAGGAGGATTCTTTCTTAAAGACATTTGTTATTTTCAACCTAGGTATACGTCGCAAGCAGATTTGGATAAGATTTAGAGAATTCATCGGTAGTTGTGCACAGACTTTATCACAGGGTGTTCAGGCAGGCCCATCACAGCTCCTCTGACACCAGAGAATTGAAAAACTGAAAAGAGGCTGTGCTGCTTTAAGCGTCTCAGCCCTCAGGTGGAGTCACTTCCTGCCCTTTGATAAAGCTCACCTGGGTGGCTCCTCCTGTCAGTACCACTGGGCAGCGGGGCACCTGCAGATCAGCATGGTAAGTGGCTTCTATGTTGCTGTCAGCAGTTGTAGCAACTTTTTTTCATCATGTGTGTCTCTCTTTTCCCCCACCAAACAATTCTTCATAGATTCCTAACACAAGAGAAGAAATTTTTAAAGAGGCATTTGTTTTTTTAAATATCTGTGTTTGGATCAGCTTTGAATCTGCTCTGAATCTCATCTATTCACCTATAATTCTGCTGCTTTTAGGACAAGCTTTGTTGATTTGTAGTGGTTCACTGCCTTTAACGGAAGCACTGAGGCAAGATCCTCTCCTTACTTTAGTTTTTGCTTTAGACCGAGTGTGCTGGTTTTTCTGTAGAAATCAGTGGCTTCGTTTTTAGTTATGCTTTCAGAGTTTCTGGGGACTTCAGACCCAGGTCACCATTGCTGAGCTCATAAATGTGAGGTTGGGTGAAGGGCAGGGACCTCTATGTTGTCCTCTCTTGAGTCTAGTTCTTTGGGGACAATAATTAATACAGTTACTTACAATAATTCTGTTTGGGGACCACCTCTTATGATTCACTTTCCTTTCACTCTCTTGGTTCCTTTTTTTTTTTTTTAATTGACATAGAGTCGCTGTACAATATTATATGTTACAGGTGTGCTATATAGTGATTCACAATTTTCAAAGGTCATACTCCATTTGTAATTACTATAAAATATTGGCTCTATTCCCCATGTTGTACAATGTATCCTTGTCACTTATTCTATACCTGATAGTTTGTACCATTTAGTCCCCTACCCCTAAATTGCCCTCCCCCCTTCACTCTCCCCTCCGCTAAGCACTAGTTTTTCTCTATATCTATGAGTCTGCTTCTTTTTGTTATATTCACTAGTTTCTTGTATTTTTTAGATTCCACATATAAGTGATATCATACATGTTTGTCTGTCTCTGTCTGACTTATTTCAATTTTCCAAGTCCATCCATGTTGCTGCAAACGGCAAAAATTTGTTCTGTTTTAATGGCTGAGTAATATTCCATTGTGTGTGTGTGTGTATGTATGTGTGTGTGTGTGTATATATATATATATATACGACTTATTTATCCATTCATCTGTTGATGGATACTCAGGTGGCTTCCATGTCTTGGCAATTGTAAATAATGCTATTATTAACACTGGGGTTCATGTGTCTTTTTGAATTAGTGTTTTTGTTTTTCTCAAATATATACCCAGGAGTGGAATTGCTGTGTCATATGGTAGTTCTCTTTTTAGTTTTTTGAGAAACCGTCATACTGTTTTCCACAGTGGCTGCACCAATTTATGTTCCCACCAATAGTGTTATCTCTTATGTTCCAGTCACAGTAATTTTTAGTCTTAGAATTTTTAATTCTTAAACGGAAGCAAGCATTCAAATTGCTTTTTCATCTTTGATCTTCTCACCCCATTGGACTCTCTCTCCAACATTTTAAGGATGTTTATTTTATATTTTGCTCTTAAAAATTATGCCTTCCTACATCAGGGATACTTGCAGTAATGGAAATGCTGTGTCTTGACTGTATCAGTTTTGATATTCTGGGTGTGATCTTGCAAGATATTTCCACTGCGGGAAAACAGGTAAGGGATCCATGAGCTCTTTCTGCATTATTTCTTATAACCACACATGAATCTACAATTCATATTTATCTCAAAATAAAAAGGTAATTAAAAAATTGTGCTGTCCTAGTAATTCCCAGTAAGCTTTAAAGCAGCATTTATTAATGTGCTGTGACATCACTACTGATATTCAGTGGGCATTTTACAGTCTTTTTTTTTAATATAGTGTGACTAATATTTTAACAGATAGTTTGGAAAGGAGGAAAAGGCTAAGAATAAGGTGGAGATAGCCTTTTGTCCCCGGGACACAGTTATGAGATAAATTCAGCTGCTTCTCAAACCAGGATGGGCAAGATTGGTCCTTCTTGGGCCAAGTATTCCTGCCAAGTTCAAAAAGCTCAGTTTCCCTCCTATGTCTATATCACTTGGGAGAACAGTCCCCATGAGGAGCAGCAATTGCTTTTCATGTTGGTGATTATTTTTACTGTAAATATTAAGAGCAAGTACCCTGTGTGCATGCCCTGTGGACTGGGTGGGAAACAGCCGTGGAAGGATGTTGTGAGAGAAATCTACACGCAAGTGGTTTTAATGACGCAGAAACAACGAATTCACCGCCCCTTCCTCCCGCCCCCCCCCCCGCCACTTTTAAGTTTGTACCTAAATCTAGGAATTGGGGTAAGTTTTGTTCTGATTACAGTAGCTAATGTACTGAGATCATCTTAAGTCCTTTGGGAGGAGAGAGGAATGAAGCTGTGCTTTGCAGACTCAGGTGTTAGAAGGCTGTTGATGATGGAATATGTTGCTTTGATTTTTCTGTGCCAGATAGAGGTTGGAAAAATTGGTTGGTACTAAGTGAAGTGCTTTGTGAATTGAGTTCACTGCCTTTGTCATGAGAGACATGGTTGCATACAAAAGAAATCAGAGGGAAGTTCTCCTCAGGTAATGAACTCGAATTCCTCATAAAGCACAGAGCGCTGTGTTGTTATGCCCTGTGACTCAAGGAGACAAAGTACAGGGTTTGTGCGGCTGAGCACAAGAAGAGTGAGCAGAGTCCGGGTCAGATGGCAGGGTTGCGACTGGCCACAGCGACCTCCCTCCCCTCCTCCAATCGGTGGTCTTTTTGTGGTTGAATCTCAGACCTTGGGAAAGTGCAGCCACGGACAGACAGAGGAGGGCGGGGTTGCCTATCAGCATATCAGGCAGACAGCCTGAAGGGTCCTGATGATGCAGTAGACAGACTTCTCACTCTGTAAGACCCTCTGCACAGACTTGTTCCATGACCATTGGCAATCAAAACACAACGATATTAAAGCCAGCAATTGCTGTCCCTTTAGATTTTTAGGATTTAACTTTTTCTCCCCTCTCTTAGATGAGTAGATATTTAAATTACAAAAAAAAAGTTGTTTGCCTTAAAAAAAAAAAAGAATGGTAATTTAAAAGTGGGAGAGGAGAGGGGAGGCTAATGAGGGTGAAGAAAATAGGTAAGTTTAAACAGGAAAAAAAATTCTACCCAGTTGTAACTAGAGTTAGTATTTTGATGCATTTTAAAGACTTTTTTCTGTGCTTATTTTTACTTCTATTTTATTTGTTTATTTTTATTGATGTATAGTTGATTTACAAAGTTGAGTTAGTTTCTTGTGTACAGCAAAGTGATTCAGTTATACACATATATATTCTTTTTCATATTATTTTCTATTATGGTTTATTACAGGATGTTGAATAGAGTTCCCTGTGTCATACAGTAGGACCTTGTTGTTTATCTATTTTATATGTAGTAGTTTGTATCTGTTAAACCCAAACTCCTAATTTATTTCTCCCCTCTTCTCCTTTGGTAACCATAAGTTTGTTTTTTATGTCTGTGGGTCTGTTTCTGTTTTGTAAAGAAGTTCGTTTGTATCATTTTTTTAGATTCCACATATAAGTGATATCATATGATATTTGTCCTTCTCTGACTTACTTAGTGTGATAATCTCTAGGCCCATCTATGTTGCTGCAAATGGCATTACTTCATTCTTTTTTATGGCTGAGTAAGCTTATTTTTAAATGTATTTGACATCATACTTTATATACAATTATATAACTTGTACGCTTTCACGTAACATTTTAACATAAGCATTTCCCATGTCATGCAATTTTTTGGTAACTATTGAAAGTTTGCATAGCATGCCATTGTATCGATGTACTTTCCTTTAAATGCCCAACAATAGGTAAATGGTTAAGTAGATTGGTTCTTGGTTTTTACTCTTATAAATAATGATACCGTGAATGCCATTGTGCCTAAATCTTTGCATTTTAGATCATTTCTTTCTTTTGTAATTCATTTATGTCATTTGCCTATTTATCTAATAGATGTCTCAAGTATTTTTTAATTGATGTATATAAAATTGCCTTATGTATAGCTCATATATGAAGGGCTATACATAAATCCTTTTTTATATACATCAGTATTTTTGTTTATTATAGTATGGAGTTTTTACATTTTGGGGTTATTAAATCTATAGCATATTTCCTTGGTAAATTTTGCACTACTTTTAAGCTTAGAACATCCTTCCTTATTTAGAGCACATATGAACAGTAAATGTAAAATCTCAAGATATGAGATTTACTGCAGTGGGTTTTAACATATATCAGGCTGTACATTGATTTTGGTTTTATTCCTTTCCAGTAACTAATTTTTTGTCTGGGTGAGAAAGCTTGATTTTATTCATATATGATATGTCTTAACTCATTCTTAGCCCATTACACAATAGGTGCTTAATTTATGTTGTTTGAACTGGAGTCCTTGGTTTAATTGTTCCTGAAGCTTACCTGTACCTTGGTTTTTGGTTTCCATGAGACAGTTTTCATTAGCTTTATCACAAAGTTCTCTTGCTGGCATACGCTAGCCTGCTTTCTCTCAGCCCTGAGCGGACATGCTGAGTGATGTAGCTCGTGTTATCATGTTAGGAAGGTGCACAGCTGTAATTTAAATACTATGGCTCATTTCAGAGGGAGTGCCTGTCTGTCCACATTGGCCAAGCTGGCGTCCAGATTGGGGATGCCTGTTGGGAGCTCTACTGCCTGGAACACGGAATCCAGCCAAATGGCGTTGTTCTCGACGGCAGGCAGGATCCGCAGGCACGTGCCAAAACGGAGCCTATGGGTGCATCTTTCGATTCCTTCTTTTGTGAGACCAGAGCTGGGAAGCATGTGCCCAGAGCACTCTTCATGGACCTGGAGCCAACTGTTGTAGGTAATGTACATTTTACGTTCTAGTGTACTTAACCGGATCCACAACCCAAACAAGCAAGTATCAGTGGGTGGGATCATCAGATTATATGAATCTATCTGAACGGGATCATATGGCCCTTTTCCAAATTTAGAGCATCTCTCAGTGGACACTTAGGGTGATCAGAATGACAAACAAACCCAAAGGGAAGACTAGCTTAGGCTCCTTTTTCTGTGTGATGAAAAGAATGAAAACCTTGTTAGTTTCTCCACACAATCTACTGTAACAGAACACTAAATCTTTTCCTGGGTTTGAAAGCCAGTTGCTAGAAGCTTCTGACAAAGAATCTGAAATTTGCATTACCTGCTTTTAGAGAATAGAATAGTTGAACATGATTCCAAAGAAGGAAGGAGCTAAATAACTCTTCTAATTGTGGGGAAATGATGATTAATGATTATAAAATGATTACTTATGATTATTAACAGCAGATGTTGTAGTATCTCGTGCAAAAACACTTGAAATGGAGCTGGCGAAATGCTGGGGAGAGAAAGGGTCTTGCTGACTTTAGAGAAAACTACAGAGGAGGGTGGGTTTGGGTTTGGTACTCTGTATCAATTATTTTCTGCTGTGTAATAAATTGCCTCCAAACTTAGCAGTTTAAAACACCAACGACCATTACTTTGTCCATGAATCTGCAGTTTGGACAGGGCTCAGAGGACAGCCCCTCTCTTGTCCATATGGTGTCAGGAAGGAAGACTCAAGTGGGAACTGGAAGATTCACTTTGAAAGTGGCTCACTCGCTTGGCTGGCGATTTGGGGCTGGCTGTTGGCTGAGAGCTAAGCCAGGGCTGTGGGGTCTCTGTGGGCTGCTCGGGCGTCCTCGTGGCATGGCAGCTGGCTTCCAAGAACAAGCATTCCACGAGAACAAGGCAGAAGTCCATGGCATTTTTATAACCTGGCCTCAGAAGTCACATTGTGTCACTTCAGCTGTCCTCCATGGGTTGAAGCGGTTACAAAGATCCATCCTGGGAAGGGATATAGACCTCACCTCTTGATGCAGAAATAGTGAGGTTCTAGAAGCACAAGTGAGATAGGAAATATCATTACAGTCATCTTTGGAAAATACAATCTGGATTGGAGTTCATTTCCTCATCAGAACGAAGTCAGAATCAAGTAACAAACTGATGGAGAAAGTACGTTGATGTCAATGTGAGGGAAATGATAGAAAGGTTATTTTAAATTAATAGGTGGAAGTTAAGAAATGTCAAGGCCAAGATGTATACTGATTCAGTATCACTCCGCTAAATGTTGTGAAAGAATTAAAAATAAGGAGCTACTGATGGCTTCAAGAACAGGCAAGACTAGTATGGAACCTGAGAGAGGCAATCACGTCATATTCTGACTTGAGTTATAAGTGCCCTAAGAGAATATCTGAATTTTTGTTTCAAACAAATGGGAGTTTGCAACTGTGAGCTTTAGCTGGAGTCTGGTGTGCCATGATGCTGGGCAGGGTAGAATACGTCCCCAGAGGACCTTGGTAAATGTAGCTGAAGGAGCAATGTGAGAGGCCACATCCCAGCATTATGAATATTGTAGCAGATATTTTAACTTGTGCTAATCCAAAGACCTAGGCAAATAGGAGGACCCAGGATCAGAAGCTAAGCAAGCTGGAGGAGAGACAGTCGGCAGGCAAAGACCAGAAGAAATTCCCCAGTCCTCTAGAACTCAGCCTGGAGGGAGGGCAATTTTGAGGATCTTGAGCTGGTCCAAACAAAGCACCATAAGCTCCAGGGTTTAGAGAGGAGGCACTGATTTTCCTTGTTTTATTCAACAAATAAAAGTGCCTCATATGGCTAGACACTCTCTTGACATTGGAGAGATATATAGTATCAGTCTTCCTGGAGCTTACATTCTAGTGGGGTGCAGACCTATAAAAGCCAAATAGTGTGTCTGGTGGCAATCGGAGCATGGGGAAACACAAAGCAGGGCCATAGGGGAAGGGAATATTGCATGTGGGCTGAGGGGGCTGTTTTTCAAAAGGAACATCAAGGAAAGCTTTACTGAGGAGGTGGTGTGTAGGGAACTGAAGGAAGTGAGGCCTGAGCTTTACCTCTATGGAAAAGATCAGAAAAGACCTTATGGACCAAGTGATAGTTCCTCTGAGTCTGGAAGACTGGGCAGGAGGATTTTAATAGTTCACGGGTGAGAGAGAATGGAAACCATGAGCAAAGACACATCCAGACACCCGTGAGTGTTGTTTCAGCTTGAAAATGAGGAGGACATTGATATAGGGGAGTCCTAGAAGGCTTAACCTGGAATGGAGGTAAGGAAGCCAAGGAACCATCAAATAATAATCATGTTTAAAAACCACCAAAGTCCCTGTGGATGCTGGTTAGGGATGCTGGGCCAGGTACATGATCTCTGAGCAGGGTGGAAACATGGCAGAAGTTTGTGTACTTGTGAATGGTGGTGCTATATCACTGATCTCCCTGAAAGTGGATTTTACTGAAAGAATTTATGGAACTAACCACCCTCAAGAACTCAATTGGACATTGTCTTGAAGAAGCAGGCTTCCATAGATTCTCTACTTAAGCTGAACTCAGCCTTATTGCTTCAGGTGAGAAGCAAATAGTCTACCTGGAATTATATGCCCACTTGTTTGTAAATATATCTTTAAAACATCCCAACTTTGGTGGTTGTTTTTTGGTGTGCATATGTTAGTTAAAAGTAATTTCAACTCAGTTTTATTAAATTTAAACATTTAGGGGTGTACCAAATTGTGGTCATGTACATGGTCATATACAGGAGAGCAAGGTGTACTGAGGGGACCACCTTGCTCTTAGAAAATGAGTGCTTTTCCTCTTAGGCAGGAGCTTCTAGGTATCTGATGCCAAGGCCATTGGGGTACATCTGCATAAATACATGACATGAAGCCAATTTTATCATTATTATTTATAATTGTTATATGGGCCATGCATCATGCTCTGTGGTCTTTAATCCTCATGATAACTCACTGGGGTAGGTCTTGCTATCATCCTCATTTGTGAGAGGATATAACTGGGGCTTAGAGACACTAAGTAACTGCTCTATAGCTAAGTGAGGAAGGCCAGCCATGCACCCAGGAAATTGATTCTTGGGCACATGCTCTGAACTGCTATGCAATGCGTATCCCACCCGCTGTAACCAGGGCAACATTCCCAGAGCCTCCCTAGCCCTCAAATGCTGCTGCATCAATCTTCAGGAATCACGCTGTTTGGATAATTGTAAGATAGGAGAGTGTGACCCGGGCCTCAGACATGCTGTGTTTTGATGTTTTCTTGTGCTGCCCGGGGTTTTAAAAGGGAATGAAACCAGCAAGGGTTGTGCTTGGTTGTATAGACTACTGACATCTTCACGCTATTTCCCTGCTTTAGGCATTTGTGTTAACTGCACTGAGTGGTGTGGGCATTTGAGTTTGCATGCTTCTTTGTGAAAGCCTCTCTTTTTTTTTTTAACATCTTTATTGGAGTATAATTGCTTTACAATGGTGTGTTAGTTTCTGCTTTATAACAAAGTGAATCAGCTATACATATACATATATCCCCATATCTCCTCCCTCTTGCGTCTCCCTCCCTATCCCACCCCTCTAGGTGGTCACAAAGCACAGAGCTGATCTCCCTGTGCTATGTGGCTGCTTCCCACTAGCTATCTATTTTACATTTGGTAGTGTAAATATGTCCATGCCACTCTCTCACTTCATCCCAGGTTACCCTTCCCCCTCCCCATGTCAAGTCCATTCTCTACATCTGCATCTTTATTCCTATCCCACCCCTAGGTTTTTCAGAACCATGTTTTTTGTTTTTTTTTTAGATTCCGTATATATGTGTTAGCATACGGTATTTGTTTTTCTCTTTCTGACTTACTTCACTCTGTATGACAGACTCTAGGTCCATCCACCTCACTACAAATAACTCAATTTCGTTTCTTTTTATGGCTGAGTAATATTCCATTGTATATATGTGCCACATCCTCTTTATCCATTCATCTGTTGATGCACACTTAGGTTGTTTCCATGTCCTGGCTATTGTAAATAGAGCTGCAATGAACATTGTGGTACATGACTCTTTTTGAATTATGGTTTTCTCAGGGTATATGCCCAGTAGTGGGATTGCTGGGTCGTATGGTAGTTCTATTTTAGTTTTTTAAGGAACCTCCATACCGTTCTCCATAGTGGCTGTATCAATTTACATTCCCACCAACAGTGCAAGAGGCTTCCCTTTTCTCCACACCCTCTCCAGCATTTATTGTTTCTAGATTTTTTGATGATGGCCATTCTGACTGGTGAGAGGTGATACTTCATTGTAGTTTTGATTTGCATTTCTCTAATGATTAGTGATGTTGAGCATCCTTTCATGTGTTTGTTGGCAATCTGTGTATCTTCTTTGGAGAAATGTCTATTTAGGTCTTCTGCCCATTTTTGGATTGGGTTGTTTGTTTTTCTGATATTGAGCTGCATGAGCTGCTTGTAAATTGTGGAGATTAATCCTTTGTCAGTTGCTTCATTTGCAAATATTTTCTCCCATTCTGAGGGTTGTCTTTCGGTCTTGTTTATGGTTTCCTTTGCTGTGCAAAAGCTTTTAAGTTTCATTAGGTCCCATTTGTTTATTTTTGTTTTTATTTCCATTTCTCTAGGAGGTGGGTCAAAAAGGATCTTGCTGTGATTTATGTCATAGAGTGTTCTGCCTCTGTTTTCCTCTAAGAGTTTTATAGTGTCTGGCCTTGCATTTAGGTCTTTAATCCATTTTGAGTTTATTTTTGTGTATGGTGTTAGGGAGTGTTCTAATTTCATTCTTTTACGTATAGCTGTCCAGTTATCCCAGCACCACTTATTGAAGAGGCTGTCTTTTCTCCACTGTATATTCTTGCCTCCTTTATCAAAGATAAGGTGACCATAGGTGCATGGGTTTATCTCTGGGCTTTCTATCCTGTTCCATTGATCTATATTTCTGTTTTTGTGCCAGTACCATACTGTCTTGATTACTGTAGCTTTGTAGTATAGTCTGAAGTCCAGGAACCTGATTCCTCCAGCTCTATTTTTCTTGTGAAAGCCTCTTTTGAAGCATATAACTAATCATTTAGATTGGTATGCTTTTCCAGCACACAGCTGGCTCTTTATCTTAAAATGCAAAAGTGCCACGCATGTGTGGTGGGTTGAATGTTGTTCCCCCAAAACTCTGCATCCACCTAGAACCCCAGAATATGAGTTTATTTGGAACTGGGGTCTTTGCATAGTTAAGATGAGGTCATATCGGATTAGGGAGGCCCTATGTCCAATGATCTGGTTGCATATATGGATGATATATGGCCCATATAACAATTATAAGTAATAATGATAAAATAGGCTTCATGACATGTATTTATGCAGATCTACCCCAATGGCCTTGGCATCAGATACCTAGAAACTCCTGCCTAAGAGGAAAAGCACTCATTTTCTAAGAGCAGGGTGGTCCCCTCAGTACACCTTATGAGAAGAGAGAACACACGGACAGGGAAAGGGGGCATTGTGATGGGGGCAGAGATGATGTGATGTAGCTGCCAGCAAAGAACTCCAAGAACTGTATGCAGTCACCAGAAGCTGGGAGAGAGGCACGCGGCAGTTTCTCCACCAGAGCCTCCAGAAGGAACCAACCCTGCCGATATCTGGACATTGAACTTATGGCCTCCTGAACTATGAGGCAATAAATCTCCCTTGTTTTAAGCCACCAAGTTTGTTGTACTTTGTTACAGTAGTCCTGAGAAACTAATAAAGGGTGTATGACAGAAAAACGTGCTTTCAATTTATATGGGGATAATTATACCTTTTCCTCGATTAAGAAAGGCCAGTTGGGCAGTTTAAATCTATTTCTTTATAGGACATTAGCAGAGAGAAAGCGGGTCAGGGTACAGGGCTGTGCAAGAGTTAGGGGTGGGATGGAGTGGACTGCACTGACCTCCTTTCCTCTCGGCAGACGAGATCCGTGCAGGCAGGTACCGCTCACTCTTCCACCCGGAGCAGCTCGTCAGCGGAAAGGAGGATGCTGCAAATAACTACGCCCGTGGTCGCTACTCTGTGGGGCCGGAGATCCTCGATCTGGTGCTGGAGAGGCTCCGAAAGCTGGCAAGTGGCTCCTCTCTCCTTCCACAGGCAGTGCCTGTGTGCCTGTGGTCCTGCGGGACCTGCCCAAGCAGCACTTTCTACCTCCGCCTCCATCACCACCCAACCACTCCCCTGGGAGCCTCCTGCGCATGCTCAAAGCTCGGCTGGTCCTGATGTGGGCACTGACTACCTTCCTTACTAGGCAGGGGAAAGAAGCCTTTGCACTTACTGTACAGCCCCCATCGACTATTTTGTTTTTCTTTTTATATTTATGAGGAAATGTTTTATTTTATTTCCCCCCCTGTTTTATTGAGGTATAATTGACCTATAACATTGTGTGAAGTTAAGGTGTACATCATGGTGATTTGACACAGGAATATATTGCCAAATGATCACCACAATCAGGTTAGTTAATACATCCATCCCTCACATAATTACCTTTTTGTGTGTGTGGAGACGACAACATTTAAGATCTGTTCTCTTAGCAGCTTTCAAGTTTACAACACAGTGCTGTTAACTACAGTCACCATGCTGTACATTAGATCCCAATAACTTAATCATCTTATAACTGGAAGTATATACCCTTTGAGCAGCATCTCCCCCCTGACCCCAGTTCCTCACAACTACTATTCTACTCTCTGTTTCTATGAGTTTGGCTTTTTTCGATTCCACATGTAAGTGAGATGATGCAGTACTTTTCTTTCTCTGTCTGACTTATTTCACTTTGCTTAATTGCCCACAAGGTCCACCCACGTTGTCACAAACAGCAGGATTTCCTTCTTTTTAATGACTAGCCCCCATCTACTCTTGCTTCTGCTGACTCATGGCTTATCTTTTTATCAGAGACTTCCAAAGAACTCTAAAACTTGTCATTTTCCAATAGTTACTAAGATTTGTAAAGTTAACAGGAGGCACATCCTACCTGGAGATTAGTTACTCTTTACTGACAGTTAATTCTTCCCTAAGGACCTGTGTCTGGAGAATCCTTTGTCTAGTAAAAATTTTGATGTTTGGCATAATCATTAGGGAATACAGTACCTTTTACACCAGCACAGTAGATTGGGTATGAAAGTGAAAGGTACTTCATCTACTGGTGGGGGGGGGGAGATTATATTACTTCAATATTTTGCTTGTCATTTTCTTTGTTATTGATAAAGACCTTACTTTAGATCACATACAGATAAATTCATCAAGGGTAGCAAAAGACAGTTGAATATTTATGCTTTGCTTACAGTAAAACTCTAAGCACTTCCCGCACTCCAGAAGTAACTACTCAAGTATGTTTCAAAGTAAATATGTTTGTGTTGAGTTAATGATGGTAAACCAGTTCTTTCTGAAAGTTTCTGTTTGTTTTGGGGTACTAGTTGTGTCCCACGGTTACCACTGCTTCTGGGTTTATTTGGCTGAATTCTTATGTCCCGTTTACTTTCCCCAGGCGGAACAGTGCAGTGGTCTTCAGGGATTTTTGATTTTCCGAAGTTTTGGAGGAGGCACTGGATCAGGATTTACATCTCTCTTAATGGAGCAGCTCTCCACAGACTACAGCATGAAGACTAAACTGGAGTTCTCTGTCTACCCAGCCCCCCGGATCTCCACGGCTATAGTGGAGCCTTACAACACCATCCTCACCACCCATGCCACCATAGAGCATGCGGACTGTACCTTCCTGGTGGACAACGAGGCCATCTATGACATATGCCATCGCAAACTTGACGTTGAACACCCCTCTTATGCCAGCATCAACAGGCTGCTGAGTCAGGCAGTATCTTCCATCACCACTTCCCTCCGGTTTGAGGGGGCCCTGAACGTGGACCTGATTGAATTCCAGACCAATCTCGTACCTTACCCTAGAATACACTTCCCCGTGACCAGCTTCGCTCCCATCATCTCTGTGGACAACGCCCACCACGAGGACCCCTCTGTGTCGGACATCACAGCTGCTTGCTTCGAGTCCTCCAACCAGCTGGTCAAGTGTGACTCTCGCCTGGGGAAGTACGTGGCCTGCTGCCTGCTCTACAGAGGGGATGTGGTCCCCAAGGACGTGAACACGGCAATTGCAGCCATGAAGACAAGTAACTCTGTCCAGTTTGTAGATTGGTGTCCAACTGGATTCAAGGTGGGCATCAATGGTCATCCCCCCCGGGCAGTGCCGGGAGGGGACCTGGCCGAGGTCCAGCGGGCTGTCTGTACGCTGAGCAACAGCACAGCGGTCGTGGAGGCCTGGGCCCGCCTGGGACACAAGTTCGACCTCATGTACGCCAAGAAGGCGTTTCTGCACTGGTACATTAGGGAAGGCATGGAGGAAGGCGAGTTTGTAGAAGCCAGGGAAGACTTGGCAGTCTTGGAGAAGGATTACGAGGAAGTGGGGCGAAGTTTCTGATGCAGATCTGACTGGTGACAATGAATACTAAGCTGAAGTGTCATGCTTTACATTTAAAGGCTAGAGTTCCCTTGATGAGCAGAAAAAGGAAATTAAGTCAAGTGAGACCCCGAGTTCCAATCAAATGGGTCAATATTAACAATGAGCCCACATTTCCTTGTCTGTTAGTGTCACTCAGCACTGCTCCCTGTGAACCTTCAAAGATTTGGAGTCCTTTGACTTTCTGGGGCTCATCTTTTTTATTTTTGACAGAATGGAAACCTGGCTTTATTCTTTGCTTTTTCAACCAAGTGACCGTGAAACCCTAAAGTGAATGCTTTCCCTTTCCTGTTCCTGAGGTGGAAAATAGCATGTGATGATTATTAATGTTATTTCCCCATATATATATTTTGTACATTGATTAAATAATGAGTATTTTCAATATGAATCTTTTCCTTCTTCCAAGGCCTTAAGGTCTCAGTTTGCTTTTTGTACAGACAAACAAATAAACAAACAACAAGAATATTCTTGGGTTTTTCAGAAGTTTGAATCTGTGTGTCCTGCAGGTCAGAAGGTGAAAGTGATTTCTTTCAGCTCCTCTGTCCTTGAGGACGTGTTCTGGAAGCATGGCCAGCAGAACCCTGCATGGGAGCCATTTAAGACGTTGAGAAAAATTGCAGATTCTTGAGCTTCATTATGGACTTGCTAAATGAGAAGCGCTGGGAATTGGAGGGAGGGTCATCTGAGGATTTAAGTTCAAAAACCACTTCGTGGAATTAACTTTGGGTATTAAACAGGTGATAATTTAAAATGGACAAAACAGCTATAAATGCATTAAAACGACTAGCTAGATTTTAAAGATCCATGATGTTTAGTCTACTAGTCTACTAGTGGGAAGTAAGATAAATAAGACACTGCAAAGGTGCTCGCTTGGGCTTAGGTGTTGCTCTCGGGCTGATTGTAGGTAGGTTTCAGGTGCCTCATTCATCTACAGGGCTGACCTTTCAGCCTGGGCCGTCCAGTTATGCTCTCTTGGTCTCCACGTGGTCAGTGCTTTTGGTCCGGCTGGCAACTGAAGGTAACAGGCTCTAAAGCCTTGGCTGGAGGCCTAACGTTGTGGTTCTTGTTGTGAGATTTATCAAAGTGCAATGCTACCACCTTCTTCTTGTGTGTGCCCCCGGGACCCGAGAACTGCCGCTCCATCTTTAACACTTTCCTGGTAGATGCTTTTACGAACCAAAATCACTGCGCTGAGATGTGGCCCTTAAGAGCTTCATTCCAACAATGTACCACTTTGTTTATTTTCAACTCACACTGCTGTCACCACGGAGGCCAATGACTGCAGTTTGGTGGAAGTAATGTTTAGACACTCTTCACCGTGTTCACACACATTCCGTTCAAGCTAGACGGCTCACCCCTTCCCAGCATGTTTTTTTTTTTTCTTTTTTTCCTCTCTCCTCTGCCTCTGCTCCTTCTCACTACTTTCTCTCCTCTTTCCCTCTGTGACCGTGGGGTGTAATTCCGACTTCAAACCCAGATCAGACGTCACCTGTTGCCTGTGGCCCCTTGGGAATATAGGGAGAGTGGAGATACACTATGAGGTTTCTCACTATATTGAAAATACTGTAGTAAATTCTCATTGATGAAATATATTTTTTCATGTGAATATCCTACATAGTAGTCTGAACGTTTAGTAGGCTTTTACTAAGAAAAAATGTTTTTATGTACATGTGTTATTTCTCTCTTTAGACACTGGAGGGCGCTAGTGAAATGCTTAAATAATTGCTGTTCGTATGTTTTGTTTTTTTAGTGTTCTAGAGGGCATCTGAATGTGTGTGTGTGTGTGTGTGTGTGTGTGTGGGCGTGCGCACATGTGTGAAAAGACATTTAGAAAACTCAGAAAAGACCATTTAGAAGTTTCCTTTTGTTTTTAAAAATTAATAAACTACTAAAATTAAGATTAAAATCCTAAAAATTTCTTAAATTTTTAAGTTCAGCTTGTAAATCTTATTATTTCTAAGTTTAGCAAAGTTAAATAATCACTTTTAAAGGGAATATGTTTGAATTTTTGGTGCCCTTTGCAATCTTAGATAAATGCTCAAATATTTTAGGTTGTATTTATACATTTATTTTATTTTAAGAATTTTAATTGTCTGACAAACTTTCCCAAGAACTCTAATTCTTTTAGAATTTGAAAAAGAATAGATACATGTATATGTATAACTGAATCACTTTGCTGTACACCTGAAACTATCACAACATTGTTAATCAACTATACTCCAGTGTAAAATAAAAAGTTAAAAAAAAATTTAATTCTTTTATATATATATATATTTTTTGGCTGTGTTGGGTCTTCGTTTCTGTGCGAGGGCTTTCTCTAGTTGCGGCAAGCGGGGGCCACTCTTCACCGCGGTGCGCGGGCCTCTCACTATGGCGGCCTCTCTTGTTGCAGAGCACAGGCTCCAGACGCGCAGGCTCAGTAATTGTGGCTCACGGGCCCAGCTGCTCCGCGGCATGTGGGATCTTCCCAGACCAGGGCTCGAACCCGTGTTCCCTGCATTGGCAGGCAGACTCTCAACCACTGCACCACCAGGGAAGCCCTAATTCTTTTAAAATAGAATAAAGTAAACTATAAATATGGTGATTAGTATTCTTATATGTTCCAGACTGTCTATAAACTAGTAAGATTTTTATTTAAGATCACAGGTGTGAATTATTTACTCAATTTACATATTTAAAATTGGAATTATAAGGCTGACTATGATTCTTTTAGGCCAAATACTCTTAAATATTATACATACTGTACTTTAAATGCTAATTATGCACAGATTCCTTGTCACAAGAACTTTAATAATCCTTATTTAATTAACTCATTCACCAGTTATTTACTGACTGCCTGTCATGTGTTCCTCATTATTCTGACCACCGGGGTTAAACATTAAGCCCTCCCGCCCCGCCCCCCCAAAAATCCCTGCTCTCATGGTTTATATGGTAGTGAAGGTGGGGTGAAAGATAATAAATATGATAAATAAGTAAGTTATATTGCATGTTAAAGGTGACAGGTACAATAGTGCACAAAGGAAATAATAGAGCCTGGTAAGGGGAAAGGAGGTTGCAATTTGAAATAGGGTGGTTACTAAAGGCCTCAGTGAGAAACAGGCATTTGACAAGGAGTTGGAGGAAGTGACACAGGGAGAATGCAGATGCCTGGAGGAAGAACATACCTGGCAAACGGAACCTGCAAAGGAGACTCAGAAGGAGGGGCTATTGAGGAACGAGGGAAACAGAGTATGATGTCCTGAAAGCCAGGCTGGAAAAAAAGTGTGTGCGGGGGGCAGGTGGTGGTTCACCTGGTCGAGTGATGCTTACAGATCAAGAGGCGTGAGGGCGGAGGCTTGACCACTGAATTCAGCAACGTGGGGATTCTGGCTGACCTTCGTGAGCAGTTTCAGTGGAAGGATAGGGATGGACGTCTGACTTCGAGAATGAGAGGTAAGTAGAGGGAACTACCAAGGGAGCGCTGTCAAAGGAAGCAAAGGGATGGCCACCGCCCGGAAGGGGTCAAGGGCTTGTAGGCTGTCGTGTAGGTTTCTGTGCCGATGTGAACCAGGCAGCGGGTGGGGTGACACTGACGATGTGGGAGGAAGAAGGGCCAGTTGTTGGCTCAATGTCGTAAGCAGGTGAGAGGGGATGGGAAGCTGGTGCAGAGCACAGTGTGGCCCTCCACCAGGAGTGGGTGGGCATGTGGGTTTCTAGCGTAGAAACGAGGGCAGAGTGTGTGAGTCCAGGTAGGTAGATGTGGGGTGGGATTGTGAAATTTTGCTTCTGAAGCATCCAATTTCCTTGGTGGAGTAGGAAGCAAGGTCACCAGCTGAGACTGGATAGGGAGGATCTATGAGAGGTTTGAGGAAAGAAGAGGAGGGAGAGTCTAGGACAGTAGGCATGTGAATGGTGTAGAGAGATGTGGCCTAATTGCTGAACAGCTTTAAAAGCCCATTTGAGGCGTCTTGTCAGGATTTTAAAGTGAGATCAATCAGTGTGTGTGTGGCTGTGACAGGATCTTTGCAGCTCTCATGGACATGCTGAACCCTAGGCAACAGTCCATAACAGAAACTTCATTAATTAAAGGACGAGGTGGGATCATTGTGTCCTATGTCTGAAACTAATATGACGGTGTATGTTGATTACACCTCAATAAAAATACATTTAAAAAAGAACGAAGTGTCCCATAGCACACGCTTAGATTTGAGTCACGCGGTTAGTTTTCAAGTCCGATTCCATCTGTGGTTCTTACTAAGGTAGCTAGCTACACCATTTGATTAGGTTTTGTCTTTCTCTGGCTCTTAATATAAATCAATGTCTTTTAGTTTAATACTACATACTTTTGAGCTCACGTACCTCCCATTTCTTGGAATTACATAAAATATCTGATTGAATTCTGGGTATCCCTCGGCTTTCCCTGATTATTTGGTTACAGCTTCCAAAATTATTCCATTGCCATGAAGCAGGCACCGTTGTCGGCTGTTGGTATTTGTTTGTGGGGTTTCTTGTTGGGTAGAACATTTGGAGATCATGTCATCCATGCACTTGTCTCCTTGGAGAAGGTTCACTTGGCGTTTGGGCCTCACTTTATTTTAAAAAGAGAGCTTAAACCAGTTTTTTCAAGGGAGCTCAACACAATTCTCCCCCCCTCCCCCGCCCCCGCAAATGATTTTACAAAGTGAAATCGAGAGTGAATCTTGGTTTTACAAGGTGAACTCAAGGGTGGCAGATGGCAGCGGTGGTGATCTCTGGATGTGGCCTTCTACCTTCCCACATGTTGTTGATGTGACTGTGACGGGGTCCATTCTGGGGACTGGAGTGCAGACAGCAGAATGCTGGGCTCAGCAGGAGCCTCCGGCAGGAAACCTGTGCTTTCCCACTGTTCTTGGTGGGTCCAGCTTTGGCAAATTCTCCTTAGTTTATTAAGCAGATGCTTCTGCTCACATTTAAATCACCTGTAAGGCTCTGAGGGCATTCTAAACACCAGACCCACCTGCTGAAGACATAATAAGTCCTAGTATCTGTGTGGGGCTTTCCTAGCTGCTTCCACGTTTGTGGTTCACTGGGGCTCGTGCTAGCCCTGTAAGGCAACAACATGGCTCGTGTTTTTATGCCCTTTGTACACGTGAAGGGTCAGTTCTGCATGGAGCGATGAGCAGAGGCTTTGTGGCCAGAAAGATCTGACTGTCACTTACCAGCCGGGAGACCTTGGACAGTTCCTTCACTTCTCTGGGCTCCAATCTCTTGCTTCAGGTGCAAAGCTGAATCCTCTAGAATTCTGTTACATATGCCATTCCCCTTCCCCTGCCAGTAAACCTCACCACCTTAGATACATTTTAGCTTATACGTGATGGTGTATTTGCAAAAAGAGCAAGAGAAAATCTGGCATTTGCAGTGATCTGTGCCTTCTTTTTTTTTAATCACCCTTTTGATTGGAGCTTTTGTGATGCAGGTACCGTGATTCAAAACAAAGCAAAACAGAACTTTTTAAAGCCACTTATCAAAGTCCGCTAGAGGCTGCTGTTATCAAGGCTTTGCTCACTTAGCCAAAGGTCCTGAGGAGACAACTGTGAACTTGGGCGTGCTTGGGGGTACCAGCTGCAACTTTTAAGTTCTCCTAGTTTTCGGTTGTTCATGGAAATGTCACACCTGCCTGATTTTTTCCTTAGCCAAGCTAATCTCCTGCTTCCTGTCCTTTGCACCTTTGGCATGAACAGAATATGCACTATTAAAGCAAAAATAAATATTAAATGCAAATTTTAAGACATCTTCAAAATGGAAAAAAATAATAGCTACCTTAAAATATACTCATGAGAACTCCATGAGGTCACATTCATAAAGAGGTTTCCTGGTACATCAGCACTGAGGCAAGTTAAAGGATTTGCTCAGAGGCACATAAGAAGAGGAAACCAGACTCACATAGGTATTCTGAGTCTCAGGCAGGATTCTTTCTGCTCTATCATGAGGTTTTTTTCCCAGGATGGAAACAACAGTTGCATTTCGGTTTTTTGAACGTTGGCTCTGTTAAGAGATGGGGTAATTTTCAAGTTTAGCTTAACATTTTAAAAAATGCACAGTTTTGCTTTTGCCAATAATGTCCACCAGAAGCAGGATTGTTGAGTTAAAGGTAAAGTGAACTTGTGATTTTAATAAGTATTTCCAAACTGCCTCTCAGAGTTTATATTCCCACCAGCCAGCAGTGGAGGAGGGTGGCTTTTCACCTCATCAATCACCGTGTGGGCCAGTTGTCAAACAGGGACATTTGCCTATTTGATGGGTGACAAATTCTGTATGAGTGCAAGTTTAATTAGTTTTCTTAGCAATGAAGTTTAGCATCTTTTCATACATTTAAGGATCATTTGTATTTGTGTGTGTGTGTGTGTGTGTGTGTATGCTCTATTCATGTCCTTGCTTATTTTTTGGGGGGGGTTGTTCTTTTCAGTTTTTAGTAGCTCTTTATATATTTGATCAGTAAGCCATTTGTGTTTTACATGAGTGGCAAACATTTTTCAAATCTGTCATTCATTTGTCTCTTGACTTTCTGTCTGGTGGTGGTGGGGTTAGTTGCTGGTGTGTGTGTATGTGGTTTATTTTACCGTGCGGAAGTTCCTTTTATGTATTCATGACTTGTCACCATGCAGAAGGCTTTGCTGCCAGAGGCCATCAGAGTTCTTGCCGATGTCCATTTCTACTGAACTTTTACTCATATTAAATCTTCTCATCTTGCTCTGAATTCCTCATGGTTTTTTTTACACTAATTGCTATCACGTTGCCGTTCATCACTTATATACACCCTGGTGGTATCTGCTTCTTTTCAAATTTTGCTTTTGTCTGTTCACTTTGACTGTTGAGTCATGGAGAGCAGAGGCCTTGCCTCCCACATCAATATCCCCCACTGGGTCCAGCACTGGGCTGGACAGTGACCATGGGTTCAAGAAGCGCCTACTGAAGATTGGTGGCCCAATCCCTAGCAAACATGGAGGAGCTGGGGGTGTCTCCCATTAAACCCAGGGGCCCACTCAGCAGCAGATCCCAGGCTGTGCCCCTGGGTGGGACCAGGCCATGTAGATGGCTCTTGATTGAACGACAGCCGGCACAGTCCTGCCAGCTTGGCCTTTCCCAAGCTCTTCTTCAGCCCTCCTAAAACCTCCAGGAACCATTCCTGTCCTGGGAGAGTTGGAAATGGACTCACATGTCACCTCCCTCACTAGCTGTCCCCTTTCCAAGCCCAGAGGCCTGAAAGCAGCCGGCTGAAGGAAGAGGAATTGAAACCAGCCAGGGGTTCAAGAAGCCATCGGTTTTAATGGGGGTGAGAGGGGAAGGAAGGGGTCTGGTGGCGGGATGCTGAGTGCCCTCATCTTCTGGCCTTGTCTGGGGAAGGTGGGTGTGTGGAGGGGAGAGGGGCTCTGCACGCCCTCTTCTCGGGCACTGGGTCATGAGGGTGCAGCATGGAGGACAGGAGTGCATGACCTTTGCCTCTCATCGTGGGGAAGAGAGAGGAGATGCAGAATGTAGGTGGAGACATCAATGGCCTGGTATCTGTGAAGCTGGGACTGTACTGCATTGGTGTGTGCATGTACAGAGGAGCAGGGAGCTGGGCCAGAGGCAGGAAGGAGCAGAGGGGTTGAGCAGTGAAGCAGCCTGGAAAACAGGGCCTATTCCTCCAATACGAACCAACCCTCCCTCCCCTCCACCCTGACCTCTGTCCTTGTCCCAGATGGGCCGCCCTCCTGCTGGCCTCTGCTTCTACTTCTTCCGCCCAATCTGGGCCATCAGGTGGGCGTTGGCAGCTGCCTTGGCTCGTAGGTTCTTGGCCTTGGCAATGTTGAAGAGGATGTTCATGATGTTAGTGGGGACATCGAGGGACAGAGTGAACTTGGTGCGCCGGTCACTCTTGGCCTTGTCCGGGTACAGCCTCCGTCGGAGCTGCCCCTGGGACAGGTATTTGTGCCGGGTGCTTCTAGCCCCACCGCCGCCCCCAGAGCCAGGGAAGGTCCTTTTCTCCTTGTCTTCCTCCTCCTCCTTCTCCTGGTCTTCTCCTGAGAGTGATTCTTGACTGGGCAGGGAGGGGAAGCTTCTCTTGCTCAGCAGGGGCGCACCCTCCAGCTGGCTCTTCTTGGCCTCAGACAGGGCTGTGTTGAGGCAGCTGAAGACGGACTCGGCTTTGTACAACTTTTGGGAGAGGCCTGTCCTGGGGGCCCCTAGAAGCAGCAGCAGTAGCAGCAGGAAGTGGGCCGGTATCAGCATCTCTCCCTGTAGCAGAAAAGAGCATTGTGGGAAGAGGGTGTGAGAGGGGGCTTAGGGCTCAGGAGGAAATGGATCAAATCCAGTAGGGCTTTGTTCATGTTCCACTTCACTGGTTGTCAAAGTGTGGTCTCTGGGCCAGCAGCATCATGTGGAAATTTGTTAGAAACGCGAAGAATTCTCAGGTCTTGCTCCAGAGCTAGTCAATCAAAAACTCTGGGGCCAGCAATCTGCATTTTCACAAGCCTGATGATGACTGATCCTTGCTTTAAATAATCCAAATGTATGAACTAGCTGCATAGGACGCAGGGAAAGCAACACAGACTCTGCAATTAGTTGGGCGTAGCCTCAACTTCCAACTTGGTCCTTATTTGCCTGAGGGCGGTGGGCAGATTGGTTAACCTCTGAGAACGTCAATTTCCTCATCTGATAATTGGGGATAATAATAACTACCTCATAAAGGTTAAGTGAAAGATTAAGTTAAAATGGAAAAGCTCCTGATCTAACCAAATACTTAATGAAGACGGTTGGTTCATAACTGTTTATATATAAATCATCTCCAGGTCCTATTAGGATAAGATTCAGTACACACACAGCCATCTCAGAAGTGATCTGTCTATATCTATATATCTATAAATATACTATAAATTATATAAATAATATAATATAAATATCAATTATATCAATTATAGCAATATAATATAAATATAGATATACAAATATGCCAGGTAATTGGATCCTGCAGACCAGTATCTTTGTTGTCTTGTGTTTCTGGCTTTTCCTTTTTGTCTGTACACCATTTGCTCCATCCTAACCCAGATAGGCTCTCCTTGCCTTGAACTCATTCTAAGTCAGCGGTTCTCAAGCTTCAGAGTGTTCAGAATCATGTGAATGGTTTGTTCAAACACCAGCTGCTGGGCCCCATCCCAAGCATTTCTGAATCAGTAGGTTTGGGGTGAGACCTGAGAGTCTGCATTTCTAACACATCCCTAGACGATGCTGATGCAGTGGGTTCATGGACCACACTTTGAGAACCACTTTCTCAGTGTTCCAATCCATCTCTGAGCTCCTTAGAATTGTGTGTCCAATTCCCTGAGAACATTTTACAGGAGTGTGTGTTGACTGTGGAAAAGTGGACTTCTTTTTTCTGTCAATATTGTGTCAATAACCAGACTTCCTGCTTTATCATTTACCGAGGAGCTCCTTAGTTGTTTTGCATAAAAGTAGCATGAATTGTGGCTTTAGCTGCCTTACACCTTGGAGGCATCTTAAAGCCTGGAAGAACTTTCAAAGGGCTTGTTAAGGCTGAAAAGATTTAAAAAACCAAAAACCAATTGACAAAGAAAGGGTTAACACGGGTGGGGAAGTTGTCTTCTCTGTCACTCTATCCCTTTGTACCCCACTCCTTTCATGGACCAGACTCAGCCCTGGCCTCCCACTAACTTGCTCAGCAATTAAATACTCTGGGTGCCAGTATTTCCATCTGTGAGATCAGGGGATTGAGTTCCAGGCTCTTCCCCTTCTCTCTGTCTATCTCCTTGTTTAGTTTTGTTTAGCATTTGCAGCATAAAAGAACAGAAATGTCCTTTGCTCCTCACTAAAGTCTGATTCCTAAGCAAGTTTCTCCTCTTATGTTCTTTGGATTCTTTTGCCATTACCCTGGTGCAACAACACAAAGGTTTAAGATTTCTCTGCTACCTGCTCTGAAAACAAGTGGTCCCCACCTAGTTAGATTTAAGAGGTAAAGTTCTACATCTTTATTTTTCTCATTTGGATACCTGAAACTGAGCCATTCTTTGGGGTTATTATAAGCAGTGCTTCTCTGAAGATACACACTTACTTCTGAGAGCTGTGACAGCCACGTCACGCCCTAGGATGAGAGACACTGAGGAACCTGGGCTGGCCTGAAATTCAGAGCACCTGCAAGGGAGAGAGTACTCGAAGGAAAAAAGTGAAGCGAGAAGGCAAATGCACAACTCTGTGGCTTTGCCCAGTGCCAGCCCCGTTTTCTAGCAGCGAGGAAGGCGGAGATAGTCCCCATGTTACCCAGCTCGTCTGCAAACACTGATAAGATGTTCAATTAGAAAACCCTTTATAAAACGTAACTGCTGAACCTAGGGGGCATTAAAGCATTTCAAAAGGTATTATAGTAATGAGCTGTGGACTCGTGGAAGCGCTTATGTGTCACATATACACACACAGACTTCCAAGCAATTCACCCTCAAGTGAGCAGAGAGGGTTCACTCATGAAAGACCCTTCCCCCCAAGAGGGAAGAGCGGCCAGGAGAAAGTTGACATGTTACAGATAACACTTGTCATTGGCAGCATTTGCATTCATGTTCTTACTTCATTCATTCTCAGAAGAGGGGTGTGCATGTGTGTGTGTGTGTGTGTGTGTGTATGGGTGTGTGTTTCTTGGATTGCTTTGTTAGAGGAGAACATTGCAGACAGGATTTCTCAGAAGACTTGGACATCAGATGGAGACAGCAAACATCCATCTTTATGGTCCCCCCCTTCACAGGTGGCACTAATCATTACAGACATCTGTCCCCTCCCTTCAGTGTCCCCAGCATAGCCAGGGGAAAAGGGTTCTAGGCTTTGAGGGCAGAGGACCTGGGCTGGGAACCTCCCCTACCCTCAAATGCCTTCCATCAACCACTTAACCTCTCAGTTGTCGCATCCTAAAAAGGAGACATTACCTGCCTCACACGTGCATCGAGAGAATGAAAGGAGATGCCCTTGGTAACCAATAAATGCAAGCATCCTCCGGCTCGGGCAGGCAGCGGGGCATTGTACCCTGAAATTTCTACCCCACACCTTCTCCCATCCACCCCATTTGTAAACACGATTTTCATATTCACAACTAGACTCTGTTCAGAAAAATACATTTGTAAGAACCCTTTTTGCCTCCAGTCTATTACCTTTTGCAAAGCAGGTCTCTCTACCAACGAAGGGAGGATCATTTTGCCCCCCCCTGAGAAACTTCCCCATGGTCCCTTTAGAGTCAACTTCTTATTTAAAACACAGACCTTGGCGTTCAGCACGGTGCCCCCAGGGGCGTTTGCAACTCTCATCTCTTACCCCGTCCAGTCCCCAGCACCTCCTGCCTAATTTAGGGCAAATCAATTTATCCTTCATAAAGAAGTCCCCAACCAAAACCTTACCCGTGAGTGGACTTCCCTCCGGAGTGGAAAAGCGCAGTGAGATGTGCAGCAGCTTCAGGACCGGGAGGTCTGCCCCAGGACCATCCCCCCGAACTTCTGTCTACGCTGGGGTCGCTGGCTCCTTTTCTTGTATTGTTCGTAAGTGGGCCGTGATATTTCCTCTCTATGGAAACCACTCCACTCCCTCGTGTGTGTGTATATAAAAGTGACAGATCACGGGGTGGATCGTAAATCCAGACGCAGTGTCTACACTGGGATGCGATTCCGTTTAAAATACAACCAAAGCAGCTGTCCGCGTCATGGAGATGACAGGCTGCCAGCATCCTCGACCCCTCCTATCCACCTTCCCTCCCAGCCCTCCCATCACTTTCCCCTGCCCTTCCTGCCCTAGCAACTTGATTCATTGATAAAAAGGAAAAACACTCTGTTGAACTGAGAAGCAGCTTCTTTGAAGAGTTTTATTACTCACCTTAGTTCTTATTAACTTCAGCTTTCCCTCATCCCTGTCTCTCTAACCCTCCTTTTGGAAACCTGGCACCAAGACCTGCTTGAAAGTAGAGAAGAAAGGTCCTCTGCTGTCCTGTGATTCTTGTGGGTCCTGACTTGCAGTGTTCTCTCTGGCTACTTACAAGGCTCTAGGTGTTTGCGTTCATCAAAGGGCACGCAGAGTGGGTAGGCACCTACCTAGAGCTTTTGGTGGGAAATCACTGGAACTTTACCCATTTTTATTTATCTGTTCATCCAATATCTTTAGAGCACCTGCTGTGTGCCAGGTCTTGCCAGGACCCTCAGGAATTCAAAGTGAATTAAGCCCCCCGTTCTTATAAGGCATCGGCTGTTTAGAAAGATATGTAAAAGCAGGCTAATTTCTGTGTGGCAAATGCCATAGCACGGAAGGGAGCATTCCTGTCCTGGAGACTCGAGACAGGTAATGTACCAGAGCAGAGCAGAGGGGTTGCAGACAGAAAGGAGGTCTGGGATGGAGAACGCAATGCAGAGAGGGACCTGCAGGAGGCAGGTGGGCAGGAGGTGGGGGACTGCATGCGGCAGAGGCTGGGCTCACACTGGGAGGTACTCTGAGTTGAATTTTACTCTAAATGTAATGGTGTAGGTGTAAGGGGATTTAGGCAGGTGACCCCCTTATTTCACAGCTGAGACTGTGAGAGAAGTGACTTGTGGGGATTACACAGGCGCTTGGTGACTGAGAATCCAGGTCTCAGGTGGGCCCAGATCTCTTTTCACATCCACCTTGAACCTCGGGCTTAACCATCATGAAGGACCGTGCAAGACCACGTTCTCTCCAGGTCTCCAGGCCAGACCACAGCTCCCATCCTGGATGGGCACTTTTAGCTCTTGAAATTCCTCTATGATGATGAAGAGGTGAGTGGACGTCTGGAATTATCAAAACTCTTCAATGCTCACAGGTATCTGTGTGAAACACACAGAAAGCCCTTATCCAGAAAGACCCCAAACTCTGGCAGCTTCAGCCTTCACTGTGGCTACGTGGGGATTGGACCTCACTCCCGCTCCTTCTTTTGGAGCTGCCTGTCTCTCTGGCCGGC
This sequence comes from Balaenoptera ricei, assembly GCF_028023285.1. Classification (NCBI taxonomy): domain Eukaryota; kingdom Metazoa; phylum Chordata; class Mammalia; order Artiodactyla; family Balaenopteridae; genus Balaenoptera; species Balaenoptera ricei. The sequence goes on from NC_082640.1 coordinate 26,316,655, forward strand.
CTCCTCCTGAGATTAGTGGCAGCATGAAACTAGGAGATCTAAATTCATTCGTTCGTATATTCTGGTCTTTGGGAGAAGGTTGTTGTTTTTGTTTGTTTGTTTGTTTCCATTTCAGATCCTGAGGCAGTAATGGAGGAATTTGTGTAGGTTGAGGGGTAGAGAGATGGAAGTCTGAGTTTCACTCCCTCTTCTGCCTGTCTGAGCTCTGACACGCCAGGAGGGCAGTCTTGTGAGGATACCAAACGTTGCTCCCCTAGAGCGGGGATCCTCAGCCTTGGCACTCCTGACGTTTGGGGCCAGGTGCTGTGGAGAAGCTGCCCTGATGTTTGGCAGCTTCCCTCCAGCTATTTGATGAAGTATCAGCCCTCCCCTGCCCAGCTGTGATGACCAGAAATGTCTCCAGATATGTCCCCTGGGGGCAAAATTGCTCCCTGCCCCTCTCCCACGCCATGAGAACCACTGCCCTAGGGTATGGGGTTTAGAAGGAGAGACAATGGACGTTGGCTTCTCTTTTTGTGATCTGCCCTGACTCCTCTCAACTTCCTAGAAAACCTCCCCAATTGTGGCTGGAGCTCCAGGGCACCAAACCGTCTTTGTGTCAGGGGCTGGTGGCTGTCTGATGAGCCTGCCGGCCCATCTCCAGACAGAGATGGGCTCCTGCGTTCCCACTGGCCCATCCCAGATCACCTTTGGGATTGGCTGATGGCTCCCAGGAGCTCCGAGGGTGTGAGCAGGCAGGCTCCAGACGGGATGCTCACAGACCTGGGCAGTGGGGAAGGGTCCTAAAGGTACTTTTCTTGGAGAAGAAAACTTCAGGAAGCAGTCTGTTTGCTTTATAGCTTGAAAAGTGCTTCTGGCTGCATCTGAGGGAGGATTGGAGACAGTCTTGGAAAGAAAGAGGACGATTAGTGAGCAAAAATCGCCAGCGTTTTGGTTCATATAAATGATGATTTCCCTTCCCACCCTTCTCTGAAGTGCACATGAAGCATTCTGCTATGCTGGCCCATTTCTCTGGCCTTGGTGAGCCATTGGTATTGAAGCCGAATCCAGCCTCTGTACCTTGACACCGAATTAATTCTCAGAGCAGAGTTTTGCGTGAAGTAGAAAAGAATAGCTTTATTGTTTTGCCAGGCAAAGGGGGCCACAGCGGGCTGATGCCCTCAAAACTGTGTGTCCCAACCTGGAGGGGGTAGTGAGGAGTTTTATAGTAATGGTTCAAAGAGGGCGCGATCAGCTGGTGGACATTCTTCTGATTGGTTCGTGGTGAGGTAAGTAGGAGTCAGCATCATCGACCTTCTGGTTCCAACTGGTCTGGGGTCTACATGCTCGTGGGCAGCACACAATTAACTTCTCCCACCTGGTGGGGGCTTCAGTGTCTGCAAAACAGCTCAAAGGTGTTGTTATGTGTATCCCTTGAGGGGGAACCAGGACCCTGCCCCAAGGCTGCACTATTGTTTCTTTTGACTGCTCCTCCCCTGTCTCCCGGTCCCCTCCCTTCCCGGATAAGCATCTGTTTGAACCTGCAGGGAAGGTCATGGAGGCTGAATGAAGCCTATTTCCTGTTATCAAGAAATGGGGGACACAGAAAGGCTTTTGTGCCTAGGAGCCCCACAGGGCCCTGCTCGGTATCAGTATCTTCCATGAATTCATCTCTATGAATGAGGGACGTAAATACTCGGTAGAGAGTATGTGGAGGGCCCAGGTGGGGAGAAAATCTGATCAGCTTCATATATAGATAGAAATGGCTCTTATTTATAAAGCTCATTTCACCAAAGTGCCCAAAGCACTTACACATAATAACATAATTATTTTCTTAACATCTGAGCTAGGCAGTAAAAGAAAAAGATAAGAAAAAGGAATTAGGGAATTGGAAGGACGCTTGATTTATAGGAGAGAGGCTTTACCTTGGTGTCAGGAGAAAGGGTTTTCACTTCTGCCTCTGTTTCTAGCTTGGCGACTGGATTGAGACGGTCACTTACATTCTCTGCTCCTGTTTCATAAAATGTAGATTAGTGTATCTTCCTATTTTTCTAAGGTCAGTGTCAAGATAGTATTTGTAAGAACCTGATAAAGTTTTACGTGGACACAGATTATTATTCATCCTTATTTTTCAATTCTCCCCTTATTTCCCTTACTGATTTTTAGTTTACTTGACTCCTCAGTTTTCAGAGGGTGTGTGTTAATCTCCCATTGTATTTGTGGGTTTGTCGATTTCTTTTTGTAAGTCTGTCCATTTTTGCTTTATATATTTGGAGTGTTGGGTACATACAGATGGCCCCTTTTATCATTTTACTATAAACACTTTCATGCCAAATAAGGGTTGCCTTAGAGTCTGCTTTGTCTGATATCAAAATTGCTATTCCAGTTTTCTGTTGGTTAACATTTGCTTGGTGCATTTTTTCCAGTTTTTTTCTGTGTCAAAATTCTTTTGTAAATGGCATGTACTGAAATTTTAAAAATCCAATTTAGCAATCTCTGTATTAACAAGGCATTTGACACATTTGTACTAATAGTGATCACTGATGTGACACATTTGTACTAATAATGATTACTGACGTATTTGGATTATTTTCTGCTATTTTACAGTGTGCTTTCTATTTGCTCTGTTTTTCTTCCTTTGCTTTATTCCTGTTTTTCCTTTTCTGTATTCTTCTAGATTGATTAATTCTTCATTTCATCTTTCCCTCTATTATTTTATAATACAAGCATTTAAAGCTACAATTTTTCCTCTAAGCACTGTTTCAATATCTCCCACAACAAATGAACAGGGCCCCCTTTAACCTGCTGAAATTATTCTGGTCTGTTGGGTAGGGGAGACCCTTGCCTTGACTCACATTTTTCCCAACAGGCAGGACTGAGTTAATTACTAATATTAGTACTTCTGCAATAATGGCACACCCATTACACTGCATTCATGTTCAGTCCTTTCTGATATGGGTTCTCCAATGCTCTCTCCCATGGGCCTATCAGAAATTGGTTTCATTGGACTTTGCATCCAGCAGCAGTGGAAACAGGTGGGGAAAGTTCCAGCCTGTCTCTATGTCCAGGTGCCCTGGCGAATCACAGACATTTTTTTTTTTTTTAAATAATTTATTATTTATTTATTATTTATTTTTGGCTGTGTTGGGTCTTCGTTTCTGTGCGAGGGCTTTCTCTAGTTGCGGCAAGCGGGGGCCATTCTTCATCGCGATGCGCGGGCCTCTCACTATCGCGGCCTCTCTTGTTGCGGAGCAGAGGCTCCAGACGCGCAGGCTCAGTAGTTGTAGCTCACGGGCCCAGTCGCTCCGCGGCATGTGGGATCTTCCCAGACCAGGGCTCGAACCCGTGTCCCCTGCATTTGCAGGCAGATTCTCAACCACTGCGCCACCAGGGAAGCCCCACAGACATTTTATGATCCTCTCTGATGGACTTTTGGTGGCTGATTGATTCCTAGAGCGAAGCTCCTGGGGGCCGCTGGTAAGAGGCAGCTGCCTCCTCAGGGCCACGTGAAACAGAGCTTCAAAGCTCTCTGTCTCCCTCCAGGGAAGGGGGGACTTTGCCTTCTTGGGTAGACTTGCAGGGCTGTCCCATTGTCGCCTTCCCAAACGTGGGCACAATCACAGCGCTCTGATTACCTGACGTGTGGACAAGGTGATCAGTACCAACAGATCCACTTAGGGGATATGTTTTCTCTAGTGACAAGGTGACTTCTCCACAAAGCAGCAGACTGGGCAGCGTGCTCCCAGGCGGGGGGGCCAGGATGGCGAGCTCACCCGTGGTTCTGCACAGGGGCCGAGTCAGTAGTCCTGGTGGCCTAGCAGCCCACATTCTTCCAAGGGCAATAAACTCTCCTCTGCCACCCCCAACCCTAAACGTGTTTTGGAACCTCTGTCTACATGCCTGCAGGTTAATCAGGTACTGCGCTCAATCAATTCACCAATCAATCAATCAGAAATAAAGCCAGTATGTTCCTATCTGCTGTGAATTTTAATTCATCTCCCTTGTCAAGCCTAGGCTTTGAAGCTGGCTGTGGTCCATTCCTGCCTGTCTCTATTTGTCTGTAAGCAGCTCGAGACTGAGATTTATGCCAGGAAAGGTACAACTAACACAACATCTGAAGTTTAGTAGAGACTCAACAAGGAAAGCTGATTCTCCTTATTCAGTAGCTGCATATATATATATATATATATATACATACACACAATTGCAATCAATTACATATACCTGAACAGATATTCTTTAGGTATTTTAAATGCCTTTGTTTCCATGAACTTTTCTAGAATCATAGAGTGTTTGGCCTAAAAGAGAGGTCATGCTCTAGTTCAATCACTTAGCTCAGGTCACACACAGGTTACTCTCATAGCTCAGGCCCCCGACACGAACATTCTTGAGGGTCATCCTCTTTTGCAAAGCTGGATGAGGCTGCATTTCTGACCATGAGGAGGGAACAGGACTTGGCCTTGAGAGTGAGGGATTGTTTCAGACATGGAGCCCATAATTGAAGATCGTATTATTGTAATGAAATTAAAATGAGAGATTATTAGAGATTTATTCAAAAAGACAAGTTGTAGGGAGTCAGACTGCATTGAGATTCCATTTTATCTCTAATAATCAAGGAAGGGTGAAGAATGTATGCGTGAGTCTCCACAGCTCGAGGCTGCGTTAGCAGGGAGTGGTACCTCTATAGTCGGCTTTCGAGAGTGTGAAGTCATACAATTAATTTCCATTATAGAAGCTGAAGGAGTAATTCCAATTTCAAGGAGTACGCTTGTGTCTATATATATGTGTACAAGACAGGGAAAGTAGGGGGAGAATAAACAATGGATAAACCTGCAATTTTGGCCAGTAGTTGTTAGGAGGTTAGGGAGAGAAGCTGCTATAAGCAGGTTCATCCCATGATGCCAGATCACTGGCCAAATGGGCAGGGTCCTCCACTATTGATGCTCTCTCTTGTTTTGTTCTACAAGTCAAAAAATAAACACCACTTTGCCAGTTCTGCCTCCACCCAACAATGCCCCAGATTCCTTACTCCAAGTAAAAGGAGGATCATGAGAACGATGAAAGGCAGCTGTCTTGATAAAGCTTTCCCCCTTTATTCTACTATTGTAGAAACATTCAATAAATTCAATCATCCCTCCAAATCAGGTTTATTGGAAACCTACTAAGGACAAGGAACATAAGTGCTAAGTACTTAGTACTAAGTATTATAGTAAGTACTAAGTACTACAGGAGCTTGCTGCTCAAAGTGTGGTCCATGGACCCCCAGGCTCAGCATCCCTGGGAGCTTGTTAGAGATGCAGAATTTCAGATGTCATCCCAGACCTAATGAATCAAACTCTTCCTTTTAATAAGAGCCTCAGGGGAGAAGAGCAGCCATGGGAAGCACTAACAAATGGCTTTATTTTTATTAATTAATTAATTAATTGATTAGACCTTGCCGTGCTGCTTGCAGGACCACCAGGGAATTCCCACAAATGGCTTTATTACAGGAATATTTTTGTAGACATGTTTGAGGAATCAGGTGATTGAATGAGAAGAGAGCCTCGCAAGAAGATTAGAAATGATCAGCTTTCTAATCCTTTGTGGAACACAGCTTGACTTTACCCCAGGGAAAGCCAAGGGGAATAGTGTCACTTTGCTCCCATTAGGGTCTGTAGCTTTGGGAAGGACACCATGTTACCGTGGTGGGGGGCTGGAAGTAGATGAAATTAAAAGTACTGTTCAGTAAGACACCCCAGAAATAGCTCGTTGGGCCTTGGGGGCAGTGTGGACAGTAGGTTCCATGTTATCAGACCAGGGCATGAGAAATTGGACTTGTAACCTGAGAAAACGTGGGAACATGTATTTGTAGCCATAGCATAGATGTTATTTTATATTCTGCCCTTTCTCCCCCTCCCACTGCATCTTTGAACATTTAAAAATCTGCTTCTCTTTCTGCTCATCTGAGACTTACTTTCCCACCCACTCTGTGTCACGGGGACAATAACATCCCTACCCTCAATCTCACACTCTGTGTACCAGGTGGATGGCTCTTGGGGTTGCTCCAGTTCCCCTGTGGGAAAGGGAGGTCTGAACAGTCATCTTGGTGAGCAGCAGGCACCCGCTCAGTTCCCAGGGTTTGCAGAGACTGTCGCTAACGTTGTACCGTACAGAAGGCAGAGAAGCCTGGGTTGAACTTGAGCTGCTAACGAGAACATCACTGCTCTGTGGAGTCTCCCTGCGGCAGCTCAGAGGTGAAAATGAGATCGTCCCAAACAATAATCTGTTGTTCATTCCAGCCGGCTAGTCCTTCTCTCCTAGGCTTATTTTCAAACATCCAAACTTTGTTATTGAAGAGATGGCTGGCTTCTCAGTGCTCTGCCGTGATGGTAACTCCACTATCCCCCTTGTAAAACAAGGGAGTTGCCCAAATAACCCTCTGTGCACTCTTTTTTGACCCTTACTTTTTTTTCAAAAATTTTCTAGAAACGTAGAAATAACAGTGTGATGAACACAGGTATACCCTTTATCTAAATCAACCAATTGTCAACATTGAAAAAAGAGAGAAGACCCAAATTACTGATATCAGGAATGCAAGAGGGACATCATTACTGACCCTTCAGGATAGTAATGAATATTACAAACAGCTCTATGCCCATAAATTCAATGACTTAGAAAAAATGGAAAAAGGCCTTCTGTGTTCTTTGCATCTCTCAGTCACAATGCATAGTTCTTTGCTGAGTGCTAGGACAGGCATCTGCTTCCTTTGTCTCTTTCTTCGTTCTGACTAATTGTCAATTAAAGCTTTGCATTCACTTGATTCTTTGGCTGTCACATGTCTCTGATGCCCTAACCTTTGCTAACACCCCTCCACTGAGTGTAATCTGAAGAGAATTAGATGTAAATGAGGAGAAATCTGTCCAGAAATGCATTTTCTTCAGAAATATTTGCAAAGGGGGAGTAGGTGGGAGCAACACTTAAATATCAGTAATAAATATGTTTCAGTTTTCAACAAAGGAAGTGCTTCAGAGCTGCCCTGCTGTGCCATTTCAAAATTATAGGACTAGTTAATTGTCCCATTTGGAAGAGGAACATGTTGGGTTTGTAAAAATAGATTTTACATGATGAAGGAAATCTGAATTTTTGGTAAAGTCATTTGTTCACTTAAATATTTATTGAATGCCTATGGCTGTGAGGGACAGTCTTGACTTCGGGAGATTAAAGATGCAGCAGGACAGTCATGATTCTTGCCTTCAAAGCAGCATCTCTCAGAACAAATGATGAACTCATTTCCTGTTGAGAAGGGATAATTCCTATTCATCCTTCACTTCAAAGATTAAGTGTTAGGTTAGATGTCTAAGAACTGCCAGATCAAAGAATCTGTACTTTTATAATTTTAAAAGATACGATAATATTTGAAAAATATTGCCAATCGTCCTCTATAGTGACTGTAGCAATTTGCAGTCTTAATAGCAACATATGAGAATGCGAGTTAAGGTCTGTTGAATCTGAACCACCTGCCAGGTGGGCTGAAGTGGGCTGAGGGTGGATAAAGAGGCAGTGGCCGGACAGTGGGATAACCCACTACTACAAGAGGGGAAGACCAGGGTGCTGTGAGGATATCCCGAGGGGCCCCTCATCCAGTCTTGGGGTCCACCAAAAGATTCTTAGATGTCAAAGTTCACATTTAGTATGAGAGTTGAGGGATGAATAGGAATCACCCATTTCCAAAAGGAAATAAGTTCCCCATTTACTCTGAGAGAAGTTGCTGTCTTGTTCAATCTCTAATGTATCTTTCTCCAAATCCCAGATGAAGATAAGATTTCCTGTCTCTCTGCATACATGGGGGGATTGTTTTCTCCCCCCGTCCTTGATCATGCACCTAAAAAGAAAGCACTTTGAACAAATACATTCTTTATGATTGAGTTTCCTTCAATCAAAGACCTTTGATGGATTGTTTAATATCCTCCCCTAGCATCAGCTTCCGATAGACTGATGGAGAGCAGAACTTTGTGAATACCACCGTAACAGGACTGCTTTTAAATATGCTCCTTTAAGCCTTAACTCCAAAGCATATTACAGCCCTGACATGCTTAGAACATTCAAGAACCTTTGCCCCTGTTTGGCCTGTCCAGGAAGAAACATGAGCAAGCTGCCCCGAGGGTAATGAAGTTAGGACAAGTTGAGGGGAGAGAGAATTGCTGAGGCTCAGCTGGGCCCAGACTGATCTATTGCTTCCTTAGTAGCTTCACTAAGAAATGTGAGTGAGAATCTGGTTCAACAATATTCAGAATGCATTTTCTGGAACACAGTTTTGTACCAGGCTCTGTTTATGGGTCCACCGATACCAAAATGGGGTTTGGCAGGTTGAACATGAAAACTATGTTTTTCACTGTGTTACAGCCAAACTCCTCCAGCCATAGTGGAAGGAAGCTTTTGACCTTCTTGGTGTGAAAATGAGGAAGGAGGTGAGGACAGCAACAAGTAAAATCTGTGGGGTGCCCACCTTTCAATCTGGGAGGAGACATTGGGCAGAATTCATCTGACCAAATTTTGTTCTTGGGACCAGGTAAAGTTTTGTTATCCTTATTTTACTGAAGATGTAATTGGACCCAAGGTTAAGAGGTTAAATTGTTTGCACAACAGCTAGTAAGAACGCAGATCTTATGACTTCTAAGGCAAGACTCTTCTCTCAAACTCTCTGAAGCTACTTGAGCAGTGAAGTAAAGAGATCACTTGAGCTTCCTCCAAGGAGTGAGTCAACTTCCCAGGTCTTTCACATTGACGTAAATGCCTTTCTTTTCTGGGCTCTGGAATAATCAGAAGTCATCTTAGATGTAGACACATCAGGTAGTTTGGGTTAAGGGAAGGGGGTATGGACCCCCCCACCCCCAAGGTAAAGCAGCTTCCTGCTATCCCATCACCCTTCCATGGGAAGGCATTATATAGAACAGTGCTCTAGAGAAATGACATCCTTTTCTGAAAGTTCAATATCTTTTAACTTTGCTAAATACTCACTAATTCTATTTCTTTTTGTTACAAACTCATGGCAAACTCATTAGTAGCTTATTAGCCAGGACTGTTGGAGCTGAACTGATGCTAGTTAAGGAAAATTTGTTTGTGGAAGTTCAATCAGTGCTGGAAGTGACCCTTGTCCGGGCTAACGAGAGCTTGATAAATGTCACAGCACCAGTGACAAATGTCGGCAATCAGAGGCAATAAAACCATTAATGAATTTCAATAATTCTATCAAAAAAGGTCACATATTAGTCAGGGCTGGGATGAGCAGAAGGAGAATGTAGGAGTCAGAGAGTAATCTCATCAGGAATTCAATACATTTGCCAGGTTTTGGAAAGGAAACAAACATCTTTTTTTTTTTTTAATTTTTTAATTTAATTTTGTTTATTTTTTTATACAGCAGGTTCTTATTAGTTATCCATTTTATACATATTAGTATATACATGTCAATCCCAATCTCCCAATTCATCACACCACCATCCCCCCCCCTCCCCCACGGCCACTTTCCTCCCTTGGTGTCCGTACGTTTGTTCTCTACATCTGTGTCTCCATTTCTGCCCTGCAAACCGGTTCATCTGTACCATTTTTCTAGGTTCCACATATATGCGTTCATATACGATATTTGTTTTTCTCTTTCCTACTTCACTCTGTATGACAGTCTCTAGATCCATCCACGTCTCTACAAATGACTCAGTTTCGTTCCTTTTTATGGCGGAAACAAACTGACCGTGAAGCCCAAACTTCAGGGCACTGGTAAATATATTAAAGGAATCCTGATGTTAAATGTTAAAGAAGTATTGATATGTTAATTCTCGATAACGTTATAGTCTTGGGTTCCTTACTGATATGATAGAAATGATTGGTAAGTTTGGATTCACAGTGAAAGGGAAGAAAAAGAATGCTTTCCACTTGTAAAGCTCTTAATTCTGTCCTTAACCATTGCCCCTCTTATGTGATTCCTAGGCATTTCAGTCTAGGGTGGTTTAGTGTGTTACTTAGAGGCACCATGGATGGATGACTAGGTGACTGGACTGTGCTATCTTTGAAGGCCCCATCTAGCCTCCAGTTTGGATGCTATAAAATTAGATCCAAGAACCTATAGAATGAGTGGACTTTGTCTTTGGCTCAATGAGACTCCAAATAATTTAATACAAGTAATAAGGAGAAGCCCACAGTCACAGCCACCCTACTTTATAAATACCTGCCCTTCCATCTTACCTGAAGAGGTCATACCTTCTCTTTAGGCTGACTGGTACCTTTGGAAAACTTCAAAGGCAGAATTTGTGAGACTCATGCATTAAAATACATATATTTTATATAAATTTACATACAGTAGAATTGACACGTGTATGTGTGTGTGTGTGTGTGTGTGTGTGTATGTGTGAGAGAGAGATGTTTCAGCTCTGCTCACCAAATAGAAAAATTCCCATCATATTTTACAGAACAACAGACACTTGAAGGCAACCTATAGGACAAAATAACTACTGCCAGAAAAAACTAGCATGCCTGGTGAGGAGTATCACCAAACCCAGAGCAAAAGCCTCTGCTGGATAATAAACATGATAGATAATCTGTCTCTATGTGCTCTTTGTCCTAAATGGGAGAAGGGACAAGCATTTTGCATGTAATTTTGAGATCTATTTACTCTTGTATACGTACGTTTTTAAGAATGTTTTGTCAGCTCAATTTCCTCCGGTGCTGATGACTCCCACATTTATATATTCATATCTTTGGGTGCTACCTGTCTTCTAATTCAATTGTATACAGTCCTTTTCAGTGTCTTTTCTGCATCTCACATTTCACATGTACAAAACTGAGCTCTGATTTGTAAACCTCCCCCCTCCCCCACCAAAAAATCAAACCTTCTGCCTGCAGCTTTCCCTGTCTGGATTAACAGCAATTTTATTTACTCGCTTGCTTAGGACAAAACTTTTGGCATCATACCTGACTACTCTATTTCTCTCAGAGTTTGTTACAACAAAAATAGAAATGAAGTTTTCCCTCTCCTGAGAGCAAGGAAAATAAAGGGAACAGTGAACAGGCTAGAGAAGAAACATAAACTGGCCTGAGTTAATCAATCCTAGTTTTATTTGAACTGTTACTAATCTGTAGTGTCTGTAACTAGATTTGCCCTTTGCGAAGCTAACCTGTCATCCCTAATCCTGTGTAATTTAGGTAATTTACTTCCTGCACCTGGTATTTACTCTTTACTCTCCTTATAATTTCTTGTAGCAAATCTCCCTTTGTAGCTGTATTTCAGAAAGGAGGTCGCAGGCCGATAACCCAGAGACTAATGTACCCAATTACCGGGCTGCCAGACCCAATTACCGGGTTGCCGGACTCCAGTGGTGACTGTTTTGAAATAATGCAAGAAGAAGAAGAATGCAAGACCTTCACCATTTTGATCCTTACCACTCACTTTGGACTGCGAGCTTCCCTATAAGAATCCCTGTAATACCCCCAGGAAGGGGGGGGGGCACAGTTCTTGAGACGCTAGCCTACTGTGTCTTCCCTTTGCCTGGCAAAGAAAATAAAAAGCCTCTCTATTTCTTATCTTCCAAATCTCTGTCTCGGCCGTATGCACAGGGAGCCAAGATTTGGCAACAGTATTACATCTGAGCTGTCAGCAAATCCTGTAGACTTGGTCTTCAAAATACATTTGGAATTAAAAAAAAAAAAAACTATCAACATAATTCATCACATGCACAGATTAAAGAATAAAATGATATGATTATCTCAATAGCTACAGGAAAATTCATCACATGCACAGATTAAAGAATAAAATGATATGATTATCTCAATAGCTACAGGAAAATTCATCACATGCACAGATTAAAGAATAAAATGATATGATTATCTCAATAGCTACAGGAAAAGCACTTAATAATACTTAACATATTTTTTGATTTAAAAAAACCTCTTCGTTAAATTAAAAACAGAACGGAATTTCTTTAACTGGATAAAGGGTATTAAAATCTATAAGTATCATCAACCTAAATGGAGAAATATTAAAAACATTCTCTTTAAAATCAGGGGCAGGGCCGTGGGATTTGTATGACCTCCCCAGAGCCTAGCCCCAGGGTGGACACATACACAGCAGGTCTTCAACGAATAGCTGGCGAATAAATGAACAAATGAATTAATGAAGGAGATTAGTATAGAGAAGATGTATCAAAGTCACCTTAGGTGAAGGGATAGAAGCTTCGAGAGCTCATTGAACAGATGGGGGGCCGTTTCACGTTAAGTGTGGGAAAGAAATTCCAGTCTGTTCCAAGAAGGTAAGTCAAGTGTGCTGAGCCTGCCCCCGCCAAGACTGACCCCTCCCCCAGTTCAGGTGCCAATCCCAAGTCCAGGTTGTCACCTGTGCTTCTGACCAACTGACTACAAATCTGGGTTCCCACAACCCCCTCCGAAAGTTTGATGATTTGCTATAACACTTCACAGATCTGAGAGAAAAACAGTTTACTCACTAGATTAGTAGTTCATTATAAAAGGATACAACTCAGGAACAGCCAGATGGAAGAGATGCACAGGGTACGGCTCGGGGGAAGAGGCAGGTCCTCTCTGGATGCTCCACCCCACCAGCACCTCCACATGTTCACCAACCTGGAAGCTCTCTGAACCCCTTCAGTTTAGGTTTTTTACGCAGGCAGCATTACATAGGCACGACTGATTGAATCATTGGCCATTGGTGGTCAACTCAACCTCCAGCTCCTCTCTCCTCCCCAGAGGCTGGGGGGTTGGGCTGAAAGTTCCAACCCTCTAATCAGTGGCTGGTTCCCCTGGCAACCAGTCCCCAGTTTTGGGGGTTTTCCAAAAGTCACCTTATTAGCATAAACTCAGGTGTGATCTAAAGGGGCTTATTACGAATAACCAAAGGCAAGCCTTTCACCTTTATTGCTCTTATCACTTAAGAAATTCCAGGGGTTTTAGGACCTCTGTGCCAAGAACTGGAGGAGGACCAAATATATATTTCTTCTTATAAATCACATATCACAATGACCAAAAAAAAGAAAAAAAAAACTCTTCAGCTTTAATGGGATTGTCTCAGGAGGACTCCTGTTCTGAGTACTTTGTGACATTTGGTTCCCTCTGCTGCTCTCACTGACTGACATGAGACCTCAGGGTTCCCTGAAATAACATGCAAAGGCTGATCAGAGGGACAAATGATAGCAGTTATTATCATCTTAAACATCAAAGATGAATTAGATATAACACAGAGATATGTTTGCATGTAATTGGCAAACACCTCTACTCAAGTATATGGTGAGGCAGGAAGCCTTGAGTGTGAACAACCAGAACATGGTCCCTGCAGCAGGATTCTAAGCCAGTGGAAAGGATGGGTTAAGTAGATGGGCTGTAAGTTACATGGATCAAAGCCTTGTTAAGAGAGAAATAGAGGGTTAGGGTCTAGTTCATGGTGCCTGTTATTTAATATATATTTGTTGAGTGAATTTGTTATTGTTAGCCATTTCATTTATCGGTTTACATTGTAGGCACAAAATTGTAGATTTACACAAGTCCATTTAATGGCAAGGAGAATCCTAATGGTCTAAATTGAGGACAGGCCCTAAATCAAATCCTATAAACTTACAAGAAGATAAAAGAAGCAGTAGAAGTTTGGGATCAGTGCCTCCGAACTCATCAGCAGGAATGGCAGCCCCGGGGTACAGTTCTGGGGTACTCTGTGTAACCAGAATATTTTAGGGATGTGTATGGGAGCAATTAGAGGTGACAGAGGTAATTAAAAGGGAAGGCACAGAGGTGGGAAGGTTGAGTCACAATCTATTATGATTATATAGTGTTCAAAAATATGAACACAGAGCTGTCCAGACCAGTTTGGCTAAAATTTTCCAGCGTCATTATTTCAACTCTTCTGCATAACTCGTTATTTTAAATTGAAAAAATGCTATTATTACATCACCTTTAAACCATGATAATATTTGAAAAGATTAAATATTTGTCTCAAACTCACGTAGAGCTACTTTCAATTAGGTATCCTTTTAATATATTCCCACGTGAGTGAATACATTTGTTATAATTTTAGAACACATATAACTTAGTTTGCTTCTGATTAATATTACATGATAAGCACCTTGCTGTGTATCTATTATCTTCATGGACCTTTTTTTTTTTTTTTTTTAAATGGCTGTAGAATATTCCCTGAAGTTGCTATACTTTGTCTCTTCTCAGTTTGTGGGCCTTTTGTATTTAAAGATTTTTTCTCTCCTGTGGCTGCCTTGGCAGAAAGTAACTTTATGCTGATAGCTTTCTTTTTTTTTTTTTTCTTTCTGCTTTTGAAGTACTGGCTTGGGAGTAAATCCCCAAGATTGGGTTTAGTGGTTCAAAGCATAACATTTTTAAAAAATTTTATTTATTTTTGGCTGCGTTGGGTCTTTGTTGCTGTGCGTGGGCTTTCTCTAGTTGCAGCGAGTGAGGGCTACTCTTCCTTGCGGTGCGTGGGCTTCTCATTGCGGTGGCTTCTCTTGTTGCAGAGCACGGGCTCTAGGCGCACAGGGTTCAGTAATTGTGGCTCACGGGATCTAGAGCACAGGCTCAGTAGTTGTGGTGCATGGACTTAGTTGCTCCGAGGCATGTGGGATCTTCCCGGACCAGGGCTCGAACCTATGTCCCTTGCATTGGCAGGCAGATTCTTAACCACTGTGCCACCAGGGAAGCCCTGTACTAGTTTTAGTCTCCTCAATTTTAAGACTTATAGCTCTTCCAGTTTCAGCCACTTTGAAAGTAAATGTTGTGAGTTACATATTTCTATACCCTGATTGTTTCTGTCAGTAGTACTGGGTCCACTTTTGAAAGTAAATACTTTTTGATCCTCAGTAAGTAGTTTTTGCTTATAAGCTATTTCTTCCAATAGTCCTTTGAGTTATTCTTTTGAAACCTTGTAACAGGCTCCTTTTTTATTATTATTAGCAGATAGTAGGGAAGGGAGTGAGACTTTGGAGGGTGTGGCTTAACTGCTCCCAAGGGGATGAAATGCACAGAAGTTGGCAATAAAAACAGAAAAATGTCAAGGAACATATAAATAGGAGGAAATTTATTCAAACATTGGACATATGTTGTTGAATATTAGCAGTTACTGACTGCACAAATAGTGTTATGTAACACCCAAAAAACTCAGTTGGCTTAAAATCTTAACCATATTCAGCTCACAATGCTGTGGATCAGCCCTTTAGGCTGGTGGTTCTTCTGGTCCTGACTGGGCTCAGGTACAGGTCTGGAGGTCAGCTGACTGTTGGCCAGGCCACTTAGCTCACAGCTACACATCTCTCCTAACTTTCCAGTATATCCTCACGTGAGATCCTATCTGAGCCATGGAGTTTGGCCAAAATGTGGACGGAAGTGGCCAGAGGGAGGTGGAGACAGCACCTGAGGTGTAAAGGAAAGACCTCGGAGGGTCCCATGGCCATCAGAGTGTTCAGAATCTCACGGGTCAGCTACAGTTGGAGTTGGAGGAATTGGGAGGTGGGAAAAACTGGGGTTCAACAGGCAAACTGTAACAGGGAAGAGCCAACTCTGACTACGTGTTGGATCTGTTCCTTTTACTTTAACCTTTGCTTGCCGTTGCTTTTGTTCACTAAGAGGATACTGTCTATACACAATGGCCTGCCTCAGGGAAGCCTGCCCCTCTGCCTGAATGTTAAACCAAAGTGCCTTTGTTCAGGGAAGCATCCGGCCCCTGTCCACCTGCCAATGGCTGCAAGAAAGAAGAAATTAACACATCCCCTCCCGGAGGCTGGCCGTTCCAGGGGATATTTGCAAAACTCATGGCCTTTTTACTTTACTTCCTCATCTCCTCCCCCTCTCTGTGCTATAAAAGAAACTGGCATCCGAACCTGCATAAGATGGTTTTTTGGAGACATTTGTCTGCCATCTTCTCAGTCTGCCGGCTTTCCAAATAAAGTCGTATTCTTTACCTCAACACCTTGTCTCTGATTCATCGGCCTGTAGTGAGGCGAACAGAGCAAGCTTGGACTTGGTAACAAAACTGGGAAGATATCAGCGTCAGGGAGAGGAGAGGAGGGAGATGGGGCGGGGGGTGGGGGCTGAAACCTCGGCCAAAGGAGCTGGGAGACGTGCTGGAGCTGATGGGGCTGGGGGATAAGGGGGGCCGCTGCACACAGGGAGCTGAGAGGCTGTGCTCACTGAAAATCCATCCATCTCAACGTCGTCATGGGTCTGGGGAAGGCAGGCATCAAGCTCCCGGTGGGGCTGTGGTGTCGAAGGAAGGCAGGAAGGAAAGCAGGTCCTGACATAGGTCTCGTTCTCCATCTGGGATGACTGGACAGACTTACATTTCAGGTTTTCTCTACTCCTTACCTTCTCTCCTGTCAGACAAAGGCCTCAACTGTATTAAGCCCAGCACCATGACTGATCTGTGTTCTCCGCATTTGGAAATCAAATCAGAGTTAAATCTAATCACTGAGGAATGAGTCATGGGCTGTGCTGGGCAGTTCCATCACTTTCAGTGGGGGAAGAAGGTGGTACTGATTTCATGCACCTGGAAAAGGGACAACACCTCCTTTGGAAGGATTTATAAGAGATTAAAAGAGAGTGAGGATGCAGTCCTGGGATGACGTCTTCCCACCCACACTAGGTTCACAAGCAATGCTGTGTTCAGTCCCTGTGAGGACCTGTGTCTCTGTTCTGTGTCCTCATCATAGGAGACCCAAGAGCAGGCAGGGCACACTGCTGGCGTAACTTTAGGAGCAGAGCTCAAAATTATCCCTCCCATGGGACGATCGTGGTGTCCGGAATCAAACCATTACAGATTTCCTGCTCTGAGGCTTGAAGCTTAGACAGTCTTAGACAGACGTAGATGCAAATGCTGTGAAAAGAGTATTTCCTCCAAATGTCACCGGTGGGTAGCTGGATGGGGGACGCTTTATGATGGGACAAAGCCTTTTTTGGGAGAAGGAAGAGGAGCTAAAAGTCAACTCAAGACGAACCAGATCAGCTTCACAACCTTGTCCAGGGGTAGCTCTAATTCCAAACACTGCTGGGATTATTTTCTTCTAAAGTTGGTGTTTTGGGCAATAAGGAGAGTAAGCTGCTAGGCTGTTGGAGTCTCTGGTCTATGGAAGCTCACACCCTAAGACTTAGAAGAAATTCCCTTCTTTGCTAATTTTGAACGTCTTTCTTCATGATTTTCTTTCAACTCTATTAAAAATATGTAAGCTCCATGCAGTAGGAGTCATGCCTGTCTTATTGGCACCGTAACCCTGGCACAGACACCCAATAAACATGTGAGCAAGATGTGTGAACCGTCGTGTTTTTCAACCTGTAACACCTCCAAGGGAAGCAAGTTCCAAAGATTGGCTGCCCACCATGTAAAGTAACACTTTCTTTGCTTTGTTCTTAAAAACGAAATTGGTATTTCAGGTTCAGAAGAATAGGTGGTCAGATTGTAAGTGGTTTTCAATTTCTCCCTTTCCTGTTTTTGAAAAAATTGTTTTTTGTTTAAAGCAGTGAGACTATTTTAACAAGTGCTAGTTTACTTAGAACTTTAATACATAAAGCATATATAGGACCAGGCCTCCCCTTCATTAAATCCACAAGGCAGCTCAGATGGTGTCAGAATCCCGACACCTCTGGGAATATGAAAACCGCTGGACTTTCCAACTCCAGCATTCTCTGTATGAGTATATATGTCACAAACACCCCATACGTGTCTAAAGAAGTTGAATTCATATTCTCCTTCTTTCATCCATTTTAGAATTTTATACTCATCAATGTTAGGAAATGCTCTTTAAGAAAAAAAAAAAAAACTAAGCCCATTTTTTTTTTTTAATGCTTCATCTCTATTTAGGAGAGAGAGTTATATGACTCCAAAGTGACTTGAAGTTCAGATACCTCCTTTCAAAATCTGGCCATAGTCTTTTTTGTTTAGAGTCAAGTAAAAAAGTGAAGAGACATAAGGTTCTTGGTTGTTTTATCTGATCCTTTATCTAACTTGATATGACCAGATTTTTGGAATGGTTAGAAATTAAAATTTTTTTAAAAATCAGTGTTTTTTCCTCCTGAAAACAAAAAAAATACACTTTTTAAGAGCAGCTTTAGGCTCACAGCAAAATTAGGGGTAAGTACAGAGATTTCCCATGCATCCCCTGACCACAGGGAGTGAATAGCTTCCCCCAGTATCAACATCCTCCACCAGAGGGTACCTTGCTACAATCAATGAACCTAGGTTGACACATCATCATCACCTAAAATCCATAGTTTACATTAGGGGTCACTCGTATTCTGTGGGTTGTGTATTCTGTGGGTTTGGGCAAATATATAATGACATCTATCCATCCTTACAATAGCAAACCTTCTTGTCTCAAGGCTCTAACATTCTTCTCCTCCACCTGTTCATCCCTCCCTTTCTCTAACCCCTGGCACTCACCCATCGTTTTACTGTCTCCATAGTTTTACCTTTTCCAGGATGTTATATAATTGGAATCACACAGTCTGTAGCCTTTTCAGATTGACCTCTTTTACTTCGGAATATGCATTTAAGCTTCCTCGATGTCTTTCATGGCTTGATAGCTTATTTCTTTTTAGTCATGAGTAACGTTCCGTTGTCTGGATGGACCACAGTTTATTTGTCCGTTCACCCTCTGAAGGACATCATGGTTGCTTCCAGTTTTGGCAACTGTGAATAAAGCCGCTATAAATATCAGTGTAGGTTTTTGCGTGGACATAAGTTTTCCATTCATTTGGGCCAATACCAAGGAGTGTGACTCCATAAGAGTATGTTTAGTTTTGTAAGAAACTGCTAGACAGTCTTCCAAAGTGAAGCTTTCAGGAGGTTACTATTTGTTGTTGCCTCTGAATCTCACTGCTTCACCCAATAAGCAAACATTTTGGAAGCAAACAGACCTGAGCTCAAATCCCATTTCTCTCATTTATTAGCTTGCCTTGGGCATGTTACCTTCTCTAAGCTTCTGTTTCTTCATTTTTATGATGGAGAAAACAGTATCAGTTGTATTTGGCAGGATTTCGGTGACGATTAAATGCGGTTGTGTATACATAGAGTGACTTACGCATGGTAGGTAAGTGGGAGCTATCCTTCCTTCCCCTCCTCAGAATAACCAAGAGACGTGGTGCTTTCCTCCAGAGCTCGATCTCTAAGCTTGCTGGGGAAAAGGAGGTGTTACCGTTTCAGAGCCGTCCATCCGCAGGGTATGGGGCAACCTCGCAAAGCATCCACTCATGGAGGTGCAGAATATGACCCATTCAGAGCCTCACTTTAGACCTTTAGGTAAAAGCACTTTTATTCTCCTCTCCCCTACACCCACCCCTTGCAAGGAGCTACTGGTTCCCCACAATACTTTTAATTTCTCTCCCAAAAATCTCATCCCAACATCTAGGTTTTATGAAATAATTTTATGTTATTAGAATTTTCCTTATAATCTGTCTCTTGTACAAAGGTTCTTATTTATACATTCTCAGAGACTCTATTCTCACCATTAATATTTAATTGTATATTGTAAGGCTTGCTGGTCCTGTTTTCTCTCCTCTCCATCTTCCCCCATTTCGAAGTCTTTCTCTTTGGTTCATGGATTGTTTAGCTCGTTTTTTTTTTTTTTTTTTTTTTAACATAGGACCCAGAGATGATATTCTCTCTGTTTGAGTCTATCATTAAATATCTTTCTTTTATCTCAATAGGAAATGGTATCTTGGCTGCTTAGAGGGTTCTTGGGTGGCAATCTCTCTCTAGAAGGTCTGTAGATGTTTTTTACTGTCTTCTCCCCCAATGTGCCTGCTAGTCACTAGGGGTCTTATTAAGATGTGGATCTGAATCCAGGAGGACTGGGCTGGGGCCTGAGACTCTGCATTTCTATTACCCTCCCAGTGGACACAACAGCTGCCAGTCAGCAGATCACACTTTTTGCAGCAAAGTTCCAGGTAATTGTGTTGCAGACGAGAAGTCCCAGACAAGCTGGATTCCCCCCCTGCCCTGGCCCCCTTTATGGGTAACTGATTCTTTTCCCAGGATGTTTGCAAATTTCTCCCTTGATCATGATAATCAAGAACTTCATTAGGACATGCTCACTTATGTGCCCTTTCTCATCAATCTAAACTAGGATTCAGCGAGCCCATTAAAACATAGACCCAAGTGTTTCTTCAACTCATGGACATTTTCCTTCTATGACTGTAGTTGACCCTCATTATTTACTGAGTGTGTATTTGTGAATTTTCCTAAATGCTAACTTATTTCTAACCCCAGAATCAATACTTGTGGAGTTTTTGTGGTCCTTCACAAACGTGTGCTGGGTGGTAGATCCTGAGTCGCCCCGAGTGCACCTTCCCAGCTGAGATTGGACCAGATGACAGTCTGCCTTCTCACACTACCTGCACGTGTCCTTTTCACAGTCTATTTTGTGCCATATTTTTAGGTTTTCTGCTTTTTCTGGGTGATTTTGCTGTTCGAAATGGCCTCAGGCATAGCGCTGAAGTGTTACCTAGTATTCCTAAGTGCGAGAGGATGACATGTGTTTTATGGAGACAATACATGAGTTAAAATTTCATTCAGGAATGACTTACAGCACTGTGGGTCATGAGTCCAATGTTAATGACTTAACAACTTATATTAAATTAAATGAGGTTTCCTTAAATAGAAGCACACGTAAAGCAAGTTTACATACTGGTTAATTGATGAGAATGTTGTGACCAGAGGCTGGCAGGAACATAACCCAGTATTTCCCCAAGAAGTGATGGCTCAGTATTCACTAATTCAGTGTTCACAGCAACTTTATCAAACGTTGCCATAAATAATGAGAATCAATGGTATTTAAAAATGTTTGTCTTTTCTCTATCCATTTCTGAGATCTAATACCATTTGATCAAAATGTATTATCCTCCTTACATATTGTTGGGTTCAAGTAGCTATTTTGTTGAGGATTTTTATATCTATGTTTATGAAGTATATTACCCTGTAGTTTCCTTTTTTGGTGATATCTTTGTGTGGCTTTGGTATCAGGGTAATAAGATTTTTAATTACGAATTCAATTTCATTAATAAATACAGGGCTAGGGCTTCCCTGGTGGCGCAGTGGTTAAGAATCTGCCTGCCAATGCAGGGGACATGGGTTCGAGCCCTGGTCCGGGAAGATCCCACATGTCACGGAGCAACTAAGCCCGTGTGCCACAACTACTGAGCCTGCACTCTAGAGCCTGTGAGCCACAACTACTGAGCCCACGTGCCTAGAGCCTGTGCTCTGCAACAAGAGAAGCCACCGCAGTGAGAAGCCCGCGAACCATGATGAAGAGTAGCCCCTGCTTGCCACAACTAGAGAAAGCCCGTGCACAGCAACGAAGACCTAACGCACCCAAAAAAAAAAAAAAAAAAAAGAATAAATAAAATAAATTAATTAAAAAAAATAAATACAGGGCTAGTCCTATTAACTATTTTTTCTTGAGGGAGTTCATAGTGGCTGATACATGTTTTCTCAAACTATAATTTTCTCTTGAAAGCTCAATTTTTATTCTTGGCAACAAAAACTGTTAGTTGTTTTCCTTGCAAGGAGAAAATGTCTGCCATTTACCTGTGTTTGAGTAACCAGCCGGAGTTTGTCTATCTGGCAGTTGTTCTTTCAAAGTAAAAATAACACTCTATGGAAAAAGTGACTTGTTCAGCCTGAAATTCAAACAATTGCACAAGTGTTTCTCCTTGAAACAACCGTTGTGCTGTGGATGTGACTGTGTTCTTCCCATTTTGTTGCGCAGAATAGTAAAAAGATGCCCAGTCTAGTGTTGAGAGGGCTGAGACTTATCTGTGATCTTATGAAGGACAATCTCATGTGAAGCTGGCAGTCCTGCACTGTCTGTCATCCAATGTTAGAAACACCTTTCGTGCATTTTGGTTTTCTAGTCGCCTACGGCAGGAGGGCAGAGGTGATCCCTGTTATTTCCTCATAATCTGTTTCTTTTTCTTTTTCTGGAAATGCTATTCATCAAAAATTAGCTCTCCTGGAGCTATCCTTTCTGTATCTTCTCTTTCCCTCTGATTTCATCTCTCATTGTTTTTTTTTTTTTTGTACTTTGACACATTTCTTAACACTTGGTCTCAGTAGTGACCGACCATCCTCTTCTTTAATTCATCTACTAAATTTTAAAACTCAAAGCATGTTCTGGGGGAAGCCCCTGGAAGTCTTTTCGTGCTTTTCTTCAATTTCCTTGACTGCTCTTAGTAACTTTTACTGCAGGTGTTCATTTTTCTCCCCCTGCAGGTTTCACTGGGTTTGTGCTCTGAATGTTTCACCAGCTCTTCCTCTCTGGCTGGTGGGTCCTTCAGACGTGCTATGATTTTTGTTCTGTCAGCTCCCTGGGAGTCACATCTTGTTGCTAGAAGTAACATAAAGGCAGGAATGCTGATACCTTTTCATTCTAGATCAATATCTTTTTTTAAAAATTGAGGTATAACTGGCAAGTAAAATTGGATCTATTTAAGGTGTACAATTGATGATGTGATATATACATACATTGTGAAATAATCACCATGATCAAGCTAATTAACATATCTATTACCTCACAGTTACCATTTCCTTTGTGTGTGTGTGCGTGTGTGTGTGTGTGTGAGTGTGTCTGTGTGTATATGGAGGGAACACATGATCAAGATCTACACTCTTAGGGAAATTTAAGTACGCAATACAGTTTTTACTTATAGTCACCATGCTGCACATTAGATCTCCAGTATTCATCTTGTACCATGAACTTTGTAGCCCTTGACCACCATCCCTCCACAACCCCTGCCACCCTGGCAACCACCCTGCTGCTCTCTGCTTCTACGAGTTCACCTATTTTAGATTCCACGTACATGTGAGATCATGCAGTATTTGTCTTTGGCTTATCTCACTTAGCATAATGTCCTCCAGATTCATCCATGTTGTCTCAAGGGGCAGGAGCTCCTCCTTTTTAAGGCTGAAGATCAATAATATTTTTTTCCTGGGTCCTGCCCTACATGTCTTAATTCTTTGGGAAACTAAAGACTCAAGTAGGATTGGGGTCAGAGGTAATTACTCCCTTTGTGTGTGTGTGTGTGCGTGTGTGTGTGTGCGTGTGGGGAAAACAAGGCTCTGAGTCATGAAGTCCTTGCCTAGACTTCATCAGGGATCAGAAGCGGAAATCCAGGGGGGACATCTATGTCGTCATAGCGATTATCAGCCATCTGTTGAACTCTTACTCAGTGCTGGGCACTGAGATAAATGTTTTACACTATATATTTATTTATTTTTATTGACATAAGGTTGATTTACAATATTGTGTTAGTTTCAGGTGTACAGCAAGGCGATTCACTTATACATATATATATATTTTTTTCAGATTATTTTCTATTACAGGTTATTACAAGATATTGAATATAGTTCCCTGTTACACATATTATTTTAATCAAAGTTTCTTCTGAAGCTAAGTTGTCTGGTTATTAACGTACAACATTTGTCCTGTGACGTAGGTACGGGGATCCTTCCCACCTAGGGATGGGATGAAGAAACTGCGTCTTTCCCTGCGATCACACAGGTAGGAAGTGGAGAGATTGGGACCTGAGTTCAGGCCTGTCTGTCTCTGAATCCTCACTTGCTCTTGACCTCTCTGCTCTACCATCCCAGCTTTGGCCTCCATCTGCCTTGGACAAGAGTGGGACCTGCATCCCTCCTCTGCCACACCTCTACACTTTGCTCAGGGGGGGGCTTCCCCATTTAGAAACATCCTTCATATTCTCTCAGTGCGTGGGGTCAAGGGCACCGCCTCCTCATCTTCCGTGCATTCTTCCCAGCACAATAGCCCAGATATGATTATTATTTTTAATTACTTTCCTATTTAATGCATAAAGAGGCTGGTGGGTTGGGAGGTGTTATCAGGTGATAGATCCTGATCTCCCTTTTGCTTCAAATATCCCCGCCCTCTGCCCTTTAGAGTAGCTGATTCACAGGCTTCTCCTTATTACCATGAAAGCTGGGGGCAGAACTATTCTATTTCTGGTTGCCATCAGCATTTTTATTTTGAAGACCTTTTGAGTGATGGGTGTCGCATACTCAAAAGTTCTCTTAGGGATCCGTTGGTCTCTGCCAAAGGAGTTTCCGAGCACAGTCTAAGAAAGAGATGTAGATTATCTGAACCAATGCTTACCCCCCAGTGATGTTTATAAAAAACTTTGGGAGAAGGTTGCAGGAGGAAGCCAGATACACCGGGTGCCCTGATGGGGGCTCCTGCAGGGGTCTAATGGCAGAAGAAGGAGTTTGGCTTCTTCCTGGTGTAGTGGGATCAGTCAAACCAGGATGTGTCCAGCAGTCACCCTTCCGGCCATCCAGGGAACTCCTAGGCTCCACCCCTACAGATTCCATTTCAGAAGATTTTGTGGGGTCCTGGCATGTATGTTTGGACAAAGGTCCTTGGGGTGATGGAGCACCAGCCACCACTGCCCAGAGGACGCAGGCCCTGGGGTCTGTGGTCATTTACCACCTACGTGAGAGAGCCAGAACTGATAAATGACTCACGTAAAGTGCTTGCAATGTGCCTCGTCCTGACTGAATGACAATTATTACTGTTACCGGACCAGGAGCAGGGCGGGTACTCCTAGGACACAAATGGGAAGTGGGCTCGGGAACACTGAGGATCATCAAGCCAAGGACAGCGAGAGGCAGAGTCAGGCATGACCAGGAGACCTGGGATTCGGGTTTTAAAGTTGGAACAATCTAGAAAGGTAGAGACAGGTTCCCAAGGGACGCAGGTGACCCAGGGCCTTGAACACCTGACTTTATGGAGTGTCCCACCTGCCCTCCACCATGCCCTGCTTTGCTCTCAACTCCTGCTTGTTCAGCCTTGCTGGTTCTCCACCTGGTTCTGACGTGATTCCCCAGAGACTTTGGGGTCCAGACGTTACAGGAAATCAATTCACTCTCTGTGCCCTAGTACCGTCATGGTAGATTTTCAATTTCCTGGGTGACCAACACTTAAATGACTTACCTTCCCATCTGGGCCCCGAGTGGACCATCTCTGGACGCTCTGCACAGAGAAAGAAGATGGAGAATAAGTCAGCCCAAGGAAGGGAGGGGATGCGGAGCTCAGCCGTGGACGTGTGGGGATAGGCCATGATTAATGACACGCATCTCTCTTGCCTGGCAGAGTTAAGTTTTTCACTTAGCCCTAAGTGACCCCTGCCACTCGGAGATGTAATTGCTTCACTTGCCAAACTGAAACAGATTCACTACTGAGTTTGGAAAATGAGACAACCTGATGGCGAAGCTGCCTCCTTCACCTGGGACAGCCAGGGAGTCAGCAGCACTGAAGGCCACGGAGGAGGGAGGAGATGTTGATCCCCAGGTTGCCCTCCCTACCTTCCTGCTCAGGTACTGGCTCTGATGGGCCCCGACCCAGCCCCACCCGGGGGCTGAGATGCAAAATGCTGCAGACATCCTTCCTTGACTGGGATCCTTGCCTGGCATTTGGTCTCTGATTTATGGTCAAAGTGACTCTCTTTACTGCAAGAGTGACTAGTAATGTATTCATTTGCTTAAACATGAAAGTGAAAATTGGGGGATTTAGCTTCAATAGGTTTGACTAATTTACCCTTCAACGTGGTTACACCCAGTTTTCATCCCGCCGGCTGGGTATGAGTGTACAAGTTCCATATGCTCTGTGTCATCAAACACACACATTATCTTCAGGCTGATGAGCGGGAAGAAATATCTCACTTTGCTTTCATCGGCATTTCCCTGATCACGAGTTGATCAGCTTCTCATATGTTGATTGGACATTTTTGTTTCCTCTTCTTTGAGTTGCTTGCTTATATCCTTTGCCCATGGTTTCTATTTTTATAGTCCTTTTGTATTGATTTTAGGAATTTTTTATATTTGATGGCTTTAAGTCCTTTGCTGGATATTTATGATATTTCTCCTGGTTTGTCCCTTGATTTTAATTTTCCTTGTGGTCTCTATTAGGAAACTCGAGTTTTAAATTCTGATGTAGTCAAATTGATCAGTCTTTTCCCTTTTTTTTTTTTTTTAAAGACCTGACTTTTTTTTTTTTAATTCTTTATTTTATTTATTTATTTTTGGCTGTGTTGGGTCTTCGTTTCTGTGCGAGGGCTTTCTCCAGTTGCGGCAAGCGGGGGCCACTCTTCATTGTGGTGCGCGGGCCTCTCACCATCGCGGCCTCTCTTGTTGCAGAGCACAGGCTCCAGACGCACAGGCTCAGTAGTTGTGGCTCACGGGCCTAGTTGCTCCGTGGCATGTGGGATCTTCCCAGACCAGGGCTCGAACCCGTGTCCCCTGCATTGGCAAGCAGATTCTCAACCACTGCGTCACCAGGGAAGCCCAGTCTTTTCCCTTTTGATTTTGTTTTCTTGTGCCTTAATTATGAAGGTCTCCCATCCTCCTAGAGAGATTCCCCTATATTTTCTTGTAATATTTTTCAGATGTTGCCTAATATTGCCATTTTAACTGAGGTTATCCATCTCTCATTTTTTTGGAAAATGTTGTGAAGTGGGGATTTAACTTAATTCCCCCTCAACTATACAAACACTAGTGCTAATACCCATCAGTGACTGCTTCTCCACCCTCCCCCTTCCTATGGCCACTGCCTGAAATGATGTCTATACACATGTACTAAATTCCACATCTACTTTGTTTTGTGTCTGGGCTGCATATTCTGTTCCATTGACGTATTTGCTGATTACTGTTCTGTTAACACGCTGAATCACAGTAGCTCCAGAATATTTGCAATCTGAGGGCGGGCTCCACGTCTTGTTCTTTTTCAACACTTTCTTGGCTCTTCCTGTGCACAGGAATTTTAGCATCAGCATTGTTTTGATGATTGTTCTTTGCTTGTTTCCTTTCCTTTCCCAGTTGAATCTTTCACTCTTTTCTCTTCCCCCCCCCCTAGTTTTGTCGCTTTGCTTACTTTGTCACCCACATTTCTTGTTTTCCTTTGTTTTCTTTGGGGAGGTGAATAGAGCCCTGGAGGGGAAATCAGGGAATCTGAGTTTTAACGCAAATTCTGTCACGAGCGAGCTGTGTAACCCTTGGGCAAGTGGTGCCTCCTCTCTGGGTTTTAGTGTCTTTTTCAATAAAACGAGAGAGTGGACAAGTTCTGCTCTTCTTTCACAGGGCAGCCCATTCTTCCAAGTGACTCAGCTCTACTCATCAACGTAGGACGTAGCAAAGCCCTCCTTTCTCTCTCTGCAGCCTCCCACCCCAGCCTTCCCCTCTGAACCGCCTGCACCTGTACCCCACCCCGTCCCCCTCATTCAGGTGTGTGATGACCAGGTGCTGCTGACCAAGATGCTTGGACTCAGTATTTCCAGGCTGCTCCTCAGCAGAACAAAGAAAGGGAGCATCTGGGGCTGCCACAGCGAGGCTGAACTGGCTCCCCTTTCCCGGAGTCCCACTTGAAGACACAGAGGGCCTCGCTGCCCTGCTCACCCGGGGAGGATTAGCTGACAACTCGCTGCCCACGTAACCACCACCTGTCGGCCATGAGGCCTCCATCTTCAACCTTGCAAATGGCTGGGTTGTATTTGCCTTGTCCGGCTGCTGTGTTTGCGTTTCTAACTGTAATGGTCACAGTTAGAGAGTTAATGAGGCAATAGATGCTCTTCTGGGTAATTAAACGCTCAGTGAAGGTGAAGCATTAGCTCAGGCTCTCTGCATCCTCATTTGTCTGGAGGGAAGACTAGTGGGCCACCCTACTCATGTGAATTTTCTAAGGTCGTGGGGGAAGGTCTGTTCCATTCACCTGGGACGCGATGTACCCTCTTCAGACATTTAAAAGGGCGTGTGTGTGGCCACTGTGGCTTGATGATTTGGTCTAAAGTTCTAGACATTCTTGGAGGGCAGGATGGTTCACATCTGTATCCCCCATTGGAAAATTTTTAATTTTTATATTTTTTTATACAATTTTAAAGGTTACACTCCATTTACAGTTATTACAGAATATTGACTATATTCCCCGTGCTGTACAATACATCCTTGTAGCCTGTCTTACACACAGTATTTTGTGCCTCCCCTCCCCCACCCCTATGTTGCCCCTCCCCCACTCTCCCCACTGGTAACCACTAGTTTGTTCTCTATATCTGTGAGTCTGCTTCTTTTTTGTTATATTCACTACTTTGTTGTATTTTTTAGATTCCACATATAAGTGATATCATACAGTATTTGTCTTTCTCTGTCTGACGTACTTCACTGAGCATAATACCCTCCAAGTCCATCCATGGTGCTGAAAATGGCAAAATTTCATTCTTTTTTTTTTAACTTTTTTTTTTTTAACATCTTTATTGGAGTATAATTGCTTTACAATGGTGTGTTAACTTCTGCTTTATAACAAAGTGAATCAGCTATGCATATACATATATCCCCATGTAACCTCCCTCTTGTGTCTCCCTCCCACCCTCCCTATCCCACCCCTGATCTCCCTGTGCTGTGCAGCTGCTACCCACTAGCTATCTATTTTACATTTGGTAGTGTATATATGTCCATGCCACTCTCTCACTTCGTCCCAGCTTACCCTTCCCCCTCCCCCTGTCCTCAAGTCCATCCTCTAGTAGGTCTGTGTCTTTATTCCCGTCCTGCCCCTAGGTTCTTCATGACCTTTTTTTTTTTTTTTTTTAGATTCCATATGTATGTGTTAGCATATGATATTTGTTTTTCTCTTTCTGACTTACTTCACTCTGTATGACAGACTCTAGATCCATCCACCTCACTACAAAAACTCAATTTCATTTCTTTTCATGGCTGAGTAATATTGCATTGTATATATGTGCCACATCTTCTTTATCCATTCATCTGTCGATGGACATTGGTCTTCTTTATGGCTGAGTAATATTCCATTGTGTGTGTGTGTGTATATATATATATATATATATATATATATATATATATATATCTTGTCTTCTTTATGCATTCTGTTGGTGGACTTGGAAATTGACCCCGGAAGCAAGAAACTGCCTCACCCAAGGTTGTATGTCCTACTGGGGTGATTCACTGCCACGGATTGCTGGTGCCCGTACACAAAGGCCTGGCCCCCGCCTAAACTCAAGACAACTTGCAAAGCTCCCCAGCCCAGTGGAGCCTCAGCTGCCACTGCTTTGCCGGCCGGCTCCTCCCTTGGCCCAGTCTCGCCGTCCTCATCTCCTCACGGGTGTGTCTCCAAGAACATTCACCCAAACCTGCATGTAGCTCTCTGTCTCAGAGTCTGTCTGGGGACCCTGACTTCAGACACACAGAGGACACACACACTGCATTGTCAGCTTGGGTACCAGCGCCTTCTTTGGGGTCAGGTGCTCTCGTGTCTCCACCTCCTTCATGTGGGGTCTGACCCAGAGCGCTCACGCAGTGTTCATCGAATGAATGAATGAATGAAAACAAAGTGTGGTGGATGAGATGGGAGAAGTTTGGAATTATGTTCAGGCATATCAAAGTGAAAAACAGGAAAAATTCACAAAAAGTCACTTTTAAGGCAGTTTCTGAGAGAGCATGGAAAATGACTCCGGGGAGTGTATGTTGAGATGGTACAACTTTTACTATATTGCCCAGTGGGCGTTTTTGTTATCTTTTCAGCAAAACGACTTCAGATTTGACAGGTGGGTGGTGGGACTTGAAGTGGCCGGCAGCTTGGGACCTGAAGGGGTGCTGATGCTCTCAGCTCCTTGCTGACTCTCTCCCAGGGACCCACAGGCAGGTCTCGGCTGTTCTCAGCTGAGCCGTGTCTTTATCCATCCCCACTCCCGCCCCAGCCCTGAGCTCTGCTGACACCGGCCTTGAACTTCTGGCTCAGGTCTGTGGGCTCCTCCGTACCCCTCCCACCAGGCGGGTCTGCTGGCTGCCAGGCTTCCAGCCAGGGACTTTGCACCTGGCTTTTCTTCTCTCAACCTTGAAGCCACCCTAAGAGGCTGTTCCTGTTCTTCAAGAATCCAGTCTGTGGTGAGCTCACGACAGCTCCAAGGGCAGGAATCTGGCCTAGCTGTTCTTCTTTGCCCTGCAGCAAAGAGTAATTATTACTGGGATTTTTCCACTTTTGTTGACCTTTTCCATGGTCACAAGGAGTTCGATTTTTTGCTAGACATTTTGTTCTTCCTTCACTCAGGCTCTTTTCAGATACAATCGTTGTCCAACACTTGGACTGTAATGTCCCGGAGAGGCAATAGTAATAAATTAACGTTTACTGAGTGCTGCTGATATGATGAGCTAAGGCTTAGGTTATACACACATCCCAACACTCCTAGGAGATGCAGCCCAGGGAGGGTAAGTAGCTTGTCCAGTTTACTGCAGATGAAGGAAAGTTTCGGGAAGCTGCCCAAGGTAACACAACGAGTCAGGGATGGGATTTGAGCCCAGCAGTCTGGCTCTACAGGCCACCCACTGGGGTACCCCTAGATGGGACTGCTCTGCTGAATAATGTGACAATTTTCAAAGAGCCTCAGGTCACTTGGGTTATAATCTCAGCTCTGTTTTGGACTTTCTGGGTGAGCTCCGGAGAATCACCCAGCTCTTCTGGGCCTTAGTGAAACAAGAGTGCTTCTCTGGGTCACCTTGAAGATTCACGCTGGCTGGGTGATTCTAAAAACCCTCTTTCTTCTTCCCTCCACCAGTTAAAATCTTCCTCTCCTAGCCCATCTTCCCATTCTTGACATAGAACACCGGTGGTATTTGGGGAGAAAGGATAGTTTCCTGGTACAAAGAAAACTTCAATGCCTACTCCCTCTCAGGGAAGAGGTGAACAGCTGGTTTGCTACTGGTGTCAACTCTTGAAATATGCTTATTACAAATATGGGTGCCCCTGATCAGCAAAGAAACTCTATGGTTCCAGCCAGCATCAGAAGGTGGTTCATAAGTGTTATTCTCTCATGAGCTATGGGAATTAATAGGGAACTTGATATCATTTAACAGCCTCTCCAAGGGCAAGACAGTTGATTGTTGCTATTTTAGTTTCTTCCTGGTGTCGGATAATATTAACTAGTTAACATCTGACATCCTAAGTCTTTGTACTGCACTTAAAATTTCCTTTAAGGGACAATCAAACAAAGAGGGTCACAGAGTTTCAGCTTGTTGGCTGTGGAATGTGATTTAGCCACCAGAGTGGCCAGATGACGGCAGCGTGACATCTGTCTCAGCTGGCCTGTGGCCCAAACAGAAAGGAGCGATAGTCTTGGCCTAAGAACCTGTTTTCCCTTATAAAAGGTAAATATCTTATGGGTAACATACCAAGGTGGTATTCATGAGTTGCTCCCACCAGTATGGAGTTATACAATTCTTAATAGAGAAACTGTAATTTAAGAGCAGCTTTTCTTAGAGGGAGCAAGTGAATTTCTCATTTTCTCATTTTTCTTTCTGGCAAAAGTGCTTAAAAATATCCAGTACCCAATATCTCCCCTCCCTTTCCATCCTCTTTTAAGTCCACTCCCATGGAGCTTTCTCCTCCTCAACCCCGTGAAATCCTTCTTCTCAAGGACACTAGCAACCTCCGTGCTGTCAAATCTCACTGTCCATTCTCTCTCCTGCTTTGCCTGACCTGTCAGCACCACTGACCTTCTGGGGGCCTGGATGGATTCCCCACGTGCTGGGTCTGGGGTGTGCTGTACAGAGAGGAACACTGAGCCTGGAGGATTCACCACTTTGGCAGCAAGCGGAAGGAGCCTGCCGTTTGGGGAGAGACGTTACTCCACGCTGAAAACTGCTTGCTGTGAACACGACCCTGAGAAACAGCCTTGGTAAAGAGCAGTGAGGCCACACAGTCTCAGTCCACCTGGCAAGAGTATGCAGGGATACCCAGGGCCCAGGGCCATTCGCCTCTGCCAGCAGCGTGTCCCAAAGGCCATCATTCTCCAGTTCTCAAACATCAGGTCTCCAGCCTAGCCCTGACTACTGATCATCAGCAAATATCCCATCATTAACCTACACCTTATCACGTGATGTATGTAACCAACGTGCTGATCATCTCCCATGGGGTGAGCCTGGAAGTAGCCTCCTTTAACCTCCACGGCCTCCCAGGAAGGGCAATATTTCCCAGCTCATACAGGCTACTAATTCAATCAGTGAACAGTCAGTGGTGGAGCTGAGAGTCCCAGCTGGGTCTGCCTGGTTCCAGAGCCTATTGTCTTGATGCCTCTCACACTTCCCGACTCAGTATGCCGCGTTGCATGAAGTGCACACACGGGAGGGGATGAGGGAAGAGGCATGGACCAAGGATCACACATTGAGGGACCTTGAAGAAGCCAAGAGGTGAACTTTTTACAAGAGGGACGGTGAGCATCAGGACACAAGAGCTTAGGTAGATAAAGTCTGAGGTGGGGCCAGCGCCTGACTCCTCACGTAGAAAAGGCATTAGTGGTGGAAGCTCCTCGTCTTCTCTGACTACTAGACTGTCAGTCAGAGCCGGGTTTTCAGATTAGCTGATTGATAGCTTGTCCACGTCATAAGACACAGAGAACTTGAGGCGATGTCTTTCCAGAGGTGGAGGGGACGTAAGGGAACGTGGGGCTGCAGGACCGGCTGGCTGGGAGTGGAGGTGACCGAGGGAAGGAGGCTGATGATGCAGTGCTGGTCTCTGGAGTCGGGCAGACCCGGTTCAAACCCCCAGGCCATCACCTCTTAGCTCTTTGGAGAACCCTTTCACATCCCAGACTCTACATCTTTCTCATTTATGAAATAGGCATTGTGATACCCGTGTCTCAGGTTTTTGCAGGAATTGAATGAGCTAAAGCACTGCCTCAGGTGTACAGATTTGAATGTGGTTGAAAAAGAGATCATTACACTTTCAACTCAAAAGTTAGCGTCATGTGGAGCAACTAAACCCATGCGCCACAACTACTGAGCCCACGCGCCTAGAGCCTGTGCTCCCAACAAGAGAAGCCACCGCAATGAGAAGCCCGCACACAGCAATGAAGAGTAGCCCCCGCTTGCCACAACTAGAGAAAGCCTGCGTGCGGCAGTGAAGACCCAACACAGCCAAAAATAAAATAAAATAAAATAAATAAATTTATTAAAAAAAAAAAAAAGAAAGATAGCATCATGTACTCAACTTACATTCTTACTGCATTGTGTTCTTCACCTCACCCTGGATTTCATCCTATCCTGAATCTCTACTTTCTAGGGCTGGGGTCTATCGTTTTTGTGTGTGTGTTATGGACCCCTGGCAGTTTGATGAGGCCTATGGGCCCTTATCATAGTAATGTTTTTAAATCCAGAAAATAAAATAAAAATACACAGGATTGCAGAAGAAACAAATCCTATTGAAATTCAGTTGTACTGGTTTCTTATTGCTGCTGTAGCAAATTAGCACAAACTCGACGGCTTAAAATAGCACACATTCGTCTTGCAGTTTTGGAGGACAAAAAACCAAAATGGGTCAGCTGCGTCCCTTCTGGAGCTTCTAGGGCAGAATGCTTCCTGGATGGTTCCAGCTTCTAGAAGCCTTCTGCCTTCTTTGGCTCCTGGCTATTTCCTCCGTCTTGAGAGCCAGCAATTGCCTCCCTCTGACCTCTGCTTCTGCTGTCACATCTCCCCTCTGACTCTGATCTCCTGCCTTCCTTTTATAGGGAGATTTGTGGTTATGTGGGGCCCACCTGAATAATCCAGGATCATCTTCCCATCTCAAGATCCTTAATTTATATCTTCAAAGGTCTTTTACTCTATAAGGAAACATCTTGTAGGTTTCTGGGATTAGGACATGGACATTTTGGGGAGGCCATTCTCTTGCCTCCACAACAGTTAACAAAACATTTTTATTATCTGGTAATACATAAGCTTCTTTACTGATGCATTAAGTAGCCAGCTCTGGTGGCAGGTCTA
Organism: Balaenoptera ricei; assembly: GCF_028023285.1. Taxonomy (NCBI): domain Eukaryota; kingdom Metazoa; phylum Chordata; class Mammalia; order Artiodactyla; family Balaenopteridae; genus Balaenoptera; species Balaenoptera ricei. Next base: position 26,350,418 of record NC_082640.1, read on the forward strand.
ATAAGTACTGTGATTTCAAAACTGCCATGAGGGTAAAGGATCGGATATCTGTAGCAACTGCACTGCGGTAGGAAAACCCCTGCTTATGCTGTTGGTGAGCCCCGGGCACTGTGAAAATCGCTGTGGTTTGTTGTCTACAGTTAGAATGGCAAGGATGTTAACTTCAGTTAAAGCTCAGTGAAGACGAGGATGTGATTTTTTTGCCTTTCAAGTTCATGGACGCTCAGAACTCTGTCCCTAGGCAGTCTGCGGGCCCCAGATTAAGGAACTCTGCTCCAGAAGGCGTCTCAGAGATGAAGTGGGCCTGGCGGGTAGGGGAGCACCGGTGACAGGCCAGGCTTATCGACAGTGGGAACCGAGATGTTTGTAATTATGGTTACCAAGGGGGAAAGGGGTGGGGGAGGGATCAGTTAGGAGGTTGGGAGTAACACATACACACTATTATATATAAAATAGATAACCGACTAGGTCCTCCTGTATAGCACAGGGAACTCTACTAAATATTTTGTAATAACCTGTAAGGGAAAAGAATCTGAAAAAGAACAGATATATAACCTAATCAGTGTGCTGTACACCTGAAAGTAACACAACATTGTAAATCAACTATACTACAAGAAAAAAATTTTAAAAAATCAGGAAGTGTTTGTAGATCGCACCTAAAACCTGCCTGCTTCCAATAGCCTTTGACAAAATATCCCTTGTCACCTGACACATCGGAAGCTTTCAGTTGATTGCACCTGTTGTTCTTTCTAGACTGAGTTGCAAGGTCAGGAGCGACAGGGGAGAAGGGGGAAAAATGAAGAAGACAGTCATCACCACACCGACACTAAGCCAGGGCTGGCCCTGACACGGCCTCCGAACCCAGAGGTGGCTGCAGCTTTGGCCTAGTGCACTGATTTTGGTGCTTTGCTGTGGCTCACTGTCTCCCCCACTTCCCGTCCTGTGAGCACCATCCAGAGCCAAAGATAGAGGTGGGGCTGTTGGCCTTGTCATTGTCACCTTATGACGATGATGAAGGAGTAGGGGTGAGTGCACAGTGACAGGGTCACCTGAGCGCACCAGGCTGAGACAGGTTCAAACTCAAATGTCAGTTTTGTGTCCATATTGTCTCTGAGTTATTAAAAACCTTCATTGACATTATTCTTAATAGTTGTCTAATATTCCAGTTACGTATGTAACATAACTTACTTAATGATTCCTCTACTATGAAAAATTTAGTTTGATTTCTGTTTTTCCTAATATAAATGGCCCTGAGCTAAACATCAAGCTTTCTCTGTATTATAGAAGACTTCTTTAACTAAAAATCCTAGAATTGGAATTACTATATTGAATGATGTAAACATGCCAATGCACTGCAAAATTGTTCTAGGAAATGATAAATGTTAATTTACATTCTTACAGCGGAGGCTTGTTTTACCCTGTCCTCATCAGCATGATGCTCATTTGTTCATTTGTGTCACGTGTTCATCATTTAACACGGGACACGGAGATCTTCTTTCCCAAACACGTCACCCCACCCCCAAATCTGAGAGCCAGGTTGTGATTCAGACCCTATTGTTAATTTGAATTTCCACTTAGGGCATTGGAACCTCTAATATTTCATATGATGAAAAATTACTTTTCCCTCCATGAAGAATGTGACAGTGACCACAAGGACATAGGACGATCCTATCATATTGGGATACCATCCTATCTTCCTTCTTCCTCTCTTCATGTCTTGGCCTCCCTCTCTTCTTTGAGCAACTTGTGTTGTTCTAAGATCGTTGATGGCTTTCACCAGTAGCCCCTTGATGTATTGTGGGCAGACTGGAGTTACTTTTTGGGGGTCAGCATTTGACAGTATTTACAACATGTCTTCTTGGAACTGCTTTCCTCTCTTCTGTGATGTGAGGCCCTGCTGTTATCCTGACAGCTCGGACTTTACTCCGTGACCCCTGTGGAGTTCTCCAACCCTATAAGGTGGTGCTCTCCCATCACGATCCCCCGGGCAGCCCCACCTGTCCCCAAGGCTCAGCTATGATCTTGGTGCAAAATCTGTAACTAAATCTACATTTTGCCACTGAGCTCCAGGCCTGCTTGTTTATTAACCTAGTAGATACTTCCACCTGGATATGCTAAAGGGCCTTTAAACTCAGTATGTCCAAAATGGAAATGATTATTCCTTGACCTCACAAACCTTCTTGCTCCTCTCCTGTGTCCTCCATATCGCTTGATAGTACTGTTGACCCTTTAGTTCTTTAAGCTAGAAAATGAGGGTCTTTAAATCCTCACCGTGCATACCCCGTATCGCACAGACAAAGGCTTGCTGGTCTTTTTGTCTCCAAGCATCCTTCAGCTTAGCCAGAATGGCCTTCCTAAATTGGACAAGAGTTTATAATTCTCCTCTGCTGAAGATCCTTCAATAGCCACCCAGCTTGCCAGGATGAAGTTAGAAATCCTTAGTTTACTTGGTGGTAACTTAGTCTCTGCTAACTCTCCAGTTTTGCTGGTTTAATAGGCAAATCCTCTCGCACAAGGACTTGCATGGATTCAAATTGTTTTTTATTTGAGATTTGTCATCACCTTCTCCCCTGTTTCTGATGACAAATTCCTAGGGGACGAGCACTGTTCTTTATGGGAGTTTCGTCTCTAGGTTTTCCTCAAACTCTTTTCTGTCTGTGGTCACAATCCTGGGCTCATGCAATGTCACGGCCACACACGAGAGGGAAGCATTGGTTAAACTGTGTTGAGAAGCCCATGTCAGCTTGACTCTACCTTGGAAGTTGATTTTGCTTTGTTTCAGCAAATAATGGTGATCAAGATCACGGTAGAGTGAATGCATTTTATCTCTCAGAGCATGAGGGTTGCATAATGTCATTATTTGTCTTGACAGGAGGCTCCCTTAACCTTCCCAGAGGGGCACATGAGTCAGAGGGGGTGGTGTCCACCAACCCTTCAACCCTATGAGGGATGACGCCGAAGTTCTCTTTGCAAAGTGGGCCAGGATCACTTTCCTGGAGTCCAACTGAAATCCTTCTGACTGAAATAAGCTCTTCTGATCCTGTCCCAAGTGGGGATGAATAACAGATTGGGGGACCATATAAGAAAACCTCAAATATTTAAAATGATTAATTGCCAACATTACATCTCGGTTTATTTCAGGATGAAAATTTTCAATTTGTTCGAACTCTTTTTTCCTCACAGGATGCTCTGAGTTCTGCCTTTGGCTGTGGCATAAGAATTTGCTAATAAGGATTCTGATCATGAATCCAAGGTAGAGCACGGATAGATCAGTGTCTCACTGAGGAATACTTAGAGCCACTCACATCCTTGGAGGAGCTCAACGTTTTGGAAATACCTGTTGTCTTTACCTGTGGAGAACGAAGGGCACGTTCCCTCTGCAGGCTCCAGGGGAGACTCCTTCCTGCCTCTTCCAGCTTCTGCTGGTTCCAGGGGTTCCTGGGCTTGGGGCTGCAACCCTCCCATCTCTGCCCCCATCTTCACCCTACCTCCTCTTCTCTCTATGTCTTCCCCTTTTCTGTCTCTTATAAGGACACTTATCCTTGGATTTGGGGCCCACCTGGATAATGAAGGATGATCTCATCTCAAGATCCTTAACGTAATTACACCCGCAGAGACCCTTTACCCAAATATCTCATTTATAGGGTGAGCATATCTTTTGGGGGCCACCATTCAATCCACCCTAAGGCCTCTTCATTTTTCAGCAGGGAGCTCTTGTGTTATATCTTCTCTGAAGACTTTTATATGTGTTTTTATGTATGAGGATGGATTTATAGTCACGACTGATAATACTTCCATATGTGCCCTGCAAAGCTGGATGTTGCAGAGTTTAGTGGTTCTCAGCCTCAAGTACCATCATTATTCAAATCTAAGATGTTGACAGTTGTAAGATGCACTATTGCTTTATGTGCTACCTAAGAAAGAAAAAACTCTGTCTGTTAAATGATGACCTACTGTCAAGTTTAAGATGCACCTTGATTTCATTTTATGTGAAAGAATGTGCAACTAATGAAATGCAGCATAACCTATAAAAAGTCAATGTGAATCATGAAAGTTTTAAACATTAGGATAAAGAATGTCTAAAGTAACAGTGGTTGTTTTGCCAGGAGAGGAAACTTCTCAGAGTAGGTATATTCAAATATCTTAGTAGATTTCCTGTAAAAGCCTGGTTAGATGGTGGTTTTGTCAAGCTTTGGGATCTATACCAATTACCTGGAGGTGCTTATTAAGTATATGGATTCCTGGTCTCACCTCCATTGATACATTGTGTATAATACAGTTACCCCAGTAATACACTATACATCACTGCATAATGCTGATGCAGGAAGTTTGGGATAGAACCCCCAAATCTGCATTTTTAACAGGCAACCCTGAGATTCTGAAAGGGGTTATCTAGGAACAACTCTTGGAGGAATATGGGATCAGATTGATGCTTTTTAGTTCCAAGTATTCAAACTTTGGACTAACACTTTTCAACAATAAAAAGGAACATGTTGGTACATGAAGCAACATGGATGAGTCTCAAAAATATTTTGGTAAATGAAAAAAGAAGATAAAAGACTACACATTGTATGATTCCATTTATATGAAATTTGTGGAAGAGGCAAAACTCTTTAGACAGAAAGGAGGTTAGAGGTTGCTTAGAACTGGGGTTTGGGAGCAATAATTGCCTTCCAATGGGCACAGGGGAACTTTTGGGGGGTGTTGGAAGTGTTCTGAAACAGGATTGTGGCGATGATTGCAAAACTCTATAAATTTACTGAAAATCATTGGACTGTACATTTAGAATGAGTGAATTTCATGATATGTAAAGTATACCTCAATAAAACTGATGAAAAATATCAATAAATATAGCTATTGCTATTACTATTTCTCTCATTCCACGATTGGTCTAACCTTCCTGGGCCTGAAAACCAGGAACAGTGATGGCCATAGGTGCAAGCAGCTGCCCTGCAGGCTCTGCTCTTAGTCTGGATAGGTGCTCTTGGGGTGGAGCAAAAGACCAGGGTCTCCTCAAGTCTTGAGTGTGTCTCCTGATTACGCTTTTTGGACTCTGGGCGCCTCTGCTCTTTCCACAGTTCATGGATTGTATAAGGTCTGGGGGCGGAGCAAATTTAGGATGCTGAAATCAGCTAGATTTTTGGTGTCAAAGGGGCAGTTCCATTGCCTGAAGTTGGAGTGTCTTTATTTGGGGCTGATCCCCCAGCAACTAGTACAAATTCCCTGATGTGGATTCTTAGGAAGATCTGGGTTAAGAAGGTGGGCTCCTAGACCAGCCCAAAGTCTGCACGTTAGAAAAGCCAGATTTTCAATCTGTTGGGCTCCCTTGGCCAAGTGTGTTATAACCAACAGATAACAGAGTCAAATGCACTCAAATTCCTGATATTTTTCCATGGCATAATCCATGTGTAATCCTTGGTCTTCTAGGTCATGGTTTGGGAGGTTTACCTCTGGACAAGGGGCTTCAAGATCCAGCAATAATTACTCCTGTGTCCCTGTTTCAAAGAAGGTTGCCATTTTAGAACCAGGGCAAGATTTGAGGATATAGTCCTGCAAAAGCAAATTTCAAAACTCTTAAGCTTGTTCTTACGTGCATGACTTAAAAAAAAAAAATTAGGAACAGTGTTTTCCATGTAGGAGAGACTCTGTAAATATTTGCTGAACTGAATTCTAGTTACAACACTTTCTGCAGCCCCACCTTTGCCAATCCCAACGTTTAGTAAAAGTGGCCCAAATCGTGTTAGTGCTACAGAATTTTTGCATTTCCCCAGGAGGAAGTTTTAACATCTCTAGTTACACATTCAGTGGACATTCTTACACTTACATAATCCAGTGTTCTGTCCCATTTGCATGGAGTACACAAGAAGACTATATCTGACCAACAGGTAATGTTTACATAAAATGTTAAAAGTGCTTAGAGAGGCTCCTATGGACACATTCCCCGAGGACGTTTCTCTTCTACACTAATCCTCATTAGAGCATTCATGTTCACCAAGCGTGATCATCCAAAAATGTTTCTATACCATTAACTCCAACCTCCCTCTTTCAAAAATGTTGCTGACTCACAGTGAACAAAGCTGTTTGATATAGCACAATAGGACTGCTAAGAATACATCCCCTGCTTTGCCTGCACAGGTTCTGAGCCTCGCAGTTTCTCTCTTTTGGTACCACTGGATGGAAGGAAGCTCACGAAATGAGGGCTTTTATTTTTAAAATCATTCTATTTCTTACAGCTCTCTTCCAGTGTTTCCATGGCTGGTGTCCAGCTTCACAGGAGGCGGAGGTGAGGCCACAGACCAAGGGTCTCTTGGTGCACTTATGTTTTTAAGGCTTATCATAAGGTGTGTCTGCATTTGGCATGGAAACCAGATGAGATAAAGGCAAATAATAAATGGCATTCCTAGAAGTAGCAAACATTACCCCGAAAATGGCATGGGGAAGGGGTGCACTGCCTATAGAGATGTATTTAGATAACTGAGGGTCAGAAACGGTAGACCTCTGATGAGCAAATATTTGCTGTTCTCTCTACAGGGGCACGTCTCTTTTACAAATGGGTGAGGAGAAATAAAAGCAATTATTTACTTGTGGCACAAGAGAATGCTTGCTTATAACTCAAGATGTCCTCTTCTCTCCCTCCCTTCCTCTTGTCCCCTTCTTCATTCTGGAAAGCATTTCTTGTTAAGATAAATAATACGAAAATTTACCTGCTTTTGCCACTCTTAGTCAACATAGAATTGGCAGTTCCAGCTAAAATAAGAAAACAAACAAAAAAGAAATACTCTACATCAAAATAAGTAAAATTACCTCTGTTCTGAGATGACATGATCATGTGTGTAGAAATCCGTAGAGATAAAACAAAAAACGTTAGACTAATAAACAATTTCAGCAAAGGCGTAGGATACAATATCAACACAGAAAAATCAGTTACATTTCTATACCTTAACGATGAACCGTCTGAGAAGAAAATTTAAAAAGCAATTCCATTTAAAACATTACAAAAAATACTTAGAAATAACTTAACCAAAAAGGCAAAAGAAATGTGATAAATGGAATATTGCCTGCCATATCAGTAAACAAAGAAAGTCACAGTCATCAGTGATTGCAGCCACAGCCTATGGTGAGCTGGTGAGCCCTGAGGGAACTCAGGGAGGAAACAGAATACCTGCCATCTAGCAGTCATCAGACTGCAGCCACTCCGTAAGGTGAGCCCTGAGCAAACTCAGGATGTGAAAACACAGGATACTGGTCCCAGAAGCTGAGGTGCATAGCAAAGGAGTGATTTCAGTGAGCCTAGACTCTTGCATCTTCCCATACATAGAAAAGTGCTAAATTCCTTAATTTGAGATAATCTGGTTTTTGTTAATTAACAATTATTTTGATATTCAGACTACCTGCCCTTTGTTGCAAAACTTCTATATAACCTGGCTTCCCCCTGCTTCCTTGGAACAGTTCTCTCAGGGTTACTTGAGATGCTGTCTCCCGGGCTTGAAGTCCTAAAAATTTCTGCTGACTAAAACATAACTCTCAACTTTTAGGTTGTGAATAATTTTTTAGTTGACAAATGTATAACTAAAAATTGTTTGAAGAAAGTAAAGACACAGATATTGGAAAGACAACCATGTTCGTGAATGAAAGACTTAATATTAGGATGACAATATGAACCAAAGTGATCTACACATTCCATTGAACTTTATATATAGCCTAACATCATTGTTTTGCAGAAGTAGAAAATCTCACCCTAAAATTCATACGGAATCTCGAGGGACCCTGAATAGACAAAGCAATCTTGAAAAGAAAGAAACAAGTCTTGGAAAAGAAAAAGTAAAGTAAAAAGAGAGAACAGATTTGGGTTTCTCACAATTCCAGATTTCATAACTTACTACAAAGCTACTATCATCAAAATAGTGTGGGTAATGGCATAAAGACAGATATAAAGACCAGTGAAATAGAACAGAATACAAAAATAAACTCAAATATAGTTAATGTTGTTTGACAAGGTTGCCAAGATCATTTATGGGAAAAGTGCAGTCCTTTCAACAAACAATGCTGAGGAAACTACATATCAACGTGCAAAAGAAGGAAGTTAGACCTCTACCTTACACACACACATGTACATGCACACACGTACATGCACACGCACACACACAGGCACGTACTGTATTTTAGATACAGAACCAAGTCTTGGCGGTCCCCCTGATCATCAGGGACTGGATCCACAAAGACACTCATTGTCCCAGGTCCTTTGGTCTATTTAGGTCTGGCTGCTCTGCATGATGGTCAATCCAGCTCCAGAGGGAAAAGAGATGGTTACTGTTTTGAGGTCTCAACATCTAAATGTTGATATAAAAGAGAAAGAAGGGGGGATTTCCCTGGTGGCACAGTGGTTAAGAATCTGCCTGCCAATGCAAGGGACACAGGTTTGAGCAGCAAGAGAAAAACGAGTCACATACAAGGAAAACCCTATCAGGCTATCAGCTGATTTTTCTGTAGAAACTATGTAGGCAGAAGGGTGTGGCATGATGTATTTAAAGTGCTGAAAGGGAAAACCCTACAACCTAGAATAATGGGGAATATACCCAATATTTTATAATAACTTTATATGGAGTATAATCTATAAAAATAACAAATCACTCTGTTGTACATCTGAAATAATATAATATTGTAAGTCAGCTATATTTCCATGAAAAAGATAAGGATGTTTGTTTTTCCTGATCATTAAAGTCATACATGCAAATTACAGAAATCTGGGGGAAAAAAGGAAAGGATAGAGAATAAAGATAACCTGTAACTAGCCCATTACATTGAACGTTTGGTACATTTTCCTTCATGATTTTCCTTTACAAATGTGTGAGTTTGTATTTTATTTACAAATCAATACCCAGGGCTGTGGTGCCCAGTATGTGGTTTGAACTGCTCACTCACTCTCCAGGGAGGATCTCCGAGACCAAATCCCTGTAATCCCCCTCCTCTTCTGTGTCCCTCCTTGGGGCACAAGTTCTGATCTGATTGCTTTTCTTCCCTTCACACCCAACTCTATGTGGATGTTTCTTTACAGCCTTGGCTGTGTAAGAACCTTCCTGCTGGTCCCCAGTGTGTTTTCAGTGATAATCGCTCCATATGTAGATGTAACCTTGATGTGCTCATGGGGGAGGTGAGTTCAGCATCCTCTTGCTCTGCCACCTGGATCTCCTCTTCAAGACAGTGGTTTTAAAACTCATTGTGTACTAAGTTTAATACCTGTGATTGTTCAGGAACAGTTTCTGCCAATTTAATTTCTTCCTTTCATGGACCATGTTTTCCTCTTTCTTTCCTTTCTTTCTTTCTTTCTTTCTTTCTTTCTTTCTTTCTTTCTTTCTTTCCTTCCTTCCTTCCTTCCTTCCTTCCTTCTTTCCTTCCTTCCCTCCTTCCTTCCCTTCCTTCCTTCCATCTTTTTCTCTCTCTCTCCCTCCCTCCCTTCTTCTTCCTTCCTTCCCCTTTCTTTCTCCCTCCCTCCTTTCCTTCCTTCCTTCCTTTCTGTCTCGTATGCCGTGTGTGTGTGTGTGTGTGTGTGTGTGTGTGTGTGTGTGTATGTGTCTCTGTTTGTGTGTTTACAATTGGGCACCTGAAACAACAAGAAAATACCCACTCATTGAAGATTTGTTCCATGCCATGACTGTCCTTCCTAATTAGCTTGGTATGCTCCTAGTCTTGGGATCAGCCCAGCAGGAAAGCTAAAGGGCTACTCAGTTCTTTTCTGACTCTGCATTTTGCCTGGTATCTGTGTAGCTTTTTGATTCTCCTGAATACATGAATGCCTTACTATCCCCCAAATCCACACCCCAGTTCTACTCAGGGTTTTATGTGGTCTATGCTATGTCTCCTCCCTTAATCCCTTTTCCCTGGCATCTGTGCATATATAATCCCCCTGCAGTTGTAATGAACCATTCCAGCTGCCCTTCAGTCTAAGCTTAGGGTTAGGTGAAGCAGACACCAGTCTTTAGACAGCCCCCAAATAGGTTGTGACATTGCAAATAAGGTTTTCTGTGATCATTCTGGTCTAAGGGATGTGACTGGGAGCTGAGCTGCTGTTCTTTACAGATCAAGACTGCAATGCACCAGGCAGGAGGAGGGTACAGGTGAGTAAAAGCACCATGAAATGTCCTACCACTCTGTTCTGGATTTTTCCTAATTGGGTGTTCACTTTGTTGCTCTAGGTTTTTGTTTGACTGTTTTCCAGAACACCTATGAGGTTTTATGGCAAGTTTCTGTTTTTTTCCTTATGTTTCCATGGGAGAATTCAGCACTTCCTACCTCACAATTTAGCTGACATTAATCTACATGTTAAATTTTAATTGGCTTCACAACATTCCCTTGTATCAATGTTTCACGATTTCCCTAATTCCTCCCAATTTTATTATAATTTAACTTGTTTACAGGTTGTTCTTTTATGAATAATGTTGAGCAAGATAATAAATTATATAAAGTATCATTTACATCATGACAATTTTCAGAAGTTCTCTAACTAGGTAAAAGGTATGAACAAAGATTCTGCTTGCATACAGCACACAGTAAAAACTATTAATAATTAACCTCCCGTAAGCACTTTGCTAGAATGTCTGATTTTGGTATCATTTTCAGGATTTCATCCCCATCTGTAAGCAAAATAATTTTGCTGGTGGGAAATGTCAAAAGGCAAATTTATTTTCATTTGAAGTCTTCATTCTTTATTAAGTGCTAACATTTTGAAAAATGCTTATTAGTCACTCCTTTAAGTTGTGTGATTGTGTGTGTTTGTGTGTGTGTGCTGTAATATAGTTAATTGTTTCAATTGATGTTTGGTCAAGATTGGGCTTCATAATTAGAAAAACAAAAAAGATTGGTATGTGGAGGTTTCTAGTCTTAACATATGGTCAATAATTGTTCAGCAAATCCCATGCAATAATTTACAGTAATGTAAGTGGATCCAGAATTGTAAATTTACTTATTAAAAATATGAGGTAAAATATTTCCAAGCAATTAGTGATTTATTTATCATTATACGATACTTAATATTATTCTGAAAAAAACCCCAAACAAGTTAATTACCTTCAAATATTCCTTACTCCATGGCTACTGATTTAATCATGCTCCTCCTGCAATATTTCTGCTAACATTGGACAGTACAGTTGGGGTGTTACCTTCCTGTTATTCATAGCCTGTGAGGGCAGAAGAAAAAATCAGAGTCTGCTTAGTCAGAGGAGCAACAGGCAATGGACCCCAAATGCCAGTGTCTGGAACTTAATGATGGCCACTTCGTTCCCGTTCTGGGATTTGGAACCTATGCCCCTGAGGAGGTAACAGTTGTGGGTTGGGGTTAGGGTTAGAAAAGAAAATGGATGTAACGTGAGTGGAAGCGGACTTAGGTTGTCAAGTCATTGAGTTCTTGTGCGACTCTGGGAGGGTCACTTGGTTCTACTAACCAGGCTACAACCATCCCCTATGAAAGGAGAGAAAGCATTCAGTATTCCCTCGGCATCAGGGTCTGAAGCTGTGGTCACCTACCGATTTTTCTGGGTTTCCCTCCAGTTTCCGTCTCTTTCCCAGCTTGGCAGAAGAGGTGAAACTCAGCCATCAAGAACACTGTCAGCTGTTTTGCTCTGAGGGTGATTGCAATGGTGTGGTTTCTCTGTATGCTTCATTCATTCAAGAACTCTTTCCTCTTTCCGAAAAGAAGTATTTGAGGTAAAAGGTCCTGAGATGAGGTGAATGAAAAATAATGGGAGAGAATTGCTCTTCTGCTGTGTTGTGCCTGCTAGGTGCCAGGCGAGAAATGCTCCGCCTGTGTTTTGCCTTGTTTTTCTGTTTCTGCTTGGAAACTTATTCTAATGGAATATATAATATCACTTGAGGGGATAAGCTACAGTCTTATAGGGCAAGGTTTCAATTCTTGTTTTTTTGTAATATATTTTTTTATTAAACTATAATCTTCAGTGCTTGGGTGTAAGAGGGGCAAAAGGGACAATTTGCTAGACTGGAAGCCAGAAAGTTTGCTGTCCATCTTGTCTTTGGAGTATATAGTTGTATGACAAAGAACTGGTCCTTAAACTTTGAGTCTCACCTTTCTCATCTATAAAACAGAAGGAAATATTCAGAGACACTTTGGAGATTGAAGACAGGACATGTTTATTTATTTATTTATTTTAAATTAATTAATTAATTAATTTTTGGCTGCGTTGGGTCTTCTTTGCTTCGCGTGGGCTTTCTCTAGTCGTGGCGAGTGGTGGCTTCTCTTGTTGCAGAGCACGGGGTCTAGGCACACTGGCTGCAGTAGTTGTGGCACGCAGGCTTCAGTAGTTGTGGCACGTGGGCTTCAGTAGTTGTGGCCCACGGGCTCTAGAGCGCAGGTTCAGTAGTTGTGGTACACAGGCTTAGTTGCTCCACGGCATGTGGGAACTTCCCGGATCAGGGCTCCAACCCGTGTCCCCTGCATTGGCAGGCGGATTCTTAACCACTGCTCCATGAGGGAAGCCCCACGGCATGTTTAATTTGCAGCGTAAAGTGGGATGAGGGGAGGGAAGGGTCCAGGCTATTCCTGAAGCTTACTGGTTAATTCCTGGGTACATTTCCGAATGCCCGTGCATTTAAGGAAAACCAGGACTAGACCCAACAAAGGGCAGTTAGACCAAGTATCTACCTCCTTGAAAAAGAAAAGATTCTGAATCACAGAAACGGAATATTATTCCGCCTTATAAAAGAAGTTATCCTGCCATTTGCAACAACATGGATGAACCCAGAGAACATTAAGCTAAGTGAGATAAGCCAGACATAGAAAGACAAATACTGCATGATCTCTTTATGGGTAGAATCTTAAAAAATCAAACTCATAGAAGCAGAAAAATCAAACTCATAGAAGCATAGAGGCATGGTGACCAGAAGCTGGGGACATGGCTGGGAAAAATGTAAAGATGTTGGTCAAAGGATACAAACCTTCAGTTATAAGATGAATAAGTTCTTGAGACCTAATGTACAACATGGTGACTATAGTTAATAATAATGGGTTATATTTTTGAGATTTGCTAAGAGAGTAGATCTTAAGTGTTCTCACCACACCCAAAAGTTAGCTATGTGAGGAGATGGATCTGTTAACTAGCTTGATTGTGGTAAATCATTTCACAATAGATACTTATATGAAAACATCACTTTGCACACCTTGAATAGATACAGTTTTTATTTGGTGTATTCTGTGTGGCTACACTGGTAGACAGAGGACTCTTAGAAGTGTTCACCTGGTTTCTTGATGCTTTGTACCATGAACCTTATACCTTTGTTGACTTTGCTTAAAATATCTCACTGTATAAATCATATCCATGACTACAACTTTATGCTCAGTCTTATGAGTTCCTCCAGCAAATCACTGAAACTGGAGGTGGTCTTGGGGACCTCTGATGCCAGTGATGAACCAGTGATTGCCTGGGACTGAAGGACTTCCTGGATGTCCAACTTTAATTACTTACCAGGAACATTCAGGGAAACTGTTATGGGTTCATCACCACACATGCAGAACTAACCAAGGGCATGAAGAAAAGTTGATTCTTGGGAAGATCAAAGCTTGCGTCTTAGCAATCTCTTAATCCTGTGGGTATCCAACTACTACCTTTGTTGCTTATGTAGGTTCCTAAGAGTGAAGCTCTGGAGGTCACCAAATTTGCTATTGATGTTGGGTTCCGCCATATTGACTGTGCTCATTTGTACCAAAATGAAGAGCAGGTTGGACAGGCCATTCGCAGCAAGATTGCAGATGGCACTGTGAAGAGAGAAGACATATTCTACACTTCAAAGGTGCTGTGTGTGTTGTGTGAGTGTGCACATGTGTGCAACATGATTGTGCACAGGTGACAATTATATAATAGGACCAGTAGTTGTTTGGTGAACTGTGCTTATTGGTACAACTTTTTTCACACATATTTGTACATTAAATCTGGTATCCAGAAAGAAAATGAGAGTGATGATGGCTTTCTCATCATTGCTGTGTTCAAATTTTAATTTTAAGGTAAAGTCACTTTACTTCTCTGAGCCTAGACCAGAGCTGTGTGATTTCATATGGGCTAATGAATCAGACAGAACTGTGATCAGATTATAGCTTTCCTTATCATCTAGGGGACTTTCTAAAATTTCTTCAAATTCTAAATCTCAGTTCTTACGTCCATCAGTGAGAGAGAGCAATAGGAGAGGCAGTTTGTATATTACACAAGATCTAGCAAAAGTGTCTTGAATTATGTTCTGCTCATATTAATATGTTCAAAGCACTTTCCCTACAGTTATGTAAACAAACAGATACTAATTCCTGAGAGGACTGATTCTTTGATAGAATTAGATTAAGTTGTGAACTGCTTTTAAACTCTATCAAACATAATTCGGATGATGAGTATGGTAATTATTTGATAATACTCTTTATTTCTTGGATCATTTCTTTTTATTGTGAATGATGTACTGATGATAAAATCAATCAAATAATAAAGTTTACTTCAGTTGGTTAGATCAAAAATGGAACTGAAAAAGAAACAGAGTGGTTTTCCTCTGTGGTCATCTGTTTCTAATCAGGAAAAATGTCTAATTTTTAGGTGAAAGAAGAAAAACAAAATTACCTAAGGCATTAATTTAACATAGCTCCCATTCTTTAACCTCTGCAGCTTTGGTCCACTTTCCTTCGACCAGAGTTGGTTCAACCAGCCTTGGATAAGTCACTGAAAAATCTTCAACTGGATTATGTTGATCTCTATATTATTCATTTGCCAACGGCTTTGAAGGTTTGCGATTTGTGTGATCACATCTATTTTATTTCTTGTGTGAGAATATCTATCAACTTGCATGGATGGTTGAATTCAGATTTTTCTTAGTAAGATGTAGGGATGATTACACTAGAGTAGAAGTCCCAAAATCATACTTTCTGATTATCTTTTTACTGGGTTTCTTTGAATCCTTAATTTCCTTTCCATGCCTCCAAGAGAAAAGAGTTCAACAATCTCACATCCTCTGCCTCAAAAACTTGAGGAAATAAAAATAGAGGCGTTCAACACAGGGTCCCGAGCCTCTTGGGGATTTCATGAACACACCGTTTGGTGCAGCAGTGGTGAGCAATGAAGCTGCCTTACACTTGAACATGATAAGTTTATCTCTTCTTTCACCCTTTCAAATTGACCGGAGTTGGTGGTGCTCTCTCTGGGTGGGTCTAAACCTAGCAGCCTTTATAGGGACTTGGGAGACCTTGCCTACACCATTGGCTTTCTTCACAATGAGTTTTGTAGACTGCACTTAGCCATTAAGAACTGCATTATATAGAACTCTTGATTTGAAGTTACAGAAATCTACTCAAGCTACCCTATGCAAAAGAGTTTATTGGACTATGTAGACGGGAAGTCCCAGCCATGGATAGATTTAAGGATTTGCAGTACTCTTCAGAAATGTCTCCTTCTTTTTCTGTCCCTTTACTTTGTAGTACTCTTGGTTTGCTTTATTTTTACCTCAACATTTTCCTTCAGTGGCAAATTAACCTTGATCAGTTCAAGGCTCATGGTCATTAACATTTGAGAGCATGTCTGGATCTTCCACATTCCATATTAACCTAAAAAGAGCCTTGCTGATTCATGTGACTGCCCTAGGGCTATCAGATGTTCAGAGGGAAAAGGAAATCTGATTGTCAGGCTTAAGTCAAGATTGCACTTTTTTTCTGGAAATAAAGCCATGTAACTTATTGCCATTCTTTGCATAAGTCACTCTGAGTCCCCTTTGGGACCTAGGAAAATTCTATTTATTAAAACATATAGTAAGTGTAAGAGATCTAGAATGTTGCTACACCTACCTCATGGATGTTTAGTGTCCTGGTCCTAGATGTGCCTGGCAGCCTGGTTAAGTGTGGGGAAATTATTTAGTGACATCTTTAAAATGACTGCTTCTATCCTATTCCAGCCAGGGGAGGCACTTTTTCCCAAAGATGAAAATGGAAAAATGATATTTGACACAGTGGATCTCTGTCGCACGTGGGAGGTGAGTCTGTGGAGGAGAGAGCCCAGGAGAGGAAGCCAGGAGAGGGGGAACCCCCTTCATTTCTTCCACCTGTGAGAATGGGCTGTGGACCATCAGATTCAGCAGTTCATGAACTTTAAAGGGCTGTTATGCTGGGGTGGTGTGGACGAAATCATTGCTGAAATGTTCACAGAGAGGAATGGAGAAGAATTTGGGACAATGAAGATAGCATCTCTTTCCTTCAGTGTGATATATCTTCTTCTGGGTTTTTCTAAGGAGGAGACAGTAATTCTTCTTCTTCTTATTTTTTAATAAATTTATTTATTTATTTATGGCTGCGTTTGGTCTTCACTGCGGTGTGCAGGCTTCTCATTGTGGTGGCTTCTCTTGTTGCAGAGCATGGGCTCTAGGCACGTGGGCTTCAGTAGTTGTGGCTCGCAGGCTCTGTGCCTCTCGCAGTAGAGCACAGGCTCAGTAGTTGTGGCACACGGGCTTAGTTGCTCCGTGGCATGTGGGATCTTCCCGGACCAGGGCTTAAACCCATGTCCCCTGCATTGGCAGGAGGATTCTTAACCACTGCGCCACCAGGGAAGTCCCGTAATTCTTATTCTTGTGTCACAACCTTCTTCCCCTTTTTTCTTCTTGATAATCCATGCTAATTCTTGACAGGTGACCGTGTTAGCATTTTTCAGCATTTATTCTTGCTCTATAGCCCATTGCAAATCATGTTCACCACCCCTTCCTCCCCAGGCCCTGGAGAAGTGTAAGGATGCAGGATTGGCCAAGTCCATCGGGGTGTCCAACTTTAACCGCAAACAGCTGGAGAAGATCCTGAACAAGCCGGGGCTCAAGTACAAGCCCGTCTGCAACCAGGTGAGCAGCCTCCATTTCCTCTCCTTTCTGCTCTTCATAACCTCCTTCCTGCAGTAGAGCCAGATGTCTATTTGTCTTCCCCTCATATTCATCCTACCTTTGTGGGACAGAAGATTCTAGAGAGCAGAGCCTCTGCCTGGAAGGGTGTGAATAGAACCCAGAATGTTTTCTCTGTGTGATAAAGTCTTGGTGGAAAAGATGGGGAGGGCTTCCTGCTAAATTGTGGGTAGGAATTTAGGGAAGGTAAAGGAGATAAAGGAGGGTTAGAATAGTTACCCAGAACTTAGAGGAAAGTGGCATTTCCCTGAGCTGTAAAGGATGACCAGAAATCGGATGGTCAAAGTGCCTTGGAGGGAACTGTGTACAGGTAGGAAGGCCATGAAAACACGGAATGAGAAGCAAATAAAGAGTGAAAATGAGATCTCATTGAGGTTTTAAGAGTTTGTGTGGGGTTCAGATGCCTGAGTCCTTAGTCTTAGCGTCTCTGCTTTTAGAGATCTTCAACAGGAAGCATAGTACAGAAAAATTTGCTGGAGACTATGAAAGTCATCCAGGTTAGAGGGTGAAGTTAACGTCTTATGGTGATACTAACAGTAGGTGAAATAGTCACTCAGGAATTAGAGCAGACCTTGTGATTTACTCGGTCTTGGTATGGTTCTCCCATTGATTTCTACCTTAAAATTAAATGTTTAAACACATTTTTTCTCTGTTTGATCCTGTGCTCATATATTTTTTGTTGTATTTTTACTTTTTTGTGGTGAGAAAACTTAATAAGAGATTCATCTTCTTAAATTTTAAGTATACAATACTATACAATACAATGCAATACAATATTGTTAACTGCAGGGACAACGCCGTACAGCAGATCTCTAGAATTTATTCATCTTGAGTACTAGACTTCACACCCATGTTTAGAAACTTCCGATTTCTCCTTGCTCCCAGACCCTGACAACCATCACTCTACTCTTTAATTCTATGAGTTTGACCAGTTTAGATATTAATATTTGTTTTTCTGTGACTGTTGTATTTCATATAATGTAATGTTCACAAGTACAACCTAAGTCAAGGAGTAAGAGTCTTCTACAGAAAAAGTAGCTTGTAAAATTCAAGATTTATATATATCTATATACAGCATCAGCATTTTCAATTATAAAAGTTTAAAAATTAATGTGATTTTAGCATTAATTTTGCCTCCAAGTTTTCATTGTGAAAATTTTCAGATATTAGCAAAGTTAAGGGTATGATAGAGAACATCCATTTTCCCTCTTGTATGCAAAATTCTTCACGTTTTGCCACATTGCCAGATGTATATATATATATATATATATGTATATATATTTATGTATGTAATATTTTGTTGACTTGAATCTCATTGTAATTCACATGTCACTTTGAGACATGTTTCTCAAGCTCTTTTAACCTAGCATGGTGGTCACTCAATCATTTTTTTTAACCATGATATCCAGACATGTTTTTGACAAATATAATAGATTTATCAGACTATCATCTTGTGATGTTAGTTAATTTGTTTCTCTATTCTCAATTCCTGTAAATGAGTAGATAGATCTGAACTCCTTACTACCTTAAGGTTAAACATTTTGACAAGAACACATCCTTTGCATGCTGTGCCCTTCAAATGCACTCCAGCAGGAAGCACATGATGACAGGTTGTCCCACTGTGAATGATGGTACTTTTGTTCTCCTGGTAAAGCTAGTGGTAGCTAGATTTTTTGTTTGGAAATGTGTATTTTCCCTGTTGAAATTACCTAGTCATCTGGGGAAGTTAGATTCTCCCCAAATTTTCACATAATGGTTGAGAATCCATCAACGACTTTCACCTGAATTAGTTATTTCATTGGGATGTTTTTCAATATTTTCAACTTAAATACTCGTTTTGATCTTCTTACCTGACATTTTATTGCAAAAATAAAATTCTGTTATTAAGTCAGCATAAAATACCTTATTCCTATAAGACAGGGTAAAAACTTAACTCCTTCCTCTTAATTCTCAGTTTCTGAGAAAGGATTTATTGTAATAATCACCATCAGTGGAGGCAAATATTTTTGTTCTTTCTCTCTCTCTCATCACTTGGGACTCAGGGATTTTTATTTACCCTCAGTGTTACATTTGCTTTTATTCATTATTCCTTTTGATGCTCAAATCTACCCAAATGTCACCAGTGGGATCCCCATCAAACTGGTTCTTTTAGTGCTTCAGACATTTCTTCATGAGTCTTGGAGCAAATTCTTTGCAAAATTTGATGTCCAAGACTCAAACAGTTGTTTTCCTGTCTCAGATCTGGAATTAGGCGTGTCTCCTGGTAGTGTATTTAGTAATTGAGATCTGGTCCCTAGAGTTGCTTGTTCTCAGGAATGTCATTATTTTTTACCTTTTCAGGGACAGAGATATAAAATGTATTTTAAAAAAAAATCATTACTTGACGTTGATAATTCCAGTTTAAATTTAATGTTACACAGTTTTTTTCTTTAGATTTTTTTAACTTCTAACATTTCTCTGTCATATTTACATTACCATTTCATATAATCTGAAACTCTTCTATGTTGGCCTTCTACAGGTGGAATGTCATCCTTATCTCAATCAGAGCAAACTGTTGGACTTCTGCAAGTCAAACGATATTGTTCTTGTTGCCTATGGTGCTCTGGGATCCCAACGATTAAAAGATTGGTAATGAACCCTAATGAAGACAATGGAAAGTTTACCTAAAATTCAGTTTTTGATGAAATATTTTTAGTCATACCGTACTCAGTGCTCTGGAGATAACTCTCAACTTGCTTGGGGCAGAGAGGGGAGGGATGGAAGGAATCCTTCTCTTTTGTATTCCCATCACCCAGCCAATTTTCTTATATTATATGTGTCCTGTTGTAGATTGATCAATAACATGTGTCTGTATTAAAATCTATATATAATCCCCAGGTTGAGACCTAAGACATAAGCTTAAATCATGATTTACTTATTTATTACCTAAGGAACACATTACTAGTAATAGACTCTCCAAGCTTCACTTACCTTATGTATAAAATCAGGATAATAACATATAACTCCCAGGTCTATCATGATCCAAAAAATTACAATTTGAACCATTCTTGTAAACATCTGTAGAAGTATTGCACACTGTAAGTAATGATGAAATGAATAGTTCTCATTTTGAGACTACTCAATTTTTATCAATACCCGAGAAAATTAAACTAAAAAGTATCCCAGTCTTTTCCTTCTCTTGCTCCTTTCATGCTCTTGTACTTACTTTGGGGCTGTGATTGGAGAATTAAAAACAGCCACTGAGATGTAAAACAGAAAAAAACCATGATTGTGGAGGCATTGATCTCAACTCAGTCATGCATCCAAATGACCTGGAGAGCTTTGTAAACACAGATTGCCAGGTGCCACAATTGAGTTTCTGATTCAGTTTGTCTGCAGTTAAGCCATGGAATTTGCATTTCTAACAAGGTCCCAGGTGATACTGATGCTGTTGGTCCATGGACCACATTTTGAGAAGCAGTGGTCTAGAGTGGACCTACTTTACTTGGTCTGTTTGGGAAGCCTCCTAACAAACTGAATACTCAGTCTCAGATAGTCAGCATTTCTGAATTTCCTTCCAGGGTGAACCCGAGCTACCCAGTTCTCTTGGAGGACCCAGTTCTTTGTGCCATTGCAAAAAAGCACAAGCAAACCGCAGCGCTGATAGCCCTTCGCTACCAGATGCAACGTGGGGTTGTGGTCCTGGCCAAGAGTTACAATAAGAAGCGGATCAAAGAGAACATGCAGGTGATGAGTGGGGCTGTGGGCATAGGGGGTCTAAATAATATCCTTCACGAGGGTCATTCTTTGTCCAGCTCTCAGGACTATCTTTGGGCCAAGATGAGTTACCTGTTATTTGTTGTGCATGTATGCCTTATGTATATTCCTAATGGTTTTCTCCTCCTACTGTGGCGACAGGAGAGGTGGCATGGCTGGATAGGATTAAGATTGGACAGAAAATGGAGATTTTAGTTCCAGCATTACATCTGCAATTTATTCTGTCACCCTGCAAGTGATATCTTATTTTCTTTATTCTCAGTTGACGAAATTGAATTGTGATTTTCCTAGACAGTTGGGCTGCTATAACAAAATACCACAGATTGGGTGGCTTAGAAACAACTGAAATTTGTTTCTCACTGTTCTGAAAGCTGGAGGTCTGAGATCAGGGTGCCCGTGTGGTGGCGTGAGGGCCCTCTTCCAGGTCACAGGCTTCTCCTTGTATCTTAATGTAGTGGGGGGCAACGGAGCTCTCAGAGTCTCTTATATGATATATGATATTATTTAAATCTCATTCATGAAGCCTTCACCATCATGACCTAATCACCACTCCAAGGTCCCACTTTCTAATATCATTACAGTAGGAGTGAGTTTTCCAGCATACGAACTTGGGGAGCACACAGATTACAGCAGTGATCTTCAACCTCCATGTCATCATGGTTTTATTTTGCATTCCTCTGAATAGTAACGTTGTTTCATTTTCATACTTCTAATCTCCCTGAGTTTCTGCCTTTGTGAAGTTCCTGTTCAAGACTTTGTCCATTTTTATTAGGTTGTCTGTCTTTTGATTTATATGTATGAGACGATTATTATACTGTTAGCCATAGCTGTACAGCAAACTCCCCCCCATTAAGGGGTTTAATGCAGAAATCATTTATGCATCTCATGATTCTGTGGTATGACAATTAGCCTGCACTCATATAGGCTGTTCTCTTCTTGGCTGGGCCGTCTCATGTATTTGCAGTCAAATGCAGAGCAGCTAGGCAGTGCTGCTTTAGCAGGTGGATTTGGCTGTTGTCAGAGGAGCCAGCCCTCTTCTCCATATGGTTTTTCATGTATAGTCGGCTAGACTGTGGCCACTAACCTGGTCTTCATCTCAGCACAATGGTATGATACCAAGGCAATGAGTGGGAAAAAAAAATCCTTGTCATGTCTAGGCTCAGAACTGACTCGCCACTTTTTCTGGCAAATTTCATTGTCCAGTGTAAGTTACAGGTCAGGCCAATTCAAGGGGCAGGGAAATATTACCCTGAAAATTTGTTTTTGTCTTTCCATTCAAATTTAGCCCTGTAATACACCTGGAACTGATTTTCTAATATGACATGAAAATGGATATATATACATATACTTAAATAGAAACCTAAATGTCCATATTTTCCCACAGATTTTCATTGTCAACTCTGTCATGTATCAAGTGTCCATAAGTACATTTCTGGCCTCTTTCTTCTAGTTAGCTATTTACTTTGCTGCACTGTCTTATTGTGGTGGAAAATAAGTCTTGCTTTAAAGAACGGTACATTTTTCTTCTTTAAGGATGTCTTGGCTGCTCTTGACTAGCTGTTCTTTTATATAAAATTTAGTATCACTCTACCAACTTCTACAAAAGAAAAAATCTTTAAGTCTTTGGTTCATGTTGCATTGAAACACTAGATCACTTTAGAGAAAACTGATTTCTTTTCAAGATTGAGATTTCTATTCCATGACTATGATATGAATTTCTAATTATTTAGGTGTTCTTTAATATTTTAAATACATTTCATAACTTTCTTTACAAGGCATTTACATAATCTTTTTTGTTCAATTTATTCATAGAGAATGAGTAAGTTTGATATGGGCTTCTCGGATAGGTTTTCACGGAGGGGGGTGGGTTCCTCCTTCCAATACTTGCTTAAGCTCAAAGCTGTGTCATACTTAGGGGTGTTGGGAAGGAAAAATCAGTGTAATGTTTGGTCAAGTACGAGTATTTTGTCCAGGTTGTCCAACTGCCCCTTTGTTTGGAAAAAGAAGATTTTTGTTTGTTTGTTTTCTGTCACAAGTAATTCACTTAGAAAGATTTGGGATTGATGCCTTGCAAGCTGTGTGAGCGTGTGTGAGCGTGTGTGAGCGTGTGTGTGTGTGTGTGTGTGTGTGTGTGTGTGAAATGGAGCAGAAAAGGAGAGGGAGTGGGAAAGAGAGGTGGAGAACCCCACAGAAGGGTTCCCAGGCTGGTTCACTTGGAAGCTGAGGACAGGCAAGTCTTCCCTGCACTCTATTCTTGCGTCCATCCAGCTGGAAAGTCCTCCAGTTCCCAGGGGGAGGCCAACTCCTTGGGGGAGAGGTTAATGTGATTCTTCCCTTCCTTCCAGGTTCTCAATTTTGAATTGACTCCAGAAGACATGAAAGCAATTGATGGCCTCAACAGTAATGTACGATATTATGATTTACTCTTGTAAGTGACTTGTATATATTTCAGACACATTGTTTTCTTTCTTTTTTTTTATTGGAGTATAATTGCTTCACAACGTTGTGTTAGTTTCTGCTGTACAAAGAAGTGAATCTGCTATATGTATACATATATCCCCTTACAGATGAACCTATTTGCAGGGTAGGAATAGAGAGACAGACGTAGAGAACGGACTTGTGGACACGGGGGTTGGGGGTGGAGGGGTGGGGTGAATTGGGAGATTTCGATTGACATATATACACTACCATGTGTAAAATAGACAGCTAGTGGGAACCTGCTGTATAGCACAGGGAGCTCAGTTTGGTGCTCTGTGATGACCTAGATGGGTGGGATGGGGGTGGTGGGAGGGAGGTCCACACACATTGTTTTCTGTAGCATGCAGGTCAGCAGAGAAACTGAGCTTCCCTAACCAGGAAGGCAGGCCTGATTTCCAGTGTAGGAGTAAACCAGGGCTTCCTGTAGACCTCAGACCAGAGGTTTCTTCCAGGGCTCAGTCTCTGACCTAACAGAAATGTTAGCAGGGCCCAGGACAACTCATAAGTAAAATCACCAAAGTTCACATTGTGGTGAATTCACTACTTTATGCCCCTCATCTCTGTGCCTGGTGTACTTCCTCTCAGGGCTGACGTACCCATTAGATACAGAAGGCACAGTGCCTACAGCCCACTATTCTTTTAGGGACCTAGGAAAATGTTTCACCTTTATTTTTTTTAAATCAGGGGAAAATGATTTGTATTAGTAATGACTATGTAACAGTGAATCCAGCCTGGATACATTCATTTTTATCCTAACACAATTGTAAAATGTCATGTTAATATTTTTATGGAGGAGGAGCCCATAAAGGCCAATGTGCGTCGGTGCTGTGAAGGTACAGTGGGGCATGCTTCCACCCCCTCCCCTAAATGTCTGGTGGCTTTTCTCCCTAATGTGCATTTCTTTCCCAAGACATCATCCATTTCTTCCAAATTTATCTCTTCATTGGACCTTTTTCCCTATTACAACTCCATTTCCTCATCCTTGTAATCTCACCAAACTGAATTACAGTTAGGTCATGAACTTAACTGACCCTCCAGTGAGTGACTGCTGTGTCCTTAGCAGGATACATCCAGATAAGATCGTGTGGGTCTCTCTGGTTTCTTGATTTAAGACTTAGCTCAGTGTTGCCTTTGTCCATCAGGAGTCCACCCCCTGGGGAGCCCCTACCTCCTCGACTTTGACTTAATTCACAAACATAGAATTCCATGTTCAATTACAGCAGGAGGATATCAGGACTGAAGGGAAAGAAGACTAATCAAACAGAGAAATTTGGAAGGGAATTTAGAGAGAAGGGAATACAAATTATTGATAAAGATCTAGTTTCAAATGAAAGATGTCAAAACTCTTTCTCTTGTTTGTAAAGCTATATCATGATTCTGAGAAAGGATATTATAAATGAAAAAAAGGTGGAAAGTTACTTTTCTGTACTCAAATCTTTGAAGTATACTTCTGTGTTCTCCTTATTAGGCTGTGACTATCTAGACTTACTCATATTTGTGGACTTAGGTCAACAGCATGGCTCCTGGCACATGGAATTGCTCAGAATGCACTCTTTAATGAATTGAATTGAAAAAGACAAACTTAGAAAGAAAAGTAAAAACATGGAATAAAAGGAAAACAGCAGTAATACTAATTCCTTGATAACCAGTGTTTTAATACATTATAAATTAAGAAAATAGTAATCCCTTTTTATCAGTATAGTTACTTATGTGTACATGATATCTCAAGAGATTAGAAGTTTTTTAACAGAGTGGCCTTTATTTTGGGGGGTGCTCCCTGTTTATGTGTTGGATGGATGTGTGAAAAAGATCAACAAAATTCTTACTGTGATTACTGTCATCATCCAGGGCCAAATGTTCCACCTGGGGCTGAAGTGACCTTAGCATTTCATCTATAGTTCTTAGACCTTCTTAGAAATTGTAATTCCAACCAAGGTAGATATCACTGTGGCTTTTATGCTGCATGTGAATGTGGGAACTGGATATGAAGATGCAGTTGACATATGGACCGAGAGCCTGCATATATGTATGTTGTAAATGAGTTGGTTGTAAATTTAGAGTTTTAGAGCATCCTAACTGCATCCACAGAGGAACACTCTCCTTGACAAGTGTGAGACAGAGTTAATAAAATTAATATCCCTCCTTCTCTTTCAGCATTGCTGATCACCCTGACTATCCATTTTCTGAAGAATATTGATTATGAGTGATCCGCCATGGTTGTATCAGAATTTATTGATTCTAGGGGTGTGGTGAGAATTGCTATAATCACTGGAGCTAATTAAAATCTGTGTCTGTAGTTTAAGGCTTCTTGCATGTTTTGGTGTATGTGAAATAATAAAGATTTCAAAGTAAGGATACTCGGGAGGGGGATCAAAAGGCAGAGTCGGGGGACCTTGAACTCACCTTCCTCCATGAAGACATCAAAACTACCACTACATATAGAGTAACTCTCACTGCAAACAACTTGAAGAGTAGCAGAATGGCTCTCTACAACCCAAGCTATCAAGAAAGAACCTCACAGAGCCTAGTAGGTGGGCAGGAGAAGCAATCCATTCAGGACCCACACCCCGAGCAGGTGACCCAGAGGAGTATAAACAGGCTCAGGGATCCTCCTAAAGAACGAGGGGTACAAGACCCATGTTAGGCACCCCAGGTCTGAGGACTGGCACTGGGAAGACGAGCCCCCTTGGCTGGTTTGAAAACCAGTGGGGCTTACCAGAGAGTTGTAAGAAACCAAGACTCCATTCTTCAAGAGCGTGTGCATACACTTGATTGCTTTCAGTCCCAACACAGAGACAGCAGATTGGATTCTGCTTGATGCTCTGGCCAGTCTGCCAGGACTACCTCAGTGCATGCCAAAAGCCTCCTGCTCCATCCCCTCCTGCTCTGGCACTGGTCCCTGCTAAGGCAGAGACAGCCATCACATGCACAGGGAGAAAGTGGTGGCAACTCAGAAGTGTGTCTCCAGCCCCTTGGGCCCTAGCCCTACCCCCAATAGGTCACCAATTGCCATTGAGCCTAGAAGAAGCCTCAGCTCACACCTAACTCTGGCTCTAGTCCCTCTGACTCCAGCTCTATCTCCCACCAAAACAGCAGCTGCCAGCTCACCTAGGGAGAAGACATGGCCTGTGCCCACTTTAGATCCAGCTCTCCCACCAATGCCATTGGTCACAGGCAGACCACATAGAGATGCTCCCACACAAGGACACACCTTTAGACTCTGGAATAGGTAACTGTTTGCCTAATCTCATAGAGACAAACAGAAAAGACCAAACAAATTAGAAGAAAAACACACATGTTCCAAATGAAATAACAAGATAAAACCTCAGGGGAAAAAACCCTATCAAAAGAGAGATAAATAATTTACCTGATTAAAAACTCAAAGCAATAGTAATAAAAATGCTCACTGAATGTGGTAAGATAGTAGAGGAACACAGCGAGAACCTCAAAGAACTAGAAAATATGAAACAGATCCAATCAGAGCTGAAGGATACAGTAACTGAAATACAAAATACACCAGAAGGAATTAACAACAGGCTAGGTGATACAGAAGAATGCTTTCACAACCTGGAAGACAGAATAGTGGAAATCACTCAATCAGAACAGCAATAAAGAATAAATTATTTTTCATAAGAACAGTTTAAGGGACCTCTAGGATAACATCAAGTGCACTAACACTTGCATTATAGGGGTCCTAGAAAGAGAAGAAAAGAGAGAAAGAGGCAGAAAATATATTGGATGAAATTATGGCAGAAAAGTTCCCAAATCTGAGAAGGGAAAAGATATCCAGGTGCAGGAATCACAGAGAGTCCCAAATGAGATGAAACCAAAGAGGCCCACACCCAGACATATTATAATTAAAATGGCAAAAGTTAAAAATAGAGAATTCTAAAGGCAGCAAGAGAAAAACAATGAATCACATACCAGGAAAACCACATCAAGTTATCAGCTGATTTTTCAGTAGAAATATTGCAGGCCAGAAGGGAGTGGCATGATATATTTAAAGTGCTGAAAGGAAAAAAAAACCCTATGATCGAGGACAGTCTACTCAGCAAGATTATCATTCAGAATTGAAGGAGAGCTAAAGAGTTTCCCAGACAAGCAACAACTGAGTTTATCACCACTAAACTGACCCTACAAGAAATATTAGTGTCTCCCTTAAGTGAAAAAGAAAAGGCTATAACAAGAAATAAGAAAATATAAAAAGGGAAAAATCCCACTAGTAAAGCCAAGTGCATAGTAAAGGTGGTGCATCAACCACTTAAATAAACTAGTACAAACGTAAAAGACTAAATTAAATAGTTAAGGGATAGACATGAAGATGTAAAATATGACATCAAAAACACAAAATGTCAGGACGGAGAGGGTAAAATGTAGATCTTTTAGAATGTGTTAGAGCTTAAATGATATCAGTATAAAACAAGTAGATATAGGTATAGGTTGACATATATAAACTTCATGGTAATCATACATCAAAAACCTACAGTAGATACACAAAAATTAAAGAGAAAGTAACCCAAATATAACACAAATAAAGTTATCAAAAGATAACAGACTAAAAGAAGAAAAAGACAAGAAAAACTACAAAAACAACCAGAAAACAAGTAACAAAATGGCAATAAGTACAGTACTATCAGTCACTTTAAATGTCAATGGACTCAATCCTCCAATCAAAAGACATAGAGTGGCTGATTGGGTAAAGAAATAAGAACAGTATACATGCTGCCTTCAAGAGCCTCACTCCAGAGCTAAAGACAGGCACAGAATGAAAGTCAGGGGATGGAAAATATCCTCCATGCAAATGGAGGCAAAACAAAAACAAAAACCTGTTCTAGTAATACCCATATCAGACAAAGTAGACTTTAAAACAAAGTCCATAATAAAAAACAAATAAGGGCATTACATAATGATAAAGGTGTCAATCGAAGAAGAGTCTATAACATTTGTGAACAAATATGCATTTAATTTAGAAGTACCTACATATATAAATCAAATATTAACAGACCTAAATAGAGAAATTGACAGGAATACAATAATAGTAGGGGACTTTAACACTCCACTTACATCAAAGGTTAGATAATCCAGACAGAAAATCAATAAGGAAAAACTGGACTTAAATGATACATTAGACCAGTTGAACTTAACAGATATTTAAAGGACATTCCGTTCAAAAACAGCAGAAAACAAATTCTTTGCAAGTGCACACGGAACATTCTCCAAGATAGATCACATTCTAGGCCACAAAAGAAGTCTCAGTAAATGTAAGATGATGGGAATTGTATCAAGAGGCTTTTCTGATCACAACATGAAATTAGAAATCAATTATAGAAAGTAAAATTAAACAAACAATAAGTGGAGACTAAGCAATATGCTACTAAAAAACCAATGGTTATTGAAGAAATCAAAGAGGAAATAAAAAAATCCCTTGAGACAAATGAAAATGGACACACAATTTCCAAAATCACAGCTTAGCATTTTGTTGACATCACTGTACATGTTAAATTTTATTTGGCTTCATAACATTCCATTGTATCAATGTTTCATGATTTCCCTAACTCCTCCCAAATTTATTATAATTTAACTTGTTTACAGGTTTTTCCTTTATGGATAATGTTGAGCAAGATAATAAGTTATATAAAATATTTATCATTTGGGGGGAGTTACATTGTGATAGTTCTTTAAAAGTTATACACTGGGTGAAAGATATAACCCCTCCAACAGTCTGTTTGCATACTGCAAAAACTATCAATAATTAACCTCCACTAAGCACCTTGCCAGCATGTCTTTTTTTGTTACCCTTTTCAGGATTGCACCCTTGTCAGGACTGGATATTCTTATTATAAAGCAAAGAAGAATAAATGAAATAATTTTTTTCTGATTGTAAAGGTAAAAAAGCAAATTTTCTTTCATTTTGAAGGTTTATTTCTTTACTAAAGGTTAATATTTTGAAAAACGCTCATTAATCATTCCTTTAAATTGTGTGTGTATGTGTGTGTGTGTGTGTGTGTGTGTGGTGTAGTGTAGTGTAAGATAGCTAAGTGTTTCAAACGATGTTTGGTCAAGAAGGGGCTTCATCATTGGAAAAACAAGAAAGATATTGGTATGTGGAGGTTTCTAGTCCAGCATATGGTTAATAATTGTTCAACATTCTCTTATAATAATTTACAATAATGTAAGTGTATCTGGAATTTAAAATTTACTCATTAAAAATATGAGTTAAAATTTTGCAAAAAATTAATGATGTCTTTATTATTTTATAACACTTTAATTAAGACCACTCTGATAGAAGTACAACCAAGTTAACTGGCTTCAATTCTCTTCTTACTCCATGGGTACTGCTTTAACCCTGCTTCTCCTCCAATGTATTTCCTAATAGCTGGTCAGTACAGTTGGGGTGTTACCTTCCTGTTATTCATTACCTCTGAGGGCAGAAGAAAAAATCAGTGTCTGCTTAGTCAGAGGAGCAACAGGTAATGGTTCCAAACGCCAGTGTTTGGAACTTAATGATGGTCATGTCATTCCTGTATGGAATTTGACACCTATGCACCTGAGGAGGTAACAATAGTAGTCTGGGGTTGAGGATTCAAAAGAAAATAGACTTAATATGAGTGGAAACCAGTGTGGGTTGTCAAGCCATTGAGTTCCTGTGTGACTCTGGGAGGCCCATTTTGTTCTACTAACCAGGCTAGAACCATCCCCTATGAAAGGGGAGAAAGTATTCAGTCTTCACTCCACATCAGGGCCTGATCATACAGTCACCTACCGATTATTCTGGGTTTCCCCCCGGTTTGCATCTCTTTCCCAGCTTGGCAGAAGAGGTGAGACTCAGCTGTCAAGGACACTGTCAGTTGCTTTGCTTAGAGATTGATTGTAATGGGAGTGGTTTCTCTGTATATTTCATCAATTCAAGATTCCTTTCCTCCTTCCAGGAAGACATAACCCAAAGAAATAGTTGATGTAAAAGGTCCTGAAGATGAGGTGCTGGGAAAATGATAGGAGAGAATTGCTGGGCATCTATGGGGTAGCCTGCTGAGTGCCGGGTGAGAAATACTCCACCTGTGTTTTGCCTTGTACTGTTGTTACTGCTTGGAAACTTATCTTGAATAGAAAATATAATATCATTTGTAGGAATAAGCCACAATCTTATAGGGCAAGGTCTTAGTTCTTGGTTCTTGTTACTGTATTTTGATTGAAACATAATTTAATTGCTTGGACATAAGAGAGGCTAGTGCACAAGTCTCTAGACTGGAAGTCAGAAAGTTTGCTGTTCATCTTGTCTTTAGTGTATGTAGTTGTATGACAAAGGACTGGTCCTTAAACTTTGAGTCTCACTTTTCTCCTCTGGAAATACAGAAAGAAATATTCAGAGACTCTTTACCAAAGAAGATATTCAGATGGCAAATATGCATATGAAAATTTGCCCAACATCATTTGTCATTAGGAATAGGAAACTAAAAAAAAATAAATAAATAAGATTCTCCTACACACCTATTACAATGGCCAAATTCAAAACAGTGACAGCACCAAATGCTGACAAGGATGTGGAGCAACACGACCTTTCATTCATTGCTGCGGGGAATGCAAAATGGTACGCCTACTTTGGAGGAAAGTTTGGGGTTTCTTACAAAACTAAACATACTCTTAATTATGTGATCCAGCAACTGTGTTTTTGGGTATTTACCTAAATAAGTTGAAAGCTTATATCCACAAAAAACCTTGCACATGGATGATTATACTAGCTTTTAATAATTGCCAAGTTATATATAGAGGTTCATTGGGTATGGATACATAATTTTATCCATCAGTAGAATATTATTCAGTGATAAGAAATAAACTATCAAGACATGAAAAGACACGGAGGAAACTTAAACGCATATTGCTATGTGAAAAAAAGTGCCTTAAAAGGCTACATACTCTACGCTTCCAACCGTATGACATTCTGGAAAATGCAAAATATAGAGACAGTAAAATGATCAATGTTGCCAGGGGTTTGGAGGAAGAGAGAAAGGGAAGGATGGATAGTGGAGCATGTAGGATTTTTAGGGTGGTGAAACTATTCTGTATTATGTATACAGTAATGGTGGATACATGTCAATACACATTTTTCAGTATGCATAGAGCTGCTGTACAACAATAAGTGTGAACCGTAATGTAATCTATGCGCCCTAGTTAATAGTAATGTATCAATATTGGCTCATCTGTTGTAACAAATGTCCCACAGTAATGCAAAATGCTAATAACAGGGCAAAGTGGGGGGCGGGGAGAGGGGGTATAAGAACTTGCGGTACTTTGTATACAATTTCCCTGTCAATCTAAAACTACTCTAAAAATAGTCTATTATTAAAAATAAACAATGTATTGTCCAATTTTTATTCTTTCTAACAGTTTATTACCTTTAATTAAAAAAAAACTTTTTTGAGAGTCTAAGAGTCAGATTTTGTGATTATCTCATGACACCACCGTTAAAGGATTTGATGCACCTGTAGTCAAATTGTCAGTGTTTCTAATAGTTCTCAGGTCTATGGAGGTGAACTGGAATGGGAAATAGGCCATTCTTTGGTCATCATCTACATCTTAGCAAAGTAGGTTAGCAGGTTTCCAGGCTTATTCACATGAGACTGTGTGGAATAGTTTTGGAGAAACTCATTTTCAAAGGGGCATTTCCCTCCTAAGGAAAGTGGAATCAGACCTCAAGGAACTTTCCATTTCTGTGAATTGACTTGCTTATCTCTGCTCTTTTGTGGCAGCTCTCTTTGTCCAGATATTTCCTGCCTGCACAGCATTTAGAGATGTCAAAATTCTTTCATAACCTGCACAGCAAAGTTACTATTTCATTTCATGCTGACTTGCAGTACCACAAAGATAAAGAACAGATATTCCCTGGGCCTATAGGAAGTTTCAAGATAAAGCCTGAGATGGCATGGCTTATGAATGGCACCTATGCCCAAGGCAGACTGAAAGAATAGCTTTGTGGTTGTAGAACTGAGCCAACTGGGACAAAATTCCTAGTTCGGTGATAATTTCTGTATTTTATTCTTTGGAATCAAAGCTGTCAAAAATAGTCTTTGCCAACAAGAGCCCATGGAAATTGCAATTCCAAACACTATGGGCTTGAGATATCATGGAATTCATTCAAGAGATTCAGCTAGGATACTCCCAGTAAAATACTAAAAGGTCATACCAATATTGGCCTATTTGGAATTGATGTTAGGAAACCTGACATTTGGACTGCAATAATCCTGAATCTTAACATAAGACCTGGAACCACAAGAGTTACCACAAAACCCCAAGACATGCAGGCACAAGATTGTTTCTCAAATGAAAAATAACGATGCAAATGAGGAAATCTACCACCATGGAACAGAACCAAAAGATGTAACAAATAGGAAAAAAATCACACAAGAAGACATAAAAATAATAATGTAATATGAGCATGATGTAAAAATAATGTGGTTTGGCATTCTCAAAGGAAATTAAGAAGGGACAAACATTTATGAAAGGAGAAGAAAACTAAGTAAGTAAAAAAAAAAAAAAAAGATAGATGGGAGAAAGAACTAATTGGAAGTATTATGAAAAATAAATTATCTGAATGAAAAAAGGAAAACTTCAATAGATGCAAGAAGCAGGAGGTTAGACACAACAGCTGTTAATTTTTATTTAAATGAGTGATTGTTTTTAGCACCTATTTGATGTCTCTTTATCTGGAAGAGACAAATTCTAAACCTGAAATGAGTGAATCAATGAATTTGTCTGTTTGAATCTTCCTTTCCAGTTTAGATGCCTTTTATTTCTTTTTCTTGTCTAACTGATCTGGGTAAGACTTCCAATACTACGTTGAATAAGAGTGGTGAGAGCGAGCATCCTTGCCTTGTTCCTGATCTTAGAGGGATAGTCTTCATTTTTTCACCATTTAGTATAATGTTTGCTGTGGGTTTGTCATATATGGCCTTTATTATGTTCAGGTACATTCCTTTTATACCCATTTTATTGACAGTTTTTACTATAAATGGGTATTGAATCTTAGATGCATTTTCTGCATCTATTGAGATGAACATATGGTTTCCATCCTTCATTTTGTTAACATGGTGAATCATTGTTTTATTTGTGAATATTGAATCATCCTTGCATCCCTGGAATAAATCCCACTTGATCATGATGTATGATCCTCTTAATGTATTGTTGTATTCAGTTTGCTAACATTTTTCTGAGGATTTTTGTATCTATGTTTATCAGAGATATTGGCCTGTAATTTTCTTTTTTTTTAATGTTGTCTTTGTCTGGTCTGGTATCAGCGTAACGTTGGCCTCATAAAATGAGTTAGGAAGTGTTCCCTCTTCTTCAATTTTTTCTAAGATTGTGAGAAGGATAGGAGTTAAATATTCTTTGAATGTTTGGTAGAATTCACCTGTGAAGCTGTATGGTCCTGGATTTTTGTTTCTTGGGAGATTTTTGATTACTGTTTCGATATCTTTGCTAGTGATCAGTTTATTCAAATTTTCTATTTCTTCATAATTCAGTCTGGGAAGGTTGCGTGATTCTAAGAATTTGTGCATTTCTTCTAGGTTTTCCAGTATGTTGTCATATAACTGCTCATAATATTCTCTTATAATCCATTGAATTTCTGTGATATCTGTGGTTATTTCTCCTCTTTTTTTCTGATTTTATTTATCAGAGACTTCTCTTTTTTTCTTAGTCTAGTTAAAAGCTTGTCAATTTTGTTTATTCTTCCAAAGAACTAGCTCTTAGTCACTGATATTTCTATTGTCTTTTTAGTCTGTATTTCTCTTAGCTCTGATTTTTATTTTCTTCCTTCTACTGACTTTGGGCTTCATTTGTTCTAGTTTTTTAGTTCCTTTAGGTATAAGTTTAGTTTGTTTATTTGAGATTTTTCTTGTCTCTTGAGGTGGATCTGTATTGCCATAAACTTCCCTCCTGTTACCACTTTTGCTGCATCCCATAGATTTTGGTACACTGTATTCTCATTTTCATTTGTCTTCAGGTAATTTTTGATTTCTCTTGATTTCTTCATTGAAAAGAAGAAATCAAAACTTGTTTACTAGCATGTTGTTCAGTCTCCACATATTTGTGATTTTTCTAGCTTTCTTGTTGCAGCTGATTTCTAGCTTCAGACCATAGTTATCAGAAAAGATGCTTGATATGATTTCAATCTTCTTAAATTTATTGAAACATATTTTGTGTCCCAACATATGGTCTGTCTTTGAGAAAGTCCCATGTGCACTTGAGAAGAATGTGTATTCTGCCACATTTGGATGGAATGGTCTGTACAAATTTATCAAATCCATCTGGTCTTATGTTTAATTTAAGGCCTCTGTTTCCTTGTTGACTTTATGTCTGGATGACCTATTCATTGACATAAGTGAGGTGTTAGCTATTATTGTGCTGCCATCAATTCCTCCCTTTAGGTCTGTTAATAATTTATGTGTTTTGTTGCTCCTATGTTGGGTGCATATATATTAATCACTGTTATGTCTTTGTGATGAATTGTTCCCTTTATCATTATATAATATCCGTCTTCGTCTCTTGTTACCTTTTTTAGCTTGAGGTCTATTTTCTCTGATATGAGTACGGCTACATCTGCTTTCTTTTGGTTGCTATTTGCTTGGAGTATCATTTTCCAACCCTTCATTTTTAGCCTGTGTTTGTTTTTAGAGCTGAGGTGAGTCTCTGGGAGGCAGCATATAGTTGGGTCTGGTTTTTAATCCAGCCAGCCACTCTGTGTCTTTTGATTGGTGAATTCAATCCATTTACATTTAGGGTGATTATTGGTAGATGAGGACTTAGTAATGCCATGTTATCTTTTGTTTTCTGGTTGCTCTATATCTCCATTATTTTTTTCCTTGTGTTTCTGTCTCCCATTTTGGTTTGGTGGTTTTCTATGGTGTTTTTCAGTTTCTTTTTTTTTTTTTTTTTAATGTTTCATGTCTCTGCTCTGGGTTTATGTCTTGTGGTTACCGAGGTTTGCATACAACATCTCATAGATAAAATAGTCCTTTTCCTGCTGATAGCATCTATTTTCATTTGCCTATACAAGTTCTGTTCTTTTCCACTTCCCTTTTATGTTTTTCTTGCCTCAAATTATCCCTTTTATGTTGTGAGTTTGTTACCAGATTGAAGTAGCTATAGTTATTTTTTCTGCTTTTTCCCCCCTTTTAACCTTTATGCTATAATAAAGCATTTTAAAAAAACCTATTCTGATATAGAGTTTCAACTTTCTGATTAACTCTGTCTACTTATCACCTTGCTCAAAGTTTTGCCTTTTTGTTTCTGGTACAAGAGCTCCTTTTGACATTTCCTTGTAAAGCAGGAAAAGTTGATGCACGTCCTCAACTTTTGTTTATCTGGGAAAATCTTTATTTTGCCTTCATATCTGAATGATAACTTTGCTGGGTATTCTTGGCTGACAGTTTTTATCTTTCAGTATTTTGAAAATGTCATTCTACCCTTCTCCCTTCCCCCCAGCCTATTAAGTTTCTGTTGAGAAATCTGCTGATAGCCTAATGGAGGTTCCTTTGTAGGTTACCATCCTTTGTTCCCTGGCTGCCATTTTCTTTGTTGTTGACTTTTGACAGTTTTAATATAACCTTGGAGAAGGTCTTTTTGCAAATATAATATGGGCTGATTAACTGAGTCCCCTACTTATTTTCCCAGAGTCTTGGTGAATCCAAGAGCCTTGTAACCCCACCTACCACAACAGATTGTCGTAAATGCAGAGGGAAGAAAGAGAAAAGAAGGTGTGAAGGATTTTCAGAGGACTTGCTCCCCTTAGTGGTCAGGGGTGAAAAGTTAAGCAGTGAAGTAACATTTTTCTCATTGCTCACATGATTGATTCATATCATGGTATCAGTAGTTTTAGCTCTATAAATGACAGCCTAAGGCTTCCCTGGTGGCGCAGTGGTTGAGAATCTGTCTGACAATGCAGGGGACACGGGTTCGAGCCCTGGTCTGGGAAGATCCCACATGCTGCGGAGCAACTAGGCCCGTGAGCCACAACTACTGAGCCTAAGCGTCTGGAGCTTGTGCTCCACAACAAGAGAGGCCGCGACAGTGAGAGGCCCGTGCACTGTGATGAAGAGTGGCCCCCGCTCGCCACAACTAGGGAAAGCCCTCGCACAGAAACGAAGACCCAACATAGCCAAAAATAAATAAAAATTAAATGACAGGCTGATTGTACCCATATTAGGACAGTCAATACTCTCCAATGGAATACAGTGTCTGGGTAAATTCTGCATTTCCAGATCAGACTCAGAGCTGTCCCTGAAAGACAGATTCATGGCTGTTTTCACAGTTCGAGAAGGGTTGGTGTTTGCCATGTGGAACATCAGAGATAATTTTGTTCCCTTTCTCTAATATTTAAAACTGTGCTTGACTGTTTCCTCTTTGATTGTAATACATAATTTTGTGTATGACTTTAATTGTGGCATAGAAGAGAGGTTCAAAAACAGTGTGGTGCCAATCAGCACCTATGTGTAAGTTTTGCAAACAAAAACCAAGGGCAGATGAGCACATAAATACCTTGCCAGGGTCCTGCAGGCAACGGTCTCAGTGTTTACGGCCGCTTTTTCACGTTCAAGGTTGGATATATACTAGATATCCACTTAGAGGTAAGGACCCAAATCTTTACATAGAGGAAATAATTCTCTGAAGTCAGGGATTCTCCCTTTCTTGGTGTGGAACCATGTCCAGTAACTCAACAGTGAATTATAGTACATACCTCTTGGTCTTTTTTTTTTTTTTTTTTTTTTACAACATTTCACAACATTTACAATATTGTGTTAGTTTCAGGTGTACAGCTAAGTGAATCTGTTATACATATACATATATCCACTCTTTTTTAGATTCTTTTCCCATATAGGTTATAACAGAGTATTGAGTAGAGTTCTCTGTGCTATACAGTAGGTCCTTATTAGTTATCTATTTTATATATAATAGTGTGTATGTGTCACCTCTTGGTCTTTTAAGTGATTATATTGAGTGCTTTATCCTTTGCTGTCTCTGTAATTTGATATTGCTTACTGAATTATTTTATTTATACATAAAGAAAAAAGATAAGTATATAATTTTAAATACATATGTAAATGATCATATATTTGCTTTTTTGTTGAATTTTTTTCTTTTTGCCCTTTTTGTCCCCCATGCCCTCTTTTTCCCCCTTCACTCGTTTCAGCAACACTTCACAATAATGAATGTTAACAGCTTAATATGCACTTCCTATATTTTCTCCAGGCTTATATAATATATACCTATATATACATTTATATACACAAACATATATGTATGTATATATGTACACATATACAACATATGGAAATTATTTGTCATGTTTTAACAAAACCAGATCCTGTGTTCAGCACATGGAAATTCCTCCAAGTGCATTAGCAGAGCAAATACTACATGGAGTGAAGTCACTGTAATTATTTACTGATTTTCTTATGGGTGAGTGTTCACTTGGTTCTGGGTGTTGGCACTAAATATGGTTATGTAAAATATCCTTATACATGTGCCATTACACAGGTGCTTTCATTTCTGGGGATCAGGATTTATGAGTTAAAGGGTATATGAAATTTTAGTTTCAATAGTTGTTGGCAGATTGCTTTTCACATTTAATTTCACATACCTAGCTACAATATACGAAATTACTTTCTTATCCACACCGCTACCCAATAGATACCATGACTCATTTAAATTTTGCCAGTCAGGTGGCTATAAACTGAAATCTCTTTTGTTACTTTAACTTGCTTTTCCCTAACGACTAGTGAATCTTTTACTATGCTCGTGGACATTTGGGTTTGTATTATTATTTGCAATTTATCTTCATAGCCTCAGTCAAATTTTTATAAATTACTTGTCTTTTGCTATATCAGCTCCCTGTTATCTAGTTTATAAATATTTTCCAAATTTATCATTTTCTTATTAACTCTGTTAAAAGTTTGGATTTTTATATAGCCAAATATGTTTATTTCTCCTTTCATAGCATTTGATTTTCTTGTCTATTTAACAAGCTCTTCTCTCAGACAAGATTATGTCTTGAAGTTTCTTGTATTTTTCTCCTCATTTTTCACACTTTATGTCACTTACATATTTGGAATTTATGTACAGTTGACCCTTGAACAACACAGGTTTGAACCATGTGAGGCCAAGTGGCTTTTTTTCAGTAAATATGTACCACACTAGTAATCCACGGTTGGTTGAATCTACAGAGGCAGAACTGCGGATATAAAAGGGAGACTGCAAAGTTATATGTGGATTTTCAACAGTGCTTGGGTTGGCGCCCCTAACCCCTGCATTGTTGGAGGGTTAACTGTATATATATGGTGTATTTGTCTTCTATTCCATCAATGACAAAAGTCTTTAGTATATTCTAGTAAATTTTTTTTACTAGAATCTCTGTATTTGTTAATATATTTGCATCCTCCAAGATGCTTTTACTATAGTCAATTCTAAACTATGTATATTTTCACAGTAACATCTTTTTATTATCAGATATTAATGAAATGATATTAGTATTTTGCAACACAAGAATTAGTAGGTTTTTTTTTGAAAATTAAATTTATTTCTATCTTACCAGATCTTAGAGTAAAACAATACTTTCAAAGATCAACCCAAAGAATTTATAGAGTGTCTTCAGGAAAAATGGCATAATTGGAAGCACCAGGAATCCATCTCTCTACCTTGACAAAAAATTATATTGGTAGAATCTGTCTGAAGTAAATATTTTGGAACTCTAGAGTCTATTTGAAGGCTTGCTGCATCCAGAGCAAAGCTTGGCTGGTAAATTGCGGTTAGTACCGGTCAGTTACAGCCCTCAGGGTGGTGTTTACCCACTGCCCACCTTCCAGACCTGGGGCAGGCAGCTGTGAGGAAGGAAACCCGAGGTTCTGGTGTGGTTTGCTGTATCCAGAGTGGGAAATAAGGAGCTTGTCTTCCACATATCAGTGTTCTGTGTTCTGATGGTAGGTTGCTGCTCTGATTGAAGAGGTACAAACAAGGCTGCTGCCATTGTTTTTTACCTCACAAGCTGAAGTGGCTTCCTGGGGATCTAAATAAGCCATTTCTGTTTTGGGGGGCATTCAGAAAACACTTGTTTAAGGCATTAGCTTTCTGGAGGGGGTAGTGTCGATTTATGGCCCCTGTAGGCTACTTAGCTGTACAAAACAGATGCCAATGCAGTGATATTACAGAGTAGTTTAGCCAAATTCTCAACAAAGACATATGAAAAAAGTCCAGGTAACATCATACTCAATGGTATGATGAAAGACTGAAAGTTTTCCTCCTAAGATCAAGAATGAGATAGGATGCCTATTTTTACCTCAGCTATTCAGCATGATACTGGACATTCTAGCCAGAGCCATTAGACAAGAAAAAGAAATAAAAGCCATCCAAATTGGAAAGAAAGCGGTAAACTATCTCTGATCACAGATGACATGATTCAACATACAGAAAACCCCAAAGAGTTCACAAGAAAACTACTAGAGCTAATAAATTCAGCAGAGTTGTAGGGTACAAGATAAATACAGATAAACACACAATCAGTTGTGGTTCTATACATCAACACTGAACAATACTAATAATCCAATTTAAACTAACAAAACTAACAAAACTAATAATCCAATTTAAAAATTGGGCAAAGGACTTCAATAATTTCTCCAAAGAAGACATACAAATGGCCAATAGGTATATAAAAAAATGGTCAGCATCACTGGTCATCAGGAAAATGCAAACTGAAACTACGTGACATGACTTCATACCTGTCAGAATGGCTATTATAAAAAAAAAAAAAAAAAACAACCTGACAGATAATAAGTCTTGGAGAGGATGTGGAGAAATTGGAAAGCTTGTACACTGTTAGTGGGAATGCAAAATAATGCAACTACTTTGAATGAATGTTCCTCAAAAAACTGAAAATAGATCTACCATATGATTCAACAATCCCACTTCTGTGTACTATTCCAATAGAATTGAAATCAGGATCTTGAAGAGATATTAGTTCTCCTATGTTCATTGCAGGACTGTTCACACTGCATAAGATGGCTATAATAAAAAAAGATAATAAGCAGTGTTGTGAGGTTGTGGAGAAATTGGAACCCTCATAAATTACTGTTAGGAATGTAAATGGTGCAGCCAATTTGGAAGACATTTGGCAGTTCCTCAGAATGTTAAATATGGATTTGCTGTATGACCCAGCAATTCCACTCTTAGGTATATACCCAAGAGAATTAAAAGTGCAAGTCTACACAAAAACTTGTACATGAATGTTTATAAAAGAATTACTCATAATAGCCAAAAGGTAGAAAAAGCAAAATGTTTATCAACTGATGAATATATAAATAAAATGTGGCATATCCATACAGTGGGATGTTATTTAGCCATAAAATGGACTGAAGTACTGATACATGTTTCAACATGGACAAGCCTTGAAAATATTATGCTAAGTGAAAGAAGGCAGTCAGAAAATGCCACATATTGTATGAGAGCATTAATATCAGATGTCTAGAATAGGCAAATCTATAGAGACAGAAAGCAGTTGCCAGGAGTTGAAGGGAAGGAGGGGTGGGGACTTGTTTCTAATGATTGTGGGTTTCTTTGGGGATGATGAAAATGTTCTAAAGTTGTGTAGTGGTAACAACTCTATGAATATACTAAAAACCACTGAATTGTATACTTTAAAGGGGGTGATTTTTGTAAGCTTTTTATTTTATATTGGAGTATAGTTGATTAACAATGTTGTGTTAGTTTTAGGTGTCCAGCAAAGTGATTCAGTTATACATATACGTGTATCTATTCTTTTTCAAATTCTTTTCCCATCTAAGTTGTTACATAATATTGAGCAGAGTTCCTTAAAGGGGGGGATTTTATGATATGTGAATTTTATCTCATTAAAGCTGTTAAAAAAAAAAATAACAATTGTATTGAATACTATTTTCTTCCCTCTGCAGATTTCTCTTAATAAAGAGGAAAATTAGTGTTTGTTTAGCCAGAAGAGTGAGAGAAGATGAGTCAAATGAGACTTTTTTCTTTAAAGATGAATGATGGATGCTTCATGCCTATGCTGGGATTGGGCACTTCTGCCCCTCCTCAGGTAATCAGAATGGTATTGGAGATGGAGGAGTAGCAGACTTGGGTTCTGATCAGAACCAGTCACTGTGTGAATTTGGGAAATTCAGATGGACCACGCTTTCTTAATGTGTAGTATGCTTCTCTCCAGGTTAGGTTATTTTGTGCATTGTCAGTGCTTTTCAAATTTTAATAGGCATGAAAATACCTGAGGATCTTGTTTAAAATGCAGACTTTGGGGTTCTGCCCACAAAGGTTCTGATTCATTCGATCTGGGATAAGGCTCAAAAATCCACATTTCTAACGAGCTGGCAAGTGATTCTGATGCTATAGCAAGAGATATGGAAGTTCTTCATCTTTCAGCAATTCAGGGGTGGGTCCATCTTTTCCCTTTATTCTCATTTGCTGTCCAGTTGTAGCCATTCCACAGTAGGTTAGAATCAGTGAAACCTAGTTGTCTTGATTACCACGTATCAGAGATGTTGCTGCAAATTTCTTAGTGATGAAGTTTCTCTGTAATTTCTAATGTCCAAGTTGTCCCCATCCACCTCCAATCGTAGAGCATCCAGAGAAATCTCGGGGGCAAAAAGGACCTGGAGAATGAGAGACCAGATTCATCTTAGAGGGAGTTTTGGTGGTCTGAGGTGAAAAGAGTCTCTTACAGGTCAGGCTGTGAATACTGTGCTGTGGGGAGAGGCATGTGGCACTTGGAAGTTTCTCTCTGTTTGGAAGACTGAACTTCATGCTTGATTCCCCAGCAGGAGAGCCACGTGGAGTGTGATGTTGAGGTCTGTAGCAAGGACACTGGCACGGACTGTTGCTTTTACTTTGACTTGGCTCTTTCATCTGTGGACAGTCAGCTCATCCCCCTGGGACTGGTCAATTCATCAGGAGTTGCAAATGACAAAAATATACCCAAAAGACCTTTTAATTACTGAGTGAAGTAGAGGGGATAATGGAGCTGTGAAAAGGATTGATAACTTCAGAAGTCCAGCCTGGTGGTCCAGCAGAACAGTAGGCAGCTAAGAAGAATAACAAAATTGTGAAGGAGAATATTAGCTAAGGATTAACTTAGTAACCAAAGAAGGAATTAATTATAAGATATTTTTAAGTGAAAAAAAAGAGGGTTTTTTTGGTTTGTTTTTGTTTTTTACATTTTAGTTCTTCCTCAAATGTTGTTTGAAGTGTTTCTCCAAGTTTACAAAGGTAAATCACAAATTTATTCTCTCTGAAGTTACATCTTCATCGCATTGATCATTTTTTTGCACTGGATTTCCGGGTTGAAACCAGTTTAATGATCTCTTACAGAGTGAATTAATTTAGAAAGGTAAATCTATATATTGTGTAAATCTATACATGTATATACTGTAAGTCCAGAAATAGAGAGTTCATGATGTGATGTGCTGGGACCAGCTCATGAGCTCGAAGATTCAACTGTAAGAGTCTTTTCCCAGCATCGGTTGCGTGAAATTAGCAATGGTGGGAATAGTTCCACCATAGAAACTGGCTAATACTACAAATCAGGACTCCTTCAGAGTCAGTTGTTAAATATTTACTGCCGATCATAGGTCAACATTAAGCTTTGTCACCGCTAGCTCTTAACCCTTAGAAAAACAATGGGTTCTGCTGACTAGCTCTGCTTATGGAATTGGTCATCTGTTCCTGAATCAAGTAGGTCTTTATCTTTTCATGCTCTTCTAGGTTGCTAAGAGTGAGGTAGAAAAGGCCATCAAGAGAGCAATCGATGTAGGCTACCGCCATATTGATTCAGCTTATATGTACCAAAATGAAGAAGAAATTGGGAGGGCCATCCAGATGAAGATTGCAGATGGCACTGTGAAGAGGAGTGACTTATTCTACACTACGAAGGTGTTGTGTATAGTTGCATATGTATCTGTGGAAGCTCACTCTTAGCTGAATCATTTCTTGGCATATTTCTTTTCTCATTGGTTTAATTCTCATTCACTCTCAGACCTTGAACTATGAGAAGGCTGGTTTGGAACAGCTGGATAGGAATGTGGGTTCTGTGGTCAGACTTCCTATATTTGAATCCAGGTTCTGCCACTTCCTTACCTTGGACAAACTACTTAAAGTCTGTGCCTTAGTTTCCCAAGCTGTAAATGAAGATAACAGTATTTGCCTCACAGGATTTTTATGAGTATTACTTCAAAAAAAATACATGTAAAGCTTTAAAAATATTTAATGTATTTTAAATGTTCAAAAATACTAGCTGTTATTATTATCATATGTTTTCAAACTCAAGGATGGGTTTGGCTTTTCCAACTCTGTTATACTCAAGTTTTGATGAAGTGACAATCTTTCTTAGCTGTAGTGTGAGGTAAAGCAACTTAGTCAGAAAGTGTAGGCTTTTGGAAACTACAATCAAATTTTAGTTTTTTAATATTCTATATATTTGACTTTGTGAAATTTTTTTTTTTAAATGTTGAGTTTCTTTAGGAGTTTTTGTTTAAATTCCTCTACTTTTAAAAAAATTGATTTATTTATTATTTATGGCTGCGTTGGGTCTTCGTTTCTGTGCGAGGGCTTTCTCTAGTTGCGGCAAGTGGGGGGCCACTCTTCATTGCGGTGCGCGGGCCTCTCATTATTGCGGCCTCTCTTGTTGCGGAGCACAGGCTCCAGACGCGCAGGCTCAGTAATTGTGGCTCAAGGGCCTAGTTGCTCCG
Source organism: Balaenoptera ricei (assembly GCF_028023285.1). Classification (NCBI taxonomy): domain Eukaryota; kingdom Metazoa; phylum Chordata; class Mammalia; order Artiodactyla; family Balaenopteridae; genus Balaenoptera; species Balaenoptera ricei. The sequence continues at coordinate 26,394,319 of NC_082640.1, forward strand.
CGGCATATGGGATCTTCCCAGACCAGGGCTCAAACCCGTGTCCCCTGCATTGGCAGGCAGATTCTCAACCACTGTGCCACCAGGGAAGCCCTGTGAAATTTCTTAATCAAAAAAAAGTCTTTTAACCTCTTTAAGTCTTAGTCTTTATATCTCAATCTATTGTGTTGTCAATAGACATTTATTTCTCTTTCCTATGAGGTAGGAAAAATAATATAATACCACGGAACTGATATGAGGATAACATTCATGTTTATAAAAGTATTTCTAATGCAATTTTAAACTTTCAAGCCATTTTTACTAATATAATTTATACCCACTGATATCACATCTGAAACAAACAAAAGAACTTAGTATTTAAGTTGGATTGGAAATGGAACACAAGAGGAATTTTCCCCATCGTGTTCATTGAACTGACTACTGCTAGAAAAAAAAGCATTTGAATTTGAGGTAAAGTAGCCCAAGAGGAGGGAGTTGGTGTCCATGATAGTGAACCCTATACTGGTCTATGAATGGATATTTCTTCCTTCTCGCTCCCGAATGTGAATCTCTCCACACGACTGTGTTTAGATGAGGTATTGCTAGAGCACTACCCTCTTAACTCTCAGCTTTAATCCTCTTTACATGGGATCCGTTTGTTTCCTTACCTTTAGTAATTTTGATGGATTTTCCTTAGATTATTACTTCTTAAAATGAAGTAACTAAAATGCCCTCCCCCCAAAATTCCTAAAGGGCCTAGCTTTCTTTGGCAAACCTAACAATTGAATGCAGCCAAGATAGAATTTCCTGGATCACAATCACTTGATGTGCTTGTTTAAAATGCAGTTTCCCAGGGACCTCCCTGGTGGTCAGGTGATTAAGACTTCCCCTTCCAATGCAGGGGGTGTGGGTTCAATCCCTGGTCAGGGAGCTAAGATCCCACATGCCTTGGGGCCAAAAAATCAAAACATAAAACGGAAGCAATATTGTAACAAAATTGATAAAGACTTTAAATATGGTCCACATCAAAAATTCTTAAAAAAATAAAAAATAAAATGCAGTTTCCCAGCCCAGTCTCCAGATATTATAATTTATGATGTTTGAGGGAGAACCCAGGGATATATTTTGCACAAACAAACCAAATAATTCTTTTTAGTATTTTCAGTTTTGAGAGCATCTGTGTAAGACCATATTTTAACTTTCTACCATGTTTTCTTAATTCAATGTGAAAATAAGCTATGATGATAAAGAATCCTGAGCTTCACAGGATGACTTGTCACTTCCCAACGACCACGAGTGGGTTTTTGGTTGTTGTTGTTTATTTGCCATTGTATTAATCTCTCCTAAATATTCTTAAATAATCCCACCCCACTTGTCTTTCCACCACTGCAGTTGTGGAGCACCTTTTTCCGTCCAGAATTGGTCCAAACTTGCCTGGAAAGCTCATTGAGGAAACTTCAAATGAGCTATGTGGATCTTTATCTTACTCATTTCCCAATAGCTATGAAGGTTAGTGAAAGTTATTTTACTTTGGTTATCAACATCATTAGTAGCTAAATAAAAAGAGGATATAGTTTGTGAAAATGAGAAGAATCATATATAATACTTAAATATTCTCTCTTTTTGTTTTTTCTTTTTTCTGCAACTATCCCTATCCCAGTTCACTATTCCAGCCCCAGACTGATGGGTTTACTGGTTTCAATGTATTTGCCTTGATCTTGTGGACAACTGTCTATATTTTCAAGTCCCTGTACTCTTGAATTTCAACCTCATGCCCACTGGTGTCTGGGGAACATCCCAGTGTGGAGACCTGTGAAGGCACAGAAAATTTAATGAGGATGAGACTCAGCCCTTGAGATGGTGACAAGTCCCTCTCTCAAAAGACCACCTCCAGGTGGAAAGCAGGGATGGAAGAGCCTTATCCCACAAGGATCTGGGACAAAGGAGCCCATTCAGCTATGGCACCACTCTGGGCTCTCACTAGGATGGGGTGTTGGGTATCTCAAGTTGTCCTTGACACAAACAATATTTATTAAACCTTTAGAGGTTAAAAATATTTCTAAGAAGTGTACTTTCTCAATGTACTAAGAATAAGGATAGATGGTTCCATTAGCCTCAAGGTCTAAAGGCTCCAAACATCTTGGCTGAGGCCAGACATAGCTTGATCCAACCTCTTCTTTCCTATATTCCAGCCTGGGGAGGACTTTTTCCCAAAGGACACATATGGAAACATCATTTTTGACACAGTGGATCTCTGTACCACATGGGAGGTGAGTGCAGCTCCACAGAGGCCATGTCTCTGCACCCTGGGGTGGAGAGGACAGAAATGGAATTGAGGAGAGGAGGATGTAGTCCAATTCTGCCCCCCATGTAGACTTGGGCAAATCCCTGAATGTCCCTCTGCCTCAGTTTCACATTCCTTCTATTTAGTAATTCAATAAGTAGTTATTGAGTGCTTATGATTACTGAGTACTTCTAAGTACTCAGGCTACATCCATGAACAAAACCAAGGTCTCTGACCCCATAGAGTGGTAGGTGCTACTGGTGCAGTGGTATGAGAAAGAGTAAGGGAACTGAGTGTGCCAGGCTGGGTTTGGGGCACAGATAGGCAATTAAAAACAGAATGGACAGGGCAGGTCTCTTTGAGAAGGTGGCATTTGACCGAAGACTTGCAGGAAATGAGGAAATTGATTAAATGGATAATGAAATTGATTAATTGATTAATGGATTAAGTAGATTAAGTGGGTATCTGGAGGAAGAGTGATGCAGGCATAAAGAAAATCAAGGCAAAGATTTTAAGGTAGGAGAGAGCTTACCATGTTCAAAAACCAGCAAAGGGGTGTGTGTGGCTGGAACAGAGTGAATTTGGTGGACAATAATAGGAAATGAGGTCAAAGAGAAAACAGGGAGCTGGTGGTCTGGGAGATGGCATGGCCACTTCCTGTTTCCCAGGCTGCAACTGACTCCACCTCCATTCTCCTGGCGCTTGTTCTACTATTGTTCTATCATATTTTTTTAGGTGCTAGCTAAAGATCGTACTGGCTCTCTTAGCCCTGCCTTGGCTGCTTGCATTCTTACTCTATCTCCTTACCCATTTCAAAAACTATTTTATTTCCCATTCTCCTCCTATTGGCCAATTCTTGTCTTATTTACTGACATCTGCATCACGTATTGTCTCTCACCCACAGCATGCTACCATTTGTTATGCTTCTCTAGCCAGTTACTCCTCACCACCTCTTCCTCCCCAGGCCCTGGAGAAGTGTAAGGATGCAGGACTGGCCAAGTCCATTGGGGTGTCCAACTTTAACCGCAAGCAGCTGGAGATGATCCTGAATGAGCCAGGGCTCAAGTACAAGCCCGTCTGCAACCAGGTGAGCCCCACCAATTGGCCCCCCAACCTCTTATCCCTCCTCATCAGCTTACTCTTCCCTCACTTCAACAAAGTCACCAATGGCGCTCCTGCTTATGTACTGTACCTTTGGACACTAGCTGCTTCAAGAAAACAGAAAGTTTTTTAAGTTACTGAAGATCTAAAGGCTATGCCACTTTATTTTTATTTCATTTGTTTTTGTTCTCATGTCACTTTATAAGAAACATTTAGGAGTCAGGTTGAAGTATAATCTAGTAGGTGTTATAGTGGTTGGTCCTAAAAATTCAGAGCTAGCAAACGACTGACTTTTCTTAAAAAAGGTCAGTAAAGTTGGAACACTTATGTGTCAAAGAAAATGGGTAATTCATCTTTAACAGCTCTTTTGAGTTCTGTGTCATGAGATAACCATTGAGACTCTTGATGGTACAAAATCACTCCCAAACAATGCGAATGTACTTAATGCCATTGAACTGTGTACTTAAATATGGGTAAAGTGGTAAATAATGTATGTTATGTAGATTTTACTACCATAAAAAATTTAAAGTTAAAAAATTTTTAGAAGTCTACTTTGTTAAGATAAATTCACTTTAATGAGCAGCACATCCATTCCTGATCTTGGAGAATAATGAAAGAAATCATGAGTGTAGAAATAACTGGCAATACTTGTGCCCAGCAGAGGACCAATATTCCCATGTTATCTCATCTCCTTTTAGACGTCTCACATGTAGACTGAGAGAGGATGAATCTAATATCAACCCATAAATTAGATATTAGTAAGGCTTATTGTTTTCTTACTTGTAGATGAAAAATACAAACAGGAGTTCTAAAAAATTTTAATTTATGTCCTTTGGGAGATTTACCTCTGCTTTGGATATCACCAATTTGAGATAGGAAAGAAAATTGGTTTTTAAAAATTTTTATAAAATTTTAATAATTTTGTGACAGATGTTAGCTAGAATTACTGTGACGATCATTTTGTAATATATACAAATATTGAATCATTATTTTGTACAGCTAAAACTAATATAATGTTATATGTCAATAATACCTCAATAAAAGAGATCAAACAAAATATCGTAAGGAACTAAGCCAATATAAGATACCATGATATATAATTTTTGGTTTTACTAAATTAGTAAACTGAAATCTCATGTTTAAAAATGTAGTATGTTTTTTAAAATTTTTAATTAATTCTTTTGTCTTTTAAATTAAAAAATTTTTATACAAGTTTTAAAGGTTACTTTCCATTTACAGTTATTACAAAATATTGGCTATATTCCCCATGTTGTACAATACATCCTTGAGGCTATCATATACCCAATAATTTGAACTATTGAGAAAATTAGTTTTGACTGGAGGAGTGGTGAAGAATTAAGGGAGAAGCTGGACATTACCCTGAACTCTAAGGGGTGAATGGAATTTGGCCAAGTGGAGGCTGAGCAATTTAAGAATGAGCAAAGGTTCTGAACAGATACATCAACAAAGATATACAGGCATCCTCCTTTCATTGCATTTTGAAGCTAGTGCATCTTTTATGAATTGAAGGTTTGTGGTGACCCTGTGTCAAGCAAGTCTGTCAGAACCATTTTCCCAACAGCATTTGCTGAGTTTGTGTCACGTTTTGGTAACTCTCACAATATTTCAAACTTTTTCATTATTATTTTACTTGTTATGGGGATGTGTGATCAGTGATCTTTGATGTTACTATTGTAACTGTTTTGGCACTTTTTAGCAATTGAGTCTTTTTAAATTAAGGTATGTAGTTTTTAGACATATGCTATTGCACACTTAATAGACCACAGTGTAGTGTAAACATCACTTTTTATGTTTACTGGGAAACTGAAAAATATGTGGCTCCTTTATTGCAATATTTGCTTTATTGTGATGGCTTGGAACTGAACCTGCAATATCTCCAAGGTTTGCCTGAACAGGTAGCAAATAAGCATATGAAAAATTGTTAAACATCACATATCATTAGAGATTTGCAAATTAAGACAAAAGTGAGATACAATAGTTCCCTCTTATCTGCGGGATGACACCCCCCCCCCCCCAACAGTGGATGCCCCAAACCATACCATGGATATTACTGAACACTACATAGACTATGTTTTTTCCTATACGTACATGCCTATGATAAAGTTTAATTTTAATTAAGCACAGTAATGGGACTTCCCTGGCAGTCCAGTGGTTGACTCAGTGCTTCCAATGCAGGGGGTGCAGGTTCGATCCCTGGTCAGGGAACTAAGATCTCACATGCCGTGTGGTATGGCCAAAATATATATATATACAATTAAGCACAGTAAGAGAATATTTGATTTGTTAATTATGGTGTATCACAGTGATTGATTTGCATATATTGAAGAATCCTTGAATCCTTGGGATAAATCCCACTTGATCATGGTGTATGATCTTTTTAATGTGTTGTTGGATTCTGTTTGTTAGAATTTTGTTGAGGATTTTTGCTTTTGTGTTCGTCAGTGATATTGGTCTGTAATTTTCTTTTTTTGAGATATCTTTCTCTGGTTTTGGTATTAGGGTGATTGTGGCCTCAGAGAACAAGTCTGGGAGTATTCTTTCCTCTGCAGTTTTTTGGAAGAGTTTGAGAAGGATAGGTGTTAGCTCTTCTGTAAATGTTTGATATAATTCTCCTGTGAAGCCATCCGGTCCTGGACCTGTGTTTGCTGGAAGATTTCTAATTACAGTTTCAATTTCATTACTTGTGATTGGTCTGTTTATATTTTCTTATTCTTCTTGGTTCAATCTTGGAAATTTGTACAAACCATATGGTCATCTCAATAGATGCAGAAAAAGCTTTTGACAAAATTCATCACCCATTTATGATAAAAACTCTCCAGAAAGTGGGCATAGAGGGAACCTACCTCAACATAATAAAGGCCATATGCAACAAACCCACAGCAAACATCATTCTCAATGGTGAAAAACTAAAAGCATTTCCTCTAAGGTCAGGAACAAGACAAGGATGTCCATTATTGCCACTATTATTCAACATAGTTTTGGAAGTCCTAGCCAAGGCAATCAGAGAAGAAAAAGAAATAAAAGGAATATAAATTGGAAAAGAAGAAGTAAAACTGTCACTGTTTGCAGATGACAATATACTGTACATAGAAAATCCTAAAGATGCTACCAGAAAATTACTAGAGCTAATCAATGAATCTGGTAAAGTTCCAGGATCCAAAATTAACACACAGAAATCTCTTGCATTCCTATACCCTAACAACGAAAGATCAGAAAGTGAAATTAAAGAAACAATCCCATTTACCGTCACAACAAAAAGAATAAAATACCTAGGAATAAACTTACCTAAGGGGCAAAAGACCTGTACTCAGAAAACTATAAAACACTGATGAAAGAAATCAAAGATGACACAAACAGATGGAGAGATATACAATGTTCTTGGAACACTGGAAGAATCAATATTGTGAAAATGATTACATTACCCAAAGCAATCTACAGATTCAGTGCAATCCCTATCAGATTACCAATGGTGTTATTCACAGAATTAGAACAAAAAATTTTACAATTTGTATGGAAACACAGAAGACCCTGAATAGCCAAAGCAATCTTGAGAAAGAAAAACGGAGCTGGAGGAATCAGGCTCCCTGACTTCACACTATACTACAAAGCTACAGTAATCAAGACAGTATGGTACTGGCACAAAAACAGAAATATAGATCAATGGAACAGGATAGAAAGCCCAGAGATAAACTCACACACCTATGGTCACCTAATCTATGACAAAGGAGGCAAGAGTATACAATGGAGAAAAGACAGTCTCTTCAATAAGTGGTGCTGGAAAAAGTGGACAGCTACATGTAAAAGAATGAAATTAGAACACTCCCTAACACCATACACACACAAAAAAAACTCAAAATGGTTTAAAGACCTAAATGTAAGACCAGACACTATGAAACTCTTAGAGGGAAAACACTCTTTGATATAAATCACAGCAAGATCTTTTTTGATCCACCTCCTAGAGTAATGAAAATAAAAACAAAGATAAACAAATGGGACCTAGTGAAACTTAAAAGCTTTTGCACAGCAAAGGAAACCATAAACAAGATGAAAAGACATCCCTCAGAATGGGAGAAAATATTTGCAAACAAAGCAACTGACAAAGGATTAATCTCCAAAATATACAAACAGCTCATGCAGCTCAATATCAAAAAAACAAACAACCCAATCAAAAAATGGACAGGAAAAAAAAAAAAGGGCTGGAGACCTAAATAGACATTTCTCCAGAGAAGACATACAGATGGCCAAGAGGCACGTGAAAAATGCTCAACATCAATAATTATTAGAGAAATGCAAATCAAAACTACAATGAGGTATCATCTCACACCTGTCAGAATGGCCATCCTCAAAAAATCTACAAACAATAAATGCTGGAGAGGGTGTGGAGAAAAGGGAACACTCTTGCACTGTTGGGGGGAATGTAAATTGATACAGCCACTATGGAGAACAGTACGGAGGTTTCTTAAAAAACTAAAAATAGAACTACCGTATGACCAGTAATCTCACTACTGGGCATATACCCTGAGAAAACCATAATTCAAAAAGACACATGCACCCCAATTTTCATTGCAGCACTATTTACAATAGCCAGGACATGGAAACAACATAAATGTCCATTGACAGATGAATGAATAAAGAAGATGTGGTACATATATACAATGGAATATAACTCAGTCATAAAAAGGAACACAATTGGGTCATTTGTAGAGATGTGGATGGACCTAGAGTCTGTCATACAGAGTGAAGTAAGTCAGAAAGAAAAACAAACATCATATGTTAATGCATATATGTGGAATCTAGAAAAATGGTACAGATGAACCTATTTGCAGGGCAGGAATAGAGATGCAGATGTAGAGAACAGACATGTGGACATGTGGGGTGGGGAAGGGGATGGTGGGATGAACTGGGAGATTAGGATTGACATAGATACACTACCATGTGTAAAATAGGTAGCTAGTGGGAACCTGCTGCATAGCACAGGGAGCTCAGCTCGGTGCTCTGTGATGACCTAGATAGGTGGGATGCGGGGTGGGGACGTCCAAGAGGGAGGGGATATATGTATACATATAGCTGATTCACTTTGTTGTACAGCAGAAACTAACACAACATTGTAAAGCAACTATACTCCAATAAAAAAAAAAAAAAGAGAGAGAGAATATTTGAATTGCCAGCATCACTAATTTTGTGTTTTGGGGACATTACTAAGTAAAATAAGGGTCACTTGAACACCAGCACTGCGATACCACGACAGATGATGTGATGATCTGATGGTTACTAAGTGACCAACAGGCTGGTAGCATATAGCGTGTGGGTACCTTGAACAAAGGCATGATTCCTGTCTTGCGTGGGATGGAGCAGGACAGCACAAGACTTCGTCACACCATTTAGAACAGTGTGAAGTGTAAAACTTATGAATTGATTATTTCTGGAATTTTCCATTTAATATTTTCAGACCATGGTTGACTGTGGGTAACTGAGACCACAGAGAGAAAAACGACAGATGGGGTGGGGCCACCCTCCTGCCATGCACCTGTTAAAAGTGCCCAAATCCAGAACACTGACAACACCAAATGCTGGTGAGGATGCGGAGCAACAGGAACTCTCATTCATGGCTGATGGGAGTGCAACACGGTGCAGCCACTTTGGAAGACAGTTTGGCAGTTTCTTACAAAACTAAACATACTCTTATCATATGATCCAGCATTGTAGTCCTTGGTATTTACCCAAATGAGCTGAAAACACACAAACCTGATCACAGAGTCTTATAGAAGTTTTATTCATAATTGCCCAAACTTGGAAGCAACCAAGATGTCCCTCCATCCCTCCATAGGTGAAAGGATAAACAAACTCTGGGACAGCCTTAAAATGTAATATTATTTAGCAATTAAAAAGTGAGCTATCAAGCAAGAAAAAGACATGGAGGAAACTTAAATGCATATTGTTAAGTGAAAGAAGCCAATCTGAAAATTCTGCATACTGTATGATTCCACCTCTATGACATTCTGGAAAAGGCAAAACTATGGAGACAGTAAAATGATCAGTGCTTGCCAGGGGTACAAAGGGACAGAAGGGTGGATGAATAGGTGGTACACAGGGGAAATCTTAGGACAGCATAACTATTATTCTGTTGGGTATTGTAATGAAAGATACACATCATCCATTTGTCAAAACCCATAGAATTTACATCACAAAGAATGCACCCTAATGTAAACTATGGGCTTTACTTAATAATAATCTGCCAATATTGACTCATCAATTTTAATAAATGTACCATACTAATGTAAGAGGATAATAATAGGGGAAATTGGAGAGAGGGAATGAAGGGAGATATGGAAACTGTATTTTTTGTTCGATTTTTTCTGTAAACCCAAAAGTGCTCCAAAAAAAAAAAAAAAAAAGAAAGAGAGAAAGAGAAAGGAAGGAAGGAAGGAAGAGAAGGGAAGAAAGAAAGAAAGAAAAGATCAGTGGTTGCAAAGTGTTCATGGGAAGGGAAGGAGGGATGAACAGGTAAAGCACAAGACATTTTTAGGCAGTAAAACTACTGTGTATGGTGCACCATGGGTACAGCTGTGGATGATGGTCACTTACTGGCCCACGTTGCTGGTATTTCTAAGTATTTCTGATACCATGAATCTGTATTCACTGTATGTTCCTTGTAAATTTGGTGCTGGCCATCCTGCTGGTCCTACACTCCAATACTTCTGCTTGGCAATTTACAGGTGGAATGTCACCCTTACCTCAACCAGAGCAAACTGCTGGAGTTCTGCAAGTCCAAGGACATTCTCCTTGTTGCATATGCTACCTTGGGATCTGACTTAAGGAAGAAATGGTAATGATCTCTATAAAGGTATTCCGACCCTAGATGCTGTGGCTTCTGGAGACATCTCTCAACGTCTGAGGGAAATTAAGTACAGTCAAGAGGAATCATCCATCTTTGCAAACCCTTTACCTAGTCTACATTGTGAGGACTCAATGAAAAATTATTGAATAATAAAGTAATTATTATTACTGATTAAAATGTTCATCCAATTCAAAAGCTTTGGCTTTAAAGAGTGACAAGGTAATTCCAAGCCATGATTCTGACACTTAGCAGTTGCGGGATATGAGACAAGTTACAACTTCTGTAAGTTTTAGTTTCTTTACCTCTTCAAGAGGAATATAGATGTGTACCTTTTAACACTTGAGGACAAAATGGAGACAATTAGTTGAGAGCATTTTTTGAAATAGTAAATTCTTATAAAATTCTTGGTTATTTGTTATGATGGTGGTCATTGGGTCTTACTGTGGACAACAATTTTGTCTTCTTGACTTATTCAATCTTTTACCAAGTTTCTCAGAAATGTTTAAAAGATGAAAAAACTACCCGATTTTCCCTTTCTTTCCCTTGTCCTTCTTCTTTGGATTTACCAAAAGAAGCCAAAGAAATATTGAGACAGCCAGAAGGTAATGAGGAAGATTCTAGAGGATCAACCACCCCTAGCCTGAATGAACTATCCCCAAGTAGAACGGATACACAACCTCAGACACATAGCACCTCTGCTTCCCTCCCAGGGTGAAAAAGGACAATCCAGTTCTCCTGCAGGATCCAGTACTCAACACCATTGCTGAAAAGCACAGGCGAACTCCAGCCCAGGTCACCCTGCGCTATCAGCTGCAGAGAGGGGTGGCTGCTCTGGCCAAGAGCTTCAATGAGAAGAGGCTCAAGGAGAACTTCCAGGTACCTGGTAGGGTTTTGGGCAGCAGGGGGCTGACAGAAGCACACCGTTTTCCCCGGGATGGGTTATTTGGGAGGCTCCCAATGTGTATATGGGCAAAGCTTATCTCCCTGTATATTCTATGCGTATATGTGCTATATTTAACTATCCTGTCCTCTAAATCCTACAAGGGAGGAGGCATGGTGGTTGTAAAGAACAGTCGACAGAGGGTCAGGTTTGAGTCTCAATCCTGGTTTTCACTCAACAGTATGGCCCTGAGTAAATCATCCCTTGATTTCTTCAGCTGAAAAAATGAAGGAGTTAGCTGAAGTGAGACCTGGGCTCAAAAATCTCAAGGATTAATTGGCTACCACCACAGCTACTCAATTCAAGTCTCTGAGGGTGACCTGAATTGCTAGTCTCAATGCTTTGAATGGACAAATTCCCATGACTTCTGCCAGGGGATGAACCCCAAGTTCATGACAACTGTCTCATGAAACCTACATAAGTTCCTACATAAATTTGTGTGTGTGTATCTGCATGTGGGGGGCATGTAGGGGCTGCAGTAATTGCCTCCAGGAAATTGAATTGATCTTCTCACATTTCTGACAGGTTTTTGAATTCCAGTTGACCCCAGAGGATATGCAAAGTCTAGATGGCCTAAACAGAAACATGCGCTATTTTGAAGAAGATTCGTAAGTACCCTGTTCCATTGTAGATACTGGGGGAGCAGGGTAATGAAGGAATTCCGTTTATTCTAATCCACAAAGGGCAGGGTCTTCTCTTGCCTCTTCTTTTAGGGAAGTGGATGGAAAACATTTTTCCTTCAAGCCCTCATAGCCCTGTTACTCCATGCCCCTCTGTCCTTCCTCTGCTTAAATTCCAGGATCAATCAATACGATGACATCCTTTGCACGTATTTTCAAGTCTCCTCTCTCTTCTTTGTCTTACTCATTGGTCTAAAACCTGGTTACATCCTGCTCTCTCTCTCTCTACTTCATCAGATTTCCCCTCCCCATGAGATTACTCCTAGAGGCATTGGAACATTCCCTCATCTTCAAAAAAGCTCTCTCTCAAACTGATGTCATCTGCAGTTCACCCTGCCATCCCCATTTCTCCTTTTACAGCAAAACTTCTTGAAGAAGTCCATGCTTTCTTCCTTCGTGTCTCTCTCCCCGTTCTCTTCTGAACCCACACAAACCAGGCATTTGCCCTCCTCTCTGCCAAAGCTCCTCTTGTCAAGGTCAGCCATGACCTCCTCTTTGCTTAACCCAGCAGTGATTCTCATCCATCTTATTTTACCTAGTGGGTCACTCCTCCTAGAAACACTTTCTCAGCTTTGCTTTCTTCACTGAAGATCTGGTTTCCCCTTATCCCCCATGCCATTCCTTCTCCTGGTCTTTGCAGGTGTCTCCTCATCAACCTGACCTCTTAACTGTAGAGTGACCTAAGGCTCAATCCTTGGACGTCTTCTCTTTTCTATCCACATCCTCATCCTTGGTACTTCATCTAGTCCCGTGCTCTAAACACTGGGTAAATATACATTCCCCCAAATTATATCCAGCCCAGACCTAGGCCCTGGATCAAGACTTGTATATCCATTTGCTCTACTCCACTCAAACTTATCAAGTCTACACTTGAGCTCATGATGGTACCTGCACCCACCCCACCCCCCCAAACCCCACATACCTCACATGCTTGTATCAGAATCTTCCTGATCAACTAACTGGCTGCTATTTGCTCTCTCTGCTTCTGTACTTTGTCTCTGCCCGTACTCACCACAGTGAATGAGGTAAAAATGTAGGTCTGTATATGTTAATCCCAAACTCCTAATATCCCTCCCCCAACACCTTTCCCCTTTGGTAACCATAAGTTTGTTTTCTACGTCTGTAAGTCTGTTTCTGTTTTGTAAATAAGTTCATTTGTGTCATTCTTTTTAGATTCCACATATAAGTGATATCATATGATATTTATCTTTCTGTCTGATTTATTTAACATATACACGCTACTACATATAAAATGTATAGTACAGGGAACTCTATATTCAATATTCTGTAATAACCTATATGGGAAAAGAATCTGAAAAAGAATGGATATATGTATATGTATAACTGAATCACTTTGCTGCACACCTGAAACTAACACAACATTGTAAATAAACTATACTCCAATATAAAATAAAAATTTAAATCAAAAAAAAATAAAAACACTATTTTCTGAAAAGAAAAACCCACAAAAAACAACAAAAAAAAATAGTAGGTCTGATGGGGAAGTCCTCTTCTCGGTATCTGGTGGCTTGCCTCCTCACTCAGAGCAAAGGCCAGAGTCCTCACAAAACCTACAAAGGCCAGCAGGACATGGTCTCCCCATGCCTCTGCCTCCAAGTCCTGCTGTTCTGCCCCTTCTGACTCCAGTGCAGCCCAATGGCCTCCTTGCTGTCCCCCACATGTGTCAGGCCCATCTTGGGGCCTTTGCACTGTCTGTTCCCTCTGACCAGAATGCTCTTTCTCCAAATACCTGGATGGTCACTCCTTCACCACTGTCAGTCTTAACTCAGATGGCACCTCTGTGACACCTTCTCTGTCACTTTATCTAAAAACGCAGCCCTGTACAGCCCTTCCTTCCCCTCGATCCTGCTCCATTTTTCTCTTGGCCCACCTCCCTAATTAACATACCGTGTGGTTTGCTAACCTATTCTGTTTACTTTCTGTTTACCACAGAACGCTAGATTCGTAGGGAAGGATTTTTAAAAAACTGCCCTCTTTCTGAGTAATTAGTAAATGTTTGTTGAATGAATAATATAAGAAAATGATAGGGAAAAGTAAGGGACAGTGAAGAAGCAGGTAGTAATTTTTAACAATTAATATCAGTCATTTTAATCAACAATAATTATCCAGTGGTTTAGCACTGCCTACCTCAAAAATGATTACAGTAAGTCCCCTACATACGAATAAGTCCCTTTCCGAGAGTGCATTCGTAAGTCCAACAAGGTTAGCCTAGGTACCCAATTAACACAATCGGCTATATAGTACTGCACTGTAATAGGTTTATAATACTTTTCACACAAACATACATAACAAATAAACACAAAAAATAAAGAAAACATTTTTAATCTTACAGTACAGTACCTTGAAAAGTATGGTAGTACAGTACAACATCTGGCATCCAGGGACTGGCATCGAGTGAACGGACAAGAAGAGTTACTGCCTGCAGGAGGGAGAGGAGGTGGGAGATGGTAGAGCTGAAGGATCGTCAGCAGTAGGAGACAGCGGGCAAGCTGCAATTTCACTCATGCCTGATGTTGATGGAACGCATGTTCACAACTTTGAAAGTTTGCAACTTGAAGGTTCGCATATAGGGGACTTACTGTACTTCATATATACAAAGACAGTTCACTTCCCTTGCTAAAAATGGAAACCCCTGTTGAAGTGGCTTATATTATAATCACTCTATCTCTAGATCTAATATATAATTTTTCACCCAGCAAAGTCATAGGTAAATTAATTCTGAGTGCTTGCAAGAAATTGAACAACAGTGATATTCTTGTCACCTTCCTCATCATCACCTTGAAATATTTGTTAACTTAAGGTATTAAACCAGATTGGCACTGTTTTAAAAGAGGAAGAATTTATTTCTGCCCTCTTGGGAGTTTATAATATCAACACAAATAGTTTATCTCCTTAAGTTGTAGAATAATATACCTAAAAAATGGAATATATTGGTTTATTTTTGTGTGTGTGCCCAAGTGCATGTAAGCATATTTATTTTCCACAATGTGTTTGTTACATTGTAATACAATTGTATATGGTTGTTATAAAACTCGTTGGGTTTGTACTTGTCCAAAAAAGAAAACTACATTAATTCTCATGCTTAAGCCAGTTTAAAAGAAACCTTTCTTTACCCAGCCCAGAAACAGTTACTTGACTAAGACTCTCCCTTTACCTTTTAGACTGTCTCATCATCCAAATTATCCATTTCATGATGAATATTAACAGCAGTGTCTGTGGTTGCTCCAGAGTTCTTGGTTTTGGGTTGATGATTGGAGGACATCTCAAGGATGAGAACGTACCTGCTTCATTCCATGTCACTTAGCCTGATCAGTCCTGATATGGCCGGGGTCCCTGGGGCAGGAAATAAAAATCTCTAAACCCAGTCCTTTTCCCCCAAAGTAAATAAAGATACATTTCAAACAATCCAACCTACTGCTGCTTTGGCTTTGTTGGTTTATCTGTTTTGTTTTGTTTTGTTTCCCTGTGTAACTGAGGTTGAAATGCTATCATCCCTGGAAGTGATCATAGGAGATATGGATCCCCCAGAAAAAGCTAACCATAGCATATTTTCCAAATTTTCGAAGTCTGGCTTTTCACCTGTCTGTAGTTCTTGTGTGTTTTTTCCCCTTTTGTTCTGTGAATTTGCCACACTATATAATTTTATGAGACCTTTTAAAGGGATCTAAAACTTAATGAATACACAATACCCCAAATGTCCAGATTTCAATTAAAAATTACTCATTATATCTAAAACAAGGCATCAAATTGAATTAAAAAAGACAAGCTACAGATACCTACACCAAGATGACTGAGTATTAGAATTATCTGACCAAGATTTTAAAGCAGCCATCATGAAAATGTTTCAACAAGCCATTACAAACATACTGGGGACAAATGAAAAAGTAAAAAGTTTCAACAAGGAAATAGAGTGTCCTAGCAAAGAAATAGAAGACATAAAGAAAAACCAAATGGTAATTTTAGAACTGAAAAATACAATAATAAAAATTGAAAACTCAGTGGATAACCTCAGTAGATTTGAAGGAACAGAGGAAATAATCAGTGTGCTGGAAGATAAAGCGATATCAATTACCCAGTGGGAACAAGAGAGAGAAAGTAGGTTTTTTTAAAAAATAGGAACAGGGCCTTGGGGACCTGTGGAACAATAACAAAAGATCTAACATGCATGTGATCGGAGTGGGGAAAATAGGGAGATGTTTGTCAAAGGGTACCAAATTTCAGTTATGAGATGAGCAAGTTCTGAGGTTCTCATGTACAGAATGCTGATTGTAGTTAAAAACACTGTAGTGTATAATTGAATTTGCTTAGAGAATAGATCTTAAGGGTTCCCACCAAAACAAAAACAAAAAAAGGAATCTGACAGTTGATGGATATGTTAATTACCTTGATTTCGTGTGGGGATCATTTCACCATGTATATGCATATCAGATCATCACTATCTATAATTTTTTTTTTTTTTTTAAGATTTATTGATCGATTGATTGATTGATTACTATGTTGGGTCTTCGTTTCTGTGCTAGGGCTTTCTCTAGTTGTGGCAAGCGGGGGCCACTCTTCATCGCAGTGCGCGGGCCTCTCACTATCGCAGCCTCTCTTGTTGCGGAGCACAGGCTCCAGACGCGCAGGCTCAGTAGTTGTGGCTCACGGGCCTAGTTGCTCCGCGGCATGTGGGATCTTCCCAGACCAGGGCTCGAACCCGTGTCCCCTGCATTGGCAGGCAGATTCTCAACCACTGCGCCACCAGGGAAGCCCACTATCTATAATTTTAATTGTCAATTATACAACATTAAAGCTGGGGAAAAAAAAAGGAAAGGGTGATGAATCTCATCCAATGTCCTTTCATGGAATCAACCGATAGAGTTGACAATGAGGATAGTACTTTTAGTTTATAACTATTCTAATTTAAAAAATTGATTTTTATATTTATGGCACTAGTATCTACTACTTACTCTGTTAGAGTAAATCTTAAGCCTTCTCACCACACACAAAAAAGGGAGTTATGTGATGTGACGGGAGTTAACTAACTTGATTGTGGGAATCATTTCACAATGTGCACGTGTATCAGATCATTACGCTGCACACTTAAAACACATACAGTTTATTTGTCAATTACACCTCAAGAAAGCTGGAAAATTAAAGGAGAGAGTGGGGCAGAAGAGAGGGGGGAACAGTTAGAAAAGGGATGCCCATGGTGATGGAGAAGTTCTGTGTCCTAACCATGGCCACGATTCATGAAACACATAGGTGAAAAAATTGCACAGAACTAAATGCACACCCAGCACAAATTTGGGAAAATCTGAATAAGCTCAGTGGGTTGTATCGTTGTCGATATCCTGGTCGTGACATGGGGCTCTCATCTTGCAAGATGGTAACGTTGGGGGGAGCTGAGCAGAGGGGACACGAGATTTCTCTGTACTATTTCTTTCAACTGCATGTGAATTTACAGTTCTCACAAAATAAAATTTACTGTAAAAAGAGCAACTAGAAAACTGTCACCAGCTCCACACCCCCTCCTCCCTTTTGGATTCCTTTCTAATCAAAAGAATTTGGATGTGGTGCTAGCCTTAGGCACTCTCACCATTTACTGTGTAATCCAAAGATAAAATTCTGCCCAGAGCACAGACTGGAGGAAGTGGGAATAAAAACAGGAGTCTGGATGGTGAAAACCAGTGGCTGGATCCATACACACCCGTTCTATGAAAATGAACATTGGAAACTCCATGCCAGTCCTGGGATTTGGCAGTGCTATTACCAAATGGTAAGATTATTGAGAATTGGGGGTCATGAGGTCAAAAAGACCAGATGAACCCCAGGGGAGAAAAACACTTTCCGGAAAGTGTTTTTAAATTCAAATTTTAATCTGCCCCTGAGGCAGGAGACAGATGGGTCCTCAGGGCAAATGGTTTGAGTTCGTTCCTTGTCCGGATACTCCTAGACAGGAATAACAGGACAATATAGAGAGGAGGCTGGGCCGTGCTCAGATAGAAGATAAGAGACCACTTATCCTTCATTCGCCAAGTCCGGAGACCTCCCCGACTACACATGCGCAGAAAGGCTCCTTGGAGGTCAAAAGGGGAGTAATGCTAAGTGATGACAACTAATGCTCACTACCCATAGGCCTCTCCAGTAGACTCCATCTTGGCTAAGAGATGCTTGTGCACACATGAGAAAATCCTGAGATACACCAAATATGGACTTTGAACAAGGCAAATCAAAATGACTGGTCAAAACTACAATGAGGGGGCTTCCCTGGTGGCGCAGTGGTTAAGAATCCGCCTGCCAGTGCAGGGGACACGGGTTTGAGCCCTGGTACAGGGAGGTCCCACATGCCTCGGAGCAACTAAGCTTGTGCGCCACAACTACTGAGCCTGCGCTCTAGAGCCCGTGAGCCACAACTACTGAGCCCATGTGCCACAACTACTGAAGCCCGCGTGCCTACAGTCCATACGCCGCAACAAGGGTAGCAACTGCAATGAGAAGCCCGCGCACCACAGCGAAGAGTAGCCCCTGCTCACTGCAACTAGAGAAAGCCCGTGTGCAGCAACGAAGACCCAATGCAGCCAAAAATAAATAAATAAATAAAATGTATTAAAAAAAAAACAAACTACGATGAGGTATCACCTCACGCCAGTTAGAATGGGCATCATCAGAAAATCTACAAACAACAAATGCTGGAGAGGGTGTAGAGAAAAGGGAACTCTCTTGCACTGTTAGTGGGAATGTAAATTGATACAGCCACTATGGAGAACAGTATGGAGGTTCCTTAGAAACCTAAAAATAGAATTACCATATGACCCAGCAATCCCACTACTGGGCATATACCCAGAGAAAATCATAATTCAAAAAGACACATGCACCCCAATGTTCATTGCAGCTCTATTTACAATAGCCAGGTCATGGAAGCAACCTAAATGCTCATCGACAGACGAATGGATAAAGAAGATTTGGTACATATATACAATGGAATATAACTCAGCCATAAAAAGGAATGAAATTGGGTCATTTGTAGAGACGTGGATGGATCTAGAGACTGTCATACAGAGTGAAGTCAGAAAGAGAAAAACAAATATCGTACATTAATGCATCTATGTGGAACCTAGAAAAATGGTACAGATGAACCAGTTTGCAGCACATAAATAGAGACACAGATGTAGAGAACAAATGTATGGACACCAACGGGGGAAAGTGGCGGGGGGTTGGTGGTGGTGGGATGAATTGGGAGATTGGGATTTACATATATACACTAACAGGTATAAAATAGATAATAAGAACTTGCCGTATAAAAAATAAATAAAATAAAATTAGAAAAAAAAAAGATTGGTCAAAGGAAACCCGTAAGAAATGCCCCATAAAAGTGATTCAAACTGCCATTAGGGTGCGACTCTCTGAGTCCGCCCACGTGTCTATCCACATGTACTTTTTTCTCCTAATAAATACCTTACTTGTTTCACTACTTTCCGTCTTTGTGGGAATTCTTTTTCTGCAAATCCGTAGGGCCAGGGTTCTGTCACTGACCACTGGTCTAGTGGCTAGGATTTGGTGCTTTCACTGCCTCGACCCGACCTCAATCACTGGCAGGGAACTGAAACCCTGTTTCAAGCCACTGCAAGCTGAGGCCAGCCGAGATCACCTCCACAATTGCAAATGATTAACCATAAATACAACTTTTCTTTAGCAACATACATACTCTAACTTGAGAATATGGGGAAGGGAATACTCTTTTTTCCTAAACTTCAAGGCTTAAAAGCTCAAATGCTATCATTTAATATTCACATTTTTAAAGACTTTGAAATGTAATACCAAATTGCTTCCAGGAGATCTATATAAATTTATAGTCCTACCAAAATTTACTGAAAGTGCTATTTTTCAAAAAAACTTCCCATGTATTGGAGGTTTGTTTTTTGTCTGTTGTTTTATTTTGAGTGGGGAAACTGGAAAGTCACTGTCAATTCAATTTTTATTTCTATTATTACTTTGCTCATTGGCTTTTGGAGATTCAAATCCTAGCTTCGACCTTTACAACTAAGTAATTTTTGGAAATTACTCGACCTCCATGTGCCTATCTTCTTAAAGGGTACTTGTCACGTAGGGGCATTCTGTGGATTAAATGCCTAGTACATGGTAATTAATCAATAACTGTTAGTTACTGTGTTCCTCCAATATCATCTTTTTAAAATTGGGAATTTATCATTTTCTTGTATATAAGAACTGTTTTATAGTTTCATTATTTTTGTTTTATCTCTTAGACAGGTTGGAAATATTTTTTCCCAGGCTATAGGAAACCCCTCCCCTCTGGCTGCATGTTAGAATCAACGGGCCGCGGGTGGGGTGAGAGCTGGGGGGGGAGTGGGGGCATGGGGGGGTGCATGTTGTTAAAAGACACCAGCTGCTGAGCACACCGTTTTGTTGTCTGAAGGTAAGGATTTTGCTTTAAAACCATCTGAGGGGATTGGCATGGAACAGACGAGCAGAGATAAAGCAGGACGGGCCAAGGACTGATAACTGCTGAAGCTCAGTGATGGGGGTGGAGGTTTGTTATGCTGTAGACCATTAAATATTTCCATAACACAATTTTTTTTTAATGTGAAAGGCAAATCATTCATGAGCCATCAAATATCCTTGTTTGAGAGTACAGTCGGCACAGCAGGTCTTGTAAGAACCCCATCACACTGTGTGTTCCAGGGGTTCTTAAGACTTGAATGGGTTCTCGGTGGTGATAAATGGAATATTTATAAATGGAATGGAATATTTATAATATTTACAAATGGAATATTTCCTGTCATATCAATTAACAAATGATGTCACAGTCATCAACAATTGCAGCCCTCAACGTGAGCCAGTGAGCCCTAAGGCAACTCAGGGCTGAAAAGAATACCTGCCATCTAGCAGCCATCAGACTGCAGCCACTTCCTGCGGTGAGCCCTGAGGAAACTCAGGAGGTGAAAATACAGGATACAGGCCCCAGATAGCTGAGATGCATATCAAAGGAATGATTTCGGTGAGCCCAGACTCTTGCATCTTTCCATACATAGAAAAGCGCTAAATTCCTTAACTTGAGATATCTGGTTTTCTTTAATTAATAATAATCTTTTGACGTTTAGACCACCTGCCCGTTGTTGCAAAACTCCTATATATTCTGGCTCTCCCATCGCCCCTTGGAGCAGTTTCTCAGAGCTATCTGAAATGCCGTCTCCCAGGCTGCAGTCTTCATTTTGCCCCAAATAAAACTTAACTTGTGACTCTCACGTTGTGCTTTTTTTTTAAGTCAACAGTGGAGAGCGATCACCGCTCTCACGAAGCTTCCTCCTTCAGGCACAGACCACACTCAGTTCCTTGGATTTCTCAGGGAACTTCCGTTGCAGGCAGGAACTCACCCAAATCCAACTGCGTCCCAGCATCCCTGACCAGAGCTGCCTGTGCCTCGGCGAGGATTTGTCCCGGCCAAGGAGGGCCTCAGTACTCTGCTTTGAAGGGATAGTCCTTGTGGTTTTCAGTTCTGAAAAACAGAAAAACAAATCAAAAATAGAAGCAGAGAATGATTATTATTTTTAAGAGAAACATTCAAAAGATACAGTTACGTATTTTTAAACTCCCTAGTGTACTGAATTAGTTTTATGATTCACCTCCAAAGTGGCCCATCCTCAGACAGGAGAGAATTATGAGAAAGCTTAATTAACTCCACATGTACATAATAAACGCCTATGCAGGAAGCAATCATGCAATCCGGACATCGCTCTCTGTACTTGGGAAGGAGATAAAGCAGCCGTATTTACATGGGGAATGTAGACAAATGGAGATTCCTGTCCGGGTGGAGGAGGTCAGTCATATCCTGTTCTGATAATTCAAAATCGAACACCTGGAACCAAAAGGAAACATTCATAGGAAATTTAGTTCAGTGGACATTTAGTTGAGCTACGTTAGCTGCAACACCTGTGGGGACGGGACTTTCTGTGACACCTGGACCAAAAGGCACGTGGGCCCTGACCATCCCGGCCGGCTTAGCCTTGGCTGTTTAGGAATCCTTGGGAAGACAGGTGTGTGCTGCATTCGGCCTATAGTTGTAAGGGACGTTCCAGAAAAGAATTTTTCCCAACATGCAAAGACACACACACACACACACACACACACACACGCACACACACACACAATCCCAAGAAACAAAAACCAAAAACATTTCTTCTACACTTGGTGAGGGAGACCCTTGGTCCCCGGGACCGCTGATGCTCACAGTATCCACATACGGTGTAATTTTTGTTTCTGTTCCTTCTAAAGCAGTATTCTGAGCTGCCCTCCCCCCTTCTGCCCCTAACACACTTGCGGACTACGACCCTCGCCCACAGTAAGAGCCGTCCACCCCGGACAGCCATCTCCGAAGCCGTAGCTGAGGAGCTGGGGGCAGGGGTGCGCAGAGTGAGGGGAGGGGACGCATGGCCCAGCCTCTACCTGCAGGGGGCCCTCTGCCCGAAGTCTAGCAGAAATCAGGAATCAGTGACAACTGGAGTTCTGCCTGGAGGGAGAACTGGGGCCAGGGGTCATCTGGGTTAAGAGGAAAGAGTGGACAGCTCGGGGAGGGCCCGAGTCGTCAGGGCTGGGGCAGCCTGGGTGCAGCGTCGCTGGGTGGCACTGGGGTGAGGGGCGGGCGTCTGGCTGGGCGGGCATCCCCAAGAGAGCTCTGGCCACACCCCTGCCCACTCAGCCCCTCTCCCCACCCCATTCAATCACATGTGCCAGCTCCCAGGCTGGGAAGGGCCAGTCTCTGCACCTGAGGCCTCATCCTGCCCCTGGTGTCAAAGCCGCAGGGGACAGGGATACTGGCTCCGGCGCTCAGCACACCTCCTGCCCCAAGCTAGCGGGTGATGACAAACCCTCCGACGCCGATTCGAAAGGAGGAAACGCTTTCTTGGATATTCTCAAGAATCCGCTTTGGGTTGACGGATTTGGGAATCACTATCACATTCCTCTGGATCTGAAATCGGATCAAAATCTGCAGGGGAAAAAAAAGTCTAATATCAGATACAGGGCCTCATCGGAGTCAGAGCTCAGTACTTTCCCTGACGGTTCATACTATATCGTGCAGTAAAAGTCCAAAAGCCAGGGGCAGCAGGAGCTTTTACTACAAGTGCTTTCATTCTAAGTCCTTTAGAAACCAAACTGGCATCTTCTGAGCAGCCCTAGCAGGAGAAGCTTGGGGGACCTGCAGACGGCTTAAGGAGAACTAACGTGTCCGATCCCCAAACAAGGGGACATCGGAGCAAGGACGCAGCGGCCCCAACCTACCTGAGCTGCAGACTTCTTGTGCTTCTGAGAGATCATCTGGATCACAGGGTCTTCCATCAGGTGCACCCCCCTCACTGGGGAGAAGAGCACAGGGGCCACGGGATCAAATGAGTACGCTTCCTTCTTTAGGAAAACACCAAACTTTCTCCAAATGCAAAATCTAGATGTATTTTTTGTCTGGTCACGATACTTGCTCAGCATAGGAAACTTAAATGATGCAGAACAGCTGTCACCCAAATACCACCATCTTAGAGAAACCACTGTTGACATTTCAGTGGAGACAGCTGGACACATTGCTTTTCGCGTATATTGGGTGCTTTTTCTCAAGAACCAGGCAGCAACATCAGAGCGTATGAGGCAGTGGGTCTCTGTGCTTTGCCCCTCTGACATTTAAAGGCTCTCTGACCTCTCTGACCTGTATTGTAGGACATAGAATAGTGTACCATTGATAAATAATTGTTGTTGATGATGATGATTTCAGACAGGTTCACCTCAAACACCAAGAAAAAGTTGAGATTGTGAACCTTCAGTGTAGAGAGTTTGAAGACGGTGACTGAGTTCTGTCCCTCCACCTCTGCCCAGCAGAGGACAGGCCCTCGTCACCCTGGAGAGCCATCTCCCAGGGAACATTATTTAAGCAGTTACTAGGTTTCAAGCACTGCGCTAGAAACAGCCACCACAGTCTACTGAGGGGAGCAGACGGAGTCCGTTTCATCTGGCCGTGGGCCCAGGGTTCCAGCTGGCTCCCCTGCCGTGGAGGGCTCTCCCCACCTGCTCCCCCAAGGGCTCCACTGCCTGGGTTCAGCTGTGGAATACAACCCGGCCTTCTAGGAACTCCCCTGCTGCTGCCAAGTTCAAACACATGTGCCCCATTTCAAGTGGGAAACACACAGGTAATAACAGTGCCACCATTTCAGCCTCCGCTGGACCCCTGACATGTCCCAGGCACCGAGCGAGGGGCTGGGCAGAGTTGCGAGTTAGATGCAGTGCTTGCCCTCGGTGAGCTCTGACAAGTGGAGAGAGTGAGGAGAAAATAGGGACAAGAGAGTGTGACAAGGGCTGCGGACCAAACATGAATAAGGGGAGTCAGGAGGGCTTCCTGGAGGAGGTGTTGCTGAATTGAGCCTTATGTTAGAAATTGGAGTTAACCAGATTGCAAAAAAAGATGATAAGGTAAAGAGAAGAACATATATAAAGGCATAGAGACTAGAAAGAACATGTTCTGTTCCAGGAACCCACGGAGTTTCAAGTGATTAATGTAGAGAGTGTTTGCAGGAAGAAATGACGCCAGAAATAGGCAGAGGCCAGATCAGCCAGGACTCGCAGGCCACGCCAACAATTGAAGGAGTTTTAAGCAAGAAAGTGACCTGGTCAAATTGGGGTGCCTCCCTCAGTCTGGCAGGAGTTCAGAGGCTGATCCCCTAACCCGAGAGTTATCACTTGACTAAGGCAAACAGTGAGAGCAGAGAGCAAGAGACCGACTCCAGGTTCTCTGGAAGAATGATCAGTGGATCTTGCTGATGGATTGGATTGGGGGAATCGGAAAGGGGTGATGTCTAGGAGTCTGGTCTGGGTGGCTGAGTGGGTGGAGGCCTGTTGGTTCATGTAGGGCAGGGCAGGTTCTGGGGAAGATGGCATGTGGCGTTTGGCTCCTATGGAGATGGAGGTGTCCGTGAACCATGTCTGTGAACCGTCCCGTCAAGAGGCCCAGGAGAGGACGAGATGCACTGGTCCAGAGCTCTGCAAAGTGCTCGCTTTCAGCTGGGGCAGCCCCTCAAAGCAGCCCCTCCCCCAGCCGGAGGGCCTAGGGAGCTGACAGCCCCCTACCCCTTGCAGGTGCCTGTGGGCCCTCCACACCCCGCCCAGGCCTTCGTTAAACCCTCCGCTAACTCCCCACATTAAACTGGAGGGCGAAGCTATTTCCTGCTTGGGTCTGGACTCAGGACCACTGGCACATCCCTACCTGGAGCTCCCGAGGGGCCGGTAAGCAGTCATGGACACATTTCTCCATTGGCAAAAACTGATCAGGTTCTTCTGAGTCAGGTATGGGTGGCACTCGATCTACAAAGAAAATCACAGCTTACCAGGGAAAACAGTCCACCAGAAAAGGGGTCCTACATGCCTGTCTTGACTCTGTCACTGATGAGCTAGGTGACGCACCTTGAGGGTCTACAGCTGTGAAGTGGAAAGACTAGACTGTGATCCCTGAGACGCCAGCCCGCTGTGAATACCTGTGTCAGAAGCGCTCGAGCCTCACCTGCTGAGTCAGGCCCCCCTCATCACTTTAGGTAAAAACCACGGCCTCCCACTCCCTCTGTGCATGTGTATCATTACCTGACGTCTTCTATGTTGTATTTTCTGCTATTGTCTGTCTGTTGCCACTAGGATGTAAGCTCCACGAAGGCAGGGATTTTGGTACAATTTTGTTTTGTTCACAGACATCTCCTGAACATCTAGAATAAGCTGGGCATACCGAAGGTGCTCAATAAATATCTGCTGAGTGGATGAGTGAAGCTCACAAGGGACAGACACACGCCCCAGCGGCCCCAGTGGACGTTCTGAGAAGCTCGAGAGGAGATCCCTGTCCCCTCCACACTCTGAATTCTCGAACGATCCAGGTCATAAGTGACCGGATGGAGACTCGTTTCAGCGAATCAGGGGGAACCAGGAACGTGCTGGGTGCAGCCATCAGGAGAGACCCTGAAGGAGAAGCATTCCTGGGGGGTCCACAACCCTACTTAGGAAACACACCCTCCAGCTTCCCGAACTGGACGACGTTCTGTTTCTGCTCTGGTGCTGGGTGCTTGCGAGGGCTCACTGGTGGAAACGCCGTGGGCTTTGCCCTTCAAGACCCCACGTGCATCTCTGTATCTGTTACACTTCAGTTAAAAAGTTTACTCATAGAAAAGAAAGGACACGATGCTCTATTCTTTATACCCCCAGATGGGAGACTACCCGAGTGCCCATCAAGTACAGAATGGACAACTGCTCTGCGGTGTGTTCCCACGTGGAGCATCACGTAGGAACAGTGAGAAGAACAGTGACCCGCGGTCACACGTGGGTGTGGAGGATCTAACAGGTGCAACGCTGAGTGAAGGACCAGGACACAAACGAGCATGGAACGTACCATGTTATCCATATAAAGCTCTAAAGCTACTCAATGCTGTTGGAAATCTGAAGAGTGGCTGCCCTTTCTGAAGGAGGGGGGGACACGAAAGGAGCACAGTTGGGGGCCTCTGGGGGGCTGGTCATGTTTGTTTCCTGATCCACATGCTGGTCAGAGGTGGGCTCAGCTCATGAGACTGTATCAAGCTCTATTCTTACGTGTGCACTTTTTTGTATGTACCTAACACTTCAACAAAAAGTTTAAAATAAAGTGCTTAAAGGGAGTTCTTTAATTCTCCACCATCCGGGTCTACCCCCAGCACTTCCCACAGGGCCTGCCTCCTAATTGTCCTTCACAAGCCTTTCTCTGTCCCGTCCTGGCCTGCGTCCTAGTTCAGGCCGTCATCACCCCCGTCTCGACAGCTGTTACTGTCGCCTGTCTCCTGCCTCCTGTTCAAACACGTGCTTCTTTCAGCGGCTACAACCACCTCGACACAACACAAGTCTCTCTTACATAGAATACAAGCTCCCTACCTCAAAGCCTTCAGCGGTGCTCCTTTGTCTAAGGGGAAAAGAATAAGCTCCTCAAACGGCATCCAGACTTCCACCGTCTGGCCCATCCGTTTCCCCAGCCTCGCGTCTCTCTGCTGCTTAACATTTTTCGATGTAGGAACGTCAAGCTTCTTATGGGCCCCTGTACCCTGCGCTGTCCCATACGCCGTACCTTTGCTCAAGAGGTCCCCTCTGCCTGTCACGCTGTCCCCGACCCCTTGACCGCACCACTCCCAGCATCTGCACGAAGCTGCAGAAGTCCTGTCCCGTCTGGTTCAAGGTGGAGTCATCAGCTCCCGTGAGGAGACCGGAAAACCCCCCCTGTTCTGCTCCCCCCATCTCGTGGCCCAGCCGTGAGCTGCCTGCACCCCGCTCTCTCTGCCAGGGAAGGCCTACCTTGCTGACAATAAACACGTCCTTCCGCCTCACCATGCCCTCCTTGACCTTGCACTGGATCCCCACTCCAACCTCATTCTCGTTGTGGTACAAGCCCGCGTCTATCACCACTTTGACCGCCTCCGTCACTTCCCCTGGGGCCACCTGCAAAACGAGGAACAGAAGTAAGCCACCCACATTCAGGAGAGGCCAACCCTAATTCCCCCTTTGCACTCTAGAATGCACAGCCAATGATCCGTAAAAAATGAAGTTACTGAATTGGTACTCCTATCCCTTCGTCCTAGAATTTGGGAATGTCAGAGTCAGAAAGGATTTATAGTTAATCTAAGTTCAAATTCCTTTACGTATTTGGGGAAAACGCTTTAGGTATTTTTAGTGCTTGCAAATAACTGAGCTAGAGGCCGTGCTTCCAGAATGGAACACAGGAATAAATAAATTTCGGATGCATAAAGATGACAGGTGAGCTGCAAGGAGGTACAGGCTCACCCTCTACCCACAAAGACTATCAGCCCAAGTGTGAAGGTAGACATGTGCACACAAAGATAATCCATCACACAGAGCATCTGCCAGACCCAAAGGAACGAGATGGACTCTATCAGGAATGTGGAAGTTCGGAAAAGAAAACGCTCACTGTGAACGGGGTTGTTCTAGCAGGCAAGGGGCCTGGAACCAGGGGAAGAGGCCCGGGATGGCTCACAGGACCATTAAACCCCATGTTCCCAAAGGGCTTCACAGCTCACAAGGCGCTTTCTCACTTGAACTTGACATCACCCCACGGGATGCATCAGTATAATGATCTTCATTTAACAAGAACACATTCAGAGTGGCTGGGAGCTAATGAACTAAGTGTCCACCTCAAAGTTAGAAGAACCACTTATGAAAATAAGAATGAATATCAAAAATCGATAAAGAAGATCAACAAAGCCAGTGGTTAGCTCTTTGAAAAATCTTAATAAAGTAGACAAACTTTTTTGTTGTTGTCCTTTTTTTTTTTTTTTTGGCTGTGCTGCACAGCATGTGGGATCTTAGTTCCCCAACCAGGGACCGAACCCGGGCCCCCAGCAGTGGGAGCGTGGAGTCCTAACCACTGGGCCACCAGGGAATTCCCTAAAGTAGACAAACTTTTGACAAGACTGAGGAGACCAATTTTTTAAAAAATGACATGAAAGAAAAGCAGTACATATAGATAAAAATAGAGATTTAAAATCTAAGAAATTATTATCAATGACTAGAAGCCGACAATTTGGAAAAATGAAATAAAATGGAAAAATTCCTAGAAAAACTTAACTCAAGAAGAAATAAAACTCAATTGTCCTATAGTTATTTTTAAAATGAAGCAATTAAACACAACACACACATAGTTCTACAAAATTTTCAAGTCAGAATTCATCCCACTTTAAAACAAAATCTTTCTGACAAGAGGTAAAGAGGAAATAATTCCAACTCATTTTACCAAACCACAATGAATTAAACTACATCCCTGGCCTCTACGAGTTAAGTTGATAGAAGAAATAATTTAAATAATATTTTGATGAGCAAGGGTAGATCATTCGAATTCCTACTCATCCAATAACTTCCTATGTGACTTCTTAAATGAATATCTTTTTACCAAAGACTAAGTTTTAAAAGAAAGCAAATTTGAAAGGCTTTTTAGTTAGTGCTATGTCTAAATCACTGACAGGAATTAGAAAGTCCGAAGTAGAGAAAGGTCCAAAGTACTTCCACTATCAGGTTTTTGCACGGGCAAGAAGACAAAGTTTCAATGTTTCTTTTTAAAACCAAGTTGGCAATGACAGCATTTCCTTGTCTCTTTGATACAGACATTTCCCCATCTTCCGGCTGGCTGCTGCTCTGATCTGTGAGGTGACTGCCAATCTTCCCGCCCTTATCTAAGCATGACCACCTTTTCTTCTGGGCTTTCCCACACGTTATTTCTGAATAATTATGATTGGGACTCAATATGAATAAGGACAACCTCCATTTTCAGAAAACCTGATATCTAAATATTCCATCTTTCAAACACAGGAGGAGCCCCGCGGCAGGTGCGGGCGATCAGCTGGGCCTGCGGAGGCTGCGGCAGGTGTCCCGGGGGCGTCCCCGCGGGTGTCCAGGTAGGTGGCCCCTCCACGTCAGGGAGCGCCGAGGAAAGGCGCCGCCCCTCCCCGACCACAGGGCCACCTCACCTTCCAGGTGCCCAGGCCCAGGACAGGTATCTTCTCCATGCTTCAGATCACCTCTGCAGCTGCCGCGCGGCTCCGAGGGACGCCACCGTAATGGGTGCCCGGATTCGCTGGCGGCACCGTGGTGGACACTTCGATTGGCCGGCGGCACCGATGGTGGACACGCTGATTGGCTGGCGACGCGGCCGGTTAGCCAGAAGCGCTCGCGGGCAGTGGACACGCCCACATGGGCGGAGACCGAAGGTAGGGCGTTGGGGAGAGAATGTGCGCACGCGCCGGGTGAGCTTTGCGGTCCAGGAGGGAGGAGGCCCAGCACCCCGTCTCCTAGCAGCACGCCGGCGGCGCACAGCGTCCGGAGCGGAGAAATGCCGGGCTGCTGGGCGGGGATCCAGAGGTTCCCAGGGTCGTCTGGGCCGGGCCATCCCCAGGGCAGCGGGGAAAGGACAGGGTCTGAGGCCTTGTGTTCACCGCTCTGAGCACCTGAGACGAGGGTAGGCTCCCGAGACTCCCACTCCCATGCCAGGGGGCACCAGGATACGGGAGGGAAGACCTGCTTCATCCTCTGCAAATTGATGTGCTTGGGCGGGACCCCGAGGGTTCCACGATTTCATAGAAGAGTGTGTTGGCCTTGGTTCTCTGTTGGTAACCCGCTGTGCTGAGTCCTGTAAATGTTTTCTACCTCCTGGGGCCCTTGGGAGCAGAGGACAGCCTGGGGACCTGGGTAATGCACAACGTGGTAGAGCCCTGGACCGCTCCTCCGGGGGCCAGGGAACAGACCCTCCCTGCAGGAGCCTCCAGTCCTGAGGTGGAAGGGGGCGGAGTCATTGCCTGGGGTGAGGCCTCCTGTCCTCATGGACGTCGCAGGACAGTGGAGGGAAACTGGGAGACATGGAGGATCCAAGGTCCCTCCGATACCCCCTGGATCCCGCAGGTGCTGCAGTGCTGCCGGTGACCACCAGGGGGCAGTTGTGCCCACTGTGGTTAACGGAACAACTGGCGCAGGGAAGGACACCAGGGATCTCGTAAGCCTGTGTACCAGGGGACTGAGGGACACACAGGCCGAGATGAGGCGCTTGGGGGCCTGATTCTAAATGTGGGAGGTCCTTGGAAAGTTTCATGCCAGAGAAGGGGAGTATCTGAATTTCATTTTAACCCCTCCATGGGAGAGACTAGGGCATAAGGCCAAAAGGGGGGAAGATTGCGGACCAGAACCCACGCCAGTTTTGAGTTGTGTTCCAGCTACATCCCACCCCTTTCTGTAATCATCCATCTCTGAGTTTGTGCATTAGCCTCGTGTGATATCACGCCTGGGGTTTCATTGGTCTTATCTCTTATAGGCCTGATGACATCCGGAAGCAGATGCTAGAATGATCCCCACTAGAAGGCCCAGTGTGTGTGTGTGTGTGTGTGTGTGTGTGTGTGTGTGTGTTGGGGGTTACAGGCCCAGGGGCTTTGTACTTGAGTGGCCAGGGTCCCAAGGAGTCTGGGCTCCTCCCTTCCTCTACCTCCACCAGTCAGCCCCCTCCTTGGTCAGTTGCAAAATTACTTTTCATATATTTGGAGGAATATCTGAGAAAATTCTTTATATATATCTTTGGCTTCTTGTTCTGGCTGTATTTTTGCATTTTCCTACTGTTTACCTACATTATTTGAACTGTCCCCCTTCTATCCACCCCAGCATGAAAACAAGTCAGCCCTGAACCTGGAGAACCTGGTGCCTGCCCACCGGAGCAGAGCTCCTGTGACCCACCTCCCCTCCACCTGCTGAAACGTCACTGGCACCCAGCAGGTCCCCGGCCTGCCGGTGAAAAGGTAGGTGCTTCTCCCCTCTACAGCACAGCTGTGTGTCTTGGAAATGTCGCTTCACCTCTCTGTTCCTGGGTTTGCTCATGTGATGGCTGGGGTATGACAAGGACCAAACTCATAGGGTTACTGCCAGGACTCAGTGGGACAAGCTACGGGAAATGCCGAGTCCCTGCCTGGCCTGTGGGAAGGATGTGGTGGTTCTTATTTATGATTTTCCTCTCCTCCATGAGGAAGGTTTCTGCTTCAAGCCTCACTTATCCTGTGACCGTGGGCCAGGCTCTCTCCCATTTCTGTCTGTTGGGCGGGGTCCCCTGTCCTGGGTGTAGCCAGAGCAGGGATCCCTGGCGGCTGGCTGGGGGGCCCCAGGTACACTCAGACATCCGAGAAGGTTCATTCTGTCAACAGTACATAAAGTGCCTACTGTGCACAGGCCCTTTTCTAAGCACTTAGCAGAGTTCAGTGAACAGAGTGGACAAAAATCCCTGCCCCCCTGGGCTTGCATTCTGGTCCGGGGTCCACCAGTCCCACTGGACATCAAGGCAGGTAGTGGACACGTGTGACACCCTCCTGGCCTTCTCTGGATAGGAATTCCTCTGCCCTCATTGTCAGAAGGAGGACGGACCCCGGGAACAACTAAAGAAGTGAGTGGGCATCAAGGAGAGGACTCCTGTCTCCACACGGGGTGACATTTGGGGGCTGAGGTTGGGGGTTCAGGCAGAACCCTGGATCCCTCACATCTTGTGATTCCCGCTAGAGGGCTGAGGGCTTTTCCTGCAGGAAGAAAGGAGTCAGAGAGCTGTGGCTGGGGTCCCGGGTCCCCAGGGAGCAGAGGGGAGGCTGGGGGCTCAGAGCCAGTCCCCAGAGAAGATGCATGCACCCACAGCCCAGCCGTGCCTGCCCCTTCCCCGATCTGAGGGCTTAGGACAGAGGTGTGCCGGGTATCTTGATCACACATCGGCCTTGCCGCCCATCCTCCGAGCCCAGCTGCACATGGAGCACCTACTGTGGGCAATGACCAGAGCAGCGCAGCCCTCCCTGCCCCCCGGGGGTGGATGTTTCAGCGGGGAGGGGACAGACAGAGGGCTGTGCCTGGCTTCCCTGAGGGAGGGGGCGGGTGGTCAGAGTCTCCTGCACGGACACTCTTTGTAGCCCCTGCCTGGCAGCCAAGTGGGGGCGGGCTGCGGTGGGGCTGGCCTCTGGGTGGGCAGGGGCTGACACCGGGGCCCACAGGGGCGCCTGTGGAAAGGAAGGAAAGACCAGACCTCTGACTCTGCCGCCCACCCTCTACCTGCAGTACCACCTGCTCCTTCCCGGGCACCTGACTGGACCAGTTTCCGGAGGAGTTTTGTCAACCCTCGGCCTAAAGCAGTTTATGGCTTACGTGCAGCTCAGCATGCTGGGCTCAGACCTGGAGCCCCAGGCCTACCTTCTTCTGACCCAGCCGGGGGACCAGGAGCCCAGGAGGCAGAGCCGAGCCCAGGGTGAGGAGGCCAGGGGTGGGCGCACATGAGCATAGGAGGAGGGGTCCCTACGGGCCACTCAGGGCGGAGCCCCCAGGGGCCGCTGTCCGACCAGGAGCAAAGACTGGCCTGGGACCCCCCCTCAGCCTGGGAAGACTTCCTCCTGTGGGCTCCTGGGCTCTGACTCCTCTGGAAAGCACCGGGATGTGTGGTCTTTGGAAGGTGCATGGGAGCGCAGTCACGCCGGTGACCTTTTCTCCTCTTGCAGCTCCACTGCCCTCCCGCGGTGAGGCTGGCTCCCGCGCCAGCTGCTGTACCATCTCAAGACCTCGATCCAGCTGCATCACTGCAGTGCCAGGGCCAGCTCCAGAGAGGCCCAGCAAAAACAAGGCAAACGTCACTGGTAGAAAGACAACTGAACCTGGGAAAGCATTCCTCGGAACCCAAAGCCAGAGGAAAGTAAGCATCCCTGTGGTACCAAAAACTCTCAAAAGTCAATGTTTTAAAAAAGGTACAGAGAACAAACACATGCAGTTCAAATGAGAAGTGATGCACGTGGCCATAAGCAGCAGAGATGCTCGCCTCCCTGCTCTGGATGCACACAAATGTCCTCACCGCCAAGGAGCGCTGGGTACCATCACTGGTGGGTGTTT
The DNA here is from genome assembly GCF_028023285.1 of Balaenoptera ricei. Lineage (NCBI taxonomy): Eukaryota > Metazoa > Chordata > Mammalia > Artiodactyla > Balaenopteridae > Balaenoptera > Balaenoptera ricei. Next base: position 26,427,609 of record NC_082640.1, read on the forward strand.
ATTTCTGGTGACAGTGTGAGGGAGCAGAGGCCCCATCAGCTGCCCTGGAGGGACGCCCCTCTCCGGAGAAGAGCTTTCAGGACCCGTCAAAGTCCCACAGGTGTATACCTTTACTAGCGGTAATTTATCCAAAAGAAATTCTTGCACAATATTTCAAAGATCCATTGATACGACTATTCATCAGGGCGTACACAGACTCTCCATCGCAGGCCGTGCCCTGGTCCTGGCCCCATCCCCGCCCCCGCCCCTCCTGCATCTTAATGCAGCTTCTGAGCTGAGCACCCAGCCCCGCTGTCCAGGACACCGGAGGGCGCGGCCAGCCTGTTCCCTCTCCCCCGAGGCATCCATCCAGGGCATGTTCTCAGCTGCAACAGCGGGACCCTTGAGCTCCTATGAGCAGAGGAAGCCTTCACAGAGCACGGGGGTGGGTGGGGGCCTCAGGGAAGCTGCTGGAAGGTCAGAGCATCGGGCTGGGGGCTTTGGAGACGGAGCACTGCTCAGACTGCATCTCAGGTTCCACGGGAGTGCGGGCTGCCACCCCGAGCCCGAGCATCAGTCACACGCAGCTCTGCCTGGCGGGGAGGAGCCGGAGAGCCTCACCTGCCTCAAAGTGGGTTGCGGGCAGGAGGGCCCACATGGTCTGAGGCTGTCGGATGAAGCCACAGCCACTTGTGTCTTGTCTGCCCAGACTTGGAGCCCCCCCAAGCAGACAGCGCCGGTCCTCAAGGGGGGAACTCGCTAGGCTCACCCTGGAGGAAGGGGAGGGAAGACCCTGACCGTATGGTGAGCGGGTGAGGGCAGAGAGCAGGGATGCGTGACGGCCGCGTGGCTGGGGCAGTGCCACCTGGTGGTCGAGGCACAGGCTCTGAGGCCAGACAGACCCCGTCACCGGAGAAGGTGTTGCTATTCGAGCCACAGTTTGCTCGTCTGTGAAGTGGGGCCAGCAGTGGCCTTCTAAGGTGATATGGAGACAGGCTCAGTGCGACTGCACTTGGGGGCCCCTGTATGTGCTCAGTGACAAGGACCCGACAAAGGGCCACCTGGAAAGAGTGCCTGTCCCCGTGGGAGGCACATTCTCGGGGGCTGCAGGTGCGCTGTGAACTACTGTAGCTGTCCCTCACATGTGACAAGAGGCGCCAAGGTGCCTGTCCCCTGTGCCCCAAGAACGGGACCCTGGGAAAAAGCAAGGCAGCGATTTGCCCAAGGACATCTCAGCAGTGGTGTCTGGAGCACAGGAGGCCTGGGATGTATCTTGGAAAAGGACAGTGAATGATCGTAAGCTCAGCCAGGCGGTGACTGACTCCTGTTGCTGCTTCCTCAGTGTGATTTCATTGCCTGAGCAGAATAACACATCCCCCGGTACCTGGCAAGCAGCTGTTGATCTGGGAAATGCCTCTTCCTCCATACCTGCTAGGAAAGACCACCAGAATCAGGGCCGGCCAGCAGAACTCATTCATGTCCTGCCTCAGGCTGTATCAGGTCTCCAGCCCGATGTCACGGTTTTTTCCCTTCGTTCTCTTAGAGTGTTGCATTGATTGGTTTTTGCATGTTAACCCATCCTTAGAAGGTCCTACCTCGCTGTGCTTGTAGCACTCCTGAGTATCTGTATGTGGGCCTCTGGATGGAATCTGTACTTTCTACCGTTCCATTTGTCCGTCCTGCACCACGACCGCACTGCCTTGTTCACTGTTGCTGAATTAAAAGTCTGGATATCTAGTATTGTATGTCCTCCAACTTTCTTCTTCAAGATTATTCTGACTATTCTTGGCCCTTTGTATTTCTGTATATATTTTGAAATTAGCTCATCAGTTTCCACAAAGAGATTTCTGCTGAGGCATTTTATAGAGATGGTACTGAATCTATAAGTCAAATTGGGGGAGAACTGACATTTTAACATTGTACCAAGGGAAAAGACACCGTAACCTAAAAAGGAAAAAGTGATAATCTGGGAAGAAATATTTGCAACTTATATCTCAGGCAAAGGGCCTAACTGCCTCTATAAATAAAGAGACCCTAGAAACTGGTAAGAAAGAGAAGAACCGCAATATAAAAATGGGCAAAAGACGTTATCATACACTCCAAAGAAAACAAATATAGCTCTAAACGCATGAAATATGCTCAGGTTCCTATGACAAAATTACTAAATCCAGAAAATTGAAGGTATACTCGGAAGCTGCTGTAGAAATAGAACTTTTATTCATTGTTGATGGGAATGCAAGTTGCCTTCCAACAGAGGCAGTGGAGCTCTATCTATACACAATTACAAATGTTTTTACCCTTTGACTCAACAATCACAGTTCAGGGAATTTACCCCATGGAAACACCTCTACACTTGGCATATGTACACCGTTATTCATTGCAGCCTTCTTCACATGAGCAAAAGATTGGAAATAACCCGATTTCCTCCATTAGTGACCTGGTTGGTCATGTTTTCATATGCTTACTGGCCAGTTGTATATCTTCTGTGGAGAAATGTGTATTCAAGTCCTTCCCTCACTTTAAATTGGATTGCTTTTGTTGTTGAATTATAAGAATTTTTTATTTATTCTGGATACATGACCCTTATATTTTGTGATTTGCAAATATTTTTCTCCCATTCAGTGGGTTGTCTCCAGTCTCTTGAGAATGTCCTTGCATGCAAAAAAGTTTTAAATTTTGATGAAGCTCAATTTATCAGTCTTTTGCTGCTTTTGCCTTTGGTGTCATATATAAGAAACCATTGCCAAATCGATGGTCATGAAGATTTGTCTTTATGTTTTTTTCTGAGAGTACTATTCTTTTATCTCCTAAATTTAGCTTTTTGAGTCACTTTAATTTTTTTGTATGGTGTTAGGTAACACCCCAACTTCACTCTTTTGCATGTGGATATCCAGTTTTCACGGCACCATTTGTTGAAAAGACTGTGTCTCATTTAATGATCCTGCTACACCTCTGGAAAGTCAATTGACTATACGTGTATAGATTTATTTCTTGACTTTTAATTTTATTCCATCGACCTGTTTGTGTTAATCTTTCAAAGCACTGCTGAAAATGTTTACTGGTTCTAACAGGTTATTTTTTGCTGTTTGTTTTTATTCCTTAGGATTTTCTATGTAGAAGCTCAACAGAGATACTTTTCCCTTCCTTTCCAATTTTGGTGTCTTATTTGTCTTACGTAATTGCTCTGACCTAACTTCCATTACCATGTTGAAGTGATGGGAGCAGGCATTCTTTCTTTCTTCTGATCTCAGGGAGAAAACTTTAGGTCTTTCATCAATGAGTATTACGGTAGGTTTGAGTTTTTCATAAATAATCCTTGTCATGTTGAGAAAGTCATCTTCTATTTTATTGAGCTCTCTTATCATGAAAGGATCTTGTATTTTGTCACATGCTTTCTTTGCATCAATTGAAATGATCATGTAGTTTTATTCCTTCATTCTACTGATATGGAGTATTATGTTGATAGTTTTAACCATCTTGAACAATGCTTTCATTCCTTGAATAAACTGCATTTATCATGATGTATATTCCTTTCAATATACTGCTTAATTCTGTTTGCTAGTATTTTGTTAAGGATTTTTGCATTTCTATTCATAATGGATTTTGGCCTGTAGTTTCCTTTCTTGTGAGGTCTTTGTCTTTGGTATCAGGGTAGATTGCAGGCATCACAGATTGTTTCTTCCTCGTGTATATATATATATTTTTTGGTAGTATCTGAGAATGATTGGCATCATATCTTCTTATATATTTGGGATAGTTCACCAGGGAAGTGATCTGATTCCCTGCTTTTCTTGGTTGAGAACTTTCTGATAACTGACTCAATCTTGTTACTCAGGATCACCCCCTCTTTAGAGTTTCCATTTCTTCTTGAGTCAGTTTTGGTAGTTTGCCAGCTTCTAGTAATTTGTCCATTTCCTCAAGCTTAACCAATTTCTTAGCCTACAGTTTTTCCTAGTGCTCTCTTACAATCCTTTTTCTTTATGCAGAGTCATTAGTAATGTCCCACTGTCATTTCTGTTTCTGTTATTTGAGTCTTCTCTCTTTTTAAAGTCAATCTAGCTAAACATTTGCCAATTTTGTAAATCTTCTCAAGAAGGAACTTGAATTCATTGTTTTTCTCAAGTGTTCATCTCTTCTGTATTCCATTTATCTTGCTCTAATCCTTATTATTTCCTTCCTCCTGCTAATTCTAGGTTTACTTTCCTCTTCTTTTTCTAGGTCACCAAGGTCATCTTCTAACCAGCTTGGCACTGGCAGGCACTGAGCTGTGCTCCTCAGGGTCTGGGTGGTCAGACAGGTAAGTACTTGCAGCCTGTAGCAGACTGAGCTACCTGGGCATTTTCTGCCCCACTACCAGCCCAAGCTACTCTCAGATTCCACTTTTACCCTGAAATTCTCTTGCTGTTGAGAATATATATGGTGTCGTATACGAGAAATGAGTAGTCTATAGGCTGACTTACCTCCATAGACCACTCACAGCCTTGGACGCCTTCTGTTCTCTGGGATCCAAAGACCAGCTCAGTTTTGCCAAGGAGCACTGCCATGGGTGTGGAGGCGTGTGTGCCCACCACCATCACTGTCCTCGAGGACTTCCCTCGTGTCTCCCTGGGGGTGGGTCACTGCCACCTGTGCCCACAGGCACCCCAGAGCACCACTCCTGCATGGCTCTGACCACTGCAAAGCCAGCCGTCCATTCAGCTACAAGGGCCCCATCAAAGAGCCAGGACCAACAGCAACTCCAAGTCCACAGGACCCCAGGACCCCAAGTCCTGTGAACATTACAGACGCAGCCCTCCCTCAGCAGAGAGTTCAGTGAGCACTCTGGCAGCTCCTTTGGCTCCGAAGTGAAGGGGATCAACATGAGCTTTGTCTTCGAGTCCTCCGATGGCCAAGAAAAGAAGCTGAGCACCCGCCTCTTCTCCCTGACAGCACTTCTGCAGCCCCTCTCAGTGCTCCCCAATCTGTACCCACAAAAGGAACCAGGAAGCCCCCAAAGCTGCACCCTGGCATGTGACGCCCTGCAGAGTCCAGGGCTACTGCTGCCCTTGCCATCCCCCACTGTTCTGGGAGTCGCCCTCCTCAAAGTCCCCCCAAATCCACAGCATTAGCTCAGCTTCCAGCAGCATCTGCTTTTCAGTGTGGTTGCCTGTGACTGTCCCACGCAGCCAGCAGCCCTGTGTCTCGGGTCTGCGGGCACAGCTCCAGCAGGCAGGCGATGCTGCTCCATGCCCGTCAGCCTGGAGGAGGACAACATGCACAAGAGCACCCTGGTCATCTGAACGGGTGGGGCGTGGTCCCCGCGCTCAGACCTCTCTGGGCATAGACCTCTCCTGAACAGGTGCCCTTCAAGCAGCACAGCCAGACCCAGGGGGGGCACGCCAGCGCTCCGCTGCACCTGAGGACACAGAGGCGGTCTCCTTAGCCCTGGGTGGCTCCTGGGGATCCATGCTCATTAAGCTCGCTCCAGGTCTAAGATGCTCTGGTCGGACCACCTGGATTGTGTCTCCTGCCCACCCCCAACCTGCAGTGGCCCCTGACTCCTTGCTTGGCGCTCAGAGCCCTATGTGTTCGTTTCCAGAGGACCTCCCCAGGGTGCACCATCACCCTCCCTCCCTCCAGCCTCCCTAGAGCCTTCTTCACCCATGGACCCCACCGCCCTTGCCTCCTCACAGCCCCAGCCTGCAGTGCCCCTCCCTATACTCCCCCATCCACAGTGGACTCACCTCCAAGCCTGGGCTCAGGGGCCACGTCTTGGGCTCCTGGGCACAGCATGGCCTTTGGGGTCAGATTGACCTGGGGCCAGTCACAGCCCCGTGACAGGCAATCTTCGTGGTGACTTCTCAGAGTCTCAGTTTGGCTGGGCTTGGTCACTTAGAGCTGAGTGACCCTGAGCACCCATGCCATGGCTCATCTATAAATTTGGGTGAGCTCACTGAGTGCCCAGGAGGGGCTCCCTAATAACAGGAATTACCCCCAACACTCACTCGGCCCTCCCTGTGGGGCCACCTCCTCTGGGGGCTCCCTCCAGCCGCTGCTACACCAGCCAGGGCCGCGGCCAGGGCCAGGCTGTACCCGGTGCGTGTCCCGGGGTCCTGCCAGAGAAGGCAGGGAGAGGCGGGTGTGGAGGAGGAGGGGCGGGGGTGGCCTGACCTTCTCCTGCCCAGGCCCGTGTCTACGCTACTTCTAGGCCCCCTGACCCAGCCGTGCACCGCGCTGGCCTCGGGGAGGAGTCTCGGGACCAGGACAGCAGGTTGTGTATGGGGGGTATTGTGTGACTTTCATGTTCCTAGGTCTCCGGCCAGCCTGACTGGAGTAGGGTGGCCCGGGGGTCCCAGGGGTCATGGGGTCGCAGAGCAGCAGACGTTGGGGCTGTGCGATAACGGCCGGGCTGGGAGCCATTGGTGCCCTGAGCTCACGCGCTCAGTGCACCATCGGCTGATGCTGATGTTGGGTCTCGTGCCCGCGCTGCCCGGGGTCTGCATGTGCGCCGGGAGGTGGACTTGGACGCTAGGCCAGCGGCCCCGCGCTGAGTCCGCATGTGGGAGGGAGGCCCCTGCACCCCTGAGCGCATCCTGCTCCACCCACCCGGGGGCCTGGGGGCCAGGAGCCCAGGCCGTGTCCACACCGAGTGGGGCTCCCACAGTTCCGTGTCCATCCCCTCCTGGGACAATCGGGGGAATCTGAGAGCAGGAGAGTCAGGGACTGGCCCAGGGCCCGAGAGGTGGGCCCAGTCCAGAGGAGAAGGGAGGGTTCAGTACCCCGAGGCCAGGGTTTGCTTTGGGAATGAGAGCCCCTAGGATCCTGAGGGACCCCCTGCGCACCTCTCCCACGTGGGGCCCTTTCCTCTGTGCATCCCCACTTGGGCACAGGTGTGGCGCATGCGCGACCTCATGTTTTCTCCCCATCCATCTACTATGCTTGGTATGCAGAGTACATTTTTGTAGTACAGTATATGAGAAACTTAGCAGTGTTACCTGTGGAATGGAGCAATGAGGTAGATGACATAATTTAAAACATTCTGGATGTTGTGAGATTATTTTTATAATACACATAGCTTTTTTAATTTTCAAAAATAGTTTATACATTGAAGAAATGTGAGAAAAGGCACTTTTAATGTTTCTTTCAACAGGCAAAAAATGTAGGGCTAATTTTTTGTTTTAAAAGACGTCATTTTAGAAGTAATTATTTTATTGCTGATTGTCTATAGTTGCAGAGAAAAATTCACAAATTGTAAATTAAGTAGATTACTATTTAGAATGTGCTTCACCTGAGCTTGGGAAATATTTTGTGACTCTGTAGAGATGGGTTTGTTTATTTCGGAAATATAACTGAGGAAAAACAACTGTATGATAAAAAATAGTTACCTTTTAATTGAGAATAGTTACGTATTAGTTACCTATTAGTATTCCTTCTAATACAGAACTTCAATCTTGTTGAACGGTATGAGGACTTCGTTTGGTTCTCCTGCCCTCTAGTGGTCATTTATCAAAATGCAGAGAAGCTTGTATTAGGTGAACCCCCTGAAATTATACAACCCAGGTGTGGGGATCAGGTTGGGAATTTTGGAGATTAGAGGAACCTGAGAAATTTTCTGACTTGATTTCCTCATCTTTGCAACATAAACACCATGTGTCGATTACATATTCCCTTGAGATTACTGATATAAAATTCAATTCTGGCATCTCTTGACTATTTGACTTAGTAAATTATCCAAAGCTACCGTTATTTTCTGTAATTTTTTTACATATATGGTATAATCATAGATCTTATCGCTATTGCATAAAGGTTGTTTTGCAAGTAAATAAACACTTTAAAATGTACTTACACTGTTTCCTACTATTAGGTAAGTCCATTATATACTGTATTTTTTATTCCTCATAACTACCCCATACACTTTGTGAAGTACACGCTATAATATTCTGATTTCATGAAGAAATAAAGTGATACTGAGGGGGGCTGATAAGACTGAGGAAGTGGTACACCCCGGGCCTGAAAGACTGAATTTTGTGCCATGACTTTCTTTCTTCTAAAAATCCATATAATTAATTTTGAATTGGTTTAAAATTATTTAACCAGAATAAGTTGGTCATGTTTTAACATATTAGTATGTTTAAAGCAACATTTGTGTATCACATTCTTTAATATGCTAATGTATGCCAGCCTCAAAGACCTAGGTTCTTCTATAAAGTTTAAGAACCAGGCCCCATGATTTTAGAGAAGGTGAGTTTTTAGAAAGTCTAAAAAGAGGTTTTCCATTTTAACTGAAGAATTTAGAAGCAAAAACTAGAGCTTCGTGTCCCTTTTCATGGTAGATAGCAAAGAGATGCTTGTGGGCTAAGAAAGTGCACCCTGGGGAAGAGTTACATGGTATGGAATTAAGAGTATGATTTCAGATAAGAAGGATAATTAACTTCAAAAAGATTTTTCATTGCTATGGAACTCCAGACTAAAAATTTTTAAGTCCTTTGCTTAAAATAGCTTCACTACAAAGTCCTTTGGGCATGCCTCTGATAGCCAGGTCTAGGTCAGATCATTTCTGATTAAGCCATTTGGCATCTAGACACGTCACCCTGGTCATTGTAGCCAGTAATGACCTTCCCTCCCCTGAATTTCTACATCTCGTTTATGCTGCTCATACATATGACTTCACAGATCGGAACAATGGGACAATCCTTAAGAACAAAAGAAAGACAACCATCCTATAAGAAGAGTTAAGCCCATAAAATCCACATATAATGAATTAGGTTAGCGGCTTATAAAATAACCAGAGATGCATCTGGATGTGTGTGACTTCACAGGATCAAAGTGACTCGAGTGAAATTTTAGGGAAGCAGAACAGACTAAGCTATAAGTAGGAAAGTGCAAATGTGGGGCCAGTTGTACTGTGTCCTGTGTGAAGAGTGTTTAAAATATTTATGTAACTGTTTTGATGTTAATTTAATAATAATAGCTATGTCAAATATTTAAAACCCATTTGTTATAAGTATCAATTCAAGCAATTCTCACCCCCACCCCCAGGAGATGGGTATTCTTGTTAACCACACATTCATGATGAATAAACTGAGGCACAGATGAAGTTAAGTAACTTCCAGGATTTCAATCTAGTAACTGATGGAGCAGGAGTCATTTCTGGGCTCTAGGGTCAGCACACATAAATACCCCATTATACTGCCTCATTTAAGATGGTCTACCCCTGTGATGGTTCATTTATGTGTCAACTTGACTGGTCCACGGGGTGCACAGATATTTGATCAAATATTATTCTGGGTGTTTCTGGATGAGATTAACATTTTAATTGTAGAGTAAAGCAGATTGTTTTCCCTAATGTGGACAGGGCTTATCCAATCAGTTTGGAAGCCTGAATAAAACAAAAAGGTTGACTCTCCCCTGAAAAGGCCATCCTCCTGCTGGATGGCCTTTGAGCTGGGACGATGGTCTTCATCTACCTTCAGACTTGGACTCAGACTGGAATTTATACCATCTTGGTCCTCAGGCCTTTAGATTCAAACTGAATTACACCATCGGCTCTCCTGAGTGTCTGGCTTGTTGACTGTTGATTTTGGAACTCATCAGCCTCCATAATCGTGTGAGCCAATTCCTTATAATAATGATTATATATGTATACGTATAAAACACACATATATAAAACCCTCATGTGCTATAAGCTCCCCAAAATGAGGAAATGTATGTTATTTTTCCACTATACATTCAGCACCTGTTACAATTCTGCTGCAGTGCAGGCTTCCCAAATTAAGCATGTGTTATTGGAGAGAAGTGCCCACAGAGCAAGGATTTGCTCTTATTCTCTTCACAAAGCACTGTCTGGGAAACAAAGGGACCAAAACTTGGGGGAGAGGAAGCATTCTTTCATTTATTCATCAGTCACTTACTGTGTATGTAGTATGAAACAGATCTATCTTGTGCTGGGTGAAAAAATACAGAGATAAAATATACAATTACTGCCCTCACGGGCCTCACACTTCTTTGGATGACAAGTAAAACCTAAGCGGATAAAATCCTAATTAACAGGGTGACTTCCACATTAATCTGAAATGGGTATGGACCTAATAACGCAGCTTCAAAATGTATAAATCCAAAGCTGATAGAACTGAAAAGGGAAAGAGCTCCACAACCATGGAGATTTCAATATGCTGCTCAGTAACGGACAGAATGAGCACACAGAAAATCAGTAAGAATAGAGAAGCGCTGCACCCAAACAAAGCAGAAGGCCCATTATTTTCAGAAGCACCGTTACATTCACCAAAAGAGACCGTATGCCGGCCCATAAAACGAGTTTGGGTGTGTTTAAAAGGACTGAAATCGTACAACATCCGCATTCCTCCTGGCCGTAAAGCCTCTTCTCCGGGTGCAAGTGGAGAGAACTGGGAAGGTGACAGGCAGCGACTGTTTGCAAGTATTCGGAGCTGCGCTAAACCAGCGAGAGATTGTGAGAGCATGAGAGATTGTGGAGGAGGAATAACGCACAGGACTCGACTCCTTGCCGTGACGGTGCGGAACAGGTGGTCTTATCGTTCAGGATTCGTCCCCCGGTTTCTGGCGTGGGTAATTGGACGGATGGTGATCCATTTCCCAATTAAAAAAAATGGAAGACAGGCCCCCTCCATTCTTCTCTTCCTGCAACAAAAATGATTGCTCCACCACCCTTCCTTCTCAAGTCCCGCCCTTTTACATGCCCGCCCCGGAGAGTAATCGGAAGACCAAATACTGCCGCAAAGAGCGACGCCACGTTCCAAGGAGCGGAAGTAGATTTCCCGGAAAGCCGTAAAGCGCGCCCCTCTTCCGGTTAACAACAGCCGTACCGACCGTCCTCGCCGGCCGTCCTCCGGTAAGCGCCTCCGCCGGTCTCTCTGTAATTCAATTTTCTCTTCCATTCCGGGCACTTCCTTGTCGTCGCCCTCTTCACCTTGGATCATGTTCAAGAAATTTGATGAAAAAGAAAATGTGTCCAACTGCATCCAGTTGAAAACTTCCGTTATTAAGGGTATTAAGAACCAGTTGATAGAGCAATTTCCTGGTATCGATCCGTGGCTGAATCAAATCATGCCTAAGAAGGATCCGGTCAAAATAGTGCGATGCCACGAACACATAGAAATCCTCACGGTAAACGGGGAGTTACTATTTTTTAGACAAAGAGAAGGGCCTTTTTATCCAACGCTAAGGCTGCTTCACAAATACCCTTTCATCCTGCCCCGCCAGCAGGTTGATAAAGGAGCCATCAAGTTTGTGCTCAGTGGAGCCAATATCATGTGTCCGGGCCTGACCTCTCCCGGAGCTAAGCTCTACCCCGCCGCTGTGGACACAGTGGTCGCAATCATGGCAGAAGGAAAACAGCACGCCCTGTGTGTGGGAGTCATGAAGATGTCTGCAGAGGAAATCGAGAAAGTCAACAAAGGAATCGGGATCGAAAATATCCATTATTTAAATGACGGGCTGTGGCACATGAAGACGTATAAATGAGCCTCAGAAGAAATGCGCCTGGGCTAAACATGGACCTCGTGCAGTATCTGCTTGTGTGTGACGGCATGAAGACGGCACCTCTGTGGTTAGCAATTCAACAGATGCTAAAAACCGGAAATAGACGAAGTAAAGCTTTGGAACGAATCCATATGTCTGTGCATGTGTCATTGTGTGTGTGTCTGTGTGAGTGTGTATGCCTGTGGATATGTGAGGGTGTGTGTGTGTGTTTGTGTGTGTTTACAGGGGAGTGATTAGATTTGCTGTCTTGTCTGTTTAAGCAGATATCAGTTCAAACAGGTAAATTATCTTTTAGAAAAATAGATTTCAAAGTCAAGAGTGTGCAGTTGCTAGGTGGACCCAAGTTGGGAGAAGAAAATGACTGGAGAGAGACCCTAAACAACTCTATTCATATGACCGTTTAAGGGATGAGTACTAGAAACAGAAAATCCGGTAAAAAGTACACAGCGGTCATTATTGGTTGTCCACCCAACAAAGTAGCCCCCTCCCTCCTTGGTGGCATAGCTCTGTCCATCCCTTTTCTGCACGAGTCTGGAAAATGCTGATTAGTCAAGGCCTATCACGGTGGTCTATTTCCCTATGAGATGGATTCATTTGTAGGTGGGCGTGGGGCCTAAGGCCAAGGAGGATCTTCTGTTTAGGAACCCATGGGAAAATGAGGGTCCTTCCTCCCATGGTTTTGAGTCATTTATAGGTGGGACCACTAAAAGAAAGATGCATGGGGAGAAACTCCCTACTTTGGATGGACATTGGCATATGATTTTGCTCTTGCCAAACACACACACACACACCCTTGATTAGCATAAAGTCTGAACATGGTAAAGCTGAAAATAGAAAAGAGTGCCCTTGGTGATCTATGAACCAATGATTAATCAACTATGCAGATTCCATATATTGGGACCTCTTAAGGGGTGTGACTAAGTTCTGTGAAATAATAAAATTTTCTTATAGATTACTTCATTTGTACTTGAGTTTTCTGAAATTTAAAGCTAAAGAGAACTCAGTTTTTATAGAGTGGCATCATAGACACCCAACTGAAAAATATCTTAAACAGGGATAAAATAGGTCAGCTGAAAGTTCATCAGTGACTTTCACATGAGCAGTTTCAGTGAAATTCACATGAAAGCAAGATAAATTGCAGTAGATCTGGGGGTGAATGGGGAGTGAGAAGGTTAAGGTGTGGGAGTTTACACTTCATGTTATTATTTACAGAATTTTGGGAATTAAAAGGTGGGTGAAAGGAAGGTCATAGTTAAGATAGTCTGTTTTGGAGTTTATATTATTTTGCTGTTGTTATTTTAATTGTTTTTGTTTTTTTCTTTCTTGTGGCATGTTTGTTAGTGGGGTATCTGAGTATATTTATATGCTGAGGGGAAAGATTCACTAAGAGAGGGATACTTGATGGGGATTTAATCAGTGGAATAGGAAATCAGAAAGGAATGGCTCCAAAAGCAGGGGTAGAGGATGGCCTTCTATCCTCAGAAATCTGCACATTTTGATTATTGCCTTTCACCATAAGGTTGTCATGTAACAGCTCTTAAATACTCCTCTTCAAAACACTGTTTTTTCCTTAAAGGCTTAGGGCTTTTGCCCCTATTAATTCTCCGCCCAAATCAGCATCATTAAGTCTGGTCAGTGGTGGATACCTGTGGAGGGTCTCTGAACGTCTCATGATAATCTGGAGCACCCAGGCCTCTGACGAACACTGATGGAGACAATCAAGTAAGCAAACTTTCAGTTCTTCTTTTACCATATTCTAACTATCTCCACCAAAAATTGAACAAGGACCTTCTGGATCTACTCTAAGCCTTCTTTCAGGTCTCTTCTATTCCTTCTCTTATTCCATCCTGGTTCACTTGGTTCTATTGGATGGTGTTGTAGTCCTACTGAACAACTCAGAATGGACAGCCTGTATACAAACTGGGAAGCGGATGGAGATAAAGAGTTCTATGAACTTCCTGGAATTTCATACAAAATCTGGTGTGTATGTGCATAGATAACTGTATTTGGTAGAGCCTTCTCTACATTGATCATGTGTTTAAGGTGACCTGTGAGCCAAAAGGGTATTATGAACAATTAAAGTAGAAGAGCATCCCCATCTACTTCTTCTTGGCTAATGCCAGTGCATAGTTCAATGATAGGATGCTGGAAAATGAAATACAAATTACAGTCATATCTTACCTCAAGAATCTACCCACTCCAGTGCTATGTAACCCAGAATAGTTCAACAAACATTCTTGGGTACTTACCGTAAGGCAGACACTGGGCTAGGAGTAAGGGACAGAAAGAGAAATATACTATTACCTTAACTTTTAGGAGCTTGGTCTTGTTAGGAAGGCAAACTTAGATAATTTCACTTTCGTATATTCATGTATGTATATAATCTACATACAGTGAATATCTGAATTACCTATTACAACATAGCATGAATGAATGAGGGAAAGCTGTCTCTCCCTAGAGAATCAAAGAGGGTTTCTGAATGACAGGTTGTGTGAGTGGGGACATAAAAGATGATTCAGAATATTGGGAATTCCCTGGTGGTCCAGTGGTTGGGACTCTGCTTTCACTGCTGAGGGCCAGGGTTCAGTCCCTGGTCAGGGAACTAAGATCCCACAAGCCAAGTGGCATGGCCAAAAAAAAAAAAAAAAAAATCTTCATAATGAATATGGTGAAAAATTACAGTAAAAGATACAGGGCAAGCAATGCACTAGATTCACAGAAATACAAGCAGTTTGGCTTTTGTAGGCCATGATTTTCCTGGAAAAGGTGAGAGGAGATGAAGCTGGAGGCCTATGGTAGAGACCCATTTTTAATATGCTAAAGAATTTATATACTTGAGGGACTTCCCTGGTGGTCCAGAGGTAAAGAATCCACCTTCCAATACAGGGAACGCGGGTTCGATCCCTGGTCAGGGAACTAAGATCCCACACGTCGCAGGGCAACTAAGCCCGCATGCCACAACTGCTGAGCTGAGGCACCTCCATGAGAGAGCCCACATGCCGCAAACTACAGAGTCCATGTGCTCTGGAGCCCACACGCCACAACTAGAGAGAGGAAAAAAAAAAAACCTGCACGCCACAACTAGAGAGAAGCCCACGTGCTGCAACAAAAGATCCTGCATGCTGCAACTAAGACCCAGCGCAGCCAAATAAATAAATAAATATTAAAAAATGTATATACTTGACAATTTAAATCGGTCTTTTAAAGGCTGCTAAAAAAGAATGAGACATGAACAATATATTTTGGATAGATGATAATGGTGAGGATGGGTTCTAGTGGGGATAAGACTAGAGGAAATAACTAATATTGCAGCATTGTAGGTATTTCAGGCAAAAGATAATGGCACTGATTAAAAGGATTTGAACTATTCTAAAAATGTTTGTGGAGGAAATTTTCCTAAGACATTAAGGGAACCACCAGCTCACTTAAGAAGAAATGGGTAACTACAGTAGTACTATATCTATTAAAGTACATAATTAAATTTGTAGTTAAAATTCTACAAACAAGGAAAACTCCAGACCCAGAAAGTTTCACTAGTGAAATCTACCAAACATTTCAGGAGAAATAATTTAAAAATTTATAGAATTTCTTCTAAAGTAAAGAGGTTTGGGGAATACTTTCCAACTCATTTTATGAGGCCAGCAGTACTGAAAAATCCAAACCAAATACATGGCAAAACCCCCCACAAAACTATAGACCGATATCCATCTGAATATAAACACAAATACTGTTTAAAAAATGAGCAAACTGAGCCCAGCAATATGTAAAAATGGCAAAACGGATTTATTCTGGAAATGGAAGCTTGGTTTAATATTTAGAAATCAATGTAATATGCCATATTAATAGATTAAAGAAGGAAAAGCATAAGGTATTCCCACTAGATGCAGAAAAAAACATTTGACATAGTTCATTATTAATTCATTCACTGAAAGAAATCTTCCTCAACCTGATAAAGTAGGTCTATAAAATACCTACAGCTCACATATATTTATTGGTGAAAGACTGAATGCTGTCTTCCTAAAATCAGGAACAGGACAGAAATGTCCCCTATAACTCCTTCTATCAGTCATTTTAGGTAGTGATTCAGTAAAGGAAGACCAAAGAAATAAAAGGCATACAGCCTGCAAGTAAAAAACAAAACTGTCTCTACTCACAGACAACTTAGTTGTCTAAGTAGAAAATCCAAAGGAATGTACAAAATAAGCCATTAGAACAGATACATGAGGTTAGCAAATCAATATTTAAAAATCAGTTGCATGTCTATATGCCAGCAATGAACAATTGTTGAAATTTAAAAATAGACCATTTTCAGTAGCACAGAAAAACTTGAAATCCTTAATCAAACAGTATGTGCATGATCTGTATGCCAAAACCACAAAACACTTATGAATGAAACACTGATTAAAGGGCACTTTCATAAACACAGAGGTTTGATCTGTTCAGGAACAGGAAAGTGATAATGTCAATTCTCCCCAAATTAATATAGAGATTTAATACAATTTGAGTCAAAATCACACAGGTTTTTCATAAGAATTGGCAAACTATTTCTAAATTTTTGTTGTTGTTGTTGTTAAATTTATTTATTTATTTATTTATTTCTGGCTACCTTGGGCCTTCTTTGCTGCACGTGGGCTTTCTCTAGTTGTGGTGAGCGGGGGCTACTCTTTGTTTGCGGTGTGCGGGCTTCTCATTGCGGTGGCTTCTCTTGTTGCAGAGCACGGGCTCTAGGCGTGCGGGCTTCAGTAGTTGTGACTTGCGGGCTCCAGAGCTCAGGCTCAGTAGTTGTGGCGCACAGGCTTAGTTGCTCCGTGGCATGTGGGATCTTCCCGGACCAGGGCTTGAACCTGTGTCCCCTGCATTGGCAGGCGGATTCTTAACCACTGCACCACCAGGGAAGTCCCTATTTCTAAAATTTTAATGGCACTTCAAAGGGACAGAATAGTCCAAACCATTGTGAAAAGGGAGAACAAAGTTGGAGGGCTCACACTTACAGATGCCAAATCTTCCTATAAAGCTGCCGTAGACAGTATGGTCTTAGCAAAAGGACAGACTCATGAATCAAGGGAGCTGAGAAGAGTCCCCAGATGGACCTGCTAAATATTGTCAATTGATTTTCTACAAAGTTGCAAAGGTAATTCCATGGAGCAAGAATAGTCTTCTCAACAAATGGTGCTGGGGGCATCCATATGCAAAAATATTGAACTTTGGCCCTTACTTTACAATGTAAATAAAAATTAACTCAAAATGCATTGTAGACCTAAATGTTAAAACGTATCAAATTTCTAGAAGTAAACACAGGAGAAAAACTATGAGTTTAAAAAAAAAAAACAAAAACTATGAGTTTAACAAAGATTTCTTAGATGTAACACCAAAAACACTACCCTTTTAAAAAAATTTAATTAATGTATTTATGGCTATGTTGGGTCTTTGTTGCTGCAGGTGGGCTTTCTCTAGTTGCAGCGAGCGGGGGCTACTCTTTGTTTACGGTGCACGGGCTTCTCATTGCAGTGGCTTCTCTTTTTGTGGAGCACGGGCTCTAGGCACGCAGGCTTCAGTAGTTGTGGCTCGTGTGCTCTAGGGCGCAGGCTCAATAGTTGTGGTGCATGGGCTTAGTTGCTCCGCCGCATGTGGGATCTTCCCGGACCAGGGCTCGAACCTGCGTCCCCTGCACTGATAGGCAGATTCTTATCCACTACACCACCAGGGAAGACCCCAAAACACTACCCTTAAATGAAGAAATAGAAATAACTGAAATTAAGAACTTCTAAGTTTTTAAAGACACTGTTAAGACACGGAAAAGACAAACCGTATACTAAAAGAAACTATTATCAAAACATATATTTAATAAGTCATTAGCATCCAAAATACATATTTTCAAAATTCAGTGATGAAAAAGCAAGAAAAAAACAGGCAAAATGTTTGACAGACACTTCACTAAATAAGATATGTATGAATAGCAAATAAGCACATGAAAAGATGCTCAACATCTTTAATAATTAGAGAAATTAAAATTAAACCACAGTGAGATACACTACATACAAACAACAACAACAGAAAAGGCTGGCCATGTAAGTGTTGGCAGAAATGCTGAGCAAATGGAACTCTCATCCATTGCTGCTGGGAATGCAAGTGGTGTAGCCAGCTGTGGAAAGGAAATGTTTATAGTGGCTGTATTTGTAATCCCCCCAAACTTGAAACACAGTAAAGGAACATTCCTACCAAAGGGACATTCCTACCATTGCCATATACTTATCCACTCTCAATCTTTATTTTAATAGGAATCTTTTAACAGCAAACATATTACAAATAATGACCAATAAGGATGTTGAATATTACAAACTGAGGTTTTCAGATTATGAGGATTAATGATAGTGAACATATTGGCACATTTTTTCATCTCTATGCACTTTCTCATTCTTTTGAGAAAGGTCAAGGTCTATGTTAAATCAAGGTCAAGGTCTATGTTAAATCAAGGTCAAGGTCTATGTTAATCCTGGGACCTCAGTCCTTCAGTTCATCCTCACGTGATAAACTCCAGGAAAACTTTAAAACACTTACAAAGAGCATGATTGCAATTCTTGCGTGCTCTTTCAGCAGAGCTAAATTCAGGGTATAAATATTTTCTTTAAAAATTCAGTTGGCTCAACATATTTTCAAAGGAGGAAATTCTGAGGCTTTGAAAAGCACATCTGTGTTACAGAGAAAACATTTTCTAAGCAGGAAAAGTCTTTCTGACTCTGCAAAACAATATTTTCAATTGCATGTTTTGGGGTTATCTCTGTCCGAAGACTTTTTTCTTCTGTCCGAATGTTGTAGAAAGGTGCACAAGCAAGTCATGGTTATGTCAGAAGCTTAGCCAAACAATCGTGAAAACCAAATATGATATCAATTGGTTTTCTTTGGGCAAAATAATGCTTTTTAAAGTAAGCCCTGCATTTCCGGTCTGTTGAGGATTTGAGCTGACTATGACCATTCCTTTCAAAACCATGAAGTGAGCAGCCCCTCCAAGGGCTCCTTATATACATACCGACTATTGGTCATTATGTCTCTGTTCTTTTGAGGTCAAATGACAGTTTATTTTTAAAAATTTGTATTTATATCTCAGTAAAAATCTATAAAAATGTAAAAGAATGAAAACATGGGTGCATGTAGAGGGCATTAGGCTAAGAAGGACACGTTCTTAAAACCATTGCAGATTCTCAGGCCAAAGAGAGCTGTGATTTGTCGTCCTGTTTATCGATTATGCTGTTTTTTTCCTTTCTTATTAACCTTCCAAGTTGTACTAGATGACATTCGAGAAGTTGCACTAAGGTTTTGAGTATCACTCTCTTAATTACAGGTAGAGCACCACTTCGATGAACGTGGTTTAAAAGTGAGCCCTTAACCAAGCAATGCCCTCATTCTGGTGATGCACCAAAGAGGCTTAGGTTTATTGCTTTTGTTAAAATTCAGTTTAATGTACTATTACTCTCAATTAAAGGATGCTGTTTTGCACTACCTATTTGTAGATGAACGCAGGAGAAATTCCCTGAGCTGTGAATACTTCCCCACAGGATTAGGTGGTGACTAACTCTCCATAGCTGCTCATACCCTTTACCCCATCCTTCTTTTCCTGCTGCCCCTTTCCCCAAACCTACACAGCCCTTCCTCTTCAGCCTCCCCCTCTCCCCATATACCCTTTAAAATATTCATAATTTATGAGAACAATCATCTGAGATAGGATTATAACCTCCTTTTTTGGAGCTGACAATTTGAGGCACACAGAGAGGCAAGGCTAATTACCCAAAGTCACAGAGCCCGTGAATGATGGAGATGGGCTTGGGTCTCAGACATCTGACTCCAGAATCTGGGTGCTCTTCTATAGAAGACACCAGAGAATTTCCCCACCTGATTCAACATGCTGTTTGACTTGTTACCTCACCCTCAGGGACATGCAAGAATTTCTGTTGGTTTCCTCTTACTGAAAAAAAAGTCACAGAGTCTTAGTTTTCATCTCTAAAAGCTAACCATCCCACTTCACTCTAGCCAACCTGTTTTATTCACTCTCTCACAGACTTTTTGTGGACATTTTGGAGTCCAGCTTAGGTTCAAATTATTCTTTTATCTTGAGTTTTCTATTCCCTCTTGGCCTAACTATTATATACATTATCACTTTTCTTCAGAACTTTATGAAGGCTTGCATTTCCTCTATTAGATTCTCCTTTATTATTCCCCTCACCAAAAGTCAAATCTTCTGAGATCTTAAGAGAACATAATGTCTGTATATCTCATTTTGCCATTTTATCACGTTGGCCTCAAGGAATCATATAAAAGTTACATGGATTGTCATCTACTAGCAAAACCACAGTGCTGGTTATGTTAGAGCTGCAAAGCAGTGTGAAACAGGGTTTTTGCACTCAGTGAACTTATATATATATGAAGGCAAGATATAAAGGTGAATTTTTAAAAATACTTTTTAAAAACCAAAACTAGGAATAAGACAAGATGATACCAAAGTAGCTGGCACTACACAGACGTTCTTTGTGCAGACAATATCAATATATGCGTGAAGAGGAGGGAGAGGTAACTAGTGTCCCGACCAGTCCAGGAAGATTTATGGAGGAGACAGATGAAGCCGTAAACATGTAACAGAAGAAAAATGTAGTGGAAGTGGAGTGTAAGAATGGAAAAGGTGGATTGAAGCCACATAGAGAGTGCTTTGAGTTCTCAGTCAGTGCATTCACCTGAAGGTAACAGGTCACCTGGGCTTCTGAGCCCAGCAATGGAATGTTGATTTTGAAAGTGTCTTGCAAGAGAAACTATAGACGTGGGAAAGTCTGCGTGCTGTAAGTATGGAGGGTTGAGACCCTGAGCGCAGGAAGTGAGAGAGAGAGAAAGGTGGAAAAGTCATATCTGTGGGTTACATACCCGTTGTTGTTGTGTGTGTGTGTGAGAGTGTGTGTGTGCACATGATTTAGCAGGAGCAAGCTGTTTGAGAATTGAACAGGCCAACTCTACATGGATTTTGCCCTACAGAATCCTCAAATAATTAGCAGTTCAATGGAGACAATGAAGTCTGTTGTCTGACACCCTGTAGCCTGGCAAGAATGGCTCCGTGATTGACAGTCCCCACTCTCACCTGCTGGGCTGGAGTTACTTGGTGTTGCCTTAGTGTCTGAACTGTGTCTTTTTACCCCATCCTGTACTAAACATCAGAAAGAACACCATCCATGTGATTAGGGAACATCTGTTTGTTCTTTTTCCGTTTTAACAGCAATGAGAACTACAAAAGCCTAGATCTTTTTAGCACTAGGAACAGGGATGATTTAAAATATGGATGGTAGAATTCAGGTATGATAAAATTAGTGCAGAAATCTAGCTATAAATAAACACCAAAGAAGAGTAAAATACAATGTGCAGGATTTTTCACATCAAACTCTAGTTCAGGAATAGATTATGCATATGTTCATGTATTTAAATACCTGAAAATTAAGAAATATGTGGCACACAATATGCACAAACTCTAAAGTATGAAATTTATAGTAGAATAGCTTTGTAGTATATTTTATTCCCTTAGAATATTTTAAGATTTTAATGTAATAATGAATTAAACTATTAACAATAAAAACAATTTTATGAAGCACATTTGTCAATTTTAATACACAATCCAATAATCAGTAATAATGGAGAAACCCTCAATACTTCTTATAGCTTTAAAAAATCATAGCCTTTCCTTTTAGACTTACAGCCAGAACTCTGAATAAGAATTAGTTATTTTTAATATTAGAAAATACAGTTTTAATTAAGGACTGGGAGTTTACACAGGAAATGACCCCTTCCCCGCTCTCCCACCCCTCCACCATGCTACACACATTAAGTCTTTTCATTTAAAACAAATATTTTGAGCAAGGTAATCATACTAGTGCATAAAAGACAAACTGCCTCTTTTTGGGGGGAGGGGGTAGAATTGGGAGTGAAAATGTAATAAACAGATGTAGATAATTAGTTGGAAGAAATAATAGAAAGCCTTATGCTGTTAATGAAATTTCGAAAATTCATCTGAAACCATTGACTTAATTTATGTATTCATTTATTCTTACATTAATTCATGTAACAACTACTAATTAACACCCACCATAAAATGGAAATTAAAATACTTAGGCAAGCCTTTTTGGCTGCAATTAACAAAGCCCCATTGCCCTAGTAGAAGCAAAACATTGCCGGCCATCTTAAAGATTTGGGGCATCTCCAGGAAGGCACAGGGTTGGGAGTGGGGTTGGTTCTCACGGGGGTGTGCCTGCAGACCCGTTACGACTCAAGGTGGCGGGGGGGGGGTCTCATCTCTGTCTCTTTCTTTCTGCTTTGTTCTGTTCCTTCCTTGCAAACCAATTGCTCTGATTTTGGTGTACATGAGTCAGAATTGCCCAGACTGTGCTCCTGAGTTGGCCACCTGTGGACACTGATTAGTGTCTGAAATCCAAATCCAAGTTCCAGGAAGAATGTGTACCCTTGGCGTTGCTTTGCTCTCATCACCCCTTGGCTCATCAATTACTGCAGCAGCCTCCTGCCCTCCCTACTCTGGTCTTTTATTTTTCCCAAACAGTCTTCCCTGCTGCGTTCAGATGGATCCTTCTGAAATTCAAATCTGGTCATGCCTCACACCTAGCTTTTAGTCTTAAAAGGCTGCATATTACTCTCTGGTTAAAATAGGGATGCCTTAAATGGAGTGCGAGACCCTTCCTGATTCAGCCTCTGGGAATTCTTAGGTCTCCTCTCTCACCAGCTTCACTAATTCTAGCCCTCTCTGCTACAGAAACCCTGAATTTGTAGTTTTTCTAAGGCACCATGCTGTCCCCTGCCTTTGGGTTTTAACTTCTCTGTTCTGTCTGAAGAACTTCTCTATTCTGCCTACCCTCTGCCTTCGCGTGGCTAACTGTTACTCCTCCTTCTGTGTTAATTGCTTGTTGCATCCGGCAGACTTTCCTGATCCCAAGTCTGAGCCACAGCCCCACATGCCCCCTCGCACCAGGTACCACTGCTGCTGCAGCCCTGGGCATCTGTACAGTTGTCTGCTCGTGTGTCTGTACAATTTGTGAAAACTTGTTTCCACCTGTTATATACTGTATTAGCAATAAATACTGATTAAATAGGGAAATAATCAAATCAGTGGAATCCATAATCAAATAATAGGATTTCCAGATGGGAAGGAGACAAGGATTTTAACTGCCCCACCCCCTCACTAAGTGAACTAACTGCCACAGAATGCTGTTGTTTAAGGAAAATATACTGATGATTTAACTCAGAAGAAAACTGGTTGGTAAGTAATCGGAAACAGGAGGGGTTAACTTGAATGTGCTGGATGTTTGAAAAATACAATGTCTAATCCTGGTTCTTCCTGAACTTGTGTGAAATTAGTCAAATTCCTTACTAACATTAAAGGGTTGGTATAAAATTTAAATAAAACAATACAAGTATTTAGAAGCTGTAGAAGTATCTCCCCAAAGAGTACAAAGTCTAAAATACCTTTATAAATATATATCTATATAAATCAATAAAATATGAGTAACTTGGGGGTTGACGTTCAAGTAATACCTAAGGTATTAGCTCTTTTCTTGGAGTTCCTGTGTTCAAATAGCCACATGCTTGTTCCAGGTGGTTGCCCTCAATACGTGCTTCCCTGTTCCTCTTCTGCATTTGGAATCAAATGAGAGAAAGACAAACCAAAAGGTAGATGGAGATTGAAATATTCACAACCACAGAAGCAAATTCTGTGGGCAATTGCTGCTATTTGGCCCTGCCAGAATGATGCCCAGGACTTTATTTACCTAAAGGGCAAATAGCTTAGTTGTGTGGCAACGTTCTTACTAATACTATGACAAACCCACAATGCTTAGTGTCAAAAACTGTGGGAATTAAGGCTTTGAAACCTCCTAGTCTCTATGATCAAGGCCAAGTCATACATCCTTGTTTGAAACTTGATTTCATTATCTGTAAATGGAAATAAATATACAAGCCCCCCACCCCCTTATATTTGTTTTGTAGACCACATTGATAATGTGGGAATTTAGTCCATGTATTTTTTTTTTTTTTAAAGATTGATTGATTGATTGATTGATTGCTATGTTGGGTCTTCGTTTCTGTGCTAGGGCTTTCTCTAGCTGCGGCAAGTGGGGGCCACTCTTCATCGTGATGCGCGGGCCTCTCACTATCGTGGCCTCTCTTGTTGCGGAGCACAGGCTCCAGACGCGCAGGCTCAGCAGTTATGGTTCACGGGCCCAGTTGCTCCACGGCATGTGGGATCCTCCCAGACCAGGGCTCGAACCCGTGTCCCCTGCATTAGCAGGCAGATTCTCAACCACTGCACCACCAGGGAAGCCCCCTAGTCCATGTATTTTTAAATGGTGTAGACATTTTATTAATTAAGCATTAAAACAGCAGTAATGCGTTGTAATATCCCTGACATGAGATTGGGTAACTCAAGAGACTAAGTCCTGGCTGTAGGGCAGTTCGTGCACCAGCCCTCTGTATACTTTGGTGATAAGTGTATCGTTCCAGAATTTGTACCTTGAATACATTTCTGTGCATTTGCTTATTTTTCTTCAATATTTTAGTTATCCGTGCATTTGACTATCTTTCTTTAACTCATCGTTTTATCGTATCGTATAAAGAGAATTCATTTGGGTTCACTTCAGGTTTTTTCAAAATGTGACCTAAATATAATCCAAGTAGATTCCATGTGTCCAAGCCTGAGTTACCTGGAGAACAGTAGTGCAGCTGAGAGAAGTACAGTGTTCTGTGGGCTGGTGTGTGCGGGAGAGGGTTTGTGTGCTCTTTTGTAGATTTGCTGGGTTGAGGGGATAGTGGGACAGCCACATTATATACAACAGTCACCTGCAGATTAGTGTGTGAATTTGAAGATAGATGTTAAAAATTAAGATGTAGTTTTGAGTGTCCTCAATGAACACTTATTATTTCTCTCTTTTTAAAGGAATAGGTTTCCAAAGCCTACGTACTGTGACAATCTATTGTTTGGGCCTCCTTACTCTCTCCTTCCCCCTTTCTTAATACAAAACCTAGATTTTTGTTTCAGTATTTCTGCAACCTTCAAAATTAGTTTGTTCCAGGAGCAACTAGATGGCCCCGCAACCCTGGGCTCAGGCCTAAGCTCGGCAGTGCAATCCTTGCCCTGACCCCAGCCCTGGTCAAATTGACTGTTTTAGGGGTCTGGGCAATTGGTCCTATTTGGCTCCGCCAGAATGATGCCAGGACTTTAAGGACTGGGGAAGAAACTGGGCAGCAGGCTTGGGACGACAGCAAGCAGATTGCAACCAAAAGGCAAGTCAGCCTGAATCTGAAGCCCAGTCATGCATGGGGGGGCGGATCCAAGAGGACGAGAAGAGCAAGAGGGGGGCTGTGATGAAACCGCTTTTGAAGCCTGAAATTCTTCTGAGCTTTTAGTTATGTGTGTCCATAACTTTCCTTTATAGTTTTAGCCAAATCGACCTGTGGCTTGTGGGTTATTATTTTTGTTATGTTGTCACCTGTGCTAATATAATCGATGCATGAGGTTGAATTTACAGATTGCACGAGATATTCAAACCATACATTAGCATCACGTATCTCTAACTATATGCAAGGAACGCCCTGGCAATTTAATCCGAGAACTGCCCACTATAGGCACCTCTAAAATCATGTAGTTCAACCCCTCATTTCATAAAGGAGAAAACTGAGGCCAGCAAAAATAACTGAAATTGTCCAACTTAATAGACTTGGATAATGACATAGTTAAGATTAAAAAATCAATTCTCTTTGGCATGGAAATCACTTCTGCCAGCACAGAGCATTTTCATTATGTTTTCCACATACTGTGAAATTAGCCAAGCAAGTAGCCAAGCTAAGCCAGTTGAGAGCACTTTGTGAAGTGAGGGAATACAGGAGCATCCTCTCTGGAACCCAGAGCCAAAGTTGAGGAATAAACCATGAAGGAGATTAGCATACATTTTAGCCCTGGAAAGACATCTACCCACCTCACAGAACACAGCTGGCAAAGACAAAATGAAAAGAGAGGAAAAGAAA
This sequence comes from Balaenoptera ricei, assembly GCF_028023285.1. Taxonomy (NCBI): domain Eukaryota; kingdom Metazoa; phylum Chordata; class Mammalia; order Artiodactyla; family Balaenopteridae; genus Balaenoptera; species Balaenoptera ricei. Next base: position 26,453,139 of record NC_082640.1, read on the forward strand.
GATGCAAATTAGCTGCCACACCACCCCCATTGATTTATTAATGTAACAAGTCCTGTGTGTTTACTTAGTCCTGTGCTAATGCCTGGAGATGGAATGGTGAGCAGAGCCAGGCTCTGCCCTTACACATCCCCGTCTGGGTAGGAAGGGGAGTCTAGCAAAGAGACAATTATAGCACAGACAGAAGGTAAGGTCTGCGGGTCAAGAAAGGAGTCCTCAGGGAACCCACACCTGTCTTCAGACTGCAGGGTAGGGAAGGTTTAGGCAAGTGGAAGTCAGGGAAGAGCATTCGAGGCCAAGAGAAGAGCGTAACAAAGGTTTGTGGTTGAGAGCAAAAGCCTAGGAAATGCAGGAAGTCATGTTCACGTGGCCGGGTCGTGGAGCAATAGAATGCTGAGTGATGCTAGAGGGGAAGCAGTTCTCTGACAGAGAGACAAAAGCACACAGGAGTCCTTCAAAGGGTTAAACACCTCCTGGGAGATAGTATGCATGAACCCTTCATTACAGGAATGCACCCAGTTTTCAGGTGTAATTTGGATTGCGACTTTGCAATTTAGAAAATCCTTTCCAAAGCAACTGAACTTTAAAGATTTTAAAGGCCATAGGCCAGACAGCATTCAAAATAATATGTTTTTGGTTTTTGCTTATAGATGCATGACAGGTGGCTTTCCTTTCACATATTATAAGGCACTTTTAGGTTTAGAAAACTGGAATGCATGCTGAACAAAATTCCTGTAAACAATCATTTATTTATCTGTGTCTTTGAAGAAACAAAAGATTGCTTTCTTTAAAATTGTATTACAGCAGAAGAAAAAAATTGTCTTTTCTACAAAGAGGTATCTAGATTATTGGGGTATTTAAACATTCCATTCCTGATATAACCAAGTCTCATTTATTCCAATACATTTAAAAAAATTATGGTATACATGTATTTACCAAATTATGTCATGGGCACTCAGTATACTTTGAGTAGAAATAGCAGATGTCTGTATTTCCCAGTTTTATGTGAATCCGCTAAACATATATAGTCCTATACTCAACTGTAATTTTCTTTCTAATTAAAAATATATGTTGGATACATATTTCCATGTTAAGCTATGTGTGCCTTATGTATAGACTCTTTGGCTTCCTTAAAATAATATTTCCATAGTATTTATGGCTAACCAACCACCTGCCAAAATTTTGACATACTAAGAAATGGTCAATCTACTCCAAAAATAGCATGTTCTCTCAAATTTCTTAGTGGGCTTTGGACAGAATATTTCATTTCCTGTGACATTTTTAACTCCCTTCGAGGCAGTTTCAAGAGTCCTAGCTTCTCAAAAGTAGCTATAAGGTAGGAAACTTGAGTTTAAATACATTTATGAATTCTGTTCAATTATTAGGAGCATGCCACAGTGCAAGTTCTATGAATGCCTTTAATTATCCCGTTTAACCAAACATCCCAAACTTAGTGTGTGGAGTAGGATGAGCTCCTTGTTCACAAAATGTCTCAAAACAAGCTTGATGCTCTGATTTAGCGAGGGCCTGTTATACAGAGTAAGACACAATCATTAACTTTAAGAAGCTTAAGTTTAGTTGAGGAGTCAGAATGTATGTATTTACATACAATAATAATACTGAAATATCATCGAAATGCTAAATTTATGGCACAGACTAGTTAATCGAGAGTTGCTGGGGCTGACTAAAATTAAAAATTCACCAAGCTGATGGAATGCTTGGCATATGATAAACTCTCGGTAATAATAATTACAGTTAGTAGTAAAAAAAAAAAAAAAACAAAGTGTGTGTTTGTGAGAGTGTGTGTAATTTGGCTCCATAGACTTGCATTGAGAGAAAGAAACAAGAATGGGTAGAAACATCAGAATGAAGATTTTTTTAGTGCTATTGTTGCAGCAATTAAGGCAAGAGATTATGAGAATCCCACCACTAAAATGGAAAGAAAAGGAGAGGATTCAGGGGTTTTTCTTGCTATGGTGGTGGATTATGTGTGATTGGCAAAGAAGAAAAAGGAAAAGAGGAACCAACTGATGGGAATCACGGGGGCTTCTGTGTTAGTGGATGTCTCTGTGGCTGCGTCACCAATAGCAACAGTAACCGTCGTGCATAGTGGTGATAACATGCTCAGTCGGGGTCATAGGTTAGGGTTGAAGATGTAGACTTTGAACAGCGCTTTGTGGTACTGGAGACCACGTGGTCTCAGCGGGATGGGTTGGAACTCACAGAACACCACTCTTGATTGGGTGCAGAGCAACGGGCCCGCCCACGTCTGCAGCTCTTCTTTCGCTTCCATGGTTCCTGTGGATGTATTTCAGCTCTGAACACGTCTTGCTTGTTATGAATTTGGAGGTCATGTTACTGACACGAATATGAATTCTAGGAAGTAAAGGTAAGCCACCAATCAAGGTTGACCGATCTGATATTGGCCTAGGGCCCAAAGCTGGGACCAATGTGGGGAAAGTGATTTGAAACAGTGCTTGACATTCACGTAATAAGCTAGAAATGTCAATTGCTGCTTGAGGTAAACATTTATTTTCCAGAGTAAATGTTACAGCCCCTGCTTTTCATGACCCTGTGTCATTCAAGCACTTGTCTGAAGGGCGGAAATGCATCTTGGAAGTAGCTTTCATTCCTAATCCGTATTTGTGTTTAACTACAAAACCATTTAATCCACCTGCTCATTGTAATCAGCAAAACAGAGAACACACATTTCCTTCATTATAAAAATAAAACAAAACCAAGGACTTTTCTCTGCGTTAGATTCCTTTTGAATACTAATGTATAAAAGCCCAGGTTAAATTAATCTCAGCTGTCACAGTCACACTTGGCAAATGAATCATAAAATAGTTTCTTCTTCATGTGACATCTTAATTTGATAGCAAATTAAAATCTTAATAAGGGCTTCTAAAATGCACATGCATATGTACATGCATAATCTCCTTTATTGGAGCTCAATGTCAAAATACAAATTATTTTGCTTTGTTTTTTTTAAATTGTGAATTTTTGAAAAGATAAAAAGATTTTCCAGATCTTTTTATCTGATGGTTTCAAAGTCTCTATACCCTTGAATACTTTTAACTTACCTACAAAATAAGTTTTGGAAATCTTGCCAGAGTTGTTGGATAATGGTTTGTTTTTTTTTATGACAGAAAATTTATTAACTGTTTACTTAAATGATACAGATATCAATGATATAATTCTCTACCTCCTAGCTTTCCTCAATAACAGTGGCCTCTCGGGGCTGGGATGTCACATGAAGAGATCAGAGGCCAATTACAGGGGTAGATTCCTGCTAGCTCTGTAGGTGCAACTCTCAAGGTGCAGAGAGGTTGCAGAAAGACACATCAGGAAACAGGTGGAGACTTACAGCTTCAACTCAGACATGTGAAGAGCTTGGAAGTTGTCATTACCATCCTCACATTAGGAAAAAAGATGAACTAACTGAAAAAAAATCAATGAAGTCTCAGGTCTAGGTACCACTCCAGATTCTGGAGAGAAACGTGAATCTGGAAAGTCAGAGCCAAGACCTGCTTTCCTGGAACAGAACCCACTGGAGCCATAAACTGGTAGCAACACTTAAAGGGTAATTTTGTTGAATTTCTGGAAGCAGAGTATGGTCTAGCTTGAGAGTAAGAAGTTGGTGGAGACCACTGAAAGGGGCTTTACCTCCAGGAATTCTGTAAAGAGCTAAGGAAGAGCCCCTTGTGGCTCTGGCAGGGGAGAAGGAGAGCAATCTTTGAGAAAGACACCCAAGTGTTCTCCATAACAGAATCCTACTCTGTGGGGAGCAGACTGTACCATCACCTTATTCCACCTGGGGGAAGACCACTGCCCTGACTCCAGCCCCCTCTAGACTTCCTGAAGCTAAGTAGCATGTGTGAAGGTCACAGCTCAGGGACACAGGCCCACCAAGAGACTGGGGTTTAATCAGAAGATAACAGAGCACTTCTCCTCTCCCACACCCCACAGCTACATCAGCAGGGCTCCTGTATAATAACAGCAGATTGTACGGATTCAGACTCTAAGGAGGAATTCGTAGGGAAGCCCCAAAGCCATCAGGGGAGATAAAACCAATGGAACTAGAGGAATTTGAAGCTGGCGTGTACAACTATAACAAACATTAAACATAGCCTGAACTGCACATGAAAGGTCTGTTTACCTCAGTTCCTATTACCCAGCATGTCATGTCTGGATTTCAGTAAAAAATCACAAGGCGTGCTAAAAGGCAGGAAAATTACAGTATGGAAAGACAAAACGAGCATCAGAAAGATACTTAGATATGGCACAGATTTTAGAATGTTTAAAAGTAACTATGATTAAGCTCTAATGGAAAAGGTAGACAGCACACAGGAAGAGATGAATATGATTTTTTATCAACACAACCACAGAGCACCTGTGGATTCCCTGCCTGCATCCCTTCCCTTCCTTTTTTCAGGGCATCCAAACAGACTGCTTGAGTTTCTTGATGCCAGCTGGGTCTCTGATAGAAAATTGTATGTGCTCCTAAATGATCTTATTTTCCACTGTGGATGTTGAGTGGTGTCATTAAAAGTAAATAAATCAATGTGATGATTGTAAAAAAAAAAGAGAGAGGAATAATAGAAGCAGAGAGGTGGAAACTATCTGATGGGCTCATGAGTAGATGAGACACAGGCAGGGAAAGAATCACCGAGCTTGAAGGTATATCAACTGAAACTTTCCAAACTAAAGTGCAAAGAGAAAAAAGAACAACAACAACAACAACAAAAATTAAGGAAGGAAGGAAGGAGGGAGAAATATGACTGGTAGCTAGATTTTATAATATCTGTGGTAATTTGGGGATTGGGTAAAAATAAAGGACAAAGGTCTAGTCAGGATCCCATAATCTTGAAATATTTAATAGATGACTGGATGCTTAAAGGACCACCCAGAAGCTAGGATCTGGGTGATTTAAGTCCAGCTCAAAGGGGCATATTTTAACTGAAGTTTACATAAGACATTTTTTTCTCCCAATGTCACATCTTCCTTTCCCTCCTAATCTCAATTCTATTCTCTATGGGTCTGGGAGGGAACATTAAGTGCTAGGAAACATTAAGTGCCATACAATTCAGGCTTTGCATCCACGTGTGCAAGATAGGCTGGCAATGCTCCAGTAATTGTAACAGCCATATTACTTTCTGCGTATCTGGGACAATTAAAAGCAGGCTGAAAATTGTTCTCAGACCGATTTTCCTCCATTTCAGTATTCCAGTATCTTTATAGCCTTCTAAATAAAATATCATTTAAATATGGACTTATAGATGAGAAATGTACAATGCTTTCAAAGTTGCTGTGTTTTTAATAATAAATATTATACCATTTGCAAGCTCATGTTTGGATTTACATAAATTGATGCCTTGTATTTTCCATAATACTTCCTGACAAAATTGCATTTGATACTTGATGACGAGGCTTACTTGGAGGGTCATCAATTCAGTCTTACGATGATTGAATCTCTAAATGGAATAGTTGGCAGCTGTTTCTTTGCCTCGATTATACTTGGGTGACCTTAACTCTATCAGGGTATAAATAATACTCTATAAAAAATAGATTTGTGACTACAGTTTTATATCAAACATGTTTGGTTTAGTTTGAAACACTGAAATATTATACGGCCTTTGCTGAGAGTCAAAATATCCCGTGGGGTTTGAGGTCATGGGCTCTGGAATAAACTTCCTGGGTTGAAATCCTGTCTCTATGCCTTAGAGGCTTTGTGACTTTGGGGAAGTAACTTACTCTCTATATTTCTCAGTATTTTCATATGTAAAATTGAGATAATAATAATACCTGCCTTGTTTAGTTCTCATGGGATTAAAGGTGTTAATATACACAAATCACCCCAAAAGGTGACTAAATAAGTGCTCAGTGAGTATTTACTGTTATCTTAAAACTTTTTTTGGTCCTGGGGCTCCCCATACATGCTGTTAAAGCCAATTGAAGATAAAGTATTTGTAGTCCTGAAAAACGTCCTAATGTTTGACTAACTGGTATTTTACTTGCCACCCAATGATGCAGAATTTAATCCGTATGTACAATGCTTCCTTCCGTAATTGTCATTAATGTATCTTGATGACTTTCCACATCTTTTTTGGAGTCCTGTCTTTTCCCAACTGGGCTCATCAGCAGAATTTCCTGGGGCACTTGTTAAACACAGTGATTCCTAAATCTCTCATCTGGAGGTCTGGAATGTGACACCTCAGAATCTATATTTTTAATAAGCACCTCAGATATTTTAATGACTACCTCAGTTGGAAAAAATATTGGTCTAAAACATACATATGAATTAAGTTCTACATCCTAAGACCATTGTAAACAAACATATTTTTCATATATATTGGAAACCATGTTAGAAATATTAATCTCTGAGGTTATTGAGCACTTGGTGTCTTTTGTGATCTATTGATGTGGTTTAACTTGACTCTCAGTTGCTAGGACAATCCATCATGAAGATGTGGTTAGCAGGATGTGCCCCCCCCCCCCACTCTAAAGATGTCTGCATCTGAATCTCCAGAACCTGCTAATGTTCTGTGTTATGTTACATGGCAAGGGGGAATTAAGGTTGTAGATGAAAATAAGATTGCTAATCAGTTCACCTTAAAATAAGAAGAGTCTCCTAGATTATCCCACTGGGCCCAAGGTAATTTCAGGGTCCTTTAAAGTATAAGAGGGAGACAAAAGGGAAAGTCAGAGTCAGAGAAAAATTGGAAGATGGAGGAAGGTGCCGTGAGCCAAGAATGCAGGCAGCCTCTAGAAGCTGGAAAAGGCAAGAATACCGAGGCTTCCGAAAGCCTTCAGAAGGAACACAGGCCTGCTGACCTGATTTTAGCTAAGGAAGACCTATTTTGGACTTTTTGACTTCTAAAACTATAAGATGATAAATTTGGAGAAAATCTATTTGACCTTCAGTTTGAATTTCTACATATAGCACCAAAAGCATGGTACACACACACACACACACACACACACATGCATATACAGGGTGAATGAGAGCTAAACCTTGCTATTTTAAGCCTTTCAGATTGGGAGTTATTTGTTTCCATAGCATAAGGATAACCTCATCTCTCCAGACTGGTAAAAGCCAGAAGAATTAACCTGCATTGTGTAATGTGAGAGCATTCAGGGGCAGATATGAGATCAAATCCTTCTCTGTTACTTCAATTAGTAGAAGCTGACCTTTGAAATGCTAGTAGGGGAAGTAGATTGTAAGATTAGGATGGCATGGAGGGAGGGATACTTCATTTGACGCTATTTTATTTGGAGATGAAAGGCAAGAATGAACTTTCACCTTGGAGGACTCAGTTGCTTTTACCTGTTAAGCACTTCTATTAATCTTATATTCATATTTTGGAAAAAGAATGTGAAACAAATGAACAACAAAAGCAGTGGCAACAAATTCAGAAATAAATTTTAACTTGAATTTTATATAGCGCATTCTGGTGAAAATATTGTTCCTATTGTTGGTAGTTATATAGAACTTTAACGTGCATGCCTATCACCCGGAAATCCTGTTAAATGCAGATCCCGATTCCATACATCTCAGGTGGGGAGTAAGGTTCTGCATTCTCGTGGAGCCCCGCGTGGTGCTGATCCATGGACCACATTTTGACAAGCAGTGTGTAGAATACACACATGCAAATAGAATATTTTAATTTCATTGGAAAGCGTAATTCCAGTTTTAGAAAATAAAGGTGTATTTAGGCAAGTAATTCCAGTAGCTGTAGTTTCTCAAAATATGAGTTAGCCAGCTAAATTCAAATCCTTTGTCTGTTACCTGTTTTCTTTGAATTCTCAACATTGGCTTAGTCTCGTAATACATCATTTCTACTTAGCTCAAAAAGGTTTCCTAAATGAAAACTATAATTGTAGATAAAAAAAGAAAAGAGAGAAAAAAATAATGGCAAGATATAAATTAAGAAGAAAAGCAGAATCTTAAAAATTATTCAGGATATGTCTTTTTTATTTTGCTTTGTTGGATAGAAGAGGAAATGAAATTGTATATTTATCAAAGATTTAAAATCAGGATTTTGAAATATTACAATTTATTACTATTTATTCTTACTTTTAGCAAATAAGATGCTGAATGGAGCAAGTGCATATTCAGTTGTAATACTGATGTTTGTGCCAGGTTAAAACTCAAGTCCAAATGCCAAGACATTTAGAAAACTAAATTCTTAGATGTTATCTCAATACTTCTTTTTTTTCCAAAGCGAGAACATTGTTATTGGTGCACTGACCTTTCTCCCAGGTCCCAGACTCAAATGATTGTACAAAAAGCAATATTCTTACAGTCAAACTATACATTCACTTATTATTTAAATGCTTCTTAGAAAAGTTCTTTTTAATAGATTTATTAGAATCAAAATGTTTGTTAAATATCAGTTGTTTTTATTCTTATTTATAAAATGAAGAATAGAGGCACAAAATCTCGAGACATCCAAGATCACACTGCCTGCTAAGGAAAGCTTAAAACAAAGCACAAGAGTCCCTTTAACTACTTATTTTACAGAGACATCATATACAGCCATATGGGAAAGACTGGAATAAGATATATTAGATGTTGAATTTAAGTTTCATCTGAGTTATTGGAGTTTGATTTTAGAAATATATATTTGGATCATGAGTTCTTTTTTAGTTGACAAAATTGAGAGATGTGATTCAAATAACAATTAATATATTATTCATCTATGTCTTTATGAGTCTTCATAACTCATTCCTTTTTATCTTTGAATAGCATTCTAAGGTGTGGATGTGCCACAGTATGTTTATTCACTCAAATATCGAAGGATATATTGATTACTTCCAGTTTTGGGCATTTATGAATAAAGCTACTATAATACTTGCTTGCAGGTTTTTGTGTAAATGTACATTTTCCAGTCAGTTGGGTAAATACCTTATCGGCCTGATTGCTAAATCATTTGAAAGACTATGCTTAGTTTTGTAAGGAACTGCCAAACTGTCTTCCAAAATGGCTGTACCATTTTGCATTCCTGCGAACAATGAATGAGAGTTCCTGTAGCATGCTTGGTGTTTATGGGTCTTTACGGTTAAGAATACTGATAGGTGTGTAATGGTTTTTATCACTGGTTTAATTTGCATTTCTCTGAAAACATGTACCATTGAGCATCTTCATCTTTTCATGTGACAATTTTCCTTTTTAGTGAGATGTCTATTCAGATCTTTTTACCATTTCTTACTTGGGTCCTTTGCTTTCTTATTGTTGAGTCTGAAGAGTCCTGTGTATTTTTTAGAGACGACTTTTATCAGATAAGTGTTTTGCAAATGTCTTCTCTCATTCCGAGGCTAACAGCATCTTTCACAAAACAGACACTTTTAATTTTAATAATGCTCACCCTATCAATTTTTTAAATGGATCATGTTTTTGGTGCTATATGTAAAAATTCATCACCAAACTGAAGGTCAAATAGAGTTTCTCCTACATTTTCTTCTAGAAATTTTATAGTTTAGTATTTAACACTTGGGTCTATGGCCCATCTTGAGTTAATTTTTGTAAAAAGTGTATGGTCTGTGTCTACACTTTTTTTTTTTGCATATGGATATACACAATTCTAGCACAATTTGTTTAAAAGACTATTCTTTCTCCACTGAATTGCCCTTGAACCCCTGTCAAAAATCAGCTGACTTAATTTGTTTGGGTCTAATTTTGAGCTCTGTATCCTGCTCATTGATCTATGTGTCTATTGTTTTGCAAATACCACACCGTCTTGGTTTTCTGTAGTTTGAATATAGTCTGTGATATTTAAAATAAATATTTTAAAATATAAAAATATATGATAAAACAAATATTTATTCTTCCTGATGTTCTATGAGCTTCCTGGATTTGTGGTTTAGTGTCAGTCGTTAATTTTGCAAAGTTCTTGACCATTATTTCTTCAAATATTTCTTTTCCTCCATCCTATCTTTATTCTCCGGATATTCCAATGACACACATTACATACTTTTAAATTGTCTCACAGTTCTTGAATGTCCTGTTATTTCTCTTTCTCTTTTTTTTTTCTCCTTGAATTTCAGTCTGGGAAGTTTCTATTTATATATCCAAGCTCACTGACTCTTTCCTCAGCTGTGTCCGGTCTACTGATGATCTCTTTGAAGGCATTCTTCATGTCTGTTACTATGTTTTTTATTTCTAGCATTTCTTTTTGATTCTTAGAGCTTCTGTCTCTCTGCTTACATTACCCGTGTAAACTTACATGCTGTTAACTTTTCCCATTAGAGCCCTTGACCTACTAATCACAGTTATTTTAAATTCTGTAACTGATAATTCCGACATCTGTGTCACATTTGTCTGATACCGATGCTCACTTTGTCTCTTCACACTGTATTTTTTCTTGTCTTTTATGCCTTCTAATTTTTTGTTGAAAGCCGGACACACATTGACTAACAGGTACTGAAGTAAATAGGCTTTTAGTTGGAGGATTTATGGTCATCCGGCTAAGGGTAGCTGTAGCAGAATGTGCTTGAGGACTCAAGGTCCTCCAGTGCCCTTGTTTTTGTCTCCATTGTGATTTTGGGGTTCCCTAATTAATCTCCAGAGAGAGTCTCTGTCTTCCAGCTCTTTCAGGTATAATGCACTGTTATTATACAGGAACCCCATGTTTTGGTGGTAACACACAGGGAAGGACAAGCATTCTATAATCTCAGGACTAAATCTCAGTGTCTTGCAGGCCTGCATCTCTGGGCTGTGACCTTCACGAGTGTTTTTCCCGTGGTATAGTTTTCTTCCCTCATCCACCTCTCCCTTCTTGACTAGAGAGTTGCCTATCTATTTCCTTAAGGCTCTAACCTCCTGACTACTGTTGTGTTTTTGTTTTATCCTCTTGAGTGAGACATAAATATTAGAGGGAGTGGAAGGAAGACCCTCCCCCAGCTGAGGTAAGGCCAGTAAAGTCTTTTCTGGACTCACTGGTCTCCAGATTTCAGAGTGGCAACTTGCCCCACAGCCTCAATTCTCTGATGGGTCCAAGAAAGTCATTTATTTTCAGTTTGCCTAGCTTTTTTGTTGTAAAAATGGGAGTGACAGCTTCTAAACTCTTTACACGTCGAAGCTGAAACCAGAAGTCAGGCATCAGTTTCTCCAAACTGATCTTCTCCAAAACTCCTTTACCTTAAAAAGAAGACAGTTTTGCCTGCAACAATGACCAAGTAGCGAATGCCTACAGGAGTGATTTCAGGACCATGGAGACACAGTATTTTACATGACTAATGGTTTAAACACCTTGGGATGTTTATCCAGGTGCAAAGAAAACTCATGAAGGGCGGGTTGGAACATTCCAGCGGTCCTCACATATTTGAAGGGAAGCCTTGTGAAAGCACAGTCAGGTAGGTTTGTATAATAAATGGATTAAAATCACGTGCCAAACAGATTACCGAAAGAATACGTTGCTCTCACAAGTTTATTTAGAATGTCAAAGGTCAAGCACACACACGCAGTTTTCCTGCTCTGGCTTATATATCATGTCAGGTTGTGTACAATCCTCTGACTCCTCTGCCACTGTTAGAGTTTCTTTGTTGATAAACTTAGTCAGTGCTGCTCAGCGCTGGTGTACACACGGGCTCAACTGGGATTTTGGGGATACTGCCAACACCTTCTGCATCTTTCCCTCTCTCCCTCAATGTTTGCTCTGTTTTCTGAAGCCAACCCTTTATTCTTGGGGAGTCAAGGCCCCTCACTTTATACTCCTGATTATACATACAAGTACTGTGTGTGTGTGTGTGTGTGTGTGTGTGTGTCGGGGGTGGCGGTTGTCAGATAAACAATCACGTACAAATGGCTGAGACTTTCTGTTGACAGGGGTCTGGCAGGGCCTGATAGGAGCGTGTGTACAAGGAGTGAACGTGAACCATCAAACATCAGAAAGTGATGTCAAATGCCCCTGAAGAGGAAACTAGGAGAGTCAGAATATTTTCTCTGGATGCACAATGTCCCCATTTTCCAGTCTTAAGACTGTCTAATAGGATTCCTATTCCATGGCCACTGGCATCTGAGTTTATTTCCCTTGGCTGTTGCCTGCTCCACACTGTGTTTTAGGAGGCAGTGTCTGTAGCTGGGTGCTATGCCTGATCAGGTCAAGCAGCTGAGCATTGTCTGTGTTCTGCCAAGCACCCAGCTTCACAGGTACCCTTCCTCCATAGAGTCTTCTTTAAAAACATGAAGTATAGTTGATTTACAATTTTATGTTACTTTCAGGTGTACAACATAGAGATTCAATATTTTTATAGAATATACTCCATTTAAAGTTATTATAAAATATTGACTATATATTCCTGTGCTGTATAATATATCCTTGTAGCTTATTTATTTTATACACAGTAGTTTGTACCTCTTAATCCCCTACCCCTATCTTGCCCCTCCTCCCTTCCCTCTCCCCACTGGTAACCACTATTTTGTTCTCTATATCTGTGAGTCTGCTTCTATTTTGTTATATACATTAGTTTGTTTTATTTTTTAGATTCCACATATAAGTGATAACATAGAGTATTAGTCTGTCTCTGTTTGGCTCATTTCACTTAGCATAATACCCTCTAGATCCATCTATGTTGTTGCAAATGGCAGAATTTCATCCCTTTTTATGGCTGAGTAATATTCCATTGTACCTATTTACCACATCTTCTTTATCCATTCATCTGTTGATGGACACTTAGGTTGCTTCCATATCTTGGCTATTGTAAATAATGCTGCTATGAGCACTGGGGTGCATGTACTTTTCAAATTAGTGTTTTCATTTTTTTGAGATATATACCCAGGAGTGGAATTGCTGGATCATATGGTAGTTCTAGTTTTAGTTTTTTGAGGACCCTCCATCCTGTCTTCCATGGTGGCTGTACCAATTTACATTCTTGAGCATGGCATTCTGGGACTCTTTCATGATTTTCTCCATTTAGCCCCTGGAGATTATTTTTTAGAGAAAGGGACCTATTTGCAAAAGAGCTGTAAAAGGTTGATATAAGATTGTAACATTGTTGATCATAAGCCTGTACAATAAAAAGAATAAGTAAAGACCAAAACTCTCATATTCGAAAATGACTTCAAGACACAACTACTTTAACTAACTTCTCCTGGTCTCCTTAATACTTAAAAACTGTGATTAAGTCTAACTGCAGAGCTCTTTTCTAACAATAACTATTTTAACCCCTTAAACTGCCTTCATAGGTACTCATTCTTTTTTTTTTTTAATTTATTTATTAAATTTATTTATTTATTTATTTTTGGCTGTGTTGGGTCTTCGTTGCTGCACGCGGGCTTTTTCTAGTTGCTGTGAGCGGGGGCTACTCTTTGTTGCAGTACGCGGGCTTCTCATTGTGGTGGCTTCTTGTTGCAGAGCACAGGCTCTAGGCCTGCGGGCTTCAGTAGTTGTGGAACATGGGCTCAGTAGTTGTGGCTCGTGGGCTCTAGAGCGCAGGCTCAGTAGTTGTGGCGCATGGGCTTAGTTGCTCCACGGCATGTGGGATCTTCCCGAACCAGGGCTTGAACCCATGTCCCCTGCATTGGCAGGCGGATTCTTAACCACTGCGCCACCAGGGAAGCCCTGGTACTCATTCTTTTAAGGATTAATGAAGTTCTTGAATAGGAAGATTAAGGCCATTGCTTTGGACTTCTGAAACAGTCACTTATGTTTAGTTATTGATTGACTGAAACCAGCAAGTATAATTTTTTTGTCATTAAATAGCTTAATTAATGTGTCCTGGTATTTTCCTGGCTGTTCTTCCCACATCAGATTCAATTGGTCCATAAAAACATGAAGCCAACTCTTTACTGACTTACTAAGACAAAAGAAGTCTCAGACTATGTTTTTCCATATGGAAATCCTCTGGAGATCCTTCTTTGTACTCATCATTAGTGTGACATTTTCTCAAAACAAGATTAATCAACAAACATGGATTTGTTGATCTTTGCATTGAAAAGTTTATATTTTGTAAGGAAAGTATTTTTGATACTTAAAATGTTATGAAGCAACTTCGCTGTGTCTATGTATTCCGAATTCAAAGAGTGAAACTTATAATAAATTCTCATCAAAGTAAAACACACGTTTTTTAAAGATCAGATAAGACCTTGTGGTTAAGACAGCAAGACTCATAGCAAACACTGGTGATCTGTCATGCATCTTCCTGTCCTGGTCACGTTCACTAAGAGGCAACAGCTTATAGTTCTCCCAGTGTTTATTCTTGTTAGTTACCTCCACATTTCCAAATAATATTCAAATTATCAACTTTACCTATTTTCCATAGCCAGCTCCCTTCTCCTCTATGAATTCTACCTAATATCTCCACTGTGTGCTAAATAATTTTTCAGTGTCTGCAGTGCTATGACTATGTAACTGCTTAGCCAAAAACAAAAAAAAAGAAGAAGAAGAAGAAGAAAAAAAGATGCTTCACTTTCATTTTCTTTTTAGACAACTTTTATTTTTCCTTGGAATTTGTAATTATTCTTTCATTTTGATTTTGTTTGCCATCTGCTTTCTTTTTCTATACACCGCTAAATAATTCTTCAAAATACTCCAATAAAGCAGTAAAATCCCTCTTATTGGAAAACTATTTACACGTGGTCAAATGAATCAATTTCTTTCCTCCTCATTGAAATCTCCCTTTTACGGCCATCGTCCAACTGCTCCAGACACACTGTCCTCTACCTGTCCCATCCACAACTGCTGTGCTATTCATTTATTCATCACCCTCATTTGTCCTGTTCATCACCCACTCATAGTCTTCACTCCCTCTCTCCTTTACTGGAACCTCTGTTTTAGGGATTGCAGACTTTCCTCTTTACCCTGTTATTTTAGTAACACCATCCTCAACCCGAGAAAGGGTACATATAGGAACTTTTTTGAGAACTTCTGTAGTTTTGAATGTCTCATTAATTTGCTCCAATATTGAATTAAGGGGAAAGTGATTTTTTAAGGCAATTCTGCCATTGTCTTCTATACTACAGGCCGTTGTTGAGATGTTGAGGTGTCTGATGTCATCCTAATTCCTGCTTTTGTTATTGTTTTTGTTTTTTGTAGTGGCCAATGTTTGTCTATATCTTTCTGGAAACTTTTAGAGTCTTCTTTGTATACCTGGTGTTTTGAAACTTCATATCGGCATGTTTTGGTGCAGGCCATTTTGCAGTCAGTACACTGAACCCTGGCTAGTCCCTTGTAAGGTAGAAAATCTTGCAATATAGTTCTCTGAGATTTCTTTTTTGAATGGAAGAGTCTTTAAATTCTACAGTGCTTTACAATTTTCAAAAGTTTCACACACATGATTTCATATAATCCCATAATAACCTTTTATTCCCCCACCCTTATATTGCCCCTCCCCCTGAGATTTTTTGATATTATTTCTTTAATAATATCTCTCCTGCACATACGTGTGTGTGTGTGTGTGTGTGTGTGTTTCTTTACTCTTTCTGGAACTACTGTTAGTTGAATATTGGACCTCCGTGATAGACCCTCTGATATTATTAATTTTCCCTCCAATTTTGTCATGTTTTTTCCCTCTTAAAATGAATTATATGAAATTATAAATATGTGATCACTTCTTAAAATTTACAAAAGTGGCAATTCCATGTGGTTCAATCTGTATGTCATTATGAATATTTCTTTCATTATATCATACAAAATATTTTATATGGATGATATTTTAAAGTTCCAACTTATTTGCAATGAATATCAAGATTCTTGTTTAATAACAAGATTCACTATGTTCTCTTATGTTCTTGAAGATGTTCATTAAACTTTTTAGAAGTTTTCATCTACTTTACTGAATCTCTTTATTTTCAAAATCTTTTGTGCCCATTGCTTTCTTCTAAGAGGTTTTCTGGAAATATCTGGCAATCTTTAACTATCAGTCAATGTTTAAAAATTTAAACAGGGTCTCTAGGGCTTCCCTGGTGGCACAGTGGTTGAGAATCTGCCTGCTAATGCAGGGCACACGGGTTCGAGCCCTGGTCTGGGAAGATCCCACATGCCGCGGAGCAACTGGGCCCGTGAGCCACAACTGCTGAGCCTGCGCGTCTGGAACCTGTGCCCCGCAACGGGAGGGGCCGTGATAGTGAGAGGCCCGCGCAGCGCGATGAAGAGTGGTCCCTGCACCACGATGAAGAGTGGCCCCCGCTTGCCGCAACTAGAGAAAGCCCTCGCACGAAACGAAGACCCAACACAGCTAAAAAAATAAAATAAATAAGTAAATAATGTAGCTATAAAAAAACAACTTTAAAAAAAAATGGGTCTCTAAAAAGCTGATTAAGAGCTATGTGTTCACAGTGGAGTTGGCATGTGATTGGACACGACTCCATTCATTTTCTTGCTGGAGCCTAAAATATGCAAAATTGTAGGTCTTTTTTATTTTTCCTCTGAGATGAATTTTTTTCCAGAGACAAAATATCCTGTCTTCTGCCCACAGGCTATATGATCAACTTCCAATTTTGTAGGAGTTGAGCAGGGGCAAAAGGGAAAGATTTCCCCATTGAGCTTATAAACTTTAACTTAATTTCCTTAGTTTTATTTTAATGACCAAACAGCCACCCTCTACTGTGCTTTCCCTGCCCCAGTGGGGGATCTCTGAGGTCACTTTCTTTCTGGATGGGAGAGGTGGACTCATTAGGCTGCAAAGAGTGAAGAAGGAATCTCGCTCACCTAATCACTCTGTGTTCAAGCTGCCACCCCTCTCCTAGTTTGGAACCCCCTTCACTCACTCTCCTTGCTGTACTTTATGCTTCTGATTCTCCATTTTTCCCAGGTTCCTCAGTGAAAAATCCACTCAGGATTCAGCTTCCTCTGTCCTAAGTCCATGTCCACTGTCCCTCTGCTTTCTCTCTTTCGAATAGTTGTTAGTCTCTCGCCCACTGATGCCTCTTCTTTCATTCACTTTGTGAGTTTATACTTCTTTTCTATCATTTTAGTAGGACTTCCAGAAGGAGCAGACCTAGACCACCATGTGTTTAATCTATTATATTTAACCAGAATTTCTGCAATTTATTTGCCTAGACATGTTATCAAGCTTATTTCTATTTTTTTTTTTTTTTTTGCTGAACCACATGGCATGTGGGATCTTAGTTCCCCACCAGGGATCGAACCCGCACCCTCTGAGGTGGAAGTGTGGAGTCTAAACGACTGGTCCACCAGGGAAGTCCCCTCAAGCTTATTTCTAAGTCCTATGACAGACAAAGTGCACTATTTAGTAGAGCAGAACCTATGTTTTACAACTTTATCATTCATGCATAAGTAATGGAAACCTGAAGGAGGTTAGTTCTGAAAATGTTTGAAGCTGAAAAATGTCTAATTTATGGAATTTGAGAAGCTTATCATCCTCAGAGTAGAGATTGGTATTCCTCTTTGTGGTGAATCCTCTCCTTGCTCTGGGATAAAATGATTTGGTGAGTTTAATTTCACATACATGGTATAATGTCCGTATAAACTCATGCAGGGTTGAGGTTGGTACCTAATCATCTTTGGTAGCACAGGAGATTAGCCCAAATGCAGTTTCTTCATTTTGAGATGCTGTGCTTTCATTTAGAAATGGAAATTAGATAATTTATATATAATATATATATTTTATTTATATACAAATAAAATTTATATATTATATAAAATATATTATTATTTATATATAAATATATATAAATAATATATATAATTACATAATTTATAATTATATAATTATATATAATTATAATAATATATATAATATATAATATATATAATTTATATAAATTTATAATATATATTATAAATAATATATATTATTTATATATAAAATATATTATTTATATATAAATATATTATTATTTATATATAAATAATATATATATATAATTTATATAAATTTATACAAACAAGGCAGTATCCCTGTATGATTAGAACATTTTAAACTTAATTTTGGAGTTAGACTCCTCAACGATGAAAAATTAGACATTTGATTCCAGAAATCTAGGGTCATTCAGCTGGTAGAAGGATGTGTCAGTATCACCTCTACTCAAAGCTCTTCGGAGGAAATTCTATGACAAGGATCTGGTTTAGCTGAGAACATCTCTAACTATTAGTTCTTCAAGGGGGTGTTTAAGAATGAATAAAATATGACTTTGGGGAAAGTGGACTATCTCATTTGTAGTTTCTGGTGGACAGACCATCTCTGAATACCTCTGCTCTCCTGAAGTAAATAAATATCTTCATTGTCAATTAACGTTCTGTGGGAACAAAGTCAATACCTAGATTCCTGGCATTGTTTTGAGAAAGGATATTAGCAGTTATTCTCCACCCTCCTCCCCCATATCAGGATCTAGCTCATCAAGCATTGTTATGTGGGGTGGGCAATATTCAGAGGATTTGATGTTTACTGGGAAGAAAAGTACTGAAACTCATTCATACCCACAGACATAATTACCTGCAACTTTAGCACTCAGGGAATCTTGTTGGCACAGATCCATCCAAAATCTTGGAAGACGCTCCATCAATACCCGCCCTCCCACAAGGCAATATGTCCTATAAAATTTGCAAAAGTAAGAGACCATTCTGATGTTCCCCCTTCCCTCATCACACTCTCTGTAGGTGGAGAAACCACGGAAATGTTGAGGATCTAAGGGGAAGATGAGTCAGGGATTCACTGAGTTTGGGCTTAGTGAGAGATATTTATGAAATTCACAGTCAATTTCTAACATTTCCATGTGGAAAGGGCTGCTAGGAGTGTCTTTTTCAAAGATCTGAAACGCATTTCTTTAAAACGTGATCATCAGGAGGGTTGGGCACTCTGTCTCCCGTCTCTGTGGGAGGGTAGAATCCTAACATTTTGTTTTTCCGTTACCAGCCAGCAGACACAGCTGGCCCAATCGCCTTTACCCTTGCCAATCCTTTCTGACTTTTCACTTCCCTGGCTCTACAGAGGTCCCCTAATCCCTCATCCTCCCTTTAAACCAGTCACCTCTGTACTAATTGAAGTTGAGCTCAGTTTACATCGGATCCTCTTCCCTCCTGCAATAGTACGTTACCGATTAGAGTCTTCCTTGCCACTTTAACTAGTGTCCAGCTTCAGCTAAGTCCCAAACTGTCCAATCAGGCATCTTGTCGTCACAAAGTCTCATAATTCCAGACCTTATTTGTTTGCTCAGGCTGCTATAATGGATACCACAGACTGGCTGGATTAAACAGCAGACATTTCTTTCTCACAGTTCTGGAGCCTGGGAGTCCAAGATCAAGGTGTCCTCAGAGAGTTATCTTCTCCTTAGACCTTCCCTTGTGTCTCCTTTTATAAGGGTACTAATCCCATTCATGGGGGTGCCACCTTCATGAACTAATCACCCCCAAAGGCCCCACCTCCTGACATCAGCACATTAAGGATTTAGGCTTCAATGTATAAATTTTTTAGAGACACATTCAGTCCACAGCACAGACTAAGCAGTGTGCACTATGTCCTATAAAAACAAGCATCCCAGTGACACTGTGAGGATGCAAGACCAGCCTGATTACACAATTACATGGTTTGCACCTCAGTACAACATTTGATTTGCTTTTTTTTTTTTCAGTTTTTAAATTTTTTAATTTGTTTCAAAGTTAAACCCAAGACACATTGACTTCATAGGAAATCCACTGAGAAATGTTTTCCTAGGCTGAACACCTCTTTCCCTTTAGTCTCCCCCAGCAGAGCATGTACATGTTAATTACTTTCATTTTATAATCACTGCTGTCCCACCACTATACCAAGATCACCTAAACTGTGTGTGTAGTATTCTGAATGTTCTTAGTTATACCCTAATTTCACTAACAGCAAAAGATTTTCTGCGATAAGCTGTCACTTGAATTCTTTGGCTACTTTTGAAGATGAAGTCCAAAGAACTCTTAAATGATTCTCCTTTGTGGGGGTGGGGGTAGGTGGTATTTTATAGGCATTAGAAACTAGCACCTGGGGCTGTGCTGATCCCATCTGGCATCACTGGGAGACAACCTATAAAACCAAAGAATCATTTGATGCAGCAGCCAACTAAGTGACTCGAAACTGAAGGTTAAATTTAAAGAAAAAACTAATTTAGAGAAAAAAAGGTAATCCTAGAGGAACTCATTCTAGGCAATTGATCATTATGCCTGTGTGTGTGTGTGTGTGTGTGTGTGTGTTTGTTGTGTGTAAGGCACAACCAGATCGATTCAGTGCTGCCTGGTAGGTCCCAAATGACTCTCCTTTTCGGAAGACCGTGATCTGAGGGAGCAGAATCTGGCAAGTGGCCAGTACCAGTAAAGAGCAGCCGTGAAGTGCTGGCGACATTTATATTCAACCCCCCTCTGGAGTCAAACCGACAGGTTTGGGAATTCCCTGGCAGTCCAGTGGTTAGGACTCATCACTCTCATTGCCAAGGGCCAGGGTTCAATCCCTGGTTGAGGAACTAAGATCCCACAAGCTGTGCAGCGCAGCTTAAAAAAAAACAAAAACAGAAACAAACCTACAGGTTCACTTGGGTCCCACAGAGCAGTCAAGTCCACTCAGAAGCCGACTATAACCCAGGAGGTAGACTTTCCCACTGTTAACACATCCTTTCGCTTTGTTTCACTTCCAGCTATAAGCTGCTTGGACCGGTTTTCAGGCTCTTTAAATCTCACTCCAAATATAGCTTCCTTGGTGACCGAACAAATATGTGACCTTACATATAAAGAGCTGCACACACCTCCCAACTTCAACAGAAAAGAACGGCAATCCGTGTCCACTTCAAGCCTGGCATTTAAATGGGAACAAAGCCCAGCGCCACTTTGCTACTCTCTTGCTCACATGCCAGCCATGCCATTCAGACAGAGCTGAGCTAATGCCAGGAGAGCTCCCTGGTGTTAACAAAGCACCTGGAAACCAAATTGCTCTGCTAGTGCCATTGTACCCCTTCTCTCCCGAATGTCAGGATATGGTGCAAAGGCAAGAGGTCAGATAGTCCTGAAGTGTTCTCACTGCCACAGCTGGCATACATCTGCCATTCCTGTCTGTTTCAAAGAGTGCATTCATTTTCTTGAAATATGTGACAAGCACTCTTTCATTCCACGATAAGAGTATAAACCAAATCTGGGCCACTTGCCCATTTCTACCACCTCTTATAGCCTGTGACCTCAGAGCCATTAATCAAGGGGCCTAAAGCGTGACAGGGCAGCCACACCACTGGTTTTCAAGTTGCAGAGGGAGGATGCACTAGGACTGGGGTCTCGGCAGGGTATGCACAATTCCCTTTGGAGTCCATTCAATTCGATCCCTTATAAAGACTGAACTTCTTTTAAGAGCACAGGGCCAGCCCCTTAAGCCTCAGAACAGATTGTTTTCCCTCAGTAGAGATTTTCAGACAGAGATAACTAACCATCTAGGCTCGGGACATGTAAGATGGAAACAGAAAGCTTACAAACAACAAGAGAGGAATCATCATTTCACTTGCTTCAGGCAAAGCAGTTCAGTTCTGTCTCACTCACTGCAGACACCTAGCAAAGAAAACAAACCTATGTCAAAGTCTCCCTGACACGTAGCACAACTCAAAGGCCAGGACAGGGGAAGCAAAAAGAACGCTCCACCCAAGCCTGTTCCAAAGGTCTTCTCTATTACACACAGGAGAGAAATTCCGCCTTGGGTCAAGGGCAGCTGAAAGAGCACTGCTGCTAGTTAGTGTCTTGTTCTGGAGCATCCTTTTCAGCCTCAAACTGAGGCTGAGACTGTACCATTTATAGAAATTTCATCACGAAGATGCTTACACTCAATATCTTTGGATGATGGTTTTCATGTGACTTTTTCCAAGTCCACAGCCAACATCTTTAACCTTTCTCATTTCTGGTGCCCAGCCAGGTCTTGCCTGCATCTATTCTTACTCATTTCAAGGTTCCATTCGTTAGTTTTAAGCTTCAACGTGCACGTTGGTTTCTCACCGTCTCTGCAGATGCCAAAGGCCACTGCCAAAGGTCTGAGGTTGCTGGCCTCGCTTGGACCAGACTGAGGCCACCATGACTTCCAGCCACGAGACCGGCCCTGAAGAGCTGGTTTGCTTTTGTGGATACCATAATTTTGAATTCTTTTTCTTTACTTTTTCTGTTTTTCAGAGTTCTCAAGTGTTACCTATGATAGAAAGTAAGTGTTGTTAATTCAGAGCATTTATGATTAGTCACTGCACAAGAATACTTGAAATGCTCTAAAATCTTACAGCTCAAATGAGCAATAACCTTCACAAACATCTTCTTAAATGTGACAAGAGTCCTAAAAATTTGCACGAAATGATCAACCCAGAGTTGTGAAGGTGACATGAACTGCTCAAAGCTGTCAAAACAAACAAACAAACCCTCAAATTCTGGCCAGCCTTGCTAGAGAAAAAAAAAACAAACTAAATTATATTTTTGGTTTTTCTAATATAAAATGTTATGTTACAAAATGATTGCCAAATGGAGAGATGCTCAAAGAGAAGAGTCAGAGATGCAGGGAGAAGCAGTAGAAAGGTATGCTGGGCAGCAAATTAATTTTAAAAAATCATTCTAAACGTGATGTGTGTGGCATTTATTAGCTTTTCAAAAATTTGTAATTTGTGGGGATGTGTATTCTCATTTCAAACAAACATCTATTTTATACATATTTTTGGATTCTTTTTCTTAACGAGGATTCCCCCATATTATGTCAACTCCAGAGCCCACAAAGCTTGGATCCCTTTTTGCTTAGAGACATTTTCTTTGGAGCGCAAATATACTACATCGTGTCTGCTGAGTTCAGGGAGGTGGAACTGAGGGGGACTTAGAGGAAAGGACACAGGGACAGCCCTTGAAAGAAGGAGGCACTTGTTAGAAAGGGAAAGTTTGGCTCAATTTTCTGGTCCTCACTCCTGGACTTTGGTTGGCCACCTGAAGAACAGATTCCAGGACGAGGGTAAGGCTGAACCCTTCCAGACCAGCCACCGTCTCCCTGGAGTGTGAGAACTGAGAAGGTGGCTCTGTGTGTCTGCATGTGAAGTCAGGAGCCTGTCCTTACCTAGCTGTAGCCCCGGGAGCCTCAGAGCCGATTGGACCCGGGAGAGAGGAGATCTAGGAAGAAGAGGCAGCCCTGTAGGCCCTGCCACATTGAGAGCAGGGGGATAGTCAGGATCCAGCATAAAGAGGAGAGAGGACATCGAAAAGAACCGCATGTTCCCACGGCTGGTGTAAGTATGGATACTTCCGGCTCTGAGTGGACTCTACCTGAGGTTTTTTTGTCTTAAAAGATTCTATTTTTTAAGAGCAGTTTTAGGTTTACAACTCAATTGAGAAGAAGGTACAGAGATTTCCCATAAACCCTCTGCTCCACAAATGCATAGCTTCCCCCACGATCACCACCCCCACCAGAATGGTCCTTTGTTTTTTTTTTTCTTTTAACCAAGGATGAACCTACACTGACACCTTTTTTTTTTTTTTTTTAATCTACAAAGAAGAGAGAAAAAAAGTCAACACCTCAGTAATGCATATTGCTTCTCTTTTTACTTTCCTTTCTTCTCTTGAACGTCCTCAGTGGAAAAACATCACTTATCAGAAGCAAAAACTGTCAATATTACGGTGCGGGCAGAGAGAACTTTGTTTACAAAGAATCAGTTTCACTTCCTGCTTCCTGTAGATGGAGCTAAATCCTTAAGCATATGTTCTGTGTTTGCACATCTTCCAAGTTTCTGGGAAGGAAATCTTTGAAAGACGATATTAATGTCTGAAGGCTCCTCGTTCTTTTTACTGTAACTAGTGCTACAATGTGCAAGATTTGGTGCTAAAGAAAAAACACTTCTTTGAGTCACAAGTCCTGTGCCCGCTTCCTTGTCTTTGCAGGGAGCTTGTCTTAGAGAGCAATGGCCAGAATGTTGCTACTATTTTTTATTTCTGTGTTTTGTGAAAAATTAAACTGCCCATTATGCATTGTCCTTTCCCACGGCTGTTTCCTGTGTACTGGTCTCGTCGCTTGCTCGGTGTGATTGAATGATCATATATAACAGGTTGCAATGACCTCTCAGTATTTTTTTCAATCAGTTAATAAACATTGCGTACCTGTGGACAGAAGGATGCACTTTATTACTTCCCCACATGGTTTCTAAGGGATGTGAGAACACAATGTGTCAGGCCACCAGGAAACTTAAAAAAGGAAACAGAAAAAAAAAAGGATCTGATTGTGTCCCTACCAAGTTCATAGCATTGTATTTGTTCATCAATTCCAAAACCAGGAAGAGAAACTTTATACCTTAAAAGGAAAAGAAAAAGCGAAGTAATATTTAAAGGGTTTTAAATATAAATATAGGAAATATTTTGATTAAATGAATTTTCCTATGTCTTAGATGCTTTTTAATTTACCCAACAGTGCATTGAATACATTTTACTTTTTGAAATAAGAAAAAAAGAACCCTTCAAAAAGTTTTTAAAATGTTTTACTATTCTTTCCTAGTAGCTCCCAAATTTGTAGCCAGGATAAGTCAGAGGCAGAATAAAAATGAACGAACGATTTTAATTGTAACCTAAAATATTATCTTGAGCTTAAGACATTGTAATTATTTTGAATTTCAGGAAGATGCTGACAGCAAGGTAAATTTCATTCTCCACATTTTTAAGCTGCATGTTAGAAACTTTACCACCCTTGTGTACCTTTTAATTCTCTAAAGCTATGACATTTTCAATAATCAAACATTTCTTTTGGGGGGATTAATATGTGAATTTGCAGATTGGGTTAATTTCACTAATATGTGAGTTGAGAAATAATTCTCAAAATATTGGAATACTCAGTTTCATGTATTGGTGAGCATTCAGATGTATCATTTACTATAGTTTGCAGAGTTTAGAGGATTAAAGAAAAGAAATGTTGATATTAAAGAGGTGAATTATGAAATTAGTGATTCTCAAAACAACATCCAGGTTTAGTCCTTTAAAAAAGTAGTATAATTTTTTCAAAGTCACATTTACTGTTATACAAGCTATCCCTTGTTTTGATTTATTAGGAGGATATGAAAGGCATATTCTTTTTTTATGCATTTTTCTTAAGACTCCATTAAAACAAATGGTTTTCCGGTCTGTGCCCCCTTCCTATGTGATTATATATCAATTTAACATTGAGTTGCAAAAGGGAATCCATTACAAAAACCTTTTGTAATTGTGTAAATTCCCTGTGTTTAGGAAGCTTTTGAGACATCCAGGAATAAGCCAATTTCCCTAATGGTGAGAGAGAATTGTATGGTGGAGACAATAAAGTCTTGTCTGTTGACTCAGGCTTGTGCATGAATAAGTATACGATTTACTAATTAAAAAAGATGTTAACTTTGAGTTGTTGCTTTCTCTATAAAAAAAACAAACTGCTAGCAACTCTAGTTCTATTTTTCCCTGTCAGAATGCTGTCAGCCCACTGTCTTGAGGACGGAACTGAAATTCCATAGGATGGATAAATTTAAGTTTATTTTATGTGCTATACAGTTTATGGAAAGATTCTTAACATGTTAAGTATTAGACTGGATTCCAAAACATTGAAAGCATGCCAATTGACAGAGATTTGTAAAGATCGTTGAAGACATTATCTTTGCATATATAGCAATAGTATATTTACATTTTAAAATGGTTACCAGAGACTTGGGGGGAGGGCACAGGGGTGAAAGAAATGGGGAGATATTGGTCGAAGGGTACACATTTCCAGTTAAAAGATAAGTTCTGGGATCCAATGTACAGCATGGCGATGATAGTTACTCATACTGTATTGTGTACTTGAAAGTTGCTAAGAGAATAAATCTTAAATGTTCTCACCATAAACACACACACACACACACACACACACACACACACACACACAATGGTAACTATGTGATGTGAGGGAAGTAATCATTTTGCAGTCTACAAGTGTACCAAATCATCACATTTATACCTTTGACTTATACAATGTTATATGTCAATTACATCTCGATAAAGCTGAAAAAAAGATAATTTCTAAAAAAAAGGGGAAAATAATTTGAATATACCTTCTTACGGGCTAGGTGTTTTCATTGGTCACGCTCAAATCTGTTGTTTCCAATTCTCCCCTGGCTTAGGCCTTTCTGAGAGCAAAAGGACTAACTGAGTTAGGGTAATGGGTTTCCAGGGTCCTCTTGGCTGTTACCTTATTTAATAAGGCTTGGCTTGTGCAGTCACTAGTTGGATTCAATTATGTCCCTTCCTGACATTTTCATTCATTTGATTGCCCAGGCCTAATATGTCAGGCAAGATGAGGTCTGGGAGCAGGATATTTTCCTTTGAAAGCATCAGTGCTGATCAGATTTAAATATTTGTTCCCCCTACCCCTGCTCCTGACCCCACCACCTTGGCTATATCTAAGTCAACCAAATACTCTCCCATAAAATTTATTAAAGCCCCAAAACAATCAAGAAAGACACATTCAAATCTGCTGCCTCAACTATAGATTGAGACAAAGAAATGCAGATTTCACTTGATTGTTCAGTCATAGAAGTGTCTTTTTTTAAAAATAAATTTATTTATTTATTTTTGGCTGCATTGGGTCTTCGTTGCTGCGCGCGGGCTTTCTCTAGTTGCGACGAGCGGGGGCTACATTTCGTTGTGGTGCGCAGGCTTCTCACTGTGGTGGCTTCTCCTGTTGTGGAGCAGGGACTCTAGGCGCACGGGCTTCAGTAGTTGTGGCATGCGGCCTCAGTAGTTGTGGCGCACGGGCTTAGTTGCTCCGCGGCATGTGGGATCTTCCCGGACCAGGGCTCGAACCCATGTCCCCTGCACTGGCAGGCGGATTCTTAACCACTGTGCCACCAGGGAAGTCCTAGAAGTGTCTTTTGTTCATTCAGGAAGCATGGAAGGCAGTTCTAGGAAGGAAGCCACTTTGAGCCTAAGGAGCCCCTTGATGAATTTCTCTCTTTTCTTGATCTATTTCCTAGTTCCATAGCTGTCAGTGAAAAAATGTTGCCTGCCATAACAGTAAACAAAGGATGTTGTAGCCATCAAGACATCACACTGCAGCCACCCCCAACGATGCACCCTGAGGAGACTCAGGGTGAGAAAACACAGTATACTGGCCTCAGATAGCTGAGGTACATATCAAAGGAATGATTTCAGCGAGCCCTGATTCTTGAATCTTCCCCTACATAGAAAAGCACTAAATTCCTTAACTTGAGATGTCTGATTTTCTTTAATTCTTTAATTAACAGTAATCTTTTGATGTTCCAACTACTTGTTCTTTGTTGCAAAAACTCCTATATACCCTGGCTCCTTCCCTACCTCTTTGGAGCAGTCCCTCAGAGCTATCTGACCGGCTGCCTCCCGGGCTCAAGTCCTCAGTTTTGTTCACCGAATAAAACATCTCTCTCAACTTTTAGTTGTACATATTTTTTTTCAGTTGACATAGCCTTGCTGCAGTTTGCCCACTGTCCCCAGGCAGAGGTGAGGTGGAAGGAATGAAGGAAAAGATAAAGCAAATCACGGAAAATCTTGATGTAGCCAATCCGAATTGCATAACCTGACTGATAATGTTTTACAGGCACATGAAAAAATTACCTTGCGTTTCCTGAGTACATTCTACCTCACCTGTGTTGTGATTAAATCACAGACTGTCACGGATTTGAAAAGTTCAGGGCAGTGAGGCTGGTGTTCCACTGGAAGCCCCTGAATCTTTCAGCAGAACTCAGCCACGGACGTCAATATTACCAGCCCTTCGTGAGCTAAACTAAACGTGGATTCCATTTAAAAACACTCTTGTTTTGCACGTCATGTGCTCTTAGTACAATCATAATTATCAGTGATTCCAGTAATTAGCTGCTTGCTCACTTTCAAGCACTACAATATGATTATACAACATTTATAAAATTTGGAATCCATCCTGTCCTCCAGTCAAAGAGATATTTCAGGATTTAAAAAATCCTTTTCGCTTATCACCTTCAGTGTGTGCTGACAGGACTGACAGGTCCTGGGGTAGCACTTGTGTAGTTTCTATAATCCACCTAAACGGGAGACTTTTCTAGAAGAGGTTCTGCAAGCCTGCCTTATGTGAAGGGTGATGGAAGAACACAGTTTATTTTCTGAATACAAGAACCATAAACAAGTCACTGAAACAATATTACTTTTTGTTTATGCTAAAAGGATCAAATACTCTGCCCTCTCTAGAAACTTAATTAGAACATCTTCAAAGGCCCTCTAGGTTGCTGAAAGAGATATAATTTCGGGAACTTTCAAGTGATGAATAATAGAGGATCCCTTTATTTATTCCTTTGATAATTCTACCTAAATTGCATTTTTTCCCCAAGAAGACGTTTTCTTTGTTCTTTGTTCATTAACAAATCGTTATTCATCATAACTTGGAATCCAATTATCCCTTTCCAGAGCTGCCCGTGCTATTTCACTTCCCTGGGCACAGTGGGGTCATGCATATGTGTGACATCTCACAAAGTGTCATTTTAGGAAAGTCCTCTTACTCTACGTGTGGGAAGAAACAGAGTTAGGTTGTGTAGCCACAGAGCCCACTTTATTTTGCAACCTTTAGCTTCCTGGGGGGAGTCCAGAAATGAGGAGGGAATTTGACTTAAAACACTAGGTTGTTAGAGTTCAAATGTTCCGCTTATTTATATCAACAAATTCAATCTAGACATCTCATTTAAAAATGTACATATCAGTGCCTGTTTGGAGAAACATGTAAAAATGTATGGCTAAATGCTCACAACTTTACTTTCAGACCATCATAATTATCTTGGCATTTCTATTTACCTTATGTGGAAATCAGAAAACAATTTTGAAAGCTTTTAGGGGCAACAGGGGCAGAAAGGACAGGTACCCTTAAAACAGTAAAGGCATTGCAGTCACCTGAGAGGCAACCTCAGAACTACCAGCAGAGGGCGCAACAGCCTATTTTATAATCAGTAGGAAGAATTTCGTGATCAGAAAACAACCTAAAATGGTATTTTCTCTCTTTGCTTATTAATTCTTAGTGCACTAAAAATATAATGACTTTATTTATTTATATAAATTTATTTATTTGTTTATATTTTATTTTGGGCTGCGTTGGGTCTTTGTTGCTGTGCGTGGGCTTTCTCTAGCTGCCGTGAGCGAGGGCTACTCTTTGTTGCGGTGCACGGGCTTCTCATTGTGGTGGCTTCTCTTGTTGTGGAGCACGGGCTCTAGGCGCGCGGGCTTCAGTAGTTGTGGTTCACGGGCCTAGTTGCTCTGCGGCATGTGGGATCTTCCCGGACTAGGGCTCGAACCCGTGTCCCCTGCATTGGCAGGAGGATTCTTAACCACTGCGCCACCAGGGAAGTCCTATAATGACTTTATTGACAATAACATTTGGAACTAAAACCACACAAGCTGTAATAATTGTATTAGAGTAATGATAGGATTATTATACATAATATCTGACTTCTGGAACTAAAAGGGACCCTAGACCTTTTGGGTTCAATTTCTCTGTTTAAGGCCAGGGAGACTGAGGTTCTTAATTTTGAAGTTAAAATTCAAGGGGAGAGTTTTGATGAGAATTCTGGTCGCATCACTGGGTCCAGGACTCTGATTCAGCAGCACTGCTCCTCAGCCAAATAGCATTTTTAGCCCAATAACCGCAGAGGGGAGAGTGGGGAGGGATATGGGATCATTGAAGTTAAGAATATTTTTCAGCTGATGTTTATCTGTAAAGTCTCCTCAATTCTTTTGTAAGAACATTCATATATTCAGAGAAATGACATTTTCAGGGAGAACCTGCCATCCTTCTGTCACCTCTATAGTATTTTCTAAAGCACCTCTGTTTCCAGCTGTGACCCAGCAATGCCATTTTACCAAATGCTGCCTTTCCAGCCTCCGGCTCTTTCCGCAATAGAAGGGAAGGGATTTTTCACACATTTGGTTTATTCTGAGAAGATACTTCCTACAGCATCAACAAATATCATGTAACAGGAATGAGTAAGGAGACCTGGCTTCGGTTCTGTTGCCAGGATTCTCATGGAAATGATGCTGCTATTCAAAAAGTGGAAGTTGACATAAAGCTGCATTGTTAACTCACAGAAGAAGGAGAGTAATGAAAGCTTGCGTTCAAAAAGAACACAATGCTCCCCAAATAATCACCTGACCTGAAAATGAAAAGGACAGAAAATCGATAGGACAGTCATGGACTTTAATATTTTGAAAATTTATTTTGTAATTTACATTATTTCTTCTTGTTCATATTGCCAAGTGGCTTGAAAACTGTCTGAAGGACCATAAATGATTGATGCTGAAAATTATATATTAGAAACTTTTGTTGAAAAGGTGAGGAAAGACAGAAATTTTGGAAAACCAAGATATACTACAAGGTCTGTCCATATATATATATATATTTATCAACAGGTAATACTTTCTCTCAACCATTGAAAATGTGATAGTACTTTAACAATAAAATGATTTTCAATGTGTTACAGACAATATAAGGTAACTAAAACTTCAATCAAATATCTGATTGGAAGGCTTTACAGAACTCTTCAAAATATTATTTAAAAATACGGTTTCCTTTTGAAAGTATCTGAAAATCAAATTGCCCAGATCATTACACATTTGACTAAGTTTCAATTTGACAAAGGTTCTCCATTGGAATATATATTTTAGAAGCAAGATTAAATGAGTAAATGCAGATAAAGCACTTTGCCCTTTGCCTGGCTCAAATAACTTGTTACAATTATTTTTAAAATTTCCATTACAGTGCAGCAAAATGACCATCCAATTTTCAGCGTATGCTACTTTTGAGTAGAAGGCTTTTTAGCAACGAGCTGAATGTCCTTTTACTTATAAAAGTAAATGGCCTAATCAGATGTTGTTTTGGAGACTTCCAAGGTTTAACATTTGGTGATTTTACCATCTTATTCCAAATAAAGGAGACAAGGAAACCTCTCTGATTTTACTGTGAGAGCTCTGTATGAACAGCTGTGTATAATAACTTGACAACGTTATGGGAAAATTTGGTAAAAGACATTTTATTTGTAACACCTATTTGAATTGGAGATGATCTCTGAGGACATGACTTCCCCGATGCTTATTCATTAGAAAATATCCTGGACTAAAGGCTGGCAAAATATTCTCTTGGGAGCAAGGTCTGCATTACTTAAAAGGTCTGACAATCTGGATATCTTCATATACAAATTTATACTATTTTGCATATCACCTGTTTTCCTTAGGTTAATGTTTAACTTAGCCTTTTTTCTTTTTAAGTGAATAGAAGCTTAACAAGTAGAAAATCTACGGATGATTTTCATTATGTGAACCAAGAAAGTAATTTGAACCTAGTAGTAACTATGACAAAATATTGCTTTCTAGTTATTATCTTTTTTCTTTTAGTGCTGGCCCTTGCTAAATGTTGCCAAAATTTTCAAATTTATGGATTGAGATACATAAACATATGTGAAAACTAGTTGTGTGAACCACCTTGGGCCTTAGTTTCCCCATTCAGCACAGAAGGAGTTGGGATGAATGAGAGGTGGGCTCTTTTCCCAGGTCTAGATGGGGCATCTATGTAGAGTGGTCCTGCTGGAGCTCATAGGGATGGTGAACAAGTCCAGTGTCCAAGCAGCCAGTGGGGCAGGTCCCCAGGGCCTTACCCCAAACACCCTGGGTCTGATGTGTTTCAAAATTCAGATTTGGTTTTTCCTTTTGGATTTTAGAAAGGAAATACATGGCAGATACAGTGCATTATACAGTATCCCCATCAAGCTCTGGGGCAGCTCCACACAGTCAAGCATATTAAGGATTCTGAAGGTAAATACTGTAGGGACTGTAAATAACTTCTCCTCCACTCAGGCCACCTGTTGACATTAGAGGAATTATGAAGTTTGTTTGTTTGTTTGTTTTTTACTGCATTTTGGATTTTGAATTGCAGTTAAGATATTGTGAACCTGGACACATGTGAAGCCTACTAATTAAATACAAACACAGAGAGCATAAAGCTTGTGCTAACTCTTCCCACAGCAGCAGGGGAAGAGATAAGATGTGAGAGACACGTGTCTCCACCCTTGGGAGGGCGTGTGCTTGCGGTGAGGGTGGGACATTTCCATCAGTATTTATTTCCTTGGTTCCATATAAATTTCACTATCTCTACTTTTGTGCTTTTTTTTTGGTGGCAACACAAACATACAAACTAACTGAAAAAAAAAACCCAAACCCTAACTTTTATTAATTTTGCAATTCAGGAATTGAAGGATTTTATCATGGAACCATTGGCGTTTCAAAGACTCTTCCTACTACATTACCTGGAGATAAACAAAGACCATCCAAACGAGAACAGGCAAAGCCTGCTTATTCTGAGCTTGCTAGAGCGAAGGCAATCAGCCACCATCACTCGCTTTTCGCAGGAGACTCCAAGGCAGTCAGGGGAGTTGGAAAGCTTCATCGTGGACAAAAGAGAAGGCTTCAGGGGTGCCCAGGTGGAGGCTGTCAGCTTGGGGAAAGCTGTAGGCAGGCTAACATTACCATGGGGCTCCTAGGAGACTTCCTCTGGTCAGTTCTGTGTTAGAAAGGAGGTCAGGGGCCAACATGAGAGAAGCTGGCAGTTACTGACCTAGTTCTGGCCATTTAGGGCCAATGGCTACAGGGGTTGTGGTTTGGCTTCCTGGGCTGGCTGCTGCTGTGGTTGTAGGTCGGAGTTCTGCTGTCATAAACAGTCTAGCCACTGTCCTTTTCTCCATTCAGTCTCTCAGTAGGAGGGAGTTCCAGTGGTAGTTCCAGAATTTCTAGAAGGGAGAGATTTAAAGGGATAACTTTATGGATGGAGAGTCTAGGAGACTTGTAACGAAGCTGCATTTTCATAGGAAACTCCTGGGCTTTCCTTAGATTATTCCTTTATTGGAGTGGCTTTGGAATCAGGACATGCTGCGTAGGGTGGGGCTTCTCAAGTCCCCACTGCTTTCTCTAGCTCTGCAGCTGGGGGTGCCTTCCTGCGTTAGGTTCCTTTCATTTCATTAAGCAGCTAACGTTAACTTTCTTGCTGCAGTCAAACAGCAAAATCGGCTCTGGGAACAAGCACGAAGTTCAAATCTTAAAGAAAACATTCCCTTGCCATGCAACGTTCTGCTCTAATGAAGTACGTTAAGCAAATAATTTGCTTCGCAGGTCCCAGGGAAGTTACTGAGAAAATGATGAATAGGAAGAAAGGTGAAAGAATAGAAAGATTGAAAAGAGAGATAGGCCCATGAACTTCTGAGTCACTTGAACAAAATCAAATACTAACTATGAAAATTAACCATTAGTCAAACTAATTGATTTATAAGATGAACAGTCCTCTCAGAATCAAAATAATGATATTAAATGGAAGAATAACTGCATTTGAGGTTATTGAAAGGAAAGAAAATCTCTGCAGTGACTAAAGTTAATGGCCTGCTCTTGCCCTGCTGTCAACTTTCTCTATTCAGAATATATATATTCTCTCTCTCCCATCCATGGATTATTAATATCCATATCACACATCACAATAAAACAAAATTATGATGTGAATATTATTCCCATATTTTGAATACTCCCTGAAGTGCCTTTTGGGTCATTAGGGTGATTTTTCATTTAGAACATGTAGATAACTGATTTTTAAAATGAAGAATTTCTAATATACACAGCACCTAAATGCATAATATCATTTTACATTTTTATAAAGACGTTCCTCTGAGGTTCCCAAAGCCCATGGTTAATTTCAGTTTGATTTATATCCAGCTATGTGACTGCTCTGAAGACACAGATACAGTGTAGCTTCCTATCAGAACTCTCAAGAGTTGTGAAGCACTTAAGATTTCACCCAACTTGGAACCAACAAGTTAGGTTGCCAATTTCATGGATGGTAATCAGAAGACATGAGACTCCCGGGTCAGAGACAAGGACTTTATGACTCATGGTGCAGCAGGCAGTTTGAGCAAACATTTGCTGAGTTTGCACTGCTTGTCCCCCAAATCCCACAGGGAGGTGTGTGTGTGTGTGCAGTGGACAGGGACCTTGAATTTGGAGAGCCTGATCTAAGAACAGTAAGAATGTCTTCCCTTTGTTCTGGAAGGAGACACTGTATCTTCCATGCTGATTGCCATTCAAATACCCTGCTTGCTGTTCAGATTTCCCTCTGCTGGAAAGATGTACCCAAATCCCAGAGACACATGGAGAATGATCTTTCAGTAATATGGTGAGATTTCCCAGGAGTACACACGCTGTTGGGCACTATGATTAATCTGACCGACAGAAGCAGCAGCAAAGTCTGTTCAACTTGTCTCCCATGACATTTAATTTAGGCTTCTACCAACAGGACCGCAGTCCATAGGACATGCCAATCCATCCAGAGAATCCAGATGGCTAGCCGGAAGCAAGCTTGAATTCCCCAGGCCCCTTTTGGCCAGGCTACCACCCAAAGGTGTACCAACCAGACTGGTCCAGTGTGGGAGAGAAAGACACATCATGCCAGGAATTCTCAGAGTAGAATCTTAGATATTCAGGTTAGGTCTTTGCCACCCCTTTCATCCTGATCATTGCTCAGGAGATGGCCAAGAAGGGACAGTCCCTTTTTGGAACAGTGGTGTTCAGTGACCAAAGTACCTTGCTAAGGCTGCAGACCAGAAAGAGGTGAGGGAGGTAGAGTTAGAAAATTTTTGAGTCATTTTTTTCAGGAGGCTGTTCGAACATTCAATGATACCGAATGACTGTGGTTGGTAGGCAGCACGGAAGGGCCATCTTGACTATCAGCCCATGGTTGGGTGGTTTTTGCTGTAGAAGGCACACCGCTGTCAGATTGCAAATGGAAAGCATGGCCCAGATTACGTTCAAGGCCCCAGTGGTGTGGCCGGAGTCGGCTGATTGGACTGCATCTCATGAAATGTCAAGTGTGATGAGACACAAGTGATAGCCTGAGAGGAGCTTCGGCATCAGGTGTAGTCTATCTGCCAGGAGCAGCAGGGGCCATACCCCCTGCACAGTGGCCTCCCTCACCTGAGACAAACAGCGGGACCACTGGCAACAGCCCAAGGGGCAGAAGAGATTAACAAGGCACATCAACAGGAGTTTTGGACACAGCTATGAGAATGGCTTTGCGTTCGGCCCACTGAGCAGTGACCACAAACGTCATAACTTCTGTTTGGGTGGAGCTGAGCTGGAACGGCCACAGCAGCTCAGAGGATATACATACTGTCTGGTAGCAAATGACTGGGGAGTTTAGCCCAGTGGTGCTTCTCTACCTGGAGCTCTTCCTGATGGGGTAAAGCCCCTTGGCCCTTATGGGGTTGGGAGCACAGGCATGTGACACTTTAATTCCTACTGTACATTCAGAGGTAGATGAGACATCAACAAGGCACTGAAATGCTCCAGTGGCTCCACATTCTTCCTTACTGAGAATGCTGCTCAACCCCATCTGTTGAATTTGGCCTTTTATAGGATCAGATAGGGTAGAGGCTTGGGCGACAGTATCCAGCAGAGACACAGAAGTCTGAGACTCTCTTCTTCCTCTTCTTCAGCTAGTTGGGTGGGTGGGTGTGGTCTTCAGCTTTCCCTGGGGACTGGGAGACTTCAGCTCCACCCCTAATCTCATCTTAAGGTACCTTCATACAATCTTAAGGTGCTTTGAACTCAGACAACCCTCTGCATTCAAAGGATTCTTTAAATGATAAGTAGAGAATCACTAAATATTTACCAATCTTTTAGTCTAAATATGCACATCCGAGGACAGACGTTTTACACTTTTATGTCTCTAAGGACTTTTAAAGGGAATTTTGTTTGGATCATCACTTTCTTCTGACGCTGGTTGCTGGTAATAAATAGTTCATTAATCCAACGTGGCAAAGTCTTGTCCTGGTCTGTGCCCTTTGTGGTCCACCACCTTCTTCAACAACCTGTTCTAGGTTTTCCACCATCATAAATCCCAGGCAGTGCTAGCATCAGTGCTGCAGGAGAGCTTGCAAACCACAGTGCCCTCCGAAATCCCTGTGTCTGAGCCTTTTCTGGCCTGTACCCCTATGTCTACATCCCCATCTTTGAACTGCTTTTCTTTTTCTCCTTTTTCTCAACCTCTCTTATTTTGTTCACTTCTCCTCCAGTCTGAATATACCAAACCATCCTTTTTTTCTTTTCTCTTATCTTTGTTGATGACTCCTAATTTTCATTAGGAAAATGTATTATTTTAATGTGCTTTGTAAGGCTAGTGGCATTCAGGAGTTCGTGCCCTTGGAAATTCATGCATGTTCACCTTCTAGAACTCCCTGGTTCCTGAGAGCAGGAATGAGTTATCTCTGACTTTCAGTGTCTGTAGGAACCATCAGGGACAATCTGATAAATTGGGCATACAACACATACCCCCCCAAAAGATTCTCAACAAATGTGACCGTTCACTGCTCACTGCAGTCAAATATACTGAACACTGAAAATGACTCTGTTTAGGACTTCCCTGGTGGCGCAGTGGTTAAGAATCCACCTGACAATGCAGGGGACACAGGTTCGAGCCCTGGTCCGGGAAGATCCCACATGCCGCGGAGCAACTAAGCCCGTGCACCACAGCTACTGAGCCTGCGCTCTAGAGCCCGCGAGCCACAACTACTGAGCCTGTGCTCTAGAGCCCGTAAGCCACAACTACTGAGCCTGTGCTCTAGAGCCCGTGAGTCACAACTACTGAGCCCGCACGCCACAACTACTGAAGCCCGCATGCCTAGAGCCCATGCTCCGCAACAAGAGAAGCCACTGCAATGAGAAGCCTGCGCACAGCAAAGAGGAGTAGCCCCTGCTCGCCACAACTAGAGAAAGCCTGCGCGCAGCAACGCAGACCCAACACAACCAAAAATAAATAAATAAATTAATTAATTAAAACAAAAAGAAAGAAAATGACTTTGTTTATACTGGATGAATTCTTGTGACTTTAGATAAAACACACAGAAAAACCCATGTGTGGGGACGACCTCTGAGAGGCAGTAGAAAGTCCTACCACTCTGCCATTCTGTCTCCTTTCTTCTTCACCCCAAGTGAGGAAGGGGCAGAAATGTCTTGAAGCTTACATAAAGCTCTGGTTAAGTCACTTTCATGTAAAAATTTGTTTCACATTTTCCTTGCAGCAGGACCGAGAATTTGGATAAGTATACCTAAAAAAATTTTATAAACTTCTTTCCTAACTTGCGTTTTCTCCATACAGTTGTTGAATCTTTGCTTTATATGTAGTCTTAGGAAGTTTACATTGTCTGAAATAAAGAAATAAATAAAATTTTCTTTTCTTTTTTTATTGTTGTGGTAAAATAGACATAACACAAAATGTAACATTTTAACCATTCTTGGGTGTCCAGTTCAGTGGCATTAAGTACATTCATATTGTTGTGACACCATCACCACCATCCATCTCCATAGCTCTTTTCATCTTCCCCAGTGGAAACTCCGAACCCATTAAACAACAATGCCTCATTCCCTCATCCCCCAGCCCCTGGTTACCACTATTCTACTTTCAGTCTATGAATTGACTATTCAAAGTACCTCACATACTTGGAATCATACAGTATTTGTCCTTTTGTGTCTGGCTTATTTCACGTAGCATAAGATCTTCCAGGTTTACTCATGTTGTATCCTATGCCAGAATTTCCTTCCAGAAATTAGAAATTAGAATAAATTATCCAGAAATTAAAATAAATTATTTTATTAGTTTTAGAATTTTTTGTACTAGAATGTCTTGAGTTTTCTTTGTATACCAGTGTACAGTCGTGTAATCAGCAAAAGTAATAGTTTTTCTTTTTTCCCATGTTTTTTGCCAGTTATTTCATTTTCTTTTAGTATTTACTATAATACCTGTAACAGTGTTAAAATTAATGTGAAATGGATTATCTTTGTCTGGTTCTGATTTTAGAATTTGCTGCTAGTTTTTGGAAAATTATTTTTATTGATTTAAATAGTTTCTTTCTAGTGCTATTTTTAATTAGGACTGACTATTGAATTTTTTCAAATGCCTTTTAATCAACTTGGGCTTTTATCTTTCACCTTTTTTGCTATACTGGATTAAGTGGATACATTTCCTGATATTAAGCACTCTATTATTCTTGGATTCATGTTTAAAAAAAACAAGAAGTAGAAAATTTTAATCAATCAGCTACCAAATAATCCATAAGACGGTCAAGAATCTATCATTTAAAAAGACACCAGGACCATATGGCTTCACAACTGAGTTTTACCTGGACTCTAAAGAACAGAAAATTCCCATATTATTTAAGATAAGCCATTGAAATATATATAAAGCTCCTCAATGATGTCAACATAATTTTCATGCCCAGATTTGATAAAAATAGAAGCAAAATACAAAACTGCAAGCCAGTTTGGCTTATTATGATAAAAGCAGTAACTCTAAATAAAATATTAGCAAAGAGAATCTGTCTATATTTCAAAGGACTAAGTAGAATACATTTCATGAAATATATTCTTAAGTATAAATTTTTCATTGCTATTTTCACTTCAAGTTGTTTATCATATCCTATTGTCCAGGTTATTCACATTCTTTGAAGTTATATCTTCCCCTGACAACTTAGGAACCCTGAGAAAGTGAATAAGAGAGGAATAAACTATCTAAAATCTGACTCAGACCCCAGATAAGCATACGGTGCTTTAGTGAGGAGAAATTTGATTCTGCTGATCAGGATACTAAAAGTTGACCTTTGCGATCTTCTCCTAATAAAATAAAACTAGAGGGCTGCCCTGTGAAAATGTTTATTCATGGATCATCAGGGTGAGAAGGACCTTGATCCCAGAGGAAGGTCTTCCCACAGACACTCAGACTTTCATGGCTGTGAATGTGAATGTGGCTTTCAGAGAGCAACGATGGCTATAAATCTGCAACTCAGAGCAGTTCAGGCGACACACCTCCAGCCTTTATCGCTATTGTTCACTTGAAATTTTTATCAAAATTGTCCGCCCACTTTCCAGTATCACCTTGTTCTGGTGTAGGCTGTGCTTCAAGCCAGCTTCAACCTCACTAACAAATGAGGTGAAATCCAAAACGTAAAATGTTACCTCTCGTAGGGAGGCAGAGGGAAGGCATAAGAGAGAAGCACATAGATAAATATAAATATAAATAAATTATTGTTAATGATCCAGCTTTTGGGCTGGGTGATAGGTTCATGAAGGTACACTTTATTGTGCTTTATTTTTAAAAAGACATATCACTACATGCATATATATATATGTATATCTCATATATAATATTTATAGGTATCAAATAACATTTAACAATATGAAAGAGGGGGAATCACCTAATAGACTTATTAAGAAACAAAGCCCAGGCCCCTCCTTCCAGAGATTTGATTCAATAGGTCTGAGCAGGGTCTGCAAATCTGCATTTAAAAAAAAATGAGGTGAAATCCATATAGGGAGGAATCAGAGCCACGTTGAATTGAAAGAGCTCGCCTCAGGAGCAGCAAATTAGGTGTGCAACAAGAAAGAGAGCTCCAGAGCGCACATTTCCAGTCATTGACTGAAGCTGGGGGACCTGCACCCTTCAATGAATCAATCAACATTTACTTATCCGTCCCCTGCAGCAGCTTTGCAAGTCGTTTTCAAAAATCATTGAACCACTAACAGTTTATCCACTCTGCAAAATATACACAGCTTCTCATATCCACCAGGGTTACTCCCCTCTCGGCTATATTCAGCTCTTTTTACTGCTCCTGATTTCAATAAGCAGCAAATTATATACCCCTGCCCAGGGAGATCACTCGTACCACAAAATTGCCTCTTATGTTGAAATGTCTATGAGACCCTCCAAAAAAGAGAGCCAGCGAGCTGAAGCAAGGGTTTACCCCCAACTTAAAAAGATCTATCTTATAAATAATATGCCCTGGGGAATGGCCAACATTGCTTCACCCTTGAGCGTGAACTTCACCACCTCCAGCTCCAAGGAAATCACTAGCAAAAATGTTATTCCTACACCTTGGCTTCTATCCCAGGCCTCAAATACATACAGGGTCCCAAAGGGTACTTCCTTCCTGTCGCTTTGATCTCGTGTCAGAAGAGGGAGTAGGGGGGCTCCCACCTGCAGCTGAGCGATGCTGGGAAGACATGATGCTCATGCTTCCATAGATGGTGACCTTGGGCAGGATTCCTAGCATAACGTCACTTTCCTTATCTGCAAAAGGAAAATAATACTTCCTCCCTCACAAGGTGTTTAATCCTCTTCACTTTGTTTCTATGTTGGAAAGGTAGAGAACTCAGGGTTGTTTCTCTTCAATGCAGCTGTTTGATCAACAGCTTGAAACCTGGAAGGAATGGCATCTTGAAAACCGACCAAGTAAGGCTTTGGGAAATATCGATTAATGCCAATTCCATTAATTAGTCAGGGAAACCTGATCCAGTACACTAAAATGTGAACATCTGTGAACAGATCAGTAAGATTGGTTTTACTCTTTTAATCCTTTTTCAGGACTTAGAATAATTTTGGTAGAGGAGGGTATGGAGTAGTTCTTATTTAAAAAATTTTTGAAAAGGAAGATAGTTGTAGTTTAAACACTAAGGCCTTTATTTTATTTTATTTTATTTTCATTTAAGGTCTTTATTTTAAAATTTATTTCAAACTTAGAATACCAAAGTGAACTTGATATATTTGCACATAATAAAATGTGGGAAGTAGATT
This sequence comes from Balaenoptera ricei, assembly GCF_028023285.1. Classification (NCBI taxonomy): domain Eukaryota; kingdom Metazoa; phylum Chordata; class Mammalia; order Artiodactyla; family Balaenopteridae; genus Balaenoptera; species Balaenoptera ricei. The sequence goes on from NC_082640.1 coordinate 26,493,672, forward strand.
TAGCTTTGTTCCTTAAAATACAGAAATCATACCTTAGATTTTCAAGTGTTTAGAAAATAGTAATTTATGCTCTCCGTTTCTTTATATCCTGCATATTTTTAATTAGAAATGTCAAGTCCAGTTGAGTTTTACAACTCCTGCTGAAAATAAAAGTTCTAAACCAATCTGTAGAGTTTAGAAGTAAATTGTATGACTATTTTACTAATGCTTAAATATTTCTAAAAAATTAGCTATCTCCATTAGTATTTATACCTTCCCCTTCTAAGAAAAGAAATTTTATGTAATTATTATTCTGAGATAGATTTCTTGTTGTTTCCACATAATCTTCTTAGACTAAGACTTATTCTTAGGCTAGCTGAGAAATGCCTCTTAGTTCAGATAACATTTTTTTCTTTTTACTGGTAGTTTTTATAGTATAAGCCAGCAGTTCTGAAATATGTTTAAAAATGTGTTTAAAATAAGGTATGCTATTTACTTTATATAAGCAACAGTTCAATAATTCAAATCCTATATTTATCTTCTCAGAGTAAAAGGCAGACTTATGCAAACACATTTAACAAACAATAGTGGGTTTCAACATCTTTGACTCATTTTCAAGAGAGATTCCATGTAATTCAAAGACAAAAATTTTAATATGAAATACTTTCCTTAACAACTCATATGTACTCATCTAAAGAGTATGTTTGCCATTTTCATGTCTTTTTACATAAATATTAGGAATGGTTAAGTAGAATTTGGAAAGACTTTACTTTTCTCATATGCTTTGGCTTAAATGAAATGGAAACTCATAGGATCTGTGTTTTTGGAGAGGAGCAGAATAAAAGTGAGGGACTGTAGAACTTGGAGGGAAGGGACCATTTAGTAAGAGACACAAAAGTGCTCTCTTGGGAAGAGAAATGATCTTAACTTTACTCCCAAATTGAATAAAAAAGTTCTCCTACGGAAAATGTGCAGTTACTCAAATAATTAACAAATAATGAAACCCAGGAAATTGATTTTTATTTTTTCGAGAGCAGAAGAATATTATCTTGGCTATTCAAATGCATTCAGCAAATATTTAGGTTCTTTTTTCCCTATGTGTCCAATATTTTAATCTTTAGACTTTACTAATGCTAGAGGTCTTACTTGTAATTTAATAAAATATTCTATTTAGTTTAGAAATGTGAATAATATTTTATCAAAACACAGAGCTTATTAATGGTATAATAATTTCTTTTCTTTTTTTAAAATTTTATTTATTTTATTTATTTATTTTTGGCTGTGTTGGGTCTTTGTTGCTGCACGCGGGCTTTCTCTAGTTGCGGCGACCGGGGGCTACTCTTCATTGTGGTGCGCGGGCTTCTCATTGCGGTGGCTTCTCTTGTTGCCAAGCACAAGCTCTAGGCGCGTGGGCTTCAGTAATTGCAGCATGCAGGCTTCAGTAGTTGCAGCACGCAGCCTCAGTAGTTGTGGCTTGTGGGCTCTAGAGCGCAGGCTCAGGAGTTGTGGCGCATGGGCTTAGTTGCTCCGTAGCATGTGGGATCTTCCCGGACCAGGGCTTGAACCCGTGTCCCCTGCATTGGCAGGTGGATTCTTAACCACTGCGCCACCAGGGAAGTCCCAATAATGTCTTAATAATTTATCAAATGTGGTACGTTGAGCACTGTCCTAAATGCTTTTATGCATTAACTGAAGATCTGTTATATATAGTAATCTGTGCCCCACTGTCAAATTCTCCCTCTAGGACTGTGACACTCACTTACACGATTGTCAGGAGTATGGATTTTGACGGAACACTGCTGAGTCTGTCTCCAGGAATTGCCCATGGCCAAATAAAGCAACCCTGTGTCCACGGGGGACATCTCTGAAGGGTCATGGACGACCCCAGGTTCAGAGGTCCCATACATTAGTATTTCTGCTGTTTGATTAATTCTGGTATTTATGCTGCACTATTTCTATTGTTTTTTTTTTTTTTTTGAGTGAAGAATTTTTCAGTGAATTTTTTTTTTTTCACACACACACACACTGTATTTTATTTTCTATTGTTTGATAAAAAATTCTGTATTTATGAATTTATGTTGCTTGATTCTTTCTGTATCAATGAATAATCATAATGAAAAATCAATCTGGAAGAAATTTTTAATCTCTAGAGTCTTATGGGCACAGAGATTTTTGCCCACATTTTTATCGGAGTGAAAAAATATGATGATCAACAAAGCATTTTCAGGAATAAAAACATTTACACTAACAAAACTCAAAGGGAGAAATGGAGTGAAATTTACATTCAAGAAAGAAAAGTCATGTAAAATAACCAACTGTTACTTGAGCTTGTTCATGTGTACCTTTCCATGGCTGGTCCAAGATATAAAATCATTACAATTTTTAGATTTCATTAGGTAAATTTACAAACATGTATCTAAATTCTAGTTGACTTATTTTTAAAACTCCAATATTTGTTGATCTGGAAATTATACTCTTTACAACTATATCAACTTATGACAAAATTTTTTAGCGGCCACCTAACATTGTGTGAAAGGATATATAGCTTTTCAGAATTCTTCTGGGTGTTAAGTAGGCAAAAATTTCCACTAAACTAGATGACTCAAACTGTCTTTTGACTATAAATTCGGTGATGCTTTCTTATCTTGTTTTCTAGAGATAGTCAATCTAATCAAGTCTTTTGTGGTGATCACCCATCCGTGGTGAAAAAAGAATTATTAGCAATGGAAGAGGAAACATCACCAGAAAATCAAAAGCAGGAAATAATTTGGGCTGGCATAAGCTTTGAAAGAAGTAGGGGGGGGGGATTACAAATGTCCTTCTCTGCTCACAAACCACATGTCCTCATCAGGATAGGTGATGCCGACATCTCAAGCCTTAGACTCACATCTCCTTGCTGTTGGTCTCACTGAAGGAAAAGGAGACAGAAGGATTTCTGCTTTCCTCCGCCGCCCTCTGATGACTGCCGTGAATGACTGAGAAATGCTTTCCAGGAGTGGGAAGCTCTCAGTCCAGTGGATAAATCCGTAAGAGCCTGCATAATGTAACCCTCGGGTATCCAAGCATCCATGTGATGCTCATGAAAACAGACAAGCTGGCTTCCAGGGTCCTCATAACTGACCTGCTTAGAAAAACATACCTTAGCTGTAGGCAAAACATGAGGTTGCTTCAGGAATCTTACTGTCCTTCTTAATATTCAAGCTTGTACATTTGTGGTACTAATCTGTTCTCCTTAATTACACTGAAATTATTATCAGAATAAAAAATCCATGATTTTTCATATTTCTTTAAAATGAAATATTTCAATTGCCTCTGACATTTCAGATGAGACCTTTATAATGTAAATATAACTGCGTGAGATATTCCCTGAATATATATTTAATGACTGAGAAAAAATAAATTTCTTCCCATGAAATGGGGAGTCACCAGAAGCAAGGATGGAATGGAATTATAGTCAGGGATAAAGTAAGAGGCAGAGAAGAAAGGGGAGCAAAAAATAATTCTATTCCTCTGCAGGACAATTGGAGTCAGGACTTCGGGTGTCTTCCCAGTCATTCTGTGGTCGTACTGGAAGAACGGCTTTCTTCCCCGGCAGGAAGCATCCTTGTGGATTGGGACTTATTCCTTTGCACATTTCAGGAAATCCACTCACTGCTAGCAGAGGGGTAGTGACATACTGAAAAATTGGCAGGACCGTAGAATTCCATTGATTAACTGTTATATGTGGCAATAAACACTTAAAACATAATCACTAGACTATTTACAGACCTTAGGGATTTCCTACACTTTCAAGCTACGATGTTTCTGTCCACCCTGGCTCTGTAATTTTGTAAGCGCAAATATTAAAGCCAAACAGACATTATGTTTTTCTTCCTTCTTCTCTTCCAGCTGGAATCATTGCAGGAATTTTACTCATATGCCAACACTTAAATCAGCAGCTTTATCTTGTTGAGAGAGAAGCATAACAAGAATTGCATCCAGAATAATGGGAAGAGCAATGATTCATACTTAATTATTATAATGATGTTCTTAAATTAAGAGCTTAGTCATTATATGCATGCACGACAAGCTGAAAAGACAGGTGGGATCTGACAGGTTTGTAGAAGTACCATCCATCTCTGGAAGAGAGACATCTTCCATTCTACAGGAAAAGATGGAAGATGTCCAGCTTACTCAAGCTGATCTAGAAACAAACATTAGCATTTAGAACAAACCCATGGCAAAAACAGTGGTATATATGACCAATATGAAAGCGTTAATGAAAATAGATAGCTGATCATCAAAGCACAGGGGAAATTAATAAATTAACAGTGATAAAAATGTCCTATTTATTCCTTAACTGTTTTACCAAAATAAAAATGAATTAAACTGTAGATGTTTCCAAAAATTCAAAAAGCAAGCCCTTACATTAACTGAGTGAAGATATTACTATAAACCAATTGAAATGTGGTCTGGATTCATTAAAGAGTTTCTATTTAGAATGGAGGGGGGATGGGAGCATGTATTGAACACAGTCAGAACTTACCTTTGCTAAGGCCAGATTTGAATGTGTTGTTTTATTTGGGAAGGTCAGAAGACATGAACTTTCCTCACTCTCTATTAGAAAGTGCACATCTGACCTTGCTTTGAAAGGGATGCTGATGCCTTTAGCAAGGCCTTTAAAAAAATAGTTTTATCACAGTTATTCAAAACTACTGAAGATTCATCTCTATACAAGATTTTCCACTTTTTCTAGCAAACATGAATTATAGTTATAACACTTCCCCAAAATTAATTATACTAGTAGATATGGCCATAAATAACTCAAGGTCATAGGGTTGGATACACAACATATAAGATTTTGTTGTTCATTTTTCTTGTTAAATTGCTACAATTAGTGATAAATTACTAATGTACTAAATAATGAGCTAGAATGATTTTTCTAAAGTGGAATCTTCAGTCTGTTCAAGTTTTCCAAATAGCACATTGTGCAAGTGAAAAACAAGCATCCTGGAAATACTTACTGTTATGTAAATTTTCACCATTACTGGCAAGTCTTAAGCAAAGCAAATTTCAATGAGAACTCATTCTTACAAAGTGACTTAAAATGATCACATACAAAATACCACACTTTGTTTTTTTCACATTTTTCCCCTGCCAAATACACAATATCAACACCCAAACTGGTTACTCATTGGCAATGCAAAAATATAAGACTGACCTTGGTGATAGGAGGAATGGATTTGTCCTTCTCCTCCACCCCCAATCTGAGGAAGGCTTTGTCTGTCTTCACATACCTACCACCTCTCCGTGGAGAATTCCTTAATCACTCTTATTTAAGAAGACCTCATTTTCAAGCTCCTTTTTCCATGCCATACAATTAACACTTCTTTATACTGTAGCTAATGTACCAATTATTTTTACCTAGTAATTTAACACTTGATAATGAACTATTTTGTTCTCTAATTTTTCTTGAATATGCTACTTATCCCCACCAATCATATTATAAAGATTAAGTCCAGATTCCAAACTGCCTGAGATCCAATCTTGGGTCTTTCACTTAAAAGTGTTGGTAACCTTAGGAAAATCACTTAGACATTTTCGTGCCTCAGTTTTCTTCATGCAAAGTGGGAACAATGGTAAACAGTACAGCTTATAGGCTGTTGTGAGGATTAAATAATAAATGTACAAAAAATATGTAGGACAGTTTTTTAAATTTTATTTAAGTATTGTTGATTTACAATGTTATGTTCATTTCTGCTGTATAGAAAAGTGATTCAGTTATACATATGTATACATTCTTTTTCATTTTCTTTTCCATTATGGTTTATCATAAGATATTGAACATAGTTCCCTGTGCTATACAATAGGACTTTGTTGTTTATCCATCCTATATGTAATAGTTTGCATCTGCTAATCCCAAACTCCCAATCCTTCCCTCCCCCACCCCTTCCCACTTGGCAACCACAAGTCTGTTCTCCATGTCTGTGAGTCTGTTTCTGTTTCATAGATAAGTCCATTTGTGTCACATTTTAGATTCTATATATAAGTGATATCACATGGTATTTATCTTTCTCTTTCTGACTGACTTCACTTAGTTTGATCATCTCTAGGTCTATCCATGTTGCTGCAAATGGCATTATTTCATTCTTTTTAATGGCTGAGTAGTATTCCATTGTATATATGTACCACATCTTCTTTATTCATTCTCCCGTTGATGGGCGTTCAGGTTGTTTCCATGTGTAGGACAGTTTCTGATATGTGTGTTATATAACGTTCCCTATCATCATTAGTATTTTATTGTTATTGTTATTGGTACCCTTAATTCCAGGGACTTCATATCATATCTTTGACATCATGCCTTGCACAGTGTTGGTCATACGAGTACTCTGTAAATTTTGATGACTGAATAGTAAGACTAGAAGGCAGAAGAAAATCCATAGACCAGTGTATAGTGTCTGCATATGCATGAGTTTGGGTGTGACTAATGATGAAACCATCACTGCATTTGAATAACTGAGTAGGTCTATGTAGCCATAAAGCATAATTGTGAGATGCTGATGGAACAGCGGCAGAGATATACATTTATAACACATCAATCAAAAAATGGTGTGGCTTTTAATGCAAAGCTTTTCTGAAGTTCATGGTGATATCCAATGGAAGCAGACATTTTGAAATAAGCTCATGGTAGCTCTAAGGATAACATAAATGTAGCAACTATGGGAAAAATGTCTAATTTTTAGTTCCACTATTCATCTAGATAAATTCAACCTCATCATCTTTGAAAACTGAAGGGCAGATTTAAAAATTGGAAAGAGTTAAATAAATTAGATTCATTCACGTAGTAGAATATGACATACCAGTGAAAATATGATTGTAGAAAATATTGAATTTATGGAAAATTGTTCGTGATGTATTGTTAAGAGAGAAAAGATCAGTATGATTGAAGTTTTGAGGAGAAGGAGGGTGAGAAAAAGGAAGAGAAGGAGGAGAGGAATTTGCTTTCCGCTAAGTTGAATTTTAAACTGAAATATTTCTGAATGAAGAGTCAGTCTAGTCTTTTTACAGAGCTCAATCCATGAGTGGGCTCATTATTACTGAGAAGGAAGAGGTAAGAACATGTGAGCAAAATAAATGTCACTTATAGAACAACTGCTCTTTATTTAAAAATAGAGTAGAAGGCTGTGATGCTACACTTAGCTCGGAAATATCATATACATATTTCTTTGTTCAAAAAAACCAGATAAAAATGATTACTTGGAAATAAATTTAGGAGGTAGGCAGTCTTAGGATAAGCAGGGCAGAGGGAAGAATAATAAAGGCAAATAAAAACGTGTGTGTAAATATTTTAACTCAATTTTATTTTTAATTTAAATTTAACTTAAAATTCTACTAAAAAAGAAGTAATTGTATAATCTGTATATAGACCCAGAAAGCTTTCTTATTTCATTAAAAACAACAACAACAAAAAACAAACAGCAAAATAAGCCACACATGCAGTTCTTAATTTGTTCCAAGGGAACTTTTTCTTAGAAAAACACAGAGTACATCTGGAATGACTTGTATATATTTGCATCATTATGAAGACCTATTTTGGGTTATAAATTATAGTTAATAATTTTTATTTCATTAGTCATATTTAATCTTTTCTAATCAAACACTTTATTTGAATGAGAGTCATGAGACACTCTTAAAATAAAACGAGATCTTTAATTTGACTTGGTTATGCACACAGGCCGGGAGGGCTGTTGTATCAAGATTCCTATCAGGAGGCAATTTAGGTTTTAAACCAGTGAGACGTCCTGGCAAAAAGGGAAACTCAAACTCAAATCAAATTTAAGCAATAAAAACCCCAGGAGCACGTGGTCAACATTGACTCTATCTTGATTGAATGGTTATAGATATCTTCATTCATATATCAGAATGACTAATATGTTGATACAATTACAGTTAATCATTATTATAGTCAGGTAGTATGAAACCATATTTATTATAAGGATATATACTGATAATACACATGTATTTTTACTAATGCTTATAACGACCTTTCCACATAGAGATATGATTCTCTCCAATTCACAGATTTAGGTCCTTATATCAATTCACTAACAAAATAAGTATCTTCATGAACTGAATCAAAAACTCAGGTGCTGTGGCTATTTTCAGTTTCCTATAGAAAACAGATTTCATGGTGCCATTCCAAATCTCTATTATATATATGTGTGGCTCATACAAACTAGTAATTTTTAGTTACAGGTTAAATCGGATCATGAAAAAGTAAAACTTTTATGCAAAGAAAATCGGCAAACACACAGTAGCTGCATCTATATGTGCTTACATCATTTTCTGAGGTTTATCAATCTCACGTTACTGGTTAGAACTCATCCCGAAAGCATCACAGCCCAATGCATGTTTTTACTGCTTGCTGAGCCAGGAAATACTGTCAGTAGTGAACCTGACTGAATTTAAGATTATAAGGTGATAGTAGCGGTGAACAGCATTTTCTGAATGGAAGGTCATAGATAAATCAGAGAAAGGTGGAGGAGAAGAAAGCAAATATTTATGGACATTACATTTTGGGAACAGATTGGCTAATATGGTGAAAGGAAGAAGGCCAGCAGTGAAATATGGGAGAAATAAGAAAGAACTCTTTGACACATCCACTGATTTTTTCACAAAGACTTATCTTGTTTGACTTTGACCGAATATAAAATGTAAAGTTCATTTAGATGTTGTTGATGGAGGGAGGATCTAGAGATTGTTACTCTGACAAAAACATTGAGTAAAAATTAGATGCCATAGAAAGATGAGTTGGTTAGACAAGATGAGGAGACACCTGTGGTGTGCAAGAGCTTTGAGTACGAGACAGAGGAGACAGAGGTGGAAAAGTCTTGCAGGTGATTTGATTTGAGAATTCTGATAATATGCTTTATTTTTTAAAATTATTTATTGTTTGCTTTTTAATTTTATTATTGTAATTCAAATATAGCCTAATTTTTCTTACCAAATAAGTTATAACTTAAGACCATGGTTACTACCACTACTATTACTACTACTACTTTTATAAAGCAGAAAAGGGAAGAAATCATGTTATTAATTTTGCCTCATGTATAATTATCATATAGGATGTTTACAAACTTCCTACAAAAGCATGTAGAAATCATTGTAATGGGAATATAATATGAAGCTAACTTTCCCTTTCTGGGAAATGTTATCAGCAACGATGTCCACTTCCTTCTCCCATTTATGATAAACTAGTTCCCATGAGAACTAGTTTCTCTGTGGCTAGGATTTTTTCTTCTCCCTGAAATTTTAAAATAGAAAATAAGTAAGGAAAATAAGTAGTATTATTTTAAAAACCTGCAAATTAATCCTTATGACTATAGAACAACTTAAACTATATCATCCAGGGCAATTTTCAATAGCTTCCTAAGCTGTTTCCTGCCTCCCATCTTATTTCTCTCACTGGTAATCCTCATTGTACAAAACAACTTTATCTTAAAGTGTTGGGGTCTTCCCTGGTGGCGCAGTGGTTAAGAATCCGCCTGCCAATGCAGGGGACACGGGTTCGAGCCCTGGTCCGGGAAGATCCCACATGCCGCGGAGCAACTAAGCCCATGCGCCACAACTACTGAGCCTGCACTCTAGAGCCCATGAGCCACAACTACTGAGCCCATGTTCCACAACTACTGAAGCCCCCGCGCCTAGAGCCGGTGCTCTGCAACAAGAGAAGCCACCGCAATGAGAAGCCCGCGCACTGCAACGAAGAGTAGCCCCAGCTCACCGCAACTAGAGAAAGCCCGCACAGCAAACGAAGACCCAACGCAGCCAAAAATAAATAAATAAATAAAGTGTTGACCAACTCGTTACTTTCTCACTAATGTGACTGAGACACACCTGTCTGAAGATGCCCTACTACCCACTTGAAGTATCTTTTTTATTTAACATGCATACATACAACACACATGCACAGACCACCTGCAGACACACTGCAGACGTTCAAGCCCGGGACACCCCCTCTTCTGTCTCGGCTCCTGATCCGAGACCATGACTCAAATGCATCCTTTGTCTTCCCCACTGCAGTCCTTGGCAGAAATGGAGGAGAGGAAGGAAGTTCAAGCTATTATGCCATACAAAACGGTGTTCAAAGCTATTTGTATCCCAGGAAAAAATATTATTTTGAACAAAAACTGATTTCAGCTGATTTTGATGACCAGAGTAAGGTCACAATTTCTATATGGAAGGTGGCTTTTTGTTGGAAAATTGTCTACTTTTGATTTTGGAATTTTATACGACCACCTGCCTCCTAAATTACTTTAAATAATAATAAAGCAAGAGAAAATTTTCAGTTACTGTAGCCACGTCAGAAGAAGGGATGGAGTGGTGTAAAAGTTGAAAAGATGACATTTGAGGAGTAGTAAGGAGTGAAGGGCCCCTAAATAGAGAAAAGGCTTTGCTTCCTGTGGAAGAAAGATGCTGTGAAATGACCAAAGAGCTTTAGGTACGGGGCCAAGTAATAAACAAGTTTAAGTTGACAGTTGTGCCATGGAGTAAGCTGTTTTATGATACAAATTTTAGTAAAATTATGCAGCATGCAATAGCCTCATGTTTTTGGTTTGTGGGAAATTATAAGAAAGTTGCTGTATCTTATGTTTGGGTTTACTTGTTACAAAGAGCTGCGATGGGCCACAATATAAGAAATTAACAACAACAACAACAAAAATCAATGGAGACAAAGATGACCATGACTATATTGACGATAGTCTATATTGGATTTTCCATATTATTTTGAGGTTGATGCAGGTATGCGTGTGTGTGTGTGCGTGCGTGTGTGTGCGATATTAAAGAGGGAAGTCCAGACAGATCAAAGGACTCAGAGACCCACAGATTGTGCTAAAATTTAAAACCATGAACTTCAGCTATGGGAGTCACTTCATTTATTAATCCATTTATTTATATGAATAGTTTTTAGGTACAAAGTTAGGTGGTTGGGGCCACAGAAGTTAATAAAATAGTCTTTATCTTGGGTGTTATTTTCTAAAGGAATGGAAATTTAGAGAATATCAAGGCGATTTCTGAAGTAAAGAGTATATTTATGATCAATGAGTCAAGAAAGGAAGTAAAAGAAGTTTTAAATTTGGCACTAATACTGTGAACAAGAGTACATTAGGTGAAAGTTCATAATACTTACAGCCACAATATTTATGACAGTGGTAAAAAAAAAAAAATCCAGAAATACAATAACCTTTTAAAGTCCATAGATAGAACATAATTCTATCTGGAAGCAGTAACTTTCCATTATTTAGTAGTAAAGTGTCATTCAAAGATATCAGAAACACTGCAGACACAATGCACTGTTTCCCCTGCTCTCTAAATAGTATCATCATCCTCACAACCTGTACTTGGCATCATGTGGTGTCACCCTCACAAAGTGACTGAAAAGCTGTCAGTAAATGGAAACCTTGCAAAGGTCTAGGCAGAGTTGAGGGAAGCAAACAAGAGATGTAGAAACATGCAGAGGCTAAGAATCTCAGGAAGTTATCACCACCCTCGGACCAAACGGTGGTTTGCTGCAGCCCAGAAACAGGCTCCTGTAGAAAAGGGTCATTAGATAAGAGTTGGGCCCTCTGTCACTCGGACCTCCAAACCCACTGAGCCCTGCATCATGGGAATGGGATGCAACATTTTTCAAGTGGTTTATAAGGTACATGTAGCAGAAAGGGGTCCTCTCCCACCTTCATCCTTCCCTTGGTTCCAAGACATGTTCCGTTCATGTGTGATGGAGGCGGCATCAAACACCACCTGCTGGTTTAAAGGGTACACTGCACCCTTGTGGGATTGCAACAGTGAAGAGGTCGCCCAGCTGGTGACACGGCTGTCTCCAATAGGAAGGCTCCACGGTGTTAGGATGCTAGGGATGGGACAGGCACTAAGACCACTGAGTTTATATTTGTCTCTCTCTCTCTCTCTTTGTTTATTTACACATGATTTTCTGGGCTGGCTGGAAATTCTGCAGATCTGGAGTAGGATGAGCTGATCTCGGCCGGGCAGGCTCCTTCATCCATGGATGAACGGGGTAGGAGCTGGCTGGTCTAGTGTGGGTTCAGCTGAGCCAACTCAGTTCTCCTGCACCTGTTCCATCCTCCAGGGGCTGGTCCAGAACATTCTCTCGGCAGTGCCTGGGCTCCAAGAAAGAGTGTGAAACACACACGCACTTTTCCAAGCCTCTTCCTGCAGCACATGTGCTGCTGTCCACAGACAAAAGCAAGTCTATGGCCAAGCCCAGAGTCTGTGGGAAGAAATTAACCATAGGAACGGATACAATGAGGTAAGGAAAATTAAGACTCTCAGTGCAATCTACTTTAGGTATGTTGGCCTCAAAAAATAAGCTTGGATGTGTCCCTTTTTTAAAATATTCTCTGAGTGAGTTTATTGAATAGTTATCATCTATTTCTTCCAGTGGAGGTATTTAAGTCTGGGACTTTCACTTCTGGAATGTTTTCAATAACATTTAATTAATTAAGGAATCAATTCATTTCATAGACAAGGAATAATTTTAAGTTTTTATTTCTAGTCTCAATTTTGATACATTTTTATTTTTAAATGAGTTGTCATGTATTTTTCAAGTATTTATCATAAAGTTATCTTTTTAAATGTGTCAGATTTGTAGTGCTAAGCCCTGTATCATTCTTATACATTTAATTTATATTTTCTGTGTTATTACTAGATCAATGTTGCTAAGATTTTATCAATACATAAAATTTACTATCTTAACCACTTTTAAGTGCACCATTTAATGGCATTAAGTACATTCATATTTTTGTGTAACCTTTACCACCATCCACCTCCAAAACTTTTTTCATCCTGCAAAACTGAAACTCTGTAACCATTAAACAAGAACTTCCCATCCTTTCTCCCCACAGTCCCTGGCAACCACCATTCTACTTCCGTCTCAATGAGTTTCACTACTCTTTATAGCTCATATAAGTGGAGTCACACAATATTTTCTTTTTGTGACTGGTTTATTTCACTTAGCATAATGTCCTTAAGGTTCACCCATGTTATAGCATGTGACAGAATTTCCTTTATTTTTAAGGATGAATAATGTCCCATAGTGTATATTAGGACTTTATTTTATTAACCTTTTCTTATTTGATTTTTGGGGAGGTAATGCCTAAGAAATATAAAAGTGTGAGAAATTAGAACTGGGAAGGAAAACCACTAGATTGTGATGAAGATCAGATATCTTTGAAATTAAAGTTGAAAACTAACAGTAACATGATACATGTAAATACAGCTATCTGAGGAGGAAGGGTGTGTAAGAAAGTTAAAGTTAATCCCAAGGAGAAAATGTTGATAAATGAGAATGTTGAATCTGGAGAAGCATAGACTTGGGAAGACATTCTGTCTTCAAAAAATTGGAAGGCTGTCATATAGAAGGGCTTTCTTTTCTTCTGGGTTTTCCCAAGAGGTCAGAGTAGGTAGGATTTACTGGTGGAAGTTATAGGGAGATGGATTTCAACTTTATATAAAGAAGAGCATCATTTCTGCCCCCAACAGAGATGCTTCAGCTTAAAGTGTTCAAACTGAAGCTGGATCCTTGCTTAGTGGAGTTATAGAGCAGTGGTTCATAGTGTGATATCCCTGAGATCTTCTGAGGATTCCACATGGCCAAAAATATTTTCCTAATTACACTAAGACATCAACGCCTTTTGCACTGCCATTGTCATTGATGGTGCAAAAGCAATGGTGGATAAAACTGCTGATCGCTTAACATGAATCAAAACAGTGGCACAAAACTCTACTAGACATCAATTGTCTTTCTTGCCATTGGCATAATAAAAGAAAACAAGTGTTGGCTTCGCTGAAGACAGTCCTTCTTGTAGCAGTATAACATTAATTTTATGAAATCTTGACCCTTAGTACACATCTTTTAAACATTCTGTGTAATGAAATGGGAAGTATGCCTAATTCATTTCCGGATACCAAAGTGTCATGATTATCTTGAGGAAAAGCATGTGTTTGATTGAATTGTGGGCTCAAATAGCCACTTTTTCATGGAAGAATTGTTTTGTTTTTTTTCTCTCAAGAATGACTGACAGAAAATCTCTGGTAATTCAGACTTGGGTTTCTAGGAGACATTTTCTCAAACTAAATAAACGGATTCTTCACTTTAAAGAAACCAACTGACACTATTTGTTGCCAATAAATTTTCAGCTTTCAAATGATAGAATTTGGAAAACTTGTGTCCATCATGGTGATCTTGCAACTTTCTAGTATTTAATACTTTCCTGATGAGCTCATGGTGATAGTATAATTGTGAATTTTTGATATTATTTATTGAGATATATCAATATTTGAAAGAACTGAATAGCTCAAGTGATATTTTCCAAATAACAATCGCATGATGTTATGACATTATGCATAGGTAAAAGATCTGTTCAAAAGTATAAGATAAACTCATGGATATTAATGTAACAGAGTACAACAGCTTATTGATAATATTTCTGATTCCACATTACAGTTTTCACATAGAAACTTATAATAAGACACTCCCATTTGTCCAATTCTGGTATGGTATTAAGAAATATAACAATGACCTGATAAGGCTCTTGCAATATTCCTCCCTTTTCCAGATATGTATTTTGTATGAGGCTGAATTTTTTAATATACTTTATCCATGAAACATATTTCAACACAATGAATGCAAAAGCAGGCATTCAGCTATTCAGAATTCAGAAACTCCAACTATGGCATCTCTAATATTTATATCTATTAGTTTAATATCTCTAATAGTTTATTATCTATTAAGTCAGATAATAAAAAGATTTTCAAAAAGGTAAATAATGTCTCTCTTCTCACTTATTTTTTCATTTTAGACCATATAGTTACTCTTCTTCAAAAATATGTCAACAGAGTATGGGTTTATTATTACTATTTTAAAATGAATTGATAGATATTAAAATTTTTATCAATTTTAATTTTGAGTATGCTAAAGATTTATAGATATAACCCACACAATCCAAAGGTCTTTGGGATTCTCTAAAATTCATAAAACTGTAAAGGAATCCTGAGTCTAAGTTTCAGAACCATTGTTATAAAATATAGAGGTCAATAGGCCCCATGATATACTTAGTGGTTCAATCCGTCCTGAGGCACTATTAGTCTTTTTTTGGTGAGAATATAATATTTGAATCCCAGTGTTGTCATTTTTACTCTGGAATATCTTATTTAGTTTTTTTCAACCCAAAGGAAAGAAATCCCAAATATTTGTGTGATAAGCCTATCGTTCTTCAAAATGATTGGCATAAAATTTTCCAAAATCCTTTAATTATGTGGACATGGTTTTATTTCAATAAAAAGGTGTTTTTCTTTCTAATACTTAATACAAACTGTTCACTTATATCATCAATATGTAAATATTGATATCACTCTAAAAAAACACAGCAGCTCTAAGAAATCTCAACAAGTTGACTCGTGCCAGGATGTGGTAGTCATGCTCTGATTGCTAATATTGTGACTGGAATAAAGATTTAAATAGCTTATGATTATATACAACATAGGCAAGACAATTTGTTGAAATTTCTCCCTTAAACATAAAAAAAATTCATGTGGGTTTAAAATGTGAAGTACTTCTCGTGTTTCACTCCTTCACTATGTTTTATGATTATCTGGAAGACTCGTTATATATGAAAAATGACTGATTTTTCTTTCCCTTTATCTTTCCAAATGGCAAAAGTCTGTTTATGTGCAGACTTAAAAAGTTTGAGTATCATGCCGTGATACTAATACTTTTTCCCTTGCGAAACCACTTCTAATTAAAAATTTTAAAACATTCACCTATTAATCTAAACTTAAAAAATTTTTTTTCTCATATTGTTATATACCAACCACACAGGTATACCAACTACACAATTATACACTAACTACACCGTAATTGGAAATCTACATCCCTGAAAAGATATCAAATATCACCACAACAGTATTGATCTAGTAATAACATTTAGTCTATAATTATTTAACAAAAATGCTTTTAAATATAGACTGTTACTCCAAAGATAGCAAAGAAACAAAATAGTTTTTTCTTCTCTCTAACATTCCAGGACAACCTTAGCATGTAATTTTGTATCCGAAGATGTGTGCTGTTACTTACAGGGTTGAGAAAATAATAAGCATCTTCAAACGGCTATTTTTCCATTTGTTTAAGCAAATATTTACTGACTGTCATCTAAGTGCCATTAACTTTGCAAGGTACTGACATACAGGGGCAACCAAATAAACTTATGTCTATTAAGTATACTGTTTTTGTGTCATGAAAGTCTAACCCTGAACAATGCCATTTGCCACTGTCAGTACAGGGCAGCTCCTGAATTGTATCTGCATTTAGTACTGATTCTTATTAATGGGTACAAGGAAGCATTCCCTCAAAATTATTTTAGTGTTCAAAAATTACACTGTCTTTACAATAATATTGTATTGCGGATATTTTATCACTTCTATTTTCAATATTGATCCATATGGTTTATAAAAATACAGTCAAGGTCAATCCATTTAAGACACTTAATATTGTGATCTACTGGTCTGTTAGTTTCATGAAGGCAGACATCATATTTTTTTAAATTCCCTAAGTTGATAAATAATTTTTTCACTATTCCTGCGACCTATGAGCTTTGTAATAGCATATACAATGGAAACTTCAAACCAGTACTTAAGAAAAATCTGAAATATCTCTAAATCACCTAAAGAAGTACAAAACTGAGAAACGATGTCAGTTTGTTATGCCATTAGAAGCAATTTTAACAATCAATACACTCGAAGTAATTTCCTGGCACTATTGGCCAAATGACTCAATTATTCCTCTCATTCCTGTACAGATCTATTACTGGGATCAGCATTTATAAGCAATGAGCAATGCGAAAAATACAGAAAGTAAGGAAGTAAATCTTAATGCTTTTAGGACAGACGCTGAGTCATACTGAACTTGAACTGAATAATGATTGTGATTTAGACTTGGGCCGCCCAATACGGTAGCCACCAGCTTCCTGTGACTCTGAGCACTTAGAATGTGGCTAATCCTATTTGAGATACACTTCAAATGTAAAATACACACCAGATTTCAAGGACATAGTAGGAATAAAAGAATGCACCATATTTCATTCATAATTTTTATATTGATTGCACATTGAAGTGATACTTCTTGAATATATTGGTTTAAATAATAAATAGTAAAGTTAGTATATCCTGTTTTTATTTTTTTAATGTGGCTCCTAGACAATTTAAAATTACCTATGTGCCCTCATTTTATTTCTATTGGGCACATGGATATAGACAACTGAAAAGTGTAATGTGTGGATTAACAAAAATCCACACATCCATATAAAAGGGTTGCTTGTAAAACATGTCAGCAACATCTGGAGTTAATTTTTTAAAAATCCTATTAGTGTGTTAACCAGCTAACTTAGTTTTTTGATCTATTCAACAGGATTAATTTCCAAATTTGTTGGCAATAAGTATTTGTTGAAGCAACTTAAATTTTTTCAAATCTATTTTTTTCAATAAAAAAGAAATAATAAAAAACAGCGTACATTTTAATTTATTTGATTTTGGCATTCAGAGTGATTGTTCTTTGGTAAATATTAGGAACCTCCTTTGAAGTGTGCTGGCTTAAAAATATAAAGAAAATTTAAAACATTTGAATAACTTAAGACCACCTGGGAACACATTGACAAATAAGTAGGTTGTATATAAAAATCTGCAAAATGTATATAACATCAAAAATGCTATTCTTTTTGCCAAAAATGATAATAAAGGTAACTAAAATCAACACTGCTGGTGAACTGAAACATCATTTTATCTCTGAACTGAGAATGATACATTTCTTACTTGGAATTGGTCCATGCCTGTTGAATA
The DNA here is from genome assembly GCF_028023285.1 of Balaenoptera ricei. Lineage (NCBI taxonomy): Eukaryota > Metazoa > Chordata > Mammalia > Artiodactyla > Balaenopteridae > Balaenoptera > Balaenoptera ricei. The sequence goes on from NC_082640.1 coordinate 26,511,540, forward strand.
TCTAGCCCTGCTTTCCCCTCAATATCAGGACCACTTTGCTGTGCTGTGACTGAAGGAATTAATGATCTAAGTCAAAAGATCAAAATATATTCCATGACAACAAGACGGAATTCTAGCCAGACTTTGGTGATGACTCAGTGATTGGGAAAGATAGAAAATCAACCATAAAATGGGAGAACTGGAAAGAGAAAAGACTTCTCTCTCTCTCCCCCAATCCCCTTCTCCAACTGCCAGAAGTTATGAGCTCTAAGATTTTAGGAAATCTGCATTTCATTGTCCTTCCAGATTGCTTTTTTGGCCCCAGCAAAACCCCTTTGCAGTTCTAGCAATTGTAAAATGGTCCGAGTTCTTCTTTGTCTTGCTTCATAACTTTCCTTCTCTTTGGCCTATCTTACTTCTCTTTTTCGACTTCATTTTCAACTTGAACCCCCGTGCAAATCCATCATGAATTCAATGCTCTTGAGATGCTCCATTCAAAAACTGCCTGCTCTAACAGTACTCTGTTCTGTGGCTCTTCCCTGATCCCATCCGATAAAAAAAAGCTCATGTGATCTGAGCACAGCTCTGAGAAGTGACTCAGGCAACTGATGCAAGGAAGTGGTTTGTATGAATATAATAATAGATGCAGATGGCATTTTGCCTCCAGGTAACATACAATTTAACAGTGACCTGTTCAGATATACTGCTTTAATAATAGTACAGAAGATTTATGACACAATATGGATATGGAATATTTGGTATAAGACTGACCTTTTAGAATCTCTTTAATTAAATAACAGTCATAATTAACCCACCCTATTTTGATTCTTCCTATATAAAATTTATAGTGCTATCATTTTTTCTGTCATTTTTAAGATTCCCTGTCATCCTTTGCATTATAAATATCTTATTCAGTCCAGGAAAACAAGAGAGGAGAGACCTTAGTCAATGGTGATAGGCTTTGTTATTATTTAAATAACTTTTTAACAGTTAAAATAAATTTTATTTATTTAAACATTTTTATATATGTATATATTCGTTATATAAATATAAATAAAACATATGTGTGTGCTATGTATAAACAGATAGAAAAATGCTCCCAAGTTCACATAGACTAGGATGTAAAACAGAAAGAAGATCCTAACTCAAGTTTTCTGATTCTAGAACCTGAGCCTTGTGGGACCGTGTTACATTTGTATTCTTAAAACCAGCCCCAAGGACAAAGCAAATAGAAAAGATAAGAGAAATCAGTAAAGCTCACAAATTTTAGTTTGTTTGGAATCAAATCATTGAAAAATTGGCATATTTCCACCAACTATGTAGAGTATGTTTGGAATGATCTGTCTTAGAATATAGGCCATATGGCGAACAGAGACTTCCACATTCCACTCTTAAAGGGATGCAGGGAGAGAGCTTAAAGAGATGGGGTCCTACCCCAGAAAAGTAACACTGATGAAGGACTGTCACATGCTGGAAAGGTGAGGTTTGGGGGTTGGACTATATGCCATAGCTAGAATTTCCTTAGGGGAGTCCTGAATAGAGAACTGGAGGGTGGTCCTCAAAGAAGTAGAATATCCTTACCCTCCCTCAGGGCAGCTCAGTCTGTGGTCCAAGTGGACCTGCAGAGCCCACTTATCAGGAGAGACTGCCATCCTTACTCAGCAGGAGCAACACTGTGACCACGAAGAGAAGGTGTCACATTGACACCTGGACAGGCAGTGCCCCCACCAGACCTACTGAGGGAGCATCATTGGGGAAAACTGGACAATAATCTCCATCCTCGGGCTACGAAGCATTTAAAATGTGGATGGAGAAGCACAGACACCTCCCAGAGCCTTGACTCCTGCCCAAGCCTGCCAGCTAAGCTTCAGTGAGTGGAGAGGGTCCAGGACCCTCACCTGGTGTGACTGGTGAGGAGGCACTTGGGGGCTGGGGTCCAAGTCTTGCTATTGTGGTTGTATGACATGGCAAACTTGCAGGAGGAGTGCCCATCGGTGTTCATGTTTGGGAAGGCATCAGCCCTGATGGCATTCTTTTAGGGTGGATCAGAATTTACTGCCTTAGACCCTGGGCTGTAACCCACGACCAGCAGGGGTCTTTGGGAGGCCAGGCTTCTCTTTGAGATGCCAGATCGAAGAGGAGAGTCTTGGACAAGTCAACCTTGACCTCTGATAGTGTCTTTGTATACAAGCTTTGTTTTGATGATCAAAAGGGCAAATGCTTGGGAACAAAGATGTTGATTTACAAATAAGCGCCTTTCATGTGATAACCTGACATGGCATTTTCCAGCCTGAATAAAAACTGGACTTTATTCAGCAATGGAAACGTAGTAAAATACTGACCAAAGTGTTCCCTGTAAATAGTCTTTCAGATGAGTAGAATACTGGGTATTTGTGAAGTTCCACAAATACTCTTATAGAATTTTTTATTCCAAATTTCTATGGCTTAAAATTATGTTTCCAGTTTCAAGGGTTAAACATACCTTGGACCTATACTCACTACTATCTGTTTTATGCAACCACACTACTCCTTAGGAGTGAAACTGATTGTGACACACTATTTGACAATTTACATGATATTTATATTTTTGTTAAATAGTTCAGGAAAAAAGAAACATATTTGAATATCTACCCTAAGTATAAAAGTAATATTTTGAACTGAAACCTGTTTTTTTTTTTTTTTTTTTGAGTTAAGCCAGCATTTTATTTATTTATTTATTTTTGGCTGTGTTGGGTCTTCGTTTCTGTGCGAGGGCTTTCTCTAGTTGCGGCAAGCGGGGCCACTCTTCATCGCGGTGCGCGGGCCTTTCACCGTCGCGGCCTCTCTTGTGGAGCACAGGCTCCAGACGCGCAGGCTCAGCAGCTGTGACTCACGGGCCCAGTCGCTCCGCGGCATATGGGATCCTCCCAGACCAGGGCTCGAACCCGCGTCCACTGCATTGGCAGGCAGACTCTCAACCACTGCGCCACCAGGGAACCCCAAAACCTGTATTTTTAAATTGCTAACACCACAGTTGTTCTTAAATAAAATATATCAATATCTTTAAAATCAAGAAAATATGTTAACTTTAAACAGTTAAGAAACACCAAGAATTTTTAGTAAAAGATGATCCTTATAAATTATTAATTATTTCTTACCTTTAAGATCCATATCCTGTACTTGAATTCAACAACTTTTGGATTGGATTAAAATGTATGGTTAGGAATCAGAGCTTTGGGCAGTAAAATCTCTACTCCCAGCTCAGCTAGAGGAGGAACCTGATACTCAAGCCGTGTGGCTGACAGGGTCTTGGTGCTACGGCAGGGTGTCAGGCCTGTGCCTCTGAGGTGGGAGAGCCGAGTTCAGGGCATTGGGCTGCCAGAGACCTCCCGGCTCCATGTAATATCAAATGGCAAAAGCTCTCCCAGAGATCTCCATCTCAATGCTAAGAACCAGCTCCACTCAATGACCAGCAAGCTACAGTGCTGGACACCCTATGCCAAACAACTAGCAAGACAGGGACACAACCACACCCATTAGCAGAGAGGCTGCCAAAAATCATAATAAGGTCACAGACACCCTAAAACACACCACCGGACATGGTCCTGCCTACCAGAAAGACAAGATCCAGCCTCATCCACCACAACACAGGCACTAGTCCCCTCCACCAGGAAGCCTACACAACCCACTGAACCAACCTTACCCACTGGGGGCAGACACCAAAAACAATGGGAACTACGAACCTGCAGCCTGCGAAAAGGAGACCCCAAGCACAGTAAGTTAAGCAAAATGAGAAGACAGAGAAACACACAGCAGATGAAGGAGCAAGGTAAAAACCCACCAGACCAAACAAATGAAGAGGAAATAGGCAGTCTCCCTGAAAAAGAATTCAGAGTAATGATAATAAAGATGATCCAAAATCTTGGAAATAGAATGGAGAAAATACAAGAAACGTTTAACAAGGACCTAGAAGAACTAAAGAGCAAAACAAACAATGATGAACAACACAATAAATGAAATTAAAAATTCTCTAGAAGGGATCAATAGCAGAATAACTGAGGCAGAAGAACGGATAAGTGACCTGGAAGATAAAATAGTGGAAATAACTATTGCAGAGCAGAATAAATAAAAAAGAATGAAAAGCATTGAGGACAGTCTTAGAGACCTCTGGGGCAACATTAAACACACCAACATTCGAATTATAGGGGTCCCAGAAGAAGAAGAGAAAGAGAAGGGGACTGAGAAAATATTTGAAGAGATTATAGTTGAAAACTTCCCTAATATGGGAAAGGAAATAGTTAATCAAGCCCAGGAAGCACAGAGAGTACCATACAAGATAAATCCAAGGAGAAACCTGCCAAGACACATATTAATCAAACTATCAAAAATTAAATACAAAGAAAAAATATTAAAAGCAGCAAGGGAAAAAGAACAAATAACATACAAGGGAATCCCCATCAGGTTAACAGCTGATCTTTCAGCAGAAACTCTGCAAGCCAGAAGGGAGTGGCAGGACATATTTAAAGTGATGAAAGGGAAAACCCTACAACCAAGATTACTCTACCCAGCAAGGATCTCATTCAGATTTGATGAAGAAATTAAAACCTTTACAGACAAGCAAAAGCTAAGAGAATTCAGCACCACCAAACCAACTTTACAACAAATGCTAAAGGAACTTCTCTAGGCAGGAAACACAAGAGAAGGAAAAGACCTACAATAACAAACCCAAAACAGTTAAGAAAATGGTAATAGGAACATACATATTGATAATTACCTTAAATGTAAATGGATTAAATGCTCCAAACAAAGACATAGACTGGCTGAATGGATAAAAAAACAAGACCCGTATATATGCTGTCTACAAGAGACCCACTTCAGACCTAGGGACACATACAGACTGAAAGTGAGGGGATGGAAAAAGACATTCCATGCAAATGGAAATCAAAAGAAAGCTGGAGTAGCAATTCTCATATCAGACAAAATAGACTTTAAAATAAAGACTATTACAAGAGACAAAGAAAGACAATATGTAATGATCAAGGGATCAATCCAAGAAGATATAAAAATTGTAAATATTTATGCACCCAACATAGGAGCTTCTCAATACTTAAGGCAAATGCTAACAGCCATAAACGGGGAAATCGACAGTAATACAATCATAGTAGGGGACTTTAACACCCCACTTTCACCCATGGACAGATCATCCAAAATGAAAATAAATAAGGAAACACAAGCTTTAAATGATACATTAAACAAGATGGACTTAATTGATATTTATAGGACATTCCATCCAAAAAAACAGATTGTCCTTTCTTCTCAAGGGCTCATGGAACATTCTCCAGGATAGATCATATCTTGGGTCACAAATCAAGCCTTGGTAAACTTAAAAATATTGAAATCGTATCAAGTATCTTTTCTGACCACAGTGCGATGAGACTAGATACCAATTACAGGAAAAGACCTGTAAAATATACAAACACATGGAGGCTAAACCATACACTACTTAATAACCAAGAGATCCCTGAAGAAATCAAAGAGGAAATCAAAAAATACCTGGAAACAAATGACAATGTAAACATGATGACCCAAAACCTATGGGATGCAGCAAAAGCAGTTCTAAGAGGGAAGTTGATAGCAATACAATCCTACCTCAAGAAACAAGAAACATCTCAAAAAAACAACCTAACCTTACACCTAAAGCAGTTAGAGAAAGAAGAATAAAAAACGCCCAAAGTTAGCAGAAGGAAAGAAATCATAAAGAGCAGATCAGAAATAAATGAAAAAGAAATGAAGGAAACGATAGCAAAGATCAATAAAACTAAAAGCTGGTTCTTTGAGAAGATAAACAAAATTGATAAGCGATTAGCCAGACTCATCAAGAAAAAAAGGGAGAAGACTCAAATCAATAAAATTAGAAATGAAAAAGGAGAAGTTACAACAGACACCGCAGAAATACAAAGCATCCTAAGAGACTACTACAAGCAACTCTATGCCAATAAAACGGGCAACCTGGAAGAAATGGACAAATTATTAGAAAGGTATAACCTTCCAAGACTTAACCAGGAAGAAATAGAAAATATGAACAGGCCAATCACAAGTAATGAAATTGAAACTCTGATTAAAAATCTTCCAACAAACAAAAGTTGAGGACCAGATGGCTTCACAAGTGAATTCTATCAAACATTTAGAGAAGAGCTAACACCTATCCTTCTCAAACTCTTCCAAAAAATTGCAGAGGAAGGAACACTCCCAAACTCATTCTATGAGGCCAGCATCACCCTGATACCAAAACCAGACAAAGATACTACAAAAAAAGAAAATTACAGACCAATCTCACTGATGAACACAGATGCAAAAATCCTCAACAAAATACTAGCAAACAGAATCCAACAACACATTAAAAGGATCATACACTATGATCAAGTGGGATTTATCCCAGGGATGCAAAAGTTCTTCAATATATGTAATTCAATCAATGTGATAAACCATATTAACAAACTGAAGAATAAAAACCACAAGATCATCTCAACAGATGCAGAAAAAGCTTTTGACAAAATTCAACACCCATTTATGATAAAAACTCTCCAGAAAGTGGGCATAGAGGGAACCTACCTCAACATAATAAAGGTCATATATGACAAACCCACAGCAAACATCATTCTCAATGGTGAAAAACTGAAAGCATTTCCTGTAAGATCAGGAAAAAGACAAGGATGTCCACTCTCACCACTATTATTCAACATAGTTTTGGAAGTCCTAGCCATGGCAATCAGAGAAGAAAAAGAAATAAAAGGAATCCAAATTGGAAAAGAAGAAGTAAAATTGTCACTGTTTGCAGATGACATGATACTATACATAGAGAATCCTAAAGATGTCACCAGAAAACTACTAGAAGTAATCAATGAATTTGGTAAAGTTGCAGGATACAAAATTAATGCACAGAAATCTCTTGCATTCCTATACACTAATGATGAAAAATCTGAAAGATAAATTAAGGAAACACTCCCATTTACCATTGCAACAAAAAGAATAAAATACCTAGGAATTAACCTACCTAGGGAGACGAAAGACCTCTATGCAGAAAACTATAAGACACTGATGAAAGAAATTAAAGATGATACCAACAGATGGAGAGATAGACCATGTTCTTGGATTGGAAGAATCAATATCTTGAAAATGACTATACTACCCAAAGCAATTGACAGATTCAATCCCTATCAAATTACCAATGGCATTTTTTATGGAACTAGAACAAAAAATCTTAAAATCTGTATGGAGATACAAAAAACCCCGAATAGACAAAGCCGTCTTGAGGGAAACAAATGGAGCTGGAGGAATCAGACTCCCTGACTTCAGACTATACTACAAAGCTACAGTAATCAAGACTGGCACAAAAACAGAAACATAGATCAATGGAACAAGATAGAAAGCCCAGAGATAAACCCACACACCTATGATCAACTAATCTATGACAAAGGAGACAAGGATATACAATGGAGAAAAGACAGTCTCTTCAATAAGTGGTGCTGGGAAAACTGGACAGCTACATGTAAAAGAATGAAATTAGAGCGCTCCCTAACACTATACTCAAAAATAAACTCAAAATGGATTAGAGACTTAATTGTAAGACCAGGCACTATAAAACTCTTAGAGGAAAACATAGGAAGAACACTCTTTGACATAAATCACAGAAAGATCTTTTTTGATCCACCTCCTAGAGTGATGGAAATAAAAACAAAAATAAACAAATGGGACCTAATGAAACTTAAAAGCTTTTGCACAGCAAAGGAAACCATAAACAAGACGAAAAGACAACCCTCAGAATGGGAGAAAATATTTGCAAACGAATCAACGGACAAAGGCTTAATCTCCAAAATATATAAATAGCTCATGCAGCTCAATATTAAAAAAACAAACAACCTAATCCAAAAATGGGCAGAAGACCTAAATAGACATTTCTCCAAAGAAGACATACAGATGGCCAAGAAGCACATGAAAAGCTGCTCAACATCACTAATTATTAGAGAAATGCAAATCAAAACTACAATGAGGTATCACCTCACACCAGTTAGAATGGGCATCATCAGAAAATCTACAAACAACAAATGCTGGAGAGGGTGTGGAGAAAAGGGAACCCTCTTGCACTGTTGGTGGGAATGTAAATTGATACAGCCACTATGGAGAACAGTTTGGAGGTTCCTTAAAAAACTAAAAATAGAATTACCATATGATCCAGCAATCCCACTACTGGGCATATACCCAGAGAAAACCATAATTCAAAAAGACACATGTACCCCAATGTTCATTGCAGCACTATTTACAATAGCCAGGTCATGGAAGCAACCTAAATGCCCGTCGACAGACGAATGGATAAAGAAGAAGTGGTACATATATACAATGGAGTATTACTCAGCCTTAAAAAGGAACGAAATTGGGTCATTTGTAGAGATGCGGATGGATCTAGAGACTGTCATACAGAGTGAAGTAAGTCAGAAAGAGAAAAACAGATATCATATATTAACTCATATACGTGGAACCTCGAAAAATGGTACAGGTGAACCAGTTTGCAGGGCAGAACTTGAGACACAGATGTAGAGAACAAACGTATGGACACCAAGGGGGGGAAAGCGGCAGGGGAGTGGGGGTGGTGGTGTGATGAATTGGGCGATTGGGATTGACATGTATACACTGATGTGTATAAAATGGATGACTAATAAGGACCTGCTGTATAAAAAAATAAATAAAATAAAATTCAAATAAAAAAGAAAAAAAAAGAGCGACAACTCCGAATGGCATTTTGGCCAATTTGTTTCCAACCCGCATCTGTTTTATCCAGAGCAAGTACAGGGGAACTGTGGATGACATGAGACATCAAGGTGGCTAAATATACAAGATATTTGCCCTCCATAAAGAGAGAAATGTTCAAATCACCAGACTGACCTTGTCTTCTGGGTAACGGCCTTTTCCTTTTGTTACTTATTCATTCATTTATTCATTCATTCACTCCATAAACATGTGAATTCACTGCCAGGAAGATACAAAGATATAAAAATACATAAAACATAATAACTACCTCTCCAACTTTACAGCCTAGAAGGAACACACATATTCATCTCCCACTTAAATCTGTTCTTCTCCCATAACATTTGTTTGCATCGTGTTGACAGGAGCACTAAAGGGCTGCAGCATCCTAGCACACCTGCTGATACACACGTACATCCTGCTTTACACAATAGAGGGCCTTTGGGGGGGGTGATTTTCTTTAAAATCTGTTTATTTCCCATTAAAAAATAATTTGTGGTAATGTCTTAAAATAGAACTATTCACAATCTATTGGAAATATGTTTTGAAGGATGAAAGGGGTTCATGATATGTTTCAAACACATTTCTATTGTATCAAGTGATATGTGCCTGTACACAATATTTAGCAGATGTTTGCCCCTGGGATACTGGATAAAAATAAGACTCAGAGGCTCCTTTGTGACCTGCTGGGGGATGTGAGACAGTGACTGGCTTTGCCTGGAGAAGGGTTTGGAAGCACACTTGTGACTCAGAGGTGCTGGAGCCTCAGCTTTAATTAATTAATTTATTTATTTATTTTTGGCTGTGTTGGGTCTTCGTTTCTGTGCGAGGGCCTTCTCTAGTTGTGGCAAGTGGGGGCCACTCTTCATCCCGGTGCGCGGGCCTCTCACTGTCGTGGCCTCTTTTGTTGCGGAGCACAGGCTCCAGACGCGCAGGCTCAGTAGTTGTGGCTCACGGGCCTAGTTGCTCCACGGCATGTGGGATCTTCCCAGACCAGGGCTCGAACCCGCGTCCCCTGCATTGGCAGGCAGATTCTCAACCACTGCGCCGCCAGGGAAGCCCTGGAGCCTCAGCTTTAGACCTAGTTTTCCAGTCGGTCTTGTTTACTGAAGGAGCTCATGTTCTGTTTGCCCCGTGACTGCTAGCAGCACAGTGACATATCCTAGCTGATGGCTTATGCCCCAAGCCTGATGACACGTGGGGAGGGTTTACTTGCTAGTTTGTGTTTGGTTGGTTGGTTTTCTTGGATTGCTGATTTAGTGCCATATCAAGCCCCCCCCAACAACTGATTCCTGAGATACTTTCCTAATTTTATTTATGCTTTTTATTTATTTATTCAATTTAAAAAATTTATTATTTTTTATTGACGTAGAGTTGATTTACAATGTTATGTTAGTTTCAGGTGTACAGCACAGTGATTCAGATATATATATATATATACTCTTTTTCAGATTCTTTTCCGTTATAGGTACAAGGTATTGAATATAGTTCCCTGTGCTATACAATAGGTTCTTGTTCATTATCTATTTTATATATAGTAGTGTGTATATGTTAATCTCCACATCCTAGTTTATCCCTCCCCCCACTTTCCCTTTGGTAACCACAAGTTTGTTCTCCACTTCTGTGAGTCTATTTATGTTTTGTAATTAAGTTCATTTGTATCATTTTTTTTAGATTCCACATATAAGTGATATCATACAATATCTGTTTTTCTCTGTCTGATTTACTTCAGTCAGCATGTTAATCTCCGGGTCCATCCATGTTGCTGCAAATGGCATTATTTCAGTCTTTTTCATGGCTGAATAATATTCCATTGTAATGCTTTTTGGTTGATATCGATTTGGGTCTCTTATCTGCAAATTGTTGTCACGTTATAGGATTGGTTTATGTGGTCAACATGCTTGATACCAGTAGATTTTGCAGGTACTATATTTGCAGTTTGGTTAAAGGGACCCAAGATTCGGAGTTGTGAGCTACAGTCTCATGCTTCACACATAGGCTACCTGTCATAGAATATGTTTCCATGTTATTGAAACATCTCTAATGCAATATTACCCATTGCCAAAGCACCTGAACACAGGGTAAGTCTTAGCTTCCTCCTTAGACAAAGGAGTGTCAGGTCTGCCCTGGTTTGCCAATGGGGCATTGACTGAAGTGGTCCAATAGGGATTGCTTCGTCTAAATACATACCTTAAAATTTTATTATATGCTTTGTTAACTGAACCATACAACAAATTAAATATTAGAAAATTGTAGTATTAATTTTCAATTCCATCTCCCTGAAGATATGCAAAAACTCTTAGTTTATCTTGAGAAGATGCTCCCAAATGTATGTATTAATCTTACAAGTATTAATCTTACAAGTTGTTCTGTGAAAGAAATGGGGTGTGTGTTGAAATAAACTGGGAAATACTCTCAATTCTTACTCTTTGCTCCCTTAGGCTCCATGTATATTAGTCTATCAATGCTTTGAGAAGAAGAGTCATAAAGAGACGTGACCCTATTTAGTTAACGCAGAATTTCCCAATTTACTTGACTTCTTGGCTCTTTGAACCGAACACCCTTTAACATTCTCAGAGAGTGGATGAACTTCAACTCCTAGAAATGCTGGCTTAAGGAGTCTCTGATGGTTTTGATCTTAATTTCTCCTCTTCTTGTTCCCTTTATCCTCTCTATGTACTCTCTAATTCTTGTCTGTACAATTCTTGTCTATCCCTGGTGTGTATTTCTTTGTCCAGAGGCCCTGATCATAAAATTAAAAAAAAAATTCTGTTTCTACATTTGTGAAGTGTGGGAAGTTCAGATTTTAAATGCAAGTTCTTCATTAATTATTTTTCAAAAGTATTACTTTTCCAGTGTTTCCTCTTAAATGCACAGTTGTTGGTCATGAATTAACACAGATAATGTGTCTCTCCATTTGCATTGTAGCCCTCTAGCATCTGTCTTTTGGAATGTTCTAGGCCTGTAGCCAGTTTTGCTTCCTATTCTATGAATTCAAGATGAAACTAAGTCTCCTACTGAATATAAATATGAGTGTCAGTAACCTCCCTGCCTAATCACAAGAAATGTCCTCTCTGCTTGAAGTAGCTCCAGGGTTTTACTGTTTAACCATTTCACTCCCAGTATCGTGTGGATCACAGCATTTACTAGGAACACTACACACTGTATTCAAAATTTGATACAAAACTTGAGTTAATTTCGAACAATAAAATCACCCAAATATAATTAAACACTTTTTGCAAAAATGTTTATCCTCTCTTCCTCTGTACCTCTGTCTCTCTGTTTCTCTGTCTCTTTCTCTGTCTCTATCTCTCTCCATATATTCCAGCTTTTCCTTAATGTCTTTATTTGCGATTGCCTTTTGGATCCATGTTCATCTCAAAGTCATCATCTCCAGTGAGGTGTTGTCATGCACTAATCCCCACCCAGGAACCCATCTCTCAGTATTTTCTGATTCACACCACCTTCCTGCCCAAGACTCCTGTTAAAGACCATGATGGTGTAGCAGTGTTGTTTGCCCATTCTGGCAGCCCATGAAAGTTCAGAGGTCAAGGATCCCCTCTGTTTCCCTAGTAAACAGCAGTATGAGAACAAGCAAGCATCCAATAGTTGTTAACAAATGACTGATTTGTCTGCAACCTATATATCTTTATAACTTATATTATGTACATAGAAACTCTTCCAGAGGTCCTAAGGACAAGTGGCTCAAAATGCAGCCTGGTTAAAATAATACCTTCGGAATGTATGCATATTCTAAATTATAGTGTTCACAGTGTACATACATGTGGTCTTTCCCTACACACCATTTTTATTTACAATTATACTATTACAGTTTTCTTGACAAACTTTTTTAATCACCCTTTTGATTGGCTAGGTCATATTTGAGCACAATGTCAGGTTCTAATTTATGAAATCTTTTTCATACTGTCCAGTTGCATTTGTATGTGTTCTTGTCCAGCAAACATTTACTTCTTTACTATTTATAGTTCATAAATAACAGAACTAACATTTGCACCCAGGCAGCCTGACTCCAGAATTCCTGCTCTTAATCACTGTACTTCACTTGCTTTGGAGGCTACATTTCTCATTATGCAATTGCCAAGCCAAAGGGTATGGCAATCAGTCTTTTTGTGCAGACTCATAGGTTTATTTATAATTTTAAAAGTAAAAAACAGTTATAAATGCTAATAATGTACAGAAAAATATTTTTAATGAAAACAACTTTTACTAATTTGTTCCTATAAAATCATACCTTAAATTGTTTTAATTTGCAATGTATATTTCTTACAAAATCAAAGATGTTTCATATGTTTGTATTCTATAGCATTTTCACTGTGAGAGTTATTTGTTTATATCCCTTAAAGATATGGCCTTTGGAGCCATGGTAGTTTTGTTTTGAAATTAAGATAATGCTAAAATGCATGTGTGATAACCCATGCAAATGTATTTCCTAGTTTGTCAGCATGCTTTTATTTTAATTTTGTTATTTATTTTAGTTTTTAAATTTACAGAATAAATTTTTAATGTATTTTAGCTGTAAATTTTACTTTTTAATTTTAAAATTCAAATTTTAATTTTTTAAACTAATTTTTTAACTAATTTTTTAAACAAATTTTAATTTTTTAAACTAATTTTTAAACTAATTTAAAAATTTTAATTTTAAAATTAGTTTTGAAACATGTCAGTCTTTGTTTCTGTTACACCAAATATGGAGGCATCATTATTTCTCCTCTTATCTCTTTTTAGCTTTTTGATATTCCACTCTTTAACCTACTCAGAGCTTATTTTGATGTATGGTGTAAGTTCTGCTTCAACATGTTTTTGTTTCAGCAAGAGCTGTTAAAAGGCTGTTTATTTTTTCTTCCCCAGTGAAACTCTGTGAAATCTGTCTTGTAGAATTAGTTGTGGTTCGTGAAGTTTGTCCCCTATATAACCAAGGCTCTGGAACCTGAGTGAAATCTCATCATCCCATGTCACATTTCAGGTAATAGCTAAGGCTGATACTTATTTACTTAAAAGAAAATGACGGGTGCCTGTTTCTGGGTCAACCTTCCTTATGTTGGCTTTCTGATCAATGTGATATTTACCTGAATTCCAGTGCCTATTAGCCTTTGTTACGTTGTTTATAAACATATAATTCTGAGCCTATTAGCAATCATTATATGTATTGGGAGCGTGATATCACTTCAGGAATACAACCTCAGAAAACACCTCTAAGGAGTGAGGGTCCACCAAGGGGCTGTAAGCACGTGCAGTGGCCAAGCTGACCCTCTCCTCAGCTTACGTTTCCATGAAGGAACTCTTCCCAGGGCAGACTCCTGGCCCCTCAGCATGTTCCGTTATTTCCCCAGCTGGGGGGGAAAAGTGATCACCTGAGTGGTAAGTTCAGGAGAGAAGGAGCTGGATGTGCAGGCTCTATCTTTCCTCTCCTCTCTGTCTCTGGGCTGTTTCTTGTTGGCTCTTGGCTTTTGTGCACTTAGCATGAGATCCAGCCTCTGGGAGGGGAGCCCTGAGCTCTCAGAAATGCGTGTGTCTGGGAGGGTAAGTCTGCCTAGTTGCTGAGTTTACTGTTCAGAAGCCTTTGTGCCTCACTCCTCAGTCACACCTTCCCACTTAGCGTGTGTTTTGATTTCCATTTACCAAACTTCTGCATCTGTCTTTTCATTGGTTCCAAGCACAGATAGATAGATATAAAAGTGTCATTGATTTTCTTCAAACTCTACAGTAATCCAAGATCAAGAATAAACATATTGGAAGGAATTAAAAAATCAGTTTCCTAATTGCATAAAGATTCATTCGATTTACTCCACTGGATATTAGTAAAAAGAAAAGACATTTTCTGATTTTTCTTTCCTTGAGACCTCATGTATCACATACAAGAGTGCTCAGGAAGCTAGAACATACTGAAAAATTTATGCATATATATATATATATATATATATATATATATATATATATCTATCTATATATATCTAGAACATATATATATTCTAGATAGATAAATACACAGAGAGAACAAACACTTCTGACCTTGAAGATATATATATATATATGTTTAGATCTATAGCTCTATATTCTGTCTTCCTCTATTTCTCTTCAATTTTCACAAAGCATGTTAAAAAAAACTATTAATCTTATAAACAAAAATACTTGGTTTTCCCTTATGTTTTGAAGACTCCAAGTTTCCAAGGAAGCAGATGTCACCTGAGTGGTGTAATTGCCCTTGGGGTGAAGGTGCATGGGCTAAGGCAACTGTCACCGCTGTTTGCAGGGACTCAGCTGGCTGCAGCTCTCTTGGGGCCTGTGAGCATTCATCTAACACTACCTGGTAGAAATATTTCACAGAAACTGTCAAGTGCCTCTGGTTTCTTTACAATAGCGGTAAAGTGATAAAAGGTGGAAGATGGACTCTAAAATGTAGATTTTTAACGCCTCCCCAATTCAGCTCAGGTATCGCATCCCTCCAACCAGGCTAGGAGACACTGGAGGGTAAAAGCCCTAACCTATTAATAGTTCTGTTACCAGCATGTATCGTAGGACCTGGTATAAAATTGGTAATATGTATTGCTTAAGACAAAAAGTATCTTTGAATGACCCACTAATGATAAACACGAGTCCCAATAAAAGAATAGAGAAAATACAACCAGTGATTTGAAGGGCCCACATCTTTAGAGCTTCATTGCAGTCTGTATGGGAAATAGTGTTTCTCGCGGTTCTGTGTCTTTAGATTTTAAGATAAACGTGTAGGAGCCAGCATTTCTGTTATTACAGTAAAATGACGTTGCCTAAGTCCCACCCTCTTAATCGAGAAACACCAGAAATCTTTCAAAAGGGCCCCTCTTCATTCTTTATTTTGCTGTCTACTGCTATGGATTACTACACCTTATTCTGGAGAAAACAAAAAAGGCAGGTTTTCAAAAGTTAGGAAATAACATACATGTTATTTCCAGGAAAGACCTTGTATTTTATCTCCTTTCAACTTCCTCATGTAACATAGAATCAGCTAGACTCTTCGAGTCACAAAGCAGGGCTGTGGAAATCAGAAAAGAAAACCAAGGCCTTCCCTCACACTTTACTTTTTTAAAATTTTTAAAAAGATTTATTTATTTATTTGGTTGTGTTGGGTCTTCATTGCTGTGTGCGGACTTTCTCTAGTTGCGGTGCGTGGGCTTCTCGTTGCGGTGGCTTCTCTTGTTGCGGAGCACGGGCTCTAGGCGCACGGGCTTCAGTAGTTGTGGCTCGCGGGTTCTAGAGCTCAGGCTCAGTAGTTGTGGTGCAGGGGCTTAGTTGCTCCGCGGCATGTGGGATCTTCCCAGACCAGGGCTCGAACCTGTGTTCCCTGCATTGGCAGGCGGATTCTTAACCACTGTGCCACCAAGGAAGTCCCTCCTCACACTTTAGAACCATTTGCATATCACTTCTGACCTTGGATGGACTTCACTGTAATCTTCAAGGATTACCTTGAAGACGTCTTCTTTCTAAAAATCTATTCTCTCCTTTAAAGACTTGATTTAATGATATTTATGAAGGTTAGTGCAAACAGAGAAGTTCCATTTTCCTGGGCAGGTGAGACAGTTCCAAGAAAACTATTTTCGTCTTCTTTAAGTGGGGTTGCTTTTTTCTGAACAAGTCTTGCATTTGTAGGAATTTTAGGCTACAATATGAATAATGAATCTGGAAAAGCATTCTTTCCAGGACAGATGTATGTACCCAAGTATTTTTTCCTTGCTATTCGATAATGATTGTTTTCATTACACAGACTAGTTCCTAGATAAGTGGAACAATATAAAATTATGCCCAAAAAAGGCTAAAAATGTTTTATTGGGTATTAGATGATTCTGAAACAACTAATTTAGTTTTTTTCTTTGTATTGAACAATGCAGAGACAAGTTATTCTAATTCAGTTCATCAATTAATTTAATAAATATCATTGTACATCTTTTACAGGCCACGTACAGTGCCTAGATCAGTTTATAGGAGCACCGCCGCACTGGAGAGACCCTGCCTTGGGGGCTGGGAGGTTGGATGCGAGGGCCTCTCTGCCTGATTCTGAGGTCGGTACCACGGAGCCCTCTCACCCACAAGATAAGCCACTCACCCCACTGTCAGCCCAATTAAGGGTAATAGTTTGGTCTCTCATGGGCCTTCCTGTTTTGTTTTGTTGAATTTCTCAATCAGGTTGGGCGTGGAGGAAAAGTAAAGAAACCAGAAAGTGCTATCAGTCGGGCTCCTACAGTCCCATTAAGAATAGGTTTTTATGGAAAAAGGCTGACCAGACACTAACAGCCTCCAAACTACCTTTTAAACTTTTTTCGTCTTCCATTTTGCCCTCAAGTGGCCTTCACTTGGTCCATTGAATTAGTTTTGAAGGGTTATCACACCAACTTCTTCTACATCTTTCAGAAAGTCATTCTGTGCCTAGGTTACTTTGCCTTGAAATTAAAGATGATATTGACTACTGCTCAGCAGTACTGATGAAAAGGTACTTGATTGAAAAGTTTCATAACCAAATGCTGGCAAATCATGATTTCAGGCACATTTTTCCAAGGTTCTGATCATCATGTTAGTGATCAAGAAGAGAAAGGATGTGTTTGCAATTTGACAGGTTTTTATTTCTATCTCTCAGATCAAGCTTACTGAGTTAAATATTCTGGTCAATTTTGACCCATGTCTCTTGTTTCCAAATTATTCAGCTATGTCAAGGAAAATAATATTTGCTTGATCCTATCATTAGATACTATGCTGATAGGCTTACAAAACGATGTGGTTTTTTAAATTTCAGTATATCATATTTAAATCGTTCTTGTTTTCCTTATCTATCTACTAGGTGGTAATTTGGTTTATTGCTATCAATGTGAATTTTATGTTTTTTGACACTTCTTTCAAAATTGCTCTTATCTTCCATTCCACAAATAAAACACCACACCCAGAGATAGTGTAATATTAAAGAGATACGTGTAAGGAATACAAATAATCCAGGGAAATGGTAAAAGCAAATTGGAGGCTGAGACTGAAATTTGGGGGTTTGCCTCCTGTTCGGTTCTATGTACCACAACTTTTGGTGTTAAAAGTTTAACTCGGACCTTTAATTTATCATATGACTTTTGGTCATATCACTTCTCTTTTCCACTTTTTAGCATTCATAGAATTTCAATGTTCACCTCTATGTAGATAAATTCAGACTTGCTAGGTCTGATTTCTCACTCTATTTTTATAACCTCCTATTTCCTGTGTATATTTCAATTTTGGATATTCCCAATTTTCAAATGGCAGTACACAAGAACAGACCAACAATCAGGTTTGCATTCAAACTTTGGAGACTAGCTTTGTTTATTACCAACATATATGCAGAGCAAGTTCTACACAAGGTAGATTCTAAGAGACAGGTTGAGGGAATGCATTTCCATTTGCTTCCTGTTTCCTTCGGGTCAGTTAGTAGGAGAGTGGGAGGGGGCAACCTCCATTTTCCCCTCTCCTGGGCTGGTGGTGGGACTTTGCAGAATTCAAGCTCTACCCAGAGCCACCATTGCAACCTTCAACCTTCTGCTGCTCACAGGATCTGAGGTCCTACAGCAGGTCTGAACTTGGCCCACCACCTCCTGTGGAGAAACTGTGACACCCTCAGAAATAAAAGTCATCATCTCCTCAAAACCAGGATCTTTCCTCACCATAATCAGTGTATCCTCTGTTGTCATATATGCTCTCAGCTGTGCCCTTGATTATTTCAGCACACAACTGCCCAACCAAGGATTTTTATTGAAAACGATCACGTGATCCTGCTTTTAATCACCCTTCCACTTTTTCATCCATCCATTCTTCCAACATCACTTTTTTTTTTTTAAAGGAATTCCTTTATTTTTTATTTATTTTTATTTATTTATTTATTTAGTTTTGGCTGTGTTGGGTCTTCATTTCTGCGCGAGGGCTTTCTCTAGTTGTGGCAAGTGGGGGCCACTCTTCATTGCTGTGCGCGGGCCTCTCACTATCGCGGCCTCTCCCGTTGCGGAGCACGGGCTCCAGACGCGCAGGCTCAGTAGTTGTGGCTCACAGGTCCAGCCGCTCCGCGGCATGTGGGATCCTCCCAGACCAGGGCCCGAACCCATGTCCCCTGCATTCGCAGGCAGACTCTCAACCACTGCGCCACCAGGGAAGCCCCCAACATCACTTTTATTGCATCGTTTTCTGGCCAGACTTCCTCAGTGCTCTGGGGTTGCCTCTACAAGACTCAATTTGGCTGTTTGGTCCTGATGCTAGATTCCCGCTGAGTCCCACCTCTAGTCTTTCACATGAACTGCTTGTCACTCTCCTACTGGCATGCTAATGTCCCAATAACCCCCTGCACCTGCTCCTGGGACCACACCTTTTCACCAGGTGCTTCCCCTCCTGACTGCAGTCCAGGTGAATTATCAGCATTGCTTTCCATTAACGAGCCCCTTAATCTCTGGGGCACAGTGGCTCTGCTTTTGTTTCACCTGTCTTGGCTATGGGCGCAAAGTGGGAAATGATATATAATTCCCTTACAATCCCAGGTATGGTTTTTTCACTCAGGTACCAAAATGTTTCTAGCCAGGCTGATGTTCTGGTCCGGATTCTGCCCTAGTGTGAAGTGAAAGCAGAGCTGGAAATGAGGTGAGAATCAGATGAGTCAGGAGGTGCATTTCCTGGGTTCCTGGCCCAGGAAGCACACCAGGTACCAGGGAAGCCGTGCCCTTGAGTATTCTTCTGCAAGCCTCTGGGGGATGGAGTCCACAGTGGGACGAGGAAGTCCAGACCTGACGCGGTGAACTCTTAGAATCCTCCCAGTCCTCCTAGCCCTTCTGGTCAGGACTAGGGAGAGAGGCTTAGCCTGCAGGGTCAGGGCGTGGATGGCTGGTGTTCCGTGAGGCTTTTAAAAGTTCCATTCAAGACACTTTGTTAATGGGCTCGCAGAGGATGATGAGATCATGAGATCAACATAATAAAAATCAAGGCTATTTTAACTTTTAAAATATGCTCAACGTTTTGCATATGGCCATTTCTGGAGTGATTCCTATTCGTTGATATTCATCCATCAATGAAAAAGAGATTCCTCTCTTAACCGTATGGTGGTATTTTACTGAGGAAGAATCTATTCCATAGTGGCTCTTACTATAATAAATACCCACTCATTCTATTATTATAGACCAAATTCTAAGTTCCAAAGACATAACTTTCTCAAGTTACAGGCATTACATCATTATTCAAATAGTAATAAACAATGGCTTCTGGCCAGAAAAGAATTTTTTTAAATCAATTGTCTCACTTGTAGTCCAGACTCCACTTGGGAATTGCTTTCAGGGCTTTTCCCTGAATCTGTGGGGCAAAGGCTGCAACTCAAGGAACAAGGTGAACTTTTATCAGTAACTAAATCTGCAAAAGGCAATAAACACTCCTTTCCCAAAGCAATAGATAAATCACACTTGCTGTTCCTCCTCCACCCCTGGGGTCACGTCAGCTAGTGTTTGAGGTTTTGTTTGTTTGTTTACGTATGTATGCATGCATTTATTTATTTGTATTATTGTCTTTACAGGTCTAAGTATATTTTAGTGTTGTGGCCAATAGTTTAACTTATACACTCTACGCTTATAAAGTGCTTTATGATTTTTCCAACTGAGTTCATTTAATAAGCAATTTGATTGTCCCAGCAGCACTTAGAGGTGCTCAGAAATGACATGATTATACCCATTTCATACATGAGTTGACTGTGTCTCAGACATGGTAAGTGAATCACCATACCTACCCGTTACTCTGAGTCAATGCTCTTTCTTCTATTCACCCTGATTGCATTCTTTCCATGGGCTGACTATTCGGGAAACCCCTTGTTTCAGGATGCTGGAATTCCCCTTTATCTTTGTTATAAGTAGGGAGCGAAATCCTCCAGACTTTCATTTAGGGAAGAAGAAGGAAACAAGAAGGTGGCTAGATATCCAGCTTGTCTTCCGGAATCCAGGAGATAAAACATTCAATCTGATTTCCCTCTTTTATTATCCTGTTCTGTGCTGGATGTAATTAGGAATGGTACAAAGATGGAGGGAAATGAACATTAACGGGTTCCTACAGTATTTCAGGGAGAACACTAGATTTATACTTTCTTTACAGTTTCTCGATTAATTTAATCCTCCAGACAATTTATAAATAAGATATTACCTGTTCCCAATTTCCTTTTGGAAATAGTCTTCAGAGATGTTGAACTATTGATCCAAGATTGCACATCAGTAAATGGCAGGCAGGTGGTGACTCAAACTTCATTCACTCTAAATTCATTCTTCCCGGGACACGAGGCTGGACCAGCCTTGCTGCCAGTGACCCCCCCCCCCATTATTTTCAACCCACCTGAAAGCTCTGTTCCCTATGGCACAGTAAAAGATAACTAAGAAACTTAGAACAACCCCTTTAGTAGAGGAGACTGGAAAGATAAGCATTTTACTTATTTTAAATCTCTGAGCTCCTTGGAAATGGGTTATCAAAGTATTGTCCTTAATCTATTATTTGGATTTTTAATGAGATTCTAAATAGGGATAAGGAAAATGTTAATGTTTCCCTACCTGAAAACTTACAGTTTTCTACTTTATGTGCCACTGGCATAACCTCTCCAATACTCACGTCTGCCTTGGAAATGTTATTTGACAAGAGATCTTTACGGACAGAGCAGCTGAGGAAAATGTCTGCATCCAGTGGTGACATATTAGGTCCCTGGGCTGAGTCTGCCACTGAAAAGAGCTAAAAATATTGGATAAAACGTCAGAGTAGAAGAGGGTAAGGAGAAAGGAAATAAAAAAGAGAAGATAACAGAAAAGAGGAAGAGAAAAGGTGAAATGAAAAGAGAACTGGCAAATATTTTGAGGCAAAAAACTTTAAAATTATTAAATAATTAGATAGTCGTAATTAGATATCCCTCTTACCCCAAAACAAAGGAAAGAAAATAAAGATCTCCTCTAAAAACAAACAATGTGAACTTGGCTGTCCGGATCCCACGTTGAGTCTGTGTTGCTGATCCTTATATAAGTTTTCAAAACAAAAGATTTGTGAAACACGTTCTAGAATTCCTTCCTAAAAAGTATTGATTTATTTAACTTGTTATTGGGGAACATTTCAAAGATAATACAAGGATAGTACAAGGATACACCTCATGTCATGGACCCTCCTGGATCTATCACTCAACTTCAGAGATAGCAAGTCATGGCCAGTTTTGCTTCATATAAACCCCTACTCTCTCTTCCCCAGATACTCTGAAGCAATTCCTGACGCCAAGGCAACTGCAGTCAATGCTTTCCTCTAAAGATAAGAAGTTTTACAAAATATAACCTCAACACCTTTCTCCCACCTAAAATTTTATAATAATTCCTCGTATCATCAAATATCCAGTTGGCACTCACCCCAGCAGTCTCAAAAGTTTTTAAACATTTCATTTTTACACGTGAGGGCTGTAGGCTGATTTTTCAATCATTGGTTACGATATAAACAACATTCCTTTCGTTAATCATCTTCACTCTGTGGTTCCAGCGACACTCACAGGAAATAGTTTGGTCAATACAGACGGATCACAGCCCACAGGTGAGCTTTGAGAAGGAGGGTAGGTTATCATCAGAAGACCATGCCAACTCAACCTCACAGCTCGTTTATGAAGCAATATGTGTACTTGTGCATAAACCCAGCTTCCTCCCAGTCAACTGCCCTATGCTTACCAATTGGATTTTGAGACATTAACCTCCTCTTGAAAATAAACACCCTTAATCTATTTACAGGCTGCTTGGTAGCATTTACATGTATTCCTCCACTTACAACACATGCAAATAGCTGTATCATTTCAGACTGTTTATGGCACTTTTGTACCAACAGTTTATGGTCGTTCTAGATGGAATGGAACTGTGCAAAACTATTATGTCTGAACTTGAATCACAGGATATGATTCAACAGGGATAAGGAAATAACAGGAACTGTTTGGATGAGCTCCTGTAAAAACACTCAGCAATGGCTTTCTCTTTTTCTTTTTTTTTAATAAATAATCCTAAAATTCTAAAATCCTAAAATCTTCTGATTTTACTAGAGATACCTGTAATAATGATGATGATGATGATGATAATATTAAAATTTGAAATCAAGGTGAACCTGGAAGTAAGCTTATGGTAAGTTGTGCTCCATAAACCATGGCCTTTGGGAGTTAGTAACAGTTGGCTAAATACTCCTAAAATTCAAGCAAACAAGACCCATTGGCAAATATAAATTAGGAAAGTTACTGAAGCAATTCATGAGAAAGATAAATAGAGAAAAATTCATGGAAGCAGACAAATACCATTATCCTTAACTCTGCTTGGGATTTACCCACAAAATATCCATCTGTTACTCCTCAAACATACTCAGGTATGTAAGATGGAGAAGAATCTGCTTATCTGAGAGCTGGGCTGTGTCCACACTACTGAATAAAAGCCTGTCTCCTTCCATCCTTCCCACACCTCACAAGCTCTTGGGTATAAACTATTTGGTGGGCTTGGTCTCAATTTAAAGGCAGGAAGCACTTCGTAGGCATTTGAGCAACAAAGCGATAATTTTCATTTTAAGCTGTTATGGAACTGAAATATTAATATGAAGCCCATTAAGAGAAGTTGGAGTGGATTCTGGAGATCATTGAGAGTGGGCAATTCAAGTGACCTCCCTTGGAGGTGCTTCAAAATCCATGACTAGTTACTTATTCAAAGTTTCAATTAAATGGGCTATCATTCTGAACTTCTACTGATTCAGATTCTCCAAAATGGAAACCTGAATATGTAAAATTAAAATATTATACAATATATGAAATACACACATTGGTCAGATTTTCCCAGCCATGAACTGATTTAAATTAGTTTTTTAAAAAAATATTCTCTTTAAAGAAACTTTCAAAATGAATGAATCCTTTCCCCCAAGAAATCACATAAAAGAAATTGTGGCAAATGATATTTGAAAAGAAAATTTTAAATTATATCGCACTGAAAGTCAGACATTTCTTTTGAATTACTTTAGGTAAAGGATAGATTTGTGGATTTTTAGTATTTTACATCATTTTAATGTAATTTAAAATTTATAGACAGTAAAATCCACTCTTCTTTTGTGTACAGTTTTATAGTTTTTGGCAAATGTATAGAGTTGTGTAATCATCATCATAATCAAGTTATAAAAGAGTTCCTCATCCCCCAGAAAAACTTCCTAGTAGTGACATTTTTAGTCAGACCCTCTGCCCACTTGTCCCTATAATTGTGTTTTCTAGAGTGAGACATAAATAGAATCATACATAGCCTTTTGGGTCTTGCTTCTGTGTTTTAACATAATGAATTTCAGATCCATGCAGGCTGATCAAAGTCTCAGTAGTTCATTCTTTCTTGTTGCTGAGTAGTATTCCATTTTATGGAAACATAGTTCATTTATCCATACGCTAGTTGAGGGATTTTTTTTTCCCACACAATTTGTTGAAAAGACTGTTCTTTGCCTATTGACGTGCTTCGTCACCCTTGCAGAAATTCAATTTACAATAAATGCAAAAGCGTATTTCTAGAGTCTCAATTCTATTACATTGAACTATATATCCAGCCATGACACTATCACACTGTCTTTGGTACTGTAGTCTTGCAGAAAATTTTGAAATTGGAAAGTGTGAGTCTTCCGAATTTTTTCTTTTTAAAGATAGTTTTGGTTATTCTGCATCCTTTGCATTCTTATGTGAAATTTAGGATCAACTTTTTAATTTGTGTATAGAAGCCAGCTGGGATTTCCATAGGGCTTGCACTGAATCACTAGACCAATTTGGAGATTTTTGCCTTCTTAACAGTATTAAGTCTACCTACCCATGGGATGTGCTTCCATTTAATGTCTTCCTTCATTAAAAAATATGTGTAGGGCTTCCCTGGTGGCGCAGTGGTTGAGAATCTGCCTGCCAATGCAGGGCACACGGGTTCGAGCCCTGGTCTGGGAGGATCCCAAATGCCGCGGAGCAACTGGGCCCGTGAGCCACAACTGCTGAGCCTGCGCGTCTGGAGCTTGTGCTCCGCAACAGGAGACGCCGCAACAGTAAGAGGCCCGCGCACCGTGATGACGAGTGGCCCCCGCTCGCCCCAACTAGAGAAAGCCCTCGCACAGAGACGAAGACCCAACACAGCCAAAAATAAATAAATAAATAAATAAATAAATAAATAAATAAATAAATAAGTTTTCATTTAAAAAAATAAAAACAATGTGTAGTTCTCAGTGCATATGTCATAATTATTTTATTAAATTTATTCTAATTATTTTATCCTTTTGAGTACTATTGTAAATAGGGTAATTTTATTAAATTTTAGAATTGTTAATTGCTAGTGTATAGAAGTTCAATTAATTTTTATATATTGATCCTATGCTTTCACTTTACTGAAATTATTTATTAGTTATAATTTTTTTTGTAGATTCCTCAGGATTTTTTTATACAAGATTATGAAATTTACAAATAGAGGTAAGGATCCAATAAAGTGTAAGGATCCAATAAACATGTGTGTGTATGTATGTGTGTCTCAATCACCCACCACAGTAATTCTAACACTAATAACAGTGTAATTTCCCAGAAATTACAGTACTTCTTTTTCTTTTTCCTATGGTGCCTATTAATTTTACCCATTGGAATCATTTATTTCAGGGCTAACCAACCTGATGTGGGTTAAGCCCTCTAGAAAATAGACTTAGTCCAAGATAAAAAAGGAGCATTAATTCTTTTCCACTACAGGATAAATCCAACATGGTTGACCAAGCTGAAATAAAAAGAACAGACAATGGACTGGTTCAGAAAAGAATTGATTTTTGATGTTTATTCTATGTGTAATCTGATCACTCATCCATATCCCAGTAATATCAATATTATGACAGCTTTCAGACATGTCCTCAGAGTAGGAAGAATTATTGGGAAAGGAGGAAGTATGTGTAAACTATCAATTTGGTTTGCTTCCGAGATAAGGAAAAATATGGAATAACATATTTTAATTCTCTAAAAGACTGAAATGACCTCTTGCTTCATTTTTCTTTCCTTTGCATCTCAAACTTAAATTCCAGGAAAGCCCCTGCTAGTGATTTTATCTGAATTCCAATTAACCTCTAGTGATGGCAAAAAAATCCAATGAATTGGTTAGCATGTGGTGATATGTTCAGCCTGAGTTTTGAATATCATAATGTTTTCCGCTATATTTCATATCTTCAACTCTAACTTTAAAAAGTGATGATGCCGTAACAATTCCAATTTTCCCCTAAACAGAGAAACTTTTTTCTTACTTTTTCTTGGTAGTTAGAAGAATACAAAAGATGATACATTGTTTGATCTGTTTAGGCTACTCTAATATAAAAAAAGTACATTTTCTTGTAAGTTGTAGAATATTTAGAGATAACGAATAGTCACTATTTTAGTAAATGTATCAAATAAATATTGATTCCTCAACTCCTCTCATTTATTTCTTTTATGACTTTCCCTCTCTTGACTTGTTGGCATCATGCATACCATAAAATGTGTTCGTTTCAAAAATAAATTCCACAGTGTAAATACTGAAATCAACAAGCTTATAATTTTCCTTGTAAAAGCATTATACAATTCACAAGCTTTCTGTAGTAATGGTAACAACCACAAAAAAGCATCAAGCTCTTTTCCATTGTTTTTTAAATTCAAGTCACAGAGACATTACTCAAATATTGGAACAACAAAGACAATGTGTTGGCTGAAATCTGGACATCTTGACAGCAGGATGGTCCCTGATCAGCTTCTTCTTTGCCCATTTTATTCTCCTTTAGACTCTGCTCCACATCCCAGCAAAAATGTTCCCAGCTGCTCCACACGACCCAAACCCTGGCAATCACTGTCTCAGATGGAGACTAATTTTCTCCTGTACAGTGTCCATAATAAACCTCAAATATATTGGTTTCTAAACTCATGTTTTCACTTCTGGACCATGGAAGGGAAAACTTATCATGAGTTTGAGCTACACCCACCCTGTGTTCAGTAAACTTGGCTGCCCTAGATCAGAGAAGGATTTCTCAAATCAAAGGGAGTCAAAGAGGCAAAGGATGCCAGGCAAAAAACATTTGATGAAATTTTAGAAGCAAAATAATTTTGAAAAATACTCCATTCTAACCATCTTATTTAATAGATGAGAAAACTGAGGTGCCTGGAGAGTTCTTTGACTTTGTAAATAGTGACCCCAGCAAGAAGAATACTGTTCTTTCTATTGATCATTCTAAAACCCTGAAAATACATCTGAAAATAGTAAAGATGGGGCATTTTAAAAGGAAAGAAAGTTAATTGTATTAATTATCCATTTGGCTTATACTTACATTCCTCTACTCGATGCTTTTTTCTACCTTTTATATTCACCCTGACATAAGCTTATATAGGTTAATCTATATATTTATATGTATATATGTGTGCATGTAAAGGTATGTATTATGTATGTGTATATATAGAGATAGATAGATTAATCTATATGGTGATTCACCTCTTTAATGCCATCATAGATAAAGCAATTATTAAAATTTGCACCCATAACTTAAAATTAATTGCCCTTACTAGCAAATAGATTATTTTCCTTGTCTAAATTACTTTCCAGCAATATGCACATACCTACAGAAACATCTCTCAAAGGAAGAATGAGCTCAATCAAGTTCCTGATCACCAACTCCGAACCCCTCCTGCCCTGCCATTTGTGCAAAGATAGATTTGTATTATCTGCATGGATCCGCTAGTAGGTCTGGAAGATCCATGCACAGAATTTCCAATTTCCCATATGACTGCTACCCTTCAGCGCTAACCCTTTGGCTATGTGGACTGACAGAGGCTCATAACACATCATTCAGTCGGCCTTTGGTCTCTGCCGAACCAGCCCTTTGTCACCGAATCCACTGGAGTGCAGAGGAAGACACGGTCATTATCCCAAACTCTGAAGAAGTAAGCCAAGAGCATTTCAAATAACTGAACAATTTTCCAGAACAATCCTCGATCCTTTCAAGCCCAGACCCCCAATGAAGAGACAAATAACATTCCAAGACATGTGTCAGTATCTTATCTGTGTGCACACAGAGACATAGAAACTTCTAGCTCTGAAAGGATCTTCCAGATGTCAAATGAACATGCTGACAGCCCAATGGCATCATCCGATTTTGTTGTCACAAACCTATACAGTTTTCATACCCAATAATATAAACGTGTGTGTACAAACACATGAGCACATATGTAAGTACATTTACATATGCATACATGTATAGTTTATATATGCACATGGCAAAATGTATAAATATGATATCTATCCAAAGCTGCTTGTTCTCTTTGGAGGACCCAGCAACAGACAGCAAAGTTGTGATGTCTTCCTGACTCTGTATTTCCCATCATTCCACAGGGCATCTGCCCATCTGACAGTGAATCAGCATTCTTGCCTCAGTGGCCAGGTAGGGCAGGGTCACCTGCAAAATTAGAGAACTAAAGGAAAGAAGTCACAGTCAGAATGACAGCAACTGAAGTCCTTCTTAAGAGCATGTGAGGTCTCTCACCTCTCCATTTGTTTCCTGTTTAATATGTGGTTTGGACATTTTGAGGAAGAAATCTAATTTCAAAGTTGTCTAAATATGTTTAATGACAAATATCATGCTGTTTGAAAGCACATTACTCTGAGTGACATATGTCTTCTGCACTACTTACTCGTAAGCCCAGATCTTTTTTCTGTAACAATTTTCTTTCAGCAGGAAATATTTTGCTATTTCTGAATAGCTAGCAGTTATATACTATGGAAGCTATGTACTACAGAAACTACATACTCTAGAAACTATATCATAAGTTTTGGCCCTGTGAATTTATGCAAAATTAATGACTGACATAAAATAGATAAGCAACAGGGATTTATTGTATAGCACAGGGAACTATATTCAATATCTTGTAATAACCTAAAATGGTAAATAATCTGAAAAATATATATATAATAAACCACTACATGTAAGTAAATTGTTTCCATGGGTTTTGTGAGCATTTATAACCAAATTATTGACTCTGAGGAAGGGGTTAGGGGGATCCCCAATTTGTAGCCAACTCAAAATTGTGGGTACCTTGGGGACCCACTACTTGAGACTGGCATCTGAAGTAGGGGCAACTTTGTGGGACTGAGCCCTAACCTGTGGGGTCTGCACTGACTCTGGGTAGTTGGTATCAGAATTGAATTCAATTGCAGGACACCCCGTTGGTGTCTGCAGAGAATCGGAGGACTGCTTGACGTGGAAACCCCACACAGTTGGTGACAGAAGTGTTGTGAGTAGAGAATGTTTTCCTTTAGCAGGAAAATGAATTTTTCAACCTTCAGTGAATGCAAAGCTGCCCGGCAACGCTGATTAGAGTCCCTAAGAGCGAGGAGACAATGTAGGATGTTACTGGGCAGCCTCAGCGCGGCTCAGGGGTCCCTGGGACTGGACCCTCTCTACACCCCTGTCTCAGCATCCTCCGCTCCCCACTTCCTCTGTGCCCTCTCTACTCCACCCTGGACTCTCTGTTCTTCTTCAACCCTTCAGAATCAGCCCAGTCTCAGAGCCTCTGCCTGGTGGTGGTCTCTGCCTCGAATCCTCTCCCCACTGGACGTGTTCAGTACTCACACCCTTGCTTCTTTCAGGGTTGGCAGAAACTTGACCTCCGTAGAGAACACTACCTCCCTCTAGAAAACAGAAAATGGCTCCTCTGCCCTCAATTGCTGTCATCTCTCCCCACTTCATTTTCTTCCATTGCACTTGTTGAAACCTGACCATACATTTTATATCCAATGTTTATATCTTTATTCCTCCTTCACCCCCTCTACCTCTCACGCTCATGAAACCTTTGAGTTCAGACATTCTGTGTTTCCAACGATCTTTCTGCACATTGTCTGCCACATCCTGGGCTCTCAAAAATATTTGTTGAATGAATGAACTGCAGGCAAGTGGAAATCTTAAAACACATCCATGGTGTGGTGTGTATTTTCCCAAAGTATTTTAAAAAATGCTCAAGATCGGAAAACTAAGCAAACGATGCTTTTGGCATTTGCCTTTCTCATGGTGAGATGCTTAATTGAAATCTGTGATAAGTACAGCAAATCGAACCTTTTGAGAACTTCAGCTGGTTTGTTCTGGGTGTGTGTTGTTCTCTCAGTGATGCTACATCAAATTCAGCCATGAATCTGAAAGAACATTAAATCATATTCTACAACAGAATGTTCTGTTGTTGATGTTGTTAAATCCATGAAGATGATTTTTAAATTGTATCGATCTACTATGGATATCAAAACCCATTTTTTAATATTTGCTCTGCTCTTCAAGACTGACTTTCCCTAGAATTTCTAAGTCTCTCTACATGCGGTGTCATTTTTAGTCCTTCCCTTTAGTTGGCTTAACCATCAGAGGTTATTCTTCCAATGAAAAAAAATCACTCGATAAGGATTTCTGTGAAATATTCCTCAGCACCCTCTGAATAGTCACAGCTGGCTCTGACTCCCAATTCCCGGTCTTTTGTTTTCCTACTTTTTTTATGGAACTGTAAAAAAATCTAGCCCATCTAGAGATGTTAGTGCTTACACTAAAAGAATATAAAATGTCTTTATGGAATGCCAGGAAATCCTAAAATTAAAATTATATTATTCTATTCATTCATTCATTCACTCCAAAAATATTTATCGTGTCTCTGACATGAGTCACGCTCTATGACAAGTGCCGATGCTTAAAGATGGATGAGATGCAATCGCTATTATCGCTATTATCAATCGCAAGCGATTGTCTGAATGTGGGTGGCACTCTGTCCTAATTTTCCTTTCCTGTAATGATGCAGGCAGAACAGGTTCAGAGACACAGCCGACATTAAATCTGCCTGAATTCCCCTTTTTGAGAACCCCTCAACCAAGAGCTTACTTCTCTCATGTTGCCTCACTGTAACTTTGGAATTTCTCTTTTTTTTCCCTGCACATTATTGACCTACACTTTTTCAAAGGCCCCCAGAACCCTTCTTTCAGCCATGTTGTAAGGGCACAAAGCAATCCAATAACTCTTTCACGTAGGGTCAGGGTCAAAGATGATTGTGTTGAACCTCCGTGGGTATGATCATTAGGACGGACCTCCTACAGTAGTGTGCTGAGCCCCAAGTGGTCCATTTTTAGGGATGGAAAATTGGGGGCTTCTGGAAGACTGTCAAATAAAATAATTTCATATGAGAAGAGCCCCATCCTAAACACAGTTTATCCCTAAGCTCCATAGTGGTAATCTTTCTTTATGAACCAAAGAATTATTTTCTCATTGAACACCTGAGATAAATGAAGGGTATTGTGTTCTTAACAGTTATTCTTAAAGATATTAACACCCCCCCCCCATATCTTATATGCATTGGTGTTTTCTCCTCTCTTCAAAAGCATCATACAAAGTCTCTCTTCAGTTTCCAAAAGGGAGAAAGATTACAAGACTGAAGTGCATTAACAATAAACAAAAACATAAGAATACATAAGTGGTTTCCCTGCTAAGGCCAAATCCACATGGGATAAATAAGAGATTAAGGCTTTCAAAAAGAATATCCATGGCTTCTTATTTTCAAAAAAGGGAGCTGCATGGATAAAGAAGATGTGGCACATATATACAATGGAATATTACTCAGCCATAAAAAGAAACAAAATTGAGTTATTTGTAGTGAGGTAGATGGACCTAGAGACTGTCATACAGAGTGAAGTAAGTCAGAAAGAGAAAAACAAATACCGTATGCTAACACATATATATGAAATCTAAAAAAAATGGTTCTGAAGAACCTAGGGGCAGGACAGGAATAAAGACACAGACATAGAGAATGGATTTGAGGATATGGGGAGGGGGAAGGGAAGCTGGGACGAAGTAAGAGAGTAGCATTGACATATATACACTACCAAATGTAAAATAGATAGTTAGTTGGAAGCAGCTGCATAGCACAGGGAGATCAGCTCGGTGCTTTGTGACCACCTAGAGGGGTGGGTTAGGGAGGGTGGGAGGGAGACGCAAGAGGGAGGAGATATGGGGATATATGTATATGTATAGCTGATTTACTTTGTTATAAAGCAGAAACTAACACACCATTGTAAAGCAGTTATACTCCAATAAAGATGTTAAAGAAAAAAAAAAGGGCGCTGCATAGGAAGCTTACTCTATAGGTGAGTGTATAGCTAGACTCTTATTATAAGTAGGATAATCAGGAAGGGGTGGAGGAGAGGGTGGGGACACTAGAAAACCCCAGTGTGCTTCATCTTTACCACTTCCTCTAGGTGAGACTGAAAATGCATTCCTCTACCTCAGCTATGCCCCAGGAAGTCGTGACACCATGATGTAAGTACCCTTCACGCTTCAGTGTGAATTAAAGGGCTGATTAAAACTTTAACAAAAGGAAGATTCAGTATAAGGACACAGGTTATTGGAGGGAAGGATATCCCTTTAATACAGGATCTAAGAATATAACAATAAAGAACATTCAAGAAAAAACACTCAAAAACATTGCTTCAGACTCATCTAGCGAGTTTGGACAACAACTCAACAAATATATTAAATGGTGAATGGCGCAATTCTAATGCCTTACTCACACAGAAGCTGAGATGACCCACATTTATATTCTCGTACTGCATTATCAAAGCGATAAAAACATTCTCCTTGTGCTGTCAAAGTATTAGTGCTTAAGTTCAAAATGGGCTAATGCCCACCAGTCCTTTGAAGTACATCAGCCGAATGATGATTACTACCTTAACACAGACGATATACATTTTAGCACACATTATTCAGCTAAAATGATATTTAATCCTCATGCATTCTGATGATGATCTGATAAAAGTTTAATGGTCCATTAGAATAGATAGGTCAGATTTATTCCTACACATATCCAAGCAAGCCTTGGTTGAACCAGTCTGGCCTTTATCTTTTGGGGACCTGTAAAGTTTTCCATTACTTACGTTATTATTTCTGTGTTTTTGTGGTTATCAGAGAAAAGCAGTTTCCATTGGAATTTATTATTTGTGTTTGTTGTTGGCTTTAAAAATATTTTATTTATTCACATAAGGTACAGACAGATAAATGTTTGGCTGTTGAACTGTAATTATTCACCAACTCTTTTTTTTTTTTTTTTTATTAACCCATTAACTTTAATTAATTAATTAATTTATTTATTTTATTTGTGGCTGTGTTGGGTCTTCGTTTCTGTGCGAGGGCTTTCTCTAGTTGCGGCAAGCGGGGGCCACTCTTCATCGCGGTGCGCGGGCCTCTCACTCTCGCCGCCTCTCTTGTTGCGGAGCACAGGCTCCAGACGCGCAGGCTCAGTAGTTGTGGTGCACGGGCCCAGTCGCTCCGCGGCATGTGGGATCTTCCCAGACCAGGGCTCGAACCCGTGTCCCCTGCATTGGCAGGCAGACTCTCAACCACTGCGCCACCTGGGAAGCCCTCACCAACTCTTCTAATAAAGTTTGACTGCTCATATTAAAATGTCATTTCACTTTACCGTTGTTTAAGTGGATATAAAACAAACATTGCTTTATACTCAGACATTTTCTTTCATGAATCAGTCCAAAGTTATCTCAATTCCCCCTTGACTGTTCTTACATCCTTCCTTCCCTAAAACAAATATTTTAAAAAGCTTTCTGAAATTTTTATTACCATCATGATCTAAATAACTAAAAATGAAATTATCCCCTAAGCACTGCCTGACATTGAACAAGTCTAACCCACACCAACTATTTCTTTATGACCTGTCCTGTGCTGGACATGGGAATTACAATGATGGCAACGTGGCCTGGCACTAGGGGAAATTGCAGCTCATCTGTCAATTATTTGTTTTGTTGTTGTTGTTGTTGTTTGGGTGATTTCTGTGGGTGCATATGACAACAGCTTTTCAATAATGTGTAGTACGGACTACGTGAAGGCAACATGCCGAGGGTAGAGATAGGTATGAGGAACGCGCATTGCATTTCAGACTTTATTCTTCTTCCCTTACACCAGCCAATGTGGCTTAGGGGATATTTTATTTTACCAGGTAAAATTAGAAGCAGTTGCAAACTTGCTCATGTTATGCATATCCTCAGCATCAACTTGTCAGATCTGAAAAAAACCTGAGAGACATAATCAATTAAACTGATGTTCATTTCTCATAATTAACCCATCACATTAAAAAAATAGGTAAGACATATTTTTGGCCTGGATTAGCCATGTATTTACTACGGTTTTTTCCATTTCTTTTTGGACTCATAATACTCTTAGTACCTTTATCTCTAAAATACAATGTGTTGATTTTTTTTTTTTTAATTCTGGACATGAAATGCAGAAATAACACATGTATTCATCTCTGTACTTCTGCCAAACTTCCATATCCCTGTTCAATGCTGTTCATTATTTTCTACCTTACCATGATGTTAATTTTACAGGCATATTTTTATCACGTTTCTTGAGAAAAGGTCAATGTTGGATCAGCTGGGACCCTTCTATCACAAAGAGCATAGCATATAGTCAATAAATGCTAAATATATAAATATATATTAAGAACTTTTTTCTTTAATAAAAACTATGTACTTGACTCTGAATGTGTTAACAAATATAAAATTCAAATAGGAAGCTTAATAATGACATTCTTCAAAGTCTTGCTATTGAGTCCATAAACAAGGAATTCGTCAGAAGATGTAAATTATGACAGGTCCTGAGATACCAACTCAGAAACTCTCTTTCTCTGAAAAGATTTTCCCGTGGAAATCCAGAGACTGCATTATCCACATGAATTACTTAAAGGCAAAATCCTACTCACTAGAGATGGACTTAATTATCCCTCTGATAATTGTGACGTGTGGTCACTACGCACATCCTGATAATGTTTAAAAAATTAATGCAAGTGACCTATAAGTCTTTAAATAGAGAGAATTAAATTTCTAAAGGAAAACCATATAAAACATAAGAGTTTTGAAATAGTTAACAGCATATATTCGCTTCTCTTTAAAAAAAATCAAACTCGAAAAGAAGATAAGGAACTCCTAAATGTTTTAGTTCAGATATTTTAGGGGAGAAAAATTTCGTAAATTAAGTGAAAATTCACATAATATTTTTGATGCCTTTACCTCATAAAAACATTTGGGAGAACCAAAGTAGCTTAAGCTATTTCTTCTTTTGCTACAGGTAAATGAAAGAGCCTTGCATCTGATTTTTATGTAAACCTCTAGCATGTCCTCAAGACACAGTTAGCAATGTGCTTTGAAGTAAGAAGCAGTGGTGGTAATGGGGTGGGTGTAGGATTAAGGGAAGTTGGGAAGGAGGAGAGGGTGGGGAGTATTTGATACTTATGAGGGCATATTTTCTGACAGTCATTGTCATAGATGCCACAGGTGTACTAGCTAATTTAATCCTCCCTACAATCGTGGGGGATAAGTATTTTTATTCTCCTCAATTTACAGATGAGGACATAAGGCTGGGAGGGGTATGACAATTTTATCAGGTCTGATGCCTCGTTCATTACGGCCCAACCTGAACTCCAGTCTCCTCAAGGCTTTTGATTTCCTTTCTCTCTTTCTCAGCTGGTCGTTATACTGAAAAGATAAGGCAAAATAATTTACATTGAGGTAAAGGACTGTCGGCAATACAGTCTTCCTTGGGGTAACTTTTAACCCCAAGGATTAATTTTTAATGATGCATTTGTGTCGAGGCGTTGGGAAGGTATCCTGTTCAGAGGAACTTTCCAAGAATCTGTAACTTCACCATCCACTAGCAGCTGCCCAATTTTAACTATTCATTGGTTGTCAGGCTTTGTATTGTAGGCAGAAAATACTAAAAAAAAATTAAAATTAAATGATAAGACCAAACCAAAAACAGATTTTCTGGCTAATTATCATTTCGGATCTCTTAACTACTCTTACAAACTTTCTCCACATATTTCTCTTCGTATGTGAGCTCTTTAATATTTGGTGACAATGATGACACTGCTAAGTGAAAGATTTATATCAGGTAAATATAAATATATGCATTGCCTTACTTTTATTGCCCAGATCCATAAAATTTCCTTGTGATAAGTCAAAATGTTGAATTTCATTAAATTTAATTTTTAGCCCTCTCCTTCCCCAGTTCCATCATTTTTATTCAGATTTTTTACTAAATAAGATAATATTGAAGAGTAAACAAAATTTCTTATTTCTTTTTGTGATAAAGCCATTTAATTCCAGGTGATTAAACAAAATATGAGCTGTTAAAATATTTCATACTTAATGGAACTTGGGGTGGGTATTTACATGTATTTATGATATTCACATAAGGAAATAGAAAAATAAGAGATTGTAATTTCTTGGTTACTAGAATTCAACAGTTTTCTTCTTTTATTGGACAAATCTTTTGGTAAAAATATAAATATAAATGTAAATAAAAAAAAAAAAATATATATATATATATACAGATGGCCTAGCCTAACTAGAAAGAAAGCTCCATGCATTAAGTTTTGGGGAGGGTGTGTTAAATATGAAATGTGATTCTACTGATTTCTCCTTCTTTACTTACTGGGGGGAGTGGGTAAGGGGTAAGCTAGAATTCAAAATTATAATCAGCATAAGAGCTTCAATCTGCAAGTTATCTTTTAGTTCTAAAATATAAGAAAAATTTTAAAAAAGAATTATGACTTTCACATAAGAACAATGAGTTCAAGTTAGAGTAGGTAGCTTTTTCAAATAATTCTGGGCTGATTTTACTCTTTTAGAACAATTTTTAGGTGCATTTGTGAAATTCTTTGAAAATCTACTTAAGAATTTTGATGCAAACATCATAAAAATACATCATTTATTTGTCTTCTCTTTTTTCCTTCATTATAGTATATATATATATATATATATATTTTTTTTTTTTTCAGAGAGCTTGCTATAGACTGAATGTTTCTGTGCCCTCAAAATTCATCTTGAAGCCCTCATTCCCAGTATAATGGTATTTGGAGTTGGGGCTTTTGGGAGGCAATTGGATTTAGATGAAAATGAGGGTAGAGTCCCCATGGTGGGATTGGTGCCCTTTTAAGGAGATGAAGGGACCAGAGATCTCTCTCTCCACCATGTAAAGATACAGGAAGAAGGCATCCCTCTTGCAAACCAGGAAGGGGGCCCTCAATAAGAACTGAATCAGCTGGCACTTTGATCTTGGACTTCACAGCTGTGAAGAAATAAATGTTTGTTGTTTAAGTCACCTAGACTATAATTCTGTTATATGGGCATTCTTTTTTTTGGTGGGGATACTCTTTAATCCAGTAAAGTCCACTTCCTGGCACCCCAAAATTCAAGTCCTCCATGTGCAAAATACACTCACTCCATCCCACCCAAAGTCTTAAATCATTCCAGCATTCAGTTCTAAATCCAAAACCTCATCTAAATAGTATCCACTCAAAAAAAGTTCCAAATTTCATTATCTAAACTATCTAAATCAGGTATGGGTGAGATTTGCTATGAGTCATTCTGGGTCAAAATTTCTTTCCACCCACAGAGCTGTGAAACTAGAAAACAAATGATCTGTTTCCAAAATACAATGGTGGGACAGGCATATGATAGACATTCCTATTTCTAAAGGGATAAAATGGAGTAAATAAAGGGGTTACTGGTCTAGAGCAAGTTCTCAACTCATCAAGACAAGTTCCATTAGGTTATAAGGCAAAGACTAATCCTCTGTGGCTTAATGTTCTGTCCTCTGAGGCCTCCCAGGATAGCAGCTCTGCCTTCTCTGGACTTTGGATCCACGGCTCTGCCCTTGGAGTGGTTCATCCTTCATTTCATCCCATATCTGTTCCTCTCAGTCCAGGCTGGCTGTGTTTCTGCTGCTATAAAGTTCTCAAAAACCTTGTGAGTCTCCTATTGATGTCAAAGGGATCCACACCTATAAACACGAGCATTCTACACTGATTCTCCCTGGATAACCCATCTCTATTCCTGACTTCTGCTGAGAAGCGTGTTTGAATCTGTGAGTCACACATCTAGTCTCTTTAACAAATGGTTTTCCAGTCACACCCTTGGCCCTGGTTCCAGAGCACATTATCTGGAAAGAGTGAGAATTTTCCAAATCATCAAATGCTGGTTCCTTTTTGCCTAACAGTTCACTGCTCAATTGATGTCTTCTAGCATTTTACTACAAACAGAAAGGAGAAACAAGTTCACATCTTCCAGTCTCACTTGGAAATATCAGCTAAATATCCAAGTTCATTAATTACAAGTTCTACTTTTCACCCATTGGTAGAAAACAATATGGCCAAGTTTTCTGCCACTTTATAACAAAGTAGTCTTTCTTCCAGGGTCCAATAACATATTCTCTATGTCCATCTGAGACCTCTGTTCCTGTCTGTTCTTTCTATTTCCTCTTCCTTGTGGTGGTTTTTTCCTATGCTGTAATTTTTTAAAGTTCATCTTCAGTTGCTTTTGTTGTTCAATACATCTTGTGTTGTAGAATATACGATTTGATTTTTTAATTCTTATATCTGTTTAGTGCTTTATTTGATTACATTTTCCATTGTTTGCTGATTGTATACAATAGTACAATTGATGTGTGATCTTTTTAAATTAAATTTTGAGTTTTAGTAGTTGTTTAGTAGATTCCCTAGAATACTTTGTGCAAACATTCATGTCATTTTCCCCATTTTCCTTCATTCCTTCCTGACGATTTAAATGTCTACTCCTTGTATCATTTTTCTTCAGCCTGAAGAATTTACTTTAGCATTTCTTTCTTAAGTGCAAGTCATTAGCGACACAGAGTCCTTGTATTCTTTTGTCTGAGATTGTCTTTATTTCAGCTTCATTTTTGATGAATATGTTTGTTGGATGTAGAGTTGTGGTTTGACAGTTTTTTTTTTCTTCAGCACTTTGTTATGTTGTTCTACTTTCTTCTGACTTCCAAAATTTCTGACCAGAAATCAGAAGATATTTGAATCATTTTTTGGCATATAGATATTTTCCCTGGCTTTAAAAAAATATTTTAAAAAACCCAATCAGTGTATACTTATTTCATACACTGCAGTTTTCTATTCTTGAATTTCCTTTTGGGACTTTTTCATAGTTTCTATTTTTTTGATGAAACTTTTTATATTTTTATTTATTGAGAGCATATTTTTCTTTATGACATTGAGAATAGTACATACAGTTAAAATAAAATCCTGTCTACTTATTCCCGTATACATTCATTTGGGAATTGGCTTCTACTGATTGTCTTTTCTCTTAAGAATGGGTTATATTATGGGTCTTTTTTCACCTGTTGGGTGAATTTGTATTGTTTCCTGAATATTCTGAAGGTGCAGAGACTCTGAATTCTGTTGTATTCCTAAATAGAGTGCTGATTTTCTAAATTTTAGCAGGCAATTTTCTTGGGCTCATAAAGATTGTCTCCTTGGTGCAGCTCAAAAGCTGTCCAGTGGTTAAGACTCTGCGCTTCCACTGCAGGGGGCGTGGGTTCTATCCCTGGTCGTGGAACTAAGATCCCACATCCCGCGCGGTGCAGCCAAAAAAAAAAAAAAAAAGTTTGTTTCAAAATTTTGTGTTTGCCCTGTATGTGCATGGTTCAAAATCAGCTAGTAAGTTGGAAAATTCAAAATCAGCTAGTAAATTGGCAAATTCTTTACATAGGATTCTAAGCTCTGCCTCTCTGTTGCTCTTCCTTTTGGAATGTATATTTTTTTCATGCACAGTCTTAAATTAATGGGTAAAAAGATTACACACACAACAGTTTTTTCCAGAAAGTTAAATAAATGGAATCTTTTTTTCTTTTTTTTAACTCTGTACAAAGGACTGGAAAACAAGCTTTCAACAATATATGGTGGCAATGATTAATCCATACTCTGTCCTCTGGTTCTTTAGACCAGAAAAAGTGTGGATTTTCCATCAATGCTTTACTTTGACAGTACTGATTTCAGCCTGCTCTCAGGCTTAAGTCATCAAAAAACAGGAAAATCACCTCATGCCATTCTGTCTTCCAAACAGATTCTCCGCTATAATCTTCCAGCTTTTGTTCAGTTTGTGCTAACTCCAGGCAGTTAAAAAAAATTATCCAAGTATATAACTGTTCTTTTTTTTGTGTGTGTGGGAAAATTGGTCTGGCAGGAGCTTCCCTGGCCACGCCTGAAGTGGAACACATAAAAAGTGATTTCGCATTTTTTTTGGCTGGAGCCACCAATAATTCATCTTCCCCAAATATATTTTCCCTTAATTTATCAACTTGGGATTTCCACCTCCCTTTGATAATATTAGTTTGGTCTATATAGCTGGAAGGTCAAACTAGGATTTAATTTCTTACAAAAAGTATTTTTACTCTGAGTAAATTAGAGTCCCATGCAGATGGCTAGTTCCCTTGTAGTATTTTTGGCCCTGTTTGGGGGAATGTTTCTAGAACTCTTATTATAAGTAGAATTCTTTCAAGAGTCCCAATATTTCGCAAGTATCCATTTGAAGTTCCCAATCTTGTATAAGATAAGACATTGACTATTCTGTTCTCTCCTCATGTGGGCGTTAAAACACCAACCACAATACACACTTTTTCTTTTCATACCAAGGAAATTATCTTACACCTACTAGATATTCGCAATCTTTAAAGACTGAAAGTAATAGAAAATTCTTAAAATAGTTATCAAGGTAACTACCTTACATAAGACACATCTTGATAACAAGCAGGAGAGGTTGCCCCTGTGTGATGAAACCACTTAGAAAGTGATACAATGACCTATTTTCTGAGAATACCAGAGCAAAAAAGTTTCTGGATCCATAGAAAGACAAACCTCAATCACACAGAGTTTATGGATCTTGCAAAAATAATGGGACATGTACAATGTCAGAGTCACTACCCTATGCATGAGTCACTTTCTGAGATAAAGGAAAGGATAAGCCAGGATGCCAACCAAATGTGTATTCTGACTATTTAGTTCATGGGAAAGTGATCATATTACTTGTTGCTTATTTTGATTTTGTTTAAAAAGAACTGAAATATAATTTTTATGTAATAATGAAAAACATCGAATGATATAAATTTGTTTGAAAAATCAAAATCCCTATAAGAAAGTATTGTAACATTAAGAAGAAAGTTATTCTAAGACAATGACTCATGAGAGAGTGTTAAGTGCCATATGCTTAAATGCTGAGAGCATTCCAAGAAAATTTTAGTGGTTTGGAACATTAGTTTTATTACTGGTTTAGTGATATTTTTGAAAATGCAAATATGTAATTAAAATGGCTAAAAGAAATACATTAAAAGAATAAGCAGTTTGGGCATTTATTGTGAACAGACTATATTTTGATAAAAATGCCTATCAGTCTATTACCTGCTTACAAACTCTAACACTCATTTGTGGTTCATGTTTTCCTAATAACATTGCATTCTTTATTGAACTATATTCTGTGGCCTGCAGAGCAATGATTTTGCCCCTGGCTGTTATCTAAAAAAGCAACTAGAAAAATATTATCTATATACTTTAACTTGGAGAAATCCCTTAAACTATTTTAAATTTCATGGAAGTTCAAATAATCAGAAGATGGATTTATCATTATTTTCAAAACCAAAGCCTTTTTTTTTTTTACCCTCTTCCCTATATTCACAGTTTACAAATTTTAAATACATTATATTTTCCAAAGCAAACTGTGGAATTTTATAATACATTTGATTCCACTTTAAATGGATTTTAAGCACAAGATTGTATGAACAATTCAGTTTCTTAAGATCAATAAGCATAACAAAAGACAAAATATGAATTTGAAATATCATAGTGAAATGCACTAGCAAGGAAGTCAAAGATACAAAGAGAATTCTACTGTGAGAAGTAACAAATGCAAGTCATTTGGTTTAAGTGATATCTGGAAGAAGGAGAGAATAGGCCACTCTTAATTGCCCAGTAAATAATTTATCCTGGGGGATAAATTATACATTTACAATTAAACCAGGAGTAGCTTGCTCTGCCTGTAATCAATAGAGTAATGGAGATGACTGCCAAAAATGTAGCTTTCCCAAGGTTAAGAATGGAGCTTGCTTCTTTAGTATATTTCCAGAATAATGCATGTGCTAGCTAGTCAAATTAAGGACTTCACATTTTAAGGCTGTTTTCTCTGATGCTGATGAATTCAGATAAGGAAATTTTTTATCCATTTGAAAAGACATGGCCACAGGCGGTCAGGAGGAATGACAGAGTAAGGACTTCTGAAAATCATCTACGTTCAACGAGAACATTGGCAAAAATGATCAGAATAGACTTTCTCAGATCTCAGGAAATTAATCAAAGACAACAATCCGGGGAGTGTTTATTCAAGAAAAACTGCTTAATCTTGGGAAGAACAGCAAGTTTGGGGGAGTTTTAACATAACTTTTCCCATCTCTCTTCCTCCCCTCCCAGCTCTGTGGTAGCCTTGGAAACAACATGCATCTCAGGGAAAACCAGCAGCCTGGCAGGCACTGATGGTAGAAGCCCAATTCCCAGAGAACCGTCATTATTTTAATTGTCTACCGTTCCCAGAAGACCCCACTTATCAGCCTTGTCTTTCTTTGGCCTGACTCAGAGGCCCTCAGAAAAGCAGCCTTTTTGCAGGGT
Source organism: Balaenoptera ricei (assembly GCF_028023285.1). Lineage (NCBI taxonomy): Eukaryota > Metazoa > Chordata > Mammalia > Artiodactyla > Balaenopteridae > Balaenoptera > Balaenoptera ricei. Next base: position 26,553,841 of record NC_082640.1, read on the forward strand.
ATTTGCTGAAAACAATCTGTGGCAATATTTTAATAATCCAATGGCTCCAGGTGGTGAGTTATCAGTAGGGAAAACAACAGGCAAACCAAAAAGGTGAAAAGGAAAAGCTGGAGGAAAAGAAAAGTTGAGGGAGATTTATAAAGCTCTGACATATCTGGAAGTCCAGAAAGTCACATGCATGCATGGAGCCGTGCTTGTGCTCAGGGCTGTGCTCATGCATAGGGGGAAGACCTAAGCCATAAGCCATGAGCTCTCACCTCTGGCTGACCTTGAAACTCTGCTCAGTTAAAAGTGAAGGATAAGGCAGAATTTCCAAATGCCTGGCTGAGTCTTGAAGGCACACCTGAACACCATAACAGAATCCAGCAGCAAGGACTGGGACACATTGCTTCCAGACATTTAAGGAAATTTCTCTTGAACACTATCTGACCACTAAGCTAACCAAGCAGAGTCTTCAGTGCCACACATGACAAAGAAAGACATCTAGTCTCATGGATTGGAAGACTTAATATTGATAACAAGATGCTTTGCTACCCAGATTGTTCTACATATTCAATGCACTCTCTAACAATATTCCTCTTGGCTTTCATTGCAAAAATTGACATGCTGATACTAAAATTCACATGGAAATGTAAGGAACCACAATAGCCTAAACAATCTTGAAAAGGAGAATAGACTACTTAACCTCAGTTTTGAAACTTTCAAAGCTACAGTAATCAAGAGTGTGTGGTACTGGCATAAGAGTAGACATAGAAATTAATGACATAGAATTGAGGGTTTAGAAATAAACCCTGACACATATGCTCAATCAATTTTTCATAAAGGTAAAGGCAATTCAATGGGAAAAGAATAGTCTTTTAAACAAATAGGGATGGCACAAATGGATATTAGCATCAAAAAGAATGAAGCGGGACTCCTACTTCACACCATATACAAAACGAACTCAAAATGTAAATGTTACAATGATAAAACTCTTAGAAAAAAATTAGGTGTACATCACCATGACTTTGATGCAATATATATATATAAGCAATATATATATATTTTTAGATATAACACCAAAAGCACAAGCAGCAAAAGAAAAATTGGATAAATTGGAATTCATCACAGTTAAACATGTTTGTGCATCAAAGGATACTATCAAGAGAGTGAAAAGACAATCTAGAGAATATGAGAAAATGTTTGGATGTCATATATCTGCTAAGGACTTTTATTCAGGATGCAGGTGGAACTTGCAACTCAACAATAAAAAAACAAATAATAAAAATGGATAAAAGATTTTAATAAGCATTTCTTCATGGAAGACATATAAATGGTCAATAAATACATATAAAGATGCTCCAGGTCATTTGTCATTAGGACAATACTATCAAAATCTCAGTGAGGTACCACAGCACACACATTAGGATGGCTATGGTAAAAAGAACTTGCAAAAACTGTTCCCAAGGTGAGGAAATCAGACCTCACTCGTTGTTGACAACAATGTAAAATGTTGCAGCCACTTTGGAAAACAGTCTGGCAGTCAGTCCAACTGTTAATGTCAAGTTACCATTTGATCCAACAGTTCCACTCCTAGACATATACTCAAGAGAAATGAAAACATATGTTCAAACAAAAACTTGTACATGAATGCTCATAGCAACATTTTAAAAGAATAGTTCCAAAGTGGGAAAAAAAAAATGTCCAGCCAGTAATGAATGGATAAACAAAACATTGTACAATCGTATGCTAGAATATTCTCCAGCCATAAAAATAAATGAAGCTCTGAAATATCTTAAAACATGGCTGCACCTTGCAAAAGTGCTAAGAAAAAGAAACCAGAAACATTAATATAAAGTGTCCAGAAAAGGAAAATCTGCAGAGAGAGAAACTAGATTAATGTTTGCCAGGGACTAAGGGGAGGAGGGAAAGGAGAGTTAGTGCTAATGGGAATGGGATTTTTTTTTTTCTTTTTTCTTTTTTGGTTTGAAAATATTTGGGAAAAACAGAGTGGTGATTGTGACTATACTGCAAACCGCTAGTGTACATTTTATTTTATTTTAATTTTTTAATTAATTAATTAAAAAATTTTTTGGCTGCATTGGGTCTTCACTGCTGCACATGGGCTTTCTCTAGTCGTGGCGAGTGGGGGCTACTCTTTGTTGCAGTGCGCGGGCTTCTCATTGCGGTGGCTTCTCTTGTTGCAGAGCACGGGCTCTAGGCGTGCGGGCTTCAGTAGTTGTGGCACACGGGCTCAGTAGTTGTGGCTCGCAGGCTCTAGAGTGCAGGCTCAGTAGTTGTGGTGCACGAGCTTAGGTGCTCCGCGGCATGTGGGATCTTCCTGGCCCAGGGCTCGAACCCATGTCCCCTGCATTGGCAGGCGGATTCTTAACCACCGTGCCACCAGGGAAGTCCCTAGTGTACATTTTAAAAATGTGAATTTCATGGTATGTTTTAATCTCACCTTAAAAAAAAAGTATAAGAAAAGAAGACATAGCCATGACATGGAGAAACAGACTTTATCACTACATAAATATATATTTACAAAGAATGCTTATGTCTGGAAATGGACATATCTGGACATAGCCTTATTTATTTATTTATTTTTACAGAAACAGTACAAGTACTCATTTCCTATATTTTAAGCAACCTTAATTTTGTAACAAAACCCACAGTGGCATTTATTGTATAATCGTTTGAAAGTTACTGATTTAAGTGAAGCCACTGTACCTTTAACACCCATTTATTTATGTATTAGTCATGAAATCTCACCGGAAGACACTCTAAGCCTTAATTATAACAGGATTTGACATATTTGGGCAATTCTTGATTTACTTTTCATATCACCTCATTTCAGACTTTCGACAACCTTTTCATTTAGACTCAGGAACTTTTGGTCTCATTTTATGTATAAGGAACTCAAGAGAACAGAGTACTTAAGGGTCGTATTTAAGATATAATAAATCAATGATGGAGTCAGCACCAGTCTCCTTATCCCCATTCTTAAATTATTTCCAAACACATGGAAGTGAGTTCTCTCAACTCACACAAAGAAGAGTGTCCTCTAATTTAAACATTTGGTGAGAAAATTTTTCTTACGGACTTAAGAAAAACAAGCCACTATGTAGTTTCATTGTCTTGAATGAAATATTCCTGCAGCTTTATTTTTAAAGCCATCCTTCTTTGAATGGTTTGAAGAAACTTCAGTAGTTATCAGTTCTACACTGTGAAACAGAATGTTCATATCATCATGTTACTCTTTAAAAAGACATTTTGACTCTGGAGGGTTCACAGATGGAAATACATTAACAGGCAGGACAGGAATCTGTTTACAGAAAATACCAAGGCAGATGGCGAAGTCATTGTGAATAAAAATAGGTCTATTTCTCACACAGATTCCTTAACAGAGTCATTTAGAAACCAACAAGGAAACTGAAAACATCCGGTGAAACCTGGCCCAGCAAAATGACACCCTGTCCTGCAGTGACAAACAGGATATTGACAGGGAAATCCATTTCAGCCTGGAGCTATATCTACAGAGGGCTCACAGCAGTTTCTAGTATCGGTCGTTTTTTCTGTGCCACCTAGACTTACTTGGCTGTGTTATTGGAATCTCTGACTGCAGACTGAATGAATGCAGGGTTTGTTTGCTGTGACTGGATCAGCTGACATCATCCAGGGAGCTGAGCTGTGTGAAGGGCCCCAAAGCCCACTCCACCCTGGGTCAGAGATGGAGGATCCCTGGAGACCTGTTCTCATGACTCACGCAGCTGCTATCTGCAAACAGCCTCTAGGGGAAATACCTAGTAAGTGTTTAGTTACCACAGTTACTTTGCCCCTGCCACTCGTGCGTTATTTTGATTTGGACTGAAAAAAACAACAACAACTAAAATGAGAATAAAATGTGACAAAGAATTTGCCCTTTCTCCTGAATATGAGGATCTTTGGAGAGTCACAAACAGCTTCCCTGGGCTGGTCTGAGGATTTTACAGGGAACATAATAATCCAGGAAAGAAACAAAGATAAGAGTCATAGATGTGAAGGAGGAAGAAATAAAAGCCAGGCTAGTTGGGATGGCATGTGGGGTGGTTAATATACTTGTAGTAAAATTGTGTTTATTTGTGCCATTCTTAAACAGGAGGTGTTATAAATGAAGTCAAATGATTTTATCTAAGCTTTTTTTTCGCAAAGGACTGCTTCAGGTTAACTTTTTTTTTTTTTTTAAGATTTTTTTTCACAGCAGTTGTAGGTTCATAGAAAAATTGAGAGGAAGGTACAGAGATTTCCCATAACCACTCTGTAGCCTCCCCAAGCCTCCCCACTATCAACATCTCCTCCAGATGGTACATCTGTTACAATTGATGAACCTACACTGACACGTCATCATTACCCAGAATCCATACTTGACGTTAGGGCTCACTCTTGGTGTTATACATTCTAAAGGTTTAGACAAATGTATAATGACATGTATCCACCATTATAATGTCATACAGAGTAGTTTCACTGCCCTAAAAATCTTCTGTGCTCCAACTATTCCTCCTTACCCCTGATCCTTTTACTGTCTCCATAGTTTTGTCTTTTCCAGAATGTCATAGAGTTGGAATCACACACATGTAGCCTTTTCAGATTGGCTTCTCAGGTTATCCTTTTGAAGTTTTCAGTTATTAAAACTCTTGTGTGAAAAACTCAGGAAATATTGCTATGAAAATATAATTATGAGACTTTCCATACTTTAGCACTTTATTATTGTTAAACTACATTTTGTCTGGATAACACGTTTTTGAAAGCCATAGGGGTTGTTACAGAAAACTACACACATGAACAATGTGCATCTATTTGAGTGCATCAGTATGTCCACACGTGGATCCATGGAGAGAAACTGAGAATGAGTTAAGGAAGGGGATGGGGTGCGAAATCGCTCCCCAGTACCTCAAATTTCAAGACTTTACCTAGACTGGGTCCTGGCACAGCTGTGCCCTCCTCACCAACTCTATTCTCAGAGCAGTACACACTTCAGTTTGCTTTATGTGCTGGTGTTCAAAGACGCTAAAGCACGTTGGCAAACAAAGTGAACATGAGAGAGAATCTCCACGTCAGCCAGAGACATAAGAGGGATGGAGCTGTTTAGCTGAAAATAGGACCCTTGGCACAAGCAGGGGCAGGACTGGGGGAAAGTGAGCTGGAAACCACATTAAGGGAAGGAACATTTAGCAGGTTGCATTGTTCCCAGTCAGAGAGCCACGGGTTCAGGGCTAAGAGAAAACAGGGGACGCGTAACCCAGTTGGCCGTTGAAGCAGTCAGCATCCTTCGAGGCTGCCAGGACTGCAGGGACACAAGCCTGTGGAGGTGGCATGTGGACAGGAGCCCAGGAACCTGCCCCTGGGAGCTGACCATGTGCCATGCGATCTCCTGATCTCACACATGGCAGTCCTTCCACGGGGCCCGCCAAAGGCTCATTTTTTTCCTGAGAAATTAGAGAAAAGGAAAAACAAAAAGATTGGAACAAGCCAGCCAGTACAGCAACAGCACTGTCTGCCGTTTCCTACTTCCTTTGCTGGGTCTGCTTATTGACACACTGACCACTGTTCATGTTAAAATTACAATGATTTGTATAATCGCTGCCAGATACAGAGTATAAAGTGACTTTCTATACCCACGTCCACCTGGCAAACACCCGCAGTTAATTCATGGAAGAAGAGAGAGTGCACAACTGAATTCTTGACCGCTTTGCAAAACCCTGTGTTACCTCAAGAGTAATAGCAACAAAATCTGGTTGTTTTTCATCGTGGGCAGTTGTTTCATTGCCATATGACTTTTGTACATCAGGTCATGTATTCTTTGCTATTTGACACTGAAACCGCACTCCTTTTTGGGTGGGACTCGAACTCAGCCAAAACTCAGATTGGGACTTGAACCCATGATCCCTGACTAGGAGGGGACTTGAACCCACTGTCTTTTTTTTTTTTAAATAAATTTATCTATTAATTAATTTATTTTTGGTTGCGTTGGGTCCTGGTTGCTGCGAATGGGCTTTCTCTAGTTGTGGCGAGTGGGGGCTACTCTTCGTTGCGGTGCACGGGCTTCTCATTGCGGTGGCTTCTCTTGTTGCGGAGCACGGGGTCTAGGCATGCAGGCTTCAGTAGTTGTGGCACTCGAGCTCAGCAGTTGTGGCTCACAGGCTCTAGAGTGCAGGCTCAGTAGTTGTGGCACTCGGGCTCAGCAATTGTGGCGGGCAGGCTCAGTAGTTGTGGCGCACGGGTTCAGTTGCTCTGCGGCATGTGGGATCTTCCCAGACAAGGGCTGGAACCTGTGTCCCCTGCATTGGCAGGTGGATTCTTAGCCACTGCGCCACCAGGGAAGTCCTCTAACCCACAGTCTTTTGATTAAAACCGCTCAACTGGTGTCAGGACTTACTGAAGCTTAGGTTGTTTTGTCTTGTCACAGATAGAATTTAGCGTGAGGCAAAGTGATAGGCAACGGGTGAATTTATTAGCACAGGACACTTGTGAGAGATACAAGCCGGTAGGCAAGAGCGTGCCGCCCCGAGAACAAAGAGGGCTACATTTTTATAACCAAAGAAAAAGTGGGGAGGGGAGAAGACCACTGTCTTCCTCATTCTTGGGCAGGTGTCAAGGTTTACATCATTAGTTCCTCCTTTGGCCCTATATGGTTTAACTGGGACTGTCATGGTGCTATTTAGATCATATGTATATTAGCAAAAGGGTGGTGACATATACTAAAATATAGTAATTCATCGCCGGTTTCAGTATAATGTCCCCTTTCACCTATATTTCTGTCGTGGCTACATGCAGAAATGCTACTCTTCAAGGACTATTAACTTTCTGACTTCATGTAACAAGATTCAGACCCCATTGTATCTATTGTCTTGCGTTTTAACTATCAAGGTTTGTGGCTTGTGTGTGTCTGGTGCTTCAATGCACCTGGTGTTCCATCAAGGTAGTGTAGATTGTTGCTAGGGTACTGGTTTCTTTTCCTGAGTGGTCATGAGCTTACCACAGTCTCCCAAACTCCCGTTAAATTCCCTTTCTCTCCTTAATTCCCTAGTGGGATTTCTAAACTGACTATTTAATTACCCTATTCTATCCTTATCAATACCACAGTTTGGAGTTTGGCTCCTAGGCTGGTTTGCAGCAATCACCACGCTTACCCCTTACCAGGTCATACCTGTCTGTTAGTAGGTCCGGTTTAGCCACGTGCACTCTAATCCTCAGTGGTCACCCATGATTCAGGGAGACTGGAGGAGGTAGGAGGGAAAGAAGGAAAGATGGGGAGACAGAGAGAAAAGGAAGAGAGGAGGGAAGGGAGAAGAGGAAGAGGAAGCAGAGGAGACGGGTGTGGGGAGAGGGCTATGGAGGATGGGATCATGGGATCTGCAAGACCTCTATTTATCACTGACTGCTCTAAACAGCTGCAGGAAACCCATCGAGGGTGTGCTCATTTTCTGTTACCTACCCTCTCACACCCCTGGTTCATTCTCCATCCTCTCCCGTTTGATTTGTGGTCAAGGAAGCTGGTCTCCACCGACTGTGTTGCCCAGGCTCCTGTGCCTCCTGTTCCTGTAGAGTTGCTTTAGCCATGGAAGCAGGGGTAGGTGATGGGAAGGTGGAAAGAGGGAGTTGCCTGGGTATTTACTCGCTCCTGACCTGCGGCACCACGTTCCAGCACTGGCTTTGATCCCCTAGAGATGCAGTTCCTCTGGCTCTGGAATGTCCTGGGTGGCAGTGGCTTCCCACAGCTGCTGGTCCTTGGTCACGTTGCCACCTGCAGAAGGGGGCACTGGGGCCCCACCCAGAACCCCTTGGCAGCCGGGACACCACGCTTCCAGCGGCTGGGAACGGTGGCTGTGTTGTCTACCATTGCCCCCTTCTGGAGACAATGGTCCACAGCCTACAGGACCCCCGGCCCATGAGGTTCTGCCTTCTGCTTCCTCTTGGGGGCAGCTGGTGAGCAACAACTGACAGACAAAAGGTATAAACAGATCCTATTTCCACAAAATGAGTCCCTCTATGGACTCTCTTCAGTGAAACACTTTGAGAGCTCTGTCTACATCCTGAATTTATCTTTTTTGTTTGTTTGTTTGTTACATGTCTAGCTAGAGGACCAAGAGTGCCTGACTATGGTACATAGGTCACAAAAATCAATTATTTTCCAAGTAAAAGTAAATATTCTACTACCTTTGTTCAGAAACAAAACCCACTTTTTTTGTTTCATAAAATTTATTCTTTTCCATTGACATGACAGAAAAGTTGGCTGACTGTGAGGTAATACATTGAAGAAGATGCATCAAATAAGGACATTATCTTCATTTTTTTTTTTGATCAAAATTTACGGTAAAGTCCACTCTATACAGGGGTAGTCAAATGGAGAATTTGCAAAACTTTCTTAGTTAATATGTGCACAATATCAACATTTTCATCAGACAACTGTGCAAACTGTAATTGGCCATGGGAGGAAAGGATGCTGAAGTCTACATATCTTTCTTCAATTTAACAGCAGTGAGAAGTTCTTAGCACCCGATATAGGGCTTTAGTCATATCATAATCTTTCACATAATTTATCTCGTTTGATCTTCACATTGTCCCATGAGTAGACAGAGCATCAATCCATGGCAAGTATAACTTACTGGTCCATCCTAAAAGACACTTAGGGGGCTTCTCACAGTAGCTCCACACACTCTGGGAGGGACAGACAGGTTAAATACCAGGCAAGTATTACATGGAAAAGAAAAATGCTTATGCTTGAAAATGACAAGTTCTCATTTATAAGTATCACAAACCCTAATCCAATATATTTCTGAATCATATATTATCAATATATGTATGGATTCATTTTTAAAGCAATTATCCCAGGCTTTTAAAGCAGATTTAAGAATATGGTATAAAAAAAGCCTGGACTAACTTTCAATATTTAATGATGAAATCTCATAAAATAATGCAACAACCATTGAAGTATTAATGCTTGATTTCTGCATGCCTCATGGGTCAGAATCTGCCATCAGGAAATATGGTATAAGTTGGTTTGCTTTCAAACTGATTTTTTTTTCTTGTTTTCTTTTCAGTCTATTTGGTTCCCTAACTACCTCTGTTGAGGCGGCTATTTTAATTTGGTTATGGCTAAGGCATGACTGTGTTTATCACATTGTCCACATTTTTCCTTCAGACCAGCACATGTAACTGAATTCTATGGGCGCTGCTGAAAGCACGTCTAAGAAAGGCATTCAGCTTCAATGTCTTTTACTGACTGTAAATAAATTGCTTGTGAGACTGGAGATCTAAAGACTTTATTATATCAAAACTGGCTCTGAGGAAATGCTGAATTTCATAAATAATAACAACAAAAATACCCCTCAGATGTGTCAACTTCTAAAGCAAATTGGAACTTCGAATAACTTCAAAAGGAAGAAATGCTTTTACCAGCTGTAGAGTTAAAATGCAGATGTTAGTCACTCTTTAGGCTCTTCATTAAAATAAAATCCTGACAAATGCAAAATCATTTGTAAAAGTATGTGTGTGTGTGAAAACTATACATATTCTACATACATACATCATATATAGTATATATACATGCTCTATACTGTGTACTGTGCATATATAAAACTGCATGTATATAAATACATATACATGCATTTAAAAAGTATAGTACTGTAAAAATACATAGACAAAGCTTATAAAGTATGTAAGATATATACAAGTATATTAAAGTACATATATACTATGAAAGTACACGTGTAATATATTAATATTATTAAATCATATAATGTGTTAGCATTATTAATATTAATAGTACATACTAAGTATACAGACTATTATATTTTAAAATATATTCTATATTAATATATACTCTTTCAATATACACTATAATATATAGTAATATATTTTTTAAAAACTGGAAGAAACCTAGTTTCTTTCTATGTGTGTTCCTATGTATGATGTCCATATTTTTCCTGGTCTATCTCATTAGCTGTGATCAGGATATTCCTTAATTCTAAGTGCACGTTTCTCAGTGTCGTCTGAGGGTCCCCAGCCCGGGATTCTCTGAGGAGGGCAGCAGGATTTTGTGATTTCATAAACAACAATCTCCCTGGAGATTCCTACTAGTAGCAGGTTGAGGGTCACAGGATACTTACTGAAGGTGGACAGCAGGGGGCAGAGGTGTCCACAGTTCTCTGTTTTGGGCAGCTCTGCTTCCCTGGGGCCAGGAACTCTGCTACTACACTTAGAGTTTTCAGGTGAAGATTTCTTGTCTGTTCTCTTTCCAGCCTTGAAACAAATAACTTTTTATCATTGTAAAGGTTATACAAATTCATTGAACAATATTTGGAAAATACGTAAGGTATAACAACAGAAACAAAACCAAAAATGACCCCTGAGATTTCCATCATCAGGGAATAAATATTCTGATAATATTTTGTCTTAGTTGCCTGTATACTTTTGTGTGTATATATATGCATATATACAAAATTATATTATAAAATTTATATAACACATGCAATAATATATGGAATTATATTGTATATATTATGTTTATGGCATATTGTATCTATCATATTCATTCATACACGTACAGTTTTCAAAAATGCAGATTGCCTTGAAATATTCAATTATATTCTGTTTCTTTTCTCACTTAAATTATACTTTTTCTGAGTTTGGGTGGTGAACAGGTAAGGTTCATTACAAAATACACCAGGCTTAAGCACTCTACAAAAGGAATTCAATACTGTACTGATGGTGGGCTACATGAAGGAAAAAGGTGTACCTTCTATTATTTTCAGCACATCTAGGTCACAGAGACCTAGGCGTGAGTTCATTACAAACCTGGGTTCTATTATATTTGTTGCAAAGAGCCTTAACCAGCTCGAGAACATCAGAGTCTTAGCATATCCCATTGTCTATAAGCTCTGCCTTAGAAATTTCCATCTTGGATATTCTAGCCTTCTGAAGACATGTTTTCTGAAGTATTTACTTAGAATATTTTTCAACCCTTTTTGCTCTCTATTGGGTAACTTGGAAAGCTCAACTAATATAATCTTTCAGACTGCCAAGGACTAACGGTCAGAAATTAGATCAGCTAAGTTTACTCTTTCTCTTAATAAATATTTTGTGAGGTCCTACTATAATCTGATTTGTGGACAAATGTTACACAAGACAGACTCTGCCAACTTTCTAGCCTCTGCCTGAAATGCCACTCTTGGCAACAAAGTGATGTTTTTCTCCATAACTTTTATGTACACTAAGAAAAACCTTATTTTGAGCATTACTGAGTCAAGCATACAAACCCTAGAGAATTTGCAGGCCTGGAATGAGGCTGGGAATGCAGTTAGTTCCAGGGTTATAGCTCAAAGTACCCGTCTTGTACTCCTGGGGCCCATTAATGGCTTGTAAGGCCTTCTCATAACCATCGGGCCAATTAATTTAATCAAAATCAACTTAATTCAGTTAACATCAGGTTCTGCCAGAGAATTTGTTAGATACTCTTGTGGATTAAAAAAGATTTACTTCTCGACAAGCCTCTTAGATAGGCTCATCCACCAGAGGGCAGACAGCAGAATCAAGAAGAACTACAATCCTGCAGCATGTGGAACAAAAACCACATTCACAGAAAGATAGACAAGATGAAAAGGCAGAGGGCTATGTACCAGATGAAGGAACAAGATAAAACCCCAGAAAAACAACTAAATGAAATGGAGATAAGCAATCTTCCAGAAAAAGAATTCAGAATAATGATAGTGAAGATGATCCAGGACCTCGAAAGAAGAATGGAGGCAAAGATCAAGAAGATGCAAGAAATGTTTAACAAAGGCCTAAAAGAATTAAAGAACAAACAAACAGAGATGAACAATACAATAACTGAAATGAAAACTACACTAGAAGGAATCAATAGCAGAATAACTGAGGCAGAAGAACGGATAAGTGACCTGGAAGACAGAATGGTGGAATTTACTGCTGCAGAACAGAATAAAGAAAAAAGAATGAAAAGAAATGAAGACAGCCTAAGAGACCTCTGGGACAACATTAAACGCAAAAAAAATTTGCATTATAGGGGTCCCAGAAGGAGAAAAGAGAGAAAAAGGACCCGAGAAAATATTTGAAGAGATTATAGTCGAAAACTTCCCTAACATGGGAAAGGAAATAGCCACCCAAGTCAAGGAAGCACAGAGAGTCCCAGGCAGGATAAACCCAAGGAGAAACACGCCGAGACAAATAGTAATCAAATTCACAAAAATTAAAGACAGAAAAATTATTGAAAGCCACAAGGGAAAAATGACAAATAGCATACAAGGGAACTCCCATAAGGTTAACAGGTGATTTCTCAGCAGAAACTCTACAAGCCAGAAAGGAGTGGCATGATATACTTAAAGTGATGAAAGGGAAGAACCTATAACCAAGATTACTCTACCCAGCATGGGTCTCATTCAGATTTGATGGAGAAATCAAAAGCTTTACAGACAAGCAAAAGCTAAGAGAATTCAGCACCACCAAACCAGCTCTACAACAAATGCTAAAGGAACTTCTCTAAGTGGGAAACACAAGAGAAGAAAAGGACCTACAAAAACAGACCCAAAACAATTAAGAAAATGGTCATAGGAACATACATATCAGTAATTACCTTAAACGTGAATGGATTGAATGCTCCAACCAAAAGACACAGGCTGGCTGAATGGATACAAAATCAAGACCCATATATATGCTGCCTACAAGAGACCCACTTCAGACCTAGGGACACATAGAGACTGAAAGTGAGGGGATGGAAAAAGATATTCCATGCAAATGGAAATCAAAAGAAAGCTGGAGTAGCAATACTCGTATCAGATAAAATAGACTTTAAAATAAAGAATGTTACAAGAGACAAGTAAGGGCACTACATAATGATCAGGGATCAATCCAAGAAGAAGATATAACAATTATAAATATATATGCACTCAACATAGGAGCACCTCAATACATAAGGCAACTGCTAATAGCTCTAAAGGAGGAAATCGACAGTAACACAATAATAGTGGGGGACTTTAACACCTCACTTACACCAATGGACAGATCATCCAAACAGAAAATTAATAAGGAAACACAAGCTTTAAATGACACAATAGACCAGATAGGTTTAATTGATATTTATAGGACATTCCATCCAAAACAGCAGATTACACTTTCTTCTCAAGTGCGCATGGAACATTCTCCAGGATAGATCACATCTTGGGTCACAAATCAAGCCTCAGTAAGTTTAAAAAAAATGAAATCATATCAAGCAACTTTGCTGACCACAACGCTATGAGATTAGAAATCAATTACGGGGAAAAAACGTAAAAAACACAAACATATGGAGACTAAACAATACATTACTAAATAACCAAGGGATCACTGAAGAAATCAAAGCGGAGATTAGAAAATACCTAGAGACAAATGACAATGAAAACACGACGATCCAAAACCTATGGGATGCAGAAAAAGCAGTTCTAAGAGGGAAGTTTAGAGCTATAAATGCCTACCTCAAGAAACAAGAAAAATCTCAAATAAACAATCTAATGTTACACCTAAAGGAACTAGAGAAAGAAGAACAAACAAAAGCCAAAATTAGCAGAAGGAAAGAAATCATAAAGATCAGAGCAGAAATAAATGAAATAGAAACAAAGAAAAGAATAGCAAAGATCAATAAAACTAAAAGCTGGTTCTTTGAGAGGATAAGCAAAATTGATAAACCATTAGCCAGACTCATCAAGAAAAAGAGGGAGAGGACTCAAATCAATAAAATTAGAAATGAAAAAGGAGAAGTTACAACAGACACCGCAGAAATTCAAAGCATCCTAAGAGACTACTACAAGCAACTCTATGCCATAAAATGGACCACCTGGAAGAAATGGACAAACTCTTCGAAAGGTATAACCTTCCAAGACTGAACCAGGAAGAAATAGAAAATATGAACAGACCAATCACAAGTAATGAAATTGAAACTGTGATTAAAAATCTTCCAACAAACTAAAGTCCAGGACCAGATGGCTTCACAGGTGAATTCTATCAAACATTTAGAGAAGAGCTAACACGCATCCTCTCAAACTCTTCCAAAAAATTTCAGAGGAAGGAATTCTCCAAAACTCATTCTATGAGGCCACCATCACCCTGATACCAAAATGAGACAAAGATACTACAAAAAAAGAAAATTACAGACTAATATCACTGACGAATATATCCTCAACAAAATACTAGCAAACAGAATCCAACAACACATTAAAAGTATCATACACCATGATCGAGTGGGATTTATCCCAGAGATGCAAGGATTCTTCAATATAGGCAAATCAATCAATGTGATAAATCATATTAACAAATTGAAGAATAAAAGCCATATCATCATCGCAATAGATGCAGAAAAAGCTTTTGACAAAATTCAACACCCATTTATGATAAAAACTCTTCAGAAAGTGGGCATAGAGGGAACCTATTTGAACATAATAAAGGCCATATATGACAAACCCACAGCAAACATCATTCTCAATGGTGAAAAACTGAAAGCATTTCCTCTAAGATCAGGAAAAAGACAAGGATGTCCACTCTCACCACTATTATTCAACATAGTTTTGGAAGTCCTAGCCATGGCAATCAGAGAAGAAAAAGAAATAAAAGGAATATAAATTGGAAAAGAAGAAGTAAAACTGTCACTGTTTGCAGATGACATGATACTATACATAGAGAATTCTAAAGATGCCACCAGAAAACTACTAGAGCTAATCAATGAATTTGGTAAAGTTGCAGGATACAAAATTAATGCACAGAAATCTCTTGCATTCCTATACACTAATGATGAAAAATCTGAAAGAGAAATTAAGGAGACACTCCCATTTACCATTGCAACAAAAAGAATAAAATACCTAGGAATAAACCTACCTAAGGAGACAAAAGACTTCTATGCAGAAAACGATAAGACACCGATGAAAGAAATTGAAGATGATATCAACAGATGGAGAGATAGACCATGTTCTTGGATTGGAAGAATCAATATTTTGAGAATGACTATACTACCCACAGCAATCTACAAATTCAATGCAATCCCTATCAAATTACCAATGGCATTTTTTCCAGAACTCGAACAAAATATCTTAAAATTTGCATGGAGACACAAAAGACCCCCAATAGCCACAGCCGTCTTGAGGGAAAAAAACAGAGCTGGAGGAATCAGACTCCCTGACTTCAGACTATAC
The DNA here is from genome assembly GCF_028023285.1 of Balaenoptera ricei. Lineage (NCBI taxonomy): Eukaryota > Metazoa > Chordata > Mammalia > Artiodactyla > Balaenopteridae > Balaenoptera > Balaenoptera ricei. The sequence continues at coordinate 26,569,032 of NC_082640.1, forward strand.
TACAAAGCTACACTAATCAAGACAATATGGTACTGGCACAAAAACAGAAATATAGATCAATGGAACAGGATAGAAAGCCCAGAGATAAACCCACGCACCTATGGACAGCTAACCTGCGACAAAGGAGGCAACGATATACAATGGAGAAAAGACAGTCTCTTCAATAAGTGGTGCTGGGAAAACTGGACAGCTACATGTAAAAGAATGAAATTAGAACACTCCCTAACACCATACACAAAAATAAATTCAAAATGTATTAGAGACCTAAATGTAAGACCAGGCACTATGAAACTCTTAGAGGAAAACATAGGAAGAACACTCTTTGACATAAATCACAGAAAGATATTTTTTGATCCACTTCCTAGAGTAATGGAAATAAAAACAAAAATAAACAAATGGGACCTAATGAAACTTAAAAGCTTTTGCACAGCAAAGGAAACCATAAACAAGACAAAAAGACAACCCTCAGAATGGGAGAAAATATTTGCAAATGAATCATTGGACAAAGGATTCATCTCCAAAATATATAAACAGCTCATGCAGCTCAATATTAAAAAAACAAACAACCCAATCCAAAAATGGGCAGAAGACCTAAATAGACATTTCTCCAAAGAAGACATACAGATGGTCACGAAACACATGAAAAGCTGCTCAACATCACTAATTATTAGAGAATTGCAAATCAAAGCTACAATGAGGTACCACCTCACACAGTTAGAATGGGCATCATCAGAAAATCTACAAACAACAAATGCTGTAGAGGGTGTGGAGAAAAGGCAACCATCTTGCACTTTGGCTGGAATGTAAATTGGTACAGCCACTATGGAGAACAGTATGGAGGTTCCTTAAAGAACTAAAAATAGAATTACCATATGACCCAGCAATCCTACTACTGTGCATATACCCAGAGAAAACCATAATTCAAAAAGACACATGCACCCCAATGTTCATTGCAGCACTATTTACAATAGCCAGGTCTTGGAAGCAACCTAAATGCCCATCAACAGACGAATGGATAAAGAAGAAGTGGTACATATATACAATGGAATATTACTCAGCCATAAAAAGTAACGAAATTTGGTCATTTGTAGAGACGTGGATGCATCTAGAGACTGTCATACAGAGTGAACTAAGTCAGAAAGACAAAAACAAATATCGTATATTAACACATATATGTGAACCTAGAAAATGCTACAGATGAACGGGTTTGCAGAGCAGAAATGGAGACACAGAAGTTGAGAGAAAACATATGGACATCAAGGGGGGAAAGCCATGGGGGGTGTGGGTTGTGGTGTGATGAACTGGGAGATTGGGATTGACATGTATACACTGATGTGTATAAAATGGATTAAAAAAAAAGATTTGCTTCTCATTCAATAAATGTTACTGGAAATCAGATATCCATGTGGAAAAGTAAATGATACTAAAAAAAACTTTATGTGGAACTACAAGTAAAAAGCAAAATGTTAAAACTGTAGAAGTAAAGCAGTCTATCTATGTCCACAAGGGAGAAAAGAATTACTTAAACCAAATTGTTAAGGGAAAAAATCATGAATACAATCAATTTATCAATCAATAAACAAAAATTAATATATTAAATATTTGATCAAATGTTCCAAAATAACAAACAAGCCACAGATGGGAAGAATAAATAGATTGACAGGGCAAATAATCTATAAAAAATTATCAATCAAACTATTTAAAGTTCTCATATATCTCTAAGAAAAAGACCAAAAAATGGAAAAAAGTTGAAGGATAAGAAGAGCAATTCACAGAAGGTAAATTTTTATCTGTCAATAAAGTGATGCAGAAGGGTTAAAATAGTGAAAAAAATGGAAATCAACTGAATGTTCATTGGCAGAATAGGTGAGTATAGTTTTCGATAATTATAAACTATATTATCCCTGGATTTTTGTATTTCCTGAAATTGTTTATTGAAATAGTCTTGATCTTGCCAACAATGTAAACAGAGCCACTAAGAGTGTCTGGTGGTATTCATTTAAGTTAAAATGTATGTGCCAATGGAGAGAAGTGGATTTAGTATAATTTTGTTTACATTTTCTCAGAGCAATATATTTTAAAGAGCAAAAAAACTGAACTAAAGTAACTAAATTTATACAAAAGAAAATGGCTGTTTGTGCTAAATAGCCTGATGTGCCTGAAATCTTAAGTATCTTCAGCTGAGGCAGGCGCGATCTAAATGGAAACAAAGTTGCTTTCTAATTGTACATTTGTGTTGGAGTGAAAGCTAATCTCAGAGAAGAGTGGAGAGTTCCTGGAGTATTAAGATCTGAAGAAAGATAATTTCCAGGACAAAAATATGAGCCAGAATGAAGGGGCCAGATGAAATTAATGTCCCAGTTTGGGAGTTAAGCAAGGTGGTCAAATTTAAAGACTGTAAGGAAGGTAATTAGGGAAGAAGGTGCACACTGCTGAGTGCAGAAGAAAAAAAGAAAAAAAAAAAATCCAGTCACCTAAGGATGGCACTGTCTTCCAAAAATATGGATCTGATCTCATTTCCACATAATAGCTTTTGATATCTCCCAATTGTCTATAGTTTTGGTGTCATACTCTTTCTGGAGCAAATTTGGTAGGATTGAAAAGCTATCACTGTAATTCCAAAGCTTTTGCATACATCATTCATAAGACTCTGCCCCTTGCTTCCTCTTTGGACACTTGTGCTCTTCCCGGCATCCATTGAGTAGAGTGGGCAAAAAGATGATGTTATCAATGGCTCTAAGATTCCATTTAAACTTAAAATAAGTCCTTGCAATTGAAGTGTAGGTAAGTCCTTAAATACCTTAAAATTCATGTAGAAGGTTCAGACCCTGGATCCTGGATCCTGTGGTTGCCTCAGTGTTGTGCAGAGCCTAAAACCTCAGGGTGGGGCCCGAGGCATCACACAGTGACGACAGATGGAATTTCCTCATCTTTTAATTATTGGTTGTGAAGCAAATTGGTGGCTAAAAGGAGTCTTGTATGATTTTACAATGCCATTGTGTCTGTGAGCTACCATCATAGCTTCACAGAATTTCTAGTGGTGTTAGTGAAACACCGTTATTTCTCAGTTATCTAGCTGCAATTTTCTTTCTTGTTTTCTTTATTTACTTTTTATTAATGAAGTACCCTTCACCTTCAATTTTAGATCCACATTTTTACATAGTTCCTAAGAGGAAATTAGTAAATAAAAACTGATGAGAGCAACACCTTTATTTCTTCCCGGCAACCTCCACTATATAGGGAGTAGTCAGCCTCCTTTGTAGCACAAAGACGGAGCTCAGAGCTTCATATTTTACTGGTATGAGAGACCCTCAGTCTGTGATGCCCCACAGATTATTTTGTTTCCCAATCTGCATCATTATGGAAACAGAAGACTAGACAACAGAAGTTAGGAGGATAGATTCTGGCCATATAAAGTAGTAAAAGCTGGCTGACTATGGAGAACAGTATGGAGGTTCCTTAAAAACTAAAGACAGAGCTACCACATGATCCAGCAATCCCACTCCTGGGCATGTATCAAAACAAAACAAAACAAAACAAAAAAACAAAACCCAAAAACACTAATTTGAAAAGATACATGCACTGCAACATTCATAGCAGCACTATTTACAGCAGCCAAGACATGGGAGCAACCTAAGTCCATCAACAGATGAATGGATAAAGAAGATGTGGAATATATATACAATGGAATATTACTCAGCCATCAAAATAGTGAAATAATGCCATTTGCAGCAACATGAATGGACCTAGAGATTATCAGACTAAGTAAGTCAGAGAGAGAAAGACAAGTATCATATGATATCACTAATATGTGGAATCTAAAAAAAAATGCTACAAATGAGTTTATATACAAAACAGAAATAAACTCACAGACACAGAAAACAAATTTATGGTTACCAAAAGGGACGAGCGAGGAGGGATAAATTAGAAGTTTGGGACTGACAGATACACGCTACCTTAACATATACACATCACTATATATAAAACAGATAAAAACAAGGACCTATTGTATAGCACAGGGAAGTATATTCAATATCTTATAATAACATATAACGGGAAAGATCCTATGACACTATAACGGTAGACAAACCCATAGAATGTACACCACCAAGAGTGAACCCTAAGGTAAACAAGGGACTTTGGGTGATAATGATGTGTCAATGTAGGTTCATCCTCGGTGAAAAAAAAACTATTCTGGTGAATTATATTGATAATGGGGGAAGCTGTGTTTACTGGAACACCCCAAAGCACTGCATTACATTCTCAATCCTAAAAGAATGCCAATGTTAACATCACATAACAAGTTACACTCAAGTTTCCCAGTTACTCCAGATTTTTTTTTGAAAGATATTATTTTTTAGAGCTGTTTTATGTTCACAGAAAGAGTAGTTTCACTGCCCTAAAAATCCTCTGTGAATAGGATATTCATCCTTCCTTCCCCCTCAAACCCTGGCAACCACTGATCTTTTCACTGTCTCTGTAGTTTTGCCTTTTCCTGAATGTCACAGAGTTGGAATCATACAGTCTGTAGCCTTTTCAGATTGGCTTCTTTCACTTAGCAATAGGCATTTAAGGCTCCTCCCTGTCTTTTCATGGCTTGATAGTTCATTTCTTTTTATCAGTGAGTAATATTCCATTGTCTGGATGTGCCACAGTTTATCCACTCACCTACTGAAGGACATCTTGGTTGTTTCCAAGTTTTGGAAATGATGAATAAAGCTGCTATAAACCTTCAAGTGCAGGTTTTTGAATAAACATATGTTTTCAATCCCTTTGAGTAAATACTGAGGAGCAATCACTCCAGTTTTAATCAAGGAACCACAGAGGTCCTGGGAAATCAGAGGGAAAAAAAATGGAAAATAAAATGAATACGTAAGCTGAAATGGAGCTCTTGAATTGTGCAGTATATTCAGAACATTAGAAAGTAGAAGAGAATGGTGATCCAGAGAGCTTCTTACCCATGAAATTAATATTTTGTGAGCAGGTTAATCTTCCTCTATCTATTGAGTCAGAATCGGGATTAGTCACACACTTCAGGTGACAGACTTGCCAAAACACCCTCTAGATTAGCCAAGGGGTGCATAGCCTTGCAAAGCAAATTCAAATATTAAAACAAACATCTTTCCAGAATGCACTTTCTTTCCACTGATGAACCTTCTGCCTTCTGTTTTCACCTAAAGCATTATGCCTGAGATGGAAATAGACATTGCATGTGCAGCCTTGTCATTTTCATGTCAGGGGACTGATTACAGTGATAGAGAGGTCTATAATGTGTCATGCTTCCTAGCATAAAAGCCACATTTCTCCTAAAATCATTTAATATTTCATTCCTAGAATACTCGTTGATGTCAACAGTCTGAATCCTTTTTACTTTTTGTGGTATTAATATAAGAAAGAAAAAGAAAGCATCAATATCCATAATAATCCCACAGATGTCACTTAAAATCAAGTACCAGATAATAGCGCCTGGCAGCCACCATGATGCTCAGTATTTTTATGATTCAGACAACATCGCAATCAGGTTAAACAAATAGTATTTTTTATTAAATGTCACTCAATCCCAGGGCAGCTTATTCATTTGTGTTCCGCTCAAATGACTCAAAGATGGTGGTTACACTCAAAAGACAGCTTGAGTAGGAACCTACGAATTCTATCAGTCAGTCTTACTCTGGAAGTAAAAGAATAAAAAAAAAAGGTCGGGGTTGGGGGTGGGAAGAAAATGGTTTGATGAGATAGAAGATGGAAACTGCGTTGTGCATTTAAGTAAAGCAAGTACTCTCTAAGGGCTAAAATTATTTGGCAAAGAAACTTATGAGTCCCACATGGCTCTTTCATTTCACAATCCGTGCATTTTCTAACTATTATATATAGAATGGATAAACAACAAGGTTCTACAGTAAAGCACAGGGAACTATATTCAATATCCTGTGATAAACCATAATGGAAAAGGATATGAAAAAGAATATATATATATATATATATATATATATATATGTATGTATGTATAACTGAATCACTTTGCTGTACAGCAGAAATTAACACAACATTGTATTAAATCAACTATACTTCAATAAAACTTACAAAAAAAAGAATCCATGCATTTTCTGCATGAAGAACAATACAGGCAGACCTCCTTTTATTTTGTTTTGCAGATATTGCATTTTTTACAAATTGAAGGTTGGAGGCAACCCTGCATCCAGCAAACCTATCAGCACCATTTTTCCAAGAGCATCTGCTCCCTTTGTGGCTCTGTGTCACATTTCGGTAATTCCAGCAATATTTCAAAAATTTTCATTTTTATCATGTTTGCTATCATCATCTGTGATCGGTGATCTTTGATGTTTTGTAATTGGTTGGGTGGGCCATGAACCACGCTCATAAAAGATGGTGAACTTGATGGATTGTTGAAGTGAGTACAAGTGGCTTAGAATATTGCATAAACTTGGTGCAATATTCTTGACTGCAGTGGTCCTCTGATAGTCCTTGAGTAAGCTGTGCCTTTCCAGTCTGGTCGTCGACATTTTAAGCTTAGACATTATGTTCTCTGAAATCTTCCCTGATCCACAAACTATGCCTCCTCTATCAACCACCAGCATACAGTATTATATGTATTAGTATTACAGTATTATCAGTATGCATCAGTATTTCCTACAGGAATATAGTGATCAATTTGTTTGTCTCCATTGCTGGACTGCACACTCCTGGTCTGGCATCCAGTGGCGCTCAGTAAATATACCTTGAATGAGTGAATAGGTGTACACAGTAGCATGAAATCAATTGAATTTTGTTGTTGTCTTCAACACTAAGGATATAGATAATACAGTTAAAACTACAGACGGCTAACCTGTAAACCATGACTCATGAACTAGTATCTCCATTCCTAAATACCCATTTGTGTTCCTGCTGATGTTTCCAAACTAAATAAAGATCAGGCTCCAGGGAAATCCCATTCCTTAAAACAACGTCACAAGAACACACATGCATTTCCATTTAAAGCAAGAGACTTCCAGGAGTAAAAATAAGTTGTGTATGTTTGATTATGAAATCTGGGAAAAAAGTCTGTTGTACCAGGGCCCACACTTTAGTTTGAAAGCGTTTAATGGATACGAATATTAATGTCATCATTTTGGAATCACATGTATTTTTTAACGTTTTCATTCTGTTCCATTTGGACAGTTTCATTGTGTTTGGCAACCCTGGGCAGTTGTATACATTCACTGAATTTTGAATCAAAACTATGGTATGTTACCTAAAACACCTACTAAATTTACCTTCCAGGATGGATAAATCATGATAATTTTTATATTAGGTGCTCGAACCTCCAATAATAATTTCTAATCTACATCCTAATTTCTGGTATCATCTTTATGTTACTTCTACATGTCTTTCTCCAGACATCAAATGTTTCAAAAGTATTATTAGCTGTCATAAGCAAAATTGTGGTCATTGTGATAAAATATCAAACTACTTTAAATATTTCATTTAACATAACACAAATTGCTAGCAATATTCAGTGGAAGATATTTTATATATATATTTACATGGCTTAAATTGCTGGGCGTGCAGTGGGGAAATTTTAAATTAACATAGTTGTGGCATAATTTCCCTGAGTCATAGATACCAGTGAAGAGGTACAGAGAAGCGCTCTGTGGTTACAGATCAATGAGAAATTATGGGATTTTTCTTGCTAATAAAGATTCAGTTTGTGTCTGTTTTTTTTTAAAGTTTGGCCAAGTATTCATGGTAGGGATACGTATCTGTAGTTTTGAATTTCTATATTTGAAATACATGCAATACCTCCATCAGATTTGTTGCAAGGGATCCAAATTTGGAAAATTCTTTATAAATTTTAAATGATCATTGAGTGGTTCCAGATCTTCCGTGGGCCTGATTTCTGGCTGACTGTCCTTCTTGGGGCCCAGATAGGAGGCAGGATGCCCACTGTCACTCACCCCCACCCAGAGCCCCTACTACCATCTGTCCACTCACAGCCTTGCTTTCAGAACAGCTGCCTGGGTCAGTTCTTTTGACTGAGATATATCAGAATTGGAATGTTTGAAAATGGATGGAAAATATTCATCATACCAAGTCTTAAATGGTCATGATTCTACTGCTTAAGAAATTCCAGGAATCGGGCTTCCCTGGTGGCGCAGTGGTTGAGAGTCTGCCTGCCAATGCAGGGGACACGGGTTCGAGCCCTGGTCTGGGAAGATCCCACATGCCGCGGAGCAACTGGGCCTGTGAACCATAATTACTGAGCCTGCGCGTCTGGAGCCTGTGCTCCGCAACAAGAGAGGCCGCGATAGTGAGAGGCCCACACACCGCGATGAAGAGTGGCCCCCGCTTGCCACAACTAGAGAAAGCCCTTGCACAGAAATGAAGACCCAACACAGCCATAAATAAATTAAAAAAAAAAAAAAAAAAGCAAACCTTTTAAAAAAAAAAAAAAGAAATTCCAGGAATCAACCTTGGGTGAACCAAAATACCATGAGGTGTCCGTGTGATGACATTTATGTGCTGAGATAGTGTTCCATTTTCCAGTGTTCTCACTTTCAAGCAACTCTTCACCTCTGCTGTGCTGTATTCAAAACATGTCGGCCAACTCTTTGATCATCTTTCCATCAAGAGATGGAATCTAATTCCTTTCTTCTTGAATATGGTCTTAGGGATGAAAAGAATGAGATTGAGATGATACTGAGTGATTTCTGAAACTAGCTCCTAGAGGACAGTCATCTCTCCCTCTTTCTCTCTCTCTCTCTCTCTCTCTCTCTCTATTTCTTTCTGTCTCTCAGGACGCTTGCTCTTGGAGTGTGGCCACCATTGACTGAGGGAGCCCCAGCCATGTGGAGTGGTCAAGGGTAGCATTAATATTGCCTCTAGTAGTAATTTTAATACGATATGTTTTGTCCTGACAATAAAATATAAGTGGGGCGGGTGTGCTTCCTTTCTGGGTAAAACCGTGAAAACCCCATGCTTCTCTCTTCCTATAGCAGACGGGGGTACAGCTGGGGAGATGCTGGATGGTGGTGCTTCCACCTGTCTGGGTTGCTGAGAAGTAAGAAGCCAACACACATGCGAGGCCTTGGCTCTTTAATCCTTAATTATGAGACGTTTAAAGGAAATGCATGAAAATGCCTAGGAATGTCTGAAAATAAGAAATGCAGTCGGAATAAAAAGTCTAGAGCTTTTCTTCCTGCTGGTGTCATCTGGTCACACCCTTCTTATTCTCTGAGACAACAACCTTGTACGTTTGCTGGAAAAAATGCTGGCACTGAAAGCCAGCGAGGAGATTGATATTTCTTCATAAGCAAATTTTGCTTTTTATATCTTATTTTCATTTTTGAGTCTATACAGAGGATACCTTTCATGTTAGACAGGTTTTCCATCTTTTGGTTCATCTAAGCTGAGGATAAAAAAAAAATTGAAGCATTGGAATGTCTTTCCATTGCCAGGAATGGAATGCATTAACGTTTAAAATTAGCTAATTCTATTGATCGGCCTGCTGGAGGACATTGTTTAAATTGTTCTCCTTCTACCTCTGACATGTGGGCAAGTGGGAAGCAAACCAAACCTGGAGGGGAATGCGACACTCTTTGTGTTTAGGATGGAAGAAAGAGTGGGCAGAGCCAGTGTTGCCTTTTTTCTTTTATTCCAATTTCTTCTTTTTCTTTGCTCTTCCCTTTTTGTCTTTGCTAAGAAACGGGTTATTCTAAATTCCTCCTTCCCCCATCTTGCACGTAGCATACGATCAGCGGCAGAGACAGTTCATTTGCCCTCAACAGCATCCCTGCCAGGAGAATCCAGACAAGCTTTGAGTTGCTTCTAATTTCTATGGACTCACTTTTTAGCTCCAGGAAGATTGATGACAAAAGAACTATTTTTGGTGCCTCTAGGAAAGAAACACACCACAGCCTGTTATTTTCTGTAATCCTGCTGTTTGGAGAGAAAAGCACTCACAAAGCCATTCTTTATCAAATAGCACTGAATTCTCCTAGCTCTGTGGGTTTGTTCACTAGACTATCCACTTGGCTGAAGTGCATCACATCAAGGTGAACTAGCCCTACTGGTTCTCTCACCCAGCAAAGGGACCCAGGGTGCATTTCTCCTTCTGTCACACGCCAGATTATGTATCCTTAAAATATTAAAAGAAAAATCTTTAAGTGTTGAACAAGGATGTCGTTTTAGTATCTCATCATGGGAGGTAATTTGAAAACGTTATCCCTCTATTCTTCTTAATCTCTGCTCCCACAAATATAAAGCATCCTAGCATATTCAAATTAAGGTTTGGCTAATGTCACCAAGTAGAGAAACTCCCCTGTGATGCCAGAGTAGTAAGGTTCTCATAATCTCTCCCTGCGTATCCATAATTCAACTGTGTGCACTTAATAGTAGTAGTGGGCACAGCCTATGTCAGCTATTAATGAAGAATATTCAAGAAAGAGAATGCATGGGTATAGTAACCTGGCAAGAAAACATAAACTTGTGAGAACAGAGTGAACTTATATGAACTCTCAAGCACTGTTCTACAGGATGAGTGTGAGAGGCACATGGGGACATAATTAAGATAATTTGGAGAATAATTTATGTCAATGCTGAGGACAGAAATTTTAAGAATCCGTAAGGCTTTAAACTTAGATGACTAATAGAATGTGGTGTCTTCAAATTAAAAAAAAAAAAGACTAATGGAAAGAGATTTAGAAAGATACAGTATAGGTAAGGAAAACTGGGATATGTTAGATTAGGAAGAGAAAACTGGTGATAGGGACTAATAAGTGTTCAAAATATTTAACAGTGTAATGGAGAAGAGGGTGAAGGTTAGCGGATATTTTTGTGTGTGTTTCTATAGGAGACTGGTTTAAGAAGAATGATAAAGATTAAAGACGATGGATCAAAAAGTTTAAGAAACATTTCTGTTCTAGCCCAACAATGAATTAGGAAGCCTTGGTAAGTAGTGAGCACTCATGGTGTTCAAGTTCAAAGTTAATGGTCCCTGAAGGTGTGGGGAGAATTCTTGCTTAGGGTGGGAAGCCTGTATCATTCTTTTTTTTTTTTTTTTAACATCTTTATTGAAGTATAATTGCTTTACAATGGTGTGTTAGTTTCTGCTGTATAACAAAGTGAATCAGCTATATGTATACATATATCACCATATCCCCTCCCTCTTGTGTCTCCCTCCCACCCTCCCTATCCCACCCCTCTAGGTGGTCACAAAGCACCCAGCTGATCTCCTTGGGCTATGCAGCTGCTTCCCACTAGCTATCTATTTTACATTTGGTAGTGTATATATGTCTACGCTACTCTCTCACTTCGTCCCAGCTTACCCTTCCCCCTCCCTGTATCAAGTCCATTCTTTATGTCTGCATCTTTATTCCTGTCTTGCCCCTAGGTTCTTCAGAACCATTTTTTTTTTAGATTCCATATATATGTGTTAGCATATGGTATTTGTTTTTCTCTTTCTGACTTACTTCACTCTGTATGACAGACTCTAGGTCCATCCACCTCACTACAAATAGTTCAATTTCGTTTCTTTTTATGGCTGAGTAATATTCCATTGTATATATGTGCCACATCTTCTTTATCCATTCATCTGTCGATGGACACTTAGGTTGAGAAGCTTGTATCATTCTTAATTCCTCCCAGTACATCCTTCCAGTCACTCAACACCTACATCCAATCTATGATTAGGTCCTGTTAATTCTATAGATTTGTATATTAAATTAATACTTATTATGTGCTGCATACAAAGTAAGGTACTTGGATGATATTGGTGAAAAGCACAGAGATGCTTCCTGTTCTTGTGGGACTTATGCCCTAGTGGTCCCTATTAGATGTTACAGCCCTGTAAGCCTTCATTGTCTTCACCTGGGCAAAATTTTGTTTAGTTGTCCCTCATAAAATTAGTTTTCAGATTGACTTAATAATTATGACAGCTTGTGTACTAATTTGCTTTATCCAACTCTTTGAAAGCAGGATTGTATGTTATTGACTCCTGAATATCCAAGGCTTAACTAGGTTTTCCCATATGGTAGGCTCTCCTTTTTAATTCTGCCAATGTTTACTAAAATTAAAACACATTAATCAATGCTAAAAGTTTAATGTGATGTGTGTGGGTTTATGTGGAGTTCTACTTAAATTTAACTTATTTGTATTAGCTAAATAATTTATCTTGCTTTAATGAGGACTTATCTTGCCAGTTTTGTCAAGGTCCATCGGGGCTCTGTTACCAATTGGGATGCACGTTCTATACCTATAATCTGTTTGTTATCCTAAGTAGCACATCCTTAATATTATATAATTACTTTCATTACCCCAACACTGGTCTGGCCAGATTATATCATTCTTCACTTTAGTAGAATCAAACAGATTACATGTGGTTGGACAAAAAATGGGGTCACATTTTGAATATTAGTTTTTCAGAGCATGTGAAGCATCTATTTTTTGTGGCTTGTAAAAACATTGAGCCAAATTTGATCTCAGAAATTTAAATGATACTAACAGCAAAGCACATAAACTTTAGATAAATTTGAATTTCACTGCATTACCAATTCTACTCTCATAACCATTTCAGCAAAAATTGGTAAAAATGTCTAGAAATAGACTATACAAAAAATGAAAGCAAATTCATTTTTGTCATGTGGTGAATTTATAATCCAAAGTTCCTATCTATAATTTCCTGTGCTGTTAGTACATTGATCTCAACAGGATTATTGTCAGTGAAATGATAACAGTGTAAAAAATAGAATTTCCCACCGAGACAAAGAAATCTCATTGAATAACTGAAAGGTGATATCTACCCTGAAGTTTATTGTAAATATACATGCCCGTTGGGTTTTTTTCTCCCTTTCTCTGTAAGCTCTACTTTTCACGGGGTCATATATCTGAAGCCCTGAAGCATTCAGTATTATGAGCACAGGTTCAAGTGCATTAGAAACTCAGAACCTACCATAGTGTGTGCACACAGAGACTTAATAAATAGGTATACACACATCCCATTCTATATTTATAAAGACACATTGTTTGCCCCTTTTGTGTCCTGATTGAATGACTTCAATCCTTTATAAACTGGTTTACCCAAGAAGAATCTGTGTTTGCTCTTTAAATTATTCTGTCCTTAGTATTTATATTTATGTTTATTTAAAAAATACTTGTTTTTTGTAAAGCGGTTTTAGGTTTACAGTAAAAATTGAGAGGAAGGTGCAGAGATTTACCACTTACCCCTGCCCCCCCCACAGAGCCTCCCCATTACCAACATCCCCCGCCAGATGGTACATTTGTTACAACTGATGAACCTACATGGACACGTCATCATCACCCAGAGTCCATAGTTTACCCGACGGCCACTCTTGGTGTTGTACAGTCTATGAGTTGGACAAATGTATAATGATATATAGTCACCATTATGGTATCAATATTTTAAAGAGTATTTTCATTGTCCTAAAAATCTTCTGTGCTCTGCGTATTCATCTTTCCCTACTTCAACCCTTGGCAACCGCCAGTCTTTTTCCTTTCTCCATAGTTTTGCCTTTTCCAGAATGTCATAGAGTTGGAACCATGCAGGATGTAGCCTTTTCAGATTGGCTTCTTTCACTTAACAATATGCAGTTAGAGTTCCTCCATGTCTTTTCATGGCTTGATGGCTCATTTCTTTTTAACACTGAATAATAATCCATTGTCTGGATGGACCACAATTTATTTATCCATTACCTACTGAAGGACATCTTGGTTGCTTCTAACTTCAGGAAATTATGAATAAAATTGCTATAAATAATTGTGTGCAGATTTTTGTGTAGACATAAGTGCTCAAATCCCTTGGGTCAAACAGTTTTAGAGCTGCCCCCTTCCTTTCTGTAGTCAGTTTTGACTTGTTCTCATTTATTTAAGGTACGCCAAGTACTTCCAAAGCATTCCATTTTTCCTTGTTAGTCAAGTTTCTTCACGTTTCCTGCCAGCAGAGAACTCTAATACGACAGGCCCTATAGTTGGGCCAGAGCCAACCAGCATGATTTACAGAGAGTTCTGTAAAACAACTAATTCCAGTTGTGCAATTCCAAGCTCAGAGCTTTGCTTGGACCACACTGCATCAGCCTGGGAGTGAGAAGAAGTCAGTTCTTATCTGCTCTTATGGTAGCAACTCTGTGCACTGTTTTTGCACCTGGTGCAATTCTCCTGTTGTATGATTGTTCATCAGTGACTTACAGCTGGCCTTGGTAACTTGCTCCCTGACACATACTGATACTACATGCCTACATGAAGAACTAATGGCCTCAGACTTGATATATATTTTACATCATATATGGATTTGAAGGGAGAAAGTTGCTCTTCCTTAAGATGCAATGTGTTATTTGCTTACTTAAACGTTGTCAGTATGCATAACTGTGTAATTTCGGGTGGTGATTTTGGGGTCTAGAAGCTTGAATCTCTGTTCTAGTAAATACTGATTATTCTACCTGCTGTCCCTGCCGACTCTGCTAACTTCTGTATCCTTTAAGTGATAAGCCATGATTGTTTTCCCCAAGTGCTTTCCATACCTGAGCTTTAGTTGGTCTGAGTCAATTGGTAATGTATCAATCCTGCGGTTGAGAGTTCATATACTTGATGTTTGTATATTGCTCTAATTCTAAGTAATCTTTTCATAATTTTATGTTAATAATATTTCATACTTTTGAACATAGTGGTCTGCTTATTGGAAAGAAATGATCCAAATATTTAAATGCGAAAAAGATGCTCTTCCCATGTTTGTTGTCATTGTTGATTTGTTTGTTTATTTTTGTTTTTCAGTAGAGTTGGTTTCCTAGAAGACTGGATTCTAAATATAGCTTTTTCCATGGCCTTGTGACCTTTAACATTCAAGCTCAGATAGTTATTGTTTAAATAGATACCAAAAAAATCTGTTGTGTTAACTTGCTGGGTTGTTGTGGAAATTGAATGATACAGAATCTATGATTTATGTACATGGAAGCAGATTTAGACTAGCATAGTCCAAATCTTTTCATTGTATGGATATAAAATTGAGGCCCAGATAGAGTGATTAAATTACCAGGATTGTGTAGCTAATTAAAAGCCTTGTAAAGGATATAACATATTTTCTAAATGTAATGAACAAAACAAGCAAACAAACAAAAAAACTCCCTAAAAACTGGAATGTGATATAAAAAGGAAGAAAATATTCTTCTCCTTATTTCCAGGAACTGTTTGTTCCCAATATGATGTATAGGATGATTGAAGACTAAAAGTAAAATCTAAGCTATAATTCATTTGAGGTAAGATACCCAAACTGTGAATTTACTCTGACAGAACTATACAAACTGGAAGAAAACCTTTCAGAACGCTGTTTATATCTGCCATCACTCATTTTTTTCTTCTCTATAAAATAATAGCATCTTTTGAAGTCAAAATAGTGATAAAGAAAAGGGACTTCTGGGTAAACTGGGGAGTTTTTACATTTGATTTTATCTTCATTTCCTCCTGGGAGGGAAAATATGAAATAGATAAATTGTCTAATGTGTTTGACCTTATTAAGAGGTGTTTTGCATTTATATTGAAGAGTTTGAAGAGAATTAGAGATCGATGCTTAGAAAAGTAAGGACATTTGTTCATATTTTAGTTCTTCCCTTCAGCAGATATTGATCAAGCTTCTGCCCAGGGCCCTGTTCTCAATGCTGGAGATGCAGTAGTGACCAAAAGACAAAGGTGGGGGTGAGGGCAAGGATGTGGCTGGTGTTATGAGGAACAGCAAGGAAGCCAGAGGCTGGGAAAGAAGGACCAAAGGGGAAGTGTGTAGGGATGAGGTGGAAAGGAGGTGGGGAGGGTAACAGATGGGCAGGTGGGACTCAGCCTTCAGCCATTGAAGGGCTTGGCTTTTACGCTGATGGAGAAGGAAAGCATTTTCATGGCTTTGGGCAGATACTTATATGCCAACAAGATCACACTGGTGCTGTTCTGAGAATGGAATCTAGCGGACAAGGACAGATGCAGTGTGACAGGTGAGGAGGATTATTTGTGAAGTGTAGGCAGGACTGTGTGTGTCTTGGGTACAGGTGGGAGCACGGAGTGTGGTGAGATGAGGCTGACTGTGGGCACATCCTGATGGCACACCTGGTAGGTCTTGCACTTGGCTTGGGTATTGGATAAAGAATGAGTTAGAGAAGAATTCAAGGGTTTTGGCCTGAGCAACAGGAAGGATGGAGTTCTCGTTCATGAATATGGAAAATTTTGTTCAAGGAGGCATTTTGGGGCCTGAGCTGGGGCCATGGAGGTGGTGTAAAATCAGGAGTTTTGTTTTGGGCACGGTCATGCTAAGTGTTTATTGGACAGATGTCCAAGTAGAGATTTAGACAGTCCAATATACAAGTTAGGGGTCCAGGAGAGGTGTCCAGGCTAAATGCAACATGGTGTCGTTGGCATATACATAACACTTAAAGCCACACATCCTGTTGCTTTAGGAGGGAGTAAGTGTAGGCAGACGATAGGCCCAAGGACTGAGCTCCACATTGCCTGGACATTTAGCAGGTGGAGAAAGAAGAAACCAGTAGAGGAAATGAAAGCAGCAGCCAGTGTGGTCCAGGAAAAATTAGGCTTGTGTGATGTTTGAAACCAAATGAAGTGGTTTCCATAAGGGCAAGTGACCAACTGCCAAGTGCAGTTGTAAAAGGAAGATAAGAAATGTCTACAGGATTTCATCACCTTGGGGGGAAGGCTCATCTGAGTAGGCTCAAGAGCAGTGGGAAGACAGCAAGTATATATATATATATATATACTTCTTTTGAGGAGATTTTCTGAAGAGAGGAGCAGAGAAGTGGAATGATGGCAATGAAGTGGGATCAGGAGGGGTTTGTGTACTTGTTTATTTATTTTTCACGTGCCTATATACTGATGGGAATGATCTAGTAAGAAGAAAAGGAGGAAAAAGGATGATTTTTAAAAAAAGTTTCTGCTCCTAATAAGTTCCGTAATTAGTTTTCTACAAGTTAATTTTAACTTTATAGGACTGCCAAGTTTTGACAAAGTTACTTGTCCACAGACAGTGGGGTGACCCTGAGGTAGGTGTTTGCGAACTGCTCCAGCTTGATATTAAAGGTTCATGCAATCATTTCACACCATATCTCAAATCTGGGAATAATTTTTCTGAACAGCAATATTTGAGGGATGATTTAGTGCACACTTTTCAGAGTTGGCCTTCTAAGAGCACAGAGAGTCCAATGGTCAGCAGAAGAACCGACCGGGGTGGACTTGATGCTGCTCTGGGTGAATTTATTAACTTCTCATGCAAAGGAAGACAGGCCATCAGCAGGGCAGTGGAAGTAGGAAAAATAGTAGTTACTCAACGATGACAAACAAGTATGTAGCACAATATTTGGCTCAGTTGTAAGCAACGCCTATAGTGGTAAAATATAAGCAATGCATGTAGATTTAAAGAAAAATAGATATTTAACAATATCGAAAGAATGACAAAAAGAAGGATGCTACCGAGTGGGGCTTTGCAGGAGTGAAATTCTAATATTTCATAATAGGAAGTCGAGGTTAATATCTACAATTGATGAGCCAAGTAATAGTAGTATGAAAATATGATTTAGAAATAGGGAAACACCAGAAAAAGCAGAACTGGGGTTGGCACGGGGGAGGGGTTGATTTTCATAATGAGGCTTATCATAGGATGTGGATTTTTAAATTTGACATTAAAATAGGAAAATGGAGGAACAGGGCTGTAGAGAATGATGGATAAAGCTCTACATGTGGGGCTTCTTTCATGTAACACTCTTGCCCCATTTTATTAGCTTACAGAGGTATCGTATTAAGAAACTGTCAATATACCCACATTCTCAGTAAAGGATGCTAAGTATCCTTTAAATTATTCCTTAAATTGCAGATAATTAGTTACATTTAAAAATTTATCATTAAACATCTACCAAATTATTTACATTAAGTTGACTATTATTAGAGAGGGCTTTCTGGAATAGAAGGGGCAAGTATATTCTGTGTTTTGTTTTTGTTTTACAAAACAAACACTGCTTATAATCATGTCTGGTGCACTGATGGATTCGGTTTGCTTACAGTTTATTTAAGATTCTTTTCCAAAAATATTCATAAGCGAAATCAATGTGAGATTTTTTCAGTACAATTTTTGTGAAGTTTTCAGATCAATGTTTCACCTGATTTATGAAAATGATTTGGGAATTTTCTTTCTTTTTCCATGATCTGGCATAGATCCACATTCGGGAAGCTAAGTACTTCCACACATACAATGTAACTGTGGCTTTAAGGGGACTGGGACGCAAATCATTGGGCTGATCAATGTGAGCTCCCTTTTCCTTCATCCTCAGGCTTAAAAGCAAAAGACCCCAAAGCCGCAGTGTCCCACGTATAGGATCCCACATGGCTGCAGGTTAGAGATGAGTCCCAGTACTTGAGCAGACTCCCCCTCCTGGGGGACTGGTGGCCCTCAGCTCTCTGTAGATGACAACAGGCAACGTGAGGATGTCAAATCCTCTTGTAGGAACTGCCTCCAGTGATGGGGTTTGGGATTTGCTCTTTCGGTTGGTGGTCACATTACCAGATTCTTTACTCATATGAATAATTAACTTTCATGAAATTGCTTCTATTAAAATATAAAAATATTTGCCTCTCCCCCAAACCTTAAAATTTAAAACAATTTCTGTTCTTTCCTAAACTTCATTCATCATTTAGGTCAAGGCATGTTTGGGATGGATTGGGAGGTGAAAGGAGGAAGGAAAATAACAGGTTTAACAATAAACCACAACTGTAACATTGGATGAAGTATATTATCTGTGACTACACTTTTTTATAGGTTGACACAATTTTACAAAACACATTCTTTTTTTTTTAAATTAATTTATTTTATTTTATTTATTTTTGGCTGCATTGGGTCTTCGTTGCTGCACGCGGGCTTTCTCTAGTTGTGGCGAGCGGGGGCTACTCTTGTTGTGGTGTTCAGGCTTCTCATTGTGGTGGCTTCTCTTGTTGCGGAGCACGGGCTCTAGGCACGTGAACTTCAGTAGTTGTGGCACGTGGGCTCAGTAGTTGTGGCTCTCGGGCTCTAGTGCGCAGGCTTAGTAGTTGTGGCGCAAAGGCTTAGTTGCCCCGCAGCATGTGGGACCTCCCCGGACCAGGGCTCGAACCTGTGTCCCCTGCATTGGCAGGCGGATTCTTAATCACTGTGCCACCAGGGAAGCCCCAAAACACATTATTAATGTCTAGGTTTATTGGACATTCCCTGATACCTACAGGTTCACTATGGGGCAAGTGAAATCTTAAATTTTATTTACTTACAAACTATCATTTTTCTACATATTTTAAATTGCAGTTTTCTTAACATTAGAAATTTGTTTACTGAGCCTCTATCTGCAGTCACTAGAAAGTAAAATGTGTGTGTGGGTTTTTAAATAATGAAGATGAATTGGACTTTTACTTTTCTGCTTATTTACATTTTCACAATGAAGGTTAAATAGTGTAACAAATTATATGCAAACGTTTGCCAGAGACAGTTACCTTAGGTCATTTATAATTAGGATGCATTTGAAATCTCCAGAAAACATATTCTCTGTGACTTAAGGCTAGTTTCTTTAAACCACAGGCTTAGGAAATTCTAAAGAAGACATGAATAAGAACTTAAAATTTAGCTTATCAGATATGTTAAGAATTTGTTTATTCATCTAATAGAGCCCTTGAATTGTAAGGGTCAATCCTGGTATTGCTTTGCACATGAAATGGTGTTAAAACCATTTGATACCACGGCTTTCAAAATGCCTTAACCAGGCATTTGGCATTAAAGTGGAACTGTCCATAACCTCAAAACTACTGAAGAAAAGGAAACTGTCTGTTTCTGTCCACTTGAGTATAAACCTGCCTGAAGTCACAGTATCTGGGAAACACAAATGCAGAGTGAGAAAGGCCACACTTCACTCACATCAGCACCCTGATGGAAGCAAGGGAAGCAGCTCTCACTGGACAGCTGGAGCGCCTGTTGCTAAAGAGAATACAAAAAATTTATTTTCTAACATTACGGAGGCACATATTTTTTCTTCTTTAAGTTTAAACACTTCCTGTGCACCGAAGAGAGAACTAGTTAGTGTGCTAGCTGGCTTACGACAGTTAAATGTTGAGAAGATAAGGTTTCTAGACAACTGAGCCTCATGTCTGAGAGAAAGAGTGAATGTGGAAATTATGTGACTGAGCAAAGATGAAAGAAAAAAGAAAAAATACTGTATAATTTAGAGTCAATTAAAGGCTGTTAAATGCCCCATAACCCATAACTTCTTCATCTTTCCTTAGAGTAATGAAACATTTTTAAAAGCTAAGTCTCAGAACAAGAACTCTAATGTCATTTAATATGTATATATATACACATATATATATTCAATTCATTAAATATTGTAAGACAGAAAAGATTAGCAAGTTAAAAATTTGCAAAAATTACCCAAAATATTTTTTGGTAATTCTCAGTTGATCAATTAATCACTTTAACCTAACACTGAAGGATTGAGGTGCGGCACTCTGATTCAGACCATCAGCCCAGGCCTCCTTCCTACCCAGACGTCAGGGCACGTCACGTGGTACATGACCGAGGTAGTTTTAGGACCCTTCCCAGAGAGAAGCATCAGTCCCTCCCTGGAAGTGCCACAGTAATCTGTCTCTGATTTTCTTATGCTTGAGATTGCGACCTATACATTTGGGTCGTTTTGACTTAAGGCTGTTAAACAGTTATTAGACTCAAACTTATTTGTAAACATCATCTCCTTTCTTCTCTGCCATAGCTTCTGTGACAGAGGACTTCTATGCATGTTCTGAGTACCCGTTCTGTGCCAGTTGTGCTATTAAGTGTTTTTTTTTTTGAAAATTGTTTTCTTTGTTTTTTAAGCATTGACTGCCTACTCTAACCTAAGTCTAAATTACCTTGCGAGGGGCTTCCCTGGTGGCGCAGTGGTTGAGAATCTGCCTGCCAATGCAGGGCACACGGGTTCGAGCCCTGGTCTGGGAGGATCCCACATGCCGCGGAGCGACTGGGCCCGTGAGCCACAATAACTGAGCCTGCGCGTCTGGAGCCTGTGCTCCGCAACAGGAGAGGCCGCAGTGGTGAGAGGCCCGCGCACCGCGATGAAGAGTGGCCCCCGCTTGCCGCAACTGGAGAGGGCCCTCGCACAGAAACGAAGACCCAGCACAGCCATAAATAAATAAATAAATAATAAAAATTGTATAACTTAAAAAAAAAAACAAACAGATTTAAGATTTAAATTACCTTGCGAGATGAAGAAGCTGAGGCTTGGAAGTCGCGTGTGTATAAGGCACACGGTTATTATAGCATCGCATTGAGGACTGGGTGTGCCTTACTTTCAAGCCCAGGTCTGACCATCCACCAGGGCCTCAGTGAGCTCAGCAGACAGCGTAGCTAATACTGTTCCCCGTGAGTGACTATGGACCTTCCAGGCACCTTCCTGTCCTCTTTCTCCCCAGAGCTGCCTCCTTTGTTTTAAATAACAGCACGGTGGCATTTCTTTCTCTCCTTACTCATTTTCTCTCCCATCTCTCTTCTCTGCATGTCTTCAGTTTCCCCTAAGGCTGGAAAGATCCAGAGAATGGAAAGAGGATGATTAAATCTGGGCTGCTGTCTCCATGATCAGATCTGACAAGTCCCATGATTGTTTTGTTGGCAATCGGGCCCCTTTTTTGATGGATGTTTCTCTCCACCACTAGACCATAGCTCTCTGAGGTCCATAGTTCTGCTTTGTTCTAATATTTTATCTATTGATCCCTGAAACTGTGCTGAGACCACGGGCCTGCTTATATGATAAACGAATACACAGGTTACCCCAAAATGAAAATTGCATGTAGAGTTGTGCCTATTTTCCAAATTTTTTCTATTTTATTTTTTCTAATTTTTCGAGTTTGCTTTTCCAAAACTATTTTAAATCATGAAGATGATTGCCGGCATCCCTGCCTTGTTTCTCATTTCACTGGAGGTCCTTCCAATGGTATACAATGAAACATAATACTGAATATTAGTTTGACATACGTTTTAATGAAATTTCACTGATTTATTTTTCCTTTCTTAGGAATGGATGGTAAATATTATCAAAGACTTTTTGGCAACTCTGAAGCAGTATTACACTTTGTTTCCTCAACATATTAGTATTGCAACTAAATAATATAATTTCAAATATTAAATTAATAATTTATTCCTGGGAGGAACAGTATCTGGGGGGTATATTATTCTTTTAATATACTTCTGAGGTATGTTTTGTTTCAATACTCTCATGTTCAATTTGTCTGTTTTGTCTCTAGGTTTCTTTCATTTTAGACTGCTTCCCACCCTCAGTTTAGGAATCAGTTAATTTGGTTTCACAAGACAAATAATTTCACGGCATTTCTTTTTCTCTGTGTTATGGATGAGTTTCTAAAAATTAGGGAATTTTCCTTTTCTAAAAAGTTTGAAAAAAGATGTTCACTAAACTCTCCATGATGGTTACATGAGAAGGACAATTTCTCGATTTCTCTCGTCATGATAGACGTCGATTTAGACATCTCAGTACAATTCTGGCAATTGCCCTTTCCTAGGAGGACCTAGGAAATCAACCACCCCATAAGAGTTTCAAACTCATTGCACAGATTTGCACCTGCATCTGGGTGTGATACCTTGTAGTTGTTAGTTTGCTCTGGTTCTATGTTTATTTCTGTCTTGGCTAATTTATAACTTCCGCTTCTCAACCTCTTTCATTGGCAGGAAAGTTCCCCTCTCTTCCCTTGCAGGACTGGGCCAGCTCCTGTAAGACAGGATGCAAGACATGGGGCTTCCCTGGTAGCACAGTGGTTAAGAATCCGCCTGCCAATGCAGGGGACATGGGTTCGAGCCCTGATCTGGGAAGATCCCACATGCTGCGGAGCAACTAAGCCTGTGCGCCACAACTACTGAGCCTGCGCTCTAGAGCCTGCGAGCCACAACTACCGAGCCTGTGTGCCACAGCTACTGAAGCCTGCGTGCCTAGAGCCCATGCTCCACAACAAGAGAAGCCACTGCAATGAGAAGCCCATGCACTGCAATGAAGAGTAGCCCCCACTCGCCGCAACTAGAGAAAGCCTGCGTGCAGCAACAAAGACCCAACACAGCCAAAAATAAATAAAAATAAAATAAATAAATTTATAAAAAAAAGAGAGGATACAAGACAAAGTTCACACCTACATCCCCTTTGCCCAGCACACACTCATGAGCACACACACACACACACACACACACACACACAGGTGAAATCCAAACCTGTCCCATCCAGTCCACTGATATAATTTGAGGGAACACAGGCATGCCTTGGACACATAGCAGTCCCATATTTAGGTTCTTCCAAGCATGGTTCTTCTTTTTTTTTTTTTTTTTTTTTTTGGGATGAAATAAATATTTATTGAACACCGGGATGTGATAGGGATTTTTAAAAAAATATTATTACATCAAATCTTCAAAGTAACCTACCAGATGGGCGATTCCCATTTTTAAGTGAGGAAAAAACTGACTTAAAGAGTAGTGAAGAAATGTCACTTGCAAAAGAAATAGTGAAGGTCTTAATTAAACCCAGATTTTCTGATGTCCAATACAGAGATTATCCTATCACATTACACTGTGACCCTCTTATGTGTTGATTTACTTTTTATTTCCTTGTACATTTTCTATTCCTTTTTTTTTTTTACATCTTCATTACAGTATAACTGCTTTACAATGGTGTGTTAGTTTCTGCTGTATAACAAAGTGAATCAGTTATACATATACATATGTCCCCATATCTCTTCCCTCTTGCATCTCCCTCCCTCCCACCCTCCCTATCCCACCCCTCTAGGTGGTCACAAAGCACAGAGCTGATCTCCCTGTGCTATGAGGCTGCTTCCCACTAGCTATCTATTTTACATTTGGTAGTGTAAATATGTCCATGCCACTCTCTCACTTGGTCCCAGCTTACCCTTACTCCTCCCCGTATCCTCAAGTCCACTCTCTAGTAGGTCTGCATCTTTATTCCTATCTTGCCCCTAGGTTCTTCTGACCACTTTTTTTTCATTTTTTAAGATTCCATATATATGTGTTAGCATATGGTATTTGTTTTTCACTTTCTGACTTACTTCACTCTGTATGACAGCCTCTAGGTCCATCCACCTCACTACAAATAACTCAGTTTCGTTCCTTTTTATGGCTGAGTAATATTCCATTGTATATATGTGCCACATCTTCTTTATCCATTCATCTGTTGATGGACACTTAGGTTGCTTCCATGTCCTGGGTATTGTAAATAGAGCTGCAATGAACATTTTGGTACATGACTCTTTTTGAATTATGGTTTTCTCAGGGTCTATGCCCAGTAGTGGGATTGCTGGGTCATATGGTAGTTCTATTTTTAGTTTTTTAAGGAACCTCCATACTGTTCTCTATAGTGGCTGTATGAATTTACATTCCCACCAACAGTGCAAGAGTGTTCCCTATTCTCCACACCTTATCCAGCATTTATTGTTTGTAGATATTTTGATGATGGCCATTCTGACCGGTGTGAGATGATATCTCATTGTAGTTTTGATTTGCATTTCTCTAATGATTAATGATGTTGAGCATTCTTTCATGTGTTTGTTGGCAATCTGTATATCTTCTTTGGAGAAATGCCTATTTAGGTCTTCTGCCCATTTTTGGATTGGGTTGTTTGTTTTTTTGATATTGAGCTGCATGAGTTGCTTGTATGCTTTGGAGATTAATCCTTTGTCAGTTGCTTCATTTGCAAATATTTTCTCCCATTCTGAGGGTTGTCTTTTCGTCTTGTTTATGGTTTCCTTTGCTGTGCAAAAGCTTTTAAGTTTCATTAGGTCCCATTTGTTTATTTTTGTTTTTATTTCCATTTCTCTAGGAGGTGGGTCAAAAAGGATCTTGCTGTGATTTATGTCATAGAGTGTTCTGCCTATGTTTTCCTCTAAGAGTTTGATAGTGTCTGCCCTTACATTTAGGTCTTTAATCCACTTTGAGTTTATTTTTGTGTATGGTGTTAGGGAGTGTTCTAATTTCATTCTTTTACATGTAGCTGTCCAGTTTTCCCAGCACCACTTATTGAAGAGGCTGTCTTTTCTCCACTGTATATTCTTGCCCCTTTTATCAAAGATAAGGTGACCATATGTGCATGGGTTTATCTCTGGGCTTTCTATCCTGTTCCATTGATCTATATTTCTGTTTTTGTGCCAGTACCATACTGTCTTGGTTACTGTAGCCTTGTAGTATAGTCTGAAGTCAGGGAGCCTGATTCCTCCAGCTCCGTTTTTCATTCTCAAGATTGCTTTGGCTATTAGGGGTCTTTTGTGTTTCCATACAAATTGTGAAATTGTTTGTTCTAGTTCTGTGAAAAATGCCAGTGGTAGTTTGATAGGGATTGCATTGAATCTGTAGATTGCTTCGGGTAGTATAATCATTTTCACAATGTTGATTCTTCCAATCCAAGAACATGGTATATCTCTCCATCTATTTCTATCATCTTTATTTTCTTTCATCAGTGTCTTATAATTTTCTGCATACAGGTCTTTTGTCTCCTTAGGTAGGTTTATTCCTAGGTATTTTATTCTTTTTGTTGCAATGGTAAATGGGAGTGTTTTCTTAATTTCACTTTCAGATCTTTTATCATTAGTGTATAGGAATGCAAGAGATTTCTGTGCATTAATTTTGTATCCTGCTACTTTACCAAATTCATTGATTAGCTCTAGTAGTCTTCTGGTAGCATGTTTAGGATTCTCTATGTATAGTATCATGTCATCTGCAAACAGTGACAGTTTTACTTCTTCTTTTCCAATTTGTATTCCTTTTATTTCTTTTTCTTCTCTGATTGCTGTGGCTAAAACTTCCAAAACTATGTTGAATAATAGTGGTGACAGTGGGCAACCTTGTCTTCTTCCTGATCTTAGTGGAAATGGTTTCAGTTTTTCACCATTGAGGACGATGTTGGCTGTGGGTTTGTCATATATGGCCTTTATTATGTTGAGGAAAGTTCCCTCTTTGCCTGCTTTCTGGAGGGTTTTTATCATAAATGGGTGTTGAATTTTGTCAAAAGCTTTCTCTGCATGTATTGAGAGGATCATATGGTTTTTCTCCTTCAATTTGTTAATATAGTGTATCACGTTGATTGATTTGCGCATATTGAAAAATCCTTGCATTCCTGGGATAAACCCCACTTGATCATAGTGTATGATCCTTTTAATGTGCTGTTGGATTCTGTTTGGCAAGCACGGTTCTTAAACGTTGATCCTGATTTTAT
Organism: Balaenoptera ricei; assembly: GCF_028023285.1. Classification (NCBI taxonomy): domain Eukaryota; kingdom Metazoa; phylum Chordata; class Mammalia; order Artiodactyla; family Balaenopteridae; genus Balaenoptera; species Balaenoptera ricei. Next base: position 26,595,302 of record NC_082640.1, read on the forward strand.
TTAGTTGGTACCACCTGGTGTGGAAAAGCCAAACTCCACTTTAGATGTTTGTTCCTCTTTTGATTGTGATACATTTGATTTATTTCTGAGAGGCATAGGAAGAGAAGTATATGAACATACACTTACTGAACCATCTTTCTCATCATTTCTCATTTCTCATTACGAAGCCACTGTAAGATTGTCCTCTGACAATGAGAAGCACCCCCGGGCTCAGAGCTGATGCTGAGCCCTCCCTGCAACCTACCCCTCATGTCCAGTAAATGACTCTCCTTAGGAAAACAAATATCCAGAAAGCTTCCTGTTTACACAGGCCTCGAAAATGGGCTGTTAGAAACAATGTGAAGCTTTGGGACAGATCCTTAATCACAGTCCAAATGTATGCAGTTGTCTTAGTGCTAAGGATGTCATGCTGCCCAGTCTGAAGAATAATTTCATTGATCAGTAAGAATTAAAGCTAAAGTTACAATTACCAAATGCCAGGCTTGATGCTAGGCGCACATTCGTGCATTTATCCGTCTGGTAATCACAGGAACTTTATGCTTTACTGAAATTATCTACATTTTACAGATAGGAAAGCTGAGGCTCAGAGAGGTTACAAGCAGAAACTTCAGGATCTCAACTAGAAAGTGAAGGAGTTGGCCTTCAGAGTCTTTTTAGTACATCTGCTGGTTTCATCAAAACCATATAGTACCAACATGGAAGTTTTAAGAATTTGCTCCATTGGATAAGGAATCTGTAAAAATCTTTAGCAGTCTCTCTTTGCTACCATATCCCCAACCACACTTAGCACTCAGCTCTGTCCTCTGAGCCAGCCACATCCTATAAGTGACCTGGAGCCAGCGTTAGTTCTCAAAACCACACACGTTTTTACTATCTCCTTCCATCCATCTTTTTCAAAGGCCTGTGTGGTACTCCTGTTCCATAAATTATCATCATGCAGACCAAAATCACATTCAGCAGAAGCTCGGCTTTGATTACAGATGTGCTGACTCAATCAAAACTCTCAAACTCAACTGCTTCTCTTTAAAAGAAGTGTATTACGCTTCAAAGGAAGTGCAATTTCAGCCATCACTTCATCTAGTACGATGTGAAGATGTAGTAATGTCCAGTTGGATAAAGAAAAGGGAATATTCTGTTTAATTTTCCAGGCAATGACCTGTGATTCTGCTTTACATTGAAGTTTCTAGGACGTATTTTCTTGTTTATCAGTACTTAAGAGTCACTTTTTTTCCCCTGTGGTTACTAAAGCTTTGGGAAATCTTCCACCAAATGCAGTTGTTAACATTGTGTGCTAAACAGGAATGGTGAAATAAAAATCAGTTATGCAATCTCCAAATGAAAGTTATGCTACTTTTACAAGAGGAAGTTTTCGTAGTAATGTTCTCTCATCAAGTGAGGTGGAAAGAGAGAGAGGAAGAAAGAGAGAAAGAACAAATAAAAACCTATCCTTCACTTTGCCGATTAGAAGGGCACAGTCTCAACTATTTCCAACAGTAAAGCCCATTGCCTAGAAAACTTTACTGTACAAATAAGAGGAGCTAAGAAAGTAATTGGCAGGTACCTCTAAGCTTGTTTAGAGTATTCTATTGTTATTTTTACTACTCTGTTACCACCACCATCCCTATGACTGGTGTTAAAATAACTGAACAAGACCATTGGACTGAGGTGGATCTAATGACTCAGTAGCCTACATGACCAACCAAAACCGAAGCCAGAGTCAACGCACTCGAATCTGAGAAAGTGAAACCTAAGGACAACTGTTACCAAGTCCAAGTTTGTACTGCTCGCCACATGACAGGCCAATAAGTCGAGAGAGGAGTTGTTGGGGCAAGGAATAGTGACTTTATTCAGAAAGCCGGCTGACTGAGAAGATGGTGGACTCGTGTCCCAAAAAACCATCTTACCTGAGTTACAGTTTAAGCTTCTTTTATACTAAAAGGGGAGGGGGTGTGGTTGGTAGCTGCAAACTTCTTGGTGCAGGAATCCTTTGTTTTTGCAGCTGTCCACATAGGTCAGGTCACAATGTTCCTATAAACTTCCAACAAGACAACTGTTATTCTCTTTTCTGCAACTTTTATCTCTGTATGAATGGATAAGTGTTATACCTTTAAAGATCAGAGACTTGAGAATGGGCTACCCTGTATATTTCAAGGTATAGGCAGCATTCTTGTTGCAAAAGCAATAGAATATAAAGGTTAAAGTAAAAGAAACAGATCTAATATGGAGTCAGATTTGTTCCTCCCTATTACACAACTAGTCACAAACTCCAGCTAAGGTTTTCCAAATAAGGCAACCACTTAAGCTATAATAATTGCTTTGCTTTGCTTTAGTGTCTTCTGTATAAAAACCTCCCCCCAGCTCCTTCCTATGGAGAGCTCCTAAACACCTTTGGTTTGGTGCTGCCCAATTTGAATTGATGAATGCTCGAACTCTTGAAAAAAAATTTAGTATGCCTCAGTTTACCTCTTAACACTATTAATTGACCACTTTCCAAAACAGTGATTTCACACTTTCTAAATGGCAGCCCACTAAGGAGGAGAGAAAGTTTCCACATTGCAAAATCCACATTCCCCAACTTTTCCTAGAAAAAGACATCAGTGAAACACAAGTAAACATCATGTCCAAAGACATTTTGGAGAGATAACATTAAAATGGCTTTAATAACGAGATAAGGAGGATGAATAATTTTGCATTACATGTGCATGTTTAAGGAGCGGTTAATGAAAATTGATAAAACATGATGAAAATATGCAAGATGACACCATACATTACGGATTAACCAAGTCACAACAATTAGCTTGAAAATGATGGATGTACATTATTTAAAACAGAAAGAGAGAGATCTGCCGTTTCAAACAAACACAACCACAGTGTGCTTTCTGTAGATATTATGTAGATGTATCTGTAGGTATTCCTCCATGCTCTTTGACCAAGAAACACTGAATTTTATCCTGATTGGTGAAGTGGCCAGACTTTCCAGTAGACCAGTTCATTGAAATCCTCTCAAATTCCAGAAAAGTGCTAATTTTGGTTCAAGAATAATACATTTTAATAAACTTTAATAATTTGGCAATTAAGTTCCAAATGAATAGCTCTCATCCTATTCATTTAGAATAGGAATATCATTTAGAAGTACCATGAGTAGAATTAGGTTATTTGCTGACAATCATACAAGAAGGGAGTGTTTGGTGCAGCCGTTTCACCATATGTTTTATGACTCTTGAAATACCATCCAAGGAAAACAGAAATTGGGTAGAATACCATGAGATGATAACTGTATTTTGGGAGGAGAATGCACAGTCAAGAACCAGCTCCATCATATCAAAAAATGAAACTTATGCCTTACATTACCTCCCTACACTGAGCGTGTCTAACAGATTATTTTGTGAAGTCACAATCAGGAAATTAGTTTTTAATATAAAAGCTATAGCCATCCGATTGCTTTAAACCTTCAGATTCTTTCTGGGCAGAGGAAGGAAGTGGTTGGCAGGCTTTCCCCTGCTCTTGCAGTAGATGCCAGATCCCTGGTGACTGGGCTATTCTCTTGTCCTAGGTATTGTCTGCTTGTTAAAAAGATCTGGAAAAGTTTGATTTATAGGAAGAGCTGTGCAGCAATCAAAAAAGAAGACAAAACCAGTATTGTGTCAGTTTTAGAGTGAGCCAGTGAAAGACACAGGAAGAGAAGTGTAGGAGATTGAGGGCACAGGAAGGTGTTCACTCCCAGAACAGTTACAGAATAGCAACTTCCAGGAGCACTGAAAGAAATGCTGACTCATGCCCACCTGGCCCCAGGGGTGTCAGTAGCTTAGTGCCCAAGCAATAGGAGAAGGAAAAGGGCACATGCATTGTTAGTTGGAAGTGTCTTAATTATTACAAGTAACATTGTCTTTTGTTTTCTTCTTACCCAACTTTCTGAGAGAATTTTACAATAGATAGTTTTCTTTGGGGAAAAGTGATGTGATAGAAGGTGCAAAAATTTTCCAGCACAGCTGTGCCCATGAGAAAATCCATCTAAGCAAGAGCAGAAGACAGTTCCCAGACACCAGCGAGATGGGGTGTCACTTGCCAGAGCAGGAGTTGTTTGTGAGTGGTGTGGAGGCAGGTGTGTCGCGAGAGAACAAGAAAACACAAGCATTTTTAAAGCAAAGAAACCAGAAGTGGGGGGGAGAAAATTTTAACAGCAGCTGTTAAATTTCACACTTAAGTTTCAAACGGCGAGAGTGAGAGATGTCTGAAGAATAATTTTGGAAATTTTGGATGTGTGAATGACTATGTCACCCCCTGATTCACCACTTTGGTAAGATCTACAGCAAACAGATTATTTTTCAAGTATGTTGGTTTTAGAATATGATTTCTTTTGAATGTGATGTTGGGCTGAGCTGACCCTGAAGAGATATGACTTTGTCTGAGTTACCCACTTATTTATTGGGAAAGCGTCCATAAAGAAACATTTCCATGTATGGCAATGACTACAGACATCTAAACTTAAACTCATCACACCCTTGCCCCAGGTCAGACAACCATTTCATGTGTCATTATTTTGTTAATGGTGACACTAATTTCTCAGCAATGAACAATATCAATAGCTTCCTTGTATTCCCCTGAGATTACTAGGTTGTTAGTATTATTATCAGCAGAGAGTTGCTAATCAATCTATTACTGTTTCATAATCTCAGTTATCGGTTCCTGTTGAAACCTATCCCAATATAGAAGTAGAGAAGCTGGAAGTGATACAGAAACTGCAAAGAGGAAATTAACTCAACTTATGTGCAAATTGGTCACACATACACTTCTCAGACACAAAAACAATATTGGTATTTTCTGTGCAAAACTAAAATATGTACAAAAATGAAAAAAGAAGAAAGGTTAAAATAGGTGGGTAAATAAGTGATAGACGTTTTCCTAAGGGAAGATAAATAAAACTGCTTTTAATTAGAAGAGTTCATGATTGTAATAAAAGTGATGTAAATTTTTATTAAAAAATATAGAAGCAGGAAAATCAGTTTGGTCTTCATATAAATAAGGAGCCAAAGACTTTTGTTTGTTTTTTGCATTTAAGAGCCTGGTTAGATTCCTAAAGCATAGTCTACTTCAAAGCATATTCTGCTTTTTTCCAATCTGTAAACTCACTTATCCAATGTAGTCATTCTTATAGAAAAATGCTGCGAAAATAGTTTTTATAAAAGAACAGGTATGAAATTGTCAGGAATGGCAATTTCTTTTGAGGGATTAATACATTAATTTCATAATGACATGTTATGGAGAAAGACTTGGAGAGAGAAAGAAACAGAGATATAGATAGATGATAGGTAGATGATAGATAGATAAATAGATAGATGATAGATAGATAAACAGACAAAGAGACTGACAGAGAGATGCATGGGGGGGACCGAAAGAGAGAGAGAGAAAAAGAGAGAGACAGAGACAGAGAGAGTCTTAATGTTTCTCATTAAATCAGAAATCAGGACAAAGGCTGAAAAATTGACAATGCAACGTGGAACTAACATCAGAAGGCAGCTCAGTAATACACACTGGTTGGTTTCTGCTCTGAAATTAGCATAACTGGCAGCTGACATGTCATCTATTTCAAAGTCACTGCAGGCAGGGAGGTTCTTAACTTCAGTAAAGGAAGGCTTTTAGCAAATTTCTTGCACATGATCAATGATTGTTTTAGAATTACAAGCTGAAGATAATCACCCTGTACGATCCATTAAAGTTGGGGCCTTTTTTCCCTAAATGCTTTTAGAAATAGGAAGGGCATCGTATTAATTCTCCTTGATATTTCATTAGTTTCATGTCACTCGTTTCATTAGTTATATGCTATTTCACATTGGTGTCAATGACACAATGCTAATTTTTTGACACATACTTTTTTATGGTCTTCATGAATTGTGCTCATTATGGAAAATGGGCTGAATATTTTATTGGTTTATCCTGAATGAATGATTATAGCGAAATAATTCACTTTGCAATTGTTGCCAAGAAGGTACTTTTGCAAAAGTGTGTATATTTCTAAAGACATCGTTTGTTGGGGATAAAAATTCACAGTATTTGATAGACAATAAATACAAATGACATAGTCACTGAAACTCACCCTCACCCGACTACTGTCCCAGAAAATAAAGATAATTTTTACAATCTAATTTAATTCAAGAAAATTCTTACCTTTAAAAATTGCTGATATCAGTGACATTTTAAAAGATGGAAGAAAGACTTTGAAGAATTTAATATGATAATTTTGCTTATCATATATATGGACAAAATTTGGCATTGATATTTAGAAGGATATAAAATTGCTACAGTGCATTAAAATCTTGGAATAGTAACTGTACTGGAAAACATTTTGGCTATTTAACAAAATAGTAAACAGAGTTGTCATATGACTTAACCCACAGAATTGAAAACATAAGGCCACACAAAAACCTGTACAAACACGTCCATTGCAGCATTATTCATAATCACCAAAGAGTAAAAACAACATTAGCATTCATCAGTGGGTGAATGGAAAATCAGAAGGTGGTGTGTCAATATGATGGAATATTATGCAACCATAAAAAGGAATGAAGTACTCATACAAGCTACAACATGGATGAGCCTTGAAAATGTTACGCTAAGTGAAAAAAGCTGGACACAGATAGTTATGCATTGTTTGATTCCATTTTTATGAAATATCCAGAGTAGGCAAATCTATGAAGATAGAAAATATATTATTGATTGCCAGGTACTAGGAAGGAAGGTGAACAGGGCTTGACTAACTGCCAGTGGGCTTGTATTTTCTTTTTCAGGTGATGAAAATGATCTGGAATTTGACAGTGGTGGTGATTGCACAACTTGGTGAATATATTAAAATCCACTGAATCATATGCTTAAAAGGGTGAATTTTACAGTATATGAATTTGGCCTCAAAAAGGAATGAATAAGTAAAAATAACTGAAAATTGATTAATATAAAATAACTAGTGTTAGGATTCCACTAATATCTTGGTCTTGCATGTTTTCCATTAGATCATGTTAAAACAAAACTCAGGCTGGGATAGGAGGAGGATTTTTTCAGGTCCTTACTTGTGTCTGCCTCAGTGCTTCTGGGTTTGAGCCTGGTAGACACAGAACATGCAGAAACAGAGAGAAGTAAAAATGAAGCAGAAATGGATATTTGGCACAATGAAATAAGAGATTTTGTCTTTTAATGTTTGAAAAACACCCTGCATCCTATTTCTTTCTATTTTCCTTTTCTAGACTTCATATCTTTCTGAAAATTAATTAAAAAGGATGCATATGACACATTCTCCATTTGAAAGAAAATACCCAAGTATCCTACTGTAGAGTCATTTCTATATGAAGGGTAAATAAATACCTTTTCAAAAAATAATTTATCATAATATTGTTTTGAGTCTTTCCAACTGAACTTGAAAGATATTGGGGTTTGAATTTTGTTTATCCTTGGCAAAAGCCAACTTCCTTCTTCAAAGAAGAACATTATAAGGGGCTTATGAGGTTTTCTGAACATCAAATAGCTCTCCTAAAAATACATTTGGATGATTTAATTGTAAACAAATAAAAAATGAGATTTTAGTTTTTTTCTGATCACCCATGAATTTAAAAATTCAAAAGCTGGGTTGAGGGGGAGGGTGGATAAAGTGGAAAACTACTACATGAAGATTTATTTAGAATCTTTTGCAAACCTATGATGGGATAATGAAGAAAGACAATTTTCTTTAAAAGATAAACATTGGGATGATCAATATGGTTACAATTTCTTTAAAAGATAAGGGCCAATGGAAAGATATTTTACAATATGAAAGCAGAATAAGTTTCAACTCATTGAATAGCTTGTTTGAATAATAGCTTTGATTTCGAACAGACATTATTAAACACGTATCCATGCAGTGGTCAAAGTTTTCACGCATGAGGTAAAGATATGATACATCATTTTCCTTGTCCTAAATTTTCCTAATAATTTAGGTAGGAAAACATGACTTCTTCCTGAACACACTTGGAAAGCTCTAGATGGAATTAGAATTTCATAAACAATACGGTGAGCTTTACTTTGTAATATTAGGCTACACCAAAAGAACACACCTGTTAGATAAACCATATGTTTGATTCAATTATATCCTACTGAATTTGACTTTTATATTAAGTGTGAAAGAAGAAGGAAAAAATATATTAGTCCATTTAATGAAATGGCACATTATCCGGATTCTGGGTGTCAGCCTCAGAACGTCTTCTGCTTCTGAACCACAGGATATCTGGCCCAGTCTGTGTCTGTTGAATAAATCAAATAACCGATACATAATCTAGTCATTAAAAGAGTGTTTGCATAAGATTGTAAATGTACTTGTTTTGAGTCAAATGTGTTAAGTAAAAAAATGTATGTGGAACATTACAGAAAAAGGCAAGGGTTGCATACAGCAAGAATCTGAGTCGCTTGCCATTTGGATAATTCATGGATGCAAGCAGGATCCCAGTGTCTATGAAAGTTCAAAACGAATAGCAATGAAATATATCTTTGTTGAATACTGGTAAAAGCAAAGAAAGATTAGGTGCAAAATCACTAAAGTGAACTCTCTGTAATCTGAAGTTCTGTGATTAGCCTTGTATATCTGCCCAGGGATCTGCAGGACAATTAATGCACACAATGCGTTCTCACCTCAAACAGTGACCGATCAGAGAGCATATGTGTCAGATTTTGCTCTTCCCCAATATTCCCAAATTACTTCCTGCAATGAATCAATGAGGGCAACAGAATTATACATGCAAAGGAATGCACGTGTCCAGGCTGTTTCTGTTGACTTAATAAGATAGTATAATACTTCCTTCGAATTATTTTTGCTTGATTTTTTCATTCCCAGAAAATTCATAGGGAAAGAACGTAGAGTTGATTAGCATATGCCCCTTAACAGATATACGCTACTATATATAGAATAGAAACCAACAAGGACCTACTGTATAGCAGAGGAAACTAATCAATATCTTGTAATAACCTATCATAGAAAAGAATCTTAAAAAGAATATCTATCATCTATCTATCTATCTATCTATCTATCTATCTATCTATCTATCTATCATCTATCTGGATCACTTTGCTGTACACTTGAAACTAACACAACCTTGTAAATCAACTAAACAAATAAAAAATTTTTAAAAAAGAATATGTCCCTTGCCTCCACCTCCTTCAGAATCTTTGTCAAGATTCTGGGGATCTAGAATAGGAAACTAACTGCAATTTTTATGAGCAAATAAAATGTCTTTTGATACGACATGGAATTATATTTCTATGAGGAAAGGGAATGTTGTGACTTTTAAATTTTATTGTCATAATGACTGTATAAGTACATTATTAACTTAGCGGACATAAATCTCAAATTATGAGTTCTCAAGAAAAGAAAAAAAAATATGTATATGTGTGTGTGTTTAATTTCCTTAATAATAAATGAAACAGGTAAAAAGAATTTTAAGTCAGATGGAAATAAAGGGTGATTTGGCAACTGGGCAGCCTATGACCTTAATACGTCACTGTTAATTAACCCCAAAAAAGTCTTATTTGTTTTAGTTACGTGCTCTGTGCTTATTCTTTTCAAATTTTATCATGGCACTAACAGTGTCATTAATCATGTAATTTTAAGTGAGCACAAATTCAGCACCTTTGAGAATGAAAAATTAAGAGAATATACCCCCAAATCCAATGGCAACAATGATTTCTACAGAAAAATTCACTAGAAAGGAAGCCTTTACACATGCATATTGAAATTCACAATATGAGGCAATTTAGGGAGCTAAATTAAATCAACTTCATCAACCTGTGAGACTGAACGAGCCATCTTCTTTGACAAATCCAGCTATTATTAAACCAGGCACTGTACTCAGCCAGTTGCCAGCTCAGCTCTCAGAATGCTGGTGACATGAAAGATGGCAGGAAAATGTATTCTGCGAGCATCAGGAATTCAAATTTAAATCCTTAAATATAATCAGATAGCAATTCAAATATTCCAGCTACTTGATTATCAGAGGTTAAGGCAATTCAATTGCCTTTTGGCATATTTTATATTTTATTTTGTTTTGTTTCATTTTCTTTCTGTCCTATACTTTCATCATATTACATAAATCCAATACGTGCTTCCATCAGTTAAAAAAAGGTGAAATCTCTTCCCTGGTGGCGCAGTGGTTGAGAGTCTGCCTGCCAATGCAGGGGACACGGGTTCGAGCCCTGGTCTGGGAGGATCCCACGTGCCGCGGAGCAACTACGCCCGTGAGCCACAACTACTGAGCCTGCGCGTCTGGAGCCTGTGCTCTGCAACGCGAGAGGCCGCAACGGTGAGAGGCCTGCACACCGCGATGAAGAGTGGCCCCCACTTGCCGCAACTGGAGAGGGCACTCGCACGGAAACGAAGACCCAACACACCCAAAAATAAATAAATAAATAAATATTAAAAAAAAAAAAAATTATTGTTATAGAAACAAAGTTTAAAAAAAAAAAGGTGAAATCTCAAACCTAAATTATTGTTTTATCCTTCCTGCTATTGTCATTAAAAACATCAATTCAATAATGGGGAAAAACAGTAGGTTTGGACTTTTAGTTAAATGTAGAATTTGGGGGTTATTTGATATATTCATTGTATTTGTTTCATTCAAGGGGGAAAGATTTGAAGTTGCTGAATCTTAATTTCATGAGTTCATGCCAAATTACATCATCCTAACAATGGTAATTGAGGTAACCGATTACAAAGATGTCTTTTTGGTTGTGATTAAAAGGAACATTTCAATTCTAACTGTAGACAAATTAAATACACCAGGGATTTGGCACATGACATTTCAGCCTGAAGAAGAAACAAAATATGTATAATTTTATCTTGATGACTAATTCGGAAGAGGGTTGTGTGTGTGTGTGTGTTAAACAGGAGGTAAAAGTTCTTAGAGCTTACGAGATAAACATGTAACACAGCACCTTCCTCCAGAAAAAATACAAGCTGCAAAGGAAAGCCACGTATGTAATTTTAAATTTTCTATTAGCCACATGAAAGAAACGGAAAAAGACACATGGGTGAAATGAGTTTTAATGATAAAGTTTATTTAACCCAATATATCCAAAATAGAGCATTTCAACAAATGGCCAAAAAACCTTCTGAGATATCTTACTTTCTAATATTTGCACTAAATCCTCAAAATCCAATGTGTATTTTATACTTATGATCACATTCAGTTTGGACCGGCCACGTTTCTAGAGCTCACCAGGTAGTGGCTGCCGTATTAGACAGCACAGGTACACAGGTGAGCAACTCTAGGTTTACCTGTGACCTTGACACCCTCTGATCCTACACACACCCCTTGACAAATCACCCAAACAGTGTACCTTTGTTACTCCATCTGTCAAAAGTGGGATTATATTTCCAACTGTATAAAATGAATTATGACTAAGAGCAGTAGTAACAATAAATCTCTGCAAGGTTTCCAGACCTGACCTATGATTACAATAGTTCTCACAAGACCTGATGACCATTACTTGTCACTAGATGTCTTTAATATTGTGATTAAAGTTTGTTTATTTAAGGCAGTGGGGTTTAACTTTGTCAGGGATAAAGCCAATTAGTTTTTAGAAAAATGTCAGACATTTGTTGTTTACCCCCAACTCATTTCGCCATTGTTCTTTGCTGACACAGTGCTGCTTAAGAATCTACCTGTAATGGGAAGTGACCTTATCACCTTCTTAGGGGTAAATCCTGTGTGAGGTTGGGGTCCCCAACGAACAGGCTGTGAGGCAAAGCCCTGTCTCTGTAGGGTTTATTGGGAAGGTCTCTCTTGTTGAACCCCCCACAGAGGCTGATAAAGCAGGTGTGAGCCTCACAGTTGCAATTTGCTGAAAGAGAGAGAGAGAGAGACAGGCAGACAGACACACACAGAGAGGGCAGAAGGTAAACATATTAGGGTACAAAGTATTGATAGCATATTCTGAAGCCCTTAAAATATCTAATTACAATCTGTTTTCAAAACTGCTAGGTCTACCGGGACTTAAAAATGATAACAGTCAAGGTGTTGGTACACCAGTGATTTTTATCTTAATTTCTTTTGTTTTCATTAAAGTTGAGCCATATACCTGTAAGGTTGAGGAGGATTTTAATCCCTTTTTAAGACTAGAAGAATGAATTAGAGGGGAATATCTAGATCCTTTCTGCAGATTAGGAGAGTAGATAAGAGAACGGGTAAGTGAAATGGCCAGAACTGCCTTGTACGTCGGCAGCAGAGCTTGAACTATGGGGCTCTGGCAGGTATTTTTATCGCTTGGGTAACAACCTCTGGGCTCCAAGCATCTACATTAATTGACAGCAACTCTACCGCAGAGGATCAGACCAGGCCTTGAGGATGAAACATGTCATATTTGTTTCCCCAGCTATGTGGTTGCTTTCTTCATGTTAAATTTTGTCTCAGGAAAGGACAAAATGGAGAAATAAGGTAAAATGCTGAAAACCTTCATTTTTGTTTGTTTTGTCTTGTTTTAAGGTAAACATATGCTCTGCTTTGTTGCAATGATGCTGGCCTTGTGTTTAACTCCTACTTGGTTCAGTAAAGATGGATTCTCCTCCCAGGGTTCATTATTTTAATAGTTATTCACTTGAGTAACTGTGTTTCTGAAGCAATTTTGATCATGTCACTGGACACTTTTAAAGTCAGACAGGCTGACTGGGGCTTTTCTGTGTTCCTTAGTATGGGTAATTGCTATTTCTACAAATGTCAAAAAGTGCCATGTTTTTACAGAGCTGTGAACAACGTTGTCAATTCAAGGGCAGCAAAATGTGCCAACTATTTCAATGCTTTATGGGTATTGATTTAGGAATAAACAATAGGAACCCATAGTTCATACTCAGTACTCTCTTTATAAATCTAGTGGTTATAAGCTGTAGATATCCATTAATCAGAAGGATCTAGAAAATGGCTAGGATAGCATCTTGACACTTCTTCCAGAAAATACTCATGATTTTCTTTAATTGTTCATTATCAGGCCTGCCAAATCATATGCAGCCACGAGAATATCCTAAATTGAAGCCATATTTCTAGTTGGCTTCTGTGTTAAAATTTTTTGTTTAGAATGTGTCAATGTAATAAAGAAGGTTTTGAGTGGCAGTTATGTACACAAGAAAATTATAATACAGGTCATAAACTGAGAACCAGTGGCTCTTGGTGGAGACATGAAATGGTCCTGGTGTATTGCTTTTTGTGGCTTAATGCTGCAAATATCCACTATTCAACCAGCAAAGATTTAACACCTATGTTGAGAAAAGAACTGCTATGTGCTCACAAGGAATGAGATTTAATTTCCCTCCTCTGTTCAGGGAGAGATAAAAAACAAGTCCTTCTGGTCTAGAAGGGGAGGTGACCATTTCTGCACACAGGCGTGGAAGGAGCTCCCTTTGAAATTTTCCCTCCTGGAAGGCAAGGTGCCTGTCAGCCTCCATCATGGGCTACGCTGGTCCCATGGATCCCACTCACCCCTGCTCCTTCGTGGCAGGCACTGTGGCCTCTGCAGTCTCCGTGGACCACTGCTGACACACAAGGCAGGTGAGGATGGTGCCCAGGTCAGGGCCAAGCCTACTGAAGGCCTCATACCACACACATCGTGACTCAAAAAAAACACTCTTAATTACAGTAAGCAGACTTTTTGGTTTGGATGTGGCCTCTGCACAGACCTAATTGTTTAAAGGGCAGCAAGACCAAGATTCCACACTCCCTGAGCCTGAGGGTTCCTCCCATGAGGGTCGTAATTTGGGGTGTGCATCCCTGAGGAGGTTGAAAAGCCTTGGAGAGCTGAATCCATTTACCTCTGACTGCTTTTGATTAGTGTGTGTGCTTTGTGCCTCTATTGGTTTTTTGATAACTGAAGTGCAAACAAAATGATGCAGAACCTGCATCATCATTTGCACCAATATTAAAACCTACACCAGATTCCGTAGCCTGGTCTGCTTCAGATGGTTGACCGCTTTGCAGTAAAAATGAGGAAGTAGGAGGAAGTGAACTCTGCAAGGAGAATCCGCAAACCCCACTGTGTCTCTGGCTGTGGCAGAGAATGGTAAAAAAAGTAGACAAAACTTTATACTTTCTTCTGTAGCTTGAAAATCTTCACTGTCCTACCCTATTGTTTCAAGCATAATGAACAGTGGAAATTTCATGATTTTCTGCAAAATCCAATCGTATAGATTTTTTTGTGACATTTTGATTATGTCCATGGCCCATTTTTCTACTGTTTTAATTTTCTCTTATTTAATTTTTAAATAAGAGCATTAGCTCTTTGCCTAAAAATTATATTGCATTGTTTTTGCAATTTGTGTTTCTCTTATGACTTTATATTTTAAAGTTAAACTGCTTGTATAATTTAAGTAATATATTTTGTCTATGGCATGTGTATTTATGTCCAGCTGAGAAAGCACTTCTCCACTCCATGTTTATAGATAAATGGTTCCACATTTTCTTCTAAAACTTTTGTGGGTTTATTTTTAAAAGTTTACTATTTGAGGACTTCCCTAGTGGTGCAGTGGTTAAGAATCCTCCTGCCAATGCAGGGGACACGGGTTCGAGCCCTGGTCCGGGAAGATCCTTCATGCTGCGGAGCAACTAAGCCCGTGTGCCACAACTACTGAGCCTGTGCTCTAGAGCCCGTGAGCCACAACTACTGAGCCTGTGTGCCACAACTACTGAATCCCGTGTACCTAGAGCCTATGCTCCACAACAAGAGAAGCCACCACAATGAGAAGCCCAGGCACCGCAACAAAGGCCCAATGCAGCCAAAAATAAATAAATACATTTACTAAAAACAAATAAAAATAAAAATAGAAGTTTACTATTTGATTCTCCTGGAATTTATTTTCATATAAGAAATGAATTAGATATCCAATTATATGTTTTTTTAAAGAATAGGATAGACTGTTTTTCAATCACATTTATTGAATATAGGATTCAATATAGGATAAATATGCACCTAAATAAATCCAATACTTTCACTAAGCAAAAAACAAAAACAAAAAAACCAAAAATAAACAAACAAACAAACATAATGCAAAATATAGCCATGGGGTGGGGAAGGAGGAAAAATGTTATAATTATGGGATTTTAAGTTTTGCACTCGGAGTGTATTATCATTATTATTATATGTTATTAATTATTATCATAAAGTTAATTTTAAGTGGAGAGCTGATAAATAAGAGGAGGATGAAGAGGTCAATAAAAGGAAGTGAGAACTCAGCCTTAAACCTCTAACAATAATTTGGGATTAAAACCTGTACTTAAAAAAACCATTAAATCTATTAGAGTAAAAATATAGAGGATCCTGATAGCTTTGTGGTAGAAAAGGGTGAAAAGAATTTATTTTAAAAGAATGAAAATATAAAATTCAAATAGTTTTTTAAAGTTAAAGCAACAGATAGGAAGTTATATTTGGTATTTCTGTATTAGAGGAAAGTTTATTATCCAGTGGAAATATGCTGAGTTTTTTGTTTGATACCTGACTTGAGTAGGTAGGCAAAAGGTAGTTGACATTGTCATGGTTGTTGTTACTGATCAAAGTGCATACTTTTTAGCTTCATTTTTTTAAAAGCTTCACATTTGTTTTATTTATTCATCACTTGATAGATATTTGAGTTGTTTGTACTATAATGAATAATGCTGTTTTGAGTATTCATGTACAAATGTTTGTGTAGACATGTGTTTTCAGTTCTGCTGGATATGTACTCAGGGGTGGAATTGCTGGGACATATGGTGACTCTGTGTTTAACTTTTTGAAGAACTGGAAAGCTGTTTTCTGAAATGACAGGACCATTTTACATCCCCACCAGCAAGGTATGACGTTTCAATTTCTCAACATACCTGCTAACATTTGTTACTGTCTTTTTTACTTATTATCTAGTGAATGTGAAATAGTAGCTCATTGTGGGTTTGATTTGCATTTCCCCAACAAATAATGATACTAAGTGTTTTTTCAGATGTTTATTGGTCATTTGTATATTTACTTTGAAAAATGTGTTTTCAAATCTTTTGTCCGTTTAATAAAATTGGGTTATCTGTCTTTTTACTGTTAAGTTGTATATTCTGGGATTTATTCATATTTTGTCCCATTCTGTGAGTTGTCTTTTCACTTTTTTGATAGTGATTTTTGATGCACAAGCATTGTTAATTATTGTGAAATCTAATCTATTTTTCTTTTGTTGCTTGTGCTGTTGGTGTCCTATCTAAGAAACCCTTGACTAATCCAAAGTCACAAAAATTTACCTCTATGTTTTCTCTTAAGAATTTTATACTTCAGCTCTTACGTTTAGGTCTTTGATTCATTTTGAGTCAAATTTTTAGTATGGTATGAGCAAGGGTCCAACTTCATTATTTTACATGTGGATATCCATTTGTTCCAGCACCATTTGTGGAAAAGACTCTTGTTTTCCTTTTGAATTGTCTTGGTTCCCTTGTCAAAATTAACCATAAATGTAAAGATTTATTCATGGACTCTTGAATCTATTCCATTCGTGTATATGGATATCCTTAGGCCAGAACCATACCTTCTTAATTGCTATAGTTCGTTTGAAATCAGAAAATGAGTCCTTCAACTTAGTTCCCTTTTCCAGTATGTTTTGGTTATTTTGGGTTCCTTGTATTTTCTGTACTTCATCTTAACTAAACATTTTATTTGGATTATTGTAACTTACCTCCAAAGAAATACATATTCTCCAGCTGGAGGGATGTATGTAGGTGTCTCAGATTGTCTGAGACAATCTGCACTGATGCTTAGTATCTTAGTATAATTATTAAGTGTCTTCCTTTTTAACCTCAAAGAGTCTTATTTTGAAAGGCAAAATATTTGGTCATCCTCATTTTAGATCACGTAGGAGTTGCAAAGCTCTTTCAGTATCCAAGTAGGGAAATGAGTCCATTAGAGGAGTAGACACAATTCATAATCATTCCAATTCCATGGAGCATTTGAAATTATCTTTCACTTCAACTTTTTGAGATAAGCTTATCAATCATTTTTAATGTCATGTTATCTCTCATAGGCTATCCTCTGAGTTAAAGAAAAAATCAATCCCATTCACAGACTTTCTCCTTTAGGACAAAGC
Organism: Balaenoptera ricei; assembly: GCF_028023285.1. Lineage (NCBI taxonomy): Eukaryota > Metazoa > Chordata > Mammalia > Artiodactyla > Balaenopteridae > Balaenoptera > Balaenoptera ricei. The sequence continues at coordinate 26,612,388 of NC_082640.1, forward strand.
ATAGAGAAAATATGCTTATTTAATTTCTCATTTTTATCTCCCCAATATTATTACATTTGGAAATGCTTTAGAATATTATTCATTATTTAAATATTTTCTTACTATTGTCATAAGAATTTACAAAAAATCTTTACACTTAACAAATAAACTATTATAAATCATACCCAACAATAAATATCTCTCAATAAAATTTTAGCATTACATTCATCAAATATGATACAGCAACATCGATAATAAAGATAAATTTGGCAAAGAATTTAACATATAATCAACCATTTAAAGTGAGTAAAGGATGAAAAACACCCAAGGCAGAGCATAAGAGTAGCTGTTTAAATGCTCTAGAGCAAATAAGATGGGGAATTTATAGCTAGAGGGATTTGTATCTGTGTTGTTTGATTTTACTTTTAACTTCTAAAATTAAATAGGCCTGGAAAAAATATATGAATACATAGTCTTTTAATCCAATAACTGTGTGAAAAATGTTCATGAAATAGAAATCAAGAAAGAAATATTTGAAATTGGTATTAAATATTTTAATTGTAGGCGGGTTTTGGTTTCCTATCTGTCTCTGGATATCGACTTAGAAAGAGCAAAGCTCTTCAAAATAAAAAATAATAGCTAGGGCTTCCCTGGTGCGCCACAACTACCGAGCCCACGTGCCACAGCTACTGAAGCCCACGCGCCTAGAGCCTGTGCTCTGCAAGAGAAGCCCCCGCAATGAGAAGCCCGTGCACCGCAACAAAGAGTAACCCGCACTCTCCACAACTAGAGAAAGCCCGCGTGCAGCAACGAAGACCCAACGCAGGCAAAAAAAAGAAATAATAGCTAAATAAGAAGACATTACACAGCAACTTACTAGGAGCACTGAAGTGTCCTGTGATATGAAGAAATAAAATTAGGTTAAATAATGTTGAACCTGTTTTACAGTGTGTGTAGGGAGAGAATTTATGCGATAAAAAACCACCAATGGTGACTCCACCTGATGCACATTCAGTAAGATTTTGGATTATTATATTAAGACTCCAAAACTTATTTGCTTATTGCAAAAGTCTTGCTTTGCTGAAGGTGACAAGTGTTTTTATATGAAAGAAAAAAGAAGAAAAAGCAGAAGAGAGGACAAGGATGTGCTGTTATTTTATGCCTTCTCTTTTCTGTATCAAACCTGTAGGGAATATTTTGGTTCTGTATTTCAGACAATTCGCCAATGAATTTTCAACAAGGTCATGAATGAAAGGAAAGTAGGTGCCCAGTGTTAAAGAAACCCGGAAGGAGCCTCCAGATCAAGTCATGAACTGTAGTAAACTCTTAAATTTACTTTTGAAGACTGTGTTAGTGGAAATGTGAATTGAATATGCATTAAGTTCCACAGTTTTTCAAGTTAAAGGTCACTTCTAACGCAAATGATTTCTCCCCCATTCTCCCTCTCTAACACACATACACACACACATGCATGCACACTCTTCCTCCTATAAGGTGACACATGTAGAGAGACAAAAGATTTAGTTCCTAGAATTTATATCATGTGCTGAATGTCTTAAAGAAATGGAATGTGGGCCATCTAATTTCACATCAGTGATGATATTAGGAAGAAATCGCAAAGACTGATAAGGATCAAAGGATGCTATGTAAATAACCTGACCTGAACTACCAAGGAGATTTTATGAGGTCATTTATACAGTAGAATAAAAACTAGTGCACTGGGTTGGATATAGTGTCTTTTTCAGAAAGAATTAAACTTCATTACTCTGCATATTTTGAGAAGTATGGCATTCCTCTTGTCTAAAATCTACTTCACCCAAAAATATATCATTAACAAATTGTTATTATTATATAGCTGTATATTTAGAACAAGTGCTTCTTGGTCAAAATAGAAACAACTCAAAACAGAAATCTTCCATTCAAGCAACCAAATTAGCATTTATCATATGTAAGCCAGTGCATTAAGACAGACAGTAAAGGTGTAGCCCTTACTGACCTGCAATTAGCTTTGTGGCAAAATTACACTCCTCTCAGTTATTTGTCCATGATGCAGAGACATACAAAGAAATTTGGGAACTAGTGATAGCTATTTCTTTTTATTATGGCACTTGATTCTACTATTTAATTGTTAGATATAATACCATTCACTGCCACTGGAAACAATGGCAACTTTCTTTTCCACATTTGCAATTGCCTCATGAATCAAAGAGCAGCGGTAGGCTGCAAAAGTAATAATAATAAAAATGCACCATAAATTTCTCTAAGCAATTATCATATTTCATGCCTTGTTATTAAATGGAACTTTGAATTTTTCTACTTAGGTAGAATGATAATTTTATGCTGGATAAATGGTCTCTCATTCAAATGTATTGCAATATGATGTACGGGGTGTGGACATGGTGTACAGGGTTCCATAAGGGGACTTGCCTCATTTGTGATAATGAAGGCTGAAACTCAGGTGTGTATGCTGGTCCATCAGCCTCCTCTTTTTCCCCACCTCCTGCATCCTACCGTGGATGGGCAAGCAGTATTATTCCAAATAAGGCAAGTCCCTTGCTTCCCCATCAGCTTGTCTGAGCTATTGTCTTGGAGAAATGGATTCAGGATTGTTTCAGTGCTTTATATCAAGACTGCAAACAATACGAAAAGATACTGCTGATTTCCTTTTTAGCAAAACGTAGGTGATGCTTAAGGATCACTATTTGTAGAGAGAGAAAAATTACCTGTTCATGAAGCAAAATAAAAATTTTTCACAGTTAATTCTGAAACATATCTTTCTTATGGAAAATTATAGTGGGGACATTGTGAGATACAGTAGACAGCGCTCTTAACAACATCCTGTACCAGTTGCTACAGCAGGCGTCTAAAGTAGTAGATTGGTTCTTGTATTTTGAATAAATTCCTCTCATAAATATAATGCTTGCCGAAGTTTGAAAACTGCTGCAACAGATGTTTAATAAATGCTTCCTGGTTTATTGAATTTTTAAAACTTTTGCATGATTATTTATACATGACAAAATCAGAAACTATATGTGATAAAACCATATAAATGGTCCCTTTTCTCTTAGGCATTCAAATTTAAGACCAAAATCTGAAAACAAAATGATCAATTTATGTGATATTTCAATCTACGTTAGATAGATTCAAAGAATTCCAGATGAAGATTTATGCCAATAAAGATTCATATTGTATGAATCATGGTATATGCCAATACGCTACTTCATGCTGATAACAAAAGTACTCACAAAGAATTTATAATATCTTGAGGGTGTTGTGGATATTACTGCCCACTGTATGTGTGTGTGTGTGTGTGTGTGTGTGTGTGAGAGAGAGACAGACAGACAGACAGAAAGAGGTGCGGGGGGAGATCTCCACCCTTAATAAACATATGGAGTCATCCTTCTTTAGCTTATGGAAATCCATTCTTCTACCAGGATGGTAGAATTGAGACTCAAATTTTGCATAAGGATAATTCTCATTATATCTAATGGGCAATTTTAAAGATTGGAAAGTATAATTTAATGTTATAAAATTTCAATTAAATGACTTCAAAAGAGTTGTTATTCTTGTAAAATTGGTTGAAAGATATTGTGCTATAACAGCTTTACATGAATGTAATTGTATTTAATTCTTACCACTGCTCTATAAGCACAATTATCCTTACACAAGGAAATTAAGAGGTGATGAGTTCTAACACCTATTACTTGCCAAAAAAAGCACTGTCTGATTTTGTGATGGTACACAATTTTCTTAAAAATCTCAATATTTTTAGAATAAGCAACATACATATTATAACTGTATATATGATGTATAAGTATATATGAAGTATTTAAATCATCCATAAGCACATGTTTGTTATTATTGGTCTCTCCTACGTTACTAGAGATATCCCGTGAAATTCAGTGAACACACCAGGAACACAGTCTTTTATCCTTATCAGATACTCAGTGCCAGGACGTTAATTTCGGGGACACTGAAAGTTTTAGTAGAACTAGACTGAACTGTTGCCTCATGAAACTAATGCATAATGCTTCGGTTTGCAACCGAATGCCATTTGTGCGAATGCTGTTTCCCTCTGCCTCTGATTTTCTGCCTCTCCGTAGAAACTGTTGGTCTAATTAATGATTTGGCCAGCTAGTAACCACTCCCTCAGGCTAGCAAAGCACCTTCCATTTTCATATAGTGCTCTGCACTATAGGGAAACCACTTACCCTCCCCAGTTAGATGTAAGCTAGAGATATTGGTCTTCTTAACCATTTTCCCTAATAAGGATTTAATGCAAGATGAATGCTATAGAAATTTCAAATATTAAAATAATTGTTATGCTTGAGACAGAATTCCCAAGCCTGCAAAATTCTTACTATAGTAACCCATTTCTCGAAATAAATGTGCATGTATGTGCTCCTCAATTATTAAAATAATGTATGTTTATTATAAAATGCTGGACGTATGAGGAAGAGGAAAGCAACCTATAATTTCACCATCCAGAGATAGCATTAATAGAATGAACACCTATGTACAGACCTTAAAACTAGGATCCTACACTCCACTCTATTATTATTACTGGAATACTTGTCCTTGCTGATACATATTGTATAGTCTTCTGAATTCTCACTTTTCTGACTTTATCATCATTTATATGACTAGTTTCATACTCTAAGAGATTTAGGTTATTGTTTATTTTCCACTCATATTATAAAATGTGATAAAATTCTTTCCATGTAAATCATTATACTTATTTCTTATCATTGCTTTAGGATGTATTCCTAATGGTATTTCTGGGTCCAAAGATTTAAATATTTATTGCTTCAATCTATATTGACAACTGGCATCCATAAAGTTTGCAATAATTTACAGCTTTGTCATCAGTATAAAGATCCTGTTTTCCAGCTTCCTTCCTAACATGGAATATTGCCCTTTTAAATCACATTGGTTTGCAAGTAAAAATCATGTTATACTGCTGTTTTAATTAGCATCTTTTATTATTAAAACAATACAATATTTTTATGTGTTTGCTTTTGTTTGCTTTTTCTTATATGTATCTTCCATTCATACTTTCCCCACTTTTCTATTGTAGTGTTGACATTTTTCTCATTGACATATTGGAGTTAAATAAAGGAAGAATACAGATACATTGTATTGCGTGCATTTTAGACTTTGTATTCACCATCACACACATTCTGAGCATTCATTCTGGGACAAGTTACATAAACTAAGGATCAGAAAATAGACAATTGGTAGAGTCCATAGGCAAGTAACTGAGATAAAAATCTAAAGATTCTTTTATTTGGAAAAAATCCCTGTCCTTGAAATACACTTGAAAAATGAATGTGCAACCTGTTTTTACCCATCTTGTCCAGGATATTTTAAAGGACAAAATCACTTCATAATAAAAGTGATAATGTTAATAACAGTTAACATTTACTCTGAGTGTATATGTGAGGTACTGTACCAAGCACTTTGCCTCCTGAAAACGATCCAAGAAGCAGGCAGTCTTTCTATTCAAATTTTATAGACAAAGAAGCTTACCCTTATAAGGTAACATGATTTTTATGCTACTTACGCTATTTTATACTCATGCTCTTTTTGCTAGTTTTATAAGTTATCATGATTTTTATGCTACTCTATGTCAGATTTTAAAAAAAATTCCTTTATATCTGCATTTATTTTTCCATGTTTTTGCTACTATAGTAAGAAATATAATTGCTTTTGTTTCTTGACCAGACACCATACTATTTTTATTTATTAGTTCTGATAGTTGTTTTGTAGGTTTCTAAGGATTGTGTATATATAAAAGATAATCATCACTGAGAATAAACACAGTGTTACCTCTTCATTTTCTATTCTGTGTCTGGACCCTGTTTCTCTCATGTGGTCTGTGGATGAGCTCTGAAGTACTGATCAGGTCTGCATACTGACTCATTCAATCTGACCGAGAAGAAAAGGGTTTTGCCCAGCTCTTTACTTAGGACGAAAGGCAGAGTTAGCGCTTCACTCCAACATGACACTTCACTATATACTGCAGGCTTTCATGGGAATTTTAGACCCTCTGAGGACATGCGTGAAACACTCAGGTGACAGACAGTTGTGATGACGTTGAGGTGTTTGGGGTGATAGCCAATCCAGGTAAGGCTTTCCTGCTTTCAGATTTCGTGTTCCGGGCAACTCCATCCAACACACAAGGGTAACACACAGTTAAACGTCCAAGTTTTCCATGAAGGAGCCGTTAATTAAAAATTACAAAAATAAAAGAACTCAGAGTGTCTCATTTCTGGTTTTTTTTTTTTTCTTGTTTCTTTTTCTGTTTTGGGAACTGTCCTCCAAAGCGTGCTCAGCAGATGAGTTAAACATGGGCAGATTTTCACTAGAGGTGAAACTGGCCGAAATCGTCCTTTTGGAAGCCTCCCAAGAACAGAATCAAGAACACTTGGCATTTCAGGTCCATTAAGGGGTGAAATGTGATGAACTACAAATGTTTTCTGCTTTTCCGACACCAGGCCACTCTATGAAGTGGCAGTTGACTATAAAATAGGCTTTTAGTCTGAAATGGAATCTCACTATTTCTCCACCTCCTTTCATACAAATATTGTTTTAAAAACACCATCAGTGGATGAATATGTCTTCAACTATTTTACCTTTACTAGTATACACTTTACTGTAAAATTATAAGTTATGCAGCACATTCATACTCTGTCATATAGGATTTTTTCCCTATGATTTGAAAGCAGAATAGTAACTTTGAGACTTATGAAAAGGTAGAAGTACATTATCCCTGTTTTCTCCATGTTGTATAATGAATCACTTTAAAATTTATTACATTTCTTTCCAATTTGGATAAGTATTATTTTTCATTCTGTGTGTCTATGTGTGGATATACATGTAGGTACTTATATTTATGTTACATCTAAGCATAAATATTTATATGCTTAGGTTTTACATATTTTATTTTTTTGTTACATATTTTAGATTTTAATATTTACATGTATATCTGAGCATAAATATTTATATGCTTATATTTATGTTACATCTAAGCATAAATATATATTTTTTTCATAAATTTATTTATTTATTTATTTTTGGCTGTGTTGGGTCTTTGTTGCTGTGTGTGGGCTTTCTCTAGCTGTGGCCAGTGGGGGCTACTCTTCATTGCAGTGTGTGGGCGTCTCATTGCAGTGCCTTCTCTTGTTGCGGAGCACGGGCTCTAGGAGCATGGGCTTCAGTAGTTGTGGCACGTGGGCTCAGTAGATGTGGCTCGCAGGCTCAGTAGTTGTGGCTCGTGGGCTTAGTTGCTCCACAGCATGTGGGATCTTCCCAGACCAGGGCTTGAACCCATGTCCCCTGCATTGGCAGGCGGATTCTTAACCAGTGCACCACCAGGGAAGTCCCTAAGCATAAATATTTATATGCATATATCTATGAATATCTGGATTAAAAAATAAGAATCACTTATTGTGTTTAGGTTTGCTTATCTAGAGATTTTATGCATCTCAGATATAACAAATGTTTATTCAGCATCTACTGTGTCAATCACTCTCCTAGATTTGGGGGATATTTCAGTAAAACTTAGACCAAAATTCTGCCCTCATGAATTTTATATTCTGTCAGTTGCAGCTTTCTTGACTTATTGTTACTATATGGGGTAAAGCGAGTACATCTGTGGTTTTATACAGTATCAAAAATATTATTGAATGGGAAGAATTAATAATTGAGACTATTCTTTTCTGAGTTCTTGGTTCATTTGTATCAATTATTAAGTGTAATGTATTTTTATCTTGATCAATTCCATTTTGTTACATTGTGTAAGTGCAGTCTTTATTAAGAAGCACCCTATGGTATTTTGTATTCATATTTTATTTTTATGTAAGGCAGCTTGTAAGAATGTATAAACTACAGCAAGATAACATGTTAAAATTGATGATAAAACAAAAGTGGAGATACATAACGGGCATAAGTATATGACTAAGATGCATTCCTGTTAATGGGTTATACTCAGTGTCAGCGTTTTTCAACCACAGTTGCAGATTAGAATGATTTAGGCAGCTTAAAAATACAGATTCCAAGACCCTTTCATCCTTAAAGTCTGATTTGCTTGGTCCTGTGACGTGCGGACCTCGTACTGGAATGTGAGATTTTTAAGAATTTCACAAGTGGTTTGAATCTGTAGCCAAGGCAGGAGAAGAACTGCATTAGTTAGAACTAGATTTATCTTTCAGCTTCTGGGCAGATCAGACCACTTATTTAATAGTGTCTATAAGGTTAAACGCAAGCCAGTTGTTCAGGAGAAGTATGGTGCTTTGTGGTCCTAGAACTACATAGATTTTTCCTGGGAGATGCTCACAGGTTGATGTATTGTGACATAATGAACTTCATTCTTAGTAACATTTCCGTGAAAGATATAAAGATGAGATGCATCCGACTCTTATAACAACTCTTTTTCTAAAAGATAGATCAAGGTAAATAATTTTAATAAACTTAAGAAAAATATCTATTGAAGGGTATTAGTGAGATCTTCACTTTACATTATGGATTAGTTGATATTGGACTTTTAAAACTTGATGTTTTTTTCATTTTTAATGACATTTATTGTTTTCTTTCTAATTTTACAAGCAATATATGTTCATTGTAGATAGGTAGAAATACATAAAAGCACAAAGTAAAAATTAACAATCACCCATCATCCTCACCCCACCCACAGGGAAAACCATCATTAACATTTTGCATGCATTTCCTCCCAGTGTCTACATTCTTTTAATTGAAATAGTTGATTTACAATGTTGTGTTAGTTTCTGTAACAGCAAAGTGATTCAGTTACATATATATATATATTTTTTATATTCATTTCCATTATGGTTTATTACAGCATATTGAACATAGTTCCCTGTGCTATACAGTAGGACTTTGTTGTTTATCCATTCTTTATATAATAGTTTGCATCTGCCAATCCGAAACTCCCAATCCATCCCTTCACCACCCCCCTTCTTCATACATATTTTTTTTTAATTGAGATATAATAGAGCTACATCACTATGTTAGTTCCAGGTGCACAACATAGTAAACTTATAACAATTCTGATAGGTTATGCCATATTTGTGTCATTGCTATTAAATTTCCTCAACTATGTTGTATATTTTGTATATACTTTGTATATACTCTGTATAAAATAGAAACAAAAGAAAATTTAGAAAAAGTTCAAGCCTGTGGAAATGTATTGCACTAGAATTTACAGCAATATTACTTCTAGTTTATTTCTAGTAGACATTGATTAGATAGACTAATTCTTACTGCATTGACTCAGCTGTATTAAACGAAAGGACTCCCTTCATTAAATTAACAAGGGAAGCAACCTATAAAAGTAATTAGGGAGGAAAGAATGGTAAAATTAATCCCAATAAATGGTAAGAGAAGGGTTTATTTTAGTAATACTTGGACATTTTGCAATAGCGAGGATAATGTTTTATGTGTCATTGATCTTGGTAAAGGGCTGATACCAGTGGAAATTGAAAACGGTGAAGCACCAAACCCTGATCTATGTTTTAGCTGTAGTCTTAGAATTAGGGTTTATGAATCTAAACAGCAACGTTTTACTTTTTCCTGTATCTTTTGGTATGGCAGAAAAAGGATTCCCATCAAAACTGATTAAAAAGCTGGCATTATTTGGAAGTATGAAATGCTTAATGTTAAAATCACACACACACACAGAGCAGATTGTAAAAGTTTAATATTGTGACCTTCAGAAGAACATATTATACAAAACAGAAATCAACACCCTTCCTCAATGATGACCAGGGGATCAATTATCAGTGGCATTATGCCTGAAGGCAGGTCATTGATCATTTCTATTGCCACGGCTATGATTGCTGTTGCTGCGGTTATTGAACACTATTGAACCTGCTACCCAACCCTAATCATGAGCATCAGCTACCCCCTTGTCCCCAGTTTCCAATATTTCAGGAGAATAGGGGTTAGAAACCCAGGTTTGAAAGGTCACGAAACCCTAGTGGATTTTTTTTTTTTTTTTGATGCACAGTTTGCTGTAAAAGACACTGGGAAATAGTTCAATAAATATCTTCATATTTATCAAAGTAATGGTAGCTCAAATTCTAGGCTAAACATTATTTTTATTTCATGTGCAGCAAAAGTCTGCAGTAAAAGCCTATTGGTCCACCCTAAAAATTTTGAAGAACCAGGGCTGACCACTGAATGTTCAGTTACTTGGTGTCTTTAGTCTCTTGAGAGAAATGGTGAGTTGAACTCTTGGTACTGCTAATAAGGACCCAAAATATCAGGACTGAAATTTTCAGGAGGAAGAAACAAGTCTGATCTGTTCTCCAAGGAGAAAATCTAAGTTGTGAGGGACAATTCCTTGATATTGAAATGTAAAAGAAAAACAAACCCAAAACAAAACAACTTTCTTTTGGGTTACCTTTTTTACTTTACTTTTATTTTAAGTAATACAGAATGGTTTTATGTGTGACAGTGTCTAGGGACACTTGAATAAACTTGAACCCAGTTCTGCATGAGGGGTTCAGAAGAAATGAAAGATCCAGACTATTTACTGGCAACCTGGTAAGGAAATATATCAGGTTGCCAGTAAATAGTAAACTATTTGTTTGTTTATTTATTTATTTATTTATAAAACAAAACTCAGTGTAGGGCAATGAGCACAGCATCAGCAAACATACAAGCAATGAGTAAAGACAGATACCTAAGGCAAGAGTGGCAGAAGTGATGGCAAAAAATCCAATCAATTTAAGACATTAACGTACTAACAAATATGAAGCCCTGGGAAAAACAGCAGGAAAATTTAAAAAATCACTAAAAATGGTGTGTTCTTTTCTTTTCTCTGGAAAAATAAAGGGGCCATGAGGTACTTGATGCTCCAGTGTGTTGATGTATAGGTCTCAGAATTCAAGACACCTTCCTGGTTACCACTCATCATGGTCCTGGTCCTCCCTCAGTGTGGACTCTGGCTCATCTGATGGAGAGCCTCATAGGACTACAGTCAAGGCATCACCTGGAGCTGTGGTCTCATCTGAGGCTGGACTGTGGGAGAGTCTGCTTCTAAACTCAGTGGTTGTTGTCACATTCAGATCAGTGTAGGTGTCACAGTGAGGGCTTCCCTCACACTTGCGTCTCCGCCATGATCAGGAGAACACGTCCAAAGTAGCCTGATAGAGGGTGAAGGACATGGGGTGCAGACACACCCCCAACCCTATCCCAGAGCCCGCCAACTGCCCGACATGTAGTGAGCCCCTCTAAGAAAACAGGCCCCCTGAGGCCAGTCTAAACCACAAATCCACAAAGCCATAAGCTAAATAAAAGCTTATATGTTGAGGTGGTTTTTTAATGCAACCCCTTTTGTAGTAGATAACTGCTGCACTTTAATCTCTCTCAACATTTCACCTTGAAGGAAATCTCATTTATGTTAAGAAGTTATTAGTGCTATTGAGGGGTGTGTGTATGTGTGTGATTATCTGGTTGCAAACCTTAGTAATTCACATTATGGGTTTTAATTTTTTTCCTTTGGTAGCTCAGCAGTCAATTTCTCTGGTAAAGAAGCCAATGCTGCTTCAAGATCTCAGATGTCAGATATGACTTGCAGAGGATATTATATATAAATGGTTGGATCCCGGTAAAATTTCCTAGATGTTAGTATGATTTGTTTTTCCCACCAAATTCCAGATTTTTAAAATTAAGTTGCCTCTAATTTGTGCAATGAAATGTCGTTTACCCTACAGAAGAGTTTTAATAATATGGCACTTCACACACGTATTTATCACGGTCAAGACATTTGTTTTGAAATATGAAATCTATCCACCTGTTGCCTCTCAAGTTTTTGAAAAAAAAAAAAGACTCTAAGAATTAATTTCCACTTTATATGTTCAATTCATATCCAGCAAATGTTACCACATTCCTAAATATAATCTTTCTTTCATTTTAGTATCAATGGACTCAGCTAGTATCTTCCAGGTGTAAATCATCTTCAGCCCTTAGACAAGGCTCTTAATGCACAAGTTAAGAACAATGTCAAATATTAAATGGCAATCAATTAACTTCTAGTTAGATTTCTGCTTTTAGCACCTACTCTCTCTGAAATTTTTTAACTGAAAATGTGCCTATTTTTGTTTTTTTCCTTTAGCATTTATTTTTAAAGCCTGCTAGTGACATTCCAAATGATATTTTTCTACAGATATTTTTATTATAGAAAGTGTGATAGGAATTTTGAGACAACACATGCCTTCTCTGAGCAGCCATTGACCATGCTAGAATCCTGAATGGTATTACATGATGGGGAAGAATTCCAAAAGTAACCCCAAGGAATGTATGACACTCATGAATAATCTTATTCTTGAGCTAATTTCATGATCTGAGCTTTGCTCAAAAATTGAAAATAAAGCTGCAGAATAAAACTATAATTTGCTTCAGTGGATTAAATTGTATGTCAATTTAAATTTTATTTTTTCTACTACATTGAGATATAATTCACTTGCAGTAAACTACACATACTTAAATTGTACAATTTGAAAAATTTTGACCCAGGTATGCATTGTGAAACTGTAGTCATAATTAAGATACCAAACATTTTCATCTCAAAAGTTTTTTTCGGGCTTCCCTGGTGGTGCAGCGGTTGAGAATCCGCCTGCCAATGCAGGGGACACGGGTTCGAGCCCTGGTCTGGGAAGATCCCACATGCCGCGGAGCAACTGGGCCCGTGAACCACAACTACTGAACCTGCGTGTCTGGAGCCTGTGCTCCGCAACAAGAGAGGCCGCGATAGTGAGAGGCCCACGCACCGCAATGAAGAGTGGCCCCCGCTCGCCGCAACTAGAGAAAGCCCTCGCACAGAAACGAAGACCCAACACAGCCAAAAATAAATAAATAAATTTATTAAAAAAAAAAAAAAAAAGTTTTTTTCATGCCCCTGCCCCATCCTTCCCCTCACCCCCCATCCCGGTCCCAGCAGCCGATGATCTATTCTCTGTCAGGATGGATTAGTTGCGTTTCCTAGAATCTCATACTAATGGAATTGTAGAGCAGCTATGAGATTTTGCCTTTCTTCCACTCGGAATAATTATTCTGAGATCCATCCAAGTTTCATGTATTAGGAGGTTGTTGCTTTTTATTGCTGAGTAGTTTTCAATGGAATAAGTATACTGTATTTTGTTCACCTATAATCTTATTTGGGATGTCTCCAGTGTTTGGCTATTACAAATAAAGCTGCTGTGAACACTCAGGTGTAAGTCTTTTATGGACATATATTTCTTTCTCTCTTGGGTAAATACTTAGTAGTAGAAGGGCTGCTTCTTATGGTAAGTGTGTGTTTAAAGTGTTTAAAAACATGTCAAACTGTTTCCAAAGCAGTTTTATCATTCTCACTCACAGTGTATGAGACACCCAGGGATTCTATATCCTCCTGTGAATCTTTTCAGCCACTGTAGAATGTGTGCAGTGGTATCTTTTTTGTGTGCTTTTTTCTTTTTTGGAGGAAGGTGAGATTTGTATATCTTACCGTGTGAAGGACCCGTGCAATCTTTTACCCAGTTTATTGGGTCATTTTTTTCCTATTAATGAGTTGTAAGAATTTTTTATATAACCTGAAGACTAGTCCTGTGTCTGATATATGTATTGCAAATATTTTCTCTCAATTTGTGCATTCCCCTTTGATTTTCTTGTGTGATTTTCATAATTCTTAGGAAGAAAAATAGTTTTAGTTTTAATGAAGTCCCAAGTTATCAGTCATTTTTCTTTTAAGATTCATGGGTGTGTGTGTGTGTGTGTGTGTGTGCGTGCTTACCCAAGATCATAAGGTATTTAAATAAATTTGTTTTTACCTTTTGTACTAGATATTATAGTTTCAGGTTTTATATTATCACCTATGATCCATTTCAAGTGTTTTAGTGTATGGCATGAGTGAAGAGTCTATGTCTAATTTTCTGTTATCATTTGTTGAGATGACTTTGCACTTCTCATTGAATTATCTGGTATCTTTGTCATTTACTATGTATGTGTAGGTCAACCAGTAGTTCTAAACCAGTAGTTCTGAACTGGGGGGTGATTTTGCCTCTCAAGGAATATTTGACAATGTCTGGACATTTTAGGCTGCCACAACTCAGGGGTGCTCCCAGCATCTAGTGCATGGAGGCCAGGGGTGTGGCTGAACATTCTACAATGTACACCACAGCCCTCACAGCAAACAGTTATCTGTCCCCAAATATCAATAGAGCCAAAGTCGACAAACTATTGTCTCAGCTTTCTCTTCAGTTCCATAGATCTACTTTTTCACCAATATCATGCAGTCTTGTTGACTTGGGATTTAGAATAAATCCTGAAATCAGATGGGGTAAATCCTCTGACTTTGTTCTGTTTTTAAAAAACCACTTTGGTTCTTCTAGCTTCTTTGTATTTCCATATAAATTTTAGTTACAACTTGTCAATTATTACAAAATTCATGCTGAATTTTATTTAATTGCACAGAATGTGTAGATATGTTCTGGAGGGAACCAACATCTAGAATATTGAAGTTTCACATCCAGGAACATGCTATACTTTTGGCTCTCTTTAATTTCCCTCTGCAACTTTTTAAAATTAATTAATTAATTAATTAATTAATTAATTAATTTTCTTATAGTTTTCAGTGTAGAGTTCTTGGAAATTACTTGTTAGATTTATTCTTAAGTATTTTAGGTTTCTTGCTCTATTTTTTAAAAAAAATCTTGAATGAATTGTTAAAGTTATAGATGAACATTAAGGATGGGCACATAGGTACTCCATAGATGTCAGTGTGTTTAACAGAAGAAGTGTTTGCACTGGTTTCTGGTAACTCGCTTGCTTTCTGTGTATCTTAAATTCCCAATTCCACATCTTTGGCTTGTGGAGAAAGGCTCTCTCTTGCTGCATTTTCTCCCGTTGATGTTTTTCTAGCTGTTTTCCAGGTACTGTTTGTTCTTTCAGCTGTTCAATTGCCTATGTCTTCTTCTTTAGGTTTTGGGTCTGTTTGTCTGTCTCAGGGTCTCTGGAAGGTGACTGAGAGGCTGTCTTTCATGGTGGCTTTGCTAGGTGGGAGTGGAGTCAAATCTGGACTCTTGTCACCTCTTGCTCTCTGCTGTCTCAGCCTCATGCATCCTTTAATTATTAAAGGCTGTTTTTGTTGGTGACTTTTCATTTCCAGGTGGTGGTTTCTTATTCTGGGTTGGTTCTTCCTCATGCAGTTCAGAATCTGTGATTGGTTCATTTCTTAAAACTTACAAGCTGTTGCAAGTTTATATTCTTCACTTAGAACTGCTTGGTAAATTACTGTCTTTCCTGTAAATATTACATCCAAAAATGGCTACCAAGAAACCTGTCGTATTTCTGCATTTGGAGGTATATCCTAATTGTGCAAGATAGAGCCGAGTTAATGCCAAATCTTGTATCCAGTGTTAACACATTATCCAAGAGGACAGGTGATCGTTAAAATGTGCTCACCACCTGGGCACCAAGGAAAATATTTAGAATCAGAGGAGATGGGTTTAAAAATGAGTTTGTAGTTTGCAATATCCTACACTTCCTTCATCTCCTCAGATTGCCAAGTTCAGATGCTACTAACATGTGTCCACAAGGGCTGTCGCAGTCTGCCTTAGGACGACCAGTCCCAACTTAAATGCAGAATCACATTTGGCAGGCATGACACGGCAAATAGCACAAATTCCAAACTGCATCATAAATGGAGCCGTTTTTGGGTAATTGCACTAAAGCAATTTCTCTACTTGCTGCAATGTAATGCAGAGTTTTCCCCACAATAGGAAGTTCCTGTCTTGTCAACATCTGTACCAGCTGTTACAACACAGCAGTGGTTTTCTATTCCTTAGCATTGTAATCTTCTCAGCCTTAAGGAAACTTTTGTTGACTAAAGCTGCATTAGGTGCACCCAAGTTGAGGTACTGATCTAATCTACAAAATGAAAATATGCCCTTACTCCCCAGGACATGGACAGCCACCTTGCATAGTTAAGGTCCAGGTGATAACACAAAATAATTGTTTGCAAATTTAATTTATTTGCAATCACATTAAAATCGTTGTTGTCAAAGAAGGGAACTTCACTGTTAACATTTCAATAGTTTCAATAGTTTCATCTTCTGACCAGGATGGATGCCGATTTTGCATTGTTTTTCTGAATGAAGACTTCAAACATGCTCTGGTCTTTACATGACAAAGTTGGAGCTTGGGTATCCCAGCTGTGCTCTAAGCTGGTTTTAAAATACAGAGAAAGTATGTAGCATTATGTTAGGGTCAAAGAAAATAACAAGACTAGAGAAGAATCTTTATTGTATATTTTTGCTGTCTTTCGGATGGCTCCTGACTCATGAAGCAGTTTGACAAACAAATCTATTTTTATGTATTTTTTAATTAAATTAAAAAATTATTTTCATTTTGAAGTGACTGGAGACTCACAGTCAGTTGTAAGAAATAATATGAAGAGAACCCGGGTATCTTTTACCCAGCTTTCTACAATGTAAATCTACCTGTAAATCTTTCTACAATGTAATCTACCTGTATTATCTACAATGATAATCTACCTGTAAGCTATAGCAAAGTATCAACGTCAGGATGTTTACACTGATACAGTCAAGATACAGACCATCTCCATCACATGACTTCCTGCCTTCCCACAGCCCTCTTGTTCTCTGCTTCTATAATTTAGTCATTTCAACAATGTTATGCAAGTGGAATCATACAGAATATAACTTAGGGGGATTGCCTTTTTTTTTTCATTCAGCATAATTCAGATAAGGATTCATCCAAGTTGTATCAATAGCTTGTTTTTTCATTGACTATACTCTATGGTATGGATGTGTCACAATTTAACCATTCATCCATTGAAAGACATTTGGTCTGCTTCCAATTTTTGGCTATTAAGCATAAAGTGTCTATAAATATTTATGTAGATGATATTGTGTGAACATAAGTTTTCATTTCTTTGCCATCAATGTCTAGGAGTACAATTACAAGTTTGTATGGTAGCCACATACTTAGTTTTTTAAGAAACTACAAAACTGTTTCCAGAGTGGTTGTACCATTTTACTTGTTATTTATCGTGTTGTTGTAGGAATAAGAGAGGAGAAGGTTTCTGACAACTTAATGACTGATGGGTTCCTTCAGGAAGTTGGGAGACCCAAAAGGAGACACGGGTTTGGTGAGATTAAAATCACGGTTTTAGAAACAGACTTACAGACATAGAAAACAGACTTGTGGTTGCCAAGGGGGTGGGTGTGGGGGAGGGATAGAGTGGGAGTTTGGGATGAGCAGATGCAAACTATTATATACAGGATGGATAAACAACAAGGTCCTACTGTATAGCACAGGGAACTATAGTCAATATCCTGTGATAAACCATCATGGAAAAGGATATGAAAAAGAACTTATATATATATATATCCGAGACACGCTGCTGTACAGAAGAAACTAACACAACATTGTAAATCAACTATGCTTCAGTAAAATAGATTTAAAATTTTTAAAAAAAATAAATTAAAAAAAATGACAGTTTTGTTTTGAACGTGATGAGTTTGAGATGCCTGCGATGGAAACCCTAGTGGAGCTGGCCTGCCAGCATTTGGGTGAACATCCACTGCTCAGCAGTGAGACTGGCAGAAGATGCAGATTGGAGATGTGTGGTCTGGAAGCCAGGAGAGGACACCAGAGTTGAGTGATAAGAATAGAAGGATGTAAAAGAACCCTGAAAATTAGAAGTTCCAGGGGAGTAAGAAACTGAGAAATAGTCCCTGATGTGAATTTCAGACAAACTTAGGAAATACAGTAGGTGCCCATGTCCAGGAAGCCAAAATAGACCCTGGTTTTAGGACACGCTATAGGTGGACCACTTCGGTGCTTTCAGTTTCGATGGACTGGTGATGACAGAAGCCATGTTTAAAATTGAACATGGCCAAGACAGTGTAGACTGATCTTTGATCCAAGCGGAAATCCATTCTGGAGAGGCAAAAATGCCTGCTTCCAATGGAGCAGACTTCCTCCCTAAATGTCATATTGTCCTTGGTCAGAATGACTGGAGAGACAAGCTTAAGGGTTTCCCCCAGAGTAGGAGGGAATCAACAAAAGCTGGTTGCTTGTAGATGAAGTCCTTGTCTCTTAACCTTCATGATTTGATTCTTTAAAATTTTGCCAAAGCCATCACAGTGACTTAAAATGAGGGTAAATTTTCTTTCAAGGAGAATGTTAGGTTTAGGTATGTTGATGGAAATAATCAATAAACAATCTATAATAGGAATAGAAAAGAGTTTTATTCTTGCCAAACTGAGGACGTTAGCCTAGGAGACACAGATCCAAGAAGCACTTGAATCGTGTTCCCCAGACTACAAAATAAGTGAGGCTTATAAAGGCAAAAACCACAGAGTTACGTAAGTTGCTTGTCAAGAATTATAATTGGAGCCGGCAAGCAGTAAAGGTGCTTGTTAAGCAAGGATTGGTTGGGGTCTGAAATGGTTGCATAGTTACAAGGGGAGACCTTGAGACCATAAGGTTGCAGCTGGCAGCTGTTCATAGATACTGTTTTGAGAATGGCTGGTGGTGTCCTTCAGTCTGACACAGGTCAGAAAACTCAAGTTCAAAGGGATGCAGGAACATGTCTGAAATTATGGCCACCCGGCTCCATTTTGAATGCCTGAACCACAGTTACTCCATTTTGATTTTAAAATGCATTCTTTTCCTTAATGGTTATAGTAGATGTACGATGCATGTTTGACAGGCTGTAAGAGTCTGTTCTGATTAGCTTAAAGTTCAAGCCAAATCGTGTATAAGCCAGAATGACTTTCCCATACCTCAGTATGTGAAAAATTCTCCCATCAGGCATTAATAATGTTGAATCATCACATTAAATAATAAAGAAATGATAATTTACTGATCAAAATCTAAGGAACTAATACTGGGCAACTGTTGAAATACATCACTTAAAATTGCTCATAGATCACTTTATCAGGAATCTCTAAAAGCTGTAATGACAATATACATCAGCTTTTAATGTTTCAATAATTTTTAGATACTCCCTTTATTTACATTGACTTTTGTTTCTTTTCTAAAATTATCTGTGAAATATTCAATAAAATAATGTTTATGATCAATATAATGGTATCCCCTTAATTCTGAAAGGATTCTATGGGTTTTTTATAGAATGTCTTATAAAATAAATGACAAGATAATTGTTTGATTAGCCCATGGATGGTAATGACAGGGAAAATGAGGTTGACATTAAAAAATACCATTAAAATGTGTTTGGCAGTAGGATCTAGAAAACAAATGAGTTAGAACAGCAAAAGAATAGTATCTAATTAACCCTAAAAACAAGAGGAAGACTGATGTTTTTCCCTAGACTATAAACTAAAAAACCACTTGCTTTTAAACCCATCAGGAAGCACCTCCCTCCCCTACTTGACTGATAATAAGCCACAGACTATCTCAAATCTTGGTACTTACAAGGCTTTTATAGCAAATGAGAAAATAGTAAAGTTAATGCCCCTTAACAGGAATTTCATTTGCACCAGTTTCATTCTGAGTATGACAAATCCATTCAATACACCCGATCTTTACACAAAAATGATTTAAAATGGATGATTACATGGGTACAGTAATTGAAATTTCCCCCTTGGCTATGCGAAAATCATGTCTTTAGCATTAAGGACTCCTTAAAACAACTGAATTTCAATAGAAGAATGACCTCAGAGGTTGGAGGTTAATTTCTCACGTAATTTCTCCATTTTCTCCTGCTCCTGCTTGTCATTTAGAGTCTCTGTAATCCAGTTTCTTTCATTTCTTCCCCTGATGCCTCTAACTGTACCACTTTCCCACTGGAATATAGGCTTGTCCTTTCTGCCTTAAAGGACACGTTATTCCACTTCTAAGTAGGTTAACTTTGCCACATAAATTTTTTTAGTTAGCGTGTGCCATATGCACTTGATGCTAAAATATGTACTGGGGAGTTTGTCTTTACTTTTAAAAGTGTGGGGTTTCTGGCTTCACTCTTTGATCTTTATAAAGCCATATGGTTTTTCTGACCTTGGATAATGTAAAAGATATTTGGCAGTTGAGGATGTGCAAAGGCTGTTGAAAATCCATAGAGAAGTAACAGAACACTCTTAACAGAGGACGTAACATCACCTTCACCACCTAAAGCTTCTATATCTTTGTTCTTTTGGATGTATCAGACAGGAGACTTGAATTGCTATCAACAAAATTGAATATCAAATTCATTGCTTATGAGACTGAAATATTCTTCCCACTGTTAGAATTGTCCCCTGGCAGATTATCCATGTGTATGTCAAATGTACAACCAAACCAGTATAATTTAGTGAGTCCAGCATCCTAAGATCTCCTTCCCTGACTAGGCAAATAGGATTCAGTTCAGTACGCTGAAAGTTCTCTGTTTAATTAAAATGTTAGGGTACTTGATTTCAAGGAGGTTAGGAAACCCAATCCAAACTTTTATGAGTTTTTATCTAATTTTAAGTTCTATTTTACTTTAGTCATAGCTTCTGTCATGTTTAGTACAGGTAACTGCAAAATAAATTTTTAACATTGTAAGAAAGTAAGTAGCTTTATTCAAATATCAAGTATAAAAAAAATCAGCTTGTGTAACTGTATAACTTGTCTATGTAATTTGACTGAAGGTGATGGAGGGCATCCAACTTAGAGTATTTTATGTTTTATTTTTTCTGTTCTCTGGCCGGATAACAATTCTATCTTTTCTATCCAGTGAAATGAGATATTTATGTGACAAATTTTAGTATATTCCATGCATTTTATTCTATCCATGTTTATGCCCAATACCATTCCAACAGCGAGGCAATTTGAAAATGAGCCATGATATAGTCTTCTGAGTAAAATTACACAAATGTTATATGAATTTGAGAGTCATTTCACTAGCAGGAATATAAGAAGTTTCCTAATTTCCAAGGCACACAATAAGCTTATTAGATAGAGAAAGAAGTTATTACAAATGTGCTTTTCTCTTCATTTAAAATTGATTCTCAAAGCTGCAAGGGCAGGTAGAAGAGCCAAATCCCCACATTAGTGTGTTCATTGAGGGACATTGTTTTCAGAGCACAATAAAATATTTTAAGAATGTGATTCCATGAATTACAGGTCTCAGGTCAAAAATAGATGCCATGCACTTTTACATAAGCTTGCTATATAATCATTCATCAATAATATATCCTTAATATTTCCTCTATGCCTTCATGACTTTTCAGAACGAATACACGGTTGACATGAATTTTAAGGCTCGTGTGAGTATCGTGAATGCCTGGCAGTGTTACAACACCACAAATTGTGTTATTTCCATCACACAATAACCAACATTTTTCATACTTTCGTAAATAAGGGAGCCAATGGGTTGCAGGCATTTTGTCGTTAGAAGATAGCTATGTAACTCTAAGAAATTGTTTTTAATATTATTGTGACATATTAGTTCTAAATAATTTAGAAGCAATTTGGATTTTAAGCATGTTGTCTAGGAGGGCTCAAAGGACAGTGCCTTTTAAAGAACTCAGTATAGTTAACTAACATCAGTAACCAAGAATTTTAGGAATAACTGCTCTAAGGTTCTGCGTGTAGTTTTCAAGGAAACACCCATGAGAACATGCACATTGACACGGCTTTAAATCCACGGCCTCCAACTTTGGTTAGAATGAAAATACTCTACTGTCATGTCCTTGGTTCTCAGTTGGAAAGGGGTTACTCGTCCATTTTAGCAGAGAATGGCTCTGCAGTAAACTGCTGTCCGTGGGCTAACGCACCTGTGAAAGCTGTTTCAGAAAGTGACAGCAGGAAGCTAAGTGGAAAGAACCAGAAACTCCAGAAATAATCAGGTGGGCACAACAATTCCTGTTCCAACTGCGCCCGCCCACAAGCTGGGAGGCTTATAAATCCTGCAAGAGAGGCGGTCAAGAAGATGATGGAATTTTCCATCACTGTGGAATCTGCTGGAAATTCAATCTGACTTTTATAATTTCTAAGTCTTATCTCAAGATCAAATTTTAAACCTGCCAACCCAACCACCAGAATCCTCCTATTGAAAAAAATGTCATATTATGGATATCCTCAACCAACTGATTTATGATTCTGCCAATTCAGCAAAAGAAATGTGTTCAGTTTTATCAAATTGCAAGATTCTTTGAAGCCCTGATTTCTGCATACTTTCTACATCTCTAATTTCTTTATACTCAAAAGAATGTCCTTATCAATAGATTAAGTTAGGAGGTTACATCTTAATATTCCAGCTGCTCTGTACAATAAGGTTAATATATGACGTTCTTCACTTTTTTCTTTCCCCACTGGAAAAATAATGGCTAACAATTTGCCTTGAACTGCAAATCTGTTCTTTTGTCCATATGAGGCTATTTCTGGAACTTTTGTTGTAAAAAATGAGAAAGTCTAGGGTGGAAGTTACAAATTTCTAGTAAGTCACTGGTTCCAAAATATGAGTTAGTTCTTCTCACAATTAATCCTACAAACCAATATGACACAGTTGTTCATAGTCTGTGTTAGGTATGGCATGGAAAAAAAATGTTTTTAATCACCAGCCATAGATTCTGCTCTTCCAGTAACAGAATTGACAAGTAATTTTTATAAACACTTAGGAAAATATCTTTCTTGTATCACATATATAAAATATAAGATCTCACTATAATATACTAATATTCTAAGAAATTGTTATGAAGACTAGCCAATACATTTTGTTGTCATTGAAATGACAGCAAAACAAACTTGGCATTCAGCATGTTAAAATGTCACTTTTTAAAAAATTCAAAATCAGAATTAATTGGTGTTGAGCCTTGTCGGTTGCTCTTGAGTAAATTATTCCAAGATCTATGTACTTCTTTCCCACAGGCTTTCTATAAAAAGAAAGAAAGAAATGTACAATATGTAGCATCTCTTTGTTAAGAGATTGTATAAGCTTCTGTTCTATGTTTCCATTAGAGAACAGTGAAAAATACAATCTCTTGGTGCCTCATTAAGTTAAGAGAGTTTTAGGTGGATGTCATATTTGCACTTTCCTCAGATTAACTGAGAGGGTTGTGAATGGAGAATTGTAAATAATCGGTGTGATTAGTAGGGTCTGCTGGCCCTTCACCAGCACCCACCTCTCAAGAGCGGTCGTCTGGTCTTCTCCATAAAACTGAACTGTGGGTTGTGGATAATTCCCTGTGCCCACCTGCTTGATTGATGGGCAGACCAGTTTTGTGGTGGGGGCAGGAGACTCTCTCCTGAGCTGGGGAGTCCCTAAAACTAAAAGTCCCTAAAACTGCCTTGTAAAGACACCATTTATCAAGTCCTTGAAGTGAGTCTCCATCTCTTGGTGCCCTGAAATATCCATCTCATAGAAACTCTCAGTCAATTGGTGAGGAAGATTCCTCATTTTGCCAAATCCTAAAAGAGTGGACCTATAAATTCATTTCAAGTTTTGTACTATTATTAGCTATGGCTTAAGTGATTTAACATTATTATAAAGAATGACTGATTGGCTAAGTAGATGAAGAACATTCTAAGGGCGATGTAGAGAGCATCTCCTAGGTAGCTACACCTGACACACAAATACAGCTTTTATCATCATCTCCTTTCCTAAATTTTTTTGCTTTTATCACCTTAAGTAGCATTTGCTCACTCTATAGATAACCAAACACCAAACATCATTATGATCTTTGAGCCTTAGATATTAAAAGGGCAAAAATATTGATACTGGGGATATTTAAAGAAGTATGGTTTGTTCAGAGAAAATTATTTGAAATATAAATTTCCTTCTAAAATCTACATTTATAAACATTTGTAATCATATTTTTAGCTAATTTCATCCAGGCGCAACTGTACTCACTCATTATTACCATTTGGCACTCTGAAAGTTGGTGGATTTATTTATTTCTATCAATAATTACTATTCATGTGTGTATTCATTGTGAAATTCATTCTAATGGGATTCACTAGTTTATGTAGGATGCTCTCAACTCTTCAGGCAAGAACTTAGCAGTCATTTCATTTCCTACTTTTAAAAATGAAATTCATGTGCAGTTAATAACGCGTTTAGTACAGTATATGAAAGAGATGAGAAATTTTGCGGTCCTTCGAAAAATAGGAAGTCACTTTTAAAGAATGGGTTAATGCGTGGTCAGAAATAACATACTTATCCAGCTTTAAATTCTATTCGAAACCCACAAAACCTGGAACTTCAACATGAAATAATGGTTTTATTGCTTTGCTTCAATCATTTTTCCCTTTTCTCCAATAATTTTTTTTTAATTCACTGATTTATAGAAAACAACTCCAGATCTGTAAGCCTGAGGAGGTAATTTTAGAATGAGCTAAAGAGAAAATTTGAATTACTCATTTTCTTTTTCACTTGTTATTGTTCTTTGGGAAACAAACGCAGTGCAGGGACATTCGGGATCATCTAGTCCTATTTGCTGTAGAGGTGAGCACACCTGTGCCCAGAGAGACAAAGCCAATCACCCAAAATACACCAGATACTTAGCAAAGTTGAGCGGATAATCAGGTCTTCGAGTCTAGTGGACGGAGGGTCTGCATCCCAGCCAGGGGGCCCCATCTTTTCCCAGATGTAATATAACTTATTCTTATGCTTCTTTAATTTGAAAACAAACAACGCTGCTGGGCTTTTCTCTCTATGTAAATGCAAATTTTAAAAGGCACATTTCTCTGTTAATAAAAGACCTTCATTTGTCTTTAAAACCTCTGAGTTAGAAAATTTAACAAATAGGCAGAACTTGTGTTTGGCATGCTTGTGGCTCCCTGGCCTGGTTGCTGATCCCTTCGCAGTGATGCTTATTCTCATACTCTCTGCAATCTAAGGACAGTCGCTCAGAAGCACAACATAAGGTGTATCCCTCTCAAGGACATGTGGGATTCTGAAGACGCAGTCTCTTGAAGGAATGCCTTATAGTGATGGAATGTCAGATAGTCATGTGTATAATTTTAGATGAAGAATCCGCCTGTAGCTTCTTCCATCAGGCCACATCTATTTACGCATGTGTTTATTTATATCCCATCTTATTTCCAAAGGGATGTGTGGCCATACAACACCCCACAGGAGGCCAAGTTTCTGCCCAAGTTTAGGCAAGCCTTCTGCAATATTTAGAGACTCTAAGTGCATCATTAATTCTGACATCTAGATATTTTTAGTCATTAAGTACTACCAAGAGCTGCAGGACAGTCCCTAAGGTATAAATACAGAGAAAAAGATGAATAAGTTATGAAAATCACAAGCAAAAAAAATAGAGTTTAAAAAAAACTACAAAGAAAACAAGAAAAGTGGCTAAGTATCCAAATAGCCATATTTTTTAAAAAATGAAAAGTTTCGCTTATACTAAAATCAATTCAAAGCCACATCTTCCAAGTCTAATAAGCTCCTTTATACTAATAAGTACCAACATTTTGTCTCTCTTAGCAAAATGTTAATGCAATGCAAATGGTATTTC
This sequence comes from Balaenoptera ricei, assembly GCF_028023285.1. Taxonomy (NCBI): domain Eukaryota; kingdom Metazoa; phylum Chordata; class Mammalia; order Artiodactyla; family Balaenopteridae; genus Balaenoptera; species Balaenoptera ricei. The sequence goes on from NC_082640.1 coordinate 26,637,842, forward strand.
TCAATCTTAAATAAATGTACTCCACTTGACTATAAATTAATAGAAATAGATCCAATTATAAGACTTTAAAATATTCCTCTTTTAAAAAAACAACTGCTAAATTATATAAATATTAAAATCTAGAAAGAAAACAGAATACATTATTGGGTCAATAACTTGCCATAAACTTCTCAAATTAATTATTAATTTCCTACAATCAACTAATTTATTTTGATCTACTAAAACATAAAGGATTCCACATAATTTATTGTTAATTACATCAATTTCATCTGTAATGCTGTATATTTTCCATTGAGCTTTCATTAGAGCTATTTATATGTGTACTGTTATAAACATAGTATGTATTAGGTTTCTTCTAGAACTGCAGTCATCAAGGAGAAAAGAGTAATCAGAAGTGAAGTAGAATAAGAATGGTGTAATTCAACAGAGTGCTAGAAATGGCAATCGGAAATAGTTGTTTGGAAATTAGTTCACCTTCCCTCTGGCCAGTGTTTTCTCACACAGAGTCACGGGCCCTAGTGTTCTCACGAATTGCCTGCAACAGGGCATCTCAAACTTTAATATGCATAGCAAATGCCCTGAGTATCTTGCTAGAATGAAGTTTCTGAATCTATAGGCCTGGGATGGGACTCTTGAGTCTGGATTTTTAACACTATCTCAGATGATGCCAACCACTGATTTGCAATCACAATTTGTATAGCAGTGCTGCAGGGTGATAGGTCTCAAATGTGGTCCCCTGTCCACCTGCTACAGATTCATTAGATGGCTTATTTTGTTTTTTAAATGCAGAATTCTAGAGACGACCCCAGACCCAGTGACTCTAAGTTCCAAGGGTAGGGCAGAGTTTTCAGCAAGCCCTCCACATGGCAGTCTCTGCCCAGCAAAGTTTGAGGAACGCCGCTCCGTGGGGAATTCGCAGGTGTGTGCGTCTAACCCTAAATGTACGACATGAGAGTCAAGGGCAACTTTCTGCAAAGTAATTAGATGAGTACAAGGCTACTAAAAAGAGAACTGGTGCAAATGATTACTGCCCGGAAAAAGAAATTCCAGATCATTAACTTTCTGAGATATCTGTCATCTTGTCTCTGTGTGATACTCTTACTCCCAGACCAGGAGCCGTCAGACTTCAGCATCCATCAGAGACACCTGGGGGTCTCAGTAAAACCCACCCATTGATTATGTAGGTCTGGGTTGGGGGTCCAAAAATTCGTGTTTCTAAGTTCCCAAGTGATACTGATGCTGTTGGTCTGGGGACATACTTTGTCCTGCATGACAGCATGATTTTGACAGTTCACAAAACCTACGATGTCCATGTCCTCTTGGATTTATTTATTCAATCCAAGTATCACTTGAAGACGAGTACACTTATTCAACACAAACTGCCCACAAGTTGAGACAGTCCATGGGGCTAAAGAAAGAATCATAAAATAGAATCTCTGTGTTCTGGGATTCTGCTCTCCAAGGAGATAGGTCAAACTAACATATGACACCATTCTATGATACTTCAAGGAAGCACACAGCAAAGTGTTAAAAATGAATGACCTATACCCACTCTAGGAGTTCCAAGAATTCAGTGTGGCCTGAATTAGTTTGAAATGTTTTAATTAACAATATGGTACTGAAGTGTTCCTGTTTGCAGTGATAGCAAATTGAAAGAACATTAGTTCAATCTTTGCTGACTTTTTGTCCCTTTCTGTGGAGGCAATTATATCTCTTACAAATAATGATTGCTTTGTTCCTTTCTTTCCAATTCTTGCAATTTTAACTTATTTTATTTTATTTTCTATTTCCAATGTAATTAAAAAAAAATGATGTAACATATCACATGGATCTAAAACAGGCCTGCTGTAGTGCATGACCTGAGTGTGCCCTTTCATATCCCATTCACAGGTTTCAGGGAATGCTTCCTCCTGGGGTCTCATGCACTTAGAATCTGATATGAAGGGCGTTGAAATTATGCAATGCACAACATTTTTAAAAAAATAAATAAATATATAGATTTACATCTATCATGTCTTTTATGTTTATGTTTAAAGATGCACTGGGAAAAGTCTTATGGCCACTTTGTCCCCAAGCCATCTGGTTCTCACTTTCAACCCCACAACGCTAACCCCTCCCTTTCGTATCTTTCTGGAATTTTTATATGTCTATTAAAGCAGATATGAATATATAATGTTATTTTAGACCTTTTTAATAAAATGTTTTCATAAAATACACATTTCCTGTACCTTGATTTTTTTTGTTCACCTAAAACATATATATATCTACATATATATATTTTAGAGATTTTCCATATAATACTCAGTTATTTAATTCTTTCAAACTTTCTACTCTATAGATTCACCACTGCACAGATCATCATAATTTATATCAAATGTTAATAGTTATTATTGTTGTCATTAGTGATTAGATTTCTTTACCTATCTGGATACCCTCTATTGCATATTTCAATATGACCCTAATGCTAATCTAACCTTCAAATAAACAAAACAGATATATGAAGCTGTCTAGAAACAATCCGTAAAATTGGCATTCATGAATTGCTAACTAGCTGAGTTTTGATTTAGTATAATGTCTTAATTTTTCTGCACCAAAAAATAAATTCTTCAATCTAAAAAAATAAATAACTAAATAAGTGTGTTTCCATGTTATTCATAGTAATATGTCCTTATTCACTATTGATAATGGTTGTTTGTCCATCTCTTTTTCTTGATCAATTTCACTAAGAATTTACCAGTTTTAGTAGTATATAAAAGGAACCAAACTTTGGCATTGGTGATCGTCTCTGGGGTCTGTTTATTTTCTATTTTATTAATTACTTCTTTCACTTTTTCTTTTTTTCCCATTGTTCCACCTTTCAAGTTTTGTTTGCTGTCATTTTTCTAATTTCTTGAAGTGAGTGTTTAGCTCATTGATTTTATACATTCCTTTTTTTCCTGATGTATCTAAATATCTATATAATATTTCTAACATACTCTAATATATCTTTATACTCTCTATATATTATTCACCACTTAAAAAACCCAAAAATCCATAATCTTGTCTTTAGTCATATCCACAAGTTTTGAACTAGTCAGATTATTTTAAAATTATATTCTATCAAAATGTTTTCCAAATTTAATTTTGATTTCTTCTTGGAGCCATGGATTATTTAGAAATATATGATGTATGCTCCAAAGGTTTGGGAATTGTTTGGTTTTCTGATTTCTAGCTTAACACATCTATCTTCAAGAAGCATGTTTTGTATTATTTTAATCCTTAGAAATAATTTGAAACTCGGTTTACAGAGAATACAGTCTATTTTTGTAAGAGTTTTGTGCATATTGGAAATAACATGTGTTTTGCAGACATTGGAGATAATATTGTAGATACGTCTGTTGGGTCTGCTTTGCCAATATCTTTTATGTCTTTATAGCTCGTCTTTGTCGTCTGCTTGTTTTATCAGTTACTCTGAAAGGTGTGCTATCATCTACTGTGATGTGAATTTTTCTCCATACTTTTGTTCTTTATTTTGCACGTATATTTTGAAGCAATACTGTTTGATGAATTCAAATTAGTAACTATTACATCTTCCTGGTGAATTGAACTTTTATCATTTTGAAATGCTCCTCTTTAGTGCTACGTCCTGCCTTAAAGTCTGCTTGGCCTGATATTAATCTAACTACAAGGCCTTTTGATTATAGTGTTTCCGTGATAGGTCTTTTCCCATCACTTTACCTTAACCTTTGTATAATCTTATATAATCTTCATGTAATCTTTAGGTGAATCTCTTGTAAACAGCATAGAATTGGTGTGTGTGCATGTGCATTCACGAGCTTTAATTCAGCCTGACAATTTTTAGTCTTTTAATCAGAGTCCTTTTATGCTTAATAACAAATGTATTTGCATTTAGATTTGCCATCTTGCTATTCAGTTGTTATTTCTAAGTTCTTTTTTCCTCTGAGATTAAGTTTTTTAGATTGTTCTGTTACTCTATCCCCCATTAGCTTTTTAATTGTATTATCTATTTTTTATTATTTTAATGATTGTCAGAGACACTGTAATATGCATTCTTCACATTAATACCTAATATAAATTGGCACTTTTACCTCAGTCAAGATACTTACAAAGACTTTACAACTCTTACTCAATTTAACCCTCACCCAAACTACGTTTTTGTTGTTTGTTTTGATTCTAAATTCATTTTTCATTCCAGAAGTTTTTTAAAAATTTAATGTAGTTAATCCTTATTTCATTTACCCAAATCTTTACCTTTTTCTCTTCACTCTTCCTGCATCTCTAAACCAACATTCTGGAAATCTTTCCTTCTGCCAGAAGGACACTTTTTTTGTATTTCCTTTAGTGAAAATTTTAGGTTTGTTTGTATAAAAATAACTATTTTTTCACCTTCATCTTTAAAGGATTTCTTTGTGGGATATATAGTTCTGGATTTGGATTTACTTTCTTTCAGAACTTCAAACATGTTGTTTTCTTGATTCTATTGTTTTCTCTTAGAAGCTAGGTATTTATTTTATCATTGTTCACTTGAAAATAATCTGTATTTTTTCCCCCTCTGGTTGCTTTTACGGTTTCTCATCTCAGTGGTTTCAGCTGTGTTACCATGATGTTATAAAGCACTATCTAAAAATTACATATTTATCATGCTGTTGCTCATATACAACAACAGCATGATTTCTTTTATTGGCAGCTCGATTTCTTTTGTCATTTTCGGAAAATTATTAGAAAGAAGAAAAAATTATTTCTTCAGATATTGCTTCTGTCCCGTTCTTTTCTCTCCCGTGTTTTATTCTGGACATTTTCTTCGAGTGTATCTCACAATTTTTTTAATCCTCACACCTTTCATACATATAACAGTTCATGTGGATTTCAAGGGCATTGTGCTGAGTGAAAAATGTCAATCTCAGAAGGTCATGTATCACGTTTCCATTTATGTAACATTCTCAAAAGGGCAAAATTATATAGATGGAGAGCAAATTAGTGTTTACTAGGGGTTGAGGAAGGTGGAGATGGGTGGGAGTGTATGACTATAAAAGCACAGCACAAGGAGATATTTGTGGTGATGGCACAGTCTGTATTTTGATTGCAGTGGTGGTTACACAAACTACACTTGTTATAAAATGACATAGAACTACACATAGACATTGTACCCAGTCAACCTCCTGGTTTTGCTATTACACTATAATTATGTGAGATGTAACCACGGAGGGAAACTGGGCGAAGCTACAGGGACCTCTCTGTACCATCTCTGCGACTTCCTGTGAATCTATAATTATTTAACAATGAAAAGTTTGTTAATTAAATCAAAAGCCAAGATAATTTTTACTGCTAATGACTTCACCACAACCCAAATCTGGTATTATATAATTAACATACTGAATAAACAGCTTTTATTTATGCAAACACCAAATAATAATGGGAAAATATTCCTTTCAGAATAACATCAGAAAGATAAACTATGTAAGATCAGCATAACAAAAATGACAATATCTGCATGAAGAAAACTTTTAAAACTTTTAAAGGATGGAAAAATTATGAACATGTCCATCAACAAGATCCAATATCACAAAGATGTTTTGTCTTCATTCAATATGTACATATAAGATTATTCCCCGGAAATTACAACAGATTTTTGGCAGGGGTTAGTTAACGTTGTTCTAAAGTTCATGGGGAAAAAACAGAAATACAAAAAACTGGAATAATGAAGACTAATAAAAAATCATAGGACAATGAAGAGGGGTCATTCTAACAGTTATTGGAACATATTACAAAGCCTCAATAAGTAAAGCAGTTGGTTACTGCCATGTGTATAAACAGAAAAAAAAATTATAGAACAGAAAGGAAAAATCTAAAAATTGGGTTAAACTTATACAACATTGTATACTTTTTTAAAAAGTCATCTCAAATCAGTAGAGAAGGGAGTCCTGCATATGGGGATGGTGGGTTCGGATATTCAATTCTTCTAATGAAGAGGACAATAAAAACTGGGGGAAAATCTTAAAAATCAGACAGAAGTTATCAAAGATCTAACAACTCAATGAAAAATTATGATGCCAAGATATGAGATAACAAGGAAACACTGGAGGTGAGCTGGGATATGGGGTGATTTTACAGCTAGAAGCATCTTCGGGTAAGCAGACTATGTGTCCAAGAGGCTGAGAAGCAGAATGGCAGACACCACAGAGCCGTAGGGCTGGGAGGATGGGGTTCATGGGAAAAGCACGATCAAAGACGTGGGCATGGTTGTCATCGTAAGGGAGGTAGTTTTCTTTGGCGACTTTGTTCACCGTTCCTTCCTAATCCATCAAATCAAGCCCCTTCCAGTGACCGCCCCCACTGACATCACCTGATAGGTGCTAGCACCCTTACACACTCCATTCCTACACATGAATTATTGGTGCTCCTCATTTCGGTCATTGTTATACTTTGGAAGCAGACACAAATGCTGAACGCTGCTAATTTCAAGGCTAATAATAAAATTCCCAAGACCTGGCACTTGAGCATTAGATAAAAATTGAATGATAGTAAGAAGTTTTAGAGCCTGGTCACATATTCCGTCTATCTGACTGCAACCACAATTAAATACTGAAAATTCCAACACTGAAAGAGGAAAATGAAGAAAAAAGGAATGAAATGAGGGAGGGAGGAAGAGAGGGAAAGAGCAGGAATCAGAAAGAGGGAAGAAGGATGTTGAATGATGCCTCTCCAGGACAGCAGAGTTTAGGCCACACACCCCCTCTCCCGCCCCCCACCCCACCCCGCGAATAACAGAGTATAATCTGCAAAAATGCTGAGTCACCATGCTGGACACCTGAAACTAATATAATATTATAAATCAACTCTATGTCAATAAAAATGAAATAAAATCCATTAAACTAGAAAAAAGTGTGCTCCTTTTTATAGCTCAGTAGTATTCCATGGAATAAATGGGCCAGTATTTTTTGTTAACCATTCAGCTATTGAAGGGCATTTTAGTTGTTTCCAGTTTTTGGTTATTTCAAAGGGAGCTGCTGTGAAGATCCACGTACAGGTTTCTGTGTGAACAAAGGTGTTCATTTCTCTGGGATCAACGCTCAGGGGTGTGATGGGTGGGTTGTATGCTAAATATACATTTAATTTGGGAAAAGATTCCAAAACTGTTTTCCAGCATGGCTGAATCAGTTAGAGGGTAAGGGTAGAAAACATCCCTTTACCCTCCCCGGTTTATAATATAATTGTCTGCAATATTTCCTCTATGTCGTACGTTGAAAGGCACATCAGACCATCATAATTGTCACTTCACCTGTCAAATATGACTTTGAAAACACAACAGGAGAAGGAAAGACTATTGTATTTAACGATGTTTTTACTTACTGAGTGCTTCCTTTCTTCCTCATGTTCCAAGGTCCCTTCTTTCATCATTTCTTTTCTATTGAGAGAACTTCCTTTGAGTGTAGGTATGACACATTCTCTTAGTTTTCTTCATTCAGGAAAAGATGTTTTTCTTTGTCTTAGTTTTCAGAAGTTTAAATATGATGTATCCTGTTTGGGTTGATTGGTCTTTGGCCAAATTTGGGAAATTTCCAGCCATTATTTTTTTGAGTATTTTTTCAGTCCACCTTCTTCCTCTTCTGGTGTCCAGTGAGGCAAATGTTAAACCTTTTGTCAGAATTCTTCATGTCCTAGAGGCTCAGCTCATTTTGTCTTTCAGCCTATTTTCTCTCTGTTGTTCAGACCGGCTCATTTCTGTTGTTCTATCTTCAAGTTTACTGACTCTTTTCCTCTGTCCTCGCCAATCTGTTGCTGAGTCCACCCATTGAATCTTTTCTTTGTTACTGTACTTCTCAGGTCTAAAATCTGTTTCTTCTGGTTCAACGTTAGGATGGTATATTTTTTCATTTTGTTTCAAGTGTGCTTCATTGCAGCAATTTTCTGTTGGCCATTGGGACATCTTTTTCAGATAATTCTATCATCTGTGTCTTCTCGTTCACATGGAGATTTTCCTGGTTCTTGATGTGACTGATTTTGGGATTGAATTTTGGGACACTCTGGGTGTAGTATTATGAGGCTATGGATCTTACTTGAATATTCTGTTAGCAACAATCCCACACCACTGGGAGAAGGGTGGGTCTGGCTTGTTACTTCTAAGGTGAAGGCGGAGTCTCAGTTCCTGGCTTGGCCAGGGTGAAGGGGTACTTGTTACTGCTGGAGGTGGGGGGGTGGTCAGGCTGACAAGCAGAGGTGCCCTATTACTGTCCCAAGTGTGGCTTCAAGGAAGGGGGAGCCTGTGTACACTGGGAAGTGGTAGGACTCCTGACTCCCTGGGTTGGGGTCAGGGGCACAGGGAAATACAAATAAATCTGTCTGCCCTTGTGATGGTTTGTTTCATATGTCAACCTGACTGGGCTCCAGGATGCCCAGGTAGCTGGAGAAACATGATTTTTGAGTGTGTCTGTGATGGTGTTTCTCAAAGAGATTAGCATTTGAATTGGTGGGTTGAAGAAACCAGATCTGCTTCCCAATGTGAGTGGGCCTCATCCAAATCGTTGAGGCCGGAATAAAACAAAAAGGTAGTAGAAAGTTAAATTAGTTCTCTCTGTTTGAGCTGAGACATCCATCTATTCCTACCCCGGACATCAGAGCTCCTGGTTCTCAGGCCTTTGGACCTACACCATCAGTTTCCCAGGTGGCAGGTAGTGGCATGTCTCAGCCTCCATAATTGAGTGAGTGAATTCCTCATAATACATCTCCTTCTATATATCTCTGTATATTGCCTATTGGTTCTGTTTCTCTGGAGAACCTTGGCCACTACATCCCTCTTCTTTCATTTCCTGTCACTCATTGGTTGCAGATGATACCGTTGCATGGCACTTCCTTGTGTGTCCTGGTGGCCTCACCTGCCTCTTGAGCACATGGGTGCTAGAGCATCAGCTGACTCCCGTCGCGGCTGGCACATGGACCAGGTGCAGAAACCCAAGCATCCCTGAAGGTTGAGGCACCAGGAGGTATTGAGAGGTTAAGTGATGCCATAGTGTAGGCGTCCAGGGCAAGGCTGGAGGCAGGTGGGCACATAAACTGGACCTGTTGTGACCCCAGATGTAGATGGCCTGGAATTCCAAACTAGAGAATATGCTTCCTAATATATTTGCAAATGAACAGTCTCAGAAATATTCTAAGCATGAAAGGAACATGATTTTCAAGACCAATTCTAGAGAAATATCTAATAATTGTGAGACAGATATTTAAAGAATAAAATGTTGGAAGAAAAACATTCTTTTCAGATGAATTAGAGGAAACTACAACAGTTGGGATACGAAGTGATTGGGTCTAAACTACAATGCTGAATCCATTCTTTTCTTTTTTTTAATTTCAGTGTTTCATTCTTAAGTCGTTTTCAGTATTTAAGCAATTGTGTTTATTTCAGTACAAGTATCTATGTACCTATAAGATGCTTACTGTCTTTTACTAATTACAAGCACCTGAGGTTCATCTGAATTCTGTTAACATTTTAAAGTATTTCTTTTATTTTTACATAAGCCCCAATGTTTATTAAACTCTACAGCTCCTGGCTAATATAGTTAGAAAATGAGATGTACGTAATTAAGTTGATTTTTACATTGCTGCCAAATCTAGGAATAAGCACTCAGAGCACAAGAGGAAAAGAATCTGTACAATAATTTAAAGGCACCATAAATGCTGCATTCAGCTTATCCAAGTGTGCAGCTTCTCTCCTGCCCTTGGTTCATTGATAAAAAATTGGGGAACGGTATTCATAATCTCACTGGAAACTGCTTTGTTTGTTGTAGCTCCAAGAGTGACCCATTCATATATTTTACATTCCAGGACTTGAGTTGGACAAATCAAATAGAACTGAAAATAATTTGGTAAGAGACAGCTGAGACTACTTAAAAGCATGGCTATTAAAACCCTTTCCATTCTTTCATTCCAGATGAACGTAATCGTGCTTTATTTATGTGGCAGAATTGATTAGCAGTCTGTTAAATGTACATTTACAGTATTCTTTTAATTCCGAAAATAATCACCATCTCTTCATGTCAGATAAATCTAAGTTCCTCCAATTTTCTCAACATGTAAATGATAATAAAATTATCCATTTTTTTCCAAAAAATAAAATTGATTAAATTATGACATGTAAATGTTTATCTCAAAGTAACATTTTTTTCATAGCCTCCACAACATTTCCACTTTCGATCAATAGGAACGCCATACCATCCACTCCTAGCCTTGCTTACCTTATGTTATGGAAATTATCATTATTATCATGATCGTTATTATTATTTTGGATATTCAACTTCTCCACCAGTGTTGTTTTTGGACCCAGGGAGAAATATGTTCTTTCAGCACTTAAATTCCTACATTCAAGTGAATATCCACTAGACTCCAGCAAAGATTTTCATCAAATGAACATTTGTTCCATCCAGGCTTCCAAGTGAATTTAACATTTTAATACTACTTCGAATTTATTTTTAATCACTTCTTTCATTTTATAATACTATTTTAAAATGATAGTTCATATCATTTTTGAAACTACCCAAACTCTGCACCCATTGGCTGCCACAATCGCTGCTAAAGAAGGACCTTGAAGTAATTTTTGTTTGTTTTTATCTGAACAACAGGGGACAAGGGTGACATCAACTAGGAGTAAAAGCATCCGCTTCACTCTTCACACCTCCTCTTTCCCAGGGACATGGCATCGTGTCAGGAATAGGCTTCCAGATTTTTTCTAAGACTCTCGTTCCAGAACAAAAATTTTCTCTGACACTCTATTTGCTGCAGGGATAAATTCAGATTTCTTACTCTGACGTTCAAGAACGTGGCAAGCCCATCACGCAGAATTCCACTTTGCCCCAAGGTGAATTTCCTGATCCAGCCCCAGTGATCTAGTCATGACAGACAGGACAACTTGGCATATGCTGATCCCCCTGCCTGAGATTCTTTCCCCTAAATATGTCAGTCCTACTCACCTGTCTTAGTCCATTCTGGCTGCTGTTACAGAATACCACAGCTTGGAAGTGTCTAAACAACAGAGATTGATTTCTCCCAGTTCTGGAGCCTGGAAGTCCAAGGTCAAGGCAGAGGCAGCTTCAGCGTCTGGTTAGAACCTGCTTCCTGGTTCATAGATGACATCTTCTCACTGTGGCCTCACCTGGAGGAAGGGGTGAGGGAGCTCTCTGTGGTCTCTTTTATAAGGACACTGATCCCGTCGTGGCAGGTCCACCTTCATGACCTCATTACCTCCCAAAGGCCCCACCTCCTGACACCATCACCTTGGGGGACAGGGTTTGAACATGAATTGGGGGGACACAGACACTCAGCCCATAGCACCCTCTCCTGAGCCTTGTCTGTGGGGTGGCGGACACACTTTTCACAGGAGAAGGGTTTGCTCTGGGACAACATGTGGACATCTGACTCCCTTGACTTGATTAGAGTTTGGAAAGTTATTCAGAGCATTAGAGGACATTATCGTTTTAGGAAGACATTTGAGTTTGCCGCAGTTTTGTAGCCACCTGGCCCCAAACCAGTCCACTCTCAGTGGTGTCTGTGCGAGATGCTCCTGGTGCATCCTTAGGCCTCTGCTCCTGTGTCTTCCCAAAGCAGCTGCAGCTCCAGCCCGGCTCCCCGGGGAGGCATCAGGGTGTTAGAGCCCCTGGGGACAGCCTCGAATGCTGGGAAATGATAGGTGGGATCCGGAGCACAAGCATCCCAGTATCCTTGCCCGAGGCAGGTGGTCCAGAGGTGTGTTCCTCAGTGTCTCCCAGACACACCCCAGAACTGAGCGTGGTTGTCCACAGAAGTGGTCCACTCCACAAGGACCCTTGCTCTGTGTCTTCCCATCCTTGTCTCTATTCCCCGCTCCCTTGATGGCGCTTGCTTTTGCTCCCCCCCCCATATAAACTATTGGCCCTCAAGTCCTCTTATGAGTCTGCCTCTTGTGAAACGCAACCTAAAAGAGTCTTGAAGGTATGTAGAACCTCACCTTTACAAAGAGATACACTTGTAGACACCTACATGTCCTGTGTTCCCTAGTTACTGTGAACCATCAATTCCGTGTGCTAATGATCCATGTGTCTCTGTCCGATGGTCTCTGATGGAAAGAGGAAGAACAGGAAACAGGTTGCCAGAAGACCTGGGTTCTAATGCCTGCTAACCCCATTCATCAGCCTTATGATATCAACGAGTCACATGCTTTCTCTGGACTATGGCTTCCACATCTATAAATGTGAGAATGACTGCTGTGATTCCTTCCCAGAGCTGCTGGAAAGTAATAATGAAATTGAGGTCACTCTCAAAATAGACAATGTGACTATTACCAGCAACCTGCAGGAGACAGCAAGCCTGGGGCAAGCCAAGGACTCTCCAAAGTCTTACTTCTTACCATGACACTGGACATCCATTCCTCAGTAGGAAGGACGTTTTATGAAATATTTGCTTTGGGTTTCTTTGATTTTTATCTTCAATGATAATGTCCATTTTCATATACACCTTGCTGAACAAAACTATATGGAAATTCAGTATTTGGGGTGAATTTCCCTTTTACCTAGCCAAACCTGACATCTCTGAAATATTAATCTGTTATCTGAAGTCACCTCAACTAACATCGAACAGATGTAAATTTGGTAAAATGAACTTGTCTATCCCAAATATCACACATTTCACATAGTTCTCTCTCTGAAGCTGCATTTCCCAGAAGATTCAGGAGACACTAAAGAACATTCAGATACACACTACTGTATATAAAATAGACAAATAACAAGGACATACTGTACAGCACAGGGAACTAGAGTCAATCTCTTGTAATAACCTATAATGGAAAAGAATCTGAAAAACAATATATATATATCTATATATATATATCTGCATCACTTTGCTGTACACCTGAAACTAACACAACTTTGTAAATCAACTATTCTTGAATAAACAAAGAAAAGAACAGAGAAAAAGAAGAACATTCAGAAACAAAAGGCCACTGTCAGATGCAGATACGAAATGAATGTTCCCATGAGCTCACATCCCTGCAATGATCTTCAGCATCTTCATTTCCTTTATCAGCTCTAGTTCTAGCATGGAAGGGAAAGTGAGGCCTGGCAGAATAAGTAATAAATCACACAGTTATTTATTTTATTGGATATCATCATTCATGGTTAATGTAGTCCACACTTGACTTTTCATGTTTTATTTTATTTTATTTTATTTTTAAATAAAGGAGCCCAGGATTCCCTTTCCGGTAGCAACCATGGAATGCATTGTGTGCTGTCTCACTCCTCCTCTGTGTTGGTCGAGGCTACACTTGAATTGTTGGGCTGATCGCCAGCTGCAGTGGTTGGTGACTCCACTCTTGGCCGAACCCTTAGAACAAAGAGGGTCTCCCTCAGACACTGCTTTCAACTCCTCCCCGGGGGCAAAACCAGTTATAAGATTTCTACCAAAATATCTACTAAAGCCAAAATATATTACCCATTGGACACTTTTTCCTTCTTTTTGGAGAAGAAACACTCTCCAGTTGAAGAATGGTTTGGGATAACTATTAGCCAGAAAGGAGTCAGAGGAGTTGATATCGAATCTTCATAGGTTTCCCTTAATACCTGATTATGATCTGTTAGTTTTCTGTTCTTTCCTTCCTTTTGCCTTTTTTAAATTGAATAAAAATGTTCACATATTTCAAGAATTCATAGTTTTTATTACTTCAAAGTTCAAGCCAGCCTGTGTGATATGACAGATAACATGTTTACATCTCGCAATGGAGATGTTTGGTTACATAACAGCAATGTGACTAAGAAATATCCATTCTGAAATATGATATTGTAACATGGAAGCTGGTTATCAGCCTACTGCTATGATTTTTTTTTTTAGATAATTATGTACTACAAAACCTCTATGACTGGGATACAGTTAGCAAGAATCAAGGTCAGAAAACTAATGGTATCTCTTGTGTACAAATATAACATGGTTCTGATTCATAATTCAAAGAACTGACAGAATTTAAAAGATTAACATTTAAATTAAAGGCCAATCCACTGATGTCTCATAGCTATTTGATATCATACAGTCAATAACCTTCACTGGTGCTAATTTTTCTCATGCCTATTAAATCCCAGTTTTATGGGATTGCTGTGGACAATAAATAAGATAAATTATATGAAGCATTTAGTACAAAATCTGCCATCCTGTAAGTCCTCAAATCCTCACTGGGTTCACTTTTAAGGCTATCAATGCAGTGTTAAGTTTGTTCTTTTCATTCAAATTTGTATTTATTTATTATTTATGTTTTAAGCTTTATTGAAGTGTAATCAATAGTCCATTAACTGCACATATTTTAAGTGTGAAATCATCATCACAGTCAAGATAATGCACATATCTGGCTCCCCCAAGATTTCTTTGTGCCCATTTGTAATGCATCCTACACATCTTTCCTTGCACCCCCTGCTCACCCATCTTCAGATAACAACTAATCTGATTTCTGCCACTTTAGATTAGCTTGCATTTTCTATGAGTTATATATCATCTACTCTATTTTTTGGTTTCACTTGTTTCACTCAGTATAATTATCTTGAAATTCATCTATTTTGTTGCATGTATCAATGATTCATTTCTTTTCCTTTCTGAGTAGGATTCCTTTTTATGGATATGCAATTTACTTATGTATTAATCTACTGATGGACATTTGGGTTGTTTACAATTTGGCTATCACAAATAAAGCTGCTATGAACAATCCTAGATCTAAATGTGAGAGCAAAAAAAATAAAAATTCTAAAAGAAAACTTGTTTTCTTTGGTTTGGCAAATATTTCATAATTATGAAATAAAAAGCAAGCACTATAAAAGAAAACAAATTATTGAAGTATACTTACCAAAATTAAAACCTCTTCAGATGACATTGTTAAGAAAATGCAAAGGTAAGCTACACACTGGAAGAAAATATGTGTGAAATATATGTCCAAGAAAAAATTTGTTTCTAAAATATATAAAGAACTCTTACAACTCAATAACCACAGGATAACATAATTTGAAAAAAATAAGGAAAGATTTGAACAGACCCTTTGCCAAAGATGATATATGGATGACTAATTAACACATGAAAAAATGTTCAATGTATTTCTCCATTATGGAAATACAAAAAAAAAAAAAAAAAAACACAAAAAAAATACCTCTACATGCCCACTTGAATGGCTAAGGTCAAAGAGTGACCACACCACCTGTGCATGAAGACGTGAGCAATCAGATCTCCCCTCTGCTGCCGGTGGGCATGTAAAAGGGTACATCTTACATCTGCCTTGGAAAACAGTTGGCAGTTTCTTAGAAGTTAAACATAAATCTACCATATGACCAAGCCACTCCATTCCTAGGCATTTACCCAAGAGAAATGAAAGCATATGTCTACAGGAAGACTCCTAGCTTTAAGTTAAAAGAAAACAAACCAAACTTGATGTATAGAAACCACTATCTGAAAGAGTGATTAAAGCTTTGTAACATCGACCAGGCCCTCAAAGGTCATTTAAAATTCTGTAAGGAGACAACAACACCAGGTCCTCTTCATTTTCATCGTCTATTTCCTAAAATGTGGTAGAAATCAAGGGCATTAGAAATTACTGTGTAAAGGGAAGAAGTGATACAGAAACACAGAGGGGAAAAAAAAACAAACTTCTTAAAGACAGTCTTAAATACATAAATGCTTTATCAAGTAGTCCTGCATGATTTTCAAAGATAAACAGTCTCTAATGTGGTGTATGCTTTAAGACTTTGCATAAGGTGTGTTAATTCAAGTTAACAATGGATATTATATAAAATGTACAAATGTAGCAAATCCTTTCACTTACTTTCAGTCATTCACGTACTATATTAAGCTGTATAATTCACATCCCAATTGACAGCTACAAAATAAATCCTTCCAGAAATATGAAAGCTTTGTCTAATAATTCTCCCCATATGTTTCTGGCAAATAAATAATTGAGGCTTAAGAGAAATGCTATCTCTGCTCTTGTTTCAAAAGAACAAAGACCTAGCATCTTTTCTAGTTTTAAAAAAATTCTTTGCATCATAGATCAAGTCACATATTTGAAGGAAGCCAATATTAATATTTCCTTTTCATCTTCGTGTGCTTAAAAAGTAGTTCAAATGATTTCCACACATCTGCAACTTAGATGGAGATATATCACGTCCCCAAAAGATGTAATTCTAACACTTTCATGCTTTAAAGATTCTCCAAAGGACTGTCAACCAACTGTTTGGCCTAAATCATCTGGCTAATCAGCTGGTGACATCAACTTGAGTCAAGGGAAAGAGAAGTAAAAAATGAGACTTTGCTGTTTAGTAACAAGTAGAGTAGAAATGACACCCCCATTATGTTCCCAGTCATTTCTTTAAAAAGCTCACTTAAGCAACAGAGACGTAGACAAAAAAATCTTAAGCGTAGTTTTTCTTCATTAACAAAAAAAAATGTCCGGACATATGACACGAAATCTCAGGTAAACAGAGATAAAAGTAGTAAGGCAGGTAAATCTTCTATCTCTTTTTGCCATAAATGTTTTTACCCTTTGCAAGCTCACCCTGTTTGCACCAAGCCACACAATTTTATATTAAACTGTCCTCCCGAGTGAAAAACAATAAAACAAAACAAAACTCAAACACGCATTTATCTGAGTTTCAGTTCTCCTGATATAAAAAGGAAAAATAAGTGTGCATTAAACACACGTAGGCATATTAAGAAGAATTTTCTTCACCTACAAAGAATATGTGCTTCAATAACATGGGCAAGCCCAACAAGCATTATAAGCATTTGTTCTATTTCTTTACAAGAGGGACAAACCTCTATTTTCTCTCCAGATACTTCCCTGAGCACTATTTGTTAGCATTCAGTAGTTCTTGTTTGGCAGTAATAATCATTCTAAGTTTGACAGATTTATGTAATTTCAAATTGTTTTCAAGGCTCACTTTCAATTCATGTTTTAAATTGCAGTATATGAGGCATGTAAAACACTTGTTTCAATGAGAACATGATGCTTGCACTTAGTATTTACACAATATGAAATAAATCATGTCAGAATTAATAAGGTCTAATTCTATTAATGTCAGAAAAGATTAACATAAGTTCTCTCTTCTAAGCAGACTTACTCGATACTCTTTGAATTATTCTTGACAGTGTTAAAATTAGACTAAGCCTACAAATAAAATAAGCCAGCAAATAAATTGAAGTAATAAATTAAGACATTGTGTAAACAAAGGTATCTGTGCTAGAAGAAGCCGATTTGATTGAAAACCCTTAGTAGATTTGTCATCAACAGCACACTTTATTTGTATCTCTCCTGATGGTTCTAGTTTCCTCTGAATTGAGTTTGTCTCTATTGTGTTTGTTATGAAATGTGAGTTTCTTACTTGGGATGTAAAAATGTTAATTATAATCAAGAGAGGCCATATCAAAGCAAGAGAGCATTATTTTATGATGTGACAAAAGATGTTTTGCTTGTCAGTTTGATTAGCTTGATCAGTCAGAGGTAGCTAAAATTTGTATCTAAACCTCATGAGTTCATACAGTTAGAGAAAATGTGAATGAGTGGTTTAATCTGATTATCTCTTTTATTTCTACATTTGTTTCCATTTGTTCCCTTGTGCAAGTTAGTACTCATGAGGATGTGTTTTTCCAAGAAGTGGGAAAAATGTCTTTAATTTAACCTTTCACTGAAATTCTATCCAGCCACGAAAAGGCATTGCTTTCATTAAAACATGTTTTTATTTTAAAATGAGGTTAGCATTCTAACTGGCAGTAAATGATATTATTTCTGTATTTTATTAAGAGAAATACAGATCAGATTAGGGAGGCTGGAAAAGAAAGAGAAGAGGTAAAGTTACCTGAAATAACGAAGAAAAACGTAGGAACAATATACATCACCATGTTCTTAATGGGCACCAAGGATATTATAAGTACGTACATATTGCTTACGATATGTTTATATTACTAAGGGTACATACTATTTAAAGTTTAGTGTATATGATGTTTATTTAAGTTCTCTAAAGTAGTTTGTGTAAAATTCATTATAATCCAAAGAACAGAACTTAGTCAACTCAAGAAAATTTTGCCCTGATGATGAAACAGAAATAAGTCATGTTTTTATTTTCTCCCAAAGAACATGGTTTGGAGACCAAAGGTTAATATTTATAAGGCTTCAAACATTCAATTGAAATGAATAAAATGGGAAATATGTAGATTATCATTGCAAGGTGCACCCACTGGGAGAGGCAAACTGGAGATTCTATGCAGGGGGTTTCCTGGACCCTGCCGCACGCCCCTCTAGCTTGGCTGGTCTTCATGTCTCTTTGTAATAAACTATAACTGTGGGTACTACAGCTTTCAATGTGAGTCCTGTGAGTTCTAGCAAATTACCAAATCTGACAGTGGTCTTGGGGATCCAGAACTCGCAATTGGTGTCAGAAGTGAGGATGGTCTTGGAGACTCCCTAACTCTGCAGAAATACACCAATCACATATGGAGTATTCTTACCCAAAATACATTAAACTTGAATCTATTCATGAGAAACAACTAGACAAATCCAGAAAGTGGAATGGTTAAAAAAAAAACTCGCCTGAACTCTTAAGTACGTCAATAATCTGAAATCAGATAAACCAAAAAAGTGGAAAGAACGCGTCCAGTATAAAGCATTATAACATTCAGAGGAAGAGAGAAAATGTTTCTCCTCACCACGGAATAAAAGTCTTTTAGTTTGGGCATTTTAGGCCAAAGTAAGTTTTGTGCCCAACACTGAACCGCTAAGATGTAACAAGGGTTTGCTGTGTTTTGCCTGGTATAAGCCTGGGATTGGGAACCAGGCATGGCAGAGCTGATGGGCTTGCTCTGGTCTGCTAAGCCTATTCAGACACTACCCCTCAAACTAAGGATGGAGTGGTATTTCCTTATCATGTATGTCATGTGGGGGAAAAAAGTAAGTAACAACGGTGTCCAATACACACACATAATTTGTCCAGATTTGGGGTTCAAACAACCCAAACAATAAAGGTCCACCTTCTTCTGAGACTCATGTTGGATTACAAGCATGGAGACCTGTACGAGATTTGGATTCCAACGACAGAGACCTAATTTTTAAAACATATTTTTGTTTTTAACTAAAAAAATTTTTGATTTTATATTGGAGTATAGTTGATTTACAATGCTGTGTTAGTTTTAGGTGTACAGTTAAGTGATTCAGTTATACATACACATATATCTGTTCATTTTCAGATTCTTTTCACATATAGGTTATTACAGAGTTTTGAGTAGAGTTCCCTGTGCTATACAGTAGGCCCTTGTTGATTACCTATTTTTATATATAGTAGCGTGTATATGTTAATCACAAACTTCTAATTTCTCCCTTCCCCCTACCTTTTCCCTTTAGCAACCATAAGTTTGTTTTCTAAGTCTGTGAGTTTGTTTCTGTTTTGTAAATAAGTTCATTTCTATCATTTTGTTAGATTCCACCTATAAGTGATATCATATGATATTTGTCTTTCTCTGACTTAATTTCACTTAGTATGATAATCTCTAGGTCCATCCATGTTGCTGCAAATGGCATTATTTCATTCTTTTTTATGGTTGAGTAATAATATTCCATTGTATATATGTACCACATCTTCTTTATCCTTTCCTCTGTTGATGAACATTTTAGGTTGCTTCCATGTCTTGGCTATTGCAACATAAACCAAATACCCTTGAGAGAAGAATGATAAATAGTAGCTATTTGAAAATCACTAATTAGCACAGCTTGGAATATCACTTTCTTTTCTTTTAGCATCTTTTTTGGAGTATAATTGCTTTACAATGGTGTGTTAGTTTCTGCTTTATAATAAGGTGAATCAGCTATACATATACATATATCCCCATATCTCTTCCCTCTTGTGTCTCCCTCCCTCCCACCCTCCCTATCCCACCCCTCTAGGTTGTCACAAAGCACAGAGCTGATCTCCCTGTGCCACGCGGCTGCTTCCCACTAGCTATCAATTTTACATTTGGTAGCGTATATATGTCCATGCCACTCTCTCACTTTGTCCCAGCTTATCCTTCCCCCTCCCCATATCCTCAAGTCCATTCTCTAGTAGGTCTGCGTATTTATTCCTGTCCTGCCCCTAGGTTCTTCATAACCATTTTTTTTTTTTTTTTAGATTCCATATATATGTGTTAGCATACAGTATTTGTTTTTCTCTTTCTGACTTACTTCACTCTGTATGACAGACTCTAGGTCCATCCACCTCACTACAAATAACTCAATTTCCTTTCTTTTTATGACTGAGTAATATTCCATTGTATACATGCAGAATATCACTTTCTTATATTCTACAAGTACTCTTATCTAAGACACCATTAATATTGATGAAAAATATCTGTAGCTACTAATACCATACCATCCTTCATCATGAAGGATGCACCCCCATCCAACTGTATTTTTTCCCCTAACATGGCCAGGTGAGAGCAAGATTCAGATGGCCCTGGAATTTAAAATCCTATGATTCTAAAAACAATAGAGGAAAATATAAGTGATTCAAGAGAGTAGAACTTAAAAAAAAAATGAATACAAGTTAATAAATTAGATGTCTCTAATAAGTTACATTGGACCTAGAAATTAAAAGCACATTTGAAACAAAAATAACATTAAAAACAAAAGTAAAATTGGGAAATAAAGAAATGCTCAATTTAAAAAAAACCAGAAATGTCTCAATGTAAACGAGCCAACTACATG
Organism: Balaenoptera ricei; assembly: GCF_028023285.1. NCBI lineage: Eukaryota > Metazoa > Chordata > Mammalia > Artiodactyla > Balaenopteridae > Balaenoptera > Balaenoptera ricei. Next base: position 26,658,558 of record NC_082640.1, read on the forward strand.
ATGAAACAACAACCATAGAAGAATCTGCAGATGATTAGCAAATGAATATAAAGTTTTAAATTACATGGAATCTAGAACTATAGCTAGGAATGTTGTGTTTGCCACATAGGGTGAGATGCTAAAATCAGAAATGGTGGATTTGTTGCCAGCACAAACAAATTCAATAGCTTTAAAAAATCTATGATATTCACTTAATAACATAAAATTAAAATAAAATGGCCATTATTTAGAAACATTTTGTAAGAAAAGAAATCTTAATCAGTCATAGCAGTTTGGGTGATTATGTCTCTGATTAGTCTAGAAGAAAATACACATACGAAACTGGCTTTATTTTTAATTATAGAAAATAGGCTTATTTTTCTTCATCATGATAAAGAAAAAACTTGCAATGATCAGCCTTAAAATAGTGTCTGAAATTCAAATATGAGGACTAAACACACAGACTAAAATCATAAAAGTGACTCATTTTCTTTTATTGGGGGATTATACAGCTCTATAAATCCTCAAAATACAAGTAAATACCAATTTGTAATAGTTCATAGCTACAAAATGGAAAACTGGTTTTAAAAGAGAATGAAACAGATACGTGGCATTTCCATGGGAACACTTGGGGAGTCTGATGAATAATGTGAGCAAAATCCATTCTGGAAAAGGTTTCCTAACCTGATTATCTCTGTAAACATAAAACATTGACTTCTGCATCTGACAAACCCTCGTATCAATGGATTAACTGCACAAAGGACTGTCAAACATTTCCCTGCTAACATGACACAAGATACAAAATATGAAAGATGTTTCGATCGTTATGGGAAAGGATCAATTTTACTTTTAACCTGCTCAATCCTCTCACTCAAGTTCAATAACAATTTACCCTTTAAATGCTACTTAATTTAGCCTTAATTTATTTTCTGGCAAATGACTCCAGGCAAAATTGAATTCAGTAAGGACCCATTTTCCCTTCTTAACCTTCATCCTTTCAAAGATGCTATAGCACAAATCACTGTAGCGTTTTCAACTTTATTTTTAGTGTAATTTATTTAAAGAGGACTGCTAGAAAATTAAACAAAAAATTAGTATCGTCTGTTTGTTCAAACCACATCAGACGTCTGCTTAAGAGAGAAGAGTGAAGTGATCATGTGAACAATCATTAAATGAATCAATTAAAAATATATTTGAAGATGTTGGGAAGCATCCAAAAGCAAAGAGAAACAGGGAGAGTTGAAACTCGGAAAATGAAATTGGAAGAACTATAAGTTGTGACTTATTAGGTCCACGGCTCAATCAATTTCCATAGCTAAGACAGATAAACTGCAAAAAACTGAAAAAGGTAGGAAACACCACAGCCTCACTAGTTAAAGGTGCCAGACTGGAAAGGTGCCAGCATTCAGGACTGGAAATGAAGTTGGAAAATGTAAGGGAAAATCCAGGGCAGCCTGAGAACCAAGGGAGTCAAACAATTTACGATTAATACGCCCAGAAGATTGAGAGGAAAGATTGCCTCCACCAAATAAAAAACAGGAAAGTAAGAGTAAGGGGAAATCATGACACATGAAAGACACCATGGGAGTTTAGAATAAGGGAGTAAATTTGATGCTCTGAATTGAGGATGGGATGGTAAAAGCAGGAAAATTTCTCTGAATTAGTATAAAAATAAAGAGAAGAAAAATGGTTTAAAATATATGTATATAATAAAATGGGTATCAAGCAGTTGTGTTCAAAACCCTACTTATATCTGTTTGTGTGTGTGTGTGTGTGTGTGTGTGTGTGTGTAAAATGATGGAGACAAATATATTAAGAAAATAGTACAAGAAAAATTGCTAGAATGGAAGAACTCAAAATCGCCATATTGAAACTGCCCTTTACCCCACAAAATGAATGCAATGATCTAAATAAAGCCATGTTTTGTGAAATCTGAAAATACTAAGGATGAAGAAAAAACTATAATAGCTTACAGAAATAAAAGCAAGTTTCCTACGGAAACACAGAAATCAAAACAAATTTATGTTGATACTTCTGCACCTCAACATACACTGAAAGAGAAATTAAAATTGATTCCTCTCAGGCCTCCCAAACACTGGAAGCCAGGAATGAAATAGAATGTGCCCTTCCAGCTCTGAAAGAAAATAATTTTCCTCCTAGAAGTTATGCTCATCAGATCTATCCAGTGAGGAGAGAGTAGACATCTCCAGAAAGGCAGTGACTGGGAGTGCTCACCCCCTAGGGGGCCCTTCCGTCAAAGTTGTTTAGGTCTTCACTCTCAGACATCCTCTTCCTGACCGTCTGCCGTACTCGGTTCTCCATATTAATCTCCACAATATATTTCCTCTCAGCAAGTCTCTGTCTCCCCTCCCCCCACCCCATCCCACGCCGCCTTCCTCTCTGTGGATGCCCCAGCGAAGTCCTCCTTTTCCCCACAGAATACCCTCAAATTCATCCCTCACATAGCACCTCACTTCTTTCTGAAATACATTCATTTCACTAGACGACCTCAAAGCTTTCAGCAGCTTCTCATGGCGCTTAGGATACAGTTACCTTATGTTAGCATAGCCATAAAGCGCTGGTCCTGTAGCTGGAATCTTTAGAAGGGGAACCGATTTCTCTAAAACCACTCGAATCAGTTATGCCATAGTTCCAACATGATGGCCTGTTATTATTTTCTGGATCACACGAAGCCCTCTCTTTTTGCAGGATCTTATCCCATGTTCTTCACTCTGCTTGACTGATTCTTCTCCCAACTCTCATCCTGTCTAATTCTTACTCATTCAAACTTTCTATCTCCCACTGTACTGGACTTTTGACTAATGAAGGTGACCATGTTCATTTTTGACACCAACATACAGTGTCAAAATACAGATAAAATTCACCATCATAATAGCTAATGAGAGATTTAGGTTAAATTGACCAAGTATATGGTCACTCTAACGTTATAGAGTCTGTAATAAAAGTATTATATTCCAACTCCCAATGCAGTGCAGATTAATAATGACAGTATTCTCTTTTTTTTTCATTTTTAGGAATAGTTTCTTCCAGGGAGAGAGTGGCAATGGTAGCATGACACAGAGGGAACAGAAATAATCCACATGATCTTACCGTGCATAGTAGTATGAATATAAACTTTCAATTTTCATTATAATGGTGAAAATATTTTTACACTCTTTATTGAAGAAATTTCAAACCTACAGACTAATTGGAAAAATTGTACAATGAACAGCCATGTATCCTTCATTTCGATTCACTCATTAATTTCTCTCTCTCTCTGAAGGTACGTATATATAGTTGGCATCCTTCCCCCCTCCTCCTGCTCCTTCATGGCATCATTCTCATTATTATTATGGCCCGCTCATAAAGAGTAAGTTGCAGACATCCCAATCCTTCAGCCCTAAAGACTTTCTCATCTATATCCTAAGAACAAAGACGTCACCTTACACATCTACTATACGATTACCAAATTCAGAAAATGTACCATGATACAACACCAGTATGCGTTATAGACTATATTGATAGTTCACTAACTGTTCTGTTAAAGTTCTTTTTCAGCATTTTTTTTTCAAGTCAACACACAATCTGGTGTCCATCGCTTCACTTAGCTACCATGTCTTCTTCTGGAACAACTTGTCAGTCTTTGTAATTTATGACATTTAGGTTTTTGAGGAATGTTTTCAAACCGTCCCTTCATTTGCGGATTTCTAACAGCTTCCTTATGTGAGACTCAGGGGTCTATGCCGTTGGTTTGTTGGCAGAGATGCCCCCTGAGCTGTGCGACACCCTCAGCTCACCACACTGGGAGACACGTGTCTGTCCCACTAGTGGATATGAACTGTAGTCACGGGGCTACAGTGGCACCTGTCAGCTTTCTCTGCTGCAAAGTTACGTTTTCCCATCGTCATGAATAAGCTACCTTTGGGGACATACCTTGAGGCTGTTCAAATATCTTGATCCCAGCAAACTTTTACGAAATGGTTTTAGCATTCATTGATGGCTCCTGCCTGGATCAATTATTACTGTCGCAGTTGCAAACTGGTGATTTTAGTACCTCCGTCATTCTGTCTGCATTTATTAGTTGGCATTGCACTGTAAATCAGACTTTCCCTCCCCCACCTCCACTTTTTAAAGCTAATTTAATCATGTTCACTGAAATCAGCTTTATAAATATTGAGCTATGGCTACAATAGCATGGTAGATATACGTCTGGTGTCTAGTGTATCATGTGGACCCCTGGATGGAAAACTCAATCTGAATTTAGTCCTGATTTTATTGATGACATGCAGGGCTATTAGGAAAATCACTTAACATCTCTAAGTTTTAGTATTTGTATCTGTCCAATGAGGGTTTTGACTACTTAATATGAATGTTTTCTTTCAGTTTTGATAGTTTATAACTCTTAAAATATTTCAGTCAGTGTCTGTGTGGCCCTAAAAAATTTTAAGACAGGAAATTCCCCCTTCTCACTCTTAATGACAGCTGGCTTGATTAATTGCAATTGGCCAAAAACTGGCAAAGAATTCCTAACTCCATTAACTTATTTTGGTTCTCATTAAACTTTTAAATTCACTTACTTTCCCTTGACCTTGTCTATTTCAAGCTTATTCTCATCAGTGGTTTTTCTTTGGCAACCATATTTGGAAAACGCACAGACTGAACACCAGTGTGGGAGGAATTATACAGCTAAAAAACATTCCATGAAATGATCACGGGTATTTCAGTTTGCTTCAGGATTAATTATAGTCCTGCAGTTCCCACACCAAGGCAGTCTGTGGGTTAGAAGGCTGGGCTGAGAGAGCTGTCATCCCAATAATGACATTCAAGGGGAGTGATTTACTAAAACAAAATCTGTACCAATTTCAACCTACACTTTGGAAAAGCCATATAAGCATTTAAAAAAATGGTCATAGAAGTGTTCCTAGCAAATTCTGCCCTATAAATTCTAAAACTATGAGAAAATCTGATGGTTGACAAAATGTATAACTCCATGAAACATTTAGAAATGATAATTTTAACATCATTACTAATACTTAACAAGAATCTAGAGTGCAGAATGAAAAATCATCTTGGGCATGATACAAGGAATGTAAAGTAGCTAAGCATATATTAAAGGTTTAAAATTTCCATTCCATAAACATTAATATATTTGCTTGCTTCTCTTGACATTGTTCAGGGAATAAATTACATATATAGAAAACAATTTGTTACTTTCATGCCTGTCATTTTTAAACCATAAATTTTAAATTGAAAAGTATTAAGGAAGGTTTAGAATTCCACTGTGATTTTTTAGAAACAAAATATTCGAAAAAATACATGATAAATTGTCACTCTACCTATATCTATCATCTATGTTTGATAATGTATATGCATATCTGTGCATAAATATATCTCTATAAATATATGAGCGTAATAGATCATTTTTATTGAGTACTTCTTTGGAAAGAGGTGCTAATCACTTCACATGAATTATGACTTTATATAAATTGTGTCATTTAGTCTTCTTAATAACCCTATGAGATAACTACTACCACTGTCCCATTTTGCAGTCATAGAAATCAAGTCAAAAGTAACTAAGTCAATTGCCTATAGCAAGACTATTAATAAATGGTGGAACTCATTAGGGAAACAGACAGCTAAATACTAAGTCTTTTATTCTTAAAATTTATTTAAACAAATAATTTATATATGGATGCATTTCTCTCTTTTTCTTTCAAGTCCTGTTTATAATATAATATAAATCCTATAATATATAATGTCTCTAATATAATATATACCTATATTATATATGTAATTTGCATCTGCTTTAATATTTATATATATATATGAGTATGTATTTTATGCTAACGAAAAGCGCTGTGTACAAATACATTTCCCATCTGTTTTTCTTTTTTTTTTTTAACATCTTTATTGGAGTATAATTGCTTTACAGTGTTGTGTTAGTTTCTACTTTATAACAAAGTGAATCAGCTATATGTATACATATATACCCAAGTCCCCTCTCTCGTAGGCCTCCCTCCCACCCTCCCCATCCCACCCCTCTAGGTGGTCACAAAGCACCGAGCTGATCTCCCTGTGCTATGCGGTTACTTCGCACTAACTATCTATTTTACATTTGGTAGTGTATATATGTCCATGTTACTCTCTCAGTTTGTCACAGCTTACCCTTCTCCCTCCCCATATCCTCAAGTTCATTCTCTAATAGGTCTGTGTCTTTATTCCCATCTTGCCACTAGGTTCTTCATGACCTTTTTTTTTTTTTTTCCTTAGATTCCATATATATGTGTTAGCATACTGTATTTGTTTTTCTTTCTGACTTACTTCACTCTGTATGACAGACTCTAACTCCATCCACCTCACTACAAATAACTTAATTTCGTTTCTTTTTATGGCTGAGTAATATTCCATTGTATAAATGTGCCACATCTTCTTTATCCATTCATCTGATGATGGACACTTAGGTTGCTTCTATGTCCTGGCTATTGTAAATAGAGCTGCAATGAACATTGTGATACATGACTCTTTTTGAATTATGGTTTTCTCAGGGTATATGACCAGTAGTGGGATTGCTGGGTCGTATGGTAGTTCTATTTTTAGTTTTTTAAGGAACCTCCATACTGTTCTCCATAGTGGCTGTATCAATTTACATTCCCACCAACAGTGCAAGAGGGTTCCCTTTTCTCCACACCCTCTCCAGCATTTATTGTTTATAGATTTTTTGATGATGGCCATTCTGACCGGTGTGAGATGATATCTCATTGTAGTTTTGATTTGCATTTCTCTAATGATTAATGATGTTGATCATTCTTTCATGTGTCTGTTGGCAATCTGTATATCTTCTTTGAAGAAATGTCTATTTAGGTCTTCTGCCCATTTTTGGATTGGGTTGTTTGTTTTTTTGATATTGAGCTGCATGAGCTGCTTGTATATTTTGGAGGTTAATCCTCTGTCAGTTGCTTTGTTTGCAAATATTTTCTCCCATTCTGAGGGTTGTCTTTTCATTTTGTTTACGGTTTCCTTTGCTGTACAAAAGCTTTGAAGTTTCATTAGGTCTCATTTGTTTATTTTTGTTTTTATTTCCATTTGTCTAGGAGGTAGGTCAAAAAGGATCTTGCTGTGATTTATGTCATAGAGTGTTCTGCCTATGTTTTCCTCTAAGAGTTTGATAGTGTTTGCCCTTACATTTAGGTCTTTAATCCATTTTGAGTTTATTTTTGTGTATGGTGTTAGGGAGTGTTCTAATTTCATTCTTTTACATGTAGCTGTCCAGTTTTCCCAGCACCACTTATTGAAGTGGCTGTCTTTTCTCCATTGTATATTCTTGCCTCCTTTATCAAAAATAAGGTGAACATATTTGTGTGGGTTTATCTCTGGGCTTTCTATCCTGTTCCATTGATCTATATTTCTGTTTTTGTGCCAGTACCATACTGTCTTGATTACTGTAGCTTTGTAGTATAGTCTGAAGTCTGGAAGCCTGATTCCTCCAGCTCCGTTTTTCTTTCTCAAGATTGCTTTGGCTATTCGGGGTCTTTTGTGTTTCCATACAAATTGTGAAATTGTTTGTTCTAGTTCTGTGAAAAATGCCAGTCATAGTTTGATAGGGATTGCATTGAATCTGTAGATAGCTTTGGGTAGTTCAGTCATTTTCACAATATTGATTCTTCCAATCCAAGAACATGGTATATCTCTCCATCTGTGTGTATCATCTTTAATTTCTTTCATCAGTGCCTTATAGTTTTCTGCATACAGGTCTTTTGTCTCCTTAGGTAGGTTTATTCCTAGATATTCTATTCTTTTTGTTGCAATGGTAATTGGGAGTGTTTCCTTAATTTCTCTTTCAGATTTTTCATCGTTAGTGTATAGGAATGCAAGAGATTTCTGTGCATTAATTTTGTGTCCTGCTACTCTACTAATTTCATTGCTTCGCTCTAGTAGCCTTCTGGTAGCATCTTTAGGATTCTCTATGTATAGTATCATGTCATCCGCAAACAGTGACAGTTTTAATTCTTCTTTTCTGATTGGGATTCCTTTTATTTCTTTTTCTTCTCTAATTGCTGTGGCTAAAACTTCCAAAACTATGTTGAATAATAATGGTGAGATTGGGCAACCTTGTCTTGTTCCTGATCTTAGAGGAAATGGTTTCAGTTTTTCACCATTGAGAACGATGTTGGCTGTGGGTTTGTCATATATGGCCTTTATTATGTTGAGGTACGTTTCCTCTATGCCTACTTTCTGGAGAGTTTTTATCATAAAAGGGTGTTGAATTTTATCGAAAGCTTTTTCTGCATCTATTGAGATGATCATATGGTTTTTCTCCTTCAATTTGTTAATATGGTTTATCACACTGATTGATTTGCGTATATTGAAGAATGCTCGCATTCCTGGGATAAACCCCATTTGATCATGGTGTATGATCCTTTTAATGTGCTGTTGGATTCCGTTTACTAGTATTTTGTTGAGGAATTTTGCATCTATGTTCATCAGAGATATTTGTCTGTAGTTTTCTTTTTTTTGTGACATCTTTGTCTGCTTTTGGTATCAGGGTGATGGTGGACTCATAGAATGAGTTTGGGAGTGTTCCTCCCTCTGCTATATTTTGGAAGAGTATGAGAAGGATAGGTGTTAACTCTTCTCTAAATATTTGATCGAATTCGCCTGTGAAACCATCTGGTCCTGGGCTATTCTTTGTTGGAAGATTTTAAATCACAGTTCCAATTTCAGTGCTTGGGATTGGTCTGTTTATATTTTCTATTTCTTCCTGATTCAGTCTCAGAAGGTTGTGTTTTTGTAAGAATTTGTTCATTTGTTCCAGGTTGTCCATTTTATTAGCATATAGTTGCTTGTAGTAATCTCTCATAATCCTTTGTGTTTCTGCAGTGTCAGTTGTTACTTCTCCTTTTTCATTTCTAATTCTCTTGATTTGAGTCTTCTCCCTTTTTTCCTTTATGAGTCTGACAAATGGTTTATCAATTTTGTTTATCTTCTCAAAGAACCAGCTTTTAGTTTCATTGACCTTTGCTATTGTTTCCTTCATTTGTTTTTCATTTATTTCTGATCTGATCTTTATGATTTCTTTCCTTCAGATAACTTTGGGGGTTTTTTGTTCTTCTTTCTTTAGTTGCTTTAGGTGTAAGGTTAGGTTGTTTATTAGAGATGTTTCTGGTTTCTTGAGGTAGGATTGTATTGCTATAAACTTCCTTCTTAGAACTGCTTTTGCTGCATCCTGTAGGTTTTAGGTCATCGTGATTTGTTTCTAGGTACTTTTTTGATTTCCTCTTTGATTTCTTCAGTGATCTCTTGGTTATTTAGTAGTGTATTGTTTGGCCTCCATGTGTTTGTATTTTTTACAGATTTTTTCCTGTAATTGATATCTAGTCTCATAGCATTGTGGTCGGAAAAGGTAGTTGATACAATTTCAATTTTCTTAAATTTACCAAAGCTTGATTTGTGACCCAAGATATGATGTATCCTGGAGAATGTTCCAGGAGCACTTGAGAAGAAATTGTATTATGTTGTTTTTGATGGAATGTCCTATAAATATCAATTAAGTCCATCTTGCTTAATGTGTCATTTAAAGTTTGTGTTTCCTTATTTATTTTCATTTTGGATGATCTGTCCATTGGTGAAAGTGGGGTGTTAAAGTCCCCTACTATGATTGTGTTACTGTTGATTTCCCCTTTTATGGCTGTTAGTATTTGCCTTATGTACTGAGGTGCTCCTGTGTTGGGTGCATAAATACTTACAATTGTTATATCTTCTTCTTGGATTGATCCCTTGATCATGTAGTGTCCTTCTTTGTCTCTTGTAAGTCTTTATTTTAATGCCTATTTTGTCTGATATGAGAATTGCTACTCCAGCTTTCTTTTGATTTCCATTTGCATGGAATATCTTTTTTCCATACCCTCACTTTCAGTCTGTATGTGTCCCTAGGTCTGAAGTGGGTCTCTTGTAGACAGCATATATACAAGTCTTGTTTTTGTAGACATTCATCCAGTCTATCTCTTTTGGTTGGAACATTTAATCCATTTACATTTAAGGTAATTATCGATATGTATGTTCCTATTACCATTGCTTAATTGTTTTGGGTTTGTTATTGTAGGTCTTTTCATTCTCTTGTGTTTCCTGCCTAGAGAATTTCCTATAGCATTTGCTGTAACACTGGTTTGTTGGTGCTGAATTCTCTTAGTTTTTGCTTGTCTGTAAAGGTTTTAGTTTCTCTGTGGAATCTGAATGAGATCCTTGCTGGCTAGAGTAATCTTGGTTGTAGGTTTTCCCCTTTCATCACTTTAAATATGTCCTGCCACTTCTTTCTGGCTTGCAGAGTTTCTGCTGAAAGATCAGCTGTTAACCTTATGGGGATTCCCTTGTATGTTATTTGTTGCTTTTCCCTTGCTGCTTTTAATATTTTTTCTTTGTATTTAATTTTTGATAGTTTGATTAGTATATGTCTTGGCATGTTTCTCCTTGGATTTATCCTCTATGGGACTCTCTGTGCTTCCTGGGCTTGATTGACTATTTCCTTTCCCATATTAGGGAAGTTTTCAACTATAATCTCTTCAAATATTTTCTCAGTTCTTTCTTTTTCTCTTCTTCTTCTGAGACCCCTATAATTCAAATGTTGGTGTGTTTAATGTTGTCCCAGAGGTCTCCAAGACTGTCCTCAATTCTTTTCATTCTTTTTTCTTTATTCTGGTCTGCAGTAGTTATTTCCACTATTTTATCTTCTAGGTCACTTATCCATTCTTCTGCCTTGGTTATTCTGCTATTGATTCCTTCTAGAGAATATTTAATTTCATTTTTTGTGTTGTTCATCATTGTTTGTTTGCTCTTTAGTTCTTCTAGTTCCTTGTTAAATGTTTCTTGTATTTTCTCCGTTCTATTTCCAAGATTTTGGATCATCTTTGCTATCATTATTCTGAATTCTTTTTCAGGTAGACTGCCTATTTCCTCTTCATTTGTTTGGTCTGGTGGGTGTTTACCCTGCTCCTTCATCTGCTGTGTGTTTCTCTGTTTTGTCATTTTGCTTAACTTACTGTGTTTGGGGTCTCCTTTTCACAGGCTGCAGGTTCGTAGTTCTCGTTGTTTTCGGTGTCTTCCCCCAGTGGCTAAGGTTGGTTCAGTGGATTGTGTGGGCTTCCTGGTGAAGGGGACAAGTGCCTGTGTTGTGGTGGATGAGGCTGGATCTTGTCTTTCTGGTGGGCAGGACAACGTCCGGTGGTGTGTTTTAGGGTGTCTGTGACCTTATTATGATTTTAGGCAGCCTTTCTGGTAATGGGTGAGGTTGTGTTCCTGTCTTGCTAGTTTTTTGACATGGAGTGTCCAGCACTGGAGCTTGCTGGCCGTTGGGTGGAGCTGGGTCTTAGCTTTTTTTTTTTAAAAACATCTTTGTTGGAGTATAATTACTTTACAATGGTGTGTTAGTTTCTGCTTTCTAACAAAGTGAATCAGCTATACATATAGATATTTCCCCATATCTCCTCCTTCTTGCCTCTCCCTCCCACCCTACCTGTCCCACCCCTTTAGGTGGTCACAAAGCACCGAGCTAGTCTCCCTGTTGGTCTTAGCTTTGAGATGGAGATCTCTGGGAGAGCTCACACCAACTGTTATTACTTGGTGCCAGGAGGTCTCTGGTGGTCCAATGTCCTGAACTCAGCTGTCCCACCTCAGAGGCTCAGACCTGACATCAGGCTGGAGTGCCAAGACCCTCTCAGCCACATGGCTCAGAAGAAAAGGGAGAAAAAAGAAAGAAAAAAATATTAAAATAAAAAAAATTAAAAACCTCATAATAATAAAAAAAAGAAGAAAGCAACCAAACCAATAAACAAATTCACCAGTGATAACAAGCCCTGAAAACTATAGTAAGATAAACATAAAATCAGAAACAAGTCAGTCACAGACAGCAAACCCCAAGACTACTGTTGCTCCCAAAATCCACTGCCTCAATTTTGGGATGATTTGTTGTCTATTCAGGTACTCCACAGATTCAGGGTACATCAAATTGATTGTGGGGATTTAATCTGCTACTCCTGAGGCTGCATGGAGAAATTTCCCTTTCTCTTCTTTGTTCACACAGCTCCTGGGGTTCAGCTTTGGTTTTGGTCCCACCTCTGTGTGTAGGTCACCCTCAGGCTTCTGTTCCACCCAGACAGGATGGGGTTAAAGCAGCAGCTGATTAGGGGGCTCTGGCTCATTCAGGCTAGGGGGAGGGAGAGGTACTGTAGTTATAATTGGAATGCAGGGCGAGCCTGCGGCGTCAGAGGCCGGCATGACGTTGCAACAGCCTGAGGCGCGCCGTGTGTTCTCCTGGAGAAGTTGTCCCTGAATCATGGGACCCTGACAGTGGTGGGCTGCACAGGCTCCTGGGGCGGGGGGCAGCATGTGGATAGTGACCTGTGCTTGCACACAGGATTCTTGGTTGCTGCAGCAGCAGCGTTAGAGTTTCATGCCTGTCTCTGGTGTCCGAGCTGATAGCCATGGCTCACGCCCATCTCTGGAGCTCGTTTAGGCTGTGCTGTGCCTTCTGTGGGCAGATGGGGAAGGATTCCCCTCTCCTCGCACACCCTGAAACAATGGTCTCTTGCCTCTTCGGCAGGTCCAGACTTTTTCCCGGACTCCCTCCTGGCTAGCTGTGGCGCACTAGCACCCTTCAGGCTGTGTTCACGCAGCCAACCCCAGTCCTCTCCCTGGGATCCGACCTCCGAAGCCCGAGCCTCAGCTTCCAGCCCCCACCCGCCCCAGCAGGTGAGCAGACAAGCCTCTCGGGCTGGTGAGTGCTGGTTGGCACCGATCCTCTGCTTTGGGAAGCCAGCATTCAGTAGGTGTTCTGTAGGAGCTGTTCCACATGTAGATGTAATTTTAATGTATTTGTGGAGAGGAAGGTGATCTCCACGTCTTACTCCTCCACCATCTTGAAGGTTCCCCCTCATCTGTTTTCCAACAGTACCAGGAGTCCTAGACTTCCCTGGTGGTGCAGTGGTTAAGAATCTGCCTGCCAACGCAGGGGACACGGGTTTGAGCCCTGGTCTGGGAAGATCCCACATGCTGCAGAGGAAGTAAACCCATGTGTCACAACTACTGAGCCCGTGCTCCAGAACAAGAGAAGCCACCTCAATGAGAAGTCCATGCACCGCAGCAAAGAGTAGCCCCTGCTCTCCACAACTAGAGAAAAACCCAAATGCAGCAATGAAGACCCAAGGCAGCCAAAAATAAATAAATAAATACATCTTTTTAAAAAACAAAACAAAAAACAACAGTACCAGGAGTCCTGATTGGCTATGTGGGCTGTCCTGGTTACAATTTGATAGGACTGTGTCTGTGTTCTCTGGTGAAATATTGTTCTCTTGGCTAATGTTAACCTTTAAACCTTGTTAAGACCCAAGATTGTAGGAATGGAAAGCAAAACACTTACTAGTGGTCTATTACTGTAACAGTGAAGGGGCTGCTCTCACCTCTTTCTCACTGTTTCCGGTTCTTAACTATGGCGTCCACAACACAATACATTGACTGTGGATTTGAGAGTCAAACAGAATATTTTAGGACCACAACCCAAACTCAAAGGGTGTTGTCCCTCGGCAAAGCCTTCAGCAGTTCGGTCTACCATTCTGTCACCTGTTTTAGGATAAGAGGCGCCTGGCAATGCTAGTCAATGTCTTGGGTGTGAGCCCCTGTCTCCTTTCTTTGCTATAAAATGAGGTGTTTATTGTTAGTGATTAACAAGTCTTTCTGAAAGTCCACGAATGGTGATTCTGGCAGAAGTGTTGCAGCAAGTGAAGGAAAATTCATATCAATATTATAAAATAAAGAGTTTCCCTCTACATTATCAACAGTCTAATGTAATCAGCCTGCCATTGGATAGAGGGCTAGTCCTTCCTGGGATGGTGCAATCCAAGGATGCTCGGAATTGGTCTCTCCTTTACAACTGGGCTCTCAGCAGGAGCAATAGCCCGTCAACCTTGGTGAATAGAACTGAACATATTTATGACCAATAATTATTTTAGATATGTGTATGAGTGAATTGCTTCTCTGTTTTGTATGCTTGCCCCCACTTCCCCACTCCCACCACCTCTCTCTCGTTCAGTTGTTGAGGCACATCTCTGGAACCTGTCTAACCTTGTCTTGGCTGAATTAAAGGGCCAGGAAAGTTTCCATAGCAAGTTAAGAGTTAGTAGGAAAATCAGGGCTCCTGGGTTCTCGATCTGGTGATGGTAGCACCAGCTTTTCCTTAGTCCAGCATCCCCCCAGGAGTTAGGAACTGCTTCAAGGTTAAGAGGTAAAAATTTGGGAAGGAAGAGTTGAGGACAACCAAGGTGGATGACCTCCTCCTCCTTATTTTAGAGCTTTTGTTCACTGGAGGCCTTATTTTATATTGCAATTTAAGACACTTGAAAAGCACCTCATCAAACAAGCATGCAAAGATGAAAGAAGTGTGGAGCTAATTGGGGGCAGTTAATTTTTAATTGTACTCTCTCTCTGCTCTGACTTTATTTATTGCCAAATAGCTAGAAGGCTAGAACCCACCAGAGGGGAAATCACCAGTTCTGTGTGAATGGGAATGTCATTACAGTACATGGTTCAAAAACAGATTACAAGTGAGACTCACATTTTTCAGAACAGCTTGTTTTTTCCTCCTTAAATGTCATTTAACACAGCCCCATCTCGACAAAGCCAAGGTGCACAGAAATGTACAAAAGCCGCAGCTCTCACAGTCCCCTGGCTTCTACTGAAGGGAAAGTTCTGTTCCAATTACAAGAAAAACATCAGGGCCCGAATTAAGAAGGAAACATCAGTTAGAAAAACAATCTACTGATCTCTTTAGAGTCAGTTGAATGACCAATCTTTATCATTTGGAGACGTAAAAAATAAAAGGAAAATTTGTGCTGTTATGAAAGATTAGATTGGTTTTAAATCATCCACGTACTCAAAGTTTCATTGCTTTTCACCGAAACACAGTAATGTTGCCCTGGAACTGCACCAGTCTGTGACGGCTGATGAAATCCACCAGGCTGGCTGCACTGCTTCCGAAATGATGCGCTGTGAGGTGAGTAAAGCCCAGAGTTTGTCAAAGATTCTCTCATACAATTGGGGTGCCGATGTCAAGATGTGGAGTGAGAATTGGGACATACTATTATGGATTGCATAACTTCTTTAACTTTTTTCAGATCTACTGATCACAGATAAAATTACACACAAAAATGAAATCAAGAGAACGAAAGCTATTGTCACTCTAAATCCTGTGAAAATACAGATTTTAAGGTAAATCTTTTGGGAATACATGCATTCTCAATTACGAATGAAAACGACTACAGTCAGCTCCCAATAACAGAAATAAATCAGAGTGTGAATTTCTTGGGAGATGTGCTGATGAGTTGATAAGTGTTGATATTTAAATACAACAGTGTTATAAGTTCTTATTGTATTTGTACCGTGTTATACCCTACTTATCAAGTGTAAATCAACTTAGTATCTCTAAGACAAACATCAAATCCTGATAACCATTTATTTCTAATATACAAAGAATCTCATTCTATCTCACCTTGCAGATAAGCCTAAATGGAAGTGCCTATATGAAAAGTAGGATTTTTAAATATTTTCAAGTTGTTTTGTTTGTCCCATTTTGCAGTGGTTTTGCTGCTTGGAAGAACTGCCACAAGGGAATGTTTTATCTTAAATTGTACTGACTTGGTTTTACAAAAAATCAGTAACATGAGTACTAAGTATTCTAATTGGTGAACACAAGTAACATACTCCATAAGGGTGTTAAGTTAGTTTTTTGCCCATTTTATGTGTACTCAAATCCCCAGATTAGTGCATTTATCATGATAGCCTTTGAGTGTTTTCTTTGTAACCCTTAGATCCAGGGACAATATAGTACATGTGTTTCTAATTGACTTGCACTTAGCTCATGGAAGTGTGGTTTTGTGGAGGCAATGTGATGTCCAAGAAACTGTTGGGAGGCACTTTCCTTGGAAAAAGGAAGTAATGTTCTTTTATTTTATAGTTCACCAGCTGACTTCTAAAGATTGGAATTTATTTCTAATGTACGAAATCACAAAGTTCAAGTATGTTCTAAATTTGGCATGGCGTCCTTCCATTTCTGATTAGAATGATGTCATGGTATAAAGCTAAAAGCAAAGAAACAACACCTCAGGACCAAGGAAGCAGATATTGCATTTGCAGGATTTCTTTCTCTTGAAATTCCCTTTGTTGAAGCAAAAATGCTTGTGTACAGACATGGTCAATCTGTGATGTCATATTTCCCAGTAATTCTAGAACAATTATAGCTCCTTGAGCAAATTTGTTTAATATCTTTAAAATTCGCTTTAATGGTGTCTAAAGATTTTATTGCTCTGTAGAATCCTTCCAACCTGCAACAAATAGTATGTTTAAATTTTGATAGTTCCATTTTAGAAAGTAAACCATGCATTTCTTTCAGCATTATTGGAGAAAGCAAACAGTGTGGGGTAAACTTCAAGCTTTCAGAGCCTTGGATCTTTCTGCTTTCTTGGCTACGTGATTCTGTACAAAATACTCTGTGCATCAACTTCTTCATGTATAAAATGGATAGTAATGCTCACCTGCAATTATGGCAAACAAAAGCAAGTGGTATCATGCCTGAAAAACAGGTAATTGTGGTTGACATTTGTAGCCACTCAACAAATGCCAATTTCCTTCTGTCTCACTGCCTCAAACAGGAAATCTCTCTACCATTATTGACAACTAATCCATATAATGAGTTTTGCTAGATAACAAAAAACTGCTTTTAATCACATTTCAGGGAGTGAAATTCCTATGGCAACCGAGATTTATTATCTTCTTGGAGACTTCAAAGAGTTCAATGGATAGTGAAACTACATTTTGAACGCTAATTTAAACATATTTAATTAAAATTTTCATCATGCCTGGTAGACTTTTTGACCTCCCTACAAAGAAGAGAAAGATTGGAGAGCTTCTGGCCACACTCCTCTTTCTCTCACCCTCAGCCTTTCTTTTATCACTGCCCTGTCTTCCTGAGCATCTTATCAGCGCTGACAACATCTATCAGGTCTGTGAGCTGATCCACCAGAGCACTGCTGGGAACAAATGCCATTGTGAGGATGTTTAGTCCATCACAAATCTTTTATTTATTTATTTTTTTGGAAACAAAGAGAGATTAAAAATATATGCGTGTGTGCCCATAAGTTAAAATAATTGTTAAAGTCCTTCTCTAATGTTTGCATTTTGAAAATACTCATAATTTACTATTTCACCAAAGCATGTCCATAGTCTATGCGATACTTTGTTATTCCAAAATATAGGATGGGGCAGGTACTCATAATCCACAAACCCCATGTAACCCATCCTGTGTATGAGTTGTTGTATCTGTTCCCTCACCTGCTCTCTGATGGAGACCTTGCTGGTGCCCACCACCATGAACATAAACTTTTACAAATTATTTCAGGTTGTTTTTCGCTTAAGTGTCTCTGTTCTCCTCTTGGTTCTTGTACACCCATCATCTCCAAATTCATGAGCAGCATTGATTAAAAATATTTTTTGTCTGTAGCTAATAACACTCAGCTTTACAAATGAGTGTGAAAAATCTAGCCAAGAGAGTTGTCTGTACACACAACCTGGAACAGACGTCGCAAATGTAGCATTCTTTTGAGAGTTCTTTTTCTAGCATGTTTCGAATCATGCTGGTTGGCAAAACCATCATGTGGTACCCACATGGCTGAGAATTATCTCTAACAGTACTGATATGAGTTTGTGGACAGAGCAGAAAAATGGAGAATTACTGAACACTCAGTGAGGAAATTTACAATCTAGGATAAAGTAATTATATAAATAATAATATACAGAAGGGTTCAGGAATTAATTTCTACTTTTTCTTTATTATGGCATTGGTCATGGTGCTTGCTATGGACTGAATGTAGTGCCCCCGCAAATGCATGTGTTGAAACCTAATCCTCAGTGTGAAGGTGTTAGGAGGTGGGGCCTCCAGGAGGTGACGAGGTCATGAGGATGGAGCTCCCATGATGGAAATAGTGCCCTTACAAGAGGCGTGAGAGACATGAGCTCCCTCCACCAGGTGAGGACACAAGAGGCATCCTTCTGCAGTATAGGCGTGGGTACTCACCGGACCCTGGATCTGCTGGTACTTTGATCTCGAACTTCCAGCCTCCAGAAGAGTGAGAAATCAATGTCTGTTGTTTAACCACTCAGTCTGTGGTATTTTGTTATAGCAGTCAGAACAGACTAAGTCAGTATATGCAGGCAGTAGTATTTAAAAAATAATCACCTTTGTGTTCCAATTTGGATTTCCATATGCATAATTTCTAGGTTACATTTCTGTGCATTCCATATTCCCATAGGCCTTCAGGGCCAATGTTGCGTTACCATGTTTGTGTGAATCCTGGTTAGATTTCTGAATTTTTGCTTTCTAAATGTTTACATTCACTTTTAGTCCATTGTGTCACAATGGTAATTTGGAGGAAGAGGCATTAATTAATTTTCTTGGCAAATCAACTCATGTGTTCATTTGCTTCTCCCCTCTTCTCTTAAAGTAGTTCCTCTTTTATTACATCCTCTGACTCAGCTTTCCTGTAGCATCGATGAGGGGAAGGGAGAAAAACTGAAATAGTATTCTCCAGTTTTCATTATGACTTTTCTCAGTTGCCACAGCAGCTATGGAAAGAGAAGAAATCCCATGCATGATTTAGAGCAGGGTTTCTCGGCCTTGGCACGATTGACGCTTTGGGCTGGGTCACTCGTCATTGCCGGGCTGCCTTGGGCACTGCAGGATGTTTGGCAGGCTCCCTGGCCTCCACCCATTAGATTCCTGTGACAACCTCCTCCCTCATCAAGAAAACCAAAACTGTCTCCAGACATTGTCAAATATCATGTCTACAGAGACAAAAATCACCCTCAGTCGAGGACCACTGGTTTAGAGCCAGTACCTTTTAATAAAGAAATTACATTCAGAAGGATATTTTCATATGTAGTTACTTGAATAGCTTGACATTAAATGGTATGCAAAGTAATTTATTAATAGTAACTACAATACAATAATACCTTTCTTATCTTGAGCACCTAGTACGCACAAAACACTGTGTTAAATTCTGCACATGCATAGTCTAATTTTACCCTTAACACGAAATGTCTTCTCGAGGTATATATAGACCTGGACAGGATGTACAAACAAACTGAGAACTTCAACTTCTAATGCCTTAAAGGCTGTAGAACGTATCCATTGTCATAGCTTAATACATCTTCCTCAAGTTATTCAGCATCAGTTGATCTGTTTTATTTTTTAAAATATTTTCAGCCATTGATTTTGATTAGAACGAGGAGTCATTAAAAGATACTTACCTCAAATTCCTCCTTTGAAATAAATCCTGTCATTCTATTTTATTTTTCTATGTTCTCATCAGTGTTGGGCAATACATTTAATTGATTTTCCTTTCTGTCTTCTACAGCAATCACATCAAATTGTGTATTTAAATGCATTCTTGCCATTTAAACTGTCACTTTGGGGAGTAAACTGGCAGTGGTGTCTGCCTTTGGCCTATGGGAATTATTAGTAGAATGATATTACTTTGCTACACAGGTTTTCTTCTCCACTGATGAAAATTGATTTTTAGTATGCAGTGCAAGATTTTTCAACAGAGAGAAATGTACAGTGGATACAATTCTTATGCTATGTCATATGACTAATTTTACACACACGATTTTCACATAGTACAGAAGAGAGATTTTTATGTTCATTAAAACAATCACATTCATCTATGATAATTTCTCCAGCATATGGTCCTGTTATCAGAAAATCTGTGGGCAGCTTGTCCAGCTGAGGGAGTGGAAATTCATAACTCACTGTCAAGTCACTGATGCACTGGTAGAGGCTGAAATTAAAACTGTGTCTCAAGACAGATTGACATTCAAGGCTAAGGTTCTTCCATCTCCTACAATTGATGATAGAATTTCACTGGATGGGCTCGACTGGGCAACTTGAAAAATTATTTCATATCCTGAATTCCAATGATTAATACGTATTTTATTCCTCTCATAAATCACAGACTTATGGAAGATAAATGAACATTTTCTATGTCCAGAGTGCATCAATAAAGAATTTTGTATGTTAAAGAAAAAGTGACTCCCAAGTTATAAATGTTAAACTTGCTATTGAATTCCAAAAGAAAAGTAGTAGAATGATCTGCCCTGTTGAAGCTGCTGGGCTTCCTTGTGTTGTAATCATTGAGCACAATCAGGACCTATTTCCAACGTGCTCCATTTCTCCTGCTCCTCCGTTCCTGTCTAGAGAGAAAGAAAACTTTTGAAGAAATAACAAAAATTGTCAGACATGAGTTTCATGGATCATTTCAATCTACATGTGGCAGCCAGGAGGGCGCCTGGCAGTTTGGGTCTTCACATGATCCAAGAGAGAAGAAAGGGTGCTATGGACATAGTTCAGCTTTGAATTTGACAAACATCAGATAGAGTTGCATCATTTAATAGCAGATGAAGTAACAGCAAATACAGGGCTGGAGAATATGACAAGCAATATTAAACAAGAAAGTTGTTCATCAGAAGAACAGAACTTCATGAGCAACTACAGGGAAGTTTCTAAAAACCCCTGGTTGTTCTTCTGAACAAATACAATTTGAAGTGATTGCTGGTCATGAATTCTATATTAAATTGAAAAAGTAATGTTTAGACTTGTTGTTTCCAAGGGGTAGAGGGGGTGGGGGAGAGATGGATGGGGAGTTTGGGATTAGCAGATGCAAACTGTTATATATAGAATGGATAAACAACAAGGTCCTACTGTATAGCACAGGGAACTATATTCAATACCCTGTGATAAACCATAATGGAAAAAAATATGAAAAAGGATATATATATACATATATATATATATATGTATATATATGTATGTATAACTGAGTCACTGTGCTGTACAGCAGAAATTAACACAACATTGTAAATCAACTATACTTCAATAAAATAAAAAAATAATGTTTAATAATTTATAATTTATCTCATATTTATTCACATGATATTTTGATCGCCTCCTATTCCAGACATCATGCGAAGCACTTAGGGATAAACTACTACATAAGACAGTCACCGTATTTCATTTCTTACCAGGTCTTCACCACTTAGTGTAATAGATACCCCAAATATTGGATATTTTTGCTGTTCCAGAAAATAAGATAGATAATATGAAGAATAAAGCCTGGTCATCATTAAATATATTGAAAAGATAGTGAAAAGCTGCTTTCACAGAAGTTCTAAGCAATTAAGTATCACCTATTTATTCAACAGAAAATATTTTAATAAGACTTTGAGACTATCGATGTGCTATTTCCTGTGGCTGTCTCTGGTTTTAGAATGATAAAGACCTGTTCTTCTCTGCTCTTATGGATTATCTATTCTAGATTGAAAAAAACAGCCCAAGCACGTAAACAAGTAAGTGAGCAGGGTCACCACCATGTAACCTGGATGTAGCGCAAGGAAGGGGCTGGCTGGACTGAGGTATTCTCACAGAGCGTCCTGATGGAAAAGCCAGATACAGTATAGTTTCCAGAGTAGCCTCTTGGAAAAGTTAGCAATTGATCTGATACTAGGTCTGGCTTCTATTATAAGAAGCCAGACACGTGAATATCTGGGGAAGAACATTCCAGAGAGAAGTTCAGTTTCAGAGAAAGTGCAAAGGCCTCCGTAGCAGAACGTTGCTAAGAGTTTTGAGAAACTGATAGTATGTCTAGATTGTACTCAACCAGTGGGTGTAGATTCAAGACATTCAAGTCTTTGAAGATTGTATTCTCAATGCACTTGAGACCACAGAACAATACAAAGGAAGGAAGTGGAATGATTGCATTTTTCTTTTAGAAAAGCTTACACTGTCTGTGGTGTCAAAAATGAATTGTAAGGAGTCAGAGCCTGAACAGGTGCTATTTGGCAGCTATTTAGATGTTGCACAGGTAAGAAATGATCGTGGCTACATCTAGCAGGTGCGGAGATTCACAGAGAAGTGAATTTATTTGGAATTATTACTGATAGGAGTTACTGAGGCAACTTAATAGTTAAGGAGTCTATTTTAATGCTTTAAAATATTTCTTTTATTAAAATGAGTTACCTTCAGGCATCCAGTATTTGCCTAGTTTTGGTCTTTGGCTATTAATTTTAAAGAACATGCTGATACATTGATCAGGTTTCAAGCAAAAGTTATAAATATTTATAAGATTAGAGACTAGTGCTTATGAATCAAGGAGCTGAATCTACTTGGTGCTTAGGCATTAACAGAAGTAAACTTACAGCTCAGTTTAACAATAGTTCAGGTTTAACAATATCTAAAAACTAAGCAAGAAAGTTATGCTGGTGTTCTTTCCACGTTCTCACCACGTCAAGAAAGTAAAAAATAATTCTATTACTCTAAGAGGCGATATTTCACAGAATGAACAATTTGACTTTAATCTTAAAAACTGAGTATAATTTTGCCAAATAAAAAGAGAGACAGAGAATGGAATATTGCAAATAACAGATAGCACTTGAAAAGGCGTGAGGATGTGACAGACCTATCAGGGAAAGCCAGAAAATGTGGGTGACCAGATCACACAGTAAATGACAGAGAACAGCAGATTGTAAAGCTCAAAATTGGTTGAGTCGAGGTTATAAAAATCCTGCCCAGGAGTTTGGATTCACTGGGAAAGGACCATATTTGGATGTTTTCAAACAGAAGAATAAAACAATGGAATCCGTATTTCAAGGAGATAAAACCAGGACAAAATGGTGAATTAGCACAGGCTGCTAGACTAGTTCTCTCCCCAAATCAACCTTGAGGAAGCTACAAAATTTGGAGGAAAACATGATCTGAGCAGCATGTGCGTGTGTGTGTGCGTGCACACACACATACACACACACACACACAAGCATGCACACAGTGAAATACCCAGGGAGACAGCAAGGCATGAGGTAAGCTGTTGTGTGTATGAGTTGCAGGGAACAGGGTGTGACACTTGGTGTCTGGACACAGCAGTGGAAAGACAAATTGCAGGAGAAAAAAAATCTGCTCTTGCTTGTCCCCAGTTCTACGTCGGGATGATTATTTGATTATTGCTGTCCAATTATTACATAAACTGGAAAGAAGTCATCTTAGGGTAAGCTGCTGAAGAGAACAGGTTGACCAGCTGCCTTTGGGAGTTCACTGCTGAAGAACACCCCCTTCAAATGAAAAAAAGCTGGAGGAACACAAACTAAATAAATTTGCCTGTCGATTCTGCATCCCCTGAAAAGTTTAAAAATGAAACAGTGGCTGGACGGGTCCACCATAATGGAGATATGTTATCAGCAGCGGTTCTGCACATCCTGCTTTGGCCCTTCCTCTCCACTCTACTTAATCTCACCTGGAGGGGCATAGACCACCACCTGCCTTTGGTCTCTCCCTGACACACCTTACACGTGTCTCGCATAGTGGTGAGATCCCCGGAGAGAATGAGCTCAAATGCCAATGACTAAAATCCTGAGGATTGCAACTATGACCAAAGTGACAACAGATGAACCAACATAGACCATAGGAGCCTGAATGGCTGTAAAAGACAAGGAATTTACGATAAAAAATTCTCAAGAAGATGAAGGTTATTTTTCATCTGAAATAGAAATAAGAATTTACAAAATATTGGACAGAAGTATTAGGTAGGAGTTGAAATAAAGGAAGCAAGCACTGGGGAGAGAAGTAAGATGGGTAAAACTGCAGAATGATTGGGGTGAAAGATGAAGGTGAGGAAGCCTAGCAAAAATAGCAGAAATGGATAAACATTCACAAGTGGAAACATCAATGTCTGAATCATAGGAGTCCTGTAAGAAAAGAAAAACTAAAGGAGAAGAGAAACTTTTAAGATCCACTTTCTTAGCAAATTTCTGGTATACAATAGAGTATTGTTAACTATAGTCACCAAGGTGCACATTTGATCCCCAGAACTTACTCATTTTATAACTGGAAGTTTGTGCCCTTTGACCAACATCTCTATTGGTAATAATTGTGTTTACCAAATAAAAATTAAAAATGAATATTTAACTATCTTGGACTATTTTTGATATTTAATATTATTTATTATTAATTAAAATATGTAAAACTTCTAACAAATTATCTTTTATAATTTATTCTGATATTAATGAAGAGGGAATCTATGAAAAGTAGAACTCTATTTTACTTAAGGTTATTTAATGCTTTTAAGCATAATGCTAAATGCTTAAATGCTTAATGTAGTTTAGAGAATTTTGAATTATCCATGCAGTTATTTTTTAAGAGGTTTGGGAGAATTGAGGCCAAATTAGAGGCTTTTTGAGCAGTAATAGTGACGTGTCTGTTTACTCATTGAAATGTGTCTCGGTCAAGACTAAGTTCCTTGAGAGCAGAAATTTGAATGCAGCA
This sequence comes from Balaenoptera ricei, assembly GCF_028023285.1. Taxonomy (NCBI): domain Eukaryota; kingdom Metazoa; phylum Chordata; class Mammalia; order Artiodactyla; family Balaenopteridae; genus Balaenoptera; species Balaenoptera ricei. The sequence goes on from NC_082640.1 coordinate 26,682,940, forward strand.
GCCTGTTAATCTTTGCTTACTTATGCTTGAAACTAGTAGGTGCTCAAGAAAACTGCTGAAACAAGATGACATCTTGTCATTGGCCACTGCTCCATTTCTGGAGAGCTTGACATGGGGAAACATACAGCAGTTGATTTGAATCAGGATGCTCTGAAAATTTGCTACCTGATTCACCTCTGCCAAGTAAGAACTATTCTATAATGTAAAATCGTCAGTTGCATACCTACTGTGTACTTAACATCATTAAATTTCACATCTACTCAATAATCATGAACAGATGGAATAAGCTGATATAAAAGAGAGTGTTTTTCCCTCTCCACCCACAAACACAAAGTAGAAAAATAGAATTCTCCATCATTTATTTTTTCTAACAAGGACATTTTCGGATGTATTAGTCAAACTTGGAGTCACTCCAACACTAACACTTATGTCTAAATTTAGAACTAATGAACTGTCTGCATGGACCAAACTAGAAAACCCACATTCTCTCCGTTAGCATCAAGGCACTTTTAGTCAACATACATCTATTGCCAAAGAGAATATTAATGTTTCTTACTTAGTGTTACTGGCTCACAAACGAAGACTTCCTTAAAGTGCTTGGGAAAAGCACAAATATCTTCATCAGGAAAAACGAAAAGTTTGTAGAGAAAACTGACTTCAGAGTATCATAGATCTCTCCATCTAAACGGGTCTTTAAGAGTCCTTCAGCCCAATACTGCTTGCCTGCTCATTTCCTTTTAAAATGACTTTCCTGGCTGATTATCCAACCCTCTAAATACCTTCCCTGACCAGACCCTCCCATCCACATTTTGCTACCTCTGACTGGCAGCCCCCGTCACAAAACCCAAATCCTTTCGCTATTGCTCTCCCCGAGCACTTCAGATTTGCTCCTTTGGACCCACAGGTTGATAACTCGATCAGAGGACCCATTTTTAATGCTTGATGACAGCCACTGCGTCTCCTCCCTCTCCAGCATCCTATGCCCCTGCATCCCAGTCCACTCTCCTCCAGCCTAAAACGCCAGCTCACGTGCCCTTCCTATGTCATCCTGGCCACAACTTTGTTATGCTCCAAATAACGCAACTTTCCTAACAAGGGCATTGTGACTTTTAAAAGAAGTTAAATGTGGAAGAGACATGAAGAACTGATTGCTAGGGGGTGTAATCAGACCCCCCAACTAATGGTTATGGCTGAAATGAGTGATCATTAAAATAGTACAGTTGACATGGAGAGAAGAGAGTAAATCCTTGACTATTTACAGAATCAAAGGAAGTAATGATCACTTTGAGGGAATGACACCATGGCGATGAAAAACTCAAGGACACCTTCAAGATCTACTTTGGAAGGTTAGTAGACGATACCATTAATTTTATTTAAAAAAAAATTTTTTTTTTTGGCTCTGCCATGCGTCATGCTGGATCTCAGTTCCCCAACCAGGGATTGAACCTGCGCCCCCTGCAGCGGAAGTGCGGAGTCCTAACTACTGGACTGCCAGGGAAGTCCTGATACCGTTAATTTTAAATCAGAACATAAAGGGTAGAGTAAATTTACTTATAGGAGGACACTTATAGTACATTGAATATGTTTTCTTAGAGATGTTTGTTAGAATTGCTAGAGAGAGAAGTTTTTCCTAGTAATTAAAATATCTCTATGCTGGTTATATGTTAAAGCATCTCATAGCTGAGTCCTCTTTCCCAAGCCTAGACCATCATACGTAGTGCTTAAAAAACTTAAGATGTTGAAAATAAAACTGACCACCTTTCTTTCCTAAACTTTCTGCCCCATTTTCACAATCACAGTCACCACCATCCAGTCAATCTTTCACATTAAAAAAAAGTACTGTAGTATTGTCCTGTGCTTTGTCTTTTTTCTTTATTCTAATATTCAATCAATTGCCAAACTTTATCTATTAGTTTTATCAAACTTTATCAAACTCAAAAGTGTTTATCAACACTAGATGTTTTTCCCCCATTCTAATGCCGTTCCATTAGCTTTGTCACTTACCATTAGTCCTCAATATCTTGTGTTATTTCATAGCTTCTTACCTGTCCTCCTGGCTGGGAGCTCTGTCCAGTGGAGTCCTGGCGACAGCTTGGGCTGTCATGGAAGAGCCCAATGCTGAATGTTCATGAATTTTGTGAGCTGGGTGTCAAATAATTGCTAGCTTGAAATCAACTATAGTGGGAGAATTTACATGTGGAAATCCACAAACACTACAAATGGAGGCTTGGTCTTTTGTTTCTGATTTTTGTTTTTTGCTTTATCGGAATACTAGCACTCTTGTGTTTCCAGCCTATCTACCACACTGGTAGCAGAATCCTCTTCCTCCAAAAGCAAAGATAGTGCTGCCACAACCCAATAAAATGGGAAAAATGATTTCTATAAATGCAAGAATCTGCCTGAAATACTGGTGAATACAGAAATCTGAGTTCAAGGTATTTATAAGTCAGAGCATTAAAGATTCATATACAGAAAAGCACACTCACGTATAGGTTTCTCTGTAGATAGTTAAAAATGGTGGCCACTCTTGTCCTGATGAAGAAACAGGTGGCAGATTCATCCTCAAGCAGGCTGGAAGGTCTTCTTCCAGACCCATTCCATGGCTCTTTTACACTCGACCAGGCATCTTGGTTAAATGTTTCCATGTGTCCTGTGTTCTATTAGTCAATCGATGTACCCAGAGATGAAGGTGATTCCTGAGTTCTTTCATCTTTGTCTTCTCCAAAACCACTTTATTCTTCTCAAGTAAATATCCTTGTTATATTCAGGATCTCTGATGTGGGGAAGGAGAAAATATCTCTGCAAATTGATTTGCTCAAATATTACCAGAAAGTAATGTTGATTATTTTCAAACCCCCAGAGGTGATTCTCATGTTTCTGAGATGAAGACATGAGGTCGGCTCATATTCTGTGCCTTCACCCAGTTTCCTTCAGGTGACCACATATCATAGAAAATTCAGTCTCCAGAACTGTTCTGTGTAGCAAGACAGTTTCTATTTGAACTCTCTGCTGGTTTTAACTATTGGCCCATTGTTCTTTTTACTTATAAATGTATCATTTCTTAACAATTGATATTATAATTTGATCTGGTCAGCTCAAAATGTCTTTCTATATTATTCTCTCTCAGGTCATAGAATTTATTTTTGTTTATGCTCTGCTCGAGGTAACGTTGGTCTTTCTCTTACAGCTTATCATTATATTAGCACTATTACATTTTGGCTTATAGCATTTTACATATTTCACTGCTTTAAAACTGGCTTAAAAACTGCCAGTACTGGCTTTCTCCTGCCCAAAGAATATTTGCTTCAAAATCTTCTTAAAATAAAATGTATGAGAAGCTCTGGGGTGAGGACAAGACCTCCCGCATTATTTTACACACTAGAGCCTGAAAACCATGGTCCTATAGATCAGGACAATAGCCAAACTCTCTCGTATGAGACACAATTGTCCTTCATTATCCAACTCTTATCATCTTAACTACCTTCAAAATCCCATTTCCAGCCATATTCACCCTACATTTTTTGAAACATCGAGGTTCTCAATTTATTCACTGCTCTCTAATCTCTGGGCATATGAGGTGTTTTAACGTTTTCATAAATTCTGATTCTGCATGAGAGGCTTTTCTCTGTATTACTGCAAAGTGTGGTTCGCAAATATCATCTCCTCAGAAAATAATAACAGCTAACACTTATCGAGTGCTTTCAGCATGTTGCCAAGTCCTTCCACGGATCATCTCATTCAATCATTCCTGCGTTTCAAAGAGGAGGCTGTAAGAGAACAAATATGCAGCCCTGACCCATCAAGTCATCTGTGTAAGTTTATACAAATCCAAATCCAGTCCTGGGGACCCAAGTGGTGGATATACTGCCTCTATCACTCTCCATTGCTTTTTGCTGATTTAGTTTATTTATGGCAATCATCAAATTCTAAAATGATCTTTTTCATGTATTTATTTAGGTATTTATGTTCTATTTTTCTCTATCAGAAGCTACGGTTCACTATGATATGGACTTTGATGCCTGGGCCCAGAACAGTCCTTTGTACATGGAAGAGGCTCAATAAATATTTCTTGGATGAATGGATGAATGAGTGGCTGGAAGGAAGGATGGATGGGTGGATGGGTGGTAAATGGAAATATGGATGGATGAATGGGTGAATAAATGGGGGGATAGGAGGATGAATGGGTAGGTGGCTGGATGAAAGGATGAATGGATAGATGGGTGGATGGTGGACAGAATGATGACCCTCTTATCTGGGTCTTTACTTTTAGTGGGTGAGGGGAAACAAATGTCTGAACAGGTACATAAGCTTTCTCCTATTTTCTCTCCAGAGGGTAACCAGTTTGAGGTAATATTATACTTCTTAATGTGTGGTCTGCAGAACAATAACATCAGAATAATATGGAGGCTTATTAGAAATCCAGAACCCTAGGCTGCACCCCAGGCCCACCAAATCAGAATCTTCATTTTAACAAAATTCCCAGTTACTCCCATGTACACTAAAATTTGAGCATGTTTTGGGCCATCATTTTTTTAAAATGAGAGGTAAACAGGAAAGAGCTCAGACTTACAATAAGCTTGTTATATACCTGAGAACACTTTTGAATTAAGAAGCTAAAATTCTTTTGGTTTCAATTTAGAAAAGGGATTATTATTTTCCCTATGTTCAGAATGTAAGAATAATAAAAAATTAAATACCATGTAATGTGGAAAAAATTCGAAGAAAGTCGTACAAAACTAAGCTAAATTAAATCCTTTTTAATGCTCTAAAAAGACGATTTCAGAAAAAAGGATACAATTCATTGGCATTTCTAACAGACTAAGTATTATTTAAAAATTAAAATCATTTTTGCAAATCTCCTTAAATACTAAAAATGTGATTTACTAAAAATAATTTTCAAATCCAATAGAAAAATATGAAAAGAAATGGGACTGCATTATTTCATGGAATTTCTGCATTTCTTATCCTTATGTTTGTTCAGATTATGTGCATAAAGGATAACAACTGTAAGAATTAGAAGCGAATCATTCAGGGAAGGTTCTGGGAAGATGGCAGAGTAGGAAGCGTCAGGAGTCTGTTTCCCCCTCCAGACAATAATTGCTCTGGCAGAATCTGTCTGATGTAACTATTTGGAACTCTGGACTCTATTGAAGGCTTGCAACTTCCAGGGGAAGAACTGAATGGCAAATTGCAGTCACTTGTGGTCAGTTTCAGCTCTTAGCACAGTAGCAGCTACCCATCCCCCACCCTCACCTCCTTAGTAGACACGTGTCCAGGTGTTCCTGGAGAAACTGCACTCAGCAAGCAGGAGCCAGGATGGGCAAAAAAGGACCCTGTCCTCTAAATATCTGGGGTCTTGCTGTGATTGCTGCTTCTGATCACAGAGGTGCAAAGAGGCAGTGCCATTGTTGCCGCTGCCCCCCCAGACCAGCTGACCTGACTTCCAGCGGATTTAAATCACCAGCATCCTGTTTTTCCATCCTTCATTTTTCTCTTTTGCCCCTTTTGGAGGCAGACATTAAAGACTAGGACATTTAAAAGAACTCAGGAAGTTAATCCTAACTAGAGGCCCATCCTAACTATCTTGTTATCAGTTGCTTATCCTTGTGTCTTTACTTGGCCATTGTTTATGGAGAATAGGGTCATAAAAATGCCATTTCTCTAATGTATGGTTATTTTATTCATGGTAATGAAATATTAATACAAACATTAAGCACACATTTATTGAGTAATTAATTTATAGGCTTATTTTATTTAATCCTGACCATAGCTAGAGAGATGGATTATATGGTCCAATTATTTGTATGGATGAGGCTCCTGATGCTTAAAAGAGTATGTAATTTACCCAAGGTCACAGTTAATTAAGACCAGAGTTAGATCGGACCCAGTCTGGCTGGCTCCAAAGTTCTTGGCTATAAACTCTGAGATTCGATTAAGGAGAAGGAAGGGCCTTCGAAGAACAGCTTTTCACCAAAAGGACCATTTTAATGCTGAGAAATCTGAAGTTTTGGCAAGCCAATGAATGCAAGTATGATGGTCACTCATTCTATTTCGGTGAACTAAACACCTGAGGTATTTTCAGAAAAGGAAGGGCAGTAGTGGAATGGGTTTGAATTGGCTTGGGGTGGGGGGAAAGTTTATCATTTTTGAGCAGTGAAAATAATTATAATCTTCAGGAGTAGATTGCATGAAAAAATGCCCCTCTCATTGCAGGTCCATTGTGAGTTAGCTTACATGCCTAGAATGATGTTAATAAGAAACAGGTTATTTAAGATAGGCTTTGATTATAATCACACTCTTGGTAATGTTCTCTGATTTATAAAAATAAGTAATTTTCAAAGTAATGATTCCTTTCATTCTTTCCTTGAATTTTTAGAAACCACTGCTTTACTGTTTTACAATTAATGAAAAATGTCATAAAATTATGCATAACTCAATGCTTTAAAAATCATTGTTTGCCTAGACTTTGAAATGTTATTCAGTACTGTCATTTAAAAATGGCTTTATGTTTAAATATGAAAATTTGCAAGCAATTAGTTCTTTTAGTGGACTAATTGCGGTTGCTATTTAAAACTAAAATTAGACAGTACAGCTATATCAGTATGAAGAGGCAGTCTTCTGCTCTAACATAAACAAATTCGTAGAAAGTTTCCTAGGGCATTTCTAGCTGCTTTTCCCTAGGTACATATTACTTTGGTCAGCTTCTATTCAGGGATATTGGGCTAATGATTAATAATCTGAATTTTCTCTAATACAGCTTCAATGCCATTGATGCAGAAGACACAGTGCTGTCGATTGGGTCATTGATTTTTAAACTTCACATTTCCTTTGTGTACCAAGTTATTAATCAGTCCCAATGGCTCCACTGGAGATGTGCTGATTAATAAACCCTTCTGATTAACTCCCTGATTTATCCTTGACCCAATTATCATTACTGCAAAATTGTTAAAAGTCTTTCATCTTATCGTACAAATAATCTATAAGGAGTTCGATAGCCACCAAGACACATGCAACACCATTATTTTTCAGACATAAGGGGAATGACCTCCGTTTGCATAATATTCGACTTCATCTTGGAGGTTAGTAAAATGAACAAGGGAAAGTCACTTCTGGTTGTGTGTTTGTAGAGATACAGAAGCAGCACAGGAGTCAGGGGGCCGAGGGTGGTCTGGCTTGGACACTAGGAGACGTGGCTTCTTTTACTAAGACCAGGAGCCTTCATGCAAATGCCAGCAAACCATACTTCCAGAAGAGTCATTCCTTAATGTGCAAAATAAGGGCAGTAGACAATATGATTTCTAAAATACCAGTAACATCAGAGCAGTCTTGGGACAGCTCTCATTCCTGCATCCCCTGGGAACTTTCCTAGCAAAGGGCGGGATCATCGTTACCATTGCTCAGTGTTTTAATTCTTTGTGACAAGCAGCAGACACCAGCTCTGATGGCCTAGGCTTGTAAAGGAATTTGTTGTACAGATATTGCATAGTCCATAGAATTTCAAGAGGTTCTCAGAGCCATGCTTAGAATCTTCAGAGCCAGGAACACAGAGAAACATGACATGTTTCTTTAAAACAATGATTTTTAAAGTATTGAGTTATGCGTAATTTTATGACGTTTTTCATTAATTATAAAACAGTAAAGCAGTGGTTTCTAAAAATTCAAACATGCCATAAGGACACTGCCGCCAGACTTGTTGCCATCAGGTGCTACAGCTCTTAACCCTGCCAGCCCAGGACAGGGCGTCGAAAGTCCCTGCTGGCACCACTTCCTCTATCACACTCAGAAATCACAGCTTCTCCATTGCAGAATGTCAGCTAGGCTTCAGGACTCTAGAGGTCTACACTGCGACGCTCTAATTGAGGCTGAGCAGAGGTCTACACAGCATGCATATGGACCACAGGTCCCTCCCAACAATGGGATCTGCTGTTTCATTGGCTCAAGCTGGTGGGGGGGGGGGTTCTTTAACTGCATGTTGAACATGCTTCAAGGTTAACTCTTATTCTAGGCCCTTCTCAAAAATGCATCCTTCCCAGCCACCTGATAATGGGTTGGCATAGTATTTCCAGGTTCAGACTATACTGGCTCCAAACCCAAAGGGCTCTACAAAAGCAGTGTGCTTCATTCCTTGTGATAAGAGGTGCAAGGTGTAAACTTGTTCTTTACCTTCAAGCGGATGTCACTGCCCATTCCCACGCACAGGTCCCTACACTCCTGACTAACACCTGGGACTCCTTACTTCATTCTGTGGGACAGCAGAATGCACCATCCCAGAATATGCCACTGTGGCAGAGGGATTATTCTGAGCTGAAGGCAAGTGAGAAGAAACAGATACAAGAAAAGCTGTCCTCCCCCATTTGCCTAAAAACAGGACATAAGTGTATAAAGGTGTCCCCCTTCCCTCTCTTCCAGGAAGGACAGAAGTTAACCACCAGGGACAACTCTAGACCCTGATCAGTCCAGAGCCGGCACCAGAGGAATCCACACAGCAAACCTTACTAACTGGCCTTTGTCTCCCATTAACTCCCCCATATATTTACCTTCCCATCATTTGCTACCCTAGAAACTCAAAGTCCTTTTCTTTGTCTTGTCACTTCTCTAAAAATGTATTATTCCTTTGGTAAGATGCTATATAAGCCCAAGTTCTAACCAACATTTTGAGTTACTCATTGCTGAATTCTCCTGTGGATATGAGCTCTGCATATGTTAATAAATATCTTTGTTTTTCTCTTGTTAATCTGTCTTTTGTCAGTCTCGTTTATAGACTCCCCAGACAGAGAACCAAGGAGGGTAGAGGAAAATAGATTTTCTTCCTTCCTTATGTCATTATTTTTCTTTGAGGTAACTAACATAAGTCTTTGGCTCACCCAATCTAGACCTATTTTTTTCTGTTGGCCAAGCAGTTCCCTAATTGGCTGCCCATCTATTTCACATCTATGGATACCCTGTCCCTCAGCCCTGGCCACAGATTCACTAGTTGCCATTCTGTTGCCAGGGCTACCACCCGGCATCTGTCATTTCAGAATCCTGCCACTCCCATGGATGCTGGGGGGCCTCCGGTCCACAGTATCCCCCTCCACTGCCATGCTGACCACATGGCAGTGATGGTGAACTGGTCATCAAACAAATAGCTTCTGGATTCCTTTACTGCTTGTGGGGCTGGAATGCTCTCTGGGCCCTCCCAGGACACAGTCAGCTGGTGGGTCCTCTGGCTCTGTGTAGCAGATCTGTTCTAACACATCTAGCTCCCAGAGCTGTCATCTCCCTGCTCTTACTCTACCAAGGCATTGCTAGCATCTCCACAACAATACTATATAATGGAGGTTTAATTGACAAAAATTCCGTATATTCAAAGTGTACAAAGTTATGTTTTAACATATATATAGTGAAATGATTATATAATCAAGCTATTATATAATTGTAATATAATATAATATTATATTATATATTCATCACCACCCAATTAGCATTTTCTTTCTGTGTGAGAACACTTAAGGTCTACCCTCTTAGCAAATTTCAGGAACACAAAACAGTATTGTTAAATATAGTCACCATGCTAAACATTAGATTCCCAGAGCTTATTCATCTTATAACTGAAACTTTGTCCCCTTTGACCAACATCTTCCCATTTCCCCACCCCCAGCACCCACCATTCTATGTGGTATGTGTATATATTATATATACATATATATACACACTCAGGACAGAATATTAATCAGCCTTAAAAAGGAAGGAAATCCTGCCATTTGGACAACATGGAAGAACCTGGAGGACCTTATGCTGAGGGAATCAAGACAGACACAGAAAGACAAGCATGGCATGATCTCATTTATATGTGGAATCGAAAGAATTCAAACTCATGGAAGTCACTGTCTCTTCAAGGAGACAGACAGGGGCATATTAGCTGTTCATTCCCACAGTGCACACTGTTGACATTAAACCTCCCTTGCAAAGCTGAGCTGAGGCTTAGGAGAGACACTATATTTAATAACATACATTGGTTGTCATTATCATCATTATTTTAATGCTTTAGTGTCCGTTTAACTTTCCCATTTTTTTCCCTTTAAACTCTGTATTCCAACGGGCGAGTCATATAATTCTCTATTGCCCCTATTTTCAAGTGAGTAACACACACACATACACACACACCAAAACGTGTTTGCTTAGAATTTCCGTCTGAGTTGACATAATGCGTTGAGAATTGATTCCATAAATAGAGTCACCGCACTGTACAGTAGGTCCTAGAATTGATTCCTTCCTACAAGAAAGCAGCCAAGTGACCTCGATTGTAACCTGATCAACAGAGACACAAGACAATCTGGTTTTCTGCGCTCTCTAGGATGCGAGCCTCCCTTACAGTCCAGGTTCTGTGCTTTTAGAGAGGACTCCTTCACTCCTGCACATGTGGAGCTGTAGTTACTGGGCCCTATTTAGGTCCCAAGAGCTATTATTACAAAAGTGAATACAGAAGAAGGAATATACATGATTGTTGAAATGTCATTGAGGGAGTAAAGACTAATCTGAAAATGGCACTTGGGTGAGAAAATGGAGACAGAAGAATGGCAGGCTCTTTAGAAATGAAGGACAATTAGTCAAGAGCGAACTGTTATGATAAAAGCAACTCCATTTGGCCAACAGAAAGATCTTTTATCCAAAAGATGGTCTTTTTCTTTCCACAAAGTGCTTTCCTATCATCCAGGCAGAACCCGTGAGTGCCGTGCCTCCATTACGCAGGTCTTGCTTTTTATCCCCTCTGCAATCTCCTTTGTCTGAAGCGGTGGCCAGGTGGTCAGCTACCTGAAGTAAGTGGTGTTGAGGCCATTAGACTCAGACTCAAAGCCTGGGCCTCCACTGTTCCATTGTGGGCGCTTTCTTTCACTCACTTGACCTTGGGCACCTAATTTACAAGACAACATGTGATTTATCTACACTTGACAAAGAGAACACAGTGGACAACAGCTCTGAGAGTGTTTTGCATGTGGTTTCAGGTAATCCTGCTGCTCTGTGGGTTTCCAATTCCTACCCTAATCCTTTCAAAAATCTAAGAAGCTGAGGATCCTTAGAAAAACAAAATGGAATTCCCAAGGTAAACGCAAAGATAAACCCAGAGAGCATTCATTGACCTTGTTTTCTGGAATATTAGAAACATCTAAAATTTATTATCTCTTTGCAGCTCTGCGATACACTGTTTCTCTGGATGTCTGCTACACAGGAAGCAGAAATGAGTTGTCTGCAAACATAGGTAATTCGTATCACATTTACTGCAGGCGTGTGGTACTATATGATCTTGCTGTAGAAGGACAAGACCCCTGGCGTGGGCAGCCCCAGCTCAGCCACCACGGAGGAGTCTTTCTTCAAGTACATAGTGCCCTTACCCAGTGCTTTTAGACATGTGGGCCCCCAGCCATTGTCACAGCAAGTCCCCTCTTTGAATGCAGAAACTGTACCTTAATAACCACATGGGGCTGGATACACAGACTTACACTGGTGGGTATGGTTTTTCTACTTTATGACCATTTTGTAAGAGTCACACTTTATTTTGCAAATGCTTATTAAATCAATCTCAACATGCCACAAGCAAATCCCATGCCTCTTGTGAAGGTAGAACCTGAGACACCAAGTAGTTTTTCTGACTCACATGAGGAAATGCCCTTGTACAGGAAATTTGTCCTGATAATAATTTATAGAACCTGTAATTCATTGCCTTTTCTTCTTCCCACCAAAGGACTCTGGCGAAGTTAATACTAAAACACACACACACACACACACACACACACAAACCTGTAAGACAGAAAAGATTATTCATTATTAATAAAACCTGAAAACCAACAGGCCACGCGTTAACCTTTTTGTAAACAGCAACTGTTTCAATGCACACATTTATGCACAGTAAGTGCTTTGATTTTTGGCAAACGTTATAGAAGAGATGGGAACATAAAAGAATCAGGATAACAGGAATATAGAGACTTCTGGAGAAAAAGCATGGTGTTTTAGTGTGCCATCCTCTTTTGCAGTAAACGTTGATGTTTTCTTAGCTGATAGTTATATTTGACTGAAACATTACCCTAAACAACTTACTTGTGTCAAGAATATTTTATAGAGGAGACCTTCAAGATGGCGGAGGAGTAAGACGTGGAGATCACCTTCCTCCCCACAAACACATCAGAAATACATCTACATGGGGAACAACTCCTACAGAACACCTACTGAACGCTGGCAGAAGACCTCAGACCTCCCAAAAGGCAAGAAACTCCCCACGTACCTGGGTAGGGCAAAAGAAAAAAGAAAAAACAGAGACAAAATAATAGGGATGGGACCTGCACCAGTGGGAGGGAGCTGTGAAGGAGGAAAGGTTTACACACACTAGGAAGCCCCTTCGCAGGTGGACACTGCGGGTGGCAGAGGGGGGAAGCTTCGGGGCCACGGAGGAGAGCGCAGCCACAGGGGTGCGGAGGGCAAAGCGGAGAGATTCCCACACGGAGGAGCGGTGCCGACCAGCACTCACCAGTCCGGGCGGGCGGGGGCTGGGAGCTGAGGCTCGGGCTTCGATGCTAGCCGGGAGGGAGTCCGGGAAAAAGTCTGCAGCTGCCAAACAGGCAAGAGACCATTGTTTCAGAGTGCACGAGGAGAGGGGATTCAGAGCGCCGCCTAAACAAGCTCCAGACACAGGCGCGAGCTGCGGCTATCAGCACGGACCCCAGAGACGGGCATGAAACACTAAGGCTGCTGCTGCCCCCACCAAAAAGCCTGTGTGCGAGCACAGGTCACTCTCCACACCGCCCCTCCCGGGAGCCTGTGCAGCCCGCCACTGCCAGGGTCCCGTGATCCAGGGACAACTTCCCCGGGAGAACGCACGGCGCGCCTCAGGCGGGTGCAACGTTATGCCGGCCTCTGCTGCCGCAGGCTCGCCCCGCATCCGTGCCCCTCCCTCCCCCCGGCCTGAGTGAGCCAGAGCCCCCGAAGCAGCTGCTCCTTTAACCCCATCCTGTCTGAGCAAAGAACAGATGCCCTCAGGCGGCCTACACACAGAGGCGGGGCCAAATCCAAAGCTGAACCCCGGGAGCTGTGCGAACAAAGAAGAGAAAGGGAAATCTCTCCCAGCAGCCTCGGAGCAGCGTATTAAAGCTCCGCAATCAACATGATGTACCCTGCATCTTTGGAATACCTGAACAGACAATGAATCATCCCAAAATTGAGGTGGTGAAATTTGGGAGCAACTGTAGACTTGGGGTTTGCTTTCTGCATCTAATTGGCGCCTGGCTTTATGTTTATCTTAGTTTAGTATTTAGAATTTATTATCATTGGTAGATTTGTTTACTGATTTGGTTGCTCTCTTCCTCCTTTTTTTTTTTATATATAGATATATATATATATTTCCTTTTTCTCTCTTTGTGAGTGTATATGTGTATGCTTCTTTGTGTGATTTTGTCTGTATAGCTTTGCTTTTACCATTTGTCCTAGGGTTATGTCTGTCCCTTTTTTGGTTTTTCTTTTTTATTTTTTAGTATAGTTTTAGCACTTGTTATCATTGATGGATTTGTTTTTCGGTTTGGTTGCTCTCTTCTTTCTTTCTTTCTTTTTTTATTACTTTTTAATTTTTAAAAATTTTTAATAATTATTTTTTATTTTAATAACTTTATTCTTTCTTTCTTTCTTTCTTTTCTTTCTTTCTTTTTTTCTCCCTTTTTCTGAGCCGTGTGGGAGACAGGGTCTTGGTGCTCTGGCTGGATGTAAGGCCTGTGCCTCTGAGGTGGGAGAGCCAAGTTCAGGACTTTTGTCCACCAGAGACCTCCCAGCTCCACATAATATCAAACAGTGAATGCTCTCCCAGAGATCTCCATCTCAATGCTAAGACCCAGCTCCACTCAATGACCAGCAAGCTACAGTGCTGGACACCTTATGCCAAATAACTGGCAAGACAGGAACACAACCACACCCATTAGCAGAGAGGCTGCCTAAAATCATAATAAGGTCACAGACACCCTCAAAACACACCACTGGACGTGGTCCTACCCATCAGAAAGACAAGATCCAGCCTCATCCACCAGAACACAGGCACTTGTCCCCTTCACCAGGAAGCCTACACAATCCACTGAACCAACCTTAGCCACTGAGGGTAGACACCAAAAACAACGGGAACTACAAACTTGCAGCCTGTGAGAAGGAGACCCCAAACACACTAAGTTAAGCAAAATGAGAAGACAGAGAAACACACAGCAGATGAAGGAGCAAGGTAAAAACCCACCAGACTAAACAAATGAAGAGGAAATAGGCAGTCTACCTGAAAAAGAATTCAGAATAATGATAGTAAAGATGATCCAAAATCTTGGAAATAGAATGGAAAGAATACAAAAAACGTTTTACAAGGACCTAGGAGAACTAAAGAGCAAACAAACAATGATGAACAACACAATAAATGAAATTGAAAATTCTCTAGAAGGGATCAATAGCAGAATAACCGAGGCAGAAGAATGGATAAGTGACCTGGAAGATAAAATAGTGGAAATAACTACTGCAGAGCAGAATAAAGAAAAAAGAATGACAAGAATTGAGGACAGTCTTAGAGACATCTGGGACAACATTAAACACACCAACATTTGAATTATAGGGGTCCCAGAAGAAGAAGAGATAAAAGAAGGGACTGAGAAAATATTTGAAGAGATTATTTTTGAAAACTTTCCTAATATGGGAAAGGAAATAGTCAATCAAGTCCAGGAAAAATGGAGAGTCCCACTGAGGATAAATCCAAGGAGAAACATGACGAGACACATAGTAATCAAATTGGCAAAAATTAAATACAAAGAAAAAATATTAAAAGCAGCAAGAGAAAAACAACAAATAACATACAAGGGGATCCCCATAAGGTTAACAGCTGATCTTTCAGCAGAAACTCTGCAAGCCAGAAGGGAGTGGCAGGACATATTTAAAGTATGAAGGGGAAAATCCTACAACCAAGATTCCTCTATCCAGCAAGGATCTCATTCATATTTGACAGAGAAATTAAAAGCTTTACAGACAAGCAAAAGCTAAGAGAATTCAGCACCACCAAACTGGCTTTACAACAAATGCTAAAGGAACTTCTCTAGGCAGGAAAAACAAGAGAAGGAAAAAACCTACAATAACAAACCCCCAAAATTAAGAAAATGGTAGTGGGAACATACGTATTGATAATTACCTTAAATGTAAATGGATTCAATGCTCCAACCAAAAGACATAGACTGGCTGAATGGATACAAAAACAAGGCCCGTATATATGCTGTCAGACCTAGGGACACATACAGACTGAAAATGAGGGGATGGAAAAAGATATTCCATGCCAATGGAAATCAGAAGAAAGCTGGAGTAGCAATTCTCATATCAGACAAAATAGACTTTAAAATAAAGACTATTACAAGAGACAAAGGACACTACATAATGATCAAGGGATCAATCCAAGAAGAAGATATAACAATTGTAAATATTTATGCATCCAACATAGGAGCACCTCAATACATAAGGCAAATGCTAACAGCCATAAAAGGGGAAATCGACAGTAACACAGTCATAGTAGGGGACTTTAACACCCCACCTTCACCAATGGACAGATCATCCAAAATGAAAATAAATAAGGAAACACAAGCTTTAAATGATACATTAAACAAGATGGACTTAATTGATATTTATAGGACATTCCATCCAAAAACAACAGAATACATTTTCTTCTCAACTGCTCATGGAACATTCTCTAGGATATATCAAACCTTGGGTCACAAATCAAGCCTTGGTAAATTTAAGAAAATTGAAATCGTATCAAGTATCTTTTCCAACCACAACGCTATGAGACTAGATATCAATTACAGGAAAAAATCTGTAAAAAATACAAACACATGGAGGCTAAACAATACACTACTTAATAACCAAGAGATCACTGAAGAAATCAAAGAGGAAATCAAAAAATACCTAGAAACAAATGACAGTGAAAACACGACAACCCAAAACCCATGGGATGCAACAAAAGCAGTTCTAAGAAGGAAGTTTATAGCAATACAATCCTACCTCAAGAAACAAGAAACATCTCAAATAAACAACCTAACCTTACAGCTAAAGCAATTAGGGAAAGAAGAACAAAAAAACCCCAAAATTAGCAGAAGGAAAGAAATCATAAAAATCAGATCAGAAATAAATGAAAAAGAAATGAAGGAAACAATAGCAAAGATCAATAAAACTAAAAGCTGGTTCTTTGAGAAGATAAACAAAATTGATAAACCATTAGCCAGACTCATCAAGAAAAAAAGGGAGAAGACTCAAATCAAAAGAATTAGAAATGAAAAAGGAGAAGTAACAACTGACACTGCAGAAATACAAAGGATCATGAGAGATTACTACAAGCATATATATGCCAATAAAATGGACAACCTGGAAGAAATGGACACATTCTTAGAAAAGCGCAACCTTCTGAGACTGAACCAGGAAGAAATAGGAAATATAGACAGACCAATCACAAGCACTGAAATTGAAACTGTGATTAAAAATCTTCCAACAGGGCTTCCCTGGTGGCGCAGTGGTTGGGAATCCGCCTGCCAATGCAGGGAGCACGGGTTCGTGCCCCGGTCCGGGGGGATCCCACGTGCCGCGGAGCGGCTAGGCCCGTGAGCCACAACTGCTGAGCCTGCGCGTCTGGAACCTGTGCTCCGCAACGGGAGAGGCCGCAGCGGTGAGAGGCCCGCGCACCGCGATGAAGAGTGGCCCCCGCTTGCCGCAACTGGAGAAGGCCCTCGCACAGAAACGAAGACCCAACACAGCCAAAAATAAATAAATAAATAAATTTATAAAAAAAAAAAAAAAAAAAAATCTTCCAACAAACAAAAGCCCAGGACCAGACGGCTTCACAGGCGAATTCTATCAAACATTTAGAGAAGAGCTAACACCTATCCTTCTCATACTCTTCCAAAATATAGCAGAGGGAAGAACACTCCCAAACTCATTCTATGAGTCCACCATCACCCTGATACCAAAACCAGACAAAGATGTCACAAAGAAAGAAAACTACAGGCCAACATCATTGATGAACATAGATGCAAAAATCCTCAACAAAATACTAGCAAACAGAGTCTAACAGCACATTAAAAGGATCATACACCATGATCAAGTGGGGTTTATGCCAGGAATGCAAGGATTCTTCAATATACGCAAATCAATCAATGTGATACACCATATTAACAAATTGAAGGAGAAAAACCATATGAGCATCTCAATAGATGCAGAGAAAGCCTTTGACAAAATTCAACACCCATTTATGATAAAAACCCTCCAGAAAGTAGGCATAGAGGGAAGTTTCCTCAACATAATAAAGGCCATATATGACAAACCCACAGCCAACATTGTCTTCAATGGTGAAAAACTGAAACCATTTCCACTAAGATCAGGAACAAGACAAGGTTGCCCACTCTCACCACTATTATTCAACATAGTTTTGGAAGTTTTAGCACAGCAATCAGAGAGAAAAAGAAATAAAAGGACTCCAAGTCGGAAAAGAAGAAGTAAAGCTGTCACTGTTTGCAGATGACATGATACTATTCATAGAGAATCTTAAAGATGGTACCAGAAAACTACTAGAGCTAATCAACAAATTTGGTTAAGTAGCAGGATACAAAATTAATGCACAGAAATCTCTTGCATTCCTATACACTAATGATGAAATATCTGAAAGAGAAATTGAGGAAACACTCCCATTTACCATTGCAACAAAAAGAATAAAATACCTAGGAATAAACCTACCTAAGGAGACAAAAGACCTGTATGCAGAAAACCATAAGACTCTGACGAAGGAAATTAAAGATGATACAAACAGATGGAGAGATATACCATGGTCTTGGATTGGATACTATACTACCCAAAGCTATCTACAGATTCAATGCAATCCCTATCAAACTGTGACTGGCATTTTTCACAGAACTAGATCAAACAATTTCACAATTTGTATGGAAACACAAAAGACCCTGAATAGCCAAAGCAGTAGCAATAGCTTCAGACTATACTACAAAGCTACAGTAATCAAGACAGTATCGTACTGGCACAAAAACAGAAATATAGATCAATGGAACAGGATAGAAAGCCCAGAGATAAACCCATGCACATGTGGTCACCTTATTTTTGATAAAGGATGCAAGAATATACAATGGAGAAGACAGCCTCTTCCATAAGTGATACTGGGAAAACTGGGCAGCTACATGTAAAAGAATGAAATTAGAACACTCCCTAACACCATACACAAAAATAAACTGAAAATGGATTAAAGACCTAAATGTAAGGCCAGACACCATCAAACTCTCAGAGGAAAACATAGGCAGAACACTCTAACATAAATCATAGCAAGATCCTTTCTGACCCACCTCCTAGACAAATGGAAATAAAAACAAAAATAAACAAATGAGACCTAATGAAACTTAAAAGCTTTTACACAGCAAAGGAAACCATAAACAAGACAAAAAGACAGCCCTCAGAATGAGAGAAAATATTTGCAAATGAAGCAAGGATTAACCTCCAAAATATACAAGCAGCTCATGCAGCTCAATATCAAGAAAACAAACAACCCAATCCCAAAATGGGCAGAAGACCTAAATAGACATTTCTCCAAAGAACATATACAGATGGCCAACAAACTCATGAAAGAATGCTCAACATCACTAATCATTAGAGAAATGCAAATCAAAACTACAATGAGGTGTCACCTCACACCAGTCAGAATGGCCATCATCACAAAATCTACAAACAATAAGTGCTGGAGAGGGTGTGGTGAAAAGGGAACCCTCTTGCACTTTTGGTTGGAATGTAAATTGATACAGCCACTATGGAGAACAGTATGGAGGTTCCTTAAAAAACTAAAAATAGAACTACCATACGACCCAGCAATCCCACTACTGGGCACATACCTTGAGAAAACCATAATTCAAAAAGAGTCATGTACCACAATGTTCATTGCAGGTCTATTTACAATAGCCAGGACATGGAAGCAACCTAAGTGTCTATTGACAGATGAATGGATAAAGAAGATGTGGCACACATATACAATGGAATATTACTCAGCCATAAAAAGAACAAAATTGAGTTATTTTTAGTGAGGTGGATGGACCTAGAGTCTGTCATACAGAGTGAAGTAAGTCAGAAAGAGAAAAACAAATACCATATGGTAACACATATATATGGAATCTAAAAAAAAAAAAAAAGGTTCTGAAGAACCTAAGGGCAGGACAGGAATAAAGATGCAGATGTAGAGAATGGACTTGAGGACATGGGGAGGGGGAAGGGTAAGCTGGGCTGAAGCGAGAGAGTGGCATGGACTTATAAATACTACCAAATGCAAAATAGATAGCTAGTGGGAAGCAGCTGCACAGCACAGGGAGATCAGCTCGGTCCTTTGTGACCACCTAGAGGTGTGGGATAGGGAGGGTGGGAGGGAGATGCAAGAGGGAGGAGATGTGTGGATATATGTATATGTATAGCTGCTTCACTTTGTTATAAAGCAGAAACTAACACACCACTGTAAAGCGATTATACTCCAATAAAGATGTTAAAAAAATAAATAAATAAAATAAAAATAAAGAATATACAATAAAAAAAATCTTCAGTAAAAAAAAAAAAGAATATTTTATAATCTGACGTAGCAAACTGGCTGATTATCCATCTACTTTAGGACAATAAATAGAGCTCAACAATATTAGAACTGGACTTTTCAAGGCATTAAAAATCAATTCTTCATTTTCATTAGTATAGAAACAAGTCTCTTTTCATTCACAAACTTAGATATATAGACACTCAGAGAATCACACCAGAGACTTAAATATAGCCAGACGTTGAATTAAAGTTCAAGAGCCCTGAGCAAGATTTCAAATCCCTGGAAACTATATGGTTCAATGTAAGTGGATTTCATTCATTTAATTAGATAGTCATGCGAAATTAAAGGAGAGTTTCTGCATAAGCACGTATACTGTCCCAAGAGTTCACATGAAAGTAGGATTCTTCTGGCTTGCAAGGGAAAGTTTTCCTGACCTAAAAGTTCAAAATGAATGTCATATGGGCTTTAGAGCAACTGGTAACCAATAGCTTTAGATCATCACTGAGGATAAATGATGGGTAGATGGAAAAATGGCTAAATAGTTTTGTATTTTTATTTCATGTTGTACATGTTAGAATCTGTTTCCTTTAAATTTCGTAAACGCTTTTTCCCCGGGGTTAATTCCATAAGAGTGATTCCCCACGTTTTCCTGTTTCACAACAAATTCTAAAATATCTTTTTTTTTTCTTGGAAAACCATATGAATGTCACTCATAATCTCTTCTTCTAGCTTGTTTAGAAACACTCTTAAAACGGTGAAAGTTACCTTTTAAAGGAAAAATGTTGACCACTATGCATTCAACTATCCCACCCACAGGACAAAATAATAGAAACATAATATTAAGAATAAAAATGGTAAATATAAAAAATGCAAAATCCAATAACTCTGGGCAACGTACAGCTGATAATTATCTCACCGACGAGGGAATCTCCCATTTTAATCATGGCTCGTATAAGCCATCTGAGAAATGATACCTTTTAGTTATTTACTTGCTCAAAGTTTCCTGCTAGGGTTACAGCTGACAGCAAAATGTGACAAAGAATTATGACCTGTCTGGATTCTACAAAATTTTCTGGCTCAAAACATTTAACTACATATTGATTAATGTAGAGGCTGCTTTCCTCTTTCCTCATAAGCTACAAACATTTAAATAGACATTAGTACAACTTATTTTTAAGTCATCACGCTTTCATTTTAAGAGTGAATCCAAAGCTACAATTTAATGATTATACTTTGCCCTTTTTTGGCTGTGGTATGGACTCAGGCTGAGATTCTCAGTTGAAGTCTCAGTAGACGCAAACAGGGTAATTCTATGACCACTTAAAAATGAGTGCAGTAATTCTTAGCTGATTACTTCCTACAAGCATAACTAATCTAACGTTTCGCTTCCCACGCGATGGTGGTTGCAATGCTAATTGTTAAGGCCTTATTGAAACTTCATTATTTGGCTCCGCTGAAGTCAGAAATTATCAGCCACATGGCTCCCCAGTTTATTTCAGGAGGCTGAGGAGGCTCTGACTCCAATGCTCTGCCCCCTCCCCTAGCTTCTCTCTGTTTCTTACAGAGACTCAGACCTCAGGGTGGGAGGACAGGGGGGAGCGGATACGAGTGAAAAAAAGAAAGGAACCTAATGTCGGTTCATTAATATCATGCCTCACGCCCTTGGGTCAGAGGAGTGAGCGTTGCAAAAACAAGTAACTTTATACAAGGCTGCTTGCTTAGCAGAGCTGCTCTCCGTGCTTCTTTAAGGGAGTCGAGAGAGAGGTGCAGGTACCCGAGGCAGAATCAAGACCCAGAAGTTCTCAGTCCCTGCTTGTTTTCCCGCAGGAGAGATAAGAAAACGTGGATCCAGCGTGGCTGCATCGTGAGCACGATCGCCCGGCTCCCCTCTCCCGGCAGAGACATCAACCGCCTTCCCCACTCACTTGCACACGTTGTTACAATATATTTCCGCAGCCTTGACTGTGTCTAGTCTGAGAGCTTCTAATCACGGTATCGAGCTTCTTCATTGATGGACAATTTTCAGGAGAAGAAAATGACTACAATTTCTTTTTGTGGAAACTCTCCCCATTCCATCTCATTATTCCTTATCACATTCCTCTGCATCCTCATCTATCTCCCTTTTCAGGGTTTACACCCAGCAGATTTTTGCAGACATTTATTCTGTCTTTCCCCAGTCATCATTTAGGACATTTATTCATATTGCATTCACTTAACGTGTCTTCATAAATCAATGCAAACAGCCCCTTTATCATTTTCATTGCTTTTCCCTAAACTGCTGTCAGGTTTTTCCATGTCTTGCACACACAATTAGGAATCCAAAGGCCAAATAAATACTCTAATAGACGGGCAGGCCGGCTTCTTTGGGAAGCTGCTTCCATTCTTCCTGGCTCAAGTTGATGGTCTTATGGTTGCAGTTTTAAATTTCATGAACTCCCTAAAAAGAATCTACCATCTTGCCACATGGGAGACTTCTAATTCCCACAATCACATGGTTGGTTAGACAGGCAAGAGTTTTTATTCGCAGTGTAGAGACAGAGGTGCTCAAGTATCAGCCGACACTTGGGTATTATGGCAGATGCTTCTGTTGGAGACAATTTCTATGAAATTTGAGCTCATTTCGGTTTATCAAAATGTATACATTAGTCCTTTTTTAGTCAATTGAATCATTTGAAGATATCTAGGTAAATTTAACAGAACCAAAATATTATGAAAATGACAAGTTTTTATATTACTTTCTTGGAGCCTGTAATATTTATCACAGCTTTCTCACTGTTTCTTGACATGTGCTACTCCTTTTATTCTGAAGCACACTTTATCCCTTAAAGGTCTTGTCCCCACCTGCTGTAGAATGTTTCTGTCTCTCAAAATTCATGTGTTAAAACCTAACCCCCAAGGTGATGGTACTAGGAGGTGAGGTCTTTGAGGGGTGAGGGCCTTTACCAGAGCCCGACAATGCTGGTGCCCTGATCTAGGACTCCCAGCCTCCAGAACTGCAAGAAATAAAGGTCTGCTCTTGATAAGCCACCCAGTCTATGGTACTTTGCCTGAGCTGACAAAGATGCATCCCCACACCGTTCCCATCCCCAGACACACACACACACACACACACACACACACACACAGCCTGAAATATATCACACCCCAGTTCAGGATGCATTCGGCAGCACTGGGGCACAGGGAGACTGACCCCTCACTAAGTGGGCGAAGACTTGGGTTTGAATCTCGGCTTTGCCACCCACCCCACCATGCCAACACTCATTCTTAAACATGAGAGTAAGACTGAGGCATTATCGTCCAAGGATCTTGATTCCATTCCAAATTCTGAACAATGGAGAGAGCCCACTAGCACAGGACCAGAAATGACAAGCAAGTTGGGGACCCAGTGAAACTTCCCCCAGCTGATATGAACAATATGACATTATTATTGATCAGACCCAAACATCCTCACTTTTCTTACTTGGAAAATGCTCTTCAACTGAATGTGTATGTATCCAGAGAGCATTTATCTTTCCCTTAACTCTAAGGTTGGGCTGCCCTCAGATAAGGATACTGACCTGTTCCTGGACGTTCTGATGGCCCTTCAGGCTCAGGCTGGACAGGTCCTGGATGGTCAAAAGAGGCAGTCCAAAAAAAAGCCCTGTGTTTATTTACCTTGAATAATACCAATGGCTATCGATCTTCTAAACAATGACAAAAATACCTCTCTCAGAGAGAAAAATTATTTTCTACATATTTGTGATGCAGAAAAAGCCAACCTATTTGACATTTCCATTCAAAAGTATCATAAGCATATTTTAATTCCTCTAGGATGAAACATTTTCAAACTAATATATAAATGCTAAATTTATCTACTGAAATTTTAGCTAAATATAGTTACTCTATGCAAATAACTCTACTTCTTCAAAATGGGGACCTAAAACTCCCTCTAGTGAAATGTTAGTTGTTCTGGAATGTCTCAAATTAAAAATTTTTAGTCCACAGTTTCAGGTGTGATGAAAATTCCACATTGATATTTTGACAAATTCATTTATGTAAGTTAGAATTCAATTTTATTTTCTCTTTAGGAAAATATAAGCAATAACTTAAAACCCCTTTTATTTAAAAGTTGTGTGTGTGTGTGTGTGTGTGCTTATGTAGGAAGGAAGGTCATAGAAGGAATTTAGAAATATGTAATATTTACACTGCAAGTTTAAGGTGTTTAAAAGTTATTAAAACTTATCAACTTAGGCAAGGACATATTAGCTAAAATAAAATAAAATAAATAAAATACTAGTAGCTAATTCCTATTAAGCCCCAGACATGGTTCTAAGTGTGTGATAGGGTAGCCACTAGCCATGTTTGGCTACAGAGGAGTTGAAATGTGTCTAGTTCAAACTGAAATGTGTTGTAAAATATACACTGGATTTGGAAAACGTTGTATGAAAAACACAGAATGTAAAATATAGCAATAATTTTAATTTTCATTATGTGTTGAATGGTAGCATATATTGAGTTAAGCAAAGCAAATGTTAAAATTAATTTCACCTGGATGTCTTTTTCTCTGCTCTTATAAAGGTTCCTACAAAGTTTAAATTTCGTATGTGGCTGTCATTTCTATCGACAGCGCTGTCTGTTGGAGTGTTTTCCTCATTGTCTCAGACCTGATGACCATCTCATGAGGGAGGTGCCATCATTGCCTCATTTTACAGATGGCCAAACTGAGGACACGGGGAGTGAGGGACCTGGCTAAGGTCACCCCTGTCCTGAGGACTGGCATCCAGCCATCTCGCTCTAGATCTCATGGCTATTGGTTTCCAACACTAAAAGTTCGGAAAGAAATGCAAATGTGCTATAATCAACAGTCATTCCTTTAATCATATAATTATTTATAGCAGCATATTACAGATCTTAGAAGAATTGCAGTGTGTTTGCTGAACTCTGATCAGACAAAATGGACTTAGTCATGCTTTGCATTAAATATTGGTGTGTTTTGTATCCTAAATCCAATGGCAACATTTTACATTGGCGATACCGTTACAAATTTAATTCCATCCACCCAACTGTATCCTTAAAAGCAGCTCTCACTCTTCCCCAGATTAACCCACCAACGTCTAACCAGTAAGCTTACTTGGGCTGCATCTCACCTCAACTGAAGACTAATGGGGCTTTCAAATGCTCCCTCCTTTCCCCTAATCAAAATCAGAGCTTAACTTTCCAAATATCTACTAATGAGGAAAATCGGCAGCTTGGTTTCTACTTGTTTTTTGACACATGCCTGCAAAGATGCATGCGCTGATCCCACTAAATCCACAGCCTTCAGGGTCTTGAATTTTTTTTCTTTTTAGTTTCACTTCATCTCCTAGGAATTTGGTCCTCTGAGGAATGTTTAAGGTGGTTCTCGACAGGGAAAGAAGATAGAAAACTGGAACACTTAGTGCAGCACAGATGGGGAGATTCCCATAAAACCCATTCATTGCAGCAAGTTCCTCTGATCCTGGCCTGATGGGCTTTAGTGTTGCGGCTTATGCAATTGCTCTCAGTGCGTTCCAAAGGTGTTTAGACACATCTGCATACACTAACCATCTTCTCTGACCATTAAGCCATCAAAAGTCCACAAGATCCTAGAGTCTGGTTGGTCAAGGCCACGGCCATCAGCTAAGGGCAATCCCTACATCAGCAGCACCACCCTTCATCCTGGTCCATAGTCTAAAAACCTGGAAGCATCCTAGACCTGAAATCATCCTTTCCCTTGCGCACCACATGTACAAAACCTCTCTGGATTTACTTCTCCTACACATTTCTCAAATCTGTCAACTTTTCTCCATTCCCTCCACTGCTCCCTGAGTTTGAACTGTTAATATCTCCACCTTAGGTTATAGGTTTCACCCTCTTAATTCATTACCTTCTCCAAAACATTCATCACTCTTCAATCAGAGCATCTATCCAAAAGACAAGTTTGAGACACTCCAGTCCACCACTAACAGACTTTGATGGCAAGTCATTACTTTTAGAGAAAAATAAAGCAAAATTCCCAACTCTGGCCCCTGTTTGCCCTTTAGCCCCATCTGGTATCTCTGCCCCCTCAGCCCTGCACTACAGCAGTGCTGGGCCTCTTAGGGTTTAGAGCACACCAGGCTCGCTTCCGCCATGAGGCCATTGTCTCTCTGCAGTTGCCACCCTAAAACTCTTAGCTACTTATTGCCTTTTTTGTCCATGAGACTTTAAGGCAGATCTATATCCAGGGAAACTTTTCCTGTCTTGTGAAGTTTTCTTCATTACTGTACAATTTCATATAACAATTGTTCTTTCCCTTCCAAACATTATGCACCCTTGACAGAAACTATATGATTAATGTCAATCTTCTCTATTAGAATGTATTCTTCATAAGAGCAGGTAACAAGTCTGCCCTTGTAAAATAAGTGTAACTGTTGCATTTCTTTCTTCTCCAAAATTCTGTTTCTACCTTAACCAAATGTTTAAAAACCCATGATGTCTACAGTATACCTTCCTAAAAACAAAATAAAGAAGAATAATTATTGGTCATAAGTGGTACCAGTAGACGGATTTCTCTTACACTCATAGAACTTGAGTGTAGCGGAAATTGAAAGCATGAATACTTGTACGATGTTTCTTAGACATCATTTAAAATTCAATTCTCTGATCTAGTTTCCTAATCAAATTTCTATTTTTGAAAATTAAATTTTATTGTTGTTCTGGTTTCCATAGCTTTCTAATGGGGTTCTCAGTAGACTGCATACAATATAAATGTGGTTACGATAACTCGTACAATTTACGTTACGTGCATTTGGTCCTGTGTCTTCGCCCCAAGACACCCAGTTGGCAAATCCCTCACCTTTTCAAGGCTTTGCTCAAATCTCACCTTCTCAATAAGACCATTCTCTTCAACATCATCACTACCATAGAAATACTAATCTCCCTATCGTGATTTACTAGTTTTTCTTTAACTTATAACATAGTACATAATTTACTCACTTTCATATTTATTATTTATCATCTGTCTCCCTCAGCTAGATCTTTGTATTTTGTTTAATGATAAATCCAGACACTGAAACAGTGCCTTGTGCATAACTGGTGCTTAATAAATATGTATTAAGTGAATGATGACTCCTTTTCAAACTTGTCTACAATTAATATCTAAAATAAAACTATTTTTTTAAACATGCATTCTCCCCTCCTAATTTATTCCAAACATTCCCTGAAACTCATCCAACTTTTGTTGTTTCAATCAAGCCACACTAATGGATCAATTTTTAAAAATGTTAACCACATATCTATAAAGCAGGCACCAGCTCTCATAGGCTGCTTTCCTTAATCAGTAGCTTCTCTTTCATTAGGATTGAAACTTCGAGCCCACCCTGAAGGATGCTTCTCTTTTATATGCTTGTGTAGAAAGTCACATACACTTGCTTGGCTAACATTTAGTGGCACACTTCTTGACTAAAGGAACAAGAGCAACCACAAAAAAAAACTTCCCAAACAAACCGTGATGGATTTTGCATGTCTCATTAGAGAGTATCTAACCCAACCTATATTACCAGCTGGGGCTACTATCACAGACCACAGACTGGATGGCTTAAAGCAACAGAAATTTATTTCTTACAGTCTGGAAGCTGAAGTCCAAAGCAAGGTGTGGGCACTAATCTTACCATGAGGGTCCCACCCTCATTAATCTCATCTAACTCCTCTTAAAGCCCCTACCTTAAAATACCATCACATTGAGGGTTAGGGCTTGAACATATGAATTTTGGGAGGATACATTCAGTCCAAAATACAGTCGAATGTTGTTCTTAGCATATGTTTTTCTGATAGCTTCACTAACTTGTTCTAAGTTTTCTGTATTCTTTTATAAATAACTAAGCAATATATATTACTGGTGAAGAAGTTGAGGTGTAATTGGAGAGTCAGAAAAACTGAGATGAAGTCTGAAATCTGCACCCGAAATTGTCAATTTTGCAGTTTTGCTTTTGAGTAGAAAAACTGGACGTGAATCTTGGGTCACCAAGGTGTTGACTCAGTCATGTAGCTTGTACTCCTGCTTTGTACTTAAAGCCACACATCTAATCCTCCAGTTAACATTCTCATCATCCTCCCAGACACTAATGCAGGGTCATGAATAATTCATTTTCCCACGTTGGCCTCTATGGGATCTCCATGTGTAAGCCCTCAGTGTCACTACTCTGAACCAAAGAAAGCAAGGTCCTCACAGACCCCTAAGCTGAGAAAGCTTCCAAGGGTCATCTAGGTAAGGCTACAGACAGCCTTGTGGCTGGCACGTGGTAGATCCTAAACACATATTTGAATGAATAAAATAATTATTTTCACCATGCCTGTGCAAACTGTTTCTAAACGTTTCAGTTACAAGGTGGCTGAGAGACTTGATGCTGGTCCTAAAAAAGAATAGAAATTTACTGGAATAACATTGCTTCTCTTGCTTTGCCTATATAATGTGGAGACGAGGCTGGCAAAGTTCTCCACCTCTTCCTGCCTTGAACACAGAGGTGATGCCTGAAGGTGACACAGCTCTGATGGGGCCAGGAAGCAGTGACGTCCAGGGAGCTGAGGGTGTCACCAAGACATGGGATTTCACATCGTTGAGCTGCTGGGTCAGTGGTGACCATCACATCCTCTCAGCTTCTTGTGAGCTGCTCTTCGGAAGGAATTCACTCATAGAGGAGACAGTTTTTTATTCAGATCTAAAACCTTATAAGGAAAAAGCTGGTGTAATTTAAAACCTTCTTAGTAACCTTGTTTACAAACAATATTACAAGAAATGTGTAAAAAAAAATCAAATGATACTCTGAAGTGACTGCTGGAGGAAAAAAAAGATAATCAAATACAAAGGGACAGTATGGAAATTTTAATAGGCACAGTAGCAATCTATTTTTAATGACTCTGTCACATCTAAAGTGATTTATCATTTGTTGGCAAAGCAAGGCTGAGGTTTATCACAAAATTAATGCATGTGTGAATCCTTAATTATTAGCAGTGATTAATTCTCTATAAAAACTTTTCCTGCTTGCCTAAATGAGTATGTCCATCCTGATCCTTACGCAGCCCTTGCTTTTTTTTGACCTGATATTTAAAGAAATAGTTAACCTAAAGTCATGTGACAGCCCTGTGCTATGTTCTGAATTATGGCCAAGGGGGCATGGCCACAAATTGTTAGAATGGCTGTGATTCATTTGAAGTCGTTTTATTGGAGAAATTATAGGTGGAAATCTCTGTAATGGAATAGTTCAGGCTCCCGTCAAAGCAACTTTCAAAAACTAGGTTTGAAAACTAGAATCAAGGTCAGAGTGACAAGATGATCCTGCACTTTATAGCACAAACTCCAAATAGGAACCAAGCCGTTAAAAACGCGAGTGATGAGAGTGGCTGCATTCTTTTTGGCCTGTGGGCAAATACAAGTTTCAAAATGCCTGTACTGTAGATTTCCTACATTCTAGCTTCCCCAATACTGATGCTCGGGTCTACATAAAGATACATAAATGCAAATAAGTGAAATATAGATTTTTGATGTTAGCCCAGACCATCTTGATTGTGGAATATCTTGATTGCTAAGTTGGAAATGGAAGAAAAAATTTCTGCTCCTTTGAGAACCATTTTCCTTTGACAATAATTCAAGCCAGCATCTTCTAAATGACTTACAAGGACATACATGGTAGGAAGGCCACCCTGAGGAGATAAGATAAATACTGGCCTTGCAGGATCTGGGAGTAAACTGCTACCATTGCTATTGGCTGTTTGGTGCTTGACATCCCTGAACCTATTTGCTATTCCAGGAGGAAGTGAAACTCAGTGGAGTAGAATTTAAGCTTTAGATCAGACATCCCTGCTTCCCCGCTGAGGAGCTCTGTGTCAGTGGCAATTTCAATTAATGTGCTAATCTTCCAGCTCATCTGTGAAATGCGGATATTGACACTTGTCAGAGTGTTGATGTGATGGGTGAGCCGGGCAATGCGCAGAGAGCACGTACCATGGTGAGTAAGAAAGGGCCCACGAGAGTGGTTGAAACGAAAGTGAATACAATTATACTGTGTTAGTATAGAATTATACTATTATAATTATGGCAACTTATATATTATATTATATTTATATACAGTTCATCCTCGAACACCTTGAGGGTCGGGGCACTGATTCTCCACACAATCGGATACCCGCATATACCCTCCACATCCCCGGCTCCTCTGCATCCCTGGTTCTGCATCTGCAGATTCAACCAACCACGGATCGCATAGCACTGCAGGATTTACTATGGAAACAAGTCCCCATGTGAGCAGACCGGAGCAGTTCACACTGTACTGCAGTGTAACTCCAATATTAGAATACAGTATGTTACTGTCCGGCTGAAATTTGACGTCTCTAGTTCTTAGTCCTATGTTTATTTTTACTGGGGGCACTAAGTCACTATCACGTGCCCTGAGAGGAACTTCATAAACACCTTGAGACCTGGTCACTCTCCTCAAGATGCCTAATTGTCATGTCAGCAGTGAGAACAGAGAGCCGTGGATAAATAATTTGGACCCTTTCTGAAGGAGAAGGTGAGAGAGGCTGGTGGTCAGGTGAGATGTGTGGGTGGCATTTCCATGGCCCAGCAGCTCTGGAGATGAGGGGGAAGTGTGGCTCAGAGGTCTGTGGGGGGAGACGTGGTGCAGGAGCTGAGCAGCTTAACTGTGGCCAGCACAGGTGCAGAACTAGAAAGTGTAGGCTGAAGTAAGAGGCCCGTGAGGCTTGCCATTGAAAATTCATATTCTGTGAGGCTTTCTTGCCTCAATCATAAAAGAACTGAAGAGCAAATGTCACTATAGTCCCAGCACATAATAGAAAGAGAGCAATCTGGTGGTAAGTGGCTGCTGGCATTTGTTTAGCTGCTTAATGATGCAATCAAGGATCCAGACTCTTTATATCTTCTTCACGACCATCCTCAGCCTATTGGCTTTTCATTCTCATGCTTATTGTATGGTCACGTGAAGGCTGCCACAAATCCAAGCATTATGTATGCACTCAAGGAAAGAATAAAAGGGGAAGTTTGGATTAAAAAAAAAAAGAGAGAGAGAGAAAGAAAGAGAGCAGACTCCTGGATTAGGCAGATTTGGTTGAAAACCTAGTACTACTTCCTATTGGCTGTGTTTTGATAGACCAATAATTTGGACTCTCCAGTCTGCAGTTCCCTCATCTGCGAAAAGAGGAGTACCCTAGAATTATAATGAGAATTAAATGAATTAGTAGATGTAAAGAATCGAGCAGAATGCAGTAATGTGTAACACAATTTCACTAAACATTAGTTTCAATTTAGTCCATGTATCAGGATTATACCTCATTCAATTGCAATGCAAATCTAATATCTGGAATGGGATATGAACAATGGCTTTGCAAACAATGAATTAAGGAACTTTTGTTCAGGTTCAATATAGCACATGTCTATCAGTATGAGTTCTAGGAAAGGTCTAATGAGATGACTATATGCTAAAAGTATCCCTTACTCTATTTCTGCCTGATCGGATTAATTAGTATCTGAGCACTGGTGCTCAAAGTAGATTGAAATACCTTAAAAGTAACCACTTAATCACTCAACTTTGCTTTTGTTATTGGTTGGGGGAAGGGGGATACTGGGAATGCAAAGCCACTGAATATTAAGTGACCTCACTGAAATATCACCAACACAGTATCTTCTGAAGTGAAAGAAAATTATTATGTGTTTCTGAAGAGGTTTCTATGAAAGGAGTTATCCTTATGTTTAGCAGTTTAATAGCAACACTACTTTGTATTAATTTTTGCCAGGCAAATGATTATCTTCAACCCTTTAAGAAAATTAAATGGTAGAAGAAAATCAGTCTATCAATACAAAATTCTTATTAATTTCTCTAGTCAGGTGAAAGTTTATTAGTTAGTAATTTTTTTAAATGAGGAATCTTTTTTTTAATGTAACCATCTATGTATGTCTTCTTAAATTACCTGAAAAATCTAAAATAGCAAAAAAAAAAATACAATGATCCGTGCTTTTTAAAAATCTAATGTATGAAATTTAAGTGGCAAATAGAGACTCCTGAACTAATGATTAGGACCGTATATACCTGGAACTGTGGAGAAGGAATTTGGGAAGAAAACATGCCTGTGATGCCAATTAGGTTTTTGAAAAATGAAAGCAATTTCAAAAAGAGCAACTTGGTATCATATATGTTGGCTGTAGTTAGTATCCATCAGAAATAAAATAAAAATAAAGACAGCAAATTATCACTTGGGTGGGCAAAGGTCAGCACAGCCACATGAAGCACAGTTTACTGGCAGCTCAAGCTAGACATTTTGATGTGCCTTCAGAACCTGGCTGGCTCATGGGTACAGAGCAAGATTCATTTAAGTCATTATTTTTGAAGCAATGGGTGGAGTGGAGCCAAAACGACCCTTGATAAATAATACAATAAATTTGTGTTACTTCAGAAAATCTTTGAAGGGAGAGTTTTAAAAATTATTATTAAAATGCTACTTAAATGCTTAGGCCAAAAGCTATCATCTTTACTTGAATTTGTCAACTTAGCAGAAAAATAAAATGTCATTTTATCGAGAGAGAGACAGAGACAGAGAGACAGAAAGACAAAGAGAGAGAAAAAGAAGAAGAAGAAGAAGGAGAAGGAGGAGGGAGAGAAGAAAGGGGAGAAGGAGGAGAGAGGGGGAGGAGGAGGGGGACGGGGAACGGGACGGGGAAGAGGGAACAGCAGGGAGAGAATGACAGGCTAAGGAGAAACAGTCAAGCTTGTTCTCTTGCATTTCTGCCACTGCCCTGCAAAGACTATCATGAGACTAGCTTACTGATTCCAGAAGAAAAATGACAGACACTTGAAAGGGAGCTAGAACACCGCAGTCCAGCCCAACCTTGACCAGCCCATCCGCAGCTAAGTACCAGATGCATGATAGAGCCCGGTCAAGACCAGCAGCTCCACCTGGCCAAGCCAGGCGTGCCTTCTGGGCCTTGGCTATAACCATGCATGACTGTTGTAAGCAGTTAAATTTAGGGATGGTTTCTTAAATGACATTTTTATGGCAATAGCTAACTGAGCACATAGGCAAAAATCCATGCGATTAATTAACATTTTGGATGCATCTGTAAGTTGCATAAGATAAATGCATAAATGAAATGCATTTATTTAATTTGAAAATTGAGATGAATATATAATAACATTTGAGAAATAAACCGGATATATAATATATATTTAAACATCTGGTATAACATATAAAAGTTATAAAGTATTTCAAAATAACAAGGTAATTTTATTTTAATGTTCTAAAATACATATACATCGTATATATATATAGGAAGATATATATACATATATATAAAAGGTGAAATTATTAAATGTGTTCAACACCAATAAAAATCATTAAAAATAGAGCTCTTTGATCAGTATCACATCATCACTTTCTTAAAAGATGGTGTATTGCCTACAAAATAAAAGCACAAAAATTTAAATTTTTTTATTTGTCTTAAACACTTTTATTTCCTATGAGGATACCAACATGGTACCCTTGAATATAATTTATTAAAAATTCCATTCCTGGAGCTATTCAATAATTTATATAGATGCATGATGGAACGTTACATTTGATGATATATTGAATAATTTCTTTCTTCCTTAATTATTAAAATCTGCATTGTGGTTTATAAGCTTACTAGGAAAAATATATCATAATCAATGATCCAGCTAGATTATCTGATATACCTTCTAGTTCTAACACTCTAAAATTTATTCAGCGATTTCAAATACTTTTTTTTTGAGATTGACCATGAGAAATGACCTCCGTTCTTCCATGGAGAAGGCATTCATCCACCTCATGCTAGAAGTAAGAGGGCTGGAGAGGAAGGAATTTCGAGACGGAGTTGACTCTTACAAAATGTCCATCTTTATATTCCCCTGCACTATCAATTTGGATTATCTTACGATAAAGCATATAATAGACATGCCATCCATTTTCAAACAGTGGCCCAGGGAGTTCTTATTTTAAGACAGAATTGTCATCTATACAAACTGGTATAAAAGACCCAAAAGAAATGTTATTAAATAATTTATTCAAGCAGGTATTATAGAAATAATTACTGACATCTACATTTTTAAGATCTTCAATTCTTTATTAAAATGAAAAGTTCGCTTAACCTAGAAGTGATTTTTTGCAAACATATTAATAAATAACATTATTATTCATTCATTCCCTCTTGGAATCTAAATGCTGGTCTCACAGCACCTTTGGAGAGTTCTAGGAAACTGTTCAAACTTTTCAGATTACAAGATTCATTAAAAGTCATGATGTGATCATCTAGGAACTGATGTGTACAAATGAAAGTGCCTGGGGGTATATATGGAAAAATAGAGAAAAAAAATCATAACAACTGAGGACTTCCACTTCCAGCCAAAATGGAGTAACAGGGACTAGATTGACCCTCCCTCTTGAAACAATTTTAAAAACAGGCAAAACATGAGAAGCAACAGTTTTTAAGAACAGGGCAGGAGGCATCACAGTAGAGCGATCCTAAAGAGAAAGGAAGAAGACGAGGTAAGCTCCGGGATTGCTGTCCTTTATTGCTTAGAGACAGTTTCCAGACTGAAGCTCAGAGATGGGAAGGCAGAGGGATGCAACCTACTGCCCGAGTTAAGGAAACAAAACCTGGAGAGGCCAAGGCAGCTCAAGTACACAGGACTGAGCCCCAGAGGACAGGTGGACAGAGAGACAGCTCTGGTGCTTTGCAGAGGGTCCATCCTGAACTTCCGATGAGTATTGATCGTCAGTGCACACGGTGAAGAAAGGACTCATGACTGGGGAAAGAACCACCTGCAAGGTTTAGAAAAAGCAATCACTGAAAACACACAGAGTCAGAAATATTTCCTATTCCCCAAAACCAAAGTGGAAAATCTTATCATTCACAAGGTTTTGGGTAGAATAATCATCAGGGTTTTCCCTCTAGGAGTGGGAGAAAATTAGACCTAGAAAAAAAATGCTACACTGGTCCTACCTAACAAGGATCAAAAGTGAGATTCCAAAAGATTGAACTATGACCAAGTAATGAAACTGCATCTTGGGACACAGCTCAAAAATATTTACAGGAATACAAAAATTATTCATGACCAAGGTACTACTGAGTCAAAGACAGCTGAAATGGTTATAATTTCAAGCAACGTATATTTCAGAGCAAAGAATATTCTCAGGGATAAAGAAAGTCATTTAACAACAAAGAATGGTTCAGTGCATCATCATTATGGCTGCATCTGCTCATCAATAAGGGTTAAATAAATATTAAATAAGTATAATGAAGATCAAAGTTTTCTTTACCATTCTGGGCACTCTCTAAAGAGCAGCAGTGGGTATGCATTTGTGTTCTTGAAAGCCCACCATATATCCTTCCTTCAGTTTCACTTTGGGAAATGTCCTTTCCTCCATTCTGTGCAGTCTTGTAGACTGTGACTCAACATGTATAGTAAACGACAATCCGATTCTTTTCCAAGGAATTAGAATCCTGTGAAGGGACATACAGACCAATACATATCAATGCCCCAGCAAGACTGCCCATTAGTTCTGGCTGACCTGGTTCTGATTCTTACAGGTTATTCAGGTTTGTCTCCAGTTTGATGAGCTACATAAGCTGACATCTGTCTACCTCTCAAAACTTAATTATAATGTTTTCTCAGTTTCTCATTAAACTCCAGTCATCCCAGCCTCCTCTCTCTTCATTAAATGTTCCAAGTTCTTTCCCTCCAAGGCCTTTACCATGTTACTCCTTCTGGTGAGCAATTCCTGCAATCCTACCTATAACTGGTTCCTTCTCACCTTTTGTAAAGTAGCTCAAATATTACTTCTTCAGAGAGGTCTCTTTTTATGCTGTCTAGAGCCACCATCACTCTGTTATTCTCTATAACATAGGGTCAGCACATTATGGTCCTCAGGCTAAATTGCACTCACTGCCTGTTTTCGCAAACAAAATTTTATTGGAATGCAGCCACACTCATTTTTTAATATTGCCTATGGCTGCTTTCACCCTGCAATGACCAAGTGGAGTAGCAGACACAGTGAGAATATGTCTTGCAATGCCTAAAATCTTTGCTACCTGGCCCTTTAAAGAAAAAGTTTGCTGACCCTGCTTCATAAGATGATTGTTTATTTCCTTATACATCTTATCACCATCTGCAATTATCTTGATCATATTTTAGTTGATTAATATCTGCCTCTACTCAACATTGTAGGAGTGAGGAAAGTAGGTGGCTTGCCTGCTTTTAATCCAATGCCTGCTGAGAGCAGAACTCAACAAATATTTGTGGAATAGATGAGTGAATAAAATGGGTATATCTCATCAACAAGTACTCAACAAGTACTAGCCACGCCACCTCTAGTATTCAATACACATGGCAGTGAAGTGTTCTTCTCATTTTCTTCTCTAAGGCCAACCTGCTTGTGCAGCACCCGTTCTTGTTTTCTAGCCATAGTTTATGCATCAGGAATGAACTCACCCTTGGTTCAGTGGATTGCACTAGGAGTGGGCATCCAACAAGCAGACCAGCCAGAATGCTATGACTGTGGGTAAAAAGATGAACTGGACCACACGATTCATTAGCTACGTTTTTCAAGACTGAAATTGGAAATGTAGCTCAGGAGTTGGATTTGTCTCTGTTGAGAGATGCCTGAATCAGACTGAATTTCTCAGTCTTCAGGCATTCTTACATTAAACCCACTTTGTACTTGTGTTAGTTTGAGTTACATCTGTTACGTGCATCCAAAGCAAAAAAAATAACAACTAAGTTAGACCGAGAAAAAAATTACATAAATAAATAAACATATAATAACTCTCTCACAGAGGAACAGAATATGTGCTTTAAGATTTAACTAAAGCATCCCTCGAAGACACGTGTGGCAAGTGTGGGCAACCCAGGGCAACAGTAAAACCACTGTCCAGTTCAACATGCCCTTACGAAGAACAGACTGTCTTTCTGAAGTGATTGGTACTAATCAATTTCTTAAAAGTACAATGCCTTGTCACTGATGTGACTCAGGACAGGAAAATCTCCTGGGCATGCTTAGAGTGGTGTTTTTGTTTCATCACTACAGAAATAAAATTATCTGACCATCTTATTTCTTTTCAGTAAAGAAGTAAAAAGAAGTGTGGTTTTGTTACTTTATTTTTCTGGGAGTTGCCTTTACTGCTGTTAATGTCAAAGATTAAATGAGTATGGCCATAAAATAAAATTCACTCAATAAAAATATATTAATTAAACACTCAATTTGTGTCCCATTTTCTTCTTGTCTCTAGAGATTTATCAGTTCATAACACTTTCAAAAATATATGTGATCATGAATGTTAAATGGGGTCATATATAACTCATATATGGGAACATTAAGAGACACTTAGATATTCTGGAAAAATATAAATTACAAAACACTTAAAGTTAACAATAAATTGTCATTTATCCCTGACCATGAATGCTAGATATCCTGGAAAACAATTAAGAGAAGAAATTTGTCACATCTTATTCAAACTTTCACTAAAAACAAGCCAAAACGAAATTCTGTTCTATTTCCCACTCTCTATTACTAAGAAAATATCTTCTAAATATTTTATATATTATCCTGTGAGAGAGAACAGAATTTTGTCACTGTTATATTAACAATGTTTTCCATTTTCTAAGTTTTCTCATTGCCTACAGTTTGCTTTTATTTCAGATTTTTTCTTCATATCAAATATATGTCTCTGTGTTTTTTCCTAGTTATTTTAGATTTTTCCCTATTTCTTGCATAATCCTGCTGATTATTTCACCAACTTTCTTTGTTTTCTTTTGTTTATGTGTTCTTGGACATCTACTGCTTTGATCGCCTTCTTTTTCATCATTTGTGTAATCTTTCCTTTTTTTTCCCAAATTAATCCAAACAACTAATTTATTTATTTTAGATTGTTTAAACACACTCCCCACTGATGTGCAGTCAAATTAATGAGAAGAAGGAAAGAAAAAGAAGACAAAAAATTCAATTTAGACTTGTTATACTGAAACAAATGCTCATCTAGATTTTGTTCAGATATAGTCCTTCAAAGAAAAATAATTTCTTTCTTGGTACTAAATTACAATCATGTATAACAGTGAAAACATCACAACAAAGTATTTCTAAATCTATAACATAATTGTGAGGTGAAACCAGAGGCTTAAAAAATAGACCATGAATCAAGTTTGAACAACAGTCATCATAAAACCACAAAACTCCATCTTCTTGTCTGCATCTGAAACCCACCTGATTCTAACACCGTGATTTGTCAGTTGTAGACTGTAGTGCTGATATGGATAAACTTGCATATACATGCACATAAGCCCATTAAAAAAGGTGTTCAAACGAACAGACAGCACAAACCCCCTTTTTGAATGTGTGACTCATGAACTGAGTCTTAACCTTGGAGTTACCCGGAAAAAGAAGGAGAGTAAACATTAAGTGGGAGGAAATAGGGATGTGAGATGAAGGTAGACTCAGTGAGAGGTAATTAGTTCAGTAAGGCTGGAGAATATGGTCTCCACCTAGAGTGGCAGGAATTCCAGGAATCAGATGATGAAAATCCTCATGAGCCACCCAGAGGGGATGGGTTCCATCCTGGAGGAAGAGGGTCTGTTTAAGTGTTTTAAAGAGTAATGAGTCATTTTTTTTAAAGTAATGGGAAAAAAAGACATTCGTTGTCTAGTTAGAAGGTTGATGAAATGGTGTCACGATTAGAGGCAAAAAGGAAGAGGGAGGTTCTGAACTAAGCAGCAGAGGAAAGGGGTGTGCAGGCTCTTTGCAGGGCTTGCAAGTATTTGGCTGTGGAGGATGAGGGATGACTCCAGGCACCTACCTTTCTGCCTGCTCATGCACTCTTTCTTTTGACATTTGTTTTAATATTCTGAAAGTGTTTATCTCATCCAGTATATTTATTTTATCTGTTTAATTAATTATTATGACAAGGACTGCTATGGACCTTTTGTCTGTCTTCTACTTGCCCATGGAGGAACCATTTGCTAACGAGAATCTATTGCTTTTTTTTTTTTTACTTTATTTTATAACAGTGATACTCTCTATGCATCCTCATTGCCAAACCTGAATGTACTGGCCATCTACTTCAAATGTATGCCATGAGAATTAAATTCAAAGAAATAAAAGAAGAACAGTAGGAGCAAATACAATGAAGACTAAATCACATTTAAACATCTGTCTACAGTTCATTTTAACATATATTCAGGGTGTTCCCCACCCCTCAATGCATGAGGTTGAATTTAACCTTATATATGACAGGAAGGAGAGGCCCGACTAGCGTCACACAACAGGTGAGGGTAACAGGTGTCAGTTTTCCTACTTCTAAATAGTGAAGAGTGTGAATTGGGAAACGGAGAGGAAAATAAATGCTTGAATGTCCTTGGATGTGTATCTATGAGGTGGTTGCCAAGGGTTTGGTTTTTCTGTATGCAAGTCTTGATAGATAGATGATAGATAGATAGATAGACAGATAGATAGATGGAAGATAAATATAGAAAATATATTTTTCCATAAAAATATCGCTACTTTTATCACTAAATTATTTTAAGAAAC
The DNA here is from genome assembly GCF_028023285.1 of Balaenoptera ricei. Classification (NCBI taxonomy): domain Eukaryota; kingdom Metazoa; phylum Chordata; class Mammalia; order Artiodactyla; family Balaenopteridae; genus Balaenoptera; species Balaenoptera ricei. Next base: position 26,722,112 of record NC_082640.1, read on the forward strand.
TAGATTGTCAATAAGTTCCTTAATTTGTTTCAAATGTCCATCTCATTTTCTCCATTGCCTTGAGAAACTTTTTTCTCTGTATCCATAACCAACTGCATCTAAATGATTTCCTGCACTCATCATATTAAAAAAAAGTATTTAAAGCATACATGAATATATTTATAACATTAAAAATCTCATTAATTTGATCTTCGTCTAATTTAATTAATGTTAGGAAGAGCATGAATGGTTCCCCATTATCCCTTTTACATTTATTAAATTTCCCTTAGGAAAAAAGTAACAGTGGGGTTAATATGAATTTATTATTTTTTATTACATTGCACATTTCCAATGCCTTAAATGAGAATCTAGATGTTCTTTAAAATACACAGAATGTGAAATATTTTTCAAACATAAATTTCCTCTTGACATGCTATGTAGTGAACAGAATTATTTGCTATTACAATAGTGAAAAAAATCTTTATTGTAGGTCCTGAAATAGGAAACATAGTTCATGGTCCTACTGTCTAAAAAAGATCACAGTTGGCTGACTGTATAACATCTCGATTATTAGTTCTTGGCAAATTTCTCTCGAGGGTACTATTCTGAGGTTGTAAATGTCTGCATCTTGAGTGCTGTGGCATTGAACAGAGATTTTACATGAAGTTTCTCTGAATCAATAAAACATCAATGCTTAAAACTGACTTAGAGAACCACAAGCTTTTACTGATGTTATTAGCAGTCAAAGCATTTAATGATGACCTATGTGTAAGACTTCGTGTTAGGTAATATATACAATTATTAAAACTGGTGACCTATATTCTCAACCATATTCATTCCATGAGTCCAGACCCAAATATTCAACTCTCTCCTATCTCCATATGTTTCTCTTGCCTATATGACAAAGCTCAAAATTCCCAATTCTGAACTCATTAACATACCCCTTAAAACTTATGCTGTGTCATCAAGGTTCCAAGTGATCATTCCCAATTAGGACATTTATCTTCCTTTGGCAATAGATTATTTATTTGGGGGAAACAGCATATACACACATAAAAAGCTACTAAGCATAAAATGTGAATTGCAGTACAAGGAAACAACAGTAACTGTTTCTAAAGGGGTGGTGTGCATATCACAAATGGTCTGTGAAAGACGTTAGGTGAAACATAGTCTGGTATTTCATTTTATTTCAGGTGCTATGCTCTCATTATGAGTGTACACTGTCTCTAGGAAGGACAGTTGAGAAATATCAAAACTAGAAATATTTTTACATTTGTGACTCCGTCGATCTCTGTTCCAGCCAAGAAAACATGAGTAACAAACCGCTGTGGGTTTCAAACCCATTCTAATCGAAACCTCCTTATCAGTTCCAGGGCCCTCCCATAGGCATCATTTTGACCTCACTGAGTTCCATAGCCTTGGCCCCCAACTCAGGTACCCTGATCACCTTTCCTAGTGCATTTATGTTCTTAAATATTTCAGGACTTTCCATGCCTCAAAAACCGTCAATGGATCCCCACTGCACACACGATACTGGTGTTTGTTCTATAATTTGGAAACGGCCTTTCATTTCTGCATTGTCTTCTGCCATAACCTCGCGCATCCTATATTCTGCCACACTGGACTCCACTCTTCTTCCTGAATATTCCCGACATATGGTACCACTTTGCTTTTGCTCCCTCATCCTCAAAGTGCCATCTTCTCTCTGTGTCTATTGAGATCTGACTTAACCATCACATCCGGTTTAGGTCTCATCTTCCATGAGTGTTTTCAAAGTCTCTCCTGTGGCATTCTCCAGCACTGCGCTCATCACTTTATGAGAGTGTTTTTCTCTTTGCATTATATCTGCTGATAATACCTTCTCAACTAAGTTGTAGTTTTAGGCAAGAACCCTGGATTATTCTCATTTGTATTTCCCATAGTTCGTACCGAATACTGGATGAATATATGAATGAATGAATGAATGAATGAATGAATGAAAGATTGCATTGCTATTGAGTATAGTGGAGGGCACACAAGCACTTGAGAAAACCCTGAGACAATTTATACTTTTGGAAATTGTGTGATGTAGCATTTGGGAAATAAACGGTCAAATTACAGGTTAAATTGATAAATTCTAGACTACATTGATAATAGTAAAATTGTGGTCAGAAACAGAGTTATGAAAGACTCTGAAATATCCTAACTCTCTTAAATATGGAGACTTCTAATTTCTACAGCGAGGAAGGGGTTGCACTCTGGAATTAATGGAGATGGATAGACAAAATTCCAGAATATTTCTCTAACAGTTTCCTGCAGAACCTGACAGGCATCACAGTGGATTTGCTCACTAGGACTGGGGTTTCGTTAAGACAAACAACTAGTTTCTACCACACCACACATTATCTGAGTTGGGGTTAGGATAGCCCAGTCTGTCAAGGTCAATGAACATCACTGAGTATCTGTCTACTGAGGTGAGGGCACTGTGCCAGGCAGAGGAAGCTGGTGGCAAACAAGACAGGCTCTCACAATCCCATCTTATAAATGCTGTAATAAGGCTGAGATTTCAGAGAGTTAGTACAGGATTTCTGGAGGAAGTGACATCTCAGATAAGAGCTAAAAGGTTAGGAGTTAGTCATGTTAATGAGCAGCAAATAATATAACAGATGAAGGAACAGTAAGAATGGGGGCCTGTGGCTGAAAAAGTGAACAAAATACTTTAGACAAGCAGAAAATAATTCAGTGTCTGCTGGAGTGGGATGGAGATGAGTGAAAAAGAAAACTAGAGCAGTGAGCAGGGCTCAGAATTGGCAGAACATGTGATACAGTATCACAGACAGTATGCCGAAGACAAGTAAATTCACTGGGAATTTACTATGGAGACTATGGGAGTGGGTTGCACTATGGGAGTGGATTGCAGGAATAGCTGTGGGAAGATCAGAAGTGGGCATTACTATCAGAGATGGGGTGCAGAAGTCAAGTTGGCCTATGACAGTAACAGTGGTAGGGGATAGAAAGAAGTTAGTAGAGTTGAGGATAAGAAAGCATTTAGACTCAAGCAGACTTGGCTGTCAATTTTCATGTTGACGGTAGAGAAACGAAAGTGGGTCAAAGGTGAGGTTCAAATTTTGTCGTAAACAGATTTCTGTCTTCTGGACTTGTAGAGAATTTGGGTGAGAAAGGAAAAAAAATAACCTTCATCATTTTAATTCACTAATGTGTTGGGGGTTATTTGTTATTGCAGTAGAGCAAAGACTCTTGTAACTGATCAAGCCATGAGAATTACATATATACATATAGTATGTTTATATATATATATATATATATATATATATATATTTATATATGTATATCTCCTCACACACCCCTTCACCCATAATTGTTCCTAAGTAGCTGCAGCAGGCATTGCTGGAAAATCACAACAACAATAGTACTGCTACTGAATTTCTGAGTTGGGCTACACACGGAAAGGAAGACTGAGGTTTTAGAAAACCAAGAGGCAGTTTAAATCCCTTCCCCGTGTGGAGCAGCATAAGGTCCTGGAGGGCTAGGAAGTGACTGGAAATAGGTAGACGGTCTTTTTGGTTTCTGGAGATAACTCATTCATAAAAGGCTGCTTCCTCTGGTGAATGGAAAAACAAAACAAAGCAAATCAGCTAGGTTTCTAGCTATGTATGTATAAGGCATATATAAATAACCTTATATACAAGTCAGTACAGGAATGGGATATAAGTATACATACATATTAAGGATACGTATATGTATTACATATTTATAATATGTATTTATAATATGGAGGATATGCTATATTTATACATAGTAATACTACTATAAGGTGTGGTTGCCTCAAAGCAGGTGGGCGGCAGGGTGGACTGTCCAGCCCTTACAGGCATGTCTGAGACTCGCCCTACTGGCCAGATTTCTCTGCAGCAGCAAAGCCACCTGGGTGTACATATTTATATTCTTGGTCATCTTGGGATACCTCTAATTTCACTGTATGTAGGTTTTTTTCCTTGGAATTCGTTAACTGTTTGCTCTGGACATGTGGAAAGATCTTTGTTAATAAAATTGATTCTACCGGGAAATCTTTTCACCTCTGACCTGTCTCAGGTGTCTTCTTCCACTTCTTCACAGGGTTCTGAGCCTCATCAAGATGAGGGCTTCCTCCTGTCAAGGCTCCAATGTCACTGAAGTGGATGGGAGAATATTACAGTATGTATATAATATGTTATCAGTGTATAAATATTATATAACAATAGTATATAAATTATATAAATGTTATTATTATATTGACATGTACACACTGCAATATTTAAAATAGATAACCAGGGCTTCCCTGGTGGCGCAGTGGTTAAGAATCCACCTGCCAATGCAGGGGACACGGGTTCGAGCCCTGGTCTGGGAGGATCCCGCGTGCCGCGGAGCAACTAGGCCCGTGAGCCACAACTACTGAGCCTGCGCGTCTGGAGCCTGTGCTCCACAACCAGAGAGGCCGCGATAGTGAGAGGCCCGCGCACCGCGATGAAGAGTGGCCCCCACTTGCCGCAACTGGAGAAAGCCCTCGCACAGAAACGAAGACCCAACACAGGCAAAAATTAAAAATAAATAAATAAATAAAATAGATAACCAACAAGGACCTATTGTATAGCACAGGGAACTCTGCTGAATACCCTGTAATAACCTAAATGGGAAAAGAATTTGAAAAAGAATAGATACGTGTATATGTATAACTGAATTACTTTGCTGTAACCTGAAACTAATACAACATTGTTAATCAACTATACTCCAATATAAAATAAAAATTAAAACAAAAAAAGTTACATGTTTTCTCAAAATAAATCAATCAATAAATAATAAGACTCTGAAAGAATACTGATCCAAATGTGAATTTGAAGGTAGGTTTGTCCTCCATATAAACCATGATTTCACCTTAATCCATGTGAGACGATGACAAAGCTAATGTGTGTGTGTGTATTTCCAGAAAGATGAAGTTACTAGGGTCCCTTTTAATTTATGCATAGAGGTGTGGATCCAGAGACAGACTGTGGAGGGAAAATGCCACTCTGCCCATTTCCAGAGTGAAAGTAGTGGCTTCGATGCCCACCTTTGACCTGGATAAGGAATTACAACCAGGATTTTCCTTGCATTTTAGTTCTATGAAAAAACTGTGGGGATAAGCTATTTTTGGCTCTCATTTGCAAATAAAATATTATGTTCTATCACTGCCAAAAATGAATCTTTCTGAAAGCTATAGCATAATCTTAAGGAGCATCAACAACCAGTTTTCTTGTCAAATACAGTGAAATTAAGCTGAAAAAAAAAGATCATTACTTCAAAGGAAAGTAATGGAGAAATGCAGCAGGCTAATAGTGTCACTGCCCCGAGCTCTACTGTCAAGGGGATGTCATTCATTGACCTTCTCCTCCTACGAGATATGGAACATGCCTCCCTTGCGCTATCCTGGGCCGCCTCACTAGTGAGAGAAGGGAATCTCACTGAATATTTCATGGCAATCTGACTTTCCTTTAGGGCTCAGGCCTATTTTTCTTCTGGCTTATTTACAGCTTGCGCTGGTGCTAAAATATGTTATGGTTGGACATGTAATAGGTAGTCCGTCCCCTCTCCTGGCAGTTTGATAAAATGAGTTCAATTTTCTTACTCGTTCCTCTCTAGAGACAGGCAGAATAATTGGTACCCAAAGACTAGTTCAGTCATGCCAATGCTTTAAAAATGAGAATAAATAGTGATAGAAACATATTTACTGTGCGGATGTAAAATGTTAGAACACATCATCATCTCATTTAATGAAAATTTGGAAATTTAACATACTTTTCCATTGTTAGATAATGAAAAAAAATAAAGAAAAAATTCTACTCACACAGCTAACAGTAAGATATATTAAAGATTTGTATGGATTTTTCCTAATATGGCAGAGTTTCAAGGCAAAGAAATAAAAAAGACCCATATGGTGCTGAAGATGGAAGGTCGAATTCCTAAGTTATCATTTAAAAGATAAGCTATGTGAGGCCCATGGGAGCTTTATCCCCTTTAACCACATATATGTGAGTGGTTATTATAGTGTGGTTTTGTCAAGGGAACTTAGCAACGAGATAAAATAACAGCTGTATATTTTGTAGAGAAGTTTGCTTAGGAAGGCAGTTGCCATGGGAACGCCTGGCAATAGAGATTTGATTTTGTGTTGTATGAAAGTGATGAGTTTACTTTGTCTAGATTATTTTCCTTGCACTGGCAACTTCTGGAGGAAAAAAAGAAACTAAACAGTCTTTTCCAGACATTTGCATATTAAAAAACAATCCACTTCATTTTTGAATAGACGTGGAAAAGACATTATTGAGAAACTTCTTCACCAAATGAATCACGTACTTATACCAACAAATACGTATTGTGTCCATTTACTGTATTTCAAAAGAGCTCAGACTGCCTCAGTTTTGCACTGCAGCTCTGCTTCACTCAAACGACTCACATTCAATTATGTCTTCAGAAATGTGCCTAAAATAGTTGCAGCTGGGAGATATATAAAAAAAAATCTTATGAATGAGCAAAAACGAAGTGAATTATACTCCACGGGGAAGTCTCTCAATGAAAAATCTGGTAAACAGGCTCTTGGAAAAAAAAAAAGGGAAACAGATGCTGACTGATAAGAATTTGCTTATTTTAACAGGGAGACACCAGCCTGTATGTACTGGAGCTCCAATGCGGATTTGGTGAGATGTTTTCTCTCTGCAGGTGGCAGGGCTTCAGTGAATTGAAATATCTGGATCAAAAGATGAAATGCACTTCACCTCTGAGACTTGCAACACGCATTTCAAATGGAGGAATTCAAGATGGCCCGGAGCTGTGGGCACCTACGGAGTATGAATTTACTGCATAGCCCTGGGAAGTCTATCTTCCAAAGCCAAGTTCGCATATCACCAAGAAGGGAACAAAAGGCAAGTTTACACACCCTCCCTAACCCTCTCTTCCCCCTCAGCTTCCACATCAGGCCTTACAGAGAAAACCTATTTATTTTGCACATGACCTGACAAAGTTGGAGCAGATCTGACATATCTAGGGATTATCTATCGGGTCCTGCGTTGAGGGAAAGATCATCTCCCAACCAAGACCCAAAATCTTTTCTTTTCAGGTAGGCTCAGAAAGGCTGTGGAAAGACAAAAGGAGAAGGAGCAGATACTTTTTTTTTTTAAGTCAAGTCACTACAAGGATTAAGAAACTTTCGGCATCTGACCCTAATTATTTTAGCACAATCTACCTTACGGGATGTGATTTTTTTCAAAAGCAGTAGGGCCTTACTCTTGCTGTCTGAGCTTGTTTTTTTTTTCTGAGATTGGAAGAATGACCCACGCATTTATCCCTTGACCTTTCTCTACTGTTGACTAAGTCGACAATCTGGGGGAAGAATACAGGGAACTCCCTGAATTCATCTGGTGGAAGCTGAGTCCTGATGTTTTTCAGGGCTGCTTTGACAATGTAAGGTCATTTTATAGGAAAGTGCGTCCTATTTTGACCCGGGGTGTTAGCCTGATGGTGTATTGCTTCTGGCCTATCTCTGAGGAGCTCTGAGCCAGCCAGCCGAGGAGATGAGAATGGGACTTCCAGAATAATTACAACAGTGAACATTTATTTCACGTGCGTTACGTGTCTAACACTGTGATTTCCAAGCATTACTTCATTATATCTTCAAAATGACACTGGGTGGTCAGTACAATTACTGTTTCCACATTAGAGGCAGGGAGGCCGTGCAACCTGCCCAAGTTCTCCAAGTGGATTCATTTAGAACTGCGGCCGAATCAGGCTGGCTCACTCTAGAAGTGAAGTCCTGAGACCATTACTACACTGCAAGGTGCCCTCACCTCCCATGGCTGGGAAGTCACCGAGCCTCCTCCACCTCAGAAGACGGAAGCTGCGGTGGACAGCCAGAGAATTCTGGAGCTTATCACAGCCCACTGTCCAATCCACATTTTCTCATACATGTCTTATTTAATTTTACTGTTGATCTGGAACCTACTCAGCTGTCTGAAAATGTCTTGAAAGTCCTAATGCATTCATGATGCTGACTTAATTTGACCGTCGACAACCTCGTTTTAAAATTGTTCCCATTTGAGGTCCTTAATATATATTTGAAATAAAATTAGGGGCATATAAAAATGGAATATAGGGCCTACAATAATATAATCATAGAAATTAAAGTTTAACCAGAGTCCTGTTAGTTTCAGAAAGTTTGTCTATGGATATGGGTATGGTAACAAGCTATTATCTTCACTTTGGACTTGAAACGATACGTTTATCCTGGAGTAGAAATCACACAAGCTACACACGGAAGGGATGCTTTGCTGATGCTTGGGAAGCCCAGAGTTTTGCCAGGAATTCAATAATAGAAAGGTCTTCCATGAAGAATCTTCCAAAAACAGCTCTTGCTTTGAATACACAGCTCAAATGCAAGGCTGAAAGTCAAAGGATCTGGATGGATGACTCTGTGATTTTATGAACTGGGGGATCTGTAAATCTATTTCAACATCTAAAGGTACTATATTATGACACTTTTTTTGCATTTCCTCTTAATTAATAGGTTTTTAGTCAAGCCTGAAAATAGTTTGACACTTCCAGGAATCCAATATTGCTTCTTAATACTGTATTAAAGTTAAAAAATTCTAACTTAAATTCTAATGTACTGAAATATTTGCTCCAATTTGAAATGAAAAATATATAAATGAGAATACATGTAGAGTACTGATTTTAGCAAAAATAGGTAGCATTATTTTAAAGAGAGGTTCTTTTTTCTCATTTATTTTGTTATCTTGTTATCACCTTACTTCCCCACTTCACTGAGTATGGAAAAAAGAAAGGAAATTGGCAGCAGATTTAGTAGGATTTCAAAGCCCATGAGGAGAGAGGAAACAGGTGCTGATTTTGGAAGTTGTATCCATTCGTGATGGCAAGCACGCCCAGTAAAGGCATGTAACTTTTCTGTGTAGGAACAGCACTGACAGAAACATCGCAGAAGTATTAGTACTGGTGTTACACCTGCTTAGGTGCTATTGCATTAGACCCATTCTGCTCTGAATCTGCTTTCTAATACAGTGGAGAAGAGTTGTCCCTATAAACACTCTAAGTGTATTTTCCTGTTGAAAGCATGGTATGTACTTCAGAAACCTCACTCACAATTGAGCAAGTCATCCTTGTACAAGGGTCTTTTTAGAAATCATGCCAGGCTTACTTCATGAGGGGGCAGCTGAACTCTGGAATGAATTACAAAGACTGTTAGGAAGGTACATGCTGTAATTTTAGGAAACTCAGATCTCTAGCTCTGCTTGTCAAATCCAGACCAGTTCTGACATTTATTGTATTCCAAGCCTCTATACATATATATGTATATATAAAACTATATATAAATATATATATATACACACAAAAGTTCAATCCAGATGTTGCTTTCTGTTGGGATGGAGAGGAATGGAAAGACAAAATTGACTGTGCTTTGTGGTATGAATTTCCGGGTCATCAAATCCAACATTTGGTCTCTTGCAGATTTTTGAGGTGGTACCATATATATATACTCAAATAAGCATTGAAATTAACTTTGATTTTGAAGAAATGTGGAATTGGAGATGGTCTGTCCTGATAGGAATCTACTTTTAATACAAATAGAGCTTTGGGTATGCTATTAAATTGGTGTTTTAGTTAATCAGATGTGTTTCCATAATTATTAATGTTGTTTTCCATCATAATTATAACAAGCAATTGCTGGATTACTTGCCCACTCCCCTCCCCCAGTCCTTTTACTGAGAACTGACCCTTCTGAAAATCCACGTGATCACATGGGTGACTCCCAGCACTTGTAACGGTCTTGTATTTTGGCTGCAATGAACTGACTTAGACTAGGCTAATCATAGCTCATTCCCAAGGACTTTAGAACTGGGCTAAGAGACCGATGCAGTTTCTTTCCCAAGGTTGTATCCTTACCATGCTGGAAGCTTTTGGCAGCCTTAAGTGAGACAGGGGAAGCCAGCTGCAGAGAGAAGAGTGAAGCAGACATACAGAGGTTGTCTTTGCCAAGACCCTTCATTCCAGACGGGTCTCTGAAATCACTCAAAGCATCTGCTCTTCGGGTTTCCTTTTTTCTTCTCCAAGTGTTTCATTCTGAAAATAAATAAATATGTTTTTTTAAAAAAACTTGTAAGTAAAATACAAAAGGGTTCTGTGCACAAAGAATTATCATAGAATCATGAGTGCAAATGACCATTAGAATAATCAATAAGTAAACGTTTTAAATTATCCTCAAAAAACTCACATTCGTCACAATGAACGGCACAGAAACAAATGTTCAGGAAAACAAATTTATAAGCGAATAAAACATCTGAATAGCTTCAAAGTAATTCAAAACGTGATATAAATACACCAACACGGGAGAAGCCGGAAAAGGCTCAAGGGATTTATTCTCTCAAAGCACTAATAGCTTTAGAAAATTGAGTAACACATGTCTGATGGGCTAAGCAATGTCTTCATCAAATAATTTTTGCTGTCTAATAGTGACTGTGAATTAATATTTGGTGGTAAGTAAGAATGAAAGTGTGCATTTGTCATGAAAGATTTTATCATGCTTACCCCAAGCTATGGAAAATTGCTAACTTACTATAATCTGAATCACCTATTTTAAGCACCACACTTTTTTTCCTATTATCTACGACAGACTATAGCATTCCTCTGATGCTCACTCACAACGCTTCTAAATGTATTAATATTCTTTTTGGTATCTCTCTTCCAAGGTTCATTTGAGCTTTGCATGTTAAAGCTTTAATACAAGATGTTCTTAAGGAACAAGAATTACACAGATATTATATCAAGATTTCTGTTAAGTAACTTCTAACAGAATAGTCAATCTTTTTATCATCTTTCAACAAGGAATAAATACCTAATAAATGTCTTTCCTTTATCAGACAGCTCTGACCTAGACATTTCCAGACTTTATAAAATACAAAGTCAAAATAAAGGTATGTAATAATACCACTTTAGGTTAGTTGCCTTGGAATGAAATAAATCACCTTCTCTTTTTTAATTAAAAGTTTTGATAAACAAAAGTTTCCACTGTTTTTGCAAATTGTTTTTTTGTCTAATAAAATAACTTTAGTTTATCTTTTTTTGTCTAGATAATTTGTGGCTTGGAAATAATATTAAATGTAAAGTTATTTGCAAGGCTACAGCAAAGAATCTCTTTTTTTTTCCCCTGAACCATTTGGAAATAAGTTGCCAACATAATGTTCCATCCTGCTTAAACACTTTAGTGGATATTTCTTACAAACAAGGACATTCTACATAACCAAAATACATCAAATCAGGAAATTAACATTACACGTTATCACCATCTAATCTAGAGACCCATCCAAGTTTTGCCAACTGTTCCAATATCCTCTGGGAAATTAGAAGATCCAATTCAGATGACACGCTGCATTAAATTGCCCTATCTCTTTAGTCTCTTTCTGTGTGAAATATTTCTCAGACTTTCTTGTCCTTCATGACCTTGAAACTTTTTAAGATTACAGTTGTTTTCACAAATCTTGAATTACAAGGCTCTACTGGAATTGTGAAAGAAAGTTACCTTCTCCCTTACTGCTTTCCTTCTTTCCTCTTCTTGCTTCCAAAATGAAAAATATATACAATAATTTTAGATTAAAATATTTAAATGTTATCTCAATTTTCTACCAAATAGGAAGAAACTCACACATGGACATATAATAGAAATATGCATTTGTAAAATGGCAATCTGGAATTGAAAATTCTCAAGGAAATCATGTCAGCCCTAAAATCCTTCAGGACAGGAGTGCACACTGGATTTCCCTATGACCAGAGACCCTCAGGTCTTGGCATCCCCTCATTGTCAAAACTGACATGAAATCGAAAACAATGAGACATGATCTGTTTCAATTATCACCAAACATTCCTATTCTCATCCTCTTCAAAACTGTCATGAGACTCAGAACTGCTTAAACTGCCATGGGAAGAAAAATGTGTTCATAATTTCATTGGTTCCAGCTTCTATATTCAGCAGAATGTATTGTGCATACCATTTTTAAAAGATGTAGACATTTATTAAAAATATTATAGCTATTATAAACGTTTCCACATCCAATTGGGTAGTTTTACAAAGTATTAATGGTATGGATGAATTATATTTTGAATACCTGGAAATAACATGGGATTTCTGCATGTTGAAAAGAGAAAAATCTCTTTAGAAGACAAGGATGGTTATGAAAGATCTGATGTTTGGGATTTGCTTTAAAATACTGAGTAACTCAAACCCATTAGGATGGTTATTATTAAAAAAAACAAAACAGAAAACAAGTGTTAGTGAGAATGTGGAGAAATTGGAACCCTTGTATTATTGGCAGGAATGTAAATATGGTGCAACCATTATGGAAAACAATAGGGTAGTTCTCAGAAATTATAAATAGAACTACTATATGATCCAGACATCCCACCAGTCTTGAGAGTAGCCCCGCAATATTGCATTCCCACTGGCAATGAATTTGAGTTCTTTTTGCTCCACATCTTTGCCAGCATTTGCTGTTTGTCAGTATTTTGGATTTTGGCCATTCTAATAGTTATGTAGTGTTATCTCTCTGTTGTTTTAATTTTCAGTTCCTTGATGAAATATGATGTGGAGCATCTTTCCATGTGCTTATTTGCCATCTGTATATCTTCCTTGTTGAGGTGACTATTCAGGTCTTTTGCCCACTTTTAATCCTTTTTTTTTTTTCTTACTGTTGAGTTTTAAGAGTTTTATATTTTGGGTTACAGTACTTTATCAGATGTGTCTTTTGCAAATATTTTCTCCCAGTTTGTGGCTTGTCTTCTTACTAGTTTTTTTAAATAAACAAATTTAACATATTATGCTAACTTCATACTAAAAAAGGGCCATAAGCACTAAAATTAAATCAATCTTACGGTACTGCTGATATTTTGTAAGTATGTGCTTTTGCTTCTTCTGTTAACATGAGTTAAAAATTAAAGTGCGTTTCTGAATTTTTTTTTATTCTACATTTGTGGAATTAGACTGAACTTGTAAACAATGATCACAGGTGGTTCATTAACAGACAATCGTTGATGAGCACTCACTTGTCCCAGGTCTCTGGAATCTGCCATTGGGTCCCCCCTTCCCCGGCTTACCTTCTATTCAATTGAAAGACACGGAACAGAATAGGCATCTCATTGCCTTATTTTAAATTGAGAGACCAGATCTGCGAAGAGGTCATTTCATTTGAATCATGTAGTGTAAAGGTTGTGGATTAATGAGAATTTTCAGTTTAATATTTTACTTGGCTTTCAACGCGCTAACCACAGGAAAGGGAAGAAACATTATTCAGTCTCTTCAGTCTAAATGGAATGTTAGGTATTCCTAACTATTCCTATGGGTCTGTCTAAATACAACAATAATAATTACTTAGTCATCTAACCAGTCAATTCAGTTAGACAACTTGCTTAACTGTTTTTTCTTCTGATAGGATGGGATAATTGCCTGTATTACTTCCATCCATTGTAGTAGCATTACCATGACCTTCCCTGAAGAAGTTAATAAACCTGCATTTGCAATTATTTTCTTTTTTGTTTGTTTTGTTTTGCTTTGGGAGTTATGGATATTTGCATATTTTGTATTTCACCAATGAGCCAAACAGTGAATTGCGTTGTTTCCATTTTCTAACCCATGAGTTTAGCCAGTTCATGTAATGCAGTATTTCATTGTATAAAAGAGCAATTTTGATCATTTTATGGTAGGTTTATGGTGGTAGACTTAGTAAATGGCATTATGGGAAAGCAAAATGCTACTTAGAGAAATCTCTCTGTTCCGGGGTTGGGGGTGGGGTGGGGATGGGACGGTATCTAGAATTTTGTGGAAGGAACTAGATGTACAGGAGCAGCCAGCTGATATGTATTTAAATTTTAGGCTTCTCATTCATTGTTTGAAAATGTTATGCTTACACTGATAAGAAAATAATTAAGATAAGCCTTCCTGAAATAGAGATATTTTCAAATTCTCCTCCAGACTGGTGATATAACTCCTAAAACCTCTGTTGTACTTCAGGTTAATTTAGATTTGTGATGTCCAGGGAAGAGTTCAGTAGTCACCTGTAAAGCATCAGTTTAAAGGGAAGGACTTGACAGGAGACATACAATTAACTGGGAGTCCAATTCTCCAGTCTCCACAGTTATGAAAAGGAAGAGGTACTCCCCTTTCAACACTGATTTGTTGGTAAGGACTGATTATTACTCTGTATTTTAACTTAACGGTTTTGTAAGAAATTCTCTTTCCTATTTCTTTATTTTATAGCACTGTGAATATATAATAAGCAAAGAAAACTATGGTATAAAATTCATTGCTGAATTTATTTATTTATTTAAGATTTTTTTTTTTTTGATGTGGACAATTTTTTAAAGTCTTTATTGAATTTGGTACAATATTGCTTCTGTTTTATGTTTTGGGTTTTTGGCCCTGAGGCATGTGGAATCTTAGCTCCCCAACCAGGGATTGAACCCGCACCCCCTGCATTGGAAGGCGAAGTCTTAACCACTGGACCTCCAGAGACGTCCCCATTGCTGAATTTAAGTCATCACACAGGAAAGAAAGATTTGATCTTTTGCTCAATAAGAGGGAATTTGTAGAACTGAGAACCTGGGAGATACTGAGAAGCAGATCTAATAGACACAACATCTTTTGAGGGAAATAGAATGAGAAAAAAATACCCTGAGGCTACCGATGCCTATTAAGAAGTGGATCAAAGGAAATAAATGATTATATCCTTAAAAGTAAATTTCTACCTGCATAATGAAAATAGTAAATATCATACTTCACAGGAGAAGCTGACAAAAAAAGATGAGTATTGAATAGTAATTTACCTCATCATAACTAGGATCTTAATAGCTGGCAATTAGTATTATATACAGAAAAATTGATCATAATCTAACAAATTTGGTATTTGGCCAAGAAGAAAGTGAATTATAAAGAAATAATTGTAGCTGAAAATTTTATCTTCAACAATAAGCAGAAATGTTGCATAAGGAGTTGTACACAATCAAAAAGATATGAATAATTTTTCATTTAAAAAAGGGAAAAATGTATTAGTCTCAATGTTTTATCCATAAATAGCATTCTCTCCAAATAGATTGTGTTCTGTTCACTAATGGAAAGGACAAAGAAATACCTGCAAATATAAAATTTGAAAAGCAAAAGAGTTTAAGTATTGGAAAATAAAATGAAACAAATCAGGCAAAGTAAATTATTTTGAATTGAGAAGTACTCTTCTACTAAAATACATTGAGCTATAATCCAAGGCAGAATATCTTGAGACACGCCCTCATTTTTACAGTGATCAGCTAGGAGCAGATAATAATGGATTTGAAGACAATCATACTCACAGGGATAGAGCTCTATTGACTACATGTATTCCAGAGGTACTGTGCTAGGGAATGTGGACATAGATAAAACTCGGAACTTTCAAGATCTTTCTGCAGCAGGTGTCAGTCTCCCCAGTCCACTCTCGAGGAGACTGAGATCATGGATATTCAATGACTTGTCTGAATTCACACAGCCAGTAAATATGTCAAAATGAACACTAAATAGAAATTGAATTATGATCTGGCAAACCTTAGGAATTGACTTAAATGACCCCAAAGCCATTAGCAAGAACTATTTTGTGTATATGCACAGACAACATCCATTTACAATCAGTAATATCACGTTATTTATTTTCCTAAAAAGTCTGCTTACCTAAAAAGTTCTGTGATTAATTTCAAACAAATTTTCCAGTCCAGGTATGGCTGTATGGCCTTTTATTCTACCTGCCGTAATATGATCAATCTCCAAACTATTGCTCTGGCGTCTAAAAATTGTAGCACTAATATGCATATTGCCAACAGAAAGTACAGAAACAGAGATCTAGGAATCAGAATGGACTAGGGAAGTCAGTTTTCCATCCCTCCAAGAGGATGTTTACTTCTCTTCACTGAAGCTCTTATAGTCACTGTTTAAACTCCCCTTGTAGCAAGAAATACACCGCCATCAGTGCATGAAGTATTCCTTCCATTTCCTAAGAAATATATTTTTTAAAAACAAAAAACAAAACCCCAAAATACCAATTCAAAGAGATACATGTACCCCAACATTCACAGCAACATTATTTACATTAGGCAAGATATGGAAGCAACCTAAGTGTCTATCAACAGATGAATTGATAAAGAAGCTACACACACACACACACACACACACACACACACACACACACAATGGAATATTACTCAGCCATAAAAAAGAATGAAATTTTGCGA
Organism: Balaenoptera ricei; assembly: GCF_028023285.1. NCBI lineage: Eukaryota > Metazoa > Chordata > Mammalia > Artiodactyla > Balaenopteridae > Balaenoptera > Balaenoptera ricei. Next base: position 26,738,405 of record NC_082640.1, read on the forward strand.
TTTGCAACAACATGGGTGGACTTGGAGGGCATTATGCTAAGTGAAATATGTCAGACAGAGAAAGATAAATACTGTATGATATCACTTATATGTGGAATCTAAAAAATACAACAAACTAGTGAATATAACAAAAAAGAAGCAGACTCATAGATATAAAGAACAAACTAGAGGTTACCAGTGGGGAGCGGGGAAGGGCAATATAGGGGTGGAGGAATTAAGAGGTACAAACTATTAGATATAAAATAAGCTACAAGGATATATAGTATAATATGGGGAATATAGCCAATATTTTATAATAACTATAAATGTAGTATAACATTTAAAAATTGTGAATCACTATATTGTACACCTGCAACTTATATAATATTACTGTACAGCAACTATACTTCAATTAAAAAACAATGCTACAAAACAGATCTACTGTATAACAGGGGACCATTGTAGATAACACTGTATAGTAAAATTAAAATTTGCTGATAGTAGAACTTAAATGTTCTCAACAAAATAAGGGATAAATATATGAAGTGATGGATGTGTTAATTAACCGGATGGTGGGAATCCCTTCATGTATACATATATCAAATCACTATGATGTACGCTATAAATATATTACAATTTTGTCACTTCTACCCCAATAAAGCTGAAAAAATAAAAATGCAAACAAATAGCTAAAAAAAAACCCCACACACAGTGGTTGTAACCATGTGCTTGGTGACCACAAGAGGTCGTCACGCAGGTGGCGGCAGCAACAGCACATGGGGGGCAGCATGGCAGTCCTGCTTCTGGCCTGTGGCTCTGTCTCTAGGGACTTACAGCCCGGAGGGCCAGGGCACAAGAGTTCATCTTGATGCTCACAGTGTACCCAGACTCAGTATAGGGACGCATCTACCATTAAACAGACACACACACACACACATACACACATACCCCTCAAGTAAGCAAATAACTTCTTAATGCTTGCTCTACAGAGGAGAAGTGAAATAAGTTAGCAAAGCAATTGAACAGATTATTAAAGACGGGGCTCAAAATAACCCGTCTTTGAGTCAAAGGCATACTTTTTCAGCTTGATTGTGCAGATAATCACCCCATGTCTGTGCTCTGCTTTGTTAGCGGAGATAGTTCCTGAAATTGACGTGCTTTTTGTTCATACACCAAAGAAGTAAAGGTCGCCCTGGCAAACACCTACTGCTTCTCCTGGAGTAAACCCTGTGCGCTGCCACTGCCTCAGGAGTGCCAGGACTGAACTGTCTACACCATCTGGAACCAATGGCCTCGCTTCCAGCTGAGTTCACTCAGCTCTTCATCTCATCTAAGTGGAGAAGCTGAGTGCCTCAGCGAGTGCTGCTTTGGATGGAGCAATAGGAGGTGTAATCTGTCCTTTGTGTATACACGAAATACTTTGGCCAAAGGCATTTCCCCTGTGCCCAGTGTAATCACTTCTCATCTTTTCCCAGCGGGGTTGCTTGAATTTTCAGGCTGTCCCTGGCCATCCCTCTCCTAGGAGATTACATTGCTATGGGGCTTCAGAATTTCTGAAATGCTTTGATCTTTCAGAATCCACGGCATGATACTAACTGGAAATCAATGTTGCCTGGATTAGTACAAAAGGAGCCACAACGGAATGGTGAACTGTCGAGAAGGAAACGCTGATTTCGATTCTCATGATTTTCCTCAACATTTTGAAACAGGGATACTTTCCTTATCTTGGACGTCCAGTCAGTATCGAGATGAGGAGGTGCTGCATCCATGGCCCTGCCTCCAGGTCCCTTGGTTCGAATCCAGTTCTGTGGCTTCAGGCCCGTCTTTTCTCTTCGTCCCTCGTTTGTCTCTTCTGTAATATGGGACAGTGTTAATTAATATCTATCTCATAGGGAGGCTCTGAAGACTAAAAAGGCATTTAAGGTAAACCATTCTGAACAATGACTGGTTGAAATAATAAGCACTCTACTGACGTTCATTAATATTAGGGAAGCTCATTTTTTTTTTGCTTTTTTGTTTTTTCATATGATGCTATTCTAGAAAGACTTCATCTGCACTGATTCCCAATATACATCCTTCAACTAAAAAAAGTAAGGGAGTGAGAAATCGAATTCTTTTTTAAACAGTCAGCTGTTTTACCTTTTTAAAATTTTTTAAGTCTCTCTACATCCAGTGACATAGGTGTTTTTAGTCCCATTTCTACATAAAGCAACTAAAGAATATGCAACTCATGAGGGATACTGTTTGCTGTATAAGGTTAAACACTATAAAAACACTATATAAAGGGAGCCATAATTCTGCAATTCCAGAGGAAAAAACTCAGAAGTTGTAATGTGTGCTTGTCAAAATTAAATTAAAAGAATATTACTGATCATCCATTTTACTACCAGAAGCACATTATATTTGCCCATTTTTAATAAAACAAATTCAATGAAATAAATACAAATTTAAAATTAAACTATTCAAAATAATTGACTTAAGAATCTTGTGACTTTCACCAGTGAAAATTTGGAGATTTTTAAAAAACACAGGTGTTTCCCATTTTAAAAAGGTAAAATTTAAGATCAGCAAAGGCAAAATAAGGCAAAAATAGTTCAGAGTCAAAAGTACTTTTTGCAAAGCCATTAAGTGACCCCCTAAAACATAGGCAGAATATCTCATTTAGGGCATTCCATTCTGTGAAGTATTCTTTTGGGATGCTGAAGTCTGAGCTGGTGAGAGGGATAAAGAGAAATTCTACACGTGGATAATTGGCCATTCAAACCATTGTGCCTTTAGGATAACATTAAGATTTTGAGTCATGATTATAAGTGGTTGTGAAATCTAAGGTGTTTCTTCCTGCCATCAGGATAAAACTTATTCTAATATCGTTTGAATAATTCATACAAGGTAACAGATTTGCTTGTTTTAGAAAGCATTAACAGAGATGCTATAATACTACTTTGGAATTAAGGGCATTATATTCTACATTCTGGGCATATATTAAATGCTCATATGATGGATTCATTTTTTCCCTCACATCTCATGCATGTTTGCATTTATTCATCCATTTAACGTAAGCTTAATGTTTCCAAGGAATTTTTGTTTTAAAATTGTTGTTTGAGTTTCAATCTGCTAATTTTACTTTGCTAATGCTTGATATTTATTTAACAATAGTAAATGTTACCTTTTAAATTGTGTGACTACTTGACAGGCAATGGACTGTATTTAGATTTCAGAGTTAATATTGCTTTGTTATTACTGTTTCATGATTCTACGCTATGCTTTGATGAGACCCACATGATTTGGGTCTAGGGACATGTCTCCTGCTTATTGTGGCTCTTCAGGAAATTTCATGTTTTATTTGCCAGCATCCATTTGTGCCGGCTCAGCTTCCGGGGGGACAGGTGGCTGATTGAAGTGGCAATTATCTGATGGCACCGCTGGTGGAGGTTGTGCACGTCTATTTTATGGCCACATCCAAATGCAGACACCAAGCGTGTGCCAAACAAAGTCTGACTGAAGACTTCATGAAGATCCAGAAATAAGCTTTTCAAAACTCTGATGCTTACAAATAAACAAATGGAATTCACACACCATGCATACATTTTGTACAGCATGCTTTACCAAAAAATGTGACACTTAAAAGATTTTTGGAACATTTTATCATGCTTTTAGAAAAAAACATTTTAATGTATTTAAAATGCATTTTATTCCTGGAATCACCAAGTATTGAGTACCTACTGGCTACCAGATCCTGTATTAGCAACTATGGAGCCACAGGTTAACTGGGGATGGTTCCTTCCTCCAAATCTGTCTCAATTTAGTGGAAGGGTATTAAGGAAAATCTAAAAACTAAAATCAAATTATTGCAAGAGAGCAAACATAAATAAAAGCTATGTGGCCAGTCAAATCAGAGATGTTATCCACGAGTGCAAATGTCTGCAGTGTTTTGAGCTCTGTGGTTGCCCTCATTCCCTGCCATCTGTATCGTGCTTAACACCACACCCTTCTAAGGCAGCACACTTATTTTATACAAGATCAAAAAATGCTTTGTTTTCAACAACTAATCCTAAGTAAACAGTATTGCCCATGATGTAAGGAAAGTACTCTAATTGTGCTTCCTTTGTAAAACAGCATCTGGGAATTTCCTGCCATATGTAAATTGATGACTATTACGAACACCAGAGTTTTTACTGGCATATTCCTGAGCTGCAGGTGGAGTAAAGCTCAAGAACCAGTCTATATGGGTTTTGACTCTAATATGTACGGTGAGTTGTGTGAGACCACCACAACTTTCTCCAGTACCTTCTAGTTCTAATCCCATAGACAAAACTAAGAGGGGCTATGAGGCTTGCATTTGATTCCCAAGTACTTGAGGTAATACCATGCAAAATAGTTCTTCAGTGTGTGGTTGGAGGCATTTATTCAAAGGGAGCATATTTGGGGAAAACTCTTAGGTTCTGGACAATGCTAGAAATATAGAGAAACTTCAAGGGGACGCCAGAGGGAAAAAGCCTGGCAGAAAAAAAAGGAAGAGAACAAAAAGATGCTTCAATATGGAGAGGCTGGTAGATTTTACTATTGAAAATAATTGTTCAGATGAAACAGATTTTTTATTTCCTTTTGTTTATTGAGAACTAAACCGAGCAACATGCTTAATTTTCAAGAAAGTATTACATTGGTTGGTGTAAAAATCTTTCAAAACTATGTTAACTATTAGTTCAAAACACTAACAAATTCTTTTCTTTTTTCACAAAATGTGTAAAGAACAGATAGCCATCTTTGTGGTAATTTGGTTCTGCCCTTGTTTGGAAGCAGATAGTTAAATATGCTTTTTTTAATAGTACTACCTGTCACATGACTCTTGTCTGAAGTTGGACTGGAGATTGAGAATATTGACAATCAATTACTCTGATGCTCTGATAAGAAAAATACTCAATTGTGATTCATGATTCCAACAGAGTTTCTAAAAAGAAGCCCATTTAAATACAAGCGTTATCAATTCATAACAAACAGGATGAGGCATGGAATTGGAGATGATATATATTAAATTATGTATTAGACATTATGTCCAAATTTCACATGATTTTATGTGCTGTGGCATTTAATCGGCTATGGAAAGCCTGCCAGTGTGACGATTTTCTCAATGAATCAACTACAAAATGAACAGTTAAATTGTTTCATTACTTTCTTGTCAAAACATGATAGTGGCTTTCTCTGCACAGTACAGATTTCTAAAACTCGTACTTGGTTCATTATAAAGATAGTTTAAAATAGGATGACTACAGAAATTTACATTTTAAAAATATGGTGTATGACTTGACTATTGAGTCACAAGTCAAGAAAAGGTCAGGACAATTAAAGATGGAATTTGCCACTGGAAACAGGAGCAAATGTTGGGCTTTTCCTCCAATCTCACAATTCAGTGACTGAATTTTAATTGGAGTTTCAGGGTTTCATCCATGGCCAGAACCAGCAGGCTATTCCAGGGAAGCCAGAGAATAGTATTTCCTTAGAGTAAAAGGGAAATTTAAAATGTAAAATTGATTTCTAATGAAAAAAAATAAGTTAAATTATGTATTAGACATTATGTCCAAATTTCACATGATTTTATGTGCTGTGGCATTTTTTGCTCACACGGAGAAAATTAAGAACTTAGTCAGACTTGTGTCATTTCTACTTGAAAAACAAGGCCCACTTTGATTTCAATGTCTGTTTTCTAGACATAATAACACAAGAGACATTTAAAGTGTTTTTAAGTATTGATATGTAAATAGATGAAGTAGAAACATAGATATGCTTTGCCCAGATTACTAAGGTTGTAATTGTATTAGAAGCTCATGATAAAAACTATTAAGGAATAAAAAAATGGAAATCTAAAAAATGCCATAGTTGAAATACCTAGAACTAGTATGGTGAATCTTTATTTTTGTGTAAAGTTCCCAGCTATCAAATAATCCTCTATGATAATCATATTAACAAATGTGAAGTCCATACTTTCTACATTTGTTCTATAAATGTAGAATAAGAAGGTGTTCTTGCCTTAAAAGAATGTATAAACTAATAGAAAAAAATCAAGATTAAAAGTTTAAAAGTTTTTAAAATTATAAGTTCTTAGTGAGTTTGCTAATGTCAATGTGTACTATTCTCAACACCTCTTCTTATGGACTATTTTCCTGGCTGCAGTCCATGAAAAATTATTGCTCAATTGAAATTAAACATGATTAACCATGTAATTTATTTGTTTATTCCATTTGCTTATTTATTTGAAAAATATATATTGAGCACTGAAAATGTGTCTTGCATTTGTTCTAGATTCTCTCATTGACTCCAAATGTCTTAATTGGGCTTCTACTATAAAAATGGTAAGACTATTTTTTACTATCTGTATCATTAACATATAAAATTTTGTAAACCTAATTAGTATATCAGTTTTGTTGTAATGTGCATATACATGTTTTATGTGCCCATCCATATTATGAAGGAGATCAACATACCTTAAAGAGCAATATTCAAATTGCAAATTCTAATACGGGATTACATGCGATTGCGGAATTAACATAAAGCCCAAAAGATAAACGCTTTTGAACCACAGTTCATTCTGAAAATATAGTATTGAAATATCTTGATCAACCAGAGTAAAGATAAGGACAACAAGATGTCTAAACACCAACAGAGCAAATTCAGTGGGAGCTGTTTTAGATTCAGTTTGAAACCTGTGACTTCAATGAAGCAGAAAAATTTGTCCTGAGAAACAGGAAGATGAATGGAATAATTGAATTGAAACATACTTTTTTTTTTCATTCTCTCTAATCATGTTCTTTCATTACAACTGAAATAAAATATGAAAATAAATTTCTTATGCAACATACAATAGAAGAGTATGTGTCTGTGACTGATATGTGAAAGAATGAAATTTCTGCATAAATGTGAAATAAAACCTAGAAGAAAAAAGCAGTAGCTATCATATTTACATGTAAGGAATGCTTTCCCAGTTCTTTACATAAAGTATCTTATCCAACAAGAAAAACCTATGTGATGTGTTTACATTCCTCTTCAACAGAAAAAAAGTCAGAATCGGTTAAGTATTTTGCATAAGGTCAAATAGCTAGTAAATCATAATGTCACGATTTAAACTCGAATATGATGGATCCGGCTACCTTGTCAGTGAAAACAGCCTGCAGCTTTGACTGCAGTGAAAACGTGCCCACTCACTTCTATTGAATGGTGGTGATGACTTTTCAGGCTACGCCTATCTGTGAGAGATTGCCGTCATTTAGTGACCAATAAAATTTAACAAAGAAATATTATAACATGATAAAATAATAACTGGTCTAGGTATTGGTAAGAATCATCCACGAATGGTAAAGTGAGCAGGTGAACCTTTGAGGAGTAATAAGATTTGTACTGTCTCAGAATATCTGACAACAGAACACTGAAACAGGGCGGATGAAATAGTGCGTTTCTGGTGCACGTCACTAACGAAATAATTGAAGTTAACGTTGCACGAATGCAATTGACAGCTTATGCCTCCAAGGATGATGCACTGAGCAAAACTCAGTACCATTTCTTTGGTGTTCCTGCCAAAAGTCTATATGTAAATTGAATCTAACCACGAGAAAACATCAGATAAACCCAAATTGAGGGACATGTTACAAATAAGTGCCTAATATCCTTGTAAAACATCAGTATATTGAAATATATAAACTTGGCAACTTTTCCAACTTAAGTGATGCATAAGAGACGTGACAACCGAATGAAACCAATCATCTTGGATTTTATTTGTTTATAAAGGACTTTACAGGGACAATTAGCCAAAGCTGGACTAGTCTGTCTATTAGTAGTATTACTGTATCAATGCTAATTTCCTGAATTTGATGATTATACTGTGGTTTTGAGAAAGAATCTCTTGTGTTCAGGTGATATATAGTGAATTATTTAGGGGAGAAGGATCATCATATATGCCACTTCCTCTTAGACAGTTCAGAAAAATAATATGCGCCCATATGTGTAGAGAGAGAAGGGGAAATGGATGAAGCATTTGTAGTAATATGTTAACATTTGGAGACTTGGAGTGAAAGGTGTTTGGAAATTCTTTGTACTGTTCTTAAAATGTTTCTATAAGTCTGAAATTAAATGTATATATTATAGTATTTAAGGTGTCATTGAATATAAATAACTAAAAATCATGACTGTCTGCAATTTGGTGAGAAATCATTGTTCTTAAAAATCATGCTGGTCAAGTTCAAGTGGAACAACTGACAGAAAAACTCAGTGTTATAAACCTAGTATGCCAATTGCGTTATAATCACTACTGATAAACATGTCTTAAGACCTTGCTAACCACTTCTACAAGGTTCATCCTTTCTTTCCTGAAATCTCAGGAGTGGGGGAACATATTAAAAGAAAGACTCATGATAATATATTACTACTAATAACAACACATTTTACTGACTTTGTACTAAAATAAGAGATGTGTCAAATGTTTTATATGTCATTTAATCTTCAAATGTCTCTAAGAGCAAGTACTACTACTATCCCCTTTGTATGGATAAGAAACTGAGTCTCAGAGATTTTGAACAATTTTCAAATCTACTTCGTAAACTGTGGTATGAGAAAGGAATCCAGCACTTCTATTCCCAAACTCACACTCACTGCTCCTGTAAATACTTCTGGTGAGAAGTTCATCCTGGTTCTTTCTCGCTTGAGATATACTTCTATTTTCTGAATGTTTAACTGCATCTTCTGATACAGTTACTGCTTAAATTAGTAGTATTAATTATTCCTTACATTTCCACACTGAGATTTTATTTCAAAATCTGACAAATCCTTTAGAGTACTGTGAAGCTTATAGTTTTTTTCCTCTTTATTTAACTGCAGCTAATTTTTACTTAAAAATTTTGTACAGCTCCTATCCATCTTTGTTCTAGTTTCTTTTAAACTCTATATATCAACCTTTCCATATTCCTGTCCCCCGCCCACCCCCCTCACCAAAAAGCCTGTTATTATTAAGAAATAGTGTAAAAATGTTACTGAGAGAAGAGCTATACAGAATTGGCCAAAGTTTATTCAGTCATTATTCATTTTTTTTCAAGTGTTTACCTCACCTTTTTTTGCAGTATAATTTTAAAAGCATAAAATGCACCCTTTTAAGGGTAGAGTTCAATGAGTATTTTAAAAAGCCTATTTTCTAGAGCAGTTTTAGCAGAAAAACCATACAGAAAACAAAATGAGTTCCCATATAATCTCCCCCATCCCTGACAAAGTCTCTCTGATTATTACATCTTGTATGAGTGCAGTGCCTTTGCTAAAACTGAGGAACCAATACTGATACTTTTTCATTGACCAAAGTCCATAAATAGTTAAGGTTCACTTTCCGTGTCGTAGAGTTGTAGGAGTTTTGACAAATGCCATATATCCACCTTTACAGCATCATACAGGATAGATTTACTCCCCTAAAGCAGCCTCTGTTTAGCCTACCCATCCCTCCTTCCCCCAGCCCCTGACGACCCCTGATCTTCATGGTTACGCCTTTCCAGATTGTCATATAGTTGGAATCCTACCACATGTGGATCTTCATACTGTATTCTTAGACTAGCAATGTGGATTTAAGGTTTTTCTGTGTCTTCTCATGGCTTGATAGCTCATTTATTTTATTACTGAATAATATTCCATTGCATAGATGTACCACACTCTGTTTATCCAACTACCCATTCACGAACATCTTATTTGCTTCCAATTTTTTGTGGATTATAAAGCTGTTATAAATGAATAAAGCTGTTTTCAGTTCCATTTATTTCTGCTGTAATTTTTCTTCATTTTCTTCTGCTTGTGTTGTATTTAGTTTGCTCTTCTATTTCTAGTTTCCTAAGGTAGATGCTTAGATTATTGAATTTTAGATCTTCTTTTCTAATATATGCACTCAATGCCATAAATTTCCTTCTAAGTTCTGCTTTTTTGCTGTATCCCATATATTTTCATAAGCTGTATTTTCAATTACATTTAATTCAGAACATTACAAATTTCTCTTGGGATTTCTTTGACCCATGTGTTATTTACAAGTGTGTTTTTTAATCTCCAAATGTTTTGGTATTTTCTAGCTATCTTTTTGTCATTGATTTCTAGTTTAATTCCACGTTGGTCTGAGAACATTCTTTGTATAATTAATACTCTTCTAATTTGTTAGGGCCTGTTTTATAGTCCAGTATCTGGTCTATTTTGGTACATGTTCCATGTGAGCTTTGGAAGAATATGTCATCTGCTATTGCTGGATGAAGTATTCTAACAATGTTGATTAGATCCAGTTGATTCATGGTGTTGTTGAGTTCAGCTATGTCCTCACTGATATGCTGGCTGCCGGAGTTGCCAATTACTGACAGAGGGGTATCGAGTTCTCCACCTAGGATAGTGGATTCCTGTATCGCTTCTTGCAGTTCAATCAGTTTTTGCCTCACGTATTTTGATGTCTCTCAAATGCACATACACATTAATGATTGTTATGTCTTCTTAGAGAACTGACTCCTTTATCATTATGTAATTCCCATCTTTATCCCTGATAACTTTCCTTGCTCTGAAATCTGCTTTTTCTGGACATCAGTTCATTTTTCCATTCATTCACTCATTGATTCATTCGCATATTTATTTAAATAGTTCTGTCCTGGGCACAGAGCCCATGGCCAGGCCTCCTTCACTGGACTTTTGATTGGCTAGGCCGGGCAGTAGTGGCTGAAACAAAGAGGAGCTGGATTTGAAATAGCTGAAAGTGACGTGTCGGTAGATTGGTAACGACAGAAATTATAATCACATGTCCTCAATTGCATAATTTAAGTGGAAAACTTTTACGGTGACACTATAAACGCTCATGTCCCCTCCCTGCCTCATGCTTTCAAAGGAATAAAAGAAGCTCAGAGCAGACCAACCTCCAAACTGTGGGCATAATCTGTAAGGAACAAGGGAAATACGAGAAAAATGCTGAATTTTCCAACATGTAAACTCCACATCGCAATCTACTTTATATTTCAATCAGAAAAAAACAAAGTAAAAATAATGTTGTTCTGGTTGTTTTGGTCATTGATAGTATGTATATATTAAATACACACAAAAAAACTTTTTAAAGGAGATTAGGAGCCACTTTAGAACCAAGAAAATGACTAGGGAACCAATGTCAGAATTGGTTTTATTTTTTAATTGAAATAATTACATTTGACATTAATGCATTATTTATAAAAATTTGGAGACATCTGAATAATTGCTAATGAGTAAGCACTTAATTAGGTAAAATACTTTATATAAGTAAAATATCTAAACGGTGGTGTGAGTGGTTCCCTTCTAAAGAAAATGCTAATCATCCTCAGTTTATGAATGTTAAGGGTTAATATCTGAAATTGAAGGGAAGCATTGACAGATTATTAAAAATTTAAATAAATGAGCTTTAAAAGAATAATTTTTCTTATAGTTTACATTTAATGATTCAAATCAACTGATGGAAACTCAATTGAAGTATTCATAGGATAATGTACTTAATGAGAAAAATAAATCATATTCTTTGATCATCCTGATGTCGTCATGAAAAAATAGGCCACTTTTGCTCTAAGACCTTTAACATGTCCTTGAATGATACTGAGAAGGTGTGTCTGCTCACCTCTCTACAGGAAGCCACCTGGTGACAAGGTCACTGTGCCAGGGATGAAAGTACGGAGAATGGAATTCCCTGATGTTAATATAATATAAATGACCCTGGAAGTTACTTAGTAGCCAAAAGCTTTATATAAATTTGAAATAAGGGTTCATTATATACTTGTTTGCAATGAGGAACCACTCGCTTTATCTTTGCAAATTTGACTCTAAATTACGAAGAGTTTAACCTGATGAAAGTAAGGCTCAGAAACACCTGGAATTTAAGAAGACAAGATTCTACGCATTGTCATCTGCAGAATAATTACTTGTATTACCAATGAATTTGCACACTTTAATTTTATGAGAGGATTTAATTATTTTCAGCTGTAGAAAAGCTTTTAAGAAGCTTTTTATTAAAAAATGATGAATATACGAACTGAAATGTTCACTCTAAAAATTCAAAGCACAAAACTTTAAAATTCATGTAATAATGCTGACATCCAAAGAAAAATGTAACACTATACATATTAAAAGTATAATAAAAATTGCATGATGAGATGAATCTATTCATAAAATTATAGTGCTCACTTACAATGCCCTCTTTAGGGAGTAAATTTATGTCACAGTATAAACCCCTCAGTTCTGAACCATTGCCCTGAAAATCTACCAGCAAAAATACATATTTTGGCTTTGGTAGGTTTCCTTGAAATTCTTCTGTTATGAAAATATTCTAAATGACACAAAGATGTAAAGGATAGCATACAGCTTAAAAGTGACACTTCAATAATAGTTTGTATAACATTTGTCCCACTTTTTGGAACTTCTTCTAAGGAAAGGCTTTAAACTGAGAGGGGACAAAACTATATCCATGAATATGTTTTTCAAAATCAGCTATATAAAAGAGTGAACTTCTATAAACAACCGAAATAAATAATAGTAGAAGAAAATTAGAAAAAATATAGTACATCCTCTGGAAGAAAAATGTTATGCTCTCATTCAAAATGATGGTTATGAAGAAATGTAGCATTGTGCAAATGTTTACACTATAACAATGATAGTTTTTAAAGAATACAGTTACATTTTGCCTTCAATTACAATTATGTAAAACTTAAATTCATAGGAGAAAGGCTGGAAGGAAATACACAAAATTATTAACCCAATTTTTGATAGAGTAGTAGAATTTTGATAATTTAAAAATTTTATTTTATCTAAAATATACATATATATAATATTATATAAACATTATTTCACATATATGCATATACACTATATTATATTACACATATATTTTATTCCATAGTCTAAATGATGCTATAATTCAGAGCTTGGTGGACACAGAATCCCCTTTCACTCAATCACACACAACATTTTCCTTTTGTGCCCCAATCTCCATGCCATTATTCAATCTTGTGTATGTTTTTATGTATCTGCTGATTTTCACAATGAATCTTTACTCTCTCTTGAGGGTAAGGTTTAGGTTTTACTCATTTTCTAGGGCACACTTCTGCAGGGCTTTGCACAAGATGAGTACTCAATAAATACTTGTTAAACAAATAAATTGTGTCAAAACCATACATTAATATAAAATATTTTGATCAAAGAACTACAATCCTCTTAGTGAACACCCAGCATGTACTACATTTAAATTATCATCAAGTTTCAATCTCAGGCCAGTTTGTTTAGAAATGAAAAAAATTAAACCAATAAATTGGAAAATGTGACCAATCCATGGTAACATAATATAAATCGTGGTTATTTGCCCTATGCAGAACCAGTGATGACATTTTTTAACAGAGCTGTAAGGAATTTTTAAATTTAAAAACCATGAGAAAAAATTTTCACCTAGAGAGTATGGAGGAAGAAAAATGATAAATATTTGTGTTTTCATGCTGAACTACAAATCCATCTTGAGTGCATGTTAGAAAATGTGTTCCTTACACATGACTTAAATTACATGAGTCTCACAGTATTCTGACAACGCAACCCTGAGACATTTTAAAGAATTAAGCAATATAGTCACAAGACGAAAACAAATATGCGTAGCTGCCTATGTAAGAAAGATGTTTCACATAAATGGAAACAGTTCTACAAGAACAGATATATTTATGTCTTCATAAATGTTCATATAGCCTTTGCCTTCCCCTCCCTCAGGACACACAATGTGAATTACACAAGTAGCATAAGAGCCCAATAAGCAAAGCCAACATTCTTCAGATCTGAGTGTCATTAATCATGAGTGATCTCGGGTCGGTGAATATCTGGCTTCCATAATAAGGGGGATAATACGTTTCACCACCAGACCATGGAGTTTCTAAAGAAAAATAACCTCTCTGAAGAATACACAGACTACAAGAACACATAATGGAGCAGATGATAAGCAAACTGGCAAAAAATTCTAGATGACAAGATTTGTTAATGTACAAAATGAAAACATATATGTGTGTGTATGTATATATATATATATATATATATATATTTTAATAACAGAGAATCATAAAAAATTTTGATAAGTTCGGCAAAGAGAAGATACTTAACTGGTATTTACCCTTGGTAGATCTCCCTGGGACGCAATACAAACTTTAACAGGTAATGCTCTAGGAACCATGCTGAGCAAATACCTCTCAAGATTAATATTTTCATTTGTATTACAATTGAAACGTTAATTTTATGGGATGGAGTGTTATTGGGCTAAGACACGTTTACCAAATTCTACACTACATTACATAATGTTACATTCAGTTAAGAGGATTTTAGTTGATGCCATTGACAGAGGTTAAGGCTCAATTAGGGACAACTCAGTAGGCACATTTAACCCCATGGTGCAGTGGAATCGCTGCTTTGGAATCAAAGCCTTAAGGCTGAATTGTGGTCATGTGACTCATTATATATCATCTTGGGCTTTTTGTTTTACTTTTAGTGACACGATTTTTCTTATGTTTAAAATAATGCAGCAGGGCTTCCCTGCTGGCGCAGTGGTTAAGAATCTGCCTGCCAATGCAGGGGACACGGGTTCGAGCCCTGGTCTGGGAAGATCCCACATGCCGCGGGGCAACTGGGCACGTGAGCCACAACTACTGAGCCTGCGCGTCTGGAGCCTGTGCTCCGCAACAAGAGAGGCCGCAACAGTGAGAGGCCAGCGCACCGCGATGAAGAGTGGCCCCCGCTCGCCGCAACTGGAGAAAGCCCGCACACAGAAACGAAGACCCAACACAACCAAAAATAAATAAATAAATTTTAAAAAAAAATTAAAAAAAAAATAATGCAGCAGAATTGATAAGGTTCAAAAGTACACAGCCTGCTATACGTTAAATCATATTTTATAATAAAAAAATTATGGGCTAATATTGTGAGTTTTACATAAAAATAGGTCTGCTGATAACAAAAACTTTAATTTAGGAAATTTAAAGTACATATAAAACAACTAAAGGAACAAACAACACATACGAAGTGCTAATATGATAATTAGGCTCTTGAGGATTGCAAAGGTCAAGAACACACTAGCTACAGCAGATCTGTGTGTTGGGAGGAGTTAGTATAAGGATGTAAAGATTTATAAAGAAACATAAGAAGACACTCTCATGGTCTCGACCTGGGGCATCGTCTGTCCACACACAGAGTAAAAGTGCAGCTGTAATGAAGCAGCTTACACAGGCTGCTCCTAGGGGTCAGTCTTTCCCTGTCTCTCCCTGTCCCTGACTGGTCTGCCCCACTGTGGAATGGCCAGCTCCTTCCTTTTTTGGTGCTCAGTCCTGAAGGTGGGTTAGTTACAGGCAGGGCTACCGTCCAAACACTCGCTGCCTCCTGCTTCTCCACCATGGTTTCTGACCCCACTCTATCCCATGGCAATTCCACTACGGGGTGCTCATCTGTGCGTTTCATGTGGACTCTCCTATGGAGAGCAGACCTGCTGGGGTTGATTGGTTTCAGCAGCTCTCTCCACTGTTTGACTGTGATCTCATAGCAGATCCACTGTGCACTGCTGGCCAGAGAGCCACAGTTGGCTTCAGTCTGGGTCCCTAGTCTAAAAACGCAGGGCAGAGATCTTCAAGCTTTGTCAGTCCACACATTGTCTTGCTGTCTCTGTCTGCATTACCCTATTCCAAAATAAACACAGCTCCGTTTTCTAAGTAGCTGAGTCCAAAAAACTTATTAAGTGTTTATGTCTTAACAACTTAGTGGCCATTGGAAAAAATAATACACGTAAGTTGAAAGATAAATAATAGTTTTATTTTATAGTTAAATGACTACCATTACTCAGTACTAGAAAATGTACACCTGTTGGGCATTGCACAATTTCTTAATCCTCATTTCTCGATTTGCATTGATTTTCACTGCACATGCTTTTTTCACAGCAAGCACCCAAACCTCTGCTTTGCAAAGATGTGACATTACTGAAAGTAATATAGTGTGATCTAATGTTGAAACCACTAATTATTGAAGCTAGTATTTTAGCAGTGTTTGACAGATGTCAAGTATCTCTGTGTTTCCTTCAAAAGTTTAAAATATACTGCGGTGCCCCCACGAGTCGGCTTGCTCCCCGGGGGCACCTTGATGCAGTTTCTGAACCGTGTTAACAAGAAAGATGGTAGTTTGCCTGATACAGAAGAACTTAAGGATGACTAAAGAAACATGGTATGTTTTTTCTCAGAAGGGATTAGTGTGCACAGCAGAAATGCAGTACATTAGGGATAGTTCACTCTAGTTGATTATGAAGTATGGGTAACAGTTATAATAAGAGTCGTGAGAAAAATTCATCATTGAGGAAGAGTCTTTGGAAGGGCTCAGTGTGAAGGATGGATAAAAGTTATGCTGAGATGAGGAAAGTAGAGACGTAAAGAGTCAAGGGAGCCAGTTAGTGCCATGACAGAGGAGTCACCACTGAATGTGGCTTTGGATAAGGCTGCTCTGTCAGAGATGTACATATGGGCTAATGCTGCGGAGATGCTAGTGGGATCCCCTCCTGTAATCTAGATCCAAGGGGATGAGGACTCTCCACCTTGTCTCCTGGGAACTTGCTCCATCATCATTCCCTTCCCTTCCTCTTCTGTAATTCTAACATTGCCCTCTCTAATCTCTTCCTTTCCATCAGCATAGCCATGAACCCGCTGAAATCTGACTTCTTCCTTATTACGCCTATAATTATGTCCACTCTTGTTCCGTATCCTCCATATGGCAAACCCAAATTCTCAAGTGAGACCAAATTCATTTGTCTCACTTTACCAATTCTCCACTTCCTATTCCTTCCCTTGTCTCTGGACACACTTCCTTCATCTCCTCTGCAGACGTCTCTACCTCTGTTATCTCTTTACAGGGAAATTCTCTCTGGAGCTTAGTGCAGCCCTCTTCTCACTCTGTAAATGTGGCCCGCCCTCACCTTAGGTTCTCCTCTTATTCACCAGACTTTTGCCCAGTCAGGCTCCCCCCACACCTCCCTGCAGTCACACTGAACCCGCTGCCACGCCTCAGCTTACCATGCTCTTTGATGCCTCTGTGCCTTTCCATGTGTATTCCCTCGTTCCCGAACTAGACACATAATCTGTAGAGCCGAATGCAAAATGAAAATGTGGGACCTCTTGGCCAAAAATGACTAAGAATTTCAAGATGATGACATCAGAACATTAAGCCAAGCAGGGGTCCTTTCTAAGTGTGGGCCCTGAGTGCATACGCAGGTCACTCTCCTTGCAGCTGGCTCTGCCTCATCATTTACTGACCCTTTAACGCTCATCTCAGCTGCCTCTCCTCCAGGAAACCTGCCTGACCACACGTCCCCACCATCTGAGTAATGCTCCACTCCTATGTACACCTTGACCCCGTTCTTCTTCTCTGTAGGTGCTGCTTTCCTCGCCTACCTTCCTGACTGAACTGTGATACTATGAATAGCAGGGATTGTGTATCTTTGTCTCTCCAGCACTTTGGACCATGCTTGGTAAAATTTAGTCCCCAGTGAATGTAAGTAATGCGGTGCAGGCAAAGAGTAGGAAGAAAAATGTACATAGGACCTAGATTTGGACAATGAGAAAGACAAAAAACAAATCCAAAGATATGATTCTCTGTGAACTGGATGACCGTTCAAGGAGGCAGAATGGAGAGGAAAATCACAAGTTGAGGGGAGTTGATATTGTAATCTAGAACTGGTTGAAAAATCCAACAAATCTGACCTCTATGTAAATGAACATTTTTGAAGTTGTTTTGAAGTTTACATACAAAATCCCAAATGAGGAACGGGAACATAAGCTTACATCTAGGTTAATCCTACAAAAAACCAAACTAAGGACAGCTTTTCAGATGTGTCCTATTAAGTACCTGCTGTTTGTCCTGTCTGTGGAGGGGATGCTGTGTGCTGAGGAGGAGGCTGTAATGTTGGAGAAAGATTCGTGAAGTCTTCTTCTTCCATAGATTTCCACCAGTTGCCCATCTCCTGCCATAGTGACCTTTCCAGATAAGACATCTTGTGGGGGAAGAGTGATAACTGGCATGCCAAGCCACATGGTGCCTCCACAGACCATTTTATATATTTACATGCACAGGATGCTACTGTGAAGCCAACAGAACAGCACAACCAGAGCCAGGATAATCTACACCACGCTCAGAGCATCGTAGTGATTTTCTTATTATTTGGTCTTAATGTAATTCCATAAAATACATGTCTCATAAAAACCTGTGTTTAAAAATATCTTGCTTTCGATCATCTGGCTATCAGATTGGCTGCAAGTGAGCTCTACATTTTTTAATAAAGGAGCATCCTGCTGGCAGTGGTACCACAGCAAGAGTCCAGAACACTATGCCAGCATCATCAGATTTCTCGGAGGCATAGTTTTACGTGAAAAATTTGTCTTTAGAAACTGTGGGGGGAAACAACCACAGGCAAATGAAAGATTAAATATTTTTAATGTGAGAACAGTTAAAAATTGTGTGCATTATTTGATGCTCTACGTAGGATTGTGAGTAGACTTAATTGTAGAAAATAGTCAAAGATCAAAATAAAGGAAGGAAGAGGAAGTATGTGACTATTGAAGGAGCACATTGGCCTTCTCTGGTTGGTCCTGAGATGGTGGCAAAAACATGATGGATGGCAGCCGTCGTCCCTGTCCTGGGAGTCCTGGAGTGATTTCTGCAGAGGTTGTGGGTCAGACTTCTGTTGTCATGTGTGTTCTGGCCATTGTTCATTTGCATATTCAGTCTCTCAATAATAATTGACTGTCAGGAAGATCTCATAAGCGGTTGTAGTTAAAATTGAGGTATCAGGATATACAATATAATAAATAGGAGAAAAAATGAAGAGCCTACTATCATTTTTGAGTGCTACTGTGTTACAAGAACTTCCTATGGCACTTATTTTTATATATTTGAAACTGAAAACAAGAAATTTATGTTATTGATCCCATATTGAGGTGGAGAAACAGACCCACAAGACTTGAACTTGTCCAAGAACAGGAGTAAGGTTTTTCAGTGTGTTGGTTTCACTTGTGGAAGAGGGCTTAAAATTACTTCTAATGCTACATCTGTGTATCATGCAATTATGAGAATATTGGCATGAATGTATGAGGTTGCTTTAATTACGAGTAACACATCAATAAGATGCTATCCACTAATCTACAGACCTTATTTGAATTTGTCAGTTATCCAACTGTTGTTCTTTTTTTGTTGTTACTCCAGGAGATGATCCCAGACCCCTGTTCCTATTTGTTGTTTGGGTCTTTAATCTCCTCCAGTCGGGGAGAGCTGATCAGCCTTCATTTGTGTTTCAGGACCTGGACACTTTGAAGTGTACTGGCCAGTTACATTCTAGAATGCCCCTCTGGTTAGGTTTGTCTGATGTTTCGTTTTGATTAAATTCAGGTTAGGCATGTTTTTACCAGAATATCACAGACTGTGTACCCTTCTCAGTGCCTCACATCATGAGGTATGGGCATTGATATCTCTTATTTCTTATAATGTTCACTTTGGTAACTTGGATAATGTACAACTTTAATTTCTCCCTTTGTTATTAAAAAGTATCTTGTGTAGTGACATTTTTAGAGCATGGAAATACTCTGTGTCTCTTCAGACTTTTGCCCACTAATTTTAGCATCTATGATCATCTTTGCTTGAAACAAATTTGATTGTGTGGTGTTTGTAAATGGTGATTTTCCATTTTCACATTCCTTCTCTATTTATATATTGGAATTATACTGTAAGGAAAAGTTTTCCCTTCTCTCCTATTTATTTATTTATTTATTTGATTATTTATATCAGGAGAGACTCATGGATAGTTGTTTTATTTTGTTAGTTATAATTCATCACTGTCATTAATTATTTTGTAGCTTAAATTGTCCTATATTATCCTCGCATTTATAAATATTTTGCTCTACATTTTTTATTACATGCCCTTTAGCACAACAATTTATGATTTTCTCAGATTTTTCCAATTTTATTGACCCAATAAAGTTTGATAGTAACAATTAAATAGATTTCTGTATGCATTTATGTGATACAGTTTAACAAAACCCATTGTTCTGTACCTGTAAAGGGGTGTAGTGAATGACTAACATGTACATAGTTCCTTTAGTTCAATGTTCTTACTCACTACCACCTCCTTTTGCACCTGTAAAAAATATTACCCATTCCTCCAAAAAAGCGGGCATTAAAGCACCAGACTATTCCACATAAAACTCATTTTAGCTGACTATTACACATAAAACGTATTCAGGTCAGCATTTATTCTAATTAATCAGAATTATAAAATCGGCAATATAGGAAAAATAAAATCTAGTTATACCAAAAAAACCCCACCTTTCATGCGCATTGTAACATTTATCAAGAGAAAATAGTCCTCATTATTCCTTTCAAGTTTATTGCCTTGAACACTGCTACGTCTGGCAATAATATGAGCCCTGCTTTGTTTCTATTTTCATTTGCTTATGTTAGGGAACTTCATTTTTCTATGCTGATGCAATTTCCCCCATCACTGTTATATTCCTCTGGTAATTTTAATAACAGGAAATATACACATCCACACTTGTGTCACCATCTGACTAAGAGCCCCTTATGTTTGTTTCTGACAAATTATTATCAGTTAATGTATATACAATTTATGGTAGTGATGAGAACGAACCTGGGAAGGATATGGTTTGAGGTTTATAAACTCGGCTAACGCTGGTCCTGACTAATAAATCAACATCTAATGCTCTGCTATCATGTACTAATTAATTCTTCCTTTCCTCCCTCATATTAATTTAGTGTCATTCCAAGTCTTTTGGGGAGAGTGCTTGCAGCTTTCATCAGGAACACTCTTATGCCTTGCCAGAGATTTTTTATTAATTGCAGTAAATGCAGTGATTTTGGACAACCAAATTTAGAAAAGAAAGATGAGTTTGGAAGACGGTTCTCCCCTTTGGCAAGTCTGATATTTCAGGATCTCAATAAATCTTTTTGAACCTAATAGAACTGGAAGTAATTTTTTCACATCTTTTTTAATACTCAGATAGTCTGGTAATCCAATTACAAGGACTCTTATATTCCAACATTCATATTAACATCAACTTCAAAATACAAAATAAAATAAATGCAACAAATTAGTTCAGTACTCCTAGTCATAATAAGCTATTTCACTCTGATGACAAAGACTATGTTTGCATGTAATTTATATTCACACATGGCCAAAAATATCCAAGTAAGCATTTAAAACTCTGGTAGCCAGTTGAATCTCCTGTGTACAGTTACAAGCATTTTTTTTTGGATATTTTAATTTTTTTCTGAGTTTAATGATTTGAAAACCATATGATAGAGTCTTTTTTAACAATATAGTCTAGTGAGGAATTAAATAGAAAGTCAAGACACCGTATACCTTGAATGGCTGATAACTATTATGTGATCTTAAATACCTCAGCCATTCATCATACTTCGCTATGTGTAAAATGTGAAAACAGATACTCTCCTCCAACTTTCTTCCATGTATGTTATAGAAGAACAGAAAAACTAAATGTTGTAAGGGAGGGAAGACCCAGCGAGTGGTAAATTCTGCCTCAGAGGCCTGTGTGGGTCTGCAGTAATGGAGTCTCTCTGAGTCCATGACCAAAGCCATATATAACTCAAGCTGTATATAACTCAAGACTAGGAGCTGGAGAGGGTGGGAGCAAGGCAAAGAAAAATTACTCCCATGATGAGGCATAGATTTCCCAATAACTGGAGTCAGAAACAGGACAGCCCTGGAATGTTCTGTCTTTCCAAACTAATGCTAGCTTTTGTGCATGTAGATTTTTCATTCTTTATTGAGCCTTTTCAAACAGTTCAACATTTTAGGAATGCACAAAAGTTTTTGGACATCATGGCATGCTTGGAAAGAACCCCTTACTTTAGTCTCTGTCAAGACCTGGAGTGAATGCAGGAGTTCCCAGGCCCTGCTGTTGCAGTGGGGAATGAATCAGAGGTCCTGCAGTCAGCCGTGACCTTGGGCCCAGGTGCTTTGGTGTGCGATTTGCAACCTGCCTAAGGCTGGCTCAGCTATGAAGCTCAAACTCAGGATGGTAAACTAGGATGGGAAAAAGGACTTGAAATAATGCTATGTAAACTATGCGATGAAAATAATATAGTTGTTTGGGGAAACTCTATTATTTTAACACCACGAAGGTAGCATTTAGCATACCATAAGAAGTAAAGCAGCTTCCAAAATGTGTTAAAAACATGAACAAGGGAAAAACACACCTACTCAGTAAATTGGGTTCAATGTGTGTAAGGTTCAAAGAAAGATAAACAGTTGTAAAATCTGTTGGTCAAGGGTTACCATGCCTGTTAAATGACAAACCGCCAAAGGTTACTATAGGCATAAGCTTTGCTAGAAACTGTTCTTTTAAAAACTAGATGCTCAAATAAATCAATTCTCTTAGGGACATTGAGAAAGGTGGGGGAAGAACATAAAGCACAGATCAATCTTTCCTTTAGGTTTTATTTAGACTGTTGGATATGAAAATATGTGAAACTGTTTCACCTTTTAGCTTCTACTTTATTAGTGAAATAGAACTTAAGAGTTCCCTTGATGTTATACAGGATTATATAAATTGGGTCCGTGTCATTATCTCTAAACCTATAGAATTTTGTACCTACTCAGCAACATTTTTATGTTCCTCTGAAATTCCTACAACTAAATAATATATCAAAACAATTCTCCTTGTTTCTTAAGGGAATTCTCTTCATATCTAAATTTATTAGGAAGGTGTTAATATTTCTAGCCCGTAGGTTATATTAAAAACAGAGACTACCAGGGGAAATTTTAGCTCAAAAGGTCTCATTCTCGTGTCTTTAAACTGCATTTAAGAAGGGACATGGGAGATACATTGTTAAAATTTCTAGCACATTTAATAAATCTTTTTATAGCACTTAGCACTAAATGTGATGGAGATATTTGTATTCCTGCTCTATCTTCTACAAGGGAGTAAGGGGCTTACACTTAGTTTCCTTGGTTTGTTATTTTTCTATCCCCCTACAGCAGCATTTCACAAAATATGTTCCTTGATGCTGACAGGTTTTAAGAATAATGAAAAGAATCGCTATCATTTAAGCAAAGGAAACCTGGGTTAAGAACATTTAAACAAATTTTTAAATTTAATATCCTATAACTCGTCAACAGTTGAGTAAGTTCTGATGCTAACCCTACATATTTTTGACTGCCTATTAAAATATTTTGCTATTGCCATAGTTAAGACACAACACTGCTTCATCCCACAAAGACCCTTTGTGCTTCACATTATTAGCTCCTCCATCCCAAACCCACGTAGACATTGCTTTGCAGTCTGTAAGTACAAAACAGTTTAGCCAGTTTCAGAATGTGATACTAATGGAATTATAACATATCTTCTTTTGTATCTGTCTTCTTTCAGTCATTAAAGTGTTTTTGATATACATGTTATTAATAAAAGTAAGACATTCACTTCTGTTGCTGCGTACTATTATACTTGTGAGGAGACCAAATTTGTGGATCTGTTCTGTTAGTGGGCATTGGAGTTGGCTTTAGTTTAGGCTGTTAAGTATAAAGCTACTATGTACCAGTCTTTGTTGACATAGTTTAATTTCTTTTTGGTAAATACTGAGGAATAGAATTATTGAGTCACTTGTTAAATATACGTTTAACTTTTGAGAAACTTCCAGATCATTTTTCATCCCCACCAGTGATGTATGAGATTTCCTGATCCACATCCTCCTCAGCACTTAGTGTTAACTGCTTTTTAATTTTAGCAATTTTATTGTGTGTGAATATTTTATTCCAGAAATTCTATTTTTCTTTGCAGAATTGACATTTGAAATGAAAATAAAACTTCGTTATTTTTACTTCTTTCTTAATACTTAGTCTTTCTCATTCATTGAAAATATGTTTTATTTATTAAAAATACATATAACTGCTGCTTTAAAATTTTTGTCTATTAGTTGAAACATCTCGTTCATCTCAGGATCAGACTCCATTGATTTTCTTCTGAGAATGTGTTCTATTTTCCTGATTCTTCATATGTCTATTAATCTTGGATTATACCCCAGGTATTATGAATATTAACTTAAGGAGATTCTGAATCCTGTAAGATTTCTCTGATGAATATTGTTTCATATGTCTTAGCAATTAATTTTCTTCGCTGAGTTTGAGCTGTAAACTGTATTCCTTAGGAGGCAGCTGGGTCTTAGCCCAGATAATTTGTCTTTAGCCGAGATGTTTTCAGTCCATCCTATACATGTGGTTTCAGGGGTCAGTCGGAGATGTGGGTAGAAATATTTGGGGGATTCTTCCCCTCTCTTCAGCTTTCAGTGTTTCCCAACCCCACTTTCCAGGTGTCTCTGGCCAGGAAGATGGTACATGCCACAGAGACTGAACTTGGCCCAAGGCTACAAGCAAAAGAATCTTGATAGCTCCCAGGCTCTAATCCTCTCAAAGTGTGCATTCCTCACCAGAGTCCTTCTGTTGCTGTTCACTCTTCAGGTAGTTGCTTTTCCTATTATGTCCAAGATTTTCAGTTGCATTTTGCAGAGGGTTATCTGGTAGAGACTTAGTTTGTCACATTTAGAAGCAAAATCCATCCATGTTGTAGCTTATATTTTCATGCTCCTGGCATGATTTAATAAACAGAATTTCTTAGTTTGAATGGAGACCAATGCATCTTTTTCTTTAAACTTCATAATTATTGCTTAATGTGTTATATTTACCTAACCCAGGCAATGGAAATTTCTTCCTATATTTTCCCAGGAAGAGTCAGCGTTTTTATTTATTTATTTATTTACTTATTTATTATTTTTGGCTGTGTTGGGTCTTCGTTTCTGTGCGAGGGCTTTCTCTAGTTGCGGCGAACGGGGGCCACTCTTCATCGCGGTGCGCGGGCCTCTCACTATCGCGGCCTCTCTTGTTGCGGAGCACAGGCTCCAGACGCGCAGGCTCAGTAGTTGTGGCTCACGTGCCCAGTTGCCCCGCGGCATGTGGGATCTTCCCAGACCAGGGCTCGAACCCGTGTCCCCTGCATTGGCAAGCAGATTCTCAACCACTGCGCCACCAGGGAAGCCCAAGAGTCAGTGTTTTAACTTTCTCATTCAGAACTACAATTAGCCAAATAGTATTTTACAAAGCTAAGCTTTTTATAGAAATATTAATAAATATGAAGTTTAAGTTTTACTTGGGAGATTATGTTTTTGTTTATTCTTTGTAACATATCTATTATTACTCTTTTTAGAAACAAAAATAAAAAAATCAGTTGTCATCAATTAATCAGTCTATAAGTGAAAGTACCAACTATGTTGGTCTGAGGAAATGACATCAACAAAAATATTTTATCAAACTAACTTTTCTCAGGCAACTAAATTAAGTTCCTCAAGTCAAGCATGTAATTAGAATTCTTTCCTCTCTGTTATATACACTTTACACATTAAGTATGCTTGAAATAATTTCTATTTTATGAATTAAAATAGAAGAGTAATCTTTAATCCTTTCCTTTTATGAATGAAGCTCTAACCATACAAAATTTAGCAACCAAGCTAGAATCTTTCATTGACTATATCTTAAATAAAAGATTAAGTCCACAATCCTAAGATATATTTTTGCAATACTCTATAGTCTGTATTACCTCTTTAATTACATTGTAAACAGAAAAAGATGAAGAGAGAAGAGTGAAAATAAACAGCTGAGAATAAACAGCTGAGACACAGAATAATCAAAAAGTTAGAGAGTAATAATAGATATGTTACGAAGAATAAACAAAAATATGATTTCCCAAGTAAAATTTAAACTTCATACTTATTAATATTTCTATAAAAAGCTTAGCTTTGTAAAATACTATTTTCCATAGCACTTAACATGTGTATGGTATGCACAGGTGGTATCCTTAGCATTACATGTATTCGATTTTAAGCTTTCTTAAAAGAAGTTCTCTTGTCTTACTCATCCTGCTATCCCCAACTGTAATATTTTTCAAAATGGTGTAAATTGTATTGTAAAAAGAATCTCATAGGTGGTCAAGATTAAAAACGTTATATAAAGACCCCTAGATATATATAGTACTTTGATAAAATAAACCAGGTAGTTTACACATGTCCATTATATCTGTTGAAATTTATCTTGACAATTAATTTTGATTAATATAAAAATTTCAAATTAGAGCATGTTTCAGTACTGAAACCACAATTTCAACAGTTGTCGATACCTGCACACTGTCATTGCTCATTGAATAGCATGACAAGTGGGATTAAGAAAATAAACCCAGTAAAATGTGGCTAAATATAGTTGAATAAGCAAGAAATGAATACGATGCCATCGACTAGAAACCTATTTGATATTGGACTGCATATGCATTTCCTCCTCTTCTCTTTCATTTGTATTTCTTTTTCCAATTTAATTTTTTAAAAAAGATGATATAATGGTTAATTTTTCATGTCAGCTTGACTGGGTCACAAGGTGCCCAGACACTTGGTCAAATATAATTCTGGGTTTGTCTGTTAACGTGAATGTGGATGAGATTAACATTTGAATCAGCAGACTGAGCAAAGCAGAGGGCCCTCTCCAATGTGGGGGGGGCCTCCTCAAATCAGTTGAAGACCTGAATAGAACAAAAAGGCAGACCCTTCCCTGGGTAAGATAGAATGCTATTGGCAGTCTTCAAACTGGGACACTGTCTTTTGAACCTACTTGGGACTCCAAGTGAAACAAGCCTTTTCTTGGGTCTGGAGCCTGAGGGCCTTCCTACTTGGAGCCACACCACCTGCTCTCCTGGATCTCCAGCTTGTTGACCATCCTGCAGATTCTGGGCCTCATCAGCCTCCATAATCACGTGAACCAATTCCATACAGTAAATCTCATCTGTATTATCAGCGATAACGAGAGACACTGCAGACCAACCCCGCCTGGCTGAGGAGCAGAACCTGAGCGCAGGGACCCAGCACGCAGGGACCCAGCACGCAGGACGGACCGGAAGTCGGGGACCGGAAGTCAGTCCGCTGCCTTTTCTGCTCGGGGTTTTGTGAAGGGCTTGCTGTTTGGCAGCGGTGCAGCCTGCGCCTCCAGCTGGGCCGGCGCCCCAGGGCAGCGGGCGGTGGGCGGGGCACGAAGGTGAAGGGAGCTCCCGGGTTGAGCAGGCTGCTTCGGGAAGAGGACTGATTTGTGCTCCCCGGATTTATAACCCTCAGTCATCGGGTCAGAAGCCGAAGCCCGCTAGTCCTCTCAGACCGCCGGCCGCCTGGCGTTTCTCAACATCTTCCTGTGGTTCCTTAGAACAGTTCAGGCCACGCGGCCACTTCGATTTGGTCAGATTTCATTTCGGGAAGAAACAGTGCAGCGTGTGGTAAAAGCTCAGGGTTTCCGGGGTGTCCGGCGCTCCAGCGTCTTCTGCAGGACGTCGTTCTTCTCAGCGCAAACACAAGTTCTGCGCGCAGCCCCGTGCGGACGCAGGAGAGAAGAGAAGGAGGAGAAGATGCTCTGACGATGCAGGAGTTGGTTTCAGGTAAGCTGGTTTCCAATTATGCCGGTTTTAAGATCCCTGATGCCACGAATGGTTTCCAAGGCCCGACTGAGGTTTCACAGGCCGAGCAACGCCTGGCCTCGCGTTGCCCCGGGGCCCCTTTGCAGCCAGACTTTCTTTTATTCGAGGAAAATGGGCTTGGCCAGGAGTTTAGTGGCAGGTTTTTCGTGACGGAAGAGAGGCTGCTGGCGGGGTTCGTCCCAGGAGCCCAACACCGTCAATGAACTGTTGAACAGTGGGCTGGCCTGACCTCCGAGCAGCTTGCGACCTGTCTTGGCCCATCACTAAGTTTGCCGGATGGGGACTGGTGGGCGGGCTGCACTTGGCTTCTATGGATGGACCTGCCGCCCTGCGGCTTCCTGGCCCCCGCGTGTGCTCCCTGGTCGTACATTCCATTGTGCCTCCAGAGCCTCAGCTCTCGCCAGATGCAGCCCGTCCTCCAGTCACAGGTCAGAACCCACTTTGCAGAGTGTA
Source organism: Balaenoptera ricei (assembly GCF_028023285.1). Classification (NCBI taxonomy): domain Eukaryota; kingdom Metazoa; phylum Chordata; class Mammalia; order Artiodactyla; family Balaenopteridae; genus Balaenoptera; species Balaenoptera ricei. Next base: position 26,766,415 of record NC_082640.1, read on the forward strand.
AGTCTGGAAAAAATGCCCTCCCCTCCCGCCAACCCCCTCCCTGCCAGGCCTCCCTCCTGGCTTGGGCAGGGTCCTCGGTTGCCAGATCCCACGGGAGGACGTCATTGCCTTGTGCATCAACCACAGGCTGGGGCACTGGACGGCCCCCTGGCTTTTTGTTGTATCGGAGGCACTGAGTGAAGATGGTCAGATATGTGTATATTCTGTTAAAAAATCGCTTGAAAAACTATGATGTTCCTTTGTCCTGGGTACCAGCCAGACACAGAAGGAACAACAGCTAAGTCAGGGGAGTTTGGGGATAAAGTCTTGTCATCCTTCTGCAAACAGTTTTCAGGGAAGACGAGTGTGGAGGCTGGCCAAGAGGGGAGGCTTCCCAGTGCTGAAAATGTGGTGTGTGGAGCCCCTGGCCAGGAGCTCCTGCCCAGCATCTGTCCAGAATCTGCTGTTGGAGAAAGAGGTTTGAAGATCAACTTAAGCAGTGGTTGTCTGAAAACTCAGGAGCATTTACAGATTCAACTTCCCTTCCCCTCGACCTTCCTCAGATTCTGGCCATCTCTGCCTTAGACTATTGGAACTGCGATGAAAACATTTGCAACTACTAGCCCTCAGGATGAAAGGACAGGAGCCACTGCAGCTGTCAGAGGCAGCAGGCACATCTCTGAAGCACTTGGAAAGGCTGATCCCAGGTTCAGGGGAAGTGGAAGTTGCCTCTGAGCTCCATGTCTCTGCACTGCTAGACATGGTGGACATTTGAGCTGCCTGACCTGAAAGAGGGAGGGTCTCTCCAGAGGTTTTGTTTTTATTAAAAATAATGTTATTCTCAGATACTTGACACACTGTTGGAAATATGCTTTTTATATCATGCAAATAAACCATTTGGATGTCAAAAGAAAAGGGACATTATATAACAATAAAGGGGTCAGTTCTTCAAGAAGACATAACAATCCATAATGTATATGCATTTACCAACAGAATATCAAAATAAAGGAAAAAACAGGTGAAAAAACTATAAGGAAAAATAGATAGATTTACTATTATAGCAGGGGATTTCAAGACACCTCGGTCAGTAATTGACAGATAAATCAGGCACAAAATCAGTAAGGATATAGTTTAACAGCACCATCAATCAGCTGGATTTCAAGAACATCAGATTACCCATTTTTTTTCAAGTTCACATGGAACAGTCACAAAGATAGACCATATTCTGTGGCATAAAACATACCTTAACAAATATAAAAGAATAGACATCATACAAAGTAGACTCTTATAGTGAGATTAAACTGGAAATTAATATCAGACAGATGGCTGGAAAATGTAGGATATTGGCGATCAAACAACACACTTCTAAAACACATGGGTCAAAGAAGAAGTCTCAAGAGAAATTAAAAATATTTTAAACCAAATAAATAAAAATTAAACTTTTTCAAAGTCAAATTGAAATTTGAATTTAAAAATAAAACATCAAAATTTGTGAGATGCAGCAAAAGCAATACTTACAAGAAAACTCACAGCATTGAATTCATGTATCAGAAAGAAGGTAGAGCTAAAATCCATAACATAATCTTCCCTTTACGAAACAAGAGAAAGAAGAGGAATACAAATTTAAAGAGTATAGAAGTAAAGAATTAAAATTAGAGCAGAAATGAATGAAATTGAAAACAGGAAAACAGAGAAAAATCAATGACATCAAAACCTGATTATTTGAAAAGATAATAAAATGGTAATCCACTAGCCAGGCTAAACAAGAAGAAAATGGGAGAAGATAAAAGTTACTAATATTGGAAATGAAATTAGGGCCATCACTAATGATCCTATGGACATTAAGGATAGTAAAAGAATATTATGAACAACTCTATGACCTAAAATTAGATAAATGAAATGTATTAATTCCTTGAAAGACACAATGTAATAAACTTCCCATGAAGAGATGTAGATAATCTGAATAGGGCCATATCTGTTAAAGAAATTGAATTAATAATAACCTTCCAAAATGAAAGCATCAGATCTAGATGGTTTCACTGGTGACTTCCACCAAACATTTAAAGAAAAAAATACCATTTCTCAACAATCTCTTTCAGAAAATAGAAGCAGAAGTAATAATTCCTACTCATTCTATGAGGCCAGCATTACCCTAACACCAAACCGGATGAACACATTACAGGAAAGGAAAACTACAATATGTCTTATAAATACAGAAGCAAAATTCTCAACATAATGTTAACAATATGAATCAAACACTGTAAAAATTACATACCACAACCAAATGGGATTTATCTCACGTATGCAAGGATGGCTCAAGATTTGAAAAATCAATTAATGTAATTCATCATATCAACAGGCTAAAGAGGAAAAATCATGTGATCATCTCAGTTGATGCAGAAAAAGCATTTGGCAAAATCCAACAGTTAATTCATCATAAAAACTCTTTGAAAACTAGGAATAAAAGAGAACTTCCTTGACTTGATAAAGAATATCTACAAAAAGTCTACAGCTAACATTATACATAATGGTGAGGAACTAGAGGCTTTTTGCCTAAGATGAAGGACAAAGCAAAGATGTCCCCTTTCATCACTCCTGTTCAAATCAAATTGGAAGTCTTAGCTAATGCAATAAAATGAGAAAAGGAAATAAAGGTACACTAATAGGATTGGAGAGTTAAAATTGTTCACAAATGACATGATTGTCTATGTTGAAAATCCAAAAAAATCAATCAAAATAACTAATGGAGGAGGAGCTTCAAGATGGCGAAAGAGTAAGACACGGAGATCACCTTCCTCCCCATAAATACGTCAGAAAGACATCTACATGTGGAACAACTCCTACAGAACACCTACGCTGAACGCTGGCAGAAGACCTCAGACCTCCCAAAAGGCAAGAAACTCCCCACATACCTGGGTAGGGCAAAAGAAAAAAGAAAAAACAGAGACAAAAGTATAGGGGTGGGTCCTGCACCAGTGGGAGGGAGCCGTGAAGGAGGAAAGGTTTCCACACACGAGGAAGCCCCTTCGTGGGTGGAGACTGCGGGTGGCGGAGGGGGGAGCTTCGGAGCCACGGAGGAGAGCGCAGCCACGGGGGTGCGGAGGGCAAAGTGGAGAGATTCCCGCACAGAGGATCGGTGCCAACCAGCACTCACCAGCCCGAGAGGCTTGTCTGCTCCCCCGCCGGGGCGGGTGGGGGCTGGGAGCTGAGGCTCGGGCTTCGGAGGTCGGATCCCAGGGAGAGGACTGGGGTTGGCTGCGTGAACACAGCCTGAAGGGGCTAGTGTGCCACAGCTAGCCGGGAGGGAGTCCGGGAAAAATTCTGGAGCTGCCTAAGAGGCAAGAGACTTTTTCTTGCCTCTTTGTTTCATGGTGCGCGAGGAGAGGGGCTTAAGAGCGCCGCTTAAAGGAGCTCCAGAGACGGGTGCGAGCCGCGGCTATCAGCGCGGACCTGATACGGGCATGAGACGCTAAGGCTGCTGCTGCCACCACCAAGAAGCCTTTGTGCAAGCACAGGTCACTATCCACACTGCCCCTCCTGGGAGCCAGTGCAGCCTGCCACTTCCAGGGTCCCGTGATCCAGGGACAACTTCCCCGGGAGAACGCACGGCGCGCCTCAGGCTGCTGCAACGTCACGCCGGCCTCTGCCGCTGCAGGCTCGGCCTGCATCCGTCCCCCTCCCTGCCCCTGGCCTGAGTGAGCCAGTGCCCCCGAAGCAGCTGCTCCTTTAACCCCGTCCTGTCTGAGTGAAGAACAGACGCCCTCAGGCGACCTACACTCAGAGGCGGGGCCAAATCCAAAGCTGAATCCCAGGAGCTGTGCGAACAAAGAAGAGAAAGGGAAATCTCTCCCAGCAGCCTCAGGAGCAGCGGATTAAATCTCCACAATCAACTTGATGTACCCTGCATCTGTGGAATACCTGAATAGACAATGAGTCATCCCAAGGAGGAGGTGGACTTCAGGAGCAACGATATATATATATATATATTTCCCTTTTTCTCTTTTTGTGAGTGTGTATGTGTATGCTTCTGTGTGTGATTTTGTCTGTATAGCTTTGCTTTTACCATTTGTCCTAGGGTTCTGTCTGTCCGTTTTTTTTTTTTAACATAAAAAGATTTTTTTCTTAATAATTATTTTTCATTTTAATAAATTTATTTTATTTTATTTTACTTTACTATTATTTTATTTTATCTTCTTTCTCCCTTTTATTCTGAGCCGTGTGAATGACAGGCGTTTGGTGCTCCAGCCAGGTTAGGGTTAGGGTTAGGGTTAGGCCAGGGCTGTGCCTCTGAGGTGGGAGAGCCAAGTTCAGGACACTGGTCCACAAGATACCTCCCAGCTCCACGTAATATCAAATGGTGAAAATCTCCCAGAGATCTCCATCTCAACACCAAGACCCAGCTCCACTCAATGACCAGCAAACTACAGTGCTGGACACCCTATGCCAAACAACAAGCAATACAGGAACACAACCCCATCCATTAGCAGAGAGGCTGACTAAAATCATAGTAAGGCCACAGACACCCCAAAACACACCACCAGATGTGGACCTGCCCACCAGAAAGATAAGATCCAGCCTCTTCCACCAGAACACAGGCACTAGTCCCCTCCACCAGGAAGCCTACACAACCCACTGATCCAACATTGGCCACTGGGGACAGACACCAAAAACAATGGGAACTATGAGCCTGCAGCCTGTGAAAAGGAGACCCCAAACACACTAAGTTAAGCAAAATGAGAAGACAGAGAAACACACAGCAGATGAAGGAGCAAGGCAAAAACCCACCAGACCTAACAAATGAAGAGGAAATAGGCAGTCAACCTGAAAAAGAATTCAGAATAATGATAGTAAAGATGATCTAAAATCTTGGAAATAGAATGGAGAAAATACAAGAAATGTTTAACAAGGACCTAGAAGAACTAAAGAGCAAAGAAACAGAGATGAACAACACAATAAATGAAATTAAAAATTTTCTAGAAGGGATCAATAGCAGAATAACTGAGGCAGAAGAACGGATAAGTGACCTGGAAGATAAAATAGTGGAAATAACTACTGCAGAGCAGAATAAAGAAAAAAGAATGAAAATAATTGAGGACAGTCTCAGAGACCTCTGGGACAACATTAAATGTACCAACATTCGAATTATAGGGGTCCCAGAAGAAGAAGAGAAAAAGAAAGGGACTCAGAAAATATTTGAAGAGATTGTAGTTGAAAAATTCCCTAATATGGGAAAGGAAATAGTTAATCAAGTCCAGGAAGCACAGAGAGTCCCATACAGGATAAATCCAAGGAGAAACACGCCAAGACACATATTAATCAAATTATCAAAAATTAAATACAAAGAACAAATATTAAAAGCAGCAAGGGAAAAACAACAATTAACACATAAGGGAATCCCCATAAGGTTAACAGCTGATCTTTCAGCAGAAACTCTGCAAGCCAGAAGGGAGTGGCAGGACATATTTAAAGTGATGAAAGGGAAAAACTGACCACCAAGATGAGTCTACCCAGCAAGGATCTCATTCAGATTTGACGGAGAAATTAAAAGCTTTACAGACAAGCAAAAGCTAAGAGAATTCAGCACCACCAAACCAGCTTTACAACAAATGCTAAAGGAACTTCTCTAGGCAGGAAACACAAGAGAAGGGAAACACCTACAATAATAAACCCAAAACAATTAAGAAAATGGTAATAGGAACATGCATGTCAATAATTACCTTAAATGTAAATGGATTAAATGCTCCAACCAAAGACACTGAGATTCACTGAGATCTTGAATGTGAGTATTCACACTTATTAGACTTCTGGAAATTTCTTAGCCATTCTCTCTCTGAAGATTTTCTCTCCTCCAGCCTGTCCTTCAGAAACTCCAATTCAAACTTTAGACTTCTTCCTCTGTTGTCTGTTCCTCTTAGTTGATCTGTCACATTTTCAACGTTTTGTCTCTTTTCTGCCATTTAAAAAAATTTCAGATATACATTGTATTTGTGTAATTATTTCTTCAACTAGTTCTAAACTCCTGTTATACCCATTGATTTTTTTTTCATTCATTTTGTTTTTCAGGTCTAGATTTTAGTCTTTAAATTGTTTTTTAAATGTTTTTCCTCTTGCTCTTTAATCTTATTTTTAATAACCTCTTTAGCTTGCTTTCTTGTGTCTTCGATTTTCTTTTTAACTGTAATCTCACCTTTCTTACAAGTTTATATGTTATATGTGAGAATACTCTGCAGAGGAGGTTGAAGGGCTATTCCTCCAAAAGAATTTGCATTTTCTTCTATGTGTACCATAAACCTAGGGCAACAATAAATTTCTTTAGGAGGCGTTTTGTTTTCCACATAGATGGTGTAAATTCAGAGCTTAATTTCATATGTTGGTTGGCTTGTCTTATGAATTCTAAGAGGTGATTTTATTTTTCCTCTAACTTGGGCCAAGGCCCTTTCCTGTTTTAATCTGTGGGGCAGGTTTGTCTCCAGAGCACCATTATACTGAGGTGTAGATTCTAGGGTACTCTTGGACTCTGTGCCTTGGTCATGCCCCTTCTTTGTCTTCAGTTTTCAAATCAAAACTCATTTCACCAGGTTTTATCAGATATCTAAGAGTGAAATGCAGATTCAATGTTTTGCTTTCTCTTGGATTCACATTTTTACATTTGTTTTCATTTTTCAGAATGCCTCACTTTCTTGACAACTGAGTAATGCAATGTGTGTGTATGTGTGTGTGTGTGTGTGTGTGTGTGTGTGTGTGAGTGTGCGTGTTTAAATTTTCTTCCAGCATTTTTAGTTGTCTTAAGTGGAATTATTTTGTTCAGGGTATCTGAAAGGTGTCCCTTCTCCTCTACTTTTTGTCACCTTGTCTCTTTTCCTGAGCTTCCCATTCAAACTGGCCTGTCTTTCTTGGCATGGATCAGTGCTTTGCATTATTTCCCTTTTCCCTCCATCAAAATGAACCTTCCTAGCTTTTCCAGATAAGACACATTAATATATACAATGAAATATGAGTAAAGATATCATTGTCATCATAAAAGAGAGAGCAGCCTAGATTAAAATCCTTGGGTTCAGTCATGTGCTTTTCAGGGCCCGTTCATCTCCACGGAACTCTCTTCCACCCTTGTCTTTATAAAACTAAGGTATGAGGATCATAAGAGAGAATAGGTATGAAACTGCTTCATTATATGCAATTCACCCTACAAATATAAGCTATTATATTTTTTCAACTAAAGATCTTGTAGACCCTAAAATGATATGAGCCAAAGCTGTAAATAATAGGGGCAATTTTAAGGAGTTATGTGAATTTGTGAGAAAACATTGGTTTTTCAAGGTCTTTTAGTCCCTCTCATAGTCAGTCTGTGGAATCTAAATGCCTTATTCTGCCTACTTATATGTGTATAGAGAACATGTTTTATACCATCAACACACCTGTCTTCCTGGGTATTTGTAAATGGCAGCAATGGAAATCTCCTTTATAATGCGGCTTCTTCATCATCAGAACTGAAACAGAATCATAAACTGTAGTTAATTTCATTCTCATAATTTTTATGTAAGCAGGACAGCTGCTCAGCATGATTTTTCCTGTTGCCTTTCAATTTATGGTACATATGATAAAACAAATTTGGAAGTAGAGGCCAAGAGGCTAGTGGATGAACTTTATGAAATTTAATTTAACCGTGTCAGGGGATGATATTTCACTGGAACATTTTAAGTCTCAAAGACATCCCCTTCAAGCCAGGTATGAGTTTCCCAACCTGGTTTATGATCAATATTTAAAATAAACTGTAAAAAAAATTATCTGAAAAGCTTGTGTGTAAATCCTCTTTATTTTCTTATAGGTAACATGTATTTGGGAAAAGGATAGATTCTGTTTTTATAAACCCATTACTTATGTTGCCCATTTTGATACTGAAGTTTAATTTTTCAAATAAAATATTCTACTGTTAAGAAATAGAATATTCAAATATACCAACATTAATATTTTGCAGAAAAACTAATCTCTTTTACTACTAGGTTGCATGTTAAAATATAAGGAAGTCTACAACCCAGAATACTGAAGCTAAAGAAACAGAGTCATTTGTTCAGGTGTATAAATGAAATTTCATCTAACAATGGAATTAATTATATTAGTTTCATATTTTGGTTTGACAAATTATAATTATAAATACATGACTTCCATTTCTTGTATCTGTAAATAGTGAATGAAAATGGGAAAGATGTAGTTGTTAGAGATCAGATTAGACCACTAATTCTTTTTCTTGAAGCATTTTCAGAAAACGGAGTTTACATCATTCATAGTGTTTAAAATGCCAAGGAACAGCCAAACTTCGATGTCAGCTGGCCTCTTAACACCTGGTTTTTAACCACATCTCTTTTTTTTTTTTTTTTCTGGTAGAATAATAAGCATTTTGAAATTCAGAAAGCTTCATTCCATGAATTTTAGTTGTGGGTAGATCTCAGAATACTGATGATAAAGTATGCCGAGAAATTACATTAACTTCAGGGTTCTGTGACTTATCTTCCCTTCCAAAAGAATTGCATCTTTAATTACTATTTGTTCAGAACACTTTAAACATTTTAGTAGTAGAGCAAGAAGGCCAATTGATAGGGAAAATATCTCAATCTATGTCCCATTTCCAGGAGACATAAGATCATCATTCAGATTTAAAGTGAGAAAACATTCTTTAACCAGGAGCCAACAGCAACATCTGTGCACAGCTAATCCTGAACCTGCACCAACTCTTTTCCATATTTTAGAGTGCGCACATTTCCTCTCATCTTGTTTTTCATTTCATAGACTTCTGCAGCCAAGCACAGTCAGAAGGACTACTTTGTAATCATTTTGATTTATCTATAAGCAGGATGTTTGGAAAATCCCTTAAGAACTCATCCTCATAGATTTGTAGCTCAATTAGGCGGATTCAATTAGTCTAGATAGACTGGCTGAAGAGCATATAAGCTCAAATCCCAAAAGATACTAGGATCTCATGCAGTTTATTATTTTAAAATGGCTCATTTCCTTACACTGATACATTTTCTTCAAAACATTTGGAAAGGAAATGACATATGTAAGGAATGCTATAACTACAGTTGATTTTTGCAGCCTCCAATTTTCTCTACATACTTTCTTTCAGGACCATGGGTGTAGTTTAATACACATTTAATATCATCGTTATTTGATGCCTAAAAGACTGAAACTCTTTTAACTCATTCTAGTCATATGACAAAGAGAGAAACTCAGGTGTCTGAACCCACTTTGCTTACCACCACCCCAAAGATTTCCAGGGTACATAAAAATAATGGGAAGTAATGAGTCCTTGAGAGCATGTCTGGTCCCAGACACAGTGGTGATTTTTATATGCTTTACTGAATATAATTCTCAACACTACCCTATGAGGAAGGTCCCAAAAGAAAAAAAGGCTGAGATATTTTTTAAAAAAATGAAAGTGGGAGAGAGAGAGAAGGCAAAGAGGAGTGGACAGCTATTATGTAGCATATCAAACAAGTCATCCAAGGTCACACGGCTAGTAGAATAGCCAGATATGTGGTTTGTCTGACAGCAAAACCTATACACGTTCTTACTATATCCTAGGGCCTGTGAAAGAGACTGATGAGATTACCTTTTGGAAACACAGCAAGAACTATTTCCCCACCCCCCTCGAAGTCAGAGGTGGTCATCCACCTGAGCTCTGGCCTGGGGAATGTTATTTCATGGTCAGGCCACCAAACCTTTCTCACGGAGTCCTCACCCTCTCTTTCCCTATCTGAAGGCTGAAGGAAGGACTCGGGGTCACAGGAGAGAGCAGCAGCACACAGTAGAGGGGTCTGGGTCTCTGGAACATCACAAAGGAGGCTGTCCTGGAGACACTGCCTGAAGAGCCACGTGAGCAGGAAGGAAACGTGTATTGGGCGAAGCTGCCGGGAGCGTCTGTTAGAGCAGTTGGCTCGTGTGGCCCTTGCAGACACACGTAGGTGGAACAGCTTCACACCTCCCCACCCCCTCTGGCCGTATTGCCACCCCAACAAACCCTACCAATGTGTGAGCCTCTCTTACAAAACAGTGCCTCCGTCCCTGAAGACTGAATCCTAAAAATGTCATACCGGGAGGCACGTCAAGGAAAGGCTATAGGGCTTTAGGCTTCAGCAAATCCTTCTGCCTACAGATGGGTCGATCCTGTGTGCATTCCATTACAATTTCTGTCAATGTTTTAAAAGACAAATACTAAGAAAAATAAGGTGACCAGTCTATTTTATCCTAAAAACTGTATTATGCGTGGACGCAAGCAGGATGTACCATCATTTATTATTAAATGTAAGGCTGTGAGAGAGAATAAACTCTTTCCCCACCTTCCCAAGTGCAGAAAAACATTTCTAATCTCTGTGGAAAAGCTAGAGAAACAGACGTCTCCAAAAAGAGTGCCAATGAAAACTTCACCTCCTCGTAGATTTCTGTAATTGCAGACCTTGAGTTGAGTTCCCAGTCCAATAAATTATAATACCCACAGCATGATAATGTCTCCTTGCTGCTGTCATGGTTATTAATACAGTTACTATTGAGAATTCTATTAGCTGCGTGCTTGACTAAAGATGTGAGTTTATCTTCACAACATCCCTGGAAGGCAGACAGGTGATGACTTTTATTAACACCATTTTAGTGATGGAGGAACCAGAAAAGAGAAATGCAAAGGCATTTCCTAGCATAATACAACAAATCTAAAGCAGATTGAAGTTTGGAACTCAAAGTATTTCAATTGTTAGTATATACTTAGGCAATGATTCACACTCATTGTACAACAGGGACTGAATCCCTGTTGTTGAGAAAGATTTTCTCCACGGTCAAAAGAGAAAGATCTTAATGGCCTTGGTGGTAGATTTTAAAGACTTTGTGACTTATTTATGATTGATTTATGTGTATAGGCATGTCCTAATAGGGCTGTTACTGTGAGGGAGAAGACGGATCAGCTTGACACAGATTTCCTACAAAGGACATTTCAATATTGATCTATTAAGGATAGATAGAAATGGAAATGTTCCCCGATCTTCACAGCATATCCTTGTGAGTTTATTTCTGTTTATTTCTGCACTGGAAAGACTTAGCATAGTAAGTTGGAATTGTTCAAGGCAAGGAAGCACTGCCGAAGGTACACTTAACGCTCACTGTCCCCTGACCCTGTGCTGTTTCAGAAGCTTGCTGTGCATATCATGTAAAAGTCATCCTCTTTAGTTAGCGATTCCTTCCCTGTCTTTTCTGATGCGTGCTCCTGCCATGTACAAACGTTTTAAACTGTAAGTGGATCACCCTATGTCTTCACCTACAAGCTCCTTGAAACTACTCTTGTCTTCACACAGTTAATTATGTTTATTCCATCCACTTGGAAAAACTTTGCCTTCCTGTTAACCTGTATGTCAGAGTCCCTTTTCATCCTTAAAATGCTTGCTTTGAAATACTTCAGCTTCTCTTGAATCCCAAAATTACCTTTGTGGAGGTCATTCACTTCCTCTCCTGCTTCTCATGGATTTATCAATGGCTTGTGAAGCCTTGGAACATAAAACCTGTCATGTTCAGTTTTTGTTTGTTCATTTTTATTGTCCATAAGAACTAGCATTGTGTTTTGTATGTGGCAAATGTTCAATAAGCACTTCTCTTGTTCAGCCAGTTTTTAATGTAGCTTCTTCAAATGCTTCTTACAGAGAAGAGGTAGAATTAGATTTGGAATGAGACATGAATTCTTTATAAGACACACGAGGGTAACAGGGTCTAGAAAAAACAGCATATATTTGGTGGCACTAGTCCCTTTGGACTAAGGAGTTTTGTTTGTTTGACTATTAATGCTTATTTATTTTATTTGATCCTCCTTTCATTATATGCATGTTAGAATTTCAAGTTTTCCAAACAAGTTGTTAACAAATCTGATGTTATTTTCTCTAGGTCTTTATGCTGTGTTCTCTAGCTGACTATTTAAAATTACATCCACTTACCAATAATGCCTGGGATTTTCCTGAAGAGTCCCTTTTAGAAAGGTTGAAAGATACATTCTTGCTCCTAGAGGTATAGTTACACTAAAAAATAGAGCAAAAATTTAAAAAATGATTACTAAGCTGAGCTCTCCTAAGGAAAAAATGTAAGCCATTAGGATTGGAAGAAAATGATCATTATAAGTTACTGGGGTTAGAAGAACTATCACTCCAAAAAGCATATTGTAAAAGTGGAGGTGAATTCAGGAGTTTTTCCAGTTTATTATGTATTCAGCATACCACTGCAGTGGATTATTGCCAAACCTTTACACTCTCAGGACATTTTATCCTTTGAAATTTACATAAAAGTACTCAAATCTCCATCCCACATTTGATGGAAAATTCAATTACCTCTCATATTTCCAAGAATTCTTTGGAAAGTTGGGGTGGGATGGGATAAGGTTGCTCTAATGGAGACCACGGTGTATCATGCATACTTATAATTCCCTTTATTCAGTATATTTACAGCTATTAGAAGTTCAGTGTAATCCATCCATATTCAAAATTACAAAAATTTATCAGAGAATGAAGAGATCACAGAAAAAAAGTTTGCTGTTGTTGTGTTGCATTCAAAAGACTCTACTGTAGTTAATATAAGCGAAAAAAAAAAATTAGTATAGGGAAAGGGTTTTTGATGGGATTTGGGAAATTTAAAAAGCCAATCCTTAAGTGTAGGGGCACCAGCCTACCTTATAAATCTTCACTTCAGGGTTTTGCCATTGCAATGGTAGTGCGGCCAAGAAATCTGTACCTATTGTTTTTCAGTGTAAATTCCAAATTCCTGGGAGGAACATAGATGGCCCAAATTAGAACAAGGGTCCTATTACTAGAAAGTCTATTTCTGTTTTCTAAGTAGGCTAAGTAGGAACAGAAAGGGCTACTCAAATTCTGCTTCTGTACAGTTAGAGTCTTTCTTGGAGAAAGTGAACTGCTGGGTCTTGAGAGCCACCAAAGGAGGTGTCGAATATAAAGATGATTAAGTTTGCTTCTTCATTTGGCAGATGAGAACCCTGGCTCTCTTGAGGATGAGTGGTGTATGCAAGGCCACGAGCCGGAGGCCGAGATTTAAGTGGAAGAGAGGTCTCCTAATTCCCATTCCTTTACTGCGTCTAACCCACCTGGAGATGAATTAGACAACTTCTATTACAAAATTAGAAGACTGAATAAAATATTAAATCATCAGGATTTTCAGGGGAAAGAGTTCTATTTCTTGAGCTTAAAATCTGAAAAGGTAATTCAAGTCCATATAACACAAAGGAAGTCCTTCTGTTTCCTTATCATATTTCTTGTCCTATACCACCACTGTGCATTAGAAGCCGTAGGGGTAAAAACTGTTAGTTAGAGGAATAAAAAGCATGACATAGTATAATTTTCTCAGCTGCCTAGACTTTAAACTATACCATCATACAGAGTTTAAGATCTTTTCCACTTATGTATTTAATCCGTTTCCCGGCCCTGATCCAACATGCACTCAAGTTTGAGACCCAGGGTCCCAGCCCACTTGCTCATAAAGTTGGGCCTCTAGACCAGCAGCATCAGCATCAGTGGAGAATTCATTAGAAATGCCATTTTTCAAGCACGTCCTGAGATCTACTGAGTCAGAAACCCTGGGGTGAGACCCAGTCACCTCTCTCTCACAGGCCTCCCTGCCTCCAGCCGATACTGCCTTTTTAAAAAACACCCCAGATAATTACTTCTTTATAGCCCCAGCTTTATTTATTTATTTATTTTTTAAGATTTATTTTATTGATTGATTGATTGCTATGTTGGGTCTTCGTTTCTGTGCGAGGGCTTTCTCTAGTTGTGGCGAGCGGGGGCCACTCTTCATCGCGGTGCGCGGGCCTCTCACTATTGTGGCCTCTCTTGTTGCGGAGCACAGGCTCCAGACGTGCAGGCTCAGCAGTTGTGGCTCACGGGCCTAGTTGCTCCGCGGCATGTGGGATCTTCCCAGACCAGGGCTCGAACCCGTGTCCCCTGCATTAGCAGGCAGATTCCCAACGACTGCGCCACCAGGGAAGCCCCCCAGCTTTATTTTTATTTGAGAAAACTAACAGAGTACATTCTGTATGCCCAGCACTGTTCTCAGCATTTTAGAAATATTAATCATTTAATCCTCGTGACAGCGCTATAACATAAAAGTGACATTGTCTCAGTTTTCCAGGGGAAGCTACCAAGGCCCAGAGAAGCGAGGTCACTGCTGCTATGAGTGGCAGCCCTAGCTCCACAGCAGGCAGGCAGCTGGCTCTCCAGCCCACGCTGTGGAGGGGACGCTGCCTAGAAGCACTGTGGGCATCTTTACTCTAAGCTCTCCTTCTTCTCAACTCACTCAGCTCTTAGACTGAACACGTTTTGTTATTCTTGCCACTCACCATCCATTCCCACTTCTTGGAGCAGGAATCTCCCAGTTGTTCCTTGGGAATACTTCCTCACTCTCTTGCTCTAGGACCGAGGGTGGCCACCAGCCAGCAGTATCACATCACCCGCACCTGTTAGAAATGCAGGATCTCAGGCCCTGCCTTCGATCTGCTGAATCTGGATCCACATTTTAATAAGCTCCTCAAGTGAATACAGAGCACATGAGAGCCCTTGAAACACCGGCCTACCATATTCTCACTAACATTCACAGGTGGTGTGGAGTCCGGCGGCAGGATCCAGATATGAGCACAAGTCTAAGGGAAACCAGTCAGCAGTGGTCCAGCCCCCGAGCCAGAGTGGTTGGTTCAGGATAAGAACATATGCAAGGCAAGGCCACAGGGCAGGTGAAACCTGAGACCTGTAGTTTTATGTGTGTTTTTTGAGGAGAGAAGTTCTCCGTTCCTCTGGACTAGCTGTCATAGAGATAGGAGACTGATGATACCAAAGTCCGCCGTATGGAGCCAGGAAGGGAGCCAAACTGGTGAAGTGGGTCAGAGACATGAACAGGTGTTAAACCCGGGTATGCCTGCAGTGGCTCTTCTCCCTAAACTTCTCATTTTGTGAGCCAAGGGCTGTCCTGTTCTCGCCCGACACAGTAAGTTCCTTGAGAGGGTAAGAGCTACCTTCCAACATTTTTGTAACTGCTAGGCACCTTGTATGGTACAGGATAATGAATACACAATCTGTGCTGATTAGGGAAGAATGGGTGTGAGAGCATTGATCGACAATGTTCTTAAGATGGTCAGAGGAGGGAGAGTATTTGTTCAACTAATAGTCAATGAAAACTATCTTCTGCCATAGACGAGGGTACATTGGTGGAGAACAGTCAGCCAAGATATATTTGCTGACATCAAAGACACAGTCTCATGGGGAAAATGGTAGTAATTTTAATTTTCAATACATGTAGGCTAATCCTTGTCTCAGTGCATTCGGGCTGCTGTAACAGAATGGACTAAGACACATTGATAAAAGACTTGCCCTGGGAACTGGGGGTGCTGATGGTCACACACTGGTGTCATTCATAACCAGGAGAGGGCAGATGGTGATGGCAAGGGTGTCATCCTCAGATAGGAGGGCCTTTGGAGGAGGACAGGGAGACCCCCATCTGCCAAGTGTCGTGTCTGTAGTGAATCTAAATCATGTCACAGTCTGACCCGTGTCACACCTGAACAGAACGTGTGACTACAGACTGCAGGGTTCAAAGCTGTAACCTGAGATTAGAAAAATACAATAGAACATGCAGGTCTAACAGAGTATATTATCAGACTACAAATGTATTTTCCCCGTTAAAATATAATCCTGGAATAAGTCACTGAATGAGTTTAACAACAGATTGAACATGACAGAAGAAAAATCAATACACTTAGCTATGGATCAATTTGTATTGCTCAATTGAGGAAAAATGAGAAAAATTAAATATATATAGTATGTAATTGCAAAATTACATGAGAAATAGGCAATTCATAGATAAAAGCTTTAACAGAAAAATGAAATAAAAATTTAAGAACGTGAGCAATAAATTCAGCTTTGTGAGTATTTATAAAATTGCACACCCAGTTTCCACAGTTAAGTTAAAGGGTTAGATGGGAAAAGATTGAAGTAGTTAGGTGTACACCCATGCTAACTAACACCAGGCTCCTGACTTCTAGGAAAGGGAACTCTTTACCAGCCTGCTAGCTGGGTAGGCTGTATTCTAACAAGATTGGCTTGAGTTGTGCGGTTACTTCTTTATGGTCATTAAACAGCCCAAGTCTTAGTTCCCATTGATACTGGAAATGTGTTGCCCCAAACTGCTTCATGTGACATGGGTAGGAAAGCCCGTTGAATGAAATGACCATGGACACCCAGAGTCCGAGACCATGACGTTGCCTTACCTTGACACAGGGACAAGCAGGTGTGAACTTGGCAACATTACTTCTCCATCCTGTTGGTCTGTCCTTGATGACAAATTCACATCTAAAGAGTGTTTTCATGCTTCTTCCCTCAGTAAGCTCTGCCAAATGAACCCAAAGGGAGCTAGTTCTAGGACATACTGAAGACAAGCGGTTCTGAGACACGTTCTCATGTGAATTAATAGCAAAAACTAAAGAAGGGAAGGAAAAAAAGAAACTTTCCTGGAGCCTTGCCTTCATTTATATCTTCGCATATTTTTCCTGAGGACTTCAATGTACTAGTGTTAGAAATACAAACAAAGATTGATGAATTCCGTGGGGTGAATACTGGAAGTAATAGCATTTGCCACTGTGAAGTGGTATCAGATTTCTTCCCCACAGGAGCTCTGCGAGAGAGAACACTGGTGCCCTGGCAACGAGTCAGTTCAGCGTGCGGCTCTGCTAGCACGACCCTAATGAGAGCCCAGACTCCAGTTTTGGTTTGGGATTCACTGACAGTTTGAGTGTGGGCTCAGTCTCTCTGCTACTACTGGAATGTGAGTTGCATGCTGAATTAATTAGCAAAAAAGAGCTTTGAGCCTATTTTGGCTATTTCTAGTTCTCTCCATTCATTTTATTTTCATTGGCATATTTTATTTTCATATCTTAATCCAAAGCTCATTTGCATATGATTTATTTGCATACTGAGATCATTTTGAGGAATAAAAGACTTGTAAAACACTAGGAATAAGTTACTCCAAGTAATCCTTGATTAAGGTGTGTCCTTTAGAATCGGACAGAATTCCCGCATTTTAATTCTTACATCCCATCTGGCTAGCTTTCCCTTGCTTACAGCTCATCTTTTGCCTCTCTGCAAACATGAAGAACACTTTCTATTTCTTGCTGTAAGTTAATGCTATTTATATTTTAGAAATTCCACATCCCTTCACAAGTCACTTGAGACCCAGTGGCGAGAATGAATTACCCTCAGCTGTCTGTCTCTCTCCTGACAGGTTGGCCTGGAAAGCAGCTCGCCTGGAGCAGAATTCATTGTTATTTCACTATCTGAGAGCTAGCAAAAGACAGTTTTACAAATTTGTAACATAAAGCATGAAAGGAAATTCAACAGAAACTGATTTTTCCCTTTTTTAAAAATCCTTGACTTTGACCAAATTAGTAGGGATTGACATATTTGAACTGCTTAGTGTACATACCGTTGTATTCCCTTGAAATGCACTCTTATAATCATTGCTCTAGGGAGAAATATATTAAGGGTTATTGGCAAACACGTTTCCCCTGATTTCTTTTTATCCTAAAATAAAAAGATGAATTAAGACGTAGCACATATATTAGCATCAAGTATTTAGTATAGCTCTCACCTTGCAAGCTCAAGTAGTGATTGGTACCCCATAGTGACCAATTACAATACTTGGGCTGAAATTGTACAATTTTAAATTAGTAGAATGACTAAACTGAGGAATTAAAACAGCAAAAAAATGTTTAATTTCTAGACTAATGAAATAACAGGAAGATATCTGAAGTGAATATTAGTATATGTTATCTGTAGTAAATGTTACCAATTAATATGGAAATCCATGTTCTTTTATTCATCCTAGAAATAAATCTGCTATGTTCTGATTATCTCTATAATAATTATGCAACTCATGATACAGTGTTAATCCAAGAAATCGATACAGCATCTCTTCACGATTTCCTTGTTCCTTGAGTAAGCCAAAGGCAAACAAGTGAACAGTTGAGATGCTCAGAGTTGCCCAAGTGCCCTGGGGAATGTCAAAGGTAAACAGATTTCCCTACCATTAGCCCTCAAAATCCTCCATTTACATTGAATGTTCATGTTTAAGGAGAGGGAATTTCCAACCCCGGTAATAACATTTGAATCAATAGAAACTGCAATCTTGCCTCTATTTGAATTTTTAAAATTAACTTTTATCACAGTGCTTTCCCCAGTTAATAATGGTAGTAATGGAATAATTTCAATAATAATGAATATTTATCTAGCTCATTGGAATGTGCCAAATGTCTATGAAGCACTTTTTTTTCATTACTTAATTCTCACAACAACTACTTGAGGTTGGCAGCTCCACTGTACAGGCAAAAAGAGATATGGAGGTTTGAGTGAGTAAATGGTGAATCTGGGATCCAAATGAAGACATCCTTAACCCGGTGCCTGAAGTCTTAGACACCGAATGCTTTCGTTAATCATCAGTTTCATAGTAATAAATAGTAATTTAATTAAAAGATTTTTGTTTAAGTTCTCCTTTTAAGTGCTTAATGTAACAAGTTTCTTAGTAATCACTTGTAGCCTAGAACTTGGATCTCATCCTAGAGCCAAATTTACCTTCTACTAAAGCAAGTCCTGTTGATTTCATTGTATAGTTTTTCTCTAATACATTCTTTTCTCTCACTCTCCATCCTTACAGCACAGGTCAACCTACAAACATTTCTTACTGTATTACAAAAAAAACGTCTAAGTGATATCCAGGGCCACTGGGCAGCACACTTCACAATCTATTCTCTATTCCATAGTCAGAGGCAGCTTTTTAGAACACAAGGATGATATTAAATACCCAATCAGAACAGTCCATTGATGTCCCATTGATCTTAGGATAATACCACAACACTTAAAATGGCTTGGTTTTGTGTGGTCAGCCCTCTGAGGAACAAGCAGCCTTCTTCACACCTCACCCCCGAAGGTCCAGCCCCGCTGCCCTTTTTCTCAGCCCCTGGTGCCCACACTGCTTTGACTGACCTCCAACGTATGTATGTGCTCTTCCTCCTACCTAAATTGCTTCTCCTCTTCCACCGCTAACCCCTACTCACTCCCAGATATCAGCTAAATTGTAATTTTCCCCACAAAGCTTTCCCTAACCTCCCTGAATACTACAAACTCCCCATGATAATCTGGTATAATTCCATGTCTCTCTTACTAGCATTTTTCTCAGATATGTAAAATCTGCCCCTGCACTGTGTGCCCCATGAGGGCATATACAGAATACACACAACGGAGAAAATATTAGCATCAAGAATATGTAAATACTTCAAACTAATACAAAAAGCACAAAAATATAATAGAAAAGTAGGCCAAAGATATGTAGTGACATTTCACAAAAAGTAAAACCCAGATAGGCAATAAAAATATAAAGAATTTTCAATATCAGTGGTGGTTAGGAACATAAAGCCAACACCACAATGAGATCTCATTCATTTGGCATCTAATTTCATCTGAAAATAACAGGAGGGTATGGATAAACAGGATATTTTATATATTGCTATCGGGAGTAAATTTGTACATACGGTATGGAACAAAATGTGCCATTTCTATTTAAGTACAATATTTGTATTCCATACGAAACAGCAATTCCATTCCTGGTAATATTTTTAATAAAAACCACCTCACATGTTAAGAGAAGAAATTTGCAAGACTATTCATAGATGCAAGTAGCAAAATTTCTGAAAATCCTTTGATAGGATAGTGGATTAAAAGGTGATTTTTTTTTTTTTTAAACAGGGAACAATTAGTAAAACAATTTTGGTCAATCCATACTGTAGAATACTATGTAACCATTAAAAAATGGTTATACCTAGATTTATGCATATGATAGATACACATGTATGTCTACATATATAGATGTAGGTGTAGACATAAACATAGGTATAGATTTTTCTATTATGGATATTGATTAGATGTAAGAAAGGAGGTCAGATTAAAATAAATACATATGTAGATATATATTATGTACATGGTATATATATGAAATATATGTAAGGCTATAGAACATAATGTAATAGTTCTTTCTATTTTAACAAAACCTAATCTTCTTTAAAGTAATTAATGCCTAGTAATAAATGAATTTAGATTCATTTTAGTGTGTCTGAATTTCCTAACTCTATTACATCTCATTTGCCTGAAACATCTTTTAAATCAATTTGATCTCTCCAGAATTTAGCTAACCCAGAAATTTGTTAAATCTATACTTGCTTTCTTATATGCTTCATTTCTTTTAAAATTTAGGGCATTAGTTTTTGCTTGATATTAAATAATTATATCCTCCAGCTTATAAAATATTAAATTATGGCTATATTTAAATTAAAAATGACTAAGCAAACATTTTTGGATATCTGAGTTTTAGTCCTAGATGTAGCTCCATAAATCTGGATATGAGACGTTTCAAGCAAGACCACTGCTTAAGAATTATCTTGGATTTACTGATAATACATTTACATGTTAAAATCTCATTTTTTGTACATATAATTTCTACTGCTTTTTCCTGGGTCCCTTTCTACCTTTCAACTATAATTTTGGTTAGACATTATTTCCATATTATGTTCTCCAGGAATTTTAAAATGTCTATTCTTACATACAGTGAATAAACCAGGAAGATCATCTACAGAAACAAGAAAAATGAATGTGTATATTTTCTTAATACAGACTATAATTTAGAAATATAATATTAGGGGAAAATTTGCCAAGAATAATTCACTATTTAAACTTTGGTTTAAATATTCCAAACCAATATCTTGAATCATTTTTTCTCACTAGTCTCTTCAGAGTAAAACCTATCCCGAAATTTTGGGGCAGGGAACTTATTATAAGACCTCAAAAGGTTTTGGGCAGTAAATATTATTTACAAAGCAAGTGTTTTGATGAGTTAAACGTTTCAGAGTCAGAAACACATGGACTGACTTTCCCTACAATTCAAAAGAATATAAAATTCAAGGAAGAATGATCTGCTAAAACTTCTTTTGTTTTGCCAAATTCAGAGTGTTCGAAAATCACTTAAAATATTTATTGGACCCAGTTGAGCACTACTTAGGTATTCTTTATATATAGATGTCTATGTATCTATATCTGTGTCTATATTTATATCTAAACATGTAAGGATGACTAAGAAGAATGTTGTCAGTTCTCAGATATATTGTTGCTATCATGGGTCCATTCTTTCCTATTTGTTTCAATGCTTTGGTTTTCCCTTATTGATTCAATGCAAATCATTTGATGACCCAATATTGCATGCTTAAATTAATTTAAAAGGATTAAATAATGGACTGCAACTTACAATATTTTTATGCTTATTTATTATTTTCTTAAATAACCAAGGTAGTCATAAATCAAAAATGATAGAAAATTCTTGAATTCCACATCTCTTTGAAGTCTTTATCAGTATTTTTTGATTATTTTGACAAGTTTGCCTTTTGACATATCTGATAATTGACATATTATAATCAAATTACACAATATATAGCTATAATATAATTCAATTTTATCATGGAGATTGAAAATCACTTAAAAGACAATGTCATTTTTAGAAGACTTGTTATGATAATCCTGACCATTGGTATGAAAAAAAAAGTGCTATCCTATCATGACATACTAAGCTGTTTACAAAATTAAACTGTCTACAGAAAAGTAAGCAAGATAACATAAATTTAAAGTATCTGAGATAGAAGGAATTTTAAAATTTAGGGAAAAGTATAAACTAAGATACAGTATCAAACAGCATTCCCTAGTCTACTAAATATGTTCCATGAGGCAGTACCCGTGCAGGTGCATCACACACACACACACACACACACACACACACACACACGGACACGGACACTTTCTGAGACAAGGAAGCTTGGAAAATACTGCAAACTCTACTTTTCAGCCTTTTAAAGGCTCTGAAAACTCCGGAAGTAAAAATAAAAAGCCAGAAGACCCAGACTTGATATTCAACTCCATTTCATCCACAGTTTCCCAAACTTGGTACACATCAGAGAATCTTTTCTTGATCAATACCTAAAGTTATACCCCAGAATTAGATTTTTGTCAACCTGCTGTGGTAAATAGAGCCAGAGAATCCTATGGATATTAATTAATTGACTCTGTACTTTGTAGCAGCTAGCATAAAAAAGGAGATCTGATTGATTAAATATTTTCTGGTGTCAATATGTAAAAAGGGAACTATAGGAAAGTAAAGTTTTATAAAATAGGAGCTATGTCACTGTGGTTTCATGCCATAGCTCCTAAAAGGGGTTGGGGCCTGTTGAAACATTGCCTCTCTGAATATTTAGACTTGAATGAGTACTATAAGGTAAAAACATAGGGTTAGGTTATTGCAGTCAGTTATTTTACCAATAACATAGTCAATTTAACTTACAGAATATTTTTCTTGTTTCTTTGCCTTAGTGAACAAGCAGTACATGCTCATTCATAATGTGCAAAAATGCATAAAACTACAAGAAATAGAGTGAAACTATCTTAAATTTTATCACATAGATGGATATGTGAATGCATCATTGAAGGTGGTCTGTATGCATGTAAATATATGATGTCATTGACCAATGCTTTGCATTCGAATGCTTCCAGACATTTCTCTGTACACATTTACATAGAAAGATATATAGATATTATCCATCTAGGCAGTATGATATTTATGTATATAATCATGTGTGTATCTATGTGTGTGTGTATACATACACACATGCATTGATATATATACATAAAATTATGCACAATATTATATTACACAATGGATTTTTAATATACTCTTTTAAATTCAACTGAAACCATGGCACTGCCACGTATTCATACTCTATTTCCCTAAGCAAATTACTCTCCTAAACTCCAAAATTACTTGTTAACACCTTCCACACTTTTTTTCAACTATCTCCCAACAAAAACAAACTCAACAGATGATCTCATCCTCAATTTCACAGAAAAGAAAACATAAATGCATCTGCCAGTAAACCTCACTGCTTTCTTTGAACTCTACAAAATGCTTGCATTGGTGTCCATGCTTCCCTCTTTCTTTTTTGTATGAAAGCGGTAGGTGAGCACTTTGATGTCTAAATCAGAGCCCTCTCCCTGAATCTCACTTTCCCCCACTCTTTTTTGCACTACACCCTGTCTCCTGAACTTTTCAGTTATACTGTTAAAAAGCAAACTCAAGAAGCAATACTACCTTTAAAAAAGTTGAATTCCCCTTAACCCACAGCATCTCCAGATAGTATTCTTTGTCTTCTCTCATTTCCAGAGTCAAATTCCTTGAAAGTTTTATCTATTCTGTTTCCACTTCCTCTCTTTCCAATTGCCTGAATCTACCCCAATCAGGCCTATTGAGAATTTTTTTGAAAAGGGCGGAGGGAGGTGAGGTGCTTTTTTAACCAGCCCTTTCAGCACTATTCAGAACAGTCTCTTGTTTTATAGTTTCTTTTAAACAATTCTCGTGCTCAGCATCTGTAATTTCACACTCTCCTGATGGCATCCTACTGCAGGTTCCTATTTATATCCCTTTCTGGCTCCTCACCATCCTCCTGACTCAGAATGAAGAAGTCTTTAAGACCATCCAAGCCCTCCTCTTCTGTCTCCCTGCATGCTCCCCCCAAACAAACAGTTCTTTCCAGTCTCTGGTTTCAATTACCCCCAGCATGCCCACACTCCCTGCCCTGACTTCTCTTCTGGGGGCCATCTCACAGATCACAATGCTCACTTGACATCTCCACTCGGATGTCTCAGAGGCTCCTCAAAAGCAACACGATCAAAATAGAATTTATGAAAATCCCCACTAAACTGCTTGTCTCCCGTTGTTCCTTATATTTACTGAAATGTTCCCATCTCCCCCAGGCCTCCCCTTTGCCTTCAGCACTCATGTCCACTCAACCAGTAAGGTCCGTTGACTCTTCCCCTTAAATAATTACAGGTTTGTTTTAAAAAACATAAATAAATAAATAAAATCTCTTTTTCTTAGCACATAAGGTTAGAAGGCAAATTGAAAAATAGGTGTAAGTCTGTAGAGAAATGTTATCAATTGTCCACTTGTCTGGCTTGCCAAGGAAAACTATTTCAAGTTTCTTTTTTAAATTTCTTAATGGGTCTCTAAAATCTAAGGGAAAATATATGATGTCTGTGAAATATATTAATTATCAGATGTTTCAGCTCTCAGCAGATTCCTTTTCTATTTAGTCCCTTCACCATTCTATGAAGCAGCCATTGTGAGTGGAAGGTACAATACACTCTTATGTACTGAGTGTATTGGCACAGTACAGCTCTTACACCATGAGGTTGTCATGCTAAGGAATGATAATTTTCCATCACAGTAGCCATTTCTCTCAAAAAATTCCAATTAATGTTATGGCCAATGTAAATCTTGCCTAAATAGATGAAAAATAGTTCTGTAGAAATCATTGTTTTAAAATGTTTTTGTTGATAATATCATGTTTTATAATTGTCTTCATTTGAAGTTTTTTGAGCAATATAATTACGGACAGTATTTCATAACCAGTCATGTGCCATGACAGCAACTGTGTCATATTGAAATGAGTTTAAACAAAATTAATAGGAATATGATTACATGAAATTTGAAAAGTATTCCTATCTACCATAACACGCTCATTTTCAAGTAATAATAGTTGTCTCAAAATTGTGTATTTTCACACAGAATCCATCTTAGTTTCCAAAACACTTTTGAGAACTCAGTAAAAATACTTGCAGTAAATTATAGCCCAGTTAAATCTGTGAAAACATTCATAAAAGGTCACAAGTCTGCATATCAAGCAGCACAGACTTGATGAGGGCAGAGGTTGCATCTATCTTCTTTATGACTGTACTGGATGCCTCCAACAGTGCTTTGCCCATAGTAGTCCTCAATAAACACTTGCTAAATGACTATATACGTAGGAAAGGGTATGATGTCCACATGTCTGTATGGACTGAACATTAAAGCTCTAATGGCATATTTCACTTTCCTCTGCAGATATCACACATCTTTAATTCTAGAAATAATCTGCTAGGAGAGTAGCCTCACCTAAATAATAAGCTTATTTGATGATTTCTTTTTAAAAATAAAATATTACTAAATTTGAAAATTAGGTTTGAATAATGTCTAGGGTAGTGGTTCTTAAACTTTAGCATCATCAGAATCAACTAGAGATACTGTTAAAACATTGGGTGGTGGACCATGCATCACACAATTTCTGATTCTGTGATAGGAACTGAGAATTTGAATTTCTAACAAATGTCCAGGTGATACTGATGCTGCTGGTCCAGGAAGCACACCTTGACAACCACTGATCCAGGGCATTTTCATTTACTTAGGATTCAGTATCGTATTTAATATATGAAGAAGGATATGAGAAGGAGCAGCAGCAACAAAATAAACTCATTTCCATTTCTTTTGCATTTTATGTGCATTACAGCCAGCACTCAAATAAGTGAAAAATAAGTTGTGTAAAATAGAAGAAACAAAACTTCAAAAGTTAAGGTTTTTGGATTTTGAAAAGGAGCATCATGGTTTCTTTACTGTATATGTTAAGTACTGAGACCACACTTTTTTATTAGCATTTTGTGGTAGTGCATGAAATAACATCAATAGATATTTGATTTTTCTCAGTATATATAAACTATCAATTATCTTTCAAAAACAAACAGCTAGGACTTTCAGTCTGAACAGGATGACATAGACTTGTTTCACCTTGCTTCTTCCCACTAAGTACAACTATAATTCCTGGAAATTATGCAAGAAGCAACTGAAAGGGAACTCTGAAAGGTGGTAAGAGGAAGTTGAACTAACGTGGAACCCCAGGGCTGAAGGAATAACACGGTAGCATCGGATTAACCAATTCTACCAAAATGACACACCAAAAGCTCTGAAAATTAAACTGTCATTGGAACCACAACACACAAAAGTAGGTCAGTACCAGTGTAATAAATCTAAATAGGGTAATCAACGGCTAAAATAAAATATTTAAATAGGACATGGAAGCTCCTAACATAAGACAATGTCCAGAGTACAATGAAAAATAACCCATCATGCCAAAAACCCAAGAACCAAGAAAACCACAACTTAAATGAGAAAGACAAGCAACTGATTCCAGCATCAAGATAAATCAGATGTTGGTATTACCTGACAATGATTTTAAAGCAGTCATCATAAAATGCTTAGATAATCAATTACTAATTTTCTTGAAACAGGTGGAAAAGAGAATTTCAGCAAAGAAATAGAAACTGAAAAATTAACTAAATGGAAATTATGGAACCAGAAGTTACAATAACAGCAAAAATACCAAAACCAAAACCAAAACAAACAACAAAAAAGAAAACGTTGCTGGGTAGGCTTGATAGTAGAGTGGAGATGACAGAGGGTAGGAGCGAAGAACTTGAGCAATGATCAAGAGAATTTGCCCGAGTTGAACAACAAAGGAAATAGACTGAAAAAGAAAAAAAGGAACAGAGACTCAGAGACCTACAGGACACTAGCAAAAGATCCAATGATTGTATTATTACAGAAAGAGAGTAGGACTGAAAGATTATTCAATGAAATAATGGCTGAAATGTATGTAAAACTATAAAACTTTTAGAACAAATAAATAGTAAAAAATTTTCGGGATTGAGGAGGGTTAGGCAAAGAGTTCTTACAATTGACACCAAAAGCATGGTCCTCAAAGGAAGAATTAATAAATTGGACTTAAAAATTAAAAACCATTCCTCCATGAAAGCCCATGTGAAGAGGATCAAAAGACAAGATACAGCCTGGGAGAAAGTGTTTGCAAGCCACATCTGAAAAAAGACTGGTAACTAGAGTATATAAAGAACTCTCAAAATTCAACAGTAAAGAAAGAATCCAGTTCAAAAAATGGGCAAAAGACACAAAGAGACATTTCACTGATAAAGGTATATAGATGGCAAATAAACACATGAAAATATTTTTGATGTCATTCTCCATTAGGAATATGCCAATTAAGACCACCATGAGAGGTCACTCACTATACACCTATGAGAACAGCTAAAACAAACAAAAATAGTGACAATACCAAAGGTTGGTGAGGAAGTACGGAAATTGGATCACTCCCACGTTGCTGGTGGCAATGTGAAATGCCACAACCACTCTAAAATCATTTGGCAATTTCGTATAAGCCTAAACATGCAATTAACATAAAACCCAGTAAACACAGGCATTTATCCCAGAGAAATGAAAACTTACTTTCATTGGTAAAACAGTATACAAAAGTGAAGAGCAATTTTCTTTGTAACAGCCAAGTAACTGGAAATGACTCAGATGTATTTAATCAAATGGATGGTTAAATAGTCTACAACTGGGGTCCCCAAACCCCCCACCCCCCCACTCCCCACCCCCCCCCACTCCCCACCCCCTACCCCCCCCCCCTCCGGGCCACACAGCAGGAGGTAAGTGAGGGAGTGAAGCTTCATCTGCCACTCCCCCATCGCTCCCCATTGCTCGCATTACCGCCTGAACCATCCCCCCACCAGTCCGTCCATGGAAAAATTGTCTTCCACAAAACCAGTCCCTGGTGCCAAAAAGGTTGGAGACTGCTGGTCTACAACACACATTCCACGGAGTATTTACTCAGCACTACAAAGTAATGAGCTATTGATATATGGAACAACTTGATGACTCCCCAGGAAGTTATGGTGAGTTAGTGGAGAAAGTCAATCCCACAATGTTACATACACATTATTCCATTTACGTAACAGTTTTGAAATAACAAAATTTGGGAAATGAACAGATTAGTGGTTGCCAAGGGTTAAGGATGGGGGGGAGGTATAGTTACCACAGGGCAATATGATGGATCCTTGTGTTCAGTTCTTGACTGTGGTGGAGGACATACAAAGCTATACATGGGATAAAATTGTCACACACACACAAGTACAGATAAAATGTGGATAATCTGAATAAGATGGACGGGTTGTATTAATGTCAAGACCCTGGCTGTAATATTGCACTGTAATTTTACAAAATGTTAACAATGAGGAAAGTATTTCTTACAACTGCATGTGAATCTACACTCATCTCAGTAAAACATCGCAATTTAAAAGTACAAGCAACACAACAGATGAGGCAACGCTTTTTCAAGAGGCGTATCTGGATAAAAGTCCATTGTTCTGAACCCAAGGAGTCCACAGTGGGTGGAAACAGATGTGTGCCCAACATCAGCCCATAGACACAAAACTTATCCTGAAGTCTTAGAACTTGGTTCAAGAGCTATTCAATCACCCTTCCCACCTCCCTCGGCTTGCTTCACACATTGTTCTAATTAGAGAGCCATTTCCTCTGCACAGCTGTTTTCAATTTGAACAAACCACAGTGACGTTCAGAGAGACAACACGGCCCTTCTCATCTTCAGTGAAGACCTCTCCCCGAAGCCATATGAGTTAAATCTTTGGGGCAGTTTTTATGAATGCATTGAAAAAGACAAAAGGCCTCCAGGAAACAGATAACATGTTGTTCTAGAAAAAAAAAAAATCTATTCTGTAAACTAAGTAGTAAGCCACTCTTTATACATGTTCCTTCCCTTAAATTAAAACTTAGGAATGACAAGTACAAAATGAGCAAAAACATGCTGACCTGAACTTTGAACAGGACGAATCAATTTTATAAAATATGTAAAATGCAAGTTTTATTCTTGCCTTAATTTCTCTCATTATGGCAACTTCTCTGTTATAAAAATGTTTATGGGTTGGTTCTGATGATAAAAGTAGGATAGTATGTGTTCATTTTAAAAGTTGAGAGAAGCAAAAGGAGTATAGGGAAGGAAACCAGCCCCAGTCAGTCCTACCACACGAAATTAACCTCGATTATTGTTTTGTTTTAATTCCTTCAGGCATTTACTCCTGTGTGGGTGTGTGTGTATTTAACTGAGTTACAACTACATGCAGATCTTAAGGTCCCTCTCAATGCACTTTTACAGGCATGTACATCCTGGATCCATAACCCTGATCCTGATCCGGGACACTCCTCGGCTTCCAACCGGCTTCCTACCCTACTTCCCAACAGTAACTCCCAACTCAAGGTAACCTCTATCCCGATCTCTAGACGAAAGAATGATCTTGCCTGTTTTGGAATTTCATAGAAATGGAATGTGTGCCTTTGTGTCTGACTACAATGTCTCAACATGAGGTTAGTCAGGCTTGCCCTGTTGCAAGCCACAGTGGTTTGTGGGGTGTTCTCCTGTGTTAATATTCAAAGGTTCATGTATCCCTCTCCTGAGATGAGTATGGAGGTTGATCTCACTGTGGGGCTTTTGTGAACAGGGCTGCTTTTGGCAGACAAAATGTATCCCATCTATTGCATATGTATCTGGGAGTAAAATGAATGAACCGGAAGGGGATATATGTTCAGTTTTAGTTGATAACTGCTAATTTTTGAGAGTTCCAATGCTTCCCATTCTTGTTGACACTGTGTGTCCTTTTAATTTTAGTCAGTGGTGATAACATAATTGTAAACCAAAATAACAACATAGTGAATCTAGAATTTTGTATCTTGTGCATTACGTCATGATCATTCACACAGATTTGTTCCTTATCCTCATGAAATGCTTAGTTTTGACTTTTGGTTATTATCATCTCTGATAGCTTGATTAGCTATAAGAGCAAAAGCAAAAACATCTTATAGAAAGGGCTCACAAAAATGTCTAAAGTAATCACATATTATGGGATTTTAAAGTTACTTTTAATATCACAGACAGTATGTTTGGGGGGGGTAGGGTGTGCATCTTCATGTATTTATGTATTCTGTAAGGAAGTACATTTTATCAAAACAATTACCATGATTTGGTGGGCCTAAACTTACAAAACAGTTTTCAAAACAATGATATTTTGAATATGATTCATATGATATGATGTATAAGGTATGTTAAATATAACATAAACTTGGTGTAGAACACATTTTAAATAATTTTTAACTGGTTTTTGTTTTTTTTTTCCTCTAGTTTTATGTGAACATCTATGATTGAGAATAGAATTAGTATTCTACCATGAAATTAATAAAAATAATTTAAAATATCTTCATGTAAAACCTTCCAGAAACTAAAATTTAATTACCAATATGCTATATTAAGAACCCTATTTATACCATTTTAATTACATATGCAACACTGTATTGTTATTGTTTTATTTCTCTTCTTCTTCCTGCCTTTATTTTTTTCTAGCTTAGAGATTTCTCCTTTTTTTTCCTTTTTGTGGTTTTGTTTTTGTACACATAGCACATTTTCTCTGCTGCTAAATAGTTCTTATATATTAAAGAGAATGCAAAGGGAGCTTTACAAAGATTGTCTCTAATCTACAAGGATATGCTTCTTCAAATCTTCCTCTTGGGGAAAGGTATAGATATAAACACACATTTTTATTAAGCTGCAAATTTCAAAACTCTCTGATTCAATTATGTACTCTGAGCAGGGGAGTAACCCTGAGCAATAAATACTGAAGTTTACTAATTCATGCTAGATTTCTACTTGTAACGAAGGGTTAGGTGATTACCTTTAAAGCCTTCAATGGTCTGGGACCTATTTGGAATGTGTATTTCATACCTTCTCTGTAGTTATGACTGAGTGAATTGGATCTCAGGTTCTGTTGCTGACACTGGGCATTGCAGAATTTGTCACAGTCGCTTGCTTTCCTTTTGATATTCACTTAATTTAGAGATGAGGCCAAATCTACGTTTTCACTTGTCTGGGGATATTGCAAAAAGCACCACTGTATTTTATTCCAGAAGAGTCTTCTTGTTAATAACCTCTTATGGCTGGTAAAATTGCTCATCGTCTATGTGCCTTATGAAATACTTCTGAATTATGTCAACCCATCACTTCTCCACTTCTCTTTTGGATGCCCCCCTCCCTGCCCCACCTCTCATCATTCCCTCCCCAGTAAAGACAGACTGCAGTAAAAAAAGAAAACAAACTGTAGCTTTTAAAGGTGAAAATGCAGTCAATCATTTTGCATCCTGGAGATTTTGTAAATGCTTTTTTTAGGAATTCAATTGTTTGGTACCTCTAAGATCAATCAAATAGAATATTTTAGTCTGAATGAAAAGAAACATTTTAGTCAGTCATCCCGATATTTTGTCTACAAGATACCCAAAATAAAACTTCAAATAATGTCTTAAGGTGCAGAAAACATATTTTATGTGTTCTCACGTATACAACTCCCAAGGAAACTGAGACAAGAAAAATAAGCAGAATTAGGTCAGTTTCTCTCAGGCACATGGTGCTATAGTGTAACAAGCTTTGTGGGCTCTCAGACACTTGGCTAAGATGGTATTTCCATAGCTGTTAAGATGAATATTCATAATATATCAAACTCAAAATACCCACTACTGAGTGAGTCATCCTCTCCCCCAAACCCGTTTTCCCTTGGATTATTTCCATTTCTGTCAAGGCGTTTCCTGTGGAGCAGACCCTTGGCTGGCAGCGGCAGCTGGCGTGCACTCACCCCTGACA
The DNA here is from genome assembly GCF_028023285.1 of Balaenoptera ricei. Taxonomy (NCBI): domain Eukaryota; kingdom Metazoa; phylum Chordata; class Mammalia; order Artiodactyla; family Balaenopteridae; genus Balaenoptera; species Balaenoptera ricei. Next base: position 26,797,916 of record NC_082640.1, read on the forward strand.
GGGCCCGAAGCTTGTAGGAATGGACTCCCCCATAGTCCAGCAGAAAGTTGAGGGCATTATTCCGTGAAGAACATTTTATCTGGAGAATGTGCTAAAAGACAACCAGCGTTTCAGGCAAACTGCAGACTAGTTGGAGTCAGGAGATGTCTTCCCTGCTCTCCACTGTGGCCAGAGACAGTTTGTCACGCTCTTCTTTCTGGAGGGGGAACTGACAAAATTGATACAGGGTTGTAGTCCTGCCATCCTATGATATTAAACACGTTTCCAGAACAGAGACTTTCACTCAGGAAACCAGAAAGTTCCAAGTGGACTACAGGTGGGGGCTGAATATCTAGAAGGAAACAGAGGCCCATTCATCAGTAGGAGTGTAGAGAGATGCTAGAAAAGACAGTGTTGTATCTGAAAAGGATAGAAGGACTTACCTATCTTTCTTGAAATAAGGATTGGTTTTCAGTGCTTGGGAAAGAGACTGCAAGCCCACTTGTCATGAAGATTTCATATTAGAGTGTGCAGTATTCTAGAAAAAGAGATGGCCAAGTTTAGGACAAAGGCAGAAAAAATGAAGGAAGATGGAGTTAAGAATATTTAGATTGAAAAAATAGAGGTTGGTAGTTGGTTAAGCACCATGCTTTAGAGGGCAGGAGCATTATAGGTTACCTGAATTTTCTAACGGGTAAAAATGGAATTGTATGCTACTTTACACACACCTTTATATTCTCCACTACCTTTTATCAGAAGGAAGATAAATACCTAAGGATTATGATAACAGTAGTTTGAGTAATGAAGCCAATTTTTGGAAGCAAGTTGGTTCTTTTCATGCATTCATCACACAATTTGAGAATTGACAAAATTCCATCTGTACAGGGGGCCACGTGATCCTGTTGTGTGGAAACACAGCCTGATAAAAAGGCAAAGATGGAGGCACTGCCATGCGTGGCCAGCAAGGTGGAAAGTTTGAAGTCATGCAGAACCCTTCTTCTCTTCCCCAAGAAGGAACATCTGAAGAGTTCCCCAGCCTGATGACTAATTTCTTAAATGATTCTGGCATCTGCCCTTCCTTTCCACTATCACCAGGGTGATTCGCTTATAATTACCTTTTTCCAGGGTTAATGTGTCCACTGTAACTCATTCCTCCCCTTGGACCTATCATATATGTCATTGTCAGATTCATGTTCTGAAAATACTCCTGATACATTGGTTGCCGAATAGCCACTACTCTTCTGTTTAGAAAAGTTTAATCCATATTAGCAATACATGTCACTATATTTATGTTTTGCAAATATTTCATATTTTGACATGTATCTCAATGATCTAACCACCAAAAGAGATACAGAAAGTGATTTTTATCCTATGAACAAGGGTTTTTACCTGGACCTTTCCAAGTAATGACTCTTGCCTCCCTCTGCCTTTTGAGCAGAGAGCTGACGGCCTCGGTAGAAAAATCAATTTAACCAAAAGACTAACTCAATTGCTTGGAATCCAGGCCAACTTAGGCAGCACAAATCATGAGACTGGTTAGCAGAAGAACTGACTGGTTAGTAAGACAAGAAAACGTGACTATACAGCTATGCAATATGTATTGATATTAACTACACTGAACTAACCAGAGTCCGTGAGAGAGGCCGCTCTCCTGCAAGGCCCCGAGTTCTCAAGGAGGCTTACTTGGATCGATGTATGTATGGATATTCACACAAGACTAAACAGTTCTCTTTCTTTATATCCTCTTGTGAAAACATCTGGGTCTCGATCCAGGACCTCTGTCAGTGGACACAATATCATCCTCCATAGAGTCTCGCAGATCTGCCTCGTTCTGTAACTAAAGTAGATTATTACAATATCAGGGTTATAATGCAAGTTCCCCGCAATACTGGAAGTGGTCTGGTCTCAGCTGCCTTGTGTGGCAGCAATTCAGTCCATCTTTCCTGCATGAAAATTCTAGTACCAGGTTATTGATCACTACAGAGAAGGTGTCAACTGTATGTTTCTGTATCAAAATTATGCAAAGAACCACTTCTAATTTTTTTTATTACATCTCAGTTGGTGTACTATATGCAGCAGTTGGTGTAAAACTGACTAGTCAGTGTGTTATATTAAACAGTGTTTAATACTGTTATAATTTTAGTTCTGTTTTTTTAAAATGAAACTTTTATTTCTTCAGATTTTTAAGTTGAATTATTTCTGAAGTGCTTTTTTTTTCTTTTTTTACTTTATTTTTTAAGTGAAGTATAGTTGATTTACAAAAAGTACTGTTTTTTTACTTGAACATAGTAATATGTTGTAATGCTTGGATGAAGGGCAATGTACATTTTTTTGACAGAATTTAGTCTTTCAGTTGAATTTGGTCAATACAGAATGTCATCACTTTCTTGAATGGTCAAATTGGTGTTGAATTGTAATCTGCATTTCGCAATTGTTGCCATGAATGTTATGAGGTCAAATAAAGAAGTTACCAGTAGTATGAAGATGTTTACCCTTGTAGACACATCTTCAGTGGGAAAGTGTGAGCTTTATATAAGTGTTTTAAACATTATAACATTTTATGATTTTAGCGTATGCTTTGTCAGAGTGCAAGATCAGCAAGGTGTTTTTAAGATAAGTTTGTATCTATTTCCAGTGAAATGATAAAGAATTATTGCTGGTAGAAAGGGGCATATACATTTTAGCATCATGTAGGGGTTTAAAAAATAAGGCAAGTCACCTTATCAAAGAATATACAGTTGGCAAATAAGCACATGAAAGATGCTCCACATCCTATGTCATGAGAGAATTGCAAATTAAGACAAACCACTACACACCTATGGGAATGGACAAAATCTGGAACACTGACAACACCAAATGCTGGTGAGGTCATGGAGCAACAGGAACTCTCATTCATCGTGGCTGGAAATGCAAAATGGTGCAACCACACTGGAAGACAGTTTGGCAGTTTCTTACAAAAGTAAACATAATCTCACCATACGATCCAGCAACTGTGCTCCTTAGTATTTACTCAAAGGAGCTGAAAACATGACTACACAAAAACCTGCACACGGATTCATAATTTATTCATAATTGGTAAAATTTGGAAGCAACCAAGATGTCCTTCAGTAGGTGAATGGATAAATAAACTGTGGCACATCCAGACAATGGGCTATTATTCTGAGCTAAAAATGAATGAGCTATCAAGCCATGACAAGACATGGAGGAAATATAAATACATATTACTAAGTGAAAGAAGCCAATCTGAAAAGGCTACAGACTGTATGATTCCAATGCTATGACATTCTAGAAAAGTCAAAACTATGGAGACAGGAAAAAGATCAGTGGTTGCCAGGTAGGAGGGACAGATGGAGAGATAAATACTTGGAGCACAGAGGGATCTTAGGGCAATAAAATTATTCTGTATGATACGATAATGGTGGATACATGTTATTATATGTTTGTGAAAACCTGCGGAATGCACAACACCAAGAGTGAACCCTAATGTGAACTATGGATTTTGAGTAATAATGATGTTGCAGTGTTGGGTCATTTATTTAACGAGTGTACCATCTGGTAGGGAGTGTTGATAGCGGGGGAGGCTGGGCCTGTGTGCGTGCAGGGGGTATACCTGTTTCTGTACCTTAACCTCGCTTGGCTGTGAACCTAAAACTGCTCTAAAAATCAAGTCTATTTAACAAATAGCACAAGTTAAATCAAAATAACCTTGTTTTTGTTAAATAATAGTACATGAAATGCTTGTTTTGTATCCACTGACTGCATACCTTCCTTGCATCCAAATATCCCATTACACACTTAAAAAAAATTGAACTCGTACACTATTTTAAAGTATTTGTTAAAATAATTTTATTCCCAAATTATTAAAGATTTTTTCCAGTTTGCATTGCATGGCTAAAAAGGCTTTTGGTTTGTTTTGTTTTCAGAAGACACCACTGGTTCTTAAGGCCTCAGGCAGTATAATCTCAAAGGTCTGTTTTCTGTGTGACGTCAAAACATAACTCTCATTAGTGATTATAGAGGCTTGGGGCACATGCTGAAGATTAAATACACACACAAATTGTTAAATTTCATAAAAATGATTTCCTTTTATTATGTCATAAATCATTATTATTTCTAATGTCATGTGTAATTTTGTGGACTAGTATGATACATGATGCTCTGATGCCTTTTGAAAGCCGCACAGAGGAGGAATAGAGTTGCCAGCTGTGGGTGACTGGAGCCTTCAATCTGTATTCCTGGCGTCTCCAGCAAAGGGCTACAGAGTTTCATGTGCAGCTCTCTTCTAAGAATTCTTGATTGCCCAGCACCCATGATGTAATAATACTTGTACCTATCTGGTTAATTAACTATTTGAATGAGCAGAGCATATTTGTCATAGGCCAAATATGAATTTCCAAGTTTGCACATATACATACCCACACAAACTTGGCGGGTACCATTGAATATGTTTTCAATGCCATTTTCAATGTCCAGGTTTTTCTATTTCATCTTTGTAATTTAGAAATGACCTAAGTTCTCATCCTCAAAAGATATTAGAAGGATGATTTGGCAACAGAGATAGAGCTTCATGAATCTCAGACCCCTCCTATGGAATGGATAGTGTTGAATTTTAAATTCCTTATTGCCTTCATATCTCTATGTGTTGTAAAAGCAGCCCTGAACACCAGGCCACATCAGGTGTCTGTCTGCAGACCCGATAATAACCCACTCTACCCCAGTTGCTATTCCTCTCGCGTGATCGGAGGAAGAAATCTCGCACATACTTGCTCTGGCCTGATTGCATATCATGTTAGTGTTGTAACAAGTGACCTTCATAAGAATTATTCTGTCGACTCAGCTGTATGTTACAGGAAGATATCAAATAATAAGATCTAGACCTGATTCCCTAGCAAGAGTTAGGAGAGGTGGGCTGTGGTTTTCCATAGCAACGCTTTTTGAGATACAAATGATGATTTTCTTTTTAAATATTTTTTTTCTAAAAGCTTAAATATTTGTTCTTCATGGTCATATCTTTAATATATCTAAAATATATTTTTTGGCATGGTGTAAAATAGACGTCTAATATTTTTCACACTTATATAAGCAACGATCAGCACGTTATTGAGTGGCTCAGATTTTTCCTGGTGATCTGCAGTGGCACCTGGCCTAGGTTTCTCTTTAGACCTTGGTGTGTTTCTGACCTCTCTACTGTTTTCATGGTGTATTTTAGTGTTCTTGAATTCTTTTCATCATTATAGCTTGCTGTCAATTCTTGATACCTGTTGAAGGGAGATCCCCACTACCACCCCAGCCTAGTTCCTCTTCAGAAATGTATTGGATATCTTTGGCCCTTTGTTTTCTCATATAAATTGACAAAGAGAATATACAATTCATGAAACAATGGCTGGAATTTTGGTAGAATTACACTGACTTAGGGAACAGTTTGGAGATAACTGAATTTTTTACGGGATTAAATTTATGTAAGATCATGACAAAACTCTCCATGTATTAGATATTTTCAAGGGGTTTTTTTTGTATTAAAATGATTTTATAGTATTCTCCATAATTATTTCATGTCTTTTAAAATAATTCACTTTTAGATATCTAATACATTTACATTTTCCTAAAAAAACGTATTCTTAAAAATCTCATTGTGTATTGGTTTTTGCTGACGTTTTGTGTTGTTTATTTCTGTCTTAAAACACTGCTAGTGTGTCTTATTAATCCCAATTATATGTCTGTGTTTTGGGCTAAAACCATCATGTGATTTCTAAACAATAGCTTATGTGTAGCTTCTTTTTTAACCCCCATAATTTTGATTTTTCTAATCACACTGTAATGTCTAACAGTGGTGCAGAGGAAAGCAAACATGCTTGTTTTGGGCACAGATGACCTGATAGTAAAGGGAATATTTACATTCCACCATGAAACAGGATGGTTGTTACAGGGATTTTTGTAGATAATGTCTATTGGATTAAAGAAATCTTCTTCTATTCTCAATTTGCTAACATTTTTATCATGAGTGATTGTTCAACTTTATCACATTTTCTGCATTAATAAGGTGATCACTTGGCTTATTTCTGTTAATTTGTTGATGTGGTAAATTATCTAAATTATTTTTCTTATGTTAAAAAACTTACAGGGGTGATCCTACATTTTTTTTGACGTACTTGTGAGATTGGACACCAAATTTCCTCACTTCTATTGCATTATTCTGGTTGTGATAGTAAGGCATCATTTGTCTCATAAAATACTTTAAGAACATTTCCTCTTTTCATGTATTCTGGAAAGATTTCTGTAAGAGGAATTAGGTTTTCTGTATGTTTGGTAGATCTCAAAAAAATGCTCTGAGATTATTATTTTCTTGGTGGAAATGTTGTGAATTACTGAGTTAATTTCTTTAATGATACAGGATTACTTACACTTTTATTTCTTCTTGAGATAGCATTTTGTCAGAATGATTTTAGATATCTAATTGTTTGCTTATTTATATATTTATAAGCACACTAACTGGATTGCTTTCTGTGTTTTGTATGATGCAAATTTTTCAAATTTATTTTAGGTGTGTCTTTTGTAAAGAGCATATGGCTGGATATTTTTAATCGAGGCTGACAATCTTTGTTATTAACTGGATGACTCAGTTCTTTGCCATTTATGGTGATTACCGTATAGTTAGATTTATTTCTACTATCTTGTTCCTGCTTTTTCTATGTTTTACTTTTCTTCACGCAGCCATTGTGTGGATTAGTTGGGGAGTTTGTCCCTATTTTTCCTCTACCCTTTTAAAAATTATAAATTCAAATTTCTGTTTGTTTAAGGGTATCATAGGAATTTTAGCATGTGCATTTTACTTCATGAAGTCAAAATTTGAGCACTGTTAATACGACACTCTCAAATAACTCAAGAACCTTAAATTACTTTAACTGTGATCAGCTTTTGCAACTCATACAATGTTTTCAAATAGTTTGGTCATATTCTAATGTCACAAATTAGACACTCTTTTATTGCTTTGTACTAGTGATGCCTTTGTAAACTATTTACACACATTCTTCACTTCTTTGCTCACCACACCTCCTGTACAGTATTCACATTGTCCATATGGAATCATTTTGCTTTTGTCTAAACGTTTCTATAATGAGAGTTTGTTGGTGATAAACTCTCAGTTTTTGTTTAAAAGAACATATTATTTATTTTGTTCTCATTCTTGAGTTCACAGAGTATAAAATTCCAGGTTGACAGATTTTTTTTCTCAGCATTTTGAGGAGACAGTTCCGCTGCATTCTGGCATTAGCTGTTGCTGACGAGAAGTCCTCTATCTGTTTCATTGTCATCACTCTGTGGAACGTGTCTTTCATGTTATTTTTTCTGCCTTCACTGCCTTTGGTGCTGTATGGCTTGTCTACAGGATTTACAGATAGGGACTTCACTGGGCTTACTGGCTTTGCATTTCAAGATGTTCAGCAATTGTGTCTTTGAACCTTGTCTCCCCCACCATTTTCCTGATGTGCTCTTTCTCAAGTCCAATTTGATATACGTTGGACATTCTCAGTCTGTCATCTGTGCTTCTGCTCCTTCCCCTCTTTATAATTGCTCCTTGTTCACGTTTCTGGCCTACATTCAGAGAATTCTTTTTTTTTTTTTCAAGTATACTTACCAGGTCACTAAGATTTTTGCTTGGATTACACACATACTTGGTTTTAAAGTCAATTACAATCAGTTTTTAATCTCAGTTATTTTTTTATTTGTAAAATTTGTAGGTTCTTTTTCAAGTCTGTTTCATTTTAGCAGCCTTTTACACTTCGCTTATATTTTCATCTATATTTCTATACCTTCTAGACTGATTTCTTTTATGTATTTATGTCAGAAAATTTAAATATTTTCAGTGCTTGGAGTTTGACACTTCCTATTTCTTCATGGAGCTTTAGGGTACCTTCCTCAAGAGACAATTTGTGGTTGCTTCTTCCAGGTGCCTGCACTACATACACAGTTTTAACCCAGGACTATTTTACATTAAAATCCCATTTTCCTTTCAGCCTGACACAAGGTGTGAATTCTAGCTCCTGTTACTGAGACAGGCTGGGACCTGGGACCCTTTGCTGCAGTGCTGCAATGCTTGCACCTGGACACACCTCGCCTCGAGCTACAAAATACAGAGAAACTGTATGGGACTAAAAATAACTGTGTGCATGCTCAGTTGGGGCAAATTCTGGACCCAAAAGATACAAAAGGACAAAAAACTCAACTGCCATTTCTGAAGAGCCGGGAGCAAAAACTGGGTGTCAGAACAACAGCAGAGTACTACGCATGCCCCCCTACACTCAACACCACAAAGGGGTGGGCACACCACCTAAGCCACCACTCCGGCCCGACCCCTGGACACACCCTTACCCTCACCCCATATAGGGAATGAGCTCGCCCCTCCTTGGGGAGCGAGCAAGGGAACCTGTTACTTGTTTTCGCTTCCTCCTGCAGCCGGCACAGGAGCCCCAATAAAGCCTTGCCTGAGTTTCTTGTCTGGCCTCTAGTCAATTTCTATTGACTGGGGAAGGCCAAGAATCCTGGTTGGTATTGCTACCAAGAGCCAGCCTGAGGTTATGGGGTTTCCAAGACCTAGAGAAGCAGCTTTCCCTGAAGCCTCCATTTTCATTTTGTGTTTTGTTTATCCTCTAAAGGTGTCACTCTCCAGGTACCCAGGAGGTGACTGCCCTGGGGAGCGAGGGGAAGGGGTGCTGAGCTCACTTCTCAGTTTGCAGAAGCCCCAGGCTATCTCCTGACCCCATGCCTGCCCCGTGCTTGCTGCAGACCACAGGTTCTGATGATACTGAAGCAGCTTTTGGTTTGGGCTTCCCCATCTCTTGGAATTCCTGCTCTGTTGTCATTGAGGAGCCTCTGAAGACTGTCCTTACTTCCTGCCCGATATGTGATCCATTCAAAGAGGTTTTAAAAAAATATAATCTAGCACATTAATTTTTCCAAATAAGCCTCTCTCTGAATCTCTGTCTGTCTGTCTTTCTCTCTCCTTCCCTTCATCCCTCCCTCCCTGTCTCCCTTCCTCCCCATTCTCACTTTCTCATGTATATCTATACATTATATATACCTATAAACTTAATATTTTAAGTACTTTCTCAGAATGTTTCAGTCAATCTTCCATCATGATAAATTCAGCACTTTTCAATAAAATTCAGTAGCATTTTTTATTAAATTATATTAAATATTATTTTTGCAGGCTGTAGTTATTGTTTTAAATTATTTGCACATTATATACATCTGGATTTCATATTTCTCTCTTTATCCATTTTTCAAAAGTAAATCTTTCCCAGGCATACCATGGAAATGACAGCAGCAATTGCATGTGTTAAAACTGTTACACTAATACTCCAAGATCTTTGCAATTGCTATAAAATCGGATTATTATTTTACATTAAACTTAGATCAAAATAATGTAGAAACTCTGTTCTAGATTTAAGGGACATTTTGTATAATCAGCACTATTGTATATATCCTTTTGCACTTGTTTCCCACATACACCCACATACAACCTCACATTTTTTTCTAAAGTACGTATATAATTCTAGAGTATATTGATACAAATCTTTCACATATTTTTTTGTAATTACTGAAGCATTCTAAAGATGCCCCCAAATGCAGAAAATAGTATCAGACATGCTTATGTATCCCCCACCGAGATTAAAAAATCATTAATAATTTGCTTCATTTCATACACAGGCCTTCTCCTTTTCTCTCTATCCCTTCGAGTTTTTATATCTTTGTATCTTTCTTAAAAAATGAAACAAAAGCCTCACATGATCTTTTCACTCCCCATCACAGTTCAGAATTAACCACTGTTTGGAATTATAGTTTTACCTTTCCTATATTTGCATCTGTACTTCTAGTACCTAGAAAAAGCATCTGTAAATAATATACACTGCAGAGATTTTTAAAACTTATATATATTTTATTCTTGCTTATATCTTTTTGCAACTTTGCTTTCTGCTCTATACTTCATAATTGTGGAATTTAGCTAAGCAAATATAGATTCAGTTCATTCAGTTTAGCTGCTGTATGAAATGCCACTGTATGAATAAATCAGGTTATTATGTGCTCACCTTCTAAGTGATGGTTACATTGTTTCCACTTTTGCCCTCTCTCAAACACTGCTACAAAGAGTAGTGCTGTGCATGTAAACTAGTGAACATGGATGAGACTATTCTCTAAGGTCCACCATTAACCTAAAGAATGGCTGGTTAGCATATGTGCATTTCAGCTTTCCTGGGTATTGCCAAATTGCTACCTGAAACCATTGTACCAATTTACACCCCCTCAAACAAGGTACAATCCTGTTTCCTCCGTTTGAGACAAAACTCTGTTATCAGACATTAATCTGTTCCTGTGTTTTGGGTATTTAATTGTATTTACTTTGTGGCTTATTTATATATCTCTGATTACTAATGAAGCCAACCATCACCTTTTATGAGTTTATTAGCAATTCCACTTTTTGTTCTGTTACTCTCCTTTTCATCTCTTTTCCTATGTAATTTTCTCTATGGATTTGTAGGAGTTCAATCTATTCTTACAGTAATCTTTTCTTGCTTAAATAGACTGTAGACGTCTTTCTCTAGTGTGTGGTCTATTTTATTCAGCTTGTTTATTATATCTTTTTCATGGAGATGTTTTGAATTTTAATAAAATCAAATTTATCAATCTTTTATTTTTCTCCATAGTATTTGGTTTCTAAGATTTACCTAAAAAAAATTCTCTTTCCCAAATGTCACAAAGATATTTTCCTACTTTTACTTCAAAATCATTATATATTTGTATGTTTATATTGAGACCTTTAGTCTATTTGGGTTTTATTTTTCTGCACCTTCCAAGGTAGGGATCTAATCTAATGTGGATTTCTAATGAATAGACGGTATTCCCAGACAACTTGTGAATAGCCCCTCCTTTAAATTCTCACATGTAGTTCAGTCTTTATCATGTGTGGAGTCCTGGTGTATAAATGAGTCCCTTTCATGGCTTTCATTTCTATCCCATTGGTCTATTTTTCTATCCCTCCACTAGGATGTCTCTTTTCCATTGTATTTTACTAAGTATAGATACTTTGTGAAATGAGTCTTCCTTTGTTCTTCTTTAAATTGTTCTTAGCTGCGTATTTTTGTTTGTTTGCTGGAGAAGCAAAGTGATAAAGAGTTCAGACTCTTGCTCTGACACTGATTCTCTGATCTTGGCCAAGTTGCTTAACCAATCAGCTCCTGTGAATGTAGTTGATAACGTTATCTCCTAGGGGTTTTACAGGTTCAAAGGAGTTACTATATTTAAAGTACGTAGGAAAGTGTCTGACACTCAGTAAGTGCCCCACAGATGTAGATTTTTAAAAGATATTTTGCCCTGTATTTTTCATATGCCTATTAATACACATTTCATGTGTTTATTTGTACATGTCTAATATAAAACCTACTAGATTCTGGTTGGAATAGCATTGAAATTATAGCTAATTTGGGAGAGAGTTAGAATCTCTACAAAATTATTCTTCCAGGACACATATGGAATTCACTTTCTATTCACTTAGGTCTTCTTTTAAACCTCTCAATATGTTTACTAATTCTATATAAAATTCTTTGAATTAGTTATATGTATTCTCATGTATAGTTTTTGGTATTATATTATATCTTTTAAAATTATGTTTTCCAATTTTTATTAGTGTTTGCAGATGCCATTGACAATGTACATTGATTTTGTATGCTGCCACAATGGATGAAATTCTCTTATTAGCTCTAATATTTTTCTATAACTTATTTTAATTTTTCTAAGTAGAAAATGAGACATTTTGTAAAGTATTAAGATTTTACTATTCTTTTCCAAGCTGTGTAACTGTTATTTCATTTTTGTGTATTATTGCATTGTCTAGCACCTCCAGATGATGTTAAATAGAAACTCTGGTATTGAACTTGATGACTGATATTGCTCCCAACTCGTAGTGGAAATGATTCTAAGATTTCACCATTGCGTAGTGGGGTTACTGCAGACTTTTGGAATATACCATCTATGAGTGAAGAAGAACAATTTTTTCTAGTGCTCCTTCCCTAAAGCTTCTGAGAACATCCCCCCACATCATACCATGTATAGGGGTTAAATTTTATGAAAGATTTTTTGAATCATAAATTATTACCATATTTTAATTTTCTGAATCTGCTAGTGAACTTGTTGATGCAAAAGGTGGTTTCTTGTTAAGTTTGTTTCCGGGACAGGGATTGAGGGGTTGTCTACAAGGATAGATTTTTGGCCAAAGTAAAAGTCATTCCAGTATTACATTAGTTTAAATACTAAATCAATCAATTTACTGAAATAAAAAACTCAAGTTCTTAACCATAATCTAAAGGTGTTTTTGTAGCTTAATTAAATACCTTTAAGCATTTCAAACTATGTCTATAAATGTAATATATTCAAATTATTATTTTTCTTTTTTTGAATTTTAGAATTTTATTTATTTTTTTATACAGCAGGTTCTTATTAGTTATCCATTTTATACATATTAGTGTATACATGTCAATCCCAATCGCCCAATTCATTACACCACCACCCCAACCCCCACCACTTTCCCCCCTTGGTGTCCATACATTTGTTCTCTATATCTGTCTCTCTATTTCTGCCCTGCAAACTGGTTCATCTGTACCAGTTTTCTAGGTTCCACATATATGCGTTAATATACGATATTTGTTTTTCTCTTTCTAACTTACTTCACTCTGTATGACAGTCTCTAGATCCATCCACATCTCTACAAATGACCCAATTTCGTTCCTTTTTATGGCTGAGTAATACTCCATTGTATATATGTACCAAATCTTCTTTATCCATTTGTCTGTCGATGGGCATTTAGGTTGCTTCCATGACCTGGCTATTGTAAATAGTGCTGCAATGAACATTGGGGTGCATGTGTCTTTTTGAATTATGGTTTTCTCTGGGTATATGCCCAGTAGTGGGATTGCTGAGTCATATGGTAATTCTATTTTTAGTTTTTTAAGGAACCTCCATACTGTTCTCCATAGGGTCTGTATCAATTTACATTCCCACCAACAGTGCAAGAGTGTTCCCTTTTCTCCACACCCTCTCCAGCATTTGTTGTCTGTAGATTTTCTGATGATGCCCATTCTAATTGGTGTGAGGTGATACCTCATTGTAGTTTTGATTTGCATTTCTCTAATAATTAGTGATGTTGAGCAGCTTTTCATGTGCTTCGTGGCCACCTGTATGTCTTCTTTGGACAAATGTCTATTTAGATCTTTTGCCCATTTTTTCATTGGGGTGTCTGTTTTTTTAATATCGAGCTGCATGTGCTATTTATATATTATGGAGATTAATTCTTTGTCCGTTGATTCATTTGCAAATATTTTCTCCCATTCTGAGGGTTGTCATTTTGTCTTCTTTATGGTTTCCTTTGCTGTGCAAAAGCTTTTAAGTTTCATTAGGTCCCATTTGTTTATTTTTGTTTTTATTTCCATTACTCTAGGAGGTGGATCAAAAAAGATCTTGCTGTGATTTATGTCAAACAGTGTTCTTCCTATGTTTTTCTCTAAGAATTTTTTAGTGTCCAGTCTTACATATAGGTCTCTAATCCATTTTGAGTTTATTTTTGTGTATGGTATTAGGGAGTGTTCTAATTCCATTCCTTCACATGTAGCTGTCCAGTTTTCCCAGAACCACTTATTGAAGAGACTGTCTTTTCTCCATTGTATATCCTTGCCTCCTTTGTCATAGATTAGTTGACCATAGGTGCGTGGGTTTATCTCTGGGCTTTCTATCCTGTTCCATTGATCTATATTTCTGTTTTTGTTCCAACACCATACTGTCTTGCTTACTGTAGCTTTGTAGTATAGTCTGAAGTCAGGAAGCCTGATTCCTCCAACTCCGTTTTTCTTTCTCAAGATTGCTTTGGCTATTCGGGGTCTTTTGTGCCTTCATACAAATTTTAAGATTTTTTTATTCTAGTTGTGTAGAAAATGCCATTGGTAATTTGATAGGGATTGCATTGAATCTGTAGGTTGCTTTGGGTACTATAGTCATTTTCACAATATTGATTCTTCCAGTCCAAGAACATGGTATATCTGTCCATCTGTTTGTATCATCTTTAATTTCTTTCATCACTGTCTTATAGTTTTCTGCATACAGGTCTTTTGTCTCCCTAGGTAGATTTATTCCTAGGTATTTTATTCTTTTTGTTGCAATGGTAAATGGGAGTGTTTCCTTAATTTCTCTTTCAGATTTTTCATCATTAGTGTATAGGAATGCAAGACATTACTGTGCATTAATTTTGTATCCTGCAACTTTACCAAATTCATTGATTAGCTCTAATAGTTTTCTGGTGGCATCTTTAGTATTCTCTATGTATAGTATCATGTCATCTGCGAACAGTGACAGTTTTACTTTTTCTTTTCCAATTTGTATTCCTTTTATTTCTTTTTCTTCTCTGATTGCTGTGGCTAGGACTACCAAAAGTATGTTGAATAATAGTGGTGAGAGTGGACATCCTTGTCTTGTTCCTGGTCTTAGAGGAAATGCTTTCAGTTTTTTACCATTGAGAATGATGTTTGCTGTGGGTTTGTCATATATGGCCTTTATTATTTTGAGGTAGGTTCCCTCTATGCCCACTTTCTGGAGGGTTTTTATCATAAATGGGTGTTGAATTTTGTGAAAAGCTTTTTCTGCATCTATTGAGATGATCATATGGTTTTTCTTCTTCAATTTGTTAATATGGTGTATCACATTGATTGATTTGCATATATTGAAGAATCCTTGCATCTCTGGGATAAATCCCACTTGATCATGGTGTATGATACTTTTAATGTGTTGTTGGATTCTATTTGCTAGTATTTTGTTGAGGATTTTTGCATCTATATTCATCAGTGATATTGGTCTGTAATTTTCCTTTTTTGTAGTATCTTTGTCTGGTTTTGCTATCAGGGTGATGGTGGCCTCATAGAATGAGTTTGGGAGTGTCCCTTCCTCTGCAATTTTTTGAAAGAGTTAGAGAAGGATGGGTGTTAGCTCTTCTCTAAATATTTGATAGAATTCACCTGTGAAGCCATCTGGTCCTGGACTGTTGTTTGTTGGAAAATTTTTAATCACAGTTTCAATTTCATTACTTGTGATTGGTCTGTCCATATTTTCTATTTCTTCCTGGTTCAGTCTTGGAAGGTTATACCTCTCTAAGAATTTGTCCATTTCTTCCAAGTTGTCCATTTTATTGGCATAGAGTTGCTTGTAGTAGTCTCTTAGGATGCTTTGTATTTCTGCGGTGTCTTTTGTAACTTCTTTTTCATTTCTAATTTTATTGATTTTAGTCCGCCCCCTCTTTTTCTTGATGAGTCTGGCTAATGGTTTATCAATTTTGTTTATCTTCTCAAAGAACCAGCTTTTGTTTTATTGATCTTTGCTATTGTTTTCTTTGTTTCTTTTTTATTTATTTCTACTCTGATCTTTATGATTTCTTTCCTTCTACTAACTTTGGGTTTTGTTTGTTCTTCTTTCTTTAGTTCCTTAAGGTTTAAGCTTAGATTGTTAAGGTTAGGCTGGTATTGCTATAAACTTCCCTCTTAGAACTGCTTTTGCTGCATCCCATAGGTTTTGGATCGTCGTGTTTTCATTGTCATTTGTCTCTAGGCATTTTTTGATTCTGTCAGTGATCTCTTGGTTATTTAGTAATGTATTGTTTAGCCCCCATGTGTTTATATTTTTTACGTTTTTTTCCCTGTAGTTGATTTCTAATCTCATAGTGCTGTGGTCGAAAAGATGCTTGATATAATTTAAATTTTCTTAAATTTAGTGAGGCTTGATTTGTGACCCAAGATATGATCTATCCTGGAGAATGTTCCATGCGCACTTGAGAAGAAAGTGTAATCTGCTGTTTGGGATGGAATGTCCTATAAATATCAATAAAATCTATCTGGTCTATTGTGTCATTTAAAGCTTGTGTTTCCTTATTAATTTTCTGTTTGGATGATCTGTCCATTGGTGTAAGTGAGGTGTTAAAGTCCCCCACTATTATGGTGTACTGTCGATTTCCTCTTTTAAAGTTGTTAGCAGTTGCCTTATGTATTGAGGTGCTCCTATGTTGGGTGCATATATATTTATAATTGTTATATCTTCTTCTTGGATTGATCCCTGATCGTTATGTAGTGTCCTTACTTGTCTCTTGTAACATTCTTTATTTTAAAGTCTATTTTATCTGATATGAGTATTGCTACTCCAGCTTTCTTTTGATTTCCATTTGCATAGAATATCTTTTTCCATCCCCTCACTTTCAGTCTTTATGTGTCCCTAGGTCTGAAGTGGGTCTCTTGTAGACAGCATATATATGGGTCTTGTTTTTGTATCCATTCAGCCAGCCTGTGTCTTTTGGTTGGAGCATTTAATCCATTTACGTTTAAGGTAATTATCAATAGGTATGTTCCTATTACCATTTTCTTAATTGTTATGGGTTTGTTTTTGTAGGTCCTTTTCTTCTCTTGTGTTTCCCACTTAGAGAAGTTCCTTTAGCATTTGTTGTAGAGCTGGTTTGGTGGTGCTGAATTCTCTCAGCTTTTGCTTGTCTGTAAAGCTTTTGATTTCCCCATCGAATCTGAATGAGATTCTTGCGAGGTACGGTAATCTTGATTGTAGGTTCTTCCCTTTCATCACTTTAAATATATCATGCCACTCCCTTCTGGCTTGTAGAGTTTCTGCTGAGAAATCAGCTGTTAACCTTATGGGAGTTCCCTTGTATATTATTTGTCGTTTTTCCCTTGTTGCTTTCAATAATTTTTCTTTTTCTTTAAGTTTTGTCAACTTGATTACTATCTGTCTCGGCATGCCGAGATAAATGTGGGTTTATCCTGCCTCAGACTCTCTGAGCTTCCTGGACTTGGGTGGCTATTTCCTTTCCCATGTTAGGGAATTTTTAAACTATAATCTCTTCAAATATTTTCTTGGGTCCTATCTCTCTCTCTTCTCCTTCTGGGACCCATATAATGTGAATGTGTCGTGTTTAATGTTGTCCCAGAGGTCTCTTAGGCTGTCTTCATTTCTTTTCATTCTTCTTTTTTTATTCTGTTACACGGTAGTGAATTCCACCATTCTGTCTTCCAGGTCACTTATCTGTTCTTCTACCTCAGTTATTCTGCTATTGATTCCTTTTAGTATGTTTTTCATTTCAGTTATTGTATTGTTCATCTCTGTTTGTTTGTTCTTTAATTCTTCTAGGTATTTGTTCTTTAATTCTTCTAGGTCTTTGTTAAACATTTCTTGCATCTTCTCGATCTTTGCCTCCATTCTTTTTCCGAGGTCCTGGATCATCTTCACTATCATTATTCTGAATTCTTTTTCTGGAAGGTTTCCTATCTCCACTTCATTTAGTTGTTTTTCTGGGGTTTTATCTTGTTCCTTCATCTGGTACATAGCCCTCTGCCTTTCATCTTGTCTATCTTTCTGTGACTGTGGTTTTTGTTCCACAGGCTGCAGGATTGTAGTTCTTCTTGCTTCTGTTGTCTGCCCTCTGGTGGATGAGGCTATCTAAGAGGCTTGTGCAGGTTTCCTGATGGGAGGGACTGGTGGTGGGTAGAGCTGGGTGTTGCTCTGGTGGGCAGAGCTCAGTAAAACTTTAATCTGCTTGTCTGCTGATGGGTGGGGCTTGGTTCCCTCCCTGTTGGTTGTTTGGCCTGAAGCGACCCAATACTGGAGCCTACCCAGTCTTTGTTGGGGCTAATGGCGGACTCTGGGAGGACTCATGCCAAGGAGTACTTCCCAGAACTTCTGAGGCCAGTGTCCTTGTCCTCATGGTGAGCCACAGTCACCTCCAGCCTCTGCAGGAGACCCTCCAACACTAGCTGGTAGGACTGGTTCAGTCTCCTATGGGGTCACTTTTCCTTCCTGTGGGTCCTGATGTACACACTACTTTGTGTGTGCCCTACAAGAGTGGAGTCTCTGTTTCCCCCAGTCCTGTCAAAGTCCTGCAATCAAATCCCGCCATCCTTCAAATTTGATTCTCTAGGAATTCCTCCTCCCATTGCCAGACCCTCAGGTTGGGAAGCCTGATGTGGGGCTCAGAACCTTCACTCCAGCGGGTGGACTTCTGTGGTATAAGTGTTCTCCAGTTTGTGAGTCACCCACCCAGCAGTTATGGGAATTGATTTTATTGTATTGCGCCCCTCCTACCATCTCATTGTGGCTCCTCCTTTGTCTTTGGATGTGCGGTATGTATTTTGGGGAGTTCCAGTGTCTTCGTGTTGATGATTGTTCAACAGTTAGTTGTGATTCCGGTGCTCTCGTAAGAGGGAGTGAGCTCACGTCCTTCTACTCCACCATCTTGAACCAATCTCTCAAATTATTTTTAATCACCTCAATTACCTGATAGATTTGCATTCCCAAGCTCACAAGTAGATACTAAATATCTAATAAACTAATAAAGATGGCAATTTTAATTTCTCTGCTCTGTTTCAGTACCATTTACAAATTTAAGAAGATTTCAAAACTCAACAAATCAACATTTTTCACTTACATAATTTTAAATTGGAATTAAAATGACAGCATATTATATATTCTAATATAATAACAGATGAATATAAATACTTAATATATGTATTTTTCTATATTTATCAAAATTACTGATTCCACAAGTTTAATTCATATTGTCTCTATATTTAATCCCATTATTTCTCAGAGTAGATGGAGATTCTTAACCTTTAAGTAAACTCTTATGTCATCTTAAAGAGCCATGAGGTTATTTCCCCAGGGAAACTGTGAGAATTGCCCATGACTGAGCTGTTCAGTGCCAGGTCTGGGGCTATAGGTATCCAGGGCTGTCCTTCTCAAGTACCCCCGTCTCCCTTCCCCCCCGCCCCAGCCTTGCCTTCTAACACTAAGCTTTTTTCGTGGTCACCATGGCACATATCTCAGGCAAGGGCTGTCATTTAGCCCAAGCTCCAAGTCTGAGTTATAACATTTCAAAATTTTAAGTTGCCAGATGATAAGATAATTGCTTCAGTCTAAGTTTTCCATATAATTTCTGCCCACTGGTACCACAAACATTATAAATAAAGAAATAAATGTTATTTGATAAATGTGGGCTACATCATGAGGCTCTGATTTCTGCTATTTAGTAAGGTCATTCTGTGGGAGTGGAGAATTAAACCAAGAGCATTTCTGCTGTTGACCCATACTTAGTTTGATGTTATCCAAATCAATCATGTTGTATAATCATTTTTAAACATTCTGGAATCAGTGTGCTAACACTTTATTTTAGAAATTTTATATTCATGTTCAAAGGAGATTGGTCTAGAAATTTCCTTGAACCTAACCATTCTTCCTGGTTTAAAATCAAGGGCATTTCGGTCTTATTTTATGAGTTGGGGGGATTTTCAACGTTTTTTTCTCTTTCACTTGTACAGTTTGTATAAAATGGGACTGTATTCCTTGAAGGTTTGGAAAATATTGCTTAGACCCATCTGGTCCTAGTGTTTTATTCATGGGTACATTTTAATCTATTCATTTAATTACATTGATTTGAAATCCTATTTCAATTTTCTATTTCTTTTCTTATAGTTTTTGTGCTTTATGTATTTTTGAATACCGTTTTATGTAAAATCTTAAATTTATCAGTATAACTTATTCATATATTTTTATCTTAAAATATGTGTTACATGACAGTACTTAATTTCTTGTTATTTACATACATCTTTATTTTTATTCAAAGGTTTGTCTTTTTTTCACCTTTAAAAGAATAAACTCTTAGTTTTCTGACTCTAATAATACTCTGTTTTCTATTTTGTTAATTGTGCCTTCATACTATGTTAAACATTCTGGATTTGGGGATTTATTTATGGTAAGTTAAATACTTCTTTCTGTTGAAAAGTCTGCTTAATAATTTTGCTATTCTTGTTTTCTAATATATGCATTTATGGCAACCTATTTTTTTCCAAATACAAATTTAGCTATATTATACAATTTTTTTAAGGTATTGCTTACATTGTTTTGCAATTATTACCTTATTTTTACTAATGGCATTCCTTGGTCAGTGGAATATTCTTTAGAAAAATGTTGTACCTTCTAAATTGTTATTGTTGCTGTTATTATTTTGAATTTCTTCTATTAAGAAATGTATTGATATATTTAAACAAAGAAGTGTCCCTCTCTGGGTAATATCTTTTTTTTTCTTTGCATTTTACTTTCTGTGAAGAAATTCTCTTTGGCTCCGATGTTTGTTCTCATCCCCACTCTCTCTGCCCTCTTTTTCGGGACTCCCATTGGCACACATGTTGGATATTTTTATTCTGCCCACATGCGTGTTGAGCTCCTTCACTTGTGTTCCTACTAGTAGTGTTTCTTGGAAGGTTCTGCATTGTTTCCCTGGCTGTCTTCCTCTAAGTCTCTCCTTGACTGTATTACACCTGCTTTTAGATCCATCCATCAACTTTCAATTTAAAAGACTGTATTTTTAAAAAATTTCTTTAATTTCTTGTGGGTTTCATTTATTCTTTTTTCATGGTGTCTTATCTTTTCTTCAGGGCTTTGATTATATTTATGCTGTGGAAAATTTTAATTGTATTCTTTTAAAAATACTCTTTCAGATTTCCATTTCATCCTTTCAAATCACTGAGTTTAAGACTTGATTTTAGTTTTGTGCTTTGAGTCTCACTGATGTTGTGTGGTGTAACTCATGAATGGGAGGCTAGTTTTCTTAGTCAGGGTTCCTTGTGACCTGGATTGTGAGCATCTTCCATAGTGTATTCTATTTACTTTTGCCAAGAGCCCCAGGCAAGAAGCTGGCCTGCAGTTCACATCTCAGTTAGGTGGTTCCTGGACCTTATGAGTGGTGTAAATACAAGCTTTCAAAACGCGTTCCAGGTGCATGCTCATGGTTTCAAATTCTACCAACTTTTTTCTTCTTCCCCAGATTTCAGGCTGAGAAATATTTTAGTGTTGTCTTCTATGCATACATTTCATATTATTTTTAATAAATTAAATGTATTTGATACTTTTGTCCATAATTTCATAATGTTTCTTACAAGAGGCTTTTCCACTTTTTATTACATCCACTGTGCTGGCCCTAGAAACCTATATATACGTCCTAACCCAACGAGAAGCTAAAATTTTTAAAACTACTAGAATATCTGAAATGTTAACTATTTGCTTATATCTGCCATGCCCCTAACAACTAATGAAATTCTAAATTCTTTTGTATTATTCCATTCCTATTTCATCTATGCTAGCACAATTGGTTAGCAAAATCTGTTTATTGCCCTAACAATAATAGAATGTTTGGACTGCCTCAATTATGCAATTATCTATGTACCTTAAAAGCAATAAGAACAAGTGAAGTAGTTGTCTACTCTGTAGATACAAAAGGTCATCTTATATTCAGTTATTCATGCAATACTAGGATGCCCAAAATCATTATTAGCATACGTTAGGATAATATGAATGTGTTATCACATATTTTAATTATTATATATGAGAGATGTGAAAGTCAGGCTATATAACCATAAAATACTACAAAGATTGAATTTAGAAAATTGCTCATTTCCCATCTTGAGAAAGCTGCATTTTCATAGTAACTTCATAACAATACAGCAATATATAAAATAATGTGTTAGTTCCCATACCTGAGAATACATGAAATAGTTTTTTTTTTTGAATTCTAAAACACATTTATTTTGGTAAGTGTTGAATTCTTTTTTTTTTTAAACAGCTAAGGGTCTGGCTTTTTTTTTTTTTTTTTTAATTATTAGCACCTTTAATTATTATTTATTTATTTATTTATTTATTTATTTGTCTGTGTTGGGTCTTCGTTTTTGTGCGAGGGCTTCCTCTAGCTGCGGCAAGCGGGGACCAGTCCTCATCGCGGTGCGCGGGCCTCTCACTATCGCGGCCTCTCTTGTTGCGGAGCACAGGCTCCAGACGCGCAGGCTCAGTAATTGTGGCTCACGGGCCCAGTCGCTCCACGGCATGTGGGATCTTTCCAGACCAGGGCTCGAACCCGTGTCCCCTGCATTGGCAGGCAGATTCTCAACCACTGCGCCACCAGGGAAGCCCTTGAATTCTTACTCATCAAGAAATGGACAACTTTCTAAATAAATATTTCCTTTCATCACCCTAAGATATTATTTCTTGCCTTAGGCCAAACCCATCCTTATAATTTCTCCTTCAAATCTTTCTAAGTGTCAAAACCACACTGGGAAGCATGTTTCAGAACTGGTGAAAGCCTAGCTTACATACCGGATTAAGCCTTAAATTGGAATATGATGACATACAGAGGAACTAAGCAGTGTGTGAGAAGAACCACAGGACACACTGCTCAGCTCTCTGTGCCTGGAAGATGCCCCAGGGGCAGCTTTGCCTCGTTGTCACTTGTATTTGCTGGATTATCCCTTCGTTCTTTCATTCCGTGCTCTTCTATGATCAAGAAAGCCACTAATAGTAAGTCTGCTAAGAGCTGGGGTCACTGAACTGTCGACCATCTTGTATCTAGGAAGGGAATGCACAGGAAGACAGCCTCGGGCGTGTGCTGAGATCGGGCTGTTCTGTTTCATAGTCTCCCTTCCAGAGCCTCTGTTGTCCTTCTTACTAGGTTTCCCTACTTTTTCAATAGTCCATGTCCCTCCTGGATTCTGCTAGGATTCAGAATCCTCCTAGGATTCTGCTTCCTATCCAAACCCACCATTGCAGCCTCCCATGACTCCAAGAGCCAACACCTTCAAGGGCTCCAAGTCTTAAATTACATTTCCTCTCTCACCATAAAAAACAATAATAAATAAATGAATTACTTTGTCCTGTGTAAGTAATTTGATAATCCTATAAGTTTATTCAAGCCTTTTCCAACTTCTGTTAACTCCAGCGACCACTTACCATTAAAATATAACGGAAAGGTATTCTTCCTGACTCCTAATCACGGGAACCCATGAAAGACATTCACCAAGATGGGCATTGGTCCCTCAAGGGCCAGGATGGGTACCAACTCCAAGCACTCTGAGAAAGAAGAAATGTGACAAAAATAATGCTGACATCTAATGAGTCAGCACTAGAGAGTAAATACAGGCCGTGTAAATACAAACTTGGAGCCAACAAGATAAGAGCAATGAGGAGTGCGATTAAGATCAGTCAGGAGGTATTGTTGGTAGTGAGGAGTTGCTGGGGAAAGGGAACGTTTGCCTCCAATAGTTTTTTTTTTTTTTTTTAATAAATTTATTTATTTATTTATTTATTTATTTTTGGCTATGTTGGGTCTTCGTTTCTGTGCGAGGGCTTTCTCTAGTTGCGGCAAGCGGGGGCTACTCTTCATCTCGGTGCATGGGCCTTTCACTGTCGCGGCCTCTCTTGTTGCGGAGCACAGGCTCCAGACGCGCAGGCTCAGTAGTTGTGGCTCACGGGCCTAGTTGCTCCGCGGCATGTGGGATCTTCCCAGACCAGAACTCGAACCCATGTCCCCTGCATTGGCAGGCAGACTCTCAACCACTGCGCCACCAGGGAAGCCCCCTCCAATAGTTTTGAGACAAAATGAACAACATACAGAGGAAAATCAGCCTATTGTGGGGACAAGTAGAGTTGAGCCAATTCCTGTTTTCAGACAGCCCCAAATAAAAGGAATCTCACATTTTGCCAATACTGAAAATAAGTTAAAATTATGCAATTTCCACAAATGGTTAATTTTAATTACCTACAGAATGAGAAGTTGACCAGATTTTCCATCTGCTTTAATTCAGATGCATAGGATTTACTCACAGTCCATTTGTTCATACATTTTCAGTTATGGTTTATTTTTCATTGCAGTATCAGGGTTTCCTCTTTTTCCAAGTTCAAGAGTCTCTGTCCCACCCAATTTCCTTTTCATGGACTATGACCTCCCCTCCTATCCCCAAAGCAAAGTTTACCAGAATTCACAGTCTAATACGGTAAAAAAGAAAATCGCATGCCCTCAAGTATGTAGTCAAACCATACTTGAAGAATTACAACAAAATAAAGACTACAGACTTGTTTTTACTACATCACTAGCCTGGTAAAATTTGTGAACTAGAGTAATACAGGCAAATTCCTTTGGCCCTCCTGTTGGCCCTCTTGTGTTTGGTGAATGAGGCAGCACACACACATGTGCACACACACAAAGTCACAAAAATAGCCATGGCTGCTTATTCTAGTCCGAGATAGAAGTCAGATTAATAAAATGGATTTAACTCTTGATCATCCAGGCTAACAGAGTTGACACTGCAAACTTTCAGATGGTACAGAAATTGAAAACCCACGTTAGCAATCTTCTCTACCAGTTACGGGGAGCGTAGCCTTGACCTCACTTCCTCTCACTTGCCTGGTGTACAAAATGGGAATAATAATGGTATCTTCCTCATTGGTTGTTGAGAGACCTTCCCCAGATCAATGTATCGAGAGCTGAACCGAGGCAGCTGGAAACCACAGCACACATACTTCATTTTACTTCACTGCAGACCTTGTCACAAGAGTCATAGTTTTTTGGTTCCTAAGAATTGTGTCACCCATTAAGTAAGCTACCAAAAATCTTTGTTATAATTGCTAACTCATTTAAATATAACAGCATCTAGTGTTCCTTGAATTCATGCTCCTTTAAAAAATGGATAGTGCAAAGAATTAACAAAAGTAGGGAAAAAAGTGTTCATTGTCTTAATTTGGGGTCCCCAGAAGCAGACTCTGAGACTAGGGTTTTAGTATAACCCAAGATAGGAGCTGTCCTGTATTCGTTTGGTTCATTCTTTCCTTGGAAAGCGGAGGCACGAAACCCCTCCATTTCGGATCATCTTCCATCATGTCATGCTGTAGTTGGAACAGGAACGTAACGGCAAACAGAGAGCTAATGCTGTTATCTGCAAATTACTTCCTCAGACAGAGAAAGCATGCATGTTACTGAGAATTTAAAACTATAATTTGCCTGGATGGTATACAATTCATAGAATGTGGACCTAAGTGTAAAAGCTACTACACAGGAAAAGATCTTGTAAAAATAGCCATCGCTAACACATGTGAATGCTGCCATGCGCCATGATCCTCTGTGAGCATTTACATGTGTCATCACATGTACTCAACAATGTCAAGAGATAGTAGGACAACTCCTATTTCACACATGGGAGCTCAGGTTTAGAGGGGTGTATCCTGTCCGTGGTGGAACCGGAATTAGAAGGGGAGCCCACTGAGCTCATCTCCATGCACGCAGCCACTGCTGCATGTGGTCTTTTTCCCTCTTCTGGAGCACTACAGTCCTTGCTTTCATGCCCTCCAAGGAACCAGCTTACTGAGGGCAGAGCTCTTGTCTGCCTTGCTCACTACCAGACACAAATAAGATGGAGAAGAGACACATGTCTGCTGATCATTCATAGCACAGAGCTGCTCATTCTCAGCTGCATTTCTGCCCAAAGAAAGAAAAGTTGGGGTCAGTTTTACTGGCCATGAAATGTTTAATCCTCCCTGCAAAGCTGACTCAGTCACCAGGAAGGCTGTATTTTTGAATTACCATGTTTTGTCAATGTGAGCTGGGGCTACTCTTTATAAGTCCACTCTACTCACAGGAAATATAGTTTTAGTCCTAAATAAATGACGACTTTTATATTTGAAATGTATGTTCTAGTTTCTAGTATATTTCATTGTCCTGGGCAGCTTGGTATTTATGGCAATCTGGATTTCCTTGATGTGTACTGGGTTCTACTCCAGATTACATTTGGAACTCCCATTAAACAGGATGCTTCAGCAGATGTTTTCATGGGAGATTTATCTATATCTATATATAAATACATGTCTATATTCTATGGACAATATGGATCTATGTATAGATCGATCAATCTATCTGCAGATCCACATTGTCCATAGAAGCTGTGAATCATACCCCTATCAGTTGTGGTGTTTGTGTTATTTCCAGTCCTTTCCAGTGGAACCTACTGGAGGAAATGACACAGCAATGGGAATGCTATGTTGTCCAGGTCCCAAAGAATTTCCTCAGGCTGGTGCTAGTGAATACTCCAGGTTTCAGAGTAAATGTTCTTTGAATGAATTGTGTATAACTGTGTTGATTCCTGAACAGATATAAATCTCAAAAAAAGAGGAAGAGGAAGGAGAAGGAGGAGGAGGAAGACAGGGGAGAAGGAGAAGAAGAAGAAAAAGGAGGAAGAGGAGGAGGAGGAAAGGAATGGGAGAGTTAGGAGCATATATTGGAGTTTGTTTATTTATAATAAGGAGTAAACCAGAGAAATGCCAGCACTTGGAGAGTCCCACACCCCTCCTTGTTTTCTTTGAAATCTCCATGACTAAATTTGGTGATTAACAGTCAGTTATGTAGATAACAAAGTAAATGAGATTTTAAAGTGAAAACTAATATTGAGAAAAGAATTAGGAAGGGAATTATAAAGAGGTTGTTTTTGGTACAGCAGCAGAGGAAACGGGATCTGTTTATAGAAGTGGACGTTGAAAGCAGAGTACTTTCTATTAATATCAACAACCATTACCTAAAACATTAGCTATTTTCGTTTCCAACAGCAGCTCCTAAATTTATCCATATATTAAATATTTTCCTTGGAGTGCATGATGTAAGCCCAAAATATCACAATGTTGATGGGATGTTTAACGAATACAATTGTATGCTGATGGAATCCTCATTACTAGACAGTAAAAGCATTTCTTTCACGTTTCTTGATCAGCTGTTTCTCATTTAGGGATTCACCTCTTTCTCAGGTTCTCCCCGACCTGCACTTGGAAATCTCAGCCGTGGACACTGGTGCAAGCGTTTTCTGTCTCGTCGGCATGTTAGAAACATGGCTGTGCAGGGTGCTGCCAGAGGCGGAAGGGAGACGGGAAACGAAAGGTCTTGGCAGTTGGCTGCACGAAGGAGACGTGGAGGATGGGTGGCGGGTGGAGCGCTGCGGGGTGCTTGGGTCTGAGCCAGGAAGCTCGGCAGTGACCAGGGACGTCCTGCAACCAGAGTGGAATTTGATGATTTTTTTATAAGAGGGTTTTATCTCTCTGTTCCAAACATTTTCTCCCTACAAATAGCCAGCAAGAGAAAAGACTAGAGAAGGAAGGGAAGAGGCAGTTGGGGGCTGAGAATTCTGGGGGGAAAGGTTAGGATGATGCCAGGGCCAGGAACAGAGGGGAAGTAGGGCTGTCAGAAAGAAAAGCGATTCTCTATTAAATCCTATCTTCCCTGGCAGGGAGCAGGGTCTTAGTGCTGTGACGTCTGGGCCCATCCTATTGGCCTGGACCAGGTACATCTATCAGTGTCTACCAAGATTTGCACCAGACATATCCACGTCCCCTCCAGCTGGCTGTAGGAGATGCTGAGGTCATCCTGGCTGTGCTTCTATAGCCTCCCTTGGTATTTCCCCTTACCTCTGGGTCTCAATCCATGCTCCACGAAGGCAGAGCCCCATCAGTCACGCTCAGCACTCTGACTCCACAGTCTGTACAGTGCCTGGCGCTGAGTGTGCACTTAATGAACACTTGCTGAGTGGATGATGCCATAACTGCATGAATTAGAAACAACCTACTCAACTTTAAATGGTAGTAAGTATCTGTGGTCGGCAGATAATGCACCTCCCCAAAAATGTTCTAGGAGAGGAAATTTTTCTTTTTCCTCTGGCCATCTTAGGTTCCTGGCTGGGGCTTGTAAATTAGACAGACAGAAGAGAGATTCACAAGGGGAAAACAAGCAGAAGTTTTGTAACGTGCAGCGCTCACACACGCAGAAAACTCAGCAGTGAGTAACTCAAAGGGGTGGATAGAACTGGGGCTTATAGAGCATCTTAAGAAAGAAAAATACACTTTCAGAAACATGACAAGACAAAGGAAAGGGACTTGTGGTTTTAGGGTCAGCAAGGTATATGAAGGCAAATACTCTGGGGAGCTACTGGGAGATAAAGGCCAGTTAGTAAGTGTGTTGTGTGTATTCCTCTGCTGCCAGCTCTGGGCTGATCAGTTTCTAGAGTTGTCCTTGGTGATTAACTTCTGTCCTTTCTAGCAGAGACGGGAAGGGACACCTTTACACATTTATTTCCTGCTTTTAGGCAAATGGGGGAGGACAGAGAGCTTTTCTTGTATTTGCTTCTTCTCACTTGTCTTCAGCTCCAAATAATCCTTATGGCATAGTGGCGTATTCTGGTGTGGCATATTCTGCTACCCCTCAATGTCTACATCCTAATAACAGAATCTGTGAACGTGTTAGGTTATGTGTAAAGAGTAACTAAGCTAGTAGATGGAACTACATTTGCCAGTCAGTTGACCTTGGGATGGCATGATTGTCCTGGATTGTCTGGGGTCCAATGTAATCACAAGGGTCTTTCTAAGGTAGGGAGGGAGGAGGTGAAAGTCAGGGAGAGATTAGAAGATGCTACATTTCTGGCTTTGAAGATGGAGGAAGGGGCCAGGAGCTAAGGACTGCAGGTTACCCTAGAAGCTGGAAAAAGCTAGGAAACACATCCTCCCCTAGAGCCTCGAGAGAGAATGCAGCTCTTCCGATCCTTGGTGTTAGCTCAGTGAGACCCATTTTGGACGTCTCACCTCCAGAACCGTAAGATATTAAATTTGCACTATTTTAAGCTGCTACATTTGTGGTAATTTGTTTCAATGTCGATAGGAAACCCATCAAGTATCTTTGTGTACAGAGCTGACCTCTTGAAAAGTTGTGTACTAAAAACATCCTTTTTGTCACTTCCATTTCCCTTCTCAGTATTCATTTTCTTCTACTTATGGCATTGTTATTTTCCACTGGTAATTAATTTATACTGTTCAAGAACTAACTTATAAAATCTATTTTCCATGAGAGGAAATTATTTCATTTTAATATAAAACTCCGGCAGTTCAAAACTTTCTATGCTCAAATAAAGCGAGTATTTTCTGACCCTCAGACACCGTTTTTGCTACTGCCTGTCTCCACATGGACCAGGGTGCAGGGTGGCTGATGGGGTGTCTGAACCAATGAAGTATTTGACCAAATTGAATTATTCAGTCAATCTTTTGGTTTGGATAATTCAATTCAACCAAATAAAGTTTCAGATAGCTTGTAACTGGTACCGAAAGAGGTTTTATTTCAGTTGGGAAAGGTCATCCTTAGAAGTTAGAACCATGAGCCTTTTCATTACTTCCTGGAGCATAAACTCCTTACTCAACCACCCCCATAGGTTGATAATGCACTCTGGAGTCACGCACCTCTAGACAGTGTCTTCACTTACCCAGGAAAGCAGACACTAGAAATTTCACCACCCAGGATCAAGGCATGAGCTCTTCACGCTTATCTACTCAGATTTCTCTGCTCTTATGTACATTCACTTTCACAGCAAACACTTAGAGAAACAGTCAAGGACTCATGAAAATCTTGTTTCCTGTAGAGGTATTATATAAAGTTCACTGGGATGAAGTGGAAATGATTAAGAAAAATATGGAGAAATAGCATGGTAATGCAGAGTAGAGTCCATGAACCAAAGCAGAGGAGAGAGTTTTTATTTTTGTAGTCTTTTCTCCTTGTCATGATTTATGTTAAAATCATGTAGTGGATAATCTGAAAACACAGTTGCTGGAGCACCAATATCACAGTGTCCATCCTTCCCAGGCCTCTTTGTTCTGAAATCCTGTGCATCTATTCCAGAAGCAAGAAACATGAGCAGGTTCAGAAAATGGAACAGCCGCCTGGATGTGGCATTGTTTAAGTCACTCTCAGCCTCAATCTTCTAACAGAGAAAGCACCTCCCACTCTTGACTTAATTTTCTTTCTTCTCTGACTGTGCACAGGCATTGAAATAGGAGCATGTAAATCAAATCTCCTAGGCTGTCTTTAAGACATAGGTCAGAAGACAGCTCTCTGAATAATGAACTAAGGGGACGTGTTAACTTAAATTTAGTAGAACAAATCGACATAGACACGTACGTCCAGAGATAATTTATATGGTGTCTGCATGACAGCCCCACAGCACTTCACAAGATTAAAACAGAGAAAGAAAAAGAGCAGTAGTAAGGAAATTCAAGCCTTTCAGTCTCAACCATTAACTCCAACAAAGCCACAACTGCCAAACAAGCGGGACATCATTGTCTGAGTCCCCACATAGATTACTGTGCTTGTTACCTGACTGGCAGTTTTGAAGAAATTTTTAAACAC
Organism: Balaenoptera ricei; assembly: GCF_028023285.1. Taxonomy (NCBI): domain Eukaryota; kingdom Metazoa; phylum Chordata; class Mammalia; order Artiodactyla; family Balaenopteridae; genus Balaenoptera; species Balaenoptera ricei. The sequence continues at coordinate 26,827,998 of NC_082640.1, forward strand.
GACAAGTCATCCACACAGTTCTTTGGAAAAAGAGTGCAATGGCTAGGGCAGTGCTAGCTGCTGTAACCAGCAGACACACAAACCCATTAAGTGGCACCAAGTGATGGAGGTCTGTTTCCTTCTCAAGGGATGTGCAGAAATGGGTATTCCTAGTGGGTGAGTGGGTGGCTCTGGCTTTCCTCCAGGTGGTGATCCAGAGACCCAGGTCCTTACACCTTATGGCTCCACCCACATCAAGACCCTCAAGGCTGTGCACATCAAGGGGGTTAAGGAGAAGATAGCCTGGAGGATTGTGCATGGAAGAGTTTTATTTTCAAAATAAAGAGCATGAAAGGGGTGTGCATCACTTACGATCACATTCAATTGGCTGCCACTTTGTCACATGACCACAAGGAAGTCTGGTAAATGTGGTCCTGCCATTTTCCAGGAGTAAGAGGAAATGGGTGAACAGACAACTGGTCTCTGGCACTAGAAACACCAGCCCCGCCAGTGCAGGAAGCATTCTGGGACACCGCCCCCCCCAAACCCCTTGGTTTTACCACCTATCACAATTGATCGCAAACTTGAGTGACTGAGAATTGTGAATGTTAACAACTAAAAGAGTAATCAGCATTTGCCAATTTCAAACTCTCATTTTCAGGTAAAAATAAAGTCCAGGAAGGCAAAATAAGTCTTTGAGGACCATAGAATTTAGCTACCGACAAGGTCAAAACAGTTTTTTAATTTATTAAATTTATAGCTTAGTGTTCTTTCTACCACAATTCATAATTCAGTATTTGATTTTTTTATCATAAGCCCTTCCTTGGACTTATTAAAATGAGCCATCCTGAATCACTGGAGTTTGGGGAAAAAATGATAAGAACTTAGGGACTGTGTCTATTAAAAAATGTATTGATGAAAATAAGTGAGCTGGTGAGTAAGTATTAGTCACACATCTTAAACTCTTTTGAAAGAGACTGCTTATGCATGCAGACAGTCATGTTCTTAGCCTACCCACATTTTCAAAACTTCCCCAAATTTGTGACAATACCATTTATAAATATAAGAAATAAGATGATAAACATTTTCCTTTATGCAGATGATACAATCTTATGATTCTGTACGAGGAGTGACTTCAAGAAGTAAATGAAGTTAATGACCCTTACTGTCAGCAGGAATTGTTCAATATCAATTATGCTGAAACAACATTGTCATTTTTCAGCAGGCACTTTTTAGTATGGAAAAAAAAACCCATTAAACTCTATTCACCAGGTTAAATCATTTAGTTAGATTAATTGGACCTTATAGATAACATCCTATGAATTTCACTGAGATTCAGCTATATTCATTTATTGACTAAAAAATATTTATTGAGACCCAGTTAAGTGTCAGGGAATATGTTAAATACAAAGTTTATGCCTAAAAGTCTATGCTCTTTTGTAGAAATGTGTTTTGCTATTGATCTGCTTCCAAGTTTCATGCTAGAGGTGGAAGATTGATAATTCTTCTCTTTGAATAAATTCAGAGCCAATGAACGCATTTAATGTTTTATGGTTCACACTGATGAGGTGCTGTGGACTGAATGTTTGTGTCCCCCAGAACCTAGATGTTGAAGCCTAACCCCCAGTGGGACAGTATCTGGAGGTAGGCCCTGTGGGCAGTGATTAGGGTTAGATAACGTCATGAGGGTGGAGTCCCCATGATAGGATTAGTGTCCTTATAAGAAGAGGAAGAGACACCAGAGCTCTCTCTCTCTCTCTCTCTCTCCCAAGTGAGAACACAGTGAGAAGGCGGCCGTGTGCAAGACAGGAAGAGGGCTCTCACCAGGTCCCAAGTCCACTGGCACCTTGATCTTGGACTTGTAGCCTCCAGAACTATAAGAAATAAATGTCTGCCTAAACCCCCAATCTATGCATTTTTTGATTTGTTTTGTTTTGCTGTAGCAGCCTGAGCCAAGACATGAGACTTTTATGGAATTATGATGCGACATTTAACAGAACAGGAGGCCTTTCCTGGAAAACCTACAGGTCATGTCTGGCTACTAGTGGACTTGAGGTCTACTTGAAAAAAAGCAAAACTCTCAGTTGAAACAAAGGCAAAAACCAGAAGATGTTAAGAGTTTACAAGAAAATGCAAATGCTACCAAGACCATATTCCTTTTTTTTGTAATGTAGATTGACCTCATTATAAAATGTGTTTTGAAACAATACAATATAATCCCACTTCGGTAAATGAAAAGTAAATTTGAAAAGAAGAATATATTGCAAAATGTTCAAAATTGTGATGAGTGGGTATCCTAATTACAGGTGATTTGAAAAAACTAATATGGCAGAGTTTAGTCAGTTTTTCTCTCCTCACTTCTCTAGAAAAACACCTGGAAATGGAGGGGGGGTGTTTTAGAAGCCAGAGTGGTTCTCATTCATTCTTGCCTCAGTGCTTCAAGCACTGGAACTATATCAGGAACAGTGAGGCACCCTAGGGAGACAATGGTGAGAAAATTGGAAGTCAGTCTCTCATGACTTCAAGGCCAGGGCTTTGTGATTCGTAGATTGCCCTATTCTAACCTTATAGAATGTTCCAACTATAAGTGTGTCCTTACCCTTGATTACTGTGTGATGAAGGGGAAAAAAAGTGCCCAGAAGTTTTAAATCATCGAATTGGAAGACAGCTGCAGGCAGTTAGTAGGTTTCATGTTATTCTGGACTTAAAGTACCACCACTTACAAGTACATGTAAAGATTTTCTTTCAGATGTTTTCATTCATGTACAAAAACAACATATCACATTGATTGCTGTGTTTTATGTATAATGTAGAGATAATATTGTGTAGGCAGGGCCATAATTCATTTTTCTGTAATCATGAGCTGAGCAACAATAACTGGGGAAACATGCAAATATCAAGGCCTGGTCATTCTGCTGACACGAGGGGGAAATACCACGCCTGTCCATGTGCCTTGCAGAAAGAAGAGAGAGTTCTTGGAAATTTGGAGGAGAAGGGATAGTGACTAAATTAAGTATATAGGCAGTTTGGACATTATACCTAGGAAAAATAAAGGGTGCATATTTTTAAAGTATTCTTTTTTTCTTATCCTATTTGCATCTAAATGGGAGCACTTGACTGTAATTTAACAAAAAATTATCTTTGGAAAGTTCATTTTAGTAATTAGTAGTTCTTAAATAGTGGCCATTTGGATAAAATTATTACCCTAGGGTTCAGCTGCTTCTCCAGGTTAGCCAAATATTTTTGAGTGTGGAACAACGACTGGAAATTACATTGAAACAAGATTTTGCATTAATTATCTAGTACTTCCTCATTTTTGGCCAAGGCAAAAATACTGTCAAAGAGACCATGGACTATTTCTGCTTTTCACCCACAGTGAAAGGAGAAAACCGTGATCAAAGTTCCAACATAAGAATCCCACATAGGGTTTTTCTTCTTTCTTTTTTAGCAAAGGACTGCTTTACAGTGGCTTGAATTTCGGGTGAAATTTGAGATCTGGCTTTCTCTCTTGGCTGAACTGGATCAGCTATCCTTTGCTTATTTAAAAGGAAACGTCAACTTTGCAATTTACTCTCTAAAATTGGTTGTTGAAGCTCCCTGCTGCAGTGGAAAGACACCATCTGTTTTAATAATACTGATGGTGAAAGAGGGGACAGTTGTGAAATGGCGCTGGGAGAGCTCTGGGCGAGCACAGCTCCACTTGGAGAAGGATTGCCTTTTAAGTTCATGAATGTGGGTTAAATCCGGGCCATACCAGGTGCAGGATCAGTCAGCACAGACTCACATGCCCTGGGGAGGATGGGTGGAACTTGTACACAAAGGAAACCAACTCAGAAAAGTGATGTAAATATCTGGGGGAGGGGGCGCAGAATGTAGGAGAAAAGCAGCAACAGTGAGAGGAATATGATTGGGCAGCCACAATTTTTAAAGGTTTTTTTTTTTGACACTTGCTTTGGTTTTTGTTTTGTTTGGCTTTTGATCGTTACTGGAAGACGAGAAATTCCACCACAGTAAGCCCCACTGAGCTGAACCATCACTCTCTGGGCATCTGAGAGGAGAATTTCCTTTTCCTGCCTCTGAAACAAAGATTCTATTTCTCAGCTTTGAAAACTCCACAAACCACTCACTCACTCACCCACTAGCTTCTGGGTAGACCTACATGTGCATAACTGGACTGGTTGTGTACTAACCAAGCACACACACCCAAACACACATACGTGAAAACATGGGCCCCACACACGTACACACAATACACGCAACCAAGCACACACCCAGGCACACACAGATAAATACACATACACACAAACACACATATACACATGTCAAATACACACACATGCGCAAATTAAAACATATACACATCAAATATACATACCCAAACACACACATAAACATGTATCCCACACCTCTACACACAATACGCACGACTAAACACACACAGACACACACATATGTACACGCACAAAAACAAAACACACACACACACACACACACATACACAAAAATATACATACAGATACACACATGCCTGCAAACACACATGCATATACACACAGGCAAATACACACACACAAATATGTACATACACATACACCCATAAATACACAAACAAAACATACACATATACACAAGCACACACACTCACAAAATATGCACACATACCTGCACATGCACATATGCACACACACACGTGAACACACACACACATGCACTGGGGAGATTCCCAGCCTTCCAGGGAGAGGGGTCCCGGCCACATCAACTCCTCCTGCAGGCATCGTCTGCTGTCTCATTTCGCTCCTTTCCAGGGGTTTGAAACTCAAGGTACAAATAAATATATGAGCACCTCCTGAAGTCAACCGTGTGTAAAAGGGCATTTTACCTCATTAGCCTCTGCCTCTAAGACCAGTGCTGATATTCTAATGTAATCCTTAAAATGCCCAGGAGTGACTCTGCAAAATGTAACCAAGTATTACAGGATGTGCCTGGAACCAGCAGGTGTGATCCTATAAAGATAAATATAATGCTGTTACTGGCATTGATTTCTTTAGCATCTTATCAGATGCCCTGTTGTAGCAACAGTCTCTTTCTGTTTTCCCTTCTGCTTCACCAGAAGATGACTCAATCCGCAGACCCAGAAACCGTGGCACAATTACAACATTCAAAACAGCTTGTGTGTAACGGCTCACAGCTCCTCTCGAATTGGATCCTGCCTCTCTAAGCTAAATGCAAGTTAACTGATTCCTAAAAATACCTCCTGAGATGAGTCATCCTCTTGCAAGAGCCCTGGGGAATGTTTTCCACAGAAACGGTGAGGCCCGGAGCGGGGAGGGGGGCGCGCTCCCTGCTGAGTCCTGTCAGCGGTGCGCTGTGCTGTGTCTCCCCTGTTCCCGGGCGCTGGGCTGGGCTGCTGGACGATTTGCTGAAATCAGATCTGCAAGCCTGGCAGCAGTTTCAGCTCCTCCTCCCACGACAGTTCCCGAAATGAAGTGAACCTGGGCCCAAGGAGAGGTGCAGGTCAACAAGATTCCCTTTATCCCCAGTGAAGGAGAGCAGCAAAACCCAATGTCCAGGGCCAGCAGCATGGCTCTGGGCTGTAACAGGAAGCCTGTTCTTACAGCGGTCCCTTTCCCAGACTCCAGCCCTGAGAGTTAAGTACCAGGCTGGCCACCCTATCCCAGCATTGAATTGATAGAATGGAGAGGGCGCTGGGGCCATAAACACCTGTGCTGCTCTTACAGACCCTGTGGTGGGCAGAGTCCGCTGAGCCCAGACCCCTCACTGAGTGATGCAGCTGATGCTCCCAGGGCCTAGGGCACTGCCCTCACCAACAACCACTGCTCCTGGTTAGAGAATCCTGGAAGGCACGAGAAATCGAAAACATTCTCTTAATAGTGGGATTTCAGACTTAAAATTGTGTAAATATTTTGGTGGAAGAGAACCTTTATAACATTCCTGAAATTAGGCAACATGAAAGATCAGTGTCCTCAAAAGGATAACACAGATGTTTCAGACCCTTATTCGTAGCAGGCAAGATACAAATTATAAAAAAAGAAACACAAGGGACTTCCCTGGTTGTCCAGTGGTTAAGACTCCGAGCTTCCCCTGCAGGGGGCCTGGGTTTGACCCCTGGTCGGGGAACTGAGATCCTGCATGCTGTGTGGCATGGCGGAAAAAAAAAAAAAAAAAGGAAACACAAGTAAATGTTCATTCTGATTATTAATTTGAACAATAAATCATGTACTCTTAATTTGGAAATATATTTAGAGGCTTTAAATTAAAAAAAAAAAACACCACAAAACCTGGTTTCAAGCATGAGATTGACACAGGTAGGCCAGATTCGCAAATCCTGGTAATGAGCGGGGATTGGGAGAAAAAATCCACTTCTTAGGCTGCTAATCAGAGTGGGATATGGGACCCTAAAATGTCTACAGTTTTTGTAGAGCTGGGAGGGGGATAAACATTCACAACATCATGAGTCCCAGATTGTCGGCAAAAGAGACATCCCTACTTATACGGCTGCCGATGGTGTTGAAGACCCATTACTGTGCCCCCATGATTGTTAAATGGACAGACGGCAGGAAAGGGGGATGGTGGAAGAAGAAGGTGGGAAAGCCGGCAGAGAAGGAACAGAATGAGAGGAAAATGAGTTCTCCAGAAAAATATTAACTCACCTCTTTTGTGGGGCTGAGCCACGTTTTGTGGAGCCTAAAACTTCTACAAGTCCTAGAATCCTCTTTTTAAGAAAAAGAGCAAAGTTATGAATACAAAAAATTGGTGCAAAAGTAAGTATTTGTTTAGAATGAGAAGGGACATCCTGACAAGTTACTGCAACTTTGGAGACTCAGGCCCTTGCTGAGATCCCCCCTGGCCATTCCTAGCTGTGCCATGAAAGGACCCCCCCTCCGACAGCCTCCTGGGCTCCCCGCAGCACCTTCTCTTGGGGGCATGAAGCTCTGAGCTGCTCAGGGAATCCATCTGGAGGGAGAGGACCTGCTAGATGTCCACCAGGTATTCATTCAAAACACAGTGGTTGTCAGAAGGGCCATCATCAAAAAACAAATGCTGGTGGAGAAAAGGGAACCCTTGTACACTGTTGGTGGGAATGTAAACTGGTGCAGCCACTATGGAGAACAGTATGGAGGTTCCTCAAAAACCTCAAACTAGAACTACCACATGATCCAGCAATTCCACTCCTGGGTATATATCCAGAAAAAAGGAGAACACTAATTAAAAAAGATACATGTACCCCTATGTTCGTTGCAGCATTATTTACAATAGATAAGATATGGAAGCAACCAAAATGTCCATCAACAAATGAATGGATAAAGAAGATGTATATATACAATGGAACATTACTCAGCCATAAAAAAGAATAAAATTTTGCCATTTGCAACAACATGGATGGACGTGGAGGGTATTATGCTAAGTGAACTGTCAGACAGAGAAAGACAAGTACTGTATGATATGACTTACGTGTGGAATCCAAAAAATAAAACAAACAGATGTATATAGTAAAGTAGAAACTCACAGATAAAGAGAACAAAGGGAAGGGGGAGGGGCAAGATAGGGGTAGGGGAGTAAGAGGTACAAACTACTATGTAAAAAATATGTAAGCAACAAGGATATATTGTACAACACAGGGAATTATAGCCATTATCTTGTAATAACTTTTTTTTTTAAATTAATTAATTTATTTATCTACTTTTGGCTGTGTTGGGTCTTCGTTTCTGTGCGAGGGCTTTCTCCAGTTGCGGCGAGTGGGGGCCACTATTCATCGTGGTGCGTGGGCCTCTCACTGTCGCGGCCTCTCCCGTTGCGGAGCACAGGCTCCAGACGCGCAGGCTCAGTAGTTGTGGCACACGGGCTTAGTTGCTCCGCGGCACGTGGGATCCTCCCAGACCAGGGCTCGAACCCGTGTCCCCTGCGTCGGCAGGCAGATTCCTAACCACTGCGCCACCAGGGAAGCCCTGTAATAACTTCTAATGGAATATAATCTGTAAAAATACTGAATCACTGTGTTGTACACTTGAAACTAATATAACATTGTAAATCAACTATACTTCAGTGAAAGACCACAGTGGTTGAGGATGTAGCGTATGTTAGCACCATTCTGGGGGTTGGGGATCAAAAAGTGAACAAGACAGAAATGGCCATTGTCCTTGTGGTAATTAACACACTGGGAGAGAAAAACAGACTTTTTAAGAAAGGCGAAAAGTTTTAAAAGTCATAATCACTCCTCCAGACCACAAAAAAACAAACACATCTTCTTGTTACATGGGCTTTGCCAGAATAGACTGTTCTGTTGTATATGAGCCATGTATACTTCAGGATTATCAATACAATTGTAGTATAATATTGATCCTATTCCATAAATAAAGCCAGAAATACAAATTAGAAACTAACATGGCTGGCACTCTGTCTGTGTGCAGTACACAGATAAGGAGGGGGAATGAGGAGGGGGAGGGGCTGGGGGGAAATGACCCACATGGTGAGGGGCAGTGGGGTGACATGGTGTCAAAAGTCAGGCCCAGTCACAGAGAGAATGCTGCTCTAGAGGGACAGCTGGGAACCCCTGACGTCCCAGAGTCCCAGATAAGCTGAAACTTCCCAGAGCACAGTCTGTAAAATCAACACCACTTTACAATACCCCAACTCAAGTGAAAAAAGCTCTTTTCAATCAATATCCGAGTTAGGGTGTGTGGCTTGAGAAACCTTGCTCAGGAAGAACCTCTATATTTCTCTTAACAACCAAATTTTTGCCACCAAATGTCTGCCAGGTATTGGACCTACAAAGGATGGTATACATCACAAATTTGGATGCACATACACGGACTCACGCACAATACACAACTCAAATGAGTCTGGTGCACAGATTATGAAGCTATCTTCACAATCATTTTGTTTCTGCTGTGCTACAAAGAGCAATTCAGCCCTTTTCAGAAGTCCTTGAAGCCAAAATGTAATTCCGGGAACACACAATTATCAAATTGTTTCTGAAGCAGCTGATGAAAGGATTTCATCTAAAATATTGCCAACAGGGCTTCCCTGGTGACGCAGTGGTTAAGAGTCTGCCTGCCAATGCAGGGGACACCAGTTCGAGCTCTGGTCCAGGAAAATCCCACATACCACGGAGCAACTAAGCCCCTGCACCACAACTACTGAGGCTGCGCTCTAGAACCTGCGAGCCACAACTACTGAAGCACGGGTGCCTAGAGCCTGTGCTCTGCAACAAGAGAAGACACTGCAATGAGAAACCCACGCACCGCAATGAAGAGTGTCCCCTGCTCGCCGCAGCTAGAGAAAACCGGAGCACAGCAACGTAGATCCAATGCAGCCAAAAATAAAATAAGTAAATTAAAAAAAAAAATTGCTGACAACGGAGCCATTTATGCAAGGCTGGGAGTGAAAGGACGGTTAAATGGTGGATTCCTGAGAGCGCTTGTTGAGGGACATAGCCTGTATTGATATTTTAGACCATGGCAGGATTTTAAGTGTTTAAGATTTTTCCATTCTTTGAATCTTTACTTCCACTAGACCCATTAGGCCCTGAGTCCAGTTTACCTGAGCCTGTCCTCTGCCCATGTCTGGCTGATGTTCAGATACTACGTGTGCTTTGCACGTTTGCTGCTTCATCATCTTCTCAACGATCATGGAGACACACTGTACTTGTGTTCCCCCGCTGGCCGCTAGACCACCCTCAGGTGGCATGTGCAGGGTGCCACGGTCTCCAGGACACCCCTGCTTGCTGGGGCTCCACCTCAAGATACGATACTTCAGCTGTACCATAAACAGAATGGGAACACAGCTCAACTATGTGTGGGTGCAGCTGGGGACAAACGGAGCTTCTGAACCTCACAAGGCCACCTTCTTCTTACAGCCTCCTACTAAGAAATTAGACATTCCTCATTGATCTCAGGGGTCTCAGAGTGAGAAGAAAGGGAAAACCTTTCTTTTCAGTGGCCCAGCTAAACAAACAATACAGCGAGGCAAGTTATATACACAGAATCCAGACACCACCACGGGTGTACATCATACCGTCAGCGGGCCTCAAGGCAGATCAGTTTAGTTCATTAAAATTAAGATGAATCAAAATGAACATTTTCACTTCATTCAAAGAGTCATACTATCACAAAATATACTGCTCTGTGTATATACTAAGCAATGCCTCCTTTATGATGTGGTTGGAGAATGAGCTAGTCCACTTCCAGGAATCTTCTGGATGAATGAAGTGTCCCACTATGCTAGGACTTTTTAAAAATTTAACTTTTATTTTCTTAGCAGCCCTTTAAAAATATGCATTAAAGTTCCCTGTTTTCTGTCTTAATCATATAATTTATTTCTCAGATTATTCCATAACCTCTGCCCTACCTTTAACAGTGTGAAATTAGTACACTAAGAAATGATAAAAATTTGGAATTAAGCTTGGTGAAGTTTGTTGTCTTAATAAGGCCTTTCAAATTGTATACCAGTGATAAAAGCCAAATCATGTTTATGCCAACAAAGCCCACAATTCAAAATCTGGCTGTATATTCAGATATAACTCTCCTTCCTCCTCATTATCCACTCCATCCCCACCCTGGACTCAGGAAACTTTGCACCAACCGTTTGTCTCCAGCGCCCTGCGCACAGCTGGTCATCCAGTGAACCCAGCTCTTATCTCCACCCAGACACCAGAGTCCCATGAATTGTATCTTAACTTGATTGTTCACTTCTTTCCTGTAAGGCCAAAACCTCACACTGAGAACTTCCTTGTCACTGCTCAGGTCTAGCCCAGGCAGCAGAAACTTCTCACAATCCTTAGGGATATAATGCAGAGTTTCACTTTTCTTTCTGTGTGTGTGTGTGTGTGTGTGTGTGTGTGTGTGTATGTGTGTGTGTGTAAGCAAAAGGAGAATACCTGAATCTGCAAGAGTTGGAGGAGTGGTGGTATTGAGTGTATCAGGGGCTCTATACTTACTGATTTCAGGTTTGATTAATAATCAGGTGGATTGTTATCTATGTTGATCACGTGTGGCTCTAATACAGCTGCCCCTGGAGTTCAGGTTTGTAGAGAGGGGGTGTCCACTCTTCCATGGATGGCTAGTAAGTTTCCATGTGCTTGGCAACTCTGACCCCTCGGTGGTGCCCGCCTGGAGTGCCAAGTAGAGGAGGGCCTTTGGCCATATCTAGTCTTAATTGAGAGGCAGACTCTTGTTAGCAGTGCCTGTCCTGGGGCAGGATGGACTCGTAGCTTATATGACAAGGCTTTACGATTCTAATCTTCTACACAAGAGCCTCCAACCATTAATGTGGCTGAACTCTTCTTTCCACTTTGTCCCTTTCACGTCAGGGAGTGTCCATCCACATCAGATCTTAAGGTCGTCAATGGACCAGGATCCATTGGGCCCACTATTTACACTCTCCTTGTCCAAACCCATTCTAATCCATTACTTCCAAACTTCTATGGGCAGGAAATTAGGCCATTCAACTTGTTAAAATTGTGCTTATAATGGACTGACTTATGGACAGAGGAATCAATAAGATGGACAGAAAAGGAACAAAACAGAGGTAACAAATGTTAATTACAAAACTTGGGTGGAGGTTACATGAGTGTTCACTGTGCAATGCTTTCAACTTTTTGGTATGTTGGGAATTTGTATAACAAAATGTTGAAAGGGGGATTTAGCTTATGGTAATAATTAATAGCTAATGATTTGTTGGATTAAAGACCTAAATGTAAGACCAGACACTATAAAACTCTTAGAGGAAACATAGGAAGAACACTCTTTGACATAAATCACAGCAAGATCTTTTTTGACCCACTTCCTAGAGTAATGGAAATGAAAACAAAAATAAACAAATGGGACCTAATGAAACTTACAAGCTTTTGCACATCAAAGGAAACTATAAACAAGACAAAAAGACAACCCTCAGAATGGGAGAAAATATTTGCAAATGAATCAATGGACAAAGGATTAATCTCCAAAATATATAAACAGCTCATGCAGCTCAATATTAAAAAAAGAAATAACCCAATCAAAAAATGGGCAAAAGACCTAAATAGACATTTCTCCAGGGAAGACATACAGATGGCCAAGAGGCACATGAAAAGCTGCTCGACATCACTAATTATTAGAGAAATGCAAAACAAAACTACAATGAGGTATCACCTGACACCAGTCAGAATGGCCATCATCAGAATGGCCATCATCAAAAAATCTACAAACAATAAATACTGGAGAGGGTGTGGAGAAAAGGGAACCCTCCTGCACTGTTGGTGGGAATGTAAATTGATACAGCCACTATGGAGAACAGTATGGAGGTTCCTTAAAAAACTAAAAATAGAATTACCATATGACTCAGCAATCCCACTACTGGGCATTTACCCAAAAAGACAGATGCACCCCAGTGTTCATTGCAGCACTATTTACAATACCCAGATCATGGAAGCAACCTAAATGCCCATCAACAGACAAATGGATAAAGAAGATGTGGTACATATATACAATGGAATATTACTCAGCCATAAAAAGGAACGAAATTGTGTCATTTGTAGAGATGTGGATGGACCTAGAGACTGTCATACAGAGTGAAGTAAGTCAGAAAGAGAAAAACAAATATATTAACGCATATATGTGGAATCTAGAAAAATGGTACAGATGAACCAGTTTGCAAGGCAGAAATAGAGACACAGATGTAGAGAACAAACGTATGGACACCAAGGGGGGAAAGAGGGGGGCAGGTGGTGGTAGTGGTGGGATGAATTGGGAGATTGAGATTGACACGTACACACTGATGTGTATAAAATAGATAACTAATAAAAATAAATAAATAAATAAAATGGGGATAATCTTAAAAAAAAAAAATAGTTAATGATTTGTGCCTGACAGAATTGCCTAAAAATAAAGTGCATGTACTCTCATGGATATGATACAATCTAATATACTATATTGGTTTCATAGGTCCCTTTTTTGCTAGCTTCCACAATTCTATTTTCTCAATATGAAAATGGTCAAATAAACGGCAGAGCGTTAACTGGGTCGTTATTACATATTTTTAAAGGGCCTTTGAACAAAGTGTGATGCTTTTTTGTTGGTTTGCTTATTTTGCCTTGGCTTTTTTAATTATATTGGGGGTGGGGGCGATCCAACACAAGTGATTTTTCCCTAAAATACAAATCCAAGATAAACCAACGTTCTCATTGATGTTGTCTCTCATAGGAGCAAGACTCACCTAATTAATTTTTATAAACCTGGGAGAAATTTCAAAATCAGTGGGAGACACCTAGCAGATATTTTAAGTTCAAGTCTATCTCTAATGGCTGAACCAAACTTTAAAAAAATGAGTGTACTATGGTAATTACCCAGGGTTACAAGGGGTCCTGAAAAGCTGATGAAAGACATGCAGTGATAGAGTCAGGAGAAAGAAAGAAATGGGTGGTAGTATTTTTTTTTCTCATGTAAATATTAAAGAGTCATGTAAATTTATCCAACTTTTTTTTTTGAAAGTGAAGGCCATAAACTCACTAAATTTAATTTAAGTGGTTCATAGAAAAATAAGTATTTAAAAAATATTTACAAAGTAACTAAACTGAAACAAGCAATGTTAGTCATTTGCTGTCTTACTTTTGGGCTCTGGAAGATTCCAGTTTGTGTCAGAATGGAAAACAAAAAGAACAGCTACATCAGCACAGGAGAGTGGATTAAAAATTGGCCAGTGATGGGAAAGGCAAGTAGAGTTTGGCTTGAACTATCAGGGAAGCTCACACTCAACAATGCCCAGAGCCCTGACAACATTAACTGCATGAAAAAATACCAAGAGAATTGCAGGCCTTTGACTTCTTAAAGTAACAGAATTCTATGTAATAAAGTAACAGAATTGTATGTAATAGATTGTTTTGCACAGTTGGGCGGACCAGGGCCACAGGATGACTCGAGGGCTAAGTGTTCAGACCACACAATCGATTGAAGATGTGACTAATAAGCAAGAGCCCAGACAGAGATTCGCTGAAGAAAGAGCAAATGACCCTGGCAGACCGAGGGTGGAAAATGTTCGTGGGCCTGAACTCCCAAGCCTACTGGTTACAAAGATGTGGCAGGAAGCATTGTGCTGGTTTCCATTACTTTTGAATAGTTAAAGAAGGGAAAGTCTAGCTCCTTGAAATCCAAAAATAAATCATGACGGAGCATCCCACACTCTGCATAGTTCAGGGCGTCATCATGACGTGGAAGCAGCAGCGTGCTTAGGAATGATGGTGGGGGGCGAGTCAGCGGCCTCAGAGGAGGCCAGGGAGCAGACGGCTGCCCTCTCCTTTGGGACCCGTCCACCCAAACTCAGCCCTGGCCTGGAAAACTGTGGCAGAATCTACAGGACTTTCAACAGGACCCCAAAGGCAGCTGCTCTCTGATGCTGGGGACCCAAGTTTAGTGCTTTGGCGTCACTGCTCTGTGGGAGGAGGGATGTGGAGAGGAGGAGAGCAAGACCAGTCTTTTGTATTTTTATCTGAAGGTAATGATGAGAACAGCCCTTATTCTTTACTGATGCAGATGGCACAGCTGGTGAGAGCTGACCAGGTTTTGGCTCAGGGCAGAGATCAGCCAGTCACCAGCGGTGGGAGCCGCGAGTCCCAGCCTCTCTGGGCCGGCGGTCATTCTGCCTAGAGAAGGGATGGTAATGATCCGGCTCCCTAGCCGGCTGGATTGTCATGGGGATTGATGGAGAGTGTGTATAAAATGCACTGCAGGAGGCGGATGCATCCGGAGGGCCCACGATGTTCCAGTCCATTCTCTTTGTGCAGGTCATCTCTAATCTGTAAAACCTAAGGGGCAGTTATATTATCCTCTTTACCCAACTAAGACAACTGAGGCTCTGAGAAGTTGGTTTGCCAACTTCTTCGAGTCTAATAAAAGGTGGAGTGTGGGTCTGAACCTGCTCCTGGTGTCAGCACCGAGAGCCCTGGTTCAGGACACCCTTCAGTCCCAGGCAGACGGGGACAGTGGTCACGCTTGGTTCTGGCTCCACATCCTCTTGCTTCTGTACCATAGCTGGCATCATCATTACCCCGTCTCAGGCTCTCTCCATTGTATTTTTCTTTTCCATTTCTATCTTGGGCCACATACACCAACCAATGATAGAAAACTTACAAAAATCCTTTGGGACAGATTTCTATTAAAACATATACATCCGTGCTTCTTATGGACTTACTCTAATGTACACACTGAGCAAAGATGGCGTAGGCCAGGACTGCAGCATCAGGGTTACACATCCCTGTATCATTGTGTTTTTTTACGACAACAAGATCATTTGTTTCCATTTATAAGTCAGGGAGAAGTCGACACTTACTGCCATGCACTTTATAGGGAAGAGATTCTAAGTAGTAAAAACATGTATTTTTAAAAGGTTACGCTACTAAGAATTGAACTTGTCAGCTATGTCAAAGCTGAGGTCAGGTGCGTGAATCATCAGGAAGGGACACAAAGGTTAGTAATACAACCTGTGACTGCCTAGTCCCCACCCTCTGGGCACAGGGAGCAGAAACAGTGTGTTCATTTTGCCCTAAAAGTTCCATCACGAGTCGGGAAGGGCCACTCACCATAGACATGTTCTAAATATTTGCTTTTCAGGTGGGCAGAATTACTCAAAATAGAAATTTAGGCAGCTGGAAATTTCAGTGGCCTTAATATTCTCCCTGATTTCTAGCTTCAACCTGTACACACACATAACTGCAAAATATGATTTTAATAGCTCATGCCCAGGCAAAAGGAGAATAACATCTGTGAAAACACACCAAAGCTTAATGACACAGTGCTTTTATTCCACGGAAAAAATGTGGCTTTGATTCATTCTCAAGCTGGAATATATTTCCACATTAAAATAAAATTTGCCCTCTGTTTTAGAGGGAGTTTTTATTGCGAGAAAAGCACATCCAAAAAGGAAAAAATAAATGTTTTTCACTAGGCATGTGAAAAGTCTTCATACAGCATAAAATATATTGGGCAAAATGCCACCACATTTAGTGAAAAGAGCTATCTTGGTAACCCAATGTTGACTTTGAGTGAGAGCAGTAAAGCCTCCTGACGACCTCTGTCCGTCAATGATTTAGTATGTTAACAAACTTAAATAGAATTTGGCTAGCACTTGGAAAATGTAATGTATTTCCTGTGTATTATTATGGGAAAAAATAAACACATATATGAGTACATTCTCAAAGAGGAGGATGGGAAATTATGCTGTCCTATTTTTCTGGCCATCCTCTCTTGATAGCAAATCAATTTGTTTTTTCAAAGCAGAGGAAGGATTTAGCACGTATTAAGTACCTCCTGTTTTTCAGTTCTCTGTGGTTTTGATGTCACACAGCATCTCATTTGATTCTCAAAATCATGTCGAGTAGTAAGTATTGCCATTCTTACTTGCAGGTGAGGGGTCCAGGTGTAGGGAGGTCAAACGGGCCCCCAGGTAGCGCCTGAGGTCAGGCCTTGAAATAGACTTCCTGACAACTGTGGGGAGGCAGCGGGGCTCCTGGCTGCTCTCTGTCTGTGATCTGTGGGCAAGCGTCCTTCTCATCACAGTGCTGAGTAACAGGCCCCACTGGCCTGCCATTCACAATCGTCACGTGGCACCACCCCAGGTGATGCAGATGTTCCTCCCCACACTGGACAGCTACGGTAGATCAGGATCTTGTGAGGCTTATTCTCAACTGTCCAAGAGACCATTTGTGTGATCTTCCAGCACACGCCAGGGGCCTGGGAGCCAGTTCCAGAAAGAGCCACGTCTCTAAGTCCTGGAGCACAACATTTTCAGTTCAAGGCACCGAGCAAATCACTGGTCTGCTTTTGTATCTAAGTACTGCAGATGGTCAGTCAAATATAGGGATCCAGCCAAAATCACAGCTAAGTTCTAAAGTTCTCTGAAAGTTGATAAAAGTACAACCCTACTTAGACATAGTTCTAACAGCTGGAGGGGTACAATGCATTCGTCGTTATAGGTTCTGCACAGCACAAGAGCTCTCAACAGGTGGAGGGACCATTACCCTTTCAACTCACTATGGTAGGAAGAAAAAATTTAAAGTCGATACGTCTTTCCTAGATTAGCTAATGGTAGTAGGTGTGAATGATACAGATTGCTCTCTATTTTCTTATTCCACATCAAGTTACTGCTTATATTTCCTTGCTCTGCAGGGACGGGCTTTCTCTTCTTGCCTGTAGGGCACATGCCTCTTAGAGTATATTTTTTAATAAACAACTTTGGGACAAAGATGAAGACTTCCTATATCCAGAAATAACTAATTCAATCCGTTAGTAATTAAAATGGTACCTCAATTTTTAAAATTAGATTAATTTGAATAAAACACAACTTACCTGTAAGCATATTCATAGAGTAAATTTTAATGATCACAACTGGCTTGGGTGAAATTTGTTCTGTACTTATTCTTTACTTTCTAAACTGTGTCATTACTTTTATTTCTAATCCAAAATAACTTAGTAAATTATTTCCAAACTCTGATAACCTAGTTTTAGCTGCTGGTACGTTATTATGTAGATAGTTAATTATTGCTGGGGAGTGACCTGGTGATCAAACTCCATAAGATACACAAATACAAGCATCAGCCCAATCAGCAGATTTGCTTATGGGGTTTTTCCCTATTGCAGAATGCAGTGTTATCTATCCCCCTCTTACCTAGTAGTTCTGACATGTTATTATTTAGAATCAGCCATATTATGGCATGAAAATACAGTGAAGTCAAACTATGGGATCGTGCATTCCTAGAAAGGCTCATGAAAAAGGAACAGAGTGCCTGTAGTCAATCATCGCATTCGGTCCCAAAGCTGCAGAATCCCTATGCCCTTTCTCTCTATCGGATGTACCATACATAGTTATGTTTTGATACAATGGGACATTAGAAGATAGAATCTGCATTTCTCTTCGGTTGTTAGTGGATATTTGAATTGGACTATGTTCTGCAGAGTCCAGGTGTCTATGGGAGAATTTTGGTGGGCAATGAATTCATCTTTCCCTATTTTCTAGGTTATCAAACACTTACAAAATTTTCACACTACCTCAGATAAACTTTTAATGACATATTAATAAATGGCTGAAAACTGTCATTTGTAACTTTCATGGAGACACTAAGTGTTCATTTTTCACGAAGAGCAACTCTGATGGAGCCGAGATCGTGGAAGTGGAGACAGTGGTCTTCCCACTGCAGATGCAAAGCAGCTCTTCCTGGCAGATTCTGGCCTTGATTTCCCTCCTGGACCCTTCCCCCACGGCCACAGGAATTCACAGTGGACTTCAAAGCCTTTCAGGGTCTACGGAGCAGCGAGCCGGCTGGCAGTCACAGCCCCAGGAGCTCATAATCCCTTTGATCCCGTAGTGTAGTCACAACTGCTTTGAAGCCAGAAGAGGAAGTGAATGAGAGAGTGGGTCCCTTTGTTTCGCTGGCTGGGGATCTGCAGATCACCCCCCAGACACACACCAGTGTGTCTCACCCTGGCCGCACTCCATGACAGCCTGGGCAGCTTGTACAGCATACGGGCCCCCACCATTTCTGATTTAATTGGTATAGGGTGTGGCAATTTTACAAAAGCTCCCCAAGTGATGCTAGAATCACAGTGCTTGAACTTCCCATTTGGATCCATAAGCACCTTCAAGAGACCAATAATAAATAGACCCTCCCATCTTGGGGAAAAATAGAGGGAGGAATTTACTCCAGCTGTGATGTGGCACACACACAAAAAACAAACAAGCAAACAAAAAACACTAAAAACAACAGCTCCAAAACAAGAAAAAGAAACCGCCAAAATCAGAGAGAGAGAGAGAGAGAGAGGGAGAGAGAGAGAGGGGAGAGAGGGAGAGAGGGAGAGAGAGAGTGAGAGGGAGAGAGAGAGAGAGAGAGGGAGAGAGAGAGGGGGGAGAGAGGGAGGGAGAGAGAGAGAGAGGGAGAAAGAGAGGGAGAGGGAGAGAGGGGAGACAGAGAGAGAGCGAGAGGGAGAGAGAGAGAGGGAGGGAGGGAGAGAGAGGGAGAGAGGGAGAGAGAGAGAGGGAGGGAAGGGGGTGGGGAAGTAACCTTACATGGACACACCAACAACAGCCTCATGCACTGCTCTGTTACTTATTTTCTCATAATCATAATCATATACTTGTATTACTATTACTATTATCCCAGGGGTATATTTTGTAAATTACTTGGTGATAATATGTTATCATACTTCCTCTAACACAACACAGGACACATACAAATCACTTAATAAGCAGGTGTTAAATATGTTCATACTAGCAATTAAAAGTGTGTGTGTGTGTGCCATTGTCAAATGAAAATAAATCCAGACTTAAGTGTGGAGAGACTTTATTAGAAAAGACTATTGCAATAGGGAAAACACATCAACCTCAGGGTCTGCAAGCATCACAAAATCCAACAGGGATTGGATTTCTGTTCTAGGAAGGGGAGCAGGGTTACAGGACTTTGGGGGGCAGGGACCCATGGTGGTGGGGACCAGCAGACAGCGTGATTGGGGTCATTTCATGGGAAACCTTTCTGTCTGTGGTCAGCAGGTTCTGGCTTCTCAGGATGAGCAGTCAAGGGGAAGTTTTCTACCCCTTAGAACCTGGTCGAACTAGCGCGCTAGGCAAAAATGCAAGGCCCTGTTGGTAGGAGAGAAGCCGGGCTAGGGTTTGGTCAAGGCAAATGGGTAAGTTATGGGTTATTGTGAACACTTGGTCAACATGCAGCTCTACGTTCTAATAAATCCATGGACACAAGACACTGAGCACTCATCGTACTGTAGACACCACAGAAACAAATACTACATCTTAAAATACAATAGCAAAGCAACTGATGAACAGATAGCATATATTTACATATATCAACTCATCATTCAGCCACAATTTTATTATAAAAAGCTTAATTACTTCATATGGACAATTTTCAGTATGTTATTTTCATAAATTCTTATAATTGTTTGTGATAATCTAGTTTATATACGTATGTATAAAATACCTATGGTCAATTTTAGCATTATAATTATAGTTGATATTTTTTGATGCATCAGTGAATTTTTCAGTGTTAAACTGTTAAGTAAGTTTTTTAAAGAAGGAATCTGTCTGTATAGAGGGTTATTTGAATGAGTTTCAAAACTCTCCCTACAATAGAATCAGTCACCATAGAAATACATGTTACAGAAAAAACTGTTATCTGTGTGACAGGTCAACCCTCTGTCTCCTGCCATGGGAGGCAGCTGACGTTTGGAAGAACAGACTTTTTCTTTAACATTATCCAATGTTTTAAACAATAGTTTCAGCCTGAAAAAATTAGAGATATACTATGTAAAATATGTTCTTTTACAGATATTTGTATATTTACCTCAAGAAAAACACCTCAAGCCTTAGATGACAATTATTCTTAAAAACCATGCAAATGAAATGTGCTCAGGAAACACTGGCCCATCTAGCTTAACAAATATGAACTATGTTCTCTTCACTCCATGGATAGAATACAGTTCATGGCAGTGTTTTCTTAAACTGCTTTCATGTTACCAAAATGTTAAAAGTGACGTTAATAAGATATTTATAATATTTTTAATTGTTAAAATTTATTTCACAGGAAAAGAAGTACATGGTCAAATATGGTTCAGTTTTTAAGCTGGAGTACCTTTTGGTGCCTCACTTATTCTAATACATATTAAGAAGTTCTAGTTTGGGGATAGATTATACAATCATTTTGAAAACTATTCAACAATGCACAATACAGCAAGTGTGAAAGCTTTGTCATCTTTTATAATGAGCCTGGATTATTGCATTTAAAACTAGAAAAAAAATAAGCATATTATTAAAAGTAATTTTAGACTATGTCAAAACATCTTATTAGTAGATGAGGAAACTAAAGTTTGAGTTTCAAAAATAATCAGTATATATTTCTTACCAATAGTGTCCAGATCAAAGTTAAGAGGCTATGTTTGAGGAACAGGGAATTTTTTTTCTCTCTTTTTAAAAAAATTTAATTTAATTTAATTTAATTTAATTTTAACATCTTTATTGGAGTATAATTGCTTTACAGTGGTGTGTTAGTTTCTGCTTTATAACAAAGTGAATCAGTTATACATATACATATATCCCCATATCTCCTCCCTCTTGCGTCTCCCTCCCTCGCACCCTCCCTATCCCACCCCTCTAGGTGGTCACAAAGCACCGAGCTGATCTCCCTGTGCTATGCAGCTGCTTCCCACTAGCTATCTATTTTACATTTGGTAGTGTATATATGTCCATGCCACTCTCTCACTTTGTCCCAGCTTACCCTTCCCCCTCCCCGTGTCCTCAAGTCCATTCTCTAGTAGGTCTGCGTCCTTATTCCCATCTTGCCCCTAGGTTCTTCATGACCATTTTTTTTTTTTTTTAGAGAGGAACGAGGAATTTTTAAGGAATAGAGAAATTTTACTCAAGTGTCAGAACCTACATGCCTCCATGATCTTAAAAGAAAAGATTTCTGGCCATATTTTCTAGGCAAAAAAGAACTTCTCTGTTCTTTGCTTGTCACATTGTCCCATGCTTTCTTCTGGTTGTCACTCTCATTGCAACTGCCATGCTGGTCCCCAAAGGAAAGGTTAATTTGAAAAAGAATTCAGATGCCTGAGTGTGTTGTTTGTTCCCAGCTCCCTCTATCATATCACTTTCATTTTAATAAGAGAATACAGTGTTTTTGTTGAGAACCCAGAAGCCTGCAGTGTGCTTTGGCAGTGCCAGGATAAACTTGAGGAAGCCCTCTAGATAATTCCTGTACTCTCTGTAATATAGTACTGAGTGGGACTTTCTTGCTCCTCCAGAACTGATGGCTGGGACCCAAAGCTGGGGGACCAAGGGGCATTAAGAATCCCATATTTAATATAAAGAGAGTTCTCCATAAATGAAGCCACAAACCTCTCTTGAGAAGGAACTAGCCTTTCTATTCTCAACCATCACCTCAAGTTCCCGCTTTCAGAACCCATTTATAAAAGAAGAATAGAGAAGGGAGAGGGAATCCTTGTCGTACGTCTTTTGCCAAAAGAATTAGGGGGAAGGGAGTACCTCTTTTGCATCCCCAAAGCAAGGGAGAGGGGCTTCTAGATTCTTCCAGAGAAAATGTGGGCAGCTCATCCTCTTCCTGGAGAACCAATAGCCAGCAGCCTGGCCCACCTGCCTCTGTACGTGAGAAAAGGAGGTGGCAGAGCTGGGCTGGGGGGCAGAGCAGCAGCTGTGCACCCACTGTGACCCCGGCAGGGACTGCTGGGCTTGCTGACTGCCCGGGGCACCCCCAGAACCAGGCTTATCTCACCTCGCTGGCATCGCACCAAGAGGCCCTGAGGTGTTCGTGTCTGCAGCCCCTGAGCAGCTGTGAGCTGTGCCAGAGGACATGCCAGAGGCAGCCTCCGGGAACTATGCAATGGGGCTGGTCACGGGGCCCGGCAGCAGATTCACACAAGGCCCTGCGGCCCATAAGTGTTGGAGCAGGGACAGCAAGCACCACAGCCAGCAGCGAAGTCAAGAGACACTTGCCCTTCCTTGTCTGAACAAACCCCTTCCCAGTCTCAACACGAGTGCTGGGCAGAGGAATGGTAAAGAAAGTGCCATATATCCATGCGGTGGAATACTAGTCAACCTTTACAGTGAAGGGAATTCTGTACCATGGGACAACGTGGATGAATCCACATGAGGACATTGTGTTCAGCTGGACACAGAAGGACGACACTTGTAAAAGGTATCTAAAATAGTCAAATTCCAAATCCCAGACTGGAATAGTGGTGCACAGGGGCTGGGGAGGGGGAATGGAGTGTTATTAGTCAACAGGTGTAAAGTTTCAGTTAAGCAAGATGAAAAGACTGCAGAGACCTGCTGGACAGCATGGTCCCAGGGTCTGCAATACTGGAGTATACACTGAAAACTTCCTAGGAGGCTGGATCTCGTGGTGTGTTCTTACTACAATTAAAAATGTTATAAAAAAGGAATTGGGGTCGCAGGGCACATGTCTCATGACCCCTGTTATGGGCTGAATAGTTAGCGACACCCTAAAATTCATGTTGAAATCCTAACCCCCAGGACCTCAAAATGTCACTGTGTTTGGAGATAGGGTATACCCTTTTGGGTATTTACTTGTTTGTTTGTTTGTTTTTCCTATGACACCCGTGCACATGATATTAAAAATGTATACATTTGTATATCTTTTCTCGTGTCATCAGTTTATTTTGTAGACCCAGTAGTGGAACCTAGGAGGGTAGAGGGAAAGTCGTCCCCTACAAGTCTTCACAGAGATAATCAAATTAAAGTGAGGCCATTTGGGCGGACCCTAATCCAATATGGTGGTGAACTAATCCAAAGAGGAAATTTAGACACAAAGATATACACAGAGGGAGGACCATGTGAGGACCCAGGGAGAAGATAGCCATCTACAAGCTGAGGAGAGCGGCCTCAGAAGAAACCAGTCCTGCTGAAAACCTAACGTCTGCCTTCTGACTCGCAGATCTGAGACAATAAATGCCTGCCGTTGAGCCCCTGCCCCTACCAGTATGTGGTGCTCTTTTTTGAAAGTGCTGGCAGACCAGCACATCTTTCTTCCCCTGCACTGCCTGGTGTCAAGGTGGTTGGAAGAATGCCAAGCAGAGCATAAGCCCCTCCGCCTAAAGCCCTGGAGCTCACATCTCCCCTCTGTTAGGGGAAAGGTGGGGAGGATGACAACGGAGTGAGATCAAAATCACATATGAGATGGGAACTGGCAAGTGAATCCCATTAAAAATGACCAGAAAACTGTTAAAAGATGTTGAAAAAAGATTTAGCAAATATAGCCGAAAACCATGGAAAAATAGTTTTCGCTGGAAAAACCATGTTAATACCCTCCATGATTTGAGACTGAAAAATAAGCCATAATAAGTAGTTATCTTAATACATCAAGCAAATGACAAAATAATGAAAGAGTGCAATTATTTGAGAGCTGTGGCATGTCCTTTAAGGCTGTCGCTATCCACAGACCTTGTCCTAATCCTGGGAGGGCTCAGGGCCATCAGGAGAATCCCCTGGCATTTCTTAGTCTGAGGCTTTCAGGGCATAGTAAGATTTGATTTGTTTAGTTTTTGTTTTGTTCTGTTTAATATATGCAGGATGCAGGCAGGCTCACCCTAGTTTGTTCTCAGGCTCCTATTATGGTGGTCATGACTCAGATGTTCTGGAGGGTGTGTGTGGCAGCCTGGGTTGGGTGGGGTGCTGATGTCTGTGCCGGACAGCCCTCACCTCCTTTCTTCTTTCTTCCTTGGTTTTCCTCATGCCTGCTATTAGCCTTCTGGATGTCTTCCTCCTAAGAGGCCTCCCTCCCTGCTCTGTTTCTCCTTGATTAGTCTTAAAGGATATTATAAATGCAGTTCAGAGCTATCTTCCCTTCTGTCTTTACATAGTGAGTTGACTCTTTAATAATCTGTTGGTTTTTGTTTTTTGTTGTTGTGTATTTTATCCTCTGTACATAATTAGTCAACAGCTTTTGTTCATTCCATTACTAGGTTTTGGAACTCAACTGATTTCTTGTCAAATTGGTCAGTGGTTCTTGGTAGAAGAAAGTCTCTATTCTCTACCTTGTGTATGTTGACACATCCCTCAAAGTGTACAATCATATCTACTAGGGACATGATAAGATATTGTTAATAATCTAGACAGCAGATGCTGACACTTCACCACCTGCCCTCCAAAAGAGCTGGCACATTTATTTTCCGGAAACGTTGGTGAAATGGTGATCACGGATATAGGATGTAGCCAGTGGCTGGCGGGGTAATTTGTATCCTTTCAGAGGGAAACTGTGTATCTCCTTCTGTTTGTGTTCCTGAGCAGGGTTCTCTGACCTAACTTTTTAATAGAATTTCTGCCAAGCTCAACTTGTTGGGAAGAGTGATATACTATTCTAAGCATAAATGTTAGCAAATTGTGGGGTGAAGCTACACTTTCATGACAGATGCCAAGAACATGTTTATAACATGAAGTCTCTCTGCTTGTCTCCACCCATCAAGGCCTCCAGGGAAAGCTACACTTTGTATCTGGAACCAATTTAACATTAAACATGGCCCGGAACTCTTACCTCTTAGTTTAGTCAGTTACTTTCTTGTTTCTAATAACATAAATCCATTATTATCCAAATTTAACAGCAGAATGAATTCTCAAGTGGTTATCTGAGGACTCTTAACTCCTAGAAATAGAATTCTGTTCTAGTCAAATTTTAGGTCAAACAAAGTTCACTGTGTTAACAATGAAAAGAAACAAAGCAGGGAGGGGACCTCTATAATGGAATTGGGCTCAAGGACTTTTTTAATGAGTTCCTGTTCATGGTTATAATGTACTGGGGAAATATATAAGGTCCAGGACAACTAATGAATTTGTTGATGTTACAAAAGGAAAAATTCTTTTGTGAACACATATATTTGTAAAGAAACAGATATTCTAAGCTTTTTACTTGCTGGGGTTTTTGGGTTTTTTTTTTCCATAGAAAAGAATTTTAGGATACAAAAGGGAGAAAACAGAAAATTGACATTATTCTCTTTCTTTTTAAGAACTTCCTAAGACATACAGGCAGATCAACACTCATTCTTCTCCCTCCCCCTTTTGAGTTTTTATCTGGTTCTTTATTTTCCCACCACACAAGTTTACTCTGTGCCACAGAATAAAATATACTTAACCATGGTCTTCCTGCTAACAGTTTGGAATTTAGCTCTTCCCCTTCTGAACATAAATGTGGATTCTTAAGAATGATAACTGATTTGGAGGGGGAATTTATTGATAGTAAACAAAAGGGAACCTCGCAATATGGGTTATCACCTTTGTACATAGATGTCTAATAATTTGCTTCCCAGAGAGCAACTGCTCTTGTTATTCAGTTATAAGTCTTCTGTGACTTGAATATGAAATCACAATGACACAGCAGCAAGCGGTTCTGGAAGTCTGCTAATGGTTTCCAGGTGGCATCTTAACAGACACATCTAGGGTGAGAAACTCATCTCTCTGGGCGTGGAGTTTTTCCCACTTAAATCTTGTTTGGAATTTCTATATTCACAGCAAGAAGGTGTCGCTCTCCATTTCTGTTTACTTCGTACCCTAATATCAGCAGCCAAGAAAAACTAAGAGACAGCATTCTCACAGTTATTTATTTTAAAAAGCGTACTGTTCCCTAAAAGTGTCACCCTACCCCCTGCTTATTGTTTTGATGCTATTCTTTTTAAAGCCTTGAAAAAACCACCCAATTTGAGGCTCCTGCTGGAACTCAAATCTTTTGTCTGCCCCCTGCCACCACTCCATCCTTCAGGCTGGCTGAGGGTGATGTCATCAGACGCAGGGGACCCTGTTGCAGTAAGACTCTCTGAAGCATCCTTTGTTGGACACCCAGGCCCACGATTCACAAACTAAGGGAGATGTGATGCCAGTGGCATCCTGTGGCTGGACCCACATCCCCAGCTGAGCACGACTCCACAGACACGCCTCCGTGGGAGCCGAGCAGGAGCTGCACGCATAAGACACGTCTACCGGTTCCTGCCTGGTCTATCCCACAAGTGATACAGGAACCACTATCATCACAGACAACTTTTTCCTCCCTGGGCCACCCACCCCTGCGCACTTGCCACACGCTGGCTGCGGGTCTGGAACTTTATCATCCCCTAGAGACAGTCTGTGTGGTACTGAGGTGTCCAAGCTCCTCCCCATGGCTGCCCTGGAGACCCTCACTCAGGTCGCCCTCCTTCGGTTGCTTGAATATTTTGTTATGAAAGAGGTTGTCTGTGCCTTACAAATTCTCCTTATGTTAAGAAAGATACTTCTCTGAGACTTGCCGTTTAGCAGGACTTGCAGGAAAGAGAGGAACCTGCAGATTTGAGTGTGATAACTGCAAATGGAAATGTTTTTATTTCCAATGAACACAAAAAGTAATGACAGATCAAGTAATGACAGATCTCGAGAGAGACAGGTGTTAATATCCCTTAGTGAGGTACAGAGAGGCTACATGGCCTGCAGAGATTCAAGTTTCCCCCAGCTAGCTATCCCACTGCCAAAACACCCCGGTGATAAGACGACTAACAAAATCTTCAGACGTAAAAAGGATTTTTATTGTTTCTCATTATGATTGTTTTCATTTTTATTCTTTCAACTGGAAAATTATTCCCATTGAAAATTTTCAATCATTACTCATAAAAAGATGTTTAGCAAGGACCGTCCAGTACTTGGAAGTTGTGAAAATCTACTTGTGCTCTCAAAACATCTGCAGTCCCCAGTGGAGTTTTGGCTCTGTCTACTACACTTGCCTTCCAGCAAAAACACAGGAGGAGGGCGATTTCCCATCGGCACTGTCGTGCAAACTGCAATCTTGGGAAGAAATGAGTAAACACATTACTGAGCAGCAGCATGAAAGAAGACACGCAGTTGCCTGGTTGTTTTAGTAAAGACATAGGGAATTAGTTGACTGTGTTCATGTAGATTTGGGTTTATACACCTGCTACACACACACACACACACACACACACACACACACACACACTCTACACACTACACAAGCTATGTAGCCCAAAACTACACTGGCTCTAACCCTTGGATCAGTAGATATAAACTAACCAAACAAAAGTACACTTTAAACTTCATAATAATCATGGTCAATGCATGCATATACAATAAACTTCCCATTAATTTGTTGGAACTAGTGGAACTAAAGGGAAGTTAATATTTATTGAGCTTGTTTTATATCAGGCACAAAATTTATCTCTTAGTCTTTTAGTCAACACATGCGCACAAATATCTTTAAGAATAAAACTACTATCTCTGTTTTTATGGAGGAGCAATGTCAGATTCAAAGAAGTGAGTAATGTATCAGGGTCATGTAGATTCATATAAATATATATTTTTATTATACAGGCATAGCCCAATATCGTAAACATTGATGAGATGGACAGATCAGCGGACTGAATTCACATGTTTTATATGGCATAGGACTGACCACATTCTGCTTTGGTACAGTGACCATCCAAGTTTCCATTCTTTATAATTTATCCATCAGTACATTAGGTAGAAAAAGTCAATTTAATAAAACCATATTTCATGTTCAATGTCATATTTAAAATACTACATTTGCTAAATGTTTTACTATAACTACATATTAATTTTATAATTTAAAAATATTTTACAATATTTAAAAACTTGAGTAATGGGTATTAATTTATGTCTGTTAATTTTACATCTATTACATAATAAGGTGTTTCTACAGTTAACTCATTTTATAACCTTCTACTTGGAAAATCCTAACTTTACCATATGATGAAGGTGAAGCTGTTATCTTATCATCCTTGTGGAAGAATAACAAAAGAGTATTAAAAATGACCAATTGTAGGTTGAGATCATATATGTCTGGTTACCCTTTCAATAATCTATCCTGACAAATGATTGCTACTGATTTCATCAGTTGGTTTTGTATGCTATGACCAAAGTCAATTAAGGCTTCAGAACTTCAACAAACAATAAAATTGTTGGTAAAACAGCATTGAAAGAGAGAACTGTCAATATTATAGACTTTACATACACTAACAGATTAAATTACTAAAAAGGAGAGTGCTTAAAGGACATCTGAAGTATGTATTGTGGTAAAACTGGGAATCCATAATAAAGGAAGGGAAATCTGTGAGAGGCAACAGTGCCTACATGGCCAGGGTCCTGTCTGGGCTCGCCGAGGATCTGGGACCCGTAATGGTATAAAGCACGTCATCTTAACCTTTTCTGTCACTTCTTTTTCTCATCTTCCTTCTCCTGGACCATCATCTTGCAACCTGGTTCTTCTTCTCAGTAAAATGACCCAGGGATCTAAACATCTTGCAGTGTAACAGGAGAAGATACATTTACTGAGGACCATGTTTCTGGCAAGCATTTCTATATATCATCCTATTTAGCAACAAAACAGATTTGTGATACTGTAATAATCTCCCCACTTTACACACGAAACAGTGAAGGATCACTGACTTATAAAGATCTTCCAAATGATGAAATGTTTCTTAGTACAATTTCAAAAATATCCCGTTTGTTAATTATGAACACTGATTTCATCAGAAAAGTCTTTGCGTGTTGGGAAACTCTCAAGTTCATGGTACCATATACACATTTTCCAATATTTTAATTTTCTCGTGAAAGCTCTAATTTTGTCACTGGCCACAAATACCATCGATTGTCCTTCTTGAAGTGACAGGCTCATTTCTTTCACTCTCGAGACCACGTCTATCAAACACCCAAGTCAAGCAGCCATGCTTTGGTCTGTTTGTTCTGACATGGCCTGGGAAAGCGGCTGCTTGAGCTTGCAGCTGGGTGGGACAGCTTTTTCTAGACACACAGCTGCTCTGTGTGTCCCTCTCATTTTTAATTCCAAAATAATGAAAATACGTGCTCAAGAATGAAGATTAATAAAATTAACATTTTGTCCTGCTTCCTCAGGGAGCTTCTTAAATGTACCTGGCTTGTCTTCCTTTCTCTGAGTGCATGCCAGTGGAGAACACGGTGACCACCAACAGAGCCTGGTGCCACTGTCTTGATTTTATTCACCATTGCTTTTGAATTTTAGTGAAAAGCTATGAAAACACTGTGGCAGGTATTCGGTGTCTGGTTTTTTAATGAATAAATGAATGAATGAATATAAAATACTTGAGTTGCTATCAGGCATCAAGGAAAAAGTCTATTTATAAATGGCAAAAATACACAAAGTGAAATACTTTGTGTATTTGGAAGTTGTTATATCTAGTCCATTCTACCTTCTTTCAACCATATTCAGGAAATATCTGGAATCAAAAGTACCAGATTTAGTGCTTTTTATTTGTATTATATGTGTTCCCTTACCTCCCCCCTGCCACTCTACGCTTGCCCATGTGGGCTGCAGTATTTGTCCTACTTATTCCATGACTCGTTTTGAGCATTGAGTGAATTCAGAGCCATGAAGGAATTCTTGCAACATCATTCGGGACCCACTTATTGAATGCAAAATATTGTGTGATCGTGAACAATGGTGATAATAAAGAATAAAGTTCAAATTTTGGGGCTGGAGAAAAGGACTTATAAAAGATAAGGCACTTGAAATGTGGTTAAGAAATGAAACTAGCAAAGTCAAGGAGACATGATTGTAGAGCATGGTGAGCAGCTCTACCTACCGTGGGATGTAGCTTTTATGGGTGATTACACATGTAGGTGCTGTCAGTCAAGGGAAGGTGGACTGAAGCAACCTAGGCATGTTTTCTGGCATTTGATGTGGCAAATCATGAAGAAATGATAATACGATCTTGATGCTTCCTCGGGTTGTACTGTGGATGATGGATTAGGCACATTTGACAGAGACAATTAAAGAAAATAGAGTCCATATCTAAGAGGGTGAAGGCATGAGTAAATGGGAAAAAAGGAATTTTAACTTAGGCAGAAAATTATTATTGTGGACCACTGAAAAAAAGAAATACTACTGTAATATCCTTTCTAACTGATATAATAACTAGGACCTTCAGGGTATTGGACTTATGGGGCTGCTCTATACACATCTGGACACAGATCTGATGGTTTCTTTTTCGGTTGGGAAGTAGAATATGCAGAAGTAACAGTTAATGGTCACAGGGAGCAGATTCTCCCAGGAGACAAGTGGTCTGGAAATTCTGTATCTTCCTCAGCAAATACCTCCGTTTATTCACTAGCAAGTGAAAGTGCATTCCATTCCTGTTCTAAACTCCTGCAAATAACAGCAACAGTCATTTCAAGATGTAAGGCTTCATACTGCGGGATCTTAATTCAGGCTTGTTGTCAGCCTGATGTGTTCTATCCCTGGATTGAGAGCTCTCTTGATTAGCATAGCACTTCACAGCGTGTCTTCAGATTCAGATCACTGTCAGCTTCAGAATAATTGTAGAAGCTATTTTTAAAATGCTGTAATTAAAAATAGTCTTGCGATAGGACTGCTGATTGTCCCAATGCTTTTCCCTTTTAGACATTCATCAGTATTGCTGTTTAGATTACATATATAGTGCATTCATGACTGTGATATTTAAAGCATCTAATGTGTATTAATTGGCATGGATCAGGCACTGGGCTGAAGACTTTAAAGCTAATGTCATAAAATGTTGCTATCCACATAAACCCTAGGAGGTTGCAGATGAGAAAAATGGATACGTAGAAGTTAGACAACTTACCAAGTAAGTAACTTACCATAGTAAGTGGTGGGGCTGGAACTACACTCAGTCTTGATTCCAGCAACCATGTGTGCTGTTCTTGAGAGGGTATTTCAGCTGTTTGTAACAGGCACGTGTGCAAAATGCAGATGAAGAGTAGTTACATCTCAAGAACATGGCACACATCTTTTGATATTATTTTACATAAAGTTAAGTAACTACACTTACATTTATTCAGTGAATTAGATCAGTATTGTTCATAATAAAAAGAATATTTAGACAGTTATTGAGGACCTACTATGTACCAGGCACTGTGGGAAGTGACTGTTCCATTTTTCATCTCACTTAACACATGTGCAGTAGAAATATTGTCAGTGTTTTGTAAATAAGAAAGTCTATGATCAGCTGCTCATAGCACAGCCAGGATTTGAACTCAGATGGTGTGACACCAAGTCTCTGTCATGAAATGATATTAGTAGAAGACATTTTAGGAACTAATTTCATTCTAGTGAAATTGCGAGATGAGTGCATTTCACACCTCATTTTGTTTAAACACACCCTCCCCTAATTGATGGCCTCCAAATAGCCCATTGATCCAGGTGTTCTGCTGTTCCTGTGGTCAAAACGTTGGGACATGATCCCAGTTCGTCAATTAGACACTCCATAACTATAATTCGATTCATGACCAGCGTGACAAGAAGAGTGAAACTTGCTGAAGCCCGGAGGGTGGTGTGGGGACGACGACAGATTGTTCCAGCCCCATGGCCCACCAGCGTCCCCTGCTCCCTGTCACTTCCAGCCTGTCCACCAATTCTTAGGTCTTCCCTACATCCTTCCAACAAAATGTCTTGTTGAAATTAACCAGAACAGCAGGCAGAATTCTAAAGACACCCCACCCGCTGATTCCTGACTGCTGGTCATTTAGTCAAACACTGTTCAGGGCCTTCTGTGGGTGATTTTGCAGGTATAGAAAAGCCCCAAGTCAGTTACCTAAAGATATGGAGAGTGTGAATGTGGGCATGGCCTAATGACAAGAGCCTTTCAAGAGCAGAGAGTTTCATCTGGCTGGTAGCAGAAGTGGAGACAAGATTTAAATCACAGGAGGACTCACTGGCACAAAAACAGACACATAGATCAACGGACAGAATAGAGAGCCCAGAAGTAAACCTGCGCACATATGGTCAATTAATCTATGACAAAGCAGGCAAGAATATGCAGTGGAGAAAAGACAGTCTCTTCAATAAGTGGTACTGAGAAAACTGGACAGCTACATGTAAAAGAAGGAGATTAAAACATTTCCTCACAGCGTACACAAAAATAAACTCAAAATGAATTAAAGACCTGGAACCATAAAATTCCTAGAAGAGAACATAGGCAGAACACTCTTTGACATAAATCACAGCAATATTTTTTTTATTTGTCTCCAAGGGCAAAAGAAATAGAAGCAAAAATAAACAAATGGGACCTAATTAAACCTAAAAGCTTTTGCACAGCAAAGGAACCATTGACAAAATGAAAAGACAGCCTACAGAACGGGAGAAAACATTTGCAAATGATGTGATGGTCAAGGAGTTGATATCCAAAATATACAAATAGCTCATACAACTCAATATCAAGAAAACAAACAACCCAATCAAAAAATGGGCAGAAGACCTAAATAGACATTTTTCCAAAGAAGACATACATACAGATGGCTAACAGGCACATGAAAAGGTGCTCAACATCATGCTAATTATTAGATAAATGCAAATCAAAACCACAATAAGATATCACCTCACACCTGTAGGAATGGCTATCATCAAAAAGCCTACAAATAACAAATGTTGGTGAGGATGTGGAGAAAAGGAAACACTTGTGCATTGTTGGTGAGAATGTAAATTGGTGCAGCCACTATGGAAAACAGTATCGAGAGTCCTCAAAAAACTAAAAATAGAACTACCATGTGACCCAGCACTTACACTCCTGGATATATTTCCTGAAAAAACAAAAACACTAGTTTGAAAAGATATATTCACCCCAATATTCATACTATTTACAAGAGCCAAGACATGGAAGCAACCCAAGTGTCCAAGTTGCTTAAGAAGTTGCAGTATATATACACACACACACACACACACACACACACACAATGGAATCTTACTCAGCTATGAAAAATAATGAAATTCTACCATTTACAGCAATGTGGATGGACCTAGAGAATATTATTATGCTTAGTGAAATAAGTCAGACAGAGAAAGAGAAATACTGTATGATATCACTTATATGTAGAATCTAAAAAATAATACAAATGAATGTATATAGCAAAACAAAAATAGACTCACAGATATAGAAAACAAACTAGTGGTTACCAGTGAGGCGGGGAGGGGAAAGATAGGGGTATGGAATTAGCAGATACAAACCATTACATATAAAATAAATAAGCTACAAGATATATTGTACAGCACAGGGAATTATAGGCATTATTTTTAATAACTTTCAATGGAATATAATCTGTAAAATATCAAATCACTATGCTCTACACCTGAAACTAACATAATATTATAAATCAACTATACTTCAATAAAAAAAAAAAGAGCTGACTGGATCCCCTTCCTTTTCTACAGCAAATCTCCCAAAGGACAGGTTCTACTGCTCCTCCTTTGTCAGTGCACTGAGACCTCATTTCTAGAACCATCTTCATCATCTGTAAAATACACACCATGTAGGGTCGGCTGCACACTTTCAGAATTGAAGTACTCATTTCCTAAAGCATAAACAGTTTATCAATGAGGAAGCCAACTGGGAAGGTCTGAAGTCTTTTTAAGGCCAGGACACGTGGGACATAGTAGGGATTCTTTTATGGATTTCTGAGCATTTCAACAATGTGCTGCAAATGACCCATGCTCTTTGGGGGAGAAAGGGAAAGAGAGATTAACAGCTAAGTTTAATGCCCATTATATGTCTGAAGTAAGCACTCCTCACAATAACCCTCTGAAGTAGAAAAATAATTTCATCCAATTGACAGTTGAGGAAAATTAAACAAGTCAATACTAAGGGTCTCACTGGGCACCCGATGATGGTTAGTACCTCACAGTTGTGAACTAGGCTTCAAAATGCACATCTTGATTTTGCTTAAGATACACTTTGCATTTTATTCACCAGAACATAAAAAAGTTATTGTTAAGTATTACACATCAACAAGTGAAGTACTATGAGGTTTTCAGGAGGAAAGCAAAGAATGAGAAATAGGAATCTCTTCCCATTGGTTAAAATGGTAAGTTGTGGCACTATTCATAGAACTTGGTCTCTGTTGCTTTTCTTGTGGGACACCTTCCTCTTCTCTGAGAGGAATGGAATGGTTGAGGAACTGGACAAAATGCTCTCTTACAAAGGCTTCAGCTACAACTCTAAATTTCCAAGAAAGTAATCAGTAAAAATGAGGTGGTAACATTGACAAAGGCTTCACCAAGCCCCCTCACAGTGTCATTCATTCTTTTGATGCTATTTCTTATACCATACATCAGTTCTGCTGTTAGCAGTGCCCTGAATTCCAAGTAGATTAGAGAAGTACATTATGTACAGTTTTGCTTTATATACTCAATACATTATTTATACTTCTATTTTCAGAACATAAATTATTTGCATTTTGCTACACTCTTTCATCTACACTAAAAATACTTACAGACTCAAGTGTCCTCTCAGGAAGCAAGGAGTCTTCTTCAGGGTATAAGGAACATTAAGAACCACTTTACTCCTTTCTGGACGTCTGCACAGAAATGTTCTTTTACCTTACATTGATTAAAAAACATGCACTGTCTCTTTCAATACCCACATCTTCAAAACAAAGGATTTCTTTGAATCTTGGTGCAATCCTGTGCTGTCTGCAACTCAGCCTAAAGACCACACTGAGAAGAATAGTTTCCAGGGAATCAGAGGAGAATAGGATTAAATTTTAATTATTTGTGTCTTTATTACTTGCATACTTATTCACTCAACAGGTGGTCGTAAATACTAAAATCCAGGGACAGAGTCACGAAAAAGCAGATCTAATACTGGTCCTTATGGAATTTATATCCTATCAGTGAAGACAAGTTTCTTGACAGCTAAATACACATCTACTTGCTTATGATTGCTGTTAAGTTTTCTAGGAAGATAATGTGTCCCCCATGAATGTATATCAGTAAGGATGGGGCTAGAATGTTGTTAACAATGAGTCAAAAATGGGACAATTGATCTGAAATCTGAAATAAGAGGAAATATTTACTGGGAGAAGGTAAAACATGGAAGAATGGGAGGGCTGTGCTCCAGATTGGAGAAATCACTTGTACAAGGCTGTAAAGGCTAGAAATACACAGTGTTCAAAGGAAAGAAAAGAATTATTTTTGGAGGTCTGCTATGGAATGAATATATGTGTCCTTCCAAAATGCATTTGTTGACTCCTAACCTCCAATGTGATGGTGTTAGGAGGTGGGGCCTTTGGGAAATGATGAGATCTTGAGGATGGAGCCCCCATGATGGAATCAGTGCCCTTATAAAAGGGACCCCGAGAGCTCCCTCACTCCTTACTCCATGTGAGGACACAGGGAGAAGTCTGTTTATAGCCAGGAAGCGGGTCCTCACCAGACATTGAATCTGCCAGTGCCTTGATCTTGGACTCAGAAACAGAGAGGAAACAGCTGGCAGGTAAGGCAGGCCTAGAATACCCAGTTCTGGGTTTTTTGTCTTTGTCTAGCAAGAAAGGAATACTTACTGAGTTATCTCTAGAGAGGGGCGTGGTTTGATTTTTGCTTTTTAACGCTCACTGTGGTTGTAAATGGGGAATGGGTTAATGGGGGGCCTGCGTGAACGCAGGGATGTATGTTAGGAGGTGATTGAGGTGGTGCAGGTGAGAGAGGTGGCTCAAATGATGGTGGACAGATTTGGACATTACTGATGAGATAAAACTGACAAGACTTGGTGAGCAAATGTACAGGGGTGAGAATACAGGACTTGTCAGGGGTGGCTCCCACATATTTGGATTGTTGAACTGAGTTGAATGAGTGTTGGTGCCAATCACCAGAGCAGGACTGGCCGTGAGGAGAGGTGGAGGGAAGAGCTAGTGAGCTTTGGACAAGATGAGTCTGATGTGCTTATGAAAAAGTATCAGGCAAAATGAGTCCACAACAGTGGAATTAGAGTAGTTGATACTGTTTGAATGTCAACCAAATAAGAAGATACTCCATAGATCTATGAACTCGTATCAGTGAAACATCCTTTGCCCATGTTGTCAATAAATGGTAAAAAGTAAGCCTGGGGATAAGCCCAATAACTTTCTTAATGTTCTTTTCATTTTTCATTCAATGAATCTGGATGCTCAAATTAGTTGTTTTTTAACAACACTCCTAATGTAAATTATTCCTTTTAAATAAAAGAGGATAAAAAGTCGATTTCATAAATTGTCCTTTGAGGGAGTAGAATCCTGTTACAGATTGAATTATGTCCCCCGAAATGATATGTTGAAGTCCTAGCTCCCTATCCCTGTGAATGTGACCTTATTTGGAAATAGAGGTCACAGATGTGATCAAGTTAAGATGAGGTCATTAGGGTGGGCCCTAAAGCAATATGACCTGTGCCCTTATAAAAAGGGAGATGCCACAGAAGACAGTGACACAGGGGGGAACTTCCTGTGATGACAGAAGCCAGGACCGATGACACTGCTGGAGGTTAGGACGAGGCATGGAGGGCGTCTACCCAGCGTCCCAGAGGAAGCACAACCCTAGCAACACCTTGATTTTGGATTTCTTTTGACAGAATAAACTTCTGTTGGGTTAAGTCACCCAATTTGTGGTAATTTATTACACCAGCTGTAGGAAACAAATACAAACTCTGTCAGTGTTACAAGGGATTTTAGCTTCAGGGTCTTTACTTCAGCAAACTCAGAAAGGCATCATGAAAGCAAAGAAGAAAACAAAGCATAGCTCAGTAAAGTCTCCGAAAAGAAATAATAAAAAACAGAAGACTACACAGCTCCATTCCTGAGACTCTGTAATCAAGCCAGGCTGAAGACCTGCCATCTGTGAATTTTCCCGTATCCTCCCTGTTCAAGTCAGGGAAATCCTCAGAAAAAGAAGGTATTTTAAAAATGCGAAAGTCTTAATTGGCATCCTTTGGAAGCAGCATCTGAAGGCTTCAGAACACAGAGTGACTGAATGAAGACTGAGCCATCTATTTAACTCCAGTGATTGCCCTGCTAAAGAAAAGTATGGCTGGTAGGGGAGTTGTATCAATTCAGTGAAATAGTCAAATATCTTTGAGAGAGTCATTGCCATTTTAACAAGATTGTAATTTTCACTTAAGAAGTAGAATAGACACATTTTTATTTTAAAGAATAGGTGCAAGTTGATCTTTGGAAGAATATCTTGTTTATCCTTAAAATGTTCACACAACTATTAACTCAACATAATGAGCTATTTAATAGCCAACTGTTTCTCTTGGACTAAAGGTTAGTATATGAATGAAAGAAAGATCATGAGAATTCTGTCTCTGTCTCAAAAGGCACCAGACTGTGTTTCCTGTTAGGTGTTAAATCGTTCCATTTAAAATAAACTAAATATAGCTATTACTAAAGACAAAAATGGCACCGGGAACATTTATTATCAAAATCATTCCCTAAACCAAATCACAGTTGCTGCTATTGTTGTGCTTTAGATTCCTGACTACCTGTGTGAAACTAAGCCCAGCTCTTCCAGCAAAAAGCTCTTTCTAGGAGGGATGTGCTGTCTCTTTAACACTTCTCCATTCTACTATCTTCATTTATTATTTATTAAGTGTAAAATTTAGCAGGGTGACCTGAGCCAAA
Source organism: Balaenoptera ricei (assembly GCF_028023285.1). NCBI lineage: Eukaryota > Metazoa > Chordata > Mammalia > Artiodactyla > Balaenopteridae > Balaenoptera > Balaenoptera ricei. The sequence goes on from NC_082640.1 coordinate 26,865,930, forward strand.
ACGTGCAATTCATTTGCATGAAAGTAGGCTCCTTTATAACTTCGTTCCTTCTTAGAAAATTATAGGAAGCAAAAAAAAAAAAAAAAAAAAAAGGAAAAAAAGAAAATCCCTTAGAAACGAAGTTGCTGACACATCACATTTATTAGAGCTGTGAAGCCTTCAAAGGAGATGACTTACAATTTTTCATCCTCAACAATGGTTTCTGCCAGAATGCTGCTAGACTTGGGAAGGATGATTAACCGAGCAGACGGTCACATTTAATGGCAGTGTGCTACTAATTCTTTCCAAAATAAGTTCAGATTTGCCAGCAAGAGGAAAGAACTCAACAAAAAGACATTTTTCAAGACGTCTTTTTTCTAACTAAAATCATCCATTTTCAATATAAGTCCAAAAGCTCATACGAAGACTAAATAGGTCCTCAAAGGTCTCTAAGTACAAAGGCTGACATATTGTAATAAAGACATAAGTGTTTTGCTGAGAGCCTACAATACTTTCAAATATAGGACTGCATCCTCATCCAAATTGATACAACAGGTGAGCTAAAGCAAGTAAAAAATCATTAAAATGTGTAATTACTCCTCATTTTAATAGATGGTTCATACTTTGTAGTTTAAAAGGAGAAACAGGGGAAAATAATTAAAACCGCAACAACTGTGTTAACATGCAACCGTTGAAATACTCTTGGTACTGGACGGCTGATAGTCTGTTCTAAAACACAGACTGTGATAATAGGACAGATTGTTCTAATGGTAATGCTGAAGTGGCTCTATTGACCTCAGGAAAAAGCATTTAATCACAGTGTTTGGCAAATGAGACTGCTGTAAGGTCAGTTCTAGAAGAAGCAAGTCAGCAACAAGGTTGTTGGGGAAACGTCCTGATATGTGAATACACCCTATTTCCAAACCACTTGGTCTTACAGCTTAGAACAGTCAAGATGTCAAGCTGGCAAGAACAAATATTTGCTTTTGCTGTACAGTAGAAACGAACACAACATTGTAAAGCAACTATATTCCAATAAAAATTAATTTAAAAAAAGGCATAGTGGGAAAAATACTCATAGATGGAGGCAATATCATCAAAATGATAGGCTTTAATTAGATGTGGGCAATTAAGAGTGCTAGGGTAAAGTTAATTTTAAATTAGATTAATGGTTCAGTTTTGGCAAAGACTGAATAACAGGGACCAGATTTACCCTCCTTTATGAAACATCTAAAAAACTGAACAGACTATAGGCACACCAGGCATCAGGAAATGAAGGAAAGGGACCCCTGAAAGAGGGAAATGAATAAGGTGAGCCCTATGATTGCCCTCGTTTTCTCCACGGGTGAGTGTCCAGGCCAAGTAAGTGCAAGGGAGGAGGATCCAGGCAGAGCGCAGTGATTTCCCTGGGGTGAGATAGAGCTGAGACTCCAGGGAGGCTGATGGGAGTCTGGGGGGCAGAGTAATGGAGTGGAAAGAGGGATCAACAGAGAGGTTAGGGGACCTGCAGGGGCCCCGCTGGAGCCTCCAGTTGAGCACCAATGAGCTGATGCCTGTGAGAAAACTACGCATAAGGAGGAGAGGAAACAACCCTCAGGGCTAACACAGGGCCAGAACTAGTTTGTGTCCCAACAGCGAGAGTGGGAAACGTCATAATCCACAGGCATCAGATAGTTTTTAAAAGGTAGTTCCTCAATAGTGGAGCAAAATTACACTAGAGTAAAGCCTGACTAACAGAGCTTAGAATAGGATCTGAAAAGAATCCAGCTATTTCCATGTAACTTAATCTGAAATAGATTAAAACCGTTTTTCTTCATAGATAACATCATGATCATCTACATAGAAAATCCTATGTAATCGACAACCAAAAAAGCCAGAGGAACTAATAAGTGAGTTTAGCAAGTTTTCAAGACACAACATTAATATATAAAAATCAATTGTACTTAAGAGCTAAAACTATAAAATTCTTAGGAAAAAAAGGACAAAATCTTCACAACGTTAGATTTGACAATGATCTCTTGGATATGACAATAAAGGCACATGCAACAAAAGATAAAATAGACAAATTGTACTTCATAAAAATATATAACTTTTGTGTATCAAATGACAGTATCAACAGAGTGAAAAGGCAACTCACAGAGTGGGAGGAATATTTGCAAATCATAAATCTGGTAAGGGCTTGATATCCAGAATACATAGGGAAATCCTAAAACTCAACAACCAAAAAACAAGCAACCCAATTCAAAAATCAGCAAAGGACTTAAATAGACATTTCTCCAAAGAAGATACACAAATGAGCACATGAGAAGATGCTCAACGTCACTAATTACTGGGGAAATGCAAATCAAAACCACAGCATGGTACCACTGCACACCCACTGGGGTGTCTACTATCAGAACACACATGCACACACACACACTTAAAGTGTTGATGAAGATGTCAAAATTTGGAACTCTTCTGCACTGTTGGTGGGAATGTAAAATGGTGCAGCCTCTGTGGAAACAGTATGTAGGTTCCCCAAAAAGTTACAAATAGAATTAACATATGGTCCAGAAATTCTACTTCTGAATATATACCCAAAACAACTGAAATCAGTGTCTTGAAGAGATATTTATACATCCATGTTCACAGCACCATTAGTCACAATAGCTAAACCTTGGAAGAAACCCAAATGTCCATCACAGATGAATGGATAAACAAATGTGGTCTATCCATACAATGGAATAATATTCAACCTTAAAAGGGAAGGAAATTCTGACATCTGCTACAACCTGAATGAACTTTGAGGATGTCATGCTAAGTGAAATAAGCCAGTCACAAAAGGACAAATATTGTATGAAATCACTTATATGAGGTACTTAGAGTTGTCTAAATCATAGGGACATAAAATGGAATGAAGGCTGCCAGGAGCTGTGGGGAGGGAGGAATGGGAGTTATTGTTTAATGGTAACTGAGGTTCAGTTTTACAAGATAAAAACAGCTATGGAGATGGAGGCAGGTGATGGTTGTGCAACAGTGTGAACGTACTGATATTACTGAACTGTCTACTGAGAAGTGGGCAAGATGGGAAATTTTGTTATGTATATTTTACCACAATAAAAAATTGGAAAAAAGTCAACTGTATTTCTGTATACTAGAAATGAAACTTCAAAAATTAAAACTTAATAAACAATACCACTACAGTAGAATAAAAAATATGAAACACTTAGAGATACATCTAATAAAATATATACAAGTCTTGCACCCTGAAAAAAGCATCCTGAAACAAATTAAAGAAGACCTAAATAAATGAAGAGATATACTGTGTTCGTAGATTGGAAGATTCAATATAGTTAAGCTATCAATCCTCCCTGAATTCATCTATAGATTCAATATAATCTCAACCAAAATCCTTGCAGGCTCTTTTTTTTTTGAGAAACTGACAAGCAGTTTCTAAAATTCATGTGAAATTGCAAAGATCTAGAAAAGCCAAAACAACCTCGAAAAAGAAAAATGAAGGGCTTACATTACCCGACTTCAAAAATCACTCTACAGCTATGTAATCAAGACAGTGTGGTTTTGGCATCAAGATAGGCTAGCAGATCAATGAGTCAGAGTGCAGGGTCCAAAAAGAGACCCACACATATATAGTCAATTGAATTCTGACAAAGGTAAAAGGGCAGTTCAGTCTGGTAAGGATTATCTTTTTAACAAATGGCATTGTAGCAAATGGATATTCATACGGGGAAGAAAGGAAAGAAAAAACTAGTTGAGGTTTAATTCAAAATGTGTCATAGGTCTAAGCATGAACTTAAAACTGTAAAATTCCTAGACTATAGCAAAGAGTTTATATGTTTCCTTGGGTTGGGCAAAGATTTCTTAGATATGAGGTCAACACATGATCCACAAAAAAATATATAAAAAATTGATATTGGACTTCAGCAAAATTAAGAACTTATACTTTTTTGAAAGATACTGGTAAGATGGCAAATAAGCACTTGATAATATGTTTAACATCAATAGCCATTATGGAAATGAAAAGGAAACCACAATGAGATATCACTGTATGCACATTAAAATGTCAGGCTGTGGAGCAGTTAGGACCCTCATAAATTTCTGCTGGGAATATAAAATGGTACAATCACCTTGGGAAACATTCTGCAGTTTCTTAAAAAGTTAAACATATACCTACTCTATGACCCAAGGTATTCACCCAAAATAAATTAAAGCATATATTTAAAACAAAGACTTGTACATGAATGTTAATAGTATCTTTATTTGAAATAGACAAAAACTAAACCACCAAAGCCCCTGAATGGGGTAATGAATAAGCACATTGTAGTATATCCTTCCAACAGAATATTACTCAGCAGTAAAAACAAATGAACCACTGACACACAACAAAATGGGTAAATCTCTTATAATTATTGAGTGAAAGAAGCCCATCTTCCCCGTCCCCCCAAAGAACACATGCTGTATGATTTGATCCTCTGTTCAAATTATATAAAATTCTGAAAAAAGCAAAGTAATCTTTAATGAAAGAAAATAGATTTGTTTTTACCTGGGGATGGGACATTGGGTTGGGAGTGAGGACAGTGATTCCAAAACACACAGGAAATTTGAGGGGTGAGAGATATGTTTATTACTTGATTGTGGTGATGGATTCATGGATTTATTCTTATGTCAAAACCTATCAAATTGTATAATTAAAATGTGTGTGGTTTATCATAAGCTAATTATACTAAAATTTAAAATAATTAAAAAGTTAGAAAATAAATTATGTAAAACTAAACAAGGAAAATAGGAATTTAACATCCAACTGTTTTTATATACGGAATGCATATATATGTGTGTGTAGAGATGTACATATATACACACAAGTATAATCATTACCCCCGTGCACATGCAGGTATAGAGCATATTTGCTGAAGGACAGTTTTGAGTGAGCAAACAGCAAGGAGCAAGGGGTCTTGTGGTCACTTTTAGCCTTACCTGTTTCTAGCTACTTGACTCAATTTAATCATTCATAAAATTAGAAGAAAAGGTTAGTTGAATTCTAAAGCCACTTCTAGAACTGAATGCTGTGTCAGACTGCTTAACACATACCCAATTTTAGAAATATCAAAGAATGACAGGCTGGCAAACCACGGGCACCTTGATGAATGGCATGTAGCTCTACTATCAGGGGATACATATACTAGCTGAGAGTGTATTTATTAGATAGTTCTAACTACGCTAAAAAATTAACCTTCAATTTTAGTGGCTTAACACAATCGAATTTTATTTCTTGCTCGCACGACAGACCAACATGGGTTGTTGGTTAGGTGTCTGCTGATTCAGAGACCACCAGGCCTCTAGATTCCTTTAGTTACCGTCTCTTGACAGAGAAAGACATGAGAGATTGTTGGGGGGGGGAGGAATTTACAAGAAGGAACTTTATATCTTTAACTTTAATCTTGGAATTCAATTTTTGAATGATGGCTTTATAAATAATTTCATGTCCTTTATTTAAAGAGAATCATATGGGTAAGGTCTTTATTAACCAAATATTCACAGCCCCAGATTTCTAGCAGTTGACAAAAATTGTTGTGAGACGTGATGCTGTCTGCGTAGAATCAGTGTTCACCATGTCTCTGATTTCTCATTTTATGTAGTAGGAACTGTGTTTGACTTTGTCACCCATTTTCTTGTATGTAGATGTCTCAGAGTAACTCTCAAGTAGCATTTTTTAAAATTGTAGTAACTTGGGGGAGTAGAAGCAGTAAGACAGGATAAGGATCAATGTCTATTCAACGAATTGTTTTGTCTATTTATTAGATATTTACTAAGCCACTACTGGGGGCCAGGCACCATTTTGGACCCTGAGAATACATCAGGGAACTGAAAAGGTAAAAATTTTCTGTCCTCATGGAGCTTACTCTCCAACTGGGAAAGATGGAAATAAGTAAAATAAATATGTAGCATTTTAAAAGTTGGTAAGTTTTGAGGTATGAAAAATAAAGCTGTAGAACAGTATAGAAAGTGCAGGGGAGGAAGTAACGTATTATTACAAGTATAAATAAGTGTAAATAATCTGACCTATTTTAAAAAGGCATATTCTAGCTGACGTGTTGAAATAAACTGTGGAGCTGAAGCAGGGAGATAAATAATTCAGACAAGAGATGATACTGGCCAGGACCAAGATGATGGCAGTAGGGTGGTGTGCAGTAGATGGATATGGGGGTGTGGTGAAGGCAGACCCCACACAATTTGCTGATAAATTGGGCTTGTGCGAGAGAAGAGTTGAGGGTGGCTGTAAGATTTTAGCCAGTGCACCTAAGTTTGGCGTTTCCTTAACTAAGAAAGGAAAGACTATGGGAGAGCAGGTTCAAAGGTAAAGATCAGGAGTTTACTTCTAGATAAGTTAAGTTTCAGAAATTCTAGTGGCGATGTTGAGAACACAGCTGCATGTATGAGTCCGGGTCAGGGACAGTACTGTGATGTCAATCTGAGATTCTTCAGCTTGTGGACGTGGTTGGAAACCATGGGACGGGATGGGATCATGAAGCGAGTGCGTGTAGATGGAGAGAAGCCAGATTCCACAGACTGCACCCTGGACATTCCAACACAGAGAGATCAGGAAGATGAAGCCGAGTCAGGAGAGACAGCTGAACAACTGGTAGAGGAAAGCCAAGAAATCGTGGTCCTGGGGGCCAAGCAAGGAGAGAGTGGCCGCCTATGTCCAGAGGTGCCAAAGGGGCAAACGTGGTGAGGACCAAGAACCGATCATCGCTGACGTCCTTCCAAGAGCAGCCTTGGGGGGGTGGGGTGGGGAAGGCCTGGTGTGAGTCCGTTTCAGTTGGGAGTGGAGGGGAAGAGCACTGGAGATACTGGTATTGATAACATAAGGCATTTTGCTGCAGGGAATAGGCCAGTTTCTGTTGGAGCAACTGGAGCCTAGAGGGGGTTTTTGTCTCTTTGTATTTTAAGACTGGAGACATTACAGTATTAGGTGAACTTCCAAAAGAAATGGATGCAGAAGCGAGGAAAGACCGAGTGGAGCAGTCATCCTGAATAGGCGGGAGGCTGGAATCTAGCACACAAGACGAGGGACTGCCTTGGCATTAGGATCACTGCCTTAGTAACAGAAGGAAGGGCAGAGTATGCACAAAATCCTAGCAGTGGGGTCCATGTGGTCGGAACCTCCAGATGTTCCACTGTGGTGGCTTTATTTTATTCTATCTTTTTATGTTATTTCTTGAAACAGGAACTTTGTTTGTTTGTTTTGTTTGTTTATGAGAGTGGGAATTTGGATGAGCTCAGGAAACAGGAAGATGTTGGCCCCACCATAGGTACACCCGTGCTTATGACCATGACTTTCAGGGGAAACCATCACGGGTATAAGTTTTTCTCCAGCCATATTCAGATGCAGTGGTGCAAATGTGGAGTGACTGGAGGGCAGGATTTAAGCAGGGGTGGTTTTCACCAAGCAGAGAAGCACTGAGAGCTAGAGTTGTGTGCAGGGAGCAATTCCAAGGACATGGCCGGGGAAGGAAGGACAGGGGTGTGGGAAGACCGCAAAGTAGGAAGAGAAAGAGAGTGTGGTCTCTGGGGGCCAGTGGGTTATTGTTGCCATGGAGACAAGAGAGTGGATGAGCTGAAAAGAAGGAAGCTGCAGTCAAAAATGGGATGCTCAAAATAAAGGTTGCAGAGGGGCTGTGATCATTGGGAATGACAAGGTCCATGATAGGAACTCAGAGGTGAGTGCCGGGCAGGCTGAACGTACGATTTTTGAGGAGTTTCAAAAATGAGAAGCCAAATCTTTGTTAAGATTATTTCCATGTGTGTGGATATCAGTAATAATTAGGACTAGCAGTGTATTGAAGATAGTGATCAGGAACCAGAACCAAAAAATAGAGATTTGAGGTGGAGCGAACCACAAGCTGTGGTGGTAGGAGGTAGACAATAGCTACACTTGGGGGTGTGTGTGTGTGTGTGTGTGTCTGTCTGTCTAAGGAAAGTGGGAGCTAACATAGACAATATTACAGACCAAAAAATGTGTCCTTATGAATTTGCATTCTAATTTGATTAAAAAGTTAATACACAAATAAATGTTAAATAGCCATTATAATTTATGCATTAACAATTGTTTACCTCATGGGTTTAAGACATGAGGTCAATATATAATATGAGGAAATAATTGATGGAAACTGAGGTTGTTGAAATGTCGCAGAGGCAGCACGGTTTCTGACATGATAATCTGTTTGGGGGGTTACCATATACTTTATTAATTCATGACAAAAAAGAGGACCTAAGTCTAGTTTCAGTGTACTAAACAACTGACTTCCCAGTTGTTATATTTGGGAGAAAATTTCTCATCAGCAAGAACTGGCTTGAAACCGATCTCCCCACAGAAACAAGCTCTACCAAGTTGAGAGCCAGGGATGTGCTCAGCCAGCATGTAGATGACTACAGGGACGTCAGAAGTGGCATGCGTGTTGGGAAAGACAAACACATGTCCAGAAATACATTTGCTCATATTTTCACTCCTGCTTGGAGGGTCCTACCTGTCTTCATAGGAGATCTACCTATAAGATCCAGCTGAAGTCCTGTCCTCTTTGAGAAGCCTCCCTCCTGGCTGTTCTACACTCTGCTTTCTATGTGAATGCCTATGCTGTTTATTGTCTGGTTTTCTTTTGAATTTAATTGTATCACAGCTCATATTATAGAAGCAGATACTTAATATACAACATGCCAGGTCTTGCCCTAAACACTTTACAGTATTTTATTTAACTATTTAATTTGCACAATAACCTTGCTATTCTTCTTACTATTACCATTACTTCTGATTTACAGAAGAGACAATCTTTTTTTTTTTTAAAGTTGATTTAGCCAAGATTGTTCATGCCCAGGTTTCCAATATGTAAGACTAATTTTTAAAACCATACAATACAAGGAGATTGCAAAGATATAGCACGATGGAAACTTCCACACTCTAATGAGAGGAACACAAATTGGCTCAGTCATTTTACAGAACAGTTGTTTTATCCAGAACTGTCAGATTCCTTATTAACCAAGCTGTCCCACTCTTGTATGTACTCTAGAATGACTCATGTCCTTGTGCAGCTGTATAATTGTAGAAGAGTGTTTATTCCAGCAAGATTAATAATAAGCAAAATGAGAAGACAACCCAACAGTATAAAAATTGTGGACTAGATAAATAAATTATGGAATATGCCTGCAATGGAACTCTACACAGCAGTGATGATTGGACAGGCAGCAACATGGTTGATATTATAAACATACTATTGAGAGAAAGAGTCAATATGTGAGAGAATACATACAATATGATTCCATTTACCCAAAGGTGAAAAACAGGCAAAAGGCAGGAATGCTTATATATAAGCAGTAACACTAGAAGGTAAGCTAGGGTGGAGGGTCTTTCTGGGGCTCCGGTCATACCTTGTTGGCTTTATGATTGTTCTAGTGTCCACATCGTGTGCATTGCTATGGCATTATATGGCACAAACAAAAGGAAGTAACCAGAATTCAAGCTCAACACCTGAATATGGCACAATGCTAAACCCTCATTCAACCCCCCGTTGATTTAATTAGAGACAAATTGCTGATGATCAGTGGTTAATCACAAAGACAAAGTTGATTGCGGAATAAAAATAATTTCAGAATCTCCAATTTTTCTAGTTGAATTTTCTACCTAGTTACAGATCCCCTCTACCATATCCTCAACCAGAAATCGTACAACTTAGATGGGAGAATGACAAACTAATTTGGTAAGTCAAGCTTCATTTTGGCACAAAGCTAATATTTAGAAGATATTCTTCCTTATGTTAAATGAATCACTTCCCTATAATTTCTTCACAATGATATAAACTCTTCTAAAAGTACAGAGAAAAAATATCTGTTGAAAAATACATAAAACAAAATTTTACTTAAACATTATTTATTCTCCTGTCTCAAATTTGCTCAGGGGGAGCGTTTAGAGTATGGAACGTCGTATTGCAAAACATTGAAATCAGATTATGATTACATTCTTTTAATAGAGGCAAATGAAATTTGTATTTCGGCCTAACACAGTGCTATGGACTGAATGTTTGTGCCCCATCAATTCATATGTTGAATCCTAACCCCCAACGTGATGGTGTTAAGAGGTGGGGCCTTTGGGAGGTGATTAGGATTAGATGAGGTCATGAGGGTGAAGCCCTCATGAATGGAATTAGTGCCCTTGTAAAAGAGACCCAAGACAGACGGTCTCTCTTTCTCCTCCATATGAAGACACAGCAAGATCACTGTCTGTAAACTGGAGTCTCAGCAGAAACCCAATGTGCCCGCACCTTGATCTTGGACTTCCCAGCCACCACAACTGCAGGAAATAAACGTTTTGTTATTTAACCTGCCCCATCTATGGTATTTGTCAGCCTGAGCTAAGACACACTGAATGGCACAAGGTTAAAATGAATACACAGTTGATGTCAGGGTTAAAGGTGACTACCATGTGAAGGAATGGATCTCTGGCACACAAATATAAACCTGAAATTGCATCATCCCAAAACAGTTATCATTGTAATTTTATTATAATTTTGTGCCGAAATTTTCAAAGTTGGACTTTTTGTTCAAGAATGGTAATACCCCAGCCCCATCAGGTGCAGATTTGCTCCTGCCAACACGGTTTGCAACACCAAATAGAGGCTCAGTTCCAACTGGCACATTACTGATATTAGGAGCCTTTTGGTGCACAGCTGAATATAATTCAGGGAAAAGATTTTCAGAAGCATTTTTTTCTAGAAGGGAATTTGTGCTGAGGATTTACTGCTTGGACAATTATAAAATGTACTTTAACTACTGAAAATAATTCAATGTCCAAAAATTTTAAATTTATTTCATAAGCTTCAAGGGATTTTCATCTTACAATGATTATTAAATACTGTCTTTAAAAAATTGATTGGAAGAATAAATTATGTTCCTCTTTTCTCTATCATTTTCATCTTTTCTTTATAATTTTTTATAAGGTATACACTTGTCCTCTTGCAATGTCTTTCCCATACTAATTTTATCATGGATGGTATAATTTTATGATTTTTACTCATTAAGAAAATTCGATGTGGCACAGTTGAAATGTTTATAACTCATCCTCATCTCTATAAAATGTGAATCCTTCCCTAAAGGGGGCTTTTTGTTATGTTTTTTAGAGAGATTAATGTCCACATAAGTCTAATTCAATACAGTTCTTAAAGGTTATTTTGTTTTCCACTATAAATTTCAATACACCAAATACTTCTAAAAAGATTAGAATTATAATTTAACCAAATCTCTATTAACCTACTTTGTATTATTATTTTAATTTAAATATTTGATTTTAACATTATAACTCAGAAAGTTATAATGATTTGCTAATGGAATGTTCCAAAGGATTGTCCCTAATATTTACATTATTTTAATCTATTTTCCTACTCAATTAAAGTTCTTAAAATTGTACCTGTACGTACAGTGAATAGTTTTCACAAGCATTATTACAAGTACATGTTTTCATGTAACAATATTAAATACATATTTATACTTCAAGTGCTGGATGCAGATTTTGTATATAAACCACATAGAATATTTTCCCCTAGAGGTTATACCTACATTTGACAGTTAATATTCAAATATTATTTTGATTTTTTTGAGAGAATAAGCCATAACTTCAGCATTCTATTAGTTCTATAAACATATTTTATTTATATTTGAATGTGAAATATGTCTATTTACATGCATCTACACACACATACACATAAGGCTAACATATCTGCAATGCCTGGACATCCATTTAGCATTGCCAGGCACAGCCATTTCAGCTCTTTGACAGTGTCTGTTCTAATGGCCATAATGTGTATCAACTAGTTGTTAAACATTTTAACAGCATCCTATAGATGCACACACACACACATGCACATACACGTACAAAAATAAGAAGTGCTTTCTAGATTTTTTTTTGAAAACTGCAAATAAAGCTTTTTGTTGGCAGCCATGTACAGAATAATTTGCCATAAAAATAAAACAGATTTTTAGCTCTTGATTTAGAATTCATTGTGTAAAATGACTCAAAATTGGGCATCCCATTCTGTGATTCTATGAAAACAAAGTAAAACAACAAAGAACGAGAAAGGGACAAAGAGGAACAAGCACGTGTTGCATCTTTTAATCTACTGTTAGATTCTGTGTTTTTTCATCATACTCCATCCAGGATGACATCATCATGCTCCATCCAGGATGACATCATCATACTCTGTCCAGGATGACATCATCATACTCCATCCAGGATGATGGCATCTTAACTCGATTTCATCTGTAAAGACCCTGGTTCCAAAGAAGGCCACATTCAGTCATGAGGGCTATCCCAGTCATGGGGGCTCCACCCTCATGACCTAATTCACCTCCCAGAGGCTCCACCTCCTAGCACCATCACACTGGGGATTAGATTTCAACCTATAAATCCTGGGGAGACACAAGCATTCAGTCTATAGCACAATTCAACCCACTCATCACAACAAAATCAAGCCTCATTTTATGAAATGTGGGTTACTGGATGCAAGCTTTCATTGAAACTCAAATAGATTAGAGCAAGGCAGGCAACCTATCCAGGATCAAAGGCCACCACTGGTCCGTCATGAAGCTGGATGTGGTGACCATTCTGTGGGAATCCACCATCCAAAACATCAGCAGTGTGGAGAGAGTCTCCCATTCAAAGGCATGATTATACTGGATGTAGCAAGCGGACAAATGAAAGTCACCTTGTTTTGTTTTTATATTTCTACTTTAGAACTGATGAGATGAGTTATTTGTTTGGGTACTGCTGATAAGAACATGATAAATAGCCTGAAGTATTTCAATAACCTGCCATAATCTAGAGGTTTATGCACAGAGAATTATGAATGAATCATTTGTGCTACCACTTAGCACGTGAAAACAGTGATAGTGCAGAATCAATTGCTCTTTGTTTGAGGACATAGTGAGGGGGGAGCACCTTTCTCAGATGAATTAATCATTGAACTCATTCAGAGGCAAGCTGTGGAGGGCTTGGAAACACTTTGTTCGAAGGAGGCTTTAAATGTCAGAGGAAAATTGTTTTAATTAACCAATTGTTCTTTAGATGCATCTCCAGTGGAAGCAGTTTTTAAATTTTCTTTTAGGCTCTCTGTTTTCCTGGCCAGATTTTGTAAAGATAACCATTCCAAACACTTTGAAAGAGAAGTCACATTTTAAGAATGGTGTTAATATTTTAGTTCAGTCATTTCCTTTCAGAAGGAAAAGATCATGTAGGGAATTAATACCTCTTAAGACAAGAACAGTTAGTTGTACTTTCAGAAGTTAACGCTATCATTTTTTGTTGGTATTTTGGCTCCAATAGCTAACTGTCTCCTTTTCTCTGTAGTCTCAGGTCAAATTCCTGAGAGAGAGAATTCAGTGCACCTTTATACCCTACAAGTTATAGGTTAGACCAACCTGGAGCTCGCTGGCCTCGGAGCAGGTGCTCATCCATAATCCCAGAACCACATATGAATAGGTCCATGTAGCAAATGTGACCGCCTTCGGGCTTCACTTTCAGTAGAACCGTGCAGGTTCCTAGGACAGGAAGAGGCCATGTCCCTGTTTGTTTTAGAAAGATATTTACAAAGATGTATTCAATACCTAAATCTCCGGGGAGGAGTATAGATTCTTGCTTATTGTGCTCATGCAACACGTACATGCACGAGATCTGGGGGTGCTGCATGTTGCGGTTAACCTGCGAAGGTGAGGGCGGGGCAGCCAAGCAAGGACGTCAGAGGCGCATGCGCTTGGGACGTGTGCTGAGACCAGGAATAGGGTCAGCCCAGCTTTTTCCCCGTGGTAGACTCTGATAAGAAAGAAAAAAATTTTTTCAATGCACTTAGGAGGAAAAAGTAGCAAAAGGAAAGAAAGCATTTGAAAAGGCAGTAATTGCACTTTGCCGATTACATATGAATGTAGTCTCACCACAACTGTAAGTCCCTGCCCCGTCATTGGAGGACACCTAACATTTTGTGGAGCTGGGATACTATGACATAAGGAGACTCTGGTTCACACGGGAGAGGAGTGTTCGTCGCAGTCCTCTCTGCCGTGGTGGAAAAAGGAAATGGTACTCCTCATATATCACAGGTTCCCTGCCCGGTCAGAAAGAGAAAGGCAGAGAAAGGAAGTCTTCCTACACAGGCACAGGCTAAATGTGAAATAGGAGATGTTTAAGAAAGGTGGTCTGATCACACTGCAGGAAAGGAGGAAACAGAAGCGCACACATGGGGGTGTTCAGACCTACTGGAAGAAGGAGGCGGGGGAGTGAGGGAGCGGCCGGGCGGTCATTGCCCTGGGAGACGCGAGATGCCCCCAAAGAACTCAGGGCAGGGGAGTGATACCAAGAAACAGCGCCTTGGGATCCTGAGTGTCTCCTAGTGGCCAGGCAGCCCTCACTCCAGACCCAGGAGGGAGAGCCGGGGACTGTCCTCCGCCTGGCGTGGCGGCTGGTCCTTCCGTGCGCGGGATCCCTGTTTCCTTTCTCTTTTCTGCTCTTCACAGTCCCACTGTCCCTTTGACATCGGTGATTTCTCCTCACTGCCCTTTGCTGGTTGCCGGAGTTTAGGATCAGCTGCACTGGCCGTGAAATTGAGTATTGGGAGGCGGGGAGGGACAGGAGAAAATCCTGCTCTGTGTTTACAAGGAAAGAACTCCCAGTGTACCCATGGCATAAATAAAACCATAATCCTTCCTAATTCCGAAAATTTTGTACCGTTTCCATTTCTAAAAGGGATTGAGTTAGTTTACAAGTTATAATACAATGCAAAATAGTTAAACATGTAGTTTGGAGGCTTTAAAGAGCTGAGGAATCATCTAAATGCAGCTAAAGGATAAGACTATTACCTGTGATGAGAGAATATTAAACACGACGATTGCACCTTTAATTTTATTTGAAGATTTTTGGCAGCTTAGAAAAAAAAGGAATATGTCCAATCCACAAGTTTTCTTTTCTGACAAGAGAAAATGCCATCATTATTTGCAGAGAGTCTTGCCCTCTTCTGGAATTAAACTTAAGCAGGAAGTGATGACATGTATTCAAGAACACTGTCACAGACTTACTGCGGGCAGAACTCAAAGGTGACGCCTGGGCCATCATCCACACAGCTCCACACTCAGCAGCCGCCCACGCTTCCCTTCGACCGTATTTACAAAATAACCCACATAATTAATGTGCCAACATCAACATCTCAAAGCCCTTCATTTCTTTGTAGTCATAAACATAGCACCTGTGAGACGATAGTGTTTATTAACAGGTATTCAAAGTAGTGGAGGTGTCACAATAAATTAGTGGTAATGATCCAACACAGAGAGAACTGAGTTTACAGTCACATGTGTTTTGAATGGGAGACATTTGAATGGCTCCCTTACTATGTGCAATGGATCCCAGGAGCAGGACCATCACAGAAGCAGACCACAGGCTTTTGGCAGAGTTATCAGAGGTACTTGTACAACTCCACTTTTTTTTTTTTTTTACTATGTTAACAGAAGATAATTGTTCCGTGTTTAGTTGCTCCCACCAAAGCAATGGTAATTGTTTAGATGTCATATGTTTACTAAAAAGTTCTTACTTACCACCAAGAAGTGGGCTGGGGGAGAAGAAAATGTGGAAAATGGAATGGGATTGGTAAAGGCTCACGATGTTGTATCTTCTCCTTTTAATCCTGATTAGAAGGAGAAAATGGTGGAACAGAAAGGATTCTCTGGATTTTCAGGAAATGTGTGTTTATTCTGAGGCTGTAATTTGAGAAGTCGAGCATATTCTGTTACCCCTGGGGCCACTTCCACAGGCTTCCCTGATACTAGAGAACTGATGCTGGGAGAATGTCCATGTGCTTTGTGTACCTGCAGTGGTAGAAGGACTTTCTAGTTTCTAAACCTTCATGGTGGTGAATGCTACTTTCTTGTGGAGAGTCTTTCCCTGATTAACACGCTTTGGGGTGAGCATCAGTTTCCCTACTAGACAATACAACCGACCCTAGAATCCCCAACATCAACCCAATACTGGCTGAGCCTCAGGGCTGGAGCCGCTGACCAGCCCAGGCAGCGTGAATGGCCACGTTCAGTCCGCTGGGTCTGGGCCACGGGCAGAACCCAGTCATTAGAAACCCTTATTCCCTTGGTGCAGCGGGGTCAAGGGCAGAGTTCTCACAAGCTATTTATACTGCGGCAGGAATTCTCTGCTCTCAACATTACCGAGGTTTACATAAATGGTCATTAGGAAAAAGTGACTGCACTGAAGAAAAGTACATTCTGTACTTAGAAGTGTTTTGCACATATTCCAAAACGGTTGAGAGGAAGGCGGATGGGAGGGGGGAGATTCTCACATTTTTGGAAAATCTCACATACATACGGCTTTCATTAACGTTTAAAAAAAAACCCTCACTATAATTAATACTGCAAAGTTGTACACATCTCACATACTACACTGAAGCCTGCACACCCAACTGTGAGAATCTGAAAATATAAGTTTCACAGGAAGAAATTCCACCTATCTGGGGTCTTAAAGGAAGGATTATTTCCACCATACTCCCTTTCGTGATGACTTTAGGGTTTTTTTCTATTTATGATCTTGCATGCAGTTTTAACAATACTTAAATCAAAAGGCAGTAAAAATCCATTCTGCAGTCCAAGGCCAAAGTATACTTTTAATGCTTCAATTCGATCTAAGTTAACAGTGTCGTACACTCTACCACTAACATTTTATCTGCCCTTCAAACTTCTCAGAAGTACTTCCCTGGAATTGTGTTCTGACACCAGTTGTACTCTTTTTGGAAGCTCTGGGGATAATCTTTGGTTTTCTTTTCTTTTCTTTTTTTTTTTAAGTGTTTTTGTAATTAAACCCCCTTGGATAGCACTTTAAATAAGTCTTATTCTTTATACTAAATTCTACATAAAACTTGAAATATCTTGTGCTTCCATGAGTTTTAATGAGTTTAATAATGTTAATATACTACTTAATAATCGCTTGCTTCCCCTAGAAGGTAATGAAAAAATAAATATGCCCTTGAAAACTAAAAGGCATTGAAGAGAGTCATTGTGATATATGTTGAAATATCACTTTTTATTATTGCAAAAGTATGTGTGCTCTACCCTAGGGCCCATGGGTCTCAGGATTGTAAGGGCCCTACACTTGAAGCCTAAGGCGCTGCATCGCCTTCTTGAAAGTCTTATTTGTTGTGTGTTTGAATTTGTACCCTCTGAGCCCCACCTGGCCCTCTCCCTGCCCTGAGTACCCCCAGGTGCTCCCTCCCTTTTCCTGCTGCCCTGCCCAGCTGCCCAGTGTGGGCAGAGGCCGCGGGTGCCCAGGTTCCGCTGCACCTGAGGTATGGGCTGGGGCTGTGGGTGTGGACAGGAGCGTCTCAGCGCATCGCTTAGTCGGAGCCTCAGCTGCCTCCAGGGTGAAAATCAGACAGCAGCACAGTCTTAGCTCAGTGAGCTCCACCCTAAACCCACACGAGAGCCACTGATGATTTTAAATAGAGGGAGATCCAATTTGTGTTTAGAAATATCACTCTAGTTAGAATTCAGAGAATGGACACATTGGGAGACCAGTTAGCTGGTCACTGGAGGAGCCCAAGCAGAGAGTTGAAGTCCTGAACGAACTGAGGTAGCCCCAGAGCAGATGAGGGGGAGGGCTGGAGAACTGCTGGCTCTGAGGGGGTGTGCAGGGAGCTCCAGAGCACCCCGCACATCTCAGAGAGCAGCCGTCAGTAAACATGCAGGCTTCATGTGGAAAGGGGTTGGTTACAGTAAAAACTCCCGAGCATCGCAGCTGGTGCAATTGTGCCCTATTCTAATGAACCACTCACTTTCCTGTCACTCTTCGGCTTCCCATCTGTCACTGATAATGCTCCTGATGTTGAGAAGTACTTAGAGGAAATGCTTTTACAAGGCAGGGAAAGCCAGAGTTCCTCATTAGTGCTTAAGTGCTGTGTACATTTATGGCGATGGCTATTCCTTTGTCATGAATATTATCCCATTACATCAAAATGCTTTATAGGCCTTTAGTAGAAAGCCACTACAGACTGAAAATTCTAATTATTATTATTGCCATTATTATTATTCTGATTTTTAGAGTATTTGTAGAATTGTCCCATTTAAGGGACAGTTTATTACGAGTTTACTGTCTTGCATTTCTCTTTTCTAGTCTTTCCAATGCTCTTGATTTCTCTTATAATCCTTCAGTTGTTCTCACCAATGAAAAAAGAACCTATTAAAAACCTTTATATTCACAGAATATAAAGACATGTATTTATTTTGAGTAAGCCCTTTTATATCAAACCCGTTTCTTACAACAACTAAATAAGAGCATCTGGTTGATTTTTTATCTAAAAATCTATCTAAATCAGGTAATATTTATCAAGTGTCCTCATTTGTTATAAAATGGAGTATTCAAAGAGAGAAAGAAAAGTAATCCAAGATAATTGATAACAATGATATATCTTTGGCATATTGTCTGTATGTTTAAGCCACTTTCTAACAGCATATTCAGAAATGTAGACTCTGGTGGCAGCTAGTAATTTTAGGTGAACTAAGTATTTTTAAAGATATGAATTTTTTCTCATATATTTTTTGACATATAATAAAGTCCATTCATGAAACTCTAAATATCCTTGGACTCCAGTTTCAGAACATTAATTGTTAGCTGACCAACACCCATTGTCCTACCTCTGGTAGTTAAAGAAGCCCAGATCTCTTTAGGGAAACCTCCTTTCCTGTTTTGAGGGAAAAGACTCCAAAACTAGCTCTGGTGGTGGGATCAGTTGGCTTAAATGGATCGGTATATCCCATGCGCCTTGACCGTGACAGTTGCTTCAGATCCAGGCAGGTAACCCAATGAGAGTCAAAGAAACATGAGAAAACGCGGGCTGAAACTTCTGGTAAAGATAAGCTTTTGTTCTTCCTCTGGGCTTGGTGGTACAGGATGAGAGGCATGGGGCTGTCCTATGAGGGGAGCCAGCGGGAAGGAAGTGGAGCCTCTGGGTCTTAGTAACACAGTTTTTGTCCTGAATCAAGTCAAACCTGATGCAGCGCTACTTATAGACATTTCTGTCACATAAGCAAAGATTTCCCTTTTTCCTTATGCCTGTTTAAGTTTGTTGGCACATACAACACAAATAGTCTTGAATGATGTGCATTAGCTTGGAGACACTGGCCCTAGTCTAAAGAGGTGCTTTCTTTTTTTAAATTTGCAAATGTTTTCGCTTTTGATCATGTCCTATTTGAATGTGGTGTTGTTAGGGATTTTCAGTATATTTTCCAGTTTTTTATCCTTCAGTGATAACTGAAAAGTTAAGAAGAGGTTACAGCAAATCAGGTACACCCATGATTAACTCTTATAAACATATTGAATCCTGGAAAGTGCAGACATGAAGCAAAGCGAAATCATAGAAGTAAGATGTTATCAAATGCTGGGCCATTTGATAATGTGCAGCCAAAGAAGTAGAAACATTTGTGTGGGGGGTTCCTGTAAGAACTAGAGGTGAATAGAATTCAGTTTAGGTTTTCAGGTGTAATCCTTCCTGTTTCCACCGCATACATGTGATTGAAATGGACAGTAGGAAAAATTTTTAGATAGAGTAGATTTCTGAGACCAATACCGGGTGGAGAAAGATGGTTCCTGAGATCCTCACACACAGTTTCCTGTGGCGAGAGGGCAGAGACCTACTGCTTGCACAGGACCCATTTCAAGTGTGAGGTCTGTTGTCAAATCCTGGAAGTACGGGGTCGGGAAAAAGAGCAAAGACTTGGAAGCAGACCCTGAGGGTTTGGAGTCCCAGTTGCACATCTTCTGAGCTGGCTGTTACCTTATGCAGCTTACATAATCCTCTGAGCCTCAGTCCCCTTCCCCGTAGAATGGAAATGATAATAGTAGGCTCTTCACAGGATGCTTGGGTGATAAAGTTAGAACGAATCTAAAAAGCAGTTCTGAGCACAATACTTGGCCCATGAAAATTGTTCCCTGAACGTTGTTGCTGCTGGTCCGCGGTCAGCCTCTGGTGACCACACTGCAGGATTCCCTCCATTTCGGGCTGCCTGCTTACTCAGTTCAGCTCCCTCACCCTGGAGAGGACTGTTCTGCAGGGTAGGTGAGGACCAGGGAAAGACAGGGACAGGGGCCCTTCTTTGTTGAGCATTTTAAAACATATCTGCTATATATAAATCAGTAACTCGGTAGTTACCATTCCAAACCCTCACTATTCTAGTACCATTTTAATTTTCAGACAGTTGACTGAGGTAGAAGTCATGTGAGTAAATGTTTTCAATTCTCATAACCTGAGTCAGTTCAAAAGCAATTACCACAGAAATGCTGATCCAATGTAGAAATGGTTAAAATGAGATTCTCTCAAATAACCAGTTCTGATCATCTTTAGCAACTTCCCTAATTGTAAAGGGTTGACTTTTTTTATTAGAAAATATCATAATGGATGCTCTTGAAAGAAAAAAGGGGAAATGGTTAACTCGTTTTAAAAATTATTTAAGATATACAATTTACAAGTTTACAAGTCATACTTTCTAACCAGTACCCTCTTTTTAAAATTTTACTTCCTTTATTGAAGAGTAAAAGCCTATCATACTCTAAGGTGAGTCAATATTTGTGTGCTCAGCTCAACTTCTCCTTGGACATTTCAAAATGCAAGGTCTGCATCCTGCATCATTTAGATACTAATATTGTACAACTCTCATATTAGAGCTCTCCAGAGAAACAGAACCAATAGGGTATGTTGGATAGGAGATATATGTGTGTGTGTATATATATATATACACACACATATATATCCGTGTGTATATGTGATTTACTATGAGGGATGGGTTCATGCTGTCATGTAAGCTGAGAAGCCCATGATCTACAGGGAGAGCCGATGGTGTAAGTCCCAGTCCAAGGACACTAGAAGCACTGATGTTCCAGCTCAACAATCAGGCAGAAAGAGCAAATCCAACCTTCCTCCACCTTTTTGTCCTATTCAGGGCTTTGAGGGATTGGATGAGTCCCCCACATTGGGAAGAGTCTTCTACTTTACTCAGTCCACCAGCTCAATGCTAATCTTATCAGGAGACACCCTCACAGACACAATGTTTAACTAAATGCCTGGGAACCCTGTGATCCAATCAAGTTGACACATGAAATTAACCATCACACCTTGGGAGAAAGTCTCTGTCTAGGCAAGCAAGTGCAGGTGTCATTGTAACACTGTCCAGGGAATTCCTTTTCTATCACCAGTTCACTGTACTCTTTTCTCACCAGAATTTCTCTTTTTCCAGGATACATAGTCTATATAAAGCAGAAATATCCTCAGAAGTAAATATTCTTGAAGAAACTTAATCTCCAGTTTCACAGCAATGAAGATGACTGTTAAATATGCAAACATTAGGTCTTTATGGTAATCAACAAAATACATTTCCAACAAGCTCCAAGCTCCAAACAAAAAGCAAAACTGACAAAATCATTTTTTCTCCTATGATTTTCTACAATAATTACCAAATATAATTTCTTCCTGTCCCCAAGTTAAACTTTAGCAGATGTAATATAGATAACACAATAAACAAAAATATTAATATATATACAGAGGTAGATTAGAAAGATAATTTAGATAATAAAATGAAAATCAGTAATTAATTGAAGTCTTGCCTGATGACAATGTTTCTCCATTTGAGGAATTAAGTGTTAGCCTGGGTGGAATCGTTTTGGCATGTGTATGTGTCCATATGGCTCAGAGCAAAACAATAAGGCTAAATGTGTTTCTGATTTAAGTGAAAAATCTAGATTAAAAAGTCAATCACCTTTTCTTTTAAAATGACACAAATTCTTCCATCATCTTTCAAAATTAACCACTGAAGATCTTTCTTAAGGAAGTTGAATTGATTTCATCTTATTAATTAGTTCTAATTTTTCAAAAGAATATGCTAGTTCTGCAGTTATGCTTTCATATAGCTGCCCTTTATAAGTGCCGACAATCATATTTCTGCTTTCCCATGAGAATATTTCTTAAGATGGACCTCACATTTTATAAGGACAAAGCCACCAGCACCTGTAGTTGAAATAAGTCCTTGGTAGCATTGTGCTTTCTCATTTACATAGCTGGATAAACCATCTATGCAGAGTATAAATAAACCATCTATGCAGAGAAGAATACAGGATCTTCTGCTGAAACTTATTTACACATTTTTTTCAAAAGGTCTAAAATGATGAATTCTACAAACCAAAGAAAAGGAAATATGTTAATCCAATGTCATGTACATATTTGCCAGATTAAAAAAATACATAAAACAATTCTTAAAAATTACTTCACTGGCCAAAAAAAAAAAAAACCAAGAAAAGAGAATATATCTTATCTAAGAACAACTAAATGTATATATTAAAGGTCTACAAATTTAAGCACTTGAGGAGGAGACTTAACAGGCTATCAGTCAAGAGCTGCCTAAAACACAGGCTATTAAAAGGGACTGTTATCCAGGGCATTAAATGTCTAAGGCTCACTCCTGAGACTCAGGAAGGTCAGGATGAATGGGAGGGTGCCATTTTGGATCTTGGTTACAAACCCCAGTGGGTGGGAGTGTGGTCACATGCTCATTTTCTGCTCATGACACTAAGTTGATGTGGTCTCCTGGATGGTAATTTGGCCACATCCAGTAAACCTGAAGATGGGCATTCACTTTCACTAACTAATTGCATTTGTAGATATCTGAGGAAAGTCTCAAACTTGTTTAACTCATTACTGACTGGGGGATTTTTGCAGAAACTAACGCCTACGGCCAGCAATTTGTTATGTAAGTGAATACTGAACCGTCTCCAGTCAATAACATTCGGGTAACAAAAGACGTATTAATATGTCTCTGGTCAATAATGTGTTAAAAAAGAGAATAAATAAGCAAACTGTTAAAAAGAAAAGAGAGAGAGAGTGAAACATCAAGGAACAGAAACTTAAAAGAAACAGAAAAAAATCTTGTTTACAAAAAAATATAAATATCCATAAAAATATGATAAAATGTTGCCTTCTTGAGATAAGGACAGAATGCAAGAAGAGATAAAAGGAACAATCAGATAAACAAGAAAGAGGTTTTTGATATGAAACATGGGAGCAGGCCTTTTTTTTAATGTGTTAGAAGATGACTGGGAAGAAAAAACCCAGAAAGCAGAATGAAGGAAACTGGGGTTAAACCAGCAGAGAAGGACGGAACTTCTGGAAATAGGTAACAGAAGAGTGTTTCAGGTGATTGTGGAGTGAAGCCAGAGTCCAGATTGGGGCAGAGGGCAGAGGGCAGAAGGCTGCCAGGGGCACCCAATCTGGTGCCACCCTCCCCTGTTGTAAAGGCTTTTTTTTCCCTTTGGGAGTGTTTCATTCTTCCCTAAATTCTAACTGAACACATTAAACTATCATCAACCAATCTAATACACTGACCTTTTTTTTTTTTTTTTTTTAATCTTAATGGAGCATAAACTTAGTTGCTTTCTGAAAAAAAGGTAACATTTTTTGAGGTCTCACATATACAAAACTGTAGCCTGTCTCCTCACCTTTGATGCCTTTGTTTAGAAGCTGCAGCGAGACTCTCACCATCTCAGTGGCCTTCGTGGGTCACCTGAGCTGTGCTGGTGGCTGCAGCTCCGAGGGCCTCCTCCTGGCTTCTACTTCCAAGACCAAAGCTGCAGAAGCAAGCACTTCTGGGCTTGCTCAGGGAGCACGTGCCTGCCTTCTGGACGGGAAGGTAGCCTGAGAATCCCTTACAAACCCACAAATTCCACACACAGCCTCTTAAAAAAGACTGGCAGGAAAAAAGATCCTTTACTACAAGCCCTGTGCTTAGAACTGGTCCAAATGAGCATAATAGGAGAACAGAAATATAATTGAGGAATTTTCATACAACAAAATACTATACGCCGGTTGGAAAGAGTGCTCATGTGATAGAATATATTCAAACTATTGTGAAAAAACCTACTTGAGAAATGGAATACACAGTGTGCTAACACTTTAATTTTAAAATAGGTGAAACAACAGAGAATTTATGAATACACAGATATAAAAGTAGCATAAAATAGGAATGGAAGACAAATTCAGGGTACTGGTTATCAAGGGGAGGATGGGCTTGACAAGGGATTCCACACTTATCAGGACATTTTAATTTCCTGAAGAAGTCTGAAGCATGTAAGTCACACTTGGAAGACCTGGGAGATCTGGGCATTCATTACATGATTTCCCGTATCTTTCTTATACTTGATAACGAACACTGACAATTTCAACTCGATGTGAAATGTAAAGTGACCCCATCACTGTTACCATTGGTGCAGTTTGTGCAGCTGCACCTCCTGGGGGCCTGGAGGAGAGTCCGGTTACCCTCTTCATCTCCTGGCCCAAAATGCACTCAGTGAGCGTTTCTTAAATTGAATGGAAATACTCACTTCAGCAACACTGGAAACTAAAATTAACATTCCTTCCAAAACTCCCAGTGTCACCTGGTACCAAATTGATCAACCTCTTGCCTCTCCGTGGTCTTTCTAATTCTCGTTGCTATGAACTAAATGTCTGTGCCTCCCCAAACTCTTATGTGGAAACATAACCCCCAATGTGATGGTATTAAGAGGTGGGGTTTCTGGGAGGTGATGAGGTCATGAAGGCAGATCCTTCATGAAAGGGATTAGTGCCCTTATAAAGAGACCCTGGAAAACCCCCTTGCCCCGTCCTCCATGTGGGGACACAGCAAGAAGGTAGTTGTCTATAAGCCAAAGAGAGAGGCCTCAGGAGAAACCAAACCTGCCAGCACCTTGAGCTTGGACTTCCAGCCTCCTGAACTGTGAGATATGAATGTCTGTTGCTTAAGCTACGCAGTCTGTGGTATTTTGTTACAGCAGCCCAAACAGACTAGGGCACTCAGCCTTCCCCAAATGTTCTCAGGGCCCAGCAAGGACATGCTCACACACACTAGATTATTTCACATTACAGCTCCGAGAATCACTTTGTGTCCTTTTACTGTGAAAGTCAATGGGAAGGGCAGGTGCAGGTCCCAATCAATAGTCCTGGGTCCAAATTA
Organism: Balaenoptera ricei; assembly: GCF_028023285.1. Taxonomy (NCBI): domain Eukaryota; kingdom Metazoa; phylum Chordata; class Mammalia; order Artiodactyla; family Balaenopteridae; genus Balaenoptera; species Balaenoptera ricei. Next base: position 26,890,977 of record NC_082640.1, read on the forward strand.
CTAGGCTAAACTCACACTAATTCAGCAAACATACAATAAAAGGAACTTAAAGAAAACAAAATCATGACATAGTCCCTGCCACCTTTCCATCCATTTCTCTCTTAGGCATTTCTAACAGTTTTACAAAATATTGCTGGAACCAGGAACATTAATGCTTTTCCTGAAGCTAGGGTGGCCACAAAATTCTCTCAAAGCCTAAGGGAGAAGAAATACATAAGATCTACTTGTCTGGAATAATCTCAGAACCATCACAAATTGATTTGTTTAAAATAAAAGCAATAGATAATTTCATTCCAAAGAAAATCACACACTCATTATAATCAGAGATCATTAGCAATTGCTATTAGAGAGTCAAATCTGTGTTTGTGATTTTTAGACATTTTATTGCCTGAAAGAGAAGACTTGAACTAATTGAATTTTTAAAAAATTCTATGTGTTGTGTTTGTGTTGCTTTTTTTTTTTTAATTCCAGAACCATGTTAGTTCTATTGCCTTTTTTTTTTTTTAAAGGAACTCCTTTATTTACTTATTTATTTATTTATTTTTGGCTGTGTTGCGTCTTCGTTTCTGTGCGAGGGCTTTCTCTAGTTGCGGCAAGTGGGGGCCACTCTTCATCGCGGTGCGCGGGCCTCTCGCTATCGCGGCGTTTCCTGTTGCGGAGCACAGGCTCCAGATGCGCAGGCTCAGTAGTTGTGGCTCACGGGCCTAGTTGCTCCGCGGCATGTGGGATCTTCCCAGACCAGGGCTCGAACCCGTGTCCCCTGCATCGGCAGGCAGGTTCTCAACCACTGCGCCACCAGGGAAGCCCCTGTGTTGCTTTTTTGAGCCATCAACCTAATAGCAATACCAGCTTGCTGTGGGTGGCACTCAGAGTAAGGTATGACGATCACGTGCACACAAGTAGAAGATGGTATGATGTTCTGATGTGGTCACACCATGATCTCAGGTGTGAGTCTTGGGCCACCTTTAGCCTGATCTTTGAGTGAGTTTCTTCTTTACTTTCTTCACTGGGAGAAAGCTTAATGCCAAAGACTTACGATCAGGACATGTCCACAACATTCTGTGTAGAGTTTTCCTGCTATAAAGTGATACAGGTTATTTTAAAACAAAAGAGTGAAATAACTTATTGTTCATACGATCTTCTATATCCATTTTTCAAACATGACTTATAATCTTATTCAGCGAAGGAGATGGAATTTTCTCCACCATCCTGTGCCATAGAAGACCTGTGAGTCACCCGTCTACCGCGCATCCTATTTCACCACCTCCTGGAGCAGAAGCTTGACCTGCCACAGCCAGCCTCCACGCCCCCGACTCCCCTTCCCTGAGCCGGCCGCTGGTCCCATGCCTCTCTGTCTTCCCATCCCCTTCCTGGTTCCAGCTCTGGTTCAGTGCCCATGGCCTTTGCAGGGCTTGGGGGAAAATGTAGGCAGGTAGAAATAAATAGTGTGGAGCTGGGGTGGGATGGAAGGGCAGATCCCATCAGGCCAGGTGGCCAGCCACTGTTACGATAGTTGTCGTATTACTGTCACTCTGAAAGCAAAATTTACCGTCGTAAACTGAGCCCCAAGGACCCGTTCCCCTTTTTCTGTCAGCCTGCACCCTTGAATGCAGCTGGGTTTCCCTGCCTCTGGGGTTGCTCTGAAATCCTAAATGCCATAAGCAATACCCGATCCTCCCACTGCTTAAAATACTAGAGTCTGCTTCTTCAAACTCCACTTCCAGCTCCTTGTCCAGCTTTGTGGTTTCAACAAAGGGGAACCAAATGTCTCAGCCTGTTCTGATAGAGGACTTCTCTAGTAAGACATTGGGACTTTTGATCCTGTGAACTTGGTCTCCATTGCATTTTCTGTCTCACTGCTTTGTGTTTTAGTTGGCTTCCTTCTTTTTATTATTACTATGGTCCAATCAGACATTTAATTGTCTGGAATCCCAGCTGATTGATACAGCAACTTGCTCCAGAAGTGGAATTTCTCTGGGAACATCCACATTCATTTCCCTCCTATTTAATCTTGTTTTTCAGGAAAGACCTATCATCTACCCCTCACAGTACTGAAACCTTTTTTTTAAATTCTTATTCTTCAGAGCAGGATCTCCTAGTCTCATATGTTTCTTTCTTAAAATCCTTGAATCAGCTCAATGGTACAGGTACCAATTTTAATTGAGTGGCACAGAGAACAGAATATCTCATCCCAGGAGCTGCCGTCATAAGCAGAGTTTGTAAAAAGGTGGCAGGATACTTGGAAAAGTTTTGAGCAACCTCTGTGCGTGAAGGCAGCCTGATTCCCATGTAGCTCTCTTAAGATGCTTACAACCAACTGCTTCTCCTGCCCTGTTTTGTTTTTTTTTTAATTTTGAAAATCACATCCATTACAGCAAGATTTAATAAGAGAGATTCTAGTCAGAGGGGCTTCGCCAAATGCTGACCTGAGTGTTTTTCTGAGGCACAGGATTGAGAAGTTTCAGGAAGGCTCTAAAGCACGCATGCCAAGCCCGGAAGTACATCCAGAGCCCCTGCCCTGTGGAGACCTGCGTGAGGTTTCTCCTTCCTTGGATGGGCCCCTCCCAGGACACGGTAGAAAATGAGGCTGGAGAATCCTCCCAAAACACACACATCCCAGAAAGACTAGAATGTACTCACTGAATGCAGCATTTATAGTTTAACTAAATGTATATAGAACCCACTAATCCAAAAACAGCAACAACAAAAAATAACAAAAAAGCGAAGCCCCATGTTTTTTAAAGACTGGGCAACATTTCCAGAAGCCAATTAGTAAACTCTTACACTCAGCACCCAGATTTGTCATCAACCTAATCGTCCTCAGCACACAATTACTAAGTAGCCACATCTGCAGGGTGCCGTGCCAGATGCGCTTGAAAGCAAGCTACTCTGTCCCTGCAGGACCTAGGCCTTGAGTACAGATGCACCAGACAGGGGCACTCAGACTGTACAGTACACACACACACACACACACAAGCATGATGGCTAATTATTCATGTATGTTTTGCAATGAACCGGGGTACCCCTGTTTCATAGAACTGAGAAAAGAATTTGATTATATGCCATCATATTGCACAATGTCTACAAATTAAAACCAAAGGTTTTCAGTACAGATGGCAGCGAACGTAGATCTGGCTTCCTCTGTAGAGCAACAAATCATATTTTAACTGCTCCAGAGAAAAATCATTATACATAGTACTCTTATATAGAATCTTTTTGTTCTGTGATGAATAGTTTAATACAAATAATTACTCCCTAATCTATATGGTCAGAATGAATTTTTCTCTATTTCTAAATTAGGTTTTATTATGAGTTGTCATCCCTAAATTTTACTTTACTGTCAGTCTCTGGAACTTCGCATTCTGATATTGCCCCCAGGTGAATCTATAACTCACCAAAAAGCTCCTATAACAAAAATTCTATTATTTGGATGCCATTTACTATTGTGCTACTGGGCTCTGCTGGAAACGTAGGTCAAGAGCCATTACCTACCTGTGTAAATCGACGGCCCTTTACTCTGTTGGCTGCTGAGGGAAAGCACCAGGGCCCTGTCATTAGCCAGCAGCTAATGTGCCCGCAGTTAATGGAATTTTACTGCCCGTTCTTCCGCCAGCTCCACACAGCCTGGGGCCGCTCACCTCCCTTGTCTCTGCGCGGTGGAACACCCCTCTCCCAGGTGCTGGCAGGTTCCTCCCTCACTTGCTGCACCTCACTGCCCCACCACAGCCCCACGTGGCCCCGTCACCATCACGCTTCCCAATTGGCTGCAGTTTGGGGTGATGTTTTGTCTTTCTCAGCTAACAAGAATGTAAACTAAATGAGAACAGAAACGTGTGTCTGTTTTGCTCACTTTTATAGCCCCATGTCTAGGCCAGTGCCTAGTACATAGGAAGTGCCCAGTAAATATTTGTTGAATTAATTACAGTCCAATGTGCTCTCAGATACAGATTTTGAAAGTTAAATGTGACTTCCATTCTTCTACATATTGTATCACAAACCTTCACCAAATGGTGAAAAGTTGAGAGGCAAGCACTCAACTTTCTACTGTCTGCCTTCCCCCGCCTTCTCCCAGGGAAATCTGGGGAGCAGGCATCTCGTGTCTCTGGTCACCAGGAGAACTAGCCTGGTCACACACCTCTGCCCCTGGCAGGTACCCCAGTCCTTGGAGGCCTGTTGAGTGGGGCTTGTGCGTGTGCCCGCACCAGCTCCACCCGGGGAAATACATCCTGTGAGATTGGCAGAGCACCGCAGGCTGGATATGCATGATTCTTTCGTTGTGGCTTATCTCTGGGCACCTGGAAAGGCTTTTAGGTGTGTGTAATGTACAGTGCATTTCTTCACCAATTCACCCTCTCCTTTGTCTGCACAGCCCCCTGCGCTGAGCCCAGGGACCAGGACCACAGCCCCAATTCTCAATTCTCAATTTTAGGCTGAGGGTCAGTGAGAGGCAAGGATCCACCTTGTTTGAATGGGGCCATGGGAACCAGGTAGAGAGAAGGGCAATCTCCTCCCTCTTCTGGACCATCATTCTATTCCGTCTGGCAGTGATTGGGAGCCTGCCATCCTGTAGGACGATCTTAGGACCAGAAGGCACAACAGTGAAGGGGAGGAAGCTTCTGTTTTCATTGAAAATAACACGGAGGGGAGAATAACATTAAGTGAAATGAGGCATAATTTTAGGTAGAGGTAAGTGACATGAAGTGAATAAAGCCTGGGATATAAAATGTCAGCTCTGAGGGTGCCATTCCCTGGATTCCCTGGGGACCCGGGCATGTGACATGCAAAGCTCCTGAATAGGGCTCTGAGCAAGGAGTAGGAGGTGGCATCTGAGGTGCTCAGGCCTTTCATTTTAGCTCAGGTTCCCAGAGGTACACCTGGAGATGAGGATTCCCTGGGGAAAGTACCCATTCAAGACTCCTCCCAGGAGAGCCAATATGGGGGTGAGGGGTCAAATCTGGAGGGGAAAGTGGTGACGCTCAGGGAAGTCCCAGCCCCAGCCTGTTTCCTCAGGGTGCTCTCAAGACCCTGCGGCCCTCAGAGTTGGCTCCACGGGAGGGAGGAGTCAGGGCTTCCCCACACGGGCTCTGGCCCCGGACACACTGAGGACTGTCCTCAGAGCACAGCTGGCATTCACAGACCAGGGGGAGGGGGTGCCCTAAGGAGGGGGGGAAGAGGGTGCTGGCCTGGGCGGGAGCTTAGTGAGGGGAGAGTGGTGCAGGAGGAGATGGGAGAGGTGGGTGGCAGAGGGTGCAGATTTGGGTCTCAGTGGGGTGCTTTGGAGGGCCAGAAAGATTCCTATTTTATTTTTAAATTATTTTGGAAACTAAAGGGAAGATGGTTTGCAAGGGGGGAAAGGTGAAAGCTGGGAGATACCACATAGAGAGGCTTTAAAATAGTTCAAGCCCTTTACTTTTTTATGCTTCTGAATTTAATTAAGAACCAAGACCAATATATGACACTTGAGATTCTCTGAATGTCTATCTATTCTATCTCTCTATTTATCTATCTCTATCTATCTCTATCTATCTATCTATCTATCTATCTATCTATCTATCTATCTATATCTATCTATCTATTTTCTACCTATCTACCAATCTACACACACACACACACACACACAGAAACATAGTATTTTATTCTGATAATTACTCATGGAATCCCACCTTAAGCTAAACCAGGTTTACATTTCAAATTACAGGAGACAAGATGACCTTCTTTTCTTAAATGCTCAACATCTCAGACATACTGTCACAGAATACATAAATGACCTTTTATGAATGTTTTGGTTGAATATCTCTTACAATAAACCTGCCCAGGAGATTATATAATAAGATATGTGTGCTTTAAATGACATTTTCTTAAAAACATTTTAGAAAATAACTCACTAAAGCTCTGTAAAAGATTAGGCTAAATTACATTATTAAAGCTGGCTGGATTCCATTACAGCTTAATGTTTGAAATAAATATGTAACTACTTAGGATCTGTGTCTTCCAAACAGAAAAGGAATGTGTGTGAGTGAGTGTGTTTTCATGGAACTATGAATAGCCCTGGGTTACCTGCTGCTGTTTCCTGCCTGCCACACACCAGATCTTTTTGAAATAAATCTATGTCTTTCTCTAGATCTGCCGATACTCATTATCTGAGAAAGGTCACAGGTTTCCATGGCAGTTACTATTCTATGGTCATCAATGACATACTGGATTTCACTACTGCTTTAGGACATATGTCCACTACAAATAGTATGAAACGTCAAATATTCACAGCCAAGGAATATCTCATTGCCTTAATTAGTACTGAATGATATACAGACATAATTTTAAACACAACTGAACATGATATCTTTCTCCTGATCTTTGTCTTATAAACTTTTCTCAACTGGCTTCTGTCTTATAATTAATATTCCTTTCTTTAGTTTAAAACGTATTTATGTATTTTTAAATCAGAGGCATTTGTACTGGCCTTTTCTTAAGATTACAGTGAGGGGTTGATTTTCTTAAAGGATTAAAATGAAAACACATATTTCCCCTTCCTCAATTTTCTTTTTTTTAAATTTATTTTATTTTATAATTATTTTTCTTGGCCGTGCTGCACAGCTTGTGGGATCTCAGTTCCCCGACCAGGGATCGAACCCTTGGCAGTGAGAGCACCGAGTCCTGGACCACCAGGGAATTCCCAATTTTCAATAAGGTTGAACAAAACTATATTTTAGCTTGTTTAAGACTTCAACTCCAACTAAAATAAAGATACTGAAGACAAAAAAAATTGCACCAATGGCTGTCTTAAAAGCAAGAGCCCTTTGTTTCATCCATGCATTTAAAGTTGCTCCTTTATGTTGTTACTGATTTACAACCTTCCTCTGAACTTGAAGCCTGCCAGTTGCATATGAAAATAGAACACAGGCAAAAAAATATTTAAATCTCACAAGAGTGGCTCTGATCACTTGAACACTTATTATGCCTACTGGATCACCCCTCCTGTATAGACAAAAATAAACAACCTTCCCAAGGTATGAGAATCACGGTCCAGAACTAAGCTGTAGGTACCTCAGTCCTACATTCCAGTTATAGCAGCCATTTCCATCCTCTTCACTCTTTTATTTTGAAAACAACTTTTTCTTAAAGTCGTTAAAAATTATAGTAGATTTAAATTTTCTATTTTTAGTTCCTTAATTACCTCTTTCTCTTTACATAGCTTACATTTTAAAATTCTAGTTTTGTCAAAAAATGTTCAGTTGAAACTTTTTAGAAAGCATACTTGTTACTGAAAAATTAATCAGCAAAATCAGCAAGCTAATTTTAATGATGATTACTATTTTAATGGGTGAATATTTTTAGCTCTATCTGGAATGCAAAAATGCTCTCTGACTTCGTGAGATTTAAAGTGAGTACAAACAACGTTGCACCACATCCAACAGGCACAGATAGCACATTATCCTAATTCAAATTAGAAAGCTATTTATCGAATAGATTAAGACGCTGCAGTACAGGTAGTGAGTAAACGGTGCAGGAGGAGACCCTGTTCTGACAGGCGGGTGATGAGATAGCACCTGCAAGGCTGCGGTCCGTTAACTGTCCTGCTGAGAATTGCAAAGATCTTATTCTATCCCATTTTTCTTGTTTTATGAGGAAAAAAATATATCTATCAATTTAGGTTAAAGCTGTAAACTACTGTATTATACCTACTGGGGTATGTTTATGACTCTCATTCATCAAAAGTGAGTGCTGTATGTCTGGTATTTAGCCCAAGTGGAGAATGGAATTTTCCATAGAACGTCGTGTTATGAGTTGCTATGACTCATAATAGGTTCCCATAAATAAGCCCTCCATGAAAAGTGTATTGTGATAGTCGCCGTGAAATATCTGCACCAATAGGTTTTGACCTCCGTATCCGTGACTACATTTTCTGTCATTTGTTTTCACAGTTGAAGCATTAGATGAAACCATAATATTTACTGCTGCACATTTGTTCTCTGTCGGGGTAATACATTGGGAGGCAGCGTCCTGCTCTAACAGCCCAGGGCAGGCAGATCGGAGGGAGGGAGACTGTCAAGGTTTAGACAGTGTGGCAGCAAAAGGGCACATGTGTAACTCATGTGCTTCTAGAATATCCTGGTGAAGAAAATTGATACATTCAAAGGTTTTTTTTTAAAATAGTGAAACTACTGCTTGAGAGAGGAGCTTCATGGAATTGGAAGCAATAATAATAATAATAGTAATAACAACAACAATAACAGTGAGGTGACTCTGGCTTCTCTGTACCCAGGTACCCACAGCAGCAGTAGCACCTTTGGCAGTGACCTCGGGATTGAAGACATCTCTCTGCCCATCCCATCCTTTTCCTCACCCAGACTATGGGTAAATTAACAATTAGGGCTTTTGACTCCAGTAGCAAATAGCCTGAAACTAAGGTTTAAATTAAACTACTTGTCCACAATCACATAGCTTGTAGGAAGTAAAGTGAGATTGAAATCTGGATTTTCCTCACTCAAAAATGGCAGTTGTGCTTTTTAACGTATTTGCATCATAAATAACTAATGGGGAGGAAAATAGATATTGAGAGACATAAAAATATTACTTAGAGCCAAGTATTTGAATCTTATTGCTTTACCCAAACTAAAATAATTAGATACCTAAAATTACCTTTACTTCTGTCAAATAGTTAAGGGATGTTAGACTATACACTTAAAATCACGTGTTTTTACTATAAAATACGACAGTCACTGAGCCATGATTGAGAATTATGTTACAGTTACACATTGCATGCACTTTGATTCAACAAAGAATTATTAAGCATTTACTATGTTCTCTGGGGAATAGGGATAAAATGATGGTTAAGCATAATCTCTATCATCAAAAGAGCTTAGTATCTAGGAATTGGAATCAGATAAGTTTACTAAAATGCTATAGGATTAGACAGAAGATGCGCTCTGTGTCCTAAGAGCACGGACAATAGAATGGTCAGTTCTGCATGGGAGGCTTAGAACAGGCTTCACACAGAGGATTATGTTTAATAAAGTCTTGAAAATTAATAGGTACTTATCAGCCAAGAGTGGGGAAGAAAGGAAATTCTGTAAGAAAAGGGAACAGGAGAAGAATCCAAACAAGTGAATTAGTGTGACTTGTAACCAAAATTGTGAATGGGAGCTCGCATGACCTGGATTATCTGTGATACATAGTCGAAGCAATAACAGTCCTATTCAATATATAATGTAAAGAATTTAATTAGTTATAAAACATTTGAAAAACTGTCCAAAGGTAAGGGGACTATATGCTCTTTTTTGTGTGTTTATCAAACTTTTATTGAAGTAAAAATACCTAGAGGAAAGTGAACAGGTTATGTGAACAGCTTGCTGAATTGCCACAAAATGGAGTGTCCTGTAGAACTACAGCCTAGGCCAACAAAGGCACACTGCTCTCCCATGGCCCCAGCCCCATGGCTGGGGCCCACGGGTACACTACCTCCCCCAGCCTCCCTTCCAAGGCCAGGCGGCCATGTGGCTGAGTTCTGACCAAGGTGATATGTGTTCCGCGGGCCCCAGCTGTACAGAAGTGGGCTTGCCTTTCTGTGTGTCTTTATCAATTTCACCAACAACATGTAGAGGACAGGCAGGGCGGAGCCACAGGCTGGAACAAAAGTGCGGCCCTGAGTCATCACGCAGCTTCTGGACGACCAGGAATGCCAGCTTCAACTTCATCATGAGGAAGAAGGAGCGTTTATTGTGTTAAACACCGAAATGTTCATCTCTGTTTGTTACAGCCGCTGACATCAATTACATTCTATCCAGGAATTGACCCAGTGAGCAAGAAATGTCCATCCTATATAAAAGGAGATGCTTTAATTTGAGGAATCTGCATTTGCTTGCATGACTGAAGCACAGACTGTCTGTAGGGAGAAGGGAGAGGGGCGAGGACTCAGGCCCCGATGAAAGCAGCTGGTGCAAATGTGGTATCACGTGTCTCTGCTGTCACTGTCAAGTTTTTACCTTTATTTTGGGGGCAGGAGTGACAATTAAAGATCACTGAGTGGGAAAGAAATGTGATCACATTTTTGTTTCAAAATGATAACCGTGTCTGCCACCGAGACTACGAGACGGAGGCGAGGGTGGTTGGAACACCCCTTGTTGAGCTCGGACCTCCACCGGGCTGGAGCGCCCTGACCCCGCCCGCTTGGCGTCCTGTCCTGGCATCTCCAGGACATGCCCAGCCCAGCCGCGGAGCCGGCCGCCCCGCAGATACGCAACACGGGACGTCCTTTCCTCGGCTCTCCTGCAGCTCAGAGGAGGATTTCAGTCTCCGACAGCACCTCCCTGCTGTACCAGTGGAGTGAGCCACTCTGGAACCACGGTCCGGATCCGATTTCAGACAGACTTCCCCTCTGTAATCACGGCTCTGATCCCAGAGCTGGACGAGATGAGACACAGAAACGTAACTGGCAGCCAAGAGGACACACGCGCTGGGACGGCTTCTCTGGGTGTGAGATTCCCTCGGCGGGGGTGGCTCTGGGCCTTACCTTACCCAGTGGATTCACCAAGCTGGGAGTCATCAGACCCAAGACGTGACGCCGAAGGTCAGAGGGCCCGGCCTTCCACTGAGCTGGGGTCACCAGTCCCTGTTCCCTGTGTGGAAGGAGACCGTGTTGCGGAGGGTCTTTACTGCAAGGACCCAGGTGGAAGGCAGGTTACCAGGGTTCTTCTGCTTGGCCAGCATGCAAGAAGCTCCTCAGAGGACACAATGGGGCTTCTCACGCTCCGTACTATTGATTCTTCGGGGGCCAATGATGCTTGTGTCAGGGGCTGACCTGGGCACCTGGGGTGCTTAGCAGCATCCCTGACCCCCACCCACTAGGTGCCAGTAGCACCCTGCCCCAGCCCCAGGTGTGACAATCAAAGACGCCTCCAGACATTGCTGCTGTGCCCCGGGTGGCAGGCAGGATCATCCCCAGTTGAGAAAGACTGGTACAGGAGGTGCTTCTAGTGATGGAGGGATTTATTTTGGACAGGAGAACATTTCCTGCCTTCCTTTTCTACTTTTTAATAAGTTACTGCCACGCAGAGCCCAAAGAAATCATCCATTGGGTTCTTAAGTTTGTGAATTCTCCCTCCATTTGCAAAGTACATGAGGGCTGAGAGCTGACTATTCATCTATTCAATATCCAACAGATGAGGCTGCGTTTTTGCAAGCCCAAAAGAGCTTTCCAAATTCCTCAGTCCGACTGAGGGACCGGTTCTAATATACTTTACATCTTTGTGGGGAAAACTGCCTCAGAATAATGCAAATAAAAAGGCCAAACTGCATGATTCATTTCGGAAGAGTAGTTCAAAAAGTGAGCCCTATTTTAAAAATTCACATTTTTATTTTTATCCAGGACTCTGATAGTTCCACTAGAGATAAATGATTCCTTCTCAGAGGGGAAATAAGAAGCAGTTTAATCTTGGCCTGCTATTGCTTGAAACTATTCCACCTCCGTGAACTCATTTCATATTTTAAGCTCCCAAAAAAGAACAGAAGAATTTAGCAAACCCCCATATGACCACATATTGCTAATAGAACAACTTGTCATTTGAAAAATGTCCACCTTTCTGAGAAGACACTCGGTATCATGTACCACGGGATAGATTACAGTGCAGGGCAGTCCTGTTTTGATCTTGTCCAATATTTATCATTCAATAAGCACTAATATTTACTCATTTATTTAAAATACTTTTATTGATAATTGTCTGGACATTATCTGAAGCACTGGGAACGATGCTTTGGAAAAAGATGACATAGGTCCACATTCAGCTGACAGTTCCATGGAAGCCACCTTCAGTTAACTGGGAACTGAAATCTGGTGCTCCCAGGGCAGGGGCGGCAGGTCAGTGTGCTCCTATGTGAAGGGCACATTACCTGGGTTCAGGGCCTGGCAATGCTCCCATGGAAACAGCATCCAAGTAGGAGAAGCTGGCAAGATAAACGTGGGGAGGAGTGTCCTAAGCAAACCCCAGAGGTGCCGCCATGAAGGTGTCCCTCTTATAAGGTCTCATACATGACCCTCAGAGTTTGGAACTCAGCGACCAGCAGCCCAGGTGTGTTAGGCTGGACGTTTCGCCTTCTCCCTGGGGGAAATAGAGAAGGGGGAGACACTTCCTTTGCCTATGGTGAAGGACCCAGGTGCAGGTGGGTCCCCCACCCTTGTACACACTGACTCAGGCCCCCTCCTCTTGGAAACCTTGCAGGGCCACTCAACCTTCCGTTGATCCCTTCTCCAATCTTCTCTCACTTTCTGGAAGGTTCTAAGTTTCTAATTAGGATTCTAGAACCCTAACTGTCAGTACTATTCAAATAGGCTCTTAATTATTTATGTGTTTCCTGTGTACATGATTTTGACTTTCTCAACACAAAAATATAAATTCTTCAAGGTCAGGGAAAGTGTCCATCGTGTTTGTTCTGTACGTTCCAGTGAGCCATACCCACTTCAACAAATAAGTCCTGTTTAGATCTGCGAGGAAGTAACTCAGGCAAGTGTAAAATGAAGAGCAGAGATGTGTGTGTGAATAGGAAGGACACCCTGCTGCACAAGGTGCCCTTCAAATGCAGTGGTTCACACCAGACAGAGGTGTCTTTCTTCTCAGTGACAGTCTAGGGTGGGTGGACAGGCTCTGCTCCAAAGAGTCACATCTGGTACCATGCGAGTTGGGCAGCTCGCCGTCCTCAACACACATCTTCCCGAGGCGCCCCAGTCCTTGCAGCTGACCTCCAGCCAGGAGGAAAGAGAGGTCCTTTAGGGGCAAGCTGAACATATTCTCATACAGATTTTACTGATACTCAAATTCAACCAAGAAAAACTTGATCACAGAGCACAAGGCAGGCTGGGAATGATCGTCTAACTGGACGGCTGTGCCCAGGAAGAATGAGGAAACCTCGTGAGGAATCCCCTCCACTGAGCACATCCCTCTGATACTCTCAGGACTATTTGCTTACTTCCATCCATCCATTAGAAGCCCTTGCTTTTGGACCTCTTCCGTAGTTGGAAATAAGGGAAATACTTTAAGCAGAAAGTTGCTTCTGAAACAGCCTAAAACGATTATCTGGGCTTTGTGTACCTGGAATAGAACAAAAGATGACTCCACCATCCCCTCCACTTCCACTTCCACCTCCACCTCCACCATCCCCTCCTGCACGGGCCACAGAAGAACAATTGTTTAGCTTTTCAAGCTGAAATGAAAGAATCAAGATCCAGTAGCCGCTTAGACACATGACACTCTTTTATCAGTACTTTCAAATACAAGACACTTATCAACAAGGTATCTATAGCCTGAAAAATAATTTATTACCTAGAGAAGTCAAGTTCACAGAGAAGAGAGTAGAATGGTGGTTGCCAGGGGCTTGGGGGAAGGAAGAAGGAGAGGAGGCGGTGTTTAGATACAGAGTTTTGGTTTTACAAGGTGAAAATGTTCTGGAGATTGGTTGTACAACATTGAAGTTAACACTTCCAAACTGTACACTTGGAAATGGTTAAGGTGATACATTTTATGTTATGTGTTTTTTACCACAATTAAATTAAAAGAAAATTACAAGGGAAACCTACAAGAAGCAGAAATAATACTGAGATAATGGAACGGAAACATTTGGTTGAACCAATAGAACTTGTCTTTAGGTAATTTCATTATGTTTTGGTCACCAGATCATTTTATTTACTAGAGCAAATGATTTGTAGTTCATTTATTTATTCTTTCTAATATTCATTCATTCATTCATTCATTCATTCAAAAGATGATTCATTGAACACCTGTCCTAGGGCACCGTATTATGCTGGGGAGATATTGATTAGCCACAGTAGTCCTGTTCCCAAACCCAGCGAGCTTACCTTCATGACTGACCACTCAATTCAAACTGCAGTGTCCAGTGATTCTCATCATCTGACGTTACTCATCACTTGGGTGAGCGCCCTTGGAATCAGAGCAGGAGGCAGACAGGGAAACTTACACTGCGCTTCTGACAGTGCAATCGTATTCACCGTAGAAGGCCAGTTGAGATTCTTACCTGTGGAGCTCGCCCATAGCCTTTGCGTGACGTGTGTTATGCATCTATTACTTTACAAATATCGTGTCATTGATGACATGATGAAGAAAGCTTCTGAAAAACCTTTGTGGAAGAGGAACTGAAATGTAATAACCAAGTGCTGGTCTTTAAGAATGCTTCTAGATGACTTAAAAATAGCCGTGAGGCAGTCTTGATGAAGCAATTGGAAAACCTTAGGAGAAAGTCCTCAGACATTCCTTCAACAGTCCAGCTAGAGTCTTCCATGTAGCCCAAGGTCAGAGGTGACAAGGGCTGACATGGGTTTCAGTCTGGCTTTGGCTTCAGCTTATTCTCTCCACCCCACAGCCGTCTTCCTTCCCCTCCCAGGGCTTGGGGCTCCGGCAACAGACACAGAGACCGCAGGCTCACAGAGGCGGCCTGAGCAGCTCCCACTGCTCAGAAGGTCACATACCCAAACACAAAGCTGTAGATCTGCTCTGCTTGTCCGATTTAAACCTGAAGTAGAATTTGGTATTGAGAGTATTTCCTGAGGGACAGAATCTTAAGGATGAGCTCTCTTGTTTCTGGGTTTTCTGGAATTGGTTTTCTCATCTGATTAGATTTAAGACACAAAGGACCCCATATCCAGTGGTAAAGGAGTGTTTAGCCTGTGGTGGCAAAACAGTCACTCAGATGATGACCTTTACACACCTGCGCTTACGTGCCTATGGAGGACAAGGTTCTGGGTGGCCAAGTATTTACTGAGTTTGAACATTTTGGTGAAAAATAGGAGTCTAATCAGGTTGGTTGGTTGCTTCTAACTATGCTAGACAACTTAGGAAAAGAAAATGATGTGCTCAGGGCTTTAAATTCCTAGATTAAGATCTACAGAAGGAACCGAAAAGCTTCTAGATTGGCCCTGTAAGAAATCTTCTCTCCTGTAGCCAGAGGGCCTAGATTGCTGAAAATTAAGCCCAAGGCCTCATTTTAGGAGTGGTGAATTACAGCCCAAATTGAATTCCCAAATTCACAGCATCTCTTTTATTAAATTTAGGACAGTTATTGGAAAGACATGGGCTTGGGAAGTTCGGCATATGTTTATACGAGCAAATTCCTATGAAGCTAGGGATCTTGAGCATTAATTCCGGCGCCTCTCTGCCTTCTTCACCCCTGCCTGAGAGGGTCAGTCCCCTTCTCATGACGCACCTCTGATGCCCCTACCCCACGTGCTTGCCCAGGAATATAGGCAAGATTGGTTCTACTCCTATATTTCTGGTTGGGAAAACTGAAGCTCACTTAAAATTTTGCATATTTTATATTGATTAAAATAGTACATGTATCTGTATAACCATCATTCCAGATAGCTAATCAGTCAAGATCGTAATAGATCAATAGTAAATTTCATTCAATTCTAAGCAGTGCATGTAACCACATCTAACAATAAATATTAAGTAAGAACAGCTCAAGTTACAAACTTAAAATGCTCTAAGTAAGTAAGGTTATAGCAAACTGCATTTAGAATATATCTGTGGTAAAATACATCAGAGCCTGCATTACAGAGAGTAAGTGAGATGTGTGGGAATTGACTTGCCCTTTTCTTCCATTAAAGGGCAGAGTTTTTTTGAAAAAAAGATGGTTCAATTTCCTCCCTCCAAGCTGCCTTTTTAAAATAACATAACATAACACATATTTTGACACAACTCCACATGACTCAGAGGCCCTTCTTAAAATAAGACCAGACCACATTCATGGAGACTGAATCACCTCTAACCTTCCGAACTTGGTGAGGGTTACTAATCAGGATGTGTTTTCATTCCTCAGATAGTATGGGAAAGTTCTGATTTTGACAATTAACCTACCATCCAATCAATTATTTTTTCACTGGAGCTCTAAACAAATTTTGTTTTCTTTTCTCATCGCCTCACCGTGAATGAAAGACAACCCATATAAAACTGTTTTTCAGTGTAAATAAGACTGCTGTCTCCAAAAAATAAACGATTCCTGAGATGATTTTTAAAAAAAAGAACAAAGTAGCTTATGAAAGTATATGATGTCCATGTAATTTAGGACCTCCCTCAAGTTTTTCAGCCCCAAGAGACACATATTTCCTCTGAGTTAATTATGCCAGAAGACAGTTCCTTCTGCAGGACCAGGAAAACTTTTTGGTAAAAGTCAAGCACAAGTCAGCATTTTTCTTCTGATTAAAAATTGAGAGATGAAGGTGCACACCTCCCACATACACACCAGTCTACACTGCATTCGCATCATGCAATAGCATCTGGTTGACATTTGCAGGATTCTGCACAAAAGCTTAAAGACCTGTGCGTTTAAGCAGAATAGCTCTAGTGTAACAAGGCAATGAAGCTTAAACTTGAACTTAGAAGACCTGGATTTGAATCTTTTTTTTCCTGCCAGACTGTAGCTCTCAATTTCTTTATTTGAAAAATGAGGATGAATAACATTGACTTCTAATGTGCATAAAGCAGGCTTATACATGTGGACATTTCTTCAGACCTTAAGGACTGTCCACTTGGTTGATGTGATTGCTATTAATACCAGAGGATCCAGAGCTATCATGACTAACTGGCCTGAACTCCAAAGGGACTGCTGTCTTTCATGCACTGAGTCAGAGTTTCCTTAGCGACGGGGCCCAGAAGATAAAGAATTGTAATCACTTCCTGTGCATGATGTCTTTCCCTCAATCATACAATGAGTAACATTTATATCACTCATTTTTAAGCACTGGCCTACTTGAGAGCCCTGATCCCCCCACTGTTCTGGTTAAATCAGCCTCAGAATAGTGGCTTTGGCAGCTCAGCGCCTGTGCTTCAAGGCTCCCTAGCCCCTGGTCCACTCCTCCAGCTGCACTTGAAGACATTCTCGCTTTGAAGGCAGATCTTCTCTCTGACCCCCTCCCAGATACCCGACAGATTAAGTCACAGACCAGAGGAGAAAATGCTGCCCGAAATAGTCATCCTCCAGATGTGCCTGTGTTCAGGGTCGGCCCCGGATGTCACATCCTGGTGGGAAATGACTGTGTGTGTTTTGTTCGCATTCAAGGCCCTGTTGACAAAGCCGTGCTGCAGGTGTCCCCCTGAAATTGTCACACAGTGACCTTCCTTAGTCAAAAAGCACCATAAATATTATCTCGGGTCTCATCTCCTGTGCACATCTGAGAGTTTTGAAGAGGTCAGTACCCTGTTTCACTGAGATTTTAAAAACTCACCCTGCGAGTCAAATTTTAACAAGAACTGTAATAACAGCAACCCCCTGTCTGGTGCCAACTTCCTGGTCTCATGTCTTGAGTTTTTAATAGAGGGGCATCTTATCTGACGATCCGGGGTGCTAACTGATTTCCACTCCTTTCTCTTCCACCTGCCCTCCCCCACCTCCTGCCACCCCCCATTTATGCAATTAAAGGAATCAGTGGGCATTTCAGCTCCCTTTTCCTGGAGCAAACTTTTTTCACAATCTTAACGTACTCAAAGAAAGATTAAAAAAAAAAAAAGCTGAAGTACACCACGCAAATACAAAGTAAATAAGTAAATGAAGAAAGGCCACTGTGGTTGTCGACAAGGATGATGGGGAGCAGCCTGGCGGCTGAAACCGAGATAGGGCCAAGCCCAGGGGGCCACATCTGGGAGGCTGAGTGTGTGAATGGGGCTGAGCTGGCCTCCCACACAACAGGAATTCCTCCAAAACTATGTGCTCTGTATGGGAGCACAGAAAAAAATGTGTTTAGAATATCACTAAGGAAACCCAGATACATTATCTTTGCCAGAGCACAAAAGACAGTTCAGTTAGTGACTGACTCAAAATGACTAGAACAGAGAACATGCGTTTAATGATGCTGGGGAAACAGGGAAGTAGAAAAAAAGGATGGCCGCGTTCTTTATGCCCAAACAAGAACAAGACGCCTTCCTTTCCCAGCACCAGGAGGCTTTCTGCTACACTTGTTCACGGCCCTGGCTGTTTGCAGGCAAAGAAGAATGAAAAGAAAAGCATTTCGGTCTTCCCACTCAAAAAGGTTGCGGCTGTCATAAATTTCTCTTTCAAATATCGTGATGTTTGTTCCTGCTATCACACCTGTCAACGCATTTTGTTTCAATATGGAGGACACAGTTTTAAGAGTATACTTTGACCCCAGAATTTTGAGAGCATGTTTTGACCTCCACTCTGTTTTTTTTTTTATTGGAGTTTAGTTGCTTTACAATGTTGTGTTAATTTCTGCTGTACAGCAAAGTGAATCCGCTGTACGTATACATATATCCCCTCTTTTTTGGATTTCTTTCCCATTTAGGTCACCGTAGAGCACTGAGTAGAATTCCCTGTGCTATACAGTAGGTTCTCATTAGTTATCTATTTGACCTCCACTCTTATTCCAACAAAAC
Organism: Balaenoptera ricei; assembly: GCF_028023285.1. Classification (NCBI taxonomy): domain Eukaryota; kingdom Metazoa; phylum Chordata; class Mammalia; order Artiodactyla; family Balaenopteridae; genus Balaenoptera; species Balaenoptera ricei. The sequence continues at coordinate 26,909,369 of NC_082640.1, forward strand.
ACACTGTGTGTGCACTGGTGTGTGTGTATATGTGTGTGTGTGTGTGTGTGTGTGTGTGTGTACAGAGTCCTAAATTCCATGGAGCAGTTTAGTTCCATTTTAATTCCAGTTAAATCTTAGCATTATAATAGCACAGCCAATTCCTGTCTAAAAATAGGTTGAAATGTGTTTACATTTGTGAAGTTTGGGCAGTGATAACTCCATGTGCGACATCTGTTAACAGATTACCAGCCATAAAAAGATGGCAGAAGCGATGGTTTCCTGCAACACGATGACCGCCCTACTGTTCCCAAGGCACTGTCGCTCCTGCTGCCTGGGTGGGCCCGACTTCATATGGTCTCCCCTCAACTTCTTCTTCATGCTCCCCTGCATTATTTCCTCTTTTGCTGTTGCATTTTGGTAGCAAAATTAAAAATTCAGGCTATTAAAATATAAATCACTTTGTTATAAAGCAGAAACTAACACACCATTGTAAAGCAATTATACTCCAATAAAAATGTTAAAAATATATATATATATATATATATATATACATAAAAAGATATTAATTCTTTTTAAAATGGTCAGCATGGAAGAGTCTGCAATCGGCTTCTTAATCTTCAGCAAAATGACTCAGCTCACCTGAGTGAGGATCCCACACACCAAGGGAGGAATGTGAGCGTTAGAAGTGATGGGGAAACTTTCTGTGGGCTCTTACAGTTCGTTGCTTGAAAAATTTGGCCCTTTTAACACACAATTGTACATGGATATATCTTCACAGATCACACACATACTTTGTGATTTGATTGATTTTTTTTTTCTTTTCTGGCTGACAGCTTAAAGCAGATGTGGTTCTAGGAAACCAGTGAATATCCCCTGGGACTCAGCAATGGCCCAGACCTCAAAGCCACAGTAGAAACATTTGGCTCTTGTAATTGAGACACCTGGAGATCTATCTATATTATCGGCATGAATCACCCACCGCCTGGGTATAAAAGACACCAGCACCTCAAAGTTTTTAAGCATAGGCATAAAATTAATTCAAATTATCTAATGTGAGGGCTGAAGACTGAGTTAATAATTTTTAAGAAAATAAATAAATGAACCAGGACGATAAGACAAATTCTGCAGATGATAACAATTGCAAATAAGGGATTTCAAGATGTTTAAAAGCCTTGAACTGAAGACACTGTCTCTATTTTCATTAACCCATTCATTTTAAAGCGTATATTAAGCATCTACACTGTAACAGCTACAATACTATTTGATACTCAAACACACATTGTTTAGTCTAAGAATTGCAGTAGATAATTCTGATACCCTCATTAAAAGTCTAAGTTCAATATAGCTAGAGGATAAATTCCAGAAATTAAAAAAAGACACATTTTGTTTTTAATCACGATCCGTGGATTATAAAGGTGGTAGTTACATTATCTGAAGAGAGACATATCATATATCACTAGATAGACAAGAGGCATAGTCTGACTTGGAGAAAAACTGAACATAGAGCAAAGAGAAGCACTTTTTAATGGGCCTTCACAGTACTCAGTAGTCACTGTCTGAATACATTTGAAATAAACTTCAAATAACACACTTCATATTAAAGACCATGCAGAACAGAGGGTTTTATTACCATGCATTTAATGGCATATAATTGCAAAATGGAGAATTTATACCAAAGCATTAAAAAATACCACTGGTTAAAACTGTATTTTCTATGAAAAATACAAGGCACAGAGTCTCAAGCAAAGATTCACTCAAGATTCTTTAGCTCTGACTTTAGTTCTTCTGAGCTAAGAATCTTTAGTTCTTCTGACTCTGACAACATCTTTTTCTAGATTAGAACACAAAGTACTCAGACAGGCATAGGCTCCAAAATAAATAAACAGATAATTAAATAAATAAGTAACTTTTTTTAAAAACCACAACTTGATTCCATTATTCTACTTAAGGCAAAACCAAGATTTCAAAATAAATTAACACTGCAGACCAGTCTAAGAATTAAATAGGCTTTTCGTCACCAATCCTTCCTCTCTCCTGCCCAGGTTTCTGACTTTTTATGAGTACCTATTTTTACATTTGAGATCGGGCGTATTTTTATGAGAGTCTATTCGTATAAAATAACAATAAAGATCAGTACCATAATCTACAGCAGTTAATTTGGCATTTATGATATAAAACTGTCTGCAAAAAAACCCACCTCTAACCAATACAAAAGTGTGCAGCCTAATTTACAGCTGCAGTGATGGCATTTCTCTATTAACTTGCAAGGCAGCATTTTTCTCCTCTGAGGATCTATATTTTAGCCGGCTTGTTTTAGGATGAGAGGAAAATGCATATCTGCCATTTTATAGCAGGCAAAGAACAGACTACTAAAGGTGGGAGGGGTTAATATCAAGGATGATAATTTCAGGTACACTTTATATATTATAATAATATAAAATTAATCTTTGCAGAATGGATAAAAAACAGACACAACTCATGACTTTCTATGTCAGACTGACACCCCCGTTACCTATAATGCATCATTATAAAAACAACGTCCTACAATTTCTGTCAATCTGAACAATCAGAACACATATCACTGAAAACGTGTATTCATAACTCTCATTTAACTCGAATCGCATTGTGACTGTCATTTAAAAGTTAGATGATATATCCTAAAATAAAATCAAAAACTATTTAACAGCCATGATGGCAGAGGCCATAGAAAAGCAGCAAAGATACGCAGGCGTGAACTGGCTGAAGGTTAGACCTGCTGCCACCAGACTGGTCCTCAGATGGCTCTTGCAGCCCGCCTGCCTCGGGAACGGCGCTGGGAGAAGCAGGGAACGTGGCCAGGATGCCCGCATTCAAGGCCTACTGCAGCTGCTCTCGGCTCTTTATTCCTGGACAAGTAAATCCCTGAGATCCAGAGTAGAATCTTCAAGTGGCTGATAGGAATAGGACACAGCTCACAATGTGACAAGCAGAATTATATCATCTTTATAACATGCCTGCCTGTACTAAGTAGCAGGAAGGTAAAGGCAGCAGAAACAAAACAAAACAAAAACAAAAACATGAAACAACATCCACCATCAGGTTTAGAGCTCTTTACTGGCCCCCTGCTCAGACCCTTCTGTGCTCCCCGCACACAGCCGCGCACAGCCCGTATTCCACATGTAAGTCCGTCGGCAGGATTGCCTGCGGTGCAGGGATGCCCAGGCCAAAGCCTGAGGCATGCAGTGTGTAGGGGAGCAGTTCTGTTTGTAGTCACCACAGGCCACTCTGCTGGGAGTTCCCAGGTGACCTCCAAGAAGGGAACTCCTAGGCTCCCGGGATGCCAGAATAACCCTGGTCCACACCCAGAACTGGCCATGAGGATGGAAATAGAGTCGACCCTCCATATCCGTGGGTTCCACATCCACGGATTCAACTAACTGCAGGTGGCAAATATTCAGAAAAAATCAGAAAGTTCCAAAAAGCCAAACTTAAATTTGCCATGCACCAGCAACTATTTACATAACATTTCCATTGTATAAGATGTTATAAGTAGTGCAGAGATGGCTTAAAGTATACAGGAGGAGGTGGGTAGGTTACATGCAAATACTATACCACTTTACATAAAAGACTTGAGATACTGGATTTTGGTATCTGGGCGGGGTGGGGGGGAGGTCTCATTACCAATCACCCTTGGACACTGAGGGATGACTGTATATCTTGGTTTTATTGTAAATTCTATCCAAAGACCCATAAGTAGGCTTTAATCTACACTACTATTATCAGCTTTGTCTAATCTACCGTATGAAAGAGTGAGGCCTTCAGGGCTTATAATAAGGCTAAAATTTGCTATTAACACAAGTACTAGGGATAGGAATAGCTCCAGTTATATGGGCTTTCCTGTCTCTGCTGCAACTACTTGGCTCTGCCCTGTGATGTAAAAGCAGTTTAGACAACATGAAAATGATTGAGTGTGGATGTATTCCAATAAAACTTTATTTACTTGCTTCCAGGAACAAGATGGGTAGTACTTGGCCCCTACACTGCGGTTCGCAGGCCTCTGCTTTGGGAAGATGAGCTCCCCTGGCTTTGGCATCCGTAGGTACTGGGGCTGGCCTGAGAGGCCACAGCTAGCTGCTCATCAAATGTCTTCTTCCCCCAGGACCAGAACTGCTGCCATGCTCAAGGCCCCGTCCACTCTGCAGTCTGGGATGGTGGGGAACCAGCCTTCAACCCTGCAAATGATGAAATGCCCTGGGATGGCTCTCAAGGTAGGGTTCTCTGGACAAGCAGTTTCTGCAAGATAACTTGTCAGAAATGCAGATTCTCTGGCCCCACCCACCCCAAACCTGCTAAATCAGGAATCCTAGGTGTGGTCCAGCCTCTAGAATGTGTGATTTCACAAGCCTTCCAGGGAGTGGGAGTGGGGAGAGTGGGTCCCTCCCGGTGTGCGAGGGAAAGAAACCGTCCTGCTCTCAGTTCTCGGAGTAGATGGGGAGCTTTTGCTCCATAGCTGGGTTTTACCTTCTACACCGCCTGATAAAGGTTTCCTTAGGAAGCTCCGAGGGCCATCTGCACTTTCCTCAGTCCGCTTCGCGTGTCTGGAGCGTTGGAAACATGCTTTCGTGCACGTTTCTGAGCGCTGCTGTACGGGTGGGGCAGGGCCAGTTTTCAGGCACCCGCTCTTCCTGCAGCACAGGCTTTGGGGACTGACGGAGCCCCTGAACTCCAGTCGCTTCGTGTCTCCACGTAGCCCCTGCAGTATCTGTATTCAGCAGGTGTTCAGTAAGTGTTTGTGCAACAGATGAAGAGCACGTTGCGTGTGTGTTTTCAGCTCGGGGCCTTTCCAAGACAACAGCTTTCCTTAAAAGGTTTGGAAAGGTGTGTTCACTGGGGGAGGGTGTACACCCGAGTCGCCGTGTCTTTGAGGTGGTGTCCGTCGTCGGCATCCCGGGTGCCCCACCAGGAGCGGGGAGCGTGGTGTGAATCCTCAGAACACACAGTAAGGGGGCTCCCCTTGGGGCCCAAGTGCGGGGGCGGAGCCGCAGGCGGGGCGCCCCGCCGGGAGCCTCCTGCGAGCCAGGCTCTCCTGCCTCCCGCACGCCGCGGGGACACGCCCCTCCTGTCCTGTATTCGCAGTGGCTTCACAGGAGGACATCTTCACAAGGCTTCATACCTGGGCAGTGTCTCCCAGGTTAGGAGGGGAAAAGACAGCCTCCCTCGGCCCGGTCCCCCTCTCTTGTCCAGCCTCGCGACAGATGCCTCATCCTCTCCCCCCCTCTCGCCCCCAACGTGGCTTCCGCCCCCAGCACCCCCACCAAAACCGCCTGTGGCATTGAAACGCGTCTGCCCAGGTCACCCCGGCTCCCGCAGCGCCCGCCCTGGGCCCAGCTCTGCCCTTCCTCCTCTTGGCTGTGTCATCCCTCCTGCCCCAGGGACACCTCTCAGACGCTTCCCGGAGCCCCCTCTCCCCTCCCGGCTGCCCCAGGACAGTCCCCTGTCACCCTCCCTACGGGCTCTGGATGCTCTGTCCACTTGAAGCTGGTCCTCTGAGCTTCAGACTCAGACGCCTCACTTGAACGTCTCAGGGCCCCTCAAACCGCAGCTCCCCAGACGTAATCGTAACCTGGCCGTTCTGCCTTCCTCCCGCCACTCGGTCCTCCCCACTTCCCCCACCAAATGCCCTGGGCTCCGAAGCCACTCTGAGCAGCCGCAGCTCCCCGCCCTCCCTCGGGCCAGGTTCCATCACGCTCTCCATCCAAGGCCGCCTCTGCCGTCAGACCGTCAGGGTTTGCTCCATGTGTTCAGCCCAGCTCTGTCTCAGACTTGACTGTGACTCTGAGAAAACACGGATATTGTTTGTTTTTGTTCACCACTATATCCACATAAATTGCATATTGGTTAACAGTTTTAAAGATATAGATTACAGATTTTTTTTTCACAGCTGAAATGTCTTTACCATTCTTGCTAATTATAAAGTAATCTATACTTAGCATGAAAAACAAAACGTCTAACAAACACACACACACACAGAGAAGTGTAAATTCAAACATAGACTCTGCCTGTCACCCAAAAACATGCCACCTCTCAGAAAGAATAACTGCAGACTATTTAATTTTTATGCTCCCAGACGTGTGTGATGCACTGACATTTATAAATATTATAAAAATGAGATCATAATACTCACAATACTGTTTTGAAACCTATTTTGTTCTCCACTGGATTGTGGTGAGAATAACACAAGTGCATATATATGTCTAAACTCCCCGAGTTTTATACATTAATTAAGTGCATTTTTGTATAACAGTTATACCTCAATAAAGCTGGGGAGAAAAGGAAAACAAAAACAAACAGAAGAACAATATATATATAACCATTGCAATTCACATGCCCTGCAGGTAGATCTAATTCATACTGTAGTGGCTACACACTATTCCATAATCCAGCTGTGATGCAATTTATTTTTACCAGTTACCTGTAGATGGGCTTCTAGATGGTATATTATATATTATACATATAGAACTGAAAGAACCTCAGAGTAACATTCTAGTATGCATTCATTTTTTGTGGATCTGAGATCACCAAGTTAGTCTGTTCTTTTCCTGAATGAGTTTCCTATGTCTGGATTTCTCCATCAGTTTAAATATGCACATGTTTTTACTTTGCAACATGTTTGAAATCAGGATGCGAGTTGCAGTAGATGGCAACTTAGATTCAGTGAAATGTGGTACTCCTCCTCCGTAAGCCGTCAATAAACATCCTTGTTTGTCAGTATGAAGATCTCCTGGAGAGACATAAATATACACCTGCTCACGGGAAACCAGGGTAACGTGGTGGACCCAGGCATTCTGTCATCTCTCTCCCAGGGGACTAGATACAAACACCCTGTTCCACATTGGAACCCATTTATCACCTGGGCAGAGAGACGCCATGTAGATGGAAGGAAATCAAGGAATCTTATAAAGGAAGAGAGTTCCGGGGATGCAGGGCTGAACCAGGCTTGCACTGTGCTCTTTAGTGTGAGACGTTGGCTCTAATTTCTCCTGTCGTTGGCTCTTTTCTTTGGCTTTATTAGATTCGGCACAGTAAGCTGTTAGGCGGAGTGTCACGCCAACCAGTGTCAACCCACACCTTCTTCTTGGGTTTGATTTGCATTTAAGACTAACACAGTTGTTCAGGCTTCCAGAGGAGAATTATCAGGCTGTGAGGTCCTCTGAGATAATATTTATCAAACTGTCAGCCCGAATCCAAAGTGGAAGTCAAGATCCAAATGGTATTGTAGAATCAAAGTCTTTACAGATAAATAAATAAATAAGGCAAAATAGCAAATAGTGGGCATTTGCAGACTAAGTTGAACTCTAATTAGTGAAATTATAGTTTGGTGCTGTAGTGGGTGGTATGGCACTGCAGAATTAAAAGCTGTTTCACACTGAGGCTTGTGAACCAGCGCTGTCCACCTAGCGCGCTGCCTGCCTGGGGCTGGCTTTCCCCCTTCCCATCCTCGGCTGCCTCTGCCGTGTTCAGCCTCTGTGTCCAGCAGGCTGAGGGCGGCCAATCCCTGCCCCCGCCACTTCAAGTAGAATGGAAGAGAAACAGGAGAACAAGTGCCCGCTGTATCCCTTGCTCATTCCTCCTTTTCTTACGTGTTTCAAAATAGCCCTTTTATTCCATTTGTAGAGCTAGGTGAGCAAAAGCCTCGGGGTGCTTGAGGCCTGCTGCTGATTAAAAGAAAATCCCTTTTCCCCACTCTTAAATCTCTTAACTCGTTTTTCCCAAATTTTTACCACAATGGTTCTTAAACCTATCTGGGGTAAGAGTCCTTGCAGACTCTAGCGAAAAATGCAAAGCCCAGAGAATACCACAAAAAAATTGACTTAACGGTTTGAGGCTCTTTGAAGCTGGATCAGCTGTACATCTAGCTATTGGATCCATGAGAATCCAAGGTTACAAACATCAGACTATTAAATTAACCATGCATCAACTATGAGACAGAGTCAGGCGGCAATACATTAAAAAAAAAATAGATATGCTCTTAGGGCACCACTTTTCTTGTCTGCTCATTCTGAACACCAGCATTTTACCTGTAATTTTCAAGTTGAATTCTGCTTGATCCAGCACAATACAAAAGTAAGTTCTTAAATCTGAGGTATTAATACGACATTGAAAGAAGAATTATTGAAGTTTCCTGAACTCACACTACAAAATAACTTTACCACTTATTTTAATTGTGCTTTTCTATAAATGTAATGACTGCAATGATATATGGTACATATTTGATATTAACTTTGATTTCTTCTTATTGAAGAATTGACAAAGCAAGTACAGGTGTGGTTAATAGAAATGTCTCTAACCTTATCTAGTCTAGCTTCTTCTATTCCTTGATTATTTTGTTTCCATGTCATTTAATGATCCTCATTTGCACCCCAAAGGCGTCTCATCATATCGGAGATTCTGGTATTAATTGCATAACATCATGAATCACACTGTCTGCAACAGATCAAAACCAGACAAGGTAGAGCATTTCCATTAGCTCCCCACATTTCAAGTCATTCAGTTCAGGAATATAAGATCGCCCTTTCTCCTTCAATGAGTTTCTGAAGCCACCTGTTACCCTTTCCCAAGAATTGTTCTTTTACCTGGGCTTAGTTTGTATGCATTCACATCTAGATTGTGAGGATGTAATGGTTAATTTTATGAGTCATCTTGACTGGGCTGCAGGGTGCCCAGATAGCTGGCTAAATATTATTTCTGAGTGTGTCTGTTTCGGGATGAGATTAACATTTGAATCAGTAGACTGAGTAAAGAAGTGTGGGCATCATCCAATCCCTTGAGGACCTGAATAGAGCAAAAAGGCAGAGAAAGGGCAAATTTGCTCTTCGTGCCTGATTTACTTACTTGAACTGGGACATAGATCTCCTCCTGCCCTTGGACTGGGACTTACCCTGTGGGTTGCCCTGGTTCTCAAGCCGTCGGGTTTGGACTGCAGCTATGTCACCGGCTTCCCTGGGCCTCCAACTTGTAGATAGTAGATCAAAAGACTTCTCAACCTCCACTATCAGATGAGCTAATCCCTCATAATTAATCGCTTTCTATATATCTATATTTGTCCTATTAGTTCTATTTCTCTGGAGAACCCTGAATGATACAACACTTTTGATATTCCTAGGAAATTAGAAAACCATGCTAATTTCTTGTTGCATAAAATGGATACATTAGAATATTCTGATGAAAAAATTATAAACAATAGAGCAAAAGCTGTCACACTGATTTACCTTTTCCCCCTTAAAAAGTCTCCTTGATGTGATCATTAAAATTATGAGAATCCCGGGAGAAGGGTATCAGTCTGTCAGACATTTTTACAAAAATCTAGTGCCTCACAAGAGGATGGGAGGGTAGTAACAGATGAACCAGAGCAGGAGTTTTGCAGAGAAGAGAAACTGGAGAAGGATGCAGAAGCCAGAACAAGTGTCAGCACCCTCGGTCTAAAAACAGCCATCAGTGACCAGAGGAAATGACAAGCTGGGGAGAAGAAGGAAGTTGTCCTGGCGTGGGCTTTTGCACCCAGCACGGCCCTCTTCATTTTCACAGTGTGGAGGGAGAGGGTCCCGCCTACGCCTCGCAGCCTCCTCTGCACCCACACCCGCCTCGTGAAGGTTGCTGCCCAATACCGTTGACCTACACACAGACCCCAGGGTCAGATGTGGGTCAGGAGAGGCCATGAGAGGCTGTCCCACCGCACGCCTGCCGAAGGAGTCCTCTTCAGCTGTCCAGTGTTAGACTCCTAGTCACTTTTTCTTAAAAAACAGAAAAGCAAGGAATTTATGATTCACAAAGACAGGTAAATAATATGGATATTTCGGGAAAACTGTTGTACCTAAAGAGAAGGACTAAGATGAATAAACAGAAGTGTGGACCTGGAGAAAAACAAAGCTAATTCAAGGAACAGAAAATGTAAAAAAAATAAATAAATAGGGACTTCCCTTGTGGTCCAGTGGTTAAGACTCTGTGCTTCCACTGCAGGGGGCACAGGTTCGATCCCTGGTCGAGGAACTAAGATCCCGCATAAATAAAACAAAATAAAATAAAGTTTTAAAAAATAAATGAATAAAACAAGATGGAGATAATGCAGTAGGTATTTTATGCATAAAAAAATTGCTATGAAAACGAACAGGCCCGACCACTTGGAGCCGTCCTCAGCGTTGTCGCCTTTCTTGTGCCTCGCATGCAGCCTGGTCACTCTCCTCTGAAATGTCCCTCACACCTTTTCCTCCTCATCATCTCTCTTCCCCAGCTGTCATCCCGCCTCTCACTGGCCGCTGTCAGCACAGCCTAATGGGCTGTGCACAGCTATTCTGCGTAACCTGCCCAGACATCCTCCACTGGTGGAGTGAGAGGTATCTTCCAGAACCCAATTCTGATCAGCTTCCCCACTCACTTTTCCTCAGTGCCTCCTCAGTTCAGTGAGGTTACGGGCTAGAACCTTGGCCACAGCCCTGAGGCCCCATGAACTGGCCAAGCTCGCCCTCCCTTACCCCCTCTGCACTGAGTCACGTCCAGTGTGATGGGCCTCTTGCTGTCGTGGGGCTTCTGTCTAGGAAATGCTCCCATTTGCCTGGCTTCATTTCATCCTTTGATCCTTTCACCTTCATCCATTTGTATTCTTTTATTCTTCAGACCTCAGTTCAAATGTCATGTATTCAGAGAGGCTGAATGGTATGTTTCTCCATCATGATGATATCTTGTCATTTTTCTTTATTTCAGTAATCAGATTTCCAATTGCATATTTATTTGGTTGGTTGTTTTAGATCAATCTTTTCTTAAATACATTATAATATTTAACTCACCGAAATCTACCTCCATGTGGGAGGATTAATATAATTTACTTATCATTAGATACCTGGAAAAGAGCACAGCAGATGTCAATAAAGGATTTCATACCCATATGATACATGAGTTTTATGAATTCTGTCATTGACCCTGAAAGCCCCATGTTATTCTCACGTTGTCGTTGAAATTGAGGCTCAGCACTAGTTAGTAGTTTGTCATGGTTTAAGTTGTTCAAATAACACCAATAACCTTTTAAGGTTTATCTCTGATTGTTCAAAAGTTTCACTTTATATTATGCCAAAAGATGTAAGTCCCTCTGGTACATTTCTTCAAATGTAAAAACTATAGGACATGTCTAATCAGAGAGTCTACGTAAAGAAGGTCCAGAGTCTCACCTTTTCCATCTGAAGGGAGTCCTTCCTTTAACCTTATCTCCTGGGGCAAGATATCACCAAGGGTTCCATGTACTTGGGATTAACTCCAGAATAAAGGGGCAATGGGGAGAGAGAGCACACCAGGGACCAGTCCTGTCACTTGGGAATTGTCTGTACTGTCTCTCAGCTTTGATGTCTCCTTTAGTGAGTGTGACCGACTGGGCAGACTCCGGAGGAGATTATATGCACTAACAGACATACAATTCCTGGCACCTGGTAGACACTTAGAAAACCTAAGATCCCTCACCCGATACAATCTATTTCATTTCATCACCATCTCAAAAGTTTGCCTCAAAGTAAATATTCATTTATATGTATTTACATATCAAGCATAAATATTAAGAAATACCATGTACGGTACAGGTATTTTTAAAATAAACTTTATAAATAATAATTGCCTAGAATCAAGCTATATGCTGCCAGAAACCTTTAGAGTTTTAAGTTGATTTTTTTTTAATCTAGAATAAACAAAGAAAAAATATCCTGAAATACTGAAATTGGAGAGGCAAGTGTTGCTTTTCCGTTCTTTGGGCAATAATTGTTTCTTAGTAAAAACCTTAAGGTTTATTCTTAATGGACAGATAAAAATGCCTTGTAATTAAATACATTGTATTAAATGCTTTCTTGAAAATGCTTTTTCTAAATCAGTTTTTTCTTAAATAATATTAGAAGTTCTCTCAATTCTATTTTCTTTGCTACACAAATATTTTTTACATATACCAAAAAATATGTAAATATATTTAAATGTGAATTTAATATGGCTTATTTTGCTTCTATTGCCTGCTAAAGACATATTACACCACATGAAAATTCTTTCTTAAATACAGTGTGCTTTTCCATAGAATGAAATTGTAATGTGAATGAGGTTAGAACAATTCCTTATGATTTTACAATAAAAACATAGATTTAATTTTATGGTTAAATTTTAAACCTGAAACCACTATGACATAACTGTGTGTATTTTCCAGTTTTATTTTTTTGAGGACCTAGTGAGTATATCTCTATGTGCAGATGTATACAGAGAGATATAATCTCAGAACACAAGAAGTTCTCAGCAGATACAGATGTGCACCTCAGTTTCATAATCAAATAGAAATATTTAAGTACTAGGAATCAATTTAACCACCTTCTCTGGGAAAGAAAACTGTCAAAATTGGTAAAGCTCTTTGAGACTGTCTTTAAAGCTCATTGATGCTGTAAAATCTTCCATAATCACTTATTTGATCTCTAAGAACTTTGATAATCTCTGCATCACTTTTTTCCCCCTCAAGAAGACAATAATTTACAATTGTCATTTTTTAAACAGGCTTTATGAAGGTAAATGTCTACTAAAATAAAGGTGTTAAATTAAAACTTCTATCTTAAATGACATGCTTCACTTGAAGATGTCCATGATTTCTAATTTGTTAGGACTTCTGCTTGATTATATAACTACCCTCCTAGAGAGTAAAATCTCCTTGCATCTTTTGACAGTTTCTAGCCTGTGACGCAAAATGAAGAGTTAAATGCATTCTGTTTATTGTTATTGTTAGCATTATTACTCAGGGTGTTTTTATTCCTGATTAGCGATGGCTCCTGACAGAATCTGACGTATCACGCTGTCAGGAAAGGGGTAAACAGGTGCTCAGGGGACGTGTCGCAGACTCACTGAGGCAAATTGGCAGAGGGAGGCCTGTCAGAAGCAATCAGGCTAACGCCCACGTCTCTATTCACTGTGAGCGGAGACGTTCGGCAGACAGGGCTGGAGACTTCTGGTGACACTGCTCGTGCAGGGGACAGTGGCAGGACTCAGCCACACACACACCAACCTTCCTGATCATGATGTGGGTTGGAAGATTTCGCCCAACTGGAACTATCCCAAGGCTACATTCCGACGAGGCGGCTTCTGTTCATGCAAAACCCAGAGCCCTGCCGGCTACACACCTTCTGAGGGAACCGCGCTGTCCAAGGCACCAGAGCCCCGAAAACACTTTCTGAACCACCACTTGCTTTATAAACCCTGTAAAGACAGCCCGTGAGCACAGTTTTTGTTTCTTCGGGTGGAACATTCCCACCTGTCAAGACAAGCACTACTCGGCCAAGATTTGAGCCCCGTGCTCTCAGACTGATGTGAAACCATCGTGAGGGTCAAGAGGGCGGCTGTCTGGCAACAGCCGTGCATTGAAGACCCCAGAGCCGCGGGCCACGGGCTGCAGCCTGGTCAGAAGCACCTGAATGCGAGGAATGTGGCAACAAGGATGCCTGCTTGCTTGGATCGTGGGAAGATGGTTTATCGGTTCCTGAGCCCCTGCCCTGCTTGCGTCCTGCCCTCCGCTCTTCTCCACTGTTCACTGGGCCCCCAGAGCTGGGTGTGTGATGGGGGGCGCAGGTACCCGGGTCTGCGTGTAGACAGAATTGGGTTCCTGACATGGTATTAAATTTATGCAGCCATACAATTACCACAGTGAATAATAACAACATTATTTTGAAGTGTATTACATTCTAAAACAGTCTTTAAAACAATTCCCTCGAAAAAATAAAATTCTATTTCCCACTTGCTAATACAATTCCAACACATAATTTGCTCCGTGATAAATATAAGCTATGAAACACCAAGGGTTTTCCATTTGCAATAATTCACAAATTATTTATAATTTACACTAGATAGGCTCTTCCTGTAAAACTTAAATGCCTCATTTTTAGCTAAAGAACATGAAATCATTTATTGATAGTTTACATTTACCCATCCCCTTTTCCAGAAATAGATGATACATTTTTCTTGTGATGCAATGTTTCCCATATGCATAAATGGTTTAGTAGCAACAGTAAATCAGAAAAGGATTAATAAAATATTTGGGCTGGGGGCAAGAAAATCCATCTCCTTATCACTCATGTTTGCATTCATCTGATGTAACTGCTGTTCTCCAAGACACAGGGCACTCCTTGGAGAGGATGGGAAATGCTTGCTTCCCTTCACTGTAGGAGCAGGGGCAGGACCAGGGCACCTCCATCAGCCACAGGACCTGGCTCTCCCACCCTTCTCGGGAAACATGGGGGTCAGGGTGTGTCCTCCACGCAGCAGGGCAGAGCCAGGCTGAGTCCACCCATGCGAAATAGTCCAAATAGTGACAATATTGAAATAGGTTTTTTGGGTTTTTTTTTTTAAGCTTTGGGATTTATGTTAAAAAAACAAAACAAACAAAAACAAAAACACACTTGGGATCAACCAAGAAACTAAAACATATCAACAAGTTACTACACTGAGTACAGGGCTGCAGGATCTGCTCACACTTTTTACGTCTGTGAGCACTAAGGGAAAAGACAACACTTGAAATGCTTCCATTTCTTTCCACACCACATGTGCATCTCATTGTATAAGAAAATTCATGCTGACAAGTAGCATAATATTTTAAGAAAACAACACTTTTGACCTATATTCCAGTGGTTGCCCCTTTTTTTTTGGTGAATTTTTTAAACAGGCTAAAAACTCCTAGCTTCCTGAACTTCAAATATTTTCTTCTCTAGTTCTCTTATTAAATTAAATTGAAGGAGCTCACTATTTAAAACAAAATTCTTCTTTTCATTAAAAAAATCATACTTTTGTTCAGCCACATTTTAAGTTTTATTTTGAATACATGAAGCTTTTAGTGAAATGCCTCTTAAATATGTCATAAAAATTTTTAATCATGATGATCAAAGGATGGAAGCTATTGCTTTATACCTTTAGCTTTTTCAAAGTGCATTGAGAATCACAAACCCTGTAGATGGACCACTGTCTTGGAAAAGAGACAGAGAAATTAGATTGTAAGAACAAAGAGTAGAAGCCTTCTTGTAAAAGGAGAAATTTCCATGCACAGCCCTGTCCCTAGTGAATCAATGTGTTAGACTCTGAAAGGCAAGTACATCTTATTGGGAGATGTTCTGCAGCCCCAGTCGTAACCTCAGAGCTGCTTGGAGGGAAACAGTGTTTATATAGTAGACATGTAATTAAAAGTAAAACTTATCTGTAATGAAAAAAAGAAAACTTTCTATTAGAAAAAAAAAGGAAAAATTAATTCAGAAATAATGTTCCGTTCTAAAACAGGAAGATGTTGTTGTGATTCTAAGGGAAGCTTTTTGGGGTAATGTAGTATGGACAGTTTCTCAAATACAACAGGACAACAGCTAATTGTATAATTAGTCTTTGTTCATTATACCTGTGTGGTATAATCAGATTTAGGGATAATATGAAACTATGGAACTGCAGGTCTTGTCACATTAAATTGATGAGAAAAATTATTGCTTAAAGAGACCTTATGACATGTTAATAAATGGGTATAGTCTGTAAGGAATATTAACAAAACCTGTCTGAACGAGATTATAAATCTCCAATGAGTTTTCAAATTACTCATGCCTCCAGGACACAGAAACACAAACTATTGGATTGGAGCCATGTCAGATTTTCAGCTACAAGGCTGAAAAAAAATAGCAAGATAAAAGGCAATGCTTAATTAAATGTGTCTACAAATAAATTCCAGGTTAGGTTAATTTAATTGTGTCTGTGTAATGCAGTGCACCTCTGGACATTTCAGAATGACGTTGGCTTAGTCCTAAAGCATCAGGAAAGCCCGGTATGCCCTCAAAGAGTGTACTCTAAGAACAAATACGTCTATTTTTTATTTAATATCTTATTGGACATTTTTTTGCAGGAAGAGCAAGCTTATTGAGACATGGATGATTTATAATTTAGGTTAGAAACTATTTTCTTAGGCACTTTGTTGATCCTTCCTTCAAACACCAATTGCAGTGAACAAAGAGCAAATAGTAGATGTTCCACATGCCTTGGATTTATTAAATCAGTTTGTTTTCACAAATGAAGAAGCTCAAGCCCACAGAGATTAAATCCCTTGGACTAAGTTACTTATGTGGCAAATGCTTCTTGGACCACGGGTCTGAGCCCAGGAAGGAAACTGGCTCTAATTCAGTTTTACACGCGTAACCATGCTGATGTCTACGGCCTCCCAACAGTTTCTAAGAAAACCAGTTTCATTAAACAGGAAGCGACTTAAACATAAGGTTAGCAATGAGAACATCAGCAAATCATCTAAGAATGTGAGGCGTAACTTAACACCTATATATTTTAAGTCTTTCACTGTATCATTTTCCTTGGCTCTGCTGAGAAGTAGTTAAGTCTAGATTCACATGTATGAATGAGATTCCTGAGAAAACGGCTGTTCTTCTCGACTTCCATCACTTAAGGGTGATGTTAAGAAGACGTGCGATTGACAAATGTGTGGAGAGCAAAGATGACAGCTGTTTCAAGTGGTATTTCCAGAAAGTTGCGCTGAGGCCCATGAATCCACTCCTACTGGGAAGGCAGTGCTGCTTTGGCTTTCATGGGTGTTCTGGGTTTGGTGCCACATCAGGTGTATTGAGTGACCTTGGATGGTGTTTCATCAGCATGGTTGTTGAGGAACAATGGCTGTGATCCATCCGCCGTCTTCTAGGAGGAAGCCTTGGGTACCCTTGGGCGGAAACTGGACTCACATCACCTTGTGTGCATCCAGCAGAGGGATGCCCATGGGGTTAAGTCCAGCCTGCAGACCAGACTGCTGACCTCTGACTCGAAATCCCTTCTTGGAAGCCTCATGAAATAAAGTTCAAAGACACCATTGGCAACTCAAATTTTCTTTCATCTCGATTTGTTTAATGTACCAAAAAATATACCGGCATTTCCATTCCTTCACTCATTCATTTATTCTAAGTTTACAATATTTGGAAAAAGATTTTCTATGTTTTTTCCGAAATGTGCAGCAGATTGGAGGTGTTCAGTTTAACTACATTTTCTTAGAATGGGTGGGCAGGTCCCTAAATCTCCATCCTGAGCTCCCATTTCCATTTTAACTGATGTTTTATCTAATGATACTGCTTGGAAGAAGCCAGGACAGGACCCCTTTGCTTAAATAAAAGTTTTTGCTTAGGGATTTTAAACAAGTGACCCAGATCCTTCCAACCTCAAATCCAGGTTTAAGCACGACAATACCAAATTGGTATAAGTAAGCATACAGCTGCCAATATTAGTAAAAGTGTTAGGATAAAATATTTTTTCACAGAAATGTATTACCTTGAGTATTATTTAAAATTATTCACTTTTGTTATTTCCCTCGGAGACCTATTGTGTTTTATTTTGTCATATCTAATTACTCCTCTTCTGTTTATGTTTTTAATTGAGGAAATAATAGTCAAAATTGAAGCAATTAAAATTATTTAAAGTCACTAATAAGTTTTATTGTGAAAAAACTGCTAATCTCTTTCTCCAGGAGATATCAGGAGAAAGAATTGGTGAGGGAGTTGAATACAGTGGTGTATAGAGCTGGGGATGTTTGAAAATAGCAAGAGGAAAGAATTGGTTCATGCTTCAAATAATTAGGAAAAAATGTCTAGCACTAATCAGTTTCAAACTGGGTAGAAGTTCTTATCTCCTGGGTTCAATAAATATTTAAAATGCTATCCATCATATTATTTTGAGCTCCTTACTCAATTTAACTCTACCTTCTTCCATCCAATTCTGCTTCCTCACTTTAAATATTTTCTTCATGGACCAGCTGTGTAGTTTTAGAGCATCGTCCAGGCCCCATAGCCAAGAGTAAGGAAATAGGTGGGCTATGGAGATTAATAAAAATTAAATTCATGTATTTACTCTCAGTCCATTCCATCACAAACATATTTTTTAAGTATTTTCAACTACCTATATCAATGCTCTTTTCTTTGATTATTGAGGTATAGTTGACATGTAACATCATATCAGTTTCAGATGTACAACATAATGATTCAATATTTGTGTATATTGTGAAATGATCACAAGTCTAGTTAACACCCATCACCATACACAGTTACAGTTTTTTTCCTTGTGATGAGACCTTTTAAGATCTATAAGATCAATATTCTGTTCTTAATGAAGACATCTACATGTTTTTTCTAAATATTCCTGTTTACGTAATTTTGACACTTCATTTTACTTGTGCTTAGAAGTTAGGGGATAAGGTCTCCCTATATTGTAATACTGGGGTTCTCTGCACCTTAGTTGTGAGATTTCTAAGCAAGGTAGTGAGGGACTTATTACCTAATCAAGACTAAATTTTCAGGTCCAAGAAACTAATTAACCAGAAACCATTGCCCTCTATCTTTTACACCCAAAGCAGGTAAATGTGTTCTTATGAGAACATCAATTTACTTCCTATCTTTCCCCACTAGAAGATAAAGCCCAAGATAGCAAAGACTTTGTTGTTTCCTTCACTAACATATCCCCAGAATGTAGAACAGTGCCTGGAGCATAGTAGCTGCTCAGTAAATATTTTTGGAATGAACCAGCGGATGGAAGTGGGGTGTAGATGCACAGAGGATGGGAGGGCACAGATGTGTAGATAGATGGAAGTGTAGGTGGGTGAGCAGACAGATGAATGGGTGGTGGGTGGATAGGAGGGTAGATGGATGAATAGTGTAGCCTGTTCCAGTTCCAAGGCCATCTGCAGGAGAATTCCCCCTTTCTCGGAAGAGGATCAGGCTTTTTGTTCTACGCAGGGCTTCAACTGATTGGACGAGGCCCACCCACATTATGGAGAGCAATTGCTTTACTCTACAGATTAAACTATTAATCTCATCCAGAAGCACCCTCACAAAAACACCCAGAATAATGTTTGGCCAAATATCTGGGTGCCTTATAGCCAGTGAAGCTGACACATAAAATTAACCATCAGAGTTGTTTTTATCTATTCTATGAATTTCTGTCCTTTAGTAAGATTTTAATTTTTTTTACATTATGACTAAGGATAAATTTATGATCCATAAGGTAACAACTTATTAATAGTTTATTGCTATCATCTTATGACTGCTATGGTTTATTATTTTCTCTTCTCTGTTTATTGTCTCTTCCCTTCCTTCATTTGAATGCTCCAGATGTCTTTACTTGCCATCTTTCTTCCCTATGGTTTCAGTACAATCATTCTCCTTTGTAGTCCCCTATCATGAGTTTTTATACGCATGCTTTTAAAAGTATCTTTTTGCATTTACTCTTACATATCAATATGCATCCTTACCTAAATAATGGCTAAAGTTAAATAATATATGTATCATTTTCCTGAGTAACACAAGATAGACCACTTTTATGTCAATCATTTCAATCTTGTCTTACATGTTACTTTAGTCAGATATTTTAATGCCACTTCATTATAGGGACATCAAATTATTCATTGCTATTATTGTTGAATTTCATAGTCCATGCTTATTCAGAATTATTATCATAGTTACGAATTTATTTGCTCTCTTTTGCTTCTTGGTGATATATTAGAGCCTCTCAATGTATCCATCACATCTTTTGTCTCTTGGTCATTTTTGTGTGTTTTGTGTGTGTGTGTGTCTTTTTGAATCTCTGTGCTGTATTTTAGCGAAGGGTCACTATTTTGTTTTTCCTGTAAAGGACCAGATAGTAAATATTTTAGGCTTTTTAGGTCACATAGGTCTCTGCCACAACTATTCAACTCTGCCATTGTAGAGTGAAAACAACCATAAGTAATGCATAAATGAGTGGAGTTGGTCGTGTTTTGATAAAACTTTATTTACAAAAACTGCTGTCAGTGGCCATAAGCTTTGGTTTCTGATACATGTTCTAGATGAATTTGTCAGTTTTCTTCCAATTTACTGCTTCTGTTTAATCATGTCCCTTTGATGGATTCTAGAGTTCATCCTACATATATTGTCTCACATGACAAAATTTTTCAAATTCAAGACTCAATTGAAAATAATATGAAATATTGAGGGCTCTTCTGTTAATTAAATGGTACATTGTGTATGTGATATTTATGCCACATCCATGGTAACATCTCCATGAACTGTTGCCACATTAACAAAAATGCTGATGTTTCCTTAGACGGATTCTGTAGCTTAGTGTTTGTTTATAAAATATCTTCCTCTACTTGGAATTTTGGGTAATATCTGGAAATCTAATATATTTTTATTTGTTTCTTCTTTTTTTCTGGTAGAACCTAATAGTGAAATGAAGTTTGGATGTTAGTTGCGCCAAAGGAGGGCGAGTGGCAGATGATAATACATTTAAAAACTTAGGCCATGATTGATGGACAATCTTCTTTAAAAGTAAATAAAATGACTAGTCTGAGACACTATTGAAAACAAAAAGCCAAAAAAGTTATGAATAAAAGGAATGTCAATGTAGTTTAATCCAGCTTCAGCTCAACGAACTTTTCTTCCTTATGGTGTGGATACAACTTGCACTTTTTTGATAATTGTATCCTTTTTACTCTCAAATTTCTAGTGCCAAGAAAAGATCTTGACTGCCCCAAGCTTCTCCTTTAATGACATGATCTGTGCCAAATCAGACATGTCTCTCAGCCCTGCTTGGGCTTATGTCTAAGTACATATTGGAAAACCTTGTTCAGCCCCTCCTTAACTTTTCACAATAATAATCCCATTTACTGAAAACCCATCTTAGAGAGTGGAGCTTGATAATGCCATGAAGCTTCTAGTCATTAGGGTGCCTCTAGTGGTGCTGTTGTGCAATTTGGTGAGTAATGATGTGTTTGCCTTGTGTTATTCTCTTTAGCCTAGTTGAATTATGAATGATTAAGAAAAGCTTTGGCCATCAGAGGAAATGTTGGATATAGACATGCACTCAGACAGAAAGCTCAGAATCAATCAGGAGATCGTGTTATTTGTTCATTCTTTTTAAAATTTATTGTTTCAAAAGTATTTATTGAGCATCTACTACATACTAGGCACTGAGAATAGGTCAGTCAAGTTTCTTGTTCTCATGGAATTTTGGATTATTTTTTTTTTTGCATTGAAGCTACAATAATTACATATCCTAAGCAAATAGTTACCATATGGGTTTTTTTCTGAGTACCTGATTTTTCTCAGGAAATAATAAAATGGAGCAAAGTGAGTATTTTTATTCATTTCAAGCAGAAATTAGTATATTTCCTCAGATGTACATTTAATCAATTGATATTTGATCCACACATGAATTAACATTAACATTAACATAAAATATTGTTAATGCTCTCTGAAAGTTGAATAAAAACAAAAATAAAGCATTATAAAGGCAGACAGTCTCAATGTATTTAGAATAAATAAATGAATCATATCTGCTCTACAAAAGCTCATTTGCAGGAACAGACCAAATTATTTTCTGGGATTAAAAACAAAGTCTTTTCTGAGGACAGTTGATAAAATTTCATTGCTTTTGAGTTTTCCATCTTTGTTTCATCCCTTTTGAAGTCTATTTTAAACTTACAATTGTATTTTCAACTTTATACATAAGTAATACCTAACAAGTATATTTGCATCCAAGTGCATATTTTTGCTCGCTTTGACAAAAAATATATATATATGAACTAAAAAAAAAAATTCCCTTCTATTTTGGCTTTAAATATGATATTTTTTATATGTGGAGCTGTGGACCCACCATCACCAGGGTTTGAATCACTCTCTTCATTAGTTGTGATGAATGCATGCCTGTCCCTTCTCGTCAGGTGATTCCAAATAATTTATAGGATGTTTCTGGCAAAAGGAGTCTGTAATTAAGGAACGTAGCATAGCTTGCTACCCAAGGAAGCTGTCAAAAATCATCATGATTTTTCATACCTTTGGTAGGAGCTTTGTAACCCAGTTAATCAGCCAGAGTCAGTTTTAGTTATGCACTTAAAAAAATACATTGAGGGGGCTTCCCTGGTGGCGCAGTGGTTGAGAGTCTGCCTGCCAGTGCAGGGGACACCGGTTCGAGCCCTGGTCTGGGAGGATCCCGCGTGCCGCGGAGCGGCTGGGCCCGTGAGCCGCAATTGCTGGGCCTGCGCGTCTGGAGCCTGTGCTCCGCAACGGGGGAGGCCGTAATAGTGAGAGGCCTGCGCACTGCGATGGGGAGTGGCCCGCGCTTGCCGTGGCTGGAGAGGGCCCTCGCACAGAAACGACTCAATGCAGCCAAAAATAAATAAATAAATTAATTAATTAAAAAAAAAAAACATTGAATTTTCCGCACGTGGAGGAAGAGGATTTGTAATCAGATATGCCCTGTTTGCTCCCCGTTTACATGTGAAGCCTGCCCCATGTCCCCACCAAGCCTTTACTTCTGGTGCTTAAAAGTGCGTTCTCCCCAGTGCCCAGCATCTGATAACACTTTGCCTACAGCTGTTATCTTTGTACCTTTCCCACTTTGGAAGTATATGCATGCTCACTGCTTCAACTACCGTTTGAGTGAAATCTCTAATCCGGATTATCCACCCACACCTAAGTGTCGATATTTTAGTGTCAATTTAGTATTTCTATAAGAATGTCTCACTTTCATGTCGCACACGTTCAAATTCTGTACAGCATTTTCCTAACCAAGCTAGAGACCCTTTCTGCTTCCTTTTGGCACAAACATCACAGTGGCCCCCTGGGAAGTTGCCCTTCCTTCCCTCCTTCTTCCCTCCCTCCCTCCCTTCCTTCCTTCCTGCCTTCCTTCCTTCCTTTCTTCCTTCCTTCCTCTCAACTTTTCTGTTAACCTGTCATGGTCTGTATATAATCCTATATTATTTCAACTTGGCCACTGGGTTTCTACATCTGTCCCAATGACCAGTAGGTGGACTCCTTAATATTAGGGACTTAGTTCTCTCTTTCTCTTTTTAACATAGTGCAGGATACAAAGTAAGCACATCTCTTCCTGAACAGATAAAGAAGGAAATAAACATCTGCAATCACAACCTCTGTTCATTCTTCCTGTATATTTTTTTACCTGGTTTCTCGCTCTTCCTCGCCCACACCTCTCTAAAGTGACTCCTGTTTGAATGATGGTAAGTAGCATCGTTACCTGTCTCCTTCCCACCAAAATCAATGCCTTGCAGTCCTGTTCCATACGCTATTTTATAACCAGTGATGGCTGTTGCTGTTTAGAGACCTCACAGTAATACGAGCTGATATATAACAATACAGTTTGTTGTACTAAACTAAAGCTTCTAAACAGGCAGCATTTTACCCGTGCATTCACTGGGGGCACACATTAATTAAGATACTCAACGGGTCCAAGAGGAAGGAGAGAGGCACTGGTTTCACTCAACTTTTCTGAGTCAGTTGTTAAGGAAAGCTTACATCCCTGTCATTTTCCCTGGAAAAATTCTCCCAGGAAAGCACACAGTTTGTATGAGCTTCTTTCTTCTCCAAGAAGCCTAGAAAGTTGCCCTCTTAAAAGAGAGAGGGAGTTCGCGCTGACTTTCAATACTTCCAACAAACAAGAGTGAAAGATTACGTCTCCCATTGGGATTACAACAAAACTGCCTACAAATACGGGTTTGTGTGTCTCCAGTAGACACCTGTAACGTGTCAATTGAAAACATATTAAAGATAATCATGCATAATAATTGAGGCATGCTTACTACTCAAATGGATATCTTATCTTTAAATATCTTTACAAATATTAACTAAATAATTCTTCCAACATCAGCCCTATGGTTAAATATCAGTCCCCTCCATATTATGTTTAGGGAAAAATGGATCAATAGAAGAAGTAATATTCTTATAGAGAGATGGAGGAAAAAAATAGGGTTTTTGAGAACAATTTAAAATGGAAAATCTAAGTAAAAGTGAACTTGAAGATTTAAAGGTATTAACTCATTGCTCTCAGTCCCTTTGGGGGTTATCAAGATTGAAACAAAGCTGGTTTCGTTTCGTATCTGATAAAATTCAGTTTCAATCTCCGCACGACATGCCAAGCAATAAGGGTCTTTTTGGAAGCAACCAAGTGGACAGTGGCCTTGGACTGAAGGGCAGTGACTGCATAGGCACGTCACAGCCACCGGACCTGTGAGGCTCTCCTGAGTGGCCAGCTGCTTGGCCTGGGGACCCAGGCAAGGCCGGAACGTGTGAGCGTAGGACCGTCTCACCCTGAGATGTGTGTGGAGGGAAAATGAGAGAGGGAGGCAGAGTACTAACAAACAGTCCTCCTCCACTGCTTTTTTTTAAAGATAGAAATCATGTATATATATTTTTTCTTTGTTTATTGACATGTAATTGACAAACATCACTGTATAAATTTGCAGTGTACAGCATAATGATTTGATTTACATATATTGTGAAATGATTACTACAAGAAGTTTAGTTAACATCCATCACCTTGTACAGTTATTAAAAACAGAAAGAAAAAGACAAAATGTATTTTCCCTCATGGTGAGAACTTTTAGCACTGCTTTACTCTCACCGCGGGCACCGATGGTCTGTGTGGAGACTTTCAAGGGCCTCCCTCCTTCTTGTTGACGGAGCCCCCAGTAGAAGAAAGCACAGGTGAGCTCCCTCACATCCTTCCTAAGCTGGGAGGTCCTTGTGTTTACCCTGAACTCCAGCACGGGCATCAGGACAAGGGCAGCACCAGCTGCAGACCTCTGCCTCCGATTCACAAATGGGTTCGGCACAGACCCACAGAAGCATCCAGCTCAAGGCCTCAACTGCGTAAACAAAAACATCAGACTTAAATCGCACGCTTAAAAATCCAAAGGTTAACCAGGAAACCATCATTTCTCTCTTGACCCCGAGGACAATATAAATAAATCACCTGATATTGGTAACAAAGTTCCTCTCCATCACAATTGCACAGACTCACGGGTCAAGGGTCAGAAAATAATGACCCAGGAAAGCTTGTAATGATGGAGCACAGTTGAAGGGGCCTGATCTCTGATGGCCAAGGTGCTTCCAAGTCAATGAGATGTGTTTGACCCAGAAAAGCTAATGACTTAGAGAATGTCAGCTGGCAGCACTGAATAGAGAAGCTTCTGATTGTCTGTAAGACAGAGCCTGGTTTTGTGCACGAAGGCCCCTGAGCATGACGGGGAACATGCCCCCACGAAAATTGCAGCTGTCTGTGCATCAGAAACATGTGCACTTAGGCAGGGATTCCTCCAGAAGACGTTTTCCATAAATGTTTGAGGAAAGATTCAGTCGTGGATTTATTGTCGGTTTGCTGCATAATATTGGCAAGTTGCCTTCCCCTACGACTGTCTCCACTCATGAAGCACGGAGAACACCCTGCTGAATTCAGGCATCCCCGCACTCCCAGCATCAAAGTGGAATACTAGGAAATTACAAGTGAATCTTAACACAACTTCTAAAATTTGGCAAATTCAAGCACTACATTTTTTTTTTGAATCTTTAATATCACCCATGTTTGGAAGATGGTTATTTTGATCGTGAAAAATGTGAAATGTCGTGTTTAAAACACAGAATGAAAACGTATCTTATGCCTATTTGGTTCTCCTTTCTTAGGGAGGGCAAAATATAAAACCTCACAAAGATTCATCTTAGGGAGAAAGATGGATGAGTTTTTTTTTTCTTTTGCAGACACTGTCCATTTTATCAACGTTAAAAAAAACCAAAATGCATATTTAAAGATCGGGCAAAACCGTAAAGTTGATTAAGAGCACCTCTAACTGTTTTTTTTTCCCTTCCTTCTTCTTGGTCCAATGCCAACAATCATCAGTTATTCCAGAAGGAGTTGTTGAGTGGAGCAGCTGGACCCCACCGTGCAGGATGGCATTTTTGTCCTTTCTGTGTGAGCTGACTTAGGCTGGAGGAGGAGTAAGGGATAAAACATTCCCTTAAATTCTGACTGTGGTGTGCACTAGCTTGAGAGGATTTTCATGACACTTTCTAGTGGAATGGACTGTTCAGTTGGCTATCAAGATATGTGTTCTTGACTGTGTCTTGGAGCTAACCCATGTATTTGCATATCTAAAATGGCATTCATTTAAAAGATGTATGTTAATGAATAACATCATTAACATGAAATTTTAGATTCTAATGGGTGCTGTTTAGGGGCTTACCAGTAAGCAAAGGACAGACACAGTTTACATCCTATTCAAGAAAAGAACATTAGATTATTAAATCTGACCATCCACAACTGCCTGTAACTTTAGGGGGAAACATTAAAATAACCATGTTTAATGAGATTATTAGTTAAGGATATGCAATTAGATCTGTTTTGTATCCACTCTTAAATATGTCAACATTTTTATTATGAAATACACTATTATGATAATCCTTTAAAATAATTCTAATTCATATCTATATAAAGTTCCCATTTTGTGAGTCACTGCAATTAAGTTGGTAATTGGAATAAGATGGTTGCTCCCATTGGAAAGAGACTGTACATTAGAAGATATCAACTGCTTCTTATGAGCTTGTAAGACGTATGTGATCCATTTTGCTTCCTGTTCCACTCTGTGCAAACAATGAATACAGTGAATTCTGTTGAGTAACTGAATTGCATGTAATCAGATAAGATATGATTGAGAAAAAAAAGGTAGGAGGAATAAGGAAATGACCTGGGTGAATATGTGATATGGACACATGGGTGGGGCAGGGGCAGGATAAAAGCCCAAATTATAACCAACTAAAGGATGGTGCTAAGGCGGCGCTGTCTTTTTAGTGCAGGATCGCTTATGTGAAACCTATTAATAGGATCTCAGAGCTGTGAATCTGGCTGGAAAAAGCAGCTCAGCCTGTGGAAGGCAGGTTTGCTCAAGTCCATTGTCTCAATGTCTGCCTCCGGATTTGAGAATATGAATGAGAGAAACAGTTGATGGTGGAAAGATTTCATCTCCCCTCAGCGGCTGGAAAAATGAAGGACTTGAGACCAGCACAGCAAATGTTCACGCTGAGATTTGAAATCAGAAGCTTTCCTGCAATGCCTCTCATGCTGATCTCTGGGACTGTCTTTGCATCCCTCAAAATAACTCTGTAATTTGTCTCTGGCATCTAATAGAGATGGAGTGGGTGGCTCTCACCACACAGTCTAAAAATAGAATCTTCCATTTTAGAGAACATCCAACAGAACGCAGGCGATAGGTACCCTGGTTTATTTGCAAAACAAAGCCTGCTTGCTTCCTCAGACAAGCTTTGCATCATTGCAGAATAGCTCAGAGTGGGTAAGATGTGCTTAAAATGCAGTAAAAGACAAGGAGGTCACAGAAAAGGGGAAAAATGGAAATCACTCCGAGGATTGGCAGGAAGTCGGTTTCTTCTTGACCCTGTGGACCGACTGTGGATTACTGAATGAGACTCAGAACAACATATAAAAAAATAAAAAAACTCAGGAAGAGTCAGCAGGCTCTTTCTTCTCCTTGGGAATTATAGACACAGCAGGAGAATTTATCCCTAACATCAGTTGTTTGAAAGGCACACAGAGTATGGCTTCTCATGCACGACTTGAAAGACACTCCCTAGTGTTTCTTATTGTTTCATTTTTTCCTGTGTTTATCCCAAGTTGGCATAAATGAATTAGTGAAACAGCAAATTTGTGCATCTGTTAATTATGTCTAAGCCCCAGAACTAGAATATATGAAATTGGCCCGACTCTTACATTTTAAGATACTCTAGAAAGAAATAAAGAAAAAACGAGAGGAGGGAGGGAGAGACAGAGAGAGAGGGAGAGACCACAGCCTTATTACTGAGATGATATTCAATTCTATAAGAAATCTTAAGTCATACACAAACCCAGAATAGGAATCCCTATTCAAATTTAACCATTTTAAAGTAGTTACTATGGGGTACAGTAAGAGAACATAAAAATAATATAAAATGAGACCAATGTTTCATTAAGTTCAAAATCTTCAAACAGCCTCAGTTTATTTTCTCTAACTTTGATCTCAAAAGATGAGAAATTTAGCTAGAATAAACCTTTTCTCTCTTGGCCAAATTTCTAAAATCCTAATCCCTGGACCAACAGGGGATTTGGAGAGAGTAGTACTCAGTGTATAATTTAGCTGGATTGGTGGACAGGCTCTGCCACTTCATTATCTGTTAACTGGGGAAAGTTGCTTAACTTCTCTGTGCCTCAGTTTCCACATCTGCAAACTGGGAACAATTTTAGAATTTACCTCATAACGTTAGTTATGGGTTGAATTGTGTCCCCCGCAAAAAATTTATATGTCAAAGTCCTCAGAATGTGACCTTATCTGGAGACAGGGTCTTTGCAGAGGTCATCAAGTTAAAATGAGGTCAGTAGGGTGGCCCCTGATCCAATATGACCAGTATCCTTATAAAAGGAGGAAATTTGGAAACAGACACAGACAGGAGACTCCAAATAAAGATGGAGGCGAAGATTGGGATGATGTGTCTACAAGCCAAGGAACCCAAGGGCTGCCAGCAAACCACCAGAAGTTGGGGGAGAGGCCAGGAACAGGTTCCCCCTGGCAGCCTCAGAAGGACCCCACCCTGCTGACGCCATGATCTCGGACTTCAAGCCTCGGAACTCAGAGATGATAAGTTTCTGTTGTTAAGTCATCCAGTCTGTGGTATTTTGTTACAGCAGCCTTAAAAAACTAATATCGGGTTATTGAGAGGTTGATGGACTGATAAATGTAAGAAGCTTGGAAACATGCCAGGAGCAAGAAAAAAGCTCAGTAAAAGTGAGCTAGGATTGTTGTTATTATTACTGCTATGACTCGGGTCATTTTAATGAAATATATTCTATGACTATTTCCTCTAAATAACATAACTACCTTGAGTTGATGACCACAGGTGGCTCCTTACCGACTTGTTTGATTGCCAGTGGATTTGGTGAGGAAAGACACGCGGAGCTGTTTGGGGGACATTCATAGTCGGCCTGACTCCGTGTTCTGTGCCTTCCAGCAGCTGGGTCCAGGCTCTCCCCATTGCCCTGCACATGCAGGAGGGCACCACCCCGACGGCTCCGTACACATGTGCACACACACAAGCATGCCCACCCCTACATAAAGCCAATGCCCTCTCCTCCTTTTCAAGGAAAGACGATCAAATGGGGAGACGAAATGGAACAGAGCAGAAAAGCAGCTTCTGAACCCTCACTACACAAGCGCTGTGCAGCTCCAGGTTAAAAACAGATGGTCCGGCCCGATAGTTTTCACTCTCAACTGCAGAGCATGAGTGGGAAAGCTTATTTCTAGATTTGCCCAAGAACGGAGACCACTTTGGAAAGGCTGTTCCATGGGTCGTGGCCCCAGCAGCACTTCACATTGGCGCTGAGTCTTAGGATATTCTGCAGCTCCCTGCCTCCATCCAGGGTTCAGACCTTTCATAAGCAGCATGGCCGTTATCTCTGAGTCACTTCCTGACACTCAGCTATGCATACCTTACATGCCAATACTTGTCTCAAAACTTGGGCCAAATTGCCGTGTCTTGGGGATTCTCTCTTTTCACCTCTCCCAGACTTTAACTTGAAGATGAACTCTCCGGGGCTCGCAGCTGACACATAACAGATGCCTTCTCTAGCAGTGAATGGAGGCTACTTGTCAGCTAGGCCCAGGAGGAGTTCTGCACAGCCAGGAGGTGCCAGCTCCCCTACCCCTCCGCGTCCCCACCCAAAGGAACGGGAGCCCCTCATTCCTGAAGAGGGGGGTGCAGTGGCTGGCGGGCCCCAGTCTCCCTGCAGGACCATCTGCGGGGCTTGGAAGGAGGGTCCAATTTCCCAGATTCTTGAATACCTTGTTTAGAACTTTCCCAAGCAGTTTTCTTCTTGAGATATGTCTTTAGGCAAAATGCAGTCTGAACATCTCTCAGGTGATTTAACATAGATATCCAGATAACCCGTTGGCTTTTGAGGAATTTCAACCTGACATACAGGTGGCATGCAAGCGAGTTCTTTGTTACTAGAAACTTGAAATAATGCAGTTACTGTGACCAGTCTCATAGAATCCCCCCAAATACACCTATATTATTGAACTACATGGAAGGCTCTTACATTTGCATGTTTTAGAGAGTAAGTCACCATTTAGCTTTTTAATATTAATAGCAGTATTAAATAATTGGTATATATATACGTACATATATATATATAGAGAGAGAGAGATTTAAGACACTATCAAACAGTATTTCAAGGGATGTGGAAAATTGCTTTTGCTATCAAACAAAGGAGGGCATTTCAAGGACAGCCAAATAACTCCTGGGTTGTCTTAGGTCAAGCTGAGTTCTCAGATCCGCAAATGATCTTCAAGTTTTCGTGGTGCACGTTAAACACATGGGGCACTCACTGTATGCCAGGCTTTTTGAAGCTAAAAAGTGAATAAAATAACCTTTGCTTTTCAGTCTGTCCGAAAATATACAAAATACAGCACCATATAATGACTGTTTAATGATGGTTACTGAATGAATTTAAAACAAGTTACATGGACACAGGCGATTTGAGGTTTTCCAGGAACATGCACATGTAATACTTAGAGGCAGTTGTGTCGTTAAGCTGGTACCCAGGGAACAGGTGTGGGCAAGATGATCAAAGACAGCATGATCATACCTATTAAATCATTAACCTAATATTGTGCTTCATTCAGTACCTCTCCTAAAGATATAAAATTTAATTTACAATTGTAAGTGAATATTTAATATATGCTCATTGCCGTGATAGAAATATTTGCAGAGTATTAAGGAGCAGAAAAAAGATAAATAATTTTGCTTGCAGGTGAAGAGAAAGACTTGTATTGAGCTGGGTCTTGAAGAACGAGGAGACTGTAAAATGTGAAGTTCAGGGAACTAGTGAAAGGGCAAGGCGTTCTGGGAAAAGGAAGGACAGGGGTCAGGCACAGAATTGTAAATATACAGGAGACGTGCAAAGAGAGGTGAGAATTACCACTTGGAGGATGATAGTGCAGGCGGGTGTTGACATCCTTGTAGGTCTGGCAGGTAAATGTTTCTCCTTTATGTTCTACCTACCTGCCCACTTACCTACCTATCCATCTATGCCTGTCTATCTATCTATCTATCTATCTATCTATCTAATCTATCTATTTATCATCTATCTATCATCTATATATCCAGTCCATTCGTCCAACCATCCATCCATCCAACCATCCATCCGTCCTCTGTATGTATGTATTTACCTATCCATCCTATTTATTTATCATCTCTCTCATTATTGGACGTGATTCCTGAAAGCCTCTCCAGGTTTGTATAATCTTTTTTTTTTTTTTTTTAAAGTATTTTATAAATTTAGTTATTTATTTTTGGCTGCATTTGGTCTTCATTGCTGCGCACTGGCCCTCTCTAGTTGTGGCGAGTGGGGGCTACTCTTCACTGTGGTGCGCAGGCTTCTCATTGCAGTGGCCTCTCGTTGTGGAGCACAGGCTCTAGGTGCGTGGGCTTCAGTAGTTGTGGCACTTGGGCTCAGTAGTTGTGGCTCGTGGGCTCTAGAGTGCAGACTCAGCAGTTGTGGCGCACAGGCCTCATTGCTCTGTGACATGTGGGATCCTCACTGACCAGGGCTCAAACCCGTGTGCCCTGCATTGGCAGGCGGATTCCTAACCACTGCACCACCAGTGAAGTCCCGAGGTTTGTATAATCTCTTAAGGACTCAGTCTACCGTTGAACTGGTAGCTATGGTGGAATATTAAATCATAAATGATATGAAGGAAATATTTTAAAACATTTCTAAAGATCAGTAATTTCAGAATCTGGTCAGCTTCTTTTGGATTCAAGCAGCGCACTGGACAATATTAATTCTGTTTGTGCGGGAGCGCTACGCCCAAACTATTCTGAGAGCTGAAGCTGCCATTCTGTTTCGCGCCGTTTTCTCTCAATCCAGGGGTGTGGCTACACACACAGACGGGTCTCACCAAGTTCAGCATTTCATGGGATTTTAAAGGTTGGATTCAATTGAGAGATTAGGTTGCTTCCTTCCAGCTGTAACATTTCAGATGGAGGTAGCTTGGAGACTTCACTTTCTAACGCTTGTGTAAGCTTGTGGAGGTCTGGTTTGTGCTGGTGGAGGTTGCCTAGGTGATGGGACCCCAGGTCACGTGACGTCAGAGGAGCGGAGGGCAGGGAGGGTGGGCGCCTGCCTGCGCTGAGGCCCAGGCTCGGTGTGAGAGGCCGCCTTCTCCGTGTTGGCCAAGTGTCTTCACTTTGACTCTGTACGCCATCCCCGTGCCTCTGCTTGACGGTGCTATCAACGTGCCTTCAGTATGCTGGTGTAGGCCCTGTAGGGTCACTACTAAGAGGCCATTTCCTTTTATAGTCCAACCATATTTAGTGTCTCTGTCTCTCTCTTTAGAACAACTGGGCTTCCTTCAGTCATATAAGGATGCCCAGCTGTCCTGTGACAGGCAGGCCTTACTAAACACACTGCTGATTTTTATGTGTTAAAGCCAGTGGCACCACAGCCTGTAACAGGCACCCATGCACTGAAGAGTGATCTATAATCTTGCCCGGCAGGAGGAACGGATAATCGGTTGCTCCCTTTCCTTGTGGGCAAGCTTCCGGCACATTTAGTCATTGAGGGTAGATAAACACAACTGCGTTTCAGAGATTTTTGCAGTTACCCCCAATATATGCCTTTATACAGAGGACCTTTACCTTAAAAAGTCATAAATTAATTCCAATGTTTTAAGCATATGGCATCTATACTCCTCTTTCATTTCTTTGAAAAGAGTTTCACGGTGTTTTTAATTTTGAGTTTTTAAAAGGATGCATGGGTTAACAATCTTTCTGAATCATTTAGTGTTCCATAAGCCAGTCCTGTCTTATGGTAGCTTGGTTTAATAATAAATGAACTTTTAAAATCTAATCCTGGGTAATTCAGGAAACAGAATGTCCTCCTCCTAATGTCTTTTGCTGATAATGATGGAGATTTATATTGATAAAATTGCTTGCATGGAAGATGGAGTGCTCCTGATGGCTGCTTTCAATCGTGGACGGGCCACGGGAGGGCATGAGGTTCCTTGGGTGGACGGAGCGGGCGCATTCCTCAAGGGCGCAGGACCAGGCTGCATCCACGTGGAGGCTTCTGCCAGAGGGAGACCCAGGTGCACAGACAGGAACTGGGGAGCTGGCCCACGGGGAAAAGGGCCGAGAGCTTGGCTTTGTTGGCCCTTTCATTCAACCAGTTGGTTGATAAATAGTCACTGAATGTTGACTCAGTATCACATATTTTCCTGGGCAGTGGGGATAAAGCAGTGCAAAACACCCAGAAATCCTTGCCTTTCTAGGGTTCTCATTTCGGTACCTAAAGTCAGAAATGATGTAGATGAATGGAATGTATAATAAATTAGATGAAGGTAAGCGCCACAGGGGAAAAAAAGCAGAAGGAGGACAGAGGCTGCTGCTGGGTTCCTGCTGGGCGGAGGGGCCCCTTTTAAACAAGGGTGAGGAGGAGAAGCACCCAGAGAGGAAATGACATTTGAGCAAAGTCCTGAGCAGAGTGAATCCCAGGAGAAAACGTTCCAGGTGGACAGAGAGAAGAGCAAGTCCTTGGGCGGGAGCCAGTGAGGATGTGGGTGGAGTGTGGTCTTAGGGGAAGCAGGGGGCTTGCAGCCATGGGGTATTTCGGGTAGAGAACTGGCATGATCCAAACTCACTGATTAGACTGTGGGGACCAAGGGCGTAACCGGAGCCCAGCTGGGAGGCCGTGCAGTGATCCTGACAAGACACTGCGGTGGCGTGGACCAGAGCAGTGCCGGCAGAGACAGGGAGAAGTAGGCAGACCGTGGACGTGTTCTGGAAGTTAGGCAGGATTTGCTGTGGATTAGACGCGGGTGTGAGAGGGGGAAGTGAGGACTCCAGTGTGTGCTGTCTGAGCAAATGAAGGGGAGCTTGGAGAGGAGCTGGAGGGCATCAGACTGAGCCCAGCCGCCTTGTGGGTGAGGTCCTGCCACGGGGGACACCAAACAGGGTCTCTGCCTTCACTCGTGGATGGTGCAAGATCAAGGGAACGGCTGCTGTGTATGTGGATGCCCTTTGGGGCAGAGCTGAGGGAAAGGGTTCCACCCTAACCATGTGCAGGGAAGGAAAAACATCTTTTTCTTTTTACCCTTCTTGGTCCTTAGATGGGGCTTCATTAACAAAACACACATGAACAAGAGAAAAGCCTACAAATCTACTGAATATGTTTTACTTGATACAGGAGCCTTCACAAGGAAATGAAGACCCAAAGAAGCAGTCAGAGCTGAACGCTTATATGCCAGGTTGGATGAAGGGTAGTAATTGTGAAAACCTGACAAGGGAAACGGGTCCAGGCCAGGGCAGTTGACAGTGACTTAGTCACTACGAAGATGGGGTTCGTTTTCCAAGCTTGGCTGTTTCTCTGGGCTTTCTTTCTCCTGGTACAGGGGGTGCCCTTTCACTCGGCAGTTTCAGCTCCTGCTTTCAGGGAGAAGGAGGAGGTCAGAGGGCCCTGCTTGCACCTGCTGTTTTTCAAGAACCTTTAACTCAAAATAATACATCAAATCAGCGTATTTGGGGGGTGGTTGGTGTGTTCTGGACCCCTCCACATGCAGGGCTGCTGGCTCAGGACCACGGCTGGTGGGGAAGCGTGCCCTGCCCGCGAGCTGCTTAGGAACAGTGCGGGGGGGGGGGGGGAAATATCGTTGTTGATGATGACCGCAGGACATGGCTCTTTTCCCACGTGGGGTGAAAGCCACGCCTTCTGAAAGGGCACTGGCAGAAGCTGTACTTGGGCATCAGCTCCAAGGGCAGAGCAGGGCTGTACACGCATTGAGCCCTGGGCGGTGCACCTGGGGCCCCGGCAGCAGGACGCTGTCTCGATGGGCACCTGCTGCACGACCGCACAACAGCAGTGTCGTGCGGGACTGCAGGACACGGGACTTCTTGGGACAATACGCCGACCTTGAGAAGAGGCCCTGTGGAAGCTAGCTGTTCCCCAAATCTCTCTTTCTCTCCCTTCACAGATGGTCTCACTGGGGGAAATTCCAGCATTATAGACTTATTCTTTTGCAGGTCTGAAAGGATTGATGGTTTTGGGAAAACTTCTTATGCGAATGAAAATTACTTTGGGAGGAGTAACTCATTAACCGGCTCTCAAGTAGCCCTTCCATAGGAATTGACTTCCAAGGTCAGTCTGAGATAAATTCGGATTTGGGCAAAGGCTGTGTCCCCGCAGGGGGCTGGGATCAACTGCCAGCAGCAGAGGAGACAGACAGCTGATGGGGCAGGGAACAGTGCCCCTCAGGCCTGTTTAGGTACTCTTTTTGGCCACCTCCTTCCCCGTTGCAGACCCAGGTGGACCCTCCAGCCTTACCTTGCTTACTTGTCTCTAAAGCTGACCCAAGGAAACATCTTTAAAATTGGATCTATCCCCTCCTAGATTTTAAAAGACACCAAGAGGAGGAAAAGTCCTCTGTAACAGATAGAGCTGAAGGGGCGGCCCCAGGACAAGCAAAGGAAAACCATCAGCCGTTACACATCTGCAGCTGTGCTTACAGCAGTTCAACACTTGAAGCAAAATATTTCTATTACAGAACACGGAACTCTCTTCATCTGTGCTCCATAATATGCCCCTGGCTACCTATTAACATCTGGGGCCAATTAAAGCTGTTGATTTTACTCTAAAATCCGCATGCAAAAGAGGGTTTCTGATTATCTTGGAGTTTTCCTCTCCCTAGTTGCTCTCCATGATTTCCTGCTTTTCACTGAAAGTCCTTGAGACATTGTATTTTTCTCTAAATAGGCCAGAACAGGATTTTACTTTGTATTGGGTTCCAGTGTTTCTCTTGGTGAACTTTGGACGGTTATTTTCACCTAGCAGCTACTGCACCCCAGTGCCTGGCAGCGCTGAGGGCTTCCTGTAGCAGCGGAAGGCCCACCAGTTGTCCTGCTGGTAGGACCCAGTCCACCGTTCTGTTGAGTGGCCCTGAGACTGAGGGGCACTCTTTATCTCAGTGTCCATGGTTGCCTCCAGGGGATTTTGCCATTGGAGAAATGCTTAGCACATCATGCTTTCCTCTTTTTTTTTTTTTTTTTAACTAGAAGCTCAAAAATCTGGAAACCAAACTGATCTCAAACATATTTTTAATGAATCGTGTACCTTCTTAGTGTGGTGACAAGAGCATCAGCCCCGAAGTCTCCCTCCACAGCTGGGTGGCTGTGTGACCAGAATCAATCCCAGGAGCCTTTCTGACATTGTCTCCCCACCTGGAAAGTGTGAGTTTGGGGAGAAGTCAATAGTTTTCACATGAATTGTGCTGCAGACTCTTTTCCATTTGTAAACTGAGGCCTCAGGGTTCTGCACTCATAGTTTGAAAACCTCGGGACTAAGTGATTTCTGAGATCCCCTGTTTCCCCAAACCCGTTTCCAGAATCCTACTGTAACTCCGCATCTCCCAGTAACACAGAGTGCACAGTGTCGGCAGCTGCCCTTCAGAAGCACTGCTTCTGTCCCTGGATGACAGCCTCTTGTCTTATTTGCTTCTGGGTGACCCTGAGCACCTTGGGTTGCATTCCACAGCCTCCATTTTCTCTTCTGTAAAATGGGACTATTCCAGAATGGTTGGGAGAATTGATGAAGTGTAGTGTGTAAACCACTCAGCACATCGGCGGGGAGGGACCAAAACCGAACAGGAAGGTCACTGCCTTCTCCAGCCTGACTTATCTAGGGTCCTTAGGTGGCATAAGATCTGCTTTAAAAACCCTTTGAGGCAAATTGCTTTAGTCACCAAAAGATTTAAACCGGAGGGAGTTTTCTCCTGATGATTTTGGGTTTTTCAGTGCCTTTTCTGCAACAAATGTATTTTAAAAGTATTATTTTTAAATGTAACTATTTTGGAAATTTCTCACTTGGAAGCAATTTTCTGCTGCAGGTCAAAAGATTAAGGGGAAAAAAATCCAGGTTAGTCCACTGCAGGATATATTGTATATGCTTTCTAGAAAAATTTTTTAAAGAAGCAGGAGAAGTGTAAGCTAAAGGCAGAATTTAAAGTTGAAGGATTCATTCAGCAGCTGTCTTTAGAAGGAGGGGAGACTGAATTGTGTCCAAATCAAGCATCGGATCCAGAGAAAGCAGGTGAGAAACTAGAAAGTGTGCAGAAAACAGCAGAAATGGCTGTTAAAAGGTCATAGCCTTTTAAAACTGGCAAGACTTTTTGCTCAGATAACAGACCCAAGAGCTGGAGGTCTTAATTCAGGCATGAAGATGGGGGGAGGAAGAGGGGGACTCGCGGGAAAGATGGGTTTGAACCTACTCCAAGTTGTCCGAAATCTACTTTAGGTAGAAGATTAAAAGTTAGAAAAAAAAGGTGTAAAGCAGTTAGGGGGTCATCCGGAGAATTCTCTGGGTGAGGAGTCCCTTGGCCCAGTATTATTATCAGGGACTCAAGTTCTGGGAACCTTTCAGTTTTTTCAGCATCAGGAGGGCAGCCTGGGACCTCCGGGTCAAGTTTTCATCCCAAGCTCGGGCATGATACAGACCCTCTCCTGGACTAAAGGAGAGGAGAGTCAGGGCCTCTGGGCCTCTTCTCAGCTGGGCCTCCACCTTGGCCCCCATCCCTGCTGGGCCTTAGCAAGAATTCTGCTAAGTCACTTTATCAAGAATCCCTCCACCCCCAGCATCTGATCACCCCCTGTATCTAATCATATTCCTCATCCCCCACCCTGGATGCCTGGTCCCTATGGCCTGCCTTCAGCAAGAATCCTGTTGAGCTGGTTTAACAAGAATCCTCCCCCCCATGTCTCCTCTTAGTCACATCCCTCCAGCTTTGTCTTTGCCATAAAGAGTTGAACCCCCGTCCTTGGTATCTTGCCAGGACGGCCCAAGCTAAGACAACATCCCATAGCCCAAAGCCCCAACCTCAACGAATCCGAAGTGTGCATGACGATTCCATCTTTGTGCTTTTGTTGTTGTTATTGTTGCCTGCTTGCTTCTATTGCAGCATGCTAGATTCTAGCCTCTGTCATTAGATGACAAAACACAGAATGTGAGCCTGAATATTCCTCCATGAGAACCATGAGCCTGTTTGACTTTCGTTACATTCTGCAAACATCTGTGGCTCTCTCAAGACACTGTTACATCATCTTTTGACCAAAAACTCAAAAATAATGTGACTTTGGGGAGTATTTTTAAGACTTTCTCTTTACCTAGTATAACATCCATCATGTAATGTCTCCTTCTGCCAATTCAAGGCAAATGTATTTCCTGCTTTTTCAAACTGTCTGACGTGCTAGTTAATAAAACCTATCCAGATCTTTATTCCATTGGATCTTTGTGTGATCTTTTTAGGGTCATGTCACTGCTTCTTAAACCTCCCCAGCTATCAGCACAGTCTCTCTAAGAGCAGTTCAACTGCCCTGGACGCTCCACCACCCCACCCCTGGAGGGCAGTTCCTGCTCCCCAAATAGGCCAAGGCTCCTGAACTATGTCTTTCACCACCCCACCTCCCAGAGCTTGGAGCAGCTATAAATTGACAATGGGTGTAAATGCTACCCCCAAAATATGTGGAATCGGCATATTGATTATTTTGCGTTGAAGGCATTTGAGAATCGACAGGTGCAGGAAGGGCTCTCTGACCTCCTCTTTCTACCGTAAAGCAGGTCATCAAATTTCCCATGAGAAGCGTGTCCTCCCTGGCCGAGGAAGAGCAGAACGCTCTTGTCCATGCCAGAATGGACCTGTGCAACCTACGAAAATAAGCCCAATCTTTCATTCACCCCCCCATATCTCCTAATCCTTGTCCCACAGTTTACTGGCCCTACCTCAAGTCTCTTTGTCTTGTCACATCCCCACGATTTATCATTCTTTGTGTAAAAGGCACATACGTTTGGGGGCCTAACGGCTTCTTCTGTGTTCATTTTCCTTCTGATGACTCCCATGTACTTGTAAAAATATTAGCTAAATTTGTATGCTTTTCTCTTGTTAATCTGTCTTATGTCAGTTTCATTTTTAGGCCAATCACAAGGGCTAAGAGGGTAGAAGGAAGTTTGTTTTCTCCCCTACAGGTGTTAATAACTAATGTTACCTGAAACTCTTCTCAGGTCCTACAAATGCTTTAACTCAGGGGGAAATGGTTCATTACACCCTTGGAGAGGAATATTAATCTTGGCATTTATAAGAAACTGCAGCCGGTTAGTAAGAAAGAGACATTTCTGTCCAAAGGGCATTCATGGCACAATATGCCAGCCTCTTTGTGAGATGGTCCCAGGCCAGGCGAGATTCAGCTCTCGAGGAGCATAGGGAAGGATCCCATCTGTCATCTTCTGTGTATAAAGGTGGCAGGTGTCGGGGGACAATTGAGTGAGCATCACTATCTCCGAAAGAAAGACAAACAAGCCAGCGCCTAGTTTTAAACTATGAACTCTAAGCGTACTCGAATGTGAATTACAATCTAGCAGGTAGAAGAACACGGGTGAGGGTATTTGGACTCTCTCTCCTTGGCTCTGCCATGTGGGGACAATGGGGGCGAGAAGGAACCAGCACCTGATGGCAAACTGTGCACTCCAGGAACTGTTTTGAGTGCCTTATGCACCAACACAATCATGTCACTGTCACTGCTGTATGGGGAGAAAACTTGGGTTAGCAGAAGTTAAATAATTTGCCAAAGGCCACATTCATATGGAAAAGCCAGAATCACAATCCATGTATCTGATTGTCCTGGACTTGGGTAATACATTTAGTTCCTTTATCTTTAAAATGAGGAGTTTGGATTAAGCCATCTCATTAGCTCCCTCCAGCTCACGAGGTGTATGATTGTATGAGCTCTGATCCTGACTTTAAAGCAGTGTTTATCAAAGCTTGTATGAATCATTATTCCCAAGAGACGTTAATATAATTCGAAAAACAGTGTTGGTTGGTTAAATATCTTAGAGAAACAATGAAAACTTCTTCCTTCCTTTAAAAGATTAATGATGTAATTAACATATGAAGGACTCTGAGAAATCTTACTGTAAGGAAAACAGTTTAACTTTGTTCTGAAGCAATTAGAAAAAGAACTTTAAAGTAGTATTTATTAATTTTTTTTCAATGAATGTTCCATAAAACATATTTTCCAAAACCTGGATCAAACTTTTATTTTTCTTCATAATATGAAACAAGTGATTGAGACACATGAGATTAAGAAAGCCAAAGATATTTGGTATTTGATCAGTCATCTTATTTCGTCTACTTTACCATAGTAATCTCGTGCTCATGGGGATATGGTCTTTGGGTGTTAGTGGTCTATGCTAAGAGCATTCTTTTGGACCAGACTTGGTGGTCTTGGTGGCTGTTGACAAAGAGTTGTAATTATGATTACTTTATGATTATTCACTGCTCCAGGTCCAAATAGTCTATTTTTTGAACTCTCAGACTTAGCCAGCATCTGATGATATAAATACTTCCTATTCTTTGGCACTTTTTGCATTGTCTTTTAATATCTCTTGCGTATTTGCTGGCCTGCTCAAATGGATGGCAAGCTCTTCCATAGCTTCAGTTCCTCCTGCAGTGCTACCTTGTGGACTCTCACTAGGAGTATAGTACCAACCCCTGGGTGAGTCGATGCACCTCATCTAAGCAAATGGCACAAACGTGCATGAGGGAGGAAGCACACCAGTCAACTCTCCCAGTCACTCCAGGACCTGGTGACGTTATCTCCCTGTATGTAATGCCTGCAAGGTCGTGGGCAGAATCTTCTGTATCTTTACTGCAGATGATTATAAGGGGGGGAAATGGATGTGCGTGAAGTGAGTCGGCCGGCACACGAAAGAGAATTCCACCAGAGTCCACAATATTCTCACTATTCTGAATGCAGTCTCCATTTTTTGATGCATGGGGAACCATCAATGTGATCCACACATGGAACCCCCAAACTTCACACCCTGTTGTTTCTAGGTGTCTAAACTAAACTTTAGGGTGAAACTATATAATGATTTCTATGCCTTATGCTTTGGAGGACATCTAAAACACCGTCTGAGACAGTTATTGTATTT
The DNA here is from genome assembly GCF_028023285.1 of Balaenoptera ricei. Taxonomy (NCBI): domain Eukaryota; kingdom Metazoa; phylum Chordata; class Mammalia; order Artiodactyla; family Balaenopteridae; genus Balaenoptera; species Balaenoptera ricei. The sequence goes on from NC_082640.1 coordinate 26,950,235, forward strand.
CCATTTCTTTCATTTTGGATTAGGCCTCCAACCTTTTAATTTGGTGCTCCCCAAAATTGCAGTATGTATTTGAACACGTGTGATCGTGTATGTAAGACTTTAAAATTGTGGAGTATTTGCTTTTCTCTGATTGGTGGAACAGACATGGAAGAATGAAAAATATCTAGTAAATGTATACAAATCTATCTACCTGACATATCTATCTATCATCCATATCCATCTTTCCTGCCTTCCTTCCTCCTTCCTCCCTCCCTCCCTCCCTTCCTTCCTTCCTTTCATCTCAGAAAAATGTTTAAATGACCAGCAGCCTTTCCCATGATCTCCATTTTCAAATGTTAAGCCTGTGTCATTTGGTTTTATCTTCTCTTAATTTGGAATTTTGGGAATGACATAGGGTGGTTGTGTCAGTAGTCATTACAGCTAGGTGTCTGATTAATTTTTTTCTGTTCGACTTAAACTCAGTCATCCATATAAGTAAAGAAAAGTGGGTTCAGAAAAGTGTCAATTCAATTTCAATGGTGAGATCATTCTACATAGCAAATATCACTGGCAGTTTATTATATCACTGAATATATTATTATTAATATATAAATAATAAAATAATACAATAATAAAAATTAAATAATATTCACAAGTATATTTATAGTAATATAAAATAAATTCATTATTTTATATTATCATTTATTATATATTACTTGTATCTTGGCATTTTATGTATTAATTAAATCAACTGCAGTGTTTCGTAGCAAATTTAAGATAAAAATATATGCATTATATAAGGATTAAATGTTATTTTTAAAAGTGAGTGATGATATTTGGACAATGAAAAATAAGGTTTGGGGAGAAAATGTTGAAGGAAGTACATAAAATGTATGCCATAATGGCCTAAGTCCAGCCTGTGATATTGGAGAGCCACAGATTGGGCTAGAAATTGTAATGAAGACAAATAAGAAGCATGATCAGTCAAATGATTTGGAGATTACATGAGGGAAAAGAAAATTTTTCACTTAGGAGAGACACATCTATTTCTAGTTCACTGGAACATTTTCCCAACTGGTCTCCCTAGAAAGGACAGCACACAATGTAGAAAACATCATTCTCAGGGGCAGCCTCCCCAGAAACACAGCAGGGATTTTCATCCTGCCCCTCAAGGCACGGCAAGGGCAGGACGCCAAAGCACAGTTTTATAGGAAAAGCTGTGGGTGGGGGTGAGGGGTGCAGAGCCTCTGGCAGGCTGAAGGGTCCTGTCCTGTAGCGCGGCTCCCTCCCAGTCTAACACGGAGCGTCCTGGATTTCAGGATGGACTAGATGCCCGAGGCCATTTGCCATGAATGTCTTTCAATGAATCTTTCTTAGGTGAACCTCTTAATAAATAATGTACATCAGTCAGCTACAGGTTAGAGTTTGTGAAAATCCCCGGAATGCAGCTATTCTCTGGCCCTGGCTTAATGTAGAAGCATGTGCCTTAATTGGATTTACAGTCTCTTAGGAAAGCGGAGGTGCCTGACAGGACTATAGAGCTCTGTAGGTAGCTGAATGCCGGACTCATGCAAGGGGGCAAAGGGACGGAGGCCTGAGTCCTGGAGAAGCAACATGGGGACCCCTCTTGCTTCCAGACTAATGGACCCCCAAGGATGCAGAGTTCTGGTCCATAGCCAAGCGAAGGGGCAGTGATTATTTTAAGGGGGTGTGACTGAGAATCATCCTCAGTTTTACAATGCAAACAAAAATTGACAAGGAAGACCACAGGAATTCACTGTAGACACTTAATTTTAAGAACTCATACCTTCCAGGATCCACTGGTTGCAAAATGCATGTCAGAATCACTCAGTGGCCGTGTCCCTATATAAAGCTGCTAACTATACTCATTCGGTTAAGTGTTGGGTAACACTGGCCAAATTTGATAAAGGTACTTCGAATGATTGATCTAGATCCTTTCACTGTGATAATGGTGAAGATTTCAGAGCCAGTAGTCTGTGAAGCCCACTCCCCGTCTAAGTCAATACAGCCATCTGGTCTACACATACAAATGCCTTAAACTCTCTCTTTTTTCTGGTTGATGCAAGGGAAAGACTGGGGGAAGTTGTCTTCACCCGAAAATAATATCAAGTCACCAGGAAACATTCACAAAAGGCGCGGGAATCAAGCACTTGTCTTTAACCTTCTGGAAAGTATTCTCAGATCTGTCAGTGAACACCACTATGGACTCCGATTATTGATTGCCATATTGATAAACGGCAGGTATATCTAGAAATAAATGACTGTGGGCTCTCACTAGGATAGTAAGCTCTATCTTGTCTCTACCTAAATTCCTTAAAAGTATGATCTGACTGGCCATTATTCTGTACCTGCCATTTCATCTCCACACTCCCTTACACCTTGTACTCTGATAATATCAAACTATTTTCAGTTCCGGGACCCAGCCTGCTGCTTCCCACACCCATGCCTTCGCGCAAGCTACTCCCTCTTGTCTAGACTAGCCGCCCTCTCCTTGATCACCTGGCAAACCCACCATTCGTGTTTCAAGTCACGTCCAGACCCCTCCCGTTCTGGAAATACCCTTCCCCCCCTCCCTCTACTCTCTGAAGAAGTATTACTTCTGTGTTCTAAGCAAAAATTTGAAAAGAACTCTTTAATATTCCTAACAGAAAAATCAATAGATGCCTTGTACCAAGGAGTCCTCCCATTCAGTCCGAGAGCCTCTCTGATTATAATGATACTGCGCTGTATTGTTTCAGTAGCAGTCACATTTAAAGCAAATCATATTTTCTCAATGCAGTATAAACCAATCCTAAATTAGGACCCAAACCTTGTCACTTTATATCAAGATAATGTAAAGTTCTCAAAATTGTGGGCATTTTACGTGCAAGGAACAATGCAAATTCAAGAAAAGCGTGCTTTTCCTGTCTTTTGGTAATCTGCTATGCTTATTTGTGCCATAATTTTTTGTATAGTCAGCCTGGTAATATTCAGCAATTTGTAGTATAATTTCGTCTCTTCATGTTTTAATTGTATTCATCCAAAAGGCGCATTTCCCTGAGTGTCCTCCAGCTGGAATTCAGAATTTTAAATGAAAGTTGAGCAAGGCAACTCAAGGGGTACTGAAGAAATAAGTCAGTTTTTTAATTTTTTTTAATGAGTGGAGGGCTGCTAGGCAAATTCCCAGAATCCAGTTACACAGATACGAGTTTTTAATAGTGGTTTGGCACTTGGTCTGCCCTGTGTCATTTTATCACGCACCGGCTTTGATTGATGGGCTGCACGGTGCCTAATATGACGTGCATTGAACACTTTCCTTAAAGGATTAAAACACTGACATCTGGTGAATGAGAAAGAGCTTTGTATTTCACCAAGGGTGTCTCCACTGTGATTCATTACAGGTAAAACATCATTTTCATAATAGTGACATTAAAACTATGTGCTATTCTGTATTATATGTTCTGTCATCTATACCTCCTTCACAGTACTTCTTATACAAGCATATCCTGAACTTTTATTAAAACAAGTAATTATTTTATGTACCCAAGAGCCAACAAATGCGGTGAAAATACGCCCGTGAGCATTTCTGCTTAGCAAAGACAGTTCTGTCAATGGTGACGTTTCCTTTGGAAATGGCTGTAACTGACTTATTCTGTTCTGGGGATAGGAAGGTCTGGGAAACAATGTGTCATGATTAGTATGCGCTTAGTTCACCAAAAAAGATAAGAGGCTGAAATATAAAATAGGTCCCACCAGGCTTAAGTTAATTCTAGGATGACAGGTCTATTATACCAGTACAGTTAGACAAACAGTCTTAATATAGAACATCTAACAGGAGGGAACATCCCCAGAAGCACAAGGTAATGCTTCCATGTTTGGTTAACTCTTTTCAAATTACTGGAGGAGGGCTGTACCCCTGGTTTGGCTCATCTGACTTAGGGTGAGTGAGGATAAGTTGGGAAAGAGGAGAATTATGATCATGATTGAAATTTTAAAATAGTAAAGTGTTAGGCATACAGGCAGAGAAAAAAAAACACACAGAATGTCAGAGCTGCAAGTGAAATTAGAAAGAATGTTATTCCACATTTTTTTTTTCTATTTCACAGTTGAAGGAATTACAGTCAGAAGAGTCAAGTTGCTTATTTATTGCCCCACAGTTAGCTAAATTCAGAAATGGGATGAATGTGCTTTCTTGTACCAGTACAGTGCTTTTTCTATGGCGGCAAGGATCCATCTGCAAATATCAATGGGAGTGGAAACAGTCAGACTGGAGAAAAGGAACAAGAAAACAATACCTAGTTACCCAATTCCTGTGAAGAGCAAGGAATTTAACAATGAGTCTACGGGAAAAGTCAGTAATTGTGATTAATATAAGTCGTTATGCACAGCTGGTTTGACAAATTTCCAGGGGGGAAAGTTTTTAAGAAACCACCGTATGGCTTTGTTTTCTACTCATTTACTCAACCCAGGTGGACTGAATTTGAACTATAAAACAGGGGGGACATACAGAGATGGACCACTTCAAGATGGGTAAAACCCCAGGCACGTTTCCTAGAGTACAGAATCCACCCCTCATTGCATGAGGCACATTAAAATGCATCCACATTCTACATCCTCAGAGGGAAACTACTGTGCAAATATGAGTGCTCGAAAAACTATGGTTGCTGTTAACTCATTCAGTTAACAGTTGGCTCTGATTTCCAAGAAAGCCAAGGAGTCCATTCTGCCTCTGACTCCACCGTTACGCTGCTATGTTTGGATGCTCTGATGGGAAGACGCAGGAAGTAACAGCACAATCAGCAGATTCCTGCATGACTCAGGATGACATCCACACAGGCGTCATGGAAAGCATCAGCCTCCTGGCTGGCCCTGACGCCCTGACCAGGCAGAGGTGCTGAGGCTTCTCGGAATCCTCACTCTTGCCCTGGGCATGTAGCACGTTGGTGCAGGCTCTGTCCGTCTGTCCTTGTCACAGCCGAGCGCCCGCTGTCCTGTGTGTGGAAGCCAGACTTAGTGCTTTTGATACAAATAAGGCTGTGTCTTGGGCTGTTCGGGCTGTGATAACAAAGTACCATAGACTGGGTGCCTTACAAACAACAGACATGTATTTCTCCCAGTTCTGGAGGCTGGAAGTCCAAGATCAAGCAGACTCCATGTCTGGTGAGAACCCACTTGGTTCAGAGAAGGCATCTTCTCACTGTGTCCTCATGGGGTGGAACGTGCCAGACTTTTGGAAGGCGTTACCTTTCCACGTATGTGTCTAGGGTGAGATATTAACCTATGAGCTTTTAGTAAGGGTCATTAAGTTAGTTGGCTGTCACAGTGGAATGGGGCTGGGCACACACAGAATTGTTAACTAACGATGGGGCTGAGATGGAGACGGCATTGGAGGTAGAAATGGTGATGGGGAGATTTTCATCTCACTCACAGCTTCCCTTTGTGGAAACCTCTGCGTTCAAGTCCTGTGACGTCTCGTCCTTCGGATCTAGCATCTTTCCAATGTGCTTGCGCTCAGCACCCTTGCTTCTCACAGAGCAAATTCTGAGTAATGTGAAAAAAAGAAAAACTAGACACATGAAAATATAAGGAAATATCAGCCAATGCAGAGAAAAAAAATCCTCAGGTCCAGAGGTGGGAGTGAGCTTGATATCCTCTCAAAATATGAAAGCACAAGAAAATGTGAAGTCAGAGAGGTAGACGGGGGAGGCAGACCCATTGGGCGCCTGAGGCTGTGGAAAGGAATTTGGATTTTATTCTTTGTGTATGTGAAACCATGAGAGAATTTTACATGGGAATGGGATATTCTGGTTCATGTTTTAAAAGAACTCTCTGACGGCTGCGAGGAGAACGTGGCCAGCGGGAAGCTACAGTCCTGACAAGAGGTTGGGGGATATATTCAAACATACATGGATATAAACACAGTGTATGTACTATGTGATCATATCTATTGGGGAAATGTATTCAAAGTATACTTTGAATGAGGGCCCAACAAGATTTGCTGACATGAGGTATGAGGATGTGGGGAATGAGAAAGAGAAAAATGTGGACCAACAGCAGGTTTGAGGCTGAGGAACTGTGTGAACGATCGTAATCTTTCCTCTGTAGTGATGGCCTGCAGGATCACGCATGTGGGTGCACAGGGAAGCGGTTGGGGAGAATCAGCTCAGTTTAGCATCTTTAACATCCCAAAGGGCTATTAAACAACCAAAGGAGATTTTGAGTTGGCAGAAACAAGTAATAATGTCTGGAGAACGCAGGTTTGTTCCAGTGCAATTGATACATCAGGGAATAATTTGGGCATAACAGGAATTCTCAGATTTCACGTTTGCTTTTGGACAATTTTGCCACCAAAAACAGCACGTGATCTCAGAAAGCTGCAGGCAGCCGAACTGAACCACCCAGGATGCACACAGCGCAGACTTCACTCCCCCCACCTCACCTTAAGTCGTGGCTGCAGCCTCGAGACACCCACTTCCAAAAGCAGAGGGCGTGTCTTCTTCAGAATAAAGCTCCTGATTTACTGTGGTCGTTGTGCATCCTCAGCCATTTAGCCTGTGCAAAACCGCTAACATTTGATGAGTTTTCTAGCTTCTTTATGCGTCACCGATGACTCGTTTGAGAGTTGGGCCTCACCCCATTGCCCCAGAAGCCTTGTGTTTTGCCTGCCCGTTTTGACACATGCCACAAGGGTTAGGACACATATGTCGTGTGACAGCAGAACTGACTGCGTCAGTGGCTGGAGTTCAAGTGAAAAGACAGAGCTGGAGAGGGAAATGTGGCGTCTCGGACTTGGGGTTACGGAAGGGGACGTGGTTCCCGTGACCTCCTCACATACGCTCCCAGGCTGTCCCTTCTCCTGTGCCCGCTCCTCTATTGCAAGCAACTTTATATCCCAACTTCCAGCAAAGGGCCTGGATTTTAAGAGCTGCTTCATAATTTGCCAACCTAGCTGTTCCCAGAACAATATATGCCATCCTTCAAAATCTTAATCATTGTGAACAAAATGGTGTTTGCTGCAAGTTTAAGTCTCAGCTGAGTTACATGCAGGCGTTAAGTTCATTTTGTTCTTAAAACATGTGTACAAATGCTGGCTCACCTCTCTCTCTCGCCCTCTCTTATTTTATTGTATTATTTTATTTAGATGTGCATTTTTGTCTCATTTTATCCTAAGAAGTTCTCCAGAATCTTTCCCACCTCCCCAGTCGGCCCAGCAGGTGTGGTCTACCCACACCCTGTCAGGGGCCTGAATGACAGCTTTCATGCTAGCTATTATCCATGGCATCTACAGGACCCATGAGGAACTTGCTATGGTCTGAACGTTCGTGTCCCCCAAAAGTTCATGTTGAAACCTAACCCCCAAAGTGATGGTGTCAGGAGATGATGAGGTCATGAGGGTGGAGCCCCCATGATGGGATCAGTGCCCTTATAATGGAGACTCCAGAGAGCTCCTCACCCCTTCCTCCAGGTGAGGACACAGAGAGAAGATGCCGTCTGTGAACCAGGAATCGGGTCCTTGGCAGATGCTGAACCTACCGGAGCCTTTATCTGAGAATAAACGTCTGTTCATAAGCCACCCAGTCTATGACGTTCTGTTATTGCAGCTTGAACGAACTACGACAAAACTGAAATATCTTTTCTACTCAAGGAGGCAGCTATCTGGCCCCCTGGGCACTGTGCCCACTTTCTCCCCAAGGCCCGGGAGCATCAGCATCTGTGGCAGTTCAGGGGCTGCACCACTTTAGAGGGTGGAATGGTTTGGGCAGGACAAGCGAGGCAGAACCGACTGTGACAGCCTCAACATTATAGTCCCTCTCTAGTCACCTTGATATAAAAGGAGGGAGGATGGGGAGTCACTCAGTTGGTTTTGTTAGAATTCTCCCTTTTAGAAACACAGCAATAAAGTGGCTGGCACACCAGCAGGAAATTTCAAATCCTGGAAGATGGGGCTTTAGGGCTCCTGTTCTGGCCAAGGGCCAGGAAAGCAACAGGCACCATACGCCCTCCTGCCACGAGCTGGAGGATGTGGGATGTGGAGGCGGGTATGGATGCCCTTTCCTGGTGATCCTTAAAGACTCCCACCTATTTTCCTCCTAACAAACTACCTCGTTCCAGTCACCTTCTCTCCTTTGTGGTTTCATAAAACACCCTGCTTTCTCTGAGTTTTGAAACTGGCAAATGCCAATAAAGAAGTGCCACCCTTTTCTGCCTCATAATCCATTGATAAAGACTGCTCACCCTTGCTACCCTCAGTACCCTTAACAGACTGCCAGCAAACACTGGATGCCTGGCCATCAGGAAGACCCACCTGAGTCCGACATCCTTAGCAGGTGGGCTGCCTTCCTGCTTTGGGACTAAACTTCCATGTGTATAAATAATCACACTCCCGCCCATTCACTGGAGGAAGGTTATTGTATTTCACAAGCTGCTAAAAACCCAGAGTGTCAAAGGCATGCTATATAGCATCACCTGAGGCAAACAGATCATTGTCAGGGGCTTACTGCAATAACCCCTCTTTATGGGTGATGGATTTTATTTGCGAGTTTATGACAAATATCTGAAACATCAGGTATTCGTGTTCTAATCACCTTTTATGGGCTTTCGTCTTCTCCCAAGCTCAGGAGGGGCATGCACACTTATGCCTGGGATTTAGAGAGGCTGAGACTTGCATGATGATTCCCGGGCACGTCTTGGGCGTGTCTCTCAATTTCTCTGCTTTGCATCTTTATAAAACCTACCTTGCGTGAATGTGATGAGAAGTAATTGGGCATTAATTCTAATGTTCTTTGAAGATTTGAAAGTGCTCTTTGTGGCCATCATTTCAGCAGCTTTATGAGTCTGGGTCCTTTTTATTGGTTTTCACTGATTGCTCTTTTTTTTTTTTAAATTAATTCATGAAAATTAACCCTTATGTGAGAATGTTGCTATTACGTTTTTCGGTTTTGGAGAGCACCGCTTCCGTTTGGCAGTGGAAATTGATGTGCCCGTGTGCCAGCCTTGCCCTAGTGGGACTTGCTGCCCCTCTTTGTTCTCCGTTCCTGGAGGATGAGAATTCTGCCTGCACCGACCAGGTTGACACATATTCCACAAAAGGGGGGTTCTCAGAAGTGCTGATCGATGCGTGTGTGACAGGGTGGTCATTACGCTAGAGCACAACCTGGGTTGTCGAGGAATTGGTCCATTTTCATCGGGATGCAGTGAAGGACCGACCATCCAGCCGGCTGTGAAATCATGCTGCAGTCTCTGGGGGACGGGGGCGCGATGTTCATGTTGGGGACAGTCTTTCTGTGGTGGGAGGAGCTCGGGGGTCAGAGAGCACAGTTCGGTGCCCGTGGCTTTTCCTTCAGTTTCCCTCTGGAAGGGCAGGCCAGTGCACAGCCCACCAGACAGTCACAAATGCCACTGGGTTTCTCCAAATCGAGCCTCATAGGATGGGAGCCCTTGGTTCTCTCTGTGTCCACACAGCAGGGGGATGAGCCAGACATGAGCCATAGTCAGGCAGGTTTCTAGAAAATGTGGCAACGGTTCTGGAATCTAGTTCTACCCACGCATCTGCTATATATAGTCTTGAGTAACTTTTATAAATTGCCTTACTACCCGTGTCCTCACCAAGTGAATAGAGAAAATAATATCTCTCCCGGCTTTGACATGAGGATGGAGTGCAATTTACATTCCAAATTATGTATTATTAAGTACAGGCAGGTAGAAAGTTAATTGTTTAAAAGTTGAACCATGTAATGTGATAAGGGGTATTTAAAAGGCATAGACACTGCCCGAAGGCACGTTAATCATTAAATTAGATTTCGATGTGGCTCCAAATCCCAGGTCTCAGGAAAATGCCCGCACAGTTATCCGCTGTAACTACCTCTTCACTCAGCACATCGACGCCCTCAGCTCAAAGCTTCCTGATTCCATTCCAGAAAAAGCACACCCCGACCCAGCCAATTACACTCTGCATTCCGCACCATTCGTTTCTGAATTTGATATTTACAGTGTATCTTTAAGTGGTCCAAATGTGACAACCAAGAGACGCAATGATGACAAGTCACTGCTCCTACATTTCACACGCATTCAAAGGTAAACCTCCTTTGGTTGAACTCATTCCAACAGCAAAACTCAAATGAATTTTCAATGTTTAATCTGGAGCCTGCAGCTATTGTAAAACCTGTCATCATTGCCGAAATTAAAAGTGCTACATATTCAGACATGAGGTAATAAAGGCATCAGTATAGGGCTAAAATGTCTACGAAAAATGAAAACTCACCTCCGCTACTTAAATCCCATAACATTTTGGCCGTGCAGTAGGAATTGAATTTTTAAAGGCCTAAAACATTTTCATTATATTTGCCTCTACCTTTTCTCCTTGCTGATGTTATAGCAATCGAGCTATATATTATTTATTTTCGGAGTTTTTACTCTCTCTATGGATTTTACTAAATGAAATGTACACATTGACACTACCAACCAATTAATTTCTTAAGACCCATTATTTGTGTCCAACAAGTGAAACAAAAAGATTTAAAACATGATTCTAGCTTACAAGGAGCTCTACAATATATTTAGGGAATGAAATAAGCCCATGATTAATAATAAGTAATAATTAATAATAAGACAGCAATATGCATACTGGCAGTTTAGATTTACAAATAAAATAAAGTGCTGAGGGTGCTGTCCAGACTGCTGTCAAATGGAAATTCATTTTATAAAATCCAAAGGGCGATAAGTTACAGATGAGATGAGCTGAGTCCGATCACAATAGGCTCGTGCTGTTAGGATTGATGCTCATGGCTAAGGAAGGAGGGGCCGGAGTGAAGCCTGACGCTGTGATATGAACACGAAGCAGGACAGTCATGAACCCTGCCGCCCCCTGCACCTCATTCCACCATTAATCCATGACCCCAGCTCCCCTGCTCCTGGAACGTGACTGTGAGATCGTGGAAAACGGTTGTTGGTCTCTGTGCCCGGTTCCTGACACAGGACTCCCGAAACCCTTGGAATTCCTGGGTGATGGGAGTGTATTTTGTTCTAATGAGGTGACTTTGGGTGGGTTCCTGGGTGAGGGCTGGTCACCAGAAAGACCGAGCTATGATTAGAAGCTTGGAATTTCCAGCCCTGCCTCCATTCTCTCGAGAAGGGAGAAGGGCTGAAAATGGAGTTAATGATGGATTGTGCTTATGTGGTGAAACCTCCATAAAATCCCCAAAGTAAGGAGTTCAGAGAGCTCCCAAGTTGGGTGAACATTTGGAGGTGCTGGGAGGGTGGCACCTGGAGAGCAGGGGAGCCCCACCCCTTCCCGCACACCTCTGTGTATCTCTTCCATCTGGATGTTCATCCGTATCCTTTACCATGTTCCTTAATGAACTAGTAAGCATAAGTGTTTGCCTGAGTTCTGTGAGCTGCTCTAGCAAATTAATCACATCCGGGGAGGGTGTCGTTGGAACCTCTGATCTATAGCCAGTTGGGCAGAAGGACAGGGGACAACATGGACTTGCAACTGGCATCTGAAGAGTGAGTGTGTGTGTGTGTGTGTGTGTGTGTGTGTGTGTGTGGTGGGGATAGTCCTGTGGCACTGAGCCCTTAACCTGGGGGATCTGGCATTATCTCCAGATAAAAGGTGTCAGAACTGGTCTGACACCCAGCTGGTGTGGAGGGAAGCCTTCACATACACATTTGGTGACCAGAAATGTCAGAAGTGTTGTGAGTGTTCCGTGTGAACAGTAAAGGAGCCTCACAGGAAAGAAAGACACATTGGAAGAGCCGGATTTTACCTACATGGGAAGGAAAAAGATGTAGGTTTTTCCTTTGCAATAACAAAACCCAGAGTATGGAATGGGCAACGTGGCCTCGGTTTCCTGATGCTAATTACATAAAATATCCTTTTGCCCAAGCTTAGTGGAAAAGAAAAGAAGAGAATTAATGAGGAAGAAACTTGGGTTGAATTTCAGAGAATCAAAGAAAACATGCTCCATCTTGCTGTTCCATTTTGAGGTTCACAGAATGCTTGGGGGCTTGGGATGGCATCACACCAAGCCTAGGAAACTTACTCTATGGGCCCTAATGTGGATCTTTTCTCCTCTTTTTATCCCTCTGTGAACATGTCATTTTTTTTGCCTCAAGAGTTCTCCATCCACCACCCTGCACATCAACAACCCTCACTGGAGCCCTATTTTCCCCACTGCAATATCAGCCTAAACATCACACTCACGTGGTATCTTCTCTGAGCCCTTCAGCCCACGCAAGGGCTCCTGGTCACATACTGTGAGCCCTGGTTCCTCCAAGTGTGGTCTGGGGGCTTGTTAGAGATGCAGACTCTCAGGCCCCATCCCAGACTGACCGAGTCAGAATCTGTGTTCCAACAAGCACCCCCAGGGAACTATGTGCGCAGTAAGGGTTGAGAGGCACTGGTTTCAAGCACCTGGACCTCTTCCTCACAGTATCTTTCATTATTACCAGCTGAAGAGCGTGGGTGAGGCCTGTCTGCTTCTCCCTGGCACACTCAGAGCTGCAGCTGCATCCCTGCAGGGGAAGTGGTGTCTCACTTCCCCTCGGACAGCAAGTTCTATGGAAGAAGAAACCTTATTTACCTTTGTTGTCTTTGCAGTACCTGGCCTGATGGCTGGCTAAGCGTGCTGTGCAGTGAATGAATGAAAGAAAGAATGAATGAATGAGTGGAAAAACACTGGGAGAAATATCCTGTCCCTCCATTTCGGGAGCTGAGGCAGCCGGCTGAGGTGAGCATAATGACACAGGCAAAAGAAAGGAGCAGCTAAAGCAAAACCCACTGAGATGGACAGATGACCCCAGGAGCTGGAGAAAAAGACTTGAGAGTCCTCAGGACCCTCAGTCAAAGGAAGAGACTGACAGTCTTAGGACCTGAGTACCCAGATCCTTGATGGTTTCCCAGCCAAATAAAGGTTATGCTCTTAAGATTGCAGCTCAAATTAACCACCCTTGGGTAGAATTCCACTCCTGGGTGGATCACTGCCAGGAAGCTCTCTTGGTGGTTTCTGGCTGAAAAAAAAAAAAAAAAAGTAATCTCTCAGCTTTCTATGACAGCTCCCAGTGTGATTCCAGCTGCTTTTCCAGCCACGCACTCCCACTGCGTCCTTTGTCCCGTCTACCATACATTTCAGATGCACAGGGATCACTGTTGCCCTTTAGCAAAATGGCCCTGCCCGTCTTTCTTTGTGCCTTTGCATAAGAGTTCCTCCACTGAACTTTGTTTCCTGGCCACACACAACTGCCCCAGTCCTACTCTACCTTCTAGATAGACTTTCCATCTCCCTCCACCCCAAGACTCCTTCCCTAAGCAGCTGGACAGAACATGCCCACCTTCCCCATGCTTTTACCAAAACCACTTGCTGTCATGATGTTTGCACTTACCAGAGTGAATGTGATTTGTAATTGTTTAAATCTATTAGAATCAAATGATGATCTTCCAGAAAAGTTTGAATCATTTTTATAACTTCACAGTGTCTATTGGAGTGTTTTATATGGGTTTATGCCTCAAAATACTTCCCAAATTAGATTGACTAGATTGGCTTAGGGATAAAGGTTGAGATGGATTGTGCTCCAGTGAAAACTTGAGACTTCAGTCACTTTGGCGAAATTCACATATACTATAAAGGAAAACATTAACTTCATATGAGCAAGACATGCAAAGATTTTTAAAGTCGTCACAAAATAAATGTACGTGAAGATACTCACAAATAAAATTCCAATACAAATATGCCCCATACTGACCTTACATCTCTCTGCTTCTCCTTGGAGCCCACCTCCAGGCAACTTTTTTTCATTTCATCAAAATACTAATGGGAGGGGTACCCTTTCAGTAAAAGAAAACTTTCTCTTCCCTGCTTGAGGAATTCAGAGGCTATTTATACTCAATGCTTTGGACCATCCAAAGAGTTAGAAGCAAGGTTTGTTTGATCAAGTAATTCACAGTGATGTTGCAAGGTTATAATATAAGCAGAGACAACAGGACAATCAATAAGGATGCAGTCCCTTAACAGAAATCAGTGTTTGCACACTGGGCTTGTTAATGAATGCTTAGTCTCAAAGGCAAAGTAAGAAAAAGAAAGGCAGAAGTCCAGGTTGAAAAAAAAAAAAACACACTTCTGAGAGCATTAGGATGAATGAAATAAAGAAATAAAGAAAGGTACCTTCTTGGGCTGTAGCTAAACCAAAGAATTGTTTTCAAAAAGACCAATTCTTGTGCGGTTGAAATAATATGAGAGATGTGGTCTGGAATTGAAAAATATTACTGATTAAACATGACCCTATCTTTTACATCTTAGAGGTGTTAAATGTGAAAAATCTACTATAATCTAGTTTTAAACTGGAAATTGAACCCACGGTTTGCTAAACAAATTCACAACCAATTGGGGATATTTCACGTCTAAATAGCTAACAGTTGAAGATCTTGCAGCTCATAAGTCCCCTCTCTTTGCCTCTGAAATCTGTGAGAAGATTTCACAGTCTACTCTGTGTTCATCTTTGTTTGGTCCTTTCAGTATCACAATAGCTCTTGAGGGCATGGCCAGATCACAGCTGCTCATGGGTGTTTGGTTAAATGAAATCATAATCTTCCAAAAAGCAAATACTGAAAACATGCCATTGTAACCAGACCTTTTCGGTTTCCTCTGACTTAGCAGAGATGAGTTTTCATCCCTAGTCACATGCTGAGTCTCTGACACTAAAGGTGCACATGGTACGGAGGGCTAGGGGGTGTGTGGTAGAGATGGGGACCCGCATGTGGTCACCACAGAAAGAGCTTCAAAGTTTATTTTTGCAGCTTTCTAGAGGTAGAGTCCTATGGTGCCATCATGAAAGAGGAAATTCTATTCTCTCCATTAAAATTTTTTTAAAATTCTAAAAGAACTAAACTGCAGCTCTATTTTTAAAGGAAATATGGACAGCAGTCAGGCAGGCATGCATTGCGATGGATTGGAACTAGGAAAGATCACCGGGGAGAAAATTTTGTAAAGAGATATGTCATAAACAAATGCCCTTTTGTTCGGTGAGCTATTCAGATGCTGGGAGCTAGCACAGTTTTAGATCTTTTTCTTTGCTCAAAATCCTATCAGAAATTCGGCGAGAAAAACTAGCATGAAATTCAATCCTGTTTTTCTCAAGAATCACAGATTCCATCAGTTTGGGCCTGAAGCCATGCTCACCCTTGGTTGTCCCCCCGAAGTAGCCTTTAAAGGCATACAGTTGTACACACTGGCATACATGTTAGACCAAAAAGGCAGCAATGGATCATCCATCTTCCATCACTGGGGAGAAAAGAGAACCTGGTAATGAGGGAGATTTGGTGGTAGAATTATGACTTTGCAGAAGTATTGGATTGAGAAATAAAGAGCTATTAGGAAAGAAATCAACGAGTCTTACTGAGAGTTACTCTACGTGGTATTTGGCCTCACGAGCATTTTAGTCTCTTTGTTATACTCTTTGTTATACTCTTACACCACAGTATACCTGTGGTGTAGCTTCTTTGCCAAAGAATGCAGTCCAGAAGTAATAAAACACACCTTTTCTTTGCTAGGCTGGAGGCAAACACCCTATTCCATTTTTTTCAAGAGGTCAGTATGGGTATCATCTACTGATTGTGGCTTAAGGCAGCAGTTTGAAAAGGTCTAGCCTGTTTGTGAAATGATTAGACAGCAAAACGAGACAAAGTGAAATGGCTATGTCCAGTCACCTCCCTAAATTATCAAGAGACTTAGTCTGTGTTCGCAAAGAAGCGATTACTAGGGTTTACTTTGGTACGTACACACAGGTGTTTGCAAATAAACCTTCAAGGTTGTGTCCTTAGGAGGCCAAGTTTCACCTCAGAAAGAACACGGGGTTCAGAGTTGGAGACCACTTTCTTCATTCCAGGGTCACCTACCTCGAGGGAAGCCAAACCCAGGATCGCTGTGAATGGTCAGCCAGCAGCCTCCTTGCTCTTGCACAATGCAGTCGCACCATTTTCTTCCGGGAAGCAGGGCATAACTATTCTACAGCCCCATTCCTTAAAAATCACGAAAAGACTTCCTAGTCTGAGTAACTAAACTGGATAACTTCATTCAGTCAATAGATGTTGACTGGAGTACATATAGCATATATACTCAGATAATTTATGAGAGAAACGCTTTTATTTGCAAAACTCCAAGCTCCCAACCCGGGTTCAGCTCTGTGGCCATGGTTAATACTGTCACAAGCTTTCAGTGGAATTTGATTTGGAAATTCTTACAGTATAATCAGGAATTTACAACTGTTCTGCAATCTCCTAACCATGTGATCTGGTGTGATTGGCAGGGAGAGGGCAGGACAGCGTTTTGGATGCTGTATAATTTTCTTTAATTCCCCAGTTAACTTCAGCAGTAGAGTTGCTTATGCACACAGAGGTGACATATCGTAATTCATTTATTTAGTGGGTAAAAGAGAGCAAGAACAAGAAAAAAGCCAAACAAATATATTAGCTAATATACTAGTTTATTATGTATTTATATATAAAATATGTTATTAATATATTAATTACCTAGGAGAAAGATAAATCTACATATGCATAGGAATGAAGACCATCATTGTGAAAAATCTCAATGTTATGTTGCTTCCTTTTTAATCAAAAAGTGTAAAGTAAAGTATTTGAATCATTAAAATGTTATTGAAGTGGAATAGGAAGAGAATGTTGGATTTTAGGCATTAACTGAAATCTCAGAAGCAAAATACAAATGACTCAGATTGCAAAAATTCTCTAGATGAAATTATTATAGAAATGTTCATGGTGATTCAGTAATATTTTCACTAACCAATAACTTAAAAAAGTTATTTAGCTTGATAAAGCTTCTTACATCCTGCTTGGGAAACCATTTGCTCAACAAGTCCAGAAGATAACACTGTAGCTTTTTACAAAGTCAGGAAAATTCAAAACAAGAACTGAAAGAAAAAATGGAAGAAGCTACTGAATTTCTTTAGGTAGCAATACTTAAAAGAAAACCATTATGAGTTCATCAGAAAAATTATCTTGTAGATCGTGGATTTTCTGCACAAGATTAGAATTGGACAAAGCAGTCCTCGCTGAGCACTGAAATGGTCTCCTCTCGGTCACGCCCGTGATCTGGGATTGTTTTCTCAGAATAACAGGAAAGGGAGGAGAGTTGAGCTGAAAAACCCATCTGGTTCTAATTCAACACTCCCAATAGACTCTTACACACCAGCTCCAAAGAACGAAAGCCAAATTAAAATGGTACTAATTTGAGGGAGCAAGTGGAATGAACCCTGCTTCCCATCGCTATGGACGTCCTGTTGTGATGGGTCTGGCTAGCGTGCCAGTCCGAGCGGGGAGAGACTGTTTGTCCATTGTACGTTCCAGTTTGCCTGAGAATTAAAGCACGCCACTCATAATATCTTGTCAAACTTATATCTAACCTGGAGTCAATAAAATCCTCACTGGATGCGGTTTGTGGGTCTGCCTTCCTCATGGCCAGATGCTCTCTGGTCCAGGCCTGAGACCTACAAGGCTGCCCCTGTACCTGAGCTGTTTCCTCATTTTACTGGGGTTCAGGAGAAATAAGATTAACTCAGAAACGTATCAGAAGATTAAGGTCTCTGCTTGCTAATTCTTTCCTCCCATCCACTTAGATGCTGGCTTTATGCAGTACTCCAAGGGGGGCCCAGTGAAGGAAGAGATGCGTTTCTACAGGGCAGCATCTAAGTTTCCTGAGCCTGACCTAATCAGCTATGTGTCTTGGCAGATGTATGGGACTTCAAAAGACATGTGTTCCAGCATGATATACAGAGTATATCTACGTATCTATGTGTCTTACAGATTATGCACATATATTCTCTATTGAATTGTCATGGATTTGTACAGAAACAGAGAAGACAGACAAGATTTAAGGTAAGCAAAAGGAAGCATTCAAGATTAAAAAAAAAAAAGACAGAACTTGAGTTACACTAGCACAAGGGTATTGAATTTCTTTAGGTTCAGGTATCTAAATTGGCAAAGTAAAGGGATTTGACCTCAAGTCCTTCAGTGAATTGCAGAGTAAATTGTGCTTTAAGTTATAGCTGGAAAATGAATATTTAGACTATATGTTTGAAGAGCATAAACGCATATGGAAGGGCAAAGACAGCCATGAACAGAGCTTAATACAGACTGGCCCTCTGGGGGTCAAGTTTATTTGATGTCACTTCTTACATAACGGTATTAGGAAGGCTCCCTTCTGACATGGGCCATCGTTGATAAAGGCCCAAATGCCACCATCCAGGGCACATGATCCCAAACAGAACTACATCCAGGAAGGCCCTGATACAATAAGGCACAATTAAAGCCATACTTCCCCATTACTTTCTGAGTTTTACTGTCACCTAAGATAATATTCTTATATTGTTCTGATTGTAAGAATAAAAGATTTACTATAGAAAAATGTGAGAAGGAAGAAAATAGTACAAAGATGAAAAAAGTTACCCATAATTTTTTACCATAACTACTGTTCATATTTAGATATATTCCTTTCAATTTTCATATCTATTTCTAAAAACATACAGATACATACATGGATGTATTTTAAAGAAAATTCTATCTGTACTGTATCACAATTTGGTTTTCTACTTTATTTTTACTGAATGATATATCATCAGTTTCCCATGTTAATTTGGCTTAAAACAATGGCTATATAATATACCATTGTTTGATTATTATTGCATTATAAATTCCTTAATAAATCCACTGCTTTAAAAAGATTACAGTATTTGATATTTGTCAGTATAAATTGTACTACAGTGAATATCCTTTTAAATATAGGTGTAGGTATAAAAATAGGTATAGGTGTAGGTAGATAGATATGAGTATAGATAAATATATAGGTATAGATACAGATATATAGGTATAGGTATAATCTGTGGTAAACGTCACAAAGAGAACTTGGTAGAAATGAACTATGGGTAAATTATAACAGTTTGGTGTTTGAATGACGTACACATGTGCAGTGAGAGTTTGATTAGAAATGATGGATAATGTAAGAAAAATAGTTGAAGGAGCACTTAGAGAAAAAATAATTCATTGACTGACTTTGCTCTGACCCTACCCTTGAGTTATTTAACTCCCATTTGTTGCCTAGGCTGTAACGCAAGGATAGGTCTTTGTGCAAATGCTTTTTGACCATAAAGTGAAATATCAGTGATCATGTTTCAGAAATTGACCCAGGGATTAGAAGTCATTTACACATGCATTAAAAAAGTCAGTAAGAATGCAAAATATTAATACAGTGAGTTTTTTTTCCCTTCTTACTTAACATACCAAGTTGGTGCCACTTTTTAATTTATAAAATATAATTTATAAACACTCCAGTTTCCTTCAAGAAAAGTTGTACACAAATTCCCCACTGCATAAATTCTTATTTTTATTGTCAAATGACACTATAATTTTATGTTGTCCTGTTTTTAATTTGTTCATAATGAAATTATTTTTTGCTTTTCCTTCTGAATTATTTTTAAATTTACACAAAGCATTGAATAGTTCTGAATCAAGATAGACTCTATTTTTATAATGTAGGATGCTTTGTGTACATTTAGTATAAAACATGAGTAAACTACAGAATTTTATCTTCTGTATGATACAAAAATGTTTTTATAACACAAGTAATGTCATGTGAAGTAGCATCCTTAGTATAAAAAAGTGTTATAAAGATTTCTGGCATTTACATCATATTTGCAAGAGATATTGCTAAATTCCATATTTCATTTTTTTCTTTCTAAAATTTAAATAACACATAATCCTATTTCCCAAAAAACAGCATATTTCTTTCATCAGGAAAGCAGTACTCATCTTTTAAAGAATTGAACTTTAGTTAATTAGAACCATCAGATTATTATTACTTTAATATATTTCTAAAATCTAAGAAAAAACATTCCTTTTACTCCAAAATAGGCAGTGCAGAGAGATTTTCTAATTTTCTTTTTTTTAAAATCAGTTACATATTTGAAAGCAATTCATAAACCCCACTGAGTTTGTTTTGGAAAGTGCTTTTCTGATTGTGTAAGAAAATGTTATCTATGTCAGTAATAAATGGCAGTCATGGAATTTTGGCATCAAATGCTCCAGCCGTCCACATGAAATGGATGGCCAGTCCCCACTTAGATTAGCTCATGTATACAATGTCACTGCAGAGAAAGAGAAAAGAATGACTCTTGTGGGCCTGTCCTGTATAAATATTATATCCATTCTATAATGTTAAGTGGGCGAGTGAGATCAGACAGTATTTTAAAAGAATGGCTTCAGAAACAGTGTCTTCAGAGAAAAGTGTCGTGCTGACTGTGATCTCTTTGTAAAGATCCTCTTATTTCAAGCCCAGCTCTGCTGAACGTCTCAGGACATCTGTTTTCACAGTAGACCTGGAGATGTTTGGTTTCAAATGTCAAAATGTAGAATAATTTGCCATAGATCCGGGCAAATCCTTCCTAAACAAGAAAATAACATATTATACCTACAGAGACAAGCATAACCATAAGATTAACACGCAATGATTCTGAGGGTATTTTTTACAAAATGGGATTAATTGTACTCGGCTCACGATGCTGACACGTGCCTCTAATCGCAGGGCACAGGGCAAGCTTGTGGCCCAGCCTGGCCCCCCTCTCCTTGCAGGAGCGTGCGCCACCAGCCCTGATCTGCCCACACTGCATGGGGCCACCTGAACTGCGCCACTGTGGGGAGATGACACTCGGGTGTACGTGTCTATACGTGCACACACATGCACATACTTATGCACGCATGCACATACACACGTGCACACACAGAGTCTGAGGCAAGGCCTTTTATTACAGTTACTTCCAGGTCATTAAGGACACAGTTCTTTTTTTTCCACCCAGTTTGGCTTCTTCATCAAAATATTTTTAATGGAAAATTCATGATGCGTTCTTTTTTTTAAGTCTCTTTTTTCAAAAGTTCCACTCCCCGTTGACTTTAATCTGGGGGTTCCTCAGAAACAAACACCCCAGCCACTGTGCCTCCTCTCTTGCCGGTGGGTCCCAGAGACCTGTGTCCTGGCACCAAAGAACCTGCAGAGCAACAGTGCTCTGTCCCTTGAGAAGGAGAATTCTCTGCTCCATGGGCATCTGTGTGGTCCTGTGGCCTCGGAGAACACGTGGGAAGGAGAGCAATGAAAGGCACCTGATACACCCTCCAGCAGGCTCTTTGAATGTGGGCACAACAGGGCCCTGGTGGATGTTCATGGTGTTCAATTTCCTCTGACGTTGAGATTTCTGATTACGAGTCTCCAAAATATCCATCAGTACTTTGTGTTCCAAGACCCAGCGACACTGTCCCCTCAAGGTTGCCTTATTGTTTTCTTGTTCTATGTCTCCTTCACTCCATCCTGCTGGACTAGAGTCCCCGTGGACATTCATTTCTGACACCAAGTCACGTTTGCTGGCTGAGGCTGTGGTCACTCGTTCCTATCAAAGACCAAGGCCTCCTCGGCCCTGCCCTTCTTTCTTAGGTGGCAAGTTGCACCTCCATTTCACACTGAGATCCGTGGAGCGATCATGTTCTCCTCTTAAACCAGACCCTCTGCTTTCAGATGGCCTGAGAAGCTTCAGGGCAGTGGTTCACAAACTCCACCAGGTATAGGAACCCCACTGTCCAAGGCCACGCCCAGAAGGAAGATGGAAGAAATGCATCCCTATCTCATTTCTCATTCTCAGCATCTACAAGCATGTACGGGCTGGAGACACACATATCTGGATTTGAGTTCCTGCTCTGCCATTTCTGAGCATGGTGACTTTGTCACGATATGATTATCCTCTTTGAGAATGGTCCTTCCTCCTTGAAAATGGTCTAATAACCTCATGAGATAAATAAGAAGCTTTAAAAAATATCCAAAATGAGATAAAATCCAAAATGAGGAAGAACGGGTAGGGGGACATATTTTAAAACACCAGTGTATATAAGCAGAGTTTCCACCTAATTTACTTTAACCATGGGGTGACATGGACCTAGGAAAATATTGCAGGAAACAGGAGGCCTGTCTTTTATGACAGCTTTTACGCTAGAAGAACCAAACAGACTTTATTTTTGTTGTCACTAGGTTCGTGGCGAGACCACTTTGGAAAAGATGTGTGACACGTGACAGAGAGAAAGCAAAAGACTGAAAAGGTTTTCAGTCTTCTCTCCCAAAGAGAATACTCTCCAAATTGGAAAAGGTAAATTGTTAGGATGGGCAAGAGGCAGGGTGCATATTTCTCATGTGTGAGAAGCACAAGGTCCTTGTGGCCAACAACTGATGTTAACATCCTCCTGGTACGATGGGAAACTGCTGAGGACCCTTCATGAATGGGAGGCCTGTTGCAGACTGGCTGGTCCCCTGACTTTCCAGGAGAAAGAATCGTGTTGGTTCCTGATACATCGCTACAGCAGTTTATTAGGGCACATAAAACTATTTATTGGAGTTTGTAAAAAAAACAGCAGGTTTTGCTAAAAATATGCGCCAAGCTATCATTGCTTCCTGACAGCAAAGCCAGAACCACAGCAGTGATCTCCTGAGAATATTGTTTAAGATTTGGTTTCGATGCTTAGCTCAGAGCCAGCCAGTGTGGGGCATGGCTGCGGGTCCCACTCCAATGTGTGGGTTGACTCCCAGCAATGGTCTCAGGACACTGGGGTCTCCCTCTCCCCAGCTGAAAATCACCACTAGACAATGGCGGGGTTGGTGACAGGAGGGGAGGGGGAGGTTCTGTTACCGTGACATGAACGTCAGGATCTGAGGCTGACCCCGGGGCTGGGGTGCTGCCATACGTGAAAGCACTTGGATTTGGTGAGCGGGGTAGGTGGCCACAGTGACTAGGGTGGTGATGACCCGACAGTCATAGCTGAGTGATCTCTAGCGGAATGTGTTTCAAGAAGAAGGGAGTGGCTATGCTCTAGAAGCTGGTGAAAGGAGAGGTGTCCACTGGATGTGGCAGTATGGAAACTCAGTGAATTTGGGAAGAGCCATTTCAGGGGATGAGTGAAGGAGCCTTCCAGGTGATGGTGGGAAAGGACACAGACTTCTACTTCTCCTCCCATCAGAAACAAATTATACAGCTGTAAAGGGATTTTATTAGCACAAACCCATAATTAAAGGAATAATGTAACTTATATGTGGTATCTTTAAAAAAAGAAAAAAATGGACTCATATATATTATACAAAGAATAGATTGATGGTTGCTGGGGGGGTGAGGTGGTTGAACAAAATGGGTGAAGGGGTCAAAAGATACAAACGTCCAGTTATAAAATAAGTCCTGAAGTTGTAACATACAGCATAGTGACTACAGTTAAGAATACTGTACTGCACATTTGAAAGTTGCTAAGAGAATGGATCTTAAAAGTCCTCATCACAAGAAAAACAATTTGTAGCTGTGTGTGGTGATGGATGTTAACTAGACGTATTGTGGCATTCATTTCACCATATATACAAATACCGAAGCTCTGTGTTGTACACCTAAAACTAATATAAAGTTATGTGTCAATCATTACTTTAAAAAAAAGAATAATGTGAAAGGCAAGAACGGCAGCACACTTTTAGGAACTTCGGAGCAAGTGGATGGGGGAAACTACCATTCCAAGAAAACAGAATCTAAAATCATTTGGCTAATAATTTATTTAACTGTGATCAGACAACAATCACCAGACATCTGAGAAAAGCCTCTAACACGAAAATAATAGAGACCCAAACAAAAAAAATTGCAAGAAAAAAGGAGAAAAGAAAATAAAATCAACGACAAACAAAAAAGGAAAGCCACTTGGAAGAAGCAGAGATTATGAAGGAAGAGGGAAACTCACAAACATTAAACAAACAAAAACAAATCATCAGTATCCTCAGGGATTAAAAAATGTGCATCTATGAACCAAGAATATGTGATACTTATACATATGAAATATTTAGAGACCAAGAAAAGGGCACTTGGGAATTAAAATCATGATATCAAATAGATAATGGAGAGAATGTTTGGAAGTTATGTTGAAGAAATTCACCAAAAAAAGAGCAGCTGAACAGAAGAAAGGGACAAGAAGATAAAAAAAAAAAAAAAAGCTGGAGATCCAGTTTAGGGTATGGTGCTCAAGTGTAGTTAATAAGAATACCAGGGAATTAGTAAACCATAATGGAAAAGAATATGAAAAAGCATGATATATATATATATATATATATATAATATGTATAACAGAATCACTTTGCTGTACAGCAGAAATTAACACAATATTGTAAATCAACTATACTTCAATAAAAGAAATTTTTAAAAAATAATAATACCAGGCAAAAGGAAAAGAATGCAGAGTAAATAAATATTAACAGAGTATTTCAATAATCTCTCTGGGAATAGGAGGATTTCTAGAGCAAAAGAACACAATGAAAGCCACAGTAAAGATGCAAATAGACTTATACCAAAGAATTCTGTTGTGAAATTTCAGCAAAGAGAGGACTCACCAAACTTCCAAAGGAAAAAAAGAAACTAAAAATAGATTGTATATAGAAGATCAATGACCAGAGGACTTCGGGCTTCTTCACAATGCCTCTGAAGGCCAGGAAACAATGGATAAATCCCTTTACTACCCTAAACACGAAACAAAACAAAGATATTTCTAAGATAGAGCCCATACTCAACTATTACTTGTGAATGCTAAAAAGTCTCAAAAAAATTGATTCTCTAAGCATTTGTCTCTGGGCAGTGCTTACAGAATCTACTCTAGAAGGTATAAACTAGGAAAGAGGCAGCTCTGGAAATGAGAAACCATGGTCCAAGACGGGAGACAGATGAAGGGACCCACTGCGTGGGATGCTAAGGGGAGGTCCCAGGCCGAGGACTGTGGACCACAAACAGAGGCACCACCAGCCCAGACTGAACCAGTCCCGAAGCTCCAACAGAGGCTCACCCACAAGGCACCCCGATTATCTGAATACACTGAGAGGAGAAGTACAACCTCGGAGGTGAGTTTGAAATTAATCTGTAAGGAGAATTTAGGAAACTAAGCATCACAGGACCAAAAATAATCACAGAACAGTCATGAACTCCAGGGGAAAAGGAGAGAGTGAGGAAATGGAAGGAACAGCTGTGGACAAAATTTCAAGGAGATTTTCAGAGAAGGGAGTGGAGAAATGGGGCAGGACCTGGAGGAGATGGAGTTTGTTGGCTTTTGTTTTGTTTTGTTCGAAAAACAGTAAGTTGTGGTTCCTGTATATGAGAAGGATCCGTTCGTTGTTGAGGCTGGCATTTCAGGAGAGACAGGTCCCTGGAGCCATGGCTCCTTGAGAGGACAGGAGGGGGTAAGGTCTGGGGGAGGGGCTCTCCCTTGAGGGTCATCGCAGGAAAGCAGGGCAACAACGCGGAAGATGCAACTCGATTTAGAGAGTTAGTGGAGGGAAGATTGAAGGTGGAACGTTTCCTTCATTGGGCAATTAGGAATGCCTATCATTTCTTTTCTTCTCACGACACTTAATTTTTACAAGACCCTGAGAGGTGAACAACATAACCGCCCCCTCTTGTAAAAGAGGAAACTGAGGCTCACAGAAGTTACACAACTTTCCTAAAGTCACAGAGGCAGTGAGGGGAAGAGCAGGAAATGAAGGGCAAGGCCACTCTGACTCCAATGGCCTTACTCTTGAGGACCCTCCAGTAACATCTCTCCTGGAAGGAGCTTCCCCCACTCCGAGGATCTCGGGGCCCTGGGGGAGACGGGCTGTGAGGCTGCTTTCACGAGAGCGCAGGCAACGTACACACACGATGGGATCGAATTTTACTGTTCTCTCTACCTCCCAAGCCAGGACAGGCATGAAAGGAAACCAGTTCTATTTTTAGTAGAATGAGATTTCTAACAGCTGTCCAGATCCTTGAGGTCCCTTGAAGATCCTGTTTCTTGTCTGTACAAGTCATCCCATCTGAGTTATCTGGTTAAAAATTGGCAACAGCATGTGACGAAACCCAGAACAGACATCACAACATATTTGTCGTATCTGAACAGCAGACCCTGCGTGGCAATTACCTCGTTGGAAATAATGGCATAAATATCAAGATGTTCGACTGATTTTACTGATGAGGCATATCGAGAAAAAAAATTGTACATGTTTCAAATTCTGAAAAATCTTTGGCACTTGTGAAGTTACTTCCAGAGGGGGGCAAAGCAGGTTCATGCCCCCTGAGCCATTCCTAAATGAGGAGCACTCAAAACAGACTTTCAACAGAACTGGGGTGACTGAGGTGAGTCTGAGATGGAGACTGGAGAATCCCAAGAGATAGACAATCACAGCACATTATTTTCAAGTCTTTGGGGTAAGATAATAAATAGCAGAGTATATTCCTAAAAACCAGGTTTTCGGTTAATGCGCGTATTTGGAAAGAGAAGCCTATTCAATCTTTCACCAAAAATAACAATAAATGAGTGAAATTAATAAACATGACAGACTCCTAGAATCATCTAGAACAAACAGAACTGAGTCTAGATAAGGACAGATTCTATGCACATAGCAGAATAGGGAGAAAGGCTAGCTTCTACCCTGCTTCTGCTTTGCCTCTGTCTCTGCTTCCTAATCAGTGATGGAAACACATTTTTACCACTGACCTCAGTGGCTTTTGGAATCTAAGAAATATAATGCTTTAAATTGTTCTGCAAGTTCAAGTAGGATCTCTGACTTCTGTCTCACTCCACGGCCACACCTCTTTCACATACTCTCTGACCTTCTAACTCACCCACTTAACCTGAGACTAGTTGGATCATTGTAACACCCTACCACTTTTCTAGTTTCGGGAGAAAAAAAAAAAGATTTCATGGAAAAGCTGGTCTTTATTTTAGCAACAAGGCCCAGCCCCACTCTTCTTGCAAATTAGCAAAACCTAAAACACTAAGATCTGGTTTCTGGGCAAAGCCCCAGCATTTCCTCACCAAGGACATTTGGTTAACTGCTCTCCATGAGGTCATTTGTCACTTTGCTAAGTTCTCACTTCCTTGCAGGCAGATTCCTGCCATTTTTTCTCAGCACGTGCATAAAACTTGCAGTCTCTCCCAGTACATAGCCAGAAATTATATGCATTCAGAAGCAGGCAAGGAGAGCTGGACTTGCCGTCTCTGCCACCTCAGCCTCGCTGATGAGATGAGCAGGTGGATTAAATCAAGCTGTACAGGAAAATCACAAACTCGGTGTCGAAAAAAAAAATTGTTTGTGAACTCATTCTATTTTTGCTGCCTAAAGAGAACTTAAAGATTTCTTTAATAAGACTCTGCTAGTGCCAGTGGCAAATTACAAAGGAGATAATTAAACTGTTCCTTGCTTTCACTGGTCTTCCCTCTAGAGGGACTCAAAGACATAGACACCTGCAAACACGGGAAAAGTGCTCACGTTCATGTTAGCACCACCTGGGAATCGCCCATCCAGGGACATCCCCACATGAGGGCGGGGGTCCCAGGGGCTGTATCCAACCCCATGTCCCAGCCACTGCCTTGGGGTCTCACGACCATCCATTTCACAAGTGCCATCGGTGAATCCACTTCCTAATCACTGTAGCTCATGTCAATCGAACATTCTAGGCACTATGGGGTCACGCACGTCCCACTGTTTTCTCTTTACAATAACTGTGAGGTAGGTACCTTCCTGATCGCCGCATCCATGGGAGGCTCTTGAAGATAATTTAAATAGACCATCCAGGGTCCAACTTCAGGCAGCAAGACAGGAAACCCAGAGCTGTCAGAGCTCCACGTCTCATTGTTAACACGCTTTCAGGACAGTCACCCCTTACGCACATGTGGCTGAAGACGTCAGCAGGGAAGGAAGGCAGAGAATTCCAGGGGAAGAGCACATGCACAGAGGCACAGGGATCGCGGATGAGTCTTTATAATTCTGCTTCTGCATGAAATGTTGCCCTGCCTCAGTCTGGTAGATAAAATACAAGAGTCGTGAGATAACATGCTATGTCCTGATGGGAGAGATTATTCTGTGCTGTGAACCCCGAAGTGGAGAGGCTTAATGATCAGGGCTTATGTCCCACCCACCTCACCTGCACATCACGCACCGGAGGATGGCTTTGGTCCTCACCATGACTAGAGAACCATGTCTGATGGAAGCTCCCACATCCTGTTGCTCCACCTCCTGGACCACAAGTCCCTGGAAGCAGGGTGGCCAGGCTGGCAAAGAAAGTGCACAGCCAACACAAACCCACCGTCCGTGGCTGCAGCCTACAGGTGACTCACACCTTGTCTTTCCCAGCACATTGACCAGAAATGGCCACCTGTCCCCACCAAGGGGCAAGGTGTCTGGTAAGTGTCAGGAAGCACGTGGATTTCCAGAGGCAGTGAAGAGACATTCACTGATCCACTTCCTATGGCCAGGATCCCAAGGGCTTTCAAATATTAGCTCCTTTATTTCCCATTTCCACCTCCATGGGGTTCATCTGGAATCTTTAAGCGTGTATATGACCAATGGATGAAATTTCTTTCTCATGACTGGAGCAGAGAAGGAACACTGAAAGCAAGGTCAATCTGAACTAATTCAAAGCCTAAAACGTACAACACTATAAGTAGGAAAAAGTAACGCCTGGGTGCTGCCAGCCAGCAGCAGCCAGGGCTCTGGATAAGGATGCCCGAGTTCTGTCGTTGCAGGAGAGTGAGGGCTGTGGGCCTGATGTCCACCTCGACAGATGCCCACATCTGCACACCTGGCAGGCAGAGTGACGGCAAACTCCTGCAGACCGCGTCCTAATCATTGTGGGTTCCGAGTCAGGAGAAAATTAATGACTGCGCTTTACTGCATTAAAGTGTTTTGCTTTTAGTTTTTCCCCCATTCTAATGTATCCCTAAACTGTTATCAGATTATCATGTTACACAGAGCTCAGGCATATTGCTTCGCTGTTGTGTTGGTAGGAGTCTTTAGTTGCAGACAACAGAAACAGACCTTTAGCTTAAAGTGGGAGTTTGCTGTAAGGACACAGGACGCCTCGTGGAACCAATGAATCTGAACACAGATAAGCTTGAGGAAGAGACTGGAGCTGGGCCTCTGGCTCTCATTCTCCTTCTCTCTGCACAGCTGGTTCTCTCCATACATCTCGTCTCTGTCTCTCTCTCCTGTCTCGTCTCTGTCTCTCTCTCCTGTCCTATTTCACTGCTCCACACAACAGGACCTGGCTGCCTCCTGGTTCCTAACTGGCTTACCTGCTATAGTTCTAACCCTTCGAGACTGACTGAATTCTGTTGGCTTCAGTTCCAAACAGCAGGGAGTAGGAGAGCGACGGCCCAAGTTGGGTGAGGTGTTCATCCCTGATGTGACCAGACTGGCCAAGCCCGCGGGACTCCGTGTCACAAGGAAGGAGGAAGGGGCCATTTCCAGGGAAGTAGCTATGGGCGGGGCATGTACCCCAAGATGTTTACTACGGTAGTGAAGAGCACAGAGGCCCTGGGGGAGCGCAACGCGTGGTAAACTCACAGCTGTTACGTAGAAACGTGTCGTCTAATCAAGCAGGACAGTAAAACAGGGTTCTTTCCTGTACTTCTCTGAATCTTTTATGTATGAACTCGAACGATGCATCTCCAAAAATGGGGACATCAGAATCATCCAAACATATTTGACTGCATGACCTTTATTTAGCAATAAAGTAAGGCTCTTAGGAGACAATGTTAGAAGCCCTCCGGCATGTAATGGTGCCTGGTGGCCCACCCACAGGTGTTCTGTTCTGGAATTGCAGTGCTTCCCCTCAATAACTGTCAAAATTCTGCTCTTTCTGCAAGGCCAGTGGACGGTCACTTCCTCCCGGAAAACTTTTCCTCCAACCCCCCCCCGTCCTCCTGTGTTCGCGGTCCCACCCTCCCCACACCCCTAACTCACTGTATGTGATTAGCAAGATGAAATGTGAACACTCAGCACACTCAGCAAGCAGGTGCGACCTCTTTTCTTTCTTAAGGAATAAAAGCGGCCCTGGGACTCCTGAGAACATGGGCAGCGGTTCCACGCTCAGAGCTGGACTTGGTCTTACACTCTACTTTCTCCAGCATCATGGGGTCCGAACTGTCGCTGTCGCCAGCAGCAGCTGTGTGAGAGAGGACCCCAGAGCCTTTTGATTGTGGGGCTCCTGAACCCGAGGGGTAGTCCCGCTGCCTCGCCTTTCTCTCTGCCCCTTCTGCTCCTTACCCCCCACCATGACGAAGACTTCCCATGCCGTTGCCTTCCAGTCACCGGAGCGTGTGTGCAGCTCCTTCCGGTGTGAGCAGACCCCTGGGAGAGGGTCACCCCACCCTCTGATCCATTGCCCACAGACCCAGTCTCATGGCTGACTTCTCAAACTTGGATCAGGAGCTTAATGGCTTTGCCATCTGGGCACTTTTGTTTCCACCACCAGCTCTAACCTCCCTCCTATTTTGAGGACACGATCGACATCCTTTGTAAGACATCACATCAGCCTGGGTCTCCTCACCTATCCAAGCTGCTCCTTTTCTTGTTTTTAAGTAGCAACCCTTCTTTGGAATGACTGAAAATTATAACATGAGCATAACCTTCACACTGAATCTAAGAACAGGTGGAGAAGAATATTCAGCAGAAACTTTCAGCTGGGACCTCTCAGCTCAACAGAGGAGATGCAAGACAACAAGTGCTAAAGCAGAGAGAGAAGCATCCTTCCAGAGAACCCTCAGATGGACTGATTTATAATTCTTAGGAACCACAGAAGGGTTATGTCATGGGGCTGAATATTAGTGCATGGCCAGGGCTCTTAAGCCAAAGGAAACCAACTAAGAAATGCTTCCTCATGTCCTTGCTGTTAGCTGTTCAGGGGTGGGAAGGAGGGGGAGGAGGATAGGAAACTCGGGGGGATGGGGGTTGGCGGTGAGATAGTCCTCTGATCTGGCAGTCCTGGGAGCCTTCTTTCCTATAGGAGTGGAACACGTTTCAAAATCCATCCTCTTTCCCATGAACATTCGTTTGCATTCCTCTGTCCCTTGCTCTATGCATTCTTTACTGATGCAGATTAGAGAGTTCATAAAAATGCATCATGGACCCATTTAAACTATATGATTAACTGCCAATATGTGATATTAACTCGTAGGATTTTATGGAGATTAGCACGTATAATTATATTTGATGGTATATGATAATTACCTGTTTGGTTGCATTTTAAAGTATGATGACTTGAGAACATTCATCAATCCATATATGGCTCAGAGACTGATAAAAATTGCAACTCATCTTAATTGTTTTTAAAGTAATCAGACTGACATCTTTGAAGCCTAAAGGAGACTGATTTCATGGAGACCATGTTAATAATACAGTGATTGGAACACTAATTGAAAATCCTTTTTTTTTTTTAAATGGGACATTCTGATCAATATTTTCCAAATGGCTAATGAGGTATGAATGGAATGTTTCTACATTTCAGGTTAAACATACAAAAATTCAGCTGGGGTTTGGATTCATCTAGGAGGCCAGGGTACAGACACTCCCTTGGAAAAGGTTCTGGAGTCATTGTTTTCATGATGGGACAGGGAGCTGAAGCTTCCCCAGTTCAGTAAGGAAACCTTCATGCTTTCCTTGTACCCTCATCTCCCTCTGCTTTTTCTTGGACTCTTCCTGCCCTTTGAGACGCTCTTCTGTCCCTCCTCCTGCACGGAGGGAGTGATTCAGTTACAGACATGTGATTCCTGTGTCACATGACAAAAGCTCTATTTCCCACTCTACCCATGCATAGTGTTAGTTGATATTTAAGCTGACCTTGGGCCTATTTTTACATTCCTTACTCCTGTGTTTTTGCCGTGTCCCCCAAATGACTCACCTTGGCATGAATCCTAAGTGATATACACAGGCAACGTGTGCAGCTTACCCTAAAGTTCAAGTCCCCTTCAGCTCTGAGTTATGCAGACTTAAATATTGACTCACACTGACCATGCACATTGGACAAGACCAAACCCAGTGATGCAGAATCCTGTGTCCGGGATATCCCAGCACCCCATCACTTCACCTGTTCTATTCTAGTAGACAGGACTGAGCAAATAGAGTCAGGAGGCCCCCATGAGGACCCATGCTGAGAGCAGGAGGAAGTGTGGGGCCGTGAAGGTCGAGGCTGTCTCTGCACTAACTTGGGAGAAATGGACACTCGGATGTGGAGCTGGCAAGTAGAGGGTAGGCCAGGTAGGGCATGGAGGGCAGACACGCAGCCCCCTGCAGAGCACATCCAACAAGAAAGATGCTCTTCCTGTATCTTTAATCGGGTCTCTTGAATTCTGGTGGCTTTATGTATGTTTCATATCAGCTGAGGGGAAAGCTCTAACAAGAAATGCTTGATGTTTCTGTAATGTTCGCTAGTCTTATTTTGAGGCTGGTCAATAAAATTATGATTTCAGTGTCTTTAAAAAAACTTTACTTTTTTTATATCATAAGTCAGACCACAAGCAAATGAATCATTTCCCATTTGCACGTACACTGCTTTGCTAAAATGAAGTGAAATATAATAGTATGAAGGCAACTCTGTTGACAATAGTAGCAGTTGTAAGCCAAAAGTCTGGCTGTCCAGTATGGTTATGGATGTCAATTTCTCACATAGATGAGTTGAAGCACACTGAATTATCTAGATCAAATGATGTGTGTGTGTGATTAAGTAAAATAAACTATTTTTTTCTCATCATAGAAAAAAATACTCTGAAGAAGAAAATAATAAATAACCGAGAATGCAATGTAATAGAATTTCTATTCATTTATTACTTAAAATTTATAATTTTGTAGATCAAAGAATAAGCTCTTATCTTGCACAGTATTGATCCACACTATCCACGAGCCAGATAGGTGACAGTTAGGGTCACAATAAAGAATTCAAGTGCATTTTCATTATTCACAAGCTAAAGTTCCTAAAGTGTATGAAATCTGTGATATAAAAGGCAAAATAATAAGCATCCTTCTTGGGCTTCCCTGGTGGTACAGTGGTTAAGAATCTGCCTGCCAAGGCAGGGGACATGGGTTCAAGCCCTAGTCCAGGAAGATCCCACATACCACGGAGCGACTAAGCCCGTGTGCCACAACTACTGAGCCAGCGCTCTAGAGCCCGTGAGCCACAACTACTGAAGCCCACGTGCCTAGAGCCCGTGCTCCACAACAAGAGAAGCCACCACAATGAGAAGCCCACGCACTGCAACGGAGAGTAGCCCCCGATCGCCGCAACTAGAGAAAGTCCCGCACAGCAGTGAAAACCCAACACAGCCAAAGATATAATACTAAAAAAAAAATCATCCATCTTTTAGAGTTCTTTGCTCAGAAATTATTCAAAGGCTTCAAAACAAAGACATTATTCCTGAAAAATCTTGAAAAAAACCAAAAGTTAAAGATGATATTAAATGGGATTATATTAAAGATTATATTAAATATTAGGGATTTTGGTTTAGTCTTGATGTTTTGTCATACATAACGACCTAAACCTTCAGGCCTTACTTTAATGAACCAAAATCTCAAAGACTCTGCTTGTAGGGCTTTTTGCAGATGTTTTTAGCAGCAGATAGAATTAAATTGATGCTACCACACTGAATAATAACTTCATATGTGATTCATATTTGACATCTTTTAGCATATTTCTAAATTGTCTTTTAAACAATAACAGTGGTTTCTGGTCTGACATGTAAAGAGCTTGGAAGTTGTCATCCTCATCCTCACAACAAGAAAAAAGGTGAGCAAAGTCAACAGCTCTTCTTAAATCCATCAGAGAATTGAGGTCCCAGGGCAGACCACTGCCCTGAAAACTGGAAAGAAAGGTGAACAATAAGAATCATAGCTTACTGGGGATAAAGCCCAGGAGCAGAAGCCCACCACTGGAGCAGTATTGTTAGGGTCTGTGGTTTGGCATCAGACACTAGTTTTAGAAAATTCTCAGTTGTTATTACTTCAAATGAACAAATAGGATTTATCTCATGAGTGCAAGGCTGGCTGAACATTGAAAAATCAATTTATGTAATCCATCACATCAACAGGCTAGGAGTTTCAAGATGGCGGAAGAGTAAGACGTGGAGATCACCTTCCTCCCCACAAATACATCAGAAATACATCTACATGTGGAACAACTCCTACAGAACACCTTCTGAACACTGGCAGAAGACCTCAGACCTCCCAAAAGGCAAGAAACTCCCCACGTACCTGGGTAGGGCAAAAGAAAAAAGAAAAAACAGAGACAAAAGAATAGGACGGGACCTGTACCAGTGGGAGGGAGCTGTGAAGCAGGAAAGGTTTCCACACACTAGGAAGCCCCTTCACGGGTGGAGACTGCGGGTGGCGGAGGGGGGAGCTTCGGAGCCATGGAGGAGAGCGTAGCCACAGGGGTGCGGAGGGCAAAGCAGAGAGATTCCCGCACAGAGGCTCGGCGCTGAGCAGCACTCAGCAGCCCGATAGGCTTGTCTGCTCACCCGCCGGGGCGGGCGGGGCTGGGAGCTGAGGCTCGGGCTTCGGTCGGATCCCAGGGAGAGGACTGGGGTTGGCGGCGAGAACACAGCCTGAAGGGGTTAGCGCACCACGGCTAGCCGGGAGGGAGTCTGGGAAAAAGTCTGCAGCTGCCGAAGAGGCAAGAGACTTTTTCTTGCCTCTTTGTTTCCTGGTGCGTGAGGAGAGGGGATTCAGAACGCCGCCTAAACGAACTCCAGAGACGGGCGCGAGCCGCGGCTATCAGCGCGGACCCCAGAGACGGGCATGAGACGCTAAGGCTGCTGCTGCCGCCACCAAGAAGCCTGTGTGCGAGCACAGGTCACTATCCACACCTCCCCTTCCGGGAGCCTGTGCAGCCCGCCACTGCCAGGGTCCCGTGATCCAGGGACAACTTCCCCGGGAGAACACATGGCGCCTCAGGCTGCTGCAACGTCACGCCAGCCTCTGCCGCCGCAGGCTCGCCCCGCATGCGTACCCCTCCCTCCCCCCGGCCTGAGTGAGCCAGAGCCCCCGAAGCAGCTGCTACTTTAACCCAGTCCTGTCTGGGCAGGGAACAGACACCCTCAGGCGACCTACCGACAGAGGCGGGTCCAAATCCAAAGCTGAACCCCGGGAGCTGTGTGAACAAAGAAGGGAAATTTCTCCCAGCAGCCTCAAGAGCAGCAGATTACATCTGCACAATCAACTTCATGTACCCTGCATCTGTGGAATACCTGAATAGACAACGAATCATCCCAAAAAGAGGAGGTGGACTTTGGGAGCAAGAATATATATATATTTTTTTCCCTTTTTCTCTTTTTGTGAGTGTGTATGCATATGCTTCTGTGTGTGATTTTGTCTGTAGAGCTTTGCTTTTACTATTTGTCCTAGGGTTCTGTCTGTCCGTTTTTTTTTGTTTGTTTGTTTGTTTTTAGTATAGTTTTTAGCACTTGTTATCATTGGTGGATTTGTTTTTTGGTTTGGTTGCTCTCTTTTTTTTTATTACTTAAAAAATTTTTTTTAATAATTATTTTTAATTTTAATTATTTTATTTTATTTTATTTTATCTTCTTCTTTCTTTCTTTTTTTTTTTTTTCCTCCCTTTTATTCTGAGCCGAGTGGATGACAGGCTCTTGGTGCTCCAGCCAGGCATCAGGGCTGTGCCTCTGAGGTGGTAGAGCCAAGTTCAGGACACTGGTCCACAAGAGACCCCACAGCTCCACATAATATCAAATGGCGAAAATCTCCCAGAGATCTCCATCTCAATGCCAAGACCCAGCTCCACTCAAAGACCAACAAGCTACAGTGCTGGACACCCTAAGCCAAACAACTAGCAAGACAGGAACATAACCCCATCCATTAGCAGAGAGGCTGCCTAAAATCATAATAAGGCCACAGACACCCCAAAACACACCACCAGACGTGGACCTGCCCACCAGAAAGACAACATCCAGCCTCATCCACCAGAACACAGGCACTAGTTCCCTCCACCAGGAAGCCTACACAACCCACTGAATCAACCTTAGCCGCTGGGGACAGACACCAAAAACAACGGGAACTACAAACCTGCAGCCTGCGAAAAGGAGACCCCAAACACAGTAAATTAAGCAAAATGAGAAGACAGAGAAACACACAGCAGATGAAGGAGCAAGGCAAAAACCCACCAGACCTAACAAATGAAGAGGAAATAGGCCGTCTACCTGAAAAAGAATTCAGAATAATGATAGTAAAGATGATCCAAAATCTTGGAAATAGAATGGAGAAAATACAAGAAACGTTTAACAAGGACCTAGAAGAACTAAACAGCAAACAAACAGAGATAAACAACACAATAAATGAAATTAAAAATTCTCTAGAAGGGATCAATAGCAGAATAACTGACACAGAACGGATAAATGACCTGGAAGATAAAATAGTGGAAATAACTACTGCAGAGCAGAATAAAGAAAAAAGAATGAAAAGGATTGAGGACAGTCTCAGAGACCACTGGGACAACATTAAATGCACCAACATTCGAATTATAGGGGTCCCAGAAGAAGAAGAGAAAAAGATTGAGGACAGTCTCAGAGACCACTGGGACAACATTAAATGCACCAACATTCGAATTATAGGGGTCCCAGAAGAAGAAGAGAAAAAGAAAGGGACTGAGAAAATATTTGAAGAGATTGTAGTTGAAAAATTCCCTAATATGGGAAAGGAAATAGTTAATCAAGTCCAGGAAGCACAGAGAGTACCATACAGGATAAATCCAGGGAGAAACACACCAAGACACATATTAATCAAACTATCAAAAATTAAATACAAAGAAAAAATATTAAAAGCAGCAAGGGAAAAACAACAAATAACACACAAGGGAATCCCCATCAGGTTAACAGCTGATCTTTCAGCAGAAACTCTGCAAGCCAGAAGGGAGTGGCAGGGCATATTTAAAGTGATGAAGGAGAAAAACCTACAACCAAGATTACTCTACCCAGCAAGGATCTCATTCAGATTCATCAGAGAAATTAAAACCTTTACAGACAAGCAAAAGCTAAGAGAATTCAGCACCACCAAACCAGCTTTACAACAAATGCTAAAGGAACTTCTCTAGGCAGGAAACACAAGAGAAGGAAAAGACCTACAATAACAAACCCAAAACAATTAAGAAAATGGTACTAGGAACATACATATCGATAATTACCTTAAATGAAAATGGATTAAATGCTCCAACCAAAAGACATAGACTGGCTGAATGGATACAAAAACAAGGCCCGTATATATGCTGTCTACAAGAGACCCACTTCAGACCCAGGGACACATACAGACTGAAAGTGAGGGGATGGAAAAAGATATTCCATGCAAATGGAAATCAAAAGAAAGCTGGAGTAGCAATTCTCATATCAGACAAAATAGACTTTAAAATAAAGACTATTACAAGAGACAAAGAAGGACACTACATAATGATCAAGGGATCAATCCAAGAAGAAGATGTAACAATTGTAAATATTTATGCACCCAACATAGGAGCACCTCAATACAAAAGGCAAATATTAACAGCCATAAAAGGGGAAATTGACAGTAACACAATCATAGTAGGGGACTTTAACACCCCACTTTCACCAATGGACAGATTATCCAAAATGGAAATCAATAAGGAAAGACAAGCTTTAAATGCTACATTAAACAAGATGGACTTAGTTGATATTTATAGGACATTCCATCCAAAAACAACAGAATACATATTCTTCTCAAGGGCTCATGGAACATTCTCCAGGATACATCATATCTTGGGTCACAAATCAAGCCTTGGTAAATTTAAGAAAATTGAAATCGTATCAAGTATCTTTTCCAACCACAACACTATGAGACTAGATATCAGTTACAGGAAAAAATCTGTAAAAAATACAAACACATGGAGGCTAAACAATACACTACTTAATAACCAAGAGATCACTGAAGATATCAAAGAGGAAATCAAAAAATACCTAGAAACAAATGACAATAAAAACATGATGACCCAAAGCCTATGGGATGCAGCAAAAGCAGTTCTAAGAGGGAAGTTAATAGCAATACAATCCTACCTCAAGAAACAAGAAACATCTCAAATAAACAACCTAACCTTACACCTAAAGCAATTAGAGAAAGAAGAACATCACATCAACAGGCTAAAGAAGAAAAATCATATAAGCAAATACAGGAAAAAAAACCCAAAACCTTGATAAAATAACATTGATAAAATTCAACACCCAGGCATGATAAAACACCTCCATGAACCATAGATAGAGGAGAACTTCCCTGACTTGATACAGGACACCTACCAAAACTGCACTTACTGTCATAAAAAAGGTGAGAAACTAGATGCCCTCCTGCTAACATCAGGAACAGGTGAGAGGTCTGCCCTCAATACTCCTTTTCAACATTGTACTGGAAATCCCTGATAACACAATAAAACCAGAAAATGGAATAAAGGGAAAACATATTGGAAAGGAAGAAATAAAATGTCTTTGTTCACAGGTGGCATGATCACCTCTGTGAAAGTATCTCAAAGAATTAACAGAAAACTCCTGTAACTAATAACCAGTTATAGCAAGGCCGCAGGATACAAGGTTTAGATATACAAAAGCCAATGGCTTTCTATATACCCACAATGATAATTAGATTTGAAACTAAAAACACAACACCATTTATTTAAGCACCAAAAAATGATACTTAGGTATAAATCTAACAAAATGAGTACAAGATCTATATGAGGGAAACGAATGAAATCAAAGAACTAAATAAATGAAGATATCCCTCATTCATGGATAGGAAGGCTCAGTATTGTTACAATGTCAGTTCTTCCCAACCTGATCTGTGGATTCAATATAATTCCAATCAAAATTCCACCAAGACACTTTGTGAATATCAACAAACTCATTCTTTTTTTTTTTTTTAATTTTTATTGGAGTATAGTTGATGTACAATGTTGTGTTAGTTTCAGGTGTACAGCAAAGTGAATCAGTTTCCATATATACAGATATCCACTCTTTTTAAGATTCTTTTCCCATATAGGCCATTACAGAGTATTGAGTAGAGTAACAAACTCATTCTAAAGTCTGTATGGAAAGGGAAAAGAACCAGAATAGCCAACACATTATTGAAGAAGAACTTAAACACTACTCAACTTCAAGACCTACTACAAAGCTACACTGATCAAGACAGTGTGGTTTTTGTGAAAGAGTTGACAAATAAATCAATGGAACAGAACAGAGAGCCCAGAAATAAACCCACACAACTAATCTTTGACAAAGGAACCAAGGCAATTCAGTGGAGAAAGCTTAGTGTTTTCAACAATTGGTGTGGGAACAACTGGACATCCACATGAAAAAAATAAAAATAAAACAAAAAACCAGACACAGAACCTTTCACAAATATCAACTCAAAACAGATCATAGACCTAAATGTAAGACATAAATCTATAAAACTTCTGGAAGTTAACATAGGAGAAAACCTAGGTAACCTTGGAAACGGTGATGACTTTTTAGATAACACACCAAAAGCAAGATCCATGAAAGAAAAAAATGGTAAGTGGGGCTTTATTAAAATTGTAAAGGTATCCTCTATAAGAGCCACTGTTAAGTGAATGAAAAGCAAAGCCACAGACTGGGAGAAAATATTTCCAAAACATATATCTGATGAATAACTTTATCCAAAATATAAAGGAACTCCTAAAACTCAACAGAAAGAAAACATAAAACTCAATTAAAAATGGGCAAAAGGTCTGAAGAGACACTCAACAAAAACCCCCATGCAATTAAAAAGTCATGTCTAAGAAATAGACTCACAGACATAGAAAACAAACTTATGGTTACCTAAGAGGGGAGGGAAGGAAGGGTAAATTAGGAGTTTGGGATTAACATATACACACTACTAGGGAATTCCCTGGTGGTCCAGTGGTTAGGACTCTGCACTCTCACTGCTGGGGCCCGAGTTCAATCCTTGGTCAGAGAACTAAGATCCTGCAAGCTGTGCGGCATGGCCCCCCCACCAAAAAAACCATATACACACTACTAAATTTAAAATAGATAACCAACAAGGACCTACTGTATAGCACAGGGACTTATACTCAATATCTTGTAATAATCTGTGCGGGAAAAGAATCTGAAAAAGTCTATATATATGTATATATAACTGAATCACTTTGCTGTACACTCGAAACTAAAATTTTTTCAATTAAAAAAAAAGTCGTGTTTAAAAATGTTCACATCAACACAAAGTGAGTTGTAGTGGTGTTTTTGTGGGCATGCCTTGTGCAAAATAGAATAATACAAAACATCCCGGCAGTTAGTTAGCAGGACAGATTCCATCCTCCTGGCTTTGCCTTTGCAGGCTGAACACGTGGTTCACTCCATTCCAGGCCTTCCCCTGCTTTTCTTCATCTCTGACCTGCTGTTAATAGTGCAGCTTCTCATCTTCAGAACAGGATCTTGTTCCTGCCAGGGATGAATTCACTTACGGTTTATCTCCACTATTTCATTTCAGTCCCACCCACTTCAAAGTATGCTGACGATCTATGAGTCCTTTAAAAACGGATCGTTTCTTTGCCTTCAATCATTCCTGGCTCCTCAGAAGCTGTCCCGGCAGATAATTCTAAGCCACGTTTCAGATGGTCTCCATAGAAGGTCTCCTCTGTCATATTTTATTAAAAGATTGAGCTCCTTCTTCTAGGATAATAACCATGTAATCCTCCTGTCTTGGTTGTCTGTTTCCTAGGAAAAGTCTTGGCAGCAGTGGCTCAGCCCCTGAGAAGCTCTCAAGTCATCTCAGACTGGTTGCCCTCACTTAATTCTTCCTGCCTGCTCTGGTCGGAGGATGGAGATGTCACTCACTGAATCAGGTGCAGTCCGAGCTGACCAGCATACTCAGAACATATGCTATTGCCTTAATATTTTAAAATTTATTTTATTGAAGTATAGTTGATTTACAATGTTGTGATAATTTCTGGTGTACAGCAAAGTGATTCAGCTATACATATATATATTCTTTTTCATATTGTTTTCTATTATGGTTTATTATTAGGATATTGAATACAGTTCTCTGTGCTATACAGTGGGACCTTGTTGTTTATCGAGTCTATATATAATAGTTTGTATCTGCTAACTCCAAACCCCCAATCCTTCCCTCCCCTCTCCTCCTCCCCCTTGGCAACCACAAGTCTGTTCTCTATGTCTGTGAGTCTGTTTCTCTTTTGTAGATAAGTTCATTTGTGTCATATTTTAGATTCCACATGTAAGTGATATTGTGGTATTTGTCTTTCTCTTTCTGACTTACTTCATTTAGTATGACAATCTATAGGTCTATCCACGTTTTTGCAAATGGCATTATTTCATTCTTTTTTATGGCTGAGTAATATTCCATTGTATATATATATATATATATATATATATATATATATATATATATATACCACATCTTCTTTATCCATTCATCTGTTGATAGACATTTGGGAGCTTCCATGTCTTGGCTATTGTAAATAGTGACCATAGGGGTGCATATATCTTTTCAAATTATAGTTTTCTCCAGATATATGCCCAAGAGTGGGATTGCTGAATCACATGGTAGTTCTATTTTTAGTTTTTTGAGAAACCTCCATACCGTTCTCCATAGTGGCTGCACCAACTTACATTCCCACCAACAGTGTAGGAGGGTTCCCTTTTCTCTACACCCTTTGCAGTATTTTGCTATGGCCTTTCATTTTCCAGATAATAAAGCATTAAAATAACAAAACAGAAACAAACCAAAATAGAATATAAGCTTTGTAAAATTCCCCTTTTGCTACAGAGGAA
Source organism: Balaenoptera ricei (assembly GCF_028023285.1). NCBI lineage: Eukaryota > Metazoa > Chordata > Mammalia > Artiodactyla > Balaenopteridae > Balaenoptera > Balaenoptera ricei. The sequence goes on from NC_082640.1 coordinate 26,991,885, forward strand.
TTCTCCTAAAATGGTTTTATTCCTCTCACTGCCCTGGGCACCCAGGGTTCCCGTCCCTCAGGGACTCCGCCTGTGCTTGCTCTTAATGACTCTCTCTCCCTTCAGTGTATTTAGCTCACTTAGCCCTCTTTCAACAGTATGGCAACAACTCTCTCTCGTAAGAACCAGTTCACACGGGGAAATCAGGAAGGGTCTGTGCTCTGTCGATGGTGACACAGCACAGCCTTCTCCCCACCTATTCCAGGTGCCATAGTCTAGTCCAAAGGGAGCAACATGGATTTTTTAAATGGAATTATAACTATTAAGGCACTTTGTTTATGCTACTGAAATGCAATCATTTTAAAGAGAATGAGTTGGTACACATTTTTTTCTGTTGTTTTATTTTGTTTAATTACATATTAAAACCAGGCAGCATGAGGCACTGATAAAAGAAATATGCATTGGACGTGGGAGGGTTTCAAGCTTCCCTGTTTCGTCAGCCTGACCCTAACGTGAGGCACATCACTTCCCTCCTTGTTAGTTTACTAGGCTGTTAGGCGAAGGCCTGGAGAAGTATGAAATCCTGAAATAACAATTCAAAGAATATTTGAGAGCCTTGGTTGTCACCTAGTGCAGCTGAAACTGAGAAAAGCAGTCAGATCAGCAGATGATGAGACACCAGGCCATTTGCATGTGCTGGAGGTGGGCCGTGCTGCTTCCAGGGAGACCCATCAAAAGGTCCACTTCACTTATAGGAATGAGTGATGCACTGGTAATCCTGAAATACAAAGTACCCAACATTAAAGGAGAAAACCAACATGCAAATACAGGCACTTACATGTATTCAGTGTAAGTGTAACCTTCTTGGAAAAAGAAAAGTGAATACAAGCAAAATCACCTAGCACGCTTGAGAAATAGTTGAACCAGATGATGAAAATATTTTATCCTAAAATTGATAGGTTGATTGGTTCCTACATTCATGCTTTCAACAACGAGGAAGATTTTTTCACTGAAAAGAGGCAAGCTGATGAAAAAATATTAAGGACCACAACTTTAAACAGAGCCGACTGTCACAGCACGGTTAAGTCCCTCGTCAGGGAGGCCAGGAGGGAATCCTCAGGGCAGCTGCTTGGACTCCAGCAATCAGAACCAAGTACATTCTGGGACCGAATCACCCAGGCCTGCGTTCTCAGCATTTATGAAGAAAGCTGGTTCTGATCAACTGCCCAGCAGAGGCCCTGACTTCTTCAGCATCTCGTTCCCTGAAGGTACCTCTTATCTCATGCAAGCTCACTGCCTCAGGACCACACTGAACAATCGTAGAGAATAGGTGGATACTCAGTCAGAGCATTTGTTTACCCATATAGTCATCACCAGTGGTCATCTGACTTAGAGCTGTGTCCCGATGCACCCGTCAATGGTCTGTGCTGAGCAGTATGTCAACACGGGCATCTAAATAGAAACCCCATCCACAAATGATAGGAACCCAAATAGGATGATGATCAGAGCTGGCTGGAAATTTGTTCAGAAGAGGAATTCAGTTTAGAACAGTTTGTGTTGTTGTTGTTTCATCTAATACTTTTTAAGTATGTGTAGAGCGAAAATACAAACTATAAAATACATGGCGTTTTTTAAGTACTACAAAGAGAAGTCTGAAGATTAATTTAAACTAGAGTTTTAACATCTTGGAAGTATATGGAAAAAAAAAATTCCATTGAGGACAAAAGAGTAGTGATTTTTTAAAAGAATCCATAAGGCATTCATGGGAGACAATCAGGAAGACACTGAGCAGAGGGTCTGGGAAGATGCCACCTAAATATGTCCCTTTCCCTCCGTCACCAACACGACTTCCTGGAACTGCTGTCCCATGTCTAAGGCAGCAGTGGGCGGATCCCCGAATGCGATCTGGTAAGGCCGCAGCCTCTGTGGGAAGCCCTGCAGGGAAATTGGCATGGGCTCCATCCTCCATAGGCTGGGCAGTAATCCGGGTACCATTGACACTGGGGTCCTCAGTAGTCAAGAACTTAGAGCAGTGAGTCATGGGACGTGCCTAGTCGGCAGAGAAGTGGAGACCCCTGGGGAGGAGGTCACAGCAGCGGGCTGTACCTGAGCTTGTTCAGTCGTCCTGACCTCCTAAAGGTGAAGAAACAGCTGGAGGGGGCAGAGCCCTACCTGTTCCTGGATGGGAGAACCAGGAAGCAGATGAGTGGGAAGAGGCTCATCCAGGCATCTCAGGAGGTGGTTGCACTGGTGGCCATGGGGGGAGGAAGGATCTCGCCTGTCTCCAGTTCCAGCATCGCCACCATCTGTGGTGCAGAACACAAGCAGATGTGAGCGGCCATGAGCAAGCAAAGCAAAGTAGGACACACCCAAGAGGTCTGCACAGCCCGAGAAAGGGAAGGCAGTGACAAGACACATCCTCTCGGTGAACCAGAGCACAGATGATGGCTCCAGGGAAAGAGATCCAAGTGCTACGCAAAGAAGAGTCTCTGAAGCTACAATCTAAACTATCTTCTAGATGAGCTGGAAAAGAAGATGGTTACCATTGAGTACCATGTTAGAAACCTGGAAAACCAATTCTAGGAAATACCTCTAAGCACAGAACAAAATTGTAGAGCTAGAATCATGGACAGAATGTGAGAGACCAGGAGAGTAAACCTCAGAGAAGCCTGTGAGAAAAACAGGAGTTCTAGAAGGAAAAGAAGAAATTAATGGACTTGTGAAAAATTTCCCAGGTATGCCTTAGATAAGGAAAATAATAATATGAGTTGTAAGAAATAAAGAAGCAAATAGAGAAATAAATATGAGAAGAAAATAGAGAAATAAATATGAGAAGACATTGCAACATCCTAAATCTATTATTGAGCAAAAGGATTCTACATGATACTAGAGTAACATCTTGAGATAATATATGAGAAATATCTACCATCTTTCAAAACCAACAATGTTATGACTATGCAGTTATTTGGAAAATATATCAGCCTTACGCTCTACATGAAAGAATTCTTCGGGAAATGCTGACGCCAAATAGCAAATGCATTATAATAGCGAGCTCAGGGTGGGCAATAAATAGATAGTCTACAAATGGAAACAAAAATTAAAGTTAGAATGACAATCTGGGAAAATGTTAACTTTGGAATTTAAAGCACAAAGAAATAAAGAGGAACATTCTACTTTTCATATGTACCAAGCCATACAGGCCTAAGCAAATAAAGCAAAAACTAAACTGTTATTATAAATTGAGTGGGATATTTTAATCTGCTTCTTTGGGATTTGGACAGTTTTAAAAGACAAAAAAAATTCCATGAAATAATTAAATAAAAATAAAATGAATATGTGTGGTTTAATTGGTATATACCAAATATCACATTCCTTGAAAAGAGAATTTTTTATGCCCTTGTTCATGGAACATTTACAAAATAAGTCACTTTCTTAGCCCAAAAGAATGCCTAAGTACATTTTTTATTTTTTTATTTATTTTTTATTTTTTTTAATTTTTTTTTTCTTTCAGAATACAAACCTTCATCCTCTTTATTTTATTTTATTTTTAAAATTAATTAATTAATTAATTTTTGGCTGCGTTGGGTCTTCCTTTCTGTGCAAGGGCTTTCTCTAGTTGCGGCAAGTGGGGGCCACTCTTCATCGCGGTGCGCGGGCCTCTCACTATCGCGGCCTCTCTTGTTGCGGAGCACAGGCTCCTGACGCGCAGGCTCAGTAGCTGTGGCTCACGGGCCCAGTTGCTCCGCGGCATGTGGGATCTTCCCAGACCAGGGCTCGAACCCGCATCCCCTGCACTGGCAGGCGGACTCTTAACCACTGCGCCACCAGGGAAGCCCCATTTTTTATTTTTTTAAAATTTTATTTTATTTTTTAAAATTTTACTTATTTATTTATTTATTTTTAAATTAGTTATCCATTTTATACATATTAGTGTATATATGTCAATCCCAATCTCCCAATTCATCACACCACCACCACCCCCCCCGCCACTTTCCCCCCTTGGTGTCCATATGTTTGTTCTCTACATCTGTGTCTCAACTTCTGCCCTGCAAACTGGTTCATCTGTACCATTTTCCTAGGTTCCACATATATGCGTTAATATACGATATTTGTTTTTCTCTTTCTGACTTACTTCACTCTGTATGACAGTCTCTAGATCCATCCATGTCTCTACAAATGGCCCAATTTCGTTCCTTTTTATGGCTGAGTAATATTCCATTGTATATCTTCTTTATCCACATAAGACGTACCACATCTTCTTTATCCATTCATCTGTCAATGGGCCTTTAGGTTGCTTCCATGACCTGGCTACTGTAAATAGTGCTGCAATGAACATTGTGGTGCATGTGTCTTTTGGAATTATGGTTTTCTCTGGGTATATGCCCAGTAGTGAGATTGCTGCATCAGGTGGTAATTCTATTCTTAGTTTTTTAAGGAACCTCCATACTGTTCTCCATAGTGGCTGTATCAATTTACATTCCCACCAACAGTGCAAGAGGGTTCCCTTTTCTCCACACCCTCTCCAGCATTTGTTGTCTGTAGATTTTCTGATGATGCCCATTCTAACTGGTGATACCTCACTGTAGTTTTGATGTGCATTTCTCTAATAATTAGTTATGTTGAGCAGCTTTTCATGTGCTTCTTGACCATCTGTATGTCTTCTTTGGACAAATGTCTATTTAGGTCTTCTGCCCATTTTTTGATTGGGTCGTTTGTTTTTTAAATATTGAGCTGCATGAGCTGTTTATATATTTTGGAGATTAATCCTTTGTCCATTGATTCGTTTGCAAATATTTTCTCCCATTCTGAGGGTTGTCTTTTCATCTTGTTTGTAGTTTCCTTTGCTTTGCAAAAGCTTTTAAGTTTCTTTAGGTCCCATTTGTTTATTTTTGTTTTTATTTCCATTACTCTAGGAGGTGGATCAAAAAAGATCTTGCTGTGATTTATGTCAAAGTGTGTTCTTCCTATGTTTTCCTCTAAGAGTTTTATTTACATTTAGGTCTCTAATCCATTTTGAGTTTATTTTTGTGTATGATGTTAGGGAGTGTTCTAATTTCATTCTTTTACATGTAGCTGTCCAGTTTTCCCAGCACCACTTATTGAAGAGACTGTCTTTTCTCCATTGTATATTCTTGCCTCCTTTGTCATAGATTAGTTGACCATAGGTACGTGGGTTTATCTCTGGGCTTTCTATCCTGTTCCATTGATCTATATTTCTGTTTTTGTGCCAGTACCATATTGTCTTGATTACTGTAGCTTTGTAGTATAGTCTGAAGTCAGGGAGTCTGATTCCTCCAGCTCCGTTTTTTTTCCCTCAAGACTGCTTTGGCTATTTGGGGTCTTTTGTGTCTCCATACAATAAGTACATTTTTTAAAATAAAAGCTTTACTGGGTTCACTCTGTGAACATGAACTAATAAGATCAGAAATAATTAATAATATAAAGGGGCCAAAAATCAGAATCCCTTAGGAATTAAGAAGAACATTCCTAGACAGATAACTCTTGGATCAAAGAGAAAATCTAAAGGAAAATTACAACTATGTAAAAAGTTATGAAGAAGAATGTTCTTCATAGCTAAATCTGTGGGACAAAATGAAAGCAGTTCATAGAAGAGGGGAGAAAATTGACATGAAACATCATCATTATTTACAAAGAAATTTAAACAATAAAGAGAGTTGTGCCCATCCTAAGAATATATAAAATAATTTAAACAAAAAGCAAACAGGAAATGGAATTTCAGAACAAAAGCTAAAATTAATGAAAAATTTTAAAGGTAGCAGGAATTTAAAAATTCAAATCTAATTTAGGTCAGTTTATTTATATGAATGCCTCATGTGCTTGTTTAAAGGAAAAAGAGAGAAGGCAAAAAAATAGTTTTTCTAAGAGAGAGAACCAAGGAATAACTATAGATATAGAAGTGATTAAAGCAGTCATAAAAATATACGTGTATATGAAACTTTCTGACAAGACATTTGAAAATTTAGAGGAAATGGATGATTTCCCAGCAAAATATATATTGCCAAAATTCACCCAAGAAGATAGGAAGGGGAAACTTAAATACATCAGTTACCATAAGAAAGTTTAGAAAAAGACACTTAGAGATCTACCATTGAAAAAGGCACCAAGGACAGATGGAGTCCCAGCTGAGGTTTATGTAACATGAATTTATATAACCTTCAAGAGAGAGAGCTTTTCAAAGTTAAATTATTCCAGGCCTCAGAAAAAAGATGAAAGGCCTCCCAATTCACTTTACAAAGGCAACATAACTCTTTTAAAAATCCGATAAAGATAGAACAATTCAGGGACATTGTAGCTAGGTCTGATTTATGAAGATGGACCAAAAAATTATTAAAATATTAAAATTATATTCCTGCATTATTTTCCTAATTTATGAACAGTTTTTTCTGATGAGCATCTAACCTGTTTCATGACAGCAAACAAAATAAATGAACGAAATATACCTATGATGTTAGATGGTGGTAAGTGAAAATGGAGGAATATTAAACAGAGGATGTAGACAGAGAGGTTAGTTGGGAGGAATCAGCTATTTAGGGTGATCTATTTGGATTTGTCAGAGAAGGCACCTCTCAGGTTGCTAGTAAAGGCCAGACCAGGTATGTGGGCCTAGGAGATGGCTGGGGAGCCCGACTCTGGAGGAGGAATAAGCCAGGGCAAATCCTGAGGGGCAACATGAAGACATGGTGTCTGGACAAAAATAACCCCTGAGGAGGGTACGAAAGATGTGGTACCCTGTGTGTTCCAGTTATCTATGGCTGCATAACAAACCACCCCAAAACTTGGTGGCCTAAAATGTCAGCAACATTTATCTTACTTATGAAGCTGGAATCTCGGTAGTGTTCACAGGGACAGCTTGTCTCTACTCCACTCAGCATCTGCTTGAAGGCAGGAGATGGTAATCAACCAAAAGCTCAGCATTCAGGAAGACCTCAAACATTTGAGGCTGGCACGGCTGGGGCTCCTCAGGCGTCTTTCTCCTTCCCCACAAGTACTCTCTATAGGTTCTCTACAGTAATGGGGCATCACAGGCAGTAATGATGATGCCTTTTAAGAAGCCATTGGAAGGCGTTCAAGGCAGAGCTGGTGTTATCTGACCCCTCTTTCAGCAGTGCCACTCTGGCTGCTGCACTGGGGTTGAACTGAAAGGGACAGAGGTTGAGGTTGGAAACCAAGAAGGAAGCCTCTGCACTGATCCAGGCAAGAGTTCACAGCGCCTTAGACTGTGGTAGGAACAGTAAACATGATGAGACGCGATGTGACCATGGATGTATTTTTAAGATAGAATCAAAAGGATATTCTGATGGATTGAATTTGTGATGGGAGGAAGAATACGAAGAGATAAGGATGACTTCAAGGATTGTGGCTTGAGAAGCCTGCATTAAAAATAACCATAAAGTAAGCATAAAAGACTGTGAGATCAGCACATCTAGGTGATGGTGGGGAGAGGTCACAGCTAAGTTTTGAAGACTTCAAGTTTAAGATACCTACTAGACATCCAAATGGTATCAAACACAAGTTGGATACATGGGACCTGAGTTAGTGGGGAGAGTTCCTGGTTAGAAATGGAAGTTTGGGAGTCTTGAGCTATACTGGTGACTTAAAGCTGTGACATTGGATGAGATTTCCAAGACGGTTTAAATAGAGAAGGGGGAAGTCCGAGGAGGCATTCCAAAGTCGAGAGTTGTTTTAGTGGCGCCCTGGAGGTCAGAAACCTAATCAGAGGGAGACATGAAATGGAGAAAGGAAGTTCAGACAACTCAGAGGAGTTTCACTGTGAGGAACAGAGAAAATGAAGCAAAACTTGGACAGGAAAATAGAATAAAGAGAGATTTTTATTTGCTTAATGATCAGAGAGATAACAGCATGTTTACATATTGATGGGGAATATTAATTAATGAGAAGAAAGAGGGAGCATTCCTGGAGCAATGTCCCTGGACCAGTTGGAGGAGAGGGATCTAATACACATGGTAGAGGGGAGGTGGCTCGGGTTAAGAGTGACGGGAGAGGACGTGGATATGCTTGTAGGTGGTCAGTGTGAGTGCGTGTGTGTGTGTGTGTGTGTGTGTGTGTGTGTGTGGTGGGGCGAGTCCGTGAACATCCTCTTCAGACTGCTTCCCTCTCCTCAGAGAGACCGAAAGGGATGTCACCAACCAGGGTGAGAATGGAGGAGAAGGGCAGGAGCTTGAGGGGCGAGGAGAGTAGGAGTGGGAGAGCGACATGACCCTGCCAATATGGGATGACAGTGGGCATCTCTAAGAATTCACCTCAGGTGTGTTTATTCTTTTCCAGCCACATTCAGCTGGGTGGGTGTGGGCATGCAGCAGACAGAAAGATGAATCACTGCTCTGTCATGTAAGATCCATTATGCAAACATAAAAGAGAAAATTAATGTAAAGTGTTAAAAGATGTTTAATGAAACTCCTCTTTAGCCATTCCTCTTTAAAACTTTGTTTAAAAAAGGAGTATGTATGAAGTGCTTAAGTACAATAATAACTATTTCTACAAGACAATTGTAATTATTATTTTAAAGGGTAAAATGCAAAATTTATTTTAATTAAAGTTAGACACTAGATATGTATCCTTACTATTACAATTATAAATAAATATTGTCTTCAGGGATCTAGTCACTATAATTAAAGAATTTAATAAGTGGTGTGAAGTTTTCAAAAGATAAAAATACCTCCTTTTTTATGAGACGATTTTACAGCTAGAAAACCCAAAAGGCTCTTTCTAAACAATTGGAATTAATAGAAGAATTCAGTAAGGTGAATGGATATAAGATAAATATATAAAAGCCATTAGGGTTTTCTTAGTTTAATAATTAGAACTTAGAGGAAAATGAAAAAAGTATCTCATAATAATGAGAAAAGCATGAGATATTTATTAAGTATAAATTAGCAAAAAAATCTCATAATAATGAAAAAAGCATGAGATATTTATTAAGTAAAAATTATAGTATAAATTAGCAAGTATAAATTATTTATTAAGTATAAATTAGGTATTTATTAAGTATAAATTAGCAAGTAGATTTTTATTAAGTATAAATTAGCAGGATGTACATTAAGAGAAACAGAATATCTTCTTGAACAATATAACATACGAACAAATGGAAAGATATACAATATTCTGGAATGAGAGCTCTTTGATATATAAAATGTTAAATATTTCAAATGTAATACATGTTAATTATTACATCAAATTCCCTTTAAATTACATGACTAAAATTTTATGAGAAAATAAATGTCAAAAAATAGCCAAGAATAATTTTGAATTATGTAAACTAGGAGGCAAGTGATGTGACTTACTAGATATCAGAATGAAAAAACCTAGAAAGCCATTAAAATAAAATGAATATGTCATTAGCATAGAGATATTCAAATAGATAAATGAAAAACCCAAGAGGTTAATATATAATAAGGATAATATTTCTATTTAGTGAGAAAAGGATAGACTCTTTAGTAAATGGGGCTGGCAAAAATAGCTACATATCTGGAAAACAATAAAATGTGAACACTGTTTTGCCTCATATAAAAATGGTTTCCAAATGAGGAGATACTTGAAATAAAACAATGAGGTAACATGGTTTTGGAAGAACCTAAGTGAGTAGAGATAAATTCAGGAGGCCTGGGGAGCTCAGCATCCCCCTTTTCCCAGTTTATCAGTACATCAGGGCTCCTTGGGGCTCACAAGGGGCGAGCTCCCCTGGCTCCTGTGACACCAGGACTTAGCTGTTACCCATCCCCCTGCACATGTAAAGTGACAGGGGTCCTTAGACACCCTACCAACCCCAGCTCTGCAGGATGGCAGGGGGTGTGGTGCCCGCCCATTTCTTCTGTGAGCTACAGATTACAGAAGTAAACAACCCCTACTTTTCTGTGCTGCATCAACAAACTGTGTCTGTGCACTTTGGCAGGTATCATCTAAGGACTGGGCAGGCTCATTAAACAACTATTAGAATCTCAGAAGCTATAAAGTAAAGACGCACATATTCTATTTTACAGAAATAAAATACTCATGTGATAAAATGTATCATGAACAATGTAAATAGAACAACTATTATTTGGGGGGAAATTGCTAATAATATAAATCATACAAAGATGTGACAAATCCACCTGAAGGGGAAAAACAACCCAAAAGGAAAATGGGCAAATATTGTGAAGAAGCAATTCACAGAAGCGCAAATCTAAATGACCTGGGAATTTACGGCAATATGTGCAAACTTACCATCAGAGACATGCTGATTACGGTGACAATGATCTACCATCTATACTTGGTAGACAGGGTAAAGTAACCACTGCCGCCAGCAGAGATTCAGAAAGTGGACACCCTCATATATTGGCAGTTAAAATGTAAATTGTTACAGCTTTTTGAAAAAAGTCACAGTTCATGATAAGATCACATTTATAGATTCATGTAAGGCTGTGTGTGTGAAGAATTTTTAAAAGGAGAAGAAAAGATGAGGAAGGCTACAGCTTGATGAGTAACCAGGAGCCGAGTGGTCTAGACCCAGCACAGAAACACCTCGGATGATGGAGAGCCGCGTTCGGTTAGGTCACCTTTAGGAAGGAGGCAGAGAAGAGAGGAGATGCATACTTTCAAGAGAGAAATCCAAGTCGTACTATTCGTCATGAACTCACTTCTGCATAGGGTATAGAAAGCTGGAAAAATGCTGCTCTAAACGTAACAACAAAGAAAAAACCCACGATCTATAAAATGATACCTTTTCTTGAACCTACCAGAGATCTGAGATCGTAGGACGAACAGAGGCCATCCAAGGACAGAGAGCACAGGTGGGTGGCTTAGCCCGGCAGGAGGAGGCCAGGGCCAGGCACGTGGGGGAGAGGACCCTACATTCCAGCACGGTACTGAGTGTGGACGTGGGCTGGCTCAAAGCAGAGAACTGCCGGGGCCCCGGGCTCAGGGGGAGTTTGCAGGCACTGGCGGGCACGTCTCCATGGCCTCCTTGGGCGCTCATGAGAAAGATGGTGGGCGGGGGCGGGAAGGGCTCCTCCCTGGAGGGGAGTGGCCGCCACTGTGGGAAGGGCATGTCACACAGCTGCCGGCGGAGGAGTAGCAAGAGCTGTCAGCCAGCGCAGGTGCAGACCCACTGCGAGTGGAGGAAGGATACCCCGGAGGAGGGGCCAGAAATGGCCCCAGGCCAAGCCCTGCACCATTGAAGTCTCCTATACAGCAAGAGGGGCGGGGACTCCTCCCTAGCACGAGACCCCCCACAAATATGCGAGGCAGAGATTGGCTGCCCTGAGGGGATCACAGAGGACCACTGAGAAATTCCCACCTGTGAGACCCAGGCACACACAGGCCCACCCAAGACTGAGGCTGAACCAGGACCACAGAGGCCCGCCAGCCCCTGCACAGCCCCCCACTACCTGACCAGCAAACACTAACACACAAGCAGAGCAATCCACCACCAGACAGGGCCAGAGCTTGGAGAGGCCAGCCATGGCTCAGGCGCGCAGGTAAAGCTTCAAGCTGGGGGTGCAGCAGGACCATGGAAAGCTCCCTGTCCTCTGGTCCCACCCTCAGCTCAGGGGAATTCTGGAGGAATTCGGAGCTAGTGGTCAGAAGGAAACAGAACAACAACAGGACCCAAGCACAGCTCAACTCCTGAGACGGAGGGTAACTCATCCTCCCATCCCAACAGCCAGGCAGAAGGGGTGTGCCCGGCCTCAGTCTTCCTCTCCACACCTAATATCAAGCATTCAGTTAAAAGTAACGGGCAAAAAAAAAAGCAAGGAAGAAACACACATGCCGTTTTCAGGAGACAACATGGTGAACAGAACCAGACTCAAGAGGCCCAGACATTTTTACCCTCAGATAGGTATCTTTAAATAACAGTGATTAGTGTGTTAAAGGCTCTGGGGGAAAAGACATGAAGAGATGGTGCATTTCAGCAGAGACGGAAATTGTAAGAAAGAGTCACATATAATGCTGATCCAACAAACACAAATCCCAGGATAACACAGATGAAGAATGCACCTAACAGAGTCTTCAGTAGACTCAGTACCACCAAGGAGAGAACCAGTGGATTGAAGCAACAGGACAATGGACATCAGCCAAACTGAAATACAGAGAGAGCAACAGTGAAAATCCAGTTGGTATCATTTGATGATTGTTCCTCATCAATCAGCCTCTCTGGGCCACAGTGTCAGTCAGTGTCTCACTGGACATTTCTTCCCTTTCCCACCAATGCCCGAGCATAACTGCAGAAAACAAGAACTGACAGCCTTGAACAGGAACCCTGGAAGCATCAGCTTTAACCAAAAAAGGCTAGAAGACACTCAATATAGATCCTGCCTACTCATGTCTGCCAAGGCGAGGAACAAAGCATACAATTTTCTGGCGCCCACACAGAAAAAGCGAGGGGGCATTTACATGAATATATTATATTTTATACTCATCACTTACATTCTTAACCACACGCAGATTCTACTTTCCAAACGTCCCTCACCAGTACTCAGACCCTTTCCAGCTCTGGCCTTAGGCAATGTAAGCCTCCGTTTTGTTAACTACAGTAAGGAAATTACAATAAATATCTTCATAAGACAATGTATGTAAAGAACCTAAACAATGCTCGGAACTGAACTGGCACCTAATAAATGGACACTCTTGCTCTAGCTTTAATTGAAGTTATTTTTATTATGCATTCATATTCTCAAACAGCTAAGGGTGCCTCAACATCACAAACTGTATGCAAGTTACAAAGTCTCTTTCCCTGGAGAGCAAGATAAACACCCATCTGTCTGACCTGGTGCAGGTGAACTGTCGCACCGGCAGGAAGACAGAACAAATCATGTCCGGGTGGCTCTCAGCCCTCCAGCCCTTGGATTATTCCCACTAAGCATATTCAACCCTCTAAAAGCCTCCTCTGTATTCACTCCCATAAGACAGTTTGTAAGAGGAAGTGGAAACCTCCAAATATATTGTTCATAAGTAAATCATGCTAATATATACAGATATATTGGGGAAAGTATATACTGGTCCACTTAATTATAGTAATGATACTATCCTGTTAAGCTTCTGTGAAGACAGAATAAATAAAATATTTGAATAACTTCACCAAATAAATTTAAAAAAAAGAATTACCCAGCTCAACCTGAATCTAAGACATGTAATATGAGAGTTCTCATCTGATTCCCTCTTGTTCTTTGTCCTTGTTGTACATTAAATAAATATTGTGTTTAAAAATGATCTGGGGGCTTCCCTGGTGGCGCAGTGGTTGAGAATCTGCCTGCCAATGCAGGGGACACGGGTTCGAGCCCTGGTCTGGGAAGATCCCACATGCCGCGAGCAAGTAGGCCCGTGAGCCACAATTACTGAGCCTGCGCGTCTGGAGCCTGTGCTCCGCAACAAGAGAGGCCGCGATAGTGAGAGGCCCACGCACTGCGATGAAGAGTGGCCCCCACTTGCCACAACTAGAGAAAGCCCTAGCACAGAAACGAAGACCCAACACGGCCATAAATAAATTAATTAATTAAAAAAAAAAATAACGATCTGGGGCAAATGGCAGTGTGTTAATGGTTGGACATACCAGAGCAAGTTATGTAAATATGAAAGTAATAATTAATTTCAACTGCAGAAGAGCAGATTAATCACTTGTGCAAACTGAAATTTGCAGGTAATTTGTCAATGTTTATGTCAGGAAAGCTCTATAGAGTAGCTTTAATCCACACATCTGCATTAAAAATTTTTAATGATATTTCAGATGATATTAATCAAATATGAGAGAATAGAATTTGGGCTCATACAGCAGTTTTCATAGCTGAGATGGCTCCAAGCGCTTGGCAAATTAATGACCAAGGTGTGCTACGACTGGTAAATATAGTAAGGTCACGGGCCTGTGGTAGCTCACAGCCAACCTGAGATCTTAGAGCTCATTTTACTACTGCAATGCAGTCTCTTAAGGTCAGCATCTTTAACAGCCATAGAAGAAACAAAGGAAGTCCTATAACACATCATTATGAAAAAGAGCTATGACAGCACAGAAACATTCAGACTGGTCTATCTAATCAGCACAGAACCCTCGCTGCATCCCTCCAGAGTGACGGGGAATGTATTGCTTAGGGATGGAGATCGCCAAGCTCTTTCTCTTCTTTCTTGTTCATAACATCCAACTCAGTTGGTTTCTCATGGCATTGTCATTTCTTTATTTAGACAATAATTCTAGAATTTTAATTACCCTTGAACACAAGCAAATAATTTTAGTGAAATTTACTATAGTACAGCTCACATACTGAAAAGTGTACAAGTCGTAAAAATGTGCACAATTGAAGTGCACTAGGTGAAGAATTCTGACAAAGCAAATGCAGCTGTGTCACCCCCACCCAGAGCAGGAAATAAAATACTACTGTCACCCCAGACCGTTCCCATGCCTCCCAGCCCCTTGCCTCTCCCAAAGGCATCCGCTATCCTGACTTTAACACTTGAGATGAGCCTTTGCATTTTAAAACTTTTAGGGAGTTATCCCAATGTTTGAATAGACCACAATCCACTTATCCCTCCTACCCTTTAGATGAGTTGGTTGGTTGGCCCTTTGAGTTGTCATGAAGAGTTTCAATGTAAAGATTCTTGGACATATCTTTGGGTGAACGTTTGTCCTCAGTTTGGTGGGATATGTTCCTAGGAGTAGAATTGCTGGTGACACTGCGTGTGTATGTCCCGTTTTAGAACATTGTGCACGTGGATATTTCCTTCCACTGGCAGTGGCTGAGAGTTCTAGCTGGTCCCGCGCTCCCCCTGACTCCCATTGCTAGCCAACCTGTGTTTCAACCACGCCAGTTGGTCGGTGACTAGTGGGATCTCATTGACTGTAAGTTGCATTTCCCTATGATTAATGAGGTGGACACTTTTTCATGTATTTATTGGCTGTTTGTATAGCCTCTTTTGTGAAGTGGCTGTTCAGTTCTCTGGAGTGTATTTCCATGGGATTGTCTGTCTTTTATTGATTTGTAGAACTTCTTTATATATTCTGGACATAAATCCTTGGTGCCGTTTGAATTGCAAATATCTTCTCCCAGTCTGTGGCTTGGTCTTTTCGCTCTGCTAATGGCATCTTTTGATGAAAGTTCGTAATTATAATAAAGGCCAGTTTATAAATTTTTCCTTTATACTCAGTGTTTTGGTCTTCTTTTTAAGAACTCTTTACTCACCCCAAGGTCATGAAGATATCCTCATATTTTCTTTTAGAGGTTTTGTTGTTTTCCTTTCATATTTAGATCTGTAACCCATCTGGAATTCATTTTTATGAATGATATGAAATATAGTCAAAATGGGTTTTATTTCAGGGAAGTAATAGTGAATAAACCACAGTGCCTGACTTCAGAGACCCTGCTTTCTAATGAGGGAAGTGGGCAATTGAGCAATTAATTACAATATAGTCGATATTTCTAAGTGATACTATAATGAGAAAAGGAAATGGTTGTGTTAAAACTGTGATTTGAGTAAAACACCTTACTTGGTCTGACTGGTAATGAGAGGCAGGTTTCCTGGGATAAGTAATGTAGACATTTTAGAGAAACGAGAGCAGTATCATTCTGCATCATCATCAACAAGGCTACCCTGCCTTCCCCCGAGGGGGTGAATCCAGGGCATGGGTATCCTGAAACAGTAGAATGAGGGTGTTTCAGCAGAAATGGTGCCCGAGCAAGATGGCGCCACAGCCCTGAGCAGGAGGGGGGCCACTGCCCCCAGCAAGTGGCCTGGGAAATTTAGGGCCGTGGCAGTGTTGTCTTTTATGGGCTATGATGTAATCTCCTTCAGTTATTCTTAAGGCATCAAGTAGATGCTTTTATACTCAGTGAACTGGTTGGTTTGTTTGTCCAAGTTTTCTTCACCTTCGTGGTCTCTATCCTCCATAGTGCTTTCTTCTGTTTGTTTTGACCACTCTATTTCTTGTTAAGAGGATATACACAATGTCTAGTGATCCCTGACTGTCTAAACCCTCCATCCCTTTGCTCCTCCCATGTTTTGAGATACTCACTTGGGAAAACCACAACCACAACCATGGTGGAAACAACCCCCCCTGCGGCTGTGACACCGAGGAAAACACACAACCAGGCTGAGTGGTGTCATCTTTAACCTACGATCACAAACACAGTGCACCCTGAGGGCTGCCGGGCCATCATGGTAATAATGTTATAATAATATACTGCATTTCCTTCATCCATCCTCCTGCCATCCATCTGGGCTTACACCTACACCTCCCCCTCTACTCCATCTTCACCATTTCCCAGGCCCCATTCTTAGTCTCCGCTGATGGTTGTGTTTTCTCTTTGACTGAGGAAATGGAAGGAATCTGAAGAGGACCCCACACCATCATAACTACCCACCCGGCACCACCCGTGGCCACGCACTCTGGTCCCCATCCATCCATTATTACAGACAAGTGACCTGTGCTCCTGGGCTAAGCCAGTCAGCCCACCTGTTCACCTGCTCTCATCCCCTCTTGCCCCTCCAAGGATATGGCTCCAAGGATTCTTGATTTTCTCCTCCACATCACTGTACTTTCTCTCTCTGCTTAGTCATTCCCAGCAGCATGCAAACAAGCCATTATTTATTCCATCTTGAAAACATAGGTCCGCTTTTCCTACCACCCTCTGACTAGCGTCTCCCTTGCAGAAGAATTCCTGAAAAGGATCGCCTATGCTTTTCATGTCCTTTCCTTCTCCAACCAGGCTTTCCCTAGCACACCCCCACTCTCCTCCAGAAGGGTCTTGTCCAGGGCACCACCATCTCCTCACTGTGGAATACAATGGCCTTTCTTGGTCCTCATCTGAAGAGTTGCTTACCCCTTCTTACCTAAAACCCTTCTCTCTCTAGCTTCTAGGGCACCACCCAGTTCTGGCACGTTTTCCCCAAACTATTGATCTCATCTTCTCCGTCTTCCTTGCTTGTTCTTGCTTTCCTTTCCAGTCCCTTGAGTGCTGAGGCCTCGAGGCATGGACCTTCTCCCTCTGCCCTTTCCATCTACACTCACCCTTCAAGATCTCACCTGCGTTCGTGCTTTAAAGAACGTCCACACACCAGTGACACATTTCATCTCCAGCTTAGACCTCTTTCTTGGACCTGGACTCCAGCTCTCTGGGTGACTTTTGCACCTGGATTGCTAACAGACACTCAGTGTATCTAAAGCTGAACTCTCCACTGTCCCTTCTACCTGCCCTTTCTGTAGCCCTTGCCACACACACTCCATTGATCAAAACTCTGTTCTTTTCTTCCCATAATAACGTTGAAAACCGAGGTGTCTCTCTTATCTCCTTTTTCTCACTTTTGTGTAATCCAAACCATTGGAAACCTCTGTTGTCTTTTCCTTCAAGGTAAATTCAGAATCTGAACACTTCTTATGTTCTGGAAGTCTTTGCTCCTGTCCAGGATCCCACCGCCTCCCCAGGGAACGTACTGTGTGGTCTCCCAGCCTCCACCCTTGTCCCATTCTCCATCTCAACAAGTAACCGATTGCTCCCTAAACCGGAAGTCAGGTCCTGGGGTCCCATCCTCCAACCTTCTGATGACTTGTGCTTCACTCTGAGTCAAAGCCCAGGAGGAGCTGACCGACTGCCTTCATTTCTCAGGCTTCCTCTCATACTCCCCCTCCTTCCCTCGCTCTGGTCCCACCCCTCACTCTTCCCAGATCTTCCTCCTGCTGGTCTCAGCCATCCTTCCGTATCAGAGCCAAACTCTCTTCCCTCAGCCCAGGACGCTTCTTCCCTAGAGTGCCAGGCTCACTCCTTCACCCTGTTGGAGATTTTGCAAAAACGTGTCTCCTCAAGTATGAGATCTACCATGAACAGTTTATTCAAAATTGCTACCCAATCCCCTGATAGCCAGCATTCCAGAAATCCCTTACCTGGATATGTTTTGTCTTAGGTCTTATTACCTTCTAGCAGATCATAAAATTTACATGTCAGTTATGTTTATAGCTAATTGTATAGAATATATGCTCCATGAGGGTAGAGATTTTTGTCTATTTTTTTTTACTAGTTTTTTTTTTTTCCACGAGTTTCTAGAATAAAGACCAGACCAGTAGCTGCTCAGTAATATTTGTTGAATGAACACATATTCTGGGCAGGTCATCTGGGGCATAGAGAAGAGGGTTCGAATTGTATCATCATAGAGACTGTTCTATTGTCCACATGATTTAAGGAGAATCAGAAATTTTATTGAAGAGAAAAAGTAATGCCAGAATCCAATATATATTACTACACCAAACCATACGTACATACATGCACAAACACTCATACACACAAACATGGGTAATTTTTATCCAAGGTAAAAAATTCCCAAGTTTAAAAGTATCTCTAAGGATTGGATATAGTGATAGAAAACTTAGATTGATCCTACCTAATGACAAAAGAAAGCTTTTAGCTTTTAGAGAATACATGACCCTTGAAGAATTAGGATATATTCTGCCTGCAAATGCTTCCTATTTCCTTGACAAAGTAAGAATCATTATATCTTCCACAGGGTTATCAAAACCATTTGGGCTCAGAATCAATCACATATGATATTTTGAAACCTTTCCAAATTGTGCCCACACGCCAAATTTAAAACATGTAAACTACTGAATAGCTTTGTGAGCAAGCATCTTTGCAGTCATTGTGTAGTTTCTGAATTTTTCAGCAGTGGGTTATTTCTCCTGACCATCTGGTACCTTAGTCCTTGTTTGTTCACAATGTTTTCATTGTGAGGTTGAAAAAAAAGTATATGTCTTTTCAGTCCAGTTATTAAACTCCTTGAAGGAGGGATACAGAACACTCATCTTTGTGTTCTTGCATTTCTAGAGTCTATAATAGATGATTAATAAATGTCTGTGTCTTAATTATTATTTGAAAACACTGAACTCACTTCTATCCACCAGGACCCCAATTTAGCTTATTGTGTAACTAATATTCAGCTAAGGCTGGTCCACAGATGAGCTGTGATCACTTCTGGTTGATATCCAAACTCGTTCTCTGGAAAACCTCCTTGCAAGTGGCCCTAAAGGAGCCTATGTAGTCACATGCCACGTGCTATCGTCAATTTGCCCCACCCACAGGCCAATAATGTGACAAGTCAGGCAAAAGAAGCAAGGTACAAATTGTGGGAAAATACCTAAACATGACAGGATCCTTCCCTGGAAGGGAAAAAGAGAGCAGAGCAAGCAGTTTTATTAAGGCCAAAATGAAAAGGTCCTGGAATTTTAAAAGCAGGAAACTAGATGACGATTTTTTTCCTTTCACCTTTGAACATAAAATGGGCTAATGTGTTGAAGACAGTACTAGGTTATTAATGTTACCATGAAATGGAAGTGGAGGGACATTCATCATCATAGGTTAGTGTGTGTCTGTTTCTGTGTGTGGCTGTATTTGTGTGTCTGTCTATGTGTGTCTATGTGTTTATGTATGTCTGTGTTGCTCTGTGCATATGTGTGTGTCTGTTTCTGTGTGTGTGCATATGTGTCTGTGTGTTGCTGTGTTTGTCTCTATGTGTCTGTTTCTATGTTGCTGTGTTTATGCTTGTCTATCTATGTGTGTCTACGTGTGTGTATGTATGTCTGTGTTGCTGTGTTTCTGCATGTGTGTGTGTCTGTTGCTGTGTTGCTGTGTTTGTGCCTATGTGTGTCTGTGTTTCTGTGTGTTGCTGTGTTTGTGTGTGTCTATGTGTGTCTGTGTTTGTGTATGTCTGTCTATGTGTGTCTGTTGCTGTGTTGCTGTGTTTGTGCCTATGTGTGTCTGTGTTTCTGTGTGTTGCTGTGTTTGTGTGTGTCTATGTGTGTCTGTGTTTGTGTATGTCTGTCTATGTGTGTCTGTGTGTCTATGTTTGTGTGTCTTAGTTCAGTGAAGGTCTTTTTATTTTGTTAAGATGCAGATACTTCACTTTTCCTTTCACAATATCTGCAAATTTTAACTGACATCTAATTTCATTGTTGAAAGTGAAACTGTTCTACTAATATCTGATGCTTGGTGTTAACTACTCTCATTCCTGGAATTATTTAAAATTCCATTGAAGGTACAAACTTGAACTGAGATTTTTTTTGAGGAACTCAAGCACGCAGAATTGAGATCTGAAATCTGCTGTTGTGTGCAGATATAACCTAAGATAGGAAGTTAGGGTTTGGGTTGCTTTAGTGGAAGGGAAATGATTCATATCAATGCTGGTATGTATTAGGTGTCCTAAATTTAGCTTTCCTGTTGGTTTAAAGCCTAATATTGATATGGTTATATGAAACTTATACTAAACTGCAATTTTCTTGTTCCCTTTTCCTATCTGTCACTGAATTACCACACTTTCATTAAGTACCTGTTAAGACATATTTTGTACATAAAGTAAAATCTGAGTTGACTTCATAGAGCATGCTCATTCGGAAAATGTTGCACCATCAACTAAGTAAGAACAAAGAGTCTCAAAACCATCAGATCTGGAGACAACACACAAAGAATGCTGGAATGATATTACGAATGAACCCATGTCCTTTGGCCCTCCAGGAAAACAGATATATATTTACAACAAAAGGTGTTTCAGAAATAAAAATACTTTTGTACTCTGCATCTCTTTACTTATTGTCATATGCTACAAAATCATAAGGCAACTTAATACTGCCTAAAAATAAATCTCAGGGTAAAAACCATAACTAAGTATTCTTACTGGAAACTGAGGAAAGAAAGCTGAAATGTTCCACGTATGTATATACGTAGAGAGAGAGCATTTTAAAATTCTTTATCGATTTGCACTAAATATCCATGAATTCTTCCTGACATGTATCCTGAGGTCCCTTCACAAGAGTGCATCTGAGAAACAAAGATTAAGAAAATAATAGACCCTGCATATCAGGCTGCTTTGCTGCTGGGTGGGGTACTTAGATGACCCAAAGATCACCACAGGAACCTCCCCTCGGACTCTGTGGGACGGTGTTTGACATGCAAGTGGGCTCTGGCTTTTAGGCACCTTCGTGATGGTAGTTGCTTTACAAAATGCAATCGCCTGCAATTTTCATCTGAGAGCAAAAGATTGTACATTTAGTTTAAGAAGCAAAATTATTACTTGGAAAATTGGAAAACATTATTTCTGGGTGTGTCTGGGAGGGTATTTCTGGGAGGATTAGCATTTGAATCCATAGGCTGAGGAAAGGAGATGGCCCTTCGCAATGTGGTAGGTGTCATCCAAAACTGAGGGCCCCAATGGAACAAAAAGGCAGAGGATGGGCGAATTTTCTTTCTGCTGGAGCTGAGACATCCATCTCTTCCTGCCCCGGACATCAGAGCTCCAGGTTCTCAGGACGTAGGCCTCAGGCTGGGAGTTATACCGTTGCCTCCCTGGTTTCCAGACCTTCTGACTTGGACTGAGTTACACTCCTGGCTTTCCCAGTTCTCCAGCTTGCAGATGGTGGATACTGGGACTTCTTGCCCTCCAAAACCATGTGAGATAATTCCCATAATAAAGCTCCTCTTATATCTCTCTATATCATACTAGTCTGTTTCCCTGGAGAGCCTTGACTCATACATTCAGACTGTTGGCAGAATTCCTTTCTTTCTGGCTGTATGACTGGGGGGCCCCTGGCTTCTAACTTGCTGTCAGGTAGAGGCTGCCCTCAAGTCCTAGAGGCGACGGCCTGTGGTATCCTGACATGTGGTAGCTCCTTTCTCCAAGGCCGGCAGGATGGTCTTTCTCCAGTCCATGACCGAATCCTGTAGAATAAGGCACCTCACCATCTTGGCCACATAACATAACCTAATCGAGAGAGTGACATTCATCATCTGTGCTGTTCTCTCTTGGTTAGAGACGCGTCACAGGTCCTACCCACACACAGGGGACAGAATTCCACACGGCATGACTCACTGAGGTCACCTAGCAGTTTGCTACTCAATGTCCAAGAGCACTGGATAAATTACAAGGGGTTGTGAGCCCCACACCACAGAGCTACAATTGAATTTTGCCTTTAGATCATTTTGAAGTCAAAGCACCAAAATACATGTTTTAAGTTTTCCATTCAGATTCTACAATATTTACTTTCTGATTCATAATCCAACTACTTCCTTATTGGATTATTATCATCTCATTATAACCCACAAGTTTGACAACGCTCCCCCTTGTACTTTCTTTCCTTTGTGAAGAAAACTGTTCCAAAAATAACAATAAACACAGGGAGTTCACCGAAGTGGTGGTAGTACTTTGGGTTACTGGTTTGTTTCCCCTTATTACGCATGGGAAGAATTTTACTTCTATGGTGGACAACTTTAGGGAAAGCGTCTCCATCAGTGGAAACAAACTCACCTTTGATGACCTTCATTCAGTGGCATGTGGCTGTGGATTTACCCTGGAGCAGAAATTTGTGATTCAAAGCAGTAAACCCACACTTGTGTTCCTCAAGGTATTAGTGGTGCACATTGGATGAAGGGGGTTGGAGGTTGGGGATGGGAAATGTATCCAAATCAAAAAAGAATTGTGAAAATGAATTTTAGGAAAACCTGAACAAAACAACAATAAGATTCTGTTACACTACACACCTGTTAGAATGGCCAAAATCTGGGACACTGACAACAGCAAATGCTGCTGAGGATGTGGAGCAACAGGAACTGTCATTCCTGGCTGGTGGGGATGCAACATGGTGCAACCACTTTGCAAGGAGGTTTGGCGGTTTCTTGCAAAACTAAACATACTCTTACCATACGATCCAGGAATCTTGCTCCTTGGTATTTACCCAAAGGAGATGAAAACTTATGTCCACACAAAAATCTGCACATGTATCTTATAGCAGCTTTATTCATGATTGCCAAACTTGGAAAAGCAACCAAGTTGTCCTTCAGTTGGCGATGGATTAGTAAACTGTGGTGCATCCAGACAATAGAATATTATTCTGAGCTAAAAAGAAATGAGCTGTCAAGCCATGGAGAGACACAGCAGAAACTTAAATTCATATTCCTAAGTGAAAGAAGCCCATCTGAAAATGCTACATACTGTATGATTCCAAGTCTATGACATTCTGGAAAAGGCACGACTATGGAGACAGTAAGAGATTCAGTGGTTACCAGGGGCTGTGGGGAAGAGGGGAAAAATAGAGCACAGAGGATTTTCAGGGCAGAGAAACTACTCTGTATGACACTATAATGGTGAATACATGTCATTATACATTTGTCCAAACCCAGAGAATGTATACCTAGATTGAACCCTAATGTCTACTGTGGACCTTGGGTGAGGATGACGTGTCCATGCAGGGTCATCAGTTGTAACAAATGTACTATCTGGTGGGGATGTTGATAATGGGGGAGGGTATGCATGTTTGGGGTAACGGGGTAAATAGGAAGCCTGTCTGTCTTCCCCTCAATTTTGTTGTAAACAAAATTGCTCTAAAAATATTAAGTGTTCTAATAAAAAAAATTTTTTTAAGTCAAGCAGATGTCTTTCTGTCGGTGCTGGTGTACTTTATGAAATCTTCAAAGACGTGACTACAGCTCTCCATAGCGATATAAGTTTTTTGAACAAAACAATCATGTGACACACCTATTAATTCTCCATGGGAGAATCTTCTATTGTTATGTATTTTATTTATCAAAATCCCTAAATTGGAAAGTGGTAGTAAATATTAACCAGGTGTCCACCTCTGGTGACACTCAGGATCTGTTTACAGGTATTGATGTGTCAGACTTTGCAGTGACCCAATGGTAGCAAAATGGTCCAACCGGTTGGCAGCCCCCTTGCCTGCTTTGTTGAACCAGGAAGCTGAAGTTCTTTCCTCTAAAATTAATAGCTTCTTTATTTGCATAACGACCTCCTTTGGTTCAGCTTGCAGAGGCAATTAATTACATTAGAATACCTCAAATATAGGGTTTATTCATTGGGCTAATAATCCTCTGATAGGAACCATGAATTTCCCCTCTGTTGTCTTTTGCTAATGACCATGGTTTGTAAACTGTGGAATCCAGTGTATGCGGTGTGTGTATGTGGAGATTTTAGAAGACAGAATACCATGTAAATACTGACTTAGGTACCAAAATATCATAACATACATATTTAAAAGTGGATTCTTTGGCTTGGAGCAGGATCATCTGCATTAGGAAAAACCCAGCTTGTCAACAAACTCCAAATAAGAATGGGCTTAGAAAAAGGTAGAAGTTTATCCTTTCTCACTTATTTAAATCCAGAAGCAAAGGGCCCAGAGCTGCGACGGCCATCCTGCTCCTCCCTCCAGCTTCCTCTTTACCTTTCCCAGGTGTGGGCTAAATCCTCACGGTTCAAAGTGATGCGCTGTGCACTCCAGGAGGGCAGCAGGAAGCAGAGGAGGAGGGCAAAATGTTCACTCCCATTGCCTCTTACGCTAACTAAGCCTAACTTCCAGGTCATGCATAACTGTTCTGTGGCTGCATAAAAATGACCACAAATGTAACAGTTAAAACAGCACCCACTTCTCATCAATAGTTCAGTTCAAGCTAGAAGTCTGGCCTGGCTTAGCTGGTCTCATGCTTAGGGTTTCACAAAGCTGAAATCAAGAGGCCGGGCAGGCTGTGTTCTCACTTAGAGCTCAGCGTCCTTTTCTAAGCCCATTCAGGTTGCTGGCACAATTCAGCTTTTTGCAGTTGTAGGGCCAAGGTCCTCATCTCCTTGCTGGCTGTCAGCTGGTGGCGGTTCTTAGCTCTGGAGCCCCCAAGTCCCGTCCCAGGTGTCCCTCTCCGTCTTCACAACCAGGCATGGAGAATTTCCCTTGCAGTCTCTTCTGCTGCAAATGTTTATTACGAGGGGCCCAGTTCCTTTCAAGGCTTCACTAGATTATGTGTGGTTCCCCAGGATAACCCCCCTCTTTTAAAATCAAGGTGTGTATAACCTAACCTAATCACGGGAGAGCTAGCCCATCATTTTCACAATCCTGGGGATTATATGGGGCTTGGATCAGCAGGGAGGAGTCTTGGGGCAGCTTAGAATTCTGCCTACCCCAGTAGTCCAGGAAATATGGTCTTCATTCTGGGTGGCTTAAAACCTGGGACCCAGACTTTTTTGAAGAGCCAGCAGCCTCTGCCAGAGAGATTATTCCTGTGCATGGTTTCATTCATCATTAGTGCTTGAAAGGAATGACAGCAGTCTCTGCTGTTCTCCGTGAAAAATTTGATTAAAACAGAGAAGAGGCCAAGAAACACGGTCTTCCACTAATCACTGAGTTGTCTTTTCCAGAACCAGTGAGGTTTCAGATGACTCTTTGACTAGCCCACAACTTTGCAGGCATCTTATAATTTGAAATGTTCCATTCTTTGGTTCCTGCTTCTGAAATGTGTCACTGTCTCCATTCTCTCATGCTGTATTTTCACGTAAGGGAGCATTCTTCTCTACTATACCAATTGTAATTCAGGGGAAACGTACAGGTTTAATACACGTTAGGGAAATAGTCTGAAATAGTTATCTCTTTCTGAGAGAATGGAGTCATGTTTCCCATAGAAGATTGTAAACTGCATTGTCCAAAGACGGCAACAGCACTACCTCCTGTCCCATATGTTCTTGTGTCCTGTGAATTCAACTCCGCTCCCATTTGGAGGTGAAGCCTATTCCCCGCCACCTGCCTTGAATTTGGATGGAACTGAGTTAACTGAGTGATACAGTAGCTTCTAGGGCAGAAAAGGCCACGCCACCCTGCCTGTGTCTCTCGGGACCCTGCCCTCTGCAGTGCTGGTCACCACCTGAGATGTCCTGCTGTACGAGGCCGCCATGTTGTGAGGAAGACCAGGCTGCTTGGGAGGAGGCTGTGAGGCTGCAGAAGGGACAGGTTCCCAGCCTGCCCCCGGGCTCCTCCTCCCTGTGGTCCAGCACCCGCTGCCCTGGGACTGCCAATATGTGAGGACTCGTGCCAGACAAGCCCTTCCCAGACTGCTGCGAGCCCCTACCTCGTGGGGGGAGAGGGGGCGGGGCGGGGGGTGTTACCAGGAGGAGCTAATTGGAACATTCCTCTGGTCAGAACTGACAAACTGATTTGTCTAGAAGTAACATAGAAGCCTGTCTGCTCTGAGGATTTTCAAGACAAAATACAGATGCATTTGCTGTTTCAGTCAAAGACATGCTGGGGATTTGAACATCTACACACTCTCACAGTGCAAGAGAAGACACAAAAAATATAACCATCATTTTTCATTCACATTTAACAGTATCAACTCTGAGTCATAATGTAAGGTGAGAAGATCACTGCTACAATGTTATGTATAAGTATAAAGAGTTGTGAAAAACAGGGTAATGATCATCTAAAATTTTAATATGTAGTAAATAAAATAAATAAAATTTTAATAGATGTATGCTTTCAGGAATTTTTGAGACATACTTATATTCATTTATTTCTTCTAGTTTATTAGTCCTCCAGGAGTTTTGGAGTCATAAGCAATTCACATTTATTTGCAGAGTAATACACTCAGCCTCTTATTCCTTGATAAATGTATCTTTTAAAAATTTTTTAAGGAGGTGGAATTTTTGCTATTAATCCCTTCCAAGTGGTAATCAGAGAAAATGGAGTTTTCCTGAGTATTGATAAAGTATACTAACATAAGTGTTAATGTGAACAAACCAAAGTGTCCTCGTATGTATGGATAGGCTTTCTCAGGAAAGTTTGATGAGCTTGGGATTCCATTCTTAGATAACAATGTCAAAGGGTCCTCTCCGTATGATGAATAGGATTTTGTCTAAAATGAGTTATTAACAAGATGAAAGATACTGTACTTAAAGTCTATTTTTAGCTGCCTTTGTCTGAAACGACCTTAAACATATGATTCATGACAAAATGTAATCCCTTTTCAAATATCTCATGTGCTCACTTCATGCATTTTAAGCCCAGGGGCACTTCTAGCCTGGAGCCCTCTCCACCAGGAAATGGAGCGTCAGCTGGATTCCACATACATTTCTTTTCAAAGTTCCCATACTAATGCAAACATTTACTTCCTTTTTGATTCATCGCCATTAAGGTTATGGGAAATTGAGTTCAGCAGCCAAGTTAAATGCAGATGGAAAGGAAGAGAGAGGGAGAAAGGGAGTGACTGAAGCCCTGATCTCTGCAGGAAAGGAGGTCCAAGTGACCACTTAAGGCAGAGCACTGGAGAATAATTTGATGCCATTTTTAACGTTAATCCTTTGCTTCTGTAACTCTCCAGAATAGATGAAAATACTCCATACAGTATTTACTCCAGTCCTTGCAAATTTACTTCTCAATAATTTTTATTCCTATTTCACCATAGGGAAAAATCATTCTATTAGAGTAATCGAGTGACTACAAAAATAAAGATGATTAAATAAAATTTCTGGAATTGAGTGTTTTTTAAACATTTTTTTATTATTTCCAACATATGAAGATATAAAGACAGTAATTTTTTTTTGAAAATCCCTTATAGAGTGTTATATATATAAATTATTGTAATCTGTTTAATTGTTAATTAGTATCAATGATGCCTTTAAGGTATTAAAAAGAAGATCTTTTGAAATTCCACTCCTGGGTATATATCCAAAAAAAACCCAAAAACATTAATTCAAAAAGATACATGCACCCCAATATTCACAGCAGCACTATTTACAATAGCCAGGACAGGGAAGCAACCTAAGTGTCCATCAACAGATGAATGGTTAAAGAAGATGTGGTACATATATACAATGGAATATTACTCAGCCATAGAAAGGAACAAAATTGGATCATTTGTAGAGATGTGGATGGACCTAGAGACTGTCATACAGAGTGAAGTAAGTCAGAAAGAGAAAAACAAGTGTCGTGTATTAATGCATATATGTGGAATCTGAAAAAAGTTGGTATAGATGATCTTATTTACAAAGCAGAAATGCAGACACAGACGTAGAGAACCAAGGGGGAAAGGGGGGCTGGGATGAATTGGGAGATTGGGATTAACATATATATGCTATTGATACTATGTATAAGATAGATAACTAATGAGAACCTACATTATAGCACAGGGAACTCTACTCAATGCTCTGTGGTGACCTAAATGGGAAGGAAATCCAAGAAAGAGAGGATATATGTATACGTATAGCTGATTCACTTTGCTGTACAGTAGAAACTAACAAAACATTGTAAAGCACCTATACTCCAAAAAAAGTTTTTTAAAAAAGATGTGGTATGTATATACAATGGAATATTACTCAGCCATATAAAAAGAACCATATTTTGCCATTTGCAACAACATGGATGGACTTGGAGGGCACTATGCTCAATGAACTAAGTCAGACAGAGAAAGACAAATACTGTATGATATCACTTACATGTGGAATCTAAAAAACAAAACAAACTACTGAATACGACAAAACAGAAGCAGCCTCACAGTGACTACTAGTGATTACCAGAGGGGAGAGGGAAGGGGAGAGGGAAGGGGAGAGGGGCAGCATAAGGGTAGGGGAGTAAGAGGTATAAACTATTAGGTATAAAATAAGCTACAAGGATATATTGTACAGCACAAGGAATATAGCAAACATTTAATAATAACTATAAATGAAGTATAAACTTTAAAAATTGTGTATCACTATATTGTACACCTGTAACTTATATAATACTGCACAGTGATTATACTTCAATTTTTAAAAATTCCCTTAAAAAGTAAAATTGAAAATAAATAAATAAAAATACATATTTCAATGAGAACAATTAAAACAAATATTTACTTGACAGTTAAAAAAAAAAGAAGATTTGAAAAGAGTTTTATTATGGTGTTAATCACTTTCCTTGTGTTTTTGTTGCTTAACTTAGCTGCAAAAAAAAAAAAAGATTTGGGTAATTAAGGTAAGAAAGAATAACATTTATTGAACACTTTTCTCTAGGGACTTTGCGTATATTATCTCAATTACCTTTAACAATAGGCAAATTTTAGATATGAGATTCAGAGAGGTTAAGTAATGTGACCAGCATCACACAGCATGTTGGTGGCAGAGCTGAGATATGACGCCAGATCTGTGTCTTCCCAAGCGCCATGCTCCTTCATGCTTCTCCCCTGCGAGAATCAGCACACCTGCTCCACAGTAAGAGCTTGTTCTGAATGTTGGGATGTGTTTGCGTTCTAAAACCTGCACTATGCTAAGAATAAAATCAAACAACAAAGCATATCTTTATGTTTGATTCTGGTTGAAATCTTAAGTAAAATCATGAAATACATTACTCTTTTTAAAAATTTTTATTAGAGAGTTTGTTAAATTATTATGAACAATAGGGAAAACAAGGTCGATTCCATTTCTTTACAATGCAATCATTTAATAGTCAAAAGTTCTCATCCATACACTGTCCAGAATTTTTATTTATTTATTTATTTATTTACGGCTGTGTTGGGTTTTCGTTTCTGCGCGAGGGCTTTCTCTAGTTGCGGCAAGCGGAGGCCACTCTTCATCGCGGTGCGCGGGCCTCTCATTATCGCGGCCTCTCTTGTTGCGGAGCACAGGCTCCAGATGTGCAGGCTCAGTAATTGTGGCTCACGGGCCTAGTTGCTCCGCGGCATGGGGGATCTTCCCAGACCAGGGCTTGAACCCGTGTCCCCTGCATTGGCAGGCAGATTCACAACCACCGCCACCAGGGAAGCCCACTGTCCAGAATTTTTCAAGTTACTTTCAGAAATATGCAGCTTGTTTTCTTGGCTAGGATCTAACACTGTCTTTTGAGAGAGAGACACACACACACACAGAGAAGGGCAAGGAATAAGGGTGTATATATATATATAGCTTTTAGTCTAGAACAGATGTGTTATTCAGGAAAATACTACTGGGTTATCCAATACCACTTCAACATTTCTGGAAAAAATTGTCTTCAAGTGAAAATGCTAATTATCTTCACGTTCAATTACAACACAGTCTAATATATTTTTATTTTCCTATATAGTTAGCTGTAATGAAAAATATGACATATTGATAGTAAGATGGTGATTTTAATCATAGTAATAATAATTTCAGGTCTCTGTCCAGAATTTTCCCATTGTCAGCGCGTCTTCACATACATGATCTCACATGTAAGCTGAAGCCGTTCAGTTTACCTTGTTCACTCAGCACTTTCGACCTCATCTAAAACAATCCATCTCCAGATGGAGATGAGCAAGGAAGTGCTGATTAGTAAACAGTCAGTAACTCGGGCACAGCCAGACGGATGTCCCCCTACTGGCTACTGGAGCAGCATTAGGAGAAGGACAGTGGCCAGAGGGCGGTCCTCCTAGAGGCCAGCCACCCATCCCGACAACAAGAAAGAGACGGGCTGTGAATGCCAAGTTCAGAGGAACCCATACCCCCTCCAGACCTCGGTCTGGCTCAGAGACACAGAATTTACACCTGAGGGTCCCTTAGAAAGCTGCCAGCGCCATCCTTTTTTTCCCCCAAGAGCAAACCATATTAAGCTTTTGCCCAGCCTTGCATAGATGATTAGTAAAGCACACATAATTAAATCACAAGTCTCAAAATACCTTCCCACTGGGCAAGTATTTCCTTATTTTATTGTGAGACCGTATTTAAGGAAAAAAATCTCCTCTTGAAAACCTGCCAAAGAACAGGGAAAGATGCAGGTCAGGTCCTTTCCTCATCTTGCTGAGGACCAGGAGTACATTTTTAGTCTTTGAAATATATGCTCCAAATATTTTCAGTATTTAAAAAAAAAAAAGAAAGGATGATATGATTTGCCCAACCATTCGCTTGATATTTCCAATGGTCCAAAAGGAGGGGTTCAGTCACATCCGCCTTGAAGGTCTTCCTGGGGATCAGCCCACCTCCACCAGCTCCCATGTCATCATAATAGAACTGGGGGTTCATTATCCTGAAGGCTTTCAGAGGCACTTGGACCAAACCATGACAGTGGAGGCATTTTCATATTTTTAAGATACTTCTTGGCAACCACACGATATGACAGATGTGACTGCTGTAAACCTGATAATTAACTTTGGTCCATGACTTTAACATCTAGAAGAAGCTGTTCCACCATTTTTAATTTTAAAGTCAATTTTATTATGAAATTATATTACCACAGAAAAGAAAGCTAGGGAAACAGGGGGCAAATCTCATAATTCCACAAGGCTACCAAAACAAATGGCATATTTACCTGGAAACATTTTATCTGCATACATTTGGTGTAATATAAATGCACATCAATTGGCGTAATACAAATACCAGTGGGGACCTCCACCCCTTTGTAACTTCTCTCAATACTTCCAGTCCTACTGAATGCAGGGGCCCAGCATCTTCACGAGCTTTCCTACTTCTAAATCCCGCACCAGCACATAATGGCCCCATTTTACCCTGTGTCAAACCAGATATAAAGCTCAACCTTCTACCAACAACCCCTCACTCCTCCCACGCCGCCCCACACCATCGCTGCCAGCACCATCAAGTACAAACACATCCCCTTCCAGACCTCCAGTGCTCAGGGATAATACCATTTTGTTAATGACCGTATCTGTGACACTTTAAGGAGGATATTTACAGCAATAAAATCAGAAAGTATTTTAATTTTATAATTACCTAAAGACCATTTCACATCTTCCTTTTAATATTTGGACTCAGACTTTCTTGTATGGATTTTATTGTACCTGGAATTTCTGGTAAGTTTATTTTTTTCTCTTTCTCCCTTCCTGCCTTTGTTCTGTCTCCTTTGACAAAAGCAATATCTGTCTTCATTTTGTCAGTACGTTCATATTATTTATTTCCGAGGTTTCAATTCAAAATACTGCCTTGGAGCTTTCTGACATCTTATCCTAATATGACCCAGTTGCTTTCTAAGCCTACCTCACAGTTGGACCCTAAAGTGTTTTTTTTCTTTCATTCTGAGGTTAGATCCATGATTTCTTGAGCCGCATCTCCTCTTCATTTGCAGACA
This sequence comes from Balaenoptera ricei, assembly GCF_028023285.1. Classification (NCBI taxonomy): domain Eukaryota; kingdom Metazoa; phylum Chordata; class Mammalia; order Artiodactyla; family Balaenopteridae; genus Balaenoptera; species Balaenoptera ricei. Next base: position 27,023,674 of record NC_082640.1, read on the forward strand.
TTGCGGTTGGTGTGTTTGCAGTTGATTCTTTTGGGCTGGTCTACGGGAAGTGTGAATGGGAAGTCACCTGCCCCTGGCAGGCAGGCAGATGGGGTTTGTTAGATTTGGTTTCACGGTGCTTTCTTGGCCGCATCTACCTTTAGGCAGAGCCTGTACATCCTCCGGTTTCCTCCAGGGCCCAACAATTCTTATTGTCTTGTAAGTGATCTGGTTCATTTTTTAATATTGTTGTTGTTGGCATTCCCATTTACAATTCCAGGTGAAATGTAGTATTTCTCACTTTCTCAGCTGATGGACATTGTGATGACAGAATTCTAGGTTCAAATTATTTACCCCCAGAACTTTGATGCAAGGTTCCACCAACTTCACTGCTACTATTAAGAAACCAGACCAGTGCCAGTCTGTTTTCCTTTCCAAGTAATGCAAATTCACCCTCCATCTCTCTGGAGTCTTTAAATATGTCCTTTATCCTTGGTGTGCTAAAAATTCGGAAAGCTGTGTCTGCATATCAGTTCTTGTTCATGGTCTCGTCAGCACAATTTAATCTAAAGACCCTCCTTTCTTCGGTTCCAGCAAGTTCTACTCTCTTTTGTTAGCTTTTTCCCTCTGTTTCCTGGATTCTCTCCTTTTTTGGACTAGATTCATACTGACTCACTGATTGACCTTTTCATCTCTTCTCACACATTTCCTATTTCTTTATCTCTTTGTCCAAAATCTGAGAGATTTCTTTGTCTATTTCTTTAATTCCGTCAATGGAATTTTACTTTTCTATTTCTAAAGTACATTCTGCTAAAAATTCCAAAAATGTGAACAGAAATGTTTTCTGGGCCAGCATGTAAGGAGCTTGGACGTTGTCAATCTCATCCATAAAACAAGAAAAAAAGCTAAACTGAAAATCAATAGCTCTTCTTAAATCCGTCAGAGAGCTGTGGTCACAGAGCAAACCTCTGACCCTCCAAAAATGAAGATACAGACAGGCAGTTATGGAGAATCACACTTCCTGGGGCAGAAGCCTATGAGCAGAAACTTCCTTGGGAACCAGTATCAACTACTTCTTTTAAATTTTAAAAAATCCAAGAATTCTTTGGAGATTTTAAAATCCCTTTTAATCACAGTCTCTTCTTATTTCATAGAAGCATTATCTTGTTGAATCTTTCTAAAGATACTACTAATAGGAGATGATTTTAAATCTTTACCATCCCCTTGATTTTTTATGTGGTTTACACAATTGGTAACAGTATTTATTCATCCTAGCAATTTTTTTCACAGGGCACTACTGGTGTTCTTCTGGTGTCTGGTGCCCCTTGGTTGTCTGCTTATGTTTGTGAATTGAAGGACTAGTTAATTACAGAAGGCTGCTCCGAGTTTCTTCTGAAGCCTTGGAGGTCTATCTCTACACAGTCCTCCCTTGAGTGGGTAGGTTGACTGTAACCTCTGCTCACCCAGGGAAGCTGTGGTGACTGGAAGGGTTCAGTGTAGGATGGCTGTGTGGGAAGCAGGCAGGACATCTGGGTCCTCTCCATTCTTGAGAGAGGAAGAAGGCTTGACTCTGGGCGTCAATACAAACAAGCACAGCCCTAACCCTTCCCATGTTCAGTGGGTGTGCATCTCATTTAACCCTGAGAAAAGTGCCACCCCAGAAAGCCTGTGTGTGTGTGTCTGTCTGTCTGTCTGTCTGTCTACAATGACTTGCAGAGCTCTTCCATTGACAGTTTTGCAATTCTTGACGTTGGTCTCTGCCCCACTTCCCACTCTCACTTCCCATACTTTTAAGAAGCAAGAGGAGGGTTTCTCAAGCACTTCAGAAGGGAGGGCCTTGCCCCTCCTCTCTCTCTATTTCCTATGCACGATCCAGCCTAGGGTTAGCTCTGATTTTTTTTATAAATGTGTCTAAATGTTTTCCACATTCTACACGTTGATCAATATTACTGACTGGCTGTTCGCTCACCTTTCCTCCTCTCAGACCTTTTATGAATATTCTTCTTTGTGCTTCTTCACTGTTACTTTAATGGGATTTTAGGAAGGACAGGAAATAATTCCATGTGCCCCATCTGCTAACGTGATCATAGAGAAAGGCACACACACCCCTCCCACGAGCATTCTGTATTCAGTATCTTCCGTGACTCTTAATGAGCATAATATTCCATTCAGAACCTGCCCATCATTTATTTATCTGTTTTCTGATTTTGTATATTCATCAACTTCTCACTTTTTATGCTTAGAAAACAGGCTAAAATGAATCTGATCTGTTCATGTAGCTTTTGCCTTCATTTCATTTATTTTCTTTGGATCGATTCCCAGAAACAGGACTCCTGAGTCAAAGGAGATATTTATTTTTATGACTCAAATGGTTTTCCAAAAAAGCGATGCCAATTTACAATGATACCAACAGTACATGAGAATACTCATTTCACCTTTTTTACCTCTGGTCACTAAAACTCTTAAATACTTGCTTTCCTGTGTCTTCTAAATTTTTTAATTAGTTTATTAAGTCTCTGATTATTACTTTTGCCTGGCTCATTAGCAAAACAAATGGTTTAAACAAAGTAATCCCTTTGATTTCTTTTTTTTTTTAGTGAAAGCATAGACTTTATGCAGATTCTTTTGATTTTAATGTGCTTTTAACTAATAAATTCAGTAAAATTAATTCTCACATTTTACTCAATAATTTCGCCTTTCTCTACTTCTGAAAAAAATACAATGAAAGTCACTCAGAGAGATCTACTATCTACCTTCAGTGTTCCATTTACACTAGAAATATATCACTTTTTCACTTAGTAATAAGTTTTCCTCTTGCCTGTGTAATTGCAACACAACAGATGCAAAAGAAGAATAAACCAATTGGCTTTAAAAGGTAATAAATTCCTTTAAAAAAAAAGTTTTATGGTACCAACTAACATTGTTTGAGACCAACAAATAATTTGGTAAGCAAAAGCCTTCTTCTGGCATTATGTGTAAATATTATATATAATTTTCAAGACAATGTAAGGTAGATACTATTGTCTGTTACCTACGTTTTACTTAACAACAGTTTAGAAGCAGCAAACTAGAAAAACCATTTGAGATTAAAGTAATCATGTTAGGCGGAACCTTGGAATGAAAAGTGATGGTTTTTAGCCAATCAAAGCAGGGTCAGATAGAGAAAAAAATAATTTCAAATCATATTGTACAGATAACAACAACAACAACAAAGCCCCTGGATTTTAAATAATAATCAGTTGTGTCATCAAAAAGCTTAAAATCTGTCCAAACACCATTTAGAGAAAATTATTTTTAACATATTTTAGAAAATTATATTTATTTTATTTTGAGTGTTGAAGTTAAAAAGTGGTCAACAGGAAAAGTATTTGTATGGAATATATCTTTGTTCAACATAATTAGATATAAATTCTGTTTAAAAATTTCAAATCATGAAGTTAAAATTTTGGAAGTCTTTCGACTCTTTTTTCGACAAGCACATTGGGGTTCAGTGTTGATTGGACTTCTATCCACGTGTGTCTGATGATCAGTTTAGAGGACGTCGATCCACATCTATAGCACAAACATGGAATAATTAGTAAATTAAATAGTATGTTATGAATGAATGAATGCTGAGTGTGTACCCAGGGAAAAAGGTACTAATTATACATTACTGAAAATATAAATAAAAAGAGTATCAAGAGCTGTTATGGACTGAATGTCTGTGTCCCCCCAAAATCCAGATGTTGAAAATCCTAGCACCCAGTGTGATGGTATCAGGAGGTGGATACTTTGGGAGGTGATGAGGTCATGAGGGTGGAGCCCTCACAATGGGATTAGCATCCTTACAAGAAGAGACAGGAAAGAGCCTGCTTCTCCCTCTGCTCTCTGCCCTGTGAAGACACAAGGAGAAGACGCCTTCTGTGAACCAGGAAGCAGGTCCTCACCAGACACCGAATCTGCAGGGGCCTTGATCTTGGACTTCCAGCCTCCAGAGCTGTGACAAATAAAGTCCCATTGTTTAAGCCACCCAGTCTGCAGTATTCTGTTATAACAGCCCAAACTAAGACAAGTGCTGAGAGAGAAATATTGACTCGGACAAACGGGAAAATGAACAGAGGGTGTGTGTTAGTATCTCAAGATCCCTGCCTTGCCTGGTGTCTTTGTGCATTTTATTTTCCAAAACTAGATTATAATTCAATTAACTGGAAAATACTAACTACATGATTTCAGCTTATAGTAGAGGAATGATATGTGAAGATGATTCAGTGTGCACCCTGTCCAAGAAATACACATTTTTTTGGTCAACATCTTTAAAATTTCAGCTTTTCCACAAATACGCTAGTCAGTATGTTCCCAAGCACATCAACACTAATATAAAGATCATATCCATTATATATGAATATGAAAATTATGCAAGTGAAAATTATATTTCCTCCGTGGGTGAATTTAAAAATCTTGTCATTGTAACGATGTTGAAACAGAATATCTACATGTTGATGAAGCCAGGAACAAGAGGACAAAATTAGATCTCATTCTGATGTGTTTACCCATAACCTAAATCTGATAGAAGTTAAGAAAAATTCTATTCTGAAACCCCAGCTTAGCAAAGACTCTCATAAAATCAAAGGAGATAAGTTCTAAGGTTACTAATAAGCTATAGTCAAATTCCATCGTTCAAGGTACACACTGACATATAAATTAGGGGGATCATAGCATCCAGGATGGTCCCCACAGCTGCCTGCACCTTCCCTTACGATGCCAGCTGTCCTCTCATTGGGAACAATAACAGACATGCTTCCCTTATTTTCTGGAAAAAGAGTGAGAAAGGAAGGGGAAGAGCTCTCGATCATGTTTGAAAAGAAACACACCTGCATCCTGTTCTAGTATTGTCGGAGACCAACAAATCATTGGTTAAACAAAGGCCTTGGTCTGGGTACTATACCTGATTTCCAAGACAATCTAATAAGGCAGGGACAATTATTGTTCCATTTTTCAGATGAGGAAAATGAGAGCCAAAGTGTTTAAACGGTTTGTTCAAGGATGCCCTCCTGATAAATGAAGGAGAGGATTTAAACCACGGCTAAATTTTCAAAGCCAATGTTCTTAACTATTAAGCTACATTGCTGCCTTAATGTGTTGGAAAGTGTTGTGTTAGCCAGTCAAGTTAACTCCTGTTAACAACTAAATAATTGATAAAAGTGAATAAAGATCAGTCATGAATGAATATTCTTTAAATTCTCCAAGGACAAAAGAGATTTCATGCCAGAGGAGACATATCCTTTGCATGTTTTTCTAGCAGTGCTAAGGAGAGCTTGCTGAATGTAACACTTCTCGGGGACATATGCTAACAGGGTGGTTTTCTCTCTTTCACCAAACATAGATACTGTACATTTTTTTTTTTTTTTGGCTGTGTTGGGTCTTCGTTTCTATGCGAGGGCTTTCTCCAGTTGCAGCGAGCGGGGACCGCTCTTCATCGCGGTGCGCGGGCCTCTCACTCTTGCGGCCTCTCCCGTTGCAGAGCACAGGCTCCAGACGCGCAGGCTCAGTAGTTATGGCTCACGGGCTTAGTTGCTCCGCGGCATGTGGGATCTTCCCAGACCAGGGCTCGAACCCGTGTCCCCTGCATTGGCAGGCAGATTCTTAACCACTGCGCCACCAGGGAAGCCCTATACATTTAAGAATTACATGAAAATCTGCAACTATTCTTCTGGCACGACATCGCCTCTGCCCCTAGACAGAGCAGTGAAACCCTGCCAGAATATGGAATTTTAAAAAAGAGTAAGACAGTGTCCCTTACTGCCAGAATTATTTGCTGTCCAGCTCACAGCTATTCCTTAGCAAAGCAGTTTCTCAACCCTGAGGACACACCAATTGGTGAGAACAGTCGTGGATCACACAGTTCCCAAGTGTGCACTAGATGAGTGAAACTGTCATCATGTAGAAGCTACAAATTGAAATCTCATAAAACAACGTGGATGCTGTGTCAGCCACACTCCTGAATCACATCCACGTCCACATATTTCAAAATCCTAACAGCTTTTCCCCCAACTGGAAAAAACAAAATCTCAAGGTATTATTCAATGCTATCTTTTGAAGTTTATGAAAATGAACGTACATTTTATTGTTTATTTTCTTGCCAGTGAAGTCTTAGGTCACCCATTGTCTGAAAATTGTCCAGATGAACAGGTTCTGAAAGGAAATTTTCACAATAAAGCCAACTCTGTTCTTTTAACAATTAAATGAATAAAGACGTTTATTTAGATCTTGATGAGGCAACCCTTCCGCAGAGAATGTGTAACTGAAGTGTTTCTAAATTCTCTCCCATCCTTGTCAATCTATCCCGTCAACCCCATCTTCCGGGGGTACCTCCTCATCCACTTCTGCGTGAAGTCTGCTGAGACAGCAAATCCACAGCGACTTCTCTTTTCTCAGAGATCCAGATGTGCTTCACAGCACTAAGTGGTGTTTTAGATGTCGTTCTCATGTTTTCAAATCAAATTTAAGCTTTTTTAAAAAAGAAAATAGCCACGCATTCCTGTTGCATCTACTAAAGCAAGAACAGTGCCTGATAAATGCATATTTACTGGTAGAATGTATGAACATTCTTTACTTGTACTTGAAAGTACTGACTGTTGGATAGTATAATGTCTCCAGTTCATATTCAGGGAAGTGTAGGGTCGTACTGTCACACTGGTTCATCCTAAGATAGAGGGAAGAAGATAGCTAAAAGATGGACATAGTTGTAACTCTGTGTGGATATTTAAGAAATTGGATGGTGTAATCCAGAAAATCCATTTTCAGATTTATTCTAACACTGGTTCTCTTATTATATTCTCTTTGGACTCCTTGTGGGGGTAAAGAAAAAGGAAGGCATCTCTGAATATATATCAACACATTAAATGTAGGCTAAGAAGGCATCTCCTCTTACAACAGTAGATAATTTTTCACTTTTTTGATTCCTGCCCCAACTCTGGCATCACATGTAAATCCATATGCCAGTCAGAAGGGAGTCCAGACTATTCTTTTTATGTAATGTATAGAATAGGTTAGTCCCAATTTGAAACGTGTGTCATATTCACCATCCTCTTAGTGCTAATATTCATAAGCTTCATTGGACTTTTTTGGTAAATATTCTGAAGACTATTAACTTATACCTTTTTCTCCTAACTAAAAGGTAAGGTATTTCATAATACTTGCAAAGTCAGGTAATTGATTCCAAAAGGAACTCAAAGGTTAGAACTGCAATTTCCTCTAAAGGAAACACCCATGTTTGGAATCTTTAGAAGCTGTCTTTCCATTATTAACAGCCCTACTTATAGTTGACAGACAAGTAATAATGTGGCCATCTATCTCCAAGACAGCAGAGCTGAATATATTTCTAACATTATAAATGAACTTTAAAAGCCCTACAGACAAATTTCATTAAAATAAAGAATGTAAATTTGGTAAATGGAGTCTTTGGATTTTATTGATGAATAAATCTTTACTTTTCTACAACTGCTAATAAGGATCTTGAAGGTTAAATAAATAAAATAAACATTTCCTATGTATTAGATGCAGTGCTCTTTGGGCCAGCGTGGTGTAGAATGCTTTTAGGATGACTGCACTTACACATTCTCAAAGCTGGGCAAAGGCATTCCGTAATATTCTGTAGGAAGAGCAGCAGTCATGGGAGAGTCCTGATCGTCCACAAATGAAACCCAAGAAGGACTCTCCATGATCCAACATAGATCCTTCTTGCTACATAAGGCTGTCCAAGGCCGGCAGAATGATATATTTCAGAATCTCATCTCGACCAGGTCAAGCTCAATAGTGTACCTCTGGTGGTTTAGTGAGTTAGGATAAAAAGAGTTAATTAAAAACAGTTCTTTCTTAATATGGTACAGAAATTACCCTTTTTGAAGAAGGAATTCTCTTTCTCCTAGGAAACAGTTTTGACCATTTCTTACCCTAAGTCGAGAGCATCCAAGTGTTCTTGGACATTTGCACATAGGACAGTCTCAAGATTTGTTGTCTCATGTCCCAGGATGGCTCCACATTTAAGAGAATCTTTGAATTTTGGTAAAAATATGTGGTCCTACTAAGGATGTTTAGCTTAGTGGTGTCTTAAAAAGTGTTTGTTTTTTGAAATGTGTCAGTTACCTGGTGAGACTTATCAAAACTTCTGGTGTGTGTGAGTAGAGCAGGCAAGAAATAGATAGAAATTAACTTCGGTTTCGAAGAATCTTCTGGCATTGAAACCAGCTTAGAAAAGACTACCTTGTCTGACACACCCACTTCCACAAGCATAGAGATTTACAATAAATCAATGAACTTACCCAGCGAATGTAAATTATAGCCAAGCTCCCAAGAGCCAGGCTCTTAACTTGCTGGAAACTGCTTTTCAAGACATGACAGCCTTCTGATGGCAGGACAATTTCTGACAAAGCATTTGCTGATAGATATTCTGATATCAGGAAAGATATTATACATCAAAAGAATGGCTATTTACTTCAATTTCTATGAAGTCATTCATTCACTCATTCATCATGTATGTCATAATGTGTGCTAAGACCCTGGGATTCTGGGACCTTGAGACACAAGGATGGAGAAAACCCCCGCCCTGCCTCCTGAAGCTCAATCTTATGAAACACACACACTGAAACATCAATTCATCAATTTTCTTTCCCTCTTCAACATCTTTATAGATTAACAGGAATAGAAAAAAAATTTTCTGACATCTATACGTCACTCTATTTAGTCAATAAACAATGAATTCTTCTATGTGCTAAGCATTCTGGCTTTGCCAATGTGAACACTTGACCAATAAAAGATACAGTTGCTGACCACCAAGAAATCATCATCTAATTGGGAAAAAAATGTACATCACAGAAAAAATGGAGGAAAGGTATAACTAAATTGACTAGATAAATTGATTCTGCTATGAAGCAATAAACTGAACGGAAAAGCTGAATGTTGGTAAAGGATTTGGGCAACCAGTCAAACTGGGCAAAATGCTAACTCAGGTCCCCTGGAGGCATTGCAATCAGGCGAGAAATCTGACTTACAGTCCAGGATGGAAGTAAAAATCACACCCCAGCCAATATTTTCATCACCTGATATTTCTGAGCCCCAAATGCATCTGGAAATGTACTGAGTGCAAGTTCCTGGCCTTGAGTGAAAAGGGACTGGGGCTTGGCCAGCTACAACTGCCCTGCAAGGTAAGCACTACGGATGCCGTTTCACAGATTAAGAAAACGATCCTCAGACAGGGTCCATAGCTTCTTCAGAATTCCTCAGAGAATAGATGGGTGAACTCAATTTAAACCCAGGCCTATGTGTCAGACATTCTGAAGCCCCCTGTTGTCTCCCCTTCTTGCTGTGCTGACTTTATGCCAGATTCACGGAGAAATGAACTATGAAATGAAATAAGTCACCAGGTCAAAAGGTGGGACCGAGGAAATGTCAAGAAACAGACTGCAAAACATGCCGTAGCACATTGCTGTGTGTTGTAACAGGAAATCACGTCTGAGCCTGGGAAACCCGTGGCTGCACAAGCCCCGCTGGGCAGTGCAGGACGGCATAGTCACGGTGACTCAGAGCCTCGGGGACAGACTGGCACGGATCCCCAGGCGGGGTTACTAAAATGACAGGGATCTGTGGAAGTGACTATTGTCAAGAAAGGTTTCTTGGCAGTAGCATTTTTCTTCCCCTTGGCTGTGAAAGGTGTAAAGAATTTGGGTAGGAAATGAGCGGAGAGGTGAATTCAAAGCAAAGGGCACAAATGACTCATGGATCAGATGAACAGTGACAGGACGGGAAAGTGAGAGATGCAGCAAAATCCCTCTCTTTCGGTTGAGGGTGGAGCAATTCCCAGGTCATACCCACCAACCTCTTGCCATAAGAAGATGCCAGAAAAAAACAATGTCCAGTCTTCAATTTTTCAGTTAGGAAACTCTTGTTAACATTCTGCATCTTTGATTATTTCATTCCTTGTAATATCTTGGAATGACATTTAAGCATGACTTCAAATAGAAGCCCCATACTATTTATTTAAAGTCCATTTTCAAAATTCTTTTAAAAGTAATTACAGGAAATTATCAGCCTTTGTATCTTGCTGGCTGACACATCATATAAATCAACTGATGTGTCACTTCTGATCAAGCCCACGTAATCATGTTACATGGCAGGAACTGACGGTCATAAATAGACATGATAACCTAATTTGGAAAGCTCAGACAAATGCAATTCCCTTTCAACTTTAGTTCAAAAACACTGGTGAAACTCTACGGTGGATTGGCATATTGATGTAACTTTGAAGAATATTTGTAACATTTTCTTGTTTCAAACCTGAAATCTATCTCAGTTTCATACTTCAGATATAAGCTGATAAAAATGTGTAATATAAAATATTTATAGCAAACGTTAAAAAGAAAGAAATGATGTGATTATCTGATTCAATCGATTTTTACCCGGTTCACTCAGTAATAAGAGTCTCTTTGAGGTGCAGGGTATAATCAGGGGTCTCTTCCCTTGGCAGAGAGTAACAGCTTGCCAATGACTCTATATTGAGAAAACCAGAGGCATTTAATGGAGAGAAGAAAGATGTATTCAAAATTGTGCTACCCAAGTGTGGTTGCCAAACTTTGAAATTCACAAGCAAGATGAATACCACAAAAGCAAGAAACTGCATCTCTTGGACCATCTAGTGTATTGTGAGGAGGACTTGACATGCTGAAGGCAGGATGGGAGTGGAGGTTCTTGGTTCTTAATGCCGGAGGCTGGCACCTGCAAGGCACATGTTAGAAGTTGTACACGTGATGAAGACGGGGATCATTGGGCAAGGCTGGGGCCAACTCAGCTCTGACCATCGTCCTGCGTTGGGCAGATTACTCAGGTGGCTAGATGTCATCCCAGAGCCCAGAATGACTCAGGCGCCGCTGTGTGTGGGTCCCTGCTATTATCCTTCACTTGCTGTATGAAACCGACCCAGCAGAATGATGCAGTAATGTGCCTGTCCTATTTCTACTCTCACCGGCTTGCAGTCCCATCTGTTTTATCTTTGTGTATGAAAGTGGTGAGGTTTCAGCCACAATGAAGGATACACTTATATCCTACAGGCTAATTTATCCAGATATACACACAAGGGTGCTTTGACTATGTGATACCATATTATGTTGTGGGAGAAGAAATGTTATAATCCATGTATCTAGGAGTATGACACCTTTTCTGTGTGTGAATCTGACAGCGAATGACTTCATTCTATTTTTCCTTCTACACAAGTTAAAAAACACAGCTTAGTACCTCCGCAGAGTAAGTTCGAAGGAGGATGAGGTAAGGCAATTAGGTAGAATGTCTGTTACCCACAGAACCTCCCATGTTCCTCCCAATTAGTGTAGTGGTATTTTTATCCAAAAAAGGGAGATAATGGGTGATGATAATGTTCTTCTTAGGAATATTGGCATGAGGTTTTCTTCTGATAGTTCATTTAATCCAAATAATGCCTTCCCCCAACAAGCACAAAAAGAATGAGATTAGTTATCTCTAAAATTTACCCCAAGTTATTTTCTCACAAGTCTGAAACAGGAAGATTTAGCTTTGAAAAATCTAATAAAATTTATTTATTTTAAAAAATCACATAGCTGACAATCTAATGAATTCTATTTATGTACCTGGTGAAATCTTCAATTAATAAAAAGAGGGTTGCCACTATGGGGACTAGACAAGGAAGAATCAGGAAGCAAAACTATTGTGGTATTTGTACAACTGTGCCAGAGAGTAAGATAGTAAATCTAGCTGACCTAAATCTTCCTGAAACTAAAAAGGGCATTCTGTTGTGAAGCAATCATAGTGAATGTCTGTTCATGACCTAGAAAAAGTACCTCTCAAGAACACCCATTTCCTGTCATCATTTAACATGATTTTGGAGTTGTAGTAAATGCAACAAGACAAGAAAAATTAAATGTAAATAAAAGAGAGGAGATATTATAAACACATTTTGATGTCCATCTTTCAAACATCTCTTTTATAAGACATTTGACCCACTGACACCGCCACTGAGCCTGATTCAGACCCCACTAGTTACTGATCAGGTGTACTGAGCACCTGCTGTGAGTGTAGCCACCCACAGCCTGGCTAGCAGCATCTGACTTATGTGTCTTGGTTCAAAAAATAATTGCGCCAATCGTATTTGCTTCCCAGGAAAATAGAGATGATTCTTTTCACTAAAAGTGCAGAGAGATAAAGAAGCAAGAGGAACCAGAAGGAAGGGAGTTGTGAGCAGAGAAAGGCAGAGAAAAATGGGGGTGGCCCTCTGAGAAAGCAGCCCTAGTTCTTGACATCTTCCACTGTCCCTGGGAAATAAAAATCTCTGCTCAGCTTTTGGTTCTTAGATTCCTGTGAGCTCTGCTTGTAATCATTTAATAGATAGACAGTCTCTGTTTCTTGAAACTGGAAGACCCCTGAAAATCCAGGGTAGATAAAAATATTCAAAGTTCTCAGCAATTACTGAGTGCCCATGATGTGACATTTCCTCACTTGCCCTCTCAGTAATCCAGGACATAGGAGTTACCAACACTAGGTAGCAGGGGATACGAACCACATGAAACAATACATGACCTGCTTATGGCACATGATGATGAATAATGGAGAGAGGAGAGAAAATTCAGACGCAAGCATTCTGACTCCCAAGTTCATGTTTTTAATTGTCTGCAGGGCTGCTGCTTCCCTGCTGATATTGTGACAACCTGTCTACAGAAATGAAGAGAATAAAAAAGAAAGCTATTGGGGCTTCCCTGGTGGCGCAGTGGTTGAGAATCTGCCTGCCAATGCAGGAGACACAGGTTCGAGCGCTGGTCTGGGAAGATCCCACATGCCGCGGAGAAGCTGAGCCCGGGAGCCACAATTGCTGAGCCTGCGCGTCTGGAGCCTGTGCTCCGCAACAAGAGAAGCCGCGATAGTGAGAGGCCCGCGCACCGCGATGAAGAGTGGCCCCTGCTTACCAGAACTAGAGAAAGCCCTCGCACAGAAACGAACACCCAACACAGCCATAAATAAATAAATAAATAAAAAAGCAAGCTATTAAAACTGCTGTCGTTCTTTGATTCTAAAATATAATCAATTGGAATATTTAAAATCACTTTACTTATAGCAATTTACAGAAAAAACAAAACACTGAAATAATTTTATACTTTTTTTCTAAGGAGGCAGTAAGACATTTTTATTCATACAATTATATACTGCCTCCCTCTGTAAGATTTAATCTGTATTTAAGTTTAGTGATCTTCATTTCATAGTTTAGATTTTCTTCTGAAAGATGTTTGGCCATTATATATGTCTTCATGGGGACTCATTTGTTCTGATAAGCTGCACTTATCATTTTCAGGCTTGACACTATAATTTCAAGTATTATAGAGAAGATCGGAGTTTATACTTCCAGTTTGGTCAAAATTGTGGTTTTCTTTTTTCTTTTTTTTAAATTAATTTTTATTGGAGTATAGTTGCTTTATTTTTTTCTTAATTTATTTACATAAGGATAAAAGTCAATGAACTTTTTCTTGGAAGACATATGGAAACTTCAAACTGGTATTTAGTACCTAGTGATAATCTCTCATGATGCATGAATCCGTTACGACAACCTCTCTGAGTTGAAGAATTGCATGATCTATTGGAGACATTTAAAAAGTACATACCACATTAAAGTGGTATGTAGAAGCATTGTCTGTACACACAGTACATTTTTGTTTCTATACTCTATCACCTGTAATCACTTCTCAGGCAACTGACAATTTCTGACCCAAATTTAATTTAAATTTCAATTGCATCCAGTGCTACCAATGCAAAGAGTCCATGTGACAGCCAAATGGACTGATGTCGTCTCAGCCCAGAAGAAAGCAATCTGCCAGCAATGACAGCTCTGCCAGGACTCACCAACCACCCACCCCCCCCCCCGCCACCGGTGACAACTGTAGAGAGCACTATGGTTGACGTGGATTATAAACCAGAGACATTAAAATATGAAGAAAGCATTCACTTGAAAATGATAGAAACAGTGATGAGAGAGTTCAGTAAGATGGCCAGTTGCCAAATAAATGCAGAAAAATCAATATTTTTCCTATATGTCGGCAATAAAAATCATTTTATTATTCCTCTGTGGCCATTGGGAAATGTATTGGAAATGTCTATACTGTTATAATCTTTACCCTGTTATAACAGTAGCCTTACGATAATGAAAATACCTTGCAATAAACTTATCAAACAACTTTCCAGAGTGATAAGAAGAGGAGCATTCCTTCTGCCAGGAATCGTGGTAAACACGCCACATATGCCATCTCATTTAATCCCCACAAGAACCCATGTAAGAGATGTACCACTTATGAGAAAAATGCAAACTATGAGGTTTAGAAAGAAGTTAATAAGGTTCAGAAGACCATATTAAGAGGCGAAACTGAGATAGTTTGTAAGTTGTCATACTCACTGGGTCTTGAACCTCAGATCTACATCTCTCTAATTCTCAAGTTCCAACAAATTCGCCATAATTACGTTGTTTCAAAAAAAGTATTTTATCTCAGAGAAAGTGCCCAGAATAATTTTTTTCAAAAGTTAACAAAGGGCTCTCTTATTTGCTGGAATTTTTTTTTTCTTATTTAATTGGACACTTTAGCCATGATAAGAAAAAAAATAAAAATAGATGAAATTTTATTTCAATATGTTTCAAATACTCCTATGAAAAATATTAGAACCATTAGAACTTTCTGACACCATAAGCCAGAATCAAAACCTCTGAGGAACTTTTACGTTTTTCTGTCCTCAAATTAAGGAGGGCTCCAGTTCCAGCCTTAAAAAGGATCTGAATTTGTCCACCCATCTCAAATCTCTGTGGCTACACATAACCAAGGCACCAAAACAACACCAAATGGTATGCGTCCAGCAAAAATGAAGCCTTTAAGTCAAGATAATGCAAAATTTCAAAGCACAGAAAAGTGACAAGGTGATGAGCAAAAAATCTTCTTAAATTAGAGAGGTCCTAGGGACTGTCTGCTCTTGTTTTTTTCCAGCTTGAATGAGAAATCCCATTAAAACTTTGATGTCAGCACTGTTGGTTCTCTACATTTTATTTCTCAATTGTAGCCCATTCTTAAAATGTGGATTATTGAATTACATATTTACCGAACTGGATTTGAAAGCAAAACTATGTAAAACAAAAACACTATTGAGTTAGTAACCTAATAAGCAGTGACATGTTACCTTGAGGGGTTTGTGGGAGAGACAAACGTTTTATCCACCTGCTCATGAGTCATCATGGACCTTATCCAAGTTAAATCTTGGCAGTATTGCCTCTTTTGAACCTTATTCGTTACCACATTTGGCAATTACTAAAGTGATTATAAATAAGTGATTTCCTGTAGACCTTGGAATCACCATAAGCAGAGCATCAACATTACCTTTAAAAATAAATTAAAATAAGGAGTCACTATTTTCGCCAGACCACAAGCTCTGATCATGCTACTGGGAAAGGCTTTATAGAGTTGGAATTCTCTGCTACCACGTTTAACTCACCACCCTCCTCTTGGGACGCCACTGGGGGCTTCTTGTCCAGACAGCCCCAAGAGCCAAGTTCCTTGGAAACCAGTGAAAGCTCCAGGCTTGCTTGTGATCTGCTGAATGAGAAGGAAGCTGGGAGAAAGAACATTGACAAAGGCCCACGTGAACTACTTAACGCAGCAAAGGTGGCGGCGAGGTTGGGACTCAGAGTTAACAGCTGTCACAGTCCGTGTTGCCGAGGTACCTTCTGATGGTACCGGCGTGGCTAGAGCATCACCACGGTGTTATATCACAGAACACATGACACACTCCAGCGCTTTACTGTGGATCCCGTTTTCCGTGAACTTCTAGGTTGTGATCCAGTCCGTAGGGGACAGGGGTCCACAGCATAAAATGCTGTCCCACAGATGCTATTGTTGAAACCCTCTGAGAGAAATAACCAAGGCTGCTCTGTTTAATGCTGATACCACCTTCAGATGATCATTTAATGCCCCTACTCAATGGCATTGCTTATGCACATGACTCTACATGCCTCCCAGAATAAAAGCAGGAGTCATTTATTCATTCAGCACATTTTTAGGAAGCACCTACTGGTTGCAAAGCAGTGCCCTAGACACGTTGGTTGTATCATGAACGGAAGAGACAAAGATCCCAACATCGTCCAACTTACTTTCTGGTGAGAGAGATGGTTCATAATCAAAAAACACTAAACAAGTAAATTATACAGTATGTTAGAAGGTGATAAGTGCTCAGGCAAAAAGAAAAAAATAGAGTGGAAAAGGATTTGGAAATATGAGAGCTTGGTGAAGTAGGGAGGTTTGGACAGATCTCATGTTTGTAGAATAAGAAATCAAATTTTTAAAAAACATAACCAGCAGGCAAACCATCAAGGTTTTAGATACTACGCAATGCAAAATTAAAATCTGGCTCTGTCCATCTCATCCTTGTGGCCAGCCTCTGCCTCCCACCCCTGGGAAGTCCTGGTTTCATGACTGTTGCACAAACAGGCGAAGAGGGCTGGCTTCCAGTCCATCTTCATGGGCACCTGCTCTGCTGCCTTCACATAGTTCTTAGGAGGCAACTTCAGGTCGATGTCATTTAAGGAGAGTGAGAATCCAGACAGCACGCACGGGAACCACCACAGAGATAACAGCTGCCCTTTGAGGAAAACTCAGATGACAGTAGCAGGGATTCCACATGAAAGTCAGACACTCGACGGGTTTTTATGTCTCTAATAAGGCAGAATTTTCAAATTGCGCCTCCAAGTAAAGGGATGCTCTATGTATTTTAGAAAAAGATGAAATCAAATTAGTCTGTTTCTTTCATTGTGACAAATCTTGCATAAATTCATGAGATATATATATATATATATATATGTAGAGCAACTAAAATTGCATTAAAAAGATAAATTTCAGTTAATTCATGTGGAATGGGCAGCAAGAGAATAATTAGAGATGTCTTAGTCCATTCAGGCTGCTGTTAAAAAATACTACAGATGGGATGGCTTAGAAAAG
Source organism: Balaenoptera ricei (assembly GCF_028023285.1). Taxonomy (NCBI): domain Eukaryota; kingdom Metazoa; phylum Chordata; class Mammalia; order Artiodactyla; family Balaenopteridae; genus Balaenoptera; species Balaenoptera ricei. Next base: position 27,040,671 of record NC_082640.1, read on the forward strand.
ACATTTATTCCTCATAGTTCTGGAGGCTGAAAATCCAAGGTCAAGGTGCAGGCAGATTCCTTGTCTGGTGAGAGCCCACTTCCTGTTTCACAGACAGCATCCTCTCACTCTGTCCTCACATGCAGGAAGGGGCGGGGGGCTCTCTGGAGTCTCTCCTATAAGGACACTAATCCCATCATGAGGGCTTCACCCCCATGACCTCATCACCCCCCAAAGGCCCCGCCTTCTGACACCATCACTTGGGGGCTAGGTTTCCACATATGAATTTTTGGGGTGACACAAACATTCAGTCTATAGTGATAGGATATACTTTTTTGAACCTGAGATAAATAAATAATAGCCTTTGGAATAAAAGGACCTTTAGTAGAGATGGCTGAGGGTTGCGCTTGACAGGGGATTGAAGGATTTGAGCAGTGACAAGGTAAGGACAACCCTGGGGGGGCAGAATTCCTCGTGTCAAAAATGAAGAGCTGCTCGCCTGTTGACAGATGACAAATTTGGGTCCCCCAGTGGTCGCTCGAGGCCGGCCTGTGCAAAGTCACAAATTGAGTGAGTGCGGAGCCATCGAGGGGTCGAGCGGGCCCTGGGCTTCGGGGAGGCTGGGGCTGAGCTGCTCTCTGCAGGTCCATCCAGTCAGCTGAGGGAGGGCCAGGAGTCCACGAGGACTGGGCTGGACCGTCTGTTACTCAGGGCACAGCCGGCAACAAGGGCCTCACGCCTGCACGGGTTCTTCTTGCCCTCACTTTCCACGAGGGGGATGCAAGGTGGTCCCGATGGGTGCTGCACATGTGGGGTTCTACATCACTGCTGACGAGCCCCCCAGTCTTGTTCGGGGGGCTGCTGGCAAACCTGCCCATCCTCCCCTCCAGAGAGACGTGCTCTCTAGTAGCCGGGAGGGTAAGCAAAGCTCTTCTGGGGAGGGGAGAGGAGGGGAGGGGAGGAGAGGAGGAGACCTTTGTCTTGGCTGTCTGTGTGAGGTTACAAACGTGCCCCACCCCTACCCCTGCTAGACTTCTGGCAAGTTTTCCCATTCCTTCAGCCATGCCAAGCTATCTGACCAGAAAAAGGGGCCAAATCCACTTGGCTTGTTCCATGCAGCGTTTAACTAAGGTACAGCCAAGAGGTGGGCAAAGCTGTGGACGTTCAGGGTCATAGACAGACTTTGCATGGACTATAAAAAGGGCTCAAAGATGTTTGTTGAACCGAACTGGTATTTTACTTTGTGAGAGGGAAGTACACATATCGTTTAATCGATCCTACTTATTTAAACATGAAGTTTCTATGAAAATTGAACTTGGCCCATATTTCGCAACTTCATATGGATTATCTTAACCTATTTATCTAGTGATTATTTCTATTGCACTTTTTCAGGCTGGCTTTGAGGAAGGCAAGGTCTACAGTGTCATTCCACAAATACTGACTGAGTTTGCAATGCGCTGGGAAGAGAAGTCATGCGAGGGCCTCAAACCCCCAGCTCAGGGTTTACATAGAGACACGAAGGCCACACAAAGGCCATGAGACGACAGATTCTAACACTAGTCAATCGCGCCTCAAAAGCCTCCTGCAAGTCTGCCCTTCTCTCTGTCTTCAGTACATCTTCATCCTTCTCACCTGAGCGACGCTCCCCTTACTCCACTGCCTCTATCTACACAAATCCTTCCTGATTCGCCTTAGAGGTCTCCTGAATGTCTGGCCATCACTCTGAGGATAAAACTCTCTCACAGGACACCACAAGCCCGGCTGCTCAGCTTCCCTCCACCACCCACCGCCTGGCTTCCTCTCTCTCATCTCCCTTCCCTTTTCCCGTCTGGAAGTGTATCCTGCTATCTCATGTCTCTGGGCTTTGCACTTTTCCTCTGCCCAGAATATTCCTGTTTCTCCTTAAAGGCTGGGGAGGTTCCTTCCCTCAGTTCATGATAGTTGAAATGTCTTGACTCTTTCCAAGACCCTTTTGAAATTATGTTCTTTTGTGCTCATCGTACCTTAAACTTGCTTACAAACTGCATTTCTATGTATTATAACTATTTTTATTTTTATTTTTTATTTTTTTTAATAGTAATCTTTTATTTATTTTTATATTTATTTTTGGCTGTGTTGGGTCTTCGTTTCTGTGCGAGGGCTTTCTCTAGTTGCGGCAAGAGGGGGCCACTCTTCATCGTGGTGCGCGGGCCTCTTCACTATCGCGGCCTCTCTTGTTGCGGAGCACAGGCTCCAGTCGCGCAGGCTCAGCAGTTGTGGCTCACGGGCCCAGTTGCTCCGCGGCATGTGGGATCTTCCCAGACCAGGGCTCGAACCCGTGTCCCCTGCATTAGCAGGCAGATTCTCAACCACTGCGCCACCAGGGAAGCCCTATAATTATTTTTAAAAGTTCGATTCCTTTCCTATAATGTGCGCTTAGTGAAAGCCCACCTCAACATGGCTGTGAAGTGGAGAGACTCCTTTTAGAAGACACTGTGTCTGTGGTTTCCCTGTCACTGCAGGGAGTCCATTTCCCACTGGACATGGGAGGATCTCCGTAATACTCTCAACAAGTTTTTATTGAACTACCAGTGATGTTCCCTACCTCACAAGGTAGCCTCTCCCATTGTTGGAAACTCTGAATATCAGGAAGTGTTTATCTATGATTAAATTACGCTTCCTTGTCATTTCTACCCAGTGGTTCAGTTCTACAGTCTAGACCTACATAGATGATGTGGAAAAGCCAGTTTCGTTGTAGGAAGGACGCCGTCCTCTTCTTAAGAGTCTCCACTTTTCTAGACCGTATAATCATGGTACTATGGGCTGTTTCTCCAATGGCAGTTTTCCCAGAGCTTTTTTATGTGGTTTGCCAGGCTTCTTCAAGATTTGAAGTTTGACAATATCTATCATTAAAGGCTGCTTTCTGGAAATAATATAAATGTGGCCTGAGTTGGGCACAGGAACTGATAGTACCCTGCACATATATAACGTTTTACATTTTTTCATCCGTTTGAGAAGAATTTACGGCGTGCCGATCAAATGCTTGACATTCCTTTGGGTGCTGGCGACGAATAAGACAATCTTTGCCTTCTAAAAGCTCACGACCGCACAGAGAGCAATTTTCCTCCAAAACCACTAGAACTGATAGTTCTGTCTCTGGCCTGGCAGCTCAAGGGAGGAGTTTCTCTTTTTTCATATGCTCATCCTTCATAAATTGAACAAATTGTGTTAGAAACAAATTCATGTCATGATTTTTCACGTAGCGTGACTCTTGTTCCAGCCAGGCCTCTTTCGTGTCTCAGGACTTCAGGCAGTAGAGACACACTCAGGCTTGTCCAGAAGAAGCAGGCGTTACATGATCAGGACCCAGAGTCCCCGAGCCGAGGGGATGTCGGAGCCAAGATGCTTCCTCTCCTGCTCCATCCTCCTCTCTCAACATTTTACTCACTGTCTTTATAACTGTTAGTTATAATTGCTACAGACCATTCCCGCAAGAGCTTACTTATCTTTGCTTTATTAACCCGCCCCTTTCTCCACCAGACAGTTAAAGTATTTCAGTTTTCTTAAAGCAAAGTTTGTTTTATTGTTTTCTCTCTCCCTCATACATATATACATATATATTATGTATACATATATATTAGATATGTAATGGATATATAGATATGCAGAGATATAGATAGATGTATCCATCCATATAGGGAGATCTATGTATTTTTTCATCAGTAGAGATACAGCTGTCTATATATTGGATATCTATCTATTATATATCTATTATAAAGAGAGATCTATATCTAAAGATATAGGTACATATAATATGTAATCTATCTATCTATATCTATATGTATCTATATCTATCTATCTAAAGAGAGAGGAATTCTTGCATTTAATTATGAGATTCCTAAAAGAGAGCCATAGATAGGCAAGTTTAGATGGGGTAAAAAAGCAGAGAAATGGTCACCCCACTTTTAAATGATCTAGAATGTCTTGGCTGAGAACAAAGCCATTTGAGAAACATGATAACGATGGAAGGAAAAGGAAGGGCAGTTTAGGTAAGCAGAGCAGCCTCAGGATTTTTTGAGGCTCAAACAAGGAATAAAAGGCTGAGATGAGGCAGGTGAGAGGCAGGTAATGAGTGAGGGACAATTAGAGAAAGAGGATTAGGGAGGAAAGGAGGTGATTTGGGGACAGAAAACAGATGGTTTTGAAACAGAAAGTAGGGAATTGGGGAAGTAAAAATAGAAACTCATGGGAGCTTGATGACCAGGGCCAAGGTTGTGTAGCAGCGGGGAACGAGGAAAGCTTGGACCGCAGCGATCTTGGCCCGCGAGGAAAGGAGAACGTTGATCTGAAGAGGGAGCTGGGAGAAAAGCAAACAGGAATCATACGAACCTAGAGGGGACACATCTGCCACAAGATCGGAAATGCCAAAGTGGTCCAGCTGTACCAGAGTCAGGAAGAGGGTTGGATTTTCAAATCCATGAAAAGTTTTGCTTAAGGCTTGGCTGCATGGTGAATAATGCCCAGCACGGGGCAGTTTACAAGAAGGGAAGTGGTAGCAGGAGAGGAACAGCTTCGTCCACATGCCGTTCTTCCCCAGTCACCTGTGCAGTGTCCTACTGTCAGCCAGCGCTCTGTCCCCAGCCTCCCAGCCTCCACACCTCTGTGCACCCTGCCCCTTCTCTCCGTGCAGGTAGCCTGGAGGGACGCCGCCTTTTCTAGGGCGGAATCACACACCGCTGAAGATTTTATGAAAATCTTCATAAAAGGTTAGTCTTCAGAAAAGACCGATTAGTTGGAAGGAGTGCCAGTGCCAGTTCTGTGTTCTGTTTGCATATCCCTCAATGCCTAGCACATGGCCAAACACTAACGCACAAAAAATATTTGTCAAATCATCTGAATTGTCCAGTTCCAGATGTTACTTGATTTATAAACATTGGTAAGTCTCAGGCTGACATGAATGGATGCATTTTTCATTTGCATGAATTTTTATAGCATCATTAAATCTAATGAAGGAAGTGACATTGTTAAGGACCTTGGCTATAGGAGGAAGACGAGGGACCACAGCCCTCCAGGGAATATTTCAAAGCAAACTACTTCTGTATATCAGGTTCATGCATTTTACTGCATAAAATTTAAAACTACAAGTAAGACTTCACCTGTGCCATCATCTCAAATGAAGATCAGGTTTGTTGCCAGCCTTGGACTCACAGCACACGAGGCAGAGCTCAGGAAACACAGAAGTGAGGGCTTTGGGGTGACACAGAGCAGGAGACAAACCCTAGCTATACCTCTCCCTGCGTGAGGATAGGGTAATTATTGATTCCCTCTGAAACTCGGTTTCAGTGTTTCTCAAGTTGAAAAAGGAGTAAATAGCATCAAACTTGTGACACTATTGCAACTCACTTAACTAGTTTTCTGGAAACCATGTACAAGATCTATTAAAAAATGGATAATGAAACTTCAAATTCATACCAAATGCTTAAAATTAACCACCTATTACTCTTAAAATACCATCTTTCTTGTCTCAATTCTTTGTATTTTATTTTTAGAGCAAGAATCCATGGAAAGTGTTCTCACAGTATCTGGCGTATAGAAAATGCTTAATAAGTGTATTATGGTGATCTCTTCTGCTGTAGATAGTGGGAAAAGCTGGGTTACTTCTGAAGGCATATCCTAAATCTGTATTCCCTTCAAGGATATCTGACCAATAGGACACTTTTATTTAATATAATTTCTCCTTTAAGCCAATGTATTTTTCTGTTCTTTCTTTTCTTCATGACATAGTGCTAATGATAAAGAAACATAAGAGAAAAGAATTATTAGCTTTGAAAAACATAAGCCCTAAATTCACTAACTTACCCAAATCTCTACTTCTGATTTCATTAATTATTCAACAAATGAGCCAAGAGGCTAGCAAATTAATTGGGAGAAGTAAACCAACAAATATGAAAGCCAAAGAAATTTAAGAAATTCAAGTAACATTTGCATTGCTCTGTTGTCTAAAAAGTTTTCAAGCAACCAAATATTCAGTGATGATAAAGTGCAAAACTGTCACATTATAAGCAATTGGTGGACCTTAGCTGTCCTAGTAGAATTTTCTTTTGTGACCATAACATCTCGTAATTGTGGATAGACACAGCAAAATGTCAGCCCAGCCCACATCTACGAAAGCTCTCGAAATGATTGATGAAGTGTCCAGGGAAAAGCCAAGAGAGTGAAAGATGATCATTGCACATCCCTGCGCTGGCAGGAGCACCCATGTTTACCTAAGCCAGTGGCTCCCACGCTACCAATGACGCCAAAATACACCAAGAGCTGTGAAGAGCTGAGAAGGCGCCGGGCAAGTCAGCAACCTCAGAGTCCTCGGGCTGGAGCTGAGTTCATCTCACCCCACGGCCCCAAACCTCCAGGGCACCATGCTCCTCTCCACGCCGAGCTCTTAGAACTCCTGATGGCAGAGTGAGAAGGGCCCCTTCAGTGTGCCAGGAACATGCACTTCAAAATCACACAGCCCACCCCAGTCCCACTCTCCGGTCAAGGCTCTGGGGCTTATCTCTTGGCCCTCTGCCTGGAGAATGTTGTGAATTCCCATAAAGATATATCAACACAAGATATCAGCATTTGCTACTCCGGAGGCGTCTGCGATTTGTCAGCTGCCATTCCATGCCAGTTTCTCATCTGGATGTCAACGGCAAATGACTGTGGCAGCTTCTAAAACCAAGATTCCAGGGTCGATGACAAAATCTGCACTGCCGGCCAGTTTCTTGCCTCCGTGCTCAGCCACTCCACCTTGTACCAGCAAAAGCTCACTCAACTTGGACTCACGTGCCTGGACGGGGCAGTACCTCGATTTTCAAGCCCCATCACTACTGTTGATAGTAAGAATAGTAGTGATATTCTTAAACAGTAATAATGACGAGGTTTGTATCACTATCGTTCCTTAACATCCTTTGCCCTGTCTGTAGTAGTTTTGATTTCCATCTCACAAAAGCCGTCAAACACGCTTAGAAAAGTACAGAAGCCACAGGGAGAGTCACAGGGGTAAAGGTATTCAGAGAGACATGCTTGTCTAGACCGTAGAAGGTCCTCCTAAACTCTCCTGTCTCCACCAGGCCTTTGATCCGCTGATGGGAAAGTTGATTCTAAAAGGTCCATTTTCATCCCGCCCGGCCCCCCATGTAGACTAATGGTTAATAATCAAGGATGTTAAAAGAAGTAGGTGAGGGGACATGTTAACTTTGGCATGATTATTGTTCTGAGCCAAAGCCCATGTGACCCAGGGTCTGGGATGGGAAAACTCAGAGTGAAAGACGTACAGAGAGCAAAGCTAAATGATGAAGCAAAATAACAGGACCGTATCTCTCAACACAGACTACAAACATCAAAACGTGCCTGGTTTTCATCTCAGAGCACTGAGAGCTGGGGTGGACTTCATCAAGTTCTGTACATTTTTCTGTATTTTCCAAATTTCCTGTAATAAATAAGCACTGGCAAATTCTTATTTTGAAAATATTTGTTTTTTTAAACTAAAGATATGTGAAGAGATTCCATCTAAACTGAAGCTTTAATGGGAACATAAAATTTGAAATGGAAATTAAAATAATTGATCCATGACAATTTACTTTAAATGTTTTCTAGAAACAGTATAAAACATCTATTCAAAAAATGGACAATGAAACTTCTAATTCATAGCCAAATGTTTAAAATTAACCAAATACTACTCTGAAAAATATCATCTTTCTAGCCTTAGGTTTTTGTCTGTTTTATTTTTAAAATAAGATTTCTGGTTTTGTTTTCTGTCTACTACTTAAGTGGAAATAAAATGTTGTTAATCATGATGAAAATGCAAACACATTAGATCTTAAAGATAGAAGTTGCATCACACAAACCTCCTTAATGTGAAAATTAGGATGCAGGGGACCAGAGACCTGCCCGATTTTCAAGTCGGGGACCGTAGTTCACTCAGTGGCTCTTCACCTAAGTCGTGCAACACTTCTGGCTCCAAATCTCGAGGTTTCTTTCTATGCAGTGGTCACCAATGAAGATCCTAAAGGCTCTGGGATGAGACAGGATCAGGTCTACTCCTTAAATGCCTCTTAAAAACACCATGAATGATGGGCAGGTGGACCCACACAGCCACAAATGCACACCCACAGCACACACAAAAGCTCTCACCTCACACTCTAAGAATTAATTATTAAGGCTACACGTTATTTGGAAAATGGAAATAAATGCAAATTTTCCAGAGATGTAATTTTAACTAGAGGGAAATCTGACCTTGAAGTCATAGGGAGCATGGAGATGTCCCTTGAAAGATGCAACACTCTTCTAAAGCAGAATGGAGAGAATCCACAGGGACCACTCCTGAGGCTTACTTTCTGCCTCTCATCTGCCCAGTCGGATGCTAAATACACATCCCTCCTGGTGGTCTGTCTCATATGGGGGAGAAACTGGACAAAGATGATATTCAAGCCTGGCTCCATCCACAGAGTTGTGTGCTCCTGGATATGTCACCTGTCTAAACCTAAATTTCTGAAAAATGAGGGTAATATTATGTATCTTACCATTTTATTGTAAAAATGATACATAAGAGATAAATACAGCCTGTTATGGGCTGAATTGTGTCCCCTAAAATTCCTATGTTGAGGCTCTAACCCCCTAGTACCTCAGAATGTGACCATGTTTGGAGATGGGGGGGTCTTTAAAAAAATAATTAAGTTAGAGTGAGGTCATGTTGGTGGGGCCCTGATCCAATATGACTGGTGCCCTTATAAGAAGAGATCAGGACACAAACACCCACAGAAAGACAACCACGTGAAGATGCAGGAAAAGGTGGTGTCTACACACCTAGGAGAGAAGTCTCAGGAGGAACCAGCCCTGCCCACACCGAGATCTCAGACTTCTAGCTTCTAGAACTGTGAGAAATAAATGTCTGTTGTTTAAGGCCCTGTCTGTGGTATGTGTTATGGCAGCCCGAGCAAAGTACAAGCAAACTAACACGTAGCCTTAAACAGAGTACGTGCTCAACATTTACAGATGTTATCTTAATATTTACTATTACCACCTCTACATCAGTACAGAAGGGCATGGGCCCTGAAATATATGTTTAACGAGCAGAGGTGAGAGACCCATGCCCCTCACATCGTAACTTATTTTATTCACTTCCTGTTTATTCCATCGTTGCAAAGGGTGTCACATTTAAATGTTTCCTGTTTTTGCAGAAATCTTATTATTATTATCTACAGAGGTATTTTTCTTCAACTTTATTTTTCTCTTTTAGTGAGGAAGGAAGTAAAATTGAACAAGGAAGACAAATATCAATCACAAATTGTATAAGAATCTGAGCCAACAGATAAGCAAATCAACTATATCATAAAAGCATAAACTCAGCACGTGAGCTCTCGAGGACTGACTCAGAGCTTTCAGAGGCTCGCTGTTCCAAGACCTTAGTAAATCATTTCCCGCCGCGATGAACTTCGGCTTCCTCATCTCTAAATTACAGAGTATGATTCAGTCTCTAAAATCCCTTCGATCTCTGATTCATGACTCAGTATTTAAGTCTTCACCTAAAACAACAAAATTAAAATATCAGCTGGTATTTCTGATGCTCCAGTGGTGACTACACCCAAAAGGAAGCTCAAAGACTGGACAGAGTTAAACACAGAAGATGGACTGTCGGCGACTCTTTTACCTTACGGTGCTCAAGTGCTGTGGGAAAAAAATGTGTTAATTAATAATCAATTTCCAAAGTGAAAAGAATGCATGTAATATCATCATTTCTATAGCTGTTCTGAGACCTTTATCAAAGTTTATCATAGGACTTCACTCACCATGAGAGTTTCATACAGAAAGATGGCTTCTCATTTAGAAAATATTCTTCCTGACCAATGAACTCTCCCAGTTAAATAGCTATAAAATGCATGGAAATGTCTACAGATGTATGTGTATAAATACATAGATCTCTACACATAAATATATGTATAGGTCTATGCACACAGCTGGTATGTACTATATTAAGATCAGCATATCACAGACAACTAGATATTATCAGCAGCGTGAGATAAATTATATATAAATAAATAAATACTAAAATAATATAATATATGGCAAATATACATATGAATGAATCTGGGTTAAAATCCAGGCTCCCCTACTTAATATGTACATGCAATTAGATAATTTTCTTACATTTATACTTATGTATAAGAAGATAATCAACACTGCTTAAGTCACAGATTTTTGTAAAAAATAATTCTATTTGTATAGATATAGTGTTTTTCTTCATTAGCCTATGAGATCTATTAATACTAGAAAGTAAGGAATTCATTCTCTTCCTCTTTGTTCTACAAAATGGGCTCACAGTCAATTATCTCAGAAACATTTTTTCTTTCTCTTTTGTTCTCCGTCTCTTTCTCCATCATTCTCATCACCCCAACATCTACCTCCCTTTTGGCAATAGGGTGGTTTTATATACCTGCAGTGTCCAATAAAATAGCCACTAGCCGCATGCGGCTATTTAAATTTAAATTCATTCAAATTAAATGAAATATTAAAATTCAGTGTTTTCATTCCTACTGTGTCCCGTGGCTGCCATGTTGGAAAGTGCAGGCATGGGACGTTTTCTTTCATGCAGAAAGTTCTACCTTACAGCTCTGTTCTAGCCTGTTCTGGATTTTTGGTAGGAATGGGTTGAATATTAAATAAAGAAGTTATTTTACTGTACACAAGCAGCTGAATTACCCCCTGAACTCTGAGACTTGCTTCTTAGATTCTAGATAGTGTTACCTCGGTAGTTGTAACTGCACATCTATGTCTGGGTTCTACTACAATCATTCCAAAATCAGTTTAGGTCAGCCTTGAGATGTGCATTCCAAAATGTGCACTCCAGACCAGAGTCTGTTAATGGAAATGTAGGAGCCAGGACAGGAGAAGTAGTATTACTGCTCCACTTAGCACCGCTCAACCAGCCAATGAAGTAATATGTTCATTCCTGAACAGCACACTCTGACTAGAAGCCTGACTCTGAAACGTGTCCAGGGAAAAACAGGACAAGGAAGGGACAGGAAACAGGGCCACCAGGTATGGCTAAAGAAAATCCCAGCTTTTGATCTAGGAAAGAGAAGATTTAGAGGCACACGATCTGTGCCTTCAGATAACAGACAGGTTGTCATGACAACGTTGGGTCAGGCTTGTTCTGGGGCCACAAAACAGAACTGGGGGTCATGGCTCAGGTTGTAGAAAATAGATTTTCTGGCTAATACAAGAAAGCACTTTCTATAATGGGTAGAGTTACCTGAAAATGAAATTAAATTCCTCCAGAAGGCCTCAAGTTCTTCGTAAGAACACTTCAGTTGAGATGGACAGTCAATTGTTAGGCATATGATGTAGGCGATTTGAGCCTCAGACTTATCTGTATAAAGATTAAGAACTCAATGTCACTTCAAGGTCTCCTGGGGTCTATATCGTCCAGAAAAACACTTGCTATGTCTAAATATTAAACCTGTTCATATCGTTGAAACCTTACATATTTTCTCCAATGTAGCTCAAAACCTAAAAGCATAAATATCTTTCTAACACATGAAGTCACCAAGGGGCTAGGCTTGTCCCAAGAACACAGCAGGAGCTCAGGAAATAATTATTAGTAAAGGGCCATCATTTCAGAGAATTTGTATTCATGAGAGCTGTTCCTTCTCAAGTCACCCTAAATAAAGGAAGGGGGAGGGGGAGGAAAGGGGAGGAAAAAACAAAACAAAACACCTTTATACACCCAGAGAAAATGGAAAATTAACACAGAAAGTAGCACTAAAATCAGAGACGTTTTTATGATGGAAAATCCAGTCAAGCAGTTTCTTGCTGAAAGCACTTGGGTTACTTCTCTTTTGCCTCAGAATAAAGTTCAAATGCCTTTGCACACCTTCTGCTGACTGGCCCTTCATGACCTGGTCCTGTTTCCTCTCCAGCCCCCTCTCTCCTGAGTCCTGCTTTGCCAGCTAAGCACTGACTGTTTCAGTTTCTGCTTCGTGGGCCTTGACCTGTCCAGCCTTCTGACCTAGAGCACGTTGGTGCCTCCGCCAGGAGCACGCTTTTCCCACCTGCTCTGCCCCTGCAGCATCCTTGCGCTTTAGTTGTGGCTTACGCTGTTCGTACCAAAAGGAATATCTTGTGATTCCCCCAACCTTCTGTAGACGGGGCTCAGGGCCTGGTTAGTGTATGATGACAGTGTTGGATATACTGTAGATGGGTTTGAACAGGATGTAAGCTCACACATCAAAGCCCCAAACTGAAACACCCCCAAGAGCCATCAACTTGTTACTAGACAGGCAACCTGGGGTACAACTCGCATAGAAACCCAGCTTCTTACACATGCAACCACCTGGATGAATCTCAAGTACATTTTTTAAAAGAAAGGAGCTGGACAAAAATGTCTATATTGCATGATTCTGTTTATATGAAATCTAAATGCAGGAGAAACTAAGGTGATAAAATCAGATTTTGAGGTGTGTGGTGGAGGTGTTTGGAAGGGTCACAGGAGAGAGTTTTCTGGGGAAGCTAAACTTTTGTCTTATTTTGGGCTTTGAATTATGCAGTTGTCAAAACTCATCTAATAGGACACTTAGAAAGAAATTAATATTGATTTTTTACAGTATTTGTGTTTCTCTATGCTTCCCCGCCCATGCCAGCCTCATAATGTATTTGCTCTCTGTGGAGGCTTCTGGAATCCGTAGCTGTGGCTTTTGCAAGCAGCTCTTCCTGGCAATGTGTCCTCTGAAACTACCCCTCTCACTTGATTTCTGGTGCAGCAACCAGACGAACACCCATCAGGGTTCAAAGCTGATCTGCATCGCTATGGATTGAATGTTCATGTCTCCCCAAAATTCTTGTGTTCAAACCTAGCCCCAATGTGATGGTGTTGGGAGGTGGGGCCTTTGGGAGGTGATGAGGTCATGAGGGTGGAGACCCCATGACGAGATCAGTGTCCTTATAAAGGAGACCCCAGGGGGCTCCCTTGCCCTTTCCTCCAGGTGAGGACACAGTGAGAAGGCGCCATCTATGAACCAAGAAATGGGTCCTCATCAGACACTGGATCTGCTAGTACCTTGATCTTGGACTTCTAACCTCCAGAACTGTGAGAAATGCATGCCTTGTTTAAGTTCCCAGCTCATGGTGCTTGTACAGCAGCCTGCATGGGCTGAAGCAGGCGCCACACTCAAAGAACGCCCCAGTCACCTACTGAGGCTTCCACTCACCATACTTTTGGGGACAGTGAATTCCAGTTCCAATTAAGGAAGTGATTCCACTTACTTTCAGATTGCATTTGTGAAATAATTGGAGTGTTGACTCCCATTGGCCCCTCTAAGTTGTGCTTTATCTCTTTTGCCTGAGTCTGTGTCTGGGCTCTTGCTCAGTGTTCATTCTCTAAAAGGGAACTCACCAAGTGCAGGTGACCTGTCTCTCCTGGGCTGGATGTGGCTAAATATAAACAGGAAAGGAGGAAGATGATAGGTAGAAATTAGATAGATAGATAGATAGATAGATAGATAGATAGATAGATAGATAATAGATAGATCAAGATAGAGAGATAGACAGATAGAGGATACATGGATGGAAGATGTGTCGAGGCAAAAGCTCAGTCCCTCCTAGTGTGTCCTTCTGCCTCTTCCTCACCAAAGCATAGAAACTCATAAGCTTCACAGGCCCGAGGAAGAAAGCTTGATATTGCACAGTTTCCCAAGGAGCTATCGGAAAACTGGATCAACTAAACAAGTAGTAACAACAAGCCTATGTCTCCCAGCCAACACAGATGCCACACCATTTTAGCCAAATCAGTGAGGTTTAAGTAACCCTTTAAAAATCTTCAAATAGAGATTTTTAGAGGAAAACCCCACCCTGTTGAGCCGGTCAGCCTACTGCCATTCATTTATGAAGGGGACATACCTCCTGCAAAGAATCTCTCTCAACCATATTTAAGGAAAAGGAAGAATGAATCATAAATACATATCACGGTGTTGTTTACCAATCGAGAATTCAGGGGCCTGGTGGTTGTAATGATTTTACATCCTTGCATAATTCTTATTGTGAATGAGCTGGTGGGGGCCCAGCCCTAAATGTTGAAGGGATTTAAAGAGAGCAAAACATCGGGTGAGGTAAGATGCTCAGCCCACCTTTGCTGGCTGCAAGTAATGGAAATCTCACTCAAGGAGCTTAGGTAAAAAGGAAGAACAGGAGGTCTCTGTGACTCCCACCCTCCTGGGAAGGGTGATGTCTCGGGTCTTTGACTAGATTCGGAACAGGAAACACTCCTGTCTTGTTTCTTCTAAGTGCTTTCTTCACAGGGTGACCAGATGGCCACTGGCAGGGCTGGTCTTTATTCTTCTCACAATTAGAAAGCCCAGTGTTCCCAATAATTCTGCAGTAGCCCCAAGACTGGCCTTGAATGACCCCAGGGGGCCATGGGCTCATCCGAGAATGAGAGACTGAGGACAGAAAGCAGATTGCCGCGACTGCAGGCAGCTTCCCTGGGTCTGGAGGCCAATCAACCTTAGCAAAACCTGTGGACCGGGGAGAGGCAGTTCCTACAAAAGGCCGATTCTGTCACCAGAACAATGGCTGGTGGACAAACAAAACCGAAAGCCGCCAGAGAAGCCGGGATGCGGGACGTCATCTCTCCTTGTGTTGACACGGAAACGGTCAGCATGGGTTTTGCTAATTTCGGAAACAACAGCAGCAAGAAAACAGGAAGCCGCTAAGCCATCACTGGGCCTCTGGGGTCACCCCTCCTGCTTGGGGGCAGGACAGAGGAGACAGCATTGAATTCACCAAATTTCATAATATGTTGAGCCTAGAGGCACACTTAGTTCAAAGTTAAGGGCTTTACTCCTTTCTTTTTTGGTATCGGTGACTCGGAGGGGACTTGGGAGGTGAGGAGGGAGCAGGGCCATCACAGGGATCTCAGCCCGAAAGGCACCCTTTCCTTTAACCTCTGCCTGTTCAAGGTCATCTGATAAAGTGACTTTGGAGCCAGGTGGAGGTAGGTTCAAATCTGACTCTGCCGCTTAGAGGCCACATGATCTCCGAGAAGCCACTTGCTCTGATCTTCCCCACTGCTTGCCTGCAGGACTGTTTGAGGTGAGAGTTCAGCTATGATGGATACATGATGTCCACACACCAGGTGCTGAAGACCTGCTGGTTTCCTTCCATGGCTGTTTCATCCTTGCTGTCAGTGAGATTCTCAGGGTAAGAAGAAATGCGAACGGATATATGTCTATCAAGGCCAAAACACTCCTGTAAAAAGAATAGTTTAGAATAGTTTTAGAATAGTTCTTACAAATTAGCTAACGTTTTTACATGCCTACTCTATGCCACTTAATGCTCTAAACACTTTACATATATTAATGCACATAAGCCTCACAGAAATACTATAAGGTAGATACTCTCACTATCTCCCTTTTGCACCTGAAGAAACTGAACTCCACAGAGGTAAAGTGACTTGCCCAAGGTCACACAGCCAGTAGGGGTAGAGCTGAGATTCAAATTCAGGCAGTCGGGCTCCAGAGTCTAAGGTCCTCAACACAATTTCATGCTGCCTTGAGACCAACTACATAATTTTTTTTGAATTCTTTTTATCTTTTTAAAAAAATCATGACTACATCAAAATTGCTTCTAGTGCTTTATAAATTATAATTCAATGATAGTTAAGTATTGACTTTCCTTGTGAGACGTTTGTATTTCTTTGTCATTGATGAAGTTCTCCTGATTATAAACACTGTTAATGGTTCCAATGAAGGAGATGAATCCAACCTTCCACAGGACACAAAGAATCTCTCCAACCTACATATTTTTACATGTCTTTTGTGATGGGAACAAAGCATGTCTGGGGACTACAGAGAATCGATTATTACCGAAGAGGTCATCTAGAAAGAGATGGAGGTAAAACAAAAGGGTTTTGGTAAAGCAAATGAAAGCATCTGTTAGTGATGGAATAGGACTGAATTGCCCGTAGTCATCGGCTGCCGTGGGCCCTCACATCTAGAACAGAAGTTAGAGAAGTGACCGCATGGCAGGGCTTGAGTCACGGCCCAGAACACAACTAAGGGATGCAGAGGCCAAATGCAGATCAAATCCACATCCCGGAGCGAGCGTCCCTGGGATGAGGAACACAGCGGCATTGGGAATTGTTATTAATAGTCTGCACCCGAGGATAAAAATGTTCTTCTTCCTAAAGACTAGTTTCCATCCGATGGATCATTCCCAGGAGTGGGGGGATGCGGCTGCGGGGGCCACAGGAGGCTGAGACGGGACCACAGTACATGGTCTAAGGAACAAGCAGTGCAATCCAGAAGCCTATTTGATCCCTCCTACATCCTCTTCTTTTCCAGGAAACAATCCCATCGTGCAATAGTACAAACAACAGATACAAGGATGGATTTACGGCACACACGTGTGTACACACGTACGTATGCACAGATCTGTGGTACCCCTGTGTGTGTATGTGTAACAGATGCAACGGTGTGTTCCTGAGGTGCCCACCCTCCAGAGCCCCGCTGACCAGACTCGCCCCGGGAAAGTGATCACTCCTGTCCTTTTCTGAGAATCACCCTCAGCTACAGAGAGCCCCCTTGCCCAAGAATGTGTCCCCCATTTGGGACAACTCGGGTCCAGTAACTGGCCAACGCGAGGGCATAAGGGCCTCAGGTGAGACCAACTCGGAAGGGCATCCGGCTTGAGTGCCTGTGGGACCAGAGGGGACTTCCCTGTGACCGAATCCCTGTTCTACTTCTCCTTCTGCGGGGATCCCACCTCCTTCCTACCTCTTCGCTTCCTGAGCCCCCCACATGGTCTGCCTCAAAGCTACTGAGGCAGGCAGCGGAAATTGCCTGCAAACCTCCGTCTCTCGTTTCTCGAGGCCTGCTTCCCAGGGAACCAGATCAAAATAAATATTTATCCCCGCCTCTGATGCGAGCGAGGAGAGGAAAGCATTTCTGACTTTGATGGGAGGTGGAGGCGCTTTCCCCTCTCCTCCTGTCGTGGACACTTAGAAGGCTGCCGGGTACCAGGGAGTTAGTAAAGCTCAGAATTCTAAATTCCAATCTGTCCCTGATAAAAAGTGGACAGTTGAACCTCAGTTATTGTGGCTAAAATTTAGAAAATCAGTGGGGAAATTATTGTTACATAACTTTAAGAACACATAACAAAAATTTTTTAGATTCTCTTTGAATGAAAATTAAACCATTTCTGCTAACATTTGTGTTATTTTCTATCTCAATATAAGATACCTTCACGAAAACATGTTCTCAATTGTTATCTGCAGCCCTTTTAGATTGAAATTATGGAACTAATGAGACAACTTAATTATGATTCTGTGATTTTTTTTTTAAACCAGAAGAGCCCTCTAAATTTGGGGACGGGTATGAGTGACAGTAAATGAATAAGAAGTCAGTCAGATAAACAGGACACAGAGTAACACACGTCAGGCTTTTATACCAGATGCCCTTTTGAAGGAGAGGAAAGAGGAGGGAAGTGACAGAAGACAAACTTGAACAAATTTTGATGATTCTTTTATGATGTGGAGACGTGTACGGATATATACGGTGCATGGGGCGTATGCCTGTGATTTTAGAAAGGGGGCCCTCTTGCTTTGTCATTTCTGATCCCTTTTTAGCCACACGCATCTGTGATTTATTCAGGTTGGTTTGCACACCTCAGTTGCATCTGAGTCTCTTGGTTGGTCATAGTGGAGGGTGGGATTGTTGGGGAGGAAAACTGTTTCAAATACAATGAACAATTGCAAACTTTGATGACAACGTTTCAAGATGCAATGCATAAAAATGAAGAACTCCAAAAGGAGTGTCTTTTCAGCCAGGTTTCTATTTCTGGCTCTACAAACAGCTAAGGATTTGTATTGTAGAATTTTAGATATCATGAGGAGACCACCAAGGACTATGTGGTGTGTCTCATAGAAGACGTGATGAAAGGCCATGCGTGGGCTTCTAGAACTCAGACATCATGATGATAAACGTTCTTCTGGATGGAAAGTTTCCCCATTTGTCTCTCTATTGTTCTTTGAAGAGCAGGGCACACGTTGGGAATGAGTGGCCGACATTCCATCAGAGCACAGAAAAGAAAGTCATTCGAAGGAGACTGAACTTCCCTTGCCGTACAGCACACACAGAGTAAACATAGAAAGCATCTCTAGAGAAAATGTGGGAAAAGAAATTCACATCTCTGGAATTTCCCAACAGTCTGGTTTGTATTGTGAGGTTTCTGCTAAGACCTTACGAATTCCCAGTGATGACACTAACATACCTTCCTGCACTGCTTTCTGTACAGAAAGATGTTAAAAATACACATGTGGGTGTTTTATGTAACCCTTCTAATCTTACGTAGTCTTTTGACAGTTTGATGAAAGGGCAGTGGAATATATGATCACTTAACTTCCTGCCGGTCAGTAAAGCACAGAGAGAGATGGGAACGTGGTTGTCAAGGAGTCTGGTCACTCCCACCGTCCACACTGGGACCCCAGGTGGAGACCATTAGTCACGTGACTGAGACACAGCTTTAGGGGTTGCTTAGATGGTCACTTGTGGCTCTAGAGGTTTGCTCCACCTCCAAAGCTTGGTGGAGACGTCTTGTTTACTCTGATTAAAGACCCTGTCAACACTTAAGAGTTTCACTGACTTGGCCTTTGAAAGTGGTGAAGGGTCTTCGACCAGAATCAAGGGAGGCAGATGAAAGGGGCCCCCGGGCTGTCTGCAGAGACCCCACAGGTCTCCCCGGAGGACACAGCCAAGCACTCTGCGTGACCCCTGGAGGCTTGTCCCCCACTTAAACCGACATGTCCAAATCCATCTGACATCAAGAGTGGGTAGATTGAGAGAGAAAAATGGTTTGAAATCACCTGAAATAACTGGAAAACAGAATGTATTCTTCAAGGAGGATTTTCTTCTTGGGCACACTCTCCTATTCTGAAATGTCAGAGCACCTCCAGTACTTCAAGTTCCCACTTAGTGGTATTTGATCTGTCAGTATTTAAGATTTTATTTATTTATTTTTCTAAATTTTATTGAAATACAGTTGATTTACAATGTCATGTTAGTTTCAGGTGTACAGCAAAGTGATTCAGTTATACATATATATTTTTTTTCAGATTCTTTTCCCATATAGGTTATTGCAAGATATTGAATATAGTTCCCTGTGCTATACAGTAGGTCCTTGTTGGTAACCTATATAGTAGTGTGTATATTTTAATCTGAAACTCTTAATTTATCTCACCCCCTCCCCTTTGGTAACTGTAAGTTTGTTTTCTATGTCTGTGAGTCCATTTCTGTTTTGTAAATAAGTTCATTTATTCAGATTCCACGTATAAGTGTTATCATATGATATCTGTCTTCCTCTGACTTACTTCACTTAGTATGATTTTAAATTGCTCCACTCTCTAAATATATATTCTATCACAAGTTTTTATTCACAAATCTTTTGCTTTAATGAAAACATTAAGATCGGTCTCCATGGAATTAGTGAGGCATTTTTAGTCATTGGAGAGAAAAACTCAATGGATATTTTCCCACGTTCACTACTTAGGACCTTGGATGAGGTCCAGCATTTGAAATTTGAAACTTGACAGTTGAAAGGGAGAATTCTTTATGGAATTTCTTTTTGAAAATGTATGTGAACTCCCAAATTTTAAATTCCAGCCATATTCTTACCTTGTCCATTGATGGACACAGTTCAGAATCCTTATTCAAATATTTGCATCTAGAATTGCTGCCCACACCTTTAAAACATGACCGGAGGCAGCTACTAGTAAATGTTTAAGATGACCAAGGATTCAAATAAGTGCCAAGAAATGAAGGGATGAGATAGTTGTGACACTAAAGATAATAAAAACGGTTAGAGTCAGGGAATAAGACAATGTGATGCTTAAGGAGAAACAAGAAGTACATGAAGGAGGGAATCTTGACGAAGCGCATTCTCTGCAGAGAGAAGAGCATCTTGCAGGGCGAGGGAGGGGGCGTGGCTGTGTGGATGGGGGGTGCAGCTCTGCACTGGACCCGGGCTTTCCCTTGAGTGTAATGCGACATGGTTAAAGAGGTTAAAGCGAGTGACATGTCACCACGCTTATGTTTCAAAGGGCTTATTCTGGGCTTGATGTTGAGAATAAGCTGGTGGTGAGGTGTGTGGGGAGGGGCAAAGCAGGAGGCACAGGAAGGACCTGTGGCAACAATTCAGGGGCCCAGTGACGGCCCCTTAACCCGCTCCCAGCTGAGGACGTGGAGAGAAGGGGCTGGATTCTGGGCATAGTTTAATAGTAGGAGCCGTTCCCTCGGAGGAATAGAATCTGGGGTGTGTGAGGAGAGGGGTCACAGGTAACCCCCCGAGGAACAGGAGGGGAGAGCTGTCATTTTCTGAGAAGAAGTTTGGAAAGTGGGGCATTTATCTTTTGACATCGTGCGCTTGAGATGCCAATTAGATAACCAGTGGAATTGTGGGTACCAAGGCGTGAGCATCTGGAGTTCAAGGGAAGGTCTGGGCTGTTGATAGAGGCTTAGAGGCTTTGGGGGAGGGGTGGGCAACCCTTAAAGCCATGGGCTGGATGGCATCACCAAGAAAAGAGTCCCCAGGCCTGAGCCGGGGATGTCAGACGTGAGAAGGAACGAGGGGTAAGAGGAAGGTGCCCAGGGAACCGGGAGGAAAAACAGGAGGGCCTGCTTCCCGGACGACAGGAAAGCATGCATCTCCAGAAGGAAGACGTGCCTGTCTGCACCCGATGCCAGTGAGGTCAGGTGAGGTGATGGGGAGCTGATCGCTGGACTGCGGACACAGGTGAAATGTGGCCTCAGCTAGAGCTGCTGGGGGAAGCCTGTCTGGGGCTTTCAAGTAGCAGGGGAGGAGTGGGAGGGGCAGTATCGCCCACGGGACCTTGAAGAACAAAGACAGACAATGGTCAGCAAAAAAATTAGTTTGAAAAACTGAAAAAGGTGAACTAAAGTGTCATAAGAACTGGTCTCTTAGATTTGGTGATTATAACAGGACTCGTGATCTTTAAGTCAGTGATTTTATTAGAAGAGGGATAAATTGTGGTGGGATAAAGAATACCTGGGAAGAAGGAAAGCAGAAATTGACAGCTCAGTCTATTTCTAGAAGTTTAGCGTCTGAAGGAAAGGAAGATTGGGAGGTGTCTCAGCATTGATCTCAAAAACACCGTTGCTTTGTATGTTATCAGATGCTTATTTTTTCATATTTTAACAGTCCTGAAAACAGAACACATCTTAACAATTGATGGCAGTTCTCAATGTTTATTGGCAGCATTTTTTTCATTTTCTGTGGCTCATAATGTAATGGTACATTTTATGATCAATATTGCTTAGAGTTCATAAAACATGGGCGTATAACGAGTGACTAAGCCAAGGAGGGGGGGCTATAAGTGGATGTGAAGATGCAAGAGAAGGAAGTGGAAGAGATGGTTTTGAATAGCCTTGTCGTTCAGTAAACATTTCTAGAGTGAGTGAGTTAAGAACATTGATGGGGCGGTGAGAGTGAATTTTAATTATACTCTGTGTCCAGGGCTGGAAGGACAGAGGTGAGACGCGTGGGGCGTGGAGGTGAGACGCGTGGGGCGTGGAGTTGAGGACCAGGCTGACCAAAGCCCTGGACACAGGATGGAGTGGCCGCCGTGCTCGGTGAGGGTGTGGGGGACACGGGGAGGGCAGAGCATGTCGTTAGCAAGGGGCCTTCCTGAGGGAGAGCAGTTCCCCAGGCCCAGGTGTGTCCTTGAGTGGCTTCTGGAAGTGAGACAGAGGTTAGGGCAGGGGGGTGCAAGCAATCCATCAGCCTGGATGTGGGTGTAGGGAGGGCGGTCCACAGGCGCAGCGGTGGAGCAGGGCAGGAACCACTGGAGGAAAACCAAGTCGGGCCCAAAGTCCTGGGGGTCTCGGAGGAGGAACCCCGAATGTGGAAGGGCGAGCGGGAGGTGGTGAGCTTTGGGGATGGGCAGGAGAGCACGTGTGGGGTGAGGCGGCCAAGGCAGGAGGGGAACCTGAGCTCAAGCCTCACCACAGCCCTGTGGAAGGATGTCCCCTCCCAGGCTGCAGTGAGAAAACAGAAGCTCAGGGAAGTCGGCACTGGAGACTTCTGTCCCCCAGGAAGTCCCCGAGTCCTGCAAGAGTCACCGCAAGTCAGCTCTGCTGTGAAACAGGTCAGAGGAGGGTGTCCTCTCAGATGGTGGCAACTTCTCAAAGGGGCCTCGTGTCCGGTCATGGTGCTCAGGCCACCACCTTCCCGGGGCTGCTGCCCCCAACCTGGAGAGCCCTCAGGATGGAGCGGTGGGCTCTCTCTTCTCTACATGCTCAGGGCTCGTGGATGGGGCTGGAGGGAGTGAAGGCAGACGCCCCCATCCCATCCTCCTCTGCCCGGACCCCTCCCTGCCTGACCCTCATTAGCTGGACCTTCCTCTGCAGGGCAGACACCCGCTGTTAGCATCTCCCCTGAGAGCCCAAGGCCCCCAGGCAAGGGAACCAGAGTTGGGCCAGCGTCCCAGAAGCAGGAAGCTGAATATTCGGGGGTCCTTGGTCTACTTAAAACACCCAGTGGCTTTAATACTGAACACAGGAAAGTGCTAGCAATGCCCCAGCATATGAGAATCTTCTGCGCTGTGGCCATTTCTGTCTCAGTGATGAAAAGATGGTACAAACCACTGTGGATGTATCATGTCAGGAGCAGTGTGTAAGCTTCCTCACAATCCCAAGGTGTTCTGCTCTCTCTCAGAGTCAGTGTTCCCCGTGCGTCACCACTTGACTGTGGCATCTTCCTTGTTACCCCGTGGGTGTACTTCTACCTCCTCAACCAACCCCTGAACTAACTGTTCTGAGTCTTTTCATTTGTCCTGGGTTCAGGGACCCGGAAAGAGAAACGGTCCAATAAAGTTCATGTAGACAGTAAACTGCAGAATTTGAACTTGAACCTGGATCCTTCTCAATCCGAAGCCCGTGGACTTTTGACCCAACGATATTGCCTCTCATGAATCACGGTCCAGTATTTCTCAGCCAGGTTCCAGAGCTCAATCCAGTTATATGAACACAGACCGTCAAGCCACCAAAGGAATTAGGAAGAAAACCGTTCCTGTGTTCCTGCAAGCTGGAATACAGGATGCAACCATTGACGCCTCCAAAGGTCAAATTAGCAGGGATGTTAAGTAGTAAAATGATCATCCTGTTCTCTTTCAGCTGAAAACTGTTCTTATTTATAATTCATCAGCACCAGCCAAAGTCACACTCATGTCTAATGTTTATCCAAGCATCACACTCAAATGTAAGCATTTCAGTTAAAGATCTACAAATGCAGGCTCTGCGTGCTTCTGTTTTCCTGCTTATAATTTCTACATTTTGTGAAATAAGCTAAGGCATATTCATACGTAACTAAAACTATGAACATGAGACAGGTCCACTGTGATTGCCACAGTCCCCACGGTGCACTCGGCCTCCTGCACACAGAACACGCGCCCTATTCACAGGCTGCCACATTACACTCTCCCCCTGAATTTGCTAAACGTGCGTGGACGGCGGGGAGCAGATTCACCCTCAAGGAGGCGGAGGAGCTGGGCCCACAGGAGACAGTGTGACTGTGAGCAGGGACGGGGCTGATGCGTCCCGTCCGGAGAGAAGATGCTCCATGAGCCCCTGGACGTCGCAGGACCGAAAGCTGCTGCCATGAGAGGAGAGGAGAGAGAGGGAGGAGGAGAATTATCTTGTGAAGGTGTAACACACATCTAACATTTGTCATCATCTTACAGAGCGTGAGGTGCTCAAATCACCCAGTGTCGGTGCTGGGAGAAAACCAGGTCATGAATTTCCAGGCTTTTATAGCCACACACCCTGAGTCCTTCTCAAGTCAAAATAAAGCTATTTCCCCATAGAAAATGGGCCATTACGGAAGGCAGAGCCTCTTGTTTATCCTTCACCGAGGACTTACCCAGGAGAGATGTTTCTGAGGCAGAAAGAGACTCCCTTTCAAGTTTCTTCTCCCAGACTTAATAACTACACCCGGAAGCCTTGCAGACGCTTTGGGATGGAGCATGGCCGGAATCTACGCAGCCAGTGGAGACAGACATGGAATATCCAAGAAGAATGACCCTCTTGTCCCCTTCAGACTCTTGTTCCATTAAAAGGAATATCTGAAAATGGTATATCTACTTGTCTTTTAAAATAGGTTTTCAAATTAATATATGTATTACATATTTAAAATGTTTAAGGAAAAGGACTCACTTTTTCCTAACTCAGAAGTAACGATTGCTCCCAGAGATGATAAGGGGGTAAAAGAATCCACAGTCTGCAGTCTGCCTTCCAGTTTCAGCCAAATCCCTGGAGGACAAAGAAAACAGATAAAAACAGCTGATGGGCCCCCCAGCTACTGGCGTGTTTTATCATGTGATGGCGGCTAGCACATGCTCCAGACAGAAACAAACATTATTCCGTAGCTCTTAGCCACCGGTGTCCTGTGATCAGATGATAGCTCTTTCAAGTAAAATGTCTCTATTTAAAAATTCTTTACTCTTCATTCTTTTCTTTAAGTCATACACACCCAGAATTATATGTACATATATGAAAGGCCCATTGAAAGTGTTTGGTTTGTACCAGGAACAGGTTCCTCAAACCTATGAATGCTGTGTCTGCCTTCTGATAACTCATACACGACAAGCCCTGGAGAAGGAGCCTCTGTGCTCCAGGCGGGGAAGCTGGTGGAGACCCTACAGGTGCAGACCTGCCCTCCAGTCCTCAGGCCCTTGAGCTGCCTTCTGGCACCATCCCGTCCTCCAAACTAACTTCCCAACCACTCCCTCTTGCTTTGCAAATCCCTCACAGTTTGCATTCCCTTAGTCAGTTGTTCTCAGATTTAATTCTCTCCCAACAAGTGAGGGGAATAAGGTCACCCTCCTAGTGACCCTACGGGAGCCTCTCCCTTTGGGGTGTGGGAGGAGCCCCTTCTCCACCCCGCTCACGTCCCTGCCGCAGTCAGAATCTTCCTGTCCCAGAAGGGAGCAGCCCAGGCGCACACCTGATTTAAAATGCAAGTTTCACTATTATTCAGGGACCGGAGGCCAACAGATCAGGAGACAACTGCCCTTGAGAAGGTATCCTGTCCCTCAGACTTCTCAAGAGGAGGGGGCACGTGGGACCAGGTGGGGAAACAGGGGGGCCAGTTAGAAGAGAGAGGGAGGGGAATACTTGGGTAGGAGGCTTTATCACAGTTTTTGCAGGAGGCCGGCTGGGCAGACTTAGTAGGATTGTTTGGTTTAAGTAGCTCCAGCAGCTCTGGGGCACAGGGGCCACCCTGGGTGCCTGGTACCCGCCCCGGGTGACCCGGGCAGGCGGACAGCAGCCCTGAGTGTGAGCGCCCCCTAGAGGAGGGGGTTGGAGGGGGCTCCCAATGGGTTGGCTTGCATATGAAAGATACCCTCTGCTGAAAGGGGGATTTTCGCTACCTTTAGGAATTCACCACCTCTTCTCAATACTCTGTAATGACCTATATGGGAAAAGAATCTAAAAAAGAGTGGATACATGAATATGTATAACTGATACACTTTGCTGTGCAGCAGAAACCAACACAGCATTGTAAATCAACTCTACGCCAATAAAAATTTTTTTAAAAAAAAGAAAGAATTCACCAGACTGGGAGGGGCAGTCTCTCCCAGGTCAACGTGGGCCCAAGATGTCAAGATGCCAGAAAATACAGAAAACACAAAAACATGTTTCACATAAGGATTCATGCCTCTGAGTCAACCATCCCCCCCCCCCCCAGCCCCAACCATGACCACAGGCAAGGAGAATCACTCTGCTTGGTGCTAGGGATTCAGAGAGAAATAAAGACGCTTTAACATGCATTAAGCCAGAGGGTCTCAAATTTTATCGTGCGTGTAAATCACTAAGCCATCTTGTTAAAAAGATTTCTGATTTAGTAGGAGGGGTGGGGTCTGAGCATCTGCATTTCTAATCAGCCCCCAGGTAATGCCAGGGCTGCTGGTTCATGGCCCATACAAGTAGGAGGGCATTCAACTCGAATTATGTGTCCAATTTTTTCAGGCATGTTCACTTGTTAACTAAAGGCTGGGAATATTACTTAATGTGTAAAAAAGAGCTTTAGCCTAAGACTTGTTTGCACTAAAGCAATTACAGTTAAGGCTTTTTTCCTGTACAAGCCACTTTCTATTCCCCGAGTAAAATGTGATCTCACCATAGGGCTCATCCGATGAGAGCTGGCCCAGGGACCTTATTAATTCTCAAGACAAAAGGTGCCAGTCAGCCACTTGACACTCAGGAGTTCCTAGGCTCTGGGACAGGGAGGAAGCAGGTCTGTGGGGTGGACAGATCTGAAGGCAGTTTTAGAGACTGTATCTGTTCTGGCATTAAAACCAGGAATGTAATCAACCCTGGGGTGGACACAGCAAAAGTTGAAACTCCTGCGTATTTTGCAACCATCCCAATAACCCCAACCAGACGCGACCTAAGGTTAGTCATGGATGCAAAGACAAAGGTAAATTTAGGGATACATTCACCAGGAAGGGCTCAAGGAAGAGAGGAAATGAGAATGGAATTGGTGGGGGGAGACAGTCACAACTAATGAATTAATGTAGATTTGGGGTGAGAATGAGTTAGCATTTGGACAAAGACTAAATCTTTTGAAAAGGAAAGCCATGTATTCCCAACAAGAAAAATAAAACAAAGTAGACAAAGTGGCCCATGGAGCACGGAGTTCAGTTCAACGATAAGCAATCACCTCCAGCCCTCTCTCCTGGTCAAAGGAACGACCTCTTTCATATCCAGATAACAGACTTCAGGGTTCTGGGGATGAGAGGAACTTTTCCTGGTAGGAAAATAGCACAGCTCAAAATCCTTTGAAAAATATACACATGATTTTTAAAACACTTCAGAAAAACAAAATTACAACAAAATCCTCAGTGACCAAAGAGAGACATTTCTCCTTTTGTCATTATAAGCAGAATGGCTATTTGCAGAGAAAGAGTCACATATCTTCCTCGAAATCTTCAGGAGCCTGTCTCTCCCTGCAAACACGTACCCGAAGTCACAGTACGAACCTGTAGTTCAGGCCATGACACTTTCTCAGGTGAGAACAGAGCCCAGCCCGCAGCAGCGGCCGCCTGGGCGAGCCCGTCCTTCGGGACGCACCCCACCCCATACCCGGCCCTTCCCCCCTACTTCCATCGTGTCACCTCCTCCCTGGAAGGCTAGGGGGGCGTCTAGACTTGGCCATCTCGGTGCAGGCAGGGTTACTTTACGCATGCCCAGGGAGACACTCCAGGTGAATGTTCTGGAATGAACTCACCTGCCCTTCGACAGGGTAGGCTATCTGCCTTGATGCTCAGTGATTCTCTGTTTGGTCTTGAAACTCGTGGTCTGTGACCCAGCTGGTTTGTCCCATCTTGGATGGGAGGGGGCAGCACCATTAGGGTGACGTCCAGCTCCCCTGCTGGGCCTGTGTAAGACAGCGTGTGGAGTGTCTGTGTGAGCGGACACCTGTGTCAACACACCATATGCCTCCTTTATCAAATATTTGTATCACCTCGCACACAGCACATTCTTCTTTCTGCACAAAATGAACTCCTTCCACCACTAACCAAAATCATTCCCACCCATCATTCAAGACTCTGTTTAAATGTCCCTTCCTTAATGAGTGTACTCAGGACACTCAAATCAAAGGCGGACTTTTTGGTAAAGGTTCTCATTGCACCCGTCCTTGTCCTTCGCAGAGTTTAACACACTTTTCAATAATATATCCTCGTGGGTTTTTACTTGTCTAATACCTGTCCTCTGCTAGTCCATAAACTCCCTGAGGACGGGACCGTATCTGTTTTTCTTGTTATATACCTAACACACACCACAGTGCTTAACACCTAGAAGCCAGGTAAGAAATACATGTTGGAAGAATTCGTGAGGAGTGAGTGAATGAGTAAATCATGATGATTCCACACAGCCTAGAAAATACTGTCCTGGTGATTGCTGTCATAGCTTTTATCATCACTATTCTGGGGTTCAGTTTTTATTAATAACTTACAAATGCTATTCTCTGAATCAGACAGCAAACAGCACCTCTTATTATTTATCTGTGACATTTCTCAACTGAAGGGATCAGTTCGCCTGGTGCCAAGTTAATTTCTGGGTTGTACATGACAGTTTTCTAGATAGATGCAGGGACAGACACATTCTGTATTCCGTTAAGTTTCAGCTAAGAATACTTTCAGTCTCTAGTCAGTTTGATATCCCCAGCTCTGCTGCATGCTAAGAACCGTGTTTCAGATGAGGCTCAAAGTAAGTCACAAATATGCATCAGCTTCCAACTCCGCAGCCTTGGGCCTGGGTAGGATGAGCCTTTACATCACCCCAGAGCCCCTGCATCCAGTCCCACAGCCCCTCTCTCCCCAACCTCCCTCACCCACGGTCTGTCCTTTCTGCTGGTCAGTCCTGCATAACACAAACAGAGCAAAATTGTGGCGCCAGGAGAGAAGATACAATGGCTGCACAGAAGAAGTGAACAGAAATACGAAACAATGCAAGCGAGACAGACCCCACTGGCTGGCACCCAGAGACTAGTCCGGAATCTCGAGGGTTGGTCAGCTTTTCAGATGGGGATGAAGATGGCAACCAGAATGTCATTTCCCCTCTTCCCAAATCACCAGGTCTCTGCTCACTTGGGGCTGGTCAGAAGAGTGGAATCTCGCCTGGGTGATCCGGGGCAGCTTTAGAGCACTTTAAGACCAGGGCCACAGGACTAATGCTGGCCGTCAACAAGCAGGCTGTTGACTGCTTCTGGGGGATGTCTCACTTCACGACCTCCCTTTCTCATCCAAGGGCACTCGTTGCTGTTGGCCTGGCTCTAAAGCTGTGGTTCTCAACCTTGGCTGCCCTTCAGAATCACCTGAAGAAATTTGGAAACTTCCAGAAGGAAAAATCCAAGAGGAATACCCAGACCCATTAAATCAGGGTCCCCTCGGTCCCCGAGATGAATAGATGCAACCATGGCTGAAACCTACCGGAAAGTGTCCCATCAGACTCAGGATGCAAGAGGCAACAAGAACCACCTATAACGCTACTTTTAAAAGCGTTTTATCTAGGGGAAAATAAAGCATACCTTCAATTCCACTCTTTTCCTCTTAGAATAAATTTTGCTTTATTGGAGCAAATGTAGCATCAACTGTTTCACTCTACATGGAAATTTTCAGTTTTCCTGTTCAGCTTTACAGCACCTCTATTCCTACAGCTATAATTTTATATGATGCCTTGCTGGCATTTGTAGAGTAAAACATTATACGCAGTTTCTAGTGCCAAAAGGTGTAGAAAGTTTTGTAAAACTCTGGAAGGGGAGAGAGCAGTAGGTTTCTCTTAAGGTCATAAAATTTTTATTTGATTTTTTCCTTCCTTTATACTGGTTGCTGTTACTTTAAAAGTCTTCTGGCATTTAACCGGCAATAAACAGGGCAAACCAAACTGTTCCTTCCTTTAGATTGTGCAATTTTTATTGCTCTGGTTTAGAGCCACCAAATATGTCTTTTCGAAAAATGCTTGTTTAACCACCTTCTGTTTGTAAAGCAGTAAGGCTATTAGCTGACAGACCTCCGGGGTGAAGTAGTGTTTTCTGTGTGCCTCAAGGTTTTCAAAGATACTTAGAAACAATCTGAAGTTAAGTGACATTGATGATGCTAGTTCCTTAGCCAGACAATTGCATGTAACTGAATCAAAGATGGCTGAGCTCCTTTTGAACCCAATTGTCACGCCCAGACGTTTAAAGCAAATGGAAAAGTCAGCACCATCACGGCTGTAACCGAAGGAATCAGCGTGGAATTACCTGTTTACACGATAATTCAGAAGCCAGTGACCAGAGTAAATGTTTCCACACTAAATCAGGGAACATATTTTGGATCCCATGGGCAGCGCTGAACGGGGAGGATGAGTTTTATTTTAGCTGACATTATGCCATGCTTCAGGTTTTCACATCCTTTCGCTACATCTCCACATAGGCCTAAAAATCTTCACGGTAACGAGTCAGGACCAAGGGGGGAGTTGCCTTCCAGAATATTCTTCAGGCAGGAAAAAATAAAGTAGGATTTCAGAGCAGTAACTTTTTAAACATTTAAAGACAAAATTGGAAGAATTTGGAGGATTCTTATTCTTCTCTGGACACATACATTTTTTTGCAATACCTTTCGCCTCCAAGGCAAATAGAGCAATAAGCTCTACCATCAAATAGCTCTTTGTTTATTTGTTTTTCATCATTGCCTTCGTTATTTATTTATTTTTTGTAGTCATGGCCACAACCTGAAATGAAAAGGTTACTATTTCCTATTTGGAAATAGCTTCCAGATACCCACCCCCGCTCCAGTTACCCTTCCTCCAGAGTTTCCTATCTCCTGTCTATTATTACACAATGCAGTTAGAATTGTTTTTCTCCAATATTGCTTTATCATGTTGCCACCTTCATCAAGAAAACTGTAATAATAACAATAATAGTCTTTAATTTTATGGCACATTTCCTTCCTACTAGATACTTTGCTAAGTACATTATCCATGCTGTTTATTTAGTACCACATTAGGAAGCTTTTATTATTTTATTGTACCATTTTACCATTAATAATCATAGACAGCTAAAGTAACAGCCAAATATCACATATCTAGAAAGTAGAACCCAGCTCTCCTGTCTAAAAGACCTCCTAATATAATGTTGAAAGCTGTCAATTTCTCCCTGTAGCTTTGACAATGTTTCCTCTTAATACTTTATTAGGTGCACCTAAGCTTAGTTATATTTTCCTTGGGAAATTGAAACATTTATGTTGTATAATGACCCTCTTTACCTTTAGTAATGCTTTCTGCCTTCAAGTTTCTTCTGCTTGATAAAATAGTATTAAACCTATTAAGTATCTGTCTGTTGCATGTGTGTCTGTGTGTGTGTGTGTGTGTGTGTGTGTGGACTTAAAGTAAATGCAAAAAAATAGTATACACACATATATGCATGTATATATGTATATACATATATATACAAATATGTACGTGTATATATATATATATATATATATATAGACATATTTAGAAGTTTATATATACATGCATCAGTTTACAAGATGAAAAATTTTCAGTGCCCAAAGTTTCTAAATTCTCATCATTTGGATGTGTCTCTGGTAAATAACAATTAGCTAGGTGTTTCTAAATGCAGTTAAAATACCTACACTTTAACCAGAATGTTTGGTCCATTTGCATTGACTGTTGCAGTGGGGAGTGCTAGTTGGTGCCCTCAGCATCCCTTCTCCACTTCCTCTTTAGACCCGTGGTACCCTCTCTCATCCCTGCATGGAGCTGACTATCCCCAGGCTTCCTTGCAGCTGAGTGTGACTGAGCCCAGGGAAAGAGGGTGTGGGCAAAGGAAAGCGGGCAAAGAGCTGGGTCACAGCCTCAAAAAAGGAAGCCTTGGTCTCCACTGCATCCCCTGTCCTTGGTGACTCCAAAATCCTGACAGCTGAGGGGGCACCTTGGAGCCAGGGATGCCGCCAAGAAGAGAGGAGGACAGAGCTGCCACCAGCACTGCCCCGGCCCCCAGGACTGTTAGGACAGAGAGAGATGCCCTTCTGTGCCCTGTAGAGAACAGGCTCATCCGGTATGTTCCATTTACTGGTACATGTGAGCTTAACTTACCCTCTGATTTTGTGCTGTTCTATTTTTACCACTTGCACTATACCAGTTTATTTTGTTTGCTTTTCCTCTTTCTTGAATTCTTCTGAATTTATTGAGGTTTTTTTCTCACTCCATTTAAAAAATTTCTATCAAGTTTAATTTCTATCATTTTAGTGTTATTAAATGGTTTTCATAAAGAAGTCAAAGTGTGATCAGTATCTTTTCTTTCCTCCAGTACAATACCAAGGTTGAGCAACAATGAATGTCTGTAATCTTTTTGTCCAGTATTTTAAGCTAAACTTTTAAAATTCTGTGAGTCAAAATTTTCCTTTATTTAGGTTCTGTTGGCAAATGCTCTCAGTTTTTGTCTCTATTTTACACTTATTCTTGAAAAATAGTTTTAGTGAGGATACAATTAGGCTGATTATTATTATTATTATTTTGCTGCAAATATAAAATAATTTCAGCTGTTTCTGATTTCCATTGTTGCAGCTGAGAGTAGCTCTGGGTCTTATTGTCATTCCTTTGAAGAGACCCTGACTTTTCTTGCTAAGAGCCTTCAGTAACTTCCTTCTTTGAAATTTCATTTTGAGCGGTCCAGCTGTGGAATTTTTTTACTCTATCCTGCCTGACATTGAACTTTTGAACTTGAGGTTTGGTGTCTTTCAGCAAATCTGGGAAATCCTCACACATTCACTCCTCAAAGTCTCTCTTCTCTTCTAGAATTCTGATGGATGAATTTTAAGATGCCTCATGTTCTTCATTAGGTCTCTTGAATTTTCTTTGCCCTGTTCCATTTTTTTCTATCACTACAATTTGTAATACTGTATCACATTTATTTTCCAATTCACTCATTGCCTCTTCAGCTGTGCAATTCACAGTTAAGATAGAATTAAACTGATTTTTTAAAATTTTAGCTCTTTATTTCTCATTTCTCAACATTCTATTTTTTCTCCTTAACGTGCTAGTCTATTTTTAAGGGTCCTTATTATTCGCTTACATTTTTAGTCACCTTCTATATTTAACTATATTAAATATATATGTAATTTTTATTTATACACATATAATTCCATAGATTTAGATTAGATTAGTTTAGATTTGCTATAGTGTCTGGTGATTCAAATCTTTCAATTGGGTGTGAAGCAAATACAAATCTGAGGCTCTTTCCCACAGAAGACTTTCCCAAGTTTTCAACTGGCCAATCTCTAGGCAAGTGTCCATAGGGCCTTGTTAGGTCCCAGTAATGTCATGACCATCTGAGGATGAGAAGGGGCATCTGGTGGGATCCCCAGGTGGCCTCTTCCCTCTGGTGGTCTGTTGATCCTTGCTGGGCGCCCTGCATGGACTTGCCACCTGGTGCGTCCGTGTGCAATCCTCTCCACGGTTTCTGGACAGCTTCCCTCCTGAGCACATCCAGCTCATGTTGCCCCTGTTTTAACTCTGCGTTTTGGGGTCATCTTGTGCTCTTTTCATGAAGGGTTCACCTTGATGAGTTGGCAAGAGGTAGACCTCACTTTTAATCCCAGCTCCATCATTAGGTAACCACACATCCTGCATTTCCAGCCTCACTGTAAATGGGGGTGTAGCTGTGGGCCTTCTGATTCCAGGGAGGAAGATGAGATCATATTTGTGTGCATCTGTGTGTGTTTGTGTGTGTACACGTGCGTGGAGTATTTCTTTCAAGGGTGGGGGAAAGCTCATGAATAGCAGGAAGCACTTTTTTTCCTGCATCTGTCAATGTTTTCCGTGTCCTTGGAGATGCAGTAAATATCTGTTTCTCACCGTAAATGCTCTGGTGTGGAGCTCCTGTGGAGCTAATCCACGCTTCCATCTCGGCATGGCCTAGGGGACCCAGGGACCACAGAGCCCTCATCCCAGCCTCGCCTGCCTCCCCTGATATGTGTGGCCTTACACCTGCTCAGTGCCCACTGTCGTAAGGGTAACACGTCTTCTTTTTAATATGTTCACGGGTATATTCGGAAAGACACTTTCTGCGAGCATGTTTCCAACGGAGCAGAAAAACAGAGAAATCAGTCAATCATTCCTCGTAAGGAAAGACTGTTCAGTTTGAAGGTATCTTTAATAACCAGACAATTAACTGTGATGCATGCTCAACTGCCAATAGGAGAGGAAAAAAAAAGCAAACAACCCAGCAACCCCTGTTTCATTTGCGTTTGTTTTTGACAGTTTATGAATAAAGAGGTTAAGTTCTGTCCAATACTCATGAAGGTCAGAGAATACATTTTTTCTTCTTTTTAAATGTATACATGTATATATATTTATCCATAATTATACATATAGTTACCATCCCATGTTTTTGATTACGAAGGATAATTTGTGGTTAGACCAGATGGCCAGATCAAATCCCGGCTGCAGGGGTCACTAGTTTGATGAACTTGGCAAATTGCTCCAATTCGCTTTGCTTCATTTATAGGTGGGATCACAGTGATGCCCACCTCAGGAGGTTTCATGAAAATTCGATTGGAAATGTCCATGAAACTTTCTCTGGAGGCAGGCATTTAGGAACCGCAGCCACACTAGTGGCAACAGAAGAATAATTCTTTGGTTAAAAATATTAAATCGCTTTTTTAAAAAGCTATAAACACGTGAAACCACTGGCAATTCCACAATGGGGAATGGTTCCTGTCTAACTGCACCCCTGGCTTCTCACCATCCCCACACCTCCGTCTCTGGTCCCCTCTGTGTGTGGTTTTGCTACAGAAATGGGACTGACTACCTGCGATCTATTGCTTCCTTTCATCAAGCAGCGCTGTGCTCTGTATGTTGCTGTATGTCCGTAAATACAGATCTGGATTAGCTGGTCATTTGTGGGCGCCTGATAGCTTACTGCATACAGGTAACAGGATTTATCTGACCAGTCTCCTACTGACAGCCCTTAATGGCTTTTATTTCCTTTTTGTTTTTTCTGTAATGACCATCCCTACTTTTCAGTTTTTGTGGACTTGACCTCTTATAGGACGAATTCCAGGAAGCTGAACTGAGCAATCAAAGGATCCACCTTGCTAAGATTTTGTGTCTGGGCTGCCGAATTCCCCTCCAAAATCTATCGT
The DNA here is from genome assembly GCF_028023285.1 of Balaenoptera ricei. Classification (NCBI taxonomy): domain Eukaryota; kingdom Metazoa; phylum Chordata; class Mammalia; order Artiodactyla; family Balaenopteridae; genus Balaenoptera; species Balaenoptera ricei. The sequence continues at coordinate 27,075,367 of NC_082640.1, forward strand.
GACAATTTACAGCTCCACAAACAACTCATGAGGGCGTCCACTTCCCCGTAGATTTTCAATCTTTGCCGATTTATTAGCCAAAAATTATCTTTTCATTGCGGTAATTCATTTAGTTTTTATTGCTAGTATAAGAGGGTCCAGTGAGGTTACATTCATAGAATTGTATCATCAGGTGCTGTAGAAAGTGGGAGACAGCAAACCACCGTGACATACTAAGTGGACTCCACGTTCCCTGATCACAAGTAGCATTTCTGCAAGAGGCAAGCCCTGAGAAGTCTCCTTGGACCCAGGATTCAAAGGGAAGACAACACACTCACGGTGGAAGAGGCCATGGGTGGGGCGGTGAATGGATTGTGACACGGGGAGGGCTGGTGCCCGCAGAGGGTATGGACGAAGCTGGAACAGCCTTCGGGGCAACCGCCACAGAGTCCCTCTTTAGTGTCGAGCAATGATTGTGAACCGTGAGGGCTACACACTTGAGGGCAGTGGTCCAGCGCCCAGACCAGGAAAGGAACTCCCACCCCACAAACAAATCCGTCAACAGAGCACAACCTGACTCACCCGTCATCGCCGTTCTCCTTCTCTTTGCCTCATGTTTGGAAGCAGAACGGATGCCCTTTGGACCATGTAAGCCCCAGGATCTCTGGATAATTGAAAGGATGTCTCAAGAGGGTGGCAATCCTTTGCCATAGACTCTGTGCATGCGGGCATGTCGACATTGTCATCAATTTGCTGGGAAAGAAAGAAAAACCAAGCTGGTGAAGCGTAACTAGTGTCATTGAAAGAAAATTTCACATGATTACCGGCCTTGTGGAATTCTTGCTTTGAGAATGTCCTATTTATAGCCTCCACCCATTTTTCCTGGGCTGTTTCTCTGGTTCTCGAGATGGGAAAGAGCTGTTTATACGTTGCTGATGTTAACTGTTGTCGTGAATATTGGAAACATCAGTGAAGGGAAAGAACTAGAGGGAGGGAAATGGAAATGCAAAGTGAAGCAACTTCTGGTTTTTAAGACTTTTTTGTTTACTTCCATACTCACCAATACATTTTTAAATCAATTAAACGATAAAAACATTATAACATGTTTAGAAACCTTTTAAAGCATTAATAGATCCCTAAGGGAGCCTAGTAACCCCCAACTTCTTTTGGGCTTAGAAGCTCCAGAATGTGAGCTAGAAGTTGGTGGGACGGACCAGGGGACAGGACTCAGTTGTTCCACAGGAGACCCAGCAAAGGAAGGGCTTCTGAGCAAGGAGAATGCCTGTGGTCAGATTATTCTTTTTTTATTGGAATATAGCTGATGTACCATATTATATAAGTTTCGGGTGTACAACATAGTGATTCACAATTTTTAAAGACTGTAGTCCATGTATAGTAATTATCAAATATTGGCTGCATTACCTGTGCTGTACAAAATATCCTTGTAGTTTATTTATTTTATACATAGTAGTTTGTACCTCTTACTCCCCTACCCCTATCTTGCCCCTTCCCCCTTCCCTCTCCCCGCTGGTAACCCCTAGTTTGTTCTCTATATCTGTGAGTCTGCTTCTGTTTTGTTATATTCACTAGTTTGCTGTACTTTTTAGATTCCACATGTAAGTGATATCATACAGTATTTGTCTTATCTCTGTCTGACGTATTTCACTTAGCATAATGCCCTCCAAGTCCATCCATGTTGCTGCAAATGGCAAAATTTCATTCTTTTTTATGACTAATATTCCATTGTATATATACACCACATCTTCTTAACTATTCGTCTGTTGATAAACCCTTAGGTTGCTTCCATTTCTTGGCTACTGTTGAACAGTCTAGCAATCTGATCCACACTCACAGTTGGAATTAAGACCAGCAAGGACTGTATCATTCAGAAAACAAGTTTACCTATTTTTGACAAAAAGTAAACCTTGAAACCACATTTCTAAGAAGAGTCAAAAGTCTGATTTCAAATGGCAGCATGAATACTTACTGGTCAGAAGCCTTGAGCGCCCTTGATCCTCTTTCAGTGCCGAGCAAACATGCACTGAACACCAGCTTTGTGCCAGGATGTAGTGTGGGCACCAGTGTTTTTAAAGATGCGAATGAAACAAACAATCTCCTTCAAGAAGCAGCCAGAACTCTGTAAAGGGATGCAGATGTATAAACAGAAAAGTGTAATTCAGCATCAGGTAGAAGCATGTAACGACAAAGACAGTTCAGCGGAGTGGTTAAGATCAGAGGCGCTGAAGAATAGCCAGGTTCCAGTTATTAGCTGTGTGACTTTGGGCAAGTTGCTTACGTTCTCTGTGCTTCACTGCTTCATCTGTAAAATGGAGATAATAATAGACCCTACCTCCCAGGTCTGACTGAGGATGAAATTAGTTGATACATACGAGCAAGCAGAACAGAGCCTGGAACATAATGAGTCCTCAGGAAGTGTTAGCGGTTTTATGTTCATAAACAGCTCCCAACCTCAGCCTCCTCATCTGTGACATGAGAATTATGATCACAGCCCACCTTCAAAGGATGACCATGGCCAGGTGGGGATACGCAAAGGCTCGAAGCATCGTCAAGACTGCTCAAAGGCAAAGTGTTACTTGAATAATAAAGTTCCCCACCAAGGATCATCACCACAGAAAAATAAGGTGTGAGTTTGTGAATTACATCACAAAGACCACCTGCCTTAACTTTTCACAGTGTTGCACTTTGTGCTTTTACAAGTGTTCACTGGTGATGAGGCCAAAATTGCCGTGTGATGGCCGGCCCGCACTGCTTCCCATGTCACAGGTTTTGTTAAACAGAAGCAAGTAACAAATACAAATCCAGCGCACACACGACGCACAACAAAACCCTTTCACCTTCCTAAAGATATGGGATCCCGGGAACACACGTGCCTCTGCCCGGCAGCCGATGAACCATGTGTGTCCAGCATCGAAGGATTAGGACCACGGTAATGGATTTTCCCCGTCACAGAGTCAGGCCCAAAACAAAGTCCTCACCACCAAATGGAGGATTAGCATGGACGGAGCGGCAGAACTAAACCTGCTGACTTCGTCAACTGCCTCCATCATTTGCCGGACTCACCAGCCAGCTCAGCTGATTGGGCGGAGAAGTCCCATCTGGTGCCTAAAATCTACCCACCCTGACAAACGACCCCTGAGAACACTTGATCAAATTAAAGGATACAGCCCATCTTTCCTCATTCACAGGCTTCCCCTTCCAGGCCCCTTTTCTCTGTCTTTCCTATTCTGAATCACCTGGGAAAACCTCTGAGGATGCACTTCCAGCTTGAATGCGTGGGCTGTTCACTTCTAAAGCCACCCTAATGCTTTTCAGTAAACCTTTAAAAAATAGCAGACGATAGATGAGGGCATAGTGAACACACAGCGCTTACCTGGCCCCATCAAAGATGCTCTGACTCTGTGAAAACAGGATTTTAGTTAATGTTGCTCTGTTAATACCACTTCGAATGGTACTAATCACTAGAAAATAAAGTAAGATTTCTGTCACGTTAAATTCTAATCATTAGATCCTGGCATCTGAAAATAAGAGAAGAGAGAATATTTTTCCTCTTTGCTGTGAATGACAAGCCACGAGTTGTCCCTCTGATTGACTAACAGCTGTTTAATAAATCACATGATGAGATAAAGCTCATCTTTCCACCTAACTTGGCAGCTCACGTCTATCCCTAAATGCCCTGCTCTCGTGATGCCATATCCTATTATTGGCATAGCCACGAAATTCCTAAACAAGTCTGTAAAACTGATGTTTCTTTTTTTCTCTCCCAGTTATTGAATTTGGAATGTTTCAGGTTACTAAGAACATCAGGCAAGGAATGATTAGGTATCATTTCTAAGTGTCACACCAAATGCTTAAGGAATACCTCTTTTTTGTTGGTTTGGTTTGGTTTGGTCATTTTTTTTCCACGTCTATAAGTGATACTGAAGACACGAAATACCGTGGTGTCTGTCTTCCAAGAGCTTCTCATTGAATGAGCACAGTGGGATCAACATTCTGGAACAATTGGAGCAGGGGAGACAATGAAGTGCTGCGTGATGGTGGGTTTCAGGATGAAGAACATCCCTAAGAGCTGGCGTGATCAGGGAGAGCTTCCTGGGGAGGTGTTCCCACCGGCCAGACACCCCCTGGATGAGAAGAGGAGAGGGACGGTGAGTTGCCGACAGGATCACCATGGGCAAAGTCAGGCGAGTGCCACGGTCCGTCCCTGGAGGCCCCCGAGAGGCAGGTGAAGGGGGGAATCTGGTGCATTGTGATACACGGGGTGATTGAAAATGTTTGAGCAAGGAGACAGATGAAAGTAACTTTTTTTAAATAAATTTATTTATTGATTTTGGCTGAGCTGGGTATTCATTGCTGTGTGTGGGCTTTCTCTAGTTGCAGTGAGTGGGGGCTACTCTTAGTTGCGGTACACGGGCTTCTCATTGCAGTGGCTTCTCTTGTGGAGCATGGGCTCTAGGTGCGCAGGCTTCAGTAGTTGTGGCATGCGGGCTCAGTAGTTGTGGCTCGCGGGCTCTAGAGCACAGGCCCAGTAGTTGTGGCACATGGGCTTAGCTGCTCCGCCGCATGTGGGATCTTCCTGGACCAGGGCTCGAACCCGTGTCCCCTGCCCTGGCAGGCAGATTCTTAACCACTGTGCCACCAGGGAAGTCCCAAAAGTAACTTCTAAGGAACATTAATCTGGCTGTAGTGCACAGAATGGGGGGAAATGGGGAGAATCTGTTTTGGCCATTTATCTGCGAGGCTGAGGCAACGATTCTGGGGTGACAGTCACAACCTCTACTAAAAAGACATCTAGAAAAAAACTGAGGGAAAATAACAGGACTTGGTGATCTGAGTAATAGTAAAGATATCTTTGGGGACTTGGAATATATGGTTCTCGGTGTTTTCCACAGAACCAATGAATTTGAGTTGGCTTTGGCCGCTGCACTTAAAGACTGAAGGAAGCAGAGGCTTTAGAAGGAGGCCCTGCACAGACTTCCTAAAGGACTAACACGGTTCCTTTGCGGAAAGCTCCTTACTCACATCCCTGCTATTCCATGTTTAAATAAAGTATGCTTCCTTATCATTCCGTGAGCTTCAACCACACTACAGATGCCGCAGGAAGAACCCCCCTTTCTCTGCATGCTCGTTCCCAGAGCTGCCGACCCCATACCTCTTGTCAGGCCAGAATGACCGATGGCCTGGATGCGGACACAACACCCGTCTCTCCATCACGACGCCTTCAGCGCCCTCGGTCAGCACATCCTGCTACCGGCAAGCCGGTCTCTCACGGGTTGGGTTACAACGCTTAACAAAGCAGACCCGGTATTATTCTCATGGAACACAGAATCCAAAATAGCCCTTTATAGCAAAGCACATTTAAAAGGTTTCTTTTCAAAATGTTCTCCCAACTACTGAAAACAACTTTTTTTTTTATTACTTTTTATAGTGCAGCATAGTACTTATAACTTTGTTCACTCATATATATAAAATGCCATTCTAATGAAAACAATAATAAATCAATCTTTGTGGTTGGAGGCCTTTTAAATTTGGCAAAGTTTGGGGCCTTAAATGTATTCACCTGACTGAGTCATGCTCAGGATGGCAGAGTTTCTAGAAAGGACACGTTACTACCTCTGATGGCTGAATCCTGGAAACAGGCAGTTACACCCAAAAACCAAATGCTAGAATATTGTCTTAGGGCCTTTTAAGGAATGAAAAGACAGTTAATAGAGTACATGATACCAAATATAAATTATCCACTGCTGCACCTCCCTTAATGAAAACGGAGGAATGAAAACAAAGGTAGAGACCAGGACCAAAAAAATAAAGTAGTTTTACTTGTAATTCTGGTTTTCTGGCTATTCTCATTTGGTAAATTTAAATGCTGGAGGCTTCTAATCTGTCAACTCTCCCTATAAATTCTCCATTTGGTGAACTCTTACATAAGTGTTTGCAGGAATCAGTCCAAATATATTAGGAGACTCTACACACCTATTTATTTCATTTTAAAATAGTAAGAAATACTATTTTTAAAAACCAAATACTATTTCTTAAAAACCAAAGGCTCCACATTTTAAGATCAAGAAGGGAAAGAAATGTTTACAGTGCAAAGAATCCCAGATATCTCTCGAGCACTGATATACTCTCAATCATTGTATTTCTATCAGCATAAATATTTCAAGAATTTATTTATGAAGTAGATCAACATGACCTCGTTAACGGACACTAATTTGTTGTGATGTCCAGAAAATGCTGACAAGGTGCTAGAGCCGTTGGTGTTTCCTCCTGATGAATGAAGGGGACAGAAATAGAGTTTCTTGGTAGTGGGTGGCGTGTCCCAACACATGCAATCACTTCCTTCCATTGCAGAAGGGGAAGTGCCGATTCACATTGCTCCAGAGAAATAAGATGTACAGAGGGCTTTTTGGGGGAGGAGGTGGGAGTGGAGTAGTGGGAAGAGAGTTCCATAGAATCAACATGGATGACAAGACCGGAGTGACTAATACTTAGTGTGTCTTGGGTTACAGCTCCCAACAAGCTGATTGCCATCAACAATCAACAGCTCGCACCAGAGATGCTGCTTCTGTTTCACTAGAAGCTGTTTCTTATCACATGGTTGATGTTCTTTATTGCTTGTTTCAACAACTCATCATACAGAATCTACTGCATGTCAGGCACTGTGATAGACTCTGGAATTGTAGCCGTGAGCTAAAAAGACAAAAATATCTGTCCTTGCAATCTGCTATTAGCACATTGAAGCTATGCTGCTTTATGAAATGGGATATTATAATCAGACTTCCTACATTTTTAGGTTAAAATTAAGATTTGAGTTATGTTTTGACCGCATAAGAAGCCCTAAATGACAATAGAGTGAACAGAATGTATATTTCTCACTCAAGGAGTGGTATATGTAGCTTAACTAGTAATGATCAGGCATCATTCCATCCCCTGGGCAAGTTCTGTTTCTCCAGTCCTGTTTAGGACCCCTAGGAGAGAAGTTCTTTCTATTCCTCTGGAAGTAGTATGGGATGCAAACACAACTCTTGGGAATTTTGCAGCCATTTCATCACCATGAGGGAAACCAACAAGACAAAGATGAGCCATGGGGGTGGTTAAGCAAACCCCAGAGAAACACACAGAACTGGAGCCAGGGTTCTACTCAATCCATACTATAGGAATAATGTCCAATTCCTACAGTTAATTGTATATTTTCTTTTAGTAGACGATGGTCAGTACCAAATTACTGACCACACAGAAAAGAGTAATTTGATTGTTTCATTTTTATCTGTCCATATTACAGTATGCTGAAACTTATATCACTTGCAACTATTTAAACCTATAAGGAAAAATTTATATGTCGGTTTAATAAGGATTGCGAGGTTGCAGTTTGCAAAATAACAGGGTATAACAGTGAAAAACACATGAAGATAACTGATCAATAAAGCATCATGAAACATCCTTTCCAAAGCAAAATTATCTGAAAATTGACTTTTTTTTACTTATGTGAATAGCTTTGTCATTTTTCTCAAAATAGTGATCAATGACAAATATCTTTTATGTTTCTATGATGAAGTATGTATTGTTGAATTAAGTAATAATTGCATCATAATTTCCAATGATTTTCTTTCTTGATGCTCTACCTCTGATGAAGTTTATTTTGTTTGGATTTTAAAAATCCCCTCAGGGTAAATGTTTAATATTTTTTTTAAATAATGTGATTTATACACATGTTTTAACAGAAACATATAGCATTTTAATAGAAACACACATATGCACACGTACTTAGAGATTTTAACTTTTAGGACATTAGAATTTATTAGGACTTCTTATTGTCTTAAAGAGTTTCAGTAAACATACAAAAGAAAATGAATTAAATTTCAGTAGGTGGTGAAACTTTATAGTATATAGTCCATAGATGTACCATCTGGCTGCATGTGGAGAGGAGCAGAATATAGCTTTAACTGGTATGTTCTGGTCTGAACAGATGTTTCCGAACTCACATGGAGGATATGAATCTCTGAAAATAACAAACCAGTTCCAGGGGCAACATTAAAATTATCAGCAACAAATGACTATTCACTAAAACTAATAAAAGCATCAAGACAGAAAGTCAGAAGTGTTTTATAAGGGGAGTGGGTCATAATACACCCTTTAGAACATGTGATAGGTGCCCGATAAATATGTATAAATGCAGCCACACTCACAATCATGTTAAGAAAAAATGTCCAAATCCTGGAAGTGAGGCAAAAGGATGGTTATTTGTGTGTGTGTTTATGTATGCATCCCGTTCTGGTCATGCCCGTGAATTGGTAAGTGATCCTGCCATTTAAATGTCATCGTCCTGCTGTTTAACCTGCACTGACCAAATCCCTCCCTCTTCAAGTGTGACTACCATCCAACATCTTGTCTGTAAGTGCTACCCCAAATTATATAAAAGCAAAGATCAGAGAGGAATCCATAAGATGGGGAAAAAAGAAAGGGAAGAAAAATGATCACAAGTAAAGATTTACATTTGTTTTATGTGTGTTTTGTTGGGGGCTTGCTCCCTACAGGAATGAAGTAAATGAAGTAAAGGAAGAATATGTTCCCCTCTGGAGTGGTGGCCCCCAGGCTGAGGCCGGAAAGGGGTGGGTGTGGCTGCTGAAGGAGGAGGAGTCTGGGAGGGCAGATTAGAAAACCCCATGTAAGAAAAGCCTGGGAATCTGGAGAAAAGGAAATGCAAGTTCAAAATTTTTGAGTTAAAGGGGTTTTAGAGCCTAATTAAGTTGACTGGCTTCACTCATGCAGAGGCTCACAAATTTTAAATGATTTCTCCAAGGTTAAAGAGTTCAGGCTTCTTGCTGCTCTGTTAGGTTCTCCCTTCCCGAGCTCTCTGAGTCCCTGTAGGGGTAGAAGGGAGTTGGCTAGGAAGATGCAGATGAAGATCTGAAGGAGTTTGATAGCATACTGGAAAGAATATTGGCCGCATGGTTTAAAAGGCATCATTTTCTAAAAGAACTGACAGTTCATTGAAGGCACACTTGGAGGGAAAGGAGGGTTCAGTGGAAAAGTGGGGAGCTGTGCTGATGACATTGGAGCCCAACCCAAGACACTCTGTGTGTGTGTGTGTGTGTGTGTGTTTCTCCGTGAGCCATGTTCTTAGAACAGAGCCCAGCCTTGATGTGGGGAAGGACAGGGACAGGGCGGGGACAAGAGGCCAGGGGGTGGGGAGGGGCCAGCCTGGGAAAGTGGGCTTTGTGCTTCCCACTCTCACCAGTGCCCACAGCCTTCTCCCTGCACTGGTCCAAGCCAGGCCTCACGCTGCTCCACAGGGCACTTCCTGGAGCTCTGCATGCCCCGCCCCCAGGGGGCAGGTCTTTAGGGGAAAATGTCCCCAAGTCCTTGGAACAGTGACAGCAGGAGTCCACAGAAGGGCAGCAGAACACGCCACCCCGAAACATGACTAGGCGTTCAGCACCTGCCATCCCAACATGTACCACTTTGATGTACTGATTACATTGAGCTGAAGGTACTTGAAAGGCCGCAGATGCGGGGGGAGCTTCCCCTGAACCCCCTCATCTGCCTGAACACAGAGCCTCCAAGGAACCCAGGGGTCACAGGTCCCCTCCTGGGAGCTTCACCACCAGGAAGACTGACGCTTGTCCCAGGAGAGGAGCCTAGAAGTGGCCCCCACCCCCAGACAGACCCTGTCACCAACTGCCATCCTCCCATCTGTCCTCTAAGGGCCACTCATCTTCCCTGGAAAGCATGTTCTCTCCCCGGAGAGGCCTGCATCCCTCCCCTCCCCCTGCCAGGACGGCATTTAAGCCTGAATTCTGAGCCACCCCAAGAGTCTCTCACTTTCTGGGGCATCTCCCACATGGACACGAGGTGGACACGTGAATACAGCTCTGTGTGTGGTTCTCTGGATAATCTGTATCTCATTACAAGGGTCACAGCCGAGAACTCAGAGACCTACACCAGGTACCACTAGGAACAGAGCTGACCTGGTCCTTACATTCAGGACCACTTGCCTCCCTGGGTCGGGGGAGGGGGCGGTGGTCATCACCCTCCACCTTCCCCCAGGTCCCCACAGCATGTGCATCCCGTGTCCCATGTCCCCACCCACCTCCACTCCACTCCTTCCTTCCTTACCTGGTGTGAGTCACGTGCAAACAGAGAGGCCTGAGTAACACACCCCAGCTGCCCACTCCTGGCCTAATACCATTCCTGCTAATGCGAGTAATATTACTCTATTTCAAGACACACACAGAAACACTAAATTTGTTTATGGAAATGTGTAATTTGACAGCCTCCATCCCTGTGGGCTGTATCGCATGACGTGAAAATCTCTATTATGACATGCATGAGAGGCTCGAGAGAGTTTTATTCCTGTGCAGTTGTGCCTTCGTCCCTCAGCAGGTGCCTTTGGGCCCTGACTGTTGTCCAGCTGCCCCACCTGCATTTGTAGCAGAACCTCTTCTCATCGTGATTTTAGTGTTTCGTGGACGTGAAACCCTTCTCCGCAACAGATCAGTAAGATTCCCTGAACGTGTTTAGCTCAGGTTCCTGGAAGTTTAGGAATGGGATTCCCTGATCCTGAGCCCCCAGTTCAAAACAGGAACCAGTGAGCATAGAGACGCCCTCTGCATCCTCATCTAATTAATTTCACCAGTTTCTGGTAGGGGGTCAACTGCAGCACAATTCTGGCAATTTAGCTGGATTTTAGCAATTTGCCTGAAGTCTTCAAGGGAGGGGGGCGGGGAATGTGGCTGTGTTTTGCCCTCATTGGGCAGTAATTCCCCAAACACGAATAATCCCTCCAACTTGATTCTCTGGGGTCCTCTTTGGACTCACTGTGCAGCCGTCTAGATGGGGTGGCATCAGACTTCACCACGTGTAACCCTCCAGGAACGAAGGTGATAGGGACAAAATAGTGATTTTACTCTGAATATACAAGGAAATACAAAAAACAGGTATTTCTCTTCATGTAGAAGAGAAAGGAAGCCAAAGAAGTTATATACTAACTTCTGATATATTCATATCTGACATAATAAATTGTGGATGCTTTAATTAATGTGGGGTAAAATATATAAGACTATATAAAACAACAAGGTAAGAAGTCACCGTTGGAAATACATGACTGAATGTCTTAAACTTTTCTGAAGAGATTATCAATTGACATAAGAAAGTCTGTCTTTACATGACCACAAAACTGGAAATCAGTGTAAATGGTGTCCTTTCTAAAGCAACTAAGAATAATTTACGTTCAATGATTCTAATATTCTTGTTTGTTCTCTATTTCAGAATGCTGTCCCCAATGGCTACTAGCATTAAATTAGAGTTTTCCCTCAAATTAGGAAGTCTATGTTATTAACTTCCAATAGATAAGTAAAATTAAACAGTTAAATTGCAAAGTTTATTGCTTATTTTTTGTTAATTCCCCTTACCTGCTGACAGCAATTATGACTTAGGCTTAGAAGCACATAGCAAATAACTGACATAAACTGAATAACAATACAGCTCGGTTCTTGGAATTAAACTTTGAAAAGGAATCTCCTCATACCTAAAGTCATTTGTTTGACAATAAAGAGAGGAATATTTTGTAACTAGACTACATAAAAAATAAGTTTACGGCTTTGAGTAATACATTGCTTCTTACCAGATTAAAATGAGCTTAAAGTTATGAAAAAATTAGTTCCAAGCTTTTTAATTTTCCCTTTAAGAAGGAATCTCTCTACTGCACCACTGCATGTACAGAATGAAGGAATCAACTAAAATATATAAGGTTTCCAGCGTGCTGAGGTACAACTTCACATCATATTTCATTGTCTGGCCAAATATTTGTGGAGCAGATCAGAGAACAGACGTGGGGATACAACTTTAAATAAATAACTGGTTATCTAAAACTCTGAGGCCTGCAAAATTAAGCTTGGGCTTTGCTAGAAATAGGCAGCAGCTCTCCTACAAGAATCTGGATGTCGGTCTGTTCTGGGGCCATAAATCCCATGAGCCTGACGCACTGGGTGCAGCTTTCTCCAACAACATTCTTGCCCTTGTTACTCACGCCAGACACTGTTCTCTGCTTTCGACCGTCAGAGACCAGCAAATACGGCTGATGGACAACAGAGGCCCCTCCCCCGTGTTTATCAACCTCAGTAAGTTATGTGTGACGTTCTCAGTTCCTACGGGTCCTTTTATGGTTATTACGGATGTTCGAGGTTCCAAAGGTTGAAGGGCTTCAGAACACGCCACCCCGTACGCCACTTTGGCATACCGATCATTTTGACCTATAGGTTCTGTAGAATCAGCAGATGCAGGAAGGGCTCTCTGACTCCCATGTTCTACCCAAAAGCAGGTCCTCAAATTTCCCAGGAGAAGGGGGCCCTCCCTGGACCAGGAAGATCAGAACATTCTTACCAGAACATTCTGATGCCAGAATGGACCTGTACAGATAACCTACTAAAATAGCCCTAATCTTCCATTCCTACCCCCCCCATATCTCCTCATCCCTGCCCCACAATTTATTGCCCCCATCCCAAGCCCCTTTGCCTTGTCACATCCCCACAAGTTCTCATTCTTTGTGTAAAAGACATTTAAGTTTTGGGGCCTAATGGCTTCTTCAGATCTTCATTTTCCTTCTGAAGACTCCGTTGTGTACATAAAAATATTCAATACAAACTGTATGCTTGTCTCCTGCTCATCTGTCGGTGTCAGTGTAATCCCAAGGCCAGCCTCGAAGCTAAGAGCGTAGAAGGGAACGTGTCCTCTTCTATGAGCTCACCTTGCAAACACACAGCATTGCATTAACGCTCCTTCAGAAGAGTCCTTCTCCCCTGCATATTCCTGAAGCTTCTATTTCCAACAGGGGGCAACCCCAGAGCTCAGTGGTGGACAGAGGTGGGTGGGGAACTTTCCTGGGAAAAGCCTCTCCTCTGACATCTAAATCACGACGTGAATAAGCCTTCAAAGACCCATGTTTAGAACCCTGTCAATCCAGCCAAGCACATGGCAGAACCTCCATAAATATTTGTGGAGAAAATATCTGTCAGTTCATTAGTTTCCCACATGGAAAAATCAGCAGAGGTGAGAGTCTGTGGGGCTGATAAGGCATTTTTGGTTGGCTTTTCTTTGCGTTTGGTGCTGACTAAACTGCTCGTTTTAAAGTGCAAAAGAATTTATCTGAAGTTACTGACTGTGCACAACTTGCATCTTCAAAGTGGTACAGTGGAATAATACCTGGATTTTTTTTTACGTTAAAAAAAAAAAGAAGAACAAAAATCTGTACTTCTCTCTCTAAAAAAAAGCAATTCTTCAATAATAAACCCTAATTTGATACAGAGGTATATATATTTTTAGTCCCCAATATCAACATAATTGAAGACTTTCCGGTGATAATTTTTTACTTTGACGCATAGAGATACTGTACAAGATGAATTACTCAATGCCGAGTATCCAGCTCAATAGATATTAAACTTCCTTTACAGCGAGCAATGTATGAGACATTGGATACTGTGTGATAATGTGAAAGGAAATAACGTCCAGCTCATGCTTATTTGGCACTTTGTGTTTGAAAAGCCCTATTATTTACATTACTTTATTCCATCATTATCAGCACCTTGTGAGCTTCGAAGATTAAGTAGTTTGCCCAATGGCATCTAGCCAGCAAGCTGCAAAACACTTCGGATTAAATGATTTCCCCCAAAACAACCACCACTGTACATATCCGCTGGGATGGGGCACTCAAAGAGATTTATGTTTCATTAGGTGAAAATTGGTGTCAGGCTGTGGGATCTTCATGTGCAGTGATGTTGAGGATTGGAAGGTTTTACTTTTTGTCACATGAATCCTCGTGGTGAGCTGCCAGAGACTCTCACGTCACCTTCTCTCTGCGTGCTGCACACTTTGGTGAAAACAATGTTACTGATGCTGTCAGTTGGCTGATCTCTCAGAGACAAGATGAAAGCCCATCAGTGAGGCACACACGCTGCCCTTTCAGGACAGAGGGATGCAGAAAGCCAGGGTTTTGCACTGAGATATTTGTGATTGTGCCAGGAGCTCAGAGCTATAACTCATTTCCATAAAACCCCACGTGCCTTTCTTACAAATGGATGGGCCCAGGCAGCTTGGTCATTGTTTAATATACTGTGTGTAATTTCTTCCCGGGATGAGGGTTGACCCACAGCCAGCAGTGGGGGGAGAGTCCAGGGGGATGGGTGGGCTGCCTGAGCTGACCCCCAGGAGTCTGGGATGTCCCCACAGAGCACCTGGGACAGTAGGCCTGTCAGAGAGGGGCTTCTGGGCGAGGGTCTGATCATATGCTCCTGGAGTCAGGTTCTGGGCTTGAAGAAGAGGCTGAAACAAGTGACCCAGCACTGGGGAGGACGCTGGGACCCCCACCCAGATCCCACCTGGGTTCCTTTCCATCCCTGTTCGACCTCTGACGGGTCGGCGCGGTCCCCCAGGGTGTCAGCCAGTGCCCAGGTTTCCCTTGCATGAGGCCCAAGATGAACCCGACCTGCGAGCTCAACACGGATCCCAGGCTGGGAAACACAAGGGGTGACACCAACAAAGGAGCTTCTGGAGATGCAGCGATGATTTTTAAACAACAACAAGGAGGGTAGTTCACTCCCTCATTGTCCCTTTGGACCCCTCTTCCTTCCAACTCCTCCAGATCCTCAGGAAGGGCCATCCTTCTCACCACAGCCCCCAGGGCCCAGGAGGTCGGCAGCCCAGCCCCCTTCCTGTGTCATCAGCTGCCTGTCGGCTATACGTGCGTGAACAGAGAACTGGAGCAAATCCTGGAAGCACGGTCACAGCACAGCCGCCCTGGGCTCCAGCTGGGCTGTATCATGGGTCCCGCCCTCGCTAGGAAACCGGGAAGGGGGAAGGCCAGTTGGCGTCCCCTGAAAACAGGGACAGCGGGTGTCAACTCAGAGCAAAGGCTGCACAGAGAAGAAATGACGGGGTCGATGGCTCAGTACATGATATGTCACCCCAAGTCCTTTGGTGGCAGCCGCGCTTGTCATAACATACGTGGCCTGCCCTTTAGAAACTCGGTTTCTTAAATTACTGATGACGTTAGTTTAAAAGAAATTACACACTCTATAAAGATAAAACACATGTTCAATTCTTATTTTCTCCTCAAGAACATCTCCAATTACTTAAATTGACTTCCTCTTTGGGTATCTTTGCAATACGTAGATAGGTAGATAGTATTCATAATATATACTCATATAATTATAACTATAATTAATAATAACTATAACTAATAAACTATAACTAATTATATAATATATAAGTATAGTTAGTTATATAGAATATAGATTATAATTTATAATATAATAGCATAATTATATGTAATATGTTATATATTATAATAGATATAAAGTATCAGTATATTGCACATTATTGTGTATTTCTATATAGTATATACATTATTATGATATATAATTATATATTCTGTTTATTATGATAATATCATTATAATACAAATACTATATAACATGCTATACAATAATTTATAATATATTATATGTATGATGTGTATTAAAATATGCTATATAATATATGTCTACAATAATATACACTATATTATAATATAGCTTAGACAGTATATTATGTTACATTATACTGTATATTATATATATAATTGTTCAGTATTATAATATAACATATTATGTATACATCACTGATCATCCCTTTGAAGCTGATGGTCTCCGGTCCCTGCACTGGGAGCCCATCTCTTCCTTGCAAGGGTTACTGGTTGCTCTACCTTCTGTTCAAGTCCCTTCCCCACACCCCCAGATGCACTGCCTCACCCTGTCCCTCCCAGCCGGCTTGGAGTTCTGGGGTCTGATTTATTTCACAGCCTCAGAACAGCTTTTGCCTCATCACAGGGCAGGTTCAACTAAGGATGAAAATCTGGCTGAATGTGTTAGACTAATATCCTCCTGATACCAGCTGCCCACCTGGGTCCCACATCTCCAGTCTTCCTACCTCGTTACCAGTGGTCACCCTTCAGCCAATAAATCCAGAAAGACTGTCCAGCTGACGCCAGCTTCACGAGTCAAGTCCTAAGAACCACGAAGAGCTCAACATTAGAAAAATTAATATGTGTTCAATAATCAAGATCTAAACTGTACCCAATCATGTTTGCCTACTGGCTAAGGCGGACATGAATGTCTCAGTAAAACTAATTAGATGTGAAATAGGAGATTGAACTCATGAGCGTGAAAACTGGCTCAGAGGAAAGCTCTGGAGCCGTGTGTGCCCTGAGCACAAGCCTCTGCCCCTGCCGGTCCTCACTGTTCAGCCTAGACGACCCCTCACAGAAGCCACTGCGCCTCTTTCCTAGGAAGACTGACTTCAGGCAATACCGCCCTTCTGCCCCTGCAAAAGGGTTTCACCTAAAATAACACATTCAGGGGAGCCTCTTCTCTGCTAAAGGGGACGGAGAATCTTACCTAAAGAGTCTAAGCTTATAATTCAGATGTCTTATTCTTCTCGTAAATGTGTCCAAAAAATCTTACCCTTGATATTGAACTTATTTGAGCGATAGGACCAATAGTGAAAAAAAAAAAAATGCTTCTCCAAACATTGTTGCTGGGAAGTGGGCTGGGAGAGGGGTTTAGGCTAACTCTATAGGCAAGGAGCAGAGCCCGGGAAGAAGGCAGCTCTATAAATAGCAGCTAGACTTTCCCTCTTCATTTAAACCTCACTCACAGGCTGTTAAAATTCCATCGAAGAGACTGACATATTTGTAAAAATTACTATGTTTCTCAGCCCTGGGGGAGGCCCTGCCTGAGAAACAGCGTGTGGGCTGCCTTTGAAATAAAACCTCAGACCCAAAGCAGGAAGACGTCCTGCACCCCAGGAACCCCGAGTCCCAGTGGGGAAGTGCAATTTCCTGTAGCCCAGAGACTCCAGGACACCCAGGGTACAAGGGTTCCCAGGCCACCAGCACCATGGGGGCCTCTCACCTCGACATCTAACTGTTGTGTTTCTCTCCCTGCATCTGAGTCACCGAGCTTCTTCTCCTCATCCCTGATTTCTGAGCTTCCCTCAGCAGCTTGATCGTGCTGCCTTCATAGCGGGTCTTGAGAATTCCTGCCATCCCCGCCCTGCTCTGGGGGAAAGTGTTTTGACAATTTTAGGCACCTTTTATGAAGTAGGAGGAAGGAGAAAGCACAGCTCCTGGATGCCCTGTTTCTGGGCTCTGCAACCTTTAACCTTGGATAGAGAAGGGGAGGGGCGGCCATGGACTCCTGATGTGACCGTGACCAGAGCAATGCCCAGAATGACTGGGCCGCCACCTCTGACCAACCGTGGACTCTGACCCACAGGGTGTAAATCCATCCGTGCGCCCGTGTGAGCACAGGGGATGGTCAGGGACCAGCCAGTTCAATGGGCCTCGTGTAAAGAGGAGAGCAGAGAAGGCCTGACTGAGCTCTGGACACAACTCATTCCAGAAACACGGGCTTTTAATATCCACTGGCTCCTATTTCTTGAGTTCTCATCAGTTAAGGCAGGGGCTTCAGGGATGAACTTATTTACAAAACAGAGTGAGAGCCACAGAAGTAGAAAGCAAACTTATGGTTACCAGGGAATAAGGAGCAGGGGGGAGGGATAAATTGGGAGATTGGGATTGACATATACACACCACAATATATAAAATAGATAAGTAATAAGGACCTACTGTATAGCACAGGGAACTCTACTCAATACTCTGTAATAGCCTATATGGGAAAAGAATCTAAAAAAGAGTGGATATATATGTATATGTATAACTATTCACTTTACTGTATACCTGAAACTAACATAACATTGTAAATTAGCTATACTCCAATAAAAACTAAAAAAAAAGACAGAAATGGAGACGCCAACTACATGATGGTAGACCAGAAGGCAGAGCAAGAAAAGTGCACAAGTAACGGTTGGAAGGAGCAGCAAGAACATGGCATGCCAGGGGAAGCAAAAACACCCCATTCTTCCTCAAGATGTAGCTACATGTGGATAGTCCACACTCCAGATATGGGTGCCTGATGAAGCATATTAATTATTGAATGATGCAATTAATCCATCGTGTGAATAGCTAGCTAGCTGTGTGATCTCATCTGGGAGGGGTCCCATAAAATCCCTGCTTTCTCTAGCTCCTCATGATTAGGAAGTTAAAAGTGATGAGCTCTGAATTCCCTGATCACATTATGATTCTAAGATTCTAAGGTATTCTGAGCAATAATAATAGAAATCAAGGTAATTAACCCTGATCTAATTATGGTGTAATTAGGGAGCAGGTGATGGGAGGGGTTGCTGATTCCCGCCCCTGTGACTCGTGCTCCGGAATGGTTTTGAGTTTGGATTAGCACATTGATTGCCAGACATTGTTATTCTGCTAATGGCATTTGGTTAATTGCATGAAACGATGACTCACCGTCTGCCAAAGTCTTTATTCAGAAGAAAAATGCCCATTAAAGTCAACTAAAATTCATAAGAAAATTGGTGTTCTGAAGCTTTCCTTTTAGAACAGAACACGTAGGAAATTGAGCCCATTTTGCTTACTTGAATAATTTAGGGATTTTATTTTGTTGGTTGGGGGTAGCATATATATATTTACTTGGCATCTGTGTACATTTATGCTTTGATTTAATTGTGATAATTTTGGAATATCAAGGTGAAACAGGATTCCATCTGAAAAACCATAACTCTGAGGAAGAAAGAAATATCTTTTTCCCTCTGAGAGTCAAATTCAGTTGAGGCTTTGGGGAAGATATAATTTGTCATAATAAAAGGTGTATATATTGTTTTAATGATAAAAAATAGATTAGGATGCAATTTTGCCAGAAATATTAGGATAAAATAGGAAATTCCCAGAAGTTTTCTCTTGTGATGATGGCCCCAAACTACTTCATGACCACCCCAAGATTTCTGTTCACTTCAGTCAGTAAAGCCATTTTGATAGAAAAACCCTAGTGGTACAGTTTGACTTACTCATTAAAAATGCTAGTTTATTCATAATTGTCAAAACTCGGAATCAACCAAGATGTCTTTCAGCAGGTGAATGGATAAGTAAACTGTGATTCATCCAATGGAATGTTGTCCAGAGCTAAAAAGAAATGAGCTGTCAAGCCATGACAAGACATGGAGAAACTTAAATGTATATTATTGAGAGAAAGAAGCCAGTCTGAAAAATCTACGTACTGCATGATTCCATATATAAGACATTGTGGAAAAGGCAAAACTACAGAGACAGCAAAAAGATCAGTAGTTGCCAGGGGTTAAAGTAGAGAGAGGGAGGCATTGGTGGAGCATAAAGGATTTTTAGGGCAGTGAAATGTATGACACTATAGTGGCGGCTACATGTCAGACATTTGTCCAAACCCATAGAACGTACGAACGACACCAAGGGTGACCCCTAATGTCAACTGTGGACTCTGGGTGAGGATGACGTGTCCATGTAGGTTCATCAGTTGTAACAAATGGACCATCTGGTGGGGATGGTGATGGCGGGGAAGTTCCTGCTCCTCAGCCACCCTCCCCTGGCTTGGGGCTTAGCGTTAGGAATGTGTTCAGAGAGACAGCTCCAACCCCATACGTAAAATCAAGTGATTTTGTTAATGAGAAAATCTGCATTGTCTAAGGATGTAATCTCCAATTGTATTTATTAAATGTACCACAAAATTCTTGAAAATATGTTTGTTTTGTGACAGAAGGAGGTGAGTGGGCCATTGTAATCATAGTCGTCAAGTTTCCTAACCACATTCTTTTCAATTGCCAACTCATCTTGAAATCACCCTATTTGTTTTGAATCCATGAATGGACATCAGTTGGAGGTGGGGACGCCTCTGGGTGCCCCTCACAGAAGCAGCTCCAGCACTGGCTGCTTTGAAGGGCATCTGACTGAAATTGTCATGGAAACACAGTAGTAAAGGTAAGGTGTTCTGGGTTTTTTTTAATTATTGCTAGAAATAAGTTTGCTTTTTTGAAACTGTTGCTGAAAAATGGAGAGGAACTTGAAAAGTCTTCCAGCAAAGTTCACTTTGGAAACAGCTCTGGGGGAAAAACAAACAAACAAACAAAAACTAAAAACAGCAACAAAAAACCTATCTGAGATCATTTTACTGTGGTTGTATTGTTACTCTTTTAATTCCCTATTATACCTTTTTCCCTGACCTTCCTCTTTCCCTGACTATCCTAACATTTTGTTTATAGAGCACATCTGGGTTTAGAAAGGGACTTCCCATATTTTTTTTTTTTTTTCAGTTAAATGCTCATTATTTTCCCCATTTTAAAAGCGAAGAATCCAAGGCTCAAAGGTGACAGTTCCCCAAACAGCAGGCAAGTGAGGAAGTGGAGGGAATTCTGAGAATCTCAGTCAAGTATTTGTCAGGAGAGTACTTTTTTAGGATCTTTTTGTGAGTCTTCATTCAGCTAAAAAAAAAAAAAAAAAAAATCTTGTATTTCTTCTAGTCTTAATTCCTGCTTTTTTTGGAACATCAGGGTGTGTTGGTTATGCAGAAAATAAAATTCAGCCCTTGCTTGTGGATCCACAGACAATCAAATGGAGCTACAAAATCTCTCCCTCCATCTATATATATACATATATATCTGTGTATATACTGATGTATATATACACACATACATACATACATGTACACACACACATCTCAGGGCTTTTCAACCTCAGCCCTTCTAAGGTCATTTGGGGCCAGGTGACTCTCTGCTGTGGGGACTGTCCTGAACACTGTAGGATGTTTAGCAACATCCCTGGCCTCTGCCCACTAGGTGCCCAGAGCACCCTCCCTCCCAGTTCTGACAACGAAAAACATCCCTCGACATTGCCAATATCTCCTGGGGGAGGGGGGGGGAACCCTCCCTGATTGATTGAGAACTACTGATATATACACATTTTTTTTCAAGAAATATACATAAAATGTAAAAAATGTTTTGTATCCTAAAAATAAATGTAAACTTTCTTTGATTTCTATCACTGAATCAGCGCTTAGAGCATAACAAAGAAATAATAGCAGATCTGAAAACCACTTTGTCATCCCATTTTGTACAGACCACATCACACCATGGTTGGCATTTTGACCAGATCTTCTCAATTCTGAAATCGCCGTTTGATCCATATTTCAATAAAATGAAGAGCCCCAAATAGAAAAAAGGAATATTGTTCTACTGTTTATCTTCAGATTTCCTTCCAACTATTTTTGGACCTTCACCGAGTAAACATGACTGCCTTGTGACTCTATTTGTTAGTGGACCACTTCTGTCTGGAGACTATGATAGACAGCATCACTTCAATCAAGAGACTTGTGACTGATTTTTAAAATATCACAACCCCGCGTGGTTCCCATCCCTGCAGTTGGCTGACCTGGTGCTGCCAGGGTTGACTAAGCCCTTGTGTGGGGCCTGTGAGGTCGAGGGTGCCCGCAGGTGGCGGCTGGTTCCCAGGGGAGATTAACCACGGCAGGCACCCTTCTCCCTAGGCCCCCGTGGACACCACTGGCCATTTCTTCGCCTCCCCTAAGGCTCGGTCACTGCCTGGGTGCATTCTCCCCCTGAGGTTAGTCAGTAAATCAAATGGTCTCATAAATGATTCCCGCCCCCCCCTGGTGTCCACCTAAGTGGTGGAGAAACAATCAAGGTCCAGCCTCGCCATGAAGAATCTCAGCCAAGTTGGCTTTGGACTTTTACACCATCAAATTCCCCCAAAGCCAAGGTTTCATTCCAACCAATAGTACTTTCATCGCAAGTACTATTCAAGAGCTGTGATTTTCAGGGCTGCTGAACAAGATATTCTAAAAATAAATAAACGAAAAACGACCAAGCACAACATCCTGGGTTATTTATCAATAACGTCCAAAGCTCTGAGAGGTAACATTTGCCAAGAGTGAGTAGAAACAAAACACCGAGTTTATTCTGCAAATAGGCAGGGTGTGGCTAACAAAATAAGTTTAGGCAGTTAAACTCCGTGACCCAAGGTGGGAGGAAGGTCATCCTACTGTCAGATGATGTTGCTGGTGTCAATGCCCTACAAGTAGGGCGTCCCCGGAGGGCCTGAGGAGCTGCAAGGAGATTGGAGACCCTTGTGCTCAGAGCCCAGGGAACCCAAGGTGAAGGCCACGAGGCAGCTGAGGGGAACTTTCGGAGAACTGTAATAGATCTGGCTTTTCCCCTGGGAGACTGCTATGCTTATCACAAACCCAAATGCCTTCTGAGGCCAGCCTGACAATGTAAGTCAGTATGAGAAAACTCAAACGTTTCTCTTAATCTAGATTTCGTTTTACCAGTTTGGATAGACAGACGTGCAGGAAAATAGTTCCATGATAACAAAAATGGACACGGCAGCTGATGGGCGATGGTAACCCACGTGGGACCTCAGCGAGGCTGCCACGTGGGATCTGGAGAGGCCGGCCCTTCCCACAAGGCAGCCATCACCCAGCCGCGGAGTCCAGTGGCCGTGGGAAAGGGAGGTTCAGTGTCAGGCTGGCCTCTGGAGGCGCTGGGGTTTGTGATGAGTATAGCAGTCTCAGGTAAAAAGCCAAACCTATTCAATGCCCCCAGAGTTCCCCTCTGCCACCTCCTCCAAAGAAGCCCAAATGGGATTTCTCCACGTCTAGCCATTAACTCAGAATTCTTTACCCCTCTCCAAGGAAAACATGTCTGTAGGTGAATGTGGCCCTTAGTCCAATGGAGCGAGCCCTCTGGGTCCTCTCCTCAGGTGACACAGGAAAAGCGGGGGAGGGGGGCTGGACATCACTCCAGCCGCCTCGAAGGCTGCCCATCAGACCCTGTTTCCTTTGGGTCCAAGTGTGGGACTCTTTCCACTGTGTCCTCAGGTGGTGAATTGAGAGTCTCCTGAACTGTCATTGGGTCTAACCCATCACCTCCTACAAGGAGGCAGAGCTTTGTTCTTTGAGGAGCCTTTCATTTGCCGTAAAGTCCGTGAGTTCTTCAAAACCTGCGTTGATAACCGTTTCTCCAGGAAGCCTCTCCTGAATAGCTTCACTTCCTTAGAATTTTGAAAATGTGCATCACAGAAGTCCAACTACCGTGTCTGTCTTTATTTCATTCTTACTCTCTAGTTTCACACACACGCACACACACACACCCCCTTTGCTTCCTCACTAGAGACCACATTCTGCTTCAACTATAAAGGTCCTGCACGTGTGTGTGTGTGTGTGTGTGTGTGTGTGCAGTATTTACAATGCCTATGTGACAGTTCAGAGTATAAAAATCCACATATCAACACTGAGCTGAAGCAACACATGCTATATGAACACAGAGACAATGGCACCAGGGTCAGATCCTGCCCTATTAGAAGAGCAAACATTTTTTTCAGAAAAAGAATAATATTGTGAAAGTACTATATGCCATGAAAATGTAAATTTCACTCTGTCTGTAATAGTAACGGGAAATGCATTGCTCGCTTTCATCTAAGACCAAAATGCTCAATGTTCAGAATTGAAATGAGTCACGATTCCTGCCACTGGCTGATGAGATTAAAGGCACTTGTTGGCCCAGGTAGATAAAAAGTAAAAAGTGCAGCTTCCAAGTAACACTCCGGTGTTCTCCAACCCTGGAAATGACAGAGCCATTTCATAAGTTTTAGAAAATCCGATCACGATCATTCAACCCAGGCCTTCAGGCAACTCTAAATACAGAATTGTGATTTTTAAGGAGAAGAATTTGGAACAGGTAGGATGATTCTATGCGCCTGGGGAGATTTGAGCCTTCGGGATGTGGTCCTTGTTGCGTTTTCCTCTGGGACAGCAGGCAGTGGTTAAGATGTGGCATTGACCTTTCTGTCTGAGCTGCAGAGGTCTGCAGGGACACACACACCTCGACTATTTATGTGCATCAGTCCTGGGCTAGTGACCTGGAGACATGGATCACGGGGATCCGTTCTTTTGCCACAAATAAGTTACGTGACTTTAGGAAATCACTGAACCGCTTTCTGCCTTCCCCCGCCAATGGGCATCATGCCTGATCCCTGTATCTCCCGTAATTGTTGTGGGAAAGACGTCAGTGATATTAGAAATCTTGAACATGTTGGTCTTCATTGAATCCTATTTTGGTTTCTTACCCTTGGAGGTGTCAAAACAACAGAGGAACTATATTTTTAAGAATTAAGAGACAAAGCTCCAAAGAAAGAGGCATGTGCCTATGAGAGCCAGTGACTGACATCAGCAGTTTGTTTGGGGGTAAGAATTATAATAAATTAGAACATTTAATCATTTAACTGATATCTTTGTGCTCACTTTGGACTGGGCCCTGAACCACACAAAACCACAAGACCTATATTCACTTATATGTAAAAGATAAATATACATAGCTGTATATTCATTTATAAGTAAAAGATAAATATACATAGAGTACACTTGTTAATTGATTATTTGTATATATCATATTTCATCACATTAAAGAAGTCGTTGATTTTAATGTATAGCATTATTTTCTATGCCACACAGATCTTTAAGGAGTCAGCACAGACCCACCTTTGTCAAAATTTCTAAAAAATCTAAGGGAATTTTTCCTTTTTTTTTCTTTTTTTGTTATTTTAGACGAATGCATTTTTTCTGAATGAGAGAAATCCCATTTCTGACAGTTTTGATACTGGTTTCAACAAGTGTCTGCTCTATAGAAGTTTCCTCTCTTCAAAACCACTGAAAATAAAATCACTGAGCCAGCCGTGAACTGTGTTGTGGTCTCTCCCCATCTTCCTCCTGAGCTGACTCAGAACTGACTCTAATGCTGCTCCTAGACCTGACTGACTGCCTCATTGAACTGTTTTCCCCACCACTTCTCTGGCTCACTTGCCCACCTGTAAGAAAGGTTTTGTTTGTACGTTTGCTAAATCCACACATAGTCATAAATCCAGCTCTGGTGGCTGAAAACAGCTACAAGGTGAGCTGGGGGGAGGAGCAGGGGCTCCAGAAAGCAGCCCCTGGAACAGCCCTTCCTGCTATGACCTGAGCTGGGAAGAAGCCAACAGTGTGGACCTGGCGATGCCCCACCGTCCACAGAAAGTGCAGGAGTCACGCCTCATCTCCAGCCTCACATACACCGTAATACGTGCTCTTCGCCAAGTGGCTTCTGACTCTGCAGGCTAGAGACAGGATGAGTAGAAGCTGCAGGGGAAAGTGAGGGGAAACCCCACCAGTGTTGACTCCACAGAGTGGGTTCCTGTTGCCCCATCAGATGCTTCTACTCTCACTGCAGTGTGACGTTTCCAAGAGCAGAGCAAAGTGCACGGAGAGCAGGGCCTGGAGCTACTGCTTCAGGAGAGGCTGCCTCTGGGAGCCAGTTTCCATTATTGTTTCCTGAAAACAAAAATAGATGCTCTAGTGCAGCCAAAGATGTTAAGCAGTGACCACAGACATGACTTCAACACGTAACCCAGTGTGATACCTGAATGTGATGCCAGGCGGACACACGCCCACCCCTCCTGCCAACACAGAAAGAGGGAGGGAGGGGAAGGAAGGGACGGAGAGAAGGAAGGAAGGAAGGAAGGGTGGAAGGAAGGAGGGAAGGGGGGAAGGAAAAAAGAGAAGAACAAAGAAAGACAAAAAAATAAATGGCACTATATAAATAGAAAATGTAAAAGTGACTGTAAGGAAACGCCTGAGGTATAACACCCCGTTGCCTTGGCTCATTCTAACATGTGCAAATAGTTCACAATTTCTTAACCCCTGTGTGCACACTATTCGGCTCACTCCACATTCTTCTTAAATTTCGGTCAAGACAGCTCTCCAAACATCCTTTCTATTCCCTGCCAATCTGTGCAGAGGTAATCCACCACCACACCACGTGTGTATCACCCAGCAGCTGGACGTTCTAGACACTCTCATCACGACAGGCAGAAAGTACAGGAGAAGTTTGAGGAACGTGTGGCCCCCTCGTGCTCAGAAGGTTTTCTCACTGGGCAGAGTGGAGGCTTGTGTGACATCAGGTCTGCATGGCACCAGCCCTGAGGACCTGGGAGGCGAGGGGCTCTGCGGAGCCCTGGACATGGCACAGGCTCGTGATAGATGGTAAGTGAATGATTAGGACATTCATGTTTAAAACTGTTAATAATAGACTCCTCTGTATCTGAGCTGTCCAAGGTAGCAACCGCCAGCTCTATGTAGCTATTTACATTTAGAAAATTAAGGGAAAGTCAACATTTAGTTCCTCAACTAGCCACAAGTCAAGGCCTGCACGTGGCTCCTGGATGCCTCACCAGGCTGGGCAGAGGAAGTTCCCATCATCCCCAAGTTCCTGTGGGACAGCACGGGTCCTGATGCTGACCCTCCAGGTGCCCCGTGCCCGCAGGGCCACCACGGTGCTGTCTGACTTTGCACTCTCTCTTCTTGCAGAGGGTCATATTTTTTATAACTCATCTCCCTTTCAAGTCTGCTGTTTTAGGATAAGTAAAAACGCAGCCTGGCGAGGTATCAAGATGCAATCAGAGCTTCCCTCCCCTGGGAACAGGGCAGAACATCTGGGTAGTTTCCTGTCCCAGAAGGTCCTGACTCCCCCACCCACAGCCACCCCTCACCCTAGACTCCTCGTTTTTAATTAGTCTATTGATCTGTTGGAGTTTGGGGTTTGCTTGCTTGCTTGCTTTTTAGAGCTAGTATTTTCTGAGATCCTAAGGGTAAGTTCCAGATCACAAAAGTTGCACTGAAGATTCTGGTATCTCTGAGATTGGGCTGAATCTGTTGTGACTCCGCCTTTTACTACAATTTAAACAATTCCCTTAGATCAGCATTCACGTTATTTGAGGTCTTTATTTTACGTGATTGTCACTCCTGTGAACTAAGGGATTCCTTCTGACCTTTCTGTCAGTCCCGCTAGAGAATGTATTTTAAGACCCACCTTCTCTTGCCTGCATCACACTTATTTTTAACTTTCAAAGCAGTGTCGCATCCATTATTCAAAGCCTTTTCCTGAAGATCTGGGACAGGCTCTGCTCTGGTTATTGCCTTCGAAAGCTGTAATTTGCTGAGCCCCAAGCAGACCTCTTTTCTGCTTCACTGGTGTTTTTATCCATCACTTCCATTCACTGAATCAGTGTGAGGAATTATTATCACAAAGAATTATTAGTGTGACTGGATGGAGGAATTGATGCTGATCTTGACTTCATGATACCTTGTTTATTCTTCTAATAGCCTCAATTTACATCTCATCTGGTGCTGCTGGGTTAGAGGGGTTTTGTTTCCTTCTTTTATTAAGATTAATTGAGTGGTGAGTGTGTGTGTTTGTTGGTGTGTATGTACTTCAGCTTTCATTCATGGCTTTGCAGGGTAAAATGAACTTAATTGGTCTTGAGGTCTTCCTCCATTTTCTCACCCATAAGAAAAGCTGATTCAACAATATATTTCTGTTTGCTTTCATCCCTAAAAATATTTATTATGTTATAAAAGCAATGACGCATTCATGGAGGCTTCTTGGCAGGAGTATTTGATGGAGATGTTTGCGGGCACGGCATCCTTTCCTCATGTTGCTGTGTGATCTCTGCAGAAAGTCTGTGCCTTGCTGATCCGGGGGCACCATGCAGACAAAGACCATTTTCATTAAGTTCACCGAATTCCCAGCGCTTACGGCTCTCACCCGCAACACTAATTATATGTTTGCTTTTGAAATATCCAAAGCAAGAAAGTTTCTTCTTCAGTTCTTATTTTAGTTCCTACTTCTATCAAAATGACAGTCATGGAGCAGCTTCTAATAATATAATCTAGTAATTTTCATAAATTTTGTTTGGGAACAAACATATGGCTTTCAATATAGGAGGAAGGATTTTTTTAATGAAAGCTTTAGAAATATAAATAGTTGAAAAGAATGTAAAGAGCACTGTAGACAGAGTTTACACTGATTTAGCCAATAAATGCACCACCATAGACACACGTACACACACGTACACCCGTGTACACACACTCATGCATATGACGGCTTATGAGCAGGGCTCTGGCCTCACAGGAGACTATCTTCTGAGCCACAGGCCTAGAATTAATCCTGCTTCTTCACAGCTCTGTCCTGACCTATTTTACAGGAACCCATGCTGGTAACAGCCATTGTCAGAAAGGCCCCGCAAATTCTCTGTGTGTTTGCCCTTGGCCTGCAGGCAACATACCAGAGTCTGAATAATGGCTCTTTCTCCCACTAGTTTTATTATCGTGGATAAGTGACTTCACCTTGATGAATGTCGGTTTGCTCATCTGTAAAATGGGGATAAAATGGTACTTAGTATACAGGGTTGTCTTGGGGACTAAATGCAATAAGGCAGCTCCCCAGCACATAGAATTTAAAATGTGAGTGATTGTTACTGTTACTATTATGATTATTTAGTGGCAAGTTTTCTATACCTGAAGGAAAAGAAGGTTCTGTGTGCAATAGTTTGCTAGTTGCACTGTATTTTCTTGGTGTAACTCCTGTGTGGGCTGCTTGTTCTATTTGGCTGATTTCAGGGATTGAGGGGATTGGGAGTAAAGTTCTGCATCCAGATTCCTGAAGCTCAAATCACAGCTCCAAAACGTGTTGACTGACAAACTCCAAACTCTCAGCGGATCCACATAATTGAAATCTGTGTCTTGTTCGCATCACGTCCAAAACAAGAGGCCCTAAGTGGCAGGTCACTTCCGTCGGGGCAGTGATTCAGGGACCCACTCCTCTCATGGTTGGTCCCCACATCTTCACCACGTGGCTGTCAATGCTCTGAGCTCAACTTCATCACATGAACTGAGCAGAAACCAAAGGTAGCATCTCTCTTGGATGTTTGTATGGTCCAGACCTGGAAAAGGTGTCCGTTACCTCTGCTTTCATCCCATGGCTGGGACTCAGCCCTACGGCACATCCAACCGCATGAGGTTCTGGGTAAACAGCCGTGTGCCTAGGAAGAAGGAAAGTGTTTGTCAGTCACCTAACAACATCTTCCAATAGGATGTTCTGGGATGATGGAAACTGTCTGGATCAGTCCCGTTGCCTCTGGTTTCATGTGGCTATTTGAACACTTGAAGTGTCCCCTGCAACTGAGGTCGGAGGCTTTATCCTTATGGAATATTAATTAATTTTAAATAATCTTTAATATCCACATGTGTCCAGTACTTCCATGTTGGACAGTGCAGGAAGCTCTCCCACACGGCTCTGATCAAGCTACTTCTCTGAGTTTCCTTATCTATGAAGTAGGGAAGAACAAGAGTATGCATTTCAAAAAGTCAATTGAATTTGGTGAGTAAATGCTCAAGTTTTGTAATTACGCTTCATTGAAGCCTACTTTCCAGAGTGTTCTCTCTCATCACATACCTGCCATTCGCAAACCTCCTCGTCGGCTACTCCACGTGAAGTGTGAAGGTCAAGATTAGCAAACTTTAGAGTCAGAGCTGATTTGACCCCTTGGCTCTCCTATGTATTATATTAGCTGTGCTATATTGGGCAAATGATACAATTCTCCATGTGCACATCCATAAGGGGTACTTATGGATAATTCTTACTTATAAGCATTAAACAGGAGTATGTGTATGTAATTCTGCAGAGAGCTTAACTGTTAGTTCCCACCCCATATAAGGGTCCTTTAATTGACCCAAATCAAAAGGTTACCTGAATAAACTAATTCCCTGCGAGCAACTGCTTCAACAATTTGCAAATAAAAGCCAATATTGGCCGCTCTGATCTGAATCACTCCGTGCTGTTGTGTTTTAACATCTGGGAGACCCCATGTTTTCAGCAGGACCCTTTCTTTTTTATTTTTCTCCAGAATTTTCCCTCAATTTCCAGCCACATCGCCCGTGGGTCACCCATTGAGGAAGGCACAGAATAGCTCTGAATTATTTCTTTCCACCACACGCATGCAGCCCCCCTTGATCCCTTTCCCACAAGCCAAGGATGCGATTCCCCGGCCGGCCGTACCCTTATATGGTGGAACACAGGGTTCTGTCGTGAACAGGCTGAGGGAGGAAAGTGAAAGAACAGAGTGAAGAGATGCTGTGCTTGTCAAGAGGAGAAGGAGTCCAGAACAAGACAATAATGGACCCAAATGCCAGCCGGAGAACAGAGACCATCTTCCATACCCAGGCACTGAGATAATTGGCTTTCAGGAAATATTCAGCAGGGCTCTGAGGAGATGTTTTTGGGGGAAATCACATCACGCTTCCTATGGTGGGGTCCCCACTGGTCAGACCACTCCTGCTTCCCTGAGGAGGCAATTTGAGGAGGCGGGGGATGCCTTAACTGTCCAGCCCTCATGCTGCCATCTCGGCCTCTTGTTCCCAAGAAGGGAGAAGTTACACTATTAATACACAGTTCACGATGACATGAACAAATTATCCTGTGACCCACTGAAGGCAAGCAGTTTACCCACTCAGAAAGCTTCAGGAGAATGTTCATGATTCTGATGCAAAGAATAACTGTCTTAGCATCCGTGATCACTACACATCGTTACATATCATGACTGCATCGGTTCAAGTTATAATTACATGATTACATGTATTTGGGGTAAGTGTGTTCTACAATATAATTTCACTAATAAGGTTGTGTCCAGGTAGTTGTGCTTCAATTTTTATCTTTGGGGTTTTTGTTTCATAATCAGATGACTGAATTGCACTGTTGATTACAAGATGTACCATATGAAAATCTTTCTTAATGCATTCTCTGCCACAATAGGTACCTTTTTAAATGTATGCCACGTAAAGAATTCAGATTGAAATTTGCCGTAAGAGCAAAACAAACCTAGTACTAGGGTTTGGTTCTGAAACACACATGCCCTCCTTGGTATAAACAGCAAAGGGGAGCTGTGTGGGGCTGGTTTGGTGGGAACCAACCCTCAGAGGACACAATGGTGAGCAGTTTTAAGATAAGGTCATGAGCGAGGTCTTCCATGGCCATTTTTGGGAAGTGAAATCAACATTTCCAACCCAGGAGAGAAAGCAGAAGTCTTTAGTGAAAATTTTCAAGCATAGAATGAGGTGCATGACTGTGGACTCAGTAAAGCACTTAATGCCGTGTGCAGGTGATTTGATGCCATAGAGGTGCCAAGACATTTGAAAGTGATACAAGCTATTGATTGCAAATGTACTGTAGATCTATACATGTTATTCCTGCTACATGACAAGGTAAGAGAAAGTATAACAAAATAAAGGAAAAGCTACACTACTCCTCTGTGGATGAGACCTTGAAGTCTCATGCCACTTTTTTTTGGGGGGGGGGGGAGGTGTGAATTAATAGTGTCCTGATCTGCCAGTCACCATCTTCCCATTCAAGGCACCTACTTGAGCCAAGTGCCTCAACTTACCTCAATCTGTAGGCTTCAGTCCAGGCCAAGCTGTTGAGCATCTTCACTCTCCTCCAAGAACCCAGGGATCTGTTCAGGTATTACCACATTCTAATATTGAAACTCGTAAGGACTTCCATACAGTAGTGTCTTAGTCTGTTGGGGCTCCTACAACAAAACACATAGACTGGGAAGCTTATCATCAACAGATATTTGTTTCTAAAGTTCTAGAGGCTGGGAGTCCAAGATCAAGGTACCAGCAGATTCAGTTTCTGGTGAGAACCCACCTCCTGGTTCATAGAAGGGGTGTTCCTGCTGTGTCCTCACCTGGAGGAAGGGGCAAGGGAGTTCTCTGGGGTCTCCTTTATAAGGACACTAATCTCATCATAGGGCTCCACCCTCATGACCTCATCACCTCCCAAAAACCCCACCTCCTGACACCATTACCTTTGGGGGTTAGGATTCAACACATGAATTTGGGGGGGACACAGACATTCAGTGCATAGCACTGACACCAACCCTTCCTAAGATATGAACAGGTTTGAATATCGCTTCCTTTACATGGGCAGATGTCGTGAGGTAGGACCTTATGTCAAAGCCCTGCCCACTGTGCCTGACACTTGAAGAGCTGCCTCCTGGGCCTGGACAAGGAGAAGGGACTGGTCATGCATCCATCACGTGTTTATTGAACATCTAAAGATTTAAGGATAAATTAAATTGGGCCTCTTCCTTTGAGGGGTTCACTTTCTAGAAAGAAAGTTAAGTGTTCACAAAAGAGTTAAAATACCCCAAATTATCAAAAGCTGCAAACCCAGAATATGAACCCCAGCCAGGCTGTCCCCAAAGCCCATGCCCTTTCTTCTCATATTGCTGCATTTGTGTGACCTTGACCCAGGCCCTAACTCACGGCCCTCACGGCTCGGGACTGTGTTTTCCAGAGACCCTAAAGCAAGTGGCTTTTGATTTCAATTCTTTTTTTTTTTTTTTAATTATTTAATTATTTTAATTTATTTTTGGCTGTGTTGGGTCTTCGTTTCTGTGCGAGGGCTCTCTCTAGTTGTGGCGAGCGGGGGCCACTCTTCATCGCGGTGCGCGGGCCTCTCACTGTCGTGGCCTCCCTTGTTGCGGAGCACAGGCTCCAGACGCGGAGGCTCAGTAGTTGTGGCTCACGGGCCTAGTTGCTCCGCGGCATGTGGGATCTTCCCAGACCAGGGCTCGCACCCGTGTCCCCTGCATTAGCAGGCAGATTCTCAACCACTGCGCCACCAGGGAAGCCCTGATTTCAATTCTTTAAAGCAGTTTGAGAAGGAGGTACATAATCTAAGCCCATAACCTTCACGTTTCTGAAGCAGGGCTCAAAAAGAGATGATTGCATTAAGTCCTACTTCCTACAGCCAGCTTTCAAAGAGCAAACTCTGTAAAATATTCGAAAAGTAGATTTCCTTCACCTACAATGTGGAGCTCACAGAGAGGAAGTACCAAAGATTCTGTAATTGAGTTTTGCACGTGAGCCCTCCGTTGCACAGAAGAAAGGGGTGGGGTGGGGGGAACTTGCAACGACACCAGCCCTTGCTACTCTCTATTAGACAATGAGACTGGAGCCCCTTGCGGCCACTCAGGTCCTCGGTCCGTCACTGTCCCCTTTCATAAATCAGGATGTGGAGGGAGCTAATATATAGAAAGTGTTACTTCGGAGGATATTTGAGCTCAGCAACCAACATAAGGAGACTCTCATAGCTTTCCATCCTGAGATTTTAGATGATCCTTCTACAAGATAAAGTCCATCTTAAGAAAATTATGAAGACAGACACTCTGGGATCTTCCCGTTCCTTCTTTCTCTGTCCTCCACTGCCCAGCTACTCAGGCATTTCACTGACCTCTTCAGAGAACCAGACTCTGGGAAGGAAAGCTCCCTCTGCCCGTGAGGGACCCCAGGGCCAGACCTGCCTTCCCCCCCGCCTGACGCTGGCCTTTACATCCCATTTGGTTCTCCCCTTTAGACCACCTCTTTCTAAAGCCAGTCCCCCGTGAAACTGTATTTATCCAGGTATTTTTATTTTTATCCTTTTAATTTATTTTATTGAACTACAGTTGATTTATAATATTGTGTTAATTTTTGCTGTACAGCAAAGTGATTCAGATATATATATATATATATATATATATATATATATATATATATATTCTCTTTCATATTCCTTTCCCCTATGGTTTATCACAGAATATTGAATATAGCTCCCAGTGCTATACAGTAGGACCTTTTGGTTTATCCATTCTATACATAACAGTTTGCATCTGCTAATCCCAAACTCGCAATCCATCCCTCCCTCAGCACCCCCCGCCCCGCCCCGGTCATGTATTTTTAAAATGTATTTGTTTATACAGGTGTGTGCTTTTACTCACTTTGTGTCTAGATCCCAAAAGAGTTCGAGGAGATCCACATTCATTTCTTAGTGTCCCATCCCATCAAGTTCCCTTCCCTGCTTTTCTATAATGATATTGACAGTAATAGTCAGGAGGGCAGAACTGAATTTTTTCCTGGTGCCTACTCTATGTGAATCATCATACTCACATGATTTTTAACCTTTACTACAACTCGGTAAGACAAGAAGAACTATTCCCGTTTTGCCAGTGAGGAAACAAAATAACAACATGAGATCTCTTAAATTTCTAACTGCACAATACAGTGTTGTTAGCCAGCAGTTCTCTAGAATGTTCTCATCTTGCACATCGGAGACTTTATACCCACTGAACAAATTTATCCTCATTTCCCATCCCCCCCAACCCCTGGCAACCACCATCTACTCTCGGCTTCTATGTGTCTGACTATTTTAGGCTCCACATGTAAGTGGGATCATGCAGGCTATGGTTTTGTAAGTCTATGCTCACGTTCAAACTCATCAAATTATATGCATTAAATATGTGCAGGTTTTGTATATTAATTATACCTCAATAAAGCTGTTTTTTTTTTTTTTAAAAAGAAAATAGCACCAGTGTTCTACTCAAAAACTGCTTAGAGAAACACTAAATTGGCCTCATGTTCTAATTCAGCATTTAAAAAAAAAATATTAGTGTTTATTTTCTTTCTTTATTTTTAATTTTTTTTTAAATTTATTTTTGGCTGCGTTGGGTCTTCGTTGCTGCGCATGGGCTTTCTCTAGTTGCGGCGAGCGAGGGTTACTCTTTGTTGAAGTGCACGGGCTTCTCATTGCGGTGGTTTCTCTTGTTGCAGAGCACGGGCTCTAGGCACGCGGGCTTCAGTAGTTGCGGCGCACGGGCTTAGTTGCCCCGTGGCATGTGGGATCTTCTGGGACCAGAGATCGAACCCATGTCCTCTGCATTGGCAGGCGGATTCTTAACGCACTGCGCCACCAGGAAAGTCCCTAATTCAGTCTTTAGAATAAATGTTTGCTATTGAACATCAGAAAAACATCAATGTTTCATGATTTTTAAGAGCATTTTATTCTGTATTTGTAAGGGCTCTTTAAAAGCAAATGGTCCAAAATAATTGAAAAAAACCCACTATAGATAATACTGGTCATATAGAAGATGATCTTGGTACTAAGAGTAAATTCAAGTGGATATTTAGAGTGAATAAATCAAATAGTAAAACTGGAAAAAGTGCCAAAGCATTTTTTGCATTTTCATGTACTTTCTTCTTTGCCTGTGAATCTGATAAAATTAAAGGCAGAAACTTCACTTAATTCATCTTTATATCCCAGGGATGACATACTGTGTTTGTTTGAAGTTTTTGTGATATAAGGAATATGGAACCAAGGCTACGTGGTAGTAGGTACATATTGTAGCATAAAAAAGCTTCCTTGATTCTCAAGTCAGAGTAAGCAGTCACTCCTTCCAAGTTAACCATACTTGGTTATTACTCCATTCAAAAAATATTTTTCTCACCCTGAAAATAAACCCATTCTTTCTGATAAAGAAGACTACTTCAGACATTATGGTGACTCCAAGTGGTTCCTGGGTCTGACGTAAACCAGCGTCACAGCCTCCATGCCGGCAGGAGGCCTGCAGACCCGGAGGGTTACTTGGGCGGGCACCATGCAGGGTGATGGGTGGGCTCAGTGAGAGGGCTGGTTGTGATTGTCAAAGACACAGCTCGACACAAAAGGGCTGAATACTGGTAACCATAAGTTCGTTCTCTAAATCTGAGAGTCTGTTTCTGTTTTGTTAACAAGTTCATTTGTATCATTTTTGGTTTCTTTAGATTCTGCATATAAGCAAGATTATATGATATACACACTGCTCTATTTAAAATAGATAGCCAACAAGGACCTACTGTATAGCACAGGGAATGCTGCTCAGTATTCTGTAATAACCTAAATGGGAAAAGAATTCGAAAAAGAATAGATACATTTATATGTATAACTGAATCACTCTGCTGTACACCTGATGCTAACACAACATTGTTAATCAACTATGCTTCAATATAAAATAAAAATTCAAAAACAAAAACAAAAATACCCTCTGTTTGGGCCAACAACATGAGTCCAAAAAACACTGCTGAGCCTGGCCTGGCTAGGCTCATATGATTAGAACATGGGAACTCTGGGGTTCTCCCCACTGATACCTTATGTTTATAAAACGTTATCTCCTAGGCTCACTCCTTGGGCAGTTGGCCAGCTCCTCAGGAGCCAGAGATGGTCATCTGCATTCACGACTCTTAGCTTCTCTTGGTCAGAGGAAAGGAGCTTGCAGCCCAGATCCAAGCTGACGGCATCCACAGAGGTGGACCCACTTCACTCCAGAGCAGCTTAAGCCATAGCCTGCATCCCTGTAAATGCATTGGCATGAAACTAGGCCGTGTCTACATTTCTGTAAATCTTTTTACATTATCCAACAATAAAACAAAATAGACCAACAATGTTTTTAGATGCCATAATTATTAAAACACATTACTTACTCACACCTAATTACCTCAACAGTGAACAAACTGCACTGAGAACAGGCATGAGAATGTTCAGCCCTGAGGGTATTTTCTCAGAATCAGAGAAAACTAAAATAGGAAAAGTTAAAGTGAAAATGCCTCCTCGGGCTTCCCTGGTGGCACAGTGGTTAAGAATCCACCTGCCAATGCAGAGGACGTGGGTTCGATCCCTGGTCCGGGAAGATCCCACATGCTGCGGAGCAACTAAACCCGTGCGCCACAACTACTGAGCCTGCGTGCCACAACTACTGAAACCCACGTGCCCAGAGCCCATGCACTACAACAAGAGAAGCCACTGCAATGAGAAGCCCGCACACCACAACGAAGAGTAGCCCCTGCTCGCCACAACTAGAAAAAGCCCACGCGCAGCAACAAAGACCCAATGCAGCTAAAAATAAATAAATAAATAAATTTATTTTAAAAAATGAAAGAAAATGCCTCCTCCACCAGCAGCATTTTAATACACAAATGATTACATCTAGAACACATGGTTTCACTTTAATAATGATAGGGCTGGGTTTTTTTAAAATTTTTACCGTCTAAATCAAAATGCCACATTTAGTGGTAAGTTGCCAACTTTTGCTAATTTCCTAACTGATTACAAGACATTATGCCTCACTTAATTAAGATTTAGAGAGAAAAATAAAACTGTGAAATCAGATAAAAACCAAGCATTTTGCTATTGTTTAATATGAGACTCCAATTACAAAGGAGGAATGACTAAGAGAATCAAAGGAGGTTCAATTCCATTTAATTTAGCAAATATTATTTGAGTATCTACCATATGCTTACTGTGATGAACACTGCATTGATAAGAAAGAATTAAGAATCTGTGCGCTCATTGGAATAGCTTATAACATAGGAGTGACATTTCTTTTTCAAAACTGCTGAAAAAATAATACAGATTGGAATCCCAGGGTTATGAAGGTTCCCAGGGCACAGAGAAATAGCAGTCAGCTTGACGACCTATGGGAAGTTAGACTCAGTCCAACATGACAACCGACTGTGAAGGACAAATTCAAAGATGAATAAAATGATTGTCTGTATCTTCCACAGGAAAGTCAGGGGCATGAGGAGCAGATTCTGTAGGAAAATTTGGTTTGGGTACAAGCAGGTCAGGCCAGAGTTGATGCCAAAAAGACCATTGGAAGAGTATGCAGCGTGAGCTCAAGGACTCCAAAGCTGGAAATTTCTACTGCAGATAGCTTTTTTGCCTGGAAGCTATCCCAAGGTCAAGGCAAAGAGTTGAAAGAGAGAGAGCAAAGGGCAGTTAAAGCAGAATTTCACAAAACCTTATATTAAGGGTGTAGAGAAAGAAAACCTTTGGAAGTAATAAAAAGGGAGGAAAACCAGAAAAAAGTGTATTTTGATAGAAGCCTTAGGAAGGAATGATACCCAGAAGGATGCGGGAATCAAATTATGTCTAATAATGTCAAATACTGCAGAAGTTCAAAGACAATGGGATTCACTGGCTTTGGTGAAGGGAAGGTGAGCTTTGATAAGTGATGTTAGCAGCACCACAGGGGAAAACATTAGATATTAAGGGACACAGTAAGAAAAGAATAACCAATCCTGTTAGGAAGTATGACTCTGAAGAAAGTTTATTATATTGAATTATTAGTAAGGTGAAAAGAAGGTTTATTTTCCTTTTCTAGGAGAGAGGAGACATAACGGAGAAAAAATAAGGTGGGAAAGGGGAGATAGTTGATGGATAAAGATTCTGAAGGTGAAGGAAAATTCTTGAGAGAGTATAGGTGGAAAAGAGAAGCATTCTTTCCCATAAGACAGGAGGCAAGGAAGCGGGGAGGGAG
Organism: Balaenoptera ricei; assembly: GCF_028023285.1. Taxonomy (NCBI): domain Eukaryota; kingdom Metazoa; phylum Chordata; class Mammalia; order Artiodactyla; family Balaenopteridae; genus Balaenoptera; species Balaenoptera ricei. The sequence continues at coordinate 27,113,330 of NC_082640.1, forward strand.
AGCAGACAGGAAAACAGAAAATCTGAAATCGAGATGAACAGTCAGCAACGCTCAAGATTAAGCTTGACTCCGGGAACAGAAGGCATTGAGTTAACGTCTTGGAAATATCGGGGTGATGAGACAACAGGGAACAGGGCAGGGGGAGCAAGCAGCTTGAGCAAAATGAAGAGGTTTGCAGGTGCTACTAACAGAAGCGGGCATTTTGTGTTGTTGTTACACCTTAGCAGAGAAACAAATTTTTTTTTTTTTTTTTTTTTTTTTATTTATTTATTTATGGCTGTGTTGGGTCTTCATTTCTGTGCGAGGGCTCTCTCTAGTTGCGGCAAGTGGGGGCCACTCTTCATCGCGGTGTGCGGGCCTCTCACTATTGCGGCCTCTCTTGTTGCGGAGCACAGGCTCCAGACGCACAGGCTCAGTAACTGTGGCTCACGGGCCTACTTGCTCCACGGCATGTGGGATCCTCCCAGACCAGGGCTCGAACCCGTGTCCCCTGCATTGGCAGGCAGATTCTCAACCACTGCGCCACGAGGGAAGCCCGAGAAACAAATCTTTACAAAGGAAAATCAAGAGATTTTCTAGTTCACTGTCTTATGATGTTGTCCAAGTGTCAGGTTTTGTTGCTGTTGTTTGTTTATTTCATTTTTGTAAGAAACACACAAACTATTTAAAGTTATAGCATATTCATCCTGGTGTCGTCATCTACCTTTTTTTCATAAAAGTAGGCTTTTTTTTTTCATAAGCCTGACCTACTAGGACCATAAGCAACCTGAAAGCAAAGCAAGTGTTACTGACTGTTTTGGCTGCTCCAAAACAATGAGGATTGAAATATGTATATAATAGGTTTCCTAAACATAGAACTTAATGAAAGAACATTCCTAATATTTGGTCAGTTCTCATTTGGAAAAGGTAATCTGAGTTAGAAAAGCCCCAGTCAGGTGGCAAAGTCCACACTCTCCTCTGTGTTTTGGTCATCATGAGAGGGGTTTGGAGAGAAACCCATTTTCTTTTCGGTTGAGTATAAAATGAAGCATATGTTGTGTTTGAATAAGTCAACTCATTCTCCCAATGAATGAATGTATGGCATGTTTTTATTCCACATAATATGCCTTTGTAATACCTTTTCATAAAACACAGAAGTCCTTGTGGGTAAGGTCATCTGAAGGAGAGAAAGAGAGAGAAGAAAGAGAAAGATAGATGAAATGCCTGCTGTTATTTACCTCTCTTTTTGGAGAAAGAATTAGACTGAAGTTCCAGTCTTCAACCAGTAAAGTTGTTGGATAATATTGGGCAGTTACTAATATCTTCATTCTTCCTGAGTCTGCTCTTCCGCACCCCAATCCCACACTCTTTTTCCTAATCTACATATGCCTAACTATGATTTTGCTTGTGATATATCATGTTTGTATGTATTTATTGGCACAATAATGTGTAAAAATGACCCCAAAACTCATTTAGTCTCTACAGATCTGAGTGATGCCGGGGTGGCTCTCCTGCAGCCGGTGGGTGTATGATTTGGGTCCTCACTGCAATTCTCTCATGTTTGCTGGACACACAGGATGGTCAGAGCATGTTATTATGGTGATGACAGAGGTTCAAGAGAGCAAGCCCCACTGTGTACTCACATTTCAAGTCCCTGCTTGTTATCTATCAAGTGAGAGTCCATTGAACAAAGCAAGTTACTTAATCCAGTTCAATGTGAAGAGGGCCCTTTTGTTGTAGGAACTTCAGGGTCACACATCACAGGGTTTAGATACAGAGAAGAGTGAAGAATTGAGCTGATTATTCCAAACAATAAAGACAACTTCTGATTTTGGAATTCTTACACAAGTATTTACACTTTATCAAATACCTTTGTCCTTTTCCTTCTTAACTTTTTTATTCTCCTCAACTTTTAGAATGTAACTGAGAAAGTGATTGGAGAAAAAAATTCCAGAAGAAGAAATTGCAATATTTTCGTTTTATGAGCACTCATCATAGAATACAGCAGGAGGTGCTGAGTATAATAGACCACATTTATTTTTCATTTAATCTATTCAACTTAGAGTCTATATTGTTACTATATTAAGTTTTTAGTTTTGGGAGTGTAGAGGCTAATTTTTATCTACTTTTCATAATCTAAGATATTTTAGCAATCCCTACTCTTTTATTAATTGTTATTTCATTTAGCAGGATGGTGAAATCAGTAACATCTAACTCATTTCAGATTATAATATTAAATGAGGAATAAATTTGGAATTCAAGACAATGTATTTTTTAAAAAATTCTCGTATAACAAATCGTCTGTTTGAAATAATGGAAAGGGAATGGATTTATAGAAATAAATGAAATGGAATAGAATAATGGAAAGAATGGATTTAAGTGGATGTAAGTGAAATAATGGATTAAGTGAAATTGATTTAAGTGGAACACGTTATTTTAGCAAATTAATAAGCAGTCATTTTCTACACACTATGAATTACCCACACCACCCATTCTCTCTCATGTTGAAGCAAAGTGCTGACAAATTACTTCCGATGAGGAAAACAATCATGAAACAAAATAACACTCTACTTCAGGTAATGCATGGGCTCAAAATTGGAAACTAGAAACATTAAAAATCTGTCAATTAATCCTACTTTTTTTTCATGACCTATATTCTTGGCTAGTTACAAATTAGTCACCAAAACAATTCCTTGCACACATAATTTAGATTTAAAGGAGTGTTCTGTGAAAGCGTAAGAATAGAGAAATCATTCCTAATTTAGCCAAACCTGGAGAGTGTACACCAATCCCCTAAAGTCCACTCAGAAATAAGTCAGTGTAGCCACTTACTGCAACTAATCTACTCAGGATTGCCACATGGAGGGTGGTTAAATAAATGAGGCTATATCCAAGCCATGAGTGTTATAAGGACACTAAAATGTACGGATATCACTTTTACATATATGCTCACAAGCGTGTGAAACAAAACAGACAATGGTAAATAATGCATGGGGAAGATTTCAGAATATTACCATCGATAACATATTTGTATATGTGTGTATCAAAAAGGAGGCAGATACACCGCAGTTAATTGAACGCAGAAAAATTAATGTAAATGATTGTCTACCAGGCATCAGGATGTTAACTAAGTCACTGGAAAGGAAAGAATCCACCACAGGCTCACGGAGGTAGCAAGTACAGCGGTAGCCGCCACTGCCTGGGCTTCCGAGGAAAAATGGAGGGAATTATTAAATCTCCAACGCTTGGTGGAGGGGCCCTGAGGGGTGGGCGGCACTGCTGAAACACTACTGGCGTCCCTGAGCTCCAACGGGGGCTCCCAGTGGGGACAAGACCCTGATCCTGAAGAGAAGACCCCAGGTGGCTGGTGCTGGTGTTTCTTTTTTTTGTTGTTAATAGTTTCTTTTTTTATGGAAGTATCACTGATTTACAATACGATATTAGTTTCAGGTGTACCACATAGTGATTCAATAGCTTTGTAGTTTATACTCCCTTTAGAGTCGTTATAAAATATTGGCTATATTCCCTGTGTTGCACACTATATCCTTGTAGCTTATTTATTTTATATCTGGTAGTTTGTACCTCTTAATCCCCTACCCCTATGTTTGCCCCTCCCCTCTTCCCTCTCCCCACTGGTAACCACTGGTGTGTTCTCTATATCTGTGAGTCTATTTCTGTTTTGTTATATTCATTCCTTTATTTTATTTTTTAGATTCCATATATAAGTGATAACATACAGTGTTTGCCTTTCTCTGTCTGAAATTATTTCACTAAGCATAGTACACTCCATGTCCATCCATGTTGTTCCAAATGGCAGGATTTCATTTTTTCATGGCTGAGTAGTATTCCATTATATATATATACTCATCTTTATCCATTCATCTCTTGATGGACCCTTAGGTTGCTTCCATATCTTTGCTATTGTCAATAATGCTGCTGTGAACATTGGGGTACATGTATCTTTTCAAATTCGTATTTTTCTTTTCTTTGAATATATACCCAGGAGTGGAATTGCTGGATCGTATGGCAACTCTATTTATGTTTTTTTTAAAGGAACCTCTGTACTATTTTCCACTGCTCTCCATAGTGGCTGCACCAATTTACATTCCCACCAACAGTGTAGGAGGGTTCCCTTTTCTCCGCATCCTCACCAACATTTGTTATTTGTGGTCTTTTTGATTTTAGATTTTGTGGTCCATTCTGACAGGTGTAAGGTGATATCTCATTGTGGTTTGATTTGCATTTCCCTGATGATTAGCAATGTTGAGCATCTTTTCATGTGCCTGTTGGCCATCTGTATGTCTTCTTTAGAAAAATGTCTATTCAGGTCTCCTGCCTGTTTTTTGTTTAGGTTGTTTGCTTTTTTGATGTTGAGTTGTATGAGCTGTTTATATATTTTAGATATTAACCCCTTATCAGTCATATCATTTGAAAATATTTTCTCCCATTCAGTAGGTTGTCTTTTCATTTTGTCAATGGTTTCCTTTGCTGTGCAAGTATTTTTAAATTTAATTAGGTTCCGTTTGTTTATTTTAGCTTTTGTTTCCTTTGCCTGAGGAGACAGATCCAAAAAAACATTGCTGCAATTTATGTCAGAGTGTTCCACCTATGTTTTCTTCTAGGAGTTTCATGGTTTCCAGGCTTACATTTAGGTCTTTAATTCATTTTGAGTTTCTATTTGTGTATGGTGTTAGAGAATGTTCTAATTTCATTCTTTTGCATGTAGCTGTCCAGTTTTCCCAGCACCACTTATTGAAGAGGCTGTCTTGCCTCCTTTGTCATAGATTAATTGGCCACAAGTGTGTGGGTTTATTTCTAGGCTTTCTATCCTGTTGCATTGATCTATGTGTCTGTTTCTGTGCCAGTACCATGCTGTTGCAATGACTGTAGCTTGGTGGGATAGTCTGAAGTTGGGGTGTGAGGCTGGACCACACTGATTCCATTCTGTCAGCTCCATCTCAGGCCCCTAGCCCTACCCCCTCCCCTCTCTGTGTGACTGAACTTTGGCCCACTCACAAGGAATGTGCCCAAGCCAGATAATTCCTATCAGCCTTCACCCTTGCCTTCATCTGATATGAAACCTGGAAAAGCGTCTTTGCTGATGCAGATGGTTGGTGGTCATGAGACCCCTAGGGGGAGGGAAACCCCCTTCCCATCCGTGCAGAGGTGCTTCTCACTTAGAAGTCAGACTCTATTTTTAGCTTTGGCCCCTGAAGTCCCCTTCTCTGCAGTGCCTGGTGCCTAGGGCAGCTGTGAAAGCCTCTGGATCATCCATCCTCAGGTCCTTCCTGCCTGTGTGTAAGTTTCCCACAATAAGCTTCATGATCGCACTTTATGGAATTGCCCACTTTGTTTTTTGGTCTCTAAATACCTTCTCAGTTCTGTTGGATATTAGTCAATATCTCTGCCTCTCAACGCGGGACGCGTGATCTGGGAAAGCCCAGTGCAGCCGATCCTGCAAGTGTTGGCAAAGCAGCAAACTGAGTCCAGCTGTTCCTGCAGAAAGGAACTGCCCCTGCCCAGGGGAAGAAGCAGCGCTGGGTGGCAATCTGGGGAGAAGCCGACAGAAACCCCCAGGAGGCAAAGGATGGAGGAGCCCCTTTCATCCCGTCCCCTCCCACACCCCCTGCAGGCAGAGCTCACGGTGCAGCCAGCTGGCTGAGCAGGACGGGGTTCACAGAGCCCAGGCCCACATCACTGAGCAGTGGACAGTGGACAGCTTGAAGCTGAGGGGCACCAGCTGCACACCTGACACAGGTAGATGTCACCTTTCATGCCCATACTCAGGTGCCTGGTTCTGGGCACACAGCAGGATCGCTCTTCCCCTCCTTTGGGATGAATCTTGGGCTCCCACCTCCCATCCCGCCCCACAGACCTTCTAGGTGGGTCCATGCACCTTCTTCATTGAGACAGAGAACTTCCCTGAAGTTTACCCCCCGGATCCATCGCCCCTCCCTGAATGAGAGGCCCTCCTCTGAGCCGCCACAGCAAACTGATCAGTAATTAACACTGCAGCGTGGAAGCCTCCTGAGCTGTGTTTCTCCCCCCGGACCGAATCCCCCTAAGGATGGAGCCACGGCTTCTGCTTCTGCAGCCGAGCCCTCGGCATGGGGCGACCACAAATATCAGTACATGGCTCTTTGGTACCAAAGCTGCGTGAGACAAGAGTTGAGAATAAAGAAGGGAACATCAAAGGTGATTATGGGAAAAGAGAGGTAAAGAAGTAAAAATGACAGAGACACAAATACCTATGAGGGAAGAAACAACTGAGGGATGGGTCTGGAGGAGTAAGTGTCTGAAAGTACAACAATTACATTTAAAAGGCACATTCATATCCTCTGCCCAAGAATGTCATGAGGAGTGGGCGCCATTACCTTAAATAATAATCTCCCCTGGGAAGAGGGACAAGCACATTTACTAAGACATTTAGAATTGTGCTGGAGAAGCGATTTTTTAAAATTCCACTGGGAACTATAATTTATTGGCAACGATATCAACTCGACAAAATGTTTCCAGTTCTAATTTCATAGGGCTGGATGAAGTTCTTATTTTTATTCTCTATGTTATATATATGTGTGTGTGTGTGTGTGTGTGTGTGTGTTTAACTACCATCTTCTGAACTTTAAAGAGAGCTAAAAATTGGGAAAGAAGTGGTAGATATCCTTGAGAAAATATACATGATTTTAGAAATTTTGGTTCTTACATCACAAATGAAATATTAAAGACCAATAAGGTTAACCAAAAACTAACTTCATTCATAAAATCTGTCTTAAGGAAGAACCTTATTTTATTGACCCATTTATTTCCTTGTGAGTGTTTACTGCAAGTTCATCTGGATTCAGTGCTGGGTTCGGACAGGCAGGACCTGCTGGGAACCCCCCATCTGTTTGCTTCCCACCTGTTTCCATTCAATATGTATACTTTTATCTGAAAGTTGGAATCAAAATACCTGCTCTACTTACTTCACAGAGGTTTAGCAAGGAAGGAATGGATGATTACGTCCAAAAAATTAAACGAATCTCCCAGGGCACAGACCAATTTTATATGGTGGTAGAAGAAAGACACTAAAACATTTACGTGACAGACAAAATCTAATATATGATTAAATGCTCAAAAGAGCGATACATACAGAAAGTGCCAGAAGGTTTCAGAAAATGGGGGGACGCCAGTATAGATGAGGGGATACAGCTCCCTAATGACTCACTTAGTGCCTCGAAATGTATTTTTATCCCTAACCCACATCCTTCATGCGACATCTTCACCCTGTTCTCATTTGTTCTGTCCCCAGAGGAACCCGCCAAGCATGCTGCTGAGGCGAAGTCATCCTTCAAGCTCCCTGCCTTTTGGACTCAGGATCCAGCACTGAACAAGGAAACCGAGTTCTCGGTTGGCACGCCCCACTAGCCTCAGATCTTATCTTGGGAGGGTTTCTGCCCTTTGCCACTACTAAAATTCCATAATTCTCTGATTTCTCAGACTGCTCTGTGCAAACCACTCTGCAGACTCCAGGAAGCCGTTCTGTCACACGGCTTCACGATCACCACCCCTCATCCTCTGCAAAGCCTTTGAAATCCCCACGCCAATCTCACCGTGTCCATCCCAACAGCCTCGCTTCCAGCGTTAAGCTCTCTGGAAAGAAAACACACACTCACATCACAACCACTTTACTTCACAGGCTTGACAGTTCTTTCCTGTTTTCCTAAGGGTATCACATGATACTCTAAATACTTTTACTTTTTCCCAATGGAATGGCATTCATTGACATGTTTAAGGTGCAATGACCTTCATCAATAACTAAGCAAATTTACCATCTGTGTTCCAAGGTGTCCCCTCCAACCTCCTTGTGCTTTTTAAATAACTGAACTTTCCTTGTGCTTTTGATTTAAGATGACCAGCCATTGCCACGATTTAATTCATAGCTATGAAATTAAGATCAATAAAATAAGAAAGAGAGTTTAAAATAATTTTTTTCTCATAAGTATGTTGTCCTGTAATCCCCAAATCCACGGATGGGGGCTGGGTGATGTCCTTGGGGGACGTTGAAGGAGATGAGGGTGAAACGGCTACGAGATTCTGAATGTGTCCACAGGCTCGGTTGTAGTTTGAAAGAGGCCTGACCTCAGAGTCCCTGCATCTTCCCTTCCTTTCCAGGGCAGTTTTGCACCCACCTTCCCCCAAGGGCCTGGTCCCGAGGTCCCTCCTCTCCACCACTGGTCCACACTCCTCTGAACTGTGATGGCACCCGTGTCCTTGCTCCTGACGTCCTCATGAAGGACTTAGCCTTGACTGCAGCAGGGAACTGCATGCCTATCTTCAAATGCGTGTACACATCTGCTCTTACCAACAGCTGCAGTCCAAGGAGGGCAGGGAGGACACTGTGCATCTTCCCCCCTGAGTCTGAGACTCAACTCTGTGTCCATAGATGCCCCACAAGAATAGAGTTGGGGCTGGCGGTGGGGAAAATGCTAAGATGGACAACCAGACAAGACACAATGCTCACCTGTACCCAGGACTGTGCATTTACTCCTTCATTCTCTGTTAATACACATCTTAGAATTGTTCTGAGAGTTAAATGGGTTGATACACGTACCTCACTTCACCCGGTACCCAGCCACTCTCAGCAGGTGTTAGTGATTCCTAGGACTGTGGGCTGCTTGAAGGCTGATGACACGGACGCCAAGAACAATGTCCCACCCCAACTGGGAGCTCAGAAAAGACTTTTTTCAGTGTAATAGAGTTGAACGGGTGGTGAAAATGCCACAAAAACTGTAAATGTTTGATTTTAGAATAAAAGACTGATCAGATTCTATTGAAGCAAATGGCAGGGGACATTCCACTTTGTTTGTAATAAAATTTTGTTGCAAATACACTGGTAGTAATCACAGCGAACTATTGCAGGGCCTCAAGACCAAAGAGAATGTATAACCGGGAATAAAAGAAACAAGGAAATGTTCTGAATGGCAGTCCTGGAAAAGCAAAATTTCTATTTTCGAGGGTATAACACACACACCTGGGTCCTTTTTGGCACGCACGTTATGGCATCTGGGTCATGCTTTGTTAGAGGTATTTGTTTTGGGGGTCAGGGGAGTGGCTGATATAAGGGAAGAAATACACTCCTCTGTGGGGTGTCTTCCACAACACCCATCACTTCCGACACCAGGTGGGCGAGTATTACAGGTGAAGCAATTCTGTAACACCAGCTGGGGGTCCTACAATTAACTCATCTCTGACTCCATCTACCTGGAGGTAGCAACCGACCCCAGGGGTTACAGGCTCAGGCCCACAAGGCTGCCCTCTCTCTCCTGCCACTGCTGACATCAGTCACACGTCGCCTGTGCTTCTGACCAACCTGACCATCTAGAGATCGGGGGTTCCCATAACCCCCTCCTCAGGTTAGATAATGTACTAGAAGGATCACAGAACTTGGGGAAACAGTTCACTCCCTAGATCACCAGTTTATTCTAAAAGGTTAGAACTCAGGAACAACCAGATAGAGGAGATGCACAGGGCAAGGTGTAGGGAAAGGATGTGAGCTTCCACGCTCTCTCCAACCCTGACTCTTCCCAAATCTCCACATGTTCACCAGTCTCAAAGCTCTTGAAACCCCATTCTTCCAGGTTTTTACAGAGGCTTTTTATGGAGGCGGAGCCAGGAAGCTGAGCTGGACACCCCTGATTGGCAATGAGCCATGGTCTGAAAACTGCACTGCACTGCCCTGATCAGGTCGATACACCCTACTGATTTATAACTATGGGGTGATAATTCAGGGGTGAAGGGGTTCCACCCCGAAATATGTGGGATTGGCACACTGATTATTTTGAACTGAGGGTATTTGCAGATGCAAGAAGGGCTCTCTGACCTCCCATGTTCTACCTAAAAGCAGGTCATCAAATTCCTATGAGAAGGGGGCCCTCCCTGGACCAGGAGGAGCAGGACATTCTTACCGATGCTGGAATGGACCTGTACAAACAACTTATTAAAATAGCCCTAATCTTCCTTTCGTCCCCGCCACCCTACATCTCCTAGTCACTCTCCCACAATTTACCACCCCCAGCCCAAACTTCTTTTTCCTTTGTCTCTTCAGTCTCCAAAATTTATCATTCTTTGTTAAAATAGTATATAATTTGTCAGGCCTATCTGCTTCTCTGGGTTTTTATTTCTTATATATGAAGGCCCCCTTGTACACACAGAAAATTAACATTGAATAAAACATGAATGTTCTTCTCCTATCAATATGTCTTTTTTCGGTTTAATTTTCAGGCCCAGCCACAGAACCTAAGAGGGTGGAGGGAAAGCCTTTCCTCCACTGTAGTTCCAAGGACAAACTCATCTGACCATCAAACACTATGATGATGGACACCAGCCAGGATTCAGAAATACTTCTGTCATACTGATGTTTCTTTTAAAAGCATCCATCAATGATTGTTCCCTAGAGACTTTTTTTTTCCTGATTGCCATACCTTATGCACTTATTTTAATTTGCTTAAGCAGGTGTTATGATTATAAATTGGCTCTTGATTATCCTCAGAGGTATTATCTTCCAATACTTTCTGAAAATAACTAAGTAGTAGAGATAACTAAATTGTTTATTTTCCTTCATTTTACTCTGCATGTTCTCTTACTTTTCTAGCTCCTACAGCCAACAGGGAAGGGCAGATTTTATAAGCTGAAATTCATGATTACTCCCCCATCCCTTGGAAAAGGGGCAGAATAAACTTGGGAGGCAAGCGAGCTCGAGGGCAGCTTTGCTCGAGGTGAGGGGAGTGTGAGCATCGAGGAGGCTCAGAGCAGGATGAATTCCCAGCAGGGGCAGGCGGCTTCCCGGCAGCTCTGGGTCCAGCTCCAGGCTGCGGGTTCACAGCTGTTAGTTTATTGTGCGATGCCTTTCCAGCACCCATCAGAGTCACCTTGCAGAGTTGAACGACGTTTGAGGATTCTTTATTCCACTGTCTCCTCAATAGCATAAACACAGAGGTAGTTTGAACAATTCCCAGTGCTAAGGGGGCAGCCTGAGAGCCATCGGCTGGGCTTTCATGTCTTCCTCTGGCAAATGCACAGGGCAGGTAAAGACGCACATCATGACCAGCATCTTTACTGCTGGGGGGCCTGCCTTAGTCCACCTGGGCTGTTATAACAAAATACCACAGATGGGGCAGTTGAACAACAGACATATACTCCTCACAGCTCTAGAGTCTCAAAGTTCAAGATCAAGTCCCCAGAAGATCCAGTGTCTGGTGAGAACCCTTTTCCTGCTTCATAGACAGGGTCTTCTTGCTATGTCCTCACCTGGAGGAAGGGTCAGGGGGCTCTCTGGGGTCTCTTCTATAAGGACACTGATCCCATCATGGGGGCTCCACCCTCGTGACCTCACAAAGCCTCACCTCCTGACACCATCACATTGGGGGTTAGGATCCAGCATGTGAATTTTGTGGGGACACAACAGCTTATGACAGGCCACGTGACACACAGGGCCTGAAAGGGACCCCTGGGAAGGCCCCTCGTGAGAGAAAGAGACAAGCGGTGTGAAGCCAGCACAGCCAGGGCTCTCAGGAACGGGGTTCCCCCTGACAGCCTAGCAAGGAAGCGAGGACGGGGACCATCTGAGAGGCCGGCTGGGGCCTCGGAGGCTCAGCCCTGTCCTTCTAGCCCATCACTCCTGCGACCGGCCTCTTATTTCCAGAAACGTGCTCACCTTTTTCTCTCTCTGGGGTCAGGCTGATCCGCTGCAAGCACAGGAGGCCCGCAGGCAGGGCGTTCAAACCATGAAAGCCCCCCACCTGCGGGGGAACGAGGACGGAGGGGAGGGAGGCCTTGGGGGCCTCGTCCTGACAGCGGGAAGACTGGGGTCACGGCTTCCGCCAGGGCCTGCGGGCACGTTCTCAGTGAGGGCATCCCACTGTGACCTGGTCTCCAGGGCGTCCCCATGACCCCCGGCTGAGCACTCCTGCCCCGTTCTGGTAAGCTGTGGAGTTACCCACTCCCTCACAGGACGCCCTGGGCAAAGCCCAGTCCTCCGGGGAACAGAGCCTGATTGCTGCCTAACAGAGGGTGATGGAAGAGAAGCTGGGTGGTAGGCTATTTGTGGGCAGTTTCTTTGCTGGCCTGTGTGCGGGGGGTTCTGAAGTTTAGAGGAGAGAAGAGGTGGAAGAAAGAGAGAGAGAGAGAGACAGCAAGAGAAAAAGCCAGCACCCACCAGGGAGGGCAACGGTACTTTAAAACACACAGATGCCCGAATTTAATTTTAGTTGGTGAAGACGATGAATTTCTCACAGTTTCTGAGATGGAGTCAAGGGCCATCTTACTGGGATGTCAAACAAGAATGACATCACAGGCTGGGGGATTGAAGGTCATTTGGATTATATTAAAATTTATATCATGCACTTATTAGAATGACCAGAATTTGACAATACTGAATGCATTTGGTACATCCCAAATAACAAGTCATTGAAGACCTATGGCAGAAGGGAGGAGGGGAGGGAGGGGGGATGGGAGGGACAGGGGGAGGATGGGGCAGAGGACCCCCTACAACCTGACCCCAAGGACTCAGGGGTATAAGTCAGCCTTGAGTAGCCCCACCCAGAGTGCAGGGGTTGGGCTTCCATGTCTGGCCTCAGGAAAGAGAATTCCAAAGAACTCAGCTCCCTACCCTACAGCCCCCTGGGGTGGGGGTAGGGAGGGGGAGACCCCAGGAGAAGGGTCCTGGGCATGGACTGTAAAGGGCGCCTGGAGCTGAGACTGGGATTTCATTTTCTGATGATTTCACTGCATTCATTTTTGAAGTTTATCTTGTGGAATTGAACAGATTATAGAGAATATCAGTGAATCTTTATTTTTAAAGAATTATTATATAATCACCTGATATGTCAAATGTGGGAAATAAAAGGGTGGTTATTTTATCATAGTAAGTTTTATTACAACCTTTAATTAGCAATAACTGTAAAAGTTGAACGGCATGTGGATTCGATTTTGCTAATGATTTAAGGAAAGTAGAGGTATTAGGTACACAAATAGAAGAGTTGAGTTAGAATTTAAATGTATCACGAGAGACCTATACATTGGGATCAAATAAAACAGGAACAGTTACGTAAAAATAAACATACAATTCTCTCAAAGGCAGCACCAAGAAAATGATTGAAACCATATGCCCTGGAGCAGGACCGCCCTTGTCTTCATGTCTGCTCCTGGATTCCTACTAACTGGGGGACCTTCATGTAAGAAGGGAGATAATAGTACCTATCCCAGGGCTGTCGTTGTTTATGCTGGGGATTAAATGAGATAGTCGATGAAAAGTGCTTAGAATACACATGCACACTCAAGAAATGTGTCTCAGCAAATAAGCCATCTCTGCCCCAGGAAGCAGCCGTGTAGGTGAAAGAGGCAGGGGTTAGCGTGCTCTTATCAGTGGGGTGACGTTGTAACCACAGTCACATGTGGCAGGGTTATTATTTATAAGGCAGACCACTTATAATGTCAGACACTGAGATAGGAAGTTTATACCTTACATCTTCTAATACTCACTATAGCCTGAAAATCAGGTACTATTGTCTACTCATTTCTGCCAACAGAGACTCAGAAAAGTTGTCATCCAACAAATGGATAAAATAGAATTTGAAGCTGAATTTAATATCTTCAGATGGAAATTGAAAATTGATTCTTATCCAAGGAGGGAAATCATGAAACCAGGGCATCCTCAAGAAACTTTGGCATAATCATATACACAAATGAACCACAATGAAATTCTGATCACAGTTGCCATGAGAACCCTTTTTTGTCAGAAGAAATGTGATGCCTAGAACAAGGGTATAGGGGTGAAGACTTATAATGTCCATGTGAACCTTGGATTTTAATCATTCTGTAGCTTTCTCTGCAGCTACCAGAAGGTAAATATTGTTAAATAGGAATTTAAATGTTGAAGGGGGTGTTAAAGCAATCTACCTATTCTACTAAAATTCTCAAGTGAATACATTGAAAAAAAGACCCAGTGAGGGGAAACGCTGGGAATAGTCTAAGTCTGGGCACCTGGTTCATATTAATTTCAGTAGCAGGAGAAGAACATCAATTACACACTTACATGGACTTAACATTATGAGTGTGGAACACAGGGAGACCGAGCATGACTTACTTCAGTGGGCTCACATGACCTCAGCACCGGCGCCTCCCACTCAAGCAGGGGGGCTGCCAGGATACAGAAGACCCTGCTCACAGGATTGGTGCTTAAGGCAGACGACTGCTAATGCACGAGGTGTATCCCAAATGAAGAAGTCCTGGAAAAATGTCTACATCTGCCATTCGGACACCTGTGTCAGGGTGTGTGTGTGTGTGAGTTTTAATCTCCAACACCATTTCAGTGTCCTACGATTCAACTCCATTCTGACCCCATCTGCCCGGAGACAGCATCAGATCCCACAGGTCAAGGGCTCAGTCCCACAAGGGCTCCATCTCCCCTGCACTTCAGGTGCCAACCCCAAACCCAGGTTGTCACCTGTGCTTCTGACCCACTGGCGATAGATCGGAGGTTCCCAGGACCCTCTCCTCGATTAGATTAATTTGCTAGAGTGACTCACAGAACTCAGGGAGGCAATTTACGTGCTAGATTCACAGTTTATCATAAAAGGATATAACTCAGGAGCAGGTAGAGGGAAGAGATGCTTAGGGCAAGGTGTGGGGAAAGAGTTGGAGCTTCTGCGCTCTCCAGGTGCACCATTCTCCCCAAATCTCCACGTGTTCACTATCCTGGAAGCTCTCCAAACCCCCTCCTCTTGGGGTTTCATGGAGGCATCATTACATAGGCATGATTGATTAAATCATTGGCCGTAGAGGAGTCAACTCAATCTCCAGCCCCTCTCCCCTCCCCAGACGGAGGTCAGGGGTCGACCTGAAAGTTCCAGCCCTCTAGTCACGTGGTTGGTTCTCCTGGTGACCAGCCCCCATCCTTAGGTGACTTAGGGGCTTCCCAAAAATCACCTGAAGAACAAAAGACACCTTTGCTACTCCCATCACTTAGGAAATTCCAAAGGTTTTAGGGGCTCTGTGCCAGAAATGGGAGGAGGACCAAATATATATTTCTTACTATGGATCATAATATCACAGCATTGTCAGTCAAAGGCTTTGAGCCGTGGTGAGAAGAGTACCTGCCCAGCGCTCCCCCAGTACCAGAATGAAGGTGAGGGAGTGCAGGCAGTGGGAGACACAGGCCAGGAAGGTTACCTTCGTGTTAGTGGTGCAGCCAAGTCTCTCCAACCCTCGGTCTCCCTCTGGATGAAGGAGCTTCCCAGAGGGTGAACAAGGTAACACATGCATGCTCAACACAGCATCGGAAACACAGTAAGTCCTCAGGAAATAGCAACTATATGGTCATTAAAATGTCTGCCACCATATGGCAATTTCCTCATTTTATGTTATCCTATCTTATTTCGCTGTCCTACTTTTCACACTATGAATCTGATATCTAACCAAAGATAGAAAGTGCCAATGTATATATTTTATAGTTTGGTCCTTTATTTTCACATTGTCTAAAACACCCACAGCATATAGAAGTGTTCCGTAAATCCTGGGTGAATTAACAAGATTTTCATGTTAATAGTATTAGCATTTATTATATATTTTCTTTGTGCTGGGTCCCGTGCTAAGTGTTTTACATGTTCAAACTCATTTAATCTCCACTAACAGTACTCTATGAATGAAATACATTTCTTGATGTGCTGCAAGGATGCTGCTTTTGTTGCCATAGTAACAAAGGTCTGGAAATACAAATCCGATTTTAGAAGGCATAATCACTGTTTTGCTCCTCTTTTCTGTCACAGTTTTAAAATTCCCTTAAAGGTATTCATATGAAGATAGCTGCAGCAGGAGACCTGCCCCAAGGAGATTTTTGTCACTGATGTTACTGTTTCCCACAAACGAAAGCGGATGTTCTAGAATGTAGACCCTCAAAATCCATGTAGGATACCCCTTCATGAACTGAGACACACTGGCCTCAGAGGTTCTTGGAACATGCTCAAGACATATGAAACCAAAGGCAGAAAGTTGGTGTGTACTTAGGGAGCTTGGCTTTAATTCAATTGTTAAATGAAAACATTAGTTTTATGCTGTAATTGACATGATATATCATGGAGAAGTCAATGTTTGCAGGAGTGTTTAATATAACTTTTGAGCTTGAAGGTGCTGCCACGGACGTGCAGACTTCCATGGTTTCTGCCCAGGATCTTCGAGAGCCCAGAATGGGTCACAGGAATCTCTGGAACTCAGGCAGCCTCAGTATCTAAAAAGAAATCATGTCTAAAAATGTCCTTAGCAAGAGGTAGGGACAGTCTCACCTGTACCCTTTAAAATGTTCCATCCACTGGAGCTTATAATAAAGCACAGACGGTTGTTCAAGGCAGAGTGAAAGCATGAATGCTGTTTTGTAAAAAAACTGCTGAAGAAGTATATACAAATGTATAGAAATATATATGTATGTGCTACAGATTTCTAGGTTTCAAAAGGTTATTGAAAGTTAAAATACACTACATTTTTTTTTTTACATTTTTGTTTTGGTAAAATATGCATCATGTTAAATTTACCATTTTAACGATTTTTAAGTGTTCATTTCAATAGTGTTAAATACATTCACTTGTCGTGGAACCATCACCACCATTCATCTCAAGAAATTCCTCATCTCCCCAAAGTGAAACCCCATACCCACAGCACACACACACACACACACACACACACACACACTGCTTTTCTTTGCAACAGCTATCACAGCAGACACCCTGCATGAGGATTCTTGAAACATTTATACACACACACACACACACACACACACACACAGATGGATTCTGAGGCATTGAAGACGTTCTCGTGGAAATGCGTGTCATGTGAAACTTATCAGAACAAGGAAGTGACTTTGACTTTATTAACTTACTGAGGCTTATTATGTGACCACAAGTCAGTAGGTATCAAGCTTGAAATGTGAATAAATACTGCATGACTAGGGGAAAAAAAGAAAAGAACAGGCAGTCGTGTCTAAAAGAAGACAGAAAAGGAAGTGGGTGGAGCTGCTTAAGATAACAGCTTCCAACATGAATGTGGTCCAGGCTTGGGGTTCATGTGTTAACCTTGGGCTCAAAATGAGTTACGTGGAGTAACCGTTATTATTACTTTTATTATTCTATGTTCTAGTCTTCTCATATCTCACTTGCCTCCACAGGCTGATCTTGTCACTTTGTGGACGATGCTTTAAGTGGAGAGAAGATGGAAACACCCCAACAGTGGGTCTGTATCATGCCAGCAGTGACCACAGACGGACACCACCCAGATGGGGGCCCAGCATTGATCCAGTATTTGTCAAAGGCAGCAGTGTGGAGAACTGGCTCTAAAAAATCATAGAACTAAATTCAGTATATATTTGTGAAGGAGAATAACTTTGATTCCAGGATTAGCTTTTCTAATTCTTTTTTCTCTCCCAAGTGGGTGGACTTTTGCCTTGTCAGAGCCTTTTCATTCATTACAGATTCATTGCTCTATCTCCTCTGGAGGATAGTCCACGAGAGTTAGAAAGAAGTAACTTGTGTTACCAAGTATTGCTATTTTAATAAGATTATGGCCAGGAGAATATTAAAGCTAAGCTAAGGACAAGAAAAAAATTGATTTAGCATTTGCAACATAATTTTTTTAGTTTGCAAAATCTTTTGTTATATTCCTTATTTGGACAAGTAAACATTTTGAATAATGTGTGTTTGTCACCCTATGCTCCTAATAAAAGCATTATATTCTGGCATACGTTTATGTGTAAAGGCCCAATACATAAATTAACAATACAAAGCAAAGATCTATAGAACTGTTTCATCTTTGGTGTACAAGTTCCCTAGTACAATACCTCATTTACAAAAATGGTCCAAAAACATTGCCAAGTGAAATAATTAGAAAATAACAGTTTTGGTCCAGTTAAAATAAATTCTGTAAAGGAATTTTAAAATCCCATCAATGTAGCATTCTCTAAACTTAAAGCATGATTTACACTGTTTATATTACTTAAGTAGTAAAACAAGAAAGAAGAAGTTGAACTGAGCTGACTCATCAAATTAAGTTCTTTGTTTTTAATAAAAACGTATGAAAGACAAAAGAGTGGGCATCTATAGGTTTACTAGCACCAAATAACTGCTTGCTAATATTTGGGGCATATTTCTTTTTAGTCTTTTTTATACATATTCTACGTAGTAATTAAAATACTGTGCTTTTTTACCTACATGAGCACATTTCACATTGTTTGAGACTTCGTGTTTTAATGGAACTTTGCTATTTTATTGTCTAGATGTGTCAAGCTGTAATCATTCATTTTTATATAGTTGACAATTTAGATCATTCCCTTTATTGTTATTACTATTATAAATACAGCATGATAAAGATTTTGGTATACATCTAATTTTTCTACATGGGTTGAGAGTATTATCTTAGAAAGATTCCCCAACATAAGAATACTGAATCAAAGGCTATGAAGATTTAAGATTCTTGTCTATTTGCTTTCTCAAGTAAATAAGTAATTTTCTCAAGTAAATAAGGCTCCCACCAGCAATATATCTGAGCACTCATTTTCAAATTGTAGAGTTTAAAGGTTAAAAAAGATAACCATTACTTTTTTTTTTTTAATTTTATTTATTTATTTATTTATTTATGGCTGTGTTGGGTCTTCGTTTCTGTGCGAGGGCTTTCTCTAGTTGCGGCAAGTGGGGGCCACTCTTCATCGCGGTGCATGGGCCTCTCACTATCGCGGCCTCTCTTGTTGCGGAGCACAGGCTCCAGACGCGCAAGCTCAGTAGTTGTGGCTCACGGGCCCAGTTGCTCCGCGGCATGTGGGATCTTCCCAGACCAGGGCTCGAACCCGTGTCCCCTGCATTGGCAGGCAGATTCTCAACCACTGCGCCACCAGGGAAGCCCCCTACCATTACTTTTTAATATGAGTCTTTTGAGCAATCGTGGTTAATTTGATGTGTCAACTTGACTGGGCCACAGGGTGCCTGGATGTTAGGTCAGACATGAGTCCAGGTGTTTCTGTGAGGGTGTTTTTGGATAATTTTAATATGTGAATCAGTAGACAGAGCCAAGCAGATTGCCCTTCCTAATGTGGGTGGGTCTCATCTGATCAGCTGAACAGAACAAAAAGCTGACCCGCCTCTGAATGAGAGGGAATTCCCCCTGCCTGACAGCCTTTGAACTGGGACATTGGCTGCTTCCTGCCTTCAGACTTGAACTGAAACATCAACTCTTCTTGGGTCTGGAGCCTGATGGCCTTTGAACAGGAACTACACCATCAGCCCTCCTGGGTCAGTAGCTTAGAGACTCACCCTGTAGATCGTAGGATTTGCCAGCCTCCATAATCGCATGAACTGATTCCTTATAATTAATCTGTCAATCACCTATCTGTCTATATACCTGTTTATCTATCTAATATAGATATGCAAACACACACACACACCCCTCGGTTCTGTTTCTCTGGAGAACCCTAAGTCAACAACTCTTAACAGTTTCTGCATGTTTGCTGACTAGTTGTATTTCCTTGCTTTTGAATGATCCGCTCATGTCCTGTGGCTGTGTCTATATCAGGGCATTCTTATCGATGGCTATGAACTAAATTCTACACATTTTTATAGTGTTTGTAAGTAACCCTTTAACTGTTCTCACCAACCCACCTCACTAAAATCCCATAAGTAAAACTTAAAGAAATTCTGATTCAGAAAAAAAAAAAAAAAAATGTGTAACTGGGGTATATAGAAAGTGATTCTTCTTCCTCTGGGTCAAAAAAGAAAAAATTTTTAAAAAGGAAAGAAAAAGGGAAAGCGGGCTCTGTGGTTCATCCCCCATGAATTAGAGGCTCTTTCAGATTTGCTTCATAGCCAGGTCCCAGAGATGGGACACAGGTTCTCTAGCAACGCATTAGACTTCCAACATCAGAGAGCGCTTTGATAGAAACCTGGTTAGTTTTTAATTTGTATTAGAGAGATTTTGTCCATAAAAATACTAACTCGAAAGCCATTGTCAAGAGGAGCAAATGTATAAATATTAGAATCTCAGACAGCTAGAACAGATCATTAATTAAGGTAAATATATAAAGAAAAAGAACAGATATTTCCTTTTCTAAATCATCTGAAGGAGGTCAGCTGGCGACATTAGCAGAGAGGCTGGTCCAGGGCAGGAGGCCCACCCCAAGCTCCTATCCAGGTGGACGCCCAGCCCGCTGACCGTCCACCTCTTGCCACATCGGTTCTTCCCAACTCCAGGTTCTGGGACATAGAGACAACAACATGTTGCAGTAGCTGTTTTTCAGTCACCGCTGCTCCCTGCCTGGCACCTTCCTGCCCATCACTGGTCAGTTCACGGACAAGTTGACAAGAGGCTTCTGCCAGCCGTTGGCTCTTTTGTAAACCTTGGAAGCTGAGGGAGAAGTAAAACAACTCTGCAACCCGGCACAAGAACAGTTTCTAACTGCTGTGGTTCTTGAGGATTTATTTAGCTGCTTCTGGTTTCCTAGGCAGAATTTCCTTGAAACACTAAACTGACCTCCATGTGTACGTCCATCAGTTCCTGGCCCCCCTCCTGTTGTTCTCTGATGCTGACCACAAGGCTTGCGTGTCAGAGATGCACTCAACCCAGAACCCCTGCAGCCAGAGCACTTCCCCAAGGTCTCTCCCAGCCATTAACTAGACTAGAAAAGGACATCACCCCATACAGAAGACTCGAAATCCACCATCCAAACTAAACATCTCAGCATGATCGGCTGCCTAATGTTCACTTAAACAAAAATAAAAAACTGGAATTAGGAAAGCCGAAAGGAAATGGAATTCTAAAACCCACCTGGCCAACAACTAGCCACAGTAGGTGCATCTTTTGTTCTTTTTTCCTGAGACTAAAGTTCAAACTATCATTATTTCCCCCCACTTAATGGTTTCAGTTTAATCAATGGTTGTAAATATTTTAACAGACAGAAAAGAGGTTTTTTTCTTAATAGGAACTCATTCAAAATATAGGATAGTAATTAAAGAAAACCAGTGTTTATAGCCTTATAATCCCCCTATTAAAATGAGCTTTGTACAGAAAAAAATGTGTATCGTAAATGGTGACTATGGTCTGGGGAGAGGAGTCTCCATTTTAAGCTAAATATAAATAATTCATATGTTTCCCATAATAGCACAAGCTATCCTGGATGTTTGATATAAATTCATAGCACAAAGAAAATGATAATATTACCCAAAGACAGTCATTAAAATATTTCTAGTTTCCATTTTCTACCACAAATATGCTGGCAATTATTTAGAGCAAGAGTTTTGGGGTTTTTTTGTTTTGTGTTTTTTTTTCTGAGATGACTTTAACAAAACCACTTCCTTGAAAGATGCATGATGAAGGGCAGGCCACTGCTCATTGCAAAACACATCGGTGTAAAATTGCTAAAGAATCTCTCCTCACTTTTCATTTCTTTTTGAAAGTACATCTTGTGCTATGATGGTCACTGGAAAGTACTTGCAAATTTTCAGGAGGAGATTTTGTGTGGAACATTACTTTAGGTAGAACATTGTTTTAGGTAGAAAAAAATTACAATTAAAGCCTAATAAAAAGAGTTTACAGTGACATGATTGTACTTATTTGGCCTCAAATATCTTCTTATTACATGGTACAGACGTCTGTACCATGTCTGCTCCCAAAAAAAGATTTGGGGTTGGCTTAACAAACACATATATAGAATGCAAGCAAAGACAATTAACAGAAGACTCAAAGGATTGGGTCAAGCAGCTGATTTTCCTGACTCCTGCAGGAAAACTAATTCTAAAGCTTATAACCTCTCTGAGCCATACCTGCCTGATAATGGCAGGTTATATAGTAGGAAGAAGCCGGGGTGGGACCACAGACCTCAGGAAACTCCATACGTTTGCCATGGGCTTTAAACACCCATCAGCAAAAGCCTCAGAATGATGGGCAGACAAGAGGAGAAGAAAATGTCCCGTACAAACAAGTCGGTAGAACAGAGATGTGGATTTATCCTGTGCTGTGTGTGGTTTCATCCTCTTTTGTGTATTTGAGCCCACTATTCACAACCATCAACCTCCATGACCACGTGGGAAGATTTGGTAGAATCAACAGGAAATGGTAATCAACCAGACATGAAGAATAAAGGGAAGCGAGGAATTAAGAATAGTTGTAAGTCTGGAGTTTAACACTAGAGCGATGGTGGGGCTGTTCACTGGGGGAAAGAGGACTAGGGAGTGCTTCTTTTCTGTTTATTTACTTATTTGTTTGAATGTTTCTCTTTTGCCCAAACTAAACTTGCGCAGTATCTTAACCCAGCGAAGATTTCAAGTATGCGGCAGATTCAGGAGTCTGGAGCTCATGAGAGAAGTCTTAACTACAAAAAACAACAATTTCCTTGCAGAATGATGCTTTTCAGAGCCGTACATCTGAATGAGGATGAAGAAAAGGGGATCAAGAATCTATCTTTCTGACATTTGGCATTTGAGAAGATAAGGCAGAGCCAGCAAAATAGACTAAGAAGAAGTAGCCAATAAAGTAGAAGAAAAATTAGGAAATAATAATGGAAATATATGGTCAACTGTGTCAAATGCTCCTGAAAGTTTAAATAAAATAATTCCAGAGAAGTGAACTTTGGATTTAGCAACATGGAGAACACTGTTGGCCTAGGGAGAGCAGTTTCCTGTGGAGTCATAGGAAGAGAAACCCCCAGCAAGGCTAAGTGCTAAATGCAATATATGGAAAAGAAGATGAAGGCATGATATCTCTATCTATCCGTCATCCATCCATCATTCTGTCTGTCCATCCATCCATCCATCCATCCACCCAACCATCCATCTAACTATCCTTCTACCCATCCATCCAACCATCCATCCATCAGTCTACTCATCCATGTTTCAGGAGAAAGTACTGGCTTAGAGAGACAATGATGTCTAGTCTCCTATTAGGCAAAGGTTGTTTGAAGTAATGGTTTCATGCCCAAGTTGATATGTCTGATAAGGAGTAAAAACTCAAGAAAGAGATTAGGCTGGATATAATGATATAGGAGATGGTCAAGTCCATGAGAGTAGGTAGAACCACTGAGGGAAAGACTTACTGGGAAGAGAGGAGAGGTTCATGGGGGAAGCCAAGTGGTCATATATAGATGCAGAGTAATGAAAGAAGCCAGAGGGTGAAGATAAGCTTTCATCAGAGATCTAATTCAGGGACCAGGCTGAAAAACTGCCAGAGTACATTTCAGAGGTTATTTAAGCAAATGCAAGTCAAGCTGCAGAAGGCAAGTAGTGAAAGTATCCCCCCGCCTTGTGACCTGTTACTGAGAAAGAATCATCACAGGAATCATCCAGACCACACCCCGGAGCCCTTCCACAGGCCACGCCCACCAAATGTGGTCATCCTCTCTGTCTGAGACTGAGCAGGTGGGGTGGGGAGAGCTTCTGAGACCTCCAGCAGCACGACAGCCCCTCAGGAGGGCTGACCTGCCTTCCTTCTGATAAATGAGAAGCTATTCTCCTCCTGAAAGATCATAAAAGCATGAGACGAAAAACACCTGGAGGGTTACATCAGGTGTCTCCATGGTTTTTCTCTAAGAAAGACTATGAAGCTTGGAAGAGGTACTAAAGCGAAGAAAAATGGGGTGTGAGAAGTGGGGGAAATAAAATATCTTGGAATATGCTTTAAGTAATTCAAAAGTGTCCATGAATACTTTTTACTCTTCATGCAAGTTCTTCTTTTGTGTGGGTTGGAAAAGAATAATTGATTGGATTCCATGCAGTGAACAATCATCTAGTTACCTTACCCACATGGAACCTTTCCATGGGCTCTGGAACCCAAGATCCATCCAACGTGTTCTGGTAAGAGCTCCCAGGATCACAGCTGATGCTTCGAGGGAAACAAGTGGCCGGCTGGCTGGTCTACTGACGGAGTCCATAGCAGGAGATCCTCGTACCAGCCAACAAAGCCAGCCCTCCTCTCCCTCCCCCAGCCCACGGGCAGCCCTTCTAACCCCTTCCTCCAGGCTCTCTGAGCGGTCCTCTCTCTGGGAAACTCTGAGGCACCTGGCACAGTGGACTTCTGACATTTAGGGCTTGGGAAACCAAAGTCAATGCAATTCAAGACTTTTATCAGTGTTTGTGTCCCTACTATTCTCATTTCTCAATGGGGTCAATGAACACAACCAGCCTTGGTCTTGCTTGAGGAAGAATGAGGGCACAAAAGAAAAAATCACTAGTTCATATCTCAAAAGATATTGTACCACCGCGTAACATATCCCAATTTCAACATCCCTCCAGCTGAAAGTGATGTTGTTTCCTCTTTGCACGACAGCCAGCTTGGTGAGGTCAGTTCCCTGACCTCTTCACGTGACTTATCCTCAGCGACCTCCACCATTTCCTATCACCCCCGCTGACAGAACCTTCTCCAATCTCATTCTGCCACACTGTGTCTCATTAAAAAATGTTAGGTGACGGTCCCTAGACATTTCTCTGGAGAAATACCGTTTTAGGCAAATAAACCTTCCCCCAAAATGTGGGCTAAATAAGCACAAACAACTGAAAAGTCACTCGGATGTATAGGTCAGTAAGCAAACTACAACTGAAAAAAAAAATTTCAATGACAAGTTTTCCTATTCAGAAATAATGCTATTGTTCAAAAGGATGCCTGGGAGTCCTTTTTCTAAGTCAGACTTGCTTTGTAAAGTAACTAAGATGATATGAGTGAAAAGTGTGCTCATTAGCAGAACCCAAATCAAGGCCGATGTAATTATTCGGGTACCAGCTCTGTCTGAACACCCAGCACTGCCTTGATAAGCATCTCTGTTAACCGAAAATGGAGGGGCTTACAGTGAAATGACTTTTAGCTGTAGAAATCTGTGACTTTTATAACTAGATTAGAAAGATTACGTTTAATTAATTTTATCATAAAATGGAAGAACCATGTCCTGATTCCCTTAGATACTAAGGCAGCCAGTTTCAAAGAAAATAGACTAGGATTACCACGCCCAAATCCATATGCAGCTTTCTAAGATGTTTTTCTCAACACATAACATTCCTGTCCATCTTTCTAGCTAGCTAACTAGCCCTCAGTAATGACTTGAATATATTTTGATAAAAATTACCTGATATAACTACACAAATAAATATATTTGTGGTCTGAAAACTCTGACATGAGTTCTTTAAAATAATGGCCACATTTTAGAACCTGAGAATTAAATGACAAATGAGATTCAAAATTGACATCATACTTGAAAGGGTTTTTTTTTCTATTTTAACTTACATCTTTACTAATAATACAGAATGTATTTTGTATTGAAGTATAGCTGATTTACAATATTATGTTAGTTTCAGGTGTACAGCATTTTTGCAGATTATACTCTGTTATAGGTTATTACAAGATAATGGCTATACTTCCCCGTGCTATACAGTATGTCTTTGTTGCTTACCTATTTTATACACAGTAGTTTGTACCTGTTAATTCCGTACCCCTATTTTGTCCTCCCCCCTTCCATCTCCCCTTTGGTAACCACAAGTTTGTTTTCTATATCTGTGAGTCATACAGAATGTATTTAGTCAATGCTATTTGATTTCTTAGAATTATAGCAACCGGAAATTTTTTTAACATAATAAGATTTCCTTGTTTTTGAGAAGCAAAACAGACATCATACATATTGCTAACCCCAAGCTGTAATCTGCTAGTGGGATGATTATGCAGATTGCTTTATTAATGTTTTGTTTCTATGGATTCCCTTTCTTTTTATTTCTTGATTTACTGAAGGAGTGATTGGGACTTAAGGTTTTGCCCCAGTATATCAGACAGTTCTTTCCATGGGTTTGGTTTTGTTTTATTTCTGTTTTGTTTTGTGTTGCTTTTCATAAAGAAAAAAGTAAATGAAACTTTCTAGACAGAGCTTTCTTCCTTTCACTGAAATAGAAAATGCTTGTACTGATCTTTTGGAAATTTCCCTTTCATTATCCATTATGCAACAAGCCACCAAAAGTGAAAGTTCCAGGAACGTTTGCAAACATGGTCCCTGGGATTCGGCACTCCCAGAACATGGGATGGGTGGGTTGCAGCACAGTGAGGGCTTGTAATTTACACTGTATCCAGAGGAAGTGGGTTTGCTTATCTCTGATTTTCTCTGTGCCTTTTTCTTAGCATAACTTGAACTTTAAGCAAACCACATTTCCATACTGTATAAAATCAGTAGGTGCATAATAAAAGTCTCATTTGAAAGAGATATTTAGTCATTTGGGAATACTGATTGGCCTTAGCATCTCTACCTACTTCCAACTCCCTCTCTTCTAATATCAGAGTGGGCTGAGATTCACAATGGAGCAAAACTACACCTGAAAGTGGTGACAAATAGCAAACATGTTGCCTAGTCCCTCTCTAAAAAAAATTCAAATTTAGTTAAAAAAATAAAAAGGTTTGGCTTTTTCCACTGTAACTTAATGGCCTTCTATATTCTAGGATGAAAAAGCACATAGCTTAGAGAGCTTTTTTTATTTTCTTTGATCAGCTATTTCACACTTGTCCATATTAGTTTATTTTCATTAATTTTTTTCTATGATGGGGCAGACTCAGATGCCTGGAATACGGCTTATTTAGACTCACTCCCACATCTCCCCTTGGGGGCCACACGGGTGGTAAGTCCCTGATTCCATCACCTGGCACAGCTGGACCCAATTTCTCCAGGAAGGCTTCCTCACTGACTTTTTATTTTATTTCCAGGTAACAAATATTCATATGGGGTTGGAGGGGCTTTTGTGTGTCCTGACCTGCAGTTTGTATTGTGTTCCGTCAAAAGCAAACCAGTCATTTACTGAAATGAGGCCTGAGGTGAAACCTACATTCCCCACAGAGGAAGTGGTGAGTTTTACGTCACCCTGTGGGAGGCCCTGTAGGGCTGGTGCGTATGTGGGAGGTTCAGAAAGCTCAGCATGGTGTCCAGTAGACTCCAGAGGGTCAAACGGGACTATTTGTGTTTGAATTTGTTACTAACAAAAATCACTGTCATTAAAATACTGGTAATGTCCTTTTGTGATGACCCAGGCGAAAAAGTGTTAAAGCCAAGAACAGCCATATTCTTCCAACATAAACTTAAAATTTTCAAACAAAGTCATAGCCACAATCAAATGTTGAATATTTATTGACCAAATCTTTTTAAAAAATCTTCAATTTACCATTTACTTTCTTCTTCCACAGCCGAGCAGACGACAGAAGACATGGAATCCTAGATGGATGATAATAAAACCATTCTTGGGATCAAAGTCATATTAAATAAGTCCAGAAGCAAGACATGCCACGCATAAGTGTGTCACATTCAGTTGATCATTAGGAAAGTGCTGAAAATATTATCTCTTCACCTTAAAGAAATAATGGGAAGACATAAAATTCACTTGAACCTTTTAACCTTAGTCAAGATCTGACACAAAATTCCAAATTAAGGGCAAGCTGATGGTTTTTTCTAGCTTATAAAACCGCCAACAAGCATCACAAAGCTTGGAAGCTAATTTCATGCTCATACTTGTAGGCCAAATGTCTGGATGTCAGGGGTGGACCAAGGGTGCGGAGGGTGGAGGGAGCAATGTGACCTGGGTACAGGCAGTAAGGGCCGCAGCGTCTCTGGGGAATTAAAAACAGTAAGAAAACCAGCTAAGGGTCAGTCTACTTTCCATTTCCCCATGAGCTGACGTTGCACACAGCATCAGTGATCAATCTCGGTCCTAGAGAGACCACTGCCATCTAACACATCACCCACCCTCCAAGCCCCTGACTACATCTGACTCCTGCTGTAAAAGCCTCATTGACAGGAGGGAATTCCAAACGTTTTTTGAAACATTCACCCTCATCATCACTTGCTGACAATCTTCAGTAGCTTACATAAACATAGAAACTCTCTCTTAGAGGAAACAAACATAAAATAATATCAGATCATGGTTATTCAATGTGTTGATAGTCATTCCCCGCTGTAGTTCAGGCTTGGGTAACACAATGTCTAAAGGACTGAAGTAGTCATTGAAGCAGGCATCTCCAGAATGTAAGGGACACCCTGCCATCATGTAATTGTATACATTCAGTATTGGAGTGGACGTGTTCTGGAATACATGATTTGAAACATTGCCACGACTCTCTTCTTGGCTTCATTGTTGGAAATAACTTCAGATGGACTTCAACCACCAAGGTTAAAGGACCTGGTACATTCCATGATCAGCGCTGTTGAAATCTGCTAGCTTAAGGCAGGCCATGAACATTTTTGAAGTGCTATCTTTTTTTCAGTTAATTTATCCATTGTAATAGGTGCCAACACACACCCTTGCAGTTTCAATGTGAAAAATGAAAAAAAGATGCAATATTCCAGGCACATCACTGGGGCCCCGTGAGAAGGCAGATGAAGGAAACACATCAAAGAGGAAGTGCGTTTCCGGTCAACCTCTACAGAGAGCACAGGATGGAATGTATACAGTTGGTTTATACACACACGCAGTCAGTGCTTAGTATTTATGCACATATACAGTTGGTGTTTAATCTATGTATATAACCAGCAGTGATTAATGTATATTCATGTATACAGTTGCTACTTAATATGTATACATACAGCATAAAGTCATAGCTTTACCTGCAAACACTTATAGCCATGACAGACCACACATAAAACATATATAAAACTAGAGATGTGGACTAGTCTGTGGAGAACAGCCAGCCGTTGTTGTTGTTTTTGCTGTGGAGAAACAGGAGAAACAGTAGAGAGGAGATAAAACCAGGGATGGACCAAGCAGGTAGAATAACTCTCATACTTAACCCTACGCTGCAGAAGCTGCCTCATCCCTGTCAACTCTCCACATGCTGAATGCACTATGAACTTGACTCAGTCATTCTTTCATGCAAACAATTTAAGGAACACTGGCCAAGTGTCAGGCAGAAAGAGCCGAGGCCGAGCAAAATACACACACCCAGTCCCTGAGATCACAAATGGGCCCACAGGGAGCGCTGATCCCCATGGTTTAGAGCCCCAGGTAACATAAAGTGGCAAACTCAAATTATCCAAGGCTGTTTAAAACACATGGTTTCTCAGACTGCGGGATGTTCTGTCCCAGTTATGCTCCAACTATATGGCAAAGGACAAACTCAGATTTTATTTGCTTGCTTACTTGTGCTAAACATTCTTGGTCTGGTAATTTTGTAAATCACAATCAAAATGAATGACTAGAAAAATGAAATTACAATAAAGCATACAAAATGCAAGCCAAACTTTTTATTATTAGAGTCGGTGACAAACGGTCACTCTGTGAAAGGAGTATAAAACTTTTTGAAAGCTAAGTCTCTACTGCTGTACTTAACGCATCATAGACCAGTTTCACAGACTCTACTGATGACCACTGGTCCACACGTCACAGCTGTAGTAGCCCTGCTCTAGACTCTGTATTGTGATCTGGGCAAAGATGAAGAAATGTAGGCAGAATTAGACTTCCTGGAGGAAGGTTCAAAACTGATTGGCTCTAATTTGCAGCAACATGGATGGACCTAGAGAGTATCATACTAAGTGAAGTAAATCAGAGAAAGATAAATATCATATGATATCACTTATGTGTGGAATCTAAAATATGATACAAATGAAGTTATCTACAAGATAGAAACAGACTCACAGACCTAGAGAACAGACTTCTGGCTGCCAAGGGGGAGGGGGAGGGGGAGAGGGAAGAAAGATGAGGAGTTTGGGATTAGCAGATGCAAACTAGTATATATAGGATGGATAAAAACAAGGTCTTACTGTATAGCACAGGGAACTATATTCAATATCCTGTGATAAGCCATATGGAAAAGAATATGAAAAAGATGGGACTTCCCTGGTGTTGCAGTGGTTAAGAATCCATCTGCCAGGGGCTTCCCTGGTGGCACAGTGGTTAAGAATCTACCTGCCAATGCAGGGGACACGGGTTCGAGCCCTGGTCTGGGAAGATCCGACATGCCACGGAGCAACTAAGCCTGTGCACCACAACTACTGGGCCTGCGCTCTAGAGCCCACGAGCCACAACTACTGAGCCCACGTACCACAACTACTCAGCCTGCACTCTAGAGCCCGCGAGCCGCAACTACTGAGCCTGCGTGCCACAACTACTGAAGCCCACGTGCTTAGAGCCTGTGCTCCACAACACGAGAAGCCACTGCAATGAGAAACCCACGCACCTAAACCAAGAGTAGCCCCCGCTCACCACAACTAGAGAAAGCCTGCACACAGCAATGAAGACCCAATGCAGCCAAAAATAAATTAATTAATTAAAATAAAATTTTAAAAGAATACTCCTGTACAGCAGAAATTAACACAATATTGTAAGTCAACTATACTTCAATAAGACTTTTAAAAAAACATTTTTATAGAAGCTATGAAATAAATAAAGGATCATGGTTCTAATCCTGAAAAAAAAAAAACTAGTTGGCTCTAAACCAAAAGAGGATTGATTGGTGGATCAATCCAAGTATAAAGACAATTACAAAGCTGAATTTTAATTACCAGCAATGAAGTGGAAAGGTGCTGGCACCTAATAGGCACCTATCTCATGTATGCTGAATGAATGAATGAATGAAAGAGTGAGTTGACGGCAGCAGCCTCTGTGGGGAATATGACCCCTCAGACCCTCAGAACCTCAGGATCAATCAGGATGCCTACGTGCACATGGGAAGGGTGGGGACTTGGTGTCATCAGACGGTAAAATGAAGAAGCAAAAGTTGTGAACATTTAGAGATGAATCAAATGAAATGGAACCAAGGAAAATGTAGATTCACTGCCTCTGGAAGAAAGTGAGCCACACTCCAACACAACCGTGAGAAAAAGGACAAAAGAAGTGTGGCATTATTGAGGGCAAGCTGAACAGAGGGAGGAAGCTGCCCAGGCTGGAATTTCATCAGTGTGAGCACAGTGTCCAGAACGAGAAATGCTGTAGCCCCAGTGCACTATTCAGTTCGGGCTCTACCATTTTACAAGAGGTTTGGTTGGATGAGCAAATACGGAGGCAAGCGTGAGGGCAGCCAAAGATTTGACCACGCGGTGATAAGGAAGACAGAACAGGAGCCAGTGACGCTGGACCCTTGAGGGTCAATCCAGCTGTGGTGGAGGACAGGGGTGGAGAAGGAGCTCTCTTCTGATATTCCACGTTCTGTCTCATGGAGAAGATGTTGGGTCTTTTTTTGACAGCAAAGGGAGAAGGGAAGGTTGGACATAACTAAGTTGTAGTGAGATTTTAATGCCAATAGAAGGCAAAGCCTTTCAATAATAAAATTGGTCTGTAACTAGTAAACATAATCTTTGGAGGTGGTGAGTTCTTTCCCATCACGGGGGTATTCAAACAAAAGCTGGGTGAGCATCTATCAGAATGTTGTAGAGAAGAGTCCTAAACTGGTGGAAACTGGGATACCTATCAGCTGGGAAATTCAACATGACAGAGGACAATCTTTTGCAAAAGAAATATTTTCTGAGCAACTGCTATAGGCCACCATGGTTCTGAGCACTGGGGACACAGCAGGGAAAGGCAATGAATCCCTCACCTGAGAGCTTGCTTTCTACTGGGCACATAAGGAACACATCCTAAACAGAAGCTGCATTTGAGTGTCAAATCGATGTCCTTATCCACACCAGCACAACCATTCTTAAAGGCAGGATGTGTGGAAAGAAGGGTTCCTAAACAACAAAGCCCTTCCAGCAGGTCTGGAAGCTGCGATCATGGAGTTATCGCCAGGGATGGTCCTTCCACACAGGGAGGGGAAGGAGGGATGCTCTGGTCTCGGTGCACCTGGAGAGTGCCGGACAGACCAAAAATCCATTTGATGCCAGATTCTTGACTGAGCCTCCTCTGGTAGCAGGTGTAAGTGATTTCAAACATGTTAGGGACGTTTGGAGAAGTCTGAGGACTTCAGCTATTGACAGATGTTCCCAGGGAGGCCCCAGAGGGCAGCTCACATTGGAGTTGACCTCAGAGCTCCTAGTGGTTAAGTGGGTCAGACTTCACTAGGGCCACCTTCCTGCTCTGCTCACTCACACGCCAAGTTTCCAAAATAGAGAAATAGTGTTTTTACTTGCGACAAGGACTGAGAGGTGATAACAGTGAACATTTAACTGAAGATACTGAATCACCTGAAAGAATTCAAAATTATGAATACAAAGTTGGATATGAAAAGGAATATTTAGAATAAGTAAAGAAATCACAGCAAATTTAATTTTTTTAATTGATTAGTACTAAAAAATGTCCCCAAACTCCAGAAAAACAATCTATTATTTTTATTAAAGGACTACCTGACACATGTTTCCAATTCTACTTCTCATACCTTTTTAGTTAAATGTTCTTTGATCACTTCTTCATGTGCTGATGAATTATACACATTTTTCTCTACAGAAAATAGATAACGTAGTCTTTCCTCCAGCAAAGCTGATCAAAACTTGCTTATTATCGGTAGGTGTGAAAGTTTCTTTCTTCTTCATAATTTGCTGCTCGTGATGCCATGTAAATTATTAGGACAATTCTCAAATTTGGAAAAGATCAAGTTTTATTCATACGTGATCTCCCTAGTTTTGAAGGATTTTCCATATTCTAGCTCTTGGCTCTGTTGACATCAAATTAGTTTCTATTTCTCTGCTCATGATTTTGATGCTGGGCACCAAAAAGCATATTTCCACAGCAATATGCCCTCTGGTCCTACAACCCTGTGCTCTGTGTCAGTGAATGGGCACCGTGAGGGGAAAGGGGATCCACAAGCCCCTCCCACACGGGGTTCACAGAAGTGACCGGCCCCACATCATATACACCAATGATGGTGTCTCCAGTGGGACTTCCACTCAGCAGATCCTCAAAATGCATGTGACCACTTACTAGTAAACATGAGGGAAGTACGATGGCAAGGAAAACAGAGTGGACTGAAGTCGTGGTCAAAATGTACTAGCTTTGCAAATTTCATATGGAAGCCAGTGCAACTGTGTGACCTTTCCAATCATCTTATTTATTTGCTTTTCTTTGCATTGTGTTGGCTAAGGATAAAGTAACTTGAAATATTAATCGTGATGATCTTTGTTCCTTAATTTAGGAAATGTAGTGTTTGCCATTAAGATTTCACTATTAGTTTAATAGAGAACAAACTACTGGTTTCCAGTTGGGGGAAGGGGAGGCAACATAGGAGTGGGGGAACGGGAGGAACAAACTATTGGGTGTAAGATAGGCTACAGGGATGTATTGTACAGCACGGGGAATATAGCTAATATTTTCTAACAACTGTAAGTGGAAAGTAACCTTTAAAATTGTATAAAAAATTTTTTAATTAAAAAAGAAGCCAGTCATTCATCAATCAATCAATCAATCAATAAATAGGAAAAAAAAGTTCTTCATCAGATATGGGTGCTGGATTTTACAAACATGATTGGTCACGAAATCATGCTATTGCAAAACAATGAATACCTTCCTGTGGCCCTTCTGAGTAGTTTTATGGAAATCAGGTCAAGAGATGCATTTCTAGAAGCTTCTAGCTCCAGGCATGCAGTCATGTTGATATATCCCCACACAATTCTCTTATTCCCCAGAGAATCCAGGCATTTATCGTCATGTTCCTACACTTCAGGAACATGAAATGGTACTGAGCTCCTTTCTGTCAGAGCCTAAAGGAAAGATTAAGACCTAGGATCTAACATAGTTGCCTCTTCTGTCTTCAAAGCAACGGAATCCTTGCAAGGACCACCACTTCCCATGGCGTGGGGCTCCTGGATCACATGCCCTGATCAGGATGTCCTTCATCCTTAATCTTCTTCTCTATATCACTTACGTTCTTACAGACCTAGGCAACAGCAGCTTAGCTTTCCAGAAGCCGAAGATTATGGTGAAAAGCAAAGAGACCATTAGGATTAATGAAATCAGTAAAAAGTGGGCCAGAAGGATGAACACTATTTTTAGTTGTGTTTGATCTCGCAAAATAGCGAGAAAAAAATCAGAGAAAGAAAAAGCAAATTGTGTAATTTTGTCTTTGACTAGTTCAGCTTAAGACTGTAATGGATACTAACGTTATGTCAAATCACTCAGCACTCAAAACAACGAGAAAAAAATCTCCTCTTACTGATACACAGCCCACATGGTTTCAAGTGAGTAAATGGCATTTCTGATACACAGGGAGCAGAGTTCTGAGGTCCACTCAAAAGAATCTGTGGCTTGAAAACCCTTGATGGCAGCTCACCCAGCTGCCATCAGTGACCTATTGAACCAAATGGGCCAGCTGGTACAGACAGGAGGGGGTGATTCTACTGGTCTGAGAATTCCGCGTGCTTGTGTAAATGCAGCAAGAAACACGGGTCACGGGCCAGAAATGGCCAGAGCAAGCACTATTGTCCGGATCAATGCCCGTGCCCTCGCCAAAGCCTCTGGTGGGGGCTGGTGAGCTTATTTGATCTCTGTATTTTTTCTGAAATTGATTCCTCAGTTTGCTGCCAAAGGCAGAACGTTCAGAGTCTCATTACTTATGTGAATACTTCATTCCACACTTCTCTGAAGATCAGGGCTTTGAGCTGTTGATGGAACACAACGTCTTCTAAGATGAGTTAAATCTGGAGGCTTAAGACCATGGTCAAACAGTTCAAAACACACTGGCTCGTCAGCTTTGTTTGTACATCGTCCTTCACAGCTTTGAAAATCCAGGCTGGCTCTAACTGGCTCATCTTACCAACCAAGTCAGAAAACTTTTGGGGCTTTCGTGTATCAAGACTGTTTTCTGCGAGGCTGTGGGGACTTGATCAGCACCAGCTATGTCTTCTTCTCCTAGACCTTCTCATCCATCTCCTGTACGTCCTGAAATTGTTTAGACAACATACCTGAGTTTGACCTCCTTTCCCTGTTGAGCAGTTGGAGTGATGATTATGAACTACAAGGTTCTAGATACATATATACCTGTGCCAAAGGTATTATTATACTCTGCAGGATGCAGCCCTTTGCAAAGCCCTTTATCATGATCTCATTACTGTATTTTCTTTGGTTATCACATTCATTTTTATCTTCTCAATATTGATCATTTCAAAAACAGTGTCTGAAGTCTTTCTGTATTTTAGTACAACTGTTAACTGTTTCCAAACATGAGAAGTCAGTTATTTCCAAAATTGTTTCCAAATCCAAAGCTCAGGTTGTGATATTCAGGAAAAATGTGTCAATAGATATTATTATGTTGCACATTAGTATATCAGATACACAGCTGAAAATGCTTCCTAGGTTCACCGGGAATTTCCATTTCTTCTATTTCTTCTTACGTGTCAATGATGAAGGTGCTGGGTTAAGGCATTGCTTGTTCTAAAGTGAGATGGCTGTTTCCTGGGCTGCCATGAGTTGAGATGGCTCTGGCTGGGAGCATGCCTGCCGGCCACTGTTTCTGACGTAGTAATGACAATTGTAACTGACAATAAGATACTAAGTCCCACTCGTGCAGTACCTGCGCGATGGGTGCTGTGTTGTGCTGGCCAGATCGCCCCTCGGGATGGACACACCCATTCCCCATCCTCCAGGAGTGTGGGCAGCTGAGTCTCTCCCCAGGAATAGCTCTGACCCTCAGGAATCATCTCACCCAAGGTTCATGTCCCTGCCTGGGGACAGCTGGATCTGATGACAGTTCCAAGAAGGTAGCAGAGGCCTGGCACCTGCCCTCAACTCACGAGACTCTGTGGGGCCCCAACTCCTGGCGGGGCTACTATTGAGGCTTCAGCTGCATCAGAGTCTAGCTTCTCCCTCGGACCAGTCCTGCTTCTTCACTCCCTCACATATATGATTCTTGAGAGCAAGCTCACCCCCAAAATCCCCATCTCAGAGTGCTTCCGGGAGCCTGCTTATTCCAGGACCCTGCTGGCCACACTATGTGCATCGCCTTCCGAATGCAGCTACATCTCATAGATGTTACAGGTCAAGATAGAAGTGATTAGATCCCTTTCAGAGACAAGAGAAATGAGACTCAAATATCGTACCAAACTAACATCAGGGTAGGGGTTCAAACCGAGGAAACTCGAATCCACAGTTTGCAGTCCTTCTGCCATGTCCTAGCAATGCCCACTTCAGTCTCCAGGAGAGCCTTCAGAATCTTTCTGACATTTATCAATCATAAAAATCACTTATGGTTCCCAGAGAATTGTTGTATTCAAATATTGACAACCAGCTTAAAGAAATAAATAATATTCATCGACAGCCATAGAGTGCTAGATCTCTAATTTTCCCATTTTAATTGATCTCCTGTAAAATGTATGCAAGAGTGATCCGATTGCTCTGTAAGATCTTAGCACCCAAAGAGTACAGGTTCCGAAGCCCTAAGATACCCGTTGCTCAAGAGGCCAGCATGGCGGCGAGGCAGTGGGTCTTGGGTCAGTCAGCACCGCTACTTCCCAGGTGTTGGCGCCTGGCTCCCAGCCAAGCTTCCTAAACTCCATGTGTCTTGATTTTCTAACGGGAACAGTAATATCATCTACCCTTCGGTGCCACTGCAGGGATTAAATTAAATATATGGTGATCTTTTATTAGTGTTCCATACATGCTTTTTAAAACCATTGATTCAAATTTATAAAAAGTAAGACCCATGACTGATCATAACAATTTCTGCTGTCAGTAAAAATTAAAATGTTGAAGCATGCTGTGGTGAGTCTTAGAAATGCCCTCAAAAATTTAACTCAATCAGAAAGCCATCAGAAGGCAGAAGTCCCTCAGACGGGGGACACAGCTAGCCCCTTGTGAACCACACAGATCAGAGGGAACTCTGGTCAGGATGCCCTCCTCGTAAACAAGGGCATGTCACTAAAGAGTAGGAATCAACTCTGGATGTGTCCGCTACAGAAAATGACTTCTGCTCCAGCAGAAGTAAAATAATAGCTCACGCTCGATGATTTAAATAGTCTTCTCTTTTGAACCATCCTCAATAATATCCCACAAGTACATGGATGTACAGGTGTGGAGGTGGAGCAGAAACTCACGGTGTGGGGGGCAGGGAAGCTGGGGAGAAATCAGACAGGCTGTGCATTTATGATTTGTTCCTGATTCACAATACTTGTCTGGAGCAGGAGGTATTCTTAGATCCTTTTCTTGAAGTGGAAAAAAAAGACTGAGAAATCTCCTAGAAATAATTTTAGGTAACCACAACTATTTTAATCTCAATGTTCAGGAGCTAATGTTTAATTTAAGGACAGAAAAATGAAAACAGCATTTTTTAAAAAGGAAATGTCAGTTGTATGTTTTGATTTTTTAAAATTCTCTCTCCAGAGGCAAGATTTGCTTAGTCACAGAAGCCAGAGATGTCTTCTTAAGAGGAGTTTAAATCTGCAGCAGAACATTATTTAGGAAAGCTAAATCCATTGTCATATGAAAATGAAATCTACAGCGATAAAACTATAGTTAACTTTTAAGAAATGGAAACCAGATGCAACCTAGCCAAATGCCATCTGTAAAATCTTTGTGGCATAAAAGGGTGCTCTGGACGTTTCAGCCCAGGGATGGAAACATTCTGCGGAATTCCAGATGGCCTCAGGTTCCTAGGGCAGCATCTGGGAGGAGAAGACCCCCACATGAATCTGGAAGGTCTCCGACAATGGGCAGGGGTCAGGACAGGCGTGTTCGTGCCCGAGGAGGGGCCCACCGCCTCAGGCTTCTGCCCCAGGTCTGCATCACTTTAAGAAATTGCAAGTCACCTCTCTAGGGAGGGGAGACACAATGACAAACATAGCCCAGTATTCCCTTCAGAGGCCGCACAGATTCGTTGCACACACACCCAACAGGGGAGCCTGGTCCAGCATCTGCAGTCAGAGCACCCTGGGGACCTTCCCTCCATCCGCAGGGTCCACACGCAGTGAAGCCACACCTCTCAGCACTGCTCCTCTTCCTCCCACTTCCTCTCTCCTTTCCTGGGGACATCGGTCCTCCAGACTTCTCTTGTTTGTTGTTGTGTGTGTGTTTTAAAGATGCAGAGGAGATGGAAATGGAGATAAAAGTGTGGGAAAGAGAGTTTACGATTATTTTTCTTTGGTTTTCGGTCGCCACCTCAAGTGCTGCAGTATTCTCAAAAACGGAGCCGCATTGTCAGAGGCAAAGGATGTGTCTGCCTTTGGGGCATCCTGTACTAGATAAACAGAACCTGGGAACAATATGTCTGAGTTTCAAACCCGGCCTTTCTCTTCTTCACACAAGAGATCAGTTAGACACTTAGCACTTGGTGCAAAAATTAAGAAAACTAAAATTTCTAGAATCTCCTTTCAAGCTTCCTTATGACCCAAGATACCTAACTGCACATTCCCCAAACATTCCTGAGCATCTAAATATCTAATGTCTTTGCTAAAAAAAAAAAAAAAAAAAGTTAGTGCTGCCAATAATGATGAACTTGCTGATTTTTTAAGTTCACAAATTTGGACTATAATTATTATTTATGATCGTTTTAAATTAAGACAAAGATCAGCAGCATTACTCATCAGATTTAGATGGCAGTGAGATTTTAGTTCTGGCATCGCTGGCTTAGAAAAGAGTATCACAGACAAATTCTCTGTTGTCAATTTATTTATGTTTTACTCTTCATTATATATGTTTTTTTCTTACAGGTGTAATATCAACAACTTCCTGAAGATAGTCCAAAAAGTTAAAAAGGAGTATGATTTCACAATTAGACTATATTTAAGAAATACAAACGTTATCTTGCTGTTTTGGTTTCTTCCCTGTAGCTTAATTATATACCACAAATCTTTTGCATAAGCAGCCTGTTAACTAAATACGTAGAGATCAACCCCACACAAAAACATGCCTCAGTGTGTGTTTTCTTAATCTATCTCGCCAGAGAGTACCTGTCGTAATAAAATGTTTTGGTCCTTGAATACGAGCAGAACAGCCTCATGTCAATAAAGCAGCATGTTTACTTTTTGGAGAGGTGAACATGTATTTCCATGGGGGGGGTTCTGCCATCTCCCTGAGGTAGCCAGTGTGACGTCTCTGTCCACCTACATTCAATTCTCCATGAAATTGTATCTACTCTGCATCTTTCTCAAGCTTCAGTAGGTGCAGAATTGGCTTCTGAAGACAGACACAGATAGTTTTCACCGTTTGAATGGAATGTCCTTCACCCTGTGATATTTATTTAGAAGGCAGGTGTATTTTCAGAGGTTTTACCACAGGGTAACCCTAGTGCATTCTGAGTTGAGAGTTCAATTCTTGGAGGGACAACCACAACATATCTGGCTTAAATTGTGTCAGAGAGAATTTTTTAATAAAAATTGCATGCATTTAGAGTGTCCAACATGATTTAATATATGTACACAAAGTTAAATGATGACTACAGTCAAGCTAATTAACCCACTGTCTCCTCACATGTTTACCATTGTGTGTGTGTGTGTGTGTGTGTGTGTGTGTGTGTGTGTGTGTGATGAAAGCACCTGAAACCTAGTCTCTTGGCAAATTGCAGTATTGAGTATGGCGTTATTAATTATAGTCACCACCCTGTACCTTAGATCTTAGGACTTACTCCACCTACGTAATTGGGATTCTGTACCCTGCGACCAACATCTCCCCATTCCCCCCACCTCCTTACCTCTGTAGGATCTAGCAATCCCCCCTGCTAGGTATATACCTAGAGGAAATGAAATTAGTGTCTCAAAGAGATATCTGCACCCCCATGTTCATTGCAGCTTTATTCACAATAGCCAAGACGTGGAAGCAACCTCTAAATGTCCATCAGTGGATGAATGGATAAAGCAGATGTGGTGTACACACACAGGGGAATATGATTTAGCCCTAAAAAGATTGAAATCCTGCCATTTTCCATACAAGCACAAACCTGGAGGATATTACACCACATGAAATAAGCCAGACACAGAATAAAAAAAAACGACATGATCTCACTTTCATGTGGAATCTTTAAAAGTCAGTCACATAGAAGCAGAGAGCAGCACGGTGTTTTTCAGGTGCTTAGTTTTGATCACTAGCTCCCAAGGGGGCGGATCTCATGTTTGTTTACTGTTTATAAGTCACTTCGAACATTTGGAGTTGCCTGTATGTTCAGAGAATTTTGACTCGGGAGTCTACTCATTTTTTTGCTTTGGTATAACTTTTTTTTTTAACTAGAATACACTCCCGAGATAAATAAAACCTCTGTACCCTGATGGAAATTTGGGCCAAATATGAAGTATAGCTACAGGAATTTAATCGTGAGTCCTTTGAAGGGACCTTAGTAAGGAAAGGTACAACTCATACTTTATAAGCTTTGAATAAATTCACCCCTTCAAAATAATTTAAGGTTAAAACCCTCCTGCATCACCTCATCTCAACCAGATACAGAGTGAGCTGGGGAAATGTCTGAACTAAAGACCAGTTACATCCTCATGTCGGGGAAGTCATCTGTATTGTCCTTCTGTGTCCAGCATATTTCACTCAGCATAACACCCTCTAGGTCCATCCACGTTGTCACAAATGGGAGGATTTTTTTAAGGCTGAATAATATTCCATAGTATAATATATACATCTATCAAAATATCAAGTTGTACACATTAAATATATATAATTTCTATTTGTTAATTATAACTCAATAAAGCTGTGGAAAAAAGATAAACAATAAAAAGACCAAGTTGCAAAGCCACTGGTCTCACCAGTGCTCTGGCGACACCCCCCCTTCCCCAGAGGACAAGGAAACATTCATTTGGATTCCAAGTTTTCAGTGTAGACCAAGGTTGCAGTGAACCATTTTACAATACTATCTAAGAAAAGGTTCAGAACCCTATCGAGATGTCGCTACGTAGAGACGTTCATTGAATTTCAATGGAAATGCTGAATGGCTCTTGGTTAAATTTGAGCAGAACAGAGGGAAATACATGAAGCTTATTCATGTCCCAACAGACACTTTGCCACACATTCAGGTGACATTTTTTAAGTGGCTGGTAAGTAAATCGTCACAACTAGTAAAGTATACTAGCAGAGAAGTCCTCTGTGAGATAGAAGTGAAAATAACCAATAAATGCCTGATCCCTCCAGCGTTTGCCCACCAGACCCTCCCCAGAAAGGAGGCTGGAGCCCCTGGCCGGGCAGGAGCACAGAGAAGGCAGCTGCTCTGGCCTACAGTCCCCGCTGCCCAGCATCAGGTGAGGGGAGAAGCCCCTCTCCACTCACCCCAGCCCACCACTCCCACCTCTACTCCCTGAAAACTCTCCCCAAAGGCAGCAGGACCACAAAGACTCCACCTGGAATCCCTGGCTCAGGTCTGTTCATCTTCCTTGGCTCCCAGGGTGCATAGCCAGCTGCAGGTAGCACAGCCCTGGCTACTTCCAAGCAACAGCGTGAGACGTCGGATTTTGCTAAATGAGGCAGAACTGATCTCCTGAACAAGAGCCTCCCAGTGGGGAGGGCGGCTTAAGAAGGCAGCAGGACACTGTTACCTGGGCCACTGACCAGCGGGCTGTGAGGGGTCGTCCTTTCTCTTACCTCTGCTTTCAAGATAAACCCGAGCATCCCTAAGCCTCCTTGTACCTCTATGTGTTATGGAAGGCAGCTATGCTCACCACTATACCACCAACGCCACCCCTCTATGTGTTATGAACTGTAGCAAGAGGTGGTTTGCACAGAAAGTGAATTTGCTGCAATAAATATTCACCCACACTTTTGATTACTTTTGTGGGAGGAGGTTATGACTCACAGTAGCCAAAACTTGGAAGCAACCAAGATGTCCTTCAGTCAGTAAATAGATAAACTGCAGTCCATCAGATAATGGAATATTATTCAGCATTAAAAAGAAATGAGCTATCGGAGACTTCCCTGGTGGTCCAGTGGTAAAGAATCCGCCTTCCAAAGCAGGGGACATGGGTTCGATCCCTGGTCAGGGAACTAAGATCCCACAGGCTGTGGGGCAACTAAGCCCGCGCATCTCAACTAGAGAGAGAAAAAATCCGCATGCCACAACTAGAGAGAAGCCCGTGCACCACAACAAAGAGCCCACGCCACAATGAAAGATCCTGCATGCCTCAACGAAGACCCTGCATGCCGCAACTGAG
This sequence comes from Balaenoptera ricei, assembly GCF_028023285.1. Taxonomy (NCBI): domain Eukaryota; kingdom Metazoa; phylum Chordata; class Mammalia; order Artiodactyla; family Balaenopteridae; genus Balaenoptera; species Balaenoptera ricei. The sequence continues at coordinate 27,155,310 of NC_082640.1, forward strand.
ACCCAAGGCAGTCCTGAAAAAAAAATTAAAAAATAAATGAGCTATCAAGCCAAGAAAAGACTTAGAAGAAACTTAAAGGCCTATTACTAAGTGAAAGAAACCAATCTGAAAATATTACATCGTGTATGATTCCAACTCTACGACATTCTGCAAAAGGCAAAAGTGTGGAGACAGTAGAAAGATCAGTGGTTGCCAGGGTTTGGAAGGGGTACATGGGTGGAGCACGGAGGATTTTTAGGGCAGTGAAACTACTCTGTATGATACTGTAATGAAGGATACATGTCATTTTACATTTGTTCAAACCCACAGACTATATGACACCAAGAGTGACCCCAAATGTCAACTGTGGACCTTGGATGAGGATGACGTGTCCATAATTGAAACGATAAATGCACATACACTCATTCATGTGTATGTTTATAGTTTTCACCTAGTCAAAAGGTTCATCATTGGTGAAATGTACCATCTGGGGAGTGATGTTGGAGACTGGGCCTGTGGCAGGTACCGAAGGGAGAAATTGGGAAATCTCTGTACCTTCCTCTTGATTTTATTGTAAGCCTGAAACTGCTCCAGAAAAATTGTCTTTAAAAATAAAAATAAAAGCATGGGAAAAATAAATTATAAATCTCAATAGAGAAGTTATACTGAGTTCCTGAGAACAGATAATGTTGTGGAAAGTATTTCATGAGAGGGAATTCATTAGACCTATGCTGTAGATCTTTTAATAATTTCTAAGGGAAGATGAAGCTACCTGGTTTGGACATTAAAATGAAGAAAGTAATAACTGTCTGGAATATCTTTAACTTGGGGAAAAATCTAAGACTACATCTCTGAGAAAATACGTTTCACATATTATGGGGTTATCGTTCAGTCTATCCCAATTCAGGTACCAATAACTAGTGCTTTCTAAAAGCAAAGCGTGAATTAGCCAGCTCTAGTTGAAAGAGGGCAGTCATGCAGGGAGGAGGGCTTTTTTCTACATGTCCTTGAGCCGTTGACTGAGGCACATTTGTCTCCATTTCTGTATTCATAAAGTCGAAAATAAAACATGCTTCTAAAATTACTTGAAGGACCCCCGATAGAAAGGTGAAGAGGTCCACTGGCATCTTTATGGAGCAGTACAACAGGGGATTAAAGACTACAGAGAGAAAGGGCACTGCTGGGGAAGAGATGGTTTCAAATGCAGCAGCAAATTACATACAAATTTAAAATTAAATGTAAAGATCTTCTGTCAGACCCTCCTGAAAGCCATTGCCTTGGGTATTTGAACCTCGAGGGCACATTCATTTTGAGAGTATATAAATTTTTTTAAAAGATACAGTTCTTTACAAATTATTGGTTGTACACTTTAAAATGTTGCCACTTAAGCTCAGTGGGTTAAGTGATGGGACATGAAACCTTGGGAAGAATGTGGGTTAGTTACTGTCAAGGTGTCAAAGGTCATGTTGGAAGATATACTCGATTTTTACTTTAAAGGTGAGGCAACGAGGTCATGGAGTTTGCCCCTAACTGGGGTGAAATCTTTTAAATTTACATGTCCATAAAGTGGACCACTGTCTCAGAATCAGAAATATAGGGGTAAATATATGAGTTAATTAATTTAACTTTCAAGTTTTTGATACATACCCTTCACTTTGAAAGGAATAATATGATTTAAGTGACTTTTATTTTAAAACGTTTAACAATTTCCCTACTCTTGAGCATATCAGGCTTGCAAACTTAGTAAATATGACTTTTTAAAATGTGTGCATTTTTCAATTTTTTTTAGTTAATTTTTATTGGAGTATAGTTGCTTTGCAGTGTTCTGTTAGTTTCTGCTGTACAGCAAAGTGAATCAGCTATACTTATACATATATCCCCTCTCTTTTGGATTTCCTTCCCATTTAGGTCACCACAGAGCATTGAGTAGAGTTCCCTGTGGTATACAGTAGGTTCTCATTAGTTATCTATTTTATACATAGTGTATATGTATCAATCCCAATCTCCCAATTCATCCCACCCCCTTCTTCCTCCCTTGGTATCCATGTTTGTTCTCTACGTGTATGTCTATTTCTGCTTTGCAAGTAAGTTCATCTGTGTCATTTTTCTAGATTCCACATATAAGTGATATTATACGATATTTGCTTTTCTCTTTCTGACTTACTTCACTCTGTATGACAGTCTCTAGGTCCATCCATGTCTCTGCAAATGGCGTGATTTGTCCTGCAGTCATAGGTAACCAGGACAGATTTGAGTGCCTGGCAGCAGGGTGCTGCCATAACAAACACCTAAAAATGCGCACTGGCTTTGGAACAGTGGAGGATAGATGCTACAAGGGCTTTGAGAAGAATTTTTGCAAAATCTTGAAAAGCCTTAATGTGCGAGGAAACGAGAACATGAAGAACTCAGGAGTGTGTTGGTGGACATCCAAGGTCTGGAGGGAGCTGTCTGGGCATCTTAAAGAAAACGGAGAAAAGTGTTACAAAAACTTGAGGAAAGGGGACTCTGATGATGGTGGAGTAGAAAGTCCAGCATGTCTTCTGTTGCCTATGATGTGAAACTGGAAAAAAGTGCTGCATTAGTCAGCGCAGGCTTTCATAACAGAACCCTGAGTCAGGCGGCTTACACAACAGACATTTACTTCTTACAGCTCTGGAGGCTGGAAGTCCAAGATCAGGGTGCCGGCAGGGCTGGTTCCCGGTGAGATTTCTCTTCCTGGCTTGCAGACGGTCCCCTTCTCACACTGTCCTTGGATGGCCTTTCTTCTGTGAGTGGAGAGAGAAGTGGGGTAGGGGGAGACCTCTTTGGTGTCTCTTCCTCCTACTGGATCAGAGTCCCACCATTATGACCTGATTGAACCTGAATTACCTCCCTAAAGGCCCCGTCTCTAAATCCAGTCACATGGGGAGTTAGGGCTCCAGCATATGGATTTGGGGGGACACAAGTCAGTCCATAACATGCATCTAATGAGCTCTATGATCTAGCTAAGGAGAATCCCAGTCAAAATATTAAAACATCCAATGGCATTTATTCGCTGCCTGTGATAATATGCAAAATGAAATAAATATGCTCAAGAATAAACTCTTAACTATAAAGCATCCAGGATTAGTTGGGTTTGTAATTAAAAGATTTCCTCTTTCCAGCCTCTCCAGAAGAGAAAAAAGATCCTATGGCACCTAGTCTTTATAACCTACAGCAGGATAGGATATTCCGGGAATGGGACCTGTGTTTTAGCCAATTGGAATGGACTGGCCTTGAGTCTGGAAATACTCAGGTGGGTTCCAAGATCAATATTCTGATCCAATGGCTAATATTATTTGTGCATGTTGAGTTCATCTTCTGAGAAGTTTGGCTTTTTTTATTACAAAAAGTCATCTTTTTTTCCATAAGTATTTTAGTATCTTTTACAAGAATGGTTCTTGAACTCCTCTGACCAAAGCTTTATTGCTAATTTGGCCCCTATGGCACAGTCAGTAGGAATCTGACAAGTCAGCCTTCCAAACATATCACATGAATAATACCCAGTCCCTCTAAGCAATTTGGTTAGTTTCAACTCTCATGTGGGTGCAACTCGATTCAAGTATTATTTTTATCCTAGAAAAAGCCATGACAGGGTAATTCATCAACACTAACAATGATAATTAGAATAAGCACCACCGTATGTGGTAACAGAGCTAAAGTTTACTGGATTCTTGTGGAACAGAGGTTAATCTAAGCACTTAACTGATTCCATTCACAGAACCACCTAGGAGCCTCGTACATTTTATTATCCACGTTTGACAGAAAAGTAAGCTGAGACACAGAATTTACAACTTGACAAAGTTTAGAAAGCTAGGAGGTAGTTCAGCCAGGATTCCAAACCAAATACTCTCAAGGCTCAAGGCTTGGGATATTCAGTTTAAGAATATAAGATTCTCAGGGAGGCAGATAATTAATTCCACCCAGTGTCACTAACTTAAGCTAATAATAAACCCTTTCATATGAAAAACAGGAGACATTTCAATCCTGCTTTGTAGCCATGTTATTTTATCAATGGATTTATTAGCATCTACCACATTTCATCATAAACTCTTGTTTACGTGTGATTCTATCTCATTGAAATGTTAGCTATGTCAGGATTGAGACCTACTTAAGATGAATACCGTAAGCAGGTAACATAGTGTAACAGGGAAGAGCCAATTTTGACTCCATGTTGGATCTGTTTCTTTGACTTTAACCTTTGCTTTTCATTGCTTTTGTTATTATAATCATACATAATGGCCTGCCTCAGGAAACCCCGCCCACCTGTGGATGGCTGCAAGAAAGAAGAAATTAATACATCCCCTCCCCGAGGCTGGCCATTCCAGGAGATGTTTTGCAAGACTGATGGCCCTTCTTACTTTACTTCCTCCCCGCCTCTCCCTCTCTATTCTGCCTTTTTACTATAGTTCCCTCTCTGCTTCTATAAAAGAAACTGGCATCCAGACCCCGATAAAACGGTTTTTTGGAGTCATTAGTCTGCCATCTTCTTGGTCTGCCGGCTTGCTTTCCAAATAAAGTGGTCTTCCTTGCCTCAGCAGCTCGTCTCCTGATTTACTGTGCTGTCGTGTAGCGAGCAGAGCGAGCTTGGACTTGGTAACAATAGTGCCTGAGATACTTACAGTCTTTTCATTAATTCAGAGTAAAAAACAAATGAGTTAGGCTAATAACTGTAGGTTAATGTGGGCATCAGGGTAGGACACCCCAGAATGAAATCTTCAAGCTATTTATTGTGACGCAGTGGAGTTGTCTAACCACCTCCACCTCACCACCCTTCCGGGGGCCTGGCAATACCACATCCCTTCTTGGTGCTTGGCCAGGCTAAGCCAGGCTAATGTTTTTCAAAGGGTTTATGTTGGGGTGCTTTTGCAATAAAACTCAAGACTGATAAAGAGAAGGAACTTATTTTTAGAAAAAAAAAACTTACAGGAGCTAGGATGCCGGTGGCCACCCTGTAAGATGTTCCTTCTGTCCTCCGGCTGTCCATCCCCCAGCAGAACCATCCAAAACAGAGCTAGTAAACCCGGCCACAATCGGCGGAGAAATCTATGGGGAAGCAGAGGCGAGATCCCGGGGCAAAGAGATTCTAGGTGCTCAGGAGCAAAGACGAGGTCAAGGAGTGGAGGCTGGGGTCTGCAGGGATCTAGAGGCAGCTTCGGGGGTGGTGTGAAGGGAGCCTCTCCTGCAGCATCCCCTGTGGACACTACCTGTACCAGCAGATACAACCACCAGAAGTGAAGGACTCCCTGCGGTGCGTTTCGCTGGTATTTTCTTTTCTTTTTTAAAAAATTTATTTATTTTATTTGTTTATTTTTGGCTGCATTGGGTCTTTGTTGCTGTGCGCGGGCTTCTCATTGCGGTGGCTTCTCTTGTTGCAGAGCACGGGCTGTAGGTGCCCGGGCTTCAGGAGTTGTGGCTCGTGGGCTCTAGAGCGCAGGCTCAGTAGTTGTGGCGCACGGGCTTAGCTGCTCCGTGGCATGTGGGATCTTCCCAGACCAGGGATCAAACCCGTGTCCCCTGCATTGGCAGGCGGATTCTTAACCACTGCACCAGCAGGGAAGTCCTGCTAGGTATTTTCTAGTAAACAACATCATTCCCTGCTCCACAGAGACCTTTCCTGGGGAGGTTACTCTCAATCAGGTGATGGGGAGTTCACCACCTGGGTTTCATGGTAAAGCTGCATTTTTACTCCTTCCACTTGTAAAAGTTTGTCCTCTCCCTTTTGTTCCTAAGTTCCCAAAATATAAGCTCACAGAGTTACTTTCAAAGTCTGTAGAAGGAGAAAAGCAGGAGCCTCTGCCTTTCTCTGTCTGACTCACTCATCTTTTCCCCCTACCTGCATTTCTTGATCTTGTTCCCACTCCATCCCGAGCCCTCCAGGATTGGTGAAAGCCTCACCTTTCGCTTCCTGTAAGAATTAAAAAGCAAGGCCAGGAAGGCTCATGCGAGATCACATTCAGGGCGGTTCAGAAAACCACATGCACAGCTAATGAGATATCGCAGCCCCGCAGGGGCTCAGGGCCATGGGCCAGAGCCACGCACCGCAGAGCTGGCTTCAGGGGGAGCTGCAGTGGTGACACTAAACGCCTCCTACGGTGAACGGCTGCAGGGATGAAAGAAGCCTTTCCTGCCTGGCCTAGATTTCAGATGTCTCTGTTCAAACCAGAATGCTATGGCCTGGCAGGCAGCTAGCACTTTTTCTCTTTTAAGAAATAAAAATGGATCCAGTGAAAGGGGGAATCCAGAAATAGGAATCAGTCATCTAATCAGAAAGATATCCCACCAGCCTGGTGGGGTTCATGTATGTACAGTGCGCTTACAATGTTTTTTTAAAAAAAAGGAAAAAGAAAAAGGTTCTTTTATTTTGTGTTTGGTTCATTTGTTCAGAAGACCCCCCTCCTAAAGCCTTAAAAAGAGATAGCACTTTGTGTGTCTGAGATCTTTTAAAAATCACCCTGTATTATTTGAGAGAAAAATCAGCTGGAAACTTTTTCTGCAAAAAGGTGTTTAATTTTATACTCCTGGCAGCAGCACCAGCAATTAATAAAGTAACCAGCACTAGATAAAGAAAGAAATGATAAACCAATTTGTTTTACAGAGAGTCCAAATGCAGGTTACATTTGCAGAACTGTTCCTTAAACTGCCAAAGGGCCTTTCGGCATTTAAGATGTTTTTCTAATGAGTTTTTCTTACTCAGAGTATAATCTTTATGGCAAAGTTCCCTGAGTGTTTATTCCCTGAGTTGCATTCCTCTCTCAGGATAGTGTGGAATGAAAGTCCTGCATAGCTGACACTCGACATGGAAGATGTTATCAGCAAATCCCTCCACTCATAAAAAGAGCCCTTGCCATGTGCCAAGCTCCGTGCTAGCCCTTTACATGTATTACCTGATTCATCCTTCACAACCAGCCAAGAGCAGGTCCCTTGGCTAGCATCCCGGCTTTACAGATGAGGAAATTGAGACAGAGAAAGCTTCTGTCCCTCCCTGCGGACCCAGAGCCGGACGAGGCAGGGTGACGATTCTCACTCAGGGGGTCTCTGCAGGGAGACCCACACCCCCCGCCCACCCTGTTTCCTCCTTCATGATGGTCAAGGTCCTTCCTCCCCCTTATGGCCAAACCCTCTGCCTCTCTCCACTCTGTATTCCACAAAGAAGCCAAATAACTCTCAAAGAGAAATCCTGCACTTCAGCCTCTGAAGGTCTTCTACATGGTAAGCTCCATATGGACAGGAATTTTACCTCCCTTTGTTCTAATTGATCTCTGCCACTTTCCTGGTATGAAGATGCTTAATAAGCATTTGTTAATAAATTGATGGAGGAGGTGCTGTCTTGCCTTCCAGATCCAGTCCTTAATCTAGTTCACCTTGCAAGTAAGTACATTTGATTTAAATACTCATTCTTAGAGATGTGAAAAAGAAATTTTATTTTATTTTGGGGAGAGGGGTATATAGCTGTAAAGTGATTTTTTAAACGTCTAGATTTCTGCAAAGGTGACAGAAGGCCGAGTAAACAAGACCTTTGAGGTTTATAAATTTATCTTTTTTAATTAAATGAAAGAAGTTTTGCTTGAAGCTATACGTCCCCACTTTTAATAGATTACAAAACTTATTTAGAATTGGAAGATAAAATTCTAAATGTGGTCATTATTTTCCTATTCTCTCTGTGTCTAACATCTGAAGTTTGGTCTACACTGGAGTGTTTTCATCTTTTTTTGACCGTGATGTACAATAAAGGTGGAGGAAAAAAAGACAAACAAACAAAAAAAAAAGAATAAAAGTAAAAAATGAAAGGAAGGAAGGAAGGAAAAAAGGAAGGAAAATCTTCAAGTTACCATATATAACAGGAATACCAAGATGACATATAATTGTTCCCTCCAGCCCCCATCCTTGTCCTTAGCTACTTAGAACATTGCCAGCATATTTTCATAAAAATTTTCTTACTCTTATTGGAAGCCATATTCCCTATATTTTCTATTTTATTCCACCCTACTCGGTTACATTATATTCCATGATATTTTCATCTATTACATTCTACTCCATTCTACTTTAAAACACTGCTTTACAACCTACTAAATTAAATTACCAATATAGCGTGTCTTTTTCAAAAGTCTACAAGATGCTGAAATTGATGTTTTCAAAGTAGAACTAACTCAGACAAAGCAAACCCAAAAAATACCGTCACAATGGTTTGCAGCCACTGTGGAAATCAAGCAGCTTCCTTTTAATTGGCTGCATTTCCACTCTTTAGCAACTTGTTTTGTTGATATGCCTTTTCATCCCCAGAGATATGAGCTACAATGATTGTAAAGGCTTTGCATAAATCTCGTGAGTAAACACAGAAGAAATCTTTTCCAAAGTTTTTCCAAAGTTCAGTATTAATCAGGTATGCACATCCGAAGCACATGGTTGCAGACACCTGCTCAGTGAGGAGAGGCCCCTTTGCAGTCAAGAGCTGTTCGGAAACGTTAAGCTAAATTATACACGGTTTAAAAGTCCTGAAATGAATAAAACACTGCACAGAGCAATTGCCAGTGAAAACCACACATCCATCTACTCAGCTCTGTGACTCAGATACTCACGGAAACCTCCAGTAAACTCTGTACTGTTAAGAGATGGGGCATCCTGGTGACTCAATCGGTTAATAAAAGGAATAGTCCATACGCGTACATCTAGACACATTCATTTACTATTTACCTGGGGGTATCTAGAGAAATCAACTGAATGTTTAACTTTAAAATCAGTTGTTATAGCTACGACTGTAAACAACAGTTTGACTACTGGCTGGAGAATAGGTTGAGATCATCTGTTTAACTAACAAGGTCTGTTAACAAGTCACAAGTCGAGGGGAACAGTCTCCCATTAGCTGATTTCCAGGGACTGTCAGAGTATTTACAACTCAAACATCTGCCCAGGGAATGACTGAATGCGTGATTTGAGTGTTCTTAGAGTTTTTAATTAGATGTCAAGAGAGATGAATCCAAAATTCTTACAATTCTAAGACCCAGTAGTAACTATGATAAAAGTTTTCTCCTACACTCATATTTTTTCTGGACCATTTCTAGCAGGGTTCATGGGCCTCTTAACATCTAATAACTTCCCTCTGTGACTCAAAAAGCATCTTCCAACAGGTCAGCTTCATAGGTCCTGGGGCCGCTCACAGATCTCTGTCCTTCCTGAAATCTTGTACACAAACTCAAAAAAATATTTTCCATTATTTTTCCCATTATATTGTTCATTATTTTTGTCCATAGGCCTAGCACCTTCTTCACATGGCTTATTCTCTTTTCTGTAGAGACTGATGACAGGCCCTTAATTTCTCTTTTCCTGATGTTCCATAGAAACAGAACCCCTGGACTTTATCTTGACAAATGACTGCTCAGAATAGATCCTCTATTTTGAAGCCAAATGTGAAGAAAAGGGTCATGGGACAGTTTCCAGGAGTGTTCCTTAAAAATCTGTCTTTTCCGCTTTCTTTTTGAATCTCCATTTATCCTGCTAATTGGAACCTACATGTGATGATGGGTGCTCCAACTGCCTTTTTGGACCATGAGGATGAGGGCTACACCTCAGGGATGGCAGAGTCTAGATGTCTCAAGACCTCATGGAACTGAGATGCCCAGCTAGGTCTGGGTCACCTACCTCCAGGTTTTTATGTGCGGAACACTTCCAGCATACCAGCATCTGGGGCTACAAGAGGAAGGTTTGATGGTGGTTCCAAATGCAACTGGGGTTCCCTAGACCTCAGGCAGTGCATGGGTTGGGGAGTGCCAAGGGCAGCTCTAGGAACCAAAACATGAAAGGCAGCTGTCAACTGTGTTCAGTCCATTCCACACATATGTTAAATACAGCAAGTTTTACACAGTGTTGGGATTGGGGCCTTGGATTTATTTTTTTCTCTTTAATTTTCTTTTTTCTTCCACTGGTATTTAAAATTCATTGACACGCATTCACTCTGTTTTTACAAACACGTTTATTATGTGCCTCCTCCTTGTAAACGCATTGTTACATCTATCTTTAGCATCTAAGCTTTCAAGTTAGCCCTTGGCCTTTTTATCTCTGTGAACTTTTTCGAAGTCAATATTAAAATAGAGAGCATCAGTTAATCAAATTGTCTCTTTTATTGACCCTGCATTTGATGTATGAAATCTTTCCAGATGAACGGTAACATTTTGTTTTATTAGAGATTAACTTCCACTACTGTTTTCAGAGAACTTTCCGACTTCTTTCCCCAGGAACTTGCTTTTAAATCAGCCCTGGAGACTTCAAACTGCGAGCCTCTCAGCAAAGGGCATGTGAAACAGCATCTGAGTTGCTGCTGCCAGAGTAACAGCTCCGTTTGATGTCGTCTTGTTACTGGATGAGCACATCAAAGGTCTCCCAACGCCTGCCAGCCTGGGACCCATGAGCAGAATCATCCTGGGAGAAACAGTGGGGAGACAGAAATTGCGCCTGGTTGAAAACATGAGCAAGAAAATCTCCTTCGTGGAGTAACAGTGGCATCTGTTAGCTGTGCTTCTGGATTCTGGGGACTCGTTCTATCTTGACACTCACCCATCTTGACCACACCTCCTAACTTCCACTGGGATTGCAAAGCATTTTGTTTTTTAATGACAGCAAAAAAAAAAAAAAAAAGCACAAGAGAGAAAATGTGCTGTAATATTTTTAACAATTTCATATTTTAAAGATGGAGTGTTTATATGTTTTTGTTGAAAGGACGGTGATAGAGACACTAAATTTCGTGCACGAGTGGAGGTCTGACAAAGCATTTCTTTGACACGTTGGCACCTGCTGTGTCCTGGACCAGTGTCAGGGCTTCCACGAGATGCTCTCAACACTTAAGATACCTCCCCAATTAACTCCACAGACCCCTAGAGCCAGAGAGATGATAAAGTTGCCTTACAGTTTCCCTCATTTTGCAGACGAGGAATCTGGGCTCCAGGCCAGCAAGGGATAAGGCCAGAGTCAGGCACCACATGCTCCTGCAGTGATGGGAGCCCTGAGATCCAGGGCGTGGGTTCATGCCTCCTCCTGCACCTCCTGTTCAGGTGGCAGTTCTCCCAATGCCCAGCTCTCCTGGGTCCCAGGCACGACTTCCAGAATCTGTCATTAGGATATGAACCCTGAACCTTCAACACACTGTAGGGACACAGGTCTGGCCGTGATAAAAGGGGGCCTATCACCTCACAGGCTCCCCAGAAAGTCAGCTCCTTCTGTCACTGCGACCTCGGGCTCAAGGGCAGTCAGTATGATTTTACAGTAGTTCTGGTCAAGCCAGGGCTCACCAGGCTCAATAGGTCAGTCCCTCCCTACTTTATTATATTTTATTTTACTTTATTATATTATATTTTACTTTATTTTATTTTGTTTACTTTGTTGTTATTTTTTTTTCTGGTCCCACGGCTTGCATGGTCTTAGCTCCTTGACGATGGATTGAACCCAGGCCCTCGGCAGTGAAAGCACCAAGTCCTAACCACTGGACCACCAGGGAGTTCCCTACTTTGTTTTATATTTTATTTTATTTTACTTTCTTTTGTTTAATTTGTTTTATGTTTTATTTTACTTTACATTTTTACTGTATTATATTTTATTTTACTTTATTTTGTTTTATTTTATTGTATTTTACTTTATTTTGTTTTATTTTACCGTATTTTGCTTTATTTTGTTTTATTTTATTGTATTTTACTTTTGTTTTATTTATTTTTTTATTTTATCTGACTTTACTATCTTACTTTAAACACTGATGGAACCCCTCTCACCACAGGCACACGAAGGGTCCTATTTCCTCTGTGTGTCTGTCTCCCTACAGGTCCTGGGCTGGGCTCTGACTCCCACCCAGGAGGGTCACTGCAGCTGGACAGGACTCTGTTTCACAGGAGAGAATGTTCTGCAGTTAAGTGATAACTGAATAAATCAAGCCAAAGCCCAAAATAGCAAACCTGCCTTTTCAAGGAAAAGAAACAAATTGTGTAGATGCGTTTTCCCCACGGATCCGCCATGAGCTGCAGACCTGGCTTCCTGAGATGCAGTGAGAGGTGACGTGCGTCAGTGTGTGTGTGTGTGTGTGTGTGTATGTTGGGGGGGAGACACAGGTCTTCAGGAGCGGATGGAACCGGGTGCAGCCTGGAAGCGTGCTCTGGCCGCTGTCCAGCTGCTAGAAGGGGCAGCAGCGCCAGACGAGTAGGAGGCTAGGGGCGATGGGCAGAAACAGCAGGACCCAAGATCCAGGACCCAGGACCTGGGACCCAAGACCAAGGCAAGGACCCCAGACACAGGGCCAGGGAGGTGTCAGGAGCAGGGTGCATGGGACTCCGTTGCTTTCAGACCCCACAGAATGCTCCAGCCCAGAGGAGCCAACGCAGAGCCTGAGGCAGGAAGGCGGGAGGCTGCAGACATCAGATTGAGACTCCTGGGGATGTGGAGCTGCCTATTCTCGTGACTGTAAACTGACCTGTTGCCCACTGTGACCAGAATAATCTAGAGAAATGAAGAGAGATGAACAGTCAGAGCACTGGAGCCTGGCCCCCTGGGTGAAGCCTTCTGCGGCTCTGCAGAGGGCTGGTGACTGCTAAGCCCCCAGGGCCTCTGACCCCTCACCTGTGAGCCCGGGTCCCTCACCTGTGAAGCTGGGTAACAGCAGCTGCAGCACCACCTCACAGGATGGAGTCAGGACGCAATGGGTCAACACACGGAGAGCTGGGACACAGCAAGTATTCACTAAATAGCCACAAGATGACAGACAGATGTGTGGGCCTGAGGATGACAAGAGGATAATCCCTGGGAAGGCACAAACCACAGCATATTTACTAAGTGCCTGTCAGTGGTGACATGAAACCCTGTCTCCCAAATAAAAGTGGAAGTTTGGGGTTTTTCCACCTCACGTCAAGGCCAGAAAACAGGCTGGAAACTCGCTAAGCCATCATGGTCATTGCCACTGCACGTGCAGCTGTGAAGGGCTGTGTCAGGCGGTGATGAACCACAGTCCGGAGGAGGGATGTCCAGCGTGGGCACGGTCGAGGGGTGGGTGGGCAGCCGCTGGATGGAGGGCAGGTGAGTAACAACTTCAGAGCAGGTTGAACTACCCTGAGGCTGGGAAGATGGACTCCTGGCCAAGACTGACCCACGTCCGTTTCATACACACTATGATATCATTCAAGTCTCTTCCACACTCACTCTTTATTAAATGACATCTGTGGGTCACAGTCTATGTGCCACAACATGGTGGCCTGAGGGATGGTGTGAGGAGTTGGGACCCCGGATCCAGGACAGCAAGAGAGCGCCTCTATTGACCGCCGTGGCTGTGACTGAAGTTGCTCTCCCCTTCCAGTGTCTGGAAGCCTCTGCTCCCTTCTGCTCTGATTGAGTCAGAACCACCCAAGGGAAACAACCATGCATGAAGCAATGCAGGTCATCCTACACCTAAGAAGGAAGTCCTGGGTCCTGGGTCACAGATTTCTGGTCCTGGGTCCTGAGTTTCGGGTCCCGGGTCCTAGATCCTGGGTCCTGCATCACAGATCCTGGGTCATGAGTCCTGGATCCTGTGTCCTGGGTCCTTTCCTTTCTGGCAATTTAGGGGTCCTCAAAGCAAATGACTTTTCCCAAGTCCCCAGAAGCCGGGACTCTCTCCCTTTTCATGAAAAGGAGGCTACTCTCTCCCTTCTCAAAGAGAAGAGCCACCTCATGGCACTGCCCTAGGGGCGTAGTTCTCACTTTATCCTCCCCCTGAGGGCTGCCTGGGACCCCAGGGTCCCACGTGTGCAGTAACATGACAACACTCGCCACCAGCACCACACGTACGGAATCGGGATCCCGCAAGATCGACCTGAATGAATGCTGCTGAACTGATTTTAAAGGAAAACGTTTGATTCTTTCCCTTATACCTTGATCAATGTACTGTGGACACAGCCATCTGTGTCTTGAACTTTTCTAGGCCCCCCTCCCCCCACCCTCCCCCCCAGCATTAGAGGTTAAGTGGAGGGGGGGCTCTGGAAAAGCCGCCTTGTAGTGATAAGCAGTGACTTGGAGCGCGGGGCTACTCAGCAGCGATGGCAAAGGGAATGCATAAACGCCTCAGCGAGCCTAATGGGATTTTAGCGATCAAATATCATCGTTTGTATACTTTCCGCACTGTGGTAGGAACCCTTGAGAGCTTGCTTCTCTCTCCCGTTCTGTGCCTCTTAGAATTTTATTCTTAGAGTAAATTTACATCAGTCCCACTTGTGCCGTGGCCCAGGTTGTGTCTGCACTTTCATTATAAACCGTGTTTACCGGAGGTTTACAACTTGGCTGCAAAAACCAGCTGGCACAAAAACTGGAAATTTGGCATGAACTGTTTGGCATAAACGTTGCCCGGAAGCAGTTTTTCTATCTAAATCTGAGAAAAACAGGCTAGGTCATTTTCAAGTTATTTGTGTTATTCATGCATAAATAAAATGAAGCCTGACAGCTTCAAAGCTTTGTTTGCTTTGCACTCCTCAAAAATAGATGCGATCCAAGAAAAGTAACATTTGGTAAACAAATACTCCATGACGGACTGTAAAAAAATGAGGAGAAAAAAAGTGGTCTGGAGTACATGAAACAGAAAGGGAAAATGGAAGTGTTTCAAAAGTCACTTTGTGTCAGAAAGGAGGAGATAGATATTATTAGATGATATGGCTTCTGGAGCCCATCTAGAGATTCCCAGGGACTCCAAATTAAAAGTGTAAACAAATGAAAGACAGGCTTTCAAATAAAACAAAATTCTGTTAAAAACTAAGACACAGGGCTTCCCTGGTGGCGCAGTGGTTAAGAATCCACCTGCCAATGCAGGGGATACGGGTTCGAGCCCTGGTCCAGGAAGATCCCACGTGCCACGGAGCACCTAAGCCCGTGCGCCACAACAACTGAGCCTGTGCGCCACAACTACTGAAGCCCGTGCGCCTAGAGCCTGTGCTCTGCAACAAGAGAAGCCACTGCAATGAGAAGCACACGCACCACAACGAAGAGTAGCGCCCACTCGCCGCAACTAGAGAAAGACCGTGCACAGCAACAAAGACCCAACAGAGCCAAAAATAAATAAAATAAAATAAATAAATTAAAAAAAAAAAAAAAAAACTGAGGCACAGTGCAACCCAGAACACAAGGTAACTAAATCTATGATAGTCAAGCAAGAAACAAATGATTTTTAAATGTGTTTTCTAAGAGCAGTGGGCTATTTAAAAAAAAATGGAGTAGATGGTAGAAAGAAGAAGATGTGAATGGTACATTAAAATGTGTTGATTTGGGGACTTCCCTGGTGGTCCAATGGTTAAGACTCCGCGCTCCCACTATAGGGGGCATGGGTTCAGTTCCTTGTGAGGGAACTAAGATCCCTCAAGGCTTGTGGCACGGCTGAAAAAAAAAATGTTGGTTTTAAAAAACTTACGTCTATTGTTTGATGTCCAATGTCAATGTCTGGGGTCCCTTCACCCATCTACATGCTATCTGAAAAATTTTAAATTCAGTTTGTGGGCTTTGAATTCCAGCACCAGGACCAGCTCTCTACAAGGGGAACGTGCGTGTCTCACCCTCTCTCCAAAGAAAGCCCTCCTGGCAAATTTAAAAGTCAGCCTTGATGTCAAATGATTCCTGACAACGCTTGCTTTGAGTTCTGTGCAGCGTGGGCAGAATGAACTTTCACTCTTGCTGCCCTATCAGGGGGAGAAATACAACTAAGCCAATTCAAACAGAAAGAAAAAATAAGTCAGAGAGGAAAGAATGCAGATCAGGGAAGAGGACAGCAAACCACGGGGCCCAGTCTGGGATGAGGGCTCTTTGGGGTGTCCCTGAGTGCAAGGAAGGTTTGCTTTGAGTGGGTGTAACTTTCACTTGGGTTTTTAGCAGCTGTTACTCCTCGGATCCGATGCAGGAAAATCCAGACGGTTGTTCTTGGTAAGAAAATTGGTTTTAGGCAGACTACGAGCAGAGATAGAATTCTATGGTTAGATAGGGGAAGAGTTTTGACATTACCCGAAGACACCGTTTGGCCATCACCTGACCTGTAGGATCAGTGTAGTTCAATCCCACATGCTCATTGAAGCTACAGACACTCCTGGGCCATCGCTATTGGTCCCGAGAACCATCAAATTAGCCAGAGAAGCTCCAAGCTCAACGTCACTTTCTTCCAGGGCAGACGCTCCTGGAGTTCTCTACTTCAGAAAGAGTCCACGAAATCGTTCATTTACCCTAATATCTAGATTGTTCCCATAACAATGATGTGACATCGAGGATTCCAACTCATCCCATGATTTGCAAACCAGTTTTTACTCCAGGGAGAGCTCGCCTTCCTCACTGAGGAAATGAAGACGTACGAATAGACACACAGAATCTCCTAACTGACAAAACTTCCAATAAGAAGACTTTAAAAGACCCAGGGAGTGTTATCTGGGCCCCAGAGGCCAGAAACGAAACAAATTCCCAGCCAGCAACAGGCCTCATGGAGACAAGAGGGTGAAGCCCTAAGTGTTTTCTCAGAATTCACCATTATTTCCGCCTATGTTCTTTAAAGAAGCATAGTTGGCCTAACCTGACTGATTCTACAGTTAATTTCTTGAGGTCTGGGATGTATTTATTTCTGTATTCTCCATCCCCAGCCCAGCTCCTTACACCTACCAGAGCTTCAGTGAATAACCGTGCAGTGAAGGAGCAGTCAGCCTGGGATAGATGCTGTGATTTGGTGAGTGTTTATACTTACAGACAGAGAGAGTGGTCTTTTGGTTTTGTTTTAAGACTGGAGGAAATGTCTGGAGTTTGCACCCATCTACATGAAGGCGTGATTGTTTTGAAGTGTGTGTGTCCCGTATCTACAAAGCTGAGGCCGACTGAAGAAGGACTGACTGCAGACCACGTTCAGAGAGCACTGACTGCTTCTAGAACAGTACGTTCTTCAGCTGAGTCTTCTAAACCTCTGGGAGCTAACAGCTGGAGAAGCTACCTTTCGACCTTGGGTTTGGGCAATTAAATGATTAGTGATGGAAACTCCAGGAGAAGTAAGTGTAGGTGTGGGCTAAGAGCTTGTAAGAAATTTCTATATTTTAGTATCCAGGTTATAACTGGGGACAAAGCACGATATTTTTAATTCAGCATAGTTGAAGTCAAGAAGTGAAGTTCAGCACGATCTCCTAGCGGGATGGGGTCCGTGGCCCTCTTCATCTCCACAGCAGACCGGAGGGGCCGCAGCAGGGCATCTATGAGAACAGCATGTGTGGCCTCAGCTGTTTACCGTCCGCTCTAGGGCTGGGGTGCAGTCCTTTGCCCCTTTGCTGTTGCCTAAATGTATGTTCCTTGTCTACACTTGAAATCGGAGTATGGGAAACACTCGCTGTGTCAGAGATTAAGACAGCCCAGCGTCCATGCTCCAAAGGGAACCTCGTGGTCCTTTTCTTCATGCTTCCTCAACATCGTGCAGTGTGTCCTTGGAAGTGAAAGGGAAAGTGAAGTGCCTGTGTGAGTTCTTGGAACCGAACTGACAATGGAGAAGAGAAGAAACAGCAAAGTGGGAAGGGCTGGAGTTTCGCTTTCAGAAAGAACTGGGTTATTTTTGCCTCTGCACTTGCAAGATCGTGATTTTGGGCTCATGACTTAACCTATCGGAGCCTCGATTGTGTCAGCCACAAAATGAAGCTATTCATACCTACCTGGAGGGGATTCCAAAGAGACGAAATATAGGAAGCAGTCCTGCAATGGCTGGAGCCTGGAGGAATTAGGCCGGACTCCCTTTCTCCCAGCTACTCCATCAGCAAGATCATCCTGACTCTGACCCACAGTGTTCCTGTCTCCCAGGCCCCAGCGGGTCTTGCCTGGACCACCCCACATGCTCGCACTGCCTCCCTGCTTCCTCTCCCGCTCCCAGACCCTTTCCCCACGGCATCGGTGTGATCCTACGGCACCAACCTCATCACTCTCTCCCCTGCTTACAGCCCTCTTCCTGACACTCTTCAGATAAAGGAACTAGAGCAGAACTGCCCTCCTAGGCCCGCCCTCTGCTCACTCACCTTGGCCCATCCTGACTTCCTTCCCCTTGTTTCCTCAACGCCAGGCTCCCCCCTGCTCTAGGGCTGTCGCCCCCATAGTTTCACCTGCCTGCAACGTGGCCCTACAGACCTTCCCTTGCCTGGATCCTCCCAATATTAGTTCTCATGTAAGATATCACCTCTTTGGAAAAATCTTAACTTTTCAAACTAATGGAGCCTTGTCCCCTTCCAAAACCCTCTGTTAACTTTCTCAGAAAGGCTCACCTGAATTCTGTGGTTCCCTCACCTATTCATTTCTGTCTCAGTTCGCTCTAGCTGCTGTGACAAATACCACAGACTAGCCCTTATAAACACAGACATTGATTTCTTACAGTTCTGGAGGCTGGAAGTCCAAGATCAGGGCGGCAGCAGATTTGGTGCCTGGTGAGGACCCGCTGCCTCGTTCATAGACGGCGTCTTCTCTCTGTGTCCTCACCTGGAGGAAAGGGTGAGGGGCTCTCTGGGGTCTGCATTATAAGGGCACTGATCCCATCATGGGAGCTCCACCCTCATGACCTCATTACCTCCTGACACCATCACCTTGGGGATCAGGATTCAGCACAAGAATCTGGGGGGGACACAGACATTCAGTCTATAGCAGTATGTCTACGTCAGTCCCCCCAGAATGAAAGCTCTGAGGAGTGCAGGACCACCGAACACCTCCAGAGGGTGTTATTCCCCAGAAGCCCAGGAGAGCAGTGCCCTATGGGAGTGTGAAGGCCTGCTGGGCCCCTGTCCTTAGTCCCTGGTGCAGTCTGGGTGCATCAAAGCCACTGGACATATCCAAGGATTGAACTGATTACAAAATAATTCCATTCTTGTGCTATATAATCACAATACCAGCTGGCTTAGCGAGAACAAGGAAGTTTAGGAGAAGTTGCATGTGGGCTGTCAAGTTTGTTGGTGGTTCCAGCGCAGGGCTTGGTAGCCCCACCTCGCAGACACACAGAGACCAGTGACAGGGAATATGGGTGGTTTAGGCGCACGTTCCAGCTGGATCGCATTTTAATGGCTTTATAAATTGCTTTATCCCCTTTTTGTAAGAGCATTACTAATGTGAAGAGGTCAGTTACATTTTTAGTTATGTTTTATTGCATTTTAGGGGGAAATTATAACTTACAGTCGAATTTGCAAAGTTGGGTGTTTCCAAAGGTTGGGGACGACATGACTCAGAAATGTGAAGGTGACACAGGACTCAGATGCTCTACACGCTATCACGGGAAGAGCTTCCAGCCTACTGCGTCATTTTTATCTAATCGCAGACTCCCAGACTCACCTTCTGCACAGGCAGCCTGTGGGCAGGGGCTGCAGGGGTAAAGGTGCGATGGCGTCAGCTCAGCCCTGCGGTGCTCTGGGGCCTCCCAGCAAGGAGGGGTTGGGGCTGCAGGAGTGACCCACAGGCAGGACCTCTTCCTTGCATCACAGGATACAGGAGATGAGAGGGTCACATGCTCGGCAGGCACCAAGTTCCAAAGGGCCCAGTCTTCGAACGCCTTGGTCTCATTTCTCAGCAGAAGGGTCGAATCTAACTTTTAGGGAGTATCTACCACATTCAGGTCACTGTTCCGCTCGCCAGGCACTTCCCATTTACACTCATGAATCCTCCCCCTGGCCTGAGGGCGTTATTTCTCTTTAAAGATCAGAAACCTCTAGCTCACAGCATGGAGTAAACTCCCCCCTACCCCATACACCAAGAACAGCTGGTAAGACAAGATGCAAACCCAGGCCTGTAATTATCTGTGAGATGATGACGTTGAGGACGATAATAGGCATTTACTGAGCGCTTGCTGTATACATATGACATGTAAATTGCAACAACAACGACTGTATGAAGTAGTACTATTATTACCCCAATTGTCCAGGTGAGAAAACTGGAGGGTCCGGGGCCCAGAATCACCAGCGTTAGTAGGTGATGGTGTCCAATTAAAGCCCACTCCCCATGCAGCCCCTGGGAGCAGACGTCCGCAGAACCACGGCATTGCCCAGACATCACACCAGCGCCCAAACCCTTGGAGGCTCGGAAACAACCGAGTTCCTGGGGGAGCACAGCTGGGCCTTCTCTGATCCGGGGTCAGATTTTCTATGCACTCAACGCCTGCACACAAAGAAAGTCCAGGAAACCACCTCTCAAAGCTAAGAGGTGGGGTGCTGTGGGTGGATAGCTAGCTCGTCCTCCCTTCCCTGTGAGCTGGTGGAACAGAGACGAATGAATAAGGTTGGTGGTATTTTCTACAGAAAAATGCCTGGTGAGCCAATCTGCCTGCGCTGCCTCACCGCCCTCCAACCACACCTCGTGCAGTGCCCAGGCAGCCCTGCATTCCCACCTCAATCTCCTTTAGTCTGCTCCCTTTGAGCCCTGATGCTGTCCTTGGCTGTTACAAATCCCAAAAGGATACTCAGCCTTCGGAGCTCAGTCCAAATGCTGCAGATCTGGGATCATTCCTGAGCCTCCCCTGGAAGGACATCTTCCTTTAGCCCCCAAGGCATTGCGCTGGCCCTTCTGTGCTCGTTCTCTCTCACTGTCACCCAGCTTTTTTGTCTCCCACCACTTTCCCCTGCCCCTCGGATGTAGGTCATTGTTTACGTGTCTTTCCTTCTCCTGGACTGTGGATGTGCAAAGAGCACATCTTACTCGTCTCATCCCTCACTGTGCCTCGAGTGATAGCACAGAAATGTGTTCCATGAACCTTTGCCGAGGACGATGAAATGAAGTGTGGGAGAAGCCATTCTCTCTGGGACGGAGCAAACGTGTCTTTCCTGCCCCAAGAAGGAGGTATGTTTGTAAAACTCCTTCAACATGAATTAGTGGAATTGTAATTCAGAGTTAAGACATGTCTTCCTAGAGAGATCAATCACATCAAAGCTTTGCTTTTGCCTCTAGCAGGGCACAGCTTTTGCCCAAGGAGAGGCAAACTCCCCAGAAAGGAGCATCCAGCCAACCTCATTTTATTGATCTTGGATATCACTACTGCGAAAAGGTTACAGCTCGCTGAAGGTTCCAATGATGGTTAGCTTTTTTTAGCAATAAAGTATTGTTAAATTAAGGTGTATACATTGTTTTTTTAGACATAATGCTATTGCACACTTACTAGACTACTATCTAGTGTAGAAAACAACTTTTATGTGCACTGGGAAATGAAAAACTTCGTGGGACTCACTTTATTGCAATATTCCCTTTATTGCTGTGGTCTAGAACCAGACCGCAATATCTCTGAGGTCACCTGTATGTATATACTAATTTTTTTTGATATACCTTCTACTCTCACTCTCTTTCTCTTTCTCCTCATCCCAGCTCTTTCCTGCCCAGAACATCCTGTACCACTCATGATCCTGTCCTGTGAGGTCACTTGGAAGGAAGTAGGGTTTCTACATTGATGTGGAAATCTACAGGCTACAAAAAGCCCTTTATTTTGAGGGCTAGCTAGACATTTGCCACGTTATAATGTACAGTTGCTGTTTTTCTGCTGGTATCCTTTTCCCTCCTTAGACTAACCTCTTTGAGATTTCCCATGTCTTATCTTTGCATCACCCAGAGTAGAGTGACTATTCAGTCAATAGATGGATAAATTGCATTCATAGATTTTCAATGTCTCTGTGATGTATCTTTTCAATATGTAAACAATGTATAAGATGCATATGGAATCCATTATAGTCAAGTTTACAGTTTAAAATGGAAATAATTTAAGTATTAAGACATGTAGATATGTATTTAGGAATCCTTTCTTTTGCTGTTGTTTCCTTTGGTGGTTTCCTTTTAACCTTTCATACATAATAATTGCTTTAGTCTCTTGAGTATGATAAGACTTTGTATGCTTATCTATACCTTTCTATTTTTATCATGAATGCCACTGTAAACTCATTGCAAAACACAAAGGAATCAGGGCCAAAATGAGGCAGAATTCTGTTAAATTGGGAATAAGTGGATAATAAGAGCCCAAGACGAAAATGCACTTCATGAGTTACTGTACTTATAGTGAAAGATCCTCGGGCAGAGCATGGAGTGCCGGGCACAGAGCAAGCTGTCCTCCGATGGGCAGTTACAACCAGGCACTGCTGGATTTAAAATACTATATTAAGCGTGTGTGTGTGTGTGTGTGTGTGTGTGTGTACACACATGCTGATATGTGCATTTATTTTTTTCTGGAAAGATAATCAAGAAAGAGGAAAGAATAAACAGCTGTTACTTTATTGGGTGAAGAAAACTGAATAAAGAGAAAAGTTTATTTTATAGCTGTCCACTCTGCTTTAACGTTCCACGTGAAGGTCATTTATTTCTCATTGCTAAAAATGTCAGCAGAAGTTTTCCTGGTGATAGAATCAATACCCACTTTTTTCTATATACATCTCGATATTAAAAATAAAAACAAGTTATTTTAAAAAAAAACTAAGTTATGGTGTTTTGGGACTTAGATCAATAGATAGATATATCAAGGCAGAGAGTTTGCTGCGATCCTGCACATTCCCTATATTTCTAAAAGTTTAAACCAGTAAGTTAGCACTTTGCTTGTGCTTTCTAGATCGGCATCGCTATGGTTCTCACTAACTTGAAGACACCTCGCTCTGTGGAGAGCAGACTTCCCCTTCATGACGGTCTGAGCTGGAGGCGGATGGACTTGAGTCCTCAGCGAGGGGGGCCGTGATGACCTCCAAGTTGTCAGTGTGATTAGCCGGGTCCCACTGCTTATGGGAATCACAGGGAGGGCAAAACGCTTTACTAGGTTTCCGGCACCTTTATTACCAGGTCATGTTGCAGTTTGTGTGCTAAATGCACCAAAGCTTGTAACCATATCTGCCGTCATTCTGCACACCTACCAGCTGACAAAGGCATGAAGGAAACGAGATGCGCAGAACGCCGCCTGGTCCCCCCGGAGGCCTCTGCTGGTCAGCAGCAAGGAGGCTCTCCCAGCTATGTTTCCCTCTTACCCAGTCTTTTTAAAAGTGAAGACTGGGAGACACTCAGAAAAAGCAGTTGTTGATGTGCTGTCTTGTTAGGAAACTCCCGCCTGCTGGTCGCCTCATCTATGCTCCCAGCACTGAAAGGTCTGAGAATTTTCATCTGTTTCCAAGGCCCCAAATGTACCATGTCACATCGTGTCCTTCCTCAAATGAAGGTCTGCATGTGCAAGGGAAGGAGGGAGGGACGGCTGGGAGTTTAGCTGTCTTGGAAACATGTTATCTCTTTGAAAAAATAATACAGTGTTTGAGGCAGTGATGGCAACGTCCTTGTATTTTTCATGTCCCTCAACTTAAATTTTCTAGTGAAGCGTCTCCTATTCTGTGAGTTCTCAGCTGTGCGGCTCACCTGGATACCACGTTCTAGAAAGTGAAGGGTCTCCTTGGGCCTAGACTCCTTCATCTTTAAAAGCAACGATCCGTGTGTGGAGTGGCTTCTCCCCTGTTTACTGCCATTCAAGGCGGGATGGCTTCCCTCAGCTGTAAAGATAAACCATGAGCCAGGGTGTTCATTCAAGACACACTTACACATCACCAAGTCAGCATCCAACCCTCACTGGGCTAATATGAGCCCTAAGATGGGTGGGGATTGGTAAAGAAGCAGGAAACATCTCTTTCCCAGATCCTGGAATTCTAAGGAGATCATCCTTTGTATGAGATGGAGAAAACATGTCTAAAACAAAGCCAGCATTAAACGAAGCAGAATTGCAGGATAAAAACGGAGAAACAGAGTTGCAGTGGCATGCTAGAGCTCCAGGACCCAGCTGTACGAATCGCTACCCACCCTGGACCTTCCACGTCACACGAGCCCACGTGTTCCCTTCTGTTTCATCCAGATTGAGCACATTTCCTCATGGTAACTCTAAGACTCCTGACTAGCGAGCACCCTATGAATTTTTTCAAACCGTATGTTGTAGAAATCACGTGAAAATAAGAAACTCTGGCTATTTTTACAAAGGGTTGATATCAATCATGCAAACTGCCTACTATCCACTTATCACTTCTTCCATTCACAATACAGAAAATGAATACCCTATTTTCAGAATAACTTTGAGTTCTTATAGGGGTCTTCTAATTAAATCATTATTCAGTTTAATTGAAATACCACAAGCACAGTGATTTGTCAAGAAGTCAATTCCCATTATTATAGTATTAATTTTTTAATCAGACTGATAATCTGGGCGATTAGTTTCTTTTTTTTTTGGCTGCACTGTGCAGCTTACGTGATCTCAGTTCCCTGACCAGGGATTGAACGTGGGACACGGCAGTGAAAGCACCAAATCCTAACTGCTAGACTGCCAGGGAACTCCCACGATTGGTTTCTTAAAAGCAAAAATAGAAGGTGAGTCCCTGAATTTCTGGGTTGAAGCTACCATGTTGACTGTTAATCGCAGGTGGCATCTATCCACTTGGACTCATGACTTCTAGAATCTTAGGTGCCTAGTTCAGGAGTACTTCATCCGCACACAGAGATGGGCGAGTTTGCTCCACAGAAAAAGGGACACTTTCTACCCAGCCCCAGCGTATCCCTGTCGAGAGCAATGCCAGACGATGTATCAATTTGGAGGTCGCCAGGAAGCATCCTTTTGGTGGGAGTGGGGTGTAGGCAAGGACAGTAAAGTTCTCATAGAGCTGCCAATGAAACGGATGTGAGGGCTCAAAAGCAGAGTGTTATGTTAGCAGAGAAAAGGAAGATCTTGCCTAGATAAGAGGGAAAGATCGTGGGAAGCATGTGGCAGCCCAGTTAAAAATAAAATTAAAAGAGGGACTTCCCTGGCTGTCCAGTGGTTAGGACTCCTCGCTTCCACAGCAGGGGGCGCGGGTTCCATCCCTGGTAGGGGAACTAAGATCCCACGTGTGGTGTGGCCAAAAAAAAAAAATTAATAAAATTAATTCATTAATTAATTAAATTAAAAGGGATTAGAGGTAGATTTCCTTTATGGATTTACTTGGACATTTTGTCCATCAAAGCACGATCACCCCGACAAATAATTCACACGTGTTTCTATAGATGTAACACAGATGCCAAGGGCAGGAAGGTGGACTGAGGGAAGAGGACATGTTTACATGTGAAATAGAGTTGGTGTGTGGAGTGGACTGTCCGATACAGAGGGAAAAAAAGGAAGAGAATGCATAGCGATCTCCTTAACACTGTTGCAGCTGCAGTCTCAGATAACGTTTTTGAAAATATTTTAGCAATTTTGCTATTAAGACAGAAAAATACTGCTACACGCAATCCTGTTTGAGTGGAATTAAGCCCCCCTTTATAAACACAATTCATTATACCAAATCCCATGCTCGGAACTTCTTTGACACAAGAAGCCATCAGTGAACCGGGAGCTGTCACCAACTTCCCATCTTCTGGTAAAGCCAGTTAGTTTGTTCTAACACAGTATGTCCTTCCAACAAAATATAAAATACATACACTCTTCAGAGTTCAAGAATTGCATGATTTATGCACAGCGTTTAAAATGAGAAACTTTAATAACACTTCCGATTAGTAAATATTTTGCTTTTCCTAACTCGTTCCTAGAAGGACTGAGTTATGGATCATTCCCCAAACACTTTTTCCCATTTCTTTATCCAGTTGCCGGGAACCACGTCTATTCAGAAAGTCCCTGCTGTGCATGTATGCAGAGCAGATAGAACCGAGTTATTACAAGCGCTGTTTGCATATGCTGTGTGTAGCTCCATTCTGGCAGTCTAATAATAGCAGAGTTTCAGAAGCTTAGGTATATTCTTGGAGTGACCCAATTCACTCAATCACTCCCCAGATACAATGCGAGGCTATTGAAGGGTCCGGGACCCTGGCGGATTTGAAGCCTTTGTCCGAATTTCAGGATGTCTTTGTCCCGATAACAATAGGTGACATCCCACATAATGCGGGGCCATTTGTACAACTGCCTGCCCAAACTTCCTGTTTGGAATGAGGCGGGGAGGTTTCTGAAAAGCCTGGATAGGGTAGTGAGAAAGTAAAGCAAACAATGCTGGATTTCCAGGATTTTCTCTCGTTGAAGATGTGTGGGGACTGAGGGAAACGACAATGTCCCACGGAGCAACAAACATGGTTAAAACTGAGTTTACATGTCTGTGAACTCGTCAAACTCCTGCAGGGCCAGGCCCACGTCCTAACGCAGGTGGGCCTGAGCCATTTCCTAAGCTCTCAGAGCACCTGCCGATTCTCTGGAGACTCCCCCAAAGACCATTATTTATCAAAACAGAAGAGAGGGTCTTCTCCAATTCTTGAAAATACCTTTTTGCATTAATTTGGCATGCTCTTGGGCTCTCATCCTAACTGTATTATTTCAAAAAAAAAAAAAGCTGAAACCTGTCAAGTGAAGGAAAGAAAGCAATATATCTTCTTAACAAATTGTAACTGAAGAATCATGCAGTCCTGGCATTTGCTAATGGGACTTACACAGACATGTCCCATTCACACACACCCATCCTGCTGCTTACTGCAAGCATTGAGCCCACAGAGGGGCGTGACAGGGGGTCGGGGTTCGAGCATTGGCTGGAAGGGTCTCAAGTCCCAGCTTGTCACTGATGTGCAGCCCTGAGGTCCTGAGCAAGTTACTTGACCTCAACGAGCCTCTGCTTCCTTCTTGGACAGGATAGTGCCTTGCACTTTGGACCAAATACACAGAGCATATCATGGTTCTACCCACTGGAAATGGATGGAAGGGATATTTCTCCACCCAATTCTCCTTAGACTCTTAGACTGGGTTTAAGTAACAATCCCCTGACATCTGAGTATTTCCAAAAGAGCTTTCCAAAAGAGCTTTCAAACCATCTAAACCCTTTTGAAGGGAGACGTTTATACTACAATCGTATTCGTCTCTGAGGAGGGTCTGGGTTTTATATGGAGAGCAAGTAAGCCTTATCTGTGGTTTGTTGATGCAACACAAAGAGGTGAAAAAAATTATTTGGCAACTTTTTTTTGGAAATAATACAGTTAGGATGAGTGCCTAAGAACATGCTAATGGTACAAAATATACTCTCTTATTTGCTAATAATTGTAATACTAGTTCATAATTATTGAGCAGTTAGAAGGGGAAAGACACTGCTCTTCACTTTATATGCAATATTATGCACCATTCCTCGGAGGGACAAGCCATTATTGTCTTGAGAAAACAGAATCAAATGAGTTAGCAGACTCTTGATCTTGGACAAGAGAGGCGAGACGGTTGGATGTGGGCTAGCAGCAGGCACTCAGATGAAATTTTTCGATTATAAAGTAATTCTACATAATACTTATTTCACTGATGTGATAAGTAAGGAGTGTCACTTTGAGGGAATACATTTCTCAGCCTCACCTAGATAGAGGCGGATGCAAACCCGACTCCATCCAAAGATTTGTGGCGAGCTTCCGTGTCCTTCTTTACTCCCATTGTGCCATGACACAGTTTCAGAACCCCACAGAATAACGACGACAATCCCCTGGCGACCTTGGGCAAGTGATTTAACCTCGCTATTCCTCAAGCACCTCATCTGTAAAATGGGCTCATAATAACAGCCCCCACTGGAGTGGGTATTACGAGGACCAGATGAGCTGAGTTGATGCTTTCAAAGCTCTTCTAGCAGTGCCTGGCACATAAGTGCTCAATAATTTGTAGCCTATCCATTGATTATTAATGATCACTCCCCCATCTGTTCTGAATTGAAGTCCCATCCAGGATAAAGAAGCCCAGAATTCGAGTGCTGAGTAAATGGTGAATTATGATACAGTCCAGCCCCCAGCCCTGAAGGAGCTGGCTGGTTACCCTGCCCAGCGCAGATCGTTGTCAGTCTCCCCCAGACTTAGGCTGCTTTGCATTCTTCTTACTTCCTCCTTCTTGGCTCTGTATGGAGGGAAACATGGTCAAAACCAGCTTCCGTGCATTGAAGGGCAGGCTGGTCTGCTCTGGTTGCCCAGCCCCAGAAACCTTGGCCTCCTGGTCAGCTGGTGTTTCTGTCACTTTCTCTGGAAACACTAGGGTGTCTCTTCTCTTCCAACATTCGCACCTAACAAATTCTTTCTTTTCTTGGTTTTTCACTGTTAGGATTTCATCCAGAGTGCATCTGTGCTCATTTCATTGGTAAAATTGTATTTTAAGATGTTCCCAATTTTTTTTTTAAAGAACCTGTGTCGTCTGGATACTACCTGACAGGCAGCGTGCTGGGGAGAAGATGCAAAGGGAAATACGATGAAATCTTTTGGTGTGCAGTTTTCCCCGTCTGGAAGGGGAAACAGACATCTTCACAGACAACTGAGACAAGGTGAGTCCTGTGACTGCAAACAAATGTCCAGGAAGTGCCGAGTGGGTGGGAAGCATCGTCCTAGGAGCCCCCTGCCCCTGACTGATGCCCACGGGCTGTTTTACTGCTGCCGCAGCACAGAGAACAGAAAGATGAAGGTCAGGGCACCTCTTCCTTTCTCCCCCATTCTCTGAGAACTCTGGGCCTTGGGCCGGGTAAGCTTGACCATGAGGAGGAGACTCAGGAGAAGGACTGGGAGAGAATGACTCCAAGAAGGGGACACCCACCAGGCAGGTGCTCAGTCCCCACAGGACCCCTGCAGCTCCCACCCACGTCTCCGCTGCGCATCTGTGAACCCGGAGGTTGCACCACTGAAGTCCCCGCTCAGATTGTCATCTCCTGCTCATTGATCAGAAGGTGTGCAAGCCAGCAGGGGAGACAGAGAAGCTCATAAAAGTCCCCCCTACACTTGGCTGCTCGCTCAAGGAAAGAAGGACGTGCCTTCTCAGGGACAGAGACGTGTAGCCACTTGCTGTATCTGATCTCCTAAAATTTCACATAGTTCCCATTGTTGTACCAGAGAGGAGAGACCAAGCTTCTGTAACATCGTCTGTAATGCCTGCCCCCCACCATCCGACCCTGACTAACCCCCCAAGAACCGCCAGAGGCAAAGGGGCGAGGGGATAGTTGGTTCTGTAGTATTGGGGGGTCAGGTGGCGGAGCTAATGCTCCCCAAAGACAAAGGATTAAACCTTCACAATCAGGAGTTCGTCTTTAATTCAGGGTCGAGCACATACACCCCATGATGTTCACACCTGATCTTAAAACTGAGTCAGGAGAGAAAATGATGCAGGGAGATGCCCATGGTGGTCCTCCCGTCAGTCTTCTGAGCCAGTCAATGTGACATTGCTCCAGGTTTGAAACAACTTGTTTGAGGTCCTAAAAGCCACACAGACTCATGATCACTTGCAGGTGTTTCTCCCTCCCTCTACAGAGAGAGTGTGTGCCCTGCACCGTCCAGGTAAGATTTCATCAGCAAGTGGAAGGCGTGTGATGTAAAGCATGTCCACAAGGGAAGAATGATCTTTTACTGGCAATCTGTGGGCACTTCTGAAAAATGCTCATCTGTGATAAAATTATTAATGCTGTCACATCAAACAAAAGTTCCTTGTTCATATCCGGGGTGAATATTAGATGTCATTTTTTTTTCTGCTCAGGAATTTGATAGAACCATGCAATAATGTCCAAATTATTCCATGTTTACATACGGCAGGTGTCAAGCAGCGTGTGTGGAATTATGGCATTTAGGAAGAGATATCAGAAGTGGCGAAAGCATAATGAAAACTGTAGATTGAAACATAAGTTTCTTCTGCAGTTTTATGTATCGTTGACAAAAAGGCAGGTGGGAGAAAGGACTCCAAAAGCAACCCCAGACTTCACTCTCCTGTAACAATGTTCCTCTTAGGGACAAAGTCAAAGATGAATGAAGAAATCACTGGAGAATTAGCTAAAGGAAAGCATAATTACAAAACTATTGTAATTAATGCTGTGGAAATCATCTCTGAGAGTGTGAAAAATTGGGACTTCCCTGGTGGTGCAGTGGATAAGACTCCGCGCTCCCAGTGCAGGGGCCCAGGTTCGATCCTGGTCAGGGAACTAGGTCCCACATGCATGCTACAACTAGGAGTTCGCATGCTGCAACTAAGGAGCCCACCTGCTGCAACCAGATAAATAAATAAATGAATAAATAAATAGAGTGTGAAAACTTAATGTGAACACTCCTGTGTGACGATACATTGGACTACAATTTTAAATCAAGCTGACTTTTCAAAGACAAGCTAATTACCAATTTGAACAACAGAAAAAAATAGAACATGCCAAATGGCAGAGTATGTGTTTAGCCTTTGTCTAAGGAGTCTAAATGGACTTGAGCAATTACTTAATTGAATCTACTCAACATAGCTCATTTCAACCTAAAAGAACTCTCTCCTAAATAGCAGGTTATCTGTCTTAAAATTGTCTAGATAATTGCCTCAGATCTCCAAGTTGCTTTACTATTAATCTACACCTAAATCGATGTTTGATGGATTCTCTTCCTCAATGAGTTTACTTTAATTTAATATAAGTATTTATTGAGTACCTATTTTGTGCCTGCCACTAAGAGATGCTCTTAGATAATGACCCTTTCCTTATAAAATCTAAGATTTTTGAAGAGGTGTGCCAGCCTTCCACAGCCTGGGTCCACAGTTACCACCTCTTCCCGGTTCAAGCCCATGACGGTCCACCTTATCTAGCCGCCTTGCCCTTGCTCATCTGGTTACAGCTTGGACTGCTATTTCTGTTTTACGTGAAGCAACATGTGCTGACATCCTCTTCCAGGCTCAGAGGAAATGCCACCCTTCACAGGGCCTTCCCTGATAGAGTCCTTCTCTGCTTAATCTTTCAGAGCTGTTTCTGAGGACAAGGTGTATTTACAAGTGCTAATACTGCCAAAGATATATTAGATTTAAAAGAAATCATAGAAGTGAGTGCAGGTTCTTTTCTGCACGTAGCTGCCCAGATCCATCCTCCGCCCTCTTGCCCTGCGCAGCCCTGGGAGGTGCCAGCTTGTCAGTCTGGCCACGGGAAGGGACCAGGGATGGCTGAGGAGGAGACGGAGACACCGGGGGTTTCTTCCCTGTTTTGATACATCGTCCATGGCAAGAGTTGGGTGATTCCAGGGGCTTTTCTCCATGGCTCCACCATTCACTGGGCTCCTCCACTAAACCAAGGCTTCCTTTGTCCCTCCTGCGGGGGGAGGAACAGCTCCCTGCCTCCGTGTCCCAGGGGGTCTCACGTGCCTCATTCTCACCCACCACCAGGAATCACTGGACCCAGCTTCAGCTTTCCAATGTATTTAAAAGTAGTTTAAATGACATGTCATGACTTTTATCCTTTTTTAGAGATCGTTCCAAAACCAAAGACAAAATATACTTTAAAAAAAAAAAACGATAAAAATTTTAATCTTCTTATTACCATACAGGTTCATTGGATTCTCCCATAAATTCTGGATTCATGATGGGATTTTGGTGATCTCATTTTTCCTGCAACTTGAAAAGTTTTGCTATTTCGTAATCCTAGAGATTACATCATTATCACTCATGCTTATGCATCGATTATTCCCAACAATGCTTTAAAAACACGAAAATAATGAGAAATGGAGGAATGAGGGGAGGCCTAGAAAGTAAGGCATTTGTAAGACATGCCACCATCCTTCAGCTGTCTTATTGCAGAGTCCAAAGCCCTGCACACTCTCCGTCTTCTGGCCTGCTTTAGCTCTCACTGGTCACAGCCGAGAATTCAGAATTTCTCCCCTTGTCCCTAACAGCTAAGAAGAGAAGAAGGAGGAAAGCCTTCCACGCTTATTAACCGGGAGACGGAAGAGACAGACATGAGCGCTCTGGACTCTAATCATGACAGTAAAATTGATGCATAAGGGAAATCTCAGATTATAAACCTTCAAAGGATGATAATCTAGATGAATTGCCTTAAACTCAAGAGTCACTGAGCGATGGATAACAGAGGTTGGGCTAAGGGGCAGGAGGCAATTTTGGGGGGGTTGAGGGAAGTGTTCTGTAAGGTGACCATGAGCACGTTTATACTAAATGTACCTTTGAAAAAGTTATGTGCAATAAATTGGTGAATTTTATGATATGTGAAGTAATCCCCAATGAAAGTGCAATTACTGATGCTCTATTGCCACATAATAAATTCCCCCAAACAGAGTGGCGTAGAACAGCACTCATTATCTCACGGTTCCTTAGGGTCAGGGGTCTGGGTGCAGCTTAGCTGGACCCTCTACCGTGGAGTCTGGAGGCAGCAGTCGGCAGTGGCCGGGCTGTGGTCACTGGGAAGGGGCCACTTCCAAGTGGTCGATGACATATTCCAGTGCCTTGCAGGCTGTTTGAGGAGGCCACCTCCCCTCAGTTCCTCTCCATCATGGGGGCTCGAGTCATGGAAGCATCAAGCCAAGAAGGCAAGAGATCACTCCGGCAGGACAGAAGCCATACCTCCTGTGACCCAATCATGTGATCAAGACCCCAATACCTTAGCTGGCTTCTTTCGTTAGAAGCCAGGCAGCAAGTGCAGCCCACCCTGCAGAGGAAGGGATTATACAAGTTCATGAGTATACTTTTTCCCAGCTTTCTCGGGGTGTTATTTACATATAACATAGGTAAGGTTAAGACGTGATGATTTGATACATGTATATATTGCAAAATGATGGTCCCATAAGGTTAGTTAACATCTCCATCCCCTCATGAAATTACTTTTTTTTTTTTTTTTTGGTGTTGATAACACTTAAGATCTACTCTCTTAATAACTTCCAAGAACCAACAGGAAAGATGGCATTCTGGGACGAGAATTCTCTCATTTTGGTAAAAAGATTTGTGAAAGAATTCTTTCATCTTTTATGAAGTCTGTGCTCTGGAGTTTCTTTGTTACACAGAGGTTTTCTCTGTTAAAATTCATCTTATGATTTATGGTGCTGTTATTTTTAATTATGCTTTTATTCTTACTCGTCAATTATTTGTAAAACAAAATTTAAAAATTAAAATATTTAAAATAAACAAATACAAAGGGTCTATTGGCCCGCAGTAGTCAGCGGTGAGGGTTGTTTTTCTAGGTGTGCAGAGGTTCACTGCCTGTACCTCTGTGATCTGTTTCTTCCCTGAGATCTTCATTTGAATCATCTAGCCTGAATTACGTTTTCTTCAAAGACCCTGAGTAATAAAAACAATGTATAGGGTTTTAACACATTTGTGGTCAAAAATAAAAATTAAAAAAACGCACCCAGTTTGGAAAATACCAAAAAGAACCAGGACTTGCAGCGAGGCCATCCCACCACAAGCGCAAATGGTGGCCTAGAGAGGCTGGATGTTGGGAACAGAGCTTTCCTGCACGTTTAGTGCACTTGGCTACAGATGCCCTGAGAGAATCACTTAGGGGACTTACACGTCATCCTTGAACACTGAACACACATTCTGGTCAACACTTATGGAGACACAAAGCATCCACACTCTCCGTCTGGAAGTGGGTATCTTTCAAAACGATGCCAGGTTTGTCAGTTTTCTCGTGTTCACCCGCTCAGCTGCCCTGGGAACGTTTTCTTGCATAAGAAACAGGCCTTGACCTGTGAGGTGCTCTCTGGTACCCACCATTCCATCCGCTGTGCTTGGGCCAGATTCTGCCGTCCCTCCTTCAGGACTCGGTCTGTACACAGGGCATGACCCACAAGTTCCTTAGGAGACTGTTTTTCATGATGACACAGATTTTAAAACAGGTGGAGAGAAAGGCAGCCTGGATCTGGAATAATCCATCTTCAGCTCTGGGTTTTGTAAGTCACTGTGGAACTCCTGATGGTGAAATCATGTTAGATCTTGAATGTTAAGGTAAATGATCTCATTTTTCAAATATGGGAGCAGTTTCTTAAACTAAGCCTGCATTCCATAAAATGATCCAAGGGACCAATTAGGTCGACAGGGAGCCTAAGATGTTGTAGAATATCTGTGCAGTGATGACTTTTTAAACTGTCATTTGAAATGGCTTCAGACTCACCCCCCCACCACTAATGAGCTGTGCCCGGCCGCACCCCTGACCTCCCCTCTCTGAGCACCTCTTCCTTCCTCCACGTTCCCTGCAGGATCTACTTCGCAGGGCTTTGTGAAGACTAAACTAGAAGACAGATCTCTGTAGCTTGTTGCTGCTTTTCTCCCTCTTTTTTTCCTGTTCTTGCTTAAAAGAATTAGTCTCATTAAACAATATTGAAGAGGAAATTATCCCATTGTGGCCATTTTGGCCAAAGCTGACAGCTCTAAGGCTATAAAGTTCTCCTAACAATGTCTACTTCCAAGGTATGTGGTCACTGAATCACGTCCGTCCCCACAGGGCCACAGAAGAAGATCCCCACTTTGCTAATTTTACAGATAAAGAAACTGAAGAGGAAAAAGACTGGCAATTTGGAAACGTAGCTGTCAGTGCAAAATTGAATCTATTTGTGTCTAAAAGGAATTATGTGCTCTAGCTAAAAAAAAAAGAGAGAGAGAGAGGGAGGGAAAGAAAGAAAGAAAGAAAGAAAGAAAGAAAGAAAGAAAGAAAGAAAGAAAGAAAGAAAGGAAGGAAAGAAGAAAGAAAGAAAGAAGGAAAGAAAGGAGGGAGGGAGGAAGAAAGGAAGGAAGAAAAGGGAAGAGAGGAAAGAGAGAGAAGAGACAGAAAAGACAGAAATGAAAAGATATAAGGACAGTTGCAAAGGTAAGTGAGGATCCTAGCTAATAAAGATCTGTCCACAAGCTGGAGAAAATTATGTTCCTCTTTCTTTAAGCTTCTCTAGGGAATGGTTTATTTCCGAGAATCTCTGACTCTTTAACCTAAATTACATTGTTATATTATAATTTTCTTCAATGATATGGGCCCATCATGGGAGAAACAGATGATAACAGCTTCAGTTTATATTCACCTGAACCCCAAACACCCTGGCTTCCACCCCCCGCCCCACCCTCAGAGGCCTGGTGTCTCCTCCTCCTTCACCAGATTTTTCTCCCTCTACCCCACCCCACGTGGCAGGTCAGTCACTTCTTGGTTCCTTGAGTCCCCTCATCCCCTTGGGCAGATCTGCCCCAGATGCTCTTACACTTCCTTCCACCTTTCCTCTCTCTGGCATCAAGAGCTCCATAAAGCTATGGAACCTCTCAGTGTTGGACCACATTCAACTATTATCCAGGTGGAAAAACCAGGTCATCGTTTCCATGGTATTCCACACAGAGGCTTATATTTTCAATTCCTGCAGCAATGTGATCGTGGACTCCCTTACTCATAAAGATTTGGGGTTCCTCATTCCATTCAGAACAAATCCAAAGTCCTCCTCGGGCATCAGAGCACTAGGGATCTGCCCCTGTCTCCCTGCCCCGCCTTCTCTGCCACCTCAAACCCTCTGCATCCGTGGTCCTGCCCTCCCTGGAGCAGGCCCCCAAGCTGCGCTGTCACTAAAGTGACTTGTTCATTTGAAGAAGCCTTACCTTTAAACACCTGTAAAAACTCCCAGTCCTCAGGCTTGCCCCAAATCCCTCCTCAGGAGGTCTCTTCCAATCAGAACGCCTACCTCTCCCTCTTCCCTACACTGATAACCTTGATGTTTTGTTAGGAAAAGCTTGATGGACCAGAGCTGGAGCAGAGCTGTTTCCATGTGCGTCTCCCGGGTCGTTTGCTAGGAGTCCCTAGTTCACCCCCATGGGGCTGCAGATGATGCTTTGGATATGGCAGGAACCTAAGACACACTTCGCTGCCGTACTTTAATCTGATGACTCTGGATATATCCCTCCCAGCTTCAGTTTGGGGTCTGAGCTCTCGTCCATGTGTCCCATGTGTCTTATTTTCACCCAACGCTCAATGTGCTTTATCTAATTGTATCCAAATGCCTCCATGTCATCTTTGCTCGGATGTCTAACAGGGGCTTAAAATACTGCACGTCCATAAGAGAACCCTTGATGTCTGCAGAAAATGGTACTTCCTCTTCCATCTTCCCCATTTCAGCAGACAATCCACCTTCGCCCTGTCACTCAGGTCAGAAAATGAGTCACCTTTGACCGCTGTCCCCTCACACTCCCTGATCATTCCAACCATCTATGCCGTCTTCACAATCCATCTCCATCCTGAACACTTCCCACCGCCCCTCCCTGCTCCATCATCCCCTACCCCCACTGCAGCAGTGCCCCAACCAGAATCCCTGCTTCTGGTCCAGCCCTGCAATCTCTTCACCACACAGGCAGCACCTTAAACCAAAAGCAGAGCAGGTCACCTCCACAGAGAAGCCCTCCTGCCCCTCACTCTGTATCCTGTTATTTGGTGTTAGTGTTTTGTGTGTTTTCAACAGCAGTTATTGCTTCCAAGATTATAGATGAAGGCACGGACTGTATCTGACTTACCATGGCATCCCCATCACGCAGTAATCACTTAATAAATATTCATTAATGGATGAATGCAAATGGATGTAACTCCCTCGGAACTGTGACCCACCAATCTCAGCCCCTCCCTGGATGCTGGCGGCCAGCCCTGCCTGTGGCTTTGCACATCTTTATACTTTCTCCTGATATGATTTCCCTTTTCTTTCTAGAAATCCAGTTTCTCTCCCATCCATCCAGACACAACTCCAATTCCGCTTTTGAAGGAAAATCCTTCCCTGATAACACCGTGTCGCAGCCATTTCCTCCTCCTCTGACACCTACTCCTCTTTATTAAAATCCCCTTATTTCTGCTTGTGAGTCGTATGCTATTCGATTTCAGTTCTC
Organism: Balaenoptera ricei; assembly: GCF_028023285.1. Taxonomy (NCBI): domain Eukaryota; kingdom Metazoa; phylum Chordata; class Mammalia; order Artiodactyla; family Balaenopteridae; genus Balaenoptera; species Balaenoptera ricei. The sequence goes on from NC_082640.1 coordinate 27,191,845, forward strand.
CTCCTTTCGAAATTATCATCCACTAAGCTCGAATTGTCAGTAAAAGCTGAGTCAGAGGCTGGAGCCCATTCTTCCATTCCTAAGAAATTCAGGGGGAAAATATTTACTGAGAAGGGTTATTAATTATTCTAAACTAGCATAAATCCATGCCCTGCCTTTTAAATACTCAGAAGTTAACTGGTGACCAGGGAGTTGTCGTTACCAAAGGTCTCTGAAGCAGTATGATATTTCGGTCATTTAAGACCTTCTTTCGACTTCTGTTTTGCTATGAATAGAAGACAGAGAGGAATCGGGGAAAATAAGCAAAGAAGGGACTTTCCATGAAGAGAGTTCTTAGAAAAGGCTCAGAGCCCCTCCACCCTCCCTACCCCCGCTTAATGACCCTTGATAGCCCCTCCCTTTCGCCAACACTGACTGGAAACCTCCCTGAAGGCCCTCATGGCTTGTTGAATGGACTTGAGCTTATGACAGTTGTACAATGTGTAGATCCCTAAACCCACAGAAAGGGTCCCACTAAAAGTTTAAAAGTTCCACATTATGAACAAGTATACAAAATGCAAACATAAAAGTCAACATGCAGTGGGAAGGAGAAATCCAAATAAATTATGTTACAAAGCTGACAAATACCACAAACTTCGCAAATTCTAAAAGAATCCATTATATTTGACTCATTAATGGCCTGACATAGCTAACATCACTCCATCAGATTTCTTGCTTATCTCTTGAATTGCCTCTTTATGGCAATGATTTTATAACATAATTTTCTAGAGATGGTAGGAAGATTATCCAGTCTTCCCCCTAGCACATGTTATCAAAACTAGTTTTTTTTTTATTACCTTTAGCTTAGAAAAGTTCTTTTCAGCTTCACAGCTCCTAGTTGATAATAGCAGGTAAATATTTTACATTTCTTATCAAATTTTGGAGAACCTCTATCAACATCTTTAACCTATAATCTGTAAAAATTCCAGGGCATTTTGTGTTTTCTTACAGAATAATTAATTGTACATTACCACTCAATATTTCTGTTAGAAACTCACCTCTCCCTTTTACTGAATGACCACTTTCAGTCTGATCTGAAAAATTTTTATACCACTTACTTCTCAACATGAGAATAATTTCTATCAGTGTCACTGCTTGTTACTGATTGTTTTTGTTTCATATTCTGTTGATTTTTGTCTGAATTTTCCCTCTCAGTTCTTTTGTAAATAAGTTTAAAGATAACCTGTAAATAAAGGTACCCTTTAAATTCACAAAATCAGAAGTCTGGAATTTCTGATTTGATTGAAACATTCTGAAATGGCTTTTCAAATCACTGTTAAAATGGCATATTCCCAACCTAACTTCCCCTCAGCCAGGTCCCAGAAATTCCTGTAGCTCCCGCCACTGGCTGGCACAGCTGGGCTGCAAAGTGGAGATTCTGGAGGGGAAAGAAACAGCGTCTTAACCAGTGTGGTTGTGTCCATTCTGAGAACCATTCTCAACATATGACCACGTGAGCTCACCCTGAAGCCTGAAGCTTCTTTAGCTTCATGGAAAATCCACATCGGCATAGATATCTTTCACAAAGCACAGGAAAATTTAAATGACAGTTATCAGCTTCTGCTGCCTGGAGATGAAGAAGGCTAGAGAAACGCCACAAGACTCTCCATTAAAATTCTAGACCCTTACAACTTTTTAAAACCTACGGCAAATCAAACAAACTGCCACGCGGTTCATCAGTACAGGACCAACTGAATGGCATATCAGCAGCTTTAGAAGCATCTTGCCTCCAACAGTTTCCAAATGTGCATTTTTTGTGGTTTAAAGCAAATGCATACTTCACTGGCTCACTGATTCAGCCAGTTTTTCATCCTCGGTGCCTTCCTCTGTGTCAGGCACTAGATTCCGACTGATGGAAATAATAAAGGACACGCTGTCTGAGGGGTCAGACTCCAGCCAGGGTGACAGGAAAGGCCACATGGACAACACCCTGTCAGAATAAGTGCCTGGAGAACTAAGTGCGGCAAAATCACGTGGACATGGGGCCTGGAGGTGGGAGGGGGAAGGGGCAGTCCTAGTCCTGGGCAGACATCTGAGCCTGGTCATCAAAGAATGACATGCGAGGCCAGGAAACGGATAATAGCTGGGAACCTTATGGGAGGACTGACCGCATTCATAGTTAGTGTTTATTAAAATACACTCTTATTGGGTAATTTGCCCAGTGTCGCTTTTTTGACTCATTGAGCACACTCTGGAGTGTAATACCCTTAATTTGTGACGGTGATTGCAGTTCATTGTGAACCTAGCTACTTGGTTACCTTTTCTAGTTGGGAGATGGAAAAACAAAGCCATACACAGTCTTTCACCTCAGTTACACCCAAAAGTAGGAAAAGCAGCAGAGAGAGAAAGAGAGAGAGAGAATGAATGATAGGAAGGTAAGAAATGAGATAAAACACATAATAGAGAAATGAGTCAACAGTCCAGAGAGAGTGATTTGCATTGAAAGAGTTGAACAATAGCTAACAAGCATCCCCCACTGGACACCATCCCAGGCCATTTAATTTCACTTCCACTTGTCTTTAGAATGTCAGGGGGCAACAGCAAATTGTGTAACTTATATTTCCCTTTTAGAATTTTCTGTCCTAGCTGATAATTCTGAACATAGTTTCAATGGTGAACAAGAGCCTAAAGACCATTTTTCCTTTTAACAAAAATGCTATTTTTGTCTAATTCACTGCCATTGTAATAACTCCCTGCCAGTGAACAACTTCTCATTTAGTCTAGACCTGAATATGTGCAAATGACCTACAGCTGACTCTTCCCTACATTTTCAAATCATTTTATGGTAATTCCTTACACAAGTTGAATTTTTAGAGACAGTGAAGTCCCCATAGAAAGCCAGTGGGCCGAGGCTGGAGGGTGGGCGCTTGCTTGGCCACTTTCAAGGAGAGGGTCAAGCAAAGTAAAGAGTTGATTCCTGAGGTGGAAACACTTTCAGTTGCTGAGAGCACAATGAGATGAGATTCAGTGAAACCCAGTATTTTCCAGGCAAGAAAGGATTCTCACCAAAACCTTATTTCTCTTTGAAATATTGAGATAGAAATCAAAAAGAAGATTCAAATGGATGACCTGTTCTCTTCTGAAGGATAATTAGTTGGTATGAATTCAGTTTTCAGGAAGATGTATGCAAGCATTGATGAAGCTACCCCATTTCTATGATTCTATTCAAAACCATTGTCCTGAAATGAATCAGGTCACAAATTGGGAGGGGGGGCCACACAAATCACTTTTTCTCCTTCATTGCAAATGAATTTTGCAAAATAAATTTTTAAAATATTTGAAAGTCATCCATATATGTATATATTCTATTCTAGAGAAATCCTTTTAAAAGCCTTTAGAGGATTGCCCTTCATGGAGTATTCCAGACAGTCACCTTCACGGGGACGTGATAATCCCTGGAGAGAGCAGGAACTGGGCGAAAGCACACCTTTTGTTCACTATGGTAGCAAAAATGACAATGTCAGTTAACGTATCAAGTGGCATCTCTGAAATGCCAAAAGGAAGTAGAAAAGCCTTCGCCACCAGCAATTGAGGAAAAACACAGCAGAGCAGAGAGCTGGGTAGGAAACGGTACAGGAGGAGGCTGCAGAGCCCTCGGAATATGGGAGGTCCAAGGCTGCTGGATGATTTTAGCACATCATACCTGCTCCAACAGGCTGCATGGCGGACCAGGTGATGCTGGAGGGAGGTGATGCCAGAGGGAGGAACTAAGCTGGCAAGGGGCTTCAGGCTGGTGGTCTCACTGGGGTCGGAGCCTTGGAACACAGGGCTGTTGAGAGCAAAGTAACAGAGCTGCCTTCCCTTGGAAACCTTCAGCCTTTATGCAGAGGTAAGGATCTGGACGACCAAACAGGTCTCGAATAAACACAAACAGGGATTCCGCACAACAACAACTAGTTCTTCTGCTTTAAGCTGGCTCAAGAGAGCCAATAACAATGAAATCAGTTTATTTTCACTACCTGTTAGCAACCAAGTAGAGCAATCCAGAAAAAGACATGTAGACGGCAGCTTCTATCGCTCATTCCAAACCTGAAAACTGGAAGGTAACCATCTCACACCATCAGATAATGATTTGCCAGTCAAAATACACAGGATCACATACTGGAGACAGTGGGATGAGTGTCATAGAGGTTATATTAAAATTCAATCAGTCCTTTGAAAAATCATAAGAGTTTCCAAACCCAGAAACCACTCACAATAGTCCTTTTTCTCTTTGCCTTGTTTATTTATTTATTTATTTATTTATTTATTTATTTATTTATTTATTTTTGGCTGGGTTGGGTCTTCGTTGCTGCACGCAGGCTTTTTCTAGTTGTGGGGAGCAGGGGTTACTCTTCATTGCAGTGTGCAGGCTTCTCATTGCGGTGGCTTCTCTTGTTGCGGAGCACGGGCTATATGTGCACAAGCTTCAGTAGTTGTGGCACGCGGGCTCAGTAGTTGTGGTACACGGGCTTAGTTGCTCCATGGCATGTGGGATCTTCCTGGACCAGGGCTTGAACCCGTGTCCCCTGCATTGGCAGGTGGATTCTTAACCACTGCGCCACCAGGGAAGTCTCTCTTTGCCTTGTTTTAAAATTCACTGTCTTTGTCTTTTCCAGCTGTAAAGACATCCAGCTGGAAAACTCTAGTGCTCCTTTGACAATAATTAAAGATTTCAAACTGTAAAGCTCAGAACTTACCAAGGCAGCAGTATCTTCCTGTGAAGGTGGGAGATTGCAAGGCTGGAACCCTGGACTGCCTTGGGGTCCATCACTGACCAAACGTGTGGTCTTGGGCAGGCTCTTACCCCACGTGAATTTTCCATCTGTAAGGTAGAGATGATAAAATCTCCCCTTCAGAGTTGTCCTGAGATTTAAGTGAGGTCATACGCGTGAAAAGTGCATTGTAAAACAGGAAGTCCCATGTAAGTGTCACCTGCCTGACTTTGAGAGAATTACTTCTGTAAACAGGAACCTCTGTTGGGTGAGAAGCAATACCAGCTTGTTCTTGGGAGTAGATGGAGAGGAATCCCATGTGGCAGTGACAGGGACTAAGGGAAATCAATGCTATTAATAATACACTATTAGCCATTCAATTGGATTACCTACCAAAACTCCCAAAGCTAAGATGTTATACATAAAATACTATGTGGAGTAGAGGTTGCAAATCCAAATACCTACACGGGCCAAGAAATCACATAGAGAGAAATGCAGGCTGGGATCAAGAAAGCACCATACTGATTGGCAGGAAGCACGTGGCCTCAGCAGAGTGCAACTGTAGGGAATGCTGGAGACTGTGGAAAAATGAAGAGAGCAGTTCCCCTAAAAAAGGCAGTGGATACTCATCTCTGGCCAATTTTGGCATCGGAGGATGTGGCTCTCATCTTGCTAGATTTCCATCATTTTCAGAAGATGGGAATCTAGGTGTGTAAATAAAATCTTCCCATTTTTTAATGTTGGCTCATATTCTCCCCCCTAAAAACACCATGTAGATCAAAACTGGGACAAGGGAACACAGGTGTCATTGGGTCTACTTGCCAGTTTGTACCCTCTGAAGGGAGAAGGCAAGAGGCAGAGAGTGGAGAGGTTGGAGGTTGAGTAGATAGCTTACTGATGTCAAGATGCACTGAAACTCACTATTACCTAATGTGGAATGTGGATGCTATCAAAAGCAGCAGTCATAAGAAAAGTGAAAGCTGAGTCATGGCCAGGTCATTTGTGGGAAATGACCGCTGAGATCACTGGCCTCAAGTGAAACTGACCTTTTTAATTTTTTTCCCTCCTGCCAAACATTCCAGAGACCAACATATGTGAAGATGAAACCAAAACATCCCCTCTGGCCAAAGAGCCCTTGATAACAGAAGAGGTGGGCCTGGCGGATGGCCCAGGGACCAGGTGGGTGGATGGTGAAGCTCATCCCAGCCAGATCAGCTGAGCCCAGGAAATTGCACCTGGCCCTTCAGAACAGACTTCCAGAAAAACGTGAGGCCAAAAGGGTTCGACTCAGTGCCGAAGTTTTGACAGCACTATTTTCATGACATCTTAGATAACAAATCAAAAGGACAATGTGTACAAAAATAAATACCACCATTTAAAAAAAAAAAAAGCAACCTCCTGGAAACAAAGATGTGCTTTGATCTTGGAAAGAAATCTTCATTAGTCTGTCTATTTGATGAGAATCTTAATTCCTCAAGCTAGTAGCTTCCAAATAACCCGGCGATCTAGAGCTGAATAAAATCACAGAAGATGAATGTATCGACCTGTTTTAGTTTAAAAGTGAGCATAGGACCTGGGTGTGTGCTATGTGTGCATCGGCGGGGAGGGGAGGTGGTGCCAACAATTAATTAGGAGCTGTTATTTCCAGCTTTGTATTAGTTACAGACGTCTTGGGGTGTTTTTTGTATCATGATAAAAAGTATGTTTTGATTGGAACAAAATAACTGATTCAACTGAGATTACTAGTCAGGTGGTGATTTTCTTCTTACACAGCTTTAATGAGATCAGCTATGGATGCAGCAGTAAAAAGGAAATTTGGATATTTATTCAAAAGAAACTCAGTATTTCAGATTCCAAATATACACTGCAATTGCAAAAATAAATGTAAAGATACAATTTGAGGGGAAATTTACATCTCTCTATATTTTTTTCCACCCACATTTTCCTATACCCCGTCCCTTTGTCCATCCATAAAATCACTGACCACAGCGCTGCTTGGTTTGTCAACATCCTAGTGCCCGCTAAGCAGATCTCATTAGCTTTGGTCCCGTATCAGGGTAACCATGCCAGGAGATAAGTGCCCGGAAAATAGCTCCCTATCTTGGTGCTCCAATTCATTACTTATTTAAGTCACACGTATTTACAGAGGTCAATGTGCCAGGCACGAGGATAAGCACAGAGCCTGCAAAGCTGGCCGGTCATGACCTTGCCCACAGGGACCCATCCCCTCAACCCACCCCCCACCCAGCCTGGACCTCTGACTGGAAGTAGCTGCTTATTTTGTTAATTCCTTGAGGATTGGCCCTGAAGTCAAGGATGATGATTTTCATCTCCTTAGTGACCGTTCATGAAGCATATTTGATGCATAAATGAATTAGTAGCATCGGGAGCAGAATGGAGGAGGGCAGGGAAGCCTGGGGAGATACATTTGTGTCTGGGGCAACCTTAGGCTTGGAGGGTCATCCAACCCAACCCCGGAACTGCCTTGATAATAACTGACCCCAGACAGTGATGTGTGAGGCTCAATTTAGCCAGGGAATTCTCCTTCGGGGAAGGATGGATTTGTTCTAATTTACTACTTTCCCCACCTGCCTCGAATTCACAGGAGTCTCAGGAAATGTCTAGAAATTTGAGACAATGGGTAAAATAAAGTGGGAAACTCAGTAAACTCCTTTGAGCATGCTAATCGTCTGGTAAGAATGGCTACTCAGCCTGTAACAGAAGGTGTTTCAATAAATCAACCATACTCCAGTATAAAATAAAATTTTTTTAATTAAATTAAGTTTTTTAAAAAATGGATTTAAAGTGGGAAAAAAAAAAAGGTGTTTCACACTCTGTCTGGCTCAACCAGGACAGGACGAGAAATCCCCCAGGATGAGGTAAGGCTTCATGGAATTTACTGATAAGCAGAGTGGGGTCAGTCCTCCCACCCCTGTAAGGATCATTATTCATTAACTTGTAAAATACGAGTCCTTTTATTCCCTAGTTCTGTGGCTCAAGGAGGAACTTTCATCATCTCTCCTTATTCCTCATCTGTGGCTGGAATTTGTCATTAACAGGAGCTCACCCTACTTACAGTTTTAATCACACTGTCTCTATCTTGGGTTTCAAGCTCTGCACAGTTCATCTGTGGCTTGGAGTTCCCTGTGACGTCAGTAATAACTGACCTATTTATCACTGCTCCCGGCTGCTGATCTGAAAGTAGGGGTTTGAAAGAAAGGACATCAGAAATCATTACCAAATGTAAAATAGATAGCTAGTGGGAAGCAGCCACATAGCACAGGGAGACCAGCTCTCTGCTTTGTGACCACCTAGAGGGGTGGGATAGGGAGGGTGGGAGGGAGACGCAAGAGGGAGGAGTTATGGGGATATATGTATATTATAGCTGATTCCCTTTGTTATAAAGCAGAAACTAACACACCATTGTAAAGTAATTATACTCCAATAAAGATGTTAAAAATAAAATGAACACAGAATCCAAAAAAAAAGAAAAAAAGAAATCATTACCTTCCTGCGTGCACAATTAGTAATAGGAAAGCCCAGAGGAAGCGAGAGAGAGAGAGAGAGAGAGAGAGGGAGAGAGATGAGGGAAAGTCTTCTCTGAACCCTAAGGATGGGGAGAAATCCCTAGGACAGTTAGAAAATGCTTCCTTGAAGGCCAGATCAGTACCTCTGCTTGTTATCAGGAATCCTCTTCAGCTGACGTAGACTTTGGTTAAAAACCTCCCCAGTCAGCTAGTTAGGGTAACAAAGTTCTGTTCCTTCCACGTAGAAGTTAACCAAAACACTTCCTCATCTGAAAAGAACTCCCATTAACCATTTAGACCCCAAGGTCCAATCCTTTTTCTGGGTCTCTGGAAGTTTCTTGCTTTCAGAACAATTCTGAATGTGACCCCCTCAGTCTCCTGAGGGCAGATGGCTTAAGGGGGCACCTTCCTGATCAATAAGAGAAAGGAACCTCAGCTCATGGAAATTTCTGCAAAGTGAGAGGAACTATCATTTTAGAAAAATACCAGCACTGAATTATGTGAGATAAATATGAAAGAAAAAAAATCAGCAAGTATTTCAGGAAAGAAAAAAAAAAAAAAAGCCTAAGAAGACTTTTCCTCAAAGAGTTGATGTTTAAAAGAATGAAAACAGTTCAGCATCCATCTCTAAAACAAGCTGCCTGGGGATTCCTCGGGTGGTGGGTGAGGCTTCCAGGTATCCCAGAAGCACAATCTCCCACCTGGTCACCATCTTTTCCTTCTCTCCATGCAGTAAAGCAGCGCTCACACTTCCAACTTACAGAGAAAAATTAATGCTAGACAAGTAAGGTTCAATGTCAGCCAGGGAGAAAAAATCAGGCTCTGCTCTTGGTGGTGGGGCGGGGGGTGAAAATCCCCAACAGGGTTCCCGAGGGGATTGCTGCCCCAAAAGGAATCAGTCCTGTAGGTAACACAGAACACGAATGTGTGGGCGCCCTGACTCAGGCAGTGTGGGCAAGATGGGTTTAGGAAAGGAAGCAGAAAGCGACTGACAATGCAACCCATGTGGATAGCCTCACTGTAGGACTTGGTTTCTCAGTGGCGTTGGGACAAGGCAGAGGCAGGTGAAGACAGGAACAGTCAGGAGTAAGGACTGACTCTGAGCTGCATTTGACCCCAATGGAAGCAAGTTATTCTGACTTCCCATCATCAGCCGGCTTGGTCCAGCTCAGAGATGTTCCAGAGAATGAAATGTACAGCTCCTGCGGGCAGCGGGACCCAGCCTCAGAGCAGAGCGTTTCCTTTCATAGAATCACAAGGGCCGGTGTCACGCTGAGTCTGCATGGGAGGAAGTGTTTACTAACCCTTAAAAACCTAAAAGACTTGTATAGTCCAGAAAGCTCGACTGCAAATATCCTTAATAAAGATAAGTGGTGGGGGTGGTGGGATGAATTGGGAGATTGGGATTGACATATATACACTAATATGTATAAAATGGAAAACTAATAAGAACCTGCTGGATAAAAAATAAATAAAATAAAATTCAAAAAAAAAAATAAAAAATAAAGATAACTCGGTAAGTCGGGCCGTGTGAACTTGAAAGAGAACTAAATAGTAAGAAATCCTTCTTTTTAAGACCTTTTGGATCATCCATATGAAATTATCATCATGTTTTTTTTTGGTTTTTTTAAAAATTTAATTTAATTTAATTTTTTATACAGCAGATTCTTATTAGTTATCTATTTTATACATATTATTGTATATGTGTCAATCCCAATCTCCCAATTCATCCCACCACCCCCACCACCAGCACCGCCCCCCTTTCCCCCCTTGGTGTCCATACGTTTTTTTCTCTATTTCTGCCTTGTGCACACCGGTTCATCTGTACCATTTTTCTAGATTCCACATATATTGATATCATGTTTCTAAGTCAAGGGGATTCAAGGTACTTCCCGTGAAAACCTAATACACATGTGACCTGTTGAGTTTTCAAGACTATAACCACAGGGGATTGGTGTTTCCTTGTGATATTTTTTTACTCACTAACTCAGTACTGTAACTTTGTCAATCTGTATTTACACGTCTTTAAGCATGATTCATTGTCTTCTCCTGCCTTCTTTCCTTTAAATTAGAACCAGTGTTATCTCGGAGCCTGAGGACTTCACGGTACCTGCTGTGTACCCCCACCACTACCTTACCTGTCTCCTCCCTAAAGCTGAGCAGTTTGCTTTTGTCATTGTTATAAATGCTCAATCACTCCCATTTCCAGCACAATGCGATCCCACAGTTTCTGCTCCAAGTGGCCTTGAAAACCACCTTATCAATGGTCATGAGCAACATCCCAACCCCTCCCAGAGTTTAAGACATATTTACTATCCAAGCTAGGCACACCTTGCTTTATTGCACTTCACTTTACTGTGCTTTGTGGATACACTTTTTTTTTTTTTTTAACGCATTGAAGGTGTGTGACAACCCTGCATGGAGCAAGTCTATTGGTACCACTTTTCCAACAGCAGTTGCTTACTTTGTGTTTCTGTGTCACATTTTGGTAATTCTCAAAATACTGCAATCTTTTTCATTATTATTACACTTGGTATGGTGATCTGTGATCATTCATCTTTGATGTTACTATTGTAATTGTTTTGGCATTTTTAGCAATAGAGTATTTTTAAGGTATGTACATTTTTTTTAAGACATAAGGTAACTGCACACTTAATCGACTATGGTATAGTATAAACATAATTTTTATATGCACTGCGAAACCAAAAAACTGTGGCTTGCTTCATTGTGATATTCATTTTATTTCAGTGGTCTGGAAATGAATCCAAAATATCTTCGAGGTGTGCCTATATCTGGAATTTCCCCACATTAGAATACCCCCTGATCTTTATCTGATTTGCATGCATATTAGAACTACATTTCAAAATTTCAGCAATTTTTATTAAGAAATATCAGCAATTTCTTTGCAAGACAATCATAAAATCAAAGTCCACTTGAGGACACAGCAAGAGGACAGCCATCCATAAGCCAGGAAGTGGGTCCTCACCAGATACTGAATCTGCCGGCACCTTAATCTTGGACTTGCAGCCTCCAGAACTGTGAGAAAATAAATTTGTTGTTCAAGCCACCTACTCTGTGGTATTTTGTTATGGCAGCCAGAGCTGACAAAAACAATTGGTTAAATGGTTACTACTGGAATTATGTTGACATAGTTAAACCCAGAGTTTAAGAATTATTTAATATCCAAGCCATCTGGATTTTATCTAAAATTCCTGATCTTCACAGCCCTTTCTGCTGGTACCTGACCGATTACTAAATTCTCTCTAGAATCTGAGACCTTAACCTGACTTAGAAGCTTCAGAGTGGCTACACATTTGCCAAGATTACAGAATTCAAAGCGTAATAAGTTTGTAATCAGCTTTAGTCAAATGGGAAGCAACTCATAAAAATATACTATATGACTAATGATCTCCATGGCAGTTACAGGAAACATTATTCATTTTCTAATCACCACTAACATTTCTTGGTCACTATGCCTAAGGCACTGCTCTAATGGCTCTGTGTACGTGATTGTTCTCCTTCTTACAATGGCCTTTGTGATCAGGTATTGAGATCCCTATTACCAAGGGGAGCACAGAATCTGAGGCACAGAGAGGTGAGGGAGCTTCTCAAAGTCAAGCAGTTCAGGAAGGGTTGAGCCAGAGTTTGAGCCCAGGGTGTCTGACTGGAGTCCGTGGGCTAAATCATTTTCCTGGGATGCTGCATCTGGCGGCTGCTCTATCCAGTGAGTCACCCCAGCTTATTCTGCCGCTGCTTTTGGGCATCTTCGGCAAACCTGATATCCACTGTGATGTGGTTTTATATAGGGAAAATCCTATGAGCTTCACCTTGCATAAATAAACTGCAGAAAAGCCCCTCAAAATCATGTAGAATTTCCTTGTGCATCCCCCTTCATGTTGGCACAAAACAAACATAAAAGAATGGCTTCATGGTCTCGGCAAGTGAAAACTATCCATCCGACTGAATGTTTGGCCTTGGTGATTTGGAATGGTAGATTGACTTCATTAAACCAACTATTTGCTAAGTTTCCCTTTTTCTTTGTTCTGTGCAAACACCACTTCAGTGTTAGTGCTTTACAGTGCAACCAGCGATGCAACAGGACAAGATGAATTTTTAATCAGTACAACCAGAAGAAAAACATACATGCATTTCTCATGGAAATATATATGTTCATGTGTGTTTCATAGGCTCGGGGTTTTCCCCCATTGAGATACTCTGCTCTTTTATTTGGAAAATAGTTTCTTTCTAAATCATAATCCTCTACATGACATTCTATGAACAGAGAACCCTGAGAATGGTCATCTGTTTGGATTGAACATTCAAATTATAGTCATTATAGACTGTCAGAGAATATTTGCATTATTTCTTTCTGGACTGTGTCAGATTTTTCTACAAACATTTGAAACCATCATTTATAAAAGGGTCCCCTCAAATATATACATATATACACATATAACTTAATTCATGAATAGAAAGCTAGGGAGAGGTTATGATACTGCAGTCTAACTTGTTACAAAAAATGAGATGAGAGTCAGGAATAATATCAATACATAATATTTATTGAACACTTGGCATGTGGCAGGTATTGTTCTAAGAGCTTAATTTTCATGAGCTCATGTGCTCCTTACCGTGTAAGGATGATACTATTTTCATCCACATTTTTTATATACTTATGTGAATTTATCATTGACAGTTGGGGAATTTTCCATGGCAAGCAAGCACTATTGGAAAACTGGCTGCCTCATTTTCCAAAGGGATTTGATTTTGTTACAATTTTATTGTTATTTTTGAGGAGGGTAAATAGACTCATCATGATTCATTATGAGGTCGATGCCAGTTGAGTGAATATATTTAGCATATGAATAAAAATGAAAATAATTCTGTGTTTGCATATACTTTTTAGAAACCACTATCCCTTTGATTCTTAGAAGCTTATACAATCCTCGACAATGAGATCATAAGTAAAGAAAACCCAAGTGACAAAATCCCCTAGAATGCCCTGGAATTTTTTTTTTTTTAGACCATTCAAATACAATTTCTTTTTGAAATAGCTTAGAAAAGAGCAAGTCGCCATTCAAAGGTTTCCATGAAAGACACATTGCTATTAAGATATAACAATTAAAATGCCAACAAGGTTCACAAGTACAAGAGAACAGAAAACCAAACACAGTTTTGTCTGAGAAAACCTAACTGGATTTGTTATACTGTCTCCATAACAAAAGGAAATGAGAACACATTTTCTTAGGGAATTCTGAAACACTAAGCATATTGTATTTTTTGATGATTACGTGATACAGCCAGCTTCTAATCTTGTTCGTAGATGAGTCTCTGAATTTCTGATTGGGATATTAAACTATTTCTGATGATCAGTTCAAATACTGTTATACATTTTTCCTAGTACAACTGAACCATTCTAATCCTTAGACCCAGAGGAGAGTCAAATCAGCTGATTTGAATAGAGGCAATTCTGCATCTTTCCTGTTTTGTCTGGTGTCCAAAAGAAGAAAGAGTACCGCATTTGATCTTTGAAAAGGACCCAAGAGATTTCAGCCAGCCCAATCTCTCCAGCTCACAAGGAAGCCAAGTTCAATGAGACTGGATGGTCCGAATCTTGTACTAGAACAAGAACCCCAAATACACCCAGGCCAAAGAGTTTGGGGACACAATGTTACAGGAACTGGTTCTTAATGGGAGTCTTAATAAATTTGAGAAAAATCTCTGATTTGGGGAGTTTAGATCCTTCGCAAACAAGATGAGGTCCCTGGACCAGCGCCTTTGGTATTGCCCGAGAACTTGTCAGCCGCGCAGAAACGTGGTCCCGACCTAGACCTGCTGAACCCAAATCTGCATTTCAGCGAGGTCCTGGGATGACTGCTCTGCATACGACAGGTTGAGAAACACCGGTGAAGCTTCACTGCAGGGATGGAGGTGAGGAAAGGACCTCTTCTCAGGGGCTTTCCACATCATGAGGCTGCTGCCCATTGAGGAAACCCACATGAAGAGGCAGCTTTGGGAAGTCTGAATGCTTGCCTCCCCTGAACTGAAACATAAAAGCTGCCTGCTGCAAGGGGGCGGGAGACAGGCCAGTGATGGTGGGAAAGCTGAAGAATCTCGGCCCGTGCAGAGTCTCCATGGACACACCTCCTTGAAGCACTACAGAGGAATCAGGCTCTTTCTGACCCCAAACTTCAAATTATCAAAGAAAAGAAGGAACAATCAGTAAATCACAACAATGACTGCCTCTTAGCAAGTGTTACCCTGCTGCTTATTTGTGTCTCTAATCTCCCAACAATGCTTGCTGCACATTGGGTGCTATTTTCCTAATCTTATAGATGAGGAAACTGAGGCTCAGAGGGGTTGAAATCCCAGGCTCCAAATCCCACAGCTCAGACACCGGAGCTGGGATGGGCTGGCCTGGTGTCTGGCTGGCCCCAGCTCCCCAGCCGGGCCATGGTGGGTCCAAAGTTTGACATCAGCTTCCGTCATTATTGACTCTTTTCCCCACAAGAGAGCAAACCAATTCACCTTTGCAAATTAGTATATTATACCCCTGTCTCAATGCTCTTCCTGCTAAAATTGAGATGGGAAACTCATTTAAATGTATTCTTCAAGGAAGACATATTCAAAAGGAGAATGAAAGAGCAGGTTTCTGAAAAGCTACGTTACATGAGGCAGCGCGCAGAGCACAGAGATTCAGATGCGCAAAGCCCAGCCGGCCTTTTACAAACATCTGACAGGATATGGTAATGCTATGGACTGTTAACACAGCTCCTGTCGCTTCGGTTAAATAAAAGTAATATTTCCATTTCCTTTACCCTCCATGTTGGCCATCTTCTCCCCCATGTGCCCTGAGGCCCTCCTGGAGGAGGCGAATGTAAACTATCCAATTAAGGCAAACTGGATACGCCAGACGTCGCTGGGAGCTAGGGGTAGGTCAAGTCCCATTTCTGAAAGAGGCCAAAAGATTTGCTCCTTAGAGAAGAAATTAAGGGTAATGATGAGCAAATGTTAAGACAAAGACACAAAAACCTACTAATTTTTCTCTGTTTCAATCAAAGAAAACGGAAGCCATAAATTTCCCTTGAAGTCTGTTTCATAGTTGTTCCTGTGGGGCTGTAAAATAAAAGGCAAAACAGGTAGAAATTACTTAAAATGCAAAAATGGCAAAGGGAAATATTGCTGTGGGTAGCTTATAAATGACTTTAGAGACTTGGGGAAGCAAATTATCCAGGCCAGCTGAAAAACAGTCATTTTAATCTGAAGATGGTAAACTTCTCCCTGTATGTTGTTCGTATATTGAAACACTCTCTTATTAAATTATAGTGTTTTATAACTAGTGAATAAAATTGGTATCATGTTTACTATACAAAATTCCCACTATTTTTCAAATGGATACATATTTTAATATGAAATTGAAATTTAATATCGAAAGCACCAAACAATAAAACCAACCCACCTAGCTTCAAACTCTGCTTAAATTATTTTTTGAATTTTTGTATCTAATAACATAGTACAATAACATTGAAACAAGATTAACACTGTGATACTATTTGTTTAGGAAACCAAGAGTGTTGCTATGGAAACGGGCTTTCTGCATAACTATGGAAACACTGACAGTGTTGTAAATAACGATACTGAAAGGCAACCATGTAAACTTAACGTAAGAATTCTAAGAAAAAGAATAGAGAATGAGGAGGTGGAGGGAGGAGGAATTATATTTTTTTGAAAAAGAAGCATAGTTATATCTATTTTTGTGTCCTGCTAGGACTTTTAAGCTAAGTTTTCAAAAGCTTGATTTGACATCTATCATCCGTTAGTTTCTCTCTTATTAACTGACACAATCTTAGTCTATTTATTTTTTTAATTTTATTTTTTGTAACCTATTTACACTTCATAAGAAAATTCACTAAAAACTGTTTCTGATTCAACTTTACTTTGATAGCACTTTAGAGGCCAAGTTACTTTTCCTAAAAATATTAAAATGGAAAGAATATCACAGAAAGCATATATTTAATTTATTACATTTTGAGATTCTAAAATAATGTTTTTTTAAAGCCTTGCACATAATATTTACCAAATACAATTTTTAATTGGGCTATGAAAAGAAAATGGCTTTTTTTAAGCATATAACCGTTTGAAACCACAGTTGGAAAACACATTATTCTTTGTTGATTTGCAACTCTGATTCCCTGGCTATATCATGTCCCACTAGAAGGAAACGCTTATGTCTTACCCATCTTTGCAATTCCCCGCATCAACTAGACAGCTATGTGACCAGGAAATATTCACACATTGTGGAATGAATGAATGCATAAAGTTATAGAAGCAATAGAATATAGTAAAACAATATAATGCCTTAAAACAACAAAAGGCAGTGTGATGCCAACTCCCTGGGAGTGATTCCATGAGTTTGCCCAGTTATGAAGATGAGAAGCTGGCCTGATTCACTGAAAAGGCAAGTGATGGTGGTAACTCAAAGGCTGTAAAACAAGTGAAGCAACTTCAAGAAATGGAAGGAAGTTGGGGCTCGGCCATAAAAAGCAGGTGAAAGGTACAGGGCCTATTTTCACCCAGCAAAACCCAAGAATCACAAGGTGTCCTGAGATTTCATTATCTCGTGTGTTTTCCACCACCATTAAAGGTCAGACAGAGATGGACACAGCTGCCCCTTTGGAGCTGAGAGCCACGTTTACTGCTAAACGGTTGTTCCTCAATTCTTACGAGAATTTGTTAAGTTCATGTTCAAACACTCCTATGTACCCTGGCATTTTTTAAAAACTCTAAAATAATGCTTTTTTAAAAAAAAAATTGGAATTCTGTCATTTTTGAAGATCCCTAGAGGGCAACCCATAAATAAATATTTTAAATGAGGAGGTGGGATGAGATCATTGGTTTTCAAATTATGTTTCAGGGAGGGTGTCGGGCTGACAACCCCACCCCGATCAAAGCAGCGCTAGGCCCCCACTTAACAAACCTCCTTCTTCAAAAGTTTTCCTTGAAGGACTGGCTCCACTGCCTACAAAAAATTAAAAAACAAAAACAACCCTGAACACTACCAGACAGGAAATTCCTTCCAGCTTTATATTTCTGTGATTCTCTGGTTGTTTTTCAGTAAACAGAGGATTATAAAATAACCACTAAAAAAATGTTCTTAATCAGAGGACCCATGGAACCTCCTTAACGTAGATCTGAGAGTCGGTTACATATCACAAAACATCAAACCAACAGGAGACTCTGTTGAGTATCTATAGCCATGGGATGGATACTGGTGAGCGAGGCCCACGTGTTCACACCAAGAACACCCCAGAAAGTCAGGGCCGGTCCTGTGGGCACATGGCCTGTGAAATCTCAGAGGGTCCACGCTCAGGAGGGCCCAGCTTGGTTTAATGTTCTGCTGTTGCCATCTTGAATTCTTAGATATTTTATCATTGAACTTGTGCTTTAAATCTGATGGGCTATTGAAGCGTATACATGAGCAGATGCAGGTGGGGCATGCAGAGGGAGCTTTATGAAAGAGATACTGGATCAGTCACCTCCGTTGCTGTAACAGAATACCCCAGACTGGGATCTTAAACAGCCAACATTAATTCCTCACAGTTCTGGAGGCTGGAAGTCCAAGATCGAGGGGCCGGCAGATTCTGTGTCTGGGGAGAGCTCTCTTCTTGGCTTGCAGATGGCCACTTTCCCACTGTGTGCTCACATGAGAGAGAGACAGAGACAGAGACAGAGAGAAGAGGAAAAGCTCTCTGCTACCCCTCTTGAGGATTCTAATCCTATCAGATCAGGGCTCTACTCTTATAACCCCATTTAACCTAAATTACTTCCTTACTCCAAATACAGACACAATGTTGGTTAGGACTTCAATCTATGAATTCGGGGAATGGGGCAAGAATGAGCCTGTAGCAATATTAACCCTGCTTTGTGTTTTATGGTTAAAAAAAAAAAATGGAAACAGCAATAAAGAAGTAATTGTTAGTTAAGCACTGGTATAATCACTTTTTTTTTTTTTTTTTTGGCCGTCCCTCATGGCTTGTGGGATCTTAGTTCCCTGACCAGAGATTGAACCTGGGTCCTCTGCAGTTAGCGTGCAGAGTCCTAACCACTGGACCGCCAGGGAATTCCCTGGTATAACCACTTAATGGAAGGTTGCATACTCATTCAATATTATATTTTTCAAGGTTCTTCCATAACACAGAAAAGGCCTTGGATATATGATAAGCGAAAAAAGTCACATATAATACTCTTCCCAGAAAAAAAGGTAACTGGTATATTTGACTATATTTTTTCTGCCTGCTCTTCTGTATTTTCCAATATTCCTTCATGCATATTAGTTAATTTTTAAATAAAAAAGCAGCTTGTGTTATTTTATTAAATTCAGCACCGTAATTTTTTAAGGATAAAATAAACATAAAACCAAATGCTTTCCAAACTACTAAGTGGGTGAGTTAACCTTTTCTCTGTGCTTATAAATTCAAATTGGGCCAAATTATTGAAATTCAAACTTGCAAATCATAGATTGAAGTTATTTTCCTAACATCAGTTCTCAAATGTATCTTGAACATATTGAAATACATCGGTAGCAACAAAAATATCCATTACAAATGAAGTAAGAGAGTGTTTGCAAGCTTGTTTTAGCAAATAATCTTTTTCAAAATGGAATCTTATATGGTATCCAATATACTATCCATAGGAGTGAAGTTCCTCTGGTAGATGCTGAGTTGGTTCCATGCACCACAAATGCTCTTGGACGGGTCACAGGACCAGTGCCAGTCTCAGCTCTGCAGGTAAATGTTTGAACAATTTTGGGGGAGTTGGAACATGACGTTCATGGAGTCCCTGATTTCTAGGGTCTTCTCCAATTCTGTGAATCTTCACCTCTGTTTGCCTTGGGTATACCACACTAGTATGTGTTTTTTACATTATCAAATACAAATCAGAAATATTGCAGTGGAGTTAAGAAAAATCATCCCCTTTAATTCAGAAATTTCTCCAAAAGAGGAACTCTTAATGATAAGTATAGGCTACACTTTGGTGCCCCTCAGCCCAATGCTTTCTTTTGTTGTTTAATTTTCAGCTCTTGAAATTAAAGAAAGCAGCCATCACTCCACTGTGATTGCTAACGTTATGTGTCAACTCGGCTGGGCCATGATGGTGCCCAGATATGTGGTCAAACATTACTCTGGATGTGTCTGTGAGGGTGATTTGGATGAGATTAATATTTAAATTGGCAAGGTTTGAGTAAAGCAGATTGTCCTCCCCCATGGAGGTGGGCCTCGTCCAATCAGTTGAAGGCCTGAATAGGACAAAAGACTCACTTCCCCAGAGCAAGAGGGAATTCTTCAGCAGATGGCCTTCGAGTTTCATCTGCAACATTGGCTCTTCCTGGTTCTCCAGTCCAATCACTTTTGGCCTCAAACTGCAACTTTACTGAGTCTCCAGCCTGCCAGCCTTCCCCATCAGATTTTGGACTCACCAAGCCTCCACAGTCAGTTGAGCCAACTCCTTATATATTCTATTTGTTTCTCTGGAGAACCCTACCCAATACAACCACCTTTACCATGAACTTTTGTGTGCATGTGTATAATATTATATAAGTTACAGGTGTACGATACAGTGGATAGGGACAAATAAACAGTATCTACCATAACTGTCCATATGATGTGACAAAACCAATAGGGGTGTTCCAGGGCTCTGGGATTCTTCATGAGCATTCTGACATGAGCAAAATTATACAGCGATAAAAGTAAAAAAAAAAAAAAGCAACAAAGAAAGAAGAAAAGGAAAAAACCCTGAAAATTTAGCTATAGAATCAGAAAGACTTCTCTCATCTTTTACTAAGTGTGACCAAGGCCAAGTTGTAAAACCTCTCTGATCCTTAAGTGGCTTACAATGTAAGGTGAAAACCATGAGGATATTGATTCCTAACTACCTGGATAATTTTGATGATTACACAAGAAACATAATAATAGCATTTGTTATGGCCCAAACATTAGGTAAAGGCTTTGGAGCCATGATGTCTTTGAACATATTTCAGCATCTATAAGTGTGCCTGGCACATGGGAGGTAAGCCATAAACCTTCATGCCCATCTTCTCCCAGCCTAGCAGATTTATGCGTGATCAGGGGTCCATGATCTCAGTCTTTGTGCCCTAGGATAGAGCCCATCACCTCCCCTCTCTATGATTATGGCAAACATCTTGCAGCTGTGCTTTACCCAGAAGAAAGTAATTCATCATTTGTGATTACAAAGCAATAAACACTAAGATGAATCATGCTAATGAATATTTAAAAGTTACTGTCATCCATCTTGGTTTTACTCTGGTGATAGGAAACGTCCTCACCTAGCCAGGGTCACAAAGAGGGGAAAGACCACTCCATTCCCTACTTGAGCACTTCACTGCCGCCCTCTGGCCTCACTTAGCTCAGGCCGGGGGGGTCTCAAAAGTGGGGTGCACACCCCCCAAAGGCTGCATGAAATGATGAACTGGTACACGAGGAATAACTATTAGAACTTCTACTGACATGCATTCTTTTTCTTTTTTTAAAGTAAATCATCACCTTTTTTTTTTTTTGACCAGGATTCTTTATTTATTTGTATATTTATTTATTTATTTATGGCTGTGTTGGGTCTTCCTTTCTGTGCGAGGGCTTTCTCTAGTTGCAGCAAGTGGGGGCCACTCTTCATTGCGGTGCGCAGGCCTCTCATTATCGCGGCCTCTCGTGTTGCAGAGCACAGGCTCCAGACGCTCAGGCTCAGTAGTTGTGGCTCACGGGCCTAGCTGCTCCGCGGCATGTGGGATCTTCCCAGACCAGGGCTCAAACCCATGTCCCCTGCATTGGCAGGCAGATTCTCAACCACTGCGCCACCAGGGAAGCCCGACATGTATTCTTATCTGATTCAGTTTTTCTAATTTACATTTCTGTGTATCTTTTATAATGCTCAAGATATAACAGAAGACTTCCATATCTATAATTAACAAATCAACGCATATTGATGTCTTTGGATATCATGACTGAAAACTTTTTACTGAGGAGGTGTGATGCCCAAAATGTTTAGAAACATCTGCTTAGGTTGTCTTTAAAATTACAGTGGCAATGGACACCTGTTATTTATGTGAACTGAGTCTAATTGTGTTACCAAATTTATAACAAACTTGTTTCACAAAAACACAAGTAAGAAAGTGGCTGGATATGAAGACTATTTCTGAATCAGAGGTAAGGACACTGCTTGCTTCCTTTCAGAGAAGATAATTCTATGTAAATCATCATGAGGTGTGAGGGGCAGGGAGCCATAACCAAGTGAAAACTGTTCCTGAACCAAAGGAAATACTCAGAGCATTATTTGCTCTATGGTTTGGAATGTTTCCTATCTTTGCTATTCATTGAGAAGGGTTCTCTGACAGAGCTCTGGAAAAGCCAAGGGTTGCTTATCCTTAGTCTTTAAAATATGTCTTGATCTGACACCAGAAGCACAGGCAACAAAAGCAAAATCAAACAAGTGGAAGTACATCAAACTAAAAAGCTTTTGCCCAGCAAAGGAAACAATCAACACAGTGAAAAGGCAACCTATTGAATGGGAGAAAATATTTGCAAATTATACATTTGATAAAGCATTGCTATCCAAAGTATACAAGGAACTCTTATAACTCAATAGCCAAAAACAAACAAACAAACTCTATGTAAAAATAGGCAAAGGACCTGAATAAACATTTTTTCCAAAGAAGACCTACAACGGGTAATGGCCAATGGATACATGAAAAAGTGCTCAACATCAGTAATCATTAAGGAAATGCAAATCAAAACTACAATATAATACCACCTCATACCTGTTATGATGGCTATTATCAAAAAGACAAGAGACAACAAGTATTGGCAAGGGGGTGAAACAAACGGAATACTCTGTTTATGGGCATAAAAACTGGTTCAGCCATTTTTGAAAACAGTATGGAATTTCCTCAAAAACTTAAAAATAGAACTACCATATGATCCAGCAATCCCCTTTCTGGGTATATATCCAAAAGAAATAAAATCGCTATCTGGAAAAGATATATGTACTCCCATGTTTATTGTAGCATTATTCACAATAGTCAAGACTTGGAAGCAACCTAAGTACTCACTGAGGGATGAACGTTTAAAGAAGGTGTGGCATGTACATACAATGGAATATTACTCGGCATAAAAAAGAAAGAAATCTTGCTCTTTGTGACAACATGGATGAACCTAGAGGGCATCGTGCTAAATGAAATAAGCCAAACAGAGAAAGACAAATATTGCATGATTCCACTTACGTGTAGAATCTAAAAGTCAAACTCAGAGAAGTAGAGAGTAGGATGGTGGGTATCAGGGTGGGGGAAATGGCGAGATGTTGGTCAAAGGGTACAAACTTTCAGTTTTAAGATGAATAAGTTCTGGGGATCTAATCTACAGCATGGTGACTATAGTTAAAAACGCTGTATTGTGTACTTCAATTTTTCTAAGAGCATAGATGTTGTGTTCTCACCACACACACACACACACACACACACAAATAGTAACTATGTGAGGATGGATGTGTTCATCAGCTTGATTGTTGTGATCATTTCACAATGTATATGTAAATCAAACCAACACATTGTACACCTTAAATACATACAGTTTTTAATTTGTCAATTATACTTCAATAAAGCTGAAAAAAATGTCACTTATTTCTGAGACAAATGGTGAGCGGCACCACAGTATGCACCATGAGAAATGGTGTCCCTCCTCCATTTGTTCCAAGACCCATATTTCTACTGAGCTGCAGACAAGTATTGAGAGGTTGAGTGTATATTACCTAAATGGTGAGCTACGTTTTGGGGAAAAACAATGATAATTTGCTGCTGGCCTTCCAAACAGTACAGGATGTACGTTGTACATTGGTTTTTATTAATTTGAAGAGCTACATGCAAATTAAGCAGATTGTTATTTTATCAC
Source organism: Balaenoptera ricei (assembly GCF_028023285.1). Classification (NCBI taxonomy): domain Eukaryota; kingdom Metazoa; phylum Chordata; class Mammalia; order Artiodactyla; family Balaenopteridae; genus Balaenoptera; species Balaenoptera ricei. The sequence continues at coordinate 27,215,056 of NC_082640.1, forward strand.
CTCTCTATCCAATTACTCCAATGCTCATTTTTATATGTGAAGGTTTATATATATCAACCAAAGGTTTCTATATATCAACCTTTCTATCTATATATTAATTACTGCAATCACATCATAGAATTACTCACTTTTAATTTTTAATTCAATGAGTGAACGTATAAAATGGATATTCTTAATAAGCACACACGGCCTAGATAAATCTCCTCTGTTCTTATTGGTGCAGAGAAAGATGTGTAAGGGAGTGTTGCAAGGTGGTTAATGCCAACGCAGGTATCAACTGTTCACGGCAAACCAAGGAGTTGAAAGAAGGTTGAATTATTCGCAGTGCATTTCACAATTACAGAATATCCAAGAAGAAATCTTGCCAAGCAGTAGGGATGACTAATTATTTTTAGTAGTGCATTGCAATTTTGAAGTTCAGAGTGAGTCAGATTTCCATTGTGGTTTTACATTATTGCCTTTGTCTCACTGTCTCTAATATTTGAGCTTACATATTGGGAATTTCCTCAGAGGAAAATAAAATTATGGTGGTGTTGTATTCTGCACTGTAAAAGCAGAGTTTGCAGAAGCTGCTGAGAGGATGGTACCAACCATGACATGTCACAGCAAATATGAGCAAGGGGTTATGCCCACTAATAGAAAATTAAAGAAAAAGCTCACAAAAACAGGCCAAAGCTATATTTAAAGGCAACCTAAGTCAATTATTAAATAAAGTATTTTTCACATTTACTTGTGATTGAACACTGAAAATGAAGTTTTCAACAAGCTCCACAAATGGCAAGAAATGTTTCCATTTTTAAGAATCAAATCCAATTTTCTTTAACGATTTTAAATGATAAAGTTGTTCCCTAACATAAGGACATTCCCATGGGTATGTCCTGCATGTTACTTTGACATTTTTACACTAATTCTAGGGTTATATGGAAGTAGCAAAATAAAATTTTGCAGGTTTGCTTTTCTATTGTTGCTTGAATTGGTACATAAACATATATCCTCCTGGAAATTTTGAGCCTAATGGATGACTTTCTCCTCCCAGACAACACCTGAGCCCCTTACATGGAGGGGGTCATTTCTGCCCTTGCGGCTGTGTCTCTTTCGATGGCCAGTGAGAACACAGGACGTGCTTTGCCAGAGAAGAGGTAAGGTCTTGCCTTTTGTTCCCAACTTCCATCCCCAAAACCATGGGCTTTACTTTCTTCCTCTGGACTCATATGCACCCTTCCTTTGCTCTTTCACGCTAGGCTGTGGGAACCTTTGGAGGTTCCTGTCTCTATTTCTCTCCTGTCCTCTGAATTCTGATAGCATTTACTGTTTGAATTACTCTAGTGGCCTTCTGTCTATGATTTGCCTATGATTGCTCCGTGTTTCATGGAGATCACTCCATGATTCATTGTAATTTATTTGTCAGCTTTTTCAGAATCACTCTATGATTCATTGTGGATTCATTGTAAGCTCCTGATGGGCCTGGATTACATCGGACATGGTTTTGACTCCCTGGATGTCTAGTGTATTCGCTTGTTGGGACTGCCATAACAAAGAAACACAAATTGAGTGGCATAAACAGCCAACATCTATTGTCTCACAGTTCTGGAGCCAGAAGTCTGAGATCAAGGTGTTGGCAGAGTGATTCCTTCTGAAGGTTGTGAGGGAGGGTCTATTCTAGGCCTCTCTCCTGCTACTGGTGCTTTCCTGGCAACATTTGGTGCTCCTTGGCTTGTACACACATCCCCCAGTCTCTGACTGCATCGACACGTGGCCTTCTTCCTCTGTGTGTGCCTGAGTCCTAATATCCCCTTTTTAGAAGGACACCTGTCTTATTGGATTAGGACCGCCCCTCCCTCCAATGACCTCATTAACTTAATTCCCGCTGTGGAGACCCTGTCTCCAATTCAGGTCACATTCTCAGGTAGTGGGATTATGACTTCACCATATGAATTTGACACAGTTCAACCCATTACACCTAGTGAAGCCTGCAAATGACTGAAGTCACCCCCACAGAGCCCTCAGCATGACCAAAACACTGACATTTTAGACAGAAGAGCAGGATAGGAAACTTGTTCTGATAAGGCTTATGGTTTGAAAATCCTGGCTTGTTTGTATGTTTTGTTTGTAAGGTTTGGTAACCCTCTTTCTTGTTTCCCTTCAACCCACTCTCTCCAGATGACAAAAGCAGAAATCACCACCTTTGCTTTCACATTCATCTACTTGACTCAGAGACAAGAGGGATGTTTCTTTCTCTGTTTTCATTTTTAAATGAAACAGCCTATCTTAACTGGTCATCCTAGCAAACCCAACACTAGATTTGAAGTCAGGAGAATTCACTTCTACTTCTCATTCTTCCTCAAAGTCATCACAGGAGGCAGAATAAAATCAAGTCTTTTTTTTTAATTCCAATTTCTTTTATCTAAGAGTTAATGAGTTCACCTGGGTTTAAGGAGATTTGTAATGGATTTTCAAATCCTTGCTATTATTATTTTTATTATAATGTTGGATTATTAACACCAAGATAAAAATGTCATTCAATATGCAAAATGAAGTGATAAGTACCATTTGGCTTTTAAGAAGTACATTATAGAAGCTGTCCATTAGGAAAATAATCTCAGGTTATAGTGAGCTCTCAAAAGGCCTGGGAAATAAGGTTTTAAAATCAAGGCACTTGCAGGCCATTATGACAACTAAATTGGTAAAACATACTAAAATCCCAGCATAATAAGTGCTCCTTAAAGAATAGTGACAAATTGTATTAATAGTGTATTTCCCAAAAAGTGAAAAACTGAAAGACTCGGCGGAGGCTGAAATGACTCCTGTCCAATGACATTAATGCAGACGGACACAGCATCTGTGCGCGCTGCTCTAAACTGTCAGGCTGGAGGGGATGCTCGGTCCTAAAGCGAGGGTCACCACTCGCTGAAATTCTGAACACGGGGCAGAAGTGCCGAATTGTCACCCAGGGCTCTCCTCACAGCATCAGGAACATGACAGCAGACCCTCTCCTGTCTGCAAGAAGGCAGGCGCCAGTTGACAGCAGTGGTCAGTGAGACTGGCGGAGGGCGTGGGGATGGGAGAAGGGCGGGAAGAAATCCTCGCCTGGGAGCCTGGGGGCAGAATGGGAGCAGAATGCCCGCCGCCAGGCCAGCAGGGAGAGGCGAAGGGCACGCCTGTGCGCAGGGGCGGCTGCAGCCGGATTTCCTCCGGGGAAACGCAGTGGTTCCGCTCAGACAGATGCTGACAGCTGAGGAAGAGCAGCTCTTTGTCAAGCCACAGACATGGAAGCTGCTAGTGTGGGCGAGCGCGTTGACAAGAAAGTCCGAGAGTGCTGCAAAAGTCAAAAAAAATAAAGTAAAATGAGCATGACTTTTGCATTCACAAGTGTTTCTTCCTGCACGAATATGAAGTCCTCTGTGTGTGCGTGTGTGGTCCATCTATACAGAATCCCAAAATGTGCTCCTTTCATTTTTACCTTAGTTTTTTTCACTGACTCACACAGTTTAAAATTCAAAAGAGAGAATGAAAAGGAATTAGGAAATTCCTCTTTGGGAAATGTTTTGGGATGGATGGTCGGGCCCATGACTTAAGAATCACACTTCAACTTCTGTTTGTTTGTTTTTACCAGAAATCAACATTCCCCCGATGAATCACCAGCTACTACTAAGAAACATCGAAAGGCTGGGCCTCAAACGAAGGTCATTAATTCACAGTCCTGAAGGTAGTGAACCTTGTGGAAGGTTTACAATATCCACAAGAGAGTTCCGAACTGTTTTGAGCAAGGAACACATCCCTAGCCCAGGATTCAAATTTTCCGGGATTTTCTCAACAAGTTTGAAGAGTCAGGCAAAAGCTGTCATGAGACTTACAAATTTCGCCTTTGGGAAAATCTATCATGCTATTAATTCAATTAACTGTAACTAGTATTTGTATTACCCATTGAATTACTGATTTTTTGGATGACTGTTTTGATTGTTCAGATAAAAGTGAAAAAAAATACTCTTTGGCTTTTATATACTCAGGGGAAGTAAAGCGCCAAGAAAAGTCATCAGACAGTTCATGTCAAAATAGGATTTTAGCCTGAATTGTTTGCTTTCCCATGGCTTACAACAGTGGAAACTGCAGCAAATACCCACTTGAATTAATCTGTGGAACTTTGCTCTCATCAATGTGTAATGTGGCAAATAGAGTGTTTCCTTTCGTGATATACTCAGTCTTTCCTCTTCTCTGTATTCAGTGAAATCTCAGCAAGGGAAAAATAATCATTCTTCAGGATCATTTGGAAATGGATTTTAACCTAAGAGCAAGAGAACCAGAAATATATAGTGTAAACATTTCTAAACACAAAATCAGATATTTATCCTAAGTGGTTTCTAGAAAGCCTACATACAAATGTATGAGTATTTAATGCCTTAAAAAAGACTCAGTTACATGCACTTAAATACTGTTATTTTTAATAAATTCAATTTTATTTCTGCTATAAATTCTTGGCAAAACTAAGGGGAATTTTGCAGAGGACATTATGTTCCTACTACATGGACTACATTATATTTTGAACTTTTTCAAAGAATAGAAGACTCTAAGTAACTTGAAAGGCTATCTTGATTTTTCCAAATTTATGCTCCAGGTACTTTGGCATGATTCAGAACTGATGTCAAATCCAGGCTCCCTGCTTTCAGTATAACATTAAAAATGTTTCTGAACCTCTCTGAGCATCATTTTATTCATCAGTAAAATGAGATTAATTGTACCTACCTCAGTGTGAAGAGTGGGTTAAATTAGACAATAGGATTAAATGGGATACTGGGATTAAATGGAAATTAGAACAAGTCCTACTTTAGTGGAAAGAGTAAATTAGATAATGAATGTGAAGTTCTTAGCCTTTGCCTGGCTGCAGTAGTTGCTGAAAAAGAGATAAATCACCAAGTGTTACTGAAGGGAACTTGGATGAGTTGCAACACGATGCAGCTGGAGGTTTCATGTCTATGACTTGCACTGGGACCAGCCAGGTTGCGCTTGGTTCTGCTCCAGTAACAAAGAACCCCCAAATCTCAGTGGCAAGCACCACAAAGTTCTGCTCTTCACTTCCTCCGTACCCAGCACTGGACGCTGAGTCACATCCAGACACCAAAGGAAGGAGGAGGAGACAGCAGATCACACACTGGCTCCTAAGGCTTCTGCTGGAAGAGACACGTTTCATGGATAAAGCAAATCACGACTGCTCCCGACTTGCAGGATGGGAAGAAAAGTGGCCCTACTATGTGCACGAAAGAAGAGAACTGGCAGTATTCAGTAGTGGCACCCAGGCAGGGCCGCACTCTAGTGCCCGAGGTTCTGCAGACCCGCAAGCACCGCCTGACCCAGACACACGAACACAGATATGCTCACCAAACTGAGCAAATCAACCAAGAATAAGGACTTCCTGAAATCTCAGAAATAGAGATAAAACACAAGAGCAAGGTAAAGGGAATTCCCATAGTGATGGTGAGAGAAAATTCCAGAAGCAGCTTCTGCAGGAGGCCTGGGAGGCATCTCTTGCAGAACAGAGCAGAGAGAAGGTTCTGCCTGGGAGAGGAGTCTGGGGAGGTGGGTGAACAGGGATAGAACGGTTACCGTGTGAATATGGTGAGGGAGGACTCACCAGCTAGAGGAGAGTTTGGGGGCTAATTCGTGATAAATACATAAAACCCTAAGCAAAATAGAAACAAATATAAAACCATTAACTGCAGAGAAAACAAGGAGCTGAGCAGAGGAGGAAAATCAGATTAAAAGTGTAATTATGGAAGGATGAGGGAGAGGGGATGATCAGGGGTCATTTCTCATTGTCCGTGGTGGGGATTCAACAGATTATTCCTAGAACTGGAAAATCAAGAAATAGCAATATCAGCGTGGTTTTTGAGCTATGCTAGAAATCCCAAGAGCGAAAAGATTTGAAAAAAGTTTCCTCTGGGAAGGAGGACATATCAGAGAGGGGGGCTGCAAAATAGCTGTTGTTTCATAAGAAGCCTGGTAGAACAATTTCTTTCTTCAAACTACATTCATGTAGAACTTTTATTAAATACAATTAATGTTAAAAAGACCCCCAAAAAGGTGAGTCTGCCATTAGATTAGAATGCCTTGCTTTCAACCCCAGCTTCCTCGCTAACGAAATCCACGCTCACTAATTCTCTGGAGCTCAGGGTCCTAGTCTTTGACGGGATGACACTTTGCGTGGCACGAGCTGAAATGTGCAGAAGAGATTGTCACTCTGTACACGTTCGTCCACCTCTTGGTTCTGTCGAGGTATGAGTTCCCTTGTGGAAGAGCTCACACAGCGCTTAGCAGAGGACTTGCGCTCAGTGGGCAGAACACAGCTTGCCATCCTGGTTTCCATCCCTGACCCACCATTTTTTCAGTCAGGTGACTTGGAGATTGATTTAATATCTCTGTATCTGGTTTAAAGTGGGGAAAGTAAAAGAATGTACCCTCCTCCTGTTGGAAGGAATCAAGTAAGTACCAAATGCATAAAGCACTAGGACAAGTGCCTGGCACAGAGTAAGCCCTAGATACGTGTTAGCTGGTTTTATTCTTCTGCTCTAGAACAGTACGTTATGTCTTTTAATCGTTAAAAGAACTTTCTGTTAATACATTTACTTAGGACCTTTTAGAACGTAGGTCACGGTAGGCTTGTGACCACAATAACAATTTACTGTCCCGTCAACGTCAGAATGAGCTTTCTTAGGGTATAAATATAGTTAATTTCTCTGCCAGCCTCTGTGCAAAGAAAAAGAGCATTTGCTCTGGAATCAGGAAACCCTGGCATCAAATCTCAGCTCTACTGATGATCAGAGGGGAAATATTGGACAGATCAGGGAATTTCTTAATTCTTCCTCATTCTGGGTCCTCATAAGTAAACAAAAATAGGATAAAACTGGCTCATAAGTTTATGGTAAGGATTAAATCTGAAATTGCATGTAAATGCTTACTGTCATGCCTGGAATACAAGGAGCTCTCAACAAATGCCAAATATTAATAGTATTATTAAATATTTCCCTACACTCAAGACCAAGAAATACATTTTCCTGTGAAGCTTCCTCCAAAAACCTGTACTGATTCCTTGAATGTTTACTCATTACGTTCATAGAGTTGGGTCTCCTATCGTGTATTTATAGCCTGTGGTAATAAATGCACTGTTTCTTTATCTTAAATGTATCAGCCAGGATATAATCTTCTTAAAGAAAAGCCCCATAGCACAGGACAATGCCAAACAGATTGCAGGTGCTAAGAAAGTATCTGCAGATTATTTTTTTTTCTAATTGGCAAGTCTTTTTCATGTATCTATGTTGTACAACGGAAAATAACAATAACGACAACAATAATAATAACTAGTATTTTCCAGTGCTCGCTTTGTGCCTCACAACCCTTGTAATTCATCCCAGCAGCAACACTGGAAAGTTGGTGTGTGTACCAGTTATTTTTTCTGCCCCAAAACTTAGTGGCTTAAACCAACAATGCCCGACTTTTTTAACATACCCATGGGTGTTTTGCTTAGACCTTGCACAGGTCTGGCCTGGGCTTCTGCAGGCAGCTGCAGTCAGCTCCCAGGTGACCAGGGGCTGGGCTTGGCTGGGACAGCTAGAAGCTGGGCCCCTCTTCCTGGAAGGTCTTTCCTCTCTGCCACCCCCTCCCCACACCTTGCCCCTCAGACCAGCTGACCTCATGCTCACTGTGTTCTGTTTGCTTGTTTTGTGTGTTTTGATGTCCCACTGGCTAAAGAAGGTCTGAGCTAAGCCTAGATTCAGTGTGAAGAGGAATTCATACGAAAGGAGTGACACATCAGAGCTGTTCCTGTCGAAATCTACCAAGGGCGGAAGCTCATTTTTAGAGATGAGGAAACTGAGGGTTATAGGCTTGAAGTATCTTGCCCGGGTCATACAGCTGGTGAGTGACAGCAGTAGAGTTCGAACCTGCTGTGGATCATTTCGTGTCACTCTTAGTTCCAGTGAACTAGTCAAAATCAACTGGGATTTTTTTTTAAATTGAAGTATAGTTGACTTACAGTGTTGTGTTAATTTCTGCTGTACAGCAGAGCAATTCAGTTACACATATACATACATTCTTTTTTATGTTCTTTTCCATTATGGTTTATCACAGGATATTGAATATAGTTCTCCATGCAATATTGTAGGACCTTGTTTAATTGGGATTTTTTTTTATTGGAATTTTGTTTGGGGAGAGTCAACAAAGTGAGGAGATAAACCCACAACGTGACTGTCCGTTATGCCTCTTACACCGCATCCATGAAAGACGGGATGGCAGAGGGGGTGGGTTTGCCACCCAAAAGCCTTTCAATCCCTGTCTTTTGTTTCCCCCGCTCGCTGTGGAGGCTAGAAAGCTAATTCCAGCCCCTCTGCAGCTGGGAATGGACATGTGGCCAAGTTCTGGACTGTGAGAGGTAAGCAGAATTTCCTGGGAGGACCATACTTCTCAAATATGTAAAAAACAAACAAAAAAGGATTCTTCAGGAGAAAGACTCCTTGGACTCTTCCCTTTTTTCTTTTTCTTTTTAGCAGCTTTATTAAAGCATAATTGATATACAAAGATCTACACATACTTAATGTGTACAATTTGATGGGTTTGGACGAGTGCAAACACCTATGAAACCGTCACCAAAATCAACGTAATAGACTTATCCATCACCTCCAAAAGTTTCCTGCTGTCCCCAACCCCTTCCCTCCCTTCTCCCCTTCCTTCTTCTCTCTTTCTCTCTTTCTCTCTCTCTTTCTTTCCTTCCTTCTCCCTCTCTCTTTCTTGCTTGCTTTCTTTCTTGTGATAAGAACACTTACCACGAGATCTACCCTCTTAACAAATTTGCGATTGTACGATACAGCATTGTTGACCATAAGCCCAGTGTTGTAGAGCGGATTCTAGAACTCATTTCTCTTGCATAATTGAAACTTTATACCTGTTGAACAACCATCTTCCCCTTTAAAAAAAAAACCTGAACATGGAGTTGCCTCGAAGGGCAGCAGGCATCCTAGAACCATGAGAATAAACCCTATAGGGCAGGGAGGAGGGTCAGAAATGAGAGGAGGACACTGGATCCTTGAAGATGTTACTATGAAGCTGCTTTAGCCCCAAACCCTCCTCCTCAGTATGTATTTTTATGTGAGTTAAATATAACCTCAGTGTGAAATACCTCTCTTAATTGTACTCTCTGTAACTTGCAGCTGAATGTAATCCTAAATGTATTAAGACACAGAGTCATTTCAGAAGAACGAAGTTGACATGGCAGAAGTTTTTTAAGCAATTATCTAAATAAATTCAACAGCCTGAGCAAAACTTTTACAGCATCAACTGTCTCTCTCATTTCGCCTGTGCCACCTTTGTGTTGCTGAGGAAGAAGACAGTGGCCAAAATCACTGAGATAATTGTCATTGCTTCCCTCACCTTTGCTTCTGGGATGGAGCCAATGGCATCAGTCAGGTGGGGCTCAGGCGAGTCACAGGGCCACTAGCTTGTGATGCGGCCTTTTCACTCAGATGTCGTAATTTAATGACATGGTGGCAGAGCAGTTTTTAAAAAAAATTTGGCAAAGTTCAGATAGAACAGATAACATCACGGATAATACATTTCTGAACATTAGTGTTGATTAAACAAAATGTCCCTGATTTTTGCAATTTAATAGAAAGGTAACTGATAATTCCATGACGCACATCAAGCACGTTAAATTAAGCATGGGGCCATTTTAGGTTAGAAATGCAAATGAAAAATCCTTTTTGGATTATTTTTTGACATACATAGTCTTTCTGTAAAAACAATGAAAAAGTGTTAACCCCTTGTGACTTCAGTTCTCGTGGCTTGATTTTCTGATCAAGTCCAAGGTATTGCCATTAATTGAAAATCCTGCATCACATTAAATCGTGTGGCCTGGAGTGGAGAGTTCAGCTCCTTTCTGTTAAGTTTATTTCACCCAGAGTGAAAAAAGGAATACTGTTAGAGTAGAAAGAAATCCTTTCTGGTTCAAGGGATTTTTCCTCTTTTCTACTAAAAAGAGATTAAATAATTACAAAGAAAGAGAACAGTATGAAGCACCCTGGTCTAGGATCAGATAATTTAATGGGATTTTAATATTATTGATAAAATGACCACCATTCAAAGAAAATTACAGTGAGTTTTGTAGAATTTGGAGTCCTGGGCCCCATTTTATGTTTATATGCAAGATAAAGGTCAGTGCTGAGGTAACTCTCTGAATCTGGATCATTCCAGGAGAAAATAAACAACACACTCATATCACCAAGTAGCCAGAAATTTTGTGCATAAGTATCCCCATATTTCTTTGCCAATTCTGAAACCAAAGTAAAAACAAACTATTTCAAGATATAGGTACAACTTGGCTAATCATCTCTCAGACTAGTTAATCAATCAGCAAATATTACACTTTATAGTGTGAGAAATGTATTCGGCTAGTGCCTGAGGGGTGCAAATAATGATACAGCCTGTTACTGGACTCCTAAGGATGAAGCTTCTAATCAAGATGGGAGGCAGGAACGCACAGGCTGTGAGAAAACCCAGAGCACCACCAAGCAGAGGGCAGGTGGGGAAAGCAGGACTGGCCCCTCAGAAGGAGAGGCCCCTCTGGGTACAGGTCAGCTCGGGCTGTCATAACCAAGTCCTACAGACCAGGCAGCTAAAACAACAGGGCTTTATTCCTCACGGTTCTGGAGGCTGGAGTCATGGCCAAGCGCTGGTGAGGGCTCTCTTCTGGGCTTGCAGACGGCTGCCTTCTCACTGTGTCCTCACAGGGAGGAGAGAGAGACAGACAGAGACAGACAGAGAGAAAATGTGGGGAGTGGGGGTGGGGGTGAAGCTCTCTGCTGTCTCCTCTTGAGGGCTCTAACCCTATTGGATGAGGGATCCTCTCTGATGACCTCATTTAACCTTTACCACCTCCTTAGAGGCCCCATCCCCCAATACAGGCACCGAGGCATCTGGGCTCCAGGAGGATGCTCTCCGTCACCATCCATTCAAGGCTGTCTGCGGATAAGCCCCTGAGAATCCAGAGGAGGCCCACCTGGACGGGCAGCTCACACACATTACCTGAGCCCCAACCCTACTTCTCTTCTGAGTGACCACACGTGGCGGCACCAACCTCTTTCTGGGCTCAGCTTTGACAACTTTTATCTCCTCGTGCTCCGATGACCTCTTACACAAAAGCAGATCAAAGCAGAGTTGTCCAATTTGTAAAACAGATAAAAGAGGGGTTGGGAGGTCGGGAGGTGCAGCGTTCCACCTGCCGTGCTAATTGTCATCCTCCCTGAGGACCAATGAGCTGCCTCTGCAGATTCTCAGATTCCAAACACGGAGCAATAGCATTGTGATTTGTCGGCAAGGAAGGAGAGAAATAACAGTGACAAATCTATTCTGGGTCCTGAAGTATTTGAAATTATCGCCCTCCCACACACACACTCACATCACCACCCTGCAATGTAGAATTTAGATCGAAGTTCACTGGGAGAACTCACAGCAAAGCATATAAAGCACCTACTGAAAAAAAAGTAGAGTCCCACGCATTTCCAGAGACTTAAAAATTCCAATGGCCCTTTATCAAGAAACTAAACGGAGGAAAGAAGCACTCATGAAAATTCTTGCCATGAGAGCCCGTACTGACCTCCTGCAACCAGACCTCTGTCCCATGGGCAGGTATTTGGAGTCGCTCTGCCAGGAGTGGTGGCAGGCCTTGCTATGACCCAATGGTACCCTGTTGCAAAGTGCTTGGCTAACGTTCTGGAATGTAGTCTGTGGCTGTTCAATGAATTCTTTCCTCCGGGCAAACAAGCTGGATCTAGAAGTAATCACACATGGTCATTTATTCCCATTAGCAACCCCAAACAAGCAAGTGGCCTTACCCAAACAGCAGAAAAGCCTAGGTTATTTTTAAATGTGCTCAGTTTAACGTTTCATAATTTGTGATTTCCCAACAACAAAAAGAATTAATGGCACAACTGTTAAAGTTCCATGAGAATTCAGAAGAAGGCATACCAAGTAGGGAAAGAGGCAACAGAGGGCAAGGCACACATTATAAATGAGTGAAAGTAATGAAATCCTAGTTAGAGGAAACTATTTCCACTCCTGTAGAATCCTCATGGGATTAACAGACACACACTAGTAAATATAAAATAGATAAATAACAAGGACCCACTGTATAGTGCAGGGAACTATATTCCGTATCTTGTAATAACTTATAATAGAAAAGAATCTGAAAAAGTAGATAGATAGATAGAAAGATAGATGTATAACTGAATCACTTTGCAGTACACCCGAAACATTGCAAATCAACTATGCTTCAAAGAAAAAAAAAATACTCGTAAATAAAATCTAGTCTAAGAAGAATTGAGTTACGACTTTGGGTGGTATTCAGAGGATTGCACTGATCTAATGTTTTTCTCCCAACAGGCTTCTTGTACTTTAAAAAATAAATATGCTCCAAACTGGCTTTGAGAAATGTGTTTGTAAAGGCAGCCTGACTGTAAAGCCCAGGAGATTACAGCAAGTCAGGAAGGAGGAGGTCTCCTGGTTTCCCAAGATGGCAGCACCTGCTGAGTCAGTTCAAGTCAACCTGACTTGGCTGGAAATCCCACAGCCCCGTGGAACGGGGCTGTATGGAGGGGGTACCCAGCACTCCCCCACAGACATCTCCCAGAGATGTCCAGGGTAACAGCTGCAGCGTCACCACAAAATGTGCGTGGTGGAAAATAAAAAGGAAAGTTGACACTGATACCACATTTTAATTAATGGGAAAATTTCAATCATCTGTACACCTGATTGTGCAACGGGAATTCTTTCTTGTGAGTAGCATCTGAAATCAGCAATGCATCCATGGTTAAGGATAAAAATGGACCTGGCTTTTAATGTCTGACATTATTTCGTAAAGAAATTTGCTTTTTCATAGACCTTATCACTGACAAGGCAGTGTTACAGTCAGCCTTGCTTTGAAAAGACTCACCACGTATTACCTGAAGGAACCATGACTTACCTGGGAGATTATTTCTTGGACAATCCCCTTCATCTATAAACGAGGAAATGAGTCAGCTTTACTAAGTGCTACCTCATTACTGGTGTTCTGTCATTCAGCAGGGATGGGAACGCATTTTGTTACTCACAGAAGCCTGGATCACCAAGTATACAGGTCACCGTTGATATCTACTCTTCAAACAATGACAGGTTCTGTTGTCAGAGATCTTAACAGTCTCTCTGATTGGAAAAGTGCCCGGCTGGTCACAAGACAGCATGACTCATTACCGCTGCTCAACTTCAGCTGAACAGAAGGCTAAAAGAACAAAATCAGCTCTGTGATGTCATCTCTTTTCCATGTATCTTTAACATAGTTTAGATACAGAAGTTGTTGAGTAAGATGCAAAGCTTTCAAATGGAAGAATGCGTCTGAAATACTTACGGAAAGAAAACACCAGACACCGTCCAGGAATTCGGGGTGTGTGGTCTTTGCTGATACAAAGTATTCCACAAGGTTTTAAGACCTATAAACTAGTCACCTGGGTTGGTCAAAGTTTAACTCGACTGAAATATTTTAGGCTTAAGTAACCATTTAAGAATGTCGAGTTTCCAGAACAGATTGAGGAGCTTTCTCATTTCCAGTTATTGGAAACCTACAAAAATAATGTACAAAGACTTCCTAAACATGTTTCAAAATCAAGGAAAATATAAACAGTGTTTGTTTGTTAAGTGGTGGGGATTATCAGTAACTTCTTATCTTTCTTCTATTCTTTTCCACTTCTTTAATGAGCAGGTATTGCTTTTATAGTGACAATAAGTAAGCAGAAAAAAAAAGTTTCATGTTTCCTCAGAGGTAGCTCCTTGAGAGGAAAAGCACAAAAGCCAAAACAAACTGAAGAAGTAAATTGACAGCTACCTCGCATCTTTCATTTCAATGTCAGTAAAACTGCAATGATGAAAAATGAGATGGCTGCTTACCTAACTACACTACAGGTCCCCAAAGAGCAAGTGTGAGAGGGGGTCCCATGTTCATCAGCTGTTGTAACACGAGCAGCAATCTCTTCTAAGAACTTAAATCACTCATTTCGGTAAAAGCCAGCCAAGAAGAAGAAAGTGTACTGTAGCAAAGATGAAGGAAGTATTTTTAATTAAGCTGATTGACACCACTTCCTCAGGGTGGCTTTATTTGAAAAATGGGAGAACAGCAGAGAAAGGGGTGTTGCATTAGGAACAGTATCATGTGAAAAAGTTATGTATCTTTCAAATTTAGCCAATCATTGTTTAACTTCCTTTTTTTTTTTTTTTTTTTCAGTGTTGCCTGTTTGTTTCTGGGAGGTCTTAAGAAAATATAGAAGCTTTGTCAGATGCTAAAGAGGAAGTCCAGAATTGTAATGAGATGGCATAGCCCAATCCTTAGCTCTCAACACATAGAGCTTGTTTTTGAAGAAACATACGCATTGTCCAACTTGTTTCATGAAAGCTGTAGGGTGAAAATCATGTATTTCTGTCACTGAATTGTCTTTAATTCAACAGCACTTAGGTGAGGACTCTTCAGCTCTCAGTTCCCCAGTGTCAGAGGGAGTCCTGAGCCATTTTGACACTTCGTCCCTGCAACTTAAGGGTTGGTCTCCTGAACTCCTATGTCTGTGACTACATCTGTTCTCCTTGCCTCTCTGCTTTGTGTGCTGATGCGTTATCTATTCTCAACTCTCACCTGCCATCCTTACGTGCACAGAGTAGTATAGATCATTTTAACTTTGAGTAATTACTAGAAGATATATCCTTGCAACCGAAGATTGGCATCAGGAGAGGCCAGGACTGTTTTTTACAGACTGTGTTAAAAATAATATATGGACCCCAAAATAGTGATTAAATATATCAATTGTTTCCTGTGAATATCCTTCCAGAGAGATTCCAGTAGTTAACAATGACCAGATAAATATGTTTTTCAATAAAGACATAATTTAGATTACTCTGAAAAACTAGAAAAGTGGTACCATAGCACTTTTATATAAACATCTTAAACTTGGAAAAACTTAAATTTTAAGGGGTGAAAATGACAAATATAGAGTAACTTCATTTTTTCTTACATCTTGTTTAAGATTTGTCTATTATTCAAGACTAACGTAACAAGATTTTCCCCATAATTTAATGATTAAGTGTCATTTTATACAAGCTGCAAAGTCCTCCGTAGGATCAGAGATGTTCCTCTCCGCTGGGCGCTGAGTTAGTGCTGGGTACCTCAACCGCATCTCCCCGCCGCCCCTCTTCCATTACGTTGATGGTGTGTCCTGTCCTTACTCCTCCAAGGCCAGCTGTGTACACAGAGTGTCTTTACCTTCAGTTAAACAGAGGATAAACTCACTCAGACTAGAGTGGTTGTGACCATCCCCTCTCCCAAGTGCATTAACATTTTAAACAGAAGATACAAACGAAAAACAAATGAACGTTATGCACAGAAGGAGGAGGCTCCTCCCACACCCCCAGAAGTGTCAACAAACACTTAGCCAGTTTCTTCTGTTCCTTGAACAATCACATATACATTTTCCGAATCAAAACATAATTAACAATCTAACAAATAAGTTTTTTCAGATTAGTAATTTTACATAGATAAGAAAATTTTCACACAGTTACAAAATTTAAATTACATGTACTATGCATTCAGTAACTTTCCTCCACCAAATGGAGTAAGCTCATTGGAAATCATGGAAAACATAAAACTCCTAGTGGCCACACGGACCAGTAAAACAGTATGGTTAAGAAAAGGGATGGGAGAGATCATCATCATTAGCAAAAACATTCTTCTGCCTTTATTGCCCTGCAGTAAAACTATCCATTCTCCCTGGTTTCACCACAAATTTCAATCCCCTCCTCCATGACCAATCCCACCAGTCTTTTCTTTCATAAGTGCTAATATTTTTTTAAAAAATTTAATAAAAGCATATATCTACAAGGTATTGCAAATCTTATTCGATTTTTATTTATTGAATAAATAAAAGCAGGATATTGAAAATTTACATATATTTGTATGCATGCTTTTAGTTGACACTTGGCGTCCACATTCTCGAAGCATTTAGCATGTCAGTTATAGGAATGAGTGAGAAATGTTAAAAAGAAAAAAGAAAGGGAGGAAGGAAGAAATTCACTGCCCCCCACCCAAACAAGTAAGAAGAGAGAGAGGTTAACCCCTACAGGGAACGCCAGTTAATAAATTTCAGTAAGTTAAACTACCAATGTATTTCATAAAAGCTACTGATATGATTTAGTTCATTTCTACTCATCGGGAAGTAGTTTGAATCTATCAATTTGAAACAAAATTACCTAGAGTGTCCAGGACAACTTTTGTAGGTTCAGGCTGCTTTATACTTTTTATAGTCATTATTTCATTTAGTATGGAAAAAAGAAGAGAAATGTATGTGTGTGTGTGTGTGTGTGTATATATATATATAGTTTTACATTTTTATACACATGCTCACACATAGAAAGACAGAGAGACAGACAGACAGAGAGAGAGTTGTAGGGTTCTTATCTTGATTTACAGATAGTAGTATCAGTATCATTCTTTATTTCAAGAAAGACCATTCTCTCATGTTATGACATCAGTTAAATATTGTGTAATTATTTTAATTTTATTTATTTATGGCTGTGTTGGGTCTTCGTTTCTGTGCAAGGGCTTTCTCTAGTTGCGGCAAGTGGGGCCACTCTTCATCGCAGTGCGCGGGCCTCTCACTATCGCGGCCCCTCCTGTTGTGGAGCACAAGCTCCAGACGCACAGGCTCAGCAATTGTGGCTCACGGGCCCAGCTGCTCCGCGGCATGTGGGATCTTCCCAGACCAGGGCTCGAACCCATGTCCCCTGCATTGGCAGGCAGATTCTCAACCACTGCGCCACCAGGGAAGCCCCTGTGTAATTATTTTTTCAGTGGGTTTGACACATCTGATAATTATTGATCTCCTTCCAAAAATCTTAACCTCAAGAGCAAACCAAGCTGCAGAGGCAATGATCCAATTTCAGAGTCTCCTATGAGTCTGACTCCTATCTAGTTATTTCTAGACTAAATCACAGCAGTTGACCCCAGGCAAAACTGTAAGGTTTTTGCCTTTCAGTCTCTATTGATGTTTTCAAA
The DNA here is from genome assembly GCF_028023285.1 of Balaenoptera ricei. Classification (NCBI taxonomy): domain Eukaryota; kingdom Metazoa; phylum Chordata; class Mammalia; order Artiodactyla; family Balaenopteridae; genus Balaenoptera; species Balaenoptera ricei. The sequence goes on from NC_082640.1 coordinate 27,232,160, forward strand.
GGCAGGTTAGCAGAGAGAAAAACAGGCTTAATGATCATATACAATGTTGGACACATTGTCTCAAATATAGTTCTATTTCAGGAGTTAGAAGTTCCTACTAATTTCCAATGAACAATAACATCCAGTAATCCAACATTTTGTAAACCAGAAATCACAGTAATTGGTTATTTGGCGTATTTAAGATAATCCCCCAAATCCCAGCAATTTGACATCCATGGCTAGCACAGTAGCAGAGTGGGGTTATTCTAATGAGTATTTTGTTTAGCCAGATATGTCACAAGAAATGAAAGAGAAAGAAGAAAAAGAAAAGAAACACTATTCTTCTTTTGATTTTTCAACCATTAAAAAATGTAAAAATCCTTCTTCGATCACAGTGACACAAAAGCAGGCAGCAGGCTGGGATTACCCCAAGGGTAACAGTTTTGGACCCTGAGTTCCAGCAAGGAGGCTTTAAAGGCAGGGACTGTGGTCTTGGCAGTATCCGTCGTGATGCTCAGGGTACCTGGAGCAGAGGTACAGTGGTACTCCACAGTTGTTCACTGAAAGGGCCCATAAATTGAGTGGTTGCCATGAGAAATATTGCTGATTTCTGAAAAATAAATTTGAGGACTGTTGCCCCATAAAACGTGTTCTATCCAGGACCAAGGTTTAGGCTCGACCTCTTTAATCATAGATATCGGGAAGTGACGCTTCGCTTTCCACTGCTGAGTCTCCTCTGCTCCTAATCATGTTGGCACAGTCTGGAACTCTGCTCCCTACAGAGAGGAACTGGCAGAGTGGAGGAGGAGATCCGGAGCTTTTGGTCATTGTCCTGGCCGCTCAGGCACAAATCCAGGGGACTGACCCCGTGGCAATCTGATCTGGTGCAAAAACAAATGATGACCTGAGGTCCGTTGTGCTGTTATCAGACTTACAAAGGGGAGCGGATACCTAAAAGGAGCCCTCAGTGAAGCACTGTCCCCAGCTGCACGGCCCCTGAGACAGTTCATGATGCCCCGGCCAATGAGGAACTAGAGTACATGGCTGGTCATCCAGAGGGTCCACTCCGGACTCCACTCAGGAGGGCGCAGGATTCCAGGGCAACGTTAATCTCACTGTTAGACTAGCTGGAACATATAACAGAGCTATCTCTGCATTATTATTCACTTCAAGATACTCAAAGATTCCCGGCCATGTGCCAGGCATTGAGGTATGATTGACATGTAACATTGTATTAGTTACCGGTGTACAATATAATGACTCCATATTTGTATATATTGTGAAATGATGACCACAATAAGTCTATTTAACATCTATCACCACACATAGTTACAAAAAATTTTTCTTATGATGAGAACTTTAAGATCTACTCTCTTAGCAACTTTCAAATATACAATACAGAATTATTAACTACTGTCACCATGCTGTACCTTCCATCCCCAGGACTTATTTATTTATAACTGGAAGTTTGATGTTTGTGCCTTTGACCACCCACTCATTTTGCTCACCCCCAACTCTCCACCTCTGACAACCACCAATCTGTTCTCTGTATCTATGAGTTCAGCTTTATTTTTTTTTTGAGTCCACGTATAAGTGACATCATAAGGTATTTGTCTTTGTCTGATTTATTTCACTTAGCATAATGCCCTCAAGATCCATTCATGTTGTTGCAAATGGCAAGATTTCCTTCTTTTTTATGGCTGAATGATATTCCATTATATTAATATTTTATATATATATATATATATATATATATATATATATATATATACACACACACACACACATATATACCATGTTTTCTTCATCCATTCATCTGTTGACGGACACTTAGGTTAAGTTTCCATATTTTAGTTATTGTAAATAATGCTGCAATGAACATGGGGGTGCAGATATCTTTTCAAATTAATGTTTTCCTCTTCTTTGTATAAATACCAAGAAGTGAAATTGATAGGTCATATGGTAGTTATATTTTTAATTTTTTGAGAAAGCTCCATACTGTTTTCCATAGTGGCTGCACCAATTTACCTTCCCATCAACAGTTTTCGAGGGTTCCCTTTTCTCCACATCTTGCCAACATTTCATATTACTTGTCTTTTTGATGATAACCATTCTGACAGGTGTGAGCTGATATCTCCTTGTGGTTTTGATTTTTCATCCACTCATTTTTTTTTTCGTCAGAAGCAGACCCAGAGGGGGCCTGATCTATAATTATTTTTTCTTCTTTTTCCATTCAAATACTCAATGACCTTCTATTTAAGCATATGTTCTAGTCACTTTCTTAATTTTCATGTGAAAACATCAATTTTGTCTGACATTTTGATTCATATAAAAGTAAATAGAGTTCTTATTTGCAAAAGAGAATTTGGGCATACTGATTATTGCCAGATAAAATAATCATAGTTCTCTGTTGGTTGTTATTAAAAGGCACTGGAAATTCCAGAAGGATATGGGGTCATTTTAATCATCTAGAGATTATGTCATATTCTGGATAAAGAAGATTAGAAAACTACACACTTGGGCAATAACATGTGAATCTATCTTTACTAAGTTACACTTGATATTATTTGTTTGCCTACACTGATGCATGAGAAACAGCCTGTAGTTCATTGACAGCTGAATGGAAAATAAAATGTGGTATATTAATACACCAAAATAGCTTTTGCACAGCAGTGCAAATGAATGGACTACAAAACACTCAGCAATATGGATACATATCAAAAACATAATGTTGAAGAGATAAAGCAATGAATGTGATGTGCGGAAGGTACATGGGAACCACAGTCTCTGACTCATGAGGTCTTCAGATGCTCAGAACCAGAGGAATTCAGAGAAAAAGATAAGGAAACTGAAACACAGCAGGGATAGGTGGTTTGTCCACTATCACAAAAACCGTATGGCTGACAGTGTCTTGGTGCTCCAGCTGGCTGTCAGGCCTGTGTCTCTGAGGTGGGAGAGCCGAGTTCAGGACATTGGTCTACCAGAGACCTCCCGGCTCCAAATAATATCAAATGGCGAAAGCTCTCCCAGAGATCTCCATCTCAACGTTAAGACCCAGCACCACTCAAAAAGCAGCAAGCTACAGTGCTGGACACCCTATGCCAAACAACTAGCAAGACAGGAACACAACCCCACCCATTAGCAGAGAGGCTGCCTAAAATCATAATAAGGTCACAGACATGCCAAAACACACCACCAGACGCGGTCCTACCCACCAGAAAGACAAGATCCAGCCTAATCCACCAGAACATAGGCACCAGTCCCCTCCACCAGGAAGCCTACACAACCCACTGAACCAACCTTAGCCACGGCGGCAGACATGAAAAAACAATGAAAATGACGAACCTGCAGCCTGCAAAAAGGAGACCCCAAACACAGTAAGTTAAGCAAAATGAGAAGACAGAGAAACACACAGCAGATGAAGAAGCAAGTTAAAAACCACCAGGCCAAACAAATGAAGAGGAAATAGGCAGTCTACCTGAAAAAGAATTCAGAGTAATGATAGTAAAGATGATCCAAAATCTTGGAAGTAGAATGGAGAAAATACAAGAAACATTTGACAAGGACCTAGAAGAACTAAAGAGAAAACAAACAATGATGAACAACACAATAAATGCAATTAAAAATTCTCTAGAAGGGATCAATAGCAGAATAACTGAAGCAGAAGAACAGATAAGTGACCTAGAAGATAAAATAGTGGAAATAACTACTGCAGAGCAGAATAAAGAAAAAAGAATGAAAAGAATTGAGGACAGTCTCAGAGACCTCTGGGACAATGTTAAATGCACCAACATTCGAATTATAAGGGTCCCAGAATAAGAAGAGAAAAAGAAAGGGACTGAGAGAATATTTGAAGAGATTATAGTTGAAAACTTCCTTCATATGGGAAAGGAAATAGTCAATCAAGTCCAGGAAGCACAGAGAGTCTCATACAGGATAAATCCAAGGAGAAACACGCCAAGACACACATTGATCAAACTATCAAAAGTTAAATACAAAGAAAAAATATTAAAAGCAGCAAGGGAAAACTAACAAATGACATACAAGGGAATCCCCATAAGGTTAACAGCTGATCTTTCAGCAGAAACTCTGCAAACCAGAAGGAAGTGGCAGGACATATTTAAAGTGATGAAAGGGAAAAACCTACAACCAAGATTACCCAGCAAGGATCTCATTCAGATTCAACGGAGAAATTAAAACCTTTACAGACAAGCAAAAGCTAAGAGAATTCAGCACCACCAAACCAGCTTTACAACAAATGCTAAAGGGACTTCTCTAGGCAGGAAAAACAAGAGAAGGAAAAGACCTACAATAACAAATGCAAAACAATTAAGAAAATGGTAATAGGAACATACATATCGATAACTACCTCAAATGTAAATGGATTAAATGCTCCAACCAAAAGACATAAACTGGCTGAATGGATACGAAAACAAGATCCATATATATGCTGTCTACAGGAGACCCACTTCAGACCCAGGGACACATACAGACAGAAAGTGAGGGGATGGAAAAAGATATTCCATGCAAATGGAAATCAAAAGAAAGCTGGAGTAGCAATTCTCACATCAGACAAAATAGACTTTAAAATAAAGATTATTACAAGAGAAAAAGAAGGACACTGCATAATGATCAAGGGATCAATCCAAGAAGAAGATATAACAATTGTAAATATTTAAGCACCCAGCATAGGAGCACCTCAATACATAAGGCAAACGCTAACAGCCATAAAAGGGGAAATTGACAGTAACACAATCACAGTAGGGGACTTTAACACCCCACTTTCACCAATGGACAGATCATCCAAAATGAAAATAAATAAGGACACACAAGCTTTAAATGACACATTAAACAAGATGGACTTAATTGATATTTACAGGACATTCCATCCAAAAAAAAACAGAGTACACTTTCTTCTCAAGTGCTCACGGAACACTCTCCAGGACAGATCATATCTTGGGTCACAAATCAAGCTTTGGTAAATTTAGGAAAATTGAAATTGTATCAAGTACCTTTTCCAACCACAATGCTATGAGACTAGATATCAATTACAGGAAAAAATCTGTAAAAAATACAAACACATGGAGGCCAAACAATACACTACTAAATAACCAAGAGATCACTGAAGAAATAAGAACGGAAATCAAAAATATCTAGAAACAAATGACAATGAAAACACGACGACCCAAAACCTACGGGATGCAGCAAAAGCAGTTATAAGAGGGAAGTTTATAGCAATACAATCATACCTTAAGAAACAAGAAACATCACAAATAAACAACCTAACCTTACACCTAAAGCAATTAGAGAAAGAAGAAGAAAAAAACCCCAAAGTTAGCAAAAGGAAAGAAATCATAAAGATCAGATCAGAAATAAATGAAAAAGAAATGAAGGAAATAATAGCAAAGATCAATAAAACTAAAAGCTGGGCTTCCCTGGTGGCGCAGTGGTTGAGAATCTGCCTGCTAATGCAGGGGACACGGGTTCGAGCCCTGGTCTGGGAAGATCCCACATGCCACGGAGCAGCTGGGCCCGTGAGCCACAACTACTGAGCCTGCGCGTCTGGAGCCTGTGCCCCGCAACGGGAGGGGCCGCGATAGTGAAAGGCCCGCGCACCACGATGAAGAGCGGTCCCCGCACCGCGATGAAGAGTGGCCCCCACTTGCTGCAACTAGAGAAAGCCCTCGCACAAACCAAAGACCCAGCACAGCCAAAAATAAATAAATAAATAAAAATAAAAAAGTAGCTATAAAAAAAATTAAAAAACAAAAAAACTAAAAGCTGGTTCTTTGAGAAGATAAACAAAATTGATAAACCATTAGCCAGACTCATCAAAAAAAAAGGGAGAAGACTCAAATCAATAGAATTAGAAATGAAAAAGGAGAAGTAACAACTGACACTGCAGAAATACAAAGGATCATGAGAGATTACTACAAGCAACTCTATGCCAATAAAATGGACAACCTGGAAGAAATGGACAAATTCTTAGAAAAGCACAACCTTCTGAGACTGAACCAGGAAGAAAAAGAAAATATAAACAGACCAATCACAAGCACTGAAATTGAGTCTGTGATTAAAAATCTTCCAACAAACAAAAGCCCAGGACCAGATGGCTTCACAGGCAAATTCTATCAAACATTTAGAGAAGAGCTAACACCTATCCTTCTCAAACTCTTCCAAAATATAGCAGAGGGAGGAACACACCCAAATTCATTCTACGAGTCCACCATCACCCTGATACCAAAACCAGACAAAGATGTCACAAAGAAAGAAAACTACAGGCCAATATCACTGATGAACGTAGATGCCAAAATCCTCAACAAAATACTAGCAAACAGAATCCAACAGCACATTAAAAGGATCATACACCATGATCAAGTGGGGTTTATCCCAGGAATGCAAGGATTCTTCAATATATGCAAATCAATCAATGTGATACACCATATTAACAAATTGAAGGAGAAAAACCATATGAGCATCTCAATAGATGCAGAGAAAGCTTTTGACAAAATTCAACACTCATTTATGATAAAAGCCCTCCAGAAAGTAGGCATAGAGGGAACTTACGCAATATAATAAAGACCATATATGACAAACCCACAGCCAACATCATTCTCAGTGGTGAAAAACTGAAAGCATTTCCTCTAGGATCAGGAACAAGACAAGGATGTCCACTCTCACCACTATTATTCAACATAGTTTTGGAAGTTTTAGCCACAGTAATCAGAGCAGAAAAATTAATAAAAGGAATCCAAATTGGAAAAGAAGTAAACCTGTCACTGTTTGCAGATGACATGGTACTATACATGTCATGTATAGAGAATCCTAAAGATGCTACCAGAAAACTACTAGAGCTAATCAATGAATTTGGTAAAGTAGCAGGACACAAAATTAATGCACAGGAATCTCTTGCATTCCTATACACTAATGATGAAAAATCTGAAAGAGAAATTAAGGAAACACTCCCATTTACCACTGCAACAAAAAGAATAAAATACCTAGGAATAAACCTACCTAAGGAGACAAAAGATCTGTATGCAGAAAACTATAAGACACTGATGAAAGAAATTAAAGATGATACAAACAGATGGTGAGATATACCATGTTCTTGGATTGGAAGAATCAACATTGTGAAAATGACTATATTACCCAAAGCAATATACAGATTCAATGCAATCCCTATCAAACTACCAATGGCATTTTTCACAGAACTAGAACAAAAAATTTCACAATCTGTATGGAAACACAAAAGACCTCGAATAGCCAAGGCAATCTTGAGAAAGAAAAATGGAGGTGGAGGAATCAGGCACCTGGACTTCAGACTTTACTACAAAGCTACAGTAATCAAGACAGTATGGTATTGGCACAAACACAGAAATATAGATCAATGGAACAGGATAGAAAGCCCAGAGATAAACCCACATACGTGTGGTCACCTTATTTTTGATAAAGGAGGCAGGAATATACAGTGGAGAAAAGACAGCCTCTTCAGTAAGTGGTGCCGGGAAAACTGGACGGCTACATGTAAAAGAATGAAATTAGAACACTCCCTAACACCATACACAAAAATAAACTCAAACTGGATTGAAGACCTAAATGTAAGGCCAGACACTATAAAACTCTTAGAGGAAAACATAGGCAGAACACTCTATGACATACATCACAGCAAGATCCTTTTTGACCCAGCTCCTAGAGAAATGGAAATAAAAACAAAAATAAACAAATGGGACCTAATGAAACTTAAAAGCTTTTGCACGGCAAGGGAAACCATAAACAAGACTAAAAGACAACCCTCAGAATGGGGGAAACTATTTGCAAATGAAGCAACTGACAAAGGATTAATCTGCAAAATATACAAGCAGCTCAATATCAAAAAAACAAACAACCCAATCCAAAAATGGGCAGGAGACCTAAATAGACATTTCTCCAAAGAAGATATACAGATTGCCAACCAGTACATGAAAGGATGCTCAACATCACTAATCATTAGAGAAATGCAAATCAAATCTGCAGTGATGTATCACCTCACATCAGTAAGAATGGCCATCATCAAAAAATCTACAAACAATAATTGCTGGAGAGGGTGTGGAGAAAAGGGAACCCTCTTGCACTGTTGGTGGGAATGTAAATTGATACAGCCACTATGGAGAACAGTATGGAAGTTCCTTAAAAAACTAAAAATCGAACTACCATATGACCCAGCAATCCCACTACTGGGCATATACCCTGAGAAAACCATAATTCAAAAAGAGTCATGTACCACAATGTTCATTGCAGCTCTATTTACAATAGCCAGGACATGGAAGCAACCTAAGTGTCCATTGACAGATGAATGGATAAAGAAGATGTGGCACATATATACAATGGAATATTACTCAGCCATAAAAAGAAACAAAATTGAGTTATTTGTAGTGAGGTGGATGGACTTAGAGTCTGTCATACAGAGTGAAGTAAGTCAGAAAGAGAAAAACAAATACTGTATGCTAACACATATATATAGAGTCTAAAAAAAATTGGTTCTGAAGAACCTAGGGGCAGGACAGGAATAAAGACGCAGATGTAGAGAATGGACTTGAGGACACAGGGAGGTGGAAGGGTAAGCTGGGACGAAGTGAGAGAGTGGCATGGACATATATACACTACCAAATGTAAAATAGATAGCTAGTGGGAAGCAGCTGCACAGCACAGGGAGATCAGCTTGGTGCTTTGTGACCACCTAGAGGGGTGGGATAGGGAGGGTGGGAGGGAGACATAGGAGGGAGGAGATATGGGGATACATGTATATGTATAGCTGATTCACTTTGTTATAAAGCAGAAACTAACACACTCTTGTAAAGCAATTATACTCGAATAAAGATGTTAAAAATATATAAATAAATAAATAAACTTAGTAAAAAAAATAAAATAAAATATACAGAATTAAAAAAAAGAGAGATAAAGCAATGAGCAGAAGAACACAAATACAACCCATTCCATTTAGATGAAGTTCAGAAACTCACAAAATAAATAACATGTTGTTTACAGATGTGTGTAATAGGAAAATATAAATCAAATCAAGCAAATAATAAGCACAAATTTTTAGCAAGTATAACAGGGCATGCTGTCAGAGCAGGGTAAGATGGTCTCAAAATTATTGGTAATGTTGCCATTTGATGTATAGAGAGATTCTATATTAGTATCTTCATGCCTTTCATATGTCACGTCTATATCTACATATATAAAATTTGTATGTATATTAACTTATTATACTAAACAAAAGGACGGAGGTGGCTTCGTGAAATCTGCTCCCACGTCGACCATGGGGGTATGCTGGGGACACTGCTTTCAGAGAGCTTGTTGGAAATGGTCCTCACAGGTCTTAGAACCAGGAAAAGCTAGAGATCTGACTGAGCAACTGTTTTGTTTTAAACTTCTGAACTCTTGTAATGAAGCTCATTTCTTCTGTGTTCTAATCAAAAGGAAGTTCAGAATCCTACTATGTAAGGTCCATCTCGGTGAACTGATCAGGGTCGCATTCTGTGCCCTGTCCTGCTGACCTAACTCCCCGCACACGTCTGCCTTCTCCCTCCCCCATCTCAGCAATTCTGATGTGTCTGATGCCCTCAAACATTCTGTCTTCTGGAAACAACCTCAGAGGGCTCCCCTTCCCCACTGCTCCTCCCCCTCCCCCTCCCTGTCCTCCTTGTCTTCAAGGGCGAATTGTGTCAGGTTCCTTTAGAAGCTCTAGGCTGACCAGGTGTGGCTGGGGGGTACCACCAGATTCTGCTGATCGCTGTGGGTGTGGCCTCAGCTGAGTTTAACTCAGATGAGATAAGCAATAAGCTTTCAGAGTTTCTCTAATGCCCACTGAACTGCTTTGTTGCTGGCATTTTAATTTTTGCTGTATTTTTCTAAAATACCAGTCTAGTTATGCCGTCTCTTTGTTTTTAATCCTGCAGAGTTCCGCCCCACCATGACCCATCCCCTCCGAGACTTAGCCGGGCCTTTCTCAGTGGATCAACCTCCTGCTACTTTTCCCATCTCATCTTGGGCACCTTCCTTCTTCCTGGCCTCAGAGTTGAGTGCCAGCAGTAAAGCACGCAGTTCTGACCTCGCGGATGCCTCCCCACTGCCCCTGACAGCTCCACTCCCTCCCCTGGACACTCTACCCTGGGGCCTCCCCACCTCAGAGAAGGAAGTTACTCTCAGCCCTGCCCACCCCCAGGCCAGCAAAGCACCCCTATTCTAGTTTCATCGCTCATGTTAACACTTAGTTTACATTTCACCTCCCCAGACAAATCTTATTTTGTATTTCAAATAGCCAGGCCAGTTTAAGCACACACATCCACACTGAAAGAAGAAATGCATTACAATGTCCATATCTGCAGCATTTTAATTCTCTCAGTCCATTAGGGTAAATTCTGCCAAAATTGTAATAATGCAGTTTAAGCACTCTGAATTACTAGAAGCTCAGTGTACTCTTATTAGACTAATGTCACAATTACTTTCTGTCTAATGGATATCATCTGGCCTCTCACTTCTCTGAGCGACCTAAGAGTCAGCATGGGGCATTTGTGGTGCATTCTATTCAGAAAGAATAATTTTCAAAGCAGGGTAAAAGGCAGGAATGGCTCTGCTCCAGAAGGACAGAGGAATCATTCTGGAAGAGAGAGTCGTCCCAGAATTGGGCCCTAAGTTCCGTTTGCCCAGCCTGAGAGAAAGAGTGGATGACTTTGGGAGCTCCTGAAATGATCTGTGTGGTCTGCTGTCTGTGTGCTAGGGGCCCACAGAAAATGCCCACAGAACTGCTGAGGTGTAAGAAATGTCAAGAAACCCCCCCGGCCGTATTAAATGAGTAAGAGTATGTGAAACCACTCACATGAGTTAGAAAGATACCTTCAGTCACAAAATCTTTCACCATTAAAAATGGAAGCAGATGTGTTCCATAATATTTGTTCAAGTGATATGATTTAAATTTAAATTTTTGGATAATTTTGACATGGTGAGTAGTTTTATTATTACTGTCATTATGATTATGATTATGATTATTTGGGAGATGAATAGCCAACACAAATACAAGACTTACTGCATGCCAGGCACTGTTCAAATTGTTTTCAATATATTAACTCACTTTATCCTTGCAAGTACCCTCTGAGATAGGTACCATGTCTTGGATAGATCATCTGAGGCACACAGAGATTAAGTAAAGCCTGGTGAGGCAGGAAAAGAAACTAACTTCTTGGCTTAAGGGTCTTTGCCTTCTCTATGGAAGGGCAGCCCTCAGGCAACAGTAGAAATAGTTGAGACTGGCAGCTTATTCCTGCCTTTAATTCCATGCGGCTAAAGCGGGATTGATGATCTGTCAATCACCTGGTGAATCTGGTCTGATTTGTGCCTGTGTGTCTGTACATGCATTATTTTGTTGGGGGAGGAAAAAATACCAAATTATTTATATTGACCATTAAAAAATACAAACAATAACAACAAATGACTCAGCTGTAGCCCTTTTACATTGTTAGAATTGAACTAAAATTTCTGCAGGCTCTGGGAAAATGGTCCTAGCCATGTACAGCCAGCCAGATTCTGTTCCAGAGATAAACGAACCTCCATAAGTATGTATGTAGGAAAACATTCGAACCAGAGTTTAATTTCCACGGAAGTGTAAATAATGTGGAAAGGCTACATCACGAAGGCCTTACTTGGTTCTGGTAACATTGAGAAGTTCTTTGAGAGGGGCATTCTATAATCTATAAACTATTACTCCCAGTTGTAACTGATAAACTATTATTCCCAATTGTGAGAACATAGGAAAACTTGACAACTTGAGTGGCTCCAATTTTCAATTTCATACAGTTGGATGAAATCCAGAAAATATAGAAATATTATTTTTCCTAAAGCTGAGATGGAAGACATTCCTACATAGACACAGTGAAAACACAATAAAAATATGGGATAATTTCAGTGTTAATCTATTCCTAGATATGAATGCTTTACAATAAAATATAACTATGGGTACAAATAGATCAATATAACTTTAGATGCCTTAAAATATAGATATGAGTTTACTTTTTTTCAGTCTTTTTTCTGTCATTGTATTTTTATAATTTTGTATTGAAGTATAGTTGATGTACAATATTATATAAGTTACAGGTGTACAATACAGTGATCACAAATTTTAAAGACTATACTCCATTTGTAGTTATTATAAAATATTTGCTAGATTCCCTGTGCTATACAATATATACTTGTAGCTAATTTTATATATAATAGTTTGTACCTTTTAATCACCTGCCCCTATATTGATATGAGTTTTCTACAGAGTGTCTGGGTATAGTGGAAACACAAAACAAAAATGAATGCCATGCTATAGTCCACGTAAATGGGTAAGAAAAAGTTAATGTCATATTATAATCTACATACATTGATGAGCTTATTGCTGAGGTAGATGTAAAAGTCTGTAAGTCACATACCTTTTAAGGACCTAGTGGGGTCGCCATATGCACTAAACCCATTAGGATGCTTAAGAAACAATAGTAGTAACTCCTACATCAGTAACTTGCCCCAGTGGCTGCCCAGTCGCCGTTCTGTTGTAATCAACATCACCAATTCTTTTTTTTTTTTTTTTAATTTATTTATTTATTTATTTATGGCTGTGTTGGGTCTTCGTTTCTGTGCGAGGGCTTTCTCTAGTTGTGGCAAGCGGGGGCCACTCTTCATCGCGGTGCGCGGGCCTCTCACTATCACGGCCTCTCTTGTTGCAGAGCACAGGCTCCAGACGCGCAGGCTCAGCAATTGTGGCTCACGGGCCTAGTTGCTCCGCGGCATGTGGGATCTTCCCAGACCAGGGCTCGAACCCGTGTCCCCTGCATTGGCAGGCAGATTCTCAACCACTGCGCCACCAGGGAAGCCCCACCAATTCTTTTAAGAGGTATGAAGCAGTAACAGTAAAACTGAGCCCGACTGCAGGAAGGCAGGTCCTACAAAGACAGCAGTGAGGCTCTGAGTGGATCTACTGCAAACAGCTTACCTCTGCCCTGTTGTCTTCAGCCCATTTGCTGAGGGCAGCCGTCTACAAAACCGGTTCCTGCTGCGAAGGGTCCATATAACTTCAGCCTGCCTTTGACAAGCATCTAACGAATAAGTGACTCGCTTCACTGGAATTAAAAACTATGATTCAGGACTTCCCTGGTGGCGCAGTGGTTAAGAATCCACCTGCCAATGCAGGGGACACGGATTCGAGCCCTGGTCCGGGAAGATCCCACATGCCTCGGAGCAACTAAGCCCGTGCGCCACAACTACTGAGCCTGTGCTTTAGAGGCTGCGAGCCACAACTACTGAGCCCACGTGCCACAACTACTGAAGCCCATGCACCTAGAGCCCGTGCTCCGCAACAAGAGAAGCCACCGCAATGAAAAGCCTGCGCACCACAAAGAAGAGTAGCTCCCGCTCGCCGCAACTAGAGAAAGCCGGCGTGCAGCAACAAAGACCCCATGCAGACAAAAATAAAATAAATAAATTGATTAAAAAAAAACAAAAACAAAAAACTATGATTCAATAACTAAACAATCTCCAAAAAATGATTTGAAAAGTCAAAAAGCAGCTTGGTTAAAAAAAAACTCCACAAGGACCTCCTGTATAGCACAGGGAACTCTGCTCAATATTCTGTAATAACCTAAATAGGAAAAGAATTTGAAAAAGAATAGATACATGTATAGGTATAACTGAATCACTTTGCTGTACACCTGAAACTAACACGACATTGTAAATGAACTACAGTCCAATTTAAAATAAAAATTAAAAAAAAAAAAACTCCATATATTGTACGTACTGGAGGAAGGGGGTGGGAATTTAAACTTTAAACTTGGTTCTCCTCAGAGCTTAAAGGGTCACAACTCAGTCAATGTTATTTTCAAATCCCTCAGAGAAAATAACCTGACAAATAGCTTAATAGTACTCAGTAGGTGAGTGTATTTAGAGGGCTATAAACGTGTATTAATGGAGTTAATAAAAGTATGCATTTATTAAGAGATTTAATGAATAATCGGAAACTTAATTATTAATTTGAACAAATTTTTAAATTCACTTTTACTGATGTATCTCATATTAGAAAAACTAACAGATTCAATTACGCATGTACACATTTTCATATGATAAAATTTTATTAAGTAGATAAAACATTCACAAAAGGAAAATCCATAAGAAGCGTAATGTCATGGGCAACTTTCAACTAAAAATCATAGATATTTAAGACAGGTTCAACTCATTAAAGTTTCATTCATTAGAATAAAAAATAATGCATTTAACTGTAAGTGCTGTAATTAATTCAACAAACTCAGTACAGAATTAGAGCAATTTTTACTGTTCTGGTCACATATTGCTGAAAACTTTTGACAAAATTTACCAATTGTTTTGTCATTCTATGCCTCAGTCAGGTCCTCTTAAACTTTTGGTCTTCATTCTCTTCAAAGACCATCAATTCTGATTCTTTTCAATAGGTCAAATTTAATCTCACAGCAGGAAGGTTTTTCAAGGGTCCACGTGGAAAAGCACTGTGTGGAACACACACTTCGATGAAACAAAGATGAATAAACCCAATCACTTCCCTCCAAGAGACTGCAATCTAGTCTGCAGAAATCAATAGTTCTAACGTAAAGTAGATTTGATGATTGTCCCTACGGGGATCTCACTCTTTGGCTAATGTATACCTTTATTTCTAAACAAATATTTTTGGACCTCGTCAAGGAATGATAAAATCTGACTTTAGAAATTGTCTTTATAGTGATGAGAACTTGTTCAACATCTATTAAATGAATATTGTAGAGCCTGTAGCTAAGCCAGACGTTGTCCTTGGTACACAGATATGATGGGAACAAACTTGGTCCTTCCACGTGGGGTTGAGAGTATGATGGAATTGAAAGATGAGGGAACGGAACCAACATCACAACACTTCTCTGCCCCAAACCAAAAAACAATAGCCCAGCTTTCTGCTTGGGATCTCATGTGTGTATTTCACACAGAAGGGATCCGGTGCTGCAGAGGAGTGGTAAGTGGAATTCAAAAACATGTACCTTCAGCCATTCTCAAAACCTCCCTCCACTGTGTTCCCACAGCACGAAGGTCCCCTGCCAACCTCAAGTGTTCCTAGTTCACTTCAATGACTATCTGAAAACTATCTTCCTGTCTCCAAAACCAAGGGATCCATCTAGCCCGGGTCCTCTCTCACCACACTAAAGCAGAGGCATGCCTTCAGACAAGACATTTATTTTCTTTGGATTGAGGATGCTTTAGCACTTAGCTCCTTCAATTAAAGTGATGATTTACTAATACAACGGTATCAATAAACAGAAGCAGCTAAGAGTGAGCCCATATTAATCACATGGATTATCTCCTTTTGTCTTCACAATAACCCTGGGAGGGAGTTAACCCTATCCTCCTCATTTTAAGTTGGAAACTGGAGTTTGGATGGATTAAATCATGAGCCCTTGATTGCACTACTGCTACACGACAGAAATACCACCTCTGCCAGGGCAGCCTGTTTCCAGATCTCAGGATCTTGGCGTTATTCTCAATTAGATGCTGCAGCTAAAACCCTGGAAGGGTACGTGACACACAGAAGTGCTCAGGAAAGTCCTCTGATCCCACCCTCTTTGCACGAGGGGTGGCTGGGTATCATTCGGGACAAATTTGAGCCAGGGCAGGGGTATCTGAGGGACACCCCACCCCACCTTGGCCCCTGTCCCTGGCAGGCTGTGCTCACCCCACAGAAGGCAGGCATCTGCCCTATAGGGATATGAGAGCACGAAGGGTGGAGTTTCTCCCACAGGCCTTTCCATGGTCAGCTCTCCAGGACGGTCCTCTCTGTCAGGACAGGGCGTGAATATCTTCCTAATTGTCCCACTCACCTCTGCTCCTCTGTCTACAAGCCTTTCTGCTTTAGCCTCTATAGAGATTCACCTTCTCTCTTCCTCAGGCAGCCAGCCACTAACTTCAGAAAAAAAAAAATCTTTTTTTCCATCATACGATGCTTTATACTTTGATAAGCGGCTTTTTAAAAAAACGTAAACTAGACCCTAGGCTCTACAATAGTTGTTGGTGTCTAGAGAAGAAAGATCCCAGCAGAAAGAGTTTTACATTTTAGTGATGGACAGCAACCTATGACCTGTCCTTAAGCTGCATTCTCATCCACTTGGCCACTGGTAAAATAATTTCCGTCTCTTTCGTTTCATGAGATATGAATATTTAATCGAGTAAAAGCATTGAACAAGAAGGCACGATACTTGGGGTTTTGTCTTCATCCTGAAGACTTTGTCTAACCATAGGACACTACAATCTAAGCGTCCCCATCCTTCATTCATGAAATGGGAGTCAGAATACATTAACACCATCACAAAGTGATGGTGTGGGAAATGATTACTTTATGTGAAAGTTATGAAAATGTAAACACTATCACCACACTGTTACACATAAAGGTCTTCCTTCCCTTAGTTTCTGAGGAAATTGGCTGTATGGTCATTTTATTTTAATTAAAAATTCGTTCCCCAGACTTGTGGTTGCCAAGGGGGAGGGGGTTGGGGGAGGGACGGAGTGGAGGTTGTGGTTAGCAGATGTAGGCTATTACATAGAGAATGGATAAACAAACAACAGGTCCTAGCACAGAGAACTATATTCAATATCCTGTGATAAACCAGAATGGAAAAGAATATGAAAAAAGAATGTATGTATATGTATAACTGAATCATTTTGCTGTACAGCAGAAATTAATACAACATTGTAAATCAACTATACTTCAATAAAAAAAAAAAGAAAGAAAAATTAAAAAGTCTGGAAAGGGGAAAAAAAATTCATTCCCTTGTCCCCATTGCCTTAGCAGTTACTAAGCAAGTCCGCAGTAAGCTGAGGGTCTGGTGATAAGCGTCTGGGTTCTGTAGCCTGTGTGACTCTCCAGACGCACACCAGAAACCTGAGGCTGTCCCAATCACAATTCAGGTGAAATTGCAGATAAGAGCAAACAGGAGCCGTAATTTTTCATGTTTGGAATTCCTTCTGCAGGTACATTAATTCAGGGCAGTATCATTAGGCCCCAATAAGAGCAAATTGCACTTCCTGACATGGAAGCGTGCAGACCTCAGTCACAAGAATGATAGGATTGCCGGTGTCCCTATTATTTCATGAATCCAAAGAAATGGCTCTTTTGTAGCCAAAGTAATTCTCCATATAAAAACCGTACATTCAAGGCATTTCGTTAATGTAATGCTCAGTGCTATTCAGAAAAGTTTGAGGTTTCACTAGAAAAGGAGGAATTCTCTTCTTTCCACCATCCAGATCTGATGCCTTAATCACAGCCTCTTGTTTTCCATGTGTGTCCATGTTAGAGCTAAATCATGTTGGTGTAGACATAATAGAAGTATAATTGATTTAACTTCCCCAAAGAATGCTGATCTCAAACAGAATGATCACTTTTGCAGTATAGAGCTGATCTTTCCAAATAAATGGAAGAAAATAAAGCTGTCCTCTCCTGTCACCAAAGCCCAGGAATAGCATTAAAATCAGCTCAGATTCCAGGTACAGAATACTATGAATACCCAATCTTCAAACTCTTATTTAGAATGCAAATAAAACCTCAATGGATACAATTTTAAATAGGAATTGCTTATATGTTTTGTTTGCATTTTATGGAAAAAAATTTTCCTTTTGTGGGGAGAGAGTTATTTCTATTGCACAAGTTCGAATACACCTGTCTTTTTGAAAACAGATTAAAATCTAATCTCCCCAGTGAAAAAATTGATGACCTGATTTGCACATTCTGCCATCTTTATGTTTGACTCACAAACTGTTACCATTCTCTTTCTTTGAATTCTGCCGCTGGAGTCTTCTGAGCTCCATCCAAAGTATGGAATTCCTAATGAATGTGCTGTTTACTTTCCGAGTGTGTTGGGACCTGTTTTCTGGAATCCTCTGTTAGTTGGCTTAGGTGTTTATTTGAATCAATGAAAGAAAACCAAATAATTGGCATATTAGTATTTTTCAAAACAGCTGAAATTAGAATCCTGATCTAGACAGTGGGGATTTATGGATCCTGTTTGGACAGCCTGTCTGGATGCCTTCATACAATTGGTTTAAGAAAAAAAAAAACAAAAAACATTTGCCTCTTTTATCACATAAGTTTCAGCATTTTCTGAAGCCCTATTCTGCCCTGGCATTCATTGTATTGAACGGTTACTGTGTTTTAGGCTTTGTGATAGAATATTCCATGTGTTGTTTCTAACACTGGATTATATCCACGTTTTACTTAAAGGAAACAGGCTTAGAGAAGTTATGTGTCACACCGAAGGTCACCCAGCATCTGAGGGGCTGCAGACCCAGGACTCAAACCACGTCTCAGTTCAAAGCCCTCATATATGACATCATATCATTTCCTGTCATTTCCATGGGAGCTAATTCCAGGGGGTATTAGGAGATGCTTTTTTTTAAGTATCTATGATCAAGTAAACCTGAGAAACACTAACTACAACAACGCTTAGCAGACTTTTTCAATAGGAGGAATTCTTAAGCCCTCAAATCTGTTGAACCCTATTGCAAATTTCCAGGGAGGGACACAGGATGGAGTTTCCCAAACGTTTTTCCCCCGACAGAAGGGGTTAACTTTGAGCTCCAGGAGGACCTTCTTTGTGGAGACACAACGCCCTTGAAAGCTGGCCCCTAAATAGCACTGCAAGACGGTCACCACCTCACAGCCAAACCCCCGAGACTTGATTAATTTGACACCCGTTAATTCATGAATTTATTCACTTGGCTTTCAAACTTTCACTGGAAGGGGTCTGTTGAGTCTGGCCTGGTTTAAACTCTGGAGACCAGAGCTAGGAGACCAGGTCTCAGCCCCAAGTGGCAAGTCCAATGTTGTGGTGAGCTGGGGTTCTATGGGGGCAGCAGGTGGGATTAGGGGGCCCCCATCCCGAAACACACAGGGAGCACTGAGGAGGGAGACTGAGACCCTGCTAGGAGCAGAGAGCAGAGACCATGGGCACGGCAAAGCAGACCTTCCAGAAACTTCCACCTGGACATTGACCATGCGAAAGGCCACACGGGAAGCAGCCTGATTTTCTTTGCTTTGTCTTTTAAAGAGAGCCTGTAGTTTGTGTGCTCAGCCAAAAGCACTGGAATTAAACTGCTTTCTCCGGATGACATGTGAGGAGATGTGACATGAGTCTGCTGGGTCCTGAGGCCACCGTGGCCCCCTTCCTACATACACTTACCCTCTCCAGGCTTCTAGTAAATACGAGATCTGCCCCTTTAAAAACCTATATAAATTTACTCTTGGATTTTATGTAGAAACTAAAGAAACGGAAATAACCTTCGATGCCAGGTTTTGCAAACGTAAACTCTTCTTGATGGTACCATCTTGTTTCTTGACAACAGTCTTCAGGCTTGGATCATGTCTCTGAAGGGCTTATGGGGCTAACACTGAAGTCCTTCCATCTTTCCTCATTTCAGTTTCTATTCTGATTGTGATTTAAAAGGAATGGAAAACTAGTACATAAAAAGTACATGTCATTAAACCCAAGGCCAAAGGACTCAGTAGTAATAAAAGAAATAAATGGAGGACGGTGTGGGAAGCGTCCTGACGTCAGAGCCCTGTGAGGAGTGTCTGTCCTGTAACATTTTGCTGCAGCATAAACAGTGTCACCTCCAGCTGTGCCTATTAATTGTTTTAGAAGTTATTTCAAAATAGGTTTTTGTGAATGTTCACGAATTCATTCTTTAGTCAAAGTTGTAGGTCTTTATGCCATTGGAAGATCTGTGTCCGTAGCTCCTGAGTGGGCCCACTTCACGTGTTCGTGTGCAGAGCAGTCACCTGAGGGGTCAGAGAGCTGAGTGTCCAGCAGCAGCGTGTGTTTGTTTGCTGGGAACACACCAGTGCTCAAGCAGCACATTGCATGACATCACTCCCGCCTGCACCTCCTCCCCTGCCACCCATGTGCGCACACACACACACACACACACACACTTGCACACAGACATGTAGACACATACACATAGATAGACGTATACACACAGAGACACACACACATGCACACACAGATACCTATACATATGTGCATAGACACACATATGCACACATATACACTCACATGCAGACACACACATGCATGCACACACATGCACACACAGAAGGAGATGCATACATGTGGGCACACACATGCACACAGACACACGAATATACATTACACACATATACACATACACACACACATATACTCACATGCACACACAGATACGTATACATATAGGCACATGTATACACACATGCACACACACACATAGACACATGCACACACAGACATGCAGATTTTTTTTCTGGGTGGGGGCAGAGGAAGTAGCCTCACCTGTCTTCTGTGTCCACTGCAACACTCCAGCCAAAGCCTATCCGGGCCCTCGTGCAGATGGGATGACCACCAGCCAAGGTCCCCGTGGCCAGCGTGTTGGAATAGCAGCGAGACATCCCTGGGCAAGAACAAGGAGCAGGGCATCAGGCATCAGATAAAGGTGCTCGCCAGCCCGGCCCCCTGAGGGCTCCTCTCACTGGGACTCATGGAAATCTGCCCCGGATTCTATGGGAGTCTGTCTGGGGTAAAAAAGCAAAGGCAAGTGAATTAGGAGGCTGTGACCTGACGCCTGACTGGGGCCACCCACACCCGGCTGGAGCTCTCCTCCCACCGGGAGAGAAGGCTGCGTCCCCCAGGGGGACACCGAGCTCCTCGTTTGCAAGAGGGGGGACAGTAGCTCCTGCCCACACCGCTTCCCAGGCCGGCGCCCCCGGTGCCCCATGGAAAGTGTCCAGTGAACCCGGCTTCTCCGGTTCAGTCCCTGGCCGCCCCCCGCCAGCCTGCTCCCTTTGCCACCTCTCCTGTGACACCGTTTCTGTCCCATTGCTCTCCATCCACCGAGCCGGGATTGAGTGTATGTGTGCATGTTGGGGCGCGCAGGGGGCGGAGAGGGAGGCAACTCCCACCCAGCTTTGTTTTCCTAAGAAAAGACACTTCTTCTTTAAGAGGGAGAGGCGCGCACTTGCTCCTCCTGCAGACACGTCAGACCACGGCCAGTGTGAAAACAGCCTGCCTGTAAATGTCCTGCATTAGGCACGTGCTGCTGAGGGAGCCCCCTTTCTCCTCTTCCCTGTTATCATCCTCAAAATCGCAGCCAGTTCCAAGCATTTTTTCCTTTATTTTTCAGGATCCTGTTAGGGCAAGGGCTGCCGTTCTGGGCCCCGTGGGGTTTTGCCTGATTTTCCAAAAGATCTGTGATACCGGAGGCTCCAGGGCAGGCTGATGTTTGGCTACAGTTTGGGACCTCAGCCCCCTCTGAAACTCCCTACTCATTTACAAGGCCATCTACATCAATCTATGTACTTCAGATGTCATTGACTCAGTGTAATTTTCCTATCATTCAATTATTCTGTCCTATGCTTTTAAGTGCTTTAAGTGCCGCCGCTCCCAAATCAAGCGTACTCTTCTCCTTGGAGGCACAGTGGAAGCAAGGGCAGTTTCTTCATCCCATTCCAGAAGGCTGTTCCAGTTTACAGGTTTCCTCTGATATCCACTGTGCATGATTCACTTTATTGAAAGTAAACTGAGTTGTCCTCATGTAGCCTGAGGTTAAAAGTCTGCTGAAGTTCCAGTCGCTCGGGCTAAATTCCAAGGTTTTTCATCAGCTCGTTCCTTATGCTCTGCAATCTTATCTCTCCTCCAAGTAACCGGTTTCTTATTTTTAGAGCAGAGGTTTCCCTGTTACCTTCGGCCCTGGGGCTCCGGACACACCATTCCAGCCTCGGGCAGAACCTCTGCGGGCCCTTTCCCATCAACCCTAAATAAAGGTGTACTTACAGTCAGATTTCCCTTCTCCAGTTATGATTGATCGCTTGGGGTTCCAACGCCAACGTGGTAATAGCATGCAGCTATAATGACATACGATAATGCAGTGTATTTACGATATTTTATAGCAAATCCATATATCTATGTTGCAGATGGATGTCATTCACCTAATATTTTTTCTCAACTAAAGCTTTTTTCCTTAAAGAAGACTCACCCTCCATGTCTACCAGACTGCTGTCATCCAGACGAAAGGCTCAACTTGGACCTAAACAAAACAAAAATCATAAACAAAAATGACTGCATTTTTAGCCAAAATGTCTTCCAAGAGATTGAGTTATCTAGTGAAAACAGGCTTGTGGGCAGGGCATGAGAATGGCAGAGCTGTATTTCAGGCCCTTCTGGAGATTTTTTCACCTTAGCTGAGGAGTTAGGGTTTTTTTTGGTAGTGGTGTTCAGAATTGTTGTAAAATTGATGGAAAAAATCTAAATATACTAGATGATTACTCTGGATATTGTTCTTATATAGAATATTTAAATATACAAACTCAGACTTGGATCCTTGGAACGCTAGACAGATTTATAAATTCATTGCAAACCACCATATGAGATAATAATATTAAGCATATATTTCAAAAAGTTCCTTTCCTAACAACCTAAAGTGAAAAGGAAACTGCCTTTTCTTCTGATACTGCGTAGTAACAAGTAGAATATATGGTTTAAAAATATTTGTACTCTGTGCCACTCAGAGAAGAATTAGCATACAGACTATATCTAACCCCCAAATCTGCATTTCACTAGCCAAGAGTCCCAAGGAAGTCACTAAATTTCACCAAGTTCTGGATCTTCTTCTGTCTTATAGAGACGTTGATATCTCTTCAAGGTCCACACTGGTCTTGGGAATGTCAGTGAGATAAAGGGCTTGAAAGCACAATGTTAGAATACATTTATAAAGGGCATGATAAATGTATTCTCACATTTCACATTCATTCCCACAAACCTTCATGCCATACCTAGAACAAGGGAATCAATATAGACAAGATGAACCACAGGTATTTCCTCTGAGACGTCAAGACTATTCTAACATAAGTTAGTATCGATGGAAATCAGGTGGGTTACAGACAAAGGTAATTCTCAGTATCTGTTAGGACTCTCCATTATGACCTAATTTCTCCTTCAGTTACATGGCAGCATTTTATCACCAGGCTATGTTCCTTTTCATCTAGATTTTCTTTCTCTTTGAAGATCGTAGGGCACAGCTGGAGCTTGGTCTTAGGCACTTTTGACCAACTGTCTAATCAGTGTGGTTGATAGCGCTGACCCATCTCTTTGATAAACAGGTGGGAAGAATAGCTGAATTTCCCAGAAAACAGTCTGATTAAAAAAAAAGTGCTTAGCATTCCTCCTCCTTAAACAAAAGCCCGAACAAAAGAAACGGTGTCCCTAGGGAGAGTTGTCACATCATGCTCCAAGTGCTTCCTACAACACAATGTCATTCTTGATTGAAATATTATTCTTTTCCATGTTTCTGTCTTAATGATGCATGATGAAGGTTTTGTAGATTTTAATTCACATCGAATACTGTGTTTATTTTAATTGACCAAATGTAGATCAGGGAACAGAGTTACTATTTGAGGGAGAGAACGAGATGAACAGGAATTCAGATAACTTCACGCCATAGGCAGAGACAACCTAATGTATTCAGAAAAAAACTGTGCTTTTTTTTTTTTGGTGGGAGTGGAAGTGGCTTGTGTATTTTCATTTAATTTTAACAGCTGACATCTCCACCACCACCGACTGCAAGTCCTAGAAACAGAGGCCATTTCTAGATAACATCCATAGATTCTTCAGAAAAGGGTGCCATCCTTAGATACTTTTAGTAGAATTCATGAAATAAATACATTTTTTGGTAAAGTGCAATAGATGCTGAAGATACCTCAAAATTGCAGAATTGCCATCTTTCTAAATATTATAAATTAATATCATGCTTTAGAATAAAAAGCACTGCAGTGATTTATCTGCATGTGAGTGTTAATTCATTTGTCCTGTGACTAAAGCACCTCCGAGTGGGTATATCCTGACTCCGTGTATTCCTTCGAAAAGGAAGCTGATGTACAAAAACATCGTGTCAGCAACCACACATTACAATATCTGAACATGTTCTTGGGGAATGTCCAAAGATTCGTCATGAGGAAAGCATCTTTATCTTATTTATTGAAAGTTTATTGTAAAATTTTGTTTACCAAAGCTCCTATTGTGGCATTTCAGATAACGCATTTCAAAGGGAACAATCACATGGGTTCACGAGAAATGAGTTCTTTTTTTTTCTTTTATTCTTTTTCAAATTCTTTTCCCATTTAGATTATTACAGAATGTTGAGCAGAGTTCCCCGTGCTATACAAGTAGGTCCTTGTTGGTTATCTATTCTAAATATAGCAGTGTGTACATGTCATTCCCAAACTCCCAGTCTATCCCTCCCCCCCACCCTTCCCCCCGCCGGTAACCCTAAGTTCAGTCTCTAATTCTGTGAGTCTGTTTCTGTTTTGTAAATAAGTTCATTGTATCATTTTTTTTTTAGATTCCACATATAAGTGATATCATACAAATTTGTCTTTCTCTGTCTGACTTACTTCACTTAGTATGATAATCTCATGAATGGATAAAGAAGATATGGAATATATGTACAATGGAATATTACTCAGCAATTAAAAAGAATGAAATAATGCCATTTTCAGCATCAAGGATGAATTCTTGTTTTGATGTAGGATCTACAGAGAGCATGAACCCGCTGGATTCTCATCCATGGTGAAGAGCAGAATAATCTGTTCCTCAGCCAGGAATCCAGTTCCTTCTGGTGAGCCAGTTGTTGGTCCTTCTCTTAAAAAACAAACAAAACAAAGCAAAACTTTCTGCCATGAGACAAATTTGTAGGCATAGCTTAAGGATTCATGGTTATTTTCTGTGGGAATACTAAGTGCCAACATCTATGAATAATATAAATTGAAATGGCGAATTTCAACTTATTAAATATGTAATATTATTCAGCCATAAAAAGAAGGAAATCCTGCGATTTGCAACAACTTGGATGGATCCCATGACATTGTGCTAAGTGAGGTAAGCCAGACACAGAAAGACAAATACTGTATGATCTCACTTATACGTAGAATCTAACAGTAACTGTGTGAGGATAGATGTGTTCATTAGCTTAATTGCGGTGATTGTTTCACAATGTATAAAGCATCACACTGCATACCTTCAATATATATAATTTTTGCCAATTATGCCTCACTAAAGCTGGAAAAAATTGAAATAGCCTATCCTGGAAATCTATTTTTCCAAAGATAAAAAGTTATTAGAAGCTTTATGCTTAGCACTCAAGGAAAGAAGGTAACTGTCACTTTGCTGAGACAGAAACTAGAAAGCTTTGAAATTGATGACATCATTGATTCATTCAGCAAGCACGTGCACAGTCTACCAGATACACCCTGCACAGGGGGCACAGGAATAGCGGCGGGGACCCCACAAGTCTCTAACCTGGGGAGTCCCACTCTCCTCGCCCCGAGTTTCCAATGACATCCTCCAACCTAGAGGGTATCAGAATGAGTCCTGCAGGTTATGCATTTTAACAGATGGATTTGGACCATCTGAACCTGGGCAGCGGGAGTGGGATTGGATACGTGAGGCTGGGAACTTCACCCGGCGTGTTCTGACCCTCCTGAAGGAGAAGGAACTTCTCAGCAGAGCTGCCCACATCCTCCACCTCCCCCCACTGCCCCACCCCCGTTAGACCAAGCCCCACAGCCGGACAGTCATTGCTTTTCCCACCTACCCCCCCAAGGCCAACTTGCCCGAGGGTAGTTGTGTGTAAGTGAGCAAAAGGGCAACAACAGCAAAAAACATGTCCCAGGCTCTGCCCTGTGTGAGCTCTGTGTGCACCTCGCCTCAGTTAACCCCACAGCAAACAGAGGACACAGGAGTTGTTTTCCAGTCAATTTTATTGAAGTGTAATTTGCATACACCCAAGTGCACCCTTTTTAAGGGTCCAGCTCGATGAATTTTGGCAACTGCACAAACCTGTGTAACCAAACCCACATCAATACAGAACAGTTCTATTAACGTACAGCTTCTTCACGCCTCCATCAATCCCACCAAAACTTCCTTCGTCTGTTCTGGGACTTCATGCGACGGAATCGTATGGGATGTCTCTTTCCTGTCTGGTTTCTTCTGCTCAGCAACGTCAGAAATCACCATATAAATGTTAACCATCCAGTATTTGTTGAAAAACATGTTTCTGATTATATACAACTTGGTGCCCTTTTTGTTAAGTCCGTAGAAAACCTAAAATTAAAACATATGCTTTTTAGAATTCATACAGAATGAAATGGTATCAAAATCAGAGGAAGGAAATAACCATCACAGGATCCAGCAAGGCCTCACCCCGGGTGGAAGGAGGTTTGTGGACGACACTCCATGTCACAGAGGGAATGGAATTGCTGATAATAAGGGTCAGAGGGAGATCGTCAAATAAACATCAACAGACAGTCAAAAAAATTCTTACTTAGACACCCAGGGTGCTCACGTGTGTGCTTGTAGGTGTATATACACCTCTGTGTATGTGTGCACAGGCATGCAAACACACGCACACACACACCCCTATATGGAAAAGGGCATTGACTCGTATTCTTTTACTGAGCAGTGGAACCTGTTATCTTGTGATCTGTTTACAGATGGGTCCGCCAATTTCCATGGGGAGCAGTTACTGTTTATGTCCCGAAACTTTGAGATCACAGACCAATGGGGATGGTAAACAATGAGGTCCCCTGTGTGTTCAGGTACAGGTTTCTATTGGGTTGGTTTGGACTCATTCCTGCACTGGGATGGGGAAAGGTCTCCAGAACAGAAAATGATGTCACATGGCCTCATTCAGCTCGTCCACCTTCCTGTTAGGGAGCTTGGCTTGGGGGTGGGACCATGCTTAATACAAACATAAATGAACCCTTCTGGTGGGTCAGGAGGCTGCCCCAAACACATTTTCCCCTCGGCGTACTTTAGCTCTGTTATTTTTCTCATGTGCTTCCTGGAAAAAGGGATTCTCCAGACAGAGTCGCAGGCACGTGCTTCTCAAGATGAAGCCTCTGAGAGAAGCGCTGTGGGCTGGTGGAGCCAAGACGCCCAGCTCCTTCCTTCCCTGGCGTCGGAGAAGAACAGAGAGCAGGCGATCAGCTGCCTTCTGCTTCATGCCCTCTTTAAAACTCAAGTCTAGAACTGGACAAATAAGTGAGCCTCGGGGCCAGAACACTCTTAAACAGATGCTACAGAAGATGTGTAGGGCTGGCAGATCCCACTTGCATGCTTATATCCCAAGAGAAAAACGGGTCTAGGGCGTCATTAGAACCTTCTCCAGAGCTAATCTATTTATATGCGCAGTCAGAAATCTGCTACACAAAATTTAATTGTGATTAGCAAATACCGACCCCCAATCTGACACGCCGGACACATCAAGATAAAGTGTTGTTCTTCTTTGAACAAAATGCCTCCATGTTGTACTGTGTCATGTCTAAGCAGAGCAGTGAGAGTACAAAGGACCCAATGCCAACTTGGTCCCAAAAAGGCATTACTGAAGTTGGGAGGTGACAAACACAGTTGAAAAATGGCGCCACATCCTTTGACCCTTCTTCCAGTGTGGGGTGGGGTCTATGTCCTTTCTGGTTGTATGTGTGATGGCTTCAACCACAGCTCTGATGGACATGAAGCTACAGGACTTCTGAAGGGCACAGAGTAAGGCTGTGCAGCCCCCGATGTGGTTTGCTCAGGATGCTGGCTCTGGGGGGGGCTGGTTGCATGGTGACATCCAGCTCTGCAGAGTCTGCCATCATGGGGGTCACCTGCTGGTGCTCCAGGCAGCTGTCCCGGCCAGGCTCATAGCAAATGGGCAGCACCGAGCCACCCCAACCTCCAGCCCAGGGGGCCTTTGGGGGACAGCAGCCCTGGTCAACATCCAGCTGCAATTGCATGAGGGACCCCAAGTGAGAACTGCACTTTTGAGTCCGTCCCAAATTCCTGGCCCACAAGTCCCCAGAAAAAGTTGCTAAAGGTGGGAGCAACCTGTTGCACAGCAGCCGTGATGCACGATCTACCGTCAAACAGACGCGCACCCAAGAGCACAGCAAGGGTGCTCCCTTAACTAAGGGGATTCCAGAGCCCCTGGGGAGGGTGCTGGTAACCTGCAACTCCCTGGATGTCTTTTAAAGAAACATGGGAATTTGGGGAAAAATAAAAATAAAGGTAGCAGATTAGGAAAGTGTCAGCACGACCCGGGTTTAATTCTGCAGCCACAGGCCATGCAGCATCAGGGTCAGAGTGATCTGCAGCAGGGGTGGGTTGATCCCAGCAGGGACGGTTTGGGGCTGCATCCTTCTGAAGGTGTAATAAACTAAGTCACTGAAGCCTTCCGAGCACGCTCGCTGGCAGATGTTCACGAAACTTGCACAGATGTGCCTTTTTCACCATGTGACTCACACTGCACCCAAGTGAGAAACATGGATTAAAAACCAGATTCATAGGGGCTTCCCTGGTGGCACAGTGGTTGAGAATCTGCCTGCCAATGCAGGGGACACGGGTTCGAGCCCTGGTCTGGGAAGATCCCACATGCCGCGGAGCAACTGGGCCCGTGAGCCACAACTACTGAGCCTGAGCGTCTGGAGCCTGTGCTCCGCAACAAGAGAGGCCGCGATAGTGAGAGGCCCGCGCACCGCGATGAAGAGTGGCCCCCACTCGCCGCAACTGGAGAAAGCCCTCGCACAGAAACGAAGACCCAACATAGCCAAAAATAAAAATAATAAATAAATAATAAATTAAAAAATTTTAAAAAAAACAAACAGATTCATAGATACTTTAAAAATAGTCCCTTTATTTCTCTCTGTGTCTTTGCAGAGCCAGAACGGAAAACAAAGGAAACACTTCTGTTCATTTGTTATACACAAGACTCTGTGGTAGCAAAAGAGAAGACTTCACTGTGAAGAATGTACAGTATCATAGGACTCCCAGGATGCCTAAAACACTGTACCTAAAGTCACGCCGAGAAAGAGCGCCTGTGGATTTCACTGCTCTGGAGCACTGGAGAGCGTTCTCATTCAGAAGCCTCTAAAGCGCCACGCATTAAAAGTAAATATAGTGATAGTGTTTTCAGTGCTCCCGTGAATCTGGCTAATGGGACCAAATTAAGCAGGTGGAGTCTGCGCAACCGTGAAGAACAGGTGGTCCTGGTCCCCACGCGGGAGCAGCAGGTAGTTCCTGATGTGTCCTGGGGGCCAGAAAATGTCAGGGACAAGACATAACAAGGGTCAGTTAGGCTCCCAGGCTGGGAGTCAACCCACCTCAGCCCTGAATTCTGGCTTTGAAACTTACCAGCTCTGTGATTGGGAGATTTACCTAATTTCTATTAAGTCCTTGGTTTCCCTCACGTATAAAGGAACCATACCAGACAAGAGGGGAATGTCTTTTAATTCCAACAGAGGATGTTTCTACCCAACACGAAGGAAGCGGTGACTTGGCTGACCGCTGTGGTGTGTGCCTTGCAATTGTTTAAAACCTGGAGAGAAGACTTCATCATCAGATGCAGGCAGAATTGCAACATCGATGCCTCTCGTCCACTCCCCTCACGGGGGATGGGGAGGACAGAGGTGGCGGGCTCTGGAAGGAGACGTCAGAGCCACAAACCAGAAAGGAAGCTCCTGCCCCATAAAGGACTCCTGGTCACAGCTATTCTCTTTAGCTGTCTACACACAGAGCCGGTATTATTTCCAGGTGGTTCCCTGTGAATTATAAAAGGTAGCAGCAGGAGGTAGATGCCTTTGGGGGCATTATCTTTATACGTGCTGTAATCCCAGAAGGATTATGAGTGTTTACAGAATGTACACCACCCACAAGGAGTATGTTGACAGCCGGAGCGCTCAGTATAAGTAGGGGGAGGAAAGAGCTAAGTCATGGGCCCAAACAACATCAAAGCTCTAGAACAGGCGTCCTGGTGAGTCCATCTCTGAGTTTTGTATCAACCTCAGGCCCATTCTGTAAATGAAGAGCTCAAACATCTAGGACTTATAGAAATGGAAAGAATTGCTAGTTCTTATAGGTATAAGTTTCAGATTTAGGAGAAAAGTTTTTTGTTTTTTTTTAATGTCCACAAATATATTTACCATAAAGCACAGCAATACATGTGTTTGAGGAATATGAAGTAATATATCCTACAGAGTAGAGTCTCAGCCATGACAAAATTTCAAGTTACTTTCTCACATCACAGCTGTGCCCCCATGCGAATTCTGTTCAGCCCTCTTCAGGTGCCATATTATCTTGGAGGAGAATTATTGCAGGAATGAGCAGTGTTACTATGGTGATATGGGGCGTATGTCAATAAATCGAACACAAACCACTGATCTAGAGGAAGATGGTATTTGGAATCCCCTGATAACCATCTGCACAATGGCCAAGTGACCAGCACAGGAGAATTTGAGTGTTTATCAGCAGAACCACGAGCCAGCAGGATCACGTGTACTCTGGGATCCTTTGGGATCTATAATTTTTACTAGCTCAAAAATGCCCAGGACATATTGGCTGATGAGTCAATGTGATAGATTTTTGTCATTCCTCTCCAAGTGGGAAAAACTGGGGAGCTTATACTGTACTCTGCTAATTACCGTTAACATTAATAAGTGAACTTTGCTTTTGAAAGTATAGAATACATACCTACTAAGAAGGTCCAAATTAATTGCCTTTGTGACCCAAATTTCAAAACCAATTATTCCTACATTAAGAAGACAAATTCCTTAAAGTATTAGACACGTAATGTACAGCATGGTGACAATTAACACCATGGTGATTAACATTATGGTGGTAGTTAACAACACTGTATTGTGTATTTGACAGTTGCTTAGACAGTAGATCTTAAAAGTTCTCATATCATGAAAAAAGATGTGTAACTATGGATGGTGACAGATGTTAACTAGACTTAATTGCACCAATCATTTCACGGTATACACATACATGGAATCGTAATATTGTACACCTAAAACTAATATATAATAGAATATTATATCCATTATATCTCAATTTTTAAAAGATTTTTTAAAATAAATTTATTTATTTTATTTATTTTTGGCTGTATTGGGTCTTCATTGCTGCACGTGGGCTTTCTCTAGTTGCGGCGAGCAGGTGCTACTCTTTGTGGCGGTGCACGGGCTTCTCATTGTGGTGGCTTCCCTTGCTGGGGAGCACGGGCTCTAAGCACGCGGGTTTCAGTAGTTGTGGCGTACGGGCTTAGTTGCTCCGCGGCATGTGGGATCTTCCCAGACCAGGGATCGAACCCTTATCCCCTGCATTGGCAGGCGGATTCTTAGCCACTGCACCACCAGGGAAGTCCCTATATCTCAATTTTTAAAACATTTTTAAAGAGGAAAAAAACTCCAATTCTCAGGAACCTTTTTAAAAGTTCTGCCTCTTTGTAGAAATCAAGGAGTACATGGGAAATTTCTCTTTTGTTAACAAGGAAGTTTTTGTTCTGTAAGTGGTACACTTCACTCAGGACAGACCTCACCAGCCACTTGACATGCCATCTTGGATGCTCCGAGCAGGAGACGTGGTTTAAGTTGAACATGTGTGGGGCCCCAGGAGGGAACGTCGTCTTTAGAGGTAAAGCTGTCCTGGCAGCCACAGTCGACACAACTGGGGACAGTGTCAGCAGAGAGCAGATGAGCGGAAGACCCTCTGGGGAGAAGAGCTTGGGTAACGAGGAAGCCGCAGGCCAGATGGCCTAAGGCACTTCTCCTGACCCCAGATGAAGAGAGGAGCTGTGGGTGGAGGACACTGGTTGGAGATTAAAGTCCTCAAAACATCCTCGGGCCTCCTGACGTTCTCAGTGCTGTGGCCCTGGAGGCATTTCCAGAGGACAGGGGGTTGATCTTCTAAGGGAAAGGTTGCTGAGCTGAGTTAAGGAAACTCCTAACTACCCAAAGTCCACCCCTCTCTCCTCCACACGGGTGTCTCCAAAGAGATGACTTTGGGCATTTCTACAAAATTGATGGCAGAGAGACAACAGCTGGGTGCTGAATGGTGTAGCCCTACCGTACACCTGAATCCCGTAATCCATCTCTCCCGGAAATGTGCCTACACGGCATCCTCAGGACAACACATGCCAGGAAATGCCATATTTTAGAACCTCAATGCCCACTCCCAGATCTGTGAGGAAGGCAGCGTGCGGTCCAACAGAAATGCCACGGAGAGACACTTAGTGACAAGCACTGATGAATCCCTATCGAAATGAGATCATTTCCATGCATTCCTCGACATATTTGTGTTTATACTGAAAGAGCAAAAACACATTATATTAGTAGGAATTTAATTTTACTCTTTGAGCAAAGTAAGTTATGTAACTAGCTAAAAGGAATGCAAAAGCAATTTGCAAACATGCAATTGCTTTAAGGAATAAACGCACAATGATGTTATTAAGATTATCATCAAAATTCAATTAAATATTCACTAGTTTTTAGTTATGAGAAGGAGCACATAAACAGAAGTGAAATGCTGGCCAACTGTTAAATAATAATTAGTGGAAGCAATGTTCCTGATTCCACCCTGAAAGTTAGTGAAGCATTTCAAATAAATTTTATAAAAGCAAATTTAAAAACTACCTGGAGTTTCATTCAACACGCCTTGGGAATTTAAACTCTCTTTCACAGACGAGAGTTTAAGCATTTTTCTGCTATGTGCAAAAAGTTTTCCTTTTTTTTTTTTACTTCCTGTCGAAATGGTTACTTTCACCCATATATGGCTCCAAACACATAAACCATTTCAGAGTGCCTGTCGAAATTATTCACTCTTGTCCTAGAGCTAATTTTGGATTTTCACTCCTAACAATGTCTTCCGGGAACACTATAAGTGAAAATAGGATTGTAAGGCACATGTATATACCATGTAGCATTCTTGAACAGAAACCATACATGATTTTGTATTTTGTTTATTTGTTTTTGGAACATCTGTGTATAAGAAGCTGCCCATGACTATTGGGAAACACGTTTTTCAGCCGTGTGCGTGCTGGAGGACTTTGAACGCACTTGCAGATTTCAAAGCAAGGCAATATCTTTTTGGTGACATCAACTTCCATTCCCTTGTACTGGGAACTCACAGTCCTCGAAACAGAAAGTTAGGAGTGGATGCCAAAGGTTGTTTCACCTGTGAGTGTTTTTCCTGTAAGCCCAGTTAACCATGCATGGGGAGCTGACAGATTTGATAGTGAAGCAAGCATCTCCGGTTCTTACATGCCTCAGCGTCAAGGCTAATTCCTCAGTTATCTTAAAAGCATGGCCAATTCCACGCAGAATCCCCATACCTACCAGCATGCCCCTGTCCTCTTCAGCTGCCTGGTCATCCAGCAGTCAGAATAAAGCCAAATGGTCGATGCAAAATGCTCTGACCCTTGTGAGCATAACGTGCTGACTAGTGTGTGTCACATACCCACAGCCAAAGCTTGCTGTGCCAGCCCCTCCAGAACTGTACAATCACATGCTAAAGTTCTTAGGGACACACATATTGGCAGACTGCTTTAATGGGTCTAAGGAGAGACTCTTTCCTGGGATTCCAAGAAGCAGGTCATTCAGAAAACAGAAAAGTAGATGAGAAATTTCTCTCTCTCTCTCTCTCACACACATACACACACACACACACACACACACACACTGCAATATATATGTTTCTACAGACACTGTAGAATGTTCCTTACAGTCTGTCCCTTCCCCCCATAATTCACATCACTGGGTAAATCTGATTTCCTCAACTTCACGTATAAAAACAAATAAAAATGTTCTAAGATATCTCTTTTGCTTAAAAGTATTTAAAAACAATTCTGAATGGAAGATTGTGTTTTTAAGCTCTCACATTTTTTTCCTTCTGGGGGTGACATGTCACCACGTAAACTTGGACAAAGATCGTGGACAAGACCCTGGCCGTGATAGAGTCTGCCCTTTGGGAGTGAGGCCATGCCAAAATAGATGGCAAAGGAAAACAAAATCCAGAGTGAACAATACTGGCCCCAAAATAGCAACAGGGTTGACAACCACAGCAGCAGGAACGGCTGCTCATCGTCTGCCAAGAGCTCCAGTTCTGGCCTGTCTCTCTGGAGGGACACACGGGACTTGAGGCCCACAAGCAAGCCAGCTGACAGCACACCATTCAGAACCTCAAATCTGAAACACTGATAACAGCACCTGGGACAGAACCATCTTCCTGAGGAGCTTTCCAAGGAGAATGAATGAGCTGACTTCCCCAGGGATGCCGGGAGCTGGTAGGATGCAGCCACTGAGCACAGCCTCTGTTGCAGCAGGACCAGGAGACTCCAAGAAATAGGTCTAAGCGTCCCCAGCCACAAATGAGGGAACTGAGACCATAGCAAGACTGGCCCACAGTCTCACAGCTAGAAGCTCTTTCTACCAAACCAAGGATCTACGGGTGTGTTGGTAAGTTAGGGAAACCTCAGACATCCTTAAGTAACATCCTCAACTGAAGACAGCATGTAGATAAAACCACAGATGTCAGAGTAATCGTCAGGCAGCTCACAGGGACACAGGGCATGGAAGACACGCGGAAGAGAAGAGCGTTGAACCATGGATGGGGGAAGAAGCTGTCAGGAGGAGGCAGGATGCTCCCTGGAAGGGAAGCCTGAGCAAAGCAAGGGCCACAGTGGAGACAGTTCACGGTGGAAATAAGCCGAAGGAGAAGATGAGGATTTACAGCTCTTCACCATATTCTAGGCTGGGAAGTAGACTAGTGAGAAGCACCTAAGTACAACTGCAGGGGCTCGGGAATTGGAAAGATTGCAGCTTAGATCCCCAGCTAAGGGAAAGCCTGGAGGGATTTTGAGACCAGGAAGTGGGAAGTGAGAGTACCAGGTAGACCTCTGTCCTCCCCTGTAGGAGGATCCATGTCCCCATGACGCTGCCCGTAGTGGACAGGCCAGAGACCATGGATGACCCAACTGTTGCTTTAATTTGAGTGGAAGCAGGAAATTATAGCCCCAGTTGCTGCAGCCCACGAGCTCTTGATAAGCAGAAGCAATTGAGGAGCAGACTTCTATTTCTTAGGTTCTGCACGGGACCCAGAGATCCAAATTACTTCTAAATGCAAGGGATGGACCAAGCCATTCCTGAATGGATTGAAACCCTGACATTAGCCCACTTCAGCCTCCCCAGCCTGTGCCTGATCAGGACAGGAAGCCATGCCTGTGGCCATGAACACTCCTGAGGACGATACATTTTTCAATAGCTACATCCCCTCCCCCAGGAACATCAGGCTTTAGCAGGAAAAAGCATTAACACATTTTCAGCAGCGTCTTAAGCAGCGTTCACGTGACCGAGTCCCAGATGAAGCACAGAAGGAACAGAAGTGTCAGCACTGATCCCAGATACGTGGGGGCCGAGCAGGAGGCAGTTACAACCAAGTGTGACTCAGCCACACGCGTGCATCACTCACACACGTGCATCACTCACACAGAAGGCCACCTTGAGCTGTCAGTGACAGGAAAGCAGGGGCTTGCCCGTTTTACTCATTTTTACAACCGAGAACAAATATTTACTTGGCAATTACAGAATACCTACCACCAGATTAGACGCCCGGTGTAGAATTCTACTGAATGCAAATAAGATGCTAATTATTACAACTTAATGGTGTCTTTAGAGTGAAACTCTGGATGCATTTTTAGCCTACACTCGAGAGAGCACCACAGTCAGAAGGGAATTCTCTACAGGGATTTCGCAAGAGAAATGGTGAGAGTCCAGATGCTCCCGTGTAGGCAACAGGATTTGTAATTGGGGCACAACCTCCACTCGGTGTTTGTCTGAGGGTCCCTTTTGCCAGGAAGTCCTCCTCCCTCTGATAAGATGCTGTTTCATTGTCACTCTGAGGGGAACGGAAACCCAGTGAGTCAGCCAGGTGGCTTCCTCCAGGTAAGCCTGGAAGGTCCTTGAAGGGTGTCTCTGCACTGAGAATCACGTCTCCCTCCAAGACAGCCCGGGATAGTATTTCAGAGGTGAGTGGACTAAAGGCCTCAGTTCTCCTCCTGACCCCACCTTTGCCCTCGGAGCTCTGGACAATGTCGTCCAGCTGATCTGACTGGAGACTGTGTCTGGAATCCTTCAGCTGCTGAGTTACAGCAATTTTCACAAGTGGTAGCACCGAGGCAGGAGCCGTCCTGCCCTGAAGGCAGCGTGGCGATGAATCACCCAGATGAATCATTCCAGTGAGCCCTGTGAGGTCTCTGGGGGGCCAGGTTCTAAACTGAGGGAGCGTCAGACACCAATCACGCAAAGAACACCAGCTCAGTTTCACGATTACAGGAAAAGAACCAGAGCGTTTTTCACTGGAAGAAGGCTTAGAGACCATGCAATTCAATGCCATTATTTTGTAGATGGGGAAATGCAAGTCCAGGATCAAATGGTCACTTGGTAGCCAAGCCAGGTGAAAGTTCAGGTCTTTTGATGTCCAGCCGTGACATTCTCTCTGCCACACGGCTGGAGCACACCTCTCAATCTTTGGAAAACCAATGTGCATTTGTGTTCCAGCTTTGGTGACAGGAGTGAATTATGACTTCCCTGGGCAAAAATGCAGCCCCACTTATGCTGCTGGGCAAGCACTGTCCCTTCCATTAGGGAAGCTTCGGTTATAGCATCAATAATAAACAAGGCCACAGCCGCTGCCAAAACTGCTCACCGAAAGTTTCTTTCTTGGTATTAGAATGATGAGTGTATTTTCCCTAAGAACTTGTTTCTGGCAACGTGTACAAATAAAGCAACATACACAGTGACAAACTCTGCTGGTTACATTTTAGCTGATGACATTCTTGTTATTGAAACAGGAAGTGACTCAGCCACGACAGATCATATATTCTATTCCATTGTGTTGGCTCATTTGAAAAAAAAATAAACTATTGCAAGGTAACAGCGTTTGTTTTCTAAATAATACCTTTTCTTTGGAGAAAAATGTAACAGAGATGAGCGCTTTGAGATTTTAATGAATGTTTTCTAAGAAATTAGGGGAGGCTTCCTCAATTGATATATCATCATTAAAGTATTGCGAAGTAAGTTTCACAAGTATTATACAGAATCAAATGAGTATTTTTTAATAAAAGGAAATGCATGTTTAATATTTTTAAGGACATGGATTCTAGTATTTGGCAGACTGTTGTAAAACCTTTCACAACACAGAATAGTAGTATGACTGCTACTAACTGGAAGCTTACATTTGGTTAGGGGGACCTTTTAAGACATTAAAAGGTACTATGTTTTTAGATTTTACTAACTTTGGAATTTTTGCTCATTATGACCTGGGCTGAGCTGAAGTTTATCTTTGTCCACTAAACCTTTGCATCTACACAGTGCAAATTAATAATATAAAAAAAAGTATTTCAAATGCTTAAGACATTGAAACAAATTTTCACATAAACAGCTGAGGCTAATTGCCTATTAAATACTGAGAATATGTGACAGTTCACGGGGGTATTTGAGAACAGTGCCTCTTCTACTGAAATGTGCTTAAAATAAATAACAAAGGATTTTTTAAAATTGGATCGTTTGATGTTCACAAAGTCCCCTGCCCAGCCCTTAAATGATTCAAATAGAAAAGCTTCACTGATGATGGAGTTAGATGTGTGATATTTCCTGTCAATCGCTGGCTTTCCTAGTAAGGCAAACCTCCATCTGATGCATAATGTATTTGGGATGCTTTGGAGAGATTGTGGATGGCACGGTCTGGGGACCATTGATCCCACTGTGGGCCTCTTCCTGCTCAGGCAACAGAGGGCCAGCTGAAGGCCCTGCCTGGGTCACAACCAGGACCAGAACCACAACACATGGTCCCTGCCCATCCCTTTCTCTAAAAGACTTGCCATCTCCCCTTGTTGGAGAATCAGGACGGCCCTGGTCCAATTCTCTACAGATGCTCAGGCATTCAAAGGACGTAGGCTCTCTTTAATTTTTTTTTCCTGCTTTTCCCTCCTTAAATCTCAGAATGAATAGTTTCCATCTGTAATTGTTGGTTTTATATTTTTAAATAGTGAACCAAGAAACTTAATGTCTCATTATCTCCAAAATGATTTGAGCATTCGTTGCATGCAACTATGTTGATAACAGCCCAAGACTTCCACTTCACTTTGCTCAAAGAAGGTTCCTTTTTTATTTTTCTTTACTGGTCTGTATTGCCAGATATCTGCTGTTTCCACACTCTGCATAGATCTAATTTAAGTATTAAAAAAAAGAGATACCCCAGACATTATCCTGGATTGGCAGTTTCAAAAACACATGTAGTTTCAAGCCATCATTGCAGATCTGAAACAAATTATTCCTGTAAATGTGTGAAAAATTGACTTTTCTAAAAAATGGCCTGTGATGTGCATGAGCTGAGACATATTCAGGAAAACCACAGTTTCTGACACCCCTCTCCATTTTCCTGGAGACATGAAGAGTTCTTGATAATTTCAGTTCTCTAAAGTGACAGATACCATCAATTTGCTTTTTAGAGTACCATGTTTTCTTGTGCTCTGTCATGTAATAGTTTACCTTAAAGCATTAAGAAAATATCTCTCTGCTCTGCCATCTGTAAGGGCTTCTGGGCTCAGAAGAGCGACACGATTTCTCACCACAGAAGTTCAGGGCTTTGTGGTTGTATGCTCACTGCACAAAGAGACAGTCACACCGTAAGGTTTTCACGCTACCATGACAACATGTGATTTCCAAGTACCACTTTTTCTGCCAGGCAGCTCCAGGATTTAACTCCCAAAGAGATGCTGCCTTTCAACAAGGTAATCTTTTAAAGTAGTGCTATAAATAGCTCATTACCCAGAGCGTTTTCTTTCAATAGCAAGGTGTCTGAGGATAGGTAATTCTAGACAAATATTTTCTACCGACTCAGTCCCTAAAATTAATTATTAAAATACTCTTGAAACCTGGCATGTTTTTATGAATCTGTTTATCACAACAATACTATATTCTGAAAGTAGTGTAAAGATACTCATTCAGGTGGTAATTTGCCTTATGCCAGCTGGAAGCTCTAACATCCCGTGAATGAATTCTCCACAATATAACCAGGTGACCGTCGTGTGTGTGTGTGTGTGTGTATGTGTCTGTGTGTCTATCTGTGTCTGTATTTGTGTATCTCTGTGTGAGTGTGCCTTTGAATATGTGTGCCTGTGGGTGTCTGTGTCTGTGTTTTTGTGTGTGTGAATATGTGCGTCTGCAAATGTCAGCATCTGTAAATATCTGAGTGTCTGGGTGTGTCCACTCCCAACCAAGACTTTTTCTGGGGGAAATAAAAGCCAAGCAAACAAAGAAATCAAGGAGGACTGAGTGTATTGGGACCAGAGTCACAACGATGGTCTGTGTGGAGGTGCCCCCAGCCCCGCCTGCTACACACTGGCCACCAAGGACCAAGAAGGCGCCCCAGTGGTGGGGACTCTCCTGAACGGTCCTGCGGTCTGAGGCTGTGGAAAGGGCAGAGTGTGACCTGATGTCTCCATTACCGAGCAGAGGGGGAAAAACGTTCACCCTCCAAGATCTCGCCCTTCTCTGCCCGCCTGTCACTGGGCCACCCCAGGAGGAAGCAGGCCTCTCTGGTTACCGTTGATGTGTCCCCATTTTCTATTGGTGGAATCTTCCCGGGAGTCAAGCTGAATTTGTCCCTGTGCCTTAGACAAAATCGTACTTATAATTAGCAGCGTACATGAGCTCATTTAATCCCCAACCAATCCTGTAAAGGAAGCATGTTTTTAACTGAAATTCAAAGGAGTTGAGAACCGTGTCCGCAGCCAAGCAGCTGGTTACTGATAGAGATGAGGTCCCAAGAGCAGACCCTCTTCCATGGCACCAAGTGAGGTGCACTGATGACAGGAGGGGAGAGGTTACTAGAGGTCATCAACTCCGGGTCACCCAGACTGGCTGCCGGTTTCTTTAATAACAAATAAGAAATGGCAGAATTCATCAAGCCTCTGCTGTTAAAATTCCAACTGGAGGCCTAACATCTAAAGTTCTCACCTCAGACACCCCTTCCCAGACCCCTTCACACGTGCCCAGGACTCCTGGCTGACGCCTCCCAACAGGTGAAACCTCAGAGTCCAAGGCGGCCTCTAGACTGGGGAAGGCCGCGCAGACCCCATGCTGCCAAGGCTCCTGTGAGATGCAGGACTCTGAGAGAAGGAAAGGACCACTTATGAAAATGGAAAAGAAACCCCTCCAAGGACCCAATCGTGCAAATGATGCACTTGTGCAAACAGCCCAATCATGCAAATGACCCAAGCAAAGACTTTTCACTGGAAGTGAAGCCTGCGTTTGCTCCACTCTGGGCAGCTTTTGTGTCACAAGAAATAAATCTTGGAGAACGTTCGCCTTGGGGTGTTCTAGGCTCTTGATCAGCTCAACAAACGGAGATGTTCTACTGGCTGCAGAAGTGTTAAGTAAAATCATAAGTGAATTGGATTAAAAAGCCAATTTTATGTTTATTTCCTAATATTAGAAAATACTGACATCATTAACCTATAGATAAGTTCCTTGTTCATGCATACGGTCACTCAAGGACTCATACTTTAAAAAGTGTTTACTGAGTAGCTGCTAAATTCTAGGCATTGTGCTAAACACTAAAGACAAAGACAGAAACGAATATCTAAAGCCCTGAGTATTTTACTGCTCAAAGGTGGTACAGACCTCCTGGACGTATGAATTGGGTCGTCTATATAAAACAGGGCAGGTGCTCAAAACCTGAAGATCATTTATACTATTTCCCTCCTTTGAAATTTAATTTCCTTGGGAAATTTCTAGTGATTTCTAAGTTTTTAGAAGGCATTATTGGTAGTTCATTTTTATTTAGGACATAGTTGATCAAAATAAGATTAAAGGCATTCACCAGCAAATATAATCATAACCTATTTAATTTACAAGGGCAGGCTTTAATCTTACAATTGCCAACCTTCAATTATTTTACTCAACTGTAATTTTTTCATATTCTCTCTCTCTTTTTTTTTCTTTAACAATTTAATGCCCAATGGCAGTCTTTGGATTTATATCAAATGCATCAATCACTATTCTTTGGCAATCTTCCCTTTTCTCTTCACCTTATTATAAACTCTAGCTCTGAATCTTAATTATGAGAGGCTGCCTTACCTAGTAGTCGGCGACATTACTGCCTTTAGAAAATTCTCTTCAGATGGGTGCCTGCTGATGTTTGCAGAAGGAGTAAGGGTGGCAGAAGACTCTGGTACCACTTCCTCGAAGTGGACAGTCTAATAAGGAAGATAGGGATTCACAAGTAACACAAGACAACCACAACCTCCAGACAGGCAAACACTCGGAAAGACTGCCTCCCAAGCACCATTTTGCAGGAAGCTAATTGAGTTAAATGTCTGACTCGAGCCACAAACTCTATCCATCTTTGAATGCCCCATTGTGGTGATGAGCCATGGGAATGGGAATCAGTGCCTCTTATTAGGTAGCTCACAGATCTCGTGGAGTAGAGAAGCATAGCAATCCACGGTCACGGCACAGAGGTGACAGAGGACATGGCGAGGGGCCTGGCACTTAGATGGGGTGATGGGGAAGGCTCTAGAGGTGCATTTGGGCCGAGTCTCAAAGGACAGTTACAGAAGGCTCTCAGTATTCAAAGGCTGGCCACCTGGCTGACCAAATCAGAGAGGGTTTGAGGAAGCAGTGGCAACGATGTGACAGCCCAGCAGTTTCAGCAGCCAGGACCGAGGGCAGGATAAAGCAATTAAGGCCGGTCTGCAGGCCCCACAGCCCATCACTTCAGACCCACGATGGGATTACAGTTTGCTTTATCTCCCTATTACCAAATCCTGGTGATTGTCCTCAGAAACAAATCTGCCATCTTTTCTCTGTATCGCCATTGCTACTATCACACAGCACTGTGGTCCTGCCCGTGGGCCTGGTGCTCAGACTGCCCTGGTCCAATTCCCAACCCTGTCACTCTGAGGCTACAGGGCTTGGGCTGTGAGCTCTGGAGCATCCCCCCACCCCACACCTCCCTACCTTTCAACCTGGGCCACAACACACAGCCAAGTGACCCTAGCCAAGTGACTTCTCCTGTGCTCACTTCAGTTTCCAGATCTATAAAATGGGATAACGATAGCCTTTATCTTGGAGGCTTGTGCTGCCAAACATATACGAAGTGTCACCTCTCCTTATTCCTAGTGGGTGATTTTGAGCAAGTTATATTACCTCTTGTGCCTCAATTTCCTCTTTACTTAACTTCTCAGCGGTGGGGTGGTGATGAGGATTCAGGTGGATAATCCACGGTAAGCACTGAGCGTAGCAATCAGGAAAGGATGTGGTACCCAACTTTGTTTCTATTCAGGCGGTCTTATGAGAGTTGCTTAATGTTTATCATCACTGCCCAGCTCCCTCTTACCTCTTGCCTGCCCATCTTGCCATATTCTTTCTGCTGGTCCACGCTCCTGCCAGAATTGCTTTCCAAGAAGAATTCCCCTCGTGTCCTCTGGTCTCACCCTCCCAGGTGCTCACCTGCTCCTAACACCGGACAGCATGCCAGGGTTGCTTTTGGTCCTTCTACCTGCCTGTCACCGCCTGTCAAGACCACCACCATGACA
Organism: Balaenoptera ricei; assembly: GCF_028023285.1. Lineage (NCBI taxonomy): Eukaryota > Metazoa > Chordata > Mammalia > Artiodactyla > Balaenopteridae > Balaenoptera > Balaenoptera ricei. The sequence continues at coordinate 27,274,631 of NC_082640.1, forward strand.
CTCCCCATTCCTATGCTGAAGTCAACGTCTCCCTTCCGTGTTCCCGCTCTACCGTGTGCCTCTACCAAAGGTCTACTCTGCCTTCTCCAGGCTGATGACCTGATACTGGTATGCTGAAAGGAAGAGGTCTTATTCCTAATCCCTCATCCACTGGCCAGAACACAGCACCAGTTCTGTATCCTGGACAAACCGTCCTCAACATGGGTGTCCCCCCTGTTGGTTTGTACCAACAATCTATCAAGTTTTTATGGGAACACTGAGACTTGTGCCCCTAAGGCCTGATGGATGCTAGTTTTTTCAAGAACAAAAGCATTAAGCCCTAAAAGTGACCATATTATCAAAAAAATTTTTTTAATTTTAAGTAACATATCCTTTACTATCCAAAAATGTTTATTGTTGACAATCTAGGAAACTAGGTGGAGTCTGTCATATCCCCTTATTCTACTACTAAGTACTATTTAATACAAGTTAATTTATATTGTTTTTATGGACTGCAAAAAACGACCTCTCAAAAGATAACCACGTTAAAACCCTGGAACCTATGAATATGATCTTATTTGGAAAATGGGTCCTTGCAGATGTAATTAAATTAAGGATCTTGAGATGAGCTCATCCTGGATTATCCAGGTGGGCCCTGAATCCGATGATATATATTCTTAGGAGAGAAGAGAGATGGAGATTTGAGACAGAAGAGGAGGAGGCCATGTGACCAGGGAGGAGAGATTCGAGGGATGCAGCCACAAACCAAGGAAGCCAGAAGCCACCAGAAGCTGGCAGAGCAGAATGATCCTCCCCCAGAACATCCAGAGGGACCGTGGCCCTGCCAGCACCTTCGTTGAGACTCATGGCCTCCAGAACAGTGAGAGAATAAATTTCAGTTGTTTTAAGCTACCAAGTTTGCAATTTGTTACAGCATCCATACAAAACTAATATATGATAAACAAATATTAATTTTATATTCTGATTCATTAGATGCTTTAAATCAACATCCTTTCTGTCTCTCTCTTTCTTTGTCTCTCTCTCATTCTCTCTCTCTCTCTCTCTCTGTTCTAAAACACTGCATACCTTAGTACACTTCCCCTCTGCAGCTTCCCCATCATTAACTGGAGTTCAATATTTGTTTATGGTTCTTTGTGTGCATGTGTGTGTGTGTGTGTGTGCATGTGAAATGTACAGAAAGTTAAATATGGATCAGTACGGACACATGCAATCACCCGTGTAACCCACACCTCTATCCAGACATAGAACAAACCCATCACCCATCACCCATCACCATCACCGATGACCATCACCAAGAGAGCTTCCTCATGCCCCTTCCCAGTCATTCTCCAGCCCTGCCCACCAGATGCAACCAAACATCAGTTTTACCTGTTCTAGAACTTGAATACTGTATTCTGAAACTTGCAGTAGGTATTCATGTGTGCAAGGCGTCTTTCACTCATTCTAACATCCCCGAGATGTGTTTGTGTTGCCACACGTGCAGTAGTTTGTTCTATTTGTTAATGAGCAGTACCACAACGGACAAGAATACCACATCTCCTGGTGATGGACACCTAGGTGGTGTCCAGTTTTTGACTATTATGGATAAACGGCAATGAATGATCTTGTACAAATCTCTTTGTGAACACATTCTTTCACTCTTTTGGTTAAAGGCTTGGAAGATGGAAGAGCTGAGTCATAAAAGTGTATGTTTAGTTTTATTAAAAACAGTCAGACCTTTTTTCACAAGTTGTTCTAGCGTTTTACATCCTCACCAAATTGTAGCAAAGTTCTGGCTGCTCACCATACATCTCCACCAACTCTTGGTGTTTCAGGGTTTCTTAACTTTAGCTGTTTCAGTGGGTTGTATTTCACATTTCCCTGATGATGAATAATGTTGAACACATTTTCATGTATTTACTAACCATTTATATATATTTCTTGCGAAGTATCTGTTCAAATATTTTGCCTATTTTTTATGTTCTTTAAAAAAATGTTGTACATCCATGTTCTCCGTGTTGCTCCTTCCCCCCTAATAACAAGCAAAATCAGACCATCTACAAAATCCTCATTTTCTTTAGCCTACTTAAGAGCAGAGGGCGGGGGGGCCCCATGTGAACAGAATCTCAGAGGGTGTCAAGACTCTCCGAGGAGAAGCCATGTACAGCAGACTTAGGGATGGATGAATGCTGAATTCATGAATGGATGAACGGCTGAATGTTGATTGTCTTCAATTTATTGAATCGCTACTCTTTGCCATGAACCAGGGATTTTAATGCATTATCTCTTTCAATTCTACCAAACTGATTCTAAGATTTAGACATTTTTATCTCCATTTAAAAGACGTGACCAAGGTTACACACCTAGCGTGGGTAACTAGAGTCTACAGTCCATCTTTCATACCGTGTCACACTTCCACCCTCTGAATGACTTTTACCGTCTATGATTTTTCTTTGTTGATTTTTAAAAAAATCAGATGTGACTAGTATTGCTTAGATCCCATGCATACTCTTTTTCATGTAAGAAGCTGACATTATTTCCCCACCAAATAGTAACATGCACCGGGAGTGGTAACACGGTTGTTTTAAGACATCGACCTCCCTATGTATTGCCTACCTCCTCCGTCACAGGGAGTTTTGCCTGCTTTGTGAATGGTGTGAATCCCAAACACCTGACCAGTCACAGGGCCTAAATAGTATGTGCTGAATGGCTAATGGGTGCGGAAGCTATTTTTTTTATTATTTTTTTTGAAAGTAACCATTTTGAGTGTATCGGTATTGTGTCCAATCAGGTTCACTATTTTAAAAATAAACTAAACAATCTTCTAAGAACAGGGAAGTACATGTACAAGACAAGGACAAATTTACATTCTATAGGAAAGTAGATAAAGAAATGCATTAAAGCAATAAAGAATTACCATGAAGTGATTACCTGATGATCACTAATCATCAGGAAATGAAAAGCAAAACCTCAATCAGAGATCACCTCACACTGGTCAGAATAGGCATCATTAAAAAGTCCACAAGCACTACTATATATAAAACAGATAACCAACAAGGACCTGCTGTATAGCACACGAAACTATACACAATACTTTGTAATAACCCATAAGGAAAAAGAATCTGAAAAAGAATACACACACATACACAAACACACACACACACACGCATATAATTGAATCACTGTGCTGTATACCTGAAACTAACACAACATTGTAAATTAACTATACTTCAATTTTTAAAAATCCACAAACAATAAATGGTGAGGATGTGGAGAAAAGGGAACCCTCTTACACTGTCAGTGGGAACGTAAAATGGTGCAGCCACCATGGAAAACAAAATGGAATTTCGTCAAGAAACAAAAAATAGAACTACCATATGATCCAGCAATACCACTCCTGGGTATATATCTAAAGAAAATGAAAACACTAATTTGAAAAGATACATGCACCCCAACATTCATAGCAGCAATATTTACAATAGCCAAGGTATGGAAATAACCTAAGTGTCCATCAACAGATGAATGGATTAAGAAGATGTGGTATATATGTATATATATATATATATAATATATATATGTATACACACACAAACACACACACACACACACACACACACACACACACAGTGGAATACTACTCAGCCATAAAAAAGAATGAAAATTTGCCAACAACATGGATGGACCTGGAGTGTATTATGCTTAGTGAAATAAGTCAGACAGAGAAAAACAAATACTATATGTTATCACTTATATATGGAATCTAAAGAAATAAAACAAATAAATATCAGAAACAGACTCACAGATAAAGAGGACAAATTAGAGGTTACCAGTGGGGAGAGGGATAGAGGGAGGGGCAAGATAGGGGTAGTACAAACTATTATGTATAAAAAATAAGCTACAAGGATATAGTGTACAACACAGGGAATATAGTCAATATTTGATAATAACTAGAAAAGGAGTATAATCTTTAATAATTGTGAATCACTACATAGTACACCTGAAACATACAATATTATAAATCAGCTATACTTCAATAAAAAATAAAATATTACTAACAGGAAAGCAAAAGAATAATTAATCGTCCAAAAGGTAAATAAGAATATTGTAACCATGACGCCCACATACACTGCACAGAGAGCCATCACGTGCCTTCCCTTGGGCAATATATTCTTCCCTTCACCTAACTCTCCTCCATATGGTCCAGGATGCCGACCTTCCCTCGCATAGTCACTGGATTCTTGCTTCCTTTGATCACTGCTGCCAATTACTGAGAAAACCCTGTCCCTGATATAAGCACACTCTCAAACCATATCCCAAATACAACCAGCTGCTGGTCACCAGGGGGTGGGCTCAACCTGAAGATGGTTCAAGGCAAGCCATTCCCATTCCCGGAAATTAGACTCAAGGCCCATGTCTTCCCTATGAAGGGCCAGTCACGCTCTCTGTTTCTGGGGTAAAATAAGACTGAACACAGGCTAATGATCATTTTAATCAATTCATTATGAATCATCTTCACAGCCTCTTTAATACAACAGGTACAATAAGATAATAACTTCCCCTAACTTTCAATTGACAAACGTCTCTGCCTAGAATGTTATAGGGTCATAGTCCTGGTATACTAAAGTCTGCTAAAATCTAACATACAAAATCCTCTCAAAACTTCATTTTACATACTTCAGTTTTTAAAAACTTTATGTTTTTAAAACATGTTTCATTAAACTCTATTTTGAAATAAAAATGGAGGTAGTAGCTATAATTCAGTTTTCCAATTCAAATTTTAAAAGCACATTCTTTGTGGTCTTGGCATTTTGCTTGAAAATGAACGTTATGGTATATTTCAGGAGATAATTTATATGAAAAAACCCCGCATTGAATGTCAGTTTCAACCTCATTTAAACTGTTTTCACATTCAACTAGGGGAAAGTCTAGCTGTTAATCTTCGTGAGGGTCTCTGCATCTTCTTGGAATGAAGGCTGATGTATGGTAGGTGACAAGTAAAAGGACATTTTCTAGATGCCCAGTTCCCAAACTTTAGTGGCAAGAGATTAACCTGGGGAGCTTGGTCAAAACTCAATGGCTGGGACAGCCTCCACCCTCTAGCTTATGATTCTGTAGGTTTGGGGTCAGACCCTGGAAACTGCATTTCTAAAATGTACGCAGCTGGTATGGATGGAGGACCCTACTGAGAATGGTTATAGGCCCCCTCTTTTTTTAAACGCCCCCTCCCAAAGCGCCCTCTTTTTTAAAAGAAAACTGTGTTCCCATAGAATCAAGAGTGCAAATAACCCCCTCAGGAGCAAGCAGATCCAACTTGGGTCTTCCAGGCCATTCTGGTCCTTTTCCTGCAGGTTAGGCAGGCATGGGGGTGGGGCGGGGCAGAGGCGTGTCCCCCAGGTGTGTGCCCTGTCCTTGTGAGGGAGGCTGAAGGAGGGACCTCAGATTCACATACAACATACCCCAGTGATTCTGGAGTACCTCCGGCCCCTCCCTGTTCCTCACCACACCCGTGGGTCTGCCCAGTCCACCACCACTGGGTCACAGGTGCCACCTGAGGATTGAGGGGGACAGATGGGGATGGAGGGGTACAGGGGGGACAGATGGGAACGGAGCGGGTACGGAGGGAGAGCAGAGTGGGAAGGAGGGGAAACAGAGAGGGACAGAGGGGGAACAGAAGGGGACGGAAAACGGGGAATACAGGGGGACGGAAGGGGGAACACAGAGGGATGGAGGGACGGATGGGACCAGAGAAGGGCAGGCCGGCCCGGGGTCGGAGGGGGGTACAGAGGGGACCCGGCCCGGCTCCCCTCAGCCAGGCAGCGGCACACTGAACCGCTGGGCCGGGGGGCAGGGAACTGGACCCGCGTGACCGGCCTGAGTGACGAGGACCGGGGTTTGCGGCGACCAGCCCGGGTGGTGGGGACGAGGACGGGGACCGGGACCGGGACGACAGGGGTACGGGGACCGGGGACGGGGACCGGGGACGGGAAGGAACACCCGGCTCCCTCTGCCCGGCAGCAGCGCACTCAGGCGCTCGGCCGCACACCTCCCAGCACCGACTCCTCCGGCGTGCGGCGGCCCGCGCCTTATATACCCTGCTAAAAATAGCCTGCGAAACCGCCTTCCAATCAGAGCTGGCCGAAGTTCGAATTCAGCCAATGGCGAGGGTTGTGATGGAGAGGCTCGGTCACGCCAGGCGGGGCCGCTGTAAGCCGCTGCCCGCGATTGGCCGGAGCTGACATCATCGTCGCGCAGCCCCCGGGCCGGGCGCGGCGTGATTGGGCGGTGCGCGGGGCGGGCGCGGGCGAGTCACGTGGGGAGATGGGGGGTGCTGGGCGGGTAGGAGGGGAGGCTGGCAGCGGAGCTTTGAATAGGGAAGTTTTGCAGGGGTTACGTTTGCAGTCAGTCCGGTGTTTGCAAATATTGTGTGGGCTCGCGAGCGAGTCTCCGGGCTCCGGTAGGATCCGAACCCGCGGCGCCTAATCGCTGCCCACTGAGTTTGCATGAACTTCCCCGGCGCTGCAGGCACGGCTGCTGCGCTCCCGACTCCAGACCGCACACCTCCCTGTTTTTACAACAGCAGTGACTGTCTTTTCCAACCCGACATGGATGTGCTCCCAATGTGCAGCATCTTCCAGGAACTCCAGATTGTGCACGAGACTGGTTACTTCTCGGCGCTGCCCTCCCTGGAGGAATATTGGCAACAGGTAAATAGGAATTTTCATGGGCCAGGTGCCCGGGTGCGCCGAGGAGGGAGTGCATGCACTCACCGACAGGACGGTGTGTGGTTGGAGGTGCATTTCTTTTTCTTCTTTTTTTAATGGTTCGGGTAAATTTTTTTTTAAATTAAAATAATTAGTCGTAAAACGTACTTCTGCTGCCTCCGGTGTGGAAGGCACTTTAAAGGGGCCTTTTACAGCGTGGAGCGGAGTTGTCATTTGAGTGGGGCGCAGCAGTGCTTCGTCGCTTGGAGTGTTTTTGCCGTTTCTGGGGCTTATGAACTGCGTTCTCCGGAGGGCAGACCCAGCTCCGCGGCCTGATCCCGGCCCCAGCCCTTGGCAGAAGTTTGGTGCTTGTACCAGCTCCAGACTCCACAGCTGGATCTGGTCATATGAACTTGCATGGACTGCCAAGGGTGTTTTTTTTTTTTAAGGGATTTTGGTTTTGTTTTGCTTTTTGGTGTTTGTACGTGGAGATTTTTTTTTTTTTTTAATTAAGGATTTCACCAGCGAAAACATCCACCAGCTCCTTTTCTCTACCAGGCCATTTTCAGTTTCTTTACCTTCTTGGGAATCCTTAAGATTTGCCTCGATCTGCCTTGTTTTTCTTACCTGCTTCTTTTGTTGACCAGAAAAAAAAAAAAAAAAAAAACCAATGTTTGCACAACCAGTGACTTATCAGTCATATGACAATGAGCCCGTCCGAATTGCTTCAAGTCAGAGTTTGGGAAGAAGAGTGTCTGTTTCCAGCATTTTTAGTGGAACTGGAATTTTTGGCATTGGACATTTAAGAAACAGTTTTTCCCCCTTCCAGGGCGTTAGGATTACCTGAAGGGAGGGATTCTGACACTTGTCCCATTATCTTTAAAGATAGAAGGAAGGTTTGTGGTTTTCTCTGCCCTGCTAGGCTGTTTGCTTTTTGTCACAAAGTGTATTAGCAGATCAAATATATATTGTGGGTTTCAAAGCCTAGAAGGCTTTTAGGGGAGATGAAATGCAAAGTGTTACAACCTTCACATGCCTGCTTAATTGTTCCCAGGCCTTTCCTGCCTCCCTCTCCCCTCCAGGCTTTTCCTCCTAAAGAAGCTGCTTCCTAGGACGTGATTGAAATTGATCTAAGTAGTTTCCTTGGGCATTTGGGATTTGGGCCACAAGCCAGGCTGAGCTCTTGGTCGCCTTCAGAGGCTTTTAAACTCTCCCTGAGAGCTTCCTTCTGGTCCCCAGTGCTCGTCAGCATAATGGAGATTTTAAATTAGCCAGATTATTAAAGTTTAACAAGATCTCAATAAACGTGCTTTCCTTTTTCTTTGGAACATCCATAGAATATCTTGCTGTCTCTCCACAGAACACTCTAGTGTGCTTTGTAACCCAGACGTCTAATTTTAGGGGTAACGAGAAAACAATGATTGTTTTTTCCCCCTCTGCTTGCTCCTGCTTGCTAGGTGAGGAGGGGGAGGGGGAATGGTCTATTCTGATAGCAGGCACACTGCTAAATAACCAAGCGGGAGCCCTTTGGGTGGGCTTTGCTAGTCCTGAAAATGATTTGGCTAAAAAGAGCAGAGTTTGCTGTAGAAATCTAAAGCTGTGGAATTGCAGTAGTATAGACAACCTTATATGGACATGCAGGCAGTTGATCCTAGTGAAGATAAGGGCAGGCATAATTTAAACCTAAAACGTTTCCTACCGTTTTTCTTTTCCAGTGGCTAGAAAGTTTGAGATGGTGGGGAGAGGGGATGCTGGTCTCTCGGCAGTTGTAGCTTCTGGAAGGGTTGGTTGTGGGGCTGGGGGGGGGCACTCTGGCCCTGACTCGCTGCATGTATATTTGAACCGGGTCCTTTTTTGGCTGCTGGTCAGAATTTCAAAAGGAAGTCTCCTTTGGCATTGTGTGAAAGAAATAGAGTGATGACTCATACAGTTGTACTCTTGGCCAGTAGATAAAGTTCTTGTCCATTGTGGGACTCCCAGCAGGGCTGCGGAGGAATTTCCCCTCCTGCATCCTTTACAATAGCAGATGGCCATTCTGGAATGGTTTCTCCACTCCTGTTGTTGTTTTCCTCTGACCACTGTGGAAGTCATTTAAGTTGTGTGTGCGCATGGCCCTGTACTTGGGAATGGCATTCTTTGAAAGCCTATTAGGTCTGGGCTCTGCAGGAAACGGGTGGTTTCTCTGCAGCTCCTTCCTGACCCTAGACCATCAGCTGGCTGCGTCTGCTCACTGAGTGTGGCCTGTGCTGTCAGCGGTTCTCCAGAGGGAGACACATGCCATGTCAGAGCACACTGTGTTGAGAGCAGCAAGCCCTCTGTCTGTGCCTCTGGAAGGCGGATGCCTGGGTTTCCTTGATGCACAGGGTTCTCCACTGTCAGATAATATGGTTAAACCTGTCTGGTGGGGGCAGGTCTGAGGCTGGTATTCTTTGTGTGGCTTACAGAAACTCATTAGAAACGTCAACACTGTAACTATAACAAAAACTGGCTCAGTGACCATCAGCCATTTGTGGCCATTGGTCCAACTTGGGGAAGCGGGGAGAGGTTTCACCTCTGGTTTTTCTTCTGAATGTGTACCCATTCCTAGAAGCAGCTTTCCTCTCACTCTGCTAAAGACATAGATTCTTGTAGTGACAAGGCCACAGTGTATTTGCCCTTGACTCCTGCATGTTTTTGGAAATGCGCTTTCGGTTCCGTTTTTGGTAGTCGTCACAATCACGTGCCTCCTTGTGGTTCCTTTCGCACAGACCTGCCTGGAGTTGGAACGTTACCTCCAGAGCGAACCCTGCTATGTGTCAGCCTCCGAAATCAAATTTGACAGCCAGGAAGATCTGTGGACCAAAATCATCCTGGCTCGGGAGAAAAAGGAGGACTCGGACCTGAAGATGTCCTCCAGTCCCCCTGAGGATGCACTCAACAGCCCCGGCTTTGGCTACAACCTGGAGACCAACAGCCTGAACTCGGACGTGAGCAGCGAATCCTCCGACAGCTCCGAGGAGCTCTCTCCCACCACCAAGTTTACCTCTGACCCCATCGGCGAAGTTTTAGTCAATTCGGGGAACCTGAGCTCCTCCGTCACCTCCACACCCCCTTCCTCCCCAGAACTGAGCAGGGAGCCGTCCCACCTGTGGGGCTGCATGCCGGGTGAGCTGCACCCTCCCGGGAAGGCGCGCAGTGGGACTGCGGGGAAGCCCGGCGACAAGGGCAGCGGAGACGCCTCCCCAGACGGCCGCAGGAGGGTGCATCGGTGCCACTTTAACGGCTGCAGAAAAGTTTACACCAAAAGCTCCCACTTGAAAGCACATCAGCGCACCCACACAGGTCAGTCCCTCCTGCGACCCGGGCGCCGCTGAATTAATTGCACCAGCCCTGGGAGGGGGCCGGGGCTCCGCAGGAGGCTGTCAGAGCAGACACGTCCTCACCTCCTTCCTTCCCTCAAAAGAGTTGGGTCTCTGGGGAGGACAGAGTAGGCGCTGAAAGACTGGACATGTGTGCCCGATGAATGGTTATCGCTTTCAGATTAAACAAACGAGGTAAATCACATTCTCTGTCTACACCGAGTACCCCATCCACTCTAGCCACCTGGGTTATCAAGGCCCACTGTGCAGTCTGCAGTGTCCATGTACAGTGTTACTCGGAGTTGCCTCTGATTTTTGGAAATGAAGCTCGAGGGTTGGGAGGGGGTGGCCGGGCGGTGTGGCGCAGGTGGGTGCCGGACACCATGTGGGGTCTGAGCTAGACCCATCGACTCTGTACGAAGCAGTATCATCAGCAGGTACTTAGTGAGAATTTCTCTGTGTATCATGCTGCCTTTGTTTTCTGATGCCAACTTTAAAAAATAATAATAACTTCTTAATGAAATATCACAGTCTAGAGAATAGTTCCTTTTATAGTTACCGTGACCGTCTAGGATAACTGGTGAAGCATCACAGAAATTTTGGAGCTGGAAGGGGTCTTAGAGATCAAGTCATGCAAACTCTCGTGTTACCAATAATGAGAGGAGATCAGGATCCTGAAACAGCTCAGGGCAGAGCCAGGATCAGGACCCGGGTACCCTGGAACCAGGCTCCTGACTGTCCCAATAGCACACTCAGGACCGACTGTGGCAGTTGTTTTTTATTTTCTCAGGTAGCACTTTTAGTGAAATCATATTTGTAATCCGACCAAGGGATAAAGTCGACTGGGTCTTTCGCTTGTCATTTAGAAAGTGTTTTGAAGACCTTGGCATGGGGTTTCCCAGAAACTCATGACCTCAGTTTTGGAGAAATATAGTTTCCCGGAGGAAACTACAAAGCCTCATTCCACAGGGAAGTGAGTAAGGAACAAAATAAGTGCTTGAGAGAAACCGTTTCCATGGAGAAAGCAATAAAACCCAGCCCTGGCCAAGGCCGCGGGTCCAGTGGGCTGACACATCACCTCGGAAGTATTTCTCCAGTCTGAGTAATTGTCCTTCTTACACGTTCACTCTGATTACGGTCATGTGGGCCCTGCCAAGCCTGGGTCTCTTCCCCAGCATTGGAGGCCCAAGGCTAGGTCAAGAAAGAGCTCCTGCCTGTTACCTTGCGAGGGCCGGCTCCCAGCGCTAACTGAGGTGTATTCTGAATTCCTGAGGGCAGTGGCCTCTGGGCCTGCTCCTGAGTGGACTTTCCCGCCCCGTGTTGGGGTTCCCTCACTGTTCAGTGAAATCATGGCGTGCCTGTCGTGTGCTCTCTTCCCAGGAGAAAAGCCTTACAGATGCTCATGGGAAGGTTGTGAGTGGCGTTTTGCAAGAAGCGATGAGTTAACGAGACACTTCAGAAAGCACACTGGTGCCAAGCCTTTTAAATGTTCTCACTGTGACAGGTACGTGCATGAACAGCAGGGGCGCGGCGGTGCCATCCCCGGAGCGAAGTAGGCATGCAGTCACCCTGCAGCAAGGCAGCCGTCTTCCTGGCCTGCACTGGCATCTCTCTTTTCAGCCCAGGACTTTTTAAAAAGGCTCTAATATGCCACTTGTCCAGGTTAGGAAGCACCGTGTACTGAGTGCGTGAGAATAGAATGATTTCATTCATACTTTCTGAAGATTGGCCCTTTATCGGTTTTCAAATTTGAAGGCTGGGCAGTAAAGTCAGGTGACATTCCCAAGAGCTGATTGGCAACCTCCTTGATGTATACTCCTGCCCTGAATGTGGATGGGGCTGACTCAGCATGATGACTCCCACCCGCCATGGAGAGGGCTTATTTAGCTGGGGGGAGCACGGGCAGGAGGTCTGTAACTGACGGGGCTGGAGACCTAACGTCTGGGACCCCGATTCTCTCTGCAGGTGTTTCTCCAGGTCCGACCACCTGGCCCTGCACATGAAGAGGCACCTCTGAAGGGGCAGAGCGTCGACTCCTGCGGGCTAAAAAGGCTTCCAGGCTGAGACGGCCGTGGAAGGAGGATGCGTGTTCCAGCCAAAGCCATTTTGCACCCTACCCGGTCGCCTCCAGGACCTACTGGGAAGGTCTTTCGAGGGCGAAAAAAGTCATGTCCGAAGCGGCAGAGCACCCGGGGTGTGTGGTGTTTGGGTGGCCCTGGCCTCGCCACTGGTACCTATCCTCTGAGTGGTCCCTAAGCCTTTGCCGTGAGCATGTGCACTGAGAATGTTAGTGGTGGGTGGGCTGTATGTGGAGGGTCTCCTACGGACTGTGTGACGAGACAGAGTCCTTTCCCTTGCGAGGCTGCAAGAGACAGAAAAAAACATAGTTTGAATGTTTTGTGTGTGAGGCGTGTTCCATGAGATGAGATGGCCACCAATCATTTCCCGGGGCGGGGTGGGGGGCGGGTGTAGGTAGAGTCTGCGCCTTAGTGGAAAAAAAAGAAAAGAAAAGAAAAAAAGAAGGGAAATGTGGAGGGCAGGCGTGGGCGGTCAGGACCCGGGAGTGGCGAGTGGGTGTAGGGAGGGGAGCCCCTTTCCCTCTAGCGTGTGGCGAGAACTTTCGGTGTCTGGTTCAGCTGTGTGAAGTGAGTAGCTTCTGCTACTCTCTGAGACAGAGTTCATTTGTTACCCATTGTATAAGCTGTGTATCTACAAATATAATACATTGATAACTTTTCCTTCTAAGACAAAAGTAATGCATGGTCTGGGGAATTATCTGCTTTTCCATTTTTAAATCAGGACTACAGTTTTGATTCCAGTTCACTGAGCAGCTAAGATACAATTGGTTGAATTCGGTGACCCCCTAGCCATCTGGGCCTGGCAATACACAATCCTTCCCCCCTTCGATTTCATAACACTCCCCTTCCAGAGAGGCATTGTGCAGCATAGGACTATTTTGTGAATGGTTCGAATTTGAATTACCTTTTTGGAGAATTTCGTGATGCCCTTGAAAGATGTTGGACACGAGTTGGGTGTCCAGGACACTAGGGCTGGGAATTGCTGGTCTAATGTCTCATTAGACTCAGAACCTAAAGTTTTTCTCAGTTGGGTGGATAAAACCACTAAAGCTTAGAAACTGTTTTCTCATGCAGCTAAGTTTCTCTTATTTATGCCTTGAGGACTAATTTCTGGTTTTCTAGCTGTTAATGCACTGTAGATCTTAACAATGGTGCCTTACGCAAGTGGCCCCTTATGTAGGGGTCTCGTACAGGGGTATGGGTGATGCATGCTTTATTAAGGCTCTTTTTTCACCTGGCTTTGTACTGTATCAATATATAATACAGAAAAAAAATCTCTTTAAGGTCCTCCTTCACAAAGTCAAATAGATGAAAACCCCCCAAACAAGTCAGTATTTACTCAGTAGTTTAGACAACTTGACTGTCAGTGTTAAAGTGGAAAACACGTGATAATTGGAAAATCAGACCATTTCTGCCACCGTGAGACTTCCGTATAGACTTTGCACAACAGTTGTACAGATCATACACCGGCTGTGTTTAATATGTAATATTTTCACACGTATTAAAGATACAGAAGTATAAAAAACAATGTATTTGCTTAAAAGGCACAAGTTTCTCGCGTATCTATCTAGCTATCTGTTGGTAACACAGAAAGTATATTACCTTTTTTTTTAAAGTGGGCGAAATTCTTGTGTATGTATATTTGTGTGTATAGTATGTGTATGTGTGTATGTGTGTGTATATATATATATATACATATATATAGATAATATATACATATTTTTTTAAGGAGAAATTAGAATGTCTAGCTAGAAAATTCCACAGCCTGTGAAGACATATTTCAAAATGGCCACAAAGGAGGTAAACATGAGAACTCTAACTTTTATAAAGGCTTTCCCTTTAATTTAACAATTTGCCACAGGCTCTTGGCATCAAATCTCTTCCAGATTGCCAACTCGCTCATCATAATCGGCAGGTCTGGGATAGGGTACCTTCACCATTCAAAACTGGCATGAACGGAATACTAGGCCGCTCGTTGGTCTCAGACACACTAAGGTTTTGATTTTGAATGTCAGCTTTACTGAAGATCGAGCCTAAGAGTAAGCTAATCACAGGGATTCTTTTTTAGAGCACTTTTTATGCAGATGAAGCTATTTTTTTCCAGCACATAGATTCTTCCAGTTTTCCAATGAGTAATTTCCCTGAATTGGCACACCGCAGCATGGACAGCTGATCCCCCATCCAGCTGCTGGCTCATGGGTGTGGATCTTTCCTTTATATATATTTATATATATATATACACACATATGAGTCTGGCTGGGCTGGTATTTTGTTTGGATCTTCCTAGAGATGAGCAATGGTGAAAGCTCACATAACTGGTTTTTTTTGTTTTTTGTTTTTTTTAATCTGGGCTGATGGATACACTTACCTAAAGAACTCATTTCATATTGCTGAGGGGGGAAATGCACTTTTCTTTTGGCAATTCTAAATCCAGGCACTTGATTTGCTGGATTTTGGAAAACTCCTTTTTTGGCCCTGCTGTGTGCTTAGCCATAACAATTCCATTCAGCAAGAAGGTAAACAAAAGACAAAAAAAAAACTTGCACTGGCTTGTCTCACTTATGAAACACCATGGAGTGGTTTGATTGGGTGGGGCTGGGTGCCACATATGTCAATGCCTGTAATTTTCATAATAAGCAAGTACATAAAGAATTACATTCTGTTCAGGTGATAACTGAGCCTCAATCAAGCAGAAACTTTTTGCTTGACATTAAAAAAAAAATTTCTATTAGTGAAATTTCTTTTTTTTTTTTGAAGCACCCTGTTATCTAAAAAAATCTTTGTAAGATTTTTGTAAAATTTTGTTTTACAAGATTTTATTTGAAATTGTTTTTTGCAAGATTGTTATATTTCTGTATGAATGTATTTTTTATTGGAATAACATAAAAGAATTCTTATCAGCATCTTGAGTCTGGTTGTTTTTGTGTGTGGGGGGTGGGTGGCGGAGTGTTGAAACAAATTCCTGCCAGATTACTCACCCGGCTCCTCCTTGGGAAATCTTCCTTGTGCTACCCAGCGAACCACTTGTCTCCCCCCCACTCACTGCCCTTCCTGGCAGCAAAGGTGGAAATAGGAGCCTGGGGTTGCTCCCCTGATGGGCACTGAATTCTCCTCCAGAGACTGGCCACCAGGCCTTGGGGCACAGGAGGAAACACTTGCTGTGTTTTATCTTCCTGTCTCTCCAGCCAGGAGAATAAATTGCAGAGGCATCCGCAGAATGTGAAACAAACACCTCCCTTTCACTTCCGCAGGCTCCTGCAGCCCTGTTCCACGGAGGCGGTCAGAGCTGGGCAGCCGCCTCTGACCTGGCCCGCACACCTGGCTGAGATGTCACCCAAGAGGGTGAAAAGGACACAGTTGGGACAGCAAGCCCTAAAGCCATCCCACTGGCCTTCAGTCCACTCTTCTTACCTACCCCCTCCCACCACCTTCTCTGGTCAGCCCAGCAAAATAGGGCAGAAGGTAAAAGATTGTTTACATGATCACCAGATTTTTTTTTTTTCTTGAGGTAAATGGGATGCATTGAAACGCAGAGTTTGTTTGAAAACAAAATAGCTTTCGGTTCTCTAGAAACATTTCCCGTGAGCAGCACTAGATCTTAGTTCTACTGAGTGGCGAGTGGCAAACAAGGTTGTGTTGAGTTCATATTAAGCTCCTCAGTAGTGATGGTTAAATCAGTGTGTGCTTTCTAGAAGGGGCTATAGGATGATGGAAATTTCTGAGACAATGAGCTTCTTAACCTTGTTCTTAGTTTAAGGAAGTTCTCTGGTTGCTGGAAGGGCTCACTGCCTCTTGTTCTTAGCGGATCTTCATTTTGCTGCGTGGGCAGAGTTTACACGAGCTGCTTTTAATTTGATAATTGGGGAGGGGAAGTTGAAGTGCGTCCCCAGATTAGAAATGTTAAGTAATTTTCTCTCTAGAACTGTGGTAAAAATATCAGCCATTTCAACGGAGTTGTGATGTGGGAGGGTGCAGGAAGCAGATGCAATTTTTGCCAGGACTCATGGGTGTGTTGTGTTCAAAGCACATGTCAGGATGACTAATAGTTGGATTGCCCTGACTGTAGCACTAAATAAAGGCTTGATAATGCATTCTCGGCTACTAGTAAGACTTGACCACTTTGTCATGTGAAGACTATGCCGAACAGCTCGGTTATGTTCAAATAAGGCTGCTAGGAGAACTGCCATGCAAGGAATCAGCTGTAAACCAAGCATAATTATAGAAGGACAAAAATTTCAGTCTGCTTAACAAAATTTTTGAAACCTAGCTAAACGAAAGGATACGTTCTCAGTCGAGCTCGCCGTGTGCTTTCGGACAATTTGCTGAGCTACGCTGAACCTCAGTTTTCTTATTGCTAAAATATTTTGGGTTAGGTCATGAGTATCGAGCATTTTATAGAGCACTGCAATTCTGTGGTCTGTGAGTATAGGGTGGACTTCAAATTACATGTCCACCCTCCTCGAAATGCTCGGCTCAGATCTAGAAAGCTTTCTCTTGTGCTACAGTAGACAGCATTGTTGAGAAAATTGCTCTGACTTAGAATGGAAAGAGGGACATTCTCAAATTGCTCTTTAATTATAGTTAAGTTTTTCAAGCATTTGGTGCTTCATAGCATACCATTTTTTTAATTAAAACAAAAAACAAAAAAAAAACCTCTTTGAAAACTGCCATTGTAGCCATTGCAGATCCAGTCTCAAGCTCTCCCAACTCACCAATCATACTGCACACGTTCCCAGCTGACCTGTGTGCTCAGAGGGCGGTGGAGTCGATGGGAGGTTGTTTACTTTTATATTTTAATTGCTCCGAAGATAGAACATATCTTTCATATGTAACTCCCTTCTTAGTTTTTAACCTTACGCCACCATGAGCTATATTTTTATTTTTTTTTATTTTTTTAAATTTATTTTTGGCTGTGTTGGATCTTCGTTTCTGTGCGAGGGCTTTCTCTAGTTGTGGCAAGCGGGGCCCACTCTTCATCGCGGTGTGCGGGCCTCTCACTATCGCGGCCTCTCTTGTTGCGGAGCACAGGCTCCAGATGCGCAGGCTCAGTAGTTGTGGCTCACGGGCCCAGTTGCTCCGCGGCATGTGGGATGTTCCCAGACCAGGGCTCGAACCCGTGTCCCTTGCATTAGCAGGCAGATTCTCAACCACTGCTCCACCAGGGAAGCCCCAATGAGCTATATTTTTAACAACCCTCCTTCTCAACCTGAATTATTCCCCTGCCCAAACTGGGCGATAATGAAAATGATGATATCTACTACTTCTTGTGCCTTGACTACAAATCGGGGAGGCAGTATGTTATATATCTGTGTCTGTGTGTGTGTTTATGTATATTTCCCAGTGTACTCCACACGGCGGGCATTATCCCCATTTCACAGGTGAGGAATACTGAGCAGCTTTCTCTAGATGGCTCAGCAGGAAGAATCAGGCTAAATATTTGAGGCCACGTCTCTCAAATGCCAAAGACCAAGGCTTTACTCACCAGCCAGCACTGCTTTCTGTCTCACGCAAGTTCCCACGAGAGCCTTCTGCCCTTTCTGTTGGATTCACCTTGAAATGAAGTTACATTTATGAAATGGAGACAGAACCTTCTTATAATTCAGAAGCACTAAAGCTATAAACTGTGCTGTAAGCCTAAGCAAACAAAAGTAACCATTTTGAATTGCTTTCAAGATATGAGACAGGTGGCATGTATTTATTTCTAATGTTTAAGAAGCTCGAGAAAGCAACTGGGGATGTGACATCCTGCATTAATTGGCAAGCATCACCTAATGTACGTAGTTAAGACACAAAGAGAGGAAAATTAGGTCCATGCATCACACAAATGAGGCAATACAACAAAGTGTGTTTAACTAGACTTAGTTTATAACACAGTCTCTCTGTTTCACCCTAAGTAATTTTAATGAGAATTCTCTAAACGTCTGTGAATGGAAAGAGACAAAGACAAGAAGGAATCTGGGTACCACATGTCCTGATAGGAGTCATGCTGGGCCGAGCAGTCACCGCAGAATTTTCAGTAAAAGACAGATTTAACTAGAATGCCCCTTGTCACTGTGAGTCTCTTCAAACTCGTGTTGCTAAGCCTTGCACTGACTTGCCTTTACATAATCGTGCTAAAAGAGAAAAAAAAAAGGTATCATATGATCTAGAACTGTTCCTTAAATTCAGAGCCCCCAATCCAAAGCTGCCACGAACAAATAATTATTAACTTTTTAAAAGGCTTAGCTACTTAGATAGTGGAAAATGTTCGCCAGGCCAGAGAAATTAGCATTTTCCGAAGCTGTGTACTTGCTTGATTCCCAAGCACATGTACTGGTGACTTGCATGTATTGACTAATCAGAGTTCTGTTCCCCTCGATTTCTTAAGTTTCACATTACTACATTTCACTGTGGTTGTGCAAGACTTCCTTCCAGATGTGCAAGATAGGTGATGACAAGCACGGGCTTTATCAATTAACTCACTGTAAAAGCAGGCGGCATTGCTTGGGTGTCATTTTTCCGTTTGCGTGGCTGAGGAGATGGGAGAGTGGTGGCAATGTGGGGTAGGTAAAAGGGCAGTAAATGGCGCGTGCCCTGTCTTCCCTTTCAACAGGAATTCGAAAAAATCTTCGCTGTCACCCCCGTGTTCACTCACACAATTTACCATCTTCCCTAAAATAGGTCATTTACTCACAAGCTCAAAAGCTGTGCTGACTCACCAAGAGACATATGTCTCTGTGTGTGTGTGTGTGTGTGTGTGTGTGTGTTTGTGTTTGAACTGTAAAAATTTAACTCTTCATGGTAAAATTGCCTTTGGGCAACATTCAGACATATATATCATTTAGTTAAAGTAAGTTAAAGAGAACATCAATGTTCGCTACGGACTGAAAATTTTGAACCATAACGATGCGATTTTGAATATCTATCTGTCGTCAAGCCCCACCAGAAGATGGGGAGGAGACGGCAGGAGCTGAGACCACCAAGAGTCCAGCACTGGTGAGGTTGCCCCCAGCAGTAGCCCTGCAACCTGAATGAGGCCCAGTAAGACCAAGAACGGGAGCCTTTGCTGAGTGAACAGCAGCACGTGAGGATGCCCCAGGGGACATGCCACCTACCTCCTGGGTTTCTCCAGTCAGTGATGCAGCATTCACACTTCGCATGTATCAAGAGGAGGGAACCAGGAGAACAGGTTCAGTCCCATTTTGGCCAGAAATGTCTATGGGGTTTGAGAGAGGAAGACTCACCAGCAGCTTCTTGTTCATCCTTAATCAATCGTGACCCACCCACTGTGCTTCCTGCACTTAGGTAACAAGGAACTTTGCCTTTTAAGGATGCTTGTATTCGAGTGACCAGCCAGAGTGGCACCTGGAAATCAGGAAACTGGACAAGAACATGGGAAAGTCGTCCAAGGGCTGGAGCCCTTTCTTTACATTGTGACTTTCCTTGGAAATTTTTAACAGTAGCCTAAGCTAAGAGTTTCGTTTTGTTTTTGTTTTTTAATTTAATTGTTTTTATAGTTGCTTTACAATGTTGTGTTAGTTTCTGCTGTACAGCAAAGTGAATCAGTTATATGTATACATATATCCACTCTTTTTTAGATTTCCTTCCCATTTAGGACACCACAGATCCCTGAGTAGACTTCTCTGTGCTATACAGTAGGTTCTCATCTATTTTATATAGATACATAGTAACATATATATATTTTTAAGAGAATTCTACAAATTATATTTGCAAAGACTGGGCATTTACCCTATCATGTTCTGGGAAGAATGAACCTTCTCACATGTAACTCACAAGTAGAAGAATAGCTAACTCCTGGCTTTGAGATGGTTACTTAAAACCCTTTCAGCTTTGTTTTTCTCATCTCCAAAATGTGAATAATGAGAATCTTTTAAGACTGTTGAAAGATTAGAGATAAGGTATATAGGGATCAATAGTAGATCATTATCATCGTCCTGTGGTGGATATTTATTTCTCAATCAGAAAAATAATTTTTGTCTTCCCATTGAATTTGTTTAAAAATAGAATTTAAAACATAGCATTAGGAAAAGTCAGTCATGTTTAGTTTCCGCAACATAATTTTCCAGTAAATTCAGTGAAGGACAAGCTTAGGCTTTATGCTGCATTTTTATGATCAAGAAAGCAGTTTCCTCTCGAAATTCTTGCTGTTCTGCTGCAATCTTACAGGAAGGAAGTTCTGCAAATCTTTTAGGGAAACACTTTCCTGTCGAAAGCTGTGAATGCTCTGACCAGTGGCAGAATTGAATTGACCAACAGGTTCAATGAGTTGAATTCACAGTGTTTTTGACAAATGACAAAGAACCCAGAGGTCCCAATTGTTACTGCCATTTTCAGGAATGGCTGTAAATCCTGAGATGGGTCCAGTTCTTCTGAATCAGGAAGATTGTGCCCAGCTGGCCATTGAACCACTGTCTCCTCATGGCCCTCTGGAATGAGTGCATTATTTAACTTGTTACGTTCTTTCTGAGTAAATGGATTCTGTGCCTAGAATACCTCATCCATGAGCAAGCATCAGCCTAGATGCTGGACGCCACTTGAATTTGGCATACGTTCTATCCAGTTAAAATTCCTATGCTTACCTTCAGATATACTTGTTGGTTTATATTCTTTATTTTGTCTTGTTTTTAGTTAACTGGTGTTTGTTTGCTTGATTTTTAAATTTTCACCACCCATTTTCTTTCTTATGTGCATAATTCCCATCGACATGCACTCCAAGTGTCCACTGTCCTTAGTGGAAATAAAATACCATATATTTGCAGAGGTTTTGTGTTGTTTTGGTGTCACTGTTGTTATCTGTATGTAAATAGTCTCAATGGACATTTTTGACAAATAAGCACTGAGTCGATCAGATGCAAGCCGCCACTCTAGGTGACAAAGCCGACTGCCAGCACATGGGGACAACCCTTATTTGCTCCTCAGACACCCTGTGGTGAGCAGGGCATTAGCATTTCATTTTGCAGGGAGTCAGCAGAGCCAGAAATAAAGCCAACCCATCTCTTTCCACTCTCATAATAGGTTTTGTTTAGTTACCTGTTAACGTCTCCAGTTAGATGCTATGGAGGTCACAGGTGCTCCTTTGTAAAGTGTGGGGCGAACCACGTCTGCATCCATCACGTGGTCAGGCCATCACCTTCTCAGCCCACCCATGGCTCAGCTCCACGGGAGCCAGTGATGGAGCATCGGAGGCAAAGCCCATACTTCATTCATTCATTCATTCATTCACTGACTCACTCAACAGCTGGGAAGTGTCAACGAGGTGCCTGGCACCCTGCTATGAGCTCCACCTTCCAGAGCAGAAGACCAAGTCCTGACCCTTCACTTCAAACTGTAGCTTATATACTGACCCCGCCACCAACTTCCCAGGCCACACCAGCTGCAGAGGGTCCCCTTCCCTTAGCTCCTGTCCTTTGCTTCCTGTTTGCCTCCTTTGATACTCAGTGGGAGGTGCCTTTGTGTCTCTCATTTGTGATGCTCAGCTAGAGAGCTGTGCCTTTCAAAGCAAAGTTGGCTGTGTGTGTATCAAGCACTTGCTAGTTTTGACAATGACAATGAACTGTGTATATGTTCTGTGTACCCACGGCCCTTCGCCATCACCCTCACAGCCCCCTGACTTAGGATCCATTGGATCCACTAACAAGTCCCCAGGGCCCCCATCTGGCCGCACAGCCGAGCCTCGCTGTCTGGAATCACGCCTCGCGCCGCCCTGACCTCTGCACCAGTGCTGGAGCCACCACCAAACAGCCAGGGTGCACCTGAACAGGACACAAACGCCTTTGTTTCCATTTCTTCTTTGGCTGAACTGTAGAGAAAGAATGTCTGGCACATCCTTCCCAAGGTGTAAAGCGTTTCAGAAATGGACGAAAGTGCCCTCCACCCCACGGTCTTCTCTGCTCTCTGGATCCGTCACCTGCCACTGCTCTGGGCTTTCTTATACCTCTCTCTCTTCCCCTCTCTCTTCCCCTGAGTAGGAGTCCCTTTGGGCCAAGACTGTGTGTCCACAATTTTACACGTCTGAGTGCCCAGCCCCTTGTGCAGGTGTTCTAGAAATGCTTCTTCAATGAATGAATGAAAGGATGACCGTGCCACTAATTCCTCCTGTTGCCAACAGCACAGAGACCTTAATTCTGAGGATAATCTCTGAATAAAATCCAACCACCCACTTGATCCACAGTATTAGACTAATAAATCTATCCCTTGGTGGCAAGAAAGGCTGAGCATCCATTGTGATCCGTCCATCTCTTCTCCCCCTTTCACCTTGGTTGGAAAAGTTATTGAAGAAGAGGAAGTGGTCGAAGATCAGAGGAAAACAATCGGGGAAATCCGTACACCTGTCAGCTCAGCTCTGTATGACACAACACCAGCAAGCTCTGTCTCCTTTGGGGCAGCACCTACACAAGTGCTCGTTCTTTCAACCTTTTTTCTTTAATTTAATATAAACGCATTGAATGCTCCAGAAAGAGCGGCGTGCCTCTGAATGGAGCTACTCAGTGAAATGAAAGCAAAATTGTATTAAAGCCAATTTCTGGACTTGTCAATACAATTTAAATAATCAAGTGTTATTACTTCTAAACTAAATACAAAGCCTTTTAATTGTGGATATGAGTCTTTGGCACAGGAGGAATGAATGGGTATTCCCAGGTGACTAGTTTAAATGTCTGCAAACCTGAAACCTCCTTTCTCACAACCTGTTTCCACATCCTGACACTGGAGGTCGGTTTTGCTGTTTTCAGTCGGAGTGGCCGTCTTTTCCTTCAAGGTCAAATGGGTGATTAAGCTGTCACTGCTCATCATGTGTTCGTTGTAATCAGGCATTACAAGTGCACGTGGTCTTTTTCCAGTTAAAAGTACATGATTCGGTGAGTATTTGAGATGAAAAAATTTAGTTTGAATCCCTCCCGCATGCATCTGTGTAACCAGGGCGGGTTTCAGAAGCTCTGAGTCTGCTCTTACTTAAGCAAGGGGATCCCCTCACAGGGCGGCTGAAAGTATTGAATAGAAGACCCATGCAACATTCCTGATACAGTTCCTGGTGCCAGGAGACCCGTAGGAAATGAGATCTCATCCACTTTTCTCTTAGAGGCAGGTTGTTTTTGTCTCAAATCCCTTGTCCCTTGGATAGAAACTTTTCTCGCATGACATCATTCCTTTTAGCAACTTTTTTCCATTCAATTGATTTTTGTAACGCGTCCCAGGGAAATATCCTTTCAGGACATCTCAGCAACAAATAAAATGCTCCAGAGCCTGAAGGCTGGTCCCCTCCTGGGGTCCTCCTCTGGCTCTGTCGTTTTGGCCAAGATGCTCCACTTCTCTGAGACAGAGATGCCTGTCTCCCCACATCCCTGAGGCTGATGTGCAAACATCAGGAGTGAACGCACAGGAAAACACCCCAACTGGAGGGCTGGGCTCAAATACGACGATGCTGCTGTTTTTTTACCTCCTTCTGCTTTGGTTTTCTCATCTGTAACATTGGGGATGATAATAAATGGCCAACGTGCTGGGGTGTCGTTACGATTAGAAATAACACACGAAAGGAGCTTAGCCTGGGGCCTGGTGCCAAGGTGTGTGATGCACATCGTAGTTCACTCAGATTCGGATGATTGCTGTAATTTCTTCCTTGTAACACAGGGAAAAATAACTGTAAAATACTCTCCTGAAATTCACAGATATAGAAACACATTGAGTCCAAAACAGCACATACAGATACCGCTATTTTTCTCAGTATGACACGAGCAGTTAGGACTGTTTGTCGAATATGCCTGCACTTTGCCAACCCTGCTCCAGCAAGTGACCCTAAAAAAATGACAGACAGAAATTAGGATTGCAGCCATCTGCTTCCTGCCACACAAGGAGAAGCTGCCGTAGTTTCCTCTCCTGGATATGCATGTCATGAAGATAATATTCCTCTTTGCTTAATGATCAGTCACAGTTTTTATTATGGGCCCACTCCTGAGAGTTCTTTTTTATAAAGAGGACGGGCATTGCTGGCAGAGGGAAGCTTACCTGAGACAGTGGTGTTGCTAAGCATCGGTTGAACTGACTGGTGGCCGCCTCGTTATGAAATGGTTAGATCGCCCTCATTTACATAACCCCGGGAGTATAGCATGCATTGTCTACACTTGATATTGTCATCCTGAAGGCTCGTGTTTGCTGTGGTTCAAGGTTAGAGAAAATGTTGGGTGTAAAATGACCTCAGGACAGGAGGGCAACAGAGCAGCAGCCAGACTCCTTTACTCACTACCCACAGCAAGTAACAACAGCAAGAGCCACAAAACAAACAGTAATAATTTCCATGGGCACAGAGCCACAGACAAGGCTTGCACCTACAAAATGAACAGGCGGGTCACTACCTTGGCGAAATTTCCCTTTTGAGTTCTCAACATCCTTTCTGAGTCCCCACCCATTGCAGTTGTCCACGCCCGAAGCCCATCTCTCCGTCCCGTTTCTACAACCGCAGTAAAGTGAGTGAGAGACCAAGTCCAACACCCTTGGGGACAAGTCTCTGTACAGACCTTAGATTAGAAGATGGACATGCTTTAGAATCCAGCAGACCTGGAGTCAAAGGCCAGCTCTGGAAGTTTCTAACCATGAGACCTTAAACTCCAGGGTATCCGCCTTCTGAAATGGGGGACGTTTCCCTCTTGGGTCCCTGGAGCACAAGATGCAGAGCCTGGAGGGGAGGAGTTTACTGTTGGCAAGTGCTCAACATGTAGCAGACCTGCCTCAGATTCCAGTTCAATCCTATAATATAGATACAGAACTGAGGCTCTTCACATGTCGTATCTAACTCCCACAGAACATAGCCTTGGCCTGGACCAATTTCAGTGCTGCAGCTTTCTTTTCTCTGCCTGTTATTCCCCATGGGTTGAGCCCTGAGTCCAAATTACAAATGCTGTTAAATCTCAGGTAGTAAGACCATAATGTCAAGGCCGTTAGAACCCAGGCCTTCTGGCTCCCCATTCTGTTTGCTTCCTGCTGAATCACGGTCATGACAGCTTCCGTGACCTTGGAAACCATGGGCAGGCTGTGTACGGGGCTTGGAGAATAGGTCGCAACAGAACCAACCCTCACCCCGTGCAGTCTGGGCTTGCTTGAACCCTATCCTTGCTCTTTAGATGGTACTTCTCTTATGGACCGACTGTTGTGTCCCCCCCCCAAATCCATACGCATATTGAACATTGTCTCATTTTACTCTCCCCCAAACCTGTAAGAGCAGGAATTACTGTCCCTGTTTTAGAATGGCGGTCCCTAAGGCTGCAGCACGCCAGTGTCCCTGACCACAGACCATCATCCAGATCTTTATTTGGCTAAACAGCTCATGACACCTTGGCACTGCAGAATATTTGGGGTGTTAGTCAGGCTCATGGGGAGCGGTTCTCTGGGAAGGATCATGGAGGAAGGCTGCAGTGACTCAGGTCTCCGGGGCTGGCACCCCCAGATGGCCCGTGAGTCAGGAGAGGAGCACCTGGGGTGGGGCAGTCAAGCAAGACTCTGCACTTTCCTTGCCCATTCATACCTGTTCTGGGAAAATGTGACAGGCCCTGGGAAGGTAGACTGATGACACATTTCACCAGCACTTAATCTCCTGGGCCTGTGTCCAAAAGGCACCGCGCCCTTAACCTTTTAGCAAAAGGAAGGACCTAGGTGAGACTCCCTGAAGAAATGCAAGGCGTGTTCTCATAAAACTTGTTTGTTGGGCGGTGACTTATGCCCTGGGAGGTGGCGTGGGGCAGTAGAATGAGGGGGGTTGAGAGCTGAGTCCATCCACGTCTGAGCTGTGCGGCCGTGCATGAGTCACTCAACTTCCCTGAGCCTTCGGTGCAACATCTGTGAAAAAAGGACAATGGCTTTCTCGCAAAACTCTGTGGGAATCGTATGAAATAGGCATTTGGCAAATATTAATTCCTTTTCCTTTCAAATGTAGGGAATTTAACTCTTCTAGGGGCAAAGAAAGGAATGGTCCAGGAAAAGACTGTTTAGGAGGCTGGTGAGTAGACGGGGTAAGCTTGCTGGAAATAACTAAGCAGAACCCCAGTGACGGTCACGGGCCGAGAGGTCCTGGGTTCAACTCAATGCTTTCGAATCAGGCGGGGCAGTGCACTGTAGACTCAGAAGAGCCAGAGGGACGTACTAACCTTACTGATGATTATTGCCAGGAATAATTTATTTCCAGGATAATTTGTTGTTTTGGGTAATTTTATATTAGTTTACATAGTATTTACAAATGTTATTTTATCCCCATATTTAATCCAAGGAAGAAACTATTTTATCATTATTTTCTAAATAGTTTGTGTCCTGCCTAAGAATTCTCAGGCTTACATCCATCTGACCACCACATGTGCTTCTGCTACGGCGAGAATGACACTTAGGACAAGCTTGAAGGGATGCACTTGCCCTCAGGTACCTCCCATTAAAACAATAAAATCTACAGACTGAAAAAAAATAAAATCTTAGATGTTGCCTAAGGGCTCTCAGGTCCAATAAGTAATGAATGCTTATTAAAATATATTGACGTGGTGTGTTCATAACATAAGAGCCTGGGTTTGCAAGTTGCTTCTCATTTGAAGTCTATTTGCGGTGTTCTTATGCAGAGAAAACAAATAAACAAATTTTAACTCAACTGTGGCTTCCAATGAACAGATGGGCGGGAAGGGGTCCTGCGTGAGTTGTAGGTATAAACTCTCCAAAGATTTCCCAAGAACTATGCTGGAGGACAGTGTCGTCAGGAATCCGAGCTTCATTATTTGCACTCAAGAGAATTCTGAAGGCTGCTAACGGTCAGTTTCCCTTTTTCCGAAGCGCAGAAAAACATACACATTTGGTCTTCTAATGCTTTGCAGATGGGTATGGATCAAAAGGTAGATGCTCAAAGAACTGCAAAAGGTTGTTTGCATGTATGTCCAGTTTGCTGACTCTGCAGATTCAGCAAGTCAAAAGCAAGAACACAAAGGATGAAAGGCTTGCACTGCTGGGGCTGGGATCTCGCACAGATTACCTTGGCTTACAGTCTTTTTTGCAGCTCATTTATTCTTCAATGTTTAATAAATTTGTCCAACTTATTTTTTGCCTAACACTCCTTTCCACAGAGTCAGTGATGGCTTTATCTCCATACGCTTTTTTTTAAAGCCTCAAATGTTTGGCTGAGAAATGAAACAAAAAGTTAGGGTTCGAGATGCTTCTCTGCTTTCTCAAGGAAGCCAGGAAAGCAGATCCAGCCGAGCACAGTTAGGCCAGGTAGGAGGGAGAGTCCTCAGAGGGGGATCTCTGGTGGAGAAATACCTCCCTAGTGCATGCCGTATGTGCAGATCAGGGAAATCAGGTGCTTTTACTATTTTACTACTTTCGGAGCCAAATCTAAATCAAGAGACAGAAGTCAAGATGACTCAAGAGGTCTTGAAAAGAAAGACAAGTCTCTTATAGAATTGCATGTTTTTATACAGCCTGTGTGGAGAGAAAGTTGTGATTAAGGATCTGTAATTTTTATTTGCAGACTTTCAGTTCTGCTCTCACTTGGTTGAAACCATTGGTTCCGTCTTTCATTTCCTGTATCAGGCGTATCTCTGAGAACATCTTCTCTGCACTTCTACATTGTCCGACGGGCACTCGGATGACCAGGGTCGTGCCCTTGTTTGCTGCCTGGATGGATGGAGGACCCCGTTCACTTCAAGGTGCTCTTCCCAACGTAGACGTGAGCGCTCTGATGCTGGGATGCCTGGGAAAAGTGCCCGGGCTCATTCCCACAGCCTCGCACGTATCCAAGGACTTGATACCAAATGCAGAAGTCGCAAATGGGAGAAGATGCCATTTCAACTGCAAGTGGAACTATGGTTTTGAACCAGAGCGAAAATCAGAAGATTCAGGGGAACTTGAAAGTTACCCAAGGCCTTTTGCTCAGAGATTAAAAATTCAACTTCTCTTCATCCTAAATATTATGCAGATTCTGACTCCTAAACATGCACCAAAAAGAAACAGAAAAAGAAAGAAAAGAAACGAAGGAAAAAAGAAGTGAGCATATTTTTTGTGCACTTTGATAAAGAAGGGACCAATCACTACCAGTCTTCAGTATTCCCTTCATGCTAAAAATTGAGCTCAAATTCCTTGGCTAAGCATAAAACTGTTTAGCAAGAAGAGTGCTGGGAGCTCAGAGGCGGAGAGATGGGGACCTGGGAGGTGTCCCCCGACTGTGCTGGTCACAGTCTTACAGTCCTTGTCATGATTAACCGCATCCCCTGGCCTTCAACACATCCCAAGTTTCAAGAACACTTATCACTCAGGGGCATTCTGAGAATTACATAGAACATATTTGAAAAAGAAAACAAAAAGCCCCTTTTATTGTTTTAAGAGAGCCTCAGGTTTGCATCCCGAATCCATCTCAAGGCCACACAGTGCGTCCTGGGTCTGATCCTGGGGAAAGGAAAGAGGGGTGGTGCGTGGTGCCCCGGCACCCAGAGGACCCCGGAGCAACCCAAGTCTTCCTTGGATGGGCGGGAATGAGACTCACAGAACTCCACAGCCCTTGGGGGGAGCTGGGGCACAGGGGCAGGGGGCAGAAAGGACAACTGGCTGGCAAAGGCAATCTCCTCTCCTCTTCCCTCCAAGTCACTAAAGCTCCATCAGGAGGAATCAGCTCGGGGGCCTCACAATGATAAAGGTCTTCATCACTGATTGTTTTCCTCAAACCACAAACCTCTCCCTTTTACAGCTTTCTCTTTTGTCCTTCACTGTCCTTGGTCCTTCCTCCTTTTCCTCTCAGGGTTCTGCTAATGATTCTTTCACGTGCAGCCTGAAAATCTCACAAGAAAGAGACCCCTAGAGTCTTTCCTAGGACAGAGGCTGAATAACTTAGACCACTCTTAGAAATACTCCTTTGCCCTGTGGTTGTAGGGTCATTGGAGAAGCTCTTAGGGCACAATCTACTCTTCCAAGCTTGAGACCTAAAAGCTATCTTCTGTACCCTCTCCCTCCTTCTAGAAGCATGCACTTTGAAGTCCGATGACCTGAGCTGGTATCTCAGCACTGTCACTCATGTGTGGGCCTGGATAATTTATTTAATGGTAGATACTTCTCTTTCTTCAACCGTGAAATGGAGTCATAATTGCACCCATCTCCCAGTGTTGTTCTAATATATAAGAAAGACTTGGAATGATGTAGGGTCCATAGCGAACACTCAGGAAGTGCTAGCTATTCCTACTGGCTCTTTTTTCAGCTCCTGCCATGGCCGTACCCCTCTGCCAGGTGCAAGGTGAACAGAGTGGAAATTATGAGCTGGTCTTGCTTCCTGGGATCGAGTGAATGAGCTGCAAGACGCAAACATGGAATCATTAAGCAAAGCCACATCACATGCACGGCATCATATTAGTAAATGAACAAGCCGAGAAAAGGAACCCATTTAATGTGTGAATGAGGGTATCATGGGAGAGGTCAGTGGCGTTTGCTCCTTGAAGATATTTCGGTGGGTAGAGGAGCAGGGAAACAGTTTTCCTGTGGCTTGTACTTGAGGGGCTGTCCAGATATTTCTAAGGCCACAAGAAAGAGTTTTAGCTGGAGAAGAAAGTTCACTGGGACAGAGTGGGGCAGACAAGTTTGGGTAAAATAACATGAGAACTGACTTACAGAGGTCTGTGGGCCCCTCGTTGGAGATTTTGAGCTACTTCCTTCATATACAGGATGATTTCTGATGACCCCTTGAGGTCTCTGCAGTCAATGACATCTTAGCTCTGTCCTGGTGGAAACGATGGTGGCAAAGGGATGGGGGTGGTCCTTGATGTTTTTGAGAAGGAAAGCAACGCAACAAAATAGGTGCTTTAGAAATATACATCTATCTGTGGTGCAAGAGATAAGTATAAGGATGGAGAGAAAATCCACACTTATTTCCCTCAGTAAACACATACAATTCCCCCTGACGTAGGTGTTATTACGCACATAAGGAGAACACGTTGCAGAGAAGTAAAGAAACTGACCTGAGACCACCCTGCCTGTGAAGGACCCACATTTCTGTGGTTTCCAGAGCCCAGAAGCAGGCCGTGTATGGAGGAGGAGGCTGGGACCTGGGTTTGGACAAAACACACAGGGCTCTTCCCTGGGACCACTCAAGTACCTCCACCTACCCTTAAACAAGATCCTACCTACGAGTCCTGCCTTAAAACACACAGGGAATTTTGTCTTTGCCTTAGTCTGTTTGGACTGCCATAACAGAATACCATAGACTGGGGGCCTTAAACAACA
Organism: Balaenoptera ricei; assembly: GCF_028023285.1. Lineage (NCBI taxonomy): Eukaryota > Metazoa > Chordata > Mammalia > Artiodactyla > Balaenopteridae > Balaenoptera > Balaenoptera ricei. The sequence goes on from NC_082640.1 coordinate 27,304,949, forward strand.
GACATTGACTTACCACAGATCTGGAGGCTGGGAATCCAAGATCAAGGTGGCAGCTGAGTCAACGTCTGACGAGAACCCTTTTCCTGGTTCATAGATGGCATTTTCTCGCTGTCCTCACCTGGAGGAAGGGTCGAGGGGGCTCCTTATAAGGACACTGATCCCATCATGGGGGCTCCACTCTCATGACCTCATCACCTCCCAAGGGCCCCACCTCTTAACATCATCACATTGGGGGTTAGGATTCAACATAGGAATTTGGGTTGGGGGAGACACAAGCATTCAGTGTATAGCACTCTTCCTACTGTCGCCCCAACACAGACATGTAGATTGGCCTCCACGTGTAGGGTCGGTTTGCTGTGGGCATCCTTCTCCATGTCCCCCTGTGGAGCCAGGAGAGCACAGGTACCGAGAGAGTAGCCCAGGCAATGCCCACAGGGCTGCGAGGCGGCAAAGGCTGGCGGTGCTGGGGCAGCTGAAGAAGAGTGACCCCAGGGAGACGTTTAACTCCCTAGAGAAGTCGATGGGCAGGACGAGACTGGTGCTGATGCGACACCTGTCTTGGGTGATCCAGCACTGCGAACCCGCCGAGCGCCTCCACAGTAAGAGCCAGCGCGGGAGAGGATGGAGCCTCCCTCTGACGTCACTGCTGCTGTTCTTGTGCCCGAAAAAAGCGGTGTTCTCTGCTCTTCATCTCCTTCCACCTACTTATCAGATCTTCTACATGATTCCATTTGCTTAGATAATAATTGGAATCATGAAAACATATAAGTTCAGTGAAGGCAGTGCTGAGCAACCCCAAAGCAACCCCGAAGGTTTCCCATCTTCAAGTTCGTGGGTTTGAAAAGCCAGCACCTCTCCGTAGTTCCTGAGTGTGCTTGGCTGTGGGAAGCAGCTCTGCGCGGGTGGAGAAAGTGCTGGGGAGGATGGGGACCAAGCTAGCTCGTCCCACCCAGAGGCCTGAGCCAGGTGCCCACTGAGCCCTCCCCGGCATAAGCACCTTCTCCCACCTCTGGGACTGTCCCGAGAGCTTAATTACCTTCAAGTAAGTTGTGTGTGGCCCCTGCTGGATACGCTTTTTAGTAAATATGTGTTGTTATTCATGCGAGATGTTAGAGAATTCTGTGCTCATTTTTAGGGGAAATTTCTCTCATAGGAAAAATTAAAAACACTTGTTCTCTCAATCTGGGACTTCAACCTCATAATTTAAAAAAAATACAAAAACAAAGAAGGATGCGTCCCCATTCTGTGTGGAAGGAACAGGACTTTCCCTGACTGACCCCCTGACTGAGGGCGGCTGTCAGTTTTAGGTCCCTTTCAGGAAAATGATGTCCATGGGTAAGGAAACAGGCTGAGCCAGTGGGCAACGCTTAGAACAGATGCTGCTGCCTTTTCCGTTTGTGCATCTTTCTCGTCTAATTTGATTTTTATTCTTTGTTAGGGGATTTCTGCTCTGCTGTTCCATGGGACCCCCCTTCCGCTATAGAAGTGGAAAACCTTGTATATGGTGTATGAAAACTCAAGGTCATAGTTTTCCTTCATTCTCTACTTTTGCAGAATTGCCTCCTCTCCCAAAGGCAGCATTTAAGAACAAATTTCCAGGAGTCTGAGGGGCTTTTGCTACCCAGAGAAATGCGGGTGTCCGGGAGCTGCAGACCCTCTCACTCTAGATGCCCCAGGAGTTGTTGACAGTAGTCTCAGGGGATGACCCTGGGACTGCAGGACAGATTGGCACAAGCATCCATCTGTCTGTCTGTCTAAAGAGCAAAACTTAGAGGTGATCCAGGCAAACAGACCTGGAAGGACTCTAATGCAGAGATTCCCAGGCTCTTCAGAAGCTTTGAAGCTCACTTTTAATTGTTTGATTTGTGATTTCAGCTCAGTCAGGAAACAGAGGGGGACCTTGGTGCGAGACTGGGTCACTTCTGTTAAATTAGTGACATCTCCACACGGCTGCTCTTTTGGGAGCATCCCCAGCTGGGGAGTTGTCTGGGGTCCTGGGGAACATAAAACTCTCCCCCAAGTACTTCCACACAGTGATTACAGAGAAGCGAGCCCACTGCCTCTCCATGCATCGGACGCTGACACCCCTTCAGTGAAAATTCAGACAGTTACGGCTGCCAGCTGCGCCACTGAATCACAGGCAGCCAGGTATCCAAGCTCACACGACGCCTGCTGGGCAAGTCTCAGCGGAGTCAGGTTCCACTCCAGACAGAGGGTGTCAGGAAGGTGTGTGGCTCCAATCGCTTCATGCCTTCCTTTTCGTTTGCAGGCAGGACGATGCCTCCTGATCACAGCCAGTGACTCAACTGGCCAGGACCATTAGTTAGGTTCTTGGAACATTCTTGCATAAACCACAGCCAAGAAAGCACCAAAAGGTCATTTAAAATGTTTAAACTCTGCTAGGAGAAGTGGTGAGAGATGAGACTTGTCACGAAGGTAAGTTCCTTTTCCTTGGAAGCGCTCAAGAAGTGACTTGCTTCACGGTGAATGTGGGTTTAGTGGTTATTCCGCTAGCTCACGAGCTGTCCTCCCTGGAGATCTCAGAGTCTGTTACAACGGAGGTGGGTCCTTCCACAAGGTGAGAAGCTGATTTTCATAACCTCTCCTGCTCTTCCAGTCGGAATTCTCCCAACAGATACCACCTTTGCTCCCTTTACAATTTGCGACAAGGACTAGAGAAAACAAGAGTTCTTATTGAGAATTGTATTTTATATATTTATTTTAATCAACCCCAAAGATCCCATGTTAATACATGATTTTTCTGAACGCCAAGTTTAGGTTCATCATTTCACATAATGACTCAGGTGCAATGCTAAAAACTGCAAAATAAGAGCAAATATTTATTCAGGGTTTATTATGCACAAAACACCAAGATAAGCATTTTACATTATTTAATACTCTTGGACACTCTGCAGTAGACATTATTTTTTTAATTTTTAACTTGTATACAATTTTTAAATGTTACTTACCATTTACCGTTATTATAAAATATTGGCTATGTTCCCCATGTTGTATAATACCTCGAGCCCATGAAGCAGACATTATTTTTATCACACTGTTACCGATGAGGAAACTGAGGCTCAGAGGGCTGTCTGAGGTCATGTGGGGCCAGGCACATTGACCCCTTACTGTCATCAGTTTAGCTTTCTAACCTAGCATTGCCTTTCTTTTTCATATGCATACATATGTATATATATTTATAAACTTATTCATAAATATATACATATATAATTACTAATATACTTGTCATATACATACAAATTATATATAATTTACATATAAATTTAAAATCCATTTCCTTCCAAATAGTTTAGACTGTGTTTCCACCCTATTGACATTTCAGCCCAGATATTTTCTATGGCAGGGGCCGCCCTGTGCACTGTAGGAGGATCAGCCACATCCCTAACACCCAACCCACTAGATGCCAGTAGCACCCCACCCCCAGCTGTGACCATCAAGACGTGTCCAGACACTGCCCAATGGCCCCTGGTAGGGGCAGTGAGAGGAAGGGCCCAAACCATCCCCAGTTGAGTTTAAATGCTTTAGGACAATTTAATTCTTGAGGTCCCGTTTCTTAATCTGAAACATAGAATGTGTTAATGGCAAATATTCCAACAGTCACTGGTTAGACCGGAGGAAATCAGACTGTCTTCTCCTGTCTTCACTCCCCGTCACCATTTGGCCTGAGTAACCTTCTCAGCAGGTTTTGCTCCTCTTTCCTGAGACTGTGTAAGAGAGTCTTCAACTTTCTGTCAGGCTCAGCGCTTAGACCTCTTCGGCATATTTCTCAGGACTCTGCTCATCAAAGGTCTGGTCTTACACAGGATCTGATAATATTGTATGACCTTTGTTTTAAGCCTTCAAACTTCTCTCTGATGAGGTGTTTTTCTTCTCTTTGGAAAAAAAAAAAATTCAGAGCATTATTATTGGTTTGCCAATCATTCCTGGGCTGTACCAGCAGGCTTCTTCCTACAGAATATCTGGAAGAAAATCCTCACAAGAAATTGACTTTGAAATAATGTGGTTTTCTCAAGTCCTCAACATGGTTTTTATCATACAGACCACCTGTATAAATAAGTCATGAGACCTACTGAATGAATGAAGGAAGTATAGTATAAAAGTACATGCTGACACCTTTGAAAACGACCCTTGGGAATTCCCTGTGGTCCAGTGGTTAGGACTCGGTGCTTTCACTGCGGGATTCTGGCTTCAATTCTGGTTGGGGGAACTAAGATTCTGCAAACCCTGTGGTGCAGCCAAAAAAAAAAAAAAAAAAGACCCTTGCCATTGTCTCTGGTGTAGATGCTCCTGTATCAGATCTCTGGACAGCAGGCATCCACCCAGAATAGGTACTGACCCGACAGCCTTGGCCCAGTGGGAAGCAGAGCCCTTCCTGTCTTTTCTAAGGCCTGGGGGTCGAGCAGGAATTTCTCCAACCACCTGTTCCCCTTTTGCTACAATTTCTCCTTCACTTCTAGTGGTTCTTTCCATATGATGTAGATTTATAGCACAGGAATTTCTCTCCCGGATCCTGCCTTACATCTACAACTTTTGCCCCTTTCCAATTGGGTGTATGTTTGAGTCTACACTGACATATCTTTGAGAAAGTTGGCTGACTCAAATTTCTGAGCCCTACGCTCAGCCTGAGTGCTCTGTTGTTCTTGTCTTTGGTTTGTTGTGGGGGGGCTATGTAGAATGAGGCTCTACTCATATTAAGGGTAAAAAGATGAGATCGAATTAAGGTGGCTCGTTGGTCTAGGGGTATGATTCTCGCTTTGGGTGTGAGATCGAATTAAAGGGTATACAAGACGTCTTTCTAAAAGATTTACACATTTCTAAGATTTCTAAACTCTTTTAAATAAGGACTAATCTGAAATAAATACTCTGTTATTTTTAAGTGAGGTGAGGAAAAGTTTCTATCATCAGATACATATTATCTTACAAAGGAAAATATTTCTTCTTATGGAAAAGACTATGAGTAAATTTAAAGGGAAAAATATATATTCTAAAATAGCTCCTAATATTCTCTTAACATTCTGTACCAAACTTATTATTGATTAATAAAAAGCAAGGAATAATGCCACTGGAATACACTGCAGTGGAAAAACTTGCACTTGTACAAGAGAATCAATACTACACATGACATCTTTCTCTACAATGATAATTGATTATTGTAATATCTTTTCAAGCTACACCACTCAAAACTCTTTTAAATCTTATACAACTCACAGTGCGTATTTTCCTTAGTCACCTATATGATGTTTGCACAGTAAATTATGATATTCGTGCCTTAGAACAGACCTCATAAAGCATTTAGCACCTCACTTAGATTAAACATCAGACTCTTTCAGAGTTTTCTTATAAAATTGAACAATAGGGCATCATATTCTTTGCTCCCATAAAATGTGATAATGCAAGTGTAATGTGTTTCCCCGGTTTTTCTCCATTTAAATGAAAATCAACTGAAATGCTTGGAATCCATGAATTTCCCATCTGGAAGCTCTGCAGCCTGGCTGTCATGACTGATCCCAGAGAGTGAAAGAAACCCGACTCCAGGAATTGGACTTCAACTGGTAGAGCAAAACAGGGCATGCCAGCCCATGTCCCTCCCCCCGGACAGGGGGCCTCCTGCAGCATGGGGCTCACAGACTCACGTCTGAGCTGTGGGGAGGTGGTCCGTGTGTGTGTGTGTGTGTGTGTGTGTGTGTGTGTGTGTATTGGGGGTGGGGCGGGGGGAGGCATGTGTTTTCTTTATCAGAAACCATTTCCTGTATTCAAATGTGCTTTCTATATTTATCTGCAGTCTCAACTGCAGTTTGAGGCAGGGAAATAACAGACGCGCAGGACGCATTCTATCCCATGTTTAGGATAAAGATTGAGTCTAGCTGGGTCAGTCAAGCACCCACGTTGGGTCTCTGTCTCTTTTTCTCCCACCCCCACCCCCTTTCAATATCTTGCCCAAAGCATTAAACATTCACTGTATGTTTAGGCTAAACACTCCATTCTATTTAGCTGAAATTTTTAAATATATTAATAGGAATGCAAGTGAAACAATCCACCTGAAACTTGAAAACTTCCCCTTTAATCTCTCCATCCCACAAAAGACAGATGGATGGATAGACGGATGGATAGACAGATGGAATGGATAGAGAAGCATAATAAAGTAAGTAGAAAGTAGCCAGAAGGAAGCCAAAGAATAGTAAAAGTAACACCAAAAATTGGCTTGAATTTCCCTTTCCTGGTATTTTAACTAATCATAGGGAGGTCTCCACATACATACGTTAATCAAATATTCCTTAAAGATCTGAGCCCACCCACACAAAGCAATGTTAGTTCCTTTAAATAAATATGAGCTCTCAGAAGTGTTTGGACACAGAGTTGTTTTTGGTCCTTGGACAAGGGCCAAATAACCTATGATTTGCCCTGGGGAGAAAGAAAATCCAGCCTTTTTGTTTCCTTCAGCGTTAATTCGATCTGTCGGAATTGAGAAGCCCTGAATTTGAAGACTGGCTGTGGCTGAGCTGGGCCCCCTTCCTAGGGGGCCTGACCCCATCAAGGTGCTGCCAGCTGGGCCGAGGGTCAGCTGACAGCCCTAAGTGGGCCATTTGCTTCAATCGTTTCTCTGATGTCACTAAACTGCTGTTAAAGAGGTGAGGTAATACAATTTTGGATTCAGTCTTAAGTCCAAAGGAAGTGTCTGGTTGGCTGTCATTTTATTTCTATCCTTAAAATACCTTTACAAATTTAATTGATGGGAAATCAACAGTCACATCCATCTTTTGAAAATCAAATCTAGGGTGGCTGGATTTGATTTTGTTGTGTATTTCCTGGTGGTTCAGGTTTTACTCCTCACTGTTCTCAGCCGTGTTCCCTGACCCTGTGAGGGAAAGCTCAGGAACAACTATTTTTAGACCCAGGCAAGCCCCAGGGCGTCAGACGGTAAATCATTAGCTGTGACTTTAAAAATAGTCCTCAAGCCACTTTGGGAACATTTATTTCTTCATAGCATATGGACTTGGATACGCTATGGAGAAATCCCCATAAATAGAATGAAACCAGCCACCAAGGCTGCCCACAGCTGATGTCTCTGGGTTGAGTCGAAGCTGTAGAACTGCCCTGTGGGTCACAGAGGTGCTTCGCAGTGTTTAGGAAACAAACGTTCTGGCTAGGAAGGACCAAGCGGTCTCCCAGTTTCCTTATTCAGCACCGAACACACAACAGAGGGCAGCCAGCACGCAGAGCCTGGATTCTATGTTGGACTCTTTGCTTCATATTTTCTTCCATAAGGTCAAGGTCAGATGAGGACAGGACATTACCTCTTAGAACCGGCCTGAATGTTCTAAATCTACAAAAGCAAGGTCTTCTGTAAAACTTCTACCACCAGTTGTTCTCTTACGGTTCATAAAATCACCAAATGTCAAATTAGTATCTTTCCAGACTCCTTATTTTACTGAGAGGAAACTGAGGCCTGGAGAAGGGAAGTGACTTTTAGGAAAGCTGTGGCAAAATCATGATGACATCAGAGGGGTCCAGACTCCCAGATGAATCCGTTTTGACAATAAAACATTCTGCCTGAAGCAGGCAGGAGGCTGTTTTCTGTGTAGTTGAGCACAGCACAGGAATATTCACCTAGCATAGCATCACTTCCCTAGATGTTATGGGGGGAGGAAAGGAGATGAGATAGTGAGGAAAAGCTTGAAAATTCAAATTCCCTATAATCACATGGCATAATTCCACACGTCATGAATCTCATCTTTAACTGCGCAGGTGGGTGAGGAGTTATTGCAAATGGCATTTCATTCATCAATGCCAGCTAGTCTGCTTTCCAGAAAAGACTCGTCTTTCTGCTGGTCTAAGGGACATTTCAAAAATGGAAGAGGAGAAAAAAAGGAAGATAAAAAGAATAATAGAATAATAAGAAGAAGCTTTTGTTTCGGTACACTTTTTTTTTTTTTTTTTTAGTAGAGGAAATTCTTTCATACCAGATTTTAAAAGGAAGGCGTTTTAGAAGTGACAGATGCAAATATCCACCTCCACTGTTTATTCAGCTTTGGCCAAGTTAGAGGTCAATTTCCAGTTGTTGACAGGGAAAGTCTAGTGAGCAAAATACCTTTATCATTAAATATTATCTTGCAAAAATATTTACCAGGGTGTAAGTGTAGAACATTGTGCTAGTAATGGGACACACACATTTTGAAACCGTAATCCAGTCCCACGAAACAATACCCAGAAAAAGGCTTTGTTTTCATCTCTCCTGGGTGTGCATGCTGCTTGTAGTTGTTTGCAGATGTGTTATGAATGCCTGTTTTCATGGATTTCGATGGCTCTTGGTCAAATAGGATACTTTTTATTACTTCCCCAGATTGAATGTAAAAGAACTTTGAGTTTATATAATAAAAGTAAGTGGCACTCCCGAAAATCAAACTTTATTAAAATCGTATTCCTATTTGGTGAACATTCTTACTTTCCTCCAGTTTTGCTCAGTTATCCTTCTATGGTTTTTCATAGTGTAATAACAACGTCAACAATCAAAGACAGGGGTCTTTGTAATGCTCCATTGCCTGAGACCCTGGGGATTTATTCAAGACCCTTCCTAGTGGGGATCACAGTGGAAAAAAGATGTGTGCAGCCAGGAGGAGGGGAATTCATGGGAAATACAGTAACCCTTTTCTCCTCTGGGAATTCTAGAACCTGGCTATTTGGGCTTCCCACATGCACGCAAACCAAGTGTTGTACCCAAGGGTGTGGGGTGCATCATCCTGCCTAGTTTTGCAGCCTTATCCTCTTCTCAGTCCTCCATGCCCAGATTCCTGCCACGACTCTTGGCTGGGTCCTGGGAGGGCACTCTCCACAGTCCCTCTCACACAGCTCACCCAAGCCAGCCTGAGCTTCCAGAATGTTGCTTTCACCTGCCCTCCTCCAGCCTGAGAAACAAAGAGCTCCCTTTGCCAGATTCATCAGGCTTCACGGATATTGAAGGCATCCCAAGTCCTGACTGCTATTCTCACACTTGCATCCTCCTTGGTGGGGAAGCTGGTCCCCAAGCCTCCCACCTTGGTTGTGTGGACTCTGGCCTCCATGTCTTTGCCTCAGCATGAAAGGGTTCCATCCAGCCACTTGCACCCCTGGACCCTCAGTGAGCATGACTGCATTTCCCCACCTGTGTAGACATGTGCTGTATCCACCCCAAGGGCTTCACCTTAGGGTTCTTGGACCAGCGGTGAGAGAGTCAGCCGTGGATTTTTACTGGAATTGTCATCAGGATTTCATAGAATCATTGGAAATCCCTTCCTAAATAGAAAATGGGCATCTACTCTCAAATAAAAATGTTTCTATTTATTTTAAGTCAAGCTCAGTGAAGGCTGAGAGAGTCTAAATGAGCAGCATCGTATGGTCAGCAGCCCTGCCTCCTGGACTGAGAAGTGTGGCCTCTTGCACCCTTCTGTACATGGAGGGTACATGTGTTGGCCAGAAGCTGCCAACAGTGTTACTGCCTGGCAGACATGGTGGTCCCCTAGGCTCTGCTGTGTAGTCAGTGTGTATTACGTGGATAGATGATACAGTGAGATATAGTAGTTTTTAAAAATCCATCAATCCAAATTTTGTAGCTGTTATTGAATTTTAAAACCTCTTCACTTTTTAAGGTGGGGAAACTCAGGCTCAGGTGGTTCAATGGCCTTCCTAAATGTCTTGGCACAGAACTAGAAGAACCCAGAGCTGTCCCCCCACCCAGACCCCAATGCCTTTGCATTGCGTAAATTATACATGTGTAACAATTTTTGACTAGTTTCAAAATACATATTCACTATAAATATTAGACAGTGGAAAAAAATAAAGGGACAAACAGAAAACGACTCATCATCCAGCATTAACTGTATTTATAGATCCTAGAGAAGTCTCACTCTCTTTTCTTTCTCCTTTCTTCATGGTTTTATAACAGAATATTATTTTACTTACTGTTTCGAGCCCGACTCTTTTTCATCAAATATTACAGCTGTCTTTTCAAGTCAATTGATATGGCTCTACATATCTACTTTAAGATTGACATGTTATGCTACTGAATGGATATTGTAAAATTGTGATTTATGATAAGAAATATATCTTTGGTCTTCTCCCCCCGTTTCTGGAGTAGAGCTCCTAATACCCTTGGAATTTCCTAAGTGATAAGAGTGATAAAGGTGTCTTCTGTTATGCTAATGAGAGGACTTTTGGCATGCCCTTAGGTTACCTAAGGCTGGAGGCTGGTTGCCAGGGGAGCCAACCATGTGATTAGAGGATTAGGACTTTCAGTCCCACCACCCTGACCTCCAGGGAGGGGAGGGGGGCTGGTGGTTGAATCAATAACCAGTGGCCAATGATTTAATCAATCTTGCTTTTGTAATGAATCCTCCGTGAAACCCCAACAGGAGGGGGTATGGAGTGCTTCTGGGATGGTGAACACGTGGAGATTTGGGGAGAGTTGTGCACCTGGTGAGCATGGAAGCTCTGAGCCCTTTCTTGCCCTGTGCATCTCTTCCATCTGCTTGTTTCTGAGTTATATCCTTCTATAATAAACAAGCAATCAAGTAAGTAAAATGTTTTTCTGAGTTCTGTGAGCCATGCTAGCAAATTCATCAAATCCAAGGAGGGGATTGTGGAAACCAGGGATTTATAGCCAGTAGATCAGAAGCACAGGAGATGACCTGCACTTTTGATTGGCATCTGAAGGGGGAGGGCAGTCTTGCGGTACTAAGACTCAACCTGTGGAATCTCCAGGTAGATAGTGTCAGAATTGAGTTGAACTGTAGGACTTCTAGCCAGTGACAGAGAACTGCTTATTGGTGGTGGTGGTGGTGGTGGTGGTGTGTGTGTGTGTGTGTGTGTGTGTGTGTTGGGGGGGAGGGGTGGAACCCGCCCACCCCCAAACACACGTCGGGATTGTGACCAAATAGATATAATGTCATTTATTTTATCATCTCCCTGTTGATGGGCATTTAGAGTGTCTCCTATTGCCATCATCTTTTTAAGGTAAATATTTTCTGCCTCAATTTTATATTGGTGTTTCTCTTAATGTGGATGATTTCCTGAGACATTTTTTATGGTGGGTATCCTGTTGAAAGCGGTAGTGACATTGTAATATTTCATAGGCTAGTCTTTTAAGCGAGAGACTGCTTTTGGAAGGGGTGCAGCACATTTTTATGAGTTTGGAATTAAGGTCTTGCTTTATGCTGATATTCATAAACTCTTTCGTATGTTAGGTGCCTGTCTTTTTGCCCAGTGTTCCTGATCTCCTTTGTGATGACTGACAAAAGGAACGGTGCTTCCGAGAGATGGAAGGATGGATGCTCCCCTCTCTGGCTCTCCCCTATCACCTGTTCCAGAATGCAAGGAGAGTAAAAAATATTTGTACAGTGACAAAACTGTCATGAGGAATAAAAAATTCTGGAACCAATTTAACTTTTCTTTGAAGCCTGAGAATTTTGCAGCTCATGGAATCCTAATTAACTGAGAATATTGGTTCTAATGAGTGACAATAGAAGAAAGGGTGGTGACTTCAAGTGTAGGGAGAGAGTGATGGGGTGTGGCCAGCTCTCAGGCAGGTAAATAATGAATGCATGTATGTTTCTGCCCAGGAAGGTGAAGGGAACCTGGAGTAAATGAAAGAACACAAACCCTGATTGGCTGGTAATATTCTGATGGATTATAAAGTTGGGTAGTGATTGTAAGATTTTTAGGAGTAAAATAATAATTTTACATCATACTCTAGTGAAGAGCTTTGTTCAAAGCCTGGAATTGTTTCACTATGATAAAGGGTGGCAGGATAACAGAACTGTTAAACTTTCAGCCCTGGAGGTCAAGGACAAAGCCTTATTCATCACAAATCAGCAACACCTAGCACAGAGCTGGTGAGCCCAATCAATGTCTCCTAATGTTCCTTGAATGTGATAATTGTCCTTTCTCCCTATTCATACAGCTGCTTTATGGCTCTCCTTAGCTCATAGTTAATTCAATCAGCATTATCGATAAAGATATTGTGTGAGGTACTGTCATTGTTTCAACCTTCTTTCTCCTCCTGATATTGACAGTAGAATTTCAAAATGTCAAATAGTTATTTACATTAGTCTCGAATTTAATTGAGAAAAATATAAAGATTCAGAAAATGATAGGAAATAGGAAAAGGTAAAATATATAGACAACTAATTCAGGGAAAATAAATTTTAAAAAAAAGAACAGGAATTTCAGCCTAAGAAAATAGAAAGAAATTATAAAAGAAACAAAGCAAGAATATTTTTCAAACCTAAAGAACATGAGCCTTTAGACCAAAAGGCCCCCCAAGATACTCAAAAACTCAAATAAAGAAGAGCCACATCTAGACATGTGCTTATGATTTTTACATAACCAAGATTAAAAGACATTACTAAAAAGTTCAAGACTTGAAAAAAAAAATCACTGAAAAAAAATTACATCAGCAGTACTGAATGAAAAATGCAATAAAGCAAAGCTGTCAAATTATTGGCCCAAAATTATTTTGAAATACTATTTGTTAGAGGTAGCTACTGTCTTTTCTTATGTGCCTACATTAAGGAAGATATTTATTTGTCATTTATTCTTCTAAATTGTTAACCAATACATTTAGATACACTATTGCTATTCAACACATTTCAGATATTTTGAGCTACCAGAAGAGAAATTCTAAGCAAATGATCATGTTAGTTTTCTACTAAAACTTCACATCAACAGAAGTTGGTTTGGGTAAACAGAACACACGCTCCGGGATGTTTTTTTTCCCTCTGCCAAATTTCCATTTGTCTGTTGACATATATAACCAATTACAGTCTTCTTTAAAGCTTTACAGATTTTCTGGTTTCTTTTCTGCAAGTTAAACTATTTTCACTCTCTCATTCATGCATTTATTCCACAAACATTTATTGAGGGTGTATCACAGGTCATCCATTGTGACAGGCAACTGTTGTATAAACCAAATAAACTGCATTTTTTGTCTTCACGGAGTTTATAATCTAGTGGGAGGGGGTAGTTTGTAGATAGATAGCTAAGGAAATAGGTAATTAAAATCCAAGTTGATAACTGCTGTGATCTAGTCTGAAGAGTGGGCTGAAAAGCACATAGGTTGGTTATTTCAAACTGGAAACAGACAGCAGAGAAAGCTTCCTGGAGGTGTGGACATTGTAGCATAGTGCTGAATTTTAAAAAAGGAGGTATCTGGTTGAAAAGAGGCTAAGAAATTGAAAGGCTTTTCCACACAAAGGAAGCATCCTATTCAAAGTGGGGATGCTGGAGGGAGGGCTTGTAGAGTATGAGGACCATCAGAGATGGGGAAAGGGAAGAGAGCGAACAGGATTAGATTGCTAATACTTCGACTCTCCCATGAAGTAATTTGGACCTTATCTTGAAGATCATGGGAGCATGTTCTAAAGGGGGGAAGGCAGGTGTAATCCAATGGATGGTTTCTCAGGAAGGTACTCTGGTGACTATCTAACACAGGGGCAAAATTGAGGGCAAGAATGTCAGTTAGAAGGCTGCTTCCATGGCAGTCAAGAGAGATGAGGAATGAACCATGAAATCAGGAAAGAGGAATAAAGAGATTAAAGAGATACTGCAGCAGTGATTTTGAGAAGATTTCGTGCTCAGGTGGATATGGGGCTTAGGGATAGGAATAGGGCAAGAATATAACTCAGCATAGGTAGGGGGGATGTTCAGAGGGAAATGCACAGATGCCAACAGATAAATGTATGGGCACTCAAAGAAGAGACCTGGATAGAGTTGGAGATCGGGTTCTATCTGCATACAGTTGGTGACAACACTAAGGTAATGGCCAAGGTCACTAAGGAAAATGTGTGAGATCACCCAGGGTACTCTAACCCCTAAGGGCTGTGCAGGGAAAAAGGATTACGAGAATGAATGAAACGGGAATACCAGACAGGGAGGATAAAATTAATCTAATCTTGCAGAGGAAACTAGTAAAAACAACGGCAGAATATTTTTGTTGTATTTCGTAACAAAGAAATTATTGATGGCTTTAGCAAGGTTAAGACACAGTAGCTATAAATAATTCTATGTTTGAAACATGTTGTAAAGGATTTTAGGATATAGCCTTTGTTATCTTTTGCTTTTGGAATATGGTGATGGATTCTGACATTGAAACCGTCTTGTCTAGACAAGTGAGGGACGAAGCTGCTGCACATTTCCAGATTTTCCCTCCCATGGGAGGGAGAGAGAGATGTCATTACAGTCCATTAATTGGTCATTTGTCCTGGCCTCATAGAAGTATTCAAAACTCTCCTAAGAGATGCTGAAGCAGAGACTGTCACTGCAATAGCCCACCCCCACCGTTTCCATATTACAGAACATTGTAACGTCTGTACTTCATCTGATCCTACTTTGGCCCATGTCCAACACGTCATCATTGTTTTTAGTCTTTTATTGTGCTGAGTTATTTTTCCTCCCCTTTTCCAGTTCTCTACGTGCTATTTACTATTCTCAGCCACTTACTGGAATAAAAACACAATAATTTTATTTGAATTTTAATTTTTTTCCTTCATTTCCTTTTCCCATCTTCTTTCCTCCGTCACTTCTTTTTTTCATATCTTCATTTCCTTTGACATCTTAGTCTTCACAATTCCATTGAGTTAGTGGATTTTGAGATTCTCCTAAATTTATTCTATAATCTCCATGTTTGTTCTGCCTTTTTAGTTTACTTCTCCTCATTTTACCAGTTGCAAAACTCCTCAGTGAAAAGCTCAAGAGAATGAGACAGAAGGAAGCAGCTCTCAGTGGGAGCAGGCCTCACCTTGCAAAAAGGACTTAGTCCATCAGGTATTTACTGTGTGCTTACTGTGTGCCTTGTACTTTGATAGACTCTGGGGAGGGATGATAATAAAAAATGTGAAATTATCATTCAATTTAATGGAACAAACAATTCTACTGAAACTTGTGAGATAATTAACAAACATTATATAATTTAGTACAAAATTTCTCTTCCTCCTTCTCTATGTATATATAATTATATACTCTGGCTTTCCTCCATTAGGAATGAGTTCTTGGAACAACGGAATAAACGATGCAATTAAGTATTAGATTATGTCAACATGTATTAAATTTTACTCACTGTGGTGAGTTGGAAAATTCTTGGGCCGGGTCCAGAGCTCCCAATGCCCAAATTACTTCTACTACAGACTTGGCCACACTGGTTAGTTCCAAAGGGAGGACTAAGCTGGAGGACACTCCCTAGAAATACACACTCTTTATTGCCAGCTAGTGTTCTGGCCTCAGAAATCTGATGTGTTCTTTTGGAGATCTGGATTTGAGCTCATGTAAGACAAAACAACTATTTTGGGAGAGAACAGGCAGGCCTAAGTGGCTGGCTGCCTGCTGCCTTCCTCTCGGTAACGGCACTGGTTTGGTTTTCTAAAGGGAGGGAGTCTCTCCCTAGTGGGAGGCATTCACAGTCCAAAATATAATATCAGCATCAAGGAGAAAGAGAGATTCCTAAAAGAGTGAACCTCAAGACCTCACCATGCAGAAAGCAGGAAGCCTTTACATCATGATGTGGACATGAGAATCTGCTCCTTAGATGTCACTGGAAGCATCTTTGACCCAAGGAGCTCGGCACCTGTATTCCACACAGTAAGGTTAAATATAAGGTAAATATGAAAAGACGGTGGATTGGTTACGAAGCCTAGTCTCACCCATAGGAGGTGCTTCCCCTTCCACACTGCACATGTGCCCAGGATGGGAGCCTGCTCAGCTGCAGGCATCCTCACCGTCCTCACCATCACCTTCCTCACTGCCCTCATGCTCCCTGTGGTCGTTTGGACCCACACACTTCACCTCTCCTCATATCCACTTGGAATCTGAATTTTAAGAATCGGGTCATTCCACGGAGATAGAAAACACTGAGAGAGACATGTTTGACTAATGTGAGGTTGCTTCCTAAATGGTTCAGAGTAGTTTCTATTCCCATGTAAACATTTATTTCTCTACTCTGATAATGTCTCAGGTCACTGAACCCCCATAGGAAGGTTGCAAAGAGTTGTGCTTCTAAACATTAAGAAACTTGGTTGGAAAAAATGCTAAGGTGGGACAAGCCCTCTGTTTGGGTACACTTCCGAATGGGAAATAGCTCTAAGCTCCGTGAGTGCAAAGACTATTTTGTTCACTTAAGTCTTTACAGTGTCCAGCATAATCTTTAACACATAGGAGATGATCATTAATCATTGTGGAATAAATGAAATTTTAAAAAGGGAAAATACACTTGGGGCTCGAGGGCAATTCGTGAGCATGTAATTATTAGATACCTAGTTGCAAGGCTGGAATTTTCTGATAGGTCTTTGATGATCTTTTTAGTTTCTGGAGGGCTGAACTTTGACTTGGCACCGAGTGCGGACCTGGTTTGCCAATGGGGTGGAGTATGCCAAAGGCTTTGGGCTGAGCATAAAAGGACACTCTACTAATTAAGCCCATCCAGTGAATTTTTTATTTCAGTTAGTGTATTTTTCAGTTTTATAATGTGTTTGGTTCTTTTCTGTAACTTGTATATCTTTGCTGAAATATTCTATATTTTTCATTTGTTTGGAGATAATTTGTAATCAATTGCTGGAGCATTTTTATGACGCCTGCTTTCAAATTCTTGTTGACAATTCCAGTGTCTGATTCATTTCCATGTGGGCATCAGTTGATTGTCTTTACTCATTTAAGTTGTGATTTTCCTGATTCTTGGTATGACAGGTGATTCCTTAAAATTGCTTCCTGGAATTTTGCTTAATATGGACCCCATTTCAATCTTACGTTTTTGCATGCAGTCACCCTGTTTAGGTTCTACGTTTGTGGCTATTTAATTCTTAGAGCCTTTTGTCAAGCTATTGTTGTCTGCTTGGTTGGTCTGGTGCTTCTGGAGTACCCACTGATCCCTGCTGGGATGCCTGAAGGGGTGGCAGCCACTTGTGTGGGATCCCCTTTGCCAAGGCCCCAGGACACCATTGTCTCCAGGTGGAGAGGGGTTCTCTGGCTTTTCTGCCTCTGTTGTTCCCTGAGTCCTGGGGTCCCTAAGCAGCTCACCTTTCTCATTCTACACCTCACTCCAGATTTTATAGTTGCCCTTGGTGGGAATGAGTAGGGAGGGACGGGTCTACATTACCTTGTATGGACTGGAACCGGAGTTAAATATTCTATGAATCTCCTTCCTAGACAGGACACCAGAATCTCTGGGGGGTGAGGGGGGACCGTGGATCTGGCTCTTTGGGTTGACAGAAGAAAAAAACAATTCTAGGGTCGTGTTGGCTGCACACACTCACATCTGTGAGGGGACCCAGCACCGCTTCCTCCTACCTTCTCTTCCCCGGAAAACAGCCCAGGTAATTGGTTCAAGGCCTCCTTATCGGGAGATAGCAGAAGAATAACTTACCCTATAAGGAAAAAGCACTTTACCCCATATGTACCTTCCCTTCTTTATTGTTTCTTGGTACTTCTGTACACAGGTGTTGCAAGATTCTGAAGTCAGGATGTGCTAGTGGGCCCAGAAGAGCAAGCAGGCCAAGCGGTTACACCTACTTTAGTCTGGGCCTTACTCCCGGAGTATCAATGCAGCTCTGCTCCTGCACTCTGCGGGACTCTGTGTTGGTTTCTGTGCATCAGGTGAAACAGCTCTTCTCCAGTCTGGAAGGAGGGGTCTCCTGTAGGAGACGAACGCTGTTGTTGAACCTGCCCTAGCTCTTGGTTGTCTCTCAAAACTTTGTGATTGTCTAAGTTGTGTATTTCACCTTCGGAGGTGCCCAGCGGTTGAGGGGATCTCAGTCAGCACCGAGACTCAGGCTGGTTGGAAGCCGGCTCCTCAGGAAGAGCTTTTAAAGTGTGTAAATACATACAATGCTGAGGGACCCTGGAGCACGAGCCCCACTAGCCCAACAGACCCGGATGACCTACAGGTGGCCCCTGGGGGCAGTGAAAAACCCAGGGGCCCAGCCAGAAACTCGGGCCTGATGTTAACACCCCAGAGAGAACCCGGGCCCAGAATAACCCCCTCGCCCTTAAGTAACCCCTGGTCCACAGGAAAAGCCAGATCCATACCTAAACCTGGGGGCTGTGGTAACCTGCCCCGCCCCCAACCTCCCCCTCACGCAGAAACCCGGGGCCAGGGGTAAACCCCTCAGCCGTAAACCAGGGGCCCAGACGTAAACCCCCCAGTCGTAAACCTGGGCGAGTCGTAAACGCTCCAGTCATAACCCCCTCGCGCCAAGACGTAAACCCTTCAGACTTAAACCGGGGGTCCAGTCGTAGTTCCCAAACGGGTGGTAAACTCTCCACTCGTTTGCCCCCAAGACGTAAACCCGAGTCGGAGAGGTAACCCGGATCCCCCCACTCTGCGCTCTGGAGCATAGACGGCCAGCGCCCAGCGCCCTGAGTGCCTCAGACGCCTGGCCTCAGGCGACTGCACTGACCTGGAAGCCGCTGACAGGAGACCGCCTCTCAGGCGTCTCCGGGGCCCGAGGAGAGGAGCCCCCGACAGGACGCCAGGCCCTCAGGCGACTCCGTGACAGGACGGCCGCCCGAGGTGAGTGTGCGCGTCTCAGGCGGGTCTCCGACCTGGGCGAGGCGGGCGCGGCCCTGGGGTGCGGGTCTCCTCGGGGTGCGGCCCCTCCGGACTGGGGTCGGGGGTGTCCCGGCTACACCACCGCTCTTCGCCCTCGGGCAGCTCGTCCGGGCGTCTGCGAGGCCTAGGCCGAGCCGGGCGGTTCCCGGGACTGGT
This sequence comes from Balaenoptera ricei, assembly GCF_028023285.1. Lineage (NCBI taxonomy): Eukaryota > Metazoa > Chordata > Mammalia > Artiodactyla > Balaenopteridae > Balaenoptera > Balaenoptera ricei. Next base: position 27,323,691 of record NC_082640.1, read on the forward strand.
TCACGGGGCCGCGGGGTCCGGGTCTTCCTGCGGGCCCGGCGGCCCTGGGGACCCCGCGCGGGGCTCCCAGGCGGTGGGGAGGGGACGGCCGTGAGGCGCTGGCCAGGTTGGGGGCCAGGGCGCCGGGCAGGACGCGGCCTCGGGCCCCTCTCGCTCTGTTGCCCGGATTTCCCTCTCTGTCGGCTCTGGACCGAGGGCTGAGATACTAAAGGGGACCGGGCTGCGCGTTGTTGTGACCGGAGCGCGGCGGCCAGTGCCGGCACAGGAAGGATAGGCCCGGGAAGAAAAGTTGGCTGTCAGACCACAGTTTTACCATGTGATAGGATATGTCATAGTTTTATCAAGTGAGAACTGTATCTTGTGGTAGAAAATGATCCTACTGGGCATGTTTTTCTGAAGCTCCTTAGATTATCCAGGGAATATCCGGGTTTCTGACGCCGGTGATGCTCGCGGTGTTGGGGCGCTGGCCGTGTGACAGGGGCCGGTGCGCAGCGGCCGTGGGTGGCCCTTTACCGGCTGCACGTGCAGCAGGAGCGCCGTCCGCAGTGTAGCAGTGACTGAGTGATTTGGGTCCTTACTCTGGACCAGCCTCTGGGCTTAGTGCACGTCCCCCCATAAGATCTGCGCTATGAAATAGATGCTGTCCTGCATGAAAAACGAGGACACAGACGTTATTCTGGGACCTTCGGTGGTTTGCTGAGATCACGCAGGTAGCCAGACAGAAAGGCAGCCCTCGAATTGTCGCTGAAGTGGCTCGCCTTATTGAGAAGGTTCTCTGCTTCAGCTGGGAAGCCATCCTCTCCCGCGGTTACTCGTGCCTGGGGGTGATTCCGTCTTGATGGATCCTGTCCATTCAGTCTGTTTGGAAGCCTTGCATAATGGAGCCTTCCCTTTGACTCAGTCCTGTCATTTCGGTTGTGTGTTTGAATCTCTTCAAAGGTAAAACCTGGAGGATTTGAAGATGGCACGGTGGGAATTAAACAACTTACGAGACTTAATTGTAGTTCCTGTTTTGAAGAAACAGGAAAAGCATTTTCTTTCCAAATGGGCTGGTTGGCCAGGGTGGAGCAAAACTCTTATCTCTCAGCACCCCGCCCCTTTCGGAGGGTAAATTCCCTCCCAACTTTATTTTATTGTGGATTGTGGCGTGTTCCTGTTTATCTAGGGAGGAACCCTTAAACAAAAGCATTTGTCAGATATTTGGTTGGGAAAAAATATATTGACATACCTACTCTTAAGTCAAGTGATGTGTTTTTAATTGTTTTGCGTAGGATTATTACAAAGCAGAGTGTGTATAAAGTTGAGAGACACATTATTCTAGTGCTGTTTAGTGCTTATGTGAAACATACCAACTATATAACTGGTTGAAAACATTTTTCTGTCACTTGGGGATACATAAAATATTTTTTCTGATTATAAGATATATTCATGGTAGTAAATTTGGGAAGTACAAAAAGAAGAAAATAAAACAGAAACTACTTGAAGACCCACCATCCACAGGTGGCGTCTATGAATATTTTGTTGTATTTCTTCCTATGTCTATATGTCTACTATACTTGGATGCAATTTAGGGGTAATGATTTTGTTTTTCCCCTTAACGTCTAATGATCATGGAATAGTTCGATATTAGCACTTTCAGGAAGCTATTCTGTGTAGTTGTAAAATGCACAGTAGCTGGGTTTAAAATATGTATTCCTAGAAAGTAATCAGCATTCTTATAAAGAAATTAGTGAGGATAAGAACAGAGAAGAAAATAAACATCTCACATCATTCCATCACTTAGACATGAGGACTATTGGTTTTGTCTCTTTGTTGATATATTTCCTCATTCTTTCTATGCATATGCGAGTATTTTTGTTCTTAAACTGCATGGTTTTATTACAAGTCAATATATTACAAATAACTTTACATACCAAAATATTCAATCACTTTTACTTACTTCTCCTAGAGGCATTTATTTTTTAATAACAAAGGAATGAAAACTTTTTTTTATTTAGTAAAAAAATCTAATGGCATAACACGATTATTGAGAAAAAAAATAGTCCTCTTAGATTATCGAAGAAAAAAAAAATCGCACCATTCTGGAATAACTTCTTTGCTATATCTACTTCTATGTATTTTTTTTACCATATATTCATATAAATATTTTTTCTCACAAAAATGGGACTGTAATATATATTGTTAACAGATTGTTCAATTATTTGATCAGACATTAACAATGAACATACTTAAAGTCAGATCTTTGAGGAGATCCATAATGATTTTATTCCATTTCAAAGTGGAATTATTGGACCAAAGGATTTAGTCTTTTGAAGGTTTTCCATAGGACTGAGCAAATTAGTTTGTGCAAGTATGTATCGATTTGTCTTTCCCTCAATAGTGTAGGAGGCTCTTCACTTCCTCCTATCTGGGACAACATTGGATACTGTAACTTATTTTTAACATTTCTTAAGTGAAAACAGCACATGTATTTTGTCTTTCAAAATTACCTGTTCATATCCTTTGCCCATTAGTCTGTGGAGATGTGTGTCTCTTTTCAAATTTTATATGTCATTTATATTTTAAGAGTATTAACTCTTTGCAACCATATGTGTGGGAAACATTTCCTCCAACTTTTAAACTGTTTATCAGATCTTGAGGCTACAGGAAATTTTAATTATGTACCTTATTATTTCTGATACGTTGACTTTCAGAATTAGCTTGGGAAGGTAAGTTGGTTTCGACCTTTCATAAAAAAAGAAAATCTCATTGGCAAGTGGTATGTTCCCAGTTAGAGTTTTTATTTATGTATTTATTTTTAAAATGCTCTTCTAACATTCTTAAATGAAAAAGTATCAGATAAAATAAATGCCTCTGATGTGGGGATGGCAGAGGTATTTCTGAACTGATTGTATAAACAGAAGCCTTACTTTAGGTTTTAGCTGGTGGAATGACCTCCTTTCTCCATGGCTCACCCCTAACTCAGTTAAATCTACAGTAGGGCATCTCAAACTTTCCAGACAATGAGTCTCCTTGTTTCCAGTGAGCACAGACTCCACTTGTGTGTGTGTGTGTGTGTGTGTGTGTGTGTGTAAGTCAGCACATGTTTGTGAAAGGCCAGGACACAAAACCAGGATAATAGGATGTCTAAATATCTGTGTGTGCCTGGTAGCAAACTGTTTCTTCGAATGACTTTAATCATAATGTCCATGTCAATATATCAGTATTTTGAATAAAATTATTTTAAAGATTATTCTGCCATTAGGTACATCAGGGCAGAAAGGCTTCTTCTGGTTTGTGCCAGTATGCGAGTGAGTGTTCACGCAGGCTAGATTCCCTGAACTTTTCTCGTCGTAATAACTTCGGAACTAGGATGCTGCACTGATTAGTCCCAGGAGCAGATTTGAACCAGAGTTGTAAGGTCTATGAATGGATCAAAACGAGGATTTTATTTCAGTATCATTTCTCTAGACTAGTTTTGTTTTGAAGGTACTTTAATACATTTGAATCTACATATTTTAGATTACCAATAAACTTGCTAAAGACCGCACCACTCCCTATTGTCTGGTACCCAGTTATTTCTCCCCTGAATGTTAGTTGGTCTGTCACGGCATTTAAATTTGGTCTACTAGTCCATACAGTAGGTACTCCTAGAGCTGTTGAAGCTAAAAATATGATGGGGGGTTCAGGTGTCAGGGTAGATCACTAGATAAGGTGGGAGGGGGCAGAAAGGTGGGTAGGAACTCCTTTGCTAGAACAGACAGCCTGAGGCAGCTCCCCTAACTAGTGAGTGAAGATTGTCGAAAGTAACATCTTTGAAAGGACAAGGTAGGAACAGGGATCAGAAGAGGCAGGTGAAGCAGAGGGTGGGCTGGGGTATGGCGCAACAGCAGGATGGTTCCTGGAAGGGCAGTGGTTCCCTATCAAGGTCAGTTGTGGGTTTCACTGGCATCCCCAAGCTGTGACCAACCGTCTGGGTCTTGCAAGTCCTAGGTGTGTATCTAGGGTCAGTGTGTTTGTCTCCCGCCACCTGCCACTTTCTTTGGCTGGAGCATGAGGAGCTGTGAAGGTAAAGCATTGATAACTTATCAGGATGGTGTCTCCGAGTTGTGTATTCCCAGCTCTCTTCTCTGCCAGCCCAGTATTACTTCGGTTGTGTCCTATTTGTCAGTCACAGAGCACAGAGTCAAGGTGAGGAGAGAGACCCAACTTGTGATGAGCCAAGTGAGAAAGAATTTTGGAGCCATTTTTTATACTGCCACTGTGGGCTGGCGTGTGGCAGGGTCCTTCCGCCCAGGCTCACATACTGGCTTTATAATGACAGCTGCATAACCTGGATACCTTTCTGCTAACTTCTGGAAAACTGTTTTCTCCTCTGAAAAATACGTATACTAATAGTCATTAGCTCATAAGGTTACTGTGAGAATTGAATGAGGTCATCTCACAAATGTGCTTAGTGTGGTACCTGGCCCATTGAGAGTGTTGAGTAAATCTTAGCTGCTCTGATGTTTAAATGGAGACTGGTAATTTGGTAGGTTTAAAGGATGATATACCACTGCTAGTGCCCTGTGCTCATTCTCTCACTCCTATAGGTCCAGGATTGGGCTCTGGGAGCAGGATTTAGGTGTGCAATTTCTCTTTCCTAAGCTGATGTGTGCAATTTCTCTTTCCTAAGCTAGGTGTAAAAAAACGTAGTGACGCACATGCTTCTCTGACAAATACGCATTAGAGTGAAGTGAATTACCTTGAGATTCCATATCATCCAGCTGTAACATTTTTAACTGTGTCATAAAATCCTCAGAATGTTGGCTGGGATAATTCTTTGCACGTGAAGCTGAAAAATGATAGATAATTTTTCACTTCATAGAACATAAAATTGCTTTATGTTTTACACATTCTCTTATCTGAACCTTTTAGTAGCACAATCTAGGGAAAAATTGTATTTCTAGTTTAAAAAGTAGTAAAGAACCACCCATCCCCCCAAACCTGTCATTTTAAGTGTACATTTTTCTGGAAGGCAAATGGATGGCGAGATTTAGTGGATAGCAAGGTGCCTCACTGTGACTTGGTCCTGGTAGAGCTAGTGAAGACTGTGATGCTACAGATTCCAGAAGGGTGACAATGAAAATCCTTGTAATTTAACAGATTATTTCAATAAAATTCTATATAGTCACTGGAAACATCAAGTTAACTTCTAGATGGTTATGTTCTAAAAGGTTAATCTCCACATTTAACATTGGTGCATGGTAAGAGAAGAATGACAGTGATTTTTTAATTCATGAAAAGTTAAAGAAACAACGCTGTATTGTGCTAGGGCAATGATCCTTCTCTGTGTTTTATTTTCTAAAAAATGCGATGCTTGCTTGTCACTTTTCTCTTTACTCATAAGAAATACAAGATACGAAGTATTCATAGAAAATCCTCATTCATTTTATTACTGAATTTTAGGTTCAAATAAAATTTTTACTACACAGTAGTTATCTAGTAATGATCATGCTGTTTTTATTGATTGTATTGTGATAATATGTAGTCTGTGAAATTTATGAGACCTTCTGCTATACCATCTGCTGGATAATGAGGTGGTGCTGCACACATAGAAGGCTTCTTTATAAATGACCATTCTGACATTTGGAAAAACTATACTGACCAATCACATCCCCTTACATAGTGATATAGAAGTGATAACAGAATACAAAACACTTGTTTCATCCTTTCTGGGTTCACAGCTTTCCTATCATTGTGCATAACTTAATAAGTATAAATAAACTAGACGAAGAGAATTCAAATTTTACAGAAGAATTTTTATTAAGTAAATGACAGATAAAACAAATTCCAGGATGGATGCTGGATATTATAAAAATGTAATTTCCTTCCATATTAATGTAAAAGTATGATGTAATTCCAAGCAAAATCTAAATGAATTTCTTTTGGAATTTCATAAATTTAATTTAAATTACACCTTAAAAGTAACTGGGTAAGAATAGCTAAATGAATCTGTGATTTCTGGAAAAAAAGAGTAATGAAGGGAATTTAACCTACCAGGACACACACACACACAGGTGTTCTTTCCTAAGACTGTTTAAACAAAAATGTAATATAATGCAAATAATTATCATAATATGTTTTAATATGACGCATAACCCCAAATCAACTCTCATACATGTTAAAAACTATCTTCTTGCTTTAAAATTTTTAAAAATAACAAGTCCAAATCTGCATTTTCTATGAATAGGCTTAAACTTTGGTTAAATCTACCCTAATGCTAATACATTTAAATCCAATCATACGGGGTATTTTGTGTAAAACAAGGTACGTTTTTCAGTTGTATGAGTAATTAGCATTGTATAAACACACTCAGGAGGATGTGAGCTTAGCAACAAAGTATTTAAAATTACACTAAATCTTCCCCAAATATACTGAGTCAGTGAGTAAACTTCTGAGCCCTGCCAAGTTTGGTAAACTGGGTTACCAACTTTGTAATGTACAGCAAGTTCAGGAGGACTCTGTGTAATCACTCTGGCCTTTAAGCTTCTGGTTTCCTCAAAATTGCTTGTGTATACGTATGCAATGAAATGATAATGTGTACATGCTATACAGTTATTTATCTATAGTCATGCATTTCTTTATTTTGATACATGAAGTGTTTGATACAGATTTCTTGACCAAAACCTCTAACATGAAAACCCAAGGTAAGTTGAGTGTGTATTCAATGTATTGAACTGTATTTTAATATTACACAAGACTCCTTTGGGCTGAAGAAGACACTAAAAGGGCATAGGTGCTGAGGTAATGATTCACTAATTGGCTACTCTGGCAGCCTGAAAGCACACCCAAAAGTGCTTAATGTACTCCCAGGCTGGGGTTTAAGGCAAGAAAGATCTGGCTCATTACAGGTAGTTCCTAGCTGAAACCATTTGAGTCAAATTTGTTTTATTATTGAGGGGAACTTATGCTGTAGCAATACTGCATTAAGAATATTGTAGTTGGGACTTATAAATCATAGAACAATTTCACATGTGATATGTATGCTGTTGGGTAATGCTGTAACTATTAATTGATCTAAAGGGGGAAAATAGAGATTATAATTTTTTTCAATGATCCATTCACCTATGCACCAACCAGTTCTAAAAGTTGAATCTTTTCCAACTAGGAGCTGAAGATACAGAGGTGAATAAGACTCACTCTCTTTCCTGGTGGCCCTTGCAGTAGTCCAGTAAGGACTGATCACAGGGCGGAGCACGGAGCTGGGACACCCAGAGAGTGGCTGAGAGCATGGAGGCAGGGGCTGGAGAGGCTTGCAGAGAGAACACAGAGCTGATGCTGGATGGCTGTCAGGAAAGTCAAGTGGTCCAGGGAGGAGGGTGGGGGATGGCATCCTAGCAAGGAACTTGGCCATTTTGTGTGGCTGTACCTCAGGTGCCTGATCTGAGAGGCTGCACATAACCCAGCTCTTCACTCTCCTGTCCATCCCAGGCTCACACTGCTGCAGCTGCACTGGCCTCCCACAATTCCCTGAGCAGGGCAGACGAATCTTGCCCTCCAGCCTTGCAGTGGCTCTTTCCTCTCACTGTGAGCTTCCCTAAGACATCCACATGGGGATCTCTCTCCCTCCTTCAGGCATCTTTTCAAATCTCTCCTGCTCCATGAGGACTCACCAACCCCTTGCTTAGCCCTCTCTCCTTTCCTAACACACCAGATCCCTCTTTCTGACTCTACCTTTTGTTTTCCCAGAGCATTTTCCACTTTTTCCCTTACTGTTAAAATTATTTATTCATCCTGTTGCACATTTATATTTGTTTTCACCTGTTACAATGTTAGCACCTGACTATTTTATGTGCTGGTGTATTCCAAAACACATAAGCAGTATGCTGCTCACAGTAGGTGTACTGAAAATATTTGTTGAATGAATGAACAAAAATATTAGATAGGTCAGGCAGTCTTCCGAAGAGGTAGAAAACATGGTTTGAAAGCTGTTCAGTTTGGACTAAATGGGGAAATCCCCATACCCACTGTTGTCACAGCAATGCTGCCATGGTTACTATCACTTGGACTAGGAACTGCATCCTTACTGGCCCCACTGAGACGACACCTTCACCACCATGCTTGTAAGAAGACTCTTGGCTCTCACCTCCTATTATTCACTCACTTCTCCCTGGATTTTGCCTGTTTGGCAGAGGCCAGGTGGCCAGAATGATCCTAGTGGCAAAGAAACCTGTGAAAGTGGTTTTGGAATCTCCACTCTTAGGACTGATAGTTAAGACAGAAGGGGTTCAGCATAGGAATGAATGGACTAATTTGTAGTGTCTTCCCTACAGGACTCTATTTTATCTGGTTAGTTAAGTCTTTCTCTGTATGACACTCTGCTGGTTGTCCTGCCAGGTGCATTTCACCTATTTTTTTCAGTAAAATTTTATAGCAACTCTTCACGAGTGAATGCATTATTGTTAGCGATTTAAAAATAAGAAATTGGAGCTGAAAGAGGTCAGATAATATTCCAAGGGTTAATCATTTAAGTTAGTGATAAAATCAGGTTTTGAACTCAGGCAGTTTTATTTCAGGGTCCATGCTGACTATGCCAGCTACCTAATTCTGCTTATTTGTAAAAGAAGAAGGAAAGTTTTCACCTTTTGTCTCCTAATCAGGCTAAAAGGCACTTTGAGGTCCTTGACTGAATAATGCCATGCAGAAACAACCAACTCTAGGCAAAGTCCTGAAGTTGGTAAAGTTTATTTTGCAACCATTTGGTTGTCAGTGGGCCTCCACATCTGTTAGTGTTGCGCTCAGGTGTAAGATTGTGGTGTTGACAAGGGATAGACAGATAGACTATTGTAAAGTGACCTGTTTGTTTATAGACACTCAGTAGAGAGTTGATACAGCAGGTCAGTGGGGGAAAGACTGACTTTTTAGCAAATGATAGCATTTGACTTTTGGTTATCCATTCAGAAAACCAAAATCAAAACTCAAGAAATTAGTTCTCACATCACATCACATATAAAAGTCAATTACAGATTGATTAAAATTTTAAATGTGAAAAAACAAAAACATAAAATTTTAGAAGAAAGTAAGGAGAATATCAACATGATCATGAGATTTAGGAAGTATTTTTAAACGAGATGAAAAAATGCACACCATTAGGTAAAAGATTGATACACTTGACTACACTTAGAAAATTCTATTTATCATAAAAAATTAAAAGACAAGCCATGAATTAGAAGAACATATTTGAAACACAAGAAGAAATCAAGTGTTTAGAATCCAGAACATATATGTACATATGTATACATATATATTTTCATATATGTGTGTGTGTGTGTATAAGAAAATGACAGAGAGGAAAGTGCATAAAAGACACAAAGAGGCATTGCATAGAAGAATTCATTAGGGCCTTCTATGGACCTCATGCTCATGAATAATAGCTATAAATGCCAAAAGAGATACAGAAACTGTCTTGGCATTCTGGGAACTGGAGGGGAGTTGAATGTGAGGCAAGTGATGGGCTCTGAACACATTTCCATTTTTCTTCTAGTTTTTATGTTTAGGGACGCTCCTGTTGAGGCAGTATGTGCCCTGGATGAGTAAGACTCTGACAAAAAAAAGAAAAACAACAAAAAAACCACCATCTCCTGGGCTGGAGGAACTAGGGAGAGAAGCCTAGAGCAGCCAGAATGGCTAGAGAATGGAGGAGAACCCCAGGGAGGAGGGGGACAAAAAGAGAGACATCTGATTCTGAGTACAAACACAGCCCAAGGCTGAACATTGGATCTCACATGTTTGGAGCAAACTGATGGCAGCTGCAACAAAGACTTAAAGAGCTGAAATAAAATCTGCCTATCTTGTGCAACAGTGGTATGATTCTCTTTACACTGAATCTAGTCAAATTATATGCTTGCTAAAATAAGAACATTCACACTCTTCTGAGCAGCGGAAGAAAATCCAGAATCTACACAGCAGAGTAGATATAATCCAAGATTACTTGACCTGCAGAGAGCCAGGAAAATGTGACAACCCTCCTCTCCCAACTCAAGGGAATAGATAATCAGTTGATGCCAGCCCTGAGACAACCCAGGTAAGGATTATCAGACAAGACCTTTAAAGTAGTATTGAAACTATGCTTGATCTGTTAAAGGATAACATACAGCAAACAGAAACACAGAAAATGCCAATAGAGAAATAGAAAATATAAAAATGACTGAATGGAAAATCTAGAACTGCTAAATAAAATAGGCAAAATAAGAAGTTCACTGGAAGAGCTCGATTGCAGATTAGAGTTGATAGAAAAAAAGGGTCTGTAAATTTGAAGATAGAGCAATAAAAAGTATAAAATATGAAGAAGTGAGAAAAAAAGTAGGTGGAGTCTTAGGGAAGTGTGAGACAATTTCACAAGTCTAGCCTATGTGTAATAGAAGTTCTAGAAGGAAAGGAGACAGAGAACAAAAGGAATCTTAGAACAAAAGGAGAGAGAATGAGACAAAACAAATTTGAGGAAATAATGGTCAGAGCCTTCCCAAATTTGGTGAAAGATGTAAATTGACAGATTCAAGAATTGCAGTGAACCTCAAATAGGATACAATCAAAAAGAATCATGACTAGTCCCATCATGGACAAACTGCTGAAAATCAGAGATAAGGAGAAAACCTTGAGATCACCAGAGAAAAATGACAAATCATATACAGGGGAATGATGATTCTAATCATCACAGATTGCTCATCAGAAGTTGTGGAGGCTACAAAAAGCTGAAAAAAACCTTCTAAATTGCAAAAAGAAGAAACAAAACATCTTTTTTTTTTTTAACATCTTTATTGGAGTATAATTGCTTTACAGTGGTGTGTTAGTTTCTGCTGTACCACAAAGTGAATCAGCTATACATATACATATATCCCCATATCCCCTCCCTCTTGCATCTCCCTTCCACAAAACATGTCTTAACCCAGAATTCAATGTCCAGTAAAAATATCCTTTTAAAACAAAGTACAAGTGAAGACTTTTTTTTTTTCAGAAAAATATAAACTAAAGGAAATCATTGCCATGAGACCTGTACTACAAGAAATGCTAAACAAAGTTGTTCAAACTGAAGGAAAATGATACTAGAAGGAAACTTGGGTCTTCAGGAATGGATGAAAAGCGTTAGAAATGGGAAATTTATGGGCAACCATAAAAGGCATATTTCTCAATTTCTTTAAAAACATATGAGTGTTTAAATATTATAACACTGTCTTGTGGAATTTGTAAGGTATGTATGTAACATATATGATAACTTACAGTATAAAAATAGCAAGAGTGGATAAATGGATTAATATGATTGCAGATCTGTATTTTCAATGAAGTGGTGTAATATTAACTCTAAGTAGACTGTGAAAAGTTAAGGATGTATATTGTAATCCCTAGAGCAACCATGAAAAAATGCAAATCTGTACAGTTAAAAAAGCCAAATTTTTTTCAAAATAGAATGTAAAAATATTTGTATAATCTAAAAGAAGGTGGGAAAGAGGGAAGAGAGAAACAAACAAGAAACAGAGGGAACAGCAAATAAACAAATAATAAAATGATAGACTTAATCTGAACATATCAATGATTACATTAAATGTTAATGGACTAAACACTCCACTTAAAAGGCAGAGAATATCAGGATGGATGCTAAAGGGAGAACCAACTATTTGCTGTCTATAGAAAGATGATTTGCTTTAAATTTAAATATATGCAACAGTTGAAAGTAAATGGATGGAATAAATATGCTATTTAAACAGTAAGCATTAGAGAACTGGAGTTACTAGATTAACAGCAAATATCTACAATTTCAAGACCAAAATTGTTATCAAGGATAAGAGAATTCCAAATTGATAAAAGTGTCAATTCATCAGGAAGTCATAAAAAACATAAATCTGTATGAACCTAGTAAGAGCCTCAAAATACATGAGGAAAATACCAATAGTATGAAAGGGAGAAATAGGAAATTTCACAAACATAGTAGATTTAAAAATACTTCTTTTAGCAACTGATAGAACAACTAGACAAAAATTAATGAAGACATAGAGGATCTAACTCTATTGCTTATCTTGATCCAGTTGATGATAGAACGCCGTGCCCCAAAACTCCAGAGTGTACATTCTTTTCAAGTGCGTGTGGTATGTTTATCAAGGTAAACTCTATATATTGGGCCATAAAACAAGTCTCAGTAAATTTGAAAGGGAATCATACACAGTTGGTCTCACCACAATAGAATTAAAATAGAAATCAATAATAAGCTATCTTGAAAACCCCCAAATATTTGGAAAACATCACACTTCTAATTAATTCATAAGTCAAGGAAAAAAATCACCAATGAAATTAGAAAACAATGAAGTGAATGATAAGAAAAATAAAAGACATCAATACTTGAGGGATGAATTCACTGTTGATAGGGAAGTTTACAACTTTAAATGTTTATTTAAGAAAAGAAAAAGGTTCTAAGTAATGGTCCCATGGTTCCACCTTAAGGAGATAAGAAAAGAAGAGCATATGAGAACATCACTACTCACCAGAGAAATTTGGATGCAAAGCACAATTGGACACCACCACACACTCATTAGAATGGGTAAAATTTAGAACACTGACCCCATACCAAATGTTGGCCAGGTAGTGGAGGAATTGGAGTTCATCCCCTCCTGGTGCAAATGTACAATGGTGCAGTCACTTTGGAAAATTGTTTGGCAGTTTCTTAAAGGTCAAATGTCCATCTATATGTGGAGAAATTGGAACTCTCAAGCACTCCTGGTGGGAATGAAAAATGGTGCAGCTGCATTAGGAAATTGTCAGTTGCAAAATGTTAAGCATGAGATAGTGTTAATCACAGAATAATTGAAATAAAATGTATCAATTTTAAAGTAGCATAAGAAAATTTACTGTGCCCATTACAAAGAAAAAGAGAAAACAATTAAATATTGAATATAGGAAACATGAGTAAAATGAAGATAAATTTTAATATAATTATGATTATAATACATGTATTTGTGTCAAATTACAGATTTGATGAGAGAAAAAGCAATATATGATCTATAATTAACATATAAAAATGTTCAGAAATGTTGAAAGTTACAGTATGGAAACAGATGCAGATACATCAGGTAAAAATAAAGCAAATGAACAAAAAAGCAGTTTTAGAAGGAAGTGAAATTTAATTCAAAACAATAATAAGAGACAAAGAAAATACAGTAACTCCCCTACATATGAACGAGTTCCATTCCGAGAGCGTGTTCGTAAGTCCACTTTGGTCTTAAGTCAACAAAGTTAGCTTAGGTACCCAACTAACACAATCGCTTATATAGTACTGCACTGTAGTAAGTCTATAATACTTTTCACACAAATAATACATAAAAAACAAACAAACACAAAAAGTAAAGGAAACATTTTTAATCTTATAGTACAGTACCTTGAAAAGTACAGTAGTACAGTACAACAGCTGGTATACAGGGGCTGGCATCGAGTGAACAGGCAAGAAGAGTTACTGACTGGAGGAGGGAGAGGAGGTGGGAGATGGTAGAGCTGAAGGATCGTCAGCAACAGGAGACAGAGGGCAAGCTGGAATTTCACTCACACCTGACGTTGATGGAATGCACGTTTGCATCTTTGAAAGTTCACAACTTGAATGTTTGTATGTAGGGGACTTACTTTACTGGAAAAATGAATCAGAAGATTCAATACTTATGCACGATGTAGCCTAAAAATTCAGAAAGCAGCAACTGACAAAGTTATAGGGAAAATAGATTTTATTCAGAGATTTTAACACATTTGTTGGGAAATTTTCAACTCAAGTATCCAAAAATGTACAAAAGATAATTAATCTAATATACAGCAGTTTCATGTGTGCGAGTGTATATATGTATGCATACATACACACATGTATATTCTATATATAAATCTACATATAAAAAATAGAAATTCCCACTTCTGCAGCCCATATGGAATATTTACAAAAAAAGATTATGTAACAGACTACTCTGCATATCTTAATACATTTACAGAACAAAAATAGCTGAACAGTCTAAGTTTACTAAAAATACAATCAAGTTAGACCTAATTAACAAAATAAGCTTAAAAAAATCTGTTGCAAAAACCTAAAATAATGCTACCAAAACAACTCTTGGATTAAAAAGGAAATCACAGCAACAATTCTGAAAATTGAATGACAAAGAAAGCATTACATACCAAATGTGAGGGGCAGCACTAAAGCAATACTCAGATGGAAAGTTATAAATTTAACTAGAAATACAAAGAAGGCTGAAAAACAAGCTGAGTTTTCAACTCAAAAAGCGAGGGGAAAAATGAGCATCAGAGTAAAATCGCAAAAGAAAGAGGAGAATTATAAGGACAGAAATTAATAAAATAGAGAACAACAACAAAAGCTGAGTCTTTGGAAGATTAATAATTAAATCTTCAATAAGACTTGTATGAGAGAGAGAGAGAGAATATAAACAAAATCCAGAGTAAGAAAGGGAAATTACTGTCACAAAAGGGTATTTAGTCAAGAATGCAGGAAAATTTCAAAAATTTCAATATCAGAAAATCTATCACATAATGTATCTCAAGAATTGCAGGAACAAAAGCCTCAGGCTAATCTCCATAGATGAAGAAAATACATTTAACTTCAAATCTATTTATCATTTAAAAATCTTCAGAAAACTTTGAAATGTTCTTAATTGATTCAGTTGATATTTATTGAGTGCCTACTAAGTTCTAGACATTCTTTATGCACTGAAGTATAACTTGGGATTTAATTCCTTTATTTTCATGTCATGTCAATATTCATGTAGAGACGTTCCTTCGTAGGGAAGATAGCGTACCCAAAGTATAACTATTATGTAAACAGATTTGAATTGGCAAATTGTATAACTGCCTCTCTCAGATCAGAAGCCTCTATCATTCCTGCTCATAGTGACTTCACCTTTTTCCTGTTTGCCTTTATGTATATCAGCAAATATTAACATATGTGCTGAACGTTATCTTAGAATCCTAAAATCAAGACCCAGAGTTATCAAATGAAGTGTATAACTACAGACTTTAGATTTCAGAGGGTAGAACGGTTTGTGTGTATTTGTGTGGTTTGTTTGTAACTTGACCTTTCCTTTCCTTGAGAAGGACATGAGAGGCATTCCTAGACGGGTTTTTCACATTTCCTTGGTACACAGTGGCTCAAATCTAATTTTTTCGCAGGTGCTAAATAAAATCAAGACAAAGTTAAACAGATGGTTATACCTCCCTCTTCTCATCTCAGTTAGTCAGCCTGATTAAAATGGTCATTCTTCCAAAACTTGTATGTCTTATGCAAACGCATCAAATATTTCCACAAACCATATGTCCAATATCCTAAGTTAAGCATGAGTAGATTTTTGTGAAAAGTTGTTATTGGCACCCACTCTAATAATGTAGGCTCAGACATCCTCAAAGGGAATTCTGATGAGGTGTTTTTTTTTGATATACACCTACAAAAGGTACAAACTTTAATTCAAAGAATTAAAAATATTAAATCATTATATATTATAAATATTAACAATCAGTACCCCCAGAGGAATTCACTGTGCACTTGACAAAAATTAAGGCTTATGTCATGTATAACAAAATGGCATTTTAGCCTTAAATGAACATTTTAAAAGTCTGAATAAGTTGAAAATAATTCTTTTTCGTTTTAAATTTAATTTGAATTTAACCTAACCCCATTTTCTACAGGGATCTATGTTGAGCAAGCAGGTCTAGAGTTTGGAATGAATGAGTTGTCAGTTTACAGTTTCTGCTCATGTGGCTGACATCTACTTGAAATGAGTTGAGTTGACCAGTTATCCAGGTTTGTTTAGACACATTTGTGAAGGTATAAGGATGAAACCATCTCTACTGCTTCCTCCCTGCAGAACTGCATATACACATAGCATAACTCGGAGACACTTACCTGTGTGATTCTTATGCACACAATTTGACAAGTGGTGTCAAGAATATTTCACAACTTGAAGACAACTTGAAGAATATTTCACAACTTGACAACTGATGTCATCAGATTAGCCTGTTTTAATATTCTATATAATTTTAAATCTAAAGAGCTTTGGGATAACACCAAGAGCTTGTAATATGTTCCAGTTTGGCACATAAATTCATTCAGCACCTGTGAATATAGTTTGAATCAGTATTGTTAAAAAAGTTCACTCTGTTAATTATATTTGGAACTACTTTAAAATAATTTTGGGGTATAAAACAGAGATTAGGTGAGTGAATGAGTAAATAAGAGAATTGTTGCTTAGGACCCTTCAAGTAGGCTGGTGGAAGGAGCCAGGCTGTGGTTTCAGGCTACAAAGGGAATCCTGGGTCTACTCATTCTGGTTACTTACTTGAGCACTTGGAGTCTCAGGTTCCATGCCAGCTATGGGGATAATAAGATCTCACTCTAGGAAGAGTTTGAGGATTATACCAGATACTAACATGTGTGAAGAACCTCTCCTAACACATGCTTTAGGAGCTCAGTCAATTTCTCCTGTCCATAGCAGTATTGATAAAATGCTTTAATAATTGACCATTTATGGAATTTTTACTCTGTACATGGGAGGTTTGAAAACAGTACACGTTTCTTGGGGGAAATACTGCCACTGATTTCACTCATTTAGATTTCTGGACACCTTTTCAAGATGTCAGTTAAAATGGTTACCCACATTTAGAAAATTCTTAAGTGAGATCTCTGCTGTATGAGGATTCTTGAGTTGACCAGTTATCCAGTTTGTGTAATTGGGAATGTCAAATTCTCTGTTAATTGGTCTGAAATTAAATTACCAACGAATCCCCCAGACATAGCAAATGTTTAGTTATTCATACAAACACAGGTCATGGACTCAGTCCCCTCCTGGCACCCTGGCATGTATCCCTTATTTGATGAAATTATAAGTATGCTCCTACTTTAAGAATCAAAGCTAATTACTGGCTGTTCTTGATTAAAAATGTGTGATTTTAAAACAAATCTACATTTAATCAAACATTTTATTAAAGTAATTTTAAAATGTTTTGCAAAATACACTATTAGCATATTGGTAGTGTTACATAATATCCACTTTTATTAACTAATCAAGTAGTCCAAATTTAGTGCCACTGTGATTACTTTCCAATAAATCCACAAATAGCAAATTTTAAGTCCTCCAAGAGTCAGTGATCAAAGTAGACTGCAGAAAATCTATGCTTTCCAATTCACTCATTCTATTTTCTATCTTCCCATTCCTAGGTAAGGTTCTGCAGTGTAATTTCAATCAAGTAGACTATCACCTGAATAAGAGAAAATTCTTCTGGTGTTTATATGTTTAGTCATTTATTCTTGCCATAATATAGCTACTATATTGGGCTAAAGTCTATAGAGTTACTTCTGATTTAAAGATGATAGTTATTTTTCCTGCTGGGGCTGAGCCTGATGCTCACATTACATGCATACTTTTACCACGTAACTGAAGCATGAGCATGTTTTTCCCTAAGGTCTTATATCTGGAGAGGGAACACCCTTGGACACTCTAAATAAGACAGCTGGGGCCTCTACACTCTACCAACAAAAATACCACAGATTGGGCAGTTTATAAAGCATACATTTATTTCTCATGGTTGTGGAGGCTAGAAGTCGAGATCGGGGGCCAGTGTGGTGGGATTCTGGAGAGAGCTCTTCTCCATGTTGTAGACACCAACTTCTCATTTCATCTTCACATGACTGAGAGCAGAGAGGGGAAGCAAGCTCTCTTGTGACTCTTGTAGAGGCATTAATCCCATTTATGAGTGCCCCACCCTCATGACCTCATCAAATCCTAATTGCCTCCCAAAGGCCCCCCAACTCCTAATACCATCACATTGAGGGGGGTAGGGTTTTGACATATGAATTTTGGTGAGGGGGGACACAAACATTCAGTCCATAACAAACATCTTTCAAACCATTGTGGCTAATATATTCAGTTAAACCATCAAGGCATTGTCCCTTTACATGACTCACAATCAGTAGTAAACAACAGTTTTAAAAACAAATTATTTATTTTATTTATTTTTAGCTGTGTTGGGTCTTCGTTGCTGCATGTGGGCTTTCTCTAGCTGTGGCGAGCGGGGGGCTACTCTTCACTGCGGTGTGCGGGCTTCTCATTGCGGTGGCTTCTCTTGTTGCAGAGCACAGGCTCTAGGCGTGGGGCTTCAGTAGTTGTGGCACGTGGGCTCAGTAGTTGTGGCTCGTGGGCTCTAGAGCGCAGGCTCAGTAATTGTGGCACATGGGCTTAGTTGCTCTGCGGCATGTGGGATCTTCCCGGACTAGGGCTCGAACCCGTGTCCCCTGCGTGGGCAGGCAGATTCTTAACCACTGCGCCACCAGGGAAGCCCTGAACAACAGTTTTAAAAACTGGAATTGTGGTGCTCTGCAGGCATACCAAATCCATTAGTAGGATGGAAGTAAGAGAATAGGTATAAATTTAAAACATCCTAGTCTTGCTATGGTGGCACATTGAATACTGAGGGAATGAGTATTTCTTGGGTACAAAGTATCCAAGTTGCAGATTTCAGTAACTGTTCCGTATGATGCAAAAATGGTGTAATGAAAGCAGCAGAAATTAAGGCAGCATGTACTGATGTCCTCCAGAAAAAAGTGGAGGACTTCGAGAATATGCTCTTATGAATCAGTCTCATCTTAAATTTAGTTTATTTTTTACCTACCTGAGGCTCACAGACTGAGTATTCCTTTTTTACTGAGAGACCAGAGCTTCTCTCCTTAGCACGTGGACCTTCTGCATCAACAAGTTACATAGATGAAATTGGCCATTCTAAGAGTGCTAGATTGTGTCTGGTCCCTTCTAACTGGAAGTCTGCCTCATCCTACCATGTCCCCTGTCAGGTTTCCAAATGATTTTCACGATTCTCTCAATATGACCCAGTCTCTCAGACTTTCATATTCCAAAATCTGCTTTCCAGCTGAGTCCCAACCACTTGGCCACCTTCCCCAGTCAGGTCCTCCAGTCTCTACCTTTAGTTTCCTGGGAGACATTGACCCGTGCTTATGATGGGATTTGGGGCAACCCGTCAGAACCCATGATGGCATTTAGTATCTGTGCAACTGACACGTGTATTATTTAGAAACCACTGGGTATACAAAATGGGAAGACGTCCATTTGGCAGTTCAAATTGTAGCGTGTCTGTCTTATGACACTTCCTCTGCTTCCTGGAATGGAACTCAACCCCTCTTCCAGAACCTCCTGCAGAATATGTGACTTGCATTTGTAGAGTCAGCCTGGGGGCATTTCATAACTCTGCCCTGGTAACCATGTGGTAACATGATTCACATATTTTGCAAGGTAGGAGCTTGGGATGATGAGTGGTATTAATAACGCCTGTCTGTGCTCCATATCGCATGACTGAATCAGTAAATGACTCCTCTCACCCCTAGAATGTTGACTGCAATAGCAGATTAATGTGAAATAAATAAACACAGTTCAGAGTAGGCTTTTGCTGAACTGGAATGAACATTTGGCATGTTGAGCTGCATTTGGAAGTTAACCTTTAACCAACAGATCCCACGAAGGGATTCCTCTTTTGAAGTATGCTTACTGTCCTGGGCTAATCACATGATACCATGATACACTGGTTTTTGTTTTTTTTTTTGTTTTTCTCTTAATGACAAGAATAATAAATTGGTTTGGGGGATGAATAAATTTTAATCATTATTGCACTTTTTTTTTTTTGCTTGAAACTTACTACATAAATACTTGGAAGCCTGAATTCCAGATGAAATACCTGAGTTTCTTCTGTCTGATTGTAAACACTGGTCTACTATTCATGTATCC
Source organism: Balaenoptera ricei (assembly GCF_028023285.1). Taxonomy (NCBI): domain Eukaryota; kingdom Metazoa; phylum Chordata; class Mammalia; order Artiodactyla; family Balaenopteridae; genus Balaenoptera; species Balaenoptera ricei. The sequence goes on from NC_082640.1 coordinate 27,343,472, forward strand.
TGACTTGTGAGGCTGTCCCCTCTGGTGTAGGTCTGTACCCATCAGGGGCCATCTCTATGTGGCTTTGGTTTTGCCTGAATCTCTTGAGATTCATTATCTCGTCCTTTTTATCATTCATCTTTATCATATTTCCCCCTTAAGTGGCTCTTTGATGTTTTCCCTGGGATTGCTTCTTGGGAAACCCCCAATAGCTTTAATCTACCGTAATGGTCTTGCCCTGGCTGTCGGCCTCCATCCTGGCATCCCTTTACTATTTTCTGGGCATTATCGCATCCCAGCAGGATAGCCATATCGGTTTCTAGTATCACCCCCATAACACCTGCGGGGAGCAGATGTGAAACAAATGCATGATGGAGTTAATAGGTGGGCAGATCTGGATGCCTGATCCAGCCGTTTCCTCCTCTGGCTGAGGCTGCTGCCCAGAAGGAAGGTGATTTTGAGATGAATGTGGCTTTTTGTGGCCAGCAGCCTTGTGTCTTGCCTGGGCCCTTCTCAGCAACCCCTTGACCCCCCCTTGTCACAGTCCCTGGACAGAAGCAGAGGAGCCTGCTGGCTCAGTGTCTGACACTGTGCCCCAGGTCTGCCACATGGTCCCTGTCTTCCTGTGCAGCCTGCTCTCCTTTCCCCGCTGGGCCCTGTCTGTGGTCAGTCTGGTATCCAGACCTGAGGGTCAGCTCCTTTTTTCTGCTCTCATCACTCTGAGAACTGGAGTCCTGACCTCAACCCCAATTCCTATGACTGGCCCCCACTTTCCCTGAGCACCATCTCCTCACCTGCAAACTGGACCCAACAAAGACCCTTTATTTGGGTTGTTGTGAAGGTTGAAGGAGATCCTAAGAGCAGCTACTGCACAGGGTCAGTAAACATCAGCTGACTTTCCTTCTTCCTGCCTCCTTGTGGTACTCCCCTCACTGTGTGCTGCAGCTTCATGGGTCTGCACAGCTTCAGGCTTCCAGGTGTTCTGCTGAAAAATATCCCACTGTCTGAATTTATCCATCACCTACTGAAGGACATCTTGGTTGCCTTCAAATTATGGCAATTATGAATAAAGTTGCTGTAAACATCTCTTTAAAAACTTAAAAAATTCTCTGTAGCCAAATGCAGGTAACATTTAATTCTTGATATCCCTTCCCACCTCCATCTCTGGGCATGTCCTTTTTTTGCCTGGAAATGCTGTCACATGGGTTTTGAATATTATAAAAAGAAATCTAACTAAGGAAAGCTGGGGAGGGTGCCTGCCAAATGGGAGGGGTGATTCTGTTTCTTTTGTCCAGGGAGTTGGGGTTCTCCTCAGAGGCCTGGGGATGTTGCCCCTGCCCCCAGATGGGTGCTGGGCCCCACTGGAGAGATGCTCACAGCACCTTCTCCACCCTGGTCCTGGCCTGGGCCTGACACAGCCGCAGGTCTACAAGTCTTGGGATGCCCCCCAGGGATGGAGGCCCAGGGGAAGTTGCCTGTAGATTGAGCGAGGGGCTGCACCTGGAGGGGCTTGCCTGTAGGGATTCCGTGGGTCAGTGCCATTTCCAGACTTTCTTTGCAGACCCAGACTACAGCTCGAGGGCCCACCAGGCTCTCCACGGGTCTGCACACGGAGCTTCAGAACTTGATGTGGATCTGAACCAGCTGGTCCTTTCCTCTTCCCCAGACTCAGGCCACTTCCCTTCTGTGCTCCTATCCCCACTCCCATTAAGCTCTAGGAACACACAACATCAGTGCTCTATTCTCTTTCCTGTTTCCAACTTCTCTCTCTAAAGGGCCTGCCTTCCATTGGCATTTAAACCTGAGCAGATAGGTGAAGGGAACAAAAGCCTCCATCACCCCCACTTCCACCACCAACATCTCCCCCTCTTCATCCACAGCCACATTTCGTTAAAGAGTAGTTTGTATTCTCATTTCTCACTCGTTACTCACTTTTCATATAATAACATATTCCATTTGATTTCCATCTCTTTTTATGTTGTTAAATGGAAGGGATGTTTCTTTCTCCTGTTACACTTGCTCTCAGTGGAATTCAATCTGTCGGGTCATTTTTTCCCTCTTTCCTTTGCTTTACCACACCATACATTTTTGCTCCTTCTACTCAGCTTGCTTCACCTTAGACTGTTATTCTGATTTAGTTTCTCTTCTGCCTGACCCTTCAATCTGAGACTAGTTCAAGCCTCTGTCCTCAGATTTCTCTGCCTACTTTCACCTCAGGTTTCTTCAGTTGCCTCCTATACATGTGTAGTTCACAAATAAGTCTCTAATCCCAGATCTCTTCTCAGAGCTTCAGAAAAGCACATCCAGCCATCAGGTTGGTAGTTCCATTCGGGTGTTAAGGTTTATATCCATCCAAGTGCACAAGCCAGCAATCTGGGAGTCTTACCCAGCGGTCACATCCTCCTTCCCCGTCTCTGTGCAATCTGTCACTAGCTTCCCAGTGGTTTTGCCTCCTGGCTGCACCCCATTCATCATTTTCTGTCTCCATTACTACTTATTCTCTGTTACGTCACCCCCTCATCCCCTGTTTCTTACACTTATTTTTCTGTTCTGCTCTTGCACCTGAATGACCTTTACATTCAAGGCTTTATTACCTTTAAAAAATTAAAAAAAATTTTTTCAGGCTGCATCAGGTCTTAGTTGTGGCACGCAGGATCTTCGTTGAGGCACGCGGGATCTTTCTTCGTTGCGGTGTGCGGGCTTCTCTCTAGTTGTGGTGTGTGGGTTTTCTCTTCTCTATTTGTGGTGCGTAGGCTCCAGGGTGCGTGGGCTCTGTAGTTTGCGGCATGCGGGCTCTAGTTAAGGCACGCAAGCTCGGTAGTTGTGGCACGCGGGTTTCAGTTGCCCCGCGGCATGTCTGATCTTAGTTCCCTGACCAGGGATCGAACCCGTGTCCCCGGCATTGTAAGGCGGATTCTTTACCACTGGACCACCAGGGAAGTCCCTTTATTATGTTTTAAATGCTTCAGTGGCTGTTCAAGGCTCTCTGATGAGCCCTTAATCTATAATGTGGCTGATAACACCTCCAGCACCTCACTCCATCTCTGCTTAGACTCCCTCTCATCTCCTGGCTTCAACCTCAGGTCCTTCTCTCTGTTCCTGGGGGCTTCACTCCCCTATTCCCTCTGGAGGAGACACCTTCCTCCCCATGACACTTAATGAGCCCTTCTCCTCCTTCAGACTTCTGCAAAAACACTGCCCACTTGGTGGCCCAGACTAGTTCAGGTCCCCATCACACTGTGAGCTCTTCCTCCTGGCACTGGTCATCGCTTGAAATTTTGTGTGTGGATGACAATGTGACCCTTAACCTCTAACACAGAGCCTGGCCCATAGCAGCTAATCAGTTAATATCTTTTGAATGAATGAACAAATAAATGAATGAATAAATCAGAGAAAAAGAGGACAGACCCATTAAATGACTATTTAAGGTAGACCAGAGTTTCATGTGATGGAGAGATCCTATATACTGTTTTAAATGCCTTCATTTATATTTAGTAAGAACTATTCATTTAACGTTCCCAAGTATCAGATATTTTGACAGGCGTTTCCCCACAAGAAGGACTTCCCAGTCAAATCCTCAAGGTTTTCAGTCTTGGTATGTGCCGCTTTCTGCATCTGGTTCTAATGTGATGCTGATTCTTTTCTGTCTGGAGGTTTGCCTGGAGTAACCTAGAGGTGGTGGGAGGGAGCTGGCTACCCCTGTCCTCTCCAAGTTTCTTACCCTGGGTGAGGGAGGGTCTGGGACCCCACACGTGTGGGCACAGGCGAAGAGCCCCTCTGCTTGCAGGGTGACCTTCTTGGGAACCCATGTTTATGGCAAACGAGATAAAGATCCAGAGTGGCTGAGAGCCTGGGCTATTCTCTGCCTTCCCGGTGGTAAGACATTCTTCCTTCTGTTTTTGAGCACCATTACCTGACACCAAACTCTTTAACGGGTGAATTGGAGCCCAAAGTGGAATTTCTAGGGCTGAGAGAAATTGAGAACTGGGAGTTTGATCAAGTTTTCTGGAGTTTTTGAAAGTTATCTCTGCTCGCCAGCTTTCTCTTGAGTCTTCCAAATCCATCCTGGTTACATCTTGAGAACAGATTTGTAATTTTTTCATCATAAATCAGCCCCCTGAGCAAAGAGCAACTCTTAATGCTTCATGCTTTAGCACGTCCCTGCTTTAAGAGCAGGCTATGAGCAAACATTCTGAGCTGTTTGTTGTGTTTTGCTTGGGAGGTAGCGTTGTCTAGATTTTTCTTAGACCATGATTAAGTTTATCGAGCTGAGTGTAACAGACAGATTTGGAGATACAGACACGCACCGGTATGCATGCATGTGAGCATGCACATTCACACACACACACACAAATACATTTGACAGCCAACAGGCAGAAGTGTTTGATCTGCAAGCCTGGACACCCATATGACAAGTAACGTGAAAGTGTAGCTCATGTTTTCTCTGTTTATGTAAGTATGTGAGATATGTTGTTTTGCTTTTGCATATCTGCAGATTACATGCATTTTCAGATTTTAAGAAGAACATTTACCAATTTCCCTCATAGGACATAGCCAGCTTCATGGGCCAGCCTGGCTTGTCTGCTGACTGGGTTCCTGATGTTCACTCAGCATGGTCACTGCTTTCCTTAGAGAGATGGCGTGGTCTCTGCCATAGTTGTTCATTGTATGTTTTGAATCTGGGAAATGTGAGTTTTCTTTGTTTTCCACTTTCGCATACTAAGCATGACTCCCTTCGTATAAAAATATAAAACCATGAATATATGCTCGTTGTAGAAAATTTAGAAAAAAAAAGGAATTAGGTTCAAACCACTAATCTTGCTGTAGAAAATTTAGAAAAAGAGTAATTTAGGTTAAAAAAAGTCATCAGCAACCCACAATTATGTGCTTATTTAATGACTGTTTCCACACCTTTAAAATACCCGCTAAGCAAAGGTCACATTGTCTTTTGTGTCACTGGCACTTTTCTCAGGGGACAATCATGCTTGTAATATTAACTCTTTTCATTATTTGTATGAGAACAAACGCTTGACTTCCCTAAATGAGATGTAGCTTCCCTCCTGAAGCTACAAAGAGAGCTATAAATTAATCTTGAAAAGTTTGGTATAAGGGCAGGCATCATCCAACATTTTCAGAGACTGAATGGTTAATTGGCAGGTTGGTTTAATGATCTCTCATTTGCTTCTCTTCCTCAGAGGGAGTTGGAAGGAAGGGTAGCAATACCACATTCACAAATGTAACACTATTTATACTATGTAAGTAATAATACTATTTTTAATTGTAGCAATACTAAATCACAGTGGAAATTGTTAATTGATATGCACTGTTATATAATACTATTACACTATATAACTAGTAATACTGTTATTAATTGTAATACCACATCACAGTGGATGTCATTAATTAGTATCCACTGTTATACTGTTTATACTATAATTAATAACACTATTAATTGTAGTAATACCACAGTTACAGTGGATATTGTTGATAGTCTATCTGAGGTGAAGGAAAGGTAATTGAAAAAGAAACATTTGAGCAAATCTTAAACATAGAATGCATTCCCTATGTCCTTAAAATAAAGCAAAATAACTCTTGGTGTAAACGTCTCTTCCCCTCTCTGGAAGCTTATTATACTTATATTTGACTCTCCTTTTACCTGTCATCAGGCATCAAGGTATATTCCAAGTGCGTGCTGAGCTGTTGAATAAAAAAAAAAAAGTGCTTTCAGGACAAGAGTGATAAAGGAAATTCTTTTCCTTAAAAGGGAAATCATATATATACACTTTTTCGTTGCACACTTCAGACCTCTACTAATAGGTATTTCCAGACTCTGCTTCATAATCCTCAAAAATCTCCTTGTGAGACTCTTCTATATATGGTTTGACTGAAAGTAGGATGCAGAGTTTCTCTTTTTCTTAAAGAATGTAGCTGTAGGGAAAACCCAGAAATACAAACCAGGCATTGTCATTCAGACACACCAACCTTGTGGGAAGACAGCTATCTGTCCTTCCTTAGCAAAGGTGACTCCCTTCCTCCCTCACCCCTTCCTTCCCTCCTTCCCTCTCTCTCTTCCTTCCTTCTTTCTGTATTTCTTCCATTCAGCAGCAGATTTGACCAGCACAAAACTTTTTTTCAGACATACTTGTCTTGGGAATTTGTGTGGATTATTTTTTAGGTAGTACTAATTTTCATTTTTGAAAACTACTTTATCATAGCAGCAAACCATTGCTTAAGTTAATCTTGTTTTCTGAGAAGGAACTCAAGATAAAACTGGTACTGTGAGTTCCTGGTGTGTGGTCCAGGGTTTTCTGACCTGGTTCATAGAGAATTAGATGAATTGCTTTTTTATTTACATGGCGGGCAGAGAAGTGAAAAGACACTATACTCTGCATGTAAATTAAGTGCTTTGAAAAAACCTCCAATTGAGAGAGACATTGACTTTTTTATCCAGTTCTGAAGACACATGTACACCCTGGGAAAAACAGCTGTGAAGACCAGAAGCCCCTAAAATGGCCAGTGAGTGGTTCAGGTAGTCCCTAAGCAGCCTGTGTGTACTTCTCTGTCCACCCTTTTGCGAGGAGATACTGTACTTCTATTGAAATTAGAAATCTTGAAAAAATTCCCACAATGTCTGAGTATGTAGCCGCAGTATCCATCCATCTTTTTTTTTTTTTTTCCCATCCATCTTTGACTTTGGATAGTTGGATGTCAAAATACCCATTTATCAGTTCCTCTGGTATTATACTTCCTCAAAATCAGATGAAAGATGTATAGTGCTAAATGTTATTAGTGGAAAAGTAGCAAAGTGATTATTCTACCCCTCCCAATATCTGTTTTCCTTTATCTTAGAGAAAAGATCTATAAATTCAGTTTCATTCATTCCTATTATATTGTATTTCTGTCACATATTGGGTATTTCCGTCCTCACAAATACTGTAATTTTTGTGTTCATAAACATGGTAGGGTTAGCTAATCATATAATATAAACACAATAATCCTATTTGCTACTAACAATTTAGAATTGCTTTATTATCATAAGAATGACAGAAGTTTTAGATTATTGAAATTTGTGTAGTTGTAGATATTTTGTTGGAGAGGAATGGTATACAGGCACACTGTCTTTTCATAAATAAGGTGTAAAAACCCAGCCAGCCACTGTCCTTCCCATGGGTGCTGTACCTGAGGTCAGGAGACCTTTGGTCCCATCTCTGCTTTCCATTTCTTGGAAGAAAAGATCCTGCCTCCTGTAGAACTGGTTGTAAGAACTTGTGAAGTCTGCTTTAGAGAAAGTCTTCTATATATGATGCTGTTTGGGGCACCTGAACTGAAGTCAGTGAGAGAGAACATTTCAGAACTATTGATACTTTGTGTGACTGTATGTGTCTGCTTGCTAATAAAGCTGTATGTGTGTTTATATATAAACTATATCTATATCTGTACCATCTATCTATCTGTCTATCTGTCATCTATCTATCTGGCAGAACTTGGTCCAGAAATTTTATATTCATTAAAACGGTGAAGCATCTAGGCTACAGGGGTGCTCTCTTGGTGTAAAAATATGAAAAACATACAAAACAGTACTTTCCAGACATTGGGCAACTGGCAGCCTACAGGGTAGAGATTCCTGAGAAAAGAGAAATAAGGTGAGCCCTAAAATTGCCTCAGATTTCTGCCTGGAGGAATTTCCAGACCACTGTCCAGGGAGAGGAAGTTGGAACAAAGCCTGGAGGTCTGGCTGAATCGAGGAGACTGAGGATGGAATTTGGCAGGCCAAGGGGCTAAAATCCATGGGGCAGAGTTCTGTAGAGAAGGAGCTGCACAGAGGGAGTTGCTGAGATCATGAGGGTCTCCTCTAGCCTCTGACTGAGAACTGACTTATACATCTGAGTTTGGGGAATCCACCTCAGGAAGCAGCAGTCTCAACATTCCTGGGCCTTGCTCAGGGCTGGGAAGAGCATGTGCTTCACCAGAGTGGGCCGAGTGCACGTAAGAAGCAGGGCCTTGGTTAGAGTCTTAAGAAGGGTCACCTTCTTAAGGTGGGGCTGAAGCAACCCTAGTGTAAAGGCTGCTATTGATCTAGCCTACCAAACCTCAAAGCCAGAAAAAGGCCCATTTTCTCTAAAGGAATCCAGCACAGTCCAGCACTCAATGATGTAAAGTTCTCAATGCCTGGCATCCAGTCAAAACTTACCAGGCATGGAAAGAAGAAAAATGTGTACTTATAGGAGAAAAATTAATAAAAACAGACCTAGAAATGACAAGAGATGATGGAAGGAGCAGAAAAACCTTAAAACAGCTGTTATTAATCTTGAAAACATGCCAAATAATGGAAAGAAAACATGAATATAAAGAAGAGAGAGATGGAAGATACAAAAAGATACAATTGAAACTTCAAGAATGAAAAACTGCAGCCTTTAGAAGCCAGTTTGCAGGGGTGGGAGGATAACATGTCTACATCTTTATAACGTTTGGGCTAAAAATCCTAATATTGATAAAAGAACTGAATTGGCTCAAGTTGGTCTCTAAAAATTCTGTTCTTCCTACATGTAACCTTTGACCTTTTGCCAAACTCTTTTCCTTCTCAAACAGTCTGGCCCAGCAAACTCACAGATTGTCAGCTACCCTGTTCCTCACCATGGTAGACCAACAGCCACAGGGTTAGTCACTCAATATCAGTCATTTAGGAATTCATAATGAGAAATTACAACATGCAAAATAATTCCTCTCATTCCTTCTCATTTTTGAAATCCAGTAATAACCCAAGTTCTTTCAGGCAATGCTTTCTCTCAACTTCTCTTCTCCAAATATGCAGAGTTTCCTGGTTGGAAAATGCTTCAGAGAGTTCCTCCACTCTCACCTCTGTGGGGTGTGTGTGTGTGGTGTGTTGTATGTGTGTGTTGTGTGTAGACATACATCCATGTGTTGTGTGTGTACATGCACACCTCACGTGCACATGTGTCATGTATTTGTGTGTGCACGAGTATTTTATATGTGCCTATGTGTGTTTCATGTGCATGATTGGATGCACACAAGCATGTACGTGGGGTGCGTGCACATGCATGTAGGCACGTGTCTCTGTGTGTGCGTGTGTATCAGTGTGTGTTATACCCCTTGGCTACCTCCCATTTGCTCCTCGGGCTCACCTGGGCCGCACACTTTCCATAACAGCTAGAGCCTGGGTGTGGTCCTCTCAGCACTTTCCACTTTCTCTCTCAGGACTCATCATGCTTCATTTTAAGTGCTGTTCACGTGTGTGCATCACACAGACCATGGGTCCTTTGTTATTGCTGGACCCAGGGCTTTTGGCCTTACATGGAATATGGCCTTACCATTGTACCCCAGTGCTGTCATTAGTTGCCATGAAGCTTGTACATGAAGATAAAGTTCAGTTTGGAATCCAGAACCTGTGGGACATAGAACAAATACACAAGTATTGAGTGATGTTAACATTCGCCTGGATGGTTATGTCAAAATAAGAGGGCGAAAACGGGGGGAGGGGCAGAGTTGTGTTTACCAAAACACTTTCCATGTGACAAGTGGCTGAAAAATGTTCAGTAATATCCCGTGGACTATGACCCTTTTAGTGTATTTCTTAATCACCTTTTCTCGTTTAATATAATTCTCTTTAGTGCTAGAAATGATTAAATCTAGGAGATTTGCTGAGGATTATTTTAATTTATTGGCCAATGGACCCAGATGGGAGGTTTATTTTGCTGTAATATTTCTACTTCCTTTTGAAAAATATTCCATTCAACCAACGTTTGATACTGTATTTGACAATCTACTTTGAGGTAAGTCAGTTTCCTTCTGGGCTTTGCTAGTTTTCTCCAGCACAGGTCATTTATAGGGGCCTCATATTTAGGGAGTGACTTTTCTTTTAAAACTCTATTGCCAAATTGACATTATCATTATCACCACAAACTCTTTTTGTCCTGGTTGTTCATGAAACGCTATTGCCTGAAGCTAAGAGCAAGTTTACTATCTTTCCCGAAGGAAAACACCAGAAAAAATCATTTATCATTTCATCCTTTTCCTTTTCAAGGATTTCTTCTCACAGAATGAGGCTTGTCCCTGAGGCTCTTTGGAAATCGACAATTCAGGAAGAATCAATGGGGAGCTGCATTTTTGATGGATGAACCATTTGAAAATTCTGTGGCATTCTTCCCATGACCTTTTCTGAAGACAGATAAATAGCCTTCCAAAGGTTGCATTTTATTTTATGTTCAAAAAAACTAGCCAGTCAAGGTATATTGGAAACAACAGAATCACGTTAGGATCTTTCCCAGTGTGAAAAAAGTAAATAAAAGGAGAAAAGATAGTGCAACCCAGAGACGTTTTCTGGAAGAGGAAGAGTGATTTGCAAAGAGGGGGAAACATCAGCACTAAAGGAGTCTGAACCCAAAAGGATGCAAATAATGCAAAGAAGTTCTCAGTTTCTTTCTAAAATGGCATTCCCACTACATTAATCATTATGTACTTAATACTTTCAATTTGTACATTGCTCCGCACATACTGTTGTCTAAAGGGACGTCTCTGATTTCATGGTCCATGATATATTACTAAGGAAAAAAATTAAACACATAGAAATGACAACACGCCAACAAGATGAAACATGGCATTATCAAATATCAAGATTTAAATTATATAAGGGCACACCAAATGTGAGGGATGCTTATAGCATATGAGTCAGGAGGCACTTCAGAGAGTTTCTTATGGGATTTGAACGTGGAAGTAGAAAGAAGGATCTTGAAGAATTTAAATAGTGATATAGAAAAAAGATAGAAACTCTAGAATGAATGAAGCCAAAGCATGTGGGCAGTGATGGACAAAGTGCCTTTGAAGAACCAGTAAAGAGATGGTGAGGTACACCTTCGTATAATGAGGAAGGTGTAGGGTCATCAATGAGTCATATTCCCAAATCTGGTCAACAGTCTGTCAAAATTAAAATATCTTGAAATATTTAAAATATTTTATTTGAGTGAATTTTTGTTTTGTTTTGTTATGCTGGGTTTTATAGTGTTTACATGGTCAGGAAAAGAGATTCATGTGTTTCGCTACATTGAGATTTCACACCTGGATTTGTCACATATATTGATACCTTTAACCAAAATAAAAACAGATCGTATTTATTGAATTATTGAGTTAAATATTATGTTATCCACTTTACATGTTATGCCATATTAATTCCCTTAACACTTTTAGGATGAATGAACTTCTGTTTTATCCGTTTTATAATGTCAAGCAATGATTAGAACAATGGCTACAGGAGTTTTTAACAACTCTTGGAGATATTTGATAACCCATCTCACAGTCCTATTTTGAGAGATTTGTTATCAATGTTTTTTATCCTATTGTTGTCTTAATAAATTCACCACTGGCAAATTACCAACCAAATTAAAGATGAGGAAATAGAGAATTATAATTTTCTGTTAAAAATAGTATCCATGAAAACAAAATTACACACAAATTATCTACAGAAATAATAGAAACTATGAAAAAAAAGCCACTTTTACATAAGAGACACTGCCTAAGTCTACAAAATTCTAAAACACTCAGATTAAAAAAAAAAAAGGCAGTGAGGGAGTTCCCTGGTGGTCCAGTGGTTAGGACTCAGTGCTTTCACTGCTGTGGCCCGGGTTCTATCCCTGGTTATCCTTGGTCAGGGAACTAAGATTCATAACCCGCGTGGTGTGGCCAAAGGAAAAAAAAAAAGCAGTGAGCTTTCCAAGAATGAAATGAGACCCCAAACAAAACATCTTCAGTAAAAATCCGTAAGAACAGGGAATAATTTTCTACTTGTAACACAAAGAAATAAAAACCTGCAGAGGGGGTTCACTGTATTTGTGATGAGTTAGTTGAATCGTATAAATTGGGGAAAAATTCTTTTCTGAGTATAGATGTTCACTTTATTGATGTTTTCTCTGACTCACTAAAGTGAAAAACATTTTGGGAAATTGAAATGTTTTTTTAGAATTTCAGATAGATTTTTCAAATTTTAAATCATCACTATTTCCATCTTCATTATCATGAAATCCTCATTGAATGCAGATTATGGGCTTGGCCTTGAGTGAAGAGGTAAAAATAAGACAAAAGGTATTGTGCTCAAGGGACTAAAATCTAACAAAAAAGCAAGTTTGCAATGGAAGATGGTTGGATATACATGACATATATGAAATGTTATTCATTATGGGAGAAGATTAATGTTTATCTTATAGACTGTGCCAGCATATTAAAATTTTCATGTTTAGCCTTCAAGAGGTATTATTTGATTCTTTTTCTACAAATGTGATTACAAATAAGATATTTAATAGTATTAAAATTTAAAGTAATTCTGTCACTTTTTTCACATAAAATATGTCCCTCGAGAGACTGGCAACTAGAAGTACGAAGAGGAAAATATAAGAACCAGAATCCATTTTGCTCTTAACACTGAGAGAGATTAGATCAGGGTTGTGGGTACAGAGCAGATGGTCACTGGGTCCCTTGCTTAAGCATCTGGTCAACCTCTATTTAAAGGAGAAATATCTGCCAAAGGAGGGTTGTGGTAGCATTAATCAGTGTGTCCCTAGATCAGAGACCTTTTATTGTTAATCAAGCTACTCTTTGGTTATCTCACTTCTCACTTCAGGTGTCTTAGAATATTTCTCCCGGGCCTATTGAACATTCTCTTTTGGAGCAGTTCTGGTGAGTGTGATGTTTTCCTCTCATTGCAATCCCAGTGCTGATGCACTGCCCCAGTCTCTTTCTCATTCCTTTCATATTGGCTCTCTAGGGAGCTACCCCGCTGGACTATCTCTGAATCCAGCTCTGTTCTAGAAAAAAATTACGTATTTTGGAGCAATGTTTTTCAGAATATAATCCTTGGAACCCTGGTTTTACAAAAGCTTAATATATCCTCCCTTTCCAACACACAAAGACACATGTTTTGACTAGTGTATTCCCTACTCCTCTTGAGTGTTCATAATATATTAACATGCTCAGGAGTCTGAGAACTCCTTCAGTAGAGGCATTACTGTTTACCTTTATTTGTTCCAGCTTTTTATACAGTTAAGTGAGCATGGAATAATTTTGACAAAGCATACCCTCAGCATGAATTCTATACATTATAGTCTGGGAAATGCTGAATTAGACTATTGTGATGTAAATATCATTCACAGTTCCTCATGAGAAATACCTAGAAGTTCTAAAGACTGGGGAGGCCATATTCCAAATTACAAAAGATTAGTGATATCAAAAAAGAAGTAAGAAATGAAATATTCAGGTTCCTTTTGTCATTGTACACTCCCCTTCCCAGATATTAATATGTTTGGATAATGTGAACACCAACACAAAACAGTTGGAGGTTGTGTTTGGGCAGGAGTAGTGTAGAGGTCTGATCAGGTTACTTGAGCTGTTGGGGAGGTTACAAAATGGAAATAATGGAGAACTGCAACAGGCTGGAAAAAAAGGCCATGAAGAGAATTTTAATGATATCTTTAATCAGTTAAGTGACAGTGAAGGTGGGTTTTCCTGAGACAGAAGAGAAACCAGATGACCTCTGTGGGTCTCTGTACACTGAGAAAGTCTCTGATCAATCAGAGCCAAGTGAAGACTTACTTCAGTCCTACTTCATACGGTGTGAGGGACTGCATGGTTCCTTTGGGTGAAACCTCTTTGGGGAAGATGATGAAAATCAAAGCAACTGCAGTTAAGAGAGGAGAGTGGTGTTTCTCGTGGAGCTTATTGAAATGTCACCAGAGGGGTTAAGTGTCAAGAGTTGCTTCATGGGACAATGACTAATCGTTGTGTGTCACCAGGGAGCAAAATATAGTTTAATCTTCCTTGTGGTCTTATCTGCTTTTAAATGATAGAATGTGCCAGGAGATTTTTGGGTGCAACTCAGAGGACAGTGAAAGGAAGAGCTCATTAGCCCTCTGAGAGCATGCAAACTGCATCCTGTAATTCACTTTTAAGTACTACCGAGGAATCATATAATTATCCTGTACAGTAGCTCTTCCAATGAACATTGTAACATTTGTAGTTTGTTCAGGAGTGAATATTTAGCAAATAATGATCTGTTTAAAATATTTATGGCATTTTATCATTTAGATAGATCATGGCACCTTGTGGAATTCAGTGGGTTTCCCTATCTCTTCCTTTCCAAAGCTCTTCAAGGCTTGCTCACATAGCAAATTTGCTGAGCACTTACTATAGGCCTATTAAGTGCAGTCTCTTACTTCTCCCTCACAGCAAGCCTCTGAGGAGGGCATTACTATTAACAGCATCACCATCTTACACATCAGACGGCTTCTAGTAGCTGAGGCAAGCACTGTCTCCAGACCAAAGGTTTTTCACAGTTGCTCTTGTGACTCTTTTCCTGTCTTGTAAAGTACATCCTAAAGAAAGAAATACATCATTCACTAGACCCTGATCATTCTCTAGATGCACAAAGCATCTCCCCAACCAAATCCCAGACTATTAGCCGTGAACTTTAGCCAGTGGCTAATTTGTTTAATGATTATGTCTAAATCTGATAAGAAAACACATGATGCATTTGGAAAACCGAAAACCATTCATAATAAAAAAAGAAAAACAGAAGAAAACATATAGCTGTGTCTTATCATGGCCATCTTGAGACAGCTTGTTTTTTTGACCATCTCCATTATTGTTCGGATTGTTAAAGAGGTTACTGAAGTATTAAATAGGCCAGTTTAAGACAAAGCAACACATTGGAAAGAAAGAAAAAGTATTTAGTCCTGTTTAAGCAATATTCCTCTGCAAATTGGTGCCTCTGGAATCGTTAAACATCTCTGCCACACCTTAATATGAAAACTGCACTGAGAAATTCACGTTTCACTTCTAATCCAGAATTTGCTAAAAGCAGTGAAACAGAACCTCTTTGCTGTGTGTTTTAAACATTTTGGTTTTTCAAAGTGTTTTGCGTAAAATACTGTTAAAGATTATTTCCTCTGAGTGACTAAAGATGAAAATTTCCAGTATTTTGCAGAAGGCAGTCTAGCACAACGGTTAGGAGGTGAGCTCTGGGGGTGATCTGGGGTGGTATTCCTGCCCAGACTGTCAGCCGTCTGCCGGTGAGCGAGAGTCGACCTCAGCCGGGAGAACAGTAGCACCTGGCTTCACAGAACCGCTTTGAAGACTAGCGGGAAGCTGCCTGTGAAGCCGGCTCAGTGTCCGGTCCCTGGGCGATTTGTGAACACTGCTAGTACTGTCAGTACAAGTACTAGCACTTTGAGTAAGATCACATGTTTTCAGGTGTTTTCTAGTCAGAAGGTCCATTCATTCATTTCAGCACTGTACAAATTGAATGCCTGACTTAAAATTTTTGTTCTTAAAGATCCATGCATATTTAACACATTTCAGAAATATGAAAATGGGGAAGAAAAACCCTGCACATGCCACCCACTCTCACATCATCCTTACTTGTCTGCATCTTTTCTAATGATGGGGACATTCCTAGCACTGTAGTTTTAAAAGTTTTTTTTCTCTTTTCCCTCATTATAGCTCCTTTACTCTGATGAGTCATTTTACTTTCTCCCATAGAGCTGTCATCTTGGTGTGCTCTGCTCTGTTTAGTTTGCTTAGCCTGACACCTCCACACTCACCTTGAGAAAATTTCAGGCAACTGGCCAAAATCACACACGATTAGTCTATGTCAGTATTTATGCTGCTGCTTCTCTGAGCCTACTCGAGTTTGTCTCCTTCAAACTTAATTATTAAGTTCTCAAAAAGGGACATTTTGGTTTGATAAGATTGTTTTTTATATAAAACTGTGCAGCCTTTTTAATTTAGAAAAAATAATTACATAGATATTCTAAAAATATTTAAAATGTCCTAATTAAAAAAGAAAATATATATGATCAATTTCTGCCTCACTAAACGTAAAAATTATTTTTTTTATAGACCTTGTTCACCCTTGCATGTAACTTGACAGTGTTGCAATCATAATGCAGATTATTTTTAATGCAGAGATCACTTTCAATTCCTCCACATTACCTTCATGCTGAGCCAGTAACTAAATAAGCTATGAAAGAAGGTTCAGGATTTGGACATTACAAAGAAATGCAGGACACTGGCAGAAATCAGATGTATTACACAGTTGGGTGATGAAAAGTATGGCCTCTGGGGTCTGGTGCTGTGAGCTCAGGTGCAGCTCTGCTCAGAGAGGCATCAGCCCTCTGAGCTTCCGGTGCTCAGAGGTCACTGATCTCCACCTTGCAGGGCTCCTGCCGTGTCATTGAATGAGGTGCTGCTGTAGAGCAGTTAGCACACTGCTTGGGGGTAGTTTTTTTTGGTCATTATTCCCTCCTTGTGCAATAGCTGCTCTTTATTTGTACCTACTACTTAAGAGAGAACCGGGTCAGACACGGGGACATGGTGGGGAGGATGCTGGTCAATGAATCCTCCTGTGTCTTAAGTGCAGCCCACGTGGGGAGTCTTGATATTGGATCATTGTTTGCTGATCAGCCAACCGTGGTGCTCTGTTCAGTTGTAATCCATTATCATTTCTAAATCTGTTAGATGAATCCTCTTCACACTTCTGTCTTCCATATGCAAAACGTGTTTCTATTTCCCACTTGAGGTGAGGAGCTGTGTGTACAGAGAAGTCAGCAGTTTGATGGATTTGTCTGCCTGGATACTGACTAATCTACACACCAGGAGTCAAAACGTGGAATTTATACCATGTGTAAATTCTTATCGCATGGGAACAATTTAGGCTTACAGAAAGACCAAACCACTTCTGTAATGAATGTGAGATGTAGAAACTATAAGTATGCCATTTATGTCCAAACAAATGGCTGAAGCCATGGGAATGAATCTCTTTATTAAGTTCCCTCAGAGTCATATAGAAAACGATTTTAATAGACTCCTGGTGCTGTCAGTCAATGTTTAGCTTTCTTAGCTTGGTGCTATTTTAGGCTCACCTTGATCACAGAATTGTGGGTAGTTAAATCCCCATTTAATGCTTAGTTAGCTAAACTCTCTCTGCTTAGGCATTAATGGTCTTTACAGGTAAATACTGTGGTCTCTCCACTCTGTAATGCTTACTCAATTCCAAGTTTACTCTGATTTGCCTATCTTTTTGGAATAATTAAACTTCAAAAGGAACCTAATACATTGATTTCATGTCCAAATGTAAATCAGCTATGAATCGCACTGTCAAAGGCCAGCAGATACACAGAGCCAAGACTGAAGGAACTCATAGAAGGGAGACAGGATTGCTCGGCACGGGTGAATATTTCAGAAGCAAAGTAAGTGCCCAGGAAACCTAAACATAACAAAACATACAAATTTCTGAATTTCTGGCTATAGTTCTAGGGAGGAATTTAAGGCTGTGATGTTTGGAGTAAAGAATTCCAGACTGGTTTTTCTTTGTGATAGATGATGCTATGTTAATAACAGAGCATTCTTTTTAGCATGCTAAGATCCTTACCATTGTCTCCCTGCTACTATTTCATCATCCATCACAAAAGCACACAAGACAAACAACTCAGGAAGCTGAACCCTTTAGAACAGGCTTCATAGGTATGTGGCTGTGGCTTGAGCCAAATCTTTGTTGGAACAGGCTAAACAAAAGGATCATCAGTGGGTAATCGTCACTGGAATATGGACCATAAAAATATGATAACGGAGGAATCAAAGTCAAACACATAAAATAAGCTCTAGAAATGTTAAGTCATTTGGTTTTCGAAGGGCAGAATTATTTGATATATGCAGTGTTTTGTAGCACTGGGTGATTACCCTGTCTGGCTTCTGACCTCAGAGTTCCACAGAAAAAGTTTTTGCAAAGGTCACTGGTTATCTTCATGTCACCAAATCAAAGAGGCATTTTTTCTTCCTCTTTTTTTGAAATTCCAGCAGGATTTGATGCAGTGGACCACTTCCTCCCTGAAACACTTTCTTCCCTTGATCTCTACAATATCCCCTTTATGTGATTTTTCTTGTACCACTCTGGATGATCTTCCTTAGACCTCTTTGCTGGATTTTCTTTTCTACATAAACCTTAAATGTTGCCTTTTCACTAAGTTCATATCCAGGTTGACAACTTCAGTTGCCCTCTAATTGCTAATACTTCCCATTTGAAATTTCTGGCTCAGACTCATGTATCTAAGTGTTTATTAGGCATTGCCACTTGGATGTTTCAATGCATCTTAATTTCAACACATCACATTTGGGAATCTGGATTTTTCTTGCCCTCTCTCCCCTGCATCCACCCACTGTGCCCCCTATCAGCCCCCTTTAAAGTCCCATAGCTCCCTGAAGGATTTCTTCCTCTACCTATCTCTACCAGATGTTTGGGAAACCTTGCCATTCATCCATAAGGCAGACCATGGCTGTTCCAAGCCTCCCCCAGAAATACCTGTGATCTATTAACAGAACAATTCTGCACTGGGAAATGGGAAATATCCAGATTTTCTAGGGATTATTAGGTAATATCTCTGATAGGACATTAATCCCTAAAGACACAAATTATCACCATGGTCTGTTGACCAAAAAGGGGTTTACGATAGCAGGTGATAGATTCACAGCATCAATCTGTTTCACAGAGGGTCCAGTTAGGCCATGGGCTTAACTTGTGGCTATTTCCAAAGCTCTGGAGGCTATTAATACATTTAATAATTGTCAGAATCCCACATAGGTAGTATTACCATTGCAGTAAGGACTATTATGGTGGGAAGGACCCAAATGGAAATTCCTGGAAATGCCCTCATCCTCAAAATAGTAAATCGAATTATCAGGGAGAGTTAACAGAGATTTGTGCCTTCATGGAGATGTCAAGATGCAGAGGAGGGAATTCCTATCACACTTCCCTCTAACTCATACATTTGGCTGGTAGAAAAGCCAGATGGATCTTGTAGAGTGACTTGGATTATCAGAAACTTAATCAGTGGTGATAATAATCACAGCTGCTGTACCAGATGTGGTTTCTTCATTGGAATAAATCAGTATAGCCTCTGGCCACTGCTTTGTGTCACGTGCCCATTGGTTGAGTAAATGCTTTCTTTGCAGTGCCCATCAATAAAGATAATCAGGCAAAGTTTACCTGTATCTGCCAGGGAAGCCATAAACCTTTATTGCCATACCATAGGACTATGCCCAGCCTCCTGCTTCTTGACACTAGTCTGGAGATGCCTTGACTATCCGATAGAATATCACACTGGACTGTTACACCAGTTACTTCATGCTAAACGGACTTGAGAGGCAGTGTTTACAAGCAGCCTAATTGCCAGCATGGAGGGATTATCACTGTGGCCAGCCAGATGCCTGCCTGGTTGGGAAAGCTCCTTTAGGGTCCACTTGTCTTGAATGTGGGGGTGTCTCTTCCAATGTAAGAGGCCAGGTGCAGGGGCATAGTCCTCAGTGGGTCTCTCTGGATTTTGGTGTGACGTATATCATGTCGGGTTTTGCTGCCCTGATCCTAGGCCCCTCAATTCCCCAGCTTTGGAAAGGCCTGAGGTATGGTGGAAACTGTTTTGCCACTCCGACCTTCTTCCCCAGTAGACTCAGTGGTACCTAGAAGTGTCTATGGCAGAGGGAGATGGCCTGTGGAAGCTCTAGAAAGCTTCAATAGTAGAGTCACACACAGGCCTAGGGGTTTCGGGGAAGACCACTCCCACTTCTGATGATGGTGTTTTACATTTGAAAAGCTGCCCCTGGTTTGCTCCTAGACCGTGGTAGAAACTGAACATCTGACCATGGGATATCAGCAATTATGAGACACAACCTGTCAAAATTGGGGTTTATATGAAGCATTAGATCGTAAAATTTGATTTTGAATATGCACTGAGGCATTCCATCATAACATGGAAATTGTATACACAAGATTGAGCCTGAACAGGTGCACTGGGCACAAGTACATTGCCTTGGATTGACTCCCATGGTACCTGCTTGTGTGGCCTTGCCACCTCTCTCTCAAACATAATCAAAGACCTCTTAGGGAATTCCTTATCATGAGTTGAGAGAGGAGGAAAAAGTATGGGCCTGGCTTATAGAGAGATGGTCACTGTATATCTGCACCAGCCAAGAGTTGAGGTTGAGGAAGTTAATGGACACACCCCAGCAGTCTGGTTGTCTAGCGTATGGAAGGAGCAATGGCCTGATGTTCAGATCTGATCCTTGGACAGTGGCTACTTAGAAGATTGGTGACCAGGAGGCCTGGGACAGAGGAGTGAGGATGGACAGAGAATGAAGGTATTGTACTTCACATCAAGGCCAATCAGAGGGCATTCACTTCAGAGTGGGTCCTCAACAATCGATGGACAGAGGACCTCTTGTGTAACAGATGTGGACCTTTCCCTGCAGGCACTGCACACTTGCCAGAGTGCTTTGCACAGGTGGCCCTGGCCAAGCGAAGGAGATCACGTGGGAGACCAGCAACATAGGCTCCCTTTGCACAAAGGCTGATCTGGCTTTGGCCACTTCTGAGTTCCCAGTCTGCCAACATAAGGGGCCAGTGTTGAATCCTTGATATGGCACCAGTTCCCAGAGGGGAGACTTGGCCACATATTGGATATTGATTATCTTAGAACTGTTTCATCATGGAAGGGCAGTTGATTTGTCTTCACAGACATTCCAAATACTTACCTACCAACCCTACTCATAAAACTTGTGCTGACATCTTCATTTGTGGACATAAAGAAGGCCTTACTCATTAACACATTATTGCAGAAACCATTGCCTCAGATTGAGGAACTCATTTTTTGACAAAGGAATTTTGGCATGGGTTTACTGGTCTCCTCATCACTTGGAAGCAGCTGGGATGATACTATGGTAAATAACATAAGGCTAAATTATGGCACCAACAGTCCCCTTCCTAATACCTTAAGAGACAGTACCCTCCCTCCATGGTTAAGACTGCCCTACAGGACATAGTACATGCCTTAAACCAGGGACCAATCTTTTCCCCAACAGCTAAACTCTTTGGGTCCAGGAGCCAAGGAGTAGATTCTGAAATGCTGTTTCACTATCACACCTAATAACTCACTTTCAGAAATTTGCTTCACATCTCTGCAATCTTGGGCTTACTGGATCTGGAGACTTAGTGTTCAAGGGAGGAATGCTTTTGGGAACACGGCCATGGTTTTGTTGTGTTAGAAGCTATGGCTGCCCCTAGCCATTTGTACTCCTCACCTCACTGAACTGAGGGGCATAGGAGGAGATCACTGTATGACTCGATAGGATTAATCTCAAAAATTGGCTGATTTCACACAGTGAAGGCTAGGAGATTGTCTCTGAAACCTGGGGATTTGCTGAGTTGCTACTGTGTTGCATCATAACGGTCAGTTGAAACAATAGGAACTCAATAAATGGAGGACCACTAAGTATTTGCATCCTTTATTGGTAAGATTTAGGCAAAAACAAACAAACAGACAAGCAAGCAAACAGTTTTGTGAGCCAACATGCCAGCTGAAAGAGAGGGGGAACATGGAACGTCCATGTTCAGTGAAAGAAGGAAGCTAGGAGGGTGAATTTAGGTGTTGTAAAGGAGGAACTGTATCATCTGTGTTGTATGTTTATTGCTTCTTTCCTCCCCCTTGCCTTCTGTTCCTGCTACTTTACATGAAGGGCTCTGGGTGTGGTTAATATTATCATTTTGGTTCTTGGTGGAAGTATGATTAAATTGATAGCATTCCATAAGGATACAGTGGTTGATGGAAAATGAGTTTCCTTGTGCTGGGTATGCAAATTTTTGCATCTAAAAGAAGGAGAACTTGTTTGCTAAATGGTGAAGAGGACAGATTATGCTGGTGATTGTCTTCATGTCCCTCCAGACCCGTTTCCTGTTGCTTTCTGACCTGTCTGTGCTCTGAGATGCTCACCTCCATGGATGGTATCATCTGGTCTTCTTGGCTTCCTTGATGAATACAGCCAAGAAGAGGCATAGAAGGATAGAAGGTTTTTTTAACCCCCCTGTTCCCTCTCTGACCAGCCATGGCTTTGGCAGTGCTTGAGAACTTTTAGTCAAGCTCTCTAACGTAGACCTTCCTCCATGGATGTGACCATCAGTGGTTCTGGACAAATCTGCTTTAGGCCAAGAGGTCATAAGTACTATTGCTTATTTTCACTACTTCACTGTTGGTTTTCTTAACACTTTCTATACTGTTGTAAATATTCTTTTTATAAACCTTGTCAATTAATCCTTGTTAATGTACCATCTGTACCATCTGTTTCCTTCCAGGACACTGACTGATACACTTAACAAATAGCTCTTAAATCTGTCTGCTTCTCTCAATCTCTACTTGTACAGTGAGCTTGGGATGCTGTAAAAAAAATACCAAAGACTGGGTGGCTTAAATAACAAACATTTATTTCTCATAGTTCTGGAGGCAAGAAATTCCAGATCAAGGTGCTGCAAGTTCAGTTCCTGGTGAGAACTCTTTTCCTCGGTTGCAGGCAGCCACCTTTTCACTGTCATATGGCAGAGAGAGTGTGATCTGGTGTCTCTTCCTCTTTTTATATCATGGGGGCCCCACTCTCATGGCCTCATCTAAATTAATTGTCTCCCAAAGGTCCCACCTCCAAATACCATCACAGAGGGGATTAGGCTTCAATGTTTCAGTTTTGGGGACACAGACATTCAGTCCACAGTACTTCTCATACCAACCTACAATCTAACCCAATATGGCATCAACTCTACTCTTAGTACTGCTGCTAGATATGCATTCTACTCTGATCACCTTCTCTGAGCATGTGTGGCAGATGATAAGTGTTCCCGAAGCATCACTCCTCTCCAGCAGTGGAATCATACCTCCTTGTGGGGCCTCCCAGCAGAATGTGCAAAGTATGAATCCCATCTCATTGGCTTTGCTTTGGCCAGTGGAAAGCTTTAGATCCACACTCACGGAGACGCTAAATGTGATCTGATGTGGCCCCTTGTACTTCTGCCATCCAGTGAGAAGTACCAGCACTGGCTTTCTACAGAATGAGATTGATAAAAGGAGCAGACCTGAAACCACCTACAGCCTGGGACAGATTCAGTTTATTGTGGCAAAGTCCATCAGACATACTGGCTTCTAAGAGTGGGTAACTGAAAGTTACCTAACTTCTAACAGCTGAAGAGTATTGAAGTAACCTATTAATGTATGTGTAATAGTCACAGACTGTTATACAGCAACAAAGAGGAGGTTATAATGGCCATAACATGAGATCTGATGGGAAGATAGGTCATTAAGTGAACAGATTGTAAATAGTATACGTAACAGACAAAGGTCACACATAGAAGAAAGGTTAGAAAGAAAAAAATAGAACAAAAATGCTATAGCTATTTGCCTTTCTAAACAAAACATATTTCACAGTTTCTTCATATTTGAAGCAACTTAATAGAATAGAAGGAGCGAGGGTTCTGAAACTACACAGACCTAGGCTTGAATCTCTGCTTAGCCTGTTGTTGGCTGTGTGATGGTAGAGGTTATGAACGTCTCTGAGCCTCTACTTCCTTATCTGCTTCCTCATCTTTATCTTATTTCAAAAGACTATTGGGTGGATGTATGAGAAAAATGTATGTAAAACACCTGCAACTAGTTCTGTTTTCTTCCTATTATATATTTAAAAAGAAAAAAATAGAGGAAAAGGAAGGAAGGAAGGAAGAAAGGAGGAAGATGTTTTCCTCAGGTGAAGTAAATTATTGTCTTTGTGGTAGGGACTTGCTGGTGAACACCCTTGGCAGTGATAGACCCCCCTCTCTAAGCAATTATAAACATACAGATTCTCTATGGATTGGGATGTCTAGTAGTGACACCCACTAATCTATATTTTTAAAGAGTTCCACAGGAACTGTAATTAGCAATCAAATATGGCATCACTGATCCAAACTCCAAAAGAACTACTGTATTCTTGCAGGAAGTTTTAAACAAACTTACCAGTAAGCCCTGGAAGCTGGTTGGAGGGCCTGGGGCTGGCTGTAGTACTTCAAGTTAGTTCAAGTTTCTAAGATACTTCTAAGAAACCAGGCCAATCATTCCCCTATATCCATTTGTGAAAATGAAGATAAAGGGAGAAGGAAGAGTAAATTAAGAATGAATTTGAAAGGCTGTAGTACTCAGTCTTTCTTGTTTAAAAGACATACTCAACAAAACAGATGGGCCAAGTTGGCCTGTTATCCTGGAAGCTGCCTCTTCTTTATTTTCTGTGGTCTGTATATAGACAGGTACGCGTGTCATCGCACTAAGACACCTAACAACCTGATGTTTCCTGATTGAGTTTTCTGATATATAAAGCTTCAGTGACCACTGGGCAAATATTAAATGAGTTCTGGGTGACGATATCTGAACCAAAGCAAGTGTTTCTACCGCCAGGAATTGATCTGCCAATACCATCTAGATGGAGTGTGCTTATTTTATGGAACCATAGACTCTGTTTACCAGTGAGCACTCCAGGATCATTGCATCAGCAGGGAAGGGAATGAGTGACCATTCTCAGCTGTCCTCTGGGGGGCTGCATTTGTCAGGCAGGATGGATGAAGCAGCCACAACAGCAAGACGTAGCGCTGAACGGTGCCTGTGAACAAGAAGTTACCATTAGGCTACGACAACACAACCCCAAGCACAAAGAAGGTGCAGTCACCTGTTGTGTAGCAGGGAAATGGGGTGATTACTAGAGCAAAGGTATCAATCCCCAGTGAGCCAGAGACAAACCTTATAAACAACAGATTGTTGGAATTTTAGGACTCTGGATTTGTTTAGCCCTGCGAGTCCCTATCAATTGGAAATTGTCAACATCGTTTAAACTGTACAGGGGGACACACTTGGAATGTTAATTGCGATTTGATTCAGTGAGAGAATGTGTAAAGCCCAGTGCTTCATATTTAATGTATCTCATATTTCAATAAACCTTTTATATTGGAGCGTATTATTAAAGGGAAGGATTTGACCCCTGATTGATCTTACTAAAATCACAGAAACATTACTTTAGATATTACGACTTTGCTAATACAATAAGTACCGGAGAAATGTGATGAATTTCTTAAGTATGTGCTATGGGTCACATAGATCATCAGATTTCTTGTCACTCAAATTTGCCTTGGCAGTGGGTAAGCTGCCTTTACTCGATTATTTTAAGAATGAAAATTGCAAAAAATAAAGTCAGTGGTTTCAGGTAATAATGGCGTCTTGAGAGATTTATCTACTTAAGTCTGTCTTAGCCCCATGTATAGGTTCTATCACTTGTGAAGAAACCAGAAATACTCGGATCTATGATGGCCACTTGGAATTAAAATTTCTGTTGTTCAGAACAAAGCCTTTTTATTCATCATTTGAGAGAATTATTGGTCTCTCTGGCTTGTTTTGCAACTCCCTTGAAGACAAAGGTTGCTGTGACATTTCTTTTTTTTTTTTTTTTTTTGTTAGAGAATGAATACTTTATCAATCTATTTAACATACTCTCATCTGCAGTTTGTCCTAGATTGTGCAAATGCTCATGAGATGACAGTGTATTCCAATCCAGAAGTAAATAGCAAAGACAATGAGTTAGAATACATTACAATGATTATGTAGAGTAAATAGTTATGCCCTGAGTCAAATCAAGGCATGTGGACAGATAGGTTTACTCAATAATATTCTAAAAGGGCCATGATGGATTGTCATATTCAATTATGGAAGCTACAACTAAGTAGGTTAGTTTCCATGATCTTATTCCGTTTTGCAATTTATACACACACATTCCTAGGGTAACGAACTGGGTGTGGTTAGGAGAGCAATAGTAGGTACAATCTCTCCTCATTCACCTTTTCCCAATATTGGGAGCAACATTACCATTCACTCTGCCTTTGATTATTTGGGTGCTTATAATTAGTTCATCTTGGGTGCTTTTTTGGTTTTTAGAGTTGTAGTAAACTTTCTCCAAAAAAATGGCATCAAACTGAGACGCTGAATATGGGTTAAGCTTATTTGGCAAGAGTTTGGACTTCAGTGGTGTTTGGATTGATTTTCTTTTCTCTTTTTTTAAAATTAATTAATTAATTTATTTATTTTTGGCTGCATTGGGTCTTCGTTGCCACATGCCAGCTTTCTCTAGTTGCAGCGAGCTGGGGCTACTCTTTGTTGTGGTGCGCAGGCTTCTCATTGCGGTGGCTTCTCCTATTGCAGAGCATGGGCTGTAAGCACACGGGCTTCAGTAGTTGTGGCATGCAGGCTTCAGTAGTTGTGGCTTGTGGGCTCTAGAGCGCAGGCTCAGTAGTTGTGGCACATAGGCTTAGTTGCTCCGCGTCATGTGGGATCTTCCCGGACCAGGGCTCAAACCCGTGTCCCCTGCATTGGCAGGCGGACTCTTAACCACTGCGCCACCAGGGAATTCCCTGGATTGATTTTCTGAAATAAGATTGTTAACTTCAGTTTCATATCTTCGTAAGAAAAATGTATTTCAAATATGTTATTTTAAATCACTAAAATATAAGCATTAGTACTTATCATTTGTCATGAGCTGTGACATTTCTTATCACTTTTGACCCTTGTGAATATTTATCTGCAGTTTTAAGAAAATGTTGAAACCTCTGTACAGAATATTCTGACCTCACCAAGACTTCCAAAGCAGGCTTTAACCTTGCTGCAGCCAAGTGGCTGCATGACTAAGGGCTGGCTGCCTTTCACGCCCAGACCCCTCATTTATTTGCTGTCTTCTCAACTAAAAGCAAACTTTATTAATTACGTAGACCATTACCCCCCTGGTATAAATACACAGGCTACTTGGACAAAAAATTTGACTTTGAGAAAAAAGGGAGTGGGCATTAGCTAGAGCTAGTCGGCTTTAAGCATCCATCAGTCTGGGTCTACTCAGGGCAGTGAAATGTCAGAGCATTTCTTTGAGTAATTTGGGATTGAAGAATGAAGAGCTGTTGGGCTGCTGTTCTGATTGTTTAGACAACCATCTTAGGAAATTACCTAATTGCATTTTTTCATTGTAGACACAATACTTGAGTTTGGAGGAAAAGTAAAGTATTGTTGATAAACCCTGAATGTTACTGCAGCACTAAGACCTACATGGAAGCATGTGGCTCCTTCAGGGGAGCAGCAAGACGCTGGAGTCAGGAGTTTCGTGTTCTGATGTTGACTCAGCCACATCTGCTTTCACACAGTATCCTTGGTAGAATAGGATGATGGGCTAGGTGAGGTCTGATCTCCATTCACACGTCGCGCTTCATCCTAGCCTCGTGGAGTTGTTTAGAAATGAAATAAAGCAGCACTTTAAAGCATCTTTGGTAGCCCTCGACATGCAGTTAGCTCCACATATGTTATTTTCTCTTTTTGCTAAGATGCATATGCGTTGTGGATTTCTGTGTTACTGTTCATTTCAGTCAGAAGGCGTGTGATTTAGCCAATACGCCTGTGCTCCTGTGCCTTCATGTGTGCAGGTACTGCGCAGTTTGCTGGGGCTACTATGTTTGCTGTGCTCTAACAGTTCCTGGTCCAGTAGTTGGTGAGATATTTAGGAAAAAGATGGTACAAATAGGCAAAGAAGGGAGTTGTTGCCCAGCATGTCACCTGATTACACATGCTGCTTTATCTTTTGCCAAAGATGTATTTTCTTTCCTTACAATTATTTAAATCAGGCGTATGAACCAAGCATGGCCCTGTTTGCAAATTATATGGTCAACTTATTATTGTTTTGCCTTTCAGACTCCTCACTTCATATTGTTGTGCTTTGGTATATAGGCAGATATTGAAATACTTGAAACAGGAGCATCTGCTACCGTGAAGTGCCGTGGTTCACTGCATGCCAAAATTTGGTGAATGAATGAATGAATGAATGAAGGCATTGTTGACCAACAGTTTAGTTCCTCTTTAAATGAGGGTAAAACAGTTAAGGATTCTTATTTCCACCAATCACTTTATTTAATTAAAACTAATTTTCAGGTGTCTGTTTTCTGAGCAAGGAGGTTACTTTGTTTCACATTTTAAACAAGGTACCCATTTATTTTTGATCAACCTAAACACAAGCACTTTTTCTGTATATGAGTTTTGTCTTTAAGAATGTAACATATTTCTAAAGCAAGAGAAATTTTATCATTTGCTTTACCATCCTTATACACGATTAAGGGCAGCATTGGGTAGAGGAACTGAAAATGCATTGGGGGCTGGAAGATTGGATTTTAGCTCTAGCTCCAGCACCTACAAACCGCTTTAAATCCTCGCTTCTCTAGAGGTAAAATGGAAGAAAAATTCCTCTTCTGCTCAAATATCTCATATAATTTCTATGATAATCAAATAAAAAATATGTGTGAATGCTTTGAAAGCTCTGAAGAACTGCCTAGCTATAAATTAATATCATTGGCAAATAAGATATACTGCACAGGGGAGATTCATCAGTTGCATGCTATAGGTACAGATTTCAGTTTTCTATACCATAATGTGATCCTGCAATTGAATATTACTATTTCTGTGTTATAAACCTATAATATATTTATTCCAGAATTTGAATTAATTATGAGACAATTAACAGAACAAATATATTCCGAAGGCAACATTAATAAAGGAGACAGCATATTTTTAGAACAACTGAGTAACTCTTCTCATTTTTTAAAATGTGCAGATTCTTCACTAGAGTTCTGTTTAAGTCATTCTAGTGATACGTTAACAACATGCCAAGAAGCAGTGACCTGCATTCTACTCAGGTCCTCAGTGTAGATGGCATCTATTCCCACTCCAGGCTGGTGGGAAGATGTCAACAAAATTGAATTCCAATGGGCTTTCCTCAGGTCAACTCCAAAAAAGCATTCGACACAGACCATAATACTCGAGTGACTATTCATTCAACAAATACTCGCTGTCAAGTGCATTCAGAAGCAACACACACGTAGCCTTTGCCCTCCAGGAAAACTGTCTACCGGGGAAAGGTTGATGAATAACATGTAAACAGATAAGAATGACATGTGCAGCAGGCATGAAGATCAGGTATAGAGGGAAGGGTGTGGGGACAAGAGGGACAGTGTCGTCTGTGCTCCCTGAGTGTTGATGAAAATTTGTCCAGGAAGGTGTAGCCTCTTTCCTGGAAAGGAAGGGAGAGGAGGTCATTGTAGATTGAGGGGAGCAACATGGGGGCACGTTCAAAGAATGATTCAAGTTCAGGAGACCTGGTGGGATGTGTGGCTGGAGAGGGAATTGGAGACAGCATCATGGAGGAGGCATTCAGTGCAGCGTTAAGAAGTGGAAATTTTGTCCTACGGTAGATCCTACAGTATAGGGGAAATGGGGCCACTGATGGATGGATGTCGACCTAATGGGATCTGTTTTAGGAAACTGACTACCACTGGAGTCTGACAAATAAACTTCAGTAACAAATGAACCAGTGCCAGGATCTGGTTTTGTAGCCCATGTTATAAAAGAGGGGTGAAGAGAGATTATATGGTCGAAGGGTGAACACACATGGACTCAAGAGCCAGACTGCCGTCACTCCACACCTGCCTCAGTTACTCTACTTGACTCCACGTGACTGCAAGCAAGTTATTCAAATGTGCTATGCCTCTGTTTCCCCACCTATGATATGGAGATAATACATATTGTGATAATACAATTAGTAAGTATACAAATTTGCTAAATAGTGTATAAATAAGTAAATAAAAAACACCAAGAGCAGTGGCTGGAACACATAAGTGCTTGTTATCGACTCCCCAAATTCATATGTTGAAGCTCTGACTCCGAGTGTATTTGGAGATAGGGCCTGTGAGGAGGTAATAAAAGTTAAATGAGGTCATATGGGTGGGATGCTAATCTTACAGGACTGGTGTCCTTATAAGTAGAGGAAGAGACACCAGAGCTCACTCTCTCTCCACATGTGCACAGAGGAAAGGCCAAGTGAAACACAGTGAGGTGTGGCAATCTACAAGCCAGGAAGAGGGCTCTTAACCAGAAACCAAGCCTCACAGCACCTTGATCTTGGACTTCCAGCTCCCAGATCTGTGAGAAAATTAATTTCTGTTGCTTATACCACCCAGCCTGTGATACTTCTGTTACAGCAGCCTGAGCAGACTAATACAGAGTTTTAAAGTCATATCTGCTATTATTAGAGCAGCCAAAACAGAAATGAAGAAGACAGGCTCAAGAATTTTTATGTATATGAGAAAAAGGCTAATCTTGTTGGAAACTAGCCCTAAAACTGTTTTACCACTTATTAGTCATATGACCTTGGGAATGTCAGCTGAGCCTAAAGCTCAACTCATTGATACTTAAGCTCCTTTCTAATACCAGATTCTATTATATCTATATTCACTTACATACTATTTTAAAAACTCATATATTAAATCTTTAGTTTTTTAAAATATATAATCAGTGTTTGTCATATCTGTTGGAAATCTTAGTCACTAGCCAATTAAATAGTAAACACCAGAAGCTGGAACAATTAAATAAATGTTTTGCTGTGTAATCTTTCCTTTTTATGAAAATAATTCCAGATGTCCTAACACCCACTTAAATAGTAAAATCCATCATATTTTCATAACTAAAATATTTTGACATTTTTGCAGATACAACTGGTCAGTCTCTCAGCCAACATTTTTATAGCCTCCCCCGTGAGCTGATAGCCAATGACAGCATCTGATTCTTGGGACTTTTATCCAATCCGGGTTAAAGTCTGTTGGTCCAAAAGTTTGTCTTCTTAAAAAGTAAACTCTCCAGTGGGCACTGACAGTGATGTTGCCTCATTTTAAATACAATACATAGCTGCTAATGCTTCTCTGGACTTCTCAATAAGAGTCCTCTATGGCTTTAGCACATAACTGCTGTGCAACAGCTATGTGGAGCTGCTTGAAAGGTTTTAAGCCAAGAAGAAGTTGGGTAGGATGTAAATGACTCCTAGATACATCTTGGAGCTCTGTGGTGGCATTCCAGAAAACTGTTCAAGGTACAGTCTATTCTCACTTGCCCCTTTCTCTCCTCCCACCCCACCAGGACTTCTGCAGAGTGAGTTTGAGTTTTCTTGATGTGCCGTCCTAGTTGATTGTAGGGTGCATTGTAGAATAAGAAAGAAATCCCCTTTTCAAATTATGGAGTCATAGACTCATCATTCAAAATATCTTAGAGTCAGTTAGACCTCAGCGCTGCCCTGGGGAGGAATCTTTTTTGTAGCAACACTGCTTGTCACCAAGCCCCACCTGAATAACTCTGGTGATGGCACTGCATGCCTCTGCCTCAAGAGGTCCCACAGATTCAGATCTTCTGAATAACATTCCTCAAAATATTGAGGGCAATATATCTACTCTGACTGTTTCTTTCCCAAACCAAGGGTCCTCAGTTTCTTCAACTGTTTGTCTAGTGACTTGATTTACAGATCTCTTTAGTCATGCTAGTATTTTTTTTTTTGAAGCCCCAGTTTTCTTTTTTTTTTTTTTTTTTAAATTTGTTTATTTATTTATGGCTGTGTTGGGTCTTCGTTTCTGTGCGAGGGCTTTCTCTAGTTGTGGCAAGCGGGGGCCACTCCTCATCGCGGTGCGCGGGCCCCTCACCGTCGCGGCCCCTCCCGTTGCGGAGCACCGGCTCCAGACGCGCAGGCTCAGCAATTGTGGCTCACGGGCCCAGTTGCTCCTTGGCACGTGGGATCTTCCCAGACCAGGGCTCGAACCCATGTCCCCTGCATTGGCAGGCAGACTCTCAACCACTGTGCCACCGGGGAAGCCCCATGCTAGTATTTTTTAATGTATTCTTTAAATTTACTAATATTTCTCTTAAATATAGCCTATTAATTAAGAATATCAGATGTAAAGAATGGGCCACACTTCAAGTTGACAAAGTGGATGAAAGCCAAACAAAGACCAGGATGAGAGATACATTGATTCGTGAAGCTACAGATTCCAAGAGTGGAACAGTTCCACCACTCAGCCATGAGTAAATCCAGATGCTCAAGTGATGTCATCAGGAATTGATCAGTCTTTGTATTTCTTCTGTGTAGATTAATGCTCAGGTGGGCTATCCCCAGGTAGTAAAGAGAAGGCTTACAGGAGGTTCATACTTGCATTTGGCAGCCCTAGGAGGGAGAGCCTGTCTCCTAAGGATTCCAGCAAAGGCCCTAGGATTGAGTCAAGTTGGAATGGATTGGGTTGTTTGCCCCAAAGAATGAGGCCTGGGATGAACGCCTACTCTTGGAAATGAGTAGGATGCATTCCATCCAAAGCACATGGCATGAACATTAAGAAGGAGTAGTTCTGGTTGCCAGAAGAAGGGAGGATGAATGCTGAAAAGGTAAAAGCAAGAAATGCCCACCACATACAGCCATTGTGAGTCTAACTCATCCCTGGATAGTCACCTGAACAAGTGTGTAACACAGAGGCATTAATGATACTCAGGACATGCAACTCTTTCAGAATTTGAATTCCAGTAATCCCAATTACCTTGTAGTCACCAAAACCCCTGTCTTGGCAACTAACTTCTTGTACCTCCTGGGAAGAAGCAATTAATTTCTCATATCACCTTGGAAAGAATTGTACACAATTGGTGAACAATAAAAATGGCAAAATGGAAGGGACATGAGGAACCTGCTGTCATCCAGGTCGCTGTCTGATATTCTTAATCCTAATTTAAAGGCTTTGAAAGGGTGAGTTGTATTACTTACTCTGTTGTTCCTGGAATTCAGCAATCTCTTCCAATCTTTAACCACATATCATTTAAAAGCATTTTAGATTCTTGAAATCACAGTCCCATCTCCCCCTTCCAGGTTTAACTAAAATTGATAATCATATTTAATCATATTTTATCTACTTGTTTAATTTTTAGTGTTTCCCTTCTTTCCTGGACCCTGCTAAAATTCTTCAAACTTTTTTCCCCTCTACATTGGAGGACACAATTATTTCCAATGGTCTTATCTGTGCAAGGTATTATGAAAGAGTTAATTTTCAGCCTATGTATATCATTCTTGATTTTGTTTCTAGGTAGTGTAGCCATGAATACAAAAAGGAAAATGAAATGTACCCAAATATCAGCCTCTGTTAACCAAGAGAAAAGTCCAAGGGAAGATGAGTTCTGTGCACACAAATACTGCAGGCCACCCATGAGCCATAGTGGCCACTTACCCTATTGTAAAAGGTGAGATTCTTAGTACATTAATTCAGAATTTGCAGTAACAGAGATTGAGGCTAAATTTAGTTGACCTATTAACCTGCAATCAAAGGATTTGCTAAATAAGTTAAAAAAATCAAAACCAGTAAAATATTTCACCTATTTTTAGAAGTGTTTTCTAGTACACAGTGCTGTAGATGACCCCTTAGAAGTAACTGAAAGGCTGTGTAGAAATAAGCTCTGTCTTTTCTTAAAACATGAATAAGGAATCTCTTTGTCCCCAGGTGTCAGAATTTAACCTCAGCTCATTCTTACCTGGGGTATGAGGTGACAGAGTTCTTCGTCTAAGCAGCTTCTGAGATTATAATTTTCCTACTTGATGGGGCTATTCCAGGCACACCACTCAGAGCAGAACCTCCCAAAGCTGATACAAGAAGTGGGGGGGCCTAGTTCGATGGTGATTAACGGGCCTATTTAAAGGTCCAGGGTAACAGATGGTAAGTTGCTCTGATGCAATGCCCAAGGAAACAGCAGGATATTGAAATAACATTTGTCTCCAAACTTCAGGAGCCTGTATTTTCCTTCACTTTTCTCTTTTTATTCCTCCTGCCTTCCCCACCTCTATTACCTCTAGTAGTATGATCAGTTTAATCATCCTCAATCTATTTCTTCTACCATTTCCTCCTAAATTGCTTTTAAGTAGAATAATATGGAACAGAATTAAATATAGTATCTATCATACATATTGAATATATTTTACATTACATACTTTAATTTTAAACTTAAGTTTAATATTTAATATAGTTAAATAAAAGTGTGAGTGTTTGTATCTTTGTTAATTTTTCTCCTGTGGGTCAGTGATTTTTAGGATAAGCCAAGTTCCTTCAAATCATACTTCCCTTGCTTAGACTGGTTACATTTACTGTACATGTCTGAAAATAGTGACATGAATTTCATTTAAATAACTTATCATTCAGGCTTCAAATAAACTCAGACTGGCCTTCTTCCATATTTACCTCTAGTAGTATGCTCAATTTAATGGAAGAAGAAGAATAAAATGTATCAGGTTATTAAAATTTCCCCTAAAGTAACCTGAAAAGGAACCCATTCTGTCCCAATGATGAATGGAGACAAGGTGTGAGAGAAAACAGTTGCTAAAGGTTAGAACAGTTTCATATGTTTTTCAAAACTATACAACTCTTTCTTTCAAAGTGTAATATATAAACTACACAAAAGGGAAGTTAATGATGATTAAAACCTGGTGTGTGTGTTTGGGGGCAGGGGTGGCGGGCAGGGCCCAACCAGCTCTTTCTTCCGCCCCACCTGTCCCCTTCCTCCACTAAGTCCCAGATGATCTCTGAGGCCCCATCTTGGGATGTCAGAGAGCTACGGAAAACAGTTTGTGAATGACTTTCTAGAGTTGGGTGGTTTGAGTGAAGCAGCACAGTGAAGGTGGGAAATGTCACCTGAGCACAAGCTTTCCCTTCACATCATTCTCAGGATGGACTAATGCAGACTCTTAACCAGGAGATTGCATGAAAAGCTCACTATGGCTTCTAGTGAATGGTGCACCTTTGGGGCCCAGATTCTTCAGATGATGGTTTTGACATCCTAGAGCCTCGGAAACTGCACTATAATCAGTACCTGAATTGATACTGGGAAGGTGTTGCCAATACCACATTTTAAGAGAAACACTGTCTAAAGTTTCTTCTTAACTGGTCCTTCTGAATGACTTCTTCCATTAAAGATAGTGTCTCTAGTTCCTTATAATTTCTTTTTCTTTTTTTTTTTGTTTTTTAAATTAAGTAATTTATTTATTTATTTTTGGCTGTGTTGGGTCTTTGTTGCTTCATGCGGGCTTTCTCTGTTTGTGGAGAGCGGGGGCTACTCTTCGTTGTGGTGCGCGGGCTTCTCATTGCAGTGGCTTCTCTTGTTTCGGAGCACAGGCTCTAGGGTGCGTGGGCTTCAGTAGTTGTGGCTCGTGGGCTCAGTAGTTGTGGCACACAGGCTTAGTTGCTCCACGGCATGTGGGATCTTCCCGGACCAGGGCTCGAACACCTGTCCCCTGCATTGGCAGGCGGATTCCCGACCATTGTGCCACCAGGGAAGTCCCTATTTTCTTTTTCTTAACAGATTTTTTTAGTGGTATTTGTCCTTGATTCTCCACTCACCCCAACGTACAAATATACACAGAGACACAAACACACACATGCAGTAGGATGCCACTACTAAGTGGTAGTCCAGCATAGTCTACAACTAAACACTGCAGATTACATGTAAGTGAAAAACCCAATAAATAAGGTTTTCTGTGTCACCATCCTAACCCTGCTTAGATATCACCCCTAATTGCCAATTACTGGGGGATGGTATAACATTCTTTCCCATAAACTTGCAGATTAAGTTGAATTTACACAAACTTGCCCAAAGGAATTTGTTCTTATTTTCAGTTACAAACAAATATGAAATGCCAACCCAACAGTTGTCCAAAGAAAAACTGGTTAAATTCATGGCAGCTTGCTGTTGTCAGATCATTCCATGCTAAGAATACCTTGAGTTTCTGCAGAGAAAGTCTTTGTTCCCAAATGTACATTTAACATCACCACACAGAATTAATTGGAATACCAATTAATGTCTGTGGGGGAGTGATTTGGGTCTGTAAGCTAAACATCTGGTTATATGCCTAGTGAATTATTTTGAGTTGTTGACATTCTGTCGAAACATGTAATCATGGCACCAACATTGGCAGTTACATCTAAAGTTAGAAATGACCACATACAAACCATATCTTCCAGGAAGACATACTATATGAGCTATGGGTGAAACTCTCTATAAATTAGAAGGATCCACTTAAGTAAGACTTTCGTTTCTTCTGTTTTTGATGTTTAAACTATATTAAAATTAAATCAAGATATGATTTTAATACAACAGTGTGTTTTTCTCAAAAAGAAATGCAAAAAAAAGTTTTCTTTAATTTTGCTAATATATCGGAACATTCTTGTTAACCTGTGAAAAGCAGTCTAATTACAAATTTTGGTTTCAAATGTTAATATATTTTAGTCTCTTGGGAATGGGTGGAATTAGGTGTCAGTCCTAAAATCTTTGCTTGGTACATTTGGGTCTAATGTAGCTTTTTTTGTTTTTCTTAGGACTTTACTTTTTTAGAGCAGTTTTAGGTTCACAGCAAAATTGAGGGGCAGGTACAGATATTTCCCAGTGTATCCCTCCTCCCCCCATAGGCTCCCCCCACTATCAACATCCCCCACTAGATGGTACATTGATTACAATTGATGAACCCACATTGACACATCATCATCACTCAAACTCCACAGTTTACATCAGGGTCCACTCTTGGTGTGTACATTCAGTATGGGTTTGGACAGATGTATAATGGCATGTACCCATTATAATATCATACTATAAAAATCCTCTGTGCTCCACTTATTCATCCCTTCCTACCCCCCAAGCACTGATCTTTTTATTACCTTCATAATTTTTCCTTTTCCAGAATGTTGTAGAGTTGCAATCATACAATATGTAGCTTTTTGAGATGGGCTTCCTTCATTTAGTAACATGCCTTTAAAGTTCCTCCATGTCTTTTCATGGCTCGATAGCTCATTTCTGTTTAGTATTGAATAATATTCCTTTGTCTGGATGGACCACAGTTTATTTATCCGTTCACCTATGAAGGATATCGTGGTTGCTTCCAAGTTTGGGCAATTATGAATAAAGCTGCTGTAAACATTCCCGTGCAGGTTTTTATGTGGCCATAAGTTTTCGGCTTATACCAGGGAGTGCAATTGCTGGATCATATGGTAAATATGGTGAGACACCAGACTTCCAGAGTGGCTGTACCATTTTGCATTCTGTATAGCTTTCTTCATCTAAACTGGAAGTTAACACTTGCTCTCAGGGTTTTTGGACCCAAACGCTGCTGTCTATTCTGTCGGCTGCAGTGTCTGGGGCTGTGTGTTAATATGCAGACCATGACCACCTTGCCGGTGAGACAGGCCACCAAGGATCGATATGTCTTTGCGCATGTCGGCCCTGCACGTCCCAGAGGAAGTCTGCAGCCCCACCTGCCTTGTGACCCTGAGGGTTTCTTAGTTTCCTGTTCCCTGTGACAGTGCCTTGTGGTCCAAGGTACACTTTTCCTTTTATTTTCCCTGCCCCTCTAGCAAATGAAAGAAATGGAAAGATCAAAATGCTTCCCTGCTTGACTCTACTCCCTGTGGACTGGCTGGTGCAGGCAGAACCCAGAGCATAGCTGCCCGCGGCCACTGCGTCTCAGCAGGTCACTGTGGATGCTGCTGTGAAAGTGTGGGGCCGAGTCCCACGTTACAACTTGGAGCCAAGAAGGGAAGGGAAAGTGAAACACTGGGCAGTGGGGAGGTAGGCAGTGTTTATCTGGATCTTTTTCTTCTTAACTCACTATTGTTTCTCATATTGTGATTCACCCCATCACTTTGTTTAGACCCAGCAGCATGACGCTGGGGTAATGGCAATGGGGACACAAGCTTATAAAGTGCCCGGTCTCAGCTGGCACCCCAATCTCTTAATGACACACCCAGCCTCTCAGAGATGAGAGCCTGCTGCACTGCAGAACTAGTACGCTTGACATTTACCACTGACAGGGCACTCTTTATTTCTCTCTTTTTCCCTGCGGGGTCCAGTCTCTCCTCCACTCTCTAGTCCTGAACAGTGATTTCCTCGGGCAGGGTCCAGTTTCCTCGGGGAGAGTCAGCGGCCTGCAGACTCATTAGTGGTCCAGGCAAAAGCACTTCTAGCCTGCTTGTGCTAAAACCTGCCCAAATTCATTGTGTTTATTGTAGAAAAGTTTAGAGATGGTATTATATTTCTATTTTTAAAAATAAAGTCAGGAAATTTAAATGTGGCTTTTGAGAACATTCTTTTCCTGCCCCTTATATGATTTTGACATGATTTTGATGGCGTGAGGCAGGGATAGTCTGGAGGAATGAGCCTTGACTTTCAGAGCACAGGCTGCAAGGACATTAGTAGATAGGTGAATTCAGACAGATTTGAATTCTGGTTCAGATATTGTGTCAGAAGTCAGCCAGGTTACCAGACAGCTGAGTACTTAGCGTTCTCATGGCTTTAAAATGTTAACATGGGCTGGATCATGCTACAGCAAAGTTGCCATTGATGGTGACAATCATACAGACTTCTGAGCTAACTCAGAATTCTTGGCAAACAAATTGAGAGCTATGTTCATAGCCTGAGAGCTGTTAACACAATCACAGAAACCACTCAGTTGTCTGTAAACTCTGCCTGCTGATAAATCCCCAGTGGCTTCCCGAATTTAGTCCTTGAAGTACTAACAGTTCCAGTTAACCCCAAATAACAATTCTGAAAGGGTAGGCTGTGACAGGAGGGCAGGGATGTACTTTTTTGGGTGCGAAAAAGAGGGCACTCAATATTATTTTAATTTTTAACTAAGTATGCACATATGGTTGATACTTGAAGATATTTTATGATGTTTCATATTTGTGTACACTCAAATAGAGCTGAATCTGTAAGGTGGGACATTGAATAGCTAATCACAAATTATTATTCGTATTTGTTTATTGTCCTGGTCCTTTCAGGCAGCCACAACAAAGTACTTTTTGTACTTTGGTGGCTTATACACAACAGACATTCATTTCTCACAGTTCTGGAGGCTGGAAGTCGAAGATCAAGGCACAGATAGATTTGATGTCTGTTGAGGACCTGCTTTCTGGTTCATAGACGGTGTCTTCTCACTGTGTCCTCGCATGGCAGAAGGGGTGAGGGAGCTGTCTGGAATGTCTTCTGTAAGGACACTAATCCCATCATGAGGGCTCCACCCTCATGACCTCATCACCTCCTAAAGGCCCCCACTTCCCAACACTGTCACTTTGGGGGTAGGATGCAACCTGTGAATTCTGAGGTGGGGGATGCAAACATTCAGTGCAGAGCACTAATATATTCACTAAAGAATAGAATTTCGTAGAAGACAGGTCTATCTTCGGCCTCATTCATCATTCAGATATAGTTTTGAGCAATGTAGGAATGTGCTGCATGTGAGGAGCTGTTTAAGCATTGCATGCCTGCCCAGGATTCCACGTGAATGTTCACAACCATCCCACATTGGGTTCTCTGGAAGCCAACACTGAGACGGCATCTGGAGTGCAGGGTGTGTGAGGTCTCGGCACCTGTGAAGCAAGGACCCAAACTGCCACGTGTCCTGCATTGGGATGAAATGGCCAGCTGGGGGCTGCCTGCTGACCCCACTCTTTCCTGGAAGGGGAATCTGGGGGCGCACCTACATGTCCACCACACTAAGTAAGGACCAGACATGGCCAGAGGTAAGAAGGAGCTCGGGGACAGTGCAGTCACTGGGGCAGATAAGATTGCTCCAGCGAGGGAGGGAGGCCAAGGAGTGGACGCCTCATGGAGGAGAAAGGATTTAACTGACCTGTGAAGGAGGAGTAGGATTAGACAGACAGAGAAGGGACTCCAAGTGCATCCCAGGCAGAGAAAAGCACCTCAGCAAAAGTGCAGAGAGGGGAATCACACTTAGGAAAGGCAAACTTTCTGGATGAGCCCACACATCCCTGCATGTCTGTGAGGAGGGGGATTGTTCTGGAGGACTTCACTCACCATCAGAGAGAGAAGTTGGGACCTGCTGTAGGTCAGTGGGAGTTCTGGAACACCTGCTGAGCAGAGTACTGTGAGTCTGTCTTATACAGCAAGGTGGTGATGGCAGTGCTGGTCATTAGCACATGGAAGAAGCACATGTGACCTGAAATCATAAAGCCCCTGGATCTGCGTTCTGTGTGACCATACTCTCTGTGTGACCAGGGCATCCCTTAGTGATTCTGAGTTCTTAGTTCCTTCATCTGTAAGTGAGACTGCCAAAACCCACCTGGACTCATCCACGGGGATTATTACTGTTAACATCCCAGTGGCCTCCAAGTGCAGAGGGACTGGTGCGGGCAGAGATGTGCTTGTCTGACTGCAGAGGGCCAGGCACACAGTAGCTAACTCAATCTGTGTTACATGAGCGACTAAACAGGGCTGAAGAGGAAAGATTCTTATGAGATGATGTGAAAGGTTAAGAGGTGAGATAACGGAGCCCCAATCCAGGAGGAAGTGGTGAAGTTGAAAGGGACGATGTAGTGGAAGAAGGAGGGATTTACATGGCACAACCCCTCACTGGAACCGGGTGAGGAGGCATCGAAGTCAGTCACTTTGATGAGGTCATGACCCCTCTAGTTGCCTATAACTAGCTGCCCTCAGCCAGTGAAACTGTCCTGGTTCTGGCAAAATCCTTTGGGTTGTTCTGTGTAACTAGTCCTGCCATAACCTTGTCATAGAGCCTGGAGAACCAAGAGGATTTTGGCTATATTAGCACAAATCAGGATGCCAAGCAGTCGTCCAGGGTCCAACAGGGCTATAATAATTTCAGGTAAATTGTGTTTGGGATGCTTCTGGAAAGTTAGGCTCGAATCTCTCAAGAGAGGCCAAGGTCATTGAATAGAATTGAGACCCATCTGCATATGTGAAGTCCGGAGACTGGATGAGCTTGCCAAATGGTTACTATTCATCCTAGACCCAACTTGACCTCTCCATGCCCAGCGCCCTCTCTCTAGCGCAAAGCCTCGTCCTTTCTCCCTGGATTACTATAACGAACGCAGAAGTGGTCTCTCTGCCTCCAGTCTTACCCTCCCTGCAGCCATTCTACACTCTGCTACCTAAATGACTTCTGCACCATCTGATGATGTGTCTCCCCCAGGTAAAGCCATCACAGGCTTCCACTGCTCTCTACCACTGCCTTCCTCACACCCTAGGTTCCTGCCCATCAACTCGCTTATCTTCCCCACCATCCCACTGCTAGTGGTGAGAAAGCATTTCCCTTCTTCACCTGGGTAACTGCTCGTCACATCTCAGTACTCAGCTAACTGTCACGTCCTCCGGGAAGCTTTCCTCACCAGCCAGTTAGGTCTCTGTTGTGCAGGCTTGTGTTTTTGGCAAAGCACTTTTCCCGCTGGCTGTGCTGTTGCCTGGCTGCTGCCTGGCCCCACCCAGTCGCTGGGGCCAGGCAGGCACCTCAGGTCTGCGAAGCCTGCAGGTGCAGGACGGCAGGGAGGGATGAAAACTGTGGCAGACTTGAACGAATCCAAACAACCCACCAAAAGGAAGCCACAGTGCTGGTCAAAGGAGCCCTGTCCGTAGTATTGTTTGACCTGTTGAGCACAAGTTGTGGCCCTGAGACCAGACGGGTCTCCTGCAGGCAGAGACTAGAGAGAGAAATGAGTGTTCCTGAAGTTAGGAGGCGATTAGCCTCAAGTATCGAAACATAAAAAGGTAAAGGACACAACCCCAGTAAGAAGAAGATGCAGAAGAAGACAAAGAGACAAAGGGAATTCGTGCAGAGCAGTTTCATAACTACTGAAAACAGGGAGACGTTCAGACTGAAGAGTTGAGCGAAATTTCTGAATGCTGAAGACACTTCAAAAAGAAGGAAGTTGAGAAAACAAGTTAAAATGACTTGCTAGAAAAGAAATATAATATATACATAATTTTCCCAATTAAAAAAATTCCTTCTCATTATAGAAAATTTAAACCACAACGAGTAGAAAGAAAAAGTCAGTCTGAGAAGGCTGTCCTGTGCTACAGCAGCTCAGAGTGCTTCCCCAGTGTGGAGGGTGCAGCAGACAGGCCGCAGGAAAATGGATGTGTGCCTGTGGGTGGGAGGAGGGAGGCACAGCACACAGAGGCCACTCCTCCAAGGTATTAGACGGTGAGAGGGAAGAAGGACAACAGCGTAAGGTATCAAGGTTCTAGCTATGGATGGAAGCAGCCATGGTGGATTCAAGAATGTCAGAAACAAACCTGTCAGAAGAAAGCAAGAGATTGAGGATGTCAGAGAGAGAGGCAAGGATGCAAGTGGGGAACGATGTTTGATGTTTGAGTTAAAGCAGAATCAAGAACCTTGGAAAATATTTTGCAGCCACTGGTGTAATAATGATTCAGGCAGTGACCATCATGGAGGCTAAAAGCTGGGTGAAAGGGCAGTTGTGAAACAGAATATTTACATGGTCTCCAACTGTCACCACCCTCCTTCCTTGCTAATGATGGAGCAAAGATCCCTTAGGACACAGGAATGGACAGCTGCCCCTGTGACCGTAGGTTATCTTATCCTAAAGTTACTAAGAGTGCTGCAAACTCTTATCCAAAGTTACTAAGAGTGCTATATGTCCTCAGCTGTGATGAGTTCAACGAAAACACTATGGAATATTCTTCCCAAAATGTTTAAGATTAATTTACTCATGAAAAAATAGAAACATTCATACCGTAAGACATCTACAAAACAACTGGCTTGAACTCTTTGAAAAAAACAATGTCGTGAAGGACGAGAAGGAAAGAAGAAAGTCAGGGATTGTTCTGCCTTAAAGAGACATGATGGACAGAGGGAGATTGTGATCCTTGATGGGTGCTGGATGGAGGGGAAACAGCTGTACCGGCCAGGATTGGGATAATGGGGAGATCTGGAATACGGACCCTAGGTATGGCTCGTGTCAGTGTTAAATCGCACAAGTGTGGAAGTGATGTGTGGTGAGGTAAGACAAGCCTGTTGCATTTAGGATAACATTCTGAAATATCTCTGTAGCAGAAAATAAGTACTTTATCCATATATAGAGAGAGAGGGGAAGAGAGAGAGAGGGAGAGAGAGGGGAAAAAGAGAGAGAGGGAGAGAGAGGGGAAAAAGAGAGAGAGGGAGAGAGAGAGAAGAAAGAGAGAGAGGGGAAGTGTAGAAAAATGATAGCTATTGGCGAATCTAACGAATGGGTTTTCATTACATGATTCCTCAGTTTTTCTGTAGGTTTGAAAATTTCAAAATAAAAAGTTGAGAAAAATAAAAAGAAATCTGGAAAAGAGTAAAGGAAAGGAGGAAGTGGAACCAGGAGGTAGAAAGAAAGGCTCATGTTAGTCTATCTACTTTTTGCCAAGAGCTGCATTTTGTTTTCTAAGATATGTTACCTCATTAAACCCTCCTATCAGGAGAGTAGATATTATTATTCTCATTTTACGTATGAGAAAATAGAGGCTCTCAAAATCATGTGCTACAACCCATTCATAGAGCTGGTGATAATGGTGTATAGGTTGAAATTTGGTTCCACCTAAATCAAAACCACACTCTTCTCTTTAATGCAAGCTGGGCCCTATGAGTTAGGGCTCAGTGGCAAATAACACCCCAGCTAACCCGGCGCTGCCCCATACCATTGAGATGAGCCTGCAGATCAGTGGCAACCTGTGGGAGCTACAGACTGGATGCTGCTTCCCTCCCCTCCAGATCCCACATAGAAATTTCCCTGGTGGCCCACCCTAACCAGAAACAGACAGGGAAGGGAAATCTTGGGAGTGTAGCTGCACCTGCACTAGTGGACACATTGGAAAGCCACCAGAGTTGACCTTGGTCTACTCATTAAAGTAGAAGGAAGCATGAATTAGCAGCAGGGTAAAGAAAACTGACAGTAGTTCAGGAATAACTATCCTAGAACTGGCTGGCAGCATCAGGTTCATCAGGACCTGGCTTCGAGCTTTCTGCTCTACCCTACTTAGTTCGTGGAGTTTATAATCCTCAAGGCCACCCTATGGTCTGAAAAGGCTGCTGGAGTACCAACCCTCATGTCTGTGTTCCTGCAGGATGCAGGAAGAAGGGGAGGGTGGAGTGTGCACAAAGGTGCACATCCCAGTTGAATGGGACACCTTTAATGAGCTTTCCAGGAGCTGCTCCCCAGATGACTTCCTCTTACACCTCTTGGGTCACAGTTACCTAGTGACTGCACACTTTGTCTAAACTAAGGGCACTTTTGAAAGAGCCATGTAAAATATTACTGTTAACTGTGCAGCTCATCAGGCTGAAAAAGCTGCTAGTGCAGACAAACCAGAAACTGTGGCTGACACCACCCCTAAGAAGGTGGGGAATGTAGTCTTTGAGTTGAGCACTTTGCTGCCAAATAAACCACTTGCTTTATGAGTAAAGGAGGAGGGAAGATGGCCATTGGGTGGGTGACAGACAGTCCTGCCGCCACGCCCACCTCCAGCAATGTGTTTCCTATAGATGACTGAAAATTGGTTGCTTAATATCATTTGTTTGTGCCTTCTCTATTTCCCTGTTAAGGAAACAGAACAGTCAGTCCCTAACGCATTAGTCTGAATGATTAGGGCAGAGCGCTGTCTTCTGACTGGTGGCATGGATGAGGCTACCCTGAAAGCGTGCCCTTTACAGGGATCAGAGAGACAGGGGGTTGTCCATGGATGCAAACTCAGGGTGTGGGTAGAAGGAGGCCATGGCAAGGGATTCCCGGATGGAGGAGGGAATGGGCAGGGTTATGCACACATTCACTTACAAACCCTCTAGCTGATTTCATGGGGAGGAGACTGAGGCTGCCAATTAGGGACTAAGTTAATCTGACAGCTACAGCAGTACAGACAGTCAGGATATTAGTTTAATAGGGGTGCCACGTGGAACATTGACAGCCATGGGTGGAAATAATGAATCAATCTGTTGGATCTGTATCCAATTAGAAATGATTATTATCCAGCTTGTCTTTTCTCCTGCTCATTAGGGTAAGTGGATGCCTTCTTGGGTGAACAGCTCCGTGTAA
The DNA here is from genome assembly GCF_028023285.1 of Balaenoptera ricei. NCBI lineage: Eukaryota > Metazoa > Chordata > Mammalia > Artiodactyla > Balaenopteridae > Balaenoptera > Balaenoptera ricei. Next base: position 27,388,077 of record NC_082640.1, read on the forward strand.
AAATCATGAAAGGCAGCATGTAAAGTAACATGAATCTTTGGCCAAACACGGGGCCTTGTCTTGCTGGATGGTGGGGCATTCTCCCCTCCCAGGACTGGCAGCCCTGCTGAGAGCTGACAGGAGACACTTATGACCTAAACCCTCAGTGGTGCAGCTCCTCACTCTGAGCGGGTGTGTTTGGCTAAGAGGTTTTCCAACTAGTTCAATATTTAAGTGACAGGTTGGGGACAGTCAGGCCCTACACCTCCTGATGAGGTCACCACAAAGCATGCAGCACCAGGTACAAAATATTCTGGATAAGACAGTGAACCTGAATCTAAGTAAGGCCTCTGAGTGACTTCCAGCTTACAGGAATATGGGGTCAAGGGACAGTTAAAGTCCACCATGAGGAGACAGACAGACAGATCTAGAATGTGGGGCTTTTCTGGGGCAACTCACCTGGTTCCTTCAGCACGTTAGGGCCATGAAAAGAAGAAGGGGGAGAAGGAGGGGCTGGTCTAAGGACGCACCAGAAAACCATGTCAACCTGTTACTGTGTGGATGTTAACTGGACCTTGGTTTGAAAAAAAAGAAAACTCTTAAAGATACAGTATTGAAACCATTTTTGAAATTGGAGTATGGATTCTGTATTAGATCTTACCAAGGAATTATTGTTAATTTTGTTAGGTGCAAAAATAGCATTATGTTTATGTTAAATAGCCTTCTTTTTAAGAGATGCGTACTAAAGTGTGTAGGAATTAAATGAGGATGTCTCTGATTTGCTTTAAAATGCATCAAAAAAGAAAGAAAAGGAAAAAAATGAGGTAGATTAAATAAGTATGGCCATATTTGGGGCAGTGATGAATTTGGGAAATAGGCCTATGCAGGTTCATTGTACTATATATTCAACTTCAGCATATTTTTGAAAAATTTCATTAAAAATTCAGAAAATATAACTTTAATAAGAATTACTTATCAGTCATCTAGATTATGTGTTTTATTAGCAGTTTTGCCAGATTCCTCATACTGACAGTTGTTTATGGTCAAAATGGCTGAGATGAACTTCCTGGGTGACTGTGGAAGGCAGTTTTGTAAAGGAGACATGTTTTCAAAAACACAAAGTGACAGGGTTATACTTCATCCCTAGGAGTATGTAAGTTCTAGGATTCTATATCTATGATTCAAGAACTGTTTGTCTTGCTGAACCAGCCAGTACTGGCTATGCAGCTAGAGGTATACCTTAAATGAAGGAGATCCAAAAAGTCCACCTACCGAATCGAGTGGTCAGAGGTATTGTTTTACTTCACAGAATTCTTTACCTGGCTTGAACGTTAGTGGCTTGACTCAGTGAAATAATAGCATATATATTTCTATAATATATACATATAAGTGCACATACACATACACACACATTAATGTTCTTATAGAAACCTGGGGGTGACATCCCACCTGAGCGTCCTCTTCTGTGCTTTTGTAAACACCAGCAGAAAATCACCCCTGTTCAGCTCTGGGGAGCGCTGGAGTCAAAACCCAGCAAACGAAAATCTCTGAGTCCTGGCCCAGTGGCCCTGGAAAAACTCTGTTCTCGCTGTGCCTCAGTTTGCTTCTCTATGGTATGGATATAATAATACCACTGATTTGTCCTGCTGTGAGCAGTGGTGCTTTAACATACCTATAACACCCAGGGAGTGCCTGCCCTAGGAATGAGAATTCTCTGCTCCTAACAGCTCTCAGACCTGCTCTGAAATTTTAAAGTCAGTTTTAGTGGGGTGTAGTTTATGTACAGTAAAATTTTAGGATTCCAGTCCTATCAGGATCTAGGCTATTACCATTGTACCTCAGGGTGCCCTGTGCTCCTTTGCAGTTCATCCATCCTCTGCGCCTCTTGATTCCTGGCAACCGCCCATCTGCTGTCTGTCATTTTATATGAGTTTGGCTTCATCTGGAATTTCATATAATTAAGTCATACATTGGGTGTGGTCTTTTGTGTCTGGATTCTTTCATTTATTTACATCTGTTGGGGTCCATCCATGTTATTGCATGTTATCAGTAGTTTGTTGTTTGTTCCAGTAAATGACTTGTATCCCACTATATAGATATGTATCAATTTGTTCATGCATTCACAGGTTGATAGATAGTTTGGTGGCTTCCATTTTGGGCCTGTTGTATTTGAATAAGTGTATGTTTAACTTAATATAAGCCTATGTTAAGTTTTATAAGAAAATTCCAAACTGTTTTCCAAAGTGGCTGCACCATTTGCATTCCAAATGTGTGCGAGTTCCAGGTGCTCCACATCCCCACCTGCACAAAATCATCAGGATTTTGCCTGTTTGTTCATTTGATAGATGCTTTAGTAGGTGAGTGGTGTCTTGTTGTGGTTTAAGTTTGCCTTTGTCTGGTGACTGACAGTGTGGAGCATCTTCACATGGTTCTCACCATCCTATGTCTTCTTGGGTTGAAGTGTTTGGTCAAATCTCTTGCCTTTTCTGTAAGTCAGATATCTATATTATAAATATTCTCTCCCAATCTGTGCTTGTGAGTTCATTGTCTTAAATATGCAGAGGTTTTAAATTTTGATGAAGTCCAACTTATCAACTTTAAAATTTTATGATTTATTCTCTTGTGTTCTACCCATGATAATCTTTGCCTACTATTGAGTCAGATGGAGTCAGAACAAAGATTTTCTCCTATGTTTGATTTTTGAGGTTTAATGACTTTATATTTAGTCCTATGGTTCATTTGTGAATATTGTGAGGTAAGAATTGAGTTGTTTTAGTCCACATTTGATTGTATAGTTATTCCAGCACAAGTTGTTGAAAACACCATCTTTCCCCTTTGAATTAATTTAGCACTTTTGTCAAAAACCCATCAGCCACATATATAATGTGTCTATTTTAATCTCTCTATTCTGTTTCATTACCCAAAGTTCTATCTTTAGATCATTGTCACTTTGCCTTGGTTATTGCAGCTTGATAGTAAGTCTTCAAATCACTCAGGTTAAGTCCTCAAATTTTGTTTTTCTTTTTTCAAATTGTTTTGGCTATTCCATGATCTTTTTTTTCCATATAAATTTTAGATTAAACCTGCCCCTTTCTACAAAAAATCCTGGTGGGAATTTGACTGGAATTGCATTGAATTTATAGATCAATTTGGAGGAGAATGCACATCTGTGAAATACTGAGTCTTTTGATCTGTGAACCTGATATAGCTCTTTATTTATTTGTCACCTTTATTTTTTTTTTCACCTTTACTTTTTATAGTGATGTTTTGTATTTTTCAGTGTGCAGTTCTTAACACATTTTTGCTAAATGGTCCTTAAATATTTCACTTTTTGGATATTATTGTCAATGGCATTAAAACAGATTTATTCCAATTGTTTGGTGCTAGCATATAGAATTACAAGTAATTTGTGAATATTACTTTTCTATCCTGTGACCTTGTAAAATTATTAATTTGAGAATGGTTTTAAAGGAATTCCTAGAGTTATTTCTGTAAACAGATATATTATCTGTGATTTAGAGTTGTACTTCTTCCTACCCAATCTGTTTACCTTTTATTTATTTTATTTTCTCTTTGCACAGGTTAAGACTGCCAATAAAATGTTGAGTAGAAAGGCTGAGAGCAGTTTTCCTTGACTTGTTCTTTTTTTTTAAAATAAATTTATTTATTTATTTATATTTATTTTTTGGCTGTGTTGGGTCTTCGTTTCTGTGCGAGAGCTTTCTCTAGTTGCGGCGAGCGGGGGCCACTCTTCATCGCGGTGTGCGGGCCTCTCACTGTCATGGCCTCTCTTGTTGCGGAGCATAGGCTCCAGACGCGCAGGCTCAGTAGCTGTGGCTCACGGGCTTAGTCGCTCCGCGGCATGTGGGATCTTCCCAGCCCAGGGCTCGAACCCGTGTCCCCTGCATTGGCAGGCAGATTCTTAACCACTGCGCCACCAGGGAAGCCCCTTGACTTGTTCTTGATCATATGGGGAAATAATTCCATTTTGACAGTAAATATGATGTTAGCTGTTGGTTTTTCATAGATGTCTTTGATCATATTAAGGAAGTTCCATTTTGTTCCTAGTTTGTTGATTGTACTTATTATAAGTGGGTGTTAAATTTTGTCAAATGTTTTTTCTGCATCTGTTGAGCTGATCATATGATGTTTATCTTTTATTCTGTCAAGATGGTGAGTTACATTGATTGATTTTTGATTGATGAACCAATCTTGCATTCTTGGGATTAATCCCAGTTGGTCATGATGTATTGTCCTTTTTACATATTGATGGATCTGATTTGCAAGTATTTTATGAAGATATTTGCAGGTATGTTCATGAGGAATATTGATCTATGGTTTTCTCATCTTTTCTTATTATTATCTGGTTTTGTGTCAAGATACTACTGCATTCATAAGATTGGTTGGGATATAATCCCCTTTACAAAAATTTTTTAAAGAGTTTGCATGGAATTGGTATTATTTTTTCTCAATTTTCATGGCACTCACTAGTAAATCATCTGAGCTTGGAGTATTCTTTGTGGAAAATTTTTAATTACAAATCCGATTTCCTTAGTGGATATGTAGCTAGTCATATTTTCTGTTTCTTCTTGAATCATTTTGTTAAATAACTTGTGTTTTTCAAGAATTTGTCCATTACACCTAAATTGTTGAATGTATGGGCATAAAGTTTTCATAGTATTTCTTTGTACTTGTTCTAGTAGTATATTTAAGTAGTATATTTAAGTAATTATATTATTGTAATTTGCTATAGATGACTAACTTACTGACAAGGAGAAAAGGTGAATAAACTTCTAGATTCAGACTTAAAAGAAATTGCCAGTTAAAACTCAGTTAGAAATGTTCATTTCTGAAATTTTTTATGTAAATCAGTTAAATCAATTTCCAAGAATTTTTTTGAGTACAGACAAACTTTGGGGGAGGGAACTGCAGTACAGGGAACAGCATAACATGACCCCAGAGATAGATATGTGGCCTGTTTTTCAGTTTAACTGAATTGTAGGAGTTTGATACAGGATTAATTGGAGATGATGCTGAAAGGTAAATCTGAGTCAGACATTGAAAGCTGCAGTTTTCAGGCCAAAGCATCAGGAATAAATTCAGTGGTCATTGAGGACCTCTGAAAGCTTGATAATTTTTCGGGATAGCAATCATTTGTTCCACAGACACACAGACGTGGTAGATGAGGCAAATTTAGTGGAACACAAATGCATATCTTCATTTCAATGTTTATGTGTTCACTTTAATGGATATAGTAAAGTAACATAAGTAACTGAATAAATAACATACCAGTCATGTCATTTAAAGAGTTGAATAGGGCTTCCCTGGTGGCTCAGTGGCTAAGAGTCTGCCTGCCAATGCAGGGGACATGGGTTCGAGCCCTGGTCCAGGAAGATCCCACATGCCTTGGAGCAGCTAAGCCCGTGCACCACAACTACTGAGCTCATGTGCCACAACTACTGAAGCCCGCATGCCTAGAGACCGTGCTCTACAACAAGAGAAGCCACCGCAGTGAGAAGCCCGCGCCCACAACAAAAGAGTAGCCCCCGCTCGCCGCAACTAGAGAAAGCCCGCGCACAGCAACGAAGACCCAAAGCAGCTAAAAATAAATAAATAAATTTATAAAGAAAAAGGGTTGAATAAATTATTGCACTAGTACAGAAATGGAAAAAATTAAAAGTTGCGAAGGTGATAAGGAGATGGCCTTTCAAGGGCTTGATTTCACCATTTTTCAGAGACTTCTCAGTAATTGTAACAGTGATAACAATAGCTAATAATTATATAGCACCTGCTATAAACTGGAGACTTCCCTAGTTACCGTATTTATATTACTCCTTACCCTTTCTGGCAATACTGTTGTTATTTTACAGATGAGGGTGCTGTGGGGCAGAGAGGTAGGTAATTGCCCACAGTTCGTGAGTAGAAGTGGCAGAACTGGGCTGTGAACCCTGAGGCCATGAGGCTTCCCTTTATACAGTGGTGCTCTTCATAGCCAGGATTTCCCAGAGGGCAGTCAGTTATCAACAAATACGTGTTTAATTGGGTTGAAGTAAACACTCCCATGACCCCTCTGCCTCCCCTTCAACTAGGATCTACCCTCTACTTACACTTTGAGTTCACAAAGTTCTCTGTTTACAGAGCTTGCCTGATGAGTGGGGGTTCTCATTAAAGGGAAATAAATTACGTAATTGGTCTAGGTTCTCTTCGTATGGTGCCTGTTGTAATCTTCGTGCTAATTATTACTGCCCTGAAGATCTCAGGTTATAAATACTGCCCATTGCTCGGTAATCGGCATACCTGGGAGCCTCTAAGCTACCAAACCACTCCTTTCAAGCACAGAATCTTAAGTAGAACAAATTGTATATAATCCCTTTTTGCCCATTGCTGTAATGTGACGTTGATTCCTCTGCCAGCACCCCACCATCTGCATCATCCCAAGCCACACGCCCGCTGCATGGGATGCCATCTATACTTTCTACCTTAAAAGGCCATCAGTTTGTTCACGGTGGCTAACGATGTTAGGGATATTCCTGCCTAGGCCTTCTGATGTGCATGTTTTGGGGGAGCCTGCCTGGCCCTTAAACCGCCCATTCCCCCTACCAGTAAATCTTCAGAGATGGCCTCTGTTGTGTTGTTCTGAACTCAGTGTGAGCCAATCAAATTTTCTGACCTAGAAATTTGGAAATAGGATTGAGTGAATCTGTCCCTTGTGATATAGTGTGTCTAGGCCTGCTGTGTCAAACTGGGAGTTGTGTGATGGACATTTTATTTATAACATGGATTAATTTGGTTGGAAAGTCAGGCTAACAGGGAGAAGGAAAAACACCAGGTGTAGAGAGAGAACACCCTTCTGGATCCAGGACCTCTGTATTCCCCTGAGAAACATCGTTTATTATTACTTAAGTTATGTCTCCTTGGTTTCATTTACCTTCATTTAGGGGCTTTTTTGAAAGTTTTTGGATTCCCTTTGGGTGCCCCAATATCCCGCTCCCTCTGGGTTTCATGTGAGTCTTACACTTTTCCTCTTTCTCAGACCAGCAGGTAGGCCTCTCACCTCAGGCAATTCCTGGCCCCCTAAGGACTATAGTTCATTTGTATATAAACTGCCTTCCCATAAATGTGAAGAGGAATCAGGCCCTTCATTTCCCTTTTAGCGTCTATTCTGTCCTCCATGCCAATGGCATATTGTTGTTTCTAACTTTTTTCTGGCTATAACCAATTTCACCTTTCATTCCTTCCTTCCTTCATTTATTTATTCATTCAACAAACCTTTATTGAATACTACTGTAATTTGTATTGTTAGCGGGAACAAAACAAACACCAATCTCTGCCCTTTGGAGCTTACCTTGCTTGGGGAGATTAACAACAAACAAAGCAAGTGAGTAGCCTTTTAGAACGTGGTGTGCACAGTGGAGGGAGACAAAAGCAGGGAAGGGGTGGGGCACCGGTTGGGGAAGTGACGAGAGGAAGGAGGGCCCTGGGCAGATTTGTGGGAAGAAGGTTCCAGGCAGACAGAACCCCTGCAAAGGCTCTGGGGAGCAGCCTGGAGTGCTTGAAGGAGCACAAGGAGGAGGTGACTGCAGTGTGCCAGGCAACTGTGGCTCGTCCCTGGGTGTGTGCCACGTCAGGAGATTCTGCATCTCCTTTGAATGCAGCTGCAACAAAATTTGCCCACAGAATCGACAAGCGCGATGGAAAGAAGGCAGGACTGGGAAAAAGAGTGTTGTGCTCTCGAACAGCCTCTGTCACTAACTGGCTGTGTGACCATGACCAGATCACATAGCCTCTCTGTGACAGAATTGAAATGGACTTTGGAGTGATTCTCAGATTCTTCACCTATTAAATAGTGATGATAACAGCAAGCAGGTGTATGGTGCTACCTAGTGCCGAACCTACCTAGGTTCTTAGCACTACACATGCGTTACCTGGTTTATTCCTCACTTTGATTTCTTGAGGCACACCATATTATGTTTCTAATTTAGAGGTGAAGACACTGGAGTGCAGAGGTGAAGCAGTTTGCCCGAGGTAACATAATTAGGACAAGATCAAGCCAGCATTTGAACTCTGCCTTGTAAGGTTGTGTGAACAGCTAATAAAGGGCACAGAGACTGTAGGGTTTGACAAAAACGTGTTGATACACAATGTGTTGTTTATATAACACAGTAGTTTCTCAAGCTATAATTTGACAATACTAGATGTGTTTCTCTGATAGTGGTAAGAAGAGGAGCAGTTGATAAAGAGACCACGTGTACATTTGATGTACCTACACCAAAATGTGTTTCCATTTTTGAAGATGTTACAAGTATGTGACTAATTCTATATTGACATAACTTTTTTTGACTCAGAAAATCAATATACTATTTTTCTAAGCTGTAGTTTGACAAGGACCTGTGACCTGAGAATCAGATTACTTAAAATCAATCCCGGCTTCCAACTAGCTAAGCATGTTGTGTACAGCTGCATAGAACATCTCAGGTCCTCATTCTCTGCGTTTTCAGAAGGCCTGTCTGGGCACCACCTTTCCAGAATGTAGAGCACACACAGGGGCGAAGGTCTGCAAAGCACTTCAGGCCTCTGTTTACATGTTTTCTAAATGCTAAACAGTGTACGTCTCCTATATTGTGCAACTTACCGAGAAACCCCATTCGACAAGCCTCAGAGGATACAGATAAAAATTTACGAAGTGAAAATATTCTTTCTCTTCTCATTTTCTTGATCGGTTCTAGAGTTTCTCCAAGAGTGAAAGCTTGGTTCACTCTATTGAATTCACCCTTATTTGTATTCCTGAGCCAAAGCCCACTTAAGAGTGGGGAGCAGGATTGTGCAACCTCCCAGCTCTAGTCCAGCCCTCTGACCCAGAAGCTGGTGACGAGAGCTATATGCTTACTGTTACCTGATTCTCCAGTGACCCACACTCTGGAAAAACAGCTTGGGATCTAACTTGCCTGATTATTTAAGGGAAACTGGCTTAAAGGAGGTGACAGAAGAAGTGAAACATTGGGAAAAACATATCAGAATAGAAAAAGAGAAAAATAGTTTAAAATACCCTCTCAGGGTAATGAAACAAAGCAGGCATTCCCAAGCCAGAGCCACCCCCAGTATGGGTAGAGTAGGCAGGAATTCTGAAAACAGAGATCACGTTCCCCTCTAACGTGATTTGGTGTAGCCTCAGTCACTGCCTCCACTGCTCCTTTCTGGGGGCAGACAGAGAGAAGGGTGACCATGAATCTTTTACTGTGGGTTTTTATCCAAGTTCTCAGCAAACACCCCCCCCCCCCCCCCAGTTAGTGCTTGAACCTGGGACAATAAAAGCTTGGACTCCCCTGTAGAACAAAGACAACAGCAAAAGATTTTATCTAGGAAATAAATTATTAATCATTGTGATGTATCTCCCTTGGCATCAGGGAAACCAGCAAAATTACTTAGTCTCAGTCCCATGTGAGCTGGTGGCTGTCTCACTCTGTGATGTAGGTCAGACTTGGATTGGATGCTCTGAAACCACCAACAGGATGGAACACATGAGTGTAAGACGGAAGGAGAATATCTACTGTGCCTGCAGAGTAAGGGGAAGAATGGCAGTGGGCAAGGCCACCGAGGAGCTGGGAGAGCACAGCCCCTCCCGCTGAACTGACGTCACACCCGCAGTTGGTGGAGCAGAAGTAGTGAGTGCCCCAATGGAGGCACTTAAAATGCACAGCAGCTGCCCGAGGCTGCTATTCCTGTCGGGAAGAAGACACCAGCCAGTGAGCAAATGGAGATGAGGCACCGTGGGTCTAGCTCAGTTTTGCCATTGCAATAGGTAAAAATTAAGATGTTTCCCCCCAAGAGAGAGCACCTGAATAGAAGTAGTGTATCCTCCAGATGTTTTTGAGCAGGAGAGAGGCAAGGGGAAGAATGCTTGACCCATTTCTCTAGAAAATGCCAATAGGCTAGTGTGGTTAAAAATAAACCTCAGCTGGATTTCCCCTTGTGCCTTGCTGCCCACTCATGTCAGTAGAAACCAGCCCTTGGAATGAAGAGCCTGTTCCCTTTGACAAATAAGCCTTGTAGATAGCCTGCATTGTCAGAAAACAAGGCCAGGAGACAACACAGGACTCTCTGGGGGCCTGCAGAGTGGGCAACCCTGGCCCCTGAGCGTGTCCTTGGCCGTCTGCACTCAGGGATCCCTGGGCCACCCCCCCACCTCCGCCGCATGTGTTTGCAGCTCTGGAGAGCAAGTGACCTATGTGGAAGCCTTGCAGATGCTGAGGCGGGGCTGTTCTGGGGGCTGCAGCTGCTGCTGAAGTGTGTGCCGTGCATGCTGTGAACCGCCACAGGACCCGTCCTCACTGGGTGTCCTCTGAGCTGGCTGGGTGTGTAGGGCAGGGACACTCAGACAACAAATCCAGGGAAGACCAGGACTGGCCTGGGAAAATCAGCATGGTCACCGGCACTGAATTGAGTTTCTGTGATCATCCCAGACCCACCATGGAGGAGTCAGCCGCCTGGGTTCAAATCACTCGTCATCGTTTAGCAGTTTCCCCACCATAAAAAGTGTGCCTGATGGCTGTAAAGATTGAGATGTTACGTGACCACCTCCCCAAGTATATTTCAGTTACTACGCTGAGGTACAAGCCGTTGGGACCCCAGAACTCAGTGGGTATAAAACACGTATCTTGAGCTCACAGATTCTGTGGGTCGGGGATTGACACGGGCAGAGTGAATCTCAGTGTGTGAGTCTGGGGGTGGTGGCCCAATCCCAGGGCCAGAGTTGTCTGGAGGCACCCTAACTCCTCACTCACAGGCTGCAGCTGTTGCTGGCTGGCGGCTTGGACCTCAGCTGAGCTCTTGGTGGTTGTTATGGGCTGAGTTTGGCAACCCCAAATTCGTATGTTGAAGTCCTAAACCCCAGGACCTCAGAATGTGACCTTATTTGGAGATAGAGTCTTTAAAGAGGAGATTAAGTTAAAATGAGGTTGTATGATGGGCCCTAGTCCAGTAGGACTGGTGTGTTTATAAGTATTGATTAGGGGCTTCCCTGATGGTGCACTGGTTAAGAATCCGCCTGCCAATGCAGGGGACACGGGTTCGAGCCCTGGTCCGGGAAGATCCCACATGCCACAGAGCAACTAAGCCCACGAGCCACAACTACTGAGCCTGCACTCTAGAACCCACGAGCCACAACTACTGAGCCCGTGTGCCACAACTACTGAAGCCCACGAGCCCTGAGCCCGTGCTCCGCAACAAGAGAAGCCACCGCGACAAGAAGCCTGCGCACCGCAACAAATAGTAGCCCCCGCTCGCCGCATCTAGAGAAAGCCCGCGCATAGCAATGAAGACCCAACGCAGCCAAAAATAAATAAATAAATACATACATACATAAATAAATACATAAATAAATTTATTGTTTTAAAAAAAAGAGAGATTAGGACATAGACACACACGAGCTTGTAGAAGACACAGGGAGAAGGTAAGCTTTCAGTACCATCCATAGCTGATGATCCTGCCTGTAAACAGCGAGCCTGGACCCCTCTCCTGAATCCAGATGCTTATATCAATTTGCCTACTCACATTTCCACTTGAATCTCGTATGTCTCAAACTAGATATGTTCAAGACAAAATCGGTCTTTCTCCTGATATGTTTGTTGTCTATTGCTGCACAACAATATTACCACCAATTTAGTGGCTAAAACAACACACATTTATTGTCTCAGAGCATCTGTGGGTCAGGACTCTGGGCACAGATTAGCTGGGTTCTAATCCAGGTGTTGGATGGAGCTGTGGTCTCACCTGAGGCTCAACTGGGGGCACGTCTGCTTATCATCTCACCTGGTATTGGCAGCATTCAGTTCCTTCCAGAATTCTGGACTGAGGGCCTCCGCTTCTTGCTGGTTGTCAGCTGGTGGCTGCCCTCATGTTCTTGCCGTATAGCAGCTCACAGCCTGGCAACTTGCTTCTTCAAGGCCATCAAGAGGGAGTCTTCTGACAGGTCGAGCTACAATTTCATGGGCCTAATCACATGTACACAGTCACCCACATCTGGCCACCTTTGCTGTATTCCATTGGTTAGAAGGAACTTACAGGTCACCCCTACATTGAAAGGGGAAGAATACACAGGGCATGAACACTGGAAGGCAGCAGAGTTGGCTGTCACACCTGAAAAACGCACTCTTCCCACCTCACCTGAGGGAAGCCTGAGCCCTCCAGTTGCTGTGGTCAAAATTCCAAGCCTTCCCCTTCACTTGTATCCCACATCTAGTCTATCAGCAAATTCAGCTGATGCTACTTTGGGATGGTGCCCAGGACGTGACTGTTCTCCACCTGCTGTAGTCCTGCTTTGGTCCGAGCCTACCATGTCCCACCTGGATTGCTGCAGGAGGATGGCCTCCTGACTGTTCCTTTCTTCTGCCCTTGCCCCTTCAGAAAACTTCAGAATAGCAGGCAGATGACTGCTGTAAAATGCAAATCAAGAGTAGATTAAGCCACTTCCTGCCCAAACCCTCCAATGACTTCCGTTCAGAGTGGAAGTCTTTACAGAAATTCACACAGGCCCACAGCCACCCCAGCTCCTACTTCTTTCTCCCTTGCTGGCTCCACCCCTCCTCCTCCCTCTCTCCTGAGTGCTCCCTTGGGGCTTGCGGCTCTCCTTCTGCCCAGAGCTTCTCCCTCCTCCCGCTCCTTGCTCTGAGGCTTCCTTCTCCGAGGGGCCTTTCCTAGGCATCCTGTTTAAAGTGTCAGTACCAACCCGACACACCCTGTCCTTCTTCCCTGCTTTGTGTTTCTTGCCAGTTTCATGGGTACCTATGAGCTAGAGAGAAAGTACAGTCTCACCTGCCACCAAGATGTGCAATGCTGCATCCCCTGGGTCTCTGGCCTCACCAACCCCCATCCTTGGCTTTACAAATGGCCTCAGTTATTCGCCTGAAAAATTCCTTCTTATCTGTTAGGGTGCATTCAGGTGTGACCTCAGACTCTTCCAGGCTGCATCAAGCTCCCCTCATAGGTGTTGCCATGAATTTCCTTTACTATAAACTGTCTCCTCAGCTGTACTGTAAGTTTAGTGAGGAATGTAAATTAAATGAGTCACTATTTGTAATGTGCTTAGAACAGGGCCTGCAAATTGTAGATGCAAATAATTGTTTAAAAATTAAAGGCAAACAACTGTGCATCATTCGTCTGTGTACCCTGTGCTCGGAGCCTCGCCCAGTCAGTGAATAATTGTAAGGGAATGAAGAAAGCTGACAAAATATAGATGAAAATAACAGGAAAGAGAAGTAATTGCATAGTCACAAAAGACCTGATTTTTAAAACATGTTTCAGTAGATGCACTCCGATTGTCTTCAGTGCCTCCTAGCCCCCAACCTCCCAGCCCGCTCTCAAATTTCCTGAGAAATATTCTCCAGAGCTCTTAAAAGAGCCTCTCTCCCTGAGTTAAGGGCCTGAGCCCCATTCAGACGCTCTTATCCACAGTGTGTACCGTGGGCTTGTTTTGTAGAAAGCCCATCACTTTGGACAGATTTATAATGAAAGCTTCTCAAGTGCTTAGAAACAATTTTCCCAAGCAGGTTTAGTGATATACCTATAATCCTGTTTATTCTATTTATGTGCTTATCTAATTATTTTTTGCAGTGCAGGCCTTGTTGGAATGATCACAATTTGTAAATTAGTGGGGTCTGAAGTAATAAGGTTTTTCAATATCTTTAATTATATGAAAAGGTGGCAGGATTATACTCTCATTTAGGGCAAGACAAAGGGAGTTAATTGAATGTGAAAAAGTGAGACACAGAGGTCAGATACAGGAAAGGATTTCCTGTCTGCGAATGTTGGATTCACATCCAGAATTGCACAGAGGGGTGGATCAGGGTGCGTGCAAATCTTTGCAGGTAAGTTCTATTTATATTTGTCTGGCTTCGTAGACTTTTGTGTCTTGCAGGCACATGTTGTGTCAACGACCACGTGCAGACAAAGATGCTCCAGGTTTGTGATTTTATTAGAATCATTTTCTGAAGAGAGGAACAGTGAGGTTGTATTGTAATTATCTTTCACTAGAGAAAGGTATACAGCAAGGTTCATATCTAAATGGAATGCCTGAAAATAAATATTCTAGGAACTATCAGTTGCTTTTGTGCTAAATTTGCTTTTTTTTTCAAAAAAAGGAACCCACATTAGGCTTTCTTTCACATCTAAGAATGCTTTCCAGCGTGGGCTCATATTTTTTCTCCATTCCTTTGGTGGACTTCTGTGAGTGCACCAGTCATTATGAAAACCTTGCTTTTTAAAGAAACAAGGCACCATTAGCTCTTGCTCAGTAAGATACTTGCAACTTTGCCAGGCATAGGAGGCCAGGGTATTGTTTCTTTGGCAACCACTCCCATCTGCCTGGCCTCTGCCCCATCCAATGCTGAACTGGCCCCCACAGACTTTGCAGGACTGACTGTGGACATTTACGACCAAATCTCCCTTCACTGGGTAGTGTGAAATCAGGAGACTGAAATTGGCCATGGGGGGAATTTTACATTGTGGAAATTGGCAAACACTATAAATCAGGGATCCCTCTACCCCACCAGAGCTGGTTGTTTCACACTGGCCCCCCGCATCATTGCCCTGTCCCACCTGCACAGTCGTGCTCACTTAGTATTTCCCTGTGTAAAGACCGAGGAGCTGATCTACTGGCCTTAATCACATGGACGTATTATTGAAGAAAAATTTCGCTTATAGGAAGAATGAAGCAGTTTGAAATTGTTCTAGATTATTATGCATCCACTTTATCACATTATTATTAGATTATTATAGATTACTGCTGAAGAGGCATGACATCTCCACATTTTGCAAGTCAGCTACAAAGATTCAGAATTCTCCATAAGAAATTTCAGCAGTTGAATGATTTTAGTCTAAGAAGGAAACACATGGCTTTCAAAGAATGTCCTAAACATATAACTGCAGATCTGCTTGGGGGCCAGACTTTGAGATTTTGTGTCTGAGCATCTTCCCAAGGCCAGTTTACATCCTCAAATGATCATGATCTTCTGGACTAAAGCTGGCATGAAGCCATGTCTGCTGAGAAGCGGTTTTCGTAGATTTTGTTAACCAGATCATCATTCTGCAATTAAATTAGCAGATGACTCTCTCCGGAAGCACCTACACAGTTTGGGACTCTGTTTAAACCTTAGTTAGCTCTTTGGCCCAAGGATGATTTCTTTCTTAGAAAAGATGTGTTCCCACTGACTACTATACAAAATCACAGTTTCCCGCTCTCCTTTTTGATTGGGCTGCAGCAGTCTCTGCTTTCTGTGTGAAATATACATTAAAACACCACATTTATCACCACCACCTTATTTTATGCTATTAAAATTTGCAAAAAGAGACTAAAACATGGCATGAAAAAAACTGACTGGTGAGGCATGTAAATAAACACACCTAATATCACAGTTTTCAAAACAAAGCAAACTCTGGGATCCCAGAACATCTCCAGCTACTCCCTTGCCTGTGAGGTTTCTCAACACCATACCCAAGTTTCTCTCTCTTCCTCTCCCATTTCCATCCCTGCTCCTCCAGTCCACTGCCTTCTGTGGCAAGTTCAACAGCACCAATTTGTAGGCAGCGGTCACTTTTCCAGCCTTGTTTTTCTTAATCTCTGAAACATTCAGCATGACTGTCCGCTTCCTCCTTCACACATATATTCCCTTGCCTCCCGCCTTTCAGATCTCAGCTTTGTCTCTGTTGCACTGTTTCCTCCCACCTCCACTGTAAATGTTGGAGCATCTCGGGTCTTGGATCTGGAATCTCTGTTTATCTCCATTTACCATTTATAATTTCATCTAATTCTATAGCTTTAAATACTCCAGAAGTTTGACTCCCTTGCAGGACGTTTGGTCCTGTCCCAAATGTCCACTGAGACATTTGGTCCATGATACATTAAATGATACAAACATTTGGGACTTCCCTGGTGGTGCAGTGGTTAGGAGTCCTCCTGCCGTTGCAGGGGACACGGGTTCAATCCTAGGTCTGGGAAGATCCCACATGCCATGGAGCAACTAAGCCCATGTGCCACAACTACTGAAGCCCGCGCACCTAGAGTCTGTGCTCCGCAACAAGAGAAGCCCTCAATGAGAAGTCTGCACACTGCAATGAAAAGTAGTTCCTGCTCGCCGCAACTAGAAAAAGACTGTGTGTGGCAACGAAGACCCAACGCAGCCAAAAATAAAATTAAATTAAAGAAAAAAAAAATTTAAAAAAAAAAAAAATGATACAAACATTTAATTTCATTAGAATTTTATTTACATTATTTTTATTGTACTTCATGATGAACTATGGATTTCACATTTATTCTTGCTCTTCCTTGCAGCAGGCTTATGCTTAAGTTGATGAGCAGTTGCTCTCAAGTGTATATCGACCTGATTATTGGCTTTATATTGGTTGTATCTGTTAACAATTTTGGTTATATGAACTTGATTTTGTCAGTATTGTGGTGAAGTTGGTGGCTGTATTTGAGTGGGTGACAAGAACCTGGGTGAGATAATTTTTTCACTACTTCACTGTTCGTTTATTAACACTTCAGTAAATCTCCAAATTGAAAGGTGGTGCACTGCCATCTGCTTTTGAAATTTGCTGTGCCAGCCTTCCACTGCATTGTTCATCCTGTGATCACCATTCAGTACTGATGTACAAACATTCCAAATTCCTGGTGGAAATCTTGGAGCTCCTGGTCTTCTGCCTTTGCCACGCCTTTACTCTCTCAACATAATCCATTAGGTCATCTAAATTTTGTTCTGCATTCTCCACAACATAGTCAAAATTTCATTTACATCCTCCAAACGGAAGTTCCAACAACATGGATGCACACTCAGGGGCATTACTTTCCATTGCCACATACAGGAGTGTTAGACACAAAGAGGATATTTTTCGACACAGTGATTGTGAAAAGTGAAACAAGCATCCTTTTACTTGAGCATTTGGTAGGAGTAGTTGAATCACATTCGTATTTGCAATCTTGAAATCTACCACGCACAATGAAAGGTTAATGTCTAGATTTCTTTCCTGTGCAAATTCAGGCACTTTCTCATATATATATCTTAAGTTTCTTCTTGCCTTTTCATTGTTAGTGCATAAATCAGCCACGTAGTATAACCCAGTAGTTCACCAGGCACAGTAATGATTGAGTGAACTGTGTTGGTGCATTCTTGAAGGTGCTATCACTGATTAATGTGGTACTGGCACTTCAATATCCAGTATTTCATAAGTTGTGTAAATAAGAATTCTTTTGTCATCTTGAGCACTGGAATCAAGCATAAGGACTGGTTCTTCGAATCTAGTCACTTCATACTCTTCTGGAATTTTTTTTTTTTTTTTTAATGAAATCTTTATTTATTTATTTATTTATTTATTTATTTATTTATTTATTTATGGCTGTGTTGGGTCTTTGTTTCTGTGCGAGGGCTTTCTCTAGCTGCGGCGAGCGGGACCACTCTTCATCGCGGCGCGCGGGCCTCTCACTGTCGTGGCCTCTCTTGTTGCAGAGCACAAGCTCCAGATGCGCAGGCTCAGTAGTTGTGGCTCACGGGCTTAGTTGCTCCGCGGCATGTGGGATCTTCCCAGACCAGGGCTTGAACCCGTGTCCCCTGCATTAGCAGGCAGATTCTCAACCACTGCGCCACCAGGGAAGCCCTCTTCTGGAATTTTAATTCCATACAATGAAGTTTGGTTTGGAGGTCAAAGTCTGTTTTGAATTTTACTTAACTTGCCTCTTGAATGAATTTAGCATTAATAGGACCTCTTCATTACAAGTTACATGGAGAGTTCTTTGAAGTACCTGTGATGGTGTTGCATTTGGTTCTTCTGCGTATCATTTTAACTTATTCAGGATCTTCCTTACTTCTCCTTCAACACCAACGTTGTGCTGATGTTTTTCTGTCCCATCTTGAATGACTGTAATGTTATCCGAATCCTGACCAGTTGTACATTGGGCATGCAGTTTCTCCTGTTTTCACAGCACCTGTACCTTTTACTCCTATCTGCGTTAACGGAATGGAAATGGTAACAAAAACCATTATAACGTAGCATTGGCTTTTCTTTTTGTGAGTATACTATTTCTGCCACATTGGCTGAGAATTTTCAAATAAATATGTCATATTGCCAAGCAACAGAAGAGGACTATTTTATTTTATTTTGTAGCCATCTGACCAATGGTTGCTGGTTACTGGTGGGGGAGACCTTACTAATGTCTACTGGATCAGCCAGTAAGTAGGCACCAGCCAAGGGCAGGGTAATCCTCCCTGGTTGGCAAGTAAGTGTGGGAGTCACACCCACTAAAACCTCTCCAAATTGGGGCAGACGCTTCTTGCCATCTATTGCAATCGTACCTCTGGACTTCGATTCAAGGGAAGCATTGCGCATTAACCCTGGGCAATGGGATAGTTTTAAGGGGGTTAGTTAGATGAGTGGTGTTCCCCTCACGGCAGGTATTACACCCGTCTACTATGGTGGTGTTAGGGAGCCACACCAGTTCTCACTCCTGCAAGACACTGTGTTAATAATTACACCAACGAGTTAGCTGCCTGTTTTCTGTAGCAGCTTGACCAAGCCCCTCCTGTCATACTCCGCCCTTATGGAACCACCCAGCCACATCCAACTAAATGCTCAGAGACATCTTCATGCACCATGTGTTGGGACGTCACATCCTTAGCTTGTCCTTTGTGCATTTCTCTGACTGTAGGACTCTTCTCAGTACACGTAGTTGTTATAAATCCCACGCTACTGGAAGATTTGACCCCTATCCATCTACCTAACCCCACGTGCTGTTACCACATAGGCTACCGAGGCAAGAAAGATTTTTATTGGCAATATAGCCACAACGCAATTATTGGACAGTAAAGCATGATAATATTTTTATGTATTAATCCTATAAACCGAAAGTATAAATAAAGTTATGGGCTATTTGAACCCAGGGACGTTTTCTAAGTGTGGACATTTTTGATAGGCCCAAATATCAAAAACCATTTGTCATGGACCAAATATGCTCATGGACATTTTTGATGGGACCAAATTTCAAGGATCTTTTGGCAAGACCCAAATGTCTCAATAGACACTTTGGGCAGGATCAAATGTCTTCTAATCTCTGACTCTCAAATTTCTGACTCCAGTCCTAACCTCTCCCCACACACTTTTATCCAGTTGCCTATTTGGCAGATCCACGTAGATGTCTATCAGCATCTTAAACTTAACAGAATGTTATCTTCTCTCTCAATCCTCCCCATCTCAGAAAACACATCAATAACTACAGTTGCTGAAGCTAAAAAATTGTTTAACTACAGTTGCTGAAGCTAAAAAGTTGGAAGCAACATGCTTCCAGAACCCATCTCAGATCCTACTTCCTTCCGTCTTTCCTGCTGTCACACTACCATCTTTGCCTGAACAACCACATTAAGCTTTCTATATGGTCTTCTTTCTCCATTCTTATCCCTTCTGTACCATTCTCCACACAACAGCAAGGGTGAGCTATGAAAAAGTATAATCATATAGCATCACCCTCTTCTCATATCCTGCCAATGGCTTCTGCTTACTCTGACGTAAGCCCATATGATGGGGTTCCCACCATTACCCACCTGTGTTCTTTTTCCACCACCCCCTGCTACCTTAGTATCCACTCCTACCCCATTCACAGTGGACTTTTTGATGTTTCTCAAACAGCTCAAGCTTGTTCTTGGTTTAGGGCCTTTAAATGAGTCACATGGCTGACTCTTGTCAGGCCGGTTACATGTCACCTCTCAGAGAGGCCCTTCCAGATGACAATCTAAGGTAGCCTGCTGAATCTTCTTCATCTTTGTATCAGTCTGTTTTAGTCATGCCACCTCTCTCCTTCTTTTTTTTTTTTTTTTTAATGGATGGACTTGGAGTGTATTATGCTGAGTGAAATGATCCCTGACCAGGGATTGAACTCACAACCCCTTTGCTGGAAGCGAAGAGTCTTAACCACTGGACTGCCAGGGAAGTCCCATAGTTTTCTTCTGTTGCTTTTTTTTTTGTTTTGGCTCCGTTGGGTCTTTGTCGCTGTGCACAGGCTTTCTCTAGTTGTGGAGAGTGGGGGTTACTCTTCATTGCGGTGCGCTGGTTTCACCTTCTGACATTAAAGTTTTCATTTGTGTATTGTCCATCTTCCTCCCTTCTAATGGAAGCTCCATGAGTTAGACTGCTCTGCTTACTCATCATGGCAGCCCTGGAGTCCAGAATAGTGTCTGATCTTACCAGGGGCTCAAGAATTGTGTAGAGAATGAGTGGATAAATTGATGGCTATTTCTTCAATTTAAGTAGAATCCAGAGTTGTATAAACATAGGAGAGAAGGATAATCTTCATTAATGTTCTGCTTTCGTCTGAGGGACAGTCAATCCCTAAGTCAACAATAGTTTCCTCTCTCTCTCTCTCTCTCTCTCTCTCTCTCTCTGCCCCCCCCCCTTCATATATATGCAGACTCACATATATATTTGTATGTGGTGTATTTTTGATAACTTTCCATGCTGTATTGAGTACATAGTATATTAAGACTGTAGTCTTTCAACCAGTGTCCTGATCATGTGTAAACTTATGAGAGAAGAATCATAATATATGAAATATCAACAAGTTAGAGGGAGAAGGAAGGGTTGTAACAGAAAAAAAAAGACAAAGTGCTTGCTTTTCAAAGAGCAAAGAAAGGAGCAAAGAAGCAAAGTCTGCCTGATTACTGGTTCATTTCATCTCCTTTTCCTTTCTGAAAGATTTCCAGAAACCATGGGATTTCAAAGTCATGTTCTTCTGTACTTGGAAACGCTGAATGATATAAATAATTCTCAGTAGGAAATAAAATGACTGATATACATAAACAGGAAAGAAATGTTCTTGGATTGATATTTCCAAAAGTTTTCGAAACCAGCTTCACATCTTGGCCTAAGAGCATATAGTCAGAATTCCCATCGGCTGACTCAGCCAGTTAGGGCAAAAACAATGGCAGTTTCAACCTCTTCTCACATTGCCAAAACATGTAGATGATCTCTGAGAATTTGGCAATATTATCAGCAAAGGGAAATAATCCAAACATAATACAAGTTGCAAAGGTATGGGGGAGAGAGTTCTCGAATGGAGTATTTCACCATGATAAGGTTGGCAGAAAAAATGGAGAAATAATGACTAATAGTCATTAGAAAAACTATCAAAATTAGATTCCAGACTCCACAGGGGGATCCTTATGTCACAGTGGAAATGTCACTTCTTCCATTGCAGAGAGAAGTATTGGATGAATCAGCAAAAATTAGTAATAGGTGGAAGGAAAATTATATTCCACTTCCTTAAATTTCCCATATAATTCAAGGGTTTCTGTTCATGGCAAAATACTATTCTTAACAACCCTTCACTTGGAAACTTTGAAGATAGAATTGGAAATAAATTCTAGTTGGAAAACAAAAGATAGAGATCTCCCTGGACGCCTTCCCTGCAAACACCATTGTAGTAGTGAAGTCATATTTCAGAGGAAAACGTAACTCATTCTGCAGCTATCCCTCACAGTGATACCTGGAAGGTGCTTGGGACTGGTGTCATATAATAGCTCCAAACAGTACCTGAAGAGCAGTTTATGGTGGCAAATCTTATTTTCGCCTGCCCGTCGATGTTATCTACTTTTTTTAGTGAATTTATTTTTTTGTGGACATTGTTACCATTTAGGTGTATTCATTTCTAGCTTTCAGGCTCACAAACTGTAAAAGGAAAGAGGCTGTAAACCAAAGCCCTTAATTATATTTCCTGGTTTGGGGAAAATATAAGCCAGAAAGCAGCAGGCAAAGGGCAATCTTGATTAAGAATGGCGGTGTTAAAACTCCCTGCTTGACTTCCTGCCCTTGTCTTTCCCAGGAAGACTCAGAGCACATCTTGGACTCAGAGCACACCCATCAGAGGGAGTTGCAAGGGAAAGCATCGTGGGTCAGTGGTGTGCGTGATTCCCCTCTGTTGTGCCCATTTTGACTCCGTTCCAAGGACACCAACGATCGGGTTCTGCTTTGTCTTCCTGTCACCTGGCCTCTGCCTTAAACCCTGACAGCTGTTTCGGCTGGAGCCCTACTGCAGCTGCACACTCTGGACTCTCTTTCGCTCCCTCCTCCTCCGCTCCACTCTCAGAGGGGAGTCTTGTTGCCCTTGCCTGAGTCCCTTCCCGAATGCTTGTTTGTTGGATGGCCTCTACTCGGCCCACTAGGTCTTGGTCAGCCCCCATCTGCTCAACATTATGCCCATTGGATCTTGGTGAGGTCAAATGCTTTGCCTAATTCACATGCCATGCCAACTGTTGCCAACATGGAGGGCCAGAGCGAGTTTGGTAGGAGCCAGCCTTCAGGAAGCTCCTCCTGAATGTTGTCTTCTAGGGACTTCAGTAATTTTTAAATATCTACTGTGAACAGGTGACATGCTTATGTTAAAATATAAATGTCCGTTTTGAAGTCTCGCTGGAAGAATTTTGTATTTTCTGCCTCTCTGCCCTCTGCTTACAAGCTCACATCATATTCTAGAGATGCCCAATGTGCTGATGCTAGGGCTGAGCCTCCCTTTCACATATGGAGATGTTGAAAGAGTTTTTGATCATGAAATGTTGAAAAGCAGTCTCTCCTCCTTAATGTATGGAAATACATCTCTTCAAAGAATCACCTAATCACACCATTCAGCCAAAACAAATTTATGATTTTATTTTCTTAGTAACACGAAAGAAGGAATACTGGTAAAATTTCTAGGTGGAAGGAAAAAATTCAATTAAGTCATTTAAATCTTTTTGTTTGTTTTGTTGTGTGTTTAGTAAGTTGTACAAATTCTTATTTTTTATGAAATGGATACTCTATTACCCCCTCTGATGGTTAATTATATGTGTCAACTTGACCAGGCAAGGGATACCAGACAGCTGGTAAAACATTCTTTCTAGGTGTGCCTGTGAGGAAGGTTCTGGAAGATATTAGCATTAGAATTAGCAGACTGAGTAAAGGAGATCACCCTCACCAAAGCTGGTGGGCATCATCTAGTCAGTTGAGGGCCCAAATAGAACAAAAAGGCAGAGGAGGGTTAAATTTGCTCTTTGCTTGAGCTGAGCAGAGACATCCATCTTCTCCTGCCCTCACGCACCAGAGCTCCTGGTTCTCAGGCCTTCAGACTCAAATTGAATTACACCTCTGGCTTTCCTTGGTCTCCAGTTTGCAGAGGAAGCCTTCTTGGCCTCCATAATCATGTGAGCAAATTCCTATAATAAATCTCCAAATATATATTTCCTATTGGTTCTGTTTCTCTGGAGAACCCTGACTAACACACCCCCAATTCCATTTTTATTTCTGTTCTCTCACATGGAAACTCAGTACTTTGAAGGGGGAGCACATCATTCTAGCCATGTGGTATTATTGGCATCAAGCACTTTCTCCTATTACAGTTTTCAAGTATATACAAAGACATTGTTAAGGTCACAAGATAAGGTCCATTCTCATTAATCGATTTTAGTGCCCCCATTCACCATCTGGAGGATGCCTTGCAGGAACCAGCTGACCTCACATCCCCTTAGAAGCAAAGAGTCAGTACCCTTCATATAAGTTACCTGAAGTACAACAAAGGTCGCTTCCCTAAGGTATGTGTTTTTACCCAAATAAAAACAGTAGATGATAACAAGGGTAGAAACTACCTATATGTTTTAAAAGACTTCTTAAGAGGCTTTTCCTTTTAGCTTCTTAGAGGTTGCAGTAAGAAAGTGATGCTGATATTCACAAGTCATTAAATTAAGATTTTGAGGGATTCTTGTCTCAGAATGTTATCTATAGTCAGTTGAATGAATTCTAGGCAAGGAAGTCTAATATGAGAGATGACCAGCTTCAAAATCTGTTTTAGTTACACAATAAGGTAAATAGGGCAGGAGTCACAGAAATATTGGTAAAAATCTGGACTTTGAGCAAAATGCAAGGAATCTTGAATACCGTATTAGATCGCTTCAATTTTCTTCTGTAAGTAAGGGTGATATATAGGAGGTTTTAAAACAAGAGACATGAGGGACTTCCCTTGCAGTCCAGTGGTTAAGACTCCATGCTCCCAATGCATGGGGCATGGGTTGGATCCCTGGTTGTGAAACTAAGATCCCCTATGGTGCACTGTGCAGCCAAAAAATAAGTAAATAAAACAAGAGGCATGAGATAAACAGGTCTTTGGGGGTGGTGATATAAAGGTTAACTGAGATGGGAAATCAGAAGTTTTGGGGCATTCGAGTAGTTATTTTGGCGAGAGATATTGGAGGCTTGAATTAGAACAAGGGCAGTGGGAATAAGAATGACAGAATGAAGTGATGGACCATTTACAGGATTGGTGATGTGTTGTACTTAGGATATCTGGCAAAAGGAAGAAGTAAATGATTACATGGAGATGTCTACCTTGGCAACTCTGTGGTTGGTGATGTTATTAATCATGTCAGAAATGCATTGTTAAAACAGGCTGGAGGGAAAGTTGGTACATGTGGAATCTGATGTGCCTACGAAATAATCCATATGCCTGTATCTTGCAGGCAGATGAAAATATGGTCTGGATTTCAGGAGAACCATTAGGGCTGGTGGTATAGATGAGTCTCAGAGCCTTGGAAGTTGTTGAGAATGTTCAAAAAAGGTTGAAAAAGAGAAGAGAAAGAAGGAGCCTTTGGAAATGCATACCATTAAGGAGCAGATAGAAGGAGACACCTGAGGAGATGGGGGAAAGATCAGAGAGGCAAGAAGGAGCCCAGAGAAAGTGGAGAATCGAGGGGGTGACAGGGGTTCACAATTCAAAACAGGATAAGAAATTGTAGAGGATGGTAGCCAAAGAGCCAGTATTGGGCTGATGATGAGGATATGGCTGGGGATCTTCTGTAAGAGGAGGATGAGTGTAGAGGCAGGGACTGAGGAGGGACTGGATGGTGAGGAAGGAGAGCAAGTGAACCTAGTTCTGCCCCCTCAGCCCGTTTGTGAAGAGGCAGTCAGGCCAGTGGACTGATGATAAAACAGCATTTTTTCATTTGTAAAATGAGATAATTATATCCACCTTGAAGGACTTTTTTGAAGCTTAACTAAAGGTAGTTTTTATAAAACACATAACATAGTGTGTGGTATGTGGTAAGTTACCAGTTTCTATTAGCTTTCTGTTTTTTTTTCTATTTCTATTATTGTTAGTTATTAGTAAAATCAAGAATAAGAGATAAACTTATGATGCTATATAAAAGGGAAAACACATGAACAGAGGAAAAGACTGACTATACTGAAAAGCTGGGGCTAACTGTTTTGGGGTGAAGGCCCCATAATGAGAAGGGGTTGAAAAAGTTACAGTTGCTGAACTGTTTTTACAGTCCACAGCCCTTCTGACACCCAATGTGTGGGTTTTCCACAACAATAGCCAGTTGTCCAGCTCTCTGGACGCTAACTGGATGTCCTGCAGTTCAACTCAGCTCTGAAACTACCCGGGTTTAGCCCACATCCCACAGGTTACAGACTTAGTCCCACAAGACTGCCCCACTTCAGATGCCTGTCGTACTGCCCAGGGTACCCATCTTCTATCCAACTTGGCTACAAAGTCTGGGGATCCTCCAGCCTTCTCCTTTCAGTTTCGATAATTTGCTAGAACAACTCACAGAACTCAGAAAAGTACTTCACTTTGCTATTATCAGCTGATTATAGAGGATGCAAGTCAGGAGCAGCCACGTGGAGGAGATGCATGGGGGGAAGATGAGAGGGCAGAGGCATGCGGAGCCTCCGTGCCCACCCTGGGTGCTCCACCCTCCCAGCGCCTCCATGTGCCCACCAACCAGAAGCTCTCCGAGCCTCATCATGGTGGGGTTTTTACTGAGGTTTCAGTACATAGACATGGCTGATTAAATCATTGAACTCAATCTCTTGGGGGTGGGGTGACGGGACTAAAAGTTCCAACCCTTTAATCATGCCTCGGTCTTTCTGGCCACCAACCCCCATCCTGGATCTATCTCGTGGCCCCCAGCCACCACTCATCTAATTAGCATACTAAAGACACTCTTATCACTCCAGAGATTACAAGGGTTTCAGGAGCTGTGTGCCAGGAACCAAATATATATTTAACAGTCATTAATTTGGGAAGGAAAGTTGTGTGTGTGTGTGTGTGTGTGTGTGTGTAGTGGCATGATTTAGGGCTAAGGTAGATTTGAATAAAACAGAAGATGGGAAAAGGCTAGTTTACAAAATTTAGGAAGAAAATAAGCTAGCAGAAAGTCTGAAAAGAGTTGTATTTCTTTGACAAACTGGTCTTTTATTTGAACTACAATCTGGGATTTAAGTCTATTGATTTTGGGTCCTATAATAGTTAAGTGTATGATGTATAATAAAATTTGCCTTACATAAAATAAAAACATAGTTATATGTAGAAATGCACAAATTATCCATATAAAGTGCTAAGTTGCAGCAAATAAAATAATCAGAGAAGGGGCAGAAGCTTGAATGGCTATATAATATCGTGTCAGTTTCATTCTGGAGATACTTTTTATGAATATCCAGTGTTAATCCCATAAGAACCTGGCTGACCTAGTTTCACCTAGACTCATGTGTCCTGAGGATCACAGTTCTGATATAGGCAGTGAGCGGCAGTTCTCTTTCCAGACCTGGCATCATGCAATATCCTTAATAGACACTTGATGCCTCTGTGTGTGTGTGCGTGTGTGTGCATGTGTGTGTGTGTGCGTGCGCGTGCGTGCCTGCAGGCTGAGGCTAGTTCCACAGACAGGCTTTAATCTCAAAGACTGACTTCTCTGAATTACAGTTGAAACTGGCACCAACTGGCTTTGCATATTCAGGCAAAGGATTGCATCAGTGTGTTTTTACGAAGACCTTGGCACTTTCTTGAGCCTTTTTTCTTGGCTAAGCATGGATTTCTTTTTAATCACATCTGAAACAGGGTGATTAAATAGGACACAGGCTCCAAGCTGGGCGAGTGTTCTCCCACACCTCATGGATAATCGCTCTCAGCAGGATGTGCTATTTTAAAGCAACCTAAGGTTTACTTAGATGCCTTCATGTGGACAGACAACTTGAAGGAACAGGCAAATCTTCGAGCACAGAAACCATTTAATAAAATTATGTTTGCTGAAGCTATTTTTATCTATACCTCAGCTTTGTGTCTGAATTAGGGGGTTCCCTAAAATAGTTCAGTCTGTGAGCTGCTTGTGCCTCAGCGAGAATTTCTTTGTCTGTTAACAGAAACTGCTAGTAGTTCATACCAGGATAACGGGACATCTAAGTAATTTTTTATGTGAACTTTTTATTGAGATACAGCACAACTTACAAAAAAGTGCATCTATCAACAAACCAGTGTATTGTGAATTCTTCCCTTTCCCAGCCTTGTTGTTAACATTTTGGGGAGTCTCAAAACACTATTCATTCTAGAAAATAAATTTTCTTTTACACAGCAAATTATTTTATGACTTCCTTCTTTCCTGAAGAATAGCCAGTAATTCAACCCTCGCTTTATAATATTGTAAGTTAGCCCCTTCCATCCTTAGAAAGATAAGTATCATAACATCACTCAACTCTCATATATCCTGTCTCCCCATCGGTATTATAAGTGCATGAAAATTGTACTTGTCAGCACAAAATAGAAGTTTTTAGTAACAGTGGGGCTGACCTCTCCTCCAACAGTATGAAAAGAACAGAGGTGATTTGGAGAGCGGCTGGCCAGCAGCCACTCTCCATATGAATTGGTGTGGACAGTTGCTCATTTCTATCTTTTTTCATCCTGATGACCCATAGACTGCGCTTATCTGACTGTCCCAGAAGTGGGCTGTGACCCTGGGCCTTGAGGGGAGCTCAGACAGCTGTGATGGGGCCTTTTCTTCTCGTGACCCTCCCCACCACCCACATACAGCTCATCTCTCCTTCCTTTGTCACCTTCATCCCTTTGAAACTTCCTCCAGGCTCTATGCTTCCTCTAGGGTCTGATGTCCTCCGACCTCCACACTGACATCACCACATCCCACCCTCAAATCTTACCTGCCCTGAGTTCTATTCCCTGAAAACTAGTCTCCCTGTGTTACAGAGTAGTAGGCAGTTATCCAATTATTAAGATTTTTAATGATATAAAATGTCTTGATGTGGCATTTGCTTTATACCAGGACACCCATCATGAACAAAATGCCCAGTGGATTGCATCTCTCATAAAAATGTAAGGTCCTTTCATAATAAGCACCCTTTCTCAAGCTCCGATTATATACCCAGAACATGTAAAATTTAATAATTTCATTTAATTTAACAATAGTCCTATAACATTGAGATTATTATGACAATTTTCATAAACTTAGTCTCAGAGTGGTTAAGTGACCTGTCCAGGGTGACACAGCATGGCAGTGACAGTGAAGGGATTCAAACCCAAACATAACTGATTTCAAAGTTCACAACCACTAGGAGATTTTTAAAGGCAGTGGTTCACTGAATCTACACAGGCCCCCAGGTATACCTGGGGGAGGTGCCTGTGGTCAAGCCATTAGTAATTCTCCCACCTCCTGCTCCTGACTGTTCATCTCCCTGGGATGGAGCAGATCCTTTCCCCCTCCAGATGTTATTGTTAACACTATTCTCAAATGGAAATGGAACAACTACACTCACTGAGGAAAAAGGCCAACCACATCACCATGGTTATAATGACAAGAGGACTTTTAAAAAAAGTGTGAACTCAAAGAGACATAATTAAGGTAACCATTAAGATGGAGAAACTTCTTTCAGAGAACCTTCTATTGTTTGTATACAGACCTAGAGAGGGAATCCCAGAGTCCCAAGCATCATTAAAGAACACTGAGGGGACATCAGTTTTGACCACGTGTCACCCTTAATGGCTCCCGATCACCCACAGAATTAAGTCTGAATTCTCACCATCGGGTAGAAGGCCCATCTCAGAGTGGCTAACCTCAGGTGTTTAGTCATAAACAGTCCCTCACCACAAACCCTCCTGGGGCATCTGGACTGCATTTTCTTTTATTTTTTTGTGTATTCACTATTTTAAAATATTTAGTATATTAATAATAACCTGAATTTCCAAATCCTTCAGTGCCTCTGATTGGAAGTCTCTTCCTGTACCTTGTAGGGAGCAGTCCCATGCTAAGGTCCTGATGATTCCCGATGCAGCATTGCCCTGTGCAGCTTGTGCAGCCCTCTGATGTGTCCCATACGTGGCACCTTGCATGTCCTTCTGTCACTTAGTAGAGCTACCAGCTACTACATGTTCTAGGTGCTTCCTATATGCCATGCTTTGCACTTTATTTATCTCATTTAATACTATGAAATACTGTCCCTGGGACACGTTATCCCTGTTTTATAAATCTGAAATTGAGATGTAGGGGGGGAAATGCTTAATTTCCCCAAGGTTATATAACTAGTAAGTTCTAGGACCAGGATTCAGACTCAGGTAGTTCTTATTCTAGAATCCATGAAAATAATTAATGATATTCTCCAACACACACCTCATCTAATTTGGCCAACTCTGCAGCTATGATGTTAGCAGAATAACTGCTGATGGATGCTTGCGGTGTCCAAGGGAGGTTTAGGATCTGTTTCATTTCTTTTTCAGTGTTAGGTTTTCTCCTCCTAGGTTGTTACACCGCCAAATTGAGAAAGGAGCCAG
Source organism: Balaenoptera ricei (assembly GCF_028023285.1). NCBI lineage: Eukaryota > Metazoa > Chordata > Mammalia > Artiodactyla > Balaenopteridae > Balaenoptera > Balaenoptera ricei. The sequence goes on from NC_082640.1 coordinate 27,417,667, forward strand.
CGACCTTGAGCACCTGGGAAAATTGCTCCCACCTGGCATTGGGGGTGTTCAGGTGACCCCCCCCCCCCAGGTGATCAAGACTGAACTGCAAGAGGGTGGCTTTATAATCGGAGGTACCCAATAGCTGTAGAAGGGTGGTCTTTCGGGGAAGGGCGGTGTACCTTTAGCTGATTTGTAGACCCACTTAATCCAAATCAGTCTCCTTGTCTGTGTCCTTTGCTGCACTGCATATGTACAATACATATTTTCTCTTGTGTGCACTGAATTGATCCAGGAGGGAATGAAGATGGGGCTCTGCTTTTTGGGAGGAAAAGATTAGTCAGAATAAAACGAGGTTAGTAAACTTAGGGAACATGGTCGAAGTTGACAAGACCTTAGGGAGGGACAGGCAGGCGGGCAGGAGAGGCTGTGGCAGACCAGCAGACAGCACGTTTGCCTTCCTTCAGGGCTGAGGAGCCAGGAGCCAGTGGGTGGTGGAGGTGGAGCCCTGGGAGAGCAGCCGGCGGGGAGCACATCCTACACAGGGAGGCGCCCAGCCCATGGGCACCGGCTCACTGTCCTGGAGAGTCCTGGAGAGTGTGCTGCAGACGAGGGGAGCCGTTCAGGCAGTCTCTCCGTGGAATTGGCTGTCGTGAGGCCGACAGCTGCAGGGCCTGGGGAGCTTGCAGATGCCTTTTGTCTTCACTGATCTTCACCATCGGTATGGATGAGGCGGCTCCTCTGAAAGGAACTGAGTGGCTGCCCTGAGGCCCTTGTGTCTGCTCTCCTGTCCTGGCCAAGCCGCCCATGAGATTGAAGTGGGGGAAGCAGCTGGGAGCCAGCAATCCTGCTTGAGGGCCAAGCCTGGTTCTAGGGCTCGATTCGCCCGCCTCTCACAAAGCCAGTGCCCTAATCTGTGATATAGGACTGTTAGACTCATTAGTGCAAGGAGCTTTCTCCAGGTTTCATTTCTTAAAATCTGCAATTTGCCTGTGATACGCAACAATTCTACTGGACAATAGGCCAATTTACCTATTTACTTGCAATTTAGCTTTCAAGGTAGTTGCTAGTCTTCTCGCCACGCTATTTTATAAAATGCTTAAACTAGAATTCCTGGGGATTTTTGATCATATAAATAAAATTGGGTTTAATTATGCTCATATACTTGCATGGTTTGTAAATTCTTAGAAGGAAATTGGTTGGCAGTAATAGTAACTGTGTATTGATTATCACTACATGCTAAGGGCTTGGTATCATTTATCTTATTTAATGCTCGTAACAACCGCGTGTGGCACAGAGGAATTAATTAATTTGCCAAAGTCACAAGCTGGCAGATGACAATAATGGATGCTTGTATCTGCTCAGTGTTTCTTTGCTTCTTCCTCTGCAGCTGTCACCTCTTAATTTGGGGAATTGCCTCTCCCTAACCTGTGGGACTTCTGATTGAAGTCTCCATCCCATAACCACCCCATCCACATCTTCAAGGACTGGCCAGTTCTCCGTTCCTTCTGGCCATAATGGTTGGTCCTACAATGGGCAAGTGACCCCAGTCTAGCCAATGAGAGGTCTTCCCTGGGATTTTATAAATGACCCCAAGAAGCTGTGTGTTCTCTCTTTCTTGTGGAGTTGTCAGGCTGAGTGAAGTAAGCCTGCATCTGCTGCAGCCACCATCCCACCCCCAATGCCTGAAGGAAACCATCTACTTCTGTTTCAAGGGAATGCAGCCACATGGAGAAAAGAAGGAGGGAGGAGGAGACCCAGAATACTCATTTCCCAAAATAGTCAGGCCAGCTTGATCCCTAGCCTTCCCAGTTACATAGGGATGGATTCTCTCTTTTGATTAAGCTAGTTTGAATTGGATTTCTGTCACTTCCAATCAGTGCACTGGCCTGACTGTGGGCAGAGCTGGGATGCGAACCTCATAGTTTCCTCTCTTCTTAGGCTCAGCTGTATGGTGAGAGGAGGAATTACAAGTCAGAGCTAATATTATTGCAGAATTTGTCCCCATGGATCCAGTTTCAGGGCCCACCTCACCCAGAGAATCAGCATGTCTGGTGGGCTACAGTCCACCTGGATCTCCAGTTCCCTAGGCTTTGGGGAGGGAGGACAGTGGTTTATTTGCCATGTGATGTAGAGGACCGGTAGCCAGAGGGAACGTTTTTCAGGTTGTTAAATCGTTGTAAGTCAACCTTGTCCTGCCCCCACAAACCCAACTCAAAATCTTCTGAGTTTTCTAAATGAGTAGAATAGAAAATGAATAGAAAGTTATAAATTGCCTTCTTCCATTAAGTAAAAGTCCTATTCTTGTTCACTAAAGACTAAGAGGGTTTTCTCCCAGTTCCAGTGGTACCTCATCAAACATATGCACACATACAGGCATGCACACACAGAGACACACACGTGCACATAAGCAGTCTTAAACTGGGAAAGAATAACAGCATGGCATCCTGAAGTCTACCTGTGGATGGGGAGAGATAAGAGACAAAGAAAGAAAGACTAGATGCTGGTTACCTACCTTGTTTTGGATATGAGCCACAAATCCAATATGGAAACTCCCTCCATCTGCTGTTCCCCTCCAAGCAGGTGGCGTATTACAGTTACTGCTCCTTCTCACTCTGAGGTCAATGTCAAGTAGTGGTTGCCAAACTTTTGTAGGCACCTGGATCATCTGGGGAGCTTATTAAAAAGATCTCTGACAGGGTATATCTGGGGTAGGTCCCAGGCATTTGTTGTCCTAAGTAAAGCCCTTTTGATGATTCTGATATGTGTGACCTTCTGATTAGCCTTAATAACCGAGCGCCACAGTGAACGTCTGAAATCCTGGTTCTCTGTTGATGCTGCATTTTGCTTTCTCCACATCCCAAGCAAAGGTGGACTGTTTCAGGTTAACCTCAGACTTTTCTCTTTCTACACTTTTATTTCTATCATTTTCTTCCCCCCATCCTTAAATTTTGAATTTCATGTTTCTCCAACCTCATCTCCTATTTTTATCTTGGAAAAAATTACTACTGGCGGACAAGCTCATGAGTCACAGGTGGTCTAAATGTTCTGGCATTATGTCCCCCCCGGATTTGTTAATATCTCTGGAAGCTTTGGCAATGGAGACAGAGATGACTACAGAGTTCTGTTCTATGTTCTGTTCTATGTGGCTAGGTGTTTACAACTTTGCTTCCTATTGGCATCAGCAGATGCTTATTCTAATAATGAAGTAATGAAGAAGAAGCCTTCCTGGTTATTTTGGTACTTAACTCTGGAAGAAAGTATCAGTGAATGATTGATAAAGAGGAGAAACCTTCCAGAATTGTATCCTACCAGTTTTTTTCTCTCATTTCTATCAAATTTGTCTTAGATACAAATGATATCTAATGATATTTGTGTCTTATTGTCATAAGATAAAGGCAAAGGTTTTTTGTATCCTTCCCCTTCTTGATACTAGGAAACTCTCTTGTTATAATCTGCCTGCCAAGCCTTGCTTCATGGCTGGATAGTTGATCTATATTTCCCTATTTCAGACTTGGCACTGGTTTTCATGCAAGTGTATGTGTTGAACAGGAAATGGTCTTTGCAGATGCAAAGGAGCCAAAGATCTCTGCTGATTCCTAGCTCATCCTCTAGAGGATTTGTCTAAATCCGTAGCAAATGTCTGCGTTAGAAAGCAGCATCTCTGATTCTCCCTAGACTGCACCTCTTTGAAGTCTGAGTGCTGTCTGGAGTCTGTCCTGTTTTCTGGGAATCCCCAGCATGTAGCACAGTGCCCAGCAAGTAAAAACTGCGTATTTATTAAGTCTTAAATATGTGTCTAATATTACGTGAACATCACACTGGGAACAAAGAGAAAGTCCTACTAGCTTTCAGAGAGCAAACAGGTCAACATACAGCAAAAAAGTTGGGAATGTTTGGAGTTCTTAACCAAACAATGGAAGCTGGAAGACAATAGAAAAATACCTTCAAAATCCCGAAGGAAAGTGTTCTTGAACCTGGAATTCTATACCCAGCCCAACTGTTAATTAAGAATGAGATTAGTATAAACATATATTCAGACTTGCAAGTTCTTAGTATTTACCTCTCAAGAATCCTTTCTCAGGAAGTACTGAACAATATACTCCTTCAGAAAGGAAGGATCATGAATCAAAAGCAGGGGTTGCAATGCATCAGAGAGGTTGGGCTCCCGGGATGCTGGTGACCAGGTACAGAGCATGGCCAACGTGTGTTGGTGCAGCTCAGAAGGCTCCAGAGGCGTTCTTCAGAACGACAAAACTGACAAGCTACCTGATACACCTGAAATGGCGGAGAGAAGATTTAGACAATGAGCAGAGTGTTTGGGGTTAAATTTATGGAAAGTATAGATAACTAAGCAATTGAAAGGGAGATAATTATTTAAAACAGGGACAATAAAATATACAGGAAAGGAAAAAATCATCTTAATATACTGCTTGCCTCAGCTGTGATTAGTGTTTACATAATCATAACAACAGAAACAAAGAATATTGATACAACCAAAATTAACTCTGTTAGGAGGAAGGAGGACAGTTAGGGTGCTTGTAGATGGTTGAACACTGGGGTGAAAGAGAGTGGCTAGTCCACTGTTCTCCAGAGTGGCTAGTCCATAGGTTTGCCTACATCTGAGAAGTCAAAAAGTAGCAATATAACCATTTTATTTAAAAAAACAGAAACAAATACACAGAAGAACCAGCCCCCAAAACTGAAATTGGTTGCTGTGAGAAATAAGAGAGGATGTTGGGCTACCGTTCTTTTCTAGTAAGCTTTGTAGAAATCTTTATATTTTTGAACCATGAGCAGATATTTTTTATATATACTTAAAAACCAACAAACCAATAAAACACTTGCATCATATGGACAACCGTTCAGATCGCACACGATCACGGAAGCCTCTTCAGTGAGCTGCAGTCAGTTCACGCACAGGGAGCTCTCTCCTCTTTGTAGCTCCTGGTCACACCCTCCAGAAGGGAACGTCCGTCCTCTCTTCAGAAGGTGGTACATGAATGGCTAGGAGTAAACCCATCATCTGTTCAGCTGGGCGAGTGTGATGTTTTCATGCAATTCTTACTAAAACTGTTGACCCCAGAGACATTTGCCATGACCTAAAAAGATATCATTAAGGTTTCAGCTATTTTTATTCCAAGTAATGTACTCAACAAACATCCTTCCATCTCCCCAGGGCCTTAGCCCTTCCTAAAACTCTCCAAATCCCATCCAAGGACGATTGAAGGGGGAAGATCAGCAAGAGAAAAAAGAATCCAGTTGTCTCATTAATAACATATCCTGTGTTGGCGTTGGTAATGGGAATTTGGACATGGCATCATTGTAAAGAGCTCTCTCTTGAGCATCACTGAAATGACCCCACTGGAAACAACTGTCTGACTGTGTTACAAGAACTGGCCTTATAAACACACCATCGGCTATTTTGGGATACCAGGAAGACTTAAAAGCACATACATGGGAAAAAGAATAAACAAGGACATCCACTGGTCACAGGAGTCGGAGTACTTTTGGTGCTAAGCCTCCATCCTGCCTTGTCATTTGAGAGCTGTTTGGTAGCAGAACAGCATAAGGGAAAATGTTGCGGTTTGCGATCATATCAATATCTAACTCCTTTATGACTGGTTCTGTGACAAATCCTCCATGTTTCATTTTCCTCACGTATAAAATGGGAATAACTGTTTCGTCATAGGATTACTATAAAGGTAAGATGGAACCACTGTTATTAATTAATTATTAATTCCTGAGCCCCGCATCTTCATTCATCTTTGATGACTTGTACAGAAGATATCACTTGGCACACAGAAGATTTTCAGGAAGACTCTGTCAAATTAATAACATACATTGAATGGATTAACACAGAGCCAGATATTGGGAGATTAGTACTGACCCTCATCTTCATTCCTTTCTCCCAGCAACCTCACCCCTTCCTTTCAGCCATGAAGAAACTGAGAACCTCAGATGTTAAATGGTGTGTGTGAGTTAATGGCAGAAATTAAATTTGGACTAAGGTTGACAGATTTGGCAAAAAATATATATATACAGGACACCCAGTTAAAGTTAAACTTCAGATAGTTAAGAAATAATATTTGGGACATAACACTAAAAAAAAAAACCTGTTGCCTCTCTGAAATTCAGCTTTAAGTGGGCAGCGTATATTTTATCAGACAGCTCTAATTTGGATGAAAATCCTGTCTGAGAGTGCAGGACTCTTTCCAGTTGATCATGCTGGTCTAGAGAAGGAAAGTGGTGAGAAGTCCAAGCAGTGGGAGCCCGGCTGGGAGATCAGGGAGAGGGAAGCCCAGATGTGCACATACAGGATACATCTCCACGGTGGGGCGTGCCTGGTGGAAATGCGACACCCCCGCCAGATGGGAAGGGATGTGCCTGGATGGGAAGAACATTTGACACACTCCAAAGAATACGCAACTGATTGCTAATTCCCCATCCAGTTGGCAGCCCACCTGTGGTTCTCTCCAGTGTCCTGAAACACAGAGCTCTGAGAGGAGCCACCTCGTCCGTCATCTCTGCTTTCCTTTCCCGCTGGGGCCTGTATTATCAGGTTTATGCATTAGATGTCTCATTCCTTATCTGGATTATTTACAGAGAATGTTGTAGGTTATGTGTTGGTATTTCACAGATGAGGTAGCAAGGCCAAATTTTCCTTAGCTGTTCAAATCTGTGCTTGTTTCCTGGGGAACGCAGGGCTGTGGGGTGGCTTCACAATCAGTCTTTTGGGTGACCCTGATGAAGCTTGGTGGGAAACCACATAAAACTGCATAAAAACATCTCTGTTCTTCCCCGGTAACACACGCTGTCCATTCAGTCCAAACCAGCATAGTCACAGTGAAATGCTCCCCACTGTTCTCAAAATCCCCCATGAAATTGACAGTTAGTACTCAAGAACCAGGGGCGACTTCTTCTGCCCAGAGACACGTTTGCACTGTGGAGCTGTCAGGGGATGGCTGTAAAACAGGGTTATGCTTGAACCACAGGTAAGAAAACAAGTTAGTACGGGAGCAATCGAAACTTCCCTCCTGCCAGGAAAGATCAACAGAAACTATGAGTAGTAAAAAAAAAAAAAAAAAAAAAACAACTTCAAGGTAAATGGAATGGTTTCGGCTTAAAGAAAGGCTGATTGTTTTCAAAAAATCCTCCATAGACCTGGCAGCGATTATTAAAGAAGTGATTACTGAGGATAAGGAAATGGAGATTTCAGATGAATATGCAAATAACTAAAGTTATGTTTAATGCAAAGAAGTAAGCAAACAGCAGAAATAATTAAAAGCTGTTAAGGCATATGTCTGTTTGGCTGGCACATACGTTATTAAAAACAAGAGACTCTAAAGCCAGTTGCCTCTAAGAATCTGTCTTTGCCACAAACCATTTCCATGAATAATATGTACAATAATATTTTACACCCATGGAGTGCCTTTCATCAAACACATCAGGGTTTCCACACTCCATCTCGCTCTTCAGTAGACAGCACTCACTGTGGAAGTAACTCACCTCTGGTCTCATTGAAAGCAGCTGGCTTTGGTTACCTGTTCCAGCCAAAGTTAGTTATCTGCGGATGGACCCCAGGACACCAGGGGTCCATCAAATTGTTTTGATTTGGCTAAAGTTAAGGGAAATAATGGGAAGGGTGCCATATTAAGTACCAACTGCTCGGAGGGTCAACCTATAAGAGACCAAAGTCAGTTAAGATTAGGTTTATTTATTTATTTATTTTTAATAAATTTATTTATTTGCTTTTTTGTTGTTTTTTTTTTGGCTGCATTGGGTCTTCGTTGCTGCACGTGGGCTTTCTCTAGTTGTGGCGAGCGGAGGTCACTCTTTGTTGTGGTGCGTGGCCTCTCATTGCGGCATCTTCTCTTGTTGCGGAGCACGGGCTCTAGGCGCATGGGCTTCAGTAGTTGTGGCTTGCAGGCTCTAGAGCACAGGCTCAGTAGTTGTGGCGCACGGGCTTAGTTGCTCCACGGCATGTGGTATCTTCCTGGACCAGGGATCAAACCCGTGTCCCCTGCATTGGCAGGCAGATTCTTAACCACTGTGCCACCAAGGAAGCCCTTAAGATTAGGTTTGATGGCAAATAACGAAAACCCAAATAACAGTGACTTCAGTAAGTAGGATTTATTTCTGTCTTATAGAGATGAAGTTGAGGTGGTCATTCCAGGATTGACATGAGGCCTCCGTGACTCTCCCATTTTGTAGAGCCGCCGTTTATAACAAGTGGTTTCTACTCAGTCAAGAAGTTGGCTCAAGTGTCCTGCAGTCCTCACACCTGCACTCATCCAGCTGGGAGGATGAGGGGGAAGGAAGGGATGCCCACTCCATGTAAGGTGGTTATTGGAAGCTACACATACTCTCCCACTCATCCCGTCGGGTGAGCTTAGTCACCTGGTAACATCTGGCTAGGAGGCTGGTGAATGTGTTCTTTATTCTGAGTGGCTGTGGAGCTTCTTGAAAATCAGGTCTCTATTACTAAAAAGGAGAGTACACATATTGAGGAGCAACTAACTACATCTTTAACAGGACCCTACAGCTTCCCCAAATCTATTGAGTCTAGATGCCTATTAACTTATGTATCAACACACGATGATTATTCATTGAGTGCAGGGGCCTGAGTATAACAGAATCCCCAATGTGGAGTGACCCATTCATTTTTCCTGTAAGAGATGTAAAATATAAGCCATTAGAGCTTTAGATGATACACTCCAATATATACTTAAAATCCTTGATTAATGAATTTGGTTACTGATTTATATTTAAAATCACTTATTATAAAAGGTAACATTAATTTAAGACATAATATTTTCCACTTATAGTTTATGAAACAATTATTAATAAACTGTTCACAGGTATACTTGACATCTGTCTCTCTTGAGCTAGAGTTTCTAACAGTATCTATGAACGTAAACTTTGAATTATCAATGGAGTTATTATTTTCAATTATTATTTGAATCATCACAGTCAACCACCACAATCATCATGGTGATTGTATCTATTTAGGTTCTGTGTGGTTCAGATGATAAACTGACACATGAATTCTTAATCTTGCTAAATGAATCAGGAGTCACTGGAGATCAGAAAATCAGTTTGTTTGAGTAGTCACATACCATCATCACTCTGAAAAAAAACAGGGTGCTGGTGGTCTGTTGGTCATGCTGTATAAAGAGAGGTACACTGAGAGCAGTGCTGCATGTGACTCAGCATCTGCCTTTCATGGTGGTGTCAGAGGGATGGTGGGGCTCATCATAACAGTTGCTCTTGATGGAATCATTCTTGAAATGTTAGAGGAGCTTCAGCATTTAGAAATTTAAATTTCTAATTTTATTATATTTGATATATTTTATTATAAAATAATTTAAATTATTTATACTATCCATTAGATAGTCCAGAGCAGTGATTCTCCGATTTGCCTGGGTATCGTAATCACTTGGGCAAATCTGTTTTAAATTACAGACTCCCGGGCCCCACCTAAGACCTACTGAATGAAGATTCCTGGGACAGGCTCCTGGAATCTCCATTTTTCCAAAGTTTCTGAGTAGACTTTGAGGCAGGCAACCTGACATTATTCCATGGACCGGGATTTGGGAAGCATTGGCTAAAACTTTCGAGATTGATCTACTCAGGGTTTGGGAGACGGGGTCAGAATTCAGGAGGCAAGACTCTTTGGCAAAAGTGGAGAAAAGGGCACTTGAATAAATAAGATGTGATTTAGAAGACCTATGACTAGGTTTATTTTGTTTTCTGTTCTTTTTCTTTAAACTGCCGTGAAAGGTTGTTTTTACAGCAGGCGTATTCCAAGTGATGCCTCTAGCTTTACTGCTTCTCAGTATCTCTGACAGCTTTCCTTTGCCTTTGTGTGCAATCATACATCAAAATCTCAGAAGGTGCTCCCACTATGCCCACGCCATGCCCGACTTATCTGATAGTATATCACAGTTCAAACATGAAAAAGTTAGACAGTGAATGAATGTGAAATTTGTGTACGGTTATCTTATTCTATTTCCTAAATTAGAATTTATTTAGAATACTGTCCAGAAAACCCAGGATAGAAATTTTTACTGTCAACCAGGTTACAGAACTGGCCATTTCATCTTCATCTAGTGATAAAGTTTCCCTTTATGTTCCTCACGTTGAGCGACCATCAGAACAGGCAGAAGCGTGTGAGTGTGGTGGAGTATGGAAGCTTAGGAGACATTTAGTAAACTGTACCTCTGCACTGTACAGAGCAAGACCTTCTGTTATCTAAGCAGAGACCTACTCAGACATGTTCCTGTTTACAAGAAAGAGGAAGGCAAAACTATATCTTGAACCGTTTCTCTTCCTTTCTCCCTCAAAACCCTCTACTTCTTTGTGGTATGTGATAGCTATCTCCCATGCTTCCTAGCATCTCTCTCTTTCTCTGAAGACTGGCTCCTCACCTGGAAAGCCCTATTTCTGGGTTTGCTCATCCATCTACTTTCTCCTTAGCTGCCACCAAGCAGCTGATCACTGGTGGACAAAGTCACCCAAGGCTTCCTTGTAAATTTAAATCCACAGATCTCAGGCAGGCACTTTCTACCACCCAGCGGTCCTGGGTGTTTGCTTGGTTTGCCCTCCTGTTTGCTTTCATAGTCTATAAGATCTTACAGATCAGATCACGTGACCCTTCCTTGGTTTGCTCTCCCCTCTGGCCCATGCCCTTTCCTCACTTCATTACTCAGTAATTTTGGAATGAGTTTCTAATCTGGCTGTCTCCAATTTCTTGTTGCCACCTCCAAATCACTTTCCAGTGCAGTCTGACCTGTATCCCCATTATCACTGAGATCTTCTTCCCATGCCCATGAGCCATTCCCTGTGCTGTTCTCTCACCACAGCAAGCAGCATGGTGGACCACTCTTCCACCACCTCCCTGTCTTGAGCCCCTGGAACCTTGCTCTTCTGTCTCCTCTGAGTTTTCACTCCTTCCTGCAGACTCTTTCTCCTCTACCAACTCCAAATCGTGGTCTTGGGCCCTCCTCTCTTTCCTAACTTCACATTTTCCTAAGTAATTTAATTCTACCGTCTCTAGGCTGATGATCTCCAAATCCCTGTCTCCAGACAGACACCCTGGACTTTCTTCTTGACACCTCCTTCTACATGAATAATAGACACCTCAGAAATGATATTCCAAAACAGAGCTGTCAGTTTCTACTCCTTGCTCCAAAATCATCACTTCCACGGTTTCTCCATTTTCATCTTCTGAGATAAAAACAAAAGTTTCCTTCTCGATTTCACATCTTCTTTCAACATGTTTCACATCTTCTTTCGTACATGTGTTTAAGGGGAAAATAAGATCATGCATAATAAAACTGTTAGAAATTCTAAGCAAAAATTTATTTATGTTAAACTAAGGAAGAATTTTATGAAAACTCACAAAACCATTATATATGGTGACTGAAGTGGAAAAGTTATAATGCTGATAGTTTGTATCAAATAAAGAGAGTAAAAAAAAATTTCAGTAGTAGCCCATACTTAAAAATAACAGAAGCGGTTGCTTATGCCAATTGGGCATTTCAAGAGAAGAAACCTAAACATGATCTCCATTTAGATTTCAGAGATGAGTTGCATAAAGGAAAGAATCTTGAACTGTACCTTGAATCGCATTAATTTGCTCAGATCACAGGACAACATTGAACTTTTTAATGGGATATAATTAAGTTTCTTCCTGGAAGTTTGATGATGCCACTGGGTCAGTGCCTTTTTTTTTTTAAATAACCTGACCTCAAATACCTTTTCCCTTTCTCATTCTAAATGCAAGATAAAATAGCAATGAGGTTGCCTTTTATGTCACCATAAATCACATTCAAAGATGATAGGATAATGGCAGGGGAAGAGAGAGATGTAGAATCATGCACACTTTGGCATAGAAGAGGCTGGGACAGTGATTGCCATCCTGTGGGTTCCTGATAGCTGTAAAGGAACGTATGTGGGAGAGGAGGGTATGTTGTGTTATAAACAGAAGACCACAAGTCTGTATGTGAGATACATTATCTCACAGATATGTATTACTCTCCTCCTTTACATTTAAAAGTGCTACAGAGTTTATAGCTGAATTCGGAAATTATATATATTTTTAAATGATATTTAGTAAATAATTGGAAAAAATTGTAAACACTCTCATGAGTTGGTTCATGAGATTTTTGAATATTGTCCACAGATGTATTTGTCATTTTATTTTTATTTTTTAATTTTTATTTACTTTTTAAATTGAAGTATAGTTGATTTACAATGTTGTGCTAATTTCTGCTATACAGCAAAGTGACTCAGTTATACACATGTATACATACTTTTTAAAAGTATTCTTTTCCATTATGATTTATCCCAGGAGATTGTATGTAGTTCCCTGTGCTGTACAGTAGGACCTTGTTGTTTATCCATTCTAAATATAATAGTTTGCATCTACTAACCCCAAACTCCCAGACCATCCCTCTCCCTCCCCCTCTCCCCCTTGGCAGCCACAAGTCTGTTCTCTGTGTTTGTGACCCACAGATATATTTGAATTCATACCTCATGCCTTAAAGCAGAATAAATTTCAAATGAATCCAAGCCATAAATGCATAATACAAACTTATAAGAAGAAACCACAAGAAGATATTTAAAAAATAATCCTAGAATGAGGAAGACCTTTTAATATGGCATAAAACCAAAAAGCTATGAAAAAAAGTTTTGAATTGTGTTTAAAAAAACCCCAAACTATCTACACGTTAAAAACTACCGTAGTCGAAACACAAATGAAGACGCATTTGTGAGGCATATTATAAAGGGCTCTTTTTTTTTTAAAATAAATTTATTTATTTTATTTATTTATTTTTGGCTGCCTTGGGTCTTCATTGCTGCATGCGGGCTTTCTCTAGTTGCAGCGAGCAGGGTCTAGTCTTGGTTGTGGCACACGGGCTTCTCACTGAAGTGGCTTCTCTTGTTGCGGAGCACAGGCTCTTGGTGCACGGGCTTCAGTAGTTGTGGCTCACGGGCTCTCGAGCTCAGGCTCAGTAGTTGTGGCACATGGGCTTAGTTGCTCCGTGGCATGTGGGATCTTCCTGGACCAGGGCTCGAACCTGTGTCCCCTGCATTAGCAGGCGGATTCTTAACCGCTGCATCACCAGGAAAGTCCCATAAAGGGCTCTTTTCATCAATATATAAAGAGCTCCTAAAATCAATAAGAAAGGGCAGACAACTCAATAGATAAAAGGGCATGGTTTATGATAGAATAGTTTAAAGGCAGGAAATACAAATAGATCTTAAATAAGTGGAAACATACATAAGTGAAAGCATACTCAAGCTCACTTAGAATAGTAGAAGTACAAAGTAAAACCTCATGGGAATATATTCTATCGTATTCTTAGAGAACTAAGGGTTTAATGCACATCCTCCTGGCACATGAAGTAGAAACTCTCTTACATCTCTTACATCACTGATAGAGTATAAATGGGTGCATCTCTATGAGATGAAATTTAGCACTGGTTTAAAAGTTACAAATGTGTGTGCCATTTTCCCTAGCATTTCCACCTTAAAGAATTTATCTGGGAGATGTAATCCACACACCTGTGAAATAGATTATCTAATGGGTTACTTATTGCAGCATCATCGGTCATAACAAAAGACTGGAAATAATCTAAATGTCCATCACTAGGTCAGTAGTTAAATAAATTATGAAAATCTATACGGTAGAATACTGTGTAGCTATAAAGAATGGTTAGACTCTTTTTTTGGATATATGAAACTATCTCTTGTTTCATACTGTTAAATGAAAAAAAAAGCAATATGCAAAATAGCAAACATAGCACGTTGCCAGTTGCACAAGAGAGGAGAAAACAATCTGTCCTTTTGTACATGGAGAACATAGCTCGGAAACTAAATGAGAATCTGATGGCATGGGTTGCCTCTGGGGAGAACAGGATGGAGAAAGGGAATTTGTACTGTGTATCCTGATACACATTCACATTTTTAATAAGATGGAAGAGCCTTATGAAGCAGAGCATGAGCAGAAGTGTTTGACAACTGCATCTCTAGTCCATTCCCGAGTTTTGAGCCCTGATAGTGATACTAAGGGTTTGGGGGGCGATGTGGTTTGCTCTGGGTCAGGTAGCTCAGTAGCGAGGTTCAAGCAGGCCCCTACACTCAGTCCAGGCCTCTTCTCCGCTTCAGGTTTTGGGCGGAAAGGTGAGCAGAGTAGGAATGGCTAATCCCAGCATTAGGAAACAGCCAAAAAAAGCATGACAGAAAACATGGAGATCAGAAAACGTATAGCATGTCCCGGGACCCAGTGGGTGGAAGAACGAGGTAGCATTATGTATAAAAGAGTCAAAAATAGAGAGGTGAGCCCAGAATGCAGTGGGGGAGGGTTGGTGAGAAGGACAATGAGGGAATGGAAGGTTCTTTTGTAGAGTCTGGACTTTTTCATGTGTGGGCAGTGGGGAACTGAGGATGGGCTTTTAACTTATGACTAATGTGAACACGTGTGGACTTGGATTTGAAGATACTGCTCTGATTACAGTGTGTGAAATGGGCTGATGCCAAAAAGACCAAAACAGGCAGGATTGAGCCAGAATGCTGGTGGGGATGCAATATTGCATACATACTTAAAAAAAATGAAAGTTGTTATTTCTATACTGTGTATGGATAAATGAGGGCTAATAGCTACATTAGTCTTAGTAACACATCCAAATAACTTTTGAATTGCTGCATAAAATCTGTGCATCTCTACAAGTGACTTGGTTTGGAAGTATTATTGCTAAAGTTCATCTGAACGCCCACAGGCATCAATGCTTCCAGTGCCCACTATGCCATCAAATTACTTTGTCTCTTTCTTTATTAATTGTGTGCTATTGTGATAGTTAATTTTATGTGTCAACTTGGAGGGTATTAATGAATGAGATTCACATTTAAATCAGGGGACTCAGAGTAAAGCAGATTGCTCTCCCTGATGTGGGTGGGCCTCACCCAGTCAGTTGAAGGCATGAATAGAATAAAAAGACTGGCCTCCTCAAGCAAAGGAAATTCTCCAGCAGATGGCCTTCCAGCCTTCAGACTTTATTTGTGCCACTGGCTCTCCTGAGTCTCCACCTGCTCGCCCAAACTGCAGATTTGGACTTGTCAGCCCCCATAATTCCAGGACCAGTTCCTTATAATAAATCATCTCCTATTGATCCTATTGGTTATTGGTTCTGTTTCTCTAAAGAACCCTGCCTAATACAGCTCTAACACCTCATAATTCCTGCATCTCTGATAAGTGGATTTTTTTAGATAGATAAAGCTCATTTTTTAAAGCATTTAAAAAATGCTCTTTAAAGTGGTGACATCAAAACATGCAGAACATGGTATATATGTACAATGGAATACTACTCAGCCATAAAAAAGAATGAAATTTTGCCATTTGCAGCAATGTGGATGGACTTGGAGGGCACTATGCTAAGTGAAATAAGTCACACAGAGAAAGACAAATACTGTGTGATATCACTTATATGTGGAATCTAAAAAATACAACAAACTAGTGAATATAACAAATAGAAGCATACTGACAGATATAACGAACAAACTAGTTGTTACCAGTGTGGGGGAGGGGCAGTATAGGGGTAGATGATTAAGAGGTACAAACTATTAGGTATAAAATAAGCTACAAGGATGTATTGTGTAACATGGGGAATATAGTCAATATTTTACAATAACTGTAAATGAAGTATAACCTTTAAAAATTGTGAATCACACCTGTAACTTATATAATATTATACAGCAACCATACTTCAATTTAAAAACATGCAGAAAAGAAATACCCAAATCCTAACTGCACAGCTTGAATTATCGCAGTGTGAGTGTAACTACCTTCCAGACTGAGAGAGAGGACATAAGTACCCTAGAGAAGTGCCTGCTTCTTGTCATTAGGTCCGCCTTGCTCCCAGAAGTGACCTCTCTTACAGATCTCTAACACCCTGATTCGTTTTTATCATCTTGAACTTTGTACAGACAGAACCACGTGGTATGTAGACCTTTTGTCTTCTTGCTCTCAACATGATGCTTGTAAGTTATGTGTTCATTTCATTGCTATGTAGTTCTACATGTCTGCTCTTGATGGACATTGGAGTTATTTCCATTTTGGGGCTACTCTGAGAAATGTTGCTATGGACATTCTTGTACCTGTCTTTTGGTTGGACATATATGCACATTTCTATTGGGTATGTACCCCAGTGTGGAATTGCTTAGTGTGGGAGAGCTTTGTAGATAGTGCCAACAAGTTGTCCACAGTACTTGTACCAATTTACTGAAAGGCAGAGTTCCAACTGCTTCACACCCTGGCCAGCACTTGTTCTTGTCAGTGTCTTTAATTGAAGCATTCTGGTAAAAACCTATATGTATAATATTACGATTGCAATGTGCATTTTCATGATGATTAGTTACTTTGGGCACCCTAAAATATGTTTATTGGCCATTTTGATAACGTCTTTTTTTATTGTTTTGTTGTTGTTCCCATCTTGTTTTATTGTGTGCCTGGTTGTTCCTGAGTGGTGCTGAACGTTGCATATGTAGAAATATCTTGAGGCTCTGAGCGTGATCGTCTTCCTCCTGGGGTGGGTCGTTACCAGTTCTGACAAGCTGGATGTCTAGGTGTGCTGGCAAATGGAGAAGAGCTAGGCAGAGTTGGCTTCAGCCCCCAAGCCAGGTGTGTCTCTAGTTGATACTTGTGTTAGCTTGCTAGGGCTGCCATAAAAATGTACCACAAACTGGGTGGCTTAGAACAACAGATTTATTGTCTCACAGTTCTAGTGGTAGGAAGTCTGAGATCAAAGTGCTAGCAGGGTTGGTTCCTTCTGGAGGAGAATCTGTTCCAGGCCTCTTCCTTGCTTCTGTGTTTTGTTGGCAATCTTTGGGTGTTTCTTGGACTGGAGAAGCATCACCCTGATCTCTGTCTTCGTTTTCACTTGGTGTTCTCCCTGGGTGTATATCTCTGTCCAAATTTCCCCCTTTTATAAAGAGACAGTCATAGTGGATTGGGCCCATCCTAACAACCGCATCTTAATTTGATCATCTGCCAAGACCCTATTTCCAAATAAAGTCACATTCACAGGCACTGGGGGTTAGAACTTCCACATCTTTTGGGGACAAAATTCAACTAATAACAGTCCTTATTCCTACACTTTAACCAAAGGAGGTTTGACTACAGCTGAACTTCCTTGGTGGATCCTAATGCTCCATTTTTGTTCCCTGAGTTCTATACATGCTTTGCAATTTCATTTAGTTTCTCTTGGTTCTAAGCTGCTGTTTTTGGAATTAGCAGGTGCCTTGAAGAAAAAAAGCCACAGTGGGTAGGTTTCCACCATTTCAGATCTTAGCCTCCAGGTTCTCACTGCTTTGCTCTAGGGTTGCTAGATGAATACAGGATGCTCAGTCACACGGATGTCAGATAAACAATACATAATTTTTAGTGTATGTCCCAAATATTAAATGGCACATACTTATATCAAAAATTATTTGCTGTTTATCTGAAACTCAAGTTTAACTGGATGTCTCATATTTTCATTAGTGAAATCAGGTAATCCTACCTAGGTAGATCTAAAATGTCTTCAAACAGATTTTTATTTAATGCATATTTTTGTAATATTTAACATATAGTGTGTGTCATTGTTTTGAGGTGGAAGGTGGTCAGAAGCCAGCTAGTTGGGCATTGCTAGAAAAAGAACTCTCCCTGTTTTTGACAAGTTTTTAACTGGCTTGAGAAGACTGGACAGGCCTTTTCTCACCCTGTTCCCTTTGTGCCTGACATACTAAGAACCCAGAATAAATATTGCTGAGATAGAGACGAATTAAATGATCCACTTTATACTAATATACACACCCATCTAATGCCATTTACCTCTGTTGTTATCTCAATTATGATATGGCTAATCTTGATGAGGGAGGGACATAAGTTACTGTCTTAAATTCAATATAAGAATTCTCCTGGGATGCCTTGGAGCAGTGTGTGTGTGTGTGTGTGTGTGTGTGTGTGTGTGTGTTTTGTTTTGTTTTTTCTTAATGTCCCAAGACTTGCAATTGTTGAGTTCTTGAAATTTTTTAAAAACAAAAGACCAGACTTCCTGGTTTTTTCCCACTGTGAACTAGATATCTATCTTTCTCTTTCTGCGCCTTCAAGGAGCAAGTCTAGATCATCAGGCCCTCTTACCATTTCCCAGTAGAAGGAGAACTGCAGGCGCGTGTTAATAATCTTTGCACGGACTATGCACAGTGTAGAATGAAGCCCTGGACAGCCCAGGCTGTTTTATTGTTCTAAAGTATTAACAGGTTGAGGACACTTTACTGGTAAAAGAATGGAATGATCAGTAGCTTAATTGAGCTGAACATAAATGGTGCTATTTGAATCTCTTAAAATCTGCAGAGAAACAAATCTTTCCCGAGTTGAATGTTAAATCGAAACAAATTGTTAGAGAATTTCTCTATGTTCACTTACCATACTCCCCCAACTCCCCCACCCCATTAGCACAGCAGTAAAAAAGAGCCTTATAAGTTTTTTAAAAGTTCTCTTGACTTAATATTTTTTAATCTTAAAATATTGTTTATTTTTTTAAATATTTGTAAGTAAATATTTAGCCTGGTGCAAAACTCAGGGTAAGTTTTCTTAAAAATAAAAAAAAAAATTATCTCTAAGAAACTTTGGGAAGGTCCTGAAATACCAGGTAAAATTACTCAGAGGGAATTATGTAATCCAATTGGATGCTATTTTTGTGTCTACAGTTCATTGATCTAGCTTTTCTTAAGCACAAATGACTCCCAGATTGCCGCATTACCTTTTTCTTTAGGACACATTTCACGCTGTCAGAGACTAATTAGGTAAATCATCACTAGTATTTTGGGATAATTTATCTCTTTAGTCTTCCCTCAGGTCCTTAAGTGATAAACTCCATTTGTCCCTTTCATAAGCCTCTAGGCTCTGAAAGACTTACGGGACTTCTCCAGGTGCCTGCCTCTCTTCCAGGGGACTCCGGACAATTAAAAGTAAGCTAAGTGCCATGCACAGCCCACCAAAGGATCAAGCTGGCTCCGAGAAGCCTGGCACCTCCAACCCGTCACCTGGAGTAGTTAAAAGCATTGGTTTTTACTTCTGTGATTTTTTTTTTTTAAACTCTTTTTTTCCCCGGAGCGCTAGGGAATTGGTTTGAGAATCAGCATCTGGATGACATTTCCCAAGGAGTCAGACTTTGATGGAATCGCACAGCTCCCACGAGTCTCTGCCCTCTATTTGTTACCTCCTTTAGGATAAGGCACACATTCAATCTGCATGTTTGTAGGGGTTTGATGACATTTTCATCATGCCATAATGTGTCATTCGAAGATTTAGTCTGAAAGCTCCTGACCTTTCTTGCCATGCTAGGACTTCCACTTGGACGCCGTCCTTGGGCAAACTGTGTTTTCCTGTGCCTGGTGGTACAGCCATTCCTGTTCTATGGCCCCAGTGATTGCATTCTGTAACCTACAGTGAGTTCCTGTAACTAGTATTGAAGGCACAGGAAATGGGAAAGAGCATAAAAAAAAAGATTTATTATTTACGAGTATTACTAAAGTTTACCTCATCTCTACTTAAAAAAAAAAAAAAAAAAAAAACCGGAATAGTAAACAATGACTGATTCTTACCCTCAAATTAAAATTTCATTGTATCCATTACTTAATGCCACCTGTATCATTGGTGAATTCTGAATTTCAACTTTGTCCTGTAGCACATGACATTGCTTAGTGATAGGTTCTCTCACAGTAAATCTATTAAAGAGAGGAAATGAAGCATGTTTTCAATGTAGTCTTTGTTGATTCTTCCAAAAGCGAAATTCACGGTCATGGAATTATATGGTCTCTTGTAACCTTTTCCCTGTCCTTCTCTTTACAGTGTGCACATTTTGCCGAGCCTGGGTCAAGAACTATGTCAAAAATTCAAACCATGTTGCAGGGTTGAATTCCTGAACACAGATTATTTCTCCTTGGCTTTGGTTTCGTAACTGTCATGTCCTCATGAATTGAAGGTTTATGCTTCTATTTTGAACCAATCTGTTAGACTCATTAGCATTCCCGGCCGCTTGCCCTACATAGCTGGAGCCACTTGCCTCTTTAGGGGCAACAGCTGTGGAAAATATTCAAATTCAACTGGTGACCTTGTTAACAAGGAACCTGTGAGCACAGTTACCTCTGTAGGCACTGTAATTTATAAAAATATAATTTGGCTTGCAGAGCTAGTAAAATGGGTTAACGATTATTTTTATTGTCTGGGCTGTTTTGTTGTTTCCTTCTATATTTGCTATTCAAATTACCATAATAAGAACAAGGCATTTTACCATTCTCATTACAAGCCATGTAATGTCTAACCCAAGCAGACATTCAAAAGAAAAATTAGAGTGTAGGAAATGATTATAGCAGTAAGTTTCTTTAATGAGTAAAATAAACAAGGATGAAAGAGCCACTTCCACAGTCGCCACGTTGAGCCAGGCACCTGCCAGTCCCTCCGACTCGTTACCCAGCAATAGGACCTATTCAGGTGTCTTGGACTAAGTTAAGTGTTTTGGTGCAGACACAACTGATCTCCTTTCTGGCTCAAAAAATTCTCATCAGTCCGTTTTACCCTCTGAAGAGCAGCTGACTCCTGTCTGGTGTGGAGCTCTTCTACAGCCTGGGTCCCCCCTTGGTTCCGCCTCCTGTTCTGTGCAAAAGCGTCCCTGCCTGACTGTGATACTCGCCTTTCCTGGCCTCTGGCCTCGGCTGCTGGTGTCGCCTACGCCTGGGGCACGTCCTCCAGCCTCCTCTCCTCCTGCCGACAGCCCCTCAAAGGCTCTTTCTTTGACTGAGGCGTTCCATCCGTTCACGTCTAAGTGTCCTCGTCCCCACTGCAGAGCACCTCATAGGTCACAAGCCCCATAGAGAAGCTGTGCTGAGTTTCCACGCGCTGCTCAGGCTGGCACGGTGCCTTGGCAGGCATCTGCCCCTGTTTGCTCCACGCTCGCCACTGCGCTGCCCGCCAGCCCCTCACCTGCTGCCCGCACCACGCCCCCACACCTGGTTTCCCCACTCTCCTCACCCCAGCCTGCCAAGGCCGCCCATGGCAGTGCCTGGACGGTGTGGCCTGGGCGCCCGGCCGTCTCTTCTCGGCTGTTTGGCAGAGAGATGGACTGCAGGCACTTGCTTCTTGGGGATGGGAGGATGCGGCTGAATGCTGCTTCAAAGACAAGGCTCAGAAAACCACTTTCTCTAGACGTCTTTAGACCACCTGGTTTTTGGTTTGTTTATTTGTCTAATGTTGGTTTATAACATTCTATGTTTCATGCGTAAACATTGTATTTTGACTTGACTTCTGTATACACTACAGAGATTACCTGTTTTTAAATGTTTTCCTCAGTCGCCTCAAAAGGTGTGGGTGTGAGGAATATTAATATAATTTTATTTATTTTAAATGTGCACAGATACTCATGGGAAATAACCCTTTCTACTACTGGTTTGGTGCTTTTCCAAGTCATTTCAAATTAGCTTTTTTTTTTTTTTTTTTGATTTACAGTATGCTGAGTACAAATTTTATTTATTTATTGACCATGCCGCACATCTTTGTGGGATCTTAGTTCCCCGACTAGGGTTCGAACCTGGGCCCCAGCAGTGAAACCGCTGAGTCCTAACTGCTGGACTGCCAGGGAATTCCCTGCTGAGTACAAATTTTAACAAGGACCAGGGTGGATTATATGAAAAAAGATTAGAAATCCTGAAGCTGTACGTTCATTAGGGGAGTAAAATGGCACAATGATCTTTTTTTCTTGTCTAGATTCCTGCTGCTGATGCCTCTATGGCAGCGTACAAACTGATGACGTTTCTCTGTCTTTTCGGCCAGTTTCCAGTGCTTTGCAGATTCCTGGTAGAGAAAGGGGAGCCTTGTTTTTAACCCCTCCACCTCACTGCTTTGCATCTCAACCATCTCATTTGCTCCCCTGCTGCTCTCTTTGCTGTTTGTTTCACTCCCAGAAATTCCAGATTGCGATTCTATAAACCCATCTTCCAGGGTTAGGGGGAGTCTTTCTTTATCCTGACACATGCTGCTTGAAAGTGAACATCAGGGTGGCCGTTGCCTTTGTCACTCTCCTTCTCATAGAGTGTGTGTGTACCTGTGTGTGCGTGTGAGCATGTGGGTGCATGTGCATACATGTGTGCCCCTGTACACACAAGCACACATGTGCATTCTGTACCAGTAAAGAGGTGTGGCCAGGTTCTGTGGTATGACTTGTGCAAAGCTATTAGGTGAGTGTATGACACATAATAAATATTTTAAAAAGAAGCAGGGAGGAGAGGTAGTGATTTTGTTAGCACTAGAAATTAGGAAAAAGGAAACAAGTATTCCTATATTTGAAGTGACCTTTTGAATGCAGTTTTTTAATGATTAATTATTACTAATTTTGACCTCAAAATTTTAATCTAAGGAGCATTTTTCAAGTGTGTCCACCTGATGTAAATAAAGTGTTACTAAAAACTAAGGAGATATTTAAAAATAGGTTCAGTGACAAAAAATGTTTGTGAAACACTGGCTTAAATACAGTTAGGATGGGTTCTTTCCAGCAGGGCTTAGCAGTGCTTTTAATCTGCTGTGTTCGTTTGTGACTTTCTCAGGGGAGGGGGCCTATATTATGGGCTATAGTCCGTAATTATTTGACCACAGAATACCTTTCTAGGAATAGTGTTTTAAAAAAAAGTAACTCTGGGAAATTCGAACCTAGAGAACCCAGAACTACCAAGAGTGTGAAAGAACTTGGAGACAGGACTGGCACAACCTCCTCCTCTCTGTCCCCAGAACTGTGCTGCCTTCCGTGTTCATCTGTGTGATAGCTCAGCTTCCAACGTTATTTTTGCATCCGAGACTTTTAGCCCTTTCCTCTGAAATTAAAAGGTCAAAATTTTCCATAATGTAAAGCTCATTAGGATCGCATTGTCAGCCCACATGGGACACTGTCTGAATTACAGCTCCTTTTGTTGTATAAGTTAATCAGAGACCAATGGACCAATGGCTGCATAACTCCCTCATTTATCACTGTATGGAGGAGTAAAACGGAAAATACAAACTTGCAATAAAACCAACACAATTTATGGTCACTTTCCTATAAGCACTGTGAAAAGATGATCATAAATCAAGATATTTCCTTCCAGTTGTGGCTCTTGCCAGTTGGGGAGCCTTCATGCTCTTGCCGGCAGAGAGGGCCCATTATGATTCAAGGCCACCCTCACCTGGTCTTAATAACACCTTGTAGTGAAATTAATTTACTTTAAAAATTCCTGTTGCCATAACAACTTGGTACAGCTGTTCATGTGACTTAATGAGATTCTAGAAGAAGAAACGTTTTAGAGAGAAGGCAGAATAAATGGAGATCAACGGCCTTTAAGTGCCGTGTGTGGACATGAGTTGGTAACTGAAGGAGGTACTTGCTGAGGTGAAAGAGACATGGGCCTTTATTTCTGCTTTCATTTCTTTTCTCTTTAATCCCAAGAAAGCTGTTGTTCCTTCTCTCCTCTCTTCCTTAGGAAGCTGTACAATACAGCTGTGGGTTCCGACACGCTGAAATGAAATGGAGGTTATTTTGATGACAAAAAATAAAGATTTCTTTATTTTAAAATATTTCTTTTCATGCAGCCTGCTAGTGTGGTGAAAATATGTCATATTTGGAATAGAAAATATCCGCATGAATTTAACTTACATTAGTCTTGTATTGTTTTTTGAAACTTGTAAGCTGCCCTAAAATATTGCAGATCAGCTGAACACCTGAGTTTGAGTCATTCTTATATTGAGCCACACAAACTTCACTTCTCTTTAGAGCTTTATAACCCAGTCCTCCAACAAGGAATCAAAAATGGATCTTTAAATATGGCCAAAATATCAAAAGAGTTTTTTTAAAAAAGCAATCAAAAAGATAAGTCAGCAGTAGTGAGCTAAATCCTCTTTTGTGCCTTTTGTGCCTGATATGCTTTTATAATTTCTTAAATGAATAGAAATGTAACACATGTTAATTGTTGAAAATTTGGAAAATAGAGAGAAAAAAAGACAAAAAAACCAAATATCTTACATAATCTCATCATATAGAGATAATCATATTCTATAATATATTATGGGTCATTGTGAAATATAACCTGTCTTTTTAACTTAACAATTAAATATTCTTCCACAATATGTCTTGTAATGGTGCTTCAGGTTTTATTATTATTGTGTAATACATATTTTAGTCAGTCTCCTTGAACATTAGATTATATCTATGTTTTTGTTTTTGTAAATAGTTCTGTAAAAATACCAATGCCCACATACTTTCAGTGAATCTGTGTTCCCAGAAGCTAATTCCTAAGGATAGAATTCCTGAGTCAGGGCACATGAGTGTGTTAGGTCTTCTGATACACATTGCCAAATTCCTTATGCAAAGGTACCAGTTTACACTTTCACCAGCCAGATGGGAAAAGGCTCTTTCCTTCTACACCCTACTTGCACCCATGCTGGATATTATCATTACAAATTTTCTTTTCTCACACACCCAATAAAAGGGCCAGAACCCAGGACACTGGCAATACCAAATGCTGGTGAGGCACTCTCATTCACTGCTGGTGGAAATGCAACATGGTGCAGCCATTTTGAAAGACAGTTTAGCAGTTTCTTACAAAACTAAACATATTCTTAGCATACTATCCGGCAGTCACACTCATTGGTAGTTATCCAAAGGAGCCAAAAGCTTACATCCCACAAAAACCAGCATGTGGAAGTTTAGAGAAGCTTTACTCATAACTGCCAAAGCTTGGGAGCAACTAAGATGTCCTTCATGATAGCCAACAAGTGGGCCTCATTCTGCTCAGAATTTTATAAATAAAACTGTACACCAATGAGAGGTCAACTCTGTAAACTTACTGAAAAAAGAAAAAGATTTGCCTATATGTCTTGAGAAGTAGATTTAACTAGCATTTCCAGTGTGGTGCTCAGGGTGTCAGTTCTCCAGGATGCTCATAAAAGGAACAAGACAAAGTAATACTGGGCTGTAAAAAAAAAAAAAAAAAAAAAAAGTAATGATGTAGGTAGGGCTTCCACACCTCAGCAGCTCCACCCAGTCCTGTGAGGACATTGTTGCCTATGAGAGTCCTAGGTGGGTTTGACCAGCTACCCACTTTTCAAGGAGGATCTCATGGGGCTTACTTTTCCATGGAAAGGACTTTGGGGAGAAGTATGTGGAGCAGTCAGTGGAAAGCGTGATGAAGCTAATCCTGGTTCAGCCTCTTGCATAGTCTTCAGCAGGCATCACCATCTTCATCCCGCACCTCCTCCTCTGGGTGAAGCGTGGATACAGATGACAGATTCCCTGCAGGCACTGGCCGTGTCCAGCTTACTTCCCCCAGGATTCCCTGGCCCAATCCCTTTGGCAGACACACGTTGAGAAGATGTCTACAGCACTATGGTAGTAGAATATCATTTCATAACTTCACGTAATAATATTTGGTTCTTTCCATTCATAGTGGTTACCCTTCAGGTGCTGTGATTTGACCTGCATTATCAACTTGATGCACTAATGATTCATGTTACAGCAGTAATGTATTCTAATTATTTTGGTCATGATTTACTATTTTCCTATTAATAATCACTCACTCAGGAGGAAAATGTTCCACGTATCTTATATATTTAATACATTCTGTGTTTTCCCCAAACATAGTTTTCAAGTTGTTCAATGTGCATAAAAATTAATGTTTACTGAAACCCCCTCATCCCCAATCTCCATTTTGTTTTTAAAATATCTCATGTAGCTCACTACATGTCAATAGACTGAAAGATATTTCTTTTTTCTGACATTGTTCTCTGTATCATCTTATCTGTTTTATGTGCAGAGAGTGGAAGTTGGAGCCAAATTCCTTCCCTTACGCTGTGTCTAAGCTACAGGAGACTTAAGGAATGTCATGATCTGGGGCTAAATGTGGTTCTACCACTGGGGGAATGGAGACTTTAAACAGAAACTAAACTTAATTATAGAGAAGTAGAAAGACATTTCTCTTGCCCCTGAATTTTATGGTCTGATACTTGTGCTTGCTGTGCTGGGGGCCACCTGGGATCTGTCAGATTCTTTGTGGGATGCATGCCTCTCCTTAGCTGATGAAAACCCTAGACTAGAATTAGGGCCGATATTCAGGCAATGTCCATGACCCCATGGCAAAGTTGTGGACATAGAAGAAAGATGAGGGGACACTCATGAGCTGCATTTCAAAATACTGCTGAAGGGGATTAAGAGGTACAAACTACTATGTATAAAATAAGTAAGCTACAAGGATATATTGTAGAGCAGAGGGAATATAGCCAATAGTTTATAATAACTATAAGTAGAGTTCAATCTATAAAAATTTTGTATCACTATGTTGTACACCTGCAACTAATGTAATATTGTATATCAACTATACCTCAATAAAAAAAATACTGCTGAATGCTTTACATTTCTAGAAGTTTTGAAGGATATCCTGCAGAGGAACGGAAAGAAGGCATGACCCCTCCTACAGTCGGCACAGGAGAGTAATCTGTGCCGCTGAGTTTTTGTTGCACAGGGATTTCCTCGAGAGAAGAGCATGACTACTGAGCCCTCCAAAGCAGAGGGGGCCTGCCATCAGCTGCCGAACCACAAAGAGTCCTAATCTTCCCTGGAAGGGGAGGCCTGGGCAACTGTAGGAGCCTAGGCTTGCGAGAGGGCGTTGGTCTGCCCAGCATGGAAGGGATGACATGGGGCTGAGGGCGCAGGGGCCCTTCTCTTTGTGCTTCTCAGAGAGAATGCAGACTTTTCCAGAAGAAAGTTACCCACAGAAATACCCGGTATGTGGTATGGAGGCCTTGGGGGACCTCCAAAGCTGCAGAGAGACCCACCAATGCTCAACGATTTAGGCTCAGCTGAGAGCCTCTCTTTTCTCAGATGACCCAGTCAAGGCCAGAGGTGGGGGAATCAGCAGGGCAGTGAGGACGCCTCGCTGGGCTTGGAAGTCCATGTTGTAACCTGGCGTCTGCCATTTCTGACTTCAAGCACAAAGAATTGGCTCATGGATGAGCACGGTGGGCCAGGGGCTCTGCAAGGGGACTGAAGCACTCCTTGCAGATGATCAAGCTCTGGGGAGAAAGATAATGAGCCCAGCCCAGGGATGGGAGAATTCGAGTGTCTAGGTTACCTACCACGGCCTGGAGCTCCTGACGGGAATGCTGCCCTCACAGCCTCGTGCTTTCCTGTCGGCGTCACCATCTCAGAGAACCCACCTCGGGCAGAGACCTGCCTCCCGCCTTCTTAGAGTGTGGGGACTTGAGTGAGACACAGAGTTAGGGGACACGAAGATTTATGGGGAAGAAGTGAGACTCTGGTCAGTTTGCACTGGACATTCAGTGGTCACTGATCTCAGGAAGTAAGATCTTGGCTTCGGACTTTAAAACGTCAGGATCAGTTCTGAGAGGTCAGATTATGGTCAGGTGTGGACGTGGCCATAGTAGAACAGAATTTACAGATTGTACGCTGGGGGAAATTAAAGGGGGTACCATTAGAAACTCTGCAGAAGAAGAGGTCGCACAAGGGTCCAGAGGGCCAAAATGAAACTTGGAGATGCATGCGTGGCTTTGCAAACAACGTTTCTTTGTTGATGCATTATTCCAAGGATTCAGTGTGAATTTTCTGTATTGGTAGTAGCCATAGGGGCTGAATATTACCTGGATTCCCAGATTAAAGATAAGGAGCATCAGCGAGGATAGACCCTGGAAGTATCCTAGTGGCTTCTTAATTCTCTTGTTGAAGTAAGATTTCTTAACGGTAGCCTACTCATCTATGTTGTTATCCCTTAAAGAATATTAGTGAGATTTAATAAAGTAGGCATTAAAAAACAATCAAGATCCATGGCATTTGAATAAAATATAATCATTTGGTTCTTAAGAGCTAGTTTCCCTTCAATAAAGGAGCTAAAAACTCCTTGCTCCCAAGAAGAAGAAGAGAAGGAGGGAAGGGGAGAGGGGTTAGATTTGATGTCAGAGTGTTTTGAGAGATAGGGCCTTCACCCTGCTTCCCTCACACCCCATCCTGGAGCGCGTCTAGGGTGTGGTTCCGCTAAGGAGAGCTGGGATTATACCCTGTTGTACCCAGCAAAATACAGGGAGCAGTCAGCATTCCCTTGCTGTCCAGGAGGGACAGGCAAATATTTGTAAAGAAAAGACTGCATTTGCGATGATGAGGACAACAGTCTGTGTGACCCAGTGGCTGGAGACACAGCAGAACTTGGGCTTCTCTCAGAGTGTTAGCATGGATAGGAAACCTTGTCCAAAAACCAGATTCCTTCCTCCCCACCCCAAACTTTGCTGTTCCATGTATCCCTGAAATGTGGACATAAATCCAGCTAAAATTGGCTGAGATCATCCTGAATTGGCCGAGATTAAGTTTCTATCATTTGTTGGAAATGAGGCTCAACAAAAAGAATTAAACTGAGTATCACATGTTTGTGTTTGAAAATTCATACGTGGAAAAGTCCAACTGAAGAGTAAATACTGTAGAGCTCTCACATCCCAGAGATTTATTGGCATATGCCATGGTTTAAGCACATTTATAGTGGATACAAGCTCTTTCCTTAAAACCTGATTAAGAATCACTTTCCTTCAAACTATGTGCTCGTTTGAGTGCTCTGGATTAGAAGGAAGGGGACGGGAATATTTAAAGAGGGTACCTGAAATGTTTGGGTGGATTTTAAGAGCATTAATGTGTGGTGTTTTGTGAGACCTGAAAGTTGCCAGAATTCTCGCAAGGAAGGGATGCCTGCCTCTTCAGTGTCATCCAAAGACAGTGCTGGTCCTGAATGTGAAGAAAGTGGACAGGTTGTCATCGAAGGCCCTGCCTTTTTCTCTTCTACTTTTCTTTCTCAGGCACTGATGAAATTGCATTGCCTTCCTCCCCCTCCAAAGCAATCCTTCCTTGTGTCCTGTGTTCAGACAGAGGCAGGTGACAATGAAAGGTGCTTGGATTTCTGGAACCTGTCATAACAGGTCTATATCTGGCTCTACTTCGTTCTTTTTTGCTCTTATTGCTGTCATTGGTTTCATTTCCTCTGGAAACAAATCTATGGAAAGATGAAAATATTTTTATGTAGTAATGTGTATTGTCCACCAGAAGATCTGATTTATTCAACTTTGGCAATAAGAAGTTCAAAACAAGTTCTATTCCTTAACTAGAGTTTAGTGTTTACTCATGTTTTTCTATGTCTGGGGCTTGGGAATATTACACAGCAACTTGGCACTTCACATTTCAAAACAGATTGGAGTATATTTTGATTCAATAACATGGAGTAGAATTTTAGGAAGAGATGTATTATAAACAGTGATACGTTCTTTTTTATCATAAAACAAACCACATTTTCAAGTTTGGAAAGTGTTTAAATGAACATGGTTATTATGAATTCCCTAACATTGCATTTTACTGAGGGTAACTTTGGAATGTTTCCATTTTCTCAAGATATCCTGTATGATCTTCACAATACAGAGCATGGAAAAGTCCAGAGTAAAGGATGTTTGCATTTCTACTAGAGATTTCACAGTGACACTATTTTTTGCAATCATGGTATATCTTATTGTTTCATTTATTATTTTCCAAAGATTTCTCTATAAAAAAACCAAAACAACTCAGGTTTAGCCATTTTGATTTGTAATCATTGGTCATTTATGCAGGAAATACAGACGTAGCCTCTGACTCATTATCAGTGCTTATGAAAAATGACAGCATTGGGCAGAGAAATGCTTTTTTTTTCAGGATGAACTGGCAAAGAGCCATCTCCTGCTTAATAATCTGTTTTCACCTCTCCTCTGTTGAATCATATTTTAGATTCAAAGGGAAGATATCAAGATATGAGAATATCATCATTCTCTCATTTTATTCAACTGGTGTGTTTGTCATCTACATGGATAATAGAATTTTTCAGAAATGTTCTCAACTTGTACCAGATGCCGATCTGCTGGCTCCACTGAACAGAAAGTGTTCCTTCCCTTCTGGCACAATTCTGTCATGAAAGAGACAGTTACAACAATTCCTTTTCAACTCTGTATCAGCTAGTGCCTTGTCATCCATTCCCTCAGAAAATGTTTCAGAGTGAAATTCCCACATCCGGAAAACCATCACACCCTTGTGAGGTCCCTATCTTTGCAATCTGGATAACCTGTGATGGGTTTTTAAAAATCCCTTAGATCTGAAAGAAGATGGATATATGTAATCAAATGGAAAATGGTTTTCACTGTGTCTTCTCAGCCAACCCTTAGTACACACTGTCAAAAAAAAAAGGTATTATCAGGCATATTGTCATGGTTACAAGAATACTAAGCTCACTGTGGGAGAAAACGCTTGGAAAAATCAAAGGTAATATATCAACAAGAATATAAAAAACATAGAGAACAAGAAAGTTATCTTTATATAAAACTTTATATATTACATAGAAATTATATACAAATATATAAAAACTTGTTTTATATTATATAAAACTTTTTTTTTAATGAGAGCCTTAGGTTAAATGAGCATTAAATTTATAAGTTTAATAAAAAATAAATACCCTTTATTCCAAATTTGTGATTTCTGTAGCTTTTTAATTTAGAATAGCTCTCTCTCTAATCTAGTTTTCTGGGAATTTATTGTGCTTTTATCTTTGGCCTCCAACTCATCCAAATGATTACTGTAATTCTATTCATATTGGCAAGCAGCTGGCCCTGACTTTGCAGATTTTATTTTGTTCTCACTTTTATTAATCTTCTCTTGGTCTCCCATGCATTTCCTCACTTCAACCACCTGAAATTAAACAGATCTCTACCCTTAAAATATAGCTTGAAAGGCATGCCAGACGCCATACTCTCTCCAAAAGCTTTTAGTTGGGTTGCTGACTTATTTAAGTAATTAATTTTGTTGTGCCGTATCTATTTCTTCCCTTGGGTTCCACTGCATTTCTCTAAATGTAAAACTAATGTACAGTTGAACTAATCTTCTAGTACCATCCTGAGGCCAAGACAGATATATCAAAAAAGATGAAGGATGTGTAGGTGAAATGAATTTACATATTTCCCTTTTGTGTATTTGACAGAATCTAAGGCGACAACTGATTTAAGAATTGAGGTAAATTTTTACAAGACATATTACTCCACAGTCACAGAAATCAGAAAACATCATATGCTCTGAAAGAATCAAATGGAGTATAATGTAGAAACTCATAGAATAAGATTTGGGGAGGATTCTGTCACTCTTGATTCTAAACCAATTTCTGATTATTAATATTAGAGGGTGTTTTTAAAGTGCTTTAACCAACAAGGTTGATGTGTTTGCCTTGATATGGAAAGTTTTACCTGATATATTTTTTAAATTGAAGTTAAAATTTATATACAATGACATGCACAGATGTTAAATGTATACTTTCCATGTATTTTGGTGAATATATACGTCCATGACCAGTAACTCAATCAAGATACAGGAAGGACATTTCCATTATCCCAGAATCTCATTCCCTGTTCCCCTCCAGTAAATTTCCACCCTCTACTGGCAACAAGTATTTTGATTTATATCATCAGAATTCATTTTTTCTGTTCTTGAAGTTCCTATAAATGAGATCATACAGAACATTTCCATTTGTGTCCAGCTTCTTAGATCAACATGTTTTTGTGATTCATCTGTGGTGTTGCATGTATCAGCAATTCATTCTTTTTTTTGCTGATCAGTGTTCCATGGTATAATTACAAACAGTTCATCTGTCCCCCTGTTGATGAAAATTTGGATTGTTCTCAGCTTGGAGCTATTATGAATAAAGATGTTGTAACAGTCTTGTACAAGTGTTTTGCAGACATTTGTTTTCATCTCTCTTGGGCAAATTTCAGATTCATGGGGTAGGTATGTGCTTAACTTTGTAAGAAACTGCTAGTTTTCCAGAGTGGTTGTACCATTTACATGCTCAACATTGTTGTATCTCTCTAATGGCTAATGATGTGGAACGCCTTTTAATGTGTTTATTGGATATCTACCTTAATTTTTCAGGCCCTTTGCTCTTTCTGTGTGTGTGTGTATGGTATTTTTATTGCTAGTGGATTAAAGGCTTTTTGCAGATATATGTGTTGTGATATATTCTCCCAGTCTGTGGCTTACTTTTTCACTTTCTTACCTTTCGATGCATAAAAGTTTTAAGTTTGATGTTCATTTTATTGTTTTTTTTTTCTTTTACAGTTGGTACTTTTTGTGTCCTATGTATGAAATCTTTGCCTACCCTAAAGTTGTGAGGGTATTCTCTTAGGTTTTCTTCCAGAAGCTTTATGATTTCAGCTCGTATGTTTTTCTCTATGGTGTGAGGTAGCATCTGTGGTTCATCATTCCCATGATCCTGTTGGTCAAGTTCTTAACCACTGTTGGTTGAAAGACTTCACTTTCCACAGTGCAGTATCCAGGTGCCTTTGTGAGTGTCTCTTTCTGGAATTTCTATTATGTTACTGTAATCTATTTTTTATCCTTATGCGAATACCACACTGCATTGATTATGGTAGCTTCATAAGTCTTGAAATCAGGTAGTTTGAGTCTTGCAAATTTATTCTTCAAATAAATACATTCTTATTTAAAAGATCAATAATTATTTTGGTATAAAGAAAGAATATGTGAGTATATTGCCTCTCCCCTGTGGGCAAAGCAAGGAAAATGGTTTCTTCTTTGGGGATCGCTATTGTTACTGGAATGGGGGAAGAGTCTGCACTTTGATTTTATGCCCTGTTGAAGATAAGCTTGATTCTTTTAAATTAACTCATGAATTCCTTGCATTTTTGAAGTGTGTTCATGGTGAAATAGAATCTTCCTTCTTTAATATCACGTTATATTTAAAATTTAAAAAGCATGTTTCTCCAAACGAATTTACCAGTTTTCCACTGGATGGTAGAGTTGATAGAAAGAGGAAGAAAACTCTTTAATTGTGATTGCCTTGGGTGGATCAATGCGTAGTGATACATCCTCTCCCCAGGAAGATATTATTGGCTTGGAAGGGGTAGTTAACGTATTCAAGGTGATACAGGGGGGATATGACTTTGTGACATTTCAAAGTTCACTTTTTCTTTGACCATATTGCTGCTTTAATTAAAAAACAAAAGACTTACCTTGTATTGGTACATGGGACTTGAGAAAGAGAATGTCATTACTACTGGAGCGTAGGTCTTTATGTGGAGGCTGAATGGAGCTGAGTGGAGGAGCTGCTAGGAGGCCCCTCAGGGAGGCCTTCGCCACTGCAGCGTGGCCCACGGAGCTGAGCTGAGCGTTGCCTGCCAGCGGGGAGGCGGTCCACATGTCTCCCAGCATAGTCCACCTCACACCTTCAGTATCTCCAGCAACAACCCCACGCATCTTTGCTCATAAACCTGCCCAAATTTATTACAGGTCAGTGGGCACACCTCTCGCTTTGTGAGGCATGAGCCCATTCTTCACATTCTGGGAAACGACCTGAACTTGGCTTCCGAAGCCTCACTTGAGGAATTTTCAGGGTGTGCTCATACAGGCATCATGAGCAGTCAAATTGTGGGATAACCTAAGGCCACAGACTGGGGTAGATATTCCTGGATGAAAAAAAAAATGAGATCTTGACTGAAAGCCCAGGGAAATACCACATATATCAAGGAACTGATTTTCCAAAAAGTTATGGACAGAGCAAGCCTGCTTTCTTATCCCAGAAACTCACATCTCCCTTGACTCACAACATATGGCAGCCATGTAGGAACTTCCTCATGTCTCCATGTCCATGACCAACTCATCTCCTGTTAAGAAGGACAGATGTCCTGTTTCCGTAGGGGGCCAGACCTCCTGCCAATGGACGAGATCTCAACTTCTTGCTGACTCAAGCGCTTGGTTTCTACAGAGGCTCCGTCCCTCTCCCTCACCTCAATTTCCTCCTCCCTGCACATGAGTCTTTCTCGAATGTTTGCAGGCCCTCCCTAGCTTGTCTCTTCCTAAGCAACATCCTCCCTGGACTAGCCCCACTCCTCTGCTGCCCTTCCAGGTGGAGCTCTTGAAAGAGCTTATGGGCTGGGTCCCCACTGCCCCCCTTTCTCTCCTGGCCCTACTGCTCCAGCCTTCTCTCGCTTCCCACTGCACGTTCTCTTGCCTACAATGCCAATGGCTTCCAGTTCCACCTGTGTGCCTAGACAGCCGCATTCATACCTCTCTCCAGAGAATTAGTCTCAGTTCTCACCTGAGATGGAAAACTTATTGTATTCTCTTACATTTACAGACCTGCACTTGGATATACCCACATTATCTACTGTTATACTGTGTTTAAAATAAAGCCCAACATGTTTTCATTAAAATGAAAATAAATATGAATGTTCTTTTTATAAAAAGATAACTTTTCGTCTAAGCGTGTGGGATTGTCTTGAACACATAGTAGCAATTTAGGGAAAATGACTTCAGATATCAAAAGCCCCATGTCTTTTCCCATTGTTCCCAAATTCAAATCCAGTGGCCGTCTTGAATGTGAAGTGTTTGGGATAGCCACACAGGTCCAGCCTTATTCATGCAAGGTCCCCTGAAGGGAGGTCTTATCTGGTCAGCCCCTCCAGGCACCTCACCTTGGCTGCAGTTGTTTATTGGGTTTTTAACTGGATGTTAGTCATGTCTTTAAAAATACATGAAGCTACTTTTGCTGTTAACTAATGGTTTTATGAGGACCACAGAAAGGATTTGTTGGGATTTACGAATCCCAAATTATGTGATAGACTGTAAATTGTCTGTGCTTATGTATTTATATATATTTAACAGGTAAACACTGTGCCGTATAGTAAGTACACATGTTTTTCACGAGGGCTCTGGTCACCACCATGCTCACATGGGGCTATGGGAAATGCATGCATCTTATCCTGTTAGTTCCTCTTCTTTCATCACACTCTCTGTGTCCTCTTCTGGTCCTGTTTTGTGCCACTTCACGAAATTATCCCTCTTTGTTTTGCGGCCTTTAGGGTAACTACAGAGACTTCTCTACAATTGAGTCTTCGTGGGTCTTTATGTTTCAGACTTGAAGCCAGAGGTTAGAAGCAGGGGGTGGGGGTGGGGGTGGGGTCTCAGACTAAATATGCCTGAACACGTATATATATTTTTGGGTCCCACACCATATTTTTAAAATGTGAATTATTTGTTAACAGTTGAGAAGCAGGGTATTTCACCTAAGATGAAAATTTCCAGTTTCTTTTGAAAAACCAGGGAATTTCAGCCAGTGTTTCCTTCCCCAGAGCAATAATCAGCAGGTGCTGAACAGCTGTTGTGCTCTTTCTGGTCGGCGGGGGTCTGAGGCTTGCCCCCTGTGTTTGCTCGGAGACCCTCAGCTATGCTTCTATTTTTCTTTTTCCTCCTAACCCCTCTTGGCACTTGAATTGGTGAATTCTGGCTCCCGCTAGTGAGCTGTTGCTCAGCCTCGCCTGCTGGCACGTAGCCGACAATGAATGACGGACAGGTGTGTCCTGTCCCTCCAGGTCTGTTCCTACGTGTCCTGTAAAATGCTTGAACTTAGAGAGGGTCACCTCCTCTGTTCTGTGTGCCACAAAATGCTGCTTCTCTTGGCACCGTGAGCGGAGCATGGTTTCAGGTTTTCTGAGAAGGGGAAGTTTGTGTAGCCTGCCTTAGCTTTGGGCAGGAAGGGAGCACCATTCAGGTCGAGTGCTCCCCAGAATGTCTTCCCTCCTGGCAGGAGCTACTCCTGTGCTGCACTCTCAAGTGTCCCCCTGGCACAGCTGCGGGGGTTTCAGGGCCTCCCTATGTCATGCTCTATGTGTCTGTGAGTGAGAAGCAAGTGGTATTCTTACCCCAAAATGAAATTACCTGGTAGTTTCTCTCTCTCCTCCACTCTCTTATCAAATTTGACCCCATGGGAGGTAAAGAAATGTGATTTGTTTTTATTCCAGTTATGTTTTTAGTCATTATGGCTTCCTGCTAGTCACTTCTATACTAATACTATTTTAGTCTGGATTGTAAAAATAATGTGACTACTCCCGTTGATGAAAAACAACATTTCAATTTTTTCTTTCTATGAAAGGTTTGAATTCATTTTGAATTTGTCAGACATGCAAACATTTTGAAGATAATAAAATAATAACTCTCCCCCCTCGCCTTGTGTACTTACAGGGCATGTGCACTGTTGTTTTGAGTGTCTTTGAGCTGCAGAATTAAGGATTTTACATTTCTGGCACTCTAATAATATTATTTTCTAGGAAAAACACAAGCATTTTTGGCTTCTAAATATGCCCATTTAATTATGCATGGCCTGGAAGCCAGTTTTTATTAGGCTAAGCTCTGATGGCTGATCAAAGTTCACAGCCACCACTCTTTAGGGTTTTCTTAAGTGCTGGCTGATGTGAGAGTGGAATGCTTAAATTCCCTAGTAGGAAAGAATTAGAGGCTATTTTAATATCATCAGTAAACACGCCTGTGAATATTTAGCCTTCAGACAGCAGAAGCTCTGTGAGAAAAACATGACCACGCTTGGAAGTAAATCCTGTTACTGTAATGGTGTCAATCTGTCTTTTCATTAATAACTCAGTCAAGAGCATGTTTCCTTTGTAAACATTCCAGATGGATTTCACAGAAGAATACCAGGTTGATTCAACAGCAGTGTTGTAAGAAGACCAAATAGCACACACTAATTCCCCTTCTCTCATCCAAGAGGCGACCAGCCCTGGGACTGGCCATTCTCCTCTGCTCTCCAAGTGAATCTCTGCACTGTGCGGATCTTCTCAGCCAAGGGCGTGTAACAGGACTAAAAAAAACACAAAAACAAAATCTATTCGGCACTAAGTGTGTTTTCATCCCATCCCTCCCCTACTCCTTGGTTTGTAATTACTCAATAAATTCCAGTGATATGTAGTTTCACAACAAAACAAAAGAGCTTCTTCTCCTTCTGGAGACAGTTCAGCCAGCCTGCGGGTGTGACCCTGGACCTCAGGATGGAGGATGCCGGCCCCTGGGCGGAAGCTTGCAGGATTTATAGAGATTTGTACATCTCAGGTTTCATGCAGCTGTTATACTTCTTGGACACAGACTGCAATTCCAGGGCTAGAAGGGGTCTTTACTATTATCTTATCTGAATATTTTGAATTTTCTTCGTTTTGTTTTCCATCCAGAAAAACTGACTTTGTGTGCATGCCTCACCTTGTCCCATTATGCGTTCCCTTCCACTGTGACCACAAGGGCCAGGCCTGTTCTAGAGATGTTAACAATAATGTGTCCTTCCTGGGTGTATCTTTCAAGATGGACTAGCTAATGCAAAAACGGCAGGTCAGTTCTGAGACCCAGTGGTTCTCTTTCTTGCCCAGAGGGCATCCGATCCGGCCCTGGGTGAATGCCCAGGCTTGGACCTCGAGATGCCATTCCAGCTGCTTGGAGGCCTCCTTGGTTGGTGCTGCGGGAGAGAGGAGGTGGAAAACAGCCCAGGGCTTTTCCCTCCTTCAGCCGAGGAGGGCCGCGCAGCTCTACCCACATTTCGTTGTCAGGGCTGGTCACAGGACCTCCTGCCTGCACAGGGCCGAGAACTCTATTTTGTGTGCACCCAGGAAGAAAGGCTGTGGATTGAGGTCTGGTGAGCACATGGTACTGCCTGTATGGGGACTCTGCGGTAGCACGTGCCAGAGTGAGCATCAGGGCCGCGCTGGGTGCTGCCGGGATGGGCTGGCCGTGTGTGCGCTCACTTTGGCACTGAGCAGAGCAGCTCAGAGTGAGTGACTGCTGCTCTAGACGAGCCCGGCCAGCGGTGAATGCTTTTGGTTTGCTAACATTACACGTAAATTAGTGGATACAACCACTTAATAAGAACTGGGGATTTAAACACTCTTTTAAAGAACCAATTTGGTTATCAGTTATGTAATATGTAACCTTGAACAGACCTTATTTGAAGGTTAAAGTTGAAAGTGGAGGTAGAAAAACATCACATATATTTGGTCAGGTTACTGGTAACTCTCCCCAGCTTAGATAGGCATGTGGGTTGGTCTACAAGCAACCAGTGGTGTGACCTTCCCCAGGCCATTAACCTTTCCTTTTTGCTTTTCTTATTTGTTTTCTGACCATAAAAATTTGTGATAATTTGAAATTATTGACAATTATTAGGAGAATAAAAAGGGTAAAATACTCTTAATATTTGGTTTGTTTCTCTCTATTCATGTATGTTTGTGGGCCTATGTATACATGCATATGTGTATATTTAAACAAAATCGGGGCCGACTTATGTTGTTATCTTGTCTCATATGTTTTACTTAACATAAAAATGTGAGAATTATATTTCCATTCCGTTGACTATTCCTTGAAAACGTGATATTACAGTTTAATATTAGGATTGAATCCCAAACAGTTAACACCCTATGTTATTGATTCTTTCAGTGAGGTAAGGAGTAAGATTATATAAGGAAGGAAATGGAATATGAATTTCAACCATATTTGTTAATTTCATTTTACTACAACCATATTTGTTAGTTTCATTTTACTAGTGGAACAAAATACTGTTTTGCAAAAATGTCAGTACAAGTCACATTTAACGAAATTCGCACTAAAGTTGACATAACTTGGTTGAAATTTTAATAGCTGTAGACAGTTATTCCACAAAGTATCTTCGAAACCTCTTTGAAAGGCCAATTTTTACTTTTTTTTTAAACTGAAACATTCCTTTTGGGGGAAAAATTGAAAACATTATCAATCTGGATATATTAAAATCTGGGCTTGACATTAGTTTTCCTCAGAGCAAATCAGACAGATTCCTGTTGCAAGGCCTGTTCTTGAGCTATGACCCCAGCCTCTGAGGAGCCTTGTTTACTGACAGCACATGGGACTTTCTCCCAAGCCTGAGCTCTGCCCCCTTCCTGTCCTGCTGGGAACCTGGGGTCTTCCCTTCCACCCCATGTTGCTGGGGACCTCATAGACCCACCCTCTTCCCCCACGCCCGTGTGCTGGAGCAACACTAAGTTTCTATCTGGGAAAACTTCATTTCGCTCTGTAAGCTCTGGGAGCCTGCTCCCCAGCACACACACAGGCATACACACACACACAGAGACACAGGCTCACTTGCACACACAAACAGGTGCACACAGGTACATGCACAGACAGATAGGCACACACACATGCAGACACATGCAGGCACACATATGCACATATACATCCTGAGGCACACACATGCACAAACACAGGCAGAGGAACATGTGCACACACATGCAGACACATAGACACACATGCAGAGGCACACACACTTCGGCACACGCAGCTAATACTACTCAGGGCACTTCTCCCACATCCAAGGGAACTATATTATGGGCTCCCTGAGTTGAAATTCAAAATTAGTATCAGTACAGAAATAATGTAACGAATGATCAGTTCTGTTGCTTTGAGAACTTAGAGTACCTTAGTGAGCAGGTTGTCATTCACATGACTTCCCTCCACATCAGAATCCAAGGTGACAAGGCTGAGGGCTTGGCAGCATGGTAGCCATTGATCTTGTTCTTCGTAGAACAGGTCTCAGTATAGAGAGCCCCTCACGTACTGGGGGTATGAGATTCCTATTCCTATTTCTTTTTTAAAGGCTCCTGCTTCAGGATATGTTAGAATTCTCAAGCCTCTATTAAGGGATGGATGAGAAGTAAGTGGGGCTTTAGCTCACATCCTATTCAAATTGCCACTGCCGTTGTCCGCCTCAGTGGAGATTCTCGATTTCCAAATGGGTGACTCAGCCAGGTCGCTTGGCCTCTCTGGCCCTTGTTTTCTCAACCTGAAATGGGAATGATATGAAAACACACTTGACAGGATTGGAATGGTGAAAGCACACAGTCTATCTGAAAGGGCTTAGGAAGTTGAAATGCCCACAAGGGAAAGAGACGGCTCTGAAGGTGTCTCTCTGCCTCAGTGTGGCTGTGCACATCCGCCGTGTTTTCCTATAAAACATCATCTTGTAAAGAGCTGTGGAGGAAGCAGTCTGTGCTGAGTATCATCTATGATTGATTCAGAGGCCATAAAAACACCATATTGGATTTTAATGCCCTTCCCACGCCCTCGTCCTTAGTTGGACTTCCTGTGTCTCCAGGAAGATGCCTGGCCGACCTCAGAGAGTCCATAAGCATTTTCAGAGGCTATTAGTGCTGACCTTCCGAGGTGGTTGCTGTCATTTGATGAGAAGGTGGGCATGCCTGGATGCCTGAGTTGCTGAGACCAAGGCTGCCAGCTGTGCAGTAACTGCTTCTTCGGTCCTGGCTCCCCCGTCAGGACACCGCACCCATCACAAGAGCTTGGCGGATGATTTAGAAGGTCCCTAAGACGCCCTAAAATGGGGTCCACCACTACATCCAAATCTCTGTGCTTTGCTAAGGCTTCCAGGGGGAGGGCAGGCAACTGCAAATAGCAGTGAGGGCTTCTCCCACGGATGGCACCATGTTGTGGTCCTGATAAATTTCCCCGCCATCCCTCAGATCCCGTCACCCCAGAACTCTGGAGACTGGAAGAGAAGCAGGTTCCCCTGAAGGTTTGAATGCTCGTGCTGTGGTTTCTGCTTTAAGACAACTAAAATGGAAATGAGGAGGCAATTGGCACAATTTTGAATAATAATAATAATAGCCAGAATTTATTGATTGCCTCTCATGTGCCAAGCCATGCCTGTACTAAGTTCTTTGCAGACAAGATGATTCATTGTTACCGAAGCCCTATAAGTTTTTTTTTTAATCTGCATTTTACAGATGAGAAAGCTGAGACTGAAGTTTAGATAAATAAAGCAACTTGCTAAAAGTTGTATTTATAAATACAGATTCATTTGACTAAGATGCTTAGGTGATTGTATTTTTATGACAAATGGTAAATTATTTGAATAGAACAGACTAATTTGAATTATTTACCTGTTAATTTGTTCCTTTTGTTTATTGTCTTCACGGAGATCTGAATTCCTTCTGTAGAGGTGCTGATGGGGGCAGTCAGCAATCTTAGACCTTTCTCCCATCCTGTAGAAAAGCAGCTTAGGGCGGCCGGGGGTGGCAGTGAGGGGGTGAGGCAGGTGTCTCTTTGTACTTGGGGACAGCCTGCCTCCCAGAGTTACACCCACTCACAGGATTCCAGAAGCCAAAGGAACAGAAGTCGGAAGGAGGAATATGGGGCATGGAAATGCCAGACCTCGCTCCCTCCTTCTCTCTGGCTTCCCTCTCTCTCTCATTTTTCTCCTACCTCCCTACAGAGACAGCTATTACTGAAATTAGTGAAAACTGGTGGACTGTTTCTGTATGGCAATAAGGCAATGAGTGTTAAAATACAAGTTAATACCCTCTGAGTCAGAATTTCTACTTCATTCTACTTCAGAAAGCAGAGCAGGCAAAGAAATATATTCAAAGATGTTCATTCATCATGGCATGGCTTATAAAAACACAATATAAAAATATGAAAAGTGGCTTAAGACAACACAAATCTATCATCTTTACAGTACTATGGGTTCAAAGTTTGTCAAAACTCTCACTGGGTTAAAATCAAGGTGGCTCCTTTCTGGAGGCTCTGGGGAAGCATATGTATCTTTGCCTTTTGTGTTTCCTCAAGGTCACTGCATTCCTTGGCTTGTAGCCCCTTCCTCTGTCTTCAGAACCAGCGACATCAGGGCTTCCCTGGTGGCGCAATGGTTGAGAATCCGCCTGCCAGTGCAGGGGACACAGGTTCAATCCCTGGTCCAGGAAGATCCCACATGCCGCAGAGCAACTAAGCCTGTGCGCCACAACTACTGAGCCTGCATGCCACAACTACTGAAGCCCACGTGCCTAGAGCCCATGCTCCTCAACAAGAGAAGCCACCGCAATGAGAAGCCTGCACACCGCAACAAAGAGTAGTCCCCGCTCACCGCAACTAGAGAACGCCCGCACACAGCAGCGAAGACCCAACACAGCCAAAAATAAATAAATTAAATAAATAAATTAAAAAAAAAAAAAACAAACCAAAACCAGTGACATCACCGCTCTCTGACTCTTCATCCATCTTCATTCACTTTTATCTGGACACAGTTGGGAAAAGGTCTCTTACTTTTAGGACTCATGTGATTATCTTGGGCTGACTCAGGTAATCAGGATAATCTCCCATTTCACTATTCACATCTGCAAGTTCCAGGGGTCAGGAAGTATTTTGGGGGGACCCTCATTTTGCTTACCAGACAGACATGGTCTTTTATTGATCATGCTGTTGATAGTTGGAATTAATTCTACCGTATGCTTTTGTAATTCCCATGCTTTTCTTTTGCTTTTTAAAAACAATTGGTCTCATTTCTTAATTGGTATTGAATTGATTGAATTAATTCTCCTTTCTCTTTCTACCAGTTATGTTAATATAGTGGTTGCACTTCAGCTTTTACCATGTTTCCCTTTAATTTTTTTTGTAGAAATGTCTAAAGTTAATTTCTCCTTCAACAAGACCATCATGTGCTTTAATTTTCCTTCAGATATCACTCTTCCCATCTCCGTGTTATTATTGTTTCAGATTTAATTAGAACTCGTTTTTCTAACACAAGTCGTCACCATCATTATCACTATCATCATCATCATCATAATCTTCATTTATTTCTTAATGATAATACAAATTTAACTATGCTTACTCATGATTTTACCACTCACTCGTGGCTCTTCCATCCTATTTTTTCTTTGAGTTGTTTTTTTCCTTATTGAAGGATATGCTTTATTATCTTTGTACCATAAGGAACTGTAGGTAGTAAACTATCTTATCCTTGAATGTCTGAGAATATTTTTATTTCTCTAAAGAATTCCAGATGTGCAGTTACTTTCCCTTAACACTTGAAGATATCTGTTCCCCCTTGGTTTCTGTATCCTTTGCTACTGATGAGAAATCAAGTGTCACATATTGCAATACTTTATTTATTTTGGTAGATAATCTTTCCTTTTCCCATAATATATTCTAAAATATAATCTCTCAATCTTTTGTACATTGTAGGTTCACGGTGATGAATGCAGGTGTGGATTTTATGCTTTTATAAGTGCTGAGCACTTGATGTGATGTTTCTGTTAGACTGCTCATGAGTTTCTTCAGTCCTGAAAAATTTTGAGTTATTATCAATTTAAGTATTTCCCCCTCCTGTAATTGCTCAGTTTCTTCAATTAAAAGTTTCTCAATCTATCTTTAACATCCTTTAACAATTCTTCGTATTTTCCATTTATTCATCTCTCTGACCTATGTTCTGGGTTATCTCTTCAGTTGTGTCCAGCTGGCTGTTCTTCACATCTGTTGAATTATAAAAAAATTATTATATCATTAATTCCCAGAATTTGCACTTGATTTTTTTCCATTGTTACTTCCCCTTGCTATTGTTTTATGAATGTCCATTATCACATGAATATTTTATACATACTTGTTTGAATATCTTTTTCAGATTTCTCAATTGACTTTTTTCTTCAGCTTTAATGCTTCTATTTATCTCTTGGTTCCTGACCATGGTTGTGGAATTCTTCATCTGCTTTGCCATCTTGGTTGAGTACTATTTTGTGTGAATATATTCTCCCACACTAGTGAGCCTCCTGCCCCGACAGGCATGATGTTTTCTCAGCCCACTGGGAATATGGCCCTGAGTCAATCTTGCTAGCAGCTCAGGGCTTTCAGCCTGCTTGGATGCAGCATTTCTAAATCCTAGGTCCATCCCTAAGTGCCTCTGCTTCCTCCTTCCTCCAGAGGCACATGGTTTTGGCCACAGTCTCAGATGGCTGGGCAGAGATATTTCAGCTTCTGTCATGGGCAAGGATTAAGGTCTTAACCAACAGCTATCCTCCAGAAGTTTAATTCCAACTCTTTGCCAGACCTGGGCATTCTGTAAAGGAATTGAAACTCTAGCCCTGAATGTTCAAATATGGTTCCAGTTTATGATGAGCCATGAGCCATGCAACATGTCACTCTGTTTCTATCCACAGAAATAGTCCTCTTGTTTTTGAGTGCAGGTGTGTCTTTGTAAGAATTATCTATCATTGTTGTGTATATATTCTCTATACATATTGTATATATTTTATAATTATAAAACATATATAAAGATGATAAGGTATATTAAATGACTACTAAGTGAAAACCAAAACAGTAAAATCAATATATTATAATAGTAATAAAAGCTAACATTTATTAAACAATTACTGTGTTGTCATCCTCTAAGCACTTCATATGAATTGATTCATACAATTCTCTAGATGATGACATGGATTGTGTACTAATATTATCCCCATTTTACAAATGAGAAAATGAAGGTTCAGAGTAGAAGTAGCCTGCTCAGGGATGCACAGTGAGAAAGTAGCAGAGTTTGTCTTCTTTCCAATAT
Source organism: Balaenoptera ricei (assembly GCF_028023285.1). Lineage (NCBI taxonomy): Eukaryota > Metazoa > Chordata > Mammalia > Artiodactyla > Balaenopteridae > Balaenoptera > Balaenoptera ricei. The sequence goes on from NC_082640.1 coordinate 27,461,971, forward strand.
TATACTGTTTCTTACTGCTCATGAATGCATGGAGGGTGGACACCAGTCTGTGAAAAGAGATTCATTCTGGGTGGTGGGAATATATGGTTGCTTTATTTTATTTTAGTTCCTCTGAATTTTAAAAGACTTTTGCAGGGAACCTATAACACTTTTGTAATGAGAAAAAATAGTAACTAAAGTTATTCTTAATATGCTTTTTAAATGCAAATGATGCCTTCTTCCTTCAGCAACACTTTCATTGTTTGACAACAGTAGCTGAAGATGAAGCAGCCAAGGACCAAATTACCTGCAAGATGAGTGGGAAGACTTACAGTGGGGTGGGGGGTGGGGGGGGGGAGATGGGCAGTGCTCAAAGATGCAAAGGAAGGTACAGGGGTGGAGACCATTTGATCTCTTTCACTGTAAGTCTAAGAGTCCTAACTGCAGGCACAGTATCGTCCCTGAGCCCCTCTGGCTTACATGCTTGATTTGGTGCACCTTCTCCCATTTATGGTTAACTAACCGCCTTTCTGTGTATTTTAGCTCCAGTGTTCAGTTTCTATGGCAATGGATACTATTTGAAATGTAGAAAAAGGCCACTCTGTATCCCTGATAAATGCAACATTTCTCATTCTTGTGCTCTGTACACTCATTAAAAGACCATAGTCTCATGTCTACCTGGTGACACAAAGGAGACGAGGAAGGAGTTGTGTATCCACAGAATGAATATGTGGTGTAAAAAGCCAAAGGAGTACATAATTGTTCAGAGTAGATGCTGGGGGAATGGTGAGTCCTTGGAAAGAAGGTAGGATGTCAAAGATGACAGATCTTCGAAAGAGCCTGGATCCGGGTGGCCAGTGCTGGGTTGGAAAAGGACCATTCAAACTGCATTTGCAAATCCACCCTGCTGCTGGTGCTCTTCCAGGGAAGAGGAGACAAGGGACCCAGGAGCCAGGCGATGGGACCTGGGTCCCATGGAGGAGTGTCCGTGTGACCTGTGGGATGACCATGTTCCTGCTGGCCTCCTCGGATGCGTGGTACACCTCACAGTCCGTCTGTGGTTTATTACAGGATTTAAGGAGCCAGGGCGGTCAGAGGAAAGGCTATGCAAGTACTTGCAAAAAGAGCAGTAAACAGTGATATTTGTCTGTGATCCTTCTGGAACTTCCAGAGCTGAGCTATCTCTGCTCATTTGTACCTGGAGAGCCCTGGAGAGGATGCACAAACTTCTAGAGACTTGGCCATGAGTTGGCGATAAAACGCTGAATAAATCTCATACCAGATTCATGGTGGTCACTATAATTGTGATACAGAGGGTGTGTTACTTATGAGGCATGTTTTATATGCATGAAACTACGTAGCCTATGGATTTAGAATGAAAGGTCACAAATTATGTTTAAATAGTCTCACTCTGAGTTTTGTTTCATCAACCAGCAATCCCTCACTCCCCTCCATGTTTGTTCCCTTTCCGCCGGCCCCCTACAAGACTTTTTAACAAAAATTTTGCCCTAGAAGTTAAACCTTCTGTTCTTCCAAAATAGGCAATGACTTGCATTGTTATCAGAAATAACAGCAACTCCAAAATAATCATGTGTATTCCTTTCCTCTTTTAAGTCTTACTCATCAGAGAGAAAATAAGCATGTATTTCCCAAGACTTGACAAAGAAAAGCAGAATTTGCTCTTTTTTTCTGAGAAATTTTTTTTAAAAAACTGTGCTTTCCTTAATCAAAACGTGGGATTTCAATGTCATGATCTTGATTTATATCACACTGACACAAGTGTGTGAATTTCATGGCAGGAATCTGTGGATTGCATGGAGAGCTGGGCCAAAAAGAAGCAGCAGCATTTCTGCTCAAGAGCAGCAGCTTTAGTAATTCTTGATGACAACTACCTGTCGAGGGGAAAAGGAGGAATAAAACAATAAGCTTAGCGACGTCACAGATTACTACATCACAACATTAGCACCTCTAAGCGTGTGATGAATTGTAATTATGCCTGAAATCTGAGCTGCCTGCAAGACACACAAATAAAATATTTCAATTCATCATCTTTTAAAAGTTCTTATTACTGTTTTCCAAAGGAGCTTTGCAACCTGTCAGGTTTACCTAATTCAACTCAGAAGTTGGTTTTTATGCTGCTATAAATGGTTTTTACAGTTGTCATAATCTCAGAGACATAATATGCTGGATACTATAACTGCAGGGGTCCTAATTAAAGTGTTCCATGACTGATTTTAAATCAGTGTCAGTTTCTATCTCATTACTTTTTCTTTGATTATTTTTCTCTAAGCAAAAAGGAGTACATGTGACAATTCAATCATGTATATCTTCAAATATCAAAATAAAAATACGGCTTAGTTGGATTTGACATACAGTGAGTGCACAAATGATTTTAGAGGCAATTAAAAGGAATTTCAACATTACTTACAAAAATGATTTGAACAGAAAATGTAAAGTGAGTTGTATGGAGGCATTTGAGTCACTATTTTTGTATCTATAATTTTTTGGCATCAACGTTGGAACTTTGCTAGATCATCATTTGCAATGATAATTGGTGAGCTTATCTTGGACTCTACAGAAGGCATTTTGTAGCATAAAGTATGATATGGACTTTATTTTTTTTAAAAGGAGTTTATAGTGAGACCTGTTCAGAGTCAGAATCCGAGGATGTCAAGCATTATGAATGTCTCCAGAAATCGTGTGTTCTTTCTCCCTTCAGAGTTTCCTAGTTGGTGGTCAAACAGCCAGAGCATAAATATTTGCAGTGATTTGGATTCTTGAAGGGCTCAGTTCTTTAAAAAGTGTTCTTATTCATATTAATTCAAGCAAGTTGGGTTTTGTCTGGTGTCTGCGCACTGGCCCACAGTAGGCTATTGCGAGCAGCACACAAGCAGCCTAACTCCTTACATCTGTTAGCCCGTCACTTGGGGACGATACTCCCACCGTGTTCTGGACCCCAACGTTAGCATAAGTTTGGAAACTAAGTCAAGCACAGGTGTGCAGGCGCTCCTCAAGCTCTGGTTGTAAATCTGCTTTTCACCGTCCAGGAGGGCGGCAGACCTCACTGGGCACGGTGTGTCTGTCGTGCTGCTGCCCGGCCAGCACTGCAGGCAGCGCTTCATCCCCTGCGGGCTTCACCAGCCCCTGCCCGTGCTCACTTTGTCTCTGCTTCCTGCCAGCCAAGGCTGCTGCTTCTCTGCAGTCACTGCTCTGGGTGAATCCTTCTGCCTCGGAGACGTTGTGCAGGGTTGAGTGAATGATCTTTAGCCCGGAGACCCTAAAAGGAAAGAAAAATACATTCACACATGTTACTGAATTCAAATAAAGATGAGTGCAACATTCTTTTTTTTTTTTTTTTTAAATTTTATTTATTTATTTATTTAGTTTTGGCCGTGTTGGGTCTTCGTTTCTGTGCGAGGGCTTTCTCTAGTTGCGGCAGGCAGGGGCCACTCCTCATCGCGGTGCGCGGGCCTCTCACTGTCGCGGCCTCTCTTGTTGCGGAGCACAGGCTCTAGAGCGCAGGCTCAGTAATTGTGGCTCACGGGCCCAGTTGCTCCGCGGCATGTGGGATCTTCCCAGACCAGGGCTCGAACCCGTGTCCCCTGCATTAACAGGCAGATTCTCAACCACTGCGCCACCAGGGAAGCCCCGAGTGCAACATTCTTTACTTTATTTTTCCCTCCAGGATGATAAACATCTCACCTCATATTCAATCATGTGACTTCATCTTATATCTTTTGTTTGAAAGAATTTGAAAGACAAATGTGGTGAGTGGCTATGAGTATTCATTTCATAAAATGAGTATATGCAGTATGGCTGGACCGTATGGAGCAAAAGTCACCACTCGTCTGGGAATCAGGAAAATTAGGCTCCAGTCCTAACCTTGCTATTAACTTTTTGAATGACCCTGGGTAGGTCACAGAATTTTCACGTCTGAATTATCTTGTTGATAAAATGACAAGGATGGCATTAAAAGGTGGTTATTTTTCAACTTCAACATTCTTTGATTCTACTCTGTTCCTCAGTTTATTGTGTGTGGAGCATCCTACTAGATGCTATGAAGGTATAAAAACAGAAGAGAAGGCTGAAACTCTGTTCAGCTCACAGTGTAATTGGAGGACGGAAACATGTACACATCAGAAATACAGTAGAGCGAGAGAAGAGTTTAGAGTTAGAGGCTGGCAGCCATGCATTGGCTGCAGAGAAGGGACCCCGATGGAGCAGGCTGAGGTGGGCAGGAGGACAGAAAATGACACGGGGTGAAAAATGATGGCATTTAGCCCGAGACACATGATGTGCTCAGTCGAAGCCCCATAATCCCTTTACCAGCATCACATTAACCTCAGTATGGAGCACCAACCTCCCTATAAATCACCGGTATTTGGATACTGATCCAAATGGATATAGCATGGAGCTATTAATAGAAACCTCTGAACAGATGTGGCGGGCAGACCTCTGAGCAGAACGGCGGCATGACCACGCCAGGCTGGCGCCGCAGGGAACGGCCTTTCCTTGCTCTCGATCATTCGCGGTCCTCCGCATGTCAGGAGGAGACCTTCACACCTGTGACCTGGTGCTGCCAGAGGCCCAGGGGGCCTCAGTGTAAAATATTTCTGCTGTCCCTGTTTTAAACGTGTGCCCCCATTTTGTGCTGCTTCTTTGGAGTGTCTCAGTGTTTAGATAAACAATTTAAAGGCCATTTATAATGTGCTGAGGGAATTCTGTAATTCTGTAAGGAGTCCAGCTGATGTCCTTAAGCTGGACTTTGAATGCTGGGGTTGTCTAGCCTGTGCCGCTGGGTTTCTTTACTGGTCAGACAGTTGTCACTTTGCAGACCTGCACTGGCCATCTGCCCTGCTGGCACATGGCTGGAAAGACCCTGAAAATTAGTGCATGTGGCTTTGCATCATTTTATGTCCCCCTCATGTTCCTGCTCATCTTTGGCCTCCCCCTAAGATGTCTGTTCTCCTCCATGGTTGCTCTTTGTCACTGAGTTTCCTGTGATCTGGCCCAATCTGATGAGGTTATCTTGAAGTTCCTTCTGAAGAGGCCATTCTTCTGGAAAATTTTAGGCACATTTTCCCCCTGCCATACTTTTTCCTGTCTCATTCTGAATATAGCTTTTTATGAGAGATGGATCAACTACAGTCTCCCTATCTCATTTCAATTTATTTTCTTTCTTCAAATGGTAATTGAATGCTTGGTATACATAAAGGACTCTACTACAACTAGAAAGCACACAAAAACATTTCAAACACCAGACTCTATCCTCAAGAAACAGAAGATCTCATATGATAGATAATGTAAATAAGTACAGCTTGATAAATGGTGGGTGATAAATGTGTTCTGAAGATTCCCTTGGAAGACCATCAGTCTTCCCTAACTATTGTTAAGTCTTCTGTATTTTGAGCATTTTGTGTAGACTCAACTTCTAGCTGATTTGTATTTTCTTGATCAAACCCACTTTTAACTGAGAAAGTGTTTTTCATTATTGGAGAACTTAAGATCATGTCATTGAAGTGATGAAGGCAATTTAGAAAGGGACACTTCAAAATTATTTTTACTAATGATGGTCTTCAGAATAAGTTTATAACCTTCTGAGTGGATTTTGAAGAAAATAATACCAATCTGTATGTATACATCTTTGTAAGTTGAAAGAATAATTTATCTTATTTGAACATTATTATGTAGAAGAAAAGAAAGGAAGAGAGGAATAAGGGGGGGAGAGAGAGAGAGAGAGAGAGAAACACAGAGAATTACATGTCAAAATTAGGAAGCTGAAATATGATGCTTTAGACAAAAATACTACATCCATTATTTACCTTGGAAATGTCTTTTAAATCTGATAATGCAGCATTTTTATTCTAGAAAGTGGGAGTTATTTTTTTACTGTCAGGAAAAGTATTTGTTGGACTTTCACAGAGTTGCTTATTGTTGAATCAGCCAGATTCAGACTTAAGACTGATACCCAAAGGACAATATCAGCTCATCTGAGACACCGCCAGGAACTGCCCAGGGCTCATGGTGGGAGCAGATCTCTGCATTGGAAGAGCTTTTATAGATTTAGAGAAATTTTGAGGGGTACAGGTTAAACGGGGGACTTTATCTTCTCACTGGGGTGCCCTGCCCACAGATACCTGCACCAGAATGTTGTGTTCTTACAGGGGGAGAAGCTGAATGTCTGCTTGTAAGCAGGTCCTTCCAACGGGAGTCAGACCTGCTCCACCAGGAGAATGAGGAAATCGCAGATTTAGTGCCACATCTCTGCACTGTGGAAACACAGTTGACTGAAGGAGATGTTGAGACTGACTTTGAGCCCAGCATTGCCCTGGTTGCAATGGAGATGGAAGGGAACGGGAGATGGAGATTTGAGATATCAGTACCTTTCGAACTAATTGGAAAAAATACGACATACGTGAACTAAATAGTAATGCAAAACAGTTGGTGAAGAAGTGCTGATGTGCGTAGTAGAGAAAATAACAAGTGAACTCTGGTGGATATCCATGCCCAAACTGTGATGAAAGCCAGATTAAAGAAGAGAGATTGGATATGGATGCCTGCTGGGGATTAGTCAGGATTTGGGTAAATTGAGGGGAGAGGAAAACAAGAAAAGCAGGTTGAGTAGCTCTGAGGATGAATGAGCAAGGCTAGAGGCTCCAGGGTGTTAGTTGGAAATAAGGATGCCTTTACGGAGACCCAGTTGTGAAGGTCTTTGATGACTTAACCAAGGAATTTGGAATTTTTCCATTAACAGTGGAAAGCTCTAAGAAATCATTCTTCAAAATTTTAGGGGGACTATTTTCTATTTCCTTATTATTATTTTTTTCCTGTCAATCTCACTGCAGTTTACTCCTTGTCAGAAATTTGTAATCTGGAGAAACATTTTAAGAAAAATGTTTAAGAAAAAACCAATGTGGTCCTATATGAAGAAGAGATGAGTGAGGAGAGAAACCGGATGTATCAAGACTGATTAATAGAGCAGGCATACACCGATGAGGTCTGACCTCCTGTTAGGGTTTTAAAAATAGACACAGAGGGGAGCGTTTCAAAAGACAAGGTCGGGACTAAATAACTGGAGAAGATAAAAGAGAGAGAAAGGAACAAATGGATTCTGAGGTTTGATCTCAGAGGAATGACTTACTATGTATGGATGGAGAGGGGATCAGAAAGCATCCTCCAGCCAGCAAATTCATCTTCTCCTGTAATGTGGTCCAATAAAAATGTAATGTGGGCCACGTATGAAGTTTTACATTTTCTAGTAGGTGCATTAAAAGAATAAAAAGAAACAGAAGAATTTTTACACTAATAATATTTTATTTAACCCAATATAGCCAAAATGTTTTTATAGCCAATCATTTTACATGTAGTCAGTGTAAACAATTATTAATGAGATAGTTTATGTTCCTTTTTTTTTTTTTTCATACAAAGTCTCTGGATTCCGGTGTGCATTTTACACTGACAGCACATCTCAGTCCAAGTGCTCAGTAACCCCATGAAGCAGGGGGCTACTGTCTTGGATGCTGCAGCTCTAGACTTAGAACTAATGGTGTCAGAAAGAGTTAGCACCACTCACACAGGTGCCAGGACACTCCTGTCCTAGGTGCTTCAGGGTTAGAATTATGTGGATGGTGCTTGTGCACAAATAGTGCCACACTTGGACCCTTGATTCATGAGAAGCCCTGAGAACAAGAGATCCAAGAAAGCATTTCTAGAACATTCTTCAGAAGATTGCAGAATTCATGGCTGCTCACTTGTCAAAATCTCCTTTGAAAGAAGATGCATATTTGGAGAATTTCCTGAAGTGTACTAATCCTTTTGTCCATTCAGAGATCATCAACTAAAGTCCTTTGACCCAAATGTAGCCTGTAGCCTGCAGCTCAGTTCTCCTTGGACAGCCTAGCATTTTATTTATTTATTTTTTATTTTTTTAATAAATTTATTTATTTTATTTATTTATTTTTGTCTGTATTGGGTCTCCGTTGCTGTGCACGGGCTTTCTCTAGTTGTGGCGAGAGGGGGCTACTCTTCATTGCGGTGCACGGGCTTCTCATTGCGGTGGCTTCTCTCATTGTGGAGTATGGGCTCTAGGCACACGAGCTTCAGTAGTTGTGGCACGCGGGCTCAGTAGTTGTGGCTCGCGGGCTCTAGAGTGCAGTCTCAGTAGTTGTGGCACACGGGCTTAGTTGCTCTGTGGCATGTGGGATCTTCCCGGACCAGGGCTTAAACCCGTGTCCCCACATTAGCAGGCGGATTCTTAACCACTGCGCCACCAGGGAAGCCCAGCCTAGCATTTTAATTTTATTTATTTATTTATTTATGGCTGTGTTGGGTCTTCGTTTCTGTGCAAGGGCCTTCTCTAGCTGCGGCAAGCGGGGGCCACTCTTCATCGCGGTGCGTGGGCCTCTCACTATCGCGACCTCTCTTGTTGTGGAGCACAGGCTCCAGACGCGCAGGCTCAGTAATTGTGGCTCACAGGCCCAGTTGCTCTGCGGCATGTGGGATCTTCCCAGACCAGGGCTCGAACCCGTGTCCCCTGCACTGGCAGGCAGACTCTCAACCACTGCGCCACCAGGGAAGCCCCCAGCCTAGCATTTTAAACAAAAGTCAAAACACAACAGTGAATTGAGCATCTGTAAGCAAAGCGTGTACCCTCCATGCGCCACGTCCAGCACCTCCGCGAGTTTCTGTTGCCTGCCTGCCTGCCTCTGAAGGCATTTCCACTCTAGGGATTCAAAACGGAGGCCTGTGTAAAAGCCAGCCTAACAGGGAGCAGAACACCTGGCCCAGCACTTTGGTTCATGGAATTGCTTTTCGTCTTTGACCCATCAGCCTAGATTATTGTGCTCACTCCTGCTGGTGACATTTAATACACTCTGCCCTGACTCTTTCTGGAGCCCAGGAGAAATTTTCTCTGTCTTGGTCCTAAATAGCTGGGCTTCTCCAGAGCAACTCATCAGGACACTGAATCACTTCCTCTCCTATTTACGTCTGCAAGGGCTGCCAGAAAACTGACGGCTGGATTCTTATCCCACTTCTGCTGATGAATAGATAGGACATGAATGCAGTTGTTTTCTGTTAAACTCACTCTTGGCTATAGCTTATCTTTTCTAGATTCACTTTTCCATAGAAGTTTTCTTAGATAATTATTTAACCTTTATTTTGTTGTTCTACTTCTATTTATGGTGGGGATTCTGTCTGTCATCTGTCTGTCTATCACCTAGATATCACCTAGATATCATATGTCTCGATGCAGCCGTCCACATTTCACCAGTACTTCTGCTCACTCCATTGATTTGTTTCTCAGGCAGCTTCCATATTCTTCACTTACCTGATGCTGAGCCACACCTGATTGCTCAGAGTTGACCACTTGACTCACTGCTGGGCCAGTGAGTCTTTTCCCTACAAGTTTTTGGATTTGGGACTCAGATCAGTGTCTCACTAATTGCTGAATTTATAATAGTAACACTCAAGTAATAATAATAGTAACAGAATGGTATAAGTAATAGTAGCACTTAGAAAAATAACACAAGCACAGTCATAAAAGTGGTAACACTAGACTAGTAGCACAAGGGCATTAATATTAATAGGAAACTAGAACAGTAATAGTAGTAGTAACACCAGAATAGTAACACAAGGACAGTATTAGTAACGGTAGCGGTAGCTTAGTAACACAAGGGCAGTGTAGTAACACTCAAGATTTGTCAGCAGCCATGCAAAGGCACCATTCTGGAGAAAGAATGAATGTAAAACACTGGAGGAGGGGAAGGGGTGGGGGAGTAGGGAGGTGAAAATTGAAGAGTGGGAAAGAGTCCAGATGTCCTTTCAAGTCTTAGGTCTGCCTGTTTCTGAGGCTTACGTCAGCCTCAGTTGGCTAAAGTTTGGTTGTTAAGTTTGTTTGGACTCTATGAGACACCCAGTGCCTTTTCCAGTAAAGGTATCTTTTTATTAAAGATAGTTACAGGTAGAGAAGGTCTCTGGAGCTTGCAACTTCAGAGTGACGACTAACAACTAACACTGTTTTTAAAGACAACTTAGGAAACAGATTTTGTTGGAAATGGATTCTCACAAAAAGTAAGAACAAATAGATTTATAAATATAATTATTTTGGGAAGTTTGTCAAGAGTAAAGCAGGAAAGACTCAAAGCCTGTCATTATTTTTGAGTCAGTGTCTGCTATGGATGAACCAACCCAACTAGAATTTGGCAGATGTAGTCAGTCCTGAAACATTAAAAATGGTATACAAATGAGGTTCCTGTTATTTGTGAAATAGAGTCACTGAAATGAAAACCCCTTTCAACATGGTCAGAGTTGATCTGGAATGGACGTCACCTCCTCGTTTTTATAGAAGCTTATTGTCTAAGGCCAGCACGTAGGAAGGAATTGTGTGTACTGTTTCCTTAGGAAGGAGCTGTATCGGAACCCATTCATGGCTGGTCTCCTAGTAACTCTGACACAGTCAGTTTCCACCTTGACTTTTGAACTAGCTACATGTTCTTCATTGACTGAGGACCAGATGAAGCAATTGGGTGGCGTTTAGAGGGTACTGCTAGGTTAAAAAACAAACAAACATTTAGCTGTTAAAAACACAGTAATTACAGTGAAATTCTCTCACTGTGAGAGGCACATAAGAACAGAAATGGATAAAAAAGCAGATATATACCCAAAATACCTCATGTTTTACTTAAGCAGAACAAAAATTCACTGAATGGAAATGTAGAGAGAATTGGGCAGATTGACTCAACTGTATAATTGAGTAAACTGTATAAATTGATAAATTGTTCTCTTTCAAATTTGAATTTGCATGAGTTGAATGAATATATCACACAACTCAACTGTATAATTTTACTGTGTAATTTTTACATACCACCAAGGAAATAATGGTCACTGCATTTAATAATACTAAACCTTATGTTTATTTTTCATCTTTTCTTAATTTATTACCCTGTTATGCCCATAGCATAGGCTATTAACAAAATTTAGAAGTAAATTTAATATCACAATTGTATGGTGTTTTCATGCATCTTCTTTTCAGTATGGTGCTGCTAGAGAAAGGCAAAATACCAGGGAGATCCCAGAAGAATAATGTCCATCAGATTAAAAAGGAGAAACTGAAACTTGGAGAATAATTTTTTTTTAAATCTATAAAACTATACTTTGTTCTTATGAATTTTGAGATGTACTTTGATTTCCTATTTTCAATTATATTCCCAAAGGCTTCTCTTTCGTGTATTCAATAAAGTTAAAGATTTCTGAAAAACATTTCCTCTGATTCTTTTTCACCAGGCTTCTGCTTAATGATTTGATACTTTTTGATATATATGTCTGTGTGTGTGTATATATATAATATAATGATAATTGAATGAAAAATTTAAAATGCAGGCAGAGCATTACTTTTTTTTTCATTTGTATATGCCAGATAACATAGCTCACTCCCAAAATGGATCGGTTATCTCACTAATAATTTGATTGCTTTGAACTTTCCTTCTTAATATTGTGTGGACAAAATCTTTTAAAATGTTGGTAACACACTGAGGTTAACTCTATTTAGACATATTTTTCCTAAGTCTGATTCTGGTCTGCTGTCTTAAATTACACATTTTCTGAGTTTACATTCCTGCCCAAGTCTGTACTACCATACTCTGAAAAGATATATTTTTCTTCAAATACCCCTCTTCCAAAACTACCGACTTACCCTGGAGTCACTTTTGTCTTCAACAAAACTACTGAACCAATTTAAAAAATAACTACATGAGAAATGTAGACATAGGGTTAGAATCTGGGATGGTCTTACCTCATCCTTCACAGTTTTTTTCTTCGGAGTCAAAATAAATACTCTATTTTCTAACTAATGAATAGCAGCTGTCTTACAAATTTCTCATCTTTAATAACTGGGTTAAAATAACATCTTAACACACATGTCACATCCTTCATAAAATTTTCCTAAGTTCCTCAAGGAATGTTAGATATGCACTTTGAATTTTAATAAATATTGGTAGAACACCCTTGGTATGTTGGATTTCTTATTGGAGTTGAAACTGTGGAGTGTATAGTCTGTGCCTGTGAAAAATTAGATTCTAGTATTTGCAGGTGTTTATAGAAAATAACCTTTTATAGCACTTTATTCATGATACTTTGATTCTGTTTCTCTCTTCGCTACTGGACATGAGGTTTGTGGTCAAAAACCACTTTATACCCAGTGCAGTTTCTGCCATTCAGTGATACTAACAAATATTTGATGGCTGAAAAACAGCTTAGAAGGTCTCAACTTTCTGAAAAATTGCCATTGTGCATCTAATATGCCTTGTCATCAAGCCCCTTTTAAATTCTCTTTCACTTTGAGCCCCACTGCACTTTATTTCATTTGATCTCCTATTTTTTTTTTTTGTTTTACTAAAAGCTAAGCTGATAATCAATATGATAGTATAGGACAGAAGTGGCTACAGCCTTGTTGATTATTTGAAATTTGATTCTTATTTGGATTTCAGGATGTGGTGAACACATCATTGGAGAAAGATGAAACAGACAAATTAGACAAGGACTCTGATATGAGTTTAGAAGGGCTGATAGGCGTGTGTACCTGTCCCTACACATTCTTGTACTTAAATATTAACTGCTTTGGATAGCTGCATGTTATTTGTTGGCTCCTCCACTTGTGGGAAACCGTTGACTCTATCAAAAATATATGAAAAGCTACGGAGGGAGTCTTTTCTTCTTTAACCTAAGTCTTTAATACCATCATGTGCATCTTTTGTGAACAATTATTTAAACTGATCACTCACTTATAGGTTAACTAAATATGTTTCACAGTTCATAAAGGACTTGCAAGTTTATTATATCATCTTGTTTTCGCAAAAACTTGGTGATAGGCAGGAAAGCCAGAAATCAGTGCCCCCTTTTGCAGAGGGAGAGGTTGAGAGATACTAAGTGTTAGAAAGTTGGTAATTCAGAATCGACCCAAGTCTCCTGAACACGAGGCTCAGATGCTTTCTCCTGAGAGTAACTTTGTCCAAGTTCAGTCCTCAGGCACCAGGTGATCAGTGTTTGAAGAGAAAAAAGCCAGTGGACCAGATGATGAGAACTTAAGTCAGAGTCCAAAAGTTTTGCAGGGGCTTCATTCCTAGGCCTGGAAAATGATTGATGAAATAGAAATAGCTCTCTTCTAACAGATGCATTGGAGACTGTGGCTCAGGATGCCGGAATGTCTCAGGGCACTGGTGGGCTGGCCATAAACACCACGAGGTAGACCCACTGCAAACCCTTAGAAAGAACTCAAAGATGGAGCTGCAATCTCCACTCAAAATGTGTACCTTGGGAGCCTAAATATCTGGTATCCAGAGGAATACTGGGTTGCTAAGATGACCACATTCCTAAAAAAGATTGGAAAAATTCTTATAACTCCAAGTTGATGAATCTCAGTTCCATCCGTGTGAAACTGATAAAAACCAAAATAAGGGTTAGGCTTATTGAGGAGAATACAAACTCTATCAGTGGTAAAAAGGCAAAATGGTTCCTATAATGGAATACCTTGCAAACAAGTCAAAACTGAGCGGAGCTTACGTAAGTATACAGTCAAAAGAAAGGACTAATTTCCTTCCATCTTTATGTAATTTGCTTTAATCTTCAAATAAAATCTCTCACGCTCATATTCTCCACAGCACATATATCTTACTTTGTACATAGTAGGTGCTTAGTAAATATTTTATTTTTAATTAAAGTTTTTATGTTAAAGCTCATATTTTTAAATGAATTGTTATACATTAGAGGGGAAGTTTGTCGTAGACTTAGTGCCAAGTGCACCAATTTGTGCAGAAGAAACAGATGGAGATACAGAAAAATGGGGCTCCACTCTGGTTGAGATATGAAGAGAAGAATTTCCTAGGAGACCATTGGTGAATTGATGTGTTATATTTATTTTATGAATTATCTGATGTAAGAGAATGTTTTTCTAGTTCACATTCTGTCACCAACAGTCTGTGTAAACTCAGTGAAGAAATTTAATTCACCTGTGCCTGAATGTCATCATTTAGAAAATCAGAGTTAGCAGTCTGTGCAGTGATCCTACACTCATCCCCACGATGACCCAGAATTTAAACGCAGCCCAGTGGAAGCTTGAATCCCATCGCGTCTCTAACATTTTATCAACTAACTACTCTTTCCTTGTTCATTTTAAAACTATTTTTAGAAGCAGCTCTCCCCCACCCTCTCCTGTCCTGTCCTGGGCTGTAAGCTCTTGTTTGGGAACAGGGATCTGAGCTTCTGAGCTGCTGGCATTTGAGTACATCTGAACATATCTCACCCCTGGTTTGACCAAAGGGGCGATGGCTTCTTGGGAACCCCCCTCCTAAGCATGCACACTCCAGGAACAAAGCCGCTTCTCATGGAGGGTGTGGCGGTAATTCTGAGGGCTTGTTCCCTGCATTTTATGAAAAGCATAGACTGTAAGTGAAAATTGAAGAGTGAGTTTATGAAACAAAACAAAGACTCTCTGAAACATTGGGGGCATAAATAACTTTGATTTGGAACCCTTCAAATGACTACAACATGAAGGGAAAAGACTTTTTTCCCACTATTTGGTCAGCGATTGACATGTAACTTGGCTTTGCCATATCTCTGATGTTTTACAAAATAGCAACATCAGCTAAAGGGAGAAGATGACTTTATGCTCATAAATGAGATACCTCTTGAGGCCCACAGAAAACTGAAGTGCCGAAATTCCTGTGTGAACCGGTAGGAGTAAGAGTCTGTGGAATTTGGGCTCTTGTTATGGAAGTCCATGAAAGGATCCCGAGGCCAGATAAAACACATTTCCTGTTCGTATTTATTTCCGTCCCTCACATTAACTCTCGGGGCCTAGAACCATGTTCTTTGCATATGGCAGATGATCAGTAGTTTTTAAAATTAAAGACTGTTTCTTCTAACTGTATGATTGTAAATGCATTTATATTTTTAATCTGAAAGATAAAGCTATCATGAGCTGTCAGGAGCTATCAGGAGCTAGTTTCTTTTGCAAGAATGAGTAGAAAAAAATGGCCCATCCCTTTGGTGTGGTCGGGTGGAGGGAAGGTTCTTGGAAAAAGTAATCTGAATTGTGGTCTTAGAGCCATATGAGTCATTTGTTTGTACTCAGCACTATCAGGAAATCGGTCTAATGTGCTACTGCTTCAGGAGAAAAGGTCCACAGTTCTTAGAATGATGAAATCTGGTGTTTGAAAATATAAACATATTTTCTTACTCTTCAAAAACATATTGAGTCTGGATACAGAATACTGTGTGTATGGGTGATTTCTCTTCTTGATTATACAACTAAATAGGTAGATGGGTAGCAGATAAGTTATTACAGTATTGAAGGGATGGGGAGGAAATGTCAGGATGAAGTGGATAGAATGTCTTCAGCGTAAGAAGTGACTAAAAAATTAGGTCTCTTTTGCCTGGAAGAAGATGAAGGCTGGGGTGAAGATATGATCAAAGTCCACAAATTTCGTGAAAGCCGCTGCTGACATTATCAGGGACCTGTTAACCCAGTTCTAGGACATCTGAACCATAGGGCAGTCTTTGAAGTTTCACCAGAGTTGTTTTAGGGTAGATGAAAGGAAATACTTTAATACAGGGAGAAGAAAATTTATGGAAGTTTTGTGAAGTTACGGAGTGAAAATACTATATAAATATTTCCAGGGGGAGTGACAGCTCCAAATAAGGTTTATTTAGGGAAGCTTGGGGTACATGCAAAACTATTTAAGGTCACAGAAAGCAACCATGTTCTTTATGACATCCTCTTAGTTTCACTTTCTAAATCAATATATATGGAGAAAAATTACTTACTTTAAGATGTTCATAGTCATTAATGAATTTTCATATACAGAGTTAGTGTAAAAATCCTGGCATGCCCTCAGTCAGTACCCAGTTAGACTATGATTTCTAAAACCCTTCCTTCCAGAAGACATCAGTACTTTCCAACAGGCGTCAGTGGAATTTCTGTTTTTTGTAGGAGACATGCATCTTCTGACCTTCAGCTGTAACCCCTTGGACATTGATATGATCAAACCTCCTCCTCCTCCTTGGGGAGAGGGGGCAAACAAATTCATATTTCCACTACATTTTCTCATGGTGGGGAGTGACACACGGCACTCATATTTCCACTTTATTTTCTTTCAGTATTGTAATCCAACTGCATGGAAATCATGACTTCTTAACAACCAGTTCTTTCTGCACGTGGACTTTGCATCCTGATTTAGATGATTTCTGCAGAAATACCTTTCCTTCTTCCTTGCTGTCTGTCTGAATTGAATGAGCATCACTGAGGCTCCATGCAGAGCCCGGGGCAGCTCTGCTCTCACATGCGTCTAACCTGGGAAGGTCCTCGGAGTAGACTTCCTGGGTAGCCGCAGGGCCCCCAGCTCAGAAGGGCTCTGTGCTGGGTTGTTTTAACTCTCTCTTGACATTCTTAATCATTTTTGTACATGAGGTCCCACATTTTCAAGTTGTACTGGGCCCTGCAGATTATGTAGCTGGTCCTGGAGAAATGGGCATTGATCGCAGTTTTACAAATGAAGAAAGCAGTGCTCAGGACAGGAGAGCAAGAATCTCCTTAGAGGGACAGAGTTAGGGAGTGGCTGAGACAAGCATCACATTTGAGGCTTCTAACTCCAAACCATCTTCCATGGGTGATCAGGCACCATCACCGCTGCCCCCCTGAGAACACAGCCATGGCCTCAGCAGCATTGCTGTGGGAAAAGAGCCTCTGTCGGGGAGGGCAGCTTTCCCAGTCAGTGCAGGGAGAGCACGGCCACTTCACACTTTTCAGTTAAAGACTCACTTCCTCCTGATGACCTTGGACTGGCCTCAGCCTGATGGACAGGAGTCGATGGCTGAGTGGTGGGGAGGGGGCGTGAGGGGTGAATGAACAATGCTCGCATACTTTCCAATTAAGACATCCATCGAAGTCCTATGAAATGGGGCATTTTGGCATCCACTGTGAAGAAGTATTTTATGTTGAGTGATGATTTCCTCTCCGCCTGGGCCCTCTCCCTTTGTCCCCTTGCCTCGCCTCTGCCGGTGGTGAATTGGGGACCGTGACCCCGCCGTGATATCACTGTTCAGGCGCGGCGCAAGGCCCTGTCATCAGGAGCAGAACAATGATGCCATTTTCCTCTCAAGCTAGAAGGTCTTTTTCCAAACAAAAATAAAGTGCCTGAGGCCCCCCTGCCTTTGTTTTTTGCTGCAGTTTCTCCTTCACCCAGCGGTCTCTGGTTTGTTCCTGTCCCTGCAGAGGTGTCGCCAGGGGGCCACTTACAGGGATGACCTGCAGCCTGTTGATAAAATGCCAGTCACTGCCCAAGGCTGCTGTGCTCTTTGGACTCTGGTCTTAAAAGTGAGGCATCACTTATCTACCTACGGCTTCTGTTCATGTGAATGAAAAAATGACCTTTTTCAATGATTCTTCAGCTAAAGGCAGAAGCATTGAAGCTAATGGGAGGATGTGGGTTACTGGTACAACTGAAAAATGTTTACAGTTAAGGGTCCTGGCAGAACACAAAAAAATAAATTGTTTTACCTAAGAAGAGGAGGAGGGGCTTGCTTTCAGACTTCCTTTGCTCAGCCATGTCATTTACGTCACGGTGCAGGCATGGCGTTAATAGCCTCACACTGCTGTTCCTCAAGTCGTCCCACTGGATTGGCTCCGTCGCTGGTACATGTTTGGGGGGAGGGGAGCAGAGAAGGAAGACACCCATCACTTCATTGGCTTGTGACATGAACTTAGTTCAGTGTTTTGCTGTCACCAGCTTGACCTTAATAGTTTTTTAACAAGGGGCCCCACACTTCCATGTTGCCCTGGGCCCTACAGATTATATAGCTGCCCATGCCCTTTAGTGCTTTTCTGCCAACGCTAATGCTCACCACTGAATTCTCAAAATTCCTTTCCATGATTATAGGGGATCACTTTGTTCTCTACTTGAAATTTGAAGATGTACGTTTGTGTGCATCTGTGTGTGCACATGTATGTGTGTTTAAAGAGGTACATGTGAAACAGAGGAAAAAAGCTTCACAGGGGTATTTTGAATTAGAGATAAAATAATAGAAAAGCTCCTGAATCAATTTCACATCCATTTGTCGGTGTGTTTGTTCCATCTGTTCCAGTATAATTTAATATCTGTCACCTTCATCTAGGACGTGATGTTCTTGGATGACACTTCAGTTTATTTAATTAGCACATGATACAGTGGGTGACCCCTATTCTTTAGATGTGCCACATTGGAATGGGGGTCCTTTGCTAATATTATTAGTATCACATCTCTGACCTCTAGTACCAGTAAGCTCACTGTTCTGGAAGTTGTAAAATTTGGTAAATTTACTTTAAAAGCATTCCTATAAAATTTTTTGAAATCTTGGGTATCGAGCCATTGATAATGCAGTGTTTGTTTCAGGTGATTGCTTATTTTATCTGGCTTCTGATTATAAGGAACACTGCAGATTTGGAGCCCATGTAACAATCGAGTGTTACATATACAGTTAGAAGATGGAGGATGGCTGGAGCACGAACTTTGCCAGTGTCTGTCTGAGCGCTGCCCCAATTGAGATGGACTGAAGGGGACTGGAGACTGGTCCTCCTTCTCCATGTGTATCCAGCAGTTCTAGGGGCAGCTTTGCAGCATCCCAAAACAGGGGTCAGCAGACGTTTTTTGCAAAGCATCAGCTTGTAGACAGTTTTGGCTTTGTGAGCTATGATGTCTCTGTTACAACTACTCAACTCTATGGTTGCTTTGCAAAAGCAGCCCTGGGCAGTATGTAAATCGTGTTCCAATAAAAAAATAAAGCAGGCAGAGAGGTGGAACTGGCCTACTGGCGTGGCTTGTAGACCCCTGGCCCATATATACCCTTTGTGTCACCCTCGGCAGACAGGCTGGCCCTATGCAGGCCAAACACAAGGAATGATCATCTCTTCACTCTCCGTCCTAGTATCAGAAAAGGACCTTAAAAAGTTTCATGCAGAAAGTAAATGGATAATAAGGCTTAATTTATAGTCCTTGCTGAGGCATTTATGTCTGTGTGAGGAGGGTGGGGGTAGAGGACTTGAGAAGGACGCGAGAAGGAGATGTGCTCTGGTTTGACTGAAGACAAATGAATGGAGCCCCATGTTTGTGATTGACAGCTGGGGAGGGGCTTGTGAGTTCTCTCCGTTCCTTGGTCCACAGGACACAGATTGTCTACTTACCTCCCACCAAAGACACACCAATTACCTCCCTGGTGAATGGAAGGCACTCCCAGGAGGGATTCTCTGAACAGACACAAGTCCGTTAGCTGGTGTATTAAACCAGATTCAGCAGGATACAGTGGCAAAGGCAATTTCATTCTTCTCCTACATTGTCCCTCTACTGATTTTTTCATCCCCAGTGGGTGAGATTTCAGCCAGGTTCCAAAACTTCTCTGCTCACTTTCAGGGAAATATATAGGCTAATGTATTAGTGAGGGTTCTCCAGAGAAACAGAGTCAGTAGTATACGTGTGTGTGTGTGTGTGTGTGTGTGTGTGTAAGTACATATGTGTATATATATATCAGTATATATATAGAGGGGAGAGAGAAGATATTTATTATAGGAATTGGCTCACATAGTTATGGAGGCAATCTGTCATCTGCAAGCTGGAGAACCAGGGAAGACATTGGTGTGATTCAGACTGAGACCAAAGGCCCGAGAACCAGAAGCACCAATGTCTGAGGGCAGGAGAAGATGGACGTCCCAGCTCAAGCAATGAATTTGTCCTTCCTTCACCTTTTGTTCTGTTCAGGCCATCAGTGGATTGGATGGTGCCCACTCGAATTGATGAGGGTGATCTGCTTTACTTAGTCTATTGATTCCAATGCTGATCTCTCCCAGTACCACCCTCACAGGCACACCCAGAAATCATGTTTTATCAACTATCTGGGCATCCCTTAACCCAGTCAGGTTGACACATAAAATCAATCATCACAGCCTGGATCACTGTCTCTGGCAGTGACCTCAGCCGGGGGGTGGGGAGGGGTGACTATTGAAAAGGGGACACCTGGCATTGTCAACGATTGTGCGCTCTGCCCCACCAATACCTAGAATTTGAGTTTCCCTCAAATAGAGTGAGGAGGTGCAGAGGCCGCATGGCCAGAGCAGAAAGGAAAGCAAATGTCTCTTACATCCTTGTCCCTGGATTTTTTTCTGTAGTTGTGTAAGTTTGTTCACAGGGCTGAGGCGTAAAAATGGGATATCTGGGTCAAAATCTGATGATATTTCCCAAATTTCTGTTGCAAAAGTTTATCGTCTTGCCAACAGTGCATGAAAGTTCTGATTTCTCCACACCCTCCAAATACTGGATATTGTCAGTTATTCAAGTGAACTGCTTTCACAAGAAACATTAAATCTCGAGAAATTCCTTGTTGGAATAGTCTAAACTTGTGCTTTTTGTGACTTTATATACATAACATAGGTGGTTTCTCTTAAAACAATAAACAATAATATTTTCAAAGAGAAGTGCAACTGTTATGATGTTTAATCATTTTATTTTAAATCTCCCGGGAGATTCTAAATGTATTCTATAGTATAGCATATGCATTAATAGATATCAAAATACATCATTATGTATGTATGTATGTGTATATGTGTGTAACACTGAAATATGTATATATGTATATGTTTATATATACATAAAGAATAGCAAACTAAGATTATTTTTTCCCATGGTGAGATCACTTTCCAGTTACTATGAAAAATGTGTTAATACATTATATGGCTGATATACTCCAACAAAGAGAAATGTACCCAGCAAGATACTGATGCCAACCAAGCTCTTCTACATTGAAATGTTTCCTGTGGAGTTTTATGGGTACCTCTCTCAAGACATCGCACTGTATGTTAGAGCTACATTTCCTAAAGGTATGGGTGTCAAAAACCGTATTCAAAATAATAATAAGAGTGTGAGAAAGCCTGGGTTTAGCACAATTAAACAGATTTCCTTTCTGCAGGGAGTCTATGTGCCTTAATATGCTAAAGCTAGTTTGATCTCCAACCGGAGGAAATAATTGGGAGCTTTTCACTGTTGATAAAATTGAATCATGAGACTGTACCTATTTGGGGATTGTATATTAAAATTCGTAGTGTTAGAATATTTTGAATACAAGTGTCATCCTGGCCATGTACTGTTGAACAATGGTCCCCAACCTTTTTGGCACCAGGGACCGGTTTTGTGGAAGACAATTTTTCCACGAACCGGGGGTGGGGGGGTGGGATGATGGTTCAGGCAGTAATGTGAGCGATGGGGAGCAGCAGATGAAGCTTCACTTGCTCGTCCGCCGCTCGCCTCCTGCTGTGTGGCCTGGTTCCTAACAGGCCATGGACCAGTACTGGTCCGTGGCCTGGGGGTTGGGGACCCCTGCTGTTGAGGACAGGACTGTATTGCTTTCCTGTGTGTAGATACCCTAAATCAAGGGTGTTCACTATTAACTGCAAAGTTTCCAGCTTGATGTAAACACTCTTCATAACGCTGGACTGACTGGATATGCAAATGGATTAATTAGTTCCATTTCATTGGAATCTAGACAATTGACATTCTTCAACAACTTCAAGTCTTGACTTTTTCTGATGGCGGTGACATCTAGAACCAACTTCACATTTACATATTTATTAGTAATTTTAAAATTCCCTTTGAGCAGTTATTATTTAAATCTAATTCTAGCATCTTATATTTCAGTTCAGTTTTCTAATATTTTGAAATATTATTATTTCTCAAGGATGTAAACAGCTTTCCAGTCACTCCTCTGTGGGGTTTTGGATGGAGAGAATGGAGATTAATTATCGATGTTATTTATATTTTCTGCTTGCCTACATCATTGGGTGGTGTCCTCACATTTTCTCTATGCTTGCTGTGTTGGGAACACACTTACCATCATGGTCACCTACCAAACACTGACCTTTCGAATCCAAGCTTTTCACCAGTGCAGTGTGTGTCCCTGGTACTCTGTAAACTCCTCTGTTCTCTAACATCTTATTTATCAGTTACTGGACACCTCCAGCCTCAGATGGGCATCTAGATCTAGCACATGGCAACATCTCAAGTAATGCTTGTTGGACAAATAATTGGATGATTGTGTTGGTGAAAGTTCTGCTTACGAGAGCTAGATTTTTTTGTTGGATGTTTCTAAAAATGCAGTTCTACGGTTCAACTGAGTATAGCTGGAAATGAGTTTTCTGCATTAGTATTTCTCAAACTTGGGTTATATACATATGCATTTAAAGAAAAATAAGTTCTCATGGACTCACAGTGTTTATTTAAACAGCTTATAGTATGATAAAAGTATATATAATCTCTAATCTATGTATAAATACTTTATGCTTGTAAATCCAATAAAACAAGAACACATAAATTTATACATAAATATAAGATTTAAAACCAATAAAATTCAAATTAACATAACTTAATATGGAAAATTAGCTTTTCTGTTAAGAAACTGCCATTCCAGATGTAAGTATGATATACCTATGGTACAGTCTTGATTTAAGTGTGACCACCATAACTGCTGTATATGCCTCAAGTCTCTCACTGCTTTTCTGTATTCAAAGTTCTCCAACCTCTTAGCCCCTTAGTCCTTATAACATTGTCAGATCACTTTGATTTCACTTGGTAGAAACATTTAGACATTAAGTATACCTCTGCAGTTGAACCATTATACAACAAGAATGGAATTATTACCCCATTTGATTGTAAAGAAAAGCAAAATGTATGCTCAAAAACCCAGAAGCCATATACAGTCATGAGGTGGTTTGAGATGACCACATAATACAATTTTATTATTAACAGTGTCAACGAGATGAAATCATAGTCTTCAGACTTCTTACTATTAAAACAATTTACTGAAAACACACACTAGTTTGAAAATTTTTGTTGAAGTCGGAGGTCTTTGCATCCTTCCCAAGCACAGTTTTGCCAATGCAAATTTTAGAGTGTGAAATTTTTAACTTAAAGTAAGATGAACAATTAATCAGAGCACATTACTCCTCAGCCATAATGATTAACTGAGATGTTTCTAGGGGTGTTTCAACATATATATTCACCACTCATTGTGTCTGTCAATAAATAATGATTTTATAGTATTTCCATTGAATGACATTTTAAACAGAAAGTTTCTGTTTAAAATAATCAGGTTTTGTTTTTCATCTACAACAAAGGGTCAGTTCTGTCGACCTTGCAAGGTGACTGTGAGTCAGATAAATATTAAATGAGATCATGTATGCAAAACACTTGGTGCTGGGCTCAGTGCAATCAGGAGCCCAATAAAGCCGGCATCTCCTCTTCTTCCACCAAGAGCGTCACCACTTTCACCACCGCTGGGTTCCTCTTCTTTGTCAGTTCCTACACGGTCCTGCAGTGTTAACTTATCCCATGCCATTTCCTTTATTCTGTGAGCTCATGACAAAAACAGGATCCTTTTCAAGAGATTCTCCCATTATCCAAGGGAGCAAAGAGCTCTGGGACCCAGGAGCTCCAGGTGGCCTCTATGCTGAAGAGCGAGTCCTTGAGAAAGTCATCTCATTTCTCTAGGAAACCTAAATGTCCTTCCCCTTAGGGGTTAGGAGGATTTCTTGTTGTCAATGTATACTCAGAACTTGAAAAAGCTTGAAGTAGGAGAGATTGTGGATAAATATCACATCATTCTTCATGTCTCCTTGAGTTCTCCTTATTTCAGTGCTTACAACATGGCAGAAAGAAAGGAATAACACACCCAAAATAGCCCCCAGACATGTTGGGGAAATAAGTTTATGAGTAGACTCAACCTTCTGTGGACTCCCAGTCTGGTTTGAAGAGCACAGAGCTGAAATTATGTCTAAGTAGGATAAGTCTTAAAACGTCAAGCGTCCACAGTTAAAAAATGGGCAGAAGACCTAAATAGACATTTCACCAAGGAAGACATACAGGTGGCCAAGAGGCACATGAAAAGATGCTCAACATCACTAATTATTAGAGAACTGCAAATCAAAACTACAATGAGGTATCACCTCACACCAGTCAGAATGGCCATTTTCAAAACATCTAGAAACAATAAATGTTGGAAAGGGTGTGGTGAAAAGGGAACCCTCCTGCACTGTTGGTGGGAATGTAAATTGATACAACCACTATGGAAAACAGTGTGGAGGTTCCTTAAAAAACTAAAAATAGAGCTACCATATGACCCAGGAGTTCCACTACTGGGCATATACCCTGAGAAAAACATAATTCAAAAAAGTCATGTACCATAATGTTCATGGCAGCACTATTTACAATACCAGGACATGGAAGCAACCTAAATGTCCATTGACAGATGAATGGATAAAGAAGATGTGGCACGTATATACAGTGGAATATTACTCAGCCATAAAAAGAAACGAGGGCTTCCCTGGTGGCGCAGTGGTTAAGAATCCACCTGCCAATGCAGGGGACATGGGTTCGATCCCTGGCCTGGGAAGATCCCACATGCTGCGGAGCAGCTAAGCCCGTGTGCCACAGCTACTGAGCCTGTGCTCTAGAGCCTGTGCTCTGCAACAAGAGAAGCCACAACAATGAGAAACCTGCACACCACAACGAAGAGTAGCCCCCACTTGCCTCAACTAGAGAAAACCCATGCTCAGCAACGAAGACCCAACACAGCCAAAAATAAAAACAAATAAATAAATAAATTTTTAAAAAAAGAAAAACGAAATTGAGTTATTTGTAGTGAGGTGGATGGACCTAGAGTCTGTCATACAGAGTGAAGTAAGTCAGAAAGAGAAAAACAAATACTGTATGCTAACGCATATATATGGAATCTAAAAAAAAAAAAATGGTACTGATGAAACTAGTTGCAGGGCAGGAATAAAGAGGTAGACATAGAGAATGGACTTGAGGACATGGTGTGGGAGGGCGAAGCTGGGGCGAAGTGAGAGTAGCATCGACATATATACACTACCGAATGTAAAATAGTTGGCTGGTGGGAAGCAGCAGCGTAGCATAGGGAGATCAGCTCAGTGCTTTGCGATGACCTAGAGGGCTGGGATAGGGAGGATGGGAAGGAGGCTCTAGAGGGAGGGGATAAGGGGACATGTGTATGCATATGGCTGATTCGCTTTGTTGTGCAACAGAAACTAACACAGTATTATGAAGCAATTATACTCCAATAAAGATCTATTAAAAATAAAAAATAAATAAATAAAAATAAAATGTACATTTAAAAATGAAAAAAAAAAATCCACAGTCTAAAAGTCAACATATTACTTAATGGGCATCACTGATGTCTTCCCTGCCAGTGTCAGAAACAAGGTGATGAAGCCCAGCACTAAAATGGGAAGATAAACCAAACACTGAATATAAAGAATGCTGTAGTGGAGGGAAGACACAGACAGGGGAGTCAGGGACGAAAGACATCCCTGAATATATCTTGTTTTGCAGATTTGGTTTTGGAACTATGCATATTTTTATATAAGGCAAAATTAAACCAAAACCTAAAAAGCAGTCCCCAAATACTGAAAACAAACAAAAAATAAATGTCCCTAGCTATGTATGAAGGTGGTCGCTAACTGGCAAATAAAATACTATTTTGAGTAACTTCAACACAATAATTTAACTGTACGATGCTAGTAGTGCTTTGGACAAAAAGAATAGAAAGAAGTCTTGAACTCTTCAGTAATCATAGTATCAGTGATAATCATATTTTTTTAAACTTTTATATATTCATAGGTAAAATCAATAATTATGTTCATGTCTTTAGAAACCAGAATCTTAGCACAAAGACAAAAGTTGATACAGATTAAAAAATTAAAAACTTTATAAGTTTAAATTAAACATATCACTGTGTACTTTTTTATTATTTTTATTGAAGTATAGTTGATTTAAAATATATCAGTTTTGGGTATACAGCATAGTGATTCAGTATTTTTATAGAGTATACTTTATTAAAACTTATTTCAAAATAATGGCTATAGTTTCTTGTGCTGTACAATAAACATATCCTTGTTGCTCATCTATTCTATACTTAGTAGTTTGCTTCTCTTAATCCCATACCCCTGTCTTGCCCCTACCCCCTTCACTCTCACCACTGGTAACCACTAGTTTGTTCTCTATATCTGAGAGTCTGTTTCTGTCTTGCAATATACATTTGTTTGTTTTTAAATAATGCTGCTATGAACATTGGGGTACATGTATCTTTTCAAATTATCTTTTCATTTTCTGTGGATGTATACTCAGGAGTGGAATTGCAGGATCATATGGTAGTTCTATTTTCAGCTTTTTGAACAACCTCCATACTGTTTTCTGTAGTGGCTACACCAACGTACATTCCCACCAACAGGGTGCAAGGGTTCTCTTTTCTCCACATCTTCGACAACATTTGTCATTTGTAGACTTGTTAATGATAGCCATTCTGACAGGTGTGAGGTGATAGCTCGTTGTTGTTTTGATTTGTATTTCTCAAATAATTAGTGATGTTGAGCATCTTTTCATGTGCCTGTTAGCCATCTGTATGCCTTCATTGGAAAAATGTCTCTTCAGGTCTTCTGCCCATGTTTTGTTTAGGTTTTTTTTTTTCATATTGAGTTGTATGAGTTATTTACATATTTTGGATATTAACCATTTGTTGGCCATATTGTTTGCAAATATTTTCTCCCATTCAGTAGGTTGTCTTTTCATTTTCTCGATGGTTTCCTTTTCTGTGCAAAAGCTTTCAAGTTTAATTAGGTCCCATTTGTTTATTTTTGCTTTTATTTCTTTTGCCTTAAAAGAAGGCAAAAAAATATTGCTATGATTTATGTCAAAGAATCTTCTGCCTATGTTCTCTTCTAGGAATTTTATGGTATCTGGTTTTACATTTAGGTCTTTAATCCATTTTGAGGTGTTTTTTTTAAATATGGTGTGGGGAAATGTCCTAATCTCAGAGTCTTTTCTCCGTTGTATATTCTTGTCTCCTTCATTGTAGATTAATTGACTATAGGAGCATGGGTTTATTTCTGGATCCTCTATTCTGTTCCATTGATCAGTGTGTCTGTTTTTGTGCCAACATCATGCTGTTTTGATTACTGTAACTTTGTAGTACAGTCCAAAGTCAGGGAGAGTGATACCTCCACCTTTGTTCTTTTTTCTCAAGATTGCTTTGGCAATTCAGGGTCTTTTGTGGCTGCATATAAATTTTAGGATTATTTGTTCCAGTTCTGTGAAAAATGTCATGGGTATTTTGATAGGGATTGCGTTAAATCTGTAGATTGCTTTGGGTAGTATGGCTCTTTTAACAATAGTAATTCTTCCAATCCAAGAGCACAGGATGTCTTTCCATCTCTTTGTATCATCTAGAGTTTCCTTCATTATTAGTGTTTTATAGTTTTTATAGTGTATGTTTTTCAGCTCCTTGGTTAAGTTTATTCCAAGGTTGTTTTTTTTTTTTTGATGTGATTTTAAATGGGATTTTTTTCTTTCTCTTTATGATAGTTCAACTTTAGTGTACAGAAGGGCAACATATTTCTATATGTTAATCTTGTATCCTGTAACTTTGCTGAATTCACTTATTAATTTTAATAGTTTTTTGGTGATGATTTAGGGTTTTCTATATATAGTATTGTGTCATCTGCAGATAGTGACAGTTTTACTTCCCTTCCAATTTGGATGCCTTTTATTTACTTATTTTTCTCTTCTGATTGCTGTGGCTAGGACTTCCAATACTATGTTAAATAGAAATGGTGAGAATGGGCATCCTTATATTGTTCTTGAATTTAGAGGAAAGGCTTTCAGCTTTTCACCACTGAGTATGATGTTAGCTGTGTGTTTGTCATAAATGGTCTTTATTATGTTGAGATATATTCTCTCTATACCAACTTTAATGAGAGTTTTTATCATGAATGGATGGTGAATTTTGTCAAATCCCTTTTCTGTGTCTATTGAGATGATCATGTGATTTTTATCCTTCCTTTTTTTTTTTCCTGTTAATGTTGTTTACCACATTGATTGATTTGTGAATATTGAACCATCCTTGCATCCCTGGAATAAATCCCATTGATCATGGTATATGATCCTTTTTATATATTGTTAGATTCAGTTTGCTAATATTTTGTTGAGTATTTTTACATCTATATTCATATTGTCATATAATTTTCTTTTTTATAGTGTCTTTGTCTGGTTTTGGTGTCAGGGTAATGGTGGCCTCATAGAACGAATTTGAGAGTGCTCCATCCTCTTCAATTTTTTGGAATAGTTTGAGAAGGATATGTATTAGCTCTTCTTTATATGTTTGGTACCCTAATTGTGATTCTAGATTTCCCATTAAAAGGAGCCAGTGCTCCTTGGAGAAAATGCTGATTCCAGGTATGGGCAGGAAATATATAAATGATCCTGATGACCAGCTTCTTGTTCCAGAAAGTGAGAACAGTAGCAGAATCATGACAAAAAGAATCAGAATTAAAGGATTCCCACCAGCCACACTGAGACAATTGAGCATCAAACAAGTAATAACTGCAATTTATCACAACACAGCATATTGCCAAAATCCATTAGATCACAATGATACTTCAGAACAGAAATGAACAGAAATGAAAAATGAAACGTATGTTCACCACTTTTTTCAGACTAAATGATTGTTCTAAATGTTCACCACTTTTTTCAGACTAAATGATTATAAAACTTGTAAATATAGGGTACAAAACAGGCATTTATCCCACTTTATCTGTATGAACTGTGCTTCTGGGTAAAAAAAAAGTTGTTCAGGAAAGTTCTTTGTAGAAATTTTGGCAGCAAAGGAAAGAACCACAGAGCTAGAATATCAGAATTTTGCGATCTCTAATGACACAAAAATCAAGGGGATAGTCATCAATGCTGCCAAAACCACTGGGTGAAGAACTGATAGAGAACTTGATAAGGCTGTGCTGAGGGCTCGGCCATCACAACACCGAAGAGAAACAACTAGAACCCCAGGCATCTGATGTGGTACATTCCATCCACAGACAACTCTCGTCCCCAAACCAGTCTCAATCTTATTAAGCCTCTGCATCAGTGCTGTTCAATAGAAATATAAAGAGAGCCAGATGGGAATTTTATGTTTTCTAGTAAACACATGAAAAAGGTAAGGAGAAATAAGTGAGAATTAATTATATATATTAATAATATATATATTATATATAATATATATTTACTGTAATTATTAATAATTAATTATATATATTATATATTATATAACAGTATATATTATTTAACTCAGTGTATCCAAAATATCACAATTTCATAATGTTATCAATGTAAAAAATATTGATGAGAGTTTAAAACATTTTTTTTCCTACTCTGTCTTTGAAATGCTGTGTATATTTTACACTTGCAAGGATATCTTGCTTTCGTTGCTAAATTTTCATTGGAAAAACTTTATCTGTATTTAGATTTTACAAAATTTACAGTTAAAAAGTAGATTCACATACCAAAGCTGTTCCAATCATAATTGAAATTTTTCCAGTAACAATAGAGTATCAGTTTTTAAATTTACATTAATTTCAATAAATTAAAGATGCTCACAGGAACCACATTTGAAATGCTCAGTAGCTGCTGGGCAGCACAGATGTAGATCTTTGTACCAGACTCCAGGGACACACAAGGGACAAGGGACTGAGAAAGAGATAGAAGACAGCACAGGTATGCAATCACCAAAATCCAGATTGGGGAAAGCTCTGCAGAACAAGGAATCTGGTTAACTGCAAGTTACAAAAATAAAAGGCGAGAGAACCTCAGATTAAGGAGATTTAAGAGACTTGTCAGCCAAACATAATGTTTAGAATGGGTTTGGATCCTGATTTAAACAAGCCAACCAAATATATACATATGCCTGTATAAAGGCATGCACACATGAGCACACACACACACACACACACACACACTTAAAATCAGGTAATTTGAATTGTATATTTATTTGTAATATACTTTTAATAGAATGAGTTATTGCTAATTATTGTTATTACTTATCATGCTATTGTGGTTATATTTTAAAAGAGAGGGCCTATTTGTCAGAGACACAGACTATTTACAAATGAAATGGTAGAAGGTCTGAAATTTCCTTCAAAATAATCCTATGGAGAGGAAAACGATTGTGTGGGACTTATAGGTGAAACACGTTGGCCGCGTGTTCATAATTATTGAAACTAGGTGATGGGGGCATGGGGGTCTAATATAAAACTGACAGCATATTAAGTAATACTAAGAATGCTGACAGTTTAGTCAATATAATAATGGTGTGCTATGACATTTTTTAAAGATTCTTATTTGTGATTAATGTGAAATCATATGAAGTCTTAGATTTGGCTTAAAATATTCCAGAAGAGATATCGGGATTGTGGGGGGAGGACGGAGGGAGACACTCAGACATCCTTGAGCCTGTGCAGGAGGCACTAATCGCTGTCTCCCACGGGCATCACTCGGCCGTCGCCGGCCTCCGCAACAAGACTGGGGGCAGCGTTCCAACATCCAAAGGAGAGAATCGGCACCACGGTGGGCAGATTACTTCAGATGCACACGCTGTGGCCAACCTAGAGACTGTGTGAGATCCAGTCCTTGGCATCTCTCACTAGGAGTCAAGGGTCAGTGCTCTGTTTTCTGGTTTGGTTTTGTTTTCTGAGAATCTAAACTGCCTTTCTCAGACTCTAGCCTCTGTGTGTCCTTCACCAAACTGGGCAGAGGAATCCTGACGCTGGACTAAGAAAAAAGGTTTGAAAATTTTCCTCTCCTGACTTTAATCCACCAGTTAAAGGCCACACCTGGATTTGTTTATTGTTATTATGTGTGGAGATCATTAAATCCCAGCAGATTAATGCTGATTATGGCCTGGCTTGTTCCAGAAATCTTGACCTCATCTAGGACTTTACCTGCCATCAATTTGAATTACTTCCACTTGTGTCAGCACTATTTTAAGGAGATCAGTGAAGGTTTATGAAGAAAAAAAGCCTTGTCATCTACTCCCAAATTGACCCAATTAATTAAGATGCTGGAGCCACTTCTATGATACTTTTTATATATCCTCACTTTCTGTGGGCCGGCAGCTGACGTTGATCAGAACAAAAAGATGTGCCTTTTCTACTGAGCACAATAGATGTTTTTCAACAAACAGATATTCATAATTTGACTTTCTTAGTTGGCAGAATCGGATATCAGGGGCATATTTCTTATACAAACGTGAGCATTTCCCAGCATGTGACAGGAGTAGAAATTTTAAGGTAGAGGAAGTCGTTATATAAATGCAGGTATCAGTTTCTATATAAACCTGTAAGAGGCCTGTCTTGTCTGCCTTCATGTAGGTGTGGGGCTGTCCCTCTGGATGAGGTGGATGGGGAAGCTGAAGGGGAAGCCGGCCTGGCTCCTGAAAGCTGTATATTTGCATTTCTTAATCTCACTTTTTTGCATCCTGAAATTTCCCTTCCATCTAGTGCTCTCTGGAAGGCAGTAAAATTGAAAGGGCACTGAATCAATTTAAGTCATCTTGCTGTGGCTCTACCATTCATATGAAGTAGCAGGTCACTTAATCACCGGAACTCTGAGATTGCGTCCTGCAATTGGCTGTCTGCAACTGGGTTCCAAAGCAATTTGTTAGCCACATAGATATCCACCCACTCTGGTAATGCTTTGTCCCACTTCTCTCGTCAAGACTTGTTCTGAGTCTTTGCAAGTCAAAGGGCTAATCCATGAAAGCTAATTCAATACGGGACACTGAAAGTCAGCTATAGGCTTCTGTGTTTTTTAATAAACGTCTCATTAATATTACTATGTTACCCCAGTGGGGGTTGGTTTAGACATTGTAGTAGGCCACTGAGGGAGAGAATTGAGAGCAGAGGAGTCTTTCTAAAGTCCACTCAGATGTACCATTTTGGATACAATCCACACCTTACTCTGAAGAAGGCCCTGTGGCTAAAAGTGCACAGAAGACTCCGGTAGAAGGAGCTTATGTTTAAAACACGGTCTCCTTTTCTGCTTTTGGCAGTTTGTAGCTGGGCAAGCTGCTTGAGGATGAGCAAGGCTTGGACTGAGCCAGTTGATGGAGCCTCTGTATTCCATTCCCCTTCCTACCATGATGGCTCAGCTGTAGTGGCTCTGTCCATGCAGGGCCGTGGGGACAGGCGGATGGAGAGTGCGGCAAGGGCGAATCTTGCAAGAAATGGTGCGGGACTGGAGAGCAGAGACCAGTAGCATCTGGCTCCTGGGAGTCCACTTTGCACTGTTCCCTCGTGGGAGCCAGTGAGCCAGCCCCCTTCAGTGTTTGGTCCAGTTTGAGCTGGGTTTCTCCTAGTTGTAGCACACAGGGTCTTCCCTGACATGCCACCCAAGCAGCCAGTCAAGCCCGATCCTCAACTATGTGGCATAAAGAGAGTGAAAAAACTGGGGACCTTGAGAAAGGATGGCACTTTCTCTTCTCATATTTTTGCAGCCTCTGCAGATACCAGGCATCTTCGTACCCACAAACCCGACTTCATAACATTTTCCTGTATTATCCTGAGTTTGCCTTATTTGTTTAGAACCTAGGATCCTTTCCAATGAGGAGAATGGATGACATGGTGTCCATCCCTGTGTCACAATTTCTAGTACCATCTGTACATCACACAGATGAAATAAAACGGATTTACAATGCTTGGTGCTCTGAAGAGATGGAAAGGGTCTGCTATTGAGGCGTGAAATATAAAGAGTTAATTCATCAGCACACTCGCTGGAAGACAACAGCCAACCTGTTTGGATACGATGCCAGGGCACCTCTGTTTACTATGGGCCTTGGTCTCCTCGGCCAGATTAGAGGACTTACCTCTCTCTGGCTCCCTGTTTAGGCTGGACAGATGTTTGCCACACCGTGCCTCGTGCGTGCTCCCCAGTCTGTAAAAGTCCCTGAGCGAAGGAAGGAGAAGCCCCCACAGATCAAAGTCTTAAATAACAATATTATTTTATGTAGGGGAGGAGATGAGTTCCTCCATTTAAGAAAAACCACACTCACACACAGTAGGTCCTGGGGCATGCCAGAGGAGAAGGACGCCAGAAACAGGAGGGTCTTGGAGATGGTGCTGATGATGGCACCTGACACTATGCTAATGTTGCTTCCCGCGCCCTCATGGCTGCGATGAGGTTCTACTTGGTGCCACACGTAAAATACAAGCATATCTCACTCATGTGACGCTGTTTTGCTGTTTCCAGAATTAGGAAGTTAGCCTGGGAATAAATTTGAAGGCATTATGAATGCTTTTGCATAACTTCTTCCTGGAATTGCCATCCTTTCGAGGTTGTGTATTCAGAAACAATGAGAACATTTTTAGGATGCCTGTGGCACCCAGACAGCCGAGTTCCCCGGTATAATTATAATAACCGAGAGATGAGAGCTGGCTCCCACATCCAGCCACGAATGCAAAGCAGCACAACCACACAGGGTCAAGGTCCCAAAGAAGTGAATTTGGAAATTGAGATCATAAAAGTCAACAACAGCTGGTGTTCCTGCACAGGCTTCCTTCTGGATGGAGTGAACCTTCCCATAGTTATCTTCCCGTAGCATCTTTCTCTATGACCTGGCTGGCCAGTTAAGCCCCACGGCACCTGAGCAAGGGCCTTGACTGTTGCTGGAACCACACTGGCTCCCCTGCTGTCCCCTGGTTGTTCATAGTTGTTGGCATTGGAAGGGTCTCGCAGAGTTCCTAAGACACTCCCGCCCTCATAATTTTATCTGATCCTCATAAAACTCAATGAGGTAAGAGCACATTTATTATCATTCCAGTTGTATGGATGAGGGACACTGCGATTCTGAAAAGTTAAGGCATCACTGACACACCTGTCAAGCTTTCCTGGCTCAAAAACCTGAAGCCAGAACCCTAAATCAGGATTTTAAGATCAAAATCCACATGGCGTTCCGACTCTGGGTTGACAGGCAGTGGGGTGTGGAAGGTGGATGGGAGCCGCTGCCTGAGCACGTTGAGGCTGGGACCTGTTTGTGTTCGTGGTGGGTGTGGTTATCTCTACTCCTGTTGGGTTGGCGATGCAGTCAACCATGCATTCGTTCCTTCTTGCTGACCGAGGAATCAGGTCACAAACAATGGGTTCCACCTTAAGAAGTCACTCATCTGGACCCCGCCTGCCCCACAAAACGCCTCTCCCTCCTGACTTCTTCATTCACTTTACTTTGTCTTACCCCAGTTTTTTTGCTCAACATCCCACCAAATTCCACCAGTTTCTGCCCACCCTCCCGCATTCTAGTCATGAGTATTCTGACTTTGACTCCTGCCTGTGTGGTTGTCAACCCCCTCGATCCGGTTGCAGCTCACCTGCAGGCAGGCAGACCCTACACTCTAACCCTCCTGCCGCACACAGATGGGATGGCAGTGTTGTCAGCATACAGCAGCATGGAATGGGGGCAAATCTTGTGTTAACAAATAGGAAATAGCACTAATTTGGTTTTCTGTCAAGTTTAAGAGGCTTAAATCAGTCTTATCCCATAAACAAACGTGCATTGAGCCACAAAAGGCACAAAAGCCCATGCTTATACAAGAATATGTTTTTTTCTCTATTTATTTAAAAATGTTTCAAAGGGAACTAAACAGAAAACACAGTGTGCATACGGTTGCTCATGGTAATAGAAAAAGAACACTATTATAAATTTAGTCATTGGAGTGTCTTCTCACCCCTTTTAATTACTTCTGAAATTCTACGGCAGAATTAATTTCTAAATCTTTGACATTATTACGATGAAGCGCACATAAAAGGATTATATAATAAGGGAGTATTCATAACGTGAGTTTCTTCCAAGCAGTCAATTTACCAACAAAGTTGAGTTGTTTATGTGGCAGAAACAGGAGGGAAAGAGAATGAGCAAAACAGAACACTTGTGGATGGGAAGGTAGGATACAGCAGCTTTTGTCTCAGCAACTGCAAATATGTTGGACTGGAAATTTGGAGAGCATCTTAATCCAGAAACCTTGGCCAGCAAAAGAACCTCTTATTCACTAACTCTAAAATCCAGTAGCACAGACGGCAATTCATCTGGCATAAGCGCACAGAGAGCTAAAGCATGCAGTCTCATAGCTTCTCACCTGAAATGGAAAATGTGCCTCAGTAAGAGCAAATTTTAATTATGTTTGTCTCTAATGAAGCTAAAATGCAGGGAAATTGCCATTCCATGCACAAACGTTGCTTCTTTCTCTGGGTTTCTATTAGCTTTCACAACAGTTGTGAGAGACCAGGTGTCTCTCTAAACGGCTGCCTGCAAGACAGCGGGGCTCTCTCTCCCCATTCCTGGTAACCCCAGTGCCTGGCACCGTAACTGAGTATTCTGTGAACAAGCACACAGAAACACATCAATGAATAGCAGACTCTCCATGTGGAAAGTCCATCTTCTCCACAGAGGTGTGTATTGAACAGCTGAGCCGGTGCAAATGGTGGCGCAGGGACCAGGGGTAAGATGGGTGGAAAGAGCTGCAGAGGAGGTGGGATCAGTTTGTGCACTGCGTGAAAAGGAGCCACGAAGCAGGCGCCAGGAGTGGAAATGACCCATAGGCGTGCCCTAGTGGGGCCACAGGGACCCCAGAGGTGCCCGCATAGGCTATCTGGGACTTGGCGAGGAGATGTGATCTTGCCCTGTGGGCAGATGTTGGAGTGTGGCTTGTGGAGGCTGGCCGAAGGAGGCTCAGTCCCCGCTGGGGAGTAGAGAAACACAGTAAGAAACACAGGTTGTAGCTACACGCAGATGCGGTTTCGGCAGGTTGGGGGCTGGCCTGAGCCTCTGCATTTCTCACACGCTCCCGGGTGAGGCTGGTGCTGCTGGTGCAGCTCTCATGGAGGAGCCAGGCTCTGAGACATGGTGGGTGCCCAGCGCAGTCTGCAGCCTCACCAGGCCTGTGGCCGGGCAGGCAGAGCAGGCAGGTAAAACAGGTGAACCCTGTTCATCAGCCTGCCTCAAACGGGTCCAGCCAGGTATCAGCAGTCACTGATTCGTGTGTCATCTTCATGGAGGTGGTGGATACTGAATGCTGGAGCCAAGTGCACAGGAGGGTTTTCTCCCAGGAAAGTCCCCAACCAGACAGAACAGGGACACTGAGCTGAGGTCTCTGGTCAGTTGGCCACAGCCAGCATCCCTAAGCAGGCTCGGCCTCTTTCTTACTGAGCTTTCATCTTTTATCCCTTCAGTTGGTTCAGTGCCATCGAAGAGAGAGTTATTCGTTTTTCTTTTCTTTCTTTTTTTTTTACATATTATTTTTGTTATTGGAGTATAGTTGCTTTACAGTATTGTGTTAGTTTATACAGTACAGCAAAGCAAATCAGCTATACGTATACATATATCCCCTCTTTTTTGGATTTCCTTCTCACTTAGGTCACCACAGAGTACTGAGTAGAGTTCCCTGTGCTATACAATAGATTCTCATTAGTTGTCTATTTTATACATAGTATCAATAGTGTATATGTGTCAATCCCAATCTCCCAATTCATCCCACCACCCCCCCTTTTTCCCTTGGTATCCTTATGTTTGTTCTCTACATCTGTGTCTCTATTTCTGCTTTGTAAATAAGATGGTCTATACCAATTTTTTCAGGTTCCACATATATGCATTAATATACAATATTTGTTTTTCTCTTTCTTTTAAAAATAATTTTTTTCGGTGGGAGTTATTTGCACAGCCTCCTCAGTTTGGAAATTCTGGGAATGATCTTATTTTTTTCAGATTCCACACATCTTCTCAATTTAATACATCTGTTATAATACAATCTAATTGCTCTAATCATGGCAGCAATGATAAATAATAACAGTAAGGAAACCTGGTGAAATGCAGCATATCAGAGGTTACCAACTGCTTTTACTCAAACTTTCTCTTTTAATCCTCATATCACTCTAGGAGGATTTAGCATTTGTTCCATTCCACATTCCAGGACAAAGTCCAAGCCAAACATGGCATTTTCTGAGAATCTTGCATTTCTCATCCCATGGACCAAATAAGTAGGCTGACATTTTAAAATATGTTTAGCCCCAAACTGGCTTAGTTGCACAATAAATGAAAATGCTCTGTGCAGGGTTCTGGCAACTTGGAAGCTTCTTAGCTACAGGCACAGGGAGGCAAGGCTGGAAGGAAGCGATGCATCCACAGCCCATCATCGTCCCTCCAGGTGGTGGTTTGGAAGTTACTTTGGTGTGTCTGATGAGGCTGACTGACCACGCAGAGGGAGGGGGTCCTCTGTCCACTGGGGCTTGGTGAAGCTGCCCCAGTGGGGACTTGGGTCTGGATCTGAACTAGTCGACAGAGCTCTCTGGGCTCCCCTTCAACACGTCCTACAGATGTGCCTTCATGAGCTGCAGCCCCTGCTCTGTGTTCACATGATCCTGGTGTCAGTCTGGACACAGGTGGTCTCTTCTTGCCGTTTCCCCTTCTTTTGGTGCCCTGTATTTGCCCGGAATGTCATTATGCTTTAGTAAGATAAGCCTTGGGCCCTCCTGGCTCCCTGGGAGAGTTGCTCTAATCACCTCTGACCGCCAGCTGCCGACTGCTCTTCTGACCTGGTGAAGACAAAGACAGGTTACTTGAGTTCTTTGTGGAC
This sequence comes from Balaenoptera ricei, assembly GCF_028023285.1. NCBI lineage: Eukaryota > Metazoa > Chordata > Mammalia > Artiodactyla > Balaenopteridae > Balaenoptera > Balaenoptera ricei. The sequence continues at coordinate 27,499,478 of NC_082640.1, forward strand.
CATTCTTTGCAAGGACCAGGTAGTATGGCCGGGATAAGGATCAACTTCTTACCATGTCTACCCCTGTGATACCCAATGGTCACACATGACTGTGTAAATTTAAACTAAAAAAAAAAATAGAAATCAAAGTAGGTAAGATTCGGTTGCTCTGTTGCATTAGTGGTATTCCACATTAATTGCGTTAGTACTTGAAATTCTTTTTTGATTCATTATACATACCTTTAATCTGTGAAGCTGATTGCAGTTCGCTGTGAGCCTAGCTGCTTTTACCTGGTTGGAATTCTGGTTACCTCTTCTAGTTGGGGGATGGAAAAATAAAGCAATACAGTTTTCTTACCTCCTTTACTCGAAAAGTACAAAAAGCAGCAGGCAAGATATTGGTTGTTTTCTTTTCAAAGATCAAAATCCCTGTAAAAGGAATATGCACAATAAAATGTTTAAATCCCATTTTGATTAGTTTGTCAGGCAACTAAATAGAAAAATTATTGCGGTGAGTTAGGTTTAAAATAGAGCAACCTCTCATGCAGTTACACAGATCAGATTAGAAGGCTGTTAGCTTTATAATTTTCTAGTTAGAGATTGTAAATGAAGTTTACAGTGTGTAAGTGGACTAAAGCCCCATGTCTAAACCCCAAGTAGGGATGGGAAAAGAAATACAGCACTAGTGCTGTATGGCCACAGGTGGCCAGTGGCTCCTGTGCGGGATAGCACAGATAGTTGCACTGGGTTGGAAGTGTGAGGCAGCCCAACAAAAGTCAGACAGAGTTCATGAAACTTGACAAGACATACAGAACATGACTATTTGGAGACAGTATCCAGGAAATCTGCAGGATCAATGAAGCATCAGGGTGGAGGTCCACATGCCATGGGTGCTCAGAATCAGGGAATCAGAAGGACAGGAGGGCCCCCTGAGCAGTGGTTCCTACAGCTTCCTCTCCCTGTGGCTCCGGCCCAGGTCTCCCCTACAGCCCAGGACGGCTGTCCTCTGCCCAGAGGCCTTCTCGGTTTCACCAGGTCCTCAATAATGTTTGGCCAGAGTTCTTCTCTGCTTTTGTCAGACGGCAGAGCCATGGTCTCATAGGTTGGATGGCTCACGGGGAAACCCAAGTTTCCAAGGAAGATTAAAGAAAAAAAAAGAAAAATATGAGTGCGTAATGAAGGAGAGCCAGCCCTACTAGGTCTACAGGAAATAAAATCCTTTGGTACTGGTAGAAGAGTAAATACTTTAATCATTGGAAAAGATTAGCTATCCCAGAAGCAAATACTAATAATAGAAACTTAGTGGTAACAGAGAAGGTAATTAATTCAATAAATGATGTTGAAAAATGTGTAGACTTAGTTGGGAGAAAATCAGTGAAGATCCTTAATTCATACCATATATAAAAATAAATTGAAGAAGAATTTAATGGAATATGTAGAAAGCTACAACACTAAAAATAACAATTTTTAAAAATTGAGGGGACTTCCATGGTGGCACAGTGGTTAGGAATCCGCCTGCCAATGCAGGGAACACGGTTTCGAGCCCTGGTCCGGGGGGATCCCACATGCCGCGGAGCAACTAAGCCCATGCACCACAACTACTGAGCCTGCGCTCTAGAGCCTGCAACCACAACTGCTGAGCCCGTGTGCCACAACGACTGAAGCCCGTGTGCCTAGAGCCCGTGCTCTGCAACAAGAGAAGCCACTGCAATGAGAAGCCTGCACACCGCAACGAAGAGTAGCCCCCGCCCGCCACAACTAGAGAAAGCCCGTGCGCTGCAAGGAAGACCCAACACAGCCAAAAATAAATAATAAATTTATTTTTTAAAAAATTGAGGACCATTTAATTATGTCAAGAAGAAAAAGGGACTTTCCAAGAAGACGATCAATGGAAGACAATTATAAGCAGGATACAAATAGGTTCAGAGACTATTCAGGATCAGCAACAGTATAACAAAAGCACTGACCTTCTCCTATGGTCACTGCTTTCATGAGTTCTGGTCCTGGCTTGCCCTACAGCCTTTGCAGCCCAGCCCCACAGCACTACTGGCTGACCAGACAGAGTCCACGTGCCATGCTGGGCTCCCACACAGCTGGATAAAGCAAAAAGCTTCAGAGAGCCTAACAGTATTCATTGTGAAATAACTAAAGGTATATAAGAAACTAGGGAACTGTGTGCCGCAAGGATTACAGGCAGATATTTTCCAACAGGAAAATGACCAAAGGGTTACTCACAGAACAAGAAAAGTAGAGACTGAAAAGCAAAGGGAAAATTCCTCAACCTCTCTAGTAACGAGAAGAAATTCATATTCTTAAAACTGAGCTATCACTTTTTGCCTGACAAATTTACAACCTTTTTTCTTTTCTTTCTTTCTTTTAATAAAACCCTCCTTTCTGCTAGAATTTCTGGTAGATAATCTCATTCACTCCTGGTCAGAGTCTGTATTGGTACAGAATTCCCAGAAAGAGTTTCTCAGTTTATAACATTGAAACTTAACATTATCTGTGCCCCTTGAACTGGTAATTCAATTCCTAGGAATATATCTTTATATAGAATATGATTTATCTATAAAGATCTATGTGCAATGAGGTTCTCTCTAGTTATGCTGAACTGTTAACATCAGAAGTGGTCAAGACTCAGAGCATGACTAAATAATTTAGGTACATTATTAAGATAAAGTATTACATAGTCACTAAAAATAATAGTTTTAAAGAATTTTAAATTACTTGGAAATGCTAAGTGAACAAAGCAGGATATCACGTTGCATAGGCAGCCTGTTCACCATGATACATGTAAAATGCTTATTTGACTGTACGAAGGGGATGGTTTACTCACATTGCCATAGCAACGAAGAAGGGTACACACCCCACCCCCAAAATAACGATGGTTGTGCTACTAAGTTTGACCAGCACAAGTGAGTTGTATTTCCTCCTGTGTATTTTGTCCATGTTTTCCAGCTTTTTTCAAAGGACCATTAATCATTTCTATCAAAAACGTCAATACAGAGATTTTTTAAAAGAGGTTTCAGTAATGAAGTGGCTCAGACCTATGGCAGTTCCCTCAGTCTCATCCTGTCCCTCCGTAGGAGTGTGAGAGAGGACAGAGAGGCCTGGAGTGGTACAATCGCCACTGAATAGGAAGCAAGCCATAGATCCTGACCTTTGCAGGAGACACGGCCCTCAGAGGGGAGGGGTCTCCTGTGTGGGGTATCTGTGGAGATTTTGATGCAGAGGCAGAGGTCAGTTAGAAAAAGACAAGATGAGTATAATTAATTCAAGACATTAACTCACTCGACAAACTTTCATCAAACGCCTTTTCTACATTTTAAGTATTGCATCAGATGTTGAGTCTGCTCAGCCATGCATACTTAGTTCAAGAGAAGCCAGGGTGCAGATGGAGATTTTGGAAAACCTGGTTTGCTCAGCCAGAGTATTAGCCCAGGACCCAGGGAGCATAATGCATACTCGACTCTTGAACAGTCAGGAAGAGAATGGCGGGCGACATGCCAAAAACAGAACGATTAGAGTTGGAATCCCAAGTGAGAACCTCGTTATGTGTCCAGCCCTGTGCTGCAAACTGTGAGAGAAGCAATAAAACCAGACCGCAAACTGCTCCTCATGCAGGAGATCCATATGTGAACACAAACGCAAAAAGTTTAAATGACAGGACAAGACTGTGTATGGCTTAGAAGGGTCAGTCCCAAACGCTCAACTGAATGCTCCTTCCTGAAGATTTGGAAAGGAAATACATGTACACATGCGCTGCTATGGGCTGAGTTGAGTCTCCCCTAAGTTTATTTGTTGAAGACCTAACCCCCAGGAGCTCAGAATGTGACTGTATCTGGAGATGGGGTCTTTAAAGAGGAGATTAAGTTAAAATAGTGTCACTGGGGGTGGGCCCTTTAGGACTGGTGTCCTTATAAGGAAGAGAGGCGATGAGGACACAGACAGACAGAGAGAGAGGACCACGTGAGGACACAGGGAGGAGATGGCGACTGCACACTCAGGAGAGAGGCCTCAGAGGAACCAGCCCTGCCCACACCGTGATCTCAGCTTCCAGCCTCCAGAACTGGGAGGAAATAGGTTTTTGTTGTTTGACTCCTCTAGTTTGGAGCACTTCATTATGGCCACCCAGGAGTCAGCTTGTCATTTAGCACTGCTCTTAAAACGGAGGTTCAACTCTGATTGCACAAACTCTGTTTCTTTCCTTTTGGGCCGTCATTGCCAATAAGACAGCTTTGACATCTGAGTTAACCCTTGACCCAGAAGTGTGTGGTTTTCCTGTTTAATTTGTCTATGAGCTTAGTGTCTATTTTTTGTGTCAAAAACAGAAGGGCCGGGGCATAGCAGTTTGATGATTCTCATCTCTCTCCATGGTCCATTTCAGATTCCACACCAATGAATTTAAGGGACTGAGCCCAGGTCAGAGCACTATGGTCTCTGTGTTCTTTCCATGGCTGGTGGGCCCTGGGTCAGTGACCTCTTGACCAGCTCTCTCTATAAGAGTCTGGCCATTTACTAGCAAACAGACTACAGTGTGTCAGAGGATGTGGGTGTCCTCCGACTTGAGTTTCAAAATGCTGTGTCAAGGAGACAGGAGAGAACATGGTTTTTCCTCAGATTCTTAAAGTGTCGGTGACCCCAAAACACTTAAAAACTACCAGGAAGCTTTGTGCATATCTACGGAATGTGAAATACTTCAGCTCTACCGTCTACTGTGTTGTTTTTTTTCCCTACTTGGACCCCACCTCCTGGTGCCTTGGAAGGTGGAGGTGGAAGAAATGAATGGCATCCACTGTGTGCCTAGTTTGGGATTTCCAAGTAAATGAAAATGTCCGAGGAAATAGTCAGTGTGGGTTAAACCTCTGGTCCCCCAACATCTGCATCTGCATCTGACTTAAAACTTTTGTAGGAAGGAAACGTGGGGGAACCTCCCCAACTTTTCCTCTGCTGAAATCTCCCCTTTGATCAGCAAGTGTGACTCACTGATTCCAGCTCTGACACAGATGCCTCAGAGGAAGGCCGACTGACAAGAAGCAGGGTGGGGCTTCCCTGGTGGCGCAGTGGTTGAGAATCCGCCTGCTAATGCAGGGGACACGGGTTCGAGCCCTGGTCTGGGAAGATCCCACATGCCGCGGAGCAACTAGGCCCGTGAGCCACAACTACTGAGCCTGCGCGTCTGGAGCCTGTGCTCCGCAACAAGAGAGGCCGCGATAGTGAGAGGCCCGCGCACCGCGATGAAGAGTGGCCCCCGCTTGCCGCAACTAGAGAAAGCCCTCGCACAGAAACGAAGACCCAACACAGCCATAAATAAATAAATAAATAAAAGATGAGAACATTAGTATCCTCAGATTCCTATCCATCTCTTTATCCTCCTCCAGTTCAAGACATTTACCTTCTATCTTATAATCATAATTCTCTCAATTAAAAAAAAAAAAAAAAAGAAGCAGGGTGACTACTTTCTTTAAGTATATTCTCAGAAAGTTCTGGCCAGTTTGGGAAAATTGCAGTGCCATTAGGTCATAACAGTAGAACATAGATCTGACTGAAGCTGAGAGCAAGCAAATGAGGGGGAAGCAGTCGGGGATAGGCTGCCGTGGAACCCGGGTTACCCATTCCCTGGAGCCAGCGTGCCCTGCCTGGTTATAAAGTCTCTGCAGCTTTTCACTAAGAACTCACACCAGCCTTTGAGAGAAACAGGGCGCTGATCTGACCTCCTCATTGATTGAGAAGATCAGGAATTGAGGTGCAGGAATCCAGGTGCTGCAAAACTCACGGCTCGACATTCTGAGTGATGCACTGGGTTCACAGTAATGGGAAGATGGGCATTTTAGGTAACAGGGAGAGTAAAATGCTTACTCATGGGCCTGACATTAACTGGTCGTGCCTCAAGGGTTTTATAATTCAAGAATAATTTGGTTGCTAGAAAGAAAACATCCCATTTTTTATGTTAGCTGTCCAAACCCAAGTCTGTTTCTTTTCTTTGCAAAGAGAAAATAATGCTCAAAAGTGATACAGTTTCTCTTAAAATACGGTGTTGTTTAATCAGATCCACTTCCATGAAGACCCAATGATCTAATCAACAAACATTTATTGAGCAACTGGATGAACACACACAAAAACCATATCGTTGATGTAAAACAATAATGGATGTGAAAAGCAATGCCCTCGTTTTGGTATTACCGTGGATAATCATCATAGTAACAAAATTGTATTTGTGACCCTCTTTACGTTTTATACTCCCGTGAGAGAACAGAGTTGCATACTCACAATCCTGGCCTAAGCTTTAGAACATCCAAGAGACGTGAGGACCACACAGGTCATAGACCTCAGAATCAGAGCCAGATGCCCATCCAGTGAGTGTGCGCCATCTTAGGAACACACGTATGACAACAAACACATCAAAACAAAAACTGCCCGTGAAGGAGCTGCTGCCACTGCTGCACTTTCGGGGCTGGAGGTCCCTGGGTTCTGTCCCCGCCCTACCACTTACCAGCTGAGAGTTCTTCGGAAACTGACTGTCCTTTTCACGCCTCAGTTTCCTCATCTCTGATGGGGCAAATAATAATATATCTCAGGGGTGCTGAAAGGATTTTATGAGTCAGTATATGTGAAGGGCCGTGTTGTACCTGGAATCTAGCAAGACTTCAGTTCGAGGGAATATGTAGAAATAGAGTTTGCTGCAGCCTTGGGGTCAAATAGCCAAGGATAAGGGATATTGGTGGGGGAAGAAACCTGGAGGTATGTGGAGCACAAGGAAATCAATAATTGAGGAAACTGCACTAGAATTGCATATTTAAGATGCTGTTTCTGGAAACCAAAGTGTCTGGTAAGTTTTGTGTCTTAGCAAAGTGCTAGGATACAAGATGATTATAATTCTTACCTTAGAATAGCCCCAGAAAAGAGGGCTATTCTATAATAGAGTAGCTTTACCTTAAGAATAGCCCACCTACCTGGTGGGAGGACCAGATATATTTTTAGATCTAATATATCTATTAGAATATGCCTATTCTTAGGCATGACAGGTACAGTAGAAATGTTGGAAATAGTGGAAGTAGTTGGAAAGTCTTGGAAGAGGTAAAAGTTTAATGAGGTCTTGAAATATAGGTAAAATATTGTGAAAAAAAGTAATTTGAAAAAGTGTAAGATCAGAAATTAGAATACTGTATTTAGGCAGTACTGGGAATTAAATTATAGAAATACCTAAGAAGTGGTAATCCCAAAATTGAGGATCAAGTTAAACAATCCAGTATTGGAAATACAACGTTCAAAATATTGTACTGAATCGACAGGGAAGCATAATGTTTTAAAGGATTTAAAATTTTTCCCCAGGTTCTGTTTTGGTCCTAGCCAGTATATTCTTGACATAAATTTGACGCTTCTCTTTTTGACTAAGAAAAGTGGAAGATTTTTAACCAAGAGGATTCAGTCCTGATGCTTCAAATTGCCGAGTTGAAGTGATCTTGGTCATAGCTTGAAAAGCATATTAAGTTACAGAGACGCAATTACACACAGATTAAGGTTAGGAATTCTAGACTCAAAATATTATTATTGTTTTTATTGTTATTGCTCCATTGTTTTGGAGCTATACATGTCTTATATTTTATTTCCTTTCTGGGAATACTTTTAGTTCTGAGGATTTCTGTGTTTTCAGCAAAAGTCAATTCATTTATTCTTACAACTATCTCTGGAGGGTCTTGAAAAAGCAAGAAAATCTGCATTATCCTAACTGGTGGTTATAAAGTTGTATTTAATAGACTTTATTTTTTAGAGCAATTTTAGGCTCACAGCAAAATTGAGAGGCAGGTACAGAGAGTTCTCATGTACCCTGTGTCTCCACTCATGCACACCCTCCCCACCATCCCTATCCCTACCAGATGGTGCATCTGTTACAATTGATGAACCTACATGGACACGTCATCACCCAGAGTCCACAGTTTACATCAGGATTCACTCTTGGTGTTGTCATTCTATGGGTCTGGACAAATGTATAATGACATGTATCCACCATTATAGTATTATATAGAGCACATAAGGATCTATTTTTAACCTTACATACTTCATGTCTGAATCAGGTTATCCTCACTATATGATTTATACATTGTCTCCAGGAGCTTTTGATATATAAAGAAAGAGAAAGGGAATATACAAATAGGCATAAGGTGTGTAGTGGCTAGATATGTGAATTTTAACATAACAGTTAAACCCCATGATATAATTGAATTCACTTTCTCACCTGTAAAATGGGGACAATAATAGGTTCTTATTTACTCCCAGGGCTACAATGAGGATTGAAAACCAACACATGAAGGACATTTGGAACTAAGCCCTACGGATGATTAGAAGGCTACAGTGCTAGCAGTTATTGTCAAAGGGGAGTTAAGAGAACAAAACAACACTTACTGATTTATATTTTCATTTGACAAAAATTTCATGAGTGATTACACAGTAGGAACCATATTAAAGGACTGGAATTAAAAAATAAACAGATGAGTGCCTAAGAACTTCATTGTTTATTGTGGTAAAGTGACATATAAATGTCATTACATATTATAAATATATATATATTATAAATGTTCATTATAGTGTAAGGTGCAAGGCAATTAATAAAGTACCTTCAAAGTGCTCTAGATGTACAGAGAAAGAATTCATTCATAACTCACATGAAAGTAAATTTGTGTCCCTCTAGAGGAATGATTATTTAATCATGTTCCATATTGAATTCAGTATCAGAAACATCCATATAGAAATTGTCTTAATCCTTTTGGGCTGCTGTAACAAAGTACCACAGACTGGGTGGCTTATAAGCAACCAGAATTATTTCTCACAGTCTGAGGCTAGAAGTCCAAGATCAAGGTGCCAGTAGATTTGTTTTCTAGTCAGAACCTGATTCCTGGTTCATAGGTGGCATCTTCTCACTGTGTCCTCACATGGCAGAAGGGGCAAGGGAGCTCTCTGGGGTCTCTTTAATAAGGACACTAATCCCATCATGGGGGCTCCACGTCATGACCTCATCACCTCCCAGAGGACCCACCTCCTAACACTTATCACCTTGGGGGTTAGGTTTCAACATGGGAATTTGAGAGGGGCACAGGCATTCAGTCTATAGCAGAAAGGTACTACGTAAGAGTTAAGGTGGGCTATCCTGGGCTCCTGAAGCAGAGATAAGACAGAGACACCTGGAACTGGATTCGGACCATCCCTCGGGAGGAGAGGGTGGCCTGGCTGTCTTGGAGTCTGTTCACAATTAGGTGGAGCTCCTGAGGTGGCACGTGGACAGGTCTGTGAGGCCTGCATGAATGTGGCATAAGCGTGTGAGGGGGTGAAGATCCAACAAACCCTGACTTCCTGGTTCCTACAGATCTACAGCCCACCTGTTAAGAGTGTTTTCACCAAACCCATTTTTACTAGATTTGAGCTCTGCCCTTACCATGGTCTGACCTTTGAGGTCATGGTGAGCTAAAAGGCAGTGCTGTTCTTGAAACGTGGGCCCAAACACAAAGATGTAAAAAGAGCAGCATGAGACCAATTCAGATGCAGCCTCTGGGCCCCTTGGGAGAGTCCAGGGCTTCTACAAACAGAGCTTGTACCTGGGGCCTGTGACGGGGGCCCATGCCTGCTATTGAGGAGCATAGGGCTACTTCAGGGGCTTTAAAGAGCTGCCTAGAGCAAATATTCTGAAGGTGACCGTGGCCTATTCCAAGTTCTTTGCACTCTCTCTGGGTGCCCCTGCTTGGAACGATAGCCAGCTTTAGAGCAGTCCCCGGTGGCTATTTCAGAGTTTGTCAGTGGGTCAGGCTTTTAGGATCTAGGTATTAATAGTGCCATGCTGTAAACAAGAGCTTTCCCGTATTTTTCACATCAAAGCAGTGAGAGGAAATGGTAACAGTTAGAGAGCCCCTGGGATAATTGGGTGCTGCTGCTCCCAAGCAGAGGTTCAGTGCCTGGGATATCAGCACCTGCACAGACCTGAGACCGACCCACCAAGGCCAGCTCGCCTGGCTGCGCGGATTCAATCTCAGTAGCCGACCCATGGAGCATTGATCATCTTCCCTGCGCTCTCTTAATTTATCCTACCGTGTTTCATTTTAAGGATTTTTACAAGTCTTCTTAGACCAATTTTGAAAGAAGAACCAATATGTAAATTTAAAAATAAAATAGTCACAAACTAAATTCACTTGTAAATATGAAGAGATACGTACAAAATGTGTCCAGAACAAATAGGGTAGAGAATCCTACTTTCTCTCCAATTTTCCCATTTCTGGGTCCTCGGTAATGTGGAAGAGAAAAGCATCAGCAGATTCAGTTTAGCCCCCTTTGGCTTAGTGGTTTTCTCTCTCCTCTACCATTTTTTATTAGTGGAGAAATGCCCCAGTAGAAACTGTTGTCTGGTTAGACTGTGAGAACTTGAACCACTGAGGCGGCACCACGCGTTGATGAGCTTCCAGCAGGCCAAGGAGCTCCGGAAGGGCTAGTGCAGCTTCTGGCAGCAGCAAACATCAATGGACCCGTGAGACTGAGGCCCTGCTGCGGTGAGTTTGCTTGTTTGGTTTTCAGTGGATCCTATCTTCTGATCAGAAGGGGTCACTGAACTAGGAAGGAATGACAGAATTGCTTTCTTTTCTACATTTTGCTGTGTGTTGCATCACAGCTGGGTGCTACTGTCCCTCCTATGGGCTGTTTGTATTTGGGCAATTCAGTGAAGTAAATACTACTAGGTTCAAGTCTTTGTCGCTCTGAGTCTCACCTCTCCCAAACCTCAAACAATTAAGATTCCTGCCATGGGCTCCTGCAGAGGTTAGGTTTGGATTTCAATGACGTAGAAACAACACTTTTCATGGTTGTTTTGGTCAGTCCATTATTTTAGGAATTCTACTCCACTTTAGTGTGAAGTAGAGGTTGTTACTTACTGAGCTTGAGATGTTGGTTTTCCTTAAGGTGGAACACAAATGGAGGACGTGGTTTTTCTTTATTTGTGATTCTTTGTTTTGACTACATAATGCAAATATAACTGAGTAAAAGAGTTAGAGATTAATTCACGTGGCTGGGTGATTTGTGAGTCTTCATTACTCCTCATGTGAGTAGTTTCACTCACTAAATTTATGGAACACCCAGCAGGGCCAGGCTGATGATAGGTAAGGGGATGCAAGAAAGAATGAAACACAGGCCTGCCCTGGGTAAGGCCGTGGGTTAAAGGGAATACACAGACCAAATCACTTTAGTTGATTTCCAGTAAATTATGTGATTAGAGTCCTGCTCTGATACATTAGTCAAAATGGTTAGTATTGTGTAGACTTAGCTCTTTCCTCTGTTTTTTGAATTTCTGAATGTGTGAAGTTCTGAATGAAGCACAAGAGATGAACAGGAGGAAGTTGATCAAGAGGATCAGAGAGAGTGGTGGGCTCATGTGGGGGGCGTGTACAACGTACACACGGAGGGAAGCTGGTGGCACAGACAACCACACGCCACCTCCAGGAACAGCAGAAGACATAGAGTTTTCACTTTCGATTGTGTGGTTAATGAGTCTTCAGACTTAAAAAGAAAGTATGCATTTTGCAACTTTAATTTATAAGGCTGCGTATTAAAATTTCGGAACATCCCACCACAATAAATGTGACTGTCAGGCTAGGTGGATTTGTCTGAGTCTTTGCAAAGGGAACCTAGGCTCTGCAAAGTATAACTCACTTCTAACTGGACCATATCCAGTTGGAGAAGCATTCGAATGGGTACATTTTGAGAGCTCCTTAGGCATGGCCATTGGTGTTCTCTCATCCTTGACCAGTGATATACATATGTCTTTTTAAGTCTTTCATGTCCTTCTGTCTGGAGCGTGAAATGTCCATCAGTGGAAGCAGGCCAGCACCATCACCCAGGACTTCCCAGGTCCCACCTGAGGCTGGACCTTAACAACTAAGGCCTGTTGCTGTTCTGCCTCCCTCACTTTTACTTAACTGCCTAGGGATGTGCTCTTCCATCTGCTTCCATTGTGAAGTCTGTTCATAGCCAGTAAAGGTTTTCCTCTCTGAACCGGCCTTCAGGAATGAGAAGGGAAGTCTCAGAGAGCAGGGAAAAAGAGGGATGGAGCAGAGCCCTGTCAAGGTGACCCAGGGAACCCAAACCTCTCTGTAAGTAAAGGAAATAAATGCCTCTGAGAAATGTCTCCAAGAAGATCAGCTGAACAAAACAGGAATGCAGGTGAGGTTGTAGGCATGCAGCGTGCTTCCAGTGGCAGGAGGAGTTCATGAGCCGGTTGCCGAAAATGTAGATGGCAAGAGGATATCAGTCAGGCAAGGATGCTCAGCCAGGGGGTAGCCAACCCTTTTGCAAACAGCAGGTACTGTCCCAGCTTCAAAGCTCTGGTGTGGAGGACTGTGATTACCACATACTACTGAGCAAGACTTAAAGGTGTGGCAGGTGCCACACTGGGTGGGGTTGGGAGCTAGCAATTGGTGAGAAGCACTTAGAGATCCTGCAGACCAGTCACGCAGAGGGTTCCCAGAGCACCTGCTTCAGTGGTTATTCTGGGCCCAGTCAAACCTCAACAGAACAGTAAAACAATATGTCCACTGAGAAGGAGAGCCATTATCGACTGGCCGATGTGGACATGGCTAGAGACCGTCTCCTTTCAATATTTACTTCTGTCTAATAGGAAGAATGGCCAGTGTAATTCACAGAGTGCTGAATAATTGACTCACTGTTGTAATGTATGAAGTTTCCTTTCAATTCTCAGAGCACAAATAAGCAAATCACTATTTTGTACAGAATTAGATCATGGGTCTTTTTTCTATACAATAATTGAAATTCTGCTGGAAATAACAAAGGGCAACACTTCCCCAACCAGAATTTTAAACCTCCTGATGCAAATAAATTGCACATCTTTGACATTGCAAATGAGTTGCTACTATTATGAAAGCATTAATAGTAGTATAAGTATCCTTAAAAAGATGTGCATCAGTTTATTCCAGTAGTAAATCCAAGATTTACTTAGATCTTCACAAGATCAATCATGCCACTTTCCAAGAGGAGTGAATATTAAAAGAGTTGATAGTGCACACAGCGATAGCAAGAATTACAATAGCTTACCAATGTACATCAAAGACTTATCTACCTTAAGCTTCTGCAAAAGAGGAAGTTATTTTTTTCACAGTGGTATATACTATGCATGGATAAATAATCAAAATTAAACTGAGAAAAGATGGACGCAAACAGAGCTGATACGGATTGGGAAAGAGCTTTGTTGTTTTGTTTCATAATTATGAGATGTAAGGGACCCAGGAATATTTGAGAAAGAAATTGTCCAAATGAAAATCTGAATAGCTTTAGAAAATGTGTGTACATGCATACACACACCATCCCTGTCCCTGGAAAGCAGATTTCTCTCTCATTATGTGGAAGTAATTAAGCAGAGGGGACAACAGCAGTCACCCTGAGGGTGTTAGAGGAAAAGAAACTGCAGGCAGTTTATACAGTTGGGACAGATAGCTGCCTGCTCTCCTGTCTGAGTTCAAAGGACAAAGTGAGAGAGGTCTGTAGTTACAGAATTTAACAAAATCAAAAAGCCTGAGACTGATGTTGCCTCAAACAAGAGTCAATGCTGTGACCAGGCCCTTAGAAAAGATGAAAAGTTGCAGCTGTTTCCCACCTCCTGGTCACCATGTTTGCGACTGCGGTTCTCACATATGAATGAAGGAGTATAAACTTCTTAAGTGCAGGAATGTGCCTTCAGTTGCAGGAAGCATTGTATCTTGTGTATCCTGGGTGCCCAGTAGCAGCTATCAACCGACCACTGTCTATTCAGGTGAAGGGTCTAGAAACAGTTTTGTGCAACTAATACATTGAGGGCCAGAGAGTGTGTCACATGAACATGAACAGACATAGAGCGGAAGCTGGTGGCTCTCTTCAAATATTTTAAGGGATGCCAGATGGAAGAGGTGTCTACTTTAAATTTTAACCAAGCAAGACCCTATGGGGCCTTCCCAGGACAGAACCACCTTGTCCTTCACCTGCCTCTTGTCTGTAGAAAAACTTTAGTCAAAGAATAAATTTAATCAGAGAAGTGAGAAAATGCAGAAAGAAAGGAGAACAGTCAAGCAAGACAAAATGATGATAATTTAACCATAAACAAAGTCAAGGACCTTTAATTCCTCCTCAAGGGCTATAGATAATATTCTGAGGCATATCCTTTGAGCTGTTTTGCCGATACTGAAACCCCCATCAGGTGGAAAAAGTTAACTCCATGATAAGCAGACTATAACCATGACATAAGCTGCTCCGTCTTACACAGTTCCAAAACTAACCTCAAGGAAATGGGAACAAAACGACCCTGGAACCGAAGGTTAACTGTACTTAAAACAATCAAGATGATGCTTATCAGAACACTGCAGGACCAATTTCAAGATGATTGCTGGAGCTGACTGTGCTGCTCTGAACGTAGCTCCTTTCCCCCACACACCCCTGAAACTTCCCTTTAAAAGCTTTTACCCCTTGATCGACAGCAGAGAGGTGGTTCTTTGGGACATGAGTTCACCTTCTCCCCAGGTTGCTGGCCTCCTGAATAAAGCAACCTTTTCTTTCCAACCAATACTTGTCTCTCGAATATTGGCTTTCAAGCTGCAAGCAGCCAAAACTGAGTTCGGTAGTAAAATCACCAAAGGGAAGGTCTAGAACTAAGGGATGGAAGCTACTTGGAAGCAGATACTCATTGTAATAGAGAATTTTTAGCCATCAAAGTGCCCCAGCATTTTGGAAGCAGTGAGCTTTATGTCTCTCCAGACTGAAAATGAGTAAGTTCATGAACAGCTTCTCAAATCGTATCCCCAGGCAATAGAATTTGCTGGAAAGTCTAAAGAAGAGCTGTGTTTACATGACACATAAGTATTGGTAAATGCATCAAACTCTTGTCGAGAAAGTAAACTAATTTTACAGTTGTCATACAGCCTGAACATTAATTGAATTCAAAGGTCTTTGTCACTAATACATAATATCAGCTGGTTAAGAAAAGAGTGATGATCTCTCGAGTGACAACTTTGAGACCTGAGAGAGTTAATCATGGAATTAGTGAACCTGGCCCTTCTGCTTCTGACACTTCTATACAACATCCTCCACTTTCTTCTTGACTGACCATCTTGTTGTCCACAGTGGCCTAAAGGGCTGTATGGCCTTTTGGGATGGAGCTCAGATTTACCACATTCTCTTTCGTGAGTGCACGAGGCACATGGAAGTCTCAGTGGGATGGCCGTGTCTGGCCTCACACACTGGACTTGAGAAGAATTCTCTGGAATCAGACAGCAGGCAAGAGAACGTGTGACAAGTAAGATTTATGTTCTCACGGGAGCCTGATAAAATTACTGCAGCATACTAAACCAGATGTGACTAAGTTTAAAACAATCTTGTTAGGATAAATAGGTTCTTAAAACATCATTAAAACTGAAAGCTGATGACGTCTTGGACAAACACTGGCTTTTCTGAGTGTCTGCTCAGTCATTTTTTTGTGAGGAAGAAGATGCCACACTGAGTCCTGGTCATGAATAATGTATGGTAACCAAGCCAGTGAAACAATCTCCAACAAAAACATGTCTCCATACCAAATTCACACGTCACAGGACCCCAGCTAAGTAGGTAGCTATGATTTCTATTGTGTCCCCTGCTTCTGGTGTTCTTGAACATTTGAACATATGTCTCAGGGCTCTGCTGAGAGTCCCTCTGTTTGAACGTGGAAGGGAACCAGAGGGGGAGAGTGTGGATACCTTCCTGTTGATAGGCCTTACAGTGCAAGACCTGGAGGGCCAGTCACAGAAAGGAGCAGGGGAGAGGCCTCCAGACAATCCAGGAGTGCCAGAAACTCTAGAATCTGCTGCTTGACCTCTTATGGCCAGAGAATTTGGGTCTATATTAACTTCCATGAAAAACTTGGAATTAGATCTAGGAAGAGTAGCTTGTGATGATGATGTTTTTAATCACTCAACTGTAACAGTTGGTTATTTTTAACCTACTGCTATCTTGGAATCCATAGAGAGAAGCAAGTTAGAAAGTGTCTAAGAGCTGATAAAATTTCAGCAGGAAATATGTGGAGAGGATTAGTGAGCAAAGCAATAAATTTGAACGTGGATCTATGACTGGCTAAGGAATATCTTTCTACTCTTCCCGTTGCCTTGGGGATATTTCTCCTCCTCTGTTCTTATCCCATTTGTTTTCACTATGAGGATTAGCTGATATTGGATGATCACATGCCATTAGTTTGTGGGTCACTGCTTAGAAATTGTCATCATTTAAAATTTGGTTAACTGATTTCTGTGAGCATTGTATTAATTACTAGTAGATGTCAATCATTTGCACTTACGGCTTCTGTTCTGCTTAGGTGTGCTGCTGGCTCTGGCTCTCCTTTGGGAAAAATCTCTAGTCTATCACTCACACGTCTTCCTTAGCGTCTTTCCCTATAGCTGCCTACAAATAGATAGAATGTCCTAATTCAGTGTATCAGTTGGATCACAAGATGTGGTGAAGAAATCATTTGTAGAGCTTCAAGATGGCGGAGGAGTAAGATGTGGAGATCACCTTCCACCCCACAAATACATCAAAAATACATCTACATGTGGAACAGCTCCTACAGAACACCTACTGAACGCTGGCAGAAGACCTCAGACTTCCCAAGAGGCAAGAAACTCCCCACATACCTGGGTAGGGCAAAAGTAAAAAGAAGAAACAGAGACAAAAGAATAGGGAGGGGACCTGAACCTCTGGGAGGGAGCTGTAAAGGAGGAAAAGCTTCCACACACTAGGAAGCCCCTTCACTGGCAGAGACAGTGGGTGGGCAGGGGGCGGGGGAGGTTTCGGAGCCACAGCGGAGAGCACAGCAACAGGGGTGCAGAGGGAAAAGCGGACAGATTCCCGCACAGAGGATGGGTGCTGACCAGCTCTCACCAGCCTGAGAGGCTTGTCTGCTCACCCGCTGGGGCGGGTGGGGCCTGGGAGCTGAGGCTTTGGGCTTCGGAGGTCGGATCCCAGGGAGAGGACTGGGATTGGTTGCGTGAACACAGCCTGAAGGGGCTAGTGCGCCACAGCTAGCCGGGAGGGAGTCCGGGAAAATGTCTGGAACTGCCTAAGAGGCAAGAGACCATTGTTTCGGGGTGTGAGAGGAGAGGGGATTCAGAGCACCGCCTAAATGAGCTCCAGAGACAGGCGCAAGCCGCGGCTATCAGTGTGGACACCAGAGACCGTCATGAGACGCAAAGGCTGCTGCTGCAGCCACCAAGAATACTGTGTGCAAGCACAGGTCACTATCCACACCTCCCCTTCCGGGAGCCTGTGCAGCCCGCCACTGCCAGGGCCCCGTGATCCAGGGACAACTTCCCCGGGAGAACACACGGCGCGCCTCAGGCTGTTGCAACGTCACACTGGCCTCTGCCGCTGCAGGCTCGCCCTGCATTCCATACCCCTCCCTCCCCCTGGCCTGAGTGAGCCAGAGCCCCCGAATCAGCTGCTACTTTAACCCTGTCCTGTCTGGGTGGGGAACAGACACCCTCAGGCGACCTACATGCAGAGGCGGAGCCAAATTCAAAGCTGAACCCCAGAAGCTGTGCGAACAAAGAAGAGAAAGGGAAATCTCTCCATGAAGCCTCAGGAGCAGTAGATTAAATCTCCACAATCAAATTGATGTACCCTGCATCTGTGGAATACCTGAATAGAAAATGAATCATCTCAAAATTGAGGTGGTGGCCTTTGGGATCAACTGTAGACTGGGGTTTGCTTTCTGCATCTCATTCGTTTCTGGTTTTATGTTATCTTAGTTTAGTATTCGGAGCTTATTATCACTGGTAGATTTGTTTTATTTATTTGGTTGCTCTCTTCCCTTTTTTTTTATATGTATATATATTTTTTCCTTTCTCTCCTTTTGTGAGTGTGTGTGTGTATGCTTCTTTGTGTGATTTTGTCTGTATAGCTTTGCTTTTACCATTTGTCTTAGGGCTCTGTCTGTTTTTTTGTTTTTTGTTCTTTAGTATAGTTTTTAGCGCTTGTTATCATTGGTGGATTTGTTTTTTGGTTTTGTTACTCTCTCTTTCTTTTTTCTTTTTATTCCTTTTTCATTTTTAATAATATATTTTTAAAAATAAATTTTATTTTATTTTTCTTTCTTTCTTTCTTTCTTTCTTTCTTTTTTTTTCCTCTCTTTTCTTCTGGCTGGGTAGCTGACAGAGTCTTGGTGCTCCAGCCGGGTATCAGGCCTGTGCCTCTGAGGTGGGAGAGCCGAGTTCAGGACATTGGTCCACCAGAGACCTCCCAGCCCCACGTAATATCAAACAGTGAAAGCTCTCTCAGAGATCTCCATCTCAACGATAAAACCCAGCTCCACTCAACGACCAGCAAGCTACAGTGCTGGACACCCTATGCCAAACAAGTAGCAAGAAAGGAACACAACTCCACCCATCAGCAGAGAGGCTGCCTGAGATCATAATAAGGTCACAGACACCCCAAAACACACCACCGGACACGGTCCTACCCACCAGAAAGACAAGAGCCAGCCTCATCCATCAGAACACAGGCACCAGTCCCCTCTACCAGGAAGCCTACACAACCCACTGAATCAACCTTAGCCACTGTGGGCAGACACTGAAAACAATGGGAACTATGAACCTGCAGCCTGTGAAAAGGAGACCCCAAACATAGTAAGTTAAGCAAAATGAGAAGACAAAGACACACACAGCAGATGAAGGAGCAAGGTAAAAACCACCATACCAAACAAATGAAGAGGAAATAGGCAGTCTACCTGAAAAAAAATTAAGAGTAATGATAGTAAAGATGATCCAAAATCTTGGAAATAGAATGGAGAAAATAAAAGAAACATTTGACAAGGACCTAGAAGAACTAAAGAGCAAACAAACAGTGATGAACAACACAATAAATGAAATTAAATATTCTCTAGAAGGAATCAATAGCAAAATAACTGAGGCAGAAGAACGGATAAGTGACCTGGAAGATAAACTAGTGGAAATAACTACTGCAGAGCAGAATAAAGAAAAAAGAATGAAAAGAATTGAGGACAGTCTCAGAGACCTCTGGGACAACATTAAACACACCAACATTCGAATTATAGGGGTCCCAGAAGAAGAAGAGGAAAAGAAAGGGACTGAGAAAATGTTTGAAGAGATTATAGTTGAAAAGTTCCCTAATATGGGAAAGGAAATAGTCAATCAAGTCCAGAAAGCACACAGAGTTCCATACAGGATAAATCCAAGGAGAAACATGCCAAGACACATATTAATTAAACTATCAAAAATTAAATACAGAGAAAAAATATTAAAAGCAGCAAGGGAATAGCAACAAATAACATACAAGGGAATCCCCATAAGGTTAACAGCTGATCTTTCAGCAGAAACTCTGCAAACCAGAAGGGAGTGGCAGGAAATATTTAAAGTGAGGAAAGGGAAAAACCTACAACCAAGATTACTCTACCCAGCAAGGATCTCATTCAGATTTGATGGAGAAATTAAAACCTTTAGAGACAAGCAAAAGCTAAGAGAATTCAGCACCACCAAACCAGCTTTAAAACAAATGCTAAAGGAACTTCTCTAGGCAGGAAACACAAGAGAAGGAAAAGACCTACAATAACAAACCCAAAACAATTAAGAAACTGGTAATAGGAACACACATATCGATAACTACCTTAAATGTAAATGGATTAAATGCTCCAAGCAAAGACATAGACTGGTTGAATGTATTCAAAAACAAGATCCGTATATATGCTGTCTACAGGAGACCCACTGCAGACCTAGGGACACATACAGACTGAAAGTGAGGGGATGGAAAAAGATATTCCATGCAAATGGAAATCAGAAGAAAGCTGGAGTAGCAATTCTCATATCAGACAAAGTAGACTTTAAAATAAAGACTATTACAAGAGTCAGAGAAGGGCACTACATAATGATCAAGGGATCAATCCAAGAAGAAGATATAACAATTGTAAATATTTATGCACCCAACATAGGAGCACCTCAATACATAAGGCAAATGCTGACAGCCATAAAAGGGGAAATCGACAGTAACACAATCATAGGAGGGGACTTTAACACCCCTCTTTCACCAATGGACAGATCATCCAAAATGAAAATAAATAAGGAAACACAAGCTTTAAATGACACATTTAACAAGATGGACTTAATTGATATTTACAGGACATTCCATCCAAAAACAACAGAATGCACTTTCTTCTTACGTGCTCATGGAACATTCTCCAGGATAGATCATATCTTGGGTAACAAATCAAGCCTTGGTAAATTTAAGAAAATTGAAATTGTATCAAGTATCTTTTCCAACCACAGCGCTATGAGACTAGATATCAATTACAGGAAAAATCTGTAAAAAATACAAACACATGGAGGCTAAACAATACACTACTAAATAACCAAGATATCACTGAAGAAATCAAAGAGGAAATCAAAAAATAGCTAGAAACAACTGACAATGAAAACATGACAACCCAAAACCTATGGGATGCAGCAAAAGTAGTTCTAAGAGGGAAGTTTATAGCAATACAATGCTACCTCAAGAAACAAGAAACATCTCAAATAAACAACCTAACCTTACACCTAAAGCAATTAGAAAAAGAAGAACAAAAAACCCCAAAGTCAGCAGAAGGAAAGAAATCATAAAGATCAGCAGATCAGAAATAAATGAAAAAGAAATGAAGGAAACAGTAGCAAAGATCAATAAAACTAAAAGCTGGTTCTTTAAGAAGATAAACAAAATTGATAAACCATTAGCCAGACTCATCAAGAAAAAAAGGGAGAAGACTCAACTCAATAGAATTAGAAATGAAAAAGGAGAAGTAACTGACACTGCAGAAATACAAAGGATCATGAGAGATTGCTACAAGCAACTATATGCCAATAAAATGGACAACCTGGAAGAAATGGACACGTTCTTAGAAAAGCACAACCTCCCGAGACTGAACCAGGAAGAAATAGAAAATATAAACAGATCAATCACAAGCACTGAAATTGAAACTGTGATTAAAAATCTTCCAACAAACAAAAGGCCAGGACCAGATGGCTTCACGGGCGAATTCTGTCAAACATTTAGAGAAGAGCTAACACCTATCCTTCTCAAACTCTTCCAAAATATAGCAGAAGGAGGAACACTCCCAAACTCACTCTACGAGGCCACCATTACCCTGATACCAAAACCAGACAAATACGTCACAAAAAGAGAAAGCTACAGACCAATATCACTGATGAACGTAGATGCAAAAATCCTCAACAAAATACTAGCAAACAGAATCCAGCAGCACCCAGGAATGCAAGAATTCTTCAATATATGCAAATCAATCAATGTGATAAGCCATATTAACAAATTGAAGGAGAAAAACCATATGATCATCTCAATAGATGCAGAAAAAGCTCTTGACAAAATTCAACACCCATTTATGATAAAAACCATCCAGAAAGTGGACAGCGAGAGAACTTACCTCAACATAATAAAGGCCATATATGACAAGCCCACAGCAAACGTCGTTCTCCATGGTGAAAAACTGAAATCACTTCCACTAAGATCAGGAACAAGACAAGGTTGCCCACCCTCACCACTGTTATTCAACATAGTTTTGGAAGTTTTAGCCACGGCAACCAGAGAAGAAAAAGAAATAAAAGGAATCCAAATCGGAAAAGAAGTAAAACTGTCATTGTTTGCAGATGACATGTTATTATACATAGAGAATCCCAAAGATGCTACCAGAAAACCAGTAGAGCTAATCAGTGAATTTAGTAAAGTAGCAGGGTATAAAATTAATGCACAGAAATCTCTTGCATTCCTATACACTAATGATGAAAAATCTGAAAGAGAAATTAAGGAAACACTCCCATTTACCACTGCAACAAAAAGAATAAAATACCTAGGAATAAACCTACCTAAGGAGACAAAAGATCTGTATGCAGAAAACTATAAGACACTGATGAAAGAAATTAAAGATGATACAAACAGATGGTGAGATATACCATGTTCTTGGATTGGAAGAATCAACATTGTGAAAATGACTATACTACCCAAAGCAATCTACAGATTCAATGCAATCCCTATCAAACTACCAGTGGCACTTTTCACAGAACTAGAACAAAAAATTTCATAATTTGTATGGAAACACAAAAGACCCCGAATAGCCAAAGCAATCTTGAGAAAGAAAAATGGAGCTGGAAGAATCAGGGTCCCTGACTGTAGACTATACTACAGAGCTACAGTAATCAAGACAGTATGGTACTGGCACAAAACAGAAATATAGATCAATGGAACAGGATAGAAAGCCCAGAGATAAACCCACACACATAAGGTCACCTTATCTTTGATAAAGGAGGCAAGAATATACAATGGAGAAAAGACAGCCTCTTCAATAAGTGGTGCTGGGAAAACTGGACAGCTACATGTAAAAGTATGAAATTAGAATACTCCCTAACACCATACACAAAAATAAACTCAAAATGGATTAAAGATCTAAATGTAAGGACAGATACTATAAAACTCTTAGAGGAAAACGTAGACAGAACAGTCTGTGACATACATCACAGCAAGATCCTTTTAGACCCACCTCCTGGAGAAATGCAAATAAAAACAAAAATAAACAAATGGGACCTAATGAAACTTAAAAGCTTTTGCACAGCAAAGAAAATCATAAACAAGACAAAAAGACAACCCTCAGAATGGGAGAAAATATTTGCAAATGAAGCAACTGACAAAGGATTAATCTCCAAAGTATACAGGCAGCTCATGCATCTCAATATCAGAAAAACAAACAACCCAATCCAAAAATGGGCAGAAGATCTAAATAGACATTTCTCCAAAGAAGATATACAGATTGCCAACCAGCACATGAAAGGATGCTCAAAATCACTAATCATTAGAGAAATGCAAATCATAACTACAATGAGTTATCACCTCACACTGGTCAGAATGGCCATCATCAAAAAATCTACAAACAATAAATGCTGGAGAGGGTGTGGAGAAAAGGGAACCCTCTTGCACTGTTGGTTGGAATGTAAATTGGTACAGCCACTATGGAGAACAGTATGGAGATTCCTTAAAAAACTAAAAATAGAACTACCATACAACCCAGCAATCCCACTACTGGGCCTATACCCTGAGAAAACCATAATACACAAAGAGTCACGTACCACAATGTTCATTGCAGCTCTATCTACAATAGCCAGGACACGGAAGCAACCTAAGCATCCATTGACAGATGAATGGATAAAGAAGATGTGGCACATATATACAAAGGAATATTACTCAGCCATAAAAAAGAAATGAAATTGAGTTATTTGTATTGAGGTGGATGGACCTCTAGAGTCTGTCATACAGAGTGAAGTAAGTCAGAAAGAGAAAAACAAATACTGTATGCTACATATATATATATGAAATCTAAAAAAAAAAAAATGGCTCTGAAGATCCTAGGGGCAGGACAGGAATAAAGACACAGATGTAGAGAATGGACTTGAGGACACGGGGAGTGGGAAGCGTAACCTGGGACAAAGTGAGAGAGTGGCATGGACATATATACACTACCAAATGTAAACTAGATAGCTAGTGGGAAGCAGCCACATAGCACAGGGAGATCAGCTCAGTGCTTTGTGTCCACTTGGGTGGAATAGGGAGGAGCTGTAAGAGGGCGGAGATATGGGGATATATGTTTACGTATAGCTGATTCACTTTGTTATACAGCAGAAACTAACACACCATTGTAAAGCAATTATACTCCAATAAAGATGTAGGAAAAAAAAAGAAATCATTTGTATTCAGAACAAAAGAAATACTGTATGCAAAGAAAAACCAAAAATGCAAATTAAGGAAAACATCCATTGTGCTGGATTTTTCTGATAATCCACTTGCACATGTTAAAAAACAAAAAAAGCACACCTAACGAAAAAGAGAAAGCCAACAGAATATATCAGGGAAATAAAATTTTCAAGTGAAGAAACCGAAGAAAAATAGGTTTTAAATGTGTATTTGCATTTGGAGTTGAAAGATCTCAGTGTCAGGAATAATAGGGTGTAGCTTCTTTTTTTTTATTGAAATATAGTTGATTTACAATAGTATATTAGTTTCATAATTTCTTTTTAACTATGGGAAAACCAACCACCAGGATACCCAGTGTGAGATGATAGATCCCCATCTTACTAATTCTAAAGGGGAACCATATGGCACCCCAAAGGCATGGAAATACCCCAGAAGTGCTCACATGCACACGCACTGTCATACTAGTCACACTTTACTAGAGAGATTTTCCTAGAATATATGTGCTTTTTAGAAATCGCCTGTTTCCCTTTCATTAACTCGAGCTGTAGGAATGAAGGGTGAAGCTAGTGTAATGTCATGATGCATTTGTTTGTCGCCTTCTTATACCCCAGTCTTCCAGAAAAATGGTCTGAGAAGGGAAAGAAAATCATTAATTTTTTTGTTTCCGTTTATAATTTATGCCCCCAACTGTTTCTCAAATGGGTGTGAAGTCACAATGATCCTGGTTACTTGACCAGCTGGGAACTAAATTATCAAATAATCCTTTGAAAATGAAAAGAACTTCTCATACTTATTTTTTTCCTGTGATGTTCTCATTTTTAGTGTTTTTCATGACATTTCAAATTTGGATCTAAATAACAGCATTAACTCTCTTCAGATTCCCAAAATATTATAAACTAACAGTTATTTCATGTGGCATTATGCCAGGCTCAGATGACAGAAGCCACATATGTAACATCCAACAGGTAACAACTCTGCTCTGTCAGACGGGGTAGCCGTGTGTCAGCCAACGGGGCCCCAGGAGTCACCGGGAGACTTATCAGTGCCAGGAGGAAATTAATAATAATGATAAACTCAAGAATGTTTTTGTGGTGTTGGAGGACAGACTCATTTTGAAAACAACTTATGGTTGGTGGGAGATAAAGAAATAGAAATGTTAGAAGTGTTTTAAAGGATAAAAAGGGGGCTCGTGGCTTTCACTGATACTCAAAGTTTGCATCAGTTAACAAGAACTGGGTAGAGATAGAAAAAAAGGAAAGATATTTGAGACTGGATAGAGCAAAGTTTGATCTCAAAGGCAAAAAGCCAGCTTTGAAGAGGATTCAGAAGTCATGATGGAGTAAAAAAAAAACTTTGAAGCATTCATTTTACTCCAGGGAAATTAGAAATTTCTTAGAAATGAGCTCTGCTGGAGCAATGATATGGAAAAATATCTTCACCACAAATAAGTCCATTGGAGAAACAACTTAGTTTCTCAAGTATGTGGAGCCACTGATGCAAAATGCATTTGACTCATCGTTGGAAGGGGAGTTTTATTTAGCTGTGAAGCTGGCATGATATTTTTAGAAATAGTAAAGTTCATGGAGTTTTTAAAGTGTTGAATGTCTTTAGCACATGACATTTTTAGGGGGTGTACAGAAGTGACCGTTCTGGGCTGGAGGCTTTAGCTCCTGTCCTGCTCTCCTCGAGGCTGGGCCCGGGGTGTGGCTCGGCTGCACTGGGGAGACTCTGGGGCTGGGGCTGTAAATTCTCCCAAGGCAGCCCGCTCCTGAATTCCTTCCAATTCTCCAGGAACATGTGGTTCCCTGGAGAACACCACATCAGAATTTCAGAGCTGGGGTGGACTTTAACATCCCTAACCACGTCCTCCAGTCCCCACTTGAACCGGAGGAGAGGGAGGCGGAGTTCAGTGAGTGTACGCCGGTCAGCCTCAGCTGCACCTGGAGACTCCACGTCCCCCCACTTCCCCCAGCTGCCTCTCGTTTTCGCCAGATGGAGTAACGTGGGACGCTGCCCAGGGTGGGGAAAACGCTTGCCGCTTTACAAGAATAGTACACTTTTGGCTGAGGCTGGGCTGTGGTTTCCTGAGGAGTATGTTGCCTGGTCATCCTGCCTCTTTCCTTTCTGAGTAATAGAGTTTTTCTGCGGAACGGCTGCAGAGGAGTGTCACCCTTCCATGGAAGAGCCAGACGTGGCCAGGCCTCTGGCAGGCTTCACCGTTCCAGGAGCGCTCCTGCCCTCCCAGCTTCCCTCTTGCCCCTCTTCTGTCTGTGACTCGTGATCACCCACCACATCTGCCCCCAAATGACAAGTGGGCTCAGCGTTTTCGTGGGTCCAACCATGGCAATGAGAAGGCAGATAAGACACCAAACAAAGCCCACATGCAGAAAATCCATCTTTCTCTCCTTCAAAAAGAAAATCTATTGCTTTTTTTTAAATTGAAGTACAGCTGATTTATATTAGTTTCAGGTGTACAACATAGTGATTCAAAATTTTTATAGACTATATACTCCATTTAAAGTTATTGCAACATAATGGCTATATTCCCTATACTGTAGAATATATCCTTGTAGCTTATTTATTTTATACATCATAGTTTGTGTCTCTTAACCCCCGATCCCTATCTTGCCCCTCCCCCTTTCCTCTCCCCACTGGTAACCACTGGTTTGTTCTCTGTATCTGTGAGTTTGCTTCTGTTTTTTTATATACACCTGCTTGTTTTATTTATTTATTTTTTTTATAAATTTATTTATTTATTTTTGGCTGCGTTGGGTCTTTGTTGCTGTGCGCAGGCTTTCTGTACTTGCGGCGAGCGGGGGCTACTCTTCGCTGCAGTGCGCGGGCCACTCACTACGGTGGCCTCTCTTGTTGCAGAGCACGGGCTCCAGGCGCGCGGGCCTCAGTAGTTGTGGCACACGGGCTCTAGAGCACAGGCTCAGTAGTTGTGGCACACGGGCTTAGCTGCTCCGTGGCATGTGGGATCTTCCCGGGCCAGGGCTCGAACCCGTGTCCCCTGCATTGGCAGGTGGACTCCCAACCACTGCGCCACCAGGGAAGCCCTGCTTGTTTTATTTTTGAGATTCCATGTATAAGTGATAACATAAGAGTATTTGTCTTTCTCTGTCACACTTATTTCACTAAGCATAATACTCTCTAGCTCCATCTACATTGTTGCAAATGGCAAAATGTCATTCTTTTTATGGCTGAGTAATATTCCATCGTATATATGTACCACATCTTCCTTATCCATTCTTCTGTCGATGGACACTTAGGTTGATTCCATACCTTTGCTATTGTAAATAGTGCTGCTGTGACATTGGGGTGCATGTATCTTTTCGAATTAGTGTTTTTGTTTTCTTTGGATATATACCCAGGAGTGAAATTACTGGATCATGTGATAGTTATATTTTTAGGGTTTTTTTTCACACAACTAAGATATGAGCATATTAGTATATTTTGGATCTGTTTAGTTGTCAGAGGCTGAAGTAAATGTTTTGCTCATTAGGACTTGCTAAAGAATGTCTGAAGGTACGTAGGACGTTGTTTTGTCATGAGAGCTATAAAATAAGAAATGTGAAATTCCAAATTTCTTAACATAAAGACTATAACATGACCCACCCAGACCAGATCCAAGTGGAATTTGGAGCTAGTGGTCATGTCTGAGTGCTGATTAAATGTAGAAATGAGAGACAGCCACCCATCCAGCTGCATGCCCTGGGCTCTCAGATGGTGTACTGGGTATGTTTTTTACAAATTCTCCTCAGAATTCAGATTTCTGGAAATTCAGAAACTAGACAAAGACATATGTCAGTTTTGTTTCTGAAATATTGACTCAGGAAAAAAATCGTTCTCAATGAAAAACATTTTATTGTGCTATTTCCTAATCCACCTGTGTAGTGGGGACTCTCCCTCATTTTGTATAAGACCAGTCAGTTTGATTTCTCAGCCCCTGGGATAGAGCATCGTTATAGCGCAGAGAACTCAGCTATGTAAACAAGTAACTTGAAACCTGCATCCAATCTATGAAACCAACTTCTAGATGGTGCCAGGACCCCACTAAGATAGTACCACCTTACCCCATTCTCCAGGAGGTCTCATCAAGAATTCACATTAAATCCCTGGGAAATCTGGGGATGGGTTACTAATGTCTACAGTGCTGAGAGGTGTTGTTTAATTTGATATTTGCAGTATGTTTATCAACTGGTGATAAAGCAGGAGGGCTGAAGGTGTCCCAAGAGTAGTGACTGTTGAGGGCTCAGGACTTTGGCTCTCTTTTCTCACAGTGATCCTCTGCTTGGTGATAGGATACAGTCTCCACTGTAAAGCCTCTCTTTATATGGATAACTCCCCAATGTATATTTGGATCCGAGACCTCCCCTACATTCCAGATAGTGCAGCAAACCACCTATTCAACATTCCCACTTGGGTGGTCTACTGGCATCTCAAAACCAGCACGTCCAAAACTAAGCTAATGCTTTTCTCTGGCCAAACCCCTCATCATTCAGCCTCTCTTGTCTCTACATCAATTCTGTTCTTCTGGTTGCTCGGGACAGAAACTTGGAGTCCCCCTTGACACGTTCCTTCATGTCACATGTTTGATACACCAGCAAACCCTATTATATACCCATATCTGACCACTTCTCACTGTCACATGACAACACAGACGTGAGCAGTTCAAGTTTCTGAGCCAAATTATCACAGTAGTCTCCTAGCTGGTCTTTGTGCTCTGCCCCATGCTCTATTACAGTCCATTCTTGACACAGCAACCAGAGAGAGTCTTTAGGTTGAAAATATAAGTCAAATAAAGTCACCTCAGGACTTCCCTGGTGGTGCAGTGGTTAAGAATCCACCTGCCCATGCAGGGGACACGGGTTTGATCCCTGGTCTGGGAAGATCCCACATGCCGTGGAGCAGCTAAGCCCGTGAGCCACAACTACTGAGCCCATACGCCACAACTACTGAAGCCTGAGCGCCTAGAGCCCATGCTCTGCAACAACAGAAGCCACCGCAGTGAGAAGTCTGCACACCTCAACAAAGAGTAGCTCCCACTAGCCACAACTAGAGAAAACCCACGCGGAGCAACAAAGACCCAGTGCAGCCAAAGATAAACAAATTTTTTAAAAAGTCACCTCTTAGCTCAGTAGCTCCCCATTTCACTGAGTCAGAGTGAAGTTCTACCAGCAACACCCAGCATTCACTGGTGCCTGGTGCCTCTTTGAACACGACTCTGCTGCTCTGTTAGTGCTCACTCTGCTTTAGCCATACCTGCATCCTGGCCAGATGCCATCTCCCCCTGAGACCGTCATGCCCAGCCCCTCAGTTCTGCCCAGGCTCGCCCTGCTCTCCTTTCCCTCCCTCCCCTACACCCTTACCCTGTAACACAGTGTGATTGACTGGTGTGAACTCCTGTGTGAGGAACACCTTACACCATCAGAATGTTGATGCCACATCATGGAGATCTTTACTTCTTTGTTTACTGATGTATCTCAAGTGCCAGGAACAGTGACTTGCACATAGTGGGTGCACATTTAACGTTTATTGAATGAATGCATGTTTCTATGTGATCACGAGCTCCCTGAAGTATGTGAAGAATTCTATCTCCACACAAGCACACACAGCTCAGACCAGAGCCCACTCTCATCCTTCCATCTCCCACCAGAACCCGCAGTTCAGTGTTCTCACAATGACTGTCCCACTTTACCCATCGGTCCAGACCTTGTCCCTCTCCTTTTAGACGATGACCAACTTAAGTGCAGAGAGTCATGTTTTCTTCCCTTGCGATCTCCCCATTTTTAAAGACAGTAATGCTTTTGAATGAGACTTTTCCTGATGCCTAGGACTGCCTCTTAAAGTTCAAAAGCCAGGGTCAAAGGTACTAAGTATCCCCACATTCTAGTGAATGTTCTGGAACATTCTAAAGAATGCTGCAGTGCTGCCAGAATCATGCCCTCCCCCAGACCAAGATGTAGGTGTCCTGACCTTTGACACTCTTCACCCCACAACCCATCCAGCCTGCAAAACCAGGTCTAGAATGCGTTTTGCTCGAGTTGAGGACTTTTCTTGAGTTCTTGGCCCCCTTGGGGTGTTGTAGCAAACGGGTTCTCCCTGGCCCCAAGACAAGAACTGGGCTCTAAAGTAACCGCTTCTGGAGATTGGGGTGCCTGGCGTCCCACACCCTGCCTGAGCACTTGTGAACAGCAGAAGGTTATAAGTCTTCCCCACATGGCCCCCCATTGTAGCATGAGAAAGGATTCCAGGAACTCCACCTAGAGACACATACCCACCACTTTACTGAAAAGGGAAGCTAGCCAGGCAAGAGGAGAGGCAGCAGTGGCGTCTGTGTGTCTCCTCCACCTGATGTTGGGAGTGGAAACGAGCATTGAAGGGACGTTACTCAGGGGTGGCCTTGAGTGATAGCTCTTCTTCCCTGATGATTCTTGTACATGGTAGGGATTTTTAAAGGGAGGACATGGGTGGATTACCCACCATGTTTTCATAACTCACACAGAATATTCCTGCTGTTTGATATGGTTCTTTCCAATCTTAGATAATTGAAAACAAATATCGTAGGAAAGAGGGAAGATGCTTCTGGAAGACTGGGCTTCAGAGTCAATAGAAACATGACAAATTGCTCTTTATGGGCAATAGGGCAACATTCTCTTCCTTTTTATCCATTTCCCTGGAGCACTGAAGTATGACTCTTTGCAGTACAGTGTCATCTCCATGACACGCTATTTCTCAGAAAGGATGCTTTAGCACTGATCAATCTGTACACAAGCCACGGTGTAAGTACAGTGTCCAGAAGTTTTGTGCTTGAGGAAGTGGGCCCTTAGCAATAAAGCACTATTTACAGGACACCTCATCATATGGGCATCCAGAGTGTCTAATATAAACACCAAGGAAAAGTAAATGTAGCTCAGTCACAAAGAAAATCACATATGATGAGTTCCAATTTATTTAGAAGATTAACTACATGAGTGGTGCCATGTTCTCTCTATTTATATGGTTTCATAGATAAATGCTATGCCCAGAATAGCTCCAAATGCCTCACAGAATATGAGAATATCTTTTCTCTTCCAGAGACATTTTTCATGGCAAAATGAAGGATTAATTTATGTTAGAAATTATAATCTTATTGGGTGTACCTCATTGGATTATTGAAAGCAGGTGTGTTTTGAGTTGGTTTAAATGTTTTCTCCATCACTTCGCCATCTCTAATAAGACTAAACTTTTGACTTCGTTTCCTACCTAGAGCAGAATTTTTGGGAAGAAAGGAAGTTTCACAAACAGTTGGTTCAGCTCCCTCTTTTGCCGTCATCCCACAGTGGGCGTTGTCTTCTCGTGTGTACAGAGCTGCCCAGCGCTGGGTAGGGCTCTTGCCCAGCATCAGTGCCCCTTCCTGCTGTGGGTTTTCTCCTTATTAGTACCCAGCCTCTGTTGTTTACTAGCTGTGTGGTCTTGGGCCTCAGTTTCCTCATCAGTTAGATGAAAGAGTTCAGTTAGATCATCTCTGAGACCTCCTCCAGCTCTGAGATGTAGCATCTCTAAGACTCACAGAGAGCCTTGTAATGAGCAAAAGTCCCTTAGCATAATGGAAGTGTCTGATCCAACAAAAAATTAACAAAATTCACTGTGGAGTGTATTTCTTCTTTTGTTCTGCTTGTCAATCAATTACTTAACCAGTGTTTCTTGTATTTTCTCAGTGACTCAGACATTGTATTATCTTTTTTCTCATTCATCCAAAGGCACCCTCTCCAATTGCGTGATGTGCCAGCTACGTGGCCACCCAGGGAGGTCCTGCATCCTCTCTGGGTCAACTCCGTTCCTGGATAGTTTAGAAAGCCCTCTTTGTCCACTCTGACCGTATTTGTCCGTTCCTCTTATAAAATCAGAGTGATGCACAGATCCTTTGGCATTCAGGATGACAGTCAGTCCTTTACAATGTTAACCTTTATCATGTGCAGCTACTGGCATTGTGCATGTTTGCTTGCTCTGTATGCCGTCTTCCAATGTAGGCTGTGAGGCAGGGCGGGTGCTCTTACCTATCAAATAGCATCTACCTCAAGGCTTGGTCGAAGTCAAGTGTTGGTTGAATGAATGGTAAAGCGATAGTCCCAGGAGCCTGAATGGGAGGAGGGCCGGCAATGCTGGAGACTGACAAGCAGGGCGAGCCTTCCGGCAGAAGAAGCCTCCTCGGAGTTAGGCATTGATTTGCTGTGGGGACATTTTCCACGATTCTGGGCCTGGTTTTCAGCCACATTGAACCAGAAATTAATCTAGAATGCTGACATATACAGCATAGTAAAGATTTCTAGCTCTGAATACATCTCAGAAAGAGAAACACAATTAGGTGATGTGGAGAAACATGTCAGGAACTATGAGTTACAGCTGCATTGACTGAGAGCCTGGCAGCACGCCAGGGTTTTGCATAGATGCTTTCTGCAAAGGAGTTTCACACAGGATGACATTGAAGATAGGAGATCCCGTAAAGCTAGATCCTCCACACCAAAGCTTAGGCCCTCTCCAGTGTGCCTCACTGGATCTTTCACCAAAACTCAATAGAAAACGTACACCATCTTAATGAAGGTAGAAATAGAACTTATGAGAGTGTAGTGTGCTGTAGTATTTTCATGTGCTTTACCTCAGTCAATACCTTAGGAAGGTAGAATTTTCTCCTTCACAGAAATGGGATAACCTCAAAATCACACAGTTTGTAAATGGGTTAATACAGATTAATGAATGCAGGATTTTCAGAGTTCCAGATGTAGTCAGAATGGGCCATGCAAAGATTATTAACAGAAATGGTGCGATAATTATATCAACTTAAAATGCATATAGAAACTGGGAATGAGAACCACCTATTCACTTCTTTAGAGGAAAATAATGCCCACCCTTGAGATAAGAGCAGGTATCTCAAAAAGAACAACAAGGCCTTGGAATTGTGTGTTGCATGTCTGCTCCTGCTGAAGCAGTGGAGTTGGAGAGAGTTTAAAGTGAATCCCTTTTATTTTGTGCCCAGCTTGCAGCTACAGCTACATTCGCAGCCTGTAAGCGGAGACTAGCTAACAGAGAAACAGCATGGAGGCCAGGGGAGCCCTGACATTGATGGGGGCAATCACAGCAGACAAACTTGATTTTTGTTTCTGGTAGAATTATAAGGTTGGTGGAAATGGGGAAGACAGTGGACGCCGTATATGTTTATTTTAGCAAAATACTAGGTACTGTATTTTCATGACGTCTTCTTTTATAAAGAATATCAGATGGTTTGGAAGCAATCACTGTCATTTGTGTTTGAAAGTAGCTATGTTGTGGTAAATAAAGGAAAATAACAAAAAATCCAGTGGGGCTAGGTTTCTCCCACGTGGTGAAAACAGTAGGGATGAGAGGGCTGAACTCCAGAATGCCTGATGCTTAACGAGAGGGAGATGCGAAGGTACAGGGGGTTTGGAACAGTGAGTTCAAATGGAATGGAAAGCAGGAAAACTCTAGAAATACCCTTAAAAGACAGAATCGGGGATAATTCACTAAATAAGTTCAAACCTAAAGGTTCCGGAAAGCACCTGCCAGGTGAGAAGCACGTTGGAAATGGGGGAGCTAGCATATCGCTGGATTCTAGCTGCTGTTTTCCTGACAGTGGGCCCTGCTGCCTCTTGCTGGAAGGATGTCCAGACAAGTGTCAGGAAGGCCCCTCCCACGAGTCCCTGGGGCCGAGCGGCACCCACGGAGTTGCTGACTTTGCCCAGCGTGTCGCCAGCCTGGTCTCCACAGACCCGTCTGGCAGTACCAATGTAAACATTCAGGTTTTTCTTTTTTTACATTTTCACCACAAGTTTTATTTCTTCCCTGTCCATTCAATACTGTTTTTCTCTTTCTACTAGAAAAATGTACTATTCTTTCACTTAAACAATAAAAATAATTGTCCTTGTGCTTCAGTGATTTCTGAGAAAATGGAATAAACAGGAGGAGATGTCAGTAAACGTACTGTTATCTTTTATTTTAAATGGGTCAAGGATTTTTGTGAAGCAAAATTATTCAAATGATTCATTTATAAAAATGCCTACTTTTTGTACTTTAAATATGCTAACAATATTAGGGTTCTCCGCACAGGTAAGAGCAAAATATCATATCGGTTCTGTATGCATGTGTGTATACACACACACACACAGAGAGAGAGAGAGAGAGAGAGGGGTTGAGATTTACTCTGAGGAGCTGGCTCATCAATTATGGAGGCTGAAAAGTCCTGCTATCTGCCGTCTGCAAGCCAGAGACCCAGGAAACCTGGGGTTGTGTTTCAGCCCAAGTCCGAAGGCCTGAGAATCAGGGAGCTGATGGTGTAACTCCCAGCCCGAGGACAGAAGAAGATGAGATGAGAGGTCCCATTCAAGCTGTGAGGCAGAAAAAAAAGGCAGAACCCTCCTTCCTCCACTTTTTGTTCTATTCAGGCCCTCAACGGATTGGATGATGTCCACGCACATTGGGGAGGATCATCTACTTTACAGAGTCTGCTGATTCAAGTGCCAGGCTCATCCAGAAACACCTTCACAGACACGTGCAGAGATAATGTGTAATCTGGGCGCCCCATGGCCAGCATGGCAGCTACTTATCTTAACACTTGTTTTCACCCTTTGAAATCTATGGCAGAAGACTTAACACCGAGAGGCTCCCTAACCCCACCTCCCAGATACATTAGAGCAGAAGACAGAATCACAGACATCTAAATCGGGAGAATTGTCAGGGATCACAGGCTGAGTGATAGAACTTCCTCTCCTGTGCCATTTATTCTGGTCAATGCAAGTTCGCCTTCTTAGAATCTCATGTCCTAGGAGGTCTTGCTTAAATGACCACCATGTTCACTGGGGCACTGGCAGGGACAGAGGTCTCCGTCCAGAGGCAAATGGGGGTCTGGGGTGTAGGCAGCTGTTCCTTGAGGTCATCCAAGGACCTAGGTCCATTCTCTCTTGTTGCTTCACTCCTGCAGGATGCCTTCTCTGGTCTGCAGAGGTGAATCAGGCCCCTGTCCACAAGAGGGGAAGGAGGAAGTGAAGCCCAGTGAGTCCGTCCACGGCCATTTGATCTCTCTCCTTTATCTGGAAAGTAGTCACGGGCTCACCCCAGCTGCGCCTTCTAAAATCCCCCAGAGTGCAGATGAACGTGGGACACAGTGTCTGTTATTAAAAGGAAAAGGGAGGAAAGAGATGGGGTGACAATTAGAGCCTCTTTCACAATTACCCATCCACGTGCAAAACTGTAATAATAGCATAAGGTAAAGATAATTTGGTCGGGACCAGTCAGAAACAGGGATGAAATGACCACCTGAAAGAGGTTTGTGTTTAGTTTTCTGATGTAACAGAGGAAACTTATCAATAGCAGAAGGCAGCAGAAAAATGGGCATCCACAGCACAGATGTGTCCTTCTCAGCTCTGGTGAAATGCGTCCCTTGCTTTCTGCCTGAAGACACCTCCTGTCACCTGGCAGTGCTCAATAACACAGGTTATGCCCTCCAACTGGCCTCCCTGCCTCTCGGGTTCCCCCACATCTAATCTCTCTCACACACAACCTTCTCCTCGCCCAACACCATCCCACCAAGGCAACAAGAAGCTGGGAATGTCTTCACATTTACTACCAAAGCCCAGAACCCCTGGCCTGGCTCCTGGTCCTCCACGGCCTGGCCGCATGCCGCTGACGATGAGATCTTTTCTCATTCCTGCTCACGGATTCAGGCAGACATGCCCGCAAACGCCTTTGAATGTTAGGCTCCAATCTTTTCATCCTTTGTTAAGAAATGCTTTTCATTTTAATGCCTCTGTACTTTCTGTTTGCGTTTGAAGCCCTTTTCCTGTTAATGACCTCAAGGTAGATGTTTCCCCTAATTGAAGAAAGAACAACAAAGCTTTAGCATCACCATCTTGCATCTCATGCCTGTTGCTCCCTTATTAAAGTATCATACAATGCACAAACAGCTGTTTTCAGAGCGCTTTTTACTTTCCGCTCCTGAAGCAAAGAAATATTAATGGAAAATCACCGTGAAGTGCCCCAGCCGATAGAACTAGCTGCTTTCAGAAATAATCACTCCTGATGGGGTCCCAAACAATATATATGTATATTTACAGAAAGAAATCAGTCAAGAACATTCCTCTTTGACCGGTTGGTAAGACGTGGTGGCTTTGGTCCTAAAAGAAGCTCCTCATGCCTTTCATCTCAATTAGCTAGTGCACCAGCCCAGGCAGAGACAACAAAAGCTCCTTTCAGAAGGCCAGGTCAGAGGGCAGAAGGTAAATTGATAATTGGATGCCGTTCCATGGCAGAGACCTCACGGATAGAGGATGGGGAGCCGGCTGGTAGCTGCTAATGGGCAGACAAGAGCAGTGTCAGCATTTTATTACATATGGTCAGTGGTCAAAACACATCTTTGATCTTCCTCGCCCACTCTTTATAGAGCACTTTGTTCCTTCCCTCCTGAAAGCTTATTAATATCTGCTCTTAGGAAAGAGGGGGGGATGCGAATGTGTTTTACTTGTGGGTGAATCACCTCTTCAGGCGTCTTTCTTCTGAAAATGAATCTGTTCTTGTGGAATAGAGGCTCCAGCCCCAGGTTTGCAAACTTCTTGCCATGCATGAGTTACTACCAAGGTATTTGTCTAAGTAGTAATAATGGTAATAATAAAAAGAAAAGTATCATTCAATCGTTGTATTAGGCAAAATGGGATGAAAAAGTCCACAGTAAGTCTGTAATAACATTGAAATAGTTGGTCAGACACAGCCAGGCAGGTATGGATTTTAAGGGTGGTACATCCAGAGTAAAGATTGAGAAATAGTTTAACAACGGGCTGCTGCATCCACGGTGGATGCCAAGAACTCTCATTTCCCCTCCGCTAAAGAGCTTCAGGATGGAGGTGAAACTCCAGCTCCATTTGCCGTCATTTAGGAAGATGGATTGAATTGAGGAAGCCGTGAGGAGGCTTAGATTTCCACAGGGCCATATCCTACGACCAGTAAGCCAAGCAGCCTGTTAAGGGACAGTCATCTGCTTCTGGTTTTCTGGCTTGTTTTGTGACGAGTCACCGGGATTATAACAGTGCACCTGAAGTGGTGTTGAAAACCACACATGGATATTCGCTTACTTCGTGGGCACGTAGAGCCAAATTCTTGGAGGTCAATATAGGACATATTTTACCTAAGCTTTCACATTTACATTTGCCTGGAGTTCCTCGGGTTGTAGAACAACAGGAAATAGTGCACTGGTTTCATTGTAATTTTTTTTAAGTTCAGTCATATAAAATTTTAATCAGGTATAACACAGGTTATGAATCCTGGGATCCTTGGTACAGTGAGAAGGTGACTGGTCCGGGAGACGGAAGACCAACATCTGCCTCTGGCCTGAGCTGTAAGCTTGTAGTATGAGCCTGGGCGAGCTGCTTCATCTCACTTCCTCAAACGTGAAAAGGTGGTTGAGGATCATCTCCTCGGTCTCTTTAAGAGCTAACAGTCTACAATCCTTTTTTTTTTTTTTTTTTTTTTTTTTTTTGGTTTTCCTGAGCAAGTAACAAGAATGATTGAATGGGTGTGCTGCCTTTTCATCTTGTTTTATAGGAGCTTAAGTTTGAAAAAAAAAAACCCAAAAGCTAAACAGAAAACCACAGCTCGCTGCGCTGCGTGTTTACCGTAAGGCTGTCCTGGATGTTTGTGTGTGTCCTTTGCCATGTGACATATGCTGTGTGCCTTCCTGTGAAGGTCCAGGAAGGAAACACACATGTCACCTCCAGGCTCACCACTGACACCTGGGCTAG
The DNA here is from genome assembly GCF_028023285.1 of Balaenoptera ricei. Lineage (NCBI taxonomy): Eukaryota > Metazoa > Chordata > Mammalia > Artiodactyla > Balaenopteridae > Balaenoptera > Balaenoptera ricei. The sequence goes on from NC_082640.1 coordinate 27,537,019, forward strand.
AGGAACAACCTTGAGGCACTTAACAGTGTTGGCCATTTTCCAGGGACCTGCCTGAAGCATTTCACAAGCAGATGCTTTTAGATTCCTTTTCCCTACAGTTTTCTCGAAAGGAACTGTCTCACACTTGTGATTTTTCCATCGTTAAACCAAAACCCACAGCCATTGTACCTGCCACACTTATGCATAGGTGCTTCGTCCTGAGAGCTGCATCATCATCATCCCCTGAGCCACGTGTTGTTTAAAAAATGGCACAGGCTCTGAGATGTCTACGTTACTTTTCTTACTTGCCTTTTCAAATTTAATCCTGCAGATTTATTCTGCCCTTTCACAAACAAGAATATATTATGTACATTGAACTTGCTGTTGATGCTGTGTCAGGCTAAAAAAAGATACTCTCTCATACTAAGAATTTTTGAATAAATAGGCAAGAATTTTAGATAAAGTAGAGTATATATGTCAGATAAGGAAAATGAATCCATTTTCTTTATTAAATATGTGAGAGGATCTTGCCCGTGCAATGTGTGCTACTATAGCGTCTTGCGCTGATTGATTTGTTTTCAGTCATTGGTGTTGAAATCCTACTACGTTCACCGTTTTTGTCTCCTGGTTCTCTGTCTGGCAGCCCTCAGGCCTGGGCTGAGGGACGTGCAGGCACCCAGGGCAGCTCAACACTGACCCAGAAGTGGTTTCCTGTCTCTGGCAGTGTCATGGAAAAGCTGCTGCCATGGCTGCCATCAACCTGCTCAAAATACTTTCGAATCTCTTAGTTGGCCAAAAAATCACCTATAAAGAGGAGTTGCTTCTTGTTTATAAACCTTAGCAGAGTCAGTCGATCTGTTTTACAGGAGAATAAGGGGGCAGTCAGGACAGTCATGCGCCCAACCAACAGTAAGGGTTATTGACAGTCTTGCTTCAGTAACCCTGTACTTTTTCCCTGTTGCTGACCTAACAAAAGCTCAACGGGTTAAAGCAACACAAAATTATTATCCTACAGTTCTGGAGGTCAGAGTATGAAATGGGTCTCACTGGGCTGAAATCAAGATGTCAGCAGGGTTCATTCCTTTCTGGAGACTCCAGGGAGAATCTGCTTCCTTGCCTTTTCCAGCTTCTAGAAGCCACCTGCGTTTCTTGGCTCATGGCCCTATTCCTCCATCTTCAAAGCCAGCTATGCCAGGCTGAGTCCACCTCATGCTGGCGTCTCTCTGTTTCCTCCTCTTCTATCTCCCTCTTCCAATTTTAAGGACCCTTGTGATTACATCGGGCTCACTGGGATAAGCCAGGATGAGCTCCCCCTCGTAAGATCATTAACTTAATCACAACTGTGAAGTCCCTGTTGCCATGTAATATATATAACATATTCATAGGTTCTGGAGATTAGGATATGCACATGTTTGTGGGGTCATTATTCAGCCGACCACAGGCCACCCTTTGGTCCTCAGATTCATGTCTCTCACATGCAGAATATATTCTCCCCATCCCAAGGTCCCTAAAAGTCTCAAACCATAACAGCATCAACTCAAGTCCAAAATATCATCTCTTATCAGTTCAAAAGTCCCAAATCTCATCATCTAAATCAACTAAGTCAGGTACGGGTGAGACTCGGTGTGATCTAACATAGGCTGAAATCCTTCTCCATTTAAGAGCTTGTGGAACTCAAAAAACAAGTTATCTGCTCCCAAAATACAGTGGTAGAACAGGCATAAGATAACAGTTGCAGACATTCACATTCAAAAAAGTAAACAAGAAAGGAAAAAAAGGAGTCCCCACCAGTCCTACATAATTCCAAAATCCAATGGACAAACATTATTAGGATTACTAAACAGAATACTCCTCTACGGCTTGAGGCTCTGCCTTCCTGCTGGACCTGCAGCTCTGCCCTCAGAGGCATTCTTCCTAAGAAACAATGAATCAAGACCAAGGAAGAGTGTGTATAATAAGCTCCATTATGCCTGCCTTGTTGGAATTGTCCCCTCCTACTTCTTCACTGAGTCAAATCTGGGTTATCCAAGTCCAAATCAGGAACACTCAGAAGATCATTTGTGGGTCAAAACCCACAAATAGTATGGAGAGAATTCTCTGCAGGTCTTCAAGGCTGGAAAGGCTGAGAAAGTGTTTCTGCTTTTAGTTCAAGATCTGGAGGCAACTAATGTGAAGTTTCCTACAAAACAAAGGCCAACATTTGTAGAGAACATTTATTTAAAAATTACTCTTCTAAAGTTTGGTACTTTCCTAAAAGTGAAAAAGTCTACTTCTAGACATCAGAGAATACATATGCTCATCTAAAAGAAAATTAAGTTCCTATCTGTTCTGCTGCTCTGATTTAATGGTTTAGCCAAACAGGTCATAACACATTTCCTTGCTTTATGTTGGTTTTGAATTTCAGGTCTCACGTAAGTCATATAAGACGAATATTAGCTTCCCATTTATACCTGGAGAGACAGACGCAGAAACAGAAGAATATGCATTAAAGCCAAACTCAAAATATAATTTATAACCTAATCCACTGTTTTAATCACTAAGCAATTAATTTTGTTAATGTCCAGGGAATGTGAAAACGTGTGAAGGATTTCCATATTTAAGAAAAGAGACTGTAAGAGCTAGAAGAAGTTGAGTTACGCCCATAAGACTGTATCTGTAGGGTCTCCTTTGCACCTCTGTGATTCTGTACACACATTCTAGAATGTCCTCGCTAGTCTTCAGTTGCCATAAAATTAAAGGAGAACGTGGGAGAGACTACAGCTCACCCTAGACTCCTCGTCACAGTCACTGCTAAGGTGAGCTCTTGAAAGGTTAGGAGCTGTGACATTAACATAGTCCCACAAATGCTGACAGGCATTCTAAGCTCCCAAATGTATATAAAGAATTTTTTTGCAATCTCAAAATATTATCATTGGAGGGGATTATAAAGATTATGTGGTCTAATGCACTAATTTCACAGATGGGAAAACAGAGGCTTAGTGAGATTAAGAAGCGTAGGTAGTTATTCATGGCAGGGCCAGGACCAGAGAATTCAGTTCTCCTTCAGCCCAGTACATTGTTTCTCTGCCTTTGTGTATAAAGAAAAACGTATAAATCCTAGTAACTTCCCATATGTATGTGGTTTCCCACATGGTGTAGTAGTCCAAATCTAATGGATCGATATTGTCATATTTTCTAAGAACTAAACATATGCGCACATACACATAAAGACAGCTTGATAATTCCCATACCTTGTGTGATCAGAAATAAGGAGTCTCACGAAGAGCAGGCACATTCTCTGTGGTTAGCCCTGGGGCAGGCCCCTGGCTGGCCTCTCAGGTCTTCTCCCCACCCAGGCAGGGCCTTCAATGAGGGTGCGCCTGGGGCCAGGAGATGGGTTGATAGGTCCACTTGCCATGTGACCCTTCAGCTCCAGGACAGCTGAGGCTTCACCTCCATCCGAATGCACTCTTTCCATCACAGGCAGACTGCAGCATGTTACCCAAATACTGTGACCTCCCACTCATGCCAGGACTGAACAGGGGTCTACTATTTGGGGTATATTTTGTGTATTGTATTGAGTGCTTTACAAACATTACTTCATCCAATCCTCACATCTGTCAACAGAGTGTCACCAGTATTTGATCTTATTTGGCTTAGAGAGGTGAAGTGACTTGTCTTGGGAATGACAGACCCTGGATCCAATAGAGAGGGTGTGGGAAGGAGTCAGAAAAGCTTGTCTAACCTACACCTGCATGTTGTTCGAGTGAAACAAGACCTCCGATGCCCTTCCTCCTAGCATAAGAGAGCAGCAAATCAGAGACAATCATACTTTTAAAGACCATGTGCTTGAACTGACTCATATTAAAACACTGTTGTCCAGAGAGGGCAAAGTGGTTTGCCCATCATCATGTAATCTCTCTAGGACTCAGAGGGTGGGATGTGGACCCAAATGATCTAGGAGGTCCCTTGGACTAAAATATTATCTAGTAAACCCTTGTCTTTAAAGCTTTAATTGCTGGGAAAATTGGCAGCCGACCACCACCATGCAAGCACGGTGAATGCTTCAGCAGCCTGCTGACCGCCTGCACAGATGCCCTCGGGAAGATGTGCACCTCCCTCCACCCACTTGGGAGTAGGATGAAATGGCACATTCCATTTTCAAAGTGGGCTCCTTGCACATATCGGCAGTATCAAGAATTTGAAAAACTGTACCGTGGAACCCGTAGTAACTTGCTAGCACGATTTACTCACCCAGGTAATCCAGGTGACAGAAGTTACAGAGTCACGCAAATTCCAAATGCCATTTCAAAGCCAGCCAGGGGGAGAATAAGCAGATTTGTGTTTATGATAATGACATTTAAAAGTCTAAAATTATAGGGTTGTTTACAGAGATGGACTTATTATAAAATAATTGCATCCAACTTCACATAAACATAAAAGAAAGTCATTTTGTTGTGGATGGTTGAAAGGAAAGGTTTTCTTAAAAGAATGGAGAAAATAAGACTCAGTTTCAGACAAAAATCTTCAAAGGAAATTCATGGAATCTTAAAAAGAGAATCTCACTCAAAGAATTCTCTAGAATTTCCTAAATTTAAAAGCATTGTTTTTCTTCAGACATCTAATTTAGATTACATACCAAACCCTGTAATAAACCTCCCACAAAGAAATAATAGTAGACTGCATGCATTATAGATGTTCAGGGTTCGCTCCATTTAAATACAAGTATTGACCTTTTACTAACAGTCAGGATGCCAATGTTCTATGGCAACAGCGAAAGAAAGGTCACAATAATATTTTCCAAGGCAATTTTTTGGCCCTTAGTGGGGAATTCACTATTATGCTTAGAGGCTGTGCCACCTGAGAAACAATGGGTAATGATCACATTTCACCTTGAGCATGTTTTTTTTCTCTTTGTAGTCGCAGACAGCTTGCACCTAAGCGGTAGCTACTGTTCCTGTAAGATACGTTTAGTCACCATTTAAGCATCAAATTGGCCGTGGTGGAGGTTCGGGTGGGATGTGTCTGTTAGTCTTTGGGGTGTTTGACAGCCGTTAAGCCCAGAGGCAGTATTTGGAGAGATGTTATCGATAAAAAGCTTTAATTCTGGGATCAGCAAAACCTGAGTTTGACACCCAGGTCAGCCTGTTTCAGCTGGAGACTTAGCCCATCTCTGCCCCAATAAATGGGGAGTGAGTGACAGCACTCACTCTCAGAGCCGCTGTGAGGATTCCAGATGGTCAGATCCAGGCAGCTCCTGAGATAGTACAAGCAGTCAATAAGCATAGCCATTCCTGTTATTGTTCCACACTTAATTATCTCAGTAGTTTAAGTTACATGTTTCGTAAGTGTGAGCAGATGGTACAAAGCATTTTAAAACATAAAATATGAATGCATTATTTTAACAATTTCCCCTTGGCTCATACAGCTTGAAACAGTTACTGTTTCATGGGTTTTGAAGCGGACTGAGATTTATTACTAAGTTTTATATATCATAGGAATAATAAATATTATTATACCATTGGTACATATATACATAATCTGTATATGTTTACATGTATGTATTCTTATGTGAATTTAGTCATTCTAACGATCTTGGCAAAATACATCGATGTTGGATTCTCCAACATCATGTGTTCTGAAAAACAAATATATTAAACAAAACTACAGTATCAAAAGATACCATTTTAGCAAATATGGGACTGACGATAAATCTTTTGTAGGCTGAAGTCATACCATTCACAGTAGTTTAACTGAAGAATCTGCAGATTCTACAGCTATTTCAATCCCTCCTGGGTTAAGGATTTCCCTTAATCAATATTTCATTTTCTCTATGGAATCTGTTTTTAAGAAGCAGAACAAGGAACCAGTTTCTCTGATTAATGGTATCAGGTGTAAAAGTTTCAGTTACTGAGGACTTTTTTTTTTCTTTTTGTGTGTGTGTGTGTGTGTGTGTGCGCATGGCTGGCTTTATTTTGATATTCCCTTTATGACATATATCTATAAACATATATGAACCTCATAACAACCACAAAAGTAAGTATATATTATTATTAAACCATTTTTTTCTTATTGATCCAATATTTTTTTTTGAATTTTAGAATTTTATTTTTTTTTATACAGCAGGTTATTAGTTATCCATCTTATACATATTAGTGTATACATGTCAATCCCAATCTCCCAATTCATCATACCACCCCAACCCCTGCCACTTTCCCCCCTTGGTGTCCATACGTTTGTTCTCTGTATCTGTGTCTCTATTTCTGCCCTGCAAACCACAGGTTCCACATACATGCGTTAATATACGATATTTGTTTTTCTCTTTCTGACTTACTTCACTCTGTATGACAGTCCCTAGATCTATCCACGTCTCTACAAATGACCCAGTTTCGTCCCTTTTTAACGGATAAGTAATATTCCATTGTATATATGTACCACATCTTCTTTATCCATTTGTCTGTCGATGGGCATTTAGGTTGCTTCCATGACCTGGCTATTGTAAATAGTACTGCAATGAAACATTACGGTGCATGTGTCTTTTTGAATTATGGTTTTCTCTGGGTATATGCCCAGTAGTGGGATTGCTGGGTCATATGGTAATTCTATTTTTAGTTTTTTTAAGGAACCTCCATACTGTTCTCCATAGTGGCTGTATCAATTTACATTCCCACCAACAGTGCAAGAGGGTTCCCTTTTCTCCACACCCTCTCCAGCATTTGTTGTTTGTAGATTTTCTGATGATGCCCGTTCTAACTGGTGTGAGGAGAGACCTCATTGTAGTTTTGATTTGCATTTCTCTAACAGTTAGTGATGTTGAGCAGCTTTTCATGTGCTTCTTGGCCATCTGTATGTCTTCTTTGGAGAAATGTCTATTTAGGTCTTCTGCCCATTTTTGGATTGGGTTTTTTTTTTTTTTAATATTGAGCTGCATGAGCTGTTTATATATTTTGGATTAATCCTTTGTCCGTTGATTTGTTTGCAAATATTTTCTCCCATTCTGAGGATTGTCTTTCCATCTTGTTTGTAGTTTCCTTTGCTTTGCAAAAGCTTTTAAGTTTCATTAGGTCCCATTTGTTTATTTTTGTTTTTATATCCATTACTCTAGGAGGTGGATCAAAAAAGATCTTGCTGTGATTTATGTCAAAGAGTGTTCTTCCTATGTTTTCCTCTAAGAGTTTTATAGTGTCCAGTCTTACATTTAGGTCTCTAATCCATTTTGAGTTTATTTTTGTGTATGGTGTTATGGACTGTTCAAATTTCGTTCTTCTACATGTAACTGTCCAGTTTTCCCAGCACCACTTATTGAAGAGACTGTCTTTTCTCCATTGTATATCCTTGCCTCCTTTGTCATAGATCAGTTGACCATAGGTGCGTGGGGGTTACCTCTGGGCTATCTATCCTGTTCCACTGATCTGTATTTCTGTTTTTGTGCCAGTACCATATTGTCTTGATTATTGTAGCGTTGTAGTATAGTCTGAAGTCAGGGAGTCTGATTCCTCCAGCTCCGTTTTATTCCCTCAAGACTGCTTTGGCTATTCGAGGTCTTTTGTGTCTCCATACAAATTTTAAGATTTTTTGTTCTAGTTCTGTAAAAAATACCATTGGTAGCTTGCTAAGGATTTCATTGAATCTGTAGATTGCTTTGGGTAGTATAGTCATTTTCACAATATTTATTCTCCCAATCCAAGAACATGGTATATCTCTCCATCTGTTTGTATCATTTTTAATTTCTTTCATCAGTGTCTTATAGTTTTCTGCATACAGGTCTTTTGTCTCCCTAGGTAGGTTTATTCCTAGGTATTTTATTCTCTTTCTTGCAATGGTAAATGGGAGTGTTTCCTTAATTTCTCTTTCAGATTTTTCATCATTAGTGTATAGGAATGCAAGAGATTTCCGTGCATTAATTCTGTATCCTGCAACTTTACCAAATTCACTGATTAGCTCTAGTAGTTTTCTGGTGGCATCTTTAGGATTCTCTGTGTATAGTATCATGTCACCTGCAAACAGTGACAGTTTTACTTCTTCTTTTCCAATTTGTATTCCTTTTATTTCTTTTTCTTCTCTGATTGCCATGGCTAGGAATTCCAAAACTATGTTGAATAATAGTGGTGAGGGTGGGCAACCTTGTCTTGTTCCTGATCTTAGAGGAAATGCTTTCAGTTTTTCACCATTGAGAATGATGTTTGCTGTGGGTTTGTCATATATGGCCTTTATTATGTTGAGGTAGGTTCCCTCTATGCCCACTTTCTGGAGAGTTTTTATCATAAATGGGTGTTGACTTTTGTCAAAAGCTTTCTCTGCATCTATTGAGATGATCATATGGTTTTTATTCTTCAGTTTGTTAATATGGTGTATCACATTGATTGATTTGCATATATTGAAGAATCCTTGCATCCCTGGGATAAATCCCACTTGATCACAGTGCATGATCCTTTTAATGTGTTGTTGGATTCTGTTTGCTAGTATTTTGTTGAGGATTTTTGCATCTATATTCATCAGTGATATTGGTCTGTAATTTTCTTTTTTTGTAGTATCTTTGTCTGGTTTTGGTATCAGGGTGATGGTGGCCTCATAGAATGAGTTTGGGAGTGTTCCTGCCTCTGCAAGTTTTTGCAAGAGTTTGAGAAGAATGGGTGTTAGCTCCTCTCTAAATGTCTGATAGAATTCACCTGTGAAGCCATCTGGTCCTGGACTTTAGTTTGTTGGAAGATTTTTAATCACAGTTTCAATTTCATTACTTGTGATTGGTCTGTTCATATTTTCTGTTTCTTCCTGGTTCAGTCTTGGAAGGTTATACCTTTCTAAGAATTTGTCCATTTCTTCCAGGTTGTCCATTTTATTGGCATAGAGTTGCTTGTAGTAGTCTCTTAGGATGCTTTGTATTTCTGTGGTGTCAGTTGTTACTTCTCCTTTTTCATTTCTAATTTTATTGGTTTGAGTCCTCTCCCTCTTTTTCTTGATGAGTCTGGCTAATGGTTTATCAATTCTTTTATCCTCTCAAAGAACCAGCTTTTAGTTTTATTGATCTTTGCTCTTGTTTTCTTTGTTTCTATTTCATTTATTTCTGCTCTGATCTTTATGATTTCTTTCCTTCTACTAACTTTGGGTTTTGTTTGTTCTTTTTTCTCTAGTTCCTTTAGATGTAAGGTTAGATTGATTATTTGAAATTTTTCTTGTTTCTTGAGGTAGGCTTGTAGTGCTATAAGCTTCCCTCTTAGAACTGCTTTCGCTGCATCCCATAGGTTTTGGATCATCATGTTTTCATTGTCATTTGTCTCTAGGTATTTTTGATTTCCTCTTTGATTTCTTCAGTGATCTCTTGGTTATTTAGTAACGTATTGTTTAGCCTCCATGTGTTTTGTGTTTTTTACATTCTTTTCCCTGTAATTGATTTCTAATCTCATAACGTTGTGGTCAGAAAGGATGCTTGATATGATTTCAATTTTCTTAAGTTTACTGACGCTTGATTTGTGACCCAAGATGTGATCTATCCTGGAGAATGTTCCATGTGCACTTGAGAAGAAAGTGTAATCTTCTGTTTTTGGATGGAATGTCCTATAAATATCAATTAAATCTATGTGGTCTATTGTGTCATTTAAAGCTCGTGTTTCCTTGTTAATTGTCTGTTTGGATGATCTGTCCACTGGTGGAAGTGAGTTGTTAAAGTTCCCCACTATTATTGTGTTAAAGTCGATTTCCTCTTTTATATCCATTAGCAGTTGCCTTATGTATTGAGGTGCTCCTATTTTGGGAGCATATATATTTATAATTGTTACATCTTCTTCTTGGATTGATCCCTTGATCAATATTATGTAGTGTTCTTCCTTGTCTCTTTTAACATTCTTTATTTTAAAGTCTATTTTATCTGATATGAGTATTGCTACTCCAGCTTTCTTTTGATTTCCTTTGCATGGTATATCTTTTTCCATCCCCTCACTTTCAGTCTGTATCTGTGCCTAGGTGTGAAGTGGGTCTCTTCTAGACAGCATATATATGGGTCTTGTTTTTGTATCCATTCAGCGAGCCTGCGTCTTTTGATTGGAACATTTAATCCATTCACGTTTAAGGTAATTATCGATATATATGTTCCTATCACCATTTTCTTAATTGTTATGGGTTTCTTTTTGTAGGTCCTTTTCTTCTCGTGCTTCCCACTTAGAGAAGTTACTTTAGCATTTCTTGTAGAGCTGGTTTGGTGGTGATGAATTCTCTTAACTTTTGCTTGTCTGTAAAGCTTTTGATTTCTCTGTTGAATCTGAATGAGATCCTTGCCAGGTAGAGTAATCTTGGTTGTAGGTTCTTTCCTTTCATAGCTTTAAATATATCATGCCACTCCCTTCTGGCTTGGAGAGTTTCTGCTGAGAAATCAGCTGTTAACTTTATGGGAGTTCCCTTGTATGCTATTTGTCGTTTTTCCCTTGTTGCTTTCAATCATTTTTCTTTGTCTTTAATTTTTGTCAATTTTATTACTATGTTTCTCAGTGTGTTTCTCCTTGGGTTTTTCCTGCCTGGTACTCCCTGTGCTTCCTGGACTTGGATGGCTATTTCCTTTCCCATGTTAGGGAAGTTTTCGACTATAATCTCTTCAAATATTTTCTCGGGTCATTTCTCTCTGTCTTCTCCTTCTGGGACCCCTATAATGCAAACGTTGTTGAGTTTAATGTTGTCTCAGAGGTCTCTTAGGCTGTCTTCATTTCTTTTCATTCTTTTTTCTTTATTCTGTTCCTCAGCAGTGAATTCCACCATTCTGTCTTCCAGGTCACTTATCCATTCTTCTGCCTCAGTTATTCTGCTACTGATTGCTTCTAGTGTATTTTTCATTTCAGTTATTGTATTGTTCATCTCTGTTTGTTCTTTAATTCTTCTAGGTGTTTGTTCTTTAATTCTTCTAGATCTTTGTTAAACATTTCTTGCATCTTCTCCATCTTTGCCTCCATTCTTTTTCTGAGGTCCTGGATCATCTTCACTGTCATTATTCTGAATTCTTTTTCTGGAAGGTTGCCTATCTCCACTTCATTTAGTTGTTTTTCTGGGGTTTTATCTTGTTCCTTCATCTGGTACATAGTCCTCTGCCTTTTCATGTTACCTATCTTTCTGTGAATGTGGTTTTTGTTCCACAGGCTGCAGGATTGTCGTTCTTCTTGTTTCTGCTCTCTGCCCTCTGGTGGATGAGGCTACCTAAGAGGCTTGTGCAAGCTTCCTGATGGGAGGGACTGGTGGTGGGTAGAGCCAGGTGTTGCTCTGGTGGGCAGAGCTCAGTAAAACTTTAATCTGCTTGTCTGCTGATGGGTGGGGCTGGGTTCCCTCCCTGTTGGTTGTTTGGCCTGAGGAGACCCAACACTGGAGCGTACCCGGCTCTTTGGTGGGGCTAATAGTGGACTCTGGGAGGGCTCACACCAAGGAGTACTTTCAGAACTTCTGCTGCCAGTGTCCTTGTTCTCACTGTAAGCCACAGCCACACGCCGCCTCTGCAGGAGACCCTCCAACACTAGCAGGTAGGTCTGGTTCAGTCTTCTATGGGGTCACTGCTCCTTCCCCTGGGTCCTGATACACACACTACTTTGTGTGTGCCCTCCAGTAGTGGAGTCTCTGTTTCCCCCAGTCCTGACAAAGTCCTGCAATCAAATCTCGCTAGCCTTCAAAGTCTGATTCTCTAGGAATTCCTCCTCCCATTGCCAGACCCCCAGGTTGGGAAGCCTGACTTGGGGCTCAGAACCTTCACTCCAGTGGGTGGATTTCTGTGGTATCAGTGTTCTCCAGTTTGTGAGTCACCCACCCAGAAGTTATGAGAATTGATTTTATTTTGATTGCGCCCCACCTACCATCTCATTTTGGCTTCTCCTTTGTCTTTGGATGTGGGGTATCTTTTTTGGTGAGTTCCAGTGTCTTCCTGTCGATGATTGTTCAGCAGTTAGCTGTGATTCTGGTGCTGTCGCCAGAGGGAGTCTACTGAGGACTTGAAAAGGGTAAAGAGGAACCTTGGCCTTCTGGTGCTTTTCCTGGAAGCTGTGGGAAGAGAAGTCAAACTTCATTGACTACTAATTAGGATGTTCACAAAACATTTTCTCTTAAAAAAAAATCCATAATATATATTTATAACATCTTGCATATTTTGAATTCTCAAAAACATATAATAAGAAATCTATGCATGTTATAAAGATCTGCACATTCACTGCATCTAGATCTTTACTAAACAGTCCTTCAGCCCCTCACTCCTCCTCTCCTTTATTCCCTAAGGGCCAGAGTCACAACATCTCAAGGATTTGGGCAAACGAATTCTTTTGTCTTCAATTTCTTCTTGACTACATGCAAGAGAAAGATAGATGTTAGTGAAAGCCAAAGAAAAATCTTATTTTTCTAAGTGATCTGACATATCAAATGAAATACTGACTTCTAAAAAAAATAAAAGCTTTTTGAAAAAGATAGGTTATTTACAGTTCTCAAGAATAAAAAGTATTACACAAGGTGTACATATGCATACACTGCTTCCTTTTATTGGAGACCTGGCACTATCTTCCCATGATGTTTTCCTTGCCAGCTAGCTAACACTCTCTTTTGTTTTATCATTCAAGGCCTAGCCCTGATTTCTCATATCATGTGACAGTGTTGCTATGGGAACAGTGGCTTTGTGTGTCCCTGAGGGAACAAAGGGTGATTTCCATTTGAGGACTTCAGAGCAGGCTTGGTTCCCTGTTGGTAAATGATTGTGGTAACCAGCATATTAAATGTTATCGGCAAAATTCCATTCATATTTTACATGTCCTCTCTCCAGCAAACACTTCTTTCAGTGCATGTTATTACGACAACCTTGGGACACAGGCCAGAACAAATTGAAGCTTTGCAGGGTTGAGAAGGACCACCAGTCAAAAGCAAGTAGCAGGATTTTGAATCATGGCTTTCGTCTTCTGAATCCCAAGTCGCAGCTGTTTCCAGGAGATTTAAGATTCTGCTGTCATTTTTAAAGAAAATCTTGGTACCCATATGACTGATTTTAAAGTGAATGAAGAGGCAGTCAGATAGTCCCCAGCTTTCCCAACTCCTGCCTGGTACCAATGCAGGTACCTGGTTTACGTGTGTAGACAGCCTTAGTGAAAAATCCAGAAAAACTCGAAATCTATTGAAAAAAATAAAATAACATTGTAGTGATTAAAGTTACAGCTGTTACATCAAATGAGTACACCCACGTAAGTATATAATTGTTTACAGATACAATGTATTTATTTAGTGCATTTCTTTTACTAATATATTCAGTTCACTTCAGCCTTAAAATATTATAACTTTTTTCTTACATACAACATTCATGTTGTAAAGTATACAAATCATAAGTGCACAGTCCATTACATTTTTTAAAAAATGAGCATATGCATATAACCACCATCCTGATCAAGTTATAGAACATTACGAACACCCAGAATTTTCTAATCATGGCCTTTCTAAAGGTGACCACTGTTCTCACAGCTACCATTACAAATTTATTTTACTAGCTTTGTAGTTCATATAATTGATATCATATAGTATGTCTGATGGGTGTGCATACATAGTTTGTTCTTTTTCATAGCTTTAGGAATTCCATTGTATCAGTATAACTCAAATTGTTTAGCGCTATGTTGTTAAGGGACTTTTGTGCTGTTTCTAATTTGGGGCTGTTGTGAATAAAGCTACTATGAACATTCTCATAAATATCTTTTTGTGTATATCTGCGCACTTTTCTCTTGGATAACATTGTTAAACTCATTTATCCTCATAGTTTATCTGCATATTCTAATGAATTTTCTATCTGCCCAGTCATGCTGTCTATGCAAAATGACAGTTTTCTTTCTAAGTCTCAGGATCTTTATTCATGCTATCTATGCAGAATGACAGTTTTCTTTCTAAGTCTCAGGATCTTTATTTCTCTTGCTTGTCTTATTGCACTGGACAGGAGCTCCAGTTTACTACTGAATAGAAAGTGTTAGAGTGAATTCTCAGTCAGAAACAGAAAGCTCTCAAAGTTTTTTTTTCTCAAGTATAATATTTTCAGGGGTTTTTGGTAAACATCCTTTACCGTATAAGGAAATCTCCCTTTACATATAGTTTGCTACGAGTTCTATTATGAATGGGTGCTGAAAATATAGAGGGCTTACTTTGCATCTTTTGAGAATCTCATGTGATTTTTTTCCTTTAATATGATGTCACATTGTTTTAATTTTGAGTTTTAAATCAAACATACATCCCTAGAATAAACCCAACATGGTTGTAATGTATTACTCTTTTTATACATCATTGGTTTCATTTGTTAATATTTTGTCCAGGATTTTTGTGCCTGTGTTTATGAGAATGATTTGCCTGTAATTTTCCTATCTTACAATGTCCTTGCTAAATTTTGACATTGAAGTTATACTAGCCTCACAGAAAGAGTCTGGAAATGTTCCCACTTTTATTGTTTTCTGGTTGAGTTTGTGTAAGATTAGTGTGAGTTCTTCCTTAAGTATTTTTAGTGATTTAATGCTGCAGTCCTCGAGTTTTCTTATTGGGAATGGTTTAAATTGTAGATTCAACCCCACTGAGAAATAGAATTATAAAGATAGCTGTTTCTTCTTGTTTTTGTTCTGGAAAATTGTTTTTAAAAAATTTGTTCATGCCATCTTAAATTTCAGAGTTATTTGCAATACATGGTTCATAATACCCTGTGTTTCTTTTTCCCCAGAACTGTGAATATGTTACTTTACATGGCAAAAGGAAGTTTCTAGATGTGGTTAAATTAAGGATCTTGAGATGGAGAGATTATCCTGGATTGTCCGGGTGGACCCAGTATAATCATGGCATCCTTTTAAGTGAAAGAGAGAGGCAGGAGGGTTTGAGTCGGAGAAGAAGCAGAGGATGGATGATGGTATCCCTGAGAGTGGGACACAATCCAGGGAATTTGGGTGCCTCCGGAGGCTGGAACAGGCAGGAAGCAGACTCTCCCTAGAGCCTCCAGAAGGAACACATGTGGCCACCACCTCGATTTTAGCTCTGTAAGACCTCCTGGACCTTCAAATAACAAAATCTGTGCTTTTAGCACCAAGTTTGTGGCAGCTTGTTACATCAGTAACAGGAAACTGATACAACCTGCCCTTGTTTTTAATGTCTTTAGGATCAGCATCGATGCCCCCACCTTTTCATTCCTGATATTATGCACTTAGGCTTTTTCCACTTTTTCTCAGTCAGTTGTGCTGTTTTGTCTCTTTTGTCAGTTGATTCAGAGGACCACATTTGGCATTTACTGATTTCCTCTATTGCCTGCTTTATATTTCCTTGATAACTTCTCTCATCTTTATTAACTCCTCACTTCTAACTTTTCTCATTTTAGTTGGATTTTCTTTTTCTGTTTTATAAAATAGGTTACTTAGATCTTTAATTTTCAGCCCATTTGTACATCCAAAGAAACATCTGTACAAAAATCCTGAAAGATAAGTGTAAGAACTCATGGTAGTCTTGGTGCAGCAGCCTTAAACAGGAAATAACCTAAATGCCCATCAATGGTCTTGCATATTAAAGAGTTTGACTTTTATCCTGAGACAGTGGGTAGGGTAGATGGGTCATTGCCAGGTTTCCAGCACATGAATGACATTATCAGCAGGCGTGTTTGAAAGTCCCTCCCTTTGGCACAGCGTGGGGATGCACTGGAGGGGGCCAGACTGGGCTGTAAGCAGCCCAGGGTCTGACACACAGGCAGAGGGCATGCCGAGAAGGGGCAGGTGCGCGCCGTGCTGTTAGTATTAACAAGGGGACATCTGTGGTTCATAGTCCATTGTGACCAGTCTGGGATGACCTGGGGATGAGGCATCCGTCCTGTCCACCTACCTTCAGTTTCCTCCCCCTCCGCATCACCACACACCCTTGACAGCGCCCCTCTTGGAACCTTCTCCTCGGTGACAAGGATAGCAAGCTCTCTCGGTCTCTGCTTCCCTGGTCCATTCTTCTCTGTCTCTCCAGCAGCAGCTTCTCAACTTGACCTCCAGCTGTTGACTTTTCAGAGGGTAATTCTGGACCCTCTCTTTGTCTTTGTCTACACTCTGTTCCTAAGTGTATCGTCTCCATCACTTAAAGTATCCCGCCCGTGCTAATGACTCATAAATGTATATGTCTGGTCCTGCTCACTTCCTTCAGCTCCAGAATCTTGCCCCCACACACACACCATCTCCGACCAAATAACCTACAGTGTCCGAAAATCACTGGGTGCCATGTGTAGACAGGGAAAACCAACCTTTTAGCCCCATGTCTACCTCATCTCTTTTCTTTCACAGCCACCTTTAGCTCACTAAGTCAGATCATCATCTCCTTAGTTACTTAAGCCAAACTTTGGTTCATTTTCTCCTTTGTTTAAAAGGAAAAGAAAAAAGAAAAGAACTTCTAACTGAGGTCTGCAGAACCTTGTGAGACCTGGCCATACCCACCCACATCTCACAGGCATGTCCTGCCGCTCTGCTTTTATGCAGTAGCTCCAGACGCCGTGGGCCCCTCTCTGCTCCCCAGGTGAGGCCTGCCCTCTCCTCTCTGTGGGCTTGGGCTGTGACACCTGCATTCCCTCTGCCTGGAAAGCTCTTCCCCCACTGTTCATCCTCCACTTGGATGCCGTCTCCCCAGAAAGGCCCTCCCTGGTCCTTCTGTCCAGGAATGCCTCCCTCCTCTGCCTTTGTTCATCTCGGGACCAAGGCTGCTTTCCTCCTGACTGTCACTGCAGGTTGTAACAACACTCAAATTTTCCATTTCCCAACTATTGTCTGCATCCTTTGCTGGAGTGAGCGCTCCATGGAGGTAGGGACCACACCCTTTGTCCTCACCCAGAGTAAGATGGTGTTGAGGGGATCTGGGAGGGAGGTTCAGAGTGCTCTTTAACAAGTTGGGAGACAATGTTAAGGGTGGTTATTCTGGGTTATGGGATGAAGACATTTTTATTTCCTCATTATACTTCATACATAAACCTGTACGTGTATTGATCACTTATTACCTTTATAATCAGAAAAACAAAACAAAACCAACAATAAAAAAAAGGCACAGGGAAGATGCATTTGTGATGTGGAATATTATCATGAGAAGCTTGTTTTTGAAGGTGCTTAGGGGGTTCACCTTGCCTGATTGGAAAGCCGCAGCTGTCCTGGAGCATCCCACACCCGAACACTCATTTAGTTAGTGTTGCTCTGGGTTTGTAACAGTGAGATTATCGTGTCCATACACTGCACATGGGTAGAGGTGAAAGGAGGGTCAGTACTTCTGGCTTTTGAATCTTGGGTCTAAATCAAGAGTTTTCATTTCTAATACTTGGTCCTTTCTCTTTTTTTTTTTTTATCTCATTTCTCCTTGATTTCAGAAAGGGGTGGGATTTTATTTTTTTAACATCTGTCCCACGAGACTTAATTAATTTAAAGGGCATGGGGTTGGATGGAGTTGCCTTTCTGCACAGAAGGTGTAAACTTTGTTGTAAACAAGCTCCCTACTGACTTCCCCAAATAGCAGAGAGGAAATGTGGCTGAGCATGTCTTCAATCTACAGAGGTTCATTTGTGTGGATTCATAAGTGAGTCACAGCTATACTGTTATTTTATGCTCGAGCCATCGGCAGGGCATTAAAAAGCCATTCTTTTGGCAGTTACCCTGTCTGACCAGATGAAACATGTCTCTGAGCTATAGTAGCCCGAATATCCACAGCCGACATTTACTGGACATGGACTCAGTGGGGAGGACTGAGTGGAAGTTAGTTTTTATTGGTCTCGCGTCATAGGTAAGGAAGTGGAGGCCCAGAGGGGAAATCCCTGACTCCTGGGCTCAGAGCCTCTCCTCGCTCTCATTCCGGCTCCGCAGGTCTCTCCTCCTTCCTTTCTCCATCTCCTCCCCCTCCCCCACTGTCTCCCTCAGGCTCCAGCTCCTAAAGAAAGTAGGAAAGAAATAAACATAAAGCAAATCAGTGTGATGAATCATCTGTGAGCCAAGCATGATTTGACTTCAATATTGCACAGCATGTAAGGCTGATTTGGAGACTGCTTGCTTTTTCCCCTGTGGAATAGCATGATAAGGTCACTTTCTTGAGGAAATACAGCTGCCCCAAAAAAGACAAGAAACCACTTTCCTTGTTCTGACTCCCCGTTTGGAACTCTGCAAGGCTGTGTTAAGAACAACTGTCCTGCAATTCGTCCTTTCACCACTTCCTCCACCTGGAAAAACCACATGAGCCAGAATCACGAGTGTGGCTTCATCCACAACCTTCTTTCTCATGGCTTGAAAGAAAATGTGCATTTATTGGAAAACACCCTGATAAGTCCCATAGTTAATACTTAGAATATATTTTTACTTAGCAAAACAGAACATGATGGTACTCATCCAATCAAAGCCAGAGAGAACAATCTAGTTTTGCCATATATGCACCAGTTGGAATTCACCAGTTCTCTCTGATGTTCACGTACTTCTGACAGGAAACAAGACAGTTCACGCTCCACACAGTTGCTGAAAGAAGTCTGGATAGAGTAGTGCAGAGGAAAAAACACGAGGACTGTGGAAAACACAGAACCATGGACCAGCCAGCTGAATGATTTGATGGCTGTATTACAGAAGACAATCCACAGCACCTACTCTGACTCCTTGCAAACAGGATGTGATCCATTTTCCAGTGTCTATTATTTTATCATCCATGCTTTGGGACATGAGTTGGAGTCTTGAAAAGTCTGAGCTTTGGAGTGGATTATTTCATGAGGCAGAGGACTTGCAGTGTGACCTTATGTAACTGCCTCCTCTGTGACGGAAGTGCTCTGAGAAGTAATCCATTCTCAGGCAAGAAAATGGACATTCGGATTGACCAGAAAGATTAGCCTCTTCCTATGTACAGATAAGCAAGGAGCTGAAAGCTGTAATGACAGGCTTGGAGAGAGAAGTGTTAAAGGGTGGAGACACCAGAGCTGCTACGACCTGAGGCAAGGCACTTAACTTCTCCAAGCTTTAATTTACTAACATGAAAATGAGGATAATGATACCTGTCCTGATACCGTCATTATTCTAAGACCAAATGAGATGTTTTATGTGAGATCACTTTGAAAATTCTAAATCACAACCAACTATAAGATAATCACAACCGACTATAAGCAGTGATTCCATTCATGGAATTTGGTGCAGAAAATAGCTTTTCCAAAAGAAATTAATCAAGAAAAATTAGTACTTGCAGTCTAAGGTAGTGTTTGTTTGTATTCTATTCCCAGCACCTAAGTAGAAATTACTTGAAATTTATTTATATGAGTTTGCTTGCATTATATTCCTAGAAACAGTATTTGGTTTTGAAAACAACAGAGATCCACTCTGGCTGTAACATGATAACTGTGTTTCTGGGGAAGCTTATACTGTTAAAGATTCTTTTATAAACTATTGTTTCAGTGATAAAAGTGGGGGATAGAGGTTAGATTTTATCAGGCTTACAACTGCAAAGTTGTTTTTGTCAGAGGACATTCTAGTCGTTGGCTGATTCAGTCATTGTGGATGTATAATTTAAACCTAAGCATCGTTGAGTAAATCCCACATTTGATGACATTGGTGCTTTATTCATGGGGAGTGGCCTTTCCTTTATTCTCACCACCCGTGCAATCATTTATGTGGTGCTTCTTACACATTCTAAGTAATTTTGTCACTCTTCATTATGATGCTCAAAGAACAAAACTATTACTCGGACAATAACAATTAGTAACAACCAATTTCTGGCTCCCAGTGCAAATTCTATTCTCAGAATAATGCACCTCTTTATATCCAATTAAACTAATATAAGCTCTTGCTATAGAATTGAGGTCTGTATTTTACTTTTTTTCCAAATTTTTAAAATAAAATTAAACTTAGGGATCTCCACCAATTTCCTGCTGTTCAAGGCAGGAGAAAATCAATACCTTGCAGCTTCTGACACCTTGCCCTTTCTCTCCAAATTCCCAGGATTTGATGTGAGAGGAGTCACTGGCATTTGTGCACCATCTTTCAGCATCCTGAGACTGTTAACTCAAAAAAAATTGACCGTGTGCTCCCTGTCTCCTCCCTTATCTTGGTCTTCAGTTTCCTCATCCTGAATGAGTTTTACCCTTTCCAGATTGAAGATTGTGTTTCCTTGATGAGGAAAAGGGGAGTGAAGTGGGAGGTGCATCCTTTTCCTACTAGAACCCAGCTAATGATGCCATCTCTGCCTTTCTTAATAATAACAATGGGCCTCAGCCCTCCCGATTCAGTTCTTAAGCTTCCATCCCTGCTCCAACCATTGTGCTTTGTCTTTGCCAGCGTTTCTCCTTCCCTGTCATCATCAACGCCATGTGTCACTGAGTCCTTGAGAAGCCATCTCAGTCCCTGGAGATACCCCCTCATCTATCCTCATCAAAATCTTCTGTGATGGTATTGTTCAACTTTCTCAACTCAGTGGCTCAGACATAGGAGTGGGTGCTATGGACTGTGTTTGTGTCCCCTCCAAATTCATATGTGGAAACCTAACCCCCAATGTAATGGTGTCAGGAGGTAGGAACTTTGGGAGGTGATGAGGTCATGAGGGTGGGGCCCGCATGATGGGATTAGTGTCCTTATAAGGGAGACCCCAGAGAGCTCCCTCACCCCTTCCTCCATGTGAGGACACAGCGAGAAGATGCCATCTGTGAAACAGGAAGTGGGGTCTCCAGATCTAGATTGGACACCAGATCTACCTATGCCCTGATCTTGGCCTTTCAGCCTCCAGAACTGTGAGAAATGAATGTCTGTTGTTGGTAAGCCCCACAGTCTATGGTATTCTGTCATAGCAGCACCCCCCCCCCCCCCCCCCCGCAAGTGGACTACAGCAGTGGGCACTGGAGGGAGACCTCCTGGTTCTGGCTCCTAGCTCTGCCACCAGCCAGCCACGTGACTCTCGAAAATCACTTCACTTCTCTGTGCCTGAGTCTTCATCTTTAAATTGGGGCTAGCAGGAGCACCAACCTCAGAGACTCGTACTGAGGATTAAGTAAGAAAATAAGCAAAATTCTTGAATAGAGCTTGGCACAGAACATGCACTCAATAAATGTCAGCTATCATCATTATTGAAGGAGGGCAGGTGCCCTTAACCACAGGCCATACCAATCCTAATGGCCTCATCCTTGCCAGATTTATGTTTCCTACCTGGCCCTGGAGGCATCTGGGCTCCTGACAGCACCCTTAGGTCATAACTGAGTATCAGCCTATCACCCTGAGTTCTGTCAGAATGAAGTTTCCACCTTCACAGAACAAGCCTGTGTACATTTGAGCCCAGAATTTTTCCATCATATCAGTACTTCACGAGGGAAGTGGTTCCACCTGGGGCCTTGCTATAATGTGCAACGAGGCTGGGGTGTCCCTCTCACCAGGCAGAGCTTCCTTTCTGCACCTTGCAGCAGCTGCAAGGATGGAAGGGCCAATCTCTGGTGGGTGGGGAACCTGGAGAAGACCAGGTCTGTCAGCGGGGGCCCGGTGAGGCAGCTCATACCTCTACACCCCCCCACCCCCACCCCCATCCTCAGGGGCTACGTGCCCACTGGTGCACTTCCACCAGTTTTTTCATGACAGTCTTTGCTGTCACGTCATTGCAAAGGCATTATTTTGGGAGGGCAAAGCCCCCTTTCTGGCTCCCTTCCAAAGCCTCACATGTCACACCTGGCAATGTACCTGTTTAAAAATACACTTTCCCCTTTCTGAGTAACTGAGGATGAACTGGGTCAGCCCAGGAATTTGGGTGTCATAGAGAAGTAGCCCTGGGTGCCGACCTGGAGAGCACTGGCTTCGGCTCACATAAAAGTCAGAACAAGATAAAAAGAAGGATCCTTAACCTCCAGTCGGCAGTCCTTCTCACAAATCCGACGTGATGCAGAAACCACCTGGGAAACCCCACTGTTGCCATGGAGATGGGCACCTGGTGCTTTTCAGGTGCCATCAGCTTCCTTCTCGTTTCCAGGCCACGGGGTTCTAAACCGATAAAGTCAGGCTGACCCCATCTTGGTGCTGGACAGCAGGGGTTGGATTTGGTTTTGCTTTTTGCTTTCTTGTTTGTTTTTTTTGTTGTTTTTTGGGTATTTTTGTAAACTACAGGGAAATTGGTTTAAACATATACCTAGTGAGAAATGCACACAACCCAAGTCCCTCACCTGGATAAACACACTGTAGGCAGGCTATACAAGCTTGAGCCGGTTATAAAGCTGATTATAACACAGTGGCCAATGATCTTGCAGATGTTATGGTTCAGGGGGGTCCTCCTGCTGCCTTCTTGGCTGCTGAGCGTCCTTCTCACAGGGGGTAGGACTTTGAGGTCGTTGATGCTGTGACACTTCCCAGTGTGGCCCAGTTACAGAGATGTCAGCGATCAATTATTTCTGCTGATCTGATGGAAAAAAAGGCCCCAAGTACCTCACTGAGCCATGGCTAGATGGTGTGGCCGGAAACTGCCCTCGGGCTGTAGGCGAAGTCAGGGATGTACTGCGTGGAGATGAGCAAACGCATCTATCTAAGTGCCCTGCTTTCATGCCCCATCGGTAACAATTGTTCTTAAAAAGATTTTATTTTTTTTTTGAGCAGTTTAAGGGTCACAGCAAAATTGATGGGAAGGTACAGAGATTTCCCATGTACCCCCTGATCCCCCACATGCACTGCCTCCCCACTATCAACACCCCCACCAGATGGTCCATTTGTTATTATTGATGGACCTACATGGACACGTCATCATCACCCAGAGTCCATAGTTTACATCAGGATTCAGTCTTGGTGTTGTCATTCTATGGGTTTGGACAAATGTATAATGACATGTATCTACCATTATTGTATCACGCAGGGTAGTTTCACTGCCCTAAAAATCCTCTGTGCTCCTCCTGTGTATCCCTTCCCCCCAGACCCCGGCAACCACTGATCTTTTTACTGTGTCTACAGTTTTGCCTTTTCTAGAATGTCTTATAGTTGGAATCATAAAGTGTGTAGCCTTTTCAGATTAGTTTCTTTCACTTAGTAACATGCATTTAAGTTTCCTCCATATCTTTTCATAGTTTGGTAGCTCATTTCTTTTTATCACTGAACAATATTCCATCATCTGATGGACCACAGTTTATCCTTTCACCTACTGAAGGATATCTTGGTTGCTTCCAGGTTTTGGCAGTTGCGAATAAAGCTGCTATAAATATCCATGTGCAAGTTTTTTATGTGGACGTAAATAGTCACCTTATTTGAGTAAATACCAAGGAGCTTCATTGCTGGACCGTATGAGTACGTTTAGTTTTGCCACAGCGTCTTGCAAAGAGGCTGTACCATTTTGCATTTCCACCAGCAGTGGATGAAAGTTTCTGTTGCTCCACATACAACTGTTCTTGGTTAGTTGGTTGGTTGGTTGGTTGGTTGGTTTTTACCATTTCCCCATTCCCTTTCCTTAAAATATACCTAAACAGAACTCATTTTAATCAGAATCATGCAGAGAGCTTCCAAATCACGTGCTCACTGCTCAGTCAGAAATCCCACTCTCCTAGGAAGAAAAATGTATTTCTCTCCAAGAAATAAAAATATAAGGTGTTTTGGACATGGGTGTCACTCTGCATTTTAATCAAGTAAGAACCCAATCTGTTACTTAAGATGTCTGTGTTTACAACATTCTCAAATAGAGATTTGATATAAGTATGATCAGGGCATTTTAAATAGTAAGGTATCCTTTGTGTTCACCAGACAACTCTGCTAAATACTATCTTAAAAGAAAGGTGGTAAACAATAGCTTGTTGGAAGCAATATATTTTTAAGAATCTAATCTGAAATTTTTCCTATCTTTGTTTGGACAAGGACCCACTTAGGTCAATAATCCAGTGTTAGCCTGATGAGGTACTGTGACCGAATCCTGCATTAAGAATCTCAAACTCATTCACCTCCTAAATCTATGCTCTGAAGGCCTGACCCGCCTCAAAGCTGGGGAGGGCAGCCTTGAGCTGTCACTGCAATGTCCCCAACTTCACTTTAGCTCAGAGAAAACATGACTGGACTCCCCCCCTCCCCATTCCACCATCTACTGAGGGCTGCATTTTTGCCAGTGAGATTCCTCATCACGTAGGAAGAGTAGGGATGAACAAATGCAAATAGACTGGCAAGAGCATGGGCTATGGTTTATACGTAAACAGAAGAGCAGGTTTTTGTTTGCTGCATTTAGACAACACCAAGTGAGAATTTAACATTCATCTCTAGCTGCAACTCAGCCTGACTGGAACATGCACAGTGGCATTGTCAATGTCTCCATGTGGCCACAAGCCAGTGTTCAAGCAAGAAAGTGGGACCCAGGTGTCCCGAGCCACGTCCAGGACGGAGAGGAAGGCCTTGTCGCCCTGTGCGCCTCCTCCCATCTGCGGGGTGAGGGAGGGCAGCCGCATGCTGTAGGTGGCTTTGCTGTCTGAGCACAGACCAAGCAGGTGGAGATACTCCCGTGGAAGGTGGCTGTGATGACATCGTGCTAAGCAGGTGATTTCCCCACCTGGTCTCCACTTTGCAGGGGGCAGGACACAAGATGCTACTTATTCGAAAATTTGAAGAGTAAAATAGGCAGGAAAGAGTACAGACAATGATAATTTGGCCTAATGATAAGAACAAGAGGAACTCAGAATTGGGATGTGTGAGAATGTTCCTGTGTTCAGTGTGGGCAGGTACTTCCAGAATCTCTGGATAATGAGCAGGAGGCCCCACCCTGAGGTTCCCCCAACCAGGGTGATTCCTCAGGAAAGCAGGGACCAGCCCCACACACGGAAGCTTAAGGCCAAAGCTCCACGGCACCTCTAGCCATGGAAGATAATCTTTGCCAGAAACACTTCCTAACCAGAGCCTGTAGTGTCACAACCTCCTGCTCATTATAGCAAACAAACCTTCCATCAGCAGCTCCAGGGTCTCTCTGAGGGGGCAACTCCACGGAGCTATGGACTTTCTTTCCAGAGCTTACTATGTTTCCTATTTAGCTAAGTAAAATTACCAGCTTTTTGAGGACCAGACCACAACAATTTTAATGCAGCCTCTCTTGTTTTAAAGAAGGAACCTTTCCACGCTCATTAGATTGTCTACCTTAAACCCTCCTGATATTCCTCCTGTTCTTCCTAATTTCAGAGGGACAGAATGTTTATTTCCTTTCTGCAATTCTATATAAGAGATACCTAAAAGGGGATTCATGTCTCAAACAACAGTCTTACCAAGGTTTTAAAAGTGGCTGAATGGAGTAAAACTAAGGGATTGGGGAGGACGCGAAGGGAGGCAGGGTGCTGCCTCTGGGCACTTTATGCAAATCATTCGTTTTCTCCTTCGTTAACAGGATCTACTTAGAGGCTCCTGCTACCTATATCTATTTCTTTTTATTTTATTTTATTTTATTTTTTATACAGCAGGTTCTTATTAGTTATCCATTTTATACATATTAGTCAATATGACATATATATGTCAATCCCAATCTCCCAGTTCATCTACCTATTTCTATTTCTATCACTGGCCCCTGCGATAGAAATGTACATATTTCAGACAATATTAAAGTATGAAATTACAATATTGTTATCTTTATACACACATTCTCCCATTCCCTGTAGGTAGAAACACTTTTCTATTTAAGTCATGTTTACAGCTCGCTAACTTACGGCATCTTCCTAATTTGCACTTGGTTTCTTACCAAATAGCATTTAAAGGGCTGAGCAGAGCCCAGAAGGCAGAAGCAGAAAGAAACTGCCAAATTGAAAGTGGTCCGATCAGACTGGGAGTGAAGCCAGTCATGGTAAAGGTAGAACCAAAGAAATCACAGGAACGGGAAATGACAGAGTCTTCAGCACAAAATAGACTTGTGAGAAACTAATTGCTGCAGATTTCATGATGCCCAAAATAAAACCCAGGGAAGATAGCATGAGCATGCCATAATGCATAAAATCTTGACATTTCTGGTAAAATACTCCAAATATGCCCGGGAAGGTTGGCGCTTGTCTTCAGTGTTCAGTTCTTTAAATCATTGCAAACAGCTAGCCGTATTTGTGGGATCACATTGACTGGGTGTTGAGAGGAAGAGAGGAAACAAAAATAGATGCTGCTCCGCCTTGAGGAATGTGTGTCCCGGAAGGTGGCTTTTGAGCAGCGCAGAGCGGGTGGCGGCCGATGGCAGAGTCTCTTTTCTCAGATGCAGAAATGGCAGCCAAGACGGATAAGGGATTTGGTCAAACCACCCTTTTCCTGGAGGCAAAAACTCAGAACTTGTACCACACAGCCTCTCCAAGATGGAGGAGTGGCTGCTCTTCGCAGTTATCAGAACGGTTGTTTATTCCTCAGGAGTTTAAGGAGGCCATGCAAAGATTACATTCCAAAGGCTTGATCGCTGAAAATGCTGGGGTTGGAACTGTAACTACCAGTGTTCTCAGAGCCCCACACCTCCTCTGGGATTATGTGCGTAAAGGTTTGCCTGGGGCAATTCCTGGAAACAGCTGTGCCCTCACCATCCTCCTGCGGGGAAGAAGGCTTCCCAGGTTGATTCTGGCCTAAGCCCTCGATCACCAGCCTCTGAGTGGCAGTATCTTTATAAAAATAAGCAAACAGTGCTGTTTCTCTGTCGTTCTCCTGGAATATATCTGGAATAATCATGAGCGCCAGTGGAGGGTATGAGCCCGGGGACTCTCAGCCAGTGGTTTCAATCGAACGTTGACCGTGGTGATAGTAGGATTGGAACTCGTTTTATTAGAAACCAGAAGGTGGAGGAAACCAGAGCTGGTGGGGGGGGGGGTGCACTCAAACAGGCTGGGGTTTGGAGCCAGAGAATCCAGAATTTGAATCCTAGCTGTGCGTTGGGAGGGTCTGATGAAATAGTGGCTGATGTCAGTGGGCAGTGCTTTATGGGTATAGATGACAGGCCCTTTGGAACCTTCAGCAGTAGAGTGTGCAGAGGAAGGACCTAGAGAAGGGAGGCTCAGAGCCAGGAGGGGTTGCTTGGTGGCCCCGGTGGAGAAAGTGGACAAGGGCCGAGTTTGTCCCGGACACGCAGCCTTACAGTCCACTCCCCTCCTCCCAAGCCACTCACGCCACAGCTTGAAGGGGGTCTATGTGTTGGCAGAGCAGCCCAGCGGGAAGAAGACACACTTTCAGGAAAGAGCTGGAGCCAGGGGTTCAGAGGGGAATCGCCCCTTCACCTGCAGAGTGTTAGTGAGGCAGTCATCCCTCCGTGAGATCCTTCTAGGCAGGACTGTTCCCCAAGGCCCGATGGCACCAGGGTGGTAGATGCTCTGGAGCTTTCCACGGACTTTTCTTCTCTGCCTGAGGGACTCCCATACATGGCGTGGGGGTGGCATGCCCAGTGTCACAGCTCCCTGTTGGAAATCTACACACACAGCATTCAAGCTGACCGGTCCCGAGTATCAACTCCCCCCATGCCAAAAGGAGACCTCTAATTCTTTATATTAACTTGACTTCTACTAGTAAGTGTTTGCTTAACCGTCAGCTTGCCTCCTAATTTCCGATCTCATAAGCAAGGGATCTCTAACTCACCCATCATAAATGAGCCGTGGAAGCTTCTGAGCTGGTAGAGTAACCTCACCTTTCATCTCCAGTCACTTGGCTATGGGAAGCTCTTGGATGACCTTAGTGGCTCTACAACAATTTATGTGCCCATAAATTCACTACATAAATATACCACGATTAAGGAAAGCACATGATTATTTCCTGAGCAAGTGCTGACTCAAGTATTTATCCAGTCAAGGACAGGGCAACAACAGTGCAACCATATGCACTCTCATTGATGATATTATGTGATTTTGTTAAAAGGGGACCTAAGATACTCAGGGACTTAGGTTTAAAGGAAGCATAACCCACTGAGGGTTTTCTTCCCTCTCTTGACTGGGGCACGTAATAAATAATCTCAAATAAATATTGCGCTGTAATTTTTTTTTAATAAATTTATTTATTTTTGGCTGCATCGGGTCTTCGTTGCTGTGCGCAGGCTTCCTCTAGTTGCGGCGAGCGGGGGGCTACTCTTCGTTGTGGTGTGCGGACTTCTCATTGCAGTGGCTTCTCTTGTTTTGGAGCACGGGCTCTAGGCATGCAGGCTTCAGTAGTTGTGGCACCCAGGCTCAGTAGTTGTGGCTCACAGGCTTTAGAGCACAGGCTCAGTAATTGTGGCGCACAGGCTTAGTTGCTCCGTGGCATGTGGGATCTTCCCAGACCAGGGCTCGAACCTGTGTCCCCTGCATTGGCAGGTGGATTCTTAACCACTGCACCACCAGGCAAGTCCCTGTGCTATAATATTTTAATGAGATTTCTCTTACATCAGTTTTCTTTTTGTGCCTGATCATCCATGACAAGTTTTTCAGGTTTGTGGACGCAAAGGTCTAATTACAAACACAGTGCACAGACAGGCAGGTGGTGGCGGGTTATTAATCTTGCAGACAAGACCTGGGCACACTTTTCTGACTTGTGCGATCATAACTAAGAAGCAGCTGACTGTGAGCACAGTGTTCTTACACGTCTTGGTGCCACCAGGGTGTGAGCGGAGTTTCCCATTGTTCTTGTCACTCTCGGCCTGACAGTGTGAACTCTGAGGGGTAAATGGACACAACCGCTGGCTCTTCTGCTCGTTCACTGACGTCCTGGATCGTGCTGCTTGGAGAGGAGGGTCCTCCTCTGTACATGTGGGCAGATGGGCCATCACTCTTCTCCTTTGCAGTCTTTGGAAGGTGACAAAGTTTTCCTTGATCTTCTCTCCTGTCAAATTCCTCATGGGATGGGCTGACGTATATCTTCTCCCAGGAACAGAGGGGTGAAGAATAAAGGCAGCTTGCTCCAGACTTCACGAAATTTCCATCATTTCTGCCTCAAACCTGCTCTCTTCGGAATCTAACAACTGTCCCAAATGAATTTTTTTTTTTTTTTTAAAGTTTTTTTAATTTATTGATTGATTGATTGCTTGATTGCTATGTTGGGTCTTCGTTTCTGTGCTAGGGCTTTCTCTAGTTGCGGCAAGCGGGGGCCACTCTTCATCGCAGTGCGCGGGCCTCTCACTATCGTGGCCTCTCTTGTTGCGGAGCACAGGCTCCAGACGCGCAGGCTCAGTAGTTGTGGCTCACGGGTCTAGTTGCTCCGCGGCATGTGGGATCTTCCCAGACCAGGGCGCGAACCCGTGTCCCCTGCATCAGCAGGCAGATTCTCAACCACTGCGCCACCAGGGAAGCCCCCAAATGAATTTTCACAATCTTATCCAATTTCATTATTACAGACATTTTCATTCATTCATTCATTCATTATTTCCCCTACGTACCCCTTCCTCCACCTGAGGACACAGCTGTCTGTGAACCAGGAAGCAGGTCCTCACCAGACATAGAATCTGCTGGAACCTTGGCCTCAGGCTTCCAGCCTCCAGAACTGGTAGAAATCAGTATCAGTGTGTGTTGTTTATCAGCCACCCGGTCTGTGGTATCCGAGGCGGCAGCTCAGATGAACTAAGACACCCTGTCCCCTGAATTTATTTTACAACTCACAGAATTCATCAGTGAGATCTTGAAAGTGAAGTCACAGTCTACTTCTCTGCCCAGAGGAGTCATCTGGGTGCTTCCTATCACTGGTGACTTACAAAAAGGCAGTGGTCAGTGACCTCATGGGAAGGCAGCTGGTTCCATCGAATTGGTGTTCTGACAAAGCCGTAATTCCTGTGTTCCTCCTGGTTATACTGGGGACTAGACATTGGTTCTCAGCCGTGCTACAGATTGAAATCCCCGGGAGCTGTAGCAATGCTGATGCCAGCTTCTGCCCCAGAGACCCTGATCTGACCACTCTGGAGAAGGCCTGGGCGTCGGATGCTTAAACCTTCCCTGGGAAATTCTGACGAACAGCCATGGTGGAGAATGTCTGCTCAGGACCATCCCAATGAAGCCACCTGCTCCCAGTGGACTCAGAGGATGCTTTACGTGTCTCCTCAAACAGCCTAGCTTCTGTGAGTGCCAGGCTGATGAGTGTAAATCGGATCCAATCCAACAAGTATGTCCTTGGAGCCTAAGGTATGGACAGTTCATGGGGGATTGGGGGTTGAAGCAAAAATAAAGCATATGCACTAAGCACTGCAGAGTTTGGATTTTGTTTCCAAAGTGAAACTGATACCTGGGGGTACCTGCTCAGCATCAGAGGTTCACCGGATGGCATTTGTTCTGTGATGCTGCTGTAATATCCCTACTTTACACCCCGGTCAACTAAAGCCCAGCAGCTTTCCCAGAGCTGCATGGCTGGTCATGGCAGAACTGTGCCATCCTGGGGCCCAAGCCACCTCAAGGCCTTGCTCTTCCAATGGAAGACATTGTAAATACAGTGGGTTCTAGAAGAGTTCAAGGAACAAAATCACATGTTCAAACAATTTGTCTTCACCGGCTGTGTTCTTTCTAATAGCTTACCCACAAGTCTGCTTGGAAATACACTCCAGGGCCGAGAGCCCACAGGCTGGAGGCAGATGTAATCCCCTGCCTTCCTTGATGCATCTTGATCCTAAGAACCCACTAACATGACTAGGAAACCCCCTCCCCAATGAGACACTGAGACTCTTCCCACAATGTGACTTTGTCCCCTGTTCTGGAATCCACTGGGTTGCCACACCTAATCTCCATTTACCTGCTATTCAAGTCCAGCCCTTCCCGTTTAAGCTGTGCTAGACCCATTCAAAGCCTTGCCCGAGCGGCCCAGGGGCCGTGATCATCCCTGTTTCCTTCCAGCCACTTTCCCAGCCAGACAGTAGCATCAGTTATTTGTAAGACCCACAGAACTGAGAGGATGCTGCTCTTTCCTGGCCCGCGGACTTTTCATGCACCCTTTCCATAAAGTCCCCAATACTGAACAACTCATGCCTGCCACTAAAGTGGCATGAGCCTCAATCTTCCTTTCGTGGTTGTAATCTGTAGGTTATGCATTCGTCTTCACTCCAGGGAATCAGGTCACTTTAAGCTTTGAGTGATGTCATTTTTTTCTGTCTCTGAACTTTGAACATTTCAGTGGAATACTGACTTACTGAGCCCGCAACTTTATTTAACCAAGTAATTCCCAAAAGCTCATTTCCCTAGTGAAGCTCTCTGAGGCTCCGTGGTCGTGAGCAGATGGTGTCCCGGAACAGATTCTCAGTGTGCGTTCTTGTTACTATGTTCAATTGTTGACACCATCTGTATCAACATATATCTGTATCAACACGACTTCGATTCTGATGCTTAGAGCTCATGTTCACTCCTCCTCTCTTCACCAGGATTCATAACTTGGTACAAAACTGGAATATAGGTCAGAGGTTCCGCTGGAATTCCACTTGGATCATTCAGCTAAGAGTCTGAGTGAAAAGGCTGTCTGCAGACACGTGGGCAGAGTGAAGAGTACCAAAGGGACACCAACAGGGACACCAAAAGGGACATTGAGGCCCTGGAGACAAGCAGCAGCAGCAGGAGACAGTGTTACCAGCTCGGCCTCAGAGAAGGGGCCCCTAGTGGGAGCTAAAGCCGGGGAGGGTCCACATGCTCGCTTTCCCCGTCCTCCCATCTCCAGGAATTGCACTGGCCACACTGACCTTAAGGGCAGCCTCGCAGGACAGGGATGAGGACAGCGATCGTGGAGGATGGAGGAGGGGCGGGAGTGGGCAAATGGGAAGAACCACACAACCGATTCTCGGTACAGTCGGCCGGCAGGGCGTGCGGCAGCGAAGAGAGGAAACCATCTAACCTTGAGTTAGCGGCAGGAACCTGATTTCTACAGATTTCCTACTGGAATGAAAGCTCGAGGGGCATCGGTTTCCGAATCTCCACCTCTCTAACCACGCCTGGCACCCCTCAGGGGCTTGGTTCGTTGGTTAGTTAATTAAACACGTGATGTGTGTTTTAGTCAAAACACATCTAGTAGATGTCTGTGGAGGTTTCCCGAGGAAGCAAGCAGTGGCTGACGGCCAGGCAACACGAGGGCTTGTGAAGAAGCGGGGAGCAGACGTTCATCCGTGCTTCCCAATCCATGGAGGCGGACGCCATCCGGGGTGAGCGAATTTGTAAAGGTCACGTCTGTAGCTGGTGACGGCAGTTTGTGAGACCACCTCCTGCCTGTGAGGCTGGGCGTACTTCCTCTGCTCTCTGTGTCAGTGCATTCGCTGGCCTCTGTCTCCTGTTGCCCAAGTATTAAGTCAGGAAGCTCACTCACTCAACCCCCAGACTCTCTGCGTACATGGGGCCTGTTGGCAAAATGTCTGCTTAGAGTTTGAGAATCATTTGATTTCAAGGAATATTTCTCAAGGTGCGCAAATACACATCACAAATATATGTTGGCTTTACTCTTCAGGCCCCTCATAAAATTTCTCCCTTCGGTACCAAGCCTTTGAAATATTATTTATAAAATAGTTAACTGGGAAACGTAAATAGGTTTTCTCTCATGCCATAAACCATATAACTTACTCATATATTATGTTTATTGTTCATCTACTTCCATCACCATTGCTTCCTCACTCTACCTGACGAAATATAAACTCGGGAAGACAGGGATTTTTGACTCCTTTGTATGATGATGTAGCCAAAGAACTAGAACAGTGCCTGACTCAGTGCTTGAGCCATAGATGTTTGTTGTGCAAATGAAAGGATTCTAGTGTTTGTTCCATGTGTGATGTTGTCCTACATGCAATGGGGACCACACTGAGAAACACACAGCCCCACCTTCACGAGACTTGCAGTCTGGTGTATGGGGAAGAACAGGGTTTGTTTCTGAATTACCCCCTACTTCCTGCAAGAGGAGAGAGGGTGAGGAGGAGAGTCAGAAGAGGAGGGGAAAGGAGGAGGGTTGCTTAGATGCTACTTTTGAAGCCCCAGGTGGGAGTGGCTCCCTGGCTCTTCCTCAGAGCGTCCGGAGGCCTGTGGTCCTCCTGTGTGTGTCAGGGGCAGTCGCAACGGTGTTCACCCGGGCTCCTCTCCGTGGCTCCTGACGCCCCAGCCCGTTCACCGCTCAGTTTCTGCTGTTGCTCTTTCCTCTGTCGGCGCTCTCTTCCCTCCCCTGCTTCCTATTTACCTAGCAATCTCCTACTTATTCTTCAAAACCCACCTGCTACGAGAGTCTGCATGCTTCCTGCTCATGTAAGAGCTGTCCTCTGCCTCAGACAATGATAATAATAATAATAGCTTAGGTTTCCTGAGGACTTAGTGTGCTCCAGGCACTGTCTTCGGGAACCCGGAGTGCAGAAAAGCCGGCGTACCGGCTCAGCCCACAGCTGCTGTCACTTCTCGCGGGTGTCTTACCCACTAGACTCTGAGAGGGAGAGTCACGGTGCCTGTTTCTTTGTATCTTCTGGCGCTGGTACAGTGCTGGGCACTTGGTAGATGCTTAATACCTATTTGTGCCATAGTTGGATAATTATTCTCTTGAACTCCTAGATCCCTCTCCCTCTGTTAATCTCCCAGATCCAAGCTGCCTGGTAAATTGTTTTCATGCCGAGAGATTAAAACAGTAAAGGTCTCATCGGTTTGGGCATTTGAAAGGAGAATTGGGTGGAAAATGTAATGCTTTAGCCTAAAGGGAATGCTGGATAAGTGAGCACCACCCTGGAGACAGCTTTCCAGAATCTCTGGATTTTCAGTTCAGTTGGTTCCCTGAAGGGGCTTTAGCTGGGAAGCATGAGAGGGGGGAGCGGCAGCCTCAGGTTAGAGGCAGCTACTTTGTTCCGCCCTCACTCCCACAGCATTGGAGACCACGCTCAATCAGAGTGGGTCCTGTGCGACTTACATGGCAGCTACTGGCACTCCGGTCACGAAGGGGGGGAGAGAAGGGGGGTGAGCACCTGGCAATCGTATGTGATGAGCTTTATCCTCACCCCAGACACCATGGGTGATGGACACACAGGAATTTCACTTTAACTGACAACAAAAACAACAGCAGCAAAACAACAGCCACAGTGACAGTCAACAGACAGAGCCCTGACTTTTGCAAAGCGTAGTTCTAGGTTCTTAATATATATAAATTCAATGATTCTTCCAACAACCTTACATGGCAAATATTCTTATCTCCATTTTATAGATGGAGAAATTGAGGAACAGAAAGACAGTGAAACTTGCTGAAGGTCGCAGCTGGTAGCAAAAGATGAAAAAGTAAAGGGGAGACACCACGCGCGCACACACACACACACACACACACCACAAACACACAGAAAAGAACAAAGTTAAGGATGTAAGATTAAAATGTATACATAATATAGAAATAGAAAACAGAACAAAATATTTTAAATATTGACATTTATTATAACTAGAGAATTTGGAAGCATAACTAGGACAGGGTGATGACCCTGTCTTTAGTTAAAATTTTGACATTTTGTTCATCATGAATGTTTTTGCATTAATTGTGATTTTTAAAAATTGCATTACAATATTATTTATCTAGATTACTGAGTTGCTTGCCACCTCTTTAAACTTTATGCTTGAAGCAGATATGCCCAGTCTAGCCAGACACAGGTGGAAGATTTCAGACCTCAGAGCTTGAGAGCGAACATTCCGATGTGGTGGTTTGTTGATGGGGAGCAGAGTCACCCAATACAGGACGAGATGCCTGAGGGAGAAAGACCCAAATCCTAGAGGAAAATGCTGGACTGGCAAAGCAGTGACCTCTTGGACTCCTGCCTCAACTTCCTACAATTCTAGGAATGTATTTCCTTTCTTTACAGCTGGGAGTAAAGGAAAAATGGTCTCTAAGTGAAGCTGAAAAACTCCTTGGGGCAGAAATTAAACAAAAAATTTGGTTCAAGAGGAAAAATTTAAATCACAGTTTTGTGAAACCAACCTTAAACCAAAATTCTCCTGATTTTCCTTACAAGTTGATTATTAATTCTTAATAAGAATATTTACAATTTGATCAACTAAAGTTTGATGCTAATCATCATCTGAGCCTTCAGCAAGTTTCAGTAATAATGTCAAAGATCACTGAACACACGTCACCATAACAAATATAGTAAGAATTTAAAAGCTTGAAATATTGTGAGGATTACCAAAATGTGACAGAGACACAAAGGGAGCAAATGCAGTTGGAAAAATGGCGCCGACAGACTTGCTGGAGGCGGGGGAATCAGACGTATTGGGGGAGGACGCCCCCTTCTGGTGAGGATGTGGGAGTCCTAAGAGAGTCACATTCATCCTCAGTGAAAAATAGCCACATCATCTACAGAATCGTAGGATTTTAAAACCCTTTAGAGAACTGAGGACACAGAAGAACCTAAATGAAGTAGATTCCAGAAAGTGAAAAGCCCTGCCCCACGTGGGCTGCTCTCCCCTGCACAGAGGGGAGATGAGGTGAAGCCACCCTACACGTGCAGGAGGAGCCACCGGCTGGGTTTCTCCTGCATTGGTGGCCGGAGTGGACTGGCCTGATAGGCCCAAATCCCAGGTGAACCCAGCCCAGCTGCGCCCACTGGCCACCGCCCTGCCTCAAGCCCCACACCACAGGGAGAGGGAATACGCTCCCCAGGCCGCAGGAGCATGGGGGCCTTCAGCACCCTCCCAGCCAAAGAAAGCCAACAGGAAGAATGCCAGAAGTGATGGTTTGGAGGGATTCACTGGAAAGGGGCACAGGAGAACTTTCCATGGAGATGGAAATGTCCCGTGTGCTGTTTGGAGTGATGGCTGCCCAGAGGGTCCTCACACAGCACTATTATAACTTACATGTCAATAAAAGCAAAGTATTGGGCATCCTGGAAGCTGGAAGTGGAGCATCTATAAAAGTACAAGTAAATTTTTCAAATTATTTAGTAATAAATTAACTGCTATGATATTTTGTAACTTAATTTTACTTATAACATTTTGCACTTACTAGAATGGAGGAAGAAAGAAGCTTTAATTTACTGGAATTCCTTTTTTTTTTTTCTTTTAAAGATGGCATAATTAAGGTTTTGATGAGAAATTTTTATTTTCCAGGTGTACTAGTAAAATTTCACTTTCATATTAATTTCTCAATTTCACCTTCTGACACACACACAAAGTCCATCATTTTATTTATCTTTTATTTGTAACTTTGCCTCAATATCCTGTTCTTAAACTCAAAACTAACCTCCCATAAATATAAGCCTGGTGAAGAAGAGAGTTAATCTTCAAAGAGCTGTCACATAAGTCATCCAGTAAGATAGAAAGACGTGTTTGTATGCAAACTTCAGCTTTATAACTCTGACTCACTAAGAAATTCAGTGATTTAATGCGAAACAAGCCAGTTAAGAAAGTAAGCTGTTGGAAGAGGAGTGAATAAACATATTAAGCAATGTTACAATGAAATAGAACATGAGGCTCCTAAGCCGTAAGACAGTGAATTTGAATTTCACGTGGGAAGGACTCTGCCAGAGAGGCTTTTTTTTTTTTTTTTTAATTCAGTATGTAGTTTTAATTAAATTACAACTCTGAATTAGACATAAATCAACCAGACCCGTTTGGGTTTCATTTTTAGCACAAAGATCCTATCATCTTCAGTATTTCATTCAGAGCTAATTAAATATGGATTTATGGCTCTTGGTACCTTGAAACCAAGGAGGACTTCCAGAACATGCTGAGCCATTGAGGGGGAACTGTTTGGGGGCAGTCACTGAATGTCAGTTGTGTGCCACAGCACTCTGCTTCTGAAAGCTAGATGTATTTTCTGGTGTGTAAACAAGCCTCCTAGACCTCTCATTGTTTCCACCCCTAGTAACAGTGGAAATCCTCCACACACCGAGCAGCCCTGTTTCCGCCAACACTATTTCAGCACGGTGCTTCTCTCCCTCCAGAGCCTGCCTGCTCGGCATACCTCTCCAGGGAGAACCAGCTAAGCCAGTGTGTGCACAGTTTCCATATTCAGACATCCCCCCCAACCCTGACTCCCGGCAGAAATTTGTGCTGAGGATTTTCAGTCCTGGTGGTGGGTTAATAAACATATTCAGGGTGAGTTTATTGAGTCCCTTAAAAGGCAAAATGCCAGCTTCATCTCCTAATAACTATAATGTTTTCCTGGAGCGGGCATGCTGCGTATAGCTCACAATTATATAGCTGAACACTTTCAGGTTGGAGAGCAGAAATATACCAAGTAAAAACAACTTACTTCTTTCCGCTGTTTGCAGAGACAGAAAAACGCCCTCCTGGAAGTGAGGATCCAGGGGTACAAGAAGAAAAATACTGTTTTTAATAACGAATGGAAATTAAGTACAGCAAACCAATTTTTTAAAAAAAACAATGTTGGTGTGTGCCTTGAAAGGGATATGGCAGCTCTGAGACACATAGAGGGGTTTTTGTGTAGAAACAGCAGGAGGGCAGGCTTCCGGCTTTCTGGTGCCTACTTATAGTTTTTGAGATACTGCGGCATGCCTGTAAACAAAACATTTTTGGATTTGTTTTTAAAAAATGACTAAGAACATAATCAAAAAAGTTTTGATCAGAAAAGAGGCTTGGTGGAGAATCCATTAGAAAAGGGGGAAACCACGATGTGGGGCATGTGATGTGGTGTGGAAAACAGAACAGAGGTGACAAGCTTGGAGGAGTCTGGACTCCCCCCGGGAAAGCCTCCTATAGACGGACAGGACCCCGTTTTGGTCAGTTGGTGGCGTTTAGTGGTGAGTCGTCCTGGGCCCTGGTCAGGTTGTTTTGTACCTTGGTTCTAAGATTCAAGATTTCTAAAATGCACATGTTAATTATTCTGTAGCTTTCACTACACACGCGCACACACACACACACACACACACACACACACACACTCCAAAAATTTTTTTTGTTGTTTAGTAAAAGAAAAAAATAAAGATTCCCTTTGAAACTCATTATCTACCTTGAACCAGAAAAAGTCTAATAATACCATCAAGGATCTGTTGCTCCTTAGGCCCTGAGGTCCCCGTTCTGGGGCTAGGCGACAGGAGCCCCTTTCTCTGGCTTTACTCGCCAAAGGTATGAGCTTTCCTAGAACAGATCCTTGTACACAGCTGGAACCTAAATCCCAATGGCAGGGGTCTGCCGTGGTTTGTCCCCACCGCAGGGCCATCACTGTGTGGCTATGACTGGCCTTCAGCAGCCAGCTTTCCATGAGTGCAGGCGCTGCTTTGTGGGCATTTGAGTTACTCTTCCCATTCTGGGCTACATCAGTCACTCTGAGGAGGGATGGCTCTCGCGTCCCTGTTGACACAGTGAAACCCAGGGAAAACAGGGAGTTTCAAACAGGGAAACCCAGGTCCCTGCCAGCACGGGGCAGCCATCTGTTCATGTCCAAACCTGAACTGCATTTGGCCCACACCCACTTTTCAAGGTGGTGTCCAGTGGTGGGAAAGAAAGGTCGACTTCGCCCCTTTTTTTTCTTTTGGCGCTAGAGACAAGCCCTTCCTTACTTCAGGTTCACTGCTATAGAAAGCCTGTTTGTCTTTTTCTCTCAGTGGTTGAGCTGGTAGTATTCCTCCCCTTCTCTGCCCACATCATGCTCTGAGCCAAATTCTTCAAAGAAGAGAAAGACGTTGGCAGACTCAGTAAAACTTAACATTTCCAGAGTGTTAGAGGCGGGATACGGTCGAACGGCAGCTGTCGCGTAGAATCCCCTGCTGGACCCGTTTCTGTTCAAGGCGGGGATAGACCAGTGCCTTTGGGAACAGAAGCAGGGCCCTCTGCTTCCACCCCTTCTGGCCCGAGCGGGAAAAGCTGGCTCAGCAATGTCTAAAGTCCTTGGCTACTGTGGTTGGTCGAGCCCCAGACTCCGCGGAACGTTTTTGGCTGTTTGCAATAGCACGGTGAGTCATGCATTTCACGAGCATTTTTTAAAAAGGGGAAACACCTCCCTATTTGAAATGTGACTCTCAAGTGAAAAGAGACAGTGTCAAAACACCAAACAATTCCTCCACTCCTGGGTTCCTTTCATTCTTCCTGATTGAGTCTCTTTTGAAGACTAGTTTTAACTGTTTGAAGCCTGAAACCCAATCCAGTTGTAAAGCAAGAAGCCAAGTTCTCTTTGTGCTTGCCTGTGAACAAACAAATTACCACCTCCCCTAATCTAAGGATCAGGTCCCAGGCCAAAAGAAACACAACTAGCTTTGCAGATTTAGATAGAAATGCGCTGAACCTGAGCTTTAAAAAAGAAAAGAAAAAAAAGAGGAAAACTGGCTTGGCCTGTACCTTGTGATGTGCTGACCTGGAGATGGATGGAATGCAGCTCTCTGGCACCTTGTTGTTTTTAGCCCCAGATGCCTAATACCTAATACAGTCACTTTTCCATCGGGGCTTCTCCCTTTGGGTTTGAGTCTTTCCATAACCATCCAGGGCTCCTAGAGCGTGTAGAGAGTTGTGTCACATGTGCATTCCCCTCACAAGGAAAAGTCCTTGGGTTTCCAGGGCTCATATTCTGCTTAGGCTGTCCTGTCTGACCCTAAGTCAATCTCTGCATCCTTGCTCTTACATCTAACTGAGGATGAGAACTTTCTCCGCAGAGAAAGAAGAGCAAGATCCAGTCAGATGTGGTACCGGCTGTTCTGGGTTAGATGATTCAGCTCATTTTTGTGGATTTCCCAAGATGCTTTCTGAAACTCTGTTGAAAATATCTGTGTGATCTTGTAACAAATTAAACAAAAGGCAAACCACCAAGTGTCTGCCTGTTTGAATAGCATAACCACAAAAACTCTGATTCACCGGGCCCTACTGTGGAGGAGGAGAAGCCAGGGATGATCATCAGTTAAATTCTAACTTCCTCAAATGCCAGCTCACCGCAGCCCTCTCTGGGGCGTATTGGAAGCTGGAGGGAGGGTTGGTTACATTTTTAATAGCCCCCAGGACCACTCCACTATGTCTTTATATTCACACGCCTCCTCGGCTGACTGTACCCGGATGCACTGTTTGGCCAGCTTCAGTTTTAAACGGATTGGGAGGTGGAGGGATGTGTGCTTGTTTTTTTATTTTGCTTTAATTTTAGGAGCCAAACATCATTTTATATACATTTTCCTTGATTAAAAAATGATTCCTACATTTTGTTGCAGTCTGTTTTCTTCCCGGCAGCACACACCCACATTTCTTCGCCAGCTTACTCACTGAGCAAAACAATAAGCGCCAAATCTGTTTTTCACCAGCCAGGCTTTTCCCAGCACACTTCATGCAGATGGAATTTCTAGCACACCCACTCATTATGCCCTTCTTGTTGATGTTGATGTTGTCGTTGGGTGTTTTCCTTGGTCTGAAGAGGAGGGATGCTCCATGCTCTCTCTTATCTCTCGGGGAACCATCACAACAAAGAAACATCTATTTCCAAGATGCACAGCCCTGCCCAACCCAGTGATGTGGTTTATCCAGCCATCACGCCTAAGACACAGATGTGCTCATTCACACACACAACTTCCTTTTCTGCACAATAATTACCTTCCTCCCCACTGGGGAGGTGATTCCCCAGTGTCTGGGAGATGTCCTGTCCTACAGGGTGAGTTCTGAAATGTGTGATTCTGCGAAGAACCACAATGACAATACTCTTTGCTTGTTCTTGTGAAAGTTGTTTTGTTGCTGCTCTTGATATCACTGTTCCTCTTCAGAAACAGGAATTTCAGCCTTTAGAGAATTCCCAAGTTAGAAGGAATGCACAGACTCGGAAAACTTTAGCGCACACACTGAGAGAGGCAGAGCACCATGTATTTTGCCAAAAACCATCTAGAATTTCCTGTTTTCCAAGTCTAGGATGTAACTTTACCTTTTTGGGTCAAGTTTTCCATGTTCCTGGAAATATGGAGCTTTCTATTTCTGACTTCTCTAAGGATTTATGAAAGACATTCAGCGGGCTTCTTATAAAAACTACATAGTACTTTTTTTCCTTTTTTTTAAATTGAAGTATAGTTGATTTACAGTATTATATAAGTTTCTGGTGTACAACATAGTGATTCACAATTTTTAAAGGTTATATACTCCATTTCTAGTCATTATCAAATCTTGCCTATATTACCTGTGCTGTACAATATATCCTTGTAGCTTATTTATTTTATGAATAGTAGTTTGTGTCTGTTATTCTCCTACCCCTATATTGCCCCTTCTCCTTCCCTCTCCCCACTGGTAACCACTAGTTTTTTCTCTATATCTGTGAGTCTTTTTCTTTTTTGTTATATTCACTAGTTTGTTTTATTTTTTAGATTCCACATATAAATGATATCATACAGTATTTGTCTTTCTCTGTCTGACTTATTTCAGTTAGCATAATATCCTCCAAGTTCATCCATGTTGTTGCAAACAGTAAAATTTCATTTCTTTTTATAGCTGAGTAGTATTCCATTGTGTATATATACCACATCTTCTTTATCCAGTCATCTGTTGATGGACACTTAGGTTGCTTCTGTATTTTGGCTGTTGTAAATAGTGCTGCTATGAACATTGGGGTGCATATATCTTTTTTTGAATTAATGTTTTCCTTTTCTTTGGATATATCCCCAGGAGTGGAATTGCTGAATCATATGGTAGTTCTGTTTTTAGTTTTCTGAGGAACCTCCATACTTTTCTCCATAGTGGCTGCACCAATTTACATTCCCACCAACAGTGTAGGGGGGTTCCCTTTTCTCCACACCCTCTTCAGCATTTGTTATTTGCGGACTTTATAATGATGGCCATTCTGGCAAGTATGAGGTGGTGTCTCATTGTGGTTTTGATTTGCATTTCTCTAATATCTAGTGATGTTGAGCATCTTTTCATGTGCCTGTTGGCCATCTGTATGTCTTCTTTGGAATAATGTCTATTCTGTTCTTCTGCCCATTTTTAAATCAGGTTGTTTGTTTTTTTGATGTTGAGTTGTATGAGCTGTTTACATATATTGGATATTAACCCTTTATCTGTCATATCATTTGCAAATATTTTCTCCCATTCACTAGATTGTCTTTTCATTTTGTCGATGGTTTCCTTTGCTGTGTAAAGGCTTTTAAGTTTAATTGGGTCCCATTTGTTTATTTTTGTTTTGTTTCCTTTGCCTTAGTAGACAGATCCAAAAAAATATTAATACTATTTATATCAAAGAGTGAGAGTGTTCTGCCTATGTTTTCTTCTAGGAATTTTATGGTTTCTGGTTTTACATTTAGATCTTTTATCCATTTTGAGTTTATCTTTGTGTATGGTGTTAGAAAATGTCCTAATTTCATTCTTTTACATGTAGCTGTCCAGTTTTCCCAGCACTGATTATGGAACAGACTACCTTTCCTCCATTGTATATTCTTGCCTCCTTTGTTGTAGATCAATTGACCATAAGTGTGTGGGTTTATTTCTGGGCTCTCTATTCTGTTCCATTGATTTATGTGTCTGTTTTTGTGCCAGTACCATGCTGTTTTGATTACTGTAACTTTGTAGTGTAGTCTGAAGTCATGGAGAGTGATACCTCCAGCTCTTTTCTTCTTTCTCAAGATTTGTTTGGCTATTTGGGGTCTTTTACGCTGTGCTTTTTAAATACAATTCTTTGTGAGCTGTACTCACTGGATCTGAAACTATATGCACTCAGTTTCCCTTTAACTATTTATCTCTTTATCATGAAGGGGGAAAAACCACCAAAAAGTGTATAAAGAATTTCATTTTATTGTTGAATGTAGGAAAATAATTTCTGACATTTAATAGTCTGTGAACAGCTAAAAAGTTATATTAAATATCTTATATTTAAAATGACTTAAGTCAATAGAAACCTAAATATCTTAATTTTCATTTCATATGGTCTTCAGCCATGTACAAATGCTAGAATATATAATCACGTACCTACTATGTAATATAATGCTTTAGTAGTCATAGAGGGAAAACAGCAAACAAGTGGTTATTTTTATATATTTAAGAGCAAAGTCTCTAATGGCTCCTCAAAGATTAATATATATATATATATATATAGTTAGTTAGTTGTCTCTGAATACAGAAACAAATGCAAACACAGACTCTCATTGACATAAAATTGAATGCTATAGAAACTCCCAAAGAAGTTGGTCTCAAGTCTGAAATCTGCTTACTTCTTCTTTCAAATCCCCAAGGAAGTTAGTACTAAAATTAGTTGAAATATAGCCTTATGAGCAAGACCATCTACTCTAGAAATTTCCTCCATCAAACTTAGAATCTAAAATAGAAACACTGTATGCTTTCCTTGATAAGTCACCCTATAATTTTTCTGGAAAATGCTCAGACGTGTCACCTATTGTTATAGCAGCATAGTCCTGTGAAAGATGAAGATACTCTTCTGGCTACCTCCCTGCTTAAAAACAGAGGAGATGCAAATACTCTGTGGCAATGCTGTTAGCTGGAGTGACCCTGAATTTTCCCATTTGTGTTCTATCATTCTTATCTCCTGTGCAGATTCTAGTGTAGGCTTTAATTGGCTTTTACAAGGCCCTCTATTTATATACATTCATGTCTGCCCTGTTGAGTTTCTGTTCCTGAAGTTTGTTTAATGCTGAAGTTAAATTTTTACAAGCAACATTGAAAAAGACTTCCTGCCTTGAAATTAGCAGCTGCTGCAAGCTCTACTCACGGGCCAGTGGCAGCTCCTTTTCTCTCAGTGGACTTCTGTCTGGTGGCAGCTTCTAAGTGTCGGATTGCCTTCTATCTGTGTGACCAAGAGAAAGTTTGTCAGGAAGAGGTTGTTAAAAATGCATATCAGCTTGATAGTCATAAGACTATAATATTCATAATGTCATTTTGCTGATGACAGAAACTTAGAATTTGAAAAGTAAATCTTTGCTAACTTTTGAACGCATCCCATACTAGTCAGATAAACAAACCAATCCAA
This sequence comes from Balaenoptera ricei, assembly GCF_028023285.1. Classification (NCBI taxonomy): domain Eukaryota; kingdom Metazoa; phylum Chordata; class Mammalia; order Artiodactyla; family Balaenopteridae; genus Balaenoptera; species Balaenoptera ricei. The sequence continues at coordinate 27,580,635 of NC_082640.1, forward strand.
GTTAACTCCAGAGCTCAACTGTCATTACAGTCTTCCTGCTGCTTAGAAAAAGATGGTGGGTTAAGCAAACTGTAAAGCCGGTGTGGAACAGGAGGAGGAATATTCCTCTGAGTGGGCATGAAGGACAGTAAAGTAAATGAGTGATTATGTGCTGATCTTTAATTAGCTCTTCTTTCCAAGCAGACGCAGAAATTCATTTGTGAAGTTTCTATGTGTCACCCTTTCCTTCTTGATGAGATTTTAATAATCATTTGTCTTAACAAAGCCTGGAAAGGTGTTGAAAGAAACAAATGAGCTAATGGCTGTGAAAGCACTTTTGGAAGAAGCTATATAAATACAGTGCTGTAACCATCTATTTGTGAGATTGGGGAGGGAGCGACTGGTTTCATGTGTCTGGAAATACCTTCACTTAGAATTTTGTGTCCGAGCTACTGATCACTTCTGATCATTAAACACACACATGTGGGGCTTCCCTGGTGGCACAGTGGTTGAGAATCTGCCTGCCAATGCAGGGGACACGGGTTCGAGCCCTGGTCTGGGAAGATCCCACATGCCGCGGAGCAACTGGGCCTGTGAGCCACAACTACTGAACCTGCGCGTCTGGAGCCTGTGCTCCACAACAAGAGAGGCCGCGATAGTGAGAGGCCCGCGCACCACGATGAAGAGTGGCCCCCACTTGCCGCAACTAGAGAAAGCCCTCGCACAGAAACGAAGACCCAACACGACCAAAAATAAATAAATAAATAAGCCTACACCTTTAAAAAAAAAAAAAAAAGTAGAAAACAAAGAGTTACTGAATAATGACATAATTTAAAAAAAACACACACACATGTGCACGAACACATACAGTACGCACGCAATTAAGAAATACTTTTCAGAAAAAGATAAAATCATTACTCTACACTGATTGAAAGAGAATCATGTTAAAGAATTTATGTAGGGACTTCCCTGGTGACGCAGTGGTTGAGAATCCACCTGCCAACGCAGGGGACATGGGTTCGATCCCTGTTCCAGGAAGATCCCACATGCCTCGGAACAACTAAGCCCATGCGCCACAACTATTGAGCCTGCGCTCTAGGGCCTGAGAGCCACAACTACTGAGCCCGCACGCCTCAACTACTGAAGCCTGTGTGCCTAGACCCCATGCCCCGCAACAAGAGAAGCCACCGCGATGAGAAACCTGTGCACTGCAATGAAGAGTAACCCCTGCTCGCTGCAACTAGAGAGAGCCGGCACGCAGCAACATAGACCCAATGCAGCCAATAAATAAATAAATAAATAAGAATTTATGTAACTCATATGCTGTGCGGGAACCAGGCAGATGTGACAACCCATTCAAAGGAAAAGTCTAAACAGCACAAATGCACGTGGAATAAGGGAAGGCTGAGATCTATTGGAAGTGGGCACAAGACTGTAGAGGATGGGGGGGGAAGGAAGCCAGTTAAATCACTACCAGAAAGGAAAGAATTTGCATATAATCAGTTACTTCTAACTTACAAAAAATTACAAAAAACCTCAGACAATGCACAGAGTTAGAATCTGATAACCCTGAAGGATGTGCTCTATAAGGATGTGCTCTATAAGATACAAAACTTTCTCTACACACACAAGAATATAGATTCTTTACATCAGGGACTGGCAAACTCAGGCACATGGGCCAAATCCAGTGCAGAGACTGTTTTCGTAAATAATGTTTTATTGGCAGCCAGCCATGTCTGCTCATTTATGTCCTATCTGAGGCTGCTTTTGGTGCCACAGCACATTTGGGCAGTTTCTACTGAGACTGTCTGGCCCACAAAGCCTAAGATATTTCCTGTTTGACCCTTTATAGAAAAACTTTGCCAGCCCTTGCTTTATATTAATACACAGAATTCTAGACCATATTTAGCTAATTGTGCATTTATTTCTTAGTTAAAGTGTATCCAGACATTCTTCTTTGCAGTGGAGTTTTGCCTCCAATAAGCCAAAAGTTTGTGATTGTCATTAAACATAATAAGCTGCCACCAACTCTTTTTATTATATCTTGAATTTTGCTAAATGTTTTAGTTTTAACAAGTTGGCAAACAAAGATATTGCTGTCTAAGATCTTTGGAGATATTAGTCTAACTGTGGAATCTCTTCTATGAAGAGCATATTTAGGTAATTCATCAGTCTTGGATGGCATAAATTATATGCCTTCAAGTGTATGGAACACATTTGAGTGATAGCATTTATGTTATCTTCATCATCCTTGTATTCTTCATTTTAATCAACTTTATATTCTGCCACAAGACAGAATATAGAAGTCTAAAATCTCTAAAAAAGATGTCACCCAAATTACAAAGGTCAGAGCGGATGCTCTTGGGGCATCTGAGAAACTGTTCCACATTTCTCCAAGATCACTCCTAATCAATACAACTTACTTGTAATAGTGTGGGCTAGTTGCTATAACAAGCAACCCTAAAATAAATATAAATAATATCCCGAAATATGTAATAGCTTCAACACAGAAAGTAGCATAAGAACACACAGAACTAAGTCAGTGAGTGTGTTCATAGTTGTCCAACTTCTACACAAAGACTGCCATCTTTCGCGTGTAGCTTCTAAGGTCATCCTTTGACCATCCTCATTTTTTCAAAAGGGAAAAGAGTGTGGAGGGGCCTCAGGGGAGGGTCTTATGGGTACAGTTCTGCTCGTATTCCTTACTAAACTACACTAGTATGGATGCCTCTGACTGCAAGATGGGCTAGAAAATGTGGTCCCAACTAAGGGCAGCTCCTAATGTGGGTGGGGAGTATGGACGGATGCTATTAGTGATGCTCTCACTTCTGCCTCTGCACCCCCGGTACAGGCAGTTCTCCTGGCTCCCAAAGCCGTTTCCAGCTTACCCAATAAAGCTTGAGATTTCTGTAACAGCAACACGATGTCTCCAACTCTGCAATTAGCAATACTGATTTTAAAATACAAACATGCCTGAAGAGGAGAGACAATGATAGGAAATAATTCTCATCATGGTGCAAATAACTTATTTTAGCTTTGTGTTTTGATGTGATTCCATGGATTTAAAGGGGAAGAAAGAAATGCTGGGAGACAATTCTTTGTGCACCCCTTCTGTTTTTGCATGCCCTGTGAGCATTTGTTCTGGACGCTCTTGATGGATGTTTGTAGAGTGAAGAGCTTTGGGAGACAGTGACAATGTCTCTCTCTGAGAAAGGGGCAAGTTTGCTTACAGGAGCACGGACGGGATCCCCCTCTGGAGCACAGGGCAGGCATGCCCCTTATGAAAGATTAGGGATTCCAAGCTTTGGGTTCCACTCTTGTAACCCAACTGTGCTGGTTAATCTTATGTTTGGACCTGACTAGCCATGTAGTGTCCATTTTAAATATCATTTCTGAGTGTGTCTATGAGGGTGTTTCTGGAAGGGATTGGCATTTTAATTCATAGACTGAGTAGAGTAGATGGTCCTCCCCGATGTGGGTGGACACCATCCAATCCACTGAGGGTCTGAAGAGAACAAAAGGCACAGGAAGGAGAAATTCACCCCTTGTATCCTGCCTGACTGATTGAGTTGGGACCTGCCCTCTAATCTTCTTCTGACCTTGGACTGGGACTGGGACTTACACCATTAGTTCCCTGGTTCTCGCGCCTTCGGACTCAGACTGTCACACCCCCGGCTCTCCTGGGTCTCCAGCTTGCAGACAGCAGATGGTGGGCTTCTCAGCCTGCACAATCACACAAGCCTATTTCTATAATAAATCTATCATCTATCTACCTGTCTATTGATATAGATGATGTAGATACAGATATGGATATAGATACCACCTATTAGAGAACCCTGACTAATCCAGCAACCTGATGCATGTGCCTGTATCACCTGGCCCACTTCATGGTGCTCCATGGGGACTGGAACTTTAAGGAACCAGCACAGGAAAAATGATGATATTCAGGCAACTGCAATTTCTGTGAGTAATAGATTGTCCTTTACCTCTGACCCAGGAATCTCACATCTTCTGCCTGCGCCCATGAAACTGTGGGAGGCTAACATTTTAGCTTGCAAGGAAGGTAGAATCACAGACCTTTCATAGCTTTTGACAAGAAGAAATCATCACAGAAATAGAAACAAGTGACAGAGAAAGGAGATCTTTTTTTTTTTAAATCGTTACCTAGAGCCAGACTAGCCTTGCACCAGTTTTAGGATAAATGTGCAATGAGTACATTTATTATCTGCACCCTTTCATGTAAGAGCCTAGGTCCACCTCCTTCACATAAGGGCAGAGAAGCAAACCTTGTTGCAAACATATTTCTTGCTATATATTCTTGGTTTAGAGGCAGCCAGTTATCCAAGATTACTTATTTAGACTAAATCTATTATTTTCATATTTATATTTCTCTATTACACTTTTATATATATCAGCCACACATATGATTCCAGATGGTTCTTCAGAAGTTAATAAAATTTGCTTACCCATAATGCATCTTAACCATGGACTTACCTAAGAACGTGTAAAAATACACAGGAATACTAAAAACCTGGAATGGCTGCAGGACCACCTCTCTCCGGAAGGAAGCAAATAGCAGACCAAGATATATCGTCACGTGCCCTGAGTGTTCAGCCTTATCTGAGGAGTGGGAGCAAGATTCTAAACCAAGTTCTCAGTCCCGACAGTATCAGATGCTGATGACATTACATCAAAAGAAGGATCTTGCTAAATGTTAAATGTGGAAATACAAACTTTGAGTAAAAAAAAAATTAAAAAGGCTGATGTCTCCAGGCCAAATACAACACATGTTATCTCACCAAGGTGACTCAGGAAAACTCGTGGGCTCCCAGTGATGGAACTGGCTTAGGGTAATAAAAGTAAAAATGGCTTCTTAGCGTCTCGTGGACTCAGTCAGTTAGTTAAATGGATTACCTGCTGGGCTTGCTTCCCTAAGAATCTACTTGATACGTGTAGGTATAAGAAAGGTCAGTTTTCTATAATCAGTTTCATTGTTTTGACTCTAATCTGAAGCAAATTATCATTCTTCAGTAAAAGTGAAGAGGTTTAATCATGCAGGTACTTTCCAAAGTCAGAAACATCATATTATGCCAGCATATAAAAATCACATTCAGCTCATGTGTCTTGGTATTTTTGGCTATACTATGGCCCTTTCCAGTTTGTGTAATCACTAGATAAGACAACTGTGAGCTTATCGTCACAGAGCCAGGACATGTGTATTTATAAATCGAAGCTATTACCATCAGTCCTGAGTAACTGAGACCGAAGCACACATCTCTCTTTCAATGAACACCCCTTTAGCATCTCCAGAAACAATGAGCATTCACCACGACAGATTCCTACCAGTGTCACCTTGAGTGGGAAATAACAACTGGAAGATGCTCAAGTTTTCCTAAGTCTACTGCCTAATTTTTGTCAAATCTAACACAGCATCGCCATTGATCAGATTGTCTGTCACTATGAAGTAGAGATTTCCCAGCAAACCTGAGAAGTACGCACTGTGGTTACCCCACGTTACCAATAGAAACAGACACAGGATGATTACTAGGTGTCAGAGACAAGACTTACATACACGTGCTTCTGCCTCCTAAGCAACAGGAGCCTGGAACAGGGAAGAGCAGAGGACACCTCTGGAGAAACGGAACTGTGGTATTGGACAAGATGACAGGGAAATACCAGGAAAATGGGAAAAGGTTGGGAATTTAAGCTCATAGTCATTTGCTGTCTCTGGAGTTGACAGACCCCTGACTTGCCCGATGAAGATTACCTTGTACAAAGAGAAAGTGTTGGGTCACCAGAGACTGAGAGGCTGTTCGGGCAGCCCTGGTCTGTGGCCTCACTCAGGCAATTCTTTGGGCATTTCTTCAGCGGGAGAAGCAGCATCAACCAGGCTGAATTCTTTAGGAGTTAGTGGGCTGTGGGCGAGTGCAGTATGGACAGGCACCTGATGGTCCTGTTTGGAATCAAGTCAGGAGAGTGCTGTGTCTTCAGCACCCATGAGAGCTGAGGATGGGTCCCTACAGGAGCGTCGGGTGGGCTATCATCTTCCAGGGCCTCTCAGGGGCACCTCCCAGAGGGTGTCAGAGAAACTGGGCGGAGCCTTCAGCCAGGGGAGCTCTTGAGTAACTAGATGTGTGAATGCACTTCGGGAGTAAAGAAGCGGCATGTTAAGTTGGAGGTTTCAAGCTCAGGAATTACAGAACTGCAGCCTGGTACTCGGTGAAACTGCCTTGTGTACTTGGAAAATGACGTACGATGCAGGAAGGTGACAGGTTGAAAGTAAAGAGCAAATACCATAGTGGCAGGTGACAACAAGGTGAGGGAGAAGCCTGGTGTTTGGTGCCTGCTTCCTCTCTGGAAAGAGCTGTGGGGTTTGAGTCTGAGGCAGGGTGGTGAGCACAGGAGTCACAGGAAACACAAACGCATGTCACCTAATGGCAGAGGGACAAGGCAGAAGGAGACTGGGACCGATCCCCGTTCAGGGCTTTCAGGTCTCAGAACTGGCCATGATTTAGGGAGTCATGGTGTGGCATCCTGTCAACCAGGTTGGACTGTGTTTCCCGTCACTGGAATGATCCCCTCAAGCCTGTGGGCGAGAGGAAGAGATGCCCCGAGACACAGTACCCTCGCGGAGCCATCAGGGCATGTACATGGTCCAGTGCTGCCAGGACATGGTTCTCAGGCTCTACAGCTTCTTTGTTAATGTAGCTCTCTTGCATTTCTTAAATCCATTTTCTTTCTTTAAATTAAAAATAAAAGTCTAGTTCAGATGTGAATAGCTTAGTTTGGTCTAAGAATATTTTGAAAACGTTCGTCTCTAGACTTGCAGCCAGATCCAGCTTCTCCCAGGGCAACGGTTCCCTGAATGGTAAACGCCACTCTCAACCCAATTATTGAGGAAGACACACTCTCTACATTCTGCCAGAGAAGCTTAACCCCCCCTGCCAACCCCCATATGGAGATGTAAAGGAGGAAAAACAGTTGAATTTATTCAGCATCGACTTCGTACTTCGCAGCATACTACTTTCTTTTAAATATGTAGAGTATTTTAAAAGTTTCATCTCTAAAATTGGTGAGGGGGAATCAGAGCTACAAAAAAAACGAAAAGCATCTATTGAATGGCATAGAATTTTGGGGCCAAAATTTTGATTCAAAGATCTCAAGTCACTTTAAAATGTTTAGATAAGTGATTATGTTTTAAAACAATCATTTGAAGTGTTGGTGCTGTAAAACGTCAGCACTGTTGGAAAGAGTATACATATGGGGTCCTTGTGCTGCTTGGCCATGAAACAGAAGGGGAGCCGAGGGGCGTCATGGAGAAGGAAAGCTTGGCTGAGAAGCAGGAAGGATTCTCTAACCACCTCGCTGACAGTCAGAGGAACAGTCTACCTGTGGAGGTGGCCAGACCAGCTGAGCAAGCAGCTGTCAAAGATGCAGAGGGAGGTTCTTTTTCTGTTGAGTAGGAAACTGAATTACATTCACTTAAAGTTCTACTAGGTTCTGATATTTAATGCACATGTTTCATAACATACAGACGATATTACACGGCACTGCTGTGAACCTTCCACTTGAAAAGGTCCACCGCCCCCTTAGCAAAACCCTGAGATACATGTTTCAAAGTACATTTTTTGTCTGATTTTAGGAAGGTAATATAGTATATTCATCATATTTTGTATAACACCCCCAGCAGGGGCTGAGGCAGTATTCTGTTTTGAAAATACAGTATTTTTTACCTAATTGTGTTCATATTCAGGATAAATGACATATAGATTACTAGGAACATGATGTAAATTCTGGTTAGTTTTTGCTGCCATTGAGTTTGGACATGAATATAACTTTTTGTTTTGGTGTCAGGGTTGCCCATGAGTAGCCCAGGTTTTAGGTTTAGAATTAGACTTAACCAGAATTTAACCCTCACGTTCCCAGCTAGTAGCTGCATGACCTTGGGCCAATCTTTTAATCAGTTTCCTCACAGGCAAATGGGCATTACTAATCAATGTCTGTTCAGGATATCAAGGTGGGGTTAGGAAAAGGTAAGACGTGCCCCTGTGTATAGCCAAGGTCCAAACCTCTGGCTGGAAGTGAAAGGTATCCTGTTGACACCGGTCAGAGGGAAACACCGAGCTCGCCAGAGGACACACTCTTTCTGGAGCCAGGGCTCTTTGAAGTAGCATTTGTGTGTTTCTTGTTCGTACACAGTACTGTGTATCTAGTTTCCTTAAATTACGTTGGATCACACGAAAGAAAGAGAAATTCGGTTTACAGATAACAGACTCCCAAACCTTTGGAAAGGAGGCCCTGGCACCTCTCTGGCTGAGTGGTCCTGCCAACATAGGCAGGGACAAGATGGCCTCAGGGCCACTTCTTTCCCCAAGTTCTAATGAATTCACCATTTCTGGCCTTCTCAGTGACAGATGGCAAATTAATAGTGATAATAGTAGTAAAATAATTATGATGAAGAAAGCAAAGATCCTCATTGGAGTGAGTTGCCAACATGACACGAATATCTCAAATAGTGGGTGTTGAATGAGGTGATTCTCTCTACACCCGTTTTCAGATTATCCTGTTAGACTTGTTTGTAAATCCCTTTCCCCAAGCTGGGTGTTTGTATTGTCCTGCAGCCATTGCTGCAGAGAAGAAAGCGCTGATCTGCAGCGGGCTGGGCTCCCTCCTGGAAGGAAGGAACAGGCCCTGCCTGGCACCACCCACCGCAGAGAAAAGCCTGTGGCTGTTGAGATGAGGCGGGGAGCAGAGGAGCCACGGAAGCTCCCTGCAAAGCACCTTCCTGGCTGAGTCCTCTCAGCAATGCGAAACAGGCCCTGAGTGTTATTGCAGGCAAAATCCTATTTTAATCTGCCCTCCTGACTCTTGGAATGTTAAATTTAACTGCACTTTGGAAAGCTCCAGCCCTTTGATCTCCCCTCAAAGTGGGCCGGCTTAGCCTCCAAGCAGAAGCTCGACATCTTCCAGCGTGATTTTGTAAGTCAAGTATGCTAAGCATCCTCGCTGATAAATGGGAAAGCAGGTGCTCATTCCCTGGGGGTCCTGTGCCTACACGAGGGCAGGGCGGCAGGGGAGGGCGGCGGACGTTGGGGGCTTCCCCAGAGAGCTCAGCGAGGACGTGGAGCGAAGCAGCAGGAATCCCTGCTCTATGTGGGCAGCCAGCGTGCCTACTGGTGGGCTCGAGCCCCTAACCAACACAGCCCAGACTCTGTGTGCCGAGAGTGACTCTGTCATATCCACAGCTCAACACATGACAGCCCGGAAAACAGCCCAAGGCGGGGGAAGGGTGGGGGTGGGGGTGGGGGGCATTTATGGTGCTTTTCATGGTGCAGCCTCTTCAAGTGCTCACCTCTTCGCTGGGATCGCAGACCAGCCCTGTTCTCTTGGGGCGTCGGGTGAGTTCTGAGCTAGAGTTGGCGGCCTGGAAACAGGCAGACATGGAACTGGGAGGGAGGGGGTGGGGGGAGGAGGAGGGGCAGGGGCGACCTCCTAGTATTTGGAGTGTCCTCTGGCCACTGCGCTCTGTGAGGTTCCTTCGCACGACTCCAGGCAGGTGTCACCCGGCGGAGCTTCGCTGTGGGGACCGAGCGATGTTCAAGGCCCAGCAGGTCTTTGCAAAGAGGTGCGGGAAGAAGAGCCATCCCCTGAGATGCTGCTGGAACCTGCCCGCGGCTCTTTGTTCCTCAGGATCCCAGAAAGTTAGGGCATGTGAAGATGCAGTGAGCCACCGCGCCCAGCTTCGTAAGGCTAATCCCGTTCTCCACGACTTGAGTCTGTGATCCTCTGAGAAAAAGTGTGTGTCTTACAGCTGTGGTTACTGTAATGACGCCATGCTCCTTTGCAGTGACTGTCACCTGAGGAACGTGCGGCACCTCCAGCATCATTAGCTCCACCACCTTGTGCCTTTGCAGTGACCACACGAGCCACGATCCATCTCAACTCTCCGCACCTCAGGGACTTCCTCGTAGGGGTTAGTGATGAACCAAGAACCTGAGCACATTGACCTCCAGTCCCTTATTAGTCTGGGGACAGCAGTACACTGGAAAAAAAAAAAAGGAGTATTATTTTGAATCCAGTTTTTAAAACTATTCTATTGACATTAACAAGGTTAAGAAAAGGATGATTCATTGAGTCATCCATCTTCAGGGGGAAAGAGATGGAGACACAAGGGGAAAGTGATGGAAAAAACTGATGTGGAGGTTCGGGAAGTCTTTGTATTCGCACACTTGTTTCATGGTTCGTTTACATTCCTGGGGAACCAGTGTACCAGACCCGGACTCGAGGCCCAAGCTCAGCATCAGGCGGCCTTCCGGTCATACTTCTCCCTCCCTTCCAAGACGTGTAGCCCCGGCTTCTGTTAACCTGAGGGCCTGCTGTGGGTCCAAAGAAAGAAAGGAAGAAAAGAAAGGGAAAGGGAGGAAGGAAAGAGAGAGAAGAAAACAGAAAGAGAAAAAAAAGGAAGGAAGGAAGGAAGGGAAGAAGGAGAAAAGGAAGAGAGGGAGAGAGGGAAGAAAAGGAAGAAGGAGGGTAGCTGAATGGCTGTGGAGAGTGTTTAAGAAGTTTGGGGGGGTGTCTGCCACTTCCTACCTGTTTGACCAAGTTATACAGCTTCTCTCTAGTCTTGGTTTCTTCATCAGTAAAATGAAAATTATAATCATTTGCTATATATATGATATGATGTACAGTCATATCATATATATAGTCATATATATAGTCATAATATGATATATAATATATGGTGATATATGATCTATATGATATGATAAATGACATATATACTTCTAGCCTACTGATTGGCACACAACTTTAACCATTGTTTCTATTCATAGTAACAAGAATAATAAATATTATAATTGCTAATAACGTCTTACAATGCATACTTTCCAGAGGAATAATTTTTTAACAGTACACTCTTGCAGCAACTAAAAAAAAAAAAAAAACCCAATGTCCACAGGTGAACTTTTTTTTAATAATTTCTCAGATTCTTTTCTATTATAGATTATTACAAGTTTTTTTTAAAAATTATTAGCACCTTTAATTATTATTTATTTATTTTATTTTATTTTTTTTGGCTGTGTTGGGTCTTTGTTTCTGTGCGAGGGTTTCCTCTAGCTGCAGCAAGCGGGGGCCACTCTTCATCATGGTGCGCGGGCCTCTCACTATCGCGGCCTCTCTTGTTGTGGAGCACAAGCTCCAAATGCGCAGGCTCAGTAGTTGTGGCTCACGGGCCCAGTTGCTCCGCGGCATGTGGGATCTTCCCAGACCAGGGCTCGAACCCGTGTCCCCTGCATTGGCAGGCGGATTCTCAACCACTGCGCCACCAGGGAAGCCCCACAGGTGCACTTTTAACAGAAAAAGAGAGGCAGGTAAATATAGAAAGAACTTTGATTGAAGATGACTTCTTTTTAGTATCCCTCAACCCCAGGCAGATATAAGGTCAACCTTGAGAAGGAAAATAGCATTAAACCACCCAAATATGCTGCACTTAACAGCTCCAGCCAAGATTTGATGAGATGAAATTTTATATTATCAACTAAAATGTAGTTCTGAGATTAGGATAGATACCACGTAACCTTCTGTCTCCCTGGAATTCTGTAGCCAGACAATGATTCAGTGAGGGCTTCATATATGTTAAGTGATAATGATAAAAATTATCTAGAGATTTAGAGTCTCACTCTAAAGCTTTCCTAGAATAAAAAGACCTAGGTGGTTTTTTTTCTGTTTTCTTTATTCCTTCCCTATTATCATTAATCTGGTTTTTAATCACCCTGAATATGATGGCCTCATGGTTGCACACGTTTCCTAGTTGTCCAGGAGAGGTTGGTGCATTCCAAGCTGCCTGTTTTCCAGGCCGTCACCCATCAGGGATCTCTGTGCAGATACAGGAATAGTCTTTCTGAATAGGTTCTCCTCTGCTGCTTCTCATCCGTCTGCCGTTTTAGTTTAAGCTTTACAACAAAGAGTGTTCTGCAAAATCCAAAGGTAAGATGCAGTCAGTATTTCAAGAAAATGGATGAATCGAAGCTTCTGCACATAAAGAAATTTTGGGTGTTGGTTAGTGACCCTTTCATTGAATTGGGGGCAACTTTTTTTCCTTTATAGGGAAGAGGATAATTAGCTTGATTCTTCCTTTCAAATGAGAGACATCATTTGACCAGGAGGCTTCAGCTTTTCTCAGCAGCGCACCCCGAAGATGCTTAGGTCCAGATGTTACCACTGGAGTCACAGAACGCTAAGCCCATCATGGGCTCCACTGCAGTTCTTACCTGAAATTGCTAATTACAGAGCCCGAAACACAAGCCGACAAGTGAACGTTCTCCACCGAATGCTGTCTATTAGCCTCTTTCATCAAAGGCGATTTTTTCAATTTTAATAATGTCATTATGAAGAGCAATCAGTTATACTGAAGCTATTTACAATGTTTATGAAATGTCCAAAGTCTCCTAATAATGCATTAGCACTGAGCCAGCTGGAGTCCTGTTGACAGCAGCAGTTAATGGGAATCCCTGTAATAAATGACAGGCCCCCTTCTCGTGGCACGCATGGGATGTTAGCATCTTCCCTGGAATTCTGTACCAACCACTCTAGGAGTGCAAGTTTAATATTGGTGTGCCCTGTTTTACCAGTGAGGAATATCTTGGGTTTGGGGAGGGTCATGTTTATTTATTGTTAGAACAAAAACAGTGTCAAACATTTTGGCTACTTAAAAAGAATGAGTTCGGGCTTCCCTGGTGGTGCAGTGGTTGAGAATCCACCTGCCAATGCAGGGGACACGGGTTCGAGCCCTGGTCTGGGAAGATCCCACATGCCGCAGAGCAACTGGGCCCGTGAGCCACAACTACTGAGCCTGCGCGTCTGGAGCTTGTGCTCCGCAACAAGATAGGCCGCGATAGTGAGAGGCCCGCGCACCGCGATGAAGAGTGGCCCCCGCTCGCCGCAACTAGAGAAAGCCCTCACACAGAAACGAAGACCCAACACAGCCAAAAATAAATAAATAAATAAATAAATTTATTTTTAAAAAAAAAAGAATGAGTTCTTCTCTTCCAAGGGTCAAGGAGGTGGTGAGAAAGTCTGCTGTGAAAGTCCATTCCCGTCACTTCCTGGCGATCGTGTGCTCAAGCCCTTATTCATCATTTCTCTTATCCTTTGTAGCCAAGTGGCCACTCCCTCTCATTAAAAGCCCAGGAGGATATGGGGAGGGGGAAGGGTAAGATGTGACAAAGTGAGAGAGTAGCATGGACATATATACACTACCAAACATAAAATAGATAGCTAGTGGGAAGCAGCCGCATAGCACAGGGAGATCAGCTCGGTGCTTTGTGACCACCTAGAGGGGTGGGATAGGGAGGGTGGGAGGGAGGGAGATGCAAGAGGGAAGAGATATGGGAACATACGTATATGTATAACTGATTCACTTTGTTATAAAGCAGAAACTAACACACCATTGTAAAGCAATTATACTCCAATAAAGATGTTAAAAAAAAAAAAAAGCCCAGGAGGGCTAGAACTTGCTGGATGAGGGTGAGACGATCCAAAGGAAACCCAGCCTGCCTGGGTTTAAAGAGCAGACAGTCATCTGTAAATAATGAGTAACCTTTGAAACCAGCTGCCCTTGGGCATCTGTGGAAAGTGGAGGCACCTGGCACCCTGGTTTGCTCATCCATCCTCTGATGGGTCATCCTCTGGATCAGTGGACGCCTCCCGCAGGGACCTTTGTGCTACCGTCGTGGTGCTGCATCAGCACATCTGCACACAGGGCCCAGAGGACTAGAATCCTGCCTTCTCCGCCTTTTCGTCCAACTCAGACCAGTGAATGCACTTCACTGAGCCTTGATAGACACCTCTGGTGTGATCCTCTGGTGTGATCATTTTATGCTCTATTGCAGCATATTGTAAAAGGAATGTTTGTCTTCGTCATAGGGACAGCACTGGGTTCTCAATGTAGCTCCACTTTCTGACCTCAGCAAGCCTCATTTTCTGAGCTGGAGAATGGAAATAGCGATACGTTCCTGGTCAGTCTAATGGGATAGTTGTGAAGAGCAAATGCAAAGATGTATATTCAGGTACCTGAAAAAGCATAAGCCATGAAACAAATGTGAAGTATTGTTTATATTCTTCCGAAGGGTAGCAGGACATGCAACCCCACAATATGCCACCTGAGCGTAAGGACTATTTTGAGCAAAATGCACTTAAAATAACACCAGGTGCAAGAAGGGTGCTCTTCCTGGAAGCCCAAGAGAAGACTCCACATGGAAGATGACCCCCCTGTGCCTGGAGGGAAGTAACGATCTCATCCTGCAGGACAGGGAGTCAAGCTGAGGGCACTCTGTACAAACAGACCTTTTAAAAATAACTCTCACATTTCTCAGCCTCCCCATGTATTTTAGTTACTTTTCCGCAATTCCTTCTCTTTGTTCAACCCAGTATAAAAGCATTCAGCCTTGTCGCTTCTTTGCGTCTTTGCTGCCCGTGAAGGCTTACCTAAACCTATAGTAAATGAACCTGTATGCTTTTCTCCTCTTGATTTGTCTTATGTCAGTTTAATTCTCAGGCCCAGGTGAAAACCCTGTGAGGGCAGAGGTAAACTTTTGTTCCTTTACACTTCTGACCCTTCCCCTCAGAAGTCTCAAAATTCTCACGAAGCCAGCCTTCCTCCTTTCTCCTCAGAGGGGCATGTCTACCTTCCTCCCCTCCCAGCCCAAAATAGAAACTGTACAAGTGAGATGGGGACAGGCATCTCTGGGGTGAGACTGGCAAAGCCAAGTCCCCAGAGAGCCCTGGAGCACTGTCACTTCGGTCATTCCACCTTGGGGCTACTCTTTTGCAGGCAGGATCAGACGCCTGATTTGTCTGAAGGCTTCTTTCTTCAAGGGCAGACTCATCAACCTAACTGCTAGAGGTTGGGGTGGATTCTTGTCTTACTACCAATGGTGTCGTCTGTGGGACAAGACATCAGGTCCCACCGGGCTGGTGTTTGGAGATGTGCACGGCAGTCAGCAGGAGGTCTGGCTGACACAGACTCTGAGCAAGGCGGGGCAGTTGGTGGGTCAACCGTGCATGGCCTCAGATAAGCCTCCACGACCCCAACGAAGACACTCCCCAGGAGTCACCGCCAGCCTCCCGCTGTGACTTTCTTCTCCTAGGAAACCTCCAAGGAACCCACCACCATTCTTCCTGGGACCTTCTCTCTTAGGCCCCACCACAGTCCCAGCCAGTAGGATCTGCTCTGTCTCTGTAAGATGACTCATCAGCTGTGGGTTGGTTACTAATGTTTAGAGGACAGTTGTATATCATCCTGGGAAAATAATCCAGAATGGAAAGGGAAAGGAAATTGTTTATAAAATTCCAAACGGTCAAGCATTACTACAGGAAAGACAAACTTGAACATATTCTTAAAATTCTGACTTCACATCCATTTTGTCAGACCCTTTTTTCTTCCGGTTGGGTCCCAGTGAAATCATATGACTGTCACTCAAGGAAGACACGTTCTGCTGTGGGCCCCCAGCCACCCACGCCTTCTGTCCCCGGAGGAACCTCAGTTTACCTCGGTTTACCTTACCTGGGAGAGGACTAATTGGAGCGGGTTCCAGAGACACGTCCTTCTAATACACAAGACCTAAGAGTGGCTATTTGCCTAGGGATATACGTTTTTCACCCCCCACTCCCTCTAAGCTGAACTGGGAGACTATTTCCTGGCAGCTCTACTCAGTTAAAGACATTTTCTGATAAATGGAAACTGTATTTTACTGGATTCTCCATCCATAAAATTAGGTAGTTAAACTAGATCATCTCTTAGGGATTTTCCAGCTCTAAAGTGGTACAATTCCATGATTTTATGGTGTGGTGTTGAGTTTCTTTTATTTCGTTTTGCTCAGTAAGGATTATGCAACCTCATCACAACTTGTCACAAGAAAGGGACATTCTGTCATGCCCAAGACAGGCTCAGCATCCAGGCTTATATGCTCCATAGCCAATGTACACAAATAATTCTCTACAACATTTAAACTCAAAACAATTAGGAATGCCCAAAGTCAATCTCAGTATTGTGTTTTGTGCTCATTCACTTAAATATAAATCTTATTTGGAATGTACTTTAGTCGGTCAAGAGCAACAGCACAATTTCAAAATACCTATAATATAAACTCGGCATATAGTAGTACATCGTATTTATCTGTCCTGAGGAGCCCATCAAAAGACACACTTTTCAGATGTTGAGCCATTGCCTAACAATGACAGTCGTATTAGAGGCAGTTGCATTAGAGGTAAATGGTTTATACGTTGCAATAATGTATTGGTATTTAACTTTTGTCCTAAGTGGCTATTTTCTCTTTCTATAAAATTAGCAAGAAAGGACCACTAAAGATCACCAATTCGGATTCAATGTGTGTCATGCGGATGAAAACACAACCTATTTAAAGAAACCCAGATGTAGTGGGGGGAGGGTGGGTAGGCAGAAGTGGGGAGGACGCTCATCTCTAGTTTCCAAACTCAACTGAGGGGAAGCCTCTCCTGTGGGGTATCTAGGAGTCCTGATGTCCGGCCAGCAACCTACACTGACTGAATCAGAGTGCATGGGGGTGGAAGTCAGCTTGACTGGTTTTTGAAGATTGTACTATTATTGCCTGCATTTTGCAGGTGAGAAAATTGAGGCACAGGCAGGATAATTAACTTTCCCAAGTCTGCACAGTGAGTAAGTGCAAAGCTGAACTTCACATCCAGGAGGTGTGACTCCAGAGCTGGTGCTCTGTATTGCAGTGTCATACACCTCACATCAAACTCAATATGAAAATATCAGAAAATGCAAAGTAGCAAAATGCCAAATAAGAAGAAACTTCAAATCACACACACTCAGAGGAAATAGTCATCTGCCATTCTTGAATTATTTCCCTTTGGAGGGGGTCTTAGGTTGTATATATAATATGTTAATGAAAGGTTCAGAGAGTCGGAAGCTGGTCTAGTGACTAGATATACATATGATGAACATATATATATATATATATATATATATATATATATATATATATATATATATATATATATATATAAAACGTTTAAGTTGCCTTGGATGCGTTTTTGCAACACCATTTTAAATGAATGGAAGATGTAAAGAAATGTGTTCTTCTCTAGAGCCTCCAGAAAGAGCACAGACCTGCAGATACCTTGAGTTTAGCCCAATGAGACCTGTGTCAGATTCTGAATTCCAGAACCATATGATGGTAAATGTATACTGTTTTCAGCTACTAAATTTGTGGTAAATTGTTACAGTAGCAATGGAAAACTAACACACTCACCAAAACTATGTCTTAAGATTTTTTCATGTTCAAATTTGATAGGCAAAAAAATGGGTTGATCATTTTGTCTTGATTGACAAATTGTCTTGATTTCCTCCCATGATCACTGTTTACTACACTATAAAGTTACTGGAAATGTCTCTTCCTCTCTGAGTTCTCTGGATCTCTTCCTGTCTTGTACCCACCTACCTAATAGTCCTTCTGCACCATGCATGTTGTCTACAGTGACATCTCTATGAGCTTTTAGAAGTTTTTGGTGCTGCTTATTTTGATTTTTAGGGTCATTTTTAATTCTAAGTCTCCTTTTCAATGAGTGGCTAGTGTACAAAGACAAGAGTCAGAATTTAAAATAAGACTTTGCCTTTATAAAGCTGCATTTCAGGAAGGAAGAAGGAAAATAATCTTTGGCAATAGTTTGGAAATCTCCACACCCCTCCCTTAGCACATCAACATGACAACCTTTGTTTGGATATAAGTACAACCTCCGATGACCCCCTCCAAGAAGATGCCCTGAGGTCATGTGGGGAGATACTGAGAGATAAGAGCCCTTGACACTCTGCAGGGTGGGAGAGCTGGCCCTGGAGGGATCAATGGGCACACTCCAAAGAGCTGCTTTAGGAGCACTGACAGTATGAATTTAAGGGAAAGTTCAATATCTGACCAGAAAAAAATATTAAGGGTCGCTACTTTCATTGAGAAACACGTTGACATTTAGTGGTGGGGAAATAAAACAATCCTGCCAATGAAAGACCACTCTGCACCAATATAGATGAGAGGAGTAATTTATTATAGAACAATTCATTATCAAATTTACAGGCGTGCAGGACAGCACAAAAGTGACGACAAAGTCTGGACAGGATTGCAGACATTTATATGGTAAAGTAGAAGAAAGAACAATTAAAACTCCTCTTGTCTCCTTAAGCTGTGAAAGGACGGATGTTGAGATGGCCTCCCTTAGAGAGCTGGGAGCTTAGTCCAGAGGTCCGGGTTACGGTTCCCAGGGGCAGACAACCTCGCATTGTGAAATCAGGAAGTTGCCCTCTTATTCGCCTATGACTTTCTCAAGGAGCCAGGCTAAACAGGGAAGAGATGCCCTCCCCAAAGAAAATGGCATCGTTTACACTTACAGTAGTGCTGCTTTATGGTGGAAGTGTTGATTTACTCATTACTGCCTGAAAACCCACCTTTCTCTTGCCAGATATATATCATCACCCAGCTTCAATGAATCTGATACTTGATTAAAATGAACAACAATAGACCTGTTGAATGTTACCTGTGTCCCTGAATTTCTTATCGATCTCTGAATAACTACCCTTTGAGTGGGACTTTCTTGGCAATTCTCCTATTAACAACACTATATTTCTCTTGAGAAGAGCTTTAGAATGACCTCTATTTAATAGTAACCTGGGTTCAATTTTAATTAGGCTATAAGTGGTAAATATTTGTTAATAGACTTTAGGGTGAATAATTAATTAGTAAAAGACTGCTGTGTACTGACATTTATGTGACCAGATTGATAGATCAGACCCAATAAAGTCTCAGTGAAAGCAATTTTTTCTAACCTAATTGTTAAAGATTTAAGATATCTACAAAACTGTTGTTTAAAAAAATAATCACACTCTGTGTGATTTTTCTTTAAAAATTTATTTCTATTTCAATGGCTTGTATAAAGAAGATATTCTTTTTATTTTGTTACATTAGTCCAAACGGCTGTCCTATTAAAACATAATAAACTAGAATTAGACAGATTCTGTATTTTATCCCTTTGTGGTACTTGTTTCTGCTAGAATGTTGTTTAAAACAACTTAGGTTTTATTTTATTCTTCCCATGGATAAAAATTGTATAATCTGGAAGTCCAGTTATTTTTTAACAGTTTTATGGGGGTCTAATTTACATACCATAAAACTCACCCATTGCCGTTCAATGATTTTTAATAAATTTGCAGAGTTGTGAAACCATCCCCACAGTCCAGTTTTAGAATTGCTAAAGTATCTCACTCCTCTTTCCCACCCGCAGCTCCATGCACCAGGAATCTTTTTTCCTTTTAAAAATGTTTATACTTTTAAACACGGTAAAATACACATAACATAAACTTTGCCATCTCACTGCTTTTTTTCTTTTTTTATTATATAAGTTTCAGGTGTAGAGCATTGTAGTTCAACATCTGTACACACTGCAGTGTCATCGCCACCACAAGTCTTGTTGCCCTCCAGCCCATACAGTTCACACCCTTCAGCCATTTCACCCATCCTCCAACCCTCTCCCTCTGGTAACCACTAATCTGTTCTCTGTATCTATGAGTTTGTTTTTGTTTTATTTTGTTTGTTTTGGGGTTCTTTTTAGATTCCACATATGAGTGAAATCATATGCTTTTGTCTTTCTCCATCTGACTTATTTCACTAAGCATAATACCCTCAAGATTCACCCATGTTGTTGCCAATGGCAGGATTTCATTCTTTTTTATGGTTGAGTAATATTCCATTATATATATATATATATATATATATATATATATATATATATAGCCACATCTCCTTTAGCCATTCATCCATCTTTGGACACTTATATTGTTTCCCTGTCTTGACTATTGTTAATAATGCTGCAATGAGCATAGGGATGCATATATCTTTTCAAATTGGTGTTTTTGTGTTCTTCACATAAATGCCCGGAGTCGAATAGTAGTTCTCTTCTTAATTTTTTGAGGAATCTCTACTGTTTCTACTGTTGTGTAATGGCTACACAAATTTACATTCCTGCCAACAGTGTATGAGGGTTCCCTTTTCTCCACATCTTCACCAATCTTTGTTTGCAGTCTTTTTGATGATAGCCATTCTAACAGTTGTGAGGTGATATTGTGGTTGATTTGCATTTCCCTGATGATTAGGGAGGTTGAGCACTTTTTCATGTATCTGTTGGCCATCTCTGTCTTCTTTGGAAAATGTCTATTCAGGTCCTCTGCCCATTTTTTTAAATCAGGTTGTTTGTTTTGTTGCTGTTGAGTTGTCTGAGTTCTTTATATATTTTGGATATTATCCCCTTATTGGGGAAATGATTTGCAAATATCTTCTCCCATTCAGTAAGCAGCTTTTTTGTTTTGATGATGGTTTTCTTCAGGGTGCAGGAGCTTTTTTAGTTTGATGTAATTTTTAATTACATTCATTAATTTTTACTTTTGTGGAGTCTGATGCACAAAAACATTGCTAAGACCGATGTCAATGAGATTACTTCTCATGTTTTCGTCTAGTAATTTTATGGTTTCAGGTCTTATATTCAAATCTTTAATCCATTTTGAGTTAATTTTTGTGTATGGTGTATGACAGTGGTCTAGTTGCATTCTTTCGCATGTGGCTGTAGAGTTTTCCCAACACTGTTTATTGAAGAGACTGTCTTATCTTCATTGTGTGTTCTTTGCTCCTTTGTTGTAAGTTGATTATCTAAATATGTGTGGATTTATTTCCAGGCTCTCAATTCTGTTCCATTGTTCTGTATGTTTGTTTTTGTGCCAGTACCATATTGTTTTGATTACTGAAGCTTTGTAGTGTAGTTTGAAATCAGGGAGCATGATACTTTCAGCTTTGTTCTTGGGAATCTATTTTCTATCTCTATTGATTTGCCCTTTTTTGGATATTTCATATAAAGGGAATCATATACTATGTGGTCTTTTGTGTCTGGATTCTTTTCCTTAGCATAATGTTTTTAAGGTTCATCCAAGTTGTAGCATGCATATGTAGTTCATTTTTTTAAATTGCTGAATAATGTTTCACTATATGGATATTGCTCATTTTGTTTATCCAATCACTAGTTGTACATTTGGGTTGTTTCCAGTTTTGGGCCATTATGAAGAAAGCTGCAGTGAACATCTGAACATCTGTCTTGGTATGAACATATTTTTTTTTTTAAGCAATTTCATGTATCTTTATTTATTAATTTATTTATTTATGGCTGTGTTGGGTCTTCGTTTCTGTGCGAGGGCTTTCTCTAGTTGCGGCAAGTGGGGGCCACTCTTCATCGTGGTGCGCGGGCCTCTCATTATCGTGACCTCTCTTGTTGCAGAGCACAGGCTCCAGACGCGCAGGCTCAGTAATTGTGGCTCACAGGCCTAGTTGTTCCACGACATGTGAGATCTTCCCAGACCAGGGCTTGAACCCATGTCCCCTGCATTGGCAGGCAGATTCTCAACCACTGCGCCCCCAGGGAAGCCCCTGAACATATATTTTTAATTCTCTTTGATAGATTCCTAGGGTTAGAATTACTGGGTCTTATGATATATTTATGTTTGACTTATTAAGGAATTGCCAAACTGTTTTCCAAAGTGGCACTACAATTCATATTCCCATTAGTAACATATGAGAGGTTCAAGTTTCCCTGTGTCCTCACTGACATTTGTTACTGTCTGACTTTTTGATTGTAACCATTCTAGTCGTTGTGCAGTAGTACCTCCTTGTGGTGTAAATTTCATTCTCCTGATAACTAATAATGTTGAGTGTCTTTATATGTGCTTCTTGGCCATTGGTGTACCTTCTTTGGTAAAATATGTCTTCAGTTATATTTATATAGTATTAGATATGCATTACTTTAACAGCATCTCATATTCCACAGATTTTAAAAATTCATTTGATTATATGTGAATAAACATTTATTATGTGTGACCTGCTGCTGGGCTATTTGCTTTATAACATTAAATGAACATCTTCTATGTGCGATGTGTCAAACTAGTTGCTTTGTCAAATACTAAATAAAAATTCTTAATTCTTGAGGACTATATAGAAATAACCACACCAAAAAGTAGATGATTAATGAATGTTGAGAGCTGTAAGAGATCATTGTATGCAGCGTTTTGTACTTCAAAGGAAGAAAAGAAATCTCTCCCATAGGAGGGAGCTATCAAAGCAGGCTTATAGAGCAGGCAGTATTGAGGCTCTATTTGCAGAAAGGTTAGACGTTCAGTCGTGTAGAAAGCGAGATAGAAAGAGCATGCATTCCAGCTTGCACAAGTAACAGAGGCCTAGAGCAGGGAGAAAACACTTTGCATATATGGAGAAACATGAATAATTCAGTTTAACTGTGCTACGGAATACACGAAGGGAAGTCGTTACAAAGTTAGGCAGGGTGCGATCTTGAAGTACTTTGAAATGCTGAGCAAAGGAGTATGTATTTTATTTTCAAGAATGGGGAGCCATTCAAAGATTTTCAGCAATTGAGGGTCATTATTAAGTTGTTTTTTGGGAGATTATTCTATAATTTATATATAAGTAAAACAGGAGAAGGAAGAGGAGGGAGAAAAAGACACCACCTAAAGAGGCATGACTTATGAGAGCATTAACAGAAAAAAAAAAATAGAGGCCGATGGAACAGAGGTTGTAGCAGTCGAATGTACGGGACTCAGCAAGTGACTGGCTTGTGGAGACGAGTGGTAGGAAAGCCAGAGGAGGCCCTGGGGCTTGAGTGGTTGATGAGAAACCGAGTACGGTTAACGGGGTGGACAGAGCAGGGGGGATGTGATGCGTTTGGCTTGGAGCTCTTAGACTTGAGGTGCAGGTGGGTCACCGAGTTTCTTTAGTGACCTTGGAGACCCAGAGCGGTAGCTCAGCAGCGCCATCAGGACGGAGACGCTGTGGAGACCGAGTCATGGAGGCCGCAGTGCTTTGATGCGGGGCGGACCCCAGCCCTCTTTGAAGTCCAAAACCCCACTGATACCAGACACTCATGGTTCTTTTTGCTGGAAACTGTAGGGCATGCTTCTAATTTTCACAATGAATTTAGCACAAGGATTATAATTTTCCTCTCTGCTTTTTCCCCTGATTTCATTCTTTGGTGATTCGAGGTGACCCTTGAATTCTCAGTGATAATCCTTCCAACACCCTCTCCAGCGCTTCCTTGGCCTCATCTGTTCTAACCACCTCCATCTCCTCCCCACTGCAGCTGCTCGTGCACACGACACCTCAGAACTGTTATCCTGCACACTTTATTCTTCTCATGACGGCTTTTCCAGAACACACGTAATTAAACTAAAATCCTCCCAAACAGGTCTGTCCCTGTTTGTCTTAAAATGTTTATTGTCACTCACTCTTGAGGCAAAGATGAGCATCTGCGAGCATGTATAAATATACTTATGGGTCTACCCAGAACATTTTTTGTGCCCAGAACATTTTTTCATAAATGTGGCCTCCATTGGTCCTCAGAACAATGCCATGAAGATGGGCTGTGGCTGCATTTCTCAACAGGGTAATACCTGCCAAGTATCACTTCCTGAAATTGATTCTGCAGATCCAGGTGGGGGATGACCTAGTACATCCTTAGTGAAACCCTGAGAAATCAGAGGGGAGAGAGACTTTAGGGAGTTACCATGATGAGTCCCCACAGAAGCCAGTTCAGCTGGGGATGCGGCTCTGAGAACTCAGATGAATTCCTCGTGGCATGGGGCTTCGCAGGCTTTAATCCATGCCAGGCAGCTCTTTTTAAGGTTCACTGTGTCACCAAGTTTTAACTAGATTGCCTCCTCCTCCTCCTAAGAAAACACAGAGAAACAGAGCAAAAGACCAAAACCAAAAAAAAAAAAAAAAGCCAAGAGAGACTTTGGAATCCCAGTCAAGCTCTGTAAAGATCTTCCAAGTAGAAAAGAAAGTCACAGCAACTAATCTTCCCTTCCCCCTCTTTCCTCGTCAGTGTAGGGGTCACGCTGGCTGGTGGAGAGCTGTGCATCCCAGCAGCAAACCTGCCTCTTTGCCCTCTTTTTTAAACCAATTTTCTTGATGAACACGTTGATTTATCTTTTTCTCATAGCAGTGTGTACGCTGTAGGTCAGAAAGCCAATGTGGGGTTTCTGAGGATGGCTGGGGGTGTTTTTTCCACATTCACTCTAGTGAGTCCTTGGCAAGATGGTCACCGGGTCTCCAGTCTGACTGGTGAACCACAGTGGAGTCCTGGGTACCCAGGGATTCGTACTCACTAGAACCTGCCTCTGTGGTTCTCTGAAGCTCCCGCTTTCACAGACAGCATTACCCTGGAGCATGCTTTCAGGTCTGCCTAGGGGAAGGCTGGGAACAATATTCTCTGGGCATACGTGTTATGTTACCTCAGATGCTTCTGGATTGTGTACTTGGCACTCAGGCACATGGCCCAGAGTCTTGTGACCTGATCCAAGCCTGAGGATTGGGTGAGAATGAGCACTGTCGAGCATGGTCCCTGGAATCAGGCATCAGTTTGTCAGAGAGAAGCACTTTCATTTCTTCGGATAAAGTGTGACTTCAGGGGCTGTCCATCTTTCATTAATTAGCCACCACTGAAGTCCCTGAGGGTGAAGCCATTCTCCCTGATCCTGGTGTTGCTGCCCATGTTAGGGGCCTTGCCTTCCACACCATTGGCAGGTGAGGGCTGCTCAAAAGCTGCTCTTTTAAAAAGTGCTTTGTGACCACCAGAGGGGTGGGATAGGGAGAGTGGGAGGGAGGGAGACGCAAGAGGGAAGAAATATGGGGATATATGTATATGTATAGCTGATTAACTTTGTAATACAGCAGAAACTAACACACCATTGTAAAGCAATTATACTCCAATAAAGATGTTAAAAAAAAAATAGAAACCAAAAATAATTAAAATAAATAATTTGGTTTTTTTTCAGTCTTATCAGAGGAGGGGAGGAGGACTGGTGTGGCTGGCAAGGCAGGCTCAGCGGAGTTGGAGGGCGCAGGACACTCAAATATGCAAACGTAGCTCCACCCCAGTTCTTGGGTTACCACTCTTATACAAAAAGTATGTGGATCAGTTGCGAATTTATCAAGCATTGTAATGTAATAGCACACTAAATGAAAGTGTGCTTTTGGTTTTCAGTCATCGTAGCTCTGTAGCTACAAGAGAACAGATACTCTTTTAGCACAGACACCAGAATCTCATGAGTTTCCTCAAGTTAAGATTTAAAGATTTGGGCTTGTTTCCCTCTGTCTCCAAGTGCAGGTAGTCAGCCATCCAACCCAAGTGTCCTTGAACTCCTTATGCCCTAATTCAGTTCTACAATAGCAGCAACTGAGTTCCCCAAAGCCAGACCATCAAGGGATACTATTTTCTAGGTGAAACCCAAACATCATTTACTGAGCTGCTCTGTCGCTGCATGTCAGGGGTTGCCGAATTCATACCTGTGGTATTGTGATGTAATAAGACATACATATTTTGGTCTTTGTCCCTGGCTCCCGACCAGAGCTCCTAAAACCCTTGTGATTGCCTAAGTGATAAGAGCAGTCAGAGCGTCTTTGGCTATATTTGCTTTTTGTGCCCAGTTGCTGAAATAGCCCCATGGTGATAAAGGTGAAAGCATTTCTGTTATTCATAACACGCCCCTTTCAGCCACATCTGAGTTTGTGCTGAGGTGACTTTTAGAAGCACCTAAGGATGGGGACTGGTCTCCAGGGAAGCCAGCCATATGATTAGAGGGCTGGAACTCTCCCCTGCAACCTCTGGGGAGGGGAGAGGAGCTGGAGGTTAAGTTAACCACCAATGGCCAACGATCGATTCAGTCACACCTACATAATAGAACCTCCATAAAAACCGTAAAGCAAGGGGTTCGGAGAACTTCTGGGCTGGTGAACACATCCACTCTGGAAGGGTGACATACTCCAACTCCACGGGGACAGAAGCTCTTGCACTTGGGACCCTTCTAGACCATACCCTATGTACCTCTTCATCTGGCTGTTCATCTGGATCCTTTATCATATCCTTTACAATAAACTGGTAAATGTGTTTCCCTCGATTTATAGCAAATTATGGAGCCTAAGGAGGGGGTTGTGGAATATCCGGATTATAGCCAGTCTCTCGGAAGCCCAGGGGACAACCTGGGGCTTGTGGTGGGTGTCTGAAGTGGGGGAAGTCTTGCGGGACTGAACCCTTCACCTGCTGAGTCTTCACTACATTCACATACTTAGTGTCATAATCGAATTGAATTGTAGACACCTGGCTGGTGTCTGAGCAGTTGGAGAATTAGCTGGTGCAAGAAAAACCCACACATTTGGTGTCAGAAGTGTTCTGTGAGGAAAGGAAACTAGCGTTTTTTGCTTTAAAATCCCTTAATACAAGTTGTATTTTTATGCCTTCTGCCTCAGAAAAACAACTCCAGACTCCCCAGATTTCCCTGGAGCCTGCTGCCGGAATAACCACCCTTGGTACCAATTTCCGTATCAGTCAAAGTGGTTAGTTGCAACCAGCAAACTCTCTCAATGGTTTAAAAAGAAAATAAATTTTTGAAGGGCCATTGGGTGGTTAGAAAGTGGGCAAGAGCAACCAGAGGCTAGGAGCCAGAGCCTCAGACAAACGTGTCCTGCAGAACCGGTCCACGGGGCACTGCCAACACCACCTGCCCGCGGGGCCCTGGCTTGTCGTCCAGCATCACCAACGCCGGCCGCAGGAGGCTGCCGGTGGTGCTGGTGGCCCTGGGGCTGAGTGTTGCTCTGCGGCTACTGGATCCCTTCTCCTTTCTCTGGCTTCTTTGCATCTCCTGCCGTGTTAGCAGCTGGGGCTGCCGTGAAGCCATGCTGGGGACTGGGGGGCTTGAACAACAGTAATTTATTGTCTACACTCGGAGGCAGATGTCTGAGGTCAGCATGTCTGCAGGATTGGTTCCGTCTGAGGCTGTGGGGGAGAAGCTGTTCCAGGCCTCTCTCCTTGGCTTGTGGAAGGCTGTAGACATCTCTTCCCTCTGTGCCTGTCTGTGTCCAGATTTCCCGTTTTTATAAGGATGCCAATTATATTGGATTGAGGCCCATAGTAATGACCTCACTGTAATTAATTACCTCTGTAATGATCTTACCTCCAAATAGGGTCCCATTCTGAGATAGCGAACCTAGGACCTCAGCCTATGAATTGGGTTGGGGGGAGCACAACCCATAACACTAGTTCCATATGCAAAGTGTCTAACAGGTATTATATGATCCCTGGCCTGTTCCCTAGTTTGGCGAGGGTGATGTGGAGAAAGGGTAGATGCAGACTTTGGGTCTTCTTTAGTGGAAGGTTGGCTTTCCTGTCTGCAAAGCTCACACAGTGGGGAGTTCCTCAGCCTTGGGAAGGGGTCAAGATCCTGTACGGCTGAAATTTCCTATGTCTGTGTGTGCCAGCTTGTGTATAGTGTGTGTGTGTGTGTGTGTGTGTGTGTGTGTACAGCACAGACATCATCCTAACTTTCAGACGCATTGCTGTGTAAAAGAAGAGTGATCTAATGTAAAATTCTTCATGGTGGGTACACTAGTTCTTTATTCCCATAACCCAGGCATCATTAAATTACCTTTTACCAATAGTTGGTGAAATCGGTGAGATACACAGGAATAAGATTTATGAAGCCATTGAACATACAGCTATTAAAATAGATAAAGCAACATCATCTAATGAAATGTGAGCTTGACAGTGAAAAGTGTGGGCCAGCTTCAGGAATGCTTCAGAAATGTCACATTATTCTTTTGTAACCGTACCATAGGTAGCCCAAATTTGCTGTGATTCCAGTACCTTTAGAGAAAAGCATATTTAGTCCCTTTTTGTGTCTCTCTTATCACTGCCAGTCTTGGCCTCAGCTGGGTGGCCCATATGAGGGATCTAGTCTCTAAAGAGTTCTCAAACTGTTGACATGCTTTTTTCAAAATATTGGTATCATTAAGATTCCAGTGAAAGCATGATTTCGCCAAAAAATTATGTGGTTCATCATTTCTTCAGGAAGCATGTGTTTTGTGCACAACTCTGGAATGCTTGCCTTGGGTTATAAAGCAGAGTTATCAGAGCAGATACTTAATGCCAAACCAACATCTTGCAACCGGTGTTTTCATCAAAAATATACCTGAACCATGATTCAAATATGAACAAGATAACAGGGAACAGAAAGTCACTCATATGTCAAGATCAGAATAAATAACAGAAATAACCAAGGAAAGGTGGGATTGGTCCAGGAAGACTTGTAGGAGTTTTGAGCTAGATGTAATAAAACATGATTACTGAGTGAAAGGAAACTGAGCGCAGAGAGAGGTAGGGCTTCGTTAGGATAACTCCATCTGTGGCCACTCTAAGTCCCACCTGCCTGTGAGTCCTCAAAAGGCATCTTCTCAGGCTCTTCCTGGCATAAGCCAAACAAAATCCCAGAATCCTTTTTTGATATTTACAGATTTCATCATCTGGTCCTTGCCCAGACAAATATTGACCACCCGCAGGGGAACCACCAGCTTTGCTTCTCAGCAAGACTGCTGGGTCCCCATTCCCGCCCACTGCCTCCCAGAAAAGCCTCCCATGGCCTCTGGAGACTGGGGCACAGGCCATCTTTTCTGGCTCCCAAAATAAGACAGGAACTGCTTGGGTGGTAGCCGAACCGATTTTGAGAAACCTGATGTGGGTCAGTCATTTGAGGCTAATTTCAAACATTTCAGTAAACATCAACCCTCCCAACTCTGGGAGAGATACAGATACCTACCCAGAAAGCTACGTAAACATGTTTTCCCTGCGATTGCTGTACTTCCTGTATCCAGTCAAGCCAGAAAGACCACAAGTGCTACCTTTCTCACAGTATTTTTCCACTTCTTGGCTGGGTCTCAGCCCGAACATGGAAGTGCAGAAATAAGCAAGAATAATAAAAGCTGGGCCCCTTCCAGGAAACGTGCAAGAGGAGTTCACACTGTTCTCTTCAGTTTCACTAGCAGTCACAGCAATAGAGCGAGCCCTGGGTTTTATGCCCTTGTCACGTGAGTGAGAATGTCTGGGAAAGTGACAGCAGAGAAAACGTACCCACTCCCCAACTCCTCAGGTCCTACAAGACCAGAATCGTGGACTTGGCAGGTTTCTAAGTCAATACCTCTCATTCTGAGTTAACTGAGGTCCAGAGAAGTGAACCGTGATAACAGCTGTGCCAGGGAAAGAGGTCAGGGCTCCTGGCTCAGACCCCGCCGGAGCCGCGCAGTGATGCTCAGCCTGTGGCGGTCCCCACAGCTGCTTCTGTCGCCCTCCTCACACCCGCCTCCTTAGATGTCTAAGGCAGTGGGAGATGCACAGGCCCTCGTTCCACATGCTGTGAGGGACCACGCCTACTGGAAGTGAGAGGTGTGGGGAGATCCAGTTTCACCTGACCACTTAGAAATTCAGACTTTTGGAGCAATAGCAAATGTTTGACTTCTCTGTTTTTCCATTATTATTGTGCCATTCAGTCATGATGAGAGTGCCATGACCTCGGGCACGTAGCCTCGGTCTTCTAGTCTGTAAGATGGTGATCGTCATGGAACCCACTTTATGCAGGTGCCTGCTCACAGCACCACTGCTGTTAAATCGTTGCTGTTATAAATCAGCAGTATTTTTCCATGGATAGCATTTTCTGATAAACTGTGAGCAATAGATCGAGGATACAGGGCAGTATGCAAAATGAGGACGTAAGCAGGAAGAGTCCATTGTCCTGGGTTCATCTGAGACAGTGAGTGAGGACTCAAGAGGAGTTGGTATAATTCACGTTGCCTTCATCCAGCTCTGGGCGCTCTCTGGAGAACCCAGAATTCCGAGGTCCATAAACGAGTTCAACAGAAATCCCTTCTTAAGCATATACTTATGGATTTCTGGCATTTAAGAGAGAATTATAAAAAAAAGGAATGTTCAGAAGCCAGTCTTTTTAACACATTTGAGTGCTTTAAAAAAAATGAAAAACAAAACACCACATACTTCTTACAATCTTAAGAGCAAGAAGGTAGATATTTTCAAATGCAAACAAAATAAAGTGAGAAACTGTGAAACAGTATTAGCGTATTTGAGGGAATTCTATTGATACTACTGCAGAGATTTTAAAATACCATTTGAGAGCAGAAGAAAAGCCACCTGTCAGTGAGGTTCATCTGCACACAGTAACCTGAAAAAGTCACATTCTTTCTCTCATAAAATTCTAAAACAGATGATTAATACAGCCAAGGACTGAATTAGATTAATTAATTTGGCTAATTTGAAATAATATGGCATTTCAACAGCATAATTTAGTCTCAGCTCAGTGATGAAAAACGGACTTCAAGAGATCCTTCCCCAAGCATTTCAGTCTTGAAATCATTTCAGTTTCATGTTGCTCTAATTAGTCAGTCCAGTCACAGGAGGAAGGAGAGGAAAATACATTTCCTCAGTTCATGGTCAGTCGTTCTCTGCCCATGTGGACGTTAGTGCTCTCGCTCCTCACTCGGGGGCTGGACCGCTACCGTAATGGACAGTAATGGATGGACGGGGCTCGGGGGAGGCAGCGGGGCTGCTGAGTCCAGGGAGGGAGGACTTCACAGGCACATCACTCTCTGCCTCCGGGAGCATGTCTGCCCCAACACAGACAGCTGAAAGCAGGTCCGCTTATTCATGACCATCTCCTTCAATATTATGTGAAAAACCAAGCAGAGAGTGGCCAGGCCAAAATCAAGGGCGAGATCAGGACACACAGTCGCATGCCTGGCCCTCCTCCTACACGGCTGGGCTCTCCCCTGCTCCTCCTGGAGATCCCCACTCCCCTCGTGCCCTCTGAACTCTCCTGCTTTCTCCAGGCCTGCTCTCTCTTGCTTCTCCCCGAAGCTGGTCTGGTCTCAGAGCCCTCTGTCCATCTCTCCTCTGAACCTCTGAGAGCTTACGACCTGTGCCACTCGCAAAGCCCTGGCCACTCCCTGAGTTATTTCATTCGCCGTGTCTCTCTGTGTGTGCAGACACGTGTCATGTCCCCCCATGGAGGGGGCTGAGTCCGTCTCTTAGGGATCTGCTTAAGTGTTTGGCCTGTGGTTCCCTCTCTAAGAGCCACATCATGAGCTCTCCTTGCGCAGACTTCGACTGAACTACTTGACTGATTCTCAGACCATCAATAAAAGTAGGAGTTGCTGGTACCATGCTGTTCATTTTCTAAAAATATCAAGTTACATTAGACCCTGGGGTCAACAGTCTAGAATCACTCTAAATAATTCAGATACAGTGAATTCTGAAATGTAGCTGTGACCTCAGGAAATGTTTCAAATACGAAACAAGGGCGGTGCTGTTGGTAGGGAACATAAAAACCATACTTCTTAGGCGAGTCCATTTATCTCTGGGTTGTATTTCAAATGGGATCTGGAAGGATCTGGAGCAGGTTTGGAAGCCGGTGGCTGTCGTCTGGGACATCA
Organism: Balaenoptera ricei; assembly: GCF_028023285.1. NCBI lineage: Eukaryota > Metazoa > Chordata > Mammalia > Artiodactyla > Balaenopteridae > Balaenoptera > Balaenoptera ricei. The sequence goes on from NC_082640.1 coordinate 27,612,020, forward strand.
GTGTGAACATGGACAGCGTTGCTGCGTGGGTCTGTACGCCCTGCTTTTTCAGGGACGTTAGGATACGTGACCAGCAAGGGAGGTCCCAGCAGGAACAAAGCCTCCACAGAGAGCTCATCAACACTGTCCTGGTGGAATCTGGCAGCCCTGCATGTGGAGACGCTGGCTCACTGTCTGAGGGCCAGGCCTGTGTCGTCTAGTCCTGCTGGCTTAGAGCTGTATTTGCATTCTCATTGTGGCATTATCCAGCTCTGTTTTCCCTCTTCTCTAAAACTTAAAATTCCATCTCAACTAAAATTAATGCTTTTTCAGTACAAAGCACTTATCCTAACCATCCTTTCATCAATTTTCAAGAATTGTATTAATGCAACAGTTGGATAATAATGACCCTTTTTACACCGAAATAGTAGCTGGCAACCAATTTACTTTCAAATTCAAAGGAGAAAAAAAACAAACACGAAAATAGACTCATTTGTTCTGGGACTAAGGACCAAGTCATTCCTTTTCTTACTTTTCAGTGTAAATAATTCCTGCTCAAAAGCTTCCTGGCAGAAAGCTGAGCAGGAAGAGAGAGAAGAGGTGGCTCGTTAAGTGTTTGAGGCCATGGGTGCTGGTCCGCCACAGCCTGGACCCGGGCGCTGGCCCATGGGCGTCGTGCCCGGGGAGGAGAGTCCTCCTCTGGCTCCCAGGCCTCCCTGGGCAAAGCACCAGGAGCGAGCGGGGCTCTGCCCCCCCACCCCGACCCTGAGGGCATGACTGGTGGGATAGAACAGGGCCAAGCTCAGTGCTGAAGGGTCCTGATCCCATCAAGGAGGGGCTGGTGTTCCCTAATCGCGGGGATTAAGGGTCCCGGATCCCAGGGCAGAACCCAATCCCAGAGCCCGATGCCGTCCGCGTGCCCTGGGCAGTGGGGCCGCCCTGTCCCAGCACACGTGCGGGCGCCACACACTTTCCTCGGCCTGGCCGGCGTCTCCCTCTTGACCTCCTGATCCCTTTCTCTTAGATCAGGAAGGGAAAGGCAAAAAAGGAAACCTCATCGCTGACTTCCGGGGCTAGATCTTACTTCAGTCTTCCCATGACCAGGAGGCAGGAGTTGTTATGATACTGAATTTTATTTACAGTGAGGAAAAGAGATTCCGAGAGTTGGGGATTGGTACAAAGCTGCACAGCAGTCAAGTGAAGGGCTAAGCTTTGGGCACAGAACTTGGTAACTCCAACGTCCGTGAAGGGTCATCCCCGTGGAGCGCCCCCTGAAGGGCTCTTGCTCCTGCTGCTGTGGGTGAGCGGGTACTGGACACCCAGTGGACCTCCACCCCAGGCCCTCACCCAGTGGTGTGTGGAGCCCACTCAGGACCCAGGCACCCACCCGCAGCTGCCGTGCTCAGCCAGGGGACTGCCCTCCGGGGAGCGCACCCAACCTGCACTGGAGACAGGGGACCGCTCTGAAGGGCCCTCCCACTCCATGGGCTCCCCGGGGGCAGTGACAACTGTATTGTATCTGCTGTCTCCCGCTGCCTGGGTGTGTGTCCTTACCCAGAGCCCACGGCCCCCCTCTTTGCTGTCCTGAGTGTTGCCTGAGGACCAGCAGCAGGGCACCTCCTGTAAGCTGGTTAGAAATGCAGACCCAGCCCCTCTTCCAGACCTGCTGGACCGAGATCTGCATTTTAACAAGATACGACTCAGGCCTCAAATAGGAGCTGTTTAGATACATTCTTGAAAAATGCCAAAAGTAGACAAAGCAAAATAAAATAATGATAGTACCAGGGGTTTTTTTGTTTTTTAATTTGGCATCATTTTGAAAACACTGTTCAGTATTTAAAAAAATAAAAAGTAAGGCAGAAAAAGCACATTGTAAAAGCTTTTTCTAAATTTCAGTGAAAACCCAATTTAACTTTTAATTTATTTGCTGGTCTTTCTGACCCACCGTAAGTTTTGCTTGCCTGGTATGGTGTTCCTGCAGTATAAATACTGCTGCAGTAAATCACTAGGTTTTTAGCCTCTGTGCAGCAGGAGGGAAGGCTTCCAGATAATGAAACCTGTTGCCCTCCTGCCCAACCATCAGTCTCATCTTGAGTCTCATCTTGCCAAGGGTTTCAACTCAACACCCCTGGAATATTCAGCTGCTTTATGAGCTGCTGGAAAAGTAGCTTATCGACTTGGTTACCACTTAAGGCCATAAGAACAACCAGGATTTCAGATGAGATTCCTTGGCCAGCAGTGTCTTTGCCCAGCTACTCAGAATTGACATATACGAAGTTAGAAAATCTGTTGTGTGTGAAATAGAAATCCACAGGGTGGAGAAGGGGGGATACTTCGCTTGTCATTTCAGTTTTTGTATTTCAGAACTTCTCCAAAAAGGCAATAATAACCTCTCACCATGGCATTGCTGCTTCTGCCTTCCATTTCCAAGTGACAAACAGTAGGGCACGGTGAGAAACTGAGCTGAAAACATGCAAAATGTGACCTTAGGATGACAGAATTCACCCCACAGCCCCACAGGCTCAAGCCACAAATGTAGGAGTCCTTCCTCACTCATATATTGTCCTTCTCTCTCCGTGTGACAAAGCCTTCGTGGCTCCACCTTCAGAATCTCTGTCCAGTCCATCTGTTCTCCTCACACAGGGCCCACCTCCCCACAGGGCCACGTTCAGTGTCCTGGATCGGGGAGCCTGGTCGGTCTCTGTTCCACACAGGGACTCTGCACAAGGCTGTGCTTCACACACCGTATTTTTAAAGGAAAATACGATTAGTCCCTCCTGCAAAGAGTATAAGAAAGAAAATTAAACTAGAAGAGACAATAATTGTATGAAGAGATATTAACTGAATGATAATCAGTTCTTACAGACGCGGAGGGGATCTTCCTGAGATGGGCCTGTAAGGGCCTGTCTGTCCCTTCAGGAGTCTTTGCTTGTAGTCCTAGGGGGGTCAGGGCTCAAATTCAAACAGAACAGATTCTAAAATAAGACCCCCAATAGTGTCCTGGCTAGTAGGGGATTAGGAAGAAATTTCCCAGTAGGACTAGAGAAGTCCCCACTACTAGGGGGATCGGGTGCCAGGGTGGTGCTGGTGTCCCCTGGCCTCGGAGGCAGAGTCTGCGGCCCTGCACATGCTGTTGGCCATGCACCTGTCCGGGGCGCGGGGCCCACATGGATTGGGTGAGGCCAGCAGGAAGCCATCCCAGCTGCCAGGCGTCAAGGGTCCCAGCAGCACCACACCCTCAGGGAACCCGGGAAAGGGAGAGGGGCCAGGCAGAGTGACAGTGGGACAGACGCAGAACGTGCGAGTGGCCATGATAGCATTTCTGTTTATTTTGCAGTGTCCCCAAGGCCGTGTGGACTGGACATGGGCCTCGTTTCCTGTCGCCTTCTGGTCCTCCCTGTCCATGTGTCCAGGCGGGAGAAGCTCCCCGTGTGCCGGGAGGGAAGCCCTGGCCTCTGGGCTTAGATGATGAGAGAGACTGAGGCTCCTCCCCCTCTTTTTGTTGTTCGGTAAAACCCCGGAGGTGGTTGATAAGGGCCTGCCGGGGGCCCTGCAGCCACAGCTGTCCAGCTCAGCCCCCTGTCGGCAGGTCGTTTGGGTAGGGGATGCAGCTTGTTGAGGGTGATGACACAAGTCCTCCATGGCCCCTTTAAGGGGAGCCCCCCAACTCCCGTGACTGAGTCCTACTCCCACTGTGGCTCAGAACCTTCCAGAAGCAGAGCCCACGTGGCCCCCAGCACCCAGCAAATTGGAGGGTGAACTTGGCCTTCTGAAATGCACGCTTCTCCTGAATTAGGATGTTCAGGAGTGTAGGAAGCTGTCCCGTCACAGCTACAAAAAGCCAAAACTGACATCAGGGGAAGACAGCCTCATTCTCTGGCTGAATTAGACAAAAAGTGGAAATCGCCTCCGTCTCCTACCACCCGGAGTTCAAGGCTGGGAGAGGTCTGTGTGGGCATGTGTGGCTGATGCCTCGGGATTTCCCGGTGGGGCCCCAGCCAACCACCCAAGGGCAGGTTCCCTGCGGTTACTGGAGATGCCACATGTCCTGTCCCAGACCTCCGTCCTCCTGAGTCTCAGGAGAAGGGGGCAGAGGGTGGAGGAAGGTGAGGAGCATTTGCTGAAGGCCCGCAGGAGAAGCAGAGTCCATTCATCTCGCTGCTTCACAGGCTGGTGCTGAGCCAAGCCTTTCTCACAGACAGAGTTTAACCCCAAACCTCAGCCTGTGAACACAGATGACCACAGAGCTTCTTTTTACTTTTTTAAAATTTATTTATGAATTCATTTATTTTTGGCTGCGTTGGGTCTTTGTTGCTGTGTACCAGCTTTCTCTGGTTGCAGCAAACGGAGGCTACTCTTCGTTGCGGTGCACGGGCTTCTCACTGCAGTGGCTTCTCTTGTTGCAGAGCACGGGCTCTAGGCGAGTGGGCTTCAGTAGTTGCAGCACGCAGGCTCAGTAGTTGTGGCGCACAGGCTTAGTTGCTCTGCGGCATGTGGGATCTTCCTGGACCAGGGATCGCACAGTGTCCCCTGCATTGGCAGGCGGATTCTTAACCACTGTGCCACCAGGGAAGTCCCCAGAGGTTCTTTTTAAAGAGAAGGATACAAAAGGGGATGTTTGAGGCTGAATTTGTGTCCTCCCCATACTCATCAGCTGAAGTCTAACCCCTACTAGCTCAGAATGTGACTGGATTTAAGGAGGTGATTAATGAGGCCACTAGGATGGGCCCTGATCCCGTAGGGCTGGTGCCCTTATAAGAGGAGATCAGGATACAGACACACGCAGAGGGATGACCACGTGAGGATGCAGGGAGAAGACGGCGTCTACACACCCAAGAGAGGCCTCAGAGGAAAGCAGCCCTGCTGACCCCCGGACCTCGGATTTCCAGCCTCCAGGACTGGTGGTGAAACCCTCAGTCACAGGAGCCTTGTTATGGCCACCCGAGCTGGCCGCACTCTCTGGGCACCCCCTGCTCTCCCCAGACACCCCCAAGGAAACCTGGCACTTCTTGGAATGCCGTCTGAAAGACCCTGATCTAAGCCATTCCTCATTTTGGAAGCACGAAATCGCACTCAGGGTTTGCAATGTGTCCATTAGGCGCCCCCGGGCCCTGGCAGAGCAGACAATGCACCATAGCTGGGCCCCAGGGCACCATGATGGGGACATCTCGGCTGAGACTGGACCAGCACTTCCGGAGCCGTCCTCCCTGCTGGCTGGAGACGTCGTGTCCCACCCCTCCCACTTCCTCCTCTCCCCTCCCTCTTCTCCTCTCCCCTCCCTGCTCTGTATCAGATGTGCGTGGACATGGGGTTCGCAGCGCACCATGCACCGCTCCTGCTCAGGTGATGCGGCAGTTACTTTCCCCTTCCTTCACACAGTTGGGCCTAATGCTTATCTCCCCGGATGGCCTGGTGACTGACCCTCAACAGTGTGGAGCGAACACAGGTCAGAGGATGGTGGTCTCCTGCTGCAAGTGCCCAGGCAGTGAAAGGCACGCCATGGAGGAAGAAGGAATCGAGCAGAGCATCATTAGACTTGGCCACTTTGGCTGCTTCTCATGTTTCCTCTACAGGAAGGGTTGGCTTCCTGCTGCCACACAGACAGCTCTGCGAGGAGCTGGTCCTGACCCCACTCTGGTGGGGTGTCCACGCTGTGATAGAAGGGGAGGCATGGAGGCTGTGGCTGTCAGTCTGTTTCCCTAAGGAGCTGGGGACCCAGCCTGCCTGGTGGGACCTCTCACCTGCTGGTTACGCTAGACCTCCCAAGCTTTGTGCCATCCAGGGGTGTTAGTCAAGTCAAGCTGCGTAACAGACACCACAAATGGTGGCTTAAACGACAGACATATATTCTCTCCCAGACCTGGAGGCTGAAGTCCGTGATCAAGGCATCACCAGCAAGGGCTGGTTCCTCCTGAGGCCTCTCTCCTTGCGGTGTAGACACCGTCTTCTCCCTGTGTCCTCACATGGTTGTCCCTGTGTGTATGTCTGTGTCTGCATCTCCTCTTCTTATAAGGACACCAGTCCTATGGGATTAGGGCCCCACCTACATGACCTCATTTTACCTTAGTCTCCTCTGTAAAGACCCTATCGACCCTATCACCAAATACCGTCACCTTCTGAGGTGTCTGTGCCTGTGTTCGTTGCTCCACATCCTCACCAGCATTTGGTGTTGTCGGTGTCATTCTAATAGGAGTGTAGTGGTATCTTGTTGTTTTAATTTGTATTTCCCTGCAGACATATAGTGTGGAGCATCTTTTCATATGCTTGGTTGCCATCTGTATACATCTGTATATCTTCTCTGGTGAGGCATCTGTTAAGATCTTTGGCCCATTTTTAATCTTCTTATTGTTGAGAGGTATTGCTTTTTTCACGAAAAGAAAAAAGGTTATAGTTTTTATGACGAGATATCCCCATAAACAGCAGAGATGTGAAGATAGTGAACTCTCATCTCCTTTAAGGTGCATTCAGTTGCTTTTCATACTTCATACTGAGGAACGATCAATTACTGATTTATTAAATGCTTAGAAGGTGCTTATCACCTCGACTTGGTCTGTGACCTCCCAGAGATTGTAATTTTGCTGATTATGTAAATCTGCACATACAGTCACACCAGCAATTCAGAGATTCATGCAAGGAGCATCTTTAGTTAGGGCATGATCGCATGGTTCGGAGTTTAAGGAAAGAGGTGGATGTTGCCTGGAGTGGAGAGGTCGGGGTGGGGGGAGGGAAGAGCCCTTCGGGAGGACAAACACACACACACACACACACACACAGACACACACACACACACACATATACACAGCCAGAGCCCGTCTGGCGTTATGATTATGTTACACCAGCTTTGTGATTCTAAGCAGGTCCTTTACACTTTCTGTCCCCGAGTCTGCTTGGTTTTGTTTTTCTTCTGAGTAATAAGGAGCATGGTTCCGTCCTCATGTGTTCTCCTCAATGAAATGGGAGAGCTAGTTTGAACTTGTAAACTGTAGTGTCTGCCACAGGCCTGCGTGGTGTGAGTGCTGTCTTGCCATCCTCACCCATTGTTCCCTGCAGGTGGACCCCCCAGGGGACCCTGAGGTGGGGGGCTGTGGTGATGGGGCTGGGGAGTCTCTGGGTGTCTCTCAGGCCCCACACGCCTGCACCCCAGTTCTTCACCCTGGCCCCGAGTCACCCAGGCATTTCCCTGAAGCACTTTCACCCTGGAAAGGCCCACTCTGGGCTGGAACATGCTCCCCACAGGAAGATGGTGGGGTGGTTTAGACCCCCCTTCCTCCCATGGAGAGCCAGCTACTCCCCAAGTGCTCTTGACTGGATGTTTTTATGTCCACCCAAATTCCCTATATTGAAATCCCATCTCCCCAGGTGATGGAGTGAGGAAGTGAGTCTTCTGGGAGGTGATGAGGTCATGAGGGTGGACCCTCACGATGGGATTAGAGAGTCCCGTCACCCCTTCCTCCAGGTGAGGACAGAATCTGCCTGTCTTGATCCTGGACGTTCAGCCTCCAGAACCGAGAGGAATCAATGTCTGCTGTTTATAAACAACCCCCGCCAACACAAGTCTGTGGTTCTGGGACAGCAGCTCAACTCACTGAGGCGGAGCCTCTGGGGACTCAGCCTTCTGGGTGACAGGGAGCCTAGGGGCAAGGCCCCTCCTGGCCACAGGAGGGGAGCCCCGGGGGGGAGGAGATGGAGTCGCCCTCAGGGTCCAGGCTGCGAGGCATCATGGTGTCGCCGTGTCAGCGAATCTCCCAGGTGGCGTCGGGGTGGCTGGTCAGCTCCTCGTCCTCGTTTTGGGCTGGGCATTTGGTGGGGCAGGGGAGGGCAGAGGATCGGGACCAGCCCAGCTCGACTGGCCCCCATGCAAGCCCCTCTGTGTCCCAGAGGCCGTCTGTGCTGAGCTGGCGCCCTGTGGTCCTGGATTCCAGGCGGAGAGTTAACCGAAGCTGAAGCCTACTCCCTGTGAGCGGGGCCCTGAATGGATCGTGGGCCCTGAATGGATCATGTTCTTCCTTTAGATGCAGGAGGCTCAGGAGGCGGCCCTGGAGGAGTCTGGCGCTGTGGGCATCGCCTTTACCAGCATGCGATTCTTCATCACTAAGGTAAAACTGCTGCCTCCTAAATAGGGCACAGAGGTGGATTGCAATAATAGAAAAAAAGTGTCTTTTCATATATTATTAACTGGTGATATTACCAAAATATATGGAAAGAGGGCCACATTCATTGATTAGTTAGGGGTGTCGATGCCTCTTGCTCAAACTGGGAAAAAAGAATGAGTGGCATCTGGGTCATTTTTCCGTCCAGTACGAGTGTGGGTGACCAGCTGGCTTCACATCCTGGTTCTGCCAGCGCACACAGCCTGTGGCGAGTTCCATGACCATCCAAGCCTCCTGCGTCCTCAGTGATTGCAACAAGTAAATGGAGCTACACAGGCACATACTCACACATGGATAAATACACACAGAGTCACAGACACACACACACACACGTGTGCATTATTCCAACTCTAGAACATTCTGGAAAAGGTAAAGCTATGGAGACGGTAAAAAGATCAGTGGTTGCCAAGAGGTAGCGGGGAGGGAAGGATGAATAGACAGAGCACAGAGGACTTTTAGGACAATTGAAACTTCATTCCTTGCTGGTGGGATGCCAAAAGGTACAGCCACTTTGGGATACAGTTTGGTGGTTTCTACCCAAACTGCAAACTACAAATCCTACTCTACGACCCAGGAGTCATGCTCTCTGTATTTACCCGAAGGCACATGAGAAACAGCAGATGCGGGGGGAGCTTCCTCTGAACCCCCTCATCTGCCTGAACACAGAGCCTCCAAGGAACTCAGGGGTCACAGGTCCCCTCCCGGGAGCTTCGCCACCAGGAAGACTGACTCTTGTCACAGGAGAGGAGCCTAGAAGTGGATCTCACCCCCAGACAGACCCTGTCACCAACTGCCATCCTCCCATCCGTCCTCTAAGGGCCACTCATCTTCCCTGGAAACCATGTTCTCTCCCCGGAGAGGCCTGCACCCCCTCTCCTCCCCCTACTGAGGCTGTAGACAAGCTCTCAAATCTCACTGCCCCTTTGGGCAGTCACCTTTTGTCCTGTAAAGCCCTCATGCACATAATATTAAAATTTGATAAATGTATATACCTTTTCTCCTGTTAATCTGCCTGTTGTCAGTTTGTTTCATAGACTGAGCCATGGAACCTCAGAGGGTAGAGGGAAAGTCTTTCCCCCCCTGCAGTGTACATCTCAAAAGGTCCTACTTTCTAGCCGATGACAAAGAGGGTGTTTTTAGGAGGGAAGAGGGCTTTGGATACAGAAAGATCTGGATTAGAATTCCAGCTCTGAATTACTTGCTCTGATCCTTGGCAAGTTATTGATCTGTTGAAGCTTTGGTATGTTGGTCAGTAAAATAATGATTATTCCTATATCATAAGGTGCCAATGAAAATGAAAATAAATGACATAATGTATGGAAAACATTTGACACAGTGCTCAAGAAGTTGGTCACATTTCATAGGATCCAAAACACAAACGACTTAGAAATTCAACCATAATGTAATGTCATAAGATGGTCTATTTAACCACACACATGATCAAAGCTCATTGTTTTGGGTCCCCAACTGCAAGCTCCCACAAGCTCAAGCAATGTCGCTAACTTAAAACACAGAATTTATCATCATCCTTGGATCACAGACCTGCTAGCCCAGACGCCCTTCTTAATAATTCAGTCTATTTTAAACAAGAATCAAGGTTATATCCTATATCTGTCTTATCATAACAGCTTTATTGTCCTCAGTTTAATTATGTTGTATTTCAAAACCATTTTAGCAAGAAGCAGGGGTTAAAATGCCCATGTATATATGTGTACATAGACATACAAATATCCATTACAGTAAACCCATAAATGTCAATTCTATTCTAAATCCTGTTTAGAGTAGCAGTCACAGTGGAAGTTAGCAGTTTCCCATGGGTAAAATGCATCTTCCTCATCATGCCAGCTTTCTAAATCAGGATCCCTGAAAGAATGAAGAGTATACCAGCAGTGGAGTGAGGTGGTATAGATTTGGGTCCAGCTGTGCCCCCAACTTGCCCAGCAGTTCTTGAAAATCATTTAACCTTCCTGAATCCACCTTTCCTCATCCCAAACAAGAGAAGAATAAAACTCCCCCTTCAAATCACAATGGTGTTGTTAGGGTAAAATTAAATTAAATTATAAGCTTTGAAAAACCGTAAGGTAAGAACTATACAGACATAAGGTAGTTTTAGGTATATTTGTGTCCTTTAGGTAGAAGGTACCCAGGTAAAAGAAATTTTTAATATTACAAGCAATAAGCAAAGAGCAGAACTCTAATTCCTTGGCTCTCTGGCTTTTATCACCCATATTATAAACAGCATGAATGTAATAACTAGCTTTCCTAATGAAATACCATATCTGGCAATTACCTTGATAACATTCCTCTAGATGATCATAAACTTCCACCTTCAGAAACGCCTGGAATAAATGTCCTCGGGTGCCACAGACTGATATAGGCTCTGATAAATGTGAGGCATTCAATTTCAAAATCTCCCTCATAAAATAATTCACAGGCTATTTAACAGTGTCTGCATTTTTACTTCTCTCGTGCTGATAGAAAAGCGAGGGCAGTAACGTTTATCAGCTGTCCACTTGGCGCCACGTATGGCACCGTGCATTTCACACAGGACACCCTGTAGGTCTGGCAGTGAGGAAACTGAGGCTGGGCTGCCTCTGTCATCGGCTCAGCCCCTGCCCACGAGAGTGACAGCCCGGATTCCACTCTGCCTCCCAAGACTAGGAACAAGCAGATTCTTATTTTTTTTTAATTAATTTTTATTGGAGTATAGGTGCTTTACAATGTTGTGTTAGTTTCTGCTGTACAGCAAAGTGAATCAGCTATATGTATACATATATCCCCTCTTTTTCGGATTTCCTTCTCATTTAGGTCACCACAGAGTATTGAGTAGAGTTCCCTGAGCTATACAGTAGGTTCTCTATTTTATACATAGTAGTATATATGTCACAAAATAGCAAGTATTTACACAGGGTCATAGCATTTGTGTAATGGACCAAATGTCTGTGTGCCCCCCACCCTGCCCAGAATTCATATATGGATATCTAAACCCCAATGTGAGGTTATCAGGAGGTTGGTGTTTGGGAGGTGATGAGGTCATGAGGGTGGAGCCCCCGTGATGGGATTAGTGTCCTTATAAAGGGGACCCCAAAGAGCTCTTCAGCATGTGAGGACACAGAGGACATAGGACAAGGTGACCATCTGCAACCCAGAGGAGGGCTCTCACCAGAGTCGACTGTGTGGTCCCGGGGTCTCGGACTTCCCTCCTCCAGAGCTGTGAGAGAGAAATTCCCATTGTCTATAAGCCAGTCAGTCTGTGGCCCTGTTTTGTAGTAGCCTTAATAGACTAAGACAATTTGTATTATTCAGTATGCTTGTCAAGGTTACCTTCATCTTTTTTTTCCCTGGGATTCTTATATATATGGGGCCACATATATTTTTTCCCAAATATTCCTAAAATAAACATTTGTCCTATTGTCCAAATAAATAAAAATAATCCAGAAAATCCAATTTTAAAAAAGTAAAAATTTCCCCCTAGACTACCTAGTATAGGAAATATCATAAAGATTCTTTGTCGAGCCATCATCCAGATTTAAAGAAAATGTGATCAATGATAGAGGTGGGAATTACGAGCTGCAGAAGTTGTGAAATCCCTTCCCACTTGGTCACATTCTAAGGTGGAAAAGCATTTAGGTTTTCTCCCTAATTTGGTAACTGGCTGACCAGAGCCTGTGGACCTGCAGCCGATTTGAAGGACCTGCTTCCTGGTTGGGGGAACTGCATTGTGGGGTTCTGATCTTGTTTGCCATTGAGGTCAGCCTGCTGAAAAAGTTGTCCTAGGTTAAAAGACAAGATCCCTTCCTAACAACTGGGCTTCAGCTAAAGTTACTGCCACAAGCAATTTACTGCCTTTTGAACTTAAATTAAAATTTTGATGCCTATTTCTTTTTATGAACAAGTCTGCTCATAAAGCATAATTATTGTAATGAAGATGCATTGCTTCTCTTTGGGGATTTATGGCGACTTATTTTGTTCAATTTGCTGAGGAATGTGAGACTGAAAGGAGGGGTAACCCCAAAGAGAAACTACCAAGGACAATTCTTAGGTAGAACAGATGAGACCAAGTGGGAGGGTGAGCGGTTATCTGGGCAGTCAGATGTCCTGGTCCCTGGCTAGAAGCACAGAGCTCTGGGTCAGCTGATCTGGATTTCCATCAAAGGGAAAATTTTACTTTCCCTTCGATTGTTGGTGTCTCCTAATAAAATAATAATTTGCATTTCTATGGTGCCTTTCATTTTCGAGGGCTTTACAGAAGCTAAATTATTTAGCTTTATCACAGCTCTGAGAGGTGAGTTTCTTTATATGCTAACCTGAGGCATTGATAAGCTACATGACCTCCCCAAGGGCACTACTCAGAACTGATCCTGAAGAACAGCTTAATCCTGCTCCTGGGGACGCGCTGCTGCCTCCTTTTTTATGGTTCAGCTCATCTGAGTACTTTTCTCACATCTCACAGATGTTTCTTTTTAAACTCCCATCATTGTCACCCCATTATTATGTGTCATAAAGAATCATAGCCAAGGAAACCCCTGTGGAACATAGCATACTCTATAAGGGATTCCCGCCTAGTTTCTTTCCACGATTAGTGAAGGGCTCACCCACCCTGTACGGTCACTCTTCCCTGGGGGTTCTCTCACAAGAGTGGGGACCGGGAGGATCCAGAGTCTCATTCCAGAGGGACACCCTACTCAGCCCACACTCAGAGGCCACTCTCCTTTGGATAATCGTGTGTCATTTATGAGACTCGCTCAGGAGTTGTGTACTCATATGTTATAGTCTTTATTTGGATAACAGAATAATAACGCCAAACAGTTTTCTCTTTCAGCCTTCCAGATCTAGGACACCCCAGTTGAGCTTGAGGCAGGATTTGTGAGGTAAAGAGGAGAAAAAGTTTAGGATTCCAAGGTTACAAAGGCTGAGGAAGAAGACGTATCATTGCGTGGGCCTGAGATTACAGAACGAGGGGATAAGGCCCACGTTTACAAGCCACCCCCCCCGTCCCCCAAATATGTGTACTCCAACTAAACTGAAGGATGACAAATGGATTTTCATTTGCTAATCTAAACTTTTCCCCAAGAGACAGTATAGAATCTCTTTCAAAAATGATATTTCTTAGGTGTTATTTTGTTGTTGTTTGTTTGTTTGTTTATGGCTGTGTTGGGTCTTCGTTTCTGTGCGAGGGCTTTCTCTAGTTGCGGCAAGCGGGGGCCACTCTTCATCGCGGTGCGCAGGCCTCTCACTATCGCGGCCTCTCCTTGCGGAGCACAGGCTCCAGACGCGCAGGCTCAGTAATTGTGGCTCACGGGCCCAGCTGCTCCGCGGCACGTGGGATCTTCCCAGACCCGGGCTCGAACCCGTGTCCCCTGCATTGGCAGGCAGACTCTCAACCACTGCGCCACCAGGGAAGCCCTTAGGTGTTATTTTTGAAGGACAAACGTAGACTCTTAGCGAGTGGATACCAAAGCCCAGTTTCTTACAATTTTTGTTGTGAATGTGACTTTTTTGGTTGGGGTTTGGAAGGAGATGTTACTTAATTGTCTGAGATGTAACTGTTAACTCAAATGAACCCAAGGACAGTCACCCCATGGGCTCACTCCTTGAGAGGTGTGGAGCCTGTGAGGCAAAGGGCAGGCACGGGATCCGGGGATCAGTGGATCTGGTCCCCAGGGCAGTGGCCTGCTACCTTAGCATCCACTGTGGATGGAATTTAGTTCCCTCAGGGTGTAATTGGGGGTCAGGGGTAAGAAGAGTCTCTTTGCCTCATATCTCTGAACCTAGCAAACCAAAAATAAAGAGAGGGAGGCACACCACAAAGCAGCCCAGCACCTCCGCCCACCTCCACTGCCCCCTCCCCTTGCTGGATGGGCCTGAACACGCAAGGGGTCTGGATCACACACAGCTCTGAATGGCGCTAACAGGAAACCGCTTTGTTTACAACACTGAACTGCTTCTGCTCACAGGGCTTTGCTGGCCAGACAGAGATGCTTTGGAGGTGACGTAATGAAATGTATTTGAATAAACTCTTTCCACTGGTGTGAACTTTTTTTAATGAAAAGAAAGAACTTCTTTTCAAAGATGAGCTCTCATTCCTCTGAACACGATTTCAGAGCTCTTCCACATTTACCCCGTCCCTGCCAGGGGTGGGATTGGTGCAGTGATGTGTCCTGAAAAGTGATCACCATCGGAGAGCTCTGTGAACTTGCCTCTGCGGTTCTGGTACTTTCCTTCCTTGTGGCACTTCTGAATTTGCTTTATCATTTATGAATCTTGGTGGCCAGTACTCTACATGGAAGTACACAGTGTACTTGGGTGCTTGGGTGGTGGTCTGTGCAGTGAATCCAGTTGAGGTTTTCATCAGGCACCTTCGTGAATCTCGGATCAGCACAACCTCACACAGATGGGTTTCTAGACAGACAGTGTCTCTTACGTCTACTCTCTTTATGAAGAGCATCCTTTTCAACTGTTTTCCCTGTTTCTTTGTCATAGTCGGTGTTCTCCACAGCAGGGCTGCAGTTGAGTTGGGCTGAGAAGGCTTCGTGTACCAGCAGGGCTGCCATCCTGCGGGGTGAGTGGCAGGCGTGAGGGCGGCAGGCAGCCTGGGCTCTGTTCTGACCACCCAGTCGGCAGTCAACGGGAGCTCACGGTTGATGGAGCATGTCCGGCCCTCAGATCCCCAACCCCAAACGCATGCGCACACGTGCACACACACACAGGAGTGTCTGTGGTCCTTCCACACCAGGCACCAGGAGCCCAGGGTGCTCGGCTCAGCCGACTCTTTCCAGCACATCCCAGCAGTTGATGCGTCATGACAGCAGCTCCGCTGAAGACATTGCAGAGATTAAGTATTAATTTCTGAGGCCATATCTCTGTCCATCAGGCAAAGGTTATCACCGGTCAGTGGTTCTCCAAGTGTGGAAATGCTGTTTTATAGCCCCGAGACCCACTGAATCAGAAACTCTGCGGTTGGGGCCAGCACTCAGTGTTCTGAGAATGCCTCCAGGGACTCTGATGCCTGCTCATGTTGAGGATGAAGGGATTAAAATGACTTAGAACTGAAAACATCTGAACAATCAGCAGCCACAGAAAGAAATGTCATCTAAATTTAAGCAGATACTCCAGAAAACACACTTCTATTCATCCCCTCCAGGGGAGTTTCCTGTTAGGAAGAAAGCTGACTTAGCACCTGGAAGTGAGAATTCAGCGGCCCTCCAGAACCCTCCACACTTTCCCACTGAAGTCCTAAGCTCTCCCTTTGTTTAAGCTGGTATATGGACCTTTATCCATTACGGAGCACACACGGGTGTACACAGACACATGCCAGTCAAGCTTGCCACGTTTCCTGTGAATCTGCCTGTCGTCCATGAATCCGAAGGCCCCCGGTCATTGACCCAAGGTGGTAGAGGAAGCTTTCCTCCCAGTAAGAATTAGTGGTCTTGGACTCACTTGCTCATCTGAAACATGTTACCAATTACCAATGTCTGTTTTTACACGTCAGCTGGTGAAATCTCGTGTGGAAGAGATTGACACAAGAACCTGCTTTTCTGGCCTGAGACAGCACTGTGCCAGAATCTCCCATGAAGTATCTCACCTCATCCTCACATTAACCTTGAGAGGTAGCAATCGTTCACACCATCTTGACGAGGCAATAGGTTAAGAGAAGGCAAAGACCCAAGGTTAGGTAACATATTTTAGGGGAGGAGAAATGTCTTCTAAGTTCTCGACTGGGACCCCAGCAACAAAAGACAGATTAACAAGAGAAATGCAAACATGTTTGTCTAACATAAGTTTTATGTGACTCATAAGGAAATGATGACCTGAAGAAATGGTTAAACCTGAGAGTTTTTATACTGGGTGTGATAAGAGTGGAGGGTCATGGGAAGATGTGATAGGCAAAGAGTCTGAGTTCAGGGTGGTGCGCTGGAGGGACAGCTAGGCCTATTCATGAGGTTCCTCTCTGCATCCCTCGTCTAGTAGGATTTGCATTTCTTTCCAAGCAAAACTGGAGAAGATTCAGGGTTGGAAGTTGAGTCAACATTAGTTGCCCAAATAGGATAAGCATGAGCCTGAGAATGAAGTGACAAGTTGGAAGGACAACTGGAAATCAGTGCCGGGAGAGACTGATAAAGGGGTAGTAGCCCTTTCACCTCCACGAATGCCCCCCTGTTGGTCTCAGAGGGTAGCACTCTGGGTCAGGCATTGTGTGTGCATGTGTGTGTGTGTCCTTCAAGTTAGCTGTGGTTCCCCAAAAAGCTGGTAGACTGCAGTGCTTTAAATCCACTCAGAAATATTCATCGAACCAGTATAGAAATACAGTCCTTGCTCGTTCTTTTCCCTCTCTGAAATCTGTGAAAACAAAAAGAATATTTATATCCATGGCAAACCATTCACTTACAGAGCCAACGCAATTCCTAAAGATATAGAGCCAACTTAAAATGTGTTAAATTTTTTAAAAATCAGTTTATTTCTGTGACTGTTTGAAATTAGTTTATATGCACCTTAACAGGGAAAACAATGTTCAAATAGCAATGCAAGGTATTATAAACTTTCTGATAAAAAGATGCTATTTTCATTTGGTCAATATTAAAACTAGATTTGAAGGAACCATGCAAATTTATACTTTGTAACAAATACATTTGTATATGTACATTTAAATTTCCCATTCACAACTCCATAAGCTCTTTCCGAATAAGGTACTTTATTGCTTGACATAAGGCACTTATGCAAAGATTTAGGAATACCAGGCTTGGTGAAGTTATAGCTACATTTACAAAGGGCTTTAACTAAATTAATTGAGTATAACAGATTTGAGTTCTACAAAAACAAATATTTGGGATTTTGCCTGTTACTGCTCTGGTTTTTATAATGTCAAGCAACTGGTCCGATTAAAATTCTCACCACTTTGGCATTGTTATAGGCGAACTACATGGAAAAAATGTTTATTCCAACTGTCAGCCAGTATAGGCTAATGGTTCATCATATCCCTAATAAAACCTAGATCCAGATGTTTTAGAGGAAAGCATACGATTTCTACTGGCTATACCACATGAGAAAAGGAGAAATAGCAGTTTAGTAACAATCAATCTGGAACATTCACTACCACCAAAGTACTTAGGACAGTAAATTATCCAATTCTGTGACCAATACAACGGTGCTTGATCATGTTTAATGCCTACTGTGCTATCTGCTGTCAGTTCTCACATGAATTAATTAATTTAGCCAAAAATCTTAGGGAAAGATTGCCTCTGAATATAATCCTATGTTTTCGCATAATGGAAATAATCCAGGACAGAAAAAATAAAAAACACACAAGGAAAACATTTTTTCTTGCACATCAGAAGTTAAGCTATGAGTGTTTGGAGGACAGTAGGGGGGGAGTCTCAGGCTTTGGATTGTCTGGGAAGTGTTCCCCACTTCTTCCAATTTCCTTACCAACTTCCATGCGGCAGTCTACAGCTTGATCAGGCTTACAGTTCCCTTTGAACATTGTAAAGATGCACGTTCTCCTTATTATAAATGCCTAATCCTTAGTTGAAACTATCTGTCACAATAGTGTCCTGTAGTGAGGACTTGTACAAGATAATTATGTGGTGAGTGAGCAATACAATGTTCCCTTTATCTGTTTGAAATGGGATGCCTTCTCATCTAATCAGCTGCCTTTTGTCCTTACAGTATCAGGCAGGTGAATGAGAGCCACTGAATAGCCTTTCTAAAGCATTTGTTGGTACACATTCCACTCTCTCTAGATTAATGAGCAATATTTAGTGTTTACCGTCTCCCCACTTTATAAGCATCAGTTTCCATTGTTGCTCTACAGAGTGGAAGGAATATCGAGCCCAGCCTTTTCCTCTGAATGCTTGTAAGATTGCTCGCAAAATGTTCTCTGATAACAGGCTGGAGAGAACGTGTCTTCTGCATGTTGCATTTTACCAGGAGACGCTCACTGCCTGCCAAGTGTGGCCCACGTGGAGGCCAGTAGTGGACTTTACTTTGATTCCCTTTTCTTTTTTCTTCCTCCTTCCCTCCTTCCCTCCTTTCCTTCCTTTAACATATATGGAGCAATTACTATGAACAAAGTAAATAACTGTTGTTAATGCCATTTTTAAGATGAGGTTTGTAGAAGTTAAGTAACTTACCTGTTGTTACACATGTGAAAGGCAATGAAGCTGGATTTTAATCCAGGACTGCCTGACCCTACAGAGCACACTGTTACCCGTTCCCTTTACGGCTTCCAGAAACCTCTTTAGGACGTGGTCTGGCATCATTCAGGGGGACAGCAAACACAGTCTCATTGGAGGTATCAGGGCAGCACCCAGATGAGGGAATCTCTCCTCAAATAGTCATGCTCTCACCCTTGAACACCTTTGGCTACCTCTCTACCCCTCACTTGCACGAGAGCCAGAGCTTTCCACGTGTACAGCTGCCTCTCCATGAGTTGGGGAAGGTTGATGGTAAAAGCTCAGTTCAGCGTGCTGTGCAAGCAGTAGTGTACCAGGGATGCCACGATCTTTCTTCCTGTTCCTTGTGCAAGTTGTCAACCTATTTGAGAGGGAAAGCCCACCCCCATTCCCACACTCCATCATCCACGGCTCCCAGCTCTTCCTCCCTCTTCTAAAATTCAGGGGGTCAGACTGCCTGCCTTCTAGGGAAAGGGAAACCTTTCCTCTTGTTGATGGGAGATTTAAGCTCTGACTTTTTCTATTGAAGTATAGTTTATTTACAGTATGTGTTAGTTTCAGGTGTATAGTGTGGTGATTCAGTTTTTTTGCAGATTATATTCCATTATAGGTTATTACAAGATATTGGGTATAATTCCCTGTGTTATACAGTAAATCCTTGTTGCTTATCTATTTTATGTATAGTAATTTGTATCTGTTAATCCCATACTCCTAATTTGTCCCTCCTTCACCCCTCGCCTTTGGTAACCGTAGGTTTGTTTTCTATATCTGTGAGTCTGTTTCTGCTTTGCATATACATTCATTTGTATTGTTTTTAGATTCCACATATAAGTGATACCATATGATATTTATCTTTTTCCATCTGACTTACTTGGCTTAGTATGATAATGTGTAGGTCCATCCAAATGGCTGCAAATGGCATTATTTCATTTCTTTTTATGGCTGAGTAATATTCCATTGTACATACACCACATCTTCTTTATCCATTCATCTGTTGATGGACACTGAGGTTGCTTCCATGTCTTGGCTATTGTAAATAGTGCTGCTGTGAACATTGGGGTGCATGTGTCTTTTCAAATTAGTGTATTGTTTTTTTCCCGATGTAAACCCAGGAGTAGGATTGCTAGATCATATGGTAACTCTATTTTTATTTTTTTAAGGAACCTCCATACTGTTTTCCATAGTGGCTGCACCAACTTACACTCCCACAAACAGTGTATGAGGGTTTCCTTTTCTCCACATCCTGTCCAACATTTGGGTTTTCTTTGTAGACTTTGTTAATGGCCATTCTGACAGGTGTGAGGTGATACCTCGTTGTGGTTTTGATTTGCATTTCTCTAATAATTAGTGATGCTGAATATCTTCTCATGTGCCTGTTAGCCATCTGTATGTCTTCTTCGGAAGAAAGTTTATTCAAGTCTTCTGCCCATTTTTTGGTTGGATTGTTTGTTTTTGGTAATGAGTTGTATGAATCTCTAACTTTTATGGGCCATTAACTTTGAACTGTCAAGGATTAGGAAGGAAGGGAATAGGATACTTCTTGAGTGAGGTATAGAGTAAGCAGAGACGGGACCAGGAGAGGCCAGGCTGAGCAAGTGAGGGAATGACCAGGTAGAGTCTTAGAGGGTCTGGTGCTGGTGTCGAGGAAGATGGCAATGGGGGCAGAAGCCACTACCTGGAAATACTAAGGAAATGCAGGCAGAAGGGCAGAGGTGGCGAGGGCGAGCTTTGCTCAAATGCCCAGCAGCTTCTAGGATCCCGGACACACACCCCAGCCTACCTTACCAGTTACCACTCCCACCCTTTAGAGTAGAATTGTGCCCCATGGCACATTAGGGTGCCCCTCGGTCTCATATAAACCCCAAGTGGGTGCTCTCCCCATACACCCAAAGCAGGAGGCCAGGGCACCTGGCAGGGTGGGTGTCATGGTGTTCCTGAAGCCAGCAAGCGTGAGCCCTCAGCGCTGGACCATTGAGAAGTTTGAGCCCCCAGAGCAGCAGTGTTTGTTAAGTATCGGTGTAGAGACTGTTAACACGTCCAACCTGCCTTCAAAAGTGTTGCACAGACTTTGCTCTTGAGCCATAAGGCTGGAATGAAGCAGTGCCAGGTTTTGTGACATAGAAGTGGGAGTTCCTCACCTGGAGTCCCTGCAAGCTGTGCCTCCAACCTTCCTCATGAGCTGATGCTCCAGAGGGTGGAGCGCCTGTCACTCAGCGACTGTGGTTCACCAGGTCAGCCATCCGTGTTCGTGTGTGTGTGTCCGCATGTGTGTGTGTGCATGCATGTGTGTATATCATGATGGGGGTGCCTTTTGAAAAGCCCCCCAAGTGATTTGCAGCTCCCACTCCCCTTGAGAACCTTTCTTGGAAGCAAACTGCAATCCGAGGATCTTCGATCAGAGGGATTAGATAAGGTCTGTTCAGTATTTTGTGACAACTAAACGCCAGGCGCTGAGCTAAATATCGCAGACACCTGCAGAGAATCGCTGACACCTGCCATCAATTTCAAATGGGAAGGGCCTTCCTTATGCTCAAAATATACACTTAATGTAAATGTGGCCCAATTTCCCCAGTCTAAACAGTAATCGGCACGTGGAGGTCTTGTTGAATATGCGGTAAACCCTGCCCCTCATCTCGCACTCACCCCAGACTCTGCTTTCACATAAAGGTTTGCCGGTGAGGGCGGAGGCCTGAGTGTAGAGGGCCAGCCCAGCTCCACACCTTTGTCGTTTATTTGCTCTAAGTGAATATTTACAAAATACTACTATTGCCAGTATTTTGCTGAAAGCTTTTATCTATTATTTCAGCCATCCCTCTATACATTCATTCCTTCATACATTCATTCAACAAGTACAGAGTGCCTGCCGTGTTCTGGGCATGGTTTGAGGTGCTGGGAGAAGTTCAGAGATGTTAAGAAATGCAATTCGGGCCCAGCAGTTTGTCCTGGAAGAGCCGGTATTAGACCCCCTGTCAGTCCGATGCCAAGGTCTCACCCTTGGTCCCCACTCTCCTGGAGCAATGGTTCCCACCACATCCCAGCTGAGTAAGGGTAACTACAGTTACCAGACAGACGTAATTTGATTTATTTGCCATTTTAAAGAACACATTATTGTAGACCATTTTAAAGACACATATATTAGGGAAAGTAATGTCGTAAATTTCCATGCACTCTTAACCCATTTATGACAATTTTCTTATTTCCTCAATCTCTACCATTTTTTAACTATAAAACGTTAAAGCAAATCTCAACACATCATTTCATCCATAAATGCTTTACTATTTATTTTTTGTATTTAACTGCAATTCCATTATCACTCCCAATAAATTTGGCCGTAATTCCTTACTAATATCTAATGCCCATTCTGGGCTCAGTTTTCACTGATTGTCTCAAATGAATGTCCTTTTATTGTTGGTTTGTTTATACCATGATCCAAAGACAGACCACACTGTGCATTTGGTTGGTGGGTTTCCTTTATCTCTTTTAGTCTGTAACACTCCCATGACCCTCCCACCTTATTTTCCTGGCATCTGTTTGCTGGGTCATTTGAAGAAACTGGCTCATTTGTCCTGTGGAATTTCCCACACTCCGGGTTTGGCTGATTGCATCCCTGTGGTTCCTGTCTTAAAGTAACTTGGTCCAAGTGTGAGTCTAGTGTCTGATCACAGACATGGGCTTCTCCATAGTAAGAGCTCTGTTGGGTAGTCCTGTCTATAGACAACATTACACATGAGGCAGTCGGTCTATAGTCTAGCAAGGGATGTGCGGCAAATACCCGACAAAGGCAATCTTTCTTACTGTACTTTCACGTGGTCCCTAGGTAGATAAACATCCTTTCTCCCAGAAAATATATAAATGAAATCAGAGTGTTTTTATTTCAAATTCCAGCTGCCACTTTAGGGCTGTTGGGTAGGACAGGTAATAGGACGGCTGAGCAATGTGGCGTCTCCCTAGAATCCGGTGTGCACCCTCTTTCTCTTTGTATGGCTTTTCCCTTGAAGATTTATTCTGCTCTTACTACTATGTGGCAAATCTCTATTTTCAGAACTGAATTCATTCCAGATCACGTGCAGGTTCTAACCACCTTCCTGACTCTTCCATTGAACTTTACTAAAGTGACTACAGCCAAACTCAAGGTTAATCTCCAGAACCCAAGTCTCACCCTAAAATTCCCCGTTTATCAATGGCACCATCTTCAAAAGCCTCAAAACCCCTAAATGATGTTTTCTTTCCACATCCACTCACCATTGCTCTAACAGTCCTTGCTTTGTACACACTGAAAATATGTGCACCATGAACAAAGCAAAGACAGATCCCACAGACAGGTGTGGGCACGCCGTCCTGTCTCTGCCTGCATCTTGAGAACACCTGGAGCTCATGGAGATGAGGAGGAACTCTAAAGTCTGAGGCTGTTGATCACAAGCATCTCAGAGCCTGAGCCTCCAGATGAGTGTCACTCTTTTAAAATAGTCAGTACCCACTTCATTCAATAGACTAAGCTCCAAATAACTTTTAATTATTTGCAAAAGCTAAACTCAATTTCCAATACAAAGACTTTCTATTCTTGAGAAGAAACAGAAGAATGTACTCAGAGTCCTAAAAGCAGTTTCAAAAAATAGCTCCAAAATATTTTGACTGATTTTTTTAGAATAAGTGTACTGCTCCCCAATAGGACAATTGTCAATAGCTTATATTCTTCCTTAGTGGTTTATGATTTAAGATTTGGTGCATTTATAGCTCCTGTCAAAGGTCAATGTTTTCTCCAAACCAAAATATAATGTGAATGATATTATAAAGCATTAGACTGACCTAGAGATAGAAAATGTTACTCAGGAAACCGCTAGTATTCCAAGACTAACTGACTTCTATGCATATTTTTGAATTCTATTGTTACACCTCTGAATGGTTTAATCTCAACTATGCTTTTTTAAGTGCGTGATTGGATATATTTGGGTAATTGAATACAGCTGTATAACCACCACCACAGTCAAGATCTAGAACAGTCCCATTGTTCCAAATGTTTCCTGTTTCCTTTTGCGGCTGATTCCCTCCCCCAACCCCCAACCCAGACCAACAATGACCTGCTTCCTGTAACTGTCACTTTGCTGTTTATGGAGTTTCGTATGAACGAAACAATACACTCTGTAGTGTTTTCCGTTTGATTTTTCATCCATGTTGTGGTGTGTATTACTATATTGCTCCTTTCTGTGGCCAAACAGTATTCTGTGGTAGGATGGATATTACAGTGTGCTTATCCATTCATCAGCCCAAGGGTATTTGGGTTGCTTCCAGTATGTGGCTATTAGGAGTAATGCTTTATGTAGACATATGTTTCATTTCTCATGGGGGGAGACGTAGGAGTGAGATTGCTGGGTCATAAGTAAGTAAGTGCATATTTATCTTTACAATATTCTGCCTCACCTCTTTCCAAATAGCCGCACCATTTTGCGTTTCCACCATCAATGAGTGGGTGTTCCATTTATTCCACATCTTCACCGGCACTTGGATTTGCCATTCTTTTCATGTTTAGCCGTTTCAGTGGGCACAGCAGTATCTCCTTAGGGGTTTCATTTGCATTTCTCTGATAACCAGTGATGCCAAGCATGTTCCATGTGTTTGTTAGCCATTCAAAGATCTTCTGTTGTGAAATGTCTACAGTCTTTTGACCATTTTGATCCGGGTCTTTTTTTCTTATTGCTAAGAAATTACTAATTATATTTATATATTCTTTTTTCATTTTTCATTTATTATATTTATATATTTATATTTGTTATTAATTGATTATATTTGTATGTATACTTATTTTTATTTGCAATTTTATATTCTTATTTTAAAGAAGAACCTTTCAAATGATCGATTTCAAGCTCTCCAAAGAATGGAGGTGCAAGTTGACTTGTTATTTGTATGATTTAGGAGCTCATTTGCAAAGAAAACCTCCTCTGAATTATGAGAGAGTGAGTATGTGTATAGGGTGGGTGCATGTGTGTATGTGTAAGGGTGTGTGTGTGAGTGTGTAAGGGTGTGTGTGGGTGTGTCAGCATGGAGAATGGGGAAGAGGCAGGATAACCACAGGTTGGTAGACTGTCTCAAGAAATATTCTATAACTTATTCATCTGTTTTCTCTGCTTCATTTAAAAGAACATCAAGCAAAAACTGTTGTTTTTGTAACCCAGATTTCTGGGAACAGAACGTCAGCCCCGAGGTCTGAAAGGAGGAAAGCCAAGGCCTCGTTTCTCAGATCAGCAGGGCCTGGTTGCAGACACAGTCCTTGCTCGCGTGTCAGGTCCAGCAGCGGGCAGCTCCCGCCTTCTCACTGGAAACTGACATGTACAGTCTGTTAATGCCTGAGTGAGTACAGAGAGCCTGGGAGAGGGAGCCACTGTCCGTATCCTGGCAGCAATAGAGAGCTGGAGGGAAAATGCAGTATTAGAAAGATAAATGCAGTAGGAGTGAGCCAAAAACATACGGCTGAGCAAAAGCAGAGGCTCCGTTTACAGACAGCTGAATTCACTATGACATGGCACTTAAACTGACCTGAGCAGGCTATTTTTCTTTAAACCCCGTCACCTAGGGCATTGTACCAAAGAATTAATTCATAAGAAGTTTGGAGAGAAACCTAACATATCCCGGGAGCAGGTGTGTTATCTCTCATCTTTCTCAATACCTGTGCCAAACCTTATTTTGGTCCAAGCCTATTTAAATAATGAACACTGCCCAAATGGTGGTCATTACCTACCTGTAGGTACTATGTCTACTCAAAGCATTCAACCACTGAAATGTGATTGAATGCAGCAGCAGATCCTTCACTATAGAAGGGATATCTCGACATGCCCCCACACCACTGGGCCTCTAGAAATTTTACTGAAGTACAAGGCTGCTGGATTTTTGTTGGATTTATTTCCCATCCTCTGACATGCAAATGTCTTACCAAAAAGTCTAGACCATTTGCCACTTCTCACTAACTAGGTCCAGTTGCTCCTGGCCAAAAAAAAGCGAAGAATTAGATTGTGTAACTTCCAAATCAGTGTGAATTAAAAAGGAAAATGAAGAATATTTCATCAATCCATAAAAAGGTAGAAAAGCAGAAAAAAAGAAAAATCGCCATGAATAGATCATTGTAAATGATAGGTAGGCAACCCCAAATAGATGTTAGATATAAACAGAATCATATAGTTATAATAAATGTATCACCATCATTCTCAGGTTACATTAAAAAATCTGCCTATGTATGTGTTTTGTTGGGGATCTCCTAAAAGCATGTGGTGAGACAGGGTTAGCCACGAAGAGATTCATCAGGGGCGACGACTGTGAAGGGGAAGGAGGGAGGAGCTGGGGTGGGGGGAGGCTGGCAGAGCTGCCCTGGGGGCAGGTCTGACCGCAGGTGAGGGAAGCAGGAGGGAGGTTGGGGGAATGCATCTTAGACCGCAGCTCTGGGGGAGTCTGGTTGTGGGCGTTCCTCCGTCCCAACCACCCCCCAGCACCCAGCATGGACCTGCCCTGGTGCACCTGCCCCGAAGGGAGCAGGTAGTAGCAGATGGGTCTCGGAGCCACCGCTCAGAGACCAGAGTGGGGCACGCTCCTAGAGGCAGCCCGCAACCCTGCCGTCCACCAGGCATACACCACAGGCGTGACACGAAAGGTTATAGTAAGAGGGTTGAAAGAATATGCTGAGAAAGCAAACGCTTAAAGAGCTTTATTGAAATGTAATTCACATACCATTCAGCTTACCGGTTGAAAGTGCACAATGTTTTTAAACTTATATTCACAGGGTTGAGCAACCATCACCACAATCTAAATTTAGAATATTTTTATTCCTCCCAAAAGAAAGCCTGTTCCTATGAGCAGTCACTCCCCATTCCACCTCCTACAGCCCTAGGTTACTACTTACCTTCCTGCTGTCTCTATAAATTTGCCTGTCCTGGACATTTCACGTACATGGGATTACATAACAACACATGGTCTTTTGTGTCTGGCTCTTTACACATAGCATGTTTTCAGAGTTCATTTGTGTTGTAGTGTGTATCAGTACTTCATTCCTTTTTTTTTTTCATTTATTTATCTTTGGCTGCATTGGGTCTTCATTGCTGCACGCGGGCTTTCTCTAGTTGCGGCGAGCGGAGGCTACTCTTCCTTGTCGTGCGCGGGCTTCTCATTGCGGTGGCTTCTCTTGGTGCAGAGCACGGGCTCTAGGCGCACAGGCTTCAGTAGCTGTGGCTCACGGGCTCTGTTGCTCCGCGGCATGTGGGATCTTCCCGGACCAGGGATCGAACCCATGTTCCCTGCATTGGCAGGCGGATTCTTAACCACTGCGCCACCAGGGAAGCCCTTATTCCTTTTTATTGACAAATTACATTCCACTATATGGATATACCATATTTTATTTACCCATTCATAGATTGATGGGCATTTGTATTGTTTACACTTTGGGGACCATTACAAGTAATTCTGCTAAAGCATTTGTCTACAAGTTTTTCTGTGGACGTAAACACCTAGGGGCATGATTGCTGACTCATAGCATAACTCTTAACATTTTGGGGAAATGAAAACTGTTTTCCAAAGCACCTCCACCATTTTATATTCCACCGAAAATGTATGAGTGCTTTAATTTTCTGTACCCTTAAACCTTCTCCTTGCACACTTGACTTAATAATACCTAACCTTAATCAATTTACCTACATTTTTAGAAAACAATGCAAGAGTCTTAAAATAAATTGACTTCAGAAAATTACCTCCTCCTTTCTTACATGTTATGATTGGGTCATATTTTGCTTCCACCTTGATTTCAGAACCCCCAGAATCAGAACTTACTGTTTTTACAAGAGTCAAAGTATATTTATTTCAATTCTAGTCACATATTTGCAGTATCTTTGATCACCATTTTTTTCCCCTTTCATTCCTATTCTTTCTCCTGGAATCAATTTCTTTCCCTTTGGTAGTTCTTTCAGCAAAGGTCTGTGAGTTGTAGAACCTCTTCTGTCCGTCTTTCCTTCTTTCCTGCCTTGTCTTTCTTTTCTTTTCTCTTTTTTGGTCTAAAAATGTCTTTACTCATTTGAAACAATATATAGGGAAACACAGAATTGTGAGATCAGAGCTGAGTTACCCTCAGACTGTCTGCAGGATCCTTTGGGCACAAGAAGCTCAGTCACTTACCCAGGCAGCCGCCAGTCACATGGGTCCCTCCCAATCCTCGTCACCTGTGGCTCCCCTGTCTCTCCCGGCTTTTCCCATCTGTTAATAGCTGGTGCTCATTGGATTCTCAAACCTGCTCTCAGTCTTCCCATCTCACTGTCCACGTGGCCCAGGGCTATTTCTCTCCGGGGTCCTTCTGTGTGGTCACATCTCAGGTCAGGTCCCACCAGGGGATGGGCTTGGATATTCGTTCCCACAGGGCAGTCCAGCACCTTGAGAGTCGGCAAAGAGAGACTTGACTTCACCCCAGGTTCCAGAGCATAAATGATTCCTCGTGAAGGGGGAAACCTGTGACACTTCTGGGGTTTTATGAACTTTCCTAACAGAATTCTGTATATTCTCTGGCATGTATCTCCCAGCAAAACTTTAGGTCTTTTCCCCAGGAGAGTAATAGTTATCAAGCTCACCAACAAGACTGCATAACTTTTGAGAAAAAAGACACATTTACCATAATCTTTTCTAAGCTTAAAATTAGCACCCTAGTCAGTGCTTTATTTAAACAATGATATCAAGGTTCTGAGGACGAGGAGTTGGAGAATGGCAATGCCTAAAATATTCTCTAAAAACACTTTCTCATAGAAAATGATGCTTCTGTTTGGCACCCGTAACCATAACTCAATCTGTTAGGCAAACATAATTTAAAGGTTTGAGGTTTTTTTTCTTTTTCTAAGAGAATTTAAACTTAAAAAGAACTATTTTAGAGCAAAGTGGTTAAACTGAAAAGCAGACTCCCACCCAAAAAAACTGCCGTTACTTAAATCTTAATAATTAACAAGTCATTGAAGGTCCCATTTCTTGATGCTTATCCTCAAATTCTGTTTAAAAAAAAAATACAGTCAAGTTTATCTCTTTTCCCAGATGTTTCTGTTAAAAAAAAAAGAAAACAGGTATGCTTTATGGTCATTTGAAAAATATTAATAGAAGACTTAGGCATCTGCTTTGTTAGAGGTTTGGGTTTGCTGTCACGGGGAGACCCCTCTTGAGGGGGAGGATGTGGGAAGGGTGCAGGCCGTGGCTTGCTTTCAGAAGGCTGTGAGGATGCCCTCCGGCTGAGAACAGGCCCCAGCATCCCCCATCTCTCTCTTCTGTCCCTGCTGGACCGTCACCCGGATGCCAGCACGTCCCTACTTCCCTGCTTCTGTCTCAGAGGCAGCTTCTTCTGGCGACAAGCAGGAGCTTTGGAACTGCTGTCTTCTGTGCTCGCCTCCCGGGAGCCCTGCCCAGGGTCAGCGCCACCCGCCACGCACGCGTGGCAGAGCTGGCTGCTGCGGGGCCAGCAGACTGGTCCACACAACCACTGGGGGGAGCAGGGTGGGGCAAACCCTTCCTCATGCTGGACACCTTCTTCCGTCCCCGCAGGTCACTGTAGGTGAGTCCTGGCTGTGTAACAAGCAAACCTCTCCCAGCCGCAAAGGCCTAAAGTACAGGCATTGCATTTCTGATTGTTCTGTACCTATGAGAGGCAGGCCACACCTTCCACCTCACTGGCCTCCTCAAGACCCGAGACCTGAGGCCCAGGCAGCTCTGTGACCCCAGGAGCCTCTTTCCAGTCTCCCAGCATAGACTTTCTTCTCACTGTCTTGTGAGACACCACAGGGACCAGAGTCTCCAGGGGTTGGAATTCCCTTCACTGACTCTGGGAATCTTGGGCACTGCTGTCCAGGAAGGTCCAGGTCCCATGGCCAAAGGTTGGGAGTCACCTGATAAGATCTCCTTTTTCATATTCTCAGTGTGGCGGACTGCCACCATGCCGCTTCCTTTAACTGGTGAGCCTGTTAACCCAGGACCAGCTACAGATCTTGTGGGGCCCAGTGCAAAATTAAAATGGAGGGCTTTGTTCAAGAATCATAAAGAATCTCAAGACAGCAACAGCAGAGAGAGCATTGGCCAGGTGCAGGGACAGCACTGGGTTAACCGTACACCGTCTCCTGAGACAGATGGCCCAAAGCCATGGGAATGGAAATATGTCCTGGGTTGGGAAGATACATTTTCCTGGAGTCAAGATGCCTCATCATTGTAAGGCATTTGATACATTTATGGCTCTACCTGTGGAATTGTTCTATAATAATAGTGGCTGAAGAATGGCAAAACTGTTGTTGAACCCAAGTTCTTATGCCCCTCACACAGTGAGAACAAACAAACTGAAACCTCAGACTTTGGAGCAGAGAAAAGTTTTATTGCAAGGGTCAAGCAAGGAGTACAGGCAGCTCGTGCTGTAAGGACCCAAACTCCCTGATGGTTTTCAGGGAAGAGTTTTTAATGTAAATTTTAGGTGGAGGGGTGCAGAATGCATGCTTTCTTCTGATTGGTGGTGAGGTAACAGGGTGATGTTTCAGGAATCTTGTGCTCAGCCTGAAGTTACCACCCTCCATCGGGTGGGGGCCTTAGTTCCTGTAGAAGAACTCAGAGACCTGTACCAGATTAATATGTATATCCACTGGGGAGGAACTAGGATTCTGCTTTATTGCTGCATTATTGTTTCTTGACTGCTTTTCCCTTGTTTCTGCATTCCCTCACTTCCCTAATAAGTAACCTTTGGAACTCAGGGAAGGCCTACAAACAAGAAATGGGGGACATGGAAAGGCTTTTGTACCTGGGAGGGCCCCACAGAGTCCTGCTCAGTTTCAAAACCAGGAAGCCATAGGTCATGTAAACACAGTAGTTTTATTTTACTGGGTTCACACAGCATTTAAAAAGCATACAATTTCATGTGAAAATCTACATTTCCAGCTCCTTCTGAAATATCAAAAGTAAGGACCTTGAACCAGCTTGGAGAGGACTGCCCCTGCAGTAACTCTGACCACTCTCCAAGTAACCTGTGCTCCCAGGGCCCAGTAGTTTCCATCCTCTCCACCCAGCTGGCTCAGCCCGTTTGCACCTTCACAAGAAAATACCGTAGACTGTGCAGCTTATGAACAGCAAGTATTTCTCACAATTCTGGAGGCTGGAAGTCCAAGATCAAGGTGCCGGCAGATTGGGTGTCTGGTGAGGGCTCCTCCTGACTCCTAGAAGGCATCTTCTCCCTGTGTCCCCACGTGGAGGAAGGGGCAAGGGAGCTCTCTGGAATCTCTTCTATAAGGACACTAATCCCATCGTGGGGGCTCCACCCTCATGACCTCATCACCTCCCAGAGGCCCCACCTCCTGACACCATCCCCTTGGGGGTTAGGACTCAACACAGGAATCTGGGGGGGCACACAGGCATTCAGTCCATAGCACCTCCTCAGTCATCCATGCTTTCTTCCTGCCCTCTGGAGGCAATGATGCCTCTCCTGCTTCAACGGCTCTGCCCTGAAACAGGAAGAGGAGCTGTCTCATCAAGGGAATGCCTGTTTCCAGTCAACACTACCCTCCCCAGTCCCTCCCCAATCCTTGGAGAGCAGGCACAGCTTAGGGCTCATTGGAAAATTTGGGCAAAGTAGGAAAGTATATCTCCTAGTTACTGGGTAAAAGTTTGAGATAGAAGAAGAGTGATATTCACCCAAAATATAATCAGGACTATTTTTCTTTCTCCCTTTTCCCTCCCCTCAGTCCCTGCTGCAAGGATCGTATCCATCTGATCCTCACCTGCACCTGCTCTCTCACTGGAGCGGGGGCGTGGAGCCCTGAACTGGGGAGCTGTGTCCACGTCCCCACCTTTGTCTGCCTTTGCAAAGCGTTGGAGAGGAAGGTGCTTTCCTCTGCCTTCCGGGTTCTTCTGGCTGGTCTAAGAATTGCACTGACATGAGACAGATGAACAGGAGAAAAGCAAACGAAAGTTTAATAACACATATACATGGGAGTGACCCAGGAAAACTGAGTAAAGCACCAAAATGCCTGAAGCCCTCACCTTACCTACCACCTTCAGCTAAAGACAGAAGAGGATGCTGAGCATGGGGAGAGTCAGTTATGGGAGGCGACTGGGTGAGGTTCTTATGCAGATTGAAGTCCTGCCTTCTCCAGTGATGAGAGTTTCTAGAGGTTTGGTCATCCTCTTCTTCCTGCTGCGGAGAGGGAGATATCCTTACAAACAGAGCCTTCCCTTCTAAATGCAAATGTTTCTTACAAAAGAGTAATTCCTACTTGGTTTTCAGAGTTTTTCACATGTATGCTGTTTCTTAGAAAATAACCAGCTTAAAATAATTAATATGCCAAAGAGACACACTTTCAGGTGGCAAAATTGGCTCCCCTACAAAAGCCTCCTGGAGACGCAGTGCAGCTCACACCCCTCATTTGTCCGGTCGGACACTTAGCTTAATTGAGTGCAAGTCGAATTATTAGTTCACAGCTACAAAAGCCTCCATCCCCACCACTGTAGTTGGCCTCATTAGGGGGGATAATTTGTCTTAAAAGAGATTTGTTTTAAAATTCCTAAGACTCAAATTGCTCCTGTCTAGTGAGGGCATAATTTAATATGACCACCAGAATGCACATGCCCAATTCTAGGGGACCTATTGGTATTGGTTTTATCAGTTGGAAGACATTGGTGTTCAATTGAATAATGACATCTTCAGGAAAAGCGGGCCCTGCTCGTTTTTATGAAATATTATCTACTGGGAGCAAGTGCTGGTCTCACAAACAGTTTCTGTCCAAGCTCCTCAAGAACAGGATGTGATCAACAAAGTGAATGATTTTCTCTTTAACACAGAGTAATCTGTCTGCTCTCGTGTAAACAGCATTCAATTTTTCTTGGCATAATGGCTTCCTCTGTAGATGAAATGAGCCTTTTGTACTTAAGAAAAATGTGTATAATTTTGGCCATTGGCTGAGATAACATAACAGCTTTCTGAAGTCAGATATTTTTAGAGCGCATGTAAAACAGCGACTAGTAATTAATAGAATATCGACTGGTTCAGCCTCGTCTAATCATAGACTGCATATAAATCATAAGGTGTTTTGCAATTAGGAAAATCCATATGAAATAACAAAGTACTGTTATCTTAGTAACCTTAACAAGTGTGGACTAATGCAGTATGGAATAATTGCTCCAATACCGATGTACCTATGTGGAACGAGTCTCCATTTATCGCACGTAAAACAGACTTCTTGTTTTTGTGGACACGGCTATACTGACTAAAGGTCACTGGTGAAATACTTCACTAATATCCCCAAAATGCTTGTTTCTCCTCCAGGGATTTTCCATACTGTCTGTCTGTTCCAAACACCAGCAGAGCCTTCTCTTTGCATCTCTACACAGGTAGTGATTAAAGGCTCCTTGCTTTCAGCAGTGCCAACCAGGATCACAACATTTATGGAGCTTTCAGCATCCCCATTACAAACGCCTCATAAGTGATCAGCTGTAAAGCAAATTTGAACCATCTGAGGACAACATCAGCGTAAAAAGACCTCAAAAGATCTTGGCCTGAGAGTGGATATTCTTTTTATGATGAGATTTTCCCTTTTATTTTTAAAATATATAGAACACTTTTATTTACATTTGCCATCTATTTCATAGAAAAAAATATAGAAGAGTATTGTGTTACTCTTTTTACTTGGGCATATATTGCTTCTAAAAAAATAAGACACTGGAAACAATTTTTATATTGGATGGCTATTTAGTTAATAGAGTTTTTTCCTTCCATGACATGCTCCCATTTGTATCTATGGAAAGTTAAAAGGCTATGAACTTACTCTCATTATTTGGTTGAATGGTGCCTTTAAAATGTTTATTTTAGAGCAGGAAGGGATCTTCAGGTCATTTAATCTAATAGTCATTTGTGAGATGAGGGAAGTAAGGAGGAGATAAGTAAATGAAGGGGTTCAGGACCTGCCAACCGCAAATGTGCCACTTTGATGTGTAACCAAAAGTGGGGTCTGGCTGCTCACCGCTCAAAAGCCAATAAAGAGGCAAGTTTGGTGGAAACGAAAGTTTGTTTTATTTTGGGTGCTGGCAACCGACACTTTGCAAAGGCAGACAAAGGTGGGGACGTGGACTCAGCTCCCCAGTTCAGGGCTCCACGCCCCCGCTCCAGTGAGAGAGCAGGTGCAGGTGAGGATCAGATGGATACGATCCTTGCAGCAGGGACTGAGGGGAGGGAAAAGGGAGAAAGAAAAATAGTCCTGATTATATTTTGGGTGAATATCACTCTTCTTCTATCTCAAACTTTTACCCAGTAACTAGGAGATATACTTTCCTACTTTGCCCAAATTTTCCAATGAGCCCTAAGCTGTGCCTGCTCTCCAAGGATTGGGGAGGGACTGGGGAGGGTAGCGTTGACTGGAAACAGGCATCCCCCGATGAGACAGCTCCTCTTCCTGTTTCAGGGCAGAGCCGTTGAAGCAGGAGAGGCATCATTGCCTCCAGAGGGCAGGAAGAAAGCATGGATGACTGAGGAGGTGCTATGGACTGAATGCCTGTGTGCCCCCCCAGATTCCTGTGTTGAGTCCTAACCCCCAAGGGGATGGTGTCAGGAGGTGGGGCCTCTGGGAGGTGATGAGGTCATGAGGGTGGAGCCCCCACGATGGGATTAGTGTCCTTATAGAAGAGATTCCAGAGAGCTCCCTTGCCCCTTCCTCCACGTGGGGACACAGGGAGAAGATGCCTTCTAGGAATCAGGAGGAGCCCTCACCAGACACCCAATCTGCCGGCACCTTGATCTTGGACTTCCAGCCTCCAGAATTGTGAGAAATACTTGCTGTTCATAAGCTGCACAGTCGACGGTATTTTCTTGTGAAGGTGCAAACGGGCTGAGCCAGCTGGGTGGAGAGGATGGAAACTGCCGGGCCCTGGGAGCACAGGTTGCTTGGAGAGTGGTCAGAGCTACTGCAGGGCCAGTCAGCTCTGGCAGTCATCTTGATATTGGTCATGCAGTGGTCTGATCAGCGTCATCCTGATTGTTTTAAGTGTAGTTCATCTTTAGTTCCAGGTTCAGTTTGTTCCCATTTTACTTGAAGCCAGTTCTCAGAATTGTGGCAGCTAATGTCATGGCTACAATCTGGTCATCGTGTAGTTAACTGCTTCCACCTGGTGGGGGTTTCAGTATCTATAAGACAGCTCACAGATATGGCTCAGAACATTATCTATAGCCCTTGAGAAGGAACTAAAGGTCCTTGACTTTGCTTACTGACTAAACTATTATTGTTTTGTCCTGTTTGACTGCTTTTCTCTGCTTCTGCATTTTCTCACTTCTTGATTCAACTTCTTGTTTGGCTAAAGTTTATCCACAGGCAAAAGGCTGGCAGAGGACATGGCCGGGGCGTGGGCGGGGACCATAGGGTCCTGTTCCATTTCAGATGTACTGATTACTTTGAGCTGAAGGCATTTGAAGGGCAGCAGATGCAGGGGGAGCTTCCCCTCAACCCCCTCATCTGCCTGAACACAGAGCCTCCACAGGAACTCAGGGGTCACAGGTCCCCTCCCCAGGAGCTTCGCCACCAGGAAGACTCACTCTTGTCCCAGGAGAGGAGCCTAGAAGTGGACCCCACCCCCAGACAGACCATCACCAACTGCCACCCTCCCATCCATCCTCTAAGGGCCACTCATCTTCCCTGGAAAACATGTACTGTCCCCAGAGAGGCCTGCACCCCCTCCCCTTCCCCTGTTAAGATGGTATATAAGCTCTCAAATTTTACCACCATTTGGGTATTTACTTGTTTTTCCCTGTGATGCCCCCAAGCACATAATACTAAAAATGAATAAATGCATATAACATTTCTCCTGTTAATTACCTGTTGTCAGTTTATTTCATAGACACACAGGAGGGTAGAGGGAACTCTTTCCTCCCCTACAAAACTTCCCAAGGTCATGGTCGTCAAATTTCAGTTTCATGAGAGCTGAAACTCAAATGCAGGACCCAGGATCTAAACCCGACACATGGCCACTCCCCACCAAGTGTAACCCTCGGCACCAGGCACGAGGTTACACAGCCAAAGTGAGACCTCAGATCTAAGCTTCTGTCACCCTTTCCACCGCTCTGTGCCTGGTGCTGTCCTTCGGACTCAGGTGATGTTACCCAGACCCATGCAGGTGTACGTGACTCCTAAAGGTACAGGGCAGCCTTGGTGACTGATCACCACTGTGGTCTCCATCACCCATATCACTCGTGCACTCAGTGCTGTGTGCACACTTGTCCTGGTGGCATCCCTGTGAGGTGAGTGCCCGGGACAGGAGAATGGAGCCTGAGTAACCATGGCTTGTCCCTCTAGCCCATGTCTGGACCAGGCCACGAGGGCTCTGGCCCACGGCTCCACTCCTGATGGCTGTACCAACCCAGGCCAGCAGCAGCCATGTCAATATTTAAATAAGCAAAAAATACAATATTAAAACCTGTCTGTATATATCAGATGGAAGCATTTTGTTTGGAATAGCATGCATTTTCTTCAGTAGTTCAATAGCTGTTTCTTTTCATTAAATGACAGTCCCCACCTTTGATACTAGGGCCAGTGTGGAAACATGAAGCACCCAAATTGTTCCTTTATTCAAGACATAAATATATATTTTTTCAACTTTAACATAGAATATAGTAGTTGACTTAAGCCTGTCTATTAAAAAATTCCATGAACCAATTGAAGCTAAAGAGAGCT
Organism: Balaenoptera ricei; assembly: GCF_028023285.1. Classification (NCBI taxonomy): domain Eukaryota; kingdom Metazoa; phylum Chordata; class Mammalia; order Artiodactyla; family Balaenopteridae; genus Balaenoptera; species Balaenoptera ricei. The sequence continues at coordinate 27,648,008 of NC_082640.1, forward strand.
ATTGAAATGTACAGGGTCAGTGATGAGAACTTTTTGGATGAGTGTTTCCAACGGGCCAGTAAAATACACACTTAAGTATGTGTCTTCATTACGTCTCAATATTCATAGAAATAGATTTTATTGGAAAATGTGGTCACATCTGTTTTCTGCTAAATAAAAATCTGTGTGAATTTAAGGACCTGATAGAAAACAAATAAATGTATAAAAACAGTTTAAATGACCTAAATCACTTTTAGTGTGGAGGGTTTATAGAAAAAAAAAATACATATAAAAATACACTTTTTTATGTGCACTCTGGCACTGTCCATTTTATTTTTTAAAGAGGAAGATTAAGCAAAAATTTTATTCTCAATTTATAAAGATTAAGAATTAGCAGGTTGATCTGTGAATAATGGTTAATAAACCATTTATCTTAGTCTGTTCAGGCTGCTGCAACAAAACACCACAGACAGGAGCTTAAACAACAGACATTTATTCCTCACAGTTCTGGAGACTGCAGTCTGAGATCAAGGCACTGACACTGTCTGGTGAGACCCCCTCCTGGTCCATAGATGGCGTCTTCTCCTGTGTCCTCACCTGGTGGAGGGAGAGGGAGCTCTGGTCTCTCCCTCTTCTTATAAGGGTACTAATACCATCCTGGGGGCCCCACCCTCATGACCGTATCTAAACCTCATCACCTCCCAAAGACCCCACCTCCAAACATCATCCCACTGGGGGTCAGGGATTCAACATGTGGATTTTGGGGGGACACAAACATTCAGTCCATGGCTCCAATCAACATTTCAAAGGGCCTATACCCCCTGATGAACAGCTTTCACATTTCCACCTGCTCTCATTTCTAACCCAAAACCTCTGCTTCTCTAGCACCTCAGAAGTTTTGCTTTTTCTTTCTTTTTCTCTTATGCTCTTTCTTCGGGAAAAGCTTTCCTGCCTGCACTCTCACTCTCCACACACTCCTGTCTCCTGGGGATCTGTTTACTTTCACTCTCCCACCACTCAGATTTCTGCTCCTTTTTCCACCAGCCATTACTCCCTACCTGATAAGACCATTTAGCACATTTTGTGTTTGTTGATTAAAGTGTGTTCTCCAACCCTGAAGTTAAGAAGAGCTGAGTTAAAAGTTTCATATTCTTCCCAGACACTTTTGTTCTCAAAGTGTGCTTCCTGGACCAGCCTCACATGAGAACTTACTAGAAATGCATATTCTCAGGCCCCACCCAGGCCTGCGTCAGATACTGTGAACTGAAGCCCAGGAGCTATGTTTCAACAACCCCTCCAGGTGGTTCTAATGCTGTTGCATGTTCAAGAAGCATTGATGTAAGAAAAAAATTGATTTTGAGGAACTTGAGTTTGATTTCATTTTGATTTCCTCTCTTTTTCCCTACCTGCACTTCTCTGATTTTCGCAGAAAGAAAAAAGGGAGTGTCCTATGCATTACTAAGGTGGGAAGGGAGGAAGACTGCTCATTTCTGTCACCTCAAGTAGATCATTTGAACTTGATGTTACATCAGAATCACCTCGAGAACTTGCTGAACAACCCTGGTTCAGTAGATCTGGGCTGGACCAGGATCTGCATGTCTGTCAGGCCCCCCTGTGGTGCTGATGTTGCTCTGGGAGTACCACTGGTCTCAAAGAACACATTGGTTTTCCCCTCAGGTGACCCAGTTGATGGCTATACGAGGAAAGAGTCCAAAATAACACACCATACATGATGAAAGCCAATTTGAGCATAAATATGGACTAAGAATAATGATCTCTGCATGGACGATGGTGATCATTATGTTTAGCTCTCTAGCAACCGGAGTTGAGATGACTTCACACACAATCTTTTCAGGCATGTTGGCCACAGCTGCCATCCTCACAAGGTTTCCCTGCTTTCCGTGAATCTCCAGATTTCATGAGTGTATGATATGGCCCAAACTCAGATTACCTGTAGTTGATTCTGAATTGTGGCAGCCTGTAGCACATCTGAAACTTTTCTGAAAGGCACCTCTCAGTTATGGAGCAAGATGGACAAATAAGCTAATTATATCAACTAGGTACTCTCTGCTTAATCAAGAATTACTCTATCAAATGCCACTATTAGGATGCCACTTTCTGATGAATGAGAATGGGTCAAAACAGTATATAACTCCAAATAATAGCTTGTACAATCCAGTGTGGTTTCCATGATGGAGTGAGAGAATAAATGTAAAGGTGTTTAATAATGTTCCATATTCATCTCTATGTAAGATTCCAATAACTTACCCTGTACCATTTCATGATGATCGTCATTATCTTTGCACTAGAGATTGATTCACTTTACCGTCCCTGTGTTACTATACTGATGTGGCAGGTTATTATTTAGTGTATTAATATTATTTGCAAACTTCTGTTTGTTTCTGGAAACAAATCTAGGAGAATGATTTGACTGTCATTTCCAACCTCTGGATAAGATTTGTTATCTCAGATGCATTTCCTATAATTTATGCATAATTCAGCAACATGAAAATACTTCTTTATGCAAATAATAAAGATGTTACAAATGTGTGCAGTCTACACTAAACTTTTGAAAATAGTTTTGTACCTCTTGTCTTGTTTCATCTTCATGACACCCTCTGAGATAAGTATTTTCATCCCAAGATGAGTAAAATGAACTGCAGTCGAGAACTTGAGACAGTGCAGATATTTGGTGTCAGGAGTGGAACTAAAACCTGCTTTTCTGGCTCATTGTTCCTTATTCTTCCATCATGAAGGTTTCTTTTTCCCACTGAGCCCAGAAACCCACTAAACGCAGCCATCTGGAAACTCACATGTGGAAGACTTACATTGTCTCTAATCAAGAACTTTGGTAAACTTGCAGTTTCAAACCTTGAATATTTTGAATTTGCCACTTGGAAGTGAAATCATAAACATTCTAACAGAATCAAGCAAAAGCTGGGTAATCTTCCACAGTTCATTGTAGTAAGCATGTATTGAGGGTCTGCTCCCTGCTGTACCAAGACGTGGAGGACACAGAAATGACTGAAACATGGTTTCTAATTGCTAGACACTTGTAGTCTGGGTGGATGGGATGGGTTTGGGGAGGAAGAAGCCCTAACTTACCATCAAGTCATAAATTTACATTCCTATTAATGAAAGTACCTACAAACTGCATTATTCACTTAGTAGAAACAAGTTTTGTTCTTTTTTCACAGGTTAAGAAATTAAAAGTTAAAGAATACTACTGACATGGTACAGGAGGTTAGTACTATCGTTTTGTCTCTCTATTCTGGGATTCACGATTTGTGCACAGTGTACACAACTCCATATAATAGTAATGGGAGTCACACTTGGATATTGGAAAGAGAATTTTTCCCTCTAGAATTTGCACAGGAAAATCCCTGAGAGAATAATAATTTCCACAGCCCAGTCATTGCCCTATTGGGACCCAACAAGTTACTCTGCACCATAATTAAGTAAGCACAACAGGCAACTTCAGATTTCAAGACTCTGGGTTTTATGGTTACAGATGTTCTTCTCACTGTAGTCTGTTCAGTTCCTTGGGTCATAAATGTTTAATTTTTAATCTATTTTTTATCGGTTTTATGTAATGCAGGCTGCTGGTATACCAAAAGAATTTTTACTAGTGCATTTTATGTGTGGGAAGTTTGTGATAAAAGCTTTAGTGAAATAAAATGAGGTGTGTTCCCTCAAGAAAATGAACATTACTCTAGCTCAAAACACAGGTGAATGTTCTTTTCATAGAACATGGACTATTTGGATCTCATTTACAGTATTGTTTGCAGACTTAATATGATCCTGGGAAATCACATGACTTGCAGGTGTATTACTGAGGGCACATGGAGTTACATCATCTATTTGCACTGGAAATGTCCTTTGAAATGATTCAGGGGCTGGAAACAATAGTCATTTCAGGATATATTTATCTTTTCTGACTCAAACAGCTGTCCCACTTTTCAGGAGACCTTGTGTTATAGACCATATGTGCCAATGAAAGGTAAATTGTTAAAATACCACAAACAAGAGCTGACAAAATCACCAGTGACATCACGTGTTTACATATCTATTATAGCCAAACCTAAATTTTAGTTGCTCTGGAAACATAACAATCATTTCGACATGTTCTGGGTGTGAAACTTTGAGGTGAAATCTTCTGTTGGGTATTTAACACACAGCATAGCGCAGGGTCTGACAATTTTAAAATGATTCTTACACCTTCCATTTAGCTTGACATATCCGAAACCTTTCCTCACTCTCTCCTTTTGGAAGGACTGTCTGATGCACCAGTAGACAGGGTGGGTTAATCATTACCCTTTGGCAAAGCAGACTTATTGAAAGGGAGAGGAGGAAGCCAGCTCTTCAGCCAAAGAGAGTTGTAGCAAAGGAGTCAAAGAACATGAACTGTGACCCAGGGAGAGGTGTGCCCGCCCAACGGGCTATGGCTGAGCTGCCCTCATGCTGCCCCACGGCACCTGCCTACGCGGTGACTTCACGCAGAAACTCCCTGGAACGGCCACGACCCGCACCTTGGCTACCATTTCTCCTGATTTAGCCTCTGTGTTGATTCCAGAGTTGGCTTTGGAATAATAAACTGAATAATCTTGCTTCAAACCAACAAAATTTCACTTTCTCCAATTTTACTAAAACCAAAACATCATGCTTTCTACTTCCATGGCCAGAGCCGATTTTCTACCATGCTTTGCCCTCTCCAGCAGCCGGATCATGGCCGTGTCTCTCCCTGCAGCACTGGTTCAGGCACAGGCATGGGTTCTCTTTGCTCCTGGCACTTACCCAGAGTCTTATGTGCCCCCAGCGAATTAAAACACAATCCTTCTCCATCGAGTTCTTGCAGGGCTGTGCCTTTCTTTCTGCTCAGCCCTTCACAGTGGAGTCTGCCATTTTAAACTGACTAGCTGGTAGGAATTTTTAAGACACTATACATAGCAATACTTGGCAGTTACGTTAAAGCACTTTATCAACTGAGAGTTTACAAATAATCCCTATAACTCTACAAGGTAGGACTGAGATTCAGAGAATCTGTCTTTGAACTCCAGCTTTTCACCAGTTGGACAAATCAGCTGAATTTGCTGAGTGTCTTCTGGTCTGTCTCCCAGAGTAATGGAGGGGAGGGTACCCGGGTTAGAGGTGGGACTCAGAGAGATGGAATCTGTGTTGAGTCTACTGCTCCATGACTTGCTGGTCAGTTTGGGACTTGGACTGGAGCAGTGGGGACCCCTGGGGATCCCTCAGACACGTTCAGGAGGCCTATCAGGTTAAAACCATTTTTACAATGATCCCAAGACTCCTTTTGTCTTTCCACTCTCACTGTCTCGTGAATGTATGGAGGAGTATCCCAGAGGCTATGGGATGTGTGCTGTCATGACAGACTGAACGTGGAGTCCGCCGAGTGGGTCGTGTTAGAGGTGTTCCGGTGACCCAGACGGCGTCTCTAGCTCCAGGTGATGCTGAGTTGGTGGAGGAAACGGGGGTTTTTCACGGCAAGGAAAGAAAGGTGTGAGAGCTGGTGGAAGGATGCTGGACTCACATTTCTCTCCCGTGACCAGCCACGTGGTGACGTCCCCGTGCGCAGGATTTTCTGGGTCAGCCGTTGGTCCCAAATCAGGATTCGGGAGAAAAGGGGGAGGAACTGGTCTAGCTGGTTAGTTCACTGACACGCAGGAGACGATGACACTGGGCAGCCTCCCCAAGCAAATGCAGCCGAAAGTGAATGAGCGGAGGGGAACTGCCACTTCAGCCGGAGTTCACCTGGTGTAAAATACTCTGTTCCTCGTGGGTAAGTCTCGTGGCAAGAGCCTTGGCATCGCTCCCCGTTGCTGCTAGCAAGACAAAAGGCCGCATTTGCTGTGCTCCAATTGTAATTGTGTTCCTTTCGTGTGCTTCTAAAAAGGCTTGTTTTAAACAAGACCTATATTTGGAGAAAGTGAAATCCTTGGAGTAAGTTTTCTGTTTCACTGACCTGAGTTTCGTAGAGTGGAGTACATTCTATTGGGACAAGACGTCCATCAGAACAAGCCCCGTATGCACAGATCTGTAGGTGAATATGCTTTGGACGTCACATTGCAATGCAGAGGTTACCACACTAAATTGGGCATACGCCTCTTACAACAAACCTGCGGTAGATGGAAACATGCATTTCTGTGTGACTAGTAAGCCTTATACTCCCTCTTAATTTCTAGTAGCTTCTTAGTATCAAGCTTTGTAAGGGCAGATGTCAAAGCACAAAGTTTACAAATGCTAGACACACGGTTAACACAATGGCATCGACACTCGGCTGTTAGGGAGTACGGAGAAAGGAACAAGGCAAGATGACTGTATGAACATAACTAGTCCACCCTTAGAAGGTCTGGGTATCAGGGAACTACTGAAATAGCAGAGAGCCGCCTCCCCTGGAAAGACGGCACGGAGCCGGCTACCGCGCTCCAGCCTGCCCTCACTTGGCCCTGTGTAAAGAAGCCGGTCTGCAAAGCTGGAGGAAGCCAACAAATGACCAAAACAGACCCTGATTGTGAGTGAAATTAAATGTAACTACAACACTGAGCCCATAACCGTGGTAGTGAAATAAAATGAAGTGGAGGAAGGCCTGCTGTAATAACAACTTAACATCCACCAGATTGTAAAGCGAACCTAGGAGGAACCATTGAACGTGCAAGAATAAAATTATCACCCAGTATTAGCTGCACTGAGATATATTCATGGTCACCTAGAGAACCCCAAAATCTGAACAGTGATTTTTTTGTAAATGATGGCTAGACGCTGGTGGTGCTTAATTCATTTCCCCATGTCACCAGAGCCGATGGTGCCTGGTTCAAGCATGCTTCACGTGGAGGGAACATGGCGTGAGCTGACCGATCACAGGAGGAGACGGGCTTCTTGACCCCACTGGTGGGCCACCGGGCGGTGGCACAGTGGAAAGGCAGTGGCTAAGAGTCAGAAGGCCTGGATTTTAACAGGAGCTCTGCCCGTAGATAGCTCTTTGATCCTGAGCAAGAAACAACTCTCTTTTCATCTGTCAGAATAGTGGGGATTTTCCATCTTTCAGAGGGGTGGGTAGGATTAAAGGATTTTTAAACTTTCTTCCCTGTCAAACATCACATTTCTCTACGGTGGTCCTGACTGGGTGTAGGATGCTAATGCTGTCATTTCCTGGACCATCACTGCTTCTCCTTGGTTCATTGGCCAGGAATGCCCCAAATCACTCCATTGTATCTTAGAACTTACTCAAAACATCCATAAGCACCTGGGAAGGTATGTAAGCACCTCCTTTTCCAGCAGAAAAATCTTGTTACTGGACCATCATGAGTACACAGAGCGTTCAGATCACGACACACAGATGTTCTCCACTTTTCTCCGTCGATCACCCACTGGTCCATTCAGAATTCACTCCATGTGGACATCGAGGGGTCTCTCCTCTCACCCCAGGGTCCCTTGAAGTTCATCTCTACATCTCTGATCTTGATCCTGGCTCCATGCTACAGGAGCAGCACGGATATTGTAAACACCAACCTAACACTTCCCTGGAGACTTCCGGTTGTTTAGAATTCCACCCTACTGAAGATTTCCACCCTGGAGGAGGCTGGGGGAAGGGAGAGAGGATGTTGGAGAGGAAGCAAGCCCCATCCCGTCGGTTAGCGAGACAGTTTTCAGGGAAACCGTGCTGCTGTTTGAATGTGAGCTCGTCCTAGCATTTGGGTTTTCATAACTCAGACCTGGAGTCAGCGCAGTAGCTCCATCAACCGTGTGTAAATGTAATCTGCTCCCTGGCCCGGTGCCTGAGACATTTGGCTGCAGTCCTAGTTTACTAGAGAATATTACTGGTAATATTAGTAGAGAATTTTTTAGTGAGTCGGCAGTACTCTCGTCTTGAACTTTTGTCTTTCTCCCCGCAGGCGGGGCCACGTCCCTTGTGCCCACCCCTGCCTCAATCTCCACCTTCATCAGGTCTTGGCGGGTCTTCCTGCCTCAAGGTTCCCCTCTGTTCTCACTCCAACCACCTGTCGCTGCAGACCGTGGCCTTCTTCAGCAGTCAGCCCAGGTGGTTTGAGTTCTCCGCCGTTTTCCACCCAGCAGCCTCCGTGGCACCCCTGTTGCCACGTGCGCCAGGGCCCCCTGAGCCCACTCCACTCCATACTCCCAAGCCTTTACGAACTCCCATACGGTTTTCCTTCCCCTGCTGTGAGTATGTATGCAGTTAGATCTATATTTCATTAACGTTTATATTCTCCAGAGTACCTAGTGCTTAGTTCTTTCTAAATAAACATCAGATTCATTCAGGTTTCATCTGGAGACCGTTTCAGCATCACCAACTGTGTAGATCCTGTTCTCAGCATACGGACAATGTAGCAATCCCTCTCTCTCCCCCAACTCTTGTCGCCCTGGGTGCTGCCAGCTGAGCGAATTTGGGAGGTGGATTCTGGTCCTCCCTCTGTCACTAACGGGCCGTGTCACCTTAGCCTAGGATGGTGCCCATCTGTAAAGGTAGTCCAGCGGTGTGGTTTCCAGCAGTGCGGTTCCCTGACGGAGACCCTGGAGCTCATCCTGGGGCCCCGGTGGCCAGCGGGCGGGGAGCAAACCAGCCCCAGCCTCACCACGGCAGAGCTGTCCCATCCCTGCTCCACCCAGCACGGTCCCGCCACCATCTCATTTAGAAAGACGCTTGCACAGAAAATTGGAAGGTCCACAAACCATGGTCTAGGTGACCACTAGTCCCTCAGCTCCTGGCGTGCGTGTTACAGTTATGATGGCACATTGCTGCCGCGGCACAGGGATCCTAATCAGAGTCCTCAGAGGACTGGGGTTCTGACCCACTTCCTGCACGGGCAGAGCACGTCAGAGAGGTCACCGGTAAACAGTGTGGGCACAGCTGTAAGAGGCCTTAACTCAGGGGGATGAGCCCTGCCCCGCAGCTGGGACAGGGCTCCTCGGGCCGGGCGTGGTCGCAGCTCCACATCGGGATGTCAGCCCACCCTCAACTGTCCAGGAAAAGGCCACTTTCAAACCAGAGACTCAGAGTTAAAAATCCTGACACACGTCATTGCTCACTGGGGAAATGCAAATCAAAACTGCAGTGAGATACCACCTCACACCCATCAGGATGACTAATATCAAAAATAGAAAATAATAAGTTTTGGTGCGGATGTAGAAAATTGGAACCCCTGGGTGCTGTTGGTGAGAATGTAGAATGGTGCAGCTGCTGTGGGAAACCGTATGGAGGTTCCTCAAAAACTAAACAGAACTACCATATGATCCAGCAACTCCACTCCTGGGTAGATGCCCAAAAGAACTGAAAGCAGCATCTCGAGATGGTATTTATACCCCCATTTCATAGCAGCATGATTCACAACAGCCAAAAGATGGAAACAACCCAAGTATCCACAGGTGGATGAATGGATAAACAGAGTGTGGTCCATCCATACAGTGGCATGTTATTCAGCCTTAAAGAAGAAAGAGATTCTGACACAGGCTACAGTGTGGATGAATCTTGAGGACATTATGCTGAGTGAAGTAAGCCAGTCACAAAAGGACAAATGCCATATGATTCCACTTACGTGAGGTACCCAGAGTATTCTAATTCATAGAGACAGAAAGTAGAAGGGGGGTTGCCAGGGGCTGGGAGAGGGGGTGGGGAGGTGTTGTTTAATGAGTGTAGAGTTTCACTTGGGAAATGAAAAAGTTCTGGAGATGGATGGTTGTGATGCTCCACAACACCGTGAATGTGTGCAACTGAAGTGTACACTTAAAATGGTAAATTGTATGTTAGGCACATTTTTACAGAATAAAAAATAAGCCCTTTGTACCACCTCTGTGGGGAAGGATAACCTGATAGAAAACAATAGAGAAAACGCCCGTGGGAGGGCGCTGGGACCCTTCAGCTGGGGGTGGGTGTCTGTGCAGATGTGGCGCCCATCTCCCAGTTTCGGCAGCGGAAATGACACCAAAGGGGCCAGAGTGTGAGGAATAAAAATAGAACCTCTGCTTTTAGCAAAATTTGCCATAAGTTGGAAGCACCAGCACTTTTATGCAAAAGGCAACATTTTCTTCTTGCACTCTCTTTTTTCTTTTTTAATTTTTTTAATTTATTTTTTATTTGGTTGCACCAGGTCTTAGTTGCGGCAGGCGGGCTCTTTAGTTGTGGCTCATGGGCTCCTTAGCTGTGGCATGTGCACTCTTAGTAGCGGCATGCATGTGGGATCTAGTTCCCTGACCAGGGACCGAACCTGGGCCCCCTACATTGGGAGCATGGAGTCTTATTCACTGCACCACCAGGGAAGTCCCTTCTTGCACTCTCTTAAGAGGAGTCACTTGATAAAGAATAGCTTTTGATTTTGTATAACCCAACTGAGGGGCACAGTCGAGGCGGAATAGTCACACTTGGACCAGATTCTCTAAAATCTGGTTTGTACCGTTCGGTGCCTACCGCACCTCCTAAACCTCTAATTACATGGGCATCAACCGTTTATTTTCCAAAATACATTTTAAGCAGAAATGTGCCCAAGGAGCAGACTCAGTAAGTTGGGTGCTGCGTCACGTCCCTACACACACACAGCTTGGATGAGTTTGCTGATGCCGGTGGGAGCTACACCCTCCCATTGGGACTGGTGGTTCAGCAGGGCTGCCTGAGCATCAGTCTACCTTTGCTTGTCAGGTGCCATGCCATTCCCCCGAAACAAGTAACTCAAGAGTCTGCGAAGTTCTACAGTTACACCCTGCTCATTCCAGAAGTTATGCATGTATCTCATGCTTTGTGCATTTACTCAGTAAATCACATAACATAGCTTCGTGTGTTCAGATATAAGTTCCTTAAAAGCAAGTGCCGTAACTATGCTCTTTCAGCCCCGTATGGCCAGCACATACACAGTTTACAAGAGGAGCTCAAGCAGTCAGGAGCTCGAGACATCAGATGCAGTGAAGTGCACATTGAAAAGCTGCTGGCTGTGGTCTGAGTGTCTGTGTCCCCCTCAAATTCACATGTTGAGTACTAACCCCCAAGGGAATGGTGTCAGGAGGTGGGGGCTTTGGGAGGTGATGAGGCCATGAGGATGGAGCCCCCATGATGGGATCAGTGCCCTTTTAAAGGAGACCCCAGAGAACTCCCTCACCCCTTCCTCCACGTGAGGACACGGCGAGAAGATGCCGTCTGTGAACCAGGAAGCAGGTCCTCACCAGACACTGAATCTTCAGGTGCCTTGATCTTGGCCTCCCATCCTCCAGAACTGTGAGAAATAAATGTCTATTGTTTATAAGCTGCCCGGTGTTGTGTTATGGCAGCCTGAACAGAGTTAGTCAGTGCCCTTCCCACCATATCAGGTATTGTTTTCCTGAGACGAGCATCCCAGACCTTGTGCCCTCATCCTACTGTTTGAGACTCACCCCCACCTCCCCAGTGCTCTAATAACCAAACCCCTGCCTTTCAGAACACGCCCACGTACGTAGAGCCAGCTTGCGTAGCAGCTCCAGGCACACCAGGCACTGAGGTGAGGATGAGGACACAGACTCAGACTTCAGGGAACTCCCAGCCCTCCTTGTCTTTGCTTCAGTCCCATACTTGTATCCTCCCAGAATGTCCTTCTGGAATGTTCTTCAAGACTGTCTCCACCTTTTAACTCCTTTCTAAATGAACTTAAATCCTGTCTTGTTTATGAGGGCTTTTCTGAGGAAATCATAATTAGTCTTTCTCTCCTGTCATCTCCCAGATTATTTATGATATTGTGGCCATTCTATTTTGTATTAGAGAAAATTGCAAAGAGTTTATCTTCCTTTTCATAATGCAAGTTCCTTGAGACAAGAACTGGATTTAATTAATTAATCAGAGTACCTCGGTACAGGCCTTACATTCATTTACTTATCCATCCATTCATTTTTTTTTTTCTTTTCTAATGAAGTATTTATTAAGGGTCTAACATATTTTCTGTGCTCAGGAAACAGAAAAAAAATCTAATTGCTTTTTCAACTTCAGCATGTGACTTCCGCAGTTCATAGACCAACAGCTAAACCTAGAGGAGCGAATGAGACAGTCTTTTTCTTTGGAGTCATCGATCCCCTCGTATTTCCACATACAATGCTAAATTGTGTGTAAAATAAATACCAACAGTATGTAAGAGATGAGAGAGAGGTTTGGACTGGAGTTGTTGAAGATTTCAAGAAGATAGAATGTTTGCCCAGGGTGTGGGCTGATCCTTGAATAATGAGTTGGATTGAGAAGGTTATTCAAAGGGGGAAGGAGGAGATCAAAAGCTCCAGACTCTCAGATGTGCTGAGCAGAGGAAGTGGAAACCGGAAAACCAGAGGAGGGCTGCTGTCAGGAAGATGTACAAAACTTGCACGGGTAGGATAAGAACCAGACTTAAGACTTTGAAAGACAAGACTTTTTTTTCTTAATGGAAGTATAGTTGATTCACAGTATTATGTTAATTTCAGTATTCAGTTAGTGATTCAGTATTTTTGCAGATTATATTCCATTATAGGTTATTATAGGTACTGGTAATACATCCTGAGCTATACAGTATACTTATCTATTTTATACATAGTGGCTTGTATCTGTTAATCCCATACCCCTAATTTGTCCCTCCCCCATCCCTCTTCCTTTTGGTAACCGAAAGTTTGTTTTCTATATCTGTTGAGTCTGTTCCTGTTTTGTGTATACATTCATTTGTATTATTTTTTAGATTCCACATATAAGAGAGAGCGTACTGACTTATTTCACTAAGCATAATATTCTCTAGGTCCATCCACGTTGCTGCAAATGACAGAATTTCTTTCTTCTTATGGCTGAGTAATATTCCATCGTGTATATATACGACATCTTCTTTATCCATTCATCTATTGATGGACACTCGGGTTGCTTCCATGTCTTAGGTATTGTAAATAATACTGCTATGAACATTGGGGTTGGGGTGCATATATTTTTTCAAGTCAGTGTTTTTGGTTTTTTTGGATGTAAACCCAGGAGTGGAATTGCTGGGTCGTAAAATGGTTCTAATTTTAGTATTTTAAGGAACTTCTATATTGTTCTCCGTAGTGACTGAACCAATTTACATTCCCACCAACAGTGCAGGAGGGCTCCCTTTTCTCCACGTCCTCCCCCACACTTGTTATTTATAGAATTTTTGATGATGGCCATTCAGACAGGTATGAGGTGATACCTCATTGTAGCTTTGGTTTGCATTTCTCTAATAATTAATGACGTTGAACATCTTTTCATGTGACTGTTGGCCGTCTGTGTGTCCTCTTTGGAAAAATGTCTATTGAAGTCTTCTGCCCGTTTTTGATTGGATTGTTCAGTTTTTTAATTGATTTGTATAATCTGTTTGTATATTTTGGATATTAATCCCTTGTTGGTCACATCATTTGCAAATACTTACTCCTATTCCGTAGGTTGTCTTTTCATTTTATTGGTGGTTTCCTTTGCTGTGCAAAAACTTTTAAGTTTAATTAGGTCTCATTTGTTCATTTTTGCTTTTATTTCTTTTGCCTTATGAGACAGATCCAATAAAACATTGCTACGATTTATGTCAAAGATCAATCCCTAAGCTAAGGTGTTGAGTCTCTAAAAGTGGAAATTCAGGCAATGACACTGTTTATTCTTTCCTGGCTGGTTCAACCTGGCCCCAGAAAAATCCCTGTCCGCACTGGACTCCTCTCATATCTGAGCCTCCTTCCAGGGCTCTGCAAATTCCTGGGGTGACCGGTTGGCCCCACTCACTCCTCACTCCCTCGGCACCCTCCTAATTTCAGTATTTGAGGCATGATATGGGGGTGTTTGAAGGATCAGAGAGGCAGAAGAAGGATATTTTCAGTTGTTGAGTGGTTTTTTCTTCATTCCTTCTTTCCTAAGCTCACACAAACCTGTCTTCAGGTTTTCTCCTCCTTAGAAATCTGAGTGGCCACAAATAGATACCATATGATGTCTTGTCTCGCCTGTCCTCTCACGCAGCCTCTGAGCAGGTCACGTTATGCTCATCACAGAGCTGGGGAAGTGAGCAGGCAGATGTAGCAATGTGCCCAACTCACATGGCACACACACAGCTAATGTCCACAGGGAGGTGCGACTCCCACCGGGCAGAACCACCCTGGGCCCCCGCTTCTCTCGCCATTGCCTTTCCAAGGCCCACTTACCCTCTGCAAACACAGTTTGTTTAGGTCCATTGAAGGTGTTGGAATGGGTGCTCTCCAAAGCCCCCACTGGATGCGGATTTCCTTCTTCCTCTCTTCCTCATCTTTGCCTTTCCAAAAAGACCAGTGAGGAAAGGGGATCAGTAGAAGAATTTGGAACAAAAAATGAGTTGTGGTCAACCAAGGTTAGAAGGAAGATTTTGGTTTTTTCCTCAAATTACTTGAAATAATAAAAGAATGTAAGAGTCTTGGGATTTGGGGAGCAATGTTTTCTTTTTCTTCCAAAGCATTTACTTACAGTGGCAGTGCTGAGATTCAGCCCTAAAGAGAGACGAAGTTACAAGACATAAGGTTTAAAATGGCTGTGCCTTATAATATAACATCAGTATTTTTAAAGTAATTACATCAATTTCCTTCCGATTGAAAAAATGTTAAATCAGAATCTTTGTAGGTGGTGATATGCAAGTCCATTATTGTTTGGATAATGCACAACAGTTGTTCTCATAATTTAAAAAATAACATTTCCTGGGCTTCCGTGGTGGCACAATGGTTAAGAATCCACCTGCCAATGCAGGGGACACAGGTTCGAGCCCTGGTCTGGGAAGATCCCACCTGCTGCAGAGCAACTAAGCCCTCGTGCCACAGCTACTGAAGCCCACGCACCTAGAGCTCATGCTCCACAAGAGAAGCCGTCGCAATGAGAAGCCCACACACTGCAACGAAGAGTGGCCCCCGCTCGCCACAACTAGAAGAAAGCCTGCGCACAGCAACGAAGACCCAACGCAGCCAAAAATAAATAAATAAAATAAAATAAATTAATTTTAAAAATCTTTATAAAAAATAACATTTCCAAAACTTGCTTTAAAGCATTTACACAAAGTATTTATGTGATTCTTTTGCCATATCTATAAAGAATATATATATATTTTTTTTCATTTAGATTAATTTTTGCTTAGATGTATTCTGATGATTTTCTTGACTGATACTCTCTTGAGAAAGCATTTTCTATTGCTTAAGAAAAAAAACTATAATACATGGTGCATAATAACATTCATTTAGATTTTTCACCTTAACCCTATTTTTAACTTTGCATTACTAAAGCAGAACCTACCAGTAAAATGAAAGGAAAAGAATAGACTACAGCATTTACAGAATATATTTCTAATTTAAGAAACATTTTCTGCATTCTGAACTATAAACGTGGATTATGTACAAATTTCATAGGATTCAGATACTAAGAGTAGATTTTCTGATACCATGTGAATCTAGGTTCCCCACTTTAAAATATCAAGTGGTCTCCTTTAGACTTGGTATCCACTGAGATGCTTTCCAAGAGTGGCACTATAGGAATAAAATTTAACTGTAGCTATTATACATGAAAAGAAAAACCCTCTCATGTTTTGAGAGGAAACAGGAAAAACAGCATTGAGTTAGTGAGGAAAAAGCTGTAGGTCTCTGTTTTCACTGCTTCTTATCTCACAGCTCCGTTTGTCTGTAACACCAGTTCCCTGGTAGTTTCAGGGTTTCCACTTAATGATGCTGACCGTAACAGACCTGCATTCACTGCATCTCCAGGAATGACTCTCATAAAATAAACATCCAACCATATTAGAATAAATTGTGTGTCTTTGTTAATATGGATTCATAGGAACCTAAATATATTCCTGATACGTAAAATGGACACGTTTCTTTTTTCCATTTGCTGGATCCAAATTTGAACTTCCCAACTGAAAAACTTGAAGACTGTAAACCTGGAAGCCCATGATATTCCAGGCATTTTAGGAAGGAGAACAAATCAAAGTAGCCCAGTCGAGGGCCAGTTGTAGACATGTGTGAGGATTATGAGTACATATTCCAGTTAGCCTGCTGACATCAGGTATGAGGTTGGCCCCAGGTTTAATGAACTTTGCTTATGTCAAATATACCAAAATCCATGGGATTAGCCAAGTCTCTGTTGATCTAAAGCACCTGGGATTTCTACCGTCCATATGTTTTCATTTAAGGGCCAATTTACCCCAGGAAAGCTCAAAGGAGAGTTCCAAAATATATTGCTGTAACATTAAATTTATCCAGTTGGCTTGCATTTAAGCAGTGTGTAGATGTTGCACATGATATGTGTAAACCCTTTATTAGCAGTGTCAGCTGTTGACAAATTACATGTAATTCTGGCGTTGCAGGAAACTCTGCATATGCTGCACGACTGCTTCTGTCAGTGGGGAAAGCACAGCCTTTCAAGGGCTGGATCAATGGGCACTGCAGAAAGGACCTGATTTAAATGACACTGGCCACCTGTGAATATCTGTTAGGCTCCCAAACTGCCCAGATTTGATTCCTAATCTGCAAAGAAACCTTCCTACCTGGTGGCTCCAGGCCACTCCTGACTCTGCACTTTCATGTCTTGGAGACCCAAGATGAGGGAGAGGCCTTGCAGGGCCGTTGCTGGCATCTCACCAGCGATCCATAGGCCTCTTTCTTGGTCTAAAGAAACATAGCAACAGTGGCTCTATTATGGCAATCCTGTGCTTACTGTCCTCACACTCCAAATGCTAGGTCGACGGGATCATAAGGAATGGAGCCATCAAAGAAATCGGTTGAAAGTCTTGAGTTGAAAACACCCACAGATTGCACAGTCCCCATCAGGGCTTTTCCCAGGGGAAAAGGGCCTGGAAGGAGGCTGGGACACAGCCAAGAAGGCTGCAGCCCGCTCCGTGCCAGGTGGCCCTCACTGAGTTCATCCTGGGAGTTGTGGGGACTCCCAGGGAGACAGGGAGGCTGGAGTGGCTGGGCCTCTCACAAATCCCAGTGAGCGCTGTGATGAGGATGTCCCTGGGCTGTGTCCTTGGAGGGCGGAGAGGAGACACATGTTCAAACGCCTGTGGTGCTGAGATGAAGGGCGCAGGATGTGGCACACCGAACAGGGGAAGGGTGTGGGTCAAGGTCAGAAGACGTTCACATGCAAGTGAGGACCCAGCACAAAATCCTGTCTGAGGAGCCAGATTCCCACCCCGTGCAAGCGCGTAGAATCAGCTACCGAAGAATGGAGCCGTAACCATGGCATATGTAGGAACTTTAAAAGTCTGGTCTGAGAAAACCAAGTCTGGGAAGTACTCTCAAAAGCACAGTGGTCCATTTACCCAGGTGGACGACCTAACAGAATCCCTTGTGAGTCTGAGCAAGAGGCAATAGTGTTAAAATCCAATTTTAACAAGAACCAACCAGGTCAGAATGGACCAAGAGAAATCAGTCACTTATGGACAAAAGGAAAACTACATTTTAAAAAAGGACATGATTTTATCACCTTGCTGCAACTTCTTACATATGACTCAAGTCTTGATAACAGATCAAACCATTAACAACTTTCTGGTTTCTTAGGTAGGTGCTGCTTGACTACAAACCTACTGCAATTAATTAAATCAAATGGATTTAACAGAGTCTTCTGCATGACCTAAAAGAAGTAGATGACATCCATCTTACTAGATGGCAATTCCAAATAATCCCACTTTGCTGTAGTGTCTCATTTGTTGTTTCCTCACATAGGAGTACAAGTATTTCAAGATGTGAAGTGGGAAAAGCTGATGTTGCGTTCCCAGGTTTGTCTCATTCTGTTTTCACTTTCTTTGCCACTCTTCAGATTACAGCGTGGAGGAGAGGGACCAAGATGCTGTCTTGAACCTTCTCTCTCCTTCCTCCTGAGAAAGAAAGCCAGCCCTTGCCATCCTGGACCTGGTCTGGGACTCTTAGCCAGGCCTTGCTGTTCTCCCCATGAGTATAACAGCTGCACTGCATGTCAGCATCAGTCCAGGCCACCCCGAGACCAGGATGCAGCAAGACAAAAGCAAGACCTCCGTGTGGTTATTTCTGAACACTGAAAAGTACGAGCATCATACAAGCCACAAAAATGACCAATAATGCCGTTTTCCTGGCAAATAGGCAAGACTGCTTCTTCTTTACTAATTATAGCTTTAGTCTTACTATTGTCTGCTCTGCTTCCAGATAAGATTTGTGAATCTCCTCAGTCATAAAATTATCCCTGCCTCCTGACAGCACCCAGTCCAGAGTAGACCCCCACTCCCTTCAGCGGTCCGCAAAACCACCTAACGTAAACCCAATCCTAGGGGTCCTTCTAATACCTTCTTGCTGAGATACCCCCTCCCCCAGGGTGGATTGTCCCTCGCTGCAGCTCCTTTGACCACAGGGGTGTCCTGGTGGCCTTTGACTGGAAGCTGTGGGCCCCGTGCTCCTCCACGGGCACTCAGTCACTCACAGCACTTCAGCCCATCTCCAGGGGGACAGCTCTCCAATCTCTGTTTCTCGCCTTGACCTCTTCATTGGATTATACTCAGGTTTTCAAATGCCTGTCAAATATTCCCAGATGCCATGTTGCTAGAAATCCAAATAAAGTTTGTCCCAAACTAAACTCATCATCTTTTCCCCCTTAACGTCTTCTCTGCTTCCTGCAGCTCCCATCTCACATAAATCTCTGGTCTCTCAGGCTCTAAGTAGGAAAGGAAACCTATAGAAGGGCTGAAAGTTGCTAGATAACATATCAGGAACACCAAAGCCCTTAACCAAGTGTGAAATTCTACTTGAGTATTGTCCAAAAAATTACTCTGACACTTGTTATATATGGTAAGAAAGTCTGTTCAAGAAGGGACCACTGCAATGGGGTTTTGCAGTAGGGGAGAGAGATTGGGCTCAACCCCAAATTAAAGACATGTGGAGATTTACTGGCAAGGAGCAGGGTGGGGGTCAGTGGATGGAACACGACATCAGAGCTGGGGGACTCTTGCTAGCACAACTCGACCGGATTCTTGCAGAAGGCAGGTGATAGTTGGTGATGAGGGTGATAAGATATCAAGGGTGGAGAATGAGGAATTTGACCAGATATTGATGGTGGGAGATTTTCACTAAACTGACCCACCAGGATTCTTGCTAAAACTGAACTAAGCTGCCGAGGGTCAGAGCCCAAGTTTGGGGCCTGGTCCAGAAGAGGCCTCAGAGGAGCCCAACCCAGGTTTGGTCAAGGAGACAGTCTTTGTCAGTATATATGGCTTTATTATTCTTAATTTCATTTTCTTCCAATTTCAAACAAAAACAACAGGACAGCCAATGTTTAAAGTTCAGGAATATGGCAGCACAAGATGATGGTGCTCTTCGTATGTGAAGACTTAATTTGGGGGGAAATATTGCCCAAAGCAGCTGTTTTCTTCCCATATGTTTCTATTTAAAACCCTGAGAAATCCTAGCTTTGTAAAATTCATACTGACCTGTCCTCACCATTTGAATGATCCTTCCATCAATGTAAATGGAGGGAAGATGCCACTTACTGAAATGTTAGTCGCAGGCGGCGAGAATGCTATGTTCTTCTCTCATGTGCACCTCTCTGCCCAGGTCTTCAGTTCAGCGTTGAAAAGATACTTTTCCTCTTGCTTTATCTTCAGCTAGGACATGGGTAATATCAGTATTTGACAATAGTCTTATAATCTGAACAGATAGTTTCTGAGACTGGATTTCCATCAGAATCACTGGAGGAGTCCTTTTTCTTTCATCTCATGTTTTTCTTTTAAGAAACATAGATTCTCAGGTCCCCACAATGTGCACCATCCCTGAGATTCTAATTCAGAAGATTTGGGACTTGAGAAGCGTGATCTGTAATGAAAAACACAAAACAAGAAACTCTCCCAGGTGATACTGATGACCAGCAAGGCTTAGAAATTACTTACTAAATAAAATGACTTATATTCTGGACATTGTCATTGGGGCAATACAATACAGTCTACCTTACTACCCTTTAAAACATGAAAATAAAATATTACTTTTTATATAAAAAGTTAAAGACTAGACAAAGCAAAATATTTAGAATGCTCTCTGTAAATGTTTAAAAATAAATAAAATCCAGTGTATGTTTTTTTCAATTTTTATCAAGGTGTTTCATTCATAATATTAAACAAAATTTCTTTTAAATACAATTTTTCTTAAAGTATCTCTTAGAAGCCCTTCCTAAATCTTGCTTCTGTTCCTAAGCTTCAGGGCAGCCCTTATGAACAGTTCTATTTTAAAAAACAAAGATGGGTGAGCTTTCTCTTGCCATTTCTGGTTTTCTGGCAGCTGGTTTACCATCTCTTCCAGATCCTGTGCACACCTCCAGTAACCAATTAAAAAGATAAAATTTACTTTCACCAGATGGTAAGGTTCCTGGGGGCAGAATTATGTCTGTCCTTTCATTACTGTGTCCCCACTGCATTTAACAGCATCTGACCCGGAGTGTGTGTTGACTCTTTGTTAAAGGGGTGAATGTACACATTTACAGTCAAGTAAGTGGACCTGACCTTCATGTGAACAGCACAGATCATGACGGTCTTTTCTAACCAGAATGAAGTCATTTGTCCTCTCAGAAGTAAGAAACGTACCTAACCCCTCATATAAAGGGAGTCTCTCTGACATCAAACTATGATTTGAAAAGTTTATGACAGTGCTATCTACACAAATATGAGATCATGTGATGTCAGTTAAGTATTGGATCACCGTTCACAAATGTATGTCTGGCTGCCTTGGAAAAGTTAGTGTATGTAAGAAACAGGCACTTCTGAAAAGCTAGATTCAAGACTCATATTTGTCACCAATTTAATTGCATGAAGTTTTACTCTACCTTTCAGCTTTACCGGCCTCAGTTTCTTCCTGTGCAAAATACTTCTAAGGAGTAGGTTAAATTAAAGTTAACATTCTTAGCGATTCAATGGTCTTTTCTTAGGAGAAAAGTTTAAACCACATGGCAGAAAGAAAAACAAATCCAGTCTTTTTTTTTTTTTTTGGTAAAATATAGAAAAAAATGAGGTGCCTGTAGTCATCTGTTGATTTTTATGTAAAATGTCTTTTTCTTTGTTACTTTTCTTATTCTCATCCCTGTATTTCTCTTTTTACTATTTCAATATCTTACACATGCTTCTATGAATTGCCTTTGTCCCACGATGCTGTGCTTATCAATCCTACGATTATCCTTTTCTTTCTAGATTTTAAGATTGGGGAGATCAGACACCAGGCTACTTTTATTTCTTTATCCACAGTAACTGATATAATATAGGAGCTCAATACAGCTTTGATGATGAGATAAATGAATGAAGAAATACAGGAATGAAGAAATGGATTGTCAATTAGAAAACAAAACAACAAAAGGAGCTTACCACTATCTCAGCCTTTGAAGCTTGGAAACATTTTATTATATTTTATATTTTTAAATTGTAGTAAAATACACATCACAAAATTTACCATCTTCACCATTTTTAAGGGTACATCTCAGTGGCATTAAGTACATTCACATTGTTGTGCGACCATCACCACTATCCATCTCCAGAACTTTTTCATCTTCCCCAAATGAAACTCTGTCCCCATTACATACTCCCCATCTCCCTGCCCCAAGCCCCTGGCAACCACTGGACCTTGGGTTGCTTCCACCTTTTGCCTGTTGTAAATAATGCTGCTTTGAAGATAGTTGTTCAAATATCTGTTCAAATCCCTGCCTTCGATTCTTTTGGTTAAACACCCAAAAGTGGAATTGCTGGATCATACAATAATTCTATGTTTGATTTTTTGAAGAACCTCCATACGGTTTTCTGTAGTGGCTGCACCGATTTACATTCCCACTAACAGTGTACAGCGTTCCAATTTCTCCACGTCCTCACTACACTTTTATTTGCTGGGTTTTGATAGTAAGCATCCTAATGAGTGTGAGGTGGTGTCTCACTGTGGTTTTGATTTTCATTTCCCTGACGGTTAGTGATGTTGAGCATCTCCGCATGTTCTCATTGGCCACCCGTAATACTTTATTTTTTTGATGAGGCGTTTATGATAGTCAGCCCCACAGATGGTTATTTGAACTTCTTAGTCAAACAACTTAGTCGCTGTATTACTGCCCTGAATGGTTTGTTACTCTCACACGATTACATGTTGACCAGTTGTCAGTCTGGTGCCTGGAGCTTTGCGTCTGTCATCTCATTTGATTCTCCCCCAAACTGGGAGTGGCACATGCTGGTGTCCCCATTTTATAGACGAGGGTGACACAGGCTAAGTGACTTCTCCAAGGCAGCATGACTAGTTCCCAGCCCTGCTGGAAATCAAGCTCTGAGCCTCCGACACCAACATAGTTTATTTGGGTAAACAGGTTGTGCTCACTGTGTTGATAAGCCTCACAGGCACTCACCACCGTGAAAAAGCAAACCCCCCAACCACGTAACTGCTCGTTCCTACTTAGATCATCCCAAATAGAAGAGACCCCCCGATGATGCCATGTGTGTCACAGGGAAGCCCTTTCGTGTCAGGGCATCCTAACCCTGACTGGTACCTGGGCACTTCACTTATGCTGACACCCAGCCTAAAAAAGGTCTTTACATCTTAATTCAGATGGTCCTTCAGCTTGATTAATGCTGTTAAGTAAAATGCTGTTATGCATAAAGGAAAAAAATAAATAGAAGGACCTAGCTAAGCGCTTTTTTATTAGCCTTAGGGCAAGTTCATTAACTATGCTCTAACTGTTTTGTGTAATTTATGCATTATATGCATGTACGCTTAGTACCGGATAAAATAGATCATTGACTCAATTAATGATAGCAGTGCCACCTCCCCTGCTGGGTTTAGGAATCTATCAGAGTTTCTGATAAATCTAGTCTTCAGTAGCTTATGCATGGGAGCGACCTTCCATCAAGAAACGTATATTTGGGCTTGGAAAGTGTCGAAGTGCCCTTTTATAAGCAGAAAATGATTGAATCAGGATCATTAGCAGCTCTGAGTAATCCTATTATTCAGTCTTCCCCTCCCGCCCTTCCTGCCACCTTAGAACTGTATTTGAGACCAATTTCCTCAGCGTCTTCCTTTTCTGCTGGTTTAGCAGTCTCATTGTATTTCTTCTGGGTCAAAAAGCATTTTAAAAAAATTTTTTTATTGAAGTATAGTTGATATACAATATTGTGTTTCAGGTGTACAGCAAAGTGATTCGGTTATACATACACATATATGAAGAGCATTTTTTAAAAAGAATCTTCAAACACTTTCCAGAGGGTTCTGTCACACGAGGTTTCTCCTAACAGTTGTTAGTTAGCGCTCAGATCTCTGGATCTGTGAAGTGAGTCTCTCCCTGATCTTTTCTTTAATTACGCTGGATTAGTTCTATTTAGAAAGCAGCCCATTTCTTTGGGGGTGCTGTACTCAGTATACAAATCTCTGAGGGTGCCTTCCTCCACGAAGGGCCTTGCCTACGGGGGGTGGAGCTGGTCAGCCTCAGGCCTGGAGAAGGAGCCGACCCTGGGGTCATCCACACTTGGTGCCTGAGGGTGTCCACACTTCATCCTGGGCGCATCCTCTTAAGGGAACCGAAAATATGAGCTACATGCGAGCAGGGGCCTGGGCCTCCTGTTGCAGCTCCCGACCACCCAGCGGAGAACTGCGGGGAGTAAAGAAATCTGATGAAAGAGACTGCACTCTGGGGACCCCAAGGGTGCTGAAGGCAGCACAGAAACACCCAGTTTCTCAGAAAAATAGTTGATGCTTGAAGAGCAAAGGAGACTAGAGGAAGGTGTCAGGTGGACTAAACGTTCTAATTTCATACATTTGCAGCCTTGCGTGGCTTCCTGAAAATGAGCTCAGTGTACAGGAGGGTCTAGTGAGATGCCAGTAGTTTTGTAAATCAAAGTGGGTGAGTGTGTTGGGAATGGCAGAGATTGCTCAGGTCAAGCACCTGTGTGAAACGGCAGGCGTTAAACAGGCCTCTTCAGCGAAGGGTCGCCGCATCCCAGAGGGTCTGGCCACACGTGAACCATGGCCAGTCCAGATGGAGGTGTGCCTGGTGCAAAGATGGACACCAGATTTCTTTATATGAAAAAAGGAAAGTAAATTAATATTTTTATATTGATTACATGTTAAGGTGATAAGATTTGGGGTTAAATATATTATTAAAAGTCATTTAACCCGTTCGCCTTTTTTTTACTTTTTTCAATGTGATTACAAGAAAATCCTAAATGGCATTTGTGAATCCCATTGCGTTTCTACCAGGCAGCATCTCTGACGTGCTAACTGCCTCACGTGTCCCTAGAAGATGGGGCACCCAGCACTTCCCTCCACAACTTCACCTCTAAACTCCATTTGGTAGAACTTTTATAAATCTTCCTTGAAACACCAGTTTTCCACAGTAAACAGTTTCAGAAACCAGTCAAGTAATATTTTCATCTTTGGCTCAGTCTCATTCAGACTCAACTAGCTGTCACACTGCATCTTCTGACAAATCCACAAGGATCCTGTGTTTGTTACCTGAGGGCGAAGCTGCGACCAGTGAGGCAGGCCCTGCTGGTGATGCACTTTACAACACTCAGTTAATCAACCTTACGATCTACTAAACCAGCGGTCCGCAAACGTTTTGGCACCAGGGACCAGTTTCATGGAAGGCAATTTTTCCACGGATGGGGTGAGAGGGTGGGTCCAGGCGGTAATGCAAGCAGTGGGGAGCGGCAGATGAAGCTTCACTCACTCGCTCACCCGCCACTCACCTCCTGCTTTGCAGCCCAGTTCCAAACAGGGTCTGTGGCCCCGGGGGTTGGGGACACCTGTACTAAACAATCCATAGTTTCTAAGTAATAAATCATCGATACCCACACTTAAAACAACCAGAACAAACTTACCCAATTAACTAAAACATAACTAAACCCATCAGTCTAGTCTTTAAAATGATCATTTAATGATTTTAAAACACAGGAAAAGAATGTGTGAAATAGCAGATGAATTCCAGGAGTCATTATTAGAAACCCATAGTTCCATTGGTCTCACAAGTCCTAATACTTACGTTAACCTTGAGGTAAGGGTTGCATTTGTACAGATGCTGGGGGGACTTGGAGAGTGTATCTGGAAAAAGACGGGGGATGAGGCTGTGTCTCGGGGAGGCTGCCCCGGAAGACTGGGGACAGTCACAGCACGCTGCCAGGTAGTGTGGTACCACAGCTTACATTCGCAGAGCTTCAGCAAAAAGAGGAAAACTGATGTATTAATTTCTTTAGGAGACATAAATATTTTGCACCATAAAATATATAAGAAAAAATTTCTGTGAGATTTGCAGCAAGAAAAAAAAGCTCAGAACATTTATAGGAACAGACATTGACAAACAATAGTGATGAATATATGGATTACATTACCTTTCTTTTTAAAAAAACATGGCTTTCAGCCTAAAAGTAAAAAAGCCATTGGCACAAAAGACCTTGGATTTTCCTGAGCCTAAAATATTTGGAAAGCACTTGAAGGAATTTTCCTGAACCTTCTGCTACACTCAGTAATCCCTACCTAAGCTACTCTTGAGTAAACTATTTTGAGAATGACTCATCCTGTACATACACTTGCCTCCTTTCAAAACACCAGCCCTCTGTTTGTATCATCTTTAATTTCTTTCATCAGTGTCTTATAGTTTTCTGCATACAGGTCTTTTGTCTCCTTAGGTAGGTTTATTCCTAGGTGTTTTATTCTTTTTGTTGCAGTGGTAAATGGGAGTGTTACCTTATTTTCTCTTTCAGATTTTTCATCATTAGTGTATAGGAATGCAAGAGATTTCTGTTCATTAATTTTGTATCCTGCTACTTTACCAAATTCATTGATTAGCTCTAGTAGTTTTCTGGTAGCATCTTTAGGATTCTCTGTGTATGGTATCATGTTATCTGCAAACAATGACAGCTTTACTTCTTCTTTTTCCAATTTGGATTCCTTTTATTTCTGTTCTTGGATCGGAAGAATCAACATTGTGAAAATGACTATACTACCCAAAGCAATCTACAGATTCAATGCAATTCCTATAAAACTACCAATGGCATTTTTCACAGAACTAGAACAAAAATTGCACAATTTGTATGGAAACACAAAAGACCCTGAATAGCCAAAGCAATCTTGAGAAAGAAAAACGGAGCTGGAAGAATCAGGCTCCCAGACTTCAGACTATACTACAAAGCTACAGTAATCAAGACGGTATGGTACTGGCACAAAAACAGAAATATAGATCAATGGAACAGGATAGAAAGCCCAGAGATAAACCCACATACATATGGTCACCTTATTTTTGATAAAGGAGGCAAGAATATACAATGGAGGAAAGACAGCCTCTTCAATAAGTGGTGCTGGGAAAACTGGACAGCTCCATGTAAAAGAATGAAATTAGAACACTCCCTAACACCATACACAAAAATAAGCTCAAAATGGATTAAAGACCTAAATGTAAGGCCAGACACTATCAAACTCTTAGAGGAAAACATAGGCAGAACACTCTATGCCATAAATCACAGCAAGATCCTATTTGACCCACCTCCTAGAGAAATGGAAATGAAAACAAAAATAAACAAATGGGACCTAATGAAACTTAAAAGCTTTTGCACAGCAAAGAAAACCATAAACAAGATGAAAAGACAATCCTCAGAATGGGAGACAATATTTGCAAATGAAGCAACTGACAAAGGATTAATCTCCAAAATTTACAAGCAGCTTATGCAGCTCAATATCAAAAAAAAAAAACCCAAACCAAAAATGGGCAGAAGATCTAAATAGACATTTCTCCAAAGAAGATACACAGATTGCCAACCAGCACATGAAAGGATGCTCAACATCACTAATCATTACAGAAATGCAAATCAAAACTATAATGCGGTATCACCTCACATGGGTCAGAATGGCCATCATCAAAAAATCTACAAACAATAAATGCTGGAGAGGGTGTGGAGAAAAGGGAACCCTCTTGCACTGTTGGTTGGAATGTAAATTGATACAGCCACTATGGAGAACAGTATGGAGGTTCCTTAAAAAACTAAAAATAGAACTACCATAAGACCCAGCAATCCCACTATGGGCATATACCCTGAGAAAACCATAATTCAAAAAGAGTCATGTGGGCTTCCCTGGTGGCGCAGTGGTTAAGAATCCGCCTGCCAATGCAGGGGACACGGGTTCGAGCCCTGGTCCGGGAAGATCCCACATGCCGCAGAGCAACTAAGCTCGTGCGCCACAGCTACTGAGCCTGCACTCTAGAGCCCGTGAGCCACAACTACTGAGCCCAAGTGCCACAACTACTGAAGCCCATGCGCCTAGAGCCCGTGCTCCACAGCAAGAGAAGCCACCGCAATGAGAAGCCTGCGCACCGCAATGAAGAGTAGCCCCCGCTCGCCGCAACTAGAGAAAGCCCGCACACAGCAACGAAGACCCAACACAGCCAAAAATAAATAAATAAAATAAATAAAATTAAAAAAAAAAAAAAAAAAAAGAGTCATGTACCACAATGTTCATTGCAGCTCTACTTACAATAGCCAGGACATGGAAGCAACCTCAGTGTCCATCGACAGATGAATGGATAAAAACGATGTGGCAGTATATACAATGGAATATTACTCAGCCATAAAAAGAAATGAAATTGAGTTATTTGTAGTGAGGTGGATGGACCTAGAGTCTGTCCTACAGAGTGAAGTAAGTCAGAAAGAGAAAAACAAATACCGTATGCTAACACATATATATGGAGTCTAAAAAAAAATGGTTCTGAAGAACCTAGGGGCAGGACAGGAATAAAGACACAGACGTAGAGAATGGACTTGAGGACATGGGAAGGGGGAAGGGTAAGCTGGGACAAGGTGAGAGAGTGGCAAGGACATATATACACTACCAAATGTGAAATATAGCTAGTGGGAAACAGCCACATAGCACAGGGAGATCAGCTCGGTGCTTTGTGACCACCTAGAAGGGTGGGATAGGAAGGGTGGGAGGGAGATGCAAGAGGGAGGAGATATGGGGATATATGTATATGTATAGCTGATTCGCTTTGTTATAAAGCAGAAACTAACACACCATTGTAAAGCAATTATACTCCAATAAAGATGTTAAAAAAAAAAAACCAGCCCTTTTCACCAAGCCACCTGCAGCCATGAGAACGGAAGATCTAATCTGCCCCTTGAACTCATTCAGGATCATGAAGTCCCATCCCAGCAGAGGCCAGGAATGGTGCTGAGTTGGCTGGGTTGGGTGGCTCCTGGGTCAGCTTCTATCCATCTTTGCAAAGGCCCTTATCAGCCACTGAGATGAAAGAGCTGGGCTTCGAGGCCAGACAGCTGGATGCGAAGCTGGCACCTTCTCTTACTTGCCATGAGATCCCCACCAAATTCGCAGGGCTCAAAGCAAAGTGAAAACGTGGGTTCCTTTGTTCAGAAAGCGTTAAGAGTCTCCAGACAGCGAGGGCAGAGCACTGCACCAAGCCTGGACTATCTCTGAGGTTCCTGTGTCCTTCAGCACAGGGATTTTTCCACCTCAGCTCCATGTCTTCACCCACGTAATTCCCCATGATCTGTCTGCATTACTGGGCTGTGGGAATTAGGACAGTGAAGACAGCTCTCATTTACTAAGCTCGAACACGCCACAGTTTCTATGCTGAGCTTTCTACCTGCACTGTGTTTAATCTCTACTCGATGCCCCCCCAACATGTCTCATGTCAGATGCAGAAATTATCTGTGGTCCCTGAGCGATGGGCTCACCATCAGCAGCTCACTGGTCTTCAGTGACAGCAGGACCGGAACCCAGTTCTTTCTGTATCCAGCTCTGCTTTTCATCACCTGCCCTGCCCTCGAGAAAAGCTGATTCACAAGCAAAATCCTATCCTCAATTCCTTGCGCTAATGCTTTTTTTTGTTTTTTAATACATTGATTCACCTTGGAAAAATTTTTGTAAATGAGCAAATAAAGACTGATACCGTGACCCTCTGAAAGCAAGGGTGCAGATGCAGGCGACTACATCTGCAGGGAGGGGAGGTGGAAGCAGGAGAGCATAGGTCTCATGAGCCCAGTTCCTAGAATTTGGTCCGAGGAGTCCGGGGCCGTCCTTCCAGCTGAGAGATCCCCCGTTCCTCCTTCTCCTGCCCTTGTTAAAAACAGGAAGCTTTGTTACATCTATAACGCCTTTCATTTTCTAAGCTGGATTGATTCCTGATAAGCATTCCTTTTAATTATTCTTTAATGTTTATTGCCTTTTCTTATCAAAAAATGGTGGCACGTTTAAGAATTCTGTCTTTTTTTCTTTTTCTGAAGGAAATCATTGGTCCTTCTCTCCACCCGCTTCCTGCATTTCTGCCGTTTGTGAAGTAGAGTTTCTGGGAGTGGGAGGGGACCTGACTCCCCAGGACAGTTATACTGGAGGTGAATCTGGAATCTGGCTGGGCTTCCAAAACCACTCATCTACAAAGAGGTTTTATAGCCTTGTAAACAGCTGTGGCAGCAAAAATCTCCCTGTTCAAATGACCAAATAAAGTAAGATAGGACTAATTTGATATTTTTCAAGTGGGCTTTTAGAAAGTAAAAAATCATTAACCCTAATAAGGTTTATTTAAGTTGCCTATTTAACTGGCTAATTTATTTATAACATATTATTTGTATAGGAATGGCATTTCCACTATACACCTCTGTGTGCAAATAACCAATTTCAGTAAACTGGGTCCATGTCTGATGAGAGCGTATGTCTGTCCTTCATCCAGAGAGCAATTCCCTGTCCTCCTCCTTTCTTATGTCATTAACCTGTGCAATAAGGTCCTGTTCTTAACCACATTTCCACACACTACAGCCCAACCAGAGCCTGACTCAGTGCCTGAGTCGCAATGCATTGACTCCAGTAATAGGACTGCAAGTCTGATGCACAGACTTTCTCATTGAGCTTTTCTTTTTTTTTTTTTTTTTTTTTTTTGGCCACACCGCACGGCTTGCGGGATCTCAGTTCCCTGACCAGGGATCAAACCCCGGCCACGGCAGTGACAGCACCAAATCCTAACCAATAGGCCACCAGGGAACTCCCTCATTGAGACTGACGGGTGCAGTGTCTGCTTTTCCCTTGCAGACCAAAGTAAGGGTTTTTGTCTTTCATTTTTATCTCTGAGACTGTCAGCTAATAATGTAGTTGTTCCAGGTATGGGTATGACCTGAAACTATAAGTGAGTCACTGAATACTTCAGAAAAAGGAAGGCAAAAATGTCCGGGACAGACTGGCCTCATCCTCATCCCTCATGAATTATCCGTCACAGCAGTCGCTACCGAACAGACACTCTCCAGCTCCCCGTAGTTCCACACAAGCTCTCTTCCACCCTCACCTGTAAAATTTTAATCCAGATGTTTCTTGTGTCTTAAACATAATCATAGCTGTGGGAATTCCTTGCCAAAATCTTGTGATAGTCTTTCCTACTACATTTTAACTCAGCGTCCTCTTATTTTATGCTCAGATACGTGGAGAGGATTTGTTCACTGTCTCTTGCCCATGAATTTTTTTTTTTTTTTTTTTTTTTGGCTGCGTTGGGTCTTTGTTGCCGCGTGTGGGCTTTTCTCTGGTTGTGGTGAGCGGGGGCTACTCTTCCTTGTGGTGTGTGGGCATCTCATTGCAGTGGCTTCTCTTGTTGCGGAGCATGGGCTCCAGGCACATGGGCCTCAGTAGTTGTGGCACACGGGCTCAGTAGTTGTGGTTTGCAGGCTCTAGAACGCAGGCTCAGTAGTTGTGGCGCACAGGCTCAGTTGCTCCGTGGCATGTGGGATCTTCCCGGACCAGGGCTCGAACCCGTGTCCCCTGCATTGGCAGGCGGATTCTTAACTGCTGTGCCACCAGGGAAGCCCCCTTGCCCATGATTTTGATCTTCAGCTGTGATTAAGTCTCCTAGTGTTCACATACAACGTTATTTTATGACAAAGAAAAATATTCACAAAATGTGGTTAAATGAAAAAAAAATAACCTCATATTTCTGGGGGAAAGCCAGCAAAAAGGGGGAAACAAGGCAGTTAAATAATTAAATATATGGAGAAAGTATAGTGGGAGGATGACACATGCCAACATTAATCGTCACTGCTCCAGGTACCAGAAGTAAGAGGGTAATCTGTTAGGTTTTTTGCCATATTTTGAAAGCTCTGGACATATTTTGGAGTTATAGCATTAATACTGTAATCATTAAAATACTACAATAAATTGAATAAAGAGATTGATTAAAGTCAGACCAAGGGAGCATTCTGAACCTGAGTTCAGACCCGGGTGGGCTGATTCTGAATTGGTAGGTCTTTCCACGCCACACTTCTCTGTGTGGGCCATGTGCTCACGGGTTGTTGGGGGAGGAAAGGAGGGTGCAGTTCACTTCTCTCCATTTCCAAATGCCCTACTGGGATCAGAATTACTGCCTAAATGACCAAATAGCTTGACGTGTGTTAATATCAAAAGATCTAATTTTAGCTAACAGGATTGTATTCAGCAATCAGTAGGGCTGGGGTTAAGGTTTGAAGAGGGAGAGGATGCGTAATTATGGCCATACCTTTGCTAAGACCGGCTTGCCTTATTCTAATTATAAATGTTTTTAACAAATTGCCAATGTGAACACTAGTTTAGGTCAAGTCTTGGCCATTGAATTCAAGAATTCCCAACATAATACCAGCTACATGCTAGACAGACTGTTTGATTCACATTAATTCAGTGTCTGAATCTCAAATGATTTTCCATCAAAGGGATACTCCTAAATTCAGCCTCTCACCCATCCCTTAACAATTCCCTCCAGAGAGAGAGACAGAGAGACAGAGAGAAGGAAGTGAGGAAGGAAAAACCCGTTTTGTAGCATTTGTCCACTCACCATCCATGGCCAATTTCAAGCCACCACGGTGACATCACTGACCTCAGAGCTGGCAAGGAACGTGCACCGTGGGCCCGCCTGAGTTGGTGTGAACCAGCTCCAGCACATCACTGGATATGACTCCAGCGCTGTTGCTGAGGATCTCCTGAATCTCAACCTCTCTGTAAAAACAGAGGAGCTACATGTAATCAAAAATTGTATTACAAATCAAAGAAGATCTAAGTAAGAGGAAAACCATGCTGTATTCAAGGATTGGAAAATCCAACCTAGTAAAGATACCATTTGGCCCCAAATTGATCTCTGCAATTCCTATCAAAATCACGCACGTTGTTGTGTAAATATAGACAAGTTTACTCTAAAACTGATACGGAAAGAAAAAGAACCTAGAACAGCTAAAACAATTTTGAAAAAAGAGAATAAAGTGAAAGTATGCACATTACTTGACTTTAGGACTTGTTAAAAAACTACAGTAACCAAGACAGCATGATGTTGGCAGAGGGATGGACACATAGACCAATGAAATGGAGTAGAGATCCCAGAAATAGGCCCACACAAACACACCAAACAGATTTTTGTTAAAGGAGCAAAAGCAATTTAATGGAGGAAAAGTAGTTTTTCAAAGAATGCTGCTGGACATTTGGGTTGGTTTCACCTCTTGGCAATTGTGAATAATGCTGCTATGAACATGGGTCTGCACGTATCCCTTCCAGACCCTGCTTTCAATTTTTTTAGATAAGCAAAATATGGTATATACTCACAATGGAATATTATTCAGCCTTAAAAGGGAAAGAAATTCTGACACAGGCTATAACATGGATAAACCTTGAGGACATTATGCTCAGTGAAATAATCCAGTCACAAAAGGACAAATATTGTGTGATTCCACTTACATGAGGTACCCAGAGTAGTAAAATTCTTAGAGACAGAAAATGGAATAGTGGCTGCCAGGAGCCGGGAGGTGGAGGAAATGGGGAATCCTTTTTAATGGGCACAAAGTCTCAGTTTGGGAAGATGAAAAAATTCTGGAGCTGGATGGTGGTAATGGCTGCACATCAATGCGAATGTACTTAATGCCACTGAACTGTTCACTTTAAAATGGTTAAGATGGTATATTTTATGTTACGTGGTGGAACTATAACATATAGAGAGAGAAAAAATAAAAAACAAAACCTTGACCTAAACCTCACGCTGTGTAAAAATTTAGCACAAAATGAGTCATAGATTTAAATGTAAATATAAAACTGTAAGACTTTAGGGAGAAAAAATAGAAGACAATCATCTCGGGATCTAGGGCTGGGCAGAGAGTTCTGAGACCTACAACAGCATGAGCCATAAAGAGAAAAAATTAATAAAGTGGATTTCATCAAAATTCAAAACTTTTATGTTGTGAAAATCCCGGTTTATGAGGATGAAAAGACAAACCACAGGCTGGGAGATACTATTTACAAACCACATGTCTGAGAAAGGACTTGTATCTGGAAGATGGGAAGAACTCTCAAGTCTCAACAGTGAAAAAAACAAATAACCCATTTGGAAAGTGAGCAAAGACGTGAACAGACATTCACTGAAGAGGAGGCATGGGTGGCAAATAAGCAATGTAGGACACTTACATTGAAATAGTCATAGCACCAAAGGCTGGCTGGCAAGGATGCAGAGGAACTGAACTCCCATTCATCCCATTCATCGCAGGTGGGGATGAATGCGGTGTGGCTGCGCTGGAAAACAGCTCGGCTGTTCCCTGTAACACTAGCGTGCACTCTCCCTAAAACCCAGCAATTGTGCTCTTGGGCATTCATCACAGAGAAATCAAAACTGACGTGCACAGAAATGCTGTACGTGAATGCTCATGATGGCTTTCTCTGTAAGAGTCAAAAAACTGGAAACAACCCAAGTTTCCTTCAGTGGGTGAAAGGTTACCCACTGGAGTTCATCTGTAGAATGGGACCCAATGCACCAATAAAAAGGAACAAACCCATGGTACACGCAGCAGCCTGGATGGACCCCAGGGGCATCCTGCTTGGTGGAAAATGTCAACCTGTAAAGGCGCTATTCCTGAAAGATTCCATTTTTGAAACCTTTTGGAAATGGCCCTAGAGATGAAGAGCAGGTCAGTGGTTGCCAGGGGACAGCGATGGCGCAGATATAAAGGGGCAGCTGGAGGGGCTTCTCTGTGATTGTGATTGTGGTGTTGGTTACAGAGACTATTCACGGGAGAAGACGGCCTGGGACACACACACACACACACACACACACACGGCAACTGTGTGAAGTGAGGGATGTGCTGATTATCCTGACTGTGGTCACCACGTCACAATATATACTTACATCAAAATATCACGTTTTACACCTTAAATTCATACAACTTGTATGGGTCAATGAGACCTCAATAAAGCTGTAAAAATAAAACCAAAAAAAAAAACCTAAGAAAACATAACTTAAATGTGTTATTTACAAAACACATCCAGGTAAGCTTTATTTTTAGGAGAGGTGGGGCTGATGCCCTGAAATCCGCAGCAGCACAACCCGAAGCCCCGGGACACATCCCACAGCACAATTCCTTGGCGTCAGATACTATTTACTAACGTATCTAAAGTGACCCTCTTGAAAAAAATATTTTGGTCATTTATTCGGATTTTCCACTTTTTGCTGTACTCAAAGGCTTCTACAACAACAACCCAAGACTCTCTCGGGTGTGTCCTTTTCTACTTCGGATGCTCCACCTGGGGCGGCTGTGGCAGAGGATGGGGTGGAGGGGAGGGGATGAAGGTTCCACAGGACAGCCGAGCGTGGGCTGGGGGCAGGGTCTCCAGGACCCTGAGATTAAGCTGGGACCCGACAGCAGGAGAGGAGCCCCTCCAGAGAACAGCAGAGGGGGGTGCCCCTTCCCTTCTGCTGGGGGCGGTTCCTTCCAGCCCCTTCCTCTGCTCTGCTCCTCCAGGGGGCATCCACTTGGCCTGGGGCCCCCCAGCTCCACATTATCAGCTGTCACTCTCCCCTCCCTCTGCCCCTGGCAGTATCCCGCCATTGTGCTGGCAGCCACAGGCCACTAAATCGGATGAATAAATAACCTTCTGATTCAGAAATGTGACACACTTGGCAAGGGGCAAATAGTGCATGTTTCACTAAGTGTGAAAATATTGTCAGGGCTACTACAGAGTGGAGACAAGTTGCAGAAATGGCATACAAATGTCACCTAGAGAGCTTCCTGGGAAATGCATTCTGAAAACCAACTATTAGGTCTGCATGTGGCTCTTAAAAATGTATTATTATTGATATTACTATTAAACTCATCTGAGAAGTAACCGGAGAAATGTCCCCACGTCAGTTACTCTGCAAAGAGAGACCCAGGGATAGAAGCAGGAATGAAATCTCTGTCTCAAGGAGGGGGATTCCCTTTAATTTTGGAAGAAAAGGGGATACAGGAGAAATGTCTTGGATCTAAATTTTTGTCTTCCAAACTGGTTTTCAGGAGATAAGTGTCTACGATCCTTCAGTGGATAATAAAGCAGATTGTCTCTGATCTGCAGGGAGCCGCACCACCAGCTCACACAGACCCTGCATGAAACACAGCCCTGCACAACACACGAGGGTATAATTACCGTCTGTGCAAGTCCATCCTTGGAAATTCAGTTGACGCCGAGCAGAGAGCACCACCAGACAGCCATATGGCGTTCCCTCTCCCACGGTGATATTTTTATTCAGAAATTACCGTGCAGGCCCTGATTTTTGGCTGCCGGATTCCTAAATCTGCCTTGTGAGGCCTCCTTGCCGTGCTGTATCTCAAGAGCTGCCTTTGGATACAGGGGAAAATGATTCATAATTGAACCAAAGAGATTCTTTTAATGAACTTGCCCCAGGGGATATCAAGCTCTTTTTATGAACAAGTTTAATGAATCATAATGAATTTCATCATACGAAACAATGTGGGTCCACCATAAAGAAGACAGGAAGTGAAGTGGTCTGCGCTCGAATGGGAAGAAGCACAGGAAATTATTTGGAACCCACGGGCACAGAATGAAAAGAGAGAGTGTCGTATATGGAGCTTAAATACTGGGAAGGGGGTATATAAATACAACACACATTACCTCTAAAGTAATTTCAGCAAAAAAAAAAATCCTATGTACAAATTATTTATGGCACTCTTCTATAAGGGCTCTTATAGCTTGTTTTCAAACTTTGTTTTTAAGAGAAAAGGATTCCTTCCCTTTAAGACTCTGTTCAGATGTCTACTCTGTGGTGTAATATTTTCCAGACCCCCCTTCCTGAGTCTTCAAATACCTGGGCTCTCCCAGCCCTGAGGCCTTGGCTCTGCAGGCGCAGTGTGATGGCACTGCCTCTGCCCTCAGACTAGATCAGCAACTCCTAAGGTCAGGGAAACATGAAGCGCTACCCTCCCCTCGAGGAACTTAAACCCAGCGGGAGGCCGACAAGTGAGCAATTACATAATACATTTTTGTAGGTTGCAGTGATGGAAGGAGCGTGGGGAAAGCATTTTGCCACCTTGTCAAACAGAACAGGCATTATGGAAACTATATTGATGTGAAACAGGATGGGGGTGCCTGCCCACCAGAAACACTCTGGATCCTTCTCTGTCCTGCTCTGTGCCCCAGGAAGCTTGGCCTGGGGCCTGCCATAACGGCCTCCCTGGCTCTGGGGGAGCCCCCAGTGAGAGACGGCGGAGGGAGATCTGGGGTTGGGGGTCGAGAGCGTGGGGTTCCTCACGCCCCTGCCTCTGCAGTGTTGGCCTCGGGTGCCTCCCACCCCTTGCTGGTACCTTGTCCTTTCCACACCTCAGCATGCAGCCCCTCTGTTAAACATCCCTTAGTTACGCAGCTCTGGTGGCTCCCCGTTTCCACAGGATGGGTAAGAATGAGCAGATGAGAGGCGGCGCCGGGCAGTGGGCACAGCTCACTGTGGAGAGTGCTCGGCTTCTGGTGAGGTGTCAAGCAATTCCATTGCCTGGGACACAGAGCAGATGAGGCCCAGGAAAACCAGGGAGCCAGCAAGATACATGTGGGGATCCTGGGTGCCCTGCTGAGGAGCCGGGAGCTTACCTTAAAGCCTAGAGGCGGATTACAGGGTGGACCAGCGAGCAGTTGCTCCAGGAACAATCTTTGGAATAAGCTGGAGAGACGCTGTGCACTAACCCTGGTTTCCTCTGTTTTACTGCCTTACGCGACTGGGAAGCGACCTTGATGGCAAAATGGTTTAGCGAAATGTCATCAACCCCCGCTCAGCCAGCGCAAACCAAGACTTCGGAGGCATCTTTGTGATGCCTTGTTCTGGATTTTCAGTACAACTGCAGGACATGCCAAAAATACAAATAAAATGTAAAAACAGGACACTAAAGTAAGGTAACAAAAGCTTTGTTTAAAATAGGGACAGTTCTATATAAGATGATTAGTTCGTTAATATTTAGAGCATCTAGTAAATCCCTTATTGTATACAGAACAGGCAATAATCTTTGTTAAGATCTTTGTTAACAGGGTTTCTTTCTCCCTCATTAAATGTTGAACAAGTTTTAAAGAAAGTGGATTTGAGGGTTGCCAGGTTACAGGCTTAAATGCGGCGCTTGTATGTCTCATGCCGGTCCTGCTAAAAGATAAAGGGAACTCATCAGAATGTTCTAAGAAATGGGTTGACCAGATTCATTTCCATTTTAGGAGGACTGTGTGGCTCCTTGAGGAGAACGGTTTGAATTTGGACCGGCTGATGAGGACCTGGGACTGGGGCAGTTAGGAGGCTTTGGTCTTCATCCTCATGGTGAACAAACGCAGGTGGAAGCAATGGAGATGGTGACAAAGACTGTGGAGGGAAGGGTCGTGAGGGCTCCAGGACGGCCCCAAGTCCCAGTCTGAGCACCTGGGGGAATGTCAGTGCCAATTCCAAGGGTGTGTCAGGGCCCCTGACGCCAAACATCTGGCAATTTGGAAACTCAAACATATGGGCAAAAAACAGGAAGGCGAAATATCTTTATTTAGATATCCCAACTACAAACATTTTGGTCCCTTGGACGTGTTATTTCTGTCTGGACATTTAAGAAGTGTGTGGCTATTTTTAGGTTGTATCTGCTTTCCCGTGGTTTCGTACCTAGAAGAGATGAAAGCTGCTGGCATTCGGGTCACATACCTTCCCTGGAAAAGAAAGAAAATGCAGTTGAGTTTAGGACTCCTTGAATAATGGGATTAAAGATGGGAAGCTGAGTTGACCCGCAGTGAAATAAAGAACGATGGCACAAAGATGAAAACAGGAATTGTCTGGTGGAGGTGTTAGGACCGCAGGCAGGGCAGGTGGGCTGGGCCGGTGCCCAGGAGGGGGGTGGGCTTTGAGCACAGCATTTGCAGCTGCAGAACCGAAGGCGAAGTCTGGGGTGCTGCTCTTGCTGTCTGGGATCCAGAGGCCTCCATGGGACTCCAGGCGGAGGGTATGTGGTTCTTCCTACCAGCAGCGTGCAAGAATTTGTCTCTGAGATTTTTATATACAATATGCAGCTTGCGGGGGTGGGGTGAGAAGCAAGAGGGCCTGGGTTATTGCTTTTAAATTATGTTGTTTTCTTGGGAAGAGAGACTACTTTTTAAAAAAAATTTTTGGTGGTAAAGAAACTTATAATGTAAAATCTGCCGTCTTAACCATTCTAAGTGAATAGTGTGGCAGTGTTACCTAAATGCACATGTTGTACAAAAGATCTCCAGAGCCTTTACATCTTGAAAAACTGAAACTCTGAGCCCATTAAACAACTCCCCATCCTCCTCCCCCTCCCCCGACGCCCAGAAACCACCACACTGCTTTCTGTGCCCATGAACTTGACTATTTTAGGTACCCCACATGAGTGGAATCATACAGCATTTGTCTTTTTGTATCTCGCTTATTTCACTTAGTATTATGTCCTCAAGGTTCATCCATGCTGTAGCCTGTGTCAGAATTTCTTTCCTTTTTTTAATTGAAGTATAATTGATGTACAATATTATATAAGTGACAGGTGTACAATATAGTGATTCACAATTTTTAAAGGTTATACTCCATTTATAGTTATTATAAAACACTGGCTATATTCCCTGTGCTGTACAATATATCCTTGTAGCTTATTTATTTTATACATAGTAGTTGTGTCTCTTAATCCCCTACCCCTATTTTGCCCCTCCCCCTTCCTTCTCCCCACCAGTAACCACTAGTTCATTCTCTATATCTAGAATTTCTTTCCTTTTTAAGGCTGAATAATATTCCATTGTATGGATGAGTACATTTCCTCATAATGTTAGCATCTACATAACCATGGTCCATTTATCAAAGCTAAGAAATTAACATGCATACATTTCCCTAAACTGCAGACTCTGGGATTTCATCATTTTCCCACTCATGTCCTTTTGACGTTCACATGTCCCCTTCCATCTGTGACAAATTCTCTTCAGAATTCCCTTGTGTTTGATGACCTTGACAGTGTTGAGGGTACTGTTCAGGGGACTTGTAGGACATCCCTCAGTCTGGGTTTGTCTGACTTGGCTCGGGTGCGGGTGGTGAAGTCGTCCTTCCCCTTCCATGCCCTCCTCTCTAGAGTCACGGCGTGCAGTTCACGCTCGCAGGAAAGTGTCAGAAATTCACACTGACCTAGTGTCCGGAGTTTGGGGACACGTGTTCGATCCCCACCGTGTTTAATAAACGTCTGAAGGAGACCCTTGAGGCTGTGCACGTACCGTGTTTCTCCTTAAAGTTTTGCCCCTTGATTCTAGCATTCTTCAACTCATCTCCCTCGTGCAGTGATGACTGTGGTGTCTAATGGTGGTTTTCTATTTCCTTTGTTCCTCCCACATTTGCTCTTTGGAATTCTTCTGTAAGGAAAGCATCTCTTTTCACTATTTTTTATGCAGTCATTAATTTACATATTTTTAAAATGTATTTTAACTTTTTCATGTAAATGAAAACATACACATACTTGAGTTACAAATTAGAATATGTTACACACCAAAGCTTACACATTGGAGAATATGTAATGGATTTACGCTGTCATACTGCCATGTTAACCTCATTTTGTTTGAAGCACAGGCTAAAGTCAGTCTTTTCTTCCTGTTTCTATTTCAATTTTTGAACTCCTGAAATAGGACATTGGTTAGGAAGTTTATAGTTTTTCTCCTGGGTATGTGTATATCTGTGTGCATGTGTGTAAATTTAAGATAAGCATGACCACCATACAATAGAGTATGTAAGTAACTACTTGCCCATGTGAATCACGACTATTTTGATGTAGTGTGAACAATACATTGCGGACAAAATTTGGAGGTTGAGGTTGATACAAGACTATATCCATCATCTGTAAATCCTGATATCCATAGGTGGTAAATAACAAGGGAATATTAGAAGCTTCAACATGTAAAACAACTTATTCTAGAAAGAAATAAAAAAGAAAACTAGAGAAGAAGGGAAGAAGGAAGGCAGGAGAGAGGGAGGGAAAAAAACAATTTTCTGACTAATTTATGCTTCTTATATTGGGATACCAAGTAAAAGCTCATGAGAGGAGAGGGTTCCGTAGCAAACCCCTGTCTGGACACCATGGTGCTAGGATCCCAGTCTTCCCAGTGGGAACTTACGTACTTATTTCTCATCCCCTTGTTGAGATGCCAGTATCTTGCTCGATTTTAATTGCTTTCCAGTACGTTCCTCTTCAGAGCTGTCATTTCTCTAAGTTTTCTAACTATTGTTGTGCTTGGACCAACCGATTTCCAAGCTTTGCAGACCTCTTTAGTTTGCCAACCTGAACACTTCTGAGGAAAATCATTTAGGTTACACTTCAGCGAAGCACATTTGCCTTAGATGAGCAGCCTGGTGCGTGCGCCCGGTGCCCTTCCTCACTCGGCACTGCTGTAGAGGCAACCAGCGTTTCTAAGGGTTTTTTCCATAAGCACTAGATCTTGATAAAGTAGATAATCTAGACGATTTTAAACAATTTACAAGAGTCTAGGTTTAAACATAAATTGTCCTGGAAATTACAAAATGTAGAAATTATCCAAACAAACTTTATTTTTATATAATTTATTGGAAAATGCATTTTCCATACTTTTGGCATGAGCTTTTCAGAAGATGAACAATTACTAAAAATAAATCTATAGTAAACTATGTAGAAATCAATTTGACATTCAGTAACTTCCATAAAGGCAGAATCATTTTTAAAAAGATTAAAAATAGTGAATTATTTATGGATTTCCTAAATACAATTTGAATTTTTCTTTTGGACTTGACTTTTGAAAATGGGACTTCATATTTTCTTTGCTTGTTAGAAAGACCAGATAATACTATTCTGGAGAGCAGTTTGAATGTTTTAATGATTTAAAGATTATCTGATTAAAATGAAATACAAAAGGACTTTTGAATCTGAAATTTAGAAGTCATAATTCTAACGATTATAGAACTAAAAACTTATTCTAGACTCTGGATTTTCATTAGCTATCAAAACTTACTTCATTTTTTTCTTTATATCTAAACTCAGTAAAGTAGACACACACACTAAAAACAAAACTAAATGTCCTGCTTAACTGATTTAGACAAAAACTTCACTCTTTGTAAATACAAAGATAAGCGTTAACTCTGAGCCCCATCACTTTATAATTGTATGTTTAGGGGTAAATACATAAATTATTTGAGTCTTTGTTTCCTAAACTGTAAAACAGAGCTCATAGAAACCATCCCACAGAGTTAATGTGCAGATTAAAATCTATTAAATTTACATACATCATATTTAAATTTATATATTCTATAGCATATATATAAATACATATTCAATAATATTTAAATTTTTGCCACTGGTACCCTTGGAATAATATGGTGTAACATTATAATTGGATTTACTTTTTATCTTTTATTTATGCAACAAATATATTTATATCTTATATATATATTTATAACAGATATATTTACATCATTGTATATGAACAAAGTTGTCTTATTAAACACACTTATAGATGCATTCATTTGTTCAACCATTCATTCAGCAGATATTTATGGGGCACCTACAGTGTTCCTACAGTGTTCCAGGCCCTGTTCTAGATGCATGAGACACACCACTGGGCAAAAGAGAGAAAGTCCCTTGTTCCCAGAGCTTACATGCTACTAGGGGAGATGGGCAATGAATAGTAAATGTGGTAAGTAAGTTATGTCATATGGTAGAAAGTGTTAAAGTGGAACAGAAAAAAAGACTAGATGGGTTCCGCCTACTTGAGATCCTCCCTTCCTGTCTGCCTGCACGGTGGACTTCAAACCCCAGCCTCAGAAATAGAGACACAGCCTTACAGAGACTGCTTCCCCAGCCCCACCCTGGGTAAACCATTTCCCTGGAACAAATCCTACTGTTCTGCTTGTCTGGTTGAACCTTGATTGATGGACCCTACTACGCCAAGTTCTAGGCTCTGGAGATACCAAGAGTTCTGTGACTTGTTCCTTGCTACACACAGAATGTTTATGTCCCCCCGAATTCCGTATGTTGAAATTTAACCCCCAAAGCGATGGTGTTAGGAGGTGGGGCCTTTGGGAGGTGATGAGGTCATGAGGGTGGAGCCCCCATGATGGGATTAGTCCTTATAGAAGAGACCCCACACAGCTCCCTCACCCCTTCTGCCACGTGAGGACACAGCAAGAAGACACCATTTATGAACCAGGAAGAGGGTTCTCACCAGACACGAAGTCTGCCGGCACCTTGATCTTGAACTCCCAGACTCCAGAACCATGAGAAATACATGTTTGTGGTTTAAGCTGCCCAGAGCAGCTGGAACTAGGATAGTTCTAGATCCAAAGATAATTAAAACCTGAATGGGAGGGGCTTGCAATCACATGTGTGTAATTAGTTTCATGTTCCTTGAAGGTGAGCACCAACGGATCAGAGTCTCACTAAAGCTCCTCAGGGCCCCAGTGATCAGAGGGACTCATAAATACTGCTTGCTTGGCCCATGTGCTGTCTTCCCAAGTGAAAACCAGCCAGGCACTGGCCTCCTTCTGGAGGGAAGTTGTCACTAGTGGTGAGCACCCTGGATGGGGCAGATGGGGGGCTGTTTCTGCAGCAGCCTCTTCAGATAATCACTGGCTTCCTGTCTGCATAGGGCTTAACCTGAGAGGCTAGGGGAGGCACCAGTCAGGCCACTTTACGTTTCCGTGAGATCAGCATAACCATCTCCAGGAGAAAAGCCAGGGAGAAGGAACAGAGCAGTTGTTGCAAGGACTGGTGCCTTTTCTCTGCTCCTGCGCAGACAGTAAATGCAGCCTCCGTGCCTCTCTCTCAGGAAGCTCAGCCCCAGCTCTCTGCTCATCCTGCAGAAATAGATGCGCATGGCGGGGCTCAGGGATTCATTTCCAGGGTCTGCCTGTGCCTTTCTGGAGGCATAAATTGGGTTCTTCTCAGGCGTATTAAGAGGTACCTAATTGCATAATTCATTCCTGGCAGACTTTTCTCCCTCTAACAATTCTGGCCTTGTTGAAAGCAAAAACTATTTTTACCAGGATTGAGCTAGTACAGTGCTTTGTGCAAACACAACCCCTGTGTCAGAGGAGATCAAACTCATTCTTTCTCATACACTTTCACAACAACCTGAAAAGTAGGTGGGTGGAAGGTATTATTACTCAGACACCTAGAAAAACACGTCGTTGTGCACATGAGAATAGCACAGAGTTTCATTCTTCCCCACCTTCCCTCCTAATCGCTCTCTCCCTCCCTCTCCCTGACTCACTATCCATGTAACAGAAATCCCGCAATAATGAGCGTGTGCTTCTGCAGGCTACTAGCAAACCTGATGTTCCCACCAGAAATATACCCTAAGGATTGCAGGGTCCTCCACCCTCTCAGAGACCTTATATACTTAAGAAACGCTGGGTTATTCATTAGAACTCTGCAGATGATGATCCTGGAGAAGCTACTGGTTGTTCTCTCATTGCATTAGTCAGGTCGGGCTGCCAGAGCTAAATACCTGTCTGAGATCAAGCTGTCAACAGGGATGGTGTCTGGTAAGGACTCTCTTCTTGGCTTGCAGATGGCCGCCTTCTCACTGTGTCCACTCATGGGGAGAGAAAGAGAGCAAGCTCTGTGGTTTCTCTTCATAGAAGGGCACTAATCCATCACAGGGACCTCACCCTCATGAACTCAATTACCCCAATTATCTCCCAAAGGCCTCATCTCCAAATACCAGCACATTGGGGGTTAAGGCTTCAACATTTGAATTTTGAGGGAACACAATTTAGTCCATAGCACTCATGTACTTCAGGAAGAAAATTTGGAGTTGGGTCCATTTCATTTCATTTTTCCACTCCTCTGCCCTCATGGGAACACCCTGCTCTTCTAGCAACATGGCTCACAGCCATGACAGTGCATGATCACCACTGCACACCTGCAGCCCTGTCACTGCATGATCACCACTGCACACCTGCAGCCCTGTCACTGCATGATCACCACTGCACACCTACAGCCCCATCACTGCTTCACCACTGCACACCTGCAGCCCTGTCGCTGCTTTACCACTGCACACCTACAGCCATGTCCCACCTTCTCATTC
This sequence comes from Balaenoptera ricei, assembly GCF_028023285.1. NCBI lineage: Eukaryota > Metazoa > Chordata > Mammalia > Artiodactyla > Balaenopteridae > Balaenoptera > Balaenoptera ricei. The sequence goes on from NC_082640.1 coordinate 27,692,276, forward strand.
GTGAAAGGCTTGGACTTCTCTTCACAGGCACGTTCTCTCCTCCAAGTTCAGCCATGCTTTTGCATGACCTGTGTTTTCATGTGAAAACTCATCTGAGTGTTTGCCCTCCATCCTGGCCTCGTCTCTCCAGTTACCTGCTCTCGCCCAGGACTCATTCTTCCCCTCCCGTAGGCAGGCACTGGGCTGAAGTACTGCTTTGCTGAAGCTGCTTGCTCTGCCCACAACAAACTGTCCTTCCAGCTTTTTCGAGGCCTTTGCAGCTCTCTTTCCTTCTTCTTGGAGGCGTCGGTACACTTTCCTCTCCATCCCTTTCCATAGCCCCTTACTTTCCGCTCTGCTGCCCATGTCGGCAGGGCTGTGTGGCATTGCAATGACAGCAGGTTCTTGGTAACATTCTAAAGTGTCTTTTCATTGTGTCCATTTGAAATGCCTCACTTTTGAATGAACTCAACTGTCCACTTTGTTGTGCCTGCACGCACACATACACACAGGCTGCTTAGAGCTGCTGGAGAGATTGGCGAGCCAGCCAGGTGAGCTGAGTGTCCTGTGACTGCTGGCCTCCACAGGGCTCCCTTCCCGCTCACCCCTGTCCCATGTGCTGCTTTAGGAGAGAACAAGCTCTGACTGCTGTCCACCCCCCATAAGCCAGTGTTTGTGGGCACAGTCACTCTGTTCCATCCTCCTGTTCATCAGAGAAACCACCCTAAAACACCTAAGTTTGTGCCTCGATCCCCCTAACTCAATCTCTTACCAGGGCTCCTACTGTGGGGAAAATGGACATCACCAGATGGAAAATCGGTGCCCTCCTCACCTCCAATCCCTGACTCCATCACTGGCACCTTTTTCTCAATTCCCATCTTGGGTCCTCCTCCTGAATTTTAACTTCCTCTTTGTTACTGACTCCTTCCCATCAGCACTTAAATATACTCTGCCCCTCCCACTTCACCTCTTCCAGCCCTATGTTCTCTGCAGCCACTCCCCTGCCCACGTCTCCTGCCCATGTCCACGTGCATTCAGAGCATCTCGCCCGCTTGCTCCTCCACTTCCTCGCCACCTGCGTGTGGCAGCCAGCTGCTGTCCTGCCCGCACCTGCCATCCACTCTCCCAAAGCTGACACCAAGACCCCTGAGTCACTAACCCTTCACTCTCCTCCAGGTCCAGCGTCCAGCATTGTGCCTGGTGCTTAGCAAGTGTTCAATAAGTATTTGCCAAATGACTGTACACACATCCCTGAAGAGGTTCATGTATTAAGAACAGGGTATCTTTCATGAGCAATATCCAGTATCTTCCCATAGAAAGGTTAGGTGGACACATTCGTTCGTGCCTGTGTTCATCTCTCCACTCAGTCACCTGACACTAACTGGCTGTGTGTTATGTGTCAGCCTCTGGTCAGATGCTGGAAAAAGACAGTGAATCAACACAGCCCCTGCTCACAAGAAGCAAACTCGCATATCAAGTGAAACACTATGCTTAAATACAGAACACATTACTCCTAAAGTATTATCTACCCCTGCCCCCATATGCCGGAAGATGAATAGAGAGGAGACAGGTGACAGGAGGGGTCCCTAAAAGAGGAATTTCTAAGGAACCAGGTTCTGGGGTAGTTATCCTACCTCCTGAAAAAAGGTGGAGGCCTTGGGGGCCCCAGTCACGTATCAAATTCTTCAAGGGGTAGAAAAATATTCTCCATAAACATCTAACTCCATCAGCCTTGTGTGTTCTGAGCTACTCGAATATAATCCAATATTTGTTACTTGTGGGTTTTTTGTTATTTATTTATTTATGGCTGCATTGGGTTTTCATTGCTGCGTGCGGGCTTTCTCTAGTTGCAGCGAGTGGGGGCTACTCTTCGTTGCAGTGTGCGTGCTTCTCATTGCCATGGCTTCTCATATTGCAAAGCACTGGCTCTAGGCACGCGGGCTTCAGTAGTTGTGGCACGCAGGCTCAGTAGTTGTGGCGCACGGGCTTAGTTGTTCCACAGCATGTGGAATCCTCCCAGACCAGGGCTCGAACCCATGTCCCCTGCATTGGCAGGCGTATTCTTAACCACTGAGCCATCAGGGAAGCCCCTGTTACTTGTTCTTAAGGTAAAACATGATAAACAAGAAGTTTCAGCATTTACCACTGAAAATTGTGTCTCTTCCAACCCAAGCTCTACAATCCCTCTCCAGTCTCTTTTTCTCTGTCAGTCACCCGTAATCAAGCTACCATATTCTGTAGTGACTTTCTTTCCTTAAAATAAAAAGTGGTGTCAAAATAAGAAAAATTATTTATCAAGGATGCCAACATTTGCCATGATTGGGTTTGGCAACTAGTATAAAGCTGAGAATCCATTGATTTAGCAATTTAACCATGTCTAAACAAACCGGAACAATCACAAATTATTTTCTGACACCTCAGACTTTCTTCTTTGTTGTCCACACCTGGAATGGAATTTCAATATTTACCCTAGTTCTGCAATGAATCTTGATATCCAAAATTTCACAAGGGGCACAAAAGTTATAACAGTCTCTACAGAAATTATATTTTAAATTAAAAAAAACCAGACGTAAAGTGCAAGTCTCATAAAGGAGGAGGTGCCATGGAATCAAATAACACTGGGGTATCACCACTGTAAGTGAGTGGGCGTCAGTGATGTAAGAACAATGTTCTGACACTCATATTAGCAACTCCAGTTTTACCTTTTTTGTTCTATAATGAAGAGCCTCTCATTCCTTATTCCAAAGTGAAATGTTTAACATCAAGCAAGTTGTTGACCCTTTTTTGGCCTCCAGTCATTGCTTGAGTGGGTAGCATAGCTTGAGTTAAGTTAACCCATGGCTAGAATTCAGACATGTCTGGGGGATTCATTGGCACGTTGGTGGGCCAGGCCATCCCAAAGCCCAGCTGTGTGAAGGGCTGTGAGGACTTCTAGGAGAGAACTCACCCTGTAGACCAGGGTCCCAAAAACAAGCAGCTGTGCTCGTAACCAAACCTCTGGTTGCTAGTAAGGTGGGGACCTAGTGTACATCAACCGGGTCTATATTCTTGCCCATTGCCCCTGTATGCAGAAACTCAAGTGTTTCAACAAACACTGTTAACACTCAAGCTTATCCAGACCTCCTCAGCCTCTGAACACTAGTGTGGGTGATGTAGCAGTCATAACTCAACTTCTACTGGCTAGACCTAAGTTTCCAGGCTGTTTCGAGTTACTTCTAAGAGCCCCTGGGGTGATTCACCCAAATCTACCCACTTCCCTATCATTTTCCCCCTCCAGACCTCTGTTGGTGTTGGGTATCCTTGGTCTCCCAGGGGCTGGGGAGACACAGCCAGGTCATGTCAGGACATGCAGGTGCCCACTTGTCTATAGGCCTCGCTGTGAAGGGATGCCCAGAGTGAGGCAGTTATGCTAGTGGGCAGGGCAGTTCCAAGTGAAAGAGCAAGTCAGCCAAAAAGATTAAAGAAACAGCAGATGTCACAAAGCATCTGACCTGACAGCTGGCCAGAACTGTTGACCGGCACATGTCTGACAAGCCAGGAATGCTTGGGGCTCACTTTGAAGGGTGTCAAGTTTCTGTGTCAGAATGTGGGTCCAGGAGCCAGTGAATTTGGATACGGCGACAATAAAACCTTGGAAAACATGGAAATACCAGCATTTCTAAACATTTCAAAGTTGCTAACTCACCGTTGGAGAAGTGGGAAAGATGTTTATCAGATTTTCCTATTACAAAACCATCAGAGTCCGTGTCGTCTGAAACTGCTGCTGCTGTGGAGAGACGGGCAGGGTCCCAGAGCCAGGTGACAGACTTGGCGAAGGAGCTCTTTGTTAAAGGCCACAAGGACAGTTCAGTACATTATTTAATGGTTCATAGTACACATGAAGACACAGGTACTCAGGACTGGTTCAGCTGAGGAATGACGTGTTATCCAACACTTTTAACTCAAGATTTGACTTCGCCCGCTTTTCTCTGTCTCCTCCATTCTCTCTCCATCTCTTTTCTCCATCCGTCCCTGTCTTTCTCCTTCTTTCTTGGTATGTCTGTCTTATAACATTGTTCAATATTTTCTCCTGGATCATTTAAGAAATTAATAAAACTCTCATTTATTTATTCTCAGCCATTTATTGGTTGTTGAATAAAATAAACACATAGAAAAATGCCAATAGTAAGAATTGCATATGCTAAGGTTTTTGTTGGCTTAAAACAAACAGATCAAACAGATCAAATTCCCAAAAAATTTAAAACTCCATAGGTTACTTAAAGGAAAATCGGACTAATTCTGTTAACGAAACACAAGTCTGTGTGCCTGACACACAGTGAGGCCAAACAATACCAAAATGCCAGAGTTTGGAACAGAGAAAGATTTATTGCAGGGCCATGCAAGGAGATGGTTGGCTCATGCCTTAAAAACCCTAGGACTTCCCTGGTGGTGCAATGATTAAGAATCCGCCTGCCAGTGCAGGGGACATGGGTTCGAGCTCTGGTCCGGGAAGATCCCACATGCCATGGAACAACTAAGCCCCTGCGCCACAACTACTGAGCCTGACCTCTAGAGCCCGTGAGCCACAACTACTGAGCCCATGCACCACAGCTACTGAAGCCTGTGTGCTTAGAGCCTGTGCTCTGCAACAAGAGAAGCCACTGCAATGAGAAGCCCATGCACTGCAGCGAAGAGTAGCCCCTGCTTGCCACAACTAGAGAAAGCCCATTCGCAGCAACAAAGACCCAACGCAGCCAAAAAACAAAAAAAAAACAATTACAACAACAAAAAAACCCAAACTCCCTGAAAACTTTCAGCAAAGCCCTTTTATAGGAAAGGTGAGGGAGGGGCGTGGTTAGTTGTTGCAGACTTCTTAGTGTCAGATCCTTTGTTCTTGAGGTCAGGTCAAAGGTGATGATGTCCTTGTAAATCTCCACCAAACAAATGTTACTCTCTGTTCTGAGAAAAAAGGGGAAGGTCCCAAGGCACAACTTTCACCCTTCGAGGTCCAGGCCTGGCTAAGAGAAGGGGGTCCCTGTGGTGGGGCGAGGGGCTGTTACCCTGCCCCGGAGCGTTCATCCAGCACCCAGTCTGGGTCCTCCTGCCAGTAACCAGGCCTGGCTGAAGAGGCAGATCTCATTTGGTCGCTCCCTCAGAGCCAGGTCCCCAGACCCTGCCCAGCTGTCATCGCTGAGGGAGCCAGGCGCCCAGGACCCAACTGGCCTTCAGGCTCCTCAGGCCACCCAAACGGTGGGAGCCAGGTCCCCCAGACTGTGTCTTATGCAGACTGCTGCTGCCGTTAGGTCACAGAGGCAGGGATGGGGGAGAGGTTCACTGCCACCTCAGGGCCTGGGCCCGGCCAGTGGGCAGTCTTGGTGAGGGCTCTGGAGCCCTGCAGGACGCACTCCCAGCCTGTTCCCTGGGCCCCCCAGCTCACCTGCCAGCCCTAGGCTGGGTGAGCTGGAGGGCCCTGGGGAGAAGGCCAGGATCTGCCTCTTACCTCACTCCCCACCTGAGGACCACCACTCCGCAGATGTTGGCTCAATGCCCCTCCTACGGTCGCTCATTGATAGTTGCTTGCTTGTGGGCAGGGCCCACTGCAGCACCGACCAATGGCTGAATGGGGCCCACTGTGGCACCGGCCAGTGCCTGAGCTGGACCTCTACGTTGCTCTAACCAGCCGGCATTAATGGTCTCCGGGTAACCGTTGCCTGGTAATGGGGTGGGGGGTTGGGGGGTGGTAATGGCTTGCAGCAATGGCCGAGTGCTAAGGACTACGCACTGCAGCAGTCTATTTCAATTCCTCAGAAATCATGCTTACATAGACATTGAAAATGCAGAGGCTCTAACCAATAAAACTTGATATGGACAAAACATCGCTCAATGAATCAACTTTTAATAAACATTTACATGGAAAAAAGATAATAGCAAATAGAATAATTTCATGAAAAATAAATATTTTTTATTTAAATGCTATACAATGTTTAGAAATGAATTAGATTGCCTTAATGGAATTCATTTTCTCTATGCAAAGTTGTCAATCTTGCCAAAAATTTAATTGAAATATGTTTTTACATAGATGGAATGTATATGAATACAGAAAATCTGAGTTTATATACACAGAGATTACAATAATTTTTTCTTTAAACACTATTTTTAGCTTTTGCATACACACACACATATACAAACACAAGTTGTTTTATTAAAATGGAATTAAATCACTTAGGGTGATAAGATGAATAGTTCCTTTGCATTTCAAGTATAAACTTCTCCCTCCAGTAATGGCAGACTAGTGTTATGGACTGAATTGTGACCCCCCCCACCAAACTTATGTGTTGAAACCCTAACCCCCTGTACCTCAGAATGTGACTGTATTTGGAGATAGGGTCTTTAAAGAGATTAAGTTAAAATGAGGCCATTAGGGTGGCCCTAATCCAATATGGTATCTTATAAGTACAGGAAATTTGGACACAGAGAGACCCCAGGAATACATACACACAGAGGAAAGGCCATGTGAAGACACAGTGAGAAGGTCGCCGTCTGCAAGCTGAGGAGAGAGACCTCAGGAGAAACAGCAGTGTGCATTCTTTTTAGAGAAATAAAATATCCTGGACATCAGATTGGATTTAATTTTTTCATATACAATGTCTAGCACTCAGTCAAAAATTATAGGGCACATAACAGAAAAATAATGTGAAACAATGAACAATAGAAACAGGGGATTCAGGTGAAGGTGTTATCAGTTATGATCAACATGTTTAAGGAACCATAAGAAGAGTTAAAGAAAGGAGAAACTATCAAGAAGGAACCAAAGGGAGATTCTAGAACAAAAAGACACAATAGCCACAATTAAGAATTGAATTGGTGAGTTTAACAGCAGCTGAGGAGAGGTGAAAGAAAGCTGGAAGTGAGCTGGAAGATAGGTCAAGAAAAAAGTATGCTAACTGCAGCACAAAGAGACAAGGGTGTAAGTCAAGTTCCAGTAAGAAAGAAGAGAGAAAGGGAGAGAAAACTTTCTGAAAAACTTTCAAAACTGAGAAAAAACATCAAGCCACAGTGTGAGAGTCATACAGAATCCAACCAGGTAAAATCAAAACAAAACCACACCTAAGTGCAGAATGGCCCCCAGAATCATCTTCCTGATGCACGGTGGGGCCTTAGCGTTTATCCACCATTGGTTGAGGAAGTGAATCCCTCTGACATCTGGTCTGCACTAGTCTGGGACCAGCGAGCCCCCAGGACGCTGGAGAAGATGCTGAAGCAAAGAGGAAAGATTTGCAGCCCGTGCTCCAGGTGGGATGCTGTCACCGCAGGTGAGCTCATGTGACCTGTGTACCACAGCTGAGTCAAAATCACACATGGGCTACGGAGATGTGACGCGAGGAACCAGACGTGTTTGCTACGTAACTCGTTAAAAAGTGTTATCTAAAAACAAAAAAACTGCTAATATCATCTTAGACCTCTGTGTACAGTTAACCTCTTCACAAAGTCATGGCCTTCATTTGTTTTGGAGAACAGGTCTCTAATAATCAATAATAACATACATCGCCCACGTATGAGAATGCTATATTGGACGAGTATCAAAACATTCTAGACAGAACCAGGGAACATCAAGAAAGTTTGAATGATTCTGTTCAGCATGGGCAAACCTGTCACTGCAGGAGCTGAGAGGACCCTGGGAGTCATGCTAATCAGCATCAAACAATGTTTCCTGAACATTTTGGGGAACAGATGACAGCTTCGTTCTTACTCACTGGGTGCTTAGGATTGGTGGCTTACACTATTCCCATTTGTTTGGCTACCGACTGTTTCTCTGACTTTTGCCAAATTTATCTAAACGTGAAGTGAATTGAAAAAGTCGAGTTTCAAGCATTTTTTAAATAGCTGGGGGAAAAAAACCTGAGCAGGAAACATTGAATCAGGTGCCATCAGCTGAACCAGCCGTTGCGACCTGCTGTGGAAAGTGACATCCTCAAGCCAAGATTTCAGTCCATCAAAAACCTGGCAGGATCCCAGAGCCACCTGTGATTTCTTCTTTCTTATATAACCAGCCAAATTAATTCTAAATGAGCAGTAAAATCAAAAGGCTTGCAGCCAGGCACCCCCCAGGGAGGACGTCTCTCCAAGCCCACTATCATTCTGTACTTCTACCCCGTTCTCCAGACCTTTCTTTGGAATGCTAGTTCATATGTATGTCATATTTATAAAGAGAAAACTTCAGGAAAGTGAGTTATTTAGGGAATAGATTTTGCTCAAGAGAAAGGTTGTCATATAAAGTCTGCTCGTATCAAAGACAGGATTAAATCATTGTTCGCCTTTGCTGCTCGTGTTACCGCCTGGATGGGTGTTTTATGTGATGCCCTTTTTTGGGGCGCCTATACCTTCCTTGCAGGTGTTGGTCTTACTAATGCTTAGCTCACAGGAAGCTCTTTCTATATTACGAACTATTTCAATGCTCACAAAAAACATAGAGAAAAATAGAATGAAGACTCATAACCTCACATCATTAAAAACAGTATTTTGCATCATTACCTCAGTTCTTATTAATTTAAAGAGATAGATCACTATAATTACAGTTTAAATCTCCCTTATATGCTTCTCCAATTCTTTCCGTTTGATCCCTTCTGAAAGATAACTCTTATCATGGTTTTCGTGCTTAATTAGCCCCAATACTGCTTTGATGTTTTTGCATTATGTGAGGGTACATATTCATGAATAGTATGTTACAATTTATGTATATGGCCTGATACTGTATCAGTCTACATCGTATATTTTTCATTCAATATTTTCTATGATTTATCCATTTGGATACTTAAGCTCTAATTCACTCGTTTTAACAATTGAAAAAATTCCATTGTGTGAATGTACCAAACTGTAAGTACCCATTCTCCTGCCCACGGTCACTTAAAGTCATTCCCAGTTTCTATCCAGCACAGGGAAAGCTGCAGCCAGTGCTCTCGGGCACGTCCCAGTGTGCGCGGGTGAGTGCCGCTCTGGGGAGTGTTCCTAGAAGCCCCGCGGTTGGTTGGCGCACAGGTGTGCACCTTCCAGCCTATTAAGTGTCACCAAATTGCTTCCTGGAGCAGCGATCTGACCTCACAGGACGCTCTCAGTGACACCTGACTAGATGTGTCCAGGACAAGCAGGCGCCTCCAGATCATAACTGGGCAGGTGGCAATCGTAACTTAACCAATAATCTCTGCAGCAGAGAGAGCTGACCTGCACCCACAAGAGACCCTGACGTGGAGCTGGGACGGGTTTAGGGTCTCCTGTGATGAAACGTTTAATTCCCGGTCACGTGATCTGGCAAGCAGGTGATTAACCAGCTGATGTGCATCCAAAACTAATCTGCCTAAAGTCAGCCTACCTTGTTACATAATTGAATTGCATTCTGTAGGTTTAATTAGATTGTCACTGGCCAGCTCTTAGAGTTTTATTAATTTAATAGCATCCAAATTAAATGATCCTAGTCTTGTTGTAAAAACACTTCTGGGTGTCTTTATAAGAGCACTCATGCTCTCGAGGGTAGCCCAGAGGGACCTGCCTCACCATCCCTGAACTCCCAGGGCCAAGAAATCACAGAAATTGCAAGTGGGAGGCACCGGGAAAGGTGGGAGACACTCGGGGGGAGAAGAAGAGGCAGCCAGCGGGGTGCAGACTCCTGACGGTCAGCTTGGAGCTCCGTGACAGACCGGCATGTGCCCACTGGCCACACAGGTGGGACCCCCACATCCACCACTACCTGTGCCGCATGGAGCGGGGTCTGGAACCCCCCGGCCCAGCTTCCTCACCTGTAAAGTGAGGATGGTGAGAACACACACTCCAAGGACATGCCGTAAGATCCAATGATGAGGCACCCACACGGCGCCCGGCACGTGGTGAGGCCAGCTCTGGGGGCCACTGTGGATTGTGGGGAAGGATGTCGGGTGTGACGAATCTAGCAGTTCCCGCAGGAAGCCCACCTGTGGTCCGGCCCCCTCTTCACTGTGGATGGAACAAGCATTGTGCGTGAGCCACACTGGCTTCCAAGTCTCGGTTTCCTCCTCTGCAAGCCAGGCTGGTGGCACGTAAGCAGCCGTTCAATGTGCAGAGGGCCCTCTGTGCTCCTGCTCTCCGGAGTTTGCACCGTCTCCACTGCATCTCACGTGGCAACGCCAAGAAGCAAAGCCATCCCCAAACCCAGAGGTGTGATGCCGGGAGCGGGTGGAGCAGAACAGAGTGAGCGCCCTGCTTTCTTCCCTCGGAGGAAGGACGGGAACCTCCTGTCTTCCTGCCGGTCAGGTGGAAACATTGACCCACTTGGTAAATTCCTCCTAGAATTTAGTGCTTCACAGATGCCCTTACACTCTGCCCGTCACGTTCCCTAAATCCACCACACTGCCCTTGGCTCCCGGCTGGATGAGAAGCTGTGCTTGCTCAGAGCCCCGGAAACATGAAAATCCTTTTTACACTTGACATCTGATCGTCCTCATCTACTACGTTACAGCATTATGAGACCCTCAGATCTTCTTTAGAGGGAGGCAGAATAAAAATTGTCTCTCGAATTTCTAAACAGTCATATTTCCTGTTCTCACTTCTGCCATCTGGAGGAATGGCATTTTGATTGGGGGAGGGGGTGTATTGAATATATTTTTAATGTTCTGTGTACTATGATGTTTTGCAATCCTGGAGAACCTTCCTGGCTGGGGAGACTGCCCTCCTGGGATGAACCAGTTCTTAGAGATGGCAAAGGGCCCAGTGGGAGGAGCCTGTGAAACGCAGACCAGCCAACCCAGAGCCAGACCCCCTCTCCCAGCCCTTGCGCCCCGGGGTGGCACTTCTCCTCTGCCTGCATCATCCAGGACCAGGAGCCAGGTGACCAGGCCCACGCCTATAGCCCAAAACCCCTTAATTCTTCAAACTAGCCAGCCCTAAACTGTTCACCTGCCTGCCTTCCGCTTCCTGCAGACACCCCAGCAAAGCCCAAGGCTGTGGCTCTCCCCTCCCTCCAGACCAGCCTGTTGCTTCCCCACTTGGCCCTGCGTGGCGTCCATGCCTCCTGCCTCCTGTCTGCAGGACCCATGAGGGTAATGCAATCTGTTTTCTCCTGAGCCTCTCCTCTGCGTCCTCTTGTGGCAGCACCTGCCTGACCATCTCATAAAAGAATACAAAACAGAGAGTCAGGGTGAAGAGGAGCCAAGTGGTCCTGCAAGCTTAGTTCGTGATCATAGTTTTGGTGCAAAGAACAGAAACGAAGTGAAAAGGAGATTTCTGAAAACAGGGAGGAGACACCTGATGACCTCCTACGTGCATTCCTCCTGCCTCCAGCTGTGTTATCTCCCCCTCCTCCCTCTAAGCATCACCATGTCAAGAGCCCCAGAGCTGCCTCTCTCCAGCTGCGCCCCCAGGGCAGCGCCTGCACGGGAGGGGGCTGCCCTACCAGCCTCACGAATGATCGCCCCCCCCCCACCCCCCGCCCTCCGCCGGCTCAGCGATGGCTCCTCACCCTGGAGGCTGTGTAATTACTGTTTCCTGTCAGACAGTTGGCACTTTAATCAGTCTGGTAACTTTTAATTATTGCTGTACTATGTTGTGGGCATATTATAGAGTCTGTTTCTGCTTCAAAATGCTGTATTTTCTGTTTGCTTCTACAAAATGAAAATTCTTCCCAATTCTTTCCCACCCACTGAGGGGAAAAAAGATGGAAAGCATTTCTGGCAACATATATCATCATCACAGTAATCAGTAATCTTTATTGTGGTTTGATGATGACTATATAATTCTGTAACCGTACACGGCCTCCTACGAGGTGCCATACAGAGGGTGTGACATCTAGATCGTCCCCTGCCTTCTGGAGGATTAAACTCAACCAGTGTGAGGCTCCAGTCCTCCCCAGTACACAGCCCACCCCCACCAGGTAGAGCCAACATTTGACCCTCTTCCTCCTAAATAGGGAGACATAGTGAATCCTAAATACTGAACTCAAATACTGAAGAAAGGAGGGGGATAGCTAATATGGTTGGGTAAGTTTTAAAAGCCACTTACCAACCTCAGGTTCTGCTTTTCTTTTTTAGATAATCGTTTAGTGCTTTATCTGGGAATGCAGTTGCATTTGAATAGGGACTTCCTAGAGAAAATGTGCAAAAATTACACTGTTGTTGGAAACGTCCATTTCAGTGGCAACCCACTGAGACTGATGGCTGAGAGGCGCCCCGTCCCGTCCAGAGTCCAATAGTAGTTTTACTACTTCTTATCGCTTGGTCAGCCCCTCCGGTCTTCAGTCTTCTCCCCTGCAGAATGGGGACCACCTGCTAACTCAGCAAGTTAGCGTGAGGACAGAGGTATCCACATGCGCACAGACTTGTGAGCCTTTGTGCAGTTGGTGCCCCGGAAATGTGGTTTTTCCTTCTTTCCTACCTTAAGGGCTTCCTGTCTCCCCCAGTCCAATCCTGCACAGGAAGGTGAACTGAACACCCAGTGCCCATCCTCACTTGGCCAGGCTGAAGAAATGCCTAGGATCCAAGCACGTTCTTGTTCTCTCTTCCCTTCCTTCCTTCCATAAACGGGAAATGCACATAATTTAAAAATCAATTACGGAAAGGCTCTAAGTTTTAAACCACCACTGTTACACTCCTCCCTCCAACCCTCTTTTCCAGAGCCAATGTCTTATCCACTCTGCTAGGTGCTCCTGCTGGAATCCATCTCCTTATAAATTATAAACAGCAGGCTTACGTCCCTGCATCTCGGCTTATTAGTTTCAGATTCACTTTAGGTTGTGCTCCTGTTCTGCTGGATGAGGAAGCCGCCCTCTTAAATCCTACCAACTCTCTCGTTTAGTCACATGGACGGCGTTTGCATCCATGTAAGACAAGCTCATAACAGAAATGGATGCTATTGTAACTGTGTAAGCGTTTTTCTTCATAAGTCCAAGTTGTGTACCCTAACGTCCAGAACTTGGGATCTGGCCTGTTAGTCGGCCTCAGAGCTGCCTCTGTGCTGGAGGAAGCTGGGGTTGAAGAACGTTAGCATCTGTCCTTTTTTATCAACTTTACTGGGATAGAATTGACAAATAGGAATTGTATATATTTAAGGGGGACCTCTTGATGTTTTATATAACACACCTACCACCTCACGTAATTACCTTTTGTGTGTGTGTGTGGTGAGAACACTTCAGATCTACCCCTTAACAAATTTCAAGTACACACTGCAACATTGTGAGCTGTGGTCACCGAGTTGTGTATTAGATCCCAGAGCTTACTCGTCCTGCGTAGCTGAAGCTGTGCACCCCTGGGCCAGGATGTGGAGGAATCGGAGCCCTTATATGCTGCTTACAGCAATGCAAAATGGTGACGCTCTTTGGAAATTGGTCTGGCAGTTCCTCAAATGATTAACCAGTTATCCTATGACCCAGAGATTCTACTTCCTGTCATATACCCAAGACAAATGAAAACACATATCCACACAGAACTTGCATGTGAGTGCTCACAGCAGCATTATTCCTAATAGACAAAAGCGGAAACAACCCAAGTGTCCATCAGTGGATGAACGGATAAGCAAAAGATGGTGAATATTATTCATCCGTTGAAAGGAATGCAGCACTGTTCTGACACGTGCTACAGTGTGGATGAACCTTGAAAACATGCCCAGTGAAAGAAACCAGCCACAAAAGACCACATGCAATATGATTCCATTCACATGAAAATCCGGAGTAGAGAACTCTGTAGAGAAGATCAATCTGTACTGGTTGTTTGGGGCTGTGGTTTGGAGGAAAGTGGGGGAATGGGGGCTGGTAGCTAAAGAGTCCTGTGTTTCTTTTTGAAGTGATGAAATGTTCTAAAGTTGTGATGGTAACACATATCTGTGAATACACCAACAGCCATTGAATTGTGTACTTTAAATGAGTGCATTTCATGGTATTTGAGTTATGTTTTCATGAAGCTGATTTATTTAAAACAAAGGAGAATGTTGGGGTTTCCCTGGCTCCGTGCTGGGAGACTGTGGGCTGCGTCTGCGCCATGGAGGGGGCATGGGCAGGGCAGGATGGACCTTGGGAGGATTGCCGCTGAGCGCAGCAGTTTAGTGATATCCCTCCTCCACGCTGCAGGCCCCAGGGCAGCTGTGGGCTGTAGAGGCGGGAGTGGGGACCCCAAGGCGGTCTGTTCCTTGGACGTTCTTGTTTCCGTTAGCCGGCATTCCCCTTGGATATAAAGGACCACATCACAGATGGCACTTGGGTCTCAAAAGCACCTCAACCCCTGGCCTCTCTTTCTGATTTTAAAGTTTATACAGGGACTAGGGGAAATTTGCTTCCTTTCTTGCTCTGTGCTTTTCTCACCTGGACCCTTTATTGCATGCCCCACCAGGGAGATGTCACAAGTCATGTCCCTGAGGTGTCTTAGGATGAAAAAGGAATTCTTTTTTTTTAAATTAATTAATTAATTAATTAATTTTGTCCGCACCAGGTCTTAGTTGCAGCATGCGGGATCTTTTTAGTTGCAGCATGTGGGATCTTTTTAGTTTCTTCTTAGTTGAAGAAAAAGGAATTCTTGTTAAGTGTACATCGCATGGCTGGTTCTTTCAGATTCTTTAGTGAGGGACTCAACATAAAAAGAACAGACTTCCATGAGGCTTCTGATATTGCAAAAACACTCATCTGTGTTTTGTTCGTGGGACTAGGGCTAGTGATTGAAGTCCTGTTCTCCTCATTAACTGCATCCTGATGGAGGCTCCAGTGTGATTTAAGGGATCCTTATCTTTCAAATTAGCTCATCATGAGTGGAAGGGAGGCTCATACATCTCCCTTGTTCGGACAAGGCATTTGAGGATGGATGCCGCATTCTGTAAAAGATGCCCACACCAGGGAGGGTGGAAGACAGGCACCCAGGTTTTTAAGAATGTTGGGGTGCAGTTCTGAAGAGGAGGAGTGTCTTGTCTCTCGTTAAAGGCAGAACAGTGCCCCTCACAGCTGCCTCGGGGAGCGTTCCCATCCCCTGGTCGTCACTGTGCAGGGGCTGCGGAGAGCAGCTCTCTGGTGACCACTAACAGCCACCTTTCCCACAGACGGGCACATTTGGAATCGAATGACCTTGCTGCCATTGGACACTCAGATACTTCATGAGCTGGACAAATAAAATGCAAAGGGGCTCAAAGACTCCTTCCTTTTTCTTAATGAACTTTGGAAAACGCTGTTTGAAAGTGTTCAGTTCCGCTGATGTTTCTGGGGAATAAGTGAGACTGTGTGTCCCTGGCTGCCTGAGCGAGGGTCTTACCGCCTTGGATGTCTTTTAACAGCCCCAGCTCCACCCTTTCCTCGTGAAAAGGACAGAAGGACACTAGTGTTGAGTCCAATCCCCTCGACATCACATTTCGCTTCCTGGAGTTCATAGGGGACCGTCCCAAAGGCTTGGAATGATGTTATTTCTGAGAATTGTTTCTTCATCTGACAGGTCCCCTCCATCTACATGTTCTTTTATATGAAAATTGGAACGAACGTGTCTCTTTGGTTGGACCATAAAAAAAAGGCCAGGCTATCAGACACCCGTTCCTGCAAGGTCCCGCGTGCGGAGTCCTCCATCCCCTGGCGTCCATGGGACCCTGGAAATAGTGGGGCTGCTGTTCTGTGTTTTCAGAGACCTACACGGTCACTGCTATAATGTGGGGACATTTGTGTGGGTTGTGGCTGCTCTTTCCTTCTTGACCATTTTTGGGGGTAGAAAACTTGACTTTGTCATTAACTGCTGTACACTGAATACTTGTGTCTTCCCAAAATTCATATGGTGAAACCTAACCCCCAATGTGACTGTGTCAGGAAGTGGGGCCTCTGGGAGGTGATGAGGTCATGAGGGTGGAGCCCCCATGATGGGATCAGTGCCCTTATAAAAGAGACCCCAGAGAGCCTCCAGCCCTCCCTCCAGGTGAGGACAGTGTGTGAAGACACTGTCTGTGGACCAGGAAGTGTGCTCTCACCAGACACTGAATCTGTCGGTGGCTCATCCTGGACGTCCAGCTTCCAGTAAGAAATGAATGTCTGTTATTCTTGAGCCCCCAGTCTGCAGTGTTCTGTTATAGCAGCCCAAACGGACTTAAGACAACAACTCAGAACCAGTTAGGGATTCAGAAGGATTATCTGGTAAGGACTTAAAAGGACAACACATAAATCCATGTCCTCTGAAATCCATCGTGGCTTGTCTGTTTTGTAAGCAGAACCCAAGTTTTGTTTCTTAATTGCTGCCATTGGCTCTTCAGGCCTGCTTTTAACTTTCTGTCTACTATGATCCAAAGCAGCAAGAAAGATGTTACCATGAAAAAATTGTTTTCTGATTTTTTTTGTATCGTAGGTAAGAGAATTGCTTTTCCTTATTCTCATCGGCAATGTTCCAGAGGAAAACTAAGCAGAGCAAAACAGTATCCAAAAGCAATCTCTCTGTTTGCTGTCACCCACCTTCACTCTGGGCATGCTGCTGTAGCAGGACTGTCACTGGTGTGCGTTTGCCCTCCTGGCTCTTGGTGTCTCCCCGGCAGCCAGATGCCTGACCTGGGGAGGCCGGTTTCTGTGTCCCTCCTGGTGGGGACGGCAGGAGGCACCCTGGAGCCCAGGGCCCGGGAGGGCGCGATTACAGCACTGGTGTCTCTGCGCCCCAGCCTCCCTGCCTGCTCGGCGGCTTTCCTTTCTCCTGATTCCTATAAACTAGTCATCCCCCTCACTGGGGAGAAGGTGGGGAGTAGATGAGAAAGAAATCTCACCGGCCACGACCTCACATGGTGGCTGGAGGCTCGCCAGCCCCCGGACCCCTGTTCCTTGGAGCTGACACACTGGCCGTGCAGTCCAGTGCACCTCTGTGACGAGTGTTCACAGCACCCAGAACTTGTGTATTTCTTTTCACTCTTGTGCAAAGTGTAAACACCGTGTAGAATGCATTCAGTAGATCAAGACTAGAAGTGAGTTTCTTCTGCAATATTTTCCTTTTAAAAGAAATATAGCACAGACATCATTGATGAGGAAGCTTTTGAGGACAGACCAAGGCTATTCCTTCTTAAATTCTCTTTCCCCAGCCTGCAGAACAGATTGCCGAGCCAGCTGTTTACGTGAAATCGAGGTTATTCCCTGCCAGCACCTAGGAGCAAAGGGAGAGGATTTTTTTAAGAAGTAGAAGACACCCAATTTCAGAAGATTTTGCTGAGTAATTTTCTCATTACTTCCATTCAGGCTACTTGCTTGATCCAGAAACAGGTTTCTAAACTGGAAAAGGGGGCGTTGAAAGGTTGACAGCAACAGCATGTGTTCCCCGGGAGGATTTTGTAACGACCGTCATTTCAAAGGTCTCTGCTCCAGTGAAGGCACCTCGAACCCAAACCCTCTGCCCTTCGAGTCCTCAGACGTGAGAGCGCTGCGGGCAGCAGCCTCCTCCCACCTGTCCAGTGTGAATAGGAGGCTGATGTGTACCAGGGAGAGCGCATGAGAAGGCTCACCCCAGACGGCAGAGCAGAAAAGCAGCGGATTGTTATTTATGTTGCTATTGTTCACACTTGCTCTCTGCTTGTGGTTGATTGCATAGAAACGACCCATCATTTCCCATGGAAGCTTATGAAAATCATTCCTCTGTAGCAAAGTTACTTGAAAATAATCCACCCTTTCTGACTTACTTCACTCTGTATGACAGACTCTAGTCCACCCACCTCACTACAAATAACTCAATTTCGTTTCTTTTTATGGCTGAGTAATATTCCATTGTATATATGTGCCACATCTTCTTTATCCATTCATCTGTCGATGGACACTTAGGTTGCCACCTAGAGGGGTGGGATAAGGAGGGTGGGAGGGAGACACAAGAGGGAGGGGATATGGGGATATATGTATACGTATAGCTGATTCACTTTGTTATAAAGCAGAAACTAACACAACACTGTAAAGCAATTATACTCCAATGAAGATGTTAAGAAAATAATTATAATCCACCCACCCCCACTGCGGCACGCCGACGCACACATATCCAGAAGGTGACAGAGAGCCTTGGATGGACAGGGCTGGGGTCCTCCTTACTCCGATGTCACGCTGTAACTTGAGGTGCTCAAGTTTTCTCAGTGGGTGCTCTCAATCCATGCACAGTGTTGATCTTGGAAGTTTCTCGCAACAGTGGAGAGACGTCAGCCTGGGGATAGCTCTGTTCATCTTTGGGCAAAACATCCTCCTGGGATCTCGGCTTCCTCGTCTACAAATTGGGACTTTGTAAGACCGGCACCGCTTACCTGCAAAAGTTCTCTTGGAGATTCAATGAAATAATGGTTTCAAAATTTCTGAGGTAACTTATAAATAGTATTCAAATATTGTAAGGTTTACTTTATTTTGCATCAAATGAAACAGGAGTATCTTATGTATTTGACACTCCATGTACGAGGGCATTAAAATAACTTACATTAAAAGAATTGATCTTGGGCTTCCCTGGTGGCGCAGTGGTTGAGAATCTGCCTGCTAATGCAGGGGACACGGGTTCGAGCCCTGGTCTGGGAAGATCCCACATGCCGCGGAGGAGCTAGGCCCGTGAGCCACAACTACTGAGCCTGCGCGTCTGGAACCTGTGCTCCGCAACAAGAGAGGCCGCAACAGTGAGAGGCCCGCGCACCGTGATGAAGAGTGGCCCCCGCTTGCCACAACTAGAGAAAGCCCTCGCACAGAAACGAAGACCCAACACAGCCATAAATAAATAAATAAATAAATAAATAAATAAATAAGTAAGTAAGTAAGTAAGTAAGTAAGTAAATAAGAAAGAAAGAATTGATCTGGTTGCTTTTATTTCCCATCTAAATAGTGGTGGTTTCTTTGCCAGTTAATGTGAGATTAAAATGTGCAACTTATTTCTCTTAACTTAGCGATAATAATTACAACTTATACTTTGTTATTACACTTAGAAGCAGTAACAGTATACTTACACTAATGGGCAGTGGTGGTCACAGCTTACATGTGTGAGGGCTTTCTACTTGTTCGACACTGTTCTAAGCATGACACACACTCTCTCTTAATCCTCCCAATAGCCTTATGAGATGGGTACCATTCTCCTGTCTTACAGCTGGGGATACTGGGGCACGGGGAATTTAACCAGCTTATTCATGGTTGCACAGCTGGTAGTGACAAGGCCAGGACGTAAATGTCCAGGCAGTCAAATTCTCGAATCTGCATTCTTCACCAGATGCCACACAGACCCACTGTTTTCTATATTTTCAAGGAAAGTCAAGTTTGTATTGTTGGGTACGGAAATTTCCAAATTGCCTTGTAATAACCTGAATTCATTCATCCCTTATGACACTTCATCAAAAGAAAAGCAGATAATATACTCTCTTTTAGAAAAGGAAAAAAAACATTTTAAAAAATAAAGTCATTTGTCCACAATAATAACTCTGGGATTAAAAGTTGTGGTCTCTGGTGCTTTGTTTGTTGACTGTTTCAATGGCCACTGACCTGGTCGATTACAGGCCATTTTATTCTAAGGCCAGACAGCGAATGAGGACTTCAGATGCGGGGCCCCTGGGGGGCACCAGCTGCCCTGTTTTCTGCTCAGACGGTGACTCCCAGCTGTGGGACTGCCTCAGTCGGCTCCTAGTCGGGAAGTCTGGCCTTTGGAGGAAGGAGAGGATGAAAATAGGAGATGAAGGCTTGCATAGCTGTTGAAAAGACCGTCCTGGGGGTCCAGGAAGGCCCTTCAGGACTCTGAGAATCCAAAGCCCATAGGGACGCTTGTTCACGCTCAGGGACACGCTGTGGCCTTGAGCTCCCCCTGCTGGAGCTCGTACCTGCCCAGCCGCCCTTTCTCCAGCCCAGAGGGAACACGGTGGTTGGCGAGGGGTCTTGGGAAGGAGGACTCCAGTTCTTGTCTTTGCCTTTGGGCAGGAGTGTACAGGGTGGGGCGACGCGGCGTCAGTGTTAACAAGCGGTAGCCGACACGATGGATGGAGGTGTGCAAAGAGTGCAAAGGGGACTCTGGGCCTCAGGCTGGGAAGCTGATGGCAGAAACATCACATCGCAGGAGGGAGATTGTCACCCCCTGGGGTCTCCGTCACCAGCACGTGAGGAGCCAGAGGAAACAAGACTGGCTGGAGGCCAGGGCAGGGCAGAGGGACAGAGGCAGGTGGGCACAGCTGGGTGGAGGGTTTTGCTCTGACTGAGGGCAGGCATGGAAGGGATTTGAGCAGAGAAGTGAGGGAACCTGACGGGTCATGTGAAGGCATCAGCGGACCCAGCGCAACAGGAGGGCGGGGAGGCTGTCAGGGGGGCGGAAATGATGGCTGGAC
Source organism: Balaenoptera ricei (assembly GCF_028023285.1). Classification (NCBI taxonomy): domain Eukaryota; kingdom Metazoa; phylum Chordata; class Mammalia; order Artiodactyla; family Balaenopteridae; genus Balaenoptera; species Balaenoptera ricei. The sequence continues at coordinate 27,712,496 of NC_082640.1, forward strand.
CCCAGCGGGGGACGCCCTAACCTTGGTGACTTCTGAGGGCTGTGGGGGACGAGTTGGGGATGGGCTGGACATGGGTGTGAAAGCGAGCAGTTGAAGCTGACCCACCAGGCAGCCTGGCCTCCTGGGCAGGGACCAGCAGCCACGCGATCAGAAGGGCCTGCGCTTCGCTTAATGCTCCGCTGTGTCGTCTTGAAATCTTTGATTATTTTTAAACAAGGGACTGTATTAGTCAGCTCAGGCTGCTGTGACAAAGTACCCCAGACTGGGACCTTAAACGGCAGACATTCGTTGTCTCCCAACTCTGGGGGGCTGGAAGCCTGTGATCAAGGCCTCTCTCCTGGGTGTGTAGACGCCGTCTTCTCCCTGCGTCCTCACGTGGTCATTCCTCTGCATGTGTCTGTGTCCTGATCTCCTCTTATAAGGACACCAGTCCTATGGGATTAGGGTCCCACCCTAGTGACTTCATTTTACTTTACCTCTGTAATTATCTGTCTCTAGATACAGTCACATTCTCAGTTCCCAGGGTTTGGGGCTTCAACACATGGATTTAAGGGGGACATAATTTGACCCAAAACTCCATTTTCACTCTGCCCCAGTGTTTCTGGCTTCAGCAGCTGGCAGAATGAGAGGACGGTTATGAACTTGGGAGAGCGAGAGGCCAGCTTTCTTGCAAGGAGGGGAGATCGGGGGGTTGGACTTGCTGAGTCTGAAACAGAAAAGTGAAGTTATGCACGGTGTGCTGTTCAGGGCAGGAGGTGAGCTGGGGATAAACGTGGAAATGACTGTGTACAGAGGTTTTAGGTGGCGTCCCCCAGATGACAGGCCAGGGGCCAGCCCGAATATAAGAGCAGAAAATTGGACAGACCAGCCCGGAGTGTGGATAAAGAGCCTGTGCTGAATCCAGGGACTGGTGTCCCCCATGCCGAGGGGGGGGGGGGGTGAGGAAGGGGCGGGGTCTTTGTGGAGGGGTCATGAGGGGGAGGAGAGAGGACGGGGAAATCCCAGTGGCCTGGGCCCTGGTGGAGCCTTGTGGTCCAGGAGAGAGGCCTGGGGGGCTCAGTGGGAGGAGAAAGAGGGGAGGGGGTGGAGGTGGCCGCTCGGCTGCCCTGGGCACATCCTGCAGGCCCGAGTTTAAAACCACTCCTTCTCAACCACTCAGACAATCACTCCAAATACAGGGGAGAGTGACATCATTTTAGAGAGAGTTGCATCTACTTCAGTTATTTTTTAAGTCACCTGTTGGTAAACTGTGGTATTTTCCTTGGTAGTCGTCATACCTAACTGCACACTTGTTATGACAGTGGGTCTGAGCTGCAAGCTGCGAGCTGAAAACAGCTGTTGGCTGGTGCAGACTTTCTACAAAGTGCATGTTGCCACGTGGCCTTGCTGCCTGGGGGAGGGGGAGGCGTAAGGAGGATTCTCGTTTCTAACCCAGCACAGACTTGGGGCTTGATAGCTGGCGCTGCATCCTCAGCGGTTGTCTTTCTTTCTGCACGTTGCAAAACCGTCTGCGGGGCAACGAGAAGGCGACTACACAGCCCTGGGGTTCCTGCGTCGGATGCCACGAGCACCTGTAAATGGTGAATTTCAGAAACACATAGATGTATATGGAGAGCTTAAAAAAAGCAGGTATAGAAGCACACGTGTGTATGGTAGCCACGGATTTAACACCATGTATGTGCATGTACACACACACATGTAAACATATATACACACGCATGGCTGGAATGCATTTGCCACTGTTTTTTCAGTTCTATTTGTGACTTTTCTGATAATAAACTGCTCTCCAGCACAGCAATGCTGGATCTCTCATAAATATTTATGGTGACATTTGGTGCCCCTGAAAGCAGCCCCTTTCTCCATGTGACAAAGCACTAGGGGAAGTGACAGGCAGGCCCCTGTCTGCCTTTCCAGTCTGCCGCGGCAGCAGGCCCTGGCACGTCTCGGTGGACAGGCTAGGACGTGCTGTCCCTCGCTGCTGGGGGGGAGCTCAGGGTGCAGCGTCTACAAACAAGATCTCTGCCGGCTGCCCTTGCGTAGGTGCTGTGTTGGCGCGTGGAAATAAAAACAGCATTTCCAGTGTATCGGGTGTGCCCCGCACTCACTCACACCTGGACGACCCACAGCAAAGCAGCGTGCAGGGCGAGGAGAGGTATGTGGGAACACTGCACTTCCTGCTCGGTTTTTCTGTAAACCTAAAACTGCTCTAATAAAAGAAAATTTTTGGATTTAAAAGGGGTGGGGGAGTTGGATGGTGTTTGGGAACAGAAGAATTAAAGCCACCAGCCGTTCTACCTCCAAGGAAGCCTGGTTATACCTTTATTTCATGAACATGCTGTTTACCAGGGACGGGATCTGTGTCCGCTTGGTTCCAAGTGTGACCTTTGACCAGCCGAGGGCCCACAGGGGCCAGAGCCTTGCTGAGTGACACACCAAAGGACACTCATCCGAGTGTCTGTGCTCAAGGGATTTGGAGCATATCTGAAGGGGAAATTATATTTGTTATTGCATTTTTCTGCTTTTTTAAAAATCACAGTGTTTTCGAGTTCATTAAAGTTTTGAAAACGCAGAACAAAAGGAAAAACGAAATAACTGTCAGCTATCCAATCACTTTTGAAATATGTATTATCAAGATTGGGGTGTCTATTTTTCTCAGTATTTTCGTATGAGTACCTGTTTACGTTTTTCCCAGTTAAGATGACACTGAATTTGCAGTTTGGATGTTTTCTTTCTTTGCATTCACCACTACACCATGCTTTTCCCCATAGTGTAAAATATTCCTAAAATTACAGATTTTGATGGCTGTATTGGTGGTCACCACATGTATCATAATGTATTTAACTCTTCCCTTTTTATGGGTGTCAAAGTAGCTTTCAGGTTGGAATTATTATGAATTATCCTTCAATAAATGCAGACAGCTTCTAAAGGGTAAGATTATTAGGTTAAAGATAAATTCTTAATGCTCTTGATAAATATTGCCAAACCTACCTCATCAGCTATAGATGTTGATGTTATATAACCAACAATGTGATAGAACACTTAATGTTAGGCATTTAAAACATATTTCCCCACTTAATAAGTGAACTTTGATATCTCATCTTCCTTTATGTTTTGATATCTTCAATTATTATTGGGATTAAACATGTTTCCATTGGTTGATTGGCCATTGCAGTTCTTTCACTAATTTCCTGTTATGGTAATTGTTGACAGTTTTTCCCAATACCTATTGAAATGGGTTTTTTTTCCTCTTGGCTTGGCATTAGCTCTTCACACGCTGTGTTAATTTTGCCCTTTTTCCCCACTCTGACTTAACTGCCGTGGTATCTGGGCTGTCTGTGAATTTGCAAATAAAGCCAGGAAGGACACGGGTCTGAGGGAGGAATCTTACAGGACACCTAATCTCTTCATTATATAAGTTATTTTATTTTAGAGACTTCACATAATTTCTTCAAAATCTGAGAGCCAAGTAATGACAAAATGGGACTAGAACTCAGAGCTCTAGGCACCAAACCCGTGTTCTTTTCACTAAGTTACGTTGCTTGGCTTCAGGTAAAGCAGATGATTTTCATGCACTGTGACCTAGGTGACAGCCAGGAAGTCCAAGCTTCCCAAGTGTGGGGAAGTCCCTGCTTCCTGATATTGAAATTAGGATGATTCAATACCCTCATCCCAAATATGGCTCAAAAAGACAAATAAACTAACCAAAAAATCCACCCAGCCACCACCACTACTACCTGTAACAGCTGGGGCAATGTTGCTGTTTCCTTTTTCTGCCCCACGTTCCCTGAAATATTGAATACACCGACTTTGTGTTGTTTCCATTTAAAATCACCCACACGATGTAGTTGCTTGTGCGTCCTGGGCCCTTACCTAAAAACTGGAAAAGCAATCAACATGAAGCAGTGATCTCCTTCCAAGTGTCCCACACTGTTCACTGAGAACCCACGGTGCGCTGGGCACTCCCAAGACACAGGGGCCAATTCAGGAAGAAAAGCAGCTCCCGTTTGGTGGTGCAAAAAAAAAAAACAAAAAAACTAGTGCTTTGAGAAAACTACCTTTTATTTAACTAATGTGTTGAGTTGCTCACATCGAGGTAGAATTCTTACGAGAGGTCATGGGATAATGTTGAGGGTTGGGTGGAGCATAAGGGAGGCTTAATGTTAAATGTCAGTTTCTAGGTCTCCAGGGACTCAGACCCTCCTCCTGGCCCCTCCCCCCCTCAGGCCCTCCCCCTCCACCCCCTCCTGTCACCTTCCCCTCCTGCCTGCACACCCTCACTAACCACCCCCTTACCCACGAAGGAGAGGCACTCTCTCGGCCCATTTGGACCTTCCTGTTAATGACCTAAAGGCGATTTCCCACAATCGCGGTAGCCAAACTGTTTCAAGTTTTCCTAATCAATAATCATTTCTCTCTCTAAAGACCTCTGCTGGCAATTCTCAATGTAACATTTTTTTCCTCCTCTCAGACCACATGATTCAAATCTCCTCTTTTAATCCATAAATAATATCCTTGGTAATATACCCTGAGAGTGCTGATAACTTGCAAGGCACCATGCGAGGCAATTATGCTAAACGCCACTTAATTCAACTCGGAAAATAACCGTGTGAGATAGGTATTATTATTGCTATTTTGCAGGAACCGTAAATAAATTGCCCTTCGTTTCACAGATGGTAAATTGCAGAAGAAGCATTTAATCGCCAGTGTGTCTCATTTTAAGCCCCTCACTCTTAACAAAAACTCTCAAAAATGTTTAGAGAACTCCAAGAAGTTAAATAATCTCTTCATATCTCTAAGCTTCAGTTTTCTCACCTAAAAAAAAAAAGCACAAAAAATAGTAATGAAACCCCTTCCTCTGAAAGATTCCTGTGAGCACCGGAGGGGATTGTATATGGAGGTGGGTACGTCCTCCTGCCTCCCTCCAGGGTGGGGCCTGTTTCCCCTCCCCTTGAATCACCTTGTCACTTGGTTTGACAACACGATGCAGTAGAAGTGACGCTGTGACATTTGGGGCAAGCTCCCAGGAGATCCAGGTTCACTCTCTTGGAGCCCTGAGCACCGTGGAAAGAAGCCACCTGGTCTACCAGAGCCAGCAGCCATGTGGATGGGAACTGAGGACCCAGGTGGGGCCCCAGCCTGGGAAGGAGGCCTTCTCAGACCTTCCAGCCCAGCCCCGCAACTGCCAGCTGAACGCAGACTCATGAGTGACACCCGCGGGACCTGCAGAAGGACCCCCAGTGAAGATGGATACACTCTTGCTCAAAGTCCTTAAGTTTGTTTGTGTGACGCAGGTCTGTACATGTTTTGTCTGGTGGCCAAGAGTGGATGTCCAGCAAATGGAAATGTCATTCCTGTCCCTTCCCTCCCATCCTTGGGAGAGACTAGACCACACTCAACAGGAGGGCAGGAAAAGTGTGTTTTCCCCTGTTCTGTTCCCAGTGTTTGTGCTGCACATGGCATCAGAAGATGTTTGAAGAAAAACAACTCGACTCTGTATAAAGGACTAAGCCTCAAGATCTGTTTAAATTTTCCGACTGGCCTTCAATCAACTTGAGTTTGAGAAATGATGGCCACACAGCAGACTTGTATAAACAACTTTAAGTATCATGTGTCCACTAATTACATTGTAAATGCAATGTAAAATTTTATATGTTGCTTACCATATTTGGACTAATTGAAAGCTATTCTAAAGCAAAATCCTAGACCAATCTCTACATCTGTGGTGTCAAACAGACTCTCCTATATCCCTTTGTCGTTTATGTGCTGTCTTGCATCAGCTCTTGCATTATTTGGAAACTTTTCTATTTTTCCACTTACATGCTCACGTGTTTACTAAGGACTGACTCCTTGAGAACCAGGGCATGCATCATAATTTCTTGACACCCATTGTAATACTTAGCAGAGTCCTTGGCACATAGAAGGAGCTCAGTCAGCGTGTTAAGAGCCAGAGGATTCTTAAAAATATTTCCTGATGATCACAAGTTAGCACAAGTTATTTCAAATCAGACAAAGATTTGCTCTAGGCTCATGAAAGGAAAATAATTTCTAACAAGAAAAGGAGCAGATTTGCTCCTTTTATAAAAAAATGGAGGGCAGATGTGTGTGTGTGTGTGTGTGTGTGTGTGTGTGTGAGTATTTACCTCTCTGATGGTTATTTATGAACATGTGAGTGACCTTAGGCTGGAATTGGATGGTTGAGTATTGCCAAGAGTGAAAGACAGCAACACAATGAAATTTTTGGTGTAGAATGTTCTCTTTTCATTTACTGCAGGCTAAGCCAACTGTACTTATTATGCCCCATAAACAACAGCAACAACAAAAAAACGCCCCATAAAAATTAAATTGTGAAACCTAAATTTTTTATGTGATTTCATTTGTTGGATGCATTTTGTGCCATTGAGCCTTTCTAATGTCATAAGACTATTAGGAACTGTAATAATCTTCAGGGGATGTAAGATTTATCAACCCTTGCAGGATGGGCTGAGAGCCAAGGAAGGAGATTAAGGGGTACTGGTGAAATTAATCAAGTTTCTCTCTGTATGCTGGCCAAGAGAATGCATGGGTTACTCTTCAAGCGTTTTACACAGTAGGAACACAATTTGACCACTACCATATGTTGAATTTAGAATTACATGTTAGTCTTTTCCAAAAATAATCCCATAAAAATGTCAATACTTTTATCGACTAATAGCTCTATCCACTAAAAAGGGGGTTTACATACAGAAAGTGAAAGAGTGTTGATATTCACTAGCTCACTGGGAGACATTACATTTTCATCCTGCTGCAGGAGCCAGGCTGGCTGATCTGCAAAACAAGAAGGCTGATGGAGAGACACAGTGAAGAGACTCCACTCCATCATTGTTTTCTTTACCATAAAAGGAACTGGCATATGTTCCCTTGCGACATGTAAATGAGCTACGGTCAGTGGCCTTGAAATATAAGCTTTTCCTTTTCACTTGAGGCAATGTTGAAGTTTTCTGGAATAGATAGAAGCCATCATTCCATTTCTAACACAAAATGAAAGCATCATTGTGGGAGCAATTTTGGAAATGTATGAACTTCATAAAATGTTCCATTTTCCACATTGTGGGTTTGGCTGCACAATCAGATCATCAAAGCTCAGGAAAACCACCCATTGAGGCTCCAACCCTTTATTTGTATGATATTAATAAAGAATAAGGTATTTTCCATATTGCTTATTGATCAATAATGAGACAGGAAATAAACACATCACCTTCTATGCCATCCAAAACCAAAGAAAGAGGCAGCCAGAAGTTTCAGCGATATCTCCCAGTGAAGCTGCTACATATTTATCGCTAAAAGCATGTCTTCAATTTCCACGTGATGAGGCTTAAAAAGACTCTTCATTAGGTTCACATTAAAGTGACTGCCTTGTCATATGAGGAAAAAAATTGGAATTTAAGTCTGTTGGTTGTCATTTTCCTTCCAAATTGAACGAGCAGCTCCAGTTCACTCTAAAAGAACGTAACTGTCAGAAATAAACTGACACCATAAACTATTGTGAACACATAGATGTGCCTTTTTTTCAGATCTAAATAATGGGTGGCTTTGGAGGAAAATCAGATTTTACTTTAAGAATGACTTTTGGGATCACCGAAAATACCAAGAACCTTAGATTTTCTCTCTGACAGAGTCAGAAGGATCCTAATGTTTCTCAATCAGGGACACAGCTCGGTAACCAGTTCTTGGTTGGTCAGGTAGATGGACTCCGACCCACTGACCAGGTGTTGAAAGAAATAAGGTATATAATAGGCAAGTGAAAAATGCTCCAATTTTGTGAAGTAGCTTGGAACTGTTCTCCAGTTGACGTTCACCATTTCCTCACCAGACATGTGGGTTTTCCAACTGAAAGAACTGTGTTTTCTTCTACAGAGATACCCAGATACCCAAAACTAAAGTCAACCCTCAAATAACATGTATATGGGGTGTTTTGTTTGTGTGTGTGGGGTGTGTGTATATGTGAGTGTGTCTCCCACACAACAAAGGCTATATAACCTAATTCAACCAAAGGGTGCAAGAGGAGGGGAGAGGGAGACAAGAGATGTTTTTGTTTACTTTTTTTAAAATTAAATACTTTATTTTTTTAGAGCAGTTTTATATTCACAGCAAAACTGAAGGGAATGTACTGAGATTTCCCATGTACACCCTGAACCCACATACCCACAGCTTCCCCACTAGCAACATCCCCGATCAGATGGTGCGCTTGTTACAATTGATGAACCTACATTGATTGGCACGTCATCATCATCCAAAGTCTATAGTTCACAGTAGGGTTCTCTCTTGGTGTTGTACATTCTGTGGGTTTGGACAAATATATGACATGTATCCATCATTATAGTATCACACAGTATTTTCACCACCCTAAAAATTCTCTGCCTATTCATCCCTACATCTCCCCAAACCCCTGGCAAACCTTGATCTTTTTACTGTCTCCATAGTTTTTGCCTTTTCCAGAATGTCATAGAGTTGGAATTATACAGGATGTATCATTTTCAGATTGGCTTCTTTCACTTAGGAATAAGCATTTATGTTTCCTCCATATCTTTTCATGGCTGCTAGCTCATTTCTTTTTAGTGCTGGATGAATAATATTCCACTATCTGTATATACCACAGTATTTATCCATTCACCTACTGAAAGACATCTTGGTTGCCTCCAAGTTTTGGGCAATTATGAATAAAGCTGCTATAAACATACATGTGTAGTTTGCTGTGTTGACTTGTTTAAAGTCTTATTTTGAAATAGTTGTAGATTCACAGGAAGTTGCAAAGAAAATGCAGGAAGTTCCTTTGTATCTTCCACCTAGTTTCCTCCCGATGGTTGCATCTTACGTAATTATATACAATGTCAAAACCAAGAAATTGGCATGGGTACAATGCACGTGCCTAGTTCTGTGTCACTTAATCATTTGTGCAGATTTGTGTAACCACCACTATAATGGGTACACACGATACTTCACCACCACTGAGTGGTGCTACCTCCTACCAGCAGTGCTACCTGTTGATTTTTGTCCCCCAAAAAGATGTGTTCAAGTCCTCACCCCCAGTACCTGTGAATGTGACCTTATTTGGAAATAGGATCTTTCCAGATGTAATCAAGATGAGGTGGGGTCATTCTGGATTAGAGTAAACCCTAAATCCCATGCCTGGCATCCTCATAAGAAGAGAAGAGACACACACACACACACACAAGCAGGAAGACCGTACGAAGACGGAGATGGATATGGAGTGATGCATCACAAGCCAGGGAATGTCAGGGATCGCCAGCAGCTACCGGAAACTGGAAGAGGCAGGGAGGCATCCCAGTTCTCCCATGATTTTGGATTCCTAGACTCCAGAACTGCTAGAGAATAAATTCCTATTTTTTTAAGCCACTTAGTTTGTGATCATTTGTTATGGAATCCCTAGAAAACTAATGCATGCCTCTTTATAGTCACACCTGTCACTCCCCTGTCCACCCCACCATCCCTAACCCCAGGCAGCCATCATCTGTTTTCCACTTCTCTAATTTTGTCATTTTGGTAACGTTATATTGGTGGGATCACACATAAGTGATCTGTTAAGATTGGCTCTTTGCTCTACATAATGACCTTGAAATCCATTCACATTGCAGGTACCTGTAACTGACTTTTTAGCTGAGAAATAGTCCATGGTGTGGATGTACCACAGTCTGTTTTACCATTCACCTACTGCGGCACATTTGGTGGTTTCCAAGTTTTGGTTATTACAAATCAAGCTGCTGCAAGCAGTTATGTACCTTTATTTGTGCAAACATGAGTTTTCATTTCTCTGGAGTAAGTGCCCAGGACAGCAATTTTGGGCCACATGATAAGTGTATGTTTAGTTTTTCAAAGAAATGGCCACACTGTTTTCCAGAGTTGACGGTGTACCTTGTTATATACCCACCAGCAACGTATGAGATTCAGATTCTCCACATCCTCACCAGCATTTCATGTTGATGCTGTTATTTAGCTGATCTAATAGGTGTGTAGTATAACCCATATGGTTTTTAAACCTGCATTTCCCTAACAGCTAGTGATGTTGAACATTTTCCCGTGTGCTTTTTTGCCATCTACATACCCTTTTCAGTGAAATGTCTCTTAATGTCTTTTGCCCATTTTCTAATTGGTTTTTTTTTTAAATGTTGAGTTTAAGAGTTCTTCATATAATGTAGATACTAGTCCTTTGTCAGATATGTGGTTTACAAATCTTTTCTCCCAGTCTGTAGCTTGTCTTAACTGGGTCTTTCTCTTAACAGGGTCTTAAGGCTCTTAACAGAGCCTTTCACAGAACAAAAGTTTTTAATTTGATGTCCAGCTTACCGGGTTTTTCTTTTATGGGTTGTGTTATTGGTGTCATATCTAAGAACTCTTCACCAAATCCTAGGTCCTGAAGATTTGTTCCTATGTTATTTTCTAAACATTGTATGGTTTTATGTTTTACATTTAAATCTATGATCCATTTTCACTCAATTTTTGTGTAGGTGTGAGGTTGAGCTTCCGTTTTTTTGTCTGTAAGTAATTTCTCCATGGCTTTGTTTACTTATATCCTTTTTACTCTGCAATTAAAGTACATCTTTTTTTTCCAGTTATTCCTCATTCTTCCTTATTTTGAGAGATGTATAATATCTCCTATGACAATAAATATATATATAAGGGCTAGTGAAAATTTGGTGTCCAAGAAATAAATGTCTGTGTGGAGATTTTGATTATTTTTAACTTTTATTTAATGACTGACCAATGTACTTTTAGAAATACACACCAATCTGGCAATCGCTAACAAAGTTCATGTCTCCCAGGAGTTGACCTGATGCAACCTTAGGAAGCTAGTACCCTTACCAGAGCAGGTGTCTATAAATCCAGACAGTCATAAGAGGTTTTTTTTTAAAATTATCAGGAAACTGTGTGTGAAACAAAGCAACATATAAGAAAGGAGAAAACCTTTGAAAGGATAGGAAGTTAATATGACATCCAGGAAGCAGTTAGACCTCAGTTGAGAATGATCAGAGCAGCAAGGAAGGAAAAGGGCTGTGTGCACCAGGGGCTTTCTCCCCAAGGGAGCACGGTGCAGCCCAGGTTGTTAGCTTTAGTCACCTCTGAGGATGAAGCCCTTTGTCTCCACTGGGTTACCAGACATCCTCCTAGTATCTATGGGAAGATCCTTTCAGAATTGCCCTCAGTCACATAGAAAATACTAATAATTATCATTCTTTAAAGTCATGCGTGCACACACGCACAGGCATATACACACCGTTATCAAAAATGCCGACATGCTAGTTGGACATTCCTGATTCACCATACCTGACTGAATCTGACTTTTGGCCGTTTTGTAAAAATCAGTGTGACTTTCATAGGATACGCTGCTAGGGTAAATTTTTTTTTTTTAATTGGGCTTTAATTAAGAGAAAGAGAGAGGGAGAGACAGAGAGAGAGAGAAGAAGAAAAGAAAGAGAGGAAGAAGGAAGGAAAGGAGAGGAAGGAAGGAAGGGAGGGAGGGAGGAAGAAAGGGGGAAAGAAAGTCCAGGCTGCCTCATTTGGGAAGTATGCGTCCTTCCAAAGGGATTATCCTGAAGGAGGCAACCACTTTTTAGTGTGTACCTTTGAGTATGTTTCTTTAAAATCCATAAACATTGCTTTATTTTGTTTTTCTTGAAAAGTGGTAATATTTAATTAAACATACTTGGGGAAAGTTCCCTGACTAAATTTTCTTATTAAAAAATGTTTCTTTCCAGGGACTTCCCTGGTGGTCCAGTGGTTAAGACTTCACCTTCCAATGCAGGGAGTGTGGGTTCGATCCCTGGTTGGGGAGCTAAGATCCCACATGCCTTGCAGCCAAAAAACCAAAAAACAGAAAACAGGAGCAGTATTGTAACAAATTCAATAAAGACTTTAAAAATGGTCCACATCAAAAAGAAAAATCTTTAAAAACAAAGTGTTTCTTTCCAGATTTCAGTTCAACTGGACATCCCCCCACTCCCCATATTATTTTTGGAGCTTCATAGGTTTTCCTTGGCCAGGAGAAGAACATTGTGGTACAGTGAAAAACTACGGGCAGGACTTTCATATAAAGGGAGTGGATAACACACATTTATTTTGGCCCTTCCTTGAACTCTCACTGTAAAATATGGAAAAAGATTTTTTGAAAGATGTAAACTCACAAATTTTCTTTTAAAGAGGGTAAGAAAGAAAAGCAGCTACATTTTGGAAGCTAAGCAGAGACATTTCCATTTCCAGAAATAAGACACATCAGGGTATTCAGATCATCTTCCCCTTTGAAAGTGATAAAATGATGATTCAACTCTAAAGAAGCTTATTTTTAAATTACTGACTAGCTGACAGGATAAGTAATTATCAGGATGGACTCTAAGCCTGTAAGCAGAGGGGTTAGCCAGGCACCAACAGCTTTTGTCCTGCCGCCACCAGCTAAGCCAAGCAAAGATAAAACTCCGTGGGCTCTTAAAGTTTGGAGCCATGCAAAAGTGGGGCTTCACAGGAAGCCATGCCCTCAAGGTGCTGGTATCAGAAGGGGCCACACTCTCAGAAGAGTAGCTACGAAATAAACCCCACCCGACACACAGAATCAACTCTTGCACCTGGAAGAAAAGGGAATGTCCTAAATCTGATAAGGGGCAGATACAAAACAAAGTGAGACAAAGACAAAACAAAAACCTACAGCAAAATCCTACCTATCGTTAAATGTTGAAATCTGCCCCTTTCAGATCAGAAGCAGGACAGGAGCGATTGCTCTCTCCTCAGCATCACGGAGGTGCCAGCAGTGGAAGGTGTAAGACAAATAAGCATGAGGGTTGGGAAAGAAAGAACAAAACTGTCTCCTTGAAACTGAGCAGGACCCTATGGGGCTCCTGGGCACAGAAGCCTTTCTGTTCCCCATTTCTTGTTGGTAGGGAACAGACTGCAGCCTCCGTGACCTTCCCTGAGTTCCAAAGGGCAGATTGGAACAGTTGCTAATCAAGGGAGGAGCAGCTAAGAAACCACCTGAGGCAAGATTAAAGGAACCGGAGAAGCTCAAGAGGAAGATTACCTGAGACCAGATTAGAGGGGTGCGGCCCTGCACACACCCTAATTTTATCAGCAACCCCGCCCTTGAACTATTGCTGTAAAACTCCTCATCAGATCTCCCTGGGTTGAGACACACAGTTTTTCGGGGCAAGAGCCTGCTGTGTTCCCCTTTGCCTGGCAAAGCAATAAAGCTGTTCTTTTCTACTTCACCCAAAACTCTGTCTCCGAGATTCGATTCCACACGGCGCACAGAGGCTGAATTTCGGCATCATTCCAAGAAGGAAAAGAATGAGGATGCTCCGACAGCCACTTTCCAGCCTGGCCCCGCCGTGGACTCAGGCTGTGACCTTGGGCAGCTTCTCGCTGGACTTCAATTTCTTCACCTGTGAATTAGGATTAACAAAGCCCTAAACTATGTTAGCTGGTTGTAACACCAAAATGAATAAGAGCAACAAAAAGAGAATTGCAAAGATTTATGCACTATACAAAGATAGGATATTGTACATATTACTTTTATCCCTGGTATAGTTTTGTGTTTAGAGATTCATAGAGTAAGCGAAATAATGTGACAGATTTTGTGGCAATCATTGGTTCACCCATATAATTTATTCATTCTGGGCAATTTTGTCCTTTGTATTCGTTGGAAATAAAAGACCCGCTGGAAAATCAAATGTTTTCATGGAAGAGTTGATGCAACAGTATTCTCCTAAATTTATTTAATAAAAGGCCGATTCCAAAGAGAACTGAGAAAATACATTCTTAAAAATAAGAGTGTGACGGATGCAAAAGAATGTATTCCTTTGTGTACTTATCTGTGGGAGAGTTGCATCTTCATTATGCAAAAATGAAGAGCCCTCAGGTGTCCTCAAACGGAGATAACACAGGTGTGCCTGAGAAATACTGTGGATAAATGTAAACTCACTGTAGAAAGACAGTATGAGGCAAAACTTTGTTTAGGTTGAAGGACTCTAGCAAAAGAGATTTAAATCAGAGAAGCACCAAAGAATCTTATCACACTGAGATCACCCCCTAAGGCCAACCTGAAGCAAAAGACTTTATAGGAGATTTATATCAAAGAAAAGCTTTGGGGCTTCCCTGGTGGCACAGTGGTTGAGAATCTGCCTGCCAATGCAGGGGACACGGGTTCGAGCCCTGGTCTGGGAAGATCCCACATGCCGCGGAGCAACTGGGCCCATGAGCCACAACTACTGAGCCTGAGCGTCTGGAGCCTCTGCTCCGCAACAAGAGAGGCTGCGATAGTGACAGGCCCGCGCACCGCGATGAAGAGTGGCCCCCACTCGCCGCAACTGGAGAAAGCCCTCACACAGAAACGAAGACCCAACACAGCCAGAAATAAACATAATAAATAAATAATAAAAATTTAAAAAAAAAAAAAAAAAAAAAGAAAAGCTTTTATCAGCTTTTTAGATAGCTTCGATTTAACTTGCAGTAACAATTGGATTCTCCTCCAACCCTGGGATTTTTCTTGTGTTTGAGAGAAGGAAGAGGGTGGGAGGGAGGGACTGGTGATGAAAATGTAATAGAGATGAGATGAGGCTTAAGGAATGTTTTATTTTATAACAATTTTTTAAAATATTATTTGAGTTGTGTCTCATGCCTATTTTAACAATGATTCTTTTAACTGGGAATTTATTACAAGCAAATATTATACTCATAACTATTCTTCAGGTATCATATACACATTAAGCTAAGAGCACCCATTAATAATTCAAAAGTTTCATTCCCTTTCATCCTATTGTCTAATACTTAAGATGTTAATGTGAAGAGAAATTGTGCAAATAGCATTCTCCTGTTACAATATTAAAATAATGGAAGGATATGCGCTCTCAACCCTTTTACGAAAATCATGAGCAGTCAAGTAGGAAATGAGAGCCATGTCAGTCATACTAGAATAATCCCTCCAGTTGATTCTGGCCTCTTATCAAGTGTTCACTTTTGCACAGAATGGTCCTTTCTCACATGTACATTTCTTTCTCCCTTCCCTTCTGCAGCCTGTCCCCAGATGCTTGTAAACAGTTGTGCCTGCAAGTAAGCCAAGAAGCCTTCTCGAAAACATCGCACATGGCGCAGCAACTGGCCCCGCCTCCATCAGCAGATGCCAACAGCGTTTTCGTTTCCTGTTCTTGAGATCCTTTGGTCATCAGTGAAATCTGTGTGATATGTAACAACAAACGACAGTGACAAGGAATTATCTGATTTACATGTTAAGTCACATGCCAGGAAGTTCTGTTGATCAGCTCTGCTCTGTATTTCTCTGTAAGCTGCAAAATCATTAGTGATATGAAGTGTCACACGTGGAAGGATTACCACAGGAAAAAAATCTGCTCCACTTGAGTAATGTGATGGCCACTTGACCAGTTCAAACCTTGGGGTGTAGCTAGGTGCTTCCCACTCCTTCACTCTTCAAGTAGATTATAGAATCGTTCTCTCATGCCAGAATGGGGAGCCTTGCGTGGCTGGATGAAAAATCTGATGGGTTTACAAACCAGTTTGCTTATTACTCACCGAACCCTCTATCCTGATACCCTGTGGCCCACGAGGGCTTTGAATATTTCAATCCACATAGATGGAATGGTGCTCCAGAGCCTGGCAACATTTCGCAATGCATGCCTTGCAAAATCTCTGCTTTTATGCAAAAGAAAGACCCTCGTTTTACCCCTACTATCAACTTAATTAGCCAGATTTCTCTGAAAGCTAGCTTGCTGCCTCCAAGCTAATGAAGACTCGCCACACTCTTTCTTTCCCAGATTGTGCTTAATAAACAGAAAGTGGAGAAGGTAACGAGGAAAAATCGGAAGCAGCTGCAGTACAAGCAGGAGTGAAGGAGAGCTGATTTTCCCCCAGCCAGCAGGGACGTCCCTGCTCATGTATTCACAGAAGGTGGGTATTTAAAAAGAAATGTGGATTTTGCTTTCACCTAATGAAGCTTTGCTATTTTTAAAGGATCACACTGTGATCGCCATGGTTGCATTAAAAGATAATGGTCGCTGGTGTTCTGTGTGTTATTTTTAGCAGGAAGCCTAACACAAAACCTAAGTTAGGCAGTGTGATCCTCATGCCTCCCGAGGGCCTCATTAAAATGAGATGTTTCCCTCCGGAGGCTAGCTCAGTAAGCAATGTTTAAATTTCTTGATCAGGCTGTACCGAGTTGCCATACAAGAAATGGTTTTGAGAACAAATCCTCTGTCAGGCTGTGGCCCACACCTTAACAGGAAAATCCCAGTGACTTAAAATGTCAGGGAGGAAATGGTCTTTGGATGAAAGATGTTTAGAATTTTCATCATTCTAATTAGGAAATAAGAAGGTATCTACTCAGCTAGAAAGTAACCGCCCATCAAATTATACTCTCCTTTGAATAAGCCAATATCAGCTTAATAGCATTTTGCCAAATAATGAAGTCATGAATATTAATCCTCATTTTGAACCCAGGTTGAGTATTAACTGTTTCAAATAGAAAAAGCTGGGATTCTGAGAATAAGGCTTGTTTTAAACTAGTCAAAATTGTTTGTATAACTGGCAAGTAGGCACACCTGTGATAAAACATTGCTGAATTCCTCCGTGCTATTTCAATATCCTACGTAATTTTCATTGCTGAAAGCATTCCCAGAATCTCCTCATGAATAAGTCCCTAAAATGCCAAATAAGTGAAAATTATTCTACGATGAATGCAATATTCCATTTCCTGCTGTTGAAATGCAGATTATTTTATCCGGCTGTGGTGGTGTGAGGCTTCGGGCCCATCGGCCCATCTCCATCTCCCATTTTTCCATTCCTGGATGAGCCTGGGAGCCCCATTCCTTTGTAGATGAGGACGAACCAAGGCCCACCTCAAGATGCCGACCCTAAACCTACAAATGTAAGGACATTTGTGTCATAGATGACAGCTCAGCTGGAGGCCAGGCTGCCAAGACTTTTTCTCAGGGTTTTCTGTACATCTGAGGTTCTCTGCCAACACATGGTCTGGTTTGCTAACATGCCGCCCTTTCTTCTGAAGATGACATCTATTTAAAACCACCGACTTTCCCAACTGGTTCAATTTTTTTAAAACTGTCTTGATTGACAGGCAGTCCCACAATAGATCAGATTAGCGATGGAGCGACCCAAATCAACAGGAAGGCTGGAAAAATCTTCATGAGCTGAGTTTGATCTAGACGTTGAGCTGAGTCTATTAGTCCAGCTTGTGAATTGATAGCTACTTGACCCCCGAGGTCAACATCCTTGTGTTTGAGTCAGAACCGCTCCCGAGCCCTCCAGATGGGTTGGTGGTGACGCCAGGCTATTGCCATAAGAATAATTCAGAACTGCCGTCTGCTTGGGAATAAATGATTTCATAGCAAAAGCAGTGTGCTTACATTGGGGGTAAGTGACTCCTGGGGATAACCATTTGTACCCTATTCCCAAGCCTTATTTTACAGTTTGAAAAGCACCTTGCAAGCAAATAAAGATGTAATTATGGGATATAGTGTTAGTGCTTTGTTTAATAAGAACCTCACTTAAAATTTTAAATTGACAGCTGTGGTGTTTTTTTAATGATCTACTTTTTTGTTTGTTTATTATAAAACTAAGTTAAAAATAAAAGGCTAATGAGAAAAAAAAAAAAAGTGATGTGCTTAAAGATTCCTGAACTGGACGAATCCTAGTCCAAATGAACAGCAGCCCCAGGAAGGCACACGAGAAATAGGCGTTGAATAGAGCAGACCCAGGGCAGCCTGGACGCCACATAGTGACGTGGCCAGGTTCACCAGTGACAGATGACCACAGCGTGTCGATTAGGTCATGCCCAGGGCCGTTTTTCAAGGTGCACCTCTGCATTTCTCTAGGAAACTTCGATTTCAGGAAGGAATTAGACTGTATATGTATAGTCTAATATCAAAACATGTCACATTTCTTTTAGGTGCTTTGCAGAGCCAGACCACATTAATCCACTCATTCAACCAACACATTTGCCTACGACACGGCCGGCACTGGAACAAGATGCAGGATACGAATTTGACACTTTGGTCATCAAAACATCCCTCAAGGTCCCGGGGCTCCGGACATAAGGTAAGTGTGGACTGAACTGAATTGCTGACTACGTACTTCCACTCGTGTGCACTATGCCCCACTCACCTGCTGAGGATTGAGGGGAAGAGAGTTCACGTGGGTGGTCCTGTCCCCACCTCACAAGACGTGTGGGTGGGTCTGAAGCCCAGTGGTCTGGTCAGGACCAGAGATTAAAAGCAGATGTGTATTCCTGAACTCCATCTGTAATTCAGGTTATCTGACTGTCCTGAGAAATAACACACAGCTCAGTAATTTAGACCAGAAACATTAACACCCCACCTGGCCAAATTGCCTTTCAAGTATATTTTAATTACCATCAGGACGCGAAGTCTAGGCCCTGTCTTCAGACAAGGGAAGGAAGATCTTCCATTCCTACCCTCAAGGTCAGACAGGAGACACACAGGTACAAGTATGATTGAATAAAATGATTTAACAGAAGTGAAGAGAGAAACACTGCGTGATGGAAATATTCTGCACCAGGCAAGCGCAGAAAATCTTCTCCCTTGAAATTCTTAGGATTTCATTAATTCTTATTCTGTGCCCCCCTCCACCACCTCATGTATGAATACAGAGTGGCTAAATCTCTATTTCATATACATTACTGTTAGCTCTTTGGTATTCCCAGAATGGATTTTCCCAGTTCTAAAATTTTACATTATTTATATTTACCAACTTCCTTCCATGGTCCCCAGGCCTGTCGTCTGGGCATTTCGGGTGCTATTGATGCTCTGTCCGAGTCTGCCCTCCCAGAACCCACAGGCGGGGGCTTAAACAACAGACACGTGCTTCTCACGGTTCTGGAGGCCAGGAGTCCAAGATCAAGGTGCCGGCATGTGGGTCCTGGTGACGGCTCTCTTCTGGTGCAGAGAAGTGTCTTCTCACCTGGAGGAAGGGGCAGGGGGCTCTCTGGGGTCTCTTTATAAGGGCACCGATCCCATCGTGGGGGTCCACCCTCATGACCTCATCACCTCCTTGACACCGTCACCTTGGGGGTTAGGTTTCCACATATGAATCTGGGGGACCCAGACACTCAGTCCGTAGCAGGCGGCTTTGCAGTGTACTCTTCGCTGCAGCCCTGATGGCCCACGGCTCCTCATTCAGCGTCCGGGGTGAACATTGTTTGCCACGGGTGTTCTCAGCTACAGGCCCTTAAAGCACAAAACGGCTTTGGGCCCTTCGGGGACACACGGGCCTTCCAGCCACAGACCGCTGTCCACCAGCAGCTGCAGTGGAGCCGGGAGGCCAGCACCACGTGCCACAGCCCTGTCCCCCAGAATCACAGTTCATCTGCTTGAGAAGAACGAGCAGAAATGGGAACCCCACTAATAAGGGAGAGATTTCTCCAGATCCCGTGTGTCAGTCGTCCTGCGGCCTGTGCTGAGGCTCGCCAAGGACGCTGACTTAGAAATAGGTAAAGTAAGTTAGGGCACACATTGACTCCTGCTAAGTCGCGTCAGGCGCGGAAGCAGAGTGACCGATGGCCCCCGCACGGCCGCTTGGAACCTGATTTCCACTCCTGTGTTTTCACCTGGTCGCATTCAGAATCCAGGGGATGCTACTTAACACAGAGAAGAAGAAAGGCCCCCACGAGCGGGACAGACTTCTGATTAAAGATGCTTTTCAGGAGGTTCTCTGGGGGCTTTGTGCCTAGCGTGTGTCTCCGTGTTTTCACTTCTCGAAGGACCACAGAAAACGAGCCCCAGGGAAACCCATCCAGTGTCCACCTCCTGTCCTGGATTGACAGGTCCCACCTCCTGCACCCCTGATTCAAGTCTGTGAAGTCAAGACCACAAGACGTAGGTGCTTTCTGGTCCAGGTCCTGCTCTGGAAGAAAAGTCAGTTTGCAGATATATGTGCAGAATGCAAAGGGTGTTTCCATGGGTACACTGTCCAGTGTCAGCCTGTCAGAGGGGCCATCTGTCCACCTCATCTGAGCAGCTCCGTCTCCCCCCACCCCGCTCCCCTAGACCACCGGTCTAACCCCGCTGCCCCCAGTGGGCATATTCAGGTGAGCACGTCACCGCCACCCCCTGGGCGTGACCCACAGAGACAGCGTATTTGTCCACTGCCTCTCCAGCAACTACAGCGGTTCTTGGTGTGTAGTAGGAGTCCAGTAACTACTGTTGAATGAATGTGTGAATATTTACACTGACTGATTACAGTAGGAGAGAACAAACAAACAAAAGGAGGAAATGAAATTTTCACTTTGAATTTTTGAAATTTGATTTTTAAAATCTTCAGCAAGTATTATGTTACAATTTTTAAAGCTTTGAAAGTGACAAATCCTAGATGTAAATAACCCTTAATCCAAAAGGTGACCCTTTCTGGAAAGGCTCTCGGGCTAAAGAAGGGGAGAGGGGACAGTTTGAGGAGCTCTCGGCTGCACCCCCAATCTCTTCCTCACCTCAGAAACACAACCACGCACACGGAGTCCTGAAGCCCATCTCAAAATTTCTCTTCCCTCCAATGCAAGAAGGAGAGACAGTTACACACAGGAGGGATTCGGGTCTGTGCTTCCAGATGCGTCCACAAAGACCACTCAGCCTTTGAAACTCCCACCCTGGGAGCCACTGACCCTGGGCCCCTGAGGCTTTCAGGACATTGCTGGGCGTGTGACCACAAGTGGGTGCTAACGGCCCTGTGACCGTGAAGTTACCAGGAAGCTGCCAGCAGGTGAAGGAGCCTTCCTTCCTGGGGTGAAGACCAGGTGCCAGTGTCATTAGTGTGGGTCAGTTTTCCTTTACGCTCCATCTGGAAAACTGTGCCTCGTTGAGGACAACTAGGTTTTCTGGGTCGGTTGTGTTGGGAAAAGCTTTGTAGGGGAGGAAGAGTTGAAAGATCAGCAAAGGAAAGGTTCTGAGAAAGGTGAGGACTCTATGTTTTGTTATTGTTCTGTGACCCCCAAACAGCACTGGGTGCAGGGGCCTTGGCAAGGCCCAGAGTGTGGGTTCATGAAGCCCAGCAGCCAGAGGAAGCAGTTAAAGCCGTGGGTCAGAGGAGGTGACACCAGCAGCCCCACGGGTCACAGGTCATCTCTGGGTTCTACGTAGCAGCCGCACATTGCAAAATAGGAAGAACAAAAAGATGACCGAGTGGCAGAGGGGACGCAAAACCACACTCTTCTCCCCAAAAGGCAGCAAGATAAATGGCCCCTGGGACCTAATAGTCTGCATGGTTTGTAGGGATCGATCTGGGAAACAAACACACAGAAACAAAAGCTTGGGCAAGTTGGGAGTTAGGGGTTCAGTTAATGGGTGGTATTTACCAGAAGCACGGCCACAGTGCACTCAGCGGCCTGATTTCACTGGAACTGATGTGTGAAAACTGAGCCTGCTGTAAGCTTCTCCTGCCCTGTCAGCCAGTTGCCCCCTCTCTGTGTCCCAGGTGACCCAGCCCTCCAGAACTTACAGACACAACTGTCTGCCCTCCTAAGGCCAGGGGTGTCCCCAGGGCTGCTGACATAAGCCCTGATGGTTTTTAGGGAAGCTCTTCTCTTTTCCAGAGTAGACTATGGAAGTATCCAGAACAATAGAAGGTCAGGGGCAACGCATGCGAACATGTACTCCATCACTTGGTCAGTTAACCAGGGGGAGTGGTCTGCTGTGTAACTACCACAGATCACTGCAGGCCGGGATCACTCTGCAGGCCGGGATCACACTGTAGATCTTAAACCCACACAAGAATCAGGTGAGAGGACTGGGGTGAGACGGTAGTTCAGGACTTCTTTACACCAGCATCTTGCCGGTAACTCAGCGAGCTACCTAAACTAAGCTGACTTTCCTCCTGGGGTTAAGATGAGTTTTAGATACACTTCTGGGTGTGAAGCATGTACCGTAGCACCAGGCTCGTGTACGTGCACTAGAGATGTGAATTACTAGTTAGGAGGGAGATACAGGAGGTCTTCAGAGTGAGAGAACAGGGCTTGTCCAGAACTACTGGACCCACACCCCACTCCGTCCCCTGTGCTGCTGGCACCAGGACCACACATGAGCAAGTGGTAAGAATTAAACCCACGGCTTCCCACGCTGTGCAGTCACTGCTGCTGCTGGGGCCCTCGTCTAGCCGTGGGTTTGAGGACAGACTGCAGCTGCACAGAGGGGCCCCTAAGCCGTCTCGTCCTCCCCAGCCTGAGCCCTGCCCGGGAGCGAGACGGGTCGCAGGCGTCGATCACCACCAGGCACCACGGGTCGGACTCCTCACTCACTCTGGTTCACGTGTCTCTCCTCTTCTTTCTTCTCTGAATCCTCCTCCTCCTAACGTCCTAGGGAGCCTCCAGGGCTTTTCTTGTGGGCTCTGATTTCTCACAAGATTGATAGAGTGGGGTATTCCAGATAGTGATAGCCTTGGTTAAATAAGGGTTACTGAATTATTTCCTTCTACTTTCGAAGTTCTTTGTAAAATGTGAGCTCATTTCTCCATTCTGTCACCATAAACAGAAGGCAGTGAGCCTAATCAAACATTCCTTTAATGTTTGCAGACCATTCAATATCTTGGGCCATCCTTTCTAATATAAATCTCATCAACGTTTAAATTAAATATAGAGCAGGAGTTTATTCTAGGAAGAACCAACCCAGGGATACACACTCGACGTGGTTTCTGAGATCAGCCCAAAACATGACCTATTTTTCTTGAGATTTTGTTCTTGCTTCTAACTGTGGAAGGTGACAAACAAGCGAGCATGTGGGCTGATTGATGATTCTGACCAGTTGAATCTGGTTCATTCGAACACATGTTTGTTTCATCTCAGCCCTTAAACATGTAAGAGTCAGCCCCTCGCTGAAGGTCTGTCACTCAGAGCAGGACAACTTTTTATGTGGCTTTGTATCCAGCTCATGCCAAAGGAACGATATGCAAGACAGACAGCTTTTCTCTTCAGATAATTATAAAGAATCTTTAAATAACCCTCACTGCAGAGCCTTGATTGACATCTTCTCTATTTGCAAACTTTTGTTTGAACAGTCAAAACTGCCACCTAAGCAGGGCTGCAGGTATGTGCCCACAGCTGTGCACATCTGATACGGACTAAGCCTGGGTTATCACCGTGGGCTGTAAGTCAGCATCTAAGACATGACATTTGGAGCAGACATTGCGTGATGGTTGTGATAAGGCTCTGGAACCTTCCCTCCCTCTCTGAGCGCAGAAATGTTTGTGTAAAATCAGATCAAATAAAAGGTCTCTCTCCCTGGTCCCTCGCCCAAATCATCTTTCACTTAGTGCAGTTAAACAAATATTGGCCTAGCTCTGTAAGATTTGACCTTTCCAGTGTGCTCTGTGAGTTTATCCTTTGTTTAAAAAAAAAAGCGTTTTGAACTCATGGTTTTGCCTCTCTGAGGAGTTTATTCTCTGCCAATCTTCGTGAGTGACTCATGTCCTGTTATTTAGGTTTGGATGGAAAACAAGACAGAGAAATAGGTTGCTGTCCCAGGTTGCCATGATGCCTGAAAAGCACCCACATATCGAGACACCTGGCACACAGAGAACCCACCAGAATCTCTCTAGTTTGAGATTGAATCAAAGTCCCCAAAGGGAATCTCATCAGCGCTCTGGTCCAGAACACATGATCTGGGGGCAGTCTTGGCTCCCAGGTCAGCCCTGCTGCTTGTCCAGGGGCCTCGGCTGGGATGCAGATTCTCAAGGCACAGCTGCCTTCTTGGGAAAATAAGGATGGTGACTATCTCGTCATAAGGTGGCTGTGAAAATAGGTAAGGTGGTTGCCACAGTACCAGGAAGGCCAGGAACAGTGCCAGGTGACACTTGGACAACACGGACCCCATACTGTACCCACCCACCGAGCAGTAGAAATCCACCTGTCACTTTACAGTTGGGCCTCTGTATCCTTGGTTCCATGTCCGTGGACTCAACCAACCTTGGATCATGTAGCCCTAGTATTTATTGAAAAAAATCCGTGTGTAAGTGGACCCCACAGTTCAAACTCATTTTGTTCAAGGGTCAACTGTGTTAGATTCTGCCTTGTTTATTTAGAGTCAAGCAAATTGAGACCCAGAAAGGTTGTGCTTGACCCCAGTGGCACACGTAGTTCATTTCAGTCCCAGGTTCTTTGCATGGACTGACCAACATCTGGGATGTGAAGGGAATGTGGACGTGGCACCCCAGGATATACCACTTTGGCACATGGATCATTTTGAGCTGAAGGCGATTGACTGAGAGTCAACAGCTGCTGAAAGCAGCTTTCCAGGAGCTTCCCTCATCTGACTAAAGGCAGAAACTTCTGAAAATGAGACTGCCATAAATTCCCTCTCTGGGTGGGGAGAGGTTTGGGCCGCGAAGAAGACAGAAAGTTGGCATTGAAATGAGTCTTCACAAACAAACCTTGCTAAAATAACTCTTATCTTCCACTAGTTTCCCCCTGTATTTACCTTCCCACAATTTACTCCCCCTAGAGGCCCACCCCCCCTTCCTTTGTCTGGTCATGACTCCACAATTTATTGCCTTTTGTTAAAATAGTATATAAGCCTCTGAGCCTAACCACTTCTTTGGGTTTTCACTTCTTTTCTGTGAAGTCCTCCGTGCATGTAAAAAGTATTAACACCAATAAAAATCTGCACGCATTTTCTCCTGTTACTTTGTCTTCTGTCAGTTTAATTAACAAGTCCCCAGGAAGAAGCCTAAGAGGGTAGACGGAGGGTTCCCTCCCTCCCACAGTGAAGCTCAGAGACTCGGGGGTGAGCAGAGCGGGGCAGACCTGCCTCCCTCTTCCCACAACCGTCTCCCGATCCAGGCGGATCTCTGTCGACACCATGCGTTCTTCTAGCCACAGGGCCTCTGCACTTGTGAGCGACCTCTGCCCCTTGACTGCATCTCCAAATCCAACCCCTTCCATGGCATCCTGTGGGCCAGAGTTTAGTAGGAGAAACGAGAGGCCGTCAGCAGCCTAGCCAGGGGTTTCTGCCCAAAGCCAGGGCTTTCTGCTGCATTCCCTTCCCCAAGGCCATGGCCATGCTATTCCCAAGACTGGAATGCCTGGAACGCCACTCTGTTGCACCCACCCCCTCCCACCAGGAGTCGGTTTAAATGCCATCTCCTCCGTCTTCCTCAGACACACCCAGTCAGGATCAGAACCCCCGTCACGCACCCGGGGGCTCCCTGTGCTTTTCCTTCAATACAGTTATAATATACACTTGAGTGTTTTCACTTATCAAAAAAGAAATCTTTTTGAGAGATACTGCAGGTGCAAGAAGGGCTCTCTGACCTTCCCCTGAAGCAGGTCGTGAGACCCTCACGTGAGAGGTGTCCTCCCTCTACCCCGAGGAAAGGAGCGTCCTTGTCTCCAGGATGGAGGGTTGCGGAGGGGAAGCTGAATGAACAGGACTTGCCAAGTCCCACCAGTTCACCTGAGCTCAGATTCTTTGTCCTATCACACCTTTCTTCATTAAGCCCAGTATAAAAAGTCCCAGGTTAAACCATTTCTTTGAGTCTTCATTTCCTTTTGGAGGCTCCCGTGTCACATAAAACTTACAGGAAATAAATGTTATGTTTTTCTCCTGTCAGTCTGTCTTTCGTCAGTCCAATTTACAGGGTTCCAGCCAGAGAACCCAGGAGACTAGTAGGAAAAACCGTTTTTTCCTCCCCTACAATATCAAGTGAAAAACAAGATAATCCATGCAGTGTTGTGTGAACCAGATTATATTAAATATGAACGTACACGAATGACCACAGTCTGGAAGAGAAAAGCCCCAGTGTCACAGAACAGAGGCTGCTTGTGGGTTGCGGGCGGTGGGTGAGCTTTGCTTCCTTCCTCATGACTTTGTGTGTTTTCTAGATGTTCCCAGTGACCGTGAGAGAGACACCTGCGTCAGCAGCCTGGGTCAGCCCGTCCCAGGCTGCGGCCTCACCGTCCACGTGACCTGCTGGAGGCCCGCAGATCTCTGGGCTGCCATAATGAAATGACCTGCATGAGCGCCAAGCACACACCAGGAGCTCGGCTCTGATGGAACCAAAAGCAGAGAGGAGGCCTGGGACCACCAGGGTAAGGTGTGTGTGCGGGAGGCGGGCCTGTTCTCTGCAAGCAGCTCCGCCTGCAGGCTCTGAAGCCAGCACTTTATCTGAACTGCGAAGGAGATGACAAAGTGCCCCACCCCCCGAGAAAGTCCTGCCTTGGTGCCACCTGTTAACTGATTTCCAGTGAGACAGGACTGCAGTCCTGGGCGGTCAGTCTTCCAGGGCCTTCTTGGTTGGCATGAGGCTTACTCTGTTGTCTGTAGAACCAGCTCTGCAGTCATGGTGAGCGCGGCAAACGGGAGCATAGGTGAAGCATTGAGGATGGTGAGCCAGCGATTGGTTTCTCTTCTCTCCGTCCCCTGGGATGATACAGAGCAGAGAAGCCAAGGCCAAGGCCTCCACGGATGTGGGTCGGCGAGGGGAGGGAGCCTGGTCTCCTCCGCCCACCTGCTCAATCGCGAGCATCATGCAGGCAGCTGAGGAAGGACAGGCACTGCCTGAGACTCGTGCTAACGGAGCTGTGTGCTGGGGAAGGAGCAGGTGCAATCTGTCCTGGCTGGGAACACAGCCGTTGTGCATGCTCTCAATAAAGTAGGACTCCCAGAACGTCCCCACGATCCCAGGGCACCTCATGCCATGATGGAGAGCAAATCCACACCGTGTCAGTTTTCTAGACGACCTCCGTGGTGCAAGGTTTAGGGTGTATCTCCTTTAACTACTGAATCGGGGCAGAGAGCTCTCGGAAATTACGCTGAAAGCAGAGCTTGAGAATCCAGGTGGAGCAGCAGGAAGAAGGCTTTATTCTGACTGACGTCCAGAGCCTGGCGCCCTCCACCCAGCTCCTGCCCCTTCTCCCTACGGCCGCTGCTGTGTGAGGTAGATGCTCACAGCCGCAGCCAACCGTGCTGGTTTCTTTTCGGTTCCTTCCCTAGAGCCGCTCTAATAGGAGAAGAGCACCCCGTCTGTGAGCCCCGCCCACCTGCGCACACGTCTCCCTGGCAGCCCCGAGTCCTGTGCTGTCGCTGGTTATTTTAATTGAATGATAAAGGATGTGGGTGTAAATTAATTCTACAGGCAGGTAGGGCTAAGGGATGGATTACATGGAGAAGAGAGTCTTTTTAGTGCAAATTTTGGTCCACTCAGGACGCATAACTCGTAGCAGGACCAGTAACCTCAGCAGGGCCACTTCCTCCTGGAACCTATGGTCTATCGGGGACTCCCCTTGACGTCCACGGTAGGAAGGAGACCGTGGACCAGGGGACGAGCTCAGACCCGAAGCCGCATGCTCACTGGTTCTTATCCATGAAATAAGCTGCTGCCTCACTTCCTCCAAAACATCCTCTGAACTCTAAGAGGAGAGATTTTACTTGTTCTCTCTGGGATGCTAATCTCTCTGGGACTGCTGAGAGCACAATGCGAGGACAGGAGAAGTGCACTGGAACAGAAGGGGCTAACCCTCAAGCCCGGAGGTGGGAGATGGGTCTGCTTCACTTCCTGGCCCAGGATCCTGGCGCCGTCCTTCCTCCGGGTGCGCTGGGCTAGACGGTGAGTGAGAGGGCTGTGCGTGCAGAGGCCACGGGTGTTCCTGGAACAGCCTGCACGTGAGGGAGGGATCCATGCGGTGAGCCAGGATGGCTGGGCCAGGGAGGCGCCTCCCGCCCGAAGGCTGCTTTACAGATGGGCGAGAAAGTGGAGTCGTGAACGTCACTGTGACGCACATTTACTGTTAACGCTGTTCTGGCAAACGCTGTGCTGCAGACGCTCCCACCCTCCCACTGCTCCTGCCAGAACGTGTAGTTTGAAAGGACACTTTCAGACCCCTCCTTCCACAGAATTCACCTCTGGAGACTGAGCCCCATCCCGAGAAGGCATGGTCCAGTTGGCAACAGGGAAGGATGCTCACCTGTGCTTCATTAATATGGAAAATGCGGTGAAACAGAAATTAAAGTTTTCTCTCACATCTTCCATCTCCCGACGCCGGTAGACAAGGAGTAACCATAGTAACAGATGCCTGGAGAACGGAGCAGTGGGAGGGGGGTGAGGAAGACCCGGAAAGTGACCCCCCTCGGCCCTGGGGCCCCGTGTCCTCAGGAAAGTCTCACCTCCCTTCTCTCACCTGGATTTTGGTGGAAGATGTTTTCCTCTTTCTCCCAAAATTACCAGGAAGAGAAATAGACAGAAAAACCACCTTACAAATATAGACTATACTGAATACAGAGAGAAAATGCAGAAGTGAAGCCATTCCTTACACACACACAAATTCCCTCAGACTGAGAGAGTCACCTCAGTTTTAAAGATAGAGTGAAAGTTTGCTAAAAAAACCCAGTATTGACTGCAAGTGTTTCCAGTGACATCAAATAAAAATCAGCCCATTGGGGTCATTTCAGAAATAGACCTCTAGCCGTGGTGCTGGGGACAACGTCAGGTTGCTGAGAGCACCTCGGCCCGAGCCATCCTGCCTCTCCCGGGCCAGGAGGAAAGGCTCTCCCTGGGGAGAGGCCTTGAGAAACCACCCTTCCTAAGGGCCCCCCCTTATAAACAGGATTTTTTTTTTTTTTAATTACAAAATGTCGGGAAGTACAATCTACCAAGAAGGCAAGACGTTCCAGGTGGCAGGGAATGGATTTGCTCCTCAGAACGATGTGCCGGAAAGGACATGAGGTGGGAGGCAGGACTGGCCTCGGGGATGGTTTTCTGGGGCGCAGGAACAGGCTTCCCCCCACCCCCGAGGCCCTGCCCAGAGCCCGGTTGAACTCGAGAAAGTGGAAAACACAGCGTCCCCAGCGAGGCCGCCAGCAGAAGCCAGCGCGCCCTGCGCTGCTTTCCTGAACGTTTGCCCAGGCTGCACTTCCAAGGGCGTTTTGGCCACAAGAACTGCGCTCAGCTTTGGCCTGTTCACCTCGCGTGGACAGAGGAAGCGTCTCAGCCCCAGATTCTGAGGCCACAGGAGCTGCCAAGAAGGAGGGAGCGTCTGTTCCTGCCTGCAAGATCATGCCTTCTGAGTAAATATTTGTGTCCTTTGGTTAATTGCATAAAGTATCCATCTTTGTCACTGAGCAGGAGGCATGCATGTTTGTTGACTCCTGCTGTCAATCCATAAGCAACAGGAAATGTTGCAAAATCATTTTAAAAACTCAGTGAGAGTAGAATAGAGTGAAACTTTCTCTTAAGGAATAAATTGCTAAATAACTTTTGACCCCTTTAAAAAATAATAGAAGATAATAAAAGAGGCAAAAGGGATTGTTCTGTGTAACCAGCAGTGAGTAGGCAGGCAATCTGATGATAAAAGTACATGCTTGGAACAATAAAGGATACCGTTCTTTTAGCATTTTTTAAAAAAATTTTCAGCTAAGAGTTGACCATTGCTTCTCCATTCCAAATCACATCCCTTAATATGGGACGAGGACTGCGGACCTTCATTATCTACATGTAGCCTACTGAAAATCAAAGTTTTGGGTTTTTGTTTCCGAAAAACAGAAGTACTCATTTTATTTGATTTGATGAAAAGTGGCATGATTGAGCTCAGAGACCTTGATTACAATCCTAGCTGTGCAAGCTTCAGCACTTACCTGCCAGCTTTCTTTCACGTTCTGCTTCCTCACTGTAAATGAAGAGGTAAAGGAACCAAATTCTCTGCAGCACAAAAAAGTGATGAGCTGGGTGCATGGGTAGATTAATAAATAAGAAAACAGTAGATTAGATAAAAATGGTAGGTAGAATGATGATAGATTCGATAGATAGTTAATAGGGATAGATGATGGACACATGGATAATAGATGATAGATTAGATATAGAGAGAGATGATAAATAGATGATAGATAATAGGTGACAGACAGATGATAGACACAATGTAACAGACAACAGATGACAGAGATAGATACATAATAGACACATAGATGATAGATGATAGAGAAAACAGAGAGATCATTGATCAACAGATAATAGATGATTAGATAGATAGATGATAGATAGATAGATAGATAGATAGATAGACAGGTGTGTTACTTGAGCAACAACATTCATTCCTGCTCCGTGGCGTGACCATAGGTATTCATAAGGAAAGATGTCAGCAACAATTCAAATAAGAAGTTTTAAGTCCTCAATACTAATCACAGATGTTAAAGCTGTTATCCCCAAATATAAGCTGATACAAAAAGAAAACAGACCAATAGTTCTCTTTAAAATAACTTTTTATTTTATTTTTTATTGAAGTGTAGTTGATTTACTATGTTGTGTTAGTTTCAGGTGTACAGCAAAGTGGTTCAGTTATACAAATACATATATATTCTTTTTCATATTCTTTTCCATTATAGGTTATTACAAGATATTGAATATAGTTCCCTGTGCTATACAGTAAATCCTTGTTGTTTACCTATTTTATATATAGTAGTGTGTATGTGTTAATCCCAAACTCCTGATTTATCCCTCCCCCACCCCCTTTCCCCTTTGGCAACCATAAGTTTGTTTTCTGTCTGTGAGTCTGTTTCTGTTTTGTAAATAAGTTCATTTGTATCATCATTTTAGAGTCCTTATCATTTATTCATATAAATGACTGACTTACTTTACTTAGTATGATCATTTCTAGGTCCATCCATGTTGCTGCAAATGGCATTATTTCATTCTTTTTTAGGGCTGAGTAGTATTCCATTGTGTGTATATGTTTGTGTGTGTGTGTATGTATGTATATATATATATATATATATATATATATATATATATATATATATATATATATATATATACCACATCTTCTTTTTCATCTGTTGATAGACACTTAGGTTGCTTCCACGTCTTGGCTATTGTAAACAGTGCTGCTATGAACACTGGGGTGCATGTATCTTTTCAAATTATGGTTTTCTCCAGGTATATGCCCAGGAGTGGGATTGCTGGATCATATGGCAACTCCATTTTTAGTTTTTTAAGGAACCTCCACAGTGGTTACTGTTCTCCATAGTGGCTGTATCAATTTACATTCCCACCAACAGTGCAAGAGAGTTCCCTTTTCTCCACACCCTCTCCAGCATTTGTTATTTGTAGACTTTTTAACGATGGCCATTCTGCTAGTGTAACATAACTTTTTTAAAAAAAGAAAACACTACAGATATTTTTAAGCAAGTTGTCATTGATGGCTGAAGATTTTTTTTTGTCAGAAAGATCACTGCACATGAAGGCATCTCACGTCACTCTCACTGTTTTAGATATGCTATTTTTAATGAAGGGCTTATGAACATTCTTTTTTTTTTTTTTAAATTTTATTTATTTATTTATTTATGGCTGTGTTGGGTCTTCGTTTCTGTGCGAGGGCTTTCTCCAGTTGTGGCAAGCAGGGGCCACTCTTCATTGCGGTGCGCGGGCCTCTCATTATCGCGGCCTCTCTTGTTGCGGAGCACAGGCTCCAGACGCGCAGGCTCAGCAGCTGTGGCTCACGGGTCCAGCTGCTCCGCGGCATGTGGGATCTTCCCAGACCAGGGCTCGAACCCGTGTCCCCTGCATTGGCAGGCAGATTCTCAACCACTGCGCCACCAGAGAAGCCCTATGAACATTCTTATGGACTGGGAATTTTTCCTTCTGTCATGTGTACCTTCTGGTTGAGTCTCTCCTGATCCGCCAGCTGAAATTCCCACATGGGGCGTGACTCTGCTCAGCCTGAGAAGGTGGAGGATACTTTCAGCAGAAATGTAACAGAAAGCTGCTTCTGAGAGAGAAGTTAAAGACTGAATCCCAACAATACTATTTGCAAATTTGAAGTGTCTCAGTTTGTTTAGCATAAATAGAATTGAAGTGAACACTAAGAAAGGACAAAGAAAAGTGTGCATTTTCTATCAAGATAATGTTGTGACTTTGCAAACGACTGTACTGTAACAGTGAAGACTACCTAACCTGCGAGGAGCCGTCACTTGGCCGTAGACACTAAGGTGTCCAATGCAGGAGAAAGGGGGCAGCGGGGCAGCTGTGGAGTCCTTCTTTACATTTCCTTCAATGACAATTGGAATTCTAAATTTTACTTTCTATTTTGCATATGTTTTCTTTCGGGTATGTGGCACAGAGATATATAAAAAGGTAAAAATATGGATTGACAAAGAATTTTTCATTATTTAGAAGAAATACAAGATTTAAATTCTGGTTGTGCATTAAGATCAACTTAGTTTGTACACTCAGGAGACCTCATATTTAGGGATCTGATTTGATATATTTTGTAGGCTTTTGTAAATATCTATGAAAAATATAACTTCAGCGTTCATGAAAATTTAAAGTTGAACAAAGCAAGAATTAAACCATGCTGTTAAAGATGTCATCAAATTCCCAAGTATGAGTAAGAAAAATCAAAACAGTGGGCAAACCAGGCAGTATTGGAGGCAACTTGTGTGAGGTGGGGAATGCACAGGGCCTGAGCGCCTTCGGGGTACATGGGCTCCTGACGTGTCGGCCACATTCATGTTGCCATGTAAACAGATGCGCGGGCTTCAGGAAGTGAGATTTGAATGGCAGATGATGGTGGCCACCGGACTAAGAGACAGAATTACATAAAAATCTTCAAAAGAAGGGGGAAAAGGTTTGCATCCCGAGCTTTAGAAACCATTGCAGTTGGTGGCATCTTCTCGCAGTTGGTTGTGTTTCCAGCAGGAAGAGACAGGTCCGTCCTGGCCCTGCCAGCCACTCCTGCATCAGGTTTAGCAGGACTGGGAAACAGCCGGTTGCTTCCAAACCTTCCAAACGGTGGAACCATCCCCACTGAAGAGTCTCCACGCCCGTTGTGGTTTGAGGGTTGGAATCAAGAGCAGAGGAAGCCATGGGGCTGCCTGAGTGGCGTGGGGACCTAGGCAGCCCCAAGATGGTCTGGAGGGAGGAGAGAGCAGGTCCAGGACATGGTCCACGAGGAGACGAGGGAGCGGACATTAGCACAAGGTGGTGGGAGCTTTAGGAGCCTAGAAGAATGGGGGTGCAGGTAGTTTGGGTGGAGAAATACGGTAAATGATGCTTCTTTCTTTCCTTTGCATGCTCCCCCTAGTGACATGCACAGTCACAAGCACCAGAACCAGCAGAGCTTGGTGGAAAGAGCCATCGCCTTGCTGGTCCGCCCTCCAGCTGCTCGGCTGTGCTGGGGGCCTTGCTGCCTGACTGTGCGTTGCCCACGCCACTGGGGAACACTGGGGGTCCTGTCAGAGTGGACTTACCTCCGTCTCTGCTTTTGCCAAAGACGCGAAACCTCTGGGCATCAGTTTCCTCGTGAATAAAAGGAGGACATGCACCTGACCTTCGTAGGATCAGATGAGGACAGAACGCTCAGTTCATGTTGCTCCTGCGTGAAGAACTGACAGTACAAAGCTTTACGACGCTGTCTCCTGGGCAGAGACATTTTCAGAGTCTGGTTGACACTGTCCTCATTATGTCTGTTGCCCTAGCAACAGCTGTGTGAGGTTTCGGCCCTTACCCGGTGTTGAGCAGAAAATTAGGACCTGAAGCCTTGCTGACGAGCTCGTCACCTTGGTAGCACACCAGGCTCCCAGCAAAGGTGATACAGTGACTGTGAAGCATCCAGCTCGCAGAGCACAGTCTGACCTTTGCCTCAATTCGAGAACCAAGTACTCCTTTTCAAATACGGAGACACGGCATACATAACAGTATGGAGAACGTAAAAACCTGATGTTAAGTTGGTTACTGTACCAACAAGGTTCTTAGCCTCCAGTCGCTGAGACCATGGACTCCTGTGACCAGACATCTGCAGCGAGGATGCCTTTAGATTCGCAGTGCTAAAATAGCTACTTCGGTCATTTCAGAATCTCAGCCCATCGTCCAGTTGCTGTTGATCGCTGCACATGTCCTAATGTTTACACCTGATACAGATCGGCTCCTGGAAGAGGTTAACTGAAAGTAGGAACAAAGAGCAAGAACGCAGTTGCACTTTTTAACTAAATTTCTCTTAAGAAACATGACCAAGAATTAAGCACCTCTATGTCGTTTTAGAAAATTAAATCCAGCCAGTAAATGCACGTGACTTACCAAAGCTAACATCACTTATACCCCTAGAAACCGCCTCTGTTTTTGTAATTTATGTTGCTTGGGTTTAATCCTAAAGTACTTGATTTCTTATATGTCACAAGACATTCTATTTCACATGAATATAAGTCATGAGAAACAAGTCTGTTAGGCTGGACCTCACCTTACAAAATATTTGTATTTCTGAGAGGTTTCAGGCCAAAAATATCCTGCTTTACACGACTGAGCCAGGTTTGCTATTTCAGGGAACTTGCGTCGAATCACTCAAATAAATGATAATTGACATCATCATTCCCTTATTATCCACTAGGAAACTGTGTCCTTTACAGATCTTATAATTGCAACTGCGATCTTGATTTTACCCTTTTTTGGTAAAGTATTTTGCTCTGGGGCTCTCATACGCAAAGATGAGAAACCATGAATTAAAGAATTGTATAAGAAAATGTTTATTCCTCCAGCGGGATCTTAATTTTTGAAATAAACACTGAATCTTCGGGAAGCAAAAACTGTTTTTCACGCAACTATCAAGGTATGATAACCCTAAACCACAACTGGGGTTAGGGCTCCACACTCACCCTGTCACTTTCTCCAGGGCTCCACTCGGCTTCTGTGAAAACAGCAGATGCCCCAGCCGATTACGGAACACGAGCCACACAGAAGATGGGCTGAGTCACTGATTCCTCCCTTCCGCTCCAGACTGCTGCTCACTCACGGGAGGAAAAGAGAAAATCAGGGAGAACGAATCTTCCCAAGCTGCTCTCATCACAGGCTTGTGTCAAGCAAATGTGTCATGAAAGGGTTCTTCCTTAAAGTACGAATAGATTTACAGCACATCACTGGGATGAATATAATGAAAAAAAATGCAATTCAACCAAGTCAAGGGAAAACAGTATAGAGCAAAGAGGTCATTCATTCACCCACCCCCCGCAGCTCAGACCCATGAAACACCCCGGAGGAAATGGATCCAAGATTCACACCTCGCCACCCCGCGCCGGGTACCTGGCCTTCTTCTCCCTCCCCCATCTGTTGTCCTGTTCATCTTACACAGACTGAAATCTGCACACTCCTGCCTGAGTCCTCCCTAGGAAGCTGCTCAGCGGGCGGGGACTCATGCTAGCTGTGTATCTGCTTATTAAAATCACTGCTTATATTAGATGATAAACATTGTCACAAAAAAAGATAGAAAAGGAAGTTGATGGAAAAAATCCTGCTTGATATTTTTAAACGTAACTCAAATAAATATGTCAACACATATTCTTGCATAATTTTTTATAGTATATAGGACTCAATTCCTTCTTATTTTTAGGAAAAATAATTCAGATGTAGGAGCCCTATGTATACGTTGCTTGAAATATATCACATATATCAGTGGCCTCAAAAGCTTCTAATTAGATTTTATATCACGATCCATTGCACATGCACACACACACACAAACACCATTTAACACTTCATGACATGATGCTTTATTATGTGCAGTGCACTTAAATCTGTTCTATTCTGTTTCCTTCATCTCTCCATCCCTCCTTCCTTTTTTCTAAATCGATCTCATGAGCCTAGTGGGTCAGGACCCACAATTTAAGAAACGTGCCTCCAGATGGGACACTGACCTGGAGGAGGCTGCATGTGAGACTGTTCCCCGTCATGGCTGGTGGTGGCATGTGTGCCAGGGAGAAAGCACAGGCCTCCTCTGACTTGGTACCAAGGCTCTGGGCGACTCCTGAGAGGACCAGGAAAGCGCAGGGCATGTGTGGAGGGGAGAGGAAAGGGCTGGAAGCAGAGGAGGATGGAGGGCATGGCCGCGAGTCTGTCCATGCCTCACGAGACAACTGGAAGTCTCAAGGTAGGCACGGAATAGTGCAAACCAGGCTGAAAAGCGGGCTTTGGAATTCAGGCAAGATGCATCCCAGGACAGCCAGCATCCCTGCTGCCTTCCTCTGGCCGCATCTCTGCCGTAGTAACATCAGTAGCCCTGCACCTTCAGGGCCACTGTACTCGGTATGTCCTTGTCTTGTTTACAGGACCCTCAGAAGTTAGTGATGCGCTTTATATCAGAGGGTGGAGGTGCATCCCCTCTGCGCTGAGGCTGCCAGGTGCCTCACCAGCCTGCAGGAAAGTCGCACGAAGACCCCAGACCCTGAGGGATGAGTCAGTGCCGGAGCCCCAGGTGCCTGAGCTTAGAGGACCAGGAATCCCAGTGAGGAGAGGGCTCACCCACTGGCCAACACACAAAGCACACGCAAACGCAGAACTTTGTGTGGAACAAAACCCCGAATGTGAGAGTGCTTTTGTGAAACATTAACTTCTGCATGGATGGACCTGGAGAATGGATGCTGGGTGAAATAAACCAGACACAGAGAGACAAAGAGCCCATGGTGTCACTTATATGCGGGATCTGAAGCAGTGGAGCTCAGAGCTGGGGCTGGGGGTGGGAAAGTGGGGAGGTGCCGGGCACAGGGCACCCACTTCCCTTATTGGATGAGTAAGTCCAGGGATCGAATGTACAGCATGGTGACTGCAGTGAACAATACTGTGTTGTGTACCTGAAATTTGCTAAGAGAGTAGATCATGAATGTTCTCACCAATAAAAAAAAAACTGGTAACTACATGAGGTGACAGTTGTGTTAATTAATTTAATTGTGATGATCATTTCACAGTGTGTACGTATATCAAATCATCACATTCTACACTTTAAATATATGCAGTTTTATTTTTCAGTTATACCTCAATAAAGGTGGGGGGAAAGCATTTATTTTTGCATTCTTTTGACTCAAATGGTCAGAAGGAAAACAATTTGGTATATTTTGCATTTTGTGTTTCTGTGCAAATGACATGGAGATGACACTTTAAAACACTTCACATTGAGTTCACTGAGCATGAGACCAGGTTTCCACAGCCCTCACTCAGGAGGGGAAGTTCAGTGTTAATCTGAGTGACAGTGACCTGGGAAGTAAACCAGGGTGCCCTTCACAGCACAGACAGTGCTGTCTGCTATGCCTCTGAGATTGGGCGTGGTCACCTTCTGAAGTTGCCTATGTCCCCCACTCAGCTACGTCCTGTCTATTCCATCTTCTGGGTAAAAAACTGAAGTCAGAGGAAAGCCAGTCCAGCAGTTCTGAGTGGTCACCCTCGCTGCGGGACAGGCTTGAGATGGCCGACTTCTGTGGCTCGTCTTGGCCATAGTCATGGGACTGCTGAACTTTACTGAGTTACTGGACACACAGATGAACAATAAAATTCCCTTTTACATTTGAGAGGTCAAATCAAGACCAAGCCAGTTAGAGAAACATGTAGGAATGTCCCCATAACTGCTCATAATTTACTCGTGGTGTTTTGCTGTTTTTCTCTTTGTGAATTGAGCCATGGCTTACACAGGGGCCTCCATATGTTTGTTAAATTAATGAATTCATTAAAAATAATGCAACTACTATGTGTCTACATCATACTCTCATTGTACTGTCTGTATTATGCCTATCCTATTTCTCTTGTATTAGGAGTTTAACATATCGTGACAGTTAATTTAATGTGTCAACTTGACAGGGCCGATGGACTCCCAGACAGCTGGTGAAACGTTATCTCTGGGTGTGTCTGTGAGGGTGTTTCTGGAAGAGAGGAGCATTTGAATCGGTGGACTAAGTGAAGAAGGCCACCCTCTCCATTGTGGTGGGCACCATCCAATCTGAATAGAACAAAGAGGTCCATCTTCTCCTGCCCTCGGACATCAGAGCTTCTGGTTCTCAGGCTTCGGACTCAGACTGAACGACGCCCCCCACCCCGCCGCCTCCCGGGGCCTCCAGCTGGCGGATGGCAGGTGGAGGACTGCCTGGCCTCCAGGACCACGTGAGTCAGCGCCTGTAGTAGCTCTCCTCTGTATCTCCCTACATCTCACTGGTTCTGTTCCTCTGGAGAACCCCGACTGAGACACACCTGAACCCTCCTCCTCCTAGAGAAGGAAGGACAGTCTGTTTGCCTCTCTACCCCCCTCAGCAGTGCTTCAACGTAGCTGGGGCCCAGCATGCGTTCAGTACATAGAATTAAAATGCTTGTTTTAGAAAAGCCAGAGGCTGCATTTTTCTAACTCTCTCACAAAACCTTTTTTGAATCTCTTCATCTGATATCAGGTAAATGTCTATAACTTCTGAATATCCAGAAGTGGATATTCAGAGGAGTAATTGCTCTTGGCTGTTGCTTTCTAGGCACAGATCACAGCCTCTGTGAGCTCAAGACCGGAATGCCAGCTGAGGCTGGGGTATTGACCTACATTAGCTGGATGGTAGTTTAGCGATGACAGTGTCAGAGCACCAGCCAGCCCAGCAGCTGCGCACAGGCCGGTCTTGGCCCCGTGCAACTGCAGGGGTGCTGTGTGTGGCCGCCTGGCTCTCCCCTGCCGTTACTGGTTCGTCATCACCCACTCGTCGCGGGCAGCCACCCCTGCGGTCCCCTGTGCACGTCAGACTTACCCTGTCTGTGGTGGCAAGATGGGCCCCCAGGAAATGACAAATCCCACTGGGTCGGCCTTGACACCCACCCGAGCCCCTCCCCCACCCAGCACGTCCCTGCGGCTTGGTGATGCCCAGAAGCCGCTCCGAGGCTCTCAGCCCGGCCTTGACTCCCCACGCTGACCTCCCCAGGGTCCATGGCACACCTTATCCACTCCCGAATCAAAGCCAGGCAGACCCCTGCGTAAGCCAGGGGTCCTCCAAGCTGTCACCATGCTGTGAATTTTAGTTCCAACTTCTCCTCCACTTGGATAACTGCCTCGGGATCCCTGGCTTCTTGGTGACCTAATCTAGCCCCACGTAACCTCACGGTGCATTTGAAGGCTGGACCTCCCAGTTGCACGGGGCTTGGCGCTCCATGGTGTGGCCGCCCGGCCTCACGTGCACAGTGGTTGCTCCAGCCTCCCTGCCGCAGCATGCAGGCCCTCGTCCGGTCCCCACGGGAGGAGGGAGGGCCTCATTCCATCACCCAGTGGCTGCTATTACGTAGAAAGCAATTTGTGCCAGAGACAGTACTTTCTAAAGGGTTAATGTTTGGGTTCAAAGGAGCAGCTTAACTAGTGGGGGTGCCTGGCAAATGTTTGCAAATAGAGTCTCAGCTCCCATCAAAGCTGGCCACCCAGGAGCTGCCAGCTCTTGGTACGTCCAAGGTCAGCTGCAGAGTCCGACACTTCTACAGCTAAGCTCCCTCTTCTTTAAAAGAGTGTAAGAGTTAGGTCAGCTAATGGGAAAGCTTATGAACGGAGTGGTTGAAAATGACCTCATTCTAGGCATCCCAACACCCAAGATTAAAAGGTTAAGAAAAAGGGTGTCCTCTGTACATCCTTAGAGACCAGCACATCATCTGGATTCTTGCAGGAAAAGATTTAATTTATCATGAAGGTCGAGGAACACAGTACTGACTTGACAGAAGATTAAGACTATTAAGAATATTTGCTAAAATAAACAACAAACTTGCACCCTACAGGAAGGGTGAGATTGTCCACAATCAATGAGCAAGTCAACTGGAGAACAGGATGAAGCCCGCAATCACCCCGCTTACAGCAGGCGCCCTGAAGGTAACGGCCCAGCCTAGGTGAAGAGACGGCCTTCACTCAGACTGTAAGGCAAGTCGTCGTAACGAGGAGGTGAGAATATAAAACCTACTTAAAGAGAGCTGGCTGACCCGGGAATGGTGTCTGTGGGTACTATTTGAAAAGGCCTTTCCTAAGTCTTTGTGGCACCTGGGGGCCCCTGAGGACAGCCAGGCAGGAAGGCGCGGGGAGCCTGGGCGGGCCCCTCAGGGGCCTCGTGCCTTGAGCATCTTCTGTCCGTGAGAAAGGATGTCCGACGTCTACAGGGACTAGAGCTCCCTCTAACCCCACCCCGAAAAGCATCCCGTGAGGAAAGGTGGGCGCTCACACGGCCAGCAGTGGGGGTAGTGCAGTCCATCCGCAGAGGCGGCGTGATCCGAGGGATCCACGGGCCGGATCCAGGCTCGGGTCGCGTTAAGGACATGCTCAGTAGCTGTTCCCACTCAGGCCGGCTTCTTGGCTCAAGTTTTATGACTCTAAGTACTGAGATTTTGGCATGATGTCGACAAAGTATCGATATTTGGAATGTGCATTTTCTGTTTTCATTCAAAATATTATTGGTAGACACAGCTGTACTGTAGCATCCAAGCAAACTGTTTAATTTCCTCAACTTTCCCTTTCACATATTCGTTCTCAGCTTATTAACTGTTTTTTTAAAAAAATTATTTATTTATTTATTTATTTTTGGCTGCATTGGGTCTTCGTTGCAGGCATTCTCTAGTTGCAGCGGGCGGGGGCTACTCTTCGTTGCGGTGTGCAGCCTTCTCATTGCAGTGGCTTCTCTTGTCTCAGAGCACAGGCTCTAGGCACACGGGCTTCAGTAGTTGTGGCACACAGGCTCAGTAGTTGTGGCTCGCGGGCTCTAGAGCACAGGCTCAGTAGCTGTGGCGCACGGGCTTAGTTGCTCCGCGGCATGTGGGATCTTCCTGGACCAGGGCTCGAACCCGTGTCCCCTGCATTGGCAGGTGGATTCTTAACCACTGTCCCACCAGGGAAGTCCCAGCTTATTTAACTCTTATTTATGTAGTTTATTAATTCTCTAAGATGTCATGTCTCCCATGAATCAGTGTAGCCTGTAAGCAGCTTCGCTATGTCATCGACGTCTTGATGCTTTGGAGCCACCAGGGACCGAACCGTTTAGTGGGGCTGCGGGGGCGGGGACGCCTGGGGAGCCACGGCTGAACAGCAAGGGGAAGCCATCCGCTGTGGGTTTGCCGTCCCAAAGTGCATGACTCAGTCATTCTTCCCTGCTGGCTACAGTTCGTGATGAGGAAAAGCTCACCCGGCAGGGGAAGGTGTGTTCTAAGTCCCTGGGAGGTGGCGGCGGTGGGGGGGGGGGGCAGACGCACGGGCCCCGAGTCCTCCAGAGCTGAGGATGGTCACCGCCACTGAGGACTCGGTGTCGGCCAGGCGTCACCCCGGCTCCGTCAGAACTCGGGCCTCCTCTTGGGCCTCCTTCTGCTCCAGGAGCCTGGCCCCGGGGAGGTCGGCCAGCGAGCAACGCGGGCTGTAGGGTCACAGCTGGCATTCCAACCTCATGATGGACGCACCGGGGCGGCAAAGGGCTCTCCTCGTGGCCACGGATGGAGGCCACCCACCCGCCATCAGACCACCCCTCCCTCCTCCCCCAGGTCTCCTGTCTCTTCCCCGGCCTCCACCTTGTCTCCCTGCTTCCACACCTCACCCAGAGCACACAACACACACACACAGCCCGCACACACAGCCCACACACACACAACACAGCCCACACAACACACACACACACAACACACACACACAGCCTGCACACACACCACACACACAGCCCACACACATACAGCCCCCCACACACACACCATACACACAGCCCACACACACACAGCCCCCCACACACACACCACACACACACACACACCACATACAGCCCACACACACAACACTCAGCACACATAGCACACACTCAACACACAACCCACACAAAGCACACACAACACACCACACAGCCCACACAACACACAGTCACACAGCACACACAACACACACACCAGGCTCTCTCCCAACTAGGCGGCGCTGTGCTCAGAGAGCTGGGCTGGAGCGGGGAGGTGGCGGAAGAGGAGTCCCGCGTGGGGCGCCGCCTGGCCTCCCTGCAGCCGCCTCTTTCCTGCACACACGGGCCCTCGCCCACGCTCTCTGCCAAGATGACACCGTCGTGCCCGATGTTCTCATCACACGGTGAGACATGCCTTGTAGAGCGGGGCTGTTCCCTGTAAATCTGACTCTTTTTCTCACAAATCTGTGTGTGTGTGAATGTGTGTGCGTGCGTGTGTATGCGAGTGTGCCCATCCACATGTAATCACGTGTGTGTCCGTATGTGTGTGTCCGTGTGAGCGTGTGCATGCGCACAGGAATCCCACCGCTGACCCTGAGGTCCGTGGAGCCCAGGTAAGCAGTGTGAACGTTAAAGGACAAGTGTGTGCAATGCAGGTGCGTCTGTCACTTGCGGTTCACTAACTGTTTTATTTTAATGCTGATGCTTCCTGAACGTGCAGTAAGTTGATGTACTGACAGAGCAAGGCCTTCGTTTGGAGCCCTCACAAGCCTAATCTCATTCCGTGCACAAAATGTGAGGGTCTCTGTGTAAATGAGGGCTGGAGACCGCGCTCCCAGGAACAGCCTGACCTGACGTGCTACCGTTGCCATGGTAAGAGGGGTACTCGCCACCAGCATCACAGCGCTGTAGCACCAATTTAGTGCTCCACTAAACACAAAATAATGCCTCCTTTAATGATGCTGGGCCGGGGTTCCTAGAAATATGGGGCCCCCTGGAGCAAGCGCCAAGATGCAGAATAAAATCACGGGAAACATCTCCCTGTACCCTGCAGGGTGGCTGTGGTTTCCACCACGCAGAAGCCGACAGGTATTTATCGTCGCTCCTTCGCTCCTAAGTTGTTCAGCAGATGCATCTGTAGCCTCAAGTAGCCGTTCTCCAAACCCGGCGTCAGGTGCCTCGGGCTGGAGAGCTGACTGAAAGCCAGCCTGAGTCTGGTCCTCGTGCCATCTGCGCCTGGTAGAGTACGAGGACCAGGCCGAGTCTGCCCCAGGAACTGATCGCTTCACGAGGCAAAGCTTGGAAACAACAGTAAGCGGAAGCCCAGCCGTCGTGGACTCGCGCCGGCGGAGGGACACGTTCGCTTTTCGCC
This sequence comes from Balaenoptera ricei, assembly GCF_028023285.1. Taxonomy (NCBI): domain Eukaryota; kingdom Metazoa; phylum Chordata; class Mammalia; order Artiodactyla; family Balaenopteridae; genus Balaenoptera; species Balaenoptera ricei. The sequence continues at coordinate 27,755,304 of NC_082640.1, forward strand.
AATCCTGTCTGCCCTTGTCTCGACAGGTTCAGAGAGCATCCGCCGTGGCGACGCCCCAGCACTGCCCCCATCATCAGCGCAGGCCTCTCCTCCCCGGCAGCGGGGCCGACATGCGCAGGAGCATCTTCTGAACCTGCTTTTGCCTGCGGTTCCTCTCCCGTCTGTCGTACCCGCGGGCAGCACAGTGAGCTCGGGTCCTTACAGCCAAAGAGAGCCAAGGTGTGAAACCCACGCTGACTTGAACTTGAACTTGGCAAAATACAGACTGGCTCAGAGCCTCCGCTGGGTGGGCTGAGAGGTCCCGGGGAGACGTGAGAAGAGCAGGCAGCCTCCTGAGCACACCTGCAAAGCGCCTATCACTATGCCAGGGTCCTGCCCTGTTCCGGCCTCGGAAGCCCCCAAGCTGCCCGCCGGCTGTGTGGGGGTGCAGGGCAGGGCTGCACAGGAAGGGCAGCAGCTCACCTCTGACCTCCAGCGTGAGGAGGGACCAAGAAGGCCAGGCGACAGGCGCAGTGTTAGGGTGGCGCAAACGCAGCAGGTCACGGGCCCCCAGCTTCCACACGCTCGCCGATGGAGTTTTAAGGGGGCTTCTTCTGCTTTTGAGGATCATGGTTTCACTAAATGATGGAGTAATTTTATGCCATTTCCCCACTAATAACCATCACGCTGCTATTCAGAGGCGTGGCCTTAACTCTAGCCATGTCCCTGGGAGGTGGTGGCTTCATTCTGAGGACGCTGGCGACACCTCCTGGGCCTTCGGGGAAGCGTCACAGCTGCGTGTCTGAACTCTGGCCTGGGGAGCAGGTGTGGAGCCCCCGATCATTGCTTAGTGGCGGCAGGTTAACATCTCCATGCGAATGTGCGCGTCACGGAGGAAAGCAGACCCCGGGCCTCTGAAAGATTGGGTCTCCCATAAGCACCTGATCCCCAGTGGCCAGTCGCTGGATGAACCTTGATGAGATGGTGCCTGCATCCTCGGGTCACTGAACAAAGTGGCCCGGAAGCTGGCACCCCTCCATCCCCTAGACCCCCTGCCACCGGCTTCCTAAGGCAGAGGGGACACCCATGGTTCCTCCTCATGTTCTGATGTGGACAAGACTTTTCTTTCTGCTCTGGAATTCTCACTGCAGAGGGCAGAATGAGTTTTGATCTTGTTTTCAACATCTCCCTAAACAAGAGGGAAATGGTGACTCCATTTTTCCTCCATCCCAAAAGGGAAAACTAAATTGATACGTTGAGCTAAAAGAGTCCAGGCGGGAAGGTGAAGACGCAGAGCTGGAGGCGCCCAGGCGGGAGGCAGGTGCTGGGACGCAGGAGGTGACAGGAGAGCAGAGGGCTCCCTGCACAGACGTGCCCCCCAACGCCGTGCTTCCGGGGGGCGGGGGGCCAGCTGCGCTCTAGGAGGAGCTCCTCGCTGGTTGCCTGCTGGTCCCTCCTCCCCTGTAGGACCGGGCCGACAGGCCTCAGCTCCCCGGCTCTGACAGACTCTCCCAGAACCGCTGTGCCCGGCACCACGTGCCTCGTGCCCTTTGGGGGCTGTCCTGCGGGTGCCGTTCATGGCACCACTGCAAGGGATCCTCCGCTTGGGGTGGAAGCCACACCTGCAGTCAGGAGACCACACTCGGGTGCAAACCCGCTCAGGGATAGGGATGACGGGCGGGAACACGGCGTCACCCGGGGCGGGCTGGGCTGGGGCGGGAAGAACAGATGCTGCTCCAGCAGACCCTGCTGCTGGAGGAAAGGGGGGTAGGGCAGCAGGAATTTATTTTGTAGACACTTTTCTCCTCTAAGGCCGAGTCCGCTTGCAGACCAAAGCGGGGGTTCTGTGTGTGCAAGGGTCGCTGACTTCATCTCCAGACGCTGGTCTGCTGCAGACCCGCTCCCAGCAAGCAGGCCGGGCGGAGGCCTCAGAGGCATGCCCAGATCTCAGATCTTCCTGAGACCAGCCTGTGGTGAGCTGGGGTGGCGAGTGCAGGCCTCCACTTCCCCTTAATTCTCCAATGAAAATGATCACCACAGTCACTACTTTCCATTTCAAAAGTGGGCTTTGACCACCCTGCCTGATGGGAGGCTGTCTGCAGGGAAATGGTGTTCCTCACTGATGCTAAAGCTAAAGAAAAAAAAAAAAAAGCTTTGTACAATTCTCTGCACAGAATCCACCTTGCCACCCCGCAGCTAGGGTCCCCGGGCCGCTCCTCATGGCTGCCTCCTGGGACGCGGCCGCCCTGGCCTGGACGATGCCTCGGCCCCTCACCCTGGGCCCGGGGCCATCTCTCAGCCGAGTCCAGCTCTCCATCGGCTCTGCCTCTGCCTCCTGGGAATGGCGGCCTGTAGTGACGATTTACACAGAGCTGTACCTGCAGGCACGCAGCTGGCTGATGTGTGGGGCGGGGCCCCGGGTCCTGGGGGGCGTCTGCACCGGGCCCCCCCAACCCCACCTGCTGTGTCCTGGACTGCATGCGGGAAGCCCGGAGACAGTCAAGGTGGTCTCCCTCGAAGCAGAGGGAGCCGGCACGGCCCTTCCCATCACCAGACCCTCGACGGCGTTGGCGTGAAGACTGCAGTTCTTTTCCTGCTGGTTTAAAATAGACATCAATGGCCGTCAATCATGTCACGCGTTCCCTTCCCAGCCGCGCTCACTGCAGAGCTTGCTCTGGGAAACCTGTTCCCTTGTGAGGAGGTGTGGCGGAAACACAGTTACACGTGGTCCTTTTCAGCCACACGTTATGTGTGTGGAAACATCAACAGGGCTTCCGTGGGGAGCAGAACGCTTGCCTTGAGTGTGACGCAGCCTGCAGCCTCGGTGGCGTCATTTTGTAAAAAGGATGTCGTGCTGTAAATAACTGCCCGCGGCTGGACACGGGGCGGCTCGCGACGGGGCACGGGCTGTGCTCAGCTCTGCCCCTGGGGTCAGAGAATGTGAGTCCCCGTCTCAAGAGGAAAGAGCCTCCTTCCCGCCCCCTTTAACGTCCCAGTGTCTTCCGGGTCGCCCACCCCTGAACTCAGCGCTCGCCCCTCTCCCCACGTTTACCCTCAGGTGTCAGAGGGGAGGTGGCCCCCGGTGATGCGGCTCCTGAGGCCCCTGAGGCACGGCGTCCTGGGAGGGGAGAGGTCCCCCAGCATCTCCCCCCACTCCGGCCGGTGCCCTTTTCACCCTGACCTGGTGAACCGGCCACCTAAGCCACACAGGAGCCCGCACCCCCAGGCCCTGCAGGGCGGCCCGATGTGGTTCGTGCCCCGAGGCTGGCCGGCGGGAAGGCCGCCGCCCTCACCGGCAGAGCCGCCATCCCACCACGGGCAAGGGAGGTAGGGGGTCGCAGCCACGCGAGGAGGCGTGTCGGGAAGGGGCGGGGTCACACCAGGCACAGGGGATGGTACCTCCTGTTCAGTCCCGGAAACAGGTCCTGACCTTGTGCCAGGAGACAGCTGTGGAGGGAACAAATCAACGAATGAAGGAGTGAGTGGATGAACGAGAGAAGCGAGGGACTGAACAGGTGAGCGAGTGAGCGGGCGAGCAAACGAGCGGATGAGCGACTGATCTAATAAATGAACAAACAAACGAACAAATGAATACGTAAGCACACAAGTGAACAAATGAGCAAATGAAGGAAGGAAAGGGTGACCCCTTCTGACTCACTTCCTGTCTCCCGTCCCCTGGCTCCATCCACTCAGGACCCCTGGTGCTGCGCCCCGCAGGCCCCCTTGAGGAGATGCGGGCGGGGAGGGCTCTTAGGGACAGCAGGGCTTCCCTAGAGGTGACACCTGGGTGCTTTCTCGCAGGCTCAGTGAAGAGGAGAGTGAGGTGAGTGAGGGACTCACCTGGGCACGGAATCTCAGTCATCTTGATAAGTGCCATTTTAATGCAGAATGATAAAAAATCAAAATTGATGCAAAACCCCATGACAAAAAAAAAAATCAACATTTTAAATAAAGACAGCATTACTATTCCCGATTTTTTTCTTGCCTCAGGCTTCAATATGGCTCATCGCAAAACTGTCTTTATGTCAGATTTTGATACTTTGTTCATGATTTTTTGCATTAGTTTTGATGTTTTGACATGTTGTATTGAGATAGTATTTATCTCTATTCCTGAGAGTGGTTTTGTTTTTCTTCTTTGTTTGGTGCCTCCTTAAATGTCACACCCAGGTGCACTGCTCGGCCCCTCGCTGGCTGCACCCCACCCGCAGAGAGGGGTGCTTTGCTCCTGCTCAGAGTCCTGGAGGCTGGGGGTCCTGGATCAGGCACCAGCTACTCAGCGTCCGATGAGAACCCGCTTCCTGGGCTCTTAATGGGTCACATAAGGTCGTCAAGTGGTATCCCGTCTATGGAAGTCTTGGAATGATAAAGCAAGTTTTAAGTGACACAGTCTTGGAACAAATATTAAATATAGAAGGATCTGAACGTGCATGCAGTCGTGTTCACCCCAAACCCAATCACCAGGAGTCTCTGGTTCAGATTCGTCTGAGTTGTTTGCCGGGCACTGTTCTGGGCCCCTCACCCCGCCCTGTTCCATCCTCCCCCATTAGCATCCCAGAGGTCTCGGGACGGATGCGGAGACGGAGTGCACTGGCAAAGTTCTCAGCCGGATAATGTGCCACCAGCTTGAGCAGAGGCCCTGGGAGGAGGGCGGGCAGCCTGGACCCAGAGTGACAGACGTTGTAGGGCATCCGAGAGTCAACCCCGGTGAGCTCTCCGTGAGAACGCCATGTGTCTTCCCCACGGAGACAGCAACGCCTGCACCCCAGGACATCTGAACTCTGTGAAATAAAGCTGACATTCTATTTCACAAAAAGTATTCTTATTATTACCAGACAGAATAAAAGAGCCCCTCCTCCCCCACTATTGATTACAAAGGCTTACAAACTCCCTCCAGGAGGAGTTTTCCACAGGTTGTTTTATCATCATGGCTATTAAGGTCCTTCCTAGCAAAGTGCTAAAATTGTGATAGAGAAATAGAAACCCTTTCTGCCTTTGCAAAGAATTGTTAGGCTGAAGAATATATGAATTGCAAAATAGCGTAACAAAGATTTGCAATGCATTTCTGTCATGTGGAAGAAGAATCGAAGTTACTCGAATTTATTTAAATGTTGTTGACAGGAAGCGGCTGCCTTCACGCCCAGGCATGGATGACGATTCACACGTATTTATAAACTAAAATAGCGAAAAAGAGACACTTGTCAACACAACCCTTAGAAAACCCAGGGACTCTTGGAACCTGGGAGCAGATTCATGGGAGAAAAGGGAGAAGTTGACAGCAGGGAAACCGTGAAGGCTTCCCTTGGCTTCCATCTGCAGGAGCTGACAGGGGTCAGGACATCCCCAAAACGGGAGCTAGGAGTGGGGTTACGGGGCCCAGATCCTCTCCTGTCACCTGAAGGTTTGAGCTGCAACACCTCGGGTCCTTCCTCAAGCTCCTGCATCCATGCTGCTGTGAGTGGCTAATGCAATTGTTCCTACCAGCATCCAGCCAGGTCCCCTGTCTACAGGTGCAGAGGAGGGAGCTGAAGCTCAGAGCGGTGAGGCAAACTTGTCCATGGCCATGACGGGGTTCAGGACACGCCACCCCAAATATGGCACCTTGGCACGTTGAGTATTTCAAGGGGAAGGAATCTGAGGAACGGCAGGTGCATGTCATGAGACCCTCACGTGAGAGGTGCCCTCCCTCTACCCCGAGGAAGGGAGCATCATTGTCTCCAGGAGGAGGGATGCGGAGAAGGAACCCCATGAACAGGCCTTGCCAGGTCCCCCCAGTTCACCACCCTGAGCGCAAACTCTTTGCCTTTCACACCTTTCCATGACTCTCCACTCTTATCACACCCAGTATAAAAACTTCCAGGTGTAACCAGGGCATCATTTCCTTATGAAGGCTCCCATGTCACATAAAACTCATATGGAATAAGTACGTATGATTTTCTCCTTTTAATCTGCCTTTCCTTAGAGGGCCCCAGCTGAGAATCACCTTGATGCTGTTCTACATAAATCCCTCTCCCAGGCCATATTCTTGAGCAGAGGAAATGTCTCTGATTCATCTTTGGAGTTCCCACAAAACCTCGCCCACCACCTTGCCCTGTTAGAAAGCACTAATGATACTCTTATCTATTCCACAATTTTTCGTAAGTCGTACGTCTGAAACTCTGAGGCTCACAGGAGCGTTGCGGTGGGATAACATTTTGGTAGATTAACAATTTCTCCCACCATTTTCTGTTTACACCCTTCCCTCTGTTCACACAGCCCGGGGTTTGTCTTAACTGCCTCAGGAAACGAGGACAGGGGAGCAGCCCAGAGAGAAACAATAGAGGCAAATTCCTAGCTCTGGACTTTGAAAAGTGGAGGTAGAGGCACAAAACAATAGATGTGGAAGGATATTTTTATCTAAGAGCCAGCTTTTCTCTCCCCCTGCTTCCAGGATCAGTTGGGAGAAAAGAAAAACAAAAACATTGAAACGCTAGTGGACTCCTGAGAAGGGACCTCGGCCCGTTCCCTGAGGAGGGGAGGGGAGGATTCTTAGATGGGCAGGGGGATACTGGTGAACACAGACCAAGGCTCCCAGTCTGAGAGTCAGTCCTGGGGAGACACACAGCCCCCTGCTGACAGCCACTGGGGTGTTGCAGAAACGCCCAGCCGAGAGCCTGGCCACTCAGGCCAGCTTTGCCCCGGAAGTCCTGTGTGCCTGGGGTGGAGGGCGGGCAGTGGGTTCATCTCCTCCACCCCAAGAGCAGAGGTCAGAGTGGGGCGAAGCTGAGACAGATGGACGTGGGAACACCTTGTGGACACGAACAAGGGGGCACAGCAGCGTCAGCCCACGGCCTGGCCAGGGAGGACCCCAGAGACAAGATGCTTCCAGCAGAGGCCAGGTGGCAAGTGACAAGGGAGCCCCAGGCACAGCCCTTCCTGAAGCCGAGACCCCTGGGAAAAGAGCACAGTCCCCAGAAAGTTCAGCGGCCCAGGGTTACCTGAGAATTGGCAGGACGTAGCTCCCCCACTAAGCGGATGGAGCTCAGAACATACTGCATGTGTATATAAACTATGTGGCTGTTTTCCTGCCTGAATCCTAGAGAAATATGGTTTTCAAAGTGGGTGAAACCCCTCTCTGGTTGGGGTCTCATGTCTGGCAGGCGGACCCCCAGGAATGCAGACTGTGGTGAGGGGTTGGAGTCTCTGCGTGACTTGGGAGAAGGCTGCTCCTGGTAGAAACTCTACAAACCGTGGGGCTGCCTTCTGGTGGGTAAAATACTGCACTTTGGACCTTAGCACTCAGATGAACGGGGCTAACAGATACAGGATCTCGGTATCCATGTCTGTGGTTCACTGCATGGACTTGGAGTAAACTGCAGCCATCACCATCCTAAAGGCCCCTTTATCGTTTCTTCTTAATCAGGGTGGACACGGCGCGCAGCCTCCAGCCACTGCTGATCTCTCTGCTCCTTCTTGCAGCAAAACTCCTTGAATGGCTTGTCTGTATCCCCGGCTCCATTTCCTCTTGTTACTGACCGTCCCAGTCTGGCCCCAACAAGGGTCCTCCTGCCCGGTGTCGCTGGAGTTCAGTTCGGAAGCGAAGGAAAACGTGACTCCTTAGTCCAAGAAGGGAGCAGGGCCAAGGGCTCTAGGGCACATGCTCTCCCGACGGGCGGGGGAGGTGGGGGGGGCTGCGCTACAGGGATCCTGGGGGCGGGGTGAGCTCTCGGGGGCGGGGCTGCGCTACAGGCATCCTCAGGGGGCGGGGCGGGTGGGGCTGCGCCGCTCACGTGCTCGCTCCTATCCCACGTGCTCGCAGCGTCTCCCTAGCCATATCCGTGCGCGCAGCCGTCAGTCGCCGTTCTGCACTGAGGTGTTGGCACGTCCCTCCACCCCAGGACCTCTGGTCTGCGACGCCAGGTGCGAGGCCTCTGCACCGCCCCTGTGAGCAAGTGAAGCTAGAGGAAGCACAGGAAAAAAGGTTAGACTTTGTTTTATTACCAGATTCTGTTTTTGTCAGTGGGCTTTGCCTCCTGCTGGGCGTGGAGTCCTGACCCGTTGGAGGAGCAGAGCTTGGTGGCCCCCAGGCCTCGGCCCGACTGTTCGTCGCCCTGAGGGACCCCCCCCCCCCATTTGTCTAACCTTTTGGGGAAAAAGGAACCCGGACGACTTAGCTCCGTGGCCCAAATATCAGCTAGAGTCATGGTCCTGACAACGCAGGTCCAGGAGTTGGCCTGCGGGCAAGTGTGACTTGAGGCCGAGGCTCCCGCCGGCCTGGATTTCCCTGCCCGCATGGCGGAGAGGCCTCAGGTCGGAGGGGGGTCCCCCGAGCCGGCAGGAGGCCGTGGCCGCAGGTCGTCTCTGCCGAGGTCGGGGCTCGAGGCCTTTTCCCTCGAGCGCGAATTCCGGGCAGATGGGTCACCAAGGGGGATCTGTCCACTTAGCAGGGAGCTGGGCTCGCAGCCTCCGGTTTCCCCCAGGGTCCCAGCCGGAAGGGGTGGTGGTCGGGTGGTGGGTGCAGGCAGCACCTGGTCACCGTATTCCGTGAGACCTTTCCTGTTTCCTCCCACCTGGCCGGCACACTTGAGTTGTTGCATTTCGAGGGGGCTGAGGTGGCCCTTCTCTCCGGCTGCGGGTGGGTCTACCATCAGGAGTTCAGACACACTTAACATCCCTCGGGGCTACCGTACGCAGAGCAGGGCGATGGGAAGCAGCTGAACCCAGTTCTCTTGAGTCTTCTGACACAGTTCCGCTAAGGTCTGCTTCAAGGTCTGACGGTGTCTCTCTACTTTTCCTGAAGACCGGGGTCTCCAGGCTGAGAGCGAGGTCCATTTTACGTCCAGGACACTCGTCATTCCCTTTGTCTCTTGAGGCACGAATGCTGGACCATTATCGCTTTGCAGGGCTCCTGGGAGCCCAAACCTGGGGATTATCTCTTCTAGTAACGCCTTAGCCGCTTCAGCTGCTGGTTCAGTTCTAGCTGGGAATGCTTCTACCCACCCAGAAGACGCGTGCACAAGCACCAAGAGGTACCTGAAGTTGCCTGGTACTCTGGGCGTGATGGTGAACTCAATCTGTCAGTCTTCCCAGGATATGATCCTCTGGCTTAAATGGGCCTTATCTGGGGCCTCTGGCGGGTCTGGTGTTGAGATTGTTTATTGTGCAGATGGGGCAGGTCTCAGCTTTCTGACTGATTATATCAATACCTTTCATGCCAGGAGTTACCATGATCTCAACTAACTAATTATATAGGCCTTCCCTCCCAGGGTGAGTTCCTTGATGAGCCTCCCTGATGGCTGACAAGCTGCACGTGGGGAAAGAAGTACGGCCCGTGTTCATTAACTAGCCATCCATGGCCTCCTAGATGTCGACTGAAACCCCATTTTCAGGCTTTGTCTAATTCTTCCTCTGTGTAGATTGGGGATAATTGGATGGACCTGGTCTTCGAGGTGTGAGGGGTAGTTGCCAAATTACTGGTTCTAGGGTTGCCCTTTGGCAGTTGTGTCTACCTGTTGCACCCTCCTTTTGGTGACCCCTACAGTGAGTCACTACCACCTTTTTGGGAAGCCGTAGTGCTTCTAAGAGCTTCACTGTGCTTTCAGCCATGTTTCCCCTGTTTATTCTCCGCAGTAAGCCTACCTCTTTCCTTCCAGATTGCCCCGTGTGCATGTAGGAGTCTCTGTAAACATTTAAGATCTTCCCTGTCCCGAGGCCTAAGGCTCGGGTGAGGGCTACAGCTCCACCTTTGGGCTGAAGTCCCTGGGGAGGCTTCGTGCCCCTCTGCCTTGGGTCTGGGAGGTCACTGCGTATCCCACCAGCCTTTTTCCCTCCCTCCTGAGACTGACCCCATCTGTGGGCCATTCCTCTTCAGCACCTGGGAGAGGCTCACTTCCTAGGCTGGGCTAATGGCATAGATCGTGTCTGTGGTTTCCATACAATCATGCTCCAGGGGCCCTGTTTCCGTGGGTAGCAGGGTGGCAGGACTTACCATGTGACAGTTTCTTATGGTAGACACTGAGTTGTCTAAAGGCACAGCCTGAACTTGAATCACCCTTCGGGGGATAGCTGTTCTGTTCCCTTAGAACTTACCAAAGGCTTACCTGGTGTGGAGCCCATGTAGTGATTGGCTGACCGATGTTCACTTTGCAGCCTCCGTAGCGGGGTTATCACAGCTGCCACTGCCCGTAGGCAAGGAGGCCACCCCTTAGCGGTTTGACCTGATTGTTTGGAGGAGTACGCAGCCACCCGAGAAAGGGGCCCTGTGTTTGAGCTGATAGCCAAAGGGCGATTCCCCTTCTCTCATGAGTGTACAGGTCAGAGGGTTTAGCTGAATCTAGGAGGGCCAAGCCAGGGGCCTGACATAATTGCTTTTTTAGTTCTTGAAAGGCCCCTTCCTATTCTGAATTCCATTCAAAAGGGTCATCATCCTTTCCTTTCAACGTTTCATATAGAGGCCCAGCTGTTAGACCATAGTTAGGGATCCAGATGCAGCAAAACCTGGCCCTCCGCAGGAAACCCTAAGCTGTCTTCTAGTTCTAGGGTGGGCAAGGCTACAAATGGTTTCTTTGCTTTCCTGGGGTGGGCTTCTCTGACCTTCTGTGAGAATGTAGCCCAGGGAGGTCACCCTCATTTGTGACATTTGAGGCTTTTCCTTGGACACCTTATATCCTTTATCAGCCACGTGGTTCAGGGTGGTTACAGTATTTCGTCAGAGGCCTCCTTAGTAGGGCTGGTGATCAGAATGTTACGTACATACTGGAGGAGGGTTCCCTGCTCCAGATGTAGATCTTTTAGGTCTTTAGCTAAATTTTCCCCAAAGAACGCAGGGGAATTTTTGAACCCTCGGGGCAGGACTCTCCAGCAGTATTATTGTTTTTGTTGCGTGTTTGAGTCCTGCCACTCAAAAGCAAAAAATTTCGTGTGACTCTGGGTCTAATGGAATACAGAAGAAGACATCTTTGAAACCTAATACAGAATACCAGGTCCTGGTGGATTGTAAAGTGGCCAGGAGGGTGTAGGGATTAGGGGCTGCTGGGTGTGTATCCTTGGTGGCTTCATTACTGCCCCGAGGTCGTGTATCATCCGGTATTCCCCACTGGGTTTCCTTACAGGGAGAGTGGGGCTATTACAGGCTGATTGGATGGTCTAACAAGGCCTCCCGATGGAGAGGGTATTGTTTTCTACTGGGCCATGTGTGTCCAGGTTTTAGATGGACGATCATAGGACTGGCTCCTACAGCTCATCCCACCCGTCCCTGGGCCCAGACCTCAGGATTTACTCCAGGGAGGTTTGTCCTCAGCCATTAACATCATCATCTTGTGCCCCTTTGTCTACAGGGACACCAATCTCCAGTTTGTCTCCTGTTAGGTGGATAGTAGCCCCCAATTTATGTGAGATATCTCTTCCTAGCAGGGGTACAGGGCATTTGGGGACATAGGAGGGAATGGGTGAGCGTGTGTTCATCCAATTTACATTGTAGTGGCTCTACGAATGCCTGTTCTTGCGCCTTCCCTGCTGGCCCCATAATTTTACAACTCTTGTGACTGAGTGTGCCTGATCTGGTGTTCAGAACTGATTAAGTGGCACTGGTGTCGACTAAGAATCCGACAGGCTTTCCCCCTACATCCAGTGTTGGCCGGGGTTCCTCGGGGGGTCAGGTGGAGTGCCATCTTAGGAGCCCCCGACCCCGTCATTCTTCACCTGTGTGGACCCTCTGCCTTTGAGGGTAGTGGCCAGGATCTGCCATTTCCATCCCCCTTTGGGGGTGGCAAGGACGTTCTCTCTTCCAGTGTCTCCCTTGTTTACATATGGCGTGCTGATTGGGTCCTGTTTCCTTGGCTTGTTGTCCCTCATTGGGGGCCAGGGGTCACTCACCAGGGTCAAGAGTCTCTGTGGGCAGTTAGTCCAGATTCCTGTGCCGACCAGTTGACATTGGAGGCCAACAGCCAGTAGGTGGGGCTGCCTCGGGGCCTTTTTCTTCTCTATATCTCAGTTATTAAATACCCGGTAGGTGACCCTGACCAAGCAAGAGGTAGGGGTTTCTGGTTCTATTTCCAGTTTGAAGTGTGTGCCTAATGTTGGGGGCACTTTGGAGAATGAAATACGACCTCAGGATGGCGTTCTCTTCCACTGACTCAGGGTCTGTGTAGTGTAGATTCAGGGACAAAACAGTGGGCAAGACTGCCGTGGCGCCCTCTCATCCACCAGTCCCCATCGTCCCTGGACATCTGGCACTGCAGGCAGACGTGTGTGAGTTTCCATCTCCGATCTCCTGAAGGGGGCACAGTCCAGGTTACCCTGGGGGCTACGCTGTGTGTACACCACACCCGGGTATGGGGTTGCTGGGCAGAGTTGCTGTGAATTCGGCCAAAGCCTGATGGGTTCTGCCCCGTCCACGTTCTCAAAGACCAGAGTCATCCTCACGCCAACCTCTGAAAGTCTCCACCGTCCTCCCACTGGAGCCAGGGCAAGCCTGGAGCCTAGGGAGTGGGTGCAGGTGAAGAGGCCACAGTCCGTCCCTTCGTGGTCACCAAAATTTTGTTACCAACCCTCTGGAGCCGGACCCCAACGAGGGTCCTCCTACCTGGTGTCGTTCAAGCCAATAGAATGAGACCAAGTTCAGTTCAGAAGCAAAGGAAAGTTTTATTCTTTGATCGAAGAATGGAGATGTGCAAGCTCACGCTCTAGAGCACATGCTCTCTCCAAAAGGCCATGGGCAGGGTTGCTTTACAGTGTTCTTGTCAGTGGGGAGGGGGCAGGGTTATTGCGGGTCAGGTGCACCTGTGCAGCTCCGGCTCCAGATCGAAGGGTCGGGCACAGCATCTCTGTACACAGAACACCCGCTGTCCTATCTTGAATTGCAGTGTCAGTGACATGCACCCTCGGAGCTGCCACCTCCATCTTCCCGCCACAGGCTTCCCTCCCTGGTCCGCAGGCTTCATAATTAGAAGCTCATGCAAACTTGTACCCAGGCGTGAAGCTTTTTGTAGCAAACATCCTGCAGGTCAATCCCCCTCTTTAGGAAACAGGCACCCTCTCTCCCTAAACCTCTAAGCCAAATCCCAAATGTCTCACAACTGATGTATTTAAACTTGGAGAAAGAATGACAGGTCTTTACTTTCTGGAAACAGTGTGCTATTTTGGGAAAAAACAAAACAACCAAAAAAAAAAAAAAACCAAAAACAAAACAAAACTCACTAAAAATCTCAGATTCTTGAACATCTCCATGGAAGGGAATGAGTCAACATCACCAGGATGGTCACTGTGGTTTTAGGGAAGCTGGACCTTTGCTCTCTGGGAGCTCGAAATGAGCAACACAGGTTAGTTCAGTGGGCGATTTGCTTTGCCTTCCTAGCAAAAGGGTACATCTCTGGGATTTGCTCAGAACAGTTTGGGCACAGAAGACACAAAATCAGCCGTGAGCAGATCATTCAGAGAGCTGGCTGATAAGTACACAGGGGCTTATAATTCTACTTTTACATATGTCTGAAATTTTCCATATAAAAAGTTTTTAAAATTCACATCTGTCTCTGGAGCAGTGCCAGCAACTCCCACCCCTGTGGTAGCGCATCCAATCGGATCCCATCTATCCCCCTCAGGATTATCAAAACAGATTTTCAGACCACCATACTCCATCTAAATTCCAGAAATAGATCACTGCAACTTTCAAGCATTGTACCTGAGATAATTAGGAAAAGAAGTCTGTGTTCATGTGTCCAAGATCATTAAGGAGTTTAGGAAGGAAGCCAAAGTGCAGGAAAAAAATCTTTCCTTTTATTAAAGTTAACTGTTAGTAGTTTATCCCAAGTCCATGTTATTTTATGTATGAACTTTCTGAAACTCATGATATTTATATCCAGCAGAAGACTGTCTTCTCTTAGCCCAATGAAGAGAAGAAAGAGGGGTCAGGATGGCTGGGAAGCAGTGGGTGGGATGGTTTCTGAGCCCCCGTCAGTCTGACGCAGGCAGCCATTGTGAAGGTGCCAATAGTGACAGAGCAGAGCCCACCACGGTCTCCCGGGAAGGCCTGCCAGGACTGCCCAACTCAACTCCTTCCAGAGCCCTCCTGCCGAATGGATCACGTGGATCCACTGAGCAGATCCCTGAACTTACACAGAAATTCGGACACACAGTCAATGCCAATACCTTGATATGGAGAGGCTCTGGGGGGGCGGGGGGCAGGGGGCGATGAGGATTGATGTGCTGTGTAACAGCATCTCCAGACAGAATGGGGTGGGGGGCCACCACGCTGTGAGCAGGGGCCATGCTGCTCCTAACTTGTCCCTTTGTATCTATTCTGGCACTGAATTTAGGTTCCATCCAGTTATTATTCACATAGTCTTTGTCCTTTGCAAGTAGAGGCTTATAAAAATACATGGACTTTAAAAGAACGATGTGAAAGATGAAATCAGAGCAAGGGAAAAAGAAAGCAGCAGCAGCAGTGGGTTTAGCACACAAAATGCACACAAAGACTCTATTATATCCTTGGAGATGAGCCGAGGATTGGGCTCTGTACTGTCTACAGATGCTCCAAAGAGGAAAACAGACCACAGCAGGCCACGGGGTGCACGTAGGTACATCTAAACTTGCTTCCTGGGAGATACATGCCTAGTCTTGGAACAAGATCAGGGAGAAATTCCTCCTGAGAGTCTGTTGTTAGCGTTAGTCCATCTTATCTTCCAAGGGATGTGCTTTGCAGTGGGAAGAGAGGACATGAGAAGGCAGAGGTAGTGACACAAACACAAAGCAACTTGAAGTGGTCATAGCTATTTTTTTGGAGAGTGGTACTGGCAGACAGTAGCACATGTAGCTAAACATTGAATCTACCTTCCTTGGGAAAGACTAAGATTCGACTCCTTCTTTTGATATATACATGGGCAACTGGCCTTCTCTGCTCCTGGATGTTGTTTTATAAAATGGGCTGAGACTAAAGAGCCTAGCACCAACCCTCACCATCACCATTATCAACACCATCACTGTTATCACCAAAACCAAAACCATCACCACCAACAACACCACCATCACCATCATCAACACCATCTCCATCCCCAGCACCATCACCATCACCATCACTAATATCACCAAAACCATCACCACCACCACCAACAACACCATCACCATCATCAACACCATCACTAATATCACCCAAACCATCACAACCAACAACACCATCACCACCAACAATAACACCATCACCACCAACAATAACACAATCACCATCATCAACACCATCACTAATATCACTGAAAACCATCACCACCACCACCACCACCAACACCATCACCATCATCAACACCATCACCTTCACTAATACCATCAGCATCACCAATGTCACACTTGGGCAGGGACTAAAAATCTCAATAATTAAACACACGAGGGAGTCAGGCATGAGCTTGTGATGCTGTGACACAAAACTGCACAGTAGTATACATGGAGACTAGGAGAACATAAGTAACAGTATTTTACTGAAAATTATGGGTTTTGATGTAAAGTTTTAACTTTTCTCAAAGATCTGTTGAACCAAGCAGTGGAATGGGAATAAAGATGAAGATGTTGCCTTGGGGGAAGAGAGAAAGCCCAGTAAAGACCAATAGGAGTGGGACTAATGGGCAGACAGGACCCTGCCTTCTGCTGCTGGGGTGGTAGCTAAGCACCTTGGGGTTGACAAATGCCAGGTCTGCCCAGATCTTGCCTCTTTGAAGGTGAATAAGGAAAGAACAAATGGGGCTTCCCTGGAGGCACCATGGTTGAGAATCTGCCTGCCAGTGCAGGGGACACAGGTTCGATCCCTGGTCCTGGAAGATCCCACATGCCGCAGAGCAACTAAGCCCATGCGTCGCAACTACTGAGCCTGTGCTCTGGAGCCCACAAGCCACAACTACTGAAGCCTGCGTGCCTAGAGCCCGTGCTCCACAACAAGAGAAGCCACTGCAATGAGAAGCCCGCGCACCTCAACGAAGAGTAGCCCCTGCTCGCCGCAATTAGAGAAAGCCCGTGTGCAGCAACAAAGACCCAATGCAGCCAAAAATAAATAAATAATTTTTTTTAAAAAAAGGGCTCCAAGTGATCCCTTTTAATTTATTTTTTTTAATTTAATTTTATTTTATTTTATTTATTTATTTTTTTGGCTGTGTTGGGTCTTCGTTTCTGTGCAAGGGCTTTCTCTAGTTGCGGCAGGTGGGGGCCACTCTTCATCGCGGTGCGCGGGCCTCTCACTATTGTGGCCTCTCTTGTTGCGGAGCACAGGCTCCAGATGCGCAGGCTCATCAATTGTGGCTCACGGGCCCAGTTGCTCCACGGCATGTGGGATCTTCCCAGACCAGGGCTCGAACCCGTGTCCCCTGCATTGGCAGGCAGATTCTCAACCACTACGCCACCAGGGAAGCCCGCAAGTGATCCCTTTTTTAAAAAAAAAAAGAACAAATGGCACAAGACCTTAAAAAAAAAGTGTGTGTATTTGTGTGTCCACGCGTGTGCACACACGTGGGAGGCAGAGGAAGGTCCCGCCTCTAGAGTTATTTCCTGGGGACACAGACCCTTGGATGCCCTTCAGCATTCACTCTGAGTTGATGGCACCCAGATGCGGCTCCCAGGGAAGAGGAGCACAGGATGATGGGGAAAAGGGGACAATGAAAAAGCAGTGGAAAATACGAGTAAAGTAATAGACAAGAATGGACTGAAAGCACCTCTTACAGCAGCAGATGTGAATTTGAAAATAACCACTACACAACTGGACCAAGAATTTTATTTAGAGCCAAAACAGAGAAAATAAAAATAGAAGAGTTAAACTCTGTAGCTGTAAATAATATAATTGCTGAATAATTGAGCCAGTCAGGTGGTCATTGAGCTTAAGAGAATAAGAGGGATAAGAGAATGCAGAGAAAAAGGATGAAGAGACCAAGTATGGGTAAAATGAGCCAGGCTGTGAGTGACAGGGAAACAGTATACAAATAAATGCCTTTCAAAAGGAGACTCCAGGATGAAAAGAAAAAGCAAAAAGCAAAGAAAAAACTAAAAGAAAACATTTCAGGGTATTCAATTTACAGTGCATACAATATCCCAAGCAATATCATCTGGGTACATAAAAACGAACAAGCAATAATACTTAAAGGAAAAGAACTCTGCAAACGCTCTGGTGGTTGGCATAGAGTAGAGAGGATAGAAGTCCAGGGCAGAATATCAGCCCAGTCCACACAAAGAAACATGCAAAACACTGAATTCCACAGTGAAGGAGAAGTGAGGCAATGTTTTTGATCTGAGGATTTTATACCAATCTGTGAAGATAGTAAAGTGAGAATCCCACAAGTTTGAGACATCTGAAAATACTCCGGCCAGACACTTTTTGAAAGGGGGTGCTGGGGACACACGCTGACTGATGGAGGGAAGGACGGAGTCTGTCTACAAGGATCCAGCCACTGTCACTCGGATGAGCGAAGAGACAGCCACTCGACCAGCCGTGGAGATCAGTCTTACTCTGTTCTGATAAACTCCTTTCCATCCTTTTTCTATTACGAAGTTCAGCTTGAATAGCAAGCCTCACCCACACAGTGCATTTTTCAATCTCGTCTCCAAAGAGTAAGGTTTAAGTTGTTAGTAACGTGTGACTTTGTTTAAAGGAAAAATGTCAAATGCAATTACAGTAGCACCAGAACTGACCTATTTGAAAGCTGATTTGGTTTAAGAGCGATCTATTTTTTCCCCAAACTATTAGTATCTTAGCAAGAAATTTAGAAATAATAAACAGTTCTGAAGCTACGTTAAAAAGCTGAAAAATACACCACAATTTTGGCCCAAATTTCTAGTCTGCGGGTTTACCTCAGTGGTGACAACATCTGTGGGCTGAGAACAAGGGCAAAAATAAACCTGAGGAATAGCACGGATTGCCAAAGCACACAGAAAATGATAAAGGGGGAAGTTTGCTCTCCAGTAAGATGCATGATGGCCTCAGAGTTGCAGATCATTTAGTGATAGCCCACTCAGTGACTACAAGGTCAAGAGCAGCTTCTCTTGTTGACTAAGCAGAGCCTGACTTAAGGGCAGGGTATCTTACCAGGCGTGTGCCGGGGGAGGACGTGCAGCTCAGCTCCGAGGATGCACGGGGCCAGGGGTGGGGGCAGCGCTGAGCGAGGACCCCGGCTCCTGCTTCTCCCACTGGGGGGTCTTCACCCTGGTCCCTTAGATCCAGGTGAGGGGTGGTGACACCCCTAGCAGCATACTGTCCAAATGGAGCTGTAGTCAGGGGACCCCGAGGACCCAGCTTTCCTTCCCTCTGCCTCTGGTCCCATTGGATGGAGAACCCTCTGCTCTCTCCTAAGCACTCAAAAACTTCCTGAATATCCAAGGGCCAAGCACTGGCCTAGGTGCTAAAGCTGCAGTTATCACCCTTAAATTCACCCCATTCCTGTCTTTATCCACTCACACGCCTGACAAGGATGTCCAACACCTAAGAAAACACACCAATAAAACGTCCCTGTGAGTCCTGGGGGGCCTTGTGCGAGGCTGGCTGGCCTGACAGGTGTCCCACCTATCTCCCTTCCCCCTCCAGCCTCTGCAGGGGCACAGGCCAGCCCTGCCACAGAGGCTCCAGAGGCTGTACCTCCATGAATGTACCCACGAGCTGTGCTCTCCTAAGGTCGCAGACCCCTGGGGAAATCTTCTCAGGCATTTCTACTGTTCTCCCAGGGGTCTGGGGTCCACATGCCAGATACTCCCTATTCTTCCCTTTCTTGCCTCTGAAGAGATGCTGTCTTAGCTCAGGCTGCTGTAACAAGATTCTACAGACTGGGGGCTTATAAATAAGAGACATGAATTCCTCACAATTTTGGAGGCTGGACATCCAAGATCAAGGAGACCACAGATTTGTTGTCTGGTGAGAGCACCTTTCCTGGTTCACAGACGCGTCTTCTCCCTGTGTCCTCACCTGGAGGAAGGGGCGAGGGGGCTCTCGGGGTCTCTTTTTTTTTTTTTTTTTTTTAAGAGCTCCTGACTTATTTATTTATTTATTTATTTATTTTGGCTGTGTTGGGTCTTCGTTTCTGTGCGAGGGCTTTCTCTAGT
This sequence comes from Balaenoptera ricei, assembly GCF_028023285.1. Classification (NCBI taxonomy): domain Eukaryota; kingdom Metazoa; phylum Chordata; class Mammalia; order Artiodactyla; family Balaenopteridae; genus Balaenoptera; species Balaenoptera ricei. The sequence continues at coordinate 27,774,315 of NC_082640.1, forward strand.
TGCGGCAAGTGGGGGCCACTCTTCATCGCGGTGCGCGGGCCTCTCACTGTCGTGGCCTCTCTTGTTGCGGAGCACAGGCTCCAGACGCACAGGCTCAGTAGTTGTGGCTCATGGGCCTAGCTGCTCCGCGGCATGAGGGATCTTCCCAGACCAGGGCTCGAACCCGTGTCCCCTGCATTGGCAGGCAGATTCTCAACCACTGCGCCACCAGGGAAGCCCTGGGGTCTCTTTTATAAGGACACTGATCCCACCAACGGGGGCTCCACCCTCATAACCTCATCATCCCCCAACGGCCCCACCTCCTGACACCATGCCCTGGGGGATCAAGTTTCCTTCCGCACATGAATTTGGGGACACTCAGCCCGTGGCAGATGCACATGAGGCTTCGGTATCTCGAGTTTATGTCTTAGTAGATGCTTCAACAAATAAGCGATTAAGCACTACTTTCTGTAATACAACTGCTGATAAAATTCCCACCCAACTGAATCCCTTCAGCCATCACCCCCTGAAGGATCCCACAAAGGCATGCGGAAGCTGGGACATCACCCCACCCCAACTGGGAGGACCGCCCCATTCCTGGGTGGGGACTCTGAGGTCCAGTGCGCCTGTGAGACTGTGACCGTCTCCATGCCCGCAGTTTTCCTCATGGAAAGGGAGGCTCCCAGAGAGACCCGGGGCAGTCAGTCTCAGCAGCGTCTTGTCGGTCACTCCAGGCACCGCACCTGTTCTCTCAGCCAGCTGAATGGGGGTGGAAGAGATGGCGGTCACCAGGGCAGAAGTTTCAGGAGCCACCTGGGGTCCCCCCTTTCCTTCCCTGCTCCTGGATTTGTGGGCACGTGGGTTGAGGGAGGTCGATAGATGGGTGACCACGAAGACAGCACCCCCCGGCCGTCCCACTGGGCTGTCCCTTGCAGGAGAAAGCCCTTGCCTGCTGCTCCCACAGCAAAGCTCAGCCCATGGCCCCTTGGCACGTGCTCCAGGCCGAGAACACGTCAGGCCCTGGATGTCACTCCCCATAAAGCCCGTGTGTATCTAGGCGTCCATCTTATGCAGATTGTACATTAGAACATGACTTCCCCTGCTTTTGCCCTTTGTCTTTGCAGAGAGTCGTGCAGGGCCCACGGAGCCCAGGAGGCCTCTGCGCTTCACCCCAGCCTGTCCTCTAGTTCACATCATCTCCGCGTCACGAGCTCACACGTGGGGCGCTCAGCTTCAGGCATCGCTGGCCCCAGCTCACTCACTGTTACCAGTTTCTGTTATATCCTTCCAGCTGGCCTAGATTATCTGTATTTAGGAATTTTTATTTTTTACTCAGACGTGTTACACTGTCCTGGGTCTTGCCTCCATTATATGTTATGCTTTCTGTGTGTGTGTGTGTTTAATTTTTTTAAAGTTTAATTGTGCTAAAATATACATAACATAAAATTTACCATCTTCACCATTTTTAAGGGTACATCTCAGTGGCGTTAAGTACATTCACATTGTTGTGCAACCATCACCACCATCCATCTCCAGAACTTTCTTATCTTCCCAAACTGTAACTCTGTCCCCACTAAACACTCACTCCCTATTCCCCCTCCCCCAGCACCCACCATTCTACTTTTGTCTCTGATTTTGACTGCTTTAGGGACCTCAGGAATCACGTCTGTACTTTTGCATCTGGCTTATTTCACTTAGCATGGTGTCCTCAAGGTTCATCCATGTTGTGGCCTGTGTCAGAATGTCCTTCCTTTTTAAGGCTGAACAATATTCTGTTGTGTGTACAGACCACAGTTCTTCATCCGTGCAGCCGCCCATGGACACTGCGTTGCTTCCACCGCTTGGCTATCGTGAATCATGCTGCTAAGAGCACGGGTGTACAGGTATCTGTTTGAGAGTCTGCTTTCACTTCCTTTGGGTTCATACCCAGAAGTGGAATTGCAGGTTCTATCTCTCATTTTGCTTTCTGTTTTCAATGCTTCTTCTTTTCCTTTTTTTTCCTGAAATTTTTCACTATGTGGTCTATGAGTGTAATGTTTACTTTATGTGCGCTTTTGTGTCTTTTCTTTCATGCTAATTTAAAAGTTTTTCATTTTGCTTGTAGTGTTTACTACATTTTATTTAGTTTTTGTAGTTTTATATAGTTAGTTTTACAGTTTAAAACTAACTGTATAGTATGTTTAATCCTCTAACCCTCTTTAGACAGTATCTCTAGACTTCCTATTCAGTATGAAATTAGTGTATTTCTAACTTCTCTGTTCCCTCTTTTCTTACCTCAACAATTTTAGTTTATTTAATTTTATTGTCCCTAGTTCTTCTAATACTTTATACTTTCAAATATGCATCATTTGTCATTTTTATGCCGTATGTTTAAACTCCAGACTACACAAGAAGAGGAATGCTGCCTATTTATACCACCGCCCATTCCCGTGATGGTGTCAGGGCTGTGGCATCTTATTTATAACATTCTGCTGTCACAATATTCTGCTGTGATACCATAATCCTTACCGTAGTTCTTGTCTTATTCCTGCATTTAAATGGCTTCAGGGCTCGCTACCCACGTTTCACTTCAGTTTCTCCGCACACTGCATAGTAACCCCCAGGAGGGGTCCACGGGACAGAGCCGCTGGGTCTTACGTGCTCCAGGCTGCTCTGCTCCCTTCTGGAATTAAGTATCGCTGGCGAGCATGAGGACAGCAGATTTTCCCCTTGTGATATCTTGTGCTTTGTTTTGTTTCCTTGGCCTGGATGCCTAAAGAAACTTTTCTTCATCTTTTAATAGATCCCTGTTACTCATCCATTGTCAGTGTTTTCTTAGTGTCTGGCATGCTCTTGCAGTCTGCAGATGGCAATTCATGCTTCTTTCTGTATCAGGTTGATTTAAATCTGTGCCTTTTTGACCTCTTCCCCTTGGTTGGTCTTGACATCGTTTCGTCCCGCTCTCAGCCTCCATCCTCCTGCTCGCTGCCGGCCCTTCCAGTGGTGGCTTCCCTTCTGCCGTGACCTGCTGTTCCCTCCTGCTCTGGCTGAGGGGCCAGCGGAGCACGTGAGCCTCTCCCCGCCTGTCTGAACACCTCCTGAGGGAGAGCGTTTCTACGAGCTCCCTGGACACACTGGACCCGTCCCTACTTGTTCCATGGCCCATCGGTTCCCATTTGTTTGACTTCTCCCTTCCCTCTTTTTTTTAAAAAATAGTATCTTTAATAGACCGCTGCTTTTTTCTTTCTTGTTAAATTCATCTTTTAACAAAGGGAGTCTTTTCTGGACCAGCTACTTACACACAATACAAATGGGGCCCTTTGTGACTCAGGGCTGTGTGTTTGCACATGTGCACGCATGTGTGTGTGCGTGCATTAGTTCCGTTATTTCTCCCCAGCTAGTAGAGAGTGAGAACTGTGGGCTGCTCAGTCTGGAGTCTGTCCCCTTCACATCACTGTTACCTGGCCTGCTGCAGAGGTTAAAGTAACGTCTAAGTGTTTAGCCTAACACCTGACACAGGCCGCCGGATGCTCAAAAAGTACACTTGTTCTTTGTTTCTTTGTGCACCATCTCTGCTCCTCTGTGGTACTGGGGAAGTGTCTGCAGCTCGCATCTTCTAACCAGAATCCACGTCACTCGGGAAACCTGAGGCGCTGCCGGCTGTGTCTGGGGCCCAGGTGGTGGCCCCTCTCCATGGTCTTCCGTTCCCCCCTGTGATCTTCCTGCATTTGACACCCTTTCACATGCACGTAGTTTGTGGTTATGCTATAAGCTTCATGGAAGAGAGTTTGTATTCTGGATTTGTTCGTATTCTCCGGGGCTCACTTTGGAGAGGAGAAGATGGTCGAGATGTCTTTGCTGCCTTAAAGTGGAAACAGCATCTTGTTTTGTTTTTGTTTTTAAGAGATAAAAAGACCATCTACTCTAGGATATTTCTTCACTCATTATCATCCAACAGAAGTTGATTTTGTGTTTATGTTGTTAACTTTGGTGGGTGTGAGGCATACAAAAATAAACAAGACCCAGGACTTCCCTGGTGGCACAGTGGTTAAGAATCCGCCTGCCAATGCAGGGGACACGGGTTCGAGCCCTGGTCCGGGAAGATCCCACATGCCGTGGAGCAGCTAAGCCCATGCACCACAACTCCTGAGCCCTCGTGCCACAGCTGCTGAAGCCTGCGCACCTAGAGCCCATGCTCTGAAAGAGAAGCCACCGCAATGAGAAGCCCGCGCACCGCAATGAAGAGTAGCCCCCGCTCTCCGCAACTAGAGAAAGCCCATGCACAGCAACGAAGACCCAACACAGCCAAACATAAATAAATTAATTAATTAAAAAAAAATAAATAACTAAAAAATAAACAAGACCCAAAAGAATTGAAAGCAGAGACCTGAACCTCTGTTTGTACAGCCATGTTCACAGCATGACTCACAGCAGCCAAGTGTGGATGTAACCCAAGTGTCCATTGACAGATAACTTGGTAAACAAAATGCCGTGTAAACATACAGTGGAATAATATTCAGCCTTAAAAAGGAAGGAAATTCTGACACAGGCTACAACATGGATGAACCTTGAGGACATTATGCTCAGTGAAGTAAGCCAGACGCACAAGGACAAACGTATGATTCCACTTGTATGAGATCCCCAGAGCAGTCAAGTTCATAAAGTAGAATCGGGGTTGCCAGTGGGTCGAGAGAGTGAGGAATTATGATTTACTGGATACAGAGTTTCAGTATGAGATGATGAAAAATTTCTGAAGATGGACGGTGGTGATGGTCGCACAACAGTATGAGTGTACTTAATGCCACTGAACTGTGCACTTAAAGATTAAGATGGAAAGTTTTATGTTGTGTATATTTTATCACAATTAAAGATAAGTAAATAAGACACCGTCCCTGCCTTCAGGAAACCCACAAAATGGCCAGGGTCGACTTTGGTTGGGAAGAGATACTGCTCCCCTGCGTTCATGAGGTTCGGAGATGTCAGTACCCTGTCTGGCCCTGGCGTCTCCATCACTAGCACAGAGGATGGGGCAGAGTCTCCGGGTTCTCTGATACTCTGTGCTGTTATGACCTTGCTTAATATTGCCCCAAACAGATCGTAAGTATGAGTTGTTACCACACAACCCAGGCTTTTGCACACACGGTTCCCCTGCAAGCACGGACAGCTCTGTACACACAGGGGCAAACCGAGGTGCAAAGTGATAGGGTTTTGGAGATCTGTGCAGGGCGCAGGCCAGAGGTGCCTGCTGTGCTTCACAGCCGTTGCTGCCTGGTGACCGGAGCCAGCTTCCTGGCCTTGACCTCAGCAGGCGTCCGGCCCCGCCTACCTCATGCCCCGCTGGCACCGCCTTGAATGGGGGCCCCACATTTCACGATGCACAGGGTTCCCGATCACGCAGCCAGTTTTGAATAGGCCTTAGTCCAAAGTGGTGAAGGTCAAGTTAGAGTTGCTTAATTTTCAAAGGAATCCGGCCCTTGGCTTCACTATGAAGACAGCTGACCAGGACTTTAAAATAGCGAGAAGGATAGTACACCAGGAGCCCATAAACATGTCAGAGAGACGACGTAAAACCCTGCTTTATTATGCTGGGACTCTCGGCGTGGAGCTGGAATGAAGGATGAGTCTGGGAATCGGCTTCAAAAATGACCAAACTCGGACTAATTTACATCACTTCTTGGCCTACACACTTGGCTCTTCGATTAGGGTTTATTTCTGTTCCACTCGCCCCTCCCTGAAAGGCTCCTTTCTCTGTTCACAAATAGATTTTTACTAGCATTTTTTGAGAAGAAAAAGGAGGACAGGAGAGAGGTTAGGTGGCCCTTGTCAGTTTGGTTCTGCTTTAGGTGGCCATTCCTCACTGAAATTTAGATAGTTAACCATCTGGAAAGTGAAGAAAATAAAAGACACAGCACTGGCTCAGCACCTCTTGGCTGTCAGCTGGGGCTGCAGTGGGTGCGCTTTCCATAAACTCAAGAGCTTCAGTTTACAGGACTACAAGGTTAAGGCAGTAAAGACCCAGTCCGGCCCCTCCCGCTGCCCAGGCCCGAGGCCCTCCAGCTGCCCAGGCCCGAGGCCCTCCAGCGTCAGAATCTCCGAGGCCCTCCAGCGTCAGAATCTCCGCTGCTCGCGTTGGCCCTGGGCTGGTTGAGGGACGTGAGGTTTCCCAAGATCGCTCGCGGCCTCAGTTTTCCTGGCTGTAAAGTGGGAACCTTTCACAACTTCTCTAGAATGCATTGGGATTTTGTGCATTTAAGTGCAGTAGCACGTGAAAGAACCTAGAAGGAACGTAAATGCCATGTTTGACCAAAGACAGGAAGGGTGTTAGAGCCTTTCTATTACGTTAAAGCACCACTGTCACCTGGGAGGCACAACGTAGCAGAGTTCCTGTGTCAGAGTCCCCAGCTCGCCTCCAAGACCCAGAATCTGGCCTCACTTCACCTTCTTGACCTCTTCTGCACTCTGGCCATCCCAGAGTATTCTCTGACTGCCCCCCGGGAGACCTGAGACTTTGCCATGCTGCCCCCTGCCTGGAACCCACCTCCTCTGTTTTCCTTCTTACATTTCAGGACCTGTGTGTTCGTCATCTGTCCCTGCAAAGCAAATCACACAGATCTAGTGGCTTAAAACAAGGCCCCACATCAGCTCTTAGCTCTCCAGGTCAGAGTCCCGGTGGGCCCAGCCACCTCCCTGCTTAGACTCTCACAAGGCCAAAATATAAGTGTCGGCCCGGCCAGGCTCCTGTCTGGAGGCTTTGGGACAATCCCCCTCTGAGCACATCGGTTGTGGGCCGTGATGGTTAATTCTGTGTGTGAACTTGGCTGGGCCCCTCTGTCCTGGTATCTGGTCAAACATCATTCTGAGTGTTTCTCTGAGGGTGTTTTGGGTGTGACACTGAGTGAAGCAGATTGCCCTCCGGCGTGGTGGGCCTCGCCCAAGCAGATGCGCCGTAGCGCTGGGCTCAGGGGCCTGATGCCCTCCGCACCTCCCTGGGTGGACCCTCTGCTCGCTGTCGCAAGCTGTCATGAACTGCAACGGGTCCGAGGCGTCTTCCACCCACAGGCTAAGTGGGGCACCGGCCACAGCCTGGGGACGACTCCTGGGTCGGAGACTTATCGAGCCCATCACTCGCAGAAGCTGCCAGAGCCAGACTGTCTGCATTTGGGGTGTCACCCCTTGAGCCCCAGTTCCCACACAGTGACACACAGAGAGGCCGGGTGATGTCTGCACATGTAGCGAGAACCCTGAGCTTAGGGAGCCTGGACCTGAGGACGAGCAGGAAGCACTGCTGCTCTTTGCTCCAGAGAGGAGCGCCAGCCCTGCACGTGACGGCCGATCACTGCACAGACAACCCAGGGAGGAGCCCGGAGCAGCAGCGGCCAGGGCGCCGCTCCCAGCTCTGCAGAAGCAACCGGATGCGGGAGCGCTGTTGGGGCAGTAGCTGTGCTCAGAGGCAAAGGCCTGGGTCTGCTGACCGTGGCCTCGCTGGGAACGGCCAGAGGTCAGGGGGCCCGGCCGGCAGCCCCACCTTCCCTGCCACGCCGTGAAGGCAGGCCCCGCACCCCTTTGCCCCGGTCGTGCTCGCACTGGACTCTCCATCTTGTGTGTATCTTTAACAACAGCTTCTGTCTCTCCCCAGTCTTCTAAAGACACTCTTTATCTTCTCATGCCATGGGTCCCTTTGACAGTCTGGTAATGACCCCTTCTCCAAATAAAATACGTAAGAAAATAAAACACCTAAGAAAGCGAGAAAGAATAAAATACCTAAGAAAATAAAGGAACTATTGTTACTGTTATTGAAAACCACTTGTCAAATATGTAAAAAATTTTAAAAACCTACTTGAGATTAAAATATGTGCTGCTTTGAGTATTAAGTAAAACAACCCAGCAGCGGGTCTGATGGATATTATAACTTCAGAGCAGTCTGGGGCATAAAGAATATTTAGAGATCTATGAAGCCCTTGCCCCCCGTGTTTGGAGCAAAGCCAATGTTCCAGACAAATCGCTGCCATCTGGGTCTGATGCACACAGGTGGGCAGCGAGCAGAGACCCCGTGGAGCAGGGGACGAAGAGGGGAGACCCACAGACACACACGTGGGCCCTGTGCTGTGTGGGGACTACAAGCTGCTTAAAGTCACTGAGTGGAGAGCAGGAGACTGGGTCCGGGGGGATGGGAGCCCGGCAAGCAGGGCCCCACTAGCCTTCACCCTCCACAATGGCTGGGCTTCCTAGAATTCAGAAGTGCTTCTTTACTGGTTGGGGAACAGCAGCTGCCCCCAAAGTCCCTGCAGTGACCTACTGCCCAAATGACCCCGACTCCTCCCACTGACTTCTCAGCGCCCCCAAATCCAAAATGGACAGGTTAGCTCCCAGCCCAGCAGGGACCCCGGGACCCTGCTCCTCAAGTGTTGGGTGGGGCTAGAGTGGCCTCTCCTCATGCTCTAACTTCACTGCTGCGTGGAAGAGGAGGCAGGGTCAGCAAGCCGCTTGGGGGACAGACCGAGGGCCCAGAGGAAGGCCGGGGCTCCCTGCGGCTGTCTCTTAGCCTCAGGAGTGAGATGAGGCTCTTGGCTGTGGTCACAGAAGGAACTGGGTTGGTGGAACATTAAGGAGTATCTGGAACCACGCCAACAGCTCAGGCCAAGAGGGGACCTTCAAGGTGTGGCCATAGGACCACGGCCAGGTCACGCTCCTTGATTCTGAACCCTGCACGGGGTCAGAATAGCTTTCACGAATTAGTGTGAGGTTCTCGGGCCTCAGACTCAGACCAGGACTACAGCACCAGTTCCTGGATGGCAGCCTCCATAATCATCTGAGTCAGTTTCTGTGATGAATTTCCTGAGATACAGGTATATCTTATTGGCTCTGTTTCCATGAAAAACCCTGACTGATACGGTACTGCAATGTGTGAAAACACAGGTAGTGCAAATGTTCTATTTTAGTCAACATTCATTGAATATTTTATATTTCTTGCAAACAGGACTCTGAGGTTTTTTTAGTTTTCATTTTTATTTTGGAATAACTAGATCTTGTACAGTGCCTGGCATACAGTAGATGCTCAATAAATTATAAAGGTTTTTTTTTTTTTTTTTTTTTTTTTAGAAATAAGCACTCTGGACTTGTAAAGTTTATAGGGAAGTTCAAGATGCTGATTAGGTATCTCAATTATAATTAGGTACCTTCAGTGAAAAGAGTGGTGAGAACCCATGTACCAAGTACAGAAAACCCTAAGGACAGTGGATACTAGTGACAGACGGGAAGCAAAGCCTGGAGATGACAGCCTCCCCTGGGGACGAGATGCCCATAAATACATCTGCTTCTGTTTTTAGATGCACAAAATAGAAAGTTAAGATGAGCCCAGACCCAGGAAAACAGATTAGAGGACTAAAAAACTGTTCTTGAATCCCTAGATCCAGTGCAACTACCAAAATGAACCTGTGTGAACTCTTGGGAGACTTTACTTCACCAACGGAAATGTGTCTGAAGGTGGGTTGGACACCTGGCCAGGTGTGCTGTGTCCTGACTGATGGGAGGGATTCCATGGTCTACCCTTCCTGCTCAGGGCTGATGCCCTGCATGGGGCGTTTACCTCCACGTGGACCAGATGTTTCTGGGTGACTTTGGAGAAATCTACAATCATCACAGTGGCTATCATTTATTTTTTTAATTTGTTTATTTTTATTGAAGTATAGCTGATTTACAATGCTGTGTTACTTTCTGCTATACAGCAAAGTGACTCAGTTATACACATATATACATTCTTTTTAAATATTCTTCTCCATTACGGTTTATTACAGGATATTGAATACAGTTCCCTGTGCTATACAGTAGGACCTTGGTTATCCATCCTATATATAATAGTTTGCATCTACTAATCCCAAACTTCCAATCCATCCCTCCCCCAGCCCCCTCCCCCTCAGCAAGCACCAGTTTGATCTCTATGTCTGTGAATCTGTTTTGTAGATACGTTCATTTGTGTCATATTTTAGATTCCACATATAAGTGATATCATGTGGTATTTATCTTTCTCTTTCTGACTTACTTCACTTAGTATGATAATCTCTGGTTGCATCCATGTTGCTGCAAATGGCATTATTTCGTTCTTTTTAGCTATCATTTATTAAGCACTCACTCTGGGCCTTGTACTGAGCTACATGTTCAATATATTTTCTCATTTAATGTCACAATCCCTGTTTGAGGCAACAGACTTAAAAAAGGTAACACAAAGACCGCAACTAACAATCAGCTGATCTGAGCCCAGGTCTTTCCTATTCCCTCTCTCACTTTGGCACCTCCCGTCCCAATCGAGATCACTGGTTTGAGCTGAAGAAGCTACAGATGTAATGTCTGCAGCCCCCAAACCCATATGGTGAAACGTAACCCCCAGTGTGATGGTGTCAGGAGGTGGGGCTTTAGGAGGTGATATGGTCATGAGAGTGGGGCCCCTGTGATGGGATCAGTGCCCTTATAAAGAGACCCCAGGGAACCCCCTCGCCCCTTCCTCCAGGTGAGGACACAGCGAGAAGATGCCAGCTATGCACCATGAAGCAGCAGGTCTTCACCAGGCACCACGTTTGCTGGTGCCTTGATCTTGGACTTACAGGCTCCAGAACTGGGAGAAATGCATGTCTGTCGTGTATAAGCTGCCCAAAGGGACTGGGACCACAAGGTTACACAGGTATAAAAAGGCCACAAATGAGAATGAGTACATGACAGAAGGCAATTTGGGGGGCTGCTTAAACAGTTCTGCAGATATGTGCAGCTAAGAGACAGTAGTCATTGACGGTGTCGTGCCACAAAGATTAGCATTTCAATGTTCATTAATTTTTTTCACCCCATTGAAAAAGCAGTGTTTTCAATCTTCTTCTCATACACCAGACTCCTATTTCCTTAAATCCGTATATCTGCTTTCCCATAGCCCAGGCAGTCCAATGTATGTTTTAATAATGATGTAAACACTGCACAGGTCTGTGGGGTTGGGGTGTGTATCCCTCCTCACAAGCGAAGAGGAGGATATCTTTTCTCTTTAGTGCTTGAAGCAAACTCGAACCACAGGTTAATATCTCTATTTTATGTTATTAAAGGTAATCTTCTTTAATTAACATAATCAGAGGAAAATAATATACTTTGGAGGTCAAAAAAGTGGCATATCTTAGATCAAAGATTCTTCCTGGTGATTGTGTTTGATTATCTTTTAAAAACATGCATCATAAGAGTTTCTAGATTGCGGTAATTTGATTCTTGGCTTTATTTACTTTCTATAGTACTTATTCTGATTTTTAAATCATAGGACAACAGGGAGTTTCCTTTTATAATGTTTATATGGTTGGTAATTCAGAGGGGAAACTATATAAGCTGTACATTTTCTTAATGTTTATGAATAGAATTATACCTAGACCTGCAATTACTTTTTTATGAACAGCTTCATTGAGAAGAGAGCTTGCCCCCAGCTGCCCTTGTGTTCCCAGTGCCTCCCTTCCTTCCATCTGTGGGAGAATAAAAAGAAAAAGCCGTAGCTCCCACACCTACAATGCTCATGTGTGTCTGTGTCTGTGTGTGTGCATGTGTGTTTCTGTGTGTGCGCATGTGTGTGTGTGCTTTGAAGAACTGCAAGCCCCAGTGCGGTTAGGACTTTGCACGTCCCATGGTAGATCCGTTGCGTGAGGCCCCTGCATAGACTGTTGCCTTTCATAGACCCTGAGCTGCTGGCCTTGCTGAATCTCACTTTTTCAGGTGCAGCAGGTGCAGAGAAGGCCGTTGCTAAAATAAATGAGATAACACACAGGAAGTGCAGGCGGGCCCGGCTGTGTGCGATCAGAGTGCCTTCGGGGTGGTCCTGGTGAGCGCCCTCTTCCCGGCCTGCAGACGGCGCCTCCTCGCTGAGCTGTCACCAGCGGGGAGCCAGCTCGCGGGTCCCTTCCTCTTGTTATAAGGGTCCTTTCAGATCAGGGCCCCACCATCATGACCTCATTTAACCTTAATAACGCCCTAGAGACCCCATCTGCAAATGCCTTCACATTGGGGGTCAGGGCTCAGCGTGTGAATTCGGGGGGACACAGTTCAGTCCCTGACAGGGGTCCCAAGGACTCCGTTGCAGTGTCCTCGTCCGTGTTTTGCTGATGTGCCTGTCCTGATGGGACAGTGTGAGAGGGTTTGTGGGACACAGAGACCCGACCTCAACTTGAGACCTGGGTCCTGCTAAGTGGGGCAGCGAACACTGAGGAGGTGACTGCTGGCCCAGCCAGGGTCTGTTCTGCACTGAAAATCCTGGACACACGTGAATGCCATCACAGGACACCAGTCGTGTCAGCTCATGCACACAGAGTCCTCGGGACCTCAAGATACTGGGGCTTTTCAGTGCACGTTGAAAGAACTCATGAAAAGAGCAAGGTTTTGGCAAAATCATAATAGAGGGGGAAGCCTTGGCTTTGGAGGCTATACCCGCCCTTGACTATAAGCCTGGGCAGTGTTTTCTGTTATGGGGTAACCTCGGGGCTGCACCTCGTGGAAAACCCCGAGGTCGGACAGTGTGTCCATAATAAACAGGGTCACCACTGTGAGTGACCATGACAAAGCAAAGCATGTTCTTCCTCTCGTGTGAGACCAGGTGTCGTTGCTGAAGGGCCCCAGGTGTTCCTACGCACCTGTCCAAGGACAGGCAGCGCCGACCCGCTGAGCCAGGCCATAGGGAGGAGCGGGGCTGCGGACCACCAGAGACCGCCGTTACACACGCCCATCTGGAAGGACAGCCGATGGGAAAGCATTTGAGTGAAAGCTTTGAACAGAGCAGAGTGTAAATGTGAGGAAGGAGGGATTTTAGATTTCACAGCCGGTTGGAGGAAAACCTTTCTGTGCCACAGAAAAAGGGTGAAATTTATTATCCCAGGTGTAACACAAGGTAAACATACAAATGTCCTGAAGATGTGTTTGTGTAAGACAATGAAAGATTGCTCCATGGCCGATTGATGTAGGTAGGTAAGGTAGGTAGGATGTAGGTAGGATAGGTATTCCGCTGATGCTGGGCTGGACCATCCGCTGAGCCGTTGCCACGACGATCCTCTGCTGCTTTAGAGTCACGGCTGAAAGCAAACTGGTTCAGCTGCAGCTGTGTCTCTACTGTCACAGTGAGACATGGTGCGTGAACTACGTGATCCCACGTGACATATGAGCTTCTAACCCGTCCAATTCACACGGCAGTCATGTAGACGTGGGTTCATGATTGATTTGGAATGCATTAAATATTTCTTCTTCCATATATACTTTTTTCTTCTTCAGCAAGTTCTGTCAATGTCCTCATTTATCTTTGGCTTGTTTTCTTGCAAAGGGGTTCTATATCCCCTCTTCCGTTTTCGTAATACTTTCAGTAGACGTGACCCCAGATTTGAAAGAAATAAAGAGGTAATCACCATCTGTCTTAGGGAGGGATGATTGGGGCCCTCCCTGTGCTGGCATTTCCAGTGAAGGGGGCCACTAGGAGAAAATGCTTACCCTCTTCAACCGTGGACGTGCCCTGGGTCCTTGGAACAGCTCTTCACTGCCCTGTCCAACCAGACAGCGAGGTTCCCAGGGCAGTGGAAGCTCCAGGGTTCTGACAACCCCTGCGATGCCTTCCTGGGAGGTCAGCGGCAGGCGGCCAGTGCCCCTCTTCGCTGCTGTTAGTGTAGCCCTTGCTGGGGTTTGGCCGGCGTGCACTGCAGCCTGCTGTGTCAGAAACTTCGTTTTCCTTTTATTGTCTGGAATTCACACTCTAATTTCCTGTCTGTTGTCTACACCCTAGTGAGTCCTTAGAGCTCTGGGCTCTTTACAACAGAGAATGTGATTAAAGCTATTTGACCCTCTTCTTAGAAAAAGATGTGGATATAGATACATGCAAAAAAAGTTGCAGCTGACTTTAGAAGGTCAAAGTCCATAGAAGCTTGAATAATTCTTGAGATTTCCAGGTTGAACCAAGGTGAGCAAATAAATTCCAAACCCCACAAAACCATTAGGAAAATTTTGGCTAAGGAGTTTTCTGGGGACTAGGAGTAGATTGCAGTAAACTGTTCACTTGTTCCACCCACTGGTTTACCCCCATTCCCAATTTACCTGGGAGGTCTTAGAACCACCCCACTGTCCAGAATTACAGCCCTGAGCAATGTTTCAATGCAGAGTTATTGAAATGTTGTCTGTGGGTGCTGGAGTGTGTGTTCTTTATTACATTATGATACAGCATTTACTGTACGTCAGATCAGGTTGGCATCCCGGGGCAGTGCCCACCGGGTTGCCAGCTACTATCCAGTACCTGTCTGATCACACAAGGATTCCGGAAGCAGCCTGTTCTGTGTTTTCTGCTGTCAGATCTTCTTCATGGCTACAGAGTTTTAGGTCTTCTATTTATGACCTTAAGATGTTCTCAGATCGGGAGACAAAAAGATCACGGGGGGAAAATTGGATCCCTGACTCTCGGGGGATTTGAAGAGTTCTTCTAACCTAAGAAAGAAGCCTTTAGTAATATTCTAGGGCAGTTCTTACTTGCCTGGTTCCTGATAAGAGGTTAGGACTTTGTTTTTAAGAAAGGTGTTTAAGACTGCAGCTTCAGTTAGTAATATATTTGTTTTTAATAAAACTCAGCAAAATGTATCTATCTCAGCGTCTCTCTAGGACATTATTTTATATTTTGCTATGTTTGGTTTCTTAATTTTCTTTTGTGGTGTGGAAGGATGGGGGAAAGCATTCATTAGCAGAGAGAAAATTGGACAGATAATCAACTGCATTCCTGGAGGTTGAGTCATTTGACTGGCCTGACCTTTGAGGAGGGCACTCTTCATTTTGAGCTTATCTTCTTCAATTTCTGCCACGTTAATAATGCCTGAGTTTTGTTTGCTCCTGTGGGTGCACCGTCTCCGGGTCTTTACTGCGGTCAAAGGTTTCGGATATTCCATTGTTATTGCCCCAAAGAAACGGTCTCACTATTGTGCCGAACTTGGAACACAGAACAATGAACATTTTTCAAAGAGGAAGAAATCTGGGAGATTTCTTTTCATTTCACAAACTTCTTAGTGGCCATTTCAGGAAATGGAGTCTACCCAGGTGACAGGAATTCAAGGGAAAAAAAAAAACTTTTCTGAGAAGCAGGTAAAGAGAGTGTGTGGGATACAGGAGAGCTTGGCTGAAGCGAAGCCATGAAGATGTGTCACCAGGGCCCTGCATCCTCCGTCTTCCATCAGGTGATGAGAAATTACCTGCAAGTGTCAAGAGTCACTCAGGCTGTTTGCCTGGGATCCTTTGAAGACCAAAGCATGAGTGCATTTCAGATGTCATGGCAAATATTTCCAAAATTACTGTGCAGGTTCTCCCTGGGCTTACATATCAGATATCTTATTCACATGTTGGCTTGAAAGCTTGTTGTGTAATGGCTGGATAAGAACGACAGGAGTACATCCGGGATACCTGGCAGAGGGGAGCAGTGGACGGCGATTGCTCTGAAGCTCTCTGAATAGGCCACCTAGGGTCCTTTTTGTGGGATGGTGTGGACCAGGCTGTCTGTGAAGCAGCAGCTGGCTGTTGCTGTCACCGAGTTATAGTAACCAGCACAAATAGGAAGGTCATTATCACTGGTGCTTTTTTTTTTTTGGCCGCACTGAGCAGCATGCGGGATCTTAGTTCCCCCAGGGATTGAGCCCGTGCCCCCTGCAGTAGAAGCGTGGAGCCCTAACCACTGGACTGCCAGGGAAGTCCCTCGGTGCGGTTTGCAGGAATTTCAGCGCGGGCGCTTTCTCCAGGTTAATCCCAACCTTCTCAGCTCCCAAAGCACGGAACACGTATCCCCCACCTTCCCTCTCCTGATGGAATACAAATCACCCCAGCCCGGAACTAACCTATGTATGTCTGTATTTTCAGAGCTTCGTGCATGGCCTGACACACTAATTTCTATGCCCCAAACACGTGTTTATTGAGTGAATGAATAAACAAATGTATGAATGAAAACTACGTGATTCGTTGTGTTTCAAAAGTACCTCTACCACGTGTGCATTATTTAGAAGTAGAGGCACCTCTGAGGCAGTGACTTTCCCACCCTTTACTGTAAACTGTGCACTAGGTTAGGCTGCAGTCTGACAACTACCCTCCCTCCACTCAGTATCCTTCTCCCCACTGTGTCTGGTGTCCTTCCTTGTTTAGTTGAACAGGTTGTGATGCTACATCTCCCTCAGACCATGTCCTCCCGTTTCCCACCTCTCCATCCCCCCCACCCCGTACCACTACCCCTGGCACCAACTCTGACCTGAAGTCACCAGCCATTCAACTCACTCTGAGCTGTCACTGCTGACCTGATTTTCACGGCAGAGCGATTCAACCATGCTTCACGTGGTTGTGAGTCTCCGCGTGTCACCTGCCCAGCAGACCGCTGCCGAGGGGGACCAGATCTGTCTGTGGATCCCCCTGCCCTCCCTCTGAAGTCAGTCTTTCCCAACTCACTCTCCCCCAGCCCTTCAGAAGGTTCCTGTGGACGATGGGAGGGAGCTGCCGGCTGCAGGGAAGGTGAGGATTCCACGTGGGATGGCTCCGCAAGAGTCTGGATCTTTTCGTTCCAGTTAGCTTCCGTGCTCAGGGACATCAGGGATTGCCCGCATCCCCTGCCCCAGCCTCCCCAATGCTGGGTCCATGCTAGGCTGTACAGCCCGAGCCCCGGCCAGGTGCTCCCACTTCTGGGAGCCACAGCCGTGCTGGGATCACCAGGTGTTGTTCCTGTCGCTGCCTCACTTTGCCCTCAAGGTCACACAGGTGACCACCTGTTCTGTTGGTGTGTTACCTGCCTGCCTCTGGGAAAGTCGCTCTGGTTTCTGTTAAAACTAAATGCAGCCAACTTTCCAGCAGGCGGGAGCATATCTGGGGCTCTGCAGGAGTGGAGGGGAAGCAGAAGGGCTGGGGGCTTTGGCTCTGTCCCCCCAACCCCCTGCCCCTCACAGCCTTTCTGCTGCTTCTGCACAGGCTGAGCGATCTCCTCCTGCCGGGTTGGGGGTGGGGGGAGTGACCTGTGTCATGAGCTCGGGCGGTCGTTAACAGGTACCACGTACGGAAGCTTGTAAAAGGCTGACATTTATCTCTCTCAGTCCTGGAGGCTGGACGTCCAAGATCAAGGTGTCAGCAGGGCTGGTTCCTCTGAGGCCTCTCTCCTTGGCATGTAGACGCAGTCTTCTCCCTGTGTCCTCATGTGGCATCCCTCTGTGTGTGTCTGTGCCCTAATCTCCTCTTCTTGTAAGGACACCAGTCAGACTGGATCAGGGCTCACCCACTTGACCTCATTTTACCTTAATCACCTCCTTTAAGAGCCCCATGTCTGAATACAGTTACATGGATTTAGGGCTTCAGCATATGAATTTGGGGGTGGGGTGTAAATCAGCCCATAACACAGGCACAGGGTTCACCAGTGCCATGGACTGAATGTATCTCCCTGAAAATCCATATATTGATGCCCCAACCCCCAGTGTGATGGTGTCGGGAGGTGGGGCCTTTGGGAGGTGATGAGGTCATGAGGATGGAGCCCCCATGGTGTGCTCAGACTTTATAAGAGACACCAGAGCTCTGTCTCCATCACGTGAGGACACAGTGAGGACACAGTGAGAAGGTGGCCGTCTGCAGGCCAGGAAGTGGGTCCTCACCAAGAACTGGACACGCTGGCCCCCTGATCTCTGACTTCCTGCCTCCAGAACTGAGAGAAATAAGTGCCTGTTTTTCCAGCCCCCAGTCAGGGGTATTTTGTTGTAGCAGCTCGAGCTGAGTGAGACAGCAAGACCACCTCGTAAACAGTGGTTTACACGATAGAACAAGTGCTTCCTAGAGCAGAGTTTAGCCCTGAGCCTGGTTCTGAAAACCTGGTTATTCCATTCCCAGGTAATAGAGTTGACTCTGCTTTAGACTGTGCTCAAATGCCAGAGAATAAACAAGGAAATGCAGTGTTTAAAAAGAAAATAAGGTTTGAGTTATATCAGTGACCCACATGTATCCAATTGACTGGGTTTTCACCTTCTTAAGTATGTATTTGCACAGATGCACAAGGGAAACGGTATTCCTAAGTGTCACTTGAGGAGACAGTTTTGTGGGGTCTCGTGACCTGCACCTGCTTTAGAGTCTGTTTGCTCGGTTGAACACGGAGCTCCCCCAGCCCGCCAAGAGCGACCGGCCCCGTCACAGGGACGGGACAGTGAGCTCTTTCCCGAGGCCCTTCTCCTTGCTTCTTCTCTCCAGTGACACCAAGCACAGACCTTTGTCCCTGATAAGCCTTGTTAGTCACAGAAATACCCAAACAGGGGCATGTCCCTACGTTACTGTGCTTTCGAGAAGATCCCAGAGGACGTGTTGAGCCGCTCCAGCCGCTTCCCGAAGGGCCTGTGCTGCCCGCTGGGCCTGTAGGAGGAACCGCACAAGCTGGCCAAAGAGCAGCAGAGGTCCCACCGGAGAGCTTCCAGGCGTTTCCCTGCAATCACCCTGGTCGGCACGTCAGCTGGGCCTCTGCTGCCACCCAGTGTCCCTCGGCTGCCAGGTTGATGGAGGTGGGGCTGCAGGACCTGGTCGGGGCTGCTGGGCTCTCTCCCGGGGTGAGGGCCGGGCACCCCCAGGATGTGGAAGATTCACAGGAACCACTGAGCCCTGGAACTCTGGTTCTCCCTTCTCCCAGCACTTTTCTTTCTTGGTAAAACCAGGTGAAGTGAACCCACAAAGGCAGCCTTCAAGGTGGGAGACTCCAAACAGAAGCCTTGGAAGACAGTGTGAGGATTAACCCTTTGTTCTCGGCTTTCTTCTTTCCTTCCACGTGCCCCTCAGGGGGTGGGACCTTCTAGTATAAAACACCAAGGACACCTGCCCCCGGGTGTCTGGGATTGAGACCGACCTGCAGTACCCTGTCCTCCATGGATGAAAACGAGTCCCATGGGCCCCAGCGGGCAGGATGTCCCCCATCAGCACAGATACGGTGCCTGCTGTTGTCCCTGGACGAAAGTGTCCCCTGTGCTTGCGGGGGTGGGTCGCGGGAAACCGCCAGAAAGTCAAAGAAGGTTACAGAGACCACGCTGAGGTTGGAATGACGTGCTTATAGTTCACTGACCAGAGGAAACATGACTGAAACAAGAATGGGAACCACACCCTCTTTGGAAAGATGACCAGCTGAAAAGCGCCCAGATTCTGAAGAAACTCAAGGCGCATCTCCCAGGGGAGAGAGGGCCGTGGCGGGCAGGCCAGGACGTGGCTGCAGCTCAGGCAGGTGTTAGACCCACGAGACCACGCTGCCTTCTTCCCCAAACTCGGGGAGCCCTCAGGGCACAGCGCTGGGGTGAGCAGAAGATCACCAAGATGGGTACAGCCCACGGGCCACCTCCCAGGCCCAGCCTGGGGCCTTGTCTGTGTGCCTTGCAAATGTGGCCTTAAAAGATGGAATTTCAACGCCAGGCGGCCTCTGTACCCCTGAATAGAGTATTCCACTTTGGGCCTGGTTGGGATAAACTGGTTTCAGAGAAACAGTGCATCAGTAAATGGAGCAAATTGAGTTTTGGCAAACTGGACATTCTAGAAATGGGTCAACCGTGAACTGATTTTTGGTGGGTTGGCCGGTTTCTGGATTCATGACCAGTGTCAGGGGTCAGGTGAGCAGAACCTGTTCTCAGTTCCACTAGAATTATTATGTCAAAGGGAGGACCTCCAGGAGCAGCAGAGGGACCCTTGCGACGGGGCGTCCCGGCAGGGCGCCTGCAGGGCGCGTCACAGGAAGTGACAGACAGGAAACGCACTCGGGAACCACTCACGGATCCTCACTCACCATCGGGGATTCACCCGGGACGCGGGGACACGGCGGTTTCTGTGCCAACTGTGGGGGTAGAGATAATAGTAATAGGAGCAAACATTTACATCTCACTTATTCTGTGCTGGGCACTTTGCATAAATGTACTGACTGATCTTCACAACAACCCTTGAGTTAGGGACTGCGATTCCTGCCCCGTTTTGCAGAAGAGGAAACTGAGTCACGGGGTACGTGACTCCCCGGGGCCAACTCTCTCGGTGGCAGCGCTGGGTTCCAGCCCAGGCAGGGGGCGGGCATCCCGGGAGACCACCCTCTTGAGCCCTCTGTCAGACCACCCCCTGCCACCCCCGTCTGAATGTCCTAGCTCAGTCTTGGACTATTTTAACAAACGTCTCCGCAAAATCGCAATAAAATCTCTCTTCAAGCGAATTTACCAGAGCTTCCTATTTCCTCCACCTGTTCTCTCAAGCCGTTTTCCCTCCAGTCACTAGCTTTTCCTGAGTCAACCAACACTTCTTTCAGGAAGGCATGAAATATATAGGAAGGATGCAATATTGATCCTCCTCTATGTGATTGCTTTGATAGGCAAACATAAAGCAATCAATAAATATTTACGGAAACCTGACGATATGCATAGACCTACACAGCATGTTTGATAAGATCTTCATGTAGCAGAAGTTCACAAAATGACAGTCAAGTTCATATGACCAAATGCCAAACACATGTCCCTACATTTTGTACAGGAAATATGTGGTTACTTTATAAATTTATTTATTATTTTTGGCTGCATTGGGTCTTCGTTGCTGCGTGCGGGCTTTCTCTAGTTGTGGCGAGCGGGAGCTACTCTTCGTTGTGGTGCACGGCCTTCTATTTTGTGGTGGCTTCTCTTGTTACGGAGCATGGGCTCTAGGCGCGCAGGCTCAGTAGCTGTGGCATGTGGGCTTAGTTGCTCTGTGGCATGTGGGATCTTCCCGGACCAGGGCTCGAACCCGTGTCCCCTGCACTGACAGGCAGACTCTTAACCACTGCGCCACCAGGGAAGTCCTTATGTGGTTACTTTAGACAAACAAATTAATAAACTCTAATTTATTAGAGTTAGAAGACTACTTGATTCTTGGGGCTTCCCTGGTGGTGCAGTGGTTAAGAATCCGCCTGCCAATGCAAGGGACATGGGTTCGAGCCCTGGTCCGGGAAGATCCCACATGCCGCGGAGCAACTAAGCCCGTGCGCCACAACTACTGAGCCCACCTACCACAACTTCTGAAGCCTGCGTGCCTAGAGCCCATGCTCCGCAACAAGAGAAGCCACGAGAATGAGAAGCCTGCGCAGCACAATGAAGAGTAGCCCCCGCTCACCGCAACTAGAGAAAGCCCGCGCACAGCAACGAAGACCCAACACAGTCAAAAAAATAAATAAATAAATTTATTTAAAAAAATTGATAAACAATAGCATCTCTTGTGCAGCACAAGGAAATATAGCCGTTATTTTTTTTTAAAAAATAAAAGCCTAGTTGATTCTTGCTTTGGAAAATTAAAATCTGTGAGCATCCACATTCTAAACTGCATGTGGAATAAAATTCAGTTTAGAAATTCAGTTTAGAAAGTAAGTGTGCATCCATGTGGATTGAAGGGGCTGTCTTGGGCTAAGGGGATTTGTAGTTTTAAAAATAAACATAATTGAGGAAAAACGAGACAATAGTCATGGGCTAACATAAATTGAAGTGTTGTCAGACTCCATTTTCTACTGTAATAAGGATGAAAACCTGGAGATGGAAATCGCCACAGTATTTTCATTAATTGGGAACCCTTAAGTACCAAAATATTAACTCTATTTAATTTTACTCACCTAATATTCAATTCTCGTTATAATCTCCAGTCTCCCGGGAGAGGTTTCCCAAGTATGATTTTGTAAAACAGTTCACAATTCACCAAGATATTCAACACAAAATCCAATCTCAAATTCATGTAAGTGCCTGAAATGAATTACCCATGACAAATGGAGAAATGAATGATGTTCTCTGACCGAAGAGAGCACAGGTGCTGTTGTCAGCCTCCTGCCCCGGACGGAGAAGCTACCTATGGTGGTGGATGTGTGGGCACCGCTTCTGTCTGCAGGTGAGGGTGCACGGGCACCATTCTATCTGCAGGTGAGGGTGCATGGGCATCGTTCTGTCTGCAGGTGTGTTTCAACTTGTTGCCAAAGTTCAATCCCTTCGTGACTCCCTGTTAGCATATTTTCTCCTCAAAATAATTGCAATTTGAAGAGTTCTTTACTAGTAGGAAAAAATGTCTTATGTTGGAAAAGCCAGTGGGAGCTTCCTAGGGTCATTTAAGGCTATTTTTTAATATTCAAAGTTATATTGTGAATCTCTGGATGAGGGTATTCTAAGAGACAAACTGATATTCAGAAGTTCTGACAATGGTGATGCAGGAGAGGCAGGCAGAGTGTGAAGGGATAAGTAGTCTGTAGAATGGAATGCTGCACAGCCATTAAAGATTATGACATAGCAGAATATATGAGCGTAGAAATACTAAGTATGACTGTATCTGTACAAACATGTACATAGAGAAGTACTGAAGCATATGGGTAGCAGGAAGAGAGGGGTCAGGCTTAGGGGTTGTTATAATTAAAGGAAGTCCCTACGGCTGGGAGAGCCCTGTACGGGTGAAGGAGGAGCCACGGGTGTTTGGGAAAAGACTATGCTGCGTGAGGGAACAGCAAGCATAGGCCCAGATGCAGGGTGCGCTCAGAGCAGGATACTGATGGACCTGTCATGTTATTTTGAAGACCTGGGCTGGTACCAGGAAGTGTGAGTGCAGAGGGCGGCTTTCGGGTGTCACTCAGCTGACAGTCAAGGGCTTATGAGATAAAGACGCGAGACCCAGAAGACAAGCGCCCCCGTGTAGAGGATGTATTTCAGCCTCTGTACCCTCACCTCTCGACATCCCCCTCTTTTCATGGAATGTTAAGCCACCAGGGTGACGGGAAGAAGCCCTGCCTGAACCATGGCTTGTCCTTTTAACAGTGGCAGCCAAGCAGGCTGAAGTGGTTCTAAGTGTGAATAACTGCCATGAAAGCAATTTCAGTGAAAATAAATAAACCGGGTAAAGGAGTATTTATGCGAAAGCAAGATCCTTGCCCCAGAAACGGTGAAATTTAAGGAAAAGTCACCACCTAGTGGCTGCCTCTATTCACACTGTCGCTGAAAACCGAATTGAAGGCTTTGGGAAGACACCTCTGTTGGCGAGGAAATTATTTCATCTTTTCCGTGGATGAGAGTCATTTCTAGGTGGCTGAGGGACCCCAGAAGATGTGTCTCTGGCTGCAGTGAAATCACTCCTCCAAATCACTATTTCCCAAACTGCCTGTGATGAAGGACAAGTTCTGTTTTTTTCAAGTGTCCAAACCTGATGGGCTGATACTTTTCTAAAATTAAAAAAAAGAATTATTTTAAAAGGGCAAAATAAATACGGAAGACGAATCTTGAATTTTTAATATTAGATTTAAAGAAATGTTTCTCAGTTAGAATGTTATAAAAGTTTCTAAACTTCCGAAACTCAATTTCTACGCTTAATTTCTTCAGTTTCTAATCTCTTAATTTCAGAACGTTAACTTCTAAACTCTCAGGTTTTGAATTTACCTTATTTCAGACCAGAAGCAGCTGCTCATGGGGCACAGTGAGTAGCCCAGAACGGGACACCTCTTTGCAGTGATTTGAACTTGGCGGAGCATGGGGGAGGTTCACGGTTTAACTCTGTCATGTCAATTTCATGAAAGTTACACAATTATATTTCATATCGTTAGAGACCAGGCCTACTGAATAAGAATAAATTAAAATTTTTAAGCCCAGTTTTATTTCACATAATGATTGATCATGAACAAGCCATTGAATCCTAACCTGGTTTTCCAATTAAGTAAATTTATCTATAACCACTGCATATTGATTTGGAGGCTAAGTCTTTGCAAAGCAGTGCATGAACTCTGTTGGAATTCACTTAGAAGATTGTAAGGCAATTAATCAGATCACCAAGTAGCTGATCCGAATCATTTATAATGACAACCAAGACAGCAGGCTCACTTGGTTCACCCTTAACATACATTGTTTTCTCTGAATATTAGGTTTAATGTTCCCCTTATAATATTTCTAAGAATTTGAATATTCAAAATGTCTTCTAAATGCCAGAATCTGTTTAAATCATTTATATATAATTTATGTTGAAAAAGAGAAAAATCTAAATGAGATACTTTAGTTCAATGGTTAGATTATCTGATACAAATGAATAATAAACACACAACAATGGGCATGATGGTTCATGTGATGGAATTCGTAGGGAAAATTACATATTTATTCCTAGTGGGGAAAAAATGTACTGATTCTGGATAGTTTTCTAAATATGCCCTTCTGTAGTATCACACAATTAACAGCATAACTGTAGTGTGAGAAAATAATTCAGAAGCTTTTTTAAAGGTACTTATTGAGTGGATAATGTCCTGAGAAACGGAAGTGCTGGAAGAAAGGGTGAAAACAATGAACGGTGAACAGCTTTACTCTTTTTATCAGAGAGACAAATAAAATTATTACGAGAACTATTTGTGGGACACTTTGATGAGCGCTTCAGATACATTATATCCTTAAATTTTAGCTAAATCCCATGAGATGAATTCTATTATGAGCAGCCCCCGTTTCATTTCACAAAGGAGAGTAGTTTTTATGTGATGTGAGTTAAAGGGCTAATCATACATCCTGACAAGTCCAGGGTAATCTATTCCTCTGGGTTAATTGAAACAGTCTCTAAAATATCAATTTCCAATTTAAATATTTCCAAGCTAAGAAATCTGTTTATCATTTGTGAAGAAACAACAGATTATAAACTCTTGTGTTCTGTTTGTATGTATTTTAAAGTGACATTTCTTTACTAAGGAGTAGACCCTTTAAGAAATCTGTTTAGAGTTAGATGATTAGAATGATGATTATCATTATAATGGCAGTAGTTGGTAATGTCAACTTTAAAGGTTTTACGGTACCATTTATTCAGTTCCTACTATGAAAAAGACACTATGCTAAGTATTTTATATTTTCTATGAGGTAGGTGATATTATCTGTCTATTACAGAAAATTGAAATTTAAAGAATTTAGGTCATGTGCTGAAGGTCAAATGGCTCTAAGTGGTAGGGCAGAGATCTAAATCCAGACGTTTCTAACTACGAAACTGTATTCAGTACAACAGCTTCCTCTCAACTTAAAGGATAATCCTCAGCAATTTGATGGAAATTATATTTTATGCAGGTTGAAGTCAGATGAAGAACTCTTATGGGAGTAAAGGCCGCGTGATAGAATTGAGGCACAAAGATGCCTCTTTTCTGTCTGAAGGGAAACAGGAGAGAGAAAGTGAGCGACAGAGAAGAAATGATCTCCTCTGCAAAGCAGAGGCTGTAGAGGTAGGAATTACTCACAGCTCAGGTGATGTTCTCAGGGATTAGCCAAAACAACCACTAACAACAGAAAACACTAAGCGCTGTCCACGTTCTAGAAATCGCATTAGGCACGGGTGACATGAATATAAATTATGTACCACCCCTGCCTTCAAGGAGCCCCCAGACAAATGAATGAATATCGTTCTTTCCCGGGAAAATTAATGCAGAAAATCAGAAGCTGTGAGCAGCACACCTTAAATTCAGCCAGGAAAGGAGCTGGGTAGAAGCCTGAGGCTTTTCTGTTTAATGTTTTCTATTAATCTGTAGGAAAGCATATCGATGGCAATTGTACACATTCTTATTCATTGTTATTACTGAAGTAATATACAGTTCTGAAAAAAATAACCAGTTCAGAAAGGTGTAAAGTGAAAGGAAAATGTTCTCCGATCCCCACATTTCACGTCTACTCCTTTTAGATAACCATTATTCATGGATTTGTATACTTCCAGACGTTTTTGATTGCTATGAGGTCTGTGTCTGTTCCTATATTTTTATTTTAAACATTTTTATTTTTAAAAAAGGATCATACTGGTGGTTTCTCAGAAGATTAAAAATAGAATTACCATACAATCCAGCAATTCTACTTCTGGGCATGTACCCCAAAGAATTGAAGGCAGAGACTCAAACAGATATTTGCATACCCATGTTCACAGCAGTGTTATTCACAATAACCAAAGGTGGAAGCAACCCCAGTATCCATGAACAGAGTAGTGGATAAACAAAAGTAAATACAGACAATTATTAGCCTTAAAAAGGAAGGAAATCGTGACATTCTACAACATGGATGAACCCTGAGGACATAGTGCTGATTACAATAAGCCAGATGCAGAGGGATGAATATTGTATGATTTCATTCATGTGAGGTACTCAGAGTCATCAAGATCATAGAGACAGAAGTAGATGGCGGGTACCAGAGGCTGGGGGAGGGAGAATCGGGAGTCGCTATTTAATGGGGACAGAGTTTCAGTTGGGGGAAGATGAAAAAGCCCTGGAGATGGATGGTGGTGATGGTTACACACAGTGTGCGTGTACTTAATGCCACATAATGTACACTTAAAAGTGGTTAAAATGGTCAATTTTAGGTTTTGTATATTTTGTCACAATTAAAAGCTAATTTAAAAAAGTAAAGATACTTTTCACAAGTTGCGATGTTTACATAACACAGTGGATTGGCCATCTTGTCGTGTGGGCACAGGAAGCCCTGCCCCATTGTTATCGTAGGAGGATATTGAATGGGTTTTCCTGTCTCCTGAGAATCTGTAGGAGCGTGTCTGTCCCATGTCAGGGAGATGACACGCCCCCCTCCCCCCCAGCAGGAGCCTGATGGAGGTTCCATTAGAGGAACATAAAATAACCTGTTGGAGGACATTTAGGCGTATCTGCATTTACAGCTTCCCTGCACGTATATTTTTCCGCACTCTTTCGTGAATATATGCACTTGGTAAGCTGTGAGAGGTAAAACTGCCACTCTCAGGAATGTGTATTATTTTACCTTTTGAGTAACATGCCAAGTACTGCTCTAAAATATTCTTAGCAATTGATATTCCCACCAAATTATGTGGGAGGAGTTAGTTACTCGAGACAGCGACCGTTTTCAAACCTTAAATCTTTGCCAACTGGATTGGCTATAAATGGTTTCACATTTTAATTTTCTTAGTTCTGAGTCTGAGGGTCTTTCTTTTTTGTTGGTCATTTGTAATTCTGTTTTTGAACCAACTCCCCCAGTTTTTTGATTGGCATTTTTCTAAGAGATTTGTAAGAATTATTTGTATACTAAGGCCTTTTTCTGTCATGAGATTTGCAAATTTTTTTTATGGTTTGTTAGTCTTTTGTTTGTAATGATACTTTTGTTGCACACATATTTGAGAATTTTTACTGACAAATATACCAGTTTTTTTCTTTATGGATTCTGGATTTTTATACCATACTTTGAATAATTCCTAAATTATGTTTTACATTTACTCATCTTTTATGTTTTTATGAACCCATTTTATATTAAACGCATTGATCTATCTGGAATCTCTTTTGGTGTGAAGAATGGGTCAGTATTGAACTGATTTATCTCAACTTCGTTTCTTAGACAATCTTTTCCTCAATGATTGAAAATGCTTCCTTTATCATATATGAAATTTCATATGTTCTGGGTCTGTTTCTGGACACAGTATTCTGGGTCCCTGAGATCAATCTGTCTTTCCCCTCTTGAGCAGTAGCCATCTATGCTGGTTTTCTAGGGTCGCAGGGGGACAAATACAACACCCTGGGGTCTTAAACAACAGACATTCATTGTGTCTCAGTCCTGGAGGCTGGAAGTTCGAGATCAAGTTGTCAGCAGGGCCGGTTTCTCTGGAGGCCTCTCTTCTTGGCCTGTAGACGCTTTCTCCCTGTGTCCTCACATGGTCGTCCCTCTGTGTCTTCATTTCTTCTTTTAAGTACACCAGTCAGCTTGGATTAGTCCCACCCACCCTAAACAATTTTATGTTTATCACCTCATTAAAGACCCCATCTCTAAGCACAGTTACATACTGAGGTCCTGGGGGGTCAGGGCTTTACAGTATGCATGGTTGGGGGGGACACAATTCAGCTTCTAACAGCATCTCATAACCATAGACAAAAGATGGGTCCAGCAGAAGCTAAAATCAGTTAGAATATAAACTCCTGTCTGTTTAATCCGTGGTGACTAGGGTCATTGTTCACTTTCAAAGCACTACTAAATGATCACAAATGGATAGTCCAACTTTTAGTTTCCCTAGAAATACATTAGACAAGAACACAAGGGTAGAAAGAGGGCCATGAGTCACAGCGGACAGAATCTGCTTCCCGCTTATCTCTTAGGACCAGATTCCCCCCCTGCACACCATACACTTGCGGGGAAGCAGCACAGTGGAGAAGGACGTGCCGAAATCCCTCAGTAGCCTGTGCTTTGCCTCTGAGCAACTTCTTTCTGCTCCAGCCGCTGAACCTTAGTTCTCTCTCTCCTTGGACTTGGATTTCATATTGGAATGTAGTCCTTCCCAACTTTGTATTTTCAAACTCAGGTGCCCTAAAGACCCTCACATTAGAAATAAGACCAGTTCTGCTCTTCCCACTTTGGGAATATTATCAGTATTCCCCAAATTTGATATTATTTAATATTTAATAATTATCAGTTCCCAAATTGATAATATAGATAATATTATCAATATTATTGATAGAAAAGTAATTTTAATGATTAGTACGTGAAGAGATATGTTGAAATCAATCTACTTGAATGATGATATGGTCTCTGAGTTTAAAACAGGACCAATTGAGAATTAATTAAAAACAGCTTTTCCCCATTGAGCTTTTTATTGTATAAGTATGCTGTTGCCTCTGGCTTGTTTCCAGTAAAAAGCCATCTCACTAATGAATATTTATTTCACTGCCACAAACAATAATACATTAAAATGCTGTATAAATGCTATCATGCGTATTCTTTTCCGTCCTCCAACCTGCAATAGTACTCATGTATTCTTTCTCTGACAAATATTTATATCAAAGCTCCAAAAAGTGATGTGTGAAAATTCAATTACAATATATTTTTTTCTATTTCTGGTGTGTTAAAATTCCCCCTTCATACAAGTAAGCTAGAATATTGTAGAATGTTTTGCTGAAAAAAACAACAATTTTGGAATAAACTTCACATTTGTTTCATGAAATAATGATTTTAACCAGTAAATAAAGTCAAGAAAGAAGCTCCAGGAAAAAACAAAAAAGAGTGAATGGATATCAACAGACTGCCTCTTTTTAGGAATAGAAACCCGACAATTTTGTTCTCAAATATCAACAGATTAGTAAGACGTTAATTTTTACAACTAAATATTTTGTTTCTAAAGACTTCTGGCATTTCATAATATAGGAGGTGATTTATTTTAACATTGTAGTAGGTAGCATAATGGCCCCAAAACATGCCACTTCCCAATCCCTGGAAACTGTGAGTCTGTTGTGATTTGTGGCAAGGGGGAATTAAGGTTGCCAATCAGATGACCTTAAAATAAGGAGATTATTTTGGATTGTCTGGGTGGGCCCAGTGTAATTACAAGGGTCTTTAGATAAGGAAAAGGGAGGCAGAAGCATCAGATCCAGAGAAATGGCATCGTTAGAAAGACTTGGACCAGCCATTGCTGCCTTTGAAGTTGAAAGGAAGGTGCCATGAGTCAAGGAATGTGGGCACCCTCTAGAAGCTGGAACAGGCAAGAAAAAGGATTCTCCCCAAAGCCTCCAGAGGAAACACGCCCCTGCTGACACCTTGATTTTAGCCCAGCTAGACCAAAGGTCCCGTAAAAGTAGGGGCCATGTCTTTAGTCTCTGCCTGAAGAACTAATTTCTAAAAATTTACCCAAAATTTAGCAGCAGAAAAGTACGTAGCCTGTCCTAAGAGCTCAAAAAAATTATCCAACAAGAGAGTGATTATGAACACATTGCACTCCTACCTTGGAAACCGATTACAAAATTATTATAAAGTGTTACAAGTATTGTAAAATGCTTTATCACATAAAGCAAGTAATTCATGACCATGGAGCAGATAAAAGGTCAGACGTGGAGCCTTGAACTGGATGGTTCTGTGTTGTAACCAACTGAGTAAACCGTGGTTTAGTTTCGCAAGTTACCAAATCGTTCACAGGGAAACAGTAGCTTTTGAGTTGCTGTTAAAACATCTGAAACATATAAAACGATTAAAATTTGAGTAATGGCTACCCTTAGAAAAGAAACATTTGAAGAGAATAAATGTTGTCTTTGGCAGTTTCTAGGTTATATTTTTTTCCCTCTTCATTTTCTCATTTCCACCTGGCGATGAACCCTTTTCCCATATCCTTTGACATTCTTTCTGTATCCCGTCAGTCTTGTTCTTTACACATAGTCAAGAAAAGTCATTCACTCTCAGTGTGATTTTAAGAAAATGGGTATTGCATTTTAAGCATTTTGCTGAATTTGGAACATACTTTTCTCCCACTGCGGTATTTCAGGCATCAGTGCGTGCATGCTGAGGATGATGGGGTGGGAGGGAAGGTCCTTTCTCTGCCTCGACTCCAACTTAAAATTGCACCATGAGTCAGGGGGCCAACCTAATGACTCATTCTGCAGGCATTTTAATCTTCAGGATGTTTCTATTACAGGGAGCAGAAACAAAATTCAAACTACATGTATTAAAAGCATAAGTGAGAAAAGTAAAACTTCTAAGCCCTTAGAAGAAGTATAGTATCACTGTGGCCTTGAGGTATGTACAAAGTGATTTGAAGTAGCAGTTCCACTTTTTCCCATATAATTTACAAGACTTATTGAATCTGTTCTCCAGTGACCTATTCTAGGTGTCTATTCCTGGCTTTTTCTAGATTCCTTCAGCCTCTTTGCCTCTCCCTCCCTCTGTGTTAATACACACTATCTTATTTGCTATAGCTTTGTAGACTTAATAAGTCTAAAAGTCCTTAATAAGACTTTTAAAAATTCCTGCTAAAATAAGTTTCCCACACTGTGCTTCAAAATCGCTTTGCCTGTTCTTTAGTCTTTTCTCCTTCATCTCTGTCTTAGGATCACCTTGTGCTCCTAATCTGTTGGGATTTTTATCAGAATTGCATTGCATTTTTGGAGAGGAATGACATCCTTATCATACCGAGCTTCCTGTCTATGGAAACAGAACCTCTTGCCCTTTATTTAGGTATTTGTTAAATGCCTCTGGTTAAAGTGTTATATTAGGTTCACAATTAAGATCTCCTTTTTGACTCATTCCACTCAAATGCAAGTATATTTTCCCCACTCAAGTGAGAGCTTCAGCATGCATCCGGATTTTTTTTACTAATTTGTGCTAGATAGATATAGATGTAGATATAGATATATGAAAGATAATGCATATCACTATTTCTACTATCTGTGTAGTATTTAATTATATAAATGTGTTACATTTTATTTAAGAAAACTCCTCTTGGTAGACTTGTATGTTGTTCAGTATTTGTTGTAGTCAGAAAGTGCTGCAGGGAACATCTTTATTTATACATCATTGTGCCCATGTGAGAATATAGCTGTAGGGTAATTTTCATGAAGTAAAATTTCTGGTGAATGAGTACATGCATTTAAAATACGTATAAATGATGCCAAAGTGCTTTCCAAAAGGTAAATATATATAGTATAGCTCCCAGAGCATAAAAATACCTGATCCCTGTAACTTCACAGACCTCACTAGCCTTGAGTTTTATCAAACTGTTACATTTGATAGATAATATCTCATTGTTATTTTTTTTTATGAGCTTATTATTTTATTTATTTATTTTATTTTTGGCTGTGTTGGGTCTTCGTTTCTGTGCGAGGGCTTTCTCTAGTTGCGGCAAGCGGGGGCCACTCTTCATCGCGGTGCGCGGGCCTCTCACTATCGCGGCCTCTCTAGTTGCAGAGCACAGGCTCCAGATGCGCAGGCTCAGTAGTTGTGGCTCACAGGCCTAGTTGCTCCGTGGCATGTGGGATCTTCCCAGACCAGGGCTCGAACCCGTGTGCCCTGCATGGGAAGGCAGATTCTCAACCGCTGCGCCACCACGGAAGCCCTCATTGTTATTTTAATGTACCTTTTCTTAACCATTAATCCTGGCCTTTTTGTCTCATAGTTATATGTAAATTTGTAAAGTGTTTTTTTTTAAGTATTATTATTAAGGATTTTAGCCAAGAGGAATCTCAACAACATCTTAGGTTTTCTAAAACAACTACTTAAAACACCCAAAGTTAAACTAATTTCAGGGGAAGAGGTGATGTGCATCAGAGGTGGACATCAGGGAATGTACCTAGAAGTAGAAATGAAATTAAAATCTGCCAAATTATGTGACTTTCTGAATGGGTCATTTTAAACAGACAAAATAAAACAGAAGGCTGAAGTCAGTGTGTGACCAACGTCAAAATTAAGACCTAAGATGACAAAACTATAGGACCTTAGGGTTGAAAGTCAACTGGGAGAAAATTGGGGCCTCTTTCTCTTTACAGACGATCCCGTTTTTACAAGCTCAACAGAAAGATGAAATGCTTTATGAAAACTTATCAGTAGTAATGTTCAGTGGTTGCAAACAGGTGACAGAATAAACATTTATTGAGTGAAAAAAAAGAGTGCTAGGATTGCAGTTTGGGTTTTAGTCTGAGGCTGTTTCCCCTTATTTCATGTTATCAGCACTGAGTTTGTTGACATTTTATACCTTTCCTTCATGCCAACTTTGGAGACACTTACTTTGCATTTCCAGCAGTCATCACTTGATTGCTGTTTATGAAGGATTCAGAAATAAGGGATTTGCAAAAGCATGCATTTTATCGATGACATGCAATCCTGGAAAACAACATATTCAGTTAAACTACTTCATATTTTTCTTCTGGAGGTAAAAGAACCTTGACATCTTGGTATTAGTTTGCTAGGGCTTTGTAACAAAGTACCACAAACTGAGTGGCTTAGCACAGCAGAAATTTACTGTCTCATCATTCCGGAGTCCAGAATTTGGAGATCAAGGTATTGGCAGATTGGTTCATTTTGAGGCTGTGAGGGAGAATCTGTTCATAGCTCTCCCCCAGCTTCTGGTGTTGCTGGTAATCCTTGGGTACCTTGGCTTGTAGAAGCATCACTTCAATCTTTGCCTTCATCTTCACGTGGTCTTTTCCTGTGTGTGTCAAGGTGCCTAACTATCTCCTTTTAAAAAGACACCAGTCATATTGGATTATCATTTTAACTTGTTTACCTCAGTACAAACCCTATTTCTGAATGAGGTCACATTCTGAGGTTCTGGGGGTTAGGGCTTCAACATATCTTTTTGGGGAGACACAGTTCTACGCGTGACACTCCGATATTCACTTGATTGCCTTTCTGTGTCCCAGGCACAGTCTATTCTGAGAATGCTCACTTGCTAATCTTACTAACACGTTTCATTATAACATAGGATCTGTTTTTGTAACACAGGATATTGCATAGACAATTTTTGATGTTTTTCTACCTTGCAGAGATTTGTGTTAATGTAAATTGAGATTACATATGAATGTTAATATTATGTTGGTGCTGCTCAAAATAATTATGTATAAATTCTTAGTGTGTATGTGTAGGTCAGCCATCAGTGAGGTTTATGCTGTGGAAACATTCTACTGAGTGGCAATTGCTGGATTTATGTAGCATTTATTCTTCAGAGATCAAAATTCTAGAACCTTCCAGTGCCTCAGTTTCCTGCACAATCACAGCAGGGTTAATAACACCCAACTGTCTCCCCCAAGATCACAGAGATGTTGTGGGTCTAACATTTATCACCCAAATTCTCATCAGAGGAAAGGTATTTGCACGGAGTATGTTTGTGTCCTTACCTTCTCATCATTACCCTTGTTTGTCCTGGTTCAGCTGGATTCTCCTCTGAATAACTGGTTAACTGCAGAATCCTCTGCATTGTGGAGAGGTTTTTGTAGGCTTTGGTTACTTTTCCTTGCCTTATTACCCTTTACGTTGCTGTCAAAGCGTTTCGTGTTAAAATCAATTGCACCTGTCTACTTAGCGTTCTTTCTTTAGAGCCTGGAGGAAGGGGCAGGGAGATATGAGTCCCTTTGAAGTCGTGGGATGGGGGAGGGGATGGGTGGGATGCGGGAGTCTAGAGAATGGAGGAAACAAAAGCTCTGAGAAACTGAGGTCAGACTCGGGTCCTGCATTCTTCCAAGTCCCTCCCATACCGTGCCCAGGTGTGTTTAATCCCAAATGCCCTCGACAGCCCACAGCCGCCTGCCGGCCCACCCACTCATGCTCTGCCCTCCTGGAGCCAATCCCTGAGGTTCGAGAAGGCCACGTGTGTATTCCCCCCCAGGCACGAAATGCCGGTGGGGAGCTGCCCTGCGGTTTGCTGGGGATATTCTGGTTGGGACCGTTCGTAAGTAAGAGCATGACATCATGGAATCGTGGCCCTGGAAAGCAGGTGATGCAGCGCTCGAACCTTATCCACGAAGCTACACAGCCCGGGGCTAGGGCACCCGGCAGGAGCCTGAAGCTGGACGCCCTTCTCACTTCACTGCCCGAGACCTGCTAATGGACGCCTGAGTACGCACAACCTCCATCCCGGAGACCAGCGCCCACCTGTGGCCAGAGGACCACGCAATTCACCTGGCTCAGCGTTAAGTCCGCCCCTCCCCTGCACACGCCCGCCCCTCCCCTGCGCAGGCCCCGCCCCTCCCTCCGCCTGCCCGTGGCTCTCAGCCCCGCCCCTCCTTCGCCTCGCCCTCCCCGCCCTCGAGTCCCTCCCCCTTCCTCGCCAGCCTTTTGGAGGGGCCGTCGCCCTGCGCGCTGACCAATAGGGTGGCGGCCGGCTCGTCCCGCCCCGCGCTGTGCGTCGGGTTAAGTGGGGTCACGGCCGGCGGTGCGTCGGTCTTAAGCCATGTGGCGCAGCGGGTGGAGGACCAGGGGCGTGCTGCGGAGGCTGAGCGGCCGGTGAGAGACAGCGGGGGTCGCGGGGCGGGGAGGAGGAAAGGGGGAAGTTTGTGGGGAGCGAGGAAGGGGAGGGGAAAGTGAAGCGGGGAGGGAAGGTGGGCGGCGAGGGCGCTGGGAGCCCGGTGGGCGGGCGGGTGCTGGAGGCCTTGGGGTCTCTCTCTCTGGTTTGGGGTGCCGCACCTCAACTCCTTGTTCTGGGGCTCCCGGGGTCCCTCCGCCTCGGGGCTCCTGCACCCCGGGGCTCCTCTGCTGGGGCCTCCCGCACCCCCGGCCCTCTCGTCTGGTGGCTCGTGCACCCCGGGGCCCCTCGCCCGGGACCTCCCGCTCCGAGAGCCCATCGGGATGGCAGAGCAGCCCCTCCAGTGGCCTCTCCCCCAGAGGAAGGGAGTTCCTGTCCAGTTACCAGGGTTGGGGTGCTGCAGCCAGGAATGACTGGGATATAGCCGTCGAGGACCTGGCCTGACCCCGCTCACCCCGGGCCTCCCAGAGAGGTGGCCCTGCGTGCAGGTTGTCGGGGCTTTTGAGGTGAAGACTGTCCTTGGTGTGGATATTAATGCGAGAATAAAATTAGGCGGTAGTTACGGGTCTCATTAGGCGTTAACTCCATTTCCCTGTGTGTAGTTGTGGGCAGGGAGGCCTCAGGCTCCGCACCTGCGCTTACTTATCTGCGGCCTTGATGAGAGTGGCGCCTCTGGGAGTGGAGGAGCTTTGTGTTTAATGAGAAGGTTTATGGAAAAAGAGTGTTTAGCTGCAAACCCTGAATGAGTATCATTTCTTTTGAGTTTGTAAAATAGGACAATACTTTTTAAACTTTTTAAACAAAGATGAATTGTTTAGTTTCGTGCTAATTCACAGAATCTTGTTGAGTTTGTAAAATATCGCAACATTTTACGTTTTAAAGAAAGATGAGTTGTTTAGTTTCACGCTAATTCAGAGAATCTTGTTGAGTTTGTGGTGGAGTTTAGCTGCTGTTAGCCCAGGGGAGGGAGCAGGGGGGTGTCTGTTGTTGGGCTGCCCTTATTGGTGTTTTGGGTTAAAATCCTCTAGCTCATAATTCTAAGAGTGGTTAAATCGGGGAGGGAAATGCTAGTTGTTTATAGAAACATTCCCATACTATTGCCTGATATTGAATGAGTCAGTGTATTCTGTGCTTATCTTACATAAAAGAGGTGTTTTTGGGATACCTCGTTAATGTAGAAAACACCATAAAACGTATAATGCAGTTGAGAGAAAAATTATTTAAAAATAAGCTGTGTCACCATTACCCAGTTTAAGATTACCCCTTACCCATCATACGTCATAATTCTCCTCCCTCTTAAATGAAATCTCCCTTCTGGTTTACAGAAATAACCTCCTAATTTTTCTTTGTGTTTTTGCCATCCATCTATACTCCCACGATACAGCGTTGCCTGATGGAACAGTACCTGTTTAGACTAATATTGTGTCTGTCTTTTGTAGTTTTTTTGGCTTTAGCATCATGTGCCCACTTCTTGGATACATGTAGCTGTAGTCCGTTCATTCTTAGGACCAAGTTTATCAACCGAATAGTCCACAATTTACGTGTTTTCTGTTGCTGGACATCTGGGCCACTGGGGTTTGGGGCTCTTGGGAATGGTGTATGCGTGTGTGTGTGTGTGTGTGTGTGTGTGTGTGTGTGTACGGGCGCGCGCACCGGGGCATGAGCACAGGTCTCCAGGGCACGTACATCCAGGGGAATGAAGTGCTAATCTGAATAAGGCCAGTGCTCTTCCGCAGTCTCCATTCAGTGTGCACACCCAGTGGCTGTGTGTGAGTCCCTGGTAATACTAGACTTCTTGGTTTTCACCCATTTGGAAGGTACATAATGGGACTTTATTGTAGACTGAGTTTATTGGGATACTGTGATTTTGACATGAGTTGTTTTCTACACAAGGGAAATTGGTGTCATAATTGTATTATAGTTATTTATGGACACGTACAAATAACAGGTTTTCAACATTTATTTATCGACGTTGCATGAGTTGAGATAAAACTGAAAGAACTTTAATGGAAATTTCCTGGAATGTGTTTAGAAGATGCAGGTTTTCATTTTTCTTTGAATTCTTTATCCCATGACATTGTTTTCATTATGTTGCTGAATTATGTTAGCCAGTCTCCCTGCAAATCATGTAACTTTGATTATTTTCCTTAAACATAGGAGCGCCAGCCTTGGAGCATGGAGGTGGGCAAGCACCACGGCCTGTGAGAGGGCGCTGCTGCGGTACCGGGTCGGAGAGAAGATCCACGGCTTCACAGTCAGCCAGGTAGGCCCTGTGTGCTCTTCCTGTGTCAGGTCCCAGAGCAGAGACCGCAGGGGTTTTCATCTGTGTCCCCAGGCCCTGGCTTCCTCCTGTTTCACAGCAGGTGCTCAACGGAGCGGAGTTTGCAAATGAAGGGATTTTCTGTCTCTTAAATGAGTACAGATCCCTAATCCCTTCCCTGAACCCCTAGACGCCTCACATCTTTTCAGAGCTCAGAAAGTAAATGAACGCGTTTTTGTTTCTGCATCAGTCATGACTGGTAATGAAGACTGAAGGCCCCACATCTATTCAGGTCAAGTTTCACCATCGGCTGAGTTTGCTCCAAACTTAGGCAAAATCTTTCTGTTTTTGAGCCATTTGGGTTTCAGGATTATAGAAAAGAGATTGTGGGCCTATAGGTTCTTAAGTTTATGTAAAAATGGATTTTATTTGGTTATTGCTTTGTTTGGCTTAAACTTTCACATTGTTTTTTTCTTTAATGCTATAATTGAAAACAAGGCACATCACATAATTGACTGGTTGCTGGTTTCACACTGTGCTTGACACTCTAATGAAAACAAAGGCAGGCAGCTCACAGAAGGACACGTGTGCAGCTGCAGGACAAGGAAGAGCATGCTGAGGTGCGGAGAGCAAGAGGAAGACGCAGGAGAGGGGGCTGCTGGGCGCTGGGTGGGGACGGGTTCGTGGAGCAGGAAAGGAGAGCCGCCATCTGTCTCCAGGCAACGGGAGCGGGCCCAGCGCAGGGGCAGGGAGTGTTCAAGGCAGGGTCCAGGAGCTTTGAGCCACTTAGAGGGGTTCATGGCTGTGGGCGAGAGCATTGTGAGGCCCCTAAAGACTTCTCAGGGGACTTGGGATTTCTAATACAGTTGTGGTTAATAATACCTTGTTCAGAGGCTGATTCTTTTCCTTTATGTTTCAAGTTTTGTAGAAACTTAGTTTATGATAGGCTATCATGCTTTTTAGAAACAGTTACTGTGAAAGCTGTTTAAGAGGCCTTCTGGTTTTAAATTCATTGATCACATCTTACAAAGTACAGTTGTGAGCTCTGAGGTATAAGTGATTTCGAGACATAAATGATTTCATGGGTATAACTTACGTGGGCATCAGTAGAACACTTGAAGCAGATAGCTTTTGTGGCAGGGCCCCCAGAGCAGGCTCAGGACACCCGAGTTCTAATCTCTGCCCTGCCAGTAAGTTGTCAGCGAAGACAGGTCACTCTCACGGCTGTGTGGTGGTTACGATGACGTGGTACTGCGGTTGAAGGAGAGGGGCCTTGACACAGTTGCTTTAGTACCAAGGACAGTGGAAGTTACAGAAGCACGCACGCACACACAACCTCCACCAGGGGTGAGAATGGGTTTGCCTCTGTGGGGAGTGATCTGTACCCTCATGGACCCTCCCACTAGGAACATGTAACTGGCGATAGCCCCAGCTCACCGCCAGGAACTCATAAACCAGTAGAAGCAAAATTTAGTCCCAAGAACATCCTTCAGGTGCCCCAGGCTCAGGTCCATCCCCGTGTTTACCTCCCGGCGGGGCTGTTCTGAGTGTCCCCGGAGATGAAGTGTGCGAGAGACACCACAGACATTCCAGACGAAAGCCTGATCTCCTTTGGGGCAGCCTGGTGTGACAGAAGGGGTCTCAATCCAGGCTCTGTGGTCTTAGCAAACTGCCTCATCACCCTGATGGGGTGGGAACGCTTGCTTCCCAGCGTTACCTGTGGCGCAGTCAGGAAATTCCTAGGCAACAGTGAGCATTGAGGAGAGAAGGTGTGGGTGTGCCTTGTCCTCAGCCCCGGGTCCTGCCTGCCTGGTCTGTGGACTCTGGACATGGTGGTTCCTGCCAGTACTGCCTTGGCCTCCGGCAGAGGAGCTGGTCCCGCAGCCGTGGATGCACTGTCACCGTCCCGGACGCCTTTCCAGCCGAGTTGAATTGTTCCTGTTTTCCTCGTTGGTTCAGGTAACGTCTGTTCCTGAGCTGTCGCTGACCGCCGTGAAACTCAGCCATGACAGCACGGGGGCACAGCACTTGCACCTGGCCAGAGAGGACAGAAACAACCTGTTCAGGTGTGTGCTGCGTCCTGAGGGCACGGCCTGGATGCTCTGCTTGGAGCATCTACCGCACCTTCAACAATTTAACCGGGAGAGTCGAGGAGCTTCCCTCCTCCGCTCCCCCCGGCCAGGCGGTGGCTCACCGGGTGTGGACCTGTCCCCGCAGTGTGCAGTTCCGCACCGCCCCCGCGGACAGCCGCGGCGCCCCGCACGTCCTGGAGCACACGGTCCTGTGCGGCTCTCAGAGGTACCCCTGCCGGGACCCCTTCTTCAAGATGCTGAACAGGTCGCTGTCTACGTTCATGAACGCCTTCACGGGTGAGGCGCGGTCTGGGGACACAGCCCTGCCTTCCCGCGGTTTCTGAGATGGCGGGAGGGGGTGGGGTGTTGGCACTCAGGAGACTGGGGTAGATTTCCCATTCCCTGTCTGGAGGACGTTAGAAGCGTAATCATTTGGGAAAGCCAAATTGTGGTTGATTATAAAACCTGGAGTTTTAGGAGAAATGTGTCTGAGTTTTTTCTGGAAAAGGTGACAGCCATTTTCTTTGGGGAGTAGTGTTATAAAGCTCGGCCTCTGGAGCCTAGGTTAGCGGTGATGGTGCTGGTGTCTGGGTGGTGACTGCAGGAAGCCGGGCAGTGACGGGCCGGCGACGGGGGCGGCTGGGCACACGCAGTGGGCGCTCTGCAGGCCAGGCCGTCCTCTGGGCCCGCGGGTGACCCGGGCGCCAGACCTGCCGCCCGGAGTGGGCGCTGCTGGCTCTCTGCCCCTGCCAGGTCAGGTCTGCTGTGAGGCTGAGACGGGGCTGAGGTGGAGGAGTCCTGCGGGAACTGCTGTATTTAAAATCTCCCTCTTCATTGTGTCCAGCTAGTGATTACACCCTGTACCCATTTTCCACACAAAACCCCAAGGACTTCCAGAACCTCCTATCCGTGTATTTGGACGCAGCCTTCTTTCCCTGCTTGCGGGAACTGGATTTCTGGTATGTTGTGATTGGTTAATTGATCTTTACCTTAATGATAGAGTGACCGTCCCCGTGTAATTGTTTGTTACTCTTTAGTCAGGAAGGATGGCGACTAGAACATGAGGATCCCAGTGACCCCCAGACGCCCTTGGTCTTTAAAGGAGTCGTCTTTAACGAAATGAAGGGAGCGTTTGTGAGTGTTTTCCTTTTTCATGTTGGGTTAAATTATCTTACTGTATAAAGTGTTGAAGTACAAATAGGCTTGGTAGCTAGTTGGCGTCCTGCCATGTCACAGTTTTCTCACTGTGAGAACTGGAATTAGCGGGCGCAGTGCCGTGAGCAGGGCCGCAGGACAGCGAGCTGGGCAGCAGTTCCCAGCTGTGGTGTGGGAGCCACAGTGCCCTGTGACCTGCAGGGGCTCAGCCAGGTGAAGACCGCGTTCCTGACGGTCCCGAGACCTTGTCTTTTCCACTCTCTCTTGCCCGAGTATACGGTGGGGTTTACAGATCTAATTACAAATCAAGTTTTCAGTAAAGACTAGTGCATAAAGTGAATGTCTCAGTAAAGCGGGTCACAGGGATTTTTTTGGCTCCGGTGCGTGTAAAAGTTATGTGTACACTTTACTGTAGGGTTTAAAAGTGTGCGGTAGCACCACGCCTGAAAAAACATCGCACACACCTTAATTAACATCACTTCATGGCTGAAAGATGCATCAGTGGGTGTCCTCATGTACCACGAGAACAGTTGTCCTTGCGGGATGTTGGTGGGTGTGCTCCCAGGACGTGGCTGATTTGTTGAATTACATGAACAGTGCCTGCGTTGGTCTTCACGTACACGTGTACTTTTACTTAAGACAGATAACGAGAGGATATTCTCACAGCACGTTCAGAGCCGCCTGCTTCCCGACCACACGTACTCAGTGGTCTCCGGAGGGGACCCCTTGTGCATCCCAGACCTCACGTGGGAGCAGCTCAGACAGTTCCACGCCACACACTACCACCCCAGCAACGCCAGGTGACTCTGCCTTGTGAAGCTCAGTGCCAGGTGTTTGCTTTCCTTGCACTGTCATGCTTCTCTCCAGTTCGGCTTGGAAAGGTTTGCGTAACAATTGTGTGCGTTTAGACACTCCTTCGGGTCTGCAGCAGTAACTCTCACACTCCCAGCACAGTGAGGGTCCAGCCTGCCCGCCCACCTCCTCTGCGGCCCAGCTTTGTGCTGAGGGGGTGACAGGGGAGGCTGGCAGGTCCTCCTCGCAGGCTGACACGGTCCCTGGAGAGGTGCCCCCGAAGTGGCGGCTGCATCATTAAACCTCAGAGATTTACTTCCTGATAGATTGCTTGTGTTAGATATCGTTAATAATAAAACGCTAATAGCTGTGTTTGCAAATACATTAAGCGTTCATGTAAAGTCATACTTGCAAGATTATTTTAAGTGTGAAATGTTTAAATTTAAATTATGAAAAGTCTAAAGCATCCAGGAGCGTGTAGAGAGTAGAACGATGATCTCCGTACGCTTACCGTGTAGCTTCATCCTTTGGACGTGTGCGTAGGTACACATAGATACATGTAGATATGTTCGAGGATGTTCTTTTACGTAAGATAATACCATTTTCACGTTTAACAAGATAAAAAATAATTGATTAGAACCACCTATCCCTCAGCCCAAATTGATTTTCCAGTTGTCTCCAAAATGTTTGATCAGATGAGGCCCACAAACTGCCTTTCCCCGCCGTGTCTCCTAAGCACCCTTTCTAGTGGGACAGTGCCCCCTCCTCATTCTCATGGACCAGTTGAAGACATTAGGCCAGGCCCCCTCTTGACTTTCTCGCCTCTTGGGGCGTCTCGCCGCTTCTCTGGTATCGGCGGACGTGCTCCTGTGTTTCCAGAGAGCTGGACGTGGGTCCAGAGACTGCCTGCACCCTCGTAGGTGATGCCTGCGTGCCTGCTGCACCCAGCGGGAATGCCAGGGCTGGTAGGATGGTGATGGCGACCTCCCCCCACTGAAAGCCCCGCTCCCCCTGCGGACCCAGGCCGGCTGCTGGATTGGCGTGCTGGCCCCGAGAGTAGTCACGCTCCTCACAGCCTGGGAGCGGCTCTTATGTTAAGTGATAATTGTTGCCTGGAGCATTTCCTGTGATAGGGTTTGCAAATTTTCTAAAGGATTCTGTAATTTCTTCTATATTTATTGGCTGGGTTTCTATAAAGAAGAGCTTACCCTGAAGTACGGTTCTCCCAGGAAAGGCGGGGGGTGGGCAGTGGGAGTGAGGTTTCCCTTGGCTGTCCAGTTTTGGGGGCTGGCACTCCTCCAATGACGACAGAAAGGACTTTTTTTAGTCTTGTTTGAATTATTTCATTTTTTTAAATATCATTACAACCTCATGGAAACGTTTTCCTATATGTGTATATTTAAGGTGTGATCAAGTGAAATTAAAATAAATTTTTTTAATGCTCAAATTTGCCCCACTGCGGCCTAAGGAAGCTCCTTGACAGTCATCCTGTCTTTCTGAAGGTCTTTAGTCTTCAGTAACTTCATTGGTTTCTGCCCCAGCCCCAAATCCAGGCTCAGTCTGCTCCCAATCCGTAGCTGGCCTTTTCTCCAGGGAGTTCTGGAGATAAATGCAGATGGGCATATAGAGACTGTGTTTGGACGGCACCAGGGGTGCTTGTTGCCACTGGATTATCACATTCTAAATTCCGAGTGGGAGATGTGACGGGATCTTGAGGATGCTACTTCCCTAGCCCTTAATCGTAGCTCACACAGCATTCTGTTACAAAGATGAAGTCTGTCATTGTCTTCTTTATCCCCGATGAATAATATGTTGTCTTAAAAACATGTGTGACCTGAAACTTGTAGCCTAAGTTTGAAGTTTGTGAATTAAATTTTGTTTGGTAGTCTTAGGTGGATTATTGTGTTACTGTAGCTAAGGTCTTAAGTATTTTAATGTGCAACTTATTTGGTTTTTGAAACACCTTTATAGTAGATTCAAAATGAAGAGCAATTTTTGCCAGACTACATTTAATTAATCCCTTTTGTATAATTTGTGTTTTGTTTGAACCACATCTTGTAAAAAGCAAAAGCCTCTTTGGTGTTTGTGGTTAAATTAAGTGAAAAAAGGTGTTCCTGTGTGAAGTTCACTTCAGCGTGGAAAGTGGCGTGTTATCGGCTGTCATGTCCTGCACACCCTCCAGTTCACGCTAAGCCGTCTGTGTTGATTTCTAATCTTTTAACCTAAAATAGACTAAGGTATTCTCTCAAAATTTCAGGTTCTTCACTTACGGTAATTTTCCGCTAGAACAGCATCTGAAACAAATTCATGAAGAAGCACTGAGTAAATTTCAGAGAATCAAGCCACGTACCGCAGTGCCAGCCCAGAAGCCTTGGGATAAGCCTGTAAGTGCCAGGTCCAGAGTCATCAGTGTCACCAGGCCTGTCAGATACGTGACATGGAGGCGCGGGCATGTGTTAATAGGGTTTTCAGATGCCGTGGGCTGTGCCAATTTTTATACATCAGGTAACCTGTGCTTGTTTGAACCCCTTCACACACGCTCTGTCCTCTTCCAGAGGGAGTTCCAGGTCACGTGTGCCCCGGACTCGCTGGCCACGGGCTCCTCAGAGCAGACGACCATCAGTGTCAGCTTCCTCCTGCCAGAGTGAGTGTGCGTAGAGCGCACGCTGCCGAGCCAGTGGGGACGGGGTACCTGGGAGGTCGGGGGCGGAGGACGCTCCACTTGGGCGTAAGTGAGTGGGCGGTAAGAATTCGGGAGTCCAGCAGTGGTAGGTGTGGGGTGTTTGTAACAACGTCTGGGATGGTTTGGGTTTAGTGTTGGGGTCAGGGATGCCTCTGTGCGTGATAAGAGCACTGTGAACTGTGGCCTTGAAAGAACACTGTTCACACGACTG
Organism: Balaenoptera ricei; assembly: GCF_028023285.1. NCBI lineage: Eukaryota > Metazoa > Chordata > Mammalia > Artiodactyla > Balaenopteridae > Balaenoptera > Balaenoptera ricei. Next base: position 27,818,138 of record NC_082640.1, read on the forward strand.
TAATCCCAGAGGCCTGGGCCCGCAGGGCGTGTGGGCAGGAAGGGGTCCTGCCGCGCTGTCGGTGTCTGCCCTCTGCAGCTGCACAGCCTGACCGAATGGCCCCGTTTCCTGTGTGTCTCTCATCTGCGTGTGGGCGGTGCGGTTATACTGAAACAGTGCGCGTCAGGGTGCTGGGCACCCTGTTGTGTGATAGCATGCGATGTGCAGCTCTGTTAGCCTCAGGGTTTGGGAGCCCCAGAATCCCAGCATACGAGAGCTTTGAAAATCAAAAAATACTCTCTTTACCCATGTAACTGTTAAAATAGAGGTTGAAATGCAAGAATTTCTAGTAGAATTTCAGTTTTGGGGGGAAATAAGTGTCAATTTAGTAGTGATTTTAATAATTTTGAAAACATTTATAAGGGCCAACCGTTTCCCTTTTTTCCTCCCCCTCCTGTTTTTATAAATGAAGCATCACTGACACATTTGAAGCCTTCACGCTGAACCTTCTGTCTTCACTCTTGATCAGTGGCCCCAACTCCCCCTTCTACAAAGCCCTCATTGAATCTGGACTCGGCACAGACTTTTCCCCTGACGTTGGGTACGTTTTATTACCAGATCAGATCATTAGTCCACGATCAGGGGCAATTTTGACATTTCACAATGTCTGGACACATTTTAGGTTGTCACAACTGGCAGCTCATGGGCGGGAGTCAAGGGTGTAGATGCTCCACATCCCATAGTCACAGGACGGCCCTCTTCCCGCCCCAGCTATGGTTCCAGGACAGGCTGTTTGTGTCCCCTGCAGGGGACATTTGGCCAAAAAAACAAAACCCAACAAGGTGGCTCTTCTAAGATCTCAGAATGGCATACTGCTGCCTGTTTTAAAAATCAGGCCATTAAATATTCTTTGAAATCTTAAGATTTTGTAAAACTCTCTAGACTTATTCTGCCTAAAATCTAAAATTTAAATTGTGGTGGTTTTTAGAAATGTTAAAAGGACATGAATGTAAATGTGACCAGTTGTATCTGAGCAGCAAATCCCCGAGGACGCTGCTTTACTGGCTTTCTCATGGGGGAGTCCTTGCCTGTGTCCTGTAGAGGGTTTGATCTCAGTAAAGCATCTTATAAACGAGTGATGGAGGCTGTACAAATTCTAACGCATTACCTGCTTTTGTATCCCAGGTACAATGGCTGCACACGGGAGGCCTACTTCAGCGTGGGCCTGCAGGGTATCGCAGAGAAGGACATTCAGACAGTCCGGGACCTCGTGGATAGGACGCTGGATGACATCATCGAGTATGTGCGGTGTCTCTGGGGCTGGGCTGGAGTCCCCCCTCCTTAGTGCAGGGGGCACTTTACGTCACAGAACACACGCTGCTTCATGGGAGCTGCCTTGTTCAGAAACATGGATTTCTTCTCAACATCTGAGTTCTTGGTGTTTCTATAGGAAAGGATTTGAAGATGATCGAATCGAAGCGTTACTTCATAAAATTGAGATACAGATGAAGCACCAGTCTGTCAGCTTTGGACTCGCCCTGACGTCTGTGTGTATTGCTCAAACACCTCATTTCTCTTTTTTTATTACCTTTATAATTAGTGGTTCTCGAAAATATAGATTGTTATTCACAGCACCTTTCATTTGAACCTTGAAAGTTATGGTGTTTTGGATCGGGTATAAAATTACTGTTAATTTAATTTTAATAATACATTCCTTGTCTTTTTATTAGCTTACTTCATTAGCTTTTCGATGTCTTATTTTTTAATAGATTTATGCAGAGTGCTTTAAACGGATAGGGATTTATGATAACTATTAGTAATTATATTTTCCAAAAAGTAATTTTTGAACCTGTGCTTTTTAATTTGTTAGGGAAAAAACTCACATAAAATGAGTTTAGTTTTCCTTCTTCTAGCCAAAGAATGACTTAATTTTTGTCATGGACAGTCATCTGTGGTATTTTTAAATATGGAAACTGAGTCTTAATGAAAAGACAGGCTTGGATGTTGGCTGAGCCGACGCCGAGTTCACAGGTAACGTGCCGCATGTCGTGACCCCCGTTGCAGTACATAGCTTCCTGCTGGAATCACGATGGGGACCCTGTGGAGCTCCTCAAGCTCGGGAGTCAGGTGGCTCGTTTCCGGAAGTGCCTGGAGGAAAATCCAAAGTTTTTGCAAGAAAAAGTAAAACAGTATTTTAAGGTAAGAAACTTGGAGGATTTATGTCTGTAGTTTTGAAGTTGAATTTTATAACAATGAAGGGAACATTAGGAATATAATCTACACTGTGTAAGTCCCTTTCTGCTAACAGACAGGTGACATAATTTCTTACTTACTAATTAAAATTGTAAGTGGTCATATTAGCTTTAAAAATTCAATTTTCCAGATTCTTAGGCAGGTTGGTTTTTATATGAATATGTGCATGTTTTTTTACATATGAATGCGTGTAGGTATGTGTATAACAAAACATCTGCCCGTGTTTTTGTCGTGTTTTGGTAATAGGATACATGGAATATGAGAAGAGTCGCCTAAATGTGTAAATATTCTGGTGGTTTTTACCAAGGCGTCTTCTGGTGCTCGCTTGTTTGTCTCCACAGATTTGTGGGCTTTTGTGCTTGATGTGTGTTCCTTGGTGGATGGTCACTGATAGGACAGAATGTCATCTACCTCCCTTGCCCCGGGGGTCGGGGGGTGGGTGGACGACACCATCCTGCCATGAGTGAGAGCCACGTTCCTCTGCACCAACATTTGGGGCCATTCGGCCAGCAGTCTCTCTTGAGTTACGAGTTATTTCGCATGAAGTGCTTGTCGTGCTATAATTCTCCCACTCTGTGTAGTGTCACAGGTGAGCCTTTTGTGTGCGTGTGTTTCTAGAGGCTGCGTAAATCAGGGGCACATTAAGTTACCTAACGTTTATTTTCACGTTAGGGCAGCATCTGTTTTGTCCTCATAATTTATGAAATACTGAGTGCAGAATATAGTCCCAGCCTTTGAGAAGTTAACAGTATAATGAAGACTAAATAAAAATTAAATTACTTTATTCTACGTTATTTTCGATTTAGACTAAAGCCAAAGGTTTATAATATTAAAAAGTGCAAGCAGTTTCTTTGTACAACCAACGTGTAAAGGGAACGTTGAATGTCAACGCGTTTGTGGTTAAGATGTAGTAACCACAGTGGTCGTGTAACAGCACCGGCCTGTGTGGAGCACGTCATCCCCGCAGAGCACGTGGACCTCGAGGACTGTGTGTGGACCTCAAGGATTGCGTGTGGCTCACAGGCTCTCCGCACACAGCCCTTTGGGGCGAGTTCTGTCGTCGTGACTGTGAAATGGGAAAACGGAACTGCAGGGCCGAGAGCACCGTGCTCGAGGCTGTCTCGGTGCTGGACATGTTAAAATCTTGTTTTAATTTGGCTTTTTTGTTGCAGAATAATCAGCATAAGTTGACTTTATCAATGAAACCAGACGACAAGTATTCCGAGAAACAAATGCAGCTGGAAACAGAAAAACTGAAGCAAAAGGTCAACTCTCTTTCCCCGGAAGACAAGCAGCAGATCTATGAAAAAGGTCAGGCCTGGTAATTCCCTTGCCTTCACCCAACCCCACTGAGCTGTTTAGGAATAAGTGTCGTTTCAGCCGACAATCCTCTGTTGGGTGCCTGTGGAGTTCTCTGTTTGGTGCGGTGGCTTCAACCCCAGTAGGATTGACCCTGTTTTTAAAAAATCCACCCTGTGATTCAGCAGGAAAGGCAGGCATACTGGAAAAGAGGTGGCTTTATAAGGTTTATTCATTCACAGATTTTACAAATGCCTTCTCTCTACTAGGGGCTGTAATAGGCCACTAAACGTGTGTTGCGTTGCAGTACATAGTTAACTGCAAATGGGCCCTGTGGACAGTGTGAGCTGTGGGTTCAGGAGAGAGGCAGGTCTCGGGGCGACACAGGCCTTGAGTTCCTCATGGAACCCCCCACCCCGGTCCCTGTGGTGCAGGCGCTGTGAGCACAGAAACGGGTCTGTGGTATCTTCCAGTGCTAACTTGCACTGCCTGTAAAGCCCGGTGGTCCTACTCCTGAGCGTTTACCCAAGAGAAGTGAAAGCATCGGTCCACACAGAACTTGAGCCAGCCTCATTTCTCCCGCGTGGTGTCCACACAGGGAAATACCGTGAAATACCCACACAGTGAAATGCCGCTCAGCCATAAAGGGGACCAAAATACTGATACACTCAATATCCGTGAGTCTCAAAGCATTGTGCTAAGTGAAGTTAGGGGCACAAAGGAACACCTGTGGAACAGGTTCACTTACCTGAAGCCCTAGAAATGGTGATGCTCTAGTGACTGAGGCCGGTGAGTCTGGGAGCACAGCAGGGATCACTTGCGGGGAACCTTCTGGGGTGGCGGCACCTTCTGCATCATGATACCTTTGTCAGAATCCATTGGGTTGTATCTTGAAAGTTGTGAATTTTATCGTATGGGACTTATATGTTAATGAAGTTTATTAATATATATATATACATACACACAGTATACACAACTACATATACACCCCCCAACCCCCCCCCCAAAAGTTGGCTGGGATTACATGAAGAATTTATCAGGCTTGTCAGGAGGTGGATTTGACTTTAAGTGAAAAGTAGGTAATTCCATTTGATCATGCTAAGTTGGAGGTGGTATAATTTTATAAAGACACAATTAATGTCAACTTGTAACCTATTTATAATCTCTGAATTCTTCTTTAGACATACAAAGAGTTAGTTACTTTAAGCTCTTGCATAAATTTTTTTTTAATTGAAGTATAGTTGATTTACAATGTTGTGTATCTGGTATACAGCAAAATGATTCAGATATAGCTATAGATTCTTTTTCAGATTTTTTTCCATTATAGTTTATTATAAAATATTATTTTTTGAATTTTTTTATACAGTAGGTTCTTATTATCCATTTTATACGTATTAGTGTATATATGTCAATCCTGATCTCCCAGTTCGTCACACCACACCGCCCTGCCACTTTTTCCCCTTGGTGTCCATACGTTTGTTCTCCACAACTGTGTCTCTCTTTCTTCCCTGCAAACCGGTTCATCTGTACCATTTTTCTAGGCTCCACGTATATGCGTTAATATATGATATTTGTTTCTCTCTTTTTGACTTACTTCACTCTGTATGACAGTCTGTAGATCCATCCACGTCTCTACAAATTTTGTTCCTTTTTATGGCTGAGTAATACTCCATTGTATGTATATACCACATCTTCTTTATCCATTCGTCTGTCGATGGGCATTTAGGTTGTTTCCTTGACCTGGCTATTGTAAATAGTGTTGCAGTGAACATTGGGGTGCATGTGTGTTTTTGAATTATGGTTTTCTCTGGGTATATGCCCAGTAGTGGGATTGCTGGGTCATATGGTAATTCTGTTTCTAGTTTTTTAAGGAACCTCCATACTGTTCTCCATAGTGGCTGTATCAATTTACATTCCCACCAACAGTGCAAGAGGGTTCCCTTTTCTCCACACCCTCTCCAGCATTTGTTGTTTGTAGATTTTCTGATGATGCCCATTCCAACTGGTGTCAGGTGATACCTCATTGTAGTTTTGACTTGCATTTCTCTAATAATTAGTGATGTTGAGCAGCTTTTCATGTGCCTCTTGGCCATCTGTATGTCTTCTTTGGAGAAATGTCTATTTAGGTCTTCTGCCCATTTTTGGATTGGATTGTTTGTTTCTTTAATATTGAGCTGCATGGGCTGTTTATATATTTTGGAGATTAATCCTTTGTCTGTTGATTCGTTTGCAAATATTTTCTTCTATTCTGAGGGTTGTCTTTTCGTCTTCTTTATGGTTTCCTTTGCTGTGCAAAAGGTTTGAAGTTTCATTAGGTCCCATTAGTTTGTTTTTATTTCCATTACTCTAGGAGGTGGATCAAAAAAGATGTTGCTGTGATTTATGTCAAAGAGTGTTCTTCCTATGTTTTCCTCTAAGAGTTTTATAGTGTCTGGTCTTACATTTAGGTCTCGAATCCATTTTGAGTTTATATTTGTGTATGGTGTTAGAGAGTGTTCTAATTTCATTCTTTTATATGTAGCTGTCCAGTTTTCCCAGCACCACTTATTGAAGAGATTGTCTTTTCTCTATTGTATATCTCTGCCTCCTTTGTCATAGATTAGTTGACCATAGGTGCGTGGGTTTGTCTCTGGGCTTTGTATCCTGTTCCATTGATCTGTATTTCTGTTTTTGTGCCAGTACCATATTGTTTTGATTACTGTAGCTTTGTAGTATAGTCTGAAGTCAGGGAGTCTGATTCCTCCAGCTCTTGTTTTTTTCCCTCAAGACTGCTTTGGCTATACAGGGTCTTTTGTATCTCTGTACAAATCTTAAGATTTTGTGTTCGAGTTCTGTAAAAAAATGCCATTGGTAGTTTGATAGGGATTGCATTGAATCTGTAGATTGCTTTGGGTAGTACAGTCATTTTCACAGTATTGATTCTTCCAATCCAAGAACATGGTATATTCCTCCATCTGTTTGTGTCATTTTTAATTTCTTTCATCAGTGTCTTATAGTTTTCTGCATACAGGCCTTTTGTCTCCCTAGGTAGGTTTATTCCTAGGTATTTTATTCTTTTTGTTGCAATGGTAAATGGGAGTGTTTCCTTAATTTCTCTTTGCCATTTTTCACCATTAGTGTATACAAATGCAAGAGATTTCTGTGCATTAATTTTGTATCCTGCAACTTTACCAGATTTATTGATTACTTCTAGTAGTTTTCTGGTGGCATCTTTAGGATTCTCTACGTAGAGTATCATGTCACCTACAAAGAGTGACAGTTTTACTTCTTCTTTTCCAATTTGTATTCCTTTTATTTCCTATTCTTCTCTGATTACCGTGGCTAGGACTTCCAAAACTATGTTGAATGATAGTGGCGAGAGTGGACATACTTGTCTTGTTCCTGATCTTAGAGGAAATGCTTTCAGGTGTTCACCATTGAGAATGATGTTTGCTATGGGTTTGTCATATATGGCCTTTATTATGTTGAGGTAGGTTCCCTCTATGCTCACTTTCTGGAGAGTTTTTATCATAAATGGGTGTTGACTTTTGTCAAAAGGTTTTTCTGCATCTATTGAGATGATCATATGGATTTTCTTCTTCAATTTGTTAATACGGTGTATCACACTGATTTGCATGTATTGAGGAATCCTTGCGTCCCTGGGATAAATCCCACTTGATCATGGTATATGATCCTTTTAATGTGTTGTTGGATTCTGTTTGCTAGTATTTTGTTGAGGAATTTTGCATCTATATTCATCAGTGATATTGGTCTGTAATTTTATTTTTTTGTACTATTTTTGTCTGGTTTTGCTATCAGGGTGGTGGTGGCCTCATAGAATGAGTTTGGGAGTGTTCCTTCCTCTGCAGTTTTTTGGAAGAGTTTGAGAAGGATGGGTGTTAGCTCTTCTCTAAATGTTTGATAGAATTCACCTGTGAAGCCATCTGGTCCTGGACTTTTGTTTGTTGGAAGATTTTTAATCACAGTTTCAATTTCATTACTTTTGATTGGTCTGTTCATATTTTCTGTTTCTTCCTGCTTCAGTCTTGGAAGGTTATATCTTTCTAAGAATTTGTCTGTTTCTTCTAGGCTGTCCATTTTATTGGCATAGAGTTGCTTGTAGTAGTCTCTGAGGATGCTTTGTATTTCTGCGGTGTCTGTTGTGACTTCTCCTTTTTCATTTCTAATTTTATTGATTTGAGTCCTCTCTTTTTCTTGATGAGTCTGGCTAATGGTTTATCAATTTTCTTTATCTTCTCAAAGAACCAGCTTTTAGTTTTATTGATCTTTGCTCTTGTTTTCTTTGTTTCTATTTCATTTATTTCTGCTCTGATCTTTATGATTTCTTTCCTTCTACTAACTTTGGGTTTTGTTTGTTCTTTCTCCAGTTCCTTTAGGTGTAACGTTAGATTGTTTATTTGAGATTTTTCTTGTTTCTTGAGGTAAGCTTATATTGCTATAAACTTCCCTCTTAGAACTGCTTTTGCTGCATTTCATAGGTTTTGGATCGTTGTGTTTTCGTTGTCATTTGTCTCTAGGTATTTTTTGATTTCCTCTTTGATTTCTTCAGTGATCTCTTGGTTATTTAGTAACATATTGTTTAACCTCCATGTGTTTGTGTTTTTTACATTTTTTTCTCCTGTAATTGATCTCTAACCTCATAGTGTTGCGGTCAGAAAAGATGCTTGATATGATTTCAATTTTCTTAAATTTACTGACGCTTGATTTGTGACCCAAGATGTGATCTATCCTGGAGAATGTTCCGTGTGCACTTGAGAAGAACGTGTAATCTGCTGTTGGATGGCCTGTCCTATAAATATCAATTAAATCTATGTGGTCTGTTGTGTCATTTAAAGCTTGTCTTCCTTATTAATTTTCTGTTTGGATGATCTGTCCATTGGTGTAAGTGAGGTGTTAAAGTCCCCCACTATTGTGTTATTGTCAATTTCCTCTATTATAGCTGTTAGCAGTTGCCTTATGTATTGAGGTGCTCCTATGTTGGGTGCATATATATTTCTAATTATTATGTCTTCTTGGATTGATCCCTTGATCATTATGTAGTGTCTTTCTTTGTCTCTTGTAACATTCTTTATTTCAAAGTCTATTTTATCTGACATGAGTATTGCTACTCCAGCTTTCTTTTGATTTCCATTTGCATGGAATATCTTTTTCCATCCCCTCACTTTCAGTCTTTATGTGTCCCTAGGTCTGAAGTGGGTCTCTTGTAGACAGCATATATATGGGTCTTGTTTTTGTATCCATTCAGCAAGCCTATGTCTTTTGTTTGGAGCATTTAATCCGTTCATGTTTAAGGTAATTATCGATATGTATCCTCCTGTGACCATTTTCTTAATTGTTTTGGGTTTGTTTTTGTAGATGCTTTTCTTCTCTTGTGTTTCCCACTTAGAGAAGTTCCTTTAGCATTTGTTGTAGAGCTGGTTTGGTGGTGCTGAATTCTCTTAGCTTTTGCTTCTCTGTAAAGCTTTTGATTTCTCCATTGAATCTGAATGAGATCCTTGCCGGGTAGAGTAACCTTGGTTGTAAGTTCTTCCCTTTCATCACTTTAAATATATCATGCCACTCCCTTCTGGCTTGTAGAGTTTCTGCTGAGAAATCAGCTGTTAACCTTATGGGAGTTCCCTTGTATGTTATTTGTCATTTTTCCCCTGTTGGTTTCAGTAATTTTTCTTTGTCTTTAATTTTTGTCAGTTTGATTACTAGGTGTCTCAGCATGTTTCTCCTTGGGTTTATCCTGCCTGGGACTCTCTCCACTTCCTGGACTTGGGTGGCTGTTTCCTTTCCCATGTTAGGGAAGTTTCAACTATAATCTCTTCAGATATTTTCTCTGGTCCTTTCTCTCTCTCTTCTCCTTCTGGGGCCCCTATAATGCAAATATTGGTGTGTTTAATGTTGTCCCAGAGGTCTCTTAGGCTATGTTCATTTCTTTTCATTCTTTTTTCTTTATTCTGTTCCGCAGCAGTGAACTCCACCATTCTGTCTTCCAGGTCACTTATCCATTCTTCTGCCTCAGTTATTCTGCTATTGATTCCTTCTAGTGTATTTTTCATTTCAGTTATTGTATTGTTCATCTCTGTTTGTTTGATCTTTAATTCTTCTAGGTCTTTGTTAAACATTTCTTGCATCTTCTCCATCTTTGTCTCCATTCTTTTTCCCGAGGTCCTGGATCATCTTCACTGTCATTATTCTGAATTCTTTTTCTGGAAGGTTGCCTATCTCCACTTCATTTAGTTTTTCTGGGGTTTTATCTTGTTCGTTCATCTGGTACAAAGTCCTCTACCTTTTCATCTTGTCTGTCTTTCTGTCAATGTGGTTTTTGTTCCACAGGCTGCAGGATTGTAGTTCTTCTTGCTTCTCCTGTCTGCCCTGTGGTGGATAAGGCTATCTAAGAGGCTTGTGCAAGTTTCCTCATGGGAGGGACTGGTGGTGGGTAGAGGTGGGTGTTGCTCTGGTGGGCAGAGCTCAGTAAAACTTTAATCTGCTTGCCTGTTGATGGGTGGGACTGGGTTCCCTCCCTGTTGGTTGTTTGGCCTGAGGCGACCCAACACTGGAGCCTACCAAGCTCTTTGGTGGGGCTGATGGCGGACTCTGGGAGGGCTCACGCCAAGGAGTACTTCCCCGAAATTCTGCTGCCAGTGTCCTTGTCTTCATGGTGAGACACAGCCATCCCCCGCCTCTCCAGGAGACCCTCCAACACTAGCAGGTAGGTCTGGTTCAGTCTCCTGTGGGGTCACTGCTCCTTCCCCTGGGTCCCGATGCGCACGCTACTTCGTGTGTGCCCTCCAAGAGTGGAGTCTCTGTTTCCCCCAGTCCTGTTGAAGTCCTGCAGTGAGATCCCACTAGCTTTCAAAGTCTGATTCTCTAGGAATTCCTCCTCCCGTTGCCAGACCCCCAGGTTGGGAAGCCTGACGTGGGGCTCAGAACCTTCACTCCAGTGGGTGGACTTCTGTGGTATAAGTGTTCTCCAGTCTGTGAGTCACCCACCTAGCAGTTACGGGATTTGATTTTACTGTGATTGCGCCCCTCCTACCGTCTCATTGTGGCTTCTCTTTTGTCTTTAGATGTGGGGTATCTTTTTTGTTGAGTTGCAGTGTCTTCCTGTCGATGATTGTTCAGCAGTTAGTTGTGATTCCGGTGCTCTCGCAAGAGGGAGTGAGCGCACATCCTTGTACTCCACCATCTTGAACCAATCTATTATAAACTAGTGAATATAGTTCCCTGTGCTATACAGTAGGACCTTGTTTATCTATTTTATGCATGGTAGTGTGTATGCTAATCACAAACTCCTAATTTATCCCTCTTCCCTTTCCCTTTGGTAACCAGAAGTTTGTTTTCTATGTCTGTGTGTCTGTTTCTGTTTTGTAAATAAGTTCATTTGTATCATATTTTAGATTCCACATATAAGTAATATCATATGATACTTCTCTTTGTCTGACTTCACTTAGTATGATAATCTCTAGGTCCATCCATGTTGCTACAAATGTCTTCCATAAATTTAACATGCTAATTGTGATTAATATGATAAACTTCCGTTTTGTGAGTGCCAATTGACAAGTTCCATCTTCCTTTTTTTTTTTTAATTGAGGAATAACTGACATAATGTATTAGTTTCAGATGTACGACATACTGATGTGATATATTTGTAAATTGTGAGATGGTCACCACAATTAGTCTAGTTAACATCTGTCACCACATGTAGTTTTTTGTCTTGTGATGAGAACTTTTAAATTTTATTGTCTTAGCAATTTTCAAATCTCAGTACAGTATTACTGACTTTAGTAACAGTGCTTACATTATACCCTCAGGACTTACTTAGAACTGCAAACTTGTAGCTTTGACCCCTTCATCCATTTCTCCTCCCTTGCCCCGGACAACCACCAGTCTGTTCTCTGTATATATGAGCTTCCTTTTTTTGTTTTTATTTTGCAGATTGCACCTATAAGTGAGATCATAGGTATTTATTTTTCTCTATCTGACTTATTTCACTAAGCATAATACTCTCAAGGTTCATCCACATTGTTGCAAATTACAGCGTTATCTCCTTTGTGACTGAGTAGTGTTCCATTGTGTGTGTGTGTGTGTATCACATCTTATTTTACCCATTCATCCGTCAGTGGACATTTAGGTTGTTTCCATATCTTGGCTATTGTAAATAGTACTGCTGTGAACATTGGTGTGCATGTATCTTTTCAAATTAGTGTTTTTATTTTCTTCAGATAAATAACCAGGAGTAGGACTGCTGGGTCATATGGTAGTTCTGGTTTTAATATTTTGAGGAACCACCATACTGTTTTCCATAGTAGCTGCACCAATTTACATTCCCACGAGCAGTGCACAAGGGTTCCCTTTTCTCCACATCCTCACCAACAGTTGTTATCTCTTGTCTTTTTTATTATAGCCATTCTGACAAGTGTGAGGTGATGTCTCATGTGTTTTGATTTGCATGTCCCTGGTGAGTGATGTTGAGCACCTTTTCCTATAGCTGTTCGCCATCTGTGTGCTTCTTTGGAGAAATGCCTATTTAGGTCCTCAGCCCATTTTTTAATTGGATTGATTGTATTTTGCTATTGAGTTCGTTAAATATTTTGGATATTAGCCCCTTACCAGATAATATTTGATTTGCAAGTTTTCTCTCCCGCTGTGTACATGGCCTTTTCATGTTGACAGTTTCCTTTGCTGTCAGAAGCTTTTTAGTTTGATGTGGTCCCACCCATCTTCCGTCTGTGCTTATAGCCATTTGTGGCACAGAAGGTAATTCCATGCCTAAGCACAGACCGTGCATTCCCTGAGTTGTCAGGCGTCTGGCCTGGCCGTGGAGGTGTGTGTGAAGGGTTGGAGGGCCTGGTTAAAGAGTGTGTTTCTGTCTTCCAGATCACTGCACAGTCCCTTAAGTAGGACACAGTGCTAGAGCATTTACTGTTATGTCAGGTCAGTAAGTCTTGAGTGTGGACTTCAGTGCAGAGAATCAGTGAGTCAGGTTCCAATCTGGAGATGAACACCAATGAGAAGTGGGAATGGGAGATTAATTTATTGGAAACGTCGAACAATCTTCCAGTTTGGGGGTCTGTGTGTATCGTGTGAAGGGGCGTGGCTGGGCCGTTGGGAGCCTGTGTCTGGTGGAGGAGAGGGTGCTCGCAGCCTCTGCTGCCCTGATGCATCCCCCCCGAGAGAAGAGCAGCATCCTGACAGGAGCAGCTGAGCCGGGGCCGGCGGGCGTGTTCGCCAGGACAAGGGCAGGAGGCCAGACGCAGAGAATGGGAAGCGTCTGAGGGGTGGCGTTGGGGTGCTCTGCTTGACTGCGGGGAGAGGGCCAGGTGAGGGGGGCCCTGAAAGTGCAGGGGGTTCCTCAGGGCATGGGGAGCCAGGTCCTCGGGCCTCCATGGGGCACAGGTGGGTGCCCGGGAGCAGCTGCGCCAAAACCCCTCCGCGGGCCTGGGGACCTGGTGCTGGGGACTCGGGGAGGCGGGCGTGGGGGGCGAGGTGACAGCGGGAGCGCTGACTTTACCCCGTGACGTCCCCCAGCTGCAACCTGGGGCCCCTCCCCACGGGCTGCCCAGTCTGTACAAAAGGGGCATCTACCCTCTGATCAGGCCCAGAAAATGTATTTTACCCATTTTTGTAATTTGTGAACTTTATGTGATTACACAGGCATATTGCTGAGGTTTGTGGAAATGACATAAGAATAAATAAGCACAAAAGTTAGTAAGTTTCAATCCATTAGTTCAGTGTCTAGTAGAAAATTTTGGTTGGGGGCAGAGGGGAAACTGCTTGAGCAAACTGCTCCCCCCCTGCCCCCAGCAAAATCATTCTCTTAAATCGCTGAGAATGAGAATTAGGAAGAGAGCTGCCTGCCGAGCCGGTTATTATGCTTCTAAATCTGGTTTCCTGGGAAACCTCTGAACCCCAGTGCTGACGGGCTCCCCACGCTTGGCATGGGAGATGCTGAGTCTTAATATAAGTTAATAAATAGGAGCTGAACCGAGTAAGACTTTCTAAGTATCGTCCTGGATGTTCATTCTCCTCTTAGGTTTGGAATTACAGGCTCAGCAAAGTCAACCTCAGGACGTGTCGTGTCTGCCCGCGTTGAAGGTGTCGGACATCGAGCCCCGCATCCCGTTCACGGAGGTGGAGGTGGCTGTGGCAGGTCAGTGGCGGATCTTGGTGCCCCGGCTGGGGGTTAGGCTGCGTCTCAGCGTCCACAGGGGGAGAGTCACCAGTGGGTGTCTTCATAGGACGTTCCAGCCCCGTTCCTAGTCCAGCTCAGCGACAGCAGATGTGGACTCGAGGGCCTGCGTGTGTTTTTCCCCGGGTGGGTCCGACAGGGCCGAGCTGCCTCTGGGGGCGGGGAGGCCTCAGGTTCCACTGTGTGTGTGTTCATGCAGTTCTCAAGGGCACGGGCGTCCTCTGGGCCCCTTGCCCACGCCCGCTCCTTAGCCCAGCCGGGGTCCAGAGGCCCACAGCACTAGGTGTCGCATTGTGGGGCACGGAGCGGGTGGCAGCCGCTCCTTGCCGTCATCCCCCCACGTCTGCGCCCGTCACTCGCTTCTGCTGGACACAGGAGACATGCCCTGTGGTGCTGACGCTTCTCTACATGGCTGTGATGCGACTTTGCTGCTCCTTCCTGAGCAGGTCTGACAACAGCCTTACACCCTCACTGGTTCCTGCGTCTAGCTTAGGATTCAGGCTGTATGCGAGCATCCCTTTGACTTGTGTGACATGCGTGTTGTTGTCCCGGGGCCCGTCCCATTTACCACACCTGATGGATTCATTTGCGCATGTAAATGAAGCCTCCTCTCTCGCCCAGGCTTCTGGGAAGCGGGGTTCACGTCCCACTGATCGTTTAACCCCCTCAGGTTTGGTTTATCAGTGAAGTTCATTGTGTTCAAGTAAGGAATCAGTGAAGTAATTCGTCATCAGTAGATGCCTTAGTTCTTCCGCTGGTTCAGGGCACTGCGCTCGGGATGTAAAAAGTAGAACACACAGTTGTGAGGGACCTGGGGCCACAGAGGCCTGGGGTGTCGAGCGGGGTGGGTTCCAGTGTGCTGTGGGTCATGAGGGTCCTCGGGTTTGGGGACAGGACTTGTTAGGGGGTGAGTTGCGTCTGGGGTGGGTGAAAGTGAGGTCACCTGTTGTGGGAGTGGCCTGCCAGAGTCCCTGCCAGTACCCAGGAGGGTCTGGGTGCAGGCGGGGAGGGCGGCCGGACTGCAGCTGGACTGTGGGGTGGTTAGAAAACCCCAAGAACGTTCTTACCCTGCTCTCGTTTTTCACGAAGCGCAAGGGTTACTTAGCGTTGAAGACTTTTAGCTTTTATTGTAATGAAAGTACAAGAGGGAAATTTGTCTGAATTATGGCAAATGAATAGTGGTTTTTTGCTAATATAAAATGTAAACCTCCATCCTTGAAAAGCTTTAGCATTTTAAAAATATTAAATGACGGTTACATGGTTAAAACTTTACTGGTAAAAATTATAAAGAAGTGCCTTTGCTCCTGCAGCTGGGGACACGCCCGTCCAGTACTGCACGCAGCCCACCAATGGCGTGATCTACTTCAGAGCCTTCTCGAGTCTGAACACCCTGCCCGAGGAGCTCCGGCCCTATGTGCCCCTCTTCTGCAACGTCCTCACCAAGTAAGGGGCTCCTTCTGGGGCGAAGACACGCATTTATAGAACTCGGCACATCTTCGCATGTTTAGTAGTGGATGTTTTCTGTGTGTGTTGTTTCAATGTATCAGTAATCAATTTTCAGTGAGTCATTTTAATTTTCAAATCCCGTAGTGTTACAGAAAGGTGGATGGTGTATTTGTTGAGAATTTTCCTTATAGTAATCATACTTTCTTACTAAAATACAGTACATTAAAATATTTATAAATGTAGAGTGCAAGGTAATACAGATATAGCTATATCTCAACAATTGAGTTCTTTTTAAGATTATGAAGAGTTGATTATTTTCATCAGAAAATGTAAGCCTTTAAATATGACGCGTAGGCCTGGGGTCACCCCCGGAGGAGGTGAACCTTTCCCGAGTTCTCTGCTCTTTTATCAGTATGGCTCCCACCGCCTGCCCTTCCACGGCAGCGTGGAGTCAGGAAAAACTCAGTCATCGCCTTGGCTCGAATTAGTTCTTACATTAGGAACAGTGATTAGAATGTTTCCTACAAAGGAAGTTGAAGTGACTTTTTTCTTAAGGCTCGTTCTTCAGGTTTCACCCCCAAGACTACCTGAGCAGAGTGGCTGCAGCCTGCAGAGTTTGGGTGGGTGGGGGCGGGAGCAGCTGCAGGGCTGGCAGGCGGTGTTGGGGGGATGCGCCACGTGGGAACCCGGCCCGCCCCGGTGACTCCGCGCTCTCCCTGCACAGGCTGGGCTGCGGTGGCCTCGACTACAGGGAGCTGGCCCAGCAGGTGGACCTGAAGACGGGGGGCCTGGCTGCCGCCCCCCACGTGCTCCCCGACGACTCGCATCTCGACACCTACGAGCAGGTGGCTGTTTCCTCAGCACAGGGTGGTGATGGTTGTCTTCTCCGGCGTCTTTTTTTCTTTTAAATTACATCATGATTAATTCCTTATTCTTTTTCTTCTGTCATGATTTAGGGTGTGCTCTTTTCATCTTTCTGCCTTGATAGAAACCTACCAGACATGATGCATCTGTGGAGTGAAATCTTTAACAAGTAAGTATTTGCAAGGACGTAAATCCCCAGACGTTACCAGAGACCCGAGTCCTGAGAGCGGAAGCTGCATGCCTTTGTTGGTTGTTGGTTTCTTTTCCCCTGTGACTCCTATGGACTCATGACATCTCTAGGGACGGTTTACATCATCTAAGAACCTACACTTAGCAAATTTCCCTGCTGTTGAAGGGGCGTGACTGGGTCTTACTTACTACCTTTTCTTTCTCTGCAGCCCCTGCTTTGAGGAGGAGGAGCACTTCCGAGTGCTGGTGAAGATGACAGCTCAGGAGCTGTCCAACGGGGTCCCCGACGCAGGCCACCTCTACGCGTCCATCAGGGCGGGCAGGACGCTGGCGCCCGCGGGGGACTTGCAGGAGACCTTTGGGGGGATGGACCAGGTGATGCGCTCAGGGGCAGCTGGGTCTCCAGGGTTCGTAATAGATTGTTCGTGTCTCAGGAAGGCTAACTCAAACTGGCCTAGTTTCATGGGGAAAATTTTTTCGCTCACCCTCCTCCTCCCAGCTTGTGGCCCCTCCCCCACCCCGAGCAAGTGCGCGTCCCCTGCGAGCACAGAACCAGGCCCCACCGTGTCCCCGCGGGACCCCGTGTGAGGGAAGTCTGGTCCAGGCCAAGGCGCGTCTATCTCTACCTGTCGGTTCTCTGGCTTAGGTGAGGCTCATGAAGAGCATCGCAGAGATGACGGACATCAAGCCCATCCTGAGGAAGCTCCCGCGCATCAAGAAGCATCTGTTGAACTGTGATAACTTCAGGTGGGGCTGCAGTTTGTTTCTAAGCAAAGACTCCATCCTCATCCTGTGTCACCAAGTGTAGTTTTAGATGCTTTTTAGAAAACGCTTGGTGGAGGCTACAGAATCGTTTTAGACTCGAGATGTTCTAACAGTGAAAGAGCTGTTTTATACAGAAGTTGAACAAGTGTCCTGGGAGGTGGGGAGGAGGGCAGGCTGCTTTAACCTGGAGCCACAGGTGGACTCCCTGCTGCACGAGTCAACAGCGGATGTTCCGTAAATGAGCCTCAGTGAGACCCCGCCGAGGTCCTCTTGCCCGAGGCCACGGTGAAAGCGCAGAGGTTCTCGTAAGAATAATTGTGCACCAGTTTGGGGTGAACACCAGCCTCTGCACGTGGTTGGCCTTCAGCTCAGGTTGTGACACGAAAGAGACAAAGAGGACGACGGCTGTTGAGCTGGCAGCACCCGCCTCGCCGCCAGCGCCCGCCTCGCCGCCAGCGCCCGCCTCGCCGCCAGCGCCGCCGCCTTAGATGAGCTTGCAGCTCCCTCCGTGGAACACGCCCCAGGACCTTTGCCCAGCAGTTCTTGGGAGTCACTAGCAGGCTCTCCCGGACCATCTGGGCAGCAGGAGGTTGGGGGCCTCTGGCCAGCAGAGCTGGCACCCAGTTAGTTCCTGGGCCGCCCGTGCACTCATGGCTGGCGTCTCGGGGAACTTAACCACGGGGACCTTCTGTTTCCTCCATGAAATAGTCCTTTGCAGATTTAAGGCAAGGAGGGAGAGCATGTTTGCGAAGCAGTTGGTCTAGAGCCTAGAACACAGTGTTGTTGTCATGGTACCTGTTATTTCAACCAAAATAGACTTAGGATTTATGGCCAAAACCAGAAAGGATACAGTTTGTCAGTGTGCTGTACGTATGATGGTATCTGTGATTCTGTAGAGTTCAGAAGAGCCACAGAGAAATGTTTTTTGGGAGCGTGGCAGTTCTTTGCCTACTTACGCTTTTCTACTTTAATGACCGATTCATTCTCTTCCAGACAATAATTACGTTTTCAGTCCTCTGATACTGTAGCCCTGAAGGCACTGTTGGAGATCTAGTCTCTGCATCCTCCGTGTTCTCAGGAGAGCACAGAGTTTAGCAGAACTGGCTGTTTATTGTCTGTAAGACACTGAGATAAGGGACAGGCTTTTTTGTACCTGGAAAACATGTGGTGAAGGAAGACGGCTGTAGTGTTGCCTTGTTTGGCTGCTGTTTTATTCGGTTTTTGTTTTTACGTTTACATGTAAACGTTTTTACACTTTTGAGCATTATTTTGTATGTGATTTATCTTTGTTTTAATTATGCAAAATGTAACATTTTATTTTTCATAGTAATGGTTTTCTGCACATAGACTTTTTTAAACAGATGTTCCGTGAATGCTACTCCCCAGCAGATGTCTCAGGTGGAGAATTCGGTGGACAGCTTCCTCAGGACCCTCAGCCGGAGTAAGAAGGAGCGGAAGCCTGTGCCCCCGCACGTGGTGGAGGTGAGGTTGTGCCCCCTGCCTGCCCGCCGGGCCAGGAAACCCAGTGAATCTAAACCCTGTAGTTTGGCCTTCGATCCTGTGCTTCCCTGTAGCCACTTGAGCCTTGCAGTGAAGTCTCCTGATTGGAGGGCCACTTGGGCTGGGGATGCAGCAGCCTCAGAGCTTGAAGCCTCGAGAAGATGTTCCCTGACGCTTGTCGTGAGCTCTGTGCACTTCCTGGAACGTACCTTACCTGCTCACCTGAGCTTGGGCATTTTCTCATTTCTCTGGGAAACATTTTACTTTCAGAAACCTGCACCTAAGGGACCTGGCAGGCACTCCCTGGTCACGAGGAAGCTGGTGACGGTGAGTCCCTTCCGCTTAATGCCCTGCCCACTGCATCCGTGGGCCCTTCCGTCACCAGCTGGGTGTCTGTTGGGTAGGACGGCCAGGTGCTGTCTGTGTGGACGCCTCGTGTTCAGTCCACCTCTGGTTAAACGTCACTGCCACGTGGGGGTCACCTCCCCTCCCGTGCGCCCCGCTGCCCCTGAGCTCTGGTGGCTCTGGCAGCTGGCCTGGCTTGTCCTGGGGGAGTGACCAAGCAAGGTCACACACACTGCCCTGGGAATGGCGTGCCATGATATGGTCCCAGGGGAGTCTGGGTTGGGGGTAGGATACCTCATCTCAGCTCTGAGGTGAGGTTGTGCGGGACGAGGTCATCAGCGCCTGGCCGTTACGTGTGGTGACGTGGCCGGTGCCGCCCAGGGCGTCGCATTGCGGGGGTCTGGGTACTCGGGGGCACCTGCCCAGCTGGCCCCTGGGCCACACGGTGGTGACGGCCTCTGCCCCCAGGACCCCAGCTTCAAGCCCTGCCCGATGAAGACGCACTTCCTGTTCCCGTTCCCGGTGAACTGCGTAGCCGAGTGCATCAGGACTGCCCCGTACGCGGCCCCGGCCCACGCCAGGTGCGAGGGGGAGGGGCGCCGCTGGGGACGCTTGATGGTGGGTGCGGAGCAGCTCTGGAGCACGGACGGCGCTGCCGCCGGGCTCAAGGGACAGGGTGTCTGTGTGGGAAGTGTCAGCACAGCTCAGCTTCTCCGTCAGCTTGTTTCCGTGTTTACAGGAATCAAACACGCTCTGCCAGGCCATCAGGAGTAGGAACGTGTGTTTCTATATTGAATAGAAAGATGTAGGTTCAGAAACAAAAACAAGAGGTACCTACTCCTGGGTGCTGGGATCATAGGTGTTTTTTCCATTCTTTTGTATTTTATAATTTCCTTTATGTAACAAATAACAGAAGTTTCTAAAAAAAGATGCGTGGGGGGTGGAGCCCCATCCCTGTGGGGGATCAGGGCCTATCTGCACGGGGTCCCCACCCTCTCCCAGAGCCTCAGGTTCGCTCCTCCACTCGCGTCCCCTCTGCCTGTGTCACCTGCTCTGTTGTAGAAAGACCAGTCGGGGGGCGGGGCGGGGTGTGAGCGGGCGAGGCCCCCGTTGGGTCGGCCTGGCTGCCGTCCTTGCGGAACCACCTCGGCTGCGCTGGGGCAGCAGCTGTCACTGCTCACGATGGAAGCCATGCGGACGTGGGACCCCTGCTAGAAACTCACGCTGTTGGTGTTTTCTGAGGGAGGACGCCTTGTGTGTACACGCGTGAGCGCACAGGCGATGCAGGGGTTTTAAGTGACGGGCCACACATTCGCCTGCACCGCAGAGCCCACTCACTGCTAAACGTTCCGCGTGCCGCGGCAGGTCAAGCAGGAGGGACGTTCCTGTCCCACCCCCTCACCCAAGCCTCTGAAAGTTCATCTTCCTCACATTTTTCTCCTAGCTTCTATTTTAAAATTTAAAAAAGGTCATGATGTATGTATCGCTTTACTTGGTTCTAATTTTGTTCTTACTCAGACACACTTGCCATTGTCTTGGGTTACTCTGCGTTTATATATTCAGTACTGCCCTGCCAGCCGCGTTGTTTTTAACTCACGTTTTTTTCATCTTTTCAGTCTCAAGATCCTGGCACGCTTGATGACAGCTAAATTCTTGCACACGGAAATTCGAGAAAAAGGCGGTGCTTATGGTGGAGGCGCCAGACTCAGCTATGGCGGGATCTTCACGCTCTACTCGTACAGGTGAGTCGGGCCGTCTGGCCCCAGTGTCCTCACACGCGGAGCGAACTTCAGAAAAACGCTTCCCCTGTTGTCCCTGGGCCGGCGTGTAGCCCCACCCAGCAAGGTCCTTTTGGCTGCAGGCCTTAGGGACAGCGGGAGGGGACAGAAAACCCTGGCCTTAAATAGCTCTGGGGTTTGGTAACCAGGGTGTGTGTAAGGAGATGACCTGGAAGCTCTCCGGGGCTGGGCTGGGTCTTCAGGGCCAGACTGTTCTGCCCTTTTACGTCTCTGTTCTGTGACCCTGCTGCTTCTCTGGCACCTCAGGGACGGAGGGTTTCTCTCTACCCCCGACCGCTTCATGTCCCGTGCCATGGGCTGATGTGGTCATGCGGGGGCCACGGGTCTCGAGGGACATGAAAGACGAGGCGTTTCCCACAAGACGTCCTCAGGACCACATGCACGTGTGAACGAGGGGCCTTGGAGCTCTTTCTGTTCAGGGGAGGACCCTGGAAATTGGCCTCTGAGGGGTGATCATTGTGCCCTCTGGGTGCATCTTACGAGCGTCTTCTGTTCCTTCCGGCTGGTCCCCCCAGCTCTCCAGGGTCACAGCGGTGTAGTCAGGGATCAGGTGGCGAAGTGGGGGTGACAAGCGAGGTCTGCAGAGAGTGTGTCGGTGGCTTGTGTGGCCACATGTCAATTTCCAGAGTACTGGGTTGTCTGGACTGTTAAAACAGCCATTAACAACCCCGAAGCGTGGAAGAACTGAAGTCGTGCCTGGGTGTCCCCTATACTTTTTCTGCCAAACATGTGAGTCTGACTCCTTGGGTCTCCAGGGACCCGCATTCCACGGAGACGCTGCAGTCCTTCCTGAAGGCCATCGACTGGGCCAAGTCTGGGAGGTTCACGCAGCAGGACATCAACGAGGCAAAGCTCTCTGTCTTCGCCGCCGTGGACGCTCCGGTGGCTCCTTCAGACAAAGGTATCTGGCGTAGGTGATGCACCTCGAGCCGCGGTGTCAACAGCCAGGACCCCCCCACGCGGCTCCCCGGGCTCGCGCCGTCTCAGCTGAGTCGGGAGGAGAGCGCGCTGTGGGCGCGTGACGGGCAGCAGTGTGACCTTTGGTGGAAACAGGCTGTAAAGGGCCAAGGTGGCCACATGCCCCTCCATCCTGTCACTTGTGCTCACTCAGGCCTGGACTGCTTCCTGTATGGCCTCTCGGATGAGGTGAAGCAGGCGCACCGCGAGCAGCTCTTCGCTGTCCGCCACGAAGATCTGGTCGACGTGAGCAACAGGTGAGTAGGAGCCAGGTGGTTTAGTGCCCAGACCCTGCGACCCTCGCTGGTGCCTGAGTGACCCCCACCCGTCCACCTGCAGGTACCTGGGCGCCGGGAGGAGCACACACGGCGTGGCTCTGCTCGGACCAGACAATGAGAGCATCGCCAAGGACCCGTCGTGGGTGATTAGATAGCAGATGACCCTGACTCCATGGGACTTGGCCCAGCCTTAGGCCTCCTGACACTGAGCTCTGTGCTTTTCTGACCTTTAAGTTATTATTTTTTTGCAAAACTCTTGATCATATGTATATGTGATCATATATATGTATACAGCATTCTTATGATTTTGCCTGAGGTATTGCCTGGCAAGTCAGACGAAAACGTTTCTGTCTTGAAGAAGGAAATAGAGTGATCGTGAAGAAATTAACTGAAATAATCATGCACTAAGTGCCAGAGATGCACAGATTATAGTTTTTAAGACTGTCTAATGCTATGAATGCTTATTTTACCTATTAATCCTAGAACACATACTTTAAAAATAAAAGGTGACTCTGACCTACCTATGCTTTATAGTCATCATTATTTTAAATCACTTTTTGTTAAAGCAGTTTTTAGGGCCTTTATGGAGAAATGCACGAGCAAAGGGGACAGAGGTGTCCCGACGTCTGCTCTCCACTCACCCCAGTGGTGGGGCCGTACCAAGGCAGCGGAGCAGCGGGTGCGGTGGTCGGGCCTGGAGGACGCAGGGCTGGGGAACGGCATCAACTTTGACTCCGGGATCTGACTCCTCCACCCCGTCAGGCTGTCAGACAGAAAGGAAACTGCCGGCCCTGCCTCGAAAGGAACTGAATCCCCTCCTCCTCCAGGCGCACAGCAGGGGCAGAGGAGCTCATGTCTAAAGACTCAGGTGCACATCCACCCCCGCCCCCCCGGGGGGTATCACCTTACCTGGTGCCCTGGTCCAGGGCCGTCCTGGTGCACTTGGCGAGTCACCCACGTGCCTGCCAGCCAGTCAGAGTGCCACCTCTTTCCTCCGGGTGCCTCTGTCCTTGCCTGTCTCCCGGCTCCCCAGAAAACATGTGCCTGTATCTGCCGACACAAAACCCTGAGAGCCACTCACACACCCTGAGGTTTTCAACTCCCACTTAGAAAACAAAGAAACCAGGCACTGTGGTTGGCTTTTAGCAAACGTTTAATTCTGCAGGATCCACAGTTTGTGAAGCAGGACACAGAAGACAGCACTGCTGACACCCCGTGCCGGGGGCCAGGGGACGGGGAAGGCGGGCCGCGCTCAGGGTTCACTTGGACGATGCTCGCGTAAAGTGCTCATGAATAACTTAAACGTTACAAAACGGGCAGGTGGGGCATCTAGATGGTGGCAGGCTCTTCAGGGCCACGGGGCTGCACGGGCTCCAGCTGGCCCGCGTCCGACACCTCGAAGCTGGCCTTGTACTTGGCCAGGATCTTCATGAGGGGCCGCAGCTTCAGCCACCACTGCTCCTTGGGGATCCTGTGCCTGCGGGAGGGGGAGGGGTGGCTGAGCAGGGCCTGGTCCCCCCACCCAGCGGGCCTCCCTCCCCCAGGGCCCCGTGCACTTACTCGAAGTCTGTCTCCTTCTTCAGCTCGGCCACAGGCTGGAAGAGCAGGTTTCTTTTGCTTATTCCCAGCACACAGACGGAATCGTCACTTACAAATCTTTTTCCTATAAGACAGAAAAATGATGATGTAAGAAAATGAGGGGGTGAAGTCAAGGTAACGGCACAAATAACCAAGGTCTGGAGTGAAGGGAGGGCGAAGTGCTGCAGGCACTGAAAAGAAAAGAGGGTATTACGAAGATTTTCACGGTAAATTTTCTGAAAATTTAGATGAATTGAGAATTTCGTGGAAAATAAAAGATTCAAGGAACAAACACCAGCAGGTCTATAAACACTGAAGAAATTCAGCCGTCAGCTTTCCCTGCACAGAAAGCAGAGCTGGGATGCAGGTAGAGGTTTAGCAAACATCCAAAAATCAAAACAAAACTTGCCTTAGAAATGCTCTCCCCGGGGAACCCCCCAGCCTCTTAAAAGCTAGAACAAGGCTGCCCACCCCCCGCAATGGACAGGGACAGAGCGGATGGGGCCAGCCTGCAGTGAGAAGAGCATGCACAGCTGGGGGTGTTGGGGACGCACCCCAGGAAAGCAAGGTGGGCTTAGCACTAGCAAGTCGGCTGAAGGAAATTCAAGTGACTGTGTCCCATTCGACTCAAAAGTGTTATAGCCTTCACGACTGGAAAACTACTTAATGAACATCAGAGGTATCCAGTAACTATCAAAGACCATTAGCAAATAAGTTGCAGAAAGAAAGACTTCAGTTAAATATTAGTAAGAATTCTCAGTCATGAAACATTGAAGGCATTCCTTGTGCCATTAGGGTCGAGAACAAGGCAGGAGTTCTGCTGTCACTATGTCAGGGTTTCTCTGGAGGGAACACAAACACCCACAAAAAGTATCAAGGAAAAAACCAAAAGGTCGTATACAGATGCCATATGTGTGGATAATAAAAACCAAAAGAAAAAAAATGTATCTACAAATAATTACTAGAATTAAGAGAGTGTGTAGAAAGTTACTGATTGCAAAAATCAGAGTACAAAAATGAGTTGTAAAAAAAAAAAAAAGAGTTGTATTTCTGTACACCAGCTATAAGAAACGAATACCATTTGCAATAATATATATTTTTAATACATTTATTTATTTTTGGTTACATTGGGTCTTCATTGCTGCTCGCAGGCTTTCCCTAGTTGCAGTGAGCAGGGGCTACTCTTTGTTGTGGCACGTGGGCTTCTCATTGTGGTGGCTTCTCTTGTTGCAAAGCACGGGCTGTAGGCGCTTGGGCTCAGTAGTTGTGGCTCACGGGCTCTATCTAGAGTGCAGGCTCGTGGCGCACGGGCTTAGTTGCTCCACGGCATGTGGGAACTTCCCAGACCAGGGATTGAACCTGTGTCCCCTGCATTGGTAGGGGGGATTCTTAACCACTGCACCACCAGGGAAGTCCCATACAATAATTTATTTTTAAAATCACTAAGTCAGGAATAAACTTATCAAAAGATATGCAAGATCTTTATGTAAAACAATGCTTTAATAAGATAACAAAAGGCCTAAATATATGGAGATTAAATGTTCATGAGCTAGAAGTTCAATACTTTAAAAATGTCAATTCTTCCTCCAAATGATTTATATTTAAATGTAACCACTCCCCCCCCCCAAAAAAAATCCAACATAATTGATGGACCTTGACACAAAGGGCCAGGAATAGCCAAAACTGGAAGAAGGCCCAGGTAGGACTTGCCCTACTAGGTATTAGTAATTGTTCACAAAACTGGAACACTGGCACGGATCGGTAACTGAATGCCAAAACATCAACCTAACAATCCAGAAATAGTCCCTTATGTTTTTGGATACCTGATCTATGATGAAGTTTATACTGCAGGGTGGGGAAAAAAAAATGGATTTTTCAATGACTGGCACTCAACTGTACACATGGAAAATATTACACCTTAAACTGCATATCAGTTCAAGTGGATTAAAGAACTAAATGTAAGAGGTGAATATTTTAGTAACACAAAAAGCTCAAATTTTCAAGGACAAAGTTAAAAAAATTGGGTACATTAAAATTAAGAGCACTTGGGATTTCCCTGGTGGTCCAGTGGTAGAGAATCCGCCTTCCAATGCAGGGGACACGG
The DNA here is from genome assembly GCF_028023285.1 of Balaenoptera ricei. Taxonomy (NCBI): domain Eukaryota; kingdom Metazoa; phylum Chordata; class Mammalia; order Artiodactyla; family Balaenopteridae; genus Balaenoptera; species Balaenoptera ricei. The sequence goes on from NC_082640.1 coordinate 27,843,674, forward strand.
GTTCGATCCCTGGTTGGGGAACTAGGTTCCCACATGCCACGTGGCAGCTAAGCCCAGGCACCACAACTTCCGAGCTTGTGCCGCGCGCTGCAAACCACAGAGCCCACGCACCCTGGAACCCACGCGTCACAACTAGAGAGAGAACCCGCACGCCACAACTAGAGAGAAGCCCGCGTGCCACAACGAAAGATCCCACGTGCCGCAGCTGAGACCCAGTGCAGCCAAAAAAAAAATGTAAAAAGTAAAATGAATGTTAAAGAAAGAGCACCTCATTAAAAGATAACCTTGCAAAAAATGACAGGGTTTGGCACAAATGGGAGAGACACGTCTGCAACATGTGACTTCGACAGAATATAAAATATGAACTTCCTTATAAAATATTAAAAATTCCTCTAAAATAATCAAAATATTTTTAAATCCTAAGAAATGATATAGACAAAACAAGAAATCATCAGATAACATGAAGCAGTAACAGAATAAACAAGAATGATCCATAGGCAGGAAGGGCCTGGCGCTTCCCTCATAACCTAGAGGTTTAGCCACTTACAGCCACGGGGGTGGGGGGGCCGTCTCAGTCCCACCCAGCGTCACAGCAATACTTCAAAGGTGACGGGTCCATCGGGCGTGGCCCAGGGAGGGAGGGGATCGCGCCCCACAGGCAAGCCTGTGGTGGGTGAGACTGGTCTGGAGAACCGGCCCACTCCCGGGTCAGGGCGGGACCCAGAGGCCCTGGTCCAGCCGGGTGGCAGGAGGGCAAAGGTGGGCCCCAGCGATGGTCTCAGAAGCCGGCCCTACAGCCGCATCAGAGGTAGGTCAGGGAAACGCACTCTGCTTCTCTCACCTAAACCACAAAACCAGAGCCTTTGAAGGTTTAATCCTACAAAGAGAAACCCTGAAGGAGAGCCGGGGAATGACATCACCAAATCCCAACGTTGCTGCCAGTGGGACGGAGTCAAACGTGGAGGGGAGGACCTGCCAAGGAGGACATAGTCCAGGCACCTCCCCATCCTCCATCATTTTCTCCAAAAAGAGAGGCCGTAAGGAGTCAATGAAGAAGCCAAGTATCTTAAGTAAAAGCCAGTTCAGAGCGTCCACGAGGCAAAGAAACACAGCCAGGAAAGCTCCCATCTGGGGCCTTGCTGGCGGAGCCCTCACGAGCTGGCAGTCTTCCATTAAAGGAAGACAGATGTTGCCACATGACTGGAATGCCTCCCTCAGTAATGAGCATTTTGTTTCATTAATTACTTTTATTCCTAATTATAACCTGAGCCTTAAGCAGCAGCCGCAGAGTTGAGTGAGAGCTGGTTCTGTCCCGTGCAGTCCCAGGCCGGGTGGAAGCCAGGGAGAAACCGGGGCCCGGAGCACGGCCCCCCCAGCACTGCGGCCGCCCCGCTGCCCACTTGGTACCTCTCCCCGCAGACTCCTTCAGCTTCGTGCTGATCCACTGCATGGCTCGGGCGGAAATTTTGGTTCCAAAGTTTCTATCAAATGGAGAAGGCGCCCCACCCTGTTGGTGGTTAGAAGTACCTGAATGTTAGTTACACAGCGACACCTTTCTGACTGTTAGTTTTTTTAAATGGAATAGAAATTAAAATGACTATTTAACAAAATTCACATCACATTTCTGAGAGACTCAAATTTGTAAATATGGGTTTTGGGGGGTTTTTGTTGCATATTTCTATCTCCTTGTATATGGCTGGGACCAAACAAACCAAAACAAACCCCATAACTCCTGCAGTCAAAGCCCAGCCCATCAGGCATCTCAGTGCTTCCCCGAAGGAGGAGGCTTTTAATCAACCAACTGGTCAACAAGCATCTTTGTTTAGAATCTTCAGCAGGATTCCTTAACCTTGTTTTGGTGTAGGTTACGGGGGTGGGGAGGGGTGGTCACAGTTCCTTTAAGAATCTGATCAACTCTGTGGGCTTGCTTTCACAAAGGCGCACACACGCCCACCAGTCAGTCCATCATGTAGTTTCAGAGGATTCAGTGCATTAATGGGCCCTGGGCTACAAGTTCCTAAGACACAGGACTGAGTGGTGGTGATGGACAGGCCTGCCGTCAGGGGACCGGGTCCCTCCACGCCTGCCGCCTGCCTTGTCGTCTGGGTGCATTTACATGTGTACCCCAAGATTCTTCCCAAATCGCTCCAATTTGATGCAAACCTCAAAGAAGTATCATCTGTCTGAGATTCCAATTGAAATGGGTAATAAGGCCTGATACTGAATCAAGTACTTAATTTGAATGTCTATCCACTCAACTGGTGTCACTATTTATATGAAAGTAGATGGCTTTCCTTAAAAAGCCCATCTGCCCAAATATCACAAACAGTGGAAAGGATTCCTGAGGCTGGTGATATCTGGTGTAACAATAACACAGTTCAGATGTTGATTTTAATCATCTTGGAATTTACCCATGAATACACATTTTTTTCCAAAATGGCTAAAATAGGACACCCATCTGAGAAAAGTCACAGGCATCTGGCCGCCTCCCTAGCCCGCAGCCCACCTGCTGCATGTGACCCAGCACGTTCTTCCTGCAGTCGAACACCCCCTTGCCCTCCTCTGAGTAGAGCTGGTAGATGAAGTCGGTGGTGTAGTTCTCACTGCAGCTCTCGTTCCTGAAACACACGGCAGCTTGCTCCCATCCTGCCCACCGCTGCACACGGCCTTCTCTATCAAGGTCAGCGGCTTAGTTAAAGAAATGACTTGCAGAATCTTAAACAAGAAAACTGACTACACAGCAAAAATGAATTTTTAAAAATTACCGTCCAATTATTTAAATGCCTGCAAGTCTGAACACAAAGCAGCACAGTGACTCCGCTCATTTCTGCAGGATTCAGAGCGAGATCGTGCAGAGAAGTGGCCGCTCGCGGGGGGGTTAGGCGAAGCGGGTTCTTTCTGAGCAGCCGGGGCTCAGCTGGGGGCAGCCAGAGGCCCCTTACCTGAGCACGAGTCCCCTCTGGATGGTGGTCTTCATCTTCTCCGTCAGGTGCTCCACGTTGGACTAGGAAAGAGTGTTCCCTTAGACAGGACACTTTTATTAAGTGCCTACTGTGTGCCGGGTACTGTCCAGCCCTGTGACAGTGGCAGCGGGGAAGTCGGGGCAGCTGCTCCGAGTTCACCTCGTAGCGGAGAGGACAGCAGACGAGTGACGTATCAGCTAGTGACAAACGCCAGGGAACCTGTAACCCAGCAGCCCACGGCCACGGCAGGGGGAGGGGGGTGTCACTGAGGCAGTGCCACGCATAGCGTCCGTGGGAGACGCCCAGATGAACGGTTTCCCTTGAACACATCAGTGTGTGTATTCCATGTACTCGCCTAGAGCTGATACTTTCCTCCACTGCTCCTTATCCATTTCCATGACAGTGTTTTCTATCTCAGAGGAAAATACCTGTTACCTGACTATACAGAAACTCGCAAAACTGCCTACCAAGCATTTTCAGGCCAGGAGAAACCTAGAGACTCAAATCGGTGCACAAATTTTCTAAGGAAGGACTACTGTGTCTTGAGAAAGAAAATGTGCAAGAAAGGGAGAGAGTGACACAAAAGCAAACATGTTTAGAAAGAAGCACGCTGCAGGTAGTGAGTGTATTTCCTGTCCTGGCTTTAGCTGAAAACACCTACTTTGCTGCGTCCCTGCCTGGTCAAGCCTCCCCAGTGGGCGCCGGGCAACCCTCATTACGTCCTGCGGTCCCAGGGGACCAGGGGCTCCTCCAGGCAGGGGTGCTGTCCTCCAGGTGCTGCACATTTCGCCCCACTCAGCCCCCCAGGGACACCCGAGCTCTGGCCATTGTGTGTACCCCACAGCCTGGACATCCGTAGCCAACAGCCGGCAAAGCACCGGGCCCCCTGAACACGTCCGCGTCCCTGTGGGTGTGGGGCATTCCCAGGAAGGGCGATAACTGCTTCATAGACAAGAGTGTAAGAGACAGAAACTTACAAGCTTGGGTTAAAGAGCAGCAGGTGCCCTGAAATGTGTCTGTTCCTGCTGTTACCCTGTCACTGCGGACAGAGCCCTAACGCGTCGCTGGCGTGAGTGCAGTCAGGGAACAAGGAGGTGGGGGGCGGGTGCCCGAACTTGGCACATCACCAGCGCCTCTGTCGACCCATCAGGCGGCAGCATCCCCGGCCCTGTGTCCACGTACCTGCAGGTCCCGGATGTCGAAAGGCTCCTCGAAGATGTAGGCGGCATCGGCGCCAGCAGCCAGCGCCCCCATGTTGGCCAGGTAGCCGCAGTAGCCCCCCATGGTCTCGATGATGAAGACGCGGCGCTTGGTCCCGCTGGCCGACTGCTTGATGCGGTCACACGTCTGCACAGAAGGACACGGTCAGGCCACGTGCGACACCACCCCACAGCCCGGCCCTGACCTCGGTCGGTGCACTGGGGCCCCTGCGCCCTCTGCCCGTGGGCTCGCGGGGCTGCGCTGCCGGGCTTGTCGGGCTCGGGCAGCGGGCAAATCCCTTGCTTTATTTTCTCCTGGAAAGCCCCGAGGACACTTGGATCTGGCTGTCCTCAGTCTATCCCTGGACTACCTCCCGTGGGGCACCTCTCCCCAGAGCCGGACGATGGTTCCAGACCTGCCCCCGGAAGACTCGCCGATACACAGATGGCCGTCTGCCGCCCCCCACCAGGAAATGCCTGCACCGGGCCCTCGGGGACACAGAAACCCGTCCAGCCGCCGTCCTCTCTCAGGGGAGCCTGCAAGGCCACTGCCCTGGTCTGTCCACCACACACGCTCGTGTCCGCATCTGGCCTCACTCAGCCCTTCAGAAGCATCACACCAGTCCCCGCCGCCCGCCCCAGGGGCCTCTCACGGCCTGCTCGTGGGGGCTGGACTGCGGCCCCCAAAAACACCCAGGGCCTCATGCCTGGAACCTGAGACCGAGCCCTTATGTGGGAATGAAATCCAGTATGCGTGGTCGCCAGGACTGCAGGTCCCCTCTGCCAGGGGCTCTGGTGACACCTCGAGGCCTCTCTCCACAGTACAGGTTTCTGCAACTGAGTAATTCTCTGATTCGGAGGTGGGGTGCCTTCCTCGCTAGACTGCAAATCCCATGAAGACGGGAATCGCACAGTCAGCGCTCAGTAAGTGTCCGACAACGAAAGAAAGAAAAGCAGGCAGCATCCTGCCCCATCCATCAGCCAGTCACGGGTAACCGTACAGGGTTCCCTAAATCCGTCCGAACAGCTCTGCGTCCAGAGTGAAATCTTAAATGGGGGGGTGGGGGTGGGGGCTTGGGAGACCAGGGGTCACGCTGCGGGGAAAAGAGGTTTGTGCACCAAAGTATAACACCGCCAATGGGAGGTGCCTCGGGTTAAACGTGAAGGAGCGCTTTGATGAACAAACACAGGCTCCCTTCCATCATTCCTGACTACACTTTCAATGTGTTTGATGCGTCATCACCCTCCCCAAAGAGTTAGATTGATTTAATCAAAATTCAGTGCGTGCTTCAGCCGGTGGGCAGCTCCGCGTTCTCCAGGAGCCAAGATGGGAAGAAGAAATCGCATCAAGGCGACCCATCTTGTCTTCCCGGTACTTAGGCGGGGATGCGGGTGCCCGGCAGTGCGGGGGTCACAGGGGGCGGGAGGGTTTCCACGGGCTCCTTTACGTGGCCTTCAAGCACTTAAACCTCCCTGCCTGGTCTTTGTCTCAGAGGAATTCAGGGCTGGGGGGTGCACAGGCCCCTCCCAGGGCTGCAGGTCACGTGGGTTCCTTTCCTGACCCAGCCTGACACTGAAGGCGGACAGTCACCGTCACTAACGCAGAGAGCAGCTCTGTAACCACCTAAGGGCAAAGCCCCTCTCCTGCGAGGCGAGTACCTGCGTCTCGGCCCGACTCAGACGGTGACGAGGGAGCCACTGCGGGCACCTGACAGCTGACACGGCCTGGGCGGCTGGGAGCCCCGGGAAGCCAGGCGCTTGAACGCCTGTCAACTCTCTCATTCACCCAGGCTGTGTCTGAGGCTTGAGTTCACTTGATCTAAAAATAGCAAGTCCTCCCGGCAGCGTCTCATCCAATTACCGAGAGCAGGGCTGGCACGGAAGAGGCCGCAGGACCGCGCGCCCCAGTCCCTGGTGGCTGGTACAGGGCCGGCTGGCTCTGACTTCTAGGATGAGAGGAGGGCATCCAGGAGGGCCGACGCCCCTGCCCGGCCCGGCCCAGCCCTGCCGCCACGGCCGCTGCGGGAACATCCCCTGTCGCCCAGCGCTGGCGCCCTCTGGCGGGGACAGAGGATTCCCCAAGAAAAATCCCCGGGAATTCTCCACTGGAGGAAAATCCTCAAGTTATTCAAAGTCCCAGAACTGCTCACATTTTGCCACGTGGGTGTTGTAAACGTAAAGCCCAATGTGAAAAGATGAGGCGGCGCTTGGAAGGGCGTTAAGATGGGAAAGAGCGCATGGGCTCGGGCACGAGGACACCTCGGCGTCCAGTTACGCACCCCCTTGGGGGTTCCCATCCACAAGGCGCAGGCGGCTGGTGAGGCCGGGTGGCGGGTGACACGTGCCAGGTAGGGGCGGGAGGGTGACAGTGAGGGCGGGCGTCTGGAGGTGCAGACAACGCCCTGCGGAGGAGTGGGGGGGATGCCCGCCCCCACCAGCATCTATGGCCGGGGCTACCTGATGGAAGCGGGGAGGCTAAGTGCTGGGCCCGCGGAGCCCCCACCCTGGGGAGCAGAATGCCCAGACGTGCCCGTCGGCCTGGATGGCGGAGGTCCTGGTGACGGCCTCCCCGCCTTGCAGTCAGAGCCTGCACTGAACCGCTCTTTCCCAGCGGTCTGTGCCCAGCTGAGCGCCAGAACCCTCCAGCACAGAGGGCTCTGAACCTCTGTGGGGGGGAGGGGGGGGCTTGATGGGGCAGGACACGCCCCAGAGCAGAAGCCGGGTGGGCGGGGCTCGGAGGCGCTGGCCCCGCAGACAGAGCGCGGGTGACACCTGAGCTGCTGGACCCCCGCTCGGATGCGGAGGGGAGGGGCTGCGGGTGAAGCCCCCGAGGGCAGCGCCCTCACACTACAAGGAAGGGCGTCTCCTCCCCGTGGCCCGTAGGCGGCTGGACTCTCATGCCCCTCAGGACCGTCTACACTCCCCCGCCCCAACCTGCTCCATGTCCCGTCTCCTCCAGCGGACCACGCGGCCAGCTCGTCACCTGGGACCTGGCAGCAGCCTCACCACACTGGAAGGCACCTCAGGCCTCTGGTCTAGGGGGTGCAGGAACAGGGATCACCCAGAGCACCCATGGAACAGCCTATTTCTAGTCGGCACAGGTGGGCTCACCCCCCGGGCTCACCCCCCCCTCCCAGAGAAAGAGAAGCTGGGTGGGAAGTGACGCAAACTTGAGCTGACGATAAACTGGGCTCATTTGTCCTGGAAGATCGGATGGGGTCCCCCTTCCGTTTCTCCTTGAGGGGGAAAGACAGACCCTACGGGTTCCACCTGATGGGCTGTCTTCTTGTGGCAAAGAAACAAACCACGACGGCAAACACAGAAGCTCTTACTTCCATGACCACATTCAGTCCGCTGTCACAGCCCACGCTCAGGTCTGTGCCTGGGACGTTGTTGCTAACAGTGGCGGGCACCACGCAAACGAGGACACAAAACTCCGGGTAGCTATCGCACTCCTTCAACAGCCCAGCGAGCTGTGGAGAGCCTGAAGCAGGATGGGTACGGGGTCAGAGGGAACGTGCATCCATGCGGTCAAAGGGGACACAGAAGTGGGGGACCTGGGGTGCAGGAGGGGAGACTCAGAAGTGGGGGCCCAGGGGTGCAGAGGGGGACAGAGCAGAGGGGGGACATGGAGTGCAGGAGGGCAGACCCAGCAGTGGGGGGATGTGGGGTGCAGGAGGGGGTCCGAGCCGAGGGGAGACATGGAGTGCAGGAGGGGAGACTAAGAAGTTGGGGGCCTGGGATGCAGGAGGGGGGGCCCAGCAGTGGGGGGACATGGGGTGCAGGAGGGGTGATCCAGCAGTGGGGGGACATGGAGTGCAGGAGGGGAGACTCAGAACTGGGGGGTCTGGGGTGCAGGAGGGGGGCCAGCAGTGGGGGACATGGAGTGCAGGAGGGGAGACACAAAAGTGGGGCGCCTGGGGTGCAGGAGGGGGAACCCAGCAGTGGGGTGACATGGGGTGCAGTAGGGGGGAACCAGCAGTGGCGGACCAGAGGTACAGGAGGGGGGACCCAGCAGTGGGGGGACATGAAGTGCAGGAGGGGCGACCCAGCCGTGGGGAGACATGGGGTGCAGGAGGGGAGAGTCAGAAGTGAGGTCCTGGGGTGCAGGAGGGGGGACCCAGCAGTGGGGAAACATGCGGTGCAGGAGCAGAGACTCAGAAATGGGGAGACATGGGGTGCAGGAGGGGAGACTCAGAAGTGGGGGGACATGGGGTGCAGCAGGGGGAACCAGCAGTGGGGGGGCCAGAGGTACAGGAGGGGGGACCCAGCAATGGGGGGACATGAAGTGCAGGAGGGGCGACCCAGCCGTGGGGAGACATGGGGTGCAGGAGGGGAGACACAAAAGGGGGGCACCTGAGGTGCAGGATGGGGGACCCAGCAGCGGAGGGACATGGGGTGCAGGAGGGGAGACTCAGAAGCGGGGGTCCTGGGGTGCAGGAGGGGGAACCTAGCAGTGGGGGGACATGAAGTGCAGGAGGAGAGCCTCGGAAGTGGGAGGCCCAGGGTGCAGGAGGGGGGACCCAGCAGTGGGGAGACATGTGGTGCAGGAGCGGAGACTCAGAAGTGGGGGGACATGGAGTGCAGGCGGGGAGACTCAGAAGTGGAGGGCCTGGGGTGCTGGAGGGGAGACCCAACAGTGGGGGGACATGGGGACCAGGCGGGGAGCCACAGAATTGGGGAGACATGGGGTGCAGGAGGAGAGACACAGAAGTTGAGGGCCTGGGGTGCAGGAGGGGGGCACAGCAGTGGGGGACATGGAGCACAGGAGGGGAGACACAAAAGTGGGGCAACTGGGGTGCAGGACGGGGGACCCAGCAGTGGGGGGACATGGAGTGCAGGAGGGGAGACTCAAAAGGGGGGGTACATGGGGTGCAGGAGAGGAGACTCAGAAGTGGGGGCCTGGGGTGCAGGAGGGGGGACCCAGCAGTGGGGGGATATGGAGTGCAGGAGGGGGGCCCAGCAGTGGGGGACATGGAGTGCAGGAGGGAAGACCCAGCCGTGGGGAGACATGGGGTGCAGGAGGGGAGACACAAAAGTGGGGCACGTGAGGTGCAGGAGGGGGGACCCAGCAGTGGGGGGACATGGGGTGCAGGAGGGGGGACCTAGCAGTGGGGGCACATGGGGGTGGAGGGGAGACTCAGAAGTGGGAGGCCTGGGGTGCAGGAGGGGAGACACGGATGTGGGGGGCCCAGGGTGCAGGAGGGGGGACCTAGCACTGGGGGAACATGGGGTGCAAGGGGGTACCCAGAAAGGGGACACATGGAGTGCAGGAGGGGGGACCCAGCCGTGGGGGGACATTAAGTGCAGGAGGAGACTCGGAAGTGGTGGGCCTGGGGTGCAGGAGGGGGGACCCAGCAGTGGGGAGATATGGGGTGGAGGGGAGACACAAAAGTGGGACGCATGGGGTGCAGGAGGGGGGACCCAGCAGTGGGGAGACATGGAGTGCAGGAGACGGGACCCAGCAGTGGGGGGACATGGGAGCAGGCGGGGAGCCTCAGAATTGGGGAGACATGGGGTGCAGGAGGAGAGACACAGAAGTGGAGGGCCTGGGGTGCAGGAGGGGGGCCCAGCAGTGGGGGACATGGAGTGCAGGAGGGGAGACTCAGAAGTGGGGGCCTGGGGTGCAAGAGGGGTGATCCAGCAGTGGGGGGACAGGGAGTGCAGGAGGGGAGACTCAGAAGTGGGGGTCATCGAGTGCAGAAGGGGAGACCCAGCAGTGGGGGTACATGGAGGACAGGAGGGGGTGCCCAGCAGTGGGGGGACATGGGGTGCAGGAGGGGGAACCCAGCAGTGGGGGGACATGGAATGCAGGCGGGGAGACTCAGAAGTGGGGGGCCCAGAGTGCAGGAGGGGGGACCCAGCAGTGGGGAGACATGGGGTGCAGGAGGGGTGACACAAAAGTGGGGCACCTGGGGTGCAGGAGGAGGGACCCAGCAGTGGGGGGACATGAAGTGCAGGAGGGGAGACTCGGAAGTGGGGAGCCCAGGGTGCAGGAGGGGGGACATAGCAGTGGGGGGACATGGGGTGGAGGAGAGGTGATCCAGCAGTGGGGGAACATGGAGTGCAGGAGGGGAGAGTCAGAAGTGGGGGCCCTGGGGTGCAGGAGGGGGTACAGAGCAGTGGGGGGACATGGGGTGCAGGAGGGACCCAGCAGTGGGGGTACATGGAGTGGAGGAGGGGAGACTGAGAAGAGGGGGGGCCTCGAGTGCAGAAGGGGAGACTCAGAAGTGGGGGGACATGGAGTGCAGGAGGGGGTACCTAGCAGTAGGGGCACATGGGGTGCAGGAGGGGAGAGTCAGAAGTGTGGCGACATGGGTTGCAGGAGGGGAGACTCAGAAGTGGAGGGCCGGGGGTGCAGGGGGGGGACAGAGCAGTGGGGAGACATGCGGTGCAAGAGCGGAGACTCAGAAATGCGGGGACATGGATTGCAGGAGGGGAAACACAAAACTGGGGCGCCTGGGGTGCAGCAAGGGGAACCCAGCAGTGGGGGGACCTGGGGCGCAGGAGGGGGGCCCAGCATGGGGGACATGGAGTGCAGGAGGGGAGACACAAAAGTGGGGGGACATGAAGTGCAGGAGGAGAGACTCGGAAGTGGGGGGCCTGGGGTGCAGGAGGGGGGACGCAGCAGTCGGGGGACATGGAATGAAGGAGGGGAGACACAGAATTGGGGGGCAAAGAGTGCTGGAGGGGGGGACCTAGCAGTGGGGGGCCCGGGGTGTAGGAGGGGGGACCTAGCAGTGGGGGGACATGGGGTGCAAGAGGGGGGACCCAGCAGTGGGGGGACATGGGGTACAGGACGGGAAACTCAGAAGTGGGGTGTCTGGGGTGCAGGAGGGGGGACCCAGCAGTGGGGGGACATGAAGTACAGGAGGGGAGACGCGGAAGTGGGGGACCAGGGTGCAGGAGGGGGGACATAGCAGTAGGGAGACATGCGGTGCAGGAGCGGAGACTCAGAAGTGGAGGACCTGGGGTGCAGGAGGGGGGCCCAGCAGTGGGGGGACATGAAGTGCAGGAGAGGTGATCCAGCAGTGGGGGGACATGGAGTGCAGAAGAGGAGACTCAGAAGTGGGGGGCCTTGGGTGCAGGAGGGGGTACAGAGCAGTGGGGGGACATGGGGTGCAGGAGGAGGGACCCAGCAGTGGGGGTACATGGAGTGGAGGAGGGGAGACTGAGAAGAGGGGGGCCTCGAGTGCCGAAGGGGAGACTCAGAAGTGGGGGGACATGGAGTGCAGGAGGGGAGACTCAGAATTAGGGAGACATGGGGTGCAGGAGGAGAGACTCAGAAGTGGAGGGCCTGGGCTGCAGGAGAGGGGACCCAGCAGTGGGGAGACATGGGGTGCAGGGGGGAGACTCAGAATTGGGGGCCTCGGGGTGCAGGCTCAGGTGAGGGTTCTGGACCCGGCACACCACGGGGCCAGGCAGGCGGGCAGCAGAGCGGGGCCGGGGCGGCGCTGGGTTAGGGCTGGAGAAAACAGCCTGTCCCTTCTTGGCATCTGGGAGGAGGTGAGGGCAGCCACTGGGGGTGGGCGCTGGGGGAGAGCTTAGGGGCTGGGCCAGTCTGCTGGGACACACAGAGGAGACACAGTGCCAGCTGCCACAGCCCTGAAGGCAGAGCTTGGGGAGCCCCCTCCCCTCGGGGCCCTGTGAATCTCACACAGAGCAGCGCTGGGTGCCCTGATCCCCGAGTTGGTTGGGATCCCAGTGAAACTGTTGGCTCAGATGTCAGAGAAGCGGGCCTTCTCAAGCACAGGTCTGGGTCCTGATCCCCCGCCTCAGTGTTAGTCAAAGTGGCTCATTACTGACCCGGGTCCCTGAAGCCACAGCTCCAAACACGGCCAGATGCTCAGCAGAACGTGTGCGCGATGGGCCTCCGCCCCGTCCGTCTTTGTTCCTCCCGCCTAAAACCACCTCGGGGTGCCTTCTGCAGGAAAATTCACAGGCAGGATGGACCCAGGCCTCCCAGAGGGCTGTGCGCCCTGCCCACCCCCTACTCCTCTCCCCATCCATTCCCTAGAGTCCCAAACAGGCCGGGTTTCGGGGGGCTGCAGCCCAAGCACGTGTGGATGGAGGACCCGCGGGGGGTTAGTCCAGGGAGTGGCCGGGAGGAAGGTGAGGGGCTCCAGGGGGTTGCTCACCTGCCTCTCGCTCCCTCCACCCGGCCTGGCTCCCAGTCCCCACACGGACCCTCCTCCGCCCCAGTGCAGCTCAGGACCACTGCAGGGCCGCCCGGATCCAGACGTGAGCCCCACAGTTAGACGGACTCCTGGGCTGTCTGAACCCCCGCCCCCAGGACACTCTGGGTCGGGGGCGCATGGCGTACGGGGCGGACAGGGGCGCCGGCACCTTGAAATCTGATGGCGGTTCTACACCTGCAGGTGCTCTCCACCCTCTGGACACCATCACTCCCCTGCTTTTCCTCTGATCTCCAAGAAAACGGGAGGGACACTGGGGGCCCGGGGAAAACCCTGTCCACGACGCAAGCCCGAGGTCCTGGGAGCGACGCTGAGCCACCCACACCGACGTAATTCAGGGCCGCCAGCAGAGCTGCAGCCACGGCCACCTCCCGGGGCCCGGGCAGCACCGAGGTCGCTTCAGCTGTGGTTCTGAAGGGGACGAGCGTGCTGGTTCTGAGGAGTAGATGCAATGCACAGCCTCACCCTGTGGAGTCCCTAAAAACCTGCCCTGAGGCGTTAACTCTGCCCCAGAGATGCCGGGACCTTACGAGGCATTAAATCCCCCGGCATCTGTTTCGGGTGACATGTCTGTAAGCTCAGCACAGAGGCTGACAAGGAGTAGGTGACAAGAGGACAGCGGTTAAGTGTCCAGAGGATGTGACAGCTGACCACATGAGGCCACCTCGGGGTCCTCACCCTAGGCCCTGGGGACATTATGGCCACCTCAGGCCCCTCCCCCAGCACGGTCCTGCCTGCTGCCCCACTTCTTGTAAGTGTCCGGCCCAGCCGAGGTCCAGCCCGAACCCAGGCCTCCTAAGAGCCTCAACCTCACTGTGGCTTAACACACACAACCCTGGGAGAAACCCAGAGACTTCAACACGCCAGCCCGGCCTTCTGTCCCCCCAGCTCCAGGATCCCACTGAGCAGGCCTGGGGAGGCTCATCCTGACCACCGCCTGACCATCCTTCATGAGCCAGAACAAGACACCCTACTTAGGCCCTCAGAGCATCACTTCCACCCACCTTGTAAGGACGGCCCTGGCCCAGTCACAGACAGGCATTGCCCACTTTACAACTGTGAGCCCGGCTCCGAGAAACTCGTATGAATAAAAACCTAAATGTAAAGGGTCACGTAATAATCTCAAAATCCCTTGAAGGGAAGCAGGATGGATCATTTGGAATTTTCCCTGGACTTATTCTGGTTTTCAAATTTTCAACAACACACGTAAGAAATCTTTATCACCTGGAAAAATCATGCTTTGTAGCAGAGGAGCCTGGAATTATAAAGTGGGAGAATCCCCTCCTGCCTGAGGGCGCATGAAACATCACAGGGCGGGAGCACCGACCTTGGTCAGGACCCACCGACGACCGCTACCCGGGTCCCCACCACCCCAAGGGGGTCTAGTTAGGTGACAACTAGGAAGTGAACTTCCGCTGCTTCTACTGCAAGCGTGGAGTGAGCAGATTCAGATCCAGCTATGCAGGAGGAGCAGTAAGACAGTGACGACATTCATTTTGCCACAGACATGACCTTTCAACTCAGAGCTTGAGCATCGATCAGGAGCTGAATTAGTCCCACAGCAGCGAAAGCACAGACGGTGTCACCGGGGAGGCACAAGCAGCGGCAGGCAAGAGGGCAGGGACGCGGGTGAGGAGGTCCAGCGTGGGGACACAGGCGACACCGGAGGGCTTTTTAGTAAAGAAACTGCGGAAAGTTTAAGAGGCTCAGGAAAGCAAGAAACAAGCATTGCTTACCACGTAAATTCTATTTTAAAAGCTTTTCTTTTATCTACCAGCACTATAGAGACAGATTTGATGCCATGGGTTTAAGGAAAAAAGCTTAGAAAAACAGTCACAAGATCTACGTCTTGCAAGGAAAATAAAATGTTAGAATTCACTGAAAAATTTTAGATGCCGAATTTTTTTAAAAAGGGAGTGATGCATTCTGTGTTAGATACTGATCTTCAAACTCCAGTGTGATTTCCCAAGCGTGATTTACAAATACAATGATTAAGAGGTATTTCTGTGTTTTGTTATGGCCTTTTGGCTAAAAAAAAAACAAACCAAAAACACATTCAAATAACATCAATATTATTTTCGATGTGCTTTACTGTCCCCGTCCACAAAGGGGAAGATGAGGTGAGGCTATCGGCTGAAACCAAAAGTAATACGATGGTTTAAAAGAGGATTCAGGTCAATGAATAAAATTATAAAATCTTTAGTCCAGCTTTTACCCTCAAATATCAAAGCACGGGCCAGTGGACCCAGGATTTATCACAATAATGTGTTTTAGGCTTTTGGTAAATTTAGCTCAGCCAAAAAAAAAATAAAAGGCATTTAAATGAGTATCCACGTCACTGTGACCCAAAACTACCCGCGCTACAGATGACGTCACCCTGGCCGCGGCACAGGAAAACAGTGGCAAAAGATCTTTGGAAGCCGAAGTCGGTGATTGTCAGACTTTCTTTTTTTTTTTTTGGCTGCGTCAGCATGTGGGGTCTTAGTTCCCCACCAGGGATCGAATCCGCGTTCCCTGCATTGGAAGCGCAGAGTCTTAACCACTGGACCTTTTTTTTTTCTTTTTTTTTTTTTTAACTTTTCAGCAAACCACCCTAGCGCCCTGGTTCTGTCTCAAGTGCACAGGTAGATAAAAGCGGGCCAGGCGCCCTGGGTTAGGATCCGCGGCACCTGCTCTGCTGCCAACACTCACGTCGGTGATGGTGTTGAGGGCGGTGTCTGCCCCGATGCTGAAATCGGAGCCGGGCACGTTGTTGGAGACGGTGGCGGGAACCATGACCATGGGGACGCAGAACTCCTGGTGCTTCTCCCGGGCGGCCGACAGCTCCAGCAGCCCCAGGTAGGCCTGCAGATGAGTGTGTGCGGTTGTGGGGATGGCACGGGGGTGGGGAGGGAAACACATCGCCATCACGGGCAGCGCTGCGCCCAAGGTGAGGCTGCAGGCATCGTCCCGTCGGGGTGAGACTAAGCCGCTCACGGGCGAGAGTCTGACTGTTTGAGGTTCTCACATTTTCTTTAAAGGAAACAGGTCATCATGGGACTGATCTCGGCTGAATATCAAAAATGAAGGTGGACAGTCCAACATGTAGTTAAAAGATAATGATCTGGCCCCACCACTGCCCTCCTCTCCGAATAGCCAATGGGCTTCCAGTTCAAGAGAGAGGGTCTTCTCTACAGACTCGACAGAAGTGAGAACTCCCTGAGCGGACGGACCCCAGACACGGAGTCGAGCTTTCGCTTCCCGATCGAGTCCCTTTACACAGCTGGGCCAGTGTCTGTCCCCGAGTGCTGCCACCTCTCATTCTCTGCATCACCATTACTCAGTGGCCGCTGGGCCCGAGGCTGCATGACCCCCGGTCACACCGAGGGACAGACGGCACGATGCTTACGGGAGCCGGCACGGGGTCCCCACCCAAACTGACAGCGCTAGCCAGCCAGCAGGGGAGCAGAACGTACCTCGAATCCACCGATCATCAAGAGCGCGTTGATGCCATGGATGTGCATCTGAGCGGCGATGTCCTCCAGGTACTTCCCAGGGAGGGTGCTGGGGACGGTTCAAGGGAGGGGCGGTCAGGCAGGACCCCTTGGTGCCCCACCCTCCGAGGCTGAGCTGCACGGCACCGAGGGACAGGGGCATGTCCGCTCCCTCGTCCACGCTGCTGGCGGACAGAGGGGCTGGGGAACCACACGCGGCAGAGTGGCCAGCAGTCAGGTCTCAAAAGAGGGTCTTTTCAAAAGAAAAGGGGAAGAAACTTTGCAGCTGTCCAACACCTGGATCTCAAAGAACCCTGCTGCCTGGTTAGGAAAAAAAATGAACCACAAAAGCTTTCAAGTGTTCACAACGATAATTGGATGGAAACCTCCAGTTTTTGAGTCACGTACAGAGTACATGTACCTTACCCCATCTAAGCTCATTTAAAGTCACCTCCACGCACACTTGCTCATGTTGTCCCGTTTTACCACCTGGTTCAAACGCGGCCGGCAAGTGGAAGAGACAAACGATAGTCAGCCGGGCCCCATCCGGAGACCAGCACCCACCCCGATCTTTCCCTTGTGCTGTCTGGGGAATCAGGGGGTTTATACTTGGGGTGGACGTAGAGAAGTCATAGGGCCTGGGTGGCCAGGGCACATGAGTGGTCATGATGTCGACTACAGGGTCCCTGCCAGCGTCTAAGCGTCGTGAGAACACGCTGCCAGCTGGCCCCTCCAGCCACCCCAGAGCGGCCCCGGGGTGGGGCTCGTGAAGCAGACCATGCTGAGGCATTACAGTCGGTGGGAAGAGGCGTAGGAGGCAGCCGATAGGGCCCTGGCTCCTAACTGGAGCTCCGCTGTCAGAACACCATCCCCCGAGGGCGCTGGGGGGTGACGGGACCAAAAGAGCTGTGGAGAACTAGGCCAGCTCCACAGATTGCTGGGCGACGCGGGCACCCAGCTTCACAGCAGGACAGAGGCTGGGACGATTCCCCTGGGCATCAAACAGGCTAACTCTCATACGGAGTGCAACACTCGTTAGGCTTAAGTACCAAGTACTTTCTTTCCACGTTAAAACGTGCCACATAGTGACGGCTGCACCCTGAGGTCAGAGAAGAAACAGCTTCGTATTAAATCAGCGCCTCGGGAACACACCCCATCCCCGGCTGTGCCCGAGAACAGAAGCGGCTGCACTTCAGAAACGTGTGGTTTTGTGTGGAGCCCCCCAGGTCCTCCCTCCGGCTGTGGGGACCTGGCGGCTCAGGCCTGCAGTCCCCACGACACTGAGCCGCCATCAATCCTGTCTACACAGCAAGGTCACCGCAGCTCAGACATCCCTGTCTGCATCACCTCAAGCGAGATGAGGGGTTTCTGCCACCACTGGGTTCTTCAAATCAATGGAAACAAGGAATTATCAGAGGAAGCCATTCCCAGGTCCCCTGCTTTGTCTCTTTTTAAGGCCACATCTCATCAACTCCCCAAAACACAACCCGGGTCCCTCCCGGACCGGAGCCAGGACGTGAACCAATTCCCCCTGGGTTCCTTTACGGGAACTTAAAGCAGCAACATCTGCACCAGCTGCTCTCCGCAAGAACATTCAGGTCAGAATCAACACAGGAGAATTACCGTTTTGTCCCAAGAATGGAGCCGCCTTGGCCGGTCCAGCCGCCAACATCTGCCCAGCCAATTTCCTTTATCTAATGTGCAAACAGAAAGAAACAGCTGTAGTGAAAAAGAAAAAGGAATTAGAGAGCTTTAAAAACAGCTCAGATGTCCGCACCTCTGACAGGCTTCGTGTCTGTAAGGATTTGAGAAATGTTAGGAAACGGCTTTCATTTCAAGGCTGAATGAGCTGCGGCCTGAACCGGATTCTAAGGCTCAACAATTAGGAACACGGACAGGCAAAGCCCCCCGCATGTAGGAAGGACCCTGCATCTTGTTCCCCGCCATGCCTATCAGAGGCACGCTTTAGTTAGCCAAATCCCACCATTGCGAAGTAAAAGAAAAATTAATATTACAGTTTTCATAATTAAACTGAGATTAAAAAAGCACTTCTTAAAAATTGAGAACCACCTACGAGCACCGATAAATGCCCACTAGGTGTTTGCACAACACCCCACAGCCATAACAGCAAAACGCTTTCCCTTCCCCCTCACTCACACACTCAGGGCGGCCACAGTTTGGAATATCACCAGCCTCCAGACACGCACCTTCGCCCAGGTCTCCTGAAGGCCCCGCACGGGGTGTCACCTGCTCATGGGCACCTCCCACTCCATCCAAGTCCCAGCGCCTCTCAGATCTCCCATGTCCCTCAGTTGCAACTCATTCCTGCCTCCTTTCTTCACACCTGTGCATACTTAGTACTACAGCAAATCCTATGGGCCAGGCCTTCAAAATGCACCCAGACCATGGAAGACTTCTCACGGACTCCACCGTCGCCAGATTGGACCAAGCCCCCCTCATCCTGCCTGGGCTATTGCAGAAGTCCCCCAACTACTCTCCTGCTCCCCTACTCCTGCCTCTTATGGAAATCTGTCAGAATGCACCACACCCCTGCTCCAAACCCTCTTGTCTTTTCAAAACAAAGGCCAGACCCCTTAGGATCACCTACAAACCATCCGGCCCTTGCCTCCTTTTCCCTCATCCGCTTCCCTCCTTTCCCCTCGCCCCTCTGCTGCAGTCACGTGAGCCCCTCCCACCCCACCCCCCAACAGCTCAGGGCCTTTGCACCGTCCGCCCTGCCTGGGACCAAGGTCCGGTGTCCCCGAGGGCACTCGCTCAGCCCTTCACATGTTGGTCAGGGGTCACCTCCCAGCAGCACTGGCTGGGGGGCGTCAGTGAAGACACCCATGGCACTCCAACCTCCTCCCCTGCGTCTTTTTAGCCCCCGTCACGTTCTGATATGCTGGAGAGTTCACTCCATCGATTTTTACCTCTGTCATCTCCCTCCCTGAGATGCAGGGAGTCTTGTCTGCGTTCTTCACTAATTTGGTTCCACAGCCTAAGAACTCAGTAAGTAGCTGCTGAGTCACTGGGTGAATAAACACAGTCGCCCCCTTATCTGCAGGGAGTGTGTTCCAAGACCCCCAGCGATGCTGGAACCCTACATATCCATCTTTCCCTATACGTACATGCCTAGGATCAAATTTAATTTATAAATAGGCGCAGTAAGAGAATATCCAAATTGCCAGCATCACCCGTCTTGCACTTTGGGGACATTATTAAGTAAAGTAAGGATCACCTGAACTTAAGCACTGCCATACCATGAGGGTCGATCTGATCACCAAGTGACTAACGGGCAGATACCCTGGACGAGAGGATGATTCATGTCCCGGGAGGACAGAGCTGACAGTTGGAGATTTCATCACGCTACTCATAACGACATGTAATTTAAAACTTACAGGTTGTCTATTCTGGAATTTTCCATGTAATATTCCTGGACCACAGGTAACAAACCGCAGAACTGAAACCCCGGATGAGAGGGGACCAGGAAACACCCGGCTGAGAGCATAGTGTCTGTAGCCTCACCACGTGTTTAGCACCCTGCATCCTACGACCTTGGTCTTGTGAATTAAGTCTCAGTGCCCCAGCTTTCTCATTAGGAAAATGGGGATAGTATCTTAGATTATTGAGAGATTCAAATGGGTTAACATAATAAGTAAATCGCGGAGGAGCGGTAAGTGTATTCAGTTAGCGCTCAAGCAGTTCATCTTTTCCCTAAGTTTTTATCGGAGTGGGTGCCCAGCGCGCCGGCCTTGCGCATCACCCACGTCATCCCGTGCACACCTCACTGCAGCCTCGTGTGCACGTGCTCCCCTTCCCACCTAACGCCCGGGTCCTCGGACCCCAGAGAGGCCCTACCTACCACCTTTGAGAAATCCGTAATCTGCCTTCTCAGCAAGGACCTCCCTCGCCAGGCGCCCCCGGGACTCACCTGGCCTTTGGCGAAGCCCTCAAAGCCGTCGTACACAGCAAACACCTTGTGTCCGTCGGCGATGCCCACGCGCACGGCCGCGCGCACGGCCGCGTTCATGCCGGCGGCGGGCGCACCCACGTTCACGACGCCCACGTTGCAGTTGCTCTGTAAGTCGGGAGGGGGGGGCGTGTGGGTGTGTGCGGGCCGCGGCGGATAAGGCTCACCCCGCTGCACCCTGGAGCCGGAGCGTAAGGGCTGAGCGTGGGGCCCGGGCGCCGGAACTGAAAAGCCGAGTCGCCCAGGTGGGAGGGGGCAGCAGGAAAGGGTCGGCGGGGCGCGGGGTGGTCTCCTGGGAGCCAAGACCCGAACTGGCCAGGGCAGAAGGGCACCCAGGATAGAGCCGGACCCAGGCAATGCTGGAGGCAGGGACGTGGCGCACCACAACGTCTTCTACCTTAGGGATCTGGGAGTCCGGCAGCTTGATGGCGAGCCGCTTGTAGGTGTTCAGGTTGTTCTCGAAGCTCCTAGAAGAAAAGGACGGTGTCAGACCAAAGGTTAGAATGTGGACGGAGCAGTATGGGCTCATCTGGGGAGAAGGGGCCCAAGAGGACGCTTGTGCCGGACGCAGATGGCCCGCAGGTGCCAGCTTTGTGTCCGGGCTCTCAGGAAAGGCAGCCTCGGGTGTTCCCAGTGACTGGAATGGATGTCCTCTAAGGGGCTGAGGGGCAGGGGCGTTTAGGATGCAGCAAGTTTCTTTCCCCAAATGCTAGCAGCCACATGCCACTCTCTATCCTAATTTCATCAGCTTCTAAACGACCCCCTGACCCTGCCAAAAATAAACAAATTTCTCTGTAATTAGTCACCCAGACCATTGACCTTTAGGAACAGTGCCTGGACTGCATACTGTCTTAATTTCTGACTTCTTATGTTGATACAGAACAAGCACCGCCTGGAGGCACATTCTAACACCAGGGCTGACGAACAAAGGCTCCCAGTAAAACAGTTTTTTTCAGAAGAGTCACCTTCCTCGGAGTCGCACAGCGTCCTTAAATCTCCTCTCATCCATTGCCTTTTGTACTTCCTGGGTCTTTAAGGAAATAACGAAAGGAAGAAAGAACATGTCAAGACGGTGCATCCTCAGATCCAGGCTAGGGACCTGGAACCAGTTTGGTCCTTCCATCCGGGTCCCTTCACGTCCAACCTTGTAGCCGGCAGCCTGGGGTCAGCGAGCCTGCACTGCCTGGCTACGGGGGGAAGCCTAGGCTGCCCACCCAGGCTGCTTCGTAGAAAAGGATGAGGTGGGACCACCGGCCTTGCCAGAGTAAGCGGGTCCTGAAATCTTAGGGATTCCGGCCCATGAGAGCGAGGCCAGAAGGAAGCGGATCTCCCAGGCCAGGCTCTGAAAAATCCCCATTTGACGCTGGTGAGGAAAGAACAAACAGAACCACCCCTGTCCCTGGGGAGCGGAGGACGTAGGTGACGCTGTGGCAGGGGCGGGGGGCAGACTGTCCTGGGGGGCGGAGCGCTTCAGGACCAGCACCGGCCCCCCTTCAACCTCAGGGTCCCGGGCAAGTCATCCGTCGCTCTGAGCTTCTGCTTCCTCCTCTGTGTGCTGAGGAAAATGCCCCTACTTCCACTGTCACTGTGGCGGCCAACGCTGCAGGCCCTGAGGAAGATACCTGGCAAGCAGTGGTCAGCGAGGGGCTGGCTGTGGCCTTGTGAACAGTCTGGCTGAGGCACCACGACGTACGGTCATTCAAGGACAAGCTAGTGGTACCTACTGGCTGTCTGTCTCAAAACGGACAGAGAGACACTGGACAGAAGAAATGTGCTCACAATAAACTGCTGCTCATCTTTCCACGTTCTGTTCTTTTGAGCCACAGCCTCACAGTCCACACGCATGCACACACACGCACACACCCTCATACAGACATGCACACACACGCACATACCCTCATACAGACATGCACATGCATGCACACACACGCACACACCCTCATACACACATGCACATGCATGCACACACTCATACAGACACAAATGCACACACACGCACACACCCTCATACAGACACACATGCACACACACGCACACACCCTCATACAGACACACATGCACACACATGCACACACCCCCATACACACATGCACACACACTCATACAGACACACATGCACACGCACACACCCTCAGACACACATGCACACATGCACACACATGCACACACTCAGACACACACGCACACACACGCACCCTCATAGACACACATGCACATGCATGCACACGCATGCACACACTCATACAGACACACATGCACACACCCTCAGACACACATGCACACACACGCACCCTCATACACACATGCACGCACACGCATGCACACACACTCATACAGACACACATGTACACACACGTGCACATCCTCATACACACATGCACACACATGCACACACACTCATACAGACACACATGCACACACATGCACACACCCTCATACAGACACACATGCACACACATGCACACACATACAGACACACATGCACACACCCTCATAAAGACACACATGCACACACATGCACACACATACAGACACACATGCACACACACGCACACAATGCACACACCCTCATACAGACACACATGCACACACATGCACACACCCTCATACAGACACATGCACACACACACACACACCCTCATACAGACACACATGCACACACACACACAGACTTCCTTTACTGCCACTGGCTTTTGGAAGGTATGTTTCTAAGGGGTTACTTTCAACAAGTCCTGTGACTTACTTACTTAATTACCTCTCTGTACATGTTATAAAATTCATACACCTCAGAGCCACTGGGAAGACCAAATAAAATGAGAGTCGTGAATAGACTTTGAAAAATAAAAAATAGTAACAATTCCTAACGCAACTCCACGGCCACCGCAGCTACTGGACGGTCAACTGGAAAACCATCCCCCGCTTCCCCGTGGCAACCTGCTTGCGCTCCACACCTGGAGGAGGCGGCACATGTTGGGGTCCCCCGAGTCGGCCATCCCCGTGTCACATGACAGGTGTGAGGGCCTCGGGGACGGGAGGGCAGGAGCAGCTGACCCTGGAGAAGCTGGATGGTGCCCTCCCCACCCCGAGAATCCCCCCGATCCCTGCAGAGCCGTCTCCGGCCTCTCTGACCGGCTCACAGGAAGCGCCCGGGCACCCCGAGGACACCCCCTCCCGAAAGACTAGACTCGCTGAGGGGGCCCACGTGCTCGGTGTCACGGGCCCGGGGAGGGGGCCCTGGGACCTGGGGAAGGTCATCCACCCGTGCTGGGGAAGGTCACCCCCCGTGCTGGGGGAGGTCCCCCTCCCGTGCTGGGTGGGGCCCGGCCCCGCGCTCACCATCTGCACGCATTCCATCAGCGGCAGCCGCACCGCCTGGTTCCCGCTCAGCGATACCACGCAGGCCGGGGTCTCGGGGGTGGCCTGGAGGAGGGCGACCACGGCCTCCACCCCCATGCGGCTGGCCTGGTAATGACATCACGATGGTCAGAGCTGGCCCTGTGCCCGCCCGGAGACCAGCCCGGCGCCCACAGACAGAGGCCCCCCTCGTTCAGACAGGACCAGCCGCGTTCTCAGCTCCTCCGTCCTCAAGGCCCCCTCGCTCTTCCTGCACCGAGTCCCTGTTAGTCAGTCAGAGCCCTTCCTGCTTACTTCTAACCCGCCTCCAACAAAGAGATCAACTCTGCTAAGAACCAGCGCGCTGGGGGGCGGGGGGTCACAGGCATGTGGAGCAGGAAACCGAGAACTGGACTCTGGGTCTCTGTGGTCCCTGGGTCTATTTCTAGAAACCTGCCTGTGGACACCCCCTTTCCACCTTTTGGGTTTGTCCCCCACATTTGGCAGGGTCCCTCAGTGTCTGGGTCACCAGGGGCCTAGGACCCCCCCTCGGCTAGCAGGTCTCCCTATGAGACTACGGGCCGTAGCACCCTAGGGACAAGCCACCCGGCTCTGTGGGCAGAGATGCCCTTTACCGATGGCTCTACTCAAGATCACCCAGTCTTCGTAGCAGACTGGTCCCTTTGCGATCCCAGAAGTGTTCCTTTCCTTGTGACGATGCCTGACCATTTCCAGCCTCACTTACCAAAATCCTGTCAAAGGCTGAAGGCGTCCCACCTCTCTGCACGTGTCCAAGGATAGTCACCCGAGTGTCATAAGCCAGCTGTGTGACCACGAGCTGAGGGGAAACACAGGACATGGCCGAGCACATCAGCTTGTTCTAGGGACGGGGGCTGGGAGCAGGGGAAGGTCTCTCTCCCCTTTCTACACATCTATGTTGAAGAACGTTCTAGTTTCTAAATTTCACTTCCTGAAAGAATGTTTAACGGCTTGCTGAAATTAATATTTTTTTAAAGAATACTTTTAACATCAAATAAAACCTTTGTGCTCCTACCTCGCAAGTGAACATAAGTAACACGATTTTTAAAAAACACTGTTTCTATAGCTTGTATTTCAAGCATATACTTTGTAAAAATATAAACATTTCCCTGCAACCACCTTGAATTTGTAAGGTTGTGTTTGAAAAGCATGATACAGTAAAATCAAAGCGTCCCCTCAGTCCAGGGCCCAGGTGAACCCAGCCAGGTGGCCGGGACAGGCTACCTATCTTGACTGGCCCTCATTTACTTTATAAAAATGATGGGGCTGGGTCATAGGAATTCCATGGTCCCTTTTGGCTCTAATATTCCACAATCCAATCTCAACTTCAGTTAAGTGGGAAGGAATATCTTTGCCCTGACTGTATCGATTACTTCTATAAATACTGGCAGATGACTTTCACAGATATTTTGATAATCAGGTGAAAAGCTGGTCAGGGAATACGTAAAAGGCATCAGAGAAACCAACTTGCAAAGCCAAGGTGATGATGTGCTTTGCCCAGACGGGTGGCTTCCACCAGAGCCTGAGTCTGTCTCCCCAGCACTGTGTCCAGAACCTGCCCAGTTACCTGGGCAACCGGGAAGCACAGCAGATCCCTCCTGGGCCAGACAAGCCAGCACCCGCCGACCAAGCCCAACAGGACTCGGGCAACAGGACTGCGGGGTCGGCCTCCATGCAGGGCGGAGGAGCCGTGACTAAGGCCAGCCGAGTGGCTTTCTCTGTGAGTAAGGCCATGCTCAGCTGATGCTCCAGTGGGAGAGGGAACTCTGCTGACCTCCTAGCTCCTGGGCAGCCGGCACCCAGAGCTGGAACCTTCTAACCCCACCCGATCGCATTTCCTCCGTCTCTGTCAGGGGAGCCCGGGGCCTTTGGGAATATTCCCAACAGTATTCCAGAGGCAGGGGCTTTCCAGAAGCCAGGAGCTGTATGATTCTGATGCCAATAAAGTTATGAGTCATTATGAACATATTTTTAACGAGCAAGAAGAACAAAAAGTATTTAAATAATAGCGCATGGTTCCAGACTCCCGCCCTGCCCGGGGTGTCTAAATCTCCCGTTTCTAGACAGGCTCAGGGGGTGAGAAGCCTGAGACACTCACCTCCTTGATTTGCTCCGAGGTGATGGGTTTGTTTTGGGTGTCGATGGCTCCTTCGGCCACAATGATGATGTTCAGTCTTTTTTTCCGGGCACGGTTCTAAGGAAACAGAAGATGAAATCCTCAAATGCCTAAACCTTTCTTAATGACACAACAAGGGCCTCTGCCCCACCTGAACCGGCCTCTCTCCAGGGAGAAACGGTCACCTGATTTCACACGTGGTGTTTCCTAAGGACACGGGCAGGTCAAGGTGCCCTAGGTGAGCAGGTGGGACAGGCCTGCAGACGCAGAAGCTGCTGTGACCATCACCACAGGCGGAGGCCGGCCCCCGGCGCCTTTGACCCGGACCCCCGGACGGGGATGAGCTCCGAGGCTGGGCTCTCCGGGGAGGGGGGTCTCTACTGCAAACCAGGCCCGAGAACTCCCCCAGAAGGCAGAGCTTCCTGCCACCTCACCTCAAGGGGGTTTGCACGTAAGACCATACAGTTATAGAAATAATGGAGAATAAAAATCAGTGCTTAAAAACCGATTCTCGCCTTTGTGATGGGCAGCGCCAGCCCCGGGCCCGGGCAGGAGGGGCACAGAGGGGAATGCGGGGCCCAGGCGGGGTCGGAGCCGCCCTGCAGGAAAAGCCAGGCTGGCAGCGTCCAACACTGGGGGCCACGGTGCCCCCGGGCTCACGGCCAGCATCCTGCGATGCCCCAAATCACTCTCAGTGAGTCTGTTCTCCATTAAGTCCCCAATCAAGGACCCTCCTGTGGGGGGGTGTGAGCTGTGTGGGGCGGTGAGCCCAGAGTGGGCAGCACCTGAGGATGTCAGCCAAGGGGGCTCGGCCCGTCCTGCATCACAAACACACATGCTGTCTTGTTGGTTTCTGATAGATATTAAATGTGCTACACTTTTTTTTTTATTGGCTACACCACGTGGCATGCGGGATCTTAGTTCCCCAACCAGGGATCAAACCAGTGCCCTGCAGTGGAAGGTCAGAGTCTTAACCACTAGACCACCAGGGAAGTCCCAAAATGTGCTACACTTTGAAGAACTTATTAATCAGAGTACTTTCTAAAAGGTATAAAGATACAACAACAAGAATGATTATTTTAGCATCACTTGAAAGAGCAAAAATGGAAGTAATGACTGGTCCACAAATATGGAATTGGCCAAATAATACAATATTCCAAAGTGGCTAAAAAAAATAATGGGGTCGGGGTCATCCCTGGTGGCGCAGTGGTTAAGAATCCACCTGCCAATGCAGGGGACATGGGTTCAAGCCCTGGTCCGGGAAGATCCCACATGCCACGGAGCAACTAGGCCCGTGAGCCACAACTACTGAGACTGCACTCTAGAGCCCGCGAGCCACAACTACTGAAGCCCATGAGCCACAACTACTGAAACCCGCACACCTAGAGCCCGTGCTCCTCAACAAGAGAAGCCACCGCAATGAGAAGCCCGAGCACCGCAACCAAGAGTAGCCCCCTCTCGCTGCAACTAGAGAAAGCCCGTGAGCAGCAAAGAAGACCCAACGCAGCCAAAAATAAATAAATAAATTTATAAAAAAATAAAAAATAAAAAAAGAATGGGGTCACCTATCCACTCAGGTGGGAAGACAGCCAGCTTGTTTGTGTAGTTCATTGACTGCCTCCTGGTCCCACACCCGGATGGAGTCACTCATTCACTGAATCCTCACAAAACCTCTAAGGAGCAGCAGCATGACCCCGAGTTACAGCTGAGGAACTTAGGACATGAAGGGGAGGTCGTCTGTCCAAATATCGTTTGCCCCGTGGGTGGCAGAGCCAGGATCCAGCCCTGGGACTTCTGATGCCCCTGAGTCGTTTCCAACTTTATACCGAAATGCCCATGATTGGGGGATGCTCTGGGGCTTGCTTCCTGGGCCAATTATCCGGTAAGGTGTTTAGAGAAGCTCTCACAGTGCTACACTGATAACCGATAGAAATTAATGACAGGCACTACAATATCGAGTGTTTCCACCCAAGTGAGCTTAAGCCATTAGTCTTAACTCTGCCAGCGCTTAAGGGGGGATCCAAACACTTCCTAGCTGACAGGGCACTTTACAATGTCTGAAACTCAAGGAGGTTTGCAGATAAGACCATACAGTTACAGAAATAATGGAGAAACCTAAAAATCAGCCCCACGGCCTCACTGCTGATCTTCTGACCAGCCAGGCGCTTCCTCACGTCCAGGGTGCTTCCGGCTCTCTAAGGGCGTTGGACCTTGGCCTGTGCAGTGTCATCGTCAACGAGGGCAGGGACTCGGGAGAAGGGACAGATGCAGGGACAGGCACGTCCCTCAAGTAATGCCCCGTGGAATGGCAATTAAGTGGATGTCCTCAGCGCCACGATGAAGGACCTGCCTAACAGGAGGGCCAGTGCTAGACTCCTGCAACCAGCCACGTACCTTCCCACACCAGCTGGCCGGCACAGTACGCCGCCCAGGTCCCCAGGTCAGAACCAAGAGATGATGAACTCATTTGTTACTTCAGTGGTCACAGTCATCCCTGGGACGTGCCCCTGGCCTGCTGCAGCTCCAGCCTCAAAAGGGTGCATGATTCTCCATAGTAAAAGGACAGCTTTACCAACAGTTTCTTACAGAGGTTCTGGGTCAGCAAAGCTTATTTGATTTGTTGCTGGAATTCCTTTCTTGGAACCCATCCCCTTGAAGGCAATGGCCATGTCTTATGAAACGTGGGTCCTGGTTGTATGCAATGCTTACGTGTTTGCTGAATACAACGATAATTAGCCTCTGCCATATGTTTAGTTTTTTGCCTATGGAACAGCGATAAGATGGTTATGAAAATAAGAGAAGGGAAATTCCATACGCATTGGGATTTCTGTCCCGAAAGCTAACCGTTGTTTTCTACGAGGCCTCGCATGCCTTAGTTAGAAGGCTTAACTGGAGGAAATCTGCCCGACACTGATAATCCACGGGGTGAAACACAAGCCCAACCCACAGACAGAAGGAAGGAAAAGCCTGGCTCAGAGGAGACAGCAGCCCAACCCACAGCAAGGCCAGCACAGTGGGGACCCCGCAGCGGAAGGAGCTGTCACCACGTGTGCCACACGGCAAGATGGGGGATTCGGATGGAGTCAACACACAGGTCTCCCGTCCCTGTTACGTGGGATCAGGGAGGCACCGTGTTCCCCAGACCCTGGGCTCTCACATCACCTCCTCTGTTTACAGCTGTAGCTGCTGCTTTGCGCGAGAAACACAAAAGCTTCAGCTGTTTTCCCTCGAATCACTCTTTGCAACAGTGGGAGGTGGATGGACGCATGAGGGGTCGAAGCCCCCAGCAACCAGCCTGAAGCCACTTTGAGCAGAAAGCTGTCACCTGTCTAAAACTCCGTCCAAACCGAACATGCTAACGGCCACCGCAAATCACGGCCGGGGCAGCGCAACCAGAATCGCTGGCAGTTAGAAGAGGCAAAATGTGGGTTTACCTCTGAGAGTTTGATGCACATGTTTTCCTGCCAACCTTCTTCTGGTGGAGATTCCGGAAGGAACACCCAGTCGGCCCCACAGGCCAACGCACTCACCAGGGCCAGGTACCTGCACGGAGACAGCAATGACCTCGTGGGGCTGCGCCGGGCACCCCGAGCTCAGGGCCGGCCCCGGCAGACAGGACTCCGCTGGCTCCTCGGGAACCCTTCCTGGCACCTTCGTGCTAGGGTGCGGGGCCCGCAGGGACTGTGCTAGGGGTCTTCTCCATCCCAGTCGCATCCGCACGTACGTACCCGCAGTGCCTCCCCATAACTTCCAGGACGAAGGTCCTCTGGTGGCTGGAAAAGAGATAAAGGAAACATCCACTTAGCACCACCGGGAAGAGCAGGAAAAGCAGACAGAAAAGCCTGCTTTGTATTTACAGCAGGTACCTGAGCTGCCCTGCAAGTGACCCACTTTCTACACAAGCAAATGCTGTTGTGTGTTTCAAGCTCTTTCGAGCAAAGGGGCTGTGGCAGCGAGCAGCACCTCCCGGTTGTGTTTTATAGCAGGTGTGCTTGTGCCAGACACGCTCACGCTACCAGGACACGTGTGTGTGTGCTCTTCCCAAGACAACGGCTCTGCTGGGCAGCGTCAGCTGCTTCTCGGGCCACAACCGTGGGTTGGAGACCGCCCGCAGCAAGGCAGGACACGACAGTCACAGAGTCGGGTCCACACCCGGCACGTGTTCCATTTTCTCTCTCACGTGGCTTTCGTGAAAGTGCTTCGGAAACCCAAGGGCTCCACAGAAGGCATTACGGTAACGGTTCTGCCGCGAGTCTACAGCACCGGGACAGAAGGTCTCTGCCTCATCTGCATGCTGGGAAATCCACAGGTGAGAAGCGGAACGGGGGGGGGCTCGCCCAGCTCTGACGACAGCTGTGCAAACTCGGGGCTTTACTTCCTGCGATTCCTGCAGGAGAGCTTTGGGTAGGACTTTACGTAATGCTGACTTTGTCTCTTTCTTTCTTCTAAATTCTCTCCAATGAACACGTTTTTCTTTTACAATTGGGAAGCAGTGACTTTTGAAAATTGAAAATAAAAAGTAAACCAATACAAAATTGTTTCTAATATCAAGTGACAAGGCTTGTGGAACCTTCCAGAGCGGGCACTGAGGTCTCCGCAGCCCATGTCTCAAGCCCAGGGCCGCCCGCCCGCCCGCCGGGTCCCCACGGTCACCACCTCTGGGCGGTCGTCATGATGGCGTCCACCACCTCGATGATGCGGTGCAGGGCAGAGTCCGTGCCGATGGTCATGTCGGTGCCGCAGAAGTCGTTGTCAATGGAGCCCACCATCCCCACCACGTTGAGGTACCCGTGCTTCTCCACCTCCTCCGTGTTGATCTTGCCTGTGGGGGGACAAGCCGCACGCCCAGGATGACGTGGGGAGGGGGGTGGAATGCACGCTTCGACACGGGTTTCCTACCCACTGTATCAGATCTGTACACGACCTGATCCTGCATACTGACGGAGAGAAAAGCCACACAAAGGTGGAGCTGGGGACAAGATAGGAGCAGTCATTTGACACCCAGACAAGAACACCAACCCAGATGTAAAAATTAAAGGAAGGAAGGATCGCACGCTGCAATCGGTGGATACAATCTGACTTCTGTCTGACAACGGCCTTGGAAAACGGCCTGGCTCCGAATAAGACACGTCACCACCCCAGATCTAAGTCTCAAAGAATATTGTACAACTGGTATACTGACTCCTTACAGGCCCATGGGGGCTAATTAGTTGGTAGAGATCTACTTAGTGCTCTCAGGAAAGACCACCGGGGATGGTAGAGCTGCTTAAATGGGACCAGAAAGGTCAAGGTCAAGGGGGAGGCAGCTATCCCTCTCCTGAGTTACCACCCCACGCGCCTGCCTTACACCAGAGCACGGTGCAGAGCCATCGTTAAGTCCTTTGCTGCTGGCGTCTGACAGCCCCTCTCCATTCCCCAAACAGACGTCACAGAACTTGGGGTCATCGCTTTAGTTCAAGTTTACGCTTTTCATAAGGTTGCTATTAGTTCAATTTGCTTCCACTGGCCATATTTTATATTAAAGTGGAATTTTGTAACAACATGTTTAAAAGACAAAAACCACAGAATATATAAGTTTCTCGAAAATCCTTTCCTACGATAAAGGACCATCCAGCAGCAGGTCGTTACCATCTAAATTCAAGTCTTGCAACAACTGATAGAAAGACCCCAGGGGAGCTGGTGGGGGGCAGCCACGGGCGTCTGAGAACAGGTGTGAGCCGGAGCTACCCTCACAGCTGTTTGGCTTCGCCTCGAGCCCCTGACCCTCCTCTGTAAAGTGGGGATCGATACAAACCCTCGCAGATGGTTGTCACGAGCAGTGCACAAAACCACCTATGTCAAAAGTGGAGCCGTGCCTGGCACGTAGGATGGCGGAATGAATGTTATTCTTATTATCGTTATTGTTATTATTTGAGGCACGAATATAAGTGCTGAGGTGGCGACTGTAAGATCTGCATCGTCACCAGCAGCAAATACCTCTGGGACAGTTAAGCAGGCAGAATGTAGGCACTCAAAGCTCTCTGAGGGGATGGGGAGACGAATGGGGGAGGCAGAACCCCACGAGAGTAATGTGTGCGGAGACAGAGACACACCCTCCCGGGCCAGCTCCTCCAGCAGCCCACTCCACTCCTTCCGGAAGATATTGGCCCCGGTGAGACTCCCGTCCCCGCCGATCACACACAGGTTGGTGATGCCCAGCTGAACCAAGTTATGAGCAGCCTTCAAGCGGCCTTCCCGAGAACGGAAGTCCTTGCAACGGGCGCTGCCAATAATGGTCCCTCCCTGGAAAAGAAATAAAACCGTGTTTATCTATTTCCTCCCATTTGGACAGAAAGCTGGACAGATTGGCGCATGTGAGTGCTGATGTAAAAACACAGGACTTTCAAAGCCTAGGTTTCCCTCCTTGTCATCTTTTGAATCGATCAACTGTGAAAGTTTAGAGTTTTCTCATTTTTAGCTCTATCCCAGAATTCAATGGCTAAAGACGCTGCATCATTCCCAAGGGGAACAGAGTAGGGGACGGAAACAAGCATGAACGGCAGCCATCAGCTAAATGCGCGGAGCAGAAGAGTCTGCAAGGTAACAACAGCCGCCCCGTGGGGAAGCTGTGCAGCACAGGGAGGGCGGGGCCCCGCGCACTCTCTGAGCCTAAGACGGGCCCACGGCCGGTCAACAGCCACAGCCAGAGAAGCACCGTGCCCAGCGGCCCCAGGTAATAAGACTCCCCTTCTGTTAGTCAGGGTTCCCCACAAGTGCCAGCAAAATAGAAATCTGTGAGCCAAAGGGATCTATTTTTGCACGAGATCTGCCCCACCCCTCCCTGACCACACCCCTTTTTCAAGGTTAAATCTTAGTTGGATGATCCAAACTTCTGGGAGAGAGAAATCATGATTTTTCACACTTTGTTTTTCAAAAGCAAAGGATCCCTAGTTGTATTTAGAAAAATGCAGGATGGCTTTACACAAGCCCTGCACACACTGATAAAACTTCAGTTTGTGCATGACCTTCCAAGTGCACGCCCGCTTCATAAAGCAAGGTGCCCATCAGCAGAAGTGATCCTGGGTTAATGATAACGGTCAGTGTGACAGGGGCGACGTCAGGACCTGGCACAGCACCGGGAAGTCTGGGTTGAAGGTGCAGCGTGCAGAGCAAAGATAAGCCAGTCCTCTGAACTTTGATTTGACCAAGAGCGATTAGAGGGTCACATAATTTCTATCAACGGGAAGTCAGCAACCCATAAACATTGAGGAGATAACATGGATAGGGCCCCAGGAATGAAACCCAGGACCGAGTGGGTTGCAAAGAAGTGGACACCAGTCTCTCTCTCTCTCTCACACACACACACACACACACACACACACACCCCAACCATACTTGTATTTCCTATCTTTCTTCACAATCACCATAGCAGAGTGGAAATGCTCTCCTCACACGTGGGTTTCCTGTCTGGAATTCAGATGACAATGTCCTGATTTTTTGCAAATATTACTCTACCCAAGTATCCATGGTTGTCCAACTTTCCTTCAGCCTCTTCCCAGGAGTAGTAGAGCAAACAGCCTCAAGTGCAGACTTATGAGTCTGTGACCGGCATTTCAACTCACACCCCACTAGCATCCGCCCCCGCCCCCGCCCCCCCCCCCAGCTTTATTGAGATACAATTGACACACAACATTTGTAAGTTTAAGGTGCACACTGTGATGATTTGATACATGTATATATTGTGAAATGATGACCACCATAAGGTTAGTTAATACATCTATCAATTCACATAGCTACCTTTTTGTGGTAAGAACTTTCAAATATATAATACAGCATGGTTAATATTTTTAAAGGTATAGAACATGATAACTCAATATTGGTGCACACTGTGAAATGATCACCATGATCAAACTAATTAACACCTCCATCACCTCACCTGGTTACGTGTGTGTGTGTGTGTGTGTGTGTGTGGTGAGAACATTACTCTCTTAGCAACTTGCAAGTATATAATACGGTAGTGCTAACTACAGTCACCACGCTGTACATTAGATCCAGAACTTATTCATCTTATAACTGGAAGCTTGTGTCCTTTGACCAGCACTTCTGCAACCCCTCCCCAGTCCCTGGCAACCACCATTCTACTCTGTTTCTCTTGAGTTTGCCTTTTTTAGATCCATGTATCAGTGAGATCATGCGGGGTTTGTCTTTCTGTGTCTGGCTTGTTTCATGTAACATAATGTCCTCAATGTTGTCCTACATTGCCGGACTTCCTCTTTTATGGCCAAATAATATTCCATTTATATCTATATAACATATTTTTTCATCCCTTCTTCTGTTGCACTAGCACCTTCAGAGGGAATGGGACCGATCTCTTTTCTTTCAATTAAAAAAATACTCAACATGAGTCACACATGAATACATACATTTCAAAAGATCAAATCGCAAGTAAAGAGCTTTTCATGAAGTCCATTCCTTCCATGTAATCTCTTTATTTCTCAACTGACTTGGAGTCTTCACTAAGCTACACTGTTCCAGGAATTTATTAGGCATGAAATATTCAGGCAAGAGGTTCCTTTGAGCTCCACGTGAGCAACTGTTTCGCCTGAAGTGGTGATTACTTCATCCTTGTGCACACCAAGGAAATCAGCCCTCTCTGGGTCAGGGCAGAAAAGGGATGCTGTGTTCCCACTAAATCCACAGCCCCTGGAGGCTGCCAGTCGGGATCTTTCCCATGCTTTGTTACACTGATGCCAAATGACTCCCAAAACCCAACAGGCAAGGAGATTTGCCACTAAACACACAGCACCAACAAACCAAAACTGCCTCAACGTTAATCTGCTCTAAAAAAAGATACCAGATCCCCTTCAAGTGCCACTAGCCATCACATGTAACTTTTTCTTGCAAGGATAATTCCTCAGTGTGCATGGTGTAGAGCTTCTTAAAAATTTTAATTAAATGGCAAATTAAGAATGTTTTCTTTCCATGCGAGTAGAAACGAGTGATGCCAGGCGGCACTTTAACCTGTTGTAGGTATTACGGGAGCATAAGCACAAGAGGTTTCAAACCAAAGAGTTACTCAGAGAAAGAAGCAGGATGGCAGCTCAGCACGTACCACTTGCAGGATGCTGGAGACACTTTCCCAGTCGGCTTCCACAATGTTGCTGCCACCGTCCACCATGCCCTGGTAACCCTGGGGGAGGGAAGGAACATCTTTTTAAGACTGGGTTCAACTGTGTTGAGACATTAATTGATCCATGAGTTACGTAAAATGGAAACTCCGATGACAATGAATCCAAACTCCTAAGAGCCCCATGGTGAGAAGACACAGCGTAATACTAGTGCTCCTTCCAAGTGGTACATTGTGGGAAAGCCTCTTAAGTTTCAACTCCAACACTGGGAATTTCCACCCAGACTCATCCAGAGTAGCACGGGGAGTCAGATAGTTTGCCTGGTGTCTACTGGCTCCTGAGAGATTGAAAAGGGACGTATTTACCCTAACACTGTTGGTGACTCAACACAAACTCACGGAGAGCAGTGGTGTCAATCACACCGCGTACAGGAAAGCATCTGCCGGGTAATCCGTGACTCTCCACACACATGAAATAGGGTCTAAAAGCACAGCTGGATGTCACCCATCCTCATCTGCCTTACCTTCCAACTAGTGCCAGTTTACTACACTGAGGGGAAACCCTGAGTGAACCTGGACGGCGATGCACATTTGACCAAAGACAATTACATTTCAACTCTAAATGCATATCATTCTCCCCACAGAATGTACAAGATCAAGAATGATCCTGCGCCACAGCTAAGACTTGGCACGGCCAAATAAATAAATAAATACTTTTTTTTTTAAAAAAAGGAATGACAGAAATGTTCATTTGCATCTCTATCTATGTGACTCAACTTCCAGGGCATTTACCCCTGAAAAGGAATAGGCATTAGCCATTTAGGAAAGTTTATCATAATAGATTATTGTTGTGGATTCCTATCTCCCGCCTACTGAAAGTCAAGAGGGAAGGAAAAAAAGGAATATAGATTTTTAAAAATGAAACAGCCCATGGAGTATGGAGCAAAAATTAATCAACAGTGCAGCCACTTTTATGGGTGATCAATTTGCATATTTATAAGTGTAAAATTTCCAACAAAATATAATACACATTATATATGATATATAACATTATAATTCTTATGTATAACACTATGTTATATAACCTAACACTAGATTATAGACATATTTATTATTTATATAGTTCACATATAATATACACATATTATATATCATAAACTTTTGTACATTCTATAAATGAACCTGCTCTCAGCTTCTCCCTTTTCTATTTGATTCCATGCTCTTTCCCTTTCCTAGCTGTCACACATATTAACACAAGACTATACACACATGCACATATGTATTTATATATTGATACATTATATATAATAACTATCATACATTATACACAGTATAATTATATTACACACATTATATATAATTATAATACATATAATATCAATATTGTATAGAAATACATCTATACCCATGTGTGTGTGTACAGTCTAGTGCTACGCACGTGACAGATGCTCCCTCGGCCTCACGACGGGCTGGGACAGGGACTCCCACGGCCTGGCCTTCACGAAGAAGCAGTGGAACTTCCTCCAGACACACCTCGGTCCAACTCTAAGATCACTTTTATCTTTCTGTCCCTATCTCCCTTCTTTCTGGAAACCGTAGACGGTGTACATTTTTAGCCTGTTCCATTTAAAGTACCGGGCCTGGCGTGGCTGTTACCGTGGAGGGCAAGGGTGACAAGCGCGAGTGTGATGTGATCCAGCACCCCCATCCCCCGAGAGGGAGCGCTTATCAGAGGTGTTGTTGAAGTCGCATCCCGGCATGTAAGCTACCTGGGACGGGCTGGCCCGCAGACCACCCTGCCGCGCCAGGAGTGGCCACAAAAGCAGGTCCTCTCCTAAGTGGCCCCCAGGGAGCTTCCTTCCACAGAATATTAAAAATAGGTAGACAGACAGATGATAGGCAGCTAGACAGTGGCGGACAGATAACCGACGGTAGGTGACAGGTGACGCGGATCAGAGATACTGGCAGAGGATAGACGGGAGAGAGAGGGAGAATGTGGCCTTAGGGCTGCCCTTTCAGCGACCTCTCCCTCCTCCAGACTCCCAGGCCCCTGGTGGGAATGACGCTCACCCCGCGTGCACAGGGCAACTGCACAAACCAGTCAGCGGACTTTCGTTTCTAAGATGCCTGGGAGGCAGGCAAGGAGCAGGCGAGCAGCCCCGGGGCCTGGGGCCAAGTTTCAGACCCTCGACCGCTGTGCTGACATGCACCCTGCGGGGAGGGGTGACGTTTAATCATCCAAACCCAAGTGCTTCTGAGAATGAGAGGAAACTTGACGGTAATTCAGTCCGAACAGCCGGCACCACGAAGCCAGACCGACTCTGGCAGAGCAGGATGGGGAACTGGGCTGACCCAAAGGCCTTGACAAAACAGAAAGTGAAAATCTTCTCATGGCCTCACGCTGAGAGCCGCCGGGGAGATTTCTGCACACTCAGCCACTAGGTAAACAAAGAGACTAGGGAACCAGTCCCCTAGTCTCTCACAAGGATGCTTGCAAGGATGATGTCGACATAGCTACAGGGTCAGGGACTGCCGTGGGGCTGTGTCAGCCGTGCAGGTGACAGCACCAACTTCTAGATGATTCCTGCAGCACCCGCTCCTCAGCCAAACACCACGGACGGTTAGCTGCTTAATACCTGCCCTGTGGGGAATGGAAACATTTCCTTTCCCTTGATTATTTCTGAGAATTTCAATACGGATTTAATAAAAACATTTGCAAATCCCTTTGCTCCTACAGTGAGAACATGGCAAACCGTTCTACAAACCATAATGCTTATCCTGAGAAGTAAAATGTTCTCCAGAAACAATCTGCTTATTTTGTGTAGCCTAAATACATACAATAAAGAAGGTGACTAAGAAAGTGGATGATTTTGCGAGGGTTGCACTCAAAGCAGCTCTCTATTGCGCCCATGGGCTGGGTCATAGGAAATGACTCACTTACTCTGTAATTTGTGAAGTTGTTAGACCCATGGAACATGTGAAGAATAACTACCAACTACAGTTTTAAGTTGTCTTTTGCTAACACAGAAGATGTTACTAAGTGAGGGAGACTAGTTTTACACAAATGTACCATGATTTATAAATTCAGAGGAGATTTTTCAAGTCTCCTTAGAAGGTTGAACACTCATTCTGACGCAGCCAGAGCCCAAAATGCTTTCTCAAATTCTATTTCAGGATCTGCCTTCCGAGCCAGTTCTATGATTCACACAAGAAAGGCAAACCATAAAACCTTGGAAGCCACACTTAGTTTTGGACCCAAAGTAACACTGTCTCGTTGGTCCTGGTTCATAAGGTTACCCCAGGAGACCCTCGGCTGGTTGTACCAAATCCAGCGCTGATCCGTCTAAGAACATGCCAGAGGCTCTGAAAACATCTTGACTTCTTGTCTGGGATGGTTTTGAGCAAAACAGGCACAGTCTCCCAAATGATTATGTAGGAGACGGTTCCACATGTAGGGGTATTTATAGGCATTTGTTAAATCTGTTCTAAATAGGGTAAGAGCTAGTCCACCTGTGGGTGACTTGCTCTTATAAGAAATCTCAGGTGCATTGTTTAAAATTAAAGACCCAGAGGGAAATTACGATCTTGTGCTATGGCAAAGTTGGCTTTTTAAAAAAATTTATTTTTATCTCATTTTTATTTTTTTCTGAGCGAGAAATTACAGTTTTATGCTATAACAAAGTTGGCTTTAAAAAAATTTTTATCTTATTTTCATTTTTTCTGGGAGGTATATATCTATATATAATTATGGTATCACTAGTGTTTGCATTTGTCCAGACTCAAACCGTACATATTTACTATGTACAGTCCTTTGTATATCGATTATACCTTAATAAAACTTAAAAAAGATATTCGGAATATATACCAATTGAAGACAAAGGTGAAGGTGAAAGAAAATTACTGGTATTTTAACTCTGCCTGATGGCAACTTTGCCTTCATTTTTCTGATTACTTTCAAAGAGACGAGGTCTAATAGCCCGCCTCTAGTCCTTTCTACTTACAGCCCACTGATTAGTTGAATTAAATACAGAAGCTTTAAGGCCAGTTCTCGCACTGAAGCCAGGTTAAGATGCTTCTGCTCCGTTCAGTCTTGGCTTTTTGTTTCAGAAAAGCGTCGGATGGGTCCCCATGTCTTCTCAACTTAGTGATGCTTTTCCCGAATCCTGGATTCTTCAGTCAGAAACTCTGTTTGAATGTCAAGCATTCCAAGGACCAGAGGAAACAATCGCTAAAAAGATAACAGTATCTAGAAAACACTTTTGAAGTGTGTTATCACTGACATTCAGAGACTTCTCCAGGGGTTTCAAGTAAATACCTGTGTTTGTTTCCTACAGAATGAAGCTTTTCCAAGTTAATTCCTTAATAAATAAACTTTTCGCTTATAGGATTTAAGAGCCAGCACATAGAGAGGTTGGCTCTGAACTGCTCAAGGGTTAGTAAGTACATTGTGCAGAGCCAGGTGTGGGTGCAGGAGAGACAGGTGGTGACGGCTCTCCATGTTGATGGTTTTCAAGGTTTGGGAATCATGGGTTTATTCAGCGCATAGGAGACTCACGCGCAGAACCTCAGATCACATACTTCCTCCCTCACCCAGAGCCTGCTCGGCCCCCACTAGGTTCTAAATGCACAGACGCTCTGGTCCAGGGAACCAAGTCACCCCTGCTCGCTGATTTCACAGCTTTGGGGAAAATGCCTTTGGGTTTGTCCCTGGTGAGATTTGGTCAACTCCAAACTTCTGAACGGGGTTACAACACTACGAGTCATGATACAGCCCTGAACTTTGTGCTTTTGGAAACCCAATGATTTATTGAGCCTTCTGGTGCTATTAGATTTCTTTAAGCCAAAGCTCACAATACACAGTTCCTGGTATGTTATAAACTGAAAGTCACAGCAGGACAAAGCCAGTCGCAGAAGCCAGCCCTCTTATCTCACAGTGAATTATGTACTTAATTAGTGGTATCAGCTGGAAGGGCAGAGGCAGGGAGGGAGATGATCTTTTTTGCAACTTGGGCACTAAAATGGTACCTAGAACTAGATGGTCTAAGCCCAAGGCAGATGTTGACGGTGTGAGGATCAAGGCTGATCACACGGGAAGGATTCAGCTGGACCTGGCAGAGAGCAGGCATGCAGTTAAAAGGGTGTTCAGGGCCGTAACAGTTCACTCTTCCAGGGTGCACAAGCCAGCCTGCCGCCAAGAAAGTAGGTCTTGCCCTGCATTCCCCAGGTCAACCACCTTTTGTGAATTAATTTAAAGAACTGAACCAATCCAGCAAGGGGCACGTCAGCCAAAGGGCCAGGCGGCACCGCCTCTCTCCCAGCTGCACAGCAAAGCTTCTACCTATACCTTCCGGCATCACTGTTATTATTTTTAGATGGGCAGTTAGTGGTTAAGGAGTTCTGTCTTTAAAGAAGTTAAAATGCAGAAATGGTACGTGTAAAACCTCAAGGAAATGAGACAACATGATTCTGGTCACCTCTCTTGGCCTTCATGGAACTATTGGGGGGGCAGGTGAGGGTGGTGACCGCAGGCGAGAGCAAAGGGGTGACAAAGCCAGACACGTCCCCAAAGTTGACCTTCTAACCTGCTCTCTGTGCGGGTGGGTGACTTTACCGTCTGTCCTGCCCACACATCCCAGGATCACAGGACACCCAGCAAAGTCACCTGCGTCTCCCTCCCTCCCTCCTGCTCGAATCCCCTGCAGGGACGAGCCCGGGCTGCAGACAGAAGAGCGGAGGTGGTGGTGGGATGAACTGGGAGATTGGGATTGAGATATATACACTAATATGTATAAAATAGATAACTAATAAGAACCTGCTGGATAAAAAAATAAATAAAATAAAATTCAAAAAAAAAGAAGAGCGGAACCTCGGCTTCTGGGCAGGATGGCCCATGCTGCCCTCGCTGGGAAAGTGGGTTTTTGTTGTCGTTTGGTCACAATGTGACATTTCTCACTTGGAAAATTGTGAAAGCGGGCAGTTCACCATATACAAGAAGAAAAATAACGTGCCTTTGTGGCAAACAGAGGCAAGGAAGGGAGACAGGGTACCAGTCTATTAACTGACAACTAAAGCTTGTTCATCATCGTAGGATGCCAGGCCAGGATGCTCAGGGCCCTGACCGAGGGCAGCTCAGATTCCAGGCTGGTCCGAGAGGGACCCAGGGCTCCCGTGAGAAAGCCGCTCACTGGACCTCCTGTGATGGTCGAGGAGACCAGAACGTTAGCTCCCGGTCTTGTTCTGATGTCCCTGTTCTTTCACAGTAGGAAGTCCTGACTCCCCTCACCCATTTAGAATGTGTTGTTTGTAATAAGAAGATTAGCTGCTGAAAATGATGCTTTACTCCTAGCCTTTCTTCAATGGGTGATGATGGGTGGGCCTGATATTCACAACTGCTGGGCCTGAGGAGGGCCAAGCCGTTAAGAGTTCTTTTAAAGAGGAAAGACTTTTAAGTTAGTCATAGTTAAAGAGCTATAATAAGAATGATGACTTCTTTTAATCTGCAGGAAAATCTGCACCTAATAGGATGTTGAACCTGCATATTAAGTGAAACACATCTAGACTATTTCTGTAGCCGAGATCAGAGCAGCAGGTAAGTTAAGGACTCTTCCCACCCTGCTTCTCATCCACCTAAACCTGGGACAGTCCCCCCTGAGCACAGTCTTTCGCAAAAGGTATGTAATGTACTCGCCCTCACTGTCTCCAAGAAGCGGAAGCACCTGTAAGTTTCTAAGGAAAACCCCTATCTTAAAAGGAAAAAAACAGAAATAAATCTACAACTGGCTTGGTAGGTGGAAAGAATGGGTTAATCCACACCCCGCCCCATCCCTCCCCAGAATGGCGCCCAAGGGCTGGCATGTATCACACGTAGACTTGTCCCAGATTTACAGCAGGCCTGGTGGCAGCCAGACAGAACAAATCCCGTGCCAGACCTTTAGCAGAAATACCAGTGTTTTCCGATCAATATGCTTCCCACACGCTTTCTACTCAAGAAAAAGCCAAAAAACCTCCACTTAAATAATTGATGCTGACCTGTTTAACTGTTTTGATGTTGGTAACCTGGAAAGCTCTAGCTGAACTTGGAAACTAGACTAGGGATGGACAAATGTGTTGGATAAATCACCAAATGATGCTTTAAAAAAAACACACACACAAAACCAAACGTCTTCTAAATTTGAGCCCCAGTGGGTATAGGATGGTGGTCTCCAAGTAGAAGACATCTGCTGACGTCTGGAGACATTTCTGGCTGTCACTGCTGTGGGCTCGGGGGGGGGGGTCCTGGCTTCCGGTGGGCAGAGGCTCTAACCAGGGTGCACAGGCCAGCACTTCCACCCCCCAGATCCTCCAGCTGCAGATGCCAACACTGCCGTGGCCAGGAAGGAAGCCGTGCCTGACGGGACGTGACCCAGACCGCAGACATGTGGACGTCCACAGTCCTGAGACGGTCCACAGGGAAGTGATACACCCGAGTCCCCCGTTCTGCGCCTGGCAAAAACCAGAGAAGTCGAAGGCACCTGTAGCATCATGGCCCCCTTGCCCGGTTTGTGCACAGACTTTTTCCAAGTGCAGGAAGGGCAAATATGATTTTCACCAGACAGACGAGGAAGCAGGGCCAGAAGGTTAACGTGTTGATTCCCAGCCATCGGCTACATAGGTGGGTCCACAATCATTCCCCCAAACCCTAGGGGCGGAAGGTGTGCCAGAATTTGGAAGGCTGGGATTTTAAGAAGCAGTACGGACATTACGTGTCACCTGGCACCGTCAGCAGCGTGAACAAGCCTCCCCATTCCCCTCCTCACGCCCCCCCCCCCCCACCCGCCGCCCCGGGGACAGTCACACTAGAGGATGAGTCCGGGTTACATGCAGCTCCACCAAGGATTGCTGCCCAAATGAGTTCTGGAAAAACTGGCAGATTTTAGAGATTTTTGGATTCCAGAATTACAGATGCTGAGTCGTTACACCTGTAGTGAAGGGATGATTGGATTTAGGGAGATAATGTGGATACTGTCAGTGCCCAGGCCCTGGGTTGAGTGATCCCTGAGGCAAGGCTGACACTGAGGACCCCCTTCCATGGGGACGTAAACAACAGGCCCCGTTCACTAGAATCACTCTCTTTCTGGGGTGGGGGAGGGGCGTCACGAGAAGCACGGCATCACCTCCTAACAGGTGATTTCGGTTCAACTGTGTCCACCTCTAGGCTGTTTCTATTTCCCTCCAGAACATACGAACCTCAACGTTCTGACCATTCCTAGGACCGACCCACAAAGGCTGTGCTCAGCTGGATGCCCTGAGATGCCCATAAAGCGGTTTTCATGAGAATCAGAATCACTCCGATGTTACTCCACACAAGGGTTCTCTCTGGCATCTTCCTGATGAAGGAACCACAGAATTCCCTGCTCCCTTAAAAGGGGTGTACCTGTTCAGACTCAGGACGCCTTGCGGCCCACCTGAGGGAGGGCAGGAAGCGGGGCTCCCACCGGCCGACCGTCCCCTCACGCCCACTCACCCTCATCCTGAGAGGACGTGAAGAGTACGGCCCCAGGACATCAGGAAAAAGATCCCCGTTACCCATGAGCAAAGTGGGCCCAGGAGTCCTTTCTGGTTGGCAACGTGGGAATAAATCTGGCTCCTCTGTGTCGAGATTTCTCCAAAGTGAGCCCAAATGTTCTTAAAAGGGAGTCCAAGTGTTGGTAGGCTCAGGCCCACCTGATGCAACCCCCACCAATTCCTTCATTCTGAAATGTGCAAAGTCTGGTAGGTATGAGTCAAAATACACCAAAATGTCCCCAGAATACAGACACAGCCGCAGGACACAGTGCCAATAAAAAACTAAAACCAAAACAAGACAAAAACAACAAAACTCTTTGATCTGAGAAAGATGATGTAAAGTTGACCAGGCACTACGTTGGTTCCAGTACCCACAGATGCCCCACCCCCCCCACCGACTTTCATGCCAAACACAGATGCAGCCCTTGGTTTAAGGCAGGGCATCACCGGCTCTCGGCACCCCTGACGCATCCTGCGCGATGTGGGATGTTGAGCAGCATCCCTGGCCCACGAGATGCCAGTGGCACCACCAGCCCGCTAATAACGGGGCGATCAAAAACTGTCTCCAAGGCACCAATGTCTGGGGGTGAGACATGCCCCCATCACTGGTTTGATGGGGGTGTAAGCTCCCATCTCAGCCCCACCAGTGCCAAGAAGTGACGCAGAGAAAGTGAACCACCCACAACCAGTCCGGTTCTTCAGTGAAGTAACTCAACCGACTTCCTTCCCTTCCCTCCCGGATCTGCAAGGTGGTCTTGAAGATCAAGTGAGTCACTGTAGGGATGGAACTGCACCCCCGCCAGGAAGGCAACAAGAAGGGCAGTGGGCCAGGTGATCAAAGGTTTCCTGAGGAACAGGCTGCAAACCGGAAGCCTAAGGACATTCGTCTACTGCGAGTCTGAAAGCATTTTGTTACTCGGAACAGGAAAGCCTAATCTAAGGGTGCTCCACCCTCAGATGTTTAAAGCACGTTCACTCATCAGGCCAGGCTGGGGTGCCTTCTCTCAATTTCTAAGGCAGAGCAACCCCTCCCCAAAGTAAAATGAAACAAAAAAAAGGCAGAGGAAACTGTATGTCAGGCACACTCTCCAGCAGCAGCAGGAAAAGAATCAGCTTCAAGGTCAGAGGAAGGGGAAGAAGCAAGGTATGCGAGCTCATCACAGCGGCTAACGTGCTCCCTCCATGTTAGTGGTGGGGCCATGGGTGCCAGGCGAGGCCAAGGACAGATGGGTACGAGGGCAATTTGACCCTAAACACATCCGAATAGAAAACGACAAAACTATAGTTCTGGAAAGGTTTTGATAAGACCCACTGTTTCAACATTGCCCAAATCAGATGAATACAAACCCCAAGCCCACAGAAACACAGTTTTAAAAAGCAAACCGGGAGGAGGAACCAAGATGGCGGAGTAGAAGGACGTGCTCTCACTCCCTCTTGTGAGAACACTAGAATCACAACTAGCTGCTGGAAAATCATTGACAGGAAGACACTGGAACTCACCAAAAAAGATACCCCACATCCAAAGACAAAGGAGGAGCCACAATGAGATGGTAAGAGGGGCACAATCACAGTAAAATCAAATCCCATAACTGCTGGGTGGGTGACTCACAGACTGGAGAACACTT
The DNA here is from genome assembly GCF_028023285.1 of Balaenoptera ricei. Taxonomy (NCBI): domain Eukaryota; kingdom Metazoa; phylum Chordata; class Mammalia; order Artiodactyla; family Balaenopteridae; genus Balaenoptera; species Balaenoptera ricei. Next base: position 27,888,237 of record NC_082640.1, read on the forward strand.
ATACCACAGAAGTCCACCCACTGGAGTGAAGGTTCTGAGCCCCACGTCAGGCTTCCCAACCTGGGGGTCCGGCAACAGGAGGAGGAATTCCTAGAGAATCAGACTTTGAAGCCTAGTGGGAATTGATTGCAGGACTTCAACAGGACTGGGGGAAACAGAGACTCCACTCTTGGAGGGCACACGCAAAGTAGTGTGCACGTCGGGACCCAGGGGCAGGAGCAGTGACCCCAGGGGAGACTGAACCAGACCTACCTGCTGGTGTTGGAGGGTCTCCTGCAGAGGCGGGGGGGGGGGGCTGTGGCTCACCATGGGGACAAGGACATTGGCAGCAGAAGTTCTGGGAAGTACTCCTTGGTGTGAGCCCTCCCAGAGTCCACCATTAGCACCACCAAAGAGCCCAGGTAGACTCCAGTGTTGGATTGCCTGAGGCCAAACAACCAACAGGGAGGGAACCCAATCCCACCAATCAACAGTCAAGTGGATTAAACTTTTACTGAGCTCTGCCCTCCAGAGCAACAGTCAGCTATACCCACCACCAGTCCCTCCCCAAGCCTCTTAGATAGCCTCATCCACCAGAGGGTAGACAGCAGAAGCAAGAAGAACTACAATCCTGCAGCCTTGGAACAAAAACCACATTCACAGAAAGACAGACAAGATGAAAAGGCAGAGGGCTATGTACCAGATGAAGGAACAAGATAAAACCCCAGAAAAACAACTAAATGAAATGGAGAGAGGCAACCTTCCAGAAAAAGAATTCAGAATAATGATAATGAAGATGATCCAGGACCTCGGAAAAACAATGGAGGCAAAGATTGAGAAGATGCAAGAAATGTTTAACAAAGACCTAGAAGAATTAAAGATCAAACAAACAGAGATGAACAATACAATAACTGAAATGAAAACTACACTAGAAGGAATCAACAGCAGAAAAACTGAGGCAGAAGAACAGACAAGTGACCTGGAAGACAGAATGGTGGAATTCACTGCTGCAGAAGGGAATAAAGAAAAAAGAATGAAAAGAAATGAAGACAGCCTAAGAGACCTCTGAGACAACATTAAACTCAACAACGTTTGCATTATAGGGGTCCCAGAAGGAGAAGAGAGAGAGAAAGGACCAGAGAAAATATCTGAAGAGATTATAGTCGAAAACTTCACTAACATGGTAAAGGAAATAGCCACCCAAGTCCAGGAAGTGCAGAGACTCCCAGGCAGGATATACCCAAGGAGAAACATGCTGAGACACATAGTAATCAAACTGGCAAAAATTAAAGACAAAGAAAAATTATCGAAAGCAACAAGGGACAAATGACAAATAACATACAAGGGAACTCCCATAAGGTTAACAGCTGATATCTCAGCAGAAACTCTACAAGCCAGAAGGGAGTGGCATGATATACTTAAAGTGATGAAAGGGAAGAACCTACAACCAAGATTACTCTACCCAGCAAGGATCTTATTCAGGTTCGACAGAGAAATCAAAAGCTTTACAGACAAGCAAAAGCTAAGAGAATTCAGCACCACCAAACCAGCTCTACAACAAATGCTAAAGAAACTTCTCTAAGTGGGAAACACAAGAGAAGAAAAGGATCTACAAAAACAAACCCAAAACAATTAAGAAAATGGTCATAGGAACATACATATCGATAATGACCTTAAACGTGAATGGATTAAATGCTCCAACCAAAAGACACAGGCTTGATGAATGGATACAAAAACAAGACACATATATATGCTGTCTACAAGAGACCCACTTAGACCTAGGGACACATAAAGACTGAAAGTGAGGGGATGGAAAAAGATATTCCATGCAAATGGAAATCAAAAGAAACCTGGAGTAGCAATACTCGTATCAGATAAAATAGACTTTAAAATAAAGAATGTTACAAGAGACAAGGAAGGACACTACATAATGATCAAGGGATCAATCCAAGAAGAAGATATAACAATTATAAATATATATGCACCCAACATAGGAGCACCTCAATACATAAGGCAACTGCTAACAGCTATAAAAGAGGAAATCGACAGTAACACAGTAATAGTGGGGGACTTTAACACCTCACTTACACCAATGGACAGATCATTCAAAATGAAAATAAATAAGGAAACAGAAGCTTTGTATGACACAATAGACCAGATAGACTTGATATTTATAGGACATTCCATCCAAAAACAGCAGATTATACTTTCTTCTCAAGTGCACATGGAACATTCTCCAGGATAGAACACATCTTGGGTCACAAATCAAGCCTCAGTAAATTTAAGAAAATTGAAATCATATCCAGCATCTTTTCTGACCACACGCTCTGAGGTTAGAGATCAATTACAGGGAAAAAAACCATAAAAAACAAACACATGGAGGCTAAACAATATGTTACTAAATAACCAAGAGATCACTGAAGAAATCACAGAGGAAATCAAAAAATACCTAGAGACAAATGACAATGAAAACACGACGATCCAAAACCTATGGGATGCAGCAAAAGCAGTTCTAAGACGGAAGGTTATAGCTATACAAGCCTACCTCAAGAAACAAGAAAAATCTCAAATAAACCATCTAACATTACACCTAAAGGAACTAGAGAAAGAAGAATAAACAAAACCCAAAGTTAGCAGAAGGAAAGAAATCGTAAAGATCAGAGCAGAAATAAATGAAATAGAAACAAAGAAAACAAGAGCAAAGATCAATAAAACTAAAAGCTGGTTCTTTGAGAAGATAAACAAAATTGATAAACCATTAGCCAGACTCATCAAGAAAAAGAGGGAGAGGACTCAAATCAATAAAATTAGAAATGAAAAAGGAGAAGTTACAACAGACACTGAAGAAATACAAAGCATCCTAAGAGACTACTACAAGCAACTCTATGCCAATAAAATGGACAACCTGGAAGAAATGGACAAATTCTTAGAAAGGTATAACCTTCCAAGACTGAACCAGGAAGAAACAGAAAATACGAACAGACCAATCACAAGTAATGAAATTGAAACTGTGATTAAAAATCTTCCAACAAACAAAAGTCCAGGACCAGATGGTGTCACAGGTGAATTCTATCAAACATTTAGAGAAGAGCTAACACCCATCCTTTTCAAACTCTTGCAAAAAATTGCAGAGGAAGGAAAACTCCCAAACTCATTCTATGAGGCCACCATCCACCCTGATACCAAAACCAGACAAAGATACTACAAAAAAAGAAAATTACAGACCAATATCATTGATGAATATAGATGCAAAAATCCTCAACAAAACACTAGCAAACAGAATCCAACAGCACATTAAAAGGATCATACACCATGATCAAGTGGGATTTATCCCAGGGATGCAAGGATTCCTCAATATATGCAAACCAATCAATGTGAAACACCATATTAACAAATTAAAGAATAAAAACCATATGATCATCTCAATACATGCAGAAAGCGCTTTTGACAAAATTCAACATCCATTTATGATAAAAAAAACTCTCCAGAAAGTGGGCATAGAGGGAACCTACCTCAACATAATAAAGGCCATATACGACAAACCCACAGTAAACATTCTCAATGGGGAAAAACGGAAAGCATTTCCTCTACAATCAGGAACGAGACAAGGATGTCCACTCTCACCACTCTTATTCAACATAGTTTTGGAAGTCCTAGCAACGGCAATCAGAGAAGAAGAAGAAATAAAAGGAGTACAAATTGGAAAAGAAGAAATAAAACTGTCACTGTTTGCAGATGACATGATACTATACATAGAGAATCCTAAAGATGCCACCAGAAAAATACTAGAGCTAATCAATGAATTTGGTAAAGTTGCAGGATACAAAATTAATGCACAGAAATCTCTTGCATTCCTATACACTAATGATGAAAAATCTGAAAGAAAAATTATGGAAACACTCCCATTTACCATTGCAACAAAAAGAATAAAATACCTAGGAATAAACCTACCTAGGGAAACAAAAGACCTGTATGCAGAAAACTATAAGACACTGATGAAAGAAATTAAAGATGATACAAACAGATGGAGAGATATACCATGTTCTTGGATTGGAAGAATCAGTACTGTGAAAATAACTATACTACCGAAAGCAATCTACAGATTCAATGCAATCCCTATCAAATTACCATTGGCATTTTTTACAGAACTAGAACAAATCATCTTAAAATTTGTATGGAAACACAAAAGACCACGAATAGCCAAAGCAGTCTTGAGGGAAAAAAACAGAGCTGGAGGAATCAGACTCCTTGACTTCAGACTATACTACAAAGGTACAGTAATCAAGACAATATGGTACTGGCACAAAAACAGAAATATAGATCAATGGGACAAGATAGAAAGCCCAGAGATAAACCCACGCACCTATGGTCAACTAATCTATGACAAAGGAGGCAAAGATATACAATGGAGAAAAGACAGTCTCTTCAATAAGTGGTGCTGGGAAAACTGGACAGCTACATGTAAAAGAATGAAATTAGAACACTCCCAACACCATACACAAAAATGAACTCAAAATGGATTCGAGACCTAAATGTAAGACCGGACACTATAAAACTCTTAGAGGAAAACATAGGAAGAACACTCTTTGACATAAATCACAGCAAGATCTTTTTTGATCCACCTCCTAGAGTAATGGAAATAAAAAGAAAAATAAACAAATGGGACCTAATGAAACTTCAAAGCTGTTGCACAGCAAAGGAAACCATAAACAAGACGAAAAGACAACCCTCAGAATGGGAGAAAATATTCGCAAATGAATCAACGGACAAAGGATTAATCTCCAAAATATATAAACAGCTCATTCAGCTCAATATTAAAGAAACAAACAACCCAATCCAAAAATGGGCAGAAGACCTAAATAGACATTTCTCCAAAGAAGACATACAGATGGCCAAGAGGCACATGAACAGCTGCTCAACATCACTAATTATTAGAGAAATGCAAATCAAAACTACAATGAGGTATCACCTCACACCAGTTAGAATGGGCATCATCAGAAAATCTACAAACAACAAATGCTGGAGAGGGTGTGGAGAAAAGGGAACCCTCTTGCACTGTTGGTGGGAATGTAAATTGATACAGCCACTATGGAGAACAGTATGGAGGTTCCTTAAAAAACTAAAAATAGAATTACCATATGATCCAGCAATCCCACTACTGGGCATATACCCAGAGAAAACCATAATTCAAAAAGACACATGCACCACAATGTTCATTGCAGCACTGTTTACAATAGCCAGGTCATGGAAGCAACCTAAATGCCCATCAACAGACGAATGGATAAAGAAGATGTGGTACATATATACAATGGAATATTACTCAGCCATAAAAAGGAACGAAATTGGGTCATTTGTTGAGATGTGGATGGATCTAGAGACTGTCATACAGAGTGAAGTAAGTCAGAAAGAGAAAAACAAATACCGTATATTAACGCATGTATGTGGAACCTAGAAAAATGGTACAGATGAACCGGTTTGCAGGGCAGAAGTTGAGACACAGATGTAGAGAACAAACGTATGGACACCAAGGGGGGAAAACCATGGTGGGGTGGAGATGGTGGTGTGCTGAATTGGGCGATTGGGATTGACATGTATACACTGATGTGTATAAAATTGATGACTAATAGGAATCTGCAGTATAAAAAAACAAACAAACAAAAAACTAATACTAAACTTTCTTTGGGTTATTTGTATGGAAATATGTTAATATAAATGTTTCAGACATTACATGAAATTTCTAAAAATCTTGTACGTTCTGGTATAATGCTATAAGTCATAATTCTAGTTATTACTTTAAAATGTATATCTCAGAAATAACTAAATTCCTTGTCAATTGCATTATTACGAACTTTTATCAAATCTTTAACCGTGGTCATTTTTAAGTCTTTTGTCATTTACAGACAGTTCTGGGTGTACTCTGATGCTTTCGCAAAAATGTTCCTACAAAAGGGTTTCATCTTCAAGGAATTCATGGAAAAGTCTCTGACAAGTACAGGTTTCTGGTAACTGACTATACTGCTGAACTGAATGAATAAGCATTTTCAGAACTCTAATGGAAAACTGACAAATTCATAAAAGTGCTAATAAAAGATCAAGATGAAAAAAAATTACATGGGACTGAGTGAACTGATGAGGATGATTATAATTTTTGTGACTTTCTGTTTAAGTAAAAATAATAATAAAAAAATAATAATAAAAAAATAAAAAGCAAACCTAAGCCCAGGAAAAACCATCTTTCCCGCAAACGATAAACACATGGTCATTAGGACCAACGAGCAAAATCTGTGAGCAGCTACTTCTCAAGTAGAGAAAATGACTCAGTAAACAGACTCTGGAGCCCTGGCCAGCTCTCAGCAAGGTGGGCCGCACACACAGAACTGGCAGGGTTGGTGCCACCTGTGTGCCCGGCGTGGGCCTGGGATGGAACAAAGAAATCACTTTGGCGAGACACACTGAGACCTGTTAGGATGACCACCCCTTTTAACTCGGCGGACGCCGTATCCTGGGATCACAGCAACGATACAAAGCATAGAACAGCTTCAAATATTAATCTAGAGCTTGCTGTGTTAGGATAGTTGAAAAATGGGCAGTGACCTAAATATTTCTGGTGGCATAGGAATGCAAGGATCAAGTTGCTGAGGGCTCAGGTAAATGATGAGACATCAGGTTGATGGAATTTTACACAGACATTTACGCGATAGTTGTGGAATGTACGTTAACACATACAAAACTGTCATAACATACTGGCAGGTAAAAAACATAGTATACAAAATACATTTGCCATGGTGCTAATAATGTATATATTTCCTTCCAGTATTTCACACGTATTACACTGGGAAGAATCAGAATAAAACACTAACAGTGATTTTGGAAGAATTAAGCAATTTAAAAAAACCATTCTCTTATTTCCATTTTTAAAGCTTTATTCTGTTTTATAAATTTAAAAACTAAATATGTTATTTTTTCTAATAGTTTTTGAAATAAATCATGTGGTCCAAGCTGTATGGGTGGCTTCCCTCCAAACACAACTTACTTCTAAGCTGCCAGGACCTCAAAAGCAGGAGATAATGGGCCATCTGTTTGCTTTCAGATGCTTCATTTTGAAGTTAAGGCATAAAGAGATACTAGGGAGGTGGTCTGGGTTTTACATTAATGATGAAAAGCCCAAAGTGGCCGCTCTTCCCCCCATTCAGCTTAATGTTTATTCAAATTCAGCCCCCATTTTTAGTGACTATATCACTTCTATAAGGAATGAGAACTATAAATAAATACAACCATTTGGATATCATTAATCCTACAAGAACACTAGGTGGATATCAAAATGGCCTTTTGAGCCCTGTTTCATCACCTTTCTCCCCTTGCTCCCTAATGCAAATCTCACAGACATGCATCTAGACCGGGGGTGTAACTTCTCCTGGTACCTGGGCTCCCCTATTGGTACCCAAGTGTGCCCGTCATCTGCTGCCTCTCGCCTGCAGTCAGCAGCCCCAGGCAGGCATGAGGCCCCCAGTGAGTACGAGGCAGCGATTCCTGAGAGAGAAAGCGGGAAGGGGACGTGACACTGACCTCGTAGATAAAGTACACTTTGGCCCCCACGTATATTCCCATGCGCACGACAGCTCGGACAGCAGCGTTCATACCTGCAAAGGAACAGGGACAGTAGTCATTGAGGAGGCTGGGGAGAATCTAGTGCTGCCATTTAATTAGCTGTGATGGTGGGGAAACCGTGTAACCTCTCGGACGGCCCCTCCTATGAAAAGGGGTCACAACACAAACCTCCAGGGTTAGTACAGGGAGGAAGAGAAAAAAGTACAAGGCAGGGACCAGCATGTTGTGGCCTCGTCCACAGATGAACAGAGCCTGGAGCACCGTTTGTTTAGAACATCGATGTAAACACACTCGGAATATGAGCGACCTCAATTTGGTGTGAATTCGTAGGTTGATTCCATCCAATTGCAAAACAACAGAGAGGAGAGATGTTTGTTTTTAGGTAGCCAAATTCAAAGAAAATAGGCCTGAAAAAAATCCACCATCTCCCTCTAACATTATTCACGTTATGGCCAGAATGAGTAAAGCAGCTTTTCCTCTTTTGTTATTATACAAGTAATTTATAAATATATTCTTCTTATTAAAAAAAATTACAGGGGCTTCCCTGGTGGCACAGTGGTTGAGAGTCTGCCTGCCAACGCAGGGGACACGGGTTCGAGCCCTGGTCTGGGAAGATCCCACATGCCGCGGAGCAACTGGGCCCGTGAGCCACAGCTACTGAGCCTGCGCGTCTGGAGCCTGTGCTCCGCAACAAGAGAGGCCGCGATAGTGAGAGGCCCGCGCAACGCGATGAAGAGTGGCCCCCGCTTGCCGCAACTAGAGAAAGCCCTCGCACAGAAACGAAGACCCAACACAGCCAAAAAATATATAAATAAATAAATTAAAATTATTAAAAAAAAAATCAATGGTTGTCGGGGGTTGGGGGAGGGGGATGAACAGGTGGAGCACAGATTTTTAGTGCAGTGAAACTACTCTGTACGACATTATAATAATGGATACACGTTATTATACATTCGTCCAAACCCATAGAATGGGCAACACCAAGAGTGAACCCTAAAATATCAACTATGGACTCTGGGTGAGGATGACGTGTCCATGCAGGGTCATCAGTTATAACAAATCCACCACCTGGTGGGGATGTTGATGGGGGGGGGCGGGTCTGCATGGGTGGAGGCAGAAGATAGAGGGGAATCTCTGGACCTTCCCCTCAGTTTTGCTCTAAAATCTAAAACTCTGAAAAACACGGTTAAAAAAACAAACACAGATGAGGCCGTGTCTTGCTTTCCCATGCCCGCCCCTTTGGAACCCAGTGCATACACCCTGTAGACGCACTCTCCTTGTGCCAGCTGTAATCTCACACAGTTTTTTGAGATGTTTTCTATGTTAGCATCAACATTCTCTTTCTCAAACTCAAAAACGCCCAGGTTCCTCCCTGGATTCCCCAGGGCCTGTGCTCGTAAAACCAAGCTCTTCAGGTGAGCTCTCCAGCCCCCCCGGGCTCTTCCTACCTGCTCAGTCCCACCTGGATGCCCCTCTACACGTCAGGACTGCAGCTCCCCCAGAACTGCCACTACGTCCCGGAACCGCCCTCTCTCAACCTCCAGGAGGGAGGGACGAGGCTCCTGCACCTCCAGGAAGGCTTCCCCACCGGCCTTTCCTCACCGGCCTTCACTGCTCCCACCTGGGCGACACACCTGCATCTCATGCAGGCAGCCTCAGCTCTCAGGCCTTAACCGAAGGGATAAACGAGCTCCTCTCGGCCCCTTCCCACACACCCCGCGATTCTAGGACTTTATTCTGTGGCCCTGGAATCAAGAGACTGACCACCAAACGCTGGAGCCCTACCACCCCTCCATCACCAGGACGCAAGCGCACGGTTAACGCCGACTCCCTGGCCCCCGCCCTCCCCCCACGTGCTTCTGAAAACCTCATTTCTGGCGGGTTGAGGTGGGGGGAGGCTTTCATAAAGGCATGAATAAAGAGGAGTTGGGGGCTTTTAGAAAGTGCAAGTGGAGAAGGAATGGCAGAAGGAATGACAAGTGGGACACAATCCAGAGGTGACCCCAGGGGGCCCCGTGTGGAAGAAAAACATGCCCAGGGTGACCCCTGCCTGAAAGTTCTGACCACCTTCCCAGCAGGCCTGGGGCCTGAACTCCCCCCCTGCCCCATGGGGTTGACCTGTACTCACCTGGGAAAGCGGCCTGTCCCCTCGGGGCTGGTCCCCCCTCAGCCTGCAGCAGGCCTGGGGGTGGGGGTGGGGGTGGGGTTCCAGGTCAGGGAGGGTCCTGAGCACCGTATTTCTCCCAAGTTCCCAGGAGAGGAGGCTCCGCGCGTCTGAGCCTCAACGCCACCCCCCCAAGGCTTTTATTCAAGGGTCATTAAGGTAACTGGGCTACACCTGCTGCCTTTCCCGGCAGCCCGGAGCTGGCCGCCTTCTGATTGGGGCCTGAGAGGAGCTATTCTCAGTGGTAACCAGGGCTGAGTGCTCTGAACACCTGAGCTGATGCTCCCAGAAAGCATGCGGGGCTTGGGTCCTCCTGGGAGATGAGGAAGTCAGGCTCTAAGTGGATAAATTAAGAGCCGAGGGAACAAAACTTGTAAAAGGCAAAGCTGGAGTGTAAACCCTCCTCTTCCTTTTATTTTAACTTAAAAGCCGTTGTAATTCCCTCTAGGAGGAAGGAAACTTGGAGAAAAAAATGCCCATGGGGCCCCAGTTCTTGTTTAATTGTTTGGGGAGGGCCCGGCTCTCCACTTGAATTTGGGAAGAACAGGACAGAGCTGCTATCTGGTGCTGGGCCCACAGGTGGGTGCCTTCAAGGAAGGGCCCAGAAGACAGAAACCAAGGACACAGGAAAGGCCAATTTTCACCGACAGCCTCTTTGACACACGAGACTGGGATTCAGACATATGATTTGGGGTCTGAGGGCCTCCTGGGTGAGCAGTGCCGGTTTTCCGGTTCTGTTGGAGGCTGTCCTGTCCTGGACTGTCCACAAAGAGCACAGGGCACTCCAGCTGCTGTTTTCAGTAAACGTTCAGACATAGTTGGGTTCCTTCCTTTTGCTTTTGGTTTTGTTTTGGCAGCCAGGCTCGGGAGTTCAAACAACTTCCATAATTGTTTCCATGGGAAACCATCATCCTGCCACCAAGAGAGAATCTTAGTATTTGGAAAGTAACCTCTTCATCACTTGCAAAAATTAAAACCCTCGTCCTCAGGGAATGTGCAGACTTGCTACGGGAACCAAAAATAAACAAATCTTGAAAGAACCAGGGAGCAGCTAAGTGGAAAATGTGAGAAAATTACTTTAGGTGCGCTAGAAAGAAGAAAGTTATATTGTTTTCTTGATGTGACATATTCTCAAATAGGTTCTTACTAAAGCATCATGCATGTAAGATAGTCATTAAGATAACTTCTTCCTGTGCTTTGTGACCACCTAGAGGGGTGGAGTAGGGAGGGTGGGAGGGAGGGAGATGCAAGAGGGAAGAGATATGGGAACATATGTATATGTATAACTGATTCACTTTGTTATAAAGCAGAAACTAACACACCATTGTAAAGCAATTATACTCCAATAAAGATGTTAAAAAAAAAAAAAAAAAAGATAACTTCTTCCTTGAGATCAGGGAGGCCGTGGACCCAAAGGTTTCCTGAGATTCTGTTCTGGTAACATTTAGTTATTTATTTATTTTTGGTTGTGTTGGGTCTTCATTGCTGCATGCGGGCTTTCCCTAGTTGCGGTGAGCGGGGGCTACTCTTCGTTGCGATGCACGGGCTTCTCATTGCGGTGGCTTCTCTTGTTGTGGAGCACGGGCTTCAGGCACTTGGGCTTCAGTAGTTGTGGCAGGCGGGCTCAGTAGTTGTGGCTCACAGGCTCTAGAGTGCAGGCTTAGTAGTTGCGGCACACGGGCTTAGTTGCTCTGCGGCATGTGGGATCTTCCCCGACCAGGGCTCGAACCTGTGTCCCCTGCACTGGCAGGCGGATTCTTTTTTTTTTTTTTTTTAACATCTTTACTGTAGTATAATTGCTTTACAGTGTTGTGTTAGTTTCTGCTGTATAACAAAGTGAATCAGCTATACGCATATGTATATCCCCATATCCCCTCCCTCTTGCGTCTCCCTCCCACCCTCCTTATCCCACCCCTCCAGGTGGTCGCAAAGTACTGAGCTGATCTCCCTGTGCCATGCGGCTGCTTCCCACTAGCTATCTATTTTACATTTGGTAGTGTATATATGTCCATGCCACTCTCTCACTTCATCCCAGCTTACCCTTCCCCCTCCCCGTGTCCTCAAGTCCATTCTCTATGTCTGTGTCTTTATTCCTGTCCTCGCAGGCGGATTCTTAATCACTGCGCCACCAGGGAAGTCCCTCCGATAAAACTTAAACTTCAAGTAATTTGTAAGAAACAAGGACTGTGTTGATTCCAATGAAATAACTGGGGCTTTGTTTTACTTCTTATGTGGTCTGAAGAGTCTAATAAACCTCCTTACTTAGCCCTTTAGGACCGTGTTGAGCTGCTTCCCCTGCATATTTCTCAGTGCTCATAACCACTCTCTGACTAATTTCAATATTTAAATTCCCTTTTGAAAAATAAGATCTGGTGCTTAATCCTCTTACTGGTTTCTCCCTGACTATATGGAGTTTTCACCTTTGTACCAAAGCGAGGATGTTAGCATAGGTCAGAAAACAAACTTAAAGCGCACCTTATCTTGCTCTTGCTACTGACGTTCTCCATAAAGCTTCCTTGTTTAATAACTCAGGTGTGGGAGGGGAAAAACGTCCTCAGGAGAAAGTGTCGGGATGCTGGATCCCCTGTGAATCAGTTACCAACCGGGGGTTTCTCATCATCCTGCAGGGTCCAAATCACCAAGTCTTGTCTTAGATGTCAGTGACATAAATCTCTGAGCGGGTCCAATCATTCATTTATTCATCCGTCCGTCCATCCAGGACACACGGATGGGGTGTCTTCTCTCTGCCGGTACTGCCGGGAGATGCAGTGACAAAAGAGGGGAAGGTCGTGGGCCTGGTGGGGCTTGTTGCAGCCGGTAAACAACACACAACAAACACACACATTTCACCCAGAGGCGGAGGAGAAAGAAGGAAAGCAGAGCAGGGCTGGGGGCTGCCATGGGGGTGTGCAGAGGGGCAGCAGCCGTCGGTGGGGAGCTGGAGCAGCTGCCTTGAGACGCGCCCTTTGGGAGAGAATGGAAGACGGTGACGGAGGCTGGCCAAGTGGCCATCTGGACGTCTGGGAAGGAGGACTACGGCAGGCCCAGGGCCACTGCGGGCACCAGACCGCTGCCAGAGGTCCCCTGCGTGGCCCCTGACTGTGACATGAACACGCAGGAGGGACCGTCTGAACCTGAGCGCCTCACACACCCCTCCCTCTAGACCCCCGTCCACTGGGTTCCCCACCGACTACACCAACACGCACTGGGTCAGTCGCACGCTGGATTTGAAAGGCTCAAGATGGAAAAAAGAATGTGAAACAGCTTATTAACAACCTTTGTATTGACAATGGGTTGAAACATTGGACTGAATAAAACAGAGGCTTAAATTAATTTCACCTGTTTCTGTTACATTTCCAAACGTGGTGACCAGTTTAAAATTACACAATCACACGTAAGCCTCGTCTCTGCCATTTCCCTCGATCTTGAACCTGCTTTTAACCCCCAACAACGTGTGTCTATCTTGCCACACCTACCAGCGTGAAGCGATGCATATCCCACTCGGGATCCTAATGCAGCTCATTCCCTGTGACGATTTTCCGCTGGTTTTCCCACTATTCACTGGTATGAACATTGTGTCAAGAATGTCCTTCTGCCAACCTGCCTGTCCCCACCTGGGCTCCTCGCTCGGCCTTTCTTCCTGCTGCGTGGACCAGCTCCAGCCTGAGGCTCCACTGACACAGCCCACCCCCAACCCACCCTCCACGGCCCAGCCCTGCTCCTCAGGACACTGGGGCCCCTCCCCACCCCTCCCCTCCTCTCTCCACAAAGCCGCCCTCATCAGAGGCAGCTGGCACCCAGGTGGCTTTCAGGTCACACGAGGTAAATCCAAAGTCCTCCCCGTGGCCCCTCCTGGCCTCGTCCCCGCCCCCCACACTGGCCCAGCCGCTCTCTCCCAGCCCTGCCTGCTCCTGGCTACTTCCTGCTGGTCACCCCTTCCCCCTCCCGTGGCGGGGTGGGGGGGGCCGTCCCTGGGAGAAGGGGCTCCACCATCAGCCTAAGGCTGGCCGAGGAGGCTGTCACTCATCTGGGGGACGATTTAACGAGAAAGAAAACAAAACCTGAGAATATCGACCAGAGCTGAAAAAATAAGGAGGGATGGCAGCTCGAGGTCCCCCTGGCCACCCTTCAACACTTGTAATCAAAAGAACCCTGCCCGACCACTTGCTCACACCTTTACAAAAGGGGCCTCCATTCACTGATCTCCCCATCAGAATCCTCACCAGAAAACCATCACAGGAAACATCAGATGGTCTGAACCGCCTCCTGGACCCAGGACTCCAGCGAGGTCCTCGGCCGACCACAGGGACCCGTCGCTGCGGGTGTGATTGTCAGGCCTTCCCTGGACCCACAGAATCAGAATCTGCATCTCAGCCAGACCCTCGGGCAGCTGTCTGCATCCAGGATAAAGAAGGAGGCTGAGGGCCCTCGGGGGCAGCAGGGCCTCCCTGGGCCTGAGTAGTGCTGCCTTTTCTCTCCAGCAGGTCCTGCTTGAGACTCAAGGTTGTCTTAGGGGGAGGGGAAGGGGGAGAAGGGGAAGGGGAGAAAAAAAGAGGGGGGAGAAGACAGGGATTGCGTGATTCCACTTCGTGTTGCAAACCAACAATCGCAGGCCCTGTCCCACTAGGAATGGAGACCAGAGCCGGACCCTGTAAGGAAATCCCTTCATGCTCAGGACGCCGCTTGGCCACACACTATGCTGTCTCTTGCCCTGACAGCACAACGGCTGTGATTCCCAACACCCTAAGCGTGTGGTGGTGAAGACATGCGGAAGAGAGGGTGGGAGGAAACTGGGGCCCCGGAAGATGCTTTCTCACAAATAAAATACACCACCATACAGAGCTCGCTGCAAAGAATAACTCGAAAAGGTGACTCAGCTATTTTCTTAACATAAAGCCATCTGTTCTTTACGCAAAGACACCTTCCAACATGATTGCAATCATGGCAGGTATACATCTGTGCCCTTATGTCTGCCTGTAACATGTCACTACCCTATCCCCATATTTCTACTGTAACTGCTTCTGGCACCCCATCAGATCCGTGTTCAAACAGCCCCAATTCTCCCGGATAAAAGGTTTGAGTCCTGTATCAAAGCTTTCAGTTTTCTGGAACCAAGGGGGAAAACATGCTTTTTTGGAAAGATGACAAAATGTCTAGTTTCTAAAGGTCATCTGAGTGTGTCACACAACAGTATTTGCACTCCTAGAAAAGGGTGCAATTGCATGGATTTTCCACGGTACCCATGGGGTGAACACTAGCATTCTAGCGCACGGCCTCCTGGACCCAATAAGTTTTGCTAAATTAATGATTACACTCTCAGTGGGAAAGATCTCATTACAGAATATAAGTGCTCAGAGCCAGGGCAGGAAGGGCCCCAGAGCTGTGTGAGGTGAGATGCCCACTGTTCTCATCTTACTGGGCTCTCAGGTCCTCAGAGTTTTGGGTGGGCATGGAAGGAACCCACCCAAGCAGGGCCCAGATGCTGTGTTCAAGAAACACGTGTTCAGGGGAGAACCAACCAGCACCCAGCTTTGGTTGACTAGTACTGCACATTTCTGAGGACGGTTTTTAAGTTCTAATCTTGAGACATTAGTTGTTCCCAGATACAGCTCTGCAGATAAAAGAGTGCTTTTGTGTGGGAGTTCCCTGGTGGCCTAGTGGTTAGGATTCCAGGCTTTCACTGGCCTGGCCCGGGTTCAATCCCTGGTCAGGGAACTGAGATCCCGCAAGCCACTCAGCGGGGCCAAAAAAAAAAAAGAGTGCTTTTGATGAGTGAAGGTTTAATTCGTCAAAATGACTTCATGAGAGGGCTTCCCTGGTGGCGCAGTGGTTAAAAACCCACCTGCCAATGCAGGGGACACGGGTTCGAGCCCTGGTCCGGGAAGATCCCACATGCCACAGAGCAACAAAGCCCGAGCGTCACAACCATTGAAGCCCACGCACTCAGAGCCTGTGCTCCACAACAAGAGAAGCCACCACAATGAGAAGCCCACGCACCGTAACGAAGAGTAGCCCCTGCTTGCTGCAACTAGAGAAAGCCCACGCACAGCAACAAAGACCCAATGCAACCAAAAATAAATAATAAATAAATTAATTAATTTTAAAAAAGCATATTAAAAAAAAAGACTTCATGAGAAAAGACAGCCAGAACATCTAGTCGCCCACCATTTTGCAGAAGGAAGTGGTCCACACTCGGTGAGATCCCAGGAGGGAGACATTCAGCAAACATCTGGGTACCTGCCGAGTGCCCCGTACTGTGCTGGGGCACACCCTGGTGAATGGACATATGTCCTGGGCCACCCCTTCTCACTGCAGCCACATGGCCTGGCCAGTTCATCTCAAAGCTCACTTGCTCGTGCGTGAAACAGATGAGCCACTGCGTGGAAGCATTAGTGCCTACTGCTAAGCAAATGGTCACTCGATGTTAGTCACTCTTTTTTTTTTTTTTTAATTTATTGGAGTATAGTTGATTTACAATGTTGTGTTAGTTTCAGGTGTACAGAAAGTGTATCAGTTATACATATACATATATCCATTCTTTTTCAGATTCTTTTTCCCGTATAGGTTATTACAGAGTATTGAGTAGAGTTCCCTGTGCTATACAGCAGGTTCCTGTTGGTTGTCTATTTTATATATAGTAGTGTGTTAATCCCAAACTCCTAATTTATCCCTCCCCCCGCCTCCACGTTTCCCTTTTGGTCACCATACGTTTGTTTTCGAAATCTGAGTCTGTTTCTGTTTTGCAAATAAGTTCATTTATGTCATTTTTTTTAAAAAAATTAGATTCCACATATGAGTGATATCATATGATATTTGTCTTTCTCTGTCTGACTTACTGTACTTAGTATGATACTCTCTAGGTCCATCCATGTTGCTGCAAATGGCATTATTTCATTCTTTTTTATGGCTAATTCTTCCTATTAGTGGAAAGGCTTATACAGACTCCATCTATGTGAGCTTTCTGCGAACAATGTCTTCATGCTTACTTTGCCACAGGCCAAAAAGGACTCAGCTTTCCTGTTCAGTCTACCCTCTGGGTGCATTTCTCTGCATTCTCAGCTGCACATGGCCCTCCAGAAGCCCTCAATTTGTGTCTAAGACAATGAGTCATTTTTGGCGTGTGACATAATGTTGCTTGGGGGTGAGTACCTAGTCGTGGTAAGTCTGTCCACTGACCTGGAACTTATTTTTAGTTAAAGTGAAAATCAGTTTAAACTTGCAGACATTCCTTGTGACAATGGAAGCAACCCAAAGAATGAAAAAAAACAATAATTAGTCTTAGAAATAGTCTTCCTTAATGGCCAGGGCTGGGGGATTCAGGAATATAGCTGGGGGATTTTCATTTTGTTCAATAATCATATTATACAAATTCCACTGGAAAACAAGCATTTCATCACTTTGGTAACAGGTGTTACATCAGTTTAGCCACCCCAATGCTCTTACTGTACAAACGCATTTTCTGTTATCAAAGCTGTGTAAAAATCATCTGTATAAAAAAAAAAAAAAATCATCTGTATAATCTATGTAATACCTTCCATTTCTTTTGACTAATAAGTAGGGTGGCTATTGTCTCATGTTTAAATATCTATCTGAAATTTTAGGTTCACTATTTGTTTTAGATGATTATAATTTACCTCTTCATTAACTTAGTGAAGAAATCATTAAGGCATTTTATACCAATTAAATAGTTTATGTATTTTTAGTATGAGGAATTTCACACAGTGGTCCTGTTTTCCAATGTAATTTGTAAAGCACAATCTTAAATTCCACTTGAGTTTTTAAAAAATTTTAAGTTTTTCTGTCTCTAATTTGAGAAAAAAATATTTGATTTGGGGCAAATTATTTAAATACTTCTTGATTTTTTAATCTGCAAAATGGAAAGAAAATGCCACCCGCCTTACCAAATAAAATTCTGGTGTTATGAAAAAAAATCATCTGCATAATTTTGAGCAAACCAGGCTTTGCTCCTCTGAGTATTAATTAGTTGTTGCAACCGTAAAAGCAGGGCTTACTGAAAAGTGTTTGGGGTTGAGACCTCACAGAACTTCATTTAAATCCTACCATGGGCCACCTATGAGCCTGCCACCTTAATGAGGTTACTTCTCTCCCCTTGAGCCTCTCTCCCCACTGAAATGAAGATGTGTGTGTCTTGGAACCAGGTAATCAGGCCTGGAGATAAGAACCATAAAGCTCCTAGAACATCAAGTGAGCTCAATAATTAGAAGCTATAGTCATCTCAACATGGAATTTTACCATAATTTCACATCTGATTAGAAAACTATCCTGAAATTAAGACTTGTGATTATTCTCCTTGGTCTTTAGCTGTGAGCAAAACTCTCTTCTCTCAGGGAAAATCAAGCACTGATACCATTTAGAGTCAAGATAAGATGGTAAAAGGATAGGGGTATAACAGACAGCATCTCTAGGAATAACCTCTTCCAAGGGGCTGTAAGTCTGCTGCTGCCTGCCGAGACCAGCCCCTGGGTGCACATCTTAAGGTGAACTTTCTTGGAAAGAAATGCATTCAACTGTTCAGTCAGGTCTCAGGTAGGATCAAAAGAGGTGTCTCTTGGCATGAAGTCCAAGAAGAAATGGAGACTACAGCCTCAGCTCTGCCTGAGGGAAAATGCCCAGACGCCTGGCCGTGGTGGGCTCTCCAGGGACCACCCAGATGTGCCAGTTCAGAGCATCAGGCGATCTCCCATTAACCTGACAATACACTGACCAAGCCACGTTCTCATATAATTTTGATTCTAAAAGTATCTTTTCCACTGACAAGAAGAGGTGTGGACTTACTGACCTCTATTATTCATAACTGCTCACAAGCTGCAGAGATAAGTAGCAGGTAAGTATCAGTAGCAGAAAAAATGCTGGTTCTGTCTATTGCATCATTACCTCAATTGCCTTTGCACCAGCTACCAGGTAGTTGAGCAGACTTTTGGACAAGAACTCAAAAGAATGACCTATATTTTTTTCAACAGACAGAGCACCTTAATTCTAAAATGACCTTGAAACTCTGACCTTGAAGCCTGGAGGGTTAAAAAGAGACCAGTTCCTTTTCCTGTGCCAACAATTTATTCTCTTTCCAAGCCCGGGGTAAGAGTCACTCAAGATGCTTCCTAATTTCGGCTAGCCCACGTCTCCAGAGGCACGTGCTTTTGAAGCCCTTTGACGGGGAAGCCTCTCTCAGCCCCACCGCGACGCCGCCAGACCCCATCCGGCACATCATTTAAGTAACTTGGACGACGTCATCTATTTCACTCTGCCACTTCCCCAACCCCAGCCTTGTTTATATCACAACATTTTCTCTCTTCAATGTTTATACCAGGGGCCACTTTACTAGAATACCAAATTAGACCAGCCCTGCCTCGCGCTGACGCAAAGGCAGGCTTGTGGGGCTGCGACAGTGACTGATGTCGCGAGCGCCACCTTCAATAGGACAGGGAGGGGCCTCCAAGGGACCCACGCGCCGGGGACCCCCACGCCTCCTGCCCGCCGCAGGCGGGGTGCCCAGGGTCGAGGGCGCGGGGCGCACGGGCGGTGACTGGCCAGGCATCACGTACGCGCCCGCGGCGGGCGGGGCTGCAGCCTCAGCGCCCCACCTGCCGCACCCCCCCCAGGCCCCGCCCGGCTCAAGGGCGAAGGGAAGGTCACGGGCAGGGCGGGTGGCAGGCGAGGGCGCCGGACCCAACACTTAAGCATCCCTGCACCGTGTGTGGTGAAAATGAGGCATCAGGGCCTTTCAACTCATCCGGGACAGGAGGAAGAAGGTAAAATAAAAACCAAAACCTAGCTCGAGAGGCGTCTCCGGCCTGCGATCCTCAGGCTCCAAGGACGCAGCCGCCTGAGCACAGCCCTGCTACTTTCTAGCGGTTGGCTCACCCCACCCAGGGATTCACCGGGATCAGGAAACCCCAGCGTCTGGGAACCCCTGCGCCCCCATGTGCGCCCAGCGCTAGGGGCCCGGGGCACTTCTGTGTCACCATCGCTTTACATTGAAATATTCTCTTCGTGCGTCCGCGGGCACCGAGCCTGGGTCCCCTTCTCCCCGAAATCAGCTTCCACGCTTGGGGGGTGGGGGGCGGCTGCTGGAGTCCGCACTCGCGGGGCTGGTGACGCCCCGGAGTCCCCGCTTCCTGTTCCTTCCCATCCAGGGGAGGCTGGCGGGGAGGGCCCAGTGACCCATTTCAGCTTTCAGTTTGGTGACGAGCCGGAAGGGGACAGGAGATGAGAGCGGAGGAGAACCGTTTTTAAAATCTCCCAGCGGAAACGCGAGGTGGTGCCGGGCCGCCGGGCAACCGCGGGCAGGGACCCCCGTGCGTCCCCCGCCGCGTCCCGCCGGACAGCAGCGGGGACGCCGCCCGCGCCGCGCGGGGGTCGCGAGGCTGCTGACGCGTCGCAGGGACCCAGCGGTTTTTCCCACGACATTGGGGGTGGGGAGTGGGTGACGGAGCTGGGGAGGCAGCCGCGGCATCGGAAGTGGCCGCGCTGTAGCCAAGCTTTGGAGGGGCGTCTGGCTTCATCCTACGACTCGGAAGACAAATGACCTCCGAGCGCGGTCCAGGCGACCCCGTAGCCAGTCGCAATTTAAAAAATAAACGTGGAGGCGGAAAACTGACCTTCCTGGCAAGGGATCCTACTGCCATATCCCTCCCTCCCACCCTCCCCCGCCCCGACTCCGCAGTGACTCCTGAGGCTGCACGGCCCGCACCCGCTCCCGCCACAGGAAGGTACCCCCGAGGTTCCTGGGCGCGGGGCTTCTCCCCCACCCTTCTCTTATCCCCGGTACCCGCTCTCCTCCTCTCTTCTCTCTGCTTCCCCCATCTCTTCTCCCTGGAGCCTCATCCTTTCTCTCTGGTCCCTGCTCCCCATCCCTTTTTCCCGCTACCCCCATCCTTTCTCCCAGGCACCCCCATCCTTTCTCCCCGGTACACCCATCCTTTCTCCCGGTTACCCCCACATCCCTTCTCCCTAGTCCCCACCCTTCGCCTCCGGCCCGAGACCCGAGGAGGCGGTGGCGCACCTTGGGCATCCCCGCCGCTGGTCAGCACGCCTATGGCTTTGCCGGCCCCGGAGAGTTGCTCCAGGAACTTTCGGAAGGAGCCCTTGGGGTTCGGGGAGACGTCGTGGTCGCCCATGGCGAGCAGGCCGGAGATCGCGCTCGGGAGGGTGCTCGGCAGGCACTGCGCCCCTCCCGCGCCGCCGCCACTGGAACCGCCGGCCCCGCCCGCGCGGCGCGCGCCAATGGGCGGCCAAGGGCGGGCTCAGGGGCGCGGGCGCGGCGGGGCAGGCGGGACCGGGGGCGCCAGCTTTCAGGGAGCCGCGCGGGCGAGGGAGGTTGGCCCGCAGGGAGCACCACTTGGGGGGGTTGCATCGCAGGTGGGAGGAGCGTTACGAGCCGGAAGCACCTCAGAGGGAAGGAGAAGCACCGCAGGTGGGTGGGGAAATCACCGCAGGTGGGCGGAGCATCCCTGGTGGGGGAGGGGAAAGCACCCTAGGAGGGTGTGCAACGAAGGTGGGAGGAGCATCGAGGGGGAAAGCGCGACAGGTAGGGGGAAAGCACAGCAGCTGGGTGGGAGCATCTCTGGGGAGCGCCGCAGGTGGGGGGAGTAGGGGGAAGGCGGGGCGCTACAGGTGGGCTGGATCACCGTAGTTGTGGGAGCGTGGCAGCATCACGCGCGGGGAGCGCAGTAAACTGGGGCGGGGGTGCGGAGCGCCGCAGGTGGGAGCGCCGGGCCCGCGGCAGTTGCGGGGACCGAACCGTCGCAGGCGCACGCCCGTTCCCGCAAGATTCCTTCTGGGGGCGGCGTTCGGAGCCGGGGGCACCCCAGCTTTTCCTCAGGCCTGAGGTGAGGGAGGAAGGACACACCAGCGTATCCTCCAGTCGGTGGGCGAACGTGGGCGTCGCTGGCTGGCGACGACGAAGCGCCGGTTCCGTCCCCAGAGAGGCTCTGGCCGCACGAGGAGAAGGAACGTGGCCGTAGAGGACGCGCGGGCACCCTGGCGACACCTGGCGCCAGGCCGGGCGCTGAGAATGGAAGGGGCGGGAGAAGGGCAGGAAAGTCCTGGTGGGGCGATAAGACCCGAGTGCTTGCGAAGGAAACCGCGGTGTCCTGTGTCGCCAGCCAGATGCTCGCAGCTCCGCTGGGAGCTCCGGGACTGAGGCGCTCACGTCCAGTCCGTTGGGTGATGGATGAACAAGGAGCCGGCTCTTCCGGGAGCTTAATCTAGGCTGGTTTCCAGCCGCGGATGTGCGGACGGATGCTTCTCCGGGCGCGGTCTTGCGGCGCACACAGCGCTGAGCTTGGGGTAGGGTCATCCCCAGGAAAGAGTTTCACAAGCGGCCGCATCAGCAGTTCCTGGTGGGGACGGCACAGTATCCCCTACTACATGCGCAACGGATGTGCGTCAGGTGGATACAGAGGGAAAACAGGTTAAGTCAAGTCTGTCCCATCCACCCGGAGCAGCCTGTGGTCGGCTGCCAGCTGTTTACTCCGGGCCACACTGGACGGAGGAGGGGGAGGGGGTGCGCGCTTAAACCGGGCTCTTTCTTGCCTCATCCTCCTGTTCATCCCTCTGAGCATCAAAAATTTATTGCAGTAAATAAACAAATACCTGCTGTGGACAAGGCCAGAGATCTGATCTCTGCCCCGGGCCGGAGGTAATGGAGCAACTTCTAAACACCCGTGGTCATCTGAGTCGCCTGGCCTGGTTTTTCCCTCTCCACCAGAACCACGGAAGTCCAGTTTCTGGGAGTGCTGCCAGAAAAGGTGTATTTTTAACAAGTTCCAACGCATTCTGATGACTGCAGAACCCGAGAGCACCTGTTCTAACGGGTTGAGCCTGAGCGAGTGATGCTGAGAAGATACTGGGCATCTTAAAGGTGTCCCCGGGGTGCCCTTCACTCTTCCGGTGCAGGAGGGCGGAGCCAGGCTGTGCAGCTCCACCCAGAGGTGTCCCCGGCCCAGGATTTGTGCTGTAGAATCATCCATCCCTTTGTAGGGCATTCTACACTTTCCAAAGTTGGTACACACTGAATTTTATTTTAGCCAAAAGGCCTTTATCTTCTTATAAAATTGATATTTTTGTAATTTAGAGGATTGGCCATTTGTCATCGAGTTGTCTGTCATATAGGAAACAATAGATACAAACTAAGAGTCCAAACAATGGGTTAAGTAAATTTTGATACAAATATATAAGTAGTTTTCTATTGCTGGTATGGTTATGAAGATAAATATCCATTTACATGGAAGTATATTCAGGATATATTGATAAATGAAGAAGCAGTGTCAGAAATACCATGAACCTCTGTGTGTGTGTGTGTGTGTGTGTGTTGTGTGTGTGTGTATGTACACGCGCGCACATGCACGAGCGTAAATTTAGATGTAAATAAATTTAGATATTTTAATTTCCTTTCTTCTTATTATTATAGGTATTGTCTTTTTCTCCAATGAACAAGTATTGTTTTTGGAATAAAATATTATACTTCATTAAAAACAATAAAATTTAGAGTTGTCAGACCGCCAAGGTTATGTCTGTTTTGCAAAAGCTGAGGTCTCTTTAGGCAGCATTGTGGTTCAGACAGGTAATTCCTTATTCTTTCCAGTTAGGCCCATGAGCTCTGACCCATCGCTCAGTCTATCAGGGTGTAAAATACAGACGGCTGCAGCAACTACGGAAAGACATGGCCATCTCTCCCTTCTTTTTCTTTTGCAGTACATGCATTTTAGTAGTTCTTCAGCTGGTGGTGGGGTTGTTTGTTTGTTTGTTTTAACTTTGGCCTTAGAAGAGGCTTCTCTGATACAAGAGGGAGAATTGCAGGGCATGTGGAGGGTACAGCTTACCTCCAGCAGGACATGCCACGTGCCTTAGTTCTCCATTGCCGCCTAAAAAATTACCCCAAGCTTTTGTGGCTTATATGAGCACCCATTTACATCACAGGAATATCATCCCAGGGCTTTGCTGGACTCTCTGCTCCTTGTCTCAGAAGCTGCAACAAGGTATCGGCCGGGGTCCGAAGTCTCATCTGATCCCTCATCTTGGCAGTTTCCTTCCGTCCCAAGCCCTGAGCTGACTTTGAGCTAATCTACAACCACAGCTCCATAACCATCTTCCCTTTTCCTGGTGCCTCATCTTCCCTGGCCTTCTTCCCTAGACTTTACAAAGCCCAAGAACAAATGCAACCACTTGCTAAACAAGGAAACGCTGCCTTCAACTCCCCCCGTCCGCCAGTTGTCTTTCAGTGTCTTTGTCCAAACTGAGAAATAATTCTGCTATATATCTAGCAGCTACACTTTAAATTATATATAAAAGAGTTGGATGCCCTCCAAGACCTTGACGCAGAATCATGTCGTCCTGAACCAATGAAAGTCAATATTTAAACACTTTCCAAAGAAAATGGAAAGAAAGCCCGTCTCATTATTTCTGCAAAGTACGTGGCCATTAAAAGTTTTAACCCCTCCAGGAAATGTCATTGATGATGTGAACTGGACCCTCTCACAGCACAACTATTTCCTTCTCCTGTGTTGGTGAAAGTTGATTAATGGAGACTTCCTCAAAATTCCAACACTTCTCTCGTAACAGGAGAGCACAGGTGCTGATAAGGCAGAAGAAACTGACCTGTTCTTTCAGAGGAACTTCCGTAATTGCGGTTATTTCAGAAAACAGAGGATAGGAGAGATGGCTGTCTGTTGAAAAATGAGTTATACAGGAATTTCCCAGTTAGGAAAGGAAATTATGATGATTTTAGCAGTGTGCCACGTGATGGTTAATTTTACGTGTCATCTTGGCTGGATCACGGGTGCCCACATAGCTGGCAAAACATTGTCTCTGGAGGGGATGGTGAGGATGTTTCCAATGAGATTAACATTTGAATCAGTGAACTGAGTGAAGCAGATGCCCTCCCTGATGTGGAGGTGTGAGGCCCAGCCAACCCCCTGAGGGCCTGAGGAAGGGTGAATTTGTCCTCCTTCTCTCTCCCCATGTGTGTATATGTATATATATATATATATGTATATATATATATATATACATATATATATATATATATATCAAACTGGTTCTGCTTCTTTGGAGGAGCCTGACTAGTACATACACTCTGGTTAAATATGTTCATTCTATGTTTTAGTTGTGAGATGCTAAATCTGAATACCAATTTGCATATGGTCTATACAGAGTCCTGTGTCCCTGATGGCATTTACACGTTTGAATTTGTAGTGACAAGTTCTCAAAGCTCCCTTACTTCTGTATCAGAATCGAAGCGCTTCATGGCCAGCATTCAAGGGCAAACATGCTGAAATATCCGAAACCAAAGCTATAAACAATAGCGCTTTTTCAGTTCGCAGACGGGCACACGTGGACCATGCGTGTGTGATTGGCAATGCCAGCATGTAGCAGAAGTTTTGAACGTTTTTGGGTGTAAAACTTCTAAGATTCCCATGTAAGCCACAGATGTCTTCCTCTACCCGAATGTGCATATATACACACACACAAGCCCCGGCGTGTTGCATACAGTGTAGGGAACTCATGAGTCTGGTGACTGACCAGGCCACAGCCGAGGACAGAGGATGGAGCTTGGTCACAGGTCCAAGCGGCGGAAAGCTGAGTCCTCCCAAGCGGCCTCCCTCTGGCTGCTCACCGTTCACCATTGGGACCTTGTCTTATCTCAGAGCCCAAGCCGAGCTCAGGCCAGATGGGGACCGGGGGCCCGTTCCCGGGGAAGCACTGGGGTCTTAGTCCTGAGTCTGGGGGAAACACCCCTCCCCTCCCCTGTGATGCTGTTTGGAAAGCATCGCTTTAAGAGCTCCAGCTGTCTCTCCACTGATGACGTGGTCCTTTGATCCTCTTTAGGAGCAGACTATTCTTTCGTCTATAAAACCTTTTCACCAGCATAGGCCATTCACTTAGAGCCATATTTCAGCAATCATGAGGCATTTCTGCAGCAGTCGGGGCTGATCTTTTTGTCATGTGAGGTGATCTGAGTCCCTTCTGCCCTGGAGTCCATGGCCCTGCCCCTCCCTCATCCCCCAGGGCCCTGAGGGCAGCCGGTCACTGGAACTGCTCTCCAGGTCACTTAGGGGGCTCTCTCCTTTCCTCTGTCCAGGTCACCGAGGGCCATAGGATGAAGGCCCTCCAGGCACTCCCACCTCAGACTTTAGTGCCAGAGCCCATGAGAAGGACCGTTTCTGGGGTCACTGGATCATCAGGTGGAGAGAGTTTGCACAGCGAAGACAGAGAGATGAGAGATGGGGGGAGAGAGACAGAGACAGACAGACAGAGACAGAGAGACACAGAGACAGACAGACAGAGCCAGAGAGAGAAAGCGAAATCACAACATTCCTTAAGTTTGCTCCTCACTCAAGCTACCGTCCTGCTTCTGTGCTACGATAACCACCAAAAATGTTTAAAATTGCCACTCCCCCCCTTCCACATCTTTCCCACTCCCTCAGACTCCCTGAAGTCCTCTTTCCTCTACTACAGCTTCTCTGAAACTTCTGAATGTCACCAACTGTCTGTCCAAACAACCAGTCAATAAAACAGCTTTTGAAACCAATTACTCGGTTGCTTCTTGTTGATATCTTTCTAAACTCTATGGTGCTATTTCCTAATACCTCCTCCTAAAACTCTCTGTGGGCTGGATTTTTTTGTTTGTTTTTTGGTTGTGATTTTACATGAATTAACATTAAAATAGAACACAAATAATGATGGTGAATGTAAATGAAGAGAAGGTCAAGCATTTCAGGAATGATTTCTGTTCGTGGGTTCATGCTCTTTAGAAAGCGTTGGGTCTCCTTCCCTCACAGTTACAATGAGAACCTTAGCATTTAGACTTGCTCTGTGGAGAATAAAATGCCAGATAATAAGCATGAATCTCAAGGTTTCTCCTGCATCCAAATTTTTTTGTTTTAATTTTCATTATGCTGGGTGGTGCCTCCTGTGTCCTGTGTCCCAGAGATTCTGGAAGAAAGAACATTTGGGAAACTCTGGTTAGTCCCATGCAATCTGTTCCATGGTGTTTAACATATTCTAACTCAGAATTACTGTTTCACGGGACTTGAAGCCCCTTCTGGGATGCACCTTGCCCTGACATGTTCTGATTCACTCAGAATACCTGTGGGCTTGGAGTTTAGACCCAATAAGTAGGGTAGGAAACAGCCTGAAGGAGGACTGCTATTAGCAAGGAAGACAAAATTATTCTGGAGACAATGTAACTGGTCACTAGAAGCATGAAGATAGTTCTCTAGCTCTGGGGGTTACTGATGATTCGGTTAAGTACCAATATTCAAAATAGCATCTTCAATATGCCAGCACTCACAGGGCGGATGTGGGGATGAAGGTCTGCCCTGCTCAGTGGGTCAGAGTCTCAGATTCTCCTACGGAGGGAATCGAATGGATCCCAGCTCTCACTCCCCCAACCTGTGGGCCTCACACCCAGCCCCCAGGTGGGCAAGGAATGAGCCCATTCTGTCATTGCCTCACCTGACCTCGGCCTCTTTGGCTAGAACACATTTATTAATACTTCCCCAGACTCTCTCCACTGGAGCCGCACACAGAAACCTTTGTCCCCAACTGGCTGTCCGCTTCTGGCGCAGGAGGTGCTGGTCTCAGGCTGCTTGACTACTGGTCTTCCACTCTGTCTCCAAGATTTTGACCTCAGTGGAGGGTTCAGAAACTGTCTTTTTAAACTTATTCTCAGATTTTCTTTTTTTAAGTCAAGCAACCAAAAAAAATAAAGGACACAACCAAAGTAAGGTGAGTCAGATGCAAGTGGAAAGTTTAGGGGATGAAATGGAATATGCATGTGTATTATCACTCAGTGTGGCTACCATACTGGGGGCTTGCTGGGCTGTGAGCTTCCTGGCACCTGGAACCAAATAAAATAGATAAAAAATAAGGAAATGCTGAGATTCTCTGTCAGGTCCCACTTTTTGGTTAATGGGTTTTACAGACTTTTTCTTAAATTCAAGTGTTTTGGAGTCATAGAAATAATACAACAGGACCTCTTACGAGCAGTGTGGGCTTTCCCAGGTGGGCAGAAGAATTAGGAGCTGGGGTACAGACCAGGGGGCAGTTTGTATAAATGGAATGAGTACAAAGGATGATGGATTATCTGATGGGAATTTTCTACCAAAATGTGAAATGGAGAATGTGGGGAGGGAGAGAGAGAGAGAGAGGGAAGAACAATTCATCACTCTTGCCCAAAGACCCTGGGCCGATTATCCAGACCACCCTCCCCTGCACCACAAGCATTCTGGAGAGAGGCTGGTACAGCTGGTGCTGCAGCTCTCCTTCTAGAACATGCCATCCTCTGGCTGTTCTTGTTCTGCTCTTCACTCTCCATTTTGAAAATGAGGCCCTGTGTCTGGAGCTTGTTTTCACATCTCATTAGCTATGTCCTGGTGATGGTCCAGGAATGACTCCAATTTTATTAGCAAATGAGTCCTCAGATTTCTTCCCATGAAACGTGCTCCTGGAAGTCTTCCCTGGAGGCGGCTGATAATAGACTGTGTTTATGGATTCCTGAGGCTCCTTCAAGTCAATTGTTCCCTGACGCATGTTTGTTCTCTGCATTGCTATATATGCGTGTGTGGACAAAGGTACACGTGCGCGTGCGCACACACACACACACGCACGCACACCAGCAGATTAAACAAGCTTCCCTTGCGTCCCCAGCTTTCAGGAGGCGAAGCAGGGGGAGCTGTCACCCTGCGTTCTGTTCCCAGCCATGCGCTAGCCTGTTTTCCAGGATCAGGGACGTTCCCCAAGGACTCGGCCTCAGGCCTGCACCCCTTTCCTGGGACTTGGCCTCCTCCGCCTCCTACTCACCTGCTGTCTCTTTGATGCCCCATCTCTGCCACGGTCGCCGAGCCAACACCGGGTCCGCAGCTCAGGGAGGACGACCACAACGTGTGGTAGCGTGTTGGAGCGTTCAGCAGAGTCCCTAGGGCCTTCAAACCGGCTTCCAGGAGTGGTGATGTGACCTGTGACTAGAGGGACAGGTAAGGGCCGGGAATGTTCTAGACCGAGGCCACGGGAAAGAAGGATGTGAGTGGGGAGAAAGCCAGGCTTTGTGTGGGTGCTCTGCTGGGCGGTGGCCAGGAAGGGTATCGGGGGAGCTGGAGGAGAAGCAGCTGGCAGGTGGGGGGAGAGCGCAGGTGGGGAGAGTGGCCGGCAGCTGGGCAGGTGCTGGGGGAGGGACCCTGAGCGTCTAGACGGCAGGGGGCTGCCCCTGGGGTTACCTTGGAGACGGGAGAGCCGGTCCTCGCACTGGGGGTGTGGAGTCAGTGCTGTCCCCACACCCCTGCTGTTCACCCTGGGGGCCAGGACAGACCCGGGCTGTCACCTCTGCAGTACTGGGCGGTGACGTGCTGAAATTAATACAGCACCCTCTCCTCCCTCCAGACCCTGTGGTTCCCTTTACTCTTTTCGGTGGGGAGAAGCGGGATAGAGGTGTCACTCAGTGAGGGCCTCTGACTTTCCACCAGAAAACATACCGGAGCAAGATGGTGTGTACTGCCAAGGAGGCCTTGTCTGCCCCCCCCTCCCCGCCCTCCCTGCCCAGGACTTCCTTGTATGGCCAAACCCTGGAGCTGTGCGCCTGCCCTGGACCCCTTCGGAGGAGTCTGTCTGGGGCAGTGCTGGGCAGATTCCAGAGGCTGGGATGGGCGGAAGAAGAACATTTAGACAGGCCGGAGTTGCAGTCCCTGTGGTCACAAGGCCAGGACACTCGGGGCCTCTTTTCAGGCAGCAGGGAAGGGCTGGCAAGTCCGCTGCAGGTGGTAGGACCCCTGCGTCTGGGCGATGGAATCAGCTTCGGGGGGTGGCGACCACGGTGTTTCCTTTAATGCAAAGAAGGAAGATAGAAAATATATGAATGCATCACATTTAGCAAGAAAACTGCTGTTTTGTGAAACACTCCAGAGGTGTGTCACATAAGACTCCTTTCTTTGTGGGATTCATGGTTTGTAAAACATGGTTTCAGTGCATGATATTTCAGTAAATCTGTTAAAAATATCATTTGGAAATCCCGCATGGATGTGGGAGATGGTGCATCTGTTCTCTTTCTCTCTCCTCCTCCCTCCCGCCCTTCTTTCCCGCTGGGTGTCTTCTTGTTACTCCTTGAAGGCTGGGACCAGGCCCCACAGGGCCACTTAGTAGGACACAGAGCAGGATGATGTGGCATCCGTGTCCACAGGAGAAAATGCCCCTTGATCCTAAGCGCCTTTGTCCAGCTCAGGGCCAGGCTCTTTGAGGACGGGGCTGTACTCGCTCAGCGTCCCACAGGGACCCAGTGCCCCAGGTGCTGCTGGACCTGAACCTTCATTCTGGAATGGGAGCTGAGTTGCGTGTGCATTTCCATCTCTATTGTTGGGAATAACAGGAATCTAGACACGTCATCTTTACCCTGTTCCCTAGTTCAAGTTGGGATTTAGAGAATATATACATACCTGAAAATCAGTTTCAAATAAATAAGCTTTATATAAGTGGTACCATGACTGAATATTGAGAAAGTAAAATCCTGACCAAGCAGACAGGATTTCATTGGTTTCTGGAGAGTTGGCAAGATTCTGTCTTCTCACCCAGCTCGGTCTGGCTGGGAACACTGAGATCTAAGCTTAGCCAAAGCTTTTCACTGCAGTCAGAGAAACTGTGTGTGTGTGTGTGTGTGTGTGTGTGTGTGTGATATAATACTACATTCTTCTTTGGATTTATCTCAAGATATTTAAAAAAATCCTTTGGAATTTGTTTCCATCTCTCTTCACTGCCTTGCTTCTCAAAGCGTGGTCTGTGCCCTGGGAATCTACACTCCCGGGGCCTGTTAGAGATGTGGATTCTAAGGCTTCATTCTCCAGGTGATTTTATGCGTATTAAATTGTGAGAAGCAATTTCATCACTAAGCTTTTATAGAAGACCCCTAAGCTTTAGACAACTGCCATGCCCTACAGCCTTTTCCATCTTTACCCTGTTCTTCCTCTAACAGAGATACATGCAAACCTCTGACGTTTGGGCTCTTCTTCCTCTCCGCTTGACGGCCCCAGAACCATGGATGTGGAGACTTAGTCAGCCCTTTCGACAGTCATATAGATTCCCTGATTAAAAAATTAGAGGAACACTTAAATGCTCCTCTTAACAAATTTCAAGTGCACAATACAGTTTTAACTACAGTCACCATGCTATACATTAGATCCCCAGAATGTACTCCTCTTATAGCTGTGCATCAGTTATACCTCAATAAAAAAAGGAGAAGAGAATGAATAATTTCCCTAACGAATAGACTTGAAATCCATTTATTTCCCACGCAGTCAGGGATTAATGGGTCCCCGTTAGGTAACGTGGTGTTTCTCCCTTCAATACAAAGCACTTCCTCAGACGTAGTGTGGATTTGAAATAAATAGTAACCAACTCAGAATTTATTCTTTTTTTTTTTTTAGGACAGTAAGATTTACAGAAGTACCTCTGAGCTCAGTATTTTATATGAATCTGTCTACCTTCAAATTCGAAGGTAAAGCCTTATCATATATTTTTGAGGCTTAAAAAGGACAAAATGTGTTTGATTCTTTGCTGTTCTGATAGCATTTGTCCTTTTCTCCTTTCTTGCTGCTTCACTGAGGCATCATTGAAGCACAGTAAACTGCACTTATTGATAACATGAATTCATGAGTTCGGACCTGTGTGTGTCAAGAACATGATGGGGTGTCCATCACCCCAAGAGTTTCCCTGAGCCCTCTCTCCTTCACCCCCACCAACCTCACAGAAAGAGCTGCCTTCTGTCACTGTAGACTTATTTACATTTTTTAGAATTGTATACAAATGAAATAATGTGTTACGTACTTGATTTTTGTTGGCTGTTCTTACGGAGCATTAGGATTTTGAGATTCAACCATGCTGTAGCATGGATCCATAGCTCTTTCCTTTTTATTTACTGAACAGTTTTCCATTGTGTGGACATCACTTGTTGATGGCTGTTGGGGTTATTTCCAGGCTTTGGTTGTTACAAATAAAGCCGCCGTAAGCACTGGTGTACAAGGCTTTGTGTGGGAATCTGCTATCATTTCTTTTGGGTCATTACCTGGGAGGGGAATGATTGGGTTATATGGACGTGTATGTTTAATTTTTAAACACACTGCCAAATTGTTGTCGAAATGGTCGCACCATGTTACCATTTTACAGCCCCGCCAGTAGCGTGTGAAGTTCCAGTTGCTCCACACCCTCGCCAACACTTGGCAGAGTCAGCCTTTGACATTTTAGCCCTCCTGGGGGGGTGTAGAAGTACCTCCTACTGGTTTTAAACTGCATCTCCCTAACCACCAATGGTGTTCAGCATCTTTTCGTATGCTTATCTGTCATCTGTGTATCACCTTTAGCAAAGGGTCTATTCAAATCTTTTGCCCACTTTTCAATGGGGTTGTTTGTTTTCTTATTATTGAATTGTGAGAACTCTTTATAAACTGTAGATACAAGTCCTGTGTCAGGTATATGTTTCACATATAATTTCTTCCAGCCTTTACCTTGAAGATCAAAGCTGTTGACTTTTGATGAGGTTCAGTTCATAAATTTTTAAGAAGTTTTATGATTGTGCTTTTGGTGCCATCTCTAAGATATTTTTTTATCTAACCCCATTTCACAATAAATTTTTGTATGTGGTGTGAGGTAAAGGTTGAGTTTTATCCTTTTTTCTTTTCATGTGCAGTGAATATGCTGCACTGTTTCAGAGCCGTTTGTTGAAAAGACTCACCATTTACATTGAATCACCTTTTCACCTCTGTTGAAAATCCATTGGCCATATAACTCTATTTCTGTGCTCTACCATTGATCCGTGTGTCTGTCCTTTCCCCAGTGCCACATTCCTGGGGTGTCTTAGGATTGATAGAGACACTTGAAAGGAAGCAGTGTGAGTCTTATTTTGCTCTTTTTCCCTGGATGATAGCATGTTTTGAACCCATCACGATACAAGTTTTCTGAGGAAATTTGGCTGAAGTTTCAGTTTCTTATTTTTGTAAACTGGCTTTGTTCATTTATGGGTCACAACAGTCAAATTGCATGTCACTGAATCTTAACTTCCATCTGCTCTACAATGAAGCACTATTTTGTGTACTGACCGCAAACAAGCAAATAAAAAGGCCTCTGGTTGTACTATGGATCCTGAGTTGGAGATATTAAAATGTTAAAAAATGTGCTTCACGGTACAAAGGGAAAAAGGTAATTGTTAGAAATTGATAACAAAGAGGGACAATTCATCATGGTTGCACAGTCCCCAGAAAAGCGGAAAGTGGTCTTGACTTCACAAATGAGCAGAATTTCCTTCCCTGGAAAGTGACCACTTCTGCTTCTCCATAAAAACTAGAAAATGGAGACATCCCTGGTGGTGCAGTGGTTAAGAGTCCACCTGCCAATGCAGGGGACACGGGTTCGAGCCCTGGTCCGGGAAGATCCCACATGCCGCGGAGCAACTAAGCCCATGAGCCACAACTACTGAGCCCACACCCCACAACTACTGAAGCCCGCGCACCTAGAGTCCGTGCTCCGCAACAAGAGAAGCCTCCGCAATGAGAAGCCCGCGCACCGCAACGAAGAGTAGCCCTCACTCGCTGCAACTAGAGAAAGCCTGCATGCAGCAATGAAGACCCAATGCAGTCAAAAAATAATTAAAACAAAAACAAAAACTAGAAAATGCGCCTTTACATCTAGGCAAAAACATCCATAAGACCCCTGGGACCACCTTTCACTGTTTGTTTGTTTTTTCCTTTTGGGTCCTTGGAGATTTTTAGATTTTATCAGCAGTAACCAAGCCATTGGATGAGATCACGTGTGCAATGCTGGGCTCATGGGCACAAATTTGCTGGTTTCTCTCCTCTTTCTGGTTTCAGATCTTGCAGCATCCTTCACTCTGACCTTGAAACCTTCACCATGGCCCTTTCTTCATTAGTTAATCTGCTCATCACAGGATAGAATCACCTGATGGACAGTTAAAAACACACAGGCAATC
This sequence comes from Balaenoptera ricei, assembly GCF_028023285.1. NCBI lineage: Eukaryota > Metazoa > Chordata > Mammalia > Artiodactyla > Balaenopteridae > Balaenoptera > Balaenoptera ricei. The sequence goes on from NC_082640.1 coordinate 27,921,974, forward strand.
TCCCAGGGGTTTTAGAATTGTGTTATTGCCATATAAGTGGAGCTGAAGTTTATTTAGCACATGCTGTGTGCAAGACACTGGTTTGAACAATTTGAACAATTTATTTATCCCTCATCACCCTCTTATAAAGCAGGGATCTCAGGACCCACATTTTATCACTTTGGAAGCTGAGTCTCAGAGAGGCTACAAACTTTCAGGTGGCCACACAACAGTAATGAAGGAGCCAAGACTAGAACCCACACAGCCTGACAGCAGAGCCGGGCCCTCACCCACCAGGGACCTTGTCCACCCTCCATCCCAGCCAGGCCCTTCATCCTGGACCCTGGACACTGGTTCACATGAATCTAGCTGGCAATTCTAGAAAAGTCCTTCCCCAGCATTTAATTTCTGATAAACAAACCCTTAAAAATAAACCATAATTTCAGAGTTATCTATATTTGAACAGATGGTATTTTGTTACCATCTTGTATTCATGACCTACCTTTACTTCTTTTATTTTTATGAGACAGTGATAGAAAAGGAAATTTTTTATTCCTTACTATTTGATATTTCTGGCTTCTGATGTACTGACCTTCATTATGAATCTACATGAATGTTCTAGAGTCTGAGATTCTAAACTGCATTATACAAATACTTTCACTATCCTGAATTGCTAATTTGTTCTGTTTCCCCCTCCAGTACCTCCATGGCTGTGGGCTTGTGTATCACTGCCATTTGCCATTCACTAAAATTCCATTTCCTCCTTTCTTCTGGAAGCCTTATTCCCCAAGGCTCTGAAATGATGCGATCCTTACCGGCTTTGATTCATATACTCATTCTTCCTTACTGTGTTAAGCATGGTTTTTTCCCGATACTTTGACATATGGGGCTTTAGGTATCTGGAAGAAATGACCACCCCAGGCACCCCCCAGCGTAGCTGATTCCTAGACGTATGAAAGGATTTCCTTGGGACTGTGCCTTTTGTCTGCAAACCAACCAACTCAGAGCCCAACCCCCAAACCTCCCCTTTCTTGAGCTCTTAGATGCCCAGCCTCTCTCCCCCTGCCCTAGTCACCCAGGGCCAGGTATCTGACAACTGGCCCCTTCTGGTCAGAACCCACCGAAATTATTCAAAGTAGCCAATCCTAAGCCTACTTGCCCTTCCACGTCTGGCTGTCATACACGTACCCCCCCTCCCTCTGCCTCCCCACCTACCCTGGTGCCCCCATCATGGCCCTGCTGGTGTGGCCTGCCCCCTCCTCTTGGAGCTGTGAGGAGAAAACCATCTTGTCAAGGACAGGGTCTCCTGACCTGTTGGCCCTGCCATCCCTGAATAATAATAAAACCTGCATTTTAAAACTTCTCTAGAAAGTATTTCTTTCTTCACAAGGGAAATATGTACAAATGAGACTAGAAAGATGTGTGCAATGCATTCTGTAAGATGTGAAAATACGGATACTCTGTTAAATTCAAACAGAAATGCTTAAGGCTGAGGCGATGGAACTCTGTATCTTATGCTCCAACAGATTTGCTTTGAGAATGAAATGGCTCATTATTGCTTAAGCGTTTATAAGATAATATATCTGTACAAAATATTTTCCCTTAGCAGGAAATAACTTACACAGCCATGAATTTATTATAATAAATGCATAGCATCAGTCACTTGTAAATGTAGACAAACAGCATTTTATTTCAGAATCTTAAATTTCAAATTTGCTAAAAAATCTCCCTTACTCAGAAGTCGACTGCTTCTCAGCACAGATGGTGTTGTCCTGTTAAAAAAAGTAGTTATTCATCATGGTTATGTTGAAACTCTCTTTTATAATGCTAAAGCAATAATGTTACGTAGAGTCCTCTAGTGAATGGTTCTCATTATACATCTGGTCAGCCAAAGTGTAAATATAATCAAGTCTCAGATGCTTTATAATTGTGTTTAACCCATATGACATTGAGCTTGAAATAAACAGCGGTGTTCTTGAATAGTACTGGTGTGTGTGTGTGTGTGTGTGTGTGTGTGAGAGAGAGAGAGAGAGTCTGGTGTTATCACATAGGACACGTCACAGTGTTACTCAAACAAAGGGCTCATTCTTAATTCCTCTTCTAGGTAAAAAGTGGTTTCTAGTAAAAATGAGGTTGAAACCCCACACTCGTTGCCAGAGCAGAAAGAAGAAAGCAAATCCTCCAAGAGGAACAGAGGGCACACACTCAGATGAGAGATGCATTACTCCTATAAGCCATGTCCCAAATCTTCCAGAACGTATCATGAGAGGAGCACAGTTTAGCATAAATCAACCGGATATACAGACTATACTTGGAACAAATTTATTGGCACAGGCTACATTTTGGAATAAAAACCTTGAAAGGAGAAGTAGACTTCTCAGTTTCATGGGGTCTGAGAATTAAGTGGGACCCAGAGCCTCGACCAGGAGAGAATGTTCCTGAGTAACAGTAGATAAAGGTGATCCCTGATTATCGAGAAGTTCTGAGTAAATAGAACCAAAGTCCCTTTAATGTCTCTATGGCTCGTATTCTATTGAGTATGGTGAATAATTTGCTGTTTTTTGTTTTCATGAAGTTCCACTTAAATGAATTGCTCTAGATGTCCTGGGTTGACATTGGCTGTTGGCAGTGAAGAATTTGGTGCCAAGGAATGCAAAGCATCATGTTAACATCCCCCTTAAAGAATCTGGACTTTAGGAAGACAATTTCTGGCTGAGGAAGTTGTGTTATATAAATACACTGCATTATTTTTCAAACCATCATTACTCAGCCCTAAGTGTTTCTCTGGGTCTAATGAAGGCAATATTTGCCTTAGAGAGACATGAATTAATTATCACTCTGAGTCCTCTGAGGAATCTTTTTAAGATGATGCTGAATCATGATGAATGCCTTTTGGAGCTGAGCTTTCCTTCTGGACATGAAGTTCCCATGTTTATAGAAAAATTGATTTATTAAATATTAAAATGGGGGGAGGGGGAAAAGTCCTAAAAGAATGACTTGGTTTAAAACTACACACACACAGGGGCTTCCCTGGTGGCACAGTGGTTGAGAATCTGCCTGCCAATGCAGGGGACACGGGTTCGAGCCCTGGTCTGGGAAGATCCCACATGCCGCGGAGCTACTAAGCCCGTGAGCTACAACTACTGAACCTGCGCGTCTGGAGCCTGTACTCCGCAACAAGAGAGGCCGCGATAGTGAGAGGCCCGCACACCGCGATGAAGAGTGGCCCCCGCTCGCCGCAACTGGAGAAAGCCCTCGCACAGAAACGAAGACCCAACACAGCCAAAAATAAATAAATAAATAAATTTATAAAAAAAAAAACTACACACACACAGAATGCCCCAAATCTTAGGAACAGTCAGTCTAATGTTTAAAGGAGTGGTTGGGTTCTGATGTGATCACTGAGAACATTGGGAATTTTGCTATTTATTAATTTCAAGTTTTTAAATTTTTTTCGAAGGGGAAGCTGAGAATGTCAACATTGAAGGTTCACACTCTCAGCTTTACTATTTTAGTCACAGTGATGAAATGGAATTCAGAGTTACACAGAAAGGACAGGAGAATGATAGCTTCACTACTTTTCCTAATCCTTGGAGGAAAAGGGTCACTTTGACTCACTCGATGCCTCCAGTTTCTCAAATTCTCTTATTTCTCTTATTCAAAGCTATTTTAAAATTACACTGTGACAAAGAGGAACTTCTGACTAAAACTCTTACTGTATCTTCATTTTTTTCTACTTTGTTAAACGAAGATGCCTCATATATTTGACCTTGAGATAATTGAGAGTCTTTCCTAAATATCTGTCATACTTACTGACCCAGGAAAGAATTTATATCCTTTAAGGGTCTTTTCCCAAGGGCTCCACATTGTGCTAGGAGACACGGGCTGTATCCATTATCAAGGGTAGAAAGCAAACTCATGAGTTTGCTCTTTTGCAATCGTTTTTTCCCCTTGTGTTGGTTATGTTTATAAGTCACACCCAACAAATACTGTGCAGATACTAATATGATACAATTCAGAATAACATTGCCCCGTTTGGGGAGCTTTTATTGAAGAAGCTCAGCACAGCAAGTCCTGGGTCTCAGTCACACGATGTCAACTTAAGTGTGGTCTTGGGATGCGCCGTGCTGAGTAGTTTCCCAACGACTGTGATGCCCCAGGCCAGGCGCTATGCCAAGCCCTTTAAGCATATCTAACGCCTATGATCATCCTCATAACCTTGTGAGGAAGGTCCTGTTAGTCCCTGCTAACTAAACAAGGGCATTGTGTGACTGACCTCCGTGACTCTGCCCACGACCACCGCTGGGAGGGACAGGTGTGGGCAGTGTGGCCCGAGCAGCAGCTACACGCTCTGCGGCTGCTCTCAAGGACCTCCCCATACAACAGATGACATATTTTTATTTTTTATAATTTTTTATTTTTAATTTTTTAAAATAATTTTATTTATTTTTGGCTGTGTTGCGTCTCTGTTGCTGCCCGCGGACTTTCTCTAGTTGCGGCGAGCGGGGGGTTACTCTTCGTTGCAGTGCGTGGGCTTCTCATTGCGGTGGCTTCTCTTGTTGCGGAGCACGGGCTCTAGAGCGCAGGCTCAGTAGTTGTGGCGCACAGGCTCAGTTGCTCCGCGGCATGTGGGATCTGCCTGGACCAGGGCTCGAACCCATGTCCCCCTGCATTGGCAGGTGGATTCTTAACCACTGCACCACCAGGGAAGCCCAACATATTTTTAAATATAATAATAATTTAGAGATAATGAGCTTGGACTTTGGAGTCAGACTCTGGCTGGCGTCTAGCTGAGCCACTTACTAGCAGGGTGAACTTCAGAAACGGATATAGCTGCCTTTGCCCCTGTGTCTTCTTGTCTGTGAAGCAAGAATAAGCCAACCTGTCAGGCTACTGACATAACGAGAGAAAGTGCACTAACCATCCAGCAGGGCACCTGGGCTTTTGTAGCCCTTTGGAAGTAGCTATTAATTAACAACTGATTAAGTATTAATAAGGCAAAAAGAGTAGGAAAAAAGTATGGCTAAAAGCAAGGAATTTTGGAAACTACCTTCTTGCACGTAAATGATTGAGCCATGAGATATCCATTCTTCTAATCCACCAGCCTCCGTAAATGACAGGGGCAGCGTCTCTGGGCAACAGACACTCTTGGGTGTGGATGAGCAGGAGTGGTACCATATTGATGGTCTCTTCCTCCTCCCCAGACACATCACTGATCACGTTCAAAATATCTTCCAAAGTATTTGTGGAATAACACACTATTTATCGATGGCAGCAATTTATATTTTCACTCTTGACAGGTTCCAAGGAAAGATCACTGCATCTTAGGTTCTATAAGGTGATTTAAGTCTACCTCCCCCTTATCCTCCAAGATCCGTTTTCCTCTTCCGGAGCTACATTAACATTTATGCAGCTTTTTGGTGATTATATTTTACTTTGTAATATGCACATATCATATCCAATACTAGTTTGTAAGTTACTTTCCAAGATCGGGGCCGTCACAAACTTGACTTTCTACCGTCACCCAGCACGGAGTTTTAGGTTTAATGGTTTATCGGTTGTGTCATTAGTTTTCAGGTAGGAAACACATTCCATTTGGATGTGCGTTCAGCAATTTGACTAGTAAGGTAAGCGTTCAATTAACCAGTAAGGTAAGTGTTCTTGTTTCTTCTAGAACTTAATGTTGGTGGTTAAGACTGTAAAGGAATCAAAGCAGTAGGTTATGTTTCAAGTCACGAAGCACTTCTTTCATGTCTGTAAAGAATCAATACTATTATCTTTCTGTAAGCAATCCCTTAGGTTCTAAATTATTTAAATGTTGGTGTTCTGGGTCATTGTTGTTCACTGCTATTATCTGATGTTCTAAATGAGAGTGAAGCCCAGTAAACCTTACACATCTGGCTTAATGGGAAACACACGGATGGAGCTATTTTAGGATAGACTATAACAATTTACCATTTTTACATTTTAAATGTAATACAATGGCAATGTAGAGCCAACTAAAATCTGGCAGCAAGAACAAAATCTCTGTTTCCGTTATTACAATTATTAATATTTTTGACCCTGGCTCCCTCCCGGGGCCCTTGTGGGAGATGATGGGATAAGCGTCATTTTGACCCTGGGAGCTTGTAAATAGGGTCAGTGATGCTTGCTCAAGAGAAGCTGCTCCTCTGAGGAGTGTCACGTTTATTCTGCATTTTGTTTCTGGAACCAGTGCCTGGGAGGTGGAAACTTCCAGGATGCCTTTAGCCACTTTCCCCAGTTCTGGAGGAATGAGCAATTTTCCCCGATAGAAAATGAAACTTGACCCTACAACAGGTCACATTAATTTCCTCATTTTGCAGAAGATGAAATCATGGCACAGAGAGGTTAAGTAGTAAGCCCCAAGGTTGCACAGCTAGGAAGAGGTGCGTCTGGGACTCAGATCTGGCCCTGGATTGGCGATATCAACCACAGTACAATACTGCCTCTCAGGAAGGAGCGAGTCTCCAGGAGGCAGGTAAGCAGCCGCAGAACCATGACAGGTATTACGGGTACCGCGATATCGCAGCTGGTGGAGCTGGTACTGTGTCCAGTCTGCTCCCAGCCCAAGTCACTTCCAGCACTTGCTGCGGCTGGAGGTCACCACCAGGCTCACTCCAAGGTGTTCGCAGTCCTCGCTCTGGTCTAGTTTGTGCCCAGATCATCGTGGGAAGCTGTTTAGCTCCTCCTTGGTATCAGGTGAGTGGATCAGTTTCCTATTTGCTGCTGTAACACATGACCACAAACTCAGTGTTTTAAAACAGCATACATTTCATATCCTGCGGTTCTGGGGGTCAGATGTCCAGGGTGGTTCTCACGGGGCTAAAACCAAGGAGTCGGCAGGTGGTTCCTTCTGGAGGCCCCGGGAGAGCCTGTTCCTTCCCTTTCCCGGCATCGAGGCTCCTGCTTCCCGTGGCTGAGGGCCCATCTCTCTCCAAAGCCGGGAGTGTAGCTGCTTCTCTCTGGTTTCTCTCCCATGATGGCCCCTGTGATCACATTGATCCCCCGGGATAATCTCACCATCTCACGACCCTTAGCACAATCACGCCTATAAAGTCCTTTCTGCCGTTAGGTCCTGCGCTCACAGGCTCCGGGGATTAGGGCATGGACATCTTTGGGGGGCAGCATCAGTCTATCATCGTATGGTTTGTAGACAGCTTAGGTCCACACAAAATCTACAAGACTCTGGGAGGTTGGTCCATGCCCAATTTCCATGTCTTTTTTTGCTTTCAGTTGTGGATGTCCTTCTCATTTTTCCTCTCCTTCTAGAGCAGCTGACAGAAAATGAAAGAAATAGGTTTAGTTGGTTAAAAAAATAAATATTCAAGTGAGATGTCAACGCTGAGCTTGGGTATCTTTGCACCCAAGACACGCGCGTCTCACTGAAGCGGTGGAACAGCCTGGCCGGCTCTGGGCAGCCCCAGCCCTGTTAGGGGCTGAAAATGACTTCCCCTCATTTCCAGATGTAACGAAGGCAAGATGTGGCTTTACTGTGTGGGTTTCTTGGCTGAGGTGCGTGTAACGGTGAGCAGTGCCCGTCCCCTTCTCCCTGCCCTTCCCGACCCCGTCTCCCCTCACCCCGGCTGCTCAGGCAGTGACGTTACACAGAGAGCGAGCACTAAATCAGACGAGCATCCCTGCCTGCCGCTGCGGGGGTATCCATCCCAATCCTGGATTGCCCACTTCCTCCTGTCCTTGCACAACTTCTCACTGCAGCCAGGAACAGAACTGAGTTTTTTTTCCTGTCTCGTCCCACGCAGCTGGATGAGGGGCCAGCACTATCTTCTTCCCTTTCTAATTCCCCCTTCCTGAATCTGTGGAAAATTAAATTAGAAATGGGGAGGGGAGGGGAGGCAAGACTCATTTCTGAGCTGGAAAAACATCTTGGATCACACTTTAAAGGATGTGGGTTTTGGGTGATTCCTAACTCTGAGCCTTCCTTTCCTTTCAAATGCCCTTCTGCTTGTTTCCTTGTGGTCATTCAGTCCAGCTAAGAAAATCAGAGGCCACAGAAATAGGTGAATAAATAAAGACAACTCAGTGTATCCACGTTTGTGTGGGCATTGCTTTTACATTCCATTTTCCCCCTTGTTGTAGGTGATTTCTCTGACGGGACTGTTTTCTTAGCTGGCTATGATTGATTCCATGTGTCACATTTGCAGGGCCACGGTGCCCAGAAATGTGGTCAAACATTCTTGATGTTTCTGTGAAGCTGTTTATGGGCGAAGTTAACATTTAAATCAGTGGACCTTGAGTAGTGCAGGTGCCCCCCCGCCTTGTGTGGTGGGCCTTGTCCAATCAGTTGAAGGCCTGGATAGAACAATGACTGAGCTCCCTGGACCAAGAGGGAATTGTCCAGCAGATGGTCTTTGAGCTCCAGCTGCAACTCTGCTCTTGTCTCCAGCCCTCTGGCCTCCCCCATCCTGAGGGAGATTTACCAAGTCTCCACAATAACATGAGCCAATTTCTTAAAATAAATCTCTTTCTATATATATATTAAAAAAAAGATATCAGTATATCCTGTTGGTTCTCTTTCTCTGGAGCACGCTGGCCTTCTCACAAACATTTAACATGTTTATGAAGACAGGACAGGGGTGGTACTTCATGGGCTGGGAGGGGCAGGAATGACAAGCACAGAATGAGTGTCGCGCTCGGAGCTCTGCGATGTCATGGGAGGGGCAGAGGACTTCATCCCAGCTGACCAGGCTTAGTGTCCACTCCCCTGTTCACCACCTGGGTGAGCTTGGGAGGCTTGAGTAACAGACTGTGAAATGGCATGAACCAGCTTCTGAAGTGCTACAGTACAAACGGCTGGACAGAAACACAATTATGAGGATAATTAGGAAAAAAATCTGCCAGGCTTTGTTTTTTTTTGTTTTGTTTTATTTTTTGAATTTTAGAATTTTATTTATTTATTTATACAGTTGGTTCTTATTAGTTACCCATTTTATGCATATTAGTGTATATATGTCAATCCCAATCTCCCAATTCATCACAGCACCACAGCCCACCCCCTGCCACTTTCCTACCTTGGTGTCCATACGTTTGTTCTCTACATCGGTGTCTCTATTTCTTCCCTGCAAACCGGTTCATCTGTACCATTTCTCTAGGTTCCACATATATGCATTAATATACGATATTTATTTTTCTCTTTCTGACTTACTTCACTCTGTATGACAGTCTCTACATCCATCCACATCTCTACAAATGACCCAATTTCGTTCCATTTAATGGCTGAGTAATATTCCATACTATATATGTACCACATCTTCTTTATCCATTCGTCTGTCTATGGGCATTTAGGTTGCTTCCATGACCTGGCTATTGTAAATAGTGCTGCAATGAACATTGGGGTGCATGTGTCTTTTTGAATTACGGTTTTCTCTGAGTATATACCCAGTAGTGGGATTGCTGGTCATATGGTAATTCTATTTTTAGTTTTTTAAGGAACCTCCATACTGTTCTCCATAGTGGCTGTATCAATTTACATTCCCACCAACAGTGCAAGAGGGTTCCCTTTTCTCCACACCCTCTCCAGCATTTGTTGTTTGTAGATTTTCTGATGATGCCCATTCTAACTGGTGTGAGGTGATGCCTCATTGTAGTTTTGATTTGCATTTCTCTAATAATTAGTGATGTTGAGCAGCTTCTCATGTGCTTCTTGGACATCTGTATGTCTTCTTTGGAGAAATGTCTATATAGGTCTTCTGCCCATTTTTTGATTGGGTTGTGTGTTTTTTTAACATTGAGCTGCAGAGCTGTTTACATATTTCGGAGATTAATCCTTTGTCTGTTGATTTGTTTGCAAATATTTTCTCCCAATCTGAGGGTTGTCTTTTCATCTTGTTTGTAGTTTCCCTTGCTTTGCAAAAGCTTTTAAGTTTCATTAGGTCCCGTTAGTTTATTTCCGTTTTTATTTCCATTACTCTAGGAGGTGGATCAAAAAAGATCTTGCTGTGATTTATGTCAAAGAGTGTTCTTCCTATGTTTTCCTCTAAGAGTTTTATAGTGTCCATTCTTACATTTAGGTCTCTAATCCATTTTGAGTTTATTTTTGTGTGTGGTGTTACGGAGTGTTCTACTTTCATTCTTTTACATGGAGCTGTCCAGTTTTCCCTGCATCGTGTTTTCATTGTGTTTTCATTGTCATTTGTCTCTAGGTATTTTTTGATTTCCTCTGTGATTTCTTCAGTGATCTCTTGGTTATTTAGTAACGTATTGTTTAGCCTCCACGTGTTTGTGTTTTTTATGGTTTTTTCCCTGTAATTGATCTCTAACCTCATAGCCTTGTGGTCAGAAAAGATGCTTGATATGATTTCAATTTTCTTAAATTTACTGAGGCTTGATTTGTGACCCAAGATGTGATCTATCCTGGAGAATGTTCCATGCGCACTTGAGAAGAAAGTGTAATCTGCTGTTTTTGGATAGAATGTCCTATAAATATCAAGTCTATCTGGTCTGTTGTGTCATATAAAGCTTCTGTTTCCTTATTTATTTTCATTTTGGATGATCTGTCCATTGGTGTAAGTGAGGTGTTAAAGTCCCCCACTATTACTGTGTTACTGTCGATTTCCTCTTTTATAGCTGTTAGCATTTGCCTTATGTATTGCGGTGCTCCTATGTTGGGTGCATATGTATTTATAATTGTTATATCTTCCTCTTGGATTGATCCCTTGATCATTATGTAGTGTCCTTCCTTGTCTCTTGTAACATTCTTTATTTTAAAGTCTATTTTATCTGATATGAGTATTGCTACTCCAGCTTTCTTTTGATTTCCATTTGCATGGAATATCTTTTTCCATCCCCTCACTTTCAGTCTTTATGTGTCCCTAGGTCTGAAGTGGGTCTCTTGTAGACAGCATATATATGGGTCTTGTTTTTGTATCCATTCAGCAAGCCTGTGTCTTTTGGTTGGAGCATTTAATCCATTCACGTTTAAGGTCATTATCGAAATGTATGTTCCTATGACCATTTTCTTAATTGTTTTGGGTTTGTTTTTGTAGGTCCTTTTCTTCTCTTGTGTTTCCCACTTAGAGAAGTTCCTTTAGCATTTGTTGTAGAGCTGGTTTGGTGGTGCTGAATTCTCTTAGCTTTTGCTTGTCTGTAAAGCTTTTGATTTCTCCATCAAATCTAAATGAGATCCTTGCCGGGTAGAGTAATCTTGGTTGTAGGTTCTTCCCTTTCATCACTTTAAGTATATCATGCCACTCCCTTCTGGCTTGTAGAGTTTCTGCTGAGAAATCAGCTGTTAACCTATGGGAGTTCCCTTGTATGTTATTTGTCGTTTTTCCCTTGCTGCTTTCAATAATTTTTCTTTGTCTTTAATTTTTGCCACTTTGATTACTATGTGTCTCGGCGTGTTTCTCCTTGGGTTTATTCTGTATGGGACTCTCTGCGCTTCCTGGACTTGGGTGGCTATTTCCTTTCCCATGTTAGGGAAGTTTTCGACTATAATCTCTTCAAATATTTTCTCTGGTCCTTTCTCTCTCTCTTCTCCTTCTGGGACCCCTATAATGCGAATGTTGTTGCGTTTAATGTTGTCCCAGAGATCTCTTAGGCTGTCTTCATTTCTTTTCATTCTTTTTTCTTTAGTCTGTTCCGCAGCAGTGAATTCCACCATTCTGTCTTCCAGGTCACTTATCCATTCTTCTGCCTCAGTTATTCTGCTATTGATTCCTTCTAGTGTAGTTTTCATTTCAGTTATTGTATTGTTCATCTCTGTTTGTTTGATCTTTAATTCTTCTAGGTCTTTGTTAAACATTTCTTGCATCTTCTCAATCTTTGCCTCCATTGTTTTTCCGAGGTCCTGGATCATCTTCACTATCATTATTCTGAATTCTTTTTCTGGAAGGTTGCCTATCTCCACTTCATTTAGTTGTTTTTCTGGGGTTTTTTCTTGTTCCTTCATCTGGTACATAGCCCTCTGCCTTTTCATCTTGTCTATCTTTCTGTAACTGTGGTTTTTGGTCCACAGGCTGCAGGATTGTAGTTTTTCTTGCTTCTGCTGTCTGCCCTCTGGTGGTTGAGGCTATCTAAGAGGCTTGATGGGAGGCTCTGGTGGTGGGTAGAGCTGACTCTGGAGAAGTTTTTATAAATTTTATTTATTTATTTTTTGGCTGCACTGCACAGCATGAGGGATCTTATTTCCCTGACCAGGGTTTGAACCCATGCTCCCTGCAGTGGAAGCATGGATCCCTAACCACTGGAATGCCAGGGAATTCCCTGGGAGAAGTTTTTAAATAAAAATCTTTCATGAGTGAATATTTGGATAGTCATCATAGGGTCTTGATGTATGTTAAGAGATTAACATTATTAACTCAACACAAAAAGTAAAACCAAATAAAAAATGAGAAAAGCACCTAAATAGACATTTCTCCAAAGAAGATATACAAATGGCCAATGAGGCCATGAAGAGATGCTCAACATCACTAATCCTTAGGGGAATGCAAATCAAAACCACAATAAGATACCATTTACACACATTAGAATGGCTACTACAAAAAACAAAAACAAAAAACAGAAGATAACAAGTGTTGTGAGGTTGTGGAGATTGGAACCATCATGCTCTGCTGGTGGGAATGTAAAATGGTACAGCCCCTGTGAAAAACAGAACGACAGCTTCTCAAAAAATTAAATATAGAATTACTATATGATCCAGGAATCCCACTTCTGGATATTTACCCAAAACAATGGAGTGCAGAGATGCAAACAGATATTTGCACACTCATGTTCATAGCCACATTACTCACAATAGCTAAAACATGGAAGCAACCCAAGTGTCCATTAATAGATGAATATACCAGCAAAATTGGGTATAAACACACAATGGAATATTATTCAGTCTTAAAAAAGAAGGAAATTCTGACACATGTTACAACATAGATGAACCTTAAAGACATTATGTTAAGAGAAATAAGCCAGTCACAAAGACAAATACTGTATGATTCCACTTACATGAGGTCTTTAGAGGAGTCAAGTAATAGAGACAGAAAGTAGGATGGTGGGGGCCAGGGTCTGGGGGAGGGGGGAACAGGGAGTTGATAATTAATGCAGACAGATTTTCAATTTGGGAAGATGAGAAAGTTCTGGAGATGGATGGTGGTGATGTTTGTACAACAGTGTGAATGTACTTAATGCCACTGAATGTACACTTAAAAATGATTAAAATGGTAACTTTTATGTTATGTATATTTTACCAAATAATAAACAGAGATTACCATTATTTCTTTCAATGTTAGCATTCTTGTCCTGATGTTGTATTTTTTTTAGACTATGCCAACATCATACTTTCAGTTCCTGAAAGCAATTTCTTCATAAATTAACTACACAAGATGATTTCCCAATTTGTTAGATAATCATCTCTGCTAATAATACAACTATCGTTGGGTACACTTTCCAGGAAGTCTAAAAATCCTAGATTGAAGTTGCATTTTCATGGTCACTGAAAAATAATTGCCTTGGTCAAAGTTTCAAGGAGGAGCCATTGAGCATTTAGCCCTACATGACCTTAGGGATTCAAACCATGAGCCTCAGGTGCTACGTTGCTCATGTGATCCTAGACCTGAGGGCAGAGGCTCTGTAATTCACTCCTGTGTGCCCCGGATGTGGCCCTTGGTAGTGTAAAATCAGTTCTTGGTGAATAAACTATTGAATGTCCTTTGGAGGTCAATTCTGGGTGGATGAGTCTTGAAGACACATTAAAGTCATTCTTTCAGATTCATACTGAATCCACGTGAAGCTAAGTTCTGCACATTGGGACCTGGCGACAGGTCCTCTGGCAGCTCCGCCCTCCAGGCTCCAGGGCCCCCTCACCTGCAGGGGCTGCTCTCAAACACCAAGCGGTCCCATGTGACACCACGTGACCTGTATGAGAACCTAGGGGTCCGTGTGTTTGCTCTGACAGCGCCCGCCCCTGGGTCCCTGGGAAAATGCCCGAGGCACTCGCTGTGGACGCCACCCAGGGCTGGACGCCGTCCCCGCCCCCGACTTAGCAAATGCTGTGTGTGCTGTCTTCACAACAGGAAGAGGCCTCCGAGGGCCTGTCTCTGTCCCACTGGTGGGAATTGCACGATGCACCTTTACAGTCCTTTGTCCTGGAGGCTGTAATTGGGTAAACCCCGGGTTCTAGAGCTCCAGAAACCTCATCACGTTGCAAGTGCAGGGATGTCTGTGAGGCTTATCATCCATCCTCTGCCAGGCCTGCGACTTATCAGGGTGTCCAGAGACCCTGCCGTCAGCCGCTTACAGGCCCTGCTGGCCGTGCTGTCATCAGTGAGGTGGACAGTGTGATGCTGCCTGGAACGCCCAGGGCAGGGAGACCCACGGTCAGACTCGTGAGGTCCACGGGGCAGGGCCTGTCACCACACTGCCCTGGATGTGCTGTGAGCTCCTTGATCAGACGCAACGCTCTGGAGCATCACGATATGGACGACACATCCTGGGAGCCCGAAGACGGTAGTTTCGGCAGAAGCTTTGCATGCAGGGAAGGCTTGCTTAGTCCATATCCCCGCTGAGTGTCTGTTCCAGCAAGAACACAGGGCTGTCTCTCCCAGGAGGGAAGTGGTCCAATGTAACCAGCCTCCCCCGGGCAGTGGTGCCATATCGGGGACTCAGTGTTGGTCTCCGCTGCTGGCTGATTGGGTGCTCGGCAGTGGCCGTAGCCAGGCCAGCCTTGGGGAGGGAAGTCCATCCCTGCCACCTCAGCCACTGTGCTCAGGAGCCCACTGGCCAAAGACGAGGGTGGCTTTGAAAGAGGCTGGCTGGTACCCACAGACCAAGGAATCCTACCCACTTGAGAATTAAAATCCTCCTCTGCTGAGGTCACCCTTTGGTGGGTGTTCACGTGGGACACAAACATCTTTACATTTTTGCCCCTTCAGTGAAGTCCACCCACCCGCCTCTCCCCAGATTTCCTTGTCACGCATTCTTGGATCATGTTTCTTCCTTTTCTTCTAGATCACACATTAAAGTAACAGTTTACTCGTGCACTGTTGGTGGGAATGTAAACTGGTGTAGCCACTGTGGAAACAGGATGGAGGTTCCTCAAAAAGCTAAAAATAGAACTACCATATGACCCAGGAATTCCAATCTTGCGTATATATCCAAAAAACCCCAAAACACTAATTCAAAAAGATACATGCACCCTAGTGTTCATAGCAGCATTATTTACAATTGCCAAGATATGGAAGCAGCCTAAGTGTCCATCAACAGATGACTGGATAAAGAAGATGTAATATATATATTATATACATACACAATGGAATATTAGCCATAAACAAGAATGAAATTTTGCCATTTGCAATAATGTGGATGAACTTGGAGGGCATTATGCTAAGTGAAATAAGTCAGGCAGAGGAAGACAAATATTGCATGATATCACTTATATGTGGAATATAAGAAATACAACAAACTAGCGAATGTAACAAAACAGAAGCAGCCTCACAGATATAGAGAACAAACTAGTGGTTACAAGTGGGGAGAGGGAAAGGGGGAGGGATAACATAGGGGTGGGGGAGTGGGAGGCACAAACTATTGGGTGTAAGATAGGCTACAGGGATGTATTGTACAGCATGGGGAATATAGCTAATATTTTATAATAACTCTAATTGGAGTATGATCTTTAAAAATTGTGAATCACTATATTGTACACATGTGACTTACATAATATTGTATAGCAACTATACTTCAATTAAAAAGAAGTGGCTTAATACAGAATTCTCTTAAGTCTAAGTTTATGATTTGTTAGGGCAGCACCCCAGATTTGTACTTACAGAGAGTGCTCACGTAGGTGAGGTTTTGTGTTCATGGGTATGAAAAACGTTCTGCCCGGAAGGGAGGAAAATGTGGATTATAAGACAAAACTGTTTGGGCAAAATGTGTAAGAAAGCTGCAAATTGTCATTAAGGAAACGAAACATTATACTTAAGGAGGGAAAGTCAGGAAAAACAAACGACTCCGTTCTCCTAGAACCAGGAGATTGGAAATGAAATCCTGGAAGCAAAGGAAGGAGACAAATCTCAGCATCACAGGTCATAACCTGACTGGCGGATGCCTTCTGTCCCTTGGAGGTGGCAGTAACAGGCAGCATCAGGAGAGGCCGGCAAATACAACCTCACTTTATCCTAATGTGCTCCGCGCCCGCACGCGGAGGTTCTATTTGTAAGGCGAGAGCTGCGTGGCCTCCGGGAAGTCGCTGGAGCCGCTCTGTCCCTCCATTTCTCTCCTCGCCCTAAACGCCCCCAAGGCCAGCTTCCTCCGATTTCCCTCAACGCTGTTAGCAGGTTCTCAGGCCTCTCGAGCAGATGGCTATACTTTTTGTGCAGTAAACACAGCGTCCGCAGTTGCGATCTAACTTGGCAAGGAGTTAGTCTGACTCTATTGCTGCTCATAATCACTCTGGGCCCCGCGGTTAGACACACGAGGTTTTAGAAGGTTCTCAGGTATGACCTCGAATGATCTCATGGTCAAAAACACTGGCCAAGTGGTCACTTTTCAATTTTCCTTCATGGATAATAGGTGCCATGGCATTATCCTCCAACGTGAGGCTGGTACCATTCTGGTGCCATTCTGTTAGAGAGACAATGGTCCCTCTTTTAAAATCTTCCAACGAGAATATCTTCTTTTTTTTTTTTTTTTATAATTTTCTGCCGATTCCATGTCATTTTTGTTTATGTTTACATTTATTTATTTATTTATTTATTTATTTATTTATTTTTGGCTGTGTTGGGTCTTCGTTTCTGTGCGAGGGCTTTCTCTAGTTGCGGCAAGCGGGGGCCACTCTTCATCGCGGTGCGCGGGCCTCTCACTATCGCGGCCTCTCTTGTTGCGGAGCACAGGCTCCAGACGCGCAGGCTCAGTAATTGTGGCTCACGGGCCCAGCTGCTCCGCGGCATGTGGGATCTTCCCAGACCAGGGCTCGAACCCGTGTCCCCTGCATTGGCAGGCAGATTCTCAACCACTGTGCCACCAGGGAAGCCCAAGAATATCTTCTTTTTAATCATCACGCCCTCATGCTCGGAGTCCGGGCTGTGGGGCTGACCTTCATCCTTTGTGAGGCGTGATTGTGCTGGGGGTGTGAGGTGGGGATATGACTTTGTAATGACACCCAGCCAAGAGACATAGCACGACTCAAGGGTGAGGATTCAGTTGGAACACACATACTCTGAAGACTGGTATTGGGTGACTTGGGGGCAAAGGGACAAAATGATCAAGGTGAAGACTGGGAACAGGGCAGCTGGCCATTTGCTGCGGGCGGTCTTGTAAAACGAGCCCGCCTAAGCCCAGGCCTGTCAAGGGATGACTCTGCTCTCATCAACCCGAAGAAATAAAGGTCCCATGAGTTCTTCCTCCCTGTGGGAGAATTTGAAAGTTCCCGGGTGAAGGAAGGAAAAGATAGACCTTGCTGACTGATGAAACAACAGAAAGTATTATCATAGCGCAGCCGGGAGAAGGAACGTCCAGCTGAAACTGTAGGCACAGGTGAATTATACATTTTTTTCAGAGGATGCAAAAAAATCAGAAACCTATCTGCATAGGTTTGCAAAAGCCTGCCATATTTTCTAAAAATTGTTCCATCATAAAATAGAACATAGGTACAACAAACACACAAAATGAATATATGGACTAATGAATTACCCTAAGGCAGGTCTTTCATAGAGAAAGAGACCTTGGCCGTTATACCCGAGATGCCCCGCCCATTTGCTGTGGCCCAATTATCTTAGGACGGCTCCCTCCTTCCTCCACAAGTAGCCAACATTGTAAAGAGATGTCTTCTTTTATCGACTGTTTGATGACCCACTGGGTCCACCTGGGAGGATCAATGCTTGATTCCTTCCTACATTTCCTAGTTCTCAGGACAATGAATTGATTCTCTATCATCCTCCACAGATGAGCAATTGGTTGTGACTTAATATCATTTGAACTCATGAACTTCACCATATTTGAGGGTTTCCTCATTTGAATTATCATCCTTTCTGAAGCTACAATTGTCCTGTCCTTATCCACTGGGAGCCTCTTCACATGGGCTCTTGAGTAATTTTGATTCATCCCTCAATCACTGATAGCTTCCTCAGCATCAGGGATGTTCAGCCGTCCACAGTTTCCCCAGGCCTGGCACTGGACGCTTCTCCAAAGCCCTAGTTTCTCAGTAGGAGTACTGTTTCATGTCACCTATTCTCTGGCTCATCTGCATTTCCTTTCATCCACATCCAGGTACAGGATATGGAATTTGACTTGTACTCACTTATTCCACCCCACACTGCATGCACAGCAGTCTCTGAATAACAAAGAAGGGATTTGTGTCTATCTGCTCATCTAGTATCTCCTGTGATGTACTAGTGCCTTTCATACAACAGAAACTTGCATTGTCACATTGAGTTTTGGCTGAAGATAACAGGAAACTCCAATAAGAGAGAGTTGATTCACCAATGGACAGATCATCCAAAATGAAAATAAATAAGGAAACACAGGTTTTAAATGATACATTAAACAAGATGGACTTAATTGATATTTATAGGACATTCCATCCAAAAACAACAGAATACACTTTCTTCTCAAGTGCTCATGGAACATTCTCCAGGATAGATCATATCTTGGGTCACAAATCAAGCCTTGGTAAATTTAAGAAAATTAAAATCGTATCAAGTATCTTTTCCAACCACAATGCTATGAGACTAGATATCAATTACAGGAAAAATACTGTAAAAAATACAAACACATGGAGGCTAAACAATACACTACTAAATAACCAAGAGATCACTGAAGAAATCAAAGAGGAAATCAAAAAATACCTAGAGACAAACGACAATGAAAACACGACAACCCAAAAACTATGGGATGCAGCAAAAGCAGTTCTAAGAAGGAAGTTTACAGCAATACAATCCTACCTCAAGAAACAAGAAACATCTCAAATAAACAACCTAACCTTACAACTAAAGCAATTAGGTAAAGAAGAACAAAAAACCCCCAAAGTTAGCAGAAAGAAAGAAATCATAAAGATCAGATCAGAAATAAATGAAAAAGAAATGAAGGAAACAATAGCAAAGATCAATAAAACTAAAAGCTGATTCTTTGAGAAGATAAACAAAATTGATAAACCATTAGCCAGACTCATCAAGAAAAAAAGGGAGAAGACTCAAATCAACAGAATTAGAAATGAAAAAGGAGAAGTCACAACAGACACCGCAGAAATACAAAGGATCATGAGAGATTACTACAAGCAACTATATGCCAATAAAATGGACAACCTAGAAGAAATGGACAAATTCTTAGAAAAGTACAACCTTCTGAGACTGAACCAGGAAGAAATAGAAAATATAAACAGACCAATCACAAGCACTGAAATTGAAACTGTGATTAAAAATCTTCCAACAAACAAAAGTCCAGGACCAGATGGCTTCACAGGCGAATTCTATCAAACATTTAGAGAAGAGTTAACATCTATCCTTCTCAAACTATTCCAAAATATAGCAGAGGGAGGAATACTCCCAAACTCATTCTACGAGGCCACCATCACCCTCATACCAAAACCAGACAAACATGTCACAAAAAAAGAAAACTACAGGCCAATATCACTGATGAACACAGATGCAAAAATCCTCAACAAAATACTAGCAAACAGAATCCAACAGCACATTAAAAGGAACATACATCATGGTCAAGTGGGGTTTATCCCAGGAATTCAAGGATTCTTCAATATACGCAAATCAACCAATGTGATAAACCATAATAACAAACTGAAGAATAAAAACCATATGATCATCTCAGTAGATGCAGAAAAAGCTTTCGACAAAATTCAACATCAATTTATGATAAAAACTCTCCAGAAAGTGGGTATAGAGGGAACTTACCTCAACATAATAAAGACCATATATGACAAACCCACAGCCAACATTGTTATCAATGGTGAAAAACTGAAGCCATTTCCAATAAGATCAGGAACAAGACAAGGTTGCCCACTCTCACTGCTATTATTCAACTTAGTTTTGGAAGTTTTAGCCACAGCAATCAGAGATGAAAAAGAAATAAAAGGAATCCAAATCAGAAAAGAAGAAGTAAAACTGTCACTATTTGCAGCTGACATGATATTATACATAAAGAATCCTAAAGATACTACCAGAAAACTACTAGAGCTAATCAATGAATTTGGTAAAGTAGCAGGATAAAAAATTAATGCACAGAAATCTCTTGCATTCCTATACACTAATGATGAAAAATCTGAAAGAGAAATTAAGAAAACACTCCCATTTACCACTGCAACAAAAGAATAAAATACCTAGGAATAAACCTACCTAAGGAGACAAAAGACCTGTATGCAAAAAACTATAAGACACTGATGAAAGAAATTAAAGATGATACAAACAGATGGAGAGATATACCATGCTCTTGGATTGGAAGAACCAACATTGTGAAAATGACTCTACTACCCAAAGCAACGTAGAGATTCAATGCAATCCCTATCAAACTACCAATGGCATTTTCCACAGAACTAGAACAAAAATTTCACAATTGGTATGGAAACACAAAAGACCACGAATAGCCAAAGCAATCTTGAGAAAGAAAAATGGAGCTGGAGGAATCAGGCTCCCAGACTTCAGACTATACTACAAAGCTACAGTAATCAAGACAGTATGGTACTGGCACAAAAACAGAAATATAGATCAATGGAACAGGATAGAAAACCCAGAGATAAACCCATGCACATATGGTCACCTTATCTTTGAAAAAGGAGGCAAGAAAATACAATGGAGAAAAGATAGCCTCTTCAATAAGTGGTGCTGGAAAAACTGGACAGCTACATGTAAAAGAATGAAATTAGAACACTCCCTAACATGATACACAAAAATAAACTCATAATGGATTAAAGACCTAAATGTAAGGCCAGACACTATAAAACTATTAGAGGAAAACATAGGCAGAACACTGTTTGATACAGCACGATCCTTTTTGACCCACCTCCTAAAGAAATGGAAATAAAAACAAAAATAAACAAATGGGACATAATGAAACTTAAAAGCTTTTGCACAGCAAAGGAAACCATAAACAAGACGAAAAGAGAACCCTCAGAATGGAGAAAATATTTGCCAGAGAAGCAACTGACAAAGGATTAATCTCCAAAATATACAAGCAGCTCATGCAGCTCAATATCAAAAAAACAAACAACCCAATCCAAAAATGGGCAGAAGACCTAAATAGACATTTCTCCAAAGAAGATATACAGATTGCCAACAAACACATGAAAGGATGGTCAACATCACTAATGATTAGAGAAATGCAAATCAAAACTACAATGAGGTATCACCTCACACAGGTCAGAATGGCCATCATCAAAAGATCTACAAACAATAAATGCTGGAGAGGGTGTGGAGAAAAGGGAACCCTTTTGCACTGTTGGTGGGAATGTAAATTGATACAGCCACTATGGAGAACAGTATGGAGGTTCCTTAAAAACTAAAAATAGAACTACTATATGACCCAGCAATTCCAATCTTGTGTATATATCCAAAAAACCCAAAAACGCTGATTCAAAAAGGTACATGCACCCTAGTGTTCATAGCAGCATTATTTATAAGTGGCAAAATATGGAAGCAACCTAAGTGTCCATCGACAGATGAATGGATAAAGAAGATGTGTATATATATTATATACATACACAACAGAATATTACTCAGCCATAAAAAGAAACGAAATTGAGTTATTTGTAATGAGGTGGATGGACCTAGAGTCTGTCATACAGAGTGAAGTCAGTCAGAAAGAGAAAAACAAATACTGTATGCTAACACATATATATGGAATCTAAAAAAATAAATGTTTCTGAAGTACCTAGGGGCAGGACAGGAATAAAGACGTAGCTGTAGAGAATGGACTTGAGGATGGGGGAGGGGGAAGGGTAAGCTGGGACGAAGTGAGAGAGTGGCATGGACATATATACACTACCAAATGTAAAATAGATAGCGAATGGGAAGCAGCCACATAGCACAGGGAGATCAGCTCAGTGCTTTGTGTCCACCTAGAGGCGTGGGATAAGGATGGTGGGAGGGAGACACAAGAGGGAGGAGTTATGGAGATATATGTATATGTATAGCTGATTCACTTTGTTATACAGCAGAAACTAACACACCATTGTAAAACAATTATACTCCAATAAAGATGTTAAAAAAAAAAGAGAGAGAGAGTTGAAGTAGTTAGTTCAGGGCTGGAGTGGGCCAGCTTCCTTCTCTCTCCCTGCTCCACTATATTCAGCCTCCATTCCCATGGTTACCTCACGACCTCAAAATGATTGCTGCAGATCTAGCTATCACACCTGCATTCCACTCAACAAGAAGCAGAAATGGCTGAAGAAAACGGGGCAAAGGGTTTGCACAAGCTACCTCTTAAGGAAGGTTCTGGGGAGCTGCCACCTCTGCTTAGATCCCACTGACCTGAACCTAGTCTGAACCACACAACCTGCAAGGAAGGCTGAGAAGGTACAGCTCTGGAGAACCAGGTGCCCAGCTACGAATTGTGGCTTCTTTTTATAGGGAAGATAGGAAAAATGGATACTTAAGAATAACTAGCAGTCACTGCCACAAAGCTTAAAATATTTATTGAGTGACAGTGGAAGTGTCAGCAGGGGAAGAAAGTTGGATGAGCCTTCAGTGAGTGAGGCTGGAGGGAGAGGCCATTATCTTCCTCACAGAGGTGATGAGAACTGTAGAGAATCATATTAAGGGTAAACTGAGCTTGATGCTCCAGTACCAAGTGAGAGGAGGCCACCATGACTGGTGAGGAAAGTGGGAGGGGACACGTCAGTGCATGGAGCTTCAGGGAGACTGGCTGGCGACGTGGTTGCTGCAGCAGGGGCTAAGCAGGTGCCCCCACCTCTGCTGTGAAAATGTCCCCATGGACCTTTTCTCTGTACTCGCTCCTGGAATTCCTGCTCATTTCTCGCCAGGGCCTTTCCCTCTTGCCCCCGGGATCACAGCTGGTTTGATCTGGACTGACTGCTTTCTCACGCTCCTGTCTCCAGGGTGGGGGTCCTCAGCTCTCACAGCCCTGGCATCAGCTGGGGGCTTGTTCCAACATGACTGCTGGCTCACACCCAACACTCCTGTTCCCTGGGTTTGGGTCAGCCCAGAACCTGCATCTCTAACCTGTTCCATGGTCCTTGGGTCCACTTTGAGAACCACTGCCCTAGTACGGTATTTTTGTTTTGTTTTGTCTTACACGTTGTTTATTTTTTAAAATATATGGTTACTTTGTCTACAGTCCTACACTCAAATCTTGGGCCCCCAGCCAAGGTAGACAAGCTGGAAGGGGCGAGGGAGCTGTCTGGGGTCTCTTTTATAAGGACACTAACCTCATTCATGGGGGCTCCACCCTCATGACCTCATCACCTCCCAAAGGCCCCACCTCCTAACACCATCACCTTCGGGGTTAGGTTTCAACATGAATTTTGGGGAGACACAAGCATTCAGTGTACAGCAGTTAATGACAAAGTCAAGTTTTCTACCTCTGTCCCAGCCACCTGAATACATGGCCCACAATGTGACAAGGACACACAGGGAGGTGGGTAGGATGGGGCAGCCCGGAGGCCACAGCTGAGTGGAGGAGTGCTGATCTGTTTTAGTTCATCACCTCTGAGGAGAGGACCGTGAGCACATCGACAATGTTTCTAGATTAAAAGCAGGTTTATATGCAAGCACACACAAGGATGTTGAGAACCCAGGTGCAATGGACTAAATGAGTTCCCCCAAAATCCATGTACTGAAACCTAACCCCCAAGGTGATGGTGTCAGGAGGTGAGGCCTTTGGGAGGACATGAGGTCATGAGGTCATGAGGGTAGAGCCCCCGTGATGGGATCAGTGCCCTTATAAAGAGACCCTAGAGAGCCCCTCACCCCTTCCTCCAGGTGAGGACACAGCGAGAAGATGCCGTCTAGGAACCAGGAAGTGGGTCCTCACCAGACACTGAATCTGCCAGCACTTTGATCTTGGACGTCCAGCCTCCAGAGCTGTGAGAAACTCATGTCTGTTGTTTATAGGCCTCCCAGTCTCTGTGTTCTGTTATAGCAGCCTGAACGGTACCCAGGCACTGCCCCCTGCCGGCTCCACAGCCCTGGCATCCCTCAATCTGTGGGTAAGGGGGAAGAACACAAGTGCCCAAGTCATCGGGAGCCTCCCGCACATTAAATGAAGTGATTTCCAGCAGTGCCTGCCACGTGCAGCAATGGACATGCCTGAGCTGCCTCTGGGTCACCGGCTCTGTGTACCGTGAGCGCATGGACTCGACGTGGATGAAACTTAGCATGTAGCATCGGTGGTTACAACCGGTTCATACAATCCACACCAACTTTTGAAAGTCTTGCACTAATGCAAGCCTTGCCCTTTAACCCTCGAGGGCAGGCAACTTTGGAGAAAAACTACGAAGCCCTCAATCCTTTTATTCCAAGTCACTCCAGGAGCACAAGGAATCACATGATGTGGTGGATTCCTTCTGGTGTTTGGTGCTGTTGGATAAATAATACACCTTGGGGTGGTTTTCCTTGTGTCACCCTGACCATCTCTTGGATGTGCAGACGTGCACGGAGACCACCAGAGGGAGCATGGTGCTGGGCCACCTGACAGCATCCCTCGGGTCGGCACAAACCAGGGGCACCAGCAACAGATTGTTCTTTTTTCCAAGGAAGCAAACGTGACCAACACCACAAATTGTCATGGAAGTGCAAACCTTTCCCACCTGTGAGCAGTAGTTGGCACTGCCTGGGGTGGAGAACAGCTGACACTGGTGCCCACTGCCGGAAATTGCACAGTTCCCCTGAGTCACCAGGCCATCCTCTGACCTGTCACCACCCCCTCAACCTGGTCCAAGGCGATGATAGCTCTTCTGTGACTGGCAGCACCCCTGCATCCTGAGCCCAGGTAGCTGGGGCCGGCTGGGTCTCAGCTGGTTGGGTCTTTCAGGGCTCTGAGGGTCCCCTCTCGCTGGCCAGGTGACACGCATGACACATGTGCTGTGTGGAGTGAGTCATGCTGAGTGCTGGCCGGGCAAGGCGATCTCCTCCCACCCACTGCACACACTCACCCACCTGACCTCACAAAGCCGCGTGGGGAGGTCCAGACAGACCAGGACACTGAGTAGCCTGTCTGGGCCTCAAAGGGAGCAGGGCACTGAGCTTGGCTGAGAGCGACCACGGGGACCAAAGTCCTGGCTGGGTCATCTTTGCCAGTTTCTTACAGTAAGTCCCCTACATACGAACCTTCAAGTTGTGAAATTTCAAAGATGAGAACGTGCCCTGAGAAAGGAGGAAGAGAGACAAGAGGAAGAAGAAGTAACTGAAGAACCGAAGAGATTCACGATGCAGGAAATGGCAAGGGGATTTTCTTTATTTGAGGAGGCACTGTTAGTTTTTGAGCCACAGGACCCGAACATAGCACGGTACACAAAGGCTGCAGCAGCCCTTCAGAATGCAATCCAGTGCTACCGTGTCATCTATGATGAGGAAAAAAGAGCTACTACCCAGACATCAGTGGATCGTTTTATAAAGAGGGTAGGTAGAATTGAATCCAGCAGGGAACCAGAAACCGTGCCATCAACATCAGGAGTAAGTGAAATTGCAGCTTGCCCTCCATCTCCTATTGCTGACTATCCTTTAGCTCTACCATCTCCCACCCCCAGTCAGTAACTCTTCTTGCCTGTTCACTCGATGCCAGCCCCTGGATGCCAGCTGTTGTACTGTACTACTGTACTTTTCAAGGTACTGTACTGTAAGATTAAAAGTGTTTTCTTTATTTTTTGTGTTTGTTGTTTATGTATTATTTGTGTGAAAAGTATTATAAACCTATTACAGTACAGTACTATATAGCCGATTGTGTTAGTTGGGTACCTAGGCTAACTGTGGTGGATTTGTGAACAAATCAAACTTACGAACGCACTCTCGAAACGGAACTCGTTCATATGTAGGGGACTGACTGTACTTAGTCTGAGACTCAGTTTAGCTATTTGTTGAAAAGAAACCCCCTTTTCACAGGCAGGATACTGAGCCACACGGCTCTGGACCTGACCTGTCTTTATAATAGAAACTTTACGTTGAACAGCATCGATCCAACGGCCCCTCACCTGCAACCACCATCGGGCTCTCTGTGTCTGAGTTTGACTGTCTGTCTTTTAAATTTACTTATTTATTTTTGTCAGATAAAAATTGTGCCTATTTAAGGTGTACGATGTGATGGTTTGATACACATGTGTGTTGTGAAATGATCACCACAATCAAGCTAATTAACACACATTAATGTTCATCACCTCCCATAATTACGTTTTTTTTTTTTTCTTTTTGTGGTGAGAACACTTAAGATCTACTTTCTCAGGAAATTTCAAGTATACAATACACTATTGTTAACTATAGTCACCACGCTGTAATTAGACCCCGAGGTTCCCAACCCCCCCACCCTCCAGCCCTTGGAAAGCCTATGACCCTTTCCTGAAGTCACACAGGGACTTCATGGCACGTTGGGGACTCAAACCCACGTGCTTGGTGGCACTGGCCGGGAGGAGCTGCCCATTTCTGACCCCCGAGGGAAATGATGTAGCATTGAGGTAACTCCCAGAAAACGGCTCTGGCTGTGAGTGGCCTGTTTCCCTGGAGGAGGATGAACATTGCAGTGCCAGAGAGCCGACATTTCAACCCTGAGAGGACAGGAGTGGGAGCAAAGGGGGACAAGCCCAGACAGAGTGACTGCAGCGGATGAAGCGTGTTGTGCTGCCCCGTGAGCACAGGACAAAGGACAGGGTGCGCTGAAATTACCTTCACGGTCCTGTGCCCTGATCTCAGGTTGATAGGAGGTCGCGTCCCCATCTGCCACGGGGGATGGAAACAGTCAGAGGCTGATTCCGAGGATTAAGTGAGTTCATATTTACAGAGGGCTTAAAACAGTGCCTGGCAAGCAGTATACACAATAGAAAGGTTTGTTCAATACAGAAAATAATGAAAATCAATGATCTGTATATTGAAAATCCCAAAGAATTCACTAAAAAATTGTTAGAAGTAATAATTGAATTCAACTAGTTTGCAGGATAGAAGGTCAATATTTAAAATCAATTGTGTGTCTATGCATTTGCAATGAACAATCTGAAAATGAAATTAAGGAAACAATTCCACTCACAATAGTATCAAAAAGAATAAAATATTAGGAATAAATTTAACAAAAGAAGTGCAAAATGTATGCTTTGAAAACTACAAAACATTGTTGAAAGAAAGTCTAAATACAGGCATATTTTATTTTATTGGGCTTTGCTTTATTGTGTTTTTTACACCTTGAAGGTTTGTGTCCACTCTGCATCCAGCAAGTCTAGCAGTTTTTGCTCACTTCATGTCTCTGTGTCACATTTTGCTCAATCTCACAATGTTTCAAACATTTTCATTATAATTATATTTGTTATGGTATCTGTGATCAGTGGTCTTTAGTGCTACTACCACGACTCGCTGAAGGCTCAGATGATGGTTAACATTTTTTAGCAATAAAATATTATTTAATTAAGGTATATACATTTTTTGGATATAATGCTATTGCACTGTTAATAGACTATAATCTAGTGTAAACTAGACTTTTATATGCACTAGGAAACCAAAGATTTTGCATGACTTGCTTTATTGCAATATTCGCTTTATTACACTGGCCTGGAACCAAACCCGAAATATCCCTGAGGTCTGCCTGTAAATGGAAAAAAGATCCCATGTTCATGGATTGAAATATTTAACGTTGTTAAGATGGCAATACTCCCCCAAATGATCTACAGATTAAATGCAATCCCTATCAGACTCCCAGCTGTCTAACCTGTAGAAACTGACAAGATGATTCTAAAATTCACATGGAATTGCAAAGGACCCAGAATAGCCAAAGCAATCCTGAAAAAAAAAAAAATTTAAGGTATTCACATTTCCAAATTTTAAAATATACTTAAAAGCAATGGTAATCAAAATACTGTAGTATTGACACAAGGATTCATCAATGGAATAGAATTGAGGGTCTATAAGTAGGTTTTCACTTACACAATGAGACCGCTGAATGCGGAAAGAATAGTCTTTTCATCAAATGGTGCCGGTGCAACTGGATTGTCACATGTTAAAGAATGAAGGTGCACCCTTGCCTTACACTATACACAAAAATTAACTCAAAATTGATCAAGGACCTAAATCTAAGAGCAAAACTGTATGACTCTCAAGAGGTAAAACTTCATGATCTTAGATTTGGTCAAGAATTCTTAGATATGACACCAAAAGCATAAGCAACAAAAGAAAAATAAATAAATAAATTACACTTGAGCAAATCTAAAAACTCTTGTTCTAAGAACACCAAGAAAGTGAAAAGACAACCCACAGAATGGGAGAAAATATTTTCAAATATATATCTGATAAGGGGCTTGTATCTAGAATATATTATAAAGAACACTTAGAACTCAATAAAAAAAAGACAAATAACAGGATCTGAACAGATATTTTGCCATAAAAATACACAAATGGCGAATAAGCACAAGAAAAAAATTCTCAACATTATTAGTCCTCAGGGAAAGGCAAATGAAAACCATAGTGACACACAACTTTA
This sequence comes from Balaenoptera ricei, assembly GCF_028023285.1. Taxonomy (NCBI): domain Eukaryota; kingdom Metazoa; phylum Chordata; class Mammalia; order Artiodactyla; family Balaenopteridae; genus Balaenoptera; species Balaenoptera ricei. Next base: position 27,950,552 of record NC_082640.1, read on the forward strand.
TACCTTCTCAAATGGCTAGAATCAAAAATCAGGTAACATCAAGAGTTGGGAGGATGTGGTAAATGAAATTGAACCTCATATGTTACTGGTGGACATTTAACGTGGTGCAGTCATTTTGGGAAGGTTTCTGGCAATTCTTTAAATGGCTAAACAGAGTCACCACATGACCTAGCAATTCCATCCCTAGGTATATACCCAGGAGAAGTGAAGATACAGGTCCACACAGAAACTTGTACACGAGTGCTCATAACAGCTTTATTCACGACAGCCCCAAGGTGGGAATGACCCAAATGTCCATCAACAGACAAATGGATAAACACAACGGGTCCATCCATACAGCAGAGAATGATTCAGCCATAAAAAGCAATGAAGCACTGACAGAGGCTACAGTGTGGATGAACCTTGAAAACATGAAAGTGAGGGAAAGAAGCCAGACCCAAAAGGTCGTGTGTGGTCTGACACACACATCCTTGATTTGGGGACAGGAGCCAAGAAATTTTTATTACTTTCATGCTTTCACTTGTTTATTTAAAAAAAGGTTTATTTTAAATTAAGTCAATGAAATATTTATTTTTCCAACCACACATGGTAAAAGCTGCTTTCGGATACAGCAACATGGGTTTACGGAATCATAGTTAGAGCTGGAGGATCCTCAGAGACCACGGATTCCTTAATTCTACAGCTTGGGAAAATGGAGCTATCGGGATCTTGCTGTGAATACAGGGAGAGAAATGGGGGCAGATCCAAGTCTAGATGACCAGGGTACCAGCTTGACCACTTCTAGTTCTCATGAGAAATTAGGATTTAAAAAATGTGAAATCTGTAGGTTCTCAAATGTTAGCAACTGATTAAAAAATTTAGGAACACTGTAGAACTATTTTAATCAGAGTACTGAAGTGGATGGAAACACCATTCATACCTCTTCCTTACCTGCTGATGGTTCAGAAGGCACCTTAAAATGGGGGTGGGGGGCAGGGGGAGGGGGGAAGATGGTGGTGGATTCATCAGATTCAAAACAGGTGACACTAGTGCTTTTTTGGGGGGAAAAAGGCCTGATAACATAAATTGACAAAAATGAAACATTTAGTCTCGGCCATCATTTAGACTCACCATTGCACATTCCTCGTGAATGACAGAACAGCAGAGCAATCCCTTTAGGTTGATGGACATACTGACCATTGGAGAGACTTTCAGAAAATCAGCTATTGAGAAATAAAAGAGCTTTTGTACAGGGAAAACCAGTGTATTAAAAATGTGTATAAAGAAAAACTCAGTGGGACTGAGGTATGTGTAGTAATATGTTCTGGTTCAATACTGTGTCTTTCTGGCATTTCCTTAAATGTTCACCTTTTAATTTTTTCTATAATATTTATAATTCAGCTCTTTTTGTCATTGAATTTACTGGATAAGTCAGCAACAAGTACAGTATATACATTGTTCTAACTGCTTACTTAGCTCTGAGCTGAACCAGGAAATAAGGCAATATTTAACATATAAGTATATAAAAGTGTAAGCTTTCAGAAGAATGTCCCATACCACTATTTTTATTTTAACAGAGAAGATAGGACAGAACCACTCAAGAGATTTAACAAATAAAATTCACAACATACAAAGGAGCTTCTCTTGGGCAAATGATAAAACGACAAGTCTATCAGAACAGACTCTAAAGAGCTTCTTGTGATTTTTGAGGTACTTCAGGAATGGAAACCTGTTTCAGGGCAGAAACAGCTCTGTTCTGTGCTGGAATCACAAAACTGCAATGTGCCTTCTATATCTGCAAGCCAGGCAGCAGTGGAGCCCTGGAGAGCCTCACACGCAGGTGGGAAATTCATGAGTGGTCCCCTCTGCTCTCTGAAATGCACCTGCAGGACGTATGAAATAATCCTCTGTGATCCTGCAAGGCAGTGCTTTTGACTCGGAGGCCCATAGGTTTCAGAAGGCACGGTGAGTACACGTTATGTGGAAGTGGCTCGCCCTGCCAGCTGGAAGACTGGTGGCCCCAAGCAAACCTTAGTGTTTTCTTAAATGTAATTTCTAGAATGAGATTACACTCCCTAGAATGTGTCTGATTTCTTCTGGGAAATCAGAAGGCCAGTGGAAAGAACATCTGACCACGTTCTTTTAGCCCATAGGAAAGTGATGGAGGGATATTCTTCCAAACAGAGATTTGTTATGGTGACCTGTGTACAGATGGGCTAATTAAAAAAATATTGAGAGCCTCATTTTTATGTTTGATATTATTGTTCAGTATACATTATGTTTTCCTTATGGTAAATATGTCCTACATGTGTTCATTGTTATAAACACTATTAAAACACTTATCCTCTTTATAAAGATGCATTTCTCTGTGACATTCTCTCTCTGTCTCCCTTGCAATATTTCCCTCCACACCCCCCCAGATATATATCAAGGCATATTAAGGTTAGCCAATTTGGCAATGGAATTCTAGAAAAAATGATACTCTATCTAAAAAAACCCGGATGTTAATGATAAATTTAGGCATTTTCTTAATGACTTGAAATAACATATTATAGTTTTTTAAATAAAACATTACACATAGCCTATTCCTTAGGTTGTGTACGTAGCATTTAGAGTAAGCAAGCTAATTCTATATGTAAAGATATTTAAAATATCTTAAGACAGTATTTGCTGTCCTCTGTAATATAGTTTGAAATCTTCATAAGTAGTTTATTTTAAAGCATCACGATGAGAAGTGTTGTTGTGTACTATCTTAGTTATGTGTGCAATTGATTGATTTCTTGGTTGTGTAAAACACAGGTATCCTGTCCCCATCCGAAACACGCTGGGAAGGAAACTAGAAGGGATGAGGAGGCTTTGCCACTGTATTAGTAAAGGCTCTTTATTGAGCATCGCAGAAACACAACATGAACTGGGTCGATAAAAGTGTAGTAGTGGTTGTTTGTTTATTTTTTTGGCTCTCATGACCAGGAAGTCCAGGGCGGTCCTGATGCAGCTCGGCTGATCTGGGGCTGACGTGTGTCAGAGCTCTGGGCCCCCTCAGTCTCATAGTTCTGTTTCATCCTTACGTAGGTGGCCTTCACTTGGTGGGAAAGATAGGGGATAGCAAAGGTTGTGATCCAGAAGGGAAACAATTGTCCTTGGCATGTGCACATCACAGAATGATGGGGCCTGGGCTAGCTTCTCCCTGTTTTGCATTCAGTTAGTCATGGTAGAAACTGAAGTTAGTCGTGCTCAGGGTCTCCCTGCAAATAGAAAACCTGAACTCCATTTAACTAACCGTATGTCTTTCTGATACAAAGGGATTTACCCTTGAAAGTGCAGATGAACTTCACAGGAGGGGGTAGAGGACACCAGACAACTAAGGAGAAAATAAAATCACAGGAGAGTGAGAACCTGTGGAGAAAATAGGAGGAAAAGCAATATTGAGACCAGGAAGTCACAGAAACATGAGGTTTCCAGGAATGGCTTACATTCCCCACAGGTGAGCCAGAGAGGAAAAATCCGTTTCAAGACTGAAGGCTGAATACAAATATGAGGGTGTCTGGGGGGATGATTTATTACCTTACAAGGTCAAATGAGCTTCCTCCTCTTCTGTTACCCTTTTCCTATTTCAGTTCCCTTTCAAGGAATATTCAAAGTATTTAAACACAGGAAACCAGTTCTTCGACAATATTTTTTAAAAAAGTTTCATCTTGGCAAAGATGTAAAAACCTGTAATAATGTGTTTTCTGTTTTCCAACTTCAGGTACCATTAAGACCTAGCAATAATGAGTGATAATGCAGAGATTTCATTTTTTTTAAAAATTAATTAATTAATTAATTTATGGCTGTGTTGGGTCTTCGTTTCTGTGCGAGGGCTTTCTCTAGTTGCGGCGAGCGGGGGCAGCTCTTCATCGCGGTGCGCGGGCCTCTCACTATCGCGGCCTCTCCTGTTGCGGAGCACAGGCTCCAGACGTGCAGGCTCAGTAGTTGTGGCTCACGGGCCCAGCTGCTCCACGGCATGTGGGATCCTCCCAGACCAGGGCTCGAACCCGTGTCCCCTGCATTGGCAGGCAGACTCTCAACCACTGCGCCACCAGGGAAGCCCCCCATTTCATTTTTAATTGTTACTACTGGTTTTATTTTTTATTATTGTGACGTGACTCTTTTTTACAGGGAGGTGAACACAGGGCAAATTAAATATTAGTTGTGAAACCAGTTGGAGGAGAGAAAAGGGAATGTGGGCATTTAGAGAGTGGCTCAGTTTTCCAACATTAGGGCTTCCTGTGAGCCTCTTACTCCAAGAAGGGGCTGGGGCAGGGAGGGCAGGGGCCCGGGAGGAGGATGAGGGAGGGGGGGTAGGGTGGGGAGCAGGAGAAACAGACCAATAGGAGGTGGATGTAGATTTACTGTGAGGAGCCCACAGGCAGTTTTGGAGGCTGAGAAGGCCCCCTGATCAGACCAGATCTGATCTGGCCTGCTGGGGGCCCAGGAAGGGCGGTGGGTGGTGTGGCTCGGAGGCCTGCAGCCAGAGCACGAGGAGGAGTCACCAGGAGACCAATCTCCTTGCCCCGCAGGGGCCTCCCAGGCCACCCCCAATGAAAGAGAGCCTGTGACCTGCTCCCTGGGGGCAAGGACTGTACAGATGCCCAGGTCCTCCCTCCTGATGAAAAAGTGAAAAGAAATTCCTTCATTCCACATCTATGTCCCACAATACAAGCATCGCTTCGGGCCAGCCAACATCAGGAGATGCGGTGAAATGACACAGCAATAAATAGTAAAGTCCTAGGATTAAAATTTCCCATCCTTATTCCCAAGTTGATTTAAAAAATAATGGGAGTTGTTATTTATGTATGACGGGGCAAAACTTAAAGTTCATTAAATGTCTCTCGGAGTCTTTTTTTCAACTGGATTCTCAAATATTTGAAAACAATCTTCATCATAAAAACGTGTAGACATAGGGTGTACACTTAAGCTAAGGGCCTTGTAAAAACAGTTCTCAGCTACGACCTTGCGGCAACCAAGAGCTCGTAGAATCATGAGCCTGTGAATGACTGATACAGAGAACTGGCAAAAGCCAGTTATTTTGTAGCTCCTGCTCACTGGAATTCAGAAAATCTATCACTTTTTTTTTTTTAAGAGGAGGTTCAACTGTAATATTTCGCAGATCCTCCTGACACTCTGACAAGTTCAGTGGACACGAGACACAGTGATTAACAATCCTGTCTCCAGCCTCTATTTCTATCTTGGAAAAGAGAGTCTCCAGCTGATGTGTAGCCCATTACTCAGTAAGAGGGTTCAGGGTTATTAACACTATTATTCAAATGACTATTTCCTGAACGTTCACATCGGGTAAGGTCACGGGAAATGGTAGGTTAACACGTTGGTAATAGCCACGTTCCCTTTAGACCTTATGACTAGGGAGGGGAATGAGCAGTGCAGACACATCCCAGGGGACCTTCTCTTCCCAGACTCTGCCTGTCCATGGGCTGCACCAGTCAGAGCCCACCCTCCGCTGACCGATGCCCGTGGCTCGCACAGCACCCACAGGTGGTGCCTTGGCCAATGATTATTATTACTGTTGCCAAGTTGGTGCCATCTGTATTGATATCCTTCCAAAATTTAGCTAAAGATTAGGTAATTCAGGGGCTTCCCTGGTGGCGCAGTGGTTGAGAATCTGCCTGCTAATGCAGGGGACACGGGTTCGAGCCCTGGTCTGGGAAGATCCCACATGCCGCGGAGCAACTAGGCCCGTGAGCCACAAGTGCTGAGCCTGCGCGTCTGGAGCCTGTGCTCCGCAACAAGAGAGGCCAAGATAGTGAGAGGCCTGCGCACCACAATGAAGAGTGGCCCCCGCTTGCCACAACTAGAGAAAGCCTTCTCACAGAAACGAAGACCTAACACAGCCAAAAATAAATAAATAAATAAATAAATTAATTAATTAAAAAAAAAGATTAGGTAATTCATAATTTCACAATTTTACTAAATATTAGATAAGTCCTAATTTCACTAAATAGTAGAAAATGTCATCATCTCACTAAATAGTAGGTAAACCCATGAACCATGAGATCAGAAAGAATGTGTGAGATGTGTTTTCAGGAAGGTTTACTTGAATATATTTCCAGGAAGTTTTACTTGAATATATTTTAAAAACGAGTAACTAACACACATGGTTGAATCACAGGTGTGGAGATGACTACAAACGACTGAGAAATTTTGAAAGTCTAGATGGATTCTGCATTCAAGTATCTTTAAAGCTAATTTGTTTTGATCAGTTTTAGAAGCAGTGGGGAGTCCTTGGTTCAGGGAAGGAGCAGAACCTGGCCTGGCTCTCCAGGGGCCGAGCTCACAGCACAGGATGGAGAAAGAACCCACTTCTGTGCAGATCAGGCTAAAGGCTCTGAATTTATGGCTTTGTTAATTTTTTTCAGAGCATGACATCTGCATTCTGCATTTCAGACACGAGAGGGAAGCACCTGACTAAGCTAAGCTTCCTTAACTCTCCAGCGAGAAGGGAAAAAGCAAACACAAACCCCAAAGCTTCTCTGTGATACTGTCCTTTTTTGGTGTTTCCTTCCATTTTTCTCTCCGTTTTTCCCTCTCCCTTCCTCCCTTTCCTCTCTCCCCTACATCGTCTTCCCTCTTCTTAGCAACCTTCTTAAACGTTCCCAATTCCTGCTTTGTGCATCCAGGGAACAAAGAGATTCAGGGAACAAACCCACTCTCACCACGATGGTCCCAAATAACAGGTTCAAATCGCAGCATTTGGTTTTGGTTCCTGAACACCATTCTAAACATTTAGTAAGTTGGTCAAAAGTGATTCTTAGGGGTTCGTTTCCTTTCCACTTTTCTTGTACTCTTTGTTCTGCCAGGAAAATGCTTCCCTCTGATGTTCTTGGGACACACGGGTGACCTGGAATCACACCGTCCCAAGTGCACAGCCTCTGGGATGTCGGAGGGAGGAGACTTCCACGTGGCCACCAGGGGGGCTGGGCACCTCCTGAGAGGTGGACCTGGTCCCCCATGTCCAGGGCCCCTGAGGGAGTGGGAGGGGCGGTGGGCGGGCTCAGCACTCTTACTGCTCCGCGACCTTAAGCAAGGTACTTATTTCTAAGTCCCAGGGTTTTTTTTTTTTTTTAATTTTAAAATGAAGTTAATATAGTACTTATTTCATAGAGTTCTGAGGACTATATGACCGTGGGATCTGGCGTCTAGGGTCCGCTTGTTGTTGTTGTGGTTATTTCTATTTTTTAGACTTTATTTTTTTTTATTGAATTATAGCTGATGTACAATATTATATGTTTCAGGTGTACAACAGAGTGATTCACAATTTTTAGAGAGTATACTCCATTTCAAGTTATTATGAAATATTGGCTATATTTCCCTGTGCTGTAAAATAGATCTTTGTAGCTTATTTATTTTATACATAGTAGTTTGTACCTCTTAATCCCCTACCCCTATCTTACCCCTCTCCACTGGTACCCACTAGTCTGTTGTCTATATCTGTGAGTGTGTTTCTGTTTGTTATATTCACTAGATTGTTGTTGTTATTATTAATATTATGAATTTCAGCTTTTTAAAAAACTCTATGTTTTGTTAAAAGCAGATTGGAATTATTCCACTAATAATCCTCTAACTCTTCCCAAACTCCTAAATGTTGAGAACTATGACTCTTATTTGATCTATAGGAGATCATCCAATCAAAACATTTAGGAATAAGAAATGTCTCTTTAAATATACATGTCAAATATACTTGTATTTGACTTAAAATAATGCCCCCATCCCACAAAATTGCTCTCTTTTCATCTTAATTGCCAAGAAAATAATTTTGTAGCATAGAATACATTTTATAATAAAATTCTATTTAGAACATCTGATTTCTAGAACCCGGTTAGACAGAGATTTGAATTCTCTGCTGTACAGGATGGCAGCCCCTGGCCACGTGTGACCACGGAACACTTGGAATGTGGCCCATCCGACCTGAGGTGAGCGGGTGGTAGAAAACACACACCGGATCTGATGACTTGGTATGATGAAAAGAGTATAATGACCTCATCAATATTTTTTTGTGTCAATGACTTATTGAAATACAACTTTAGATACATCGGGTCACATAGAATGTATTATTAAAATTACTTTCATTGGTTTCTTTTATTTTTCAAAGTGCTTTAGAAAATTAAAAATTCCCAATGTGCTTGCTTGTATTTCAAGTCGACAGCACTCTCCTAAGTAATTCTGCATTTGTTATATTATTTTAAAAAGTAAAACAAGTGAATGGGGGAATATATTGAGAATACAGTCAGTTAAGAGGTACTTAAAAGAGGTCCCCCCAGTAATTCATGGAGCACCTTTCTCATTTCCCATTTCTGCCAGTTTTGTGACCTCTGAATCATTTGGCTTTATTGAAATGTGACAAGTAAAGCCTTTTTCCTTTTCTTCTCTGCTTTCTTGGACAGGCTGAGTCTTAATGTGAATTATCAGGAAATCCATCAAACGTGGACAAAGGCGAGTCCCGGGTTCTATGTGCAAGGTTCCTCTTTCTGATCTCACCACTGGCGGGGATTGGTGCTCTGATTACTGGGTGATGGGTGCTCTGATTATGGACACCCAGCTGCTCGTCATATTTATGGCCCACTTTTTCCAGCCTTCACTCATTCAGATCCATCTTGCTGAAAAATTCAGGCATTTACTCCTTAAATAAATATGTTGCATTGCATGGCACATCTTTTTCTCCCCTTAAAATGTCAGGAAATGTGCGTGGTTCATAAAAATTCATTCTCATGTCAGAAAGTCTTTTCCCCCCTCATTCTCAGTGAGATGAAATCAGCGGTGATAGATGGTATGATACTAATTTTGGTCCTGCCACACGATTACATTCTAACTGGGTTTATTGCCACGCTGTTTATTAAGGATCACAAACCAACATGAGGCCAGGAGCCTGGCTGCTTTCCAGCGGCCACACAGGCCTCCACACGTCCCTCTGATTCTGGCCATTCTCCTCTTCATTATATTCCTGCCAGGCTGGATTTTGTAAGATTCCAGGAAGCATTTTATGATACACAGGGCAGGAAAGACATCATTTATAACACATGGTAGTTATTCCTCTTTTATTTATAGATCATTTTGCTCGGAAGGCTTTTGTTTCCAAGCAGGCAGTGGAACTTCAATTCTATTTAAACAAATTCACTGCCTCTGCCTGTCTTTCTATTGTTTTTTACATGGCTGCCATGTTTCCATAATGAACAATAAGATAGAATTGATTTTTTTTTTGGCCGTTGGTGTAGGCAAAACCTACAAATACATTTTCAGACTGGACCTGTGTTACACTCGCTCTAATGTGGTCAGTTAGCCCTGGGGGCCTGTTAAGTGCTGGCTATTATATTATTAACTATTATATTATTAACTATTATATTATATTATATAATATATATAATTATATATATAATTATATTATATATAATTATATTATATTATTAACTATTAACTATTATATAATTAACACCCACAATTGCTCCAATGAGGACCAAAATACTGGAATGATCGTGCTACCTCGTGGGTTCTTCAGTTGTGGGATGTGGTTGGATCTAAAAACAAGATGATTCTTGTTTTCAAAGAGTTGGAGCTCCTAGAGCTGAAGAGAGTGGCCCAGGGGTGCTCCTGGTACCAAAAGAAGACCTGGGGGTTGAACCCAAGGCCCCTGCCACCCCGTCCCATGACCTGGGGTGTTACTCAGCTTTTCTGAGCCTCCGTCTCCTCGTATATAAAGAGGGTAATGACACTGCTTATGGGGCAAGATGGCTGTGGGGGTTTATGCAGTGATCCTGGAAAAACCACGTTGTAAATGAAACAGCAGGATGCAACGTCACGTCCTTTAATTATTTTCACTGACAAATAATTAAGGTCCCAAAGCCTGGTTAGGCGTCTGCCTTGCTGAGGAGCATCACTGTTAGTCCAGGAATGAATGAGAGGGGATGGGCCCAAGTGCCTGGACCGGTAAATAGACCTGAATATTTCCCTCCCCTGCTCCCAGGAAGGTATTGCTTTGACAAATTTCAAAAATACAATCTGAAAGCCCCAGGACCAGCGAAGAAGTCCCTCTCTGATACCTGCGCTGGTGGGCGTCCAGATGGCCCCGTGGCCGCGTGCGGTCCTCGACCCCAGAGGTCCTCCAACCGTCAAGATTTGGTCATGGGTGACCTGACGGAGGAGAGGGTGGGAGAGGTCAGGCGAGGACTGGGACGGGGATCCCTGGGGCCCTGGGGGTGCGAGGAGGCGGGAAGTTTGCCTATCGCTCTGGCAAGGGTTAGACATGCCGCCTGGGGAAGATGCTCATGCTTCCTTGGCCTCCCCCTCAAACTCTCTCCCGATGGCAGGGATTTGCACATTCTTTTTCCTTCTCAGGTAAAAACACACAAGATCTTCCTAATTTAAGTCAACTCATAGTCACATTGGAAAAAAAGAATGTCCCAGTTTGATTCTGAATGAAGTTTAATAGCCTTGGTCAATAACTTGCTATAGATTTTTAAATAGACTTCATTTTTAAGAGCCATTTTAGGTTCACAGCAAAATTAAGCAGAAGGAAGAGAGATTTCCTGTATACGCTGCCCACCCTCCCCATAGCCTCCTCCACTATCAAAATCCCCACCAGATGGTGCATCTGTTACAGCTGATGAACCTACACGGACATGTCATTATCACCCAGAGTCTATAGTTGGCATTAGGGCTCATTCTTGGTGTCGTACGTTCTCCGGGTTTGGATAAATGGATGACACTGTCTGGGAAACGGTTTCTAGATGACTTTCGATTATATTCTCATTTTCACATCACACAGTAACACCTTTCAGGTAAAGCTCCAGATCACCCTGTTATCCTAGAGGCGCCCCCCCCCCTCTTTTTTTCCATCTGTCTTCAAATGAGTTAAAAGTTCTGATTTATTTCCAGGGCCTTAAAAAAAAAGCTATTTGTAGTGGTGACAGGCAATTAGTAAAGCATTTAGATTTATTATAAACCCCAGTGAAAGCAGTGTTTTATTTTTCTTTTGCAGGCATCTTAAACACTCACTTGCAGGTAATGGGCTGAGATTGGCTCTTTCCCACAGACCGGTTTTGTGTCCAACGTGTGACATTCCCACCCCTGTGATGTGTCAATGTGACTTACCCGCCTTCTTACATCAGCTTTCTTTTTCTTAGCCAAATCACTTTTTAAAACTTCTCTCTTGGACTTCATTTATTCCTCCTGTAATTTCCTCCAGGTATAAAGCTGATTTCAAATAACAGTTAACATGCTGAATCCCAGTGCTGGGGCTGGCGTTGCAGTGGTTTGAGCCTCACTGAGTAAGGATTCATGAGAACGCTTGGACACGGTAGAATTCTCTCCCTTCTGGAGGGAGAGAGGCTGAGGAGGTGAGGGAAGAGCTTCAGGGAGAGGCCTGGACTCCAGGCCAGGTGGCCTGTGGCCAAGACCGTGTTCCTTCCAGAGTAACCTCGCTTCTTTGTTTCCTGCCAACAAAATAAATTTCCTTGGATTCCCTTCCAGGCTAGTTTATACCTCCTCCCAAGCCATCTTTACCATCTTTTATTCCCAGACCACTGAGGATCAAAAACGTCCCATCTACTCTGAGATGTTTCCTGCATTTGCTGTCCCAACATGGACTTATAGCCAATTTTGGCATCAACATTTAGACAAAACGCATTATTACTTTTCCCAAATCATCTGCTTCTCTTGAGTTAAAGAATTCTTCAGTGTTCTTTAAAAACTAGTTTTTTTCTTAAGGAATCTATTTCATATGCACACACGTATCTAATACATGTACATACACAAATATATATTACACATATCTGAAAATGAACAGGTATAATCAAATCTTTAGAATGTGAATGCCATTTTGTTTCCTGCACAAAACCACTCACAAGAAATATTGCTAATAATATAGTATACCAAATATTATTAGTAGCTATACTATATTAATATTATTATTAACATTGTATCACTAATTACTGTACTATTATAATAACTATATTTTTAGCAGCATCCGTATCATCAATAACAATGTTATTATAATAACTACAGTGGTGTGTTGGGTACTAGGGCTTGTTATTGGCAACTCTAACTACAGCAGCAGTAGTGTCCTGAACAGCTTATGTGATGGGCAAGATAACTGAGCTTTTGCATGGCTCTCAGCAGCCCTTTGAAACCCCCAGTCACAGATGAGGATGTGGGGGACCAGCCCTGCACCCTCTGGCTCTGGGCCACCTTGCCTGGACCCTCCCCCCATCCCCTACCCACCCCCCTCCCCCATTCCAGAGCAACCTCCACAATCCTAACACACATGGAGATTTTTCCTGCCTTTGTCACAGAAGGCATCTTTCTTTTTGCAGATACGACACCACGTGTCATAAGTGACATTAAAATCCCTGGGAATGGGCTGTGTTAAAGTGATCAAACCTTCCCAAATAGTTTGAAAAGACTTAATTTCTTTTTTTTTTTTTTCTTTAAAATTGAAGTATAGCTGATTTACCAACAAGGACCTACTGTATAGCACAGGGAACTATATTCAATATCTTGTGATAACCTATAATGGAAAAGAATCTGAAGAATACATGTATATATGTATAACTGAATCACTTTGCTGTACACCTGAAACTAAGACTTAATTTCTCGTGTTCGGCCCCAAATACCTCCAAAGCCACTGAAAATTTCCATACGTTCCAGTATTTTGGCATCTAAGCAACAGCTCCTAAACTGTCTCTGATCTTAAGAAAAAGAATACAAATTCTTTCATCGATATGTGTTCCCATATTTTGTTAATTTATCAAATGTGTAACATTAGGCCTAGGGATTTGGTGGAGGAGAAGGGAAATTAAAAATGATCATTAAAGCGTGGTACCTATGCAGATGGCATACACCGTGGATAGTCACACGTTTTTACGGTTGTACAAAGGATTTTATGAAGAGTCTTAAAGGCAGTGGAAAATGTGGAGCCTATGAAATTAAGTAAGGAGGAGTACCCTACATTTATGAGCAGCGCAATCTCAAATATATTAGATTAGGAAAATGCATTTTTTTGCATTCCTGATGCAAAAGAACTAGAGAGTACCGAAATGGTAATAGCTGATAACAGCTTGTACCTCTGGGTCTTGGGATTTTGAATGATTATTATCTTTTCTTTTGTCCATTTTCAAAAATTTCCAGAGTGGACATGTGTTTCTTTTATAATTTAAAAAGAGGTGTTTTTAGACTGAGAAAGACCACAGATCCTTTAGGGAAGTTTTCACCACATACGTTATATTGTGAGGGATGATCTAGAAGGGACCGTGGCCTCAGTTGAAGCCATTTTATGTTGGTATTTGGGCTGATTGCCTTGCAAAGCTCCTTTCAGGAAATCTGCAGCAGATCTGGCTACAGGCTTATCAGAAAATCTCCATTCTCTCTTGTCATTTCCAGCTGAAAACTATTGTTAGGAAAGATATTTGCAGGGAGTTTTTTTCTGGAGGTGTTTTTTCCTGACCATTAATTTTCCACTTGCCTCACATTTTCCTTTGACTTCAGGAAATTTGGTTTTTATTGTCCTCCTAGGAGGTCTGAGGGCACAGGGTGTTCATACCCCTGCTTTTCCCCCTGTAGACTCTTATTTAAATTTAGATTATGACTACAAGAAGAATTTGTTGGGAAAAGTAATCAGTAAGGGCCATATGTTAGAGTTTCAAAAATCACCCTAATTTCCATTTAACTCACATCATAAAAATCACCTTCCCATTCAATCAGACTATTATAAGGTATTTTAGATGAGTGATGTGGTGAACGCGGGCGCTGGCGAGCTAATAGCGAGGCCTTGATCTTCGGGAGAGCCATTAATCTCTGTCTTTCACACTCTCCAGTCTCACACACGTACACACACACACACACACGCACTGATGGAAGCAAAACCATAAAAAGAAAGCCTTTAAGAGTACATAAAAGTGGGAGGAGGATTTACATTTTATTTTTATTTACTGGAAATGTATGGCTGGGAGCTGAGGCACACCTGTGATCTGCAGCCCACATCTCGTTTCTGCCTCCCATCCTGCCCTGGGCTCTGGACCACTTGCATCCCAGGTGGACCAGCCCTCGTTCGGGAAGAACCAGAGCCGGCGGGGGGCGCGGGGGGAGCGGGAGATTCGTCCTCACGTCTCCGATGACCGCAAACCTGCACGTGTTCTGATGCTCTTCTTTCTAACGTGTCCTGTCATTACCTTTAATAACTAGCTCTGTGTGACCCACCTGGTCACTTACAGGAATGCCGCCCTGCTAGTTGTATGGTGATGAGAGGCAGTCTGCTGAGCACGCCGGGTGATTCATGCTTCATTTCATGTCCCAGGCAGGTTTGAATGACCCGTGTCTGGCACGGCGGAGTTTTCAAAAGGACAGCTCATGGCCTGACAGACAGTCTTGTTTTTGGAAAGGGATCAGCACCGTCACGGGTTTGCTTCCAAAACCACGTTACTTTCCATCTCGCTGTTAGTTTAATGGTTCTGGCACCTCTGCGTCTGCTGGGTGGACGGGCTTCCTCTCATCAGATAACTGCTTCTTACTCGGGGAAGAGAGTTCTGCTTTCCACCATGTATGTCTTAAGAATGATGATCAAGGCATGGCCTGCCTGCTTCACTCTGTCCGTCCTCAGGCACCAGGAAAGGAAGTGAAGTTACAAATTGTGTACAAATATTCTGTGATAATTCAACAGCATTCGCACTGGGCATTGAATATATTTTGCCTGTTGTGGAAATTGACCTGATGAAAAAATGATCGAATTTTTGAAAATCCATCATGCAGGAGGAATACGTTCAAGAGAGAAAGACTTGATTCTTCCCAATTTCAATTTCTAACTCTGGTGGTTAAACTTTCTTCCGTGACTCCGTGGAACTAACATCTACTTGGTTGAGGCATCTGCATAACCTGCTGAAAGAGGGGATTTCTGATTGTTTTAAACAGTTAGGAATTTGCTAGAAGTTTTACTGCAGGGCCCTCCTTTCAATGGGTTGGCATTCATTTCCATTAACAAAGAAAACCCCCAAAGCATAGAGAGAGTCCTGTCCTCAGGACAGGCCGTATCCTGCAGCTAGGGGTAGCCGGCTGGCTGGTGGGGCAAAGCCCTTTTTTTTTTTTTTTCCATTGTAAAGCAATTATACTTCAAGAAAGATGTTAAAAAAAAAAAAAAAGTAGGCTGGAGGCAACTTCTTAGAACCTGAGCTTTCTTTTGTCCCCAGCTCACACCGCCCCGCCCCACCTCCGGCCCCTCCTCACGCCCCTCCCACCCCCCACCCCCAAAATCGCTGAAGGCACGGAGCATGTGGAGGGCAGCCTGGGGAACATGGGGCTACTGCAGGCCATTGGGCAGGCCATCGTTGAAGACCTTGTGTTTCCAGGTTACCCCTTCCATTCTGATGGCTAGACTCATCACAGAATTGTTGCTGCCCCAACAGATCTCCTTGCCCTGCTGCTGCTTCGCCACCTGCACGGCTTTCACCGAGGTGTCAGTGACCTCCACGACTGCTTTCCACAGTTGGCTGCATGAGGTCAGAGTCTGGTACACGGCCTGGACGATGGGGCCGCACGGGCGGAGGTTGGGGCCTGGCCGCTGGCAGCACTCTCCCAGCTCATCGTCATAGACTTGCAGGAAAGCACATTTTGAGTGAAATGTTTGCCTGGATTTGCATGGGAATGAGAAAACTCAGCTCTGAGATCTTTACCAATTGCAGCGATATTACAAGCAATGTGTTTATATTTGTATTTACTACTCTGCATGCAAACAAAGAAAGGCATGGCAGGTTCAGGTCCAGATGTGGAAACAGATAAAAGAATAGCCCTCAGCCAAGCGAGGGGGACAAAGGCTTTGTTTCCCAGGGTCTCTTGGTGTTACCTCCTCAGTTATAACGACATTGCTGTTGCCTTTGCTTGGACAGGCTCTAGTTAGGGTCTTCATTTTTCTTCCAAATGCAGCAAGGCCATGGAAGTAACATCTAGGTAACCACCTAACTGGTGAAATTTGGCTTTCAGTGGAGCGCAGGGATATATATATATATTTCACCATGGGAGTTTTTACTGCTTTAATTATGACTTGCAGACAGCTTGGGAAATCTTCCTTTCAGTAAGACAGAAAAACAAAACTGTTTCATTTCTTTTCACAAGAAACCCTACTGAGTTCTAAGTGAAAATTTATTACTGAGAAGAGCCTTTAGTTTTAAAGAAAGAAAATCTGTCTTTTTTTTCTTTTTCTTTTAGAGCATTAGAAAACATTTAAAAACCCACATACAAAAATGAGGGGTTTGGGGAAAATACGAGGGTCCCCAACTGCAAACCTCATTTGTGCACATGCTATTTAGAAACATTGAAATAGATTTCATGCTCACGGCTCCACGTGACATTTTAGGACTCCTGCTACCCTTTAAGATCGCCAAAACAATGGTGCATTCAGGGAAAGGATGAAGTGTTCCATGATTTACATGGTATTGCTGTTTTTCTTGGAGTTCTGAATAGAACACAAATTAAGATAAAAATATCCCTGGAATATCTTTAAGCCAAACTAGCTAGTTGTGCATAAGCCCGCCATTAACACACTTCAAAATCCTCCATGTGCATTCTGTGGCCACCTAATGTTTTACTAATATTTAGAGATCTTCTCACAGTGGGAATTTGCAAATGCTCTCCCTCCAACTTGGGCAAACTGTATTAACATAATTCCAAATCTGATTGCTTTTATGTGGCGAGAGATAGAAAACAGCCTTGCTATTTTCAGTCATGAATTTCAGATGGAAAAAAAGAACAGTGAGAGGATCCATGAAGATATTGATAAAAAAATGCTAACTTAGCAAATATATTTATGCTCAGTGTGGATCCTCTAACCACAGGGTCCAAATAACACTTCAAATCACCTTCTGAAACCGTGTTATGTAAATTTGCAAGTATATCCAAAGCAGAGAGGAGTATCATGCAGCCTCACAGACCATTACCGAATCTCAACACATTTCCAGGTTTTGCTACATTTGCTTCATTTATTTGTTTTTTTTCTTATGGAATTATTTTAATGCAATTCTCGTGAAAGATCATTACAACACTACCTTCTTCACTCTGCATCTCTAAACCATATGAATATTCTCTGACGATGCCATTACACACTTAAACACAATTAAGGATGCTTCTTGGTGTTATTTAATGCCCAATCCGGTTTCTTCAATTGTCCCAGCAGTATCCTTTTGCAGTGGACATCATTGATCAAGATCTGACCTGGTCCACATCTGTATGGGGGTTCTCTGAATCTCTGCCTTTTCCTCCCTGCCACTGGCTTGAAAAAGGCCCGAGTGGTGATTAATTCCATGTGTACACTTGGCTGGCCATGGAGTACCCAGATAGTTGGTCAAACATTATTCTGGGTGTGTCTGTGAGGGTGGTTTTTGGATTAGACTGACATTTAAATCCATGGACTTAAGTAAAACAGTTGCCATCCCTAAACTGGGTGAGCCTCATCTAATCAGTTGAAGGCCTGAACAGAACAAAAAGACAGGCCTTCCCCAGGGAAAGGGAAGTCTGCCAGCAGGCAGCCTTCAGATTCGAGCTGCAGCATGGGCTCTTCCCTGGGTCTCCAGCCTGCCAACTCACCCTGCAGATTTTGGAATTCCCAGCCTCCATAATTGCATGGGCCAATCTCTTTAACACACACCTTTCTCCTATTAACGCACATCCTTTTGGTTCTGTTTGTCTGGAGAGCCTTCATGAATCCACAATCTGGATGTATCTTTTTGCTTCCTTGCCATGCCCTTTAATGACTCCTCTGTCCCCCACATTTCCCATCAGTAGGCGCTCACTCGAGGGCTGCACGGTCCAATGCAGTAGGCACTAGCCACGTGTAGCTATCTGAATTTAAACGACCTAAAGGTAGATATGGTTAAGAATTCCATTCTTCAGTCACACCAGCCACATTTCAAGAGCTTTGTAGCCACACGATTCTAGAGGCTGCTCCACTGGAGGGAACAGATGTGGACAGTTTCCATCATTGCAGAAAGCTCGATTGGACAGTACTTTGTAGCAGCTTGGGCACATTCATACTCAACATTTTAGCAAGAGTATTTCATAGGCGGTGCATGAATTGGCCTTTAATGCTTCTTATTTTCTCTCTCTCCTTCTCATCATTTTCCAAAGTAACACACTGATTTTGCCCAGAGCGGACATTTCTACTTACTTCCCAATTCAGACAGGAGACCATAGATGCTAACATTGCACAGTCAGGCTTTTAACTATAACTTAAAACTCTTTCCAGCCCCATCTTTCCTAAGGGTTCGCTGTCTTGTGCGGGACTGGTTAGCAACTGACTAATGAGCGGTTTAGCGATTCTTCTCCCTGGACCACAGGCACGGTCCGTCAGTGGGGTAAGTGATCATGAGATTCAGAACCAGGTGTTTCTATTGACAGAGAACATGTTTGCATTGACAGCACCTTGCGGATGCAGAGGAACTGAAGGAGCCACGGGGTTGCGTGGCAGGGGCTGTCCTTGGCTGCTCCCTGGACACTGGGACCTCAGGGTGCCTTGCTGCTGGCTGATTTAGGACGAGAAAGCCATAGCCTTTGGGATGTGCTCAGCTGTCTGGTTTGCTGCAGCAGACTGTCTGTGCTTAGCAGGAGAAAAACCCCCCACCCATGAATGGGGACATCGCTAACTGCCTTCTCTGGGTCTCCCCAGGGCGCCCCGAGAAGTAGGCAGCAGGGTGGACCAGGTGGGGAGAGCAGCTGCCCTGGGACCACTTGGAAAGTAACAGCAAGAAAATAAATGACTTCGCCCCTGAAAATGAACTGAGCATCATTCTGGGTCACCCCCTTACAGAATGTTGCCTACTGACCCTGTGCTATGTCTGGAATGGGGGTCGGCCTGACCACACACCCTGTCCCCCTGATGCCACTGAGGGCAACCCCAGGAGTGATGGCCCATCTGCCCAGAGACCTGGAAACTGGCAGTTCCCAGGAGAAATTTGAGAGAAGGGAGCCGGCATGGTCTATCAGCTGGTGGTTTAGTATCAGAGGGTTTCCCCTGCTGGGTCAGGTCTCCTAGACCGCTGGCCAGCAGGGGCGTCCCATCCACAGCTGAGCCTCTTGTTTCCTGTTTGTGGAGTCTCCCCACAGCCCGCTGTCAGGGATGGGGGAGTGAGGTTGACTCAACGGTCAGGGCAGTGTCAGTGCCCCTCCTACAGGCTCCCAAACGTGGTTGTCAGCTGCAGTGGGATGAAGGACATTCCACCAAAGACGTGTCTGTCTGGAAGCAGACGGTACAGCCTTATTTGGAATAAGGTCCTTTGCAGATGTAACTAATGTTAGGATCTTGAGATATCATGCTGGGTTAGTGTGGACCCTAAATCTAGTGACAGGTGCTCTTAAAAGAGACAGAAAAGGAGACACACAGACACAGGAAAAGCCGAGGAAGAGCCATGTGAAGATGGAGGCAGAAATGGAGTGGTGTGTCTACAAGCCTAGGGATGCCTGGAGCCACCAGAAGCTGGAAGAGGCAGGAAAGATCATCCCTAAGAGCCTCCAGAAAGAGCCAACATTGTAGACATCTGGATTTAGGGCTTCTGGTGTCCAGAACTGTGAAAGGATCAGGGTCTGGTGTTATACACTGTAAGTCTGGAGTAGTTTGGTACAGCAGGCCTAGGAAACTAATACAGCAGTGTAAACTAATGCTCTTTCCAGTCCTCACCACAGCAAGGCCTCTCCAGATCCCTGAGCACCTTTTCCCTTCATTATTTAGAATAAAGAATGGGATTCGAGGAACATCCCAGGAAACACTCTCTTCCACTAGGGGGGCATGGGACATGAAATTATACCATTAGAGATTCATTCCTTAGGAATGAATATCTAGGAGGGATAATACATTGTCTGAAACATGGCAGGGAGAGTTAAACTAGAATAGGCTGTATTCATCGATGAGAGAACCTTACATTATGTGAGAGGTATGCATTTTTTAATGATTGATTTTTTTCCCAAAATAAAAAGTATGCAAAAAAACATTGAAAATTAAGAGTATTAAAACTCACATTATTTTAATTTAAATATTTTATTTATACACAAACCAGAATTTATAATAGTTTTCCCTTGTTGGCTTTAATGGAAGCAAAGTCATCAATAATACTTCCAAAATTGACTTCTTTGAGGACCTCATTTTCAATAAGACTTGTGAATAAAACCAAATGAGAGAGAGTGACTTTGAAAGTGTGTTTGATGAATTGAAAAACTTTACTAAAAGACATGAATATTCTTCCTGCATTTGAAAATAAATGAAAAGGAAAAAATTAGAAATGTATGATTCATCAGATGAGGGTATCAATTATTATAGGAAACTTGGATATCAAATTGAAATTTGGGAGATTATAAATGTCCTCATTTAATATTTGAAATGGAGAAATGCAAAATTAAATACACTATCTTCAGATTTTGAATTTTCAACTAAAAATAAGTTGTTCTACATGAATACATCTGATTTTCAAAAAGCAGCCACTGTCTCGCCTCTGAAAATCTTGACAAGTTAAATCCTGGACAAATTTCACCAGAAATCATTGGTTTTTGGCAGCCTGCCTTGTCAATAATTTGTAATATAAAACAAGCATCATGTCTGGATCTTCTAAAAGTCATTTGTGAATTCTGCCCAGTGAAATCTGATCTAAATTTGGAAGCGGTATTGAGAATTTTTTTTTAACAAAATGAGTCACGGTGGTAACTCAAGAAGTGGTAAATTTAAGGAAATGTTAAGACTGTTACTTGGTCGAGAGAAATTGGCAACAATTTCAATGGGCAATTCTCCCCATTGAAAACGAGAAAGCAAAGAAGCAGATTTTGAAAATATGATTGAAGCGTTTGCTTCCATTCATGTCAGGAAAGTAAAATCCTAATAAATTATTTTTCCAATGTAAATAAAACATGTAAACTTAACATAATGCTGTGAGATTTAACATACCCACTTTTCAATTTTTCAACAGTTTTCAACTACCTTAAGGTTCAGGAAAAAAATTAGCCGTTGAAAAAATTCCTGACAACACACACATGTACACACACACATGCACGCACGTACACACACACACACATGCACACACACGTCTTTCTTTTTGCCTCTGGCTTCAGTTTGGCTCAAAACAGCACTGTCAGTTCCTGTCTTGAAGTACAGTTTTGACTTTTTGTTCATCATGGACATTTTTGCATAAATTTTGATTTTTAAAAATATTGCATGAAAATGTGACTTACCTTGATGACCGAGGTTTTTGGGGCCCCAGGTGGAGCCTCACCCCATTGGACCGGGGCTGCAGGGGAGGCCGTGGAGAGGTCGCTTGGCCGCCCTCTGCCGTCAGGGCCCCTGCAGAACCAGCGCTGGGGGCAGCGGCTGTGTCTCCAGCGTGTTCGCCGGGAAGCGCCCTTGTGTGGCGAGATTGTCAGACGTCTAGTTTATCTGAGATGGAAACACACCTGAGAAGGGGACATTCCTGGCTTCATCAACTGATACACCCATTTTGAACACTTTGAACATTTGGAGATTAGGATTTGAGGGATTAGGATGCTGTCCATCAGGAACGATGTGAATGGGTTAAACCTCTCCCTCCTCCCTTTCCAGCCCCCTTTTTTAAATAGCTTTGGCCACATGCGATGATGGGCTGGACGCCGGGGGTCACATTGTTGGGAGCCCAATGACTCCCCTTCATGAATCCTTCCCTCTCCCAAGACTTTCAGGGGTGCTGCCTTCAAGGCCTGCGTGTTGGGTGGTGACAGGAGGACAGGCTCACGGGCGGCTGACGCCCCCAGCAGCGGGAAGGCCAAGTGGCAAGGGGAGCGCAGGCCCACCTTGTTCCAAGGACACACAGCCTTCCTGGGGGAGAGCAGGACGAGGTCATGGGCCTTTCTTTCCTTTTTTTTTTTTTTTTAACATCTTTATTGGACTATAATTGCTTTACAATGGTGTGTTAGTTTCTGCTGTATAACAAAGTGAATCAGTTATATGTATACAAATATCCCCATATCCCCTCCCTCTTGCACCTCCCTCCCACCCTCCCTATCCCACCCCTCTAGGTGGTCACAAAGCACCGAGGTGATCTCCCCATGCGAAGCAGCTGCTTCCCACTAGCTATCTATTTTACATTTGGTAGAGTGTATATGTCAATGCTACTCTCTCACTTCGTTCCAACTTACCCTTCTCCCTCCCCGTGTCCTCAGGTCCATTCTCTATGTCTGCATCTTTATTCCTGTCCTGCCCCTAGGTTCATCAAAACCATACATATATATATATATATATATATATATATATATATATATAAATATTTTTTTTTTTTTTTAGATTCCATATATATGCTTTAGCATATAGTATTTGTTTCTCTCTTTCTGACTTACTTCACTCTGTATGACAGACTCTAGGTCCATCCACCTCACTACAAATAACTCAATTTTGTTTCTTTTTATGGCTGAGTAATATTCCATTGTATATATGTACCACATCTTCTTTATCCATTCATCTCTTGTTGGATACTTAGGTTGCTTCCATGTCCTGGCTATTGTAAGTAGTGCTTCAGTGAACACTGTGGTATATGACTCTTTTTGAATTATGGTTTTCTCAGGGTATATGCCCAGTAGTGGGATTGCTGGATCATATGGTAATTCTATTTTTAGTTTTTTAAGGAACCTCCATACTGTTCTCCATAGTGGCTGTATCAATTTACATTCCCACCAACAGTGCAAGAGGGTTCCCTTTTCTCCACACCCTCTCCAGCATTTGTTGTTTGTAGATTTTCTGATGATGCCCATTCTAACTGGTGTGAGGTGATACCTCATTGTAGTTTTGATTTACATTTCTCTAATAATTAGTGACGTTGAGCATCTTTTCATGTGCTTCTTGGCCATCTGTATGTCTTCTTTGGAGAAATGTCTATTTAGGTCTTCTGCCCATTTTTGGATTGGGTTGTTTGTTTCTTTAATATTGAGCTGAATGAGCTGTTTATATGTTTTGGAGATTAATCCTTTGTCTGTTGATTCGTTTGCAATTCATTTGCACCCTCAGGGATCTGTTCCTGCCCAGACAGGACGGGGTTAAAGCAGTGGCTGATTAAGGGGCTCTGGCTCATTCAGGCCAGGGGGAGGGAGGGGTACAGTAGTTATAATTGGAATGCAGGGTGAGCCTGCAGCGGCAGAGGCCAGGGTGATGTTGCAACAGCCTGAGGTGTGCCATGTGTTCTCCCTGGGAAATTGTCCCTTGATCATGGGACCCTATCAGTGGCGGGCTGCACAGGATCCTCGGAGGGGGGCGGCATGTGGATACTGACCTGTGCTTGCACGCAGGATTCTTGGTGGCTGCAGCAGCAGCGTTAGAGTTTCATGCCCGTCTCTGGTGTCCGAGCTGATAGCTGTGGCTCGCGCCGGTCTCCGGAGCTCGTTTAGGCAGTGCTCTGCCTTCTGTGGGCTGACAGGGAAGGAGTCCCCTCTCCTCGCGCACCCCAATACAATGGCCTCTTGCCTCTTAGGCAGGTTCAGACATTTTCCCGGACTCCCTCCCGGCTAGCTGTGGCACACTGGCCCCCTACGGGCTGTGTTCACTCAGCCAACCCCAGTCCTCTCCCTGGGATCCGACCTCCGAAGCCCGAGCTTCAGCTCCCAGCCCCCACCCGCCCTGGCGGGTGAGCAGACAAGCCTCTCGGGCTGGTGAGTGCTGGTCTGCACTGATCTTCTGTGTAGGACTCTGTCCACTTTGCCCTCCGCACCCCTGTTGCTGTGCTGTCCTCCGTGGCTCTGAAGCTTCCCCCCAACCCACCCCTCATCTCCGCCAGTGAAGGGGCTTCCCAGTGTATGGAAACCTTTCCTCCTTCACAGCTCCCTCCCAGAGGTGCAGGTCCTGTTCCTATTCTTTTGTCTCTGTTTTTTCTTTTGCCCTGCCCAGGTACGTGGGGAGTTTCTTGCCTTTTGGGAAGTCTGAGGTCTTCTGCCAATGTTCAGTAGGTGTTCTGTAGGAGTTGTTTCACATGTAGATGTATTTTTTGATGTATTTGTGGGGAGGAAAGTGATCTCCACATCTTACTCCTCCGCCATCTTGAAGGTCCCCCCTTTCTTGGTTTTTAAGGTTAACAGATTTATCATAAACTGTGTCAAGCTGGGCAGGTGGCGGAGAGGTGGGAATGAAACCCCTACAGAAGGCATTTCCTAGTTCCTCGAATGCCATCTTCTCCCCCAAGACCTGGGTGAGGAGATCCTATCACAATGTGGTTTTGGCCCATCTGGGCAGGAAACACCTGCTCCTGCGGGGGGCTCTCCTGCTTTTCCTCGCTTGCCCTGAGCTGAAACCTGGAATAAAATTGAACCCCAAGGCGATGCCCTTTCTGAGCGTTCAGGATGATGGGAATTTACTCTCTGCTTTAAAACCCCGGGTGCAATCTATTCTGTGTGGGTTGTCGAGCTTCCACAGGGCACTCAGCTGGTTTCTTCTTAATACAATTAAATTACCATGAATAGGAAGAAAAAGTAAAAATAACTTACAAATTCTTTCTCAAGAAAAGTACTAAGTTTGAAAAATACAAATTTGAGTGGGAAACCCAGCTACTTTCAGGATCTTAGTTCAATAACATTCTCTTAAAGTAAACTGGTGTTCAGTGTTAGTGAAAAAACAGCAAGGACACAGTTTCTCTGAGTTTTTCTTGAGGGGGACAAACACGGCACAGGCAGAGGAAGCTCAGATTTAAGGGACAGATGTACACAGAGCACGGCATTCGTGCCTGACTTTCTGCCCTGCTTTCTGCTTTATTGGGCTTGTTGAAAGATACTCTGACCCGAAGTTCCTGGAATCTGGTTTAGGACGATGGTTTCCTTTTGCTCCTGGGATCTATCAGTCATTTTCTGCAGAAGGGAACATGGAGCCCCGTGGATGAGAAACAGGACTGACCTCGTCTAAATGCACAAATAAGGGGACAATGGGAGGAATCCTTGGGACAGATAGGGATGCATTTGAGAAACAGCCACTGTCCACAAAAAGTTATGCTCACAGAGCTGGCTTCAGAAGCACCATCTGCTAATCTTGCCCTTCACTTAGGGGGCCACCTTGCACATCACAAATGTGTTAAATATAACCAAATCTCAGCAGCACATCCGAGGTTGGACCCACGGGATTAGCTGTGTGTCCTCCTTAGACAGAGGCTCCTCTTCTCTCAACAGAGGTTGTGAAGCTCCTTCTGACAGGACTCCAGCTGTTCTTACCCTAGTGAACTTTGTTGTCATTGTTAGAATTTTAATAAGAGTCTGGCCTCATTTCTCATTGTCTGGAGGGAAATGTGGGAAATTGATGGGGGAGGATTCATGCTGTTACCCTGGATTTTTAAAAAAGATGATTTCTCTTCTATAGCCATTTGCTTTTTTTCTTAGAAGGACAGAAAGATCCAGACTAATAAATGATCTGGTCCAGCACAACTTACCCGCCTTACATTGTGTATCTAGCTGACTGTTTCCTTTCATTCTTATTTAGTGGCTGTTTATGGTTTCTAATAGTTTGCAATGCATCTTCATGTATATTTATTTGATCCTCACAGAAACCCTGCAAGGCAGACAAATGACTTTGTGGCAGCTTCGAGGAACACCCAGAGGTGTTAAATCACCTGCAGGAGATCACACAGGTCACAGGACTGAAGGTTCGTGTCCCCCCAGTTCATACGTTGCAGCTGTAATCCCCAGTGTGGCTGTATTTGGAGTTGGGGCCTCTAAGAAGTAATTAAGGTTAAATGAAGTTGTCAGGGTGGGGCTCTGGTCCAATAGGATCAGCGTCCTTATAAGAGGAGACACCAGAGAGCTCGTTTTCTCTCTCCACCTTGTGGAGACTCAGCAGGAAGGAGGCCAGGCACACCCAGAAAGAGAGGTCTCACCAGAAGCCAGCCCTACTGACACCAGCCTCAGACTGAGGGAAAACAAATTTCTGTTGTTTGAAGCCCCAGGCTATGGCATCTTGTTACAGCAGCCCCAGCTGACTAAGACACCTACTAATGCAGCTAATATGCTAATTCCTAATCCCATACACACCACTGTACACCATCCTGTTTTTTAGTCTGTTTCTGTAAAAACATAAGCATAGGATAATGTATACTTGATCTCACAAGATTTACAGAATCCTACCCGAGTCATCCAGGTAATCAGGTAGATATTTGTATGTAATCTAGCTTCTCTTTCAATGACTCAAGGAGACATTGTGAAGTACAATGGTCTTGATTTACTTTGGGTTCCAGTTGAGTGATGCTCTCACCATGTGCTGAATGTGTGGACTTGGTTAAGAGGTGTCTTTACACCTCACCTGTGTGATTGTTATCATCAGTAGTAGGTGAGGCACGCCTCTTGTGGGTGGCCGGTGCTTGAACAGTGCCTGGCCAGCAAGTGCACGTCACTTACCAGGCCTCACCCGGGGCTTCCTGGGTGTGGCTGGGGTGCTCTGCCACCTGTCCCCCTCCAGGACACCATGATGTGGGGAAAGGTCATCGTTAAGGCTGCCTGCCCATCCCACTCTTCCCAGCGGGCTGTGGAGCCCTCCCTGAAAGGGATCTGGGGGGGCAAGTCTCCATGGCAACCACGTGGGAAACATGGTGCCGTTGCCTAGGCACCTGGTGTCTCCTCCACCCACTGCAACTCCCCACCTGGGTGGGTCCTTGGGTTCAGGACACAATTGGGACTGACAGGGATGGCCACTGACCTTCCTCCCAGCCCAGGACTCACCTCCCATTGGCCGTACGCTTGTGATGAGAGGTGCTGGTGGGTAGCTCGTGACATTGCTCCTCCTTCTGGCATCCTGTTTGCCTGATGGTGGTTCCTGAAGGTAATGACTGATCGGCACAAACGCTGTGGTGCCCCAGAGTTACTGCCTCTGCAACAGACCAAAAGGAAGACTCGATTTCAGTGTCCTAAACAGCAGAGGAGGTGGGGAGGATGAGGGTCAGGGAGACTGGAGTTTGCTCAATTACAGATGGGTTGAGAACTTATTTTTGACCTTCTGATTAGTATGTTCATAAGTGGACTTAATTTTCACCAAGGAAGACGATCGTAATTAACATTTGCCGAGAATCAACCATCCATGCTTTTAGATCCTTAGCGGGACCTCATTTAATCCTGACTCTCTCTACATCAAGCCGAGATAAGAGAAACCCGCCCAGGTGTACAAGATAGGAGGTGACAGAGCGGGGTTGGAACCCAGGTCTGCTGGGTGTGGGCACCTGGGGTTTCCATCATGCCCTGCCACACAGCAGGTGGCAGTTTCTAAAGTCTGTATCCTTGGGTGCATGAGATGCTCCTCTGCTCTGTCGTGTTGTGACTTACTCCGTGTCCTGAGCCCTGGGGACTTTCTGCTCCTTCAATCCTCGGAGCTGGTGTGGTTTCCTGCGGGTGGTTTTCTTTTCCTTTCACGACGTACAAAAGGTCGGTCCTTTGTAATTTCCTTTTCACTCCCTTGCTTCTCTGATGGCTGGCGATAGGTGCAATCAGACTCACAATTAGACAGTGATTCACATTATGTAAAAGACTCATCATATGCCGATTGATAGAAAATAACAGCCATGCCTCGTGGCCGTGATTGCCGTCCTGCTGCATCAGTGGTTTGGTTGCAATCACTTTTAGGCGAAGGCCCTTCCGTGGTGTCATTACGGGCGATCTGATGAGACGTGTGCATGTGCACATGTGGGTTTGTGAGGGAGTTTAAATTCCTTCCTGCACTGATGCCTGTGTAGAATTACCCATCTGCCTGCTCCCTTGATTTGATTTGAGAGTTTTAGCCAGTTTTAATCCACAGCTCTGGGACATGTGAGATTAGTCCGTGGTCTTAAGGAGCCGCTCATCCCAGAAGGATCACAGGCACTCACTCCTCTGCTCTGTCCCCCTCCCTGTCTTCCTCTCCATCCTCAGACCCTCGGCCTGCATGTCCCCTCCCACTGGGCTGAGTCTCTGCTGATGAGGCAGAAAAGTCCTGGTCTGGTAGCTGCACAAATGGCTTTATAACTTGCTGTTAAATGTACACAGGACAAATGGTCATGCATAGATTCCCAACAGCAGAGCCAGACTCTCATTTCAGCTACTGGAATGTGTCACTGCTTTTGCTATAAACCCAGCAGTTGCACTTCAGAACTTTGGGGATGTTTTCTTTCTCTATTTCCATCTCTCTTTCTCTTTCTCTTTCCTTCCTTCCTCCCTTCCTTCCTTCTTTTCTTTCTTTTATTCATTTGAATTATACTTTGAGAGACTTCATCTCTGAGAAGAGTATAGTTTTGGCTGCTTCAGAAAGAGCAGTTTTGCTTAACAGTATGGAAAAGAAAATTATTTTCATCAGAGAAAATATCCCCACCTACTGGATAGACAAAAGGTAACCCAGAAGGGGCTGTGTTAAGTTTTACCGATGGAAAGGAACAGTAAAAGTGGAAAATGCATCAAGAGAAAGCACCATGGGTGAATAACGAAGACTTTTAGTAAAAGGAATCGTAAGCAATTTGGGAAGAGAAGACAGATAGTGATGTGAATTTTTACTTTATTGACCTTTGTTGTATGTAGCACTTCAAAGGCTTCAAGATGGATGTTGTCCAAAGTAAACAATGCACAGGGGTCTATGCAGACCCAAATTATTGGACACATGAAGGCAGTTGCGTGGAAACAGAAAGCCCCTGTCTTGTGTGTCCTGAAGTTCGATTCAGTGAGATATTTTCAGTTAAAATAGGTTTGAGTCTTTAAATCAAATGAAAATTCAGTTATATAAATATACGTACACTTTTCCTCTCCTTTTTCTCCCAAGATTTCAATGTTAAAATGGCATCATATTTCTGTATGTCTAGTCGGGAAAGATGACTTTTGTAGAAATGCTGTTTCTAAGCAAGATGGGGAGGGCTTGGTTCTGAGGGTGGAAGGTCCTCCTGTAGCAGAGCCGCGGGCCCGTTTTGAAAAGACAAAATGTGGCTTTGCTTCCTCTCAGTGAGCTTATGGGTCCCAAGTGCAGAGTTAACACAAATGAACAATTTAGCTTTCTTCTGGAATATGAATCTTACTAATTGTGGGTGTGAAATTAAGCCTGAGCTCTGAGCCGTTGGGTGCAAGAAGGAGAAAGCAGACGTGCTCAGAAACCGAGGCAGAAGCCAGAAGCAAGCCCGTCTTCAGGATGGGGGTGCTGCACCAGGAGGACGGACTTGCTGAAGGCAGGTGGGCTCAGGAAATGTGTAAACCTTAGGGCTTCTTTCTCTACTGGGGAGAAGCACTAGCAAGAGATGGGTGCAACTTAGAAATTTGGAATATCAGGCCACTCGTTTTTTGATGTGGCTTTCATTTATTCATGTGTTCATGTGATAAATAATCATTGCATGTCTACTGCGTGGTGGGCATGGATTGAGGTGCTGGGTGTTACTGGTGAGCTGGTGAGTCACCCCTTCTGCTTCCAGGGGGTCAGATTCCAGTGCGGAGACATGTAGTAAACAAACAAATTAAACAACACATATGTTAAAATGTATGGATTGTTCTCTTAGGCCATTCGGGCCACTGTAACAGAGCACCACAGATGGGGGAGCTTATAAACAACAGACATTTGTTGTCTCTCAGTCCTGGAGGCTGGAGGTTCAAGACTTGGAAGCCCTGTCAAGGTGTGGGCAGGGCTGGTTCCTCCTGAGGCCTCTCTCCTGGGCGTGTAGACGGCGTCTTCTCCCTGTGTCCTCACAAGGTTGTCCCTGTGTGTGTGTCTGTGTCCTCACCTCCTCTTCTCATAAGGGCACCAGTCCTGTTGCACTAGGGTCTCACCCACATGACCTTATTTCACCTTAATCATCTCTTTAAAGGCCCCGTCTCCGAATACAGTCACATTCTGAGGTACTGGGCGTTGGGGCCTCAACATGTGATATTTGGGGACATGACTCAGCCCATAGCAGATGGCATCACACAGTCCAGGCCATGTCAGCTCATGCCATTTCCTCGGGAGCCCTTAAAGCCTGCAGCCCTTAAAGCCTGCAGCCCTTAAAGCCTGCGGACGGTCTGTGAGTGCACACATGGCCCTCGTGGTCTGTCCTTTCCCTGCTTGTGATGCTGCTCTGTTATTTTAAGGCGAGAGGAGGGAAGGCAAGAGGAGGTGATGATGCGTTGGCAGCAGAAAATCGCCAGCTGCCAGGGAGGGGACACAGAGACCTCCAAAGGCTGCATGGTCTGAAGGCCTGGGGCCGGGCAGGGAGGTCCACACGCTATAGCAACCCCTGAGAGCAGGCCCACGCGGGCAACACGGGACAGAGCCCAGAGAATGTGCTGAGTCTTGGGAAAAGATAAAATCACACCTTCTCTTGCCTGCGCTGGGGATGGGATACCTGATGGCCATCTGCGCTTCCTGCCCACCCGTCTCTAAAGAATCCCTTTGAACGTGACAACACACTCTGGGGGGACCCCGGCTGGCACAGGGGGTCAGCCTGGTTACCTGTAACTTTTTAAAAAGAGATGGTTAACTCTCATGACACTGTGTCCACAAACCAGAGGGCTTTGTAGCCGCAAGTGGCTTGAAAGCTCACCTAATCGAACCTTCCATTTACGGAAGATGAGACTAGCTGGAGGCGGGAAGTGACCTACTATGCGCTCCATGGAAGCTGTGACAGAACAAGACCTGCCCCGGGTGTTTGCAAAGGCACCTTGGTCCTCCTTGGGAGGAGGGTTCCACCCTCATTTCTCCAGCTCCTCCACCACCCCGGTCTCCCCCTCCCTTCAAAACCACTCCCAGGGGTGCATCTCTGCGTCAATCACAAGGTCACTCCGAGTGCCCATGAACCCGAGGCTCCCAGCTTTTCCTGTGGTCCACATCTCCCCTCTACGATGTCCCGGAAGTTGGATAGGAATGTGATTCAAACTCCCTTGGCGTCCAAGGGCTGTTTACACATCACAGAACATTTGCTCGCTGTTTGACTTTGATGGATGCAAATTTATTCTAAATGAGCCCAGCGTTCATTAGCATGGAAACATATGCTGTCGGTGTGGCAGGCGGGGCAACTCACGGATCCCACGGTTGGTTCCCACTGGACCACGCCCGATCGCCTGGCCTGCTTCGCTCGCGGCTAAGGCTCCAGATGTTGTTTTTCCTGCACTGTGAAGTCTGCATTTCAGCTAAAGGGTCATTTTCCTTCACAAGAGAAACATACACGAATCGATGGAAAGAACTTGAGTTTCTAGGCGGATCTGCTGAAGGGAGCCTCCCAGAGTGTCGGCTGCTTGGCCATCTGCGTTGACTCACAGGCAGTTCGTTCTGTCTTGTGGCTCAGAGACTCCACAGGGCTGCATCACGCCCTTGATTCTACTGCTCAATGTTTCCCTGCAAAACACTGTTGCTGCTTCTGATGCCTTTAAAAATACCTGCCGTGAGAAAAGCATGGTTCTGAGAAGAGTTCCATCATTTTGTGGGCGCCTGATGAACTAACACACACACACACACATATACGTGCACACACACACACGCACGCACACACACAGTGATATGACAAGGACATATGGAGAGTCTTGATGAATTTTTAGATCATAGCTATACTTTTTGTACACATAGAATCATAAACTTGTTGGAAAATGGTCTTCAAACATCATTTTTTTCCCCACGTATATTTTCATTTTTGGGCATTTTTTTCTACTGAGATACTCATTTCTAGCTTCTTCTGCACTTCCTTGCAAGTCCATACAAATACTGCTGGTTAATAGCGTGTGAAAGTGCACTGCCTTGTTTTCTGTGTATATAGAAGTGCAGCTGTACAGAGGGCTCATGGGAGTCTCACTTACTCAAGGAAAGAAAGAAATCCTGGGAAGTAAATGAAAACTTTGGAAAGTCCTGTGTTTCTGGAACCCCCTCTCATGTTTCTACTGTAATAACATTCAGCCTTCGGCTCCCTCTCCGTTCTCTTTCCCTTCTTTTTTCACACTATATGATCCATTTTGAAATGTTACCTATTTTCACTTTTCAAATTCAGGTTTCTAGCTTTGGTTGGAACTACAGAACTGTTCATTCATTCAACAAATATTTTCTAAGCACGTTTGCAGATGACATGATCTATGTAGAAAGTTATCGGGAATCTACTAAAAACTACTACAACTAATAATAATAATAACAACTCACTAATAAGGGAGTTTAGCAAGGTTGCAGGATATAAGATCAATAAACAAAAGTTAATTGTATTTCTATATATTTGCAACTGGTAACTGGAAATCAAAATTTAAAAATGAAAAACATTTACAACAGTATCAAAAAATGAAATACTTGAGGATAAATCTGACCAAAGATGTGCAAGAGCTGTACACTGAAAGCTATGAAACATTGCTGAGAGACATTAAACAAGAATTAAATAAATGGGGCAATATATTGTGTTCATTCCTCACGAGGGATGGGGGATTCCAGCTAACGTTATTTGAATTGCACAGGACGGGGTGACCCCAGCTCAGTGGGATAAATTATAATGTGTTCCATGGGGGTCTGGTAATTAAAAGGTCATTTGCACATATTGTGTCTACTCATCACCATCTGCCAAGGTTAATATTTTTACTTCCATTTCCTTGAAGGAGGACCTGATGTTTCTGGAACTAATTTGCCCTGGGTCTCCGAGGCAGTAAGCGACCGAACAAGGATTCCAACTGTCTTAGAAGCTGCATGTTGGGCTGACCCTTTACACGTTATCCTAATATCTACAGATTGTCATCTGTATGAAGGCAGGAACCGCATTTTATCCACTTTTGTTTTCCCCGTAGCACCAGTTCAAAGTAATGCTGAATATTTTGTTGAAGTGAAAAAGAAGTAAAAGACTTAAATTCCATTACTGAAAGTAAACAGATTCCATGTCAGCTATGCCCATCAATCCATGTGAATATGCAATTTTATTTTTACAGAGGGTGTAAGACACCAAACACAACCGAAAAAAGTGACCCGAGTATAAAACATTCGTGACAAAGGGATGGATTTAGGCAGACAAGAGGGTGGTAAAATAGGTTATGAAGTGCTCAACATAATTCATGTTAATGAATTATTAACTGAATCATGCAAAGCATTCAGGATTTCTGAGAGAAGTGTACAAATATCTTGAATATTTGTTTGACATTTTCTTTATGGAGTCTTTCTTTCCCCACGACTGCACACGTTGTTGACCAATGGCCCTGGGAGGAAAGACGGCAGCTGAGTCCACCTCTCTCGAAATCTTTCAGACTGTTTCTATTTTTGTAAAGTAATTTTCCATTAACAATAAATCCCTAAGATTTACTCAACTAGGACAGCAGTGGCTGGCCCAAGTTCAAACTTCTGATCCTAAGGAATCTGATTCTGGAATGCCAGTATTGGAGATTAATAGATGTGGCCTCATCTTTGTAGCAGGTGCATCTTTGCTCACCTAGAAAACAGCGTAGTGAGGTTTCTGATGGGGGGAGGGACACAGCTTTGCTGACCAGTGTCCCCAGGGGCCTCTAGGTGCAGAATTAGACCACAACCTTGGTGACAGAGTGTGAGGGTGGGGTGGGGAAGGCCAGAAGGACCTCGGTTTTTGTGGGGGGGGTGGACGTGAGGGTCAATGCTGTGCACGGCCACCTCTTGAAGCTACACTGACCTCTTTTGCAAGTTGTCCAGCACCCCTAACTAGGTCGGTTTGTGCAGGTGTGAGGCCCACGGTGGCCTTGAAGGACAAGAGTTCTTCTGCTTTAAGCTCTGCTCCCCTTCAGGGCTCCCTCCCTCCCATTCAGGTCACCAGGGCTCCTCACGTGCCTGGTCGCGTGCCTGGACTTCACAGACAAGACGTCCATCAGAAAGTGCACATTAATCTATTGTTTCTCCCAGGAATATTTACATCTGAAAAGGTCAAGGAAAGACAGGAGCGCCTAAAAATCCATCTGCCATGGTGTCCTTCCAGGTGGGTGGCACCAAAGTAGGAGACGGTTTGGGGGACTTGGGCTTGGCTTGGGCAGTGCATTGATGTTCTACGTTGATGCTTCCTCAAAAACAACTCTTGGGAGAATAAATTGGGGTGGGTAGTATAGGTGGTATTTTCTTCTGAGTGTGAAATATTATTTAAAAACTTTTGGGGGGTAAAATTCCTATAGTGTTCATTGTAGTTGTTTTTTATGATCCAGCTAGGAGCATTCCCAGCACGTGGACCACTGCCTGCCCACAGTAGATGCTCATGAAACTTTTGAGTGACATTAATCCTGGTCCCAAAGAAGCAGAGGAGATGTTCGTAATAGGAATAACTTTGGGTAGCCGCTACTGCGCTGCCGTGCTCAGGATAACAAGTGGGTAAAATCCATATGCCTCCAGGAAGATTTCTCCAGAGTTTTCTTTGGTAAATAAGGATGCATGGCTTTAGCTCTGCCATGAAAACAGCACCTCTGACCCGACTCCACCAATCTGCTCTTCCAAAATCCCCGATCTCAGCCTTTTCCTCATCAGATGCAGAAATGCTACTCTAACGCCTGGATGCGGTTTGTTTGGGTTCTTTGTCCTGTGCAAAGCTACACTGAAATTTTTTTTACTATAGCTGTGCTTTTCACCTTTTCTCCATTTTTTCTTTCTAGTGTCCATGTCTGCCTTAGTAAAAAAACCCTTACTGGCACTATAGAATATGATCAGAAAACAAGGTCAATGTGTTGAGGTGGTGAGAGAAGAATGAATGATGGAAGGGGGAAAACTGGACAGATGAATGGAATTTGAACACATTGAGAGACCACCCGAGGGAGATCCACACGTGAGGAAGAACCAGAAGAGACTGAACGGCCCATACGAACAAGAATGGGCTGGGCGAGGTGTAAGACAGAGTGTGGTGGAGAGAAGAGTCCAGTACTTGGGGCAGATGCCCCTGGGGAGGTAGCGGCTGTCGGTCTTGCTTGCCCAGCTCCTTGGAGAGGCATTCTCTCTTCTTGGGGACCCTACTTCCCATGGTCCTGGTCGGTCTTTCCCTCCTGGTCCCCCTCCATCCCTAGCACAGCGATGAGCTCATGTCCCAGCTGCACTGTCCAAGTTCCTGTGGTCTGTCTTGTGCACAGCAACTCCCCCTGAGCCATGGTGACCTGAATTCTCATGGAGATTTGCTATATGGATGCTGGGGTGTAGGGGGCAATGCTCACTTCCTTTTGGCCAAAGCCTTGAAGAGCAGGCTGGGGGCTTCCTGAGACCATCTTTCCCATCTTCTGGAACATGGCTGTCAGATCAAAACATACAGAGAAAGGGGGAAAGAGATGGCGAGAGAAACAGAAATACAGATGCACAAATACACCCCTGCCTTCGCTTGCAAGCCAGCTTGCATTGTATTTGAGACACCGACAAGTGACATAGTTCTGTTTAATACATCAGACCCACTTGATGATCTTCCACATTTTTAAATAGCATCTTTGACGCTGGTTGAATTAAAGGGCAAAAAGAATGAATATATATGAAATCAGGTTTGTAAATGACAAATGTTAATGGTTGTTATGACTTAAAAGGTCTTTATTATTAACTGTTATTAATGAAAACTCATACCTTTGTTTTATAGGGAGAGTTGAAAAGTCATGGATAAAAAAATCTGGGAAGATGGATTTAGATTTAATTTGGTGAAGAACAAGTAAGGTTTTTGGAGAAAGAATAAAAAATCTGAAAGTCTGGGTAAAGGTTATTAATATGGGCTAAGTGCACAGGTTGAGTTGAAAGAGAATGAGATGGACCCCAGGAGGCTACAGTCCTCCCCAGGTATCTCCAGGGATTGGTTCCTGGACCCCTCACAGGTACCAACATCTGAGGACACTCAATTCCCTTATATAAAATGGTGTGGTATACTTTAGATCATCTCAAGGTGACTTATAATGCCTAATATTGATACAATGGAAATGCTATATAAATAGTTGCTGGCCTGCAACAAATTCAAGTGTTGATTTTTGGAACTTTTGGGAATTTCCCCTCAAGGTTTTTGATCCACGTTGTTTGAATCTGTTGATGTGGGACCCATGGATACGAGGGCTGACAGTCCTTGGAAAGCTGGTGCCGTGATGAACAAGAGTGGTGGCAGCCTTGAGGAAAAGGAGAACATGGAGGACATTCCAGGAGTACCTTTTAGGGCCTGAACACGGGAAGGTCGCACTGTGTGAGCTGCCCATTCTGCTAACACAGCAAACACTGTTTCAGAGGGTTGGGAGGATGCCAGTGAGTTAGTTGGTGGTTCTGGCTCAGGGCATCTTGCGAGGTTGCTGGGGCCATGGCACCTGAAGTTTTGGCTGCAGATGAAGGATCCACTTCCAAGCTCACCCACAGGCTGTGGGCAGGAGACCTCGGTTCCTCACTGAGTGGGCCTCTCCATAGTGCTGTCCTAAACATGATTTCCCCCATAGCCAGTGATCAGAGAGAGAGAGAGGAAGAGAGAGATGGAGACACAGGGAGAGAAAGGCAGAAAGAGAGAGAGAGATGGAGACAGAGGTAGAAAGAGAAAGAGAGAGAGAAATAGACAAAGACGGAGAGTGAGACAGAGAGACAGACAGAGACAGAGAGAGACATAGAGACAGATGAGAGAGGCAGAGAGACAGATGTCCAGAGAGAGACAGACACAGAGGTAGAGAGAGAGAGAAAGAACAAGTGAGGCTGCCCAAAAGGAATGCCTTCTTGTCCCATCTAACAGTGGGAAGGACACTGTCTCTCACAGACCAACAGGGGTGCAGGGGCTTCTCGGGCAAGTTCCAGGAGGCAGGAGGATCACGGGGGCTGTCTTGGAGCTGCTGACCCCACTCATGGAGTTTTCAAGTGAAGCCCAGGATGGAACAAAGCTGGGGGCAGGGGTGGGGGTGCGGGAAGACAGCGCCCTCAGGGCACCTCCAGTTGAGGGGTTCGGGGAGACGGTTGCCAGTGTGGAGGTGGGCAGCTGCCTTTCAGGTAGTGTTGACCAAGCATCCATGGTGGAGGCACCGATGCTCCAACTTGGTTTTCAGAATCAACATGAAAACACAGGAGCACGCACCAGGGAATAGAGACACTAATATGAACAAGGTGGACAAGTGTATGAATATCCTTGAGAGGATGCTAGTCATTGACCTGGGATGTTTGCAAAGACTCTGAGAGCTGAAGGAAATGCAGGTAGAGGAAATAAGGGTGCATTCTACTGCTCTTCCTTATTAGGTGCTTTAGGTAGGCAGTTTCGGGCTCCCTATGGGTCAATTAAAATAAATAAAATAGTATAGCTGTTTGATGAAGATATGTATCATATACTCTTCAAATACAGACATTATTCTTCTGTATCTAGAAATTCCCTTCCTCCTTCCCTCCCTCCTTTCCTTCCTTCCTTCTTTCCTTTCTTCTTTCTTTTTGAAAAAAAAAAGTTTACTAAAGCATTCTGTGTATTCATATGTGCATTCAGAAACAAACATTGGTATATAACACCTGCAGTAAACTGTTTTGCAAATGATGAACCGATATACAATTCCGGAGTTTTCTTCTCCTTTATGTGTCAATGTCAGTACAAGTTCATTTCAAGTTACTGAATGCAAGCGGAAAAACATGACCTGAGAAAGGGTGAGAATGTAATTATAGTCAGACAATTAAATGATTCCCCCAACTGATCATCCAATATTTTTATCCCCACTATTTCAGATAGCTACTGTTTTTTTTTAAATTAACTTTTTCTGTGGTTTTTTTTTTTTTTCTTTTTGGTTTTGTTTTTAATTTGAGCTCTCTTTCTTTCTAGAGTTTTTGGGAAGATAATACAGTTGCCCATTGTTTCACAAAGGTGTAAGCAGTTAGCTCATTTTTCCTGGGCTGAAAGGCCTCATTTCTGTACCATCAGTACCATCGGGCAGCTCACAGTCAGTGGGGCCAGAGCCCCCAGTGAGGAGTCAGGCAGGACGGGATGGTTTCCTTGCCTAATTTGAGATGCT
Source organism: Balaenoptera ricei (assembly GCF_028023285.1). NCBI lineage: Eukaryota > Metazoa > Chordata > Mammalia > Artiodactyla > Balaenopteridae > Balaenoptera > Balaenoptera ricei. The sequence goes on from NC_082640.1 coordinate 27,988,370, forward strand.
TCCACTTATGCTCAATGGGAAGGCATTTTATCCTGTCTATTCAAGACTCTTTTCAACAGCGTATCAACTTTGAGAAATCTATCCTTTATCTAGCATCCGTTTAACCTACCTAAAAATTGTGCATTTCTACGAAGAGATTTTGCATATATATGTGTACACACACACACACACACACACACACACACAGAGATACAGATAAAAGACTTATTTGTATACAACATACATGTGAAATCCACCAACACCTTCACTTCTCATTTTGTTCCATGGATTCCCTTAAAATTGGATGCTATAGAAAACAGTTTGTATTTCAAGGATGCCAAATGCATGAGGATACTTTTCAGTCAGAGCTCTCAACGTCTGAGAAAGAATCAGTGTCCACAAACGCCAGGCCAGCTGGAGATTCATGTCGGTCGATACACATCCAGACCCTGAAGTGCTGACCACTGCTCTGAGAAAGCAGGGGCCTTCCAAAGGCCTCGGCTCCCTGTGCAATTCACCCCTCCTGAAGACAATCTTTGAGTCAAGTTTGCATGAGATCATTTCCTCCCCGCCCCCCACCCAGCCCCCAGCTGGAAGAGCGGCAATATTCTGGCAGCGGTCCATTTGATGTTCTGATTTTTATTCACTGTCATGCCTCCATTTCTGGGCCTCAGGCATTGCAGAAACAATTCCAGTCTTGCAAAAATGATTCTAATTTGATGGAAATCTTAGTGTTAATTCAGGTGTGATGAACATTGCTAATTTGGATCATCATTTCTTTCAGCAAAACCGAATTAAAGAGGTGCCTAGACCTAACTATTAATGGTTTCTCTGGCTGGACTTGTGGAATCACGGGAGACAGAAGAAAATCCTCCCCCCTCCCTCTCTCCCTCCCTGCCCCCTTCTCTCTTCCTTTTTGCAATGAGTATGCTTTATTTTTCTAATTAGAACCAAATAATGACTGAACAAAAGAGGTGCCCAGATAGTTGTCTGAAAAAGTCTTTTTCACACAGCCAGCTGCTAGGTGGTGTCTTTGAATATCTTTTCACGTTGAAATGTTTGATGACTGCCTACAGATGGTCTGTCTCTCACAGCAGTATTCCCAGAAATCTGCAGCTCAGTCTGATTTGGGGCATAGGAATTTAAGATGGTCTAGAGAGGAAATGTCTTCCCTTAATTTAATGTTTCTAGATGTGAATGCTGGGGTGGCCAATTCAAATCTGAGATAAATGCATCCCTGGTGATTGAATACAATTTCTGTTCTGCTTCTGCAGAGAACTTTGCTTGTGCAAGGACTTTTGGACACATTCTGTGCTCCTCAGCTCTGATCAGATGTGATGTTTGGATACTGCACTGCCCAAGTCAATCCTTAATTCTATTTTTTTCCATAGTCTGGATGCTTTCCTGCAAGGATTTGTCTCACAGGAATTATTAATAACTCCAGTTTGCAAAGTTGAGGTGGGGGTGGTGATTGCAGTTGTGAATTCCAGGGGATACACTCACTTGACGGCTGGACTCTGGGATTTAGTCCTTCACATGTGTCTGTAACCACGGCACAACTGCTCCTGCCGGAGATAGCCTCCAAGATCTGGGTGCAGGCGAAGGAATTGCCTGGGGTCCTTCACGGGGAAAGCTGGGTATGGCCTGGCGGGCCCTTGGGGATCCCATTCTGTGGGGGAAGGGGGCTGTTCTCATTCACTTTCTATTGACCAGGTTATTTACAGATCTGTAGGAAGAGAAGTTAGTGCAGAAAAAGTGACATTAATGCAGATAGCTTTTGTCTGTAGCAATGGGAATGAATTTTACCTGGTAGAGAGATACAATTGATTTCCTTTTTATAGAAAGTATAACCCAGGTATTACTTTTTATATGCCTATAGGACATTCAGCCATTTTGTATCTATTGACAAATGCATTCAGCATTCTGACATCTCAGCTGTTCACAGTTTCTGTTGAACTAGTCTGAATACCTTCTTGGTTCCTCATTTATTAATCAGTTAAGTACATCCTTAGACATGTGTTTATTTTATTTTTATATGGCAGTCGTATTTCTAGCCTTGGAAATGGTGTTTTATCACTCCACACACTCAAAGCACGTGTATGGTCACATATTCTTGGTTTTTCAGTTAATCTTGAGCCCCATGTACCTTAAGGGCAAGTAGCCCAGCATCTGCCTGGGCTTCCTCTCCACGCCCCGCCCCCCACCATGCCTTCTTTTAGGACATCATGGGCTTCACACATACACACACACACACACACATGCACACACACCATGTGGTATTAGGTGGGATAAGTACAACTCAACAACTGTTTGTAAGTGACGGCTGTGCTGTGACACAATACAAATAGAGCCACCGACCACTTTTGTTTCCTGCACCTGTTCAATTACGAAAACCTTTAAACACAGACCGTGCAAGTTACTGCAGGCACAGAATAACACAAGGGAAAACTGACGACTTTCCTCTGAAAACCCTACTTTTCACCGAGGCCGTGAGCCAGAATGCCATGTAACGCTACAGTGTAATGAAGAGGATGGTGGGGAGGGAACGAGGCTTAGGGATCTGACTTCGAGCAAAACCAGGTCAGTGGCCAGCCACGTAGTACACCTGTGTGCCAGGTTCCGAGACTGCTCAGCGGTGCTTCCTCTAGCCCAGGGAAATAGGACCAGCCTGCTGCCTTTCCCCAAGGGCACATCCTTCCGCATGCTTGTGGTTTCACCAGTCTGTGTTGTTCTTTTCTGTTTCACTTTTACAGGAACCCTGGGTGGAATACAGGATTCCACAGGTAGGTTGAATGTGTAGCAAACCCAGAGGGTAGGGCAGGTAGAGGAATCTGGCTGAAAGCCTAGCCTTTCGAGTCACACAAATCCAGGTTCAGGATGTAGTTGTCCCATGTCCTAGCGCTCTTACGTGGAAAACACTCTGAGGAAGCAGATTACGACCACAGGCGACCTCAGGGTATGAGATAACAGAGACCCAGGTTCATCAGCACCTCTTACTGCTTGGGAAAGATGCTCCCCCTTTCTCACCTCTGTGTGTCATCAATGAAGCGGGGTAATGGTAGAATTCACCTTACGTTTCCATGGAGGTAACATGCGATAATGCATATTAAATGCTTAGCCTACTGGTGGTGTCATATAAATACACAGTAATGCGATACCTAAGGCCCTGGTCTGGCGTCTTCAACAATTGCATCGAGATTCTAAGCAGGAGAACTTCAACGTATGCGTTTGGGATCCACGGAGCTCCCCACACCCTGGATTAGTAAATTAGTATGATTTGCTTCTTCAGGGCCTTAGAGCATCAAACACTTGAAAGGAACCAGAGAGACTTTGTGTCCAAGATCATGTCATTCCAGCCGTGGAGTTTCCAACTTGCACAGACAGAACAGTAATAGAAATGATCCACTTATAGAAACATCCTTCCTCAGACCCTGGGTCCTTGGGTCTGAATCCCTAGTGCAGCCAGGGCTAAGGAGGAAAGGAAGTGAGCACCTTGATGCATTTACATCTCAAGCGTGGTGATGATATACCCTGAGAAAACCATAATTCAAAAAGACACATGCACCCCAATGTTCATTGCAGCACTATTTACAATAGCCAGGTCATGGAAGCAACCTAAATGCCCATTGACAGATGAATGGATAAAGAAGATGTGGTACATATATACAATGGAATATTACTCAGCCATAAAAAGGAACAAAATTGAGTTATTTGTAGTGAGGTGGATGGGCCTAGAGTCTCTCATACAGAGTGAAGTAAGTCAGAAAGAGAAAAACAAATACCGTATGCTAACACATATATATGGAATCTAAAAAAAAAAAAAAAATGGTCATGAAGAACCTAGGGGTACGACGGGAATAAAGACACAGACCTACTAGAAAATGGACTTGAGGACACGGGGAAGGGGAAGGGGAAGCTGCGACAAAGTGAGAAAGTGACATGGACATATATACACTACCAAATGTAAAATAGATAGTTAGCAGGAAGCAGTCGCATAGCACAGGGAGATCAGCTCGGTGCTTTGTGACCACCTAGAGGGGTGGGATAGGGAGGGTGGGAGGGAGGGAGACGCAAGAGGGAAGATATGGGGATATATGTATATGTATAACTGATTCACTTCATTATAAAGCAGAAACTAACACACCATTGTAAAGCAATTATACTCCAATAAAAAATACATATATAAAATATTTACAAAAAATAAAAAATTAAAAGAAAAACAAATAAAGTCAATCTGAGACACTTTTGAATTGAAGAAGCTACTTGAGCTGCTGTCATTCTGACCCGAGCTGCGTCTTGACTTTTAACGGTTCACAGTTTCTCAAGGAAAAAACAAATCAGCAGAGTCTTGATAAATAGAAGTTGTTAATGTCTCCTTCCCTTTTCCTCATAAATTAAAATGATTTGATGTGGGAAGAAGAGAAGACAGAATTCAGTTATTTTTGGTAAATGCAGTGTCAAATTGATAATTTGTTCAATCTTGCAAAATTGCTTAATTGAGAACAACTAAGCAGATGGTTCTTTGCTCTGGGCGTTCGTTGACTAACCCGTTAGCAAGCCCTAGGCTCATTTCCCATCCGAAACGCACTGGCTTAGGAGAAGCTGTGCAGCCCAAACAAGGCGTTTTGAAAACTTCCTAAGGCAATACCTGCTCCATCCACAAGAGGACGCTCAGAACATACTCAAGAGCCGACACTGCAGCTCAGAAAGCCGAGAGCCTGGAGACGTGGAACCTTGGCAAAAATCAAATTTAGCTTCAGGCTTCTCAACTGTTTTTCTTTCCTAATTACCAGGTAAAACTCCTTCTTACTTAAAATTTGCCCTTTAACCTCCTCCTCTTAAAAAAAAAAACAACGCTAGCCTTCTACATTGTGACAAAAGTAAGCTGGTGAACAGCTGCTTGGGAGGTTGGTTGTAGCTGTTTTTCGTGCAAGGGTCCTTCATGCAACACGAGACTCAAAACTGACAACACGCTGATGAAGTGCAGGGTTTCTCCTGTGGATGTGCGCACAGTGGAGACGCACAGGCAGTGCTCGTGGGGGCGGAGCGGGATTTGTCCTCTGCGGGCCATCAGGAGCACCTGCCACCTGCCCTCGGTTTCCCAGTTTATGCCATAGGGTCCCCATCCTTCAGATGGAGTCCCAATCCTTCATATGACTGTGCTCTGGCCCATGTAGACCGCTGCATGCCTTCAAACCCTCCCAGGTACACGCCTGCATCTCCAAGGCTGTTTGGAGTGTGGGATCTTGACCTCGGTCATGTGTCTGGGAGCTTTACAAATACGGATGGTGGGTCCCGCCCTGGAGTTCTGTCTTAACGGGCATGTTTGGGATTCCGACCCGCGCACATACACGCATTCATGCTTGCTAGGAGAACTGCTATTTTCCGTTGCTGCAGGAAAGGAGCAAGGTAAGATTTAGACCCTCACCATCACGCCTATTGTCAAGTTCATTATTCCCTGGGTATCCCAGTGGGGTGACGGCACAGAAACTGTACAGAAGCTTGAAGGGATCAGGATCCAGTTCAAATGTCCTTAAGATATTTTGGGAAATCTCATGCTGTCTCTCATCTTTAGGCGGAGACCCACTGCCCTGGAGTCAAGGGTACAGCTTCTACTGCTCGCTCTGCTGGCCGCGCCCACTCCCTACAATCCTAGGCGTGGAGCCCCCTCTTTCTTGGTTCTATTCAAGTTCCCATAGTCCTTCGAGAAGCTCACCTGTGTACCGTCTCTCTCTGAAAGACATTCACCTTGATGAATCTATAGCTCTTCTTCCAAAGTCGGATCCTGTCGCTCTGCTGGATGATTTTGTTGTCAAGCAAGATAGAATTTCCCCTCAAAACAAGCGCTTTCTCCCTTCTTCAACTCTGCTGGCGCACTGTTAGCTGGGTTGCGTTTTTTTTCTGCAGCACACAGTAATGTTTTGGATACTGACAGCTTAGGTAGAGCTAGTAAAAATGTCCTACGTAGTTGTCAAGGAACGCCTCATTGAGTTCCATCTGGGAAATAAGAGTCAAATAAGAGTAAGAGTTAAAATGTCATGGAAAAAAAAATAAGCCCTTGAAATGCTTATTGTGTTTATCATGGTACCCAGTGCCCTGTGGTCACCGTGAGCCTGGCCTCCAAGTGGCTAGTTGTCAAGTGTGTCTGCACAGTGCCCTGTCTGATTGGCACATTCTCGTCTGCTGAGGAAGTGTTAATGTGTGTGCTCCCAGTCCTGACACGTGTGTATGTTCAGAGAGGTGGGGAGTGGCAGTGTGTGACGCGGAGATGTGCAGGGTATGAAACAGTGCAAGCAAAGGCAAGAGCGCCCAAGATGACTGCAAATTAGGACAATTACGGATGGGTCAGTCCACCACTCCATAGCTCCCCAGGTCCTCGTGTTGTATAAGGTGATTATGTAAGTTTTGAGGGAACCAGGTGTGTGGAAAAGAGGCCATTTACATTATGCAAAATCTCTTCTTCCCTTCTTAAAAAATGAACGGTGCCTTCCTTGAAAAGTAGAAAATAATCAGAATTTCTGGAGGAAAAGTACTGTGAGGTTCAATCACTTGAAATCAGTTTTTAAAATGATTTTAAAGCTGTTTTGCTCTTATTTATTTTTTTAAATAACACGAGGTCAGAGTCTTGCATTATAAATCAAAATAGAAACAGCTTGATTCAGTGACAGCTGTAAGATTTCGCCCTTCCCAGAGCCTCAGAGCTGAAGGCTATGGGTCCACCCACCAAATGCCAACTGGTTTTTCCAAAATGGTCTCAGAGGGTACCTGTGATGTCATCTTTTTTTCCTTACTTCACATGTGAACCAAACTGTTTTTCCTCCAGATAGAGCCTTCCCACCCTCAACGTTAAGGGAGAGGTATGTCCTTTTGGCCAAGTATCAAGTCTTGGAAATCTGGGTATAGGTCTTCTCAAAGCTTCCTCTGCTAATGCGGTCACATGAAAAACTTCTTTACATTAATGACGTTTAAGCGTTTCATTTTCTTTACATTTTTTTCTCCTAGTTTATTTACTGCTGGCTGGTATGTTAGAGGCTCCCTCTTTGTTCATTCTGTGAACCCTCCTTTCACACACGGCCTCTCCTCCTTTGCCCTAGGTACCCAGTCAAACATTTGAAGCCATTTTCTCCAAATAACCCCATTTTCTCCAAAGAAGCTCAGGGTGAAACAGACTCTTTGTAATAGAAATGTAGGCTGCTGTCTAGAATCAAACTCTTCTCATGAAATTATAAATAGCACCCACCTTCAAGCATTCACTTACATTGTGTGAAAAGGGGGAAAATCTGATTTCAAAGGGTCATTTGAAGAATGCACCAATAGAGGTACACAAACCATCCCTAACTCTGAACTCAGGGGGTTCAATCTGGAATCCATCAGTTACCAGCTTGGTGTCCGGGAAGTGATTTTACCTCTGGACTCAAGTTTTCTTGCCTTTGAAACAGGAATAATGACATAGGGATTATGAAATGATGTTCTTAATGTGCTTAGAACAGCCCTTGCAGTGTAATGACACTGCCTGTGTTTCTGATTGTTGTCAACAAACTCATTTCCTTTCTCCTATGACTCCTTGAGAAATAAGTCTTGTTGGAATGTGCATTGTGGCACCTGGCTAGCACAAGGATTTACGCTCAAACCTTTGGTTGTATAAGCAAGTCTAGGAAATGTAGTAGTGCATCCTTAAAAAAAAAGAAAAAAAATCTTTCTGTGATTGTCTGATCATAAGTGGCTTCCCCAGGATAAGGAGAAACTTACCAAATTTCCATCAGGATAGCAATCTCAGCATAATTTTCACAGTATTTTTCCCTTGCAATATTCCATTTCGGTCATCTGAAAGTTCATGTTTTTTCTTATCTCAGGAAGTTCAGGTCCGTTTATGAAAATATTGCTACCGTAGGGTAAGTGATTTGGAAAGGAAAATTCCAACCACTTTGGCTTTCCACTTACAATGGTTGTGATAAAAAATAATTGCTACTGGGTTCTTTTTGCTCTCTCTGGCCAACCCATTAACTTGTGATCTTTTAGAAGGAAGAAACCTTAGCACAGGAAACTGTACTCAATATTCTGTAATAATCTACACGGTAAAAGAATCTGAAAAAAAATAGATATATGTGTATGTATAGCTGAATCACTTTGCTGTACACCTGAAACTAACACAACATTGTAAATCAACTATACTCCAATATTAAAAAAAAAAACTTCAGATAAAAATTAATAAAAAAAGAAAACTTAGAGGTCCCTTAGTCCAAATCAGTCTTTTTACAGACGAGGAAACTGAGGTCCAGAGAGATTGTGTCACTCAGCTTAGGGAGTAGCAGGAAAAACTTTCAATTTGGTACTTGTAAATCCATAGTCAATATTTTTAAATGTTTATATATTTTTACTACTCAGAACAAGAGTGACTCCTTCACATCAAGGAGGAGAATCCAGGGGGCACAGCCAGTTCTGTTTTCAAAATACCAATGTTATACGGTTTAGAACCAAGTGTCGGCTTTCTGAGACTGTGTTTTTCACAGCCTTTGAGATGAGGTCACTCCAGGGGACTTTTGAAAGTCACTGGGTGCTCAGGGAGCCAGAGAGATTATTGAAGAGGTTATTCAGCACTTGGCTGTCGTGGATTCTTTTGTAGATGAATAAAGAATGTTTTCTTTTTTGAAATTAATTAACTCCAAGCGAAGAAATCATCTGGGAATGTAAGGGAGACACACTGGGTTCAGCTTTCCTTTACATTCTGGGAATCAATCACCAGGCAGAGGCAGCTGAGGGTGAAGCTCACTGCAGAACTTGGAAAGAATTAAAAAAAAAAAAACTCATTAAAACATCACGTTTCTCTCATTAAGGAGACCTATGGTCAGATTCTGCAAAATCCGAGGAAAATAGGTTATTGAATCCAGGGCATTGGTGCATTGACCTGGGGAGGGCCACAGGATTTCAAACACCCAGATCAGGTGAGAATGTTGAAAGAGGTTTCAGAAGAATCGGGTCAGAAGTAACCGATTCAGGAGGAAAAGGGCTGGAAAATCACCCAGTTTGAGGGAATAATCACCCAAATTGAGGGTAGCAACTATTTTTAAAAAGGCTCAACCTGACAGTTGGGTTACAGTAAAAATCCCTAGGGTGTCAGCTTTCTGGGGCTCACTCTCCCTTCTCAACTGTCTGAGGGGCTGCTTGATTTCCTTGGGCCGGTGTCATTTCTTTATTAAAGGGCACGTGTCTTTAACCTTGGAGAGATCTAGAACGAAGACTACGAGCATAAAATAAGTCAAACCGAATGTAGACACTTTCTGGCAGTTAGGAACAATTTGTTTATATTTGGTATTTCAAGTAATTGTAATATTTAAGAGAATTTGACACACAGAATATCTAAGAGATTAGACTCATGATTCCAAATTAAAATGTGTAATTGCTTAGTTAAATTTAGACTTGTTATTTTAAATTGAAAGGCGTAAGATAAATTAGTAACATTTGTATACAGGAATGGAATGTCTAAGAGAACTTGAGAATCACTACATTTATCAATTCAGTTTATTACATTTACTTGCGTTGTTAAATATATGGGAGGTTTTTGTTTATGAGTGAGACCATTGAAGTGAATATAAGGAAACGATAATAAATTAAAGTCATAAATACAGATCGAAATATTTAAGAGCATTTAATGAAGTGAGTTTTGAAAGCCCCCCCCAATAATAACAGCTAAACTTACTACATTTATATGTAGAAGAAAATAACATAAGTTTAAGAATTTAAGGGGTGATGTATTTGCTAATTTAAAAATGGAATGTTAATAAAATAACAAAAACAAAGGAAGATCAAATGATCTGGCTGTCCCCAAAAGTCTCCCTCAAGGGCATCGAGAAACTCATGACATAAAATAAGATTGCCTGAAATCCAAACATAGATATCCTTATTTTTGTTAAAAGAATACTTTTATTAATTAATAGAAAAAGACTAACGTAAGTCACCCATTTCAGAGCAGACCGTGTACCTTGGGAAAACAGAATCCCTATGTACTAGGCTTCAACAATTCCACAAATATCTTTTGCACCCCACTTCCTGTTTTAGTACTAAAATGTGTCCTGGATCTTGGTGTCCATCGGGGAGGCCTCTCCAGACTTGGGGTGCGTTCTTGGTGCTTCAGGGCTGCCAGACGCCAACCCACACCAGGCTGCCCGTTCATGCTCAAGGCAGAAGTGGGAGGGATAGTGCCCCAAACTGACTTTTATCAGAAAAGGAAAATTTCCTAGAATCCTGTATTAGTCAAGGCTGTTCAGAGAAACAGACCAATAGGAGCTAGAGAGGAAGATAGATAGATAGATAGATAGATAGATAGATTTAAGTATCAGAAGAGATTATTATAGGAATTGGGTCATGTAATTATGGAGGCTGAGAAGTTCCGTGATCTGCCATCTGCATTGGAGACCCAAGAGAGCCGGTGGTGTGATACAGTCGAGTCTGATGGCTGAGAACCAGGAGTGCCCATGTCCAAGGGCAGGAGAAGGCGGCCGTCCTAGCTCTAGCAGAGCGTGAATCCCCCCCATTCTGTGCCTTTTTGATCTACTCGTGCCCTCAGTGTGGGCCCTCATCAGCCCTCAGCTGCGGCTCTCCCACGCTGGGAAGGACAATCTTTATTCCATCTGCTGATTTAGACATTAACCTCTTCCCGAGACCCCTTCAGAGACACACCCAGAAGTAGTTTTACCAGCTACCTGAGTGTCCCTCAGCCGAGTCAAGACCACATGTAAGATTAACCACCGCAGATCCCCACGTAAACCTCACCTATGTCTCCTTGAAAAGCATCCTGTCCCGTCATACTGTGAGGGAGAGGCGGGCAGGGGAGGGAGAGAGGCTGGGTGTTGGCAGGTCTATAGCAACGTCACTGCCCCGGGATCCCACGCTGTTTTACACAAAAGCACCCCCGTTTTTAGATGAGTGAGTACACGCTGAGAGCACTCATTATAGCTCCTTCCTATGTATTTGGATGATCACCAGTTTCTGTTTTACAAAGCAGAAATTCACAAGAGAGCAAAGGACGGAATTATAAAGATGGATGGGGGCCGATTAATTTCAGGTTGTTGGCCTGAGTCGTTTTGGCCTAGGCTTGTGTCTCATAAATTCACCGTTTCCCAGGGAATGTTGTTTTAGAGGGTGATTTGTGAATTGATGCAAAAAATGTGTCAGAATGCATTGTATATCAAAGACGAACTGACAGTGGCAAAGGAAGTTATTCAGACCGTTTGAGCCAGTTTGTTTAAAAATCATTTCAGGCCAGATATTAGACAAATGGGAATCCTTTTGGCCCATGGAAGGATGTAAAGAGCAAAAATACCGCCAATGCACGCAGTCCCTCTTCGGAATGATGTATTGTGAGTGCCAGGCCCTTGCCTAGAGTTTACATCCAGTATCTCATTTACATCCATCCAGGTCTGGGAGGTGGTCGTCAGTTTGCAGACAGGGGCCTGGGTGCAGAGGAATTAAGTCAACGGGCTGAGGTCGCAGGTGTGAAACGAAATAGCTCAGATTCCTCCAAGTTGGCTCGACTAGTAACCCACGTTCTTTTTTGTTTCTTTGTTTTTTTTTATTTCTTTATGCAAATCAGTACTTTTTTTAAAAAATTTATTTATTTTTGGCTGTGTTGGGTCTTCATTTCTGTGCGAGGGCTTTCTCTAGTTGCGACTAGCGGGGGCTACTCTTCATCGCGGTGCGCGGGCCTCTCACTATCGCGGCCTCTCTTGTTGCGGAGCACAGGCTCCAGACGCGCAGGCTCAGTAGTTGTGGCTCACGGGCCCAGCTGCTCCGCGGCATGTGGGATCTTCCCAGACCAGGGCTCGAACCCGTGTCCCCTGCATTGGCAGGCAGATTCTCAACCACTGTGCCACCGGGGCAGCCCTAACCCACGTTTTTGACACGACGGCAAGAAATATTTGTGCAGTGATGTCCACAAACACGGTGCTGGTGTGTGAGGACCACGCGTCCCAGACTCTCCCAGGTGGATGATGTGTATCTTTGGATGTGAGTCTGAATAACCAGGCAGCTAGAAGTTTTGAAGCATAATGTGCATTATTTTTGTGGGTGGGGGAGGCTATAAACAGCATGATTCTTAGGACAGTAACCTTTGTAAAGGACGTAGAGTTCTAGCTTTTGAAAAAGGACAAAAGCAAACCACAGAAATGGTTAGTGTCTGCGTCTCAACACAGCCAGTGCCCAGAAGGTTTCACCCCTTAGAAAAAGCTCACGTCTGCTTTGCTTTCATGCTCTCGTGATGCTTGATAAGTTTGTTCATGGTGGGTGTTGATGTGCCCTATTTTCTCCCATCTAAGGGGATTTTTTTTTTTTTTTGTATCTTTGTCTCTACATGTAAATAATATAAGAGCATTCCTAAAAGCCTAGCACCGGGCGCTTCTGGGTCGCATGTCGGGCGCTTCTGGGTCGCATGTCGGGCACTTCTGGGTCGCATGTCGGGTGCTTCTGGGTCACATGTCGGGCGCTTCTGGGTCGCATGTCGGGCGCTTCTGGGTCGCATGTCGGGCGCTTCTGGGTTGCATGTCGGGCGCTTCTGGGTTGCACGTCTTCTTAAATTTCAGGGCGGTGTGGCAGCTTTCTCTGGAGCCTTATCTCTCATGCCAAAAAGAAGAGTAGGCTCACAATAGCCGGCTTTTCTTCTCATCTGTGTGTGCACGCAGAGCGGGGAAAGTTCAGACACCAGGAGCTTCAAATGGCAGCTTTCAAAGGCATTAAAAAAAAAGTGAAGGGAAGAAAAGGAAACAAATCTTGAGCTATTACAAAGAGTTTTTAAGCAAGACATGTTTATTAAGCGGGCTGTATTCCCTCTCACATATTCAAAGACATCTGATTAAACCTTCCTGGGGAGACTGACAAAGCTTTGTCCGCCTGGGCAGGACAGATAAACCGTTTCTGGGTAGATTGTTATCATGTCTTAGGCTCTATACCAGGGAGAAACCGACAGTGTTTCTTGTGAGGCAGACATGCTGAACACACAGAATCCAGATCAAAATACACTTGGCTCCCACCTCAAGCCCATCCGCTGGCGCGGGAGGGTTGAAGTTCGGGGCCCACTGGCACTTGGTGGCCTTTGCTGGCACTTAGGAGCGGATGGGATGACTTGGGCTGAAGCCAGGGATGAATCAGAGACATGGATTTAAAAAGTGGCAAGAAGGAAAGCTTTCAGAGTGAGAAATTCAGTAAGATTTCGGGTCCACGGAGAAACACTTAGCTCGGCCTCCAGGTAGCCTGTGTTCCGCCGATGAGTGTCCACTCCTGCCCGCTCTGTTCTCAGAACCATCGCTGGTGCTGGAACAATGGAGCTAGGCTCCTGACAAATGCATTGTTTTCCGGCGTTCTGTCTTTTCCTCGTTGACCTGGCAACCTTTCCCTGGCACCATAACAACCACCGGATTTATGCAGCTCCTCTGCCAGAGGGCGCAGCTCGTGTTCATAGATACTGTCTTTCAGATTTTGACAGGACGTAGTTGAGTAGATATTTTTGGGGGAAAAAAGCGAGTAAAGAAAATACTATAAATGAAAGTATTTTTTTCCTACTACTGATCTATTCACTGGTTTCATTTCCCATGAAATTACATGTTCACATTTCAGTATAAATTATTTTTAACATTGTACCACTTATACTGTGTCCATTTTTCCCCCACTATATTCTCAGATCCCCATTTTCCTTTTTTATTCCCTGCTATGGACTGAATGTCTGTATCCCCTTCAAATTCCTGTGTTAAATCCTAACCCCCAAGGTGATGGTGGCAGGAGGTGGGGCCTCTGGGACGTGATGAGGTCATGAGGGTGGAGCCCCCACGATGGGATCAGTGTCCTTATAAAGAGACCCCAGAGAACCCCTCACCCCTTCCCCCATGCGAGGACACAGCGAGAAGACACCTAAGACTGTAGAAGAGAAAACTCTTTTGTGTTAAGGAAAAGAGTAGATGCGGTGAATTTGTAATTCACAGAAAGTTACTTTCTAAGATTTTACCCATGGAGTTTCTGAGCATACTCTGAATAGAAGGTGTGATTTTCCAGATCTAAGATGGGAGGTTCAGGAGGCAATCAAGACTGCTCAGGACTTCCCTGGTGGCACAGTAGTTAAGAATCTGCCTGCCAATGTGGGGGACACGGGTTCTAGCCCTGGTCCGGGAAGATCCCACATGCCGCGGAGCAACTAGGCCCGTGCACCACAGCTACTGAGCCTACGCTCTAGAGCCCGTGAGCCACAACTACTGAGCCCACGCTCTAGAGCCCGTGAGCCACAACTACTGAGCCCATGCGCCACAACTACTGAAGCCTGCACGCCTAGAGCCCGTGCTCCTCAACAATAGAAGCCACCGCAACAAAGAGAAGCCACTGCAACGAAGAGTAGCCCCCACTCGCTGCAACTAGAGAAAGCCTGCGTGCAGCAACGAAGACCCAACCCAACCAAAAATAAAAAATAATAATAAAAAAAAAGACTGCTCATTGTCTCCCAGTGTCCACCATCATGCCATCGTTCATACCTACCTTCCTTAGGGAAAAAAGGGGTTCATGAGGTCAGTGCCTTCTAGTAACCAGAATCCCACTTTTTTTCCTGCTCAGGTGCACACACAGTTTTTCTCCAACCCCCTGGACGAGCATGAGACTCCAAGGCATTTCATGGGGCTGGAGAATAAGCTCTGTGTGTGTGCGTGTGTGTGCATGCATGTGTTCTATCAGGTGATTCTGCCACGTGGCAGCAGATCGGGAAGGACCGTGAAGGTCTTAGGGAAACTCAGACACTGTGCTAAGTGTTTTGACTTAAACTCACAGGCTAGAGGTAACTAACTGGGCTCCTGGCCCACAGTTGTGATTTGTTTGATGTGCATGAAGTTAACGCATATCATTTATTTGTATCGGATTTCAACATTTAAAGCTCTAGAGAGTTTAATTAAAATTTCAGATTTCTAGCCTTTCTTGAGAAATCAAAATCTGTGGTGATCCCAGGCCCAGGTACCTCCTGGGCCACATTCAGTGGGAGCTGAGTGGCTCCTCCTCCTTTAGGCTGGACAAAGGCTCCAGTTTGCCACAGTCCTCACCCCTCCACAGTGTCACCCTGCAGTGAGACCAAGTGTCCATCACCAGTTATAACTGAGCTCCAGTGTTATCTTCCTCCTGTCTGCCCAGCCTGTGTAGGGATTTGGCTTTGTATCTGTGACAGCCATGGAGAGAAAGAGAGGTGGTAGAAACTGTGGGGCAGCATGATCAGATCTGACCTCAGAACATCGTGCTGGAAGCAACTCCATGGAGAGGACGCAGGGAAGGGGACAGGATGATGCTCTGGAGACTTGTCCAGTTATCCGGGAAGTCTAAACTCAGTGGGATGGGAGGAGGAGGCTTATTATGTCACATCACGTGTTGAGGACCTGCTACAGGTATTCTTACTGATCGCAGTGGTTCTCTGCAAAAGATTCGCTTCCTAAGAGGGTCCATCTTGTGTATGTTCAGTCTCCTCTGCTGTTAGTTCCTCAAAGCTTGGGGTGTGTCCTAGCTCTCCTGTCACCCTCCCTCACACACTGTCTGATGGAGTGTTATCTACAATCAAGGATTGAAACTGAGCAGGACCCTGTGGGGCTCCTGGGCACAAAAGCCTTTCTGTGTCCCCCATTTCTTGATTTCAGGAAGTAGGCTTCTTTCAGCCTCCATGACCTTCCCTGAGTTCCAATGAGCAGGTTCAAAGAGTTGCTAATTAGGGAAGGGAGGGGATGCAGAGACAAGGGAAGAGTAGTCAAGAAACAATCATGTATCCTTCAGTCAGGGTCCTGGTTCCCCCTCAAGGGATACACATAACAATACCTTTGAGCTGTTTTGCAGGTACTGAAGCCCTCACCAGGTGGGAGAAGTTAACTGTGTGCTTAGTGGAGGTTCCTGAAAAAGAGGGCTCTGAGGGACCGAGGTCAACGGGAGGCTCTCAGAGTAATGGGGAGTTTCCAGGGCCGTGTCTCTGGTTTAGTTGGTCCATCTCAGTTGGGAAGGGATGTGGGATGTACAAATCCACTCAGGAATGGTGTTTAGTTTGGAAAAAGAACAGCTAGCTGTTGTTTTCCTAATGCAAACTACAGAAATTCAACTCAGAAGAATGTCTCTACTGCCAGGGGTCGGCAGCAGACCAAACATCCTGGAGGGCATGAATGAAAGGGGAGGGCATAACTCTTAAATAATGGTCCTACTGAGAGTCATTTGTATGGTATCTGTAATTAGGAAATTCTACTTCTAAAGGATATTCTGAATACTGACCGTCCCTCAGACCTGTCATGATGACCCACTAAATCTGTCCTCACTACACACTTGCCCCCTAATCCCCCCGCCCCCCCCCCCAGGCCTCTGGACTGCAGGTTCAACCCCATTTTTTTACTTGATGGGATAAAAACCGGAAGCAGGGTCATCATAGAATAGTTAATCCAGAAAATATCACAAGGGTGATGTTACCTCGGCTAGTTATCACAAAGACATTTTTATCCCTGAAATGAACACATGTGAGCTTTGTCTTCTAACCCTTGGAGTAGACACGGTGTCTGTAAGTCATATTTTCTCATTATTTTCTCCATGTAGCTCAAGTATGTTATGCAAAGTAGAGAGTGGATTTTAGTAAAACCAAGTTGTTCTCTGGGGTCTCTTCCAACTCTAAAAAAGAATAAATAAAACTAAGAATGGGAACAGAAACAGAAAGGCAAGGATAGCCAATTTATAACAATGTAAAGAGGATATCAGGCCCCTGGCATTTTATTGCTTTTATGATAATTTATTCAATAAACACCTAATTTGGGAGCTTGTAGTCGGTGTAGCTGGCTGTGCACAGGTGACTGAGGAGGGGTAGGAGTTGGGGCTGGAACCCAGGTGCCCCGGGGGACACTGAGAGGAGGTGGCGGGCTTCTCACAGGTGAGGAGCGTCTCCTGCACGTCCAAGTCCTCAGTTTCTGCTGGTGGCAACACGGGGGAGAGAATGAGGCCATTTCACACCAGCCAGAGGTCCTGGACTGTCTAGAAAGTGCTGAGTCACAATATGGTAAAATGGAAAGGAAAATGCCAGGAGCAACTTGGGTAGACATTTCTCCACAGGGCAGGAGGTCAGGAGGTCACAGAGTCACGGACACCAGGGTGAGGTGGCAGATTGGATTCAGAATGGTGACGTGGGCCCCTTCTTTATTGTTGCCATTTTGCTTGTTTGAATGACCTAGTTCAATACCTGTGAAATCAGGGCAGGGGGTTCAGATGAAGGAAAGAGCAGAAAGCAAATGAGTCCTGGCATCTTGCTGACGTGAGGGATTGGAAGGCAGACATTGTCCGGCTCCACGGCCTCAGGGACAGAATCCTGGTCGCTTGGAGGCCAGTCCTGGCTCCTCCAGCAGCCGCAACGAAGATCCATCCACTCCTTTGCCTTCTCCTGACAGTCTTGGCGGAGGCGGCTAAGTGGTCGATGTTCCCGACGTGTCTTTATCCGTGTGCAGCTCACACCATGGGGAGATTCATGACAAGTATTACCAATACTTGTAATCTGAAATCATTAGAATTGTCCCATCATTTAATAAATTGCCAACAATAGATGAGGCTGAGGTGGGAAAGTCCTGAAAAAGAGGCTCTAGGAAAAGAGCATGGGGATAGCAGGATCCAGGGTTTAGGGAAAAACTGGAGTAATTGAAGCTGAGTTAGAGATTTAGGTGTTTGGAGGAGGAAGACAGAGAGGAGCCAGAATAGGGATGCTCGCAAATGTGAAATTAGAAAACAGAAGGGAGGGATTAAGAAAGCTTCGGAGGGGACTTCTGTGATTGAAGAATGAGCTCAGAGAGAAGTAAGTAAGGGAACGGAATCCAGGGCATGGGGGGCTGCCCGGCACGGAGGAGAGGTGGGGTCGGGCCGAGAGGCAGCGCACACGCATGGTGCCCGGGAGGCGAGCTGCCCTGTGGGATGTGCGTGGCCGGTGGGGACATTCTGGGGATGCCTTGGAATCCGAGCTGTGTCCTCTGTACTGATGGCAGCTGTGTGGGCTGGTGGTGGCTGGCGACTAGATGGGGCCAACTTGATCAGGGAGGTTAATGCTGCAGATCCTTCCAGAATGGAATGGGGCTGGTAATGAGCACTCAGGTGGGGTGCAAAATGAACTAGGCTGGTGGCAACGGCCCCGGAGGGGAGGGAGAAATTGAATCCTGGGCATATGGCTAATGTAAAAATCTTTGGTAATCGGTAGCAGGTTTGATGGTTTTATACCTGAGTGATTGATAAAGTGGGTGCCTTACAGGAAGGAGCGTTTGCAAGCAGGGGTTCTAATTGCTTGCGGGGGGGCTGCAGATTATGACTTCATATTTAAGCGAATGGATTGGAGGTGCTGATGGACATTGGGGTGTAGATAAAAAGTAGGAACAATAAACTATGAAGTTGGATTTGTGTCCCACCCTTGATGTCAGTCTCATTTTGTTACTCGCTTGACTGTTTTCTTTTTTTTTTTTTAATAAATTTATTTATTTATGTATATTTATTTTTGGCTGTGTTGGGTCTTCGTTTCTGTGCAAGGGCCTTCTCCAGTTGCGGCGAGCGGGGGCCACTCTTCATCGCGGTGCGCAGGCCTCTCACCGTCGCGGCCTCTTCCGTTGCGGAGCACAGGCTCCAGACGCGCAGGCTCAGTAGTTGTGGCTCATGGGCCCAGTTGCTCCGTGGCATGTGGGATCCTCCCAGACCAGGGCTCGAACCCGTGTCCCCTGCATTGGCAGGCAGATTCTCAACCACTGCGCCACCAGGGAAGCTTGACTGTGTTCTTTTTACGAGCTCATCCGCTGCTCACACAGCAGCCTCTGCCGTCACTATTGCAGGGGTTGCCCCAGAATCCATTTCTGCACATAAATCGGGTTCTTAATAAGCTGCACTTTGTTTCCTGGCATCTGCTCCTTCTTGACCCAGGTGCTTGGAAAGCGTTCCCTGTTCTAAGCTGAAGCCCACGCTCCTTGGAGCGCCTGGAGTCTGGTCTGTGCTTCCTTCTCTGGTCCCTCTGACCAGGAGCGACCCGCCTCCAGCCACTCCCCACATTTAGGCGATGCCGTCATCTGGGCCTCCTCGGGGCCTCCCCCCAGCCTGTCCCCCCTCCGGCCCCTCCGGCCCCTCGTAGGGGGACGTTCAGCACCAGACTCACAGCCTCTGCATCCCTCCAACCTCGTCATCTCTGCCACATTTAGTTACTTGTCAGTCAATTCTCCTTAAATCTCTGCATCTGAAAAACAAACATTCACATACCATCTCCACGTGCTTTAGATGGTCTTTCTCTGGCTAGCTAAAACGGGGTGTGATTTTGGTAAATCCGTTAGTCGTTGCTGACATGGGGTCTGTCTCCTGCGGGAGTCAGGCAGAGGCAAAGGCTCCTAGACAAATAAATACATTTGCCCTAACGATGTTTCCAGATTCTGTGTCCTTGATTCACACACAGAGCATTTAGTTAAATCCCAGGCTTTCTTCAGCTTTATGGACACGGTGAAAGGCCTAAGCCTGACCTCGGGGTGGAACATGGGTGAGCTGGCGAATCTTCAGGGCAGCCGGTAAAGGTCCGATTCTGTTCCACAGACTGTCATTCTGAAGGTCAGGGTGGAGCTCGGGGTAGGGGTTTAGAGAGGACCCACGGGATGCACTTGGGTATCACCAGCTTGGTTCGGCTCCCACAGGCTCACGCCTACTTCACTAAACTGAACACATGACCAATATTCCGGGTGAGTCAATGTATTTCCAGATACACACATTACATGTTCTAAATAATGAGTTTTCATCCAAAGAGATAGTGGAAGTTTTAGAAGGAAAGTATTTTTCCTGGAGTCGGAAATACTTTGGGAAAATATCAACATTTCCTCCTGGACGCTAGGATTAAGCAGAAAATTGAGACAAGGGATGAAGTATCATTTTCTCTCATCACCAGCTTCCCACCTTCCAAATCTCACAGTGCCTGAAAATGCAGTTTAAGTGACTTTTTTTTCAAAGGTCTCCTCAGCTTGTAGCTTGAGCTTTGGCTCACACTGATTTTTACAGCGAAATTATAAAGCTCCGACAAAGCGGTTTGATAAAGGAGAGGCGGCCAGCCCCGAGCGGAGTCGCCATTGTGATGGGGGATCTGGCTGAGCAGCCCCATCAGCCAGAACTGCGAGCCATTGAGAAGTCACGATTGGGGAGATATTAGATCAAACCTCATTGTGAGAAGTCCTCAATTTATGCAGCCTTTTCGGAGGACAGAGTCCCGAAGCTTCCAAATATCAAAAGGGCTCAATACCTTATGGGAGAGGTATTTAAGGAAAATTGGCCCCAAATCACTGTGCTATTACTGTCCTAGGTTCTTATCATATAACGGCTACAGTAGAAGCTGTTTTTAAAGAATGCTATTTTAAAAAATTCTCTCAAGTTTTTTTTATCAAGGGGTGAATTTAGATACTTGTATTTCTTTGTAAAGTGTGAGATAACTGAAATGAACTCAATTTGAACTTGGCTTTTCTTTTTGGGACGTATAGGCAAAGTTCTCTCTTCCTATGGACGGACTCTATGCAGGAACAGTTAAGGAGAAAGGTCTCGTAGGGGTCTGGCATGTATGTTTCCTTGTGTGTGAATGTATGAAGCTGAATCTGGCCTCTGCACCCCGACACCGAATTAAATCTCAGAGACAGAGTTTGGGGTGAAGTAGGAAAGAATAGCTTTATTGCTTTGCCAGGCAAAGGGGGCCACAGCGAGCTGATGTCCTCAAGACTGTGTGGCCCGACCTGGAGGGGGTAGTGAGGAGTTTTATAATAATGGTTCAAAGAGGGCGTGATCAGCTTGTAGACATTCTTCTGATTGGTTGGTGGTGAGGTCATCGGGAGTCAGCATCATCGACCTTCTGGTTCCAACTGGTCTGGGGTCTACGTGCTTGTGGGCAGCACACAGTTAACTTCTCCCACCTGGTGTGGGCTTCAGTATCTGCAAAGCAGCTCAAAGACATTGTTACGCTTACCCATTGAGGGGGACCCAGGACCCTGCCCCAAGGCTGCACTATTGTTTCTTGACTGCTCCTCCCCTGTCTCCTGGTCCCCTCCCTTCCCTGATTAGCAACTGAACCTGCCCCTTGGAACTCAGGGAAGGTCATGGGGGCTGAATGAAGCCTATTTCCTGTAAACAAGAGACAGGGAAACACAGAAAGTCTTTTGTGCTCAGGAGCTCCACCGGGTCCTCCTCCATATCATGTAGGGTCTTGGGAGGGCTTGGATTCAGCTTTGAAAGGGTGAGAAAAAGGAGACCAGACACTTGAGGGACCACCTGAAGAAGCAGCACAGGGAGCCCCTTGTGGGCAGCAGACTGTCTCTGTGGGTGGACTTTCCCCTCAATGCCCAGTGCCGTGCTCCACAAGTTCATTCTTTTAATGGATAACACAGGCACATGAGAAAATGGTCAGAAAACAGTGCTGTACAGCCCTGTGATGCCGGGATTCTGTGAATCAAGAGGACTCAGTGGCTAATCTTTTTTTTTTTTTGAATTTTTTATTTTCTATTGGAGATAGTTGATTAACAATGTTGTGTTAGTTTCAGGTGTACAACAAAGTGATTCTATTATACATATACCTGTATCTATTCTTTTTCAAATTCTTTTCCCAATTAGATTGTTACAGAGTATTGAGCATAGTTCCCTGTGCTATACAGTAGGTCCTTGTTGGTTATCCATTTTAAATATAGCATTGTAAAAACTACCTGGAGGCAGCAGTTCAAGCCCCTGGGTAGGTCTGCATCTTAAATTGCAAACAGAGATGTGATGGAGGCAGGCAGAGTTCAGGAGGGAGAGCAGGCAATGTACAGGCTGTGGTCTCTAGGTTATGGTCTGTGAAGAGAAGACCCCCAACACGAGAAGACACACAGATGGCAAAGAAGTACATGGAAAGATGCTTCACATTCTATGTCATCAGGGAAATGCAAACTAAAACAACAATGGGATAACACTACACACCTATTAGAATGACCAAAATCCAGAATGCTGACAACACCAAATGCTGGTGAGGATGCGGAGCAACAGGAACTCTCATTTATGGCTGATGGGAGTGCAACATGGTGCAGCCACTTTGGAAGACAGTTTTGAAGTTTCTTACAAAACTAAACATACTCTTACCATATGACCCAGCAATCACGTTCCTTGGTATTTACCCAAAGGAGTTTAAAACTTATGTCCACACTAAAACCTTCATGTGGATGTTTATAGCAGCTTTATTCATAATTGCCAAAATTTGGAGGCAACCAAGATGTCCTTCAGTAGGTGATGGATAAATAAACTGTGGTCTATCAGATAATGGAATATTATTCAGCATTAAAAAGGAATGAGCTATCAAACCATGAAAAGAGAGAGGAAACTTAAATGCATCTTACTAAGTGAAGGAAGCCATTCTGAAAAGGCTACAGACTGTATGATTCCAACTCTATGACATTCTGGAGAAGGCAAAACTATGGAGACAGTAAAGATCAGTGGTTACCAGGGGTTAAGTGGGAGGGAGGGATGACCAGGTGGTGAGCAGTGAAACTACTCTGTATGACACTATAATGGTGTGTACATATCATTATACATTTGTCCAAACCCGTAGAAGGTACAACACCAAGAGTGAACCCTAACGTCAACTGCGGACTCTAGGTGATGATGACGTGTCCATGTAGGGTCATCAGTTGTAACAAACATCCCATCCCGTGGGGGTGTTGATGGTGGGGAGGCTGTGCACGTGGGGGAGCAGGGGGTACATGGAAACCTCTCTACTCTCTGCATAACAATGTCTTTGAGCTGCTTTGCAGATACTCTCCCTTTAATTTTTCTGTGAACTTAAAACTGCTTTAAAAAATAATTTTTTTTTTTTTTTAAAAAGGAGAAAGCCCCTTGTTTCATGTGCTGGGGCAGCAGAAGAGCTCAGAAGACAGCATTATGGAGGGACCCCCATCTCAGAGATGTTTTCTCGAAGCCCCACTGTTTGTCATTACGTGAAGACAACATATGCTTCCTACCAATTTGGGATGTAGGATTATTTTTGAGAGCGCCTATTAAAGGGTTTCAGGGAAGTGGAGGTTTTCGCAGCAGGAAGAATCTAGAATTTATCTTTTCCTGTCACAGAGGCTGCATGATGAGGGTAAATTACACAGAGTCTGCATGAAGCGCTTTGGGGTCCACACGGGGGAGCCACAGTGTATCCAAGAGCCGTCCTGCCCCGCTGCGCATCTCCCTTTTTAAAAAATTGATTCCATTACTGAAGAAATAGCTGAGAGGAGGAAGTCCAGGACATAGGTTCTATTTTCTGCAGAGGCTTTCAAAAGGCATTTGATAAAATATCATAAAGAAGCCTCACATGAAAGTAAGGATTTATGAATTACAGAAAAAAAGAAGTCACTTGGAAATGAGGTGCAGAAGAGAGCTACCATCTGTCTCTCTGACAGACAGTCGGGGACAGACCTTGCAGGCTGGTAGACGGTGCTGCCCGCAGTCATGGCGGCACGGGCCACGGAAGTACGGGCCACGGCAGCAAGGGCCACAAGGTGTGGCCACGAGGTGTGGCCCCATGCTTTCTCTCACGAGGAATCGGCCAGATTTCTCAGTATGGCAGCCTGGCCAGCTGGGCTCACATAGAGGAAGCACATGCCATGAATGGGGGTCCAGAGCCAGGGTCATGCTGCAGGGCTGTGGCCCCGCATGCAGCATTGGTTACTGAAATATCTGTGATTAAAAGAAAAAAACCAGGCCATTGCTTTCGCCCCATTTAAAAAAGTAGACTTTATTTTTTAGAGCCATTTCAGGTTCACAGCGACATTGAGAGGAAGGTGCAGAGATTTCCTGTATACCCTCTACCCTCTCCACATAGCCTCCCTACCATTTACATCCCCACCGGATGGTGCATCTGTTACAATTGATGAACCTACATGGACATGTCCTCATCACCCTAAGTCCATACTTTACCTTAGGGCTCACTCTTGTGTTGTACATTCTATGGGTTTGGACAAATGTATAAAGACATGTATTCATCATTATAGTGTCATACAGAGTAGTTTCACTGCCCTAAAAATCCTCTATGCTCCTCCTATTCACCTATTCACCTCTCCCTGCCCAGGCCACTGGTTTTGGATGTGCAAAGGCCCTGAGGCTGAGAACACATCCTCTGTCTTCAGCGACCAGCAGAGTCCGGCTGGTGATCTCGCCCCTCACGCCTGCTGGCCCCACTGTCCAGAGCTCCTATCTCCCCTCCATGGATGCTCTGATGCTCCAAGGCGTCAGCTGGGCCGGGGGGTGTCTGTGTGGGAACTTGCGAGTCCCTGAACGGACTGACCATGCAGGATCTGTAGGAAAGCAGGTGATGTTGTTTGACGATGTGCGTGTGTGGAGCTGAGTCACCTTCCTTTGGGCCTCGACTCAGCACCCCAGGGAGCAATTCCCACAAGACTAACAGTATCCTTGGCGGTCCTGAGCCTGGTGGGCGGCAGCTGTACTCCTGGCCTCAA
Source organism: Balaenoptera ricei (assembly GCF_028023285.1). Taxonomy (NCBI): domain Eukaryota; kingdom Metazoa; phylum Chordata; class Mammalia; order Artiodactyla; family Balaenopteridae; genus Balaenoptera; species Balaenoptera ricei. The sequence continues at coordinate 28,012,822 of NC_082640.1, forward strand.
GCTGGGGAAACGCTTGTGAGTTCAGGCTAAGCCCTGTGTTGTATCTTGAGAATTTCCTGAGCTTTCTAGAAATCTGAGTCAAATCTCTTCTCATCTCCGGTGTTAAGAGAATGAGACTCTCCAGAATAGGAGACCCCAGCCTCGGGGCTGCCATGCTCTGCTGAGAGGTCCTTTCATCCTTCGTTGCTAAAGCACAAGACTTATATTTTAAATATCACTATGCACCATATCTCTTCACTTCCAGAAATGTATTAGTCGCTTCTTCATCTCAGACTTTCATTATTATGTTTTAATTCAAAGTTGTTTATCTCTCTCGCATCCTTCATTTTTTATCCTTTCATCTCTTCCATGCTGAAAATTTTAAAAAAGGTAATATTTGGGGGAGGATGAATTCAGGAATGCTAATATAAATTTTAAGCCTCTTTGGAAATAAAAATTTGAGAGGGTGGAGAAGAAATAAATAAGTAAATAATAGTTTAAGATATTCATAAACAAAGTATGGCAAGACTCATCTAGTCAATACACTTTAACAAAGAATTTGGCTAAAGGGAATTCATTATTTAAAGAATAATTTACTACCCATAGACACTTATATGATTTATAAAATAGTTCTTATAAAATAAAAGAATTTAGCTTGTTATTTGGATTTATTTTGTAAATAATAATGATAATTTTTGAGTATTTATGACATGCTCCTGTGTTATGTTTCACCTACATTCTTCCATGTAAATCATAATGTTTTCCCATTATTAATATTTTTATTTTTGTTAAAATTTGCTTTACAGGTGAAGAAACTGAGGCACAAAGAGATTAATTTACCTAAAATCACATGGAACTCAGGAGTTAGGGTGTCATTGCAGGTATCTTTCCCTCTAAAGCAGTAGTTCACCAGGTTCTGCCCCTTGGGGACGTTTGGCAATGGCTGGGGGGCGTTTTGGGGCCACAGCTAAGCAAGGGGGGGTGCTCCTGTCATCGGGTTGGGGTCAGGGATGGTGCTCAACCTCGCTCAGTGCCCAGGACGGCCCCCCACAGAGAATCATCTGGCCCCAAATGTCAAGAGTAGTGGCAAGCTTGGAAAGCTTGCAGTAAAGTATATTAAAGCCTTTTCATCCTTTAGTGTGAAGAAGTAACAAAATATGAAGGTCTGGGCATATCGGGGGGTGGGTGTCCAGAACCAAGAGCCAGTGGACATGCCACGTGAAGGGGGGCTGGAGGGACGCCTGCCTGAACAGGTTCCATCTTTGCTACCCTTGGACCTGGGATCAACCCACGAGACTGAGGGCTTGATTAACTGCTGTCTCCCTGGGGATGGTGGAGGCTGCTTTCCATCTTGGGATGTAGGGAGCAGACAGAGCCAGCCTGCAGAGAGAGGAAATGGAAAACCAGGAAGCTTGGCTTCTTTCCAAAAGCCCAGGCATGACCTCAGCTTGACACGTGAGATGCATGGGTCTCTCAGGAACAGCTTTGCTTTTTATTTAGGCTGACTCGGCTTATTTCTGTTCTTTGCAGCCAAAAAATCCTAATACACCAGAGAAACTTCTTTACTTAGAAATCTTTGGAGGAAAAAAAAAAAGTCAAAGTTCATCTTTTAAACCTAAAGTCAAAAGAAAAAAATTTTTCTTAACTTTGTGAACCCATATCGAGAGAATACTTTCTTATTCTTATTGTTTAGAACCTGCCAGGTGGATCTCCCTCCAAAACCTGGGTAGAGTCAGTGGCTGTTCATCCAGGTGCTCTGACACTAATGTTGGTCTCTTTAGGACCCAGAGATGGTGTGTTCAGTGGGTGGATAGGAAACAGGATCTTCGCAGGGCTGACTCCACATCCACTTAATTTAGGAAAGCAAGTCACGCCCCAGTGCTGGATCAGCTCTGAGTGACGTCCCCAGAAGCCAGAACTTGACCCAATCCAGACCCACATTATGGTCCCAAAGGTGCTGCGTGGTGCCTGAGGGAGAAAGCGGGTCAGATGCACGTTTCCGTCTCAGCCTCATGAGCGTGTTTCTCGTTCCAGGCCAGTGGCCCAGGGACTCTGATCCCAATTCAACTGGGAAAACGGCTGTTTGCCTACGTGGGCCAGGAGGACCACTCTCTCTACACACACACACGTGATCTCTCCTTCTGAGAGCAGCGTGTGGGACGTTATTGCTCCAGGGCTCAAAGTTGACGTCTTATTGACCATCAGACACATTAAAATCGCTTTATTTCCCTAGTCCCCTCCAGCGCCCTGATCCTTCCTCTCAGCGCTCCCCTGGACGGCATAGACCGAAGGCTTGGCCAGCTCGCTCGCTCTGTACTCCATAGTCCGACTTCCCTCCTCTTCCCGAGGGCAAAGCCAAGGATGTTTATAAACCAGTCCCGCTGCCCCTTGATTTCCCGAGCAAACAGGAGACCTAGATAGAGACAGTCCAGGCGCAGGCCTGTCTGATCGGTGTCTTAACTTTTGGATGCTAAATATCTTCGTTGAACTTTTTCTTTATTTCACCTGAAGTCGAAGAGACCCATCACTTTCTCCCCGCTGGGTAATACAACTCTCCACCCTTTTGAGAGGTAAAGTGACAGACAGGGGTCTCTGAAATCCAAACTCAAGCTCAGAGTCAGAGCTGGCTGGAGACCACACGAGAGGAGGGGCCTCAGGGCTCACGATGATCTCCATGATTCCAAGAGTTTGGTCCCCGCCCCCCATCACGTCCCTCCCTGGCCCTGAATGCACTTCCGTGTCGCTTAAGACAGTGGGGATTTGGGCGGCCAATCCGCGTTGCTGACGTCATCTGGGAACTAACCATCTGAAGCCAGATGGTCATGGGGTACCTGTTTCCCAGTTTGTTTGGGATGGTCTTAACTGATGCTCTTGTCAACAAGATGGCCAATATCATCCCCTCTTACTCCCGGGTACCGGGTGTGGATGAGAAATTACACAGAGGACCTAGCTCTGCTGCCCCTGCAGAATTTAGCTGCCCATTTTGTTTATTGTACAATCCTGAAGCTCTGGCTGAGAAACAGAGTAAAGGCACAGGAAATTGTGCCACCTGCCTGTGTTTGAGGCCCTACGTGTTGTCCCTCAGTTGTTTTTTTTTTTTTTTTTAAAGAGGTATTTTTTTTAACTTTGGGTTTATTTATTTATTTATGGCTGTGTTGGGTCTTCGTTTCTGTGCGAGGGCTTTCTCTGGTTGCGGCAAGTGGGGGCCACTCTTCATCGCAGTGCGCGGGTCTCTCACTATCACGGCCTCTCTTGTTGCGGAGAACAGGCTCCAGACGCGCAGGCTCAGTAGTTGTGGCTCACGGGCCTAGTAGCTCCGCGGCATGTGGGATCTTCCCAGACCAGGGCTCGAACCCGTGTCCCCTGCATTGGCAGGCAGATTCTCAACCACTGCGCCACCGGGGAAGCCCTGTCCCTCAGTTTTAAGAAGAGACTTAAGAGGGACTAAGGTATTCTCTCTGGCTGCAGTCATATTCGTATATTCTTATAATCCATAGGCTTTATAAGGTCAATGAAACCCAGAGATCCTTTTTTTTTTTAAACTTTTATTTTATGTTGGAGTATAGTTGATTAACAATGTTGTGTTAGTTTCAGGGGTACAGCAAAGTGATTCAGTTATACATACACATGTATCTATTCTTTTTCAAACTCTTTTCCCATTTAGGTTGTTACATAATATAGAGCAGAGTTCCCTGTGCTATACAGTAGGTCCTTGTTGGTTATCCATTTTAAATATAGCAGTGTGTACATGTGTACGTATTACTCAGCCGTTAAAAAGAATGAAATAAAGCCATTTGCAACAACACGGATGGACCTAGAGACTGTCATACTGAGTGAAGTAAGTCAGATAGAGAAAGACAAATATCGTATGATATCGCTTATATGTGGCATCTAAAAAATTGATACAAATGAACTTATTTATGAAACAGGAACAGACTCACAGACTTAGAGTACGAACTTATGGTTACCAGCGGGAAGGGTGGAGGGGAGAGACAGGGAGTTTGGGATTGACATGTATACACTGCCAGAGACCCTTTTGTTGTAACGAATACCCATTGTAGAGATTTGAGAAGACAAAGAACATTAGGGCCAACTTGGGTTGAATTTTAAAATACGATGAATTTGATGATGAGAATGGGCTCTATGGCAGGGAAGGTGCCACGTGGTCCTCATGTAGAAACAGCTCCGAGACAAGCGTGCTCCGGGTAGCCAAATCTTCACGAGAAGCACCGTGGCAACCCCGTCCTGAGTACACAAAAGTCCCGGGCTCTGTGGCACATCTTTGACATGTCAGGGAAATGTTCTTATGCGGTGAATGAAATCTCCTGGGAGGGTCATAAATCCTGTGCAGCAAATTATACACTAACAGGTTCTTAGGGGAATTCAAATAAATCCTCACAACCGCTTAGCAGGTAATCTCCAGATCAGATTCCCATTTTTCTTAAGAGCAAAATAATATATGGCTTCTTATACTCTCCTAGTGAAATGCTATATATCAAAGATATGAATTTAGTCGAAATATTGATCTTAAGCCAAAGTGAAACTAAGGGAGAGTTTAATGCATTTCACCACAAAGGAGAGAGTGAGGGACGTGTGCATAAAATGTGCTTTATAAAGTGAAACATCCAGGAGGGGAGGAACGGGAAGATCCAGGAGCCTGAAGTCCTCCTGATATGACCCAGTAAAGGAAGACCCTCAGCATCCATGGCACAGCCTTGGATTCATGACAACCCAGCAAGTTGTCATGGAGATTTGCCCTTGCAATTAGAGGACATAAGATAAATTGCGGAGAAGGAAATATCTCAATGCAATGTGGATCCTTTTAAATGAGTTTTATTCATTGCAAGTCACATGGTGTAACAGCATCAGAGCCTCGGTCCGTGTCTCTCAGGGGGAGACACCGCGGTGGAGGGCGACAGTTTGATGGAAGTGAGTCTGGGCTAGTGGAGACTTGAGGAATTTCCCAGAGAATTAGATTAGTGCCAGATTTGCACCAATGGAAAACTCACGCCCTCTGTTCTTTTCTTCAAAAACAGAAGCATGATAAGGAAAATTATCTTCCTTTTCCATCTTGGTCTGCCAAAGTGAATCAACCCTGGCTAAATCACCTTGGAGTAACTATTAGCCTCATGGGTCATAGGGCAAACAAAAGTTTAAAAGAAAAGTGCTTTTTAACAAAAATATCTTTATTTTTTTCTTAATGAAAGAGCATTCATAAGGTCATTTGTCATTCGATTATCTATGTGTTGTCCAGAATTTATGAGTGAGCTGGATTTCTGCATAAAGCAAAGGAGGAAAGCTTGACAGCAAAGTGCCCTGCAGTACCACATCCAACTTACACATTGGAGGGACGCTGTAATTTTTACTTCCACCGTTTGGAGCATGCCGGGTGACACTGCCGTCGCCTGTCCTTTGGCTGGCGTGGCTACGTGTGACACATCAGACACCCGCGGCCACGGTCCTGGGTAAACCAAAGGAGCTTTTCTAAGTAGGCTATTAGTTATTTATTTGGGGGATTTATAAAAATGTGGCCGTCATGTGGAGCCTCTGGGTGTATGAATAATGCAAAAGTACAAAACATTAAGAAACAGAAACAAACACAAGCCAGATGTGTAGCTCCATTTCTCTCCACGGACAGAAACCACTGTTTTGATCAATACATTGTTGCTAAAAAATGCAAACGTGAATTTAATAGGACATCAAAGATTTAGTCAGCGAGCAAGTGCCTTCCTGCCATGTTGCTTGCACGGGGTGTGAGCCAGTCCTGGGAGTGCAGGCCACTTTTTGAACAAGTGGCAGAGAGGGTGATAGTCCAACTTGGCAAGGAGGGGCATCCGTGGGGAGCAGGCAGGAAATGTAAGAAGTCAGACCCAAGAAGGAGTAGAACTCTGCCTTTACGGAAGGGGTCATGGCCCAGCGCTGTGTCCATCACGCTGCCTGCCCTCTTGCGTCCCTGGACCTGCCCCTTCCTCGTCAGCTTCCTGGTTCTCCGATACAGCTTGGGTTGGCTTCTAACCCATCCCTCCAGCCCCATCACTCCCTGGGCTGTGCATTTCTAGACACTGTCCTGAGTACTGAGCGGGTGTTTTGCCGCCTTCCTTTTCCACGTGGACGTTCATCTCTACTCCTGCTTGGTCTGCATCACCTGTCACCTGCTTTGCTCAGCGCGTCAGGTAGCGTCCTCTCAGCTTCTGTCTGGAAGCTTAGCCCTTCCACTGACAATGCAGACCCCTTTGCTCTTCCCCAGTCTGGCTGGGGTCAGGCCAGAAGAGGGGAAGAAGCAGAAGAGAGAGAAAAATCCACTTGGAAATTTTGGGAAGGGGCGGGAATTTGGTCACTAAGACCTAAATATGAAAGAGAAACTGTTCAAACAAAAGGTCATTACACAAGTAGAATCCACATCTGCTCGGAAGAGGAATTTCAGTAAATGTAGAAAGCCCCACAGGCTACTCATGAGTAATTTTTACAGCCCTGCTTCAGCTTGGTTACAACAAAATCACTTGTGTATCAAGTTGCCATCCCAGGCAGTCCAGTGAAACTAACATCTGTGCTGTGGCAAGAGGACTGGTGTTTAAACTTCCCGAACTCACTGGGCCTCGTGGAGAAAGGAAGCTGATGTCAGGCCCAAGAAGAGACGCTGAATTTTAAGATGACAGTTTTCTCCCCAGTTTTCTGCTTTTTTCTCTTTCTCATAAAATGACCTTAAAATATGAGAGTTTGAAAAATATCTAAAATCACTGGAAAATAGAGAAGGGTGTTCCCCAAAAAACAGACACTTTAAACGTGTCTGGAGAATATGACACACATGAGATCAGATGATGGGAGAAGCCAGTGAAAGGGTCCACGGAGGCACTTAGTAGATAGATTTCCCCCAGAGGAACCCTAGAACCTTCCGCACCCCAGGCTCAGAGCTGGGAGGTGTAGGACTCCAGACGTGCACAGGCTGCCCTGCTCCTGACCGGGTCTCCATTCACGGTCGGTGGCCAGACACAGCTGGGAAAGCTGACCTCGTGATGCAAGGGGACTTATGAGGGTTTTAGAGAATTTCAAAGAAACAAACTCCGAGAAAAAGGAACTCTGGGGTTGGGAAAAGTCTGGAAGATTCTCCTACAGAGGTTTATAGTCTCTTGCTGAGTCTTCCTGCAACCTCTGTGATTTTCCAGCTGACAAGGATGGCTCTGTCCTTCAAAGGTGGACAAGATTCAGGGCCCTGGATGAGGGAGCCAAGAGCACACTGAAGGTCCCAGACCCTGGCAGGTGGAGTGATTGGAAAGCGCCCTGGCATTCACTGAGCAAAATGGGGGTGCTGCAGCTGGGGTTTCCAGGAAGAATAGCGCCCTTTGATAAAGAAGACGTAGGATGTTAAGAGGTAAGATGTTAATTGAGAATTATGAGTGTACAAACCAAAAGCTGCTTCATGTCCCATACCCCAAGGACGGGCATAGTCAAACATTTTCTTACACGATGGTGAAGTATAAGAAGCCCTTGATCGTGTTTTAGCAAGTACAATTATGGGGTAGGGAAAGAAATTAGGTTTTGTATGCTAAAATTTACACTTACTGCTATGAACTAAGTTTTCATGTATTTCTTTTTTTTGTTTTTTAAACTTCATCTCCTCAATAAGGTGCTGCTTTTTTTTTTTAAATTTTTATTTATTTATTTATTTATTTATTTATTTATTTATTTATTTATTTATTTATGGTTGTGTTGGGTCTTCGTTTCTGCGCGAGGGCTTTCTCTAGTTGCGGCAAGTGGGGGCCACTCTTCATCGCAGTGCGCAGGCCTCTCACTATCGCGGCCTCTCTTTTTTGTGGAGCACAGGCTCCAGATGCGCAGGCTCAGCAGTTGTGGCTCGCGTGCCTAGTTGCTCCGCGGCATGTGGGATCTTCCCAGACCAGGGCTCGAACCCGTGCCCCCTGCATTGGTAGGCAGACTCTCAACCACTGCGCCACCAGGGAAGCCCTCATGTATTTCTTGAGTCAAAATAAAACGAGGTGTCTAAGGACCCACTGAGCCTGTAATGATGGACTTTCACCTGTAACTCATTCACTTCTGTAAGTTAGGCCTGTGGTAATGGGACCTGCCCAGGCTTTCAAGCACATCTAAACTGAAGAAACAGTAAAGCCAGCCCTGTATAGGCACAGGGGCCCAGGAAACCTCAGCTGGACGACGGATCAGGGCTTCTCAGGACTGGATGTTGGTCGAACGGAGAATTCAAGAAGTAGCATCAGATTTGGAAACCCCAGAAATGTGCCTGCTGCTGAGGATGATGGGGAAGAGGCAGGGAAACACGCAGTGCACGCAGGGGCTCGGAGACCCTGACAGTGGTGGATGCCTGGTGAGTATCCGCTGAACGTTGGATACCTGAATAAAACAAGGTGCCCTTCCTTAAGCACTGGGTCTTCGTGCAACACCACGGGGCAGCTGTGGCTCTGACCAGTGGGCTTTTAGACTCTGATTAGAACTGAAGGTGAGGGCAGCTGGCTTTGGGAAGAGACCCTTAGTGGCTGCACACAGCGTAGACTTGGAGGCAGCACTGAGGAGGGGGGGAAGCCTGCATCTCTCTTGACAGTCAGACCCCTCAATTAAGTAAGAGAAGATGGAGACAATGTCAATTTCCCCTTTTCCTTTGTCAGGACCTAATAGAGTTTAACATGATCTTTGAAAAGTTCAGTGCGATTTCCAAATGGGATAAATGTGGGTATCACTCTACCAAAGAGCACAGAAAAACCAGGAAATAGGCAGAAAGACACATTTCTTCATAAGAAAGAAATCTTGTAAAGTTTCAGGACTACTAGTTTCTTTTGAAATGGGTTTACATCCTGAAAAATATAGGGCAAAAAAAGCTCAACACTAAGATTTGTATTCTCTTCAAGATTTGAGATTACATTGCATCAAAACAGAGCAACCTAAGTTTAGTAAATATTGCTTTCAGTAGAAAAACCTGATTTCTGAATTAAAACATCTGATTGTTTATTGCAGACAGAAACAGCTGTGGAAATTATCCTCACACCCAAACGTGACAGATAAGGAGATGGAGATTATGAGCTGTCCTAGAGACGAACGTATCAAAATGCTCATTTGGGAGGTGAATGAGACACAGAAGGGGAAATGGCTCTGAGCATTTGACCACTTAAAAACAAAAGTTATTCTCAAAAAAAGATTGTTGAAATTTTATGAATTTTAATATAAATGTAAATATAAATTAACATATTTACATTTATTTACATTATACTTATGACATATAAAAATATAATATAAAATGTATATATAAAATATAAAATAAATGTAAAAATTCACACTGTATCTATGTAAATATGAAATTTAAGTTTTAATGCAAATATAAATATTATTAAAAGAAAAAATATATATTATGAGACGTATTGATGATTGCCATCTTGGTCAATAACTGATTATTCCAATGGAATTTCTAAGTGTGTTAGGGAACTGGGTAATAAAACAACCAAGTTTTCTATACAGAGGGTAAAACTGAGTGTAGTCAATTTCTCTTGATGTGGTAGAAAATGGAGTTTTAAACATGCTTTACATATTTGTAGGATAAAAAGAAGTTTCATTCAATTCCAAATAACTTGGAAAAAACAAAAAGAATATCAGGAAGACTTGAGAAGCACATCAGACTGTAGGAAAAGTGTGAGAATTAATAGCAAGAAAGCCTGAAACAGCAAAACTGAAATTGTAACTATGATGACAGTCATGATATGTACCAGCTATATTCATTTTCATGATATTAAAAGACAAAATGTCTCATATGGAGTAAGAAACATGATATTTATTTACAAAGAGATCTAAGAAAACAGGACATGGAAAAGATAAAAATGAAAGGACTATCAAATATATACTAAGCATATGCAAGTAAAATAATGTATTGCTAAAATAAATTGGAAAACGTAGAATACAAGGCAAAAATCTGATCATCTCCAATGAAGATAGAATATTTATGACTATTTGTTTTATAAATATCATGGTATCAACAAGAAATATTAAAAATGTTAAACTATAAGCATAATGGAGTTCTCTTTTTCTGACAGATCTAAAAAATAAACCATGTAAATTAACAGCAGAAGACTAGGTATTGTAATTATTAGGCTCAGTTCAGAACTTTGTGCAGTGTAAAGGGAATACACTTTCTTCCAAAGTACAGTACTTCTGGAACATAAACAAAAATTGGACTCGAAGAAAACATGAATAAATACGCCAAAGTGGGAATTGAATGTAGAAAACATTCCTTAGCCATAATAAAGCTAGCAATTAACAACAATAAAATAAAAACGAATTGATTTGGATAATTTTGAAAAAAATATTCATCTCTTGATTCAGAGAGAAAATAGCAATTGCAGTTATATACAAGGTAGGAACTAAGTATAATAATACTGTGTTTTAAACATATTATTCAGTAGAAATTGTACTCCAAAGAAAGCTCATGTTTAGAGATCTTATTATTAAACTAAAAAGAATATATATGAATCACAAGAATATATATGCATAAATTCAGTTTTTTCCTGTAAAAGCAACAAAGATAATGCTAGGAGAAATGAATAAGCATATATAGTATCAGAAATTAAATTAAACAGAAGTCAGAAAACATCAGAACTAGGAGAGGATTCCAAGAGCTGATTTTTGGAAGACAGTCAAAAAGGTACACACACATAGACATAAAGTAAAATTCATGTTCAAGATCAAGGTAGCAGGACAATAATTTTGAAACTTTGCTTTAGAGGTCTCTAAACACTGCCTTCCACGCAGAGAGGATGCGAAAATCATTTCCACGCACAGGATAGAAGATTGGTGAAAAATCACGCAAGCGTTCAAACGAGCTGTTTCTCTTTGCATCCGTGCGCTTGAAAGCGTGGAATGGGCGAGGCTGGCCATCAGGTAGAATGACTTACAGATCATCTGATTCTTCGGTGAGCAAGTGTCCTGGCACCACCACAAATGACACTTTCAGGTCTACAGGAACTGTAAATCTGACCCAATCAGAGGAGTTGGGTGGAGCTGCAGCCTCAGTGGTTGCACACGCGTGCCATCCACCAGCAGAGCCCCCTCTGGGGCGCTTCCCAGAGCTCTCAGGAGGTTCGACCCCTGAGCTACGCAGCAGGAGGATGAAAAGGGAGTTTGCAGGAAGGACTGACTGACTGTCTTGGGGCTTTACTTCCGCCTGATTCACGTGGTGTTCATTTTGTCAATCTTGAACTAGTAAGTATCAACTCTTTGTGTGACAGTGACTGTTGCATTGTAGGTTTTGCTTCAGTAAAATCTATGATGGAGAAAATCAATTCACATTGTGCGGACACAATGTCCAGGGCTCAGCACTGGGGCAGGGACCAAACCCTTCAGCGACCAGTCATTTCTGCCCCTGATGTGCTTTCATCTTGCTCTGGGGGACACCTGGCTCTTTACTGAGGATGCTCTTTTTTCCAGAACCTTCCACAGGGAGGGTCCTTTGTCTCTCCTGGGCCTGGAGGAAGCGCCATTGTCTCCTTGCTCCTCAGTTGAGACTTGAAGACCTCTCTCCCTCCTCCTTCCTAGAACGTCCAGCTTCCAATACTGTATCGTTTGATTGTGTCGTCCCTGCATTTTGGTCATCCCTCACTTCTCCATAATTTTGGTGCAGCTCTTTCCAAGATCACCACTGCTTTAGTTCTGTGGTTTTGACATACACAGAGGGGAGCTTCAGAGCTGTTGGCCCCTCCGCCTCTCTTGTCCTCTTTGTCAGCCATCTCTCCCTCGCCGCCCCCATCACATACATATGCCAGTCTCTCCCACCAGCAGCTGCTGACCTTGTGCTCATCCCACCAGGGACCCTCACACCAGCATCCCTTCCCCTTTGCAGCACTCACCCCCCTGACCACCGCGTCCTGGGCATCTCTTCTTGCTGTCGCCTCTGATGCCCTTCGCCGCCTCCAGGTTTCCTCTCTCCTTTGAAGCTTGATTCCATGTTCAGTCGTTAGTATCATTTCCTTGTCATTTTCTCTCTTCATTTACTTCTTGCTTCTACTTATCCCCGGATGGGGTGGGGGTAGGGCAGGGCAGGTGCCTAGCCTGGCCTTCTTCGTCCAAACTACAGAACACAGAAAATTATTTGATGAAAAAAATGTTCAACAATTTCGAACATGGTACTTAACTGGTACCATTTCTGATGCAAAGAAGAGACGTTAGTTCAATAGGTGTCTTAGAACGTTAGGGCTGATTCTGTCTTCGAACCTGGGCAGAGAGCGGTATAGCTGGAGTCAGTCTTTTACAACCTAAGATCTCTGCTCTGCCATAAACCCTGCAACGGCTTCCTGCTTTACTTGGAGCAAAAGCTCGGGTTAAAATCATTGTGTGGTCAGCCTCCCCCACATCGCCCTGCCCTTTGCTCTCATCCTCCACTACCCTCCCCTCATTCTTTCATCTGGAACCACGCTGGCCATCAGGTCAGTTGCACCCGACGCTGCCCTCGTCGCCTGGGAAGCCCGCCCCACACTTATCCCACAGGTCACATCTCCCCTTCTTCAGGTCTGGTGAGGCTGGCATCCTCAGTGGGGACTCCTACCTCCCTATTTAACTTGCACCTGCCTCCGTCCTTCACCCCTGGTTCTTTCACCTGGCTTTCGTCCTTAAACATACCGTATGACTTACTGGCTTAAGATGCTTCTATTCTATTCTATTTTCCTTCCCTCCTGCTAGAATGTAAGCTCCATGTGGGCCAGGATCTCTGTCCATTGGATTTGCTGCTGTATCCCCAGCACCTAGAAGCGCGCCCTGTACACAAGAGGCATTCAGTATCTATTTGTGTCAAGAATAAATGAAGAAGACTGGGTTTTTGAAAGGAGACCTTCTGTGGCCCACTGAGGTCACAGCTAAGTGAACAGGCATGTGGCATGTTTAGTATATGGAGTATTAGTACAATTTTTTGTCTGTGTAGAAATAAAATGTGTCTCGTATCTATCATGATTCCTGTAGAAAATGTCCCCAAGATATGAATATTCAGAGTGGTTTTCTCTGGTTGGTGGAAACAGGGGCAGCCTTCATCTTTTCCTGTATTTATTTATTTACTTATTTAGTTTTGCAATGAGCATAAAGACAATACGACCCACAGAAAGCCGTCTTCAGGAAGAGCTCTAATTCAATGCTTCCTTTGCATGTGTTGGCCCCTATACTGAGCGTCCTACCCCAGCTGCACCAGAACCTCTGAGGGTCTCTGGGAATGTGGGCTCTAGGAAGCTCTATTTAAAATAATCCCCAACATAATTTGGATGCAGCCCATCACCTCCAGAGAAAGTATTCAGGTTGAAGTTTGAGTCAGGATCTGTGGGAACGTCACATGGTACTTCATTATTACCCCTGACACTGAGCTGCCCGCAGCATGCTCTCACTTTGGGGCCAGTCGCTGTAAAATCTACAACAGAAGGAACCCACAGCACCATCTCTTTCCTCAAGAGCCCATTGAAATCCTTGGTTTCTGCTGGTCCCTTAGCACTTGGTCCACCTCCCCTTGCAGGCTTCATTATCACTTACATAAAGAGGCTTCGTGTGAATAGCTTAGGGAAGCTGGTCTTTGTAGCCCAGATACCCAGAAACCAATAAACATGTGATGATGATGAAAACTGGAAAACATACTAAGGAAAATGTTTTAAAATCGATTATGATGCTTGTCAGAAAGGCTATTATCAGAAAGACAAGAAATAGCTAGTGTTGGTGAGGATGTGGAGAAGAGGAAACCCTTGTGCACTGTTGGTGGGAATGTAAAATGGTGCAGCCATTGTGGAAAACAGTATGGAGGTTCCTCAAAAAACTAAAACGAGAACTACCATATGATCCAGCAATTCCCCTTCTGGATATTTATCCAAAGAAAACAGAAGCACTACCTTGAAAAGTTGCCTGTACCTCCATCTTCATAGCTCCACTATTCACAATAGACAAGATATGGAAGCAACCTAAGTGTCCATCAACAGAAGAATGGATAAAGATGTGGTTACATATTTACAATGGAATATTATTCAGCCTTAAAAAAAAGAATGAAATCTTGCCATTTGCAACAACATGGAGGGACCTTGAGGGTATTATGTTAAGTGAACTAAGTCAGGTGGAGAAAGACTGTATGATATTACTCATCTGTAGGATATAGAACACTAATAAATGAACAAGCCAAAAAAATCCTAAATAAATGAGGAAACCAAACCAAACAAAAGCAAACATGTAGATATAGAGAACAGAGCAGTGGTTACCAGAAGGGGAGGGATGGGGAGGGATGGGGGGAAGGGAGAAATGGGTAAAGGGGATCGACTGTAGGGTGATGGATGGAAACTAAATTTTTAGTGAGCTCACGGTAGGGTACACAGAAGTGAAATATAATGTTGTACACATGAAATGTATACAATGTTTACAGTCACCATGGACTGGAACACAGAGAAGGAAGGGGATCAGTGTGTGTGTGTGTGTGTGTGTGTGTGTGTGTGCATGCACGTGCATGTGCATGATGGCAGGGGTGGCAGAGGGAAGGAGACAGGCAACCCTCAGGCTAATTTATGGGCGAGATGGAGAAGGCTCAGTGTGGTGGATCTTCTGAAATGTAATTGGCAGTGAGATAAACAAGTTCATATTCAAGGCTGCAAAGAGGCAGCCGCCGAAGCTAATGACAGCCGCGTGATCAAAGGCATCGAGTGTTGTCCCAGCCAGCTGACGACCTCGTGTCCATGGTGACAGCCTCTCCTGCCATTCCTCTCACCGCCGAGCAGGGACTCTGAAATTCGTCTTTAAAAATTCTCTTAAAAACTGATTAAAATAGAAAGTGAGCCAGCTTTTCTTCTCTCTTTACTTTATTCCAGTTGCCAGGTTGAAGAAAAAGTCTGACACGTAGATCCCCAATCCATACGGAACCTAGTAATATAAGTAATTTCTTCACTTCTTTGAGTCTATTATTAGGGTTAACAAGCCTAAAATGGGAGTTACAGATGCCTGATTAATGACTGAAGTTTTCTCCAGCACAGAGGCATGTTAGGTGGGCCTGTATCTGAGGATGATACACCTCCTATGAGGGGCAACATCAGGCCAATGGCTCAGTGTTCAGCAAATCTTACAGTGGACACGGCCAACCTTGCTGTCCCCTGTACCCACAGAGCTCTCACCGCTGGTCTCGTTCCCTTGACAGTGAACTTCCCTTGGGACAGCTCCAGTGTTATTGTATTAAATAGCTTTTTTTCCCCCTTAAAGTTTTCCATGTGTTTGTTGCCTCTCCAGCTGTATAAGCTTTGGGAAGTCACAGCTACCAATGGGCATCTACCAGGTTTACACATTGTCAGCTCTTCTAAATCACAAAAATACAGTAATCTATCATAGAGACTCGAAGTCATCACCAAACTCTAACATGTCACTCTTTCCACTAATAAATATATTTACTGTTTGGTATGGTTGGAGTGTCCATGTGCCCCCAAATTCACAAGTTGAAACCTAACCCCCGATGTGATAGTATTAGGAGGTGGGGCCTTTGGGAGGTGACAAGGTCATGAGAGTGGGGCCCCCATGATGGAATTAATGCCCTTATAAAAGAGATCCCAGAGAGCTCCCTCACCCCTTCCTCCAGGTGAGGACACAGCGAGAAGACTCTGTCTATGAACCAGGAGGAGTCCTCACCAGACACCCAATCTGCCGGCACCTCGATCTTGGACCTCCAGCCTCCAGAACTGTGGGAAATGAATGTCTGGTGTATATATGCCACTTGGTAGATGGTATTTTGTTAGGGCAGCTGAACAGACAGAGACAGCCTTGTAGGACTGTCATTAGCACTTCACACAGTGCTGTCATCTGAGGTCTGCTCCCAGCTTCTAGAAACTGTGGCACTCCTAGTTCAGTCCCTTTCCCCCATCTGCTAAGCCAGCAACAGTGGGTCAGGTCCTTCTCATCTTCCAATCTCTCCTCCTTCTTCTCTGTTTCATCTCTCAGACTCAGACGGTAGAGGTTCTCTGTTTGTAAGAACCCATGTAATTAGATGGGCTATGCGGGTAACCCAGGGTCATCTCCCATCTCAGGGTCTATACTTTTAACCATACTTGTAAGTCCCTTTTGCCGAGTAAGGTAACAAACTCACTGGTCCTGGGGACTAGGGTGACTCTGACTCTACACCCCCCTCTTTTGCTTATAAAGACCCTTGTGATTACGTCCTTGCCCACCCAGATAATCCAGGTTAATTGCCCTATTTAAGGTCAGTTTATTAAGTACCTTAATTTCATCTGCAACCAGAATCTCCCCTTGCCCACATCATAACATAGTCACAGATTCTGGGATGTTTTATAAATGAAGAAATGGAGGTTCAAAGTGGCTGACTGACTTTCCCAAGATTTGTTGGGGGATATTACTCTGCCTTCCGTCCCTGCCTCGTGGTGAAGAAGTAACAGTGGGCGGCACAGGGTCTGCCGGGATGACCACATCAAGTGACATTCAGAAATACGGGCTCACAGACACCGGTTTGGACACTTAAAGAGGTGCCAAGGCCCCGGCCTAGGTGTGACACCCTGCTTGGATGAACCAAAGTTAGCTCTGGGGGTTCCACTGTGGTTCAAGGTTTTCCACGCAGCCCTGTTTCACGGAGAGAAAATGAATATGGTTTTTGAGAAGGAAGAGAACATTTATACAACCTTGTGCTTTTTTAAGTCATGACTATTGGCTTCAGATGGTATTGGCTTCAAAAGTCTACCATAAAAATTACAAAATTAAAAAAAAATTCTGTGCATATCAGAGATTTTAGTGGAGAAAAGCACTGTTTTGTGCAACAAGGGACAGACATGGGACTGGCCCTCTCGCCTTGACCCCGGACAACCCACTTGAGGATGATTATTCCCACCCTAGAAACTTGGCTCTGATCATGTGCAGGCCTTGATTCCCAGGACAGGAGCACTTCAGCCAGGCTTCGTGGAAGTCATTATGTCTCAAGGGAAGCTTTGCCTCAGGAAGGTGAAATTAGACCATTTTTATGTGCTAATGACCTACTTATTGATTAAAATTAGTAACATGACAGGCCCTGTATTGTCAAGCCCTTTAAATAAGCTATAATGTCTCATGTACTGAGGACCACATCACTCTTCCTCTCTCTCAAGAATAGACTCTCCATCTTGACCCGAGTCTTTGATGTGTTCACTGAGGAAATCCAACCGGGTCATAAAATAGGTCACTTTTTAAAATATATGTTTTCCAGGTCAGATTTATTTTAAAAAGGCAAAATCGAGGTCAGACACATGAGTCATTGTGCAATTCTTTACTTTAGGATTCTGCCTCTGAGAACGTGGTGACCTAAATTTCCAAAGGAAGTTATTTACGCGGCAACATGCAGGTTGTCCCCATCACCTCCTCATTCGCATACTGTGGAAGGGTAACTCTAAAGGCAATTCTCTTTTCCTTAACATCCTTTTCCCAAGGAAATATTGTCACATTACACGCCTATTTATTTATCTCATTCGACAAATAAAACAATTCCACATGCCAGGCACTGGGCTGGTTGCTTGTTCTATCAGTCAGAAAAATAAATCATCTCCCAAAGAGACAGTAGGCACACTCAAATGGGGTATTTGAAAGAGTGTAATAAAGGAACTGTTTTTAAAAGTGTGGGCAGATTGTAAGGAAAAAAATCAAACAAAAAGACTGTCAGAGACTTGTAAGAACAGGGCCAGTGAGCACCTAGATCTAGAGGTCTGGTGGTCGGGGTTAAGGTAACCTGGAGTCAGTCCAGCTGTGTGGAGAAGGCCACTTGATCACTGAGACTGTCCAGGAAGTTCCCACATAGAGGGGCAGAGAGAATGAAATCTTGCTATGGGCCACATGTCTGTGTCCTCCAGTTCATATGTAGAAACCTAACCTCCAAGCTGATGGTGTCAGAAGGTGGGGCCTTTGGGAGGTGATTAGGTCATGAGGGTGGAGCCCCCACAATGGGATTAATGTCCTTATTAAAGAGACCCCAGAGAGCTCCCTCCCCCCTTTCTCCAGGTGAGGACACAGCTGAATACCTGGTCTATGAACCATGAAGAGGGTCCTCACCAGACACTGGATTGCTGAAACCTTGATCTTGGACGTCCAGCCTCCAGAACTGTGAGAAATGAATGTCTGTTTATGTAAGCCACCCAGACTATGGTATTTTTGTTACAGCTGCAGGAGCTGACTGAGGCATCTCTCCAAACTTGCTCCCTTTCCTTCTTCCATCTTCTGGTGCCTCCTTCTCCAGGTCCAGCTGGAGGCCAGTGAGAAGTGATGCAGGTCAGCCCCTGGGACACAGAGCAGGGTGGGGAAAGGTGGAGGCTGCCTCTGGAGGGAGGAAGGAGAAACCACCAATCACAGGATGCTGCTAAAAAGTGACCAATCATGACAGTCTAGTGATGCAATAGACATGCACACTAGTAAACACTGTATCATAAAATCACCAGCACCAATAGATATAACGGAAAGCTTAGGTTTTAACAACAGTTCTGTGCCATAGCAGTGTGTGTGCTAATTTACTGTCCTTTGTCACTGCGATGTGAAAAGGTGTGTTTGTTTGGGAACAAGAAAAGGACCAGAAAAACGGAGGCAGTAAGTTCAGAAAAAATGTGAGAAGTCTTTTTAGCGCCAGCGTACACCAAGAAAAGGCGTTTAAGAAGAATAAAGCAGTAATGGTATCAGATGATGCATTGGCTTGAAGTAAATCAGTTAAAATAAACTAACTAAAATAATTTTCACATAAGCAGAAGCTAACCACATATTAAAAATATGAAAATTAAGAAATCCAGAATCTGATAAAATGAGGGTTATAAGTATTATACAATACTGTAAGTATTTAGTCTGGTTTTCTACCAGTAAAAACAAAACAGAGTAAAGAACTGAATATATTAATAGTATCCTACAGATTAACATTTTGCCATAATTCTGAAGGTGTAATTTAAGTGTCTTGGTAAGGAGAAATGGTTTCAAAAGAAAATGAAACAAAAAAAAAAACTTAGAAGTATTTATTAAAAATCCAGATGATCCAAATGGGTTAATACTTGTTTGTAATTCATACTCTAAAAATATCTTACTTAGTGTTTGTAAAAGATCCAGAAAAGAAATATGTAGCAAAGTTCAGGTGGGCCAATTGGACAGGTGTTCGTTATCACACTGTGTTTGCATCACCCAAGAACGGTTCGTTCTTTTTGTTAGACTTTTCTGTGTTGATTCTTACCTTTCCCATTAAACTCTAAGTTTCTTGAAAGCAAGAATTCTGACTTATTCCTTTAGTGCCGAGACTTGTAGATGCTAAGTGCCCCGTAAAGGTTTATTGAGCCAAATGAATGATCCCTGAGTGTTTACAGAGACCAGGTTCCAGAATACAGCATGGGTTCCTTGTTGGAGGGCAGATGCTGTCAAAAAGACGCACGCAATTCTTCAAGAGCTCTTCAAGTAGCTGGCAGTGGTGGAGAGAAATGCGCTATCATCAAAAGCACTTTGACAGTGATGTGTGAAAGCTGCTGTATCCAAGGCAGGATCTGATGTGACTTACAGGGTTGTGCTGGTAAATAGAAAGTGATGTGTTGGAAAAGAACGGGGAACCCGCAGGAGAGACAGCTGAAGTTTATCATAAATGCGAACGTAGATGAAGATACGATGCATCGAGTCAAGAATGATAGTTGGAGAAGGAGAATAAGAAAGCACAGTTTCCTCATATCCCAGCTCTGACTGAGGAAAAAAATGGTACGTTATCCAGCAGCTACGAGGAGAAAATTGTGTAAAGATCCAAGGGGAATAAAGGTGAATTTAAAAGAAAAGAGTTTATAAAGATGCCACATTAAATATTTATTATGATTATTCTAGCCAGGAGCTAGAAAACTCATTCCAGCCAAATTAATCTATCATTCTATTGGGTCATGGCAGTAGCTTCCAAGAGATTTTAACAAAAGAGGCATGGTCATGCATAAGTACAGCTCAGATTCCTTTTTATTAATCTAATGCATTGTATTTTTATAGCATTTCATAATTAGCGAAATGTGTTTTTTTTCTCCAGTGCCACCTTTAATCCTCATGATAACCCCATGAAAAGGGTATTGTCTCTATTTTACAAATAAGAAAATGGAGGTGCAGGAAGGAAAAATGAGTCACATCAGAATTCACACATCTACACAGTGGAGTTCAAACCCAGCCCTTCTAACTATATGAGTTTAGTATTCATTTTACAACACAAAAATGTGGTTCTGATGACTGTCTATTGATTGGTTAAAGCCAGTCATAAAAACAACTAGGGCTTTTGTTGATATTTCTTACAGAAATGTAATGCAGAAATATCTTTTTCTCGTATCGAAATGATGGAAAAGAAATCTTCTTTAAAGAAAATGTCAGAACCCAAGAATATTTTTGAGACTCTCATTTAGAAACCCAATACCTAGGGAGGCAGTATGACACAGTGGTTAAATACAGACATAATACAGAGACGTAATCTAAGATCACACAGACCCTAATTTGAATCCGGATTTGTCATAATTGATTCTGTATCCTGAATCACTGGACATCTCCAAACATGCCTCCTCAGCTGTCAAATGAACTCCCTGATATGTAGGTGAGGCTAAATGTAAAGAGCTTAGCAGGGTTCTAACGCACCATTCAATAAATAGTAGGTAATATTATTGTATTGTTATTTTCAAACCTTTGTGGAAGACTATTATAATGACCACCCCTGATGAGTTGTGCCTCCCTGTGTGGCCCCTCCTCCCCATACTGACTTGGCCATGTGACTTGCCTTAGCCAATAGCAGAAGAGCAAACTTGAAGCAAGCCTATTCTTTTTTTTTCCTGTCTAGCTTTAATGAGCTATAACTGACGAGTAACAGTGTGTCTGAGGTGTACAGTGTGATGATTGGATACATGTGTATGTTGCAAAATATTCACCACAATAGGGTTAGTTAACATATTCTTCACCAGACAGAACTGGCATTCTGTTGTTGCTCTCGTTATGGTGAGAATATTCAAGCTCTACTCTCAAAGCAACTTTTGAGTATATAATACACTATTGTTAACTGCACTTCTGAGCCCTGGGATTTATTCAACTTGTAACTGAAAATCTGTTCCCTGTGACCAACATCTCCCCTTTTCCCTCAGTCCCCGGCAACCACCAAGAGACCCTCTGTTTCTGTGAGTTCAGTGTTTTTCAATTCTACGTACAGATGAGATCATACAATATCTGACTTTTCTGTCTGACTTATCTTACTTAGAAGAATGCCCGTTATATCAGTTATTATTTGCCAAATATATTTAGGTACTCTGATGTTGGGTGCATTTATATTTATAATTGTTATAATCTCTTGATGAACTGACTTTTTCATCCTTATATAATGACCTTCTTTGTCTCTGGTTACAGTTTTTGACTTAAAGTCTGTTTTGTCTTATATGCATATAGCTACTCCAGCTCTCCTAGGGCACCGTTTACGTACAACATCTAGACTATCTTTTTCTATCCCTTCACTTTGAGTCTATGTGTGTCTTAGAGGCTGAAGTAAGTCTATTGTAGGCAGCATACAGTTGGGTTTTTTGTTTTTTAATCCATTCAGCCACTCTATGTCTCTTGATTGGAACATTTAATCCATTTATATTTAAAGTAGTTATTGATTGGTAAAGACCTACTCTTGCCATCTTAATTGTTTTCTTGCTGTTTTGTAGTTCCTTTGTTTTCTTTCTCTCTGGCTGTCTTCCTTTGGGAGTTGGTGATTTTACATAGTGGTACTCTTTGATTTGCTTCTCTTTACATTTTTTTTTGAATCTTTGTGGGTACCATGAGGCTTTAGCTAAAATGCTAAAATACCTGTAAAATGCCATATAATTATCATTTCTTTTGATGTCATAATTTACCCCTTTTTATGTTGTGTACTCATTAACAAATTATTGCAGCTATAGTTATTTTATATACTCTTGTTCTTTAGCCTTTGTATTAGAATTAAGTGGTTAACACATCACCATATTACAGTAGTAGAGTATTCTGAATTTGACTGTATACTCACCTTTGCCAGTGTGTTTTCATGTTATTAATTAGTATTCTTTCATTTCAGCATGAAAAACTCCTTTCAGCATTTCTTGTAAGGCAGGTCTAGCAGTGATGAACTCCCTCAGCTTTTGTTTGTTAGGGAAAGTCTTTATCTTGCCTCTATTTCTAAGGACAACTTTGCTTGTCTTCCTTCCCCCACCCCTTCCTCCCTTCCTTCCTTCCTTCTTCCTTCCTTTCTTCCAGCCCTCCTTCCCTCCTTCCTTCCAGCCCTCCTTTCTTCCTTCTTTCCTTCCTTCTCCCTCTTTTCCTCCCTCTCTTTCTCCCTCCCTCTCCTCTTTTTAAAGAAATCTCACAAGCAAAATTTCAGATGTGACTCATTCAAGACAGCATAAGGGATGCACTCCTCTTCTCCATGGCAGTAAATGCAATGATTAACATAATAAAATTATTCATCTTTGTCACCATCGTCCAGATTAAATAGCCATATGAACACAGAAACAGCACTTTTGTGATTAGGTTGATTGGTATTTATGATCCTTAATGAGACATAATACAGTCGTTTGCACAAACCATGAGCATATCCTCAACCCAAGTTGTCATGACGCCAAGTGGAAATTACATGGGGTAGAGATGCATCATAGCAGTACTACATGTTGCAGTAGCAGGATTTCAACAGCTGCCAGAAATTGAATGCATCCTTTCATAATTGTCATTTGCTTCAATTTGAGATCTTTGAATCTATCCAAAAATACCTCAAAAACTGTTTTCAATTCACCTTTTTATTTTGAGATAATCATAGATTCACATGCATATGTAATAAATATTACAGAAATCCCATATACCCTTTACAGAGATTCCTTCAATGAGAACACTGAGCAAAGCCATAATGCAATATCACAACCTGTATACTGGCATTAATATGCTCAACTGATCTTGTTCAGATTTTCCCCATTTCTACTTGTACTTATTTATATATGTGTATATTTAGTTCCATGAAATGTTATCATGTGTCTGGGTTTGTGTATCTACCACACAGTCAAGATACAGAACATTTCCATCACCGTAAGTGTCCCTTGTTCTGCTATTTTATAAAAGCATCTACTTCTCTCCTCCCAGGCCCCCGCTACCCCTTCGCCCCCGTCTTTAACTCTTGGAAACTACTAATCTGTTTTTCATTTCAAGAATGTTATATAAATGGAATTAGAAAGGGCATAACCTTTGGAATTGGCATTTTTCCCCACCCAGCATAGTTCCATGGAGATTTATTCAAGTTGTGTGTATCAACATTTCATTCCTTTTTATTGCTGAAGAGTATCCCATGATACACATGCACTGCATTTTGTTTAACCATTTACCCATTGAAGGACATTTGGATTGTTTACAATGTTTGGCTATTATGAATAAAGTTGATATAAACACTTCTGTATGGACATTTTTGTGAACATGTTTTAATTTTCCTGGGATAAATGCCCAAGAATGTAACTTCTGGGTCATAGTTAGTTCCATGTGTAGTTTTATGAGAAACTTGTTTCTGGAGTGGCCATACCATTCTGCTTTCCTACTACAATATGTGAGGGATCCATTTCTTCTCTTCATTCCTGCCAGAATTTGATGCTGTCACTATATATTTTTAAGCTATTCAGATAGTGGTTTAGAGTAGTGATATCTCACTGTGGTTTTAGTATGCATTTGCTAATGGCTAATAAAGGTGAACATCTTTTCCTGTACTCATTTGCCATCTGTATATTCTCTTCAGTAAAATGACTGTTCATGTCTTTTGCATATTTCCCAATTGGATTTTTTCTTTCTTATTGTTGAGGAGAGTTCTTTATATATTGTAGACACTTGTCCTTTTTAGATGTGGTTTGAAAATATTTTCTCCCATTTGTAGCTTGTCTTTCATCCTCTTAACAGGGTCTCTTATAGAGCAAACACTTCTAATCTTGATGAAATCTAATTTATCATTAAAAAAAAATCAATTGTGCCTCTGGTGTTAGGTCTAAGTACTCATTGTCTAGTTCTCAGTCCCCCCATTTTTTCTGCTTTTTCCCTAAGAATTTTTGTCACTTTACACTTTACGTTTAAATCTGTGATCCACTTTGGGTTAATTGTATAAATTGTGAGACTTAAGATGACAGTATGTCATTCATTTTCTTTTTCTTTTTGCCTGAGACTGTCCAATTGCCCGAGCATTATTTGTTGAATAGCTATCCTTCCTCCATTGTATCGCATTTGCACCTTTGTGCAAAATATACCAACAAATAGGTTATGTCTGCATGTGTCTGTATCTGGATTCATCAATGATCAATCATATCAACCATAAATACAATAAAAACTCTTTTATTCCTTCCTTTCCTATATGCATACATTTTATTTCTTTTTCTTGTTCTATTGCAGTGGCCAAAACATGCAGTACTATCAATACATTGACTCAAGAATACTGACAAGGAGTATCGTTGCCTCATTCCTGATGTTAGGAACTGATATGCAGTCCTCATTAAGTTTAACACTTGCTGTAGGTAGTTTTTAGTTGCTTTTTACCAAATTGCAGCAGTTCCCTACTGTTCCTAACTTGCTGAGAGGTTTCTGTTTTTGTTTTTGTTTTTTGTTACCATGAATGGATGTTAGACTTTGTCAAATATTTTTGTGTGTGTCAACTGATATGACCGTATTATTTTCTTTTTTTAACCCATTGATATGGTACATTACATTGATGGGTTTCTAAATATTGAATGAGCCTTGCATACCTGGAATATATCCCGCTTGGTCATATTGGTATATAATTATTCTTTTACTCTAGCAGATTTGATTTGTTGATAGTTTGTGGAGGATTACTGTGTCTAAATTCATGAGAGATACCAGTCAGTAGTTTTCTTCCTTTGTACTGTCTGTCTGGTTTTGGTATCAAGGTAATATTGGCCTTATAAAGTGAGCTGTTAAGAGTTTCCTCCTCTTTATTTTCCGAGAGATATTGTATAAGATTGGTGTAAATTCTCATTTAAATTTTTGGTAAAGGTCTCCAGGGAAGCCATCTGGGCCTGAGGTTTGACGGGAGTATTATAATCAGAAATTAATTTTTTTAATGGTTTTAATTTTTTTTTTTATATTTTTTTAATAATTAGAAATTAATTTTTAAACTATTCTTATTCAAGTTGTCTATTTCACTCTTGTTAAGTTTTGTAGTCTGTGATTTTCAAGGAACTGGTCTTTTCTAAGTTGTCAAATTTATTAGTGTAAAGTTTTTTGTAATATAATGGCTATAGGTCTGCTGTGGTGTCCTATGTTTTACTCCCACTCTTAATAATCTTTAGTGCTTCTTTAGTGCAATTTTATTTGTTTTTTCAAAGAACCAGCTTTTGGCTTTATTGACTTTACCATTTTCTTGTTTCAATTCCAGTGATTTCTGTTATGCTTATTATCTCCTTCTTTCTGCTTGTTTTGGGTTTATCTCTTTCTTTTTTATTACTAAAAAAATTTTTTGGTCTTCTTTTTTCAAACTTTTAAATTTGAACGAGGCTATTTCCTTTCCACCTGAGTTAAAACTAACCCAACCTGTTCCCAGGGGCATGAGTGGCAGCCATGTTTCACGTTAGAAATTTAAGCATCCAGCAGTAAAGTTTTTATTGAGCAACAGCTAGTTATTCAGCACAGTTTCTGCTTCATTATGTATGTTGGTCGATTGGATCCAGAGTTATAGAATGGCTGGGGTCTGTAGTAGCACTAATAATAAATTTTTAATTAATCATTTGAACATATAATTCTAATGTGTAAAATTGAATTTTTATGGCCTTATGGTTATTCTTCAACAGGTTAATTAAATTTAATATTTCATATTCAAACTAAAGTGCCATTAGGGAATGTGTGGATTTTATCATTTATAGGTTATTTCTTCCAACACAGAACTAACTTGGATTGGAAGACAACTTGAAGATATGACTCAAACTTTCCAGTATCTTCTTTACCTTTTTCTATGTCCCAAACTATTTTTGATGGAATTAATCTGTGAATAAAATGCATATATTAGTTTGAAAAGAATCACTCAATTATCTATGAGTAACTGTGGTGTTTTTATCGCATTTTAGTTCCCCTATCAGAGCCTTAAAATTAAAAAAAAATAGCTACAAATAGTATACTTCAAAGTACATGTAATTATTTCCTCAAAGAAACATTTTTTCTAAATGATTTATCTAAATACCTGACTCCACTCAGAGTTTGCTGAGAAATGTGTTATTTTAAAGGCCATGAGTGCTAACGCTATCTTGGAATGACATTAGGGAATGGGTAGATTTGATCAATTACAGGTTAATCCCTCCAAAACAGAACTTACTTGTATCAAAAAACCATTTGAAGATAAGACAGCTCAGTCTGCCGTTTGAAAATGTTATCCTTTACCCGACATATTATATTCATTCTTTCATTAACCTACTCATTTGTTCCTTTATTTAGTACATAAAGGAATTAACAAAGAGGGAAAAAGCAGTTTTTCAAACCGACAAATATCACGGCTTTCATAAAATTTACTGTCTAGTGAGGGAAGTAAAAACAGCAAATAGTTCTTAAGTGCTCAGGATGTGTAGACACTGTTCTAATTTACCAACATTTATTAACTCATTTCTAATCTTATGGCAACCATATAAAGTTGCAATTATTATCCTCATTTTAAAGACTGGGGAATGGGGTCACAGAGAGCTTTTAAGGGGCAGTTAATAGACTTAACGCTATTAAGCTAAAGGTTATGAATACATTAAAATTGGGTATTTAAAAAAACCATGTTGCAATGGGATGTAGCGATTTATTTTGTTTAGATGTCTCTGTTACAATCGCTGTCAAGGCTTCAGCAGCCTCCCCCAACTCCTTTGGCAGTTTCACAAGGAACATAATGAGTGAACTTTGCCAAACCTGCAGTTTTGTAAATGCATGGGAAGCAAGTTACACCAACTACTGTTGAGAAGTCCTTCAGTGCTTCACTTTACACGTGAACCTCCTGCTGATGGGCCCTGGTTCCTCCCCATTTGTCCTGCACAAAGATATAAGTATGCACATACATGTGTATATATGCACGTGCACCAGTTTTAAAGCAAGCCGAATTTAATCTAATCAGACAAAAGCACAAATACATGCTTGCCAAAGAAAAACAACTTAACTCTGTAGCTTAAAGGAAAAGAGAAACTAGTGAGGAAACTACCTATTTATGAATGTCCCATAATCTCAAGGCAAGCTATAGAAAAGCAAGTGGAGAGTTTGTCCTTCTTTAAGAAATAATCCTCCTACGATTGCTTGTTTTGTTATCTGCAAAATTAGGCAAATACAATTGGTTTTGGAGAAAGATCATGAGTCAATAAAGGTAGGAAACAAGCTCTTGATTTCACGGTTGGCCTAAGAAAAGGACCTTTTTTCCTAAGTCATATGGAAGGTTTTTATGCATAAACAAACTGAACATTATCAGCAGAGTAATGTAAATTTGCCAGCATGGCTTAAGGGACCTCACGACATAATTGGGAAGTGACGAAATTTAATTCGATTCAATTCAGCAATAATTTACTGTCTCTTCAAGGTCCTACCAGACAATGTGGGATACGTGAGAATGGAAGAGAGAGTCTATGCCAGGTGAGGCTATGGTTTTCCTGGGGGTCCTGAGCAATTACACATAGGCTTCTCCCTGTTGCCAAAGCTCCTGTCCAGGGACGCAGGAAGAATGCCTCTTTCCAAATATCCTGATGGGCCAGGGCTTCGAAGTGGCCCCAGACCTGGAGGACATTCTCAGCAGGACGGCTCCACCCCACAGGTCTCTCCGGCTCAGCCTGCCCGCTGCCCCCTCTCCTTTCCCTCCCTCACCTGAGCACATGGGTCATCACCTGCAGGAAATGATGCAGATGCTGCAGATGACTGACTGTGCTTATCCTTCATTTCCTTTCACTGTTCTTCCTGGTCACCTGTTGTCACCTCTGGTCCTAGTGAGGACTCTGTACCTGCTGTGCCCTTGATCACTCGATCAGTGTTTGTTAATATCAAGGCCTAATTTATGGATGAGAGATGTTTGGATTTTCAATAAACAGAGGAGAGCTAACTAACGTAGGTCTCTATAGCTACTCAAGACTATGAATAAAACCATGAAGCAACTCAAGACTCAGTGGTAGATATCCAGTGTGTGTGTGTGTGTGTGTGTGTATGTGCGTGTGTGTGTATACACACACATTATATATTTACATATAATATGTATATGCAACATATACATACAGTATATAGAGCTATGTAATATACAGTGTTATATAATAGTATATATTAATAATATACAACATATAGCTATATAATATATAATAATAAAGGCTATTATATATAAAATTATATATATTATACATAATATATAATAATAAATTACACCACTGTGGTGACTTCAGTCCTCAGGTAGTTGTCCTTTCATGTAAATGGAATCATATAATGTGCACAAGAGGTTTGTAAGGTCCATGGATGCAGCTATGTGAGATTTATTTATTAAAAAGATGCTACCTCCAAAATAAAGAAAGAAATAAGTGTTTAGAAGGAGTTATCTATTTGTGTAGCTTTCTACCATCTGCAGATTTCTTAACAATGGGTGAGAAACCCAAAAACCAGGATCTGCTCTCCCTCCCACCTCCAACTCCAGCAGGTTGGGGAGAGCCCTCCTCATGAGGAAGGAATTCAGAGTCCTCCCTGCATCACGGCTGGTCTGCGGCCGAGCTGGGACCAAAGAGGGGAAGGTGCCTCCATCCTGCTGAATAACTTGAGGAACTTGCCTTGGACATTTTTTACTGTGATGTGCACTTTTCTTCAATGAAGGTAAGGAACAGGTTGTTTTTGATAGTTCACTCTTACAAGTTTATTATCTTGTATGGTTTATCATCTTATACAGTTTATTTCCCTATTAGGGCTGAAAGGGGATTATCTTTGAAGTTTAAATTTACTCTGTTTCTTTATTTGGTGAGTTTGTTCATAACTAAATGAAATGTGCTAATCCCCTGGAAGAAAAACCAAAAACCAAAACACAAATATCAACTTTAACCCCTGGGTAATTGTTTATCTTTTATGTTGTTCGACTCTGTAAATAAGATTATTTTAGTTTTGTACTTCCCTCGGTCTGGAGATAGACTGTCTTTAAGATGAAGTCATGTTTTTCTAAAATAGAAAGTTGATACCATCTACCTATAGATATACAGAACTCACACTGGGTGATCTAGATATTGGCCAGCTCAGTGACCCATTTTTCCTTTTTGGTGCAATTCTTCTGCACTTATTTGGAACTTCTACTGAGGTTATCAACCAGCTGGCCTCGACTTAGTAAAATCCTTCTTTGCCTTGATTCATCTTGGTGCTGGGGATATCTGTTATAGTGCTGAAGTGTAAGAGAGAGAAATAAGTTTTAGCTTGGTCCAAAATGTCTGAGGAAGCCTTGTGATATATCATAGAGGTGAATGATGGCACAGTTCATATTGTGTCATTTCATTCCTTTTTTATTATTTGTATCCTCGGCATAAATCTTCAGTCAGGACATACTGCTTATCTATGCATATTAATTACAAACTATGACAAGTTAATAGAGTACCTCATAATTCTGGAGACAGTAGTAAATCTCTTCTCAACTCTTGGCTGAAGATTTCCTGAGGTATTAGTTTTACTTCTTAGCAGATATATATGAGTTTTCTGCCAGCACAATAATCCCACGTCTATGTATTTGTGGCTGTTTGTTTGCTTCCCAGGCTTAAAAAAAAAGGAAGCAATTGCATGCTAGAACAAAATATTATGTAATATCATGGAATCTTCTTTCTGGAAAATCTTTAAAAATAAGTTAGCTTTGTTACGTCTTTACTGGTTTATGTGGAATTGTCAAAGTGTACTATGCCATATCTTTATCAATAGCCCATTGAACTCAGAATTCTCGGTATCAATAGGGTATGTTTTATTAAACATCATAGTTGTTCCAGGGGTTGTTAATTGAACATCACTAATTTCTTATTGCCCCAATATGGGGTGTCACCTTTGACTAATTTTAAAATTCTCTTGAGCCTATGTCAGTCCTCACCTTGAAATACTTTTGCTTGCATAACAGGTAGTTCCATATATTAGCCAATAACACTGTCAAACTAAGTAAATGTTACACTCTTTCTTCCTGAAATTATTTTCTTTGAACTTTGATTTCATAACTCAGGTCTTTCACAATGTAGTGAATTGTTTCTTACCTCTTTATTATTACTTTTTTGCAGGCTGCTAGAATCAGAAGGCATGGAGCAGAGAAAAGTTAGAACTTATTTCAGGTTTGTGATCTCACTAAAATTAAAACATCCATATTGCTCATCTTCAAAATTCTCTTAATAGGCTTTTTCTCCATGTGATTCATTGTATCACGATCTAGTGAGAGTTTTACTTTTCTTGATGACAGTGAGTTGAGATCGTCAAAGTAACATTGATCTGTGCAGGTGCCAAAGAGTGACTCACATGGGAGGACAGGGGTGTAGGAGAAAGAACTTTCTCAGCATCAGAAGAAGTGATTATGTCTGTAATCAAATTGTCTGTTTACGTATTTTATTAAGCAAACACATGTAACAGTATATGCCAAGCACAGGCCTCAGCTCTTTAAATATTAAAACGTTCATCTTTATATTTTATTATCACTGCTATGCATAAGATGAACAGAGTCCAGAACTGTTAAGTAGCTGCCCAAGGTCACACAGCTACTAGTTTGGAGAAGGATTAGAATCCAGCAAGGGCTCCAGAATCCGTGAGCTCACCTGCTGTGCTATGTTCCCTGACCTACCTTTTCTAACCTAGAGAGTGATCATTCTAACTGGGTCAGTGGACTTCGTAACAGGTGTACCTATATTCCTTCCCCCTACCAAAAAGAAAATCAATACTGAGTGTTACAGAAGAAAATGTTACTACTTGGCGGAACGTATTTACAAGGCAAAGAGAGGCACTATAGATGAAAAACTTTTTTTTTTTGGATTTGTAACTGGAAAAGGTTTTCAAAGAAGTTCTCAATCTTTCAAAATGCTTTCAGTGCTTTTCAGCAGGT
This sequence comes from Balaenoptera ricei, assembly GCF_028023285.1. NCBI lineage: Eukaryota > Metazoa > Chordata > Mammalia > Artiodactyla > Balaenopteridae > Balaenoptera > Balaenoptera ricei. Next base: position 28,043,813 of record NC_082640.1, read on the forward strand.
ACTGAAAGTAAGAAAAATGAAGCTGATGAAATTATGTTGATTGCATTAATGCCATTGCCTCAGTGCTGGTCTCCCGTAAGCCATAACCAGTATCATCTAGGGGAAGTGAAAAAGGCACAAGAGGACCAGAATTCATTATTTGATAGACTTCATCCATACCCAGTATTCCATACCTTTAAAAAGTGCTACCTTTTCTCTTCCTTTGTGATAGAATCAATAGGAAAATATATTGAAATAGTCACATATATCATTTCACTTTTTTTTTTCTGATACAAGATTCTACTGAAGTTACAGCCACCAAAAAGTTACAATTTCCCTCGTGGTTTTGAAACTTTGCTCAGCTATCACTGATTTACTGGTAAGTATGAATAGAACATTTTAGATAATTAACTGTAACTTCTGAGATGGCGAAATGTTTGAAACTCCTGAGTTGCACTCATTTAATTTTCTGAGTTGAGGATTGGCACCTGGCTGGAAGTCAGTTTTCCACCTGGTTGTATAAAGGACGCATAGAAAAGGGGACCCGGGGAGGCAGAATATCTTCTGTTGTCAGGAAGTTCTTTCCTACATCAGGACTCTTCCCGTTATTGCCAATCTTAATATTTTTAAGTTCTAAGAACGTCTTAGTCAGCTTGGGCTGCCCTAACAAAGTCCCACAGACTGGGTGGTTTGTAAAGAACAGAAATGTATTTCTCACGTTTCTAGAGGCTGGAAGTCTGAGATAAGAGCGCCAGCACCACCAGATTCTGGTGAGAGCCCTCTTCCTGGTCTATAGACGTCCGTCCTCTTGTTATATCCTCACGTGGGGGGACGGGGGAGAGACGGTGAGAGACAGAGAGAGAGACAGAGACAGAGAGAGACCTAGAGGGAAAGAATGAGAGAGAGAAGGAGTCCTCCGATGTCTCTTCTTATAAGGGCACTGATCCCATCATGGGGGCCCCATTCTCAACCCAATCACCTCCCAAAAGCCCCACCTCTTGACACCATCACTTTGGTGGGGGGGGTTAGTGCTTCAATATATGAATTTTGGGGGAACACAAACATTCAGTCCACAGCAAAGTATTGGATATATGAAAACTTTTGATTTTTCTTTATTTTTATAATTTGTGGTTTCAATGCATAACCATAACTTTTGGAATCCTGGCCAAGATACAAAATCCTATGTTTGAGTCATGTTCTTATGTTTAGTTTCTTTCCTAACAATAAGGAATATTCCAGGTGTTTCTTACTCCATACCTTTGGAATTTCCAACTCCCATGAGCAGGAAGGGTTTTCTGCAGACATGCACTCATGTGAGTGAGGAAGGATGGTGAGAAAAACAGTGGAATTGAGGTCAGAGACCCTAGTTCACATTTGAAGTTGGCGATGTACCAGCCGGTATTATTTATTCCCTCTTGAAGTTTATTTTGCCTGCCTGACTTTAAAAAGTAATACACATCCTGTTCACCTCACAGGGTTGTGATGGGAGTCAGAAGAAATTGTGTACGTGCAGCTGCCCTGTAACTGAATGTCCAAAATGTGTGCCTGCAGGTGTTAACACATGATGTGTGTACGAGTCACATTATTAGTGTTCTGAAAGGATGCAAAAAGCCTACTCATGAAATAAGATGATCGATCAAGACAAGGACCACAGGGACAGAAGTGGGTACAGGACAGAAGTGAAGAACACTCTTCATCACCTCCTCCCCGCCAGGTGACATCAATGGCACAGTCCTCCTTCTTTGTCGTGCAGACCTGGTGTCTCTGTTTTTCACCCAGGGAGGGCAAACCTTGTCCGGGGCTGTTCTAAGCCAAGAATTGTGACGCCAGATCCTTTTTAGTGGCCAGAGAAGGAAATCTGAGGGGTCCAGGTCTCCTGCGGGTTTCTGGGAAAACACCCCTTGGTGCTAAGATGGAAATCCTGGAAGAGGCAGTGTTACCCATGGACCTAAAATGTGGATATTTACCCAGAGAGTTACCTAGAAGAATACCCAAGAAGAAGAAGAATAGTCATTATCTTTGGTTGGGAGGGTGATATTTCTAATGATTTCTATTTTCTTTTCAGTACTCTTTGATACTATTTGGATTTTTGTAATGAATACACATCACTTTAATACAACTAATAACATCCTTTTAAAAATTGGACAACTTATAAAGACAATTTTTGATTTGAGGATTTTTATTTAGAACCTTTCTTTCTGATAATATATTTGGAAAAATAATCAGTAGGTTGTTCAGGCAATTTATAGTTTGAAATAATAAAACCATATAATTTGGGTACATGAGAATTCTGGCCTTTTGTTCTTTATCACAGGGGGAGTGCGTGGATCTAATTAAGTCCAAAGCAGTATCATGTTATAAGAACAAGCCAGGATTGATCAACGATCAGGACACAATATGAAATCCATCTTATTGACCTTAAATATCTAGATGACTGGAATGTGGTCCAATTTATTTACTAAATCAAGAGATTGTTTTATGGCAACATTTTTTCTGTGTACTTTAAGCCCAGCATTTCTGATAATTTATTTTTAAAAATTACCACATAAATATCATGTCAAGTATTTTTTGTCGATAGCCCGCTCATCTTGATCTATCTTCACTTGTGTCGTGGGCACAGGTGTGCTGTAAATTTAGACGACATCTTTGAAAAAATTCTAATTACAATGGGAAATAACCAACATTCACAAAACTGGTTCATCCTCTGATCTGTTTGGCCCATAATTATTGGCAGGCACTGCGATCTCTAAGTTATGCCACTTTCTATTTCAGTAGGTCTATACGCACCTCTTTTTTGTAGGAGAACAATTACTTTGGAGAGAGGCAGATCCATTTAACCTAGCTTCATTACTTACCTTCCCTGTAACTTTGGGCCACTTATTTAATCTCTTTGAGCCTTCCTGTAAAATATTGATAATGACACCATTTTAAGATTGATGATAATGTACATATTTTGTCTGCAAACTGTGTATGTGATCAATAAATAGTAGCTATTATTCCTGCAAAAAAATGAAACTGTTGATGGAATACTGGATTAAAATCAAGGAACAAGAATTGAGTAAATAGGTCATTTTTAGACAATGAAGAAAATGTCATTTAGGGCACAAACACCCATCTTCTTTGAAGCAGGAGATGGTGCTTCCATTCACCTTCTAAACACGAGTGGAGCAGGTAGGAACAAATGAGATGGTCGGGGCGGGATGCATAATCCCATCTGAGAGCAAATCATCTTTTCACAGGGATTGCTGATCATTTAACAATGCTTTTTACACATTTCTCTGTTGATAAAACGTGTGGGTTTTCATAGTTTCATAGAACAAATGGAACTGCAACCTATTCCTCCTGATTTATGTAGTTGATTTCATGTTCTGTTGTGTTTTGGACAATTGTGTCATTTTCGTTCTCTTTCGGGATAGCAGATCTTACCCTGCAGGAGCTGGGGGTGTAGACCCCCTTTGATACAGAACAGTGTCTTAGAAGCGTCTCTCTTCCCAGCCTCTGTTTGACACTGACTCTTATTTTCATTTGGATGCACCCAGCACCAACAACAATGCCTTTCTACTGAGACGCAGGGACATCACCTGTAGCTCCTTCTGTCAAGGCTGGGCATCCTCGCTTTTCCTTTTCCCACTCTTACAGGCTGGAATGGAGTCATGGCTGCTGGAGCTCAGTGACCCAGGTGGACCATAAGTGCAAAGTCAAGGTTGATGGTTATGGATCACAAAATAGAAGAACTAGGGAACATGGAGCTGCCGTACCAGCCTCGGACGGTATCTCCAGATTGTTTTTTCCATGAGAGGTAAAATAAAAGAAAACATATTTCCTATTTGGTTGCTGCTGTTTGGGGTTTTCTGTTATATGGAGCTGAGCCTAATCCTATTTTAAACAGATCACTCCTTCACTGCATGTGATTATCATTCCTAATCATCATCACTGTCTCCAGGTGTCCAAGAACACGCCTTATGTCTCATTTCCCCAGCATATACGTGCTGACCCTCTATTTATAAATGGACCTGTCGGGACAGTCAACATTGCCTTCTCTCCTTCACTGTCAAGAGTGAAGGTCTCTACTGCTCAAGATAAACTCTTCTGGTTTTTGACTTTGACCCTTTCTATTTTCCTTCGGGCACCGAGTTGCCTTCTGTCTCTGTCTTTCTCACTTTTGCCCTTTCTTTGGATCCTTTTCCTCCATTGGGAAACATGCATGATGCTCTAATTGAAGCAACAACAACAATGAAACACTCCTTTAACCCCATTATTTTATTTCTCCACTTACTCCTCAATCTCTCTCTCTTTTCAAACTTCTGGAAACAATTGCAATCTTTGTTTCAAAGCACTCTCGCCCGCTTCAGCGTGACTTCCATCTTCACGACTCGGACAACGTGTTCTTGTTGAGGAGACCAGTAGTCTCCTAATAGCTGGACCACCTGGATGGCAATCTGTTCCTATTTTACCAGATGTCTCGGTAGCACTGGGTACTATTAATCACTTGATTCATAACAATATTGGTAATAATGACATGAATATAAACAATAATAATGATATTAAAAAACGTGATGATTACCCCTGTCACCTCTCCCACAAAACCCATCACCCCAGTCTAATCACGATGAAGTCATCAGACCCATCCCAAATGAGAGACATGCTACAAAATACCTGGCCAGGTACTCCTCAGAACTGTCCGGGTTGTCAGGAGAAAGAAAATCTGAGAAACTGTCACAGCCAAGACAAACCTAAAGAGACATGGATGAGTAAATGTAACACAGTGTCCTGGATGGGATCCTGGAACAGAAAGAGGACACTAGGTAAAATCTAAGGAGATCTGACTAAACCATGGACACTTCTTTAAAATGATGTATCTATATTGGTTCACTAATTGTAACAAATGTACCATACTGTTGTGAGATGTTAATTAGGAGGAAATGTGTGTATGAGGCATATGGAAACACTATGTACTATCTTTACAAATTTTCTGTAAATCTGAAACTGTTCTAACTTAAAAAGGTTATTATTTTTCTTAAATCTGATGATATAAGGCTTCTGGATATGACCTCCTTTAGCAAAAGCCTGACTGGCTTCCTCACATAAGAAGCTTAATGTTACCAAATTGGGAATGCGATTGAAGAGGTAAAATCAAGGATATATATATTTTTTGTTCCGTAAATGATTGTTTTTTTGTGTGTTATCAGCTGATTATATATCAGAAAAAATTGTTGATTAAGTTAAAATGCATAAATGGGGAGTAAAAATTATGTAATTTCCTTTGTTTTCTTCTTGTGCTTTTTTTTTTTAAAGAAGGAAACATTCTTCAAGGAAATGTATGAATTGACATTAGAGTCTAATCATACTTTATCATGTAAATGCATATTTACAATATTTTTAAAAGGTGGATTATGCAAATCATTTTAGGGACATACAAAAAAAAATGTAGATTATTTACCAACCAGAAAATCATGCATTTAGAAACATGTTGAAAAGCTTATTCTTCAAATGCGAGACCATAAGTGCTCATCCTAGTTGGACTGGTTGATCATAAATAAAGCACCACAGTTGTGTGCTTTATTTAGACAAAATATGCAGGGAACATTCTTATGCAATGAGAATCTAAATGTGCACAATTTCCAATGTTAAATGTAATCATTGTTTTAAATTTCCTGCACAACTTTCTTCAAAATAATCAGCTCTATTCTTGGAGATGTTTCTAGGATTTCTTCTCTAGAATATGGGAAAACATTTACTCACTTAAGGGAAATATATATGGGGATACATTTCCACTGAGTTTTGCTCCAGGGTTTCCCACCTGTAGAGTGTTCAATTTTCCTTTCTGTCTCGTACCTTTTCCCCTGAAGCCCAGATACCCATGGGGGCTGGAGAGGCAAGACCGTGGCCAGCTCTGGGGAACTATTCTTAAAACTATCCTCTCTAGCACATTGGCATTTGCTTCTTGGCTGCCTTGAACATTGGTTGGTATTCCCTGGAGGTGATGCAGGGGTGGAGGCAGGAGATCTTGGAAGCAGGAGAGGCAGTTAGCTGGATGAGAGCTCTTTTAAGAGTTAGGGGAACAGTGATGCCTGGAGAACCCCCACCCTGGCCTGGGAAAGAGCCTCCTGACCTGAGCATTCCAAGATCTGCCCAAAGGTTTCCCAAGAGCTTCCATTCTTAGAGACTCAATCAGCCTGAGACAGCTCCCCGTCATCCTGACGAGCCCGAGGCTGGGGTACGGGTCCTGCCCAGGCTCTGCTCCCTGTGGCCCAGGAATGGCTGGGCTGTCTTGGAGCCTGGATATCTGAGGTTCTGACTATGGGGGTGGTGATGGAAAGGCAGTGCTGACCAGAAGAGGTGTGTGAAGAGCTGGTGGGCAACATTGTGTCGCAGAGGCAGGAGGGATCCAATTAACATCTCTCTCTTCTCCACCCAAATTTAGAAACCAATCTAGAGACAGACAAAGGAGTCAGGCAGATAGAGATGTGATAAAGCTGTTGAGGACTGTGGCTTCTTCACCCAGTGGGTGTGTTCATATTTCACCTCCAGATTAAGAAGACTTGTCCACCACATCATAATAAACAAGCTGCATTGACTAGATGCCAGTGGGATTTGCATCTAAGAAATGTGGCAGGAAGGGGCAGAGCCCAGTGTGCTCCCTGCTGGCAGCTGGTTTCCATGGTAAGAAATGAAGGTCAGGGCTCATTTGGAGAGCTTCTTCCACATCCATCAGTCAGGTTCATCAGGCGGGAGGAAGGACAGGGAGTCCAGGGGGCTATCTTCATGAATGTCTTCCTCTTGAAGCTGCATCCAGCCTCTGTACCCCAACACCGAATTGAATCTCAGAGACAGAGTTTGGGGTGAAGTAGGAAAGAATAGTTTTATTGCTTTGCCAGGCAAAGGGGGCCACAGCAGGCTGGTGCCCTCAAGACTGTGTGTCCCAACCTGGAGGGATTAGTGAGGAGTTTTATAATAATGGTTCAAAGAGGGCGTGATCAGCTCATGGACATTTTTCTGATTGGTTGGTGGTGAGGTCATCGGGAGTCAGCATCGTAGACCTTCTGGTTCCAACTGGTCTGGGGTCTACGTGCCTGTGGGCAGCACACAGTTAACTTCTCCCACTTGGTGGGGGTTTCAGTAACTCAAAACAGCTCGAAGACATTATTATGTGTATCCCTTGAGGGGGAACCAGGACCCTGCCCCAAGGCTACATGATTGTTTCTTGATTGCTCTTCCCTTGTCTCTGTATCCCCTCCCTTCCCTAATTAGCAACTCTTTGAACCTGCTCATTGGAACTCAGGGAAGGTCCTGGAGGCTGAAAGAAGCCTACTTCCTGAAATCAAGAAATGGGGGACACCGAAAGGCTTTTGTGCTCAGGAGTCCCACAGGGTCTTGCTCATATTACTCTGGGAAAGGGAGAAATAGAAAGGAAGCTCACTCCCACCAGGGCTGCATCTTTGATAGCAGAAAAATGCATAACCAGACTCATTTGTATTTTGGGGGGAGATTAGTCTTTGTTCATAGCCCTGGGCTGAGAGCTAAGGGGTAGGAAGATACAAAAAAAATGCAAGGCAGTGTCTCTGGTTTCCTGGAGATTACAGTCTAGCTGGAGTGACACAAGGCATGGGGAACTGTAGGTAAAAATTCATAACATATAAACTGCTCAAATGAAAGAGACAGATGGCGGAGGTGTGTGAACTCAGAGGAAGGGAGAGGGTATATTCTACAGCAGGGAAGCTGAGCCTCGAGGAGCAGGGCTCTTCCAAGTAGACCTGAAAGGGTGGGAGTCCTTAGAAAGGGAAGTGTGGGATGAAGGGGTTCCGTGTGTGTGTGTGTGTGTGTGTGTGTGTGTGTGTGTGTGTGTGAGCTGGACTGAGAACAGGGGGTTTAGACATTTGGGAGGGACTGGGCTGGCAGTCCTGGAGGCTGAGGTGCAGAGAGGAGGACCTGTGTAGATCTGAGCTCCCAGGGCACTGCCCTCCACTAGCTGATTAGCCGTTGACCAAGTCATTTCTCTAGCTTTTCTTCTGGGAGTGGGAGTGTATCCTATAACCTTGATTTTCTTATGTGGCCACTCGGTACTCCCAGGTTAGACATGGCATCACTGAATATCAGCCTGTCTGATCGCACGAGCAAACAATGCATCATGATTTTGAGGAAAGGATAAACAAACCAGGTGGTGTCTGGCCACCATGGGGGGTGCAGGCTAAGCCCCGTATCTCAGGAGTGATAGTACCATTGTGCTGATGCACAGCTTGATAGGACAAAGAGGTGGGGTAGGGTTGGCAAGGAATGGAAAGATTCTGGTTGGGATGGAAATATTACTGGAAAATTCCAGGCTGTCTAGATGGTGTCAAGGGGTATCGGAGGGATGCTGACATTTTGTGGGATTTTCTTATGCAAACTTACACTTAAAATTAATATCTTTCCTGTAACTAAACTTTTTGCAGCCTATGTTGAGGACTTGTCACGTGTATCAAGAACTAGATGGAGGTATAGATGGATATATAAAGACTCATCCATATCTGTATCATTCTCTTTGATTTAGTGATTCCTTTCAGGAAATGTGCTTTAGGAGAAAGCAGCATAAGTACAGAGGAAATAATCGAAGAAAAAGAAAGCAAGTCTTTCAACCAACCAGATATCAGGTCATATTAGAGTAAATTATGCATAGTAACTTGATGACATGTAACAAAGCCATTAAATTAGTTTACACCACAACTATATACTAAGCGCCTGTTATTGCCAAGCATGAAGTGTTTAAAATATTATAACATGAAAAATGCTTATGCCATAATATTATGCAAAAAATGAGACCAAATTATATGAAGTATGCTTATAGGCATGACCATGTGAAAAAATCCCCCTCCCTAAATTCATGTCTTGAATTGAGACTTGAAAGGAATACTTTAAGAGTATGTTTCAGTGGTAGGATTACATAGTTTTATTTGCTTCTCGGTAATTTTTATATTTTTCAAATTTCTTTAATGAAGAAAAAATGTTAAATTAAATGAGCTTCTGATCTAGAGACAGCGCTGCCAGTAATCAAGTGCAATTATCAGTTGTTGTAACTCAACTGACCAGTGGGTCCTGGGTCTTCCAGGCAAGGATGGAGTCAAGAAGAGGGTTTCAGTTCTATTTTCCATTTTTCTTCACTCTTGTTCCTAATGATGACGCCAAGGAGTGTGTGTGTGTGTGTGTGTGTGTGTGTGTGTGTGTTCAAGGTATTTGTCTCAAATAGAGTCTGACTTCAGCAGAACTTTGTCACTCCTCTCAGCACCTGGATTCACTGAGGCTGGTTGGGCTCCAGGGTTCTGTACTTGTCAACCCTCTTCAGGATTTGCTGTGAAATACAGCACGCAGGTGGTAAAATACAGCATGCCATCGTTTTAGAGGCTGAAATTGCTCTCTGTGAAAGGTCCAATTCTTACGGTAAGAAAGTTATAGGATTAAGACATGGGGCATTTTTCTACCGTGTATAACAACTTTTTGTTTAGCTTTAGTTTAAGCCTCTTTCTTCTTCCTAAAAACAATTACTACCCACAATCTATGTTCTGAGTCCTACCAAGGAAATACACAACCTCTTGAAAACTTCTGAGCAGGGCTGAGTTATGCAGGGTTAGAACTTGGATGTTTAGAGTAAACGTTTTGATGAGGCCTGAAGCAGAGCTGCAGGTGAGTGGCACCACGTCTACAAAATGAAGTGTCTGTCATCTGTGATGTGATAGTTCAGGATTTCTGAAGATTGAAGCTACATCAGAGCTGGTGTTCCTTGTGTTTTAATGACCTACAGTGTCAGGAAATAGAACAATAATGAAATTGCAGAAGTGTTTTCTGGAGATTGGAAGCAGGTGGCTGATACACATTTGTACATCTCATCTCACACAAGAGTGGTCTATGCCCTCAACGCACAAGCCTTGATTGAGGGTTTACTGTGCTCCCAGCATTATTCTGAGCCCGGTACAGTCAGTGGCCAACAAGTCAGCCTGAATCCTTACTCTTAACAAATTTAATTTTCAGTGATTAAATTTGTTAAAAGTAAGGAGACAGACGACACGTGATTGATTATACAAGTAAACAAACAATGGGACAAGAAAGGGACATTGAAGGGAGATTCAAATGACGAGTCAGTTATGCAGAGATTGGAGATTTCCAGCCAGATGGAGTCATCACTGAGCAAGCCACGGGGCGAGAGTAAACGTAAGGTGATTAAGAACTGTGGCTGGTGCGAAAAGGAGAATCACTGGCTGACGTTGGAAAGGTGGTATTCTGTGGACCAGGGTGAAGACTTGGGGTTTTACTCTGAGTGCAGTGGTGTGCCCCGTGGAGACCAAGCAGTGGGGCAGTGGGATAGAATTTTCATTTGAAATAGCATTTGCTTTCTCTCTGGAAAACGAACGGTAAGGAGGAAAAGAGTGGAGCAGGGCACCTAGCTGGGAAGCTTTGCAAAACGTGTGGTGAGATGTGGTCAGAAGCTGGATATGATGCATGTTCAGGCAGCGGCCACAGGACTCTGATAAAGGGGACAATTTGTGCGAAAGAAGAAAAGGAATCAGTGGTGACTCCAAGATTTGGGTCTGAGCATCTGGACAGATGGAGTTGCCATTTGTTGAGTCGATAAGAAAGTGGGAGGAGTCAGTTGGAGGTGAATCAGAAGAACATTTGATTGCGCAGTGCTTGGGGTCCCTAATCGTGTAGAAATGTCAAGTTGGCAGCTGCGTGTATGAATCTGAACTTTAGGGGAGTTCAGGGCTAGAGATACTAGTTTGCTAGTCCTTGGCTTCAAGGTGGTATCCAGGTGGGCTACGTAACTTCTGGGTGGAAGTGCAAAGTGAAAATGTGACTTCTTTTGTCACATTGTCATGTCAAAGAATTTCAATGGCTAAGTATTTCAGGGCCATTGGGAAAGTGTGGCTTGCGAAAGAGAATTAGCACCGAACACACGTATAAACTGACCTTTGGGAGCCCAACAGAGTGAGAAGAAAAGCCAGGGAAGATGTTGAACAAAATGACCCTTTTTGTAGGAAGAAAACCAGGAGAAGGTTGTCCACTGGAAGCTCAAAGAGGAATTTCAAGAAGGAAGGAGTGGCTGTTTGCTTAGTAGTGTTGAGAAGTAGGAAGAAGACAGAAGTCACCTCTGGATCAGGCAAAGTGAGACCATCAGATACCATGGCAAAAGCATTTTTAGAACCCGAGGAAGGTAAAGGCTTGACTGAGGTTATCTGAGGGGGAACGGAAGGTGAGGAAACAGACACAATGACCACGGGGAGCTCTTCATCAAGTGCGCTATTCACGGGATTCAAGGTACACGAGTTATGGGTGGGTAGCTGGAGAAAAAGGGACACCGTATAGACATTGAAAGCCTTTTTTTTTTTTTTTTTTTTAGAAGGAATCCTTTTTTTTTTTTTTTAAACCAGATTTTATATTTTATTCAAATCACATTTATTTTAAATTTATTTATTTATTTATTTATGGCTGTGTTGGGTCTTCGTTTCTGTGCGAGGGCTTTCTCCATTTGCGGCAAGCGGGGGCCACTCTTCATCGCGATGCGCGGGCCTCTCACTATCACGGCCTCTCTTGTTGTGGAGCACAGGCTCCAGACGCGCAGGCTCAGTAATTGTGGCTCACGGGCCCAGTTGCTCCGCGGCATGTGGGATCCTCCCAGACCAGGGCTCAAACCCGTGTCCCCTGCATTGGCAGGCAGATTCTCAACCACTGCGCCACCAGGGAAGCCCAAAAGCCTTTTTTTTAAAGAAGGAAAATACTGGTATATTGTTATATTGATGGGAACAATCCAAAACAGAGGGAAATGTTGATGATGCAGGCAACGGGGTGTGTGTCCCCGAGAAAGGGTACCATCCGGAGAACATTTGGAGGTGTAAGCTGGTGGCTAAAATATTTCATCCATTTGTTACAGGTCTTTTCCTGTGCTAATGTTAGTGATTAGGATCCAGAGGGGAAGGTCAAATATTAGACAAGGAGGAGCCATGTGCCGCCCCCCCGCCGCCCCCGCAGCTGCTGCCCTGGCCTGGCTCCCGCCGCCTCTGCTAAGAGACTCTCAGTGGTCTTTTCAGGGCAGCGTATGGATGGCAGATGCTGGTTCTTACTGAACCAGCCGAGGGTTTGTTTTCTGAAGGAGCCCTTTGTTCACATGCTGGAAGGGACTGACCGCTGAGGAAGGGTGCATCGGAAGACGCTCCAGAGCAGCTCACAGGCTGAGTCCCTATTTGGGTCATGCCTTTAACGGACTTTGCTTCCTCCAAGTTAAAAATAGTTATTCATCTGAACCACGTGAAGCTGCTGATATTCTGTTGTTGACAAAAATGGCAACTTACATAGTTCAACCTGATTCTCAGAGATTTTATCTCCAGGAGATAGAGACAGTAGAAACAATTGCCATCCCTTCAAGTTTTGTAGGAGTTCAGAATAGTTTAATGATTATATAATCTGAGAGAAATCTAAGAAGGAAAAGAAACGGATAAAACTCTAAACGCAAATGATGCAAAACGGATACTTTCTGACCAACAACTCTGCTGACTCCCTGCTATTGTTTCAGTCTCAGCGTTGGATGGAGGACTCACATATAGGCAGGTCCGTCCTCTCTCCAACATACAATGCTAATACGTCCTGGGAATCCTTACCTTGGAAACTGTATATTGGCCAACTAAATATTTAAAATGAAACTAAAAGGCATTTCTGGAAATCATTTTCTCCAGCAGAATAATACCTGGCATATTGACACGGAGCAGATCATTTGAACATCTTACCCCTGTAGGTGATACAATTATTTTCAATAATAATCATGGAATAAAATATCAAATACCAATAGTAATAACCAGCAGAAAAGATCAGAGAGTGAAGATTCTCCTTTATTGAGTTTTGTATAGATATAATCATGCTAATAAAAAATGAGGAAAGGAAAATAAATATTACAGCACAAATATTTTAAAAATAGCTTTTACAAGCTTGGGCTTTAATATTTTAATGACATTTTGCTATAATAATATTTTATGTAAGTAATTGTCCAGGAGCCAATGACGTATGTCTAATAAAACCAAAGCATTGGTAAAGGCAAAATTTAGGCAATGAAATCATACCGCTGATTTAAGATTTGATAGTTCTGATTTGTCTTTTAGCTCTAAAAGAAGTAATCAATAATTTTAAAAGGATTAATTTCAAATTTAAACATTTATTTCTTATTTAGCAAAATAGTCCATGTCTGAAATAAACTTTGCTAAACAAAAATAGTACCTCTTAAACTTTGCACTGTTTCACTATTTTCAATTTAAGACACAAATACTCCAATGATCTCATAGAATGACCGAAGTGAGTTCATTCACTTTTTCTTCCTCTTCCCAATCCTTGTGCCATCACCCTTCATTCCAAATCTATCCTTTAAATTCAGGACTATGCAGGACCCAGGGTTGGTGATGGGAACCGTCTCAGGGTTGGAGGTGGAACCATCAGAGCTGTTAGGAACTTACCCCTGAAGCCAGCATGTGTAGCTGGGTCCACGTGGGGCTGAATTAATTGCCACGAGGACTGCATTGTCCATCAGAGGATCAGTGATAAAAATATGCCAATTTGAAGCCAACGTAAATGTTATCCAGACTTGACAGCAAGCACAGTCATTGTGTAGAACCTAAGCCAACAAAATATTATTTTACCCCCCAAGGAGGAGTATTTAATTACTGATGTTGCTTGGTATTGTCAGGGTAGGGCCATAATATAAAACAGACCAGCTTGTGTTCGATTTTGTTCCTGACTTTGAAATCTCCACAGCTGATGCACCCAACTTTCTGCCCACTTTTGGTGGATGTTCCCACTGTCTGCCGTTGGGGAGTCACCTCAAGTCTTTCTGGAAAACCTTAAAGCCTCTGATCGTCATAGCTGTTTAGCAACAGTCCTGACATTTACCTGATCCTGCTCGTGGGGTTGGTCATGGGTGTACCCTCATACAGAAGTTGCAGAAAATGGTTTCTGAAGCATTTTAGAATTTTACACAATGCAACTCATCAGAATGAGCAGATTATAAAGGATGTCCTGTATTTGTACCTCATGGGGTAGCTTATTGATAATAGCAGAAGACAGCTGTCCAGCAAATGGATGAGGAAACAATAGCATAATTTGAAAGCAAATCACCCATTAACTATATTTCTCCCATAGGCTTCTCTGGAATATCAAATAGCAGGTGTAGCTATAAGAATATTAACTAAAACTGAGTCCAGGAAGCCCAGTTTTCAAGCCTCAGTTGTGTTTCTAAAGACATGATGAGTTCCAAAAAACCTTCAACCTGCCCCAGTCCCCTCCCTGAGGCCCCGTCTCCAAATACCATTATATTGGGGGACAGGATTTCAGCGTGTGAATTTGGGTGCATGATACCCACGTTCAGTCCATAGCATCCTCATTATTTGCAGATTCCACATTTGCAAGTTTGGCTACTTGCTAAAATGTATTTGTAACCCCAAAGTAATGCTTGCGGTGCTTTCACGGTTGAACATGCATAGAAGATCAAACCACTGGAGTCAAAAATGCGCACATCTCCCGCTGAGGTCAAAGGCAGTGCTCTGCCTTCTCGGTCCAGCTCTCGCCCTGCAAACAAGTGTCCTTTCCAGGGCCCATTCAGTGCTACGTTGTCCATGTTCTTGTCTTTTTGTTGGTGATCTGGCTGTTTAAAATGTCCCCAGGCTTGGTGACAATGCGCTGTCTTTTTGTTGGTGATCTGGCTGTTTAAAATGTCCCCAGGCTTGGTGACAATGCGCTGTCTAGCATCCCTAAGATGGAGAAGGCTGTGCGTGCCTCGTGGAGAAATCATGCGTGTTTGATGAGATTCGCTCAATCATGAATTACAGTGCTGTTCAGTGTTAATGACTCAACAATGTGTATTGAGCAAGGTATAAGGTATTCTTTTTTTTTTTTTGTCTATGACTTTAGCCATGCAGGATCTTAGTTCCCCTACGAGGAATCGAACCTGCGCCCCCCTCTTCCTCCGCAGTGGAAGCGCAGAGTCCCAACCACTGGACCGCCAGGGAAGTCCCTAAGTAAGGTGTTCTTAAACAGATAACAAGGTTAGGTACTGATTGATTAACAAAGATGTCGTGACCAGAGACTCAGTACGTGATATTTCAGAATTCACCGTGACTCTATAGGACATAACTACCAAAAATAACCAAAATCAGCTGTACCCTGAGGTTTGCACCAAGGAAAGTATGAATATTCACACAACTGGAGAGATAAAGACTTTAAATACCCTCATAGCAGGTCAGATTTTATCATTCATTTATTTCAGGTTAAGCCAGGTGCTGCCACCAAATGAGTTAAGAAAAAAAATGTTGGCTTTCAAACTCTGGATCTTGGAATTTCAAATAAGGGACTGAGGTACTTGGTGAGCTGGAGTAAGTTCATACATGCTTTACTTCATGAAGTCGTGTGGTTAATTAGCGTAGCAGATTGTGCGTATATCTATATACAAATGCTTCATTTCTTGAACTTTTTAATCCCTTACGTTAAAAAATTGTCTTACAATTGTTTAGAGTCTTCTTTTATTTAGCGAACTTCTTTTTTAATCACATGAAATCAGGTTTCAACTGGGCACTGTTGGCTTATCACAAATTCCAAAATAGTAAAGTATAAATTATAGAAGATTTATTCAAGGCAACTCTCATTACCCATGTTAATGGGGTTCAGGCAACAGATACTGTTCAAGTCTCACCTAAATTAATAGTTACGACCCCCCTTCCCATCAGATCTCTCATCAGAGCAACTAATGAGTTAGCAAATTGGTTGATTTGAGTTGCACCTCTGTCTCTCTCCTGGCCCTCCCTTGGGGACAGAGCTGATGAGAAGGGAAATGACCGAAGTCGGGCATCGGAATAGAAGACAGTCTGCCCCGCAGCAGTATCTGGGTAACTGGGCCCTGAAAGAGTAAGAGTTGTCTAAAAAATAGAAGACAAAACTGGGACATACATATAAAAAAGAAAGACAAAATTTTCTTTTCCTTTTAAGTATTAGGTTTATTTCACCAGTAAGTAAATATGTGAGTATTTTCAAATTAAAAAGAAAATTAAAAGGAATTTATGTAATAAATGTTTACTGGGAAATTAAGTTTGAACACTATAAATTTAAAAGGCATAAAATATGCTTTTTGCGTTTACTAGTTATTGTTTTAGGGCTGTGTTTCAGTGAAAATCTCTTCCTGAGCTATTTAGAAGCAACTTAAAAGCAATTTAGAAGTTCTTCCTGTCTCTTGCCTTTCAAATGAGATGGTGCTGATCTCAAATTTTGTCCATCTTTCATCCAGATGTTATCTAAGTATCTTGAGTTGTGTGTGTGTGTGTAACATTGTTATATATATTTTATATTAATTTAAGAAGTGGTAAACTCTTTAGCTACTTGAAATCACAAAAAAGTTTAGAGAGGGTTAAAAGTGATTTCATATTTTTTGATAGATTTTATTATTTCTAGCTGTAAATGCATAACTATTATGGCAATTATTAGAAAAATCATTATATATGAATTAAATTATTTGAATTTTTTTGGAGAATCTTAAATAAATATTGTTTTAGTATATCTCTGATTTCCTGATGGATCTTTAGTAATTCAATCATCAGTTAAGATTTAATCCTAAATCCATGAAGGAATTATAACTAGAATTTGATTGTTACATAAATACATAAATAAAGGAATTCTGATGTATGTTATATACATACTTTGTATTTTCTAAATAGGTACTTTTTGTCCTTTGAACTTGAGGAGGGTAGTATGGCTATTAATAACATACGAAGTGACTACTTTGATTTTGAACACAATTCAGTATTTTTTCCAACTTTGACAGATAAAAGCCAAATTGTCATAGACATTGTGATAAATAAGCTGAGAGGAATGGAAGAACATAAAGTTTGTGGTTAAGTGTCTAAAATCAGTCCCTGCTTCTCAAAATACAGAAAAAAATTCTAAATGTGAGTGGTCTTCTTGTAAACAAGCTCACTGTGAAAGTCTGGTTTCCCCACGACAACACTGGCAGTGATTCTGAGGTGCCTGCCCCCTCCCCACCATTAGGACAGGGTCTGCTCCCACCAGAAACAGAGGTGAGGAAGGGGGAGGCTGGCACTGCCCCGCACTGTGGGTTCTGTGCTTACACGGAAGCTCTTTTATAGTTTCCTTGACTCACAGGCAACGCAAGTTCTATTTCTGGGCTCTGGACAACAAAATGGCATTGACTAGCCAGTAGGCAACACCAGAGATGGATAGAGATGCTTGTTCCAAGATCTGGGCTGCCTGGGAGGTCTCTGTGAGTCCACAGCTGTGACTCCCACCAACACAAGGAAGCAAAGAATTCACAATAGCCATGGAGAACATCACATAATCGCCCAGCTATTTAGTGGGGAGCTGGAGAAGAAGGGTGTCTCCTGCATGGTGAGTGGAGGATGGGGCATGGAACTCCACTCGTAGGGGCACAGAGAAGCCTGGGGCACAGCGGCTGAGAGGAAAAGTCTGCAGCCCCCAGGCTTGGAGTCCATAGAGGACGTTCAATTCCACCTCACTTTTTTCTTTCTCATTTTTAAAAAAACAACCCCCTTCTATTAAAAAGAGTTCCTCTGCCTTCTTGAGTATACATTTCTAAGTCATGTTCCTTTTCCTAGAGGATTATTTGCCATGTAAACTCAGACACAGGAGAGTCATAGTGATTCCTGTCCTATGAAAAGCGAGTAAGATAAGGTGTGTATTAGGCACTGGTGCTACTAATCATAGCTCTGATAATTCCAGCATCCCTGGCATAACTGAATGTGGTTCTGATGCTCACTTGTGTGTTTTGTCTTTTAATTGTCTTGTGATTTTCTGTTGAAAGCTGGACATGATGTATTGGGTAAAAAGAATCAGGTACTTGTTCCTATGGAGGTTTAGGCTTGTGAATTTCTACTCTGGTGAGTTGTGATTCTCTGTGTCCACCTCTGTCTCTCCAATACTGAGGGCACTAGTTTTCCCTGTGACCTCAATTCTTTGCTGACTCTAAGAAGAGTTGTTGATTTTCAGTTTGTTCAGCTTTTTTTTTTTTCTCATTGTAAGGATGGAGTGATAATTTTCAAGCTCCTTACATGTTGGACCAGAAACTAGAAGTCAGTGAGGTCAATTTTATATGAAACAATTGTGGTCACTCCTTAAGCAGGGGTGTAAAAGGCCCTTGCCATAAAAACATAATAGCTGGTAAGGACACATTTTGGTAGACACATTAAACAGAGACTATACATATAGACACATGAACAGATTCATTTTATCTTTCTCTCCAGCACTGCTCCTAAAGACTTCCCAGATAAGTCTTCTATTGGTAATATGGAAGCTGGTTAACGTTAGAGAAAGAAAAATAGTAGGTGTTGATAGGTAAGCAGAAGTTTATTTTTGAACAATTCTGTGCTATTTTCTTTTTAGTTTGGCCCTGTAAATTTTGAGAGGAACATTGAAGAAAGAGGGATGAGCACCTGGGACACTTCAAAATTTGAAGACTACGATCTTGGAGACATCAGCAGAAATCTGGAGGTTGTTCCATCTGGGAGAGGTAAGTCTGGTTCTCCATTACGATGTTATCGAATTATGTGCTCCTCCAGAACAGAGTAAAATCTAATTGCAAATGTAGATCGTGTTGCCTGGTACATATTACCACCAATACACGTAAGTGTTGATGGTGAATATTTAGCCCTATTCTCATTGTCTAGCACAGTGCCTGGCACACACTTGCTAAAGGAAAAAAAAAAGACTATTATGTAAATCACACTGCCTGGGTGTTCTTTCTTTGCTCCAGAAAATAAAACTTGAGGACATGGTCTTACATCAGTACACTTAGTTGAAGTTAATTATGAGAAATAATCCTTCTGGTCTTTCTGAAAATGTTTGCTGGGAAAAGTCAAGCACTTTCTTTCCCGTCAAATATTTAAGATTGGAAAGACTTAATTTTAATCCTACTTGAGAGTGCTTGGGTCAACTATAAAATTATAATATTTAAAAATCACTTCAAAAGACTTTTCTCTTAGGAAGCTTATTCTGCTAGGCTTAAAAAAAGAAACATATCATTACTGGAAGGATCCTTCTATTGTTATACTCTCTCCATAGCTTTGCTAAAGACCATTCACCTTGTCCCAGAGATAATCCACTTGTAACGTTCACTGTTTCCCTAGCTCTTACAGTAAAAGATGAGCACATTTATCCTTAGTTTTTTTTTCTAATGGTTTCTTTTTAAAAAGAAAATTCATCTTTAGAGGTGGAAATATCTTTTCCTTTAAATTAAAAAAAAAAAAAAAAGAGAGAGAGCAGGCCAATAATGAGACCTGAATGCAAAAGTCAGGTGTCAGAATGCATGCTGAGCGTCTGATAAAGGTGCCTCCGCAGGGGCTAAGTAACACAGCTCTCATAATTAACCAATAGATTTCCAGGGCCAGCTCTGACCCAAGTTCAAAGCCAAGACAAGTTAAAGTTAGTCAAGTGCAAAAAGGCTTCAATTAGTCCATTGAAAACCGAGTGACAGACCAAGTAGAAGAATCTAGCTGACACCAGTCCCCTCCCTCCACACCTCCCTCCCTCCCCCTCTCCCTCTGAGCTTTGGTGGGAGCTGCTTGGAAGAGAATTGCCATCAAGTCCTCACTCTGGAGGGACTTCAAGCTCCGGTGCCCCACCCCACATGCACGTGGAGCTGCTAATGAGAGAGGCCAGCCGTCAGGGAATGCAATTCCACGTAGACATTTCCACCAAAATGGATTATTTCAGCCTCGTTGGTCACAGATTCTGTAGTTTTCCAGTGATTCATCTTACTATTAATAATGTCAGAGGATTTTAGGCCCTTGAATTAAATAATGACAAATAGGAGGCAGGGCTGTGTATTTCAGCGTGCAGCACTGTCAAGCCTGATAAATCGGATCCCTGAAATAGTTTGTAAAGTCCTGAATTGATGTGGCCATCGGTGAGGGAGAGAATTAATGTTACGAAATAGGCCTGCAACCTAGATCGGATGAAAGCTGAGGAAAGCCTTTTATATAAATGCTGTGCCCGTGTAGGAAACGGTGGCAATGGGAAGTGAGTCACACAGGAAAATAATGTGGTTCTGTGATCTTGGGGAGGGTGGTCAGCAGGGGCAGGGGCTAGGGGACCCAGAGCTCTTGGGAAAGGGGTCACGGGCTGCTCAATTATAATCTGGAGAATGAGGATCCCTGCTGCGGACAGGTTGAGGCCTTTGCAAAGAGGAGGGATGCCTTCAGCTCGGCAAGGCTGTGTTGACAAGTTTCTTGTTGAAAAGAGGCTTTATGAGGCTCTTTCTCATCCCCCTTCCCAGGTTAGGCTCCATCCACACAGCCGCCCAGAAAATCCTCCTTGTCCTCTGATCCATGCTATGTGTAATAATCATCTCATTCGGTCTTTACAAAGAAAAAAAATGCTCATTTCCCTTTTTCTAAACATTTCTGTAACCAATGACATTTTTGGAAATGCTCAGATCACAGGAGGAACAGAGAGCTTTGGGAATGTGCTAATTCATATATACTATTAAGATATTATTTCAATTATCAGTGATACTTCCCTACACTTTAAGGTTGGATTCCAATTTGCTTGATGTTGGAAAAGGTCAGTCTTTCAATGTTTCCTTAATGAGGTCATCATGGACTTGATTAACCAAGTAGATCTTTGAGCATCTTCGGGACGTGGCAATACTGAGCTTGCTATGATTTATCCTCTTCGTTCTTATCCATTTAAGAGATTTTTATCCATGTTTCATCTTGAAAAGATTAAAGCAGACAAACAGACAAACTAAACCCCTCACCTTCTGGTCACTTCTCACATCTCTATGATATTTTTAAAAAGTAAAATGTGTTACATTTTTGTTAAAGTGGGTTGATCTAGCTTGTCTTTTACCAAGTTTTTATGTATACCTTATTTGACAACATGACAGGGCTTTAGGGTTTCATGAAAGATTTGCTCTTTTTGGTGGGACCATTGGGGGATTTTTAAGAAAGAAAGGATCAGATATGATTATAGCTAGGTGCTTCATTTCTCTTAAGATCTTAGCAGAATACTTACGGAGACCAGAAGTAGAACCACCGTGAGAGACGGTCTCCATTAAGTCTTGTCTTAATTAGAGAGCTGTGATTATACTTCTTCTCAGTGCAAAGAACCCGGAAAATCAGAGCATCGTTAGGCGGAGAATTCCTGATGGGAGGGTTGACCCACAGGAGGCTGGATCAGATTCTTCATTTATGTGCTTTTCCATATATCTGATAAAGGATTCCCATAAAGCCCACCATGATTTATCTGTGATTAAAACAGGAGGATGAGCAGGGATTTTAACACATTCTTGGGAAGAAAGCAAGGGTAATGATACCAGGAATTTGGCTTTGTCCTGGGGAGATAGGGTTCCCACCGTCTTGGTTCCCCAGCTTGAAGATGGCCAACCATGGTCAACCACAGTCTCTTCCCTCCCCTCCCCTCCCCCGCCAGCCTTCAGCCCCGAGGAGGAGTCTGTGGGGACAAAGACTTGTTCCTTCTTGGTTCCTTTTTATTTGCATCATCTCCTCATGCTTCAGTTTCACTTTTTAAAAACTAAAAGACGTTTTCCCTCATGGACCACGTTCAGGTACTTGGATTAGAGATGAAATCAGAGCTCTAATTCTCAACAGATAGTACTCTTCCAGTTGTAGGGAAGCATCCCACACCTTGTTTTGTCACGACCAGCAGGGTGATCCACTCGCCCCGGTTTGCCTTAACCTATCCTGGGTTTAAAACCGAAAGCCCATGCTCCTGCCCACCTGGGTTGGTCACCCCAAAGTGTAAACGTTTCCCTTATTTGCGACTTGTGAATTGCTTTGAATTTGGAGGACCACCGGCTTAGCTTTGTGTTATTTTGGCCAGCCTTTATATGTGTTGGGTAGAGTTGACCTTTTAAAATCATACTGTGACATGTAAAGGTGCAAACGGCTTACTTCTTGTAATGACAGAGTTCAATGTGATTTAGCTTCTCCATGATCAGAGAGGGTTGTCACAAACAACACACATGACTGCACAAGGTTAACGTGAAGTCTTGCTCTGGTGTGTACAGTTCTCCAAGACCCATCCCAAGGGTCAGCCGTTCACTCCTCTTTTTACCGTCAACAGCCTCAGTTGCTAATTTTCTGTCGTATTCAGTGGGGGATGCTAACTGAACAGGGCTCAGGTAGGCAGACCAGTTCTTCTCTGCAGGAAAAGTGTTCAGTTTTTTGTGGCAGATCTTTCATCCTTAGAGAAGCTGTTCATTTGCTTCCTAGCTGGTGGATAAGTTCGAGATGATTGGAGCTGCTAGGAGTCTGATTTCCAAATCAGCTTAATAATCCTCAACTATGATTTACTTAAGGTGAAGATAATCACGATGATCTGGGATTTAAAATCTTAGAAAGATACAGGGTTTGGGCAATTTTTCTCTATCTGAGTTAATTTGGTTCAGCTTCTACTTTGGTAGAAGTCACTATCCAGTAAGCTTTTCTTCGTTAAAGTAGTTGTCTCCTCAGATGTTTGTGAGCTATGCGATAAGCTGGAGAAAAAAATCCTAAAGAAAAGGCGATGCAATCAAATATATAATTTTCTTACCTAGATATGCTATTTGTGATGGAAAAGCAAGGGGATGTCTACTCTCTGCTTGTCAATGATGTAGATTTCCCTGATCTCTGAGGGCAGGGCTGATTACAAGTGCCATCGTGGGGTGAAGATGGAGCAGTCTGGATTGAACACCGTCTGCGCTGATTGCCCTAACTGGGCTGCTGACCCCGAGTGATGTTTTACATATTCAATTTGAAGCATGTGGTTAGGTTAACAGGAAGGGCTCGTTCTAATGCTTCAGAAGCAAAGCTCCCGATCTTTCTTGACTCCTTTTCCCCTGACTGTGGCAGAGTTCTCTAAATTGGGAGTAATCTTGCATAGCCCGTGGGCTCCCTCCATGTGGTCCAACCAGGTGCGGTAAGGATGAAATGTGGCTGTGAGGACGGGGCTGTTAACTGTAATGGACGTGCCGTGTCAAGAGCAATAAAGCTGCGGGGGACGCACAGATTTTGAGGGCTGCTTTTACGAACACACCTAGAGCCTCAGCAGATAGCACTTGTGGGAGTGGGACACAGTAACACAGGGGAGGAGGAACAGCAGCCGAGAGGCTTTCTCAGGAGGGAGCAGACATCTGCTCGTTCCCTCCAATTAATTAAAGACCAGATATGCTCCCAGCAGCGTGGGATGGACATCAAAGAAGTTTCAGCCCCTTGTTTGGGAGGGGTTGTTTAATAATTTAGAAGGGAGTTAAGATTTATACATATTTATATAAAATAACCACAAAGCTAGAAAAAGACAACATATGAAGTGGGTAGGATTTGTCACACAAGGGAGTAAAGAAGCTCAAGGAAAGTGGCCCCCAAATACGTCCTCCATGCTCAATATGAATAAACTCCAAACAGCATCTCGTAGCCCAAAGGCCCCTGTGGTGTAGCCATTGACTGCATCTCTGATTAATCTCACCGCCCTGTCCCTCCCACACATCACGCTGCAGCCACATCAGTCTGCTCTCTTTTGCTCACATGTGCAAAGATTCTCCTGCCTCAGGACCTTTGCACATGATTTCCTCCATGTGCTTTCAGCACTCCTTCAAGGGCTCACTTCTTCTCATCTTGAAAATACATCTCAAGTTTATACCCAGGGGAGGTGTTCTCTGCCCCTCATTATACTCACACAGTTCAGAGAACATAGCAGTCTGTAGTTATTTTATTCCCTTTACATGCTTTGTGTTTTAACTACTATGTGAAATATATGAGGAAACATCTATTTTTTGTGGGGCTTTTCATTTTGTAAAACTAAACTGAGCACAGTGCCTGGGACATAGTAGCTACTCAGTAAATATCTGTTCTTGTGTGATATTATACCATCTAGAGATTCATTTGGCTGAAGAAACATGATTTAAAAAGGCAAATATCATGAGGAGGGTGCATACCTTTACTGGACTTTATTGTGGACTTAATCAGATCTGTTTTCTTCCAGCAACTGAGATTGCTTTCATTAACACCATGAGTAGGTATAACTATGCATTCTTAACATTGTTCCCTCTTTCCATCTTCCTTAAAAAGTTTTTGGAACATAGATAATATATATATATATATTCTTTTTCTATTGTTTAACATTAAAATAAATAAATATGGTCTTACTATAAAAATGCAAGTTATAAATAATAGGGTATAAATTGTATCAAAGTACACAGATATAACATAAAATAAAAAGTCTCCTTTTTATATCTCACCTCCAAACTCTGACCCCAATTTCACTCGTTCCTCTAAAAAGTGGCAGTTGCTGTTATCAGTTTGGCATATATACTTGCAAACAATTTTCAACCCATTTATAAGCTTCCTATTGAATCCCTGTATTACTATCTATTTTGTTGATTTCTGCCCTTTTCTTTATATTTCCTATTCTCTATTTTCTTTAGGTTTCTCCTGTTCTTTGGGTGTATTCTGAAGTTAAATGCTTCACTCATCAATTTCCTGCCTTTCTTATCTTCTGTGTGAGCACTGAAGACTAAATTTCCCCTGAGTAGTGCTTCAGTAGAGTACCACAATTTTTTATTTTTTCAATCTTAGTCCAGTCTTAAGTACTTCTCAATGATATTATGACTTCCTCTTTGAGTAGTGAAATACTTATAAATGTGTTGTAAAACTTCTAAATATTTTGATTTATTTTTAGCTATTTTGTGATTCATTCCTAAATTAATTGCGCTGTAGTCAGAGAATGCTATTTGTATTCTTTGGTGTCTATTGACAGTTGCTGTGTGTCAATTTTCACATGTGCCAAAATGACCTTATGTTTGCTAGTTTTCCACTGGATAGAGATTTTTTTTTTTTTTTTTTTTTTGGATAGAGATATTTAGTTGCATTTTTCACATCTTCTCTATCTTTATGGATTTTCCTTGATCTGTTAATTACTGAGGGAGGGCTATTATAAAAGCTTCCACCAGGAAGGTGCAGTTTCAACTTCTCTTTGTAGTTGTATCAGGTTTTGTTTTGTATATTCTGATGTTTCTGGTTATATACAAGTTAGAATTGTCACTTCTCAGTGGATTTAACCGTTCTCAGTTGTTTATGGAGAAGGAGGGGGAAGTGGCAGCTCAGACCATGGGCTCCAGTGACCCATGGGCTCTTAGTGACCTGGAGTCCAGTGCCAGCTACGCCAGGCAATCACCTTGCAAGCCTGGACAAGCTCGCTATCCTCCCAGCATCTCAATTCCTTCCTTTATAAAATAAAGAAAATACTAGTTCCAACCTTCATGCTGTCCTTGTGAAAGTTAAATGAGTCACCATACGTACATCACTTAGCAAGGCCTGGCTAAGGCAGGCACCCTAAGGATGCTAATTACTACTGTGACTATTACTAGTATCACTACTAATTATTACTATTACTGCTGTTGCTACTACTATTACTACTACTCCGTCTGCTGCCGTTGCTCTGTCCCGACTCTTTTTTAACTTTCAATGTTGACTTTTGCATTTATATCTATGTCTGATGGAGCTGGATTTACTAGCAGGCTCACTTTGATTAGAATTTACCTGGTACGTATTTTTCAGTCATTAATATTCAATCTCTAAAGTTGTTTTTTCTCTTTACTTTCAACCCAGTAACTTTGTCTTTTGTAAGTGGAAATCAGTAAGATTTATGAAACTGAGCAAATCCAACAACCCCTGTTTTCTATCTATTTACGTTTAATCTATTAAGGTTCACTGTGTTTGGGCGACAATATTAGTTTTACCAGTATCGGGGGTCTCTCCCAGTGGGAGACTGATGACGCCTCCCTGCTTGTTGAATTTGGGGGTGGCCTTGAACTCACCTGAACCAAGGAACATGGATGGGACAGAAGAGTATTTGTGCTGAATTGAGGGGATGTGGTTGGACATTTCAGCTAGAATACGGGGCGCTGGAAAGGTGGGTGGTTCTTCAGCTTCTGCCGGAAGGGGTAGGAGAGGCCCAGAGGTAGGACCAAACAGGAGGAGACAGCCTTGTCTCACACTGGGTTCAAGTGGGATGGACAGAGGCAAAATAAGTCCCAAATCTTCACAGGTGAGAATAAGACTTAATAACGTGGGACCACTAACTGAAGACATCTTTGGTTATGTCCATTTTTTCTATTATCCATTTGGAGTTTATTTTCATGTATGGTGTAAAGTAGGGATCCAAATTCATTATCTTGTGTGTGGATGTCCAGTTGTTCCAGCACCACTTAGTGAAAAGACTATGCTCTTCTCAGTGAATGATCTGAGCACCTTTCTGAAAATCAATTCACCACAGATACAAGGATTTATTTCTGGACTCTTGTCTTCCATCAGTCTTTGTGTCTATCTTATACCAGCATCACACTGTCTTGATCACTGTAGCTTTGTAGTTTTGTATTGGGAATTATGAGTCCTCCATCTTTGCTCAGTGTTTTCTAGATTGTTTTTGGCTATTCCATGTTTCTTGCATTATCATGATAATTTTAGGATCAGTTTGTCAATTTCTGTAAAAACAAGCAGTTGGAATTTTGGTAAGTATTGCATTGAGTCTGTAGATCAATTTAGGATGTATCTTCATCTTAATATTGTTTTCCAATCAATCCATGAACATAGGATGTTTTTCTTTTTGTGTCTTCTTTAATTTCCTTCAACAACACTTTGTGGTTTCCAGTGTGTGAGTCTTGTGCTTCTTTGGTTAAATTTATTCTTAAGTATTTTATTTTTTTGACGCTATTGTAAATAAAATTGTTTTCCTAATTTCAATTTCATATTGTTCATTGCTAGTGTATATAAATGCCACTGATTTTTAATGTCAAACTTGAGTCCTGCAACCTTCCTAAACTCACTTATTAGCTTTAATAGTTTTTTTGTGTGTGGATTCCATAGGATTCTGTATAGAATATCATGTCATCTGCAAATAGAGATGATTTTATTCTTTCCCAATCTTGACGACTATTATTTCTTTTTTACCCTGCCTAAAACCCCTAGTACCATGTTGAATAGAAGTGATGACAACGGACATTCTAGTCTTGTTCCTTAAGGGGAAAACATTCAATCGTTCATTATTATGTGTGATGTTGGCTGTGGGTTTTTGTAGGTACTTTACGTCAGATTGAGGAAATTTCCTTGTATTCCTAGTTTGTTGTATAGTTTCACTATGAAAGAGTAGTGGGTTTTGTTAAATGCTTTTTCTGTGTCTACTGCAATAATCTTTCTCTTTTTTTTTTACATTATTTTATTAATATAGAATAGTCCCTAGCTCACGGTCCTCCTTTTCCTCCAAAATTCTACTTCTCTGTCCAATCTGGAAATGTTGACGATCGCCAGGGCTCATGTATAAGCTCTTTCCCATTTCACTTTTACACATTTACCTTCAGTAATTTAATAAATTCCCACAGCATTAAAAATATCTACTCACCAGCTCTTCCAAACTAACTTACATTTCAGCCCAAATGCTTCCTCTGGTCCAAACCCATGTACCTGGTTCCTGCTTGGGCTGGGCTGTGGGCAAATTAAAATTAACAGTTCGAAACCACACCGTGGATCTTTCATCATCTCTATCTGTTCTTCCAATCGTCTTCTTCTCAGTAATGGTTTCTTCATCCACCCGGTCTCTCATGACACAAATCTGGGTGTCTTTTTTGAAATATCTGTGTTCCTTACCGTGCTCGTTAAAACAAAAACAAAAAAAAGCTATGTTTCTACCTTCAGAATATTTCTTGAATTCACTGCTTTGCCACCATCACCTCTTTGTGCTATAGCTCCACACGGACCTTCTTTCCGTTCTTGGTCCATGACAACCTCTCTCCCCACTTCAGGACATTTGGACTTGCTACTTCCTCTTTCTGAGATACTCTTATGCTTCCTCCATCTTTTCTTTAAAAAAAATGTGTTTAATATATTATACCTACTGAAGAAGGTATGAAAGAATGTTATCAAGTAGGCACTCATAGTATCATTCATCAGTTTAAGAGCTGACACACTGACAGTTTCTGGAAGATCCTGCTGTGCTGGCATGATGCACCCCCTCTCTGCCCTGTAGGTGACAACTGTCCTGACATTAGTATCATTCATTCCCTTGACTGCTTCTTATTCTCAACACACACACATCCCTAAGCCATATGTATAGATTGCCTGGTTTTGGACTTTATGGAAATAGAATATACTGTATATATTCTTCTGCGACTTGTCTCTTTGATGCAATGTTTTGTTTTTGAGAGGCATCCATATTCACTTGCGTAGCTGTAGTTCATTTATTTTCATTACTGCATTCTATTCTATTGCATAGTTATACTAAAATGGATTTGCTCATTCTGCTCTTAATGGATATTTATTGTTTCTTCCAGCTTTTTGTCTATTTTGTCTCCTAGTGTGTACACCCTGAAATGAAACACGAGATAATGCTCATTAAGGGCACTGAAAGTAGATTAGTGCTACTGGAGAATTCAGGGTGTGTGTGTGATGACAGGGAAGACAAATGCAGTCACCAGATCGCAGAAGGTCTTGTAGGCCATTGGATTTTTAGCGTGAAGTAGCTCTAGGTTAGAGGACTAGATCAACGAGTCTTGCATTTACACACAGAAATAACTTCATGGCTATAGCGGATCTCCTTGGGTTAGTCTATACAGAGAAGGAAGCTGACCAGGAAAACAAACCTGGAACTTTGCACCCCGGGCAGCAGACAAGAACCAAAGGCATTTCTTCTGCTTTTCCCTTTCCCATCTCTTCACGGGTAGGAAAACTGAGCAAAAGTCATAAACACTCAGGTCCAGCACACGTCCTGAGGGCCCTGCCCCAGAGAATGGAAGAGTTATTTTATACTTGCAAACAGTTCTTCTTATCATAATACAATTATAAACAGAATAATATTAATTCCTACCTACACCCTCCAGAGATAAAGTAGGAACCAACATACATCTTTGAAATGTACAAATATACCTGGAGAAGAATCCAAGGGAAACTTTAACAATTATTACCTCTGGTGGGTAAACTGCTATTTTGATGTAAGATATTTAATGAGAATTTCTCACATCATTAATTAAGATCATGAAATTTCCTTTTGAAAGGCTACATATATTTTGGTGCATGGATGGACTCTCATTCACGGAACCAATTTTCTTATTGTTAGACAATTTTTATAAGTAATTTAATAAGGTTGTTTTCAACTTTTATAAGAAAAATCTCATAATTATTTTTTTTCATAGATCTCTTTCTTCTTCTCCAAGCACCATTTCTAGAAGTGGAATTTCTAGCCCATAGCATATAAACAACAGACATTTTTTTCTCATGGTTCTGGAGGCTGGAAGTCCAAGTTCAAGATCAAGGTGCTGGCAGATTCTGTGTCTGGTGAGGACCCTCTTCCTGGTTCACAGATGGGGTTTTCTCGCTGTGTCCTCACCTGGAGGAAGGGGCGAGGGAGCTCTCTGGGGTCTCTTTGTAAGGACACTGATCCCATCATGGGGGCTCCACCCTCATGACCTCATCACCTCCCAAAGGCCCCACCTCCTGACACTATCACATTGGGGATTAGGTTTCAACTGTTGAATTGGGGGTGGGTTACAAACATTCAGTCTGTAGCATCCTTCTTTCAGCAAATCTTTACCACCTTCTCACTTTGGGTCAGTCACTGCAGTAGGTAACAGGGAGACAACAGTGCAACACGCAGACATGTGGTAGGGGATACGAATATTTGAGCAAATGCTTTGTGAGTAAGTGTGTAATTGCTGTTTGGTGAGACGGGTCATGAGGAGCGTACAGGTAGATATCAACCTTGGTGAGGAGGTCGACCTCTGCTCCTGGTCTGTGGGCAGCTGGAAGCCAGTGTGGCTTACTCATCCTTCCCCTAGATGTAGTGTCAGAGGGACACAGTGAGTGCTTAACCAACGTGCTTGAATCAAGGTCCCAGAGGCTCAGAGAAGGAAGGTGAGGGGTGGGAGGGCTCAGACTGCATGGGGGAAGGGGTAAGAAGAGTTGCCAGAGAACATCCCCTGAGAAAATCTCTACTGTCCTTTTTGGTATTCTGTGGTATTTCTTCTACTACTTATACACATTACACATTTAAAATAAAAATTGTGGAGCAAGTTTTTCTAAGAAAGTATGTCACCTTAGAAAATCCTTGGGTACAGTGGACATTGGAAAGAATAAAATATGCTTTGAGAAATCTGTGTAATGGAAGGAATCTGGATCACACATACACTGAAAATGATTTACAAGTGTGTTGGTCTTTTTGAAATTTTCATGGCTGCTTAGATATTTTAAAAATAATTTAAAACATACCACTATGCTTTTCTTTCACCAGAGATAACATTTCATAGAGATATTTTAGAATCATTTTTCCAGGAATAACTGGTATAAGTGGCTCTCCAAATATCTTGTTCAACTGTGTTTTGAACTCCAATATAATTGTTACAAGGATACTTATAAGTTCAGACAATTTGTCCTAAATCCTTCTTGGAATGAAAAGTTTAATCATTGTGTTGCTTGAATTTGCTGTCCTGTCTATCACATCAATCTGAGAGGCAAAGTTGAAAAGAAACACGTAAAATCTTCTAGAAAAGGCTATTTTTTAGTGCTAGAGAATAAAAAAAGGAAATAGGAATGACTGTCTGCCTAAACTTGGCAATAAAGTTTATCAGCAAGCAATGCTCAACAGAGAGCTTTCATAAGGAATCAATAAACCTGGCAGTGTGTGATTTGCAAACCACTGTCTGTTTAACCTTAAGAGCTATCACTCACCCTCTTCATTAGAATAGTAAATTAAAAGGTTCACAGGAACGGCTCAGTTTGGCTTAATTTAAGTCCCTTCGCAGAAAATGTGAAGATTACTATGATATAGAAATCAATATTTTTCAGCTACAGAGACTAGAAGCCTTGGCATATTTCCTCCCACCCTCCTTTTCCCTGTGGCTGTCCAGATTCTATTCCTATAATCCTTAAATCCCCAGCTTATTCCCATCACCATAGAAACAGCTGCTGTGTGATCAGTTTTGATCAGTTGCAGGCTAACCCTCTGTGGCTTCTGCCAACCAAGCTCTACTGGCTTCAGCCCCTGCTCTGCAGGGCAAAGGGCTGAGGCGGGAGCCTCTCCAGGTCCGTTATCTGACTCCCTCCTTGGGGAGATGTTTTCTTCCTGCTTGTATTAGCAAGGGCTTGAATGCCAAGGGCCATAATCATTTTTGAAATACCTTCCATAAATTTGGACAGATCTAAATCCTCTCTTCCCTCCCTCCTTTCCTCCCTCCCTCCCTCCCTCCCTTCCTTCCTTCCTTCCTTCCTCCCTTCCTTCCTTCCTCTCTCTTGTCCTCTCTTTCTTAGTGTTCTCTTTAATTTCCTTCTATCTTCTCTCATTTTAAAGTAGTCATTGGCCTCAGCCTAACACCCAGATGTTGAGAAAATAGTAAACATTCTGAAAGACATTTTTTTTTCTGAGTGTTTTAACCTTAAACCAAGACCTTCATAATTGCAAACATCAGTGTTTGTCAGGGTGAAGGCTGCTCACAGTGGGTGGAGCTGGTGGGTGTGTTCTTTAAACTCCGCTCTGGTTTCTGGGATGACACAGAGCAATGTGTTTCTCTAAATTCTGGAATATACACAACCTGAAGTTGTGTCTGAAATCTACAAATACAAAGAGAAGGAAGGCTACATGGAGGCAAGGGCTACGCTGAGACGTTAAATTGATGTGGTCATTTCAGCCCCCTTCACGATTGATGAGCATTGTGTCAAGATTGATTCGGCTGTAGCAAATAGTATTGATCATTAAAATAGCAAAAGAGATTAGATCCCCGTGTCACTGTACAAAATGAAGCGGAGATTTGTCAAATATCCCACGAATTTGATCCATGCACTGTTGTCATTGTTTCTTTTTACTTCAGCACACTCAATTCTCTTTTGGGAATGAAGTCTTTTCAGCGTTTGTCCTAAAATGCTTATAAATTCAGTCTGATCTCTCTTTTTTTTTTTTTTTTTTTTTTTTTCACCTTTTTTTTTTTTTTTTTTAAACATCTTTATTGAAGTATAATTGCCTTACAACAGTGTGTTAGCTTCTGCTTTATAACAAAGTGAATCAGTTATACATATACAATATGTTCCCATTTCTCTTCCCTCTTGCATCTCCCTCCCTCCCACCCTCCCCATCCCACCCCTCTAGGTGGTCACAAAGCACCGAGCTGATCTCCCTGTGCTATGCGGCTGCTTCCCACTAGCTATCTATTTTACATTTGGTAGTGTATATATGTCCATGACACTCTCTCACCCTGTCACATCTCACCCCACCCCCTCCCCATATCCTCAAGTCCATTCTCTAGTAGGTCTGTGTCTTTATTCCCGTCTTGCCACTAGGTTCTTCATGGCCTTTTTTTTTTTTTTTTTTTTTCCTTAGATTCCGTATATATGTGTTAGCATACTGTATTTGTTTTTCTCTTTCTGACTTACTTCACTCTGTATGACAGACTCTAACTCCATCCACCTCATTACAAATACCTCCATTTCATTTCTTTTTACGGCTGAGTAATATTCCATTGTATATATGTGCCACATCTTCTTTATCCATTCGTCTGTCGATGGACATTTAGGTTGCTTCCATGTCCTGGCTATTGTAAATAGAGCTGCAATGAACATTGTGGTACATGACACTTTTTGACCTATGGTTTTCTCAGGGTATATGCCCAGTAGTGGGATTGCTGGGTCGTATGGTAGTTCTATTTGTAGTTTTTTAAGGAACCTCCATACTGTTCTCCATAGTGGCTGTATCAATTTACATTCCCACCAACAGTGCAAGAGTGTTCCCTTTCCTCCACACCCTCTCCAGCATTTATTGTTTCTAGATTTTTTGATGATGGCCATTCTGACCGGTGTGAGATGATATCTCATTGTAGTTTTGATTTGCATTTCTCTAATGATTAATGATGTTGAGCATTCTTTCATGTGTCTGTAGGCCATCTGTATATCTTCTTTGGAGAAATGTCTATTTAGGTCTTCTGCCCATTTTTGGATTGGGTTGTTCGTTTTTTTGTTATTGAGCTGCATGAGCTGCTTGTAAATCTTGGAGATTAATCCTTTGTCAGTTGCTTCATTTGCAAATATTTTCTCCCATTCTAAGGGTTGTCTTTTGGTCTTGTTTATGGTTTCCTTTGCTGTGCAAAAGCTTTTAAGTTTCATTAGGTCCCATTTGTTTATTTGTGTTCTTATTTCCATTTCTCTGGGAGCTGGGTCAAAAAGAATCTTGCTGTGATGTATGTCATAGAGTGTTCTGCCTATGTTTTCCTCTAAGAGTTTGATAGTGTCTGGCCTTACACTTAGGTCTTTAATCCATTTTGAGTTTATTTTTGTGCATGGTGTCAGGGAGTGTTCTAATTTCATACTTTTACATGTACCTGTCCAATTTTCCCAGCACCACTTATTGAAGAGGCTGTCTTTTCTCCACTGTATATGCTTGCCTCCTTTATCAAAGATAAGGTGACCATATGTGTGTGGGTTTATCTCTGGGCTTTCTATCCTGTTCCATTGATCTATATTTCTGTTTTTGTGCCAGTACCAAACTGTCTTGATTACTGT
Organism: Balaenoptera ricei; assembly: GCF_028023285.1. Lineage (NCBI taxonomy): Eukaryota > Metazoa > Chordata > Mammalia > Artiodactyla > Balaenopteridae > Balaenoptera > Balaenoptera ricei. Next base: position 28,077,346 of record NC_082640.1, read on the forward strand.
AGCTTTGTAATATAGTCTGAAGTCAGGGAGCCTGATTCCCCCAGCTCCATTTTTCGTTCTCAAGATTGCTTTGGCTATTCGGGGTCTTTTGTGTTTCCATACAAATTGTGAAATTTTTTGTTCTAGTTCTGTGAAAAATGCCAGTGGTAGTTTGATAGGGATTGCATTGAATCTGTAGATTGCTTTGGGTAGTAGAGTCATTTTCACAATGTTGATTCTTCCAATCCAGGAACATGGTATATCTCTCCATCTATTTGTATCATCTTTAATTTCTTTCATCAGTGTCTTATAATTTTCTGCATACAGGTCTTTTGTCTCCTTAGGTAGGTTTATTCCTAGATATCTTATTCTTTTTGTTGCAATGGTAAACGGGAGTGTTTTCTTAATTTCACTTTCAGATTTTTCGTCATTAGTGTATAGAAATGCAAGCGATTTCTGTGCATTAATTTTGTATCCTGCTACTTTACCAAATTCATTGATTAGCTCTAGGAGTTTTCTGGTAGCCTCTTTAGGATTCTCTATGTATAGTATCATGTCATCTGCAAATAGTGACAGCTTTACTTCTTCTTTTCCGATTTGGATTCCTTTTATTTCTTTGTCTTCTCTGATTGCTGTGGCTAACACTTCCAAAACTATGTTGAATAATAGTGGTGAGAGTGGGCAACCTTGTCTTGTTCCTGATCTTAGTGGAAATGGTTTCAGTTTTTCACCATTGAGGACAATGTTGGCTGTGGGTTTGTCATATATGGCCTTTATTATGTTGAGGAAAGTTCCCTCTATGCCTACTTTCTGCAGGGCTTTTATCATAAATGGGTGTTGAATTTTGTCAAAAGCTTTCTCTGCATCTATTGAGATGATCATATGGTTTTTCTCCTTCAATTTGTTAATATGGTGTATCACATTGATTGATTTGCGTATATTGAAGAATCCTTGCATTCCTGGGATAAACCCCACTTGATCATGGTGTATGATCCTTTTAATGTGCTGTTGGATTCTGTTTGCGAGTATTTTGTTGAGGATTTTTGCATCTATGTTCATCAGTGATATTGGCCTGTAGTTTTCTTTCTTTGTGACATCTTTGTCTGGTTTTGGTATCAGGGTGATGGTGGCCTCGTAGAATGAGTTTGGGAGTGTTCCTCCCTCTGCAATATTTTGGAAGAGTTTGAGAAGGATAGGTGTTAGCTCTTCTCTAAATGTTTGATAGAATTCACCTGTGAAGCCATCTGGTCCTGGGCTTTTGTTTGTTGGAAGGTTTTTAATCACAGTTTCAATTTCAGTGCTTGTGATTGGTCTGTTCATATTTTCTATTTCTTCCTGGTTCAGTCTCGGCAGTTTGTGCATTTCTAAGAATCTGTCCATTTCTTCCAGGTTGTCCATTTTATTGGCATAGAGTTGCTTGTAGTAATCTCTCATGATCTTTTGTATTTCTGCAGTGTCAGTGGTTATTTCTCCTTTTTCATTTCTAATTCTATTGATCTGAGTCTTCTCCCTTTTTCTCTTGATGAGTCTGGCTAATGGTTTATCAATTTTGTTTATCTTCTCAAAGAACCAGCTTTTAGTTTCATTGATTTTTGCTATTGTTTCCTTCATTTCTTTTTCATTTATTTCTGACCTGATCTTTATAATTTCTTTCCTTCTGCTGGCTTTGGGGTTTTTTTGTTCTTCTTTCTCTAATTGCTTTAGGTGCAAGGTTAGGTTGTTTATTCGAGATGTTTCCTGTTTCTTGAGGTAGGCTTGTATTGCTATAAACTTCCCTCTTAGCACTGCTTTTGCTGCGTCCCATAGGTTTTGGGTCGTCGTATCTCCATTGTCATTTATTTCTAGGTATTTTTTGACTTCCCCTTTGATTTCTTCAGTAATCACTTCATTATTAAGTAATGTATTGTGTAGCCTCCATGTGTCTGTATTTTTTACAGATCTTTTCCTGTAATTGATATCTAGTCTCATAGCGTTGTGGTCGGAAAAGATACTTGATACGATTTCAATTTTCTTAAATTTACCAAGGTTTGATTTGTGACCCAAGATATGATCTATCCTGGAGAATGTTCCATGAGCACTTGAGAAAAATGTGTATTCTGTTGTTTTGGGGTGGAATGTCCTATAAATATCAATTAAGTCCATCTTGTTTAATGTATCATTTAAAGCTTGTGTTTCCTTATTTATTTTCATTTTGGATGATCTGTCCATTGGTGAAAGTGGGGTGTTAAAGTCCCCTACTATGATTGTGTTGCTGTCGATTTCCCCTTTTATGGCTGTTAGTACTTGCCTTATGTATTGAGGTGCTCCTATGTTGGGTGCATAAATATTTACAATTGTTATACCTTCCTCTTGGATCGATCCCTTGATCATTATATAGTGTCCTTCTTTGTCTCTTGTGATAGTCTTTATTTTAAAGTCTATTTTGTCTGATATGAGAATTGCTACTCCAGCTTTCTTTTGATTTCCATTTGCATGGAATATCTTTTTCCATCCCCTCACTTTCAGTCTGTATGTGTCTCTAGGTCTGAAGTGGGTCTCTTGTAGACAGCATATATATGGGTCTTGTTTTTGTATCCATTCAGCCAGCCTGTGTCTTTTGGTGGGAGCATTTAATCCATTTACATTCAAGGTAATTATCGATATGTATGTTCCTATTCCCATTTTCTTAAATGTTTTGGGTTTGTTATTGTAGGTGTTTTCCTTCTCTTGTGTTTCTTGCCTAGAGAAGTTCCTTTAGCATTTGTTGTAAAGCTGGTTTGGTAGTGCTGAACTCTCTCAGCTTTTGCTTGTCTGTAAAGGTTTTAATTTCTCCATCACATTTGAATGAGATCCTTGCTGGGTAGAGTAATCTTGGTTGTAGGTTCTTCTCCTTCATCACTTTAAGTATATCCTGCCACTCCCTTCTGGCTTGCAGAGTTTCTGCTGAAAGATCAGATGTTAACCTTATGGGGATTCCCTTGTGTGTTATTTGTTTTTTTTCCCTTGCTGCCTTTAATATGTTTTCCTTATATTTAATTTTTGACAGTTTGATTAATATGTGTCTTGGCGTGTTTCTCCTTGGGTTTATCCTGTATGGGACTCTCTGTGCTTCCTGGACTTGATTAACTATTTCCTTTCCCATATTAGGGAAGTTTTCAACTATAATCTCTTCAAATATTTTCTCAGTCCCTTTCTTTTTCTCTTCTTCTTCTGGGACCCCTATAATTCGAATGTTGGTGCGTTTAATGCTGTCCCAGAGGTCTCTGAGACTGTCCTCGGTTCTTTTCATTCTTTTTTCTTTATCCTGCTCTGCAGTAGTTATTTCCACCATTTTATCTTCCAGGTCACTTATCCTTTCTTCTGCCTCAGTTATTCTGCTATTGATCCCATCTAGAGTATTTTTAATTTCATTTATTGTGTTTTTCATCATTGCTTGATTCCTCTTTAGTTCTTCTACGTCCTTGTTAAATGCTTCTTGCATTTTGTCTATTCTATTTCCAAGATTTTGGATCATCCTTACTATCATTATTCTGAATTCTTTTTCAGGTAGACTACCTATTTCCTCTTCATTTGTTAAGTCTAGTGTGTTTTGACCCTGCTCCTTCATCTGCTGTGTGTTTTTCTGTCGTCTCATTTTGCTTATCTTACTGTGTTTGGGGTCTCCTTATCACAGGTTGCAGGTTTGTAGTTCCCGTTGTTTTTGGTATCTGTCCCCAGTGGCTAAGGTTGGTTCAGTGGGTTGTGTAGGCTTCCTGGTGGAGGGAACTAGTGCCTGAGCTCTGGTGGATGAGGCTGGATCTTGTCTTTCTGGTGGGCACGTCCACGTCTGGTGGTGTATTTTGGGGTGTCTGTGGCCTTATTATGATTTTAGGCAGCCTCTCTGCTAATGGATGAGGCTGTGTTCCTGTCTTGCTAGTTGTTTGGCATAGGGTGTTCAGCACTGTAGCTTGCTGGTCATTGAGTGATGCTGGGTCTTGATGTTGAGATGGAGATCTCTGAGAGATTTTTGCTGTTTGGTATTACGTGGAGCTGGGAGGTCTCTTGTGGACCAGTGTCCTGAAGTTGGCTCTCCCACCTCCGAGGTACGGCCCTGATGCCTGGCTGAAGCACCAAGAGCCTTTCGTCCACACGGCTCAGAGTAAAAGGGAGAAAAAATAGAAAGAAAGAAAGAAAGGAAGGAAGGAAGGAAGGAAGGAAGGAGGAAGGAAGGAAGGAAGGAAGGAAAGAAAGAAAGAAAGAAAGAAAGAAAAGAAAGAAAGAAGCTGTAATATAGTGAAGTAAAATAAAGCTATTGTAAAGCAAAGCTATACAGACAAAATCTCCCCCAGAAGCATATACATATACACTCACAAAAAAAAAAAAAAGGAAAAGGGGAAAAATTAATATATCCTGCTCCCAAAGTCCACCTCCTGAATTTGGGATGATTCGTTGTCTATTCAGGTATTCAACAGATGCAGGCACATCAAGTTGTTTGTGGAGTTTTAATCCGCTTCTTCTGAGGCTGCTGGGACAGATTTCCCCTCCTCTTCTCTGTTCGCACAGCTCCTGGGGATCAGCTTTGGATTTGGACCCGCCTCTGCGTGTAGGTCGCCTGAGGGCGTCTGTTCCCCGCCCAGACAGGACGGGGTTAAAGGAGCAGCTGCTTCGGGGGCTCTGGCTCACCCAGGCCGCGGGGAGGGAGGGGTACGGAGGAGGCGGGGCGAGCCTGCGGCGTCAGAGGCTGGCGTGACTTTGCAGCAGCCTGAGGCGCACAGTGCGTTCTCCCGGGGGATGTTGTCCCTGGATCACGGGACCCTGGCAGTGGCGGGCTGCACGGGCTCCCGGGAGGGGCGGTGTGGAGAGTGACCTGTGCTCGCACACAGGCTTCTTGGAGGCGGCAGCAGCAGCCCCAGCGTCTCACGCCCGTCTCTGGGGTCCGCGCTGATAGCCGCGGCTCGTGCCAGTCTCTGGAGCTCGTTTAGGCGGCGCTCTGAATCCCCTCTCCTTGCGCGCCGCGAAACAAAGAGGCAAGAAAAAGTCTCTTGCCTCTTCGGCAGCTGCAGACTTTTTCCCGGTCTCCCTCCCAGCCAGCTGTGGTGCGCTAACCCCTTCAGGCTGTTTTCACGCCGCCAACCCCAGTCCTCTCCCTGCGATCCGACCGAAGCCCGAGCCTCCGCTCCCAGCCCCGCCCGCCCCGGCGGGGGAGCAGACAAGCCTCTCGGGCTGGTGAGCGCTGCTCGGCGCCGAGCCTCTGTGCGGGAGTCTCTCCGTTTTTTCCTCTGCGCCCCTGTTGCTATGGGATCCGCGCTGTTAGCTGCGGCTCGCGCCCGTCTCTTAAGTTCGTTTAGGCGGCGCTCTGAATCCCCTCTCCTCGCGCACCAGGAAACAGGGAAGAAAAAGTCTCTTGCCTCTTCGGCAGCTGCAGACTTTTTCCCGGACTCCCTCCCGGCTAGCTGTGGTGCACTAACCCCTTCAGGCTGTGTTCACGCCGCTAACCCCAGTCCTCTCCCTGCGATCCGACCGAAGCCCGAGCCTCAGCTCCCAGCCCCGCCCGCCCCGGCGGCTGAGCAGACAAGCCTCTCGGGCTGGTGAGTGCTGCTCGGCGCCGAGCCTCCGTGCGGGAAGTGCGGGAATCTCTCCGCTTTGCCCTCCGCACCCCTGTGGCTGCCCTCTCCTCCGTGGCTCCGAAGCTTCCCCCCTCTGCCACCCGCAGTCTCTGCCCGCGAAGGGGCTCCTAGTGCGTGGAAATCTTTCCTCCTTCACAGCTCCCTCCCACTGGTGCAGGTGCCGTCCCTATTCTTTTGTCTCTGTTATTTCTTTTTTCTTTTGCCCTACCCAAGTACGGGGGGAGTTTCTTGCCTTTTGGGAGGTCTGACGTTTTCTGCCAGCGTTCAGTGGGTGTTCTGTAGGAGCAGTTCCACGTGTAGATGTATTTCTACTGTATCTGTGGGAAGGAAGGTGATCTCCGCGTCTTACTCTTCCGCCATCTTCTCTCCTCCCCCCAGTCTGATCTCTCTTGCCAAATATGTCTCAAAATTTTAGACCACTTTCAGCCAATTTGAGTTAGACAAAGTGGTGAGGAGATAAAGACAAACATGTAATTACAATGAAGCTTAACAATTATGCCCAGGGAGGGAATAAAATACAGACTACAACATACAAACACAGAATACAAATACAGAAAACAAAAGGGGATAGAATAAAAATTCTTTTGTTAGGGAGCACATTCTTTTAGACAAAATATCTCATCTTCTGAAAAAATTTGTTCTTCCATTAAAAGGAAAAAATAGAATTTATTTGTATCAAGTAGCTTTATCTGATTACTTCTAACCATGCAATGTAAATATATGAATTTGTCATATTCATTGAGGAGGAAGGGAGAATTATGATTATTTCAAGTCCTGTTTTGGGTTCAATTCTGCTTAGCTATTTGGGTGGGTCACGCATTTGCCCACACTGGCGGTTCACGTGGCTAAATCACCAATTCGACCATGAACTCTGCCTCGTGTGTTCTTCTCTTGACTATATATACCTTCACTGGATCAGAATTTCCAAGGAGTAAGTGATATTAAAGATGATCTATTGCTTCTTTTCCTCTGTGTAATTGAAGATCACAGCTCAACCTACTTCAGGGTACAGGTGCCTCAGTGCAATATTATGTCTTACTGTTGTTCTATCACTTGCAAACCCACACTCCCCCACAAAAAAATCCACAGATTTTTAATATTTTATATTTGTTCTTAATATTTACAGCTCTTAATTTTTAGACTGGGAGAGATAGTGCTAAGAATTTACAATGAAAGTTCTTTGGTTACATTAGAACATAAATACCAATTCCTATACGTAAACACTGTTCAAGATGGGTTTAGATTCTGTTCCAATTTGCACCTATTTGTGAGACTTGACAAGCAAGACTCCTATATTTCCATTTACCCCCAAATGCCTTTCCAGCCAGACCGCCTACAACTTCTATCATCAGCATCAGTACTGTGGGTCTCAATAATTTACATAATCGATAGAGATTAAAATGCGAATATTATTCAAGAGGAAAGAATCCATTTGTTAGTAATGTGGGACTTGATTTATCAGATTAGATATTAGTGAACAGATTAGATATTAGTGAGCAGGTTAGATATTAGTGAGCAGAACCCACAGAAATGGAAAAAACTTTTCTTTGCTCATCCCTGGAGGAGCCAAGAGCAGAAGACCCAGTCGAGGCCAAGGGCAAATGAAGGCATCGGAGAGCCTGCAGTGGATGAGAATGACCAGATGGGGTGTGTGTGTGTGTGTGTGTGTGTGTGTGTGTGTGTAACACAAGGGCAGTGGTACAAGATGCAGATTCCATAGGTGTTTGTTTTTCTTAAGAACCAGCCTTACCTGTTTCTTCCACTCCCCAGGTGTTTGTGGAACAAAATAAGGATGGTTTCCAGTTTTACTAGCCTGTTGTATATTGTAACTCTTATCCCTTCGTTTGAGGTGTGCTTGGAGCAGGCAAATTTTTCCAATGGTCCTAATGGTTTTCTTTCTTTCCAGAGACATGAATTTAACCTGATTTCTTCTGGATCCCAAAGGGAAATGAGTACCTCTGGAAAACCCTATCGCCACCTCTGGGGGAAGCACATACCCTGGTTAAGTGTTCCACAACCCAAATGGTGCAGCTGAACAATGCTCTTGTGAAGGGGGTCCCAACATTTTCACTCCCGGGAGGGATCGGTCTCAAAACCAATCAAGAGGTTACAAGACAAATCTGTTTAGGGGCTCCCTGTCAGTGACTATGGAGATGATACAAGGTACTGACCACATAGGATTATTTGTCTGTTGCTCTTTTAATGGAAATGGATGGATACTTATTCTTGTGACTTCCTGGCGATTGTGTTGCTTCTCAAGCCCATTTGGCTAAATCGGTGCTAAATGAAAAGGCTGATGTTGGAAGCAAATGCTACAAACTGAATTTCAAACACCTAAAGATATTGAAAATTACCTCAAGTTTTCAAATGTCACATCCTGTAAAAATACTAGTGAGGCTACACATTGCAGCCCAGCCATAATTAACGCTATACTCTGTTCAAATAGTCAAGTTCCCCTCCACGGAGTCTATTGGAGGAGATTATTATGAGCGATCGTTCACTAATCATTGTGTGACAACTATTCCTGTGGCATTGATCTACTCTGTCTTGTCTGTTTCGTCGGCACCACTCACATCTTCTAAAAAGGTGATGCTTTCCCCACACAGAGATGGCTCTTCCAAGAGCTCCAACTGATGCCAACCTTTGCTCATAACTATCATCTGCACACAGCCAGCCTTCACTTTAAATCAGAGCAGCAGGGAACAATAAAATTGGATGGCTTTCAGTTCCAATCACGTCTTGTTTTACTTCACTCCAGCCGATACGTTATCAGGAAATAATGGATTTTTATCTGTGAAAGTGAAAAGAGCAGGTTTAAGAATTTCAAATTTAAAAATGTTCTCCTTCTGCATTTTAGGTGGTAAATGGAAGGCTCTCCTGATGGAAAGAGGAACGTTTCATTTTATTCTAATGTAAAAGAGTTCTTCCAAGGTAGAAAATCCTATTCGTTTTTATCCCAAGAAAATACAGCACTTGGTCTGCGTGGACGCTTCGTAGGGAAAGTTAGGATATGCTCCTAAGGTGTAGAGGGATGGAGCCCACGGCTGCTTCTTTCTTACACAGAGGAGTCAGGGGTACTTGCACGACCCTCCCCAGAACTTGCCATATCAGACACCAAGCCTTGCACTTAGTGGGGGTGTGGTTCCCCTGAGCTCAGCCACGTGCCTGCTGGCAGCCCTGAAACTGCCCTCAGTCCATCTGAGAACATGATGCTTGTCAGCTCTCCCCGGGGCAGATGTGGTGTGAACACAAACTTTTTTAAGACTATTTTTTCAGAGTCTTTTTAGGTTCACAGCAAAATTGTGGGGAAGGTACAGAGATTTCCCATATACCCCGTGTCCCCACTCATGCACAGCCTCCCCCATTGTCAACATCCCCCATCAGGGGGTACAGTTGTTACAACTGATGAACCTACTTTGATGCATCTTTATCACCCAGAGTCCAAAGTTCACATTAGGGTTCACTCTTGTTGTTGTACATTGTATGGGTTTGGACAAATGTATAATGACATGTGTCCACCACTACAGTGTCATACAGAGTATTTTCACTGCCCTTAAAAATCCTCTGCACTCCACCTGTTCATCACTCTCCTTCCCTAAGCCCTGGCAACCACTGATTTTTTTTTACTGTCTCCATAGTTTTACCTTTTACAGAATGTCACAGACTTAGAGTCATACAGTACGTAGCCTTTTCAGATTGGCTTCCTTCAGTTAGTGATATGCATTTAAGTTTCCTCCATGTCTTTTCATGGATTGATAGCTCATTTCTTTTTAGCTCAGAATAATATTCCATTGTATGGGTGCACCACAGTTTATTTATCCATCACCTACTGAAGGACAACTTGGTTGCTTCCAAGTTTTGGCAATTATGAATAAAGCTGCTATAAACATCTGTGTGCAGGTTTTTGTGTGGATATACATTTTCAGTTCCTTTGAGTAAATATAAAGGAATGTGATTGCTGGGTTGTATGGTAAGAGTATGTTTAGATTTTGTAAGAAACCACCTAACTGTCTTCGAAAGTGGCTGCACCATGTTGCATTCCCGCCAGCAGTGAATGAGAGTTCCTGTTGCTCCGCATCTTCACGAGCATTCGATATTGTCCCAAATTTTGGGTGAATGGGTGATTGCAAGTCTGAGACAAGATGAGTTCAGGGCATTTTGTCATGCTTAAAAGCAAGAGTTTATAGGGAAAGACAAATACTGTATGATCTCACTTGTATGTGGAATCTAAAAAAAAACAAACAAGTTCATAGTTACAGAGAACAGACCTGCAACACCCCATCCCCCAACAGGGCTCTTGACTGTCGTGGAAGATAGTGTTCAGGGACTGACATTCAGGCCCCAAAGGGCTATGGCTGCAGCGTGTTACTCAGATTTGTCAGAGCAAGAAAAGCATACTCTTTGAAAAGATAAAATAAGTCATGAGCTCATAGAGACAGAGCCGATCAAACAAAGATGAGAAGGTTTTTACCTAACTTAATTGACTTCTTATTGTAACTTTTTTCTCTTTGCATGAAAATCTTTCTTTCCAATGGCACGAACATAATTACTCATTTGTTTATAGTTTCCAAATAGCATTCAAAATAATCCCAGAATAACACTATTATTGGTATTACTAACCAGGGTGCCGAGTGCACTTTATGATTTCTTTGTGGTTCTTTTCATGCTTTTCTCATACTAAGGATGTGCAATTAAAATACTGCATTTTTTAAAGTCACTGGAAGCTACTCTTCCTTTTGTGGTTAAGCCCCCAGCTTGCAGTACATCGGTTAACAGGTTTCAATTTGTGTTCGACTTTTTATGATATAGCTTGGGTGGATTTTTCCCTTATTTGATTTATATTGTTTTAAAAAAATTAAGTGGTGTTTTTTTATTTCCATACTTAAAATTATAAAACGAGATACACATAGACAAATCTACTTTCCCCTCCCATTCCTGCCTCTTTCCTCCCTGCAGGCAACACTTCTAAGTTAATGTTCAGTGGTCTCATTAGCTCTTTTGTGACGAAGTTTAAAAATATTGTGGCAGGGGCTTCCCTGGTGGCGCAGTGGTTGAGAATCTGCCTGCCAATGCAGGGGACACGGGTTCGAGCCCTGGTCTGGGAAGATCCCACATGCCGCGGAGCAACTGGGCCCGTGAGCCACAATTACTGAGCCTGCGCGTCTGGAGCCTGTGCTCCGCAACAATAGAGGCCGCGATAGTGAGAGGCCCGCGCACCGCGATGAAGAGTGGCCCCCGCTTGCCACAGCTAGAGAAAGCCCTCGCACAGAAACGAAGACCCAACACAGCCAAAAATAAATAAATAAATAAATTAAATTAAATATGTATGTTATCTCTAAAAAATAAACAAATAAATAAATGGATAGCAACATTAAATGTTTAAAAAAAAATATTGTGGCAAATAGCAAGAGCTCAGGTTATTATCACTCTCTTTACTTGCTACTCAGATGAATCAGCAGAGCCTCCCCCCCACCCTCCCACCCCGAGGTGAGGGATTTGAGGGGGCTGTGGTGGGCTGGCGGCAGATGGAGTCTGGCTTCTTGATGCTGTACCAGGCCTTTCAAATGACTCAGACTCTCTTGTAACGAAGGTAGAGGGTCTGGGGCATGGTGGACACGTCTCCTTCTGTACCTTTTCTTATCACCGTAATCCAGTATTTCCTCTTTCACTACAAATGCAAACCTACAGGATTTCCATGACAGGTAATGAGAGGGTGAACATTTCCTGTAATGTCCTCTTTCATATATATTTGATGTGTAGAAATAAAGAGTGAAAATCGCTCTGAACTAAGTTCAAGCCTGAAAATTGGTCATTTTTGACAGTGAGTTAACTTCAGCTCAGCACTTGGGCTAATAAATCCTCTTCAACTCTTGACAGACAGGTGAAGGTGACCGTTGTACCGCGTAACAACCTCTGGTAATTGGGTTTTCCTGCCTGCGGTGAGTCTGTTCTCCCTGGGACTTGAAGAAAAGATAATGTGTGATATGGCCTGTCCCTCTGTCCATGGGGCAAGGTGACCTTCCTTTGTGACATGATCTCCAAATTAATTTCGTAGTCAGATGACAAAGGCACAGAGCTTCTTCTATCTCTCCCTTTGGTTTTTCATTTTTATCCTCTTTTCTCTTTCAAAAAGTTAAGACCATACCCAGAAGTGTATGTATGTAATTAAGACACAGTATTTTTCTGCAAAACATTCAAACCCTCCCATTTTATGGCTGAGGAAACTTGGTTCCAGATTCTTCCTCTGCATTTTAACCCATTTGGATTTTTAAAAGTGGATCAAGATACAAGCGTTTCTGGGAGTATGACTTACTCCTCAGTGGTGACTGAAGCCCATCCAAACTTCCAGATTCTTCCATCATCCTGTCTCCTAACCATCATGGAACATTACCGCGCCTGCCCTCTGATTGTTTCTCACCATCACCAGGGTGCAAAGTTTACTCTTGGTTCCATATTTACGGTGATTATCCACTTACTGTTACTTCTTTTTTAGCCCCTTGTATGATTATGCTCCCCTCACCCCCAAGATTCTAACTTCTCTCTAATTTATTTGACGGTGTGGACTTGCATTTATTTTGGTTGCTTTTTGTTTGTTTTTCCTTGGGAACTCATTTGCTTGTTATTTTCTCATTCTCCATGTTACTTATTTTAGCTTATTTTCCATAGTATCTATACATAGATCCATGGTGGTCCCTCTCTGGTTATAGACGGGATGGCCGTGTTGGCTCAGTTCTTGGTTTATGCACTGGTATGGGGGACTCCAGGGGTTGCCCAGGGATTTCACTGGGATGTCATCGTTCTGACTGGGTGTTTTGACTCAGAACATTATGCTCATCGGTCTTCTGTTCTTCCTCCTGCCAATTCCAAGTCTGAAAGGCCCATCTCTCCTGTCCGGTCACCTCCTTCCATCCACACCGGGGCTACCCTGATCCTGCAGGTTTCCCTGGTTACTGCCGCAGCCTCCATCCTTCCTTTTTCCACCACGTTTGTCACTTCAGTCAATCTGATTCTGCTCAGTGTAAGTCTGGATGTCCTGCCCTCCAATTCAAAACACTTGAAGGGCTTCTACTGCCCCAAGGATCTAGTCCAAACTCTTCAACATGGACCAGGAGCTCTTTTCAGTTCTTCCACTACTAACGTCTCTGAACCCAGGCATCATCCTCTCTGCTGTCTCGAGGCAAACACACTCTGTGCCTCTGTCTAATGAGGTTCTTCCAGGTCATGCTTCCTCAGGCATCCAGGCCTTTGCACACCCCATTCTTAAGTACAGAACTATTTTCACCACATAAACTTCCCTCTGGCTCATTTTTCTGAGACGGCTGTCACTTCTCTACGACGACTTATCTGACCCAAATCTATGTCTCTCCCGTCTTCCCTACTATTGAATTTAGCAGGTTCTATTGTAACAACTTCCTGGATTTTTGTGTTTTATGTTAGCTAAGCTGGGTGAAGGGTGAGTCTGTATCTGCTTTTTTCTCAATATCTCACACTAAATTTTAATAAATATAGGTTGAATAAGTAATAAATAGCTATGTAAAGTAGCAAGAAGTGAACCTGAGTAGCTGATCAGACACCAGATCACAAAGGCCTTGTGTATATCATGCCATAGGTGTTTGGATTTCTTTTTTTCTGTATGGGATGCCACTGAGAGATTTTAAGCAAGAGTATCACATGAGTAGGTTTTCACTCTATAAATATCCTCCCAGTATCCTTGTGAAGACATTTATTAGCACAAAACTGTAGGCCTGGGGATAATGGCTAACAGACTATTGAAAAATGTCTGTAAGAAGGTGAGGTTCTGACCCATGACAGTGGAAACTGAGGGGATAGATTTGAAAGATATTTATGAAGCAGAACTCGAGGGCTTGATAGTCAGTAGGATGTAGGGGCAGAGACACAGGGAGAAATGCACAGTGACTCTCTGCCTTCTGCCCAGGATGATGGCGTGGGTGAGGTGCTCCTGAGACAAGGATCACAGGAGGAGAGAGCAGTTCTGGCAAATTCAGGCTGTGATCCGAAGACCCAGGTGTGATATAAAGGAAGCATTCTGAGCAGAAAGGAAATGCACAAAGGTGTTGTTAAGCAAGTGGACAGGGAGGCAGGTAGATACCAGGTGGGTTTGGTTTTGGCTCTACCTCTTGCTGGCTGTGTGACCTTTGCAAGTTAATCACTATAAGCCTCAGTTTCTTCTTCTCCATAATGGGCACAATAATAGTACTTCATCCACAGGAAAATCTACACATTCAAAGAGGGGGTGTATACAAAGTGTTTAGCATAACGTCTGACAGTAAAATGCTAATTACTGCTGACCCTGAAGATATATTTGGTGTTGTTGTCAGTTTGTGGGTGGGTAGTTGTAACAATGGGGGCAAATGAGAAAACTCAGGTCAAGTGTAAAAAATAAGAGGGTTGATGATGGAATTCTGTGGGGTCAACAACATTTAAAGGGGGCTGACGAAGAGAAGCCTGCAGAGGAGATAGACTTCAGTTTGGGCACAGACAGACCAGATGGGGGTTCGGGGAATCTCAAGGACCCGGGTCCCTGATGCACCCTGGCGTCACTGCACTGCGTTGGCAAGGCCCTACCAGCCGTCCACAGACGCACTTTTGGATTTATTTTCACATCTTTACATAGTAATCAACCTTCCATCTTGAAACAGCTCCCTTGAAGTCGGTAATAGCATCACAAACGAATCTGACCATTTTCCTGCTATTTGTATTGTGAAAATGGACTTTCTCCTTATGTCTCAGTATTTTTTCTCCACTGTGCACTGATGCTATCTGAATAGCTGGTTAGGAGGAAAAAAACCCACAAATAGAAGATGCTTGCCATGAAGGTCTATTAGTGGTCATCGGGGAATTCTTTAAAAAGCCAAAATCAATGTTTAATAACCAACTTAATAAGAGCTATATGGAGACTTTACGTGCTTTCTCTCATAGTTATACTTTGCCAGACTTTACAGGAGTTAATATGTTTTATTTAACCAATAACCTTACTTTGAAATACAGGTCTTTCAGATAAAATAAATAGGTTGGACCAAGTCTCATGATCACTATTGCTATCTTTTGAAAACTGAAAAAATATCTCCTTTATTCTAATCATTGCCACTTGGGAAAAGGCTTAGATTTTGTTTTAAAAAAATGATGTCTTGGAAAAAATATGATTGAAGCTTACAATAAGTAAAGATGTAAGGGATGGCACCCTGGATTATCCAGCAAAAGAGTGATATAATCAAGTCTGGAGTCTGCCAATAAACAGCTGTTTGATTAAAGTTGGCATTTAAATTCTCTAAATCCCCTTTCTTCTCTTATGAAATAAACAGGTTAAATTGGATGGTATTTAAGACCCTGTCTAGTTTCTTGTTATATTTCTAGGACAATAAACAACGTGGTCTGAATTTATAAGACTCGCTCACTAAGTCTGCTGTTGCTAACCTTAGACTCACCTTATTAAGCGTGAAAGAAGTGGATTTAAAGCCAAAAAAACCTCTACCCCAATGATAGTGCCATTTTACAAAGTGAGTAACGACATTTGGAGCTCATTATTTCCACACAGCATCAGATTTTCTTCCTCTTCCTGGGATACCCACTGAAGTAATAGTAAAGAATAAGAAAAGCTCAGATGCTCAAGGATGAACAGAAGGCAAGCAGGGCGGTTGGTATAAGAGAGGTCAGCTGAGCCGATGGAGGGGAGGTGTCTGTGTTCACAAAGGGAAGGAAGGAATTCCATAGCTCCTGCAGGCTGGAGTGTTGAGGATAACAGAGGCACCGCACCAGCAGATCTCCCCAAACCCCCCCGCCCCCTGCCCCCCCGCCGTGGTCCAGGAGCTGGAGAGATGCTCTGCTGAGTCACCAGGAAGCGTGGGGTGAGGAAGGGGCTGATGAACGTGTGTTGAATGGGTGGTAGGACCTGCAGCTCCCTCCCTCCCTCCCCTAATTCCTGAATCCTAGCAGCTGAGGAGGAGATTGCAGAGATTCCTCTCTGGACTAAAGTCTAGAGAAACTGGATAGTGCCAGGCAGAACTCCAAGTGCTGTCTTTTGAGGTTCCCCCAAACCTGCTCACACTCATCATCCTAACTGTGAAATCCAGATATTGAAAAGTGGTGCCCACATACACACAACTTCCAATCAACGTCTAGGATTTCACCCTTAATAGCAGATAACCAAGGATAACCAGACGTGAAAAGAGAGTTTCCAAACATGAAAGAGAAAGACCAAATTAAACAGAGGATGAAATCCATAGGAAACAGCCATAATCAAGGGAGAAGAGAACCCTATAATTTTTATGCTTAGGGAAATGAGGTGAGCAAGATGCTGTAAAATAAAAGAACAATCAGACCATAAAGAATGGCCCTTGGAAATTTAAAATGTGATAGACACAATAAAAGGAAATCAATTAAAAAGTTGGGAAATAAAGACTAGGATATCTCTCACATACCATATAAAAGAGATAAAAAGAAAATTTATAAAAATTAGAGGGGCTATGCAGAGATCCAAGATCTAACTAATAGCAATTCCAGAAAAAGTGACTAGAAAAGGGACAGAAAGGAAATTATTAAACTTTAATATAAGGTTGAGTATCAAGAATCTGAATTTTCAATCTGAAAAGGCTCATTAGGTACTTAGCATATTGAAAGAAAAAGAAACCCAATGAGGGCATGTAATTATAAAATTTTAGAACTTGAAAGATGAGTCGAATGTCCTCAGAGCTTCTGGGGAAATTGTAGTATTGGAGGACAGGTGACACACAGAAATAGAAATCAGCATGGACTTGGATAGCTCAAAATTAGTTCTGGACAGCATCAACGAATGACTTGTAACTAAGAATTCTATACCCACATAACTATCATATGAGCATGAGAAATAGATAAAGCCATCTTAATGTTGCAAAGAAGAATCCATTTTCTCTCCATTCACTTTTTTCTTGGGAAGCTACTGCAGAATTTGTCTCAGAAATAATAGTTATTAATCCAAAAAAGCCTGGGAAACAGTGGCTCTCACTCAGGAGAGCAGCATGAGCCGTTCCCAGGGTGAGAGCAGAGCAGCAGGACTGGAGAGGGCACCTTCCAGTTAGAGAGGAGGAAGGCTCTCAAAGGACTAGACTGAATATCTACTGATATACCTGAGTATTGATATACCCGAGTATTGGAAAATACTGATCAGCATGGACTGATCTGAAGGAAAAAATAAAGAGTACATATATAGAAGACTAAGCAAGTGAAAACTAGGAGGTAATCACTAACTTCAGGAAAGACAAATGCTATAAAAATACAATTATAATCCTAGACCACTACTTGTGCTGCAATGGTCAACATTTATACAATTAAGATAATGTAAATACTGATTTAAGGAAAAGTTGTCATATAACACTGTAGGAAAAATGAGAAATGTGGGTGTAAAAATCTGTATTTTCATATGTCACCAGAAGAAGTTAATCAATAATGACTAAAATTGATAAAGAGACGACAATATAAATATTTCACTTAAAATGAACACCATAAATCCAAGAACAAATCAAGGTAAAAGTCTTTCCTCTGTGATATTATCTGTAGCAGTGGGGTGGTCTGGGTAGAGGGCTGCTGTTTATAGTGATACGCTTTGTAGTAATCAAATAAGATAACAGCTAAGCACTGAAATCTCAGAGATTTAACACACTTGAATTTATTTGTCACCCAAATTCCTCTACGGAAATGGCAGCTCTCTGGGGAAGATCCCTCAAAGTGGTGACTCAGATTCAGTGAGCTCCATCCCTGGCTCTACCACTTCAATATGGCGCTTCAAGGGGTGCCTGTTGGAGACTCTGCAGGCGCCTTTACCTCCTCATATTAGAAAGAGCACATCCGTTCATCGACCAGAAATTGTGACCTGACCCTACCTAACCACAGGGCAACACGTCATTTCATTTTTTCTGCCCAAGAAGAAAGGAGGACTGGATATGGGTAGTGTTGGTCATCTTTACCATGTGCCTTTAATACTGTTTGATTTTTTACCAATATGAGTGTGCTGTTTTGAGCAAAATTACAATAAAATATACTCTAATAAACATAAGCCCATAGATGTTTATTAAAGGAGATTAAGGTATCGAAGTAGATTGCAAGTCATAATCGTGCCATCCTTGAGTTCTTCCTCCGTGTCATCGCTATGGCCAGGGCGCCCTGGATCACTGTTCTAACCCTGTTTGTCAATACTGGTATCTGTATAAAATTAGAATTGTTTGGCCCATAGTTAGAAAAAAAAAAAATTCAGCTCTCACATGTCTTATCAGGTGAGAAATAAACCACACAAACAAGATAAATGGGGCAGATCGTTTTCTTTACTATTATTGTTCCAAACTATTAATGGTCACAATAGTATCCGCTCACGTTTCACCCTAAGAATGGCTCAGCCCGAGCTCCATCCAAATTGAATCATTCTCTGCCCTTTCACACCAGGCAATTTGTGATCTGCATGAATTTGATCTCATCATCATCCCATCCCCCAAAATGACCACTCCCACTTTACGAAAGAGTTTGCATCACATTTCTCCCACTAAAACTTCCCTGACATCTCAGGAGATGTTTTTCTGTTCAAACAGCAATTTTTATCTGCAAAACTGAATTGGCATTTTTGGGGCAGAGAATCAAACATCAGTTCTGTAATTGTCTTGCGCTGTTATTTACATTTTTTATCTTCTTTGCACTTTCATGTGCTGATTTCCTGTCTCTCGATCTCGTGTCATGAAAGCTCCTTGGGGGCAGGGACTGTGTCCCATTCCTGCTCTTCCTCCCTTCCCCGTATGTACCCCTCTCCTCCTCCTACCCAGATTGTTCCAGCACTCAGCACATTTCTCAGGCAAATATGGGATGCCTAACAATTGTTTTGGGGACAAAAGTGTCCAGTCCACAAAGCAAGCATGTGGACAGCAGTATTCTAGCAAGTGCATTCCATCACTCACTCCTTGCCCCTGTGCTCTGCAATCAGTTCCTGCAGAAATCATTGTGGAACTGGGAGCTCCCACCCGTTCTGAGTGTCTGCATGTACAGAGGCTTGTTGGGCTGTGTTATCATCGTTCACTCCAGCTTTCCCCTGCTTATCAGGATATTTTAACCACCACGGGTTTAAGAGAGCAAAGACAGGTCTTGATATAATATTTCTAAGTACCATTACTTTGAGAAATACTGGTCAAGTAGGGCTTTCTTTCTAAGATGCTAGCGGTTGGATGCTGAATCTTATAAAGCACAAATGCTTCGTAAGTAAAAATTGGCTGCTGCCGTCAACGCTTTTCACAAACTCTTCTGAAACTCTTGATCCATGAGAGAAAAGAGAGGAAAAAGAGGAAGGGGAAGAAGAGTGATGTAGTTAGGGAATGAGAGAGAGGGGATGGAAGTGAGGGAAAGAGAGGAGAGGAGAGGAGGGAAGAAGAAAAAGGGCAGAGAGAATGTCGTGTGAACTCCAAAGCCAGTGCCATAACCCCGGGATGACATATTCTTGCTCCTTAAATATTCCTTACAGCAAAGGGTACAGACACACAGGGACACTGGGAGGAGAGAGACAACACTTACATTTGGATGGATGGAGGGATTTGCTCCATTTTGGCAGAAAGCACATCCAGCGTCCCTCTGTTGGGGTCAGTGATCCCTTGAGGAAATACACTTTCAGTTTCAGTGACTTTCCATAGTTTGGCGATCTTATCACCATGGCAACTTGAATTTGATGTTGGGAGTGGCTCCCAAAGACTGTGGTGAAAAAGTTTATAAGAAGTAACTTAAGGTTTCAAGGTCATTAAAGATGACCTTGTATGACATCAAGGCAGGAAGATGGAGAGGAAACACAATACACAGGAGCAGGGTGGACAGGGCTTGGGGACTTCCACCTTGTGTGTGGGTGACCAGGGAGGGAAGGGAGACGGTTAGGTGGCTAGAAGTCTCCCATGCTCACCTCCCTCTATTATATTAGTATCCCCTCGTGCCCTCTGCTCTAACCAGGGAGTTATGCAATATGAATAAATGTTTAAAATATTTTTATTGTGGAAAAACTTAGGCAAAAATAAGCAGAAGAGTGTATAGATTTCTTGCACACTTAGTACATACACCGCTTCAACGTTCTTCCATTCTCACTGCATCTATGCTGCCCCGACTGTCTCCCACTGACTGCTTATCGCTTTTATTACTGTTTTATGTGTTTATTTATTTTGGGTGGTCAGGTAAAATTTACATACACGGAAATGCAGATACAATCCCCACTCAGCCCCTTTCCATTGCTAGCTGCTGCTTTTGCACTGGGATCCCTGGGCGACCCACCACGCCTGTGAAGTTTCGTTGTCAACCAGGGATTTGGATAGATTTTACATGGTGATTCCAGGGCTCACCCTTATATAGATCATTTTTTCTGGAATCCCCCTAACTTTCCGGTTACTCTACCAGGAGAGAGCCCTATGCTCTGACACATCAGACAGCCAGACACCAGTTGCCCGGAGCAGCAGGTGGATTGGAAAGTATGCTCGGAAAAAGGGCCAGAACCCACAGTTCTCACCAGTTACAATCTCTGCCTTTCATGGATAGACTCCCCTTGGTTTGTGCCTTCTCTGTTTTCCTATGTCTTCAAATAAACTAAAAAAAGAGAGACTACAGATGAGATTTACTACCTGCAAGACTAAACTATTTGCTATTTCTAGAAGCTGGAAGGCCACCTTATAAACTTTTGGAACTTTGAGTATTTCATCTGGAATTTTAGTTTTATAAGGAGTAAAGTTTCCAAGCTCTATTCTTTCCCATTGGACCCACATCTACATAGACGATTTTAGCCTGTAGGAATGTTTTTCTGGCAATACGATTGCTTGGGGAACTTATTTGTTTCCTTTTGCTTCTGTAGCAAGTGACCACAAATGTAGTGGCTTAAAATATATGAGTTTATCATCTTACAGTTCTGTAGGTCAGAAGGCCAACATGGGTCCCACTGAGTTAAAGTCACACAAGGATACATGCACATACTGCTCTAATAAATTTTAAAGTCTTTTCAGAAACATGTTCACAGACAAGTTATGACCAATTTTTAATTAATTTTTCAATTAATTAATATGACAAAGGGCAGCTTTAAGTGGGTTATGATTATACTTGAAGACCCTTTGGAAGCGAATATAGAAGAATGAATTCTCAAAAAAAACCCCTCTGTAGCCCATGCATTTTCTTTTCTATTGGGAGCACCGACCCCTCCACATGGGGGGTCACCCGTATTAACCTGACATGTTGTGTGGCAGCCTCCTGTCACACAGGGAGGTGTCTGAAGCAAGACACGTACATGGTGGATTTTCGATTCGGCCCTTTTCTTCCCTAATCTATAAGATTTTATATACTGAGAAGGGAGCACAAGATTGATAGATGTGATTATTAGTTAGTGACTTAATTAGGAAGTTTGTCTTAAGGAAATATCCTAACTGGTGTCTAAAATTTGGATGTTGGCTCCTATGAAGATTTTTATTATTATCACCATTTTTTGTGTGTGATCCATTGTCACTTTTAGGATTACTTATTGTAAGAAAAGTTTTGCAGTTGGAGACCCTGACAAGTTGTATATAAATCAAATCAACTGGCTCACCTTAAGTACTCATAGAAGCCTCATTATTTGAAGTAAACGCTTCTCTAAAATGAACTATTATAAAACATTAACCTTACCCTTTGCTATTGGTTTGTTTGGTTTAGATAATCACAGATTGGGGAAAGATGGGACCAAATATTGTTAGTTACTTCTGATTTATTTTAGCAAATTAGCTTTAAAAGGTGACTTTGATAAAATGGCTAGATATCAGTGGGGAGGGATGGGGGACCCTCGGCCATGCCGTGACTGACTTTTCTCTCTGACAGTGATGACCTTAGAGGCTTTGGGGCTGAGGACTTTGCTGTTTCCACTCGTACCCTTCACCCTGGTCCACACTGGTTCAGCCCATCACTGGAATCCACTTTAATTTTCTCACAGCTGACCCGCCTCCATCCCATTTTGATTTTTTTTTTTCAATGAAGAGACTCCTCTAATGGCTCTGATTTGTTAATAATAGGTTTTGCTCAAAACAGAAATTGCTCCTGCAAAGGGGGTGACCTCGTTTAATCTCCTCTGAGAGCCTGTGTGGTGACAGCGGCTTCCTCTGTTACCGGAGCGCCCTTCACCGGGAGAGGTAATTACAGGGAAAATCAAATCTATGGACTGTGTCCCATTGCCTTTTACCTGCACGATGCCTCAGGCGCCGGCTCCCGAGCGCTCACCCCTTGTTTAGAAGATTCATGTTTATCTAACGGGAACTCAGTGTTATTGTCCGGGAAATAGTCGGGATGTTGCTAACGACCCATCAGGGACGGCTCCTCCGGGGCTCCAAGGCCATGCTCTGGCGGCTCAGAGACCACGTGGTGACTCCTTCTCAGGCCCGCCTGCAGCATCATTCATTCAAAATGTTCCACGGAGACCGATGTCACCGCGTCCTAAGAGTGGGCAGAGTTGAGACACTGTTCAGAAAGAACTGTGGTGATGGGAGACCCCACGTGGGAAGTGTCGCCAGGCCGTGTAAAGTCTAGACCTTGCCCCCCGTCCGAATACAGAGTGGACAACTGAAGTGGGTGGAGGAGCCCTGAGCACAGCAAATGAGCTTGGTTTGTATTTCACAGAACCACACATCTTAGCACACTACAGCACTCTTTCCTCTAAGCTCCAGTTTAAGATAGGAGATGCAGTGTAATCTATAGTTTATACTGAGGCAATACTGTAGCACCATGTAATATAATACTGAACTGTAATGTAATAGAATCCTTATTTATACTGAGGCAACACTAAGGTGATACAAAATATCATGTAATAAAATCCTGTAATAAAGTAATTGATTCCACATTTATAATGAGATAGTACTGAGACAAAGAAAGACTAGATGACTTGGTCAAAATTATATTATGTGATTAAAATTATATATGTATCTTCATATGGTGTTAATCAGGGTTCACCAGAAAAACAAAACCAATAGGAGATATATTGGTCCAGTTTAGGAAATAAACTAAATATATGTAAACTAGAAAATCAGAATCTATCTATCTATCTATTTATCTATCTATCTATCAACTATCTAGAGAGGCATTCATTCTAAGGAATTGGCTTACACAGTCATAGAATCCGACAAGTCCCGAGGTCTGCGAGTGAGTCCACAAGCTGGAGGCCCAGGAGAGCTGATGGTGTAGTTCTAGTCAAAGACCAGCAGGTTGGAGACCCAGGAAGAGCCAGTGTTTCTGCTCAAGATCAGAGACAGGAAAAAAGCCAATGTCCCAGTTCAAAGGCCATCAGGCAGGCGAATTCTCTTTTACTTGAGGGACTGTCGACCTTTTGGTCTATTCAGCCCTTCAACTGATTGGACAAGGCCCACCACATGAGGGAGGGCAATCTGCTTTACAGTTTATTCATTCAAATGTTAACCTTGTCCAAAAACTCCATCACAGACACACCCAGGATGATGTTTGACCAAATATGTGGGCATCCTGTGGACTGGTCAAATTTAACACTAAATTAACCCCCATGTGGACTGTTTCCTGATTTTGGTGAGCTACCGTATGTGCCTGAGACTCAAGGAGCACACCTTCACCCTCTCTGAATTGTTTCCCTCAGGGAAGAATGAGACAGTGTATGTAACAGGGCTACAAATAGTCCCCTTTTCACATGGTCACACCCACGTTCCAAGTCTGGCTCCTTAGAACCCACTCATCCCCCACCTGTAATTAACACTCCTCACCTCATCTTTCCATTTATGGCATATTATGTACACAGATGCTGTCTCTGCATCTTACAAGCCCATTAGCTCCATTTCCCAGGAACAGGACCATATTTTACAGCTGGTGACAGTTGTGTCCTGAGGCTTCTGTGTGCTGGAAGAAGTTAACCAATATCGATTCCTCTGGATGATTAATTAATCTCCATCCCTCCTCAGGGGATCTGGTTCCCCACTATTTCTACCTACTGTTTATTTCTTATGGACTTTGGGGGAGATAGGGCCTCTGCCTTCGGCATCCTGCTTCCTTGTGTAAGGATTCTGACCAGTCTTGGGACACCTACTGGACACACAGAATCCTGGGGAGAGAGGGGCAAGAGTCCAGAGGAATGAAAAACACCTGCCTCTTTGCCCACTTCTAACACAGACCAGAGGAGGCTGGGGGACACAGTGGCAGCAAGGTCGCCTGAGACCTGCAGGGACACTGACTCAAAGCTGCAGAAGGTTTTCTTGGACCCAGAGGTCATCTTGCAAACAGGAGGCCTCAGCCAGTTTGCTGACAAAGGAAACACACAAGAACAGACAACGTATGGACAGATTGCAGATTGTTCATGACAGGATAACAGCAGAGAACCTTCCCCCTTTTCGAATATATGACAAAGCAGGAGTTCCAAGTAGGAAAACCCCTCAGAAGGAGCAAAAGAGGAACAGTGAATAGTGGAAAAGAAAAGAGGATTCCCAGGGAATTTAAGAAGCAGACAGAAAGAATGAAATGGTAAGAATGGAGACTTCTTCAGGAGGAAAGAGAGAGAGGCATGTGAACAAACGTACCCCTGAGAGGCCTGCAGAGCTCAGTGAATCAGACCCCTTCCACGTAGTGAAATCTGCTTGCTGTCCGTACTGAGATCTCTGGGCACACGCACGCCCCAGGGAAACTCCTGGTTCTCTCCTGGGCCTATCTGCACATCCTGCATTAATCATACACGCGTGGCACTTCCTGTTTAATCACTTGGCAATTATCTGGTTTATATCTTCTGTTTTCATCTCCTAAACAAGATTTGCCTCATCAGATCTTAAAATTGCATTTGACATGGTAACGAATTGTTGAATTATTTGTTCCCTACAAATGTCATTATTTACCATGCAATTTCCAGGAAGACACAGCTTCCTAGTGTCCATATAGAATTTACTGGGCCATTATGACACCCACCACAGCTGAAGTGGCTGGTGAGGGCGGCCAAGCCAAGGTCCAGTTTAAGAAATAGTGCTGTGTTGCAGGTGGCTTCCTGAGAGCTATGGTTATGCTTTGTGAGCCTCAGGGAGACCATTTAACTTCTCTTTGTATCGGTGTCTTCATCCAGAAAATGAAGTCACGGAGAGAAGGAAGGTTGTAGTGAATAATTAGAAAGAACAAAGAAGGATGAGGAAGGAACACAGATGTAGTGGTGGGAGAGGCTCAAGGTTTTGGTACAATTCTCCCCCAGCTCAGGGGGGAGAAAAGACAGGGTTCTTACAAGGGCAGACAAACTGGGAGACGCCATTTCAGAGTCTCTCTGAGGAGTACAAGGGGCTGGAGTGAGACCATCCGGCCTTCGGGGCAAAGGGGGAGATGTGCTCGTGGGACACTGAGAAAGGCAGCAAGGCCATTCCCTTTCCAAGCCTTGAGGTTCCTCACCTCCGTGGACAGGCTGGGCTTAGGGTATTCATCCTGGAGAATAATAGCAGAAACATCTCAAGCAAGTGTGTTATGGCTCAACAAGTAGACACAAAGAGCTTAGATTTTTTTTTTTTTTTTTTGCCTTTGTTTCCCTTGCCTGAGGAGATATATCCCCAAACAATATTGCTAAGACTGATGATGTCAAAGAGCATACTGCCTATGTTTTCTCCTAGGTGTTTTATGGTTTCAGGTCTTACATTTAAGTATTTAACCATTTTGAGTTTATTCTTGTATATGGTGGAGAAAGTAGTCCACTTTGATTTTTTTGCATGTAGCTGTCCAGTTTTCCCATAACCATTTATTGTAGAGACTGTCTTTTCCCCACTGTTTAGTCTTGGCTTCTTTGCTGTAGATTAATTGCCCATATAAGTGCGTGGGTTTATTTCTGAGCTTTCTATTCTGTTCCATTGATCTATGTATCAGTGTTCGTGCCAATACCATACTGTTTTTTTTGTTTTTTGTTTTAATTAATTAATTTATTTATTTTTGGCTGTGTTGGGTCTTCATTTCTCCAGGGCTTTCTCCAGTTGCGGCGAGCGGGGGCCACTCCTCATTGCGGTGCGCGGGCCTCTCACTGTCGCGGCCTCTCCCGTTGCAGAGCACGGGCTCCAGACGTGCAGGCTCAGTAGTTGTGGCTCATAGGCTTAGTTGCTCCGCGGCATGTGGGATTTTCCCAGACCAGGGCCCGAACCCGTGTCCCCTGCATTGGCAGGTGGACTCCCAACCACTGCGCCACCAGGGAAGCCCCACCATACTGTTTTGATTAGTGTAGCTTTGTAGTATAGTTTGGAATCAAGGAGAGTGACACCTCCTGTTATGCTCTTTTTTCTTAAGATCGTTTTGGCTATTTGGGGTCTTTTGTGTTTCCATACAAGGTTTAGGAGTTTAGATTTGAATTTATGAAAAGTAAGCTGGGCAGTGGTGGTTATTGAAACAAACAATTCCAATGACATCATCCATCACCATTCATCACAGCCCCAGTTCCTTCTCCAGCTCTTTTTACTGTTCTCTCTTATATTTATTTCCTGGGAATCCTACTGTCATGTACATATATGTGGTGCACACGTGTGCACATGGGAAGTGGTCTAAAGTGAGAGTCCGGCCCTCAGGCTTCTGAGCCGCAGACACCTGGGTTCCTTACATGGCTCTCCCATTTTCTAGTTTCTTTGACCATTGGACAATGAATGTCTCTGTCAGCATTCTACTTTTGTTTGTAAAATGAAAATAATAATGGTGTTTTGTGGTCAAGGAGATAATTAGGTATAAAGTGCTGATTGCACTGTGCAACATAATAAATGTTCAAAAATATTTTATTATTATTATATTTAATTTGAAATATTTTTCATGAAAATTTCACAATGTTTCTGGTATTCCACAGGAAAAAGAGGTATGGGACCTACACTGGTTTTGACCTTCATTTTATTATTCGTTTCAAGCTACTTAAGGCCCATCTTGCAAACATCTGGTTGATTAAAGTTGTTTTCTACCCTGAATCTAAATACTCTTATCACTTCCTTTTCTCCCCCATCGTTTCTTAATTGGTCCAAGGTTAGGGAAAAACTACTAACTGACCTCCTAGACTCCCATCCTTCACACTTCATTCTACTCCACCTATTTCCTAGCTGTGGATTTCTGAAACAACCATGATCCTGCAGTTCAACCACCTCATTGCCTGTTGACTAACACTGTAGGTCTCAGGGCCACTCACTCCACACCCACTTCCATCCTTCCTTTCTTGCCTTCCCAACACCTTGGAGGCGAAGTCATCATTTTAACAGCCTCCCTTGCATCCAGGTCGACCCACAGCAACCTATGAAAGATGAGAGAGTCTCTCTAAGCCCCACGTCCTGAGATGCCCGGCTCCCATGCTCTGCACCCAGAAACTCTACCTTCTCTCCTTTCCTTCGAGATCCGTGTTTCTCAACTTGGCTACAAATTACAAATACCTGGGAGCTTTTAAAATGACCAGTGTTCAAGCCGCCCCCTAAGCCAATTAAATCAGTCCCTGTAGATGTGGGCTCTAGCCTCAGAACGCCTTTAGAGCTCTCAGAAAAGTCCAGTGTTCAGCCAAGATTGAGATCATTGTCAAAGTGTGGTCTCCATCCAGACCAGCAACGTCAGCATCACCAGGGAACAGGTTAAAAAATGGAAGATTGAGGCCCCATTGCTCTCAGCAAAACTACTTTAAAGACTTGCTTATCATTCATAGAATCATAAAGTAGAACACTGGTTACAGGGGACGGGGGAGGGGGAAATGGGGAGTTGTTTAGTGGGTACAGTTTCAGTTTTTCAAGATGAGAAATTTCTGGAGATCTGTTGTACAGCAATGTGAACACGCTTAACACTACTGAACTGTACACTTAAAGATGGTTACTGTGGCAAATTTTGTTTTTTACCACAATTATAAAGAAAAATAATTTTTATTTATTTTATTTTATCTTTATTTTTGAAGGTGGTCCAAATGTATACACCTTCACTTAAGATAAGTACTAGGGATGTAATGTACAGCAATAATATAATTAACACTGTGGTATGTTAGCTATGAAAGTTGTTAACAGAGTGAAGCCTAAGAGTTCTCATCACAAGGATAAACATTTTTTTCCATTTCCTTTATTTTGTGTCTATATGAGATGATAGATGTTCACTAAATTTATTGTGGTCATCATTTCATCATGTATGTAAGTCAAATCATTATGCTGTGCACCTTAAACTGATACAGTGCTGTATGTCAATTATATCGCAATAAAACTAGAAGAAAATAATAAAAATAATTTAAAAAGCAGAATTACCTATTCCTGTTGTCAGTAGTTTTAGACCGGTTCTCTTTTAAACGTCCTCATCGTATTTTTCCTCTATCAACCCACTAAAAGTTTTTTTTGCCAATTTCACCAGTGACCTCTATCTGCCACGTTCAACACTCAGTCCCCAGCTCTCATTATACTGGACCGACCAGCAGACTTGACGCAGCTGGTTACCCCTATTCTACTTTGCCTTGGTTTTCAGGGGTTGTACTCTTGGTGTTTCTCTCCCAAACAGTCTCTCTCTCTGTATCCTCTGTGCTTCCCTGACCTCCAGGTGATGGAGTTTGTGGCGTTTCTCCTGACACTCACTCCTTTGGTGATTTCATCCAGGCTCAGGGTTTAATCTTTGCGTGTGAACACGTCCGTGTCTAACATCTTTCTGGCCCAGACTCTCCTGAGCCCTAGAATCATCCATTCAGCCCTCTCCCTGAGCCTTACTCGGATGACGAGTGAACATCTCACAACCAGGATTCCCTGCAGAAACTTCCAGATCTCTGCCCCTTCTCCCTCACCTGCTCACATTTCAGCCTTCTTTTTCTTGGCTGGTAGAAGGTTTTGGCTTGTTTCTCAAGACAAAATGTGTAGCTTCAACTCCTCTTGAATTTGTCAAGTCATCTTCATGGTTATACCTTAAAGACATACGCAGGTCTAGCCTTCTCCCCCCTCAGCTCTGGAGTGTTGTCAATCTTGTGAGGACCACCTTCCACTCTTGCCTGAATTATGGTCCTTTCCACAAAACAGTCAAAATGACCCCTTTCCAGATCCTGCAGGTTCCCCATTTCACTCTGAGCAGAAGCCTTACAGGGGCCTTATAACGAGTGGGTTCCCCGACAGCCGCCTGACAGCACCCCTGCCTCATCCCACTGCCCTCAGAGCACGCCAGCCTCCGGCCCTGCCCGGGGCCTTGGCACTCCCAGGCCTCTGCCGGAAATGCTCTTTCCTAACTTTCTCCATGGCTTTCTGCCTCTCCTTCCTCAAGATCTTGCTGAACTGTCAACCATCTCGTTGAGGTTTTGTCTGGCTGCTGACTATAAATGGCAGCACAACCCCACCATGACGTAGCTCCTTCCCTTGCCAGGGCTTTCACATGGCATTTACCATCTAATGTGTGGTCTGAGTTTTCTTTTTCTTTTTGGTCATTCCCACTGGAATCAAAGCTCCCCAAGGGCTTTGGGTTTCTGGTTTGCTAACTGCTCTATCCTGGAGCCTAGAACAGCCCCAGGCTCCAATCCAGCGCCGTTTGTTCAATGAATAAGTACAAAAAAGTAAATTAAAAAAATGAAAACAGAATCAATCATCCCATAAGCCAAAGCTAATTTTGGGAGAGGAAGGGGATAAACTAGGAAGAGTGTCTCAACTTCTAGGAAGCAACTAAAATGCTGTCCTGCTGACTTCCGGCCTCCACTCACCTGTTGACCTGTCCCATCCAGTCCTGCCATTAACCTGCTTGGATGTCTTCCTTAGCTTGGGAGAGAGATTCTCCAGCTGATTCTCATTTTATGGGATTTACTCTAAAATTACTAATAACTTGATGGGAAAACTAAAGAGAAAAATGCTGAGGGCTGCACGGTCTCCCTTGCTCTCTTTACCCGGTAAATTGCTGTGGGGATGTGTTATTTTCATCTCTATTCTCTGCACACACACAATTTCCTCTACTTGGAAATGTTTGCTTTGGACAGATTACTTAGATGAGAAAACAACTCCTTATAATATGTGTGTGTGCGTGTGTGTGTGTGTGTGTGTGTGTGTGTGTGTATGTTTTACTTCAGTTATTAAAAGCCTAAAGTAGTAGAGAAAGAATCAGGATTATTTCTCTATGTGCGTGTGTGTGTGTGTGTGTATGTGTGTGTGTGTAGTTTTCAGTTACCTTTAAGAAATGAGTCCCTTATTCCACTAGCAGCTGTAACTGTTAAACGCCTTTGATTTTTAACAATGTCACATTCAGGAAGACAATGTCTTCAAACACATTCTATTTGGTTAGCAAACAGAAAGAGCTGTGAGATAGCATATAATGCAAACTATTTCCAAATTGGGTTCAGGAATTAGAGTGACAGAGGGAATGAATTCCAGTTTGAAGAGCAAACATTAAATGTGGCAAGCTCATCATTGGCTGACTCGATTAGATTAAATGCCGTATTTTTATGCACAGTTTAAATATTGTGCTTCAGCTCTGTTCTTCTGATTAAAGCTCTTTGCTTGACTGTGATGATTAAATAAGGGTTAATAAATATAACCTTTGTTTAATCTATTGTAACCAAATTTCTCTGTCTTCCTGTATGGGACAAATAGCAGCTAAAGATGGATTTGTGAAGCACAGCTGTTAGGCCCATAATTTTATGAATTTGAGGATTAGAAATACCATTTTGTGCAGTGTTCCTTATAACAACAAAACAGGTATAATCTAAACTCCTCAACAATAATAGAACCATGAGAAAGTATAAAATTCTTTGAAGAGACGTAAAAGGTTGATTTACTATGTTCTTGATATATTAACTGAGGAAGTTAGGTTTATAAAAATTACACAATTTCATTTTTGCAAAATAATCCATCCATCAAATCAAAGACTAAGGATGGATGACTTTGACAGCAAATTGTCAAAATTAAATTATATTTGGTCTTCCAATAACAAGAGAATTTTATTTGGTTTTTTTACAATTTCATTATTTTTCAAGTGAAAAAAATTAATGGCATCATTTTTTAAATTAGGGGAAAATAAGTCTCCATAATGTTATGTGCATACTGGGGGAAAATAACAGTTTAAATAAGAATCATACTAACCCAGATTGCTGGTTCTACCACTGGCCCTATTTCTTGGTCGTGATAACCTCACCGTTGTAATTTGCAAAAGTACTCTCAAAGCTTTACATACATGTATTTGTCTGCGATTATTGCCTGGGAGAGGGCGTGACAGCCCATCAGGGTAACCCATCCATTGAGACTGGCCTGTTGTAATTCTGCCAAATGCCCTCTTACCATGAAATCACTTCTCGGTAGCAAGAGCCTTGCTGCTCTAAGACTGGAAACACAAAAGGCTTGGCTTCAAGTCTATTTTCATGTCAGGGAATGAAAGGTCAAGGTCCTTATGAAGAAGCAACTAGGAGTGCTCCTGTTGCTGCAGAATTAACGTGCAGAGCCTCTCTCTGCAAGGCTTCATTTGGAATTATTAGTAAAACAAAGTCTCAAACATCTGGTGAATTCCAGTCACATCCCAAGCCAATCCCCAGCAGGACATTCTCCTCCCGGCCAAGTTGCAAAAGGGACGTGGGTGGCTCTCTAAGAGTTTCACTACAAACAAGCCATTTTTTTCAGAAGTTATGACTCCATTTTCCACCTATGAAATTTATTTTACAGTTTTTTGTGTGTGTGTGTGTGAGCAGTGCTTGATTTATTAGTATTAAAAAAAACACCAGTTCTTATATACAAAACAAGCTGATTTTTGTTTTCAAGTGTTAAAAGCACTCCTTCAAAATTAAATAAAATTTAAAGCATGGATTAATGAATTGTTTTTCCGGGAAACACTTAAGTGAATGAATATTCATCAATGGAAATATCAAATGCACACCATGTAGGCACCAGACGGTCACAGAGTCCAGAGGGCCTGCTCGTCACAGCGTCTGACCCAGTGCACACTGACTGTGGGTGCCGACACAAGTCCCCATTTGGGCACAGAAGTGAATTCCCGCTAAGACCCAGGTGGGCACTACATGTAGAAAATTCACTTGCACACTAGAATAACAACTAACTTCAGCTGCAAATTAAACCTTGCTCCAGGTCCACTGCAGCTAAATTGATGAGTTGTCACACTTGGGGCAGCCGATCAAAGTTTGCTGGAAGATCTCGTGTAAATGTCAGTGCTCAGCCCCACGTGCGCAGTTTCCCTCCTGCCTCTTCTGTAGCTGTGGTGTCCGCAGCAGCCTCAGAGCACGAGGCACAGGACGCCACGCTCTTCCCTGCTGTGCATGGCACTGTTGCTCAAACACACCGAGAGCAGGGGCAGGCCCCTGCTGGTGGAGCACACACCCAACGAGCCCATTCACCAGAGGACGCTGGGCTTTATCCTCGGCCCTCAAGACTCTGGGGACCAGAACCCATGAAGCAGCCGTTGACTCTTTGCTTGCACAGATCAGGACAAGGGCATTTAAAACACTCGGGCTGCCTGGGACCTTTTTAGAGCCACGATTATAAACGAGGGACGGCAGCTCCCGTATAAAAGGAGGTTTATTGAGCTGGTAGACTCATGTCATAACTGAACAGGATTGGACATTAAACAACACAGGCTTCAGGTGTGAACTGGTGACTGGCCCCGAGATCTCACTCAGGATTTCTACGTGCAACTGGGATGGCCGGTTTGCTCGCTGGCCATTGTGCTTTGAAACACTTTTCCAGTCGAAGACATGCTCGGGCCTCTTGGGGGGCTGGGGGCTCTTTAATGTAAGAAGTGCTGTCCAGGAGCATCCCAACAGAGACCGATGGGGTGTTCTGGCGAGTCTCAGGCCCGAACTGCGGCCACAATTGGCCACAGCCACCAGCGATCAACCCCAAGGGCAGGGACGGTTGGAACCAAGTGTTTGCTATCTAAGACTTGTGCAGAGACCACGGAAAACTGCCCCGAGGAACGCCCTAGAAAAATCCAACAACGGTATTCACCAAAAATATTTTTTACCGCACTTTAAATAATTTACCAAAAACCTACAAAAGTCATATTTACCAGGACACCTCTGTTAAATAAAAACATCCTTTTGCGTTAGTGTACAAATCTAGGGGCTGTACAGGGGCCTCCAGGGCTCCCCACCTTTCATAATGGGTGTGTGACATTTTGTACAGTCGTTTTCCTTTTTTTTTTTCATTTCTTTCAATTTCTTTTTCTTTCCTTTCCTCGTATTCCTTAATTTCTATAGTTTTCTTTGCTTTTTTCTTCTTTTTTCCCCTCCCCCTACTCCTCTTCGTCCTCTTCTTCTTTTCTCTCTTTTTTTTCAACTGCTACATGTTACACTTGCTACTTTCCACCCTGGATCTTTATCTTTTCCTTTTGTCCTGCTATCTTTATTTATTTTTGTTTAATTTCATAGTTTTGTTAAATCTTTGGTCAATCTGAATTACACTTAGAGAGAGGCAGGGTATACACAGATGACAAAATATCTATTTGTCTTTCCAGAATTCCTATTGCTTGTGTGTACACTGAGTATATAAGAATATATTTATTTCTGAAGCCAAATTCTCGAAATTTAGTGCTAGTGAATTTGGTAATGGATACATTTTATCCATATATTGTTACATATGAACAAATTAGAAGTAAACTTGCTTATATTCCACCATTAATTGGGATTCAAGAAATAAATTCAAAATCAATACTTAGACTGAAATTGCCATCATTATCATCCACTAGCATCTCATTTTGGAGCACTTAGAAGCTATTAAAATGATAACTTCATAGCTTGAAATGCCTAGAGCTGTCACTGAAATATCATTATTTGTCTGTTTTTTCATCATAAGCTGATTGCATTTTAAGAACCACCGTTATTTATGAATCCCAAGTGAAGAAGTGAGTTTTGACTTTAAAAAAATAAATTTAATTAACGTGTAAACTTGCAACAATTGTAGTGGATTAAAGAAGCAATAAAATTTTGCACTGTTCTTTTAAAGCCTGAGTAAGGAGAAAAAAATAGTATCTTAATCAGTTAATCATTTTTATAAAACTTCTAAATGCCTTAAAGTTAAGGTAAAAGCTTAAGAAATTGGTGTTTCAAAAATAAATGCAGACATAAATGGGATATGCTTTTATTTAGATTGAAGAAAAGAAAGTGCCATTAATTGAAGTTGCTTTTGGTTCTAAAATAAGAATTACCTGGATATATGAAATGAATTTGAAAAATGCATTCAGAAGTTTTATCTACCTGTTAAAATGATTGCTTTTTTATTTGTTATCAACAAGAAAAGCACTGCAGACAAGGTGTTGAGGCAAAGAATACGACTTTATTCGGAAAGACAGCAGATGGAGAAGACAGCAGACTAAAGTCTCAAAACTAAAAACTAACCATCTTATTGGGGTTGGGATGTCAGTTTCTTTTATAGCACGGAGAGGGGGAGGAGATGAGGAAGTAAAGTAAAAAGGCCATGAGTTTTGCAAATATCCCCTGGAATGGCCAGCCTCCGGGAGGGGATGTGTTAATTTCTTCTTTCTTGCAGCCATCTGGCAGGTGGACAGGGGCCGGATGCTTCCCTGAACAAAGGCACTTTGGTTTAACATTCAGGCAGAGGGGCAGCTTTCCCTGAGGCAGGGAATAGACAATATAGACCGTATCCTTTTAGTAAACAAAAGCAATGGGAAGCAAAGGTTAAAGTAAAGAAACAGATGCAACATGTAGTCAGATTTGGCTCTTCCCTGTTACACTTGGATGCCTAGTAGCTATTAAAAGTTAATTCTGAAGAAAACAAATGTAATGGACACTGAAAACAAAGAAGTTAAAAAATGACCCAAACATAGAGTTTCAAGAATTGATTAATTTTTGTGACTTTTTTAAACTTATTTATTTATGTACTTATTTTTAAACTTTTCATTTTATATTGGAGTATAGCCGATTAACAATGTTGTGATAGTTGCAGGTGCACAGCAAAGCGACTCAGCCGTACATATACATGTATCCATTCTCCCCAAACTCCCCTCCCCTCTGGGCTGCCACATAACATTGAGCAGAATTCCCTGTGCTATACAGTATGTCCTTGATGGTTATCCATTTTAAATATAGCTGTGTGTTCATGTTGATCCCAAACTCCCTAACTATCCCTTGTTTGTTTCTGTTTATAGTGACAGGTTGCTTCTAAAATGGTTCCAGTGGAAAAGGGAACCCTCCTACACTGTTGGTGGGAATGTAAATTGCTGCAGCCACTGTGGAAAACGGTATGGTGTTCCTCAAAAAATTAAAAATAGAGCTACCATATGATCCAGCAATTCCACTCCTGGGTATTTATCTGCAGAAAAAAAAACTAACTCAAAAAGATACATGCACATAGCAGCATTGTTTACAAAGTCAAGACATGGAAGCAACCTAAGTGCCCATCAATAGATGAATAGATAAAGAATATATATATACATATCACTATATATTTAATAGACTATTACTCAGCCATAAAAAGAATGAAATCTGCCATTTGGGAAAACATGGATGGACCTAGAGGGTATTATGCTAAGTAAAATAAGTCAGACAGAGAAAGAGAAATACCATGTGATAGTACTTATATGTGGAATTAAAAAAACAAAACAAAGGAACACACATGGCAAAACAGAAACAGACTCATAGGTGTAGAGAACAAACTGGTGGTGGCCAGAGGGGAGGGGCGTGGGGGGCTGAGTGCAATAGGTGAGGGAGATTAAGAGGTACAAACTTCCAGTTACGAAATAAATAAGTCACAGGGATGTAATGTACATAGGGAATATAGTCAATAATACTGCAATAACTTTGTATGGTGACAGATGATTACTAGACTTATCTTGATGGTCATCATGTAATGCATATAAATGTTGAATCACTGTGTTGTACTCCTGAAACAACTCCTGAAATAATATTGTCTATCAATTATACTTCAATAAAAAAATTTAAAAATAAAATAAAATGGTTCCAGTAATCCTGCTTTCTGGAATTTATTTCCTGTGTTATCTTCTCCCCTAGGATAGTGGAGGCTTGACCTATTGATTTGCTTCTAAAGAACAGACAATGGCAAAAGTGATGGGATGTGACATCTCCGATTGACTTCTGTTGTGCTCACACATTCATTCCGATGAAGCAAGATGCTATTTACCATACAATCTAGCAATCATACTCCTTGGTATTTACCCAAAGAAACAGAAAACTTATGGCCACACAAAAACCTGTGTACAGATGTTTATAGCAGCTTTACTCATAATTGCCAAGACTGGGAAGCCTCCAAGATGTCCTTCAGTAGGTGATGGATAAATAAACTGTGGTCCATCCAGACAGTGGAATATTATTTGGTGCTAAAAAGACATGAACTATTGAGCCATGAAAAGACATGGAGGAATGGTAAATATATGGTACTAAGTGAAAAATGCTAACCTGAAAAGGCTATGTACAGTATGATTCCAAATCTATGGCATTCTGGAAAAGGTAAAACTATGCAGACAGTAAAAAGTTCACTGGTTTTCAGGTTTTAAGTGGGAGGGTGGGATAAACAGGTAGAGCACAGAGGATTTTTAGGGCAGTGAAACTTCTCAGTATGATACTGTAATGAAGGATACATGTCATTATACATTTGTTCAAACCCATAAAATATAAGACACCAAGGACACCAAGAGTAAGCCCTAAGGTAAACCCTGGACTCTGGGTGAGGATGACGTGTGCATGTAGGTTCATCAATTATAGCAGATGGACCATCGGGTGGGAGTGTTGATAGTGGGGACACTGTGCATGTGAGGGGTCAGGGATATGTGAGAAGTCTTTGCACCTTCCTCTCAATTTTGGTGTGAACCTAAAACTGCTCTAAAGTCACCTATTTTTTTTTTAAAGTCACCTATTTCAGTTTATTTTTAGAGTCACCAAGTTGTGAGCTGTCCCTTGGAGCCACCCACCTGGCAAGTGACATAATAGTATCACACACAGAAGGACATCAGTTCTGGAGGAGTCATGACTCTATGAATATACCACTGAATTTTAAAAACAAATAATGTCATTGTGAAAACCATGACGTCTCTTGGTAGAATAAAAAGAGTAACATAAACTACTTATGTTCACACTGAAGGATTAGTCTCACCAGCTGACAAATGTTGCTGTTTGCGATACTACAGTTAAATGCTCACTTTTCCTTTAACCGTTAGCAGCTTTCAAAAATTAAAAAACAAGTATACATTCGCATACACACACACACACACACACACACACATATATCATGGGAGAAAAATGTAAACGTTGAAAAATAATTATATGGTAACCATCTGGGTTTTTTTTCCTCTGCAAATTGGAAAACAACTTAGTTTTTAAAAGTGTAACATTCCAGAAAACACAACACC
Organism: Balaenoptera ricei; assembly: GCF_028023285.1. NCBI lineage: Eukaryota > Metazoa > Chordata > Mammalia > Artiodactyla > Balaenopteridae > Balaenoptera > Balaenoptera ricei. The sequence goes on from NC_082640.1 coordinate 28,114,164, forward strand.
ATTGCTTCAGGAAAACATAGTGTCAGAATCAAGTTTGCATTAAGAATGGGAAAAATTCTCCAAATGATACTGTTTGCACCTAAGGTGAGAATGCTGGGCTTGTTTCTTGGAGACAGAGAGAGAGAGAGAGGTCATTTGAAGTAAAGCTACAGAAGGGGGATCTGATCAGATATCCAGATTCCCCCCTTTGGCCAGGATACGTGTAGCTGGAAGCTTCCAGCTCCCTCCTGAGTCAAATTCATCTCATGAAAACCTAAAATTCATATCATATTCTCACAGGATTCCGTGTGGACAGTATTAGGTGTGTATGTGCAGGAGATTATGTATACATGAACATCAATCATTTGGCTTCATGAAAAGCCAGTCATCTTGCTGTGTGTTTCCCTTCCTCTCTCCCAATTTCTTCCATAAAGCTGGATTGCTTCAAAATGCTAAAGCCATGGAATCATTTAATTACATTTCACAAACTTGACACTTGCCTATGGAATTTAATTCTATTTATTAGTAAACAGTGGACCAACGTAGCAAAAAGGCACCTGGGCATTTAAGGCCATTCCTACATTATATGAGTATAGAGGTAACCATCTTTGGTTTGCTGAAGTAGCTTTACATAAAAATAGCTAATTGGAACCCTTGCTTTCCCTCTGATCAAAGTATCCTTTAAAGATTCTATAATACTTATTACAAACAGAAGCACACGTGTGTGTGTGTGTGTGTTGTGGAACACAGAATCATAATGAATACGTGGGAATTCACCAGACAAAGGGGAGCTCTAGACATTTACCAAACGCTGCTGTAACCCCACCTGCTTTTCTCCAGGCTCTGGCTCCCCAGGGTGGTAACCACCAGCCAGAATTCAGTATTTATCATTCCATCATCTTTTAAAAAAATTATTCTTGTCAAATATATGTGTATATGTTATGGGTTGGATTGTATCCTCTCAAAATTCAAATGTTGAAGTCCCAACCCCCAGGACCTCAGAATGTGACTATTTGGAGATAAAGTCTTTAAAGGGATAATTAATTTAAGATTAGGCTGTAAGGGTGAGACCCTAGTCCTATGTGCCTGGTGTCCTATAAGAAGAAGTTATAGGTACACTTTTTATGGTTTGGTTCATTTGTTAGGTGCATGCGATGAAAGGGAAAAGAGAGAAAAGTGAAAAGAAAAAGTAAATACATTTTCCATTTTGTATAATCATTCAGTAGTGAGGTAACCATTCACTGAACCATTGGTTAACCAGTTAACCATTCAAAAGCACCCATTCAGATTTATCTCTTTATACGAACTACATAATTAATGTGATTTTTAGACCTTTTGGTAACTTAAAATACTCATGTTTACTAACAAGCAAAGGTGTTTTTAAATAAAAATTACATTAATTAAAATCATATATAATTATCTATATTGTTATATATTTAATCATTAAACATGTATTTATTTAATGATTAAATATGTATTCGATACATGTTTAATTTTTAATTTAAGAATGACCTCAATAGGCAATTCTTCTTCAGATGACAAAAAACTATGAACTAGCTTGTCGAAAAATAACCAGGCAGTAAAATCATATCTTTGGGGATTTTTCCCTGTTGTCTGGGCAATTTAGTTTCCCCAGTCATCTCCCATTATACTTAGTCTAAATTACAAAATCCTTACAAGGGACCCACAAAGCTCCACGTGAGTTTGGTCCTCCCGCTCTCTCCAGATCATCACGTTTGGGTCATTTTGGTTAAGCCTCTGGCACTGATTTTGTTTCCACGCTCACTCTGATGTCAAGGCCTTGGTGACCAGTCCCTCTGCCTGAACACCTTGCAGAGCTGCTTTCCTGCCTGATGTCTTCAGGGCTCGGTGAGACTCAGCGAAGCCTTTCCCAGCATCCGGTGTGGACGGGCCCACCTCTCCTAACCCTCGGCAGACACACCACCTGCTTGCTTTATAGCACCTGCAACGTCTCAGTTATTGAGATCGCTCTCCTGCGCTGCCTATCCATGCCCAGCAGAAAATCAGTCCCGAGAGGACAGGACCTCGTGGGATGTACCCCCCTGCTGAGTAGCCAGAGCCACGTGTAACGCCTGGCACACGGTGGGCACTGCAGTAACCTCCCCAGGTGAATGGGGTCCGTGCGCACATCAGGGAGCATTTCCTCAGCTTGAACAACCCCCCGCGTGGCTGGGATGAAAGTGGGTACATTCAGTTTACTTTATTGAGGTCTCTAGTTTCAGCATTTACGTTCTGCCTAATGCTTAACATAAAATTCGCCTTTATACCATTTCATTTCATTCTGCAAGTTTTTGGAATAGAATAGACTATTTGTCTTTGCAAATGAGGACCCTGCATCTCAGAAACCGCACGGATGGCTCAGTTCATTCAGCTGGTGTAAAAGCAAAAGCAAAGACTGACATGGGTATTTTCCAACAGCACATCTAGGAATTATACCACACAGCTCCTGTGTTTAAGTGACACGTACAAGAATTTTCTGGCTCTCTAAAATAAAAGTATTGATTTTTAAAAAGTGAGATAAAATGGGAAAATAATGGAAGTAGAAAAAAATGCTACCTATCTGGAAAAATCCAGTGGGCACTCATATTTTAGCTGTTATCTCTTCCATTCTCTGTTCAGTAGCTTTGATTGGGTGACGGATGATCTAAGGGTGAGCGATACAGATGAGAAGTTAATGCAAAACTTTTCTCCCCATCCAGTGCTGAACTGTCACAGGCTGTGTACCAGGTGGTGGCTTACAGGGTAAGAAGGACGGGGCAGGAGCTGTCTTCTGTCTGGGGGCAGGAGCTGCCTTCTCTCTGAAGGCAGAATGGGGTCTGCTCTGGATGGCCGCACTATTGGCTGCTTCTTTAGAGAAGTTAAATGAAAAACAGTGAATCTACCCAAAAGGCAAAAACCCACATATATTTAAGGACAAGTGTGACTGTCGACTAAAAAAAAAATATGCACAACCTAAAAGTTGAGAGTTATGTTTTGTTCAGGGGACATACTGAGGACTTCAAGCCCAGGAGACAGCATCTCAAGTAACCCTAAGAGAACTGCTCTGAGGAGGTGAGGGGGGAGCCAGGATATATTAGGAGTTTTGCAACAAAGGGCAGGTAGTAGGAACAAAAGATTCCTGTTAATAAAAGAAAACTAGTTATCTCAAGTTAAGGAATTTAGCGCTTTTCTAGGTGTGGGGAGATGCAAGAGTCTGGGCTCCCTGAAATCATTCCTTTGATATGCACCTTAGCTATCTGGAGCCAGTGTCCTGTATTTTCACATCCTGAGTTTCCTCGGGGTTCACCTTAGGGAGTGGCTGCAGTCTGATGGCTGCTAGATGGCAGGTATTATTTCCTTCCTGAGTTCCCTCAGGGCTCACCAGCTCACCATAGGCTGTGGCTGCAATCACTGATGACTGTGACATCCTTTGTTTATTGAGACAGCAGGCAATATTTTATTTCTTCTGACCACTGTGTAATCACATAGGAGATACTGTGTGTATGCATATGTATTTGTGTGTATACCTTATTTTTTCCAAGGACTGGAGTTGTAGCTTTCCCCAAATCTGTATGGCTTCATGACCAAATCAAAATTAAGATCCACTCCAGTTTTGATTCTGCTGTTCTTTGGGAGTTAGTGCAGTACAGAAAATACTTCAGAAGGGACTGTATGTGCGAGGCAAGAAGATTATCTGAGGCCAACTGAAGAATAACACAAGGATCATAAGAAGGGGTTTATAATTGGGGAAGAAAGACACATAATGCACAATGTAAGGAAAAATTATCCAGTGGGTGGTGGGAAATGAAACCAGCATGTCAGGAGGGCAGTACTGAGCTGGGCCTTGGGCCATGAATGGGATTCAAAGAAGATGCACTTAGGCAGACGCGCATTGTGGGCAGAAGCTGGGATGAAGACAGAAAGGAGTTGTGAAAGAAGATTGAAAATAAGGGGAAATGGTGCAAAATATCAGAGATAAGTTTAGAAAAGTAGGTGAGAGCCAAAATATGTAGATTCTTGAAAGCTCTACTAAGGAAACGGCTTGATCCTATTGGCAAGTTTCAAGGAGCAGAGACACACGTGGGTTGTGACTTAGGGAGACGATGAGGATGAAAACTGGGAAAGGGGAGGGACAGAATCGTACTCTCCTAGAATGCCAGGAAATTCACCTATGAGATAGCAAATGTGACTGAATTCCCTCACAAATTGAACCAACGTCTTTCGACCCCTGTCTTTTTTGTCAGGCACCGTGTTAGGAACAAGGAGAAAGAAGGCGATGCAGAAGTGCTCGGGGACAGGGGGCCCAGAAGGCGTGAGAGTACGGTTTCTGTGCAGCGGCAGCAGAACATCTCTGGGTGTCCAGGGAGGCCCAGAGAGCTGGTAAAATTATTTCTGCGTGTGTCTGAGGGTGTTTCTGGAAGAGGTGAGCATTTGAATCAATAGACTGAGGAAGGAGGTGGTCCTCCCCGTTGTGCGCAGGCATCAGCCAATCACTGAGGCCTGAGTAGAACAAAGAGGCAGAGGAAGGGTCCGCTCATTCTCTTCAGACTTACTCAGGTATTGTGAATGCAGCTTCCACTGGAGTTTGAACTCCCACACCCATTTCTAGGTCCTGCTGTCAGATTGGCTCTGCACGGCTTCCAGGGTTGGAAATTTGGGGTCACCAGGTCCGTGAGATGCCCCATTGCTTCCCTGTGCTTTCCCTTCACAGATGCTGCAACATGCAAGCTTTTATGTTGATGCTTTTCCCCATCTGCTTATATTTTGCAGTGCATGTGGAAAACTTGGCACTTGGTTTTGTTGTAGCCGTTGTCCGTGGATATAAGGTCTGGTATTTGAGTTCTCTTACTTTATGGGGAGAGATGGAGAGAGGCAAGAACTCTGTGGCTGTGATTATTTTCCTAGACTAACCTGATTTATTGTATTTTAATAGGTGACTTTGAAGACCAAAGACCTTCAAGATTTGAGGAATTGTTTGATTTTTCATCACATGATGGATAGTCGGGGAGCTTAGGGAACACTCATCCAGTCATGGTTTGTGGTCACCCCTGAACTCAGTGCACGGCTCGCTTTAGCTGGCACCGTGGGGGTAAAGAAAGTCTCCCCTGCAGTAGATCCCGGTCCATGTAAGTGGTTTGAGGTCATCCCATCCTGATGTTAAGCACTGGTGTTCTTTCCTGACATGACCCTCATTTTGATAGTTCATATTGTTCTAAGCCAGAGTAAACGTTCCCTAGAGATGAAAGATATAAAGCTTGTCAAAGAGTCTGTGTCTGATTCATCACCTGACCTACAGTTCCTTGTGCGGCGCTGTGCACCCTATGGGTTCTCAATACATATTAATTGAATTGAATTGAATTGAATTTACACTCTGCTCGTTTCACAAATAGGTTAAGTGAAGATTAACAACTTCACAGCAGTCCTAGCAACTGAATTAAAGAATATCTGTGTGTATCTGTAATGTCTTGAATTGGTCCAACAGGAGTGTCTTAGGATGGAAAAATCTATACTTGGGGAGGAATTGTCCTTTAGCTCGTACTACTACTTGCTCATAGAAACAGCTGTGAATGTTCACACTGGGCTTCTCATTTTCCCCTTGGTAGCAAGTGTCTGCAAAAACCCCTTAAAGATCTAATGATTTCTTATTTTTTCCTAATGTATTTTGACAAGAAGACAAGGTGAAAACAGACATGTTTGTGAAAACCACAAACTAGAGATGTAAGGTGATGCCATTCATACCATCTGCAGAACAGGCTCTGAGGTCAGGGATCTCCGTGGAGAATGTGTGGCGGTAGACGGGAGGCTTCTTTTCATCTTACTTTGATTTACATCTTTCTACAAATGAAGCAAAGGATAAAATACAGGCTATCTCTGACTTTGACGAATCTAAATTTTATGAGGACAGTTTTCAACCTGGGGCTGCAAGAGCTTTCTAACTACCAAAAAAGAAACTGACTGGGCTTATAAAACTGTCACACGTGGGAAAGTTACAAAAACGAAGTATCAAGAACATTTTAAAAATTTCATAGTATTTCCTAGTCTAACATTATTAAATTTCCTACATTTGGTTTCCTCTTATGTTTTTGAAAACCAAAACGCTTTCCCATCAAACCCCCAAACTTTCTAAACTTTCTAAAGATAACTATGTTATCTTTTTCCTTCATCAGCTGGTAGACATGCCTTGTGAAAAGTGATGAAGAAGAATTGAAAAAAATGCATTATGTCTCAAATTGGTAGGTTTATAATACATATTAATATATTAAAGTATCTGAAAAGATTGGCAGTAAAGAAAATGTAAAATTACTTCCCTCACATCTGAACAGAAAATACTTTATCATGATAAGTATAGGACTATTTTGTAAAACTGTGATCTGCTCATTTGGGAAATGCTTTCTGGGTCTGAAAGACCCCTTTTCCCGTAAAGTCATTCATTGTATATGGACCACTGAGCACTAATTCAACAGCTCTCTGATTTCAACTGGGAAATTGATAGCTCAAAGGTTGTGAGGTCAGGTGAATTTTGCACGATCAGATCCTATTTATCTGTTTACACTCACATTGGGTGTCTCTTATACTATTGCTTATCGGGGAGGTTACATGAAGATACATCCTGACATTCTCAGCTCTTCCTCCTGCCCCTAAACAGTTTTAAACAGGAGGCATTGATTTTTAATAGCACATCGTTTAAAATAAAAAGTTCTTGAAATCTCAAGGGAATGTTTTCATGGTAGGGGCTCTGCATTTTGCTTCCCTTCCCTGACACATGAGATAAAGAATGCTTAGCTATTCCACTTACATGTGGAATCTAAAAAAATGGTACAAATGAACTTATTTACAAAACAGAAATAGAGTCACAGATATAAAAAAACAAACTTATGGTTACCAGGGGGAAAAGAGGGAGAGGGATAAATCGGGAGATTGGGATTGACATATACACACTACTATATATAAAATAGATAACTAATAAGGACCTACTGTATAGCACAGGGAACTCTACTCAATACTCTGTAATGACCTATAGGGGAAAAGAATCTAAAAAAGAGTGGATATATGTAATGTATAACTGATTCACTTTGCTGTATAGCAGAAACTAACACAACATGTGAATCAACTATGCTCCAATAAAAATTTTTTTAAAAATTGGATAGGCATACTTGAAAATAAGTGAGCTCGTTAACAAAGTGCAAAATATAGTCTAACAAATGTGGTGCAGTGTCATGGCATGTTTTCCTCATAGCAAAAAGTTGAAAACCATGTAAATATCCAAAAATAGGGATTTGATTAAACAAAAGATGGTACATTTATACACTGGATTATTCCTGTGCTATTAATAACACATTGTAGAAAACAATTCCCTGATGTGAAAAAGTATTCTAATTGTATTGTTAAATGGCAAAAGTAGGATGTATAACCGAATTTACAATATAAATCTTCAAAGAAATTTTTTTAGAAAAGAATGCTTAGCTATCAAAATATTTAGTGATTTAATCCTTTAAAAAGTTGGGATTGGATTCGGTCACTTCCAACACTTTGGGGAATAAAGTTGACCCTGGCCAAATTTTTCACAGTTTTCCTGATAAGTGAACTCAATTGAGAAGTATTGCACAATAGGAGGATTCTAAAAATGGTACCCTGATGGAGACGTAGGTATAGATGGACATATAGGTGAACAACAAAATATACATGAACCTAACATGTACATTTGTTGTAATATTACATTATGATGGCACTGCAATTGGAAATTTGTATGAGTTGTTCACTGTATGCTTTATGCTCACATCTCAGATTAGAAGGATTTAACAAAGTTCAAAGACATGTGTAGTGTATAATATGACTTTAATTCTTCATATTAAACATGATGCATGAGGAAATGACCTATTTCTGGATCTCTTCTGAGCTAATCTTGAGGGTATGTGTTTATTGCTCATTTTAGTTCTGACAAGTCAGCATTAGTCTAGAGCTGAGAATGTCAACTCTCTCTACAATTCTTGGACTCACTAGGACATGGAAACACAGCATTTAACCTGCGTCTTTGAGAGATCGCTCAGTAGTAAGAGGGTTGCTTCTTTTCAAGTTGCTGTTTCATTCAATTCAATAGATATTTATTGAGTTTTCCTAATTATGTTGTGTGCAGGGGATAACAGAAGTGAAAGAAAACCTTCATCCTCAAGGAAATATCTATCTAATGGGCGAGAAACCATTAAAATAGAGACAAACACATCTTGCTATGGTCATAGAATATGTCACCTTGCTCGGCCTGGTTTGGGGGTGGTCAGCAAAGACTTTCCAGAGGAAGTGATGATTCATTTCAATGGTGACCGGGACTTCCCTGGTGGCGCAGTGGTTAAGAATCCACGGGCCAATGCAGGGGACACGGGTTTGAGCCCTGGTCTGGGGGGATCCCACATGCCGCGGAGCAATTAAGCCTGTGCGCCACAGCTACTGAGCCTGCGTGCCACAACTACTGAAGTCCTCACACCTCTAGCCCGTGCTCTACAACAAGAGAAGCCACCGCAGTGAGAAGCCCGTGCACCACAACAAAGAGTAGCCCCTGCTCGCTGCAACTAGAAAAAGCCCACGCGCAGCAACGAAGACCCAACACAGCCAAAAATAAATAAATAATAAATAAATAAATAAATGGTGACGGATGAAAGTGTGATCTAGAAAAAGAGGGGGAGTGAGTGTTCCAAGCAAAGGAGAAAATCTGTTCGTGGACATGGAGGCATAGGAGAGCATGAATCTTCTCTTGGAGAAATCTCACGTTCTAGTCACATGGCGGGGGCACCTGCCACCAGATTAGGGGGTTTGTGGATGAAGATCAGGGGTGTGGGGTGGAGGGGCCTGCAGGTACTTACAGACTGAACTCGGGAGAAGAGTACGTTCAGAACTGCACTTTAGAAAGACCAGCCCCAGCCTCGGAATTTTAAAGAAAATAAAAATTAAAGTAAATAAAAACAAGATTAAAAGAAGACAATTTCCTCTCAAAGATAAATTGAGACGAAATTACAAAAGAGAGAGACCACCAATATCCTAGTGAGATCCATGATCTAAATTAACTGAGAATAATATTTGCATAAAATAGTGTCATTAGGAGTCACCCTGGCAGATCAAAGGACTGGAGTTTGTTAGTTTGCATTTTGCACAGGACTGCGACAGTGGCCGTGCTATGGGTCCTCTTTCTTTGGGACCCAATGTTTGAAAGAGAATAGATCCCCAAGACTGGTCCCTGGAGAGGAAAGTGTACCAGCCTCCCCAGAACCCAACCTGCTGCTCCTAGTTGAATGTTCAGAGGCCTGGGCTTGGGTGTGAAACAAAAGATTTACAGAATCCCTTAGTTTCTTCAAGTGTAAAATAGGGGTGGTTACTTACCTTTGAGAGTCATTCTGAGGGTTCAGTGAGCTAATTTATAGGAAACCCTGAGAACAATGCCTGACACAGCAAGGGCTTGGTGAGTAGTAAGTCATTATTAGTAGTAATAATATCACCATTACGAAGAAATACAATAAAAAGCAAATAACATTATATAAATTAATATTTTGTCTTAAAAGTATCATCGACTGAAACACAATGAGTTTTCCGTTTGTCCTGCCGTTGCATGAGCATTAGTGGGGTTGGCTCTTTACAGCTGACATCTTCATTATAATCACAGTGTTTCAGGAAAATGTTTTCTACAAAGTGGTGGGAAGGAAATGAATACCAGAAAGGGTGAGGGGAGATGGGCCTGCCATTGATTGAAAGCAACGTTTTTCCCATCAAGAACGAAGAGCATCCAGGGAATTCCACCCTCTGCCTTAGAAAGTTTGTTAAAATCTCAATGAGCTTGTAGCTTCTTAAACAATTTCAAATAACTGTCTGTGAAAAATCACCAGGCAGCTGCCTGTTATGCTAGTTTCTGGCCAGAGGGAACTGACTTCAATACATGCTGACACGTTAGGAACAAACTGTCACCTTTAAAGAAAAAGTATTCTAAGTGACACAGTGAGAGTGTCAAAGACTTTGCGGTTGTTGTTTGCACTTATCAGGAAACAAGCAAGGCCTATGTCTCTATGTCTTTCCAATACAATGGATTACAGAGTATATTGACAACTTACAAACGAGCGATCCATTTTGGATTTCCTGGCTTGGGTTTTCTTAAAAAAATAAAAGCAGCAGATTTCAGACTAGTATATTTTTTTCAGAGTCAATGAGAACAAATCTATCATTAATGTCAAGGAAATATGCATCCGGATTTTTCTGAATTGTTTGTAAAACCCATGGTCTCTGTTGTTCTGTGTGTGTAAATCTGGTTTCCTAGTAAGAACTACTGAAAACACGATATTCCCATGTGTTTTTAATATACATCTGATAAGTGGAAATTACTGCCCAGGTCCTGAACCAGGGGAACAGAAAGGGCTGCCACCACCCCTCAGTCACCACCAATTTCTGAAGGCTGTTCTGCATCCGTCTTTGGAGGAGACGCATCTCCAGATGCTTCTGGTTTCGGGGGAGCAGAACACCACTGGTCCCTTTCTGTGGAATGGAAAACCCACATCATGAACAGATACATCTGTGCTCATCCTTTCAGTCAACCAGTACTCGCCTGCCTGCCTGCTCTGTGTCAGGCACCTATTTTCCGACCAATAAATAATTCCAGACAAAATACAAAATAGGCAGAATTTTAATAAACTGTACATTTTAAGTTACTCCACCCAACATAGTTTATAAGGTTATGGAGAACGTTTTCAAGGCGGATTTCATGACATAGGTGTGCGTAGCAAACATATTATGAGCGAAACTTGGTTTGAATTGTTATGAGTAGATACAGATGGCTCTTAGACAAAATCGTTAATTAGGTTAATTATTTCTTGCACAGATAACCATTTACATACCACTGAGGAATCTAAACCTGTAAAATATTTTATGTATTTTAAATAATTAGAGATTGAGTAAAAGGCCCTGGTTCTACCATCCATTGTGAACAATGATATCAATATTTTAAAAACTTGGTGAATTAGACATAGCAAGTCTTCAGTGAAAGGAGTTAGAGAGCTTTAATGACAAGATGATTTGTCTCTTAAATTTAATAGGCTTCGAAACTTGATTAAAGGCTTCAGAAACCTACCTGGATGCACCAACCTTATTTTAGCCCATGATTAAATCACATTACCGAAAAGACCTCAGAAATTGCCTCTTGATGGGAAACTATTCAATTTATCATCTGAAAGATGCATCCCAACCCTCATGAAAGTGTTTTCTCAAAACCCTCAGAGATATTTTTCCAAGGTAGGCAAAAATTGTAATTATGTGCATCTTCTCCAAAATTATAGATAATATGCCAAGTTTTTGCTCAAATTTTAGGCCAGCTTTATTCTTAATAATGACAATCCTTTGTGTCAAATATCCTACGTGAAAACAGAAAAGATTTAGTAACAACTTTTCTGTTCTCTATCATCAGCACATCGTATTTCTTAATTGACACCATGGCTTAGAAAATTTTAAAATTATTTGTGGCATTAGTCAAATAATCAGTTTTTGGTATTTTAGAGAAGCCAAACTACTAAATAGGCAAATATCCCAGAATTTTAATTAATATTTAAATTTTGATTAACATTTAATTTAAATAACACCTAATTTAAAATCTTTTTTAGAGCTTTTGTTATAATATCACTTTAAAATTCAGAGGGTGATTTTCTGGATTCTTGGAAGAGCAACTTCCAACCCCCAAATTACGAGGCAACGTTGCCCCTTTATCCTTCTCCTTCTTGTACTGGAATTCAACCCATGTCCACATAAAGCTTTCTGGCCACATCTACTGGAGGATAGATCCCCTACCCATACACACTTTTTGGGCAAACTGTCCCCACTCTTAGCCTCTATGGGAGGGGCGGGCCCAGGTGGGTGCTACTGTGACCCCTCCCAGTGATGGCAGAATAGGGCTGAAACAAGCCAGTAAAGGAAGCAGGGCTGGACCTTGCTCGTTTCTTCTGAGAAATGGAACTTTACAACATGCATTAAGATGCTCGGAAGCATTTGAACGAAAGGTCCCTTCGAATTGGGCTCACCTGCTCATTTTTGGACATTGTGAGCGAGCCAAAGAGCAGCAGAGAGAAGCAGAGGAAAGGCTTGCTGGCTCCGTGGTGAGTGGTCAAGACCTCGGACAGCAACTTCCGAGGCCCCAGACCCCTGCGCCTCCACCCTGTCTTCTTTACAGGAGATGCCCCAGCTGCTGCACCCACACCGCACTACTGATCACTGAGCTACTACTTTATCCTTCGAAATTATGAAAAACCTTGAGAAGAAACATCCTTCTTTATGTTGATGATATGGTCTTGTTTTTGTTCCCAGGGGATGGCTCAAGAAGTATTTGAACCCGTCGACCAAACTCTCTCAGACAAAGCAGCTCAGTATGAACTACGGTGTAGGCTGTAAATACTGCATGTCTCAGCACCCAGATGGACCACGAGGGGTGATTTCAGGCAACAGCTTTAGTCCCTGATTTATCTGGGGATGTGTTTTGCAGTTTGCTCATCCCCATGTGTCTAAGCATATGAAGTTCTAACAACGCTGACATCCCACCTGGACCACACTTTGTAAAGCGACAGTCAATTAGTGCCTTTTGACCTGGGAGGAGGTAAACCATCTCTCTTTCAGTAAGAAAGCTCAATGTTGACAGAGACGCAGCAAAACTAGCATTCTGATAGACTTCTGGGGCAATAGAAATTGCTCCCCTTTTTCTTGGAGAAAAAAAACCCTCAACTTGTATCAAAAGCTTCAACTTTTCCAATGATTTAACCCAGGAGTTTTATTTGGGCATTTAATACATTTAATACAAGGGCATGTTTCCAAATACAGAACAGAAATTATGTACCAAGATGTTCACTGGGAAATCATTCATTCATTATGATAGGAACAAGGAAAGCAGTAAATCCATATGATTGCATATTATGTAATTTCAATGGCTATTTGGAAGAATTTCTAACTGCATGGGAGACTGCTTATTATATAACATTATTAGGAAAAACAAGATACAATACTTCATGAACAATAGACTCATTCATAATATTGGTAATAGGAGGGAAATTCCCCAGAAAGATAGCACTGGTCATTTCTGGGTTGTGGGTTATGGGACAAATTAATTTCATACACACACACACACACACACACACACACACACAAACACACACACAGCATATACACATATACATTTATTCCAAGTGACTTAATTGAGCTTGTATTTATTTTACAAATGAACACATATTTAAAAATAAAGCTTTTTCTTTTTTTCAGGTGAAGCTCATCACCGTTGTGAGTATCATTGGGAATTTCATGCTTCATCCTAATATTTATACAAGCATTAGAATCTACCCAGAGCTTTTTTTCTCGTGAAAAAACAAATTTTGTTTTCATTTACAGGGACTTCATTAGCCAATGTCCATGCAAAGGTGGCTCGAACCTATATTGGGGCAAAGATGCTCATCTGCCTCTTCCTTGATGATCAGGACTAGTAACTTACAGCTCGTGAGAAATACCAAGTATGTGTAATGTCCACTTTCTTCAGCAGTTTGATTTAACTATTTGCTGACCAGCTTCTGCTAAGATGTTAAGTCTCTGAGAGGAAACATAAGAGATACAATGAGTCCTCCTTTCTCTATCCTCCAAGTTCGTGCTAAGTAAATTTACTGTCTTGAATCAGATTACTAGGATGTCAAATGTATTATCCGAGGTTCTTGAAGAAGTGCTGATATTTATTCTCCAAATATTCAGTCTAAGTAGTTGTACATGTGTTTTATTAAGTGCTGGTTTGGGAAGTGATTTTACAAAACTCACATCAGCTTTTTTGTCCCAGCAGTTTTGAAGACTCATTGCATTTTATTTCTTAATGTCCTTTGAATTGAAAGCAGTGGTCCTCTATAGGAACAAAGTAAAACAACGGTTTCCATGGACAAAATGGGATTCTAGTAGGTAATGGAGTTATAGGGACACTGTTCTTGTTAGACTTTCCTGAAAAACAAAACAAAACAGTTACTTTGAAAATGCTTCAGAAAATGGGCTTCAGCCAAGAAAATGGTGTCATCTGTGAATCACACGTATTTGTATAGTTCGAGGCTATTTCCTACTGCTGACGGTTAGTGGTGACTGTAAATAATTTATCAGGCTGTAGATGATCATCTATACATGCATCTCATTTATATATTTTCTAACAATTATTTCTTATTTATGTTTATTAGCTGGCATTTAATTGTAGCCAATTTAAAGGAATAGCACGTGTAGATGTAACAGAATGATATTAACAAGAGTAGTTTTAAAAATTAGGATGCATTGGGTCAATAACTAAAAAAAATTTCCTGTCATTCTTTTGTATGCTGAAGGGTTTGGATATATTATACTTTCTCTCTACCTCACCCGTAATAAATATTGTGGCCAGAGGCAATGCGCTCAGCCCCTTTTCCATCCATTTTTCACAAATATTTCTCTGTAATGATTGGGTACGTGAGTAATGATTATGCATCACAAACATTCCCTCTTGTTAGTCTTACAAGCATCCTGGGAGATGTGTGAGTTCAGAAATAGGATTATCATTTATTTTCATGATTTTTTTTTAACTGTGATCTATTTCTCCAGTAGAACATGAACTGTCAAATGCTAATTGTTACTTCAAGTTGTTTCTTTCCTCAAATTAAGCTTGCAAATATTCTTTCCCCCTCTTCTCTTACATATAAATGTGAACACACACTTGCAGAATAATGGGGCTTTGTTGTCATAGAAAATTATTAAATCACGTATCTTTTATTTCTTAGGTTAAAAAAAAAAGCATAGATAATGTGAGGAAAAAGTGAATGAACAACCCTGGGACTATATTGGTTGATTATTTTAAGTCGGAAGCTTCTGAGACAGTTTTCCTACTGGAAGTTGAGAGACTACTATTCTAAAGAATTTGCAGAGATCGTCCCGGCTGAATTCTTACTTTGCCTGACGTCTTCAATCACAAATTGCATTGCAATATAATGCCATCTACTGTGTGAGAATACTTTGGGAATATCACTGAACATCACAGGAGGCTGTGAGCTCTGACTAAATTACAACTGTAATCCTGCCAAGATCTTTGAGGAAATTGAACCATTTTATTAAGTGGCCCCTTAAACATACACCAGACTAATAGTGAACTTTTAAGCTCACCATACATTCAAAAGATTAAAATTTTAAAATATTTTGAAATTATTTAATGTAACTATTTTGAAGAACTGTGGTATACGTCAAAGGCATGTACGGAAGCTATTTTCAAGAGCCAGTCCTAGCCTAAGAGGCATATTTAACTTTTTCTGAGAATCATTCTATATTCTGCAGAGTTCCCCACCTCAGGTGCCTGCAGGGGCCGTGAAGGTAACATAGGGAGAAATCATGCCAGAAACAAGTGCTGGTGCAGATATTGTATTGGGGCAGACACACTGGGGGAACGCATTCCATCCGAAAAATTAATCAACCCCTCAGACTTCAGCCCTGGAGGAGTAGGAGGTCGCTGTGCTTGGGCTCGACATTTAAAGAGAAGCCAGAAGTTTATGTTTTTCCTATAAAAATGGCAAATGCTGGTTTTATTTAGTAAAACATCTGAGTGTTCTAAACAAAGCCTGTCCCAGATCTTACTCGAATTCAGGCCTTCAGTTTGTGGTCTTTCAACAACAGAGCTGAATAAAACTCCTAGGAAGAAACAAATATTGTAACTTTGAAATACAAATATGGTAAAAATTGATCCTATTTGGGGAAAAGTTGTCTAAAATATCTTATAAAGACATATACTCATATATATTCAATCTTTGTTAGGAAGCATAAGCTGCATTACTGATGGGTTCATTCCACAGGTATGTATTGAGTACTGGCTATACCTGTAAGGTTTGGCTTGGTAAGGTGAGGGGCTCAATAAGAACGTGAAACAAGATTCTTGCCTTCCAGGAGTTTCTGATCTGTCTGTACACACACACACACACACACACACACACACACACACACACACACACACAGAGTAACTATAGCTAACTATTAACAGGAAGCAGTGTAGCAGATCTAATAATAATTCTGTGTTTTCTAATATTTATACCCATTGTTTCACATTATTTATTTTTATATCATGGACATTAAAACAAAAAGAATATATATTCTCTGAAGGGTTCAAGTCCTCCTCCCCAACCCTCTCTCTTTGGTTTTGCTGAATTACTTTCTATTTTCTTCTCTTTTTTTTCCTCTTAAATTCCAGGGTCTCTCTTCTAATATAGTCTTGCATTCAAATATCTTTGCCTAACTTATTACAATGGTTACCCTAGTTACAAATTCCTAATCCATTCAGCAATTTAACTTTACAATAGTGTACATGGGTTAAAGTTTCCCTGAGTTCCCTACCTCACATTAGGTTTCCCTGGATGCCCCCATCCCCCCAGGCACCTCTTCTTCCCGGCAGCTGCAGATATGGCCCAGAGCACCCACGTTAGTGAATTGCAACCAGGAATTTTGCAGCTACTTCCTTTCTCCATCCAGTGTCCTTGGGCAGGCCACAACCTGCACAGCTGTACATGAGCAACCCTGTAAGTAGTGAACTTCCTGAATTCTGGAATAACAATATGACCATATTTGTAGAGTCTCTGACTCAGTTTATGAGCTTTGGGCCTATACAGAATCGTTGGATTTCAGCCCTTTTCTCTCATTCAGCTCTCCTGCCTTGGATGCTGTATTATTCTAGAAAGCAAGATAAGAAAGAGAGAGTTGGAGAGATGCAGCCACTCTGCATTTTCCCTTGATTTCCATGTGAAAAAGGATAAATTGTGTAAATCGAGAGGGCTAGTGAGCCATGTACAGAACCTAAACACTTCACAGCTATGGGGTCACCCTGGCTTGGGGCTTCTTTTGAGCAGAAATAATCATGATGGAAAAAACACAGATGTTCATTGCAGGTGGCTGCCCTGTGCATTTTACAAATGTTGAGCTTATTGAGTCTTTAGTCCTCAGTACAGTCAAGCTCGCTTTGGCCACTGCTATGGTCTTCGTTTTCTATTATGGATGAGAAATTGAGCCCAGAATGATTATTTCCTCAAAGTTAAGTGGGGGACCTCAGATTCAAACCCAAGCCAGCTGGCTTCTCAGTAAAGCCACCTGCCCCGCCTGATGGTCTACTACGTTGTCCAGGGTTTATTGAAAATACCGAGAGGCTGATAGACGTTTTATTCCACAATTCCACAAAACCAGTTATTCTGTTTCATAACACAGAGCAGGGTTTCTAAACAGATCATCTATTTACATTGATTACCTTACACATTGGAGGTGAGAATGACTCTACAAAGGCAGCGTTTGAATTAATACATTTTCACACGATCAGATAAATCTCCCGCGTACTGAGAACTTACCTGCACTGAGGTACTGTGCTGAGTATTTCACACCCATGATTTTAAATCCTCAGATTGCATTACAAGGAAGAGGTGATTCTCCTTACGGAAGGGGGAACGGAAGCCCCAAGGTCTTTTAAAATGGTGACTTGCAGTGTCACCTGTAGTCCCGTCATGCGGTGATACGCAGGGCTTCCAAGGCTGCTTTACAGGGTGGGAAAAACCCCTAAAGGAAAGATTCCTCCTAAGATCGAGACTGTCCTGGGGTTCTGCTGAGGGCAGCTGTGAAATAGCACAGGAAGAAAGGTCAGGAAGGAAAGAAAACAAAGGCAAAGAGCACAGTCGTGAGTTTAGGAGGCAGGTCGGAGCGGGAAAGGCAGCCTCACTCCCTCCCATCAGCTGAGAACAATGCAGGGGCCAAGGATGTCCGGAGGCTGCGCGCCCTGATCAGAGGTCTCGGGCGAGATCCCTGGTGCGTCGGGCACCGGTCTGTAGTCATTAGTATCACAGGGACATGGAGCGGGGCTGTCGCAGCCCGGGTTCCTCTCCTTGCTGACGACTTCCTTAAAAAATGAATCACGCACACCTCCATCGCGTTTTGTCAGGATAATGATAAGCCTTTTTGAAATTACTCACTGAGACTGTGGGTCAGCCACGTGGGCTGCCACGCGTCCCACCGAGGAGGAAAAATGCCCAGGGACATCCTCACTGTGTGGGGATGGATAGGGAGAGAGAGCCCCACTCCTGCTGAAGGAGACAGTTTCCTGAAAGCAGGAACTGCACCTAACGTGGTGACAGGTCCCATTTTATTTACGGCTTCAACGCACCTGTAACAGACCCTGGATTAGAGAAGGGGGCCCCATTGTACATATCACTCAATGCTTTTTAATTTCTTTTTTTTTTTGGAGGGAGGAGCTGTGAGCCAGAAGGATTTGCCCAGATCGTTTAATTAAATGACTCATTTTCAAAATGACCCATAACAATAATGAAGTTGTTTATAATCTTGTCTCTGGGGAAAAAAATGCTATGGAGACATTCAAGAAAATTTAAGGAAAATATTTAGATTATGTATATACACATAAAGCTAGGACAGGATTTTGGCGTTTGGGATTTTCAGAAAATAGTTTTGCTCTTCTTATTTTAAATCCACAATGGAATTGCAAAATTGCATTTCTGCACAGTGAAATGAGTGTTGTGAGGAGGATGGCTCTGTCTGCAATGTTCTCTCCTCATTGGAAAATTACATTCATGTCCATTGAAACTCTGAGCCAAAATGTCAGTCAATCATGGTGTGTTCTTCACATTTCCCAGGGCTCAGGAAATATAATGCACAGCAAGAGAATAAATGGACAACAAAATTATTAATAGTCACAAATGATGTACATAATAGATGTTATGTGGATGAGTGTATGAAATGGTATATTGGGGTCATTTCTAAACAGTTTCTAGAACTAATGGTTGCACACAGGTGTCTTCAGCCAAAGTGGTCAAGTTCTGGAACTGACTGCATATTGATGACCCCCTTCCTGACCTCACAAAATCTAGCCTGTCAAATGCATCCCCTTCACCTCGTTTCTTGCTGTCTGAGCCCTGGACTGGGCACTGCTGTGGGTGCAGAGGGTGAAAATTACAGGTTGATTATAACGTCCGGCTAGAGCAGGAACTGTGAAAAACAGCCATACCTCCAGGGAGATGAGATGGAAACCAGCAGAGTGGAGCTACCAGCATGCGGCTCTGGGGGTGAATCAAGCTTGATGAGAACATGTGAAGACCTGATGGAGGAAGTGGTGTTCGGGCTGAGTTGTTTCTCTCTGTCAGGTGGTTCCTCCTGGTCTCTGATGGCCCAGGGAACGTCCCAGGGTTTTCCAGGAAGCCCTGCTTTCGCTCACTGGCCCCCGTGCACACGCACACACACACATGCACAAGCATACACATGCACACCCTGCAGGCCCGTCACTCCCCTCCCCTCTCAGCGGTGCCTGGTCTCCAGTACCCTCTGTCCCTCTTGCAGTTGAGTCCCTGTGTGTTCTCCCGGCCAGGACCGTGGCCCCCAATCAATCTCACAACCCCTGACACCCCAACCCTGACATCAGAGCATGACCCCTGAAATGTGACACTGACCTTATCACAGCCGACCTGCGACCTTCAGTGACCCCCCCCCTTTACTTACGGAACAAAGTCAAACCCCTTCTCTGCCAGTCGGTCCTCACCCTGGGTATAACGGACATCCTCCTGTGTGTGTGCACACGTATGTGCATGTACACATGTGTGAGTTTATGTGTGAGTGTGCACATGTGTACGCTCACACATGCATGTGCTCACACTTGCGTGTGCACTTGTGAATTGTGCGCGTGTGAGTGTGCATGTACACACGAGTGTGTGTGCATGTGTGTGCCTGTGTGTGTGTGTGCTCACACCTCCCACTGCATCCCGTAACCATTTATTACCTTTGATGGGTGTGTCTGTCTGGGTGTCGAGGGTGACGTGTCACCAGGAAGAGTCAGGAAACCATGGGCTGCCAGAGAGCTGGGGGAGGGGGGAGGGGAATAGTTTTAAAAGGGACAGGTAAGGAATCAAAGGTTTCCCTTGATTTATGGCTTCCCTGGCCCGCTGTCCCCAAGGGTGTCATCCTGCCCCCAGGGGTTTCGAACGAGGATGACAGAGGAGTGCAGGCTTAGGAGTTGGGGGCAGGGAACACACGATCCACCCATTCTGTGCTTAACAGACAGTCTCCCCTCTGCCACGATCCTTGGACTTAAAATGTGCTTTCGTGTGACAGAAGGACTTGGAGATTAGCGGTGTCTCTTCCGAGTCTTTGATAACGAGGATGCTTTTCCTCAGCACCCTCTGGAAAGGATTAGGAATTGCCTCCCTCTTCTGCCTGCTCCCTAATTTCACGCTGCCTGGGCTGGCGCTGAACGCCTTCATTCCCTGCACACTAATTGCTTAGCTCACAATAATTGATATCTTATGAGGTGCTGGGTAAATTAATCGTTTAATGTTCACGAAAGGATGTTGTCCTCACATGTAAGGCAGTATAAAATGGGATTTTTATTTAGTACCTGCATCACAACTTGATTCGTGCCTCCTTCCAACCGTTCTATCTCTACCACATTAATTGTCTCACGTACCCATAAGTGGCTTGATTTGCAGGCAGGCTCAGAATGTAGTCTGGTGGGTGGGATCACGTAAGGCGAAGCAGGTTGGTTACCTGAATTAGCAACCCCCCATCCTGTCACTTTCTCCATTAAGGCCTCTTGCCATTTGGAACTTCAGGTTGTTTTCTTCATCAAAAGTCTACTTTTAGCCTGCAAATAACTCCTAAGAGGCATTGTGTTCACCCAATAACACTTTATTCTGTTAAAACCTTATTTCCCAGTGGTGCTGAGTTTAGCAGCCAGCTGAGAGTTGGAAGTTAGGAATGGAGGAGACATTCAGTGCTTGCTGAAGGCCGAACTCTTCCCAACACCTGCTTCCTTGTCACTTTGTCCTTGGGCAGGACCCTGCCTCTAATTCTGACTCATGAGTGGTGGGCAGGAAAGTGCAGAAGCTTCCCTGGGACCCTCTGATCCTCCCTCCCAACCCCACTGGCAACCAGGAAGTGGAGGCTCGGTCAGCTGGGGGCACTGAGAGGCTGTGTGGAGCAGAGCCCTCCCCACTGGCTCCTGGCGAGACGCGCTGCGCACGGGAGCTCACCCATCCTGCAAATCACTGAGATTCAGATCACTTTGCTTCTAAAGCGTAACCTGGCACCTCCTGAATAATAATAGGAATATGAGGGGCAGGATGTCGTGCAAAAAATATCCAAAGGCAGTGATGATTTTGCCTGTGTTGTCGAGGAATAGTCCTATGGGTTATATTCTTTTCCCTTCCTTCCTCCCTTCCTTCCTCCCTAACTTCCTTCCTTCCTTCCCCCTCCTCTTCCCCTCCCCCTCCCCCTCCCTCCTCCTCCTCCTTCTCCTTCTCTCTCTCTGTCTCTCTCATTTAGGGACTGGATATTGGCTCCTTTTCTTCCTTTGTGTCATCCACTCATTCTCCCGAAAAATATTCCTGAGTGTCTGTCATATGCTGGGCACCAGGTTAAGGTATGGACGTAACTAAACATGTTGTCCATCTGCAAAGCCCATCAGTATAATAAAGACAAGAGATAACTGCAAAAATAACTAAATTGGTGTCAAGAATGCTACTGGAGATGTGCATAGAGTTATGTCAGCGCCAAAGATGGGAGGAGAGACGGCACCATCCAAAGAAATGAGGAAACTGAGGGGTGGTCTTGGAGGAGAAAGGCTTTACCGGCGGAGGGAAGGGTAAAGATGCTCTCAGGCAGGTGCGAGGAGGAGAAAGAGGACCGGAGAGTCCGGCCAGGCAGCAGATGACAAAGCCCCGGCCCCCTGGCCGTGAGGCTCCGGGCGGCAGCACCAAGGGTCTGCCCGAGCCCTGCACAATTGCCCTCCTCTGTGGACGTTCCTCCTCCACGCGGCCTTCCCTTGGCTGACCTAGCTTCTCTTCAGCCACGCCCATTGCTCACCCAGATGCCATCGACCCCAGTTTCGTCATGTCCTCTGTCCCACAATCAGCTCTGGACTCCAGGCAGCCCCTTGGCCCTCTGTAGCAGCCAGGGTTCTCCAGAGAAACAGAACCAATATGATGGATACATGACAGGTAGATAGACAGATAGTAGATGCTAGCTAGCTAGCTAGATTAGATTTATTATAGGAATTAGTGCATGTGGTTATGAATTCTGAGAGGTCCCACCATCTGCCGTCTGCAAGCTGGAGGCCCAGGAGAGTCGGTGGGGGGTGATTCAGTCCAAGTCCAAAGGCCTGAGAACTGGGGGCCAATGTCCCCAGGCAGGAGATGGCCGTCCCAGCTCCAGCAGAGAGTGCGGATTTGCCCTTCCTCTGCCTTTCTGTTCTACTCAGGCCCTCAGAGGATTAGACGGTGCTGCCCAGGAAGGTCAGATGGTTGGGGGGATGATCTTCTTCGCTCAGTTTACTGATTCCAGTGCTCCTCCCTTCCAGACACACCCAGACATCACACTTGCCATCTATCCGGGTGTCCCCAGCCCCGTCCAGGTGACCCGTAATTCAACCATCCTGACTCCTGGCTCTAAAGGGCCTCCCCTGATGGGGTTGAGGATGAGGAATTTCTTGAGCAGATTTTCATATTCCATGGACATGTAGAAGGGAATATTGCTTGGATGGTGTTACTGGAATTAAGAGGGTCCAGCCGTGTCATCATCTTACAACATGGGGTGCCCCTAAGAGATTGTATGTCCCCAAGTGCCCCAAGCAGCAGTTGGAACCCTGTTCTCCCCCCGGGCCTCGTCTCTGCAGAGGCTGCTTTTCTCTCTCCTGCCCATCCCCTCTGGCCAGAGGGCCAGGGCGGGGTGGTGTCCTCGCCTCTCTGAGTGTTTCTCTCTCCTTGTCATTTCTGGAGCACGTCCCTGTCCCCAGAGCCTCCAGCACGCACTCGGGGGCCTCGGTCTGTGATCTCAGCCCTGGCTCCTGGGGCTCCTGCCCTCGTTCCTTCTGTGAAGGTGGCAGTGCCAGGCTTGCTGTCACTGTCCCCAGCATCACTCCTGGCTCGGTTCTGGCGACATCGAGATGCTTTCTCCAGTGCCCCAGCATCTCACTTCTTAACCTCTCATCCTTCTAGACCATGTCACGACCGGGGACAGAGGGCCCTGCAAACTCAGGCTGAGCACCCCCGTCTCTGACCACCGCGTTCCCCCCACCCCGTCCCCGGCTTGCTCTCTCTGAACCCACCCGTCCTATCCCCCTTGGCCATCCCCCCAACTCACACCTCCTTCTTGACCAGCGGACACCAAGGTTCTTCACACCATCACGCCTTCACACACCCCTCCCCCCACCCCCTTTTCTCCCTTTTCCTGCGTGTCTGGATGAGACCCACTCAGACCATCCCCGTAGCCCAGGAGCCAGGAGTAGGACACGCCCATGCCAGCAAGGTCATCACATCCATGAGCATGGGCCCATGTGGCCCTCGTTCCCGGAAGACGGATCCCCCTTCCCTCTTTCCAGCTGCTGTCCCTTCAGCCCCACTCTGAGCTGGTAACCTTGCTCCCCATTTCCCTGGGAAACAGAGCCTGTGAGAAGAGACTCCCTTAGGCTCCTGACATCAGATCTGCCCAGGTCCCTGCGCTCAGCCCCTCGTCCTGATTTCTCTGGCGACCCTGGAGGAACCGTCCCTGCTGTATCCAGGGCAACCCCTCTGCTCATGCAAAGACCCCTTCCCTCCTGCTCCTCAAGGACGGTCCGCTTATCTCATCTGATTTCCATGCTTCAGAAGCCTGTCACTTCCTATTCTGTTTATACTCTCCTCCCCTCCTGGGTGCTGTTATGAAATTATTCAGTTTTGTTCATATATGATATTCAGATATGAGAATGTAAATGCACTTAGACCAGAGGCGTGGGGCATTTTATCCAGCTCTGGCGGGCATCGTGTGCTTTTTAATTTGGGGGTTATTCTTAAAAATGTTACAATAAACACATCTATGAGCAGAGACGCCTTCCGCATTAGATAGATCCACAGACATAAATTGCAACGTAAAAATGTGTAATTACAAAATGTTGACAAATATTGCTAAATTGACTTCAGCAAGATATCCCCCTCCCTGTTTCCAGCTTCTGTACCACCATAATACATTCACGTTTAGCATTTCTGACAATATGGTGAACCAAAGATCTCAGTTTCGTTTTATTTTTCATTCCCCTTTGTATTAATGAAATTGATCGTCTTTCATGTGACTGTTGGCCATTTGTATCTCTTCTTCTAATCGCCTCTTTATAGCCTTAGACTATTTTTCTTTATTTCTTTTTTCTTGCCCCTTTTCCTTTTGTGGCAACTCTTTAAATATTCTGATTATTAGTGCTTTTTGTATGGATTTGCTGCAAATAACCCCTCCTAGTCTGTGTTGCCTGCCTCTCAACTTGCCTGTTGTATTTTTTCATGAAATTGTAGCATCTCAGTGGGGTTTCTCATTGGAGAGGACACACACACACACACACACACACACACACACAGCCTCAGATACACATCTTAAGGGGAGGGAACTAGAGCTAGGGACCAGGGGGAGAAACAGCGACAGCCTCCACAGCCGCCTTGGTTCTCAACTACTAAATATGTAGTTTTCTTTTTTGTACCCTTTTACAGGGATTAATATCAAGCTTCTATTATCTCTCTAACACGAACCAGGCAACTTGATTTTTCTATCTTTGGAAGAGGTCAGAGGTCAAGGTAATGTATGAAATTTTAGGTCTTGAAATCCACCAGTCAGCCAGTATACAGACTCATGAGAAAAAGCAGATGGTGATGGTTTCCAGTCATTATGTTTGAGATCCGTCCATTCTACAGCAGCAGCTGCAGGAGGAGAGAATGAGGGAGAGGTTGGAGCATCTTAGGGAGGGATGCAGGGCTTTGGGCGAGACCCAGGAGTCTAGGGTTTGTCCTGAGACCTCTGGGATGGTCCAAACTGGGAGAGACAGTACATGTGGAGAAGGCAGAGGTTTCCACGTAGGGTTAGATTTAGTTAGAAGTGTATGTGAGGAAGGAACATACTATTTAATAAAGGTATGCTAATTCTACAATTAACTTTAAACGTTATTCTGAAGTATGCCCTCAGCCATTACAAACAACTTATCAAGTTCCTCTTTGTGCCCTTAGATTTAACCTGCAGTAATCATCCCTTCTTAACTGCTCTGGACAGAACAAAACCTGAAATGTAATTTACTCTAAGAATATAATCACTTATTGATTACTCTTTTTCTCCAGGAGATAGAAACTGTGTGCAAGCTTTTATCCGAGAGAGCCCAGGACGGTTTTTATACTCCACATTCAGTTCAAATCCATTTTAACTCTCCTTATAAAACTAGCATTTCAGGCATTGTGTTGCAGATAATCATTATTTTTAAAAAAGGATTCATCATCCTGCTTATGTGAAGATTGCGCAGTAGGCAGACAATATTTAATAAGTAAGTCAATAATATTCATTTCAGGGAAAAAATTAGGTATAGAATATAGCTGGAGAAGATAATAAAACACGATCAAATACTAAATTTCAGACCTGATAAGCCATTAGGGATAATGCAATGCACTGCGGTGCTGGGTGCAGGGGATTAAGAAGCTGACATCATAAAATGCTGTGTAAATGCAAATTCAACCTCATTTGTCAGATGATTAAAGCACAAGGGAAAAGAAATCCCACTGGCTTTGAACGTAGCACTTGTTCCTTTAATGAAATGTCACTGGGAAAGGGAACTTCCTCTACTCAGGATAGTTTTGCTGGTAAGTATATTCCCAATTTGCAGAAAAGTTAACTTGCTAAGAGGATAGGCATTCTGCCCATGAGGGCCTCTAAATACTTCTGACAAAGTCCAGTTAAAAACCTTAAAACAGGGAGGAACCTTGCATGTATCTTTCAGTCTAACCCCTCCCTTTTCCTGCAAGGGCACCATCAAGGTTATTGTTGATGGGTGACCATCTTGTTTCTTCATAAACGTTGTTTCACAGCTGGTGTTGTCAAAATGCTTTGTGTTTTTATGGGTCTGAATATAATTCTCTACAGCTCCTACTTGTTAATACTAGTATTCGTATTGTCAGGCATTGATTAGAATATGTATGATCCTTTTTCTGTAACACACTAGCAAATATTTGCAGCAGATACCTTGTCTCTGTCTTTTCTTCTCTAGATTGGACGTCCCCAGATCTCTTAACAGTCCTTCATTTAATATGATTTCCAGGATCTCTCATTGTTCTTTCATAAACCATTTATGTTCTGGGCGCTGTCATCCTCCAGAAAATGTGTTCCCATTTGTCATGTATCATCCTAGAACACCGTGTCCATAATTAAACCCAATGCTCCCTGTGAGTTCTGGCCAGTGCTTGGTGGCTGGTCCTCCCACCATCTGTATGTTGGATGTCAGCTAAGACAGCTTCTCTTACCCTGGGCTGTATTAAGGGTGTTGAGGATTAATTGGAAGAAGAAAAGCCAGGACCAGAGAAACAATCGCCTTTAGGAGGTGATTCCAATAGCCAAGGAAGAGACCTTGAGGCTCAGGACAAAGGTAATTCCAGCAGAAGCAAGACACAAGCAAAATTTAAAGGTCACGTATCAAATATCTTCTGAAATGCTTGGTGACTGATTACATATGGAGAATTAGGGAAGAGTAGAAAAGTGATTTGGAGGTGCCTCGCTTGGGGGACAAAGTTGATTGATATGCTGAGCTTGGAAGTAGTGTAGGAACAGTTTTATGCTAGATGATAACTAGCATACTAAAAACAATACCAATTAGGTTATAAATGATAAAAACATAGGTAAGATGCTTACAGAGAAAGTTGGTCAAGGATGTAATTTGTTAGCCAAACTGTGGATGATAATTTCAACCATGAAAATATATGGGCATACCACATGAGAATCTGTAGGCTAACAAAGAGAGGAAGTCAAGGAAAAGGGATCAAGTCAGCTGTATTTCAAAGAAGCCAGAGAAAGGGAGAGGCGGGAATACAGAAGTTGATGACCATCCTGTGTCATTTTGGCAATTAACTTCATTTCTTTAGCAGTTGGCTTTCTTAGTATACAAAGTAGAAAGTAGGAACCCACAGCAGGATTTCTGGCTGGTCTCCCTTTTTTTTCTTTTTGAGTCTATAAATATTTGCTATGTTTTATGGATGATTTCTCTTTTATGCTATAGAGATGTTTGGTTGTTTCTGGGTAATTTAACTTTCCATGAGAATTTTAATTGCCTAACTTTGTCTGGATCTTGTAGAAGGATTCCCTTTTTAGCCTATTCAAGTGGAAACAGAAACTTGTCAATTAAGTAGTTGGTCTGATTGCAGAGGATGTTATAGAAATAAGTACTTCACGCTGATGAATATTTTAATGATGGGCATATCTTAACTGACTCAGAGCTGTAGTTACATCGAAAAGTAAACTAAATTTCAGTGTGTCTCTTCCTCCAGAGCAGAAAACTCTTAAGAAAGGAGTTGTTCAGATTTGTCTCTGATGATTTATATGTCAGCTTTGTAATCCACTAGTATTTAAAGTACAATAAAATCCTCTGAGCTAAAATCCCACTTGTCAGAATCCCGAGGTCATTAGAGTGTATGAAATACATAAATATGTGTACACATTTGTCTACATAAGGTATTCACAGGCACACATTGCATGATTAGGGGAAGCTGCAAATGAGTTTAAACACTCCACTGTTGCACTCTTTCCTGTTTTGATAGGTTTTTTTTTTTTTTTACCATCATCACATTGAACATGGCATGTGTATTTATTTGTCTTATTGGTTTTTCTCTTTCTGCATAAGAATGCAAGCTCTATGATGGAAGAGGTTCTATTAATTCATTACTGCATCTTCAAGTCCTACATCGTTACAGGCATAGAGTAGGTCCTCAATAAATAACCATCATTGAATGAATTTGGGAGTGAGAAGCCATTTCTGGAGAGTTTATTGGATCCATGTACATTCAGCCTGGTCTCATGTACTTTGTTTGTTATATGGCTGAGTAATTATGGGATTGGAGTCAGAAACCCTGGTACTGAGTTCTAGTCTGCTACGTAGTGGGTGAATATGTGTAGTCAACAACCTCACCTGAAAGGATGACAGGGTGGACATGATAATAACGCTTTTTTCCTATTTCATAGGCCAGTTTTATGGGGCAAATGAATTAACTTATTGGCAATTATTTTGCAATTTTTCAGGGACTCTATTATAGTAATTCATTAACTGCCATTGCTTTGGTAATTCCATGTTCTGAGAGTAATGGTTCACCAGAACAAACTGTAATCCAGGACCACTGAGCAAAAATGTGAAAAATTCCATCTGCTGTCCTCCCTCCCCCACCTCATCTCAGTCCCCCCTGACCCGTCTCTCACTCGGAGCCCCCATCCTCTGTTTGGTGCAGGTGGAACATAAATAGCTCTGTGTGTAAACCAGCCACATTCTATGAAGGCATCTCTTCAGGTGCTTCCAACTCCACTCCACTCACTGCAAGCATTTCTGAGAGCAGGGAAATGTGTCGTTTATGGCACCCACACAGCACATGAGGCTGTTTGTAAGAACTCAGCTGCTCAGTAGATACTGAGCAAACCAGCCATTCTCCATTGGCTGTTTTCCATTTTTTAAAATCACCAACCATGAATTTATTCCTTGCCACCCCCATGCCTCTAAGTGCTCATGGAGCAAGATAAAGTAAAATAACAAAACAAATAACCTTACAGACATGTGTTAAGAGAGCATTTCAATAGCAAAGAATTCAGACTTCATGCAGTGAACTGTTCTAAATAACCGAGGCGTCCCAGGCGCGGTGACATTGGTGACTATCAACAGCAACAGACTTGGAGAATATGGTCCTTCTCTCCCATTTACAAAACATCAGTTTGAAGGGCAGGGGCAGGGATGGGATAAGATAGCAAGCGCTTACTGTATATTAACTGTATAAATTGACCCATTAGGTTGAAAAAAGATCTCCCAACACAAAATTTCTTGATAACCTCAGTTTAACTGTAAGCTGTAGTTGCTTCATAGCTTTTTAGAAAATTGGTTGATTCTCTGATTTCAGCTCAAGATTGTATAAGACTCAAGCACAAATTATGAGAAGACATTTAAAAAATACCCATGTACTTATCCATGCAACACATTTTAATCTACCTGATATCTTCTAGGTACATTTGACACCTGGTAAGAACAGCTTGTCCATCTTCATGTTTTTTAATTTTAAAAATGTCACTGGGCTTATACTCAATAATTCTAATAAAAGATGGTTGCCCACTCTTAAATTTAGCATAAATCTGGGGCTATCACATACTTGATCAGAGATGATCTAACATTAAATGGCAAAGTGAATTCAGTCATATTTGCCCTCTTAGAATCAACAGAATCTACCTACAAGGCTTTGTTTTAGGCAATAAAAATAAAGATTGCATTTTTTGTTTATTGCTGCTGCCCTTTGCCTCCTTAGTGCATGAAAGTGACTGTCGGAAAGTATTTTTAGCCAAGTCTTATTTAATGATTTTCATAGGGCATCCCTTCTGACTGGATCTAACTTAGGCAAGCACCAGGCCAAATGTGCATTACTCTCTCCAGTCACACCTTGGTCCTCGCCTCTGGCTAATGTCAGCTCTGATCAAATTGGACTTGTAGCAAGGTCTTTTGTCTGCAGTTGCTTCTTAGAAAACTTTTGCACTTCAATATTTTTTTGCCTTGGAGACATGTACAGAAGAAGCGTATCTCCTTTCTTTTGTTTTAAAGCAAGCTAAAATGTGTTTGCTTCTAAAGCATTCGGTTCGTGCAATGCGACAGGTGAAGCTGATCTTGATTATAGCATATACTAGGCTATGGTGGAAAACAGTAACAACAGTGATGATTATAATCACAATTAATATTTATTGAGTGGTTCCAATAAGCAGGCACTGAAGTGATAGATTATTACAAGACATGGCCCCTTCCTTCAGGAATCTCACAATCTATTGAGCACATAAAACAATTACAGACTGATGAGATAAGTGCAATGATAGAGATTTCTTGGTGTGTTGGGAAAGCACCTAGTTCACCCTATAATTACAAAAAAAAATTCTGTATTTGTCAAAATCGTAAGAAAAAGGTCAAAAACACATGAAAGAAATTGCAGACTTTGTGTCCCAGTGTCAATGTCCTTTTTGTTCTGGGATGGTGTAAAATGGCAGAACAGACTTTTAATTCCCCGTCTTTAACTACGCAGCCTGAAATTTCCAAATGCCTGTTTACCATAAGTTAACTTCATATTTCTACTGTTAATGGACTTTTTTCCACAAAAAATGGACATTTATGCATATGCAAGAGACCTGTCACATCTCTTGTGAATTAAGATCAGACTAAGTTGTCCATTTTCTAAGAGATGCACATACACAGACATTAGATACTGTCAATCCACATAACAAAGAGACGTATTTCCAGTCATTCAAGGTCACTTGTATGTAGGATTTGGTTTTGTGTTTGTATGCAATTCTTTGTTCTTAAGCAGGGGCGTGTCAGCAATATTATTCAGGAAAGAGCTGGATGGTAAATATTTTAGACCTTAAGCTATGCTGGTATGTAGGGACACATAGAACTATTTAAAATTGTAAAAAAAAACATTTTTAGCTTGATATCTTAAGAAAACAGGCAGCAGGCTGGATTTGGCCCTTGGTCCAAGCCTAAGTATTAACTCTATAGATTATTATAACGCATGTTATTTACACATTCAGAATATAAATTCAGAATATTTATATTCAGAATATGTATATAATATTAAGAATATAGTATTCTTAAATGTATCAGTTTTAACATATCAACAATAATTTTATATACTGCACTGTATTTAATAGCAATGGTTTTAGGGACTATTTAGGAACTATTAGTCTTTCCCTCTTGGTAGAAAATATGTTTTAAGTATCTTCCCCAAACAACTAATCCATTTTTTATAAAATTTTCATAAGATAGGTTTAACTATGGACAGGGTATGTGTATTATCATTATGTTTTTTAGCCTTACTGAGAGCATTGCTTTGGTATTATGAACACAGAATATTTGAAATTGAGAAACTGTGAACAAGAAGGATTTGCCATATTCAACAAAGCGGCAAAATCAATTAACAGCCCTCAACCCTGTTGAATCTCTCTGTGACACCTCAGCAAAGGCAGTCACTGACCAGCTGAATCAGCTTGAAGGTTAAAAATTCTGCATCTCCAGATGCCAGCAGCTTTTAAAAGAACTAACCTTGTGCAGAGTGGGACAAATATATCTTCTCTACTTTAGAGGGAGAAGCCTTAAGAATTTTATTTTTTCTTTACCCACGTGAGCGTGCGTGTGCATGTGCATGTGTGTGCGTGTGAAATTATACAAGTGCATAGGGAACAAACACCCCAAATTAAAGAAGAAGGAAGGTTACAGAATGTAAGTGAGGGAGGCTCTGTCAGAATCTCCGCTGAGATTCTTTGCTTTTCTTTTTATGAAAATAATTTCCAATCTTTCAGCTATTTGTCAGCATGGGAGGTTGTCATTGTTATGGAGATGATCCTTTCCCCTACCTGTCTTTCCATCAGTGTAGCTGAAGCTAATTCAGTGCACTGATGTAAGATTATTATCAGATTGAGCACTTACCTGACAGAATTTATGGTGATGAGTCTAGTACACATTGGATATGCCAATGCTCCCTGATCATGAGTTTTTACGGCATTCTCATTAGTTGGTGACAGCTGTCAAAAATGAGGTTGTTATCGCTTTATTTATTTCTGACATTTGAAGGTCACTTAAAGTTTCAATTAAATTTTTCCTTTGTCAACTCAGAAATACCACTCAATTTAGCTATTTCTCTTGAAACTGCCATGGCATTCCAGGAGTGATTGTATCACCAAACTAGTTATTGCAATGTAGTGATTATTGAATGCCACAACCATACTGGGAACTACATACAATAGAGAAATAGATTAATCTGTCCCACCAGGTGGACCTGGCATCTGAGTGGAAGACACACCCTCTGTCCACTCCCTGATGATCTCTGGACATTGGTACTTGGGCTGGCATTCCTCCAGGTCACTAAGTGTGCCATATTCTCCCCTGCTCCGAGGCTCTTCCAGCTTAAGTGATGCCCTTTGTTTTAGGAGGGGACTGTTTCTTCCCCACTCTTGATATTTTCTTTCTGTGCATTGGCCAAGAACATTGAGAAGCATGGAAAAGTACAAGTCTGCGAAGCAAATAAAAATGTAGAGATTATTGCTTTGTTGGGTCTAGGGTATTTTGACCTTGTGGTTTACAGTGATTGGCATTGTAAGTAGTAGCTGTTTTACAGTAGTGGTGTTGGGCTGTGGATGTTGGTCAATAAGAATTTTGGCCTTGGGCTATGTTGCAGTTTATGGCAATTTTCATTGTATGTGAGTGATTCTTGGTAGCCTGAGGCCAAAATGGGGATGGGGTGGTTAGAGGATTAATTTTGTATTACACAGGTTCATATTTTCCTACGAGAGTAACTCAGGCAAAGATTTGTTCCGGGGGCAAACGTCTTTACAGCAATAGGGCTTTTAGATTTCAAGGATGAAACAATATTTGCTTGTTTTAAATTGCAAGATAATTGCAATTTCCCTGTCTTCCTCATTATTATTTTTGAGTTTAGCTTTCAATGGTTAAAGCCAAGTCTAGTTAGTCAGTGCCAGATGGGCTGCTGCAAATTCCATTCTGAATTGAGAACAAAGGAAGGGTGTGTGGAAGGCTTAGGGTTAGATTCAGGTACTCAAGAATCACTCCCTATCATGTGACACCCAGTTGAGTCTGAATTAGTTAATTACAGAAGAAGGGGAACTCTGCCCTAAAAAGCAGATTTCTTAAGCCCAAGCAATTCCCAGTTAGAGGCAGTGGAGGCCACAATAGCACAAAACTAAAACTGCTGTCTTATAAGGAGTGAAGACGGTATGTCATTAGACAGAGCCCACAATCAATACATGTGTGGATTTCCCCACCAGATATGGTTAACATAGCACCATAATTAACCTCTTCATAGGACATTTCTAGTACGTTTTAATGTTACAGTTCATAGGCTTCAGACTAACTCTGTCCTGGGTGGCTGAAACCAAATGATTTGCTCTATTCACATTTTTTTCCAGTGATATACACAAAATAAAATGAGAGAAGAATCAAACCATGTCACTATAAAAAATCAACTAAACACAAAGAAGGGCATCAGATGAGGAAATGGAGGACAAAGAAAACTATATGATATATAGAAAAGAAATAACAAAATTTCAAAAGTAAGTCCTTCTCTATCAGTGATTACTTTAAATATAAATATACTAAACTGATTCAAAAGACATGTTGACAGAATGGATTTATTAAAAAAACAGGATCCAATTATATGCTATCTGCAAGAGACTCACTTTAGGTGTAAGAATAGACATATTTTGAAAACAAAAAAATGGAAAAAGATATTCTATGTAAATATTAATGAAAGAGAGCAGAGGTGGCCATACTAATATCAGACAAAATAGACTTTAATCAAAACTGTTACAAAAGATGAAGAAGAAAATGACATAATGATAAAAGGGTCAATTAAACAAAAGAAATAACAGTTATAAACATATATGCAACAAACATTAGATTTCCAAAATATATGAAGCACACATTGACAGAACTGAAAGGAGAAATAGACAGGTCTACAATAACTATAGGAGATGCTTATATTATACTCAACTTTCAATAATGATAAAACAACCAGACAGATAATAAGGAACTGAGACCTTGAACACTATAGACCACTTGGACTTAATAGACATTACAGAGCCCTCCACCTAACAAAAGCAGAATACACATTTTTCACAAGTGCACATGGAACATTCTCCCAGATAGGTTAGATATATTAGGCCACAAAAGAAGTTTTGTGTTTTTTTTTTTTAATTAATTATTTATTTATTTATTTATTTTTAGCTGTGTTGGGTCTTCGTTTCTGTGCAAGGGCTTTCTCTAGTTGTGGCGAGCAGGGGCCACTCTTCATCGCGGTGCGCGAGCCTCTCACTGTCGCGGCCTCTCTTGTTGCGGAGCACGGGCTCCAGACGCGCAGGCTCAGCAGCTGTGGCTCACGGGCCTAGTTGCTCCGCGGCATGTGGGATCTTCCCAGCCCAGGGCTCGAACCCGTGTCCCCTGCATTGGCAGGCAGATTCTCAACCACTGCGCCACCAGGGAAGCCCACAAAAGAAGTTGTAATAAATTTTTAAGGTTTCAAATCATATAATGTATATTTCTAATCACAATGGAATAAAACTAGAAATCAACAGAAGAAGGAAAAACTTTAAATATGTGGAAATTAAACAACACACTCTTAAAAAAAGGGTCAATGAATAAATCTCAAGAGAAATTAGAAAATATCTTGAGACAAAGAAAAATAAAAACATAATATACCAAAATGTATGGAATGCAGTGAAAGCAGGGCAAAGATGGAAATTTCCAGCTGTCTTCAAATATTCAAAAAGAAGAAAGATCTCAAATCAACAACTTAACTTTATGCCTTAAGGAACTGGAGAAAGAAGAAAAAACTAAACCCAAAGCAAGTAGAAGGAAGGAAATAATAAAGATTAGAGTAGAGATAAATGAAACAGAATAGAGAATAATAGAGAAAAATCAATGAAACCAAGAGTTGGTTCTTGAAAAAGATCAACAAACTTGACAAATCTTTAGTTAGCTAGATTAAGAAAAATGAGAAGACTCAGATAACTATGGTTAAAAATGAAAGAATAGACATTGCTACAGATATTCCAGAAATAAAAAGAATTTTTAGAAGAACTATGAGCAACCAATTATATAATCTAGATGAAATAAAATTACTATAAACACAAAACTTACTAAGACTGAATCATGAAGAAACAAAATCTGCATAAACCTATAAAGAGTAAGGATATTGAATCAGTAATTAAAAACTTCCCAACAAAGAAAATCCTAGGACCAGATAGCTTCACTGGTGAATTCTACCAAACGTTTAAAGAAGAATTAAAACCAGTCTTCCACAAACTCTTCCAAAAAATTGAAGAGGAAGGAACATTTCCTGACTCATTCTGTGAAGATAGAATTCCCCAGATACCAAATCAAAGACATTACAAGAAAAAAAAATACAGACCAACACCCCTTATGAATATTGATGAAAAATTCTCAACAAAATACTAGCAAATTGATTTCAAGAATATATTAACAGGATTATACACCATGACTAAGTGGAATTTACTCCTGGAATACAAGGATGGTTCAACACATTAAAATAAATTAATATAATACACCACATTAACAGAACAAGGGAAACATGCACACATATGAAAATCTCAACTGATGCAGAAAAACAGTTTGACAACATTCAATGGCTTTCATGATAAAATTGCTCAACAACCTAGGAACAGGAGGAAACTATCTCAACATAATAAAGATCATATATGGAAAACTCAGAGCAAACATTGTACTCAAAGGTGAAAAACAGAAATCTTTTCCTCTAAGATCAGGCAAAAGAGGAGAAGGCCCGCTTTTGCTACTTCAAAGTCAGGAAACAAGGGACAGGAGAGACACAAGGGCTATTTGTTTAAATGGAATGTGGGGTGCCATTGGATTCAAGGGAAACTTCAAGAGGAATAGCTCCTTCGTAAGGTGATGCATTAGAATAAGCCAGGGATGCAGTAGATGCTCTATACAGTTCAATTCTTATCCTTCTCAGGCCCTCGCCATCACCCAAAACCCTATTTTACACGAAACATGTTTCCAGCAACTCTCCCTTATGCTGTATGTGAGACTGATTTTCTGAATGAAAACACATTTTTTTCCATTTATTTACCTTAAGTTTTTGTCGAAAACTTACATACAACATATGATTCTGTCATCCTGTTTATCAACTACCCATTTCACCTTTATGGCACTGAGTCTGAAAATAAATGAAATCAGAGGTATTAAAGAGAAAAAAAGTGTAGCCCAACAACATCTCCTTGAAAGAAAATAAACCCACTTACCAAGATGGGGAAGGAAAGTGCTTCTAGGAGAGCCAATGGGATGGTTGGCAAAATGGGCAAAACGTTTTGAGTTTTAGCATCATCAGCTATGCAGTCTGGTGTGTGCTTGCAAAATCACCATCCCTAAGTTATTTTACAAGGAATTCTGCTAGTAAATGACCCACCGTCCACGGAAGCCTCAGGAATGTGTCTGCCATGTGCTCTCCAGTGAGCCTCCTACTCCAGTAATCTATAGTCAGTTACACTGGCACTTGCCCAATTGTTTTTCTTCCTAAATGCCATGCTATGCTTCAACGCTTAAAGCAATCTCTCCAATATTGCTTACATTTAAATATTTGTTTATCTGACAGAGATTCAAACAGATGCAGTCCTCTCTCTGAATATGCAAAACCCTCAGGAGCTCAGATTTGAAAGAAAGCAACCCAAATCAGTTTCTTTAGTATGAGTCATATGCATATGTGTCACACACCACCCATGCACGAATACACACGTGTGCACACACACATATACATGAAACAAAGTGCACAAGCAAAATAGCAGCCTTTCTTTTTGTACCACAGAGCAGGTCTGTGCAGGTAATTTCCCTAACTGTTAATTATCATAATAATTACTCACCTGGGGAAGTCTGGAGGTGATGGACAGCCCATAGTTATATTGTACTGTGTAGACAGGGGAAGTGTGAAGGGATTAATTACACTGTGTTAGGCTGGCAATGACATCTTTGTGTGGTTGGAGCTGGGTTTGTGGAGTTGGAGTTTTGCATTTCACTTGTAGTCTTAAGACTTTCTAAAGGTGGATTATCAAGAGAGTGGAGATCTCGCCCAAACCCTACCAGAAGCAGACAAGTCTGTAATGAGTCCCAAATTGCTCATTTATCAGCTGAAACAATAAATTTTGAGTGTGTTGATTGTGCATATTGCACCCCAATTTAGTTAAATTTTTTTTAATATTCAAATACAGTTTTTATGGTTTATGGCTTTTTCTTTTGCTGAGTTATTCTTTGTCTTAAGTTCTCTTTGCATTTTTTATAAGAATTTCAGTCCTTGCAGACAGGAATGGACTATCTCATCAGGGAGGGAACTAAAGACTCGATGTCTTAACTTCTTAACTACCCTGAAAATATGCTGATACTTCTTCACAGCAGCTTTTCTTTTTCAAAGCAAATAGAACCATGTATGCCTTTCAAATATCCTGAAAGCATTCAGTGACTCACACAGGACAAAGAGAGATATAGCCAGATGGAAAAAAATATGTGAGAAAATATTATGCCTATTGACCACTCTATTTAAAGATAAAATGTGGATTAACTAATGATGAAAATGAAAATTCTTGAGACTTCCGTTGATTTAAAATAGCCAAACAGACCCTCTCCTCTATAACTCCCAGAGACTGAGAAATTTCTTTATAATGTTTTTTAAAATTCTTCTCACTTAAAAATAGTCTAGGACAGAGTAGCATCAAGTTCCCATACAGAGCTAGTTTTCAAAAAATTATGAAGCATGCAAAATGCCCTGCATGTCCCCTGCCAACATCGTTTTCCTCTTTGGGCACCCCTGTCAGGATTCCCATTTACTTATGGTTACTAGATCCCATAAGGAGGTCTGGGAGGGGACCAGAGTCAACAGGGGTCAGAGTAAATAACTACTTCCTCCCCGGAAATATACCTCAGCAGACATTCTCTCTGTGATTCTGAACATTTGCTAACAGTGTGAATGGTGGCTAGTAATTTTGCCACTTGTCTCATCATTTTCAAAACTTCCAAAGCCCTAATCATAGCGTGGAGGAGCGATGGTCGTGTGTGCAGTTATGTTGGACTGTGCTCGGCTCAGCTCTGAACTGCAGTGTATGCGGTACATGGTCATTCTTTGAGACCATCTTCTGCTTTGGTGCCTCTTGACATCGAGCGTAATTGAGTAGATAAATCATCCACACTTCTCTATGAAGAGTCACTGCACCTTTTAGCTTTCTGTGGAAGTTGCTGGAAAAAGTCTGAAAAATGTGTGCTCGCCTTGGCTACAGTTCACAGATATTTTGTCTGCAATTCTTTTGACAACATGGAGAGATTTTTTTTCAACTCATGCTGATGCAAAGAGAATCTGAGGATCTCTCTTTTGTTCTTCAGCCCTCAGTTTAATTTGTGATCATCTTTACCTCCATCCTGAAAGGTAACTAGAAATCTGTCTTCTGAACAGTGATGTTTGCTGCTGACATTTGAAAAAGAAAAGCTGTCAAGACAGCCAGGATTTTTTCATATTTAAAATATCCCCTAGGTTATTCTGAACTTGCCTTTCATGTTCAATTTTTTTTAACTGCTATGATATTT
This sequence comes from Balaenoptera ricei, assembly GCF_028023285.1. Classification (NCBI taxonomy): domain Eukaryota; kingdom Metazoa; phylum Chordata; class Mammalia; order Artiodactyla; family Balaenopteridae; genus Balaenoptera; species Balaenoptera ricei. The sequence goes on from NC_082640.1 coordinate 28,152,325, forward strand.
GAGGTCAATTGAAGATCATTTTAAAGAGGAGGTGGTGTCTAAAATTGAGGGCTCTTAACGCAAGTTTTCCCTTGGCCATTGTCGTCCTGACAGAAGTCACTATTGATTAATATCTTTTATGACAAGGTTTTTAGGTATGAGTGGTAATTTTCTTAGCACGTTTTTGGAGATTTTAGAGATAGATCTGCTTTGTGAACAAGCGAGCCGAAATTCCTTCTACTTTCTGCCTATTTTCTGCTCCTATTTTAGCCTCCTGTTGCATGCATATCTATTCATAATACTTGGCATTTGAACATCTTTGTGAAATAGGGTAGAATCCCCAAACAAAGCAATAATGAGATCTAAATTAGAATATGCTGAGGTTCAGTCTCAGAGAAATAGGGGGTCAAATATCCATGACCCAAGTTCAAGACTTTCCCTTCCACCTGCTGTCAGGGATTTCCCCTTCATGGTGCCCCATGTGAGCTGGTGGAGAAATGCCCCTGGGACAGCGGGCCTGGGGTCTGGGTGACCTGAACACGCAGCTCGCTGTGGACGCCTGCTGAGTCCCGACATAACATGTCTGTCTTACGAGGGCTTGTGCTGGGCACACCAGCCTTCTGACTTGCTGGGTTGACAGACCCCAGCTGGTGGTGGCAGTTCTGGCTTCATGGTCACTGTGTGTGCCCTCTCTACAGGGTCCAGCAGCATTCCATGAGTTGTTTTGCAAAAGCTGAGTAATTCCTTGCTCTCATGGCATGGCTTTACTCTAGAAATTTAGGGATTTGCTCTGTGATCTGCCATCAAGTTCTGCCATAACCCCCACAGGACATCTTCCCTCTTTCCACACCATCCTGATGCCATGGGGTCCTGTGGACCAAGAGGAAGGGCTGCTTTCCCCACAGCCTGGACCTACTGCAGAGCCCCATCAGCTCTGACCCCACTCAGAGGTGATGACAGCCTTTCGAGTCACCCAGCATGTGTGTGTGTCTGAGGAGTGTTCCCAGGTGTGGAATATGTGGCTTCCAGATTCCAAAGAGAACTTGGCACTTGTTCTCTTCTCTGTGATGCAACGATTCACTCTTTATTTAGATAGGATGTCCCTGTATGCATCTCCCCACCGATGTGATGGCCCCCAGTGCTCAGTGGGGTTCAATTACCATCTGTGAAGCTCGTGACGCTATCAAGGGTTGTAAGGCATTAGCCTCTGCGTGATCATCCAGGCCAATCTGCATGCCGTCATCCACAGACTGGCTTGATGTGATGTGAATCCAGGTCCAGATGGCACAGGTCTCTCTGGACTCTATTATGAAAGAGGCAAGGGTGTTACACACCATGAGACAAATTTCACCTTCCATTTGGCTGTTCCATGTTCATGGTCTCTGATCCTCTTATCTGATAGGTACGAAAAACAATGTGCTCCCCAAATCAACAGCCGCTGCCATGTCACGGGAGCCATGAAAACAAGCTCTAGTAAGAATCACGTCCAGTATGGGGAGCAATCGAGATTTGAGTTGGTGGAGGTCTGTCCAGGATCTGTGAGATTTCTGCAGGGGTCAGACTCTTGCTCCATCACTGAGTTCCTGGTCTCAAAACTAGCTCCAGCCCGGAAACTGGGTAAGGGAAGGGAACTTTATTGGGGTGACTGATTTTAGCTTCTTACTCATCACCCATCTTGATTTCTTTTGTTGGTACAAAGGGAGTGGCCTTATGTTGCCCCTGGGAATGCTGTGTCCAATTAACCTGCTCCATAACTCTCTGTGGATCAGGCACTGCTAACCCCCCCAGCGCCCCCATAATTATGCTAGTCACATCCACCCACTTCTAGCTGGTAAGTGCCACCTCCTGGCCATGCTGGGCTTTTATTGGCAGTATTTTTTTTTTTTTTCTGTCAATAATAAAGCATCTTAGTTTCACTAAAACACAAGATATAACTTTCTTTTTCAGATTTTTTTCTAATGATAATATCAGTTCTACTTTTGAAGTATCATTTATTTTCTTTTAATTAATTAATTAATTAATTTTTGGCTGCGTTAGGTCTTTGTTGCTGCGCATGGGCTTTCTCTAGTTGCGACGAGCGGGGGCTACTCTTTGTTGTGATGTGTGGGCTTCTCATTGCCGTGGCTTCTCTTGTTGCAGGGTATGAGCTCTAGGCGCTCAGGCTTCAGTAGTTGTGGCACTCAGGCTCAGTAGTTGTGGCTCACGGGCTCTAGAGTGTAGGCTCAGTAGTTGTAGCGCATGGGCTTAGCTGCTCCACGGCATGTGGGATCTTCCCAGATCAGGGCTCAAACCCGTGTCCCCTGCATTGGCAGGCGGATTCTTAAACACTGTGCCACCAGGGAAGTCCCTTCTTTTTCAGACTCTTTAGGAAACAAATTTCAATCTTCAACACCCTAAGATAAGGTACTCAACTTTATTTACTATACTCTTTATTATGTTCTCAAGATTGTCTTTAAGAAGAGGTGTTCTCTTTGATATGTGTAGTGAGAGCTCTCCAAATAATTTTTTTTTACATATCTTTATATAAAATTCTTTTCTATAGATATTATAAATACACTATAGGTAACATTGTAGTGTATTACCTGACTTACTTACTCTGTTGGAATATACAGACAGTATTTTCCTGATATCTAATCCAGTAATGATAATATTAATACCATTAATGATAATGGTGCTTAATATTTATATGTGAAGGTACTTTTTTAAGCACTTGACATGTATTAGTTCATTTAGTGTTTGTAAGACTCTGATACATAAATGCACTTGGCCCACCACATGCAGATGCACATACACTATTTTTTTGGTTGAAACAAATGAGACGCAGAGATGTTAACTTGCCTAAAGATTCTACAGATTATATGTGTGCTTGTAGATATCCTAGCTGAAGATCATTATCCTGTGTCCTCTTGTAGGCTGTATATATTGTAGAGAAAATCTCAATGTTGAAATTTTCTTCTGTTGAAGTTATTACAAATGGCAAGATCCAAGTGCCAGTCAAATAATTGGCCTTATATTAAGTGTCTTTCAGTGTTATTCTTTCCAGACGTACAGTCTTTTCACAGCTCATTACATCTGATCTTTTTTTTCCTTTTAAATTAATATCTTTCTGAGCCCAGTGCTGAACTCACTCAAGTCACAAGTTATGAAAAAGCATAATGTGGTTTCATTAGGGGACATGTTTCCAGCAAGTCATTTAAATGAAGGAGATGATCATTTAAAACGTAGAAAAGAATAGATCATTTTGAATAAAAAAGAGAAAGTTGCATTCAAATGTTTTCCTTGACCTTAATAGTCCTTCAAACTTAGGCAAAAATGTGAAAGGCAGTGGCTTAAAATCCAGAGCTGCCATCTGGGGGGACCTCACCCGTCACTGGTGTATGCAAGTCTTCGCGATGGGCCTGGCTTCTGCCAATATTGCCATTGGAGTTACTTTGTAAAGTGTCTGTTTTCCTTTCGATTGTGCAAAGAATTCATGTGAATTGAGGGACATTTGGAAAGACAAAGAAAATTAAAATTACCCTTAATTCTATTGGTCCACAGTAAACACTCAACAATTTGACTTTCTCTCCTGTCTGGCAGTCTCTTCCCACCAAAGTCATGCCTTAAATCTCCAAGCCTGCTGTTGAAAGTGGAGAAAGACCCGGAGAGATGAAAACCAGAGCCCACTGCACAAATACAGGGCCCCTCACTCCCCCTTTCTCCTCTCCTGAGGCTGCACATGCACAATGCACACGTGGAACATTAACTGATGCTACACGGTGTTAAAATAAGTCACTAATATGTAACATGTACAATAAGTGATGAAGGAATGAAAATATGGCAGAAAGTAGGTATATATATACTCACATATTCTTTAGGTGAATTGTGTGTATATTTGTGTATGTATATGCACATGCATGTGTAACAGATGGTATGATGGTACCTCATGTTGCAAAATGATGAGAAAGGACATTATAAAGTGGGATACACTAAAAAATATAATTAATGCATAAATTATCATTAATTTCGACTGAGAATACAGTCAAAATATTTTATTAAATTCACTTGCTAACTCTCATGCTCCCATATTTAATAATGCTTTCACCCCAATAATCCTGTGTTTGTTCTCTTGCGGTGAACTTTTTTATTATATTCTTGGGAAGATCTCTTAGAAGTTATGGATTTGCTTTAAAAATGGTTAAGAAGCACTTTCTATAATGTTCTATTCCATTATAAAACAATATGCACAATTTTGAATAGATTTATGAATCTATCCTTCAGAAAGGTAAGAAAATTCCTAGTGTTGGTGTTCAGAGTAATTGCAGAGAGATGTATATTACTGAAGATAACATACCACTTTAACGAGTGTTTCATAAGAAAAGTCCCAGTTATTTTCATTAATTCTAAAACCACAGGATCTTGGTGATCAACAAACGTATGTTAATTCCTACTATACTTATGCAGAATTCTCTGCATAAAATTTATTTTCCCCACCTGCTCTACCTAAAATTTCAGATTCTCCAGAGAAGAAGACGTATATCTCATATAACGCTCACTAAATTTCTTTGCATACTCTTCAGTTTATGTAAAAAATGCATAGTGCAATAAACAATAGCTGGATTAAATTCTTAAGCATGTCTACAGGACAAGACTGAAATATAAATAAGTGACAATAACACAGACTAATTGAATGCTCAAAATTAATCAAACGGTTCACATTTAAATGTCAGCCCGCTTTGTAGAGACAGAAGTCACACATCAGAGTCCTGGGAGAGAAGCCAGAGGGAAATCAGTTAATAAAATGCTGTCTACAATGAATCCTGGGTCATCCTAATAAAACACAATAATATTTGCGCACACTATTTGGAGAAATGCCTGACTTTATGGTCTGTTAACAAGCTATCTGTTGATTTCTTCGATAAGATATGTGGCTAAACAGTCAATTAAGACAAAATAAAAAGATCTTTATCTTTGTTGAAAAAATAAATCATCTCTAAGTTCATGTAATTTATTTTCGCTTAGAACAAGACATTTAAAACATTTTCAAGGACAGTATGTCTTCAGGCTTTAAAATATCAAGTAATTACTAAATCAATGATCGTTTGGGGAAAAGTAATGAAGTATGGAAAATAACCACTTCAAATTATATAAATCGTTACCACAGAGTATTTAAAACTGGTGTCATTAGAAAAAGCACTTTAATAGTGAGGGTATAGGATGTCTTCAAAGTCTGATAAAAACTGAAATTATATTACAGGTAATTTTCAAGAAAAAAAATAACTTGAAGTTTTACACTATATTGATTCATTTTTGTTTTTTCTAGAAATTACTTCTTTAAGTAAATAATCTTTATCATAAAATATGCACAGTAGACTTCATCTCTATCCTTTTTTGTTTTGCAAATATGTATTTCAAGTATTATCAGGGAGAAGTTCTTTTAAGCCTGTGATTATGCTTATGGAAGGAATTTTGAAATAAAATTGTTTTATTTTAATTGTTTATGTTTTTCTCGTTGCTCTTAGAAGTAGCTGAGCAGGGTCGTTAACATTGCTTGCTAGAAAAAAATCTTGTGCTCTCTGAGGAAGCTTTCCCCGTTAATCTGGCACAATTTTGCTCAATTTTACCCAGTATTCTCTTAGCATCCATATTTCTTCTCTGTAGTTTCTGTAGGTAACTCCCTTTAGTAATTTCCCCCCTTGTCTGCTTGTGTGTTTACAGCCAGAACCTCTCTGTTCCCCGGTGCCTTTTCCCTTGGTCCCCAGTGATGAGCAGTAGGTGCCCTGTCCTGGCCGGACCCACTGAACCTGGGAGCCACTGGGGGGACGCAGACACCACTGGGGGGATGGGCTGAGCCTGACTTCTGGTCACCAGGCACCTGCTCAGACGCAGGGTCTGTACAGCTTTTAAAGATCACAGACGATCATCTCAGGCTTATTTGGTGTCTGAATCAGGGTGGAGGTCTAAGTGTAGTGGACGGTCTCTCGCGAGGCTGTAGATTTACATTTCAGCTCTGCTGGAAAATGGCAAAGAAGGGCGGGCTCTTAAATCCTTTGTCTTAAAGAAAGCATAGGAGCTGGCGAACATGAAGCCTCCCAAGCTGATGAGCAGAGGCAGTGCATTTCTAGTTTGCTTTAGGACCCAGGAGAAGACTTGATTTGGAAACGGTGTATACACATCCCTTACAAGGATTTATCTATATATTCCCTTACCAGTACATATGGGTGTATATGTATGTATGCGTGTGTATATACACCAGATATATACATATATATTTGTATGTGTATCTGTAAGACATGTATTTCCATGCTTGTATATATGTCTATATGTCAATTTATATGACACATATTTCCACACTAGTATATGTGTATGTATGACAATTATATTCCCAACTAATACGTGTGTGTGCATGGGGGTTTTATCTATCCCCATACCATGTGTATCACATATATGCCCATACTGGGAATATATATGTCTTACTAGTACTCATTAGTATAGTTGGAGTGATTATATACAGGTGGGAGGTCTGACTTAGAGTCCTGCCTTTAGTGATTCTCACAAAGCCATTTAACATTTCTTAGTCATGATTTTGCCATGGTTTCCCTCATTTTTAGAAATGGTCCCTAAGTAAAATAAGAAATAAGCCAGCAAAGGAAATAGGAAAGTGCTTTGAAAAGTTAAAAGGGGTGTGCAAATGTAGCCAGCTTTTTACTTTTACATTGTGGAAATTCACATTGAGAGACAGAATCACTGTGCTTCCCGATATGCAGGAGAGTCATTATCTAGACTGAAAATTCTCCAAGTCCGTGGTGCAGACGACCCTCCTGCAGCTGTGAAGTTGGGAGGTTCTTTATCTATTTCCCACCCACCCCACTCTGGCAGGCAGTTGTTAAGCTGGTAATGGAAAGGTAAGCAGTTTATTGCAGGTGGCGGTGAGCAAGCAGTCAGAGAGCTTGAAGATTATCCTCACAAGGGAATATGAGTAGTGACCCTGTGGACGTCCTAAAGGATTTCAGAGGAGCCATTTCAGGGATCAATGGCAGTTCCATTACTGTTTTCATGGTTAATCAATGGAGCACACACTGTGACACGCGGCAGTTCCTAGACACCTGGCCGTGTCTCCCCAGCGGCAGAGGGGTGCACTCGGGGGAAAGGCGCATCTGAAAACCTACAGAAGAGCAGCAGCATGGGTTAGTAAATTTCTCCTGCCACAGCAGAGGAAATCTACAGCTCAGCATGTTTTCCTTCAGTACCCAGGGAAGATTAAAACAGAATTGATGATACAGCCGGCAACAAATCGTACTGATCTTTAGTGTGGCTGAATCATGCACATGTCATCTTTGAAAATAAAAAAGCCGTGTTTTAAAGAATAAAAATCAATGAGTCAAAAACAAGGTGCATTTTAAACATTCTAAATGTGTTTTTTTTAAAAAACATCCTTTGTCTTTTTTTTCTCATTGTCTTGGAATGTAAATCTTCCGTGTATATTTCAACAAAGCAAAAGATACTACTTTAATAAGTATCAGCATGCCGAATATATCTTATATTCCCACTCTTCTCCATACAGTTACCATATCATTTGCTTGGAAGATTAATATTTAATTGTGTGTCCAGGAGGTAGAGAAGGCCATGTTGCTCTAACACAACAACATAATGAGAATTTCTATAGAATTTGCGATTTAAAAATCTTAACTATGTCTTTTAGAATCTAGTATAAAATAATAGTAGACAGTAGTATTTTCTGTCCAGTCTTGAGTTTATTTTCTAGAAAGACTTTGTGGGATACCCAGAACTATAACATGGGAGTTTCTTTCTTGCATCTTCATTTCTCTGGTGCTGAGGTGTATGTGACTCACGAATGAAATTTTGACAATGAAGCCAGGGCAGACTTATTCCTGAAACTCTCATCCATAGGAGCATAAATGTGTTTTGTTAATGTCATAATCACATGTTCAGGAGGCTACTGACTTTCCATTTCAATAGGTGATGTGTGCATGTGTGTGTGTGTGTGTGTGTGTGTGTGTGTAAGGAGAAATTTTAAACCCTTTTTATGCGCTGAACACTGTACTATGTATTTTTATGCATTATTCTCAAGAGCTTCCTATGAGGTGGGTATGATTCTGATGCCTGTTTTATAGGCTGGGAATTGAGCACAGAGAGGTGGTGTAATTTACTCACTTAAGACAATGCAGCCTCAGGGACTCAGCTGCTGTAATTGATGAACCCACATGGACATCAGGGTTCACAAGGTTCACTCTTGGTGTTGATCAAGAGGGGAAAGGAGAATCTTATTGGGCGAGAAGTGCAAAGACAAAGCATCGGTGATTGAGAAGGTGAGCAGAATTCAGGCAGCTTTCTGGGGCCAGGATATTAAAAATTGCAGTTCAGGAAAGGGGAGGGGTCTGGCTAGCACCCCACCTAACAGGGAATAAACCAGTTTTATTGAGATTAAAGCTCATATTTGCATCAATTCAATCCCAGACTCGATTAAGGTGATGTACACCTACCTTCCCTACTTTCCAGAAGTAAATTAAAATCCTATCTAGGGGACGGTAACATAATTCAGTGTCTAAATTTTTTGTACGAGGTGTTTGGAATTTAATTTTTAAAATACTTGCCGTACTAGAGACAAAAGCAAGTGTCTGAAAACTAAAAGAAAGTGAACATAGTAAAAAGGATATTCAATTATTTGAGTCATTAGGGATGTAAAAAGGAAACTAGTTGGAGGATTTTGGCATATAATTAGAATATTTAAGAAATAATTTGACTTCCTGATGAATACACAGGCTTTGAGCAACTGTTATTTCAGAATTCAGTTGGATCATAAATGTAGTTTATATTATTTCAAGTAATTTTGGTTTAGGCTATGCAGCTAAGTTTAGGATTCAGAGACATTTCACTTCATAAATAATTTAGGATGGGCTAGTATACCACAGTGATCAAATCCTTCCACTTAATCCTTTTTTAAACTAGATTCCCCAAACCCACCTTCAAATCAGTTCTTAAATTTTCTTTCCCTTTTTTTTTTCTGGAAACTGCCCTCTGGACTCCCAAAGCAAGGAAATAGAGAAAATGTGTAAGAATTCTCCTAGTCTCATTATTTCCACAAACCAGGTGCCAATCTGATCAGATGGGTTACTTCTGCAGGTAAGCATGGAAAACAGCAGCAGGCCGTGTAGGGGGTCACACCTGACCCCTCACACCTGACCCCGTGGGCATGGGGAAGGTGGGAAAACTTCCGTGGCTTTACAAAAAGAGCAAAAGTCAACAGAAGGGGCCCATGGAGGCTTTCCTCAACCTCCTTGAATTTGTATTTCTCCAGCTCTGATGGATATTCTTATTTCTGAAGTGAAAAGGGGAACCATATAATAAGAATACTCTCTAGATATTTTTATAAAAGTCTTAAGAAAAGAACGAAAAGGAGGAGGATACACAGAGCTATATGGTTACAGAAACAAACAGACACCTTTAACACATTTGTACATGTCTTACTCAAGTAGGAAGGTGAGAGTAGCAGGCATTGCCAGCATTCGGCCGGGAGAGCTGAGGGCTGGTTTTGTCCATGTGTTCCCATAGGATGCAGTCCGTGTGCGCTGTGGGGACTTTCACTTTTACACTTATTGGTAAAGACACAGGTGAAGATGCAGAATTAAGTCTTGTCTTGATCTGCTCATCATGTACTTACAAGGACCCTCTGCACACTCCTGAGTTCACACTGTGTCGTACAAGAATTTAACACGAAACCTCCGGGCTGTGTTGCTGTTCACATGCCCTCTTTGCAACGTTTGCATTCCCAAGTGATGGTTGCCTCTTTTTAAAAATAATATTGAATGGAACCGAAATCCTCAAATGGTACCTACTAGAATTTTTGTAATTCACATTTCAGGTGGGGCAGTGAGCAATACACCTGAATCCAAGAAAAATTTTGTTTCTCTGGGTTACAACACTGCCACAGTCATTTCCATATTTGGTTTTTAAAAATTACGTGTTTAATTGCCAGAGTACACCGGACACAAGTGCTTGATTTACTCACGATTTCCTTCAATTAATATGCCTTTACCTGTAAAACGGGCCTATGTTATTAGGAAACCTAATTACATTATGCATAGAACGGTTAGATATTTAAGGACAGGTTCAAGTGTTATGTCCAATTCTCTGCTGAAAATATGAACAAAGGAAAACAAAGTGATATATTTGCCCTAATGATTTGAATACAAGTTATTGAAACAGAAAATTCATTTTAAGAAAAAACAATCATTTTTCCTTTTTCTGCTAGATGCTACATTCTGCTAGTTCGCTGAAGGCTATCTTGTGTGGTTTCACATACTTGCTGAAATCAGCAAAAGAAAAATTCTAATAATTAATTTTACATGCATGATTAAGAAAATTGAGTTCTACAAACCTATAGATTCTAAAAATGAACGAACTGCAGTAAAAGTATGCTTTGCAAGAATGAATAATTTAAAATCGAGAAGTAGTAAAACATAAATAGGCTTTTTCTAACAAGCTTGTTTTCTGAGAATTCCTACAGGATTTGAAAATGCTATTCAATAATTCTATGGAAAAATAAGTTATACTTTTTATCAGGATTTTCAATTATAGTCTCTCATTTTAATGTTAGCAGAAAATATCTTATAACTGATTTCCAGTATTCTTACCACTATTACTGAAAACAATATATTTTTATATTTTCAAAATAGTTACCTAATTTAAGCAAAATAAAATATAACAGCAAAATAAAACATGTAAATGTTAGCAATGTATTTTTTAATAGAAAGCATGATTTTTCTCTTCTTAATGATCAATGAAACCAAAGCAAGGTTTATTTACACACATTCTTCCATTTCTTTTCTTTCAGACAACTCTAGAATGATAAAAATAAATAAAGCACAAGTTGATACCGGGATCTGGATATTTAATACCAATACCTTTGAACACTATTAAGAATTTCCAAACTGCATAATGGCATTCAAATACATAATTTTCACTGATTACATGCACTAGCCAATTTTTTAGTTTTTAATTTTTTATACGAACCCTTTCCTGATATCTTGTACCATCTATGAAGCTCAGGTAGGGCTGATTGCTTATGTCTTTGTGCCTTATGTTTGGTTGTAAAGTACCAAAACCAACTCTGATACTTTAAGCAAAAAAGGAATTTAACGGCAAGGTCAGTTGGGGGTCTGTGATGACGCAGATATGATGCTGACCCTGTTTTAAGAGTGTTAACTCTGGACCCTTCACCACACGCATCTCAGCTCCACAGAAGGCATGGCAAGTAATCTTGAAACGTCTACAATTCCTCAGGTTCAAATTACAATTCCTCAGGTTCAAATTACAATTCCTCAGGTTCAAATTACAATTCCTCAGGTTCAAATTACAATTCCTCAGGTTCAAATTACAATTCCTCAGGTTCAAATTACAATTCCTCAGGTTCAAATTACAATTCCTCAGGTTCAAATTACAATTCCTCAGGTTCAAATTACAATTCCTCAGGTTCAAATTACAATTCCTCAGGTTCAAATTACAATTCCTCAGATTCAAATTACAAAATTCCTCAGGTTCAAATTACAATTCCTCAGGTTCAAATTACAATTCCTCAGGTTCAAATTACAATTCCTCAGGTTCAAATTACAATTCCTCAGGTTCAAATTACAATTCCTCAGGTTCAAATTACAATTCCTCAGGTTCAAATTACAATTCCTCAGGTTCAAATTACAATTCCTCAGGTTCAAATTACAATTCCTCAGATTCAAATTACAAAATTCCTCAGGTTCAAATTACAATTCCTCAGGTTCAAATTACAATTCCTCAGGTTCAAATTACAATTCCTCAGGTTCAAATTACAATTCCTCAGGTTCAAATTACAATTCCTCAGGTTCAAATTACAATTCCTCAGGTTCAAATTACAAAATTCCTCAGGTTCAAATTACAATTCCTCAGATTCAAATTACAATTCCTCAGGTTCAAATTACAATTCCTCAGGTTCAAATTACAATTCCTCAGGTTCAAATTACAAAATTCCTCAGGTTCAAATTACAATTCCTCAGGTTCAAATTACAATTCCTCAGGTTCAAATTACAATTCCTCAGGTTCAAATTACAATTCCTCAGGTTCAAATTACAATTCCTCAGGTTCAAATTACAAAATTCCTCAGGTTCAAATTACAATTCCTCAGATTCAAATTACAATTCCTCAGGTTCAAATTACAATTCCTCAGGTTCAAATTACAATTCCTCAGGTTCAAATTACAATTCCTCAGGTTCAAATTACAATTCCTCAGGTTCAAATTACAATTCCTCAGGTTCAAATTACAATTCCTCAGGTTCAAATTACAATTCCTCAGGTTCAAATTACAAAATTCCTCAGGTTCAAATTACAATTCCTCAGATTCAAATTACAATTCCTCAGGTTCAAATTACAATTCCTCAGGTTCAAATTACAATTCCTCAGGTTCAAATTACAATTCCTCAGGTTCAAATTACAATTCCTCAGGTTCAAATTACAATTCCTCAGGTTCAAATTACAATTCCTCAGGTTCAAATTACAATTCCTCAGGTTCAAATTACAATTCCTCAGGTTCAAATTACAATTCCTCAGGTTCAAATTACAAAATTCCTCAGGTTCAAATTACAATTCCTCAGATTCAAATTACAATTCCTCAGATTCAAATTACAATTCCTCAGGTTCAAATTACAAAATTCCTCAGGTTCAAATTACAATTCCTCAGATTCAAATTACAATTCCTCAGGTTCAAATTACAATTCCTCAGGTTCAAATTACAATTCCTCAGGTTCAAATTACAATTCCTCAGGTTCAAATTACAAAATTCCTCAGGTTCAAATTACAATTCCTCAGGTTCAAATTACAATTCCTCAGGTTCAAATTACAATTCCTCAGGTTCAAATTACAATTCCTCAGGTTCAAATTACAATTCCTCAGGTTCAAATTACAATTCCTCAGGTTCAAATTACAAAATTCCTCAGGTTCAAATTACAATTCCTCAGATTCAAATTACAATTCCTCAGGTTCAAATTACAATTCCTCAGGTTCAAATTACAATTCCTCAGGTTCAAATTACAATTCCTCAGGTTCAAATTACAATTCCTCAGGTTCAAATTACAATTCCTCAGGTTCAAATTACAATTCCTCAGGTTCAAATTACAATTCCTCAGGTTCAAATTACAATTCCTCAGGTTCAAATTACAATTCCTCAGGTTCAAATTACAATTCCTCAGGTTCAAATTACAATTCCTCAGGTTCAAATTACAATTCCTCAGGTTCAAATTACAATTCCTCAGGTTCAAATTACAATTCCTCAGGTTCAAATTACAAAATTCCTCAGGTTCAAATTACAATTCCTCAGGTTCAAATTACAATTCCTCAGGTTCAAATTACAATTCCTCAGGTTCAAATTACAATTCCTCAGGTTCAAATTACAAAATTCCTCAGGTTCAAATTACAATTCCTCAGGTTCAAATTACAATTCCTCAGGTTCAAATTACAATTCCTCAGGTTCAAATTACAATTCCTCAGGTTCAAATTACAATTCCTCAGGTTCAAATTACAAAATTCCTCAGGTTCAAATTACAATTCCTCAGATTCAAATTACAATTCCTCAGGTTCAAATTACAATTCCTCAGGTTCAAATTACAATTCCTCAGGTTCAAATTACAATTCCTCAGGTTCAAATTACAAAATTCCTCAGGTTCAAATTACAATTCCTCAGGTTCAAATTACAATTCCTCAGGTTCAAATTACAATTCCTCAGGTTCAAATTACAATTCCTCAGGTTCAAATTACAATTCCTCAGGTTCAAATTACAATTCCTCAGGTTCAAATTACAAAATTCCTCAGGTTCAAATTACAATTCCTCAGATTCAAATTACAATTCCTCAGGTTCAAATTACAATTCCTCAGGTTCAAATTACAATTCCTCAGGTTCAAATTACAATTCCTCAGGTTCAAATTACAATTCCTCAGGTTCAAATTACAATTCCTCAGGTTCAAATTACAATTCCTCAGGTTCAAATTACAAAATTCCTCAGGTTCAAATTACAATTCCTCAGATTCAAATTACAATTCCTCAGGTTCAAATTACAATTCCTCAGGTTCAAATTACAATTCCTCAGGTTCAAATTACAATTCCTCAGGTTCAAATTACAATTCCTCAGGTTCAAATTACAATTCCTCAGGTTCAAATTACAATTCCTCAGGTTCAAATTACAATTCCTCAGGTTCAAATTACAAAATTCCTCAGGTTCAAATTACAATTCCTCAGATTCAAATTACAATTCCTCAGATTCAAATTACAATTCCTCAGGTTCAAATTACCAGGGAGAAACGTCTAATCAGCCTACTTAGACTCTGAACCCAGGCTCTGACCACCAAGGTGTAGGGAGCTGCAGGCGCCTCACGCTGGGCTACCGTGGTGGGTGACTCTGGGCTCCCCACCTGTCTTAAGAGGCCTCCTCAGGAGGATGGGTATTTGGATGCCCAAGTGCTTAGAAGACATCCATGCATCCTTCTTTCCAAACCTAGAGTTCAAAACAATCGCCGACACCTGAACCACTCTCTTTTTAGCAACTGAAGGCACTATTTGTCCCTCTACGAGGAGAGGCAGCCCAACATTTTATAAGTTGACACTCACTGTATCAAGTCTCTCTGGGTTGTATCTATTCTTCCTTGAGTTCTGTCAGAATTTTTTTTTGATATAATGAAACTCACAGATTAAATTATAAACTTATTTACCACCAACATATCCTATAGAAAATGGCAGAAGAGAGACAGAGAGAAACATAGCAAATTAGTTAAACACACACACACACACACACACACAGTTATGTGAAACTAGTGAGAATATGTTAAAATCCTACTTTTTATGACTTATCATCAGATCATGGAAAGTCTTTATACTATTTCTTTTCCAACATGCGTTAACGTTCTAGTTGCTTTCAGCCAGCCATTTAGATGTCAGGTTTCTTTATCATGTGAGGTGACACAAATTTGAATTTTGAAGGTCTCTGAGATCTTGGTGCTCCTGCCAGCACAATTATTAGGGTCTTCCATTACCCGTTTAAATCTTGGACATGGTCACATAGGAATTCTTCCAGGAAATTTCTTGAGCCCCATCTTCTTTCTCTTGTTCTTCGTGGGCAGTGGCACCCCACCTCCGTGGTGCATCTCCCGAGATGGTCACGAAGCGCCCCCACGTCTGTATGCACTCTCGTTGCAAGGTGTGTTACTGCTGTCCCATCCATGGGTGGGGTCTATTTCTTCACATTCTTGAGTCTGAGCTGGCCTCAGCATTTGCTTTGACAAATGGACCAAGGCAGAATTAACGGTTTGGGAATTTGAAGTCCAGGCTTCAAGAGGCTCTCAACTTCTACACTCACTTTCTTGCCACCATGAAACTGTTCTCTGGGTTGGTCGGCTCTAGCCTCATGGAGCATCTGTAAACGATCTCGACCCTGGGCGTGGTGGGAAGACGATCTCCTTTCTCTCTTTTGTGACATCTGCTTGGTCACCATCCCCGAGAGATAGAATCTGCTTGTGCAGCTAAAGGTGTGACAGAGCCGTGATGACGGCCAGCTAGGAGGGGACGCTGAGGAGACAGCCCCCCTTCCCCCACAGGGGTTACCGTTCTCAGCTTCACAATCCCCGCAGGAGAAAGCATGAATTTCTTGCAATAGGCAGAATAAGTACCAGGAGCTCTTTAATTTAATACTAAATTTTACTTGACCTCATTTTAGAAATTTCAAATTGAATACATGTCAAGTATTCCTGTATAGCAACCTGAAAAGGGTGATATGGATGTTGTTATCTGGACTCTCGGAATACTGGAGCAGATGCGGGGGAGTCTGCAATTAGGAGGCTTAATCATCAAGAACCAGGAATTCACCCTAAGTCTGAAGAGGGCAGACTAAGATTTTTCACAGCTTCTCCTTCTCAAGTGTGAAAAATTGAAAAGACAAAGTTAATAACAGCCTCCGTCAGCCCACCGTGCACTCCTTGTGCTGGACGCTAAGGTTAAAAGTCCACAATTTCCCTCAGGTCTGGAGGAGAATGGCCCCGTGGCTTGCATGTGCATTTCTCCTGTGCAGTGCGAGTGGCTTTGTTTCCTCACTTGTTGTTAACCGGGGGACGATACATAATTGGAGCCTTGCAAAGTGTTTGGCAAGCCCATGCGTTTTGCTCAGACCTCTCTCTTTATTTGGGACTGCGATCACACCGCGATCCAGAGCAAAAGAAACAGGCAGCGCAGACGTGACCGACGGTCCTAGAGCAGCAGTCCCCAACATTTTTGTCATCAGGGACCGGTTTCATGGAAGACAATTTTTCCACGGACCAGTGTGTGTGTGGGGGGGCATATTTCAAGCGGTAATGTGAGTGATGGAGAGCAGTGGGGAGCGATAGATGAAGCTTCGCTGGCTTGCCCGCCACTCACCTCCTGCTGTGCGGCTGAGTTCCTAACAGGCCGAGGACCAGTACTGGTCCGCGACCCGGGGATTGGGGACCCCTGTCCTAGAGCACCTCCGTCAGGGAGTGAAGAAGAGCAGTTATTCTGAATGCATTGAAATAAGTGGATCCAAGCTGGAAATATTTTAGAAAAAGTTT
This sequence comes from Balaenoptera ricei, assembly GCF_028023285.1. NCBI lineage: Eukaryota > Metazoa > Chordata > Mammalia > Artiodactyla > Balaenopteridae > Balaenoptera > Balaenoptera ricei. Next base: position 28,168,897 of record NC_082640.1, read on the forward strand.
TCTTGCTCATCTGAAGGGCTGAGATTTTTTTTCCCCAAAAAATACTCATGATGCCCACACCCTGAAAATCATCCCGTCTGCACTTACTGCAAATTGCCCGACAGCTCGGTGTTCACGGCTAAGATTGCTGTGCTTTCAGGAGTCCTAGACCAGTGACCACGGATGCCTGAACGATAGCACAATTCTGCCCTGCAAGACAAATCGCTAATTGACTGGTGGGAGACGGTTTCCTCCACAGCATTCCACCACGTTTTAATAGGGAGGAAAATTGATGAGGTGAAAATGGAAATTCTGAAACTTGGCAACAAAATGTTAACTTTCCTCCTCTTGATTTTTTGCAGCGAGAATTTCTTCCTGATTGTTTTGAGGCAGCCGTTGTTTTCTTATTGTAAAAAGAAAAAAATTGGGGATCTAGGGCCATGAAGAAAGAGAAAGGACAGCAAAAGGAGGTGGTTTTGGGGTGAATATAAAAGGATGAATTCTGCTTTTCTTGATCTCTTTGTCAGATACTTTTACTCTCTGGACTGATCAAAATATAACTAATAGAACATGTGAGCACTAATAGAGTGCAAGACTCTGAATTTGATTGATTCTCATGTTTATTTTCCTGTAATATATAACAGAGTAGATTCCACTAGTAGAAATATAATTTTCCTTCCTCCTTACTCTGGATAAAGCAGAGAGAACTGTTCTGCCTTGTACTGTAGAGTTGATTCATACTGTAACCCCTTTCTGCATTTTAGCACATCCTTGGGGGGAAATTGGAGACAAAGACATGTGCGGTTCACTTGGTTTCTGGGAGAACGTGAGCTGGTTTTGAGGCAGGACAGGCATTTCCAGGTCCTTGGCAGTCAGCGGCCAGTAGGGGTAACTCTCCTCACCTCCCTTTGCTGGTCTCGGTGATGGAGTAAATCTGTGGGAGAAGAAGCTTTAAATAATATGCATGACTATGATTAAAAGTCTCCAGAGTATAAAGCACCTGCCACTGAGTGAGATGTTCCTAAGTTCCCCATCCTAAGTGGTCCATATATGAAGTGCTTGGCGCCAAGGGAAGTGGTGAAGAGGCGCAGGTGGGCTAGAGGGACAGCTCGTGTAGGGTTAATTCATCCTTAATTACTGAACCAGCATCCCTGGAAGAGAAGCATGAGCGCCCAAGTCTCTTTCCGGAAAGGTAAGGAACTCACCTCGGTGCCCAAAGTTGGGGGGCACTCTGATCTTTCCTGTTCAGATTCATCTATTCTTTCTTCTTTTAATTTTTTCTTTTATGTATTGACTGTACTTGAACGTTACTGTCTAATCTATCAACCGCTAATCAGAGTGCTCATTAGGGACCTCATGCCAGGGAAAGTGGCCAGTCTCACATTTGTGTCTTACCAACCACAGCGCTATTTACCTCTTTAGGGTTTTGAGTGTTTTAATATGGAAACAACTAGAGAAGACTAGGGAATTAAAGTGAGATTTTTTTAAAATCAAACTTTTAATTTTGTGGTCATTGTAGATACACATGTAGTTGTGTGATTACCCTTCACCAAAATTTTCCCCCGGGGCAGCATCTTGAAAAACTACAGTAGAATATCACAACCAAGACACTGACATCTCCATCCCCACAAGCGCCCCTCACATGGCCCTCATATAGATAAACTCACTGCCCTCCCACTACCAGATACTTTGTAACCCCTAAAACCCATCAATCTTTTCTCCATTTCTACATTTTCATCATTTCAAGATTATTATGTGAATACAATCATACAGTATGCAACCCATGGGATTGATTTTTATCCTGCTGCACATAATTCTCTGGAGATCCACCCAGGTTTGTGTACCAATATCTTCATTTTGTTGCTGAGAAATATTCGATGGTATGGATGTACCACAGTGTGTACGTTCACCTGCTGGAGGACTTTTGGGATGTTTACAGCTTCGGGCTATCAGTAATGAAGCTGGTATACACGTTCACCTAAAAGTTTTTGTGTGAAACAAGTCTTCATTTCTCTGAGATAAATGCCCAGGCGTGCAAATGCTGAGTCACGTGGTAACTACATGGTAACCGTTTAGATTTTGAGAATCTACCGAATTGTCTTCCTGAGCGGTTCTAGCAGTTTACATTCTCATCAACAAAATATGAAGGTCCAGTACCTCCCCAACCTCAGTGGCATTTAGTGGTGTCACTGTGTTTTTATTTTGGCTGGTCTGAGGGGTATGAGGTGCTATTCCAGGGCAGCTGTAATTTGCATTTCCTACTGACCTCAGCCAATATTGGCTAAAAGATTTCAAGGCTGCCCTTTTCCAGGTTTTTGTTGGGGCTTCTGTGTGTATACCAATTGGTGTTTCTGGGTTGCTGGGTTTTTTCATCAAGTGTGGAATGTATGCGACAAAGGGAAAACCCAGGGAATCGCCACTGGGATTTTCCTTGGGTCCTAAGACCCCTGGCTGGCCTGCCTTCTTCTCTTCCCCTTTCAGAGTCTTTGTAGGCTGGTTTTATATGCAATATCCAGGGTTCTTAGTTGTACTTGGTGAGAGGAATAGGGAAAAGTACGACTCATTATGATCTTATTTTTGCATTTCCCTGGGGTCTTAGTTGGCCTGGCCTGCCATAATCAAACACCACAGACAGGAGCTTAAACAACAGAAATCTCTTTCTCCCAGCTCTAAAGGCTGGAAGTCTAAGATCAAGGTGTAGGCAGATTTAGTGTCTGGTGAGGACCCGTTTCCTGGTTCATAGATGGCATCTTCACACTGTGCTGTGTCCTCACCTGGAAGAAGGGGGGAAGGGGAGCTCTCTGGGGTCTCTTTTATTCTGAAACTAATCCCATCATGGGGCCTCCACCCTCATGACCTCATCACCTCCCAAAGGCCCCACCTCCTGACACCATCACACTGGGTTTAGGATTTCAATATATGAATTTTGGGGGGACACGAACATTCAGTCCATAACAGACCTATAAGAAAGAGATACATAAAGCATCCAGGTAGAGACCCAGAGTAGGGGCAGCTGTAGGATTTTTTACAGCTTATGCTTGTGCTGGCTGGTTACTATGTCTGTTCTGATTGGTGTTTACCTGAGCACCATCTCCTGTTAAGTATTTTAAATGTCAACTCAGGCCTAAGGAAATATTTAGTGTGTAAGTAGAAAAGGTAATTTAATTCTGATAAAGCTTTGTGAAAGGACACAAGACATGGCAGTGACATCTGAATAGTAGGTGAGGTAAAGATCCATCAGTGAAAAAAACACCAATCTGAAACTTGGACTATATTCTACCGGAAAAGGAAAAGTGAAAGTTTTTGAATAAGAAAGTGGCACGGTCGTAAGCTATAATTCAAGGTACAGTACTGCCTGAAAAACAAACGTTTTTTTAAATAGAAAATTTAAATTAAGAAAACATCAAATCCCTGAGTTCCTGCAAAAATGCATATACTTAAACATATTTTTGAGGTTTTATAAAAATGTAAGAAAAGACTTTTTTCCTACTCAAATCTTTCCATCACTTTCACCGAGGTTTAGGCAGAGAGATTTTGACAGAGACACATCCTTCCTCTTCAATATAGCCACACATTAGCAAAGTAGGTGAAAGTTCTTTAGAATTCTGAATATTGTGCTCGAGTTCAAGGAGTGACCTGCCTTAAAAATATCAACAAGAACATGAAATATGCTGAGAACTTGAAATATTTTTTTAAACTTTTTAGGCTGTTTCATAACGTTGTCAACATCTCACGCAGGTAAGATGGAGTAAGGCAGATTGAAAGAAGAGACATTTCATTTTTGTCATGTCTTATGAGTCATCTCTTGATACTGAAAACAAATCTTCTATGGGATGACTAACCTAAAAACAATGATTTATAGTCTGTTTTCTGTTGGACAATCGAGTCCTATTTTTCATGGAATTCTTGATTTTTCTCAACAAAAATAATACTTAAAATTTGGGTGATGTTTTATATAATGATCTTGTTTTCCTATTTCACTGTACTGCCAAAACTTGACACATTCAAAAACAGCCCACCTTAAAAATAAAACAAAATCCAGTTAAAAATTGATTATATATGAAAAAATCTTCTGTATTATCATCATAATATATTGCTGACAGTATAGTGCAAAAATTAAATCTGAAATGGAACACAAGTGACCTGTCTGTAGCAAGTTTTATTTTTCTGAGACTTTATACCAATTGCTGACTCCCAGAAGTACTTGGCATTGAATAATGAGAACAAAAAGGGCATGCAAGATCATAGTTGATAATTTTAAATCAAGCCTAAGAAAAAGATCTCTTTCACACATCCTAGATAAGTAAGTGGTTAAATCTAATGATTTTATATTGATAAATAGAACAATTTATTTTTCAAGTTAGCAACATAATAAATTCTATTTTCTGTTTGTATGTGTTATGTATTTAACACTTACCAATGTCTTTGTTCTATTACTTGTAGGGAATAGTTCCCAGATATTTGTTTATTACACCATGAAAATAGAGGACTGGTACCTTATTCATATGTTCATCAAGCCTATGATTATCATTTTATGGTATTCTACAGAATTTACTTTGCTACGTTACATAATTACTATGCTTTGGTGGAATGTAACAGACGTAAGTAAAAATCATATAAATCAGATGAAATGAACACCTGCTGGAGGCCAGCTAGTAACATAATCTTCAAGGTGACCCAGTGCAATTACTCTGCCTACACAAAGATTTTTAATAGTTCCCGGATTATTAGAAAAGGTGTAAATAATTATATGGTAAATATTGGCTCATCACAGATAACAATGAGCTAATAAAGTGCTTCGGTGATTCATCTGTCTTTCAAAGTGCACATATCCTGGGAATAACTTCAGAAATTCTGAAGTACATGCTCCAATAGGGCCATTGAACAAATAAGTAAGTGTAGGGTAATTTCATCGAATTTGTCAAAAGATCATTTGTTTTCCTTTGAAGAAAAACGTTAAATAAAATATGAGTCTTTTATACTGGCTTCCCTAGAAAATAGAGACTGAGGCAAAAACTTATGTGCTAATGCTGTAGAGGTGAGTGCAAACCCAGGGCAGCAAGAGTGAGGGAGGACAAATGTGAGAGGAGCAGGTGGGAGATAAAACACGCAGGGAATCACTTCCTGGCTGGCCTCTCTTTGGGACAAGAGCAGCTGACCTCTCAGTCACATGGGACATCCCCAGATGGGTGGTAGGAACTGCTGAAACTTGGGGCAGTCTGGCTGAGGAAGAGATGGGAGAAAAATTTACCTCTGGGCCCCTCTCTCCCTCACCTCTCCAGGTGTCCCCTCTTGTAGAGTGTGAAGTCCTGCGTTTCCAAGACGTATGAGCCCGACTTCCCAGCAGCCTCTGGGGAAGTGTGTGTCTCAGTGGGTCCAGACTTGCCAGTTCCGGGTGCAGCAGGGAGCCTTCCTGGGTCCTCAGCATCACGTGTTCTGCCTTCAGAAGGACGGTCTGGGGCCAAGGTGTCGGGTTAGAGGGAACGTGACCACGCAGGTGTCCACAGGAACATAAAAGTCCACCATAACCCCTTTTTCCCTCTCAAATCTTGTGTACATTTACAATGTCTCCTTTTCTACCAGATGTAATTTATTTAATGAAATGGACAAGTTTCCAAAGCTTTAGGGAACTTTAGGATTTTTAAAATATGTCCAATCGTCAATTGGTTAAGTCTTCAAGACCTTCAGAAGAGGATTTCATGGGTGTTACCTTCAGTAAAAGCCACCAAGAATTAATGACCAGGAAGGATAATGTTGATGCCAGTAAATGTCATAACATCTTGTCTAAAAGGGAAAGTCCCAATAACTGCGTGCAGGAAGTAGACCCAGACACCCATGGGCAGATGGGAAGTTAGTGTGCGAATATCTGTCAGGATGGCGGGGCGGGATGGGGCTGTGGTTTCTCCAACTGTATAAATGATGCCTTCCAGAATTTTGCTCTTTCGTGCAGAAGAAGTGAATTTTGTATATTTTCAGTGACTGTTTGTCCTAGTTTATTTAAAGTGTTGATGCTTTAGCCTCATTATCATTTCTTGAATGTGGCTGTGATTAAAGAGTATCTCAAACAAGAAAGAGGAGTCAAAGTGTATGTGAGCATTTTTTTTTCCACAAAGAGAAAGGTCTTAAATATCCAGCGCTTTTTCTGACAGCAAGAAGTAAGACGGCTCCACTTATGGCTGTAGGTGATGGTGTGGAAGGGAAGAAACCAAGCAGTGCGTCCTGTGAATGCTATCACTCCTTGGGACCAATGTAATTTTTGCAGGATCTAATGCAAGCAATCCCATTATTTTTGTTTGCTTTATATGAATTTCCATTTGTTAATTTTGCATAAGTTTTGTTTCTAATTGGAGAGCTTGTTTCATGTAAAACAAAGGAAACAGAATACAGGGGATTTTGTGTATACTTAGTGAAGAAGGATTTAAAATACGAAGACTTAAAAAGGAAGGTAAAAGTTACCAGAAATACCTGAAAGCGTTTGCTCACTCACTTCTTCTCATGTGAGATGGTGGTTTTATTTTAACAAAGGAGTCAGTTCCTCTTTATGGCTGAAAATGAATGTGGAAATGATATTTGGCATGAACATCCCTCACGCACGCCGTGAATGTTTGAGAGGCTCCCACAAATAGCACCCCCTTCCTTGCTTCAATTTAGAACTAACTGAAAGGGACAGAGAGACAGGTGGAGAACAAGCTGTCACTCACCTTATGGATTAAAGCAGGTGTAGACCACTTGACTGTGGCCTGTGGGCTCTAGGAGTTTGGTCTTGCTCCTGAGAATGAGGCAGGCGTGTTCACCCCATCATAGGTACAGCTGGAAATCTGTAGCTCTCCCAGGAAGGTTGTGCCTCTAATTTTAATAAAGTGGAGCAAAACTCATCTCCCTGTAAAACAGCCAGCTCCGAGGAGAAGGGACAGGCCCCAGCTGGGCTGTGCCCACCCACTTCCTTCTCCCCAAGTCGTGGACCAGACAGCCCCGACTGCCCTGGTCAGGAGTCAGCCCAGGGAGCGAGAATGTGAGGGCATCATTCTGTCTGGATGTCCAACCTCAGACTTGGACTGCTTCTGGTTGCCACGTAGGGGTGGGTTGGTGATGGTGTGGGTGTTAGAGAATGAAAAATGAACCCCTGCAGTTGGCATTGTTCAAGCTTCCACAAGTAAAGTAAGCATTTTATATCAACAAGCCAAGTCACAAAACAAACAGCTTGTTCTATCAGCCTCAGAGTTTGATTTGAGGTCGTGCCTTTTTTGTACCTGGTTGAACATCAGACACACCCTGGAAGGTGCTGCTTGTGTGGCCTCATCACGAAATGTAATTCTCCAACTGTTCTCTCTGGGAGCACGGTGGGATTCTGTGGGCCTTCTCAGAGAACTAATTTAATTGATTCCTAATTAATCCATCATTCCTGTAGTCAGGAGTAAAGCACAATGTGTAAAAATCAAAGACAAGATTTTGTGTGTTTGTTGTTTTCTTTTTGGTTTTGCCTATCTGCAAATAATCTTGTTCCCTGCCCTCTGCTTGAACTTGGATGGATGCTGATATGTTTTTGTTCTCTGATTAAGACCTAAGTTTTGAAGTTCTCTTTTAGAGTTTGGCATTCAAACATTTTAGTGCTTTTCCTGTTTCTAATAAACCCAGTTGCCATGGAAACTTTCTTTGTGACCGTTTATTTACTTACTATATGAATCAGCAAAAAAGACTAGACTTAACGTGCCTTCCTGAGATCCTGGCATGTCATTTCCCTTCTCTGTTGTTTGGGGTCAAAGTGGAAAGTCCTTACACCCTATGGCTGATCAGTTACACACCAGTGTGTACTGCTTAAACCTCTACAGACCTGATTTAGGTTTTACTTCCTTCTGGAATGATGGGTGTAGAGGTGCCAGAGGAATTGAACTTTGCTCTTTCTGTATGACCTGGGTTCTTTTTATCAGCGTGGGGGCCTGTTAGCCCCTAAAACACCATCACGGCTCCGTAGAGCCATTCTGGCACCCGTAAATTTTTCACTTCATGTTTTTTAACCCTTCCATCTGCAGTGGGATCCTCATCATAAAAGCCTAACTTGTTTATATAGAAAGTGAGAATTTGCTTTGTATGCAATTGCACAGGGCAGTTGTCCCTTTACATGTAAACTTTTGTTTTGGCAAGAATAAAGTTAGAAGCAGTCACCATGAAAGCCATCTCTTCAAATGGAAATGGGAAGGGTATTTTCACTGTGTGAAATTTCACTGTATGTGCAGTTTAAGAAAGAATCTGGCCTTTGAATTTGTGACTAAGAGAACCAGATAGGGATCACTGAAGGACTTTGAAAGTATAGTGCCTATAGTATAATTAGATAAATATTTAAATAAAGATAATTCAAAACACACAAGTTTGAGTTACAACTTTCAATATAGTCATTTTGGGAATTTGTGCTTTCCATTGCTGCTATTATTTTTAAATTATCTTCAGCAAATTTCTCCTTTGGAATTGCCTTCAAAACTTCCTTTTGAAGAGGACTCATGCTTGCATGTATGTACAATGTGGGTGAGATATTCATGCCCAAGTGTGGCAAAGAAAGCATTTCATCATGTTGATTAATGCCATTTTGATCATGATGATAACTTACATTTACCAGAAGCTTAACATGTGTCAGGCACTGTTTCCAGCAGTATGCAAGCACTAACAAAGTTAATCCTCACCCCAATCCTGCAATCTGGTTGTCTTTATCAGCTCTTTACCATCTCTGTTTTACTGAGGCAGAGGGAGTTTAAGAGACTTGACCAAAGAGAGGCAGCCTGCCCTGGGACCCAGGAAGTCTGGTTTTTGAATCTATCCTCTTAAGCATTCTGACATCTCAGCTCTCTACACAGAAACAAAACACTCCACCAAAGAACTGAGTTGAATTTCCTCATGAATAAATAGTCTTGACCCTCTTCTCTTCCCATTCTTCCCAGAAAACCTTTAACTCCAATGACTTCAGCTATTTACGTGGCTATAACTTCCGAATTAGTATCTGCAGCCCAAGCCCTTCACAGAGCTCCAGACACTTATATTCCTGCTTCTGTATCTTTTCTTGAGGGCTCACAGGTCTCTTATATTAAACAGCTTCCACAATGAAATGGTCTTCCTCATAAAAACTACTCTTCCCCTTGTATTTTCCCATGGTTTTTAATAGAACCATTATTCACCTAATTTTAAACCAGGACATACGCATATCCAATGATTCTCCAAGTTGTTTACTCCAACCTACATATCTCTTGAATTCTTCCCTTCTTTTCCATTTCCCATAAAAGTTAATGAACAAAAGGGGAATGAGTATAACCACAAAGAAAAGAGTAGGAAAGAAAAGTACATGTAAACAATATGATTTTCCTGGGAAGGAAAAATACAAAATTAGTGTTTACTATCATTTTCAAAACCTATTTTGCACTTTTTATTCAGTGTCTTTTGTTGTATTTATTGGAGCTTGTATCCAATAAGGTTGCGCTGAAATAAATATTTTTCACCCTCATCACCCTCTGCTACCACAACTTTATTATAGTAAGAACTTAACAAACATTTGCTGGATGAATAAAGAAAGCAGACAAAGAGAGAGCAATACTGAATTGCAGAGAGTGATGACACAATAAGATAAAGAGGGTGAAATCAGACAAAAATAGGACAATCATAATAATAAATAAAGGGCAATGATTTCTGTTGAGGCCACATTTCAAGTTTACCAAGAGACAGTATTTATGACTGTATTGACTAATAACAAATTTCTGTTCACTTTAACTTTCTGGTGCAAGTTAATGGAATGAAGAGGAACATACTCCCCCAGGGCTATCTGTTGTGTACAAGGTTCAGAGAGAATAATTCATTTCTTCCACAGTAGAACACTTGTGCTGGATGCGGTTAACTAAATTTCACTTCTGTGATGGCTTAATCATATTTCTATAGCCAATTTTATGGGGCAGGTCTAAAGAGTAAATTATTTGACCTAGTTAGTTGCTTTTTTGACAAGTGACTTTCTTGACCAAGACCCACGTACAACTGGTCCACCTGTTTGAAGATGGCAAAAGGCCACACAACTTTAAATAGTCCCAGATGGTCACAAGATGCCGGCATTGTTCCCTTCATCCTCCAGAATGACTCCACGCTCTTTACTCCTCAAATACCAATAAATTTGGCCTCTCCAATCTGGACCTTCTGATCTTAACAATTATTTCTCTATCAGTGGGACACAGACTTTGGAAATATACTTTTATCCTTTTTCTGTTTGTTAAAATTTCATTTAAATATTTCCAACTCTTAAGTTCTCAAGCACCATGCACATAATTGTGTTTTGGAATTACTAGGAAAAATGAGACATGGCATCCCACCATCTCCCTAGTCAAGATCCCCAGGGTGGACGTTGTAATTTCTCTCCATCTTGTGATTCTTTAGAAACTGCTCTGACAGTTCACCAAGCTAAGCATTCTATCATCGTTCTTTGCTCTTATTACTTATGATAGTAAATTATATAAGCGCAACATTTTTTTTTTCCATGGTGGATGCCTCAAACAGCCTCTGTGGCATAGCCACTCAGCCTTTCAAACACTTTATTAATTTAAACTAGTGGGGTCATTCCAAGATCTCCATTAAAAAAATAGAAGGGCTTATTTAAAACACAATGTCATAAATTGTTTTTCTCATTTTATTTTTATCTTATCATAGCTGGCCTGGAAGAAGTGCACACACAGTGAAGGGAACTACTTGTTATGGTTGAAAGAGTATCTCTATTTTTTTCCTGTATTTATGTGTCATTTGTTCCTCTTTCTCAATATATGGAATAATAAGTTAAAATGTTTATCTTGTTCACATTCTTTGGAAACGTGGACCTCAGGCAGGCTTCAAGTCTAGACTTGCTGTGAAATGTCATGGGAAGGTAAACCTTAATTTCATCTGGCTTTGCAGTAAATATTCAGTACTTGTTATTTACCCCTTACAAATTGGCAAGAATGTAGCCAAAGTCATCAGGAGTCAGAGCATCCGGTGGCCATGAATATGTGAACAACCCTAAGATATTGGCAAAGGCAGTGACAAATACAGGCAAAAATCTTCATTGCACACAGGTGATATTCCTCATGAGTACTGAGGGAACTGAATATTGAGAAGCTACTCCTCCCTTTGGGAGCACGCTGGTCATCTCCGTAAATCATCGTATTCCTTGGGACTAAAGAAACTAACTCTTGTGATGGTGTCTCTCCATGCCTTTCTGTCAATCACGTTGCATCAAGATCCTTGATAAAAATTTAGGCTTTAAGGGACATGGGCTGGCTTATAAAGATTTATTTTTAAGTAGTGTCTACTGTTGTGAAAATAGAACTGCATTTGGAAGCAAATTATTGTATCAAGAAGTGAATGGTTTAAATGTTTTTATTGAAGTGACATTCAATTGAGAATGGTGTCATTTCTAGAACATAGGGTCACAATTGGCTGCTTCGTGGAAGAGCGTAACTGTCTTACGAAACATCAAGATGGCAGGACAGGAAAGCAAACATATTTACTGAAAACAAAGAGGATGCCAGGTTTGCCAGGGTTTCGAACAACCAGTAAATGTTGCCGTTTAACTGAAAATTTGATCATTGGGGGTTAACTTGGTTGATTTTCCAAACTGTCCGCTTTCGTGTTTTTCCCCTTCAAATACATTGTCAGTTATTGCCCACCAATTGTGCTTGCTTCAGAGCCAACGGCAGGTAATGAGATGCTGATTGGGGATTCTAGAATTCACTTGCCGATGATTATGTGTTATTTTAACAGGAGAATGACAATAATTTCCTGTAATGCCACTTGTTAAGGTAATTATGCTGTAATTGCCTTATCAAGGTGTCATAGAGGAGAGGGGAGAAATTCCAAGATTTCACAGCTGCTGTCTCGTTCCTTTAAGTGTTCTCTTGAAACTGCATTGTCAGCCATCGAGATAAATCCCTTCCCATTGTTTGAAACCTGAATGTTGTTGTCCTGGCTAGGTTATGTGACCTTAAAAGGAGATGTTTCAAAAGTTGATTTTTTTGTGTGTGTCTTAATATAAAAGTTATGCTGTGAATTAAATGCACAAAACTGCAGATACACTGAAATGTGTTTCAATTACAATGGAATCCGAAGAGTTCATTTGTAGAAAATGTGGATTTAAGAAATCAGTTAAGGGACTTCCCTGGTGGTGCAGTGGTTAAGAATCCGCCTGCCGATGCAGGGGACATGGGTTCGATCCCTGGTCCGGGAAGATCCCACATGCCGAGGAGCAACTAAGCCTGTGTGCCACAACTACTAAGCCTGCACTCTAGAGCCCACGAGCCACAACTACTGAGCCTGCATGCCACAACTACTGAAGCCCGTGCACCTAGAGCCCATGCTCCGCAACAAGAGAAGGCACCGCAATGAGAAGCCTGCGCACCGCAAAGAAGAGTAGCCCCTGCTCGCCGCAACTAGAGAAAAGCCCACGTGCAGCAACGAAGACCCAATGCAGCCAAAAATAAATAAATAAATAAAAATAGTATGCTATAAAGGGCATGTGTTTCTAAAATGTATGACCTGGGCTTCCCTGGTGGTGCAGTGGTTAAGAATCTGCCTGCCAATGCAGGGGACACGGGTTCGAGCCCTGGTCTGGGAAGATCTCACAGGCCGCGGAGCAACTAAGCCCGTGAGCCACAACTACTGAGCCTGCGCGTCTGGAGCCTGTGCTCCGCAACGGGAGAGGCCGCAACGGTGAGAGGCCTGCACACCGCCATGAAGAGTGGCCCCCGCTCGCCGCAACTGGAGAAAGCCCTTGCACAGAAACGAAGACCCAACACAACCATAAATAAATAAATAAATTTATTTAAAAAAAATAATAGTGAAAAATAAAATGTATGAGCCAAGGACGTGTGTTTTTCAGTTAACGTTCAATTGAAGATGCTATCCATAGTACTGAAAACAAATTAACACTCTCTTTAACTTTATAGTAATGCAGTGAAGATAATTTGTTCATTTAAGTAAGCCCTTATCCCTTTAGTATAGTTATCAATAACACAAAAATGTTTGGTGAATATGGGACCCTGTTCTAAAATATTAAGCAAAACGCTCCTAAGTTGAGGAAATTCAAATATGTTTTCTCTGCACACACCAAGCTTGCATTCTCTTTGGAGGGGGAGACAAAAGAAGTATAAACAAGTAAAAAGACAGCGTGGTAGAAGGTGGTGAGTGGTAACAGTGAAGAATAAGGCAGAGGGTAAACCAAACATCATGGAGGGAAGGTTGGTATTTTCCAGACGGAGGCAGGCAGATAAGGCAACTTTGGAGTCCAGACTGGAGGCTGTTGAAGAGTTAGCTGTGTGATCCCAGGTAGAAAGTTGTAAGTGAAAGTGCAGAGATCGGGATGCATCTTGATGCATCTTGATACCCATCTTGAGGAACGGCAGGCAGGGGCGGCGGGGGGGGCACTGTGGCTGGACTTGGGGGGGGCAGGGGCAACAGATGAGTTCAGAGAGGAGAAAGGGGCCCAGACGGTGGAGGGTCTGTACCGTAGCGGGTGGGCTTTTACTCTGAGAAGGATGGGTACCCATGGGGACTTTGGGTGGACGTGGTGGATTCTACAGCCTTACAGATCATCTGGCCGCCGAGTAGAGAGCAGACTGCAGGGGGTGGAGGTGAGGGTTCCAGCAAGTGGACCTGAAATAAGGCACAGGGTTGGTGAAATGACGGTGGTGGTTTGGCCCCTGCACGTGTAACAAGAAAGGGCGGGAAGTGTCCCTGCAGGACCCCCTGATGGACTAAACGTGGGGGAGACCAGGGGCTCCTAGCCTACTTACCTAGGAAATCAGAGCTGCCATGGTCTGCCTGGAGGAAGTGCAAGGAGAGTCTGGCTTGGAGGGAAAGACCAGGAACTCGGGTATAGACGTGTTCCCTCTGAGCGGTTACTGAGTCACTAAATGGGAACATCAAGAGGGCTGTGTACGTGACTCTGGTATTCAGGGAGAGCTGGCAGGAATTCCTGTGTTTTGTGTTTTAGCAAGGGATATTTTAAATCACATATATACTAACAGAAATGATTCAATAGAGAGGAACAGTGTGGAAATGAGAAGGAAACACCAAAAACAGAGCACTGAGGGATGGAGCAAAGGGGATGGGACCCAGGACAAACTTGTTTCATAGAAGAAGTGTTCCTCCTCTTTTTTTTTAATTTAATCTTTTTTTATTGAAGTAGAGTTGATTTCCAATGCTGTGCCAATCTCTGCTGTGCAGCAAAGTGACTCAGTTACACACATACAGACATTCTTTTTTTATATTCTTTTCCGTTATAGTTTATCACAGGATATTGAAGACAGTTCCCTGTGCTGTGCAGTAGGACCTTGCTGTTGTTTATTATGTACAGGATGGATAAACAACAAGGTGTTCCGGTTCTTTAATGCATGTGAGTGAGACGGGAGTGCAGCTGGGTGGGGGGGTAGGACAGGGCATTTCTGCCTCATACACAATTGTGGGGTAGAATCCTGAAAAAAAAAACCCAACATAGGTTTCCTCCTACCCACATTTTAGATGCTGCATCCTCTCCTCTATTAATTCTCCATTAGGAAACTAAGCTTTCCTGCCTCAGGAAAGGGAATGTAACCAATCTTAACCTCTTGATTTTTGAGCTCCTAATTAGACACTTTAAAAAACGAAAGCTGAACAATCGTTTGAAAGTCAAAGCACTTTTGATTCCTAAGAGCCAGCCTCTGTTGAGAAGGAGTTTTTAATCTTCAAATTAAAAATAGCTTTGCAAAGTACACCAGTAGTAAAACCAGAGGATTCAGGGCATAGACTCGACGGAGTTGAGGAGAATCTGAGCAGGAGGAAGGCTTGTTTCCCCCCTGCTGCAAAGTGGGAGTTTGATCATCAGGCAGAAAGGAGACGCTAGGGGTATCATACGAACTTAGATGCTTGGGGGGCATCTAGATGGGCCCCAGTGTCTCAGCACCTTGGGGTGAAGCCATGTGGGAGAGGGTGGTGATAGAAATGCCTGACAGTTTCAGGGTCAGCAAACAGGGAAGCCTCCTGCCTCTGTCTTAGGTGTAGCCTAGGAGATCGCAGTTCTCTGAGAAAAGCCTGGATTCTGTCCAGGTTACTGAGAGGTAGAGGTGGATGCTCAGAGTACCTGAAAGAATATAATTGGGTACCATCCCACAGAAACCCTTTCATCCCGACGTAGTGTGGGGAGATTGATGAATCTCTGTGGCCAAAGAGAGAAAGCAAGGGAGAGAGTCTCAGAACCTAATGTCATTTTAGAGGAGAAATTGAAAGATAGATAGATGGATGAATAGATGTATGGTGGGGGGGGATAGACAAATAGATGATAGACAGATGGATGGATGGATAAAGAGACAGATGTTTGGATCGATGGATGGATGGATGGATGATGGATACGTACATATATACATGTTGAATCCGCACTAAGAATGCTAACTTTAAGCAATTAAGATTTCATTTGTTGCTTTAAATTTTAAAAACAATTTTATAAACTTTGGAGGATTTTGTTTTCTTTTCATGTTACTACTCTTACAAAGAGACAACTTTACAAATAGCAGTTTACCGTCAGAAATCAGAAGACTGATGAGTTTTTCCCAGCTGCCTTGCACAAGAATGCCCACCAGCATACTGCTGGCGAACTTTGAGTTACCCTCCAAGTAGGGCTGAGGTTGCCCTGAATGAGGACAGGGGAGCGAAGCTGGATGCCAGGCTTCCTAAAGGAAAACATGCAAAGACTTATTTCTGCTTCCACAGGACACGTTTCCCTTGTTTTTACTAAACAGTCTGAACAGTAAGAAGACTCAATATGTCTGTCCTAAAGGGAAACAGAAATATATCTTTCAATTCCAACAGCTCATTTCCAAGGTCATTTCCAAGATCAGTCCCCCAATTTTTTCATTTCCCAAAGTTTTCAAAACTTCTCCCTTTTTCTGTACCTTTCACCTTTCCCAAGGTGATTTCCTGAAACACCTCTCTGACGCCCCCACCCACCTGGCACATCCAAGTGGTCCCTCACGAGCGGGGGTTTCCAGACCAGGGGCGGCCCCCCGGTCCTCCATTGCAGCGCTGACGGCAGGAGGCGAGCATGAGACCAGCGGGAGAGCAGACTCCTGGACCATTAAAGCCGAGCCCCAGCGTCTGGGCTACATTTCACGCTGCCCCCTCGTAGCCATGAGATCTAGTGCAGGTTACTCACAACTCTGCCTCAGTCTGTTCACCTGTAAAGACGGGAAAATACTATTTCCCTGACAGGTTTATGCAAATGGAAATCTGTGCTCATGGTCTGTGGGCTACACAAATACAACAGGAACGCATGGGCAGAAAGAATGTGGATGCTGCCGGTGGCTCGCTGAAACTGTAAAGACAGAGACAGAGACACAGAGAGATGCCTCCTGACCTCTTGGTCACACACACATTTCCTTCCAGCCAATAAGGGAAAGATTCTAATTTTTTGAGGACATTTTTGCTATTAATGATTCTTCATCCTCTTCCCATCTGATTCTTTATTATGTTTAAGTTACGCATAGAAAGAAATTAGAGATAAACAGTTAACGAATCTCCATTTTTGAAATAAAATTCACTCATGGTTTTACTTATTTCTGACTATTTCTTTATAACCTGGTAGAGCCCAGGTTTATAGAATGAAAAATTATGGTTAGAAATCATTTATTTTGAAAGTTAATATTCTGATACTATCCTTTTGGTGTTGTGCCTACATGTGTTAACATGGGTTCAATGACTATAGAAAAGCATATTTGGCTTTAAAATATTATGATTTAAAAACTGGGAAGGAATGTGGCCAGTGATAAAGTCTTCAGTTCCTACAAATCACATGATAATGATTTCAGAGAGGGAAGGCCTGATTAAAGGAATCTGTGAGTCGGATTGGCCATTTCCTCCCTTTCTCTCCCAATTTCTCCATTAAATGGATGCTTTGTTTCCTCTGACTGACTGGTTTGCTTCTTCTTGACATTTTCTCTAAAAATATGAAGGGTTTAAATATCTGGGATCCTACGGACTCTATTAAAGCAAATAGCATGAGCTAAGATATGAATAAAACTAAAATCAAGTCGAGGAGTAGCTCTCAATAAGCATGAAAACACACCCAGGTCTCTGCCCTCTCTGCTAACCCAAGCACATATAACAATAAAATGTTTTTCGATGTAGAACTTTTTTTCTGACGATTGTAGAAAGTTAGACTTTTACCCTAAAGTGGAATAATTCCAGGGCATTTTATAAATTATTTTAATTATTAATTTATTTTTATTATTATTATTTTTTCCATTGACTTTGGTCAGTCATTCCGTTTTTAAAAAGGAACAGCTTTCTGTTGAGATATGAAATTCACACCAGGCTGTAAAGAATGAGTTCAGAAGTGACCTATACAGACTGTGTAATTGTGCCTCTTTTTCCCTCGCTGGTTAATCTGACTTTAAATTATCCAATACACAGTACCTATCTTTTAATACTCAGGATTCTTCTGCTAGAAATTAACACTTCACTTTCATTCACCAAATGAGTGAAGCAGCATTAATACATTTTAAAATAAAAACACTCTCCAGAACATTCTATTTTGACATGGTATGATTTTAATAATATCAGAAATGATGAGAAGAGAAGCAGAGTACTAAAGAAGGTGATTTATATTTCACTTGACTATTTTCCAGTAGTTCTATACACAATTGGAGATTGCAGATGCAGTGGTTATGAAGACACAAAAGTGCTTGATTACCACACAATTTTCCAGTGAATGAGGGAAAATTAATTTATCAGCATTGCATTTAGTAATAAATATTTAATGGCATATTCTTTTCTAACACATTTAAACCACATGCTTTTCAGACTGTGTCTTGCCAGTTACATAACATTAACCAGCACTTTCTGCATCATGCTTTGGAGCTGGAGGTCTGTTTTTCTTCCTATGATCCAACTGAATAAAGATACCTCTTTTGATACCAACACCTAGGTTTCAGAACTGGTGAGCTTGAGTCTTGCATTATTTTTTACTTTTTTTTTTTTTTTTTTAACATTCTGAGGCACAGTACAATTTAAATAATAGGGTAGAAAATTATATAATATCTATTTCAAACCCCAATTTCTTCTTTCATTATCCTGCCAAATATTTTTAGAGGTTTCTTTTAATTCTCTAAAACATTTTATGAACGTGTGGTATTGTAGAGTTACGTTGCTATTGCATTGGTTCAGGTGGGTTTTTTTATATCCTGGAAAATAATGTTCCTAAGAAATGTTGGCTGGCCAATGGTTTTCAAATACCCACTTTTCTTTGAATCTATGGTGCTATTGATTGAAAAGTGCACTATCATTTTACACCACATTTAGAAAGAGAAAATGTTGCTAATTAAACTATCACCTAGAATTACTAACTAACTTACCAGACAAGGCTTTTAATATTTATTTTAAAATACTTTTATCCTACATCTCTCTTTTTCATACATAAAACAGAGCATAAATTAACCGAATTGGTATTCTCAAAATTTCTCTCCTACACTGGGGTTTCTGAATACATTTTTCATTGAGGTGTTATGTCCATGTACTTCCTGGGAGCTTGGCAGTTTTCTTTGTGCCATTTAAGCACAGACGATCCAGCACTTTCCGTGTGCTGTGTTGTTGCCCCAGAATTTTCTTCTAAACCATTGGCATCCAGTCTGTATGTTTTGATGAACATGCCCAGTTAATGGTGACTACGTTAATGTGACTAAGAATCACAGCAACTAAGATGTATTTGTATTTCAGTTGTGATAAGAAATGAGAGAGAGAGAGGGTCAGGAAGAGAGAGAAAGTCTATATACATAGAGAAAAGGAGATTACATATATATGTGTATATGTATATGTTTATTTATATATTTATATCTATATCTATAACTACATCTCCCCTATTGGACCTGTTTCTCTACAGAACTTTGGGGAATACACTCCATGTGTTCATGAACAAAACAATAGCTGAACATTCTGCGCAATATTCATACAAAGGACTATTCCTCAGCAATAGTACACACAACGAGGTTAAACCTCAAAAACAAAATTTTCACCTCAATATTAGCACTCAATTGTTGCCCAGTCGTTTTATGAATTTTGCCATTCTCTCTTTTGTTCCGCATCTATTTGTTGACAGAATAATAGAATAAAAAATTAGAGCTCTGAGCATTGAATGACTGTTGATGGTCCAAATGGATAAGCCAGAGATTACTTCATCTCTATTCTCAATTCTATCAACATCTCAACCTCTATTTCGGAATAGTAGATGTGAAGAATGGATGGCAGTGCATGTTTTAACATACACACAAAAAAGTGAAGATACACAGTCATTTGTTCAAAGTTAAGAACTAAAGTAAACAAATACTTTCATAAACTATTGACCTAAATTGGTCATACTAAGGAAGAAGATGTGTGAGCAAATGGTGAAGCTGGGAATTGGTGAACTGAATCAGTACTGAACACTCTGGGCCTTTTTAAAATTAGAAAACTTGTAATCAGGAGCCTGAAAGCTAATAATTAAAAGTACTAGCAATATCATGTAACATATCTATTTCATCTTGTTTGTTCAAGTGAATTTGATTTTAAAATAATACGTGCAGGTGGTAATTTTTCTTTCAGAATAAGCAATTATAAGGCTTGATGAAGTAAGGACAGCTAGAGAAATTTATGGCTGTGCAAAAACAGACCAGATCCTCAAGATTTTTCTAACCATATTTTGTGTATATTTGGTTTATTCATTTTACATTTTAGGTGAAGAGTTTATCCTTTACGTTCAGCATATCAGAAACGCTTGACCAAATTCTTCTTAGAGACAAGTTATTTCAGATGTCTCCTAAGGATTACCATGGCAATATGATGGTAAGAATTGTGTGCAAGTTTGGTGTTTAAATATGTCCAACTTCAGAGTGGGTCCTGCAGTTTGGGGAGACTCACCACACGTTTTGTTCATCAAAGTGTAGATGGCTACCTACTTAGGGGCTCTGGTCACTACCTGAACTATTGTTTGTTTTTCAATAAGTTTAGTAAAAAATTATATCAGAAAAGATGTTTCCTACTGTCTTAGTCAACTCGGCTGCTATAATAAGTCACTACAGACTGAGTGGTTTAATGACAGAAATGTATTCCTCCCAGTTCTGGAGGCTGGATATCCACAATGAAGGCCCCAGCAGATCCAGAGTCTGGTGAGGACCCACTTCCTGCTTCAGAGGGCTGCCTGAGTAAAACACTGTAAGACCTCTGTGTGCGTTTCTATTAAAGGCAAGTCAACCTGGATGGTGTTACTTAATTCTGTTAGCAAGATCATTTTCTACATGTGTTGGATCGCACTCCCTCCACCAGCCCAAGACATCCTCAAATTGAAATTTTCCTTTATATTCACTATCTCTCCTAGGATGGTAGCAGAAAGCTAAGCAGATTAGGCCTAATGTTCTACCCGCTATGACCTGGGCACTTTCAGAGGAAGAATTTATTAAGTGTGGACTTTGAGTTATGTGGTCCCTATTAAAGGTGATGACACTACTTTTCGCTTACAGTATAAATGAGTTGAACTGTGCTTTTCTTATTTTGTCAGTTTGCACATTTTCTAGACCCTGGATATTCTGAAGAACAAGTTAAAATATTTGTACAGTCACCTAAAAGCATGATTTTAAAGATTAGGTGGATCCCAGCTGGAGAGGGAGAGATGGAGAGTCCATCCTGGACCTGCCCTTCATTAGTCATGTGATCTTGTGGGGGTCATTTCCTCTTCCTGGGCCTCCTTTTGTGACTTATAAATAGAAGGTGGGTGACTACCATACATGTTGCTTAAAATGTTATGATTCTCCCGCTTCACTACTTTAGCCCAGACGATTTAGCTATCGCTTAGACCCATTTTATTCACCGCTGTGGCAATATCGGTATTCGAGACAGAAGCATCCAGCTCAAGTATGAGTGGCACTCACCCCAGGGCTCAGACGTGTCCAGAGGAACATTCTCAAGGAAGCAGATCAGCAAATATGTGTGGTCTATTAACCGGGGAGGGGGAGGGGGGAGAGATTG
Source organism: Balaenoptera ricei (assembly GCF_028023285.1). Lineage (NCBI taxonomy): Eukaryota > Metazoa > Chordata > Mammalia > Artiodactyla > Balaenopteridae > Balaenoptera > Balaenoptera ricei. Next base: position 28,189,891 of record NC_082640.1, read on the forward strand.
GGAGTTTGGGGTTGACATGTACAGACTGCTATATTTAAAATAGATAACAAGGACCTACTGTATAGCACAGGGAACTCTGCTCAATACTCTGTAATAACCTAAATGGGGAAAGAATTTGAAAAAGAATAGATACATGTCTATGTAAAAATAAATTAATTAAATAAAATAAACTACAATGCCAAAAAATAAAAATAAAAACAAAGGAACAAACAAACAAAAAATGCCTCCACAATCAGTGGGGAGGGCTGTGGTTAGAACACATTATCTGTCACTGAATTACCCTCCACACTAACCAAACAAGTCATGGCTGAGGGCTAGATAAAGAGAAGCTACTCACAAAAACTGAAAAAAAAAAAATCATCGTGACCTTGGGACTCTGTTTTGCAGTGTTGGTGTGTTTCATCCTCTGGGGATGAGGGCAGTATTAGGGCTGAGTGGCTTCACCCACCTTTGATTCCAGTCTTGTGACATCTTGTCAACCAGGTGGCCTTGTGGGCAAGAGCTTTATGGCCTACAGGCTGATGGCAATGACACAGTGTGTGCCTTCAGGAGGCTTTGAAGCAGTGGACTTCCCAGCTGTCAAAGTTCCCATCAACGGAGCATGTTTGGAGACTTTCTGAAAGGTGTGGCTGTGTGTGGACACCACTCAGTAACCCCAACCCAAGTGAAGAAGACTTGATGGGGATGGAGTGTCCCCAGTGGTAGTAGTGGTATATTGATTACTATTTGTGTGACTTCATTTATATCTCTAGGCAAGCATGATCTGGGAAGCACAGGCTTTCGGACATTAAGCAGAACTGAGCTCAGAGACAGAAACAATTCATAGTCTGTGGCTGACAAATAAAAGTGGGGATTATGCTGCCATGTGCCCTTGGTCAGCATCAAGATTGCCAAAGCAATTATACACTTGATAAAATGGTACCTGACAAAGCCTGAGGGCGACTGTGACCTTTCCTTAATCCAGGTTCTCTAAGATGTTTCCAACAGTAAGAGATTCCTAGGAAGCCTTATTACTCTGCTACATTATATTTCACTGCACAAAACAAATTGTGAATACAGGATCCACCTATTGGATGATACCTTCCTACAAAATTGTCCTTGAATACACTGTTCCATCTTTTCTCCATTATATTTATTGAATTCAGCTGCATCCATGTAGTCGCCCATCTGTCAGTCTTTACCGATATTCATGAAGCATCTACTCTGTGTTAAACATCTTGCTTTGCATGGGAGAGAGAAGATTAGTATAACAGATTACTGGAAAACATCTTTTCAGAAGAGCTTGTATTTTTTTTTAATGAAAACTTTGTAACAATTTATATTTTCTTTTTTCTCTTGTTTGCTAGGAAGTTGATATCAATTATTCATACCCTGAAGAAACAATTTTATTATGGATTCCAGGTAAGATTAGCTTCTGTTTTCCTTATCTGATTTCTGATTTTTTCTTAAGTTTTAATTTCAATTATTTATTTGTATATGATATTTCATCCTAAGACATAGACATTTTTTTGAGAGCAGGGAATGTATGAATTCCAAATTAGCAAATATCTTCCATCATACTTAATGATAGAACTATAAGGAAATTAGTGATTTTGAACAATTCCTTTCTGATCCAAGAAACAATTTTCTAAGTCAGGAGAATGTTGACCAATTCTTATCCCTTGCAGCTTCTTGGGAAATAGCTTTGATGGAAACAGGCAGTGACTGTGGATATCAAACATGAAACTTTGTTCTCTCCAGTGACTTTCTAAACACACTCTTTGCTGGGCTTGAATTTCAATCAAATGCTGTCAAATAAATAAATCTTCATGAACAATCTTTGTGTCATTATTTATTGTACTGAATTTCAGCTAGTAGAAAAATACTATTCTTTGAAACAACAGAGAGTTTTAATTTGTTGTGTTTTCTTTTATTTTTCTTAAGGGTGTGCTGGCACTTATGTTCAAATGTTTCTATCAAATAAATGCATTCGGAAGATTTTGCTGGGTATGTATTTATCCACTCACCTAAAACAAAGTGAAAACTATTTAGGGTACAAAGCCTAAAAAGTTGAACTACACACATGCCATCTGGCCCTCCAGATTTACTACTGTTAAGAATAACTTTTATTGTCATTCCGTCTTCAATTTTTTTAAATGATTTTAATTATTATCCACAAAACTACAAGAGCAGGGGCAGAGGATAGCATATATCAAAGGGAAATGAATGTAATTCCCACTCTTCTTTTTTTAGTACCAGCTGCATTTCACTCTAAAAACCATAAATAGCTTTATTTCTCGTTAATGGAGTAATTTATATAGTACCTAGTATCTTCATTGACAGCACTTTTTATCCTGTAGCAAATGTGCAGCATTTAGCGAATCAATTACGTGAGTTATGAAGAGCAACACAAGGCCCCACCGTCACTCCATTCTTCTCAATAACAAAGGAGAAAACACATTAAAAACTAGCATTGATGGGTTGTTGTGAGATTCGGTCAATGAACTCTCCCAGAGTTGAAATTAAAAGGCAGTTAGGAGAAAATTGTTTTCTCTGGTCATCAGTCACAATGTGAAAGGCCTTTTTCACCATGATTAATTAAAAGCCAAAAAGAGAGAGTGCGGAGGGAGTGAACTTTAATAAAGTATCCAGCTGGTTTGCGGTAACATCATGAGTTAATGGACAGTGGTTTACCTTGACTAAGTGTTATTGCTCCAGTCCATAATTTCATCTTGAAAATGGGCAAGGGAGTGAATCTTCCTCTTCGTAATTGAGTATTGATTTGAAAATAAATGGCAGTGAAACTCCCACTGAACTGTCAAGATTTATTCTGGACAGCGCTGACAATAAGTGATTTCTGGTTCTTGGGAAAGCTATGGATCAGCTTGATACTTAAACACATAGAGGAGCAGAGCAATCTGCCTTCCGTTTCATCAAGTTTCCGAGGTCAGCAAGATGACACAGCTTGGGACCTGGCGCTCATGTCCTCTGGGCCCGGCTCGACTCTGGTCATGAGCCTCCTTTGTAAAACGCTTCCTTGAATTTGGGAAGTAATTTTAAAACAGCAGGTGCAGACATTTGGCTCCTCTTCCAAAGAATGGCTTCCTTTTAAATACTGCACTTAGGGAATACTTTTCAATGGAAGGGACTTAAAATGTCATTATAAGTGTTTCAACGGGGCTTGATAGATTTCCTTTACACGTGGTAAGTGGTATAATTGGGTGTGATCTAACTAGGCACAGAAATTACATCCTGTAGTTTAATCTCCTCTGTGTTCATGGATTGTCCAGCATCATCGATGAATGCTGCAGACAGCAGTGAAGGGTGAAAAAAAATGTGGAAGGAGATTGAGAGGGCTAGGATGAGATTCTAAAACAAGAGCGTCCTTTTACAAAACGCTGCTCGATCGATAAATCCTTGGGATAACACATCAGTGCTCATTCTAAGCATTCAGAGCTATGATCTTTGTTTTCTTGATAGTAAAGACCTTTTAAGACAAAACTTCATGTTTCATTCATTTGCACAAGATTCCTGAAATGATAGCTACCATGTTCACATTAGCAGTTTTCTGTTACACCAAAATAAGGACAAAATGCTGTTGCGGGAAAGATGTCTTTGTGTAACTTCCCTTCTAATTGCCAAGCTCTGCATAGCCCAAAGTGTTTTGTTAATTACACAGGAAGTCTATCCAATATATCTTCTGATGGTTGAAAAAGAAAAAGAAAAAGTGCTTTCCCAGGTGATTTTCTTTGTTAAGATGGAAACTTTTTATGTTTATTTGACTTCAGAAAAACTCCTTGGGAAGGGCAATAGTTTTTGGACTATCTGGGCTATGAAAGAGCATTTGAAAGTCATAGAAATGCAGAAAAGCCCCTGTCTGGGTCATATAGTTCCCACCCTCCTTTTCCCCATCTGTATATAAATTTTATTAGACAGTAACAATGTCTGGTGGCACCAATTAAAACAACTAAATGGAATCTTATGAATTATTTTTAAATTGTGGACAAGTTGTGGATGGCTATTGAAAAAGCTCAGTTTAGTTTCCTGACCGCGACATTCCCACCTGCAACTGCCCTGCACATATGAGGGTAGCAGTGTTCCCACTCCTGGGGGTCTCACCTTGATATGTTCCTACTGGATAGAACCAGATCTGTGGGCTTTTGATGCTATGTCAAAGTTATGAACAATTTTACATACCAGAGGTATATCTTGCAAAGGTGTATTTAATCCATAGATGAAAAATCACATTTTTATTATAAAAATGGGGTTGAACATTTACAGAAGTATAATGAAGAATATATGCAAGTGAAAATAATTATCCTATAGTTGATTAGTTGCACGTTTGGATTGTCATGGGCATACTTTTTCAATATTTCTGAACATTGCACATATATTCAAGACTCTGGTTTTTATGAGGGCAGCAGTCAAAAATAGTATGCTTTTTAATGAGGATTAACTATGAACTATATTTGTATTTTCAGGGACAACAGTATTCATTTATTTTTTTAAAAAATTTTTTCAGTGTCTATAAACAAAGTTTTATTGGAACACAGACATGTTCATTCGTTTACATATTGCCTATGTTTTCATGCTACAAAGGCAGAGCTGAGTAATAGTGACAGAGACCTATGAACTGCAAAGCCTAAAATATTTACTACCTGGCCTTTTATAGAAGAAGTTTGCTGACCCCAGGTCTAGAGGGAAGAGGAGATTTATGAGAGAACAGTGAATAAAGCTAAAGCTACAGATACTCCGTACTATTCTTGCCGTTTTAAAATTAACTACTTGATAAAAGTGGTTTTGTTCACAAGTAACTCCGCATTGTTTAAATCACCAATTAAAAAATCCTGTCATTGGTTTTAATGTTTGTCATAGAAGTACAAGAATTGAGGGAGACAGTAGACAGGGTTTCGGTTAAAATGGAGAACACTACTTTAGTCTAGTGGAAACAGCTACCCTTCAGGCAGAGAGGATGAGATGAACTCTCTGCAAAAGGTATTTTTTTCCTCATTGGACAACAGTATTTAGGCTCAAGCAGAGGTAACCACGACTATGACGTGTTCATAGGAAACACAGGGAAGCTCTTGACTTTCCTTTAATCTTCACGGAACACTGTGAGGTCCTTGTTATTATTATTTCCCATCTGTCGAGAAGGAAACTGATGCTCAGAGTCATACAGTCCATGTGGAGTAGAGAAAAGATTCACACCCACACCTCAAGCCCCAGCTTAAATCTTAACACTACCTGTATTGCAGATAGAAATCGTGGAATTGTAAGTCGTGAACAGGACATCACGATTCTGTCTCCAGAATGAGGCTGGTCTTTTGCCTTATTCCCACGTGAAATTCAGCTCAAAGCAGAAGAACTGTAGCTATATTCTAACGATACTTCACCTTTCTATCACTCTACTGTGAGGAATTAGTGTCGTTCTGGCTATAATTTTGGAACCAAAATTTAGGTCACCTTCTCCACTTCCCACCTTGTGCTGCTCATTTATTTGCTTAACGGAGAGACTCGCATGGCTGGGAACTTGACACATAAACAATAAAGACCTTCCAACACTAGCAGGTAGGTCTGGTTCAGTTTCCCCTGGGGTCACTGCTCCTTCCCCTGGGTCCTGATGTGCACACTACTTTGTGTGTGCCCTCCAAGAGTGTAATTTGTTTCCCCTAGTCCTGTCGAAGTCCTGCAGTCAAATCCCTCTAGCCTTCAAAGTCTGATTCTCTAGGAATTCCTCCTCCCGTTGCCAGACCCCCAGGTTTGGAAGCCTGATGTGGAGCTCAGAACCTTCACTCCAGTGGGTGGACTTCTGTGGTATAAGTGTTCTCCAGTCTGTGAGTCACCCACCCAGCAGCTATGGGATTTGATTTTACTGTGATTGCGCCCCTCCTACCGTCTCATTGTGGCTCCTCCTTTGTCTTTGGATGTGGGGTATCTTTTTTGGTGAGTTCCAGTGTCTTCCTGTCGATGATTGTTCAGCAGTTATTTGTGATTCCGGTGTTCTCGCAAGAGGGAGTCAGTTGCATTTCTAGAAGTGTTCATTTCATAGCGATTATAATCTTCATTGCAATTTGGATGGTAGTTTTTACCTGCTTTCCCATTCCTGCGCTCATAATTGAGATGCATTGTCGTATGTTTAAAAAAAGAATTCAACCCAAGGGGTACCCACTTGTCCTGATTGGTCAGTTCGTGGATGAGCAGAAGAGGGAACTGGGAGATTACAAATTCTTAGGCTTCTAGAAGCTTTCTCAGATTTCAAAAGTGCTTTTGGAACCAGTATTGGCATTTATTCATTTAATACATTCTCCTAACCTCCTGCTTTACCAACGCTCTGCCAAATGCATACAATGCAACAACAGCCAAGCTGTAGTTCTACCTGAGAAAATCACTACCTCACCAATTAGTTCAAGACGGTGTGCTGTTTAGTACAAGGTGGCACATGTTTGGGTAGGATTTGGAGCGTAGCCCTGAGGACAATGATGCAAACCTTTCCTTATTCATAATTTTGTTTGGTTCTCACCTGAGCTGTGTGCATTAGGAAGGGTCAGTGTTTTAATCCTATTTTAACTAAGGGAGGACTAAGATTCAGAATTGAAATGACCCACCGCGGATGATACACACATAAGTGATGAGTCTGGGATTGCCCCTGGCCTTCTGCCTCCAAACGTAATATGCATCCCACCGATATTTAAGGGATGTGACACTCTCGTGCACTTTGCAGCAATTCAGGGTCTGGTGTCATCTCAATGCGGGTTATGATAAAACACCTGGGAAACTGCAGGTGGGTCCCGGGTGGCAGCTCTCAGCTGAGGCCATGTCTCTCCATGCTGGCAGCCTATTTAGGGCATTGGTATTTATGCAAAGATAATAGACAACTGCAGTTACCTGTTCATCTGTTCTCCAGCCGGACTGTTGATCACAAAGAGGCAGTGCTTTAAAAGTCTTGTCAATCAGAGAGTTTCTCCCACGTAAAGGTCTGCCTCTCGCCTCTTCCGACACTGCTTCCTATGTGCCTCTTAAACAAAATGCTTAATTCGGGTCATTTCCTTGCTCCGTCTCTACCTGCACTCCCAAATTATCTTTATCCCCTGTTTAAGAAAGTGGAAATGGTGTGACTTATCCATCCGTTAGACATGCAGTTGTCACAGCTGGAAATAGAAAAGCATTGCTGAACTGGGGGGCAGGCCCACATTCAGGGTCTCTGGTAACGAAGCTGCCCCTTGTGCACTCTTCCCGAAACAAGTAAATCTTATTCCTCATCTGGCTTCTCAAAGAAGCGCAATTCACCTCCATGCATATCTAGTTTCTCTTCCTCTGCAATTTGTCTTGGTTTTGTCATTAGTGGATAAAACCCTTTTCGCCTCGCACACTGCCTTCTGCTTAGCAAAACGGAACTTGTGTATTGCTGCCGGGGCTTAGGGTCAACGGTTAAATTGTTCTTGCTCCAGAAGACACGTTTTCATGGGCTGAATCCCAACCATCAGATTAACATCATTTGTACCTGTAATAAATGTCCAGTTGGAACAAGGGAGAGAGCCGGGGGAGAATGCTGAAATTCTCTGTTCTCTGCCTAGAATGCACTGCTGTCAATTATCTCATCTTCATTTCTTTGGAGACTTTTATTAGCAAAAAACATTGAACATTTTTTCATCTGAGGACATAGAAGGGAGCCTGCAGATCAGCTCGCTGGGCGGTGCTGACACTTGGCTGCAGTTCAGAAGGACCCCATGTAAGAGCCTGCCTCTCACCAGATAAAGTTCCCAGGGCCTCGGTCCCCTCATTTGTAAAATGAGCGGTTACCCGGGATGCCTCTGAGATGCCCTACATTACTAAAAAAGGATCTCTGTGCCAGATACCTAGGGACAGAACATGTAGAAGATTTAAATGTTATTATAAAATAACCAAGTTTAGAGACATCTGCGGTCCTTACTAAGAGGCAGAACAATCATTACCGCTGGCACCACCATTCCCCCCCAAAAGAATAACAACCAAGGAAGAACTTTGGAGGGAAAATACCAAAACCAAAAATGAAAGAAAATAGAAAGAGAAGAAAGTGGGGAGGAGCCCTGAGGAGAGAGGACGTTGCGGATGCCGCAGCAGCCAGGCAAGGTGGGGGAGCATGAATTAGCCTCCCGTGGTCCCCGGAAGCGCGCTTTCCCCGCCCTGTTATCTGTGTGGACACAGGTCCTGAGTGTCCCCGGGAGTAAATCAGGGCAGCGCAGATCACCTGTGCTGGCAGAGCTGACAGAAGCCGGCAGTGACCGGCCAGCTTCGGATGGGCGCTTCCCCTTCCTTCTAATTCCGCGATGCTGGTGGGTTACCAGGTAAGGACTATGTTCCCCTGATGCTCAAGTGTAACATGTCCCCAACTGAGTCTTCATCCCCCACCCAATCCAGGGCCAGCTGGGGACTCCTCACCTCACTAAATCGTGCCCCCATTTGCCCAGTGGCTAAGCCAAGATCTCAGGGGTCCTGTCGTACCTCTCCCTTTCCCCGTGTCCACACCGCACAGCTGCATTCTGACACGCTCTGTACCTAAGCCTTCAGAATCTCAGTCACCCCAGTCCTCTCCCCATTCCCATCCTCGTCCAAGTCACTCTTTCTCTCCTGGGCTGCGGCACTGACTTTCTATCCAGTCCGCTTGTTCTATCCCAACTCAGATGTCAACACCTCAACTGTCAACCCTTATCTTGTTTTATTTTTCTTTGTGGTATTTATGATTTCTTTAAACGATTCAATTAGTTAATCATGTCTTTTTCCCCTTACTAAGGGCAATGAGGGCTAGGACTTTGTTAGTGTGGTGATCATGAAAGTGCACTGCTCAGATCTTTGTAAAAATTGGCCATGGGGAGGGGAGTCACCTGCAGCCCAGGTGTGAGGGAACAGTTACCTGACAGCCCCAAATGCTTCCCTCTGAACCTGCCGCCTTGTTCACATCAAGTCTGATTTCTTTGATATTAATAGATTAAAATTTCAGGATACTAAGAAGCAAAGACTCATCAAGGGTTGTATTTATTCAATCCTTTAAATAAAGGAATACAACCCTTTGTTGTATTCCTTTGTTTCATACTAAATACCCTATGAATTAATCCCTTGATCTCCTCATGTTGCCAGAGGGTGCTTTTTTCAGTCACCCTAATTTTCTTCGCCCCACAGCTGGCACACGTTCCTCTTGGGAGCAGATGTTAGAAGGCTTGGACCACAGCTGCCGGATGCTGGTAAAACCTTCGTCAGTAGGGAGGGGCGTTTCACTCAGCAATGCCTCCTCCACGTTTTGTTTTCCTCGGGGTAGAAGTTGGTACCTAAGAATATATCCAACCACAACTTTTCTGTTTCAGAATAGAGAGTGTAACATAGATGTCTGTTAAAGGGGAAAACAGTGAATCGTTTTGAGATACCAAAGGGCAGTTTTATCCTTATTTTCCAAAATAAGGAGAAAGTGGGTGTGATGTCGATCAGAGAATGATGTTTAATAGAGTTTGCAGATACTATCCAGGCCTGGAAAGGGCCCTCAGACCTTTGTGTGGCTTAATACCAATATAGTAAGAGTTTTCCCATCTCTCCTTTAAGAGGAGAAAAATTGGTATGGCACGGTGTCGGAGGTGCTCAGTGATTGAAGGAATTTTTCTTTTGCCCTTCATAAAGTTATCTATGATGTTAAATTCCTAACAATGGAATTGTGATGTCAAAGAAAATATGATTTGAAAATTTGAAAGATGCTTGCAAATTAATCTCTAAACGGTGGCACTCATTTGTGCTTCTTTGGGTGCATTCAATTTGGGGGAAGAAGAAGGAACTTTGGTTGAAAATAGTTCTCATGCATTGTTGTCTTGTCACCGCTGTGGATCTTCAATACTGGACTGGAAAGGAGCTCAGAGCAGCGACCAGCACAGGACCCCGGGTGGCAGATGGTCCTCTGAGGGGTTCTGTCATCTTTCTCCTTTGTTCATCCCTATTTTCACAGACTATGATCCTGCTCTTCCAGTAATGACCCAAAACTTCCATTTTGTGCTGATTCAGAGTGAAGTTTGGGTTAAAAAATGAAATACCTAGAAAATACCATATGACGACTGTTACCAATGAAAGACTTACACCAAGTGTTTGCTCCCAGTTTGATGACAAGTCATTATGTTGGAACTCTTTAAATAAAGGCCATTCTGGATTACAATCCCTGCTCACTTTAACAGGTTTACATCAAAAGTGAAGAGAAAACATTACAACTATAAGGTGCTACATCATTACCTTACTTAAAAAGACGGAAAATCTTTTTTTCTCCTCCAAAATAAAAATAATTTAAAACCAAAACATTGAGGAAGTGCTTCCTGACACCCAGCCCCACGTTGTTACAAAACATGGTAATCCTAGGGCTTCTGCCAGGTTCTAGCGCTGAATGGAGGTGTCATTTTTGACAAATGCATTGCTAATAACTTCTGGCACCACTACCTCTTAGAATGAATAGCTGTTGTACACAACACTGCTCCCAAGCAGAGTGACACCAAACAGTTATTGTAGGAAAAGAGCCGGTGAGACCCCCAGCCACTTTGTTCATTCATCACAACCATCAAACCTGACTGTGTCTCCCTGTTTCTGCAGCTGCATCCCCATCAAAGTTCAACTATTCTACAATTACCCCTGCCTCAAAGTCACACACTGCCCGTGACAAATCACCACAGAAATGTATTGTCTCATAGCTCTAGAGACCAGAGGTCCAAAATCAAGGTGTCACAGGGTTGCCTCCCCTTGGAGGCTAAGGTGAATGGTCGGTTCCATGCTCCTCTCTTAGTTTCTGGTGGCTCCCGGCAATCCTTGGGTTTCCTTTGATTTCTTTGCTGTATCACTGCAGTCTCTGCTCACGTCTTCACATCACCTTCCTCCCTCTGTCTGTCTCTTACAAGGACACTCATCAGAGGGTTTATGGTTCAGCCAGGTCCCTTACGATTGCTGTCGAGATCCTTACCTTAATAATATCTGCAAAGACCCTTATTCCACATTCTGAGCTGTAGGTCACATTCTGAGTGTCTGGAAGAACATACATTTTGGGGGGACCCCATTCCACCTGCCACGTTCACATAATATGAAAACCTCTGGCTCTCCTCCCAGGTTACATGAGCTGAATGCTTCTTTTCCATCACACTCAAATTAGTCTTTGGCAAATTCAAAAACTACTTATTAGGTTTCACACATTTCTCCCCCTTTTCTCCTATGAACATTTTCTCAGCCTGTCTCCCTCACCTTTTCTTGGGCACTGGTATCCCATGGGCTTTGTCATAATGAAAAATGTCAATGCTTCCCAAATTTGAATGTATGAAAAAATTAGTTCTTAGGGTGTTGTCTATCTCACATGGGAAACATACATTGGGCAACGGTTCCCATGGGTCTCTCATGTTTCAGCACAACTTGCAAGCAAGGCACTAACTTCTCTTCTTTCTGGGCCATCTTTTCAAGGATGTCTCATTCATGAACAGTTCTGGATGATGGAGATCAAGTCCTACTGTGGAGCCAACAGCAGGCATGCTTACTGTCTGCTATAAAATATTTGGGTTCCCTATGCTCTGAGTTCTTCTGTAATGAAACCCACTGTGTGCGGGTGTCCATCTAGGCTGATTCGTGGTGTTCTCATGGGCAAAGAGAACTGCACAGAGCAAAGGCTGTGCTGTGCCCAGAGGTTAATAAAGTCTTTTGTCTCTGAGCCAGGAGTCTTGTGTCTCCTGATGGCATCCATGTAATTGCGACTAACTCATTAGCTCAAAAGGAAAATAAAATCTCAGACCCTTTGCAGACCTCAGCTAGATACAGTATTTCTTTTTTTTTTTTTTCCTTTAGGTACCAGTGATTTGCAATGAAATGAGGGAGAGAGTGAGAGAACATGTTAAAATCATTCAGGTAACATTTTCAAAATACCTATTTTCATCTTTGCTCAAAGGACATACTTTTATCTCCTTGATGATAGAATAGACTGAGCAGCCTGGCCAGGCTTCGACCACTGATTTACCCTCTTTCTTCACAACATCTGTATACTCTCAGAGCCTTAAATACTTTTTCTGGGTATGACTATATTTCTAGAAATAACCTCTCCTTAGCAGAAGAATTTCTAACTACTCATTAGAATCCATCACTACCTACATATCCTTGGGCTCTGCAAACATAACATAATTACAGTTTTTACCTCTTTTTTCCTTCCCCTTAACAATTTGCTTTGGCTTTCTCATCTCTGTCATTGGTACCACTGTTCTTTTTGTTCTGGCTAGAACTCTTGGGTATATATTTGAACCTTAATGTTGTAGGTCTAGAAGTAAGTTTAGTGACCATTGAATTCAGTATTCCTATTATCCAAATGAAGCTCTAAGGGTCAGAGATAAAGTTGCTTATGCAAATTTACTGGAAAATTGCCAGAAGTGCTTTTACTTCAACATAGCAGTTTTACCCTTAGTTTAATGCTTTTTACATCACAACCCTTTCTCTTTGCCTCCAAATCATGGATGTTGCCAAGTCATTTCTATATTTATGAGTCCTCTTAAATCTGTCTCTTTTTCCTTGCACTTGTATTGTTGACCAAGGAATGCCATTAATTATTAATTTGGTTTATTATTCTTTTACTATGAGAGGTCTATGAAAGAAATTTGAAACACTGATTTTTAAGGCTCAACTCCATTCATGAGAGAGTATAGAACACAGATTGCCTATAACCTGAGTCATCATTCTACTTTTTGGTAAAAAATGTAACTCCAGAATTTTCTGATCTATTTTGCAGTACTTTGTAAGATCGTATTTAGCTTCCTCTGTACAGATTTCACCTGTATGGCATCTAGACTTTTGGAGATTCTTCTCTGTCCAGTACAAATCATTGAGAAGTTTGCAGATGTTCATGCTCTAAGGGTTGAGGTCACCACGGCTCTGGAAAATGTCTGGTTGGTCCCAGCAGAGGCATCTTGCACGGGACCAGCTGTCCCAGGGAAACTCCCTTCTTGGTCATCAGTGGTGGCCAGTGAGGAAGATCAGAATGTCTCAGAAGTGTTACTCACATGCATTTCCCTATATGTTTACTGAAGGTGTATCATTGATGTGAATAGGCAGCTTTCAAAGTTGTTTATGCTCACTTGTTTAATGTCTGTTCATTTCATGAATTTTTATCAGTACCAGCTGCATTGTGTCACTGTCAAGTCTCTTACCTCTATCTTTATCTTTCTTTCCATCTCTCTCTATATATCTGTCTCCTACTCTGGATTTACTGCTGTGGCCTTTCTGAAATACATGATAGATCAAGAATATCTGCCAATACCTGTCTCTTACAGTGGGACCTAACTTTGAGAACTTAAACCAGTATAATTCACTCTCCCTGTGTTCAGCAACTCTGCACTAACCATACCTCCATGCCCCTGTGATAAACAATTCTGGGATGAAGTTTACTTCCTGACTTTGTGCTAAACACTTCTGTAATCAGGCCAAGGTATCTCAGTTATCTGGTCCAGGAAATGCTCCTACTGGAAGATACAAAAGTGAAGCTACCTAAATGGTTTTGCTTATCGAGACTAACATTTTACTCATCAATACTCATTTCAAACCTCACATTCCCATGTCCACCAACCCAAAGTTATTATCATAAACTCTCTGAAACCCCAACCAATTCTCCACCTTGGATATCAGCTTTTACATCATTCAGCCTAAGCCATAGATACTGAAAAGTATCTTCCTACTATTTTCCCCTTCTGAGATACTATTCAGACTCTGTCAAGATGTTACTGTCCTTGGCAGCAGTAAGTTGAATAAATCTGGCTTTGCTTGGTCAACAGCTTTGATGGCAATCTTTTTGGAGATTCAGTGGCAAACACAACTTTTAGGCTTTTCACTTGGGATCATCTTTCTTAATCTTGATGCTGGAATTAATATTTATGGCTTCAGCTTCTTCTCCCTGGTTTCAGGATTTTGTTTGCCCCCTGCCATTCTAGATAAAAGAACGGATACTTTCATCTTTTACATATCTGCTGCCATCCTAATGTAGGCCTTTACAACTCCTCTCTTGGATACATTGAAATTATCTTACATGTGTCCTGGTTGCCAATCTCTCCTAGCCATGATCCGCTGGCTGGACATCCTCCTGGGCTCTGACTATCGTGATTGTTTGTTCAGAAAATTCAGTAACTCCTGATTGCCTGCTTTTTTAAGCGCGAATGGTCCTTTCCACACTTGACATCTGCCTAATAGTGCCTGCTTTCCATCCCACTTACACCTGCACAATCCCTGGAGTCAGGGACACAATAACTATTAGTAAATGCTTGTTGAGTTAATTCTTTGATGTCCATCTCAGATGCATGCTACATGAATCTTTTCCAGATTTTTCTAGCCTGGAAAAGAGGCCTCTCTTTCCTTTGAGTCCCAAAGTAATTTGCTTGTCTATACTTTCCTCATAGCTGATTAAATGTTATTTGTCTTAAAATAAGGTGGCTTTTTGTCTCATACTCCGTGCCTTCCCTTGACTCTTAGAAACTTGAGAAATATGTTGTGTTTGAGTCAATCTCTTAGAGCAATCCATCTCAGTGGGGGCTACAAAGAAGAAAATCAGAAATTATTTGTTGAGTAAAAAGAAGAAAGGGGAATATAAAAGGTAGAATCCCTTATTTCCAGGGTTTCTGATTAAATTATAACTTTTGGTGATTACTAGTCTAGTGGTAGATGTTGCCTTATTATATTTTTAAAATAATCTTCCTACTTAATGGATCCATTTTCCCATTTATCTATTTAATAAGTATCCCAATCCTTTCCTATACTTTTAAGACCTACGCCTTCATAATTTCTTTGTTGTATAAAACAAATCAAATCCCAAGATGTTTTTATGACTGCTTGTACAATGAACATTTCAAACACTTTGAAATATTAATATTCACACTCAGGAAAATGATATTTTGCAAAAATATGAATGATTACAAGTCATTTCTCAAGTATTAAAAACTCCTAAGTTTTGGTCAGTCTGATCCTTAAAATTTCAGAAGAAGTGTATTCTTTTCACAAGAATATTTTTCATTAACACTATTGTATGAATCCCTGATATTTTAAAAATCTACAGATAAATTGAAAGTCAGTGTAACTTTTAATCAACTATAATCAAGGAATTTGTTTTGAAATACTTCAAACTTGAAGAAATGGATTTCTTTGACAGGGTGTACTATTGCAGAAATTTGTAGACACAAATACTTACTTTATATATTTACTTAAAAATATATACATTTAAATTAACATGTGAATATATTTTTGAATATATATATTTACAATATATTTACTCTTTAGTATCAATAGCATTAATGCCAGCCCATCATAATTTTCCTTCATGTTACGAATGTCGAGGTTGATGTGAAAAAGATATAGTAAGTTACCGTACACTGTAATTCTTCAAAGTATGCAATTATTTTGTTTATGTACACCAATGTGTGTTGCTTGAGCCTGTACTGTTACTGGAACAGACAGATTTAACGTTTCGTGTCATGCCTGATGTTATGATTATGCCATTTCCTTAGCACAGAATAGCCTGTCTCTGTTTGTTATTGTCTTGTTTCCATGGGGTAACCAGAGCTTGAGATTTCTTAATTTGCCATTTTATTCATGTCACTCTCAGGCAGAGGTACTTTTTGAAGCCAGTCTTTTCACCAGGTCTCTCCAGTTTTACCAGATCTCACTGGTAAACTAACTTGCATGTGGTTTGTCTTATTCCTCTCATTGAGCTGTGAGCCTCTCCTCCCTCACTTACCACCAAAGTCTCCAGTGTTCTCGAGACTGCCCTTAGGCTTGAACGTCCCCAAACTTCCACTCAAGTAAAGTCAGTTCCTTTTGGGGAGCCTCAGAGCTTTCTGATCTCACAGACTGCCTCTCCCCCTGTGGGCCACGGCTTTGGGCACTGGGTGGAGGCGATGGACTCTTTTTCTGTTTGGTATGTCTCTCTGCAAGGAACCTCAGTCCTGCCAGTGTTCTGGGACAAGGGCTATCCTCACCCTGGTGTTCTTGGTCTGGCGTTCCTGGGGTAGAGCTTCCCGTCTATGTGTGGGGCTTGGGTGGGGGAAGGGAACCTCCAGAGTCTCAGTCATCTTCACCAGGAATACAGTTTTTGAAAGTCAGTTTGAGGGGAAGAGAAATGCTGGTGACCTGCCCCTCCTGGTGGGATCCCACATCCTTTGATTGGGGTTTGAGCAGAGAGGGATCCCATCTGCTTGCCCCTCCCCCTCCTGAGAGTGGAGTTCTGTGGAGAGCAATAGGCTTTTGCTGTTTTTACTGAGCTTTAGCAGATTTTCCTGAGTAAATGTTTCCTCATTTTCTGTATGCCCTTAGGATAATTTCCAGACACTTCAATTAAAAAAAAAAAAATTTTTTTTTTTAAAATAATTTCCACCAGTTATGGTTGTCCCACAGGGGATGGATCCACAGGGCTCCTGGTGCCACCATTCTGGAAGTGGGACTTCCTCTTAGTCCTTTAACCCAAGTGAATACTAAGGCTCCTTGGTGTTCAGTGAAATCTCATGGAAGCTTTGATATGAGTAAGTCTGTCCTTCAGAGGGCAAGATGACTATTTCCAGTTACGGAGAGACCTCAAAGAAATATCAAATTCAGGGAACTGAGCATAATTCATGTTTGCAGTTGATAAGAATAAGAACACATCATTGCTTTATAGTTGGCAACCACCATAAAGTGCCTATCTTAATCTATCAGTATCAATGATGACATAATGTACCCCAGGGAAGGGTAGCAGCAAAGACACAATTAACTTATTTACTGCCTTCATTTTGCCTGCAGTGAGAGGCTAATGAAACAGAAGCAGCAGCCTTTTTGTAATGCCTTGTTCTGCTTCTGTGGCTGATTATCGACTTACAATGGCTCAGAATAATGGCAGAGTAGACTACTTCTGTGAAACAGGTATCAGAACAGCTCCAAGTACTCAGGAGCCATCTGCCAGCATTAAATCTTTCCATTAATTTGTATTAGATTTTTTTCCAGTCCATAAAATAGCTAGACCAGGGATCAGATTGGCTACTGCAAACTTTATCTG
This sequence comes from Balaenoptera ricei, assembly GCF_028023285.1. NCBI lineage: Eukaryota > Metazoa > Chordata > Mammalia > Artiodactyla > Balaenopteridae > Balaenoptera > Balaenoptera ricei. Next base: position 28,206,899 of record NC_082640.1, read on the forward strand.
GGAGGAGAAAGTGTCAGCATTCAGGATGCAATCCAAGAACCCTCTCACAGGTAGCTCTGAGAAAGGTGGGGAAATCAAGTCAGTCATCCCATTTTAGAGATGATGGGCTTGGACCAAAACTGACGATACTTAAGAAAAGACACTGCCTTCAGATAAAGGCGTGACTTGAATTCTGATGACTTGCCTTCTAGCCTAAAGTTTTTCAGTGTCTCTACTGATTTCCTTGGTAAGTAACAAGTCACTGTAATATCTTGAGGATGTGAAAGCTCTTAGAGAGATGTTGACTTTACACTGAACCTTGGGGAGAAGTTCATCCCAGATGTCTTTGATGTACGGGTTCTGCACAATCTGGTGACAAGACAAGGTGCTTCCCTGTGCTACCTTCCTCCCCCACTTGAGATGCACTTGCTACTCTCTAGCATTTTAAAGACGTTATTCTAAAACAAAACAAAACAACACTGTTAAAAGTGAGCTTTTCTACACTTACAGAGACAGTCATTATTTTGGAGTTGTTATAATGAACACTGTTAACTGAATTGCATAGTCTATTCATGCCCCATTTAGTCAAAGTCAGGTAGGTATGATTGGAAAGGACTGTTGGCTGCAACAGGACTCATGGAATCTGAGCTAGAAGAACTGGTGACCTTGGATGTGATGGGGGCAGTGAGCATTGTGCTTCAAATAATAACCAAACCTAAGTTTTGTAGGTATTGTGGAGCCTTTACTTTCAAATTTAATTTGAATTCAATTTTCTTAATTCACATACTGTATTTTTCTGTGGTTTAGGGTCTGCCAGAGATATTCTTACATGTTTCTACTACAGAGATTCGAACAAACCGCTCAGTTAGGTAAAACATATGCCATAGGGTATAGTATATTGAAACTATATATTCCAGGAACTATGAGATAGGTTACTTTAAAAATTTAGTAAAGAATCAAATGCAAAGCTATAAAGGTGATATTCATCCTGGATAACCATCTGGATATATCCATAAATTTTTTCCTCTATTGAAATTTTCAAAAATGCTAAGAATAAAATGTATTTAAAATTTTTTCTTTACATTTAAGAAACTGCTAAGTCTTTTTTTTTTCCCTCAGAAAATGTAAATCTTCTCAAATGAATTATCTACCATAGTTATTGTGTAGCCTCTGAAATATCTCAGATTCTTCATCAAGGTTAATTTCAGAAAGTTGTTACAATCATGGTCCCTGCTGATGCAATTCAAAACCCAACTATTCTCACAGTGTATGGAGAGACACTGGAATATGTACCAGTGGGAATTTAGAGTTTAATTAGGAATGTAAGCCTTTATTACTTTCAAGAGATTATGTTTCTAACCCAAAGGGCAAGAGATTTATTTAAAATATTTTTGAAAACTCTACATTGGTTTTATAAAGACATTTAGGTAATGGTAATTACCTATTCCCTTCTTTCCACCCTTCTTTCCTTCCTTCCTTCCCTCCCTCCCTCTTTCTTTGTAACATTTCTGATGGAAGGTATTAACTTTTTAATCACCAATAAAAATACCACTCACCAATTGTGTTTAAAGCTAATAAACTTTCTGGATCCTTTTCTCTTACCAAGTAATTATTTCTTAACACACAAAATATTAAAAGATTAGTTTCTTCTAACTCATTTCCTGCCCTTCAATGGAACACATTCCTTTCATGAAATATCAACACATTTTGCCCTCAGTAGAAGTTGACAAAGGCTCAGTCAGGATTGTGCAGGAAAAAGAGCCAAGTACAGCTGGTACTGATAATTTTAGAGATATAAATGAAATTCTTTCAGATACTTTATTTCTTTGTTTGCAAAAAATCACGTTTATATTAATTTAAGGTATATTAAGAGAAATTCTTTCCATTCTGTTAAGCACTTTTTGATTCACTCCTTTTTACATTTCAAAGAAAAGAAAATAAAGGAAAAACTGAACTTGAGTGGAAGATGGATGAGGCCTCAGGCTTCAAGAGCCCCAGTGAGCATAGTGGACGAGGGCGGTTGAGGGATTTGATTCCATGAGGGGCGGAGCCTTCGGTAATCTTGATGGGTGGGCACCAGGGCGGGAGCAGGTACCCTCGCTGGGTTTGGGAAGCGCGTGAAGCGGGGTCAGAGAGGAGAGCGGCCAACCTTAGGATACTACTTTGTTGGCAAGATAGTTTGCTTACGGGCATGTGGATAACACACCTGTGGAAACCCAGAGACTTCTGGGGGGACCTTGGAAAGGATGATGATTTCCAGCGATTTCAGTTTTGGAACTATGGTGAGAGACCTCCCAGACGTTAAGTGTTAACTGGCACCTGTGCTTTCCATCAAAAGTTCTGAGGGAAAATGAACCGAGAAGTCAGTATCAAGCCAAGCCCTTGGTGGATGAGATGTTTGAGGACATCTGTGGAATAAGACTTTACCTTCACGAATCACTTCAGAGGAAATTATTTAGTGTTCTCTCAGCAAACAAAAGGATGAAAAAATTAGTAGAAATTACCGGGAAACCAGATCCTTGATGATAGTTGTACATCTGAAATGTAATGAACTGATGATTGTCAGTGGGTGTAAGAAGAAGTTCTCCAAGCAGTTGAATGGAATCGATTGATGAAACAGGAGGAATAATATCAGTGAAATACTGAATTAAACATGGTTCCTCTTCCAGGTACAACAAATGGTACAGACACCTTACCATTACCACCTTAAGGAGAAAGAAACTACAAGAAAAACCTAGTCCAAATCAGCATCAAATTAAAACGGGCATGGTTTTGAATAAATGGTGGATTTTAAGATGCTGGAAACATTTTCCCCCAGAGTTTATAGCATTTTTGACAAAGGGTTCATTGACAAAGAAATGATGGCTGTAGAACAGAAATTAACCCACACTGAACAATATTTACATAATTACAGTAATATCGTATATTTGACAAGTTTTTATCTTTCAGGAATAATGTATAAAATATAGGAGATATAAAAGTAAACATGGAAATGAATGTAAATATTATATTTGACAATACAGAAGCAAAATTGTAGCTGGCAGAAAATAGGAGGTGATTAGCAAAGAAAAGAAGAAAAGAAAAAAGAAAAAAAATCTAAAATATTAACCAACTCAAACTGAGAGAAAAAAGCTAAAGGTATGGTGTAACTGATTTTCAATCCTTATATTTTACAGCAGGATATCTATAAATATTGCTATAAAGTGATATATTGAAAGTAGCGGTATATGTTCATTATTGACTATTGAGGAACCTTCCAGAAGAACTAAATTGGAAATAATTTAAGTCTTTTGCCCCAGGGAGGCAGCAATGAGCGTGAGAAGACGGAGGCACTCCTGTTGTTTCATATCATTTCTTCTGTATTATTTTATTTTTCAGCACCATAAAGTTAATGAGAGAAAAATGAAACACTGTCAATACAACCTGTTCTCTGCTCTCTTAGTCATCTTGATTATCCAGAAACAACAATAAGGAAATAGTTGATTTTAGCCTCTGCTCTTTGGGTGATGCAGTGAGTGACGCGTGGAGATACACAGAGAAGCATCAAGGTGCCTGGGTATTGGGGAGCCCTCTGCAATGGGATTGGGGGGCCTGTCCTGACTCTGCCTTCAACTCGGTTGAGACCCAAGCACAACACTTTATTTTCTTTAGCCTGGTTTATTCTCGTTTATAAACAATCAAAGGGATTGAATGAGATTTGTGGTTTTCCAAAGAATTTTACACACAAAAACATTTCTTCAGAAGGATTCATCAGTGTAACCCAAAAGGCAAGCATGTAAAAATGAAATTACTGTACAGTAGGGAGAAGGATGGAGACAATTTTCTCCAACTACTTGAGGCACCTCTGTGTGATGGAAAATAACTGAATCGGGTTATCTTTACTAATTAGGTTGCAAGATAATTAAGCCCAAGGCCTGTTTATTACTATTCCTCCTGTCTACTGTGGTGATCCACTCAAACCTTACAATTAAAAGTCATTGTAGGTGGGAGGGAGTCTCAAGAGGGAGAGGATATGGGGATATATGTATACGTATAGCTGATTCACTATGTTATACAACAGAAACTAACACACCATTGTAAAGCAATATACTCCAATTAAAAAAAAATAAGTGAATGGACAAAAAAACTGATATAGCCATACAATGGAATATTGTTCTGCAATAAAAAGGAATAAACTATCAAAAAACAGTTATGGTAAAATTTAATTTAGCACACGGTCTATTTGTTAAACAAATGTTATGTTTTTTAGTGTGGCAGTCATTTTCTTCCAGAAAATAATAAATAAAAGGTTTTACAGAAATTGCCATTTCACCAAGAGAACGAAGTTCAGATGTAGATTTTTTTTCTATAAGTGTTCAACTAATGGAAAAATTAGCTCCAATTTATTGAAGACGTATTTTAAATGGTAACAACTAAATATGATGGATGGCAGGCTTGATAATTGTCATTTAAAATTGTTCCTTGTATGTTCATCTTCTAAAATGTTTATATTTTTTCTTAAAATTTAGATTACTAACTCCATCTGTTCAGGTCATATTCACTTGACATATTCAGCAGTAGAATTTTAATTCATCTCTGTACAGATACATGAGTCTTATTTAATGATAGCAGGTTAATGAAAAGGTGTGAAAATTATATCACAAATCGAGCTCTGAAAGATTGGAAGGGTGAATAGTTGTCACTGGTTACGTTTAGTTTCATTGTTAAATTGTAGAAAATTATCTCTCATGCAGCCATTCTTTTTTTTTAACCAACAAATAAAATCAACTACTTTTAATACTGTTTTATACAATACAGACCCTCTGTTTTCTTTCATACATAAAGAATTGCCTTTGGTGTATATAGGTTACTATGACTGTTTTAAAATCAAGCTACACACAATGAACACTGTTTTACATGTATACGGTTGGTTTTCTTTCTAGCATGATGCATATTTTACTTGAAGCTATTTTAAATTCCTGTATAATATGGATAACGTCCTTGCAACTCAAACTGTTAGTACACCACCTTGAATGTTACATATGTTCTACCACTTGTTCATTTTTTCTTTGATGTATCTCAGGGTGTCACCTCTGTCCTTCCCTGTTCGTTTTGTCATGAGGTCTTACCTAGGGCTTCTTCTGTCTAATCTCTTATCCCCTCCAGGCCTATCTAAATGGCAATCACATTCCATAAATAACTAGATGAATTTCCTTACTGTACAATGATTATCTTCCAAATAATCAATGGTAATTCCAAGTTGCAGGAAGCAGGTGGCTTCACCAAATCCTACTACCTTCTAGAATAATAACCTCTGAATGTTATGGAGGCAGCAGAAGCTATTTTGACTCTAATTCTGGGTCTGAGAAAAGTGGGAGGTAAGGAGAACCCAATTCAGTCCAGGACAGCTGCTCAGCCACTGATTTTTAGGAGTTGGTGCTCTTCACAATTCAACCCCTTGTCTCACCACCCAGCACATCTATCTCTAGTATGGTCATTTTTTTTCCCATCTTGAATCCAAATTCAGGTGCCTTTCTTTTTGATGAGAAAGGATATTTAAGCAACAACATCATACCATACCAATTAAAGCCTAATTTACTCAGCGGGAACCACCCTCACGCTGTGTGTGAAAATGCCCTTCCTTAGCTGAGGTGATGGATACTCCAGCTGTCAGGCTGTAACTGAGTCCATCATCAGGGTCCTACCCAGGTACAGCCAACTGAGCCTGCTTGAGGAGGAGGCTGTGGGCTGATTCTGAGAAATGGGAAGGAAGGTTTTTCCTATATTACCCCAGAGAAAGTGGCATTACCAGCTGGATCATACAAATTGTTTTCAGCATTTCTTGATTTTTACTTTTCAGTTTGGTGGAAAGATCACTTTCTATACTTTTGCAGAAATATTAGAACTGTGGTCCATGTTTCAGTAGTGTTGAAGCTGACTTCATGTATATTTATAATTTTATCACTTTCAGACATCTATTACTTTTCCCTCTCTCAGATGTTTAAAGAGCATGGCTTCTTCTGTCTTCTTCTACCCTAATAGTAAATGTATCATCTCAACAGTATATTATCAAGCACTTGACAATATTTCCAGGAGAGCTATCCTTTGGGAGGTGGGTAAGAAATGGAGATGAGAATGAACCTGTCTGGTTAAAATATGAAATATCGGGATATATAGTAGTCAGATTAACAGCACTGACAAAAATGTGACTATATCATTTTTATTTTTTCCAAGCCAGTACACAGAACATTTGGGCTCCTCTGACAGTAACACTGAGACAAGGACTTGGGCTGAGGGTGAATAATTGGCTGGTGGTCCGATGAGCAAGCTAGTGAATAAAGATAGTGAGGCTACAAGAAAATAGTCAATATCGAGGTGCATTTAAAGGTAATTTTTCTTGGCAAAAGTGAGTCTATTCCCCATGAAGCCTTACATGCATACCGAATGCCCTCCCAGAAAAGTCTGTGCCATGATGAGAGCCTGGGCCTCTGATACACAAGCCGCCCCCAGGAGATGCCTTTCCTGCACTCCTGAGGGAGCACATGTGAGGGTGGAGCAGGGACCCTTGTCTCCAGAGAAGAAAGACTATGCAGGAAAGGGGACAACATGTCAGTGTGAGTCTGAGCCTCTGAAAGTGACTGTGAGAGGCCAGTTGTGCTTACCTCCTTTGTTCCTGGATGCCTTTATTCTAGCTTGGGAACACGACACTATATTTCAGCAATTAATTTATTGTGAATCCTGCATTCTGCTTAAAAGTGTCTCAAGCTGGTTAGAGTTGATGTGACGTGTATGAGAACCCAAAGTTGATACCATGACCAGATGTATGTTGTACATTGTTGCCTCCTTTGTCTGAGGCAACGCTGGGAAAGACCCACGTGGGTTAATCAGGCATTCTTGGGTACTGGTGCTGGGACAAGACTCGTATCTGGAGTCATATTCAGTTCCCATAAAGAAAATCACTGCCCTATCCGGGATGGGCCCCAGGGGCTGTTCAGCTTCCTCGAGAGGTGATGTCAGACTGAGGACTCAGGGTTCGCTGGACTCTTGAGGACGGGTGGGTTTCTCAGCAGGTGTAGTAGGATGAGCCTTGGCTAGAGGGATGCCCTGAATAGCTTCCATCCTTCCCACCAGGGTCACTGTTCAGAAAGCCCGGTGCCTTGTGCCGGCAGTGGGGTGGCTGAGGAAAGAGGCTGCCTGACCCCCACGGGAAGCCTCACTTTAGAGAGCTGGCTCCGAATCACAAAGTTCTGCACCACTTTTGCCCACCCCCACTTCATGTGCCACCCCCAAACAACTCCTCGTCTCCTCACCAATCTTCTAACCTGGTTCCTTCCAGACCGCTGACCCATGAGAGAGGATTATTTATATAAATACAAAACTATCAATTGCATATGCTCACGAGGAAGCCCTTATCCCCATGACGACAGTGGTTTTATAGGAAAGTCCTGATTCTGACTGCATGGACCATGTCTCCCTGGAGATGGCACCACTGAGGCTGTGATAGGATTTTTTATTTTATTTTATTGACATATAGTTGATTTACAATGTTGTGTTAATTTCTGCTGTACAGCAAAGTGATTCAGATATACATATACACATATATCTCTGAATAACTTTGCTGTACAGCAGAAATTAACACAACATTGTAAATATATATATATATATATATATATATATATATATATATATACTTTTTCATATTCTTTGCCACTATGGTTTGTCACAAGATATTGAATATAGTTCCCTGTGCTGTTGTTTATGTGATATGATCTTTTACCTGGAAGTTATGCAAATAGATCAACATATATTAAAAAATATAGTTAGTGTTACTGTAACTCAGAGCAATCTGAGCTGTAGATCCCCAATTCAGTTCCTTTTGTGACTATTCTGAAATCCTTTCAAACTGCTGTTCTTGAAGAATGAGTGACATATTGGAAGAACTTTTAAACTTAAAAACACTCATAGGGGCTAAATTTTACAAACAACTTACTTTGAAGATTGAAGAAGACGATTTATGTAAAATCCCAGCCTCAAACATAGATAATGTAGAAATAGATTTTGGCTGTTATTTTCCATTAAATGATGGACATTTCCATTTCCAATTATTCCTTGCTAGTATGTAGGAATACAGTTTTAATATTGACCTTACATCCAGTAACCACAGTAAACTCATATATTAGTTCCCGTAACTTATTTTACAAAATCTTTGGGATTTTTTTTATCTAGATGTCCATGGTGTCTACAAATAAAAATAAATTTATTGTTTCAAATTTATATGCCCATTATTTATTTTTCTTGCCTTATTATACTGACTAAAATACCCAGTACAGTGCTGAAAATAAGTGGTGAGAGCAAGCAGTTTTGCCTTTTTCTCAATGTTGGGGGAAAGCACGCAGTCATTTACTATTACCTTTGATGTTAGCTGTTGGCTTTTCATAAACACAAGCCTAAAACACAAGGCACATGTTGAAGGTTGTCTCTTTTGCACAGGAATGTCCAATTTTTCTAGCAACAGTTGTTGAAAAGTCTATCTTCTTTCCACAGAATTGCCTTGTACTACTGTTGAAAATCAGTTGACCCTATATGGGTGGCTTTAAAATGATTCCTGGTTTTAATCTGTCAAGGAAATTTATCATTTCTGAAATGATGGGATTTTTTTTATTCCAATGATTAATTTTGTTTTGTATAATTTCTGTCTCTCCATTGACAATCCCCATCCGGTCATGCATTCACCTTTTCCAGTGGATCTACTAACAATTTAACATAGCTATTATAGTCCTTATCTAATCATTCTAACATCTGGACCATTTCTGTATCTGGTTCTGTTGGTGGGTTTTTCTCCTAACAATTAGCTTTTTTTAAAAAATTCCCATAGTCTGTTTTTGAGAGAGTCCCTTAATATTTAATTGAATCCTAGACAACATGTATGGAAGAGCAGTAGAAACTGTGGACAATACTGTTTGCACCTAAGAATGGAGGAGGGCTGTGCCTCGTTTTCTGTCTGGAGGGGTGGTGCCTGTCCAGCCGGTACTGATCGGGGTTGGGTTTTCCTTTTGCAATTTCATCATCACACACGGTCACCATTCCTCTGTGGGCTCGCCCTCCCCTTGTGTGTACTGTTGAGTACAGGTGTTGGCGGGTCCTTCTCAGGGTTTCTGGTCTATCTTTAGGTGTCAGTGGTTCTCACACTGCCTGTAGCCCAAGGGTCTGTCTCTACCACCATCCACCCCTCCACGCACTGCACCCATGGCAATACTGTGGACTACACTTGTGTGACTTTTTTTCTCACAGTGTCTGTAAATTTTAATACGGTGTATAATTTACTTACTCATTATTTGTTTATTTTCTGTATCCTACCTCTAGAAGAGAGGTCCACACATGTTTTTTGTTAAATATCAGACAGTAACTATTTTAGGCTTTGTGAGTCACATAGTATTTCTGTTGCTTATTCTTTTCTCCTTCCTTCCTCTTCTGCTTTCTTCCTTTCTTTTAATTGATACAACCTTTGAGAGTTTGGGATTGACATGTACACACTACTATATTTAAAATAGATAACCAACAAAGACCTACTGTATAGCACAGGGAACTTTGATCAATACTCTGTAATAACATAAATGGGAAAAGAATTTGAAAAAGAATAGATACTTGTGTCCATACATATACTTGTATACATATAACTGAATCACTTTTTTGTACACCTGAAACTAACACAACACTGTTAATCAACTATACTCCAATATAAAATAAAAATTGTTAAAAATGTAAAAACAATTCTTGGTCTCCAGGCCATACAAAAATAGGTCACAGACAGAATTTTTGTATGCTTTGCTGCAGGGTCTTTAACAGTGCCTGATATTTAGGTTTATTCAAAGTAGGTATCGAATGAACAGATAAATGAAAGGTTCATTGAACATCAAGGTGGACCAATACATAAAGATCCACTGGTTCTGGGATTTTTTTCAACATTTTGGTCTTAATTATTTCCCTCAGTTAGGCTTTTGCATTTCACTTTCATTCGATTCCTTTGCTAATTCCCAGAGTGACCCTTGGGGTGGAATATCACCTGGTGTTGATTGTGTGCTTCTTGTGTGGTAGAGAGATTGCTGCCACTAAATGCCATAGACAGCAGAAAACTTCTGAAACGCTGGTCTTCTTTATCACTGAGCCATCAGCTTCTTTTATGGGGCTACAGTAATATCAGCACTGTTTAAAACGTGGAGTTTAAGGTATTTCCACCTGTTCCATTCTCATTGCCAAAAGGATGGTTAAGTTTAAGACCAAGCACTTTATAGGATTTTCAGTTTCCCCCCCACATACTGCTTTCATCTCCAATAGCCTTTTGTTGCAGCTCAGAGAGATTTACTCCAGGAACTGATGAAAAGAAAGGATAGGAGAGACAGAGAGAGAGAGAGAGTCCACTCAATTCACAATGCAGTCTTGAGTTGCACATATAAGAACAGAGGCTCAGGGATCCATTTTTCCAGAACACAGAAACCTGATTTCAGCCAGTTCAGGATCTTGCCCCACAAACACCCCAGCCGTGGGCTGCCTTGTGTTCCAGACGTGCAGGCTTAGGGAACAGCAGGAGCGGTGCTGGTATGAGTTTCCATTGTCTCCAGGTGTATGTGCCATGCCTGCCCCCCCATAAGCTCCTTCCTTCCATCTCACTGCCCCCCTCCATACTGACCCAAGGCCTTCGTCTCTCAGCTTCTGGAAGACTTCCCTCTGGTTCACAGAGAGCTTGGTACCTGGTGTGTGTGCTGCACTATTTTATTCTGATGTGGTTTCCTTATAGAGGTCATCGGGGGAAGACATGCTGAAGAAGATCAGATCTAAGTTCTCCCCTGAGGACAGGTGCCCCAGAGACCTTTATTCTGGGAAGAAGGAGGTGGTCGGGTGCAGAACCAGAGGGTGAGGTGGCCCTCTGCCACGACGGGGGGTGACCTTCTTGTCATCCTGCCCCATTCTTCCCACTGGGCTCAGAGGACTTCAGTTTTGTCCAGTGACTCCCTGGGAGGTGGGGGGAAGGGTGGATCCTGCCAAGGCAGGGGGTCCTCATGGCGGATTCAGCCAGGGAGGGTCTGGCCCACGGGATCGGGAGGGTGGGTCTAGCTGTTGGCCACCTGTCAGGGGCTTTGCCGTTAGTCCCTTCTCGATGCCCAGGCTCTCAGGAAAGCCTTGTCCTTGGGGGCATCTGTGTCCCTGTCCTGCTTGGGCCCCCGTGGCGAAGGACAGTGGCTGTGTCTGAGGCCAGCGTGGAGGGTGGGAGGTGATGGGGTGAAATCCACAAAAGTGGTGGGAGGGGACCGGATCACCGACGGGGAGGCCGCGAGGTCCTGGCTTCTTCCCTGGTGGAGTTGTTTCCTCCATCGGCGCTTCCCTATTTGGAAGCTCCGAGCCTGGTCGTTTATTAAGGGAGCCAGAGTTTCCTTAAACCTGACTGGCGAGCTTTTTTGGATGAACAAGGAGCTTTGCTGGAAAGTCAGAGCCCGTAGGGTCACTGGCAGTTGGTGTGAAGAAAGGAGTTAGACTGTTAGCAAACAAAGGATGGAACCAAAATCGAGAATGCAGAATACAGCACTGCTTTAATCTCCTTCCTCGGTTGAGCACCTGTTCTCAGCCGCAAGAACTGGGGAATGCATTCCAGAAAATTTTAGTTTTGGGGAGTACAGTTCAGCAGTAGGTCTTCAGAAAGGAGGCAATGACTAAAAACATATTATTTATCTAAAAACCCCAAACATGTTTTTGCCTCGTTAGTGACTGTGACCCGAGATCCTCAGACTCTTTTTGACGCACCATCTTCCATCTTTGCAGGAAGTTGAAACGCCTCCAGGGAGTCCCTGTTGTGTTGAAATATAAACAATGATGTGGAAAAATGCCCAATATCAATGTAAGTACTACGACAGAGATCAAAACTGGAGTGGAATCTGAATGCAATTTTATTAAAAACTTATGGTTCTATATACACAACAAAAAAGACTAGCAGAAAGCTGAAAAATAGTAGTGTTTCTGCTTGCATTTTCTGTACTTTACAGATTTCCTACAGGAAATATGAATTAACTTTATAACCAGAAAAAAAACCCAGTTATAAAAGGAAGATGACTTCTAATCTTTGTGTCCTTCCATTATGTGCTTTAAAATTAGCTAATCTCAAGTCCTCCTTGTTTATCAATGATGAGAAAATGTGTATCTGATAGCTCTCTCAGGAAAATGTTTGCATTTTTTTAAGGGAATTTCTGCTGTCTCTTTTCTTAACCTAACATAATGGTTGAAATTTAGATTTAAGAAGTATTTGGAGCAATCTTCAAATCTTGTTTTTCCCTTTGCTCTTTAAAGAGCGGTAGATATTATTCTCTCTATTTGATGGTTATAGCTTTGAAAGTACAAACAGCAGAGGCATAAATAAAAATGAGGTGTAAATTTCCTGACTTTAAGCTTCATCATGACAACCCTTCGGAGGTTCATCCCTCATCGATTCTGTTATGATTTAAGAATCACAGAACAATCTGGCTGTCCCTTCTTGCAAACACAATCCCCAACTGTCTGCTGTCTTTCCTTGTCATTAGTTTTGCACATTAAAGATGTAGACACTGTAATTGTTTTCCACTTAACACCATCATCAGCTGAGCAGACAGAAGTGGTTGCTTTTATAAATCTGCCTGTCTCTCTGTGGGCATGAGTCTCATCATTCTTCCTCTGCCATGCGGCTCTGGCTGCAGTCGTGTCCTGCTGAAGGGTTTGGGAGAAAGTGAGAGCACGCCCACTAATAGCCACATCCCCCTATCCTATATCAATGTGTTAGAGAAAATCCAAGCTGAACTGGAGCTCATTCACAGGGCAGAATTCCCAGAATTACAAAAGCAGTGTTGAGAGGTAATTGAATATACTTAAATCTAGGTCTTAATTACCTTTTTGATTGGAGGTTTATCTTTAGCATGGTATTTTGATAATGTAGCAGGACCAATTATTTTGTGTGATCTCCCACTGTGTTAGCTCCCCCGGGGCCAAGGAACTGTATCTCCTGCTGCCCCACATCTCAGGGAGACTAGGATTCATTGTTTCCAGGTCACTCCTTGCCAAAAGGTTTACATAATGGGAGATTTTCCTCCCCCCACACCTGCAGCAGCTGTTACACGAGCTCTGTTATCGCACCCCGTGATCATTGAGTGGACATAGCTGGTCAGGTATAGCTTCATGTAGAAGGTGGCTTTAGGCTGAATATTCAGGAGTGAGTGGAAGTTTGGCAGGTAAAGAAGGGAAGGAGCTTTGACAGTATAAGGGCTTCCAATCAAAGGGAAATACTGGGCACTGGGTTCGGAGGAATAAGATGCCTCCGCGGAAATGAGCGTGGCCGCACTGAGGAAGAACCGGGGCAAGAAAGTTTGGAAGCTGGAGGAATGTTGCATTAGTCCAGGCGAGAACAGAAATAAGGAATGATTTGAGGAATATTAATGATGCTGGCGGGTGGTGGGCTTTGAGGGTCTGAGAAGAGGTGATTCTCAGGTTCCGCACTCAAGGACTGGGGGCTACTTTGGAAGCAGATGTCAGGTCTGGGTCATCTTTCCTTGTTCCGTCCCAAAAACAGTGCCCAGCAGATGACCTGCACGTATTGGCAGTTCTAGAAAGTCGGTGTGATTCTTCGCGGTGGAGTTCCCCCCACCCATCAGCTGTGAAGCTCTGCACTGAAGCTTTGTCTCTGCTGCATTCTCTCAGGATGCCACACCCAGAGCTGAATGACTATGTCTGGGACAACATGGGCCTCTGCTCTTGAGTTGAGGTGAGATGCTCCTCATGGCACAGAGTGAGGTTTCTACCAAGGAAAACAGTGAAACAGAAGGTGCTCCTGGTGATGGAGAACAGACGTTTGCTTTAGGTGGGGGTTAAACTTGTTTCTTCGGTGGTCCTGATACTCTTGACAGAGGCTGAGAACTTGAGGTTCTTCAGATAAACCTCATTTACAAGGTTCAGTTTCCTTTATGGCTTATTCATTCATATGGATATTTTCTGTTAGTTTGGGATTCTTTCTATTAGAAAGTGGAATGGCATGGATTTTAGCTTTATGTTATTTGAAAACCATTTTAATGATCTCAAGACCTCACATGACGTTTCTTGGACTGGTCCTGATGAATCTCACGTTGAAGATTTTAATAGTGAAAATCTCTGTGTTGTAATCAGGGTTCTCCAAAAAGAGCACGCACACACACACACACACACACACACACACACACACCCATAATGTTTTCATACCTTTAAATTTTTTGCCTCATCGTGAAGAATCTCTAGAATTCTAATTCATCACAAATGTATGTCTTTTATAGAATAATTGTTATATTTTACATAAAGTAAGATAATTTCAAGTTAAATTTATTTTCCTTAAATTTTTAATTGCGTCAATCAAACACAACCGAGGTTACTCTATAATCTAAATGGACAATGGATATGAAACCTACTCAGTATGGTTATTTTACTAGTATTATTTGTTCTTAGTGACTAATCTTACCATATCACTGCACTCAGAATTGTTATGTGGGTTTGAGAAAAATTTTGCTTTGGCTCATTTCAAGTTCTTACTCATGATTTCCATTGTAATCACTGACACGCTTTTCTGGGTCACACTTAGCCACCTTTGGTAATACTGTCTGTGGATATAAAGTTTCCTGGCTTTTGTGATTATGAAACACCCCAATTTGGTCTTGAATCAACTGACTTAAGAGTTTAGACCTCAAATCAGCCATCGATATAAGGGTAAAAAAATGACAGAGAATGGAGCTGCATTTCAAGAAAATATTTGTTTAATGTATGCAACAGTATTCTTTATTATTATTATTATTTTTATTTTATCTTTTGGCCGCACGGCGCAGCATGTGGGATTTTAGTTCCCTGACTAGGGATCGAACCTGCGCCCCCTGCATTGGAAGCACAGAGTCTCTTAACCACTGGACCACCAGGGAAGTCCCTTGCAACAGTATTCTTGGTCTGTTTTGGGTGTCTGTATTATTTTTCATTTAATAAAAGCTTATGTATGGTATTAAGAAAATGTAGCTTTTAAGATACAGTGTTTACTAGTACCTAAAGCACCTGCATTACGCAGGCTCTTCCCTGATATCCCCGTGGAATTCGGTAGAACACCATTTGATTTAAATTGGTGTCTTAAAAAAAAAAAAGTCAGTAAAAAACTGTTCACTTTCTTTCAAACTTGCAATAAGAGTTTTCATTTAAAATCATACTATCATGCTATTCTGTGATTTAAACTATCATTTTGTTCTGGTCAATTTTAATGGGATTTTTGTCTAGAAAAGTTTAGGCAAGTTGAGGTGGATATACTTTATGAAGAAATTGCTGTATTTTTCTGAGTTGCACATTTCTGACAGTATATCTTGGGATTTATTTTATTCTTTTATGTCAGTCTTTGTAGGATAAAAGTGTATTTTTACTACCCCTATCAGCCCTGTATTTATGTGTGTTTCACAGGTTGGCTGAGGCAACTTGACAAATAACATCAAAAGTATATAATGAAGTAATTCTCTTCAACGCTGAAATTTCTAACTCTTCTCCTAGCAGGTTTATCAACCATGATTCCATCACAGGTGAAAGGATACTGGACTTTATGTTCTGATAAATGACTTTAATTTCTTAATTTTGGTGGATTCCCAGACTTTAAAGAATGTATCATTTTAAATATATAATGTCAAATCAATTTTAGAGAAAACTGTAGGATAAATCATGTTTAGGACTTTGGCATCACTTATAAACTTCTATGAAATAGAATCATGAAACAATTCCCCATCAAGATGAGTGATGTCAAGATAATTAGAATAAAAGTATTTAAAATAAGAGCTTTTTTTCCTTTAAAGGGGAGGATTCTGGGTTGTAATTTAACAAAGGGGTTTACTGAGTATCTGTAAGCAAGTCCCCAAATCCATAATTGGATGTAGAAATACTAATAATACAATTATAACTTGTAAAAGCGGATACTGACAGAGCACATATTATGAGCTAAGTATTACGAATGTCTCCTCAAAATGATCACCTGACTCATGTTCCATTTAACCCATCTGAGAAGTGAGGGTCCTGCGACCCAAAGTGGGTTAGATGACTGCCTTGTCTTGTAGCTACTAAGTGGTTCATCTGGGATTCCAACAGTGGTGTGTCTGACTACGAAGCCCACACTCCTTTCATGCTTAAAAAATAAGAACCCTCTGGATGAATTATGGAAGAAGGAGAGCAATGGAGATATTAAAAACCTATCCCATAACAACAAGAGAAGGCAAAGCATTTCTTGACTTAAGCCTCACTGGTTCACAGAGATAAAATTATTTCTACACTGACCCCCCCCTCCCCCAAAATAGGACTTACGCCACGGTCATCTTTTCTTGGAGTTTTTTCTCTTCTCTATAAATATTAATACATTCATTCACAATTGTGTTAGTAATTTATCAGTAATTTACTTGTCAGAATTTGTTTTTGAAAAGCCACAATAATGGGGACAGCAACAAAGGTTATACGGACTGAGGAGCTGGCTGTCTGACTGGGAGACAGATGGTAGCAGCTGTCCCCCTGACACTGTTGTACTTACTATTTGACAACGAATAAATCTCCATAAGCATTTCCCTAGGTGGAAATATGTCGACAGAGGGGCAGGGGAAAGCTTTGCACAGTGCTTGGCACGGAGGAAGCCTTCAGTAACTGTTAGCTGGGTGGAAACATTTCAAAATCAGATAAGCAAACGAATCACCCATCATTTGAGAGATCTGGAATGCCTAGAATTCTCCTGTCTCTTCCATTTTGTCTTCCCTGTGACCTCAGTTCTCTGATAGATCTAAAAAGAGTTGTCAGCTTTTAGCTTCTTCAGCTTTTTTCTTGTGAGTAGCAGAGTCATGATTTCCAAGCTCCGTACTTGCCCTACGGGAAAGTGGAAGTTCTACATTTGCTTTTTATCCCTCAAGAATGTTTAGTTTATTGCTAGATATGAGTACATGTAAATATACCCTTTATGTCTTACTTGCTGAGTATGATACAGTATTACTGTATCGTTTTCTCTTTACTCACTTTCTTTGGGATGAATCTTTTAAGTTTTCCTCAGTGTTTCATGATTTCCAAAACAGGTCATCTGTGTAAATGTCTTTTGAGAATATTACCAAGTGGTTCTTGGGATAAATGTCGAAAAAAAAATCCCTCTGAAATAGATATTGGATGATAGTTCACAAATTTGAAGTATATCTATCGAATAGATATTTTTCACTCACTGACTTTTTAGTTGATTCTGCACTAATATTCCAATGTTTCAATTTCATTTTCTCTTTCATGTGTCGTGACACCTGGCAGACCAGACTCTACAGATCATCTGTCAACATTGCTGAACCCGTTTAGAACCCTCAGCAATATATAAAAAATGACCACTTCTCCATACGAAGCCTAAATTTGATATTTTAAAGTTGTATGTTTTTATCATTCTACTGTTTGCATATGCTATTCATTGTAAAAACTTAGATTTGCAAATCAGCACATTTGTTAATTAATAGATTAATTATAGATCCATTTTCTATATGGTGGTTTGTCTTTTCAAATTGGCTAGCAAGAGCTCATTATCTTGTAGTATACAGATTATCATGTTAGTTACACGTAGTTCATTTGTGTTTAACTTTAATTACGATATCTTTTTCAACTTTTAATTTAGTTAAGTCTACCAAATTTTATATATATATATATATGTATATGTGTGTGTGTAGGTCTATATATGTTTTTATTTTGTGTCATTTAAGAATAACTTCCCCATAAAAAATCATTAACATTCTTCTATATTTTCTGCTAATTTTAAAACTTTGAGTTTTACCTTTGGTGTTTATCTGGAGAGTGAGGGGTGTGTGTGTGTGTAAGTGTGTGTGTGAGTGTGTGTAAGAGTATGTGTGAGTGCGTGTGTGTGAGTGTGTGCTTTGCAAGAGGCAAGGAACCTATATTTCTCAATGGATAACCAACTGAATCAATACCATTTAAAAAATTATTTACTGACCTGAGGTGCCGTTTCTATAATGTGCTGATTTCTCAGATTACATGATTCTGCATCTTAAATAGATATGATGACCTATTTATTTGTTCCACAGTCATACAACAGCTCTAGCCCTTACATTCCTTTTTCTTTGTTCTTACAATGTGCTATGATAACTGCTAGAGCCAGTCCAAACTATTTGTGATTTTTTTGATATTGTATTATATGTCTACACACATTTATTTTTCTATGTAAATTGTAGAAGCAGCTTTTCAGGCACTTTTTAAAAAGTTTTGATTGGGAGTTGAGAGAATTATTTGAAATCAAAAATTTGAAGAAGATTGTTACTTTTCAAAATCAAATCTTCATTGAAGGTGGGATAAATCTCCATTTATTCAGTCTTTTTTTTTTACTCTTTTTATTTATGTATTATGTATTTATTTTTTACCCTTTTTATCTTTTTATTTTGGAAGTCAGGAATACATGTTTGATATTGCAGAATTAACAAATGTCTACTACACTTGATCCATTTAAATGTTCTAAGTTTTCATGAGGCAATATTGACAAAAATAATTATTTTTCTAGAATGACTTTTCAAATAACACATAATTATTTTTATATTGATATAAAAGCTAGACTTTTTGTCCTTATCTTTGCTTTTTGCAATTCATACTTTTCTTCTTGAGGAATCTCATCCTTTAATAATTTTCTCAGGGAAGCTCTGGATCATCGAAATATTTTTGTAATTTTGCCCTCAGTTTAAATGATAACAATTTTAGTTATGGAAAAATAATTACAAATCTCTCTCCATATTAATTATTACCTTTTTGGATTTAATCAGATAATTTAAAACTATTAAAATAATAATGGTCCTCAGGATATTATCTACCACATTTTTTAATAACTCCCTATTTGGTAAAACCAATTTCCATAATTTTATTGAGATTGATATAAATTCAGAGAAGTCAGAACAAAGACATTATCTTGCAGTGTTCCTACACTCAATTTTAAAATGTTGAACTCATCAAAACTCTTTGTATAATTTTGTTCTACCAGTTAATAATGCGCTTAAATATCACCAACCATTTTCTCCAATTGCCTATAAATTTGCAGTTATGTTCCAATGATCCAGTAATGATTAGTTATTGCTTTCTTTCTCATGCCTTTTATTAAAAAGTACCAAAAGTGTTCTGAGATCATTTTCAAGTTTATTTACTTGGATGTGGTAGATTCTTTAATTTCTGCACTTTGAAAATCAAAATTCATACTTTTGTGTTTTCCCTTTTCTACCTGACTTTTAATTTATTATTATAATTAGTTTTCTAATGACATCTATAATTTTTGTGTCACAGGAATAATCTGATAAATATATAAAATCTGAACTAACTTAAATCAATTCTTCTCCCTCTATCTCCTCATCTAAGTTGGGATCTTGTTCTCTTTTAGTAATATAACATCCACTGTGCAGAATCTAAAAAAAATTATTCTTGACAAAGATAAAAACAGGAGAGATAGTGCTAATAAACTTACACTGTTCATTTTATCAGGAACTTTTAGATCTAATTTTTTTAACAACAACCTCATGGAATAGCTAGGTTTAACACAACAACAACAACAACAACAACAAATTATGGGATAAAAATCTGAGGTTCAGAAGTTAACCAACTTTATTCATATAATATAAAGCTTAGAACAGCTTTGAGTAAGGACTCGAATCCAGGTTATATTGTAATTGCCAAATTATTGTTTGGGTAATTGAATAATTATTGCTCATAGAGAAGAGTAAAAAAAAAAAAGTTGTAGCATATTCCATTAAACCAATCAATTTGTTGCATCCACTTACATTTTATCTGCCCCAAGAAATGGACTCACTTTCCTTTTTTTCTTTTGCTTTTTAATGTAGCTGAAAAAGCTTTAGTTTCATTTTTTAATCACACTTTTGCCATTATCAATGCTTTTTGCAAGCATCAGCTCTTTCTAACTTTAATTTGATATAATTCATTAGTCTTCCTGACATATCTTACAGGGTTACACCATTCTTTGAAATTGCCCTTGATTGCGTAATCTTCTCCTCCAACTTTTTTGACTTATTCTTCTAAAATCTGTGCTCTGTAGTTATATGGGGCATTCATTCTCATTGGTGACTTGAGATTTCTTCTTATCTTCTTTATTAGAATAATTTCTGATATAAAATCAGAACTCATTATGAGGCTTTTAAACTTCCTAAACATATTGCCTTGTCATGTATTTTAGCAGTAGAATTGAACTAAAGAATAAAAACATGTTTTTTTAATAGAAATTTTCCTCTTGATCATTTTATTGTGTTTGGAAAAAAGAATAACAAAGAAAACATTCTTTAAAAAGTCCTAAATATAATTAATAATTATGAATATACTATAAATCCCTTTCTAAGTTATATTTATACCATATATATACTTTTACATTTTGGTTTGAGTTAATAGAACATAAAATAAAATGTGGAATTTTCTCCACCAAAGTGGTGGAGAGTTAAATACTGTTATCACCCACATTCTTTTGCAATCAGAGATCTAGATTTTAGTTGCACCCTTGTGAAATTGTGATGTGAGAATTAGCAACTGGAAGTGATGTGGAGGCCAGCTACTTTTGTTGGGACTGGAAAGGAAGTTTGGAGGTACAGGAAGTCATGTTATTTCTGGGCTGGATTAGACTTCTCAGGTCAGCTTTGTAGAGCTGAGAAGCTATGGTGGTTGTAGCAGCAGTGTCACCACCATGAACTGTGGTGGAGTGAACATAATATTCCTGACCCTGCATCTCAGGAATGTGGAGGGGACTTGGAATCCATCCACCCTGGTGATCCTCCCACATCTTAGCCTCCAGTCCAGCCTATTGGTAAATGTCCAACTCCCTATATTCAATTCCTTTCTGCTTGAAACCTTGGTTTCTATTTCTGCTCTGAACTCTTAGACTCCATGGACATTTAAGCTCAGCAAGTTCTTTTCTAGAAACTCTGCTTTGTTCTTTTCACAGGCACCCTTTTCTCTTTCAAAATGTTCTATTCTTTTTTTAGGAATTCTTTTCATTTTAGCATATAAAATCATTTTTAATTTACTTGATACTATTCCAATCTAAGTAGATCTATTCACTTAACAAGTGGCATGCTCTTTCCTTCCTGTTTTCTTCCCTGTCTGGTCTTCCTTCTCTGTTGTGTCATGGAGAGGAAGAACGTGGAGAGGGACAATGGTCTCTTACTCACCAAGCTGTTACAGATCTCGCCATTGGAGGTGTGTCCATCTGGCAGGTGTTCAAAGCTGGATGCCCTCCACATCACAGTGACTTCTGGAGGACCCTGGAAGCCGTCTCCCTGCACAGTTCGCAGCAGGTGGATCAACTCTGGTTCAGGTCTTCTAGTTTCGCCTCAGCCCCCAGCCTTGCCTGTTATAGGAGGCCAACTCAATGGAGGCTCACATTTTGATGCTCTGGCTCTGGCAACATGATTCAAACTTCATGACTCTTGGGGAAACACAGACACTTGTGTTCGGCCATCTGGTAACAGTGCAGGTTCCCCCAGGGAGGCCCCATTTCCACTTGTGACCTTGCTCCAAACCTCTTATCTGTGGCCTCCATGGGCACATGGTGTGGAACAGCAAAATGATAAAGTTAGCGGAGGTTGAAAATGCAGGGAGATTCTAGGTTCCTTGTTTTGCAGGTCCATTGACTTTTCTAGAATTTGCTCAAAGGGCCAGGCAAAGCACCCCTTCTGAACAGGAAGTTCAAATAGAGACACAGCTCTCTCCACTAAGCCAGGTGAGTGAAAGGCAGCTGGTCCATAGCCTCCTTGGTTTTGGGTGTGGGATGCTGTCAGCCTACACTTAGTGAATGCTTTGAGCACTCTTTAAACGTTTTCACAGGACTTTTTATCCTCTGCTCTGCATCTGGTCTACAATTCTGGGGATATTGGGGAAGTCATGCCAATACCTCATCCCCCACTTTCTGGTCATTGATCTAATATCAAGTCTTGAGTCTAACTCCAATGTCTGTTCTGGACACTGATTCTTGTGTAGGGAGGATCGCTGAGGACTTAGTGGTTGTTTTCATAGGATTCATCATGAGAGGGTTTGTGTGTTTTTCCATATAAATCCCATGAGAATATTCACCCAGAAAGGTTTCACGTTTGCTTGTGTCAGGTACACCACCCACTACTAATTTTTACTTTAATTTCTCATCTTGGGGTCTTGCTGGCCTCCTGTATTAGTATGCGGATGTTTTCCTCTCTACAATTTCACTCAGAGGACAGCCCCCCACTGTCCTGGGTTAACGTGGAGCCTTGGCTGTTAGCACCACTTCCCCAGGTGAAATATTCAGACATGTTTATTTAAAGGTCACCCTGGGCTCATTACAGTTTTTCCTATGGTCCTTTTATCTCTGAGGCAATATATTTCAGTCCTTGAATTTGCATTCCTCAAAAATCTGTCCCAGCCCTTCAGGTACCTCTTTAACCTTCTCAGAGCACTTATAGAATCAGCTCAAATGTTTAAATCTCTGCTTTGAATTTCCCTTAATTTCTGAAATGCTATGGGTTTCTTTTCCTGTCTTTTGAGCTCATCTCTGCGTTCAGAATTGTTTTATTTTTAGGTGTTTAAAATCCACAGGAAGATTTCAGGTTAACTTAGCCTGCCATTTTTAGGATCTTGAAATCATTATTTCTTTGCAATCACATCCTTATAAGCAAATTTTTTTTTATAAGCAAATTTTTAATGAAAAAAATAGGCATTCATGATGAAATTTGTAACATGAATATAACAAAATCTTATTAATTTGGATTTTATATTCCAGATATGGGGTTAATCTAGAAATTAAAACAGATTTTTTTGACGTTCTTCTATATATATATGAATAAAGGGTTTACTTTGAAAATTAATCATATAAACAAGACTATAGGAATAAATTTAACTGAATCAAGAAAACAACTGTTTTTGGTAGCATGTAGAATGACCCATTTACATAAAAATTGTGGTTTGCTAATTACTAATCATTCTTGTCTCTTTATTGTAGCCTATCTAAAGAAATTAGGAATTAGAAGAATATTTTACTTTCTCTTAAATCTTGATTTTTTTTAATATATATAATAATATTACAGGTCTTTGAGAAATTATCTAATTTAAACTTTTCAACAATTCTCTCTATTCTCTTCCTAATTTGTCTGAATTCATAGGTGATTATCATGAGTAAATTAAAATGCAGAATCTTAATAATATATTGAAAAAAATAGGGAGGATTTTTTTTCTCTCATGGATTATATTATCAAAGAAATATTTGAATCACAAACCACATTCTCCTTGAAGTATCCTTCTTTCCAACTGTATCTCTATACTTCCTCTCCTTTTTTACCCCCTTATCTCCCTAAATTCAGTTGGGAACATTTCAGAAATCCATTAACTAACTTTTCAAACTTTGATATTACATAATATTGATTGAGTTAAATAAGACTTGTGCAGACATTTCTGTAGGATTCCAGATCCCTGACCCCAGCATTAATTTGAAGTTCCTTATCATTGAAAGAGCCTGACTATTGATATGGAAATGGCAATGCCAAGGTTCTGAAGTGCTTCTACTTCCTGCTGTCACTCTAACAAAAGACGGACCATGCCGGTTCTGCTTCACAAGCAAAGATAAAGTCTGTCCAAGGTCGCACTTCAGAGTGTGGCCCGGTTTACATCCCAGCAGGTGCAGCTGACTTACTCATTGATAAAGTGAAATGTGTTATTTATAAAATAAAAACCAGGACTGCCTCTATTCCTTTTACAATGGAAGTATACAATTAAGACATTGTTTTTATTTGTTGCAAAAGACAGTTTCAACTTTAAGAGTGCCAATTAATTTTTGAATACCTTCATTTTGTGGATTAGAAGGTCTTGTTGAAGTTATAATAATTCATCGATTTAGAGTGATGGAATTCAGGGAATTGAGATGGCTAGAATCCTGGACCAGCATTCAGTCTCATTACACTGGCTCAATGAATGAATATATTAAGACATTCACACCATTCAAGATCTGAGAAAAAGCACACACACACAGAGGCAGCTCTCTCCTCAAATATTTAAATTCTAGCTACCATATATTTACATAAAATAACCGTTGATATAAACCTGTATTTGTGTATAGGACCTTTGGAACCATGGTGATTATTGCAGATTTCAGCCAAGACAATGGGACCTCTGATATGCTCACATTGACAGATCAGTGAGGGAAGGGGAAGGGGGCTAGAAATTCAGGATTTGGAAAACCGAAATATTAAAGATGCATCAGCTATTGTGTCCTAGTTAAGAGTCAAGCATTAACACTGTTACAGATTCCAGATATTCAGATTCCTGTTTTTGGAAAAGATTCTCAGTTTACCACTTCAGACCTATTTACTGTTACCTTACACATAATTCTGTTATATTCTTATCTGGAATACAAGTGCTCTCTAATTACTAAATGATGCAAATATTATTATTGTCAGACAGTGAGAGCAAGAAGAAATGCTTTCTAAAATCCTGACTGCCTCCACCCCCACACACACACAACTAGAACAGCTTCTGGTTACAAATGGCAGCTTGAACTAGTGTGTTTAAATATAAACCTAACACAAGAAAAAAGAAGGTAAGTGTCAAAAGCATACCTAAGACATAGACCAGTTTCTGACGAGTGGAGGGGAAGCTAAATGAAGAAGCTGGTGATAGAAAGAAAGTACAATCTAGACAATGCCTCTCCCAGCGTTCAGGAGAGAGACCAGCTTAGTTTTGTTATAATTATTATTTTTTATTTCCAAACTGTTGCAGATCAATACTTTTGTATCATGTAGTAAAAATGAAATACTAGAAAAATTAAAAGACATAAAAATTCAGGACCAACATTTTTAGTCTTATATCCAATAGACATAAAATTACTCTGTCAGGCTGCTATAAAAAGGTCTCAGTGGTCACTTGCATTGCCTTTATCTTGTTGCAGAGTGATAGCTCATGGTGTGTGAACCCACATCTTTCCAAGTGTCTCATTGGAGCATCACTGGTTTAGCGTCTCTGTGGAGGAAGAGTAAAAACAAGAGGAGAACCCACTCACTTGCAGAGATGTCATAGTGCCTGGGACTCAGAAATCCAGGTAGCACAGACAGAAAAGCGACACGCAGGGCTCAGAGCTTGGGAACACTGTACATGCCCACACCCCCGCCTTCCTTCCAAGGGCTCTCCCCACCCCTAGGTGACATGACTGTGACCTGGAAAACCAAGAAAAATTAAATTATAGGCACAATGCATTGTTTAAGAAGGCAAGGAAACTACTGATACATTGATTAGAATTCCCTCCAAAATCATTAACACATATAACTCTTATCATAAACCCAGAACCAGGACAACTCTCACATCAGAATAGCCCAGGGTTTAAACAGCTGAGATTTCATAGTTTTGGAGACACACTTTGTTTTGGTTACTCTAAGTTCACTATTTTTCCACACATTACAGACTTTTAATTAATGTTTATTAAATTGATGAATGAAGACCTAGAAAGGAAGCGATACAGTCTTCTGTAAAGAGCTACTTAAAGCAGATCCCAGTAGTTAAGAGAACACCTAGTCTCTCCAGATCCTTTTAGATCTATGAATACATCACAGTTAAGGTGGTCAAAGCTAAAAGACAATGATGCATCTTGAAAGTTGAATGCTCAATCCAGCAATCAGCGTTCTTCCCATTGAAAGTTATAGAAAACATGTCCCAAATTGAGTTAAGGAAAACAGAAATTTATTGGCATATAGACCTAGAGGGAAAAAGGGAAAGACAAACCTGGCATTAAGCATGATTTAATCAGGGGTAGAATCCTTGCAGGATCCATGGCTGTTCTTTTTTTTCTCCCCTTCCCTTGGGAGATAGGTTCTCACGCTGTGGTCACAGCGCAGATGCCACACAGTCCAGACTTTACATCCTCAGGTTCAAGATCAGCCGACTGCACTTATGTGGGTCTGTGTCTGGCTCTATGTTCTCTCACCAATACCATGTAGCATTACAGTAAGTCTTGAAATCAGGCAGTGAGTTCTCCAACTTTATTCTTCAATGTTGGTTGGTTAATTTAGGTTTTTTACTTTTCCCATAAACTTTGGAGTCAGTTTGTCAGTATCTACAAAATAGCTTGCTTGGATTTTGTTGAGGACTGTATTGAATTTATAGATCAAGTTGGGAAGAATTGACAGCTTAATAATATTGAATCTTTTAATTCATGAAAACAGAATATTATTCCATTTATTTAAGATTGTTTTTTATTTTTTTTCAAAGAGACTGTTATGGTTTTCCATAAAATTTGTTAAGGTTCATTTTATGACTCAGAATGTGGTCTATTTTGGTCTATAATATCTCATGTGGGCTTGAATAGAAAGTATATTTTGGTGTTGTTGAATGGAGTGTTTTACAAATGTCAATTAAATGAAGTTAATTTATAGTGCTATTGGTGATGAATTCCTCCATGTTTTGTTTTTCTGAGAAAAATTATTTATCCTTTAATTTTGACAGATAATTTCAATGGTTATGGAACTCTAGTTTGGTGAGTTTTTTCTTTTAATACCATCGACATTTAAATATTTCACTTCACTGTCTTCTTGTTTTCATGATTTCTGGTAAGAAGTCACTATAATTCTTATTCTTTTCCTCTTTATGTGTGGAATACTTGCCTATTAAGGATGTGCATTTTAGGCAGATACTTTAAAACAAAAATATATTATCACTACTTTTTTAGATTTCTAAAATTTTTATTTGTAAAGCATTCTGAGATTGCAAGAAAACTGGGAAAATTTCAAGGCTATGTCTCCCCCCAATAAAGACCTAAGTAGAAATAAAACTGACTCAAGACTACATCTTTTTTATACATAGTAGTTTGTATCTCCTAATCCCCTACCTCTATCTTGCCCCTTTGCCCTTCCTTCTTCCCACTGCTAACCACTAGTTTGTTCTCTACATCTGTGAGTCTGTTTTTCTTTTGCTATATGCACTGGTTTGTTGTATTTTTTAGATTCCACATGTAAGTGATAACATACAGTATTTGTCCTTCTCTGACTTATTTCAGTGAGCATTATACCCTCCATGTTGTTGCAAATGGCAAAATTTCCTTCTTTTTATGGCTGAGTAATATTCTATTGTATATATTTATACTACATCTTCTTTATTCATCTGTTGATAAGCTACAAGGATATATCATACAGAACAAGGATTATAGCCAATATTTTATAATGATTTTAAATGGAATATAATCTATAAAATATTGAATCTGTATGTTGTACTCCTGAAACTAATACCATATTGTAAATCAACAATGCTTCAATCAAAAAGACATGTGCATAAATATTCACAATATCTTTATTCATAATAGCCCACCCTTGAACTAATCCAAATGTCCATTGTTAAGAGACTGAATAAATATCTGTGATATAGTCTTACAAGGACAAATTACTCAGCTCTGGAAACAGAATAAACTGTTTACTCATGTGGATTTCAAAAGCATTACTTTGAGCAAAAGATATAGGGAAAAACAGACTATATCTTGCGTACAATTAAAAACTAAACATTTTGAGAAAGTTGAAAAATCTTCATTGTTTCATTGATTAATGAAAGATATGTCACTCTGTATCTCAGGAAAGAGTTGAGGTTGTTGATATCGATATAGGAACACCAGCAAAGAGGTGCTGGTTTAATTCACAACGAGAGAAGACATTTTTGAGGAACATTATTCTATAGTTAAAGGTATTTACTAATTCAATATGAAAATTCCCTGTTGAATAAAAATTGGCAAGCACACCAGGTAATATGCAAAGCAGAACTCAGGGTGTTAGACTGTGCAATTGATGTTCCTTTAATATTATAAATGGGAGGCCACAAGGAAATGCTTCTGTCTATACTACACTTCAAATATGATTTTCTCTTGGGGTTATATACAGTAATGCCAATAAAATCAGTTAAGTCATACACAACAACTAAAACTTTTTTTCAATTTTCTTATTATTTTGTAACTTGTCCTTAGGATTTAATTTTAAAATATTAAATTATTTATTTTTATAATGTGAAGCTATTTATACTCAATAATATGTGGAAGTTTCCTGTCAAGTCCTTTAAAATTGTGTTGGACACAATATCAGCTAAAAACAAAGGCAATATTGGGTATTGTCAACATCATAAACCACTCCAGACCCCCAGAACATACACATGCATGCCTGTACAGAAAAACAAATTAGAAAACTTTTGCTATAATATATCAGTAGTGATGCCAGGATCTTTATGTACTGTGACATGGGAAGGACTATAATAACTATTGAGTAAAATACAGAGCTGGTTATCTAGTGTTAATAGGATTCTACTTTTGTAAAATATGTTGGGAGATTTAGAACAGGCTACAAAGAAAGAGAGATTGACACAAATTGGATTTAGCTACCAGTTACATGTGAATTTATAGGAACAGTAAAACAGGTTAAGTTATTCTTGACAGTTTTAGAGGATTGAAACAAGGGAGATCCAAGGCAAAAGCTATATAAAACACAAACTTGGAAGCACAAAGATCACAAACAACAAAAGAAATATTGGAACTTACTGAAGAAGATTGCAGGCATTTGGGGTATAGCATTTTTCTAAAAGACGGAATATGGAATTTCCCAAACCTATATTTCAGGAAAATTAACATTTGACATAAAGGAAACTTGACATACATTTTTACCTAAAAGGAAATTACATTTATTTCACTGTCACTTTTTATTCTTGCTTAATTATCTCCCCCTATAATTATATTTGATAACAACTTATAAAAGGATGCATATATGATTCTACCATCATCTTGGCATAACTACATCCTTCAAATCTAAATTCTTATGGAAATTGAAGAATTAAAAATACTAAAGACTGGTGTCACCAAGATGGTGGAGTAGAAGACCTCAGACTCTCTTTTCCCCAATATAGATAAACAATTACTGTATCCATGAAAAAAAACAGCTCATAGTGAGCTCTGGAGTCCTCGTAAGAAACTTCAGCAGCACAGTGTAACAAAAAACCTGAGAAAAACTGCACAAAAACCTTGGAAGAACATCTTCATTTTGTCTGCATCACCCCATCCCCCAGGCTGGCACTGCCCAGAGCCAGGAAGGAACTCCCCAGCTAGAAGGAGTCCCCTCACGAAGAAAAAGAGAGGGGGTGAGTGACCAGCTTCTGCAGCCTCTCTGGGTACCGCAGGAAGGTCCTGCTTTGGTTTCACCCCACCCAGACCAGCAAAGCTGAGACTTTCAGACATGGCTACAAAAAAAAAAAAAAAAAAGAAGAAGAAAAACAGGAGCAGCCAGTATCAGCCACACAGCAGGAGTGATCATGATTCCCAGAGGCCTGCTGGGCAGACAAACCCAGCAGCTTTCATCACTGAAGAAACCAAAGCCAGCACAGCCACCACGGACCCCCTGCAGATTTCACTGATTTTTATCCCACGGGTATCTGTGTTCACAGATGCCAGCCATCTGAGTCCCACCACTTCCTCCCCTGCAGAAGCCCCCCACCAGCATTCTTCCCAGGCTTCTGCAGCTGTGTGAGTGCAAGACACCAGCCTAGACACCTGTGGCTGACCCCACCCAGAGTGTGAGCTCAAAACTAGCTCCTTCAGCTGACAAAATAAATTGAAGAAGACACAAATAAATGAAAAGATATTGCATATTCATTGATCAGAAGAGTTAATATTGTTAAAATGTCCATACTATCTAAAGCCATCAATAGATTCTATACAATCCCTGTTAAAATTAAAATGGCATTTTTTACAAAAGAGAAAAAAATGATCCTAAAATTTGTTTGGAACCAAAAAAGAATCTGTATAGCCAAGGCAATCTTGAGAACGAAAAAAGTAAAAGCTATCACACTTCCTGATTTCAAACTATATTACAAAGCTATAGTAATTAAAACAGTATGATACTGGCATAAAAACAGACACAGGCCAGTGGAACAGAACTGAGAGCTCAGAAATGAACCCACACATATTTTGTCAACTAATATTTGATAATCACGCAAGTGTACTCAATGGGGAAAGAAGTCTCTTAAATAAGTGGTGTTGGGAAAACTAGATTTTCATGTTCAAAAGAATGAAACTAAATCCCTATCGTACATCATCCACAAAGGTTAACTTGAAATGAATTAAGGACTTAAATGTAAGACCTGAAACTCTAAAACTCCTAGAAGAAAACAGAGAAAAAGCTCCTGTACATCAGTCTTGGCAATAATTTTTTTGGCTATGACACCAAAAGAACAAGCAACAAGTGGGACTACATCAAACTAAAAAGCTTCTACAAAACACAAGAATCCATCAGCCAAATTAAAAGGCAATCTATGTATTGGGAGAAAATATTCACAAACCATATATCTGGTAAGGAGTTAATACCCAAAATATATACAGAACTCATACAACTCAATAGCAAAAAAGTCTATAATCCAATTAAAAATTTGGTGGAGAAACTAAAAAGACCTGTCTCCCAGAAGACGTACAAGCAGCAAACAGGTATATGAAAAGATTCTCAACATCACTAATCATCAGGGAAATGCAAATCAAAACCACAGTGAGATATCACTTCATACTTACCTGAATGGCCATCATCAAAAAGACAAAAGACAACAAGTGCTGGTGAGGATGTGGAGAAAAGGGAACCCTTGTGCACTGTTGGTGGGAATGCAAATTGGTTTCAGCCACCATGAAAAACAGTATGGAGGTTCCTCTAAAAGTTAAAAATAGAATGACCATTTGGTCCACCAATCCCACTTTTAGGTATATATCCAAAGGAAATGAAAACAGGATCTCAAAGAGATACCTGCACTCCCATGTTCACTGTAGCATTATTCACAGTAGCCAAGACAGGAAACAACCTAAGTGCCCATCAATGGATACATGGATAAAGAACATGTGGTGTGTTATTTTGGAACTCTTCAAGTATAGAGTCACTTTAGATTCAAATCCACTCCTTGGCATTGTTCTAATTGTCATTATAGTCCTCAGGTTGCATGAAAAGATTAATCAGTCCTCATGTTCAACTGCTCCAACACATCTTGGTTATCTTATCTGTAAATACGTACCCCTGATGTCTGAGTACTTGCTCCATTAATCAATAACCAACAACCAGGTCCACAGCTTTGCTTTATTCCTTCAAGAAACTTGTATGAAGGATACTTTGTTTGAATTCCTAGAGCATCAGACTCATTTATATGCTTGTCCTCCACTCATCCTTACCATAAATAAGAATCTTCTCCGTTTATTGCAAGCAATGGAAATAGCCCATAACATGAAGGAATACAAACATAAAACCACATCATTTAAATTTTAGAACAGAGATATTTTTGAAAAATAAATTGGAATAGAATTTTGCCATAACAACCACCATTTGAAGGTGATTGGTAGAACAGGTCAAAGAAGATGGATATTGACAAAATTAATGTTTTCTCATTGCTTTTTGATCAGAAAAATGCTGATATGGTTCAGGGCTGCTTTGGCTTATTTGTGGCTATTTTCCATTCAAACGGGTATGCTATAGAGAGAGAGATTGCAGTTGCTTCTGGTTGCTAGGAGGAAAGATATCTTTAAGTCATGGTGTGAAATTGGTTTCTCCATCCATTGCTTCTGCTAAACTTGGCTGTATGTTAGGCGTGTCTTCACATTAAAATAGCTTCTTTATTTGGACCACAACATGATTGATGTGCGTGCTGTTTTCTTTGGCAGTTGATGCATTCAGCATCCCTTCTTCCTCTCCTGCTGATCCAAAACCTAGCCTAACCTAAAGGCTTGGCTTTGTATGGATGCTGCCTTTGGAATCTAGGACCTTTGTTGTCAAACATCAAGGACACCACCTAAGGTCTGATTTTAGCTCTAGAGGGATACAGTGCACTGAAAGCCACAGCTTTTTCACACACGATCTCTGTGGCAGGTGGCAATAATGACCCCACATTGTCACTCACACCCCTTCTGCCCACTCTAGCTCAGATCTGAACGTGACATTTCACCCAGGGAGCTGTGAGCAGATGTGATGGAAGCAGGGGCTTGAGAAGTCAACCTCGGATTTCCGCTCTCACTTGGCCTCTCCTGCGGACCTGAGAACCTGCCCTTATTGGCTTGTTGGAAGATGAAACCTGTGAAACAGAACTGGTCCTCCCCACTCATCCTGGCTGAGGCCATTCCAGACTGTCCCAGGCCAGCTGCCCCCAACACACAGAGGCTCAAGGCCCAGATAAGAGCCCCAGAACTGCTGGCTGGTCCCCTGAGGCCTGAGTGAGCCCAGAACAGTTCAGCCCAGCCCAAGCCAGACCCACACTCACTCATGGTAGAAATCAAAGTCTACTTAGTATGCCACCGGTGTTTGTGATGTTTGTTATGCAGGACTATTGGGGGGATGGCTAACTCTCAGTAAACTCTGCAGCTTTTATGACCATGCACCAGACTCATTTTTTTGCAAACTGTGACTAATAACCAATTTAATGCATATCAACACTTTCTGAAAATGTAAAAAAAGAATAGGGATAAAAATAAAATAGAAAGTCACATGGTTAATAAAACAAAATATCGCCTCTGAAACTTTTTTGTTATGTGTGTATGCACATGTTTTCTGAGTTACTAAGTTAAGTGTGCTTCCGCTCTGGGTCTGGGTCCAAAAGTTGGGGAAAACTAAACTGGATTGCCTCTGTAACCTGGTAGGTATTGGCAAACACATGCCACTGTCAGGTGATGGGGGTGACATGGTAAGATGCGGGCAGCAAGAATGAATTGATCACCTCGACAATTCGGAGCACATGCCTGGGTCACGGATGCCATCTCTGAGCATGAAGGGCAGCAAAACCTTCAGGAATAATGATTCTGTACATTTAAAGCTACATAGTTGATAGGGTTTTCTAATCAGAAAAGACACCTGGGAAATTGGAGTGGAAGTGCTTATAAAATGACCTTGCCTCTTCTGACAAGTAAATCTAAGGTCAGTCTATTGCTACAAAACAATTAAAAGGTCAATGACACATGCAAGGAAGTCTGGACTTGCATCTCATGTTTGTACGATGTGTGTGTAGGACTCATTTTGATCCTAGGAGACGGGAACGAATGCATAGGTGATGGGGGAGGGCCACATGGCTATGATCTATTGACCTAAACTACTTTATAGGCACTACATAAAAACATGATGCACTAAAGAGTCAGCTTTTAGGTGAAGAAATCCGCAAGTAGGTGACCACTTGCTGGCAGTTCTCCCAGTTGCTTGCTGGGACGGTACCTCTCCCCACCCCGTACTCTGTGGTCCCAGGGTTGGCTGTCATCCTTGCTGGGGCCTGGGATGCACCCAGGAGACATGCTTCCTCCCCCACCTACTCCAGAGCTCATGTGTCAGTGGGCACTTTGTCCCCAGAGAGCAGTCTAAGATCTGAGGAAATGAGGAAGAACTATTGATACCTATCACATAATTAAAACAAGGAAGATGAATAAATAGAGCTCAAACCAAAATGGAAAAAAAAAAACACAGTGAGAGAGGCAGAAGACAAAGAATGCTTGAAATGTGTTTGGGAATGACATACGATTATAATATTTTATGTTACCACAGTGCTTTAAAGATTACAAAACACGTATGTATAAAGTAAATCTATACAAATACACATATGCACCTAAAAGTAAGATACATGACATTTCATTTTATTTCCTTTGTATGTGATTTAATTACTCTTAGTTTACAGGTGAGGCAGATAAGATAAAAGATAAACAATAAACAATAAGATAAACAAAAAGATAAACAAAAAGATAAACAATAAGAAATTGTTTTGTTAACTCAAGTGCAGATTCGCTGTAGAGGTGGGACTCCCAGTGATTCTCCCAACTTTCCCACTATAGCTACCTCCACTGCAGCCTTCGTCTCTAATATGCCTTGTGTGTTACTAGATGATTTTCCTTTTCAAAGGGATCGTGAACTGGATGATAAACTCTCAGAGTTGTAGGCATTTCTTTTTATAATGTCAATATAAAAGACCACATGCAGAATATGGCCATTTATTTACTGACACACATTCCACAAATGGCTGTGTTGAAAAGGAGAAAAAAAATATATATAGATAGCCACTCTTGATGAATGAAAAAAAGATTAGCTAAATATACATTTAAAACACCCCCATAATTTCTAATAATAAATAAACAATGAATTCTGATTAAGCTCTGAACTTTGAGACTTAGGTTTTTCTCAGCTTTTTTGAAGTATAACTGATATACAAAAAACTGGCCATATTTAACATATACAATCTGATGAGTTTGAACATATACATGCATTCATGAAATCATCATCACAATCAAGGTAATAAACACCCATCATGGGAGTTTCCTGTGGCCCTTTGTTTTGTTCTGTTTTTGTTTTTTGTAGTAAGAACGTGTTACATGTAATCTAATGCATTGATGTTTTCAGTGCACAATGCAGTGTGTTACCCTTAAGTTCTGTGTTATAGGGAAGATCTCTAGAACTTACTCATCTTGCAAAACTGAAACTTTATATCCATTGAAAGAGGTCTCCCCTTATGCCTCCCACACACACACACCTCCCCCACACCCCAGCACCTGCCTTTCTCTCTCTGCTTCTAGGAGATTGACTATTTAGGTTCCTCATATTTGTGGAATCATACAGTATTTGCTCCTCTGTGACTGGCTCACTTCACTGAGCATAAAGTCTTCCAGTGAACTTTGAAACTTAGCTTTGAAGGTGATAGAAAGCTTTCATTTGTGCAAATACCTTGTTTATTCTGCATATCAAAGTCCAGACTCACCAGCGTTAACCCGGTATGTCAATAAATAATTCTTTGAATAATGTCGTATAACAGGTAGCCACGCATTTTCAGTGGCAAACAATAAGCATGAACTATGCTTGTGTCCAAGGTGTCAGCTGGCTATTGGCCAGTTTAGCACGGCCTCACCTGGGACGTTTCCATGGTGATGGCAGGTGCAATACAAGGTGCAAGGCAAGCAAAACACATGATGGCCCCTGAGACCTAGTCCTGGAACTGCTCACTGCCATTTGTCCATATTCTATTAGCCAAAGAAAGACATACGCAGTCCAAGTTCAAGGAGTGGGGGCATGGAATCCATGTCTTCAGAGGAACTGCCAGTTATTTGGCATTGTGGCTGCAAGTAAGAGTTGCAATGCCGTCAATCCGTCAATACACTACCCTTGATTTCTCTCACTTGGAAAATCAATCTGCTGGCATTTCAACATATACCAGCCTAAACATTGATTGTTACATTTTTCTTTTGTGCATAAAATAAAACATAAATGAAAATAAATTTATGCATTAAATACTACTTATTTCCCAGATTTTACAGTTAGAATATTGTACTTAACCTATTTTTCTGATTAGTAAAAACTATGCACATACATTATAGAACATTTGGAAAATTTTTCATAGTTTTTAAATATCTTAAATATTATGGTAATGAATATAAACTAAAGATATTCTGAAATGTTTTCTGTACATTTCTCTGCTTTCTCTGTTCTCACACTTATTTTATTTTATTTTTTAAAATTTTTTATTTTTTTTAAAGATTTATTGATTGATTGATTGATTGATTGCTATGTTGGGTCTTCGTTTCTGTGCGAGGGCTTTCTCTAGTTGCGGCAAGTGGGGGCCACTCTTCATCATGGTGCGTGGGCCTCTCACTATCGCGGCCTCTTTTGTTGTGGAGCATAAGCTCCAGACGCGCAGGCTCAGTAGTTGTGGCTCACGGGCCTAGTTGTTCCGCGGCATGTGGGATCTTCCCAGACCAGGGCTTGAACCCGTGTCCCCTGCATTAGCAGGCAGATTCTCAACCACTGCGCCACCGGAGAAGCGCTCACACTTATTTTAGTATAAGTTGTTGATGAGAAAAATATTCTTCATTATAGATAAATTCCAGTTAATAATTACAGAAGGAGCAATAGAATTAAAACATAACAATCTTACAATACCTAATGAACTCTTTTTTTTCCACAGAATTATCAATTAGTTATTAACACTCTTAAGCAAAATTTGATGCGGAACTTTCTGATGGAAAGATCAGACTGCACGAATTAATCTCAGTGGCACTAAAATGGGATCATCAGAAAGGATGTGTTGAATAACATGCTGAAATAGAAAGCATTTGTCACCACCCAGGAATCATTTCCATCAGA
Organism: Balaenoptera ricei; assembly: GCF_028023285.1. NCBI lineage: Eukaryota > Metazoa > Chordata > Mammalia > Artiodactyla > Balaenopteridae > Balaenoptera > Balaenoptera ricei. The sequence goes on from NC_082640.1 coordinate 28,243,006, forward strand.
ATAATTAAACCGGAATTTAATCAAGACATTAGCTCTAAACATTAGCGTACTGAAAAGGAACAGCTCAGACACAGCCAGCCGAATCATAAATGTGAAATTTGACAATTGTGCTGGTTTTTCCGACTTAGGTGACTGTGACGATAAATCAGTTCCACCAGTAAGTACGAGGCATAGGAGAAAAGGAGGGAGGGGGCAGTTATGGACAGATAAACGGGTCTTTCAGTGACCCTTACTCTTGTGCTTCTCAGTTATTTCCCCCCTCAGGTGGGCATTTCCTGTCCCCTAGGTTTAGGTTAGGTTCTCAACCAGTGGGTTAGATGCAGGTTTACTAGTTCCCCCTGAGGCAGGCCTCTTAAGAACAGAGTACTGTCCTGTCTCAGGACGGTTCCTCCCCCCTCCTCTGCTGGAAGCCCAAGGGGATTTTTCTCTAATATTCATGGTGAGGACCTGGTGGGACTCCTGGAGATAAAACTCTTAAAGGTGTGGGTGCACATCTTCAGACTCGGCCCACCTCTCCCACGTGTCCCCACCGAGCCCCCAGCAGTTCATCAACTGCAGAATTTTAAGGAGAACTAGACAAACACAAGTCAGAGCCAGACATGAAACACTCCTGTCCAAATACTATATAGAAATAGTCACAAGAAATTCAGCAAGGATTGAATAATACCCTCAACCAATTGGGTCTAATCGATCATTTATAGTATACTTCACCTAGGAATATTTTGTTTTAAAGTTCGTTTCATATGAACATAGAACATTCACCAATATAGACAATAATCTGGTTGATAAAATAAAATTTAGCAAATATAAAAGAACTAAAACCATACAGATTTATGTTCTCTGATCATAATATGATTAAGTAAGAAATCAATTACAGAAAAATAGAAAAATCTCTGAACACTTGGAGATTCACAAAACTACTTTTAAATAACCCATGTTTCAAAGACATAGCCTCCAGAGAAATAAAATACTATTTTGAACGGAATGAAAATAGAACCAGAGCACATCAAAATTGTGAGGCGAAGCTAAAGCAGCATTTAGAGGAAAATATTTAGCATTCAATACTTTTACTAGAAAAGAAGAAAGGTCTTCAAAAATGCAATCTTCCATCTTAATAGGCTCAAAAAATGAACAAAATAAACAGAGCAAGCAATGCTGCCTTGTTCTGGCCACACCACAAGAATGGGATGGACCTCCACGAATATTCGGTTCAGATGCTGAGGCTGATGAGGCCGCACGTCACAAGGAGGCTAAAAGGTTTCATTACTCTCACAACACAGCTTTCTGGGGAGAGCACAGTGGCTCCCAAGTGGAACCAACTGGCTTGGGATGCAGGGAGGGGACTGGTCTGTAGTTTTTATGGTGGTTATTGGGTGGGGCTAAGGTGAGGGTTTCCACTCAAGGGCAAGGCTTGAAAAGCATTTCACTGAACAATATGTATGAAAATCCAGTAAGTGCATAAAAAATGCATGTTCAGCATCATTAAACGTAAAGAAACATAAGCTAAACCATGGTAAGATACCATTATACACCTATTAGAAAAGCTAAAATTTTTTAAATACTGAAAATACCAAGTACTGGCAAGGTTGTGGAGAGCTGGAATTCTAACACATGGCTGATGGGAATGTACATGGCACAGGTAATCTGGGAAACATTTTGACAGCTTCATGTAAAGTGAAACATGTACTTTCCATGTGACTCAGCAATCCCACTAGTAGATATTTACCCTAGAGAAATGAAAACCTATGTTCACACAAGATCCTCTGCAAAAAATATTTATACCTTCTCTATTTGTTATTGACCAGAAACAGCACACAAATTCTTCAGTGGGTCAATAGATAGTGTGATCCATTCAAATAATGGAATCAATAAAAAGAAATGAACTATTGATATACTCCCAAACTTGGATAAACTTCCAAGACATTTCGCTGAGAGAGAAGGAAGTTACACATCCTATGATTCTGTTTACAGGATATTCTTTACAAGATAAAGCTATAGAGACAGACTATATCAGGAAATCCTGGAATTTGGGAATGGTGTACTAACTCAGGGTGAGTGAAAATCAGTAAGATGAGCATTTTCAGAGTGGTGGAACTGTCCTGTAACCTCATTGTTGAAATGTTTACACAAATATATACACGTGTAAAATACATAGAATGGGATACCTAAACAAAGTCAAATTTTCTCTGTTAATTTTTTTAATGAAATTAAAAATTAAGAGGTTGGGAAAAGATATACGATGATAAAACCAGTCAAAGGAAAACTGGAATAGTTTTATTAATACCAGAAAAAGTGGATTTCAAAGCAAAAATAATTTCCTGGGATAAAGTGTGTCACTTCATTGTGATAAATTGCTCAGTTCATGGAGAGACCTTATTAACCCTGAAGGCATATGCATCTTTCAGTAGCGCTTCAAAATTCAGGAAGTAAACAATGATAAAACTACAAGGGTAAGTAGACGAACACACAATTATCGACAGAGATTTCAATAACCATTTCTCAGAGATCGATAGAATGTATGGACAAAAATAAATCCATTAGTATATAGAGGAATTGAACACAACTTTCAACCAGCTTGACTTCGTTGGTGTGTATAGGTCATTTCACCAAAAATAGCAAAGTACACAGCCCATTAAAGAGCAGTAGGAGATGTTTATCAATAGCATAGGCTGTAAGAAATCTCAATAAATTTAAAAGTATTCAAAGTTACAAAACATCTTCTGTCTTCAATAGAATTAAATTTAAAATCATAACAGATACCTATACAATCCCGAAATATTTGGAAACCGTATTTCACACTTTTAAATAACTTATGGGTCACAGTAAAGACCAAAAGAGAAATTAGAAAGTATTTTGAACTAAATGAATAGAAAAAAACCACAAACATCAGCATTTGTGGGATACTGCTAAAGCTATGCCCAGGGAAATTTTTATAGCACCAAAAATATACAGGGCTCATAGATTATGATTTTAGATGAATTTCTCAGGATTATTTGTCTTAAATGGATTTGATTCCAATCAATATTTTTTTAGAAGTAGAATTGGAAATTCAAATTATATTGATGTGAACATGGAGTAAATTATCCTATCCATTTGAGTGAGAATTCTGTGGTTTCTGAGAGAGTTCTTTATTTTAGGGAATACCTCACTCCAATTTGTATTCTTTTCTTTATCGTGATTACTCTTAAATTTATTTGCTTTTCTTTTTCTAGTTTCTTAAGGGGGATATGAAGTCCTTGATTAGAGAGCGAGCTTAAATTCTATTATATATTCCAGAAGGGAAATGCGCTCCCCTGGTGCCCTTTTCAGCACAGTGATGCATCCAGGCCCAGATGCTAATCTAGAATATTTTATCCAAATAACCAGCCACTTGGCACCAAATTTTGAGACATGGTCATAATTACTATGCTGCAAATTTATTAATCTGTTTAAATATATCTTTATTTATCTAAACTGAAATATTAAGACCAGAGGGTCTAAATGCAATAGTGAAACTGTCTCTACTTCACCCCAAATGTTGACTACGGGGCAGTACTTAAGATCTTTGCTCTTTGAGGTGATTATTATGTGGCTATATGACATTAATAAGCTCTTATTTATTTTTAACTTAGATCAAAAGCTAGTCTTTTTTGCAGTTATTTATGAAATTGATAAGAAAATAACATGATCTTCACCAAGTGTACTTGTACCTCAGTAAATTAATAAACTGACGTAATTTCTTTCCTGGAGGGTAATATTCTGTGCAGTGTACCTGGTACTTGTGTTACGAAATCATGAAATGCTCCCCGAAGGTCTCCATTTCCCTTAAAACATTTTAATTAGCTCTATCAACAGATACATTTGTGAAGAAAGAAAGCCCAAAACTTCTGTAGAGTATCGTTTTACTAAATCCTTCCAAAATTCCCTGTAGGAAGGAATAACAAAAGGCATTACATCCGACATAGTATTAGTGTGTTTAAGAGGCAGACGCGGCGATAAACATTAGCTCGTTAAATAAGCACCGCAAACAGCCACAGTTTTGTCCTTACAAAGATGAATTGAGTAGCACTGCCCTTTAGGGGTTATAGAGAGTAGAACTGAGCTACTAAAAATGGAAATTTATTCCTCAACATATTGTTGCTTAAATGGGGAATATTCTGATGTCTCTAAGGCTTTTCTGGATAATTTTATCAGTTTATGACCCTAATACTTCAAGGCCATGAAATAGCTTTTCCTTTTTTTTTCTTCTTTAGAGAAAGTTAGAGTGTGTCATCTTTTCTATGAGTACCATTTCTCTATGTCATTCAAGGTTTTGTTCCTTGATCTAATTAAAGATATACCACATTATTTAGCAGAATAGCAGTATCTGCTCTATAATACATAATAAAGCAACATAAAAATAAAGTGCAATAGTTAAGCCACCATCGATGTTTATGGAGCTTTCTCTGCAGACTTTTTTTTTAATGCAAGCATATTTATATAGCATTTTTGGCACTGCTCTGGTCTCTTGAGTATTAAATGGCCAGCACAATATTTGATGAAATAAGCTAACAGCTGCAAAAGCAAAATTACTATAGTAGCAACATATTCATGGTAATATGAAAAGAATTCACCTTCCCCTAGCAGAGACAATAATACTGAGCCCTGTTAATTTCCTTTACCCTTGGGCTGAAAAATGTATTTAGGTCATGAGAAGCATATGATCTCATGTATGAGCCATTTAATCATTTTTAAAATTGATTGAAACTCTTAAATTTCCTTTACACCTACATCTTTATTCAAAGTACATTTTTTTTTTAATGGAGACTTCCCGTTATGTTGTAGTGTTTCCGTAGTGAAGATAATTTTGCTCAGCAAAGCATGTCCGAATGTTTCTTTATACGTTTTCAAGCAATAATAAAAATATACTATGTCTAATTTGACCCTCCCATTGACTTACAAATAATGTTAACTTATGTGTAGCATTAATTAACCTACCTTTAATGACAGCATTCCTAATTATGTCCAATAAATGTTAGGTTCAGTAGCAATGGAAATTTTAAAATTCTGTGTGGAGATTCTAGGAAGAAGTAATTTTAAGAAGACTGGAGAAGTAATTAGTCTCCATTTATCCAGACATCACTCTTAGAAAACTTAAACTCATGTCTGGCTTTTAGCTGGTTTCTGAATGTGGAAGTGAATTGTCCTTGATTTACAATAAAATTTTAAACTTCCTGGTTCACCGGAAGACCCAGCAAAATCACTAACAGAGCAAAGACAGGTCTGTGCCAGCTCGCTTCTCAGCACTGACACTGTCCCGTGAGGGCGAGATCAGGGGTGGGTCTCATCCGTTACTGTCATAGAAACAACCAGAATAAGATTTTCCATTTGTAATTCACTCCATCTCTGTTCCACTTCCCTCTCCTCGTTTCTCTCTCAGACCAGGACCACCACAGCCTTCCAAATGAGCACACTGTTTTCCAGCTCCACTTCCAGGGAGTTCTTCCTCTGGGTATGAAGGTTGTCAGCCAAAAATTCTTCAAAATGAGTGGGTGCGGTGGAGACAGAAGGCCGAGGCCTGGTTCACCCCAAAGCTTAGATAGTCCGTGGTCTGGCAGATTTTATGCACTTCTCCTCTATTTTCATTCATTGTTGAATTGTAGGAAGATGCCAGTGATGGCTGCATAAAAGCAGAAGAATCCAACTGAAGGTCATTTACATTCAAAGAATCAAGGATCATTCAAAGCAAAAAATACTACTTTTGCTCTCCCTGTGTGAGCACTCACGTTGGCACATCTTAAGAAGGCCTTTCCTACCAATGAATGTATTTGTGTCAAAAAATATTCACTAGGCAGCTCCTGCCTCTGGGAAACCTCAGAACATTGTAAAGTGTTGACTAGTTGGACCTAGGAGTCATCAGGTCTGGTCATCAGGCAGAGTAATGCGAGCGGGCCTTGCAGCCCTTCTGCATACAGCGCTCTCCCCATTCAGCAGACACTGTACGATGAGTGGAAGCCACTGAGGGCCTGCGGAGGTGTTCACAGGTGACGCAGGTGAGCTCACGGAGGTCAGACAGAACTGCACAGACAGCTGAGCCCTGCAGAGATGGAAGGACAGAAATCGCTTCAAATCCAGTAACAGCCATTAGTAGAAAAGTGGAAATAGTAAAAAAGTGGAAATCAGGCTTCCTTAACAGCTTCTGAGTGGTCTTTTTTTGTTGTTTTTAATTTGTAGTTATTTATTTATTTATTGAATTTATTTATTTTAATTGTATTGAATTGTAGTTGATTTACAATATACACAAAAGTGACTCAGTTATACATACATATATATATTCTTTCTTTACATTCTCTTCTATTATAGGTTATTACAAGATATTGAGTATAGTTCCCTGTGCTGTACAGCAGGTCCTTGTTGTTCTTCTATTTTATATACCGTAGTGTGTATCTGTTAATCCCAAACTCCTAATTTATCCCTCCCCACTCTTTCCCCTTTGGTAACCATAAGTTTGTTTTCTATGTCTGTGAGTCTATTTCTGTTCGGTAAATAAGTCCATTTGTACCATTTTTTTTTAGATTCCACATATAAGCGATATCATATGATATTTGTCTTTCTCTGTCTGGCTCACTTCACTTAGTAAGATGCTCTCAGGTCCATCCATGTTGCTGCACAGAGCCGTCTTGATACCCATGAAGAATGTATGTTAAATCCTTCCATACAATATATTTTTTAAAGAAATGGGCCATATGATATAAGTGACATGATAAGTAAGTACGCAAAGTTTTAACATGAATATAGACCAACTCTGTGTGAGTTCTGATGGTTACAGAGTCTATGAGTAAAAAAAATCAAATTTGAGTAGGATCTTGAGAATTTTTTATTATTATTCTGGAGGAAGGCATTAAAGCTAGAAGAAATGTGGTGTGTGAAGGCAGTAAACTCATATTCTCCTTTGTTTTCTCAAATAACCCAGATATGTTCACTACTGTTCTTTCAGTGGTTGACCATGTGAGTCACATGTGGCTTAGCCTTCAGTTTCATCAATTTAAAGGACATGGTCAATTTCCCCCCAGCCTTAGAGTCTCACAGGCTTTTGTAGAAGATACACCTCAACCATACTCAATTCCCTCAAAGATTCTGCCCTTCTGTTCCTCTCTCATCTCATGTCGTGAGTTTGCTGAATCTTTCTGAACATTTGAACCATGATCTCAGTGTAGCTACTGCCTGGGTTTGAATCCTATTTTGATCCCTTACAGTATGAATTTGGGTAAATTGAATAAATTTTCTATACTTCTGTTTCCCTGTCTGTAAGTCAGAGAGAATCATAATATCAACTCCTGGGGTGGTTTGGGGATTAAGCAAGATATAATATTAAAAATGCCTGACACATGGTATATACTTAGTCAAAATGTAGCTTTGATTATTTAAAGCTATTTTTATTTTATTTTTTAAAATAAATTCATTTATTTTATTTATTTATTTGTGGCTGCATTTGGTCTTCGTTGCTGTGTGCAGGCTTTCTTTAGTTGGGGTGAGCAGAGGGGGGTCTACTCTTCGTTGTGGTGCGTGGGCTTCTCATTGTGGTGGCTTCTCTTGTTGCAGAGCACGGGCTCTAGGTGCACGGGCTTCAGTAGTTGTGGCACGCAGGCTTAGAAGTTGTGGCGCACGGGCTTAGTTGCTCTGCAGCATGTGGGATCTTCCCTGACCAGGGCTTGAACCCGTGTCCCCTGCACTGGCAGGCGGATTCTTAACCACTGCGCCACCAGGGAAGCCCTAAAGCTATTCTTAAATCTTACATGACACCATTCTTTACCCAAATTAACTAATATAGAACTGCCACTTCCAGGCTCATATACCACAAATTTGAAGTCAACTGTTGCTTCTCATTCTTTAGTGCCATTTACTCTTATCTACTGTTTTTCCCAGAGCACTTTGGTCCTTGCTTGACAACCAAAACTGGACTTTATTGACAAATTCAACATAATTTTTCCTAACTCTGAAAATCTGTGTTATATTATTTTAGTGCTGTTCTGGTAAATGTTTCACAGCTGGCCCCATGGGGGGAAAAAGGTACATTTCATATACGTATATACATTTATTATAAACTTTTCTGACATAAAGGAGGTGTAGCACACAATTTATAAATCATAACATATGCAATACATATTATCATAAATTCTATGCAGCCAGTTGATTCTCACATGGATGCTTTTGTTGATTTGTGTCAAACTCTTGCATCCATTGGCTATTGATGGTTGTTACTAATAAGCAAGCACAGCTCTGGCATAAATGTGGGTTTACAAAAGTCAAACAGAACTACGTCAGAACTTTATGACATCAATGGCATGATTGACTTCTTTGATGTGTCAGGTAATAGTTGTCAAATACAGGAAGAAAATCTCATCAATTTTTGTGCTCTTTACAAATTAGTAGCTGCAGACATGACACACTTTTAAATGTAATCTGCATTATTAGTATTTTCCATCATTTTCTTAAGTCTATATAACTGACCAACCATTAAAGCAAGACCTGACAGGAGTGTTTGCTTTTTCCTATGGATTTCAAGCTCCCAACTTGAAGTCACCAAATGCCAGGTTGGGAAGAATTGCACAATAGCACATAAACATGTGGTATTTCCACCATAGAGGTACAATAGGTACAAATAACCTCATGAACGTGGGTAACAGTAGAATAATTAGGAGCAAGGAGTTTTGAGGATGTCACCTTGGTTTTTAATGTAATTTACCAAATAATAAGTTCATGCAATTTAATTTTTAATAATGTCTGTGTTTGACAACTGGTTTGCAATATTCCTGAAAATATAGCAATCACCCTCACAGTCTGGAACGAGCTTGTTCCAGAACACACTGTTTTCACATTTCTAACAAGATGCCCCCCCGGGCTCCACTCTGACCTACACGAATGACATCTTATCTGTTTTCTTCAAACTCATGTCCTGTAATATCTCTCTATTCCCTTATTTCGAAGTTCATCTTTTGTTAAGCTTTTCCAGAGTATGTCCAAGACGCAGGGACTTTTACAAAATCTACAGGGAAAAAAGATTCTTTCAGGTAGATTATGGACTTGGAGGTGGAAACAGACAATTATGAACCACAGTGCTACCCTCTGTCAAAGATAAGAACCTACAGGTTACATGAAGAACCCAGGGGTTCGGGGAGAACCTTGCAGAGGGGGTAAGGCTTGAACTAAATTTGTGCTGGGGATTTCCAAGCAGACCTAGGAGGAGGCATCTAGCTATTTTCCCATAACAATCACTTATGTAGAGCTCATGCAGTATCAAAGCACTTTACAAATAGCAAATCAATTAGTCCTCATAACAACCTCGTGAGGTAGGGACCGTTATTCATAGTATTTGACAGGCAAGAAAACGAAGCCACAGAGAGGTCAATAACTTGCCCAGCTTGGCACAGCAGGAGTTGAGCCCAGGCAGGAAGATTCCACAGTCCATGCTCCCAGCCCTGATGCGGGCCTGCCTTTCTTGGAGACGTAGTGTAGGCGAGGACCTGGCACCGGGAGAGAGCACCTGCTGACCTGCATCTCCTTAGGTGCAGCTGCCGGGATGATGGTGCTGGAAAAGCAGGAGGGTCTGTACCGTGAAGGTCCCGATGGGCCACCTAGAAGGTTTGCATTTCCTTCCATGGGGGCACAAAACTTTTGGATGCTTTTTGAAAAGTTGTGCAACATATTTTTAATTTTATTAATGGTGTGAGAGATTCTTTTTGAAACATACAAAACGGAGTTAGGAGGAAGTTGCGAGTCTGTTTTGGCAGTCCAGGTGCCTGACCACAGCAAGCCACCAGAAATCGCTGGAAGAAGGATGAAGACAACTTGGTGAGGGATTGGATGTTCTAAGGCAAGAGATGGGTGATCGAACCTCAGATTTAAAAAAAACTATTATGCGATGTTTAATATCTACAAAATGATACATCCATCACGAATATAAGTCCTAACACATAACAAAATGCATAACTGAGCCCAGCACCCAAATTCAATAGCACATCACCCATAGGGGTGCACCACCCTAAGCCCATCACTTTTCTCTCCCCCAGGGTAACCACGGACCTTGTGTGTAGGTCGTTTAGTTTTAAAAATGTTTTCTTAGATTTTTGTGCATCATTAGTATCTTATTAGGTTATATTATGCTGCTGAAGGATATAAAGACATTTTCGTACTGTGTGTAGTCTTCTGAACTTTTCCTTTCTGCTGACCTCTGTCTTCTGAGATCCATCCATATTATGTGTGGTTTAGTTCATTTTCTTTGCTGTATAAAATTGACTAGTAGAAATCTATATTTATCCCCTCTTTGTTGATGGACTACCTACTTTGTTTCTAGTTTTGTTGTTTTTTAATAAACCGTAGAGCTATGACCATTCTTATGAGTACTTCCAGGTGCACCTGTGCAAAAATGTTATCAAGATGTCTGCAGGGGTGGCATCTCTGTGCAGTAGGATATAGAGATTTTTAACTTTACCAGATAATGTCAAATTGTTTCCTACAGTAGCTTTACCGCTTTGAATTCTTACCAACAGTGCACAAGAGTTCCACTGATCCATTCCCTCCCCAGTAATTTATATTATAATATTTCTTAAACATTGCCAATTCAGTGAGTGTGAAATGGAATTTCTTTTGAATCTCAATTTGCATGTGCCTGATTTTTACTTTGAGCTTCTTTCATATGTTAATAGAGTGTTTGAGCTTCTTTTCCTGTAAAAAAAATTACTAGCCACTTTTGTCCATTTGTCAGTGAAATCCTTGGCATGTCACCTCTTGGTTTGTTGTCTGTCTTTATTTCCTTCATGGTATTTATTAATTGATTGATTAATAAACAAGAGGTCATTCATTCATTTATTCCTTTAATTAAAAAATATTTATTGAGTGCTCGCTCAGTCTTGCCGTCCATGGACATCTTAAAGAAAAGTCTGAGTTATCACTGGCCATTTGATTTCTTCCTACCCCATGGTTGTGAATTATGTTTGGTTTATGTCAAAGCAAACCAGAAGTGTTATTCTATTGATTGCATCAGAGATTTTCTGATTCTCATTTAAACCAAAACCCTGATCAAATATTAAGTTAGTGAAAATATATATCAAACATTTTTTAAATTGTGCAGTCAAAATAATTTTCCTGATTATTTCAATTTTCAGCAACTTGTTTGCTATTATGCAGATGTTGCCTCTTGTTTGGGCGTGATATGAATAGATATGGCCATCAATTACAGAAGTGCCCGAAGAGGCATCACCAGCTGTAGCATTCTGCCACATGCAAGGCAAACCCATAATCAAAATCCTCTGCAGTTCTTAATAGATTTATTCTTATCAAGTTCGCAGATAAACTTTATGACCACAACTTTTGTTTATCTCTTCTATTGTAATTCTTTCTGCCATGTTTGTGAGTGACATTTGAATAGCTGAGGATTTTCTTCGAAATTGTTTTTCCATTAAGATCAGCAATCATTTGCAAACTGTGAATTCATTAAAACGTATTTTGAAAGAGAGTGGGTATATTAATGCAAAAACACTGACAAGAGCAGGGAGAGATTGACCCTGAGTGCTGCTAATCTCTTTTTGAGATATTTCAATAAAATTTATTTGTTATTTTCAGATTCAAATTCTAACCAGAATTAAAAGGCTAATCATTACTTTTTGGTTAAGTTTTTTTAATTTTATTTTTTTATACAGCATGTTCTTATTAGTTACCTATTTTATACATATTAGTGTATATATGTCAATCCCAATCTCCCAATTCATCCCACCACCACCACCCCACCCCCACTTTCCCCCCTTGGTGTCCATTTGCTAATCATTAGTTTTACTTCTACAAGGGTTAAAGTAATTACCCTTGTGAAAAATATGGACAACCAATAGGAAAGGGCTTTTATCCTTTTGAGACATGGCATAAAAGGTATATAATTTTGTTCCATATAACCCTGTATTTCATAGATTATATTTGTTAAGTGAATAATAAAATTATGTTTGCTTAAAAATGCAAATATATTTCTTTTATTTATTTTTTAATTCTATGTTTCCTTTTTTATTGCTTACATAAGTAAACAGGTTTGCAGCTGGAAAAAGAGAAGATTGGTTTTGCTAAAATGTTCACCGATTTCGCTACTTATTCGTTAAAACATGCATATAGATTGCCTAGTATTCGTGATAAAATCTTTTTTTTTTTTTTTTTTAGGATTATAGAATTTGTGATCACAGAATTAAAGAGCTAGAAGTGCTCTTTTTTTTTTTTTTTTTAAACTTTGGGTTTATTTATTTTATTTATTTATTTACTTATGGCTGTGTTGGGTCTTCGTTTCTGTGTAAGGGCTTTCTCTAGTTGTGGCAAGTGGGGGCCACTCTTCATCGCGGTGCACGGGCCTCTCACTATCGCGGCCTCTCTTGTTGCGGAGCACAGGCTCCAGACGCGCAGGCTCAGTAATTGTGGCTCACGGGCCTAGTTGCTCCGCGGCATGTGGGATCTTCCCAGACCAGGGCTCGAACCCGTGTCCCCTGCATTGGCAGGCAGATTCTCAACCACTGCGCCACCAGGGAAGCCCCGTGATAAAATCTTTATGTTGACCTTTATACTTACAGAATTTGGTGTAATTTTAGCTCATCTTTTAGAATAAGATGTTTGTATTTTAAAAGTGCATTCTTCAAGTGAAGGAACATATTATGATAGCTTCTAAATATATCTCAATACAAACAATACATGTTCTAAAATTACTCATCCATTTGAATACACTTATTTATTAGAGATAATCCTGTTTGCTAAAATATCTCCAGATACCCAAATTGTAGGATTAAATTCTAATATAAGCTATATGGGGAAATGTCTTATTTTTGTAATGGGTTTCTCCCTATTTTTAGAACACCCCAAACCTATGTTCAATAGATGCAATTAATTAAATGTCATGGATGGGGTCATATGACCAGTAGGATAAGCAAGAAATTCCTTTCCCATGATCATGAAGGCAAAAAGGTTAATGCGTGACAGATGCTGCATTGAAGGAAGCTATTATAAGGAGTGTTTTCAATCAATGAGATGCTGTTATGAGCAATAGATCTAATTTCTTTTAATCAGTGGACCTTTACTATTACATTTACTAAGAGATATTCTATGGAATTCTTATAGGATATTCTTCATCAGAGTAAAGGTCACATTTTCATTTAGATTTCATCATGATCCCTAGTTGTAGCCTTTTTAAAATATACTTTCTCCTTTTTCACCATCTTTGTCTCTAAAGATTTATTTTTATATCACATTGTGCATTTTATTTTCTGTGTAAATGACCTATTTATTCTCCTGGAAGGGGTGTCCTAGATCTACAGGAAGACAGCATACGTGGGTGGTCAGAAAGGCTTCAATGGAAGGCACGATTTGTCAGATTTTGTCAAATTTTAAAAGTGGCAACAACATCCCTAGCAGGGTAAGCCTCGGTGTAATATGGAGGCTTAAGTCTTTTTATCTTGTCTTCCAGATCCGCAGGACTTGTATTCTTTAAGGTCTTTTGACAATGCATCAATGACTTTCCTTTGCCCAAGCTCAAGTTGCATGAAAGAATCTGATGCTATTAACTCATTCTTCAGACTATTATTAAGCTATTACCTTGGGCCAAGGGCTAGTGTGAGGGTTGGGGATACATCAATAAGTATAAAGTAGTCTTTGCCTGGAAGTCTTTTAAGAATCTTGGGGCAAACGGAAAACTAAGATGACAGTTATGTACAAAGTGGTAAGGTAAATAATCACTCATCTCTTATTGAAATACATAAAGTGAATAAGAATATACACCATTCTAAGATTCAGTGGTGATATTTACATAGAATAATAAAATAAAGCATGTGTTTATAGGTAAAATAAGAATAGTACTTCTCAATGTATTATATAAGGACATGGACTCTTAACTTTTAAGGCTGGTTGGGTTTGTACCACAGCTTCACATTTACTAACTATCTGACCTTGGGCATGTGTTATGGACTGACGAAATACTGTGTCTCCCCAAAGTTTGTGTCCTCCCGTATGTTGAATCCTAACCCCCAAGGGGATGGTGTCAGGAGGTGGGGCCTTTGGGAGGTAATGAGGTCATGAGGGTGGAGCCCCCATGATGGGATCAGTGACCTTGTAAAAGAGACCCCAGAGAGCCCCTCACCCCTTCCTCCAGGTGAGGACACAGCGAGAAGACGCCATCTATGAACCAGGAAGAGGATCCTCCCCAGACACAGAATCTGCTGGTGCCTTGATCTTGGACATCCGGCCTCCAGAACTGGGAGAAATGAATGTTTGTTGTTTAGGCCACTCAGTCTGTGCTAATTTGTTATAGCAGCTTGAATTGGCTAAGACAGCATGTTGCCTGACAATTACCTCTTCCAAAATACGAGGGATGATAATAGTACATACCCCCTCCCTCATACACCACATGCACACACAGCCATAAAGTTCACTGATATAAATACATGACTGTCTTTGCCACCAAAAAAACTCCTTGTCATTCTTTTTAACGTATGTAATATGTGATTGTCACCCCTCCGTTATCCTCTTTAACGTCTTGAAGTACACCAACCACCAAGGTCCTTGCAGCCGTGAAACGCAGAGACTTCCTGCTGGTTCAGCATCGTAGTTAGTTTGTGAGACATGGGTATCAACAAGGAAAAAATAAAAAGAAGAAATACATGAAACTATTTGGTTATAACACGTGATCAGTAATTTGGCATCGTTATGGGACCAGATCAACGGCAAATGGAGAAATGAAGTGGCACTGCCATCAGTGTGGAAAGGTCATGCAAATAATTTTATCATGAAGCTGTAAAAAATGATTATCTTAAATATTCTTCCCTAGCAGTAGACAGACATAATTATCTAATCATCCGAGGGTGTTTCAAATAACTTCTCTGAAGCTTTAACTCATTAAAAATCCTAATTCACAGTTATTTGTATTTCACACTAATCCTCATGTATGCATTGTTTTGAAATTTCCTCCAACCATTATTTAAAGTTCCTTTTGAAGTAACTGCCATTCTATACCCTGAAAAAGATGATACTAAGGAAATTATGTTTTATAAAAACTTTACACAGGGAAAATTCATAGGACAATACATTTCACAGGTCTGAAAAGAGAGAAACAAGTCTGGCATCACAAGCTGATTTAAAATATGAATGCACGGAAAAGAAATAAGTGGGTTTTTGATATATTCTATTGAAGAGTTATCAGAAAGGGCATTATAAGCATTTTCTTCAAATTACTCATTCATAAAGCAAAGCAAAGGCAAAATATCCATATAAGTTAGTTCTGACATTAGAATTATAAAATAGAATATGTGGCAGCAGCATATTCCTGCAGGAGCCAGATCACAGAGCCTTGCATGCCATTCTAATAAGAATATATTTGAATAGACTTTATTATGTAGGCAGTGGGAAGCCAGGGGAAGGTTTGAAATAGAAGCTTGACTCTCTCTCCCCCCCACCCCCTCTCTCTCTGTCTCATAGACTCTTATGACAGTCTAGGAGTTGATCATTCGGTCTGAAATAAGGTAGTGGTAGCGCAGTAAGCAAATTTTAATATCAGAAAAGTATTTTGTCACCAGAGCCAGCACCCATGTTCCCTGCTTAAGTAGGTATGATCTTCTGAGTTCCTGGGATAATTTAAAGAGATCCAAAGATAACTGGGCCATAACTTTTAAAAGGAGATTTCATCTTCCACCATGCCATGTGAAATATGATTGGGAAATAACACAAAGATTTATTAAACAGCAATAGTACCATCTTGACTGTTATTCCCATATAAGGCGCTTCTCATAACACCATGGCAATCAACTTAACAAGAAACAGAGGAAGATTTCTTGTCCTGTCTTTTCAAGGATCATTATATCTTTCTTTGCTGACCTCAAATTTTATACCATGATCAATAATTTGATCACTGTACTTCGGAGCTCTTGAATACTAAAATGCTACATGTCAGTGGGCTGTGCAGTAATAGTTATCATGCTTGAAGAAACAAAAAAGAGCAAGTTTGCATAGGTATGGAGAAGGTTTCCTCAGAGGGTGAGAGTTGTCTCAATCAAATCATATGAAGAAGGTGTGGTGAGGCTCTGAATCTGTCTAGAAGGTAGAAGGTTGGGATGAGGTTGCTCTCACAATGACAGCAAGAAAATAGCAAGACAAAGTACAAGACATCACTTTTTCCAGCTATCAGAAAGCCAAGTTCTCAGCGAGCCTCAACAGCCTGGATTCCAGGAAGAGACGGCTCTCCAAGGAGATGCAGGATTTGTGTCCCATGTGTGACAGAGCACAGGAGAGATGGAGCCACCATACAGAGGAGTAAGAGGAAATCGGTACAACCTCCAACAAATCACAAAGTACAGCTCAAGGGCTAGTGAGACAGGGTAGAACTACTAGAGCTTCAGATAAAAGGAAGTTTGTTCTTTTTTTTTGCAGCTTCTCTTCAATGGACAGCCCCAGGAACTCACAGGAATGATGGGGGCAGTGTGGTGGATTGGACAGAGTCTCCTCGTGGGTTAGTCAGATATAGAAAGAGGTTTACTATGAGGGATTGACTCACATGACTATGGAGGCCCAGAAGTCCCACCGTCTGCTGTCTGCCAGCTGGAGGTCCAGGACAGCTGGGGGTGTGATAATAGTCCACATCTGAAGGCCCGAGAACCAGGAGCACTGACGTCTGAGGGCAGAAAAGATGCTCAAGCCGAGAGCAAATTCTTCCTTCCTCTGCCATTTTGATCTGTTTAGACACTCAGCAGATTGGCTGATGCCCACCCACGCTGGGGAGGATGATCTTTACTCAGTCAAGGGACTAACCTCTTCCAGAGACAGCCTCACAGACACGCCCACAAATGTCGACCAGGCGACCCTTAGCGCTGTCAAGGTGACGCACAAAATCAACCAGGTGGCACAGGCGCAGGTGGCACAGGCGCAGAGAAGGGGATGAAAAGACAGGGAAGGTACAAACCTGGATTCATCTCACATGGGGCAGAGATTTCATGCCACCGGGGGAGAGACTGTGGACCCTTAGTTCTCAGCGCGCAGGTACACACGCATTGTTAGTACGGAGGCAGTCAAGTCAAAACCCTCCACTCCTGATGGAGGTGCTGGGAGCCGGCCTGACCCCAGGATCCGTTAGAGTCTGCTGCCACTTTTAGGAATGGCAGGAAACTCTCATAAAAGACCCGCACAGATACCAGGCAACGTGGTACAGGTCTGGCTGCCATGGTGAGAAGGGGTAATGAAAACGAGCAGGACCCTGTGGGGCTCCTGGGCACAAAAGTCTTTCTCTGTCCCCTGTTTCTTTTTTTAAAAATAAATTTATTTTATTTATTTTTATTTTTGGCTGCGTTGGGTCTTTGTTGCTGTGCGCGAGCTTTCTCTACTTGCAGAGAGCGGGGGCTACTCTTCGTTGCCGTGCGCGGGCTTCTCGTTGCAGTGACTTCTCTTGTTGCGGAGCACGGGCTCTAGGAGCACAGCCTTCAGTAGTTGTGGCATGCGGGCTCAGTAGTTGTGGCTCGCAGGTTCTAGAGCGCAGGCGCAGTAGTTGTGGCACACGGGGTTAGTTGCTCCGCGGCATGTGGGGTCTTCCTGGACCAGGGATCAAACCCGTGTCCCCTGCATTGGCAGGCGGATTCTTAACCACTGTGCCACCAGGGAAGCCCTGTCCCCCATTTCTTGATTATAGGAAATAGGCTTCATTCAGCCTCCAGACCCTTCCCTGAGTTCCAACGGGCAAGTTCAAACAGATGCTAATTAGGAAAGGGAGGGGATGCAGAGACAAATGAGGACTAGTCAAAGGAAACAATAGTGCAGCCTTGAGGCAGAGTCCCCATTCCCCTTCAAGGGGTACACATTACAATGTCTTTGAGCTGCTTTGCAGATAGTGAAGCCCCCACCAGGTGGCAGAAGCTAACTGTGTGCTTTCCGCAAGCATGTGGACCCCAGACCTGCTGGAACCAGAAGGTCAATGATGCTGACTCCCGATGACCTCACCACCAACCAATCAGAACGTCCATGAGCTGATCACTCCCTCCTCTTTGAACCATTACTATAAAACTCCTCGCTACCCTCTCCAGGTTGGGACACACAGTCTTGAGGGCATCAGCCCGCTGTGGCCCCGTTTGACTGACAAAGCAATAAAGCTGTTCTTTTCTGTTTCACCTAAACTCTGTCTCCGAGATTTAATTTGGTGTCGGGGTACAGAGGCCGGATTCGGCTTCAGTAAGAACATTGAGAACACTGGGACCCAGATGCACAAGGCTGCTGGAGAATGAAGCTGGACCAGGAAAACAGAGCCCCTGCCCTCCCTCCCACTACCCTCCCCCCCACACACACAGCCTCACATGCCCTGGAGAGCAACAGTGCTCTATGTGAATGGAGAGAGGCCCCACTGGTGAGTTACTTACTGGGGACGTTGTTCAATCCTAGAGGACATTGCCCACTTTTAGAAACACTCAGACAAGGTTTATTTAAATTTCCCAAAATAGTACCACTCTCTTCTTCCTCATACCTGCCTGCACCCCACTTTTCCTTCTGTAATTTCTTTTTTCCCACTTTCAGAAACACATATTTTAGAAATTCCTTTATTTAGGATCTAGTAATGGCAAAACCAATTTGTTTGTTTGTTTTTTCTATTTCCTGGGAAGTTTTTATTTTTGCCCTTGCTCTTGAAGCACATTTTCTCTGGGTCTATAAATCTAGGCTGGCATTTATTGTTCTCTCCATTTATTGAAGATCCTCACTTGTTGAAAAGTCAACATCGGTACAAATTGATTTCATGTGTAGGTCATCTTTCTACCTTGCTGTTTTTATGACATGTTTTGTTTTGGATGTTCTTGAGTTCCTCTGTAATATGGTGGATTTTTTTTTTTTTCATATCTTAGTTGGGATTCTTTGTGATTCTTGAATGTGAAGAATCTTTTATCAGTTTACACTCATGCATGCACGTACGTTAGTGTTTTCTATTTTATTTCCTCTATATTTGTCTCTAGTCTCCTTTTAGGATTCCAGCTCTATACATGATCATTTCCTTCAGACTAGAAATTTTGCCTTTTAACTTCTCGTGAATATTTTCCGTATTTGATCTCTCTGTGCTGGATTTTGGGTACTGTGTTTAAAATTTTCTTCCAGTTTTCCTTTTCTCTCTTCAAATATGTCTAACCTGTGGTTACACATATGCAATAAGTTTTCATTCTAAATTATTACATTTCAATTTATGTTATGTTTGATACCTTAATTTTTTTTCCAAATCTACCTGCTGATTTTGTATAGACCCTTGGTCTTTACTCATATTTAAATACTTCTTTTTATTAATTTAAGTATTTTAAACACACTTTTATATGTTGGCCTGATCTAATATTTTAAGGTTTTTCAGTTTTGATTATTTTTTATTGTTTCTTCTGGTTTTTGTTCATGGCATACTCTTTTCATTTTTTTATTGTGATTAGGAACGATGAAGTTATTTTACTGTGAGAAGTTTTTCTGTGAGATGTTGTTAAGGTTAAATGTGGGCTCTCACAGAGAAAATTTGCACTTGATATTGCAAGTTCCCTGTGTCTATTGCCAAGTGGGGTTTCTAAGATAAATTCCCAGGTGAGGTTTATGTTGACCACCCAGATACTAAGAACGTAGGTGGCGTCCCCACATGACCACCCACCTGTAATTCTGAGTTCCCCTCTGCCCCAGGATACAATGTGATGGAGACATTTTTCTCTTCTTGCTTTCCTGGGGGGTGACAACTTCTTCTCCATTACCCTTAGATGTGGCCATTGGCATTCCCGGTTATTCTGTGGTGTCTTGATTTCCCAGTTTCGGGACCTCAGCCTTGTCTCCTGCTCCAGCTACCCTCAAAGCTCCAAAACTTCTGAGGCTCAATTCACTTGGGTTTGAAAAATGCCCTCCAGGTCCAAGCCAGTTTAAGCTTTGCTTATCTCTTTTCTTCCTGTTTTTGCTTAAATTTGACCTCCAAAGAATCCTCATGGTTTTCACAAATAATTGGTGCAATTATATTGTCATATGTATTTCATTCAGCACTTTTAGTTTCCAGTCGAAGGGTCCGTTTTCATATCTAGTGGGCCCTACAGCTGGAAACAGAATCCTAAAGCCTCCCACGGGGGCATCTCTTTGAAGATGATGCTATTCGGTACCCATCAGACAGGCCCAGTCAGGCCCCTTTCTTCTTCTTTCCTTCCAAGAAGGTGATGCTGAGATCTCGCCCAGTGAGTACCCCCCGGACAGCCTCCATGTCAGGCCCGCCTCCCAGGGAAGCCAGCGGCCAGAGCCTTGAGAAACCTGCTCCTTTCCTTGTTAGGAGGAAACAAGAAGGAAAATGCCACCGGCACTTTTGCCGTATTTACAACCAGAGCAGTGGTTCTTTATCCTCAGCCCTGGCCTTTGCTTTCCCCTGATGATTTCTAATCCATGAGAACATACTCAGACACTAATCCCATATTGGCTCAAGTAGATTCTAAGATCTGCAGTTTGTATTTGTTTTGTTTTGCATGAATTAGATTCCACTGAAGGCTTTTAGGACACAGCTTCTAACAAATGGTATCATTTTAGAGCCGGGTGGTAAACTGTTTTATCTTGCACCAGCTTCTCTCATGAAAGCTCAATGGCTGTGCTGCTTAAGACAGCCCCACAGGAGAACGCAGCGGGTGAGGTCCTGCTGTCTGCATTCCAACGCCGACCCCGGCAGCTGCTACCACCTACCAAAATGGCAGCTTCGCTGCCGTGGCAAACACATCAACATTTCTGCTAATAATTCAGCCCAATCAGCAGCAGCTTTTCATATAATCAAATAGTATTTATTAATCCTGCACACGCCCCATGCTGCTCCAGAGGCACCTTTGTAGTATCATCATTAATTAGGACAATCAAATTTCTCTTTTATCTTCATTTGGCGATTACAAAGTCATTTTGTCAGGCATAAATTACTCCTTCATTATTATGGAAAATTTTATTTCTTACAAACTTCAAACAACATATACGTTATCTTCAATAGCACATAGTCTTTTAGAAAATAGATGTCATTTTCTGCCCTGAATAAGTATAATTCAGAAGGACATTTCTAAATAATACCTCGTCTGGCTTTATGTTCTGTCTGTGCTATTTCAATGCTTCATTTGACTGGAATCTACAAAGTGATATAATTCGTCTTTAAACTTAGCATGATTTTCCTCTTTTCCCTTGGAAAGGACTTTTGATGGATATATTCTTGTTTGGAAGTCACATAGCACTTTTTAAAAACCTCAGTGTTAGTTAGCATTTAAACATTTTAAGCCTCAAATATATATATATAATATAGACATATTTACCATGATATATATATATATATATATATATATATGTATTATGTGTACATATATATAAAATGGGATTAGTGATCATGAGTAAAATGATTCAAAAGACCTAAGGAATGAAACTGTATCTCTGGTTAGAGATGCCTTCCACTTTATATTAATTTTAATTATAAAAATTAATAATTTAATAGGAACCACCTTATTTTCTACTGTTTAATATTGTGCAATGCTTCTCAATCTGTGGAACTTGCATTAGAATCAACTGGAGTGATTTTTTTAAAAATGATGATCACCATTCCCAGATGCAATATGAAGTTTTTTAGGTGGTTTTCTGTAGTTTGCATTTAACATGCTCCATACACAATATTCCACACATTAAAGTTTAGAAAACTCTCAATCCGGTGGTTCAGGGGTCATATAGCCATATAGTCATATAGGTCATATAGTAGGGGAAGTAGGACTTTACCTTTATGCTCCTAAGGTCTCCGACTGGGCCTGAGAATTAAATTGACACAAGACAGAGCAACAGGAGAAAAGCATAGTACGGGTTTTACGTGACACTGGAGCCTCCTATGGAAATGAAGGTGCAAGGAAGAGCCAAGCCTAAGTGTTTATGGACAAAGAGGCAATGGTGGAGAAGTAACTATAAAGCAAATGGAGAGGGAAACAAGATAAGAGGTTTTTTTGGTTTGTTTGTTTGTTTGTTTTTACATTTTGTTATTTTATTCAATGGTAATATAAATATAAGATATTCTTTCCAGTATAATTTAATTAGACCTGTACCAGTTTATCCAGCATGCAATCTATGTAGCCATTTTCAATTCCTTCAATCAGTAGCTTTTAAACTTTGTGGATTTTTTAAAATTTTATTTTATTGGAGTGTAGTTGATTTCCAGTGTTGTGTTAGTTTCAGGTTAGTTACAGCCATGAACGACCAGCAGGGACCTACTGTATAGAGCAGGGAACTCTACTCAATATTCTGTGATAACCTATATGAGAGAAGAAGGTGAAAAAGAATGAATATACGTATGCGTATAACTGAATCGCTGAATACCTGAAGATGAGTTAATTTTACAGGGTCTGTTTGTACAAACGTCTCTCCGCTTGACCTCGTTCTCTGGTGATAAGAATGTTTCTTTGGTCCTGGTGCAGAGGGGGTGGCTTTCACGTGGGGCTTTTATCTCCTGCTTTCAGGTAGAAAGCGGGGGAGGTCAGATCACCCTTCTTGCACCTTCTGTGATTCAAGTGCTTTTAGCTCAAAGCAATCCTCATGCCCTGGTGGCATATCTGGGTGGCACATTCTGCCACCCCCTCAAACCCGAAATGTCCTCTGCCTGCGGCCTCTTTGAGTAAAGAGTTCTGATCCTCTGACTCTCAGGCCCTCCGTCAGAGCTCACAGTCTGCTTTCCGACCGCGCAGCTTTGGGTCTGACACTTGTCAAAGGGTTTTTATTCTGAACTTGTGGGTTCTTTGGCAATCCAGTTCACTCCAGAATCTAGGGAGATTTGGACCCATCTGTTTCCAGTCAGTCCCGTGGGCTGGGATGCCCTCCGTGTTCTCTAGATGAG
Source organism: Balaenoptera ricei (assembly GCF_028023285.1). Taxonomy (NCBI): domain Eukaryota; kingdom Metazoa; phylum Chordata; class Mammalia; order Artiodactyla; family Balaenopteridae; genus Balaenoptera; species Balaenoptera ricei. The sequence goes on from NC_082640.1 coordinate 28,265,837, forward strand.
ATTCTAACACTTGCTTATCTCCTTGTCTCTCTGCAGCTGAGAGGTCACCTTGAAATGATTGAAACAGTCGTTGGGAAAGACACACCTTAATCAGGATTCCGTTATTTCTGTTCAGCTGAGAAGTCTTTCTGGGTGTCTTGACTTGAAATATTTTTCAAACTTATTTCTTAATATCTGGGGTCTAGGAGTGTTCAGTATTTCTTGTTCTTGCTTGGTGCACTGAACCATTTTTGATCTCTTGGAACACCAGTCTGCTCTTGCCTGAGATAATTTTTTGGTAACACTTTGCAGGAGAAACCAAATAATAACCAATATACAAGAAAACTAGCCATTTCCAGCTGCTTGGCTTACAGCTATGGACTCCATAGCTATGGGGACTGTTTTCCAAATTAATGTGGCTGGTACTTGCACTAAATGTTTACCACTGCATAACGCAGGCTTACAACTTCCTTGACTCCAATACGGCACGCTTCTGAGGTCCACTGCCCTATTGGTAGGTAGTTCCAAGTGTCTTAGTTTTTTGCTACGGCAACACTCATCCTGGTACAATTTTATGTATTAAAGTGATACCAGGCGTGTTAACAGATAAGTTCCCAAACCTCAAGCGTTTATAGTAAAACAAATTTTAAATTCTTCTAAACTAAACTTGAAAATAAATATCCCTGGCTGTGGTGATGCTTCTCCAAGAAGTGATTCAGGGACAGAGTGTCCTGCCATCCTGTGGTCCTGCCGTCTTTAACAAGTCGCTTCTGGTGTTTCTGTGTTATCTGCATCAAATCAGCACAGGGCTGGGAAGTGGGTGAAGGTGGTCTGATCTCAAGCCCCCAGGCCTGGAGGTGGCATCATTCCCATTTCCGTTCCCTGGGGGAAAACGGCTCATCATAACCAAGAGACATGCGGGTGCAGAGAAACATAGACCCTGGACTCACACTTTCTTCCCAGAAGCATCTCTTCACTGTAGAAGGGAAATTAGAAGTATCTGGCGGACAGTTATCCCTGCCAAGAGGCATTTGGAAGAGCTCTCCAAACGAGAAGGAATTACATGAGCAAAAACTCAGAGCATTTCCTTGGTTGATTTGTTTTGTGAGTCCTAAATGGAATGACTGGACTGCTGAATAAGGGTTTAGAGGCATGGCGGAAGGCAGAAGCTAAGCCGTAAGTTGATGCTTTAAATGTCAATATGTAGGGAGAAAGATATATAGAACGTTGCTTTGTGAGCTGAGGTCCATAAAGCATCTGAAATTAAATGTTACTTTTTAGTTTGTGCATTTTTTTTTTTTTTCTGAGAGATTGCTCATAGTTTTCTTCAGAATCTAAAAATCTTAATGAACAAACCTGTGAGGTATCGAGAATGGGAGCTGCCGATACAGGGTATAAGCCGCGGGCTGCCCTGTTGGAGTTCAGGTCTCAGCTGTTTCTCTCTACTTGTGTGACGGTGAAGGAGTTACCTTTTATCTCTAAATGTCTCATTTCTTATTTGCAGAGTGGAGTTAATAATGGTATCACTTCACATGGATGTTGGAGGATTAAATGAATCAATATATGCGAAGCACTCAGAGCAGGGCCCAGCACGAAGTGCGTGCTCTGTGGATGTTTTAGCTGTTATTAGGATCAGAATCTTGCAGATGTTTGTGATATGGATGAAGAAAAGGTAGGAGACTCCTGCCATCAAGAGAATAGAATAAAAGGGGCAGATGCAGGAGAGGTATTAAACTGGCCTGCAATTTGGTAGAAGCCCTTAGTTGAAATGTATTTGCAGCATTATGAAGTTAGTCTTTTTATAGCACCAGTTTTCCAGCAATTTGCATAACATTAAACTATAATTATCACCGCTATTACTATTACAATGACTATTATTGTTTGGCTCTCTTCCTGAGCTAAATGAGTGTCTGTTAGGACAGGGGGCTGGTAGTTCCTCTTTCTGAGTTAACAGTGGGACCATATGTGGAGTTCCAGCATAGACGAGATAGGTCTTTGGGTGATTTTTAACCTGTATTGCCTGGAGCCAGTAGGTGTATTACACTTTGCACTGAGTCCAATTTCCTTTGCTATATCAAAGGCTTACCCTGCAGAGTGTAACAGGAAAAGCTGTGACAGAGCGCTGTCCAACAGAACTTTCTTCCGTAAGGCAATGTCCTGCTCCCTCCCTGTCTAGAATGTTCGCCTCATTAATATCATAGCCAAGTCATAGATGGTTCAAATATGGCAACTGAACACTTCAAATGAGGCTAGTGGGATTGATGACCTGAATTTGACATTTTACTTCATTTTTGTTAAGTAATTTAGATGTAAATGGCCACATGTCTTGCGGACGTGGTATTTGGCAGTGCCGCTACGTCCTATGAACCCTACTGTAGGAATCAGATAATTCAATGTCAACTGGATGTCAAGTGAACCTGACTCAGGAGCACGGAAGCTGAGTTTTGGTGCCAGGAAACTTACACTGAAAGTGGTCGGTATGAAAAGTCAAATGTGGTTCGCGGGAAATCCAGGCATCCGTCTTCCTACGGACATGTGCTGTAAAGATTGCATTTCTCCTGTCACATTTGATGCAGCTGAGCATTTGGGTTGTATTTCCATGGATGCAAAGGATTTTTAAAATTCCAGTTACCAAAAATGAGACATTGCTATCAACATTTTAATATAATTCAATTATACATTATTTTAAACTCTTGGACATTTCATTGTGACTTGTGGAATTTAAAACAGCACGGTAGCCCAACATAGTAATAAACAGCTCACTGTCTTCGGAATTGCATTCTCCAAATATTGCCAATTCTCGCGCTGTGTTAAGGTGTGGCTTCCCTGTCTGTTTTTATCAGACCCACTTTCACATGTCTGAGCAGGTCATTGTCCCGATTAAAATCCCTTTGTTTCATGTTCTTGCATCGGAGACAAAGCCAGAGTCCAGGGATGGTCCAGAACCTGGATGGTCCAGCCCCTCCGTCTTCTCCAGTCTTATCACTCCTGCATCCAGTCACCCCTCCTTCTTTCTTCCAGGAACAGGGCAGAGTGACCTTCCCATCCACCTGAACTGAAGGCACACCGATACCCACTCCTTTCTCTCCAACTCTGTTTTTGTTTCTTCGCGATTATCATTACAGTGAAATTATTTATTTTATTTGTATTTTTTTGGCTTGATCTTCATTTTTGGAACCCTTTCTACCAGCTAAGCACCTTTAAAACCACAGTCGGACAATCGATTACCTTCCTACCCAACTGTTTAACACAAGCAAGAGTGTTGTGTTAGGTTTTCAGTGAATGAACAATTCAAGGAATGACTCAGTGATTTTCCTTAACCCAGACATTACTGAAGAATGCAAGATTTATGAAAAGTCTCTGGGCAAGAAATTAAGAGATCACGCTTAGGTTTAAAAAAAATAGAGTAGGTATAAAAAGAGGGGCAAAGGGGCTTATAGTCCTGAGGTAATCATGGCAGGCTCCATCCCAGTGTTTCCTTTATGGTCATGGGTTATACAGACCATTCTCATTTAAATAATGAAAAGGGGGATGGAGGGAACAAAGAAAATGACAGTAGGAAGATATCTTCATGTAGAATCTTCTACTGAAGGGTCCAGGGAGACGGTAAAACCTCAGGGAATTGACTCCAGAAAAAAATAATTCCTCAGTTTCCCAAATGAAACAAATTCGTTTGGAATTTTAGATAGTTGTGTTGACTTTGGCCTTTTTTTTTTTTTTTTAACCTGCTTAAAGTCTCATGAATTTCCCCACAATGCCCAGAGGAGCAAGAAGGTTGAAGTGTTTTTAGCAAAATCCAAGACACAGACCGATAATTAGGATGTGACTCCCAGGGAGGCTTCGACATGCAGCTTGAGTGCCCGGGGTGAATCTGGGCAGAGGAGGGTGTAGACAAGAGATGGGTGAAGATGGAGGTGTAGGTAGAGACAAGATACTCACAGGCTGCGAGTTTATTTAGGATTTTGACACGTATTCTGAGAGCAACGGGGAAAACCCATAGCATCATTAGGGTCTCATACAAAGTCCTGGAGCTTGAATTCACAGCGGAGCCCATCTGCCCTGCACGGGACTCCTGTCCAGGGTTTGCTGCTGCTTGGGTGCAATCAGCAAGGGAGGGGACACTCCATTCACTTAGGGTGTGCATTACTCCACGTGGGGAAGACAAGCAAGGGAGTCTGGGGCACCAGGGAGAGTGCTGTTGAAATGATGTTCACAAATGCTGAGCTAGCTTAGAAGAAAAGAGGAAAAATCTGAGCTTCTGAGCTAGAGTTCTTAAAACCACTAAAAGAGGATTGTCTGAGTAAAACACATTAATAAACTGTCTTCTCTGTGTGCGTGTGTGTGTGTGTGCGCACGTGTGCGCGTGTGTGTGTCTGTCTCATGAAACACTATTTTGGAAGTCATGTACCAAAATAGTAAGCACCATGAGAAGTGGGATTTTGTGTGTGTTGGTCTGTGCCTGAGAGCATAATCCTGTCAAAATGTAGGAATTCATTATAAATGTTAGGTGCAAGGCAGGAATTGTTTTCTCCAGTGGAAAAATCCAGACCTGCTACTCCAAGTACCTTTTGTTCCAACTTTTTCGGCCATCCTTGCCTTTCTCACGCCCTTGAGATAATCTGTAATGACATGGCGCACCACCTTATTCCTTTAGGAAATTGATTATTCTTTGATTTCACACTCTCTTAGCTTCCTCTCCAGTTAATATGATGTTGGTTGAATTTTCCCTGCCTTCCTGGTTTTTTGTTCCATAATTCCCATTTGCACAGAGTTATAATAAGGAGGCAGCCTCAGTAATATTTGGAAGTCTTTTTGCAACAAGGTCCTTTGACAATATTAATGCAATGAAAATGAAAACTGAAATGTCCTTATTTCAAATGGATATTTATACTTTTGTTCTTTGGTATGAGAAGTTGATGCCAGAATGTGAACAATAAAATTACACGGGAAATTGTTATTATGAATCATTGAATATTTAATGAATTATAGAAATGAAACTGTCAAACACTGGAGCTGGGATGAAAAGCTGTGAGGGGGAAAATGACAAAACCGGAAACCTGAAACATTGCAATTCTTCTGAACCCAGGAGGAGGACGCATATCACCCTGTGTCTGAGAGTCCCCCTTTTTGCAAGGCGATGCTGCAAATGCAGCCTAGGGTTGGCGCCTTTGTTGGAACGAGCCTCAGAGAAAAGAGAAATGTGACATCTTCTCTCCTTGTAAGGTTTTTCTTGGTCTTCTCCTGGATTGGGTTTGAGTTCGCTCTGAACAGCATAGAATTAATTTTTTTCATTAATTTTCTTTAAATCAGGTGCACACAGGGTTCCATGAAGTGATTAGCCAATATAGCTAACAGAAGTGAACCCGTTTGCAAAGTGCTTCCGGTTTGCATATTGCAGAAGATGTATTTCAAACTCTTCTGATCAACCAGGGCTCTTTCCTCTGCTGAACTGTGAAACTGGTATTCCAGTGACTTCCAATTATCTCAGAATTTCAGCCAAGACACCAAAGTTAAAGATCATGTGGAAACTGTGAACTAAGTACCCTCACACCCTAAAGAGAGGCAGACGTTCCTGACTCAAAAATTGACATTTAAGGCCCTGGGACCCTCAGCCTGCCATCAATCTCCAGCCCCTACCCAAGACCCCCAAGGATTCGAGGGGCGTGGGAGGTTTCTCTGTCAGCTCGGCTGCTCTAACAGAATAACAGGGTGGAGGGGCTTAGTCAACCAATTTATTTTTCACGGCTCTGTAAGTTGGAAGTCCTAGATCAGGAAACGATATGAGTTTATATCATAGAAAATCAGGATTTAAGGTGCAATATTTTGATTCAGAGCACACTTTACCTTTCTTCATGAAAATAGGATTGAATCTACCACCCATTATTACTTATGAGGAATCCTCAAGTTCATTGTTTTTCAAACATGTTTTTGTCAATGGAACCACTTCTCCAAAGGGAATCTTCCCCAGAGAAAAGCAGAGTTCTTGATAAAGATGTAGGTGGTGGGGGTGGGAGAAGGTGTTCCTTGTTTTGCCCAGTGGTTCTCGTGCTTCTGATGCCCTGAAAGGCTCCCACAGCCCTAACAGTGTTACAGAGTTCAGTTTGAAAAACACTGGACACCTTATTTTTTAAAATATTTTATTTTGTAAAGCAGTTTTAAGTTGACATAAGAATGAAAAAGGTACAGAGATTTCCCATATGCCCCTAGCCCCGCCTCCACGTGCACACTCTCCCCACCATCACCATCCCCACCAGATGGTCCATCTGTTATAATTGATGAACCTACATGGACACGTCATCCTCACCCAGAGTCCAGGGTTTACCTGACGGCTCACTCTTGGTGTTGTACATTCTATGGACAAATGTATAATGACATTTATTCACCATTATAGTGTCATACAGAGTATTTCCATTGCCTTAAAAATCCTCTGTGTTCTGCCTATTCATCTCTTCCTCCTCCACCTTATTTTATAAGGAGAAAGCTGATGCCAGGAAATATTAAGTGTTTTGCCCAAGGACAAACAGATCATTAGTGACTGATCTTGGACTATTGATTTCCAGCCCAGGGACTTTTTTTTTTTTTTTTTTTTTTTTGCTAATCAAATATTAATAATGAATAGAGTAATTGCTCTTTACTTTTATATTATTATCCTACTTAAGCAAAAAATGTTTCCCTCTGCCCCTCTGATATAGTTAAGTAACTAATGATTTACTTTCAGACATTAAATCTTGAGGGAAATTCTCGGTATCTTTAGCAGCTTCTTGAAATTCACCAACAATTCTTTCAAGCAGTTATTGATGTTTTCTGGCTTCGTTAGCTTTTTGCCATCTGCTGCTTTGATGACACGGCAATGGAGAGTGAGTGATTTAGCACGTTTTCTGACAGGGTCAGAGATTTCTTTTCTATTACCTTTATAGTACATTCTGCTACTCCAATTGTGGCGGCTCCTCGATGGATGTATCCCCATACTTGTCCCAGCCAATCAGTTGAATCCCTCAATCAAAGTTCTTATACTTACCTCATTCATTTTCACTGTGTGACATTTTCCTGATTCTAGCCCTCATCTTCTCTCCACGGTGTCTAATGTTTCATGCATTTCTCTAGTTCTTTATCTGCCTTAGTCATGTGGTCCATTCCATTCTGCGGACCATCATCATTCTTTGACCCTTCTAGGGCCTAATTTACAGTTTTGTTCTCCATCGAAATGAATCCTGCTTTTCTGATAACTCTGAAACATTTACAATAAGCAGTTATTATTGATCGTTCTCAGAATAAGTTTTCTGGACAGATTTTTTAACTTTGCACTACTTGAGATACAATTATTCAATTGACTGTCTGTGAATTGATTTTGCCAGTGGTACAGGAGAGTTTCTAAAGAACACTGTTGGGCAATTATAGTTTAAAGCCTAGACAACCGTGTTTTTTTTTTTCCTGGTCATCAGCTCTGCCCTTTCTTTTATGAGCCTTTTAGCTCTCAGACTTCGGGCAGAATTAAACTCCTGAATATGAGAATTTCCTCAGGCTTATGTAAGTGCGTTAGTAAAGGTGAAGTGAGGCTCCAGGATACTATTAGCTAATGAAAACCATCACCATTGCCTGGGTCAACTGCTAGGAGCCATTTTTCAGTCCAGTGACCTCATGCTGATGGTGATGCTGATAGTGATGATGATGGTGAGGGTGAGGGTGAGGGTGATGGTGAGTGTGAAGGTGATGGTGAGGGTGAGGAAGAGTTTAAGGGTGAGAGATAAGCAGAGTAGGGAGCATATTTATACACCTTCAATGTCTTCAAGGTCTTGTCTATTCTCTTCTCTGATGGAATTACCAGAGCAATCCCATTGGTAGGTCCACAGATAAAAACTCATCTGCCATCTACTTCCAAATTACTTCTGGGCATGTAGGCTAATAGGGCTCCTCCTAGACCTCAGGGTCCCTCTGATTTTCTTTATGGTTCTAATTTTCAGTTTTATTGAAAACTGATTTTTATTATTTTCTGCTCTGATTTCTTTAGGTTTAAATTGCTTTTCTTTCCTTAATTTCCTAAGATGGAAGCTTAGGTTATGATTTTAGATTTTTATTCTCCAATATATGCATTCAACACTATAAATTTCCCTCTAAGCATTCTTTTTACTACATACCAGAAATTTAGATAATTTTTACTTTGTTATAACTTAAATGAAAATATATTTTAATTTCTCTTGAGATTTCTATTTTGACCCATGGGTTATTGTGAAGTCTTTTTAAAAAATTTACATGTATCAATATTCGGGAATTTTCCAGCTATCTCTCTGTTGTTGATTTCTAGTTTAATTTCATTGTGGTCTGAAACATGCTTTTCATGATTTCTATTTTTTTACAAAAAATTAAGTTTATTTTATTCCCCAGAATGTGGTCTATCTTGATGAATGTTCCATGTGGGCTTGAGAAGAATGTGTACTTTGCTGTTGTTGGATGAAACATTCTATAAATGTAACTTTAGATCCAGTTGATTGATGGTACTATTTAGGTCTTCTATATCCTACTGATTGTCCACCTGATTAATTTATTAACTAAAAGTTGGGTGTTGAAGTCTCCAGCTATAACAGTGGATTCATGTATTTCTCCTTGCAGTTTTATCAGTTTTTGTCTCCTGTATTTTGATGCTCTGTTTTTAGGTGCATACATGTTAAGGACTGTTATGTCCTCTTGGAAAAGTGACCTCTTTAACAGTATGCAATGTTCCTCTTTATCCCTGATAATTTTTCTTGCTCTGAATTCTATTTCATCTGATAATACAACCACTCCTGCTTTCCTTTGATTAAGGTCCCTATGGCATATCTTTCTCTATCCCTTTACTGTTAACTTTTCAATTCTTTGTATTCAAGTGGGGGTCTTTTACATAACATATAGTTGAGTTTCATATTTTATCCATTCTATAATCTATATCTTTTTTTTTTGGATATAATCTATATCTTTTAATCAAAATTCGATTTCTGAGTCAAAAAGTATTCCTTTTGACATTTGTCTCCCTTTGCTATATCCCTTTTGTTACACATATATATTTTTGAGTACTTCATGATTTCCTAACACCACAATGCTCCAGGATAGTCTTGTACATTTTCTTCCCCAGTCTTTGGGTTATCCATTTCCTTGAGGAACACTGGCTCCGTTTAATTGAGAATGGTCTTAGAAACTAGGATCTGGGTGCTAGGTGTGCTCCTTGCTACTGGGAGATCATTGTTTCTAGGTACCCTCAGCTGACACAGCAAATAAATACATGTGTGTGTTTTACTCCTTTTTATACACATGTCTATAAGTGTGCTTATGAGTCTCCATCTGCAACTATATTAAGCTAAATATGAGCTTGTACTGATGTCTCCAGCTCTAATCCAGGACCACATGGATCACTCTAGCCTCCTTGCCCCTTAGAGGGCTCAATCTTAACTTCTGTCACAATTTTATTCTCTGTTAATTAAATTTCTTCAATTTAATTGTTATAATATCTCCAATTGGAAGAAGAGGACAAACCTTTTTCAGAATCTCTTAGAAAAGCTGTGCTCATGTGTGTGTATTTCATTTTCTTCACACAGCAAGCACAGAAGGAGGAAGAGATACATCAGTGTGTTTATTCCTTCGACATGAAACCCAGCATTTGTCTTTCTTCAATGAGAAAAGTAGTATTCTTGGGTTACATATGAAAGAAACCCTTACTCTTCCAGCAGGAGTATTAGGTACTATGTACTGATTAAAACTGATACATATTTGAAAGGCATATACATTAAATTGTTCTCAGATATTTCCTTTCCAAAAATTCAGATAACAAACTCTCTTTGTAAAAGAGCCCCTAAATAGAAAAAATTAATACATTAATTTCTTTGGAGTAGGTTAACCTGCATTCAGAACTACAAATGCAATATTTACTGTGTGCTCTTAGCCAAGTTAATTACCTGAGCCTTAATCTTTTAAAAAAAACACAATAGGAAAAATAATTTTCACCTTGAAAATTTTTGTATGGATTAGAGGCAATAAATATAAACGATTTTAGCATTTATCCCAGCAAATGTTATGTACCTAATCAATGGTAGTTATTATTGGTGATTCCAAGAGTGTTATTGATAAAATACTCCAAATCAATAGACTTAAAGCCTATTGAATGGTGATTTAAGAGGGTTTCATCATATTTAATTGATGTTATAGATTGCCTTAGAGGCCCTCAATTTTGTTATTGTAATTGTTTTAATAATATCTAAAAATCAATCTGAAGATATTGACCATGGTTCTATTTTATTTTATTTTTAACATCTTTATTGGAGTATAATTGCTTTACAATGGTGTGTTAGTTTCTGCTTTATAACAAAGTGAATCAGTTATACATATACATATGTCCCCATATCTCTTCCCTCTTGCATCTCTCTCCCTCCCACCCTCCCTATCCCACCCCTCTAGGTGGACACAAAGCACTGAGCTGATCTCCCTGTGCTATGTGGCTGCTTCTCATTAGGTATCTATTTTACATTTGGTAGTGTATATATGTCCATGCCACTCTCTCACTTTGTCCCAGCTTACCCTTCCCCCTCCCTGTATCCTCAAGTCCATTCTCTAGTGGGTCTGCATCTTTACATCTTTATTCCCGTCTTGACCCTAGGTTCTTCATGACCTTTTTTTTTTTTTTTTTTGGATTCCATATATATGTGTAAGCATACAGTATTTGTTTTTCTCTTTCTGACTTACTTCACTCTGTATGACAGACTCTAGGTCCATCCACCTCACTACAAATAACTCAATTTCGTTTCTTTTTATGGCTGAGTAGTATTCCATTGTATATATGTGCCACATCTTCTTTATCCATTCATCTGTTGATGGACACTTAGGTTGCTTCCATGTCCTGGCTATTGTAAATAGAGCTGCAATGAACATTTTGGTACATGAATCTTTTGAATTATGGTTTTCTCAGGGTATATGCCCAGTAGTGGGATTGCTGGGTCATATGGTAGTTCTATTTTTAGTTTTTTAAGGAACCTCCATACTGTTCTCCATAGTGGCTGTATCAATTTACATTCCCACCAACAGTGCAAGAGGGTTCCCTTTTCTCTACACCCTTTCCAGCATTTATTGTTTGTAGATTTTTTGATGATGGCCATTCTGACCGGTGTGAGATGATACATCATTGCAGTTTTGATTTGCATTTCTCTAATGATTAGTGATGTTGAGCATTCTTTCATGTGTTTGTTGGCAATCTGTATATCCTCTTTGGAGAAATGTCTATTTAGCTCTTCTGCCCATTTTTGGATTGGGTTGTTTGTTTTTTTGATATTGAGCTGCATGAGCTGCTTGTAAATTTTGGAGATTAATCCTTTGTCAGTTGCTTCATTTGCAAATATTTTCTCCCATTCTGAGGGTTGTCTTTTCATCTTGTGTATGGTTTCTTTTGCTCTGCAAAAGCTTTTAAGCTTCATTAGGTCCCATTTGATTATTTTTGTTTTTATTTCCATTTCTCTAGTAGGTGGGTCAAAAAGGATCTTGCTGTGATTTATGTCATAGAGTGTTCTGCCTATATTTTCCTCTAAGAGTTTGATAGTGTCTGGCCTTACAGTTAGGTCTTTAATCCATTTTGAGTTTATTTTTGTGTATGGTGTTAGGGAGTGTTCTAATTTCATTCTTTTACATGTAGCTGTCCAGTTATTCCAACATGACTTATTGAAGAGGCTGTCTTTTCTCCATTGTATATTCTTGCCTCCTTTATCAAAAATAAGGTGACCATATGTGTGTGGGTTTATCTCTGGGCTTTCTATTCTGTTCCATTGATCTATATTTCTGTTTTTGTGCCAGTACCATACTGTCTTGATTACTGTAGCTTTGTAGTATAGTCTGAAGTCAGGGAGCCTTATTCCTCCAGCTCCATTTTTCTTTCTCAAGATTGCTTTGGCTATTCAGGGTCATTTGTATTTCCATACAAATTGTGAATTTTTTTTGTTCTAGTTCTGTGAAAAATGCCATTGGTAGTTTGATAGGGATTGCATTGAATCTGTAGATTGCTTTGGGTAATATAGTCATTTTCACAATGCTGATTCATCCAATCCAAGAACATGGTATATCTCTCCATCTATTTGTATCATCTTTAATTTCTTTCATCAGTGTCTTATAGTTTTCTGCATACAGGTTTTTTGTCTCCTGAGGTAGGTTTATTCCTAGGTATTTTATTGTTTTTGTTGCAGTGGTAAATGGGAGTGTTTCCTTAATTTCTCTTTCAGATTTTTCATCATTAGTGTATAGGAATGCAAGAGATTTCTGTGCATTAATTTTGTATCCTGCTCCTTTACCAAACTCATTGATTAGCTCTAGTAGTTTTCTGGTAGCATCTTTAGGATTGTCTATGTATGGTATCATGTCATCTGCAAACAGTGACAGCTTTACTTCTTTTCCGATTTTGATTCCTTTTATTTCTTTTTCTTCTCTGATTGCTGTGGCTAAAACTTCCAAAACTATGTTGAATAATAGTGGTGAGAGTGGGCAACCTTGTCTTGTTCTTGATCTTAGTGGAAATGGTTTCAGTTTTTCAGAATTGAGGACAATGTTGGCTGTGGGTTTGTCATATATGGCCTTTACTATGTTGAGGAAACTTCCTTCTATGCCTACTTTCTGCAGAGTTTTTATCATAAATGGGTGTTGAATTTTGTCGAAAGCTTTCTCTGCATCTATTGAGATGATCATATGGTTTTTCTCCTTCAATTTGTTAATATGGTGTATCACATTGATTGATTGCATATATTGAAGAATCCTTGCATTCCTGAGATAAACCCCACTGATCATGGTGCATGATGCTTTTAATGTGCTGTTGGATTCTGTTTGCTAGTATTTTGTTGAGGATTTTTGCATCTATGTTCATCAGTGATATTGGCCTGTAGTTTTCTTTCTTGGTGACATCTTTTTCTGGTTTTGGTATCAGGGTGATGATGACCTCGTAGAATGAGCTTGGGAGTGTTCCTCCCTCTGCTATATTTTGGAAGAGTTTGAGAAGGTTAGGTGTTAGCTCCTCTCTAAATGTTTGATAGAATTCACCTGTGAAGCCATCTGGTCCTGGGCTTTCGTTTGTTGGAAGATTTTTAATCACAGTTTCAATTTCAGTGTTTGTGATTCGTCTGTTCACATTTTCTATTTCTTCCTGGTGCAGTCTTGGAAAGTTGTGCATTTCTAAGAATTTGTCCATTTCTTCCAGGTTGTCCATTTCTTCCAGGTTGTCCATTTTAATGGCATATAGTTGTTTGTAGTAATCTCTCATGATCCTTTGTATTTCTGCAGTGTCAGTTGTTCCTTCTCCTTTTTCATTTTAATTCTATTGATTTCAGTCTTCTCTCTTTTTTTCTTGTTGAGTCCGGCTAATGGTTTATCAATTTTGTTTATCTTCTCAAAGAACCAGCTTTTAGTTTTATTGATCTTTGCTATCATTTCCTTCATTTCTTTTTCATTTTTCTGATCTGATCTTTATGATTTCTTTCCTTCTGCTAACTTTGGGGTTTTTTTGTTCTTCTTTCTCTAATTGCTTTATGTGTAAGGTTAGGTTGTTTATTTGAGATGTTTCTAGTTTCTTAAGGTAGGATTGTATTGCTATAAACATCCCTCTTAGAACTGCTTTTGCTGCATCCCATAGATTTTGGGTCGTCGTATTTTCATTGTCATTTGTTTCTAGGTATTTTTTGATTTCCTCTTTGATTTCTTCATTGATCTCTTGGTTATTAAGTAGTGTGTTGTTTAGCCTCCATGTGTTTGTATTTTTTACAGGTTTTTTTCCTGTAATTGATATCTAGTCTCATAGCGCTGTGGTCAGAAAAGATACTTGATATGATTTCAATTTTCTTAAATTTACCAAGGTTTGATTTGTGACCCATGATATGATCTATCCTGGAGAATGTTCCATGAGCACTTGAGAAGAATGTGTATTCTGTTGTTTTTGGATGGAATGTCCTATAAATATCAATTAAGTCCATCTTGTTTAATGTATCATTTAAAGCTTGTGTTTCCTTTTTTATTCTCATTTTGGATGATCTGTCCATTGGTGAAAGTGGGGTGTTAAAGTCCCCTACTATGATTGTGTTACTGTCGATTTCCCCTTTTATGGCTGTTAGTATTTGCCTTATGTATTGAGGTGCTCCTATACTGGGTGCATAAATATTTACAATTGTTATATCTTCTTCTTGGATTGATCCCCTGATTATTATGTAGTGTCCTTCTTTGTCTCTTGTAATAGTCTATATTTTAAAGTCTATTTTGTCTGATATGAGAATTGCTACTCCAGCTTTCTTTTGATTTCCATTTACATGGAATATCTTTTTCCATCCCCTCACTTTCAGTCTGTATGTGTCCCTAGGTCTGAAGAGGGTCTCTTGTATACAGCATATATACAGGTCGTGTTTTTGTATCCATTCAGCCAGTCTATGTCTTTTGCTTGGATCATTTAATCCATTTACATTTAAGGTAATTATCAATATGTATGTTCCTATGACCATTTTCTTAATTGTTCTGGGTTTGTTATTGTAGGTCCTTTCCTTCTCTTGTGTTTCCTGTCTAGAGAAGTTCCTTTAGCATTTGTTGTAAAGCTGGTTTGGTGGTGCTGAATTCTCTTAGCTTTTGCTTGTCTGTAAAGGTTTTAATTTCTCCATCAAATCTGAATGAGATCCTTGCTGGGTAGAGTAATCTTGGTTGTAGGTTTTTCTCCTTCATTACTTTAAATGTGTCCTGCCACTCCCTTCTGGCTTGCAGAGTTTCTGCTGAAAGATCAGCTGTTAACCTGATGGGGATTCCTTTGTGTGTTATTTGTTGTTTTTCCCTTGCTGCTTTTAATATTTTTTCTTTGTATTTAATTTTTGATAGTTTGATTAATATGTGTCTTGGTGTGTTTCTCCTTGGGTTTATCCTGTATGGGACTCTCTGTGCTTCCTGGACTTGATTAACTATTTCCTTTCCCATATTAGGGAAGTTTTCAACTATAATCTCTTCGAATATTTTCTCAGTCCCTTTCTTTTTCCCTTCTTCTTCTGGGACCCCTATAATTCGAATTTTCGTGTGTTTAATGTTGTCCCAGAGGTCTCCGAGACTGTCCTCAATTCTTTTCATTCTTTTTTCTTTATTCTGCTCTTCAGTAGTTATTTCCACTATTTTATCTTTTGGGTCACTTATCCGTTCTTCTGCCTCAGTTATTCTGCTATTGATCCCTTCTAGAGAAATTTTAATTTCATTTATTGTGTTGTTCATCACTGTTTATTTGCTCTTTAGTTCTTCTAGGTCCTTGTTAAACGTTTCTTGTATTTTCTCCATTCCATTTCCAAGATTTTGGATCACCTTTACTATCATTATTCTTAATTATTTTTCAGGTAGACTGCCTATTTCTTCTTCATTTGTTAAGTCTAGTGGGTTTTTGCCTTGCTCCTTCATCTGCTGTGTGTTTCTCTGTCTTCTCATTTTGTTTAACTTACTGTGTTTGGGCTCTCCTTTTTGCAGGCTGCAGGTTTGTTGTTCCCGTTGATTTTGGTGTCTGTCCCCAGTGGCTAAGGTTGATTCAGTGGGTTGCATAGGCTTACTGGTGGAGGGGACTAGTGCCTGTGTTTTGGTGGATGAGGCTGGATCTTGTCTTTCTGGTGGGGAGGTCCATGCATGGTGGTGTGTTCTGGCCTTTTTATGATTTTAGGCAGCCTCTCTGCTAATGGATGGGGTTGTGTTCCTGTCTTGCTTGTTGTTTGGCGTAGGGTGTCCAGCACTGTAGGTTGCTGGTCGTTGAGTGGAGCCTGGTCTTGGTGTTGAGATGGAGATCTCTGGGAGATTTTCACCATTTGATATTACGTGGAGCTGGGAGGTCTCTTGTGGACCAGTGCCCTGAACTTGGCTCTCCCACCACAGAGGCACAGCCCTGATGCCTAGCTGGAGCACCAAGAGCCTGTCATCCACACGGTCATGTGGCTGTAGGTAGGAGGTCTCAGTTCCTTGCCACATGGATCTCTCCTTAGGACTGCTTGAGTGTCCTCATGACATGGCAGCTGGCTTACCCCAGGATGAGTGATCCAGCTCATGGTCCCCAGAACTGTCATGGCTTTGGCTGCTGGGGCCCCTCCAGAGCCGGCAGGCTCAGTGAGCATTGACCATGGTTTTAAAATAATTTTATTTTCATATCAAACTCATGGGTGACTAAAAATACTAAAATATTTATATTAAAATATAAAATACTAAAATAATGCCAATATACAAAAATACTAAAAATACATGTGCAATATTTTTTTCTTAGTAGGTCTTCCTCTCCCTGAATTTCTATCTCTCTCTTACATTTTGTCTAACACATTATGCATTGTAATTGTGTAGAATTTGAAACCCCCAAAATAATTTAAACTCAATGGTCTCATTTCTGGAGTGTAACTCCTCGGCTTTCTATGTTGAGTTTCCCTGGAATCTGCCTCGGCTTCTCGTTTCCCTCGACACTTCCTTTCTGGCCAGTGTCCTCATTATCCAGAGCTTCTCAGAACAAGCATCTTAGTCTGACTGAGGAATCTACTTCTCTAGGCTAGCTTTGTTAATACTATATATATATTTTTTCCTCTAGCTATTCCATAACATCTCAATATTAATATATCATCTCTATCAGTGTGATTTTTCATGAATTTCCTCATGGATTCCTTCATTTCTTTGACTATTACTGGGTAGCATCCTCCTTTTTTTTAGCCCTTCTTGGATAATATGAGCTATTCACTCTGCTGACAAAACAACAAAATACTATATCATTAAAAAGTTTAATTATATTACATTTTGATTGAAACATTAAGCTTGCAGGTTTAAGCAAGCTTGAATTTCAATGGCCGTTCATATTCCGCCTCCCCGTTGATATCATAGCTCTGCTTAGTCCCATTAAGAAAAAACAAGTAAAAGGGGGTTTTGTGCTGATCTGTTTCGAAGTATCACAGCTTATTTGTTTTCCTGGGAATAGCAATGGGTGTACTATGCCTTTATTATCGCCAAACCCAAGGCAAACACATTTTTATCACAGTGTCTTCAGAGTAGCCTTGCATCCTCTTGGATGTGTTGAACACACTGTTCTGGGCCATGTCACTGGGCCAAGACTGTTAGTTCTTGGTCACTTTTCAGAAGCGCATAGATCTTTCCAACATCACTGATGACACCACTAAGAAAAGCAGCTGCCTTGCTCTTTTAAGCATGGTTCCAATTACAGATCCATCTCACCATTCTCTTCCAGGAGAAGAGGAGGCATTTGAACTGTTGACACTCGCCTTTATCTTGTCTTTGTCACACATGCCTTTCCCCACTCTAATAAGACGCTCATTTCTTCTTTCCATTTTACCCGGCTTCTCCAATTTTTCCTCCAGGACCTCTCTGCATAGGTGGACCTCCAAGCCATTTTTTTGTTGTTTAAATAGTACATACTCGTGTTTCAGTTTTGTACTGAAACATTTCCAAAACCATAGCCTCGCTTTTCCTTTCATGTTTCTTTTGCTTCTTTCAGCTGTTCCTTATCTTACAATCATCCTCAAAGCAAACCTCACCATCACACCCCAGGGCATACCCTCTGGGCTTCATAGGATATCACTCGCCAGTGCAAAATGAATCTTTACCAAAAAGCTTGTTTCTATAGACGCAAATGTGGAGGGTCCCACTCAGTAAATTAATGTGGTTTTATCTGTAAACGATCCCTGATTTTGAGTTTATGAGCAAGTTCTTGCCATTTTATTTCTGCTTATCACAAAAGATTCTTGTTGAATTATTCTGAACTCACAAGCGTTTTGAATGGCAAGACAAATTGATTTCCTCATTATGTCAGGAAATGGCAAGTTAAGCAAATTGCTAAACCCTTTCCAACTCCGTCGGAGGTTCAACGATGCACTGTGCTGCTCACGTGTTGGGGTCCATTTCACGTCGTCTCCTAGAGATGCCGAGGGAATGGAGCCCTGGCTCCCCCGGTGGTCACCTGCTCATCACCATGTTCTTCCCTGGCTTCCCTGCCTTCTCCATCTCACTTCTCAATGCTGCATCTCAGGATCTACGAAAGTCTGGGGTAATCTACCTAAGACAACACCTGGCCGCAGCAACATGAATGCAGGGAGATATACTTTCATGTTTATGTTCTCAACATTTAGTGTGATGCTAGTGCCTCACGCAGTAAAACATTTTTTTTCACGGAATACATGAATGACCGAATGACCCTCCTTACACCTGCATGCATATTCCAATTCAGAAATACCTGAAACCTACCCTATATGGCTCAATGCACAGATCGGTAAATGCTAACGTGAAGTGGTTGGACTGAAATCATCGTGTCGCTCGTACACCTACATGAAGTAGGGAGACAGTGCAAGGATTCAGGGGAACTTTTCCTCTAGCATCCCTGCCCTGAAGGCCAGAGTAATGTTCAGGTGGGCTTTCCAAGGACGGGGCCTGTGGTCTCTGCTTTGTGGGGTGTTCAGAAGGGGATAATGATCTATGGGGCCAGGGATGGTGGTCTCAACACTTCCACCAGAAACATCCAACTAGAAACCCTGCTAATATTATGAGAGACCAGTATGTACACTGACCTGCTACCCTGGGAGTGAGAGAACAGCATGAAAACTTGGGGTCATTTAAGGAATAACAGTGAAGACACTGGGTCAAGTATAAGGGTTAACAGTGGAGGCCACGGTGCCAAAGCAAGAAAAACAAGACAAGTGAGGCTTGACGATGTGAGAAAAGGTGGGACTTTGAAAAATAATGTGAAGTACCCATCATCTAGCTTCAATCATTATGAAAAACTTGCAAATTTTGTTTCTTCTTTCACACGTATTTATTTATTTATTTGAATATTTTAAAGCAAATTCCAGCCATCATATCATTTCTCCTACAAATATCTGATATGCCTTTCTAAAAGATAAGAACTTTTAAAAACATAACCACAATATTATCATCATACCTAAAAGTAGATAATCACTGAATAACATCTAATATCCAAGACTCACTTTATTTAGCCGATGTTTCTTAAATGTTTTTAAAATTTAAAAATCTTAAATTTTAAATTAAAATTAAACTTAATTTTCCTGTAGAACTTAATTTCCCTGTAAATTAGTTGTGTCATTTTCTGGAATGATCAGTGGTTTAAGGGGTTGTCAGTCTGACCCATCCATTATACAGCTGTCCATCAACCCTGTATCCTATGGTTTTCACAACTCTACATGATCAAAGATTTATATATATATATATATATATATATATATATATATTTATATATATAAATATATATTTACTTATAACAAATTTTCAAATTATATATAATTTCTTTATTCCTTTATTTGTTGATGTAAACCCATTCTGAAATCCCAAGTTGAGTGCTTATAAAATGTAAAAAGCCTTCACAGTCTTGCTTAGCATGACATTCTGTGGGGAGGAGATTTTTCATATTGCCCTGGAATTGTCAGTTTGGGTTCAAAAGTGGGGATAAAACACAGCATTCTAAAGATGGCCATGAAACCCTGGGGCCAGATATACCCTCAACAATGATGATAAATGGAAAGGAGTGGACCCACTGAAGTCAATCCATCGCCCTCTCCAAATCCATAATCGACCTCTAGCAGAAGACAGTCAGGGAGGGTGGGAGCAGAGGAGTCATTGGCCGTGAGGGCAAGAGTATTCCTTCTCTTGAGTGGGATCAGAAAGCAGAGTAGCTCGTCAGTCTCCAAGAGACATGTGGAATTTCTGGTGGCCCCGCCCCTGCAGCCTGAAGAAAGACAGGCAGCCCCTCACCCCTGGCTACCCATCCCTGATGTAGAAATCTCCAGGTCTGCTCTGAATGATCAACGTTACACAGAAAGTGCTGCTACCTGTTTAAAGGAGTATTGTGAGATGTGCCACCAGGCATGAAAGGGGATTTACTTAAACTTTGGGGACAATCATTAGGGAAAAAATTCAGAGCTATCGTGTCTATAACTTACCCAGTCAAGACAGTTCAGCAAACCTGTTTACACTAGGATGATCCATTTCCTAGACGCACTGCAGGAGATGAGGTTACACGGCTCAGATTAATTGATGTTTGTGCCAGGGCTTTTATAACAGAGTTTGCTGGTACAAGAAATTGCATGTGTTCTTGTCATATACATCTAATCTTCAAATTTAATATAAAGGCATTAAAGGTTTATCTTTTAGTTAATCACAGCATAGAAGAAAAGATCTGGTCTAATCCTCCAAAAATTAAGAATGTGAGAAAAAAAAAGAGGGATTAATTTGGAGGATATAAATGTTAACAACTTGAAAAAATTATTTAAAATGTACTGTAGGAAATTTTCCAATTGTGTGTATTTTAAGTCTATACAACAGAACAGCATATATGGGATGAACTTTCATTACCCGAAAGTTAAGTACCTGTACAACTATTCAAATATTCTTGTTGGGCAATGAAAGATACTATCTGAGAAACCATATTTGTTTAAGCCTCAGTGGTTACAAATCATTCAAAAATAGTCAAGTTACATTTCCATCACAAGTCGGTATAGACTCATCACCGTAACTGAATCATTTTTAATGACTGAAGTTCTTGAGATTTTTCAGGGTAATTATTAAGAAACTCCATTTCATTCCATAGAGGAAGCACAGGTTTCTGATTTGATTTTTAAGCACAGGATATCAGTAATTTTTGTCTCAATTCCTGATCAAACTTCCCTTCTCATGATTTGTGTGACCTACCTATTCCTGCGGTGAGAATTCTGGTTGATTATGTGGTTTCGGGCTAATTAGGCTTTTACAGTATTAGAGCACCGAGTTCTGAGGCAGGGAGCACAGGGGCCAGATTGAATATCCAGTGTCTGACTGAGAAGGATAGATCCTTTCACTAAAGACCTGGGTGGAGCCATGATGAGAAAGAGGCATTTTAACGGATGTCTACAAATAGAAAAAATTACTTCTCAGCCCTCCTACGAGTCCATTTCTTGCTACTTTGTTCAGCATAAAATGAAAGCGCCCCCCTCCACACTGGCCCGAGATGGTGCAGAACATTTAGAATATTCTTCAATGTAACAAAGGGAAAATTTAGAGGCTTTTGGCGGTGAGTTATCTGTGATCTCTTCTCCTTAGTTCCCCTCTAGATATGAAATAAAATTAGAGTAATGGACATAATTAACTCTGAGTCTCATCTCAGAAGGATAATTTATTACCAGGTTAAAACCCCTTGAACCAGAACTCTAAGTGATTTGTAGTGATTATTATACAACACTTTCCCATTTTTGCTGACCTAGTTTTCTTTTCAAAAAAGAAGGGGAGAAACTAAATTATGGAGTAAAAAATGAGGCTTACTGATGTCCCTCATTGCACTGGTTTTGTCAGGCTATTTTTTAAAAGCACCTTAAAAAATGTTGCATTCTTGACCCATTGGCTATGTCAGGGTCACTAAGATTTTAGTACTCGTGGTCCATCAAATGGGGTTGAGGATGTCTCTTGATGACATGGATCAAACGGTGGTACTGTCTGCTTGACCAGGCCACTGGTTCAGCAGCATAACCTGTAATCTTTGTTCTCAAAGAGTCTGTGCTCCCTTGACAGGTGAAAAGCCAGAAGACAATTAGAAATTCAGAAAATAACATCGAGTTAACGACATCTATATTGAAATACAATTAAGCCGAGATTCTTCTAGACCTAGTTCTTTCGAAGCATAGTGCTAAATGCTCAAGCAAGGGTAAAATAAGGCCATCTCAAGGCCAAGTGACAAAGTGGGGAGACCAGATTGAATTCAGAGGATTTAAGTAACAGCAAATATTTAAATGGCAATATGAAACAAATCATGAGAGCAATGAAAATCACATGTATGGAGAAACTGACAAGCAGCCGATATGGAGAGTGACTTCTGCATGTTCAGAGTGAGTTCAAGGAAAAGGTGCAAAATGTGCATGATTTGGGACAAAAATCACAAATGCCATAGTTTGTTCCTGCACCTTGGCTTGGCCTGGAAATGTGTCACAAAGAATGCATCACTTGATATAAGATTTCAGTTATATGTGGGACTTAATTTATGATTGAGGACATGCTTTTCCTATTTCGGATCTGCTGTTCCTGCCAATTTCTGCTCGTGTCAGGACAGGTGAGGGTGCTTATTCTAATTCCCACAATTGGAACTGTTTGTATTTGGTGTCAATTATTATTTGGAGAACTCTGGAATTAAAAGCTGCAAATTGAAGTCCCTCTTCCCCTTTTAACATAATTAAATCTAATTATATAACTGATTTGAATGTTATTGCGAAACTTTTCAGTGTAACTATTCAGAGGGGAATGATTACCAGCTAAAATAGAAAATGGTAATAAAAATAATAAAAATTCATCAGGGCACGCTGGAGTAGGTTTTTTTTTTCAAGTTTTAGTAGTTTTTCCCTTTCTTTTGAAAAAAAAAAGGAAATAATTCAACTAATATAACTCCTATGTATTGCACTTTGCAGAGGTAGATGTCCTAACAGTAGTTGGAAGGAAAATGAGAGCTGAATTTGCTGCATTTCTAAATGTGCTCATATTTCTGTTTCTTGTCAGTTTTTCCCCATTTCAGAGGTGAAGACAGTCGTGTCCTTAACTCCCGTTCCATTAAGATCGATAGTAAACTGATAAGCAGACCTCGGAGAGGCACTGATATACTAACGGCTGCTAACAAACCTAGATCTCCAGCTTAATTACCTGCTGGATGAAACAATACTAAGAATCTGATATTTCCTGGCTTATGGGAACTTTGAAATAAAGGTAAGGGGTTTACTTTGGACCACACAGGGAACACACAGCCCATGGAATATACCAATAGACAATTTACGTGAATTGTTCAATTCTCTGTTCCATACTTTGTTCAAACCTTTTGCAGATAGAAACCCTGCTGTATTCCCACTACTCTTTTCTTCGGGACATGAGAGCAAGGTTAACAAATGGATGGCATTCTAGGACCATAGACCTGAAAGCGTGTGTCTTAACCTGTATACCCTGTAGAGCTACTGTCAATGGGTCTCTAGGGAATTGTGCCTGGTATTTTGTAATCTTTATATTGAGGACAAATAAGGGACTGTTTTCTTTCTTTGTGATAAAGTGTCATATTTTTTCCTAGATCCCTTAGCAGTGAAGACCTGAACTGCCTTTCATGGAAAGGATTTGTCTAACGCACACTAACAAAATATATTTCTCCATACCTTGTTTGACTACTACTGTTATCTTCAATTGAAATAGGTATTTTGCCAAAAATAAAATATTGCTTTATTCTTATCTTATAAGCTCTCTTTCAATAGAAAAAGAGATACATTTCTTTTCTATTTAGTAACCTAATGTAGTCCCATCCCTGACAAATTCATGGGAAATTAACACGTATTTGTTTCTTAGATCATCCATAAAAATCTTTTGGGCACTCATATATTATTTGGCATGCATCTAAAAACATTGTCTCGGGCATATTTGTTTTTTCTTTGTTTCCCAGCTGTATGAAAAATGTTTGGATGAAGTAATTCTAATCACCTTCTCTTGGTGACTGAATTAGTGAGCTTCAGATAGTGTTTATCTATTTTTCATGTGCCTGTTTTTGAATTCTCGTTACAAGTATTCATGTGTCTTGATCATAGGTGAGAAATAAAGCAAAACAGAACTAGTAAGCAGTTTGTGATGACTGAGATCTTCTAGAGCTGGCAAAAACGCAAGTAACAAACAAAACGTAAAAAGCAAACAAGCAAAAGCAGGAGGGCATTTCAGACACTGTTAAATTATGAAACCCATCATTTGCTACCCCGATTCTAAGCATTTGATTGTTAGATAAATTGTATGTGCATGGTTGTATGTATGTGTGCATGTGCACACACACACACACACACACACACGCACACACACACAGAGTCCAGGCAGATGCATTAGTCAGAAACTGCTCTTAGAGAGGCATGGACATATATACACTACCAAATGTAAAATAGATAGCTAGTGGGAAGCAGCCACATAGCACAGGGAGATCAGCTCAGTGCTTTGTGACCACCTAGAAGGGTGGGATAGGGAGGCTGGGAGGGAGACGCAAGAGGGAGGGGCTATGGGGATGTATGTATATGTATAGCTGAATCACTTTGTTATAAAGCAGAAACTAACACACCATTGTAAAGCAGTTATACTCCAAGAAAGATGTTAAAAAAAAAAAGAAACGCTCTTAAGCTTCTTTTTTTGATGGATGTGTGTGTGTGTGTTTGTGTGTGTGTGTGTTGGGGGGTCATTCTATGACTCTGAATCTATCATTTGCGTATACTGCTATACAAAGAAGAAACACATTTTTTACTTTCCTTCTTATTAGATTCATCTGTATATGGTGTTTCCCTCTGGTTGTTAGTTACATTTTCTGGACTGAATTGTTGTTACACATTTGATGCACCCATCGGGATGTGAGCCTAGGAGAAATACGACCTCCCTAGGGTCCGGGCCACTCTTCATTTCCTGTCCCTTCCCAGGTGCTACCATGCACTTGCTCAACAAATATGTCTGGAATTAATAAGTAATGCATGTAACACATTCCACACTCAAGGATTCTTATAAACTTGTCACCATGAAGGTCAAGATAACATCTTTACATCTGCACTACAGAGATGATCTGACAAAACTTTGCTATTTACAAATTCTTTTAGGGCTGGGAAGAATATTTAAAAGAGCCAAGTTAGAACTTTTTTGGCTTTGGCTCAATCTTCAGAGAAATTTGAATTTTCTTTCCTGGAACCTCTGTCCTGATGCATCCTGACAGGAGAAATGTGCTCACTGAAAAGCAAATGGGAATCAAGATGAAACGCCTGTGTTGGAACCCCCTCAGTTGTGCTAAGAACTGTGATTTCTTTTTGCAATAAAGTACTACCTGCATTTTTTAATGCCCAAAATAAGAAATTTCATATATGGGCTGTTTTAAATGAAAAATTAAAAAAGGAAATGCTTGAAAACAGCCCCCATGTAAGATACCTAATTTCAATAATGTATTGAATTAAATTGTGACAATTACTTCTACAGTGTAATAGAGCTTTATGATTCTGCAGAGCTCAGAATAAATGTCCTCCCTGATTCTATCCAATGTCCCAGAAAACATGGGCATCACATGTGGATGTGTTTTGTCACAGTGTCACTCCTGAGTATATGCATTTGGGTCAGAAACACTGGTTTTGAGTCTTCCCTCTAAGATTACCGGATACATGACCTTGGATAGGGTTTTAACCCTCCAATCATCTTTTACTTTATCTGTGAGAAAAGTTATGAGCCATTAAGTCACAGAATCTGATCATCAGATGTATAAAGGAACCATATAAATGTAACACACGTGATTCTTACTTCTCTTTTTCCTCTAAAATGACCCTTAAACAGAGCTCTGAGTTCATACTGAATCATTTGCATTGCTTTTCCATCGTTGCATCCTCCCATAAATGAGCAAACGTCATTGCTGCAGTCTTGCATCCTGGCAAATCCATCCCCATCACTGCAGAGAGGTTGTCAGTATAGAGGAAAGTCCTGTTTCTCAGCTTGTTTATCTTTCCTCAAACTCCTGGTTGTGTCACTAAAAGAATGGAAATTAGAGAGTGAAATGAATGGTCATATACATGGTATCACAGGCTTAGGTTAAAACAACAAAACAAGCAAACACACACTTTAATTTCGTTTATTCCAAGCCCCTATATTTAGATAGGAATATATTAAGTATATCTTTAATTAAGTCATTGAATTGCATTGAAGTAAAGCAAATGAAAACTTTCTCAAATTTTTAGGAACCAATTCACTGCGTGTTTGAGTGTTTTCAATATTTTCTGACTCAGCGGAAATTGAACTGAACAACTATGGTCCCTGGACCTTTAGATATTTAACAGAAGCTTTAAAAAGCACCAGAATACTGTAAAATCAATGTTTTGTGTCCTATTTAATTGTAACATCCAAATGAGTACTTAGGGTGTTGTCTTCTCCTACCTATGAGTCAAATATGTGCAGATTCAATCATTCCTATTTTTTTTTCAGTTAATGGAAATGTCAAAATACCTTCCAAACGTGCATGAAATTTCTCCCACCTCCCGTGCTGTAGGGACTTTCACTCACAGTTCTGAAATTGATTCTTCCTTAGAAGACCCTGCTCTCTATTCCTTTGACCTTTCAGATCACCCACTACTTCCTTTTAATTTATAATTCTCCAAGCTACTGTTATTCTTCTCCTTTTACCCTTACCAGCCTCTGGCATTTCTGTTCTGCAAAGTGCACTTGTAAGATCGAACATCTGGTAGTGACTTGTGGAAGAAACATTTTGGGTCAAACTACCATCATGTCTTTTTCCGAAACCTCCACTTCTTCTGATTTTCAGGAATGACTAGTTTTTGTATCATCAACATTTTACACATTTAATACAGGATTTTAAAATCCTGATGTTCCTTTTACTTTTGTAAATGGTTAATGAGAATAATTAATCTTTGTATTATAGTTATCTTTTTCAGGAGTTCAGGAAAGTTGTGCGTGGAGCAAATAAGAGTAAAACAATGAAGCACAGAGCCCTGTCCCGAGTCTCTCACTGGGGAAAACACTAAAGAATCTTATAAGTGAATTAGCCCTTGAACTTTCTCCTCTTGCCTCCTCTCCTAGTATGTTCTGGGGAGAGGAAAAATTTCCAGGACAAAAATACTTCCGCTGAGAACTATCTCAATACAAAAACTCACCAACTTACATATGGTGTCCTGTCTTATCACTTCTGAACAGACCTTGCAGTTTGAAAGGGTTTAGAAATTTGCTTAACTTGCCATTTCCTGATATAATGAGGAAATCGATGTGTCTTGTCTTTAGAAATGCTTGTGAGTCTAGAATAATTCAACAAGAGTGTGCCGTGATAAGCAGAAATGAAATGGCAAGAACTTGCTCATAAACTCAGAATCAGAGATGATTTACAGATAAAACCGTGTTAATTTATTGTCCGGGGCCCTCCATATTTTGCGTCTTCAAGAACAAACTTCGGCATTTTGGTAGAGGTTCATTCTGCAGTTGTGAGTGATATTCCAGGGAGCACAGAAGGTCTGCCCCACTCCAACTAAGACCTTGAGAGTGAGAGGGGAAATCAGTGTGTTTCAACAAAACATCTGCCTCTTTCCTTGTTTAAAACATCTTTTACTTATTCAAACACTAGTTTAAGGAGGCAAGATCTCTGCCTATGGGAGAGAAAAGAACACAATTCTGGGACATCCCGGGAACCTCATATCATATCTCTGTGGGGATGAAACAGGTGGGTCTGTGAGTGGAATGGACTCAGTGCAGGAAAGCTCCTTGTCTTCCCAGACTCAGTGCATCCCTAGTTCCAGGACAATTCCTGCTCTGCGATTGTTGGATGAGTGAGTGACCATTTGGATGCAGCCCATGGAAAGTCACCTGCTGTGTTTAGGAAAATGACAACATACATTTTCACGCACTTCTAAAAAATCCAACCTGGTCTTGGATACCCTTTGGCTGAATTACCTGGGGGTAAGTCTGTGGGAGAAAACAGCCTAGAAACTCTATTTTGGATTTCCTAATTCTCAAAAGCTTGTTTCAGTGCAAATATCTGAGGCAGAATAAACACAAAAAAATTCACCAAATTCCTTACTTTGAAAGTTATCAATGGTTTTCTGCACAGTTCTCTGCACAGCTGTAGGCTTTCCCCGTGACCTCTGCATCTGCCATCTCCAAGCCCACAGCTCAAACTTTGCCTTTTTTAATACACTTTTAAATTTAGAACATGTTTTATACTCCAAAAATTTGGAAAGAAAGTGCTTTGAAAGTTTACATGAACCTCCCATTCAGTTGCCCCTATTTTAGGCATCTTACTGGGATCTTATACTTCCAACGATTAGTGAACATTGTTATGTTCTACAATGAACAGTGCATTATCACTGCTTTATTATTAAGTCCTTACTTTACTCAGATTTCCTTAGTTTTTTCAATCTAATACCGTCTTTCTGTTCTGTGTTACATTTAGTTGTCATGTGTCCTTAGCTTTCTCTGGGCTGTGACAGTTTCTTTGACTTTCTTGGTTTTTGATGACCTTGACAGTTGGAGGACTGGTCAGGTATTTTGTTGAATGTCCCTAAATTGTGATTCATCTTACGTTCTTCTCATTATTAGGCTAGAATTAAGTATGTTGGAGAAGAACATCACAAAGAAAAGTGCCATTTTCATGACATCATCACAAGGGCACATACTATCAACATGTCTTCTCCTGTTGATGTTAACCTTGATTATATGAACGAAGTGGTGTTTGTCAGGTTTCCCCACTGTGAAGTTACTCTGATCTCCCTTTTCCCACACTGTCCTCTTTGGAAAGAATTCGCTACATCCAACCCACACCTAAGAAGTGGGGAGTTATGCTTCACATCCTTGAGGGCAGAGCACCTACAAAATTAATTGGAGTTATTCTGTGTGATCAATTTATCTCTTCTCAGCAATTTATTTATTCATTCCACAATTTATTGATACTAATATGGACTTACATATATTTATTTCATGCTTTGAGTTGCAATCCAATAATACTTTCCTATTCTGTTATGTATATTGTTCCAGTTTTAGACATCAGGACCTCTTTTGTTTGGCTCTTGTGTCCCTTTGACATACCTTCTACTTTTTTTTTTTTTTTTTTGAGAACTTTCTTACTTTATAGCACTGTAAGATGACCCATGCTCCTCTTAAATATTTCTTTCTCTGGTCCTAGAATCAGCTATTTCTCTAATAAGCCTTGGTCCCTTTTATTGGAGAATGGTATTAGAAACCAAGACTTGGGAGCCTGGTGTGCTCGTTGTTACTGGGGTGTCCTTGCTTCTCATCCTCTCATCTGACAGAGGAAGAAAATGTACATTCGTGTACTAACCCATGTATGTATGCACATCTATAAATATTTCTATAGTTAACTATCTGTGTTTACATTAGGTTAAACGTGAGTACATGCTGATGTTTCCAACTATAATACATTAATTACCACATGGGTCATTATAATTCCTCCGCTTACCTATTTGTCCCTCAAACAGTGAGATGCTGGCTTCCTCTCTCCTGTCTGTGCATTAATTGTCCAGTCCCAGCATAAACGTATAGTGCTCAAAAGGTATCAAAAGTGCTCCCATAGCAAACAACTTTATCAACTAGAGGACAGGGCTTACATGATGCTTCTTTGGCCCTTGTCTGACAGACTCCACTCCTTTCCAAAGTTGCTTAGATCAGCATCTTGACCCCCACTCACTTTGGTCAGGGTTTTCATATATCCATAAGATAGTTGGATTGTTTTGTCACATTGTGCATTCCATTCCCAACCTCCTCACTATATTTAAAAAGTTTTGTACACATTAAGGTTAACTGTCCTGTAACGTTCTGTGGGTTTTGATGAATACACAAAATTATCATCCATGATTACAGTATCATACAGAATGGTTTTACTGTCC
Source organism: Balaenoptera ricei (assembly GCF_028023285.1). NCBI lineage: Eukaryota > Metazoa > Chordata > Mammalia > Artiodactyla > Balaenopteridae > Balaenoptera > Balaenoptera ricei. The sequence continues at coordinate 28,295,197 of NC_082640.1, forward strand.
TAAAAAATACCCTGTAATTCAACTGTCTGCCCCTCCCACCCCCCATCTACCTTTAAATTTCTGGAAATAATTGATCATTTTAAACCTTCAATAGTTTTGTCTTTTCCAGACTGCCATATAATTGGAATCACACACTCTGCCCCTTTTCTGTCAGGCTCTTTTCATTCTGTATGATGCGTTTGGATTAATCCTCTTTTCCTGGCTAGAGACCTCATTTATTTTTGGTTCTGAATAATATTTCATTGCATGCATGTAACACAGTTTGTCCATTCACCTTGTGATAGATATTTTGTCTACCTCCACTTTTTGGCAGTTATCTATAAAGCTGCTATAGATAGTAGAGTACAAGATTTTGTGGACATATTTTTTCAAATCACTTGGGTGAAGATCTAGGACAGTATGATAAGCCTATCTTCAGCCTTGTAAGAAACTGCTGAACTGTCTTTCAAAGCGGCTGCACTGTCCTGAGTCCCACTGGGAATGAAGAAGTGTTCCTGTTGTTCCATATCTTCACCAGAAATTGTTATTATACAGTTTTTGGAATTTATCCATTCTAATAGGTGTGTTGTGGTATCTCATTGTGTTCAACATAGACTTTTAAGTCAGTATCTCTTGCTAGATATCAGGACTCAAAGATGAATAAATCACACAACCCCTGTCCTGAAGAAACTTGTAACTGACCTGTGTGGCAATCACATTAAGTAACTAGTAAAATAAAATGATGAAGAATTTATTTTAGAAATAAGTATAGATGCTGTTTCAGACCTAAAACATGTGTTTCTCTTTACTTTTTCTTAACCCTAATGCTGTGTCTCCTCCCCACCTTATGTATAACAGTGAACAAAAAAGGAGAAGTATCACAAACAGGAGGTGGATGATTTTAACCAAATCTTATAGCTGGAAAGCCAATGGAAATGTGATGATACATGAAGCAGAATACAGTAGACACCACCTAGATTGTGCAACAAGTGTTGTCATGGAGATTTGGAGTGCATCTCTCTTGCTAAACTTCTGGCAAGAGAGGTTTTGCCTCTCTTGGAGCAAAGAGTGGCTTTGCCTCCAGGGTCAGAAGGAATAGATGAAAGATGCTACAAGATGGGGGTTTTGACAATTTTTTTGCAGAACAACTAAACTGTTTGATTAGCTTCCCATGCGTAGAGACCCACGTATATCCACAAGGACAAAAACAAAACACAAACAAAATGAAACGCGAAGTGCCTGTTTTCTTGAAATCCATTGATCTGCCTGGGTGTCTAGTGCTAGGTCTTGAGTGCTGGAGTGATGTTATGACCCCAAAAAATAACCCTTCCAATGTCGGCAATTGAGAACATAGAGACAAATAGGTGCTATCCTGATCACTCCTTGAAAAGCAAAATCTCTCTCTCAGAAAATCCCACACTGACACTGTGATAGGAGAAGATCTAAGCTGCTCCAAGACTCCTCCTCCAGTTGTCCATGCCCTGTGTGATCTCCTCCTCTGTGGTGCAGGCTGACCCTGGGGTTGTGATGGGTGGTACTCTCGTGAGTAGGTTAGAATCGGTTCATTGGGAGGGAGATTATCCAGGTGGCAACAACCTAATCGGGTGAGCCATCGAAAGGCCCGAGGCTCTTCCTGAAAGGGAGATTCTAATCAGGAGGGGGCAGCTGGAGGGGCCGTGTGGGGGAGGATTACAGGTGGCCTCCAGGAGATGAGTGGGCTGGTGAGGGCCAGCAAGAGGGCATGGCCTCATCCCACACAGTGAGGAGTTGGCTGTGAGCTGGAGAGAGAGCCCCAGCTCCAGAAAGAAGCGCGGTCCAGCAGACACTGACTGTGGCCATGGGAGGGCCTGAGCACAGAACCCCACTCAGCTGTGTCCACACTCCCGACCTCCAGCACCATGAGAAAATACATTCCCACGTTGTCCGTTCCTAAGATTGTGGTGATGTGTTACACACAATAGCAACTAAGACTTACAGAGCTATCTCAGTCAGCTTTTTCACTGAAGGAAAAGTTCCACCAGGAAAACAGACCAGAAATCAAATGCGAACATCTATGTCTCTTGTCGTGGCTGGAATTAACAAGCTGGATCCGAATCAGAGAAAGTATGGAAAAGTATGACTGTTCAGGTTTGGTCTAGAAAACTGTCATCTTTGCCTCTGTTTTCTATAAATTTAGAAATTATGTAGGTTCCCACCTCCATTACATTGATTTGTTTAGGGGGAGAAAATACTGATTTCTATTATAATGAAATGAAATCAAAGCAAAGCTTTCAGTCAGATTTTAGTTTGGGGTCCTGACCAACTCTGAATGGTGGGTCTCAGTTTCAGTTTCGCTCCATTTCCTTAGGTACATCCAATTCTTCAAGCAGAAAGGTGGATTCTATTTTATATATCTGCTAAGCATGGTGAGAGTTGTTTGGTTTTAAGATTTGAGTGGTCTAAGGAAATCAGATGCTCTTCATCTAAACTACTCCATGGAGGGGACTTCGCAAATCTGTGGTACAGTGTGGAAAGAACCCTCCTTACTCACCACCTCCCAGAGACTGTGTCATGAATACATCTCCATAAGCACCATCATCTTATTGTCTTAAAGCTCTTCTGAAGCCTGTTGAAGTTTTGGTCGTTTTAATCAATTAAGTCTGCGAAAATAGTCAGAATATTTCAGAGATATAAACACAATCTCATTCTACACTTTTGCATCTGCAGTACATTTTCTCTATGTCCCTTGGGAAGGGAGTAGCTGACTGGCTGAGTAAATTATTCTAGTTTTTTTGATTATGAAAGTCAGATATTAAAAATTTACTTAAGGAATACAGTGTCAAGTGAAGACACCCATGAGGAGGTGTGGGGAAGAGGTGGACAGGTACCTGTCTTACAAGAGGGTGTTGGAGGGCAGGGCCATAGCAGATTCTTGAGTAAGTGCTGTTCTGAGTCATCAGGAAGAAGATTGATGACTCATTTAATAGAGTCACATGCTTGCCAAAGACTCAGAAAATTAAAGTTACTCATCCAGCACTTTACTGAGAAAGTAGTAATTTTACAATTTTAAGTCACTGGATAAGTTTTTAACTCTATGCTACTTCAGAAGGGTCATTGGCACGATAGCAAAAGAAAGTGTATTTTGCAAAACCCCTCTGAAAATAGAAACGTTTTCACTGAAAGTGTTGGGGGTCATTTCCCAACACGCTCGGTAGATATATAAGAGTTTTGACAAAGAAAATACCTTTGCATTGTCCTGTATAGTTGTAACCTGTGTGGGCATTGCCAAGCTTGTAATTAGAAAGATTTGTCAAAACATAGGTTGCAGGACCTAAAGCTAGGTTCCTTCCGTATGTAATTGTAACCTTACAAATGTCTTGCTTCTTATCCTAGGATGTAAAAATAGAACATATTTTCCAAAAATAATGAGCAGCAGGCATAATTGCAGATATACTCCAGAAATCACAGAAATGCAAAAATAGCTGATCAAGGTTTAGAGACTGGAAAAAACCAATGATAATAATTTTTCTGTAGCTTTTCAAACTATTTAGTATCTGTGAACAATATCATATAACAGATACAGTAATCAGAGAATTAAAGCATCTCTTTGAATATTTTAGCTGGCTGGGTTTGCCATATTGGAAACAGGAGGCAGAAATGATTATTTCTGACTTACACAAAATATTCAGTTTACACTAAGTTATCAAAAACAATCTCATGTGAAAATGATGAAGTATCAAGTAAGAACAGACCATTTTCATTTCCATCAAGGATATTGTCAGTACAAGGAATAGAGCCCTGATTAGTTCATTGCTCCCATCTTCCCCTAAAGAACAAGAATGAAAGCAGCACTGGTTCCACCCTTTGGCTGGATAGACTAAGAAGAGTTCCCGAAAGCACACTGTGACGCGTGACAAGGTTTTGACAAGTTAGGTAATGGAGTGATCACCTTAAATGGAAAATTAACAAGTGACAGCCAATGATAAATTTCTTTCAAAATACATACACAAAAGGATGGAAAATAATTGCACTGTGAGTGTGTTTGTGTCTCCAGGGGTGCATCTATTTTCTGCCACACGGTCTTGGGTAAGATTATTAATAGCAAGAGTTAACACTAGCCTTGTATAAAGCACCTGCTGGAGAGGATGTGTCCATGGACTGAATTTGGTGCTTCTAAGTCTCACTGACTCTTTCCTCAAATGAGCTTCTGACACAGGGGTCAGACATTGCATCTTGGTGCCCAGAGACGCCCAGGAACTGTAGGAGCAAACCCAAGAAGTACCCGTCTGTCAATACCAGTGGAGTGCTCTATACATCAACACCTAAATCTTAGCCAACCGTGATGACCAAGTAGACATGTCAACATCTTTAAGAGTATGGTATGACGACAAGCTCATTTCTTAACTTACTCAACTTACAATTACTGTGTAACTAGTACATTCCTAGCACTGTACAAAGTCTGTGGTTACGAATTTGAGTAAGACAAAATGCCTGCTATATAGAGCCCACTGTTCTCAGAGAAAATCTGACCTTGATAACAAAACAGGGTCTATTTTATCTCTTTTTAAAAAGCCTTTCTGCCCATAAAAGTCTACTTTGCTCTCACTGAAAATCTAATCTTTGTATGATTCCCCTATTATCTTTCAAATCTGTCTGAGACTTTTCCATTTTCTCTCTTGTTACTGCAAATATATGAATCCGAAGTATTCTAAAATACATTTAAAAAGCGTAAAAAGCAGAATATATTTGTCATGAATTTATTTTTATGGACTCTTTTCTAATGATCAAATCCAGAAAGGATACCTTGTTCCTACAACTAAAAAGATATGAAATTAGGTCTCAACACCTTGTATAAAAATCAATTCCAGGTAAGCTGGAGACATAAATATGAATGGCAAACTTTTAAATATTTTAGAAAATAATGTAGAATACTGTTTATCATAGGGGAAGTGTGCTATTTTTTAAACAAGATATTTGACCCTGTATGTTTTTGATAAATAAAATTTTCTAATTTGAATGTTGTTGAACGTACCCGTCCTTTCCTTTATCATTTGCGCTTAGTTTATAGTTTGTATCTCATAGTCCTCATACCTTTTTGTGTGTCTGATTTTCCTGGTTATGGCTCTTCTAGTTCTTACAAATACTGCTTTATTTTCTTGGGTTTGTGTGTACATATGTGTTTCTCTGAAGTTCATATTCAACGGCACTTTATCTTTGGAAACACTTGGATCATTGATTGAAGGCATATTTCTCTAAAATATATGCTTTTGCTTCTGTCCAGTACAAACTTAGGATCATTTAAAAATAAGGTCAATTATCACTTAGAAATAATTTTATAATTTGAGGCTTTTCATAACATAGAGGCTGTGTATTTTCAGGTCTCAACTCGGTGCGAGACTGGCTTTATGTAGCCTTTAAACATTAGAGTGAAGCTCTTTGGGTAACAGGTGCCCTGCTCCTGTCTGCTACGGAGGCTATACCCTGAGGAGACCTGGGGCAGTAACATCACACCAAGGATCCCTCTGAGGAAGCTGCTATGTTATTACTTTTTTATCTCTCTGGCTTTCTACCTTTCTTTCCCTTAATTTATGAGCATCTCAATTAAGCATTTATCTGTCTATCTATCTATCTATCTATCTACCTATATCTTTTAAAATGTATGTCCTGTTCAGAGTTATACTTGTTTTGCTGCATTAGGATTGTTTAGGATGTTTTTTCCCATCACACTATTAGAAAAGCTTCATTCGTTATTTTTTCTTGTCTTTCTTTTAAAATACCTCTCCCTTCTCTCTGCTTTCAAATTGCCATTTATTCTGAGTTCTCTGGAAATTCTGTTATCTGATTTCTTCTTTCTCTGGTGTCTATAGCAATACAATTCCGAGTTTTTAAACCTCAATTCAGTAAATATTTTCAAGGAATTTGAGAGATGGCGCATGTGAAAATGAGAGGTTGGCTACTGAAAGCACTGTCACTTCTACCCTCTGTAAAGGAATCACTAAACACTGCATGAGAATATACTTGTTTGCAATACCAAATTACCAGTGCATTAAACCTGAAATTGGAATATATTTCCACAAACTTTACTCCGGCATATTCTCTACTAAAATGCATATCCTTATTGTTTGATAATCTACAAGTACATGTTTTGTTGTAGAGTGAACCTAACTGTTTTCTCTATGGTTGTAGAGTTTATATGCTTTATATGATGGCATGTTATTTGACAATTTAAAATATATATATATATATATATATATATATATATATATATACACATACATATATAGTAGTTGTAAAGAGTGATGTGTGTGGATGAGAGAGAAAAATAAGACCCACTCTGATATGTTCATGCCCATGGAAATGTAAGCAGTTAAGGATAAAAGTGCCAGTGGCTGATCGAGGGTGGTCGGTTCTGAATGCCAGGCTAAGTGGGGCATGTGCTTCCTGGGAAACTGGGGAGCAACATGGTAAATGCTGGTTGCAGTCTTATCTCCAAATTAGACCCACAGACTCTGATGCTCCCTGGGCACTTTTATAGGCAATGTACTTCTCTGTGACTCAATTTGAGAGTGTCTTCTTTATGAGCCATTCAGGAGCAATATTGAAAATTAAATGATTGGGCAGTGCTGTTGTAAAAGTTTAGAGAAAGAACCTTTTATTTTTTGGGAAAAGAATCTAATTCTGTTCACCCTCCAGTTTAATTTAAATAAGGTTACCTGGAAGTCTACTGTTTGTGTTAAACAGTCATTCTAGACACACAGAGAGAGCTAAAAGATCTTATATTAATGCAGAAGAGAAGGATTTGAAGTATAGTTTCATAGTAGTTACTCTCTTAGGACACAAGGAGAAACTGGAATTACTTTGATGGAAGATAGTTCTCTGACTTCCTAACTCTGATTTCCTACTTTTGCATTTCTCACCATGCAGACAGCAGATGTATTTTTAAATTGACAATTATCGTTTTAATCTCCATTATGGGTTTAAAACTTCTGCTTGCACTGAATCAGTGTGACTTTAAGCAAAAGTCCATTTATTAAATCTTTTATTAGGCTTTTCATTATGCATGCTTGTAAAGATCTTAATAGAGATGTTAAGTAATGAAATTTTGCAAGTTCCTAAAATCTTCATAAATCTCCATAAATTGACTCTTTATGAGAAACCTGCTTTCATTGTGTCTGATTTTTATTCATATGCAACCAAAATGTTAATATACTTTAATTAGAGCTAATATGATTTATCTCTTCACTCATTATATAAGTTAATTTTCTTCTAAAGAAGTCCTGTTTTCAAATTCTCTCCAGCAGTGTAGAATTAAAGTAATTATAGTGTGGCTCAGGAAATTAGTCATGAAGGTTCATGAATGCTAAAATAAATTGAAGTTTTCACAGGATAGATTAGGCCATATGCTTTACAGAAGGAAAAGGGAGAGAGGAAATGATTTCTGTTACCGAGTTTCCAGCTGAGGATGTATTGAAAGTAAACAACAAGCCTCGGCATTGCAAAACCCAGGGCAGGGAGAATGGTCGTAGTTTTTATGGCCTCCAGTGGATCAGACCAGTTCAGAATGCACACATTTAGAATCTAGGCATGATTCTAGCATCAAACAACAAACTGTTCTTTATTCAACATCTGGTTTCATAACATTTTTGGCTACATTTGAGTGATGAGCTCAAAAAATGTTCTAAAATTTACCAGAAATATTATTATGATCTATGTCTGCTGGTGCAGGTGGGAATTTAGGTCTTTCTTTTCTAAATGCTCTATGGTGTCCTTCTTTATCCTTCTCTGCATTCTACCACAGCAATGTCCTCAAAACCTTCAAGATAAAATTTGCAATTATATTATTGTGTGTCATTATCACACACATGAAGGACATCACTCATGAAATATCGTCCAGATACTAAAATTCATCCATAAACAGTGGATTTCTTTGTTCTGAAGCTAATGACAAACACATTTATTTTGATTGAACAATAACTTACCAGAAATATTTCTTGCGAATTAAAAGAGAAAATGTATTTTTGGAAAGTACTTCTATTCTGGAAAATATTTCTATTCTAGGTACACAAAGATTGTGGAGAAACAGAGTTCACATGAAAAATAGACAACCGCAACATAAGAAAAAAAAAGAAAGGAAAAATATGGGGAATATACTGCAAAATTAATTTCTGCTATTCTTCTAGTATTGCAGTACCATAGGGAAGGCTATTCCCAGATTTTGATTCTGTGTACAGTTTTTAATTTCTATATATAAAAGATGATTGAAAAGGACTTAATTATCGATGTTTGTTATGCTTCCTGCATAAATCATCGCCTCTTGCAGATTTCTGATCAGTGAGCAAACTGTGTGGTGTGTAGTCCTCTCAATCCTTCCCATTTACCATTTAGTTGTCTCCTGTGGTGGAGAAATCAGCCCCCAGAGTTGCAGGGGTTATGTTTGTTTGTGAGCATGAATGTGTGCAAGCTTCTGTTGGCCGCATAATGGATGCTTCTCATATGTGGTGAATACTCAGTGATTGATGGTCAACTAGGTGTTTCCATCCTGCTATTCATCATGTAGATTTCCTTATTAATATCTCTTATCTACCAGTTCATGGATGAGAAATTCTGCATAGTGCTAATCATGCCCCATTATAGAATAAGTTATTTAGTGTCTCCATAATTCAGCATGTTGAGTGTATTCACAAACTATTATCTATTTTTGTCTCTGAAATTTCAACATGTTTGTACTTTATTTTTGAAACATTCATACCAAGAAGGTCCTATAAAGTGGTGCTCAAGACCATGGATTTCGGGGACTTCCCTGGTGGTGCAACGGTTGAGAATCCACCTGCCAATGCAGGGTACGCGGGTTCGAGCCCTGGTCTGAGAAGATCCCACATGCTGTGGCGCAACTAAGCCCGTGAGCCACAACTACTGAGCCTGTGCTCTAGAGCTCTGAGACACAACTACTGAGCCTGCATGCCGCAACTACTGACACCTGGGAATCTAGAGCCCATGCTCTGCAACAAGAGAAGCCACCGCAATGAGAAGCCCGTGCACCGCAACGAAGAGTAGCCTCTGCTCGCCTCAACTAGAGAAAGCCCGTGCACAGCAACGAAGACCCAACACAGCCAAAAAATAATAATAATAATTTTTTAAAAAGACCATGGATGTCGTAATGCATTTTGCATTTGTGTTTTGGTTCCCCGCTTACTGGCTTTGTAGTTGAGAGTGTGTTACATTGAAATTAGACTTTTTTCCCATTTGGGGTAATAATAACTACCATGCAGGTTTCTTCAAAGCATGACACATAAAGTAAATAGCATGGTGCCTGGTACATGGCAGGCTTTCAAGATGGTAGGTTAATTTAGACACTGCATAGCATGGTGGTTAAGCTGTGACCTCTTGAGTGAGGAGACCTAGGTTCAAATCCAGTTCCTGCCTCTTGATATCTCTGTAAATCACTGAGAGCAGCTCTTTCCAACAAAAATATGATGAAAACCACACATGTGAATCACTTATTTATTTTAAGTTTTCTAGTAGCCACATTAACAAAGTAAAAATAAATGGGTGAAATGAGTTTTAATCATATATTTTATTTTCACACAATATATACAAAATGTAATCAATATAAAAATATTATGAGGTATTTTACACTTTTTTTTCATAGTTTTTAAAACTTAGCATGTGTTTTACACTTTGGGCACATCTTAATTTGGATTTGGTCACATTTAAGTGCTCAATAGCTCCTGCCTGCCGTATTGGGGAGTATACATTAGAAGAAATGTCTGGCATATAGCAAGCTTTGTGTATTATATTTAAATTATTTTAGGCATTAATAGTACCATAGTAACTACTTATAGAGAATTATTTGAATCAAAGAAGATAATGTGCAATAGATAATGTACTTCACAAGGAAGTCTGGTTCATAATAAGAATTCGATTAATATCATCTAGGCTGTTACTACTTGTCAGACACTGTCTTGGGAACTGTGGTTGCAAATATGATTAAGATTCAATCCCTACCCTGGAAGAGATCAGGGGTAAATGTGGACCAATGCAGTCTTACTTAAATCCAATTTGAGTAAATGAATACACATGTGGCAGCTGGTTATTCTGTTTGCTATTTCGGATCCATTCTCTTTCCTTCTGGGCCATGTTCCATGACCGGGGAGGCTGAATCCTGCAGACTGTACCATCTGGGCTCCCTGGGTAGATGGAATTATGACAGTTGAGCCAAAGAAGACTGAGGAGGTGGGGAAGAGAGAGACATCGGAGTATGTCTTGATGGGACTCCTTGTCTCTTGTAACACGGTCGTAGTCCCACTGGGCAAGTGACCCTTCCACACTCCTAGCACTTACAAGTCTCCAGTATTATTTCATTCCAACCTTGGCCTTTCGTTCCTAACCTCTCATCTTCTACTTCTCACCTTTGCCAGGCTCTGGGCATTCATCATCCTTAGCAGTTTCCTTTAACCTCAGTTACCCATCTTTGTCACCTTTTACTTTGTACCATCAATGGCGAATTCAGCTTCTTCTTTGAACTTCTATTTACTCAATAGCCAATAACACAATTCATTCTAACTCTCCAATTCTAGAATTTGCGTTTGTTCTCATTTGAGAAGTCCCAAGTTTTTCATTCCATTTTTTACTCATTCTCACCTCACCCTTAAGAACACTAGGAAATTGCCCATGGATGTTGAATTGTGTAAATTCTGGGTCAGGTTGTTAGTAGGCAACTCAAACATTTGGAATAGATCAGCTTACTCTGTGGACAGGCATGTGAATGTAGTGGGAAAAATACTCCTTCAGAGTAGAACCAGGGATGTGGATTAAATGACACGTTCAGCTCTAAGGTTCTAGAAGTTTGTGACTGCTCACTTATACAGTGTGGAAGAGTGACTTCACAGATAAAGTAGTCAGAATTGTGGGACAAGGACCCATTTCCCAGTTTCCTCAATTTGCTTCAAGACTCTTCCCTGAAGATATTACCCCCTTCTCTGTGACTTTCTGCTTGAAATCAGAGGAAGTGTCCCACAAACTCTGTGTAATCAAGGAAACTCTGGATGAACTCAAGGCTAGGAAATATGCCCTGGAATCAGAGATCATCACATGCCATTTACCTGTTTGTGTGTGTTTTCATTCTATATATATACATATATATATATTTCTAATGAATTACAGAGTAACTTGGGAACACAGTCACTGGATGGGTTTCCTGTGGCTGCTATAACAAGTTAGCACAAACTATATGGCTTAAAATAAGGGGAATTTACTTTCTCCAGTCTGAAAGCTAGAATTCTAAAGCCAGGGTGTCAGCAAGCCATGCTCCCCCTCGGGGCTCTAGGGAAGAATCCTGCCCTGCCTCTTCCAGCTTCTGGTGGCCAGCAGTCCTTGGCTTTCTTTGGCTTGGAGATGCATCACCCCAATCTCTGCCTCTCATCACCCACCTTCTCCCTGTGAGCCTATCATTGTCTAATTTCATTTTATTATAAGAAAACTAATCATTGGACTAGGGTCCATCCAAATACAGTATGAACTTATCAACTTGATTACATCTTCAAAGATCCTATTTCCAAATAAAGTCACATTCACAGATTCCGGGTGGATATTTGAGGGACACTATTCAAACCAGGACAGTTGTAAAATTGAATTTATTGTAATATTCAGGTTTCTTCTCAACCTTTCACTCTGAATAATCTGATATTTGAGTCTGCTAGGATACTCACGTATGAGTTCAATTTATATACATTTTAGTATGTATTTTCATTCTTGGCAATCTTATATTCAAGTTTTTTCTGCACACTCAGTGTGAACCGTAGTGTTTAACAGCATTTTAAAATGTCTTTATTCTTCTTAAAGCTAACACATCAAGTATAAGATTTTCCTTTTAGGCTTGTCAGTGAATATCTCCTCTTTTTTTCCATAGTTTATTTATAGCCACCAGATAATGTAAGAAATAGGTTCAGTATTTTGCAATGACACATGAAAATGGCTTATGAAATAAGACATAAACCAGGGAAGCAGAAGGCGTTATTTTTCTACAGTTCCTCTAATAAATTGAATCAGAAAGCAATCTGCTTGACGATTTAGCTCACAGTTGAGAAATAAAAATTTTAAATGAGCTGACTTCTAAGAGAAAGAATTTAGTTGGAGAGTGAGCCACTGTCAGACTGAACTTGGGAAAAGGAATGTAAGAACTCAAATGACCGGTTTGATAATAAGTGGAATGGACGAAGTTGGGATTTGAGAGAAACTATTTATACAAATTAACACCTTTGCAGATTGGAAAGGATTTAAATGATCCTAACCATTTTCAGTAAGGGGACTGGAAAATAGATATTTTGCCACCATGATAGAGAAGAAAATTAAACTCATATATGGAGAGAAATTTGTAAATATCTGGCAAATATGAAACATTCATGTTTACCTTCTGGTTCCCAGGTAAAGATGATTGACACAGCAGTTGTGTTTCCAGCTCTCAAATACATTATGTTAAGTGAAAGAAGCCAGACTCTAAAGGCCGAATAAGGTATGATTCCATTTATGTGGCATTTGGAAAAACCAGAGCTATCAGAAAGGAAAACAGACTCATGGTTACCAGAGGTTAATTCTCGGGGGCAGGTCTTTTACAAAGGAGCAGTGTCAGGGAGAATTTGGGGGGATGATTAAACTTTCCATATCTTGACTGTGGTGGTGATTACGTAAATTTTATACGTTGTTCAAAGTCATAAATATATGCTAAAAAGATCAAAATTTTTTTGGATTTTAATTTTATAAAGTAGATTTTAAAATTCTAGGTGGAATAAACAATTTCCCAGAGAAATATTAATTACTAAAATTGATGCCAGGTATGTTAGAGTTGAACAGAAAAATAGCTATAGAAAAACTTATAAATATGAGCCAAAACCCCCCAACAGACCAAGCAAATATACCCAATTGATTATTGACAGAGGTGCAAAAGAAAGTCAATGGAGGAAAGATGACTTTTTTCAACAAATGGTGCTGGGGCAATTGGACATATGAAGACAAAAAAGAAAGAAAGAAAAGGAGAAACTCAAGCTAAATTTCACACATTGTACAAAAATAAACTCAAAATGTAAATGTAAAATATACAACTATGACACTTGTAGGAAAAAAACACATCGGGGAGAACATTCAGAACCTAAGTCTAGGCAAAGTTTTTAGACTTGACACCAAAAATCAGAAAATTGACAAATTAGACTTCATCAAAGTTTAAAGCTTTTACTGTGAGGAAGATCCTGTATAAAGGATAAAAAGTGAAGCTACACTGGGAGAAAATATTTGCAAACACCTGTCTAACAAAGGTCTTGTACCTAGAATCTACAAAGACCTCTCAAAAGTCAAAAGAAAAACAATTAGAAAATGGACAAAAGACATGAGAAGATATTTCACCAAAAAGGATATACAGATTGCAAATAGGCACATGGAAAGGTGTTAAGCATCAATAGCCATTAGGGAAAGACAAACTAAAACCAAGATGAGATATCACTACACACCTCTAATGACAGCTAAAATAAAAAATTGTGATAACCCCAAATGCTGAAGAAGATGCTGACAAACTGGATCACTCGTGAGTTGCCGGTGGGAACGTAAAATGGCACAGCCTTGTAGAAAGTACTAAATGTGCACTTATCACATACCCCAGCGTTTGCCCTCTTGTTCAGTTGTTCTAGAGAAATGAAAACTTACACTCACACAGAAACCTTGCATGTGAATGTTCCCAGAAGCTTTATTCAGAATAAGAAAAAACTGGAAAAACACAAATGCTCTTCAGTGGCGAAGGGTTAGACCAATTGTGGTACAAACAACTTGGACGGATCTCAGGGGAACTATGCTAAGCAAAGAAAGTTGATCTCCAAATGTTACTGCATAAGTCTAGTCGTATAACATTCTTGAGATAACAAAATTGTAGAGATGGAGGACAGATTAGAGGTTGCAATGAGATGGAGAGGGATGTGACTACAAAGGGGGCCATGTGATGCCGGAGCAGTTCTGTGTCTTAATTGTGGAGGTGATTACACAAATCTACGCATGTGATAAAATTGCATAAAACTAAACTCACATGACAAATGAGTGTATATACAAACTAATAAATCTGAATAAGCTCTGTGGATTACACCAATGTCAAGTTCCTGGTTTTGATACCGTATCATAGTTATTCACGGTATTACCATTGGTCATTGGGAGAAATCGAGTGAAATGTACTTGGAACCTCCCAGTACATTTTTGCAACTTCCTGTAAATCTATAATTATTTCAAAAAAAAATTAGAAGGATATGCAAACTACATGTGCAAATTTGTATGTGAGGGCCATCAAACTTTTTATATTACTTGGCCTAGTAATTCCAATTTTAAGAATTCAGCTTAAGAAAATCATTAGGTTGTATACAGTTGCACACTGGGGTTTATTATAGCAGAGTTAACAACAATAAAACATTTGGGGGAAAAACTTTATTCCTATTAAGAAAGGAAGGCTCAAATATTTTGTGTGAGTTACAAATAATTTTTCATATGAAAGGAATAGCATAATACGTCTTAAAACATACAATGTTGCAAGGACATACAGAAAACAACTCTTATTTTGTAAAACTTGCTTCAGTGATCACTCCTGAAAGCCAGCCAATCAGAGAGGGTCCCTTTTTCCTTAAAGTTGCTCAACTGACAACAGATGCAGGCCAATAACTTTTATAGCTAAAAGGTTAACCAGTTTCTAAAGACCTGAGCCTCTGAAAATCCACTGACCTCTGCCCTCCACACTGCCAAAATCCCTGTGCAAGATCAGCTCCTTGGTTTGCTCTGAGAGACTGGGTTTCCCGGGCAGAACTCTCCCTGGCTTATGCAAATAATAAATTCGGCTGTGGTTTCAGATATTAAGTGGCATCCTTTTCCTTCATCCAGCAACAGCAGCAGTCGAGGCCAAGTGAATGGAAAACTGCTCGTCTAGTGCTGTAGAGGTAGAAGAAGGGGTGTGATGACTCATGAGCTCTTCGGGAACCATCAGTAGACACTGAGGATCATCTTCTCTCTGGAGAAAGGACGGACACAGCCATCTCTTAGAAGATCTGCAGGATGACAGTGGTAAACAATGGGAGAGTCTTAGTTATCGCAGCTGCAAGGGGAGTATAGGGTGACAGCAGTGCTGGTGAGAAGAGTCCTCAGCATACAGGTGCTTCTCAGGCAGGGCCCACCTGGCACCTTGATGTCATTGGGAACTCCATCCAGCTCTAGCACGTGGGACCACCAAGACATCACCTATATCTCCTCATTGGTCTGGCTTCCTCTGGTTTTCTACATGCATGGGAAGAAGCCGAATAACCCTGAGGTGGTACCTTCCAGTTATGTGAATAGAAGTCCTCTTTTCCCTCCACATGGCCCTATTTGCACAGAAGAGTTATCATTCTGTCATCCAGAATGATCAGCACAGACAGTCCTCCTTATCAAAGACGAGACTAGTTGCCCAACATAGAAGATGGGCTATATTTAAAAGTTTGACCAAAGTTTTATATTCCAAGGTGCCCAGATGCTACAATAATATTCATTTATTTGAATTGAGAGATCATTAATATTTGCCAGTCAACCCCAAGTGGAGGCATCCTTCTTCACTTGAAGATGCCTTTGGTTGTGACTATTCCTCTTGCTTCTCAGCTCCATCAGATGTCCATCCTGCAGTTTAGCTGTGTGTGTTTAATCATCTTCACTTCCTTCTCTATTCTCTCCCTACCCTACATGAAACCCAGAATGGCTACTCCACATGAAGTGACAGAGACTGTCATAACCACACTCATACATGTGCAACTGATATGACACATAGATCCCAGTTGTGTTCTCAAGGTGCTAGAAAATGATTCTTCAGAACAAGGAGCCACATATTTGGATTCAGGCCTAGTAAAAATGGAACACAAGGGCAGTCACCCTCCTGGGAGGCATTTCTCTTTGGTTCATTAGGGAGAAGGCACTCCCAGGAGCTGGAGACTCAGGTTGGAGCCGTCCCGCTCCCCGACCCATTTCCTGGGATGACACAGAGCAAGTACGTGCAGAGGGCGGACCAGCTGGAAAGTGACAGACACTAGAGAACAAAGCTTGTGGCCACCAACATTTCCAGGTAACATTAAGTTGGAGGCCTCCTGCGAAACTCAGGTTTCCAATATTTCGAGGATGGGTAGCCCTGAGGGTGTACTTCCTGCCCCCCAGCCCTTTGACTCCCATCCAGGGCTGACCGAGCCCTAAGGATGACCTCAGATTTACTGTGAGCTCTGCGCACACGACCATCTGCCATCTAAACACAGCAGAGTTGTCTTGAAGAGTCTGGCTGGATTCATGTTAGGTAATTTTGCCCTCTACCCTCTGCTGACCGTCCTCCTGAGGTATCATCAACACGCTTTATAATTCATCTTTGCTACCTGGTTCCCTTTTAACTGTGGAAAGAATGACAACAATGGTCAGGTTATTGTTAAACAAGACAAATTGTTATAAATTATAATTTTCTCTTAAAGCATTTTTTAACAACACGTTAACTGATAAGACACAATGGAGGCAAAAAAGAAAAGAGAGGTTGCTAAGGAAACAGCAGGCTTTAAATGAGCATCAAAATGAACAGGCAGGTAAAATGCATGAAAACTGGCTCTATAATTAAGCTCTCTCACCATTTCAAAAATGATAGTACTATGTGCTGAGAAAAATGACGGACCTATTTTCTTATCTGACTCGGTCCTAGATGAAATAATGAGTGAGACCAGACAGACTCTCTTCCCCTTGGCTAAACTCCATAATTTCCCAACCATAACTTTGGTCATGCCCTCTGAGTGAATTATATATTTCACGTGTATGAGCCCGACTTTCCACAGAGGAGAAAAATGCAGTGAAGCTTAGACCACAATCCAGGGCCCTCTTGGTTTATCTTCTGCCTCATAGACCTACAGTGAAAGTAACTTACAGTCTGAAAAAACAGAAGTTCTGTCCAATTGTGAGCTGTGGGTCCTTTCTCAAGTTCCTAAAAACCTCAGTCTCTTTGCCTGAAGATGGAAATAGTAAAAGCTATCAATAAGGTTTATTTTCAGACAGTTGGTGAGAACTTGAATGCAACATTGACCAGAGCGTCGGCTCCCCGATTTCCTGACTCCTAATGTGTTCTCCCTTCTTTAAGCATTTTATTTCTTTTATATTAAAAAGAACAGAGCAGGGGGGGGGTGGGATGAATTGGGAGATGGAGACTGACATATATACACTACTGATACTGTGTATAAAATAGATAACTAATGAGAATCTACTGTATAGCACAGGGAACTCTACTCAGTGCTCTTGGGTGACCCAAATGGGAAGGAAATCCAAAAAATAGAGGAGATATATATATATACGTATAGCTGATTCACTTTGCTGTACAGTAGAAACTAACACAACATTGCAAAGCAACTATACTCCAATTAAAAACTAAAGAAAATTTTTAAAATAAAGAAATAGGCTGGACAATATGGAAACAAAATAACAGAGGATTGATTGCTTTTGGTTTGATAGAGACCATGTTAATACGGTGATTGATGTTCAGTGGAAGAGGGGGTTGATGAAAGAGGAGTGACAACAGAGGGAGGATGGAGAGAGAGAGAAAAGATGGAAACAACGAGGTAAAGAAAAAACAGGTGAGGCAAGGAGAGCAGAAGAGGTGGACGAGGGAAGGAAGGCAGAAAACGGAAGCGAGGAATGAACAGACAAGCTTCAAAGGAGGAGGAGGGATGTTGTGGGTCTATTGTGTTCCAGGAGCCTTACTTACCACTCCTTGAAAACACAGCAACCTAGAAAATCAGGTAATGAAGTGTCATAGATGAACCATCCACCTTGAGGTCCGTTTAATCTTACCTTAACTCTCTGCTTATTTATTAGTTGGGGTCTCGTTGCTGCAGGAGAGTCTGACGCAGGGTCTCCAGAGATCCATTCTTTGCTCTTCCAGCTTCTTAAGCCGGCCTTATATCTTTGCTCCACCCAACCAGGGTGGCCACATCCCGAATCTATAACACCATGGCTCTGCCCCTTCTCCACTCACATTCACAGATGGTTGCAGAGTTCACATTTTGCTCCTATGACACGTCTGTGAAATAGCTGGATATGCATGTGGCCTTAGGGATGACATACCAACTCCTCAGCATGATCCAAATCCCAAACTCTCCTTACAAAGAGGAGGACCGGGTGCTTTGTTTTCTCAGTTAAGAAGAGAGCTTTGAGAATGTGAAAATGGATGTTCATAATGTATTTCTAAATTTGTTCCCAGACCTATTGGAACAATAGGACAGAAAGTTTCAGAATTGCCTCTAATCGTTTGAGTTGGCAGAAGATGGAGAAACATAATGATACAGGACAGCGATTGTCTGCCTTTCCAGAAATGTGGGTAGAATCAGAGAGGGTTTTATGGAGCAGAATTCAAGTCTGTGATCTTTTCAAGGCAGCATTTCAGGCATTAATGTTTTAACCCTGGAATTTTACGATAGGGTCTGGAAGAAGCCTATTCAACCTTAAAAGCGACACCATCTAGATGTGTCTGTCCTCCAAAGCCACTCTGTTGTGAATGACAACCGATTCTTTTAAGTGCATCAATTTTCCTGCTCTTGAATGATTAGAGTAGTTATAAATGTGTTTAAATAAATCTTAGGACGAGATCTCCCTGGGCATGAAAGGCAAACAGTTGCAAGGGATGATGGGAGGATCTTCTAGTGATGAAACCGCTTTCTCTAACTCCCCACTTGGAGAGATTCCTTCACACTCAATTCCCACTAGAGTATAAGCTCTTAATGGCAGGGGCTTCTCTGCCTGGGGAGTATGTTCATTTCTCATAGTGGGTGTCAATGTTTAATTTCTTGAGCAAGTTGTTTCCTGTTGTCTGGAAGCTCCTAGCTCAAATGCAAACCTGCCATTTAGGAAGGATTTTTATCAAACATTGTAACTTATTAACACCTTGACACCCATTGGATTGATGGGAACGCACCTGAGAGAAGGAGGTGGCTGTGGGGACATGAGTAGCTGTGTGTGGTCCTGAGAAAGATAAACAGAGAAACATGAAAACCAATTGCTTATCTTATCACATAACATCGAGCTGGATCTGACCTCCATAGTCCATCTGACTCTCCATTTAACCCAACTTGCTTCTTACAGGTATCTGGTTCAGACACTCATGCATTATATATAACTTTCCCTCATCACCTCAAAACTCAGAGCGTTACCTTCTAAATATGATGCAGAGTATGTCAGCTAGCCTTTGATCATTCTAGCCACACCCGAAAAGTGTCTAATCTTAATACTATTCTCTGCACAGGCTTTTGATGTGATTATGAGACACGCAGCTCCTTCTCAGAATCACTACGGCCCTTGCCTAGATAGGTTTTATGCTGCTTATGTCATGGGATTTATTTTCAGCTTGAATCCTAGAAAGAACTGTCTCTCCAGAAAAGAGATTTAGTACCATGCATCAATCACCATAGCGCACATCGACTTAATTGCTCTGAGAAAAACAAAAAAAGATTGTAGACGAAATTCACTCATGTTGGGAAGACAGGAGCTAGAATGTTCAACATCCAATTTTATGGATAACAAGGGAAGATGCAGATGGCTCTGAAGCCAGGAGGGGACGTTTCAGCACAGGACAGACCGAGGGAGGCTGAGGGGAGCACAGATGAGGCCGCTGGAAGGAGGGGGCACAGCGTGGACCAGCCAGGACTGCAGGCTACAGCCTGAGACCACCTGGTGCAGGTACCACCTCCCCTGTGCTAGCTGCGGAATCACAGCAGGTCACTGAATATCTCAGAGCGTCCGTGATCACGTGTATGAAAGAATGATGATAATGCTTACCTTGCCAGTTGGTGATAAAATTAAAGCATGTTAAACAGTCACTTAATAAATGGACGCAATTATTTAAAAATTGCAAGGCTATGGATTGTTGGTGAAGAGCCTTAAGACTGGATTTAAATATGTTTCTGCTGCCTGTTAGATATAGACCCATCTTCTCTACATCTCCTCAGTTTCCTCAACAACAAAATGGATATAAATATCATGTATCTGAACGTGTTATATGAGAATAAGTTTGGCAAAATAGATACAGCTCTCTCTGTCTGTCTCTCTCTCATCTATTATCTATCTGTCTATCTATCTATCTATTATCTATCTTTCTATCTATATCTTTCTATCATCTGTATTTCTATCCATCACCTATTATCTGTTTTTCTTTCTGTCTAACTACTATCTATCTACCATCTACTTATATTGCCCTATATTCATTTGCTAGAACATAGATATATTCCACAATGAATGGCAGCCCTTAATATAAGCATTTTCCTGAAGATTTTTCTGAATTATAATTTCATTTGGACAGGATACTTCTTGTACGTAATAATGCCTTTTTAATCAATTCTCATTTACAAGAACATTCATTCTGACTCTCTCATGTGTGACTTCTATAGATAAAGGGTGATAACTGACAAGAAAAAGACAAGAACTGTTTACATCTTTTGTGCTAATACAAGGCATTTAACCTCAAATAGCATCACCTCCATTTCAGCCTCATCTGCGTCTTTAGGGGGTTCGAGACTGCCCATAGCTCCCCTATTCTGCTCTTCTCACCCATAGATCTAAACATGACTGATACTGAACTGGACCATCTAACTGAGCCTAATCAACTGCTAAGAGAGTCCATTTCTGCAGCTCTTGGCCTGGCAGGAGGTACCCGCTGGAGGGAGAAAGAATGGCAGGTTGGAATCAATACAGCAGAGCAAAGACAACTCTACCAGCTCCAGCTGGGAAAGGAAAATAGAAACAGAACTCGTAAGGCAAAAACAAACAAAAATATAAAAATGCTTGCACTCTTCTCACATATCTTGCCTTTATAGAAAATACAATAGCAGCAGGAGAGGAGAAAAAGGAACTGCAAACAGGTTATCGGAAGGAGAAAAGGAAGTGTCACTGTATCTTGGTATATTGACTATTAAAATAAATTAATAACATGTGAGTGGTGTTGATTAAAACAAAAGGACTTTGATGGCAAAAAAGCACAATCAACACAAAAATAATACGTTATTTTCACAAGCACAGAATGGAAATACAGTATGGTCATGATGGGAGACTTTGGGTTCTTACAAAGCTTAGTCATACCATATGTGAACCTGAGGAACATTAATCAAGTTCCTAGGTATTTACTCACCTGATTTGGAAACTTACGTTCAAGAAAAAAACCTTGCACACAAATGCTTATAGTATCAACATCATTATTCATAATCACCAGAAACTGGAACAAACAAGATGCCCTTCAATAGGATAATGGATAAACAAACTGTGGATAAACTATGAAATGGATAATCAAACTATCGTATAAGAGGGGATATTATTCAGTGATAAAAAACAATGATCTATCAAGCCATGGTGTTAATGAACCTGAAATGAAGTGCAAGAAACCAGTCTAAAAAGGCTATATACTGCATGAGGGCATTGATAGGGCGTTCTGAAAAAGGCACCACTATAGAGACGGTAAAATGACCATTTGTTGCTAGGTGTTCACTGGGGTGGTGGATGTATTGGTAAAGCAGAGGTATTTTTTTCAGGGTGGTGAAGCTATTCTATATTATACTGCAATGGTGGAGAAATTACAGGATGCATTTGGCAAAACCCACAGAACATTATAACCCAAAGAGAACGCCTCAAATTATGCAAATTAAGAAATATGTAAACTTAAGCTGTTGAGGCATCCCTGGGTGGAATGCAGAATGTGACAGAACAGTTAACTGTATTATGGACATGAAACAATCTCACTGGGTGGAGTGGGGGCAGGGGGAATGGGGAAAAATGCTGACCTAAGTCATTTGGAAGTGAGTAGACTCTAAGCCTAATTGCAAAAGAAACTGTACATACTCACGGTACTCTAGGTGATAAGGTTTTTTCCCACAGGGGTACAAATGAGGAATTCTGAAACCATTACACACGTATACAGTATTTCAACAACTAAGTAATTGGATGGTGGATGGTAGGCACCAGTTTTCTCACTGTTGGAGTGGGAGTTTACAGATAAGCAAGTGGGGAGGCTGGAACAATCTACGTAGTAATGGATAGAATTGGAGACATTATTATGATACAGATAATTACATCTATATTTATCCGTATGTGTGCATACATTGGTTAATACACATATGTATATTTCCTTGCTCTGTCAGCTGGGAGGATCTGTAAGCAGTGACCCCCAGTAGCAATGAGCACACTAAACATTACATCTTGGTTTCTTACCATTCCCCAATGACATGGCTTCCTGGAGAAATGGCTGGTTTTCAGGCCAGGAGAGGAAATATACTCCTTAAAACTGTCAAGATCATCCCCAAAAAGGAAAGTCTGAGAATGTCAGCCAGGAAGAGCCTGGGAGACACCAGGACTAAAGTAATGTGATGTCTTTCATGGGATTCTGGAGCGGAAAAGGGACATTATGTAAAAATTTAAGGCACTCTGAATAATGTATGGGCTTTAGTTAATGATAATGTATCAATACTGGCTCATTAACTGTGACAAATATGCCAGAGTAATCTACTCCACTGGGGATGGACTATATAGGTGCTTTCTATATCATCGTCATATTATTTCTGTGAAAGAAAACCTATTCTAAAAGTAAAATGTTTACTTAAAGACCCATAAAAATTATAGGGCATCATAGCTTTTCAGTAAGGAAAAATATCTAATTCTACCTTTCAATGGTATGAGTATTTTAAAGCCAGCAACCACCAAATGGGAAAATAAACTAACCTGACCCTGAAGTTGCTTCAACTCACACATGATTTGATGATTCCAAAATAGGAGTTAGAAACAGTGACTCTATCATTTAGGTAAAATAAATTGTTTCTCCAACATGACAATTAAGAAATTATATGATAGTGAAATATCACAGACTCTGCCTAGATGATGTTCGACTTGAATTTTAGAGAAATATCCTTTCTTCGATATATAATAATGAGTATTTTCCAGGGCAGTAGACAGCACAGATGTGGACTCGGGAATTAACGTATCATGCTGAGAAGACAGCAGTTTGATTGAGGCTAAGCTTACCTATGTCTGTATAAGTAACATGTACACCTGAATGATGAGATGTGGGCTGGCAAGAAGGTTTTGACATGATTTAAGAGGCAGCCTGAGTAAAAATTTTCCAGTAGTATAATGAGTCATTCAAAGAGAAATAGATGGAAAATTAATGAGAGCAATTTTAGAATAAGGGCATTCATCCCAGGACCATGTGTATGCCTTGAATTAAAACGAGAGACAACAGGGGGACAAAGGCCTCTGAAGGGTATTCTTTCACTTGTCACTATTCCCAAGCTTTCACCTCTGGGTAGCACACGGCATGAACAGACTTTATTTGTTACCACCCGAGTCATTTACGTGCAGACTTGGCGAGTGAGATGATAGAGTTGCTCAGTGATGTTGCTTTGAGTGGACCTCATGTTTCTTTCACTGTTATGATGACAATAGCCTATGAAAGATGCAAAATCAAAGTCACCATCATTTCAAGAGTAAATGGTGTTCTTGCCTTAAACCATTATAACATCAGTTCTGAGAGAATTGTTGTGAAAGAATTACAGAAGTGATGATGACATTAAAAAACAACATACACATGACTTACAATCCTGCCTACGCTTTCTCTTAAATTTCCAAAATCTGCCTTCTAAAATCTAGTACATACCTTGAACTTTACCCCGCTGATTCTTTTTAGCTACCATGAGATGATATGATAAATTTCTTTTAAGTTTCTATAATTTCCACCTCACTGACCATTCCTTCTTAGTGGTCAGAAGAAAGTCTGAGACAGGTGTGATCACGTCCTTTACCTCGGCCACTTCTCTCTCCAATTCAGTAGCTTTTGAGTACGACAGACTCTTATATCTGATTGTTCCCAGCTTGAGGTCCTTCTTGTGCAGACGTGGTGATAGCATGCGGGCGTATTTCCCACACTATTTTCACTTCTTTTAATACATTTTGTGTTTTGTTCGACAGATGTCAAAAGCAATAAATATTATTATCTGAGTCAACTTAAAAAAAAAAAAAAAACACTTTAAAGGGTTAGTACAGTTTTGGGAAATGGGAAAACAAGTGAGCCTGACAGACGATAAATAACCAGGGGAGGCGGCTGCAATATTTTACAATCCATGTCCATGGTTTTGCATAAAATATCCTATCAGGCCACTAATCATGTTGAGTCCATCTTAATTAATCTGATAATTCCCATCCTTAAGAACAGAGTTTGTACAATGTTTTGAGATTCGTGCCTTTTGTATATTCATCAGATTTTTCTAGACTACCAGATATTGGATTCTAATTTAGAGAAGAAAAATCATTTTTACCGGTTTTAATTTTTGAAATGGTACTTTCAGTTATGTAAATCACCATTAAAGCATTATTATTTTTTGTTTCATATTTAGAACAATTTTAGTTTTTTAAACCCTGATCTTATGGCTGTATATGTCTTTCCTTGAAGTTTTATCAAGTTAATTTTTTTTTCTTTGCTGTATTTTCAAGTGGAAGTTTACTTAGAAACAAGTGGTGTTTAGAGATTCTCTCTGCTGAAAAAAGTTTTAAAATATTCTCTTTTGCCATGAATAGCTTCAAATTCACAAATCAGAAGATTGTTTATAATCAATTACATTTCAATTTGTCAGAGTTAAATAAATTAGGAAATTTATTATACATCATGAATGCCTAGAAAAATGCACGTTTCAATAAGACAAAAATATTGTTCATGGACAAAAATGAAAGAATAAATGGAAGCCTTAACTTTCTACATCCATGGAAATAGCAGTCCAACTACTACTATAATGAAAAATATGTGACTGCTTTTAATTCAGTTCCAAATCTTTCCCATCTTTGTTTTGTGTGATCAGTAGATACTCTTGACTCAAACAAACTGTGTTCTTTTTTAAAGAATTTGTTATATCTGATTGTATGCACCAAGGATGTGAAACAGTGAAACATATGCGGAATGTGTAGAGTCCATAAAATCATAGTGAACAGAGAGCAACAAAAATTATAGTAATGTGAATTAGTCTCATAATATGTTAAGAGCTATAGTAAAAGACGTCTGCCACTTATTTTATTTTTGCTTTATTTCATATCCATAATTGGCTATGTTTTGGATCTGTTAGTATTTTTTGTTCTCTTATTTGACTCAGAGCTGAGTTCACTGGGTAAATAAAGGCCCTATCTAAGGGTATGACCAAACACTGTCTTGTAATCGTTCCAAAGTTTGAAGGCATGCCTTCCCACATAGATTCTTTTGGCTCTAACTCTGAGGGTACTATAAGCCAGACTTAAAAGTAAAACAACTTAAAAAATCTAGCTGTAAACTCAATAGCAACAAACTACAGGGACTACAGAAGCTACAGAATTAACTTAGAAACACACACACACACACACACACACACACACACACACACACACACAAAACTTCAATAAGAAAAATAAACAGAAAAACCTACCAACAAAAGAGACCCAAGGGGAAAGATATGAAATCAGACTTTCTAAAATATATTATCAAAAACATTAGGTTTCAACAACAACAAAAATAAGACCTGCAAAGAAATAGGAAAATACACCACATACCTAGAGGGAAAAAAACAGTCAACAGAAAATATGCCTGAGAGGGCCCAGATGTTGAACGTATCAGAAAAACTTTAAATAAGTTATTATAAATATTTTCAAAGACGTAAAGAAAACTGTCTAAAAAGTTATAATAATGTACTACACATGTCTCACCAAACAGAGAATATCAACAGAGAGATCTGAAATCCTTTGAGACTCCACTTGACTTTTATCTCCAAGGACTATTTTTTTCCCACTGTACTGATACACCACTGGTCAAGTTGAGATTTTTTATTCACTTAGGGGAGGGGAGGGGCAGTGGGAAGGAGAAAATAAAACCAGAGATACCAAAATAAAAAGTCTTTCTTACAAATCTCTAAGACTCATGAAAATAAAAAATAGTTAAGGTTTCATCCACCATGCAATCCCCAACAATTTGCCCTGTCCGAGTATTTGCTGAGTGGATGAATATAGAATTCAAGACCAGTTGTACTTCATTTCTTTTCTTTTCTTTTTTTATTTTTAAAATTTTATTGAAGTATAGTTGATTTACAATGTTGTGTTAATTTCTTCTGTTATGTTCACCTCTATTTCCAATGTTTTGCTGCTAAAGAAAACGGCATTTTAACAACTACAGTCTCATGCCCTCAGCACTCTGTGATCCTGGTTTATGTGTGATGAAATGCATAGCTCCCTATTGGCTCATGTGTGAGGGTTGATTTCTTTCTTCTGTGATTGGTTCTTCTTTCCACACCTCATGATCATGTGGCAGTTGACGTCCTATTTTGAAAGCTCTTCTGCTCTAGGGTTTTCAGTTTTTCCCAGCAGTTGTTGGCTCCTGAACTTGTGTCTTCATTTTTACTGACTGTGCTCTTAAAATTGCCAGACAGGGAGGCTCCCTCACACTGGCCGTGGTTGATGAGAAAGCTGTCTCGTGCTGCTGCCCTGTTCACATGAGAGATAAGGTGTCAACTTTTCCTTGTTTTCTTACCCAAAACTACATCTCCTGCCAATTACTTGTTTTCTTCTTTCTACAACTGTGGTATTTCTTTTGGAGAACAAACATAACTGAAATCTTTTTTGTTTGTTTGGCAAGTGGAGTAAACTAAGTTAGAGAGGAATGCCTGCGAATAAGAAGTAGGTATCAGAGGTGAAGCCTAGATGTTTATTTAAAATTACTTTGTGGCAACATTTTGCTAATCTAGACTCATGGAATTTAGACGTGGTGAAGTTGCAGGTAGAGTATAGGTTAGTGAGTAAGAGAATGGATGCAGGTGTCATGCTGCAGGGGTTCCTACCTACACTCCATGACTTACAGATTGTGTGATCCTGGGCAAGGCATTTAACTTCTCTGGGCTGCATCTTTAAAACGCACATAATAACTATACCACTCAAGTAAGGTGGTGGTAAAGATTAAATTAGATAAGCACTAATTGTCCAAATGTCAGTACACTTTGATCAATATTTAAACTGCAAAAATGTCTTCAAATTCACAGCATGTGTACCAATTACTAACAATATTCCAGAAAAATGTATTTTTGTAGGATTATTTTATTAGATAATCCTTGCCTTTGATTTTCTTTCCGTTCAACTCTCTCACGCGCCCCCTACAGGCTCAGGCTCACACTGCAAGAGAAAGCGCCACGGTTTGCTTCGGAACTTTTTCCTCTCTGCTTGTCTGCTCCCCTGAATTTCCTACTGTCTTCTCTTCTAAGGAACTACTGGTTTTACGTGAGTGAAAAAAACTATAGGGAGTTGGGAGGAGTTACAGTAATACTTGATCTCTGAACATGCTATAGAAAAATAATTTGGAACTAATGAGCTAAAAGGGTAAGAAAATCTGTTTGTATTGTGCCCCAAAGAAAGCTAACAAGAAGGGGCGTGTAGTGCTAACAGTAAATGCTTGAGCTTCAACAAGAGCTTGAAGTAGCAGCTTAATAATTCCCCAAATATTTAATGTCAGATAGATTATTTAACTTCCAAAATTCTCAGTTTTTTCATCTGTATAATTGGAATAAAGAAGTGGCCATTGTAAAAAAAATAATAGATGAGAATAACCAGGAATACTGGCAATATAGTAGACACATATAATATGAGACATTCCTTTTCTGTTAACTGTAAGTACTCATTTAGGCATTAAAATTTTACACATAATCCCAAACTCATCTTATCCATATATTCTCAGTCTATTCCTACCACAGTTACCTCAACTTTCTGTAAAACCACACAACTTCTAATCAGTAAATTCCATTTGAAATTAAATAGGTTTTGTCACTTGCCACCTGTATGAGCTTGGGCAAGTTATTTCACTTCACTAAGCTGCAGTTTTCTTTTCTTTCTTCTGAAAGATGGGACTAAGGATAGTTTGACTTTGGTGGGGCAGATCTGAGGATTCAGTGGAACAACGCATGTAAGGCAGCCGGCATGTGCCTGGTAAGGGCTCTGGAAATGGTACATCACATCAACGGCACTGTCAGCTTGACTGCTTTGCTGGATGGTATATTCTCTTATGTAACTCTTACAACGTTATACTATTTTTCATGTAACTCAGTATTATTTTCCAACTACATCGGAAATTCTTCAGGAGGGGGTTCTGGTGTTCACTATCAACAAATGAATTAATCATTTCAATCATGTATAATAAAAAGGAGGGAAGGCAGAGTACAGTTTCTGGGCACAGATTCATATGCTGGAGCTCACACCACCTTGCACCTGATTGTGAACCCTCACTGCAAAATAGTCATAATTTCATGCCAGCTGATGTCAAATTGGTAGCTTTAAACTGTCCACGGTGAGGGTAAAATCTACAAACCAGGTCACTTCTCCCCACCCCCATATTGTAAAACACTTTCTGTATTAGTCAGGGTTCTGCAGAGAAACAGAGCCAGTGGGATGTGCGTATATAGAAATAGATGATATAAATAGATAGATGTAGATACAGATGATATAGATGTAGGTAGATATAAGGAGGAGATTTATTATGGGAATTGGGTGGTGTGATTATGGAAGCTAAGAATCCCCACTAGGTGGGCTTCCCTTGTGGCATAGTGGTTAAGAATCCACCTGCCAATGCAGGGGACACGGGTTCGAGCCCTGGTCTGGGAAGATCCCATATGCCGCAGAGCAACTAAGCCCGTGCACCACAACTACTGAGCCCACATGCTGCAACTACTGAAGCCCACGTGCCTATAGCCCATGCTCCACAACAAGAGAAGCCACCACAATGAGAAGCCCGTGCACCGCAACAAAGAGTAGCCCCCGCTCGCCACAACTAGAGAAAGCCCACGTGCAGCAATGGAGACCCAACACAGCCAAAAATAATAAATAAAATAAATAAATTTATTAAAAAAAAATTCCCACTATCTGCCATCTGTAAGGAGGAGACTCAGGAAAGCAGGTGGGACAGTTCAGTTCAAGTCTGAAGGCCCTGAGACTAGGGAGCGCGTGTCTGAGGGCAGGAGGAGACTGAGTCCCAGCTCAAGCAGAGAGCAAATTCGCCCTCCTCCTCTTTTGGTTCTATTCAGGCCCTGGGTGGATTGGATGATGCCTACTCCCAGTGGGGAAGGCAATCTTCTTTACTCAGTCTATAGATTCAAGTACTAATCTCTCCCAGAAACATACTCAAAAACACACCCAGAAATAATCATTTACCAGCTATGCCCAGTCAAGTTGACAGAAAATTAGCCATCACGTTTCTCAGAGTACTGAGTATAAATGTATTGACTGAATGACTGACAGCTGAATTGTAACAAAGCAGAAAATAAAAATCTATCTCTTAAAAATTTATCCTGATATTTAAAATGAGTATATACACATATAGATGTATGTATACTGTCACCAAATAACTGCATCTAAAACGAGCTGATTGTAGAGGTTTATAGAAGTGAAGACAGATGCTAAATAATAGTTGTACACAAAAATTGAATTTAGAATTCTGAGAGATCTCAATTGTTTTTAACCTTTTGTTCATTCAATTTTCTCATCAAATACTCCTTTGAGTGGCTTAACATTGGCAAG
The DNA here is from genome assembly GCF_028023285.1 of Balaenoptera ricei. Taxonomy (NCBI): domain Eukaryota; kingdom Metazoa; phylum Chordata; class Mammalia; order Artiodactyla; family Balaenopteridae; genus Balaenoptera; species Balaenoptera ricei. The sequence goes on from NC_082640.1 coordinate 28,324,753, forward strand.
GAAGTAAATGCCTTCTATATGGTTAATGTGACGTTCTTTTCTATGGCTTCACACTGAAGATATTATTCTTATTGTTGGGTTGTAGTAAAGGAAGGTAATTCTGAGCAGTTCTTTCATGTCTTTAGACTTTTATCATGAATCACAAAGACAAATGCAACGGAAGTGTTCGAGTTTCTGTAGCAGATGTTGGTGATTAAGTAAAAAACAAAACAAAATCATCCCCTCTGTTCTCAGAGTCTGACACATCCCCCAAGCCTCCTCTTCGCCAGGTCCCCCATGGCTCTCTATGTCCTTCCTCACACCACCCAGCACAAGACTTCAACATGTTCTTATTCAAAATACGTTTTCTTTCCGATTGTGTTGATGTTTCATTGAGACATTGTGCTCTAGCATTTAGCAATATGATCAATCGAGCTGACCTCAATAGAAAGGACATCTCTCCTCGCTTCTCTTGCCTTAGGTCACAGCCCAGCAGAAGGATGTGTCCACCATGCAGGGAATGAAGAGGGAGTTGTCATCTTTCATGGGTTCAGCATGCCACTGCCTTTGAGAGTGACAAATGTTCCAATCTAGAACATGAGGGAGCAGACAGTGCTTCCAACAGAGTTGGGAGTCAGTGCAAAATGCCCTTCACCACAGGCAGCCCCTAAATTTTAAATGTATTCCAACTGTCCTGGACACTGAATAGTTTTGCATATAACTCCCTTACCTCTATACTTACCAGAAAGAATGAGTAGAGTTTTGTATCTTGTGATGATTAAAACTTGGTAAGTATTAGAAGTATCAAAAATCAGTCCGATGTTTATTAAAGTCCTAAGAAATAGTTTATATTATACTGACAATAGCAATCAAGAGAAGAGACCATATTCCAAATGCGTACTTATAAATAGGTTTCTTGCAAGTAAGAATGCTTTTTTTTGTGGGGGGGGGGGCGCATGGCATGCAGGATCTTAGTTCACTTCCCTGACCAGGGATGGAACCCGTGCCCCCTGCAGTGGAAGCGTGGAGTCCTAACCACTGGACTGACAGGGAATTCCCCAAGAATGCATTTTGCAAGAAAACATAATGCTACATATTGTGATGCTTAATTTTACATGTCAACTTGACTGGACCACAGGATACCCAGATATTTGCTCAAACATTTTTCTGGGTGTTTCTGTGAGGGTGTTTCTGGGTGAGACTAACATTTGAATCGGTAGAATGGGTAAATGATAAATGAATAAATGGTGAAGAGACCAATCTCCGATACATAGGAATTCAAAACAATTTATGTAGATACTCCATCCCTAATTGGTCACGCATATTCCCTGTTCCGTGAGTGTGGGTCCGACTTCTTTCTAAAGAATTAGGTGTGGAAACAGGGGAAAAAGAATAACTTTACAGGAGAAAAACGTGAAAAACATCTCAGCTAGATGATCAAGGCCAACAGCAGAAGTGATAAGTAATGTAGATGGTATGTACACTTGATAAGATATGATGAAAGGGCACTTAACTCTCTTGTCTTCCTACCAAGAATGTATAACCCCAGTATAAGCATGGGAAAAACATCTGACAAATCCCAATGGAGGGACATTCAACAAAATACTTGATCAGAACTCCTCAAAACTGTGAAGGCCATTAAAAACAATGAAAGTCTGAGAAATTATCATAACCGAGAGGAGCCTGAGACATAACTACTAAATATAAGGGATCTTGGAGCAGAAAAAAAGCATATTGGTTAAAACTAAATAAATCTGTATATATAAAGTATGGACTTTAATAATATATCAATATTGGTTCATTAGTTGTAACAAATGTACCATGCTAATATAAGATGCTAATGATAGGGAAACAGTGTGAGGTATGGAAACTTTCTGTATTATCTTCGAGTTTTTTGTAAATCTAAACTTCCCTAAATTTTTTATTTTACTAAAAGAAAATGGACTAAATCCTTCATTATAGGTCAAAATTGTCATTCTGAACATAGAAAAATGCAAGATCCAATGATATACTGTTAACATGAAGCACATTTAGAAGTATTAAGATACATGATGATTGAAAGAAAAGGGCAAGAATATAATACACGATGCAGATGACAATCTCAAGAAATTTGGTGTGAGTCTATCGACAAAGTAGACTGGGATGTAAAAAAAGAATTATCTGGATTAAGGAGAGATGTTTTATAAGAATAAAACTTACAATTCACCAGGAAAATATAATGATTTTACATTTTAGAATCTGGAATCTTCTGATATGTAGTCAGACGTGTTATCCACTGAACCACTGGCCCCATTAATAATTCTACATTTCAGTGCACCACATTGCTTATTCTCAAAATGTATAAAACAAAATATTATGGTCTCAAAAAAGAAAAATTACATTCACAACCCAGATGAGAGATGTTAGCATACCTGCCTCAGTAATTGCTAGACCAAGTAAAGAATAAAACAAAACAAAACAAGCAAACAAAACCTCAGTAAGGATATAGAGCATTTGAAAAATATATTTAGTAAACTTAACCTCATTTTACATATATAGAACACTGTCCTTGAAAACTGAAGAATATATATTCTTTCCAACCACAAAGCAAATAGAATATTTATATAAACTCAACATGTGCTAAGCCTTAGGTGCAGCTCAACAAATTTCAGAAGATTGAAATCATATGAACTGTATTCTCAGATCATAATGTAATCAATCTAGAAATCATCATGAAAGGATGCTCAACATCACTAATCATTAGGGAAATGCAAATCAAAACTACAGTGAGGTATCACCTCACACCAGTCAGAATGGTCATAATCAAAAAATCTACAGACAATAAATGCTGGAGAGGGTGTGGAGAAAAGGGAACCCTCTCGCACTGTTGGTGGGAATGTAAATTGATACAGCCACTATGGGGAACAGTATGGAGGTTCCTTAAAAAACTAAAAATAGAACTACCATATGACCCAGCAATCCCACTACTGGGCATATACCCAGAGAAAACCATAATTCAAAAAGAGTCATGTACCACAATGTTCATTGCAGTTCTATTTACAATAGCCAGGACATGCAAGCAACCTAAGTGTCCATTGAGAGATAAATGGATAAAGAAGATGTGGCACATATATACAATGGAATATTACTCAGCCATAAAAAGAAACAAAATTGAGTTATTTGTAGTGAGATGGATGGACCTAGAGTCTGTAATGCAGACTGAAGTAAGCCAGAAAGAGAAAAACAAATACCATATGTTAACACATATATATGGAATCTAAAAAAAAAAAAAAAAGGTTCTGAAGAACCTAGGGGCAAGACAGGAATAAAGACGCAGACGTAGAGAATGGACTTGAGGACACAGGGAGGGGGAAGGGTAAGCTGGGACGAAGTGCGGGAGTGGCATGGACATATATACACTACCAAATGTAAAATAGATAGCTAGTGGGAAGCAGCCGCACAGCACAGGGAGATCAGCTTGGTGCTTTGTGACTGCCTTGAGGGGTGGGATAGGGAGGGTGGGAGGGAGACGCAAGAGGGAGGAGATATGGGGATATATGTATATGTATAGCTGATTCACTTTGTTATAAAGCAGAAGCTAACACACCCTTGTAAAGCAATTATACTCCAATAAAGATGTTTAAAAAAAAAAAAAAGTAAGATAAAAAGATCATCTGTGTACATTTTAATAAAAGATATCTATAAAGAAAAAGCAATGAATAAAAAATCATAACAATAATTAAAACAATATTTTGATGATTGTGAAAATATTATATATAAAAATTTGTGGGATGCAGCTAAAGTCATACTTACAAAGTTTATTAAAAGTATAAAAAAAATCAATGAGCTAAGCAGCTATTTAAGGTAAGTAAAAAGATAATAGCAAATTAAGCCCAAATATGCAGAAAAAAGAAAATAAAGATAATAGCACCATTAATGAAATAGAAAACCAGGATATAAATAGAAAATGTTATCAGTACAGATGCTACAGACATTTAAAAGATAACAGTACTATATTAAAACAATATTTTGTAAATTAATTTAAATTTTTAGGTCAAATGGATAAGTTCTTAGAAAATTAAATAATTACCAAAATTACACAAAGAGAAACAGGCAATATCAGTATTCCTGTTTCTTATAAAGAAATAGCCACTATAGTCAAAAAAATTTTTTCCCTCAAGAAAACCTCAGGCCAAGCTGAATTCATCAGAAAATTCAACAAATATTTTAAAGAATAAATAAGTAGATACAAACTATTCAAATAATAGAAAGTGAACATCTTGGTATGAAAACATGGAAGAAAATATGAGAAAGTAAAATTACCATCCACTTCACTAAAAATATAGATGCAAAAGTCCTCAACAAAATGTTTGCAAACAAAATTCACTAAAATACAAAAAGTATAATATATAATGACCATACTGTGTTTATTCCATAAAATCAATTTGTTTAACATTTGAAAATCAATCAGTATAGTACACTATATTAACAGGAAAAAAGAGGAAACATTCTTGAATAGCATATGACTGCAGTTCAAGAAACAGATATTTCTATATTTAGAAATGCATTGTTTCATTTTAAAGCTATAAAGAAAAATGAAGAGATTTTCACAAAATCAAGAAATGTCTTAACATCAGGGAGAATCAGGGAAACCCATAAAATTGACGTCCTACTTGGTGGTGTTTGCATTAGTAGCTATTATTAGTGTTTACTTAAAAACCTGAGCTTTTAGTGTGGAGCACTTGTAGTGTGACATAATAAAAGTGTAAAAGGAAGAGAGGTCAATGAGGATAAACTTCAAGAAAAATGATAAAAACATATCAAAAGTTGCAGAGTGATCAAGCAGAGTAAAAACCATAGGTTTTCTCATAGCTGCCTTAGAGGAATGTTAAGTTAGTTAATTATTTAAGAAAGTAACTTGCCAATATGTATGAAGAGCATAAAAATTATTATTTGAGTTAGACCAAGAAATTATGTACCAGTGAAGATACTTCATGGAAATAATTCTAAGATTTATTTACAAAATAATGTATGTTATGACATAACCATAAAATTACTAGCTTAGCCAAGTTCTCAATTAAGAAGTAGTTGTATTTGTGTCTGTTGCTTTACATATTGCATTTATTTCCAAAATTTGGGAAGACAAAAAAAAACATAAGTACTCTAAAGAGTGCTTTGAGTGAATAATTTTACTTCTGTGATTTCTAAATGTATATGAAGTGTATGCATTTCTAGTAGACGTTGAAAGGAGAGGACTGTATTTTCATAGGCTTAATGCTGAAATTGAATCATATCTATATAGTAGAAAGATAACCAAATGAGAGTAGATCATACTTCTCTAAGGAAACAATTGCATCAAACTGGCTCTTAATTATCATTTGACTCAGGATATATAGGAGATACACACACACACACACACACACACACTTAGCAATTTGATTCTACTCAAGACGTAACCATAATATTCAGTAGGATTAGCCTCTGACCACCAAAATCGTCACCTGAGAAATAGGGACGGATGGGACTAGCTGTTAGAAGTAGATTCTGGAATTTGTCTCTTGTAGGAGTTTGATTTTAGTCCAATGAATGCCTTTCTTCTAATGCTTTAGTTATATGCTTCAAAAACAAAACCATGGATCTTACTTCAAATCACAAGGAAAGGTCCACAATTATACATGAGTTCTCAATTACGGGCATCGTTTCATCAGAAAATATCCAAAACACTAAAGGCCCAGAATGGCCAACAAATAAGTAATAATTGTAGACAATGATTAAGTGGGCAGTGTTCTAACTAACTGACCTGGAGGGGAAAGGTTTAGAGCTTGCTATTAACCATTATATGGAAAGAAGCTGCCAGATGAAATGTTAAAAGGTAATTAGCTTTTTGCATGCCTTTTAAGAATTTTCTGTGTATTTGCCTACACCACTCTCTTTCTTCCTCTCTGAAAACGTGGTTGTGCTTGACTGTGATTGTATACTTGTGTGATTATGAATGTTGTGTGTGTGTTTGCTGTTACTGTTTTCATAGAAATTAATTCTGAAAGAAATTTTGGGTCATTTCATTTGGGTCACAATGAAGACAGGTCATTAAATTGTTTTAGACCAGAGATAAAATGGAAGAGAATCCATGTAAAAGAGAAAAAAAAAAAGTTGGGATGGCAGGATTTATTTTTACTTGAGAAAGCATATTTCTTTATCCCTAGCCCACTAGCACAGTGCAACCATATCAAGAACTTGACACCTGAGACATTACTTTGGATGCTTAAAGACTCAAAGAAAAAATTCAAATTAACACCAATCAGATGCCACAATAGATTCCCACACCTGGTCCCAAGGTGGAAAACTTTGTAGGTAAATCTTAGTTTTTTTGTTGTCATTGTTTCTTGAGTTATCTTTACAGAGATATTCATTGGGTTATCTCAAATCTTCATTAAAATAAGATAAATGGTTGAGAAAATCTTCTTTTGACTGGGATTTAAGGATAATCAAGCTGATGGAACAGCCCTGGGGAGGCATCAGTTAAAGGTTTTCAGACTTCTGGTACAACCATGCTTTTCTTTTTCAGGAAGATTGGTGAGTCATGATGACTTAAAATACCATGACAACACAGAAATTTCATCCTGTAAAGATAAATAATAAGAACCACAAATTATCCTATGTGTTGTATATACATCGCATTTTGATTTTTACAATTTAATTTAATCTTCATTTCAAGCCAAGATTCTGATGGAAAGTGCATACTGTTGTGATTGATTCAACCATTCTTATGACCTCCCCTGGGGCCATGACCTGGTTTCAGGATCCTAGCTGTTATCAGGGCACGGGTTGGGGGAGGCATGGGGTCTTCTGTTCTCCCCACTGTCCTGCATGTAGGGTCCTCCCATCTCCTCTGCATCTTCTCACACTTGCAGCTCTGAGCCCTTTCTAGAGTGGACAGCCAGTGTCTGTGAACGGCTGGCCACGCCTACTTCTCCTCCCTTCCCACCTCGAGCATCTACTTCCAACATGGGGAAAATATTTCCACTTTCACGTTTCTTCTAAAATCCCCCAATCTCTCTTTTCTTTCTGGGGTTTTGGAAATATAGAAATAGAAACAGGATACTTTTCAGGCAAATTCTGCTTCACAAAATTCCCTTGTTAAAATGAAGAACTGGGTACATTACCTGCTACAATCAGGGAGAAAGGGCTAAAAAAATGGGTAAATACAGGAGAAAATACAATAGTATCTACAAATGTGTATGGGAATGAAAGAGGAAGATATTCTGAGAAACTAGTTCAGAAAATATTTTTATGATGCTTATCTAACATGTACAGTCACAGAGAATGAGTTTAATATTTCAGGCTTTTATTTTTTATTCTTCCCTTTCCCCCCCCCCCCTTTTTTTTTTTGATTAGGATATTAGAAAGACTGTCCAGCATTATAAAGTTTGTGCCAATTTTGACAATTTCTCACTTTTGGTGGGAGAGGCAACTAAATGTGTAGAATAAAGGACTTGCCAACAGGTAATGGGATATTACCTTGAACCACAGATTAAAGAAACAAACTGTGATGCTACAGGATGAAAACTAGACCAGACTGTGTCCTTTCTCCTGTCTGCATGGTTTGTGTATGTTCCTTCTCCATTGTGTGCAGCATCAAAGGCCTTGATCTGGAGCACTCAGAGTGGCTTGATATTGGGTGGCCTTAGCACAATCGGGCTGGCTTAACAAACTTCTACTTCTTTGCCCTTATTGATTCTGATGTGGAAAAAGCAAGAGAGTGGGAGGGAAGCCAATGTTAAAGGTGAGTCTGGGGCGAGCGTGCCCTTGTACAAAGGTCTGTACTGCCTGGGTGGAGGCTGGGGGCCAGTTCCTTCGTAGTCCTGCTCCAACAAAGACCTTCGAGGGAAAATGTTATGTCTGCTTTCTCTGTGCATTAAACCCTTCCAAATCATAGCTATCTTCACATCTTAAATAAGCCCCTGTACCCAAATTATTATGTAAATATTAGATAAAGCCCTTTATACACAGAACAAGGTCTCCCCAAGAGTGCAAACTGGATTCATGCCTAAAACGCATTACAGAATTATCACATTCTATACCCTATTTGTGTCTATGGGTAAATTTCAAAAAAAACATGTAAAAATATAATCCTCCTGGAAATATATAAGGAGCATATTTCAAAAATGTATGTACAAGGAATAAGGGGCCCAGCAGGGTGAAAACTCGTTCAAAGTAGAATGCAAGTCACTGCTGTGCATACGGTCAATTAACACAAAGAGAAAATAAGAATGATGAGAGGTGATTGCGAGGTTGGACAGGAAACTGCTGCAAGGCGACTAAACCATAAGCTTTGGGATCATATTCTCCGCTGGAAAGAGATCATCTGCATATCTACCAAAAATCATTTTAGTTTTCTGAAAATTAACAAAAAATTTACGTGGTCAGGGCCTTAACCAACAATAAACAGTTAATAGAACAAAGTTTTGTGCTGAGGAAAGACAGATGGCTTTTGGACAGGCTTCTAGAACAATGTTCCAGCCTACAGTGCCATTGAAAGTTCACATTGCCTCCTTCCTTCCTCCCTCCCTCCCTTCCTCCATCCCTTCCTTCCTTCCTCCATTCCTTCCTTCCTTTTCCTTATTTCTAAATTTTGGATACTTTTCCTTGACATTTTCAACTATGTAAGCAATATGTTTGCTTTGAGTATATTTTCTAAATTTAAAATTAAAACAGTCCCCGAAGTCTGATTAGTGGAAACGTACTAGGGAGGACCATGGACCGTTTGCCTGGAAGCCAGAAGACTGTCCCTGGAAGCTGAGAATGATCACAGGCCGGGGTTCATATAGGGTCACGCCTGTGATCGATCACACAGCTGGGTTCATGCAACTCCTCCTGAGATGTGCTTAGAGTCGTGATTTGTTCATCGAGATAGAATCAAACAGAACATGTGATTTACAGTATTTTCCTTAAGGGAATCAAGGTCTATTTTGCAGGAACGTTATGCATCAAATCACACCCAGTAAGAGAAACATGGGGAGCATCAGATGTGAAACGGCAGGTGTTTCTTAATCTTCTCCCTCTGCTTCTCTGCCCTCCACCAGCCACATCCATGTCTTGTCGCTGGTGGAAAGGAACATTGCTATTTCTTTCCTGCAGGGCACCTGGTGGTGGGAACTGGGCTCACATGACAATTCCATCCCAGTTTCCTAGGATGGGATGAAAGGACAAGGGCCGACAGTAGGCAGCCTCGCCGGCCCAGCAGGGTCCCCTCCTCAACCTGCCTGACTCCAAGTCGTAGGGAAGCAGCTGAGAGGTGGAGGAGGTGACCCTACGTGGTGTGAGCCTTTACTGAATAAAGTAAGATCTCTTCTAAACCCAAAACATCCCTCCCAGGTCTCCCCATGTAACTAAACTTATACAAGAGAAAACAAGTCTCTCAATACAAATAAATGTGACAGAAATGACCTATCAATTTAAAGCCACACCGGGGCATCAATGACTTACCTGTGATCCTCTTTCAGGGAACACTTGGGGTGAGAAGACAATAAGCATGAAAAAAGGGGTCACGGGGGTGGGGGGCGAGATTGCAAGTGAGAGAGGGGAATTCTGCTTCTAATGAGCCATTTCCAGGTTACTTCAAGTTGGAGCAAATCTCTCCTTCCTTCACCTAAAATTAGGTAGAAAGAAGGGTGGATTCAAGAAATCAAACTGAGGCAGAAGCAACCAGATTTGGTAAACAAATAGGTATGGAGAAAGGAGGAGACGAGTTAAAGGTTCTGAGGAGTTAGGAAAACTGTTCTCATTTAAAGGAGATAAGCTCTAAAAGAGATTTATTGGTTGACACCTGCCACAGTAACCTATGCATCTGCTTCAGATAACAGTCCTCTTATCGCTTCGATGCTTTTGTTGATTTTTTTTTACAATCCTGTTCTGTTTCTCATCTCTATATTGAAAGTACAAAAACCAGCCTCCCTACCTCTCTCTCCCTCTCTGTCTCTCTTCTCCCTGCCATACTTCTCTGTTTTTCTAGTTTGCTATGCCTCAAACCTGTTCAGTTTTTCTTTTTCTTTTTTAAATTTATTTTTATTTTATTTTAATTTAAAAAAATTTTTATTTTCCATTGAAGTATAGTTGATTAACAATTTTGTGATAGTTTCAGGTGTACAGCAAAGTGATTCAGTTACACATATACACGTATCTATTCTTTTTCAAATTCTTTTCCCATTTAGGTTGTTACGTAATACTGAGCCACTTTCTTAATAATTTATTTTAATGACGAAACTTTAAGAGATCAGAAATGTGAAAGCTTTAGCTTCCTCCTGATTTATTTACAGTGTTCTCGAGTATCTCACTTTGTATAATTTTCTTAGCCGTCTTGGTATTACAGTACACGTATTTCACTAACACAGCCTACTGGGTATCAACATTTTGCCACTTCACGTGAAGTGTAGAAACCTTACTTTCATTTAAGTCCCATAATCTCTCCATGGTTTCAATATAATTGTCATAAGTATTTCCTCCACATACGTTCTTTTTTCCTTTCTAAAGTTCCAAGCTTTCTTCTTTTGTTTCCTTTCTCAGTAGACACATTCCTTTAGCAATTCTTTCAGGGTGGGTTTGTTAGCGATATTTCTCTTAGTATTCCTCCTCTGAAAATGCCTGCATTCCTCCTCCATTCATGAAGGGCATGTTCACCAGATGGAGAATTCACATCTCACAGTCCTTTGATCTCAGAACTTGAAAGATGTCGTGGTCCTTTCTTCTGGCCTCCATTGTTTCAGAGGAGAAATCTGCTGTCATTCTAACTGGTCTTCCCCAGCAGCCATTCATCATTTCTCTCTGGCCCTTGTCAATTCTTGTCTTTGCTTTTAGTTTTCAGAAGTTTAATTATGATGTGTCATGGACATTGATTTCTTTGAGTTTATCCTGTTTGGGTTTTACTCAGCTTCTTGAATTGTAGATCAATATTTTTGTTTGTTTGTTTGTTTGTTTTTGCTAAATGTAAGGATTTTTTCAGCCATTATTTAAAAAAAATTTTTTTTTTCGGTCACTTGCTTTCTTCACCTCTCCTCCTAGGACTCTGGTGATACGAACGTTAACTCTTTAGTTATCATCATGCAGATCCAAAAAAGACACTGTATTTTTTTTCAGTCTATTTTCTCTGCTGTTCACATTGGGTAAATTCTATTAATCTGTCCTCAGATTTACTGATTCTATCCTCTGTCACCTCCACTCTACTATTAATTCCATTCACCAAGACATTTAGTCCATTTACTCTACTTTCCAATTGTATAATTTCCATTTGGTTCTTTTCTTAAAACGCTGTCTTTGCTGAGATTTTCTATTTTTCCCCTTGCTTCATTAGAACTTATATTTGCTTGTAAAAGCACTTTATGAGGCTACCTTGAAATCATGGTCAGATAGTTTTGACATTTGATCCATCGTGCTGCAATGTCTCTTGATTGTCTTTTCTCATTCAAGTTGTACTTTTCCTGGCTCTTGGTGTGATGAATGATTTTTGATTTTGTCTTGGACATTTGGGGGGCTATGATTCTTTGTTTAACCTCTCCCCCACTCCCCTCCTCCCGCCCTTCTTCTTCATCTTCCCATCAGGCAGTCCTTGGCTGAAGGGAAGCAGGAGGATGGATGTGGGTGTGCATGTGCCCCCTCTTCTCCAGGCCCTGCAGACACCACCCTGGCGGAAGCGGAGTGTTGGCTCACGGTGCCTTGTTGCAGGAGAATAGGGTGGGATTTCAGCTCCCCTCTGCCTCCCATGAATGCCTTCCCGTAGTGAGTGGCAGCACCTGTTACCTCTGAGTGGTGATGTAGGCACAGATCATAGCTTGGCCACTGTCACCAGCCAGGGAGAAAGCAGAGGCCTGACTCCTGTTGCTTTGTTGCTGCAAAGTAGGCGTGTAAGCAAGGTCCCCAGTGGCCCCCACTGACTGGTGTGGGAAGAACGGAATGTTGCCCCGCTTTATTCTGCCACGTAGACACAATGAGGAAACACTAATACATCACCACCAAGGTCAGCTTCCTGCAACACCACTTCAGCAGGAAAGCTGAGCGTGGGTACCCAGGTGGGGGAAGGGAGGTCAGCGCCTTGGACGCAGCAGCACTGCCTCGGCAGGGACGCTGACGTGCTGGGATGAAGGGGTGGCTTGTGCGTGGGGTTGGCTCCCCATGCACCTGCTGAAACCTTGGGGGATGGAGCTTACGGTTCAATTTTCCTGCTGGGGTTTGGCGGGAGGAAGGCAGGTGTGGCCAAAAAGCTTCCTGCTGTTCCTTGGTTAGAAGGAATAGACTCTCCTTGGAGCTTGTGCGTCTGTGCCTGTGTGCAGTTTGGGGTTGGATGCCTTTGTGACACCCTGTCTGGGAAATCTGGGAGGCAGGAAGGAAACCTGGAAACTCGAGACGGATTCCCCGCCAGGTCATTCCTCGTGTCCCAAGGTCCCCAGTCAGGTGGCCTTCTTTTCACCTCTTGGAGTCTTCTTATGCTTGTGAGTTGTGTCCAGTTGCAGGTTGGGTGGTAGCTGTCATTGTAACTGGGAGGACCTGGGAGGGTCCCTGTTGGCTGGAGCCATAAGTTTGCTCTATGTGAGCCCGTGGATTTGGAGGTTCAGGTGTGCCCTTCATCACAGCATGTGAGGGCTTCAAACGAGTTCTCAAACAAAGAGGTGGAGACACCAACTGGATCTCTTAACGACACTTTGAAAATTTTAAATTGTTGTATTCATTTTAGAATTTTATTTCATCACTATGTATTGTGGTCAACACTTCTTTCACCCCATATGATATTCATCTGTTCAGTAAAAATCTGTTAACCTTACCTTGACAATAACTTAATTCTCCGAAATTCAGTTTTAATATTGGCTTACTGAGGAATAGTGTCCCTTTAGTAGCGATGAATCATCACTGAAAATAATGTGATGACAACGCATAAGGAGGTCTATGTGACAAAACTGATTCTTCTTTAGTAGTGTTATTTTTTCACTTGCTTTTGGTTGCTCAGTTCTTCTTTTGATACTTCCTGTTTCCTGAATATGTAAAAAAAATGCCTCAAGAAAAAGCTTCTGACATTGGCACAGTGGAAATTTCTAGTCAGTCACAACAGTTGTTAGGTTCAGAATTTCACCTGACTTGCCATTCACTTTTGAAGAAATTAATTTCATTCTCCATGCCCACATTTTCTCTGGAAATAATTTAAAACTTACATATAAATTTTAAATTAGCACTAAGGACTTTCACATCCCCTTGATTCATACTGCCCAATTCCTGAGTTGTTAGCATTTTACCACATTTGTTCTCTGACCCGCTGTCTCTCTCATCTCTAGCTACACAGACACACACACAGTCACCAATATCAATGGCCTCTCACTGTGAGGAAGCTGTAGAGATGAAGACAAAGAAGATATACTATAGAATAGATTTATTTTTTAATAGTTGCCTTAGCAACCTATGCAAAATTCTAATATGTATTTCACAAACAAACAAGGAAACAATCATACATTACCAACACATAAACCTCCAAATCAGGAAATCAGCATTCGGACCATGCTTCCTACCGATTCTCACTTCCCACTTTCATTGCACCAAATTCCCAACAATGTCCCTTTTAATTTATCTGGTTCAGGATTCAGAATCACACCCTGCATTTAGTTGTACTGCAGTTTCAATCTCCTTTGATCTCAGAGTTCTTTAGTCTTTTTCCTTTTCTGGCCGTGATAAATTTAAGGGGAATAGGTCTTTCATTCCCCAGAATGACCCTCATGGGGTCCATCTGGTATTTTTCCACGGCCCCTCAGGGCACCCCTCCCTGGTAGGAACTGAGTAATTGTCAGTGCCCTCCTGGTGGGTCACCCACTGGTGGAGGACATGCAAATAACTTCACAAGTGACCCTCTCACCGACACCTTAGTTTGGGGACGGAAAGGGAAGGGATGGTAGAAAGGGATGAGAATAATGGAAGGGAAGCTTAGTTTTCTTTTTAATATTGAAAAAAGTAAGACCACCCCAAATTAGTCCCAATATAGTAAATGACTCTCTTTCAGTTTAACCACAAGAACATTGATCATAGCAATAACAATGTAAGAAGTAACATACTGGAATAGGACCAGCAGATATACCATATTCAATGAAATTCAGGTTCATCCTGATGTATTGTGTGAGCACAGTATGTAACTTACAGTAGGGTCTAGATCTATCTGCTCAATTAAATTTATAAAATGGCTTCAATTTTGGATAATTAAATTTAATACATAGTATAAAATAACTGAACATTTTAAATTTCCATTTTATGTGGAAATCTCTGGTCCTTCACAGAATCCTGATTTGGTCATGGTATTATCATAAGCAAAGAATATATAAACCCTCAGCCATAATCAGGAAGACCCAGGTCTTCATGACCTTAGTCCAAGGTCTACCATGTGTGTTAGTTTCCCCCATAACAAAGTACCACAAACAGTGGCCTGAGACAACAGAAATTTATTCTCTCACAGTTCTAGAGACCAGGTGTCCAAAAACAAGGTGTTGGCAGAGTTGTTTCCTTCCGGATGTCCAGAGGTAGAATCCATTCCATGCCTCTCTCCTAGGTTCTGATGGTGTCAGCATCCTTGGCTTGAAGCTGGATCACTCCAATCTCTGCCTCTTTGGTCACAGGGTTTGACTCCTTCTTTGTCTCTGTCCCCAAACCACTCTTCTTTCTCTTATAAGGACACCAGTCATATTAGATTAGGGCCCACTGTATGCCAGTATGACCTCATCTTAGTTTGATTATGTCTGCAAAGACCCCCATTTCCAAGTAAGTTCATGTTCACAGGTGCTGGGGGTTAGGACTTGAACACATCTTTTAGCCGGGGGTGTGGAGGGGGGACAATTCAACCCGCTACACCTTGATTATGACATAAGTGAACAATCAACACTGGTCTAGTTAGAGCTACAGGTCTATTTTAATATAATCTCTTATGGGCATTGAGTTATCCAATGCCTCTTTTTCTACAGTTTCCTTGTTTCTCAAAATACAAATAAAATATTGATGCAAAACAAGTGTACCTAAAGGATCTATTTTATTTTCTGCCAGAAACACTTCAAGTTAATATGCAACCAATATGGCCTGACCTCTTTCTCCTTTGGGTCTCAATCCAGAGGTGCTAAGACTCTGGTAAAAGCCTCCAATTAAGGTTTGCATGGTGGATCTTTTCAAACTTAGTATTTTCTTTAGCCATAATTGTCTACCTCACTCAAATCACCTGTTACTTGGGAGACAACAATGCACAAAAAAAAGTTAGCAACTGTCAAAATAATTTTAAAACATGTTAGTTACAAAGTGCTCCTGTCTCAAATACTTTCCTCCTTACTCAGCTTCAACGACTAAAATTCATTAAAGTGTGGAAGGCAACTGTTAAATTGAATGTGATGCCTGCCAGTTTTCACCATCATTTTTTCCTAGTGGGCTGTCATGTAGCCGGTAACTGGATAAGAATGTTACGATGATGGAAAGGACCCACATAGGGGCACCACAGTGTGGAAAGCTAGGCAATTGTTTTCTGAAGGAGTAAATATATCTTTTGAAAATGAAGGAAACAACGTGGGTCGAAGAATGGGGCAGTAGAAATGAACTTCGGCTACATCATATTCTGGCTAATAACCCTTAGCCATGATGCTACTCTGGTTTGCTATTGACAGCATTACTACCTGGGGAGACCAGTTTTCCCCAGCGATCCTGTCCACCACCATCCCTCCTGGATAGAGAAAGCAGTGAAAGCCCCAAAGAAAGGCTCTTAGTTTATTTATTTATTTATTTATTTATTTATTTATTTATTTATTTATTTATTTATTTATTTATTATTATTATTTTTTAAACATCTTTATTGGAGTATAATTGATTTACAATGGTGTGTTAAGTTTCTGCTTTATAACAAAGTGAATCAGTTATACATATACATATGTTCCCATATCTCTTCCCTCTTGTGTCTCCCTCCCTCCCACCCTCCCTAACCTACCACTCTAGGTGGTCACAAAGCACCGAGCTGATCTCCCAGTTTATTGTATTGCTATTGACAGACTCAAGGGCAGAGGTGAGGCACGCGCTAGTGCAGGGAAGTGAATATCAGGGTGAGTAGATGATTCTGTCAAGAATTAATGAGTGACTTTCTAAACTAACAGTAAGAAATGGGCTGCAAGTGTGCCTATAGGAAACCTCGTAGATTATGGGGGACACATGCGAGCCAGTTTCATATGGGACAAAGATAGGAACATGTGTGTCACAAAAAACGTCATATGGTGGAAATTAGGGAAAGGCTATGCCTAAATATATTTTCATTTCTTAAGCTAGAGGTCATTATATCACAGCTATGCAGATTTAGAGCATGGGTAGTTGACTGAACAACTGAAAAAGATAGGATTTTTTTTTGGTGGGGAGTAAAATAACCAAAACTTTCAAAAGAGAATTTTTGTTGCCTGCTATCAGATTCTATCATTGTTCTTTTCCAACCAAAAAGGACAAGGTATATACTGGAAAACAAAGCATATTTTTTGAAAATTATTTTTATTAGTTGAGACGATGATTCATTTTTTTAAAGGTGAAACTCCATAGAGAGTATTTACGATCGCTGTATTCAATTTCAAAACTTGCTTTTTATAAGAAGTCAGTATTGTTAACCTAAGAATTATAAGAAAAATACCAGAAAATTTGTATTTAAACACAATCCAAGGTGAGGCTCCAGAAAAAGGGACAGGCGAAAAGGTGTTTGTCCTTTTGCTACAATTAGTATTTTATGTTCAGATCAAGGTTATTTCTAGGCCACGATTGGCAAAGTCTTAGTGCACATTTGGACTCTGCATTAATATGGGTGGTTTGGAATAAGAAAAACACTTACAAATGGATCCAGAGATGGTGCAAAGGCCAGAGGTCAGAACTGTCAGAGTCTGAGACAAAACCGCATGTGGGAAAATTGAAGAAACTTGGGATTTTGATCTGAAGGACAATAAAGAAGGAAAATAATACATAATGGTTTTCAAATGGTTTTCATTTTCTGATGTGGTTCATAGGGAGAGGAAAGGACAAAATGGGTATCACTAGGAAAACAATGTAGATAGTGACTCCACAAAAGGAAGAATTAACAATGAAGAGTCTTCCTTGGAAAATGACAAACAGTCTGCAGGAGGACGTTATCCAGTGCATTTCTGTCCTGGGAATCAGGGTGCCCTAAATGACCTTAAACTTTTCCACCAACCCCATGATGCTAAGAAATGGCCCTAAACTGTGAATAATGGCTGTATTCTGCAGCATATTTTCCAAGACAGAAAAGAGAGGTCTACATTTTGGAGATACTCATAAGCACTCCATAGGTCAAGAGTTATTTTCCCAATTTGCAAAACTGCCTCAAAGTTCAGATGTGTGAAGTCAGGAAACTCTGGAGACTTCTACACATAAATGAGAACTTTGGACACCCATGGAGCTGCCCAGTGGTGCATATGCCTGAAAGCCATCCCTTGCTGAACACACTGCATGGGGACGTTGAAATCTGTCAGGTGGCGAGGGAAGGCAGAGTGCTCAGAGCTCCGCTTTGTTATTCACGATGAGGCAGATGACTCGGCCGTTAGCATAATTGTGCTCTGAACACGCTCCCTGACCAAGAGTGAGAGTCACTGATGTGAGTCCTACCCATCGGGGAAATATCTGAGTATTGTTTATCTCTGTCCATTGGAAAATTACATTTCTTACCAAACAACTGAAGATGTTTCTTAAAATGTGCAAGGGCTGCTCAGTTCTAATACTCAGGAAAACGTACTTTACATTTATGAGACGACAAACAATGTAGTGTGGTGTGAAAAACATATTCTTTGGCCTTGGGCAGTTCTGGGTTCAGGTGATGGAGTTGTTGTGTCCTAGCTATGTGACCCTGGCCAATTGAACTCTGCATCTCCTTCCTTGTCAGTGAAATGGGAGTAACAGGTAACTCGCTGGTATGTGACAGGAAGTAAGTGAAGGTCGAATAATGGATCCTTCTTGTTTCCTGCTCCAATGCCCTTTTCATCAGTTTTCCCCAATATTTCACTGTTCTGACTCCCAAATAAGACGTGCCAAACATGAGCCGGAGATGGCCGGGAACGCATTAAGGTAAGTGATGTTCGCCAACAATCCCTCCAGAATCAGCCATTTTCCGACCCACAATTGTTGGTTGAGAGCCTACAGTCTTGGGTCGGCTCCTGGGGCCTTGGGTACCTGAGGGACACTGAAAATGCTATGTTCCTCTCTGAAGGGAAGAAGATCAAAGTGGATTTAAAATGGCATTGCTTTCAGTCCTGAGTAAGGTTGTTCCCCACTTATGATGAAGTGTGAGCAAATTGGTACGTATTCCACCCTCCTTATTTTTGCACATACAGGAAGATATATGCGTGCACAGGTGCACACATGCACACACACACACACACACACACATACAGCTAGGGAATCTCTTGATGCTAAATGTGCTATTTTAGCTCCTGGGGTCTCTAATCCATAAATATCCATGCTAACAATATGTAATCAAATCTCTGGAAGGGTTTAAAAGCAAAAGAAATATAAATAAAGCTTTTCCTTACCCCTAATTTGATTCCTGGTTCGCCAGCAGTGCACACGGTAGTCTATGGTTATTATCCGCATGTATTTCCATTTAAAATGTGCCAGCTGGGGCCAGTTCTCATCGGAGAATTGTAACAGCTGTCCCAGTGGAAAATAAAAGCATGTCACTTTAAATTTTATACAAAGGCCAAAGAAATGTCAGCTTCCTGCCTCCGCTGTATAATGACACACATTATCTTTGACCTGAGCACATCCCATCAATTCATGTTCATGAGAAAATTACACTTTGGATTTACTTGATTCTTGTTCTTTATCCAATTTCTTACATAAAAAGGCAATTTGATCTTCTCTTCAATGCCCACTATATAAATATCATATTCAACACCAGCATGCTAATGTCTTGAAATTTTGATGACATCTTTTGAAATGCTGGCTGCAATATTCCCTCTCTCTTCCCATACCACTGAATAATTGCAATCTAATCAATTTTCATTAGTTGTGCCAGATCTCTGCTAAAATGCATTGCATTTCTCCGATGATAAATCTTAGAGTAAACAAGTCTTATTTTCTTTATGATTTTTCCAAACTGAAGTGCACATCTGGTGTATGAACTTTTCTTTCTATCCTCTTGACTTTCCAAGAACACTTAATATATTCTTTACTGTATGTTTCTGTAAATAAGCAGGGTATTTGGGCTTCTAACAATTTTTTGGAAGATGAATTACAGGCTTCCAAATTCTGATTTGATCAGATTCTAATGAGCTGCTTTTATTTTGGGCTTGATTTTCATGCATTGGCTCTGTAAGATGCAATTTTGTCCCATAGATTCTAAAAGGAGAAGAAGAGAATGTATTTGAGTTCTCGTGTTGTATGTAGTTGGATTGCAATATATGCTTTTAGGGGAAATCTCTGAGATATATATATATATATATATATATATGGTTACCATTGCATCCTAGTTCTGGTCCTATAAGATAGTTTTCTACTATATTTGAAATGAAGAAAACAAATAACTTTGGCTATCAGAGCACGCATGACATTAATTACAATAACAGCTTAGGGAAGGCTACAGATAGAAGACGTTTGAGCTTGGACTAGGAGGGTGAGTATTACTTGCTGTCTGCAGTAGCAGTAATTGCAATTTAATCACAGGAAAGGGGGTATTGTTGGAGGAAAGAATGGCACAAGCAAAGACGTACAGATATGTTTAGGAGATTCAGAGTGGTTGGCATTGGCCAGAGCAGGGTCAGCCAACTACACCCCAGGGGTCGAATCCAGCCTGCTGCCTGCTTATAAATAAAGTTTTATTGGAACACAGCCCTGCTCGTTGTTCACCTAATGTCTATGACTACTTTCGCCCTACAGAGTTGAATGCTTGCTAGAAGACATCATGCCTGCAACACCTAAGATATTTACTATCAGTTTCTTCACAGAAAAAAAAATTGTTGATCCCTGGGCTAGCGCTTAGGATGTATGTTGGAGGGGGGAGGGCAGCAAAGGATGCTCTGTGGTCCAACACATACCCGTTTTGTTTGTAGATAGTTTCAGCTGCATGAGCAAGGTCTGAACACTGGGAAGTGGAGTCATGGGTCCACTTCTGGACCACAGTGGAATAGCAGGCAGCTGCCCTGCATTTCTTCCTTCTCCCTTCCTCTTAGTGAGGAAATGATCAACTAGAGCCAGTTCCTTGGGCTCAGGCTTCAGAGCCCACAGTGTGGACAGCGTTGCTGCCCTGCTAGGTTGGTGCTGTACATCTCTGCTGGTACATAGGAGAAAACATGCTGCTTTTCTAGATTTCCCCATTGTGGACGTTTAGCCTTGATGTTACCAGAAGGTTATGTTGGTTACCCACTCCCCTGGGGCTGGGGGGACCCATCCTCACTGTGTCTCCATTTCGTACCCAGAAACTCAAATGGTTCCTCCTTGACGTGCTTCTGGCCCCAAGGCTTCTTCGTCTTCTGTTTGAGGATTAACTATTTCCCTGTAGAATTCACATCAGGAATAATTCTTGGCCCCAGTGTCTCCAATGTAATCATTCAAAAAATAAATATTGTAAGGACTGTGAAATCTTAATTTTTTAAATTCAGGTTCACCTTGTTTCAAAGGATTTTTATCATATATTTCCCTTTGTTTCTCTTTCTTTTCTCCCTCTCTCTCTCTCTCTCCCTTTCTTTCTTTCTCTCTCTCTCTATAGTTATGACTCGTGTTCATCTCAATTTCCTTAAAATAACAAGGAAGTGACATTTTGGAATTAAAGGGCATGCACATTTCTAATCCTTTTTACATATTGACAACTTGATAATCTGAAATTTTATACCAATTTAAACTCTGAGTCAGTTTCTCTTACTTCTTACTGAATATTATTTATTTAAAATGCCAATTGCATTGGAAAAACATGTTGCATTTCCATTTTATTTTATGTTATTTTTCCAATCACTAGTAAAGCTGAGGGTTTTAAATTCTGGTTATGATGGTGGAGAAAGGATCAGACTTACCCTCTGTGATAAACAGCTGTGACACTGCACAAAATATACGAGTGACTGTTTTCAGTGAAAGGGAGCAAAGCAGGTGAGTCCTATGGTCCCCTCAGCTATCGGCTGGGGGGCACCTTCTGAACCAACATGGAGAAAAGTGAAGCCCCAGCAGAGTCTCACTGGGCACAGGAGGAGAGAAAGCTTGGGACTCCTGTCCCAGTCCTAAAATCAGCAATTTCTCCAAGTGATGCTGATTCCTTTCTTTAATGAAAAATAGTATGTAAGAACAAAGAATTGGGCCCTGGGGTATTCATTACTCCTGCGGTGTCTTGGCTTCTAGTGGGCAGAGCTAAGAAATATATTTGTACACTAACCCATATATATACCCATATCCATATTTATTCTTGAATTTATCTATCTATATCTATATTAAAATAAATATGTACTTATACTCACATCTCCCACTCCAATACAGCACTGCAGCATCTTTAAAGTGATTTTTATACAAAGAAGTGTTTTTTAATGTATCAATTCTCTTCTCTTTTAAGGATTTTGACATTTGAAAAATTTCCTACCTCATTTAAAAATGTTACAACTATTTAAATATACAATTAAATATTACATGTTTTCTTTTTATGTTTATATATTTCATTCATCAATAATTTATGTTCATATATTGTATGAAAAAATCATATAGGCAAGTTTTTTCTATGTATGAACCAGTTATCATAGTGCATTAACAAAGCATTTTATTAAATTGTTGGAAATTTCACTCATAATTTCTTTAATGTCCTTTAAATGGGCCTATTTTTAGGATTTCTGTTCCCCTCCATTGATATGTCTGTTCTTGAATTTATACTTCTTTAAAAGTTATTATAGCTTATGAAATATCTGGCTGTGAAATTCCTCTCTCATTATCTTTCTTCTATATTTCCTTGATTACCATGTCTTATTCTTGCAGAAGAAATGTGTAATTATGTTGTCAAGTTTCAAAATAAAAGCCATTTGGGATTTTGAGTGAAATATAATTACATATATACTTTGTACTTCACTCTATTTCTGATTTAAATAAAAATGTCTTTGTTATTGTCATTGTTGTTTGTGACATAGGATATTGAAACTGAGACTCAGTTTTACATTAATAAAATATGTTTGTTTTTATAGTAATATTATTAAATACAAAGTATCGAATGCTTACCACATCTGTGCCAGGATCTATATTCTGAATGACGACAGTAATAATAAATTACAATAATGTAATCATAATCGTGATAATTATTATTATTTATACCTACTGTGTTCCAGAGTGTCGGTCAAGTTCCTTAACGCCGTTATTTCAGAGCATTCATGGAAACAGTGGTCACGGAGGACGTGGAGGCTCAGAGCAAGGAGGGGGGGTCCCTGGAAGCCTCCAGGGAGCCCCGGTTTCAACTGGTGAGTGGAAGGCAGGTTGGGGTAAAATCACTTGTGTTCGGGTTTAGGTTTTTTCACATGAATGCGGACAGCAGATCCATTTTTACATTTTTTATTTTTTTGAGGAACATTGGTTTATAACATTGTATGTTTCATGGGCACAACATTATATTAATTCGACTTCTGTGCACATTATGCACGTTCACCATACCTTTGACCCTTTTCTTCCATTTCACCCTTCCCAACCCCCACCCCCCCTCTGGGAACCATCAATCTGTTCTCTGTGTCTTTGTGTTTGTTTTGTTTCTTCGTTTATTTTGTTTTCTTAGATTCCACACATGATTTAAATCATACGATGTTTGTCCTTTTCTGTTTGACTTATTTCACTTAGCATAATACCCTCAAGGTCCGCCAACCATGTTGTTGGATATGGCAGGATTTCATCTTTATTCATGGCCAAGTAGTACTCCATTATATATACATAAATATGTATTACATGTTTTTGAGCACTGACTTTGAGAGCAGTGCAAGGAAGATACTGAAAGTCATAAAGTGTTGAGATGAACAGACACCAGACTTTGAGTTTGTTTAGACCAAGAAGTAAATTTAACATAAACATACAAAGCTCTCTCACCAAATCCAAATGTCTGTATGTGTGCATGAACCTACACACATACACACAAGTACACATACATGCACACAGGCAAGTACCTATCTGAAGTCCAGGGATCACTGAAACCAAGGACAGAAACACGTTTGTATCATCTCACCTAACAGCTGTATCTTCTGGTTGTAACAAAAGCAATCTATAGTCTGTTCATGTAGGGAAAGTAAATATTACTGGTGGTGATGCTCTAGTTATACTTTTGTGATAATATAACACAATGGTGATCACTAAGCTCTGCAAAACACCATACAGTGTATAAAAATATGGTACAGCCTTGTAAATAGTATGAATTATTTTGTAAGACTTAATTTTAAACAAATTATAAAAGATATTATACATATAACTATATATGTATGTGTATATATGTATGTATTTATATATGTAAAACAATGTATGTATTACATTGTTATATATGTATGTATACATTGTTATATATATGTATACATACATACATTATTATGTATGTATGTATACAGTGTAAAATTCAGCACTATCTTCAGGTAAAGCTATATAGTGAATTTAATTGTTTTTAACAAATTTTTATGTTATAGAGAACTGTAAGGAAAGGAAAATCTTTATATCTAAAGATCATCTCAGGTGGGTTTGGTAAAGTTTACTTTAGATTAGACTTCCTTAATTAGTTTGGCCTCTGAATTTCATTGATGAATGAAGCCCTTCTGTTCTTTTATGTGCTTGAAGGGGAATCTTACCCCTTCTGTGTAAGCAATGCACTTCTGTCCTCAGGCACAATGTAATCTTATTGCACACTTTATTTTTAGCATACTGAAGATTAATCAGGAGGCCAAATGTGTAGTTTAAGAGGTATCATTGAAAGATGCCAAGAAGCTTGTGATCCAGAGAACCGTCTTAAAATGCTGAGTACTATGCCTTGCAGAGTTCATTCTTCTCATGTATCTTGCCACACCTGATAATACCCTCTTCCACACAATATAGAATGAGCTGATGAAAAATAACAAAGCTGGAACACAAGGGTATTGTGTTGTGAAGATATTGAATTGTGGAGATAACCTTGATTGGCATCAACTTTATCTCTGATGGCTGGAAACCCGCCAATCAGGATCCCTAAACCTGAGGCATTGTCCCTCTGGAGGGAAGTGGACATAGAATCAAAATGGAGCTTGAAGAGCTATCTGCACCCCGACGTTCACTGCAGCCTTGATCCCAACAGCTGAGACATGGAAGCAACCCAAGTGTCCATCGACAGATGAGTGGATAAAGAAGATGTGGCAAATACATACAATGGAATACTACTCAGCCAAAAAAAGAAGGAAATCTCATCATGTTACAACTTGGATGAACCTGGAGGTCATTGTGCTCAGTGAAACAAACCAGTCACAGAAGGACACATACGGCACAATTCCACTTATATGTGGAATCTAAAATAGTCAAACTCATAGGTTGGGGCGTAGGAGGAATAGGGAGAAGCTAATTAACAAGCACAAAGTTTAATTAAATAAGTTCAAGGGATCTGTTCTCAACATGGCACATGCAGTTAATAACACTTTACATTACACTTAAAAACTTATCAGGAGAGTAGATCTCATGTGAAGTGTTCTTACCACAACTAAAAAAAACAATACAACAAACTAGTGAATATAATAAAAAAGATACAGACTCACAGATATAGAGAACAAACTAATGGTTACTGGGGGGGAGGGGCAATATAAGGGTGGGGGTAGGGGGAGGTACAAACTATTGGGTATAAGATAGGCTACAGGGATATATTGTACACCAGGGGGAATATAGCCAATATTTTGTAATAACTGTAAATGGAGTGTAACCTTTAAAATTGTAAAAAATAATTTAAAAAATAGAATTAAAAAAAACAAGACAGAGACAGTCCAATCATGTAGTTCGATGTGCTCTTTAGTGCATCCATTGTGGCATCTCGGCGATGAAACAGGTATATGAAGAAACATCTGTTGTGGGCAGGGTAGAAGCAGGAAATTTTCTGGGGGTTGTCACCAAAGGGACATGTGTCATTATACATTTGTCCCAACCCACAGAATGCACAACACCAAGAGCGAACCCTCATGTCACCTATGGACTCTGGGTGATGGTGTGTCGATGTGGGTTCATCGGTCATATCAAAGGTACCACTCTGATGGGGAGTGATTTTGTTCTCTTTCATAATACAAATATTTTTTCAGTGTTAAATTCCTAAGTTTCTAAATATTCCTGAAATCATAGTGAAGTATTCAGGCACCTACACCTATAGGTAGAATTAACATGAAAGCAACAGCTACAAGCGCTGACTATCGCAGCTGTGTTTTATTAGTCATTGGATACCCAGAGCAAGATTGACAGTGGGTGCAATTTTCTACAATGGAAAGCAACTCCTGCAATGTTCTGAATAAAATAACACATAGAATACTTTTCTCCTTCAATTTGTACTTCCTAGAAATTGCCTTCCTAGAAAGTTCATTAAAACCATGCAAAAAAATTCTTTGTGTTTTTATGTAGAACAGAATGAGGTCCTAGGTTCAGGAAACTATAAAAGGGCTTTTCACATTCCTCAACACCTTGAAGTACCCTCACCAACCTGGGGGACCTGGGACTGTTTTTCATTACACAGGAATGTAGTACCTGCACATAAGTGCCCGTGGGACTCCCTCATTCATTCATTTTTTTTTTCTGGTTGGGGATGTCAATAGTGGGTGTAGCTGTGCATGTATGGGGGCAAATCTGTGTACCTTCCCTCAATTTTGCAGTGAACCTAAAACTGCTCTAAAAACAATATAGTCTTTAAAAGAGAAATCAGCAAGGAGGGTGGTTGTGTGAGAAGCTCTGGGTGGAAGAAGCACATGTGCAATACAGGTGCATCTGTCCCCAGAGAAGGGAGAGTTCAGGTTTGATAGGAGCCAGGGCCACAGGGGATAGAAGATGTGAGATGGCCTCATCGCAGTCATGCATCACTCACCTTATTGGTTTTAGGGAGGAGCTCTTCTGCAGTCTTAACACCCAATGTTCCCAACCGCCATCACTTACCGAAATATATATCTTCTATGTAGAATTTTCTCCAAAGATTACTTCTTCCTAAGTTACAGATAATTTAATTGATGTTACCTAGTTAACATAACTCTTGTACCTTAACAAGGAGATCTTAATAAACTAATTGTGAAATAATAAAAATGTTAGTTGTTGTAGGAAATATCCAATATATGTGTATATGCATATATATGCTTACTGTATATGTATATACACATGCATACACAAGCACATACACATATATTATGTATATAGGCCAGCTTCCTGGTTCATAGACGGCATCTTCTCCCTGTGTCCTCACATGGGGGAAGGAGTGAGGGAGCTCCCTGGGATCTCTTTTATAAGGACACTAATCCCATCATGGGGGCTCCATCCTTATGACCTCATCACCTCCCAAAGTCCCCACCTCCTGACACCATCACATTGGAGGTTAGGATTTCAACACATGAATAAGGGGACATAAACACTCAGCCTGTAACACCACTCTACCCCTAAATTCTCAGGTAGATTTGGTTTTCTGGAAAATATCCTACATACCTATGACTGTATTAACCATTGTGGTAATTCAAATATAAGATGATGACATTATAGAATATAACAGTTGATGGTACTTAGAGAATTGATAGAATCATTAAACAAAGAAAATATATAGTTTGTTAATTGCTAAAATGTGAGTAACTGTGTATAACTACCATGATTCAAGAAACAGATTCATGATATCTTATTTATATTCATAGATATTAGTCACTAGTATATTGAGTAATAGTTTATATGAGTTACCAATATATGTGTTCTCAGAGGGAAGTCCTTTAAGTAGTTCTTTCTATCATTTATATGGTTTTCTTTTTAAAGCTGAAGCAAGAGCTTTTGAAACAGTAATCCTCTTATTATTCAAAGTTCTGCAAGATGATGTATAATTTGTGATCAGAAAAATATATAGCTATTTAAAAAGCTTAATAGCCTATGTAACATATTTATTCTATATATGTAGAGTGTGAATGTGCATATATATATGTGTGTATATATATATGTATATATATACACGTGTATATATATATATATTCCTTTGTAAGTTTGTTTAAGATGATGACTTGGGAAATAACTTAAATGCATTACTTTTTCTCATGGCATCCCATTTCTTCCTTTTTTGCTGCTTCCTGAGACTCCTCCAGGGCTCACAGGGCAGCTCACCACACTCCCCCAGCCTCACCAGTGGCTTACTGCTCAGGACAGTGTTCTCTTCAAAGGCCACTTTTATAAACCTTTTAAGTGACCAGTCTAGCTTACTCCATCACCTCTCAGCGGTGACCCGCATGTTCCTTGATAAGAGAGCCCCGTGGCAGGACTTGGGAACCCCTGGAGAAGATTTTGGAAAACAGCAGGAAGAGTATTTGTGATTTTCAAGCCAAACCACACATGATGATTGTCCACGCTATCCACAGGGTCATTGCTAGTTTTAAACTTTGATTCTGTGTGTGTGTATGTGTGATGCATAATATATAGCATATATATGTTATATATTACATATATACATGCACATGTATTATAAATACTATATATGCACATTTATACATGCTGTACATACATATACATGCTATATATACATATATATGCTGTACACACATGCATACATATAGGCATGCTATATAAATACACTTATACACAAGTACATACTATATATACAGATATACATACTGTATACACATATATGCATATAAAGCATATATTTGTGTGCGTGTGTGTGTGTGTGTGTATATATATCTTAATTGACTGGGGTGGTTAAGTCTGGTTTTGGGGGCTACTAGTTGACGTTCCCCCAACAAATAAGCACCTGAAATTAGCCCCCTTTGTCCACTTTTAACACACGGCGTTTTTATTATCCTCGCTGCTACTGTGTGATTTCTGCTCCTTTTGGATACAGTCAATGCCGAGAGTCAGTTTTCACTTACCTGACAGTGACAGCTGGGGGCTACCTCCAGAATATAATCCACAGTTCTTCTGTTTTCATACAGATGACTGAATATTTTAATGGCAGTCCAAGGTCAGGATCTGGGGCACAGCTTGTTAAAAACAACACACACACACATCATTTTCAGAATCCCTATGGGTTTGGGAAAACTAAAATGATGGAGAACTCACTTTCTATTTCAGAGCCCTGTTGTAAAAACGATTGCCTCCAGAGCCTTTAGATGTGTTTATTTTTTAATGTGCCATGTTTATTCGAGATGGTGCAGGAGCCCACTGTTAATTACAAATTCAGGCCTCTGCCGCTTACGGGAATATGCTGCACAGTTCCAGGGCACACCCCGCACTAGTGTCACTCCCATAAAACACATGCTGCAAGGAAGAAAACGAGCATGGATTTATCTTTAAAGATGGAAATGCCCAACGCTTTTAAGAAGGACATTCTAAGAACTGAATCAAATATTTGATTTTCCACCAAACTGCAAAATGAAACTGTGTTTAGCAAATGCTACAGTTAGAGCCAGCTAGAGAAAACTCAAGGAGGACTTTGTCCTGCTGTCTCAAGACCAGTTGAAAATCACTTAGCTCGTCACCTTCGGTGCTGTATCTATTGATCAGGCATCAACATTTAATCCTCTGTTTCTGAAGAAATTGCAACATAATAGACTATCTTCGGTGCTTTTTAAAAAACCCACTTCTGCTGTCTATATTTAGAATGTAACATTTAAGATATTGCTTTTATAGGGAAAGTACTTTTTCTAAGATATATTTTCTGTCTAAGGGTATTTTGGAAGTGCATATTGGTTAACTTCTCTTCGCGTTCTTATTTGTCCCTCTGCAATCATAAAAGATCAAAATGCAATGTCCCTCATGTTTTAACACCCTTCCATGTCAACGGGGCACTGGGGTTGGGAGGTCATGCAAGTTCTGAAGACTGCTGGCTGGACCGGAAAGAATCGGCCACATCTCACTGCTATCAAGTCCTGGGTGCACGTACAAGCACGTGTTAGTCCATACATGTCTATAGGTGTGAAAGACCAGGTTTTCATATTTACTTGAATTAATAGAGTTAAGGTGGCCCAGATTCTTGCTTTGTTTAGTGATGACTTGGGTCCCCTAGTATTTGTAGAAAAGGGAAATCTGTAGAAATGAGTTTGCATAGGAGCCATACCATCAGGTAGCAAAATAATTGCCTCAATGTTTCCAAGCTGGTTTGTGAAATTATATGAATTACTGTTTGAGCATTCGGAGATTTATTCTTTCTTTTGTTTGTTTTTATTTCAGCTTATCTCTCAGAAATTATGTCTCTCAACTTAAGTAATTATGTTATGTACACTTTTTTCATCTATGTTCCTGATGAATCAATTTTCAGAAGCCTCTGTAAAAGTGAACTACCTGACATTTTTCTAATATGCCCTTCATTACTGAATTCCACAGGTGTGGACGGCTCTGTGGCAGTACAGGCCAGGATCATCTGGCTTTATGCATCAATATACATGGCTACCCCAGGCATTGGGTTAGTGAAAACATGGTGACTTCCATTCTGGGACAGTTATTGATGTCACTCAGTTGGCTTATTGGTAATGTGAATGTACTAACGGTACTTTCCTCATAGGTTTAATTTGGACACTAAAAGTCTATATCAATAATTTTTTTTTCTTTTAAGAGAAATGGTTTTACCATATCCTTTTATTTTATTTAGCTTTTATCAGGTGTGATTTAAATATAACAAAATGCACCCATTTGAAGTGTGCATTTCGATGAATTTTAACAAATGTATGCTTCCGTGTAACCGTCATCTTATTCAAGAAACAGAATATTTCCATCATCCCCAAAGTTCCCTTGGGCATCTTCCTTGCAAACCACCGTCAGTACAGAACCCGCGCAAGCACCGATGTGCTTTCTGTCAGTACAGATTTCATCTTCTTGTCCAGAGTTCCCTACCAATAGTACCATTTTGTATGTATGTTTTTGTGTTTGAATTCACTCACTCAGAGAAATATTTTTGAGATCCATCCATGTTGTTGCCTGCTTTGATACTTCATTCGTTTTATTGTTGATAATTTTTCCACAATATGAATATACCACAATTTTTTATCCATTTTCTTGTTGAGAAGCATTTGGTGTTTGCAGATTTTGCCTATTTTGAAGAAAGATACTATTAACACTTAAGTATATGTGCTTGTGTGAAAATATGTTTTTGCTTCTCTTGGGTGAATACATAGGAGTGAAGTGTCTGAGTCACATTGGACGCTTCCTGACTTTTCCCAAAACCCTTGCCTTGAATACTTTCTCCATCTCCATCTCGGAGAAAAAAAATATTCTCTGATTAATTGTTCTTTGTTGAAAAATGAGAAGGACTATCATAGAAAACATGCAAAAGTAGATAAAATATTAAATATTATAAGCTGTGAGATAATGATTCACAAAAGTAGCAAATTATGGCATGTAAATAAATGAAAGTGCCTAAAAAGGTGACTAAGCGATTGTATTCTCAAAGAAAGAGGGGTTAAAAAGAAAGCTCACAGGGTCATAAAAGGAGCATGGTAATGTTTGCCCTTATCTTAAAGTATAGTTTGGAAAGATTTTATATATAGAAAATATTCTCAGTTCTCTTGTTTGAAAACATGTACATATTCACAGAAATAATACTCAATGACTATTTTTGGTGTTAGGACTACAGATAAATTTACTTTTAGTGGCATGGACTTATATATACTACCAAATGTAAAATAGATAGCTAGTGGGAAGCAGCCGCATAGCACAGGGAGATCAGCTCAGTGCTTTGTGACCACCTAGAGGGGTGGGATAGGAAGGGTGGGAGGGAGACACAAGAGGGAGGGGCTATGGGGATATATATACATGTATAGCTGATTCACTTTGTTATAAAGTAGAAACTAACACACCATTGTAAAGCAACTATACTCTAATAAAAAATTGCATCCATTGGTCCTCCCCATTTAGTTTCGCTGTGTCAGGAGGGACGGTTTAACAACACAAGTTTGAGGCACAAGTTTGCTCTCTCTCAGAGGAGCACTTGAGAGGAATTCTTAATGGAAAACCTACGTTCATTCATGGCTATATTTGGTGCGATACATGCGTTGAAGAAGTGTTGGAACACCTGGAAACTTTAGGTAAAATCAGGAATCCCATATTTCTAGACATCACATATGAACTCCAGGAGAAAGCAACAATCTCGTTTCACACAAGGGACCTACATTGGGCCCTGAATGAGCTGCACAAGAGCTGCTCCCCTTTCCTTTGGGGTTTGCTTAACGACTGTTCCAAGGTTCTTGGATACGTATGACTGCCTTCTGCCCTTTTATGATTTAGGCAGCAGGGCAGAATAAGTAGAGACTTCTTCCTTTATAATAAAAAGAAAAATCCACTAGGCTTTATTGAGAACTCATTGTTCTCTACTGTCTTGGTTTAATGCTTTACAGTTAGAAGGTTTTGTATCATCAAAGCCTTGAACTTTATTAACTGACTTCTGAAATTGCTTTGCATTTGCTGAAGTGTGTGCTGTTCTCAGTCATTATTTACGGGTTCACTGTTACTCCATCCCTCTGGATTACAATAATGCTTTCAAATTCACCTTTATTTAGAAACTGGAAGTTGACTTTATTTATGGGATCAACGGCAAAATTGGCCTTGATTTTTCCTCTTTTCCTGCACCCTCGCCCTCTGGCATGAAGTGCTTCTCCTAATCTGATTCTGATGTTGAGACTTCCCTTGTTCTGGCTGATGGGATATCAGCAAAGTGATGCAGGCCAGAACTTGAAGAGCATTTGTATGATTAGAGTCACACTTTCTGGTCTTGCCCTCTCTCGTTTCCTGCCAAGGACAGGCTGAGGCTAGTTCACAGGTCCCAGGAAAGGGTGGGAAAAACCAGCAGAGGTGAATGGTCATTGTCAAACACCCGACCCCATCAGAAGATCAGCAGTGAACTACCAGGCATGTGAGCAAGTTGCAAAGACCAGGGTACCACCTCCAGCCCCAGCCTCAACTGTCAGCTTACACACTTGTGAGCCAAATAAAACTTATTATTTTATGTCCCCCAAGGTCTTGCGGCTGTTTCTCCTGCAGCACTACTGTGACAGTTAATATATAATACAGCAATTGTGCTATCACAACAAAGTGCTTTCATGACAAACACCTTAAATAGTTGGCATATTATTTGGACCAAGTTGGCTGCTGGAAGTTAAAAGTGAAGAAACTAATAAAATGATGGGAAATGTGGGAAATGGCAGCCCTTGTTAGATAGTCCAGAAGATTTGGGAGAAACGTTGCATCTGGTAGCTTAGAAAATTATATATACACACTGAAAGTATATAACAAATGTGAGGTGATATCTCATTGTGGCTTTGATTTGCATTTCTCTGATGATTAGTAATGTTGAGCATCTTTTCATGTACCTAGTGGTCATTTGTATGTCTTCTTGGAAGAAATGTCTATTCAAGTCTTTTGCTCAATTTTTAAAATTGGGTTATTTGTTTTTTTCGTTATTGAGTTGTAGGCGTTCCTTATATATTTTGGAAATTGACTCCTTTTCTGATAGATGGTCTGCAAATATTTTCTCTTAATCCATAATTGTTTTTTCACTCTGTTGATTGCCTGGGGCTGGGGGTGGGGGGATGGAAAGTTATTGTTCAAAAGGTATAAAGCTCCTGTTATGCACAATGAATTAAGTTCTAGAGATCTGCTATACGATGTGGTGCCATAGTTAACAATACTGTACTGTGCACTTTAAAATATGGTAAGAGGATAGGTCTCATGTTAAGTGTTCTCACCACAACACACACACACATACACATACCTCAAAAGAATACAAGGCAACTTTTGGAGGGGGTGGATATGTTTAGTACCTTGACTGTGACCATGGTATCAAAGGTATATGCATATGTCCAAACTGATCAAGAGGTATATATTAAATGGGTGCAAGTTGTTGTATATCAGTTGAACCTAAATAAAGGTTATATGTATATATATCCCTAATAAGTACAATTTGAGCCTAGACTGGAGATCGTGCCCTGAATGTACATGTGTGTGTGCCTATGTTTTGGTGTGCAAGTGAGGCTTCAGAAAAAAAATGCAGTTTCAGGAAATCTACACCATTTTGTCTGGCCCACTCATCCAGAAAGAGAAAAAATCTATGACTGCTTTCTAAAGAGATCCTGAATGAATGCATTGTCATTTAACAATTTAGTACCTCTCTGCACCCCTATGCCTAACTATTGATTGAAAACGTCACCAAAAATAGCTAGGGGGAGTAGGACTTTGTGTCTGATATGCCAGTAGATACTTGTGAAAACCAACTTACTTGAGGAATAAATAAGGTATCGTTTAATTTAAGTGGAACGGCAAATACGGTCTAGAAATTTTTCTGACTACAACTTCCATCTTCTAAAATCTAAAAATAAGAATTACATTTTCATCAGCAAAAGGCATTCAAATAGAGGAAATTGGGATTTTCAATTTGTATGCAGGCTAAGTAGTCACTTCATCCTAAAGCTGTAATTGAAAGTCTTTTATATGGTAAATTCCAAATAATTACTGAGCCAGAATATAGTAAATATGGCAGCCAAAGAAGTTCTTTGAAAACAAAAACTTAATTTTCAGTTTTTGTCACGTATTTAATATTTGGCCTTTTATGAATAAGCCTTTAAATGTCTCTTGTGAATGACATGAACTGTACTCCAGCTGCAGTTGTTTTTTTCCTGGTAAAACATAGTTCCTTTTTCAAAGTCGGAAATGTACAGAGGGCGTATTTGGCTTAATATGTGATTATTTTTCTCTTGATAACAAAGACAATAATTTTAGAGGAATAAGTTTCTCTTCTGGCCATTTATCAGCTCTCCTTCTGGAGCAGCCTTACATTTTTATTTTCTTATTTTGTCACATCTTTTAAATCCTTTAAAGTGACTTTATCTAAAGGTCAGCTACCTTGTCTATCCAATTTAATTTTATCTGCAAAATTTTGCGACTTTGGATTTGGATTAGTGATGGGTGAAGATAAGAGTAATGTCATAGGCATTTGCACCTTTGCAGGAAGAAAATCCAGGCTGTTAACCAACAAGCGTTCATGGTGAGATGCCCACAAGACCTGGGTTTAGAAGAGGAAAAATGTCCTCTGAAAAGTAACCTCTAAAATTAACTTTTAATGGATCAGAAAAAAAAAAAAAATGTAAGGTTACTTTAGGACTCTGAATTGTCTCCCAGACAAGTAGACTTGTTAGGGGTCTAAGGTAATCACATGTCCAAAGAATGGATGTGTCCACTCAAGGGCGTTTTGTGGTTTGCATTGGGAAAAGTTTAAAAAATAACACCCAGAAGCAAATATTTCTAATGACATCAAAAGAGGAAATCCTTTAAAAAATGAATTTTTCATATTCTAATCTTACTAGCAATAAAATCTCTATAGTTGAATAGGTGTTTTGCGCTATTTATCTTGGCTGTCATTAAATAATAAGATTTACTAACTAATCCCCTTTGTTCAGATTTCTCACTCAGCAAGCCACCTCTTGGTTTTTATTTGGCTTTCCACGAAGGGCTTCCAATAGGAGGAGGATATTTGGGTTTTTCTGGCATGGGCGTACTAGTCTAAGTACAGTATTATTTTTCTTTCCATGTTAATATCAATTTTCTGCTGTTCCTGGTCAGTCATGTAAGTGCAGCTTCTGAATTAAATATCCTACTGCAAAATCAAGCTATTTTTTAATTTATTTATTTTCTTCTGCAAGATTCACACACCAGAAGACGTTAGGAAACTCAAGATAATGCAAAGCCATCTTGGGGGCCTCTTCCTGGCTCTTCAGAAGTTCCTTTTATCTCACTGGGCATTCCAACTCACGGGAACCATTTCTTGTATTAGTTTCCAGAGGCTGCTGTAACAAATTACCACAAAGTGGATGGCATGAAATAGTAGAAATTTATTCTCTCACAGATTTGGAGACCAACAGTCTGAACTCAATTGTCATTAGGGCTGCACCCTTTCTGTAAGCTCTAGGGGAGGGTTCTTTCTTGCCTCTTCCAGCCTCTGGTGGCCCCAAGCATCCCTGGCTTTTGGGTGCATGTCTCCAACCTCTGCTTCCATGGTCACATGTTCCCTCCTCTTTGTGTGTCTGATCATCTACTCTTCTGTCTCTTATAAAGACACTTGTCTTTGGATTTAGGGCTCCTTGGATAATCCAGGATGATTTCATCTTAAGCACCTTATCTTAATTATATCTGCAAAGACCCTTTTTCCAAATAAGATCACATTCATAGGGTCTGCATATTAGGATGTGGATATAACTTTTTGGAGGCCACCATTTAACACATTACACTTATCAATTTTATGATAATCATCTTCCATCATTGTATATTTACTCCATTTATTAATATTTCCAGTAAAGAAACTTTCAAAACTCCCTCAGCAGGTAGCATCCCTTTTATAAATTCTTCATGCTTAATTTCAAACCATTTCCTTCATTGCCTTTCTCATCCAGCTTCTCCAGACGCTAACAGATGAAAACACAGGGGATTCAGTTGAAGTCATCACCAAACATTCATTAAAAAGAATTTCTATTATTGGAGGAACATTTTTATTTGGCATGTAATGGGAAAATCAATAATGCTTACTGTTTCTCATTATACAAATCAATAATAAGCATTGTAATATCATTAACTCTACATTGAAGATGTCTTCAATGTGTTTTTTAGGGTGTAATTATAAATATATTCTACAGAACGAGTGTCTCTATATAAATCTTTTTTATTAAAATCAGCTTGATGCTGACACAGAAAATTAAATCTTTATGACCTTTATGACCTGCCTTACTGGAATGTCAATTAATAAGGAACTTAAAACAGTTATTAAAAGAATCTTGGGTTGAGTAATATATGTCTTTATGAGATCATAAGGATTTTTTCCCCCACAGTTATTCTGAAAGGCTGAATGGAAGATCTGGTCAATGATCATCTTCAGAAACGAACTGAAGCCGTAAGCTGGATCGATTTGTTAATGAGGCCAGAACTATCATAAATAGCCCTGCTCGGAATTTCGCAAAGCTGAATCTAAACTCTCTTTATTAAGAAGCTAAGTTAGGAGAGAGGATGAGGCGGGAATCCGTTTCTGTTGTCTCATATCTGACTCCCCATGTTTGTGCAGACCAGAGACTTTGAGAACCTAAGCAGGGCTGTAAGCTTGTTCAGTGCATTGCTCACCCTCACACAGCTGCTGAAACACACCCTCAGGTAATGGGGCCAACTTGGGACCGGAAGTGAAAATATAGAAGTAATTAATCCCTGGAATGCCATGGAAATGTGTCTCACTTCTAAACGTCAAGTGCTTTTATAAGTATCTTATTAGCAGAACCAATAGCCCCTCTACACCTAACTTCTTTCTCAGCTTGCAGGCACTTACATGTTTGGACTAAGGAATACTTCAGAAATTATTCAGAACTGCTTTCAGGGGAAAAAAAAATGGCTAATGAATTATCAAAAGCAATTCTGATGAGAGGAAATAGTTTCAGAAAGGCACGGAAACAGGATTCCCATATGCATAGAGAGAAAATCTTGAAAAAGTAAAGGATTAATGTATAGGACGTACTCAGCAGAGGCCAGTGGCTAATTTTATTTTCTTCAATGTTGAAACTCCAAATAAATTCAAATGATATTGGGTTGGCCAAAAAGTTCTTTCGGGTTTTTCCATAGCATCTTATAAAAACCCTGAACAAAATTTTTGGCCAACCCAATACAAAGACACTAGCCCATAGTATAGGATGATGTTTGCATTTGGTTATGATTCTCTTCATCTGAGTGGAAATATTTAGTTAAATGATAGCTTCCAAGTTTGTACCCTGACCTGTGTTTGGGTATCAAAAGTAACAGATTTGCAAGAAGCTACTAAAGTGCATACATATACAAAAAACAGTTTAGGTAAAGATTACTGAGGAGACTTTATAAAGATGCATATTACATAGCTATCAATTCTCATCACCTCTGAGGTTTCAATGGCTCTTAATAGAATTTTCTCTAATTTAGGAGTTTGGGATTAAAAACACTTTTTAAAAAAAATCAGAGATGGCATATTTTCTTTGACTTTTACTGTTTTGTTTTTGTTTTTGTTTTTTTGATAGAGTTGACTTGTCTCCCAGTTTTCCATTTATCTTAAATATAAATATATTTTATTCCTTTGAATGTTTTTCCAAAGAATTTGAAAGATCTATTAGATTTTCTTTTGTTGATGATCTACTGATAGGAAACTATTTTGCACCGGGGCATGTCTTGTGTTTACTAGATATTTTTAAGTGCCTGTGGCCCATGTATTACTTTTGTCTGCAGCGTGTAAAGGGTTGGAGGTTAGCTTTAGAAAGAGCTACTTTCCTCACTTCTCCATCTCTTCAATGGGAGACTCTGTAGTTTTACAACCCCAGCATGGATACGGGGAGGGAGAGGATGTACAGTCTTAAAATCTACTTTAGAGGGACAACCCTTTTCCCAGTGGGTTTGACCCACAGAGTGCACATAGAGATCTTCCCCAAGAAACCCTTTGAGTTCATTCTAATATGAACAATGTGTACATAGTTTACCTGAGACCTCATATTGCACCCTTATTTGTGGAGGTTGCAAACTGGAAACCCACAGGCCTTTCAGACTGGTCCATTTGGATCACACAGCAATGGCCTCTTTTGACAATGAAAGGCAGGTGACACTGGGCACGTGTGTCTGCACACGGACGACCAGCTTGTGTTGAGGGCACACCTCGCCTGTTCGGATTCCTCCTGCACACCCAAGTGTGATCACTCTTCTAAAACTGAGAGTTTCTTTTCCTTGTACATCACCAACTCCACTCACTTATATCACCTGGGAGATCCCGAAGACATTGTGATTAACCATCCCTGGGACAAGTTAAAGCAGCAGGGATTTGGCCCAAGAAAGGCACACGTGAATTTTACCACTTGTCCATTTCAGCAATAAGAAATATTCAGGAAAGCAATGGAAAACATTTCTTTTTGAGGGATGTCCACTTCTTTCATGTAAATAGTAATAACTATAATAATAATAGGAAGAATACGGAAGAAGAGGGGGAGGAGAAATAAAATTTATCCCTAGGAAACCAAGGGGACAGTTAACTAGATAGTATCTAATTAGTCATATAATATCGGGGTTAACAGGGAATGTAAATGTCATTTATGGCATGTTTATTATTCTCTTCCTCCACTGTTATGAAAGGGGAATATATCTATCCTTTACATATATAATTAATCTGTGTGAATTTAGTACAGTTTATCACTTCCTCAGGCATTTATATTTTAAATACTTTATCCCCAAAATTGGAATGCAAAGTGCTCTTCCTAGCTGAAGTTTTCTTTTTCCTTTTGTTTTATTTTGCTTAATTGAATTAGCAGACAGGCACAGTAAGGGATTTGGGCTTAAACAGATACAATGAAGTCACACTATACATAAGGAAACTCTGAAAGGAAATTTAACTTAATCCCTTTAAGGAGAAGGGAGCAGAGTCAGAGGAACACGATCATCTCTCCCCTTGACCATGGACAGCTCCCTAGAATGGGTGGTTCAGATGCAGGTCCAGCTGTGACTTGGGTAACCAGTCATCTGGCCATAAAGCAGGCATTTGAAACGTCTATGCCAACTTGAACTAATTCATTGACTGTAAGCCTGTCTAAGATACTTAAAATGAGATTTAAAAAAAATAAGATAGACACTCAGCTAGTTAAATAAACATAAATTTGTTAGGTTAGATTTGAAACTTCAGAAGGATTAAAAATAAGATACATTAATATCATTGAGACAAAGTCCTTTTATCATCCTGCCACAAAATAGCAAACATAAATGCATTCTAAATCTTGCAAAATGATTCAACTTCTTATTTTGTAATGTCCTGTTACTTGCACATGACTATTGTTCTCTTTATATTCAAAGTAAATTTCAATCTGACAAATTCTGTAAGTTCTTCTGTTCCTAGAAATGTGGTATTAAATACAGAATTATGCCAATTCAAGTTCCCTGCCTTTCTGGTTCCTTAGCCCCTTTTCTTGCATCATGGGAGAAAAATATTTTGCTTGCAATGGTAAAGATCCTGGATTTTAACATTGTGGCACAGGGCAGGTAACAGACACAGTTAGTTTCAGAATTCCATGGTGTGACTTTAAAACGTGGTTCTCAAGATGGTAGTCCTTACGTGGCCTCCTTTAATCAAGATGTTACTCCATTAAAAAGATAAGCATTTGATCTAAATATTTTAAATGATTTCAAATTGTTCAACTGTTAAGTTTAGGCTCACTTCCTCCTCATGGCTGGCTAAGAGTTAGACTTAAAGAAGAGAAAAATGAGAAGGAAGAGAAAAAATTGCAAACCACCGCTCTTACTGTGGGTTTACCCGTGTGTGGATGAAAAGTTGATCGTTTGGTGAGTACACCTCTGCAAATACATGGAAATTAACAGACGCTTAGCCATTTTTCTAACTGCCCAGCAGGACGATTGTCCATGCCCACATTTTACAAAACAATTGTACAGATTGAAATCTGATGTTCTTCTTTGGAGAATTATAAAACTTTTAATTTCCATAAACACATTCACTCTATTTTGCAACATTTCAGTGCTACCATAACATCACCTACAGCTCTCTGTGATCCTATATTACGTGCCTTCCATAGCCAAGTAGCAGACCTCCCTAGCCACAGCCTTATTTACTGCAGTTGAACTGAACAAATTAGCATGAATGTGATGGAAGCAGACCTACCTATTGGAGTCAGGGGAAACGGATTCTAGTGCCTAAAATGGAAAAAAGTCAAGTTTGACATAAAAAAAAGACAGATGGGAAGGAAGATTCCAGACAAAAGATAATAATTCACAAATAATTGACATCAAAGGTTCTTGTCTTCATAGGTAGGTGGTGAGGACCTGAGATTCATGCAGAATCAAAGGATAAAGCATTACTTAACAATACAGGTATTAGTGGTGGGTATCCGCAAGGAAGGCCAGCAGATAGAGTGGCCCCAATCCCAAACAGAATTTCAATTTCCAAGCACCCTGATAAAATAAGAACAGGAATCCACTCTCAGTGTAAGGGCAGGCATATTTCAGGTTACTAACACAAGAATTCAAGCACAGAGATTAGGAAATTATGGACTAAACACGGCTGAGGTATAGGAAGTTTATCAGGACCTTTGGAAGTAAGACAGAGCAGTTAAAAGATAAACTAGGCAAATACAAGAGAACCCAAAACATGTGAATGTTATGATTTAATCCAAACACGTAGGAATTCCTCACTCTACCTAGAGATACAGCTCTATCAGCATAGGTCAATTTCACTTAGGATGCCATTTTAAGTAACTTCTCATCATGATTTCAGTGTTGATCTTTCTCAATTGTATTTTAGTTTGAGTTTGCAATTTGGTCTTTTTCCATCATGCAGGTTTCCATTTAGTTGTCTCTTCTACCTTAGCTCATATGCACTATTTTTGGTAGCAAACCTATTTTACCTTACCTCTGCAAATATTTCTCATTGTCCGTCCCATATTATTCACTTCACTTTTCATATTAAATATGAAACAAAATTTAGACAATATGAGAGAATTTATAATACAATCTTTGTGTACTTGGTTAAATTATTTATTTATTTATTTGTTTGTTTGTTTGTTAGTTTATTTATTTATTTTGGCTATGCCGAGTCTTAGTTGTGGCATGTGGGATCTTTTAGTTGTGGCATGTGGACTCAGTTGCGGCATGCATGCAGGATCTGATTCCCCGACCAGGGATCGAACCTAGGCCCTTGGGAGTGTGAAGTCTTACCCACTGGACCACCAGGGAAATCTCAGTTAAATTTTTGGATCTGGTATATTTTTTGTTTATGTCAAGGATTGTCATCGCTATATTAAAGATTTTTAAAGCCATAGTGAAATCTTCTAATATGGACGGTACTGACTATTTGTTGATCTTACTTAGATTTTGACCATGGTGATTCAAATTCTCATAGGATTACTCATATGCTGTGTCTTTCTATAATGTCTGAAAAATCAGAGATCACCTTGGAATGGATCAACTACATGTGGGAGGAAGCAATAGTGTATGACACAAATTTGAGAGAAGAAACTTAAAATTATCTTCTTAATTTTCACTGGGTGAATGAACATGGAATATATCCTTAATTTTCTTGCTACAGCCCAACTTATCCTATATTGGGGTATTCACATTTTAGATCTACTTTCCTTCAGCTCTGAAATACTGTGATTATGATAAAGGCTTTATTTTCATCATCATCATCATCATTATCATTAAAAAGAAATAAAGAGTATCTAAACCAAAGCCGAATAAAATACTTGTCGACTTAACACATTCAGATCCTCTCTCTGGATGGATGTCTAAAAGGATGAATAGTTAGGATGCATGTTTGCAACCCAGCGGGGATGCTCATCCTCTGTGGACACAATTTCTCTGCACGGCTTTGCCTACGCTCAGCTCCGGGGGCTAAATCATCCTATTCTTTCATGCCAATTGGCTTTGTGTAGGGTCTCTGTGATCATGGATAGAGATGGTTTCTGTGCTGAAATATGTGTGCCTGTGTGGAGAGTGAGACTCAGAGAAAGAGAGACCACTTATGTATTTCTTCATTAAAATAATCCTCAAAAGTACTAGAATATGTCCCATGTTGTTATTTACATCTGTAAGCTGACCAAACCACAGTTAAGGAAAGCATAGTTAAGGAAAGACAGTGAGAGACTGGGAGAAAAGTAAGAACAGCTTACAGTTACAGATCAAGGTCCTTGAGGATTGAATGTGACGGAGAAGGAAGCAAAGTAATTTTGTCAGAATAGATTTGAGGATAGGTGTACAGTGTAATGTATATCAAGAAAGGTGTGTACTTTTACAAATATTTACATAAAATATATATCGCAACCATTTTAGTAACCTTTTACTATGTTTACTATGTATAGCACCCAGCAGATTAAGTGGGCATATTATATAGTTTCTATAAATGTGTTGAATTGATTCAATTTTTTATAAGGTGCTAACATTAATACATCTTAATTAGTCAGGTCGCGTCTCTCTCTGACACCGTAGAAATTTTGCAGTTTCACATTTTTAAAGAATACCTAGTGGATTGAAACTTGATGTGTCAGAGTTGAATCAAACTTTTTACCAGGTCTGATCTAGGCCAAATCTCTTAGCAGATATGTTGTGCTCTATCCCATAAGATAGAAGCTTCGGGAGGTTGAAAAGCAAACAAAAGAACAGAAAAGTTGCCGGGGGGTGGGGGGTATGGATGCGGCTGCCCAGATGTCTGTTGAAAAACACAGGGTGATAAAAGAGTAGAGAGTAACTTATAATAACAAAACTCAGGGCAGAATGACAGAGATTTTAAACTTACCCTAAGAAATAAAGTCGACAGTCACAGAGGAAATTTACATTCAGCCCTCAGTATATTCACTTCTCTTTGTCAAGGCAAATGTACACGCAGAGAGAAAGCATAATTTGAGAATGGATGGCTGGCTGGCTGTTCCATATCCTAGCATGAGAGATCATTAATGCCCATATGTGCTAAATAACAAGCAATCAAGTGAATTTTTGCTTTTTCACACTCGAGAAATTAGGAAAATACCCTTATTTGGGTACCTATTAACAATACTGAGATGATAACTCTCTCATAAATATTTCCTGAATTAATGCTATAGAAAATATTTCTCATTTCATTACTTCAATGAAATCCCATGAGAATTCCACTTTAAATAATAACCAATATAATAAATAAAATAACATTATTCACCACCAACCCACATGTTCAGCACTATCCTGGGATTAACAAATAAAATTTAAAACTTGATAATTTTCTTAAGAAATTTACGAACTGTCAGTTCAGGTTATTTGGTGTTAAATGGGTCCTTTTATTGGAATCATACATATTATTTAAGTTATTCAATATACCTAGGGGTGAACCCCTAACTCATTGCTTTTGTAAAAATATCTTTTGTATGTACAGAGGTCTGTTTTAGGCTGGGTATAATTTGACAGCGGTACTCCTGGGGAGAGGACCTCTCATGGCCTCTCCCTTTCCATTATGGTGTTGGAACGGGCACACCTTGGAAGTGTACCTGGTTAGGCTGCTGAGCGGGGGTGAGGATGGCACTCATGCTAAATGTAAAATAGCCCATCAAAACGTAGCGGAATTGCAATGACATAACCAAGAAAGACACATCGATGAAGAGGGAGAAAAGAGTATTTTTAAGATTATGCCCTTATCTTTTCCTCTATCAGACACCTGTAGTAAAATGAACAATTCCCAGTAGTAACTGCACAGCTGGCTGGATTGTAGTCAAACAGTAAGTAGTTTTCTTTGTTCTTTTTTTAAGTGATAATGAAAGAAGCTGACTCAGGCTGGACTCTTGATTTTCCAGGATATTTACCTGCTTCACCATTGCATCCTCCCCACTATTTTAAGAGAATACAGGTGAATGAAACTGATGAGGACTTTCCATCCATCATTTCAGCCATATGCACCAGAACTGTTGGCAGACACTGATAGGACGTGAATCCACAGAGATACAAAAATGTGAGGCTGTTTAAAAATCCTCCCATCCAGGAATTAATGCCTACCATCAAAAGCACTGCAATGGATAGTCTTTGTGTTTCCAGAAAGCTGTAATTAAAATACAAATTACCTGGGAGCAGTCTGTTTCCCCAGATTGATGTGTGGGTTTCCAACTAAAATTAGAGAATTTTTGGAATGAGATTCAGGGAGAAATTTAATCCAAG
The DNA here is from genome assembly GCF_028023285.1 of Balaenoptera ricei. NCBI lineage: Eukaryota > Metazoa > Chordata > Mammalia > Artiodactyla > Balaenopteridae > Balaenoptera > Balaenoptera ricei. The sequence continues at coordinate 28,368,541 of NC_082640.1, forward strand.
CTTTGCAAACTTTCCATCAGCGTCTACAAGATAGCTCACTTGTACTCAGGCAGAGGTATCTCTCTGCCCCACTGTCATCTAAAGCTCAAGTATTTCTCTATAGGTTCTTATGTCATCCCCCTTTGCCAAAATTTCCATCACTTCCATCCCAACTATCCTTTAGTTGAAATCCTTTAGATGAAATCCTTTAGATGAAATCTAATCCTTTCTCCAAAGCCCAGCAGCCATCCTTCCTGGGGTCTGAGCCTTTCCAGTCCTACCCTCTCCCTTCCCTGTTCCTCCATGGTTGGTACCTGAATTCAGCACGGTTGGCCAGGAAACTCAGAAAGGCTTTGCATAATCATTTAACTCTCACAACCTCCTCTGAATTAATGTAATCATCCCCAATCTAGAGAGGAGGAAAGAGCACAGAGGTTAAATGTCATCCAAAGTCACTCAGGCGTTGACCTCATGGTCAAATGAGGATCAAAATCCACCCAAACTGGGTCTAGAATCTGCCTAGCATCTACACTCTGGACCACTGCAGACTGCTTCCAGGAGGATGGCCACAGCCTTCTCCCTTAGAGGGTGAGATGCTTGTATGGCCAGGCGTCTAACTAGAACTAAATCTAGATCTATCTGTTGCTACATAAATCACTATCTCTATAGAAAGAAATGTAAATATATTATATTTATATATGTATATATATATACTCATTCATGTATAGTCTATATGAATGTATATATATTTATAAACAGATACGTAGGTTTATCTATAGATAGGTAGGTAGATTTAGATCTCCTTAAACACTCTCTTTCAGGGCAGCAACCTTATAGGGGTTTGTTCACATCCCACAATAGCTAGTCACAAGGCGTTAAACACGGTTTCTAGTCAGGCAATATTTCATATTTGTTAAAAGACCAGGATTTGGGGACAGAGAGCTCAGCTGGAATCCAGGTTACTGTACATTGTTCTTTACACAATGACCTTGAGAAAGTTTCTGAAACCTTCTGAGTCTCAGTTGTTTCATTTGTAAGTAGTTTGGGCAACAGCTCCTGTCTCACAGAGCCGTGGTCGGTGCGCCATCCGGTGAATGCATTGAGTGGTGCCTGGCCCGTTACGAGCCATCAGTCAGCGTTAGCCTGAATGTGGGCTGTGTGGAGTGTGGTGCGACGTAAATTCATCACCAGGGATGAAACACCTCGAGGTTTCCGCAACACGACCCGTGTCCACACTAGCAGATTTCTGCACTTCAGACCTATAGATTTCACTTATATCACAATTGTTCCATGGGTAAGTTCTGGCAGTAGAGAATTCACCAAAATTTCACACAAAGTCAGTGCACTCTCTTTCTAAACACCAGCCAGATGTGTTCCTTTTAGTTCTGAATCTCTCCACCATCACTGGATAGCTTTGATTTGCTTGTTTGCTTTCGCGCTTGGTTTTGCTTTGTTTTGTTTCGGTTTGGTTTTTTGTGTTTCTTTGCTAGTCTGTATACAAAGAAGCCAAAGAAGCTAGTGATGAAAATTAAATTGTTTGAAAGGATGTAACATGTGTGTGACTCAACTAGACATACCATCCACACTGAGGCTGGTTTTGCAATAGTTTTCAGTGAGACCTAAGTAGGGTCTCAGTATAAAAATCTCTCTCCGGAGGTGAAAGGTTAGCGACAGGAGTCACTAGCCCCACCCCCAGCCCAAAGTGTGTAACTGCACAAAAGCTGCAATGTATTCATCTCAGCGGCTCCTTACTAAAGTGGACTCAACATCTTCATTAGTGCTACTTCAGTGAAGTTTTTTAAAACATTTCATTTGCTTTAGATTTCCATCAAATTAATTCCACCTCCTTATATCTGTTCTGGTAACTGGGCAGAGTGATAAGAAAGAAATGAACTGCTTGAATATTTACCATGAATGACAAAATTCTCAACATCTTTCCTGCTTTTATTTAATTTCTTCTATTTTTCCTTTTTAATGTTTCCAAGCATCTACGAAGCTGGGATTTTCAGACCCTCTTGCTTGGTGTGCCTGTCATTTCACTGCTCACTAGGCAAAGACTAACTGGAGTGGCTGTGGATTCATATCCGGAGACGAATCACATTAGAAGCTGCTCTGCGAGGCATGTGATAAATTGGAGCAGGAAGCTTTTCCTCTCGAGATAAATCACGAACACACTTCTCTCCAGCCCTTGTTCACTTGTCTTGCCACATTAAGAAGAGCTGGAATCCAGAACCTCTTCCTTCCTCATCCATATTTATACTAATAAGTAATGAACATTAGTGAGGACCAACCACCCAGATGAGGCCTCCTCTAAAGCAAGGGACTACGAATCTTCTGGAGTTAAAAAGGGCAAGTTGTTACATTGTTTCCATCTTTTTATTTTTTTATCTTGTATTTTTTTAATTTTTAAAAATATTTATTTATTTATTTAAGCTGTGCCGGGTCTTAGTTGCGGCACACGGGATCTTCGTTGCAGCATGTTTAGATGCGGCACTCGGGATCTTTAGTTGGGGCATGTAGACTTCTTAGTTGCGGCATGCACATGGGATCTAGTTCCCTGACCAGGGATCAAACCCGGGCACCCTGCATTGGGAGCACAGAGTCTTACCCACTAGTTTTCATCTTTTTAAAAGGAAGCACCTGGGATCCTGAAGACTGAATGTCGTCTGTACAACAGAGTCGGATGAGACATGGATATCGTAAACGGAATTGTAGACGTTTAAGACAACTTATAAACTCTATCAGTGATGTTGGTATTTACAAGCCTCAAGTCTTTTCACTAAAAGAGGATGTCATCGCTCTGCCGTTTGAATCCTCCCATTAACTTACTACTGCAGGCGTGTTGATCCAGAGCAGCAATCTGCCTTGACCGTTGAATCTGTACACAAATCACCGCTCAGCATCTGCTTACCCTGCCCCAACTTTCACCATTTCTGAAATAACTTGGACCTGATATTAAGCTTCAGGTTGATGCTCACGAACAATGATTCACCACTGGGCTCAGACGGTGCTGCCTGGATCCCCTTTGCTAAGCCCAGCCGTGGGCAGCCACATACACCTCCAAGCACGGGCTACTATTGTTGCCTCTTCTATTGATGTGGACGTAAAGGAAGTGTACTATTACTGCTGCTGTGTCATTACTTCTTGTGAAGCATCTGATACTGCGGCTGCTCCTGCTACCCGTGCCCCTACTCCCTCTATTCCAGCCACGTTTATCTATAGATAGAATCCTTTTTTATTCTTTGTGTCATGACTCAGTCATGGACTTGTTAAAATTTCTCTCTCTTTATTTCTGTTTTCGTTTTTTTTTTGCATTTTTTTCAACAGTATTGATATATACTTAGTATACAAAAAGTTGTACATCTTTAATGCATACATTGTGATGAGTTTGGGCATGTACATGCACTGTGATACCAATGCTACAAAAAAGGTAATAAACATATATCTATCACCTCCCAAAGATTCCTGGTGCCCACTTGTATTTTTTTGTGCTTGTGTGTGGTAAGAACTCAGCCCAAGATCTGCTCTCCTAACAAGGGTTTTTTTCCCTCTATTTTTAAAAAAAATTTTTATTGAAACATAGTTGATTTTCAATGTTGTGTTAATTACTGTTGTACAGCAAAGTGACTCAGTTACACATATATATACATTCTTTTTTTATAATCTTTTCCATTATGCTTTATCATAGGATGTTGAATATATTTCTCTGTGCTATACAGTGGAAACTTGTTGTTTATCCATTTAACAAGTTTTTGTTAACTATAGGATCTATGTTGTACAGCAGAAATCTAGAACTTGTTTTGTATAACTATAATTTCATTTTCATTGGAACCCAGCCCCTTATTCCCCCTCCTCCCATCCCCTGGTAACCACCATTCTATTCTCTGCTTCTGTGAGTTTGACTCTATTAGATTCTTCACATACATGGAATCATGCTGGATTTGCCCTTCTATGATTGCCTTACTTTCAGGTTCATTCATGCTGTTACAAATGATAGGATTTCTTTCTTTTCAAAAGTGAATTATTTTTTGTTGTATGTTATACCACCTTTTCTTTATCCATTCATCTGTTGATGGACATTTGGGTTTTTTCTATGTTTTGGCTATTACAGATAATGCTGCAATGAACACAGAAGTACAGATATCTCTTTGAGATCCTGATTTAAATTCTTTTGGATCTCTACCCAGAAGTGGGATTGCTGGATCATATGGTAATTCTGTTTTTAATTTTTTGAAGAAACTCCATACTGTTTTCCATAATGGCTTCTCCAATTTGCGTTCCCACCAACAGTGTAGGAGTGTTCCAGTTTCTCCACATCTTCTCCAGCAGATCCTGATTTAAATTCTTTTGGAACTCTACCCAGAAGTGGAATTGCTGAATCATATGGTAATTCTATTTTTAATTTTTTGAAGAAACTCCATACTGTTTTCCATAATGGCTTCTCCAATTTACGTTCCCACCAACAGTGTAGCAGGGTTCCAGTTTTTCCACATCTTCTCAACACTTTTATCTTTTTGACATAGCCATCCTAACCATTGTGAAGAGATATTTCATTGTGGCTTTGATTTGCATTCTCCTGATAATTAAACATGCTGATCATCTTTGTATACCTGTTGGCTATTTGCATGTCTTCTTTGGAGAAATGTTTATTACAGTCCTTTGCCCATTTTTAATGGGGCTATTTATCTTTTTGCTATTGAGTTGTAGGAATTTCTTATATACATATTTTGGAAATTAACCCCTTACCAGATATATGGCTTGCAAATATTTTCTCCCATCTGTAGGTTGCCTTTTCACTCTGTTGATTGTCTTCTTTGCTGTGCAGAAGATTTTTAGTTTAATATAATCTCACTTGTCAATTTTTTCATTTGTTTTCTGTGTTTGTTGTGAGATCCATGAAATCATTGCTAAGACCAACGTCATAAAGCTTTCCTCTTCTGTTTTCTCCTACGAGTTTTACAGTTTTAGGTCTTACATTTAAATCTTTAATCCATTTTGAGTTGATTTTTGTGTAAGATAGGAATCCAATTTCATTTTTTTGCTTGTGGATATCTGGTTTTCCCAATACTATTTGTTGAAGAGACTATCCTTTTCCCATTGAGTATCCTTTGTGCTCTTGTCAAAGATCAAGTTTCCGTATATGTGTGAGTTTATTCTTGAATCTCTATTCTGTTTCATTGGTCTATATGTCTATCTTTATTCCAGTTCCGTACTGTTTACTGTTTTACTGTGCTTTGTAATATATTTGGAAGTCAGGAAGTGTAATGCCTCTAACTTTGTTCTTTCTTATGATCTCTTTTGCTGTTATTATTTTTGTTTTTGTTTTTCCATAAAAATTTTAGAATTGTTTTTCTTATTTCTATGAAAAAAAAAAGCCATTGGAATTTTGATGGAATAGCATGGAATCTGTAGATAACTTTGGGTAATATGAATATTTTAACAATATTAAGTCTTCCAATCCATGGACATGGGATGTCTTTCATTAATATGTGTCTTCTTTTATAGTTTTCATCAATTTATTGTAGGTATCAGTGTATGAATCTTTAACTTCCTTAAGTTTATTCCTAAGTATTTTATTCTTTTTGATGTTATAGTAAATAGAATTGTTTTCTTAATTATCTTTTTGCATAGTTCATTGTTGGTGCATAGAAACAGCATATTTTTGTATGTTGATTTTGTATCCTGCAACTTCACTGAATTTATTAGTTATAACATATTTTTGGTAGGGTTTTTAGAATTTTCTATATGTAGGATTATGTTATCTGCAAAAAGATAATTTTACCTCTTCCTATCCAATTTCTTTTTCTTGCCTAATGTCTTTGGCTAGGACTTCCAGTACTATGTTGAATAGAAATGGTGAAGATGAGCATCCTTGCCTTATTCCTAATCTTAGAGGAAGCTTTCAGAAAGAGTGTACCTCAAAGTAATCAAGAACATATACGACAATTTCCTCTCTTAATTTTAAGCTCAGAGTTATTGAGCAGCAAAACTCCTCTAAGAAAAAGTTTTGCTGTTATCTTTTTTGTCTTGTTTTAGTTGGTTTTTTGTTGTTGTTTTTAATGCTAAAGGATCTTCAAATAATTTTTGTACAAAAGGTACTGCCGAGGAGAATAATCCAATAAAGTTTTAGGAAATATTCACTTGTAAGATGCTGGATATGAGAAAAAATACTTTTGAGGCCTGTACTCTGCTGTAACTTCTTAGAGAATGCAGAAGGGCCTATATTCAACCCTGTGCTCTGTGGCCTAATTTCCTTATTACAGTCCAAGAAGAATCAATTAATACTCCCTCATAAACCTTCTGGGCTAATTATTTCAGTCTTCTGGAGTATGCAAAGTTTACAGAAAGAAATTAATTTACGCCCTCAGCATATTCTGAGCAATCTTGAACTTCAGGGTAAAAAATATACCAGTAAACTCTTGCTTCTAACATTAAGGATATTCCCATCCTAGGAGAAAGACAGTCATGTAAGTACATAATCACATGCAGCACATTCTCACAGCCATGCTGCCCCAAAACTGTAGACACTCAGTGGAAGAGCCAATCAAGTATCAAACGATGTCAGAGCAGGTTGCACCATGGAAGTTGCAGTCCAGCTGGATCTTGAGGGACATTTTGAAACCCAGTAGATTTTGAAAACAGCGGGAGAATGTTACTGCTACAAAAAAGTGCATGTCACATTTTAGAGATGAACAGCAGAGAGTAAGAAAGTTAAGGGATAAGATTGGGGAGGTGGGGGGAGATGAGAGGTTCACAACAGCCAAAAACTTACTCTTGCATCTATGGAGAATCACTGGAGACAGTGTATGTGCAGGGCAGTAGCATAATCTAATCTTTAGACATATGTGGACAACAATTCTGCATGGTGGGTAGAAAGCACTGGAATCAGGAACGCCCAGTAACAGGAGGACCATTGAACAACATAATGAGAAAGACAGCGTTATTACCATGGTGTTCAAAGTCTACCCCACCACCTTGCAGTCCTGACTATTATGGGAGGCTTAAATGCTCAGAATTCCATGCTTTGATTACTCTGAAGAGGCAAAATTATTAGATGAGACAAGGCAACACTATTATGTACACTCAGTTGAACAAACAACAATATCCAACCATGTTTTGGGAGGGAATAAGAGAAGAATTTCAAGATATTATTTTATTTTTTTAGGATTTCAGTAAATTTTAAACACTGGAAATTGCTCTATAATTTTCACTGCAGGGATTCTTAAATGTTTGCTTTTAAAGCTATGCATTAAGTATTATGACAATACCTAGGTCTTTTTTTTCTGAACCACAAGGTAACATAAAAGTTCATTTTTTTTAACGGTGTAATATGTGTTGATTACATATTTCATGGCTGTTATAACCTAAGTCCATATGACCTACTGCATCTAAGATGTGGCACATTCCTCAGAAGCAGGATAACTCACTAACAAGCTCCGCCTGCAATCAGGGTTCAACAGTAAACTTAAACTAGATTTCCTGTAAAACATCTGCACATTACATCCAAGGAAGACTCAATAGACATACCCCAACTTCTCTATTAAAATGAAACTCAGTTTTGACTTAGCTTAATTAAATTATTCACAATCCATTGTATAAAGATATAAGTAATTAAAATCTCTTTCTCCATGGTTAACCTGAAACAACAACAAAAGCATAGGTACAAATATAACAACAAAACTTTCAAAGCAATACAAGAAAAATGTTTGTAGTAGTACAAAAAGGAAAAAGCATGCCTTAGGGAATGTTTGAAACCATCTCTTTCTGTGTAAGTCTTATCTGAACTGGTTATGTGGAGGTCTTTGTGTTCTAAGCAAAGTCAAAGAAACAAACTCAAAATGACTCTTTTTACCCTAGGTACTATAGCACGTAGAAAGTGCAGACTATACTGTAGATGCTAATTCTTAAAAACGCTTAAATGATTAGTCGTTAGGATGCACTAGAGTTTATAAACTCTTCTTCTCTAAACCTCTTGGCGCTAAAATTTGCTCATACAACTAGCTCTTTCCTTCAACTTTATGGCACTTCTGTTCCAGTGATACCTCACACTTAGGAGACACTTAAAAATAATGGTCACCTGAAAGATGAAGTGTGCAAGTGAAATTTCGAGAGGGGTCTAACATTCTTTGGGGTCTGAGACCAAGAAGGCATTACTCTCTAGGAATTCAGGAAGGGCAAAAACAAAACAAAGCAAAACGAACCTTGGACCACTTATATTTGCACAGACCATGGACCTGGTAATTTGAACACAATGTAGTTAATGTATGAAAGGTTAGGGTTCCCAGCTAGTATCTGGGTTTATTCAATGATTTCCTTGATGTCTGTCACTCACTTCTGTCTCTGTGCCTAACTTCCTGTTTTTACACCATCAGACGTGACCTTCTTGAATTCTTGTGGTGTCTTCATATAAGAATCCTGTCAGAAATTGTACTCTTGGGATAACTCAGAAAGTTTACTCTGAGGATTATGAACTTGGGCAATAAATCCTGAAGGAACAATAGCCATTAGGTGTTTCTCCACTCTTGGTATACACTGCCATCTAGTTATAAAATATCCCAAGCTTTGGAAGCAGCAAGAGAGGAAGTCCTCTGGGTCATGTGGACGTTCCTGCCATGCTCCTTGCCCACAGGATTGAAAAGAAAGTCTCCATACTTGATTTGGGCCAGAGTCTTCCAGACTGTGCTGACCCAGATCCACGTATCTATAGAAAAGGCAAGTGTGCAATGCTTCCTCAGTCATCCTGCCTCCGTTCAGCTAGTCTACAACCTACAAGTCCTTTGAAATCCAGCCTGCATTCCTCTCCCTGCGCACGTGCCGTGTCACTCTCCTCCTCTCCCAACTTCCACGCCCTTAGGTGTCCCGAGTGATACCTGGTCGTCAACATACAGTCTGATGATTCAGGCATTTTAACCTTGTCCAGTGGGGTGGCATTTTGCACAGGGGTTTGTTTCTAAAATTGCCATATGTATTTAATACGACTCAGCTGCTCTCCGTAACATATAATGTAGAGCACAGTGGTGTTTTGACAAACAATTCCTAGCAGCGTAATTAACATTTATCAAGTCCTACTCTGTGCCAGGCACTAGGCTAATGACTTTAGAAGCAGAAGCTTATTTTTTTCCCCATTTTACAGGTGAGTGAATGGAAGCTGGCAGAGGGGATGAGATCCTGGGGTTGAGTCACACAGCCAGTCTCCCGACGGCAGGATCCCTTTCCTAACCACAGTGCTATTGACGGTAGTCCTCCGTGCAGTGTATCACGCTGACTGCAGTGAGGACTTTTTATTCAGTGACCCTGGGGCGAGATCAGTCATTGCATCCCCGCCTGCAAGGCTTATCCCAAATATGGTTTAGATTCTTTTACCTATACTGCCATGCAGGAGACCTGACTTTTTCTTGTTTATAAATATTTTGAGAAGTGCATATTTATCATGTTGCAGGCTAACCTCTTCCATCTCACATCAAAAGGTGTCTATTAGTGAGTTTAATAAATACATCAAACCAGTACTTTATGAGCCCCAGGCACTGCAGGTACTACAAAGAGCGCTTTCCTACTGGGACTAGGGCAATGTTTACATGCATGATTTGAAAAATAGTGCCGTGGCTCAAGAAATACAAATCAGTTGCCTATTAAGAAAAAATTTTAATGAAATATTTAATACATCCAAAAACCGTGTAATGTACCCACATAATTTAAAGAATGGTAATTTACAGATACCCATAATACTATCCAGCTTGAGAACACGTGTCTTTCTTTAGAAACATTTGCTAATTAAACTTTTCTGTGGCCGTGGTCATGAAGGGTTAGGCCCCCCCCTTTCGTATTACTGGTTAAAACTGAGACCATTATAGTTTGACTCTTCAAGATGGTACTCCCAGACACAAGCTTGTTACTTATTCAAAACTATCTGAAGCCAAAGGGTATAATGAGTCAGGTAAGCTGATTCCTCATTTTCAAGGAAAAGTAGGAAATTCTGAAAGAATGAATTTTTTTAGGGGAGTGCCATCATTCTTTAGGAGGATAAAGAGGAAAAAATGCTCTGTTTTCTTTCCCCAGGGTGTAAGCATAATCTTCATGCTAAATGAACTCATGGAAAGTCATGAGGACAGGTGCAGTTCCCTACAAAGTAACCCAGGAAGTTAGGGAGTTTAGTCACCTCACATTAGACACTGCCTCCTAAGTGAATCACTAAAGAAATCATATATATAGTTATATATAGTTTTATCTATATATATAGATATAGATATCTATATCTATATATAGATATCTATATATATTTGTCATCATCAGGGTCTGGCTCTTAGCTTGACAAACCCAAACCCAGAATGCTTCTTGTAAGCACATTAAGAGTTATTTTATTTCTCAGTTTTGCACTCACATTCACCAACCTTGCAAGAATAAGGTATAAGCCCATGATGCCAAATTATTAACAGATAATGTTAAATGTAACTGTCCATATAGATAGGAATACACATGGTACCATTTTCTTTATTTTAATAAGTTCCCCAAATAATTACCTATATAAAAAGCCAGTAAAAACAAGAATGACAAATTAATTTTCAACGAAAAATGTAGTAACTCACAGATAACAAACATTTCACGTCACAGTGATCAACCCACTCTCTTGCCAAGGCACCAACTCACATTAGATTTTACCATCATGATAGCAAATGATGAGGGACATGCAGTCAGAATGTGGAGAGCTCAGTCAATTGAGTTTGCTCCCTCATCTGTCTCAAAACACATACAAACATTGCTATACAGCCTGAAATATTCACCATTCCAGACACTCCTCTTTTTGTTGCCCAGAAATCTTCAGTGAAACCACACATTTACTTCATACTAGACCGTACATGTTACCTGAATTATATTCTAGTACTCATAATCCATAATGAGATTCATGAACATTCTGTGCTGTTAATTTTGGGCTGAGCATCACATCTAGAGAAGCAACAAGTGACAGTAGAGGACGGAACACAGAACTGGGAGCTGGATGTCCCAGACATCAGACTCAGGTGAGTTTCAGACTGAGAGGGTATGCTTGGGAAGTTTATCTCCCAGAATCAACCTACTCCTGCTGCAAAATAAGAGAAACAGATAGATGGTCCCCAATGACTGTTCTAGCTTGGGATCTTTGCTTCCTTTCAAACTTTAATCCTTGTTTCTCTTGCCGGAATATCATCTCACAGATCAGATCCTCCTCTATAAACACCAAAATACACTCTCAGTGTACTTTGACCTCCATGTTTGGTACACATTTAGAGAAACTTGTCCAATTATTTGTTTCATTCCAGGTGGTGAAAAAACCATTAAAGATTCATCACAAGTGTACCTAGTGCCAAGAACATTGCCCTATGTGTTCACATTTACTGCTTCACTTTCTCTCCTTAATGATGCTGGGAACTAAGAACACTGATTTATGAGGAATGGGGAAAGCAGTGGTTCTTGTTGCTTCCATCCTCTCTACCTTGACCGGTTTTCAAGAATTTTTAGATTGCATCACCTAAGAAAACGTGTAAGCTGTAGAATGCTTCCTGCAACAGACTCAGGGTGGACCACGTCATCTGATAAGGCATGCACAGCAGACTTAATTCAATGAGAACAACCAGGTGTCTGCTTTCAGTAGTTGGATTCATCTCCTCTACTTTTCCCCAAAATCATTGCTTAAACATGGTCTCTATATATCATTATTCAAGCTCAAATCATAATAAACAGAACACCACATTTTAGAAGACCAAGTGTTTTTACCACCCACCAACTTAAATAGTCCCTCCATCAAATTACAAACTATGAAACACTTGACACATAAAAATCGATTTGTAAACTCCATACATGTTTTCCTACATCAGTTATAATTTTGACAGATATTAGGCGCTCCATAATCTCCAGAGATAATTCCTTGATTAACTCTGTCTTACCAGCTCCACACTACAAACTCGGAACACGTACACCTCACTATCATTTAGTGTTTAATCATTCTGCATTTTAATACAATGTTTTATGTTATTTAACATCTTTTCACATCTGGCATATATAGACTGTAAGATCCTTGAGTAAAAGAGTAAAATTTTGTTTCATTTTATTCTTACATAGTACATAACACAATGCCTTATTTAATAAATATTTTACTTTATTTTAAATAATATGTCCACTTTTCACCCATAAGATATTCAAACGGGTGGGGGGGAGAGAGTTTGGGATTGACATGTACACACTGCCGTATTTAAAATGGATAACCAACAAAGACTTACTGTATAGCACAGGGAACTCTGCTCAATATTATGTAACAACCTAAATGGGAAAATAATTTGAAAAAGTATAGATACATGTATATGTGTAACTGAATCACTTTGCTGTACACCTGAAACTAACACATTGTTAATCAACTATACTCCAATATAAAATAAAAAGCTAAAAAAAAAAAAAAACAACACACACACACAGACACACACACACAGATTCAAATGTCAGTCATAGTTAGACATGATACCCCTTACCCAAATTTCAAAGTCACAGTTCAGAAAATATCTCTTACCGCATCTACAAGTGGAAGACAAGAATTAAGTGACCTAAATAACCAAAAAAAAAAAAAAAAAAAGAATGGTTTAAATGTCTGGCTATCTAAGAAACATTGCTATAAGCATTTATAATAAATGTTCAGATTGTTAATGTACATGAACTGCTGAGCATAATGGTATTATTACAAAGTATATGCCGTTCACAAGGGATGGTGATTGTAAAGGAGAGCACCGTTCTACTTCTTTATTGGTCTTCAAATCAACAAATCAGGGACATAACTGGAGAACAGACAATAAACTTCCCATCTTTTAATTTTTAAACATAATAATAAAAACTGAACTAAAAATGTACTCAGAAAATACTATGGTGTTATTGCTGATAGTACTTGAGATACAACATCTGGTCCAATTCATTTCAATTTTCCTTGAATTCCCCTTCCTCCCTTGCTTTTTTCCTTTCTTTGATATTTGAGTACATATTGTGTGCAAAGCATTGTAATGGGTGAACGAAAGTGAACAGGACAAAAAAGTCATGTATTACATTCTAGTGGGAAATGATGATCTTTATTTAAAGAAATCATTTTCAATTAATCAAAAATTTGTCCTCTTCCTTTCTCCTTTCTTTCCTGCTTTAATCCTTCCTTCCATCCCTTTCCCCTTTTGTTCAATTCATCTTTTCACTCTTCCCCCACCAAACCCTAATGTAGACATAAAAACAATAATAAATGCTTCACTTCCTTCAAAGGAAGGACACCTCCTTTCCCTTGGGAAGACTGAAGAAGGTGGAAACACCCGTGCCCTTGAACCTTAGGTTTTACAGGATATTCTGTGGAGGCTGATGGTGATTGCTTTGCTGAGGCTACACTTTGACATTTCACCACCATTAGGCAAACATTATTCTTTTGGTTGGTATTTGTTTAGTGAGCTACATACTCAGTGGTGCATGATTTATATAAGTCACCATCTCTTCCTGGTGGCTTAGGCTAAATTATTACCCAGGCATTCGAATTTAGACACAAAAGAAAGGACAGATTACTAAGTCCCTGATGCTATACCTCCACCAAACAAAGCCTAATTCTTTATTCGTCATGTCATGCACAGAATTCACGTTTCTAATGAAAATGTGGGCTGATCTGTTAGCTGAAATAGCTTTAGGGCTTTTTGGTATTTCCAATTTTATTCTCGGAGAATGCATATTTTTTTAAAATTTAGAGACCGGTGCTGGTAGGACTATTTAGATGTTATTGCTTAAAAAAATATATTGCTGCTTTCAATTACTTTAGATGAGGTGACCCTATTCCTAGGTGGTCCTGGATGGTCCCGATTTTCTCCTATTGCTCCAGCACAATTATCCACAGCACTCCTTTCACTCTGAAATGTGTCCTGGCATGAGAAAATGTGTTATATGGACACTCCAACTTTAAAGGGTGGAAGAGTGAGCTCCCATCTAAAACTCCCCTGGAAGCTTTAGAAAATCCTGGCAAGGGGGAGGTCCTGAGCTGGCAGACAATGGGTTGTGGGGATGGGGAAGGAGTTCATACCCCCAACATTGTTCCCACAACAGCAGAAATTCCCACAGAAAGTACGTCTATCGAAGCCAACTGATTCTGAGATATATTAATACATGCTATAAAGAAGAATTCAGAGGTTAAAGCCATTTTCAAAAGCCTGAATTAAGGATTAAAATGTTGGCTGTGAAGGGAGGGGTAAAATTCTCATAGATTTTGTTATTCTAATGTGTGTGAATTTCAAAGAGGAGTTTGTCCAAGGAAAACTCTTCTAGGGGTCACGTCCCAGAGCCAGGGTTCAAAGAAACATACTTTAGCGGATGTTGCCAGGTAAAATTACAGCTTCCTTATTCAGACTTAAAACTCTGGAGCCACGTAATTCTCCCTGTTAAATTCAGATGCTAAGGAAAGAGAACAAAGCAGCTGATCATTGGCCAGAACCACTTCGACAGGTGTCAAGAGAACTATATGGCTTGTGGTTTAGAAGCAGAGCTCAGATTCGGGTGGAGGACCAAGTTTTAATCCAAGTAACAAGCAAGGGAAAGACAAAATGCTTGGGGCTCTGCTCTGGAAAACAGAGTGAGAGTGAATACCTAGGGACAAATATACTCGGACATTTTGGATGGTACAGGAGAGATTTCTGAAGATATCCTAGAATCATGAAAAGAGGAAGTAGATGATGTCTACGGCTGAGATTGCCACTTTCCACACAGAGTAATAGTAAAGAAACAGAACCCGGAGGAGGTAAAGAATAAGATTTATTGCAAGGAATTTGTTTATGGGATGGTGGAGGCTAGCGAGGCAGGTCCACAACATCAGAAAGAGCCAGCCGGAGATGCTGTCCACTGGTGGATTGTTTTCTCCAACGAGGAAGCTCAGAGCTCCTCCCACTGATTGAATCGGGCCCACCCATGCTCTCCAGAATAATCTCCCTTACTTAAGGCACCTGATTGCAGACTTTAATCATTAAGATACCTTCACAGTAACATCTACATAGTGTTTCTCTGATGAATTGACCATTCTTCACTGTAAAACAGGCCCTATTTTTACGTGATATTATTTGTTTTGAAATCAATATCACCCGATATTAGTGTAAACATTCCAGCCTTCCTTTGTTTACTATTTGCACATCACGTCTTTTTCCTTTCATTTACCATTGAACCAAGATCCTGAAATGCAGTGGGATAATGAGATCCCAAAGGGGAGGGTCCAAGGGGCAGCACGTAATCACGGACAGCATTTCGTGGCTACCGTGATGGACAGGGGGCCAAAGCAACAATCAGAAGAGTCCACTTGAGCAGACCTGTGGGATTGGCTAGTAGATCACAGGGTTCCTAGAACTGAAATAGGAAATCTGCTATATTCTTACTTGATCTGATCTGTATAAATAGAAGAGTTCTAGGTCAAGTGAAAAATGTCTAACTTGAATTATAAAAACAGAGTCACAGCCCCTCAGTCAATTCCCAGACTTGAGCCAGTTTACAGACCCACAACCCCTTGAATGAAGGGGAGGTTGGGTCCCCTCAAGGAAGGACCCTGGTACACTGCCCAAAATCTGTACTGTTAATATTTCTCCCTGACTTCCCCTGCAGCCTTTCACCAGGGAGACTGTGCACTGGGGAAACGGAAGTAATCTTTCGGGGACCACTGGATACTGGCTCTGAACTGACCCTAATTCCAGGAGACCTAGAAAGTCACTGTGGTCCACCAGTCAGAGTAGGGACTTTTGAGGGTCAGTGATCAATGGAGTTTTAGCAGAGGTCTGTCTCACAGCTGGCCCAGTGGGTCCCCAAACCTATTGTGTGGTTATTTTCCCAGGTCCAGAAGGCATTATTGGAATAGACATACTCAGGAGCTGGCAGAATCCCCACATTGGTTCTCTGACCTGTAGCCTGAGGGCAATTATGGTGGGAAAAGCAATGTAGATGCCACCAGAATAGCCTCTACCTAGGAAACAGGTAGATTATTTTTCCCTGTCCACATCCCTTAGTACAAGTCACATGTATTAGAACAAGAAGCAGACTTAATCCATTGGGAATATAGGTTGGAGGTGACACATTGAGGGCCCCTAGTTTCTTAAGTTTCTTGTACACATTTTTTTATTCAAAAGTTGTTACAATTATGTTTTTTGTTTGTTTTTTGTGAGATGCAAAAGATAGGATGGGGGTCAAGATTTAGGGCAGACTATCCAGCCCCAAATAAGATAGATAAGAAGGGGAACACAGAACAAAAGATGCATAAGGGCCCCATTTTGAGAAGAGAGGCCCCAAATGTCACCTTTCAGATCCTTTGGCCAAATTGCTCTCTTTGTTAGAAATATATTGGCTGTTTTCTGTTGATTGAAAAGCAGAAACAATAAGAAACTCAAAGGACCAAGGAAAAAGATCAACACTACGTATTTACACGCACTAATCCACATGGCAATAATCAAATCAGCAATTTGTGAATTTCCTACAAAGCTTAGGCAAATACCAAGAATTTAGGGTAAAATTTAGGAGAGAGAGGAAAGCAGGTTCTGAAGCACTTCACCTAATTAATTTGCTCTGTCTCAACACATACTCAGTGGACCATTAGCTCCACAATCAAGTTACACAAAATCTCATTTCTCCATTAGCTCCTGGGTTACTGTATCCACTACTGCAGTAGGAAAGAAATTGTCCTCTGTAATTCCATCTGGAAACCAAAAAGAACAAGTCCAAAATTTCGAAAGATTAAATATTTTAGTCTTTGCCTCATACATAAATCTGCATGCAGCATGTGCGTGGTGCAGAAAATTCTTATTTGAGATATAAGCATATCTGATTTTACTTAAAATTCCTCAAAATAACTAGGTGCAATATAGGTCTCCTTCAATGCAATGAAGGTTGGATGTGCTGTGAGCATAAGTGAGGTTAGTGTTCTGAGAAAAGGTTTGGGCCCAGAACCTTCTATCCCATATGGCCCCCGCTCAACTGCCCCAGTGCTCAAACCCTGTGTGTTCCTACTTCTAATCTTCCAATGAAAGGGACTGAACCATAGAGTAACTCAATTAAATCCAGGTCCTTCCTTAATCATTTCCAAGTTGGGAGAGAGGCCTAAAAGAACATTTTGGTAAAAGGACAGTGTAGGGATGAGGGCTTCTTTGATTTAATGTACAAAAACACAAAACCAGGATAAACATCTAGAAAGCTTTAAAATGGCAAAGGGACTTCATTCACATACAGTTAACATCCCAGAGACAGTGGCTACCTAGGTGTAAAAACAGAGAAAGTAAGTAAATGAAACCACACAGACCTAGAATGGGGTGGGGAAGGACATGTCCACGAACACACTGTCCTTCTGGAACCACCTCCTGATCCCTGCCGTGGAGAAGGACAGGCCAGAATTGCTTCGAAAATTAATCCAGAACCTTGTTTATTTTTTTCTTCTATGAAAAAATTATCATTTTCATTTGAGTGCAATACAGGGAATTTCCGATAACAGCTATTACATCTGAGAAGTAAAATGCCCATTCCCTTCGAAATTTGGAGAAGCAATGCTTAACTTCCACTTGCTTTAAATACTTTAGATATGAGTCAAATTTCATTTTATCTCAGAAGTAGATGCATTTTTAATATTTTTGAGAATATAAATATCTGGTTTCAGAAAAATCTAAAAATAAAAATATATGTCGGGCTTCCCTGGTGGCGCAGTGGTTGAGAATCTGCCTGCTTATGCAGGGGATACGGGTTCGAGCCCTGGTCTGGGAAGATCCCACATGCCGCGGAGCAACTGGGCCTGTGAGCCACAACTACTGAGCCTGCGCGTCTGGAGCCTGTGCCCCGCAACGGGAGGGGCCGCGATAGTGAAAGGCCCGCGCACCGCGATGAAGAGTGGCCCCCACTTGCCGCAACTAGAGAAAGCCCTCACACGAAAACTGAGACCCAACACAGCCATAAATAAATAAATAAAGTATTAAAAAATATATATATATATATGTCAAGCTTTTACATCACTTGCAGAAATGATTTCAAGTATTGAAAAAGAAGTTATTTCTGGGGTTACTGAGAAAAGTTAAGAGGAAGAAAATTCTGTGATAGCTTTTAAGGACTTATAGAAGGAAAAATACTAACATTTAAAGAGCATATTCTCTAAAAATGCTGACTTCATTCTCAGATCATTTTCTATACTTCTCTACTCAGTCTCCTCTGGCTGTGCCAGAAACTGTACAGTGAGCTTTAGATGAACTGTGAAAATGAATTTGGGTTTTTTTTTTTAAGGTAACAAGTTTCTACCATAAAAGCAATTTCTACTTAACAAAAACAACAGAAAAAGAATGAAATACCTGCATTGACACTTTATTCTGCAAAATTGCCACATAGAAATGAGTATAACTATTATGTAAACATTTCAAGCAATGCACAGCTAACTTATATTTCTGAGAACTTTTTATATAATGATAAAATTATTGTTTAATTCACATATAAATGATGTAATGCGTGCTTATCTTACCCGGAACAATACGTCTACTTTTTATTTAATATGAAACGCTGTTAAAAGCATCAGATGTGCACTAGTGTTCTGTGAAGATGCACTTGATTCCTGACCTTTAATCTAGGAAAAATTTAAGGGAAGGGGTCCTGATATACGATCATGTACATAGGGACAAACAGCAGCAAAGAACAATGTGTTCATTATTGGGATTTATCCATTAATCATCCTCAAGAGGTGATTAGAATCTATGAGAAAAGAAATGAATTAGATATATAATTGACGTGATAAAACTTCTAATTTGGAGATTAGAAGCTGTCTGAAATGATCTGTGCTATTTTGTTGTTTAGATCAGTGATTCCTATACTTACAGATGAGTAAACTTTAAGACAAAAATATATTCAAGTAACTGTCATTCAGTCGCCCACCTTTTAATCTTAAATAAAGGCATAAATAGAACAATTACTGTGAAATGTCAGTATCATTTCATCTCGAGATGTATATATAAAACTTTTGAAAATCTATTTCATTCATATTGAGTGGTTTTGGAGACTACCCCTTTTTAAAAACCTCCCCAAAGGAATTCCAATGGTTAATAAGAGTTTTAGAGACAATCTAGGTATGCTTCCTTTATGATCCCGAAATTCACATTCTATGTATTCTCCATCACCCACAAGGAAACCGACTTTCTCTATGGAATCTATTTTCTCTTTATTGTTGAAACTTAATGGGCT
Source organism: Balaenoptera ricei (assembly GCF_028023285.1). Taxonomy (NCBI): domain Eukaryota; kingdom Metazoa; phylum Chordata; class Mammalia; order Artiodactyla; family Balaenopteridae; genus Balaenoptera; species Balaenoptera ricei. The sequence goes on from NC_082640.1 coordinate 28,387,729, forward strand.
ACAGTTTAAGATCTGAATATATACTCTTGCATTTTTCTTCCTTTTTTTCACATACAAAATCCTGCGCAGCAAGTAGACTGTAATTCCTCAGGTGCTTACTGGGGTGCCATACTCTGTACCAATGCCTTCAGCATCACGCCATGTGCCTGCCGCGTCTAGCGGGCAACATTCTGGTCCACGTGCCCTCAGACGCTGGGAAAGGTAACGGCCCTGTGCACATTCACTCCCAGCATCCATATCATTGGCTTTAGTTAAATCCTCTGTCACTGTTGCTTCAGCTTTTGGATCCAAACATCTGCTGTGTTTAAAATGGGGGATTGTAAAAATCAGTAAACATTTACCAGTCTTAGCTACAGCAATCTTGATGGTATAAATGGTATTTATTGCGGCTACTTACTCTTTGGAAATATTGTCTCTGTGTGATTTTGTATTAATGTCTAACCTTCATTGTGTTTCTGTGAAGCACTTGACGATGCTGTCCTAGGACCACGACTCGGATGTGTAGGGTTGCACAGTCTCTGCCTCATTCGACTCTCTTTAAAGACTGTTGCTCATTCTTTCCTATTTGTAGCAAAGCCACGTACTACTGAACCCCCCAAACCAATGGGCTGCATTCATTTCTCTGCAGCTAATTGGCTCTTCCTATGAGGCCTCTCCTCCAGTGCTTTGGGTGTGGGGTCATGTTAATAGACTCCACAGAGTAGTGTGTTTTTTGTTTGGTTGGTTGGTTTTTGTTTTGTTTTGTTTTTAGGCGGCTCCCTGCGGCTTGGAGGATCTTATTTCCTGGACCAGGGATTGAATCCGCCCCCTCGGCAGTGAAAATGCGGAGTCCTAACCACTGGACCACCAGGGAAGTCCCCAACACAGTAATGTGAATCTGACTTAATATTTTAAACTGAGTTATAGGTAAAATGTTTATCTCTTAGATGCCATGCTAATCTAATCCTTGGTAAAGAAAAAGCTGGAGCGTGGGAGGCTAGGAAGAAACTTCGAAGGTGCGGGGTGGGGAGGGGGGGAAGGGCCTCGCCTCTTCCCTCGGGGCCCTTCCGCTGCTGTCTCGGCTTTACTGGCCTCTGGAACAATGCTCTGGGTGGCTTGCCTGAGACCTGGCTCACCTCCATCAAACCCCCTGCCAAGCTCTGTTGCTCAGGGAATATACTGTGTGGTCCATTCGCTGTTGTGGGTTGTTCAGCTCGGTGTTTCCCAAATGGGCGCTGCGCAACTCCTGCGACTCTAAATTCATTTGGGCCCCCGTCTCTCTGCCTCATGAATCCTGCCTGCAAAGCCATCTCAACCCCGATTCAGCGACCTCTTCTGGCAGGATTGCCGGCTAACGGGTCCGCTGACTTCCTTGGTGCACACGCTTATTCCTGAGCCCCTTTCAGCCCACAGGAAAGAGGGCAGCTGTGGAGAGCTGGTCTCAGGAACCTTCTTCCCTGCGTATGTCACCGCTGAAACTGAAGTGCTAGAGGTTTGTCTGACAATGATCTCGGAGTCCCGCTTGGAAACGGGGTGGAAGCCCCACTGCCGTTACTCTCAGATTATTTCATACAGGTTCATCTCCAGAATTTAAGCACAGAGAGGGTGGATCAGCGCGGACAATGACCACCTGAATCTCTGTCTCCTTCTCCTCTCCCCCAGGATCCTGCTTTTTGCACAAGCCATTTGGGAAGTGCCCGGAGGCAGGGTCTCTCCTAGAAGCAATTTTCGGAAGCCAGGCAGTGGGAATGGGCTAGTAGGCCCTGGGGTCTCTGCTACACCCTGCACAAAAGGGTGCTTCTAAAGATACCTCCTGCCAGTTTGAGACTGGGGTGGGGAATGAGGTCCTTGGCCCTGATCTAATCGCCACCCCCCTTCTTCATCCTAACACTCTTGCAACCCAATGGAACAGAGGTAGGCATTTTCCAGATTCTAAATCATTTCCTTTCATAGTTAGGGCTAAACCCCGTGATGTAACAGTAATAAACAGAAATAGTATCTTCTCTCCTTTATTTGAGAAAATCTATGATCTGCATCTTCTTGCCTTGAACTTTGATATGCTAGCCTCCCACAGCAAATTCTGGTTTTGAGCCTATTTTTCTTGCTGAAAAAATATTATTTGTGAGTTTCAGAAGCTGATCATCAATTATGATTTTTCTGTGTATATTATTTGAAACACTCCCTTCTACTCTTTCAACTCCACATGGAAAGACAGAGACTGGAAGTAGATTAGGAGAATATCATGAGCGTGCCACGGAAAAATGCAAACGAGAAAAGGATATCAATATTCCAAATGTAATACTCTGATATACATGAATTCAGGAATTATTAATTAAATATTTTTAGTACAATCCTCCTGTCTAGATGCTGTATAACAGCATTAAAGACAAAAGAGTAGGCGATTAAATAAGGGACTAGAGAGAGAGAAACCATGTTTCCCAATAGCCTCATTCCTGTCTCCTTCCCCAGTGTATATCAGATAATTTTATTAGATTTAATTTATTAAAATAGTGAACAAGTTAAAGAAAAAAGTAAAATACCATCACCCAGAAAAACACATAAACATTACCAGAGATCAATAAGCATATCTATATATATTTATATACTATAGCTATATAACCATATCTATATCAAACTGATCACACTAATCATCCTGTTACCAACTTGCCATTGTTAATGAAAACTACCATGGGTATCTTTCTAATTCCTGACAGTTTTATTCTCAGATATAATTACATGTTAATGGCCACATCTATTCTTTTGTATGATTGTTCTCTAAGTTATTGAGCCAACCCATGTTGTTGGGTATGCAGATTTCTTCAACATTTTTGTGGGTAAACATTGCCAATAATTATAATTACTTTTCTGAGATTGCTTTTTAGAAATACTATTGTAAAAGTTCACATAGTTTTACAGAAACAGACACATTATGATTAAAAATAAAAATCAAGGGCATTCTTAAAGAAGAAAGAGTAATTCAGGCCAACATAGATTCTGAAGGGTATAAAGAAGGGAGACAGGACGATTTCACACTTGGTCTTATATCAGGGCAGAAGAAATAGTTCTTATAGACTGATTTTATTCGATCGTCTCATTTTTTTTATATGTTTCTCATTGATTGATTACTCAGCAGACACTGCTGGTTGCCTACCCAATATTCTTTCTTTCCCTCTTTATCGATAACCAAACCTTAATCTTGTTGAAGGATGTAATATTTCCAGATAAAATTCTCCTTTTATTGACTCATTTACAGCAAAGAGTGGCCCTGGGCCAAGGTTCTGGTCAACTGGACAGGAGCCAAAAATTCTAAGGATTTGGGGAATGTTTTTTGCTAGCCTGATGCAGACATCAACCTTCTTTGTTTCTTCCTGAATATGAACAAGATGTTGGAGATGGAATGGCATGTTGAAATCTTGAGGACAACACACATGAGGACAAAAGCCGCACCAAAAAGATGGTGGAGAGAAAGCAGCAGGCAACTGGGATATTATTGCCATCGATTCCAGGTGAATAATATGACCAGACACATCTGGGGAAACGGCTATTCCCTGTTCCTGGGGTATTGCTGCACCAGGATCAGACCCTAAAATGTAATAGGAGCACAATAAATGTTTGATGAGTAAGAAAATAGATAATTCAAAATTTTAATTATTTGTGGATTTTTTTTTTTCTACTTTTAAGATTATTTTCAGCCTGGAACTTTTAGTAATTAATTTTAAGGAAGAATAAGCTGCACTTGAATAACCTCGAATTTTAAGTACGAGTTAGTCTGATAGTTCTAATACGGATTCCCTTTGTCTTCAAAACATGTCACGCTTCTCAAGTGCATTGAGAATGAATGGTGAGGTGTTTGGCAAAATTTATTTTGATTTTAATTAAGAATAAATAGACAATGATTTTGAACCCTACAAAATCTCCATCCAGAATATTAATTACAATTTCTATTCCAAATTTTCTCAAAGTAGGCAACTAACTTAATAAATTAAAATAAAATCTATGCCCCTAACAATTAAAATTATGTTAAAATATTTATATTATGCAAAAACAAAAACTTTCAAATGGCTTAAAATTACATACTATTTATAATCACAGTTAAAGCAGGTATCCATTTAAATGAAAGATGATATAAATCACACAATCAAGAAACAATACCAAGCTTTTTTACAGAAGCTTTTTCTAAGATTTTTCAGCTTGGGTCTCAGGTGTAAGACTTCAATATTTCTTGCAGATTTTGATTATCTTTACATTATCTCTAAAGAGTCTCATATTAGTGCAAGTTTATGTTGAACTTTGCTGAACTGCAGTAATTATTTTGAACAATATTAGAATCATCATAATTATATTCTCTCAGTATGAGTAATCAGTAGGGTAGGTTCAGAACATTCTAGGCTATGCAAACTTAAAATTAATTCAGAAAATTGTCATTTGAAGATTTCTGAAGAAATATTTCATTTCATCTGCTTGTATGATCTTGAGAATTCTAATCATCTCTAATTACTCTTTTTATTTTATTCTTTGCAATTGTTATGAATTGCTATCATGAATAGGAGGAGCATCAATGAATATTTATTAAGCTCCTATTTATTCTAAGGAACGTGGCTTTATATATCTATCACATTTACTGTCTTCCACTCAATCTCTCATTCTCCTTTAAGGTGGAGAAATCTTAGCATGATTGCTTAAATTTTAGATCACTAATGGGGCCCCATTTGCTAATGGTGGCATTAAAAGATGTGTTGATTGGAATAACTCGACTCTACCTATGGCCCAGAATTCTGTGTTCTATTGGAACAACAAGGAAGGTGATCTATGTCCCATATTTTGGGAACAAGTTCGTTTGGTACACTTTCAACTTACTAGTCTCCTCCACAAACACTGATAAGATAAAGGTCACAGCTGCTGAACCCATGGCAGTTTGCTTCCTATTTCTGGTCCACTGTGTTCATCTAACCCATCAGAACACTCAGTGAGACAGATGGCTGGGCTTGGGGTGCAAGTGGGCATCTGTGGATCTTCCAGCCCTGTTCTCTGAATGTCATCAGCTCATTTATTTCATGCAGAGAAAAATGTCCACACTCTAAGTTCAGAAGCTAGCAATATTTTTTTTATTTTTATCTATATTAATCTCACCCACTTTTTATTTTTTGTAATATTAAACATGCCACTAAACAGCATATTTTTTGTACAGGTGTGGAAAATAGAGAATGTTGTGGATTCAAAGGTAAGAGAGGTGAGTTTTGGTCTTGTTATTTTAAATGCCTCCAGGCATCATCTAACAAGTACAGACATGGCCTGGGAGCCTGGATTCTGTCATCAAGGTGTGATGTGACCTTGATCAAGTGGCCTTTATGTTCTGAAACGCCTCACCTACAGAGAAGATGGGACCAGCTGTTCTCCAAGACCTTAACCAGGTTAACGAGCCTGATTACAAGCATCCGGGTCTAATATTACAACTTAACACGATGATTGTATGAACTAGAATAAATAATGAATGTAGAAATTCATGGAAACAATAAAAATGTACATACCAAACAACAAAATATTAATATCTTTAAGTTAAGAATAATCTGCAATTTAAATTTTTTTTTCTAATTCAATATGCAACTCCACCTGTTAAGGGCTCACTTCATCCTACAGTTGTTTTTCATTAAATTAGCATACATGTTGAAGCATAGATGTTGAAGCACAGGTCATTTTATCAGAACTAATGACTTTTCAAAAATTTACTAATAGCCCAAGATTTCAGGTAAAAATTCTCAGGCCAAACAAAAAATGATTTGGTATAACTGGAAAGATAAAGTTTTATTGAAAAGTACACTATATGTTATTATTGTGAAAATAATTTTTAAAAATCATAAATACATGAACAACAATTGTATCAATTCTAGTTGTAGTAGTTTAAGAACAGCTAATCAAATATCTCACCCAATTATTAACAAAACTAAATAAAATTTCCAATAGTCATAAGGCAGTTAACATAAACAGAAAGACAAATTATTATGAGGTTTAAAAGTGCAGTAAGTCAGCGATTCTTTCTGCAAAGAAAAAGAGCATGAATTTTCCTTCTATGTGTCTTTTAATTGCAGAAATTAGGGCGACATCTGTAGAGAGGTATTCTTGAACTCATGAATGAATTCATTCATCCTCAAGTATTTATGGAAGGCCCATGACACTTCCAGGATTGTACATTCAACAGATGTTCATCTCCTAGCACCCACGGTCACTGTTTTACTTTTAGATGCATCAGTAGACAAATTAGACAATGTTTTTGTCCTCATGGACCTTGCATTCTGGGGAGAAGGCAAAGAAAATATTAGTAAATTACCTGAAATATGAGTTTTAGGGAAAACCATAAAACCAGAGCAGGAAAGTGGGCTATAGCAGGGGTTGCCGTGTGGGCTAGAGAGAGTTTGTGGAAATGACTGGGCCAACCGGGGAGCTCTAATGGATACGGTCACTTTTGAGCAAAGGCTTGAGGCAGGTGAAGGTGTTGGCTTGGCAGGTACATGAGAGAAGAACTGTTTGTGTAGAGGAAATTGGGGGGCAGAGGCTGATGTGGGACCGTGGCTGCATGTGGGCCTATGCAGGGTAGGCCTCTGAGAATTCCGGCTTCTACAGTGACACAGTGAGGATGACACGAGGTTCTTAGACTCATAGAGTATAAAATCAAGCAGATAAAAGAAACATTGAACAACTAAAAATTTAAAGTACGATAAGTGCTCGAGAGAAATACAGGAACAATGATGGCATTTAGCAACGGCCTATCACAGTCTTAGGTAAGGAAAAGCTTCCCATATTTCAGTGAGGTTTAATCCAAGACTTACAGGATGAATAGAATTAGCAGGAGAATGAGAATGTGGGTGGAAGAAGGACCTTTGGTGGTGAGCGTGCATCAGCCAGCAAAGGAAACAGCAGGAGAAAGGAGCGGAGGGGAGGTCAATATACCAAAGACACTACATGTTCAGTGTAGGCAGGAGGAGGCTGGAGAGAAGATTTCTAAGATTCTCTTCCAAAAAATACATTGGACTGTAATATACAGTCTGGGGAGGCCATTCCTAAACACCACCTACCTTCTCCCCAAGAAAAACCTCTTCCAGCCAAACATGGTCCAAATACATTTTCCCCCTAAACTACAGACAAATGTGAAAGTAAAGAGGAGGTGGCGATTTTTGTTTGTCAGTAATTCCACATATCTGGTTAGCCTGGAGAAACATGCCTGGTTGAGCCCATGATTGTTGGTGACCAAGGTTCTGCTTCTTTAGAGAAGCTGGTCTTGGGCTGCGACTCACAAACCCAGTCTTCTCACGGCTTCTGTATGGTGTTTCCTTTCCCTTCCTTGGTACTTTCTAAATACTCATTTCATAATGCCTTTTATCTATTGGTTCATTCATTTTCTCTTGACTTTTTAATTGTGATAAGTGTAGAAAATTTGAAAAATAAAGAAAAATAGGATTAGAAAATAAAATATGAAAGAGAAATAAGGAAACTATTTGTAACATATTACAAAGTGTTATAGCCTTAATGTGTAAAGTACACAAATTGATAAAAAGAACACCTTAATAGAATTGGTTAAACAATTCAATAAAAAAATTCAAAAAAAGAAAAATAAATAAATGCACCCACACAAGAATATTTTTTTATCAGTAAGGCAAAAAAATATCATTTCCTTTATAGAAGATAGAAACTTTTTGAAAAGAATAAGAAAACTAAAGGTTGTTATTTTTGATAAAGTATTTATGGGCATACAAATAGATACAAATGCTATGTAAAACAATTTGGTAAGATAAGTTGAAAATTCAGTGAGATAAATTGAATCAGAAATGTCACTTTAGGAAATTTTTTCCCAAAGGAATTATCAAACATTTGCACAAAGTTGCAAATGCAAGATCTTTATCTTAGTGTTTTTCACAATAGACAAGAATCAGAAATGTCCTAAATGTCCAAAAAAAGTAAGGTCTTCATTGATTAAAACAATGTAAATTCCAAGATGGAATGTTTAAAAGACATTTAAAGATATTAAAGGTATAGTCTCAAAAGGTAGTTAAAGATGTTGTAAGCTGCTTATCATATTGTGAGAAATAAAGCTAAATAATAGTATTTAAAAATTGTGGTTTCAATATACGCTTTCATATATATTATATCATTTATCATATGTTAATTTGTATATTAAATAGTATTCTTAAGTAAAATAATAAGGATTTTATTTATATACATTTACTTATATTATTATTAACTTATAGTGCTATACTAAGCATATTTCTGAAATACATCAGAAATATTTTTTCCAGTTTGTCATTTATTTTTTGATATTCTATACAATTTATTGTGTGTGGTTTCTTCTGTTGTTGTTTTTTTAGGGAGTGCCTTAGAAATTTCATCTCCATGTCTTGATACTATATAATCACCTTTATTAAATAATAACTGAAAGCAGTAATTTAATTTGTATAAATCATAATCCTTGATTTTTTTTTTCAGATGGTTAACCTGTTGCCCTGTAGCTGTTAAATAATCTGCTCCTTTCCACTGTAATTGGAAATGTCATTTTTATCACACACTGCCTTGCAAATTCTTGTGTCTGTTCTCTCCCCGTTCAGCTTTGTAAACTTGTTTCTAATGGTTGCTAAAACAGTTTAATACATGTTACAGGGGTAGGAAGATCCCCTATTTTCTTCTAAATTTTTTTCTCTTATGTGGCATTCATTCTCCCCATTGTGCTTCAGAATAATTTTTTTAAATATGAGAAGCATTGCGGGGAGTGATGTCAACAAAATGTCAGAATAGGTAGCTCCAGGCACCTGCCCCTCAAAAGAAACATTGAAAAATGAGCAGAAACTGTCGGAACCAAGATTGTCAGGACACTGGAAAATGGTCAAGGGTTTACAGCAATCAAACAAAAGCTCAAGGAAAAGTCAAATTTAAAATGGTAGGAAAGCATTTTGGTGTTTTTATGGTGCTAGCCCTACTTCCCCCTGAAGACAGCCACTCAAGGCTTCCGTGTGGGACCCTGGTCCTGTCTCTAGAGAGAGCAGAGCAGACTTATTTGCAAGTCGTTGTGTTTCTGTTCTAACTTGTCTGGGCTCCAGAAGGACTGAAGAAAGGTGCTGTCTCTGTTTCTTCTAACTCGGACCTCACCCGGGCCAGAAAGTTGTGGGTGCTGCTGGAAAACATTGTAAGACGCCCAGAGGAAACCCTTGCACGTATGGTCAAACAACTTCAAAAAAGTGCCAAGACCATTTGATGTAGAAAAGGGCAGTCTTTTCAACAAATGTTGGTGGGGAAATTGCAAAATAATGAAGTTGGACCCTTTATTGACACCATGTACAAAAAAGTAACACAAAATAGACCAAAGAGCTAAAGGTAAGAGTGAAAGCTATAAAAGTCCTAGAAGAAAACATATGGGCAAATCTTCATGACTTTGGATTTGGCAGTGGAATCTTACATATGACACCAGAAGCCTGTATAACAACAACAAATATATAAGTTGGACTTGACCTGTCAGCTTGCACGGCTATGTTGCCTCTTTGAGAACATTTGTCTCCGGAGAGTTTCCTGGACGATGGCAGATGTTATGAGAGGAGGAAATAAGCAAGTAATAGGTTACGCCATTGAGATTTTGGATTTTTTGTTAACATACGTACTCTGGTCATTCTACCTAATGCACTACTCCAAATTCATAGAGAGATTGACCTATATTTATACCTAACAGTTTAAAATTCTGCCATTTACATTTAGGTTTTTTATATATTGAAATTGAATTTTTTAATTAATTTTCCCAAATCAAAAACCTATTGTCTCTGCTTCCTTTATTCAATGGTCCTCATTCTGCAGCAGTCTGTATTTTTTCATAAGGCTTTTCACATGTGAAAATCCAGGCATTTTGTGTAGCATATGCTGTTGAGGTAGACTAATCCAATTAGTACCAAAACACGGAGGCTACGAAGTTAGCTGGAAGTCTGGGTGGTGTTGGCAGACAGATGATTCCTGTTTAATGATGCCATTGGCCAGGTGTAAAGGTTGCTGAAGAGAAATTTCTCGCCTGGTTCTCACCACATTTTGTGCTTGGCTGTTGGTGACACTTTCCTATATTCTGATGATGGCTTCTCCACACAAATAGCTTTCTTCTCTGCAGCTGACGTGTTCCAGAACCCTGTGTCAGCCTCTGTTGACACCCACATCCCTTACGTGGTCTACAGGATGTGAAATGCCACTGTGACCTGTGGTTACATAACTTTAGCCTATTTCAGACCCCTTCGGTCTCCCTCCCACCTCATCCCACTGACTTGAATCACTTCGGGGTGCACATACTTGTCATCGTCTAGTTCCCAACCATCAGGCCAACTGGGAGAAGGGCTCTGGGGTGATGGGTCCCCCTGAGACTGACGATTGCCACAGATGACCAGGTGACCACTGACTAGCTTACCCATGACCCCTCCAAGGTGACAGAAAATCAGAAGGAGCAGGGTGGTCAGGATAGAATGAAGGACCGTAGAGACCAATATCACTGTATTAACTCATTTTACAAAATTAACATTATAATGATTTTATAATATTAATAAAAATTCATATTATTGAAAAATGCATCTAATAACTGGAACTTTGTTATGGTATCCAGAGATAATATAGAATAATAATAAAGTCAAACAGGGCATATTCTCCATTCAATATTATTCTAGTTGTAATGATTTACAGAAGTCATTATTTTGAGTAAAACTGCTTATTAAGTGGTACATTTTTATTTCCAAATAGACTGGCTTGTATCTATATGTTTAACTAGCTTCATGGCCCCAGGGCTGGTGCTGTGTCAGGGCTTCTGTGTAAAACAGTTTGTCTGACTAATTAAGATGTGATTTCAAAGCCTATTTGTGATTACTTCTATTATCTTCTTGTAGGGCCCTAGAATAACATGTTTATGGCTTCTTCAAACTCATTTAATTTAATATTTGCTTAGTAACCCAAATGTCCCCATTTAACAGCAGCTTCCCTTGGAATACAGATTTTTTTTTTCCACAAGGCCAGCTAGGTTTTAACTAATTGTCACTGCGATGTTTTACTCTGACTGGGTACATGAGCCTTTCTGATGGTGAAATTGGAATTGTTTAATGCAAGCGGTTATTAATTTGTTCTCAGTACAAAGGATGCAATTATTCATCTAAAAATAAAGGGTTGGGAGAAAAGCAATGAATGGAACAACTCCTCATAATTTAATATTCTTCATTTTGATTTTCCTAGCAGATCTTCTGAGTGACATTTAGAGGCCAGAACTGAAATTATTAGCCAGCATGACCAAGCAATTCAAAGGACCATAATAACTTCTACAAAAATTATGAAATGAAACCAAACGATGACAGTGTTTCCATAGAAATTGTCCTTTCCAGCTCAGGAGGTGCTGCCCGGCATGGCTTCTCAGGGTTGGCTGCACCCCTCAACCCGGGGGTCTTGTTGCAGGTGGATCCAAACCTGGGGTCAGCAGAGGAGCTGAGTGTCCGCGTTTCTAAGTCAGCCCAGGGTTGCCGGCGCTGCATCCTGAGCTCCGCACTCTGAGTGACAAGGAGGCAGGATTATCCTCCAGTTTTTACTCACAGGACTTGAAGGTAATTCAGACTGAAGACTTTAAGGTTTTCCAAGTTATTTCCTTACATAAGAAACCGTTTAAAACATTTAACTGCTGGTTCACTAATTAAACAGAAGGAAGCAGAGACATCATGAAGCCTCGAAGTACACAAAGCAAACACATACATTTTTCTGAAATACATTGAAAATACTCCCTGAAACTCAATCACCTCCCAGTACTTGGCTTGATCCCACCTCATGGATCACTCCTTCCATGGCCGGTGTGTTGCTTTACTGATCAGACAAGGAGCATGTTTATGAAGGGCTGTTTTTAACTGGTATATTTCATGTCTGTGACAGTGCTTTACACTGAGGCACAGAATGCCTCATCCTGAAATTCTATCCAAAGGTTTTCTAGAGAATATTCCCCAGCTTGTATTGCAGACTATTGAACTTTTTATACCTGACCCTGGAATTAGAGAGACAGCACGGGGACGGTGCATTGTCCGCTGATGCAAAAACAAGATTCACCATGATTCAGGGCACCTGGGGAGGATAGTAATCCAGAGGCCAGCTCCTTGCTCCTACACTGCCTTCACTGGGCTGGAGAAACCCACTCAACCCTGCCGACTGGTCTCATATTGGCACAGGATGGCAGAAGGTGTGGCGCAGGTCGAAATGGCCATGCGTGCTTCCCTTTCTCATCCTCTGTGCTCTGCCTCTCTGCATCTGACACATAACCCAGGCCTGGTCACTCTGGGAACATGGACATGTCCACCCTCAACTTTCCTCTTCCTGTATCTTCCCACAAGTAAGTCTCAATTTTCCCAAGAGTTCAGCAATGATTCATTGAACACTTGTATATTCCAGGCATTTTGCTAATCACAGTGGATGTAATATGAGCAAAGTCTGTAGAGCATAAATGTTTGTGTAGGAAGCAGGGATCAACGTAATCATCACAGCCACACACGATTGCAAACTGTCCTCGGTACACTGGACTTAAATTGCAGGGTGACGGGATAGCGTGTAAAAGGCAACCCAACTTCAGTTATGCATATACATATATTACAATAAAATTAAAATAAAAAATAAATGGAATTGTACAAGAAAAACAAACAAACAAAAAAAGGCAACCCAACTAGAGAGTCAGAAAAGCTTTCCCCCAGGGAGTGACATTTTAGATGATATTCAAAGGATGAAGAGAAGTAATTAGTTGAATGCCTTTGAGATAAGGGAAGGTGCAGTGCCCTGGAGGAGGAGGAAGCTGGGGTCTTGTGGACTTGATAAAGGGACAGCGATTTCCAGGCTGTCAGAGTTTCTATGCCTCCTGTGAGGGGAAGCCCTGAAGGGTCACGCTGGCCACAGGGCTGTGCAAAGCCACAGTCAGCCAGGAGGTTGTGGGTCTTCTGTGCAAGAACAAAGGGCGCTGATGAATGGTGTCAGTGGTGGAAGGGCCCCCGGGACTTTGATTCCCTTTCTGTTGCAAGATATTGAACCATCTGTGAAGGCAACTGTGCCTTTGCCTTGGCAAGTGCACACGAACAAGAGCACAGATCCTTTTGTGCAGTGATTCTAACTGTGGGATTTTAGGTCTCAGGTACAATGAAAGGGAACAGCTTTGGAGAGTGGCATGTTTTGGTCGCAGGTGCCAAGAAATATCCTGTTTGGGAACTTCAAGCAGAGTGGAGATTGGAACAGAAAGAGAAGTGGTGGGGCACACGGTGGGGCTGCGTGCTGAGAAATAAAACTCTCAGTGGTGAGATGATTCTGCAAAACGAATGTGGAGAGAGAGCAGGGAGATGACGTCCTCTTTCTCTGACTGCGTTATCTGGTGTAGGATGTGGTATTTAACATCCTTTGGCCTTTCTATACCCCAAATGGCAGCATTTGCTACCTACAACGTGCAGGGAAGTGAAACTGTGTCCTCAGGCATGTTCGTTGTCTGATTTCTTGCAACTAGAAAGTCATGAAAACCTAACTACAGATATCTATTCCCAATTTTTCTTACTGGCTCAGTAAGTGGTTAAAGCATTTTAGATGTCACATTTTAATAATTCCAATGGGTAAATCAGACCCTAGGTCACACAGGTAACCCAAACATGGACGGGTGACCACATAACTGCGTTAATAGAATTTTTTCAGTGATTTGAGATATATTTGCAGCTGGAAAAACCACGGATAAGATTGATCTCATGGCAGCCGCTTCGATGCGGCTGTCACTTGACAGCCACTATTATTTTGAACAATCCCTTTCTATCTATTTTTTAATTACGTAAACATTACAGCTCTAGTTACCAAATTTCTCAGGAAGATAGTCAATGAGGTAATGTTTAGCGTAAGTATTCTTTTGGGTTATATAAAAGGTTTGTTTCAACAAAAAATTAGTTCCATACACATGTTAAGGAATCACAGCAAATGCCTAGTTACAGGATGATGATTACCTTGATTTCAAGCGAGGCAGTGAAAGGGTGTGTGTGCTTCGTGCTGCAAAGAAAGCATTGACAGAATAAATGTGTTCATGCCTGGAACTGGGGCAGCAAAGAAAGAAAGTGAAGTCATGAGTTACTTCATAGTTTAAGCCTGAGTAACTAGGACTATGATGATAGATATGAGGGCGATTTGGTGAAAAGCTTGGTTGGGAGATATAAAGATGAGATTAATATTAGATAGATTGAATTTTCTTGATTTGGGAAAGGAATCATTTATCAATGCCAAAACCTTGTGGACTGTTATTTGAGAAAATCAAACCAATGTGTACCACTCCCTCCTTCTCTTTCTCTCTGTCTCTCTCTTTCTCTGTCAATAAATATTGCAAGAAAGAGACCCAATTCTATGCCAAATAATTTCAGTGCCTGAATGTTGTCTAATAAATAAATCATTCAGTTGTTCCAAATGCACTGTGGACAGATGTGTGAGGTAAGGGTCCTAATATATATAAAATCTACTTTTGAGGAGAGACCAGACACTTTCACCCTGAGATCTCTCTTGCTTCCGTCTCTCACTGAGACAATCTAGGATATCAAGTCCGCAGTGTTCCTTATCCAACATCTCGAGGGAGGAATAGCTGGATGCATGGTTGAATCTGTTGTCCTGGGAATAAAGTCAAAGGTTGCAATGTGAAACATCTTCAGGAAAAGTGCTGCATGAGGAATTACCAACTAACCCACAGCCTGCAGTTAATGGAACACTGCACGCCCAGTGTAATTACAAGCTTGGCTCAAGAGTCCAGTATTATAAGGAAGTGAAATCCCTTAATTATCTGGGATTAAAGAGCAGATAAAGTCAGAAGACACAAGGACAGACAGAAAAAGATGAACTATACTCAGAAAAGTTTTTAAATGACTAGCTTTAGGTTGTAAATATCTTTCTCAAGATTTTAAGGTTGTTTGGTCACATATCTCACACATTACCATACAGAACACGAGTTAGAGTCACTATGTTAGTTCTTTAATATTTCACACCTGGTGTCATATGCTATCGGGGTATAGGCAAAGAATCAGCCATCTCCAACAGAGTTTACGAATGAATATGTTCTCCAAGCCAAATTAGGATAAGGATGAACACCTATCTGCAAATTTTATATAGAATATGCAAATGCAATGCAATAAAAAATTTCATATCATAGTGTTTCGTGTTTTCACGTCATTTCAGATGCGTGACAGTTTGTGGATCCGAGGTGCCTAAAATCCAGAGATTTTTGTTCGTGATATATTATCTAATGCCATTTCATAAAGCTGAACTCAATCTCCACATACTGAGAGAACAAAAGTATCATCCCATTAATGTTACAATACGTGCGAAAGATTTATTTGCAAGCCATCAATGTTAGAACCTGAGACATTAATATTTAACATCATTGACCAAGTAGTAATTAAATACCGATGTTTCTATTTATTATGGTCTTCCCATATTGTAGCAATTTCCCAACTGGTTTCAAACAAGAATGCAGAATTGGATGTTTGTAACTAAACTGAGGGCTGGGGTCTATCTATAAGCTCCTATTCAGGGACTTTCTTTTCTGGAGGAGTAGAGAACACTTGATCAAGGAGCACCAGTGGATGAGGCACTCCTGTGAGATCCTTTGTGGGAAGGGGAAGGAGACCCCAACCCCAGGGTGCACAGGGCCAAGGGGAAGACCCTTCTCTCCTGCACTGGCAGTCTTAGGGTTAAACTGGTCTCTTGACTTGGAGGTTTATTTTCACAGAGGGAGGTAGCATGTGGGGCAGAGCTGAGGCACCATGACAGCATCAAACTTTCAGGAATTCCTGATAGATATGCTGAACAGAATCTGAGCTCTTGGAATCATACAGCTAGAATGTAGGAACGCTGGACGTTTGTGTCAATGAAATTTAATCTCGCTCAAATGAAGCTGAACCCCCCAGCATTTCATTTATAAAGCGTATACAGGGATAGTAGGACCTGAATGAATTTTTAAAAAGTCTGACATGCTCTCCCATTAAAAAAATGCATTTAATATTTTAAGCATTTTCAAGATGGATGTGAATTATTTGGGTAAACACAAAGCCCTAAAGGGGTATGAGATGACATCCTTCCAGGGTAGAATAATAATAATTCTTATTATTATTATCATGATTGTGACATCTGTCTATATCTATAAAAGTGTTTGGGATCTGATCGGGATTGTACGGAATCTACAGACAATTTGGGACTCCCGCCACATTCTGGAGTCTCTCCTCCGCCTCCTGCTGTTCCTCTCGACCCTGGCCCTGCTGGAGTGCAGACTTCTGCCTAGAGATGAGGCCTGCTCTGCGGTCTGGTCCTTGAGCAGAGTGGAGACCAGAAGTGGTCAGACTAAGACAAGGAGTCTCAGAAGCCTTCTCGAGGGGGATGAGAGGCTTTGATTCAGGACCCTCCAAGGGCCCACGGGCACCATGATCCACTGGCATGCTATCCTCTCATCTGAGTGCAGCCAGCCCTGCCAAGCCCTGCTTCGCCCCAGCCTGATCCTACCCTCACCCTGCTCAAATGAATTGAGAGGACTCATGCCAGGGCCTGGGTTCCCACCCCACCTACCTGGTAAGTGGCTCACACAGGGCCCTGTGGAGGAGAATTCCAGAGCCCTGGCTCCAAGGGAAAGTCCTTCCCTACCCCAAAAGCCCAGGGAGGAACCAGAGTGAGAGTGTAATGCGTTTCCAAGACCCTGACCCTGGAAGAGTCCTGATGCCTCCAGCACGGCCCCCCAGGCACCAGAAGCTTCAAAGATGCTGAGCCATTGGTCCCTAAAGACCTGGACTCTACTTTCTTGATGGTGGTTACTGGTTGTGTTACAAGTTTCAAAAATGAACTCTGATGACTTCAGAGAACCTAGAGCAATGAAAACGGCAACGTTAGTTAAACTTGCTGGTTGACCAGCTGTTCACATGCGTTATCTCCTCTGAATGCAAAGAAGACCCCTGAGGGTAAGTACATTTACTGCTTCTGTTTTATATACAAAAAGTGGGGTTTAAAGAAGTTAAGTAACGTTTCAAATAGACAGATCTAAGCTCTAAAACAAGTCCTCCTTCAATATCCTAAGTTCTCAGCCAGCACATAACACTGTCTACTTCAGGAAAGTGCCTTAACATTGCTTCCAGTTTCATCCTATGACAAAAATTATATTTCTCACAAAACCTATAAATTTTTTTCAAACACTATGATGGCAAAGAATTTTCAATAAATGTCTATGCCTTTCTCATCTCTCCTATCCTCAACAACAAGGCTTCTCTCTTCTTTCATCTTCACTCTTCTTTGCTCACCTTCAAAGTGGACTTAATAACGTTAAGGATATTTAGGATCATTTCTTTTGTAATAAAAAAATACAATCTCAGAAGCAACAGGTGTCATAGGGTAAAAATAGCTCATTGTGCATTACACTCTCACTATTCATCAAACCCAATCTGCCCAAGTCTGAAAGAAGAAAGAGGTAAACACAGCCTCTAAAATTATTCTTGTATCTTATCCTTGAGTCTCACATATTAATTAATAAGGAGAAAATGGAGTGCTCCATATTTGATAACATTGAGGTTCATAGACCTCCATATTCAGACCTTATTTGGATCTTAATTCCTAGAAACCAAATATTTACAAAAATACATTTATTTGAGACAATCAAACATTTGAATTTGCACAATATTAAATGACTTTCAGGATTCTTTTCAAAATTCTCTTAGGCATGACAATCATATGGTTGTTATACTAACTTGACATACATACGTATCTTTTTCAATTAGAAATGCAGAGTAAAGTATTTGTGGATTAAATGATATGTCTAATATTTGTTTTAAATACTCCAGCAATAGAGAAAAAAGGACAGAGAGAAGCGAAGAGGGGATAGAAGGAAGGAAAGAGAAGTGTGAGGTACAACCTATCAAAAAAGACTGGGAAATGTTGATAGAAGTCGGTGCCGAATGACACACACGAGAGTTCATTATACTCTTCCTGCTACTCCTGTGTATGCTTGACATGACAAAAAGTTAAAAATCAAATACTTTATAGTGGAAAATAAGATCCAATCGTTTGCTTTCAGAATCTTTACAAGCAAGTACACGTCTTAATTTTGATCCTACCTCCCTTTGTGAGGATAGCGCTGTAATAAAATACAGCCCGTACAGACTAACAAGTAGTAAACGTCTCAAAGAATGTGCAAGCCAGTCTAGCCTGTAATAGCGCAGGTCGGTTCACTTTAGTGCCAAGGCTAATCATGGCTTATGGGTGGTAATGAGAAGGGAGAAGTCAATTTCATGACATACAAAAGGCTGCCCTCAGACGTGTATGGCTTCTGTGCCTAATTAAGAGCTCCTTTGTGAGGGCAGGAAGTGGGGGGAGAGGCCAATGAGGGTCACAGCCAATACACTAGGAATTCAGCAAAGTCACATGTGGTGAGAGAGCTCGATGCCTTGTGGAGTGGATCGACAGAAAGGAAGGCAGAGGAGGGAGGAAGAGAGAGAGAGAGACAGAGAGAGAGAGGAGAGATGGTCTGGCATTGCTTTATCCCACGCAACGGAAAGCGATTTTTCCAGGTCTGGCCGTGGTCTCTCCAATGATGCAGACATCCTTAAATGCTGAAAGAGGTGGCAGTAAACATCTGTTGAGTTCAGTTAAAAAAAAAAAAAAGTGCTCATTATCGGTCCACAGGGTGAATATAATCAATGCAAAATAAGATTCAGGAGGTTCTGAGTTCCACATTTACCTTGAAATGATCTAGATTTAAAGCAGAGTTGAATATTTCATAATTAATTGATAGAATTCCCAAGAACAGAATGATGATAACCTGAAAATAAATTTATCTACTTAAGACTCTGAAACTGCCTTGTGTGTCTGTCTGACTGGAAGAGAAGTAGATGCCAAAAAGGAAGCTGTAAATCAAGAAGGCCATGAAGCATTCTGATTAGAGAGGGCACTTCTGTTTCTAGCCTAGCTCCCCCGGCGACGTAGTCAGTGTTGTCTGAGGACCATGTGTGGTAAGAAGTGTGTCAGCGAGAGAAGCGGGTAAGCTGTGTTACAGCCCACGCGCTTTCCTGAAGTCATGAAGCAGGTTCACATCGTTGCAGAGGAGCCCGTCCTTGGGATTTCAAATGACACGGTGACACTGCCCTAAAGTACGAAGCCTCTTGTCACGTCCTGGGCTGGTAGGGTAGGCGTGCAGGCACTAGGATGCAAGCGGACTTCTTGTTCTGTAAAAACATCCTATCGTATGCGAGATGCCCTGAGTGGTGTGTACATATTCATTCTCCTTACAATATCAATGTGGTCTTGCTTCATTCTCTGACCTAGATACCGTGCCACAATAAGCCTACATGTCCTAATTTCCTTTCTTTGTTTTTTCTATTTTCTTAAGTTTATCTTTTGAATTTTTTAAATAAACTTTTCTTTGAGAGTAGGTATAGATTTACAGAAAAGTTGAGATATTACAGAGAATTGCTAAACCCCACACCCAGTTTCCCTTATTACTAACATCTGATATTAGTATGATACATTTGTCACAATTCATGAACCAATATTAATCCATTGTTACTCATGTCCATATTTCAGATTTCCTTACTGTCACTTTTGAAAATTAATTGCATCACAGAAGCAACCTACTTGTACATTATCTTAAAGTCTGTTAACACTTGAAGTGTATCTTCACATTTAATAATAGTAAATAAGGCAGGATCAATATTATTAATCCCATATTTTTTGAATGAAGAAACTGAGGTTCAGAAATGATGTGACATACTCGTTAAATAATGAGAAAGAGAACAATAAGAATAAAATTAAGAATGTCTAACTCTTCCTAGTCTACCTTGATGAGTCATTCCTCACTTACAGAGAAAATGTGATTTAATTGGAAGCATGGTATATTTACATATTACATATTACCTGTCATTCTTGACAGAAAAGACCCATCCATCGATAGCCACAAAACTTTTTTTTTTTAACATTGTGGGAATTAAATAAATAGAAAGCGGAGAAAGAAGTCTATGCTATAAGAGGTCAGAGACACAGGAAATATCATACTAAAACAAATTCCTTCCTTGTTTCTAGTTACCTGCTCATTTATTCCTGAACTACTTATTGATTTTTGTATATATCATGCTTATATTAAACTATGCCCATAATTATGTACTCTGTACAAACAACAAAGAAATGTTCATTTTCCCAGATTAAAGAATTCAGTGTAAGCCTGAAAAGAAAAACGTTTCAACCACCTCAGAGAACATGATCATAATTGTTTAATGGTTTGTGGATGTCTGTCCTCTCTTATTATCTTTCTCTTTCTCTGCCTCTTCTTTCTGAATCCAGGTGTGGAAAAGTATAGAAATTAATATTAACCTGAATCTGATTATTTAACTCTTCAACATTTCATTGGATTATGTTGACTTGGTAATTTGATTGCTCTGTAGATATGAGCTGCACTGATTGCATTAAAATATGTAAAGGAAATGAGGAAATATCACCAGACAACATGGGAAAAGACGCATGGTTCCCCACGTCCTCCAGGGAAAGAGGTGGGATGGTAAGTAACACGCCGTCCTTCCAAGTGTCTTTTTGCTCTGAAGAGTTTCTCCCTTATTAAGACAAGGTAACCCATTACTTTCCACCAAGGCTGTGAATTTTCACATGGAGTGAAATCTTCTAAAACATATCCCATGGTCTTATTAAAAATTAGGTCTTGGCTGTCCTGCTGGAGAAAACTATAATTTCAGGGCTACTGGGGAGGGGGTGCATTAGTAAGGAAGCAGGCACAGGGGTCCAAGCCACAGGGCCCGATGGAGAGGCAGACTTAGAGACTCGGAGGAGTAACCATGGAGACAAGGAAGCAGCCCTGGAAGTGAGGCTCCCATCCAGGAGCAGGTCCCAACAAGAGGGAGGGGCAAGCCAAGTGCTGTGGCTTCAGGGTTATGTGGCATCAGGAGTCTGACCTGGTCTGCAAGTAACTCCTTTCCAAGACCTGCGGATGGTAGGCTGAGATAGCACACTTGCACTGCTGGTGGCATTGACTCAGAAACTGGGAGGAACCAAAATTTGCACAAATGGTCTGGCTTGAGGCTGCAAAGGTAGAAGGTTGAAGACCAGCTGTAGCAGCATGAAACCTTATAATCTACCAGGGGAATGTCCTTAATATCTGGAAACTGATGGGGAAAAACACTTTGCCAGATAAAACATACAGTATCTGGTTAAATTCTCATTTCAGATAAACACTGAATAGTGTTTTTTGTTTGTTTGTTTAGTGTAAGTATATCCCATGTGTGCCCTTCTAGTTTTATTTGATAAATGTGACAGTCCTAGATTAATACCACCTATGGTTTCCAAGATTCATTGGTAGGAATTCCTACAAAAATTTAGACGCAAGAATTTCCTGGGAGCTCTCAAAAAGCCCCCATCTGCACAGAAGTAGCCTGAGAAATATTTCCAAACAGAGAGAATATTGTCCATGCTGACCACTGTCAATCATGTGTTC
Organism: Balaenoptera ricei; assembly: GCF_028023285.1. Taxonomy (NCBI): domain Eukaryota; kingdom Metazoa; phylum Chordata; class Mammalia; order Artiodactyla; family Balaenopteridae; genus Balaenoptera; species Balaenoptera ricei. The sequence continues at coordinate 28,409,201 of NC_082640.1, forward strand.
TGCCTCTGAGAGCCATGTTTAAAGTGTAAGCGCTATTAACAACCCAATTCTGATGTCCACTCTGTCTCATGTTTCTTACTCAGAACCCTTTATTTTTGCTGCTTATAAAGTATTTTTTGGATGTGGGGTAACATTAGAGCCACTGGCACTTGTATTTGATGGTAATCCATGTAATATACTTCCATAGATTTATTTTGGAAATGCTTAGGTATGTTTCAAAGCCATATTTATAGTTTTACAATATATTCAACACAATTTAGATTAAGAGAAAAACCCATAAGCTTCTCTGAATAATTCAGAGAGCAGTCATTTGATGCTCATTTATTAAATATGGAGGACGTGGCATTTATGTGGTGCTTTTAGAGCTTCTGTGTACATAAATGACAATTGTCAGTCTATCCTGAAATAAAAGGCACAATCTTCCATTGACATTACATTTTCGTGGACAGTCCGCACGTCGTTCTTCCTGAGGTTATAAATTACAGTATCTCCCTCCTGAAACATGACAGTCAATTAGCCACTCTCTAATTTCCGAACAGCCAACTCACTCCCGAGAGGGTTTCTAGATTAATTCGGCCATTCAGCCCATAAGCAAATTGATAAAGATTTTTTTCTCCATTGTAACAGAATTTATTAATATTTTGACGTTGTTTTTCATTGAGTATACATTTACCTGCACTGAGAATTCATAATATCTGTACTGCCCAATCTGTATCCACTGGCTGCATGTAGCCATGAGTACTTGAAACAGGTCTGGTCTGAACTGAGAGGTAGGTAAGTACCAATACACACCAGAGTTTAGAGATTTATCATGAAAAAACTGTGTATAATATTTTATACATTGATTACATGTTGGAATGATAAAACTTTTGAAGGAGTGCGTTAAATAAAATATATTAGTAAAATTTCACCTGTTTCTTTTTACTTCTTGATGTAGCTACTAGAAAATCTTCTATTGAGAAATGCAACCCACATAATATTTGTTGGGTAATGCTGCTTCAGACAACAAACTTCGTGGGCGTGGGAACTGAGCTCCTCTCAAGATGGTTTATATTCTTACGACGGCTCTTTGAACAGTAAGCATTTTCATCATCTCTACTTCCTCACTTGTGCTGACTGTGACATTCAGTGAAACCGGGCTTCTGTTTTTACCCTCAGTAGTGCATCTTTTCAAAAAACATTTTCATAATCATTATTCATATTGGTTTTACAATATACAACCTTCAGTCTTCACTTAACAGGCCTTTATACTTGACTGAGCATTGCTGTCAACGCTCTTCGCAAAGCTCTATTTCTCTGGGTTCTGTGCCACTACTCTGCTGATTGTCTATTTATTTCTCTAATGTCCTTTACTCCATCCTCGCTGTGGATTCCATCATTGTCCCTGCCCTGAAGGGTGTTGATTGTTTTTTCTCTAGATAAATTGTCTCCTGTTGTGATCCCATTCGATCTGATGGTTGTAACTACCACCTATAGACTGATCTGTTTTTTTTCAAAAAGAAAGCTGAGAGTTAATTCACCCTGTGTGTGGGCACAAAGGCCAGATTCAGCCTGGGAGAAGGCTCTCAGGTGACCAAGGCAGACACCAGCAGTTGGAGTTTAGCTTTCTGAAGAGATAAAGCCTGTGATATACGGGCAGGGAATCAACAGTCTCTTCGACACGGCTCACAATCACAAGGATCTATTTTTTGTGTCTGCAGATCTGTGAGTCAACTGATGTCCGGCTGAGGTAGGCTGGGCTCAGCTGGAAGTCACAGGCAGCTTGTCTGCTGTCCTTGGCTCCAAGCTGTGGGTTTGATTCCAATCTCTTGTTTTCCGGGAAGGTTCCAGGTGGATGGGGTTGTGACTACGAGGAATCGTTCTCGAGCAGGTCACCAGAGAACACACTCTGAACAGCACACGCCACCGACAGGGGCAGCTCCCACATCACATCCTAACTCAGCATCCATGAGGAGGTGGCAAGATACCCTCCGCCCACAGCGGGAACGTACCCTATGGAAATCCAGTGTTTGAGGATTTTAAACCTGTCCTCAAGTGTTTCCTTATTTTCAAGTATTACTGCCATTATTATGCTACTCAGGATAGGCTACAGTGTAAGAAGTGACCTCAGGAGCACTGCCAGTCTTGTGGCAGAGAGAAAAGAGAGACATTGTCAATCCCAAATTGGCTCATAAAGCTTTTCTTTGAAAATGACATGCTTGATTTCTATCAACATTTCATTACCCAGAGCACAAGTCCAGCCATTTCTAAACTCAGCAGGGCAGGGATGTTTATGCGTCCCACAAGAAAATAAATAATTGTGAACAATGCAATCTGCCCCTGAATTCAGGAATGGATCATACTTGCAAACTTTATAATTCTTTTTGCTTGTGACACCACTGGAGTGCATTTAACATTGTCCCTGAATTTAAGTATATTAAAAAAATATGTAATAATCTATGGGTTTGTGGAGCTGAATTTCCAGAAAAGACTGACAACTTTGTTTGGACCAATCTCCTGCAGTGTATAGTTCTGTAAACTGGGTTTTTTTTTAATTGTGCAATTTGAAAATAAATCCTGGCCACAAGGATTTGCAGAGGCAAAAAGTCCAGGATGTGACCTAAGCATTTGGCATTATTTTTCCCACTGAAGAATTGTCCAATTATAAATGTGTGGAATGAAAGACTGAAAGGCTGACATTGGGTTTCTTAGGCAGAAGCAACATGGACTTTCTACCCAAAATTTGGTTGGGTATTCAGAGACTCCTGAGCCACACACAGAAAGTTTATAACTCACTCAATGAGGTTTTCTGGGAAGGTTTCCAAGCAGTTGTGAACAGGGCTTAAGGAGAGAAGGTCGGGGGTGGGTTGGGTTACATGGTAGTTTGTGGGCAGGGATGGGACTGTGTCTTGTGTGGTTTGAACTTCCTGCCGATGCCAAAGGAGGGGGGTCTTGGGTATCAACTTGCACGGATGGGGGATGGGAGGGAGAGGGGAGGAGAGGGGCTTGAAGCCATCGACAGTCAAACGTCAAAAGTGAAGTCAGGGGCTTCCCTGGTGGCACAGTGATTAAGAATCCACCTGCCAATGCAGAGGACACGGGTTCAAGCCCTGGTCCAGGAAGATCCTACATGCCACGGAGAAATTAAGCCCGTGTGCCACAACTACTGAACCTGAGCTCTAGAGCCCGTGAGCCACAACTACTGAGCCCACATGCCACAATTACTGAAGCCCGCACGCCTAGAGCCCATGCTCCACAACAAGAGAAGCCACCGCAATGAGAAGCCCCTGTACCGCAAGGAAGAGTAACTCCCGCTCGCCGCAACTAGAGAAAGCCCGCATGCAGCAATGAAGACCCAAAACAGTCAAAATTAAATAAATAAAATAAATAAATTTATTAAAAAAAAAAAAAGTGAAGTTAGATTTGTTAATACAGCCAAGCACAGCTTTCAGCCTGGAGACCAAATATTAGGGCTCAGAATTTCCAAGATACATATTCCACGAATTGGGTTGAATTTCCAAATTTCACCATGTAAGTAGAGTAAAGCAGAAGAGGCTAGTCCCACAGACAGTGAACAGTAACACTGAAACATCTACATAACTATTTGGAACAAGGTGATATAAGATATTTAGAGCACATAGCCTTTAAGGAAGAAAAATAAATAGATCCTCTCTGAAGGAGAGATAATCTCATTCATCATCTCAATTTATCTCTATATTCATAAAAATATCTGATATGCAATCACAAAGAAGCACATATGCAGCAATGCACTGTATAACACTTGCATAAAAAAAGATGAGCCACTGACAGCTGTATCTCAGTCAGCTTGGGCTGCCATAACAAATATCACAGACTCACAGACTCGGGACTTAAACAACATAAATTTATTTCTCACATTTCTGGAGGTTGGAAATCTGAGATCAAGGTTCTCGCTGATTCCATTCCTGGTGAGAACCCTCTTCCTGGCTTGTAGATGGCCGCCTTTCTCTGCATCTTCACATGACAGAAAGATAGAGAGAGAGAGAGAGAGAGTGAATTCTTTGGCATCTCTGCTATCTTATAAGGACACTAATTCTATTGGATCATGGCCCCACCTTTCTGACCACATTTAACCTAGGTTAGTAAAGACCTTGTCTCCAAATATAGTCACACTAGGGACTGGGGCTTCACAACATATGAATTTTGAGGGGACACAAACATTCAGTCCATAATATATACAGTAAGATCAATAGCAAATCAACATAATGGGATTATCAGGCATAAACATTTTTAAATAACTATGATTAATAAAAAATAAAATTCAGTGACAAAGAAAGAAGCCACCCATTTATAAATGAGCAAAGGACTTCCATAGACATTTCTCCAAAGAAGAAACATAAATGGTCAATAAGCACATGAAAAGATGCTCAATGTCACTAATCCTTAGGGAAATGGAAATCAAAACCACAATGAGATATAACTGTACGCACACTAGCATGACTACTATCAAATAAGCAAACAAATCAACAGACAGACAAAAACAAAACAAACAAACAGAAAACAAGTATTGGTGCAGATGTAGAGAAATTGGAAGCCTGTGCTTTGCTGGTAGAAATGAAAGTTGGTGCAGCCACTACGGAAAATGCAGTTCCTCAAAATATTAAAAATAGAATTATTGCATGATCCAGCAATTCCATTTCTAGTTACATAGCCAAAAGAATTGAAAGCAGGGACATGAAGAGATATCTGCACCCATGTTCACAGCATTATTCACGATAGTGAAAAGGTGGAAACAGTCCAAATGTCCGTCGATGGATGACCCATGAAAGGATGAAGGAAATGTGGTCCATACATATGGTGAAATATTACTCGGTCTTGAAAATGAAGGAAATGCTGACAAAAGCTACAACAGAGATGAAACTTTAAGACATTTTTTCTAAGTGAAATAAGCCAGTCACAAAAGGAAAAATATTGCATGATTCCACTTATATGAAGTACTTAAAGTAGTCAGATTCACAGAAATAGAAAGTAGAACATTGGTTGCCAGGGGCTGGGAGAGAGGGGGATGGGAAGTTAGTGATTAATGGGTGAGGGGTTTCAGTTTGGGGTGATGAAATTTTCTGGAGATAGATGGTGGTAATAGTTGGAAAACAATGTGAATATACTTAATGCCACTGAATTGTACACCTAAAAGTTGTTGAGACTGTAACTTTTATAGTTTATATGTTATACCACAATTAAGAATAAATAAAACTAATAAATTTATTATGGATAATTCCTGTAGAGAACTGAAAGTGACATAAAAGAATCACGTGAAAAAAAAAAAACAAACCAGCAACTCCAGAGCTTAAAAACACAATAACAGTAATTTTAAAAATCGGTGGATTTAACAGTACATTAAAGGCAGCTGGATATAGATCTGAAGAACATTTTAAACCTGAAGCATAAGAAGTCAGAAAATAATAAAACAAAATAGGACCTATTATCTAACTTGCTTGTAAAATCCATCTTCTCTATAAAACTTATTAAAGACTTCAAGGCACAGATTTGAAAACCTTCTCAAACTCCAAACAAGGAAATAAAAATGAACCACCTGGGTTTATCCTCATAAAACCCAGAAAGAGTCTTACAAATATCCAGACCAAAAAAAGTCATTAACTTCAAAGGACAATATAACTGACATATGACATCTCAACGCAGCCAGAAAAAATGTGATGACATTATACATGTTGACAAAAAATATGCCAACATAGGATTCTGTGATAAGGAAATATATTTTTCACAAATGAAGGTAGGATAAAGACATTTTGGACATGCCAAAATTAAGACAATTGTCTATGAACAGACATGCACTATAGGACTTTGGAGGATATTTTTAAAGTAGGAAGAAAATGATCCAGGATGGAAGGAAGGTGATAATTATCAATAGAAAGAGCAAATAGGCAAATCTAAATAAATATTGATTGTACAAAATAGTAAAATAGTGCCTTGTGGGATTGAAGTTATATATAGAATTTAAATACAAGCAAAATTTCACAAAACTTGGAAGCAGTTGATGGTGTTAAACATTTCATGGCTTTGGATTATCTGAGAATTGATAAAGATTATTTTATTAACCTTTGCGTTTACCTTTATATTTAGCCATTTTTCTAAAAGAGTATGTAATTAACAAGCTAAAAGAGTAGAAACTGAAATTACAAAAAATCAGTAATTCAAAAGAAAGACAGTTCAATTAAAAAAGACAAAGTGAAATCAAATAGTCAAATAGGAGAGGTAACTAGAATAGCTATCACAATTAAGATGAAGGCTGGAAGGTTGAAAATAAAACAAAACACAACTGCATTTGAAGATACACAACATAATATACACAAACAAAAAGCTGAAAATAGTAGGATGGAAAAAGTTATACTGTGCAATCACTATCAAAAAAAATTTTTAAATATGTAACTACACTAATATCAGATAAAGCAGACTTCTTTAAGAAAAGATGCAATATGAGAGAGAAAGAGAAAACAATTTTAAAGGTAAAAGTTTTAATGTCTCAAATAAAAGTTTTCCCCTTTAAAGATAGTTTTAATATGACAATTAAAATCTGTATGCAATAGACTAATCTATATCTTAGTGGTAGACAGGTGAGTAATAAAACGAAGAGACACAATTCTGTATGAACGTAAAATATTTGGGCAGCATGATGAACTAACATTATCTCACTGAACATAAAGAACATGGCACCCATCAGCTCCAGGGTACACATTTTTCTCAAGCACACAAAGCGTACTTACCAAAATTGACCACAGGCTGGGGCAAATATTAAGTGTCTACAAACATCAAATGACTCAACTCATGCAAAGAATAGTTTCTAAATACAGTGGAATTAAACTACATAATGACAATAAAAACATTTACAATTCCACATGTATTTGAAAATTAAGCAATGTATTTTTTGGATAACTTATGGATGAAAGAATAAGTTATTGTATATCAGAGTGTGTATAAATTACAATAACAGAGTATATTTTGGACTAAATGAAAGTAAAAAAATATATGACATTGAAGCAGCTAAAACTGAGTTTTAAGGAAAATTAAATCTTTAAATACATATATTAGAAAAAATATATAGCTTATAAACAGGTATGTCAGCCTTGACCTCAAGAAGCTATAAAGAGTACAGCAAATTAAACCCAGTATAATTTATGGAAGACAGAAACTCATATTTTCATCCAAATAATGCAGGAAAGCATTTCAGAAAATGAAACAGTAATTGGTGATAAAAATCTATCACCAAATCAGGTAATGAAAAGAAAGGTGTTTTCTGTGATAGATTAGCCAAAAAATATTATAGCAACTATAAGAGTTAATGGTGAAAAGCGGAACAAATTCCTTCTAAGATTAGAAACAAGACAAAGATGGATTGAGTTGATTCACTAATTTGAGAAATCATTGTTCTAGAGGTCCTAGTCTGTGTAAAAAGGCAAACAAAAGATAGCAAGCAAATATAGATTATAAAGGATAAAAGAAAACCAACATTATTCACAGATGTCATGTTTGTTTGGGGGGAAAATCCAAATGTGTTTCAAGATAAGCAATTCTAATTAAGCAAACTTAGCAATGGTACTGAATATAAGAGGAATATATGAAAAATGAATTTCATTCTAGAAGTGCCAGCACGAGCTACGTAAAAATCTATTTTTGGAAAATAAAAATTTTAAAACTACCATTTACAGTGACACCCAAAGCTCCAAGTGTTTATGAATAAATTTAATGAAAGATGTGCAAGAACTCACAGAAACTAATATTATTAAGACAAATGAAGACATACTTCAAATAAAATGACTAATATCCCATGCACATGTTTTAAAATACTTTATATTGTAAAAAGTGTGTCTCACAAAATTATGCATAGATTTAAAGAAATCTCAATCAATATCCAAGACAGTTTTTTTTTTTGGTGTAGTATTTGATAAGCCTACTAAATATATAAATATCTATATGTATTATATATATAAACAAATATATATAGAGAGAGAAATGTAAAAGGCCAAGATATCAAAGAAACATTTTAAGAAAAAATGGTGGGGGAACTTTACCAAGTATCAAGACATTTTAAAGCCACATTCACTAAGTCAGTGTGATGTTAACATGAGGATAAGCAACTCAACGAATGGAACAGAATATGTAATACCAAAAATAATTAACTCAAAGGAATAAAACACTAACTTTAATTTCTGACAAAGTATAGACCCAACAGAATAGTGAATAAGGAGTCCTTTTCAGTACTTGGTGCTTGCTTAATTAGTTAGATAACTATATAGAAAAAGAAGGAAAAAAAAAAAAAGAAATTTGACCACAACCTTACATCATAACCCAAAATAATTCCAAATAGATTGTTGACGAAAGTGTGAAAGATAAGCATTAAACTTTTTCTGTAAAAGTCCAGACAGTAAATAAACAAGATCTCTTGCAGCTGCTCAGCTATGCCTTTGCAGAGCCAAAGCTTCCTTAGACAGGCTTTGTGAATGGGCGGGGCTGGATTTGGCCTGCAGGCTCTAATAAAGGAGAATGTACTCATTCTAAAGTAATCGTAATCTAATTGTAAAGAAAGTTTTGTCAAACACAATAAAAAAATGTAACCTTAAGGGGAAAGATGAAAAATATGGCTACATTTAAATTAAGAACTTCTCTGAATCAAAGGGTGCAGGTAAGAGAAAAAAAAATGCAAGTCACTGGCTGGGAAAAGTAGCTGGAATTCTAGTTTCTATTAGGAATGCACATGTAAAATCACTTTCGAAAATAGTTTATCATGGTCTATGAAAGAGGAACGTGCTCTGTTGCCATTTCTAGGTAAATCCTTGCAGAAATGTACATATAAATATATATACTAAAATGCACGTACAAGACAGTTCACAACATTATCTTTATTAGCAAACTCCCTGAAACAGCCTAAAATCCTTCTCTTACAGAATGGACATTCAGAAAAAATGGAATATTATACATACAGAACTGAAAAGGAACACAATGTTGTATGAAGAAGGAAGAATTAAATATGAACATATTTAATGCTGAGTGAAAGAAACAACAAGCAAAAAACACACGTTATGATTTCAAAACAGGCCAAATTAATCACTAGCTAATTTTGGAAATAAGTTGGGGTGATGATGGGGAGAAAATCGGGGTGTCATATACGTTATCTCTGGACCTGTAAGGTGTTTTCATTCTGTAGTCATTCATCTAGCTCTGTATCTTGATTTGTGCACTTTTCTGTAGTTAGGTTAAATGGCATTTTATTCTTTCTTTAAGAGGAAAGCATATATATTATTTTTCTAGTCTTTCAGGGTTAAAATACCCAGCTAGTTCATCTGTGAGGCTATATTTATAGTGCTTTATCGTGGTGTTGAGTACAGTCTCTAAGCCAGAATTCCTGGGTTCACATCTTGGCTCTACTTTGCACTAACCATGTGACCATGGGCAAGTTAATTGATATTTTTGTGCTTCAGTTGCCTTAGTTGTACTACAAATAAGAGAGCGCATATGTCATGATTTCTGCTGAGAATTGCACACGACAGTGTATGGATATCACTTAGAGCAGGACACCTAGGAAGCACTACACTTTGCTAGGTTTTTCTGCATTTCAATTCTAACATTTAATCAGACTTTAATCCTGAACATACATAAGTGTTGTCAATTTTCGCAACCCTTTTCATTATAGAAACTTTTTCCAGTAGTCACTATCAAAATGTGGTAATTATTGAAATACTGACAATGAAAAATAATGGATGCCAGCTTGCTACTTCATAACTTGCAGTATTATCCAAGTGTATTTGCATAAATAGGCACATTTTCATGTTCCACTGTGGACCTATAAATCCCTAACTTAAATGAGAGTCAAAAACAAGAGAAGCTAATTCTCTTCCTTTTTTTGTCAATCTTTTGTGTGGAAGTGCAAGCAGATCCCTGCAGGAAGCAGCACGTGGCGGGGTCGGGGAGAAGGGTATACGGCAGCCTCCGCTTCAGTTCTGTGGTCCGGCAGGGTGTGTCTGGCAACTCGAGGCTTTCTTCCCTTGGGTCACTCTGATCCTGTTCAAGGAATCTAGAATATTCTACCTCTCTTGCTTGGATGAATTCGGTTTTATTTAACAGGAGAAAGGGTACTTCACTTTCTTTGTCACTGGTGAAAATACAATGAAGGGTTAATTGTGTGAGTGCAGGAACTACATTAGTAGTAAAATTATAAGGATAATGGGACAGTTCACCCAGCAGTTTACACCCTGTGGTTTACTAGGATCTGCCAGCTGCCCACCCCATCTAGTTTGTGTTGAGTGTGCCCTACATTCTCTTAAGAGTGTTCGGTCAACCTACAATAGAAGCAAACAAAGCAGGCAACTCCCAAGGAATCAGTGAAAGGGAAACCGAGTATTCTGACCGAAGAGGAGTTGGCCAGGACGGTGTGAAAAAAAAAAGCAGTATCTGCAAGCCTGACCCAACTCAGGGTGCCTCGATCCAGACTTGGGAAATCAGTAATAAGCAGAGATGAAAGGATACAAAATAAGAAAAGGGAATTTAGTTTATGTCCCCATTTTACCTAGGATCAGCCCTGGCTTTGTGCCTAAGGCTTTTTGGAAAGATACGAAGCATTAAAATTACTAATTATAAGCACACTTTAAACCATTCCATAAGGCCTTTATGATTACACAAATGCAGACAAACTTTCTAATTGCTGCAATGGGATCCCGTGGTGTCTAATATTGTATTAAACCATGGTACTAGCATTTTAGTTACTTATGCAAAAACCACATCTGCAATTGATAGAAATATTTATCAGTGTGTTCACTAAAATGAAAAAGCACTGAAGCAAGTAATAACATTTAAAACAAATAGGAAGGCCCAAATGAAAATGAAGCATTTGAATAATTACACAGTATGTAGCCCAGAATAAATGATATCAAAATCCACTTGTGTTTCAAATCAATAACATTGAAATGTGACAGAATCTTGATGCTAGTGTATGACAAAAATTTAATCCATAAAAACATACTTGTACAACATTTCCAGACAATGGGATACTTGCAATTTTTCTTTAGTGTAAAACAATTGGCTCCCGGAAGTGATTTTTTTTTCCTAGTTTACTATCGTGTACAACTCAGACATTCCAGATGAAGATTCTAGTGTGGCACATTTATTTTTTAAAGACTGTAGAGGGTCGTTACAAGTTTACATTGATTTTGGTGGACCATTAAAGATATTTTCAGAGAGGTGAAGTCAGATGCACGGTCAGGTGTTCCGTGAATCCATCGTTTTGTTCAGTTTTGAGTGTTTACAACCACACGTGTAAACAACCTCTTCCTGGTTGCACCTCCTAAGGTGTTGTCAGCAACTTCAATTTAACCATTTCTAGCCTTCTGAGGTCCTCATGCGTTTATCCAGCCCTCGATGAATGCACCATCACGCATCCACAGAATTGCAGAAGGTTTCCTACTTCCTCTCGGCCCCTGTGTTAGGAGTCACAGGAAAGGGTGAGGAAAAGGCCATGTCCTATCCATCGTACCTAGTGGGGAAAGCAAGCTTGTGAGTTTGTCTAAATATTTTCAGGCACTCATCTGCACCCTCAAAGAGAGTTCTCAGATTTCGGATCTTAACGACACATCCCCATTTTACCTGGCACAGACTATCATTGAACACGAACTGGAAGGGAGTGCGGGTCTTGGGAGGGCCCTCAAGACCAGGTTGGGTCAGTTTGCAGAGCCCAGACCTGCAGGGACACGACAGGCTGTCCCAGAGCATCCTGTCCTGTGGGAGCAAAGAGAGCAGCTAAAGCATTGAGTACCTGGCAGCCGGCGACGTGTAGAGTGTGGACAGGCCTGAAACATGCTTCAGCCGGGCCTTAATTGTGGGGTGGGCATTGGTATGTTGGGTGTTTTCAACTTCGTTGAGGTATAATTCACAAGTAGACACTGTACTGATATTTATTTAAGGTATAGGAGGTGATGTTTGGTATACGAATATGTTGTGAAATGATCACCACAGTCAAGCTAATGAACACATCCATCAATCCTTCTTACCCTTTGTGTGCATGTGTGGTGTGAACACCTAAGATCTACTCTCTTAGAAAATTTCAAGTACACAGTACAGCATTAACTATAGTTTCCACACTGCACGTTGGATCTCCAGAACTTGTTCATCTTATAAGTAGAAGTTTGTGCCCTTTGACCAACATCTCCCCAATCCCCCCACCCTCCAGCCCCTGGTAACCACCACTCCACATATAAGGGAGATCATGCAGTATAATTTTCTTTCTCTGACTTACCTCACTTAGCATGATGCCTTCAAATGGCAGTATTTCCTTCTTTTCTATGGCTGAATAATATTCCATAATAATATTCCATATATATATATCACATTTTTCTTTATCCATTCAGCTGTTGACAGACACTTAGGTTGTTTCCCAAATCTTGGCTACTGTGAATAATGCTGCAGTGAACGTGGGAGTACAGATATCTCTTCAAGATCCTGATTTCATTTTCTTCAGATAAACACCTAGAAGTAGGATTGCTGGATCACATGGTAGTTCTGTTTTTAATTTTTTGAGGAATCTCCATACTGTTCTCCATAGTGGATGCACCAATTTATATTCCCACCAACAGTGCACAAAGGTTTCCTCTTCTCCTCCTCCTCATCCACACTTGTTATTTCTTGTCTTTTTCAATAATAGACATTCTAACAAGTGTGAGGTGACATCTCACTGTGGTTTTGATTTGCATTTCCCTGATGACTAGTGATGTTGAGCACCTTTTCATGTACCTGTCAGATAGGCTGTACATCTTTTTATTTTTTTTAATAAATTTATTTATTTATTTATTTTTGGCCGTGTTGGGTCTTCGTTGTTGCGTGCTGGCTTTCTCTAGTTGCAGTGACAGGGGACGACTCTTTGTTGTGGAGCACTGGCTCTAGGCCCTCGGGCTTCAGTAGTTGTGGCACACAGGCTCAGTAGTTGTGGCTCACGGGCTCTAGAGTGTAGGCTCAGTAGTTGTGGTGCACGGGCTTAGTTTCTCCGCAGCATGTGGGATCTTCCCGGACCAGGGCCCGAACCCGTGTCCCCTGCATTGGCAGGCGGATTCTTAACCACTGCACCACCAGGGAAGTCCCTAGGCTGTACGTCTTATGACTAACACTCTGTTGGTAATTTTCCCTACACTGAGCTTCTCTTCACACCATTATTTCTTCATTACATTAAGGACTCATAACTGTAAGAGCCCTCAAGCCAACAGATCCTTTGTCTGTATTTGTGTAGGTAGGTTATTCCTATTTGTCAGCCAAGGCCTTTGAGACCCACAGAAGTTGCTGGCATCTCCTGGTCACACAGCAAGGTTCTGAGGGTGAGGATTCCAGAATCTAAGTCCTTAGGATAGAAGTCTACTACCTTTTGAGATGAGAAGAAATGGGTGGGAAGAATAAAAGGCATGACTCTCTGGGACTTCCCTGGTGGCGCAGTGGTTGAGAATCTGCCTACCAATGCAGGGGACACGGGTTCGAGCCCTGGTCTGGGAAGATCCCACATGCCGCGGAGCAGCTGGGCCCGTGAGCCACAATTACTGAGCCTGCATGTCTGGAGCCTGTGCTTCGCAACAAGAGAGGCCGTGATAGTGAGAGGCCCGTGCACCGCGATGAAGAGTGGCCCCCGCTTGCCACAACTAGAGAAACGAAGACCCAACACAGCCATAAATAAATTTAAAAAAAAAAAAAAAAAGGCATGACTCTGGAGAACTTTGCCTGGTGATCATAAATCAGGAATGGGTGTGAATTAATCTGCAAAGTGGATGAATTAAAGCAACAGAAATTTATGGTCTCACAGTTCTGGGTGCTAGAAATTCGAGACCAAGGTGTCATCAGGGTTGCTTTCTTTGGAAGACTTTGAGGGAGAATCTGTCCAGGTCTCTCTGGGCATCTGGTGAGGGCTGCAATCTTTAGTGTCCATTGGCTTCCCTCTGAGAACCCATCTCATGAGGTCTTTTCCCTTTACACCTGTCTCTGTGTCCAGATGTCCCTATAACGGGGCACCAGGTACACTGGATTAGGGTGCACCCTAATGACCTCACCTTAACTTGATATCTCTGTAAAGACCCTATTTCCAAATAAGGTCACTTTCTGATGTAATGAGGGTGAGGACTCCAGCATATCTTTTATAGGGAAATAATTCAACTCACAATAATACCTATTCCATCTCGATCCCTTAAAAATCTGGAGTTCAATGTATAATTTCAAGTCATCTTAGCTGCAGCAGGGAAGGTGTGCCACTCTGGCATCTACTGTGTGGAAATAGCTTGGAGTTTGAACACACAGACACAGGACACACACACACGAGTAAACACTGTGAAAGCTCTGGAGGCACTCACATGTACTTTGGTTTTCAGTTCTCAGCTCTCTTGCCAAATCGGCTGCTGTGCTCGGCCCCTTCCTTTCCCAGCTACATGGTGCTTTTGTTAAGCTCAGTGGCCCTTCCACCCTCCGTGCCAGAGCCCTGGCCGGTTCCCAGGAACAGCAGCTCAGCAGGGCAGCAATGCTCCGGCTTCAGCTTTGGGGTCTCTTTAAATGTTTTTCTCAGGACAGAGGAGATGCAGCAGTAAAAAAACCCAACTTCTTAGGGGCCAAAAGGGCTTCACTACTGAGGCTAAAGTAGCTCATTGAGAAATGGGTGAAAGAATTTAAATTTCCAGATTTGGAAATTATTTTAAATGGGAGGTGGTGGCATACATTCTAGAGGGTATTCTAAATGCAGAAGTGATTTGTCTCTAAATCCCAAAGATGGTCATTCAGCCACCAGGATCAAGTGGCATCCAGTGGTCAAAGCTACCCAGAAATATTTTATTTATACACAACTCTGCTAGACAGTCTTGAGAATAGAGTAAAAATATATAAAGCACGTATATGCCCTTATGGAGCTTTGATTCTAGTTGATCATTGCACATAAATAATTGGTGAGCACCAAAAAAACAAGTGTAAATGCCAATTTGTGTTACACAGCCTCTAAGTTCTGAAGTGTTTTGAGGAAGGGGTCAGTTGGTGGTGGCAGAGGTGAGCCTTATCTGAGCTCTGAACAATGGGTGGGTTTGCGGGACGCTGAGGAGAAGGGCTGTGGAGTAAGAGAAGGTGCTGGTGAGGAGAGGAGGGGTCTGACTTTAGGGATTTATATCTCAGGTTTTCCAAGTTCTTCTCTGCTTGCCTCTGGAAATGGCACAGAAGGTATTCTGTATTCTACTGGTATTTGGGATTTTTTTTCCTTAACATGCCGAGAAGGATTATGTCCTAGTTTCAGTTGGTAATCCCCCTTGGCATATGTTGTACCCTGTGTTTATATCATTTTTCAGTTGTAAGGAACAGGTGTGTACTCTAGCATTGTATAGACTGGGCATTTTATAGTTCTGCCCTTTCCTGGGCTGTGTGACCTTGGGCAATTAGCTTTGCAAACTTGATCTTCAGTGCAATTAATGCTGTATTCATACTCTCCAAGATGAGATGTATGGGACTTTGGTTAGAACTTACCACTTCCAACCCCCATCACAGATGCCACGTCATAATTTTCTTGCATTGACTTGAGTGCTGTGTTAGAATAATGGATAGACAAACTAGTAGGTGTTTTCCATTGGAAAGCTCTTGGGATTCAAATGGTGAGAGAGATCTTTCTGAGGCTTTTATCTTCTGGTCTATAATTTTTAAATTTCACTAATATTAATAATCACTTATCTGCAATTGCAAAGTCTAAATATTTCAAAAAAGCCAAAAGTTTTCATTTGCTATAAGTTGGATTCCAAACATTTTTAGAGAATAAACCTGACCTGACATGAGACTATTTATAGTCTTTTTTCTTTAATCTTACTTTCTGTAGTTACTCATATATTCCACTGCCAGTGCAATATATATTTGATCTTGTGATGCTACTTTATGCTGGGATTATAGATGGTCTATATCTTCTTTCTAAAATTCTGACAATTCTGAATGCCAAAATATATATGGCCTGAAGACTTTCATAAAATGGATTGTGAAACACTAAAACTGTCTTGTATTATATTTCTTGAAACAACACATTTTAGCAAAGGTGAGACTGGCAAAAGCAAACCAACCAACCTGAGTATGGTAAGATAGGGACTCAGCAAATGTTAAGGCCTCTGGAAAATTGTGGGGAAAATCTTTGCAATGTTTCTGCTTATCTGTTGTAAGATCCCATCCACCTTCAAAACTCTACAGTTTTGTAGAAGTGAGCTGTCGTCCTCATTGCAAGTAAATGTTACCTATAATTAATAGGATGAATGCTGACATGATATAATAGAAACTTGAATGTGTATTAAATATGGGCATCTCCAAGGGACTCTAAGGGAATTGATTATCCTTACTTTGTCTCAAAATGCAGTCCAAGAAGTTTTTGTCAAGTTGGTGACAGAAAAATGGAAACTCTCTTGCAGAATTAGTAATCAATTGACATTTGGCCCCCACTTCTCAGAATGTGCCACCAGTATCTGTGTGGCAAAGCTTCATGGGTTTGATGAAAGCTTACTATTATCCATTTTATTCATAATTTATTAAACAGTTAGTTCACTTAAAGTGAAAAATAAAGTACACAAAGATTGGAAAAGGAAGATATAATTTTATTAACAATTAAAAAACATAGATTTTACAAATACATTACCAGAATTAATGAGATTTTAGTATCATTCTTGTATCGAAGTTTAATATTCAAATTAATAGCATTTGTACATAACATTTACAAACAAAAATTTAAATACTTTAAAAATATACCATTTACAATAGCAAGAAAAATGTAAGGAACTTAAAAATACAAATATGTACAAGATATTGACAGATAAATATGTTCCCCTTTAGTGAAAGTTGTTAAAAATACTCATTGGAGCAGTAGGTCAATGTTCATAGATAGAAAGACTCAAAGCGAACGTGTATTAGTTTTTTTAAAGCTGATCAGTAGATTCAATGCAATTTCAAACAATAATTAAGCTTATTTCAGAGAGATTTTTAGATGGTACACAAAAGATTCTTGCTTGTATGAATTAGCTTACGCTGCCATAACAAAATACTGCAGACCAGGTGGCTTAAATGACAGACATTTATTTTCTTGTAGTGCAGGAGAGGGGGTGGAAGTCTGAGATCAGGTGCCAGCACAGTTGGGTTCTAGTGAGGGCTCTCTCCCTCATTTGCCGACGGCAGCCTTCTCACTGTGCCCTCACATGGTGGAGAGAGATCACCGGTCTTCTCTTCTTCTTATAGGTCCACCAGTTCTATCAGATTAGGACCCAACCCTTCTGACCTAACTTACCCTTAATTATCCCCTTAATTACCTCCAAATAAAGTCATACTGGGTGTTTGAGCTTCAACATATGAATTTTGGGAGGACACAGTTCAGTCCATAGCATTACCTATGAGAAGCTGCTTGCTTACTTCTCTAATTATGACTTACATAATACATACAGTGGAAAAAATTGCCTACCATATAACGTTATGGTGAAAATTGCAGTAAGAATTAAATGACCTAATGTTCCATAATCATTACCTCTCTACTTCCTCTTTCTGTGCATCTAGAAATCATTCTGTTTTTGTTTTACATAAAATACAGTGAGACGTCACGCAAATTCATGTTATTTTTGTGAAAGATTCACACTATTACAAGAGAGAAAGTGGCAATTATTAGAAAAGAGGTATGTATGTATTGACAAAAATTTTATACCATTTAATATCAAAGATTGACATAAAAAGATAACCTTTTAAAGAAAGGTAACAATTTTAAAAGAAAATATGACTTACTCTTAGTGTCCCTAATCAAATTATAGGGCACTGGCAAACTCCAAACCAATGCTAAGTAAAAGTTTTGAAAGATACCTTTATTCTAAAAAGAAGCGATGAGATGTAATAACTATAGTGAAAGCTTGAATTTTAAATAATATATTAGAAATCTTGAAAATTCACAGTAGTAATGTCAAACATTTACCAAGTTCAAAAAACTTAAAATTTTTGTATATATTCAACAATGATTTAAAGAGAGTGGCATATATTTATATGCCATATGTGTTAATTCTATTCTTAATTATTTAGGGGGAATATTAGTATAATACTTTGCCTGTGACAATGGAAATATCTAATTTTAAAACCAGGAGCACGATTAATTGGTCTTATGTTCTCTATTTAGACAGAATAGTACCTCAACTGCCTGAAATGACCAGGCTCTGGGCAATCATCAATGAAAACCCAAGATGAGTGCCAAGTATTTGCATATTTTAGTCATTGTAAAAGGTTATATAATTTAACAAATGCCTTCTATGCAGAATACATAAAGACAAGCCAATGGAAAAAATGGATAATGACTTGAATATACAGTTCATAAAAAAGTTATTAAAATGGCCTATAAATACATGAAGAGGTGCTCAATTTCATCAGTCATCAGAGAAATGCAAATTATAACCATGATAAGATATCTCTGCATACCTACCAGAAAGACTAAAGAAGAAGACAAAGGATTAATGAACATATGGGACAGAGCCCTCCTACACTGCTGAAGTCAGCGTAATTTTGATTAACAAGTCTGGAAATCTGTTTGACAGTATCCAATAGAACTTAACTTAT
Source organism: Balaenoptera ricei (assembly GCF_028023285.1). NCBI lineage: Eukaryota > Metazoa > Chordata > Mammalia > Artiodactyla > Balaenopteridae > Balaenoptera > Balaenoptera ricei. Next base: position 28,427,777 of record NC_082640.1, read on the forward strand.
GTACCCAATACCCTAGCCAATCAAAGATATATACAAGAATGCTGATGACATCACTACATGAAATGGCTCCAAACTGCAAACTACCTAAATGCCCATCAACAGTAGAATGGATACATGTTTTGTGGTAGAGTCACGCTATTGAGTACTACACAGTATTGAAAACAAAAGAAAATTCCTTGATCACAAAATCTCCTATGAATCTAACAAACAAAATGTTGAAAAAAGTCAACCACTTTTAAAAAGGAATACTGTAAGTTTCCATTTATAAAATGGTCGAAGCATGCACTATAATCTATGATGTTAGAAACGAGACTGGTGATTCTTGGCGGAGTTGGTGACTAGGTGGAAGCACAAGGGTTTCTTCTAGAACACTGGTCTGCTCCACACCCTGTGTGGGGCATGGTTATGCTGGTGTGCTCAGTTTGTAAATATTTATCAAGCTTATGGTACTACTTATGATAATGTGCTGTTCTCCAAATGTATTTTATACTCAAATAAAAAGACTTAGAGAGATTATGTGCCCTGAGAAATAAACTACCTTCGAAATGATTGAAACACTTACTAGATATCATTTAAAAGTCAAGGACGAAGTGAGAGAGTGGCATTGACATATATACGCTACCAAATGTAAAAATGTAAAAAAAAAAAAATAGCTAGCGGGAAGCAGCTGCATAGCACAGGGAGATCAGCTCAGTGCTTTGTGACCACCTAGAGGGGTGGGATAGGGAGGGTGGGAGGGAGACGCAAGAGGCGGGGGGATAGGGGGATATAAGTATACGTATAGCTGATTCATTTTGTTATACAGCAGAAACTAACACAACAATGTAAAGCAATTATACACCAATAAAGATGTTAAAAAAAAAATTAACCCCCCCCCCCGAAAAAAGTCAAGGAACATTTTCCACTTAATAATAATATAGTCAAATGACTGTTTCCAACCTGATTTCTCATATAAAGGGTGTCTCTGCCCCCTATAGCACAGAGATAAGAGTATCTTTTCCTCTTTTTCCCATATTATGACAATAATTTGGGTCTGACCAACTGAGCTTTTGTAGTTATGAAGAAAAAAGTTAAAATACAATACGATTATTTTTATTGCTACATTTAACTTAGTTTCCAAGGAGTCTGTCTCAGAAGTTATTACACAGATTGGTGATGCTTATCACAACAACTTTACAGCAAAATCACCCACCAACACAAAGCTCATTTTGCAATTTGATGCAGGCTTTTCTGAAACCGGTATTTTGAAGACCTGAGGTCACTTCTCCCCTTTATTTTTATGAACTGAATCTTGGTTCCTCACCTGCCATGCATGTTGATGGTTAAAAAGAGAGGAGGAGGCTTATAAACCATCACTTTTCATCCAGTGAAGAGCCCCTAGTTCTTTCTTCATGCTCATTATTCTTACAGATTCTGGAAATAGTTTGCCCAGTAAGTTTTCGGCTTTGTTTGAGCGTTTACCTCTGTGGTCACACGTGTTTTCTGGGTGTCTTTCAATGCTTTGATCAACTTGGTGTATGAATACAATGTCTAAGTCGTCATGGTCACCATCCTCAATTGGAGCATTCCTCCAAAACAAGAATGCCTCTCTCACTTTGACACCTTCACACTTTCTTAATTTGCCCAGTACAGTCACGTATCCAAGGCCTAAAATGTGAAAACAAAGCAACAATATGGTGACTAATTACACGTGTCCAGTTTGCAGTAATGAGTTGTGAAGGGCATTTATTTAACACGCCCCCTCTGAAGCATTGGAACATGATTGCAAATGACACGTCTGACGTCCAGCTGTGGGTTTGTTTTTTTTTTTTTTCCCCAGAATGTTTGCAGATTCTACTGGGAAGAGGGAACTTGGAGGCAAAGTGACAGCTCCTGTCACTTAATGAGACGTTTATTAAGAAACTAGGACTGGTGATAAGCTGCAAATTAGCCATAATATAAGTGATCAGCAGGATGTCACATTGGTAGAGGAAAAATGATAAACAGCCAAATGCTCATCCCTGTGTTCATCAAAAATACCTGCAGTTCATTACAGACGGTAATTTGCTGGAGTCCCAAGATGTAGGTAGAAGAAGTAAATGCTTTTTCCTAAGGTGAGTTTATCAGAGCTAGTCTATGTTGTTTCAATGTGGATTTCATAGATTCCTCTAATCACACCTTTGAGTTTTATAATTTTACCTAAGTATTATGGGTGTATGTTATAAAGTATCAGTAGACTCTGAGGTTTCCGATGTGTCAATAAAATTTAAAGAAGTAATATTCTCAGAAGAGAATTCAATAACATAAATATTTTCAACTACTCTCACTGGCACATAAACATATTGGGGAAAAAATCCCTAATTGCAATTATAAAGGATTTCTAGACTCTATATATGCCCCAAATAGCAGGAGGAGACATATAAAATGAGTGATTAAAATCCTTATTTCATCATTAAAATGAGTATTCTAGAATGATGAAAAATGTCACAGGTAAGGTTCTTAATTTCATAAAAAGACTTGATCAATACCTTTGAAACATAGATGTTTCCCCTGCAGGGGCTGTGAGAAACCATTAAAATTGTAAGTTGTCTTCAAACAGTTTCCAGTTGTAAAAATCATGTTATCCATACCAGGCAAATTTCCAATTTGTTCGGACTACGTGAGAGAAGTATTGTTATTTGATCCTTTTCATCCCTCCAAACTAAGCATTTGGCATAGCGTCAGAAACACAGAAATAAATTAATAAGTCTATTGATCTGTCGTATTTTGGCATAATATTATGGATATGGAGACTGGAGAGTGCTTTAGTAACCACTGCATCCAGATTTTTAGCAAATGAAATTTATGTTCCTAGAAAGATATTTATGTAAGTTGAGCACTCCCCAACTGTTCCAACACAAAGATATCACATAAATATTAATTTACTAAAATAATAAACAAAGGAAGGAAGGTAGGGAAAAATAAGGAAGAAGGAAACAAACATTAATTAGGTGAAGTAGTAACCACGGTACTATATTTTGTCTTAAAAGAAACTGCCAGAATCCAGGTGAGTGCAGCAATACAAGTATCTGAAACCAGCTTGATGTATTTAATTACTTTGCATATATTTTATAAGCCTCTATCTTTAGTCATTATTGAATTATTACATACTATGTAATCGTCATAACAAATATAGACTTTTATTACTAATGTATCAATATTGGTTGAGCAATTGAAACAAATGTAACACACTAAAGCAAGATGTTAATAACAGGGGAAACTGTGGGGAACTGTAATATGGGATTTGTTTGTACTTTCAGCCAATTTTTCCATAAAACTTAAACTGCTCTAAAAAATAAAAATCTTAATTTTAAAAAATGCTGGCTGCAGCATTCTTATTTCCATCTTCTATAAGATCATTTAAAATAGTGAGAGTAATAATTGACATGGATTGAAAGATGGAATGATAATAAGAAAGTAAAGTGTAAGCTTAAACCACATGACCAAATTTTTATCGGTGTTTGTGAGACTAAACAGTACAGGAGCTTATGAATCTTGGACTTTATCTATAAATGCTTTACATACAGAATGTATGTGTTCCCAAGGAAATAAATAATAATATTAAAAATAATCAAAAGATAGAGCATTTCAATAATTCTGGGGCTTGGGACCAGGTATGTTTGAATTAGCATGAGCCTTTTCATGCCAGAAAAGCTTTATACGGGAGAGAAGCACTGACTTTCTACAGTTTTAACCTACAGTATTCCTCACTCTCACTCATTGCTATAATTCATGTAAAACACCAGCCCTCCACCACAGAAAATAAAATAGGAAACGGCACCAAATTCACAGACTTTAAAAGGTGCTAAAGAGTTAATAAGTAAATTAATTTATCATCTTCAACTAGAGGAGCAATTAAACTCCAGAAGAAATCTGACTCATAATTGAAAATGAGTAATGAGCAAGCAGGATGTGAAGAAAAATAACTAAGTGTAATCATTAAGAGAGGAAGTATTTAGTAACAAGAGGGCAGAATGTCGTGTGTTTGTCACTTACAGCATGGTGACATCCTGCAGCCGTGGGGTGGGAAAGTGAAGCTAAAGCTGCACAATACAGGGCATGGTTAAGATTCCATCAAGTCAGAGCAAGGCTGCTTTGGTGAGTGGGGACAGGTGTCCAGAACCACACTTGGCCTTAACAACACTAGGACCCGTCCCACACAGCGATGAGGCATTTTGTGTAAAATTGTAGGGAGCTACTACGCCAACAAACTGTATTGAAGTTTCTGAACTTAATGATTTGAGACTATTGCCCTGACTCTGCCAAAGATCCCATCAGACTCATGGAAGATGACTTTATAAAAGGAATTGTATGAATCTGAAGTTGAATCTGGAATTTCCCGATATTAATCAATCATTTCTGGGTGGAGACTTTAGGGTTTTTCTCTATGAAGTATCATGTCATCTGCAAATGGTGACCATTTTACTTTCTCCCTTCCAATTTTGACCAGATTTTACATATCCAGGGATGAAAATACGTAATCTGAAAATGTCTGCCTTTTTTCCATCAGTTCATAATTTAGCAAGATGGATATGGTCTGTGTGCATAGCACCGTACAAGAACCTTGCCATTCTAAGGAACTGCAATTAAAAGGGAAGAAATATTTGGGGTAAATTAAAAGACAAAATTGAATAAAGCACCAAAATGGTAAGTAGGTAACATATTTCTTGCTAGGTAGAGGGTAGATTGGGTCAACAAGGATTATTTGGGTAAGCTTCTTGAACAAAAGGAGAACACGAGAGATGCTTTAGGGGGCAGGGGCGGTAAAGTTATGATTTACGAAGCTGATTTAATAGGAGCAGGCGCACATAAATGCAGTAAAGACCAGCAGTTTGTGTGGGCAAGGCTGGTATGGAGACAGTGTATGCAATTTACAGGAGGAAGTAACAGTGTTCAGAAAAAGGAGACGTGAAAATGGGGAAGGGGTCTTCCCTTGAACTGACAGAAAAGGCAATGCCACCTAAAATCCGTTGTTGCTTTTCTACTTGTCTTTTCCTAACCCAGCAAGAACATAACTTGTCTGTCTTAATTAATTGATTTTTGATTGTATTACGATCAGTTACCAAATTAGTTCAGAGATGAATAAATGTCTGATAAATTATCCCATTTACTCTGTTGATCAAAGATATGTGACTTTTTCATCCCCGGGTTTCTGTTCGTCTGGAGCAAACTGTTGGCGTCAGGGAGCCAGCTGCCTGATATTTTTCCTCCAATTATGCCTTTGAGACTCAGCAAAGGGGCTAATCCTCTTTATCGCATGATAACTTTGACCTCCTATAACACAGGCTCTCTTTTCTAACTCTTTTGTGTTGAAAGTTGGCTGTGTTTTGAAAAGTCATTAAATTATTCATTTTAGTTTAAACTTTTTTTACTCACCACCTACTGCCCTAAGATTTTTTTAGATGTAGATTTTTAAATAAGCTTTTTCTTTTAGCATTGCTTTAGATTTATAGACAATTCCAATGATAGTACAGAATCAATCACCCTATAACCCATACTCATTTTTCCCTGTGATTAACATCTTACCTTAATATGGTACACTTGTCACAATTAATGAAACAATGTTGGATAGTATTATCAACCAAAGTCCATATTTTATTCGGATTTCCTTAGTGTTTACCTTATGTCCTATTTCGGTTCCAGGATCTCATCCACAACACCCCATGACATTTATTTGCCATGCCCACCAGCCTCCTCTTGGCTTTGACCTTGAAAATACTGAGGAATACCGAGATATTGTGTAGAAGGTACCAGTTGGGATTTGACTCGTATTTTCTTATGGTTAGACTGGAGTTATGGGATTTGAGCAGAAATCCCATCGTATTTCCATCACATCGTATCAAGGTATATATGGTCAACACAACCATCCCTGTTGACGCTGACTTAATCACCTGACCGCGGTACTGCGTGCCAGCTTTCTCCGCTGGTAAGCTGCTCCCCAACCCTTTCACACCGTAGATCTTGGCAGGACGGACTCTGCTCATCCCACACTCATCCAGTGGGGAATTATGCTCCATTTCCTTGAAAGTGGATTAGCTACATAAATTATTCAGTATTCTTCTGCACGGAAGATTTGTTTAGTCTCCGTCATTTATTTATGCAATTATTTATTTATATCAGTATGGGCACACGCGTGTTTATTTTGTATTCTGGAATACAATCCAGTACTACCTTATTTATTTTGTGGTTCGTATTATTCCAACTTTGGCCACTGGGAGCACTATCAGTCGCCTCCTGTGGTCTTTTGCCATAACATCATCATTGCTTTATTAAATTTAGTTTTGTTTTTACTGTTTTTTTTTTAACCTGGCACCACAAGATACTGCAGGCTCATCTTCTATATTAAATAATGTTATTATTAACTAAGGCCCAGAGTTTATTCAGATTCCTTAGTTTTTATATAATGTCCTCTTTTCTGAGTCTTTATATTAAAAGTGAGTTTCTTACAGAAAGCATAGAGTTGAAGTTTTTTTTTTTTTTATCCACTCCTCCAATCCGTTCAAATTGGTATGTATAAACTGCTCACATTTAAATTTTCACCGACATAGGTTAATATCTACCATTTTTATAACTTTATTTTTTACCTGTTGCATTTGTTCTGTTTCCTCTTTTTCCCTTTCTTTCTGCTGTCTCTGATTTTAATTGTCACTGTATGTGATTCTGTTTTCTCTCCACTTTGTGCTTTAATAGCAAAATATAATGAGCATCTCTCTGTTTTCTGGTCAGGCTAAACATTCAGACTAACTTTGTCCATAAATTATCCCTAATACAAGCGACCATTTTGTAATTTATTTCCTCCAAAGGTTGGCTTTTTTAAGTATTTGGCAAATTCTTTGAAATATTAATTAAGAAAAACTCCTCTGAAATGTTGTTCTTCTTCATAAAATGGAAGAAGGAAAGCCAACACACACAGAAGTGTCAGCTTTAACATGAGTGATAGTCCTATGCCACCTCTGTCTTTGTAGAATTAAAAAAAGAAAGAAAGAAAGAATAGAGAAAGTAATTAAGAAATTAGGTGAGAGCTACAAAATAATGGTTTCCAGCTCTAACTTAGTGATACCCAATTAGCCATCTGTAAAAAAGGAATCATCATAAAGGATTGAGTTAAGTAAAGAATGTAAATTTAATCGTTCTTGATACATTGTAAATGCTCAATTTGTGATCATTATAGCCCTAATTCCAATTATTATTATGAGGGAATTAGTACATGGCAGGTTTTCAATTCCTTATAAATTGCTTATGGGCAAAATATTTTAAAATCTATTTTACTTAAAAAATGTATGTGTTGGTTGTTTTGGTGAACTGAGAATAACACAGCATCACTTTTGTCAAATATATGTGAACTCCTGAAACAGAGACAAATTAAGGATATTCTCCAAAATGGTTAATATGTTATCTTCCAACACTCAAAACAGGAGAAGACAAGCTGTTTTGGGTCAAAGGAGGTTGGAGAGTTGTGAACTCTAAGTGGGATGTGTGGTCTTGGACTGACTGTTTGAACTTTTTTTCCTACAAAGAAAATTATTGGGGCAGTTGGCAAAATGTAATTAAGGTCTATAGATTAGATGATAGTCTTATGTTACTTTCCTGATTTAGCTTATTGTGTGAGTCTACAACTTCCTTTTAATGATTCACAGAAAACACTATGGCTATATAGAAAGAGAAATGATAAAGCAGATATGGGGGTAAAAATACTAACAACTGTAGAATTTGGGTAAAGATATATGGGATTTCTTTGCACCATTTTCAAACTTTCTAAATTCTAAAGTGATTAGAGAGTAACTAATAATATAGAAATATGCCATAACACTAATGTGTTCTTAAATGCTAAAATAAGTGATCTTCAGTTAATTACAGATGACATGAAGATGCCAGGACATAACTCTTCATTTTCCCTTTGATAAAAATACTGTTCTCCTCTGAGTTTCTGAACACTGCCTATCGAAAAAAGAAGGGTATTTTATGAAGCTGAATTTTTTTATGATAAAAAATGTTCTCAGAATTTTTCTAATAACTTTGTTGATAATAAGATCATGATTCTTTATTTACAAAAAGAGTCAATAATTTCATTGTGTTCAATGTGCTACATTCAAACAGGGTGGCTTTGGTGAGACGACTTCTTTTGTAATATATAATGGCATCCTTCAATTCTGCATTTGGATCACTCTTTTGCTTGGCAAAGGCACAGACACAGGTGTGCAGACCCCCAGTTCCTCCTTGAGCCTCTGATAATGACTTTCTTGGCCAAAGCACCTCCAGATCCCTGTTGTGTTTATATTGTATCATTGTCCCCTTGAGTGGCTTTGGCTAGGACAGCACATAATTAGACAGTATATTCTAAATTATTGCACGAACACAAAAGGTGAAAATTACTAGCCTTCGAGCCAGTTGGAAATTTTTTTAAATAGATTTTTTTCCCTTAGATTCGATGACCTAAAATGTTTGTTTTAGTAAGATGGGTTTGAGCTGTATAAGGATGGAGCCAACTGCATAAAGTAGCTCAAGCTGAAAATTCATGGTTTGCTAACCCCCTAAATTACCTGGCACCCTGTGATGCTGGTCTCTGCTACTGTACACACTGGAAAGAAACAGGCTTTAGAAAAGCAATGTGGGTTTTCAGCAATCTGAAAATGCAACAGAACCTGCTTTGAACATAAGATTAATCCTCCAGATAATATCAATCTGTTGGCAAACCCCAAACTTTTCTGTGCTACTATGAAATTGTAAATGCATAAATAACAGCATGCTAGAAATGGCCTTAAAAAAAAAAGCATTTGCACTGTACCATGAGTAAGAGAGACGAGCACCCATGCACAACATCACACTTTACAGCATCTGGTTTCATCTATTTTGGGGAGGGTTCAACTGTCTTTTCAAAGTGGCAAACAAGTACCTTCTGTACAAACGCGCCTTTAGTTTTCCATGTCAGTCATTGAGAGGATCACAGTGAAAATCTAGCTTGATAATAAATCTAGGAAGTTACACTTAGTATAAAAAGTAAGGCATTTGGAAGATGACTGAATTCTGGCTTTTGTCACTATCCGGCTAGGTCACCTTACCTCGGGTAAGTTACGTAACCCCTCTAACTTCCGTTTTCCCATGTCTATTACCTGAAAATTTTGTAAACACACACACATGAACAATTTAAAGATGAAAGCACTTTACACATTGGAAATAGTAACTACATGCCAATCAGTATTACTCAGCCGAGGAGAACGGAGCTTCCTACTGTTTTATGTCTTTCGAAGAAACGTAAATAATATTTTTAAATTTCAGAGTTTGCAGAGTAGCAGAACCAAGAGGAAAAAGAGAGTTTGGATTCGTACTCCTCATTGGGTTGTAAAGATTCTTGGTTAGGTACTAGAACCCTACCCACTCTTTCCTCCTCTTCAGCCCCCTCCCCAGTTGAAACAGTGGCAGCACTAATTAGTTGGCAACTGCACTGGCAAGCAGTCCAGAAAGTCTCTCTCCAAAACCTGGAGTTTTCAAATTCACTGTCAAGCTTTGGGAGCACTTCATCTACATAGCTGACAGGAGCATGAGAGTTGATTCCAATAGATTAATATCGCAAGGCAGCTAAGAGCAAAACAAACCTCAAGGCTGCAGGGAATCTTTGAAGACAAAACCAAAAAACAACATTTTTTTCTTGGCTATAGGGGATAAACTATTCTTAGGTTACTTAACTGCCTCAACTCTTAAATGACATTAAACAAATTTTATTAAAATGCTTTCTGTAATTACTTAGAAGCAACAAGGTATCTACAGAGTCACTCCTGTGTTTAGAAGCTTAATTTTCCTCTATGTGTGTTTTGAATTATTTCACTACAGCCAGACTAAAGGGTCACTAGAATAGACAGGAGTAAAATAAGTGAAAAGAAGGAGTGGAACATGTAACAAGGTGAAGAAGCACATCCTATTTCACAGGACAGCCTCACTACATAGATAACAACTGTATTAACCCAGAAATGATGGCTGGTCTAGGAAGACCTTCCAAATTTTCAAAGACAATAAAACCATTAATTTGTATGTGAATTCGTAATGCTTAAATGTTAGAAACTAATGTTTAACCCTATTTGCAATAGCAGTAACGATTAAACTGGACAATTTTAATAAAGCTACTATTTGCAATAGTTATATAAAAATAGAACATTTCCAGGAATAAATTTGAAAAATATGCTGAAGACTACTTTGAAAATTATAAACCTTTTCTTAACAATAATTAAGCCTAAATATATAAAGTTATATATTACTTGCATGGATACAAAATTAAAATTCCCTAAAGCTGTCATTTTTCCCAAACTGACATGTAGATTTTTTATAATTTGAATCCTAAATTAGCCAAATCTACTTTGTGTACATGTAAAAATGAGACTCCTACCCTGCACTATAAATATCAATTCTCACAAGAAAAATAATTTATGTCAAAAGCAAAATGATAAATTTTAAAGACAAAAAGTCATATATGTTACATGTAGGTTATATATGTATATATATACATTATATATATAATCTTTGTTAACCTTTATGACTTCCTTAAGCACAAGTGTATAAACATCAAAGACTGACCAACACAAATCAATTATAATCAAGAATTTCTATCCATAGGACACATTCAGAAAATGAAAAGATAAAAATAAATTGATACGGCCACTATGCAGAACAGTATGGAGGTTCCTTAAAAAACTAAAAATAGAATTACCATACGACCCAGCAATCCCACTACTGGGCATATACCCTGAGAAAACCATAATTCAAAAAGAATCACGTACCACAATGTTCACTGCAGCTCTATTTACAATAGCCAGGACATGGAAGCACCCTAAGTGTCCATCGACAGATGAATGGATAAAGAAGATGTGGCACATGTATGCAATGGAATATTACTCAGCCATAAAAAGAAACGAAATTGAGTTATTTGTAGTAAGGTGGATGGACATAGAGTCTGTCATACAGAGTGAAGTAAGTCTGAAAAAGAAAAACAAATACTGTATGCTAACACATATATATGGAATCTAAAAAAAAAATGGTTATGAAGAATCTAGGGGCAAGACAGGAATAAAGACACAGAAGTAGAGAACGGACTTGAGGACACGGGGAGGGGGAAGGGTAAGCTTCCCCCTTAAGAGAGTGGCATGGACTTATATACACTACCAAATGTAAAATAGCCAGCTGGTGGGAAGCAGCCGCATAGCACAGGGAGATCAGCTCGCTGCTTTGTGACCACCTAGAGGGGTGGGATAGGGAAGGTGGGAGGGAGATGCAAAAGGGAGGAGATATGGGGATATATGTATATGTATAGCTGATTCACTTTGTTATAAAGCAGAAACTAACACACCATTGAAAAGCAATTATACTCCAATAAAGATGTTAAAATAAAAAAAGTCAAGAAGACAAGAAGGTCTTTGCCAGATGTATAACTCACAAAGGGCTGGTATATAAAATACAGGAAGAACTCCTAAAATAAATAAGAAAAATCAAAACCAAAGAGAAAAATGGTCAAAAGGCATGAATAGATATCTCACAAATAGAAATGGAGAACACAATGAGATAGTATTTACACCTATTTCTTTGGCAAAGTAACAAGCGTGATGATATTAAGTTATAGAAAAGATGTGAATCAGTCAGGGGTCATACATCACTAGGGATAGTGAACTTTTGTGAAAGCATTCTGCAGTAAAATGTGGTGTTGTCTTGTGAAGTTAAATATATGCAGATTGCATGGCCAGGGAAACTCACTCCTTGATTACTTACCCAGAGTAGTAATTGCAAAAAACTGAAAAACTTCCACTGAGAGGAGAATGGACAAATCAAATATAATCACAATATAGGATACTATACAGCAGTTGAAATGAGTAACTGTGCAAAAGCTTCCATAAATCTTAGTAGCACAGTGCTGAATGAAACAGCCAATCCTAATAGATAATACATATATAATACGTTCATATATAATATATAGTATCACATCCTTTTTACAAAGCTTAAACATTTGTACAGTTTAATAATACTATATATTTTTGTTACACATTGAGTGTTAAGAGAGGGTTTCTTGGAAAAGAAGAAAGTTACACGGTGACCTGCAAGATGAGAAGGAACCAGTCATGTATAGAGAGAAAGAACATTCTAAATAGAAACACACACACACACCACTGGACACCTTGAAGCAACTGAAAAAAACCCTTTAAACAGCATAACGATGTTTAAAGGAATCTTTCTCCTACAGGAACCAACCGTCATACTTCCAGTTGCCTTCCCTCCTTTTGTGAATAACACTATTTGTCTTCTCTCTCAAGGGTGAACTGGGAGATTGGGATTGACATATACACACTACTATAGATAAAATAGATAACTAATAAGGACTTACTGTACAGCACAGGGAACTATACTCAATATTCTGTAACAACCTCTATGGGAAAAGAATCTGAAAAAAAAATGGATATATGTACATGTATAACTGATTCACTTTGCTCTACACCTGAAACTAACACAACATTGTAAATCAACTATACCCCAATTGAAATTTTTTTAAAAAGATGCCAGATCTGATATACTGTGAGTTATTTCTGAGCTTCTACTTATATGTATAGAGAAACTGTGTGGGTATCTGGGGACCTACTAAACCAATATTTTCCAGGCTTTGCAAAGGTGTGATCACATTGATGTGGGAGGGAGAGCCCATCAGCGGGATCCCTAATGTTCTAGGAAGCCTGAAGTAGGAACCTGCCCAGCATCTGCTCACCATGCAGCCGGGAGGCTGAGGGCTGGGGCAACAGGCACAGCCTTAGAAAGCCTTTGGGACTGTGACACTGGAAATGCTTGTCCATCTTCTCTGAAACCATCAGCAGTGGTTCCACTGACAAAAACACAAATCCTCCCAGACTCACCCTCCAGACTCTTGGATACAGCCCTGGTCTGACCCAACCCCTCAGAACTCCTATAAAATTCCTCGGGGAACATACTCATTGACTCTTGCTCAGGACACTGCACGTTTCCTCTACTTGCAGTCCTAGCTGGGGTCTGGCTTCCCCCTGAGGACAGCACTGCTCTGTTAGCTCCTGTGTCAAGATTATGTTTTCTCCCACATCTTTTCAAGAGTCTGATAACCCCTAGATCTTGTTCTACCCAGACACTCCGTGAAAGTACCTTGGCAGTGATTGGCGTGTCTGCTCTATTTCCTTCTCTTGGTAAAAGCATCCACTTTCCTTTTGAGGAAATGTCCATCCTCTAGCTATGTTATTGGGAAGAAAACTCCTTCTCCTTTAATACAGTTTTCTAGATTCTTTTGCAATAAAATGAATTGCAATAAAATAAAAATAATTGCTTCATTCTCCACGTCACTTTGTAAATATAGGCATAGTATCTTTTTCAGAGTTGTAAATCCAAAATATTTTATTAAGAGAACCAGTTAAATGTCCATTTGACTACTAAATGTCCATGTTTGACTGCTAATATTTTGAGGATTATGATTTTAAATTGTCTGACAGCTTAGCAAATTATCATTCAGAGGAATAGTTCCAGGCATACAAAATTCCTAGAAAAACTGAAGTATTTATGATTTTGGCTAGTTTTATTCATTTTCAACTTGGCAGAACATAACTTCTTTGATATTGCTACTAACAAATAACCTCAGAAGTATAAGGTTGAAAAATAATTTATTCTAATTTTAGTTACTTAACAAAATTATTTCTAAGTGATGGTAGTAGTTTTATTTCCAGGTTATACTGCCAGCATAGTGTAACTATCAGGAAAATGTATGTGTAGCTATCTGACTCAGGGGGAGGAGCCTATATTCCAGAAGAAAGAGTCAAGAGTCATGAAGAATTATCCCCAAGTCTTGGAATTTAATCAAGGAGCTCCCAACATTTGCCCTGCTGGATTTCAAAACTGCTATGGACTGTCGACTCCTTTTTACTTGCCATGTTCCTTCTTTCTGACCTGACACATCTATAGCTATTACCCTAAGCCTGTCCCACCATTGCATGTTGGGTGGGATGGGAAGATAAATTGTTTCTCTACTTTCACATGTTCACAGAAGAAGAAGAATTGTGCTGTACTTACCAGGAGCTGTACTTAACTGATTCCACCCAGAAGCGTCATCTGCACTGAGACCTGACTTAGATGATGAGATTTTGGATTTTGAGTTGATGCTATAGTGGGATGAAACTCCTGAGAACTTTGGGAGGAGAGTGACTGCATTTGCACAGGGAAGGAAGTGAATCATTTGAGGCAGAAGGTGGACTGTGGCAGACAGACTTCAAGGTGGTGCCCACGATCCCCACTTCTCGGTGTCCACATCCTCACATCATCCCCTCCCCTGGAGTCTGGGACCAACCTGTGACTTGCTTTCAACCAATAGACTATGGTGGTAAAGGTGATGAGCTGGCACTGCCGTGACAGCATTGTTTTACGTAGGGTTCCATCTTGCTAGCAGCCTTACTCCAGATTCTTGCTCTGCATTCTGGCTTTGAGAAAGCAAGGAGTCATGAGTCCTATTGTCTCAAGGACATGAATCCTGCCAAAATGACTGAATAAATTTGAAAGGGGACCCTTCCGTCATTGAGCTCCAGATGAGAACCCTGTCCTGTCTGACACCTTGATTGCAGTCTTGGAAAGAACCCAGGTAAGCCATGTCAGGACTCCTGATGCAGAGAAACTGTGGTTTAGTAAATGTGCAGTGTTCTAGGCAAGTCCATTTGCAGGAATCTGTTGCACTGAATGCTGTTAGACTCTCTGCAGTGGTGCTGCAATGAATAATACTCTTCACTGTTGCTTGCTTGAGCCTGGTGGACATACATTGCCCAAGGCTAACCACAGTTAAGAGGCACTATTTTGTTTCTGATAAGTTTTCTATATTCCTTAGAGAGAAATAAAGTGCTGTTCTGATTGATTTCTGGCTATGAGTTTGGGCTTACTATAAAGAATCTCTAGGAAGTCATTGAAGCAATCAACACATGCAAAATGGTGGCAAAAACACATTAGATTAACAGTTCATCTCCTCCAAGGATGCTATCAGAGAAAACAGCTGTAAACATGGCATAAATTCGATTCAAGTTAAGCACAGCAATCTAGTTCAGGTTATTGATCTTGTCCCTAATAAATTAGTGGGTGAATGCCTGGCTGGGCAGAACAAAGGTGGTTGAAAATTCCTTACCTGTAAACACTCTTGAATGATTCCTTACCCTGTTTTCCTCCACCTGGTTTTATAAAATGGAGCTTAGGAACTAATTCCCTGTTATCCAGGCAAGGGTTTGGTGTCAGAAAAAAGCAGTGCTTTTAACACCAATTAATACATGGTTTATAGGGTCTCAGATTGTGAACACTGATGGAAGAAAGGCATAGATTAAGACAGAAATGAGAGTCAATGACAGGGATAACAAAGCAACACACTTGCAAAATGCAAGTGCTTGTGTATTTGTTTAGCACTTTGAGGCAGGGAGAAGATTTTTTAAATGTGTATGTTTCGCTGGTTTATTCATTACAATAGTAAATTTGGTAAACGATCATCAATGAAATGATCTGGTAAGTAAAAATAATACCTCCTGGTCTATACTAAGTTCTTCAAGAAAATGGGCAAATCCTGCTGTAAATGAAAGAACAATATATAAAGTTAGACGTACAACAGTACTTACTCTCCAAATGTTGCCTTCAGCAATTTATTGACTACTGAAAAAAACATATGACAGCATGAAGCCAGCAAGCTGCAGATAATAGACTATCTTGAAAGAGGATCCTTTTATTCTACACACAGCAGTAGCTGATAAATGGCTCTCATGTCAGTGCCTCCTATTTTCCTCTCTTTTTCCCCCAAAGTATATCTCAGATCAGGGACTAATAGCCCCCCAGGAGAAGATATCCTGACACAACCCCTTCTCGGCTGTGATAGATGCTGTTATCATGCATCTGTCAGAAACTTCCAGTGGGGACAGGCTGATAGCTTGTTGTTTGTCTACTAAAACATGGTATTTTCAGCTATAAAACAGGAGAAAGAAACATAATGTAACTTATTTCTGTAAATGGGAGAGGTTTTATGATCCTACAACCACAGTTTAGCCAGAGGCCTTTGCAGTATTAACTATTTCTCTTAATATGTACCTCGAACAATAATATCTGTCACAAAGGTTTCCCACAGTGAATGGGAAACTCGTATTTAAGCTACCTTAGAGTGAAGCTTATTTTAATCTTGTGCTTTGAAAAAAGCAAAAAAAAAAAAGAAAACATCAATTTCACAATTTCACGATGACATTGAATCCTATGAAATTTCTAGTGTTCAACATCGCCCAGTAGGTATGTATTTAATTCAAATGGGTTTTAATGTCACTTTGAGACATTTGCCTAAAAGTTATCATAAGTCTCTGCAGGTCTGCCTGATTGAAAATGGACACACCTCTTAAGAGGCCGAAAACAAGGTCCCATTCAAAGCTATCAGCACAGTAATGCAAGTACTGGATCCCCTCTTATTAAGAAAACATATAACTGTAATTACAACCTACTCTTATTTGTTTTGTTGTCTTTAAGAGAAGAGTTGCTGGCCTCTTTAAGAATGTAATGGTAAAATAAGGTGATGATTCTTGGAGATGTACTGTTAGAGAGAAGCTGTGAAACCATTTTGAGGAAGGGATTTAAGAGCCATAATGAAGACAGATAGCAATTAAGGGCTCTTGAATCATTTAATAAAGAGAAGAGATTAAGGGTGGCTAGTACTCCTAGGAAATCAGTGAAGAGTGGTGAGATAGTTAATTAGTAGCAGCTACCGTGCACTTTGGTGGTTGTGGGGAAGCGCTGTCCAGATTCGTTTTGGGGGATGATGGGCTTGTTATTACCTACCTGCTGGGAGCGATGCCAACAGACAGTCATCAGCCGTCAGGCCCTAGATGGGTCTAGCAGGTGAAGACCACGCCTCTTCTGGGCAGTGCCTGCTCTCTGATTGGTCAAAGGGAGACTAAAGGCCCGGCCCCCTTCCTCCCACTCAGGATGGTGCACGTAGCATGTTATCCCAGCTCCAGAACTCCTCACTGGCTCTGCCGAGGAGCCCATGGATTGCTTCTTGCAGAGATTACACCCAACGGAGCCATGAGGCCGAGCCAACATTGACCAGTAGCACCCAGAAAAGTACCCATAGGACTGGATTCTGAGCGTGCTTGACAAAGGGAAGGAAATCATAATATTGGGGACGAAAGATTTTTATATTTTGGGAGAACTCTTCCAAGACAGAGGATTTAACACCCCAGCAAGGACCCTGAGAGATGGGGAGTACCCATCGTGGAAAACAGTGATGGCACGTGCTAGGTAAGGTAGAAATGCCCGGACCCACCTGTGTGGGAGGAAGGCAGGAAAGAGGTTCTCAGAAGCAGAATTGGCTGAGCGGTTAGACTATGGCCAGACAACAGGCTGTGGGCCTGGAGGTGCACCGCATAGCAAAGCAAAGAACACACCAATGAACAGGGTCCAGCATCACCAGGAAGTGCTACGGAGGGTCTCTTCCACAGGCTGGGCTAATGGGAGGAGGCACAGTCTTAAACCAGTCTTATAGACAGCAATAGGATGACTGAATCCCGAAAAAATAGAAGCCAACTCTGGTGCATCACTGTCACAAGCCAGATAGATTAAATAATTATAAAGCCCAGCAAGATTGGAATGGCAGCTTCAACCCACAGGGGGTTATGGAGGTTTTGGGTAAAATGCAGTATCCCTAGAGGCACCCACCAAGGACTACGCCTCGATCTGTACAATATATGTAGGTAAAGGAGGTATGAGCAGGAGGGAGAGGACAGTCACCCCATTAAAAGTCACAATCCTTCACCATTTTCCATGTGAATCCAGTCTTCAGATGCAAAACCCATTGCCTGAGGAGAGGTTAAGTGCTCACCACTCCCAGGAAGGCATCATGGCGGTTATTCTCCAAGCCCTTCCAGTGTCTTTACTTGAGAGACTGTGCTCTGGGAAAAGGGGGAGAGTCAAACGTTTCGAGCCCTGGTTTACACCAAGTTCTTGTTGCCAATGACACCTTAAGAAGTACAGTGACATTGCAGAGTGGGGCCACCTCAAGGTCACTGGATAAAAGGAGCCCTGACTCATGTGCAGCTCACAGTGGTTCCCACTGGGTCATTTCCCTGGTTCCCAAATGTACTTGGCAGTTGAAACAACCTTCACATCTGTTCCTTGACTTATGGGATGATGACTATTCTATTTAGGGAGGCCAAGTGGAAGCCTCAAAAACTTTCTTCTCCCAGTCAAAGTGATACACCCAAAACAGTATGACATCCTGAAGGGGGAAAGTGAAAAATTACTGACCTAAGAGCTACAGGTGTGGTAGACACCAACATACCACTGACTTCATGAAATGGCCTCTGCAAAGACCAGACAGATCCCAGAGCAGTTGCTGCCTTGGGTTTGCAGCCCCTGAGCTAGCAGATTCATTCTCTTCCATTCCCATCTAAAGAGAAAATCAGAAAGTACTCATGCAGTTGAAAAATAACACAAGAGGATACATTTACAATCTAGCCTCAGGACTGTGTTTACACTCACACTTCTGCCAGGACATAGTCTATAGGGAACTGAACCAGTGTGACCCCACGAAATGTCACACAGTTTCACCACCTCAGTGACACAGAGAAACAAGCAGTGGCTGGTCCATAGGAGCATTGAGAAGATACGTGAGCCCCAGAAGGGACCCACCACGTTAGAGAAGTATTAGTTATTAGGACATGCCCTGCACAATAAAGACAGACACTGCACAGTGTATCCCCCATCACAAAGGAACAAGCACAGCACCTGGCCAGCATCTGAGAGCCACACGTTCCACGCCAGGTAAAGCCACGAGGCAGCGGAGGTGGTAACTGAGGACGAGGAAGACACAGTAGGGAGACTAGAGAAAGAAGGTGAGGAGCAGGGTTGGGACCCCAAGAGCTGAAACATCCAGGGATTCAGCTCTTCCCCAACCTCTCTCTTCTGTATTTCCCTCAGGAAGAGAGACCCACCAGAATCCTGGAGGAACTTTTCCAAGAATCAACACAGAGTGCATCAGACGGTTGTAACGGGTGGACTATGGCGCCATGCAGGGCACCCTTCAGGAATGGAGTGTTTATTACCCCAGCTGCTCAGGACGTGTCTGGAAGACAGCCTCGGCAGCCACCCATCTTCAGAAACTGCCTCGGCTGCAGAGAGCTGCCTTCCCAGGGTGGCTCAGATCCGAATGACTGAAGGGCATGGGGGTATGAGACACCTCAGCTCAGAAAATCTCTGGATTTATTGATTTATCCCATTCCTGGAACCCTCCGTTAGATTAAGGCTGAGGCTGCCATTAAGACCAATACTCTTCCCAGGTCCCCACAAAAGAACCCAGTAACACCCCTCCTCATGCTGATCTGGGTTAGAATCTGCCTTCTGGAACCCAGCCTGCAACCTGCAGGCACGTGATGTGCTGGAGGAATTAGTCCAGCTCCATAAATTTAGCAATGTCTTCCCTGCTCATTTCCATGTCTCATGTAATATTACTGTCTTCATAACACAGAAATTAAGAAAATGAGTCCAATCAAGAAATCCTGGTGGTCTTGGTTTAAATGAATTAAAACGACTGAGAAAAATAGAATCGGTCTCAACATGGATAGAAGTGTGTCCTCCTTATTTATCCAAAGCCAGTCTTGAAGCCAAATGTTTGCATAGCCTAAAATGTTACTCTCCATTTGCACAACTTCTTTTTGATTCAGGAGGCTGACGGTAAGGAAGACAGATGCTGGGAACTAAATCTGTGAGAGTAGCTAATTACATGAGTTCAAAACTCAAGTTGTGGTTTGTACATATTATACAGATTCACACCCCCAAAGCAATCTTATGACACATATACTTGCTTTAGGATAAACTTTCCAAAGGATGAATTATTTCAGTCCCAGATGAATTTGTAGGATTCAGGCAGACTGAAATGTCAGTTCTCACACAAACGGGATTTGTATCTAATACAAGAAATATTTGTCATCATCATGAAGACAAAACTTCAGCTCTCCTCATGTTGGTATGTATTTTATTTAAGTCTCAATTTTTCCTTTTTGATAATACACTTTGCTATTGTTATTGCACAAAGTATGGGTGGTATTGATTTTTTTTTTAATTCTTGAAATACAGTTCAATTTAGAAAGAAGGGGTTTAACACCAAATAGATAGAATTAAAATCCGGCCAGTTACTTCAAAGATTGTGAGATGAGATGTTAGTAATAAGGGAATTTCAGATTTTGTATAAGAAATGAGTATCTTCTCACTTTCATCTTGCCATCTCTTTCCAAATATTCAGATGATTGAGAGCAAACATGGATTTTGGTTTCCATTGCTAACAGCTCTGTGGTTGTATTTCACAGTGGCAGAGAAATTGGAATTTTGTTTCCATTGTATTTTCCAGCAGATGCTTGGAAGCCAGAACTGAACACAGACCTGGAATTCTAGTGTTGTGTATCTTCATTACAATGTAAAATTCCTTTGAGGGAAAGTGGTGTCTTCAGTACTAGCTGTGGAAGGTAGTTTATGTATCATTATTCATCACGGCTTACACTCTGGTTTGATGTTGGAGGCCCTTAAGTTTCAACGCTTTATATGTAAAGATTTATTCATATATTTCCCAACAGACCCACTAAACACACCCTCTCCACTCTGCTCCAATCTCTGTGAGAGATTTAATTAATACACGTTAGTGGAGAAAAGCTTTAAAATGAGCCATTTTTTAAAGACTGTGAAAAAGCAATCTTATATTTCATGTGATTTATTTCAATTTTAAATCATAAAAGTTACGTTGGAAGAATGAAATAACTTATGTGAGTCTGCATATCATTTTATTTGAGGTAGTTCAAATACATTTAAACTTATATTAGCTATTTCCCTGGAGTCTAATACTGAATAATCATGAATCTGTATTAAACTATTTCACATGTATTTTCTACTACCTTGTGCCTCAGTTTCAATCTTGCACAGATCACAAAATTTCTGAAACTTGAAAACTTCTGAGTCATGACTTCCCCCCGAAATCTAAAATCACAATGCATTTGTTTAAAAAATACACCAAAAAAAGGAAAGAAAAAGAAAATCAAAAACAACAAGGATAAAATCTTCTCTTATCCCCACTGGCTCTTTCACAGCCATATTTCTTTGCTTATCTTGGCAGAAAACAAACTCCCTCTTGGGGTCTCCTCCTATTCCTATTAAACCTCTCTGATTAGATTGGTGTCCTCCGCCACTCCATAAACACAAGCTTTGTCAAAGTTTCCGGTGACCCATACTTTTAGAAGGTCAATGGTCAATTTCTGCCTTTATTCTATCAATAATATTTGACATAGTTGGTAACTCACTTCTTTTGTCAATACTTTCCTCCTTTGGCTTCCAGGAAAACACATTTCTGTTTTTCTTTTGAACGTTTAATATGGAATTCCCCAAGTTCATAACTAATTGCTTCTCCTCTCCCATCTCCACTTCCTTGAGGATCACATCCAGTCTGGTGGTTTTGTTAACATTTATACATTAATAATCCCTAAAGTTATACTTCTACTCCTGATCTTTTCCATGAAATCCAGACTTACATACCAACTCAAGTAGAGACCAACTGCAGCTTCCCTAGAGGTTTCACAGACACTCAATGTGACTTAATATGGCTGAAGATAAAATCCTAACTTTCCAGCCTCCTCACTTGCTCTTCCCCGTTCAGTGAGGGGACTGCATGCTTCCATCTTCTCAGAGCAAAAACCTTGAAACAGTCCTTGATTTCTTTCCTTCCATTGCACTATATATCCAATCCAACATCAAATTTAGTTGACTCCATTTTTAAAATATATTCCGAAACCTTAAGTTAATTCTAACATAACATTGGTATAAAAATATCACAATTTCTTCTATCCCCCTACTGAAAGATAATAATCTCATTTCCAATCGTTCCTATCACAAATAAAGCTAAAGTGTTATCCTTACGTAATTCTAGTATGCCCACATGAAAATGTTATCTAGAAACGTAGAATTTTCTAGAAACATTGGAGTGGATTTGCTATATTCCTCAATTTTACTGGCGTTGCAGAATGGCCCTCCAAGGTGATTTTACCAAGGCACATTACCATCAGTAAGTTTTAAGAGTTCCTCTTCCCTGTTTGTTCATGCTAACACTCACTATGTCAGATATTCTTTATTGCAAATCCAATTAATGAGAAATGGAATCTCAGTTTTCTCCATTTGCATTTCTTTGATTGCCAGTGTGGTTTTAATTCCCAGTGACTTGCTCGTTCACGGGAGCTGGGTTTGCAGCTGGGGGTTGTTGGAGTTTTAACTTTAATATCTTCACCGTAGATCTGCCTCTGTCTCCACAAGATTTATCAATTTTCTGCACTGTTGACACTCTATGGTTACTGCGTCTACTATCAATTTTAAGTCTGCTTTTGCACCTTTGGTTTTCTTATCTTTTTCTATGTAAACAGTTTGCGTCAATTCAGCTTGGTTCTCTACACTATCTACGGAGTTTATTGTAGGATTGTTCTCTCTTTCCACGTGCCAAAGAGCTGGTAGATGCTCGCAGACACTAGTCAAATGTCTGGCATCTTTCACTTAAGTTCAGCAGGGTGATGGGTCCTTCCTTCCGACTGCCTGATCACCATTCTAAGAGGAGGTGAATACCTTCCTATTCTGAAGCCATCTGTAATTCTTACTTTGCTTCAAACAGGGAACAAAGGAATGGCCTGTTGGGAAACATTTAACTATCAGGAAAATTTTGGAAGCACACATAGATATTCATCCTACAAAATTATTGAGCTATATAAAACATGTCTGATACTTATATAAGGCTCATAATAATATCCTGAGGTAAGTACCAATATTTTCCTGTTTACATAGAAGAAGAAACAAAGTCATAGACAGATTAAATAATGTCTAAAATTTCATACTTAATACATCTTATCTTAAAAAAGCAGTGAAACAATGGCTGCCATAATTTGAGATAAGGGCAGATAGAGTAGGAGGGATTTGGAAGTAAAAGTGAAGCTGATTTAGCATTTTTGTAACTAAATGTGCCTGTTGTGAACCTACAGATGCTGCCATGGGCATGAATGGAAAATATTTGCCCATGAGCCAAGTAAATTTATCTCAATAGATCCCAAAGATCAACTTTTTGATTTGTGGAAGAAGCAGGGTGAATGTAGTCTGTATAATTTTTGACTGGAGATTACTAGGAGATAGCGAGAAATTATCTCATAGGAGTAAAGGAGTCCATTCCCAACCGTGGAAGTAAATACGTATATACCCTTAGTAAATCGCTTTGTCTAGGTGGACTTAGATTCCCTATCTGAAAAGTGAGGGTTTTAAGGGTCAAATGCAGAAACCAACACAGTGTTGTGAAGCAGTTATACTCCAATAAAGATCTATTAAAAATAATAATAAATAAATAAATATATATATATCACTTTCCTTTTCAAAAAAAAAAAGAGTAAATAAAACTGGCTTCTTGGAAGGAAAATACTTAATAATACAAAAAGTAATTCTCTGCAATTCAAGTAGTTGCAGAAACAACAAAATATATGATCTCTCTTGCTTATGGCTTTACTACCTCTATTTCTTCTGAGAAAAGATTACATCTAAATAAATATTATGCAACATTTAAAACTTAGATTATTGTTCAATTGAATTTAAATTTTTAATATATTCTGCAAGCCAAGATAACTGTTAAGGATCCAAGAGTGGTGGGGTGCAGAGAAAGGGTTGAGATCGTCCATGTAGTATCTCTGCTCTTGCAGCTAAAAGGTCTGTGAGGTCATGTCTCTCTGACACAAAGCAATTCAGAAAATAAATCATTTATTTCAAAAAAATGTATCTTTACTATATAGTTTATTGCTATACCTGTATGTTGAGTATATTCTATCATCAAATAACTATATTTACATAAATGCAAATATAGACTTCCTCAAAAATCTACGACAATGCATAACCATGTGTAAATCACAACCACAAAGACTACATAAAATAATGCTATGAAGGAAACAAAATGATACTCAAGGCAAGTAAACTTCCTAAAGTTCTAAACCCCAGAGAAAGTGAGTGCTACAAAAAGGGAAAATGGAAGAGGAAAGATCCATCATTTTTTCAGGACCTAATGTGGTCCATCGACTTCTCTGTATTACACTCTAATTTCTAGATTTACATTGTTAATAAGATATTACTGTGAATTTCTCACAGATAAAAAAATCAGTTAGGGTCAGAAACTCTCAATAGGGCCTGCCATGCTTGGGACGTGCTAAAAGTTCTAATTCCTATTATACTTTAATAAGTCAAGGATGCATGCTGTGACATCTATGTAATCATTAAAAGAATAGTAAAATGATGTTTACGTAACCAACTAAGAGTGAAAGTGTAAAGTAGTAAGAAAAAAATAATAATAATCCAGGAGAGGGAAAAAAGGAAGAGTTAAAGGGACATCAAAAACATGGAAGAAATTGAACACAGAAGTAAGATGGTTGATGTTAATCCAAATGCATGAGTAAATTTACTGAATTTAAGTAAACAAAATATTCCAATGAAAGATTATGATTCTTACAAGCCTGGGGTCTGAGTTTTGAGCCATTCCTGCTCTCAGTTTATGGGGGTCCTTGGTAAATCAGAAGCCATTGGACTCAAAGTGTGAAGGGCACCACTAGGATGAAACTCGTGCAGTTTTTGACAAAAATGAGTCATGGCAGTGAAATCATTGAACTGAAGCATGGGACACAGATCCATGAAATAATCATGGGGGCAAATGTCAGCATGAGTACATGTCTCAAATCTCCAAGCATGATCCTGAAAATCACAGAAACGGCACAGGGGGAACACTGAGAGTGCTGGGAATGGCATTTGATATGCTGTCCTGCCAGACAGTTTACCTCTGGGTGCACTACTTGTGGACACTGAAACTCAGGTGAAATCTCAGGAAAGGGAAGCCCTTGTTGGGAGAAACTGAGGCCAGGGAGGAGATGATGGGTCCTAGGCAGTGGTGACGCTGAAGATTACTGTTCCAGAATGATGAGTGATTTGGAAACTTTTCTGTACAGGTGTTGTTTACGTCAGTTATTTGTAGGCAAGATAATGATTGTCAGAGTGTCTAAAAACCACCTAGATTCCCTACATGGAAGACACATAAATATAAGCACACAGGAAGGTTGAGAGAAAAGGACAGAAAAAAGTTTTCATATGCATGCATTCATACAAGACAACTGAGGTACCTATAATAATATCAGACAAACTGGAATTTAAGCCAAGAAGTATTGCTAGACATGTCATGATAAAAAGCTGACATAATTCAAATTGTCTTTACAGCTAATGATAGAGCCTCAAAATATATAAAAGGTATAAAGCAAATATGACAGAATAATTTTTAGAAAGCATATAAAAATCCCCAGAGATGCAAGAGAAGGAATTGAATCTATATGACAAAAAAGAAATATTATAAAAGAAACTCTCCAATAAGAAAATAAAGAGCTCTTAGAAAGTAAAACAGAACCACTGTTTAACATAGCTATCATATATTGAAAATATAAATAAGGAAATCTCTCATGAAATATTAACCACTGTCAAAACAATGGCTAATAGGAAAGAAAATATTAAAAAATTCAGAGATCAATCCAGGAGGCTCAGTATCCAATTAATAGGAATTCCAGAAAGACAGATCTGAGAAACAGTGTGTACACGTTTATCAGTTATTATCGAAATCAGAGAATATTTCTTAACACTAAAGTACTTTATTTTCCAAACTGAGACTGCACACCAAGAATCTATTAGGATGACTGAATACAGACCACACCAAGGTACCTAATCCGAAGATTAGGAGAATATTTGAAAACCTTCAGATGGAGAATAAGATACATGTTCAAATATCAAAAATCAGAATAGCATCAGACTTCTAACAGCAGTCTAGGAAGCTAGAAGCCAATTCAATCGTGTGAGTAGAATAACTACATTTTAAGATATGATAGATCTCAAATAAAGCGTATCTGCCATGTACCCTTCTCGTGAAATGACTGAGAATCTTGTTCCAATAAATGAGGGATAGACGGTAAGGAGGAAACAGAATCCTGAAAATAGCATCCAATACAAGAGAAGAGTTCAAAGGGCATCTGAGTGGCAAGCCCCCAGATGGACCAGTCTGGACTGGAAATGGTCTCTAGAAGTCCCAGGAAGGATGTACCGTAGCAGGAAGAAGCCGAGAGATGGACACCTGATGTGTTTGGCCGCCTCTATGGGGGCATCCAGAGGGACATTCCCGTGGAGAGTTTGGAAGAAATGCCAACAGGTGCAGAGGGAAGAAAGGGGAAACAATTATTAATTCCAGGAAAAACAAAAGGTGCACAGAAAAGGAAGTGTAATCACAGTGCACTGCTTGTCTGAGGGTGAAGAGTAGTAAAATTGGCCAAATGGGTTCAAATGAGTGTTGATTTCAGCTCAGGCTGTATGACCCTGTATTAGAATGATACGGGGAGTGAGGTGGTGTGAGGTTAGTCTGTCTTTTCTGTAATAAAACAACAATTGAAAATGTTTATTTTGCTTAATTTATAAATGAAATGGTATATGGAAATGAATTACAGAAAAAATTGCTGATAAAGTGAAGTGTCACTGGCTGAGCAGGTAAGGCTGAAGTGCCCTGAGTACCCTTTGCCTCTTTAAACCGTGCTGTGTTCGTTCCACAGGGCGGCCATAACAAAGCACCACAGATTGTGTGCCTTAAACAACAGAAATTTATTTCTCAGTCTGGAGTCTGCAAGTCCGAGGTCCAGGTGTGGGCAGGTTGGTCTTCCTGAGGCCTCTTCCCTGGGCGTGTAGACACCAGCCTTCTCCCTGTGTCCTCACAGGGTTGTCCCTCTGTGTGTGTGTGTGTGTCTGTGTCTTCATCTCCTCTTCTTATAAGGACCCCAGTCCTATGGGATCAGGGCCCACCCACTTGACCTCATTTTACTTTAATCACCTCTTTAAGAACCCCGTCTCCAAATACGATCACATTCTGAGGGTCTAGGGGTTAGAACTTCAACATATAAATTTTGGGGGACACAATTCAGCCTATAACATAGGCCCATGTATAACTTTGATAAAAATGAAAATACTAACTAAAGTAGCAAGTGAACATATTTATCAAAACACATCAAATTATACTCTTAAGTGCATGTATTACATTGTATGCAAATCACACCTCAATAAAACTGATTTTAAAAGAATGTGCATGGGAGAATTTGGAGTAAATTTTATTTGAGCTAAGTGCTATTTAAGTAAATTTAGAGGTATCTCCTCTTTGGATTGTCATTGTTTAAATTACCTAGACAAAGAAGAGATGAATTTTATATTCCTGGTTAAGTAACTGAAAATCTTAGGACGCTGTTTACCCTCTTTTTATGCATTCTTATTTATTACACACACATACACACACACACACACACACACATATGTTCCAAGCAGGAAGGCGGGGGGGTAATGTGGAATTTATCAATTGACAAACACTTATCCCCAAGGAGGGGAGACAGATGTGAAGGGCGTAGGTGGCAGGGCCACCACTCCAAGCGGGTGTTGCTTCCATCACAGACCCACGTATTACATCCCTTGTGTCTTTCCGTATTAGTCACTGTCAATTCTCCCTCAGAATGGCTCACAGTGAAAATGCGACATCTCTGCTCCCCCCTCCAGATCAGGCATCCGCAATGGAGGTCACGTCAGTTGTGGATTCAGTGGCATGTCCTTTTCATCCTTCGTGTCCTCTGCCTTCAGTCCTGGAATCATAACCTCAGGCATATGCTCGGTGCAGGACTCTACAGATCGTCACCTGGACGACGCAGCAGGGCCCTGTGGTATTAAAACTATGGCACGTTTCACTTATCAAATATATGTCTTAACACTGCTGATAGCTCAAAGTGAGGAAAGGCGTAAACACTGACACCAAAGTTGAGCTCCCACGCTGACAAGCCCTGGAGCGTCGGCAAGACTTTCTCTTTTTTCCAACAGGAAAGTAACTAATGAAATAGTTTGGGGCTATGAGAGCTCACTGTCAGGGAGAACCAGTGTCAAAGACTTTCCTTTTCCTAGCTTAGTCACATTGAGTGAGCTTGAACTTCCCACCAGCGTTATTATAAGTGTGTTCATATACTGATTAGAAAAAAAAAATGCATTATAGACACAGGCAAGTCACAAATGTTTGTTCAGTGAATTGCCAGTTGGGGAGGCCTTTAGGATGAACTTACCCTTCTGCTTTACTCCTTCAGTGACTTGTATTGAAGTCGTTACAATTTTGAGTAGTTTAATTTCTTATAAAATTGAAGAAACATCTGTCAAAGAACCATGGAATGGCTATATTTTGCTGCGGCCATTTTACTCAATTCCTACATAAGAATAGTCATTGGACTTTTGCTGTTTGTAAAGCACCACGTTTGATTTTTGAGACATAAAGAGAATATTTATGTTTCTTTAATTGTATTTACATTCTTATTGGCAAAGATGTTGTAATACATATAATAATATTATAAGGTAAAAATACTAAGTACCAAGATAACAATATAGACAAAATGCCAGGAAGCAGTCACATACTCAGTGTGGCACTCTTTATTTTTCTGTTCAAGAAAGTAAAATAATGCACAATTCCGTGATGAGTTCTCATCTTCCGGGCTTGGCTCGTTCAGAATTGACTGGGCCCCGTTCTGCAAACATTCCCAAGTACATGAATGCCCAGCCTTTATCAGAAAGAACAGGGATCCTTCACTCTCCCCCAGCTCTCCTACACCTACTATTTCCTTTGGACACATTAGATCCAATCTGCTAGAGAAGAAGAAATGTTTTCTTTTTTCTTTTCTTTTTCCAGTCAGGAAATGGCCACCAAAAGCCATGCTTTCTCTGTCAGCAACACAGTCATGCCACACGCATGTGACGTGTGTTAAATGAAGCCAGAAAATTGGCGGGCGCCCATTTTGCATGCAGTGTGGATGTTTCCTGAGTCAGCAGTGACCCCCTCTCCGTTTGGGAATCCTCCTTGTACAGTTGTCAGGGCCGTCCGTAAGTCATAAGTTTGTGCATCCATGTGAAACATCTCTGCCTAAGAACTGTGGACCCACAGTTAAGGTGCCTGTCTAGTATGCCTGGTGCCCCCGTGATATTTATGCCCTAAAAATGAAATGAGGTGAGCATTATGCACTTCTCATCTTGTCCTCGGAGCATGTGATGGGTCATAATTGGGCAGACGGTCACGTGATTCATAGCTTGTAATGCCATTTAGTGGGGGCCGGCCACCTGGAAATGGGGGTGGGGCCCCTGTGTGTGGATGCACTCTAAAGATATGGGATGCTCGTTCCTTCTGGCGGTGACACGTTACACTGAGCACGTGCAGCCTTTTTCTCAGGTAGTTCTGTTATTATGAGAGTCTCTAATTTCCTGTGACACAACAGGAAAAATAAAGGCTACCTCAAGCAGGTCCTATAACTGTGCTTCTTAAATGAAAAATCTTATGTCTAAAATCAAAAACCCCTGTAATATTTTTCTCTCTTATTTACGTATCTCAATGAAAGGCAGATGTTTCCATACTTTTTTCCTTCTCCCTTTCTCTCCAGAGTCCCCAAATGTTCCTTCTATGTTCCTTCAATGTTCTGTCTTCTTCCCACTTTCTGGAGACAGGCTTTTCTCCAGCTAGTAGTTACTTTGAAATGTAACTGATTTACCCTTCTGATTTTTCCAGCTCTCTGCTTTATCCATTGTCATGACTAATATCAAGAAACTCAAAGGCTGAGTTTACTTAGATGGAGAAGGATCAGATTGGGTTTTTTCCCAAATATAATTGTAATATTTAACATTTGGATACACAATTATTGTGTATTGTCTCAAATAAATGCCAAATCAATGTGTGTAAATACTATGATTTCTGATGTACAGAAGGGGAATCTAAAATATAAATACTTTAAGACCCCTATCCAAGAATAACGTAATTGTAAGTTGCAGACCCAGAATATAAACACACAGCTCCCAATAATCTAATGTTTTCCTGACTATGGCATTCTGACAATCAACTTTCGGGATTTATTTCTATATGAGTAGAGTTTTTATATGCTCACATGTGATATAAACGTTAAGTGCCAAAATAAATGCTAATCAGCCAATTAAGGAGCAAGTTATTCATAGAGGTGTTATATTTTCAAAACTTGGAGCAATTACAGTGTTTAGATATACTAAGATTTAGTTTGAATTCTTAAAAAAGCCCTTTTAGAGCAGAGAAGATAATGTAAATAATCTTAAAAAATAGAAGAAATGTTTTACAACTGAATCAGAATATGATATGTGTATTTTGATACTCTAGGTTATTAGGAAGGATATCCAATATATCTGAATCTTTGTTTTATTCTATAGTTTTTTACAAAATGTTTTTTAAAAAGCATTTTAAATTAGAGGGTTTTTAACTTTACAGAAAAATGCAAAATGAAGACAGAATGTTCCCATAAACTACACACCCAGTTTCCTCGATTAATAGCATCTTATATTAGTGTGGTTCATTTGTTAACAGTGAACAGACCAATATTATATGATTCATCAAAGCCCATCTTTTACTCAGATTCCCCTAGTTTTTACTGAGAGTCTTTTTTCTATCCCAGGATTCGATTCAGGACACCACATTACATTTCGTCTTTTTGTCTCCTAAGGCGCCTCTTGGCTGGGCAGTCTCTCAGACTTCCCTTGTTTTTGATGACCTTGACAGTTCTGAGGAAAACTGGTGTAGAATGTTCCTCAGTTGGGATTTCTCTGCTGTTTCTCATGACTAGACCAGGGTTCTGAGTTCCTGGGACAACAGAAGAGAAGTGCCATTCTCATCAAATCCTGTCAAGTGTAAATCTTCTTAAAATGACCCATCACTGCTGAAGTTGACCTTGATCGCCTGGCTAAGGTCGTTTATGTTAAGTTTCTCCACTGTAAAGTTACTCTTTTCTCCCCTTTCATGCGTTTAATGAGTGGAGAGTTATGATTCATCTTGAGGGCAGCATATCTACATAAATCGTTTGAATTATTCTGTATAGGGTATCTGTCTATTCGTCCCCATGCATTTGTTTAGTTAACCATTAATTTATATCGGTATGGATTCATGAATATTTATTATATACTATTGGTTAAGATCAGATAATATTTCTTTTCTTGCCCCAATTGTTCCAGTTTTGGCTTCTGAGTCCCTTTCACATAACCTATTATTGTCATGTCTTTTTTTAGTTCCCTTCCTTGATTCTGGGATCCATGAGACAATTCAAGATCTTCGCGTCATAGAATCAGGCATTTCTCTAATGAGCCCTGTTCCTCTGATGGAGAAACGGTATTAGAAACCAAGATCTGGGTCCTGGGGATGTTTGGTGCCATTGGCTCTTGCTGGGCTCTCTTAGCTGACAGAGCAGGGAGATGTCTGCGTGTGCTCTGAACTGATTCTGTGCACACATCTGCAAACGTTTCTACACGTAGCCGTCTGTGTCTGTGCTGAGCTGAACGTGAGCTCGTGGTGATGTCTCCACCTGGAACCCGTCACCTCATGGATACTCTGCCCTCCTCCCTCGCGTATCTGTAACCGCCCCTCCGACAGTGGGAATCACGGCCCCCGTCATCCACCGATGTGTCATTTTCATTCCTGTACACTCGCACGGTGACGTCAGAGTAGCTAACACACACCCTTACCCTGAAGGGAAACATCTTTATCAACTAGAGCACAGAGGTTTACACACTCCCTTTTGCTTTTTCCTCAGTCTCCACTCCAAAGTTCCTTAGGTCAGTAAATCTTCCCCAACCTCTCTTCAGGGAGGGCATTTCACACTAACTGTAACTCAGATAATTTGGCTACGTGTTGTATTCCATTCTGGGGTTCCCCCAACCTCCCAAATATTTTAAAAATAATTTGTAGACATTAAGGTTCATACTCTGTGCTGTTAAGCTCTATGGATTGAGAAAAAAAAGCATGATTTCAAGTGTCCATTACGGTATCACACAGAATAGTTTCACTGCCTTAAAAAATCCTCTCTGGCAACTGTTTTTATCTTTTTAAGTCATTTTTAAAAAGCTTTTAATCAGCTCCATAGTTTGGTCTTTTCCAAAATGTCAAATATTTGGAATCATATAGTATGTAGTCTTATCAGACTGGCTTCTTTGCTTAGTATATTACCTATCTTTTTGTGGCTTGATATTTCACTTATTTTTATTGTTGAATAATATTCATTGTGTGTACGTACTGCAATTCACTTATTCATTCTCCTATTTAAAAACAAGGTGACTGTGTACAGTTTGTAGAAA
The DNA here is from genome assembly GCF_028023285.1 of Balaenoptera ricei. Taxonomy (NCBI): domain Eukaryota; kingdom Metazoa; phylum Chordata; class Mammalia; order Artiodactyla; family Balaenopteridae; genus Balaenoptera; species Balaenoptera ricei. The sequence goes on from NC_082640.1 coordinate 28,460,051, forward strand.
TAATGAGTGAAGCTATAGAAAATAGGTTTTTGTGTGAACCTGAGTCTTTACATCAGTTGGGCAAATACCTACGAATGCAATTGCTAGATTGTATGATAAGGCTATGTTCAGCTTTGTAAGAACTCTGTGTAACCGTCTTCCAAAGTAGCTGTACCGTTTTGCAATCCCAGTTGCAGTGAACGAGACTTCCTGTTATACCACATCTTTCCCAGCTTTTGGTGTTGTCAGTGGGGGGAGTTTGGCCCCTCTGCTAAGTATGCCGTGGTATCCCATTGTAATTTTAATTTGCAGTTCTCTAACGACAAATGATATGGAGCATCTATCTTTCCATAAGCTTATTTGCATCAACATATCTTCTCTATTCAGGTGTCCGATCAGATCTTTTCTCTATTTTTTTCAATAAGTTTTTTGCTTTCTTACTGTTGATTCAAATATTTTTGCATGTGAGTCTTTGGAAACATGTTCTTTAGCAGATATGTGTGTGTTTTGCAAATATTTCCTCCAGTCTTTGGCTTGTCTTTTTATTCTCTTAACGGTGTTTGACAAAGCAAATATTTTTGATTTAATAAAGTCCATCTTATCTATTTTTACTTTCATAGATTGTGCTTTGGGTGTTGTATCTAAAAACTCATCACCAACCCCGATGTCATCTATTTTCTCCTACGTTTTTTTCTGGCTGTTTCTTAATTGTTCCTTTTACATTTAAATCTAAGATCCATTTTTGAGTTAATTTCTGTGAAAGGTGCAAGGGCTGTACCTAAGGTCATTTTCCCCTTAAGGATGTCCGATTGTTTCAGCACCATTGTTTTAAAAGACTTTCCTTTCTCAATTGAAGTCCCTTGTTTCTTTGTCAACAATCAGGTGGCTGTATTTGTGTGGGTCCATTTCTGGGCTCCCTATTCTGTTCCTAGACGTGCACATCTATTGTTTTGTCAGTACCATGGGGTCTTGATCACTGTAGTTTTATAGGAAGTTTTGAAGTTTGGTAGCGTCAATCCTCCGACTTTGTTCTTCTTCTTCGGTATTATATGGCTATTCCAGGCCTTTCCATATATACCTTAGATTCAGCTTGTCAGTACTTACAAACCAGCTTGCTGAGCTTTTGATTGGGATTGGATGGAATCTATAGATCACATTGAGGAGAATTCACAACTTAACAGTCTTCACAACCCATGAACACAGACTATCTCTCAGTTTATATAGATCTTTGATTTTTTTAACCAGAGTTTTGTAGTTTTCCACATATAGATCCGTACATGTTTAATTAGACATATATAAATCTTTTAATCCTTTGGTGCTACTGTAAATGGCATATATATATAGAGAGAGATATTTAGATTTCAAATTCCAGTTGCTCATTGCTGGTATATAGGTAAACACTCTGCTTTCGTATATTAACTTTGTATCTTGTGATCTTGTTATACTTAATAGTTCCAAGAGTTTTTTGAAGAGTGTCTGGAATTTTCTGCATAGTCAACCTTGTCTGCTGCAAATAAAAATGATATAATTTCTTCCTTTCTAATCTGTACATTTTTTCTTTTGTCTCTCCTCTCCTCTCCTCTTCTCTTTTATTTTGTATTAGCCAGGACCCCCAGTGCCATGTTGAACAGGAGAGCCTATAGAGGACATCATGCCTTGTTCTTGGTCTTAAGGGAAAAATGTTCATTTCTCACTCAAAATATTAGCTCTACATTTTTTAGAACATTGACACCTTTATCATTATGTAATGCCTCCCTTTATCTATTTTAATCTTCCTCTTTCTGAATTCTGATTTGTCTGAAATTAATATATGCTTCTCCAACTTTCTTTGACTAGTGTTTGCATGGTATATGTCCCTTCTTCTCTTTAATTTACCTGAGCTTACATTTTCCATGGTTTTCTCAACATTAAGTTGAGTCTGGGGGGTGGGGGTTGTTTGTTTGTGTTTATCCACTCTGATAATCTCTGTCTTTAATTGGTATATTTAAACCATTCACATTTAAGGTGATAGTTGACACGGGTAGATTAATATACCAATTAGAGACAGAGTACCTTGAATCCCTTCCTCCCACCCTCAGTAACACTGCCATCTTCATTTCATTAGTGGGTTAATTTTCCCTATTACTTAGGCAAAGTCCTCCTGAGTATTATACTCAATCTTCCTTGAAATAGATTCTCCAGTTTTGTTGACAGAGTATGATTCCAGGCCTTTGTTCCTTGCAGTTCTTTAGAGCAGTTCTTTTCCCTGAGTAGCAGTTGCCTCCCTCATGCCCTGATGCATCCCCAGATGAAGACTTAAAGGGGAGACTCTCTCTCTCTCTCTCTCCCTCTCTCTCTCTCTCCCTCTCTCTCTGCATTCTCTCTTCTCCAGTACACTGCTCTATGAACTCTATCTGCCTTGGTCTCCCCAGACTCCTGATTGCTCTTTTACGGGCTGTGGCCCATAAATTTTCTCCATGCATTAAACTTTGGCAGGCATAGGGCTGCCCTCATTCCCTTCCCAAATCTCACTGTGCCCCTTCACTGCCTGGTGTCTAATAACTTGAATTATATTACTTCATACACATAATCTATTTGTTTGTTACTTATTTCAGGCAAAAGAGTAAATCCAGTTCCTGCTTCCTCATCTCAGCTGGAGTGGACTACAACTTGCGCACCTTTGATGGTAGAATATTTGAAGACGTGATTCTAGTTTAAGATGATCACATAGCATAGATAAAATGCAGAAAAAGTGGCCTGGGATAGGAAGCACTATTTCATTTAGAATAAGAATAAGATTTTAGATTCTGAGTCAAAGGTTTGACAAGTTTTTTTTCTTTCTATCAAATAAATAACCAAAATTAACCTAGTTATATTTATATTACAGATAAATATTATCTTCTCTGGGCCTTATACATAAAGGTGTTCTTCTTTAGTCAGTAACTCCTACACACTGCAGAATGCTAGGCTTATATATATAAATAATAACATAAATATATATATATACTTATTTAAGCCTCATCTAAATGTAAATTTTGTTATTATTACAAAATAAAGGAGGAATAAAGTATAATTTGGAGGAAAATGGTTTAATTAAATTGTTACATAGTGAGTAGATAATCCAAGATACAAACTTATTGGTCTCATCCTTGAATTTGCTTTTCTTTCACTAAAATATTATGCTTTAAACATACTTATATTTTTCTTCTACAAATTTATTTTAAAATAAAAATGAATTTAAGTAATGAAAATGTTACCTTTCCCACTGATGTTTTACATTAAATCTAGAAGGTAAGGCTTGAGTTATTTTATTTTATTGTATTTCTCAAATAAAAATGTTAACAACCTTATCATATAATTACAAATCATACCTATAAGTTCTCATTGATGGAACCACAAAGGGAACATTTAAATTAATAACCCATGGTTAGTATTTGAAAGAGAAACTATTTAAGATTCAAGCTCGATGATAAAGCAGGCCTGTTTCAGCAAAAGTTCTAAGAGAAAATTATGAGCCCAAACTCCTAAGGAGATTATACTGCTATAGATTGGAGCATAAATGCTCCAGAAGACAGATGATGAATATCCTTTAAAGTCTGTGAATCTTTAAATGCAAGCTGGAAGAATAAGGCTGCATTGAATTTTTATGATATTCTATGGTTACTGGATAAAAGAAAGCACAAAATCAATATTTTCACACAGTATCCAGTTATTATTGTAATTTCTTGTTAGAATCTGATAATTAAATAAATATAAGTGCTTTTTCTTTCTAAGCCATTTGGAAAAATTATTTTAAAAACCCTATGTAGATATTGATTTAGGCGAATAATATCATACACACAATCCTTTATAGTATGCCATTAGTTTTCCCATTTTCAAAATTAATAGGAACTAAGATGCATACTAATTTGGAGATATTTGGTGGAATACATTTCATTCCTCCTTTGAGATATGATTAATAATTATAATACGTAATATCTAAACACTGTCTAATGAGCCTGAAAACACTAAGTTAAACAAACATATTAACCTTGTAGCAGGAGTTAGAGTTAGTGTTCTATGGAACCAAATATTCCCCATGACATATTCAATGTTAATGGGATTTCATGCCTGGGCTAAGAGGAAGACTTTCTTTTTTCTTTTTTGTTTCTTTCAACTGGGGCTACCAATGCACATTCAAATTTTTTTGGAGTTTAACAGAAACTATTTTATTCTGAGAAGGAAAATAGAACAATTTATGGTAGGGCATCTCTGGCCGAGGGCCGTTGTGACCATTGAGCTATGAGGGCAGTTCAGAAAGAAAATAGGAAAGTGCAGGTTTTAGAGCCCCAAGTCTTGGTCTAGGATTGTTCTCAGCCAAGTTTCATTCACAATCTTTTAAACAAAGTTTCCTTCTTGGAATGGTTCTGTCTTTTATTAATCTCAAAGAAATTTGTAAATAATTCTGTTTGGCATAAAGACAGCAGTCTAGCAGGATAATCACTTTTCATTTTCCTATCTCTACCTGCACAGGGACAAACCATCTGGAGAAAGAACTGGATCACAGCCAGGCCGATCTGCTGTTGCATTTAATTTAGCCAGTTTTTATATGATGTTACTTGTGTTAGAATCCCTGATCAAAGTCACTGGCTTTTCGTTCTGAAGTGCCTTATAGTTTAACTACTGTTGAGATATGTATGTTTATCTGTGTTCATCATTTAGTTGTTCTCTTCATTCAATAGAAAATAATAAATCCAGAGTACATTCAATCAAATACCAAACATATTCTATGCATGCAGTATATTATAGAGTAAAAAATTAATAAATATTGTTCTGCCATTGGTCCCTTAAAATCTAGTGAAGACAGACGTGTATATAGTCGACAATAATGCAAGGCAAATAGGATTACTTGTATTTCTTGAATGTGTATTCTCCTTACTACTCTTGCTGTCACAATTATAGTAAATGTTTGTATCATTCCTTAATGAGAATATTGCAATAACTTCCAAGTTGATCTCCTTGCCTGAATCCTTGCCCCTTCAAATTATCGGCAAGAATTATCTTTCTAAAATAGAACTACCATATGATCCAGCAATTCCACTCCTGGGTATATTTCTGGAAAAAGCAAAAATGCTGATTCAAAAAGATACATGTACCTTAATGTTCATAGCAGCATTATTCACAATACCCAAGACATGGAAACAACCCAAGTGCCCATCAACAGATGAATTAAGAAGATGTGACTATCTATCTATAAATAAAATGGAATATTACTCAGCCATAAAAAGAATGAAATATTGCCAGACAGAAAAAGACAAATACTATATGATATCACTTATATGTGGAATCTAAAAAATAATACAAATTAACCTATATACAAAACAGAAGCAAGACTCACAGACATAGAAAACAAACTTATGGTTACCAAAAGGGAGAGGAAGGTGGGGAAGGACAAATTAGGCGTTTGGGATTAACAGATATAAACTACTGCATAAAATAGATAAGCAACAAGGATTTACTATATTGCACAGGGTATTATACCCAATATCTTTTAATAACTTATAATGGAATATAATCTGCAAAACAAAACAAGTCACAGTGCTGTACACCCAAAGCTAACACAATATTGTAAATCAATTATACTTGGGTAAAAAATGCAAGCCCCATCTTGCTTTTATTCTGATGCTAAAACTCCAGTGTCTCTCCATTGCTTCAGGATAATACCTGGCCTGGCAGGCATGTCACAACCCTTTATAAATACCATCAACATCCTCCTACCCTATCACTTCTGTGAATGAATATGTTTTCCAGTCACTCCAAGCTACTTACCTTCTTCAGAAGTAGTCATAATTCACACACACACACACACACACATATCCCTCTTTATGGAACATTCAGAGAGTTAATATATCTTTATTTAATAAAACAAATACCCTCATTTTGTCATGTCCTCCGAACAATCCATAGAGTTTTATACTCTAATCTCATCCTGCATCTGTCCCTTGAGCAGCTTTATTTGTATGAATTCTATTTGGGGAGAAGTTAATTCATGAATTATCATACAGAGAATGCTGTCTCATTTGAAACTGAGCCCTCTTTCCCATGGACCAAATCAAAATTATGATAATGGAACACCTTGGTGTTCGTGGAAACTTTGTCTCTTAGGTGCTGAAATCATTTTATCTATTACAGTACCTTGTTGATTTTTACAACTATAAAAAATGCAGAAAATGGAAACCACTTAAGTTTTTTACCCAGAAATATCTATGTGCTCATGATACTAACACATTTTAAAAATTCTAGTTTATTATAACATAATAAACGCTGTAAAATCTCAGAGACTCTAGGAGGGATACATGGACTAAAGTGCAGTTTCGACCAGGTCCAGCAGGAAGAAATCTCTCTGAACAAAAACACTCACCTTTCCATGGTGATACACCTTTCCAATAGCTAAGGTGCTGACAGCAAACTAATTGTAAGCAAAATACAGAACAGATTTGGGAAGAGAGTAATTACAACTGAGACCCTACTTGTAACATACACTGAGCTGAAACTTTTATATATCCTACTTTATTTAATCCAAGAGGGAACACGGAGCTAACACAAGATTGACATTATCCCGTTTTGTATTTAAAGAGGTTAGTTTATTCACGCAATGTCACAGGACTCAAATTCATGTCTTTTTGATTCTACATCATCAGCTTGTCACACTACACCAGCTTGCCATCAAAGTTTGCTTTGTAAACTTGTCACTTTTTAAACCTCTTTTTCACAGCACCTTATTCTGTCTCAGGTATCATTATCCACTTTATCGTATTTTGTGTATTTTTATTTTTACTCATGTTACTAATTTGGGATTTTCTCACCAGAAGAAAAACGTATTTATTTTGTTACTAAAACCTCAGGGCAAATTGGATTGTTAGTTCTCGTGGGCAATAGATAGAGAACATTAAAAAAAATACGTGGCTAATTTAGGGAATTTCCATTACTGTGGCACCTGTTGTAGAGATGTTTTCAGGCGTGGGTCCCTCCTAATGGCCCTGAAACCATACCCTTTATAACAAGGTGCATTCGTTATACATATAATCATTACCCAGCTGGCAGTTTCAGAGTACTCCGTGTGTAAGACCCCATCTTCAGAATAACAGCATAACCATCTGAACTAAAAGAAAATTAAATCAATAAGCATTTCACATGGAAAACAGGCAGTTCAGCGCTTAATTTGAATGTGTGAAGCACTCAACCCAGAGGGAAAATGTTAAGTACATTTTTAAAAAGCAGTCACAGTGTCATCAGAAGAACAGGCAATTCCATGCTACTAAATGCAATCAAATCAAACTCGAGAACACATATCAATACAACCTTAGACTGGAAGGCTAGTTTATTAGACACTCCAGGCATGTCTCCACTCAAATGCCAAGTGGGTATGGTTGTGCCTCTTTCACTGTTCCCAGAATCTTTCATTTCTGAGGACCACAGCGTGTCTTTTGGATTTGCAGAGGGATGCTCTCTGCTTGTGGGTAGGCTAGTCAATCTGACTGTCCGTGACCCCTGCAAGCTGCCCCCCCCCACCTTTCCAAGCACTCCCCTTCAGTACAAGGGTTCAAGAAATGGAAGCTACTTTCTCTGCATCCTTTGCCAGCTGCGTTTATGGTTAAAGCCCACCAGTGAGACACTTTGCAGATTACCAAGATGGGAGAGAACCAGAAGCCACATTCCTTCTCTTTCAAAGGCATGAGCACAAAGGACAAGATTCAGCAGACCTGATAATGAAGAGCAAGCTTGGGTTTTCCCTGCAGAGATTTTCTCTGCTGCCATCCTGCTCGTTCTGCCGTCTCCTGACTCTGGCAGTGAGTAGCCCACATAAGAAGGTGGTGTCTTCCATTCCTTCTGAGTCCCCATCTCTTCTGTTGGTTTTGTGGTCACCACATGTCGTGAATTGCAGTCCCTCCTGATCAAAATCTCCAGTGATTTCCTCTCCTGGACACACCACAGCCATAGGGCCTTGAACCCTCAGGACGACCAGTGCTGATGGTTGACTGCTTCATTTACTCAGAGAAATTTCTTCATTTGAGTTAACCCTAAAACATTCTTATTTTTTCAATAAAGTTCTCATTGCTGGATAAGGGTCGTTAAAATCCACAGTGTAAGCAGCAGATGGAATTAATTTCAATATAACTGAGAAACATAGTAAAAGTAAATAAAAATGCGTGGACCTCACACGAATCTGCTAAAAGTCTCATTTTACCCATTGTCAGTAGGGGAGTATTTGTGATATTATTGCACCCACACATTGCTTACTTAGCTTTCCTTAGATGATCATCCATAAAATGCACTAATTTGCGGATGAGAAGACACCATGAAAATGGTGTTATACTATCTACATGGATGGTTTTATAATTTGACTCCAGGACAGGGCCCTGAGAAGCAGAGCTTGAAATGGAGATGCTTGTGTAAGTGATATATTGAAGGAGTGCTCTCAGGAGAAACACTTTAGGGGTGAGGGAAGCCCGAGGGAGCAGAGGAAGAAAATAAGCACAGTGCGTTTAGACTGCGGTCCAGCTTCTGCCCGAGTCCAAGGGGGGGCCCTGGGGTGTGCACGGAGCAAGAGCTGTCTCACTCAGAGGCAAGGGGGCTGTGTACTTTCACATTGATTCATCATGGGCCGTGGGATACTTCTAATTGAAAGAGCACATAATCTCCTGTGCTTCCTGCGGAGGTGGCCCAAGCCAGGTGAGGGCAACCTTCTGGAAAACGATGCAGCCATGAGTGATTAGCACCCCGAACCCACTGCAGCTGAAAGTCTGGGGTCAGGGGCTCCATAAAGGGGATCAGTGCAGGTCGCCAATAACATCTACTACAGAATTCATTGATTTATGGTGTGGTGTTTTTTTTTTTCTTTTTTTTTTTTAATCAGTCATCAATTTTATACACATCAGTGTATACATGTCAATCCCAATCGCCCAATATGGTGTGTTTTTTTGAAGAGATAGCCCATGTTTATATGGTCTAAAAGTCAAAAGGATGTAAAAAAGATAAACCAATATCTCACTTATGCCTCTCCCCATCCAACCTATTTATTTTTGAGTCTTTAATGTATTTATTTAGCTGAGTTTTTTCTCATCCCGGATTTCTTTAGGTAGACATAAGGAAATACAAATACATATTAATTTGTATCTTGCCCTTTCCACATATGCATAATATACAACAGTGTATGATATAAGAATTCAACATTCACTGTTGTATAATTTGCTTTTCTCACAAATATATACCGATGTCTCTCCATCGTAGTACATGGAGATCATCCTCATCCTTTCATTGTAGAGAAATCTGTGTGTGGGTGAAATATAATTTATTCATACAGTCATCTCTCATTAGGTACTCACTAAAGAGAGATCTAGAGAGAGATTGGCTCATCCATGTTGGTAGAACTCCGTTCTCCTGGATATATCATTTAATTAGAGCTGCTTTATTAGATGTGTGGTGTTAGCGAATCAGCCAATGAATGGAAAAACCTCATAATAAATGTGAGGTATTAACATCTTGCCCATCCTGGATCTGTGCTCTGAAAAGTCAGATGCACATGATTTAGACAAACCTGTGAACATTCTCATTTCAGATTTATTTATTAATGAAGCTACTAATGATGACAATAGATTTATGCAATTCAAAAATAGTCCAACAGATGGACTATGGAACAAAGGAATACACATAACTAAAAATCATAAAACGTCTCATTGTTCTTCTCTACTATGAATAATAACAAGAATTCCGAAACACTGCGGTATGCTCATTTCATTAAAAATGATTCAATTTATGTCAATTTAATGCAATAGTAGTCTGATTGGGCTGCACTGCATTGTATTAAACTTAATTTGTATCTATTTCAGACCTCTGATAAATCAGCTCTTAACAAAAACCTAAGGATTAAAGGATATTTTATGATATATCATGATAGGACAGCCGCTCTCATTGGTTTCTTATTGTGCAGTCATAAACCAAATTCCTATTGATGACCGGCACAAGTGAAATTTTACTGCATTACTTTCACCCTTATGTTCCATGATGAATAAAACATCCTGACCTCTGCAAGAAGCATGCTTATTTTGTATTTTCTATCAGAAAGTACCATGTAGAATAGAAACAGTAAGAAAAAGAAGAAGAACCAATATGTTTGTACTTTCAAGTTTGTGCAAAATATATCTAACTGTAAAATGCTTGAATTAAAAACGCAAGCCAGGGCTTCCCTCGTGGCTCAGTGGTTAAGAATCTGCCTGCCAATGCAGGGGACATAGGTTAGAGCCCTGGTCTGTGTAGATCCCACATGCCGCGGAGCAACTAAGCCCATGTACCACAACTACTGAGCCTACGCTCTAGAGCCCATGAGCCACAACTACTGAGCCTACGTGCCACAACTACTGAAGCCCACGTGCCTAGAGCCCGTGCTCCACACTAAGAGAAGCCTGCACCCCGCAATGAAGAGTGGCCCCCACTCGCCGCAACTAGAGAAGGCCGTGCACAGCAATGAAGACACAACGCAGCCAAAGATAAAATAAATAAAATAAATTAATTTATTTAAAAAAAAAAAAAACGCAAGCCCAAAGGACAACTTACAGTTTGGGGTATTAGTCTCTGAAGGACTTACCATAGTGGAACTTGATAGTACTCATCCTCCTTCATGACCTCAACCGAGAAACCTTCTTCTATGCTTGTCTCTTGCCCAAGTAGATTAACGAATTCAGGATAGAATATAGGTGCCTGAAGTGATTTGCATGTATTGATTAAATGTCATGAATGAAATACTGTAGGTTAAATTACTAGAGACACAGGAAACGGAGAAAGCACGATTGTAACCATTGTTTAAATAAATTACTTGGAGATTCTTCTCAACATATCATTATGTTCTTCATATCTACCGCAACGGCTGCATAAGTGGTGAGATTATAAACTGCCAGTGTTTCTGACAGACTCCAACACTTCAGAGAACTTTGGTTCGGGAAATCACTTCAATATCTTAACACAATTATATAACAAATGACTCTTGGTTGCATAAGACCTTTTTGTAAAATGCAGATATTCCACATTGGAGGCTGGCGCTGAGGTTTACAAACAAAACTGAAGTATAATTAGAAGACTTTGGTATAGACAAGCTCAACAGTGCTGACTGAATGTGCAGTAGGATGAATTTAAAAAGACCCACACCCAGGCTGAGAGGTCAGCAGAAATGGGGAACTTGGACCACACTTAAGTGATGCCAAGTGTCTACTTAACTTAGATAAGAATACATTTCCATAAGTTACGGCAAGGGACACAGTTATATTAAAGTTTACAAGGGTCCTGGTGCTGCCCACCTTCACCCCGCTCTCGAAAGATTTCCTTAGGATGATTCTCTTAGGTGACCAGTATGGGGTCAGGGTCTAGTCAGGTCGGAAAAGCTCTGGATCCTTCTATTCATGCATTTATCCCAAATAACCCAGGAAGACACACCACTTATTTCCCAACACAACACATGTCTTACCCAACCGTTTATCCACCCTGTGACTACCAACATATGCAGACTTAACTTCTAGTTTCTTGTTTAGGTAGAAATGTCCGATGGACTTCTCAACATAAGAGCTTTCTCTATATAAGGGGGGAATTTTAGCTGACGGCTTTCCAAGGATCCGATCTGATCATGGTCTAACACAGCAAGGCATATCATTTTATGATTTTATAAGGCCATGTATAAAAGAGGAAACCATAAAAGCATCTAAGAGGAAAGCAACAAAGACATTAACAAACACACAAAACGCTAATCAGTAAAGGGATAAGAAGTCTGGCATCACACACGCTCATCAACAATAGTCCTACCAGGAGATAATATAAAAATGCATTCTAGTTCTGCAGAAAGAGTATTTTCAGCCTGGGATTCTGTGTAAGAGAGTCTCCTGAATTTTGATGAGGATAAATGGAAAAGAAAAAAAAAAAGTCCATAGCCAGCTGGAGCCCAAAACCTCTTATGTGTTGCGCAATGGGAAGTTCAGAATATATTTAAGAAATGTGAAGTCAGGAGCTTTGAGGGGTCCAGATGTTTCCCTGTTTCCAACCTAACTAACATTGTTAGCCTACAAGAGTTTCATAAACAATGCCGGAACGACATTGTCTTAGTTCAGGCTGCTGTAACAAAATACCAGCGATTGGGTGACTTATAAACAACAGGCATTTATTTCTCCCAGTTCTGGAGGCTCCCATGTCGCTTACAACCCAGAAGAAAGGTCTCAGCAGAGCCCGACCTCGCTGGCACCTGACCTCAGACTTCCGGTCTGTAGAACTTGGGGTGTGTGGATGGGGCGAGGGAGCTTTCTGGGGTCTCCTTTACAAGGGCACTAGCTTCATCATGGGGGCTCCACCCATGTCCTCATCACCTCCCACAGACCCCACCTCCTAACACCATCACACTGGGGGTTTGGATTTCAACGTATGAATTTAGCAGGGGGACAAAAACAGACCATAGCAGGCATGAAACTCCTGGGTTAGAGACAAAGGATGTTACTACTTGTGACACAGCAGGAAGCCTGAGTTTCATGTCTGAATAGGTTCCCTTTGCTCCCCAAGTCCAATGCGAGAAATGAAGTGGGTGCTGCACACACAGTGGGTCTGTGGCACAGCTGGGACCCCCACGCTTAGGAAACCCCAGTCTCAAAGGGGGCAGCTAGCAACCCTACCCAAGCCTTGCGCCCAAGAAGATGTTATCTTCACTGTGCTGGTCAGGAGACAAATCTGCCCTCTGCTCTGGAGAAAGACACCATCTCTGTCCTCCTAGGCTGTTTGCTGTTCCAACATCCTCGAGAAGATATTCTGCCACAAAAGCTGTCACACGATGTGCAGAAATGCCATGGAGAATTGTCTCCCAACAAGTGGTACCAGGTGCTTGCTTAACATAAAGGGAGGAACCATTTCAGCCACTTAGGAGAAGGACATTTAATATCAACACTGACCAGGTCACAATGAGTCAAGGGTGAGGCATCTGCATCCATGGGAGGACTCAGAACATATTTCATGGAAAACATTCTTAGGAAATTAATTTTTGTAAAATGTATTTCAGCAAAATGAGTTTGAAATGGATCCAGGAAACAGTTCTCCCAGCTCAAAAATGCAAGAAAGGTATATCCTAAGTTAACCGCTACTTACAGACCTAAAGACTGACTATGAGGCAGAAGGTTTCTAGAAGGAGGTCTAAAATAAATTAGAGGATTCCACAAAAATGTAGTACAGCTGACTGCTTCAAAGCAAAAATAAGCATACTGTAATGCACAGAATGCAGCTTCTAAAAGCCAAGGGAAACTTAAATTGTGCATTATTAAATATCATAGCCCAACCAAATATGACATATTCAATCAAAGTAGAATAGGAAGCCAATGGATTTCACCTTAAAATATGAAATAGCCATAGTGATGGAGAGAATGAATAAGAAATATTTTTCTTTTTTACTTTTTACACATTGAGTAAAACCATATTCATTCAAGAGAAAAAGGCATGTAGTATATGATAATTCACATAATAAGATATAAGCAATCAGAAACCCCAAGAAAAAGGATCATTTTTAAAGAGTTATGGTCCAAATATAGAGCAAACTAAAATGCAGCATGGGTTTGGGCAACTGGTATTGTTCAGGAAAGGATAGTGTATCTGAAACTTTTCCTTTTTGTGGCATGCAGATTGTGGAAACAAGGTCTCAGTTATTAACCAAGTTTGTATAATACTGATCATGTAAATGCTGTCCATTGTTTTTAATTGTGAAATTAATCTATAGATAAAACACACTACTTTTATTTTTGGTTATAAAAATAGTACAAATGTAATTAATCTTGTGAGGGTTAAAAAAGGAAAAGAAAATTGGCAAATAGTTAAAAGTGATAAGGATGGTTGGAAGGGAGGAAGGTTGATAACATTTTCACCTTTCTAAGTGAGGAAACTAGAGCTATTGTGTGACGTTTATGAAATAAGATGGAGAGGTTTAAGAATTTATTATAAATTGTGAACAGATTAAATATGAAGAACTAAAGGTAATTCCAGAGTTCATTTCAGGGAATGGAAATAAATAGGGAGTGGGAAGAGGAGGTGTAGATAAATTATATTTTTACCCATCAGAGAAAGAAATCTATTCATAATGGTGATGAATTAAAAATAACTACAAATACATAAGATGGCAACCCATGTATGAAATATAAAGAAAAATGGTTAAATAAGGTTTCTTCTGGCAGCTGGATCAGGAGTGGGGAGAAATGAGGATGGAAGTGCAAATCTTAGTACATACTCTTTGTATTGCTTGATAGTCTGATTTTTTTTTTTTAAAGAACAGATACAGAGATGAGATGTTTCCTAATATTACACAGCTAATTATTTAGGCAATTGAGAAAAGGGCTAGAAATGGGGGCATGGGGTCTCAAATTCAGGGCAGGCTTTCTCCATCATAATCATTCACAGAACTTGTTACAAAGATAGATTCTCTGCCCCACTCTTTTCCTCTTCAGTAAGTCGGCCGTTCTGGCTGGGAATCTGCATTTTTAGTAGTTTGAGGTGATTTTGCCACACAGCTCATTATGATAACCATACCGAATGTCCCCTACCCTCAATCTAACTGTACTAATACTTAGTAGTTTAATAGTTAATGAGAAAGTTGCCAGCTTTAAAAATCTCCACGTGACTTAAAATTGACCATAGTGATTGATTTGATTAGTATGCTTGGAAATACTTACCTTCGAGAAGATTTTCTATTTTCTCCTATTTTCTAAGATTTAAGATTGAGTATAAGAAGAAAACAGAAATGTTGGTTAGTGGGATTATCTCTTTTTCACCCCTGGGATGTGTGGTTTCCATCTCTCACTCCACTGTTGCTATTCAGTTCATAGTGTTGATTACAAATGACATTACCGATAATCATCACACAGACGTGAAATAATCCATACTAATTTGCACCATATGGATACACTTTTTATTTGAGCCATGGATGACAAGATCATTCAGAAGAAGCTTTGGTAGTCAGATTTCATTGGCTGCACAAAGATACAAAAGATGAATGTTTCCCAAAATGTTGAGACCACACGATGAATGTTCCTACTGTAAGTGTGTATGCTGGGAGTGTGAAGAGAGTGGCTTTCTCTCCTCTCTGATGTCATCTTTCTTTCTGCTCCTCTGCTTTTTTTGTCTTCCCAAGGTCGACCTTATCATTTCCGCCCTTGGTTCTTTAAGAACTGTTTCGTCTTTGGTTATTTCAAGCTTTCAGGATAATTTCCAACCTCCACCTTGAGGAATAATGAGTCCTTTTATGTTACAAGGTAGAAATCAATACGTGGTGTGTTAATTGCTCAAAGGAAAAAGAAAATAAGAGACAATAGCAAAGAAAGTTATGAGAGGGTTAATTTCTGCCTGTTTGGAAAAGAGAATGAAAAAGAGATTGCCCTGAGGGCTTGTGCTTCATCTTAGAATGTATTGAAATGTAAGCTGCAACCAACAGTCTGGTTAATAACAATTCATGGCTGCTGTCAATCTTTTTGACCAATGTCATCAATATTTTACTCTGCAAAATAACAACAATTAAGAATCAGGAGCAGGAGAAGCACCAGGGGCAAAAGTGTTTCTAACATGATAGTGAAATCGACGACACAGAGCAGGCATTTCCAATAGACATTCTAAGAACGGTCTTACCACAGTTTTCTTTGCCAAGTAGTATGAACCACTGTCCTTTGTTGCAAAGGAACACTGATGCCTGGAAAAGACAGCATAATCCCAGCCCATAAAATTTGGATGAAAGTGTACAAATCGTAAAAGTAACAGTAGCTCACATTTACTCTGTACTTACCATGGGCTGTTCCAAATACAGAATGAATTCAAAACTAAAGAGTAATCTGAATGAAAACAAATCTTGATGGGTAAGGTAGCTTGCAAAGCAGCATACCAAAAATAAAATAAAATAAGACCTCCATTTTTCCCTCTCAGTTCAGTTTTTGTAGGTTTTAAGAAAGTTGAAATTGGCCTTCGTTTTACTTATTCCACCCCTTACTGAAAATGAAAGCAGTAAGGCATCAAATTAAAAATTCCATTTTATTTATTACATAAACTTGAGTTGAGCTTTTACATATTTTCAAGTCATTTTAGGTTCAGAGTTAAAGCATCAGTTTTGAAGTTTACCAGAGCCTGACGAAAACAGACCTACGGTCACAGTCATGCGAAGTCCCAGGCATCATGGATCCACTAGGATTCTGTGCTCCGGGGACACCGTGAACACTGAACGTGATGGGAGGAGGGAGAGGGCAGCAGCTCAGAAGCATGTGCCATCATCCTGCTGGAGTTCACTTACTAAACACAAGTTCAAAGGTAAAATTATTAAGACTTCAGGACAGCAGCAGCAGAGATGGAGGCTACTAGGAGTGGACCCTGTCGGTGCCTGGCCCCGTGTGCAGCCCCTGAAGCTGGTCCTGCTCACAAACGCATAAACCTGCCCTTACTCCTCCCATGTGGGGAAAAACAAACAAATGAACAAACAAGACAACCGGGTTACTCCACCTTCCCCACAGTTACTGCTCAATTTCACTTCTCTTACAGGAAAATCTTTTGACAAGTTTCCCCTCTATGTACGACCTCCAATGCTCTCTTTCCCTTTTCCACTGAGTCCACTGACACCAGGGTTTTGCCCAAATCACCTCCACGAGGTTGCTCTTCTCCGGGTCAATAATGAGCTTTCCATTGTCAAATCCAGTGGCCATCCCCCAGTCCTTATCTTGACACACGAGCATGTCCTTGGGTAATTCTGTCATCGGGTCCTGATGTATACGAAGCAGTTTCCTCCCAGGTCTTTGGCCTCTGCCTCTTACTCTCCCACGCCAGCTGCCTCTTCCCCGATCCCCCAAACTTCGATGTGCTGATAGCACTTTTTGATACATTCAGAAACTCTCCTTTAAGCAAGAGGGGCAGGACACAACCATCTTTGCCCCTCTAACACCTGTTGGCTAAAAGTGAATGTAATTGCTGAAGCTCTATCAGTCACCTTGGCTCAAGAGACACTGACCAAACACTAGACATAATACAATGGAGCTCAGGGGATCCTTAAGACATTCTCTGTCATTCTACGCATGGCTGGTCTTTTTGAGAGGTAAAACCCTGGTACTTTGGGTTTTCTGTAACCTGCTGCTGCATCCATGATGGACATCCTGAGAAATGACTCCTAACTGCCGTAATTCTCTAGAATGTACAACCTGTTCTAAAGACATGCAAACCATAATAAGATGAAAATACCTTAGAATGGGAAAGGTCAGGAAAACCCAGTAGGAGTCGGATGCACCCAGACTAGTCATGCTCTCCACCCATGGGAAGTAACTCCTATTTCCAAATTTTTTGAGATAATAGGAGTTAACCTTATGTTTGAAAACTAATGGACTCTTGGATAGAAGATTACCTTGTTGACAATACAATAAAGGATTGAAACCCACACATTTATTTACAGCTTGAATGAAAGTTGCCTTGTTTCCTTTATCTATAAAGATCTGATGTGAGAAATATTTCCCTCTATTCTGGGATTCTTGCTGCTTATAATAAAAATAACTTTCATTTGTATAGATAAAAATCATCTCAGTTGGGTCTCACAAATATTCTTCAGGGTTAAAATTATCATCTCCATGAACAATGAGAAACAAGGTCAGGTAGTCTAAATCAGCTGTTGATGAATATATAGTGGCAGAGATGGGTCTCTGACATAGCTATCAAGGTTCGTTTTCTATAAGGATTGCCTTATTAAATAACACATGTCTATATCCAAAGTCAAAAACAGAGAATGAGTCTAATGTTGTTTGACATCTGAATTCCAAGTTTGTCGATTTTTATTGGTCTTCACTGGGATCTGGACCATGTTCAAGATTAAGAACAAACCAAAACTTTCAGGTCGTTTCAAGTCATTACTAAAAAGTAACATTAATACGAATCATTTATTACTATTCATTTGATGAATCTCTCCTAGTCCTTCCTGGACAAAGTTGACAGTTACATAATGAGGACATCCACTGGGCTTTGGAACTTAGTTGTACTTGGATAGAGTGAGTTAACCCAATTGTAACGCTTTGAGTTACTTATCCATTGCCATGAATGCCTGACTTATTGGAACCCGCTGGCAAAACCCACAGTATTCTGCTAGAATAAGATATTTTCACCACAGTCAAGCAGAATAATGCTGCTAGGGATGAGAATTGAATATATCAGAATTCCTATTTTTCATGATTGAGGCTAAGGAAAAGCAGAGGACCAAATCAATTTTCTGACCTGGTAAAATGACTTAATATCATTTCAGAAATTGAAGACATTATAAATGTAATCCATTTTAAACTTTTTAACACTAGGAATAAAGTAGAAAGTATAATTCTTTTATTGGGAGTTCTTACAAAAGAATCATTATACCTTCAGTTATTATGTTAAATAGCATATTTTAAATGAAAATACTAGTTTTAACAAATAAAGGTGACTGGTTACAATAATCTACTCTTTTCTATTCATAAAATCAAATTTGTTTTAATACTAACATTTATGATGCCTTTGATGAGAAATAACGCCGATCTGTGGTGAGAAGGGATGAACAGTGTTTAGAATGAATGCTGCTGTAAGAATTTTAGCATCTATTTAGAGATAGAGATCTCCTAGCACTTTGACAAACATTTAGGACCAGAATTCAGAAGCCTGGGTTCCGACCTCTGGCTTTGAGCTAATCACACAAACTCCTCTGAAAAATAATGGTGATAACATTATCGGTAAGATTTTTTTTTCTTTTTTTAATTTTTTGCAAGGATATTGGTATTCTTACTTTAATTACTACTAAATTCAGAATCATAATATTGACTGAATATTGAATATATTGAATATTGACATATACATACATATTTTCATATCTATTTATATACATAGTGTGTGTGTATTAAATTTTAAAAAATCTTGACTTCAAAGAATTTTACTATTTAGAATTTACAGTTTTGTTGAGAAAAAATGTATGTGATGAAATTGACAATTGTCAATTGTCAATGTCAAACAGTTTTCTTGATCAAAATCCCGAATCACCTACATACAGCCAGAAAACATGATATTCATCTCTTGCTGTAACATACTTGTTAAAACCTAGGTTGTGGGAAATGGCACTTGTGGGGAACTTCTTAAAGCACTTGATGTTCATCTATTTGTCTAGACCAGAGGCTGACCATTTACCACAAGGTAATCAGAACCAGTATCTGCTTTAAGCCAGAACCATCGTCCCCTGAAATGCCCTTCAAATTTGGGGTGTATTGAATTGCCCCTTCACTGGGAAGACACTCATGGCTTTCACAGGTCCTCAGAGTCTAGAAAACCATAGATGACATCATTCGACCACATAAAATCCCTTTCCCTGAATTGTATGTTGGTATTGTCTTCTATCATGAATTTTAAAGCAGAACTCTTTGTGAAATTATCACATAGGTGTAACCACAGTATTTGGGGAAGGGGGGTTGATTTATAAAGTTGTGTCCATTATGAGGCTACAAAGGAGAATTGTGACCCGTACAGAAGTACAGGGACATCTGTGAGGTTGTTCTTCACCTGAACAGCTGTGTCTCTATCGACTCACAGACACTCATCCTTTCAACACATCCTCATTGGATGCAGACGGCGGCAGAAACTGCTCTCAGATTGGGAATCTTGTCTTGGACAAAATAGACTAAAAACCCTTCCTCACAGAATTTCCACCCTAGTGACCTCATGAATTTCACATTCTAACAACTGGCATTATGGACCTGGGACATTTTGAAATTTGTAACTGAGTGCATTTCCTTCCCTGCTTTGAGCATTAGATAGTCCTCCCAACGCTTCTAGCCTGAATACAGCAACTGTACAGGATTCTATGGCATGTATCTCTACGAACACAATTTCTTCCTTTATTGTATTCCCCTTCATCCTAATTTCTTTATTTACAAATTTTAAAACCACTTCAAATTCCCTTGAAAACAAAGCAACAAATAAAATTTAAGAGTAAAGCAATCTTGGTTAATCATTAACAAATGATTTTAAAGCAGGGCATCTATTTTTACTTTAATCCAAAAATTTTCTACTTGCATTGGAAGGAATTGGAAGACAAGTTACACTTGTTTGTTTCTTTTGTTTTTTTTCTATAACCCAGAAGAAAATCCCAAGTTAAGCAAGATACTTTGTAAAACGTCTGAGACTTCTTGAGAGAACTTTTTAAAAAGTAGCCCTACCATAAACTCAGGTGCATTACCAACAATTGAGTTTATGCAGCATTACATTAAAAAGGTTACAGGTTACAAAATCTGTGCCAAACCCTCCTCCCCCACCCCCTGCCCAGAGCAAAATGAAAATACAGGGTCGCTTGCTCAAAACATATTAAGAAGGTTAAAACAGGGTTACTAGAACATTAAACCAAGTGCCAGCCTGTCCTGCATGGGGCCCGTGTGACCACACAGATCATATGCCCACAAATCTGTGTTCTTATGCATGTTAGACTCCAATTTTTGGTGGAGTTTACTTTTCTTTATTTCTAGTGCAAGTTATGGGAAGTGAATCTTGAGAGAACAGTTCACAACGTGAATGTGATGATCAATATCATACAATTGGCTTAATTTCCACCCTGGAGGAGATCTTCAGCCAAGACATCAACACCCCTCACGTTGAGTGCATGACCATCTAAATGCAGAACAAGTTCGATTACCCTGTTTATAAAGAACTGCTGGCAGTGACACAAAGAATTCAGTGATAGTGTCCTAGAGCATCAAAGAAACTAGGAAAATAAGCACTGTGAAAACTGATGAAATGACCTTAATTTGAGCTTGGGACAGTCATTTAACCTCTATTGGTGAAAATTTCATAATCCTTTTCATTCAAATATCTTGTTGTTCTAAGAAGTTAAATACATTTGCAAAAAATTAACAATATCCCAAAGAATCGACAAAAAAAAGCCTCCTGGCACTAATAAGCAATTATGGCAAAGTTACAGCATCCAAGGTTAATAAATAAAAGTCAATCGCTTTCCAATATACTGGCAATGAACAAGTGGAATTTGAAATTAAAAACACGATACCATTTACATTAACAGCCTCCCTAATAAAATACTTAGGTGTAAATCTAACAAAAGACTTAAAGATTTATATGAGAAAACTACAACATCCTGATGAATGAAATCAAATAACTAAATAAATTGAGAGACATTCTACATTAATGGATGGGAAGGTTCAAAAGTGTCAATTTGTCAGTTCTTTCCAACTTGATCTATAGATGCCACACAACCCCCAATCAAAATCCCAGCAAGCTATTTTGTGGATTGTGACAAATTGATCCTGAAGATTTAAGGAGAGTCAAAAGACTCAGAAGAATCAACACAATATTGAAGGAGAAGAACAAATTTGAGGACTGATGCCACCTGAATTCAAGATTTACTAGAAAGCTACAGTAATCAAGACAGTGCGGTATTGGTGAAATAACAGACAGATCAATGAAACAAAATAGAAAGCCCAGGCTCACAAATAGAGTCAACTGTTTTTGACAAAGGAGCAGTATAATGGAGCAAATGTAGCTTTTCCAACAAATGATGCTGGAACAGCTGGACACCCACATACAGAAAAAAAAAAAAAAAAGAATCTAGACACAAACCTTACACGCTTCACAAAAATCAAATCAAAATGGATCACAGACCTAAACATAAAACTCCTAGAAGTTAATATAGGAGAAAACCTAGATGACCTTGGGTATGGGGATGACTTTTTAGATACAACACCAAAGGCACAATCCATGAAAGAAAGTCTTGATAGGCTGGACTTCATTAAAATTTAAAACTATTCTGTAAAAGAAGAAGACAAAAGCATGAGAAGACCTTCCACAGACTGGGAGAAGAATCTGTGCAAAAGACATTTGATAAAGGACTGTGATCCAAAATATACAAAAAGCTCTTAAAATTCAACAATAAGAAAATGAACTACCTGATTTAGACATGGGCAACTGATCTGAACAGTCACCTCACCAAAGAAGAAATACAGAGAGCAAGTAAGTCTATGAAAAGATGCTTCACATTGTGTATCATCAGGGAAATGCAAATGAAAACAACAATGAGATTCTACTATGCACCTGTCAGAATGGCCCAAATTCAGAATGCTGACAACACCTAATACTGCCTAGGTTGTACAGCACCAGGAACTGTCATTCATTGCTAGCAGGAATACAAAATGGTACAGCTCCTTTGGAAACAACCAATGTGTCCTTCAGTGGGTGAATTTATAAATAAACTCTGATACATCCAGACAACGGAAAATTAGTCAGTGTTAAAAAAGGACTAAGCTATCAAGACATAAAAGACATGGAGGAAACTTGAATGCATATTAAATGAATTTTACTGAGTGAAAGAAGCCAATCTGAGAAGTCTACATACTGAATGATTCCAACTATATGACATTCTGGAAAAGGTAAAACTATGGCGATAATAAAAAGATCAGTGGTTGTGGGGGTCAGGGAGTGAGGGAGAGAAATGAATAGGTGGAGAATAGGGGATTTTTAGTGCAAGGAAACTACTCTGTATGATACTATGATGGTGGATACATGTCATTATACATTTGTCCAAACCCATATAATGTATGACACCAAGAGTGAACCCTAAGATAAACTGTGGACTCTGGGTGATGATGACGTGTCCATGTAAGTTCATCAGTGATAACAAATGTTCCATCTCTGGGGGATGTTGATGGTGGGGGAGGTGTGCATGTTTGGGGAAGGGGGTATTTGTTGGAACACCTCTTACTTTCCATTCAATTTTTCTGTGAACCTGAAACTGCTCTAAAATAAAATGTATTAAAAATAAATTATAACTATTAGTTTAGTGACCATTACTCTTAGATTTTTTTTTTTTTTTTAAAGATTTATTTATTGATTAGCTGATTGATTGCTATGTTGGGTCTTCGTTTCTGTGCTAGGGCTTTCTCCAGTTGCGGCAAGCGGGGGCCACTCTTCATCGCGGTGCGCGGGCCTCTCACTATCGCGGCCTCTCTTGTTGCGGAGCACAGGCTCCAGACGCGCAGGCTCAGTAATTGTGGCTCACGGGCCTAGTTGCTCCGCGGCATGTGGGATCTTCCCAGACCAGGGCTCGAACCCGTGTCCCCTGCATTAGCAGGCAGATTCTCAACCACTGCGCCACCAAGGAAGCCCTACTCTTAGATTTTGATGTCATTAAAATACTTGTTTTTTATTGTAAATCTTATAATGCAAAGGCAAAGAAGCTTACATTGCCTTATACAGAGAAGACAGTTCTAGGTAAAGCAAACTGGATTGAGGTACTTTTTACGATTACCTTTTCATGTCTTATTCTCTCTGATTATAGACACTAAGTCTTCAGATAAATATGTTTCCTTTTATTTCTGTCTTTGTTGAAGCATTAACTTGGGACCCAAATGGCATTTTCTGAAGTTTACAATTTACCTTCCTTATGGGACTAGATAAAGTGCCTACACTCCCCCACAAGATCAGGTCTCCTGCCTACAACAGTTACCCTTACACTAAGGACTTTTGAACCATAAGTAACAATAATTATAATCAAGCGCTCTGTGAATAATTGTCCAAAAGCTGAACCAAGAACTTGAGAGCCATGGCTTTCAATGTAGTTTGTGTCCCTGATTTTTCAGTTTTGAAAGATCTTGTCAGATTCCTTGACATTCAGAGAAGATGCTTTCCTGTTTCTCCTGTGGATAAATTTTCATTTTTCTTAATTGGCTTTAAGTATGAGCACCTTGCCAGTGATTGCCCGTCACTTTGCAGCTCCCATTTAAACATCATTAGGTTTCCTGGTTATGCTCCCTATAAGGAAACAGGTTAGGAATATTATAGGAGGTGGGCTGAAAGCATTCAAAAATATTTGCATTGTGTCAAATTGCCAGTCTTTGCACAAGCTAACAATTTATTTTCTCCTCCTAACAGTGAATGCTACAAATTGTGTGGCTTACACTGCAATTTTGTTTAAAAGGCATTATAGCCTGCAATCTTAGTTCATTTGGTGCCAGTCTGGTAAAATGGCTATCTTTCATGTCAAACATTTCAATCTAAGTACTGATCGGGGGGCTAATATTATAGAAAGTGCACCCTAAGGGTACAGAAAGAGATGGTTGGTTTTTAGGACCTGGTAAAATAGTTTTCTACTCCAAAATGGGAATAGTTTAATCAACAAAATAACTTGCAGTAAATATGCCCCTTCTTGGTGTTTCCGTTTATTTGAGTGATAATTCACCAGAATCTTACAATTTTTTCATCATGTATGTTGCTTGTTTCCGTTGTTAATTTTTAAAGCTATGTTGATATTCTAGGAACATAATTTGATATATACCTCCTACCCTGCAAATGAATATAATAAAATAAATCTAGATATTTTTGCAACTATTTAGAAACCCCATCATACTTTCCCAGGAGTTCATCATGGGGTAGGTTATGGTGGAATTATGGTAGAGTATGGTGGTCTTCTATGCACTAATCCCCCTCTTTTGTATAGGTTATACCAGCTCCTTTAATATAATTTTAGTAAGGTAGAAAGCTTTTATATCAAATGCCTGTGTGTTATTTCTCTCATATGTAGCGTTTTTCCACACAGACATCTCTCTAACAACAAAAGGCAGACAATGCTGATAGCTTCAGAGTGAATCCATGGCAGCTACACGCCCAGTACACTGGATCTGTTGTGTGGTCACCCTCGCAATAGCCAGGAGAGGTATTATTATCCTTAATGTTCAGTCAAATGAACTTGGGCTCAAAAAACTAAGCCATTTGCTAAGGGCTCTCAAGGCAAGGCAGTGAGAGCCACGGAATACACGCCAGATCCACTCGAATTCACATTCCATCTGACCACCTTCCTGAGGCTGCTTTCCAAAGCTCTGCCAGGGATGACTAAGTCTGGGGTGTGTGGCTGGTATGGTAGACGGAGGAGTGCAAAAATAAATAAACAAAAACAAAGTGTTCTCTGCAACAAGATCTCTGACTTTAATGGGTGAACCATCCACTGGAGAGTTAATGAAACATTACTTTTGGCAACTCTTTTGAAATATTCAATTTTTAATATTTTTGCCTGTTTAATTAAATTTCAAGATCTTCAGGGTCAATACATCCAGTAGTACACGGATTTGGGATTACTCTTAATAATAATAATACAAAGTGGGATGATAATGAATCATGAGATTCTTAATCTCATGTTAGATGTGAGGCTCAGAGAGGTTAAGTAACTCCCCCAAGGTTACACAGCTCCTCTACTGCAAATCAAAGAGAAAAGGAAGCCTGAAAGTCCTGCTCTAAACCAAGTGATTTTTCACCACTTCTCTAGATTGCCAGGCTCACACTCTGCAGTATCTGACACACCTCTTACAAATGCATTTTGGGACTGAAAAGTGAGATAATATTAGGGATTTTCTGATTCATGCTTGAATGAAAATATAGATAAAAGCATCATGTTCTATGTGAAACTTTTTATGAAGTTTTGTTGAACAACACTTATCCTAAAGTGAAAATATAATTTAAGAGAGAACAGGAGAAAATTTCAGAGAACTCAGAGGACAGAGTGCCTTTTTATTATGACTTTGTCAAATCTATTTGAAAATTTTCCAAAATGTGTGAACCCCCATTAAAACTAGGGCATATATGTGACCCAATGAGATACACTTTGCAAAAGAAGAATGTTACAAGGCATGCCAATAACTCATACTATTCTATTATAAATTTCTGCAAAAGTCACTATGATCATGGACTATTCCAGTTAGCCTGATACACACTGTTGAAAGTATTATTCTAGTTTTCCTTCAGTCATTCAGCACAAAATGTTCCCAGTCATGGAGGCTAAACGTTAAAGGCACCTTGGTTAGTATTTCAAAGCTGTGCCGCAGTATTCCAAGTTATTTCCATATGTTAACGTTGGAGATAGGAAAACACATCCCTGATTATCTGTTTGTAAATTAACTCACAAGAAGAGATCAAATATAAGGAAGGAGTACAAATGCTGGTTGAATCCACAGTATATTCTAGCCAGAAACATTTTCCTCCTCGGCAGTTGTTTTCCTTCACACATGGTTTTCTGGTGTCTATCGATTGGGCTGAGCGGGTTGATGGGTAATTTAGCATCCCTTGGGCTACAATCAGGCAACAGGCTTTTCACCCTGGCACTGCTTCGTCTGCCTGTATAGTTGATTGCCTTCTTTTATTCTGTGGGCTGAGCCTGACCGGAATATTTCATTGTCTCACTCATTTGCAGCCAAGAGCACCTCAGGAGGAAACCCTTCCTTTGGAATTAAATATTGGCAGGGTGGAGGAGAACGTGCACATTATTACCAAATTAAATATCTGTCTCTGAGACTCAGGGACAAGCACCGTGCCATGCTGCATATTAAATCCTAGAGAAACTCGAGAAGAAAGAAAAGTTCAGGTAACAAATTGATTTACCATCACCAGGCCAAGACGTTCTCAGTAATCCTGATGGTCTTATTCTTTTCCCTCTCCTCCTCCTCCTCCTCCTCCTCCTCTTTTGCAGCAACCTCTAAGGTATGTTTTAAAATTTTAATATAAATACACAATACCCCACGCACACACAGACACATACATATACCTCCAGAAGAGCCCAGGTTAGCATTTCAACCGCACATTTGGTCTAATAAAGCAATCTTTGATGCCTGGTTCTCAATCTTAGGAAATACTTTGTCTTAGTCAATTCAGGCTGCTATAACAAAATACCATAGGCTAGGGGGCTTATAAAGGACAGACATTTATTTCTCACAGTTCTGGAGGCTGGAGGTCCAAGATCAAGGGGCCGGCAGATTCGGTGTCTGGTGAGGACCCACTTCCCGGTTCATAGATGGCGTCTTCTCGCTCTGTCCTCACATGGAGGAAGGGGCGAGGGAGCTCTCTGGGGTCTCTTTTATTTGGACACTGATCCTATCGTGGGGGCTCCACCCCATGACCTCATCACCTCCCAACGGCCCCACCTCCTGCCACCATCACCTTGGGGGTTAGGATTCAACACAAGGGTTTTGAGGGGGGTCTCATAGCAACCTCTAAAGGTGACTCGGAAAGTAAAGACAAAGAAGAAAAATTCATCATTCTCCTGAGCAAATCTTTCTCAAATTTGAAAAACATACAGATACTTTATAATTTTAAAAACCATTTACCCTTGTGTCATTAACTTAAATTTGTTTTATTGTAACATTTTTCAAATAGTCATAAAATGTATATATAAATATATTTATCTTTAGAGATATTATTCAATTATAAAAGGAAATTACAAGTTGAATTTAAAAGATGTTCCTCTTCCTTTCAAATTAACTTAAATTTGTTTTATTATAAAATTTTTCAAATAGTCATAAAAAGTATATATAAATATATTTATCTTTAGAGATATTATTCAATTATAAAAGGGAATTACAAGTTGAATTTAAAAGATGTTCCTCTTCCTTTCAATTTGTTTACTGAATAATTCAGACCTAAGCTGTTAGGTAGGACAGATAAGGAATACCTGTGTGCTGGGAGCGGAGGGGAGCAGAGACCGTGCCGGTGATGGAATCGGATAACCAGCGACTGCATCTCAGAATCTGAGGCGGGAAGGCGGAAGACTGGAGGCCCAGCAGGGGGAGGAACAGCCTGAGCGGGAGGAAGGGCGTGTGCTGGCATCTGAGCAGCAGCTTAGCTTGGAGAGTCAGGCACGGACAGGAGGACTCATTTCCTGGGGCTGTTTGTAGCCACAAACGTGGTGGCTAAAACCAACAGAAATGTATCCTCTTACAGTTCAGAGGCCAGAAGTCTGAAATCAATTTCCCTGGGCTGGAATCCACACGCTGGCAGGGACTTCCCTCCAAAGGCTGCAGGGAGCATCGGTTTGCTCACCGTCTCCAGCATTCTTGGCTTGCTCTGTCTCCAGATCCCACAGCACAGCACCTTCCACCGTCATCACCAATACTGCCTTCCCTTTCTGTAGGAGAGTCTCTTCTGATCACATGCAGGGCCTACCAGGGCAAAATCTTTAATCCTTTCTGCACAGTCCCCATTGCCATGTAAGGGAACATCCCCAGGTTTCAGGGCTCAGGACCTGATATCTTTGAGGTCATGATTCACCCTAACAGGGAATACTGTGGGCCCCCCTGGGAAAGGGTTGGTTGTCTCTTAGCTGGTTGTATATTCTGTCCCAATGGTATCACTTGTAATTGAATTAAAAATACTAATATGTATTTTTAAATTCATATGTGGCTGAAGACATTTCTTTCTTAATATCCATAAAAGAAGCACCTTCCTAGTTTAGGCAAACAGCCAGTAACCACTTAGACCAGTTCCTCGGGTGAGGCCAGGGCATCTTGGCTGTGTAGTGGGAGCCACAGTTGGGGGAGGCATCCTGCAAACTTCCCCTTTAGGGGAGATAAGATGGAATGAAATGAAACATGCAACATCTTTAAAGTGATGTTATGTCTGCTCAATACTTAGTGAGCAAAAAGACATGTTTGCCTTATTAATTCCATTCTTAAGATCCTAAATTTCTTGGAATGCATAGAACATTAGGCTCTGACCCATCTGCCCCCCCAAAAACCTGGGACACTGGGAAGTAAGCAGAAGGAAGAAAAAAATGTGGCTGACTTGGGGAGAGAGGAAAACAGAGAGAGAAGGAAAGAAAATCTGACTTCCATGCTGGAGGGACTTTAATTAATAGATGACTCAGTGGGGAAAGTCAAGGAAGGTTCTGCCCCCTCCTCAGGACTTGTCACCCTCAATCTGGGGTAAATAAGACTTTGTTTCTGGTAATGGATGGTACCTCCACACCTTCTCAGATGATATAAGCACAGAATCAGGGGGTTAAAACCACATATGCCTCATAGTCCTTTACAGTTTGCAAAAGTCTTTCAAATAAACAATCTTATTTGATCTCCACCATGTCAGTGAGGCATGTCTGAACCACAGTATGTGGTAAAGCTGAGATTCAAGCACAAGTTTCCTTTTCCAAATGTCGACAAGATAAAGCAAGCTGGAGAGGCAGTATTGCAATACATAGCAAGAACTACACAAACTCCCATCCTGCCAAGAAACCCCACATTCTGAAACAGATTGGCAGCAGCAATATGCAAAGTCACCTTTAGAATAAAGCATGCCCTCAGCAAAACTCAATTGACCATAATCTGGTTAAGAGGATTAGCATATGAAAAGAAACAATGTGTCAATAAGAATTAAAGGATGTAAGCTGTGTGCATTCAAGTTGCCTGGGTTCCCGCCTTTCAAGGAAACTATGGGCTTCTGTGGTACATATCTAGCCAATGCCAGCATGGAGGACACAGCAGCCCAACAGAGTCTCACGCTATTAACACTTCAAACCACATAATTAACCCCCTTTGTTGTGATATCCTGCTGCAGAAAAAACCATCCAGGAATTTGACTCAACATGTAGCTTTTCTCCAAGGAGAGGGTGTACCTGTTAATGGTCCATAGACTGTTACATTCCACGTTGCAAATTAGCAAATCACCCAGGTGGCTTTGCTACTTTGGTCTGTGATCAAGTCCATCGGGACGTATCATCTTCTCCAAGTCTAATCTCTCCCGATGCCTGGACTCACCTCACCCCTCAGAGATGAGATTTTAAGACAGGAATTATGTTGCCAAAGGCCAGGAAGCCAGGCATGGAAGGTAAGGATGGTTTGAACTACCTCATTTTACAAGGAGGTTGGGGAGGTTCTTAGAGGTTCCTTAGAAGAGGAATAGAGCTGGACTCCAGCTAAAGATTGGAAAGGCAGAATTTATTCAGTGCTCTTGCAGTGGGGAAAGAGTCTTCAGTGTAGAACTGAGCCCCATTCTGAATACAGCAAAGACAGCTGGGGATTTATAGCCAGGGGGTAGAGAGCAGGGTCTGTGAGTGGAAAATTACTAAGAGGATTCTTACTAAACTGGCCTAGCAGGATTCTGGCTAGAGGCAGGCCAAGGACTTAGATGCCAAGGGTGAGGAATGAGGACCCTGATCAGATATTGGGGTGGAGGGGTGGAATTCTCCCTAAACTGACTTGGCAGGATTCTTGCTAAAACTGGACAAGGCCCAAGACTGAGGCCTGGCTAAGAAGAGGGCTCAGAGGAGGCTGACTAGAGTCTGATGGAGGAGAGGGTCTTTGAAAGTACACAGTACAATGGAATATTACCCATAAAAAAGAACCAAATAATGCCATTTGCAGCAACATGGACGGACCTGGAGATTATCATACTGCGTGAAATAAGTCAGACAGAGAAAGACAAATATCATATGATATCACTTATATGTGGATTCTAAAAAAAATGATACAAATGAACTTATTTATAAAACAGAAACAGACACACAGACTTAGAGAATGAACTTACTATGGTTATGAAAGGGGAAAGGTGGGGGGGAGGGAGGGATAAATTAGGAGTTTGGGATTAACATATACACACTACTATTTACAAAACAGATAATCAACAACGACCTGCTGTATAGCACCGGGAACTCTACTCAATATTCTGTAATAACCTAAATGGGAAAAGAATCTGAAAAAGAATGGATATGTGTATATACATATATAAATGAATCACTTTGTCGTACACCTGAAACTAACACAACATTGTAAATCAACTATACTCTAATATAAAATAAAATTAAAAAAAAAAAGAAAGTGCACAGTATATTGGAGGCAGTTGAAGTGCTGTATTTCAGGTTTTCTAACTCCTAGAGTTGCTTCCACTATTCCACACCATTTCACACTCTGATTTCTACCCATTTTAAAAATTATTACTTTACTTCAGTCTTCATAATGTTTAATTTTGTGCTTACAGAATATTCCACTGAGTTGACAGAAGTGACTCACCATTTTCCTTCACAGTGTACATCCGACCTTGCCCAGGTTACTGGTTTTATAAATAAATATAAGCACACATTTTTACTTCTGTGATATTATTTCTTTAAGATAAATTCTCAGGAGAGGGATTAACACATCTACCATATATCAATATGTATCTTTATGGTTCCCATAATATCAGATATTCCTTTACAAGAGGATTCAGACTGCTCTCAATCCTTTATGAGTAATTCAGTGCCCCCTTAACCTGCAACCTTTGTGTGTTATGATTTAAAACACTGATCCTGCAAGTACAAACATCTGGCCCAGGTTTACTTTCATTTGCATTCTTTTAATTATCATGGATGATTCCGTTTTCCATTTTGTCTTGTGTGGATTTTCTGTAGCCTTTTAAAATGGTCTGATGATTTATTTTATTAAATTTTAGAGCACTTCAATACAAGCATGACCTGAAACATAAATGATGCAGTTGCTACAAGATGCTTGACACAGTTGAAATGACAATGTGATTCAGGGACTTTACTGAAGCTTTAAAATCTGTTCCTGTTTGCAAACTTAAGTATTTGGAAGGTCTGTAGGTAAATCTCTCACAATACTATTTAAGACTCTTTCTTCAGTGTTTTGCAAAAATGATCCTAATTCAATGTAGACTGAGACAAATTTCAAAAAAACCCACAAAACTTAGTAACATTAAATAATAATAATAATGACATGATGTGTACTTTTATTAATATTTTATTAAGTGCTACCTCATCTGAAGCAAGACATGCTACATTTTCTAGAGATTCAGGAAAATGATGAGAACTTGAAACTACATACTTATACAGATAATGCAATATAATTTTATAAATTTGAAAGGAAATTCTTTTTAATCTTTTTGGCTATGTTTTTTCATAACTTAAACTTTAAGTCAATGACTTAACCTGCTTATTTGCATCTCTTGAGTGCTGGGGACTGTTGGAAGGTTGGACTTCATGCACTCTGGATGATGCCTTTCAGAGAATCACCCGTGGGCTCAGCCCCTCCCCAGAGACGCCCTTCCTCAGAATTACCCAGACACGGTCTCCTCCCGCGTTGGGAAGGGTTTCTGCCCAGTGCAGTGAAAAGTCTTCCTCAAGCTCCTGTCTCTCCTCTGTCCAGAGTCCTGTCCTTCCATCATGGGAAGAAATTAAACTGACTTGGTATAGTTTGTCCTCACGAAGCGCAGCTGACTGTTCTCCACCACCTGTTCTCTTCCAGATGATTGCAAATTGATTACTAGACAGTTTATCTCAATTCCTTCTCAACTACTGGAATTTTAAGCTGACCAGTTAATGATGATGAAGATAAAACTTTTCTTTCAATTGCAAAACTGAGCAGTCTCATCAGTCCTCCCTGTGACTTCAAGGACTCCGGATGGTTGCCGTACCTTATCACAAACATCTGCTGATGACTCAAAAGAGGGCTCTCGGGACCTCCCGGCTGGGCTCCATCTCCCGCTGAGACCTCTCTCATCGCTTTTCCCATATTGCACTTTACTGCAACCCAGCAAATGCCTCTCGATTCTCCAGATTTTCTTGTCTTTGTTAAATGTATTAATGTTCCTATATAGAGATGAATCCTTTATCTGATACAAAAATGGGGGGCAGTTCGGGGAATTAAAAGCTTTTATAGCTGAAATCCTTTAAGGCACTGACTGTAATTATATTTACATTACAATACTGCATATTTTTCCAGTGCTACATAACTTCCCAGATGACTGTTCCATTGGCTACATATGTTGAGATTCAAATCACCAAATAACTATTTGCAAATAGTAAGAAAAAGGCATATACCCTGAGAAGACCATAATTCAAAGAGAGACATTCACCCCAATGTTAATTGCAGCTCTATTTACAATAGCCAGGACATGGAAGCCACCTAAGTGTCCATTGACAGCTGAATGGATGAAGAAGATGTGGCACATATATACCATGGAATATTACTCAGCCATAAAAAGGAATGAAAGTGAGTTATTTGTAGTGAGGTGGATGGACCTAGAGTCTGTCATACAGAGTGAAATAAGTCAGAAAGAGAAAAACAAATACCATATGCTAATGCATATATATGGAATCTAAAAAAAAAAAAAACTGGTACTGATGAACCCAGTGGCAGGGCAGGAATAAAGATGTAGACATAGAGAATGGACTTGAGGACACGGGGAGGGGGAAGGGTAAGCTGGGACGAAGTGAGAGAGTGGCATGGACATATATGCACTACCAAATGTAAAATAGATAGCTAGTGGGAAGCAGCCGCATAGCACAGGGAGATCAGCTCGGTGCTTTGTGACCACCTAGAGGAGTGGGATAGGGAGGGTGGGAGGAAGGCTCAAGAGGGAGGGGATATGGGGACATGTGTATGCATATGTCTGATTCACTTTGGTGTACAACAGAAACTAACACAGTATTGTGAGGCAATTATACTGCAGTAAAGATTTTAAAAAAAGAAAAAAAAAAAGGCTGGCAGGGTTTTACGTATTCTATGGTGAGGAGTGATGATACGGTTTTAGTTGTGTGATAATGCATTCTAAAGTAAACAAATGGGTTTCAAAGTATTTAGCCAAATATTCTTGATTAGAAAGTTCCTTTTGGAGTTTTAATCAGGAACCTTGGGGAAATGCATTAGCCCTTCCAGTCTTTTGCCATCCAGTGGCTGCAAGAATAATAATTTGCTAAATGACACATTTGTGTCCTGAGAAAAGTGAAGCAAATTACAAAAGCACAGGGCACATCGCTAACCTCCCCAGGGCGGGGTGGGAACTGCAGACACCCGCCACAGCCAACAAAGCACAAGTTGTTGATTTGGTTCCGAAAGCAGCACATCATTGTGAGACCAAATGACCTTCAAAATCTCCATCCTTGCTGGGGCAGGATCTGTTTGTTTGCAGAAAAAGAACATGAAGGTAACAAGTAAAATCCTGCCTTATTCAGTTCAGGGGCAAATGCTTGTACCAGCTCTGAATGAAGTGTAGGACAGTCATTGAGGCCAGCAGACTTCACCAGCAGCAGTCCCTTCCTGGGCAACCAAACTGTCTGCACACAAGACTTCACCCATAAAGAGTAACCTTTGGGAGAAACCCTAAAGACCTAGAATGGAGTCAGCAATTGGGCATTATGCAATGCCACTCACCTCTTTCTGTGGATTTGTTTGAAATACATACAAAAATAAAACTAATGTGCTCTCTGTTGGCTTGCAGAGGAGCTGAATGATCCCTGTGTTTTTCCTTTGTGTTGCACTTATTCTGGTTTTGTCTAATCTCTCTTTTGATCACACTCTGCCCATGAAGCCAGGGTGAAGGTGGAATTCCACCTGGTGACCCACCTTTGGACAGCACACAGTGTGGGAGGCTCACGGACCCTGTGCGTTTCTGAATGGGGGAAGTCAGTGTTGGACTTGGTGTGGAATAGTGGTTTATTTATTCATTTAATAAATATTTGTTGAGCGTTTCCTCTATGCTAAGAGTGTTCTAGACATGAAGCTAGGCAGACAAAAACCTGCACCTTTGAAACTTGCTTTCTAATTAGGGTAAGGTGGTTGAGGTAGGGCATAGAGAGCTGTTACCAACTGAATATGTTCTTCCAAAATTTATGTTGAAACCTAACCCCCAAGGTGATGGTGTCAGGAGGTGGGGCTTGTGGAAGGTGATGAGGTCTTGAGGGTAGAGCCCCCATGAATGGAGTTCGTGCCCTTACAAAGAGACCCCTAAGCTGGCTCCCTCACCCCATCTCTGCCACGTGTGAATATGATGAGAAGTCAGCCGTCTGTAAGCCTGGAAGCAGGCTCTCACCAGAACAAGATTATGTTGGCACCTTGACCTTGGACTTCCAGCCTCCAGACTGTAAGAAATAAATTTCTTCTGTTTATAAGCCTCCCAGTCTATGGTATTTCCTTATAGCAGCCTGAACTAAGACGAGAGTAAACAGGCAAACTATTAAATGAACTGACAAAAACACAGAGTGAGAGGTATTATGAAGACAAACAAAAATTAACTAACTAAATAAATACACAAAAAGACACACAGAACAAGAGGGATGGAGAATAAGAGCTAATAGATGCTATGGTCAGAGAAGCTTCTTTGGAGGATGTAGTATTTATTCAATAACACTAAATAACAGTAAAGCTTATGGTGAGTGACATTGCTGAGTCATGGAAGTACAGATGTACCTTGAAAAGAAATTTGCTGACTTTTGTCCACTTTAGCCATGCTATTTTGCATTCCCGCTAGTATCATTTCGTTCCACATCTTTGGGGGCATTTGCACTCCGTACTGCCAGGATTGTTCCTAGGTATGCAGTGGTATCACTTTGTGGTTTTATTTGCATCTCGCTACTGACTAGCAAAGATGAGCACCAGCTTTTCAAATGCTTATTTGCCCTCCGCTCTTCTTCTTTGCTGTAGGGTCTGTTCAAATTACTTGCCCTTTTTTTATTGGGTCATCCATTTCCTTTTCATTGTGTTTTGAGAGATTTTTGTGTATCCTCTACCCAAGTCCTTCTTCAGATACGCATTTTGCAAATATTCTCTCCCAGTTCGTAGCTGTTTGTATGGTTAATTGCATGTTTTCCAATGGTTAACTCTTCATATGAGTAATGCACGTTTGAAGAGGACAAGATTTTAATTTTGATGAAAACTGGTTTCATGCCTAGAACACTGCCAGGTATACAGGAAACACTCAATAAACATCTATTAAATAAATACCCCATTATTTCAAATTAACTCTTTACACTGATTTCCTCCATTAACCTATTAATGTTTTTCAGATATGGGTCATGCCTTCTGTGTCATGTAATAGAAATTTTTGCCAAACCCAAGGTCACAAAAATTTTCTCTTATGTTTTCTTCTCAAAGTTTTAAAAGTTTATTAGTATTTTGTGATTGTTTTAATGTCATGGAAGTTATGTGTTAAAAAGCTTGGGGTCTTTTTGCATATGGTTGTTCAGTTCTCCCACACTGTTTTCTGAAAAGAATATCCTTTCTTAATTAAATTGCTAATGTATCTTTGATGTAAATCAATTGAATATATAAGCACATACATATAGCCATTTTTAAAAATTGATTTTTGTGCCTCTGCTGTTGTCAGTATCACAATATCCCAGTCTCTTGATAACTGTGGCTTAAAGAGTAACTCAAAATAAGGCACCAAATGTTCTACACATTTCTTCTTGTTTTTAAAAATTCTCATGACTATTCTAATTCCTTTGATATTTTTCCCCATATACATTTTAGCATCAGCTTCTCAACATCTACTCAACAGTCCTGCTGAGATTTTGACTGGTATTAGTTTGAACGAATAAATCAATCTGGGGAGAATTACCATCTTAACAAAGTTCAGTCCTCTGACCCACAAACATGGCATATCTCTCCATGTATTCAGTCAGTTCTCAACATAGAGGTCATGTGCATGTGTATTATTACCTAAGTTTCAGGGGGTTTTGTGCTATCAAAAATGGTACTGTGTTTTTATTTTATTTTTTTCTAATTGTCCATTGTTCATATACAGAAAAGATATTGGTTTTTGTGTATATTGACCTTGTATCCTAAAACTTGATAAAATTACTTGTTAGTTCTACAAGATTTTGTAGATTCTTTGGTAAGTACTGTGTAGTTGATTATGCTGTTTGAAAATACTGTTTGACTTTTATATCTTTTCTTGCCTTATTGCCCTGACTAGGATTTCAAGCACAATATGGATTAGGATTGAAGATAGCAGACATCCTAGACTTTTTTTGTGATGTGTGTGTGTGTGTGTGTTTATTTTTATCCAATGCAAAATATATAATTTTTAAATTTTCTTTGTCTCTTCCTCTTTGACTCATGACTTATTAGAATTATATTTTTAAATTTCCAAATATTTATGGACTATTCAGATACTTTCTGTTTCATTTCTTTTTTTTTTCTTTTTGCCAGAAAAACTACTTTGAATGATTCCAATTATTTTAAATTTGACATGGCTGTTCCGTAGCTCAGAATATGGCCTAACTTGGTGAATAATCCATGTGTTCATGAAAATAATGTGCATTCTGCTGTTCCAGGGCTGGGTGTTTTATAAATGTCAATTAGGTCAAGTTGGTAGATATTGTTGCTCTAAATCCTGGATGAGTTTTCATCTACAATTACTTTGATGCCTGAGAATGGAGTGTTGAAGTGTTCAGGTAGAATGGTAGATTTTTTATTTACCCTTTCACTTGTGATCATTATTTTTCTTCCTTTTAAAACTAATTTGGGAATAATCATGTATTCTCTTTCTTCAATTATTAAACAGGACCATTTGTCCTGGTGGAGAACCTGATTCATATCCAGAATTCCTTCTATGAAACCCTGGGAGTCAGATGACATCCAAAGCCCAGAATTTTAGGGGGTTTTAGAATGATGATACATGGCCTGAAACAGACAGCAAGTAAGGCCTCAGAAAGGTCTGAGTGAGCAGCATAGAATCAAGCACATTAATATCCCTGCAGGGAAACATGCAGATATTGGCACTCAGTGGGTACAGCAAGACTTTCATAAACAGCCTCATTTAGTTCAGCCCATTAGTGTTCACAGTGAGTTACAACAAAACTTTCAGTTGTCAAAGATAGTTGAGTTTGGGAATTAGAGTTAAGAGCCTGTAGCAGCTCATATTTATAGCTATGAATGCTATAAATTACAATTAGATTACCATTTACATTTACTAAGAGCACAAAAAATAAAAAACCCACAAAGATGAATAATAAAATGATTACATAAAAGCAGCTAATGGGAAACTCTCAGGAGCTAGTCACACACCCACCTACTTATATCCATTCAAGAGATAAATATATATATTTACACACATGTTTATCATTCAAGTGATAAGTATATTTATAAACATGCTCATGTGTCTTGTTTAAAATCGAGTGTCCAATAATGGGGTTATTAACTCTGGTCAATATTAAATTCTGATCAATAATTAAATCATCAGAAACACCTTTAAGCTATTAGAGCTTGTAAAGCAAAGCTTAACCACTTGTGTAATTGCATTATTATTATGAAATAATAAAAACCTTTTTAAAAAACCGTTTCTCTATTATTACTAGGAAACAATATTTTAACTACATCTAATTGAAATCCTCCTTAAAAACAGATTTTTTGCAGTGCATGGAAAGTGAGAATCAGGTCTTACCCAGGCTTGGCACCCTTTAGATATTTGATGTCGCTGATTTTGCCTTACATCCTGCTTTTACTGTCAGTGCCAAGACCACTCACTTCTTTGCCTGGTCTACTGACCTTATGATTTGCTTTATAAATACCACCTCTATTCCCTCCCACCTTCTTTGGGACACTGGAAGAGTTGAAAGGAGAATGGAAGCAAACTGGTCTCATGTATACGTAGATCAGCATGTACAGACTCTCTGCTCTAATGAAATATACTGCCAAGTCAATCTCATGCGACATTTTAACATAAAAAGCAATATTTCCCCAAATCTGTTTAATCTTCACTTAATCATTAGGATAGACTGATAGACTTAAAGGTTAATCCACTCATGTTCTTATTACCTACAAAAATAGCTCGTTCACATGGTATTATTGATGGCATCTCATGGGCTATTAATTTAAAAGTTCTCAAAAATTAAAAAATATACATTTCCATGATTTTGGGTCATGCAGAAGCTAAATACTTGGAAGTTCAAAACAATTATTATTGCAAACTGTCCCCCCCATCCCACCAATGCCCAGAAAAACACACACCGTGAGGACTGACTCCTTCGAATAAAATATCTTACATTCTTCTAAATAGCCATACAGATGACTTAGAAAATAATTTAAATAAACAGCATTTTTCGAGAATAAGAATCCTTGATGCTTTAAAGCTTCTGAAATCCTAAAATATTACTAAACACCCTGATTGCACTTAAAACATATTAATCTTCTTTCAAAACTTCAAATTAATTTCTGTGACATCTTAGTCAAGTTCATGTAAAGTTGAAATACCAAAGACTGCCTGTAGGAAAATGTTTTATTCTTTCAAAAATAATTTATATTGTTTCTTCACAAAGTGTTCCCTCTAAGTCTCCACGAATTCTTTCCTTATAATTTAATTGTGATAATAGCATTGTCTTCATCTAAGTGCTCTCGTTTGCCTCTGTCTTTACACTGATGACAACGTAACGGTCTCCCCTTCTTTGGCAAGGATGAGGAAGCTCAGTAAATTTGGGAGAAATAAAATATATACGCTGAACCATGTAAACGGACTATTTTAGACACTCGTTCCCCTTTTCAGATTGTTTATTACTTTGAGTATATCTGTAATATACAAATGCATCTTTTCTTATGTAAACATAGCTAAACTTCCACGTTCTCCTTTCTCCCAAATCTTTTTCATGTGCCTGCTAGAAAGCAAGTTCTATGATAAAACCACACTGGACAGAATGAGTTTAGTGTGGGGGATGAGTTCATAGACTCTTGAGATAGATTTTCTCTTCCTCAGAAGCTATGAAATTGAAGAATGGCTCAGAGGAATTATATCCAGACCTCAAAGGGCAGAGAGACACCTGCCATATGAATTATAATCTATGTGCATTTAATCTCTACGTCAGAAATCTCTGCTGAGCTTCATAAAAGTAGAGCAATTATTTCACAGGCACCTCAAACTCATGATTTTTAGAACTAAAAACAGCATCTCGTGCTGAAACCAAGAATTCTAACGATTAAGGAAAATAACATCACAGAGCAATTAGCATTGAACCTTGTATGGGAAAATGGAAGCTAATACCAGGAAATGATGATAAGGAGTGTTAGTAATGTAATAATCATCATAATAATAAATAATAACAACATCATGAATAATGGTAGCAGTACAGAGGTACTTCTAATGTGCCAGACACCTTGACAGCAGCTTCTTATGACCCTAATGAACAAATGTCTGCCAAGTCCAGTCAACTTTAACTTTTAAATATTTCCCAGTGCTGTTCAGATCTTCTCAGGCCCCTCACTGAACCTGCTCACTGGTTTTCAAATCTCCACTCCTGCAAATAATACACCACAATGAGGACATCAAGCCCTTTTACAACAAAGCATGGCTGTTATCCAGCGGGTAGAACTTTTCAATGTCTTCCTATGGCCCTTTGTACAAACATCAAAGTTCTCACATGACTTGGAGGTTTGTTCCAGGTCATCACATCACTGTCGCTGAAGATGGGTCCCGTTTCACCCCATGAGTTACTCAAAACCCCTAGTCCCTTCTACCCCAGGACCCTTGCACATACTGATTCCTCTGCTCCCAAACCCTACTTTGCTTAACTAACCCTCGTTCTCTTGACATTGTCAAGACACTACTTCCACCATCACCCAATCTAAGATACAAGAATTGTAATTGCTTCCTTTGTATAATTTCTATCTCTTTACGACATTCTTATATTGTTCATACACGTTTTCTCTTGTTTTCCTTTAGCCTTTGTCCATGGTTTCCATTAGCATTTTGTGCATATTTAAGGGAGTTGATTTTTTTTTTTTTTTTTTTTTTTTTTTTAATTTGTACCACACAGCTTGCAGGATCTTAGTTCCCCGACCAGGGATCGAACCTGGGCCCTCAGCAGTAAGAGCACCGAGTCCTAACCACTAGCTGCCAGGGAATTCCCTAAGATGGTTGATTTAAAGTTTTGAATAATAAATCCAATATTTGGCTTCTTCATAGATGATTTCTGTTGATTTATTTTTCACCTTTGAATGGGTCATGCTTTCTCTTTTTTTTAATGTTTTGTGATGTTGTTAATATCTGGACTGTTGAGTTTTATAATGTGCTAATTCTGGAAATCAGATTCTCCTCTTTCCTCAGAGGTTGCTGCTCTTGATTGTTAAAGACTTCTCTTTGTGTAGTGACTTTTCCAATCTACTCTGTAAAAGACTGAATTCCTTGTCATGTGTGGCCACTGAAGCATCTGTTCCTTTAGTTTGTGTTCAGCTAGTATGGTATTTGCCTTTCTTGGTCTTATTCCACTCAGCATAATGCCCTCAAGGTCCATCTGTGTTGTCACAAATGGTAGGATTTTCTTCTTTCTGTGGCTGAAGAGTATTCCATTATACATGGCACACTTTCTTTATCCGTTCATCCATTGATGGACACAGGTTGCTTTCCTGTCTTGGTTATTATAAATAATGCTGTAATGGACATAGGGGTGAAGATCTTTTCGAGGTAGTGTTTTCATTTTCTTTAGATAAATACCCAGGAATTGCTGCATCATAGGGTAGTTCTCCTTTTTAATTTTTTGAGGGACTTCCATACTTTATTCCATAGTGGCTGCACCAACTTACATTCCCACCAACAGTGCACAAGGGTTCCCTTTTCTCCACATCCTCACCAACACTTGTTATTTCTTACATTTTGGATGATGGCCATTCTGACAGGTGTGAGGTGATATCTCATTGCAGTTTTGATTTGCATTTCCCTGATTATTAGTGATGTTGAGCATCTTTTCATGTGCCTTTGGGCCACCTGTATGTCTTCTTTGGAAAAAAGACTGTTCAGATTTTCTACCCAGTTTTTAATTTTTATTCTATTTTTATTTTCAAAGCCATTCTTTTTAGAGGACATTGACACTCTCTTCTTATTTAGATCAATTGCTTTTCAGGCCTTCACACTATCTCTCATACTAAAGTTGTTTTTCATTGGAATCCTAAGTTATTTCTATAGTTTTTGATATGTCACATTTTTCTTTTTATTGATTTTCTTTTTCCCCTTGCAGGATTAAATCAAGTTTTTTTTGTTTTTAGGTTTCTTTCCAGAAAGGAAACATGTGAGTTTATATTTTGAGCCCTTACATCACTGAATATGGGTTTATCTTGTGAACTTGATTGATAGATTTGCTTCATATAAATTTCTAGGAGAAAAACCATTTGCTCTCACATATTTGAGGGTCACACTCCTCTGTAGTCTAGAATTTATTCTTACTAATGAAAAATCTTATTCCTTTTTGTTTGTAAAAATATTTTTTGAAGTTCTTTCTATCTCTTCACCCCTAGAAGCCTTTAGGACACTTTAAATTTAGTATTCATTAAATTCATAATGATCAAGTCTAGGGATATCAATTTGCTATTACCACAAAAATATTCTGCAACTAATCTACCAAAAACTTAGTTGTTGAAAACAATAATCATTATTCTTGTTGTTCTGGAGGTGAGTTGAGGGAAAGCACATCTAGGCTGTGCTTGGCTAGATGGCTCTGCTTTGCTTCATGTGCCTTCTGTCCTCCCAGGATTAATGAACTTCCCCACAGATGTTCTTGTGATGCTACTGGCAGGGGCACAAAATAGAAAGTCCAGTCGTGCAAGCATTTTTCAAGCACTAAGACATGCCACTCACCCCCCCACACACACACACACACACCACACACCACACACCACATCACACACACTGCACATATCACATTGGCCAAAGTAAGTCACACAGCCGCATCTAAAGGCAAGGAGCCGGGAAATATATTTAACCCCTTTAGTGGGAGGAATTGCAAAGTCAAATGGAAAATATCATAGATGCTGGTAAAGGTGAAGATCTGGCACCATAAA
Organism: Balaenoptera ricei; assembly: GCF_028023285.1. NCBI lineage: Eukaryota > Metazoa > Chordata > Mammalia > Artiodactyla > Balaenopteridae > Balaenoptera > Balaenoptera ricei. The sequence goes on from NC_082640.1 coordinate 28,502,368, forward strand.
TGACAATTTCCCATTGGGTAAGGATTCCCTCCTTTGTATGTTGCATAATGCTTAGTGTTGTCTTCAATTTCAGCATTCATGAATGTCTCCTTTAGCTCTGGGTAATTTTCTTAAGTTCTCTCTGCATCTATTGAGATGCTTATATGATTTTCGTCCTTCTCTTAATGTAGTGAATCATACTTATTGATTTGCATATGTTGAACCATGCTTGCATCCCAGGGATGAATCCCACTTGATCATGTGGTATGGTCCCTTAAACATGCTGTTGAATTCGGTATTCCAGTATTTTGCTGAGAATGTTTGCATCTATGTTCATCAGAGCTATTGACCTACAATTTACATTTCTTATAGTGTCCTTGTCTGAGATGAGGGTAACACCGGCCTTGTAAAGTGAGTTTGGGAGTGTTCCTTCCTCTTCTAGTTTTTGGAAGAGTTTGAGAAGAACTGTTCTTTTTTAATTCTTGGAGTTATTTTACTCTTTCTTATCAGACAGTTCACACATGTTCACCGTAGAAAATACAGATAAAGAAAATAAGGACTAAAAACCATTCATAGTCTTAACATTACACCCAGAAATAATCAATGACAACAGTGTATGCTAGTCTGGCCTTTTTATGCATTATAGTTATATATTTTAAATGTATTTATGTTTGCATAATCTATATACTTTTAATGAGATAATAATATGAAGCTACTTTGCATTTTTTTTAAGTAAATACTTTTTCCTCAGCATCTTTCCCACTTGATAAATACATTCTTTTATTTTTTATTATGGAAGGGCTATACTTTAACCAAATTCCTATTACTAGTCTTTTAGGTTACATTCAAATCTTTGGTATGATTAACTATTAATGTTGTAGACTAAGTTGTGCACATACTCTTCTTTTTTTTTTTTTTTTTTTGTATTTTTGTAATTAGTATTAATCCTTCTTTAAACGACTAAATGATTGTTGGAATTCACCAATGAAGCCATCTGGTCTTCAGCTTCTCTTTCTTGGGATATTTTTGATTACTGACTCAATCTCCTTACTCCTTACTGCTCTGTTCAGATTTTCTATATCTTCCTGACCCCCCTTTTCATTCATGAATTAGAATATTAATACTTTCCCTTTCCACTTTCAGGTTTGTTGTTTTCTCTTGAAAGATGCTTTCGTTTGAGAAGTTCTATAAACTATCTCAGAACTTCCTGGAATCACAAATGGACTCTGTCATGGTTCTATAACAAGGCTTCCCTACTCTGTCTTAGATGATAATGAGGCAGGTAGTTGATCCTTCAGAGTAGAGTGATCCAGAGCACAGCTGTCTCCTTTTTGTTCCTATAGTGATGCTGTGGGTAGCACAGAAAAAAGAGAGAGAAAAAATAAAAGTGCGAGGGGGGAGGGTGGGAGAGGAGAATGCAGGAGGGAAGGAGGAGGAATTGAGGAAAGGAAGGAAGGATGGAAGGGAGGGAGGGAGGAAGGAAAGGGAGAGAGAGATAAGTCTGGTCCACAACTGATGTTTGTTCCATGATGCTGACAATGATAGAAGTCCCCAGGGAGCTATGAGGTAAGTAAATGTAAAAAGTAGACTCCTACAGATAAAATTTGACTAATAAATCTAGCTCAGAGCAAAATGCTTCTTTAGAGAAACCAAAACAGATGCATAATTAGAGATGTAAAAGTACTGGAAAAGCAAAAAGAGAAAATCAACTTAAAATAGCATCATCTTTAATGGGTTGCGTTGATGTTTAAAAATTGGTTGTGAGCTGTTTTCTCAAAAAGCACATACACACACATTTTGTGACTTATGGAATTTCAGATACACTCACTGTGTGCACATTTTCTAAACATATTTTAAAATTGTAATCCAAATAATGTAGCTATTTCAGTCACCCTATGTTACTAAGTAAAAGGAAATACTGGAAGATTTTTAAACCGTTGATCAAAAAGGCATCATTACTTGTTAGAAATCCAGACACAGCTTCCTTATCAGTGAAGCTCACACTTTGGACTGATGGTAATAATACTGTTATAAACCCACGTGGGCACTGGACTTTCTAGCTAAGAAGACTCAACATAGAAAAATATCAATTATAATCACTTATTTCTATGAAGAGGGGAGCAGATGGAAGAAACGATTGATAAATGATTAAAGCCTTTCACATTTTCGTTTACTTCTCTTTATTTTTAACTCAAACCTTTCCTTTTCCCCCATAATGCTGAAAAAATAAAAGAGCAAATGATGAGGTCGCCAGACACCATTATTAGTTTAGAATCTAAGTCCATTGCACTTGCTCTGAATTGCTGCCATTTTCCCCATGGAGGGTTTCAGAAAGTACTGACACTGCTGCTTAATTAAATTGAGAGAATTTTAGCAGCTAATTTCCTTAGCTTACAGTCCAGAGAAAACAACTATATATTTACTTAGTTGGTGACAACATGCAATTGTGAATGGAATCTCTTTACAAATTCAAATATGCACCGTGGAAAATTAAATCGTTACAGCTTCTGAGATTAGTAAGACGCTTTGGAGGTTAGGAGAATGCTAACAGTACATTCTCCTAGAGGGAAAGGATCCACCTTCAGCATCTCTCCTACACACATTTTTTAAAATACTGAAAAGATTGTGCAACAACTTTTAGGCAAATGTCCAAAAAATTACACCTAGAACTACTCCACCAAATCACCAATTATTTTGCTTTCCTTCATTACTCCCCTGCCTTCATTTTATTACCTGGTTGCACCACACAAAATGTCCTGTGATTTCCAGGGGCTGGTTTTCACCAGAGGGGATGAGCAATATAAGTGTGCCCTTTCCACATTGGTTGATTCACTTGAACCTGATTTATGACTGTGATGATCTCCTCTTGTTTCCTCACCTGGTTTAGTCAGATTAGCATGTTTTCAGTTGCATTTCTTGCAAAGACACTTCTGGATTTGTGTACGGGGTTGCATCCTAGTGCTTTGGGGCAGGTACCTATTTCCTCCAAAGAGTTGGCTCCTGTGACTTACTGAGATGCTGGAGGTTCAGATAGAGTCAGGAGAGTGGAGTGTGGTGGAAGCCTGCTGGCCTTCCACCCAATCCCCTTCCCTCTGTCCACGTGCACGAGGCTGGACTCAGTTATGAAGCTTAATGTGGACGAGCCAGTGCCATGGGATTGAGCTTTCCCACCCATTGCTTTATGAGCTAGTAATGAGTTCCAATGTGCACTCACCACTTCAGAGGACTTCTTCTCTATCCCTTTCTATCCCAAGAATGGCAATGGTTAAAGCAAACTTGGAAGGCAGAGATGAACTCGGGGATGTGACTCTCCCACTGTTTCCTGGAATCTTTGAGCAGGGCAGAGCCTCCCATCAGCCTGAAACACTCACCTACAGTGGGAGCTTGAAAGGGAAACCCTCTCTCTTTCTTTCTCTCTCTCTCTCTGTCTCTCTGTCTCTGTCTGTCTCTGTCTCTGTCTCTCTCTCTCTCATCACAATATTATTGAGCCTCTGGTTACAGAAGCTCAACTGCTCTCCCAACCTGGACTCAATCATTTGGTTGAGTGTTTACAGGAATTATTTGTAGTTATTTCTTAGGCTCTGCCTATGAATATGTCTGAATTATAAATGGGTATGCTTATTGTAAAATTTGTTTGTGTTTTTTTCTTGTCTCTGTATTTTACTCCCTAACATCTCCCAAGCACAGTGTGAAGACATCATAATAAAAATGGTGATGAAACACCATCCACACGCCACGTTCCACGATACTGTTACTCCTCATTAGTGAGCTTCAATCAAGCATCCCTGAATTCCTCAATTTTGTAATATTTCTTTATCGTATTTTATTTTATAAAAAAATCAGCAAATATGCACATACATAATTTTCACAATTGCATAAGCATAATCATGTCGATTATGCATTTTTAATTTTTTTCTTTTCCCACTGGGCTTCCCCTGTCTCCTTTTCTGCATGTTCTCACCCACAACTTCTAACCCCCTCCCCATAGGTAACTCACATTCATAATCGAGTATTTATGTTTTCCAATATTGTCTGTATATTCATGGAATTATGTAAAATTGTATAACAGTAGAGATAAACACAGGCATATATAGGGTTTTTGCTCTCTGTTTTGTGAAAACAGTTTCATATTTTACTTTTCTGCATCTGGCTTTTCTTCTTTTACCACTATCTTGCAGAGGGAATTGCAGGAAATCCTAATAGTTCTAATTCATTCCTTCTAGCGTCTGTGAATTGTTGCATCCTGTGATAGTTGCATAATGTATTCAACCACACCACTATCCATGGGTATTTACTGTTTCCTCATTAGTGGGTTAACAAGTGTGGGGCGGCGGGGAATTCACTGCAGACAGTTTAAGGACAAGGTAAACCTGACTGAAAGTTGGACGGCTTTTATTACCACTAAGCATCAGCAATTCTCAACAACGCCAGTGATAAAGAAGCCCTCTTGCTGGGGGTGACCACTTCCACCACTGAGAGGCTGCTGTTCCTCATTCGCCACTAGAATCAGAGCTGGATAAGCATCCTAATCACCCATCCTTACATCCGAGTGATATGGTGGCAGCAGAGGAGATGCCCAGGACTTGGACTGCTGGGCAAAGCTATGTGCATTTTTGAATAGATATTGCTAGAATTTCCACATGTACTAGTTCACATTTCTACCTTCAATGCCTGGAAGTGCACATTTCCAATGACAGAAATTGTTGAACTTTAAAATTTGGGCCAGATGGGCAAAAAGTTATACTGCAATCTTAAAAGCATGTAACTACCTACCACTGAATTTGAATATGCTTTCATATATTTCACAGCCAATTGAACTTGCTTCATGGTTTCTTTTTTTAGATGTCATTAAATTTACTTTTTAAAATTTTATTTAGTTAGTAATTAACAGCTTTATTGAGGCGTGATTAATATAGAAAACTACACATTTTTAATGTACACAATTTGGTGAGCTAGGACATATGCATACATCTGTGAAACCATCAGCACAATCAAGGTAATCCACATATCCACCACCTCCGAAAGTCTCCTCCTGTCCCTCAGGCTGTGTGTGTGCACGTGTGCAGTAAGGACTCAATATGAATTCTACCCTCTTAACAGAATTTTTAAGTGAACAATACAGTGTTGTTAGGCACCTATTCAATTCATAAGGATTTCTTCCAAATCTATCAGGTTTCTATAAAGTTTGTTGATGATACATTTTGCTATACCAAGAGGTGAGTTTTTCTCCAAATATGGCCATCTTTTCTGGTATTCCATCTGTGTGTCCAGCCTTGGTATAAAAGTTCTCCTGCAATACAAGATACTCCGTTACACCCCTTACATGTTCTCCAAAGAGCAATCTTGGGATACTGTTTATGCTTTTAAGCCAACAGGACCACCTATCTTAAAATACGTCATAAAATAAGGAATTGGTTTATTTTTTCCTGATGGATAATCACTTGCAACAGCACGTAAAAAAATTAATCCCTCATAACTAAACCTTTTGAGGAATAACTTACATACAATAAGATGCACCTTGGGTATTCGGCAGACATTTTCTCAGACATGAGCAACGTGAATCTGTCACTTCAAAGCCAAATTATTATTGTCCAGTGATGAAATTTTAAATGTTAAGTGCCTGGCAGTTTTTCTATATTTGAAGACTTTTCCAATGAGAACAGAAATGGTAATAGCAACTATGAATTTCTGATATTAATGAAGCATGGGAACATTGGAAGACCTGAGCAACTTAGTGAACTGGTACTAAGTGACCAGTTCATGAGGTTACATAATCAAGAGTTGGGAAAAGATCCATTTCTCAAGTCACAGCTCCTCAACTGACAGATTTTCTCATGGGATGAGGGCACTCAATATACGGGCCTGTAAAAAATAGGTGACATCTAAACTATGGGGTGAAGGGCTCAGACAAGGCTTTGTTTCAGCACTTTCTCTCCCCAGCCTGCCCCCCTCCCTGCAGCATTACCATTGCTTCATACGCATCACCAGGATTTAGGAAAACTGCCCGTACTCAGTCTGTCATGAACTATCAAGTCATTCAGTGCAGCTGAGGAGGCCTGCAAATCTGACGTATGCACTTTGAATTCTCCTAGAACCCCAGAGGAAAGCATTTGCTGTGTATTCTTTAAATGAAAAAATAGTAACCCCTCCTAACACTTCTGGTTCCTAAAAAAAATTTAAGATGTTTTCAGCTCAGTAATAAGGAGTTACAATCTACTCAATGAAATCTACTAATATAATGTGTGTTGTAGCCAGCTTTTTCCTTAAGTGAACAAGCAGGTTACTTAATTTACTGATCAACAAAATTATGCAATGGGGTTCTTGCAGACACAAATATATTATTTCAAAGGGGATAGTCAGTTTTTTCCCCTATTTTTTAAATTGAAAACTACATAGTTATTCATAATAATAATTGTGTGCTCTCAATATGTCACCATTTCTTTTGTAAATCCCCACATCATTAAAAACCCTTCCAGGTTAGACTTCCCAACGAGAGTGTATTTGCGTATCTACCAATGTGACAAAAAGTTACTTTTTAGGAATAGAGGAAATGAGAATTTGGCAGTCATAAGTTATTCTCCTTTTTCTTGTGTGTACCAATTTCTTTCTTTTATATAAACACAAGAGAAAAGACATTTAAAACCTAATATGGAGATGGGCTCTGGGCTCCAGGAGGGTGGCTGATCTTCTCTAGTCCAGGTCATGTCTGGGCCATGACCGCTCACTGCTGGGACACACTGGGCTCATGCGGAGTGCACAGTGGATGTGACGGCATCCCTGACCCAGGACGCATGCCAGCTGTGTGGCTGACAGGGTCTTGGTGCTCTGGCCAGGTGTCAGACCTGAGCCTTGGAGGTGGGAGAGCCTAGTTCAGGACGTTGGACCACATGAGAGACCTCACGGCCCCACATAATATCAATCGGCGAGAGCTCTCCCAGAGACCACCATCTCGATGCTAAGACCCAGCTCCACCAACGGTCAGCAAGCTCCAGTGCTGGACGTCCCATGCCAAACAACTAGCAAGACAGGAACACAACCCCACCCGTTAGCAGAGAGACTGCCTAAAATCATAATAAGTTCACAGACATCCCAAACACACCACCGGATGCAGTGCTGCCCACCAGAAAGACAAGATCCAGCCTCACCCACCAGAACACAGGCACCAGTCCCCTCCACCAGGAAGCCTACACAACACACTGAACCAACCTTACCCACTGGGGACAGACACAAAAAACAACGGGAACTACGAACCTGCAGCCTGCGAAAAGGAGACCCCAAACACAGTAAGTTAAGCAAAATGAGAAGACAGAGAAACCCACAGCAGATGAAGGAGCAAGGTAAAAACCCATCAGACCAAACAAATGAAGAGGAAATAGGCAGTCTATCTGAAAAAGAATTCAGAGTAATGATAGTAAAGATGATCCAAAATCTTGGAAATAGAATGGAGAAAATAAAAGAAATGTTTCACAAGGACCTAGAAGAACTAAAGAGCAAACAAACAATGCTGAACAACACAATAAATGAAATTAAAAATTCTCTAGAAGGAATCAATAGCAGAATAACTGAGGCAAGAGAACGGATAAGTGACCTGGAAGATAAAATAGTGGAAATATCTACCACAGAGCAGAATAAAGAAAAAAGACTGAAAATAATTGAGGACAGGCTCAGAGACCTCTGGGATAACATTAAATGCACCAACATTCAAATTATAGAGGTCCCAGAAGAAGAAGAGAAAAAGAAAGGGACTGAGAAATTATTTGAAGAGATTATAGTTGAAAACTTCCCTAATAAGGAAAGGAAAGAGTCAATCAATTCCAGGAAGAACAGAGAGTCCCATACAGGATAAAACCAAGGAAAGACACGCCAAGACACATATTAATCAAACTATCAAAACTTAAATACAAAGAAAAAATATTAAAAGCAGCAAGGGAAAAGCAACAAATAACATACAAGGGAATTCCCATAAGGTTAACAGCTGATCTTTCAGCAGAAACTCTGCAAGCCAGAAAGGAGTGGCAGGACATATTTAAAGTGATGAAAGGGAAAAACCTACAACCAAGATTACTCTACCCAGCAAGGATCTCATTCAGATTGACAGAGAAATTAAAACCTTTACAGACAAGAAAAGCTAAGAGAATTCAGCACCACCAAACCAGATTTACAACAAATGCTAAAGGAACTTCCCTAGGTAGGGGACACAAGAGAAAGAAAAGACCTACAATAACAAACCCAAAACAATTAAGAAAATAGTAACAGGAACATACATATCAATAATTACCTTAAATGTAAATAGATTAAATACTCCAACCAAAAGACATAGACTGGATGAATGGATACAAAAACAAGACCCGTATATATGCTGTCTACAAGAGACCCACTTCAGACCTAGGGACACATACAGACTGAAAGTGAGGGGATGGAAAAAACATATTCCATGCAAATGGAAATCAAAAGAAACCTGGAGTAGCAAGTCTCATATCAGACAAAATAGACTTTAAAATAAAGACTCTTATAAGAGAAAAAGAAGGACACTACATAATGATCAAGGGATCGATCCAAGAAGAAGATATAACAATTGTAAATATTTATGTACCCAACATAGGAACACATCAATACATAAGGTAAATGCTACCAGCCATAAAAGGGGAAATTGACAGTAACACAATCATAGTAGGGGACTTTAACACCTCACTTTCACCAATGGACAGATCATCCAAAATGAAATTAAATAAGGAAACACAAGCTTTAAATGACACATTAAACAACATGGACTTAATTGATATTTATAGGACATTCCATCCAAAAAAAACAGAATACACTTTCTTCTCAACTGCTCATGGAACATTCTCCAGGATAGATCATATCTTGGGTCACAAATCAAACCTTGGTAAATTTAAGAAAATTGAAATTGTATCAAGTATCTTTTCTGACCACAACGCTATGAGACTAGATATCAATTACAGGAAAAAAACTGTAAAAAATACAAACACATGGAGGCTAAACAATACGCTACTAAATAACCATGATATCACTGAAGAAATAAAAGGAAATCAAAAAATACCTAGAAACAAATGACAATGTAAACACGACGACCCAAAACCTATGGGATGCAGTAAAAGGAGTTCTAAGAGGGAAGTTAATAGCAATACAATCCTACTTCAAGAAACAAGAAAATTCTCAAGTAAACAACCCAACCTTACACCTAAAGCAATTTGAGAAAGAAGAACAAAAAAATAACCCCAAAGTTAGCAGAAGGAAAGACATCATAAAGATGAGATCTTAAATCAATGAAAAAGAAATGAAGGAAATGATAGCAAAGATCAATAAAACTAAAAGCTGGTTCTTTGAGAAGATAAACAAAATTGATAAACCATTAGCCAGACTCATCAAGAAAAAAAGGGAGGAGACTCAAATCAACAGAATTAGAAATGAAAAAGGAGAAGTAACAACTGACACTGCAGAAATACAAAGGATCATGAGAGATTACTACAAGCAACTATATGCCAATAAAATGGACAACCTGGGGCTTCCCTGGTGGCGCAGTGGTTGAGAATCTGCCTGCCAGTGTAGGGGACACGGGTTCGAGCCCTGGTCTGGGAAGATCCCACATGCCACGGAGCAACTGGGCCCGTGAGCCACAACTACTGAGCCTGCGCGTCTGGAGCCTGTGCTCCGCAACAGGAGAGGCCGCGATAGTCAGAGGCCCGCACACCGCGATGAAGAGTGGCCCCCGCTTGCCACAACTAGAGAAAGCCCTCGAACAGAAACGAAGACCCAACACAGCCAAAAATAAAAATAAATAAATAAAATTTAAAATGGACAACCTGGAAGAAATGGACAAATTCTTAGAAAAGCACAACCTTCTGAGACTGAACCAGGAAGAAATTGAAAATATAAACAGGCCAATCACAAGCACTGAAATTGAAACTGTGATTAAAAATCTTCCAACAAACAAAAGCCCAGGACCAGATGGCTTCACAGGTGAATTCTATCAAACATTTAGAGAAGAGCTAACACCTATCCTTCTCAAACTCTTCCAAAATATAGCAGAGGGAGGAACACTCCAAAACTCATTCTACGAGGCCACCATCACTCTGATACCAAAACCAGACAAAGATGTCACAAAGAAAGAAAACTACAGGCCAATATCACTGATGAACATAGATGCAAAAATCCTCAACAAAATACTAGCAAACAGAATCCAACAGTACATTAAAAGTGTGCCATGATCAAGTGGGCTTTATCCCAGGAATGCAAGGATTCTTCAGTATACGCAAATCAATCAATGTGATACACCATATTAACAATCTGAAGGCTAAAAACTATATGATAATCTCAGTAGATGCAGAAAAAGCTTTCCACAAAATTCAACACCATTTATGATTATAACTCTCTAGAAAGTAGGCATAAAAGGAACTTACCTCAACATAATAAAGCCCATATATGACAAACCCACAGCTAACATCGTTCTCAATGGTGAAAAACTGAAACCATTTCCACTAAGATCAGGAACAAGACAAGGTTGCCCACTCTCACCACTATAATTCAAAATAGTTTTGGAAGTTTTAGCCACAACAATCAGAGAAGAAAAAGAACTAAAAGGAATCCAAATCAGAAAAGAAGAAGTAAAGCCGTCACTGTTTGCAGATGACATCATAGTATACATAGAGAATCCTAAAGACGCTACCAGAAAACTACCAGAGCTAATCAATGAATTTGGTAAACTAGCAGGATAAAAAATTAATGCACAGAAATGAAAAATGAATCTGAAAGAGAAATTAAGGAAACACTCCCATTTCCCATTGCAACCAAAAGAATAAAATACCTAGGAATCAACCTATCTAAGGAGAAAAAAGACCTGTATGCAGAAAACTATAAGACACTGATGAAAGAAATTAAAGATGATATGAACAGATGGAGAGATATATCATGTTCTTGGATTGGAAGAATCAACATTGTGAAAATAACTATACTATACCCAAAGCAATCTACAGATTCAGTGCAGTCCGTATCATACTGCCAATGGCATTTTTCACAGAACTAGAGCAAAAAATTTCACAATTTGTATGGAGACACAAAAGACCCCGAAGAGCCAAAGCAATTTTGAGAAAGAAAAACAGAGCTGGAGGAATCAGGCTCCCTGACTTCAGAGTATACTACAAAGCTACAGTAATCAAGACAGTATGATACTGGCACAAAAACAGAAATACAGATCAATGGAACAGTATAGAAAGCCCAGAGGTAAACCCATGTACTTATGGTCACCTTATTTTTGATAAAGGAGGCAGGAACGGAGAAAAGAAAAACTCTTCAATAAGTGGTGCTGGGAAAACTGGACAGCTACATGTAAAAGAATGAAATTAGAACACTCCCTAACACCATACACAAAAATAAACTCATAATGGATTTAAGACCTAAATGTAAGGCCAGACACTGTAAAACTCTTAGAGGAAAACATAGGCAGAACACTCTATGACATAAATCACAGCAAGATCCTTTTTGACCCACCTCCTAGAGAAATGGAAATAAAAACAAAAATAAACAAAGGGGACCTAATGAAACTTAAAATCTTTTGCACAGCAAAGGAAACCATAAACAAGACAAAAAGACAAGCCTCAGAATGGGAGAAAATATTTGCAAATGAAGCAACTGAAAAAGGATTAATCTCCAAAATATACAAGCAGCTCATGCAGCTCAATATCAAAAGGGCAAGCAACCCAATCCAAAAATGGGCAGAAGACCTAAAGAGACATTTCTCCAAAGAAGATATACAGATTGCCAACAACACATGAAAGGATGCTCAACATCACTAATTATTAGAGAAATGCAAATCAAAACTACAATGAGGTATCACCTCACACCAGTCAGAATGGTCATCATCAGAAAATCTACAAACAATAAATGCTGGAGAGGGTGTGGAGAAAAGGGAACCCTCTTGCACTGTTGGTGGGAATGTAAATTGATACAGCCACTATGGACAACAATATGGTGGTTCCTTAAAAAACTAAAAATAGAACTACTGTACGTCCCAGCAATCCCACTACTGGGCATATACCCTGAGAATACCATAATTCAAGAAGAGTCATGTACCACAATGTTCATTGCAGCTCTATTTACAATAGCCAGGACATGGAAGCAACCTAAGAGTCCATCAACAGATGAATGGCTAAAGAAGATGTGACACATATATACAATGGAATGTTACTCAGCCATATAGAGAAACGAAATTGAGTTATTGGTAGTGAATTGGATGGACCTAGAGTCTGTCATACAGAGTGAAGTAAGTCAGAAAGAGAAAAATAAATACCATATGCCAATACATATATATGGAATCTAAAAAATATATATATAGTTCTGAAGAACCTAGGGGCAGGACAGGAATAAAGACACAGATGTAGAGAATGGACTTGAGGACATGGGGAGGGGGAAGGGTAAGCTGGGACGAAGTGAGAAAGTGGCATGGACATATATACACTACCAAATGTAAAGTAGATAGCTAGTGGGAAGCAGCCGCATAGCACAGGGAGATCAGCTCGGTGCTTTGTGACCACCTAGAGGGGTGGGATAGGGAGGGTGGGAGGGAGATGCAAGAGGGAGGGGATATGGGTATATATGTATAAGTATAGCTGATTCAGTTTGTTATACAGCAGAAACTAACACAACAATGTAAAGAAATTATACTCCAATAAAGATGTTTAAAAAAAAAACAACCTAATAAGCATTGCTTGTACTTTATCCTGATGATCTTTTATTAAAACAATTTGCAAATTAAAACTAAGGACCAAAATTAAATTTTAAAAATTTTATAATTTTGTATAAGTAATTCATCCATATATACCCACTAATATGCATATTTTCATATATATTTTAATCTTATCTGAAGATAATTTACACAATTCTTCTGGCTGCTAAGGAATCGGAAGATTCAATTGCTGATTTGATTCCTCCGAATGGTCTTTATCTCCTCAAATATTCAACATATAATCCTCTCCTTTCTTCCCCAGATAGAAATTTGTAATTTGTACTCAGTTTATTTCACATCTCCTAAAAATGACACTGGAGAAAGAAAAAAAAATAAACCAGAAAGTCTGGGGAGGGTGTATGAAGTGGAAAAGAGGTCTTGGAGGTGTATGTCAATCAGAAAAGCCAAGTTTTCAAGTGAACTTTGGAAAATTGGTAGGGCAGCCTCATGGGCCCTGGAAGGGTGTCCATGCCAGAAGTTATGGTTTCTTTTTCTGTTTTTCAAGAGAGTGTAAAAACAAGCATCTAGGGGCTTCCCTGGAGGCTCAGTGGTTAAGAATCCGCCTGCCAATGCAGGGGACACTGGTTCTAGCCCTGGTCCAGGTAGATCCCACATGCCACGGAGCAACTAAGCCCGTGCGCCACAACTACTGAGCCTGCACTCTAGAGCCCACGAGCCACAACTACTGAAGCCCGTGGGCCTAGAGCCCATGTTCCGCAACAAGAGAAGCCACCGCAGTGAGAAGCCCATGTACCGCAACGAAGAGTAGCCCCTGCTCGCCATAACTACAGAAAGCCCACATGCAGCAACGAAGACCCAACGGAGCCAAGAATAAAATAAATTAAATTAATTTTTTAAAAAAACAAGCATCTAGAGGCTATTAATATAAGAATACTCGTTCCATCTAATCTTTTCTTGTCCTTTAGTCTACAAAAAATTGAAGTGCTATCACTTGTGTCAGGCACCGTTCAAATACCTGCAAATAGCGATGATTGTGATAGAGTGGCCCTGCCCTCATATATATTTACACAAACACACTGTCATCCCGATTATTCTACTGATTATCATATTTTTATGTCCTTTAAGGAAAGTCCAAATACTGCTGGTTCTGTGGTCTGATAGCCAGGTGTAGTCATGTGACTTCTCTCATCCAGGAAAATATGAGCAGAGTTGGAAAATTTAAGAGCCAGTGCACAATTTTTCTTGTTCCCTCTTTCTTCTCTGTTCCAGGGAGCACCTGTGACAGATACGCAGTGTAAGTGAGAAATAAACCTTGTGCTTTGAGACTGTCTGAATTTAGGTTTCCCCTAAGTCTAGGACTGGGGAGCAACCCCCCAGCCCTTAGTTGTGAATGCTGTGTATACAAGCCAGTAGCAAATCCACGAACAATTCGTTCTTCAAATCATCATAATGCGTGGGTGTAGACTAGGTGTGCAGACCTGAAAAGCACACTTCACGAGTAACCGCTGATAGGAAGTTAGTGTCTTTTACGATCTCCTGCAGACTTTTTAGTTGAAAGAAAATCTTTTTTTTTTTTTTTTTTGCTTTCTAATTGCTTTGAGCCCAACTTGACATATTTCATTTCCAAATGTTTCCCTTACATTTTTACTAACACATAGTTTACAATGATTGTTTCAATTCAAAATAGTAAGAGTTAGATACTAATGCTAACATATTGTGCTAACTCCATGCTTGTGGAGTGTTATCATGCAATTTATTCTGGTTTCACAAATCAGTATTTACCTTCTGTTATATCTGCAGATACACATTTGGTAGTAAATGCTAATTGAAAATGTCTGGATTTTTCAATCTAATTGGTGTAATTGCTTAGACAAGAGAAACAGAAGTATTTATTTTTTAATACAAATTTATTTTCCACAATTGCCCAAAAAAGACTCTTGTTGACTATGTTTCCTAGGTTACCAAAAGAGTAGTGGTTGTCAAGCCTCCGAATCTCTTGACATATGTGAAAGCATTTGTGAAAATGAAACCCTGAGAAAAATGCCAGGCTCTTGTCAAAGACCTTTTATTTTTCTTGTTATCATTTGCTCCAAAAATTTTTTATAAACTTGGACTTTAGATTTTTCCACTCTAATTGTGAATCCAGTCATGCTTGAGGCAATCCCTGTTTAAACTGTGTTTAAACTCTGTTAGATCTTAAATTGGACGGTCAGAAAGACACAGCTCAGTGTCCAACGACCTCCATGTAGGGCAGAGCAGTAGAAAAAATGCACATCACATGTATGTTTTATTTTGGGGTGGGGGGAGCAGAAAAATCAAGTCGACAGGGTAAAAGTCAAGTTATCTTTTGAGAATTTTATTTCAAAATTGCCAATAATGTGACAGAAATTCACTAGGAAAATTTTTCAGCAGATAATGCAGGTTTAGAAACAAAGTTATAGAACAATGTTCAATTGCATGTTTTCTTACCGACTGCTGGGGCCTGGAATTGCAGATGGACAAACAGTGTGCAATAAATTAGCTGCTTCTAGTACTTTATTTTATTGCTCTAATCAGGGAAGGCATCAGTTAAAAGTAAAATCAGACGATAAGTGTTTGATGTATTTCAAGCTACAGGGGCTTTTGTTGACGTAACTGTTTGCTCCCGTCCCAGTGAGAGATCCCACATCCCAGGACTGTCTTGTCACTTCCCTGGACATGGAATGTCCCTCCTTGCCCCACTGTCAGGCTGGTGGTGTGACTGTTGTGAGTCTGTGTGGCATTCGTTACTCCTGAACAGGAGCTCAAAATATTGTATGGTTTATCTTGACTTTTTTGCTTTTGCCCTTAGCTGTGAGTATAATGTGTTCTAGATGAAGGATGCCTCCACCTGGCTTCTAGAATGAGAAGGTCCAGGACAGAGTGGCAGCCTGGGGCAGAGCCACGGAACCACCCCGATATGTGGTCCATGTGTGATTCCAGAAGAAGCACATCGTCTGGGGGAAGCCACTGAAGTCTGGGGGTGGTTTTGGACTTGGTAGAGCCAACTTTTGGATCCAAAGTCTGCAGGTTCCTCACCCCCTTAGTGGCTGCATGACCCGCAAACCAGACTCCATCACTACTTACTCTCAGTGCCTGCTCTTGCTTTTTTTTTTTTAAATTTATTTATTTATTTATTTTTGGCTATGTTGGGTCTTCGTTTCCGTGCGAAGGCCCTCTCCAGTTGCGGCAAGCGGGGGCCACTCCTCATCGCGGTGCGCGGGCCTCTCACTGTCGCGGCCCCTCCCATTGCAGAGCACAGGCTGCAGACGCGCAGGCTCAGCAGTTGTGGCTCACGGGCCCAGCCGCTCCGCGGCATGCGGGATCCTCCCAGACCAGGGCTCAAACCCATGTCCCCCGCGCCGGCAGGCAGACTCCCAACCACTGCGCCACCAGGGAAGCCCCCTGCTCTTGCTTTTTAATGATTTTTTACAATCTTCTACTTCGAATCCTTCCCATGATCAACTCTTAGCTCAGATCTCACTTTTCTAAGCCAAGTTTTCTGCTGTTTACAGGTTAGAAGAACTTGATTAAGATCAGGGACCTGGGTTAGGGTCCAGTTCTGCCCGTGACCACTTCACTAGCCTTCAAGGTCTTCATCTCCAAATTGTGCAAGATCAAACTTTTTCTTCAGTTTGCTTTCTACATGTGAGTTTTTCCAACCCTTATGAATCTCCCTTCCTCCAACTCATATTCACTGAACCTCACATTAACACCAGTAATCAGAGAAGTGCAAACTTAAATGAGACACTTCCATTTTTCTGCTATCATTTCCATTGTATTAGCCTATTTATCCTGGAGAGATGTAAAATCCTTAATCATGGAATGTTTCCCTAATTATTTTCCCTCCCTTTGCAATTACACTACACCTACTGGGTGTGCCATTGTTCCTAGACTAATTGATTGATGAGAAGAGTGAGCTGATGACATAAGTACTCTATGAAGATATTAGCTGGGACAGGCTTCTCTGGTTAGTTTTCTCCCACTCCTTGCTACGTGACTGTTCTCAAAAGCTGTAAGTTTTAGCTGGAGGCAGAGAGTGCAGAAACACGCTGCCCAGAGGCTGGCAGCACCTCCAAGCTGCAGACCCCCACTGAATATGTGAAAGGAGAGAAAATAAAGCCAAAAACCTTGCATCAGGTAAGATCTGGCCATGGTTTTATTAATCTGTCCTTAATCACAATTAAACAGCTGGTCAACATATTAAGATTTGTGGTCATTGTACAGCTCGGCTTGTCGTTGGGTAAACTTGGCTCCCCTGAGCCTGGGTCCTCTTCGTATGGATTGACTCACAGATCCTTGCATGTCAACTGTGGTCCGGCACATAGCTGTTGCTGTTTTCCACGCAAAGCTCATCCTTTAAGGAAAGATTGTATGCCGTACGTAGGTTAGGGCACTTACTTCTTACTTTCAAGAGTAACTGCAACTTTTTCACAGGGTACAATGTCGTGAAACATATTATGGAGCAACTCCATCAAATAACTTCTCTTCTCTGAAGAGCCAAGAGTCGGAAACCTCAGGACTAGACCCTAAGAGTCAAGGGTGCCTGTGGGTGGACTGATGTGTGTTCCACTATGAAATGAGAGCGCACAGGGAGAAACTGGGAAGAGCAGCTCTGCAAATGTCGCACCAGCAGTGATCTTCAGTGGGGGCCAGTAGAAAGGAAATGACCGGAGGGAACAGAGAGGAAGTCAAAGGGCTTCTGTCCGTGACAATGCCAATGACCTGGAGTGTCACTAATAACTAAACAGTATCAAATGCACTTTAAAAAGCAAACAGGGCTTCCCTGGTGGCGCAGTGGTTGAGAATCTGCCTGCTAATGCAGGGGACACGGGTTCGCGCCCTGGTGTGGGAGGATCCCACATGCTGCGGAGCAACTAGACCCGTGAGCCACAACTACTGCGCCTGCGCGTCTGGAGCCTGTGCTCCGCAACAAGAAAAGCCACGATAGTGAGAGGCCCGCGCACCGCGATGAAGAGTGGCCCCCGCTTGCCGCAACTAGAGAAAGCCCTAGCACAGAAACGAAGACCCAACATAGCAATCAAGCAATCAATCAATCAATAAATTAAAAAAACTTTAAAAAAAAAAGCAAACAACAATGATGCCTCTGCAGTGCCAGGGAAGGTCCTAGAGAGGGTCCCCTGCCAGCCTCTCAGGGCTGAGAGAAGAGAGTCTGTACGTCACACGGAGCATGAAGTCAAGAGCTGAACCTGCACCCACAGCCCACAGAGAGACCAGGTACCACCCCAGATGAGGGCCTAGGTGCGTATCCTTCATGCTAGAGCAGAACGATTAGACACGATTGTGAAGGGAGGTGAGAGAACCCCACGACGTCATCTCCCTGAGATCCGTTTCACTTGGATTAATCTCAAATACTTCCATTTCACGTCACAGACAAAAGGTGAAAGCTGAAAGGCATCTGGAAGCAGCGTGATGCACGGTGTGTCCTCCCCAGGTTTGGGAGCTGGGTGGGGAGTGAGGACACAGCAGGGCATGGCCCCTGTGGTTGATGGGAAACTGACCACCTGACAAATCTGCACAGAGATGTCCTCCCTCGGGTGGGTTCCAGGAAAACCTTTCCCTGCGGCTGGAAAGGAACCAGTGGAATCCTTATCTGAAGGTATTGAAGTCTAGCGCTGTTTTAAAATTTTGCAACTTGGCTTCCAGAAATGTTCTTGACAAGGAATTGAAATAAAGGGACATTCCACACACAGCATATGTTGATCAGGTGATCCCTGTACCTGAAATTTCTGCAACCTTGAAAAAGTTAATGAGGAAGCAGACCTTAACTAGTTAATATTCTGGGGCCATTGAAGTGCACGGGAGCCTCCAGAATAAAGGTTGTAAATAAATAGAGTCTTAGGAAAGGGAAGATACGTAAAGGCGGGGGAAGAAACGTTTGCTTTTAGGAAGCAAGTAGAAAACCTCAGAAGGTGTTTTTGATGATAGAAAGCGAGTTTTTATTCTCTGCCCAGAAATCTACACACAAGACAGATTCCTGTTGAAGTAGGTGTCCTGAAGGGCTTGGTGTGAAATGCCAGCTTTATATTAATTGTCACTGCAAGTCACTGGTGGGTCCAGAGCATCATTCAGACGCACAATTGGCTAATGTGCTTGGGAGGAAAGACCTTTGACTGAGTACTATGTGTTGGTATACAAATTAGCATTTATTTTTCTTCCAAAGAAGAAGGGAGACATTTCTGACAGAAAAAAATAACTGGAAGAATGCATTGGAAAGAGAAATGCCCTTCTCCTAAAAGACATAGATTTTTTTTTTTTTTTTTTTTTTTTTTGCTGGCTTTTTGAGATCATGAGAATGAATTTGTAAGATGGTCTCACCTCAATTACTATTTTACACTAATCATATTTGTATTTAAAATACGATTACCTTTAAAAATAAGTGGGAAAAAGTCATCCTGGAAAAAAACAACAGTTCAGGCATGATCTGGGCAGGATATGGCACAGCCAAGTGTGAGAATACACCCTGTCTTCCCTGCATTTCTGCAGAACGACAGAATGGCCTTTGACTGTTAAAAGATCCTTTCTGAAAAGCATTTCTTTACCTTCCTTTTTAAAGAGTGTTTTGGCAGGTTTCATTTCTGGCTGAGTGGTTCTGGGGCCGCAGTTCCCGTTCAGTATTTGTTATGGAGTTCTGCTGTCTTGTTCGTCAGAACCAGGATATTTTATGAGACTTGTATTTTTCACTTTATGTTTTAGAAGTTCAGAAATGGTAGCAGGTGAATAAAACTTTTCTAAAAGGAAAAGACTATTAGATTTTTGGTCTCACCTACTGATAAGATAAACTACTTCCGTTCTTTAAAAAAAAAAACAAACAAACAGGAGTTGAAAATCAATTTCTCCTGTCATTTACCTGAAATACCGTATAGGGTTACATGATAACACAGTGTCTGTCAAAATGCGGTGCATATGTAAACATGAGGAAATCTGGGTTTGAGAAGTATCTCCTTTGAATTTCCTCAAAATATCTGGCCTTGTGCTAAGCACACAGCTTAACTTGTACTTCTGTATTTTATTCAAGCCCTGTCCACTCATAGCTCCTCACACCGCTGAGAAATAAAATTCCATTTCACGTTTCAGTGTCCATCATTCCATCAAGGAAAGCAAATATCATGGCCTTTGTAAGAACTTAATGCACAGACTTTTATGAACCTGGGTCACATCATGTTTCCTACAAGTCCTGTTAGTGACCAGTTCTCCACTGATTAGGTTATAACATGTATTTAATCCTGCTCCTGGCACCCGTGGCACAGAGGAGAGACACAGGGCAGTATTTTAGCTTTCTCAGGGAGAACACAAAAATTAGAACAATAAGTGAACAGTTTAAATTATTTAAAAAAATATTTCAGGGCTTTAAAACTCCTCATTGCAGAATTATACTACTATTAAAAAGTAATAAACACTCAAGACTTACTATAAAGCTTTAGTAATCAAGAAAGTAAGGAACTGGCAAAAGAATAGACAAACCTAATATTAGAATGGAATAGAGGCCCCAAAAATAGACCCACATAAACACAATCAACTGATAATATAATGGAGAACACACAATCTCTCCAACAAATGGTGCTGGGCCAACTGGATGATGCAAAAACAAACAAACAAACAAAAAAATGAAACTACACGCAGACCTTACACCCATCACAAAAATTAACTCAAAATGGATCATAGACATAAATGTAAAACACAAAACTGTAAAATTCCTAGAAGGTAACACAAGAGAAAACCTCAATGACCTTGGGTTTGGCAATGACATTTTAGATACAACACCAAAGACATGATCCAGGTGGATCCATGATCCACATAATTGATAAGCTGAACTTCATTAAAATTAAAATCTTCTGCTCTGTGAAATACACTTTCAAGAGAATGAGAAGACAAACCATAGACTCAGAGAAAATATTTGCAAAAGACACATCTGATAAAGAACTGTTATCCAAAATATTCAAAAAAAATTTAGAACTGTGAAATATTATCGTGGATATGTTTCATGATACCTCTGTCCAAACCCATAGAATGTACAACAGCAAGAGTGAGCCCTAATGTCAACTGTGGACTCTGGGTGAAGATGATTTATCAGTGTAGCTCCATCAATTGTAGCAAACATCTCATCTGGTGGGGATGTTGATGGTGGGGAGGCAGTGGGGGTCCAGGGGATACATGGGAAATCTCTGCACCTTCCCCTCAATTTTACTGTGAACCTTGAACGGCTCTAAAAATAGCTTACTTTTGAAATAGTAAGCATCAGGTTTATTATTTTCTAATTGCTTATTACTTACGTTTTTGTCTAGGCTTTCACTGGATGGTGCATCTCTGTGCCATGTAGGTGGTGTTCACTCTCTGGAGAGCGTGGTTTTAACTTTCAGGTGATTCTAACGTGGTGAGTCAGATTTTGGAACTGCCCTGCACATAACAAATAAGGGAAGAAAAAAAATGAAGAAACCCATTGACCTGGCAGAACTTGTCCTTGAAAAGTCATGCCTTTCAGGTTCTGATCACTGCTACTGGTCGAAGGTCCACGAAACCTTTCTTTCTTTTCCTAATGTCTCAGAAGCATTTTTGCTTGAGGTTAGATGCTGGACAGATGAACACATGTGGGTGTGTAGTTGGTCAGGAGTTGCGTACTCAAACCCTGCTTCTATCGGCTAAAACACTAAATGATAAGATGCATGATTTATCACCTCGGATATGGTACATGTTGGTTTAGTACCAAAAACAGCAGGAGGATGAATGTGTCTAACTTTATAACCATTTTCAACAATGACACTGAAGATAGCACAGTGGGTGAAGCCTTAGCAGGTGTGTGACTGCCTGCCTCTTCACAATTTACGATAATGAGAATTTTTATAATAATAATAATAATAAAGGTCAGAGTTTGTAAATGTATTTGTCAAGAAAAATCAAGGATTGAAACATAGAGTATGTAGAGATTATAGGTGATTTTAGTATTTATTACTCTTTTATATGTAGTATATTTTATTATATATTTTTGTTTTGTGTATTTCCTAAAATGACTATGCTTTTTTAAAATCTGGAAAAATAATAATAAAATTGTATTTATATATATTAACGATCTTTGTATATACAGTGTTATATATATAAAATCCTTTTATAAAAAATCTTCATATATTAAAAATCTTACATATATAAACCATTTAAAGATAAAATATTCTATTTTGGTAAAATGTCCAAATAAAGATTTTATACATAACATATACGTATAAACATAGACAAATATGCAGATAGAAAAGTATAAAAAGTATATATATACTTTTTTTAAAAATTTTATTTATTTATTTGTTCATTTATTTATGGCTGTGTTGGGTCTTCGTTTCTGTGCGAGGGCTTTCTCCAGTTGCGGCAAGTGGGGGCCACGCTTCAGCAAAGTGCGCGGTGCGCGGGCCTCTCATTATCGCGGCCTCTCTTGTTGCGGAGCACAGGCCCCAGACGCGCAGGCTCAGCAATTGTGGCTCACGGGCCTAGTTGCTCCGCGGCATGTGGGATCCTCCCAGACCAGGGCTCGAACCCGTGTCCCCTGCATTGGCAGGCAGACTCTCAACCACTGCGCCACCAGGGAAGCCCTATATACTTTTATTCTTCTATATATAAATATAGAAATTGTTGCCATAAGTTGAACATCAAATGCTACTAGTGTACATCATTTCTGTATAATCATCTTAAAATGTACACAATACCAAATTTATTTATTTATTTATTCATTTATTTAACATCTTTATTGGAGTATAATTGCTTTCCAATGATGTGTTAGTTTCTGCTTTATAGCAAAGTGAATCAGCTAAACATGTACATATATCCCCATATCTCATCCCTCTTGCATCTCCATCCCACCCTCCCTATCCTACCCCTCTAGGTGGTCACAAAGCAGCGAGCTGATCTCCCTGTGCTATGCGGCTGCTTCCCACTAGCTATCTACTTTACATTTGGTA
This sequence comes from Balaenoptera ricei, assembly GCF_028023285.1. NCBI lineage: Eukaryota > Metazoa > Chordata > Mammalia > Artiodactyla > Balaenopteridae > Balaenoptera > Balaenoptera ricei. The sequence continues at coordinate 28,525,030 of NC_082640.1, forward strand.
GTGTATATATGTCCATGCCACTCTCTCACTTTGTCCCAGCTTACCCTTCCCCCTCCCCGTGTCCTCAAGTCCATTCTCTATGTCTGCATCTTTATTCCTGTCCTGCCCCAAGGTTCTTCAGAACCAATTTTTTTTTTGATTCCATATATATTTGTTAGCATACCGTATTTATTTTTCTCTTTCTGACTTACTTCACTCTGTATGACAGACTCTAGGTCCATCCACTTCATCACAAATAACTCAATTTCGTTTCTTTATATGTCTGAGTAATATTCCATTGTATATATGTGCCACATCTTCTTTATCCATTCATCTGTCAATGGACACTTAGGTTGCTTCCATGTCCTGGCTATTATAAATAGAGCTGCAATGAACATTGTGGTACATGACTCTTTTTGAATTATGGCTTTCTCAGGGTATATGCTCCGTAGTGGGATTGCTGGGACGTACGGTAGTTCTATTTTTAGTTTTTTAAGGAACCTCCATATTGTTGTCCATAGTGGCTGTATCAGTTTACATTCCCACCAACAGTGCAAGAGGGTTCCCTTTTCTCCACAGCCTCTCCAGCATTTATTGCTTGTAGATTTTCTGATGATGGCCATTCTGACAGGTGTGAGGTGATACCTCATTGTAGTTTCGATTTGCATTTCTCTAATAATTAGTGATGTTGAGCATCCTTTCATGTGTTTGTTGGCAATCTGTATATCTTCTTTGGAGAAATGTCTATTTAGGTCTTCTGCCCATTTTGGATTGGGTTGCTTGCCCTTTTGATATTGAGCTGCATGAGCTGCTTGTATATTTTGGAGATTAATCCTTTGTCAGTTGCTTCATTTGCAAATATTTTCTCCCATTCTGAGGGTTGTCCCCTGGTCTCGTTCATGGTTTCCTTTGCTGTGCAAAAGTTTTAAGTTTCATAGGTCCCTTTTGTTTGTTTTTGTTTTTATTTCCATTTCTCTAGGAGGTGGGTCAAAAAGGATCTTGCTGTGATTTATGTCATAGAGTGTTCTGCCTATGTTTTCCTCTAAGAGTTTTGTAGTGTCTGGCCTTACGTTTAGGTCTGTTATCCATTATGAGTTTATTTTTGTGTGTGGTGTTAGGGAGTATTCTAATTTCATTCTTTTACATGTAGCTATTCAGTTTACCCAGCACAACTTATTGAAGAGGCTGTCTTTTCTCCATTGTATATTCTTGCCTCCTTTATCAAAGATAATGTGATCATAGGTGTGTGGGTTTATCTCTGGGCTTTCTATCCTGTTCCACTGATATTTCTGTTTTTGTGCCAGTACCATAATGTCTTGATTACTGTAGGTTTCTAGTATAGTCTTAAGTCAGGGAGCCTGATTCTTCCAATTCCGTTTTTCTTTCTCAAGATTCCTTTGGCTATTTGGGGTCTTTTGTGTTTCCATACCAATTGTGAAATTTTTTGTTCTACTTCTGTGAAAAATGCCATTGGTAGTTTGATAGGCATTGCACTGAATCTGTAGATTGCTTAGGGTAGTATAATCATTTTCACAATGTTGATTCTTCCAATCCAAGAACATGGTATATCTCTACATCTGTTTGTATCATCTTTAATTTCTTTCATCAGTGTCTTAGAGTTTTCTGCATATAGGTCTCTTGTCTCCTTAGGTAGGTTTATTCCTAGGGATTTCATTCTTTTTGTTGCAATGGGAAATGTGAGTGTTTCCTTAATTTCTCTTTCAGATTTTGCATCACTAGTGTATAGGAATGCAAGAGATTTCTGTGCATTAATTTTGTATCCTGCTACTTTACCAAATTCATTGATTAGCTCTCGTAGTCTTCTGGTAGCATCTTTAGGGTTCTCTATGTATAGTATCATGTCATCTGCAAACAGTGACAACTTTACTTCTTCTTTTCCAATTTGTATTCCTTGTATTTCTTTTTCTTCTCTGACTGCTGTGGCTAAAACTTCCAAAACTATTTTGAATAATAGTGGTGAGAGTGGACAACCTTGTCTTTTTCCTGATCTTAGTAGAAATGGTTTCAGTTTTTCACCATTGAGAACGATGTTGGCTGTGGGTTTGTCATATATGGGCTTTATTATGTTGAGGTAAGTTCCCTCTATGCCTACTTTCTGGAGGGTTTTTATCATAAAGGGGGGTTGAATTTTGTCAAAAGCTTTTTCTGCATCTATTGAGATGATCATGTGGTTTTTCCCATTCAATTTTTTAATATGGTTTATCACATTGATTGATTTGCGTATATTGAAGAATCCTTGCATATCTGGGATAAACCCCACTTGATCATGGTGTATGATCCTTTTAGTGTGCTGTTGGACTCTGTTTGCTAGTATTTTGTTGAGGATTTTTGCATCTATATTCATCAGTGATATTGGCCTGTAGTTTTCTTTCTTTGTGACATCTTTGTCTGGTTTTGATATCAGGGTGATGGTGGCCTCGTAGAATGAGTTTGGGAGTGTTCCTCCCTCGGCTATAATTTGGAAGAGTTTGAGAACGATAGGTATTATCTCTTCTCTAAATGTTTGATAAAATTCGCCTGTGAAGCCATCTGGTCCTGGGCTTTTGTTTGTTGGAAGATTTTTAATCATGGTCTCAATTTCAGTGCTTGTGATTGGTATTTCTTCCTGGTTCAGTCTCAGAATGTTGTACTTTTCTAAGAATTTGTGCATTTTTCCAGGTTGTCCATTTTATTGGCATATAGTTACTTGTAGTGATCTCTCATGGTCTTTTGTATTTCTGCTGTGTCAGTTGTTATTTCTCCTTTTTCATGTCTAATTCTGTTGTTTTGAGTCTTTTCCCTTTTTTTCTTGATGAGTCTGGCTAGTGGTTTATCAATTTTGTTTATCTTCTCAAAGAACCAGCTTTTAGTTTTTTTGATCTTTGCTATCGTTTCCTTCATTTCTTTTACATTTATTTTGGATCTGATCTTTATGATGCCTTTCCTTCTGCTAACTTTGGGGTTTTTTGTTCTTCTTTCTCAAATTGCTTTAGGTGTAAGGTTAGGTTGTTTATTTGAGATGTTTCTTGTTTCTTGCGGTAGGATTGTATTGCTATAAACTTCCGTCTTAGAACTGCTTTTCCTGCATCCCATAGGTTTTGGGTCGTTGTGTTTTCATGGTCATTTGTTTCTAGGTATTTTTTGATTTCCTCTTTGATTTCTTCAGTGATCTCTTGGTTATTTAGTAGTGCATTGTTTAGCCTCCATGTGTTTGTATTTTTTACAGATTTTTTCCTGTAATTGATATCTAGTCTCAGAGCGTTGTGGTTGGAAATGACACTTGATACAATTTCAATTTTCTTAAATTTACCAAGGCTTGATTTGTGACCCAATATATGATTTATCCTGGAGAATGTTCCATGAGCAATTGAGAAGAAAATGTATTCTGTTGTTTTTGGATGGAATGTCCTATAAATATCAATTAAGCCATCTTGTTTAATGTGTCATTTAAAGCTTGTGTTTCCTTATTTATTTGCATTTTGGATGATCTGTCCATTGGTGAAAGTGGGGTGTTAAAGTCCCCTACTATGACTGTGTTACTGTCGATTTCCCCTTTTATGGCTGGTAGCATTTGTCTTATGTATTGAGGTGCTCCTATGTTGGGTGCATAAATATTTACAATTCTTATATCTTCTTCTTGGATTGATCCCTTGATCGTTATGTAGTGTCCTTCTTTGTCTCTTGTAATAGTCTTTATTTTAAAATCTATTTTGTCTGATATGAGAACTGCTACTCCAGCTTTCTTTTGTTTTCCATTTGCATGGAATATCTACTTCCATCCCCCCACTTTCGGTCTGTATGTGTCCCTAGGTCTGAAGTGGGTGGCTTGTAGACAGCATATAAACAGGTCTTGTTTTTGTATACATTCAGCCAGTCTATGTCTTTTGGTTGGAGCACTTAATCTATTTACGTTTAAAGTTATTATTGATATGTATGTTCCTATTACCATTTTCTTAATTGTTTTGCATTTGCTATTGTAGGTCTTTTCCTTTTCTTGTATTTCCTGCTTAGAGAAGTTCCTTTAGCATTTGTTGTAAAGCTGGTTTGGTGGTGCTGAATTCTCTTAGCTTTTGCTTATCTGTAAAGGTTTTAATTTCCCTGTCAATCTGAATGAGATCCTTGCTGTGTAGAGTAATCTTGGTTGTAGGTTTTTCCCTTTCATCACTTTAAATATGTCCTGCCACTCCCTTCTGGCTTGCAGAGTTTCTGCTGAAAGATCAGCTGTTAACCTTATGGGGATTCCCTTGTATGTTATTTGTTGCTTTTCCCTTGCTGCTTTTAATATTTTTTCTTTGTATTTAAGTTTTGATAGTTTGTTTAATATGTGTCTTGGCACGTTTCTCCTTGGATTTATCCTGTATGGGACTCTCTGTGCTTCCTGTACTTGATTGACTAATTCCTTTCCCATATTAGGGATGTTTTCAACTATAATCTCTTCAAATATTTTCTCAGTCCCTTTCCTTTTCTCTTCTTCTTCTTCTGGGACCCCTATAATTCAAATGTTGGTGCCTTTAAGTTGTCCCAGAAATCTCTGAGTCTGTCCTCAATTATTTTCAATCTTTTTTCTTTATTCTGCTCTGTGGTAGTTATTTCCACTATTTTATCTTCCAGGTCACTTATCTGTTCTTCTGCCTCAGTTATTCTGCATTGATTCCTTCTAGAGAATTTTTAATTTCATTAATTGTGTTGTTCAGCATTGTTTGTTTGCTCTTTAGTTCTTCTAGGTCCTTGTGAAACGTTTCTTTTATTTTCTCCATTCTATTTCCAAGATTTTGGATCATCTTTACTATCATTACTCTGAATTCTTTTTCAAGTAGACTGCCTATTTCCTCTTCATTTGTTTGGTCTGATGGGTTTTTACCTTGCTCCTTCATCTGCTGTGGGTTTCTCTCTCTTCTAATTTTGCTTAACTTACTGTGATCGGGGTCTCCTTTTCACAGGCTGCTCGTTCGTAGTTTCCATTGTTTTTTGTGCCTGTCCGCAGTGGGTAAGGTTGGTTCAGTGTGTTGTGTAGCCTTCCTGGTGGAGGGGACTGGTGCCTGTGTTCTGGTGGATGAGGCTAGATCTTGTCTTTCTGGTGGGCAGGGCTGCATCTGGTAGTGTGTTTTGGGGTGTCTGTGACCTTATTATGATTTTAGGCAGCCTCTCTGCTAATGGATGGGGTTATGTTCCTGTCTTGCTAGCTGTTTGGCATAGGGTGTCCAGCACTGTAGCTTGCTGGTCATTGAGTAGAGCTGGGTCTTAGCAGTGAGATGGAGATCTGTGGGAGAGCTTTCACTGTTTGATATTACGTGGAGCTGGGAGGTCTCTGGTGGGCCAATGTTCTGAACTTGGTTCTCCCACCTCAGAGGCACAGGCCTGACAACTGGCTGGAGCACCAAGACCCTATCAGCCACTCGGCTTAGAAGAAAAGCGAGAAAGAAGAAAGAAAGAAAGAAGGAGAGAAGGAAGGAGAGAAGGAAGGAGAGAAGGAAGGAGAGAAAGAAGGAAAGAAAGAAGGAAAGAAAGAAAGAAAGAAAGAAAGAAAGAAAGAAAGAAAGACAGGCAAGAAGAAAGAAAGGAAAATAAAGTTATTAAAATAAAAAATTTTAAAAGATTATTAAAAATTAAAACATAAGAAAGAAAGAAGACAGCAACCAAACCAAAAAACAAATTCACCAATGATAGCAAGCACTAAAAACTATACTTACAAAAAAACAACAACAAAACGGACAGACAGAACCCTAGGACAAATGGTAAAAGCAAAGCTATACAGAAAAAATCACACAAAGAAGCATACACATACACACTCACAAAAAGAGAAAAAGAAAAAATATATATATATATCTTTTGGGAAGTCTGAGGTCTTCTGCCAGCGTTCAGTAGGTGTTCTGTAGTTGTTACATATGTAGATGTATTTCTGATGTATTTGTGGGGAGGAAGGTGATCTCCACATCTTAGTCCTCTGCCATCTTGAAGGTCTTTCCGAAGTAATTTAGACTATTAAAATGTTAATACATTATATTAAGTTCTTTGTCAAAATATTCTTTATAAAATGCTCATTTCTTGCAAATCAAAACTACAATGAGATATCATCTCACACCGGTCAGAATGGCCATCATCAAAAAATCTAGAAACAACAAATGCTGGAGAGCGTGTGGAGAAAAGGGAACACTCTTGCACTGTTGGTGGGAATGTAAATTGATACAGCCACTATGGAGAACAGTATGGAGGTTCCTTAAAAAACTAAAAATAGAACTACCATACGACCCAGCAAATCCACTACCGGGCATATACCCTGAGAAAACCATAATTCAAAAAGAGTCATGTACCAAAATGTTCATTGCAGCTCTATTTACAATAGCCAGGACATGGAAGCAACCTAAGTGTCCATCGACAGATGAATGGATAAAGAAGATGTGGCACATATATACAATGGAATATTACTCAGCCATAAAAAGAAATGAAATGGAGGTATTTGTAGTGAGGTGGATGGAGTTAGAGTCTGTCATACAGAGTGAAGTAAGTCAGAAAGAGAAAAACAAATACAGTATGCTAACACATATATATGGAATCTAAGGGAAAATAAAGGTCATGAAGAACCTAGTGGCAAGACAGGAATAAAGACACAGACCTACTAGAGAATGGACTTGAGGATATGGGGAGGGGGAGGGGTAAGATGTGACAGGGTGAGAGAGTGGCATAGACATATATACACTACCAAAGGTAAAATAGATAGCTAGTGGGAAGCAGCCGCATAGCACAGGGAGATCAGCTCGGTGCTTTGTGACCACCTAGAGGGGTGAGATAGGGAGGGTGGGAGGGAGGGAGATGCAAGAGGGAAGAGATATGGGAACATATGTATATGTATAACTGATTCACTTTGTTATAAAGCAGAAACTAACACACCATTGTAAAGCAATTATACTCCAATAAAGATGTTTAAAAAAAAAAAAGTTGAAAGTAAAAATAAATAAATAAAAAATAAAATGCTCATTTCTTATACATGTCTTTCTTTAGACTCTATATTAAGTTTTTGTTGTAAATACTTTCTAAAGTATTTCTCACATCAGGCTGGTTTTATCATTTGGGGATCCTGGGTATAAAGTGGTGAACTGGGGCTATAAGCTTAGATATAGTTATTATTACATGCCTGCATTTATTATTGGAATCTAACATCTATATCAGTACAAAATAAGCCTCTATAAATTAGAGATATTTGTTGGAAAGGTCATAATTGGATAAGATAAAAATAACTTTATTTTATATGTAGTATTCAGCTAAATCAATATATGACCTGCATGACTTAAGATTTGTAAAAAGTAATTGACACAGAAGTTAGTAAGAACACAAGTCATGGAAACTCAGGAAGAGTTAAGGTCTGTGGGTGAAGCTTGAAACCCATACACCAGCACAGGTTGTTCTGGACGAATCGCCTATGAAACATTGTAGAAATCACATTTCATACTGTGACTTAGAGAAAGTTCAGGGAGGATATAAAGATGCCAGTAAAATTCATCAGGAAATACTTGACCTAACATAAAACTTATAATCCATGCCATCTTAACTCCAAATAATTATCTATAAACTTGGAGTGTAGAAGGAGTGACCAGCTGTCCACCCAAACTCTTCTCTACTCCATCCTGGGAATCATGGGTGTGCAGGTAGGGCTGCTTTCCAGCCCTTCCGTGGGGCATGGCCGTATGACTGGGGTGGGAGGTGCTCACGGGTGATGGACAAAGGGACACACACATTGTAGGTCGGGCCCACTGGACCCCAGTGTCTTCTCTTCCCCCCACCCCATGGGCTGAGCGTCATCGACCAGGGTGAGCAGCAGGGAACATCAGCCTGGCTTCTGAGTGGCTCCATGGAGCAAACACCTCTCACCCAAAACCATCACCAGGACTTTATTAATTAATATGAAGTCACTTACATTTCAGGGTTTATTTGCTACAGCAGCTAGAATTATTTTAATTTGTATAAAAATTGGCACTTGAAGCCGGGACTGCCATCAAAGAACCCTAAGAAACATGGCATTGGTTTAAGCCGAGGTTTAAGGCACGATTTAGGATCCATGCTGCCTGGTGGCAAAAGCATTCGGAGAACCTGTACAACCAGAGCTGGCCAGTCCCCAAACTCTCAGGGAAGAACTTGGAAAACAGGACTTTATTCGTGAGTGCTAGTTGGTATCAGAAAAAAAGAAATTAATTTAGACATGAATCAGCAGCTTTGGATCAAAAGGGTAAGGAAGAGGCAGACTGAAAATCGGGGACCTTGTGGGGTCAGGAGAGATGGTTGCCTTGAGACCACACACAGCAGAGATGAAGCTGAGAAAGGTTCTAAGGGAGCCCTTATGGGCTGGGCCCGGCAGCTGAGATCAGACGGAAGATGTTGCCACCTTACCTGCAGGACTTCACCTCCCAGGATCCTTTGCAGTTAGGGTGGTCCTTCTCATGGAAGGTGGACAGGTGATCCCAGTGCTTCCATACCTGGGCCATAATGCTTTCATCACACCATTTTCTGGCAGAACGTCCACATCCAGTGCAGTTGGAGAGGGTAGTTGTTGAAGGTGGAACATCTGGATCAAACCTGGATCCCTGATGTTTGTGTGGAGCAGAGATGCCCCCACACCCATCAGTTGAACTTCCACTTACATGAAGTTCACTCTGATTATCTTAAGCCACTAAATTCTTAACTGATAGTAATATTAATAGCATGCATAAATTTGTAAAATACTGTTTAATGACATTGATTTTTTTAAACAAATACTTTAAATGATAAAAATGGGTTATGACGCATAACATATAGTTAACCCATATGTTATTTCAATATGCAATATGTCCAGAAGATTGCTGAAAGCTACATGCCAGCATGATAACGTAATTTATTTGTAATTGTTGGGACTAATGGTTTTCATTTTCTTCTTTGTGCTCTTCCAAATGTTCTAAATTTTTGTTAATAAACAAGTTGCAGAATAATTTGCACGACAGCTTGTATTCAGTAAAGAAAATACAATATGTTATTTTAAAAAAATATTCCTGGAATAAAATAAAATCTCATACATATATATTTCTTCCCTTTGCCTTTGGATTAAATATTGCTTCCACTAAAGTAATTTCCTGTAATCTGTCATGAATGGCCCTAAGCACATGCTCGTGCACACACGTATGCACACACACACACAAACACACACACACTTGCACTATGTGGTGAGACCCCTACAAATAATTAGAAGTTGGATAACAGCTGTGCAACACAAAGTCCGCAGGGCAAGGGACTGGAGGGGCCAACTTACACTTTTTAACCAAACCTCAGCCTCCTCTAAGCTGTCACCAAGAGATTCTTTGTTGGATTTAATGTTTCCATAGAAGAAACTGACTTTTATCATTAAAGAACATGGAAATCAGTTCAGTAGAGATATTCTAACACCACAGTCTCTTTCTCCCACTTTTCATGAATTTGTTTAGCACCGTGATTTCTTCAGATCCTGGTATGGATTATCAACAGCATAGTATTTCCATAGTCACTTGTGGGCATGTACTACGTGTAAGGAGAACAAGGGGAGGGTGGAGGAGACGGTCATGCTGTGTAGACGTCCCTGAAGAGAAGTATCAGGGCTGTTGAGAATTCACCAATTGCAGTTGTTGGTGAAGACACCTGTTCCTGCTGAGGACAGTCGGTAAATCGAAATCAGTGCATTTCATTCTTGAGGGCAGTGGCGTTGTCTGGTGGTTAATATACATTTTTTTAAAAGAAGGGTAGACTTGGGGCTTCAGATTCTCCCTGGCTTTGGGAACGGGGGCTGGGGGCCTGTAGAGTCAGCCCCACGGGATAAGGTGTTTGTGTTTCGTCGGGTTCAGGGAGCTCCCTCTGACTCTGAGAGCACAGCCACTTTGGTGCAACTGTCACATTCCAACAGGGTCTGACACCCCATTTCCTTCCCCAGATGGTGCTGCATCATCACAGTTTCCGTCACTGCTCATTCGAGCATTCCAGAAGCACTCCGAAGAGCAGGGCACTGAACGTGAGAAATGTCTGCAAGTGGGAAATAAACAAACAAAAAATAATAGAATCTATTTTCTAAGACAAGATCCACACGCAGTCAGGAAAGGGAGGCAGGAGTGTTGCAGACACAGACCGTGGCCAAAGGTGTGTCCCGGATACAGTTTCTGGTCCAGAGCTTCTCTGTGTGCTTTGCATCCAATGCCCACTTGCTCGTAGACCACAAGGCCGATTTGCATCTTTGGCCCCTTGTTGAAAGTAGGCATCCTTGTCAACACTCTGCCCCAGTCTGGCACTTCTGCTCTGCTCCCTGTCTCAGCAAACGGCAACACCATCCATTCAGGTCTGCAGTCCAGATGCTTTGAGAATTCTAGCGATTTTCTTTTTTGTTTCCATATGCAAACCAGAAAACATCAGCAAATAGAGTGTATATCTCCTTTAAAACAGACGACGCCCTGCACGGTTAACACCTGATTCGAATCCAAGCCATCATCACATCCCACCTGGAATGTGGCAACATCACCTGATGGCCACGGTGTCCACTCTCTGTGCAGCAATGGGAGAGATCCTTACACACAGAAGTCCTTAAGTGCTACTCTTCTGCTCCGCACTGGGCGATGGCTTTACAGCTCAGAATAAAATACATATTCTTCCTCACAGTCTACAAGCACCTACACGACGTAGACACCCCACCACCTCCTTGCTCTCATCTGCCATTTCTCACTCTTTCATTTTAACCCAACACCAGCCTCATCTCTGTACCTGAATTAATGGCCCTCACGATGGGTAGCTACTCCTCCTGTCTCTCAGATAACCACACCGTGAGCCCCTTGTAAGGCTGAGCTTTAGGCATCACCTTAGATAACCTGCTGACATACACATTAAGGTCATCAGCCCCACTTCTGCCTTCCGATATGGTCCATATTGTGCTTTATTTCCCTCTAACTGATTATTTCCCTGACATATTATAATATTATATACTGATGGTCTACCTATTATCCACCAAACTCAACTAAAATTACATTTCTGTGAGTGTATATATTTCTTTCTTTTATTTTTTAACTACAGTATTCTCAGCACCTAAAATATGTCTGGCAAATGGTAAGAGTTGACAAAATCATTTGTCAAAAATTATAAAGTGACTATTAAGAACTTCTAATGATTTAGATACAACCGTGAATTTTTTATATAAAGTATTTAATTCATTTATCTGGCCAGCTGAATGATAAGTGGCTCTGGTGAATTACAGTAACAGGTGAAAATTTTATATTGTATCCCTTAAAGATGACTAGTCTTCAAAATGTCTGGGAAGCACAGACCTATCTCAAGATTATTCAGTGACTCAGATAGAATAGCTAGCATGATAGGGCTCCTGTTACTCTCCCAACAATGTGTATTTTCCTGCCTCACTAAAGACATATCAGGTATCTGAAGTAATTAAAAGGCAGTGCATTAATGCTATAATATAGAGATGTCCTGGATGCTATTAGAGAGTGTTGGAGAAAATGACTAATTTGATGTTAAAAAGGTTAGTGAAGGCTAATGCTGTTCTCATGCATCAGAAAGAGAAAACCACCAGAAAAGGTGTTGATAGGCATCTTCCTGAGGAGGCTTCAGTGTGTGGCACAGGTAACCAGAGCATCAATTCCAGCTCACAGCAGCAAAGTCCTCAGCTCCGTTGGGAGAAAATGTGCCCAGGACTGTGCAGTGAGGGTTTAGGGTATCTGCCTCTGGGAAAGGATCTGTTGGTCCAGCTGTTTACCAATACTCAAAACACTCTTTAATTAGGAACTTTATGAAAATCCCAAGAAGTGGTGAGAATGATTGTCTCAAACTTTGAAAGGACACCCACCTCATAAGCTTGCAGTGGTGGAAAGATGAGCAACCGTGCTAACCACTGGAATCCTTGAAACGTATAATAGTAATAATAGCAATCAATATTCAGTGCTTTTTGATGGGGTCTCAGTGACGAAGATAGATGATAGATAGATAAGGATGGATGGATGGATGAATGGGTCAATTGATTGATCTACAGATGATCGATAGATGTACAGATTGATCAATTGATCAATATATAGATGACAGATGGATAGATAAGTAGATGGGTGGATGGATGGATGGATAGACTTTAATCTGGCATATTTCCCAGCCTTCCTGTGTTTTTCTCAACACAGACATTTTTAGGTAAAATATGCACACAATGAAACACACAGATCTTAAGTATACAATTAAATGAGTTTTGAAAAATGCATTCACCCTTGTCAGACCATCCTAATGAAGATACAGAGATTCCCTTTATACCATTTCCTTTGTGCCCCTTTCACTGGTCCCCAGCTTCCCACAGGCAATCCTTCTGATTTCTATCATTTCAGATTCATTTTTTCTGTTCTTGAGCTTCATGGAAGAGGAATTAGACATACATGCTCTTCTGTATCTGATTTCTTTAACTCAGCAAAGTGTTATTTTGAAATCCATCCATGTGGTTGTGTTTGTTGGTAGCTCCTTCAGATATCCTGCTGAGAAGTGAATAAGCTACAATTGGTTCATTCATGCTCCCTCTCAATGGACATTTGGGTTGTTTCCAGATATTCTGATTATTTTGAGTAAAGTTATTATAACTTTTGAAATTGTGTGTGTTGTGTGTATGTGTGTGGGTACTTATGTTTTTATTTCTCTGAGATAAATATCCAGGGATTAAATTGTCAGCTCATAGAGCAGGTCTATATTAAACCTTTTAAGAAATGGAAAGTTTTCCCAAGTGATGGACGCTCATTCCTTCTAATTGAGGATTTGGTGAAGATTCTTAACACCTCCTCTTTGCCCTGATGTGACTGAGAAGGAAGTCTGTCCAGCTGCACAGTCTCTGACCCTCTTGTTCTGCACGGACACATCCACTTCCAAGCCCGAGTGTTTATCTTGGATTCAGCTTCATAATCTGAACCCTCACGTTGGCCTCTGTGGATTTGGGCAATGGTGCAGTGGTGGAGAAACTGCATCACCTCTGGTTGTAGGACTTTTCATTATTAAATTCAAACATACAATGTATACCTCATTTCTACTCTACTCTGATATTTCCTATGAAAGAATAAAAAATAACTCCCAGGTATCTGGTTAAGTTACATCAAGATAATATAACATAGGATAGAAAAATTACTAGGAAAAAAAATGGGAAGAAAAGACATCAACAGGTTAACTGTGCCTGTGATTGTAAATATTTATTTTCTATTTTTTAAAAAATGTTCTGCACTATATAAATAGCTTTTAGTAAGTAACCATGCACAAAATTTTTCCAAACAATGATAGGCAAGCATACCCTGTTTTGGGGGTGGTGTGCATCATGTAACTGGATGGAGCGTTTCCTCACTAACCGTCTTCCCTCTGACACCTGCAGAGATACGAGAGATATATCTGTGTGTATTTGAAGTTACAAACATAAAAAATTCTTCATGTGTCCACCTCAATCCACCAGGCTTCCCACCATTCTCCCACATGAACTTTCAAAAGAAGATGAGAATAGATTTCTCCTGGCCACTCATTCATGCCCAAGGATGTGTATTTGGGCATAAATAATCTAGGGTTTGCCTACACTGTGTCACCCACAGATGTATCTCATCTCTACGGACCGATTGTAAGTTCCTAGAAGGCAGGGATTCTGATTGAATCTCCCTAGTAGGCATCTAGCTGGCCTATTTGTGGAATAACTCATCTTCCTAGGTCTCATCTTTTAAACATGGATCCACTTTCCAAGAGCCTTTCAGTTTATTTATATAATGTCCAATTAAGAGTCTACAAGGGTTAAATGTGCAGGTTACTATTTCCATAGCAAAAGAGCAGGCATTTTATTCAGGGTTTTTTGGGGGGTTTTTGTTTTGTTTTGTTTTGTTTTTTAAGTCACCAAGTAACTACTTGAAGACAAAAGATCCTGTCAGATAATTAGAGAATGTTTATCTCATTGTTAGTGTCTGTTCTTTGTCAGAGCTCATCAGAGTTGAAATATTCTGTTTCTTGGTGTGCAACTAATTTTCACTTGTGTCCTGGACATATTGGGTATTGTGCTGTGAGACTTTGGTTCCTATTTAAATCTTCTACTTTAGCAGGTAGCCATCCTACTTAGGTCTAGCACACAGGTCCTGACTACTTTGCGGATCGTGAATTAAAATTTGATTTGCAAAGCCTTTGCAATTCTCTCTGGTCGCCCTCCTGGAATGCTACACCATGGCTGATCTGCGGTCAGACTGGTGCTTGTCACTGTAGTGAGTGCTCACACCTTTGGGGTTCCACTCAGTTACCCACCAGACACAGAGCCCCCTGAGGCAGGGAGTGAGGGTGGTCATTTGCTGGTGCTCAGTGGGGGTTCACTGGTTCTTGTGGAAGACTCTGTCCTGCTGGGACACCTCTTTGGCTGGACAAAGTGGGTTCTTCCTTGGACCTTTTCTCATCTTCACCCATTCCATTTCGGGGTCAAGGGCTTCTCTAGGCTGGGATACGTAGGCGGTAGTGCTTCCCGTATACAGGGGATAAAGAAAAAAGGAGCTCACCACTGTGTCCTTTCTCACATCTTAACATCCTTAGCCAGGCTGACTTTTCTTTTATCCATCTTTAAGAGGTTTTTGATATTTGCTTTTTATGTATTGTCCAAGGTTTTTAACTGTAATCACTTGGAAGAACAGAGTGGAAAACTCTTACTACATTTTGTCTGTAACTAGAAGTGGCCATCATTTTTAAATTTTTTTTTTTTTTTTTTTTGCACATAGAAACAGATCTTAAGACAAAATGTACTGTGACTCCCAAAAGAAAAGAATGAAATGAGAGGTCATCACTTACATACAATGTTCTAAGTTAGGGCCTTTATACCAGTCTTATCGCTTTCAAACTGCTGAAAGAGGGTGTCAGGAAAGACACTTTGTCCAAAAAAGAGTAATTTGTGACTGTTGTCAATGTCTTGACTGGTGCTAAGGCAGCTCAGGGACTAGAAATAAAGAACATCACCAAGACTTGGGATCAGAGTAGAAGCTTTTGGCTCAAAAGTTAAATTTCATCTTTAAGGGTAGAAAAGGCAGAGAGTCCAAAATGCAAGACAGAAGGTAAGCTTGTGAGTTTAGGGATCTCACTGCGGCTTCCAAGTCCTTTGCATTTTCTTCAACTATTTAGCCAAGTTTGTGTATTAAAAGATAAAAGTCAGTGATGGTTCTGAGGAAGACTCATGCCAAACACACTGAAGCATGAACAATGCTTCAGTGTCAGAACAGGAGCCTGACCTGGGCTGTGGGGTCCATGTCCCACTCTCCCTTCCTCAGCAAAAGGGACACAAATCTTATTCTGAACACCATATACTAACATGACTATCGTTTTAGATAATTAACATCTATTTGTTATTAACTGCATGCTAACCTTCCTGGCTTTTCACTTCTTCCTGCATTACCAAGATTCTGTAATCACTTTGTTTCTGCCAAAGAACTATGTCAATTAGTTCAGATTTTCTTTGCCTGAAAACATCTATATTTGGTCTTTATTCTTTAAAGTCTATTTTCACTGAGTATAGAATTATATTTTCATAGTTTTTGTTTTTTGCAGTGTAAAGAAACCATCCCATTGTTTCTGCTTTAGTCCCTTTAAAATAATCTTTGGTAACAGCTCTGCATGATTTTAAAGGTAATATCTCTGCATGATTTTAAGATTGTTTTCTCCTCTCTATCTTCGTTTTGTAAAATTTAACCATTGTGTCTCAAGCTGTGATTATTATTGTATTTATTAGGCTTGAGGATGAATCTGTGATTTCTTGAAACTGTGAATTAGTATCTTTTGTCAGATTTGGAAATTTTTTGAACAGCCTTTCTTCATATATTGCTTCTGCCTTTCCCTCTCTCTCTCTTCTGTCTTTATCATCCTGGGAATCAGATTAAATGTATGCTATACCTTTTCACCAAGGCCCATATAAATCTTGTAACCTTTTTTTCTGTATTTCCCATTCTGTTTTCTCTTTGGGCTTTATTCTGTGTATTTTCTCCTGACCTATAATTCAGTTTACTAATACTCTCTTCTACTGTTTCAAATATGCTATTAAACACATCAACTAGATTATTGAAATTATTTTACAATAGAAATAATAATAGTTATTACAGATCTATAATTTCCTTTTGGTTCTATTTTATAAATTCTAGTTCTCTGAAGAACTTTTCTATCTTGTTATGAAATTTCTTAAACATATTCATCATAGTTAAGAATTTGAGATAGATAGCTACTACCTGTTTTACCTGTGGGTCTCCCCGTGGGATGTTGAGTGATTTTTGTTGAAGGTTGGATGTGAAAGGAAGTAGATGCTCTACACAACGTTGTCTTTCTCCAGACCATATTTGATTTTATTCCAGTCCAGGGTTACCAGGGCAGAAGCTCACCTTGATGCACTCAGAGATAGAAGTGGCTTTGCGAGGGCTTGCCTGTTTTCAGCATCACTCTCTACTCTCCAGGTCTAGCCCTTTGTGGGAGTCCATGGGAAACTCTTGGTTCTCACCAGAACCCCTACTCTTCTCTGGTTAGGGTCCAGCTTCTTAGCTTCCATTTTGCTTTTCATTCCTTAGTCATTCATCCCTCAGTTGCTTAGAATTTGATAAATGCTTAGAGAGGAAATTCCACAAGAATGCCAGGCTCAGTATTTTTAATTTCCTTTTCTCCAGGTCTGCACTCCTCAAGTCCTAGCTGCATGACTGCTTTCTAGTACCCTTAAGGAGTTGGGGGTTTGGTTCATTTTATACGGTTATTTTTGTTGTTCTTGATGAGAAAATAGGTCTGATAGGAACTATGCCAATATAGGTGGAAGCAAAAATGTTTATTTACTTTATTTGGCTTAAATATTGATTTCTATGAGGCCAGGAACCAACTGCCTTGTTTGTAGTTATGTCACCAGCTACTGCCTTTGAGCCACACACAGCCTGTCCTCCACATGCCCAAGCTGACTCATTTCACACACTCTGCACACACAGCAGACGTCACTATTTCTTTCTTGCAGTGACTTTACTGCATTTCCATTTTTTATTTTTGCCCACATAATACATGTAGGTAAATTTAAAAGCAAAATTTAGTTAAAGTCTTAGGATGGAAAAAAAGGAGTTATCTTCTCCACCCATTCTTATACCCCTCCCCCTCTCCCAACACATACAAAATTATTTTCCTTTCTGAGGAAAGTCCCTTCATTTTTTGGTAGTGTCTATTGTTATTTATCCCCATGTTTCTGAGTGATGTACTCCGGCCACTTGGACAAACATAACAACTAGCTGACAGAGAGCTATGGTTGTAGATGCAGATGTAAGTCAATATATTTGTGTTTGTATGCGGTTATCCAAGACTCTTTCCAACTGAACATCCTATGGGAAAATTTAATCCTTCCCTGAATCTGAGAGATTAATACAAAGAAAGCTGGTGTGACTGCAGCATAAAGTTATTATGCCAAAACAAAGTTGATCTCAGCACAATAAATCTTTTCACGTATTCAGTTTGATCTTTTCAAAGCGGTTGCAATCCATGGGGATATTACATAAAATCACCCTTCTAACCTCCCGTCATCTTGACTGTTCTGATACCTGTCCACCGCCAAGTTCCTTCCATCCTCTCCCTACTGCCCGAGCAACCTGTTCTCTCTGAAACCCTGATTATTGGCTGTGTTTATTCTTTCACACCTCCTGTAAGACAGGGACTGAACGTGGACTTAGAATTGTCCATGATACAATCAATTCACCATCAGGTCATTAATTCCCCTGCTTTGCAAAAATTCCCAAACAAACAAAATAACTGCTGTTTCCTGCTTCTCTCACTCTTTTGGATGCTGATCCTGATTCATGAAAGATTTCACCAGGAAGACCCAAAAGTCTTCCTCTCTAATCCAGTTACTCTAAGGGTTTTTTTTAAAGATACAATGTAAACTCTAGAGAAACAAATATCTCATCTTTTTCACCACTGTATCCCCAGTGCTCACTGTAGTATCGGTCAGAAAATAGGACTCGATAAATATTGCTCAATTAGCGAATGGATATAAATTGGTATAAATAATCCACTCAATACCACCAGCCTAATGCTCCCCATGTCCACGCCCAAATGTACTTCTATACCTCCTCTTCTTCCTCTTCTTTCATCTTAGTCAAACCCCTGAGTATTTTCTCTGGATCCTGTCCATTACCATGCCATTATTCCCTCTTATCCCTTTAATTTCATTCTCTCCCTCTGTAAACAACCCTTCCTTTCAGCATTAAGACAAACTGAAGCTTTTTATCTTAAAAATCAAAACCAAATAAAAGCACCAACCCTCAGAGACCACGTTGCATTCCGGCTGCTCCCCCACTGTTCTGTTCCCTCTCACGTCCACATTTTGTGCAAGAGATACCGACATGTCCTAAAACCCTCTCCACAGCTTCTACCCACCCTGCTCTGCTGAAATCGATATACACTGAAAAGTGAAAAATGTTTTGAATTCATACTGGTGAGTTCCTGAAGACTGTGTATAGTAATGGATTTTATGATCCTGCGACCTTAGGAGGGAGAGGAGAGTTTAGATTAGGCTGAAATTGCTTACAGAGATGGAGTTTCAGGAGATTCCAGATTAAATCTGATAACTCAAATTTCTGCAAGTTCTAAAATTCTGGCTCAGTTGACTCCATGGAATCTGTAATCAGTGGTACCCACTGCCAAATTATTTGCAATGATATTCGAAATTATTTGCTCTAAAATGCAGAAAGTTACCCAAAGACTTAGAAATAATTGATCATTTGTGATATGCAAATCCATCCCTTCTTCCCAAAAGGGTCCCAAATGTAATACATCTCTTAGGAAAACCTTGATAAGTAAATATTTGTTGAAGGGGGTTGCATTATCCTTGAAAAATAATTGCTATTTGACAAAAGTAGAAGATACAAGCGAGAAACACTCCAGTTAAAATGGATTTGTTGACTTAACAGGAAATAGCAAAATCATGGGCTGTATTTAATTATCAGAGTGTAGGTGAGCATGTTTATGACTGAGGGAAGAGGGTGGGCATGAACGGTTAGACACAGCCATACTCCAGAAGAGGTGGGTATCTCATTAAAGCCCTACTTGATTTTTACAGCTCGGAACATCAGTCTGATAGAGGCCTGGCTGGAGAAATGGTCATTCATCCAATTTCCCGACCTAAGTCACATCACATGTCAAACCCCACTAAATTAAAGAGAGACAGTGCTTATTTGGGGAGGGACACTGCAGTAACACCATTAAAATTCAGGTCTTCGCGTCTATGTCCATTTACCTGAGTTTTTGCATATTAAACACACAATAATTTATAGCCACTTATAACACAATATATCAAAAAAACAAAATATGCAATCATGAAAGAGAAATATTCAGCATTTCAGGTATTGTTGCACACAGACTTAAAACAAAACTAATGCCCGGGAAAGAATAACTGTTGGAACGTATACAGTCAGGATATCAGATTATGGATTGCAAACCATAAGTAGAATTTGGTCTTAGATCTTTCTCATTTAGACCCAGTAGATTCCTTGACCCATGCCTGACTATTTCCCATTTTGGAGAGATTTTGAATAATAATATCAGTAAATGGAAGAGCTGCTGTATTAATCTTACTGACCTGTTAAACAAAAATAGTTTCACAGCAAACTAAAAGTGAAAACCCCAGTCCTTCTAAAATAAAAAGTAATTAATTAATTAATTTTAAAAAACCAATAATATAGTCCCAGAGAAACTGACCAATGTTATCAAAAAAGTTTTAAAAGAAGCAGATCTGTGATTTTTATTGCACCCACATTTAACTAACCAACTTGGTGCGTTTTATAAAACAGATGAATCAATTTGCTACTTCAGTTGCATCTGATGTTCCAATTTTACTTTATTTATTGAAGCCCTGACATGTGGTAAGCAGCTGTTTATCCTGCCAATACTTTTGTTTTGTTTTTCCTATTCCAATAAGCCTGGAACCCTAAGGTGTTACATCAGACCTCTGGCTCTGTGTCATAATTAATTCCAAAGGGACTTCAATGAGTCTACAAGTCCGAGGGGCATATTGGTGATCTTCCACGTTGATAACATCATGCTGACATTACCTAGAAGGCTAAAAGTGGCAGGTTTCTTAGATGCCTTGATAATAAACAGGTGTTCCAGAGAATGAGATAAAAATTCCATTAAAATAAAAGCTTTTGCATCCCCTAGCACATTTCCGAAGTCTACTTGTATGAGACAAATTGTTACACCATTTGTTTCTAACCACTGGTAAAATGAGTCACAATGCAAATTTGAGTAAGGCTCAGAGAAAAATAGACTCTTGCTTTAGTCAATTCAGGCTGCTCTCACAGAGCACCAAAGACAGGGCACCGTCAACAGCAGAATTATTTCTCACAGTTCTGAAGCCTGGATGTCCAGGATCAAGGTGCCAGCAGGGTCAGGTTCTTGGTGAGAGCTCTTCCTGGGTGTGTCCTCCCATGATCTTCCTTGGTTTGTGCGCACGTGCGCGCACGCACACACACACACACACCCTATGTCTCTTCCTCTTTTTATAAGGGCATTAACTTCATCATGGGTCCACACTCTCATGACCTGATTGAACCGTAATCATCCCCCAAAGACCCATCTCCAAATACCTACACAGTGGGGGTTATGTTTCAACATATGAATTGGGGGGGTGTGTGACACATTTTGTGACATGGAGACCCTCTGTGGGTCATAGTTGCAGTTTTTGCGGCAGATTATAGAAAACTATCCACAGTTACTACTGACTTTACTATTAAACCAGTGCTTTAATCACAGGAGGAATTCCTGGGAAATTCACCAACGTCAGGCTCCAGCCCTCGACTTCTTGAGCTCCAAATCCATAAAAGTATTTGTCTTTGCAAAATCTTCTCTTGGATGTTCCATGACCACTTCAACCTAAGTATGTATTTATGACTCAAGTTGTCATTTTCCACTTGAAATTTTCAACTTCCAAATCTAAAAAATCACCAAATTCGTTACATCTATTTATTGCAACTTTCATTTCACTACCTCACTCTAAGCATATAACCTTTTAGTCTGCCTGCAATCACATGGGCACCTTCTAATGCACAAAGCTGTCAGAATATTCTTATTTACAAAGAAAATACCATCAGTAAAATCCTCCCCAGAACTCTTAGTAGGCAGTTTCCTGGGGCCCTTAGTAGGCTAGACAAAGTCCTTATCATGACTTCTGCCACCATTCCAGCATAAAGAGCAGCCACAGGACTTTTAAAAAGGCAATTCCCATCATTTATACTCACCCACCCAAATCCCACATAATCAAATGTAACACACTTTTTCTACACAGGGGAGAGTGGACTGATTTTTCTCACCAGGGTTTGAGGAAGCCTTCTTATCATTTTCAGCCATCGCAGCATGGTTGCCTGGATACGCAGTCTCCTTGACTATTACTCTGATTAAAGGGCAATTTAGAGCTTTTATTTTTTTTTAAACTGATCTGTCATCTAGAAATATCATTATCCCTCCCTTACACTGATTTGTCAAGTGGTGGACCGAGCAATGCTATTTAGAGATGGTTTTTCAATAGGGTAAAATAAGAAATGGATTCCCCACTTCCTTAGTCCCCATTAAATGTTTATGTACTAAATGCAGTGAAGCTTCTGAGGGGTGAAACAGGTTCAGTGGATTTGGGGGTTGTAGTGGGTGGGGGATGATGCAGGTATAAACTAAGACTTTTTAGTTCACAATTTAAAGATAACTAATGCTTAGTGTGAATAAATGGCCATCCGAATGGTTCTGGGGAAAAAAAGGACAAAATGCCTCAAAAATCAACATTTTTGGAGACCTTTCAATACAGCTATCTCTGATAGTGTAGTTCCTTCCAGATAAGGAAGTCATAGCCCCATTGTCCTGATTCAGAGCAAATTCAAGTTATAAAAGTTCATACCTGCCATCTACACATTTAAATAATTCATTTTTATTGAGGTATAATTTGCATACAATAAACTGCATGTACGTAGGGTGCACAGTTTGTTAATCTGTGATACAAGTACACATGTGAAATAATCACCTCAATCCAGAGACTGAATGTACAGAAACACCCAGAGTTCCCTTGTGTTCCTTTGAGACCCATCCCTCCCATGCTGCCTATGGCCCATCCTTGGGTAAGCACTGTCTGCTCTCCTCACTATAGATGAATTTACTTTCTCAGGAGATTTCCATAAATGGGAACATAGGGTATGCATGTTTATTTTTCTGACTTCTTTCACTCAGGATCATTGGAGGGATATGCCAGATTTTGTTTATTCTTTTCACCTGATAATAAGCCTTTGGGTTATTTTCAGTTTCCCACTCTTACAAACAAAGCTTTTGTGGACATCATGTCCATTGTAAGGACATACAGCTTAGAGCATATGGTAAGTATATGTTTAAACTTTAAAGAAATTGCAAAATCATTTCTCAAAGTGGTTGGACAATATTGCATCCCCACCAGTAACGCATAAGAGCACCAGTTTCTCCATATCCACACCAACATCTGTTCTGGTCAGACTTTTTAAATTTTAGCCATTCTAACAGCACGTACATTGTGGTTTTAGTTTGCATTTTCTGAATGACTAATCAATTGAGCAGTTTTTTCATGTATATTTGACATCTCTATCTTCGACGAAGTTTCTGTTAAAATCTTTTGAATGTTATTAATTGTATTGTCTGTTTTCTTATTATTGAGGTTCGAGAGTTCTTTATATATCTTTATACATCCTGGAAACAAATTCTCTATTAGTCGTATTCTTTGCAAAGTTATTTCCAGGTCTTGTATTTTTTTTCTCCTAACAGTTTTTTTTTTCCAAAGAATACTTCTTAATTTTGATTATGTCTAATTTTCAGATTTAAAAAAATTTTTTTATGGAACATGCTTTTGATAGCAAGTTAAAAAAATCTTTAAACAGTATCTTCGAGAAATTTTCTAGTTTGAGATTTTAAAATGAGATTTTTTTTCCATTTTGACTAATTTTTTTCCAGTTTGAATCATTTTATTCTTGTCTTCCATATCTCTAACTTTTGTATACATGAAATGCAGTTATAATATTTGCTTCAATGTCTTTGTTAATTTTAACTCCTATGTCTGTTCTAGTTCAATTTTGGCTGATTGATGTTTATGCTAATCATGGGCCTTATTCTGCTTTTTTTTTTTTTTTTTTTTTGGTATGCCTAGTTATCTTTGATTGACTGCCAGACGTAGTGTGTTTCTCTTGTTGGGTGCTGAATAATTTTGATTTTTTATATTTTTGTACTTTGTTCCAGGACATGGTTAACTTACTTGGAAACAGGTTGATTCCTTTGACTCTTGCCTTAAAAATTTTCAGGAAAGACCAGAGCATGTAACTAGTCTAGTCTGATCGTTCCCCACAATGGAAGCAAGACTCTGCCTCACTACCCTACCCAACGCCCCATGAATTATAGGTTATTCTGTCTCCCTGGCAGGAACCACTGTCATTTTCAAAGTCCAGTGTCAGCACTGTTCTCTCTGATCGTCTCAGATGGTCCTTTTCACAGTCTCGGGTACTTTCCTCAAACGTGTGTGGTAACCAGTACTTTACTAAATACTCAGTGGGTCTTCTGCTGACGTCCAGAGCTCTCCCTGTGCACCCCTCTCTCCAATGCTCTGTTCTATGAACTTTAGCTGCTCTGGTTTCCCCCAAATCTTAGCTCATCTCCTCACCACAGGGAATCTGCTGGTCTTTGCCTGAGACCCCGCGGCCTGGGCACCAGCCAGAAAATTCTCTGAAGGTTGTAATCTTGGAAAATCATAGGGCTCCTTTATTTCCTGTCTCTTAGGCATTATTCTCCTTTATGGTCTAATACAGTATCTTGAAGACACACCCACACACATACACACACACACATATATACTTTTCCTGGTTTTATATATTTATTGTTTTAGGCAAGACCATAAATCCAGTCCCTGTTACTCCACCTTGGCCAGAAGTGTAAGTCCTCCACATCTCTGATTTTTGCTAAGGAAATTGCTATAATCAAAGAGTAATTATTAAATAACTCCCCACATTATAATCAGCTAAAACCACCATAAATGTTGTTCTCTGCAAATCACTGCTCTTTTCATGCCAAATCGCTTTATTGGTTACCTCATGTCGATATGAGTTCCAAAGTAGGTCAGTTCTGATGCTTATAATTTCCCTCAGAACAAACACATCATATCAGAGTGAATATTTAGCAGAAAAAGGCATGAGCTGAAGCAAAGGTGCTGGTTCAGGGCCAAGGACTGCTAAGAGAGTGAAAAAACAGGAGAGAGAAAAAGCAGAAACAGAAGGAAACAAATAAAAATGAAAGAAAGAAGGAGATATGGAGGAAAAAGAGATAATCTCTTCACTTTGCTGCTCTTCATAGAAACACTTAATTCAAACTATGGAATGTCTGGTTGATCACAGTCATTGTATATTCCCAATATTTTAAGTGTGTGTATTACTTTCCCATTTCAATCATTTCTTTAAAACAGTGTGTAGCAGAGGGAATAAATGAACAAACAGTGTGAGGAGTGGCTGGATTTAGACAACTCCCAGTGAAAAGCTTTTCAAAAAAGTCTCATATATTTTGGTAACAAGTTCCTAACACCCATGTTCAGAAAGTGGATGTGGATTTTACATTTAACTGGTTTAAATATAATTTATACTCTCTGCCCTGCTTCATATTCTTTTAAGTATAAATTTGGTGCTTCCCAGTTGGCATTCAAAAGTCAGTTCAAGACAAACACTGAAGTTCATTTACAAAACAAGCAAAATTGAAAACATTCTCATAGATGCTCTGGGCAGATTCAGAACCCAATAAATCATAAAGATACTTGTTTACTATAATTATTTTTCCAGGATCCCGTTTCCTATAAAATTGACTAGTTTTAGTGTTCCCAGATTCATGGAGTTCCCATGTGAATTATTTTATGCAATAATCCTCAATTAGAAGGGCTTTAAGATATTATTCACTTGACCTCAACATTCAATTATTGTAAGTTGAAGTATCATTGTCAAAATAATTATAATTTTGAAATGAGCTGAATTTAATTAAGCAACCATGGGACTGGATAGTTGTATTTCATAACAGACAGTAGGAAGATAAGGACAGTAAAGATAATTAGATAAGGTTAGTTAAGGGAGGCACTTCTCTTGGCCTCTAGAGCACCTGAATTAAGGCAGGATTTCTTGCTATTAAAGAAGAAGTTTAGGGATCACATTTAAGAGAGATAAGTATCTGCAATTCTACAGAATTCCCACATCAAGGTCTCTCAATTCTGCTTCTGGAGAAATTCAATTTCCATTTCAAGAGATGTAATTCATCATCACATTATATCATTAAATACAGATGTAGATCAATAATGCATTCATTGACTTTTTAAAAATTTGGTGATAGGTCCACTAATTAAGACTTTCAGGATATTAGGAACATGGTATGGAAGAGGAAGCCGTGTGATATTGAGAGCTATTAGAAAGTCCTGGGCCTAAGATGTGGTGACATGGATTGATGATTTCTAATATCATGCAGAGATCATGTTTGAAAATATTTTTTCTTTGCTGGTGGGGGAATTATATTCAGCACATACTCCATTTAGTGTAAAACAAGAAAAGCCCTTTCAACATCAGCTCATGGGATAAAGACAGAAGCAGCTGTCCAAGATTCAATATTTTTTGGATGAAGGCAGAACTAAACTATTTCAGGTCACCAAAATAAGTCACCCCCCTGGGTTTAATTAGCTGCAAACATTCAGGTCTTAGAAGGAAATAATTCTAATTATGAAGACCACTGATAAAAACTGTTACTTAAAATAAACCTGGAGCCATGACATAAGTAAACTTGATATTGATGAGGAGAAAGTCACTGGGGTAACCTGGGTAAGAAGGAGAGCAGCAGGAAAGAGGCCCTGATTTGAGCAGATAACAAACAAACAAGCGAAATCAGCATTGAGGGGGAAAGAAAAGCAAGATAACACTAAATGACTATCATCTTATTTCAGGCCTCTGCCATATTTTGAACAGTAGCAATTTAAAAAACAAAAGCCACAACACTACCTATTCAGACGGCCTCCTGCCCCAGTCCAGTCCCCTCACTGAATTGTGTTTATTTCTATCAATAGAAGCATAAACCACCTTGATCTGGAAGCCAGGATGGTGTGTCCTGGGAATGTCCCCAGGCAAACCTTATCGAACGCTGGTCACTACATTCTCAGATGTCAGTGATGCTTACAATATTTTTCACTGGGACAGTGTCTGTATCCACAGGCCTTAGTTTAGGAGGTGATAGCCGAGCCACTGGGGAGGCAAATGATTGTATGAGCACAGTCTCCACCCACCTGTGAGCTGAGAGGAGGGTAGAAATAGGGGGAAACGTGGCAACATCCCATGGATAATGACAAAAGGATTTGCAAATCTACACACATATACACGTTCCCCAGCACCTGGAAGACAGGTAGATGTGTATCCACCTTACAATTCCGACACACACACAGCTCTGGTCCACACCTGAGGCTCAGAGTTGAGCTTACATCTGTTTGTTGACTGAAGTTGTAAACTTCAGAAACTGTTATTGAATAAAAGAATATCACAGAGAAAATATCCCCCCAAACAGTGCCTTACACTTAGGACCAGCTATTGGGCCACAAATTACAAAGAAAAGCTTAGTAAGATCTTCCTGTGTAGCCACATACAAAAGTATAAACATGGAGACATCTTAACATCATTTTAACTATAATGCATAGAGCTTGGTACCATTTCCTTAAATTCAGAAAACAATAAAAATTACATGTGTGTAATAAATGAATATGTAAATAATAAATACTATTAAAAATAAAATAATAATAATACTGAATGTGTTCCTCTGGGAAGCGATAAGTGTATCTTCCTTCTCGATAAGGAAGGAGGATGAAGAAAGTACTGCTGCAAACTGCTCCTCCGGTGTTTTATGGAAGATGCAGCTGAATAAAAATAACAGAGATGCCGTTGATAATTAACAGCATGATTTATACCAGTTGTTTACAAAAGAAAAACAATAAATAGTTTAAAATATACCAGGTGCCTTATTATTCCTTAGCTCATTAAATTTCTAAAGCAATTCTAAGAGGTATTCTTTTATCCCTCTTTACCCCAAGAGCTGGCTAGTTCAGGAAGTCAAGTTCAATGGCTGGAGATCATAGTACATTAGCAGCAAATTCAAAGATATGAATCCTGAAAGTACGTCTCCAAATTCTCTGCTCCCTTTTCCCTATTGTATTCTGTTTGGAAAGGTAAATGTTATCGCTGCTGCCTTGAGACTAGACGAGATAGTGATTCACAGGCAGAGATGAAAGTTCACCGTTGGACCAGGATTCCAGGGATGTAAACTAAACTGTTCACTCACCCGCAGAACCGGAGAAGCCCCCAGGACGTGAGGGTAAGATCATCTAAACATCCAGAGATCCGAGCGGCATCCACGCCTCGTGTCAAACGAGCACATTAAATTCCATGGCGTGTACATTTCTGAACATAATAAAAAATAAAATTTAACCTTACTGTCATTTTTCAAAAAATATGTATTTATTAATATTCCTTATTTTCCTTATATTCCACAGAGGACTGGCTTTTTTTTCTCCTTACAAACTCAGTTGATGATCCACTCTTTCAACCAAAACAAAACTGTCTATATCTCCAGTTTTGTATTAAAAAACTAGATAGATAGATAGACAGACAGGTAGATGATAGGTACTAGATATAGATAAACATACCAAGTCTAAGGCAATTTGATACAGTCTGAAAATCCATATTTTCTTTAGAGATTGTGACAGAATTTTTGTAATTTTATAATCTTAAATAAAAAAGAAGTGCTATGCATAGGAAATAAGTAGTATAATGAAGAAAGAAGTTTTCCCCTTAAGACATGTAGTCAATGACAGTAGCTAAGCTAGCTTATATACCTATTCTGTCAAAGAGAATAAAACTTGTTAAGGATGTCTAATGATATCATGAAAAAATACAAAGTTTAATCATTTCAGTAGGTGAAAAATGTCTTAATAGCTTAATTAACAGACTGCGTAAGATGATCAAAAATTTGAACAAATTCACACAAATTTTAATTATTAAATGACTGAATTATATAGAAAAATTCTATTAGTTATCTTCTATATATTTAGATGCTGTCATTTGATTTTGAAAATGAGTAACCTAGAAGATTATTATACTCTATGTACAAAAGTTATAGTTTTCATATAGATGCACAAATCACTTTTTTCATTTTACTGTAATAAAGAAAATTGAGATATGGGCTTTGTGTCTTTGGCTTGGAAATGCGACGTCTGGTTGCTCTCCACTGCACTAAGGTTTTGGGGGGTTGAGTTAATGGTCCAGAGTCATCCAGATACTAAATGAAAAAGGCCAGGATTTGATCCATTTACCTTGCCTGCAAAGCCCACTTTTACAACGTCCCTACTATCTAGACTTACATGGAGACAAATTTAGACATACTCCAGTGAATAAATTTTCCATTTCTATAAGGTGACTCACTAAGAATTTCCCAGCAGCTTTATAATTTCTAGAGGTGAGAAACATTCTCCCTAATTGGAGGTAATTAAGCAACAGCCTAATACAAATCATTATTCTGAACGTGAAAATATACAGATAAACTCAATCTATTACATAGGCTTCCCCAGTTCTCAATTTCTTAGGACGCTTTAGGTCATAATTGGAAAAGATCTCTGCTTTTCCATGGATAGGAATGTTGATTCCCATGGAGAAGGTCATCAGGATTTGGATACTTAATAGTTTTTACTTAAACACAAACTAGATATAAACATAAATATCCTCCTGTGGGACTTCCCTGGTGGGCCAGTGGTTAGGACTCCGTGCTTCCAATGCAGGGCACTCGGGTTCTATCTCTGGTTGGGGAACTAAGATCCCACATGTCATGTGGCCGAAAAAAAAAAATCCTCTTGTGATTTCCTCCTATTTCATTAAGGTCCACACAACCTGCCTTGATCCTAGAATTACATATATGCAGTTTGTTTTATCATGCCCTGCTGTTAGTATGATGTCAATCTTTTAATATTAACTAAACCATTGTCATTCTAGCATGATGTTCTTTAAGATCATTTTCATGAATTGGGTCTCATGATTGATGTTTCCTTATCTTCATTATTAACGCTTCACGACTGAACAAGCTTTAGTTTATTTTGTTTTTAACCATATTGAAAAACCTATGAATTCTTGTCATTTGGATCAATTCCAAGGCCAAGTATTGAATTGCCCTAGCTTTAAGTTTAGAATATCTTTTCTCCATTTCTGTATCAATAACAGCCATACGTGTGGATTCTTCCAAAATCCTGCATCCATTACCAAAAAGACTAATCACTTATCTCAATGTTCTCTTTTTCAATTGCTGCAAACTGTACAGCAGATTAATTAGGTGAGCCTGAAGTCTGCTGGACGCTGTTAGTATCACACAGAACCCCATTACAGTATCTACCCATTTATTTGAATTTCAAATATAATTTATTTTGAAATAGTAACATATATATTGGCATTAACAATGAGACAGACAAGTCAAAAGCTGCAGGAATCTAATTGTGACAAATGTTTGCCCATTAACGTAAATGTAGCATATATTTTTGAGTTATGTAAATAAGAATAACTTGGAGTAAAAGTGAAATATGCAAGTTAAAAGTTTTATATGTAATGTAGAAGATGTAAACCATTAATCGTCCGCTGTTCACTCTAGGAGACCGGATGAAATGATGAATTACATTTTACGTGTAGTCAATATTCGTACAAGCAAACTTGGTTTGCTCTTACCTTTGCTTCTTTATTGGTCTAGGCAAACCTTTAAGAATCATTTGGAAAATTCATGCTTGCTTAAGTAAGAATGATTCAGTGGTATTTTAAAGGCAAAAATGTTAAAACCAAAATGTCTTGCTCTGATGGTAAGGCAGGAAAAATAACAAAGAAGTATGATAATTGTTGATTTTCCCAAGTTCTCTTTAATGTCCAGGGAATAGCAAAGGCTACGCAGCCAGGCACATGGAGAAATAAATGGAGCTCCCTCAGATGGGGAAGCAGAAACACTACCTTCCCCAAACAATTGAGGGGCGTCAGCGTGTCTAGCAAACACTCAGCATTTGTAGCCCTGACCTGGAGGCTTCTCCTCAGCCCACACTGCTTTTGTTTTCCCCCAAAAAAAACCCACATTATTGAGTCATGATTGACATGCAATAAACTGTATGCAACTTGGCGAGTTTGGGGATAAGCGTACACCCGTGAAATAAATATCATCACAATCTATGCCATGAACTATCTATCACCTCCAAAAGCTTCCCCCATCCTTGTCTGTATTATTATTATTATTATTATTATTATTATTAATTATTAGTGATTAAAAACACTTAACATAAGATCAACCATTTCAGCATTTTTCAAGTTTACAATACAGTGCTGTTAAATATAGCCGCCATGCTGTAGAGTAGATCACTAGGGCTCTGTCGTCTTTCATAACTGACACTCTGTACCTGGTGACCAACCCCTCCTGTTTCCCCCTACCCCCAGACCCTAGCGACCATCATCCCACTCTCTGCATCTGTGGGTTTGATGTTTAGGTCCCTCATAAACATCTTATCAGGTAGTAACTGTCCGTCTGTGTCTGACTTATTCCACTTAGCATAATGTCCTCAAGGTCCATCCATGTTGTCACAGATGGCAGGATTTCTTTCTTTTTTTAAGGCCAAATAATATTTCATTGTATGTATAGACCACATTTTTTCCTATCCATTCATCCATCAGCACACTTAGATTGTTTCCACGTCTTGGCTATTGTGAATACTTGTCGCAATGAACATAGGGGTGCAGATGTCTCCTCAAGATCCTGATTTAATTTTCTTCAGATAAATACCCAGAAGTAGGATTGCAGGATCACATTGCAGTTCTATTTTTAATTTTTTGAGGAACCTCCATACTGTTTTCCACAGTGGCTGCACCAATTTACATTCCCACCAACAGTGATTAAGGGTTCCCTTTTCTCCATATCCTCACCAACACTAGTTATCTCTTGTCTTTTTGAAAACAGCCATTCTGATGGCTGTGAGGTGATGCCTCAATGTGGTTTTGATTTGCATTTCCCTGATGATGAGTGATGTCAAGCACTTTTTCATATATCTGTTGGCCACCTGTGTATCTTCTTTGGAGTAATATCTATTCAACCCTTAAGTCTTTGCCAATTTAAAATCTTTTTTTTTTAATCTCCTGTGTTGTAGGAGTCCCCTGCATATTTTGGATATTAACCCTTTATCAGATAGATCATTTGCAAATATTTTCTGCCATCACTGCTCTGAAGAAGCACGTTGTTGAAGGCATCTGGAAGGCATGATAACTTGGATGAACTCCTTCATTCACTAAAATCTTGACCCTGTCTGCTCTGTCAGATTCCCAATTTGTCCTCTGTTTTTGAAACACTGGGCAGTGAATAATACACACAGGAAAACATTTTTTCTCACAGCCTGCTTCCCAAAAGTGTGCCTATAATCATGAGCCAACCAGCAGAACTGTAAAGCTGACCTCTGTAAAACTCCAGTGCATGAGCATGAGAAAGGGCCCTGGCCATGTGTCCACGTGTAGCCAGAAGGTTCTTTAGGAATCACCTCTAAAAAGCCACAGACTCCAGACAAACACGTTGGGTACCGCCGACTCTTACTTAGAACACCATCCCTGTGTTTTATTGTTATTTTCCAGTGAAAAAGTGGATACTGTCTCTTTTCTTTTCTTTTCTTTTTTTTGTAAATATTCTGTTAAACTCTTGGATCACGCTATTTCTCCTCACTTTAAGGGTTTTTTATTATGTTTATTGCTGACTTGAGAATTGTTCTCAAAGTCAGTTTTAGAAATGCAGCTCTGATTTATATTGTGGGCAAAATATAACAGCAGGCAAAGTGCATTCTCTACTACTGTTGGCCTTGTTGTAAGTAAACATTTTACTGTCTTATTACCTGTGAGCTCTCTTATCAGTTATGACAGAACATATTTAATATTTTATATAAGCAAGTAGCTCCTGGGAGATGGTGAGTTATACATAATATGTGTGTGTTTTCACATGCAAATATACACACATATACAACATTTTACCTTTTATAATTGCATATGTGTATAATTTTAACTTAACAACCATGAAGATTAGAAAATGTTTGGAGTATCTAATGCATGGTGTCAACATATCCTCAAAAGGAAAATCCCTGAAGAATTTTTTATAAAGAAAATCCCTGAAAAAAATCCAGTATATAATGACTTTTATTATACATTATTTTCTGTAACAAGATTTTGAGCATCTATATAGGAAGGCAAAGAATATTCAAAATTTCAGGAACGGGGCTTCCCTGGTGGCACAGTGGTTGAGAATCTGCCTGCCAATGCAGGGGACACGGGTTAGAGCCCTGGTCTGGGAAGATCCCACATGCCACGGAGCAACTGGGCCCGTGAGCCACAATTATTGAGCCTGCATGTCTGGAGCCTGTGCTCTGCAACAAGAGAGGCCGCGATGGTGAGAGGCCCGCACACCGCGATGAAGAGTGGTCCCCACTTGCCACAACTAGAGAAAGCCCTCGCACAGAAACGAAGACCCAATACAGTCATAAATAAATAAATAAAAGAACGTGAATTTCTAAAAAAAAATTAAAAAAAAAAATAAAATTTCAGGAACAACACAGAATGGATGGAATTAAATGGCTTAAAATAGAATTAAATGGCTTAAAATGAAGTATTTTTATGCCTTTAGTGTAGTAATTCTTATATACACATTTGAAATTGTATAATTATTTCAAGTGCTTTTTTATAAATCTATTGAGATTATGTGTTTTTCTATTTAACTTGTTAATATTGTTTATAAGATTCTAGTGTCAAACTATGCTCACATTTTCATATTTTACAATCAGGTATCATTTTTAAAATATCAAGATTGAATTTCTAATAAGTAAATTAAGAATTTTACTTTCATGTTAATAGGGAGATGTTTGTAGGTTTCTTCAACAAAAATCATATCTTTTTCTGAGTTAGTTATCAGAGCTATGCAATCTTTCTAATAAAGCCAATATTTACATATAACTATAGATGAGTATATCCCATATGCATATTACATATACATATATGCACATATCCAGTATAAACATATATCCTATACAGACATATACATATATATGGGCTTTCCTGGTGACGCAGTGGTTGAGAGTCTGCCTGCCAATGCAGAGGACATGGGTTCAAGCCCTGGTCTGGGAAGATCCCACATACCGCAAAGTGACTAGGCCCGTGAGCCACGGCCGCTGAGCCTGTGCATCTGGAGCGTGTGCTCCGCAGCAAGAGAGGCCGCGATAGTGAGAAGCCCGCACGCCACGATGAAGAGTGGCCCCCACTTGCCGCAACTAGAGAAAGCCCTCGCACAGAAACGAAGACCCAACACAGCCATAAATAAATAAAATTTAAAAAAAATTAAAAATAAATAAATAAAATTAAAAAAATAAATTTATTAAAATTAAAAATAAAATTAAAAATAAAAAGGTAATTTTAAAAGAAAGAAAGTGAAGAGAGCAACCAAACCAAAAAACAAATTAACCAATGATAACAAGTGCTAAAAACTATACTAAAACAAACAAACAAACAAAAGGATAGAGAGAACCCTAGGACAAATGGCAAAAACAAAGCTATACAGACAAAATCACACAAAGAAGCATACACATACATGCTCACAAAAAGAGAAAAAGGTTAAAAATATATATGTATTTAAAAAAGGGAAGAGAGCAACCAAATTAATAAGCAAATCTACCAATGATAATACGCTCTAAATACTGAAGTAAGATAAACATAAAGCCAGAAACAAATTAGATGCAGAAAGCAAACCCCAAGTCTACAGTTGCTCCCAAAGCCCATTGCCTCAATTTTGGGATGATTTGTTGTCTATACAGGTATTCCAGAGATGTAGGGTACATCAGGTTGATTGTGGACATTTAATCCCTTGTTCCTGAGACTGCTGGGAGAGATTTCCCTTTCTCTTCTTTGTTCGCACAGCTCCTGGGGTTCAGCTTTGGATTTGGCCCTGCCTCTGTGTGAAGGTCACCTGAGGGCATCTGTTCCCCACCCAGACAGGACGGGGTTAAAGTAGCAGCTGATTAGAGGGCTCTGGCTCACCTAGGCTGAGGGGAGGGAGGGGTACGGAATGCAGAGTTAGCCTGTGGCGGCAGAGGCCAGCATGACGTTGCAACAGCCTGAGGTGTGCTGTGTGTTCTCCCGGGGAAATTGTCCCTGGATCACAGGACCCTGGCAGAGGTGTGGATAGTGACCTGTGCTTGCACACAGGCTTCTTGGTGGCTGCAGCAGCAGCCTTAGCGTTTCATGCCCGTCTCTAGTGTCCTCGCTGATAGCCACAGCTCACGCCCGTCTCTGGAGCTCATTTAGGCAGTGCTCTGAATCCCCTCTCCTCGCGCATCCCGAAACAATGGTCTCTTGCCTCTTAGGAAGTTCCACACTTTTTCCCAGACTCCCTCCCGGCTAGCTGTGGCACACTAGTCCCCTTCAGGCTGTGTTCACACAGCCAACCCCAGTCCTCTCCCTGGGATCTGACCTCCGAAGCCCGTGCCTCAGCTCCCAGCCCCCAACCGCCCTGGCAGATGAGCAGACAAGCCTCTCGGGCTGGTGAGTGCTGGTCGGCATGGATCCTCTGTACCGGAATCTCTCTGCTTTGCTCTCTGCACCCGTTGCTGCGCTCTCCTCCGTGGCGCCGAAGCTTCCCCCCTCTGCCACCCGCAGTCTCCGCCCTCGAAGGGGCTTCCTAGTGTGTGGAAACCTTTCCTCCTTCACAGCTCCCTCCCAGAGGTGCAGGTCCCATCCCTATTCTTTTGTCTATGTTTTTCCTTTTTTCTTTTGCCCTACCCAGGTACGTGGGGATTTTCGTGCCTTTTGGGAAGTCTGAGGTCCTCTGCCAGCTTTCAGTAGGTGTTCTGTAGGAGTTGTTCCACATGTAGATATATTTTTGATGTATTTGTGGGGAGGAAGGTGATCTCCATATCTTACTCCTCCGCCATCTTGAAGGTCCCCCACCACTTAAGTGTTTTTGAATCTAATTTGAAATTTAAATTACTATTAACTCACCTGCATTTGCAATTTTCACAAAATTGTTTATTAATTCACAGTTGTGTAGTTTCTATTAAATGTCAGAAATTTCTTTTTGAAATATTAATGTTATGGATTTGTTTTCCATCACTTTTCATTCATTTATTTCTTTATAGATGTCTGTATGTATGTAAGTCTGCTTTTATCTATGAAGATATTATTATAAATTTTAACAAATACAATCTGGTTATTCCAACACCTCCCTCTCTTCCTTGATTCTGTTTCTGGAGCTTCCTCTTTTCATCTACATTTTGTTTTTGTCCTCATTTTTTAATTCCTACACCAACAATGCACTACTTTGATTATTGTATTTTAATTGTATGTTTTCATATTTTATATATCAAACCATTCTTATTATTCTTTTTCAACATTTTCTGTACTAATTTTGTTCATATTTTCCTTCATCCAATATTCAGAGTTCACTTATTAAGTTCCATCACTAGAATCTTTGTTGGATGTTTACACTTTAGATTTTGAAAAGAGATGAACTAAATATGTATAAAGTTAAATATTCTCAACTAGGAAAACGATCTCCATTCACCCAGATCTTGCTCTGTATCTTTTTTTCCCCCAGATTTTAAATTTCATGAGGTTAGGAAATGTTTCTGCCTTGCTGGTCACTGTTTCCTTATTTCTTGGGCATAGGATGGACGCTAATATTGACACCTGTGTGTGGGATGAACTGCAGAAGGAGTGTAAGGTAGGGAAGGAGCGAGAAGCACCATGACAGGGATGTGTCACAGGCTGGAACTCACAGAGTTTAGATTTGTCTCCTAAACCTCTGTTCAGTGCTTGCTACCTCTGCAGATGCACCCTGAGTAGGGAGGGGCTTGTGAAGAAACATTCAATTAGAAGACATCATAAATTATGACCTTTCCAACATCAAATTTCCCCCATCACATTTTACAGTCTCAGCAATCTTCCTTCAGTTGATTTGGTGAACTGCCCCACCAATGGTTCACATAGAGCGATCAATTAAGCCTTGTACCACGTGCATACAACACTGGTCTTGAACAGACATAGAACCTCTGGGGTTATACCAGTTCAACCCAGACACAGACGGAGGTTACTGGATGCCTAAAAAGCAAGCTGTGGAGGTAGGCCTGAGAGGAGAGGGACCCTCTTCTGTAGCCTTCCCTGCCTCTGTGGGTAATTTACACAGCTCCCACCTGGTGATGCAGACAGTAGGTGATGCAGCAGGACTGCCTACCCCGAGTGGTGATGGAGCCCTTCTCCAGCACCGCTCTGCCCACAGGACTTAATCACAGTCATCCCTAAATGTATACAATTCATTTGAAACCCAACACACATATACCTTACGTACTGACACCCGAGTTTTGTACGTAGGAAATGAAGTAAAATGGATTAATGAGTTATTCATCATCATACTAAAAATGACAAAAAGACAGTAGCAAAGTTTTCTCAGAATACCTAGTCTCTCACAAAAGATAAATTGAATCAACGGACATAGTGTTTAGAAGCGTATCGTGGCATGATACCAGTTATATACACATTTGCATATAAATTAAAATATAGATGTTGAAAATATATATTCAAAATAATTTAAAATACTCTATCACATAAATATATGCACATGATTAAAAACCATATAAAATTAAAATTTTCTCTCTCTCTAAAGTATCCTTTCATCTGCTTTTGTGCCTTCAGTGGTAAATGCTCAAATCCTGTAATTGTTTCTGATTTTAAATCACCTTGTCCCTAAATAATAGTTTTATGCTGTTCGACATTAGACATTATAAATAACATCCTTATGTACTGAGGATTCACCTACTTCTCATTTCCCCAAATTCTTCCCCCAAATATAGGGATATTATACTTTTTTAGTATTTTCAACTTCTGATATTAATCACATAATTTATTTCTTATTCTGTTAGCTATAGGTACTATAAAATAGAAGTCTATTGATTTCTGTTTTGTAGGATGATGACATTAACACCCTTTCATTACTAGGAGAGCTCTTGAAAATCGCACACCCACTAGATACTGTCACAGAGACCTGCCCAACTTTAGATATATATACATGAAAGACCTTTTTGATAAGGCTTATGATATTTCCCCAAGAGGAAATAACAGTATATTAACAGACGGGAATGAAAAGAACATTTTTAAATAGGGTGAGTTTTCAGATTTTGCCATATCTAAATCACAAACAAAATTTTCTGTTAGTTGTTGAAACATATTCACAAAACAATCATGGCCTCATCATTATTATTATGGTGAAGCATCTTCAGCTCCCACACTCCATCAGAACAATAAATGGGATTTAAATTGAGAGCTGTTCCTGAAGTCTCCTATTTTCTGTCTATGTTTCCATGTTCTGAACAGTTCTGCTGAACAGTTCTTTGTATATTAAAAACTAGACTATCAAAATATAATGCCAATTTAAGGTACAACAATTATTTATATTAGTGTTACTGGGAGAAAAAAAATATGATGTGGTAAATTAATCTTTGTGCAGCAAAGTCCTTCTTAAAATAGGTTTTCAGTATGCATGGTAATGAACTATTGCTATCTTTACTGAACAGACATCTTGAAATAACTATGTCCAAAGTTGTTTAAAATCCATTCCCGAAAATTTCAGTTTCAGCAATACAAGGAAGACTGATTTCTTACTTATAACATGGAACAACACAAGCCTCCTTTTTTTTTTTTTTCAAATCCTTTGCTCAATGTAGGAACTCATGAATCAGCTGTGACTTTTACATGCCTCCCTTTGACCTTCCCACTGATAATCATAATAATGCCCGGCTGCTGAGGATCAATCAGCTTTCATAAAGGCAGCCGCCTTCAGGTTAATTTCATATTATTAGTTTTACAAGTTAAAAAAACAAGCAAGACAGGCATGATGGCTTTCACTGCTATTTGCTCCCCTAAAATTATTTCCTGTGGACAATAAACAAACAAATTTCCAATTTGGTGAGGCTATAAATGTGCAGGCTTCATAAAAATTAAGTTAAATGGATGTGTCTGCGAGTTTGAGATTGTAAAGATTAGGGGAGATGCCTGTCGTTATAATTGCCTGCTCAGTTCCTCTGTCACTCAAGAGTGCCACAGCTGCATGAAAAACGCCCATCATAATCTAATTCTCAGATCAAATTCCCATCTTCAATATATCCTTTAATAAGGCTTCCATTCTCCATCTTTTAGCCTTAATTACCGCTCCCTGTCTCCCTTGACAACCAAATTAAAAGGTACATGCTACAACTCCATAATGATCATCATCATCATAATAATGCTTTAAAAATCACCAACTACGCTACCACAAATGCAGACTAACCTTGTCAAGGTGGATGTCTTCTGATAACTAGATTTTCTATGGATAGCTTCAGCACTGGAAGATAAGAAATACAATTATATAATCTTTTATTGATTTTTTTCCCCTTTTTCCTCCTTACTATTATGTACAATTACCTGAGCAGTTTTTAGATTGTTGAAGCTTGAAGTGGAAAATTTGCAAAGATTCACCCAGAGCAGGATGTTTTAACTCTTGGTTGAATACAGGTAGTTTCTGCTGAAAAATAAAAAGCCATGGCAGTTTCTGTAGTGAAAAAACTTTTGATTTCAGCATGGAGTCACCAGGGTCTGTGTATGGACTTCAGCTTGTGTGACTTTGTAAAGGTCAGAGGATCCACCAGCCTAAGAGTCTTTGTCTGTGAATATGAGCAGTTTAACTTATGGTACCTTTAGAGATACTTTTGACTCTATTGCTTTTGGGCACATTACAGCAAAAACAGACAACTTCTGTTTTTAATTTGCAGTTTTCCACCATGATTACAAATTTTCCATTATGCTGTTTCAAATATTTTGTTGTCAAGGTATAGCTATAACCTCCATACCTCCCTCAGGAATTTCTGTGCATGAACTTACACATTTGGTCTTTGTTCTCCTTGTTAGTATTGGGGTTGATCTCAGGCTGGTAAAATTAGGCTGTCCCTCAGCTGCCTGACCTCTTCTTTCTACTGCCCATGACACTTCTCTGATCAGCACTGTTTTCCATTAACTCGTCCATGTGATGGTGGTTGGACGTAGCTGGTGGTGGTGGGTTATAGTGGCTGTTGGTTGTGGTTGTTAGTGATGATGGTGGTAACGGTGAGTGATTGTTGCTTGTTGGAAGTGGATTGTGGTGGTTGTTGGCAGGGGTTATTAGCAGTGGTTTTTGTTGGTGGTGGTTGGTAGTTTTCAGTGGTTGATGGTGATAGTGGTGGTTAGTTGGTGGTGGTTATTGTTGGAGATGGTGGTAATTGTTGGTGGTGAATGGTGGTGGTTGTGGGTGATGGTGGTAGTGGTGAGTGGTTGGTAGTGGGTGATGGTGGGTAGAAGTTGTCTGTGGTTAATGGTGACAGTGGTGGGTGGCATTGAGTGGTTGGTGGTGATGGATGGTGTTAGCTATTGTTGGAGGTGGCTGTGGGTGATGGTGGTAATGGTTGGTGGTGAATGGTGGTGGTTGTCTGTGGGTGATGGTGGTTCATGGATGTGGAGGTGGAGAATTTGCCGGCAATGCTGATACTGAGCCACATTGGAGGCCTTTGTATCTTCACATGACACTCTTGACTAAAACTACACATTTCCTTTTATTACCACATTGCTTTTCTGGTTTCATTTCTCTCCATTTGCTCCTTAACTTCCTCTCCTGCATTTATTGTGCTTACGGACTCTTAGACAGTTATACAGAAATGGAATCTAGGCTTCTGTAAGATTCAGTCACATCTTGCTGCTGTTTTGCATAATTTATAGCAAAGCTTCCAGCCTCAGTGAGTAGAGGGGTCTGAGGAAATACGTCTCAAGTATTTTTCAGCCTCTTACAGGGCTTCGCAAATTGAAGTTCTCCTTATTACCTAAGTATAACTACAGAGTTGGCTTTCTCCACCAGATGGAAAGTAAGGCAGTTTATTTTTATACTGCTTTGGGATATATGTAATATCACATATTCATATATTTGCAGTCATGCCTATGCTTGACTGAATTTTTCATTTTTAGTGCAGATATTGATCACCAGAAAAGGCAGAGTTCGAGCAGAAGCTTCTGAAACTGTGAAGGGTATTTTCCAGAGTCACTTTGTCAGAAAGCTAACAGGTAGGTAAACATAATTCAATAGGAATGTGTTTATTTATCCAGAAAAGATTTATGATGATTTGAAGGGAAGCCAGTTCAGTACTAAGAAATACAAACCAAATGGCACTGTCAAATATTAATAGGGTGGGCTACAGTAATGACTCTATGAGCAAAGATCAGTTAAATAGTCCACCGGACAGAGCAGTAGATTTGGGATTTAAAAAAATAGCAGTGTAATTGTTGATCGTGGCTGTAGAAGTCAAGGACAGTTGAAGCAAATGTGTGAGGCAGTGTTTGGCAGGTAAGGGGATCCTGCAGGAAGGCCTGAACTCTAAACCTGGGAGCCTTTAATTACTGAGATACCAGTATTGATTGGGATGACAACCGTGCAGAAAGGAAGGCCAGGAAGCACATCGTAAGAGAAGGGCAGGATTGTTTTCTTTAAGCAGTTTATTGAACTATCTACATGGTCTCAGGCGATTCCAGCTCTAATCCTAGGAAATTGGAGGAATCTTGGGGAGTAAAAACACAATGAGACCTTGACTGATGAGAGGTTTCCCGTAGAGAGAGATAATTTATGGAGAGAAAACAGACACAGGCTGGGTCAAAAAGTGTCAGAAAAGATTAAAAGTTAAAGGAGTACTCACAAGTTACTGATTGGGAAATAATCTGAGTGTGATGGGGCATTTAAAAATAGCCCTGTGATGGCTCGAGACATCACACGCATAATTCCGTGATGCGAGAAGGGAATGCACCAGTGAACACTAAGAATAGCTGTCACATGCTGGCCGGCTACCACCTGACAGGTCCAGTTTTAGAGACATTTATACAGTAGGTCATTCAATCTCTTTATCAGCTTATGAATTTTGTTCTATTGTCCACATACTTCAGTGATGAAGTTAACTGATGACATGGGTAACAGCCAAGATGGGCCAGCCTGGGTTGACTTTTAGAGTATAAATTGCCACCATATACAAACAGGAGATTGTACAAGGCCCCATCACACTTTTCCTACCAAACATTTTAGATTTTGAGATATCATAGTTATTGGAGAGTTTAAGCACCCAAGGGTCAAATCTTTCTGGTCTGTGTAATTTAAATTGTGGCATTGCATCCTCTCCATGAGTAGGTCTGTGTGCATGATCATTTGATTGACACAGTATATGGTGAAGAGAGAATCTGGAACCAGATACCCTGGACATAAGTCCAAGGCTCTCTATACTCTAGCTGGGTGGCTTTAGGAAGCTACTTAACCTCGCTGTACTTCAGTTTCTGCATCTATAAAGTGGATAATAGCTGTGGTTACCTCAGAGCGTTGCAAAGAGGAATGCTCTCAAAGTGCTCAGGAGACCCATGAGGATACAGTAGGATCTGGGACGTCTCGGACAACTAAACAAAAATAACCAGCCGCATCGATGCCAGGTCCAAGACATCATCACAAAGAGCTCAGCACCCAGAATAAGTGTTTAATCTCACTCACCTTTTTGAAACAAGACATGGAATATCATTTTTCACATGACTGAGGAGATGACTAGAATTAGGAGGCCAGAGATCTGGGGACTGACCAAATCTGGCAATTTCTTGCATCAAAATGATCAAATTGCGTTTCATTTTCAGCCCTTGTTTACTCATAAACATGAGTACTGATAATACAGTTATAAAGATTTAATGCTCAAATTAAAGAACTCATATGTTCATGCATTTAGTCAACTGTTTTTTGCAAAGCATCACATACCAAGCACACTTTTCTCTGTCAATCCCTGTTAAAAAAAAGTGTGTATAATTATTCAATAGGGGTTAAGTCTATTTTTGAAATTTTAAATCATGAACAGAAATGAATTACTAAAACACCAGCACATTACCGATAGCCTCTTAGCATCTGCTATTATACTCATTGGTAAAATACAAGCGTGTACCCCCTATAGCCAAATAATTTATTTGGGTTCAAACCAGGGAGGTTTTTTTTTTTTATTACACTGCTTGAGGACTCCCCCCAGAATTAGAGACATCCCCAATTTTCCAAATATTTTGATTGACTCCGGAAATTAGCAGAGGGCCTGGCTGGTTGGGAGGGACCGGCTAGGAGGATTTTGTTCTGAAAAGTACATGGAGCTTCCAGGCCATTTTGGAAGGTCAGTGAGTTAAAAGTGCAGAGAACTTCAAAGCCACTTTCCAGAAATTCACATGCAGTAGGTCTGGGCTGGGAAGTGGGGCCTCCATTTTTAAGGAAATCTGAAAGTGATTATACTACGAAGCCAATATTGCTTAGACTTCAGGGATCTTTTTATATATCAGCCCCTTTCAAGTCCCTGGACAATGCCTCAGCAACGTACACACATGACCGAATGTTTCATGAAATTTGCAGAAGTCAAATGCTTTACTGCTACACAGACCGCTGTCTGAGCGTGACTTTCCTGTCACCACAGTTTTCTCACGTGGGGACTTTGGGGGCTCAGCCAGGGGAACCCGAGTTGGTGATGAATGTAGTTTGGTTTTAGTGGGACAGGAGTTCTCATGTCGGTAGAGTCTGGTTTCGGGCAGGCTACCCAGTGCGGGCCAGTTTCCAGGGTCACCCCCAAGGCCCGTTTCTCCCTGTGCTGACTCCTGGGAACCTGGACTCTAAAGGGCCGGACCGCGGGCAGCCCCGAAGTGGGTGCGTGTCCGGTGTGTGCTCAGGGAGGTGCAGCAGGTTTGAAATGCTGAGGCCAGGCCATGGAAAGTCACGCTCGAAACCTACGGCTACAAGATGGACACTTGAATTCTGAAAAAACTCTCAACAGTCCAGAAATACTTGCAGGCCATTTCCAATTTAACATTTATGTTATCTGAAATAATTTAATATTAAAAATGAACCTTAATCACCATGTTAGAAGAGTGAGCTTTCTACTCCCCGCGTAGAAACTGATATTGCAAATGAAGAGATGAAAAAAACAGAGGGAAAATGATCACGATGTGTCAGGTAATACAAATATTTTATAGATTTCATGTTTGGGATATTCGGTATGATTTCATTTCTAATCCTAAATGACATTTTCCCACATTTTATAGTCATGATTTTATTTTTCTTAAAGGACCTCTCCTCCCATTTATAATGTTCAGTCTCCATAAGGACTGGATCCACCCCTGAAGAAAATCGGATGACTTTAAAGCACATGATGTGTTTTTATTTAAAAAACAAGGCTACAGAACAACGGTTGGCAAACTGCAGCCTGCAGAGTGAATCAGGGCTGCTGCCGCCGTAATAAAGGGTAACATTGGACACAGCCCTGCCACTGGCTTTTGTGTGGCCTGCGGCCACTTTCTCCCTACAAAGAAGAGTTGAGAAGTTGAGACAGAGACCACATGGTCTGCAAAGCCCAAACTGTGTCCCGTTTGGCCGTTTTCAGAAAAGGTTTGTTGATCCTTATTATAGAATGTGACTTGGTCGATATCCACATATAGGCCCCTCTTCCGGGAAGGTCACGTTTTGAGTCTGTTGTTTTAAAGTGTTTTAAAGTTTATATTAACATTTTAAATTAAATAACCATGCCTCCATTATACTTTAGCTTTTTTTAAAAAATCAAATATACAGGAGCATATATTTAAGGCGGTAAATTACTTCATAGTAAAATATTGCATTTTTCCTTCAATCTACCTTATATCCTTAGATTCCTACAATGTAAGGCAATTAGTCTCATGCATGCCTTATCGTATTGAAATTCCTTCTTGTGATTCCCAATCCACAGTTTATATCTAATAAAACGTTTTATAGGTTAAAATGCACTTTGAATTTTTAAAATCAAGAGAACTGAGTCAAACATGATTCATCTCAGGTGCCAATATTGAATAAAATATACATTTTAACTTTAAATAAATATTCAAATGTTTCTAACTCTTAAAATTTCCAACTAAATCCCCCAATTGTTCAGGAGGAATAGTTCTAGATTAATTTTCAGTGAAGAAAGCACTCTGCAAACATCTGACCACAAACACACATCCAGTCGCCCTGAAAGTATCAATAACTGGTCTTTATTGCCCTTGAAAGTAGAAAAAAGATACACCAAAAATGTGCTCCTAATTACTCTGGCTTAACCTTCTTTGCATTCAAAACGCTTTATTGGGCTTCCCTGGTGGCGCAGTGGTTGAGAGTCTGCCTGCCAATGCAGGGGACACGGGTTCGAGCCCTGGTCTGGGAGGATCCCACATGCCGCGGAGCGGCTGGGCCCGTGAGCCACAACTGCTGAGCCTGCGCGTCTGGAGCCTGTGCTCCACAACGGGAGAGGCCGCGATGGTGAGAGGCCCGCGCACCGCGATGAAGAGTGGC
The DNA here is from genome assembly GCF_028023285.1 of Balaenoptera ricei. NCBI lineage: Eukaryota > Metazoa > Chordata > Mammalia > Artiodactyla > Balaenopteridae > Balaenoptera > Balaenoptera ricei. The sequence goes on from NC_082640.1 coordinate 28,569,505, forward strand.
CCCCACTTGCCGCAACAAGAGAAAGCCCTCGCACAGAAACGAAGACCCAATGCAGCCATAAATAAATAAATAAATAAATAAAAATTTAAAACAAAAAAGAACAAAAAGAAAACGCTTTATTAATAAAGGGCCTTTCCTCTGACAGAAGCAGCTTTTACACTTGATTGATACTGTAGTGAAGTCATAGTTGGAACTGTGGAAAAAGAACCCTGCCATAAAAACGTAAAGCCGCACAGATGAGAGCACAAAATATTTTCCTCTCTCCCTCTGAGGTTCGGTGAATGAAAAGCAGTATTTTCCCAGCACCCTCCTCCCCTCCTCGTAGAAAAAAGGACGTTTGCTGACAGACACACCACATTGCACAATGGTTTTCACTCCCAGGAATACAAGGATGACGGTTCTCCAAAGCTCCAATCACAACCCTCTCCATATGACACCAATCTTTTACTGTGATCACATCTCAGGTACACTCAGTTCACTGAAGGACAGTGGAGCCTCGGAAGAAGAAACAGCCGTATTTAAAGAAAAGCCATCATTTAAGCTTTTGCAAGCCCACTGGGAGAGGCCTTGTGTTCTGACCGGCAATCACAGGTCCTCTGGACGTGCCTCGTGTAGTTTGCGCTCCTGCCCTGCGGGTCTCCTGGAATGAGCTCAAAATAAGCCACATTCTAGGACAGCACGAGGATTCAAAGATCAACGATGTGCCCTTTCTCCACTGAAAATTGAAGTTCTCGAAATATTTGAGATTTTTATATTAAGTTGTGTAGATCTGATTCAAAATGACTGTTGGAGACCTCTCATGATAGGTGCAAATTTAATCAATATAATGATGAATCAGTAATCGAATAAGATCATATAGGATTGTGTTAAATCTCGAGTGAGGGAAGAAATGAGCAGATAGAAATTTGTATTTCCTATGGAACAGTATTTAGTATTTCTGTAAAGATCTATTTGGAAGTGATGTTAATGATATTTGGTACAAGAAACAGCTATTATATCATTCTATGACAATGGATATTTGTGAATAGACTTAGGAAGCCTAAATTTATATACTAATGCTCATATAAAGCACACTACCCATCATCTTAAGTAGAAATATTGGCAACACTGAACATAGTTACTAACTTGTGCTGTTAACGTGTAGTCTCCCCTGTAAGTAACCATCTTTTTGGAATAAGTTTTTACTCAGCTATGTCTAACTCAGTAACACACTTTACTTTAAGGACATTAAGAGAAAAACATAAAAATAAACGAAAACTTCGTCTTGAGCCAAGTAGTGGTGAACAAATAAAGACCAAATCCATAGAAAGTTACATTTTAAGTTGGTTTTCCCCAAACGTTCAGGCCTTTCAGAGCCTCAGGATTATAATATGAAATTAATTGGTGTTCTATTGCTAAAGATTCCAGTAGACAGACTTAGTTTGTAAGATGTCAGGTAACAGTATACTTCAATTTTAATTGAAATATTTAATTTCTACACATTTGGGTTCCAAAGCCAGAACCACATCTCTTTTCTTCCTACATGGGGTCAGAGAAGGTTCTCATAAACTACATCAGCTAGTGCTGAAAAATGTTTAACGATGCTCTGTCACACAAAATAGTGCGAGAGTCATTATGTATTGTCTTTCCAAAATTAAGGATGTCACTGTACATTTTCCTTTAAAAACAAAACTTCATCACCCTGTTTCCAAATCCTTTCACACGTTTCCCTCGAGTATTACTTCTGACAGTGAGCATCAGCGTTCCCACCTATGTGATGGAGCCCCTGACACAGTTATTTTTCCCTAAAAAAAACCACAAAGACATCTTCAGCACATGTTTATTCCTCCAAGTAGCTGAAACTGAGCTGTCTTCAGAAGCCTTGTCTCTTTTCATGCAACTCTATAAAGAGGTGTGGTTTGGGGTTTGCCTCCTGTGTTATGGATGTTGATTCTGGGGAGGACACACGGGTGGGTGCTGGGTTGAAGCATAATTTTGATGGTGTTGATTCATGAACCCGCCCCCATACACCATCCACGGAGGGCAAGAAGAGACCTAAGAAAGGGCAGATGGCAACGAGGGAACTGACACAGGAGGCTTGTTTTGAGGCTGCAAGACACAGACATGTAGATCTTCATACACACCCACCATAGGTAGAGGCCTCGAAGGGGTTGTCATGTACCCCATCCAGAAGATCTCAACAACACACGCTCTCAAGGCTGCATCCTTCAAGGACGTGGGGGGGGGGCAGTGAGAAGCCCCCCACAGACCAGGTCCAGCTCTCAGTCGACCGTGAGTGCCCCTCTTCCGAGTACGCCCAGGGCGGTCAGCAAGCACTAAGGTGGCCCGTTTGGCAGCTCTGTGGCTGCACTGAGGCAGATGCCACAGCAACAACATAGACACAGGCAAGACAAGGATCCCCAAATCAGTGACAACTCTTTCCACCAAGAGCCCCCCTGTCCGAACCACTGCTGTTAAGTCCCCAAGGCTGGGGGTCAAATCACTCAGGGTGTCACATGTGTCCTCATGTGACTTAATAAAGATCAATGCACCAGGTATGAGCACATGACATTCTGCGTGGATAATGGCACAGGTGCCTCCAGTGTCGACAGCCATCCTGTTTTGCAGGACAACTTTCCTGGTTAGAGACACTTCAATGACACTTCAGGGATCTTAGTAAGGACAGGCTTTGCTGGCTGTCCCTCAAGGCTTGCTGGTGAATTTTTTTTAATATTTATTTAATTTATTTGTTTATTTTTGGCTGCATCAGGTCTTAGTTGTAGCACGCGGGCTGAGTTGCCCCATGGCATGTGGGATCTTAGTTCCCCAACCAGGGATCGAACCCATGTCCCCTGTGTTGGAAGGCAGATTCTTAACCACTGGACCACCAGGGAAGCCCCTTGTTGGTGAATTTAATAAAGGCTTCTCCGTGTGCTATGATGTCCTCCAGGCCAACAGAGGCGACAAAGACAGGATGAATGCTGTACTGGGGGAAACAGAACATGCCCGCCTGGCCTTGAGGAGAGGGAGGCCGGCTACTATAGGAACTTGACCTGGGGGTGCAACACCATACCTGTTGGCCAGGGAGGCAGCACAGGAAGGCCTGCGATGGACTGGGGGTGGGATGTGCCAGAACAGACCCCCACCCTTCTCTCTAGCGGTGCTCATTCCATTCCAGGCACAGTGCATTTCAGCAGGCCCGGCTTGCAGCAGGACCACGGGAGCCCAGTGGAGACTGAGTGGCCCCTCGTCCAGGGGTAGGAAGTAACTCACCCGTCCCAGCAGGACGTCCCACCAAGATTCCAGGTGACGCCTCTCCCAGGTGTGATAGGCCTGGTGTTCCCAGCAGCACTGCAGTGGAGGCAGGGTGAGAGTTAGGCAAAGGCTGCAGCACCTGCATTTCCAGGGACAGTGGGCAGGCGCTCTGCTGCGGACAGGCTTGCCGCTTAGTCAAATGGGGGCTGAGCCATGGCAGATGTAGGTGGATGGAATATATTCTTAACCCACCCCTTGATAGGAGGGCAAGTTCTTACCACGATATGCTGTTCCCTGGCAAGGTCCTACCTGGGGGTGGCTGTGTGCACAGCCAAGAGCTGCGGTTCTATGGGGATACCTTGGGTTCTGCCCCTTCCAGAGCTGGGACCCAAATCCTAGGGTCCTCTCTCCTGCTGTCTCTGCCACAGCAACCCCTTCCCCTTACCTTTTGGAGTCACAGACACAACTCAAATGGCAGCCCTGCTTGGGGGATGCCCAGAGGTTTACCTTTGCTGTTCTGACCTCCAGTCCTACACGTGCCACACCTCTTCACCAGGTGCGGTAAGGGCCGGAGGCCCTGTACCAGGTGGAGAGCAGAAGCCCTCCACGCCCAAGTCCCTACAAAGCCCTGCACCTCTGTCGCGTTTGCAGGGGTTGCACCTTAGTCACAGTATATTACCTGCCCAAAGAGCTTCTAAGAACTGGATGGCAGTGCCCGGTCCTGAGGTCTTCTGTGGGTTCACAGATCAGCCTTTCCCTTGAAGATGTTCCAGCAAAGTCTGCAGAGTGTCCTGCAGCAGGAGCCAGCCTTCACATGTTATCATCATAGCAATGTTAAGAGTCCACTTTACTGCTGTGGGAGAAGAACAGAGACAGATCTCGGGCCACCATCCCTGGACACAGTGGGGCTGTGCAGGTGGCCTTGGGGAGGCACTGAAAGGTCCACTGTTGTCCTTCCCACATAAAGGTAAATTGATCTCATCAGAACCCTGTACTTGGGGAGTCTTTCCATGAATCTCCTTGAATAGAGCACTTTGGCAAAAGCATCAGTAAAACAATAACTATCTGTAAATGAAAAAAAGACTTAATGGTCACAGTTAAAGATCTGATGAGAGGTCATTATGATGCAATTGACAAGAAAATTTAGTTATTTCTGTGACGTACATTTTAAATAATTAGAATTATGACTGATATCACTATACCGGGACATAGATTTTTTAGAAGTTTCATGTAAACATAGTCTAAAATTAGTTTAGAAATACTTATTTGACAATGCTTCCCATGTAGTTCAACATATCAAGTAAGTCTAATTATCTTCATCTCTCTTTCATAAGGAGAGGGAACACATCTCAATTTTCTTAAATAAAAGACCTGATAAAGACAACAAGCAGCAATGGGTATTATTTTGATAAAACAGAATCTGTTTTCTAGGCAGTTTACTTAAAAGATGGGAAAAAAAAACAACACCACCTTTCACAATCTTAAAGAAAAGACCAATAGTCCAAGAAAATATTATCTTTTTAGCAAATTAAATTTTAGTTTCACATAAGTACCTTATGGATATTAAAGCTTATTTTTCTTAAAACCAATAGAGCTCTTTTACAAATTAATTTTGACAATACCATCCAGAGGTAGAAAATTATGTACATCACATTTATCCATGAACACAGACAGAAACAGATACCTCATAGCTTTCATTCCAAAACTTTAGCTATAAATCAGGTATAATGATATAAAACTCACTAATTTATAACAGTTGAATCCAAACTGTGTATCCAGCAGATGGAACAAGGTTACTCACTCAAATGGTTAAAGGTTTGGTTTACCAATATTTGTGGAAAAGACAAGATTTGTATTTGCCCTTGATTATTAATTTTATGGAGATGGTGGACAAGATTTGGGGCAAATTTATAGCAGTCTGTTTTAAAAGCCTTTTTTTCCTTTAGCCTCAGGCAATCATGGACCGTGTTTTAGTTACTTCCTGGGGGATATACATTTCAAGGACATAAGAAATGCATCTTCAGAGGAAAGAGAATGCAAGTTTTTTCTTAGGAGTTTTGGGGTAGAATTCTCTATTATCAGAAGTCTAGGGTAATCACTATTTAAGATTTTCCTTTGTACTAGGGTTAGGTTAAAGGGCATGGGGTGCTTTGTCCATCTCACTGTCAAGCACCACACCCTCCTCTTAGCTCTCTGCACTTTCTCAGGACCACCGCCGCATCTTACTGCCCTAAATCAGGCTTCTTCACAGTAGCTCAGATCTTGATCCACTGACTTGTGACCTCCTAGCTTTGCTCAAGGGCAACTAAGGCCTCCAACTTCTTATTCTGCCATTTTCCCTGACTCTTCAGGGTACACAGTACCCATTTCTTTCGTAGTGTTCATGTCCCCAAATTAATTCCCAGCTATTCCTTTTCTTTAACTGGAATATAATAAAATTAAAAATCCATACAAAATTCACAGACTAGCCCGTACTTTCTAAAAATATTGACAATTAAGTAAAAAGTAAATGAAAGTGTGGGGCTAGAGATTGTCATACTAAGTAAAGTAAGTCAGACAGAGAAAGACAAATATCGTATATCACTCATATATGGGATCTAAAAAAAGGGTACAAATGAACTTAGTTACAAAACAGAAGTAGAGTCACAGATGTAGAAAGCAAACTTATGGTTACCAAGGGGGAAAGTGGCAGGGAGGAATAAATTGGGAGATTGGGATTGACATATACACACTACCATGTATAAAATAGATAACTAATAAGAACCTACTGTATAGCACAGGGAACTCTACTCAATACTCTGTAATGACCTATAGGGGAAACGAATCTAAAAAAGAGTGGATACATGTATATATACAAGATTCACTTTGCTGTACACCTGAAACATAACAATGTAAATCAACTATACTTCAATAAAAATTTTTAAAAAAAGAAAATGAAAGTGCATTAATTACAAGTACTGAACAATTAAAAAACTTTATATCGAAATGTAAATGGTGGCTTTTATTTTTTTTAACATCTTTATTGGAATATAATTGCTTCACAATGTTGTGTTACTTTCTGCTGTATAACAAAGTGAATCAACTATATGTATACATATCTCCCCATTTCCCCTCCCTCTTGTGTCTCCCTCCCACCCTCCCTATCCTACCCCTCTAGGTGGTCACAAAGCACCAAGCTGATCTCCCTGTGCTATGCAGCTGCTTCCCCCGAGCTATCTAGTTTACATTTGGTAGTGTATATATGTCAATGATACTCTCTCACTTCCTCCCAGCTTACCCTCCACCCTCCCTGTGTCCTCAGGTCCATTCTCTATATCTCTGTCTCTATTCCTATCCTGTCCCTAGGTTCATCAGAACCACTTTTTTTTTTTTAGATTCCATATATATGTGTTAGCCTACGGTATTTATTTTTCTCTTTCTGACTTACTTCACTCTGTATGACAGAATCTAGGTCCATACACCTCACTACAAATAACTCAGTTTCTTTTTATGGCTAATATCCCATTGTATATATGTGCCACATCTTCTTTATCCATTCATCTGTCAATGGACACTTAGGTTGTTTCCCTGTCCTGGTTATTGTAAATAGTGCTGCAGTGAATATTGTGGTACATGACTCTATTTTGAATTATGGTTTACTCAGGGTATATGCCCAGTAGTGGGATTGCTGGGTGATATGGTAGTTTTATTTTTAGTTTTTTAAGGAACGTCCATACTGTTCTCCATAGTGGCTGTATCAATTTACATTCCCACCAACAATGCAAGACGGTTCCCTTTTCTACACACCCTCTCCAGCATTTATTGTTTGTAGATTTTTTGATGATGGACATTCTGACTGGTGTGAGGTGATACCTCATTGTAGTTTTGATTTGCATTTCTCTAATGATTAGTGATGTTGAGCATCCTTTCATGTGTTTGTTGGCAATCTGTGTATCTTCTTGGGAAAAGTGTCTGTTTAGGTCTTCTGCCCAATTTTGGATTGGGTTGTTTTTTGATATTGAGCTGCATGAGCTACTTGTATATTTTGGAGATTAATCCTTTGTCAGGTGCTTCGTTTGCAAATATTTTCTCCCATTCTGAGGGTTGTCTTTTCACCTCGATTATGGTTTCCTTTGCTGTGCAAAAGCTTTTAAGTTTCATTAGGTCCCATTTGTTTATTTTTATTTCCATTTCTCTAGGAAGTGGGTCAAAAGGATCTTGCTGTGATTTATGTCAAAGAGTGTTCTTCCTATGTTTTCCTCTGAGAGTTTTATAGTGTCTGGCCTTACATTTAGGTCTTTAATCCATTTTGAGTTTATTTTTGTGTATGGTGTAAGGAAGTGTTCTAATTTTATTCTTTTACATGTAGCTGTCCAGTTTTCACAGCACCACTTATTGAAGAGGATTTCTTTTCTCCATTGTATATTCTTGCCTCCTTTATCAAAGATAAGGTAACCATATGTGCGTGGGTTTGTCTCTGGGCTTTCTACCCTGTTCCACTGATCTATATTTCTGTTTTTGTTCTAGTAGTATACTGTCTTGATTAATGTAGCTTTGTAGTATAGTCTGAAGTAAGGGAGCCTGATTCCTCCAGCTCCATTTTTCTTTCTCAAGATTGCTTTGGCTATTCAGGGCCTTTTGTGTTTCCATACAAATTGTGAAATTTTTGGTTCTAGTTCTGTGAAAAATGCTATTGGTAGTTTGATAGGGATTGCATTGAATCTGTAGATTGCTTTCTGTAGTATAGTCATTTTCACTATGTTAATTCTTCCAATCCAAGAACATGGTATATCTCTCCATCTGTTTGTATCATATTTAATTTCTTTTACCAGTGTCTTATAGTTTTCTGCATATAGGTCTCTTGTCTCCTTAGGTAGGTTTATTCCTAGATGTTTTATTCTTTTTGCTGCAATGGTAAATGGGAGTGTTTCTTTAATTTCTCTTTCAGATTTTTCATCATTAGTGTACAGGAATGCAAGAGATTTCTGTGCATTAATTTTGTATCCTGCTACTTTACCAAATTCATCGATTAGCTCTAGTAGTTTTCTGGTAGCATCTATAGGATTCTCTATGTATAGTATCATGTCACCTTCAAACAGTGACAGCTTTACTTCTTTTCAGATTTGGTTTCCTCTTATTTCTTTTTCTTCTCTAATTGCTGTGACTAAAACTTCCAAAACTATGTTGAATAATACTGGTGAGAGTGGACAACCTTGTCGTATTCCTGATCTTAGAGGAAATGGTTTCAGTTTTTCACCATTGAGAACAATGTTGGCTGTGGGTTTGTCATCTATGACCTTTATTATGTTGAAGTAGGTTCCCTCTGTGCCTACTTTCTGGAGAGTTTTTATCATAAATGGGTGTTGAATTTTGTGGTAAGCTATTTCTGCATCTACTGAGATGATCATATGGTTTTTATCCTTCAGTTTGTTAATGTGGTGTATCACATTGATTGATTTGCATATATTGAACAATCCTTGCATTCCTGGTATAAACCCCATGTGATCAAGGTGTATGATCCTTTTAATGTGCTGTTGGATTCTGTTTAGTTAAACTCATTACGGGATGTGGTGATGCAGGTGGGCTCCCAAACACAGGCCTATTTTATGCAAGCAACTGGGTATTTAAAGAGGCATTTCTATGGAAACAACCATCAAAAAACGAGTAATAATTACAGTAGACTATAATTCCAGTTTTCTAGTTCTGAATTCAGTCAGTCTAGAAAAGTTCTAGATGTTGGGCTAGAAGCGTCTTCAGATGGAGTGAGGACAGGCCGTGGCAATCTGACAGATTCCCTGGTTTGCAGCTGGAACATCTGTGATAGCCTCTGAGTGGCTACACAGCAACAGACAGAAGACTGTCCATACAGGAGCTAAAGTGGTGATTTATCTGAGTTGATATCAAGTTCAGTTTGCAGGGTTTCAGGAAAAGGGCAGTTTTAGTTCTCCATGATTCCAAGTCAAAAAGGTTGGGGAAAATTAGAAATGTTAGTTTGGAGAGCTGTAGTCAAATATTGGAGAAACTAAGAGAATTCAGGATCCAGTTAGTTTACAGATAGAAAACAAAACCACAAAGAATTAATAGCACTAGAATCTGACGTCCATAAAGATAATACTGAAATAATTTCTCTATAATCAACTTTAATTCTATAAAAGATAAGATTACTTTGTTTGCAAATTAAGTCTAGGTTCAATAAACTTGGTCTGGTTATTTACATAGGTTCAGCAAGAATAGTAATTGACCATATAAGCTCTTGGGTCTGCTTTGCTGGACGTTTTCACAAGGAATCACAGATTGGACTTTGTAAAAACCTCTGAGGCTAGGAAGCCAAGCTAAGGACCTGCCAACCCTATAGATTTGGGTAAATGTCTCTCTCTTGTGGTCCCTTAATATCCTGAAGTTCCTGGGCCTGCAAATAAGTGACCTGCCATATCATCTAGTAAAGCTGCTAGGAACCCTATAAGCAAGGGGTTCCCATTTTTCCAAGGGGCTTTATTGGCTCCATAAAGTCAACCTTAGTTCCTTAAAGCTGTTGAGCATACTAGAGTCTATGCATGTCTTTCTCAAATATGACATTCTAGTCAAACCTTGGTAACAACAGATTTACTTAATCTGAGAAAACAAAAGAATCAACAGTGTTTAAAACAAAAAGGTCATAAAAATTATAATCATCCTCATCAACTCATTCAGTCCCATGAAATTCTTGTTCATCTTGATCTTTTGTTAGCAGTTTTATGAAGCCATCAGTTCCATCCTTAGAGTTCACAGATATGATCTGAAACTTACCAAAGACCTGTACTTGTTAGCATCCTTTCCTTGAGTCTCCTTGAAGATGAAGCACTTCTGCAGAAACATTTTGCAAAAGCATCAGAGTAACACAACTGAAAAAGACTTCAAAATGATCATAGTTAAAGATCTGATGAGAGTTAATTATAATACAATTGAAAAGGAAATGTGGTTATTTCTGTGACATACATATTTTAAATTAATAGCTAGAATTATGACTGCTATGACCTGGATATAACAGATTTTTTAAGGAACTTCATATAAATAAAACCTTTTTAAAGTTTACAATTGCTTTTATTTGAGAATGCTACCCACGTAATTTATCAAATAAGCCAAATTTTATAAGGAGAGAAAACAACTTTTATAAGATGACCCAGGGACCCTCTAGAAAAATCCCAATATTAATTCAAGGTCAAAAAGACTTCATTTAGAATTTGATTTTGGGAAATTTTGTCAAAAATATCAAAGTGATTTCAAATACTTCATTACATAGAATCATAGGTCACTGTGAAACAATACTTACTCATTTAAGCAAAGTGACAATTAAAGACAACAGCAAATACAGAAAATGATGTAACTAAACCCCTGAAACTTTAGCTCCTTTAATAGAGAAGACTTAGTATTCTTAAGTTTCAAAGACCAAATAGAGACAACATGAAGTACAGAGTATTATTTTGATAAGACACAAAATCCTTATTTTCTAGGCAGATTACTTAAAAGGTAAATAAAAACCTTTCACAAGCTTATCAAGAACAGACCAATAGTCCAAGGAAATTTTGTTCTTTTAGCAGATAAGGTTTGTTTACGCAAGCACACTATTGATAAAGCTTATTTTTAGGATCGCTAATAATCTCATTAGATTTTAGCTAGCTTGACCACACAAGGGAAATCCCTCCCTCTCAACTTTCTATATCCATTTAGTTTATCCTTTGTGTTTCTCACTCTGGAAAAATAACAAAAACAAACAAACAAAATTCCAGCCATTATACTTCTTGTTCCTTTAACAACACATCTCTGTAACTCATACCTTTTCTTCTTCGTCAAGAACACAACCTACAGTCCTCGCATAGAGTTGTTTCCCTTATTTCTAGGGGTTTTAATCATATATATTAGAATTCTTAACTCTTAAAACCTTAATTTCTAGTTAAAACTAAGTCAGCAATAGTGAACTGTTACAGGCCACAATATGTAGACTGGCAAATGTATGAATATAGTTCATAATTTCTAGAAGCATATGCTTACATAGTACAATTTTAATGTTGCCCAAGGCATGTTTACTGACAGATCCAAATATCTTGCCAAAATGGATAACCATTAATTACTGAACATAGGCTTAAGTAATTTAGGAACAATCTAGATAGTCGATGAATTTCCATCATATAACTTAGGAAAAGTTTAAGAATGTAAGTTACCAAAAAATTTGGTAAACTATGTAAGCAGACATACCATAAAACATGGTATGTATTGAAATGTTCTTTTGTAAACTTGTATCCCACTTATATCTATTTAATTCACTTAACCACATTTAGATTAGTCATGAAACTTCATGAGGCATTCAGCTATCATCTACGTTATTTTTCTCACTGACAAATTTTGTAAAAAAAAAACAAAAATGAAAAAACATGAGCTTATTTGACTAATAAACCCAGGTAGAATAAAGTTGTATGTCTGTATTATATTTAACATTGATAACTCTGAAGACATGTCTGTTTAAATTAAACCAATAATAAACTAGACTTCATTTACCAAATATTATCCAGATCATGTGAACTTAGAAAGCATTTACATTATTTTCTATTATATTTCTGAGAATTTAGAAATAATTGCATAGCACTTTTTTCATTATGCCAATTAAATAGAGCTATTTTACAAATTTTTTTTGCAATACCATCTGAACATAGAAAAATATCACATATCGATAAGATACATCCGTAGCCATACATAAACATGTAGACACAAACAGAGACTCTGTAGCTTCTGTCACAAAATTTTAGCCATGAATCAGGTACAAAAGTGTAAAACTCACTAGTTTATAAAAATGAATGCAAATTGTTTCTTACTAATATTTGTGAAGATGACTTATCAAGGACAAACACAAATCTTAATATTCTTCCCAAGTATTAGTGAAAATCTTTAGCTGTACTAGATTTGGAAAGGGAGCTTCTACAGCAGTCTGTATTGTAAAGTCTTTTTCTTTTTTTGTTCTTTGGTCTTAAAGGAGTGTGGGCAGCTTTTTAGTTACCTTCTGAGGTGTTTATATTTCAGATGTGGTAAGATTTACATCTTCAAGGAAAAGAAAAATATGAAAGTTTTCTACTAGGAGTTTTGGCATATATTCCTCTATTATCAGAAGTCCAGGGTAGTTACTATTTAAATTTTTCCTTTTTTCTTTCTTTACACTTAAGAGAAGGACAGTCCTGTTTCCAAATCCTGATCTTTTATAATACATACCAGCACTTTGAGATTAATAGGTGAAATCTGGGGGATGGTAAAGACAGGTGGACTTTTAATTCTTTCTGGAGCTGCGTTTCTGGATTTGCCAAGATTTGTGAGCTAAGAACAGTTGCTTTTAATTCCTTAAAGAATTAGGTTGCAGCCTGAATACCAAGATGTTGATCCACCCATCCACCTACATCATCTTCAACTTGTTTCTCTTTATCAGAGAGAAGATTTCTAAACAAAGTGGAAATAAAAAATTTCTATGTTCTGGAGCTTCAGGGTTTGTAGTATGGCTTTTAAAAGTCTGTAAAGGCCATCAAATATTTTCCTTTTTCTCCCCTCTGGGTATACAGTTCAATCTTTGATCAATTGTCTCTATCAGCCCCTGAACATCAACAAACAGCTGATCCATTTCCTCATCATCTTTAGGAGGGCCTGGGAGAAATTCTCATCATTTGTTTCCTTTGTAAGTTTTTTTTCCAGGGAACTGTCTGGCTTGTCTGTTAACACAGTATAATTATGGATGGAAGAACATCCCTTAGCAGCTAATCAAGATTCCCTGTGAGTGGGGCCGTGAATGTCCAGTGATCTTTTTAACTCTTCTCTCTATACGGCAGGAACTTCTGACAGAGGAGGTAAAAGGGCTTTATAATTTAAAAGACCTGCTGTCCATGGGACGTGAATTCTTTGCGGTAGGCGTCCAGGATACACCTGCAAAGGACATTGTACAGGAAGACCTGAAGCTGGAAAAGCCTGATTACAGAGCCCTGGAAAGTAGGAAGAATCGTAAGGAACAGCAATGTGAGCTCTACACCTGTCCTGTTACTTCTGCTCAATTCACTCCTGGCTTTCAGCATTTACATGAGTAACCTGTACACCCCGAGACTAGAGAACAGGCCAGAGTGCTCTCCATGAATCTTGTGGGAAAAGGGAAGTTAAAATAGGCAGCTGGGTGTTTAAGGGCTTTTCTGGGGAAGGTAGAGGAATTTGGGGAGCTAAGGGAATTTTCTGAGGAGCTGGGGCCAAATTTTAAGAATTTATGTCAGATGGAACAAAAATTGAAGTCCACAAGTCTAATCTCTGTTTTTTCATTTTGTTAAGGGAGCCCTAAGGCTGTTATACTTCGGTGTCCTTTTTATTTTTATTTTTTAAAATAAATTTATTTATTAATTTTTCAGCTTTTGGCTGTTTTGGGTCTTCGTTGCTGAGTGCGGGCTTTCTCTATTTGCGGCAAGTGGGAGCTACTCTTCGTTGCGGTGCGCAGGCTTCTCATTGTGGTGGCTTCTCTTGTTGCAGACCACGGGCTCTAGGTACGCAGGCTTCAGTAGTTGTGGCATGTGGGCTCAGTAGTTGTGGCTCACGGGCTCTAGAGTGCAGGCTCAGTAGTTGTGGCGCACGGGCTTAGTTGCTCCACAGCATGTGGGATCTTCCCGGACCAGGGCTCGAACCTGTGTCCCTTGCATTAGCAGGCAGATTCTTAACCACTGCACCACCAGGGAAGTCCCTGAGTCCTTTTTTTTTTTTTTTTTTTAAAGTATAGTGTCTGGACTGGGTCCTATCTGTAGACATTCAGATTTAATTGCTGCGGGGTGCGGCTCAGTCATCGGTATGTTGTTTGTTTTTTTTTTTAATTAATTAATTTATTTATTTTTGGCTGTGTTGGGTCTTCGTTTCTGTGCCAGGGCTCTCTCTAGTTGCGGCGAGCGGGGGCCACTCCTCATCACGGTGCGTGGACCTCTCACTATCGTGGCCTCTCCCGTTGCAGAGCACAGGCTCCAGACGCGCAGGCTCAGTAATTGTGGCTCACGGGCCCAGTTGCTCCGCGGCACGTGGGATCCTCCCAGACCAGGGCTCGAACCCATGTCCCCTGCATTGGCAGGCGGATTCTCAACCACTGCACCACCAGGGAAGCCCCCCTGAGTCCTTTTTAAATTTGTCTTACCATAGCTACCAATAAGACAATTGTTTAGGATAAGAGCACTCTAATTTTTTTTCAAATATATAAGTTTTTCCAATTCGAAGGCTCCATTGTCTGGCCACTGATGAGTAGGATCTTATGTTACTCTGTCTCAATAGTGGCTCAAACCAATAAGCCTATTCATGGCTTAACCATGGACACCCAAAGGGCCCCAAGAGAGGCAGCCTGCCAAGACCCAGAAGTTCACTCCCAGGGTGAGCCTCTAAGACAGACCTTCACTGGCACAGACGGTAATGACAGTATAGTGAAAATGGTGTCTGGTTTCCCACAAGAAACCGAGACACCTCCAGTCACAGACCCACTAACCTGCAACACCACGCAGGTGCTACTGCAATGAGACTTCTACAACTCTGACAATACAAAGGTTGAGAAGGACAAAGGCCCATTTGGGCCTGGGATCCCTTGTGACAAACTCCCTTGAGAGTGGGCACAGTCGGACAAAGACTGCTGCTTGTGACTTCGTGTCAGGAACCCCAGCCTATTTAACTGGGCACCAAATGCAGGCAGGTACTTGCACCTTCCGGCTGGTGGAAACCAGAGAATCTTTCACTGGTCACAAAGCCAAGCTGTCAGGACATAGAACAAGATGAAAGGTCCCTGGTTTTTACACAGGGACCCACAGCAAAGTCTGTGTAAACAGACGTGGGCCCAGGGAGAGCAGTGAACTCACCAGTGTTTGAGGCTGACTTGAACAAAGGCGTATGGGACCTGCATTCTACCCTACGGCTCACCCTCGTATGACAAAGGACACAAAGGACAGCAATAAAGGAAAACAATGACCGTCTCTGGGAAGAAAGGGATCAATAGAAGTATTCATAACAAATCTTTACCAGAGTCGCTATACCCAAGGCACTACTCCACACAAATAATCTAAATTAAGGGAAAAAAAAAAAAGACTCACCACTCTTACTTCCAGCAGCCCCTGCAGGCAGAAACCTGGGAGAGGGTGTGGTAAGAATTCTTACCTTCTGCCAACTCTTCTCAGAGGTTCCAGGGTCTCTCAGCTGCAGCCCCTGCCCCGCACGTCGGCAGCATCTGGCCAGTGGAGAGACCTCCACAGGTCACTAGACCTGTCTCTTCTCCGCTTCTGGGCTGTTTGGCTGGAATAGTAATTAGATGGACATAAGACAGATTAGCAGGAAAAAAAGTACCACATGTACAGAAGCCCCAGCAAAATATGGGACTCCCAGAAAAAGTGAGGCTTATATACCATCCTGAGCTGATGAGAATGGGGCAGGCACCTGGGGCTTCAAAGGGGAGGAAGACAGTTTATGAGAGCTGACGAGAGATTTTGGTAAACAAATATTTGCCCTGCCATGCAGACAAGTCTCTCTGATGTAAAAAGTTATCTCGGGTAACAGCTCTACTTCATGGTACAGGCCCCAGATCTAAGTTCTTTTTGACAGTTAAAGGAGAGGTAAAAAGCTTTTCCTGAGTCTGCTGGGTCTCAACTGCTTTTGGCTCAAAAGAGTCCGAATGCCAAAATAGCACATTTTGGGGTGGTATATGCTGCTCCCCCTTGGGGGACACAAAACAGTCTGTCCATAGCATCCCGTATACAGAAAACCAGCAGCAATGTTGGCATCCGCCGCCTCCTAATGCAATCCATGAGCATTGGGAATCAAGATCTGAATTTGTAGTGGGGGGGGCACATTCAATCTACAGCATTCATATTTTTAGATAGTCTGTTTAATACCGTAATCCTGCTTAGGGCTGACACTAAAAATAATGACAGTAACAAAACATTTACCTTACTTGTCAGCAAAAATTAACCATTATCTACTATGTCTCAAGCACTCTTAGAAGGCTTTAATTCAGGAAGACAAGACTTGGTCATTTGGAATATGTGACAAACAACACAAAGTGACTCACTTTGGATCTCTCACTGTGGATCATGCCTGCACCTGGAGGAATCCATAAACAGAGGTGTGAGAGCAGTGTCGTGGGCATCTTGGTCATTTCAGAAGAAGAAGGTGTTCAAAAATGTGACCTATTTTGCGAGTTCCACCAAAAATCATCTCAGCATCAGAAGAAAAATGGCACCCTGCCAGTTGCCTCCATGATTCCAGGCATTAAAAGGAGTGTCACACAGAGTTTACAGATGCATTTCACGGAGTTAGAGCCCTGGCTTCTAATCCAGGCTCCATCATCCTCAGAGTGATTCATAGCCCCTCTGGATCCAACTTCTTCCATCTAAAAGTTTTGGAAAACAGAGTGTAATAGTCTCTTAACTCCTAGTCACAATCAATAGGAAAAACTCTTAGCACAATGCCTGTTGAAAGAACACTGATAAGTCTTAGCTATTATAAGGGGGAGTCTATTGGTTAGGAACCCAGACTTAGACGAGACTCAGGTCCATATTTAGGGTGTGCCCTAGACAACCTGTGTGGTCATGAGCATGTAACTTCCATCCTCTGTCTCCGTGCTTCAAGTTCCTTAAATTACACATTAATTTATAAAACAGATGATAATGAAACCTACATCATAGAGACACTATGAGAATTATGTGTTAATATTTGAGAAGCCCTGAGAATAGTGTCTGGCATGTGATAAGCAGTTTTAAGTACAGGTTAAATATACTGTTGTAATTTGAAGGAATCCATCTGGAAGGAAGGTCCAGGGTGTCTAGATCTTATAGGACGTCAACAACTATACAAAGGAGAGAGGGAACTTAGAAACTACCATCCCAACCTTATAGGTTAGTCAGGGCAAGAACATTTATTTTAGGGAGAGCAATAAAATGTGTATGAAGGTGTAGTGAGGGTGAAATTCAGAATAACTGTATTCTCAAAGTTGAAAATCCTGTAGTAAGTGAATGCACCTCAGTGAGAGTAAATGCAACTCTAGACTTTTTAAAAGGCTGCAAACATGCTAGAAAGTGTATAAGACAGTCACTTATTCATAAATGGTGTGCATCTCATTCATTACAAGATTGAGAAACAATTGGCCAGTACACAAAATAAAATCACATTTCTGGAATTATCTGAAATGAAGTAAAAACTCTCTATATAAATATATTCAATATCAAATCAATTAAATAGTGGAAATTCTAGGTGAATAAAAGTGGAACTTAATTTATGGTATGCTTTTAAGATTGAAATCTAGAAAGTGACCTAAATTATTTTAATAAAAGTTGTTTGATGGAAAAAGGGAAAATGTATGAAGTAATGCTATATGAAATAAACAGAATCCAAAATCATTTTGCATACATGTAAAGGGCTTAACATTCATAGGCGAGAAGGAAAAATAGATATCCCAAGATGTCATAGCCTCATAATTGCCATTTGCTTTTGTCCTGCCTCTCATCTCCCTTTTGTTAAATTTAAATTTAATTAAATTTTAATTTTTAAATAGATATTCAACATTTTATAACATTTAAAATACTGAGATATGCTTGCTATAGAAAGCTCATATAATGCCTGCTCATGGTCATGGATCTTTTCTCCTGATCGCGACTTAATTCAAAATGTCTTTTAATACAGAATTTCCTATGTTTTTGTTTTGAAGCATATAGAAGATTAAGGTTTTCTGTTGTTTTTCCATAAATCATAACCCATTCTCCCAAGAGACATGAATTACAGGTCTCAGGAGAAGAATGTATACAATCAATTTGGCTTTTCTCTAACAGAAATTATAATTCTGACCACAATTTAATAAAAGGATAAGTTAAGCAAAATATGCATTTAAAATCCAAATCTTTAAACTCATTTCTAATTGGGTTTAAGGGAAATTTAATAAATAACGTGAACAATTCCACTAAATTGTAAAATAATATAAAAATTAGGGAAGAATTTAAAAATCACAAAAATAATCTAAAAATTATAATTAAACTCCGATTTAGTAAAATTGACAGAATACAATATGAATAAAAGTACTTTCTTATAAAATGTCAGAATTTTTTAGAAAGCAATACCATTTACAAAAGAAAACATTGTACTTCTGAAATATTCTCAAAAGTATATAGTAAACTGTCACATAGACTATGCCAACATTTTATGGAATTATATTAAAGTAGACTTAAAGGAAAGACATAATATTTTAATAAGAATACAGGACAGTCATTTTTCTAATTTATAGATTCAATATATTTCCATGAAAATCTCAAATGAACTTTCAAAGAACTCAGCTAGCTCATATGAAAGTTTAGGTAGAAGGGTAAATATTCACGAACAGCAAAGACACTTCTGAAGAGTGTGGAT
Source organism: Balaenoptera ricei (assembly GCF_028023285.1). NCBI lineage: Eukaryota > Metazoa > Chordata > Mammalia > Artiodactyla > Balaenopteridae > Balaenoptera > Balaenoptera ricei. The sequence goes on from NC_082640.1 coordinate 28,588,120, forward strand.
GCTGGAGAAAACATTTTCTAACATATCAAGACACTTTGAATCTATAGCCATGAAGACGGTATAGCAGAAGAGAAACACTGAAAACAGAACAGACTACACCAAAACTTGTCCATGAAGACTACGATGGGGCACTATGGGGCTCAGTAAAGGGTGGGCTATAATATAATTGGTGTCAGGACTGGTAGTTATCCATGTTAGAGCATTCAACTGGGTATCAATTTTAAACCATTTCAAAAATCACCGTCACAGAGATTAAAAGGATATATAAAGTATTCAAAACTTCCCTTTCATAGGAGTAAAAAGAGTATTTGTCATGACCATTGAGAACAGAAAAAGTTCTATAATAGCACCCCAAATGCACTAACCATAATACAGAAGATTGAAATATTAAAATACATTAAAGATCCCCTCTTAACCCAAAGAGACAAAAAAGTGAAAACATGAGCTAATAATTGGGAAAATATATTTTCACATTTTCAAAGACATACTACCTAGAAGATATAAGGAATGTACATATAGCAGTATGAAAGACCAAAAATAGAAGGCAAAATACCCAAATATTTACAAAATAATACATGAAAGTATGTTTAACTTTTCTTATAATGGAAAGTTCAAAATGAGATAACAGTAATACACTTTTTACAATGACTAATTTGGCAAGAATAGTAAAGTATGACCATACTCACTACAGGTGAGAAAAAAGAACCAGTTGAAATTCTTAAAAGCTATTGGTGTAGAAGTTGAAAACACTCTGGAAAATAATTTGGAGTCATTTCAAACTTGAACATGCACACATATTCCCTAGCAATGCAGCACACTCCCAGAGAAAGGTCACACACAAGCACAGCAAAATAAGCTCAGGAATGCTCACGGCAACGCTGTTGGTAACAGCCAGAGACTGTAAACAGTGGAAACATCTATTAACAGGAAATGGATAAATAAAATATGGCATATTCACATGATAGAATATTATACAGCAGTGGAAGTAAATGAACTACAGCTATATAGAGAAAGGAGCTAAATCTCACAAGGATGGCATGGAGTGGAAAAAAAAATTTAAGACTACACATAGCATAATGCTATTTACATAAGGTCAAAAGTACAAAACTAAACAATATGATGTGTAGGAATACATACTTCGATAAAACTAAAGAACAAAGGAAAGAAACAGAATCCAGGAGAGTGGTTTCCCCTCTAGGTCAGGCAGGAGCATGGGTTTTCGGAGGAGTACACAGTAGCTTACATGAGATTGCTAATATGTTACTTCTCAAATTGTATGTTGAGTTCATGAGCATTAACTCTATTATGCTTCATAACTTAGTCTGTATTCTCAAATACATAAAGCCTTACATTTTATACATTTACAAAATAAATCCTGATGTATCAATAATAAAATTGTAAGTAATTATCTTTTACCATCTGAATGTAAAAACTAACAAGAAAAATAAGTTACCAGAAGTGTTTCTGAGTATAAATAGAAGTAATCCCAACTGCATATTCATTAAAAAAAAGTTCTGATATATTAGTCTCGAGATGAGTGATCTGAAAGGTCAAGATGCTAAGATATGCTCTCATTATGAAAAGAAAGTCTTCAAAGTGAACTAATCAAGGCTTCTCAAATTATGACAGGGATTAAAACCTTGACACAAATGTGTTTTGACAGTAGTCAAGGGATTCAGAATAAGAGTCTATAATCAACTAACTCCAAAAAAGGAGTCACCATCAGAAATACTTTGTACAAGAAACACAAGCAAGGGCCCTCAAAACTAAGGCAGATGAGAACAACGAGCCTTGCAAGACATCTAAATCTGATTTGGGGAAAGGAAATCTGAAGTTAGTAAGTTAACACCTAGAAGTACAGGAAATTCCGTGTGTGCTTACACAGAATTTTTAATCTTATGATCCTACAGCCCACAGAAGCTTAACCACAGGAAGACAGAGAAGGCTTTTATTAGGCCACAGTGCCCGAAAGCACAAAATGCTTACCAAAGACCAACACTGCGACAGTTATGTTTCAAAGAATCACAAACCCACAATTTCAGAGGACATGCTGCTGCTACTATACTTAGGCTACAAACCTTTTCTTGCCTAACAAGATACCTTATAGTCTGTTTAGATAAAATTAGACATTTCAGTAGACATTTGAGAGAACTGTGCAATAATTCACCTAACAATTGAAGGATTATAGTACATCCTAAGACTTACCAATTCTAATTGAAAAGACCTAACATCCTTTCTTTATAGGATTTTTAAAAATTGATAACTCCTCAAACATACTTTTACAGCATTTCAGCCTTCCGAGGGAATGATGGCAAAAATGCCTACCAACAAACATAATAAGGGGATATTATCCCATATTACACATACATACATACATTCAAACACATTAATATTTATATATGGATGTGGGTACACAAAATTCAAATGTATTTGTGTTAATGAATATATGCACACAAATGAGATTCTATTAGTCAAATATCTACTGAGAAAACTCAGCATAGATATTATTACAACTTACATACTTAGTACTTTGAATAAGCAACTTACTGTATTTTATTAAGTAAAGGACAATAATGGGTTAAGACAGTGGAAACAGATTCACTGTATCTAAAAATTCTCTTCCCAAATCCTCCGTACTAAAGCCATTTAAAATAAAAATCTAAATCCTAAAAGATGGGAACAGAAGAGCAGAAAGCCTTAAGCCAATATTAAATCTGGAAACTAGATGGACAAAGAGAAACTCGCTTAGCAGACCCAACGAGGCACCTATAAGCCTATGGTGAGGAAAACAAAACCACCCCGATTTAAATGCAGACTCCCCTGAGCAGCTCAGGAGCGGCACCCGCACTGCTGGAATCGGGGATGAAGGACTAAACGAAAGAGGTGAACTAGGGTGGTTAATTTTATGTGTCACCTTGGCTGGCCACTGGGTCCCAGAACATTTGGTCAAACATGATTCCAAATGTGTCTATGAGGGTGTCTCTGGATGCAGTGAACATTCAAATCAGTAGACTGAGTAAAGTTGATCACCCTCCATAACAGGAGTGGTACCGCTCCACTAAGGTGAAGGTCTGAGTAGAACAAGAAGACTGTCCCTTGAGTAAGGGGATTCCTCCTGCCTGGGTGCCTTTTTGAACTGAGACATGGGCTCCTCTCCTGCCTGGGGACTCATACCAAAACATTCGCCCTTTCTGGGTCTTGAGGCTGCTGGCCTTAGGAATGAACTAAACCATGGGCTCCCTGACTCTATTTCCTTACTGCATGTCTTGGGACTTCTCAGCTTCCATATGGTGAGCCAATTCTTTGTAAGTAATCTCTACTTGTATTTACACACATCCTGTTGTTCTGTTTCTCTGGAGAGCCCTAATATAAATGCGTGGAATCTTCTTGAGAAGCAATTCAATCCCCAGATCGTTTTCCTCATCTCCAGGCTCTCAGGTGACTGTCCTTCCTCCAGTTCACTCAGAAGCCTGCAGGTTTTATCCTGGGTGGAGGGTAATGGGTTCTCAGGACTGGGAAACATCAGATACAGTTGAGGGCATAGCTCTCATTCTCCAAACAAAAGAAGTAGGTCCACTCCGCTCACTGGAGGCTGCCCCCGAGCAGTCTTTCAAAACTTGGTTCGCAGAGCACTGTTAGATGGATCCCTACCTTTTGGGAAGAGATTTGATGACCCTTTTATGAAGCACCTGAGCTAAGCAAAAAGAAAGATATAGACAGAAGGTTGTATGCTCCACAACAAACGTTCTAGCCACTAGATCATCTTGAGATCAAGCTCAATATTGACAAATCCCATCTTCTCAGAACTTCCAAAGAGTTTATTACATTGTTTTCATTTATAAACAGATAATCAACAGCCTGATATCTGAGGAAAGTCTATGACATGCAATAAGAGGTTTTAGAAATCAGAAAACTAGTAAACAACTCAGAGATTACACAAGGAGGAAAACATTCAAATATACTATTGTTAAGATTTCCAGAGTAACAGAAGTTACTGTATACATGAGACAAGGACAGTGCTTCTCATAAAAAACATGCTGAAAAAGGCTTTTGATAAATATCTCAGTTATAATAAAACCTCAATAGAAAAATTGAAAAATACAGATGAACTCTTCTAGAAAGTAGAAAAACATGGATAGCACCAAAGATAGGAAACTTGAAGGCCCAAACCTAAGAGTCACATATGAATGATATTGGAAGTTTCTGAGAAAATTTTAAGAGAAGGGGGAGGGAATCAATAATCCAAAAAGAATCCCAAGAATGAAGAATCATTTTCTAAGTCAAAAGGGCCCACTCAAGCAACAATTCAATGGATAAGACTACACACCCCACACTACGACACCTCTAGTCTTATTTAAAAGATAGTAATTAGAACATCTTAAGATTTCTCAATAGCAACATTAGAAGCTAGAAAACACTGAAATGATTTCATACACTGAAGGATAATTTTAAACTTAGAATTCTATTCCCAAATTATTACTCAAGTGAGGAATAAAGGCACCATTATTTTTTATTTTAAAAACAAAACCTTATTCCTCAAACATTTTTTTGTCAAAAGCTACCTGAGGATGTGCTTCACCAAAACAAGGGCATAAATCAAGAAATAAATATACAAGGTTCACAGAAAACAGAAAATACAGGAAGGAGGCAAAGAGAAAACCAAGATGATGGTGAAGGAAATTCTGATGACTACCATGGGTGAAATGCAGAGGGCAACTTACTCCAACTCGGAATAAGATCAGAAATCTTTGGCCAGGAACATGGCAGTGACTTGCATCCAAAACTATGTTTCCTTCCAATGACAATTGGAAATTATAGGATCATTACTTTGATCAGAGATCTTTGGACTGTGCCTGACACTGAATTTCAGGGGTTACCCTGAAACTTGGTGTTATTTTGTTAGTCAGTTTCTTGGTAAGAGCATTCTGATTTCCATGGAATATAGAAGAAAATGCAAATATGCCCAGATAAGATTAAACTCTGCTCTCTCTATATACAATCTCTCTGAAAGGATATAATAACCTGGTATCGATTATCTCTAGAGAGGAAAACTGAGTGGTTGCTGGAATAGGTTATGAAGCAGAATTACGTTTTTATGCCTTTCTTACTTCTTTTGAATTTTCATCATAAACATGATTTATTCAAATTGAATAAAATACATTTTCTAAAGACATTAGCAGCAAATGCCAATACAATTTGAGCCAGCAATTTTACTTCTAGGATTCAGTGATCTATTTAGAAAGATTTTCATTGCAGTATTGAGCTAGAAAGTTATCAGAAATGATCCAAATGCTGGTTATCAAGAGACTAGAAAAGAAGTGATAGGTGGTAGATAAAACTCTTCACAAACACAAAAGTGTGAATAACCTAGTTAGGTATTGATAGAATATTTTCTAATATTCCTTGTTAAGTTAAAGAAGAGCAAAGTTAAGAATGCATAACATGCTACCATTTGTGTAAAAAGAAAAGATTAAGTTTTATATATTTATTGCTTAGATATGCATAAAATGCATGTGAAAGGATAGGAGATAACTAACACTGAAAACATCAGTTCCATCTAGAAAAGAGAAATTCTGCTAAGAGAACATGGATGGTAAGGGTTTTTGCTGCATTTCTTCCTGTATTTTTCACATTTTGAACATGTGCTGTATCACCCCAAAGTTTACTTTATAGGGTCAAGTAGAATAAGAAATAATTGGAAAAATCAAATGAAGATGAGTGATCTAAGGAAAAATATACTGTATACAGAATTTACGTTTTCAAAGAGGTGGTGATATTTAAGATGGACTTGAAGGAGGTATGTTCTGGAAGAGTCTGTCTCTATTTGAACGAAAGGGAGAAACTGGTCAGGATTCTAAACCTTCAGGTAGAGAAAAGCCCTTCAGTACATGGAGATGAGTCTCTATGGAGCACATTAACAGTGGATATTCCAGGATGACTAGAGAATAGGGAATATAGAAGAAATTAGAATAAAGCTGAACATTCACATTGCAAAAATGGTACTGAGTGCTTGGCACTTCCATATGAATGGCTGGAATGTAAATGAAAGTTTGAGACTAAAAGGGACCCAAACGATAAGTTCAGATATTGCATTATTTACAATCATTCATAATTTTAAACTTTCCAAATGTGATTTATTTTATGGAAGGATTTGTTAGAATATTAATGACATCCTATATATTAATTTACTCCTATTATATGTTTATTTTTTATGGTATTTTGCTTAGAGTTTGTTGACCAACTGCATGGACTGTCATGTGTGCACGTTTTTGTGTGTGCATGTCATAAAAGTTAGGACACCTCAGTTTGTCCAAACCTTTGACATCAGTGTGGCCACGACAATGCACACCAGGTGTGTCCCCTGACATCCTCCACCCCCTCTTGACAGCACTTTAAAAGATAACTAGTTCTGGCTCATGGACTCTGAAAACTGTTCAAATTACATAAATATTTTTAATTATTAAGTCATTTGAAAATATTAGGCATTGAGTTGATATCTACAGTGTTGAAATACTAAATCCATAAAAAATCATATCTGCAAACAAAACTGTGTATTAAGCAGAGTAAATGAATTTACCTATGAGGTAAATAAAGATCAGAACAGAAAATGAAATAGAAACTTATTGCTCTTTTGACTCTTAGATTAAGAGCTGATTCTCCAAAAAGATAAAATTGACAGACTCTTAGGTAGCTAGATGCACCATAAAAATGAGGGCTCAAATAAAATCAGAAAAAAAGAGGAGACATTACAAATGATACCACAGAAATACGAAGGATCTTAAGAGACTACTATGAACAATTATACATCAACAAATTGGACAGCCTAGAAGAAATGGGTAAATTTCTAGAAACCTACAACCTTCCAAGACTGAATAATGAAGTGGAAAATCTGAATAGATTTATTACTAGGAAGAAGATGGAATCAGTAATCAAAAACCTCCCCAAAGTCTGAGAACAGAAGGCTTCACTGGTGAATTCTACCAAACATGGAAGAATACATACCAGTTTTTATCAAACTCTTCCAAAAACTATACAAAACAGGAGGAAACACTCATTTTACGAGGCCAGCTTTACTCTAATGCCAAAATCAGACAAGGATACAAAGAAGAAAATTACAGGTCAGTCTCTGTGATAAACATAGATGCAAAAATCCTCAACAAAATATTAGCAAACTGAATTCAATAGCACATTAAGAGGATTATACACCATGATCAAGTGTGATTTATTCCAGGGATGCAAATATGGGTCAATATCCCCAAATCAATGTGATATACCACATTAACAAAATGAATGGTAAAAATATGATCTTAATAGATGCAGAAAAAGCATTTGACAAAACTCAACACACATGACAAAAACTCTCAACAATGTGTGTATATATATAACAATTATATGTATACCTCATATAATAAAAGGCCGTGTATAACAAGCCCACAGCTAACCTCACACTCAGTGAAATGCTTAAAGCTGATCAGGAACAAGACAAGAATGCCCACTCTCCCCACTTTTATTAAACATAGTATTGGAAGTCCTAGCTAGTGCAATTAAGAAAAAAAGGCATCGAAGCTGGAAAGAAGTAAGATTGCTACTATTTGCAGATGACATATTATATACAGAAATCCCTAAATACCCCAAAAACCGTTGAAATAAAATTCAGTAAAGCTGCAGAATGCAAAAATCAATATGCAAAAGCCTGTTGCATTCCTACATACTAGTAATGAACTATTGGAAAGAAATTAAGAAACAATTCCAGTTACAATTGCATCAGGAAGAGTATCTAGAAATAAATTTAATGAGGGAGGTGAAAGACCTGTACACTGAAAATCACAATACATTAATGAAAGAAATTGAAGACAATTGGAAAAATGGCATTTTTCATAGAGAAATGGCAGTGGGAAAACTGGACAGCCACATGCAAAAATGAAACTGGACCACTATCTTATACCATATATAAAAATTGAGGTATGAGGCACATAAGTAAATGGAGAAACAGCCTGAGAAAATTAAGGTGAGTTGAAAACTGGTCATTAATGACCCGGGGGAATACAGCCCAGAGTGCTCCCCAGTCAGGATGGTGGAACCCACAGTTGTGCTGGGGCGGAGTCAGTCTTATATTTTGCTCTGTGTTGTTTTCTCAGACTTAGCTTATTCTTGCACAAAGCCTAATCTCTCTGTGCCCGCAAAATGCACCAACAATACGAGGACTGTCATAAAATGGATTGTGGCTGCCACCACTGTTAGCACCAATTCAGACAAATCATGTCTTATTCAAAGTGTAAAAATCACCCTTAATATGTAATAAATGAGTATCTGCAAAATAATTTGTTAATTACAACAAGGTCTTGGTAATTTGTAATTGTCTAAGTAAATTCATTTTGAACAAGTGGAATATCATACCATAAGAATTCATAGGCATCTGAGAAAGTAAGATTTCTCCTAAGTGTTTCAAGCTTTTGTGATGGTTCTATTGCTTATAATTCTGAAAGTATGAAAGCAAATATCTTAAAGGTCAATGAAAAACCCCTTGAGATATATTAGGAAGCTCAAAGGGGGGAAAAAGTCTTGTAGAATAGTATCATTACTCGAAAAATAGTATCAGTGTACAATGACATTAGAATCTATACATTGTGCGAAAACAAGACTGAAAATGGGAAAAAATCCAATATAAGATCAGTGGGAAATGTTTTACTCAAGAAAAGGTGAATGCAAATCACGTTCCTCCTTTCAGGATGCACACTCATCCTTCCTATCACCCCCCGTTAGAAAGTTAAGAGCCACAGGATGTTTAAAGTATTGGTCATGCACTGAGCTACATAACAACGAAGAGCACTGGATTCTACTGCTGCAGACCCACTCTCATCAGCAACATGCTCATGTGCCTCAGACCTTCTAAGACTCAGCAAGTGGAAATCTTGTCAGCGTGTGGTTTTTCTGCCCTTTCCTGGCAGCTGTCAGAACTGTACTGATGTAGCAGCCAGCAGCACATTATTGTCCCAAGGAAAGAAACAGCACATCTGACACTGCAAGATCTGACCCACTGCTTTAATTAGCATTTTTTTTTTTTTTTTAAACAGGAAGGAATCTGGAATGACAGCCGATCTTCCCCTCTCCTATCTGCATTCGAGTTTGCAAGAGGCATTCAGAATCAGCTGTGGATCCAGTCAAAATGAACTGAAATATCACCTTAAATACTCTTGTATGATTGAAGATATTTATAAATGATAGCACTTCATTTTGACTGAGATTCTGACAAAGCATACAATTAAACTTCCCTGAATGCAATACAAGTTAAAAGAAACATATCTTTTAAAACCTTGAGATACAGCTAGATATGTTCATAATTTGCCAAGTTTTAAATCCCTCCTGAAATGGTCCCTTTTCACAGTTAACTCCATTGCACATGGAATCAGTGGAGTCAAGATGTACAGCCCACTAAATGCACATATTTATCACTGAGTCCTGTGTCTACACAAGTGGCACCTACTATTTTGCTCTTCAGTAGCAGAGAATGTCCAACAGCTTTGATTTTGAAGGAGCTGACCCTTTAATTTCACCATTCCGCCAAAAAAGCAGTGATATGAAATGGCAGGAAGATTTCTCAGTGCCTTGAAGACAAGATTTGAACAACCAGACCTTCCTCCCTTCCGATCAATTGTAAACTGACGAAAACAAACCACAGCAGCTTAGATTTAGGGGAATCTTTTATCTCATTATCAAGATACTTTTAATTTGCAGAGAGTTTCTTAGAGCCAATAAATACCTCTACCCTCTGCCTTCATTGGATGTAAGAACAGATGAAAGAGAAGTGTAATGGTTTTGATTCCATTAGGACATCGACATTAGTGGGGGAGCAATTATAAAAGTAATTGACTATACTTTACGGGCATTGGGAGGGGGTCGTTCTGAAGACCCATCCTGCTCCGAGGTTAGTGCTGATACCGTTCATCCTCTGCTGTGTGCCCATGTGTTAGGGCTGCATCCCTTAAAGACACTAAGCATCTTCCCAAGATTCAAAGCACAACAGAAGACAGATCATGAATGGTCGGTTCCCGCTGCCTGCGGTCTACTGTTCACACCCCAGCTCTGTCAGGGGAACCAAAAATAAGGCATCGTTCACCTCTAGTGATGCATAATTTAACAACCCCTAAGTGTCCAGCAAAGCTTTTAGTGTTGATATAGATTAATTCACAGGACACAGTCTCAGGTGTATTTACACAGAGGTGTTCCCTGTCTATTAAGAACTTATATGGTCCATACTTTTAAATAAAATTTTATATCTGAATAGTTTTAGGTTTACTGAAAGAATCTGAAGATACCATGGAGAGTTCCCAGGTATTCCAGGTTCAGGTCCTGTTATTGAAAACATGTTACATTTTGGTACATTTATCACAACTAGGGAACCAAGCTGATACATTATTATTCTTTGCTAACATCCATATTTTATTCCTATTTCAGTTTTTCCCTAATGTCCTTTTTCTGTTCCAGGATCCCATAAAGGGTACCCTGTTACATTCAGTGGTCAAATCTCCTTAGGCTCCTCTTGGCTGAGACACTTTCAGCTTTTCGGGGTTTTTGATGACCTTGACAGTTTTGAACAGCTCTGGTCAGGTACTTGGTAGACTGTCATTCAAACAGAGTTTTTCTAATATCTTTCTCATGATTAGACTGAATAAAGATTTTGGGAGAAGAACCAGAGGTAAAGCACCATTTTCATCACAAAATATCAAGGGTACATGCTGTCAACATGACTTATCACTGTTGGTGCTGACTTGGATCACCCGGCTGAGGTCGTGTTTGTCAGGTTTTCCACTTAAGTTTTTTCCTCCTTTAAATTCTCTTCTCTTTAAAAGTCAATAAAAGCAACCCACACTTAAGGAGAGTTACTAATCCACCTCCTTGAAGATAGAATAGCTACATGATTTAAAATTCTTTTGCACAGAAGATCCATGTAACAGAATAAAGAGCCCAGAAGAGAACTAATGCTGACATGGTCAATTAATTTACACAGCGGGGTCAAGAATGTCCAATGGGGAAGGATGGTCTCCTCAATAAATGGTGTTGGTTTGCATTTCCCTGATGACTAGTAATGTTGAGCATATTTTCATGTGCCTGTTGGCCATCTGTATGTCTTCTTTGGAAAAGTGTCTATTCAGGTCTTCTGCCCATTTTTTAATTGGGTTATTAATTCTTTTGATATTGAATTGTATGAGCTGGGATGGACCTGAAGAGTACTAGTGAAATAAGTCAAACAGAAAGACAAATACTGTATGTTATCACTTATGTGTAATCTAACAAATGAATAAATTTACCAAGACAGAAACAGGCTCACAGATGTAGAGAACTGGTGGTTACCAGTGGGAAGAGAGATGGGAGAGAGGCAAGCTAGGGGTAGGAGATTAAGAGGTACAAACTACTAGGTATAAAATAAGCTGTAAAGATATATTATACAACACAGGGAATAGAGGCAATATTTTTAATAACTTTAAATGGTGAATAACCTATAAAAATACTGAATCACTATGTTGTATACCTGAAACCAATGTAATACTATAAATCAACTATAATAAAAACAAACGGTGTTGGGAAAACTGGACAGCCACATGCAAAAGAATGTAACTGGACCACTATCTTACACTATACACAAACATTAACTCAAAATGAATTGAAGACCTGAACATAAGACCTCAAGCCGTAAAACTCCTAGAAGGAAACATAAGCAGTAAGCTCCCTGACGTAGGTCTTGGCAATGATTTTTTGACTCTTACTCCAAAGGCAAAAGCAATAAAAGCAAAATCAAGTGGACTACAAGCTAAAAATCTTCTGCACAGAAAAGAAAACTAACATGAAAAGGCAACCTACTGAACAGGAGAAAATATTTGCAAATCTTAACTGATAAGGGGTTAATATCTGAAGTATATAAAGAACTCATAACTCAATAGCAAAAAACCCAAACCCAATTTTAAAAATGTGTAGAGGACCTGGATAGACATTTTTCCAAAGAAGACATACAGATGGCCAACAGGTACATGAAAATATGCTCAACATCGCTCATCATCAGGGAAATGAAAATCAGAACCACAATGAGATACCACCTCAGGCCTGTTAGGATGGCTATTATCAAAAAGAAGTAAATGTTGGTTGAGGATGTGAAGAAAAGGGAGCACTTACACACTGTTAGTGAGAACGTTAACTGATGCAGTCACTGTGGAAGCAGTATGGGAGATTCTTCAAAAAATTAATTTTGAAGAACAACCAGATTAACAACCAGATGAACCAGTAATTCCAATTTTGGATGTTTATCTGAAGGGGAAAAAACCCCACTAACTTGAAATACTGTATTGCATATTTTAAAATTGCTAAGAAAGTAGATCTTAAGATTTCTCATCAAAAAAAAAATTTTGTAGCTTATACGTGTGGTGATGGATGTTAACTAGACTTACTGAAGTGGTCATTTCATGATCTGTACAAATATCAAATCATTACATTGTATACCTGAAACTAACAATGTTATATGTAAGTTATAACTCAAAAAGTTAAATTTAATGAAAGAAAAAAATGTCAAAGAGAAACACCACAAAATGTCAGTGGTTATTCTCAATGAAATTTGCCATTTTCTTTTTAAACACCTCTATTTTACAAATAATTTTAAGATAAGCATTTGTTATTTTTTAAATCAGCAAAAGCTGTTTTAATCAATATCCTTTTAGGATGTTAAAAAAGAAAACTATAAATACAAAGACTTGGTAGCTTAAAAGTAAAGGGATGAAGAAAGATTTACACTAACACTAGTATAAAGAAAGTGGAAATATCCATAGTAATTTCAGGAACACAAGTTATAGAGTGAAGAAAATTATCAGGGGAAAAAGGGGGACTTTATATAATTGTGAAGAGATCAACTCTCCCAGAACTAACATTTCCAAACACCTATGCACCCAATGACCAAAATACACAAAGCAAAAACCATTAGAACCAAAAGAAGAAATTGACATGTTCACTATTATAACTGGAGACCCCAACACCTCTCTCTAGTGACCAAATTATTTCAAAACAAAAGAATATTAAGATGGTATCATGAGTATGACAACAAGAGACTGAGTCACAATAGCCTCCCTTAGTGGCTCACAAACATTTAGCAGTATGACTTGTGTGGTTTTTAATATATAACTAATGCCAGAAAATTTGTCTTTGTTTAGCATTACTCAAAAAGACAGCATACAATATGCACCATCAGAGTGATTCTGAAGTATAAATTCTGACCAAAGTTTTCTAAAAGGTGGACAGACTACTGTGGGTGTATCCAACTCTAGAAGATTTAACAGTAAGCTATGAGGAGGAAACCCAGGGCCCGCTGTAGGTAAGAGTAGATGGCAGAAGATGCTCCATGTAGCAGGAGGAAGCCAAAGGCCTGGCCTATGTGTGAGGAGACGGTGGAGGGTCTGCTATAGGTATGAGGAGCGAAGTTGCTGCTCTAGGTATTAATAGACAGTGGAGGAGATGCTCATTGTATGAAGGGATAGCTGATGCCCAGGGCTGAGCTATGGACAAGGAGACAGAGGAGGGGCTCTGCTGTGTACAAGGGGAAAGCCTAGGGTCTCTGCTGAAGCCGAGGTGCTGTTCTCGGTAAGAGGCGGCCAAGGGGTTGCGCTAGGTGTGAGGGGAGAACGGAGGGTTGAGCTACTAGAGATTTTTTCTGCCTTGTAGTATCTCCAGACATGGAAGTCCATCTGTATTTCCTACCCAAGACATTTCTGTACCTCGTTGTCTTACTTGGTTATCTTTCAGTCTCACCTTTTATCTTTTTGAGGAGAAAGCTAACTTTGTGCAGAAGCTTTCTATGAGCAGGTCGTTGCAAGTTTTCACCTTTTTGTTATAGATGAATAACCTGTGGGGATATGATGTCCAGCTTGGTGCCTGTAGTTAAAATAGTTAATACCGTCACATATTTCAAAGTTGCTGGGAGTAGATCTTAAAGTTCTCATCACAAGAAAAAACTAACTGTACAGTGATAGATGTTAACTAGGTTTGTGTTGATCCTTTTTCAGTACGTACAAATATTGAATTATGTTGTTCAATTTTACCTCCAGGAAAAAGAAACTTCCATCCCGTTCCATGAATCTCCCACACCAAGCAGGATTCTTTCCCCAAATGGTGTTCCTTCTGGAATGATGGCCAAGTGTGGGTCAGGCTGGGCCCTTCTCCAGAATTTGAGTCTCTGAGCTCAGGGTCACCAGGCTGCACACACGCCTGCGGGGCACACATGCCATGAAGACAGCTTTCCTCTAGGAGCTGAGGCTGCGCTTGGTTCCTGCACCCAGGAAACGCCACTGAGGTTGTGGATGCCTGTTGATTTTATTTACATTATTTGCCTCAATCTAGATACACTGTAGCCAGAACCATTTGATTTCTAGCCTGCCATTCAGACCTATTTCCAGTAACTGAAGTCCATCTCTATTTCCTGTCACACTTTTATACCCAGAAGTCAGAGTTGGTTCTGTTTATTAGCCTCATCTTTTATTTTAATCTTCTTTCTAGTAATTTGTTCAGTTTGTATATTCTATTTTAAGTGTGTCCTTTAAACTATATTCTGACAACTAAGCTTTTTGGATTTTCCAGGACTGTATTCATTTTAACAATTTTGGTGGTTTACCAGAATGAAAGCCTAAATGGCCTGCAATGAAACTTCATCTCACTGGGGGGAATGTGAATGGACTTCTGTGATGTGCTCCTAGGGTAGGGGCATCTCAGACCCAGATTCAACCTATATGTCTTGACTTGAGGTTTTCTGAACCAAAAATATCAGTAAAAATTTGAATCCAAACCCTACATGAGACAGTGTTTTGTTTATAAGACAGTTTTTTTTACATGCAGAATCGACAGGTTTTTCTGTCGGTTAGCACATACCTGGCCCTTTTCCTGAGGTCCTTCTCTCTAGTGACCCGAGCCACAGCGCTGGCGTAGCTTTCATTCCCCATGTACTTGTCTCCACGTCATTCATTTGTGCTCTTTCCGGCCACTGAAAGCCAAACCCTGGCGTCACCAAGGGCAGCACATTCCCACGAGGTAGCTGAAGCTTCAGGGAAAAAAGTTACAGTGTATGTTTTGCTCCCTGTTTAATTTTTGCCCTTGGAGAGTTCCCTGTTTATTCCAAGTTTAGTTTTGCATTTGAGAGACTTGTTATATTTTAACTGACATTTCTAGGTGTTTCGTGGTAGGGGCACTTTGAGTATTTTCTCTGCTATGTTGTTTTTGGACATGATTTTATTTTAAATTGATAGCATGGAAATGATTGCCCATCAATTCTGTGACAGATAAGATGAAACACTAAGAGATGGACTTCCCTGATTTCCACATTTAGTTTAACCTAGAACTCTACTCAGTCTCTTGACCTCAGATCCAAGATTTCCAATAGACAAATTATATCTGTTGAAAACTTTCCAGTTTAAGAGGAAAATCAGGTATATGCAGAAGAAGCCAGTAGGCACCTGTTTCACTCAGGGGAGCCCCAAATTCAGGGGCAGATCTGGGTACCAGTTGCGCTCTCCGAGGGTCTCCCTACAATGAGATGCTGATTTCAGGATGCAAAAAAATAAGGGGTACGTGGTGGAGAAACCAGGAAGACACCCGCTGAACCAAATGCTCCAAGGTCCACTGGGCCCCGGTGTCACTCAGCACCAGCAACCCAGGGTTGCTGCCAGGAGTTCGAAGCCAAATCTAATTATAAAGCAACACAGACAAACCCACGGGGTGGGGGGCTTCTAAAGCAAGAGTCCTGTTTTCTTCCAACAGGTCCAGCACAAGGAGAGAAAGCTGAGGAAGACAAGTCAGCACCTGGTCTAGGTGGACTCCTGAGCCGGGCAGGCCACTTTCCTATAAATAAGATATTGAGGCAACTAGTGAACACAACCACGAAATACGTAATAGTATTAAATCATTGTTGACTTACGTTAAGGTTTTTGCTTATGAAAGTATGTTTTTGATATTAGGAATAAAGAGGAAGAAAGGTCTTCAACTTCATCTCAAGATGGGCAGGCAAAAATCAAGGGAGTGAGGGGGGGCCCCGAGGGGTTATAGTTGAATCTCCTGCAGGCTGTTAAGGACCAATCTGCAGAGCCCTTTACCAAGGATGTGGATTTCATCCACCTGCGCTCAGTAATTGGCGTCACTATATTTAAGGGCTCCCAGGCTAGTCCTGGTCACAGCTGCAGGTGATAAGGAGGAGGGGAGGCCTGGGACCTCGCTCAGGATGTTTTCTGGTAAGGGGACGGGGACTTCCCAAGGCTCTGAGCTGGGGAAAGACACAGTTGGACTTGCTTTTAAAACCGCCTGGTGGAGAAGATACGGGCAGGAGGGAGCCGCCTGAGGAGGCGGCTGCAGCCCTCCAGGCAGCGGCCTGTTTGCACTGGTTGGTGGAGCCGAGGTGGTTGAACTGGCTGGATCCAGGCATGTCCTCACCAGGGAGTCTTGCTCACCAGCCACTGTTTAGAACAGGTGGTGAGAGAGAAAGGACTGAAACCTCATATCCGCCTGAGCAGCAACAGGCCTGTTTCTCCCTTTGAGGTAAAGGGCCCAGGACAGGGAAGTGGGCAGCTGGGGGCATAATCTAGTTTGGGACATTTGTAGATGAGAACGAGAACCGAGCCCATTCATCTAGAAGGTTCATCTTTACAAGAAACAAGGACTGACTCTTCTGCCGACAGTCATGTTTTCACCCAAATAAAGGAGGTTCACGAAATGAGACTTGAGGTTTATGTGTGACTTGTGGCTGATCCTGAACCTTCATTTCAGTGTGAACATGTGTTTGCCTGTCGTTTTCTTTGAGAAGAAAAACAGGAAAGCAAGTCACAGGCATCATCACCCAGGGACGGGGGTACGCCACGGGCCCTACCACGGAAAGCAGAGAACTGACTCCAACGGTGTTTTCCGTACAAAGTGCTGGAGCCCCAAGGCTGAGTCCCAAGGCTGAGCCCTGGCCAGGCCTCTCCCCACAAGACACCACTGGGAACCCCTCCCCTCTCCTGGGGCCCGAGGAGCCCACAGTGACCATCACAGGGGAGAAGGCCCACCGTGGAGGAAGTCACACGTCTCCACAGTGGAGGCCCCTCTGTCTTAGGCTGCCCTGGCTGCTTCCCCAGGGCCACGGAACGGGGGCTTACTGGGCAAGAGACGCTGATTTCTCACCGTTCTGGGAGCTTGGAAGTCCAGGGCGGAGGTGCCAGCGCGGCTGAGTCCTGGGGAGACCCGTCTTCCTGAGCCCTCTGTGGTGGAAGGGCTGCGGGTGTATGGGCTTCTCTTTTATAAAAGCGCTAAGCACGCCATCACGAGGGCTCCGCGCTCAGCTCACGCCCTATCACCTCCTCCAAGCCCCACCTGCCAACACCGTCAGCTTAGGATTTCTGCATACTAACTGGCGGGGGGCACAAAATTCAGTCTGTAGCACCCACCCAATTCCGAAACAAGCTTCATCATGGTCCGTCTTGATTAAATAAAATTGTATTCTTTAAAACTCTAAGTAAATCCCGCTTTCCAATGTCCATTTTCAAGAGACCAGCACAAGCTGAAACGTAAAAATCACTCAGGAAAATACCCCAGGTGTCCCAAGTGAGGTCGGGTTTGACCCCATGTCTTCCAGCAGAAATGCAGACAATCAGGGGCCCAACGTCCTCTTCAGAAAGCTGACTACCCGGGTTTCCAGGACTCACGACATTTTGCCTAACTTGGTGAAGTGCTGGCATGTTTAATGTCACCTCATAAACTAAGAACATCTTGATTACGGGGTGGGGGGAATGTGAGTAAATAATGCTCAAATAAAATCAAATTACAACCACAGTTTCATGCTATGGCTTAAATATATCAATCTGTTCCTAATACTTTCAGGTAAACCTGGTTTATTAGTGATTTGTTTACCCCATCCTCTGTTACCTTTCTCCAGCATTTTCTAGAAGGTGCCTAAGGGGAAAAATGTGGATGAAAATGTAAAAAGTATACAAACGTTTTAATTCACTAATCTATGTTTTTTACAAGCTGGTTGAAGGTAATGCTATATAATCTGGTGGTAAACACATTCATCTAGTTCACTGACACCAACATTCTGCAAAAATGGAGATTAGAAATTGACATTTCCAACAAAAGTAGTAAATGCTGCTTTACGTGTTTCATAAAACAGACCCTTAATGGAGCACCGCGTTCCATGGCCCGCAGTGAACGTAGCAGCTGAGCTTGGAGCAGGCAGGTCCCCACGTCCCGCCTCTACGGCAGGAAAGACCCTAAGCCTCCATAAGCCTGTTTCTACATCCTTACCTGCAAGATGGAATAGAAGCACAGCCTCTGAATCATGGATTTTGTGAGGATTAAATGAAAGACATGTGAGGTGCTAGAGATGCATGTGCTTACCTGCCGCCAGGTAAGTGTTCAATACGCCTTAACTTCACAAGCACCGTCTCATAAAACAGCATCACAAACGTTGATCCCTGCTTTACTTTTACAGATATGGAAATAGCAACTCAGAGGAGCTGAGTGAGTGAGTTGTTCAAGGTCACAAACAAAGGTGACGCGGTGGCTGGAGTTCAAAGCCAGGTGCAAGCACCTCCAAAGCAGTCCTTCTCCACTCTGTACCTTGAAGGCTCTCATGACCCTGCACGGACTTGGTTGCTTAGTTGAATTACACAAAGCAATTTTTTAAAGTTTTAAGAGGGATGTTCTAAAATGAATTATTAATCTAGGTGATATTTTAGTCTGATTTACTGCAAAAAGTAGTGAAAATTTGAGATTTAAAAATTTACCAGTAAGCAGTTGGCCTATGAATGTGAAGGTACATCCTCAAAACTCCTGAAAAGATTGAGATTTTTGTTTTTTCACCAGTTCAGCTCTTATGAGCTGTGCTTTCACTATTAACATTTTTGCTTAACTTGCCAGATATGGATGCCTTCCAGGATCAATTTAGATTTGCAAGTGCAGCCTGAACGGAATAGTTGTGCATTCCTAGCTCGCCTGCTATTGACAGCTGCAACCAGAACAACGTACAAATGGAAACTGCTTCAAACAATAGCCCGAAGCAATTAGGTCCCAATAACTGTTCAGAAACTGCCACACCTGCTGTCCATCCATCCTTATTAACAAGCTCAATTCAAAATCAAAAGTGATAGGAACAAACTAACTGTTACCAGCTGGTCCACGCAGATGTTGAAACGAATGTCACTGAGGTGGGAGACCCGGATTCTATTCGATCTGCAAATGTGCGCTCAAAGTCCAGAACTTTCCTTGATCAATTATGCTGGGACCAAGAGGATTTTATTGTCAACAACCTGGTTCCTGACGTGAGAGAAGTGAGATTTATAAAGCAAGTTGAGCAGTCAAAATAAGAGCTTTTTCAAAAATTTCTGGAACCTTTTAGTATTCCCCATCCAGTCTCGAGAGAGAAACAGTTTTTAGTGTCTCATCTTTGACTAGAGTTTGGAGCAGGCCGATCTGGGACAGAAGGGCAGCGACACTGGCGTCCACTGTCTTCCCAGCTGTGAGGACTAGCATCGCTGTCTGACCACCAGTGGCGCATGGGGTGCTCTGGTGCTTGGAAAAGACAAACACACTCTCCTTCACATTTCAGTATTTCCTCAACTGAGACAGAAAAGGAGAGACAGGCAGGCACGGCACCTATCGGTCTTCTTTCGTAGTTAAGGGCAAAGTAGTCGTCCACTTCTTGAAATCAAGGTGAAATCGGGCACTTGGCTCAACAGAACACGTGCTAAATGGCATCACAGGTTCTGTTCGTTAAGGAAATGGCAGGCGTGACCTGGGCGAAGAAGCAGCAGAGCGTAAATTAGAGCAGATTGAGTCATTACAAACACTTTACAAATTTAATTCTACAAAATGGAACTCTTTCAAAAATAATTTTGTTAGATTCTGCCGTTCCTTTGGATGGAAGGACTACTTTAGCTCATATTTCATTCTTTTCCAGAAACAAAGGCTCTGGGACATGAGAGAGTGTGTGTGCTGTGCACCTGTGTGCCTGCACTGCTAATGGCATACTTTTTCTTCGGTGAAAAACAAAAAAACAAGCTGCTGCCCCAAGAGTCTGTAAAACCACATGCTAGATTATGGTGACTACATAGACAACTTACTAAAATTAGTTCTCTTAAACCCATATTTTGCAGGAAACATGAAAAGGAAATAGTAGTTAGAAAGTATAAAAAAAGTGAAGAAAGCGTTTATGGGAAAAATCAGAAAAGTTAAAGATGGTAGGTCTAAGAGAATCTGAGACTATTGCTGTATTTACTTCATGGCTTAATTTTGAATGACCACCTCTTCCAGGAAGGCTTCCATGGATACTTCATTTGAAAGAGCAGACTTCTCACTCACCACTATCACTATTTCCATCCTTCTGCTTAATTTCCCTCCTCCCCATCATCACTGTCTGACAGTAGACAATTGTTTCTGTTTTGTTTTGAGGTGGTCAGTGGTGAGCCTTTCCCACAAGAAGATAAACTACAGGATGGTAGGAAATGTATCACTGGATCTCTGTAGTCCATAGAAGAGCCTGAAACATAGTAATTCAAAGAAACTAGGAATGAATAACTGGCACAAGTCCCAAAATTCTTCTACAGATTCATCTCTACAAATGAATGCACCTCGTTTGCCATACATTAACAAAAGAAAGCATAGACACCTCCTCCTGCTAAAATGCATCTTCCATTTATAAATGCTGCAAACCTCATGAACTTTAGTACTTGTCATTGATCAAGGAATAAATTCAAAGTGTGGATTCTCCAGGGTTTCCCATTACTTTTAGGAGAAAAGCAATTTCATCATCTCGGGGATGGCTCTGCAGTGTGAATGTGCATGCCCCTGTTAAAAAATCTGAAACAAATGGAGACCAGCCCTGACAACTCCCCGAGCAGACAAAACCAGTGCAGTCACACAGGCAAAGCTTAATTCTGTTTTTGCGAGAGTAACTTCACTCCTTGTTTCTGCCTCTGGAATCATGAGCGAAACTTAAACTGCTTCCTGAGGTTGCTATGAGGTCACCTCTGACCAATAACCTATCATTTAGGAAAATTCTAACATTATAACCAGTCACTGTGAAGAATACAGTCACCACTTCCTCACTAGATAAGCTGCATTATAACAACACACCCCTGAGCCTCACCCACTGTTTGGCTGGAGAGCTCCCAGTTTGCCAACTGTCTTTTTGGTGTGAGCATAACAAACGTTCACTAATCCCTACTTGGGTGATTCACTGGTTCTCCTTCTGTTGTTTCTGAGCTTTTGAGAACCTTTAGCATTTTCAGTAATTGCTTTATACTTAAATCTGGACATGCAGTTATTATTATTTATACCATTTCAAACATAGAGAATTATGCACACTGTCAAATCCATAATTTTTAAGTATGAGTAATTGATAATTAAGATGCTGTAACAAATTATATGTAATTCTACAAAAACTCAAATTTTGTTAAATTTAATATGGTTAGAAAGAATTGGGTCTCTTCCTATATTTTACTATTATGACTTTTGACTTAAAAAACAATCTAATTAAAAAAAAATTGAGATCAAGGACATCAATATCCAATGGTGAAAAGTAATACAAGTATTAATTTGGCTTGTATGTTATAAATAAATGACTTAAAGAATTTTTTCATCTACCTTTTAATAGTAATAGAAATGATGATGATAATAGAAGCTAACACTTCATGTGTGTCAGGACCTCTTCCCAACACTACGTTTTTATAAGTTTGCTGTAACCTGTGCATATGTGGATGTGTCCGTGTGTGTGCCTATGTGTGGTGTCTGTGTATCTGTGTGTTTGTATGTCTGTCTGTGTTTGTGCTGTCAATGTGTGTGTGCAAGTGATTTGTGATTATTTGGAAGGTTACATCTTTGAGTCATTGGTTCTAAGGTATCTGGCTTAATAAGGATTTCTAGGACACAGCATTATAGAATGTTCTTTTAAATTTCCCTCTATGGAATTTAGTTTTGAAAACTGTATTTGGCAAGGATCTCCCAATCTTGTCTAAACGAATACTCATAATCTTTCCTGAATGAGCCACCCTTTTCCCAACTGATCAGAAATACCACTTTATCCAGGACTCATTTTTATTTTATATTATTTTGTATAATGATAAATTGTACAATTCATTCTCATTGTCTCATTATTCTCCTCCTGAAATAGGACAGAAATATAAAAATAAGAAGAAAAATGGGGGCAGGTGAGACCAAAAGAAGGAAGAAGAGGATGAGGAGGACCTACATTTCTTGAGGATTTATGCTCAGCCAGAATTTCTGCAAAGGGAAACAATTCCAAATAGTTAAGGGCCTTGCTCCATTCTAACTGAGACCATCAACTGAATTAAAATTATTTTTTTTCTCCCATAGAAGATTAACATGTGACACATGGCTGTAATAGAGTAAATCTTAGATTTATAGTTAGAATACCTATTTGAGTTCAAATTTGGTCTTCCCCATTTGCAAAGCTTCAGTGAGAATCAGATAAGATTCAGATCAGATATAAATACGTGTGTGTGTGTGTGTGTGTGTGTGTGTGTGTGTGTGTGTAGGAACAGGAAATTTCCACATATGAATCAGTAGCCACACATTTTTTAGTTTTAAAGTTTTAAATATTTTGACTGCATTCCCATTTAAAAAGTAGCTAAAGACTAATACATGTTTTAATTTGGTGAACATACCAATGAGTTTACAGATTCACATCCTGTGAGTGAGCTGTGCCCCAGCAGGTCCTGACCGGGTGCTAGACTGTGCTCCATTTGGGGAGAGAAGGGTAACGTTGAATAAGATGAAACCAAACTCAGACAAAGAGAGATGATTTCACGTGAGACTCACTTTCCTGGCGTATCTGAGCAGGTAGCTAAAAGCTTTTGGATTTGTGAGGGGATTAGCCAGGAAGAGCTACCATCACTCTGTAATGAACAACAACTTAAAAATAGAAACCTTAATTCAAAACGTGAGTTCAAATTTACATGCAAATACATTCTATAATATAAAATAATCCTATCATATACCTGACATATATTACTCCATCTAAATTATTTATATTTTGCCCACAGTCCATATTCATAAATATCATGTTTGGATTGATTTATTTTTGTCTTTATACACAGTCTGTTCTTCAAGCTCCAGGCTTTTAATTAATCTGGATTTGGGGTATAAATTCTTTGTGCCTTGATTAATACCAAACAAGCTTTATTTAATTAAAGAGACAGGCTGGTGAAAGACATTTTAATAAAAAATTTCATATGCATACAGTACATCTGTATTTAATACTTGCAAAGGAAAAAGAACACCTGATTTATTGTATTTATTTTTTAAATGTTTTGAAAAATTTGAAACTAGTGCTTGAATAAAGCACTAGTTCTATTTCCTGTGATGAATGCCTTCTGTACCTCCTTCATTTCGAAGCCATCACGGCGGAGAAGAGAAAGAACACAGAGGCCCAGAGGAAGCCCCCTGGCATCAGGACATGAGGGCATATCTCCCATGGATACATGAAGACAAAAGAGGTTTTCTTTGTTCAGAACCCTTGAAGGCATTGCTCTTCAAAGAAGGTAAGTGAGAAAATGGAACCCAATCCTAAAATTTGAGACTCACCATATTTTTTAATTTGTAATTTATGTTGTTGAAAATGGGCATCCTTTTAAAATCAGTATTTCATTCATAAACATTTTAATGGAAAAGCATTTTATAATTGCATTTAAATTCACAGGCTTCAGTGGATTCTTTTCTTTCTTAATTAATTTATTTATTTTTGGCTGTGTTGGGTCTTCATTGCTGTGCATGGGCTTTCTCTAGTTGTGGCAAGCAGGGGCTACTCTTCATTGCGGTGCACGGGCTTCTCATTGCAGTGGCTTCTCTTGTTGTGGAGCACAGGCTCTAGGCGTGCGGGCTTCAGTAGTTGTGGCGTGCGGGCTTCAGTATTTGTGGCACGCAGGCTCAGTAGTTGTGGTGCACGTGCTTAGTTGCTCTGCAGCATGTGGGATCTTCCTGGACCAGAGCTCGAACCCGTGTCCCCTGCATTGGCAGGCTGATTCTTAGCCACTGCACCACCATGGAAGCCCAGTGGATTCTTTCTTAAAGTTTACCATGCTTTATATGCCCATTTCCTCACTGCTGGACATTTAGATTGTTCCTGATTTTTCGCTCTGTAAACATCAATGGGATCAACATTCTTGGACATAAATCTTTATTTATGAATCTGGTTATTCCTTAAACAAAACAAAGTCTCAGCAGTGGAAGTCCAAGAGAGAAACAGTTTTGTAGCTTCTTACTGTATTTTGAGAAGTGTCTTCCTGAAAAGCACCAGTGTATTCCCTCCGCCAACGAGAGTGACTGTTTCCCTGTATCCTTACCATTCTCATGGATTTAATGGGTTTATATCCCATCTTTTATATTAAACGTAAATTGTAACAAGTGATTAGGAATGCATCTACTATAAATACAGTAAGAAAAAAAATTAAATTCCGAAGTTGTTTTAGAGCATGTTTTAGGTGGTGCCCTCATCGAGGTACTTGTAAATGCACAAGGGCCAGTTGTGCCTGGACCAGCAGCATTAGCACCTGCTAGAAATGCAAATCCATGTCTCCACCCCAGCCTGCAGACTCAGAAATCCTGGGGATGAGACCCAGAACTCTGTGTTAAGTCTTCCAGATGATTCTAATGCAGACCAGCCTGGAGGCTTTAAAGAAGATAAAACACAACTCCAACTAGCTGCTCTCTTGAAATGAACTCCAGCTATAGCCAAAAGCGGGAAATAAGGCAGATGTCTGAGAACTGGAGGGAAGATGCGTGACTGTGATCTCACAAGGATGCAGCTGTTCCTGAGCAGGGGAGGCAGGCAGGGTCCTTAGGACGTGAAAGCATAAAACACATCCACTACCTCATCATCATCAGCTCCATTCCCGCCCCCGCCCCCCCCCCCCACCCCGGGATGCCATGTCTCCCCATTAGGTCTGGTTCTATTTTGGAAGGACAGGGGTAGCACTTAAACCGCTTACCCCTGTCCATTCCTTCTAAGATTCGGAGGACCCAGTAATGCTGGAGCCAACAGTCAAGAACAAAATGTTCCTCACGGTGCAGGCACAGCCCACCGTGTTAGACGTGCAAACTCTCTGCAAGGCATCTACTCTCATGGAGATGTCGGAATCTGCTGTTGGTGGAATCTGACAGAGGAAGGCAGGAAACGGTCATAGGAGATGTGGGTCGTTAAGTCATCAGGAGAGCCTTCCTGGTAACAGCTCAGAAGTTACATTCTTTATAGCTAAAAGCAGTGAGTCCAGCAATAGTAACATGTGTTCACAGCAATTTTGTGAAAGGAATCTACTAGTTTTTTTAATATTCTATATTAGAGGAGACAGATTTGAGAATTACAGCAATTTTCCAACATGTAAATTTCTTCATGCTGCTTCCATGCTAATGGAAACAAATACCTAGACAACAGAAATAAAATTGAGGAAAATTAGCAGAGAAATACACTAGCTTTTTTAAAAGGGAATTTTCTTTTTTAATGAATTAACTTAGAGTAGCTACAATAGTTGTGGAGACATCAAGAAGAATCAACATGAAATTTAAGAACTGGGAATTCCAACTTACAGATTTAAGAGCACTGAAAATGGTAAATGTGTGTTATCCTATTTAAACAGAACTGAAAACTCTGTAAAGTATCAAAACAACATTAATTTGCAACATTTAGACCTAAGGTTGAAACCACCATACTGATGTGAAACTGTATTGTAAGTGATTTGTGTATTATGTTTTCACCCACAGACAGTTCTTAATCATAAGATAGGTTCAGTATTTCTTTCCTAATACTGTTTTAAAAGAACACCCACAGGTATTTTAGGCAAATACACACAAATCAGGTCGGCACTGTAGTCCCTACACAGCTACTCCTCTTGTGTTGAGTGAAACTGGCTTCCCTGGCGAGTAGTCCCAGAGGGACCGACATTACAGGTGTGTCTCCTCTTATTGAGGAAGGAGGAGAGCTGCCTGGAACAAAGCCTTGGCAACACTCAGTGTATGTGAATTTACAAGTTTCCAAAAGGTACACTAATTTTTAGTTTCGTTATATGATAAAAACTATGGTTTGGGAAAATAAAATGCTTTTCAGCAGTCTGAAAGTCTGTAAGTCTTTTCTGATTGGTTCACCATGCATGTGTGTGTTTTAAATTCTGCTAACCACAGCTTCTTTTGTATAATTTTGCAAGGTGTTTGAATACTTACTCCTCTCATTAAATTAATTAATCCATCATGAAGATGTAATTATTTCCAAAATTAACATTGTGAGGGAATGTCAACATTCAAGGGAAAAGAGACCTGTGATGGTATATATATGATTCAAATATTTATTAAGCATTGAAAAAGATGGAACCAGTTATGTGAAAGTGTAGACATTAAAATATTTGTGTAAAGTTTCTTTCTTTGTGAATTTAATGTATGTAAAGAATATAGCTGTTTGACCCAGAATAACACAGATATTAAATCAAAACAAAAGGAAACACAATTCTTTTGCCATTTTTTGGTGGATTTTAAATATTGGGACACAAAATATTAATAAAATCTCATTTTCTATAAAAAGTTGAAATAAAGAACATCTTTTTTTTTTCTTTATGAAGAATTTCATAGTTTCTAACCTACTAATTAAAATGCTTTCTCTATTTCTATACTTTCTCTATTGCCATACAATAATGATACTTTGGCTAGTAAATGGAAATATTCACTCTATTTTATGTGTTTATTTTTATGCTAATTTTTGGTTGGTGAAATTTGCCTTTAAATTTGTTGTCAAATTTAAACTATCTGATTATGTTTTAGGAATGCACGAAGAGAAATGAATCATGGGAAAATATACATCTCTGTATCTATCGATTGATCGACTATAGATAGATGGGTATTTCATATATCTATCTGAGCATGTGTCATGTGTCATATAGCCATGCTTTTGGCTGGATATAAGAGAAAATCTGACAAAAATTGGCTAAAAAATAATATTTAATGTTTTCATATAACAACTTTGGGATAAATGACTTCTTTTATGGGTTCAACACATCTGAATCTCTCATTGCTTCTTCTGGGTGTTTTCCAAGTAGCTTTTGAAGCTCCAAGCATTGTGTCCATGTTTAAAGCAGGAGGAAAGGGCCGGAAGGCACGGTGCCAGGAAGGCACGGTGCCCGTAACATCTGTCACTTAGCATCAAATCAGATGCTCCCAGGAAGCTGCCATCAGACTCCACTCACCTCAAGGCTCTGGGCTGGGTCACCTGAGTGGTTATTCAGCTGCAAATGAGGCTGGGGAGTCCTCATTCACCTTTTCCACCCTTTATCAAAGGGACCTGAGTGGGAGGGGTGAGGAAGGAGGATCCACCCCTCTGAACAGCTGCCTCTGCTCAACAAGCAGTGATGCACAAGGGACGGGACGCTATGGAAGTTCCCGTCCAGGGAGGGGAGAGATGGCAGAGCAGAGCTGTTTCCCACATGCCAGCCAATGTTGACACCCACGGAGAGAGAGTGGTGGTGTCCCCGTCCACGGTGAGAAGTCTTGGACTCTGCTCTCTAGGAGGAATGTCCTTGTCCACCTTCCTCTGGGCCCCTTCGGGTGACTCTTCCTTCTCCTTTATCCTCCACGACCACATCCTAAACCAGCACTGGGAATTATGCCCAGCTTGGGAAAAACACACTTCTGAGAATCACTTCCTCCTCGTGAAAGGCTGGGATTCAAGGGCCGGGTTATTTTAAGTCTCAAGTAGGCGAAAGTGTTCTACTACTCTAGGCTTGTGGGGCCTCTGGCAATAGGACCCCTCACATTTGTGCAGGTATCTGCCTCAGTCAGCTTCCTGTTCCAGTGACTGTGCCTGATATCTGTGCCTAGAAGCAGGTATGGACCTGCTTTGCTTCCCTGCAGCTGCTGCCCTGTGCTTTAACATCCAGGCCGGAGGAGCATTGCCGAACCCTTGCTGTGTCTCTGGGTGCAGGGCTGGATCCTGATGAGCCCTAGTGCTGCAAGGCCTTCCTTGGCCATTGTGTCCATCACCCGGGGTCCCAGGGTTCAGGACTCCATTCTCTATGTCTATGTGCAGATAAGCCTGTCTCCTCTAGAGGTCCAGCAGGCGGCACAGGCACTAATACTTCAATTCTCTTGAACATTTCCTCTCTACCAGTCACAGCAGCAGGAACTTAGTCTCCCAGATTATCATTGGCAGGAGCATTTCAGTAAACGTCTGTCACTGCATGAAGAGAGGTTCCATCTCTCTGGCTCGTGAGATCAGTTTCTTCATCCCATAATACCTGAATGCTAAGGTAATTACAGACTAATATTCTTTTAAGAATTTTTATTATTATAGAACACTCCCTTTTAAAGTTCTAATTTCTATATTCATTGTAGTAAATAATTCTTGTTCTTGAAATAAATAATCCCCACATCTCTATGACTTAACATCAACAAGCTTTATATCTTGCTTGCAGCAGAATCCAATGTGAGCCGTCTCGGCTTTAGGGAATTTGCCCCACACTGTGACTCAGAAACTGGCTCACAGACGGCATCCTCCTGCTGTGTCCTCACCTGGAGGAAGGGGCGAGGAGCTCTCTGGGGTCTCTTTTATAAGGACACTGATCCCATCATGGGGGCTCCACCCTCATGATGTCATCACCTCCCAAAGGCCCCACCTCCTGCCACCATCACACTGGGGGTTAGGATTCAAGGCATGAGTTTGGGGAATACAAATAGTCTGTAGTGACACTTAAGTCACATTTTGCTGAATTTGATTGTTACAGCTCTCCATTTTTAAAACTGAGATAACTCTTCCCAGTGTACAACCTAACAAAGTGCGTGTGAATCTATATGAGGATACACACACACATTATGCATGTATTTCTGCTAATCTGCTAACTTGAGACAGTTGAATAAATAAACATTTGTGCTTTTGGAAGATAGATGGTTAATGATTTTTTTTTTTTAACTCCCAATGGTTGGTTCTATCTAAACTTGGCGTGTTAATCGCTGTCTCCCTCATTTCTGTAACGCCAGGGCCAGGTGCCCCAGGAATCTGGTGGTGCCCACAAGATAGACGCAGATGTGCAGAGCCTACAGCCAGAGTGGACAGTCAGACACACAGGGGCCCTTCGCTGAGAACTGTGGATCAATGGGCTCCCCCGGAGCCTCCAGAGAGGCACGTGAGGTTCCCACTGTGGAAAAGCCAGTGGTGCACGCCCAGCCACTGGTGCACACCCGGCCTGAGGGATGCAAAAGGGAGTAAAGTGAGTG
This sequence comes from Balaenoptera ricei, assembly GCF_028023285.1. Lineage (NCBI taxonomy): Eukaryota > Metazoa > Chordata > Mammalia > Artiodactyla > Balaenopteridae > Balaenoptera > Balaenoptera ricei. Next base: position 28,617,379 of record NC_082640.1, read on the forward strand.
AACCGCAGAGCCAGGGCAGGGCTGCGTGTCTCCCAGAGGCCCCCAGGCCGACGGTGCTCCCGCCCAAGTGAAGAGGCTTAACCTGCTGCCTCACCAGAAGGAAGTGTCTGCTGTGAGCTCAAGCAGAGACGGGGGCTAGAGCATCATGGAAGCTGTTGTCCAAATAGCTTAAAGGCACAGCCAGCCACACGCTTCCTCCACAAACCCTGAGGGGAAAGGAGGCCGCGGGGAAGGTCAGCGGGGGCACAGCTGAGTCAAGCGCCTTTGAATCCCCACATGTGTCTGCGCACTACACCCTCGTCTTAGATGCTACGGAGGAGGTCGTATGCCTGTCACAGTGTGTACGCAACTCAAGACGTCCACGGGCACACAACTTTAAAAATCTTCTGGGCCATATTATGATATCGTCCAGAAATACACTCAACACCTGCCTGAAATTCTAATCAGACGTGAGCTTTACAAATCAGTTCACGGAAACGTTTTGCACAGTGTACTACTGAGAGCTCGGAGCTCAAATCGGAGGCCGTGGCTGCACGACTTAACCTAAGTGATTAGGAAACACATCAACACCTTGAAAGTCAAGTCTACGCCCTAGAGCACGTGAGGTGTAAACAGCGATTCACACTAGAAGGTATCTTGCCTCACGAGGAAGATAGCCGTCGACTGAAGCAGATATAGTACCATGGGTGTTATTACTCAGCACTGGGATTACCCTGAAAATCTGTGACGATTGGTGCAGTTTTGCTGAGATGGGGCGTGTGTGCGTGTGACTTTTCCCAACACTCTTCTATAGTATCAGGAGCAGGTTAAGTCTTGCAAAAGGATGCCCTTCTCCCCTCTTTCTCTCGTACTCACTCCTCCCATCACTCAAGTGCAGCAGCCGAGTATTAGCTGTGTGAATCAGATAACTTATCTATTCCAAATAAAAAACAATAAATATTATAATTAACTCAAAATATATTTATGTATAACAAATAAAATAATAATTACATAAATGATTTGAAAAATTTAAGGAAAATGCAATACAAAATTAGGGTTATATTTTTAAGTTAATCTCACTCTCACTGTCACACTTTTAATACTGTCACACATTTACAAGTTCTGTTAATTCAGGTTGAGAAAGATGGGGAGACACCATAAGGAAACTTTCCAGTGTGATTAAGGCATGAGGCATCTTGGCTAAACCACACTGAAGGTTTGGATGATCTGAGAGACTAGGGATAAGCTTTTATATAACAACCATATAGACAACTTCAAAATTCTGTTCATGCTTCTCAATCCCCAACCAATAAATATCCATAGTTGTGGTCACTCCTAGCACCAGTCTACTGTTTTTACTTTTACATTCATTTAAAGACTTTTTAAATAAACTTTTTTATTTTGGAATAGCTTTAGATTTACAGAATTATAGTGACGTAGTTCAGAGGGTCTTCACATGGCCTGCACCCAGCTTCCTCTATTATTAACATCTTATACCGATATGGTACATTTGTCAAAATTAATGAGCTGAAATTAATGTATTATTAATAAGTAAATTCAGTGATTGATTCATATTTCCTCAGTTTTCTGTTCCAGGATCCCACCCAGGATATCACATAACATTTATAAGTCACATGACAATTTCTTGGATTTTCCGTGTTTTGATGCCCTTGACAGTTCTGAGGAATACTGGTCAGGTGTTTTGTAGAATGTCCTTCTGTTGGAGCCTGTCTGACATTTTCCTCATGGTTAGACTAGAATAACATGTTTGGGGAGATGACTGCAGTGGTCAAGTGCCAATGTCATCATCTCATGTATTTCCTTCCAGTTTCAGCCATTCCTTCTCTGAGTCCTGGCTCCTTTCCTTGGAGAATGGTGTTAGAAACGAAGATCTGGGAGCCAAGTGTGCTCATTGGTACTGTGTGTCTCTGTTTCTAGGCCTGCTCAACAGACAGAGCAGGAGGCACACGTGTTATATGATCCCTCACACACACATTTACCTAAACTTTTTGATATGTAAATACCTGCACCTACACTAAGCTAAAGGAGAGTTCATGCTGACATCCATAACTTTCATCCATCACCACTTGGTGTGTTCTAGCCTCTTCCCCTTTCTTATCTGTAACCTCCCACTCCAACAGCAAGAAACCTGGCCCCCCACTGCCCACCATTCATTTACATCACTGTTCAGTTCCAATATAAACGTGCAGTATTTTAAAATTGTCAATCCTTATCCTTAAGTTAATCCTTAACTTTATCAAATACAGTGGAGTGTTTATGCATAGTTCTTTTTGCCTTAATTCTTACAAGTGCCACTCTTTTCCAAATTTACCTAGGTCAGAGCTCATTTCAAACATTTGTAATACAATTAAAGTCATTTGTCACATTCTACATTCAATCCTGGTATCCCCACCTACTAAATGATTTTAATTTGCATATATTAAAATTTACTTATTCTGCTTTAAAGTTCTGTGAATTTTGCTCAATGTCTTGAATTCATCATTAGAGCATCTGCAAGATAGTTTCACCACCCAAAATTCTTCCTTGCTCTCTACCTAGTCAATCCTTCCCCCACATCCCAAAACCCTGGCAAACACTGATTTTTTTTTCTATCACTATACTTTTACCTTTCAGAATGTCACATAATTGGACACATTGGTATGTGCCTTTTTAAAGACTGGCTTTTTTCATTTAGACATACTCACTTAAGATTCATTATTTTCTTTTCATGGCCTGCTGACTCATTTCTTTTTATCACTGATAACAATCTATTATGTAGATATAACAGAGCTTAAAATCAACTCATCTATTGACTTTTGTTTGCTTCCTATTTTGGGATATAATAAATAAAGCTTCAATAAACATTAATGTGCAGGTTTTTGTCTTGACATAACTTTTCAAATCAGTTGGGCAGATCCTTAAGACCATGAGTAATAGCTCATATAAGACTATATTCTGTAACACTGATCTATGTGTGTATTCTTTCAACATCACCATGCTGCCTTGATGACGTTAGCTTCATAGTAAATCTCAAAATCAAATAGTTTGAGTTCTCCAACTCTGGAGTTCTAGAAATTTGTTCTAACATGTCTGCCATAGGTCACATAGCAACAATGTTCTCGAATTGTCCTCATAATATTTCATCCCCTGTAAATTTTCTTCTCTTGGATTGGAACAGAACAGCTAAAATACAAAGAAGAAAACAATTTGTCGATTCACCTAAACGTCTATTTTGAGTTATTGAAGAAACTCAGTTTTCTCCTTAAAACTAAGCAAATCAGATCTCTTCAGTTTTGCTAAGCAGCAACTAACCTAATTAATTACAAGTTCATTTTATCTTGTGATCAAACTGATAAAAGTCAACATTTGTCGGGGTGTGTTTATATGCCCATTACAGTAAAATATTACTAGCCCCTAATTAAGTTGTTTGTTTTGAATAAGCTGGGTTTGGTCTCTAGGCTTTTCTCATAAATTATTTGCACATTTGAGTTATGGAAAGTATAATTGTCACTGCAACACTTCAAGAGTTATACTTTCTCAATACTGTAAATAATGAAATATAGACTTCCATTTCTTTTCTGTTAAATTATCAGTTCCAAGAGTTAGGTTTTCACATTTATTCAGTGGGTTTCTTCTAATGAAAACTTAGATTCCATTAGTTACTTAAATAATGCAATTTTTAGAAACTAGTATTCAAGATGTTGCCATAATATTTTAATTAGTATCTCACTGTTATTATACTTATTATCTTGGGGAAACTACATATTCTTTATTTGCATAATAATGAATTATATTGGTATCCCAAAATAAGGTATTCTTGGTTATCATTCCTCGGAAATCTTTATCTAAGAAACTGTTCTAATTAGGCATTTGGTACTCCTATGATACAAGCCCATTGATTCATCCATGATAGTACGAACTTATTCTGCACTGCATTCCACATATATGAAAAGTGTAGTGTATATTAAACAAAGTAATTTTGTATGCTGATACACATTCTATCACTCTAGCTCTGTAAACACACTGAATGCATCCTGAATGAACAAAAGTAATACTTAACACATTTACAGTCCCATATGTTTTATTTTGGTTTTGTGACTTGGTGAAACTAAGACTTTAGGCTTTAATTTTGTAAATTGTAAAAACAGAAAACAACAGTAATGCTACCCATGTCATTGTGCTGTTTTAAAACTTAGATGTCAATTATATAAAGCACATTGCACAGTGTCTAGCCAGAGGAAATGCTAAATATATATTGGGTAGTCACAAAATTGTCATTGTTAATACTGAAATTAATACTATTTTTACTTTTTAATTATTTATGACAAATCCTTTCCATATCTTTTTACAGTGAAGAAACGAAGATTTTGAGAGACAAAAAGATGACAAATGGTTCCCAGTTTCTGCTCAGGCATGCAGAGCTGGAAAGTTGGGCACTCTGAAACATACAAGGAAAAGTGCCAAACAACAAGTTGGTGGCTTTTCTTGATCGCATTCAAGTACTGAAGTTGGGAAGCCACCGACTTGACCAAAATCAAAGAAGAAACGGGTTCCTGGAGGGCACAGTGAGAGGAGATGAGATAACTGCCTTCTCTGGACAAGCTAAGAGCTCACGTGGGGTGGCTGGCAGGGCAGGGACTAGAGACAGTGGAGCTGCTTGGTGTTGCCAGTGCAGCTTCTGTCCTCATGTGCGTCAGCTTACACACTTCTTCATACACAACAAAACCAGGGAATCTCCATGAAAACTGTAATAGAGCTGAGAAAGGTGACTTGCGCTATAGATTTGGGGAGGAAAACCACCACCCACTGCAGGAAGGTCATGAAAACCCAACCAGAAGCTTTTCTCTACCTCCTCTTTGGAAAAGAATTTATAATCCTTGGGCATGGTTATCTATCTAGAAACTCCCAAAGAATGAAAAAAATTATTACCACCCTTAGGATACTGATGAAAACCTATTTCAGTTGTGAGAGTGGAAAAGAAAAAATCCCCTCAACTCCCAGAAGAAGAGTAAAAATGTACGCTGAGCTCAGACCAAAGCCGGCATGGGGGCAAGAGCACTGAGAGGGCCACGGATCCACAATCCAGGAATGTGGCGCCTGTCAAAGCTTGAGAATTAATGAGAACTACAGACCCCACAGACATTAATGGATATAAAGGAAAAGAAACAAAACCACGCTTAAAGAGTCAACAGTTTACATGAAATTGACCAACTCCTTGAAAGACAAAACTACCAAAACTCACTCAAGAAGACATAGGTCACGAAGACAGTCCCATGTCTATTAAAGGACTTGAATTTGTAGTTAAAAATCTTCCAATAAAGAAAACTTCAGGTCAGATGAAGTATAACAAATATTTAAGAAAGAATTGCTAGCAATTCTACATAATCTCTTCTAAGATATAGAAAGGAAATCAAATACAGAAAACAAGATCAACATTACCCTATTATGAGAACTAGACAAAGGTAATATAAGCCAATAATTTCTCTCATGAATATAAACACAACTATCCCCAACCAAATATTGGCAAATTAAATCCAGCAAAGTATGAAGAGGATGATACATTAGTAGGAAGTGATGTTTATCCCAGGAGTTTAAGGCTGGTTCAATATCAGGATATGAGTCAAAGTAATTCACCATATTAATGAGATAAATCACAATAGATTCAGGAAAAATATCTGACAAAAAAGATAATCTTCATTCATAATAAAAATTCTCAATAAATTAGAAATAGAAGGAAACCTCCTTAATGCAGTAAGTGGCATGCATGAAAAACATACTACTAGCATTATTAGTTAATGATTAAATACTGAATGATTGTCCATCAAATTAAATACGAGGCAAGGATGACTTCTCTCAGCACTACTAACTCTCCTACCCTACATGTTGGAAATCTGAAGTCTCTATTTATAGAAGCCATGCTTATCTACCTAGAAATTACCAAAGAATCTAAAAAAATCTTCTAGGAAGTACAGATAAATTTCACAATATTGCAGAATACTGAGTCATGCCATGTCTATAGAAGAAAATCAATTGTATTTCTCCATGCTAGAAATGAATAATCTGTAAAAAGATCCTATTTATCATAGCACCCCAAAATAAAATGCTTAGGTATAAATCTAATGAAATATGTGCAGAATCTGTATGCTAAAACCTACAAAATACAGCTGAAAAAATCAAAAATAGAACTCATAAATGAAGACATATGCCATGATCATCATTGGATATTGTTGGTATGTCAATTCTCCCCAATTTAACACATAGATTCAACACAATCCCAATGGAAATGCCAGCGGGCCTTTAGGAATATATTGGCAAGTTTATTCTAAAATCTAAATAGAAACACAGATGAACCAGACAAGGCAAAACAACTTTGGAAAACAGTAATATAGTTATAGACTGAGGAGACTTGATAACTCAAAGCAAAGTGGGATCCTAGTTTGGAAAACAGAAGAGTCAAAGGAGAAGACTGATGAATTCCAAATAAATACTGGAGTTAAGTTGATAGTACTACACCAATGTTAAATTCTCAGTCTTTAGAGCTGTACTAGGTTTATGTATGATGGTAACACTAGTGGAAATTAGGAGAAGTATATATGTGAATTCTCTGTACAATTTTCTGTATACGTTTTCCTCTTTTGTAAGTCTAAAACAGTTTCAAAATAAAAAGTTTTAAGAAGAAGATGACTAAGATACAATATTTTCCTTAGGATATTTCCGTCTATAAGAGAGGAGGGTGGAGAGGGTTAAGACGGGGGCTGTTTACACGGCCCAGGGTCATCCTGAGCAGTTGGCTTGTGAAGGGAGAGGTTGAAGGTTGCTTCATCTTCAGATTTTAACAGGATAAAAAGGCTGCATGTGGAAATTCAGTGTCACAACTAAAACCATAACAAGCAGTGTTATACACCCACAAGAATGGCATCATTAAACAGACAGAGAGCACCAACTATTGGTGAGAATGTGGAGACAAAGGAGCCCTTGTTCTTTGATGATGGGAACATAAAATAGTGTAGCCACTTTGGAAAACAGTTTGTCAGCTTCTTAAAAATTAAACAGAAACTTAGTATACAACCCTGAAATTCCATCACTAGGTATGTACCCAAGATAAATAAAAATGTGTTCACACAAAAAGGTATGCCAGTGTTCAAAGCGGCAATATTTGTGATAGCCAAAAAGTGGAAATAACCCAAATGTCCACAAACTGATGAATGAATTTAAAAAAGTATTTTCTTATAATACTATTAAGTATTAAAAAGAAATGAAATACTGATGTAGCTATAACATGGATAAACGTGAAAAAAGTTATGCCAATAAAAGAAGCCAGGCACAAAAGACTACATATTATATGATTCCTCTTAGAGAACATACGCAGCTTAGATAATAGATAAATTTATACAAAAAGCACATCAGTGGTTGCCTGGGCCTGAGGGAGGGGGTGAGGCTTGAGGAAATTATTTGGGGTGAAAGAAATGTTCTAAAACTGGATTCTGGTAATGACTGATCAACTCTGAAAATTTACTAAAAATCATTGAATTGTGCACTTTGAATGGTATATTTTATGGTATAAGCTATTCCTTATTAAGGCATTTAAGAGTCAGTTTGCTGAAAGAAGAGAATTGGCAGAGGTACGCTGCACACGTCTGTGGCACAGTCACTGTGCCAGGCCAGCGCACAGAACACTGGTGGGGCACACACCCTGCTTGCTCTTCAGGATGGGGCTTCAGAGCTCAGCCTTCAGTTTCGTGTCTCGTGAATTTTATGGTTTCTTGGAGAAACATCCATGAAGGTCTGGGGAAATACATGCGTGGAGCAGTGAGGGAGGCAGAGCTTGGGGTCAGAAGACCAGTCAGTGGACACACGGTGTCGGTGGTCCAGCTCTTCCTGAGTTCCTATCACAGCGGAGACTGATGGCTGCACACTACAGCCTCTAGGGCAGGAGCGCTACTGTATTTCGCTCATCCTTCCCGTCTGAAGACCTTACAGTGTTGCACGAACGGGGTGGATGAACTTATTTCCCTCATAAAAGAGAGAAACTCACTAAGTCACAGGGAATTTGCAGGATGAAGTAACGATACCTGTCATTCTTGAATGTTAAAGTGGGCTGCAGTGCTAGACAGATTAGATTGAATTAGATACTCTTTTAAGCCTGAAAACAATGCTATAAGGGACAGCCTATTTTAGGCTCATTCCTACCACTGAGAAGACCCTTAGGACAGTTAAACCGGCCACCAAGCTGGCTGGATGGCAGGTGGCGGAGCCCACGTTTGAGCCAGGCGGCCTGATTCTGCACACATGCTTGGCCCCTGCTCTGCACACCAGACCCCAGATGGCCTTCGCAGCAGTAAGGACGAGGTCACCAGACAAGGAAGGGGTGTCTGCAGCTTCTCCCGAATCCCCATTTGTTCAGGGCAAACCGTGGGGTGATGCTTCCATCCCCACATCCCAGCTCCTCTCAGAAGCTACCCCCTCGGTTCATCGTGGTCACCAGGATGCAGAGGTAGCTCCTCGGGATTCTGAAATCACTAAAGAATGGAAACTAACCTTAAAATGTTTATTTAATGACTCTTTACAGTAAAAAAATACCAAGATCTTAGGTATCTGACTTAAATGTCTGAGTGGCAGTTACCACATTTGATGCAAACTTTCAACTCCAGCAAATGAAAACCTGGACTGTTCAGCACGGCAGCTGTGTCATCGTGGCCCATGGACGGCACCCCTATTTCCAATGGCTAAATATGCACCTGGGTTACAAGAAGTCTCCATCCGCTATCTTTCAACGCTGTTTGGTATCACTATGTAAATTCCCTTTTCCTATCCTCAGATAGTGAAAGGAGACAGGGGAGGTGGCTGTTCGGGAGATGAAAGGGGGGAAAGCAGCCTCACAGGCTCAGAAGGGAGAGAAAGCAGATACATTATCTGATAGCACCAAAGAGCCAGGCAACTGATGTTATCAATAAGGGGATTTGATAACCACTTTCCTCCTCAAAAGAGAAGACAGCTACTTTGAAGTCACCTTAACATGGACCTTTCATCTGAGTTTTCACTCACCTCAACCCAAAATTAAAAATTGTTTTCAAAATCTCAAGGCTTCTTTTGAGAACAGCATACTTTGGATTTTTAATTACCTGTCTTTTTTGTTTTGTTTCGTTTTTTGGCTTGTTATCTAGGAATAGATAAATGTCATTTATCTAGGAATAGATAATGAAATTTCTGTCCCTTCAGTAGCCCCAGGCCTGGCTGACACGTTGGGAGCTGCCAGCTAACCCCTCACCAGTTGCAGTGGCCTCTACCCTGTGGATATTTTCCTTTTTGTTTTCCTCTCTCTGCTTCTCTCTACTTTAACCATTTCAGTCCTTGAAGAGCTCTGATGCCTATGTGTACTCATTTCTAGGATGGCAGTACGTGAAGGCACTCATGTCTAGTAGAGTCAGACAAGAAGGACAAAAGTACCACGTCTATTGCATCTCTCAGGGTGAAATTATTTTAGTGAAATCACTGAATACTTATACGGCTAAGTAAACCACTTAATGTCCCAGAATTCAGGGCAGGGGGCATCTGTTAGCCTGATTCAAAATGATATGCTCAGTGTCATGTAGAGGACATTAAACAGAGACAATTTTCAATAAATATTTTTCTCTTTAATTTAAAGAATGGGTTAAAAATCTTCAGGATGAAAAGGCTACATACTTCGTGATTCCAACTATAAGACACTCTGGAAAAGGCAAAACTGTGGAGACAGTAAAAAGATCAGTGGCTGGGGGGAGGGAGGGATGAATGGGTGGAGCACAGAGGAATTTTAGGTCAGTGAAACTACTCTGTATGACACTGTACTGATGGATACATGTCATTATACATTTGTGCAAACCCATAGAATGTACAACACTAAGAGTGAATGAACCCTGATGTAAACTATGGACTCTGGGTGATGATGACGTGTCCATGTAGGGTCGTCAGTTGTAACAAATGGACCATCTGGTGGGGATGTTGATGGTGGGCAGGCTGTGCATGTGTGGGGACACGGGGTGTATGGGAAATCTCTGCACCTTCCTCTCCATTTTCCTGTGAACCTAAAACTGTCCTAAAAAAATAAAATTTAATTTAAAAAAAACAACAAACAAACAAAAGAAAAAAAAAGAGAAAAGAAAGGCCAAACCAAATACAAATTAGGTATAAAAAAAATGTCGTAGGGCCATGGTGAGGGGTTTTAGTTTTAAGGCCTGGCTTTGGCCGCAAACTAAATATATGTAAAACTTTCAGTTTGTTTAATTAATCTTGATATCCCTTCCCTGATCTATAATACAAGACGGGTATGAAATTGTTCTAGAATGACACAAGAGGGTATTTTGAAAAATTAAAGCATAAAAGCCCCAAACAGCTCAGCCTCCTCATTTTGCCCTCATGGCTTGGTTCCCACACCTCCTCTGAGCTACAGTGGAAGGTTTTAGGGTGAGACCCCAGTGGTGCAGCCTGGAGACCACTGGGGGCTCAGTCACCACAATAATTCTCTGGTTGAAGGAATGAAATAGAACTAGTTTGCTTTCAGTCTAGAGTAGGCAATTGACTTGGTTCTTCCTCCAAATTTATGGGGTGAAGCCATTTCTATTCTTTTCAGGGCAGAAGTACTCCAGCTGTTCAGATGCCCAGAACTGGAACCTAAAGTTCTGTTAGAACTTTATACATTTAAAAAGCACTGTGAAGCTTTGATGTATTTTATCACATCATGGCAACCATTAATGTATGGCCAACACATTTACCCATAAGGAGTGAGCTGTCAAACTCTACATGACCAGAGTTTATATGTTTTTCTCTAATATAATTTGTTATTTGCTCACCAATTTTGTTTTTGGTAAAAGCTCAGTGAAAGAAAGGTGATAGTAAATAACAGAGATCAAAGGAAATTTTACAAAAGGAACAAATATCAAATGGAGAAGATATCACCCATTAAATTTTCTGCAAAATGGGAAAAAAGGCTACTATTATTCAATTTCAGTAGCAAAACACCCTCAGTCCGGCTCTCAGAAATCCATGTTCCATAGGAACATAATTTGGGAACCACGGTGGGAAAGTGTGTGTCCTTTTCGTTTGGGCCACAGAGAAGATTTAGGAAGGATTAGAGTATTCAAGAGAAAAGAACAAGATTGACAGATGGCCTTTTGTGTGCCTCAGGTTCCTAGCAGTCGGCCTCTGTCACCCTTCCACAGGGGTGTGTTGGGGAAGTGAGAGTGCTTATAAGCTGTTTATTCTCAAACCAGTCTTTTTTTTGCTTCCATTTAAAAACTTTACAAAATTTCTCAAGTATAACGAACATAAAGGGCACACATCTCAGTGAATTTCTGCCGATGTACACACCCTTACAACCACTTGTGATCAAGGCCCAAGACACCCCCACACCCGACAGTATCCCTCAGGTCGCTCCAGTCCACAGAACACCCCCCCCCCCACTGGTGACGCCATCCTGGTTCCATCTCAGTAGGTTAGCCTCCTCCACTCTGAACTTCGTGCAAGCAGAATCCTACAGCATGTCCTCTCTGTGGCTGGTTCCTCACTCAACAACGAATTCTGAACGAACAACGAATGTAGGAAGGAGAAAGTCTGCGCTTTTCCGTATTAAGGAGTGCTTAACGGTGTCAGGTCCTTCCATGGGGACTAAGGGTCTAGTGAATAGAGGCCAACGGTGAAAAAAGCAGCCAACAGCACTGGGAGCCCTGCCTTTGCTGGCTCCTGGCAACACACCTCCTTCCCCACTGATACCTCTGATGTAACACACCGTGCTCCTCAGAACACACTCAGATACACAGGAGCTGATCATGACTCAGGTGCAACTGTTTTCACAGTTGTTTATTTGACTGTTAATACGGCTATCAGTTTTTCTTACTCTTAGATGTGGCAGAATGGTCCTGACCCTTGGTAACAGAGTCATCTTCCAGGAAATACGACAATGAAAGCTGACTAGGAGAAAACTAATTTGACTTTATGTTAACTTTGGGGAATATAAACAATGATTTGGAAAAAATAAGAAAAAATAATCCTATGATGAATGACTTCCTGTTTCGTGCACACAAGGGCCTGCAGAAATATGCCACAGAGCAATTTCTGGGTCAGAATAAATTAGAGTTTGTAATGCATTTGCCTATATTGAGAAAGCATAAAAAAGAAATGAGGTAATTTTGTCAGGGTTTGATGCCCATTGTTCACTGAAACATAATGCAAGTTATGTCTTTGGCTATAAAATAAAATAATGAGGCGATATATTCCAAGTCTTTCTCATAGATTATAAGCTCAGTCTTCCAATTGTGTATATTTAATGACTCCACAGTGCTGATCACTTATTTTCAAACGGCATTTGGAGATAATAAGCTCAAGTCTGCAGTGTGCTGTGGAATTTACTTTCCCAAGATGAAGGGTGACAAGAAATCTCTTTATGCTACCAGATTCGGTGAGTCCCATAACAGAATCATCTTCTTTCCAGCCGGCCCCAGCAGCTCGCACTACTGGCCTGGCACACCCTACAGTTCCCAAAACAGCGAGCAGAATTCCGCAGCGTTCCAATGCAGGATCACTTCTTCATTAAATCTGTGAATTGTTCTTAATTGTTTAATAATAATTGGCTTCTGACCCTCAAGACAGAAAAGCAGACTCAAAGATAATGCCCATGAAAAATAAACCAATAATAATGATGTATTTAATGTATGACAAGTATCATCACATTTAAATACTATTTATAACAAAGGAAGGTCAAGAAGAGATTACATTTGAACAGTGCAGAGTAGAGTGAACGGTTACCTTTAGTTTTCTAAAACTCTTGGTACGTGTAATTTTATTCATATTTACTCATGCTTTCTCTATAAATCATTGTTCAGATGTAGCTGAATAATAAGATGGCTTTTAATTCCCAACGAACACTGAAGGGTGGGAGGAAAATGAAGGGATAAGAAAGTCATCCCAGATGGAAGGAAGGACATGTGAAAAAGCACGTGAATATGAAAGACGGGGGCCCAGGGCACATGCTCTAGAGGGTTATTGGGATTAGATCATGTGCCACCTTGTGAGATACCCTAAACATACAAGAGTAGGTGCAGAGTTTTAAGGGAGAGAGAAGAACTTAGTTTTGGAAACTTAATTCAGATGCAGTATAAAGCAAGGATGTGAGAGAATGGAACAAGGAATATATGTTATAATATTCTGCAATGGTCAATGTCAAGAAAAGAATGATGAGCAGAAATAAATGGAAAGATGGGGTGATGAGGAGGGAAGGAGGGACGTGTGAAACTTGCTGGTGTTAAAAACAACAGGATTCAGCATCTCTAGGGCACGAGTGTGACTCTGATCCATGTGAGGGGTCTAAGAAGACAGAGCCAACGCCTTCTGTTGGGAGCAAGACTCTTCCTTTGGTGACTCATGGAGGCTGCTGGCAGTCAGGTCAATGCGTAAGGAGGTTTCCATATATAATTTTTATTTTCCAATTATACCTCAATAAAAATGAAAAAAAAAGGGAGGTTAAATGATTTTATTGAGCAAAATGAACAGAGCTGCTTTACTTTTATTTCCATGTCCTCCCCACAACTTTGAAGCTCTGTGGTCAAAGTAGATGAATTGCCCATATGAGCACCATATACTTCTCACCACTGCAAAATGGTCCATGTTCCTTTCAGAGGTAAAAGGTCGCTGAGACTGGGAGGAGGGCAAAAGCACATGGGAAGGATGAGTTTTATTCTATCCCTTTTATACATGTGGACCCAAAAATCCCAGGGAGATGACTCATTATTTTTCTAAATTTCGTGCTCTGCATTATTTAATCATATCTGTGCATGAAACTTTTATCAATTTTCCTCCTCTCCAAATCCCATGGCTATCAACTCAGTCATCTACCAAGTCCAGAATGACATCGTTCTATTCCAGCTGTTTTCCATCAATAAATTGTTTCTATTAAAATAAATGTTTCCGAGGTATGAATTGCTTTATAGTTTACTTAAGGAATGTGTGTGCTGGTTTTTCATAGCATGTTAATGTAAACTAGATTTTAATATTAATGTATTATTTAATTGAGCCCTCAATGCACAAGAAACAGACAATTTTGATCCAGGAAAAAAAAAAAAGAAAGGAAAGAGCGTTGAGATCCTTCAGTCAATGAAACTGCGATCTACATGGATCGCATGTAACAGATGTCACTGCCTTCTTTCTGTGCTGTTTGCAGCAGGCGTTGTGCCTAACGTAACCTTTGATTGTCTTGCTTCTATTTTTAAAAATTTCTAAGCAACTCTGCTTTTCATTGGAACAGTTTCAATCTCACAAACAAGAGTGGTTCTGCTCTAGTTATCAGTACATTCTTTAACGTCATTAAGGCGATATTCCCAAGAAACACTGTCCACTAGATACTCCCCTTCCAAAATTCTTTTGGTGTCTTTTGAAAGCATCCCACCAATGCAGTTTAAAACCAGTGAGTCAGACACTCATCTGCCCTCCCTTGGGTGCCCGTCTAGTGGAGGGGGGAGAGGAGGAGCAGATTCTTTCTCTACAGCATGGTAAGTGGTCAAAAGGTGAGTTCTGCTTGGAGGATTGATGGGGACCCCACCAGTAGTTCTCAAAGGATGGACCTGGACCCAGGGTTGTTAGAAATGTGGTACCAGACCATGTCCCAGACCTGCAGCTGTAACAAGCCCCCACTCCCAGTGACTATCATACATGATGTGTGCTCAAGTGTGGAAACGACTAATCTAAATAAATATTACATTATTTCCACTCAGTCTCCATGTCACAAAGTGGACACGTTTATAGGGAGAACAATACCATTGTTCTGACAGCATTCACTGTCAGAGAATAAAGTTGCTTCACAAAAAAATAAAAAAAGCAGAGCAGAACCTTCCTTTCAAAATCATTCACTCTATAGTGGAATCTACCTTCTTAGCTTCTCTAGAGGGTGTGACCGATTCTAGTCACCTCGGAAACGGAATTTTGGTTTCAGGGCAAAATGTTTTTCTCCTCCTTCTTGGTTTAGATAATGGCCACTTTTTATGAGGATAAGTAAAGATATTGAGAAATAACTTTATTATTATTTATTGAGAGGATACTGGAAAATAACTTTCAGTGAGTCTTTAGCTTATGAAAAAGAACATTAAAGTCTTCACATGGGGCACAGAATTGCTGACAAGAATGAGATGATACAATGCTATTATCCTACTGTTATTATCCTTATAACATACTTAAGCAAATAGACTTGGAATATATAATACATAACTTGTCTTCTTTTTCACATTTCTATTCTAGACTTATTTCTTACACAAAAACTTGTCAATGTAAAAACATCATAATCACAAACACACATATACTTGAGAAGGACAATTGATTTTAAATGTAGAACTATACGTACAAATATGTTCTTCTAAGAGCAGACAAGTGGCTTATTGCAAGAGAAAAAAGCTTATCACAGGAGAAAAATGTGGCTTCATGACAAAGTCACTATAATTTGTGATTTGGCATTCTGAGCCTCAGACAATACATGATTATTAATCACTCCTATGAGCAGGGTGCCGTATATGCTACAGGTTTTTAAATTGTGAATATTACACAATGAAAGAGAAAGTGCATTGGACACATTCATGTGCTAACCTCTCCAATCAAGTTGGAAAGTTTGTCTTAAATATTTGATTAATCATGAAATTAGAAGAGTGCCACTGGGACATAGAACATTTATCATACAGTTTGAACAGATGATAAAAAAATGCCTTGTATTTTCTGCAGGTTTTATAGGTGAAAGAAAGGGACAGGATCCTGAGATTCCCAGAGAGGAAAAGCATTTGTTACACAATTACTCTCCCATGATGCGTGTTCTCTGAGCCAGCCTGGGGCTTGCATTCCCTTGGGAACCGAGTCTTAGTTCCCTGGTTATTTCAGCCTCCTCCAAAATAAAGATATGTCTTCCTGGAGTCTGCCCCAAACTGGCACATTCCATCCCGGTATAGGAAGATTCCTTAGAACTGGGGCCGCCGGGGGAGGGGGAGGAGGAAACGTTGTCATTTTTTTCTACAAGAATGCATAATAAGTGAAGGTCAATACTGTATCCTGCCTCCAGCAAACTTGAAAGCTGCATTATCGAGGATGTGGGACATTATAGTATCCTTCTCCTCCTGATCTATGGTGATATTCCCTTTGCCTTAAATGCTCTAAATATACACATTATCAGTCAGTCTGAGTTCCATCAGCTTCAGTTACAATATTTTGTTCCTGAACCTACAGATTCCATGGGCAAACCTGAACCTTATCCACATGTGGTTCTCAAGGTTAGCCTACCAGGTGCAAATGATGCCAACATGTTCAATGGCTCACAGACAGTGTGCTATCCTGGCATTTTTAGGACATTAGGACAGGATGCTGACACCATTTACATGTCCGAAGGGGGATGCTTAGAGACCCAGGCAGTAATAATTCATTCAGACTTCTTACAAAGAACAGATGTTTTCTAAAAGTCTTCTTTAATTCAATATAGTTTTAAGATACTGCTTTGGAATCTGAAGACTCTCACATCTGCCAGGCGAGTTCGGCTCCCTAGCACATCCATACAATGGAACGAATACTCTTCAGCAACAAAATACATTT
The DNA here is from genome assembly GCF_028023285.1 of Balaenoptera ricei. Lineage (NCBI taxonomy): Eukaryota > Metazoa > Chordata > Mammalia > Artiodactyla > Balaenopteridae > Balaenoptera > Balaenoptera ricei. The sequence continues at coordinate 28,633,948 of NC_082640.1, forward strand.
ACCAAAGCTCATGGAACCATGAACTAAGAAGGGTGAATGTTACCATATGCAAATTATCTCGCTTAAAAGAAATCCAAACGTTACTGGTCATAACTCTGTTAGAAAGCAAGCAGTTAGTGAATTTATAAGAATATTTTCAAATGAGTTGTAGTTCATTATTTAAAGTCCTAGCTCCTAATATAGGTTAGTATGGTACTCAGTGATTTTATTTGTCCAATGAAAAGAAACCAACAGTTTATACCTATACTCACACATTACCTTCTATTAAGAAAGCAAAGACTCTTTTCTGCTTGAAAAACAAGCACACAAAGTGAGGAAAGCAATGGACTCCATAGGGCTGTCCTATTAACTCTGTAGTTCTTGCTAAATATCTGAAATAAGAAGCTATGGTCACTGTCAGTGAAATGTCTTCAGGATTTCAGAGGACAGGTGCAAATTTAATAACAATTATATAAAGAAATGTGGAGAGATTTGCCACCCCTCTTTGACAACAACCACTGTCATTGTTTCTTTTTTTTTTAAATTAATTAATTAATATATTTATTTTTGGCTGTGTTGGGTCGTTTCTGTACGAGGGCTTTCTCTAGTTGCGGCGAGCGGGGGCCACTCTTCATCGCGGTGCGCGGGCCTCTCACTGTCGCGGCCTCTCGTTGCGGAGTACAAGCTCCAGACGCGCAGGCTCAGTAGTTGTGGCTCACGGGCCTAGTTGCTCCACGGCGTGTGGGATCTTCCCAGACCAGGGCTCGAACCCGTGCCCCCTGCATTGGCAGATTCTCAACCACTGCGCCATCAGGGAAGCCCTGTCATTGTTTTTTTAAGGTCCCTGATCTCTGAAAGCCTAACATATACAAGATTATTCTTAAAAGGAAGGGGAGAACCACATCTGAGCAGCCGTGTGTCTCTTACTTTGAGAAGCAAGTCTCACACAAAAGACTTGGGCCAACATGAGCTTTAGAGGTAAAGCCTGTCTAGATAAAGTATGTTAAGCTTCCGTCTAGAAGAATCGGCCTTCTCTTTCCTATGGGAAAGTCTGTCTTATTGTGAACTTTACCTATGAATTCCTGGCAATTCCCGAGACCACAGTCATAGACACTAACACTGGAGCGTGGGCATCACAGATCTTGGCAGTTCACCACGCCCTCATCCGTGTGTTCCACGTGTATCCCAACAGGATCCCAGGCTCCAGGCGCAGTTCTAACTGTTGAAAACAACCCATGGGACAGAGGCATCATCTGCCCACATGGAGGCTCCATTTACATCAGGACTTGGACCTCAAACTTGTATTTTGTTACAGAACTATAACTTTTGAGACAAATACCCAAAGCAGTGATGACTTTACAGCTTGAATATAGAGCAGAGGCAGGCTTCTTTGGCCCCACCCCAAATTTTAACTACCTAGTTGACTACATTTTGCAACTGCATGATTGGGATCTTATCAAAAGGTGTAATATCCAACACTCCATCATATCAAAAATTCATCATTTCTCTGAAGAGTTTTGTTTAATTCTGCAACTAATTTAAGGGAGAGAAATCCAGAACATCAAGCAAGTTTCTCTGCAAATGTAATGTTATCAATTTTTAGTGAATGGACTATTTTGTAAAATAAATGCCATATCTATTCTCAAAAAAATAATCTAGTTCTTTTCTTCCCATTAGTTTCTTAACATAATAACTATGATTACTGAGTTATCTTAAATTAAAATGTGTTTAAATTCTTGAATTAAGCCCTATGTGGACATGCTGTCTTATTTCTCATCTGTATTCTTAAGTAAAATCTACTGATAACTTTATCCAAAAGAGCAAAATGCCCACAAGAGTACTGAGGGAGGAAACTAAGATTCTGAATTAGAGGTAAGGGAAAGAGAAAGGCTGAACATATTTGCTGTTAAGCCAGAGGTATTTTATTTTTATTTTTGTATGTATGTATTCAGAACTACTTATGATCAAAGATGCATGTTTGAGAAAAGGGAAGAGGATAAAGGAATCGAGGCACAGTCACACTCCTTGGAAAGCGCTGCTTTAGGGTTTGAGTATTAACATGGGAATATTTTCTGATACATAATTAGATGAAGAAGAAAGATGATCACGAAGCACCATGTCAGGAATGGTCTAAATTTATTTAAAGCTGTCCTGGTAACAGTTTCTTGTCAAATCTCACAAGTTTTCTTCTGTATCTATGATTGTACAAACAATTTAGAAAGGCTGCCCTTCCTCAAAAATTATGGAAGTCTTCATCTATATCTTACTTTAGTAATTTTAAGCACTATTCTTCAAAATTGAACTCTGTATTTCATCTATAACTTTTTAAGTATAATAAGTCAAGAAACCATTTATTTTTTCCCCCAGATCGTTGGTCAGTTATTTAAACTACATTTATGGAAAAATTTGAATTTCTTGCCACTTATTTGAACTAAGTTGCTTATCATTCACGTCTGTATCTGTAATGATGTTGCAGGGGAGAAAAATGTTTCCTCTCCTGTCTTAAGTTCAGTAACTGGTTCTGTAAATTAAACTGACAAAATACAGTTAGCAAACAGGAGGAAAAAATTTATTTCATATACATACAGGAGCCAAAAAAATAAGGAGCTAGCTTCCTAATGGTCAAAGTTAAAAGCTTATATACCTAACTCATTAGGGAAAAGGAAGGGAGGAGAAATGGCTTCTATGGGAAAAATAGGTTTCTTTACAAAGGACAAATGGGTTTTAAGAACAGAAAGGAGAAGAACTAAAGAGCAAACAAACAATGATGAACAATACAATAAATGAAATTAAAAATTCTCTACAAGGAATCAATAGCAGAATAACTGAGGCAGAAGAATGGTTAAGTGACCTGGAAGATAAAATAGTGGAAATAACTACCACAGAGCAGAATAAAGAAAAATGAACGAAAAGATTTGAGGACAGTCTCAGAGACTGCTGGGACAACATTAAACGCACCAACATTCGAATTATAGGGGTCCCAGAAGAAGAAGAGAAAGAGAAAGGGACTGAGAAAATATTTGAAGAGATTATAGTTGAAAACTTCCCTAATATGAGAAAGGAAATAGTCAATCAAGTACAGGAAGCAGAGAGAGTCCCATACAGGATAAATCCAAGGAGAAACATGCCAAGACACATATTAATCAAACTATCAAAACTTGAATACATTTACATGTACCTGTCCAGTTTTCCCAGCACCACTTATTGAAGAGGGTGTCTTTTCTCCATTGTATATTCTTGCCTCCTTTATCAAAAATAAGGTGACCATATGTGCGTGGGTTTATCTCTGGGCTTTCTATCTTGTCCCATTGTTCTATGTTTCTGTTTTTGTGCCAGTACCATATTGTCTTGATTACTGTAGCTTTGTAGTCTAGTCTGAAGTCTGGGAGCCTGATTCCTCCAGCTCTGTTTTTCTTTCTCAAGATTGCTTTGGCTCTTCGGGGTCTTTTGTGTTTCCATACAAATTGTGCAATTTTTTGTTCTAGTTCTGTGAAAAATGCTATTGGTAATTTGATAGGGATTGCATTGAATCTGTAGATTGCTTTGGGTAGTATAGTCATTTTCACAATGTTGATTCTTCCAATCCAAGAACATGGTATATCTCTCCATCTGTTTGCATCATCTTCAGTTTCTTTCATCAGGGTCTTATAGTTTTCTGCATACAGGTCTTTTGTCTCTTTTGGTAGGTTTATTCCTAGGTATTTTATTCTTTTTGTTGCAATTTTAAATGGGACAAAATATGGTTTTTAACATTATTCTAAAACCAAAAAGAGGTTATCTTTTGTGACACTGTCCAATTCTATTTTTATGTAACCAAGCATTGTATTCATTTTATCATTCTGTTGTTTAACATTGAACTTCTTCTAGATATTAAATCAAAAGGATGGCTCTGTTTGAGGAGGATTATAAAAAGGCAGCAGTTGAGAAGAGGTAGCATGATCTGAGCAGCAGTAAAGAAATGAGAATGGACCCTCTTGAAACAGCAGTCCAAGCTGCAAGACCTAGGAGAACAGGAATAAATCTAAACCTCACCCAAAAAGGAGAATTTTTTCCTCTCACTCATATAGCCTGATATTAATACATGCTAAGAAATATATGAAAATTAGTCTGAGAGTTGGCAATACGAATTAGTTGTCATGAAGTGATAAAAAATGACACTGATTTTCAAAAACACTTGTAAAGGATATTTTGGAAATTTGTATTTTAATTCACATGACTCTACAGATTTTATCACTGCAAAGGGGAAAAAAAACCCATTGTTGGAAGCACGTGGTAACAATTAAAGTGTTATGTGCAGCCTATTCTTGAGGAGAAGGGTATATTTATAGATTTCATAATAGGCTACCTTTTAATTTTTGGTTTTTTTCCTATATCTTTCTGTTCAGATTTATATTTTAATGTGCCTTAAAACATCATCACCTGAAAAAGACCCAAACGCTTCTTATCTGCTTAATGAATAATGCAGTTTTCTAAGAAATGAGAAATAACTACCCTAAACATTTCAATTGGACATAAAATTCTTTAAATTTTTAAATAACAACATAGCTTTACTACTGTCCTTTGGAAATCGTTAAAGATCTAAGTCAGTTGCAGTTCCAAGCACATTACAGCATAAATTGACCAAAGTCAGAGTAACACTTTACTGTGACAAACACTAACTTTTCATGCATCAGTGAGAAATCACCTGAAATCCTTGTGGGCAAGAAGCCACAGCACAGAATTAGGATCCACTGGCAGTATGGGTTTATTTTTATCACAAAGGTCTCAAATAATGATTGTTTTATAAGATCTTATATTCTAGAGCATCATAATAAAAGTATATATTTACATATATGTGTATATATATACACACACGCGTGCACACACACACACACACCCGTAGATTTAGCAGAACATTGAAAAGAAATATGATAAAGTGATCATACTACAGCTTTGCAGGTAATTATACACAAAGAAGAATGTTGAAGAACATGGATTTTTCTTATCACATTGAAACCAGCCTCCAGGTTCTTTAATTTCAGAAATCGGGAAATGCAGGATTCTCTATGATGAACAATATTTTTAGTGAGATAATAAAAACACTGTGTAATTACATACTGTTTTTAAGCTGAGTGCTTGGCAAACATTGTCCTGAAAGCACACTGCCGAGTTGGCCATGCTTTCTCTTTCATTTGGAAACGCTCGTTTATATGTGCTGAAAAGAATTACAATTTCTAGAATATATGATGATGAACGTAGGTGAGCAGAGGGTGAATATAAGTCCTGCAGATTATTTTCTAAGGAAGACCAAAAACGCAGTTAAGGGTTTCTTTACATAAATCATGGCTCACATACTCTCATATTCATTTATTTATATATACATTCAACAAACTTCAATTGAGGGCGTACCTCACGCTAGAGATTTTATTAGTGTATACAACAAACAAAACAAAACAGACAAAACAAAACAACAGCAAAAAGACCTTGATCTCAGGCTTAATATGATAAAGGTTTGCTTTATTCTCACACACTCAATGTCCCCATGGGAGATTGGGTCCCGCTGCTACTTGCTGTCACTCAGGGTCTCAGGCTCCTTCTGTCCAGGAATCCGATCACCCCCTGGGGCCTCCGGTTCTGTCTTTGCTTGAGGAAAAGACAGAGGCCTTTCTCCAACCACCAAGATCTGCCCCCAGGCCTGTGACCACAGTTAAACTGGAGCAAAACTGGCCGGAGGCCCTGGGCGGGCTCAGTGACCAGCCAGTGCGCACCTGTGGCCGTGCTGAGAAAGGCATGGGGCCAGATTCCACGTGCACGAGTTCAGGTGAGGCACGTGTCACGCTGGGTGAGGGAGTTTCTCAGGGTAAGAGCACCACCCAGGATGCAGGACTTAACCCGTGGCAGGGACCCGGGGATAATGCCACCACATTGCTGAAGCAGCTCTTCCAGCAGTAGGGACCACGACCGCCCACAATAAGAGAAGCAGCAGTTACGAAGGAACCAGAAGGCTGGGAGGTTTGTGTGCTACAGCGGCTGTGTTGTGTGCGTAGCTTCCCGGTGCTGCAGTCACAGATTCCGGCAAACCTGGTGCTTGAAACAGCACACATTTATTACCCCACAGTTCTGAGACCAGAAATCAGAATTCAGTTTCACTGGGCTGAAACCACAGCATCCAGGTCTGTGCTCCCTCTGGAGGGTCTAGGGGAGCATCCGCGGCCCACTTCCCAGCTTCCAGGGCAGCATCCTTGCATCCTTGGCTCCTGGCCCCTTTGGGCATCTCCAGAGCCTCGGCTTAGCACCTCCACTATCATCTCACCGCCTTCTCCTCTGCCTCCTGCTATGAGGACCCTTCTGTTTACCCTAGGGCCCATCTGGGTAATCCAGGATAATCTTCCATCTCTAGACCTTTAGCTTAATCACATCCGCCAGGTCCCTGCGACCACGTGGGCACACTCGGGGGCCGCCGTTGACCAGCACACTATGTATTCCATCCTAACGCGGCCCGGTGGCCACTGCTTTTATGATGCTGAAGAGGAGGAGGGTTAGGGGTACTTCTCTCCAGGCCGAGGCTCTGTTAGCAGGTGCTGTCACGCTGTTAGGCTCAATGACAGCAATGGAATGAGAGGATCCCTGCATAACAGAGTCGTCACATATGGAACCGGGGGAATAACTGAGGTCCAGGCCCAGCTCCAGCTCACAGGGTGTCTACTGTCTCCTTGACGAGACAGTGATGGAAGGTCCATGGAAGCACCACAGAGAAGCTCACTCAAAGATGACACACAGGGCTTCCCTGGTGGCGCAGTGGTTGAGAATCTGCCTGCCAATGCAGGGGACACGGGTTCGAGCCCTGGTCTGGGAAGATCCCACATGCCACGGAGCAACTAGGCCCGTGAGCCACAATTACTGAGCCTGCGCGTCTGGAGCCTGTGCTCCGCAACGAGAGAGGCCGCGATAGTGAGAGGCCCGCGCACCGCGATGAAGAGTGCCCCCACTTGCCACAACTGGAGAAAGCCCTCGCACAGAAACGAAGACCCAACACAGCCATAAATAAATAAATAAATAAATAAATAAATAAATAAAAGATGACACACAGCACGCACACGGAAGTAGGACGTGCCCTAAATCAGCGACCCATGAGCTACTGCTCCATGCACAACATACATCCAAGACAGGAAAGTGAGGGTTAGAGTGGACCCACATACCAGAACTCCTAGAGACGCATTTTGGGAATCCATGCTTTCTGCACTTTACAACTCTGGGCTCGGAAGGTTTAGAAGCCCTGATTCCCAAAGAAGGAATCTTCCCACCAGGGGTGCAAGAGACCCAATGTTACCTCCCTCCTCAGGGGGCCTGGGAGATGAAGAGCAGAAGGGCCCAGTGGTCGCGGCCATTGCTGCTTCTCCTCTGCAGCCCAGCTTCTCCCTCTGGATAATTCGGACCCAAATATTGTTTTTCACTATCATTCAGTTCAAAATATTTTCATATTATCACTGAAGGTACCATCTAATCCACAGATTATTTCACAGTCTTGTTTGATATCCAAACACTTAGGCACTTTTGTTTATCCTGCCCTTAGTGATTTCTGGATGAATCCTGCTGGGGTCAGTGAACACACTTCACAGGATTTCAACCCTTGGAAATATGCTCAGACTTATTTTACGGCCCAGCATGCGGTCTATTCTGGTAAATGTTTCAGGTGCCCATGGAAAAGTGTATTCTACAGTTTGAATGCAGTGTCTGTATACATCAAATAGATAAAGTGCATTAACTGAGTTGCTTAAATCTGCTATGTATTCATTGTTTTTTTCCCGCTCATTCTAGCGGTTATTAAGATGGACGTGTTAAAATCTTGAATCATGGTCCTGTCAGGACCTGAAAGTTGACATCCAGGGGTGGAACACCAATTCTGCCACTTAGTTTTTGCAAACGTAGTTGTGCAATTTTTCTTAAATTACTTAAGACTTGAGTAAAGTATATTGCAGGTGAAAAAGATCTCTTAGGATTTTACCATTGTTTGAAATATTCAAATAAAACACGCCTTCTTTTCCTAATATGTTATTGAATTTTGAGGCCATTAAATGTTCACTGTCAGAGAAATCTCTTCCCAGTTTTTTTGGAACACAAGTTGCAATTGTAAAATTTTCTATCCAACAGAAATGTCTACAGATCCATCCGTCCTCTTTGAGGTTGTGCGTTCCAAGGACGATGAGGTCTGATGCAGCAAAGCTCAAGGACATCCTGTACTTACTTCTAAGACTCTCACCACTTCTTACTCTATCACAGCCAGGTGCTTCTCACCTGGGTCAGGGTGACGGCACTGAACACAAAGCAAGAAATCTCCCTTCTCATCACAGCTGGGCCCCTAACCAGCACTGTGATTGTGGACAAGTAATTCGATCTCTCTAGGGGATCAAAGCTTATTTACTTATGAAATGGATTGGTTTTGTATTAGATCAGTGTTTTTCAGCCTTTTTTTTTTTCCTTCCTCAGAACTATCCAAGAAAAGACTTTGGAACAGAGGTGTGAGTCTTGTGTGTAAAAATCACCTGGGAGCTGCACTGGAGGTAGGAATTGTGGGCCCAACTCGGAGATGGAGATTATCTGATTCTGATTTCTGATATAATCAGGGGAGGGTCCAATATCCAAACCACTTTAGAAAGAGCAAAACCCCACAATCTGATAGCACTTCAGCATCCCCCCCTCAGTTCTGTTTTAACCAGAGCTGCTCAGTTTTTATGTTTTTTGAACGTTGGGTCTGGCATAAGATTTCTTTTGAAAAATAGAATTCCTTAAAGAAAAGATATATGTATTGTATATGTATATGTTTTGTATATATAAATAAATATATATTTGAAAACTAATGCAATAATGAATGTTCATTTCCTACTTGTGTATGACATAAGAAACACGCAATGATATATTATTTATGTGTTATTTTTCTTTATTTTTATTGAAGTATAGTTAATTTACAATGCTGTGTTAGTTTCTGGTATACAGCAAGGTGATTCAGTAATATGCATATATATTCTTTTTCATATTCTTTGCCATTATGGTTTATCACAGGATACTGAATACAGTTCCCTGTGCTGTACAGTAGGACCCTGTTGTTTATTTATGCATTATTTTTGGAAGACCAATGTGACAGATGACTCTAAAGCTCTCACATTCTAAGATGCTGTGATCACTCTGGTTCCTTTCCTTGATGGTCAATAGACTCAAGGTTCTGTTCAGACTCACATGTGAACACGTTCTGTTAGAACAAATTGCTTAAAGCATCAAAGGAGTGCAAATGTAATGTAGGGACTAAGCGACCTGGAGGTCATGATGAGATTAGTGTGATCACAAATCCTGTCACAGCTTTGTGAAATAAGCAGGATATCAAGTGCTTACTAACCCTCACCTGCACTAGAGCAGACTGCCCAGGTTGGGATTGAAGGTATTGGATATTACATGTGGCCGCTCCATGTCGGCGTGTAGAGCATGCCCAGTGGTCAGTGGGTTAATTTGGGCTGGAATGTCTCATCCCCAGAGTTCAACCACCAACTACATGAACCCAGATAAATGTGTTTCTCTTCCTGCATCATTTACTTGATTATTTTAAGCATCATATTTGTTCTCCTTAACTTCCAGGATTGATCGATAGGTGAAAGATGAGGTAATGTGTGCAAAAGAGATTTATAAACTATAAACTATAGATAAACTAACAATGTGAAAAGAAATTTATATATAAGCATCAAGCAAACTTAGGGTCACACACGCAGCATCTTCAGAATATGAGGACCTAATGCACTTAGGCAATAAATCAAATAAAAATGAGGGAGTAAACTGGATGAAACATTTACTATACTCACTGTTGCCAGGAATCCCTGTTTTGTCAAGCTCAGGAGGGTGTGCATTGGGTGTGGCAGACAACTCTGTGTTATCAAGCCTGGCACATCAAGAGCAGAAAAGCAGTAATCTGCAAGGATACTGACTTACAAAAACAAATGATCTGGGCCTCTTGGCAATCGTGAGCAGTCCCAATGTGGACCCAAAATGCCAAGTAAACTTTCTTATAATCATTTTCAAGGTTTTTGTTTTTTTTTTTTTTTTTTTTAACTGGAGTGTATATTCTTCGAAAACTTGCATTTGTTTAAGATGCCATACTTCTCTAGGATGTCTTTAATCACTGGTTGCTTACACTTGCCATCACGTCTTATTTCTTTTATAATTCTTTACTTGGAACTCGGCTAAATGAATATCATAGTTAATACTGAGTAACTACTTACTGATTTAAATGGAAAGAAATGGAATTTTCATTAGTAGAAATAGTTCTTCATCTTTAAATGAGAAGAAAAGGACAATAATGTATAGCCAATAATGATGGGTAAATCAGTTTATCTTTATCACTCTTTCTCAGTGAAGGCCATTTCATTTCTCTTTGCGGGGAGGAAAAATTAAAATAAAAAAATCACATTTTCAGTAGTAAGTTGAACAGATTTGAACAGAAAGAGGAATCCCACTTCATGCTGAGTGATGTTATCTTAACATGACACTTTTTTTTTTTTCAAATTTTTCATCTCAGCCATCCATCTCTGAGAGGAAAGCATGGTGTTTTATGTGGCAGAAGGCAGAAACTGCTTTGGTGAATTATCTTTTCAGAGGCGCTTGTCTTTTCCTGGAAGCTCAGTGATTACCACTGAGGGCTCTAAAACGAATGCTTTTTCTTGGTCATTAAGCTGGAAGGCTGGGTTACCTCAGTAATTAAAAAGCTCAATTCACTTGAGTCAAGAGGGCCGCCTGTGGCCAGTGGTGTTGGCCAGACTGCTCTGAGCAGGAGGGAAAGTTCCAGCTGAGAGAGGTTTTTAAAGTTTAACTTGAAAACACGCTTGGAGCCTCTGATCCCATCAGGTGGCTACTTGTCAAATATGTTCTGCCACCATTAGCTGATCTGGGGAATAATTTGTCTGCCCTTCAAAAAAATTAAGTCGGAATCCAGGCTTTCCCAGGCAGGAAATAGCAGCCTGCAGGATTATTTGAAAGTGTAACTGGCTGGACCATGAAGAGAAAATTAACAACTGTCAGAGTAACTGCACTATTTTTCCCCATGTTCAAGAAGAGACTGTCTTTACAATTTTATCAAAATCAGTAGTTTTATTTCTAAACTGTAGAGTAGGTGTTGCACCTTCCTGATGTTGCCAAATGCTTCCAGGGTCTCAATTTGCTTTTAAAAGTGGTAGAGTCCAAAAGAAATGGACTATTAGTTTTTTTTCCAGAAAGTCATTTCCTTGTTTTGCTCCACCAAAGAATTTACCTAGGAACTATTGAAAAATTATCCTTGGGCATGAAATACTTTGAAAGAATAAAATTAATTTACAATAATACCTAAACAAAGTTAAAACAGGGAAATATGCCTATGGATAATTAATAAATATTTATGAGCTCTACGTCAGACAAGGTGGAGAAAATCAGATGTGTAAAGTTATCCAAGCAAGGTTCTCAGAGGCAAACTTAGAAAGAAAGACAAACATATGAGGACAGTACTAAGAACATAGTAAGTTCTACGATACTGAGATATTCATTAATAATTCATAAACTTTATAGATCAATCTGGCCCAGAGGAGTCAGAAGATTTTCACAGAGGACATGAGAATATTTCATTTGTTCACTTTGTGAAAACATGGACAAAAGGTTTTGTCAACTCAAGCTACTCTTGTTTAGTTGCCGAGAGTCTTGGGAATTTTGAAGCTGACCGTAGAGGAATATACAACCCGTGTAGAATCCCAGCAGCGATGCCATCCGATATTTCCACGTAAAGGGAGGAAATTATGAAAGCACAGTTGCAAAATGGAGAAGCCACAGCCTGCCACCATTCGTTTATCTAAGTAGACACCTCTTAGAAATCACCCCACTTTTATTCTACAATTTTCTAAACCCTTACACCAGGCTTTGAAAAGAGACATTGATCTGTATCATCGTTTAGAGCGCTGAACTTGCAAAGATACTCACAACAGGAAATCAGGGAAGGGACTTTCCTGGTGGTCCAGTGTTTAAGACTTTGCCTTCCACTGCAGGGGATGAGGGTTCAATCCCTGGTCAGGAGGCTAAGATCCCACATGCCTCTCGGCCAATAAAACCAAAACATAAAACAGAAGCAAAATTGTAACAAATTCAATACAGACTTAAAAAAAATGGTCCACATCAAAAAAAAAAAAAAAAAAAGTCTTTAAAAAAGGGAAGGAAATCAGGGGAAGGGCCAGGGTAAGAAATGATCACCTTCAAGGCACATCTAGGAGCTTCTCTAGAGAACAGAGCTGGGGTCTGTCCGAATCGCTTCATTAAAGAAGTGGCATTTCACTGCGATGCCGACAGGCAAAATAGGGAGCAGTTTTCAATCCCGGTGAGTTTCTCCAGGAGTAGTAAATGTGAAGGATTGTTTCCCCAACATATGCAAATTCCCTCTCCCCTTGCTGTGTTTTGTTTACCTCGGTGCAGTTATTACAGATGATGGGAACCCATCATTCACTGCTTTGCAAGCATCCGCTAAGCCCCAGAAGAAATATACCTGCACTGTTTTGTGTGTGTCTTTGTTCTGTGAGTCCCGGCACCCACTTACGGTCACCCCCAGCCAGCGCCACTGAGTGAAGGCGAGGGCCGTGCAGGACGGCTGCTCTGCTGAGGAAGGGGGAGCTGAGAGACACAAGGCTGGACTCCCTGATCTAAAAGTCCACTGTTAACTGCCTCGCAGGGCACCTAGTGGGAACAAACAGCCACAAAGTTTCGGTGCTACACAAAAATAAGTACCCTCTTTTCTCTGCTAATCTCGGTTGGGTTCGCTGGGTGGCTCAGCTGGTGGATGGGGTGGCTCTCTGGGACAGCTCAGGCCCATGTCTCTCCCCCTCTTTCCAGCATCTTGGGCTAGTCTGAGATGTTCTCATGGTTATGAGCCAACGGGGACCTATGTAGCCAAGGTCTGGAATTGGCTGGTTGGAGCTCCTCCTCTTTCTACCAAATCAAGTCAGACGGTCAATGGAGTCATGTGATGCAGAAATACACTCTGCCCCTCTCCTGAGAGAGGAAAGCCACACAGTAAAGGGATAGGTTTAGGGAACATGAAAAATTGGGGCCGGTCGTGCGGTGCAATACGCTGCCTTTGCAGCAAACTCCTGAAACACGATGTAAACACCAAATCACAACCACCCCCTGAAGCACATTTACAACCTTGTTTTTAACTAGTGGCAAAGCCATATCACTAATGACGAAATGTTAAGAACAGAGCATCTACCAGCATTGAAACAATGCAGAAAAGCTCCTCCGGGGTACGTTTGTGTGAGAAGAACCAGGATCAGCAAGCAGACACCATGCCACAAACTCATATGAGCCAAAGATAAGAACCTGTGAAAAATACATGTTTGCAGATTCTCTTAACAAAAGTGGATGCTGTAGGCCACTTGCTCTCAGCTCACGGGTCACAAAATTAAAGGCATTTCAATCAGCTGTAGAATTGGATGCATGTTTGACTACTGGAACACTCAAATCGCCTGCACACACGAACTGAAGGACACACAGTGTGGGTTCTGCAGATGCATGAGGTCAAAGGTTGAGAGTCATGTTTCTCAGCCACTCTCACATACCCATGTGTCTACTGTAGACTCACCTTTAAATGGAAAGAATTGAAAACTATGGACCCCCCCCAACCCTTCTGTGAAATCTAAATTCCTAACAAAATCTCAATTTTTTTTTTTCCATTTTGCTTTGAGCTGCACAGGTTTTTTATCCACATTGATTATTTGCAAGAGAGAGTCTTAAAAGTTCAGAACAACTTTAACATACCTTTTCTTTGTATCATTACCATAAATACCCTCCCGAGGGCGAGAGGATTTCCTTAAAATTATACATAGTGTTTTGTTGGATTGTCAGACAAAATGCCCGGGTGGCAGAAGACCTTTAGCCATCAATCGTTACATCAGAGAGAGGACCCTCTGCAGCTCTGTCTCCTAATCCTCAGCTAACTGGCCTTTACAGATTCACACTTGGATGGACGCATGTGACCCAGCACAGATACCCAGCTCCCAGGGAGGCCAGTCCAGCTGAGTACTGAAAACCTTCATTTACCTCTGCTAAAATGTGGTATGGCCACTCCTTACCCCTGCGTGTTATCAGAACATTCTTTAGAAAAGACGTGGGGACCTCCTGAAAGGCCCCCTCCTCAGTTGATACATCTCCCTAAAACTGCTGGCAGCTTCCCCACCGCACCTGTCCCGGGATGTTAGGACTTGTTTCCAAAGCTGAGAATGAATGGCTCCTGCTTCCTGAAACTGACAGCATCGTGGAGAAAAGTCCTACCCCCGGAATAACGACAACTGTCCCTCAAATCTTCTGCTCCTTTTATTGAATTAAAAATGTAAAAAGGTGGGAAGCCCAGAGAGTCTGAAACAGCTAAATATGCCTTTCAAATTCTGAACAGATGACCATACAAAGTGTTATCAGAAAGAAAAATATTCTAATTCTGAATTCATTGATAACCAGCAGTGAGTGATCTTAAGCAACATCATTTCCCCCTGTATTTTATCTCAAAAAAGTGAATGATAGTAAACTCCTTGATTTCTTCAAAACATTTTCATCTAAGATTACATTACTACTTTTTAAAATAATAATTCAATGGCTTGATGATGTTTCTTACAAAGGTGGCAGAAGGAATGATTAAAGTAGAAAAGAAGGAAATTAAGAGAATAAGAACCAAGGAACATCCCACTTCTCATTACCCTTATACAAATGGTACTGTCATTCCTGAACACAGATATCATCTGTTAGTTACAAGAAATAAAGAAACGGCAAGCTGAATATTTGTAGAAAAGCACAGATGACATTAAGCTGTCTAAGTCACTAAACTGCTACACTTTTGCTGGAATTTAACAAAAAGAATCTTAGCCCGCCATGTCTGTTTGCAGCTGCTCTCATGGGCGTGCTCCAAGTTCAGACTGGGCATCCACAGTCATTGCCGTATCAGAACATCTGAAAAGGTGGTTTTTAATAATGCAGATTTGTGTGAACTCTTAAGTCCAAGTAAAAATATAAGGAGAACAAGGGACTCTACACGGAAGGCAGCAACCTTTGACAACCCGGCTCCTACAGTTCTGAGATGTGTGGAAAGGAAGTAAGATTAATTTCTATTTGGGCAGGTGGCCAATGGTAGGTTATAGGTGGGTTTTGTCACAGCAAATCAGAAAATCACCTAATCTGAAAATGAATTCAGGCAACACCAGTGATCTTAATGCTTCTTTTGCTCTCAATGCAGAGGTGATTTTAGGCCAATTCATCCATACTTAGAGCTGACCTGGATGCAGAGGAAGGAGGGACAGGTGTGTTTTACCTTCTTAAGGGGCATCGTGAATGCAGTTTACTTACATCGCTGCTAATGTCCTTGGCTTCTCTGTCACTTTTCAGGTTTTCATTGACTGAAGTGAAGCAGAGACAGTTCTATGGAAACTTGAAAGCAGCCCCTGATTTACAGTCATGCTCAATCACTCAGCAAACGTACACTGGGCTCCAAACATCAGCCCGGCAGTGTTGAGATCAGGGACCACAATAGTGAAAAGGCCAGCGTTTCTGCTCCCTTAAAATTGGGTGGAGTGCACAAAGAGTCTATGTATTGATATTGAAAAGCTGCCTAGGGAAGCAAACAGCTTTGGATGTTCTAACAGGAAAACATGGGGACACTGAACACCCTTAGACCAGAAGATGCTCTTGGACACTGTTCTATCTTGTATTAAAATTTTGCATCTCTATTCAAAACCTCCACCACGTATTCTTTCTTTTAAAAAGGTAATGGGTAAGGTACAGATGCATGGTCAAAAATGATTGGTTTTATGATCTCTTAAAGCCTCACAGTTTATAAAATATACTTATTCTTATATTTGACATAATAACAAGGATAGAAGCCAGTATTTCCTTAGATTATCCACTTACACTCTTTATACTTGGCAGGTGTTTTTCTATTTTTTGCTTCCATGTGACTGTGTTAAAACGGCCTAATATAACTTGATATTCTTTGCTTTTGGACAAGATCAATGTAGATGTAAAAATATATTTTAAAATGGTCTACTTTTTCCTCAAAGTATCTTTCTCTCAAGAGAAGTCTGTTTTTTTTTTTTTAATAGTTTTTCACTGTTTTCTTTTTCTTCAGTCATGAGCAACATCATTCTGTATTTTACAAAGATAACTGAATAACTGACAAAAGCTTTAAGCGTGCTTCTATTAAAATATAAAACTTAGTCTAATAAAATAATTAGTCATCTTGACTCACATGTAATTTTAAAAAAGAACCTCTTTGATTCTGGCATATTAACCTGACAGGGGGAGGTGGTGCCATAACCCCATCCTTGAATTCTCAATCATTTTTCCTCAAAGGACATTTCTGAATTTTTAATTTCTGTAGACTCTAGGATAGATTAATTTTGAATACTGAAATCATCTCAGTATAGGTTCACAATAACTACAATACAATTACTGTTACAACATGTTTGTCTAAAGAAAATCCTTATTCTCTGCACCACCCCGTTTCCCTTTTTCACAGTGCCACACTTTGGATTCTCATATAAAAATAAAGCAAAGTTCCTGCGTGTTCCAGTGAACACTTAATTTCCATGTGAGGCATTGGAAAATCTATTAACCTTTTTACTTAATTGTTATTAGTATTAGCACGTGTCATTAGTTGCAGCAAAAAGAGGCTTTCTTATTGATGGAAATCGGGTGTCACACCCCTGACGTGCTGTGGCATCCTGGTTAGGAGACACTGATCGCCAGACCGAATGATCCCTCTGATGGACGGTTTGGGCATGTGGCTAATTTTCAGTTGATGACAAGGGGGAGCTGTCACAGACGCAATGACCAGGATCCATCATATTAGAAGACAAATCTCATGGCTCATGCGTTCCTGGCCTAGGTCAAGCTTCCTTCGTGTCCTGAGTAATACACAGTCTGTTTCTCTGACCCTGGGGTCTCCTGTCTTTTGTTAGTAGGAAATTGGGGCTGGCTATTTTGTTAGCTTACAAGCAGGGTGAAATTCAGACCTTTAGTTTCAGACTTAACACATGTGTGCACAGACAGAACACAAATGCATCTAGAGCAAAATACAGAAGACAACGTCTAGATCCAAAGTAGTGAAGAAGAGACTGACAGGTTCACTTCTAGTTCTTTTACTACAAAGATCATACATGTTATGCATGTGACTGTAGGAATTTAAACCTCATTCACGAGATGGGGATTTGGAAATAACAAATACAGCAAAGGAAGCTGGTCAGGAACCAGGGGACTCTAAATCAGGATGTCAAGACAAATTTAAGATCAGAGATCAGAAGTGGCACAACTCAGACATTTAAGCTGTGGTATGATAGAGCTTGTGGGGGAAATCGTGACAGGGACACCTGGGGTTTAAATGACTAGTCGCATGTGGCACAGCTGTCCTCTCTCAGGGCTCCTCAGAGGCTGTGTCAAACCAGAGGGAAGTTGAAATCGGTACCTCGTGTGGATCTGCTACCGGAAGCCCGCAGGTCAGTGAGTAATGGAAAGGATCTCTGAGTTCCACCTGCACCATGCTGACAGGACATTCAGCCAGAGTTTCAAAATCAACTCAACTTTAATCTGCTAAAAAGACTTCCTCTCTTGTAAGTATCACTGTTACTGTATAACATTAACTCAAAATCCAATAAAACATTTTAAAACATCTGGAAAACACTGATATTCCCTCATGTAGTGCCCTCTTGAATAATAACAGTACATTTCCTCTTCTAAAAGCAATTGTGCATTTCTTTTACAAGAAATTTGCTTTCATTTAGAAATACTTTGTAATATTTGCTTATGAGCTTAACTGGAACCTGAATCATTTATTTTTCTCAAGTCCTTATGTTAAAGAAAAGTATTGTGCAAGGAAATGAGTTTATTTTTAATCAGGAAAGCAGAAGTTCAAACTCAGTGAATGTAATGGAAAAAACCAATAATTTGTTTTGTCAGGCTTTTTCTTGAGATTTTAATATCAATATATTTGTCCTTAATTTACCTCAACCGCTGAAACTTAACATTCCAGTTCTTCTGCATGAACAACTTTATTTTCTAGAAAAAGATGGTTTTGAAATCTTCTCATGTCATTGCCTTAGCAACCGAATCCTGTATCTTTTATTGTTTTTCAAATTTCATCACATTTCAAACAAGAGTTCTTGATATAACTCTTAACTCTTGATATAACTCAATAATAGCTAATGCCTATTTATTGCTTGCTTTGGGCCAGGGAGTATTCCAAGTGTTTTATATTTACTATCTGTTATTCCTCTTAAGGACTCTAAGAGATAAATATTCCCACTTAACAGATGGAGAATTGGAAGCATCAGAGCTCAGCCTCACTGCCCAAGTTCACAAAGAGTGTTGTGTAAGAATGGACATTTCAACTAAAGTCAGACCCTAGCTCCCAGGCCCGTAACCACTGTCCTTTACTGCTTCAATTAGGGCATTTTCAACAACAACATCTATAATTTGAAAGAAATCTTTAGCCCTCTTTGAAGGTACCATGTTTACTTTTTAACAGCTTTTGCTTTTGTCCAACTTGCAATGACTATGGGACACTTTAAACAGAAACTCCACACCTTCCCTTTACCCTGATGTTACAACTGCTGGATGATTCAGATATTGCTACAAACTACTTAATGGCTTGTAACTATAAATTATTTTCACTTATTTGACAATTCTGGTTCTCTTTTGTAGGTGTCAAATCCTTTACAGTGTTAACCCACCCATTCCCCCTTCAGGAAGATAATGTACAAAGGTAAGCAAAATGAAGAGTTTGGTAGCATCTTTATTTTCATTACACCTGACCTCCCGTTTTCAACATTTGCAAGCCTGCTGCATGAAAACTGCGGTACTTGATCTGGACTGGAATGCTAGCTGTGGACCTTCAGTGTATTTTCAGAGCGGCCCAGGTATGTTTTTACAAAGTCAACAGAAAATGTTTTAAAAAGTCCGTTTGATAATGCACTGTTCTCCCTCTCTTAGGATGTAGTAGCTTTGACATTTGTGCGGCCACTTGTAAGGTAGGTTTTATGTCCCTGGGGCATTTCCGTGGGATGCTCTAAGAAGCACTGATGCCACTGACAAGAGGGCCCTTTCTCTGGAGGAGGCTGAAGGTCCCTTTGGACCAGGTGTTTGGTAGATGGGCCTCCAGGCTGGGAAGACAAGACGATGTCACGGATGGTGGTTGATTTTACCTTCTTATTTCTTTAGGAAGAAGGTCTGATGTCATTCCTCTTACAATACTGCCTTTCCAAGTCACCTCTGAGCATTCAGAGCATTCTGAACGATGGTACCCAGTGTGGACCCAGTGGAGCCCCACACCAGCTTTATTACTCCTTCCCCCTTTGTAACTGCCTCAGGCCAATACTGCATGAATAATGAATTTTGTACAGAAGTACATTATATCAAGTAGCCAAAGCCTGAGGAAGGACTATTTCCTGGACAGCAATCTGAATTCAGACTTTTTTTTTTGGCCATGCCCTGTGTCTTGCAGGATCTTAGTTCGCTGACCAGGGATCGAACCCAAGCCCACAGTAGTGAAAGTGCCAAGTCCCAAACCACTGGACCGCCAGGGAAGTCCCCAGACTGTTTTTTTTGAAAGAGTTTAAGTACTAAAGATATCTAATTATACTTAATTTGAAAGATAGGGACATATATAGGAAACATATCGGAAAGACAAATATTAGAAAGATAGGAACATGCATAGGAAACATATCAGAAAGACAAATATTCCTATACATCTTTCTATAATTTACCAACATATTTGAAATACGGTCTCTAATAATTTAAGTATTTAATACAGGTCTATTTTTGGTGTAAAAAAGTATTACAAAACTCTTACAAATTATTTGCCTGAGACGTGACTTTATTGACAGCTTACAACACTTTTAATTTTATATTTATTGACTATATATATGTTGTTTCATGATATTTTGTAGTTCTCACTTGCAAGGAGTTTATTTGTAAATAAAATGGGGTAAAATACGAAAATTCTTTGAGCCTTGTCTGGCACCTCATAGTTATGAAAAATTGGCTTCCATACCAGACTCCCCCCACAG
The DNA here is from genome assembly GCF_028023285.1 of Balaenoptera ricei. Classification (NCBI taxonomy): domain Eukaryota; kingdom Metazoa; phylum Chordata; class Mammalia; order Artiodactyla; family Balaenopteridae; genus Balaenoptera; species Balaenoptera ricei. Next base: position 28,654,002 of record NC_082640.1, read on the forward strand.
CCTATTTATAATAAAGATAGAACTTTGTTCTATTTGATTCTCTGAAATCCATCACTGCCATAAATAGGTGGGACAAAATGATATTAATTTTTGACCAAAGTAGCAAGCTATTTATTTTAGAATTGCTGAACTATAACTATTTTACTGCTAATAAAAGTCAGAGAGTTCTGGGTTACACCACAGTATGGTAGCCTAAATCTGTGTTCTGGAGAGACTGAGAAAAATGGAGAACAAAATGCCTGGTCCTTGTAAACATTCAGAAGAAATTCTAAATACATTCAAGGCATTCTGGGTGTTTGGTAATGAAGAAAAACCATAAACCAAATTCACAGAAGACTGTAGAGCAATGGTTTAAAAAAGTGTTTATAAAAACATTTGTTTTAGGTATAACACCTGATCTAAAAAATTGTTTTTCTGAATTAAAGTTTTATCTTGCATCAGTGATAAAAACTGTTTATTCAAATCAGAGTTCTCAAAGCATCAGGATATTTTAGTTAAATAACAATGATGACAAATAATCTGGTATATATTTGACAGATGGTAACTAGACTTACCACGTGATCCTTTTGTAATGTATAAAAATATCAAATCACAATGTTGTATGTCTGAAACTAATATATTGTAAGTCAATTATACTTCAAAAAAAATTTATATTCTCTACTCTTACAAATTCTTTATATAAATTAATGATTACAAACCCCATAAATCTATGCTACTGTCATCCCAACTTCACACACAGGCACACCTCTGAGATACTGTGGGCTCACTCCAGACCAACACAGTAAGTGAGTCACACAAATTCTCTGGTTTCCTAGTGCATATAAAAGTTATGGTTCCACTATACTGCAGTCTATTATTACTTCTCCCAATTTGATTTCAGATTTATCTCTTCTCCCCCGTTGATAATGTAAAGCGAAGCCTTGCCCTTCCACAGAAGAGAATGTAAATGTGGCATCAGCCCACACTCACCATTATCCAGAAGCTCGTGTCTGGTGAAGCTACACAATGTAGGCCTGTAGCCATTTGCAGATAAAGCATCTAGAACTAATTTATTCTTCCAAGAGTGTCCTTCTCTCCCTCGCCATGTTGTTCTTCTCTCGGCACCTCTAGGCACTTTCTTTGAATTCTTAGGAGCATGACTATCTAAGTCACTCAAGCTGACACCCTTCATGACCTGCCAAAAAACATAAACCCAGTTTTACTACTGAGGAGTTCTGACAACATGCTTCTTGAGGAAAAGTGAAGCATTTCATTATATGAAAGTAAAAGCAAGTCACTTCTTGTAGGAAAAAAATTTCCTCAGAAAAAAATAGGAAAAATGCAATGTTAACAACTCCATTTTATAGATTTCTAACTTGACCCATTTAGTCATTTCTTAGAATAAGAGGCATAATAAAAACACATGTTTAGTGTTAGACTATAAATATTTAACCCAGCTTTGAAATGATTCCTTTTTAACGTTACTGAAAACAGAGGTGACGACTAGTTGGATTATGATAAACATATCTTTTCAAAACCACAGAATTTAATTATTTAATGCAAATTAAAATTTTATGAAATATATTTTGGTAAATTTTTAAATGTAACTTTCAATAAATGAGTTACATACTAATCACTCACTAATTAAAAGAAAGCTTCCTGGGCATTGGTGTCAGAGGATGAAAGATAAAAAGGCTAGTTCAGAAGTCTAAAGTTATTTCAGGGAGTAGTCTTTTTTTATTTTTATTTATTTTTAAATAGACTTTATTTTCAGAACAGTTTTAGATTGAAACAAACATTGAGAAAATACTCAGAGAGTTCCCATATATCCCAGCCTCAGTCTTCCCCACATTGGCATTGTGCGTTAGTAGGATACCTTTGCCACAAGTATGGAACCGGTATCGATACATTTGGTTATTCAGATGCCCTTAGTTTTTCTCTAATGGCCTCTTCCTGTCCCAGGATCCCATCCAGGACTCCACGTTACAGTAGTTGTCCTGTCTCCTGAATCTCCTTTTGCTGCAATCATTTCTCTGACTTTCCTTGATTTTGAGGACCTTGCCGATTTTGACAGGTGCTGGTCAGGCATTTTGTAGAAAGTCTTTTTGTTGGAATTTGATTTTTTCATGATTAAATTGGTTTTTGTTTGTTTGTTTATTTTGTTTTGTTTTGGGGGAAGAAAGACCACAGAGGTCAAATGCCATTTCCATCATCGAGGATCAAGGCTGCACACCATCAACAAGATCTGATGCTGCTGATGCCGACCTGGACAACCTGGTGGAGCCAGACTGTGTCGAGTGTCTCCAAAGTGAAGACTGCCCCACCCCCCACTTCAATCTATTCTTTGGAAGGAAGTCACTCTGCAACGCTCACACTAAAGGAGGGAGGGTTCTCGCTCTCTCACTGAGAAAAGAGTATCTACATACATTATTTGGATTTTTTTTTGTATCAGAAATTGAATCTCTTATCCTCCATTTATTTATTTATTCAACCATTTATATCAGTTTAGATACATGGGCATTATTTCATACTTTGGGTTATAAATCAATACTGCTTTAATTATTTTGTTGCCTAAATTGTCCCAGCTTTGACCATTGGGAACACTTTTGGTTGGCTCCTTATCCTTTTGACATACTCCATGGATTGTATGTGTGTATGTGTGTATGTGTGTGTGTGTGTGTGTGTGTGTGTGTGTGTTTGTGTGTGTTCAGCACTTCCTTACTTTCTGCCACAACATGCTCCAGGTACATTTTGTACATTTCTTGCCAGGATCCTAGAATCAGCCATTTCTCAAAGAAGCCCTGATTACTTTTTTTTTAAAATTGGGGAATGGTATTAGAAACCAAGATTTGGGTACTGGGTGTGCTTGTTTAAATTGGGGTGGCATTGCTCCTTTCTGACAAAGCAAGGATTTATATGTGTATCGCTTAATTAAGCGATACATACTGACTAAGTGATGTATACTGACTAACGTCTGAAAACAGATATTTTTCATATGTTTTGTTCACTTTTATAGCTGTCCACAGAGCAAATCTGTTGCCAGCTGCTTTGTGGTGATAGAAACTGAAATTCATTGAAGCAATATTCAAGAGGAAGAAACAAAACTGGAGGACTTAACTATTGACTATCAATATGTACTCTATAGCTACAATAAAAAAGATACTATATTATTTTCTCCAAGATAGCTAAAGTAACTAATGGAATTGAATACAGAATCCACAGGGCTTATAAGTTTATACCCTGCTAATGTATATCAAAGGTTCCAGTGCAATGTGGTGAGAAAAAGATATTTTCAATAAATGGAATCAGGCCAATTGAAAATCCATAATTAAAAATGTAATTTCACCTCTTCCTCACACCGTACAATTAAGCATCTAGAATGGGATAATACATTAGTGACCTTGGATTAGATAGATTTTTTAAACAGCAAACAAAAGTTACTCCATATACAAGAAAAAATTTCAACTTTCTTAATTATAAACCTCAGGCCCATCAAAAGACACCACTAAGAGAGAGAGATAATGATCCACAAACGGGGATAAAATATTTGCAAAACATTGCTCGACAAATGACTCATATCCAGAACATATAAGGAAATTTTACAAATCAGTAACATAAAAAAAGAAAATTCACACAAATTCACTAAATAAGAAAAAAATCTTATATAGACTCTTTTGAGAAAATAATACCCAATAGTCAAGGAAAAAAAAATCCTCAAATGTCCTGAACATAATTTATCACCATTATAATAAAAATTAAAACCCCAAAGAGATAACACCATAGTCCACCAGAATTAAAAGGACTGGCAACACCGAGTGTTGGTGAAGATGCTGTTTCACTGCTCCTGGGAAACCATCTGGAAAAGCATCTGACAGCACCTATCACTTGATGTTTCCTTCTTGCACTTATGCCCTGGAGGGATGAATGCTCATGTCACCAAAAGGCACCTATGATACGTTCCATGGCAGATACATTAATGAGAGTTGAATATCCAAAAAATGCAAATGTCAGCAGGAACAGAAATGGTAAATAATTTGTGATATAGTCATGTAACCAAACACAACATAGCAATGAAAAAAATGAACTCTTGGAACACATAACAACCAAGTGAAGCTTACAGATTTAATGTTGAGTGACAGAAGTTAGAGGCAAAAGAGTGCAAAGCATGTCATTCCATTTCATATGATATAAAAACAGGCAAAGCATGACCAAAGCCCAGGTACAGTTCTTCAAGATGCACTATGCATTATGAACCAATGGACTTTATATTGTGCTGTGTCTCTGAGAGTTAGAGTAGATGGCTACAGTAGAAGTAGGAATGGCCTCTCTCATCACGATCCCAGTGACACTGGGGAATCTGTGCTTCTTGTCCTCCAACCATAAGCTGATGGATGAGGTCTTCTGCTTCCTGAAGTGGGAAAGGACTCTTGGACCAGAAGACACACTAGGTGATCCACTAAACCTGAAGTTGTGGCTGCCGATGAGTCATCTGAGGGGTGTGTGTGTGTGTATGGGTGTGTGTGCACTCAAATCCCATTTACTAAAATCATTTGGCAATTTTGGTAGCAGTACAAAGTGTCTGACACTGGACACATTAGCCATGAGTCCACGTTTGGTTTACTGTGGGCTTAGATGCATGTATTTTCCTGATCCCCTGCCCTTCATGTCAGTGCCAAATTGCAAAGTGTTCTCTGTACAAGACAACCTATTATTCATAGAAAAGGCATTTGTACAATAAGATTGAAAAAATATAATCTACAGGTTCAAAAATTCTCTTCAAATATTGCAAACATACCAAGTAGATTAAAAACATCTACATTTAGTCCTCAGGGTGACAAGGCAGGAATTTTAAGTCTTTGGTCACTTATTTTTACTTTTTGCTAATTACACTTCAGAGACCAGAGAGTCTTCAAAACCCACAAACACCCTGGTTGGCAGAAAGGAGTTACTACAGCTATAAGGGTACCTGACGCTGGTAATTGTGAGGAGCTGCCTTCTGCCTCAAAAAGGGACAGGAAGGGGTTTGTGGCATTCGCGGGATCCCCTGGGGTGCACTCCCTGAGATCACTGCCAACAGGCAATCAACAGCCACAGTCTGACCTGGCTCATAACCAGGGACCTGCCTTATGGGATGAAGTTCTGATTGATCCCACTAGGCAAGTGGCCCAGACCAGCACAGCTACTGCCCAAGAGCAGAGGGGATGCTGTAGACGGTGATAATGAATACAGATGTAAATTACAGATTTGGTTCAACTGGAGGTGGGAATTATCATTTGTATTTTGCCACACTAGGCTTTCTGCTGTCTTTTTAAAATACCTGTGACTTTTACCTCCTTAAAGAATCAGTAACAAGCCCGAATGGATACAGTGTGGGGGCAAGCATGGGTCTCAGTGTTGCAGTGGGTGGACCCCCGCCGTCTCTGTGGGCGCTCTGCCCGTTTGCCTTCAGACCTCATTGCTCCCATGCAAGCTGTCGGCTCCAATCTTCCCACAAGCACCTGCACCCCCGCCTGAGGGATTTCTCTGGCTGAAGGAAATCCTTGGCCTGCCAAGATTTCTAAAGAGTTAGAGCCCCAAGAAGCAGCCCTAGCAAATGACAGATGGGAGTTAATAGAAAACTACTTCCTCACCCTCACCCCTGTGCTAAGTCAGAGGAGTGGCTGCCTCTGTGGTATAACCTACATGAAGAGGCATGAAGGGATCTCCTGCGGCTCTGGAAATGATCTGTATCATGAGCTGGGGGTGGCTACTTGGGTTTATATGTAGGACCAATACACCTAGCTCCACAGTTAGGTGTTTTTTGCACTTCACTGCATGTATGTTGTACCCAACAAGTTTAAATCTAAAATAAATAAGTATAGATATATAGATAGATAGGCTTCCAATTCATCACAATTGACTAAACAGATTATTGTCCCAACCTTCATGAAATCTCATGGAAATAAATGTGTAGAAGGTAAGCAGACAGATCTATAATAACAAACAGAACTGGAGTGGGAATAAACTTCTGCAGGCAGAAGGGTGGCTGTCATCAAGCAGGGAATGAGATGAAACGGAAAAGGAGGAACACAGCTCAGAATATACTTCAAGGATCTTCAACAGAGGTGGTTACCACTCACCCTGAAAGAACCCGGGAGAAGTTCACAAGCCATATTAGTAGTCATGCAGGACCATATTAGGAGGTCCCTTAGTTGGTTAAAAGAACTCCCAAAAATATAGGCAGAGTTAAGCTTAACAGAGAGATGTTACTCGATGTTACCTATGCATCTGCAGCTGCATGTGTTGAACGGTCTTCTTTGACTACAGAGTTCTTAAAAGAATCGATGACCTTTGAAGTCAATCCTGACACATCTTCAGCAGATTTATGTCCTTTGGGCTCCATGGCGTCATCGTATACCATGGTGGATGATAATTGTCAACAAACGTATTTTGCAGGGTGCATATTCATCTGCGTGTTTTCTAGCAGATACATAGTGCTTAATTTTTCACTAAGCATATGCTTTCATTTTTAGCTCATTGCTGTCCAAAGAACGTATTAAATAAATCACTGTAGGTTTATAGCAGATAATAAATGACAATGCTGTTGTATTCAGAATGTCAGATTATCTTAAATGCATTAGATAAGCTTCTACCTGCCTACCTATTTTAAGGTAAGTTAACCCACAATTCCTTGACTACCTATGCCCTCTGGATGCATTTCACAGGCTTCCACATGGATCAAGCACACGGGGTGACCAGCTGGAGGCGCTGCAGCCCAAATAGTTGCTGTGGAATCTGGGGAATGGGGAGAAAAGACCATCACTAATGATTTTTCAGATTTAATCAAGAATTAAGAGTAAGATCTTCCTTCACAGTAGAAACTGGAACTGCAAATTAGAAATCTACTATACCTATCCTACCTTACTTTAATGAAATTTAAAACGGCATGTTATTAAAACAATTTTTTAAATGAAGTGGAGCAAATTCTAAACCAGAAAAGATGTCAGGACAGTAGGCAGAAGCTAGGACGTATGACTATCCTGTGTATAAACATACTAATTAGACTTATAGAGATAGGCAACCCAAGACTCACAAAGAAATTGTGAAAAAGAAAGTCCTCTTTAGAACAGAGCTAGTAAAAGATAGTGTGTTTTTAGACTCATTAAACACTTTGTTTCTGTATATACAGTGCATATCTATCTATCTATCTATCTACGTATCTATGTATCTATCATCTATCTATCTATCTACAGATAGATAGATGATAGATGATAGATAGATAGATGATACAGATACAGACAGAGATGTAGATGTAGATATGGACAGACACACCTATGGTCAGGTTGAAGTAGTGAGACAATGCTTGACTATCATTTGGTAAGTTATCTAGTTATGTGGGTGCCAGATTACCGCATTTTAACTGAGTTGACAAGATCACTGGAAGGAATACTGCAGAGACTTACTAGACTACTAGGCTTGCGCGAGTATGATCTCTCATCGTCTGTCATGTAGAATGGGCCTTATTCCAAGTGATACCCACGTTTTGTTTTATGGAAATGCAAGGGCAGAGACAGAGCACTTCCTTTCTTATTTATTCTTGCCATGTCTAGTGACGTGCTCATTGCCAAAGGGCCATCAATAAACACATGTCCAAACTGGATTGAGCTGCTTCTCCCAGATGATTAAGGACAATTCATAGCCCTAGTTCTTCTGAGAGAGCTGGTCAGATGCCAGAGAGAGAACACCACATGTAAATGAAGGATTCACCTTGGAAAGTAAGGAGTTAAGACACATTTAATTACTTGCCTTGCTAACTTCCATTATCACTCAATGTTACCTGTTCCTTATGAGGAAAAGGAAACAAACACAGTATTAGAAACTATGTCATCCCAATACCTCATACTTTAAGATGATAAAGTTATCATCAGTTAATAATAACTATTAATAACAAGGAAACTTAAATGCATTTATAACTTTTAACTAATTTTGAGCTCAAAACTTCATTTTCCTCAAAGATCTCATATGTCACATATAATATATTGGTGGGAAAAAATTAAAACTTTTCAAAAAATTTTAAATAATAGGTATTATTATTACAATGTGATGAGTCCATTTATTAACGATATTAATTTGAGACATATCAAAATTAATGATGTGTAAAAACAGCTTAAAGCAGCATTCAAATATTGATTTTCTGGGATGTTTTATGTTCTTCATTATTAAGGTCTGTAATGATTATTGGAAATCCTCATTTACTTTAAGAAAACTTCAAAGTTAATAAAGTATGAACCCAGAAATATTCTCGGGTAAATTGCAGCTTAAATAAAAAAGATTGTTCCCTCTTTTAGACAAAACCTAATTATATTGGATTAATTCAGTAAAGTATCTTTCTACCAATATAGAAAACCAACAAAACATATGGCAATATTGACCTGTTTCTCAGTGGTCTTAAAAATAAATTATCCTAGAATCCCACTAATGCAAACACAAGGTATTACTGCCTAAAATGACCAAGTAAGAGAGAAATATAAGAAGCAGCTTATTTCAGAATTGACATAATCCACCATAAAACACAAAAATAAAAATAACCACTCCATGCTAATTCAAAACTTTTGATTTGACCGATGACTATTAATATTTTTAACAACTTTATTGGAGTATAATTGCTTTACATTGTTGTGTTAGTTTCTGCTGTATAACAAAGTGAATCAGCTATACGTATAAATATATCCCCATATCCCCTCCCTATTGCGTCTCCCTCTCATCCTCCTTATCCCACTCCTCTAGGTGGCCACAAAGCACCAAGCTGATATCACTGTGCTATACGGTTGCTTCCCACTGACTAGCTATTTACATTTGGTAGTGTATATATGTCAATGCCACTCTCTCACTTCGTCCAAATTTAACCTTCCCCCTCCCCGTGTCCTCAAGTCCATTCTCTACGTCTGTGTGTTTATTCCTGTCCTGCCCCTAGGTTCTTCAGAACCATTTTTTTTTTTAGATTGCATATATATGTGTTAACATATGGTATTTGTTTTTCTCTTTCTGACTTACTTCACTGTGTATGACAGACTCTAGGTCCATCCACCTCAGTACAAATAACTCAATTTCATTTCTTTTTATGGCTGAGTAATATTCCATTGTATATATGTGCCACATCTTCTTCTTTTTTTTTTTAAAGAAATGTTCTCTTTTTTTAAAAAATTTATTTATTTATGGCTGTGTTGGGTCTTCGTTTCTGTGCAAGGGCTTTCTCTAGTTGTGGCAAGCGGGGGCCACTCTTCATCGTGGTGCGCAGGCCTCTCACTATCGCAGCCTCTCTTGTTGCGGAGCACAGGCTCTAGACGCGCAGGCTCAGTAATTGTGGCTCACGGGCCCAGTTGCTCTGTGGCACGTGGGATCTTCCCAGACCAGGGCTTGAACCCGTGTCCCCTGCATTGGCAGGCAGATTCCCAACCACTGCACCACCAGGGAAGCCCCCACATCTTCTTTATCCATTCATCTGTCGATGGACACTTAGGTTGCTTCCATGTCCTGGCTATTGTAAATAGAGCTGCAATGAACATTGTGGTACATGACTCTTTTTGAATTACGGTTTTCTCAGGGTATATGTCCAGTAGTGGGATTACTGGGTCATATGGTAGTTCTATTTTTAGTTTTTTAAGGAACTTCTGTACTGTTCTCCATAGTGGCTGTATCAATTTACATTCCCACCAACAGTGCAAGAGGGTTCCCTTTTCTCCACACCCTCTCCAGAATTTATTGTTTGTAGATTTTTTGATGATGGCCATTCTGACAGGTGTGAGATGATATCTCATTGTAGTTTTGATTTGCATTTCTCTAATGATTAATGATGTTAAGCATTCTTTCATGTGTTTGCAATCTGTATATCTTCTTTGGAGAAATGTCTATTTAGGTCTTCTGCCCATTTTTGGATTGGGTTGTTTGTTTTTCTGATACTGAGCTGCATGAGCTGCTTGTAAATTTTGGAGATTAATCCTTTGTCAGTTGCTTCATTTGTAAATATTTTCTCCCATTCTGAGGGTTGTTTTTTTGTCTTGCTTATGGTTTCCTTTGCTGTGCAAAAGCTTTTAAGTTTCATTAGGTCCCATTTGTTTATCTTTGTTTTTATTTCCATTTCTCTAGGAGGTGGGTCAAAAAGGATCTTGCTGTGGTTTATGAAATAGAGTTTTCTGCCTATGTTTTCCTCTAAGAGTTTGATAGTATCTGGCCTTACGTTTAGGTGTTAACACCATACACAAAAATAAACTCTAGGTATGCTGTGATTTCCTCTTTGATTTCTTCAGTGATCTTGTGGTTATTTAATAGTGTATTGGTTAGCTGCCATGTGTTTTTAGTTTTTAAAGATTTTTTCCTGTGATTGATATCTAGTTTCACAGAGTTGTGGTTGGAAAAGATACTTGATATGATTTCAATATTCTTAAATTTACCAAGGCTTGATTTGTGTCCCAAGATATCATCTATCCTGGAGAATGTTCCATGAGCACTTGAGAAGAAAGTGTATTCTGTTGTGTCCTATAAATATCAATTAAGTCCATCTTGTTTAATGTGTCATTTAAAGTTTTTGTTTCCCTATTTATTTTCATTTTGGATCATCTGTCCATTGGTGAATGTGGGGTGTTAAAGTCTCCTACTATGATTGTGTTACTATCGATTTCCCCTTTTATGGCTGTTAGCATTTGTCTTATGTATTGAGGTGCTACTATGTTGGGTGCATAAATATTTACAATTGTCATATCTTCTACTTGGATTGATCCCTTGATCATTATGTTATGTCCTTCTTTGTCTCTTGTAATAGTCTTTATATAAAGTCTATTTTGCCTGTTATGAGAATTGCTTCTCCAGTTTTCTTCTGATTTCCCTTTGCATGGAATATCTTTTTCCATCCTCTCACTTTCAGTCTGTATATGTCCCTAGGTCTGAAGTGGGTCTCTTGTTGACTGCATATATACGGGTCTTGTTTTTGTATCCATTCAGCCAGTCTATGTCTTTTGGTTGGAGCATTTAATCCATTTACATTTAAGGTAATTATCGATATGTATGTTCCTATTACCATTTTCTTAATTGTTTTGGGTTTGTTTCTGTAGGTCTTTTCCTTCTCTTGTGTTTCCTGCCTAGAGAAGTTCCTTTAGCATTTGTTGTAAACCTAGTTTGGTGGTGCTGAATTCTCTTAGATTTTGCTTGTCTCTAAAGCTTTTAATTTCTCTGTCAAATCTGAAAGAGATCCTTGCTGGGTAGAGTAATCTTGGTTGTAGGTTTTTCCCTTTCATCACTTTAAATATGTCCTGCCACTCCCTTCTGGCTTGCAGAGTTTCTGCTGAAAGGTCAGCTGTTAATCTTATGGGGATTCCCTTGTGTGTTATTTGTTGCTTTTCCCTTGCTGCTTTTAATATTTTTTCTTTGTATGTAAGTTTTGATAGTTTGATTAATATGTGTCTTCGCATTTTTCTCTTTGGATTTATCCTGTATGGGTCTCCCTGCACTTCCTGGACTTGACTGACCATTTCCTTTCCCATGTTAGGGAAGTTTTCAGCTATAATATCTTCAAATATCTTCTCAGTCCCTTTCTTTTTCTCTTCTTCTTCTGGGACCCCTATAATTCAAATGTCAGTCATTTAATGTTGTCCCAGAGGTCTCTGATACTGTCCTCAATTCTTTTCATTCTTTTTTCTTTATTCTGCTCTGTGGTAGTTATTTCCACTATTTTATCTTCCAGGTCACTTATTCGTTCTTCTGCCTCAGTATTCTGCTATTGATTCCTTCTAGAGAGTTTTTAATTTCATTTTGTGTGTTGTTCATCACTGTTTGCTCTTTAGTTCTTCTAGGTCCTTGTTAAACGTTTCTTGTATTTTCTCCATTCTATTTCCAAGATTCTGGATCATCTTTACTATCATTACTCAATTCTTTTTCAGGTAGACTGCCTATTTCCTCTTCATTTCTTTGATCTGGTGGGTTTTTACCTTGCTCTTTCATCTGCTGCGTATTTCTCTGTATTCTCATTTTGCTTAACTTACTGTGTTTAGGGTCTCCTTTTCACAGGCTGCAGGTTCATAGTTCCCATTGTTTTTGGTGTCTGCCCCCAGTGGGTAAGGTTGGTTCGGTGGCTTGTGTACGCTTCCTGATGGAGGGGACTGGTGTCTGTGTTCTGGTGGATGAGGCTGGATCTTGTCTTTCTGGTGGGCAGGACTGCATCTGGTTGTGTGTTTTGGGGTGTCTGTGAACTTATTATGATTTTAGGCAGCCTCTCTGCTAATGGGTGGTGTTGTGTTCCTGTCTTGCTAGTTTTTTGGCATGGGGTGTCCAGCCCTGGAGCTTGCTGGTTGTTGAGTGGAGCTGGGTCTTAGCGTTGAGACAGAGATCTCTGGGAGAGCTCTCACCGATTGATATTACTTGGGGCCGGGAGGTCTCTGGTGGTCCAATGTCCTGAACTCAGCTCTCCCACCTCAGAGGCTTAGGCCTGACACTCGGCCACAGCACCAAGACCCTGTCAGCCAGACGGCCAGGTACGTGGGGAGTTTCTTGCTTTTTGGGAAGTCTGAGGTCTTCTGCCAGCATTCAGTAGGTGTTCTGTAGGAGTTGTTCCACATGTAGGTGTATTTTTGATGTTATTTGTGGGGAGGAAGGTGATCTTCATGTCTTACTCCTCCGTCATCTTGAAGGTCCTCCTATTAATTTTAATTTAAAGAATTTTGAGAAATCATACAGTGGATAGATATGCAGGCTATATACGACAATGTTTATTCTACTTCCAATAGTTAGTCACTGAAAAAAAACCTCCAAAAAGGTTATAATTTCTAGCCATGGATAGAAATAAAGGGGACTTGACTAAGTTTTTTACTCACTCTGGTGACTTTTCAAGAAAAGATATTCAGTGTATATTCAGTTGCCACTGGATGCCATATTCAAAATAAAGAGACTCTCTTCTATTATCTGTACTCTAAAATTATAAGTGTGGTAAATAAAAAATCACATAAAAAATTATCAAAGTAAAAGCAAACCAAAATCCAAACCAGAACAACAACAAGCCACATACCAACAACAAGCAGATGTTTACCAGGTTAAGAACAACACTGAATAATGCCACTAGAAATATGGACCAAGATATGCATGGTTAGTGAACACAGTATGAGAAGGAACTTCATTTTTCTACTGGAAATCAACTGCCTCAGATTCCAGACTGCAGTCATCAAATTGTATAATTTTCCCAACAGCACCTGGTCCTGGACTGGCTGCTGCAGCCAAAGCCGTGACTCTACAACAGAAACGATTTATAAAAGGATAAAGCAAGCATCCAAGGGGGGCTGGGCAGAGACTGGCTGTTTTAAAAGATTTTAATAATACTTCTACAGCTCTTAACATAATTGTAGCATTACCATTCATGCTCTATAGTTAAGTAAATGTCACATTTGTACTGGGCTCCTTTTTAAAGCCCAATGGGGTGTTTTATCTTTCCCTAATGTAGCACCACTATAATGCCTATTCTTCATTACTGTTAATACACACAGAAAATGTATGTCGTACCAGATCTGAAGGTGTTATTACCAAGTGAATTATATTAATAGTCCCCAGATAAAGTTTTCTCAAATAGCAGGGAACTGCATATTTTATAAATGACACCTCCTAAAATTGAACCATAGACCATGTGTATTCAGACAAATGAAATGTGATAGATAATGTATCCAGAGGAATGGTCAAACGTTTAACACAGGTTTGTTCAGACACGTAGTAAAAGACTATATTTGATGAAGTTGGCATACATTACATAAGAACAGTAACTGAATTTTTAATAATGGAATAATTTCACACAAATCATTGCAAATCTGTCTTGCATCCCTTCTTTTCCTTCAATTCCCTCAGACTGCTGTTAACAGTATTTTAAAATTACAGTATGCATAAGAATACCATGAAAACCATCAAAGAGAATATGATAGCAACATGGGGAGGAAATGCAGATGCTGAACACAAGTCCAGTCTTGAAACAGGAAGTCATATGCCCCGTCTGAACTGGTCCTGAAAACACAGAATGAAAGCATTCCCAATCTGAGGCTTCAGCAGAGCGCACTAGTACATGGCAAGAAAAGAGTCACCAAAAGTAAAGAATACAGAATAGAGGCACTTTGCGAGACCTCTACCTTCTCCTGTCCTAACACATTTGTGCATTTCACCATTTCATAATGGAAGAAAAATGTCTTTTGGGCACAGTTAATATTTTTTTCAAAAATTGAGAAAGCCTGTCAAGATGGTGTTAGGTACTGGGTAAGACTGGAATTCATGAAACAGGAAGGGTGCATTTGATGAGTTGAAATTTGAGCCTCCTTTTACCATACTTAGTTTAGAGCAACCATATGGGGCAGAACAATCAGAAGAACATTAGGTTTGGAACACAATCATGAAAGAAAGGAAACATCTGTTCTTTAGGGAACTAACATGATGTATCAGTCAAGATGTGCATAGTTAGCTGCAGTAACAAAAATCCCCAAATCTCAATGAATTTTTACAACAAAAGTGTATGTATGCTCAATGCATGCTTTCCATTGTCAAGCAAGAAAAAGGAATATGGAAAATGCTTCCTAGCTCTAACGTGACCCCTTGGAAGTGACATCCTTTGTATTTGTTCACATTTAATTGGTCAAGCAATTCACATAGCTGCACCCAACCTCAAGGGTGACAGGTATCATTGTAAATTTGTGAACAGCCCAGATATGCTTCACACAAGGAATGTCAATACTGCTTCTCAGTGGACTGCAGAGATGCTCCCTCCTCTCCCCTCCTCTCCTCTCTCTCCCCTCCCCTCTCCTTTCCTCCTCCTTTCCATCACTTACAAAATATGATAGCTTAACGGTGGAAGGCAGAAGAGTAAATAGAAAGACAAATCATTTGTAACAAAATTCACAGTTTTTCCTGTGACACAAATTCCCCCTGCTTATCTGAGCATCATGAAAATGGTGGCTGACCAGCAGCATTCGTTTATTGCTTAACAAACTGTCATTGTAAGACCTGAATTTAAAAAGAAAGAACAATATAGGCATACTTAGCCATCAAAGGTCTCCAAACTGATCTGAGTATGCCTATAAATATCTAGTGCCATTCACTGGACTCTGTAACTCACTTGGTGGGTTGATTTTATAATCACCATTCACTTTTGGTAATTCTCCCCCAGCCAATTTCTTGTGGCCACGACTGTCCTGGTGTAGTCATTCTTGCAATGTACAGTGGCCACCTACTGCCCTCTGGGATTCCCACCTCTGCCCGCCGTGCAGATTCCCAATGAGTCGGGTCCCTCTGAGACTCTAAGCATCCTGCTTAGTCCCACACAGTGCCCTGCCCAGGTCTCCTCAGAACTGGGCTCTCGCTCTTCCTCAAAGCGTCCACTTACCATCTAGTAAGAGTATAAAACATGTGTTTATGTTTGAATCTGTGATGGATGCACTAAATGTTTTAACTATATTTAACATATGTGGTTATGGTTCAAAACAATCTAATCTCTGTTAAAGTTCAAGATCATGAGTCATGCTAACCCTTTTACACAGACTCAGACTGTGGGAGGCTCATTAGAAATCAACTGACAGCATCCCATGCTTTCACTAGAAAAGCTAGAAAAGTCTCAGAGATGAAGAGCTTTTCTTCTTTTTCAAAATGTTAGAGGAAAGAAAAAAACAAACAAACAACAAAACCATACTCCTGGAAAAAAGAAGACTGCTCAGCAGAAAATAATTTCTGTAAGAGTTAAGAACTGAACCATATGAAATCAAAAGTTGTGTTTCTTATTAACAGCGACTAGAAATGTTGTGCTGTTGCTATGTGTCAACACTGGGACTCTTTTTTCAAAAACAACCAAGAACAAACTGAGCTAGAAACAAGTTAAATTAAATTGAAGAAAATTAAAGGTTACAATAAATTTTTTATTAGTGAAGAGTCTGGAGAAGAGAATGGAGAAGAATCTAAGCTAGGAGAAGCATGTGTCCCATCCTTATAAGTACTGACTGGAGTTACTGGTGTGGAGATAGCTAAACTCTTCAAACCCTGGAGCCAGGAGTTAGGTAAGATGGAACATAAAAAGAAGTAATGGGGTGATGTTAAAAAAATAACAGGTAATAAGTAAATGTAGGTAATAGAATAATAAACGGCATATAGATGGCAAGCTAGGAGGAAATGTTGCCATAGAAACAGAACTTAAGGAAAGAACGTGTTGATAACTCATCTTGAAAACTCTAGAATGATTAGGCTGAAAAGTGTGGAGGTCACTAACACAGCCATCTTCATCTCACGAATGGTATTTCTTACATCTGATATCACCATAGGTCTCCTACACAGATGTAACAGGAATAAGAAGAGACAACAAACTATAAGGAGAGAAGAAAAAGAAAGACTTTGTGACACACTGATAAGTACAAAGAGAGGGAAAAAGAATTTGTTCTGAAATAACTCACTTTATGCTTGTACACTTACTTAATAACTGCTGCTTAATTTTAATAGACTAGTAATCTTATTATTTTTGAAAAAAGGACATAAACTCTTTGTAGAGATTCAAGCAAGGCTTAATATATAAGAAAGAAATAACAAATTACCCCAAATTCCAGTTACAGTTTTACAATTTTTATCAGGCAATTATTAATCAAGCGAATCTCTCTCTCTCTCTCTCTCTGTGCATGTGTGTGTGTGTGTGTGTGTGTGTGTGTGTGTGTGTGTGTAAATAGAATCTGGAGGATTTGCTGGGTAGTGTTAGAGACACAGGGAGAACAATCCTCCACTAATACATGGAATTGGAGTCTGCATGGTATTTAACACTGTTACTTAATTTTACTTGAAGTCCACATTAGTATAAAAATTAAGTTAAACCGAAAGCATAATTGAACTTCAGGGAAGTGTTTCTTCAAAACAAGATAGGTCCTAAGTGGCCATTCTAAGGATAAAAAGAAATATAAGGAAAAACATCATATTTATTTTCTAAGCCATGAATTTTTCAAATACAAAGCACTATATGCTTTTATCATATCCTTGTTTTTCACTATTCCTAATTTCATTAGTGCTTTGGGGAGAAAATGCCTGTTTTGTGCTTTTATTTCAACTCCTTTCTGGGAAATAACTTACTGTATTTTTTCCTATTTATATATAGTAGTTATTCCTCAATGTTTCTTTTATATAGCCCTTATTATTATTCTCAATGCTTCTTTTATATAGCCATTATCATTATTATATCATTTCAATTTTTTCAAATAAAAATAAGGGTTATGGATTTTAAGTAATTTACTCAAAGACAATAATGAGCTAAGTGAAGGAAAAAAATTCTGGATTCTATTTTGTCATAAAACTTGTGATATTAACCATGACACTAACATTCCCTTTGAAAAAAAATTTTAATGTAGTCATGTGGTGCTTTACATTCAATACAGAAACAATTTATAGTGGATGTGATAACATTATTTACTTCCCTAGGTAATGATGTACAGTGTTAACAAAACATGAATGCTAATACTAATACTCTTTATAATAGTAATAATAATATCTCATTTAAAAAATGATTTCTTGTGGCAGAACTTGAATTGAACTTTTTAATATGAATAGTCCTTCGTTTCATGAGTCAAACTTACAAATGAAGACAATGCTTCTTATAGTCACAATGAAGTCCACTGAATACACATTTTAGAATATAAAATTTCACATTGGGACAAGAAATAGATTAAATCTGATATAAAAATTCCATAATAAAGTGAATTTTTCTTACATATTTTAAAATTTCCCTAAAGTTAGTTTGAAATCATTAATTTCTGTACTAGCAAAGACAGTCTTCCTATTCCATAACTGTTTTCACTCGCCATAGCATGTCCAAGTCATAATTTGTATAAATATGAATTTTATGTTTTATTTTTCTTTGTTATTGTTTGCTACAAAAAGAATAGATAAGTTTGAGGTTTAATTTACTAATTAATTGATAATGAAAATGCACAAATTATTAAAAACTAATCCTTTTTAATCATTGTGTTTCTGTCTGATAACACTTAAACCTAATAATTAAAAAATTCCAAAACATTCAAATGGGGTTCATAATACTCTTTTTCCTGCAAATCATGTGAGTGAGACTCTATGAATTCACAAAAAGATGACGATTTTACACAAAATGAGTGAAATTAGTAATTGACATTAAAAATACACTAACTGGGGATCTAATTCTGAAAAGTGCCCTGTTAACTAGACAACAAAACACCCAGATCATGGACTGAGTGCTTGAGATAACTGTGTTGCTGGTGGTTGTAGCTATTTTTTAGTTTTACTTTTTGAAAAGACTCCACCCTAAGTTAATGTTCAATACACTATAACAGTTTATCTAAAATTTAAGCTAATGGTATTTATGTATGAATAATTTGCATGGAAATATCATTTTCCAGTTAGAATAAAAGATATAAAAATGGGTGAACAATTGGATCTATAATTGCAGAAAGACCAAAGTAAGACACAGCTCTTAGAGAAGATTGCTCAGTTCTGCCCCAAACATTTTGTTCAGGTAAATTGAAAAATCCTTCAGGGTGAAATATTTTCATTGCTGCTTTTAAAATATGTAGAATGATGACCAACATATTATATAGTGATTAATAAGTTGGTCTCCTCTTAAATAAAAAGAAATATACAGATAATGGCTTACAAAATCACTTATAAGTCCCTACAAATCTTGTGTTTCAAGATAGAAAAATTATAACTCACTTGCAATTTTCCCCTTATGTATATACTAACTCAAGAATAAAAGAATGTTCACATTATTATCTATAAATATTTGTAATTCTTTGGGTCAGTTTATTTTGGTCTTCTGGGCCGGGCTTGGCTGACCCTGTCTGGGCTCAGTGGTACATCTCTGTCCAGCTGTCTGGTCACTGGGAAGAGTCACCTAGGAGGCCCCAACTGAGATGATCATACCCCATGTGGACACTCATTCTCCAGCAGACCATCTGGTTTCCAGATGAAATCAAGAGAACCCTGCAAGTCAGCCAGCAGAAGGGAACAAGGCCTGCAGGGACACCCATGCACCATTCTGTCCTCCACAGCTGATTCACAGGGTGAGAAAACAGAATCTGCCATGGAATGAAGGAACTGCTCACATTGAGAAGGCCATGGAGACCAGAGGCCATTAATTATGGCCATCAATGCAATCGATCTACCATCACCGGCCCTCTGGCTTCAATTATTCACTTTCTCTCATGTAAAAATACACTCCTAAGTCCTTCAAAAGTCTCATTCAATCACTGCGTTGGGCTTGAAGTTGAAGACCTTATCATCTTCGTCAGGTTCAGAAGTGGCTCTTCTTCATCCAGGCGTGGTGGTGTGCTCATAAATATTTAACAACTAATTCTCTGGGGGAAAACAACCCTGATTTGTAGCATCAGTTGAACTCTTTGATGTAAATACTCCCGCCACGGCCAATTTCAAGGCACCTATATGAAGTCCCTGCACTGCCAATTTCAAGGCACCCATATGAAGTCCCTGAAGACGAAGTTGAAAACAAAAAAATATGTGTACCCTGCTGTCTGGAGACAGTCCATGGTCTAGAGACCTGGGAACTGAAAAGACAACTTATTTCCCCCCACACCCCAAACATACAATGATGAGACAGAACAACCGCAGCAACAGGCCCAACTGAAGATTGCTTGAAAGGGGGAAGAAAAAAAAAGAGAAAAGAAAAAACACAAAGCAGACTCTGGTCCTTAGAAATTCTGTAATCCTGCAGGGCAAATGCTGCCACGATTCCCTTTCTAGGAGGGCATGTGCCTTGATTGGGTCCTGTTTGCCCTGGAAATGGCCCCCATGGTTCTTGGATTCGGTCTTTGAGAAATCTGTCCTTCTTAGCCGTCACCTTAAACGGCTAATTCTGCAGAAACAGTTCATGTTGGCAGCTGAGCAGACAGACTCCTTAGTCCGCTTCCTGCTCAAGGGAAGCTGGGAGCCCAGAGCTCTTTTTGTATTTTGACAATTTCAGTGCCTTTCAGCCCACGTCTGTGGTCCTTGAGCCTGTGAAACTCCCATGAAAAACCTGCAGACTTCTTTGTATCTGATTCAATTTCAATCCATTTGAAAAAAAAGACAAACTCACAATTCTTTTCCAAACAAACTCTCTCTTTAGTCTTGATCTGGCTCTTCTGGACATGTCAGTCTGTTGGGGGTCAGCCCTTTGAAGTCCTTTGTTTAGTTCAAAGTGTCTATTAGGCACTGCCTCAAATCTTCCAGAGATCCTAACAAAGGTTCTTACTGCCACACCATTGATTTGATCTGTGCCCCAGGCTATATATTATTTTGAGAGCCCTTTGCTGGCTGGAGAGAGATGAAAGATGAGAAACAGCTTTATTTTCCAAACCCACAAGACCAGACATCCATACAACGCCTCTAAATTTGAATTAAAAATTGGCCAGCTCTTTATTTCACTCATCTTGTGGTTTTCAAACCTTCTAATATTCACCTGAAATCAAGCTCTTTCAATATTCTGGCTGAAGGTCCTGTTAGCCAACTCTTAACAGTTCATTAGGTATATTTTCCATCTTCCAAGTTACTGCAAATGACAGAATTGCAATTATTTCTCAAACACATAAGATGGTTCACCATTCTGGAGCCTCCAATGACAATTTCGTCAGTATTTTTCCTCAAAAATTTCCAGTAACTTGCTCACAGTTTTTCTTACATCCCCACCTCCAGTCTAAATGCCAGGTCTGTACATGAAAGATTTTTGTTATGTCAGCACCTTACTCCTCAGAACCAATTTCTGTATCAGTTAGTTATCTAAGGCCATGATGATGCCACATAAGCAACCACAAACCCCACAGTGCTACACAACAATCGACATTGACATTTTCTCCCAAATCTAGGAGTTGGCTGTATGAGTTTGCTCTTCTAGGCTGGGCACAACTTACATTAAAGCTCAAATTTTTTAAAATTAATTTTTATTGAAGTATGGTTGCTTTACAATGTTGTGTTAGCCTCCACTGCACAACAAAATGCATCAGCCATACACATACCGATATCCCCTCCCTTTTGGACTTCCCTCCCATTTAGGTTACCACAGTGTATTTGGTAGAGTTCCCTGTGCTATACAGTATGTTCCCATCAGTTGTCTATTTTATACATAGTATCCATAATGTGTATGTGTCAATCCCAGTCTCCCAATTCCTCCTTTCCCCTTTGGTATTCATACATTTGTTCTCTACGTCTGTGTTTCTATCTCTGCTTTGCAAATAAGATCATCTATACCATTTTTCTAGATAACACATATATCCGTTATTATATGATATTTGGTTTTCTCTTTCTGACTTACTTCTCTCTATATGACACTCTCTAGGTCCATCCACGTCTCTACAAATGACCCAGATTCATTCCTTTTTATGGCTGAGTAATGTTCCATTGTATATATACATATACCACATCTTCTTTATCCATTCCTCTGTTGATGGACATTTAGGTTGCTTCCATGTCCTGGCTATTGTAAATAGTGCTGCTATGAACACTGGGGTGCACGTATTCTCTGGGTATATGCCTAGTAGTGGGATTGTCGGGTCATATGGTAGTTCTACTTTTAGTTTTTTAAGGAACCTCCATACTGTTTTCCATAGTGGCTGTATCAATTTACATTCCCACAGGGTTCCCTTTTCTCCACACCCTCTCCAGCATTTATTGTTTGTAGATTTTTTGATGATAGCCCTTCTGACCAGTGTGAGGTGATACCTCATTGTAGTTTTGATTTGCATTTCAACTGTAACTTGTGAGACTCAAAGAGCTTGAGAATTTTGCCCTGACTTTCAAGTATTAAATCACCAAGAAATTTCTCAGTATTTAGGGCGTGGGGTCCTCACCTCCTTCCTCTCTCCCCACTGCGAAAGGGGATCTGACTTCAGGGTCAGGGTCTGCAGCTTCCAAGTATAAATCCCTCTCTACTCAGCTTCCATTACCCCACAAACACCCAGCCACCTTGGGTTAAACAGAACAGTTCCAGAAGCACTAAATGCATGGTATGAACGAATGAGTGATTCGGGATTATCATTAGTTACTTGTTGGTGAATGAGCTGAGACGGATGACTGGTGGAAAGAAAATGACCACCAGATGGATTTAGGATTCTGGGAATCTCCACTGTTATGGGTTTAATTGTGTCCCATCAAAAGTCCTACGTGAAATTCTAACTCCCCAGAGCTCAGAATGTGACTGCATTTGAAGGCAGTCTCTAAAGAGACAATTGAGTTAATAGGAGGTCATTAGGGTGGGGCCCTAATCCCATATCACTGGTGTCCTTATTAGAGGAGATCAGGACACAAACATGCACAGAGGGATGACCATGGGAGGACACAGAGAGAACACGACGGTCTACACACCAAGGAGAGAGACCTCAGGAGAGATCGACCCTACTAATGGTTTGGTCTCAGTTTCCAGCTGAGGATGGTGAGACAATAATTTCTGATGTTTAAGGCACCCAGTATGAGGTATGTGTTACAGCAGCCCTAGGAAATGAATCCACCTAATATACTTAAGAAGGATAAAGACTGACGAAGGATACATCCTGTTAGGGAAAATTTATGGTTGAAGTCACCATGGTTTACACACTGAAATAAAATAGATTGGGTTATCTTGATTTTGGTGCTGGTTTTACAGATGAATACAAAACTGATCAAACTGTACAGCTTAAATATGTGCAGTTAAGTGTACTTTAGAATTGCAAACAAATTAAAATAAAATAGACTTTATTTTGCACCCAAAACCAGTGAAGTAAAACATAGTAGCAATAATATTTTGTACTTTTGTCTTTGATACATAAATTAAAAGACAATTACATCCTTGCATGGAATACTCTATTACATTATAAATCTTCTTATTCCTTTATTTTAAAAAATTCCTTTTGTAAATTTTTTTGTACTAGGACTTATTCATGGCATGTTTTATATTTTCTTTTTATCATTTCTTCTGTTTTCATTTTTCTTTCTCTTGTTTTGGCTGAGTTGTTAAATATCTCAATAAACAGTTTTTACTATTTTTATTTCACTACTGGACTGTTTTGATTTATGAGTGAAACATAAGTAAACAAAAATATAATTATCAAAATCAAGAAATATATAATATCCCATTGTGAGACTTTTAGCAAAGCGTTATGCTATGATTCTCTTATACCCATATCCCTATTTTATTAAACTTATCCAGACTTTTAGTGCCAGGTGATTACTCATTTTAATAATATATTTATTATGAAAATGTAATAGCATATTACTAACAATTTCATTATACTTAAAATTACTGTTATCAATTTTTCTAAACTTAACATCAGAAATGTATTCATTTCATTGCTCTTATTCTGTCATGTCAGCCCTTGCCTTTGGCTTTTTATTCCTGATTCAATTTTAATTTGACAGATTTCAGATGCTTATTTCACAAGTGTCTACTGTTCTAAAAGTGTGTCTATTCCATGTTTGTCTGAAATGTCTTTTTCTTCCCCTCTGAAGCCATGAAGAACATTTTTAACCTGTTCTAAAATGCTCAGATCACAATTCTATAATCTCCTGGTAGTACAAAAACTATTTTACTCTATTGTGGCAGTTACCATTTTTTAATAACAATAATAAATACATAACTTAGATAGGTTTTTGTTTTTGCTGGTCAATGAAATAGGATAGTTATATAAATTGAACTTTCATGGTTTCCTGTGAGGTGTTACCATTATCAGAGTTGATAAGACTGATGCTAATTTGATCTTCCCTTTGTACATAATTTATTTTCTCTATTTGGAAGTTTGTTGATTCTTTCTTCATCCTTAAAATTATGCATTTTACTAGAATATGTTCATCTTATTTTCAAATCTCCCCTATACTCAACGAGACATTTCAATGTGGAAAACTGAGTTTACTTTTACCTCAGAAAAGTGTTTTTTCACTGTGTCTTTGATTACCACTTCTCTGATTACTCCATTTTCATCTGGACTTCTTACAGAGATTTACATTTATTCTTTTCCATGGCTCTCAGGTTTTCTCTCATAACATTCATTTTTCTTAATAATTTTACTCCATGTCATAGAGCCATCTCCCAACATGGTCTCCTAACTCAGCATTTAAAATCTTATCAGGGTCCTTATGTTAATCACTCTTTTGGATGCATTTTTGAAGTTATAATTATTTTCACTTCCAATTATTCATTTTTTTACAGTTTTCCTTTTTTTTCATAGCTTTCTACAGTAAGATCTTTTTTATCGAATGGAAAATATGTATAACAGGGTTCCCTTCATGGATTTATGGCAGTGGCAGGAGATGGAGTAGTTTGGCCTCACTCCTTCCAGCTGTTTATTCACTTAAATGTCCACTGATTTTTCATCGCATGCTCAGTATTAACAGCAAAGTTATAGAATGGATGTGTCTGCATGGTGTTAGCAGACAATAGGACAGTCAGCTAGAGGTTGGCCTGAAGATAACAAGCAGGAAGCAATGCCAATCTTTTGAGTTGCACCAGTAGTAAATGGGCTTGCGATTCTGCTCTTTTGGTGAAATGAAAGGCCACTAGTTTTACCATCTTCTCCCAGACATGGCAAATGGCTGAAGCCAGGCTCTTCTGAGGGACTTGGTGGGGCGATCTCCTTGCTACTCAGTCTGGTCACCTGTCAAGGGCTGTGGCTAAGAGAACAAAGCCCTGGCTGCAGAACCAGCCAAGCAGAGGGGACGTTCACAGCACTGTTGCTGATTCCTGGGTGCTGGTGGCAGGACTAGATGCATACGCCTCACAGAGCCCTTGGTAATTCCATCTCCATGGAGAAGCAAAGCTTCCTGCACACACAGTGGGCCTTGGTAAAGCTGCCTTGTTGCATGAGGTGCCCCGAGGGGCAGAGGGATGGAGTGATGGCCACATGTATGCATCGCCATCCTAGAAGTTCCTGAAGTAGACACTGGAATGTTTTCTCAGTGGCTGCTCCAGGACAGAGAGCATTGCACGAAGGCATCTAGAGGGGATTTGGTGTAGGATGAAAGAGATAAAGAAGTGTATAAGTAGCAATTAATTCTAAAGCAAAAACTCACAATTTTCTGGATGATTCACCTTCTGAATTTGAGTATCCGTGAAAAGGACGTAAGCATGGATTGTGAAGATCTCACAACATTTTTTCGGTGATGTTTGTTTCTTCAGTCTGGGTCATAGAAACTTAACCAACATCTGAAATAACCTTTAGCTACTATGACTTTCCAAATCCCAAATTTGAACACCTGGGGTTGCTATCAAGGCCTGAGACCAGGCTTATTCTTCAGTCATTCAGACACTTGGGTCTTTGACACACTAAAATTTTGGCAGGACATAGAGTGAAAAGGTACCCACACTACAGAACCTTAAAGGAGTTTCAAGGAAAAGGTTCAGTGGCAGAAATGGGGCATACAGGGAGGGCTCTGGGGAACAAGGGTGAGTTTCTGTCTCTGCTCTTTATGTGCCTTCTTTGAACTTCAGCTACTGCTTGGAAGCTGTTTAGTAATGAAAGAGGTCATTGATTTCAAATCTGTTTGCTGTTGGTTGACATGAATATGTATAATTTTTGGCTTGCATTACTTTGAGTCATTCTTAGATTTTAGCACTAAACAAAGTGCTTTCATCAAGTTATTTCTATGAGAATTGAAATAGATATCTAAATGTGGCAACTCATTTTGCATACTGTATGAATATATTTCTTATTTAATTTGGCAATTCGATAATATGATAGTTCCTATTTAACTGGTAAGCTCAAAGCCTAGAATTTCCTATGCTTAAAGCACAATGGCGAGAATGGTAAGGGTATGTGTTAGTTTTTACAGCAGGATTCTGTATGTTTTAACCTAATCATGTTTAATTCTTTCTATGCAAAATTATATAGTGCAGGGCATTTGGAGATATCAGAAACCTAGGAGTAAATGTGCTTTAAATGTAGACAGTAACATAACTGAGCTAAAAATGAAGAGTTTGGGTCTGTTCTACGTCCAAAAAGAGAAGCACTGAAGCTGGCAGAAACAGCATGGTTTCAAAATGTATGCTAAATACTAATTTGTGTCATGGATATTTCATCTCTTCCTCATCCGCCTCCCCTTAATCTTTTCTCATAGCATGCTCAAGCAGAAGAAGATAATAATTAAGCTCATCTGCATTGTCTTTCACTGTCTTTGGGAATTAATGAAATGAGACAGAAGAATAGGCCCCCTAAACACTTTTGAAAATGTGATATGATACTTATGCCTTGTGAATTTAAATAAAACTGCTGACAGCCCTGCCCCAGTGTGGAACTTTTCATTTGCAATAGCAAACTTGTGTTTTGATCTTTCCAGGTGGGCAGGATAGAGTTGGGAGGTGATGATGCTCAGTTATAGGAATTTCACTTAACCGGCTGGTGATGCACACTTTCACACAAGAGAAAAGCATCCCATTTCCGTCTCAGGGTATTTCTAGAAAGAAGGTTAGAAACTTGGAAGCTTTGAATCTCCACAGTATCGCTTGAATAATGCAAATGCTCTAAATTTAAAGTCACCTAATTCTCTGTCTATTTATTTGACTCTGATTGATAGAAATCAGGGCAAAAGAGAATGAAGATCTTTGTCCACATATGGATCAACTCCTTCCCTTCCCCTGGCTAGAAAATACACTCCTAAACCAGAAAAGAGGTCTGTATGACCGCATGCCTTTGTAAAGACAGCTTCTTTAAGTTTTATGTGTTAGGACTGATTATAAAACCTTGCTTCTATAATAAACTCACTACCATGGAAGCCCACATGCCTATGCCTTAATTGATAGATTTTTCTTTCTCTGTAACAATTCATGGTCTGTTAATGGAAACTTGCTTAAATACATAAGGTCTTACTAAGTTCTAATTTATCACTTTATTAATACAATGAAGAGAAAATTCATTAGGCAACTGACATATTAACCGATCATCAGTTTAGTTTCAAATAACAACAAAAAACCACAAATATAAAAAAAATTAAAATTCATTTTCAATCCTTAGAAAAATTTAAATAATCTTTATAATTATATGGAGAAGTGTTTTGTTAAATTTGAAAAATATAAAAACAAATTAGAATAACATTTAAATACTTATGTTTCTATTACTACAATTACTTGTTTCTAGCTTTGAAAAAACAAGAAATATAAGCAAGTAAGTGAAAGATCCGTACACTGAAAATTACAAGACACTGGTGAAAGAAGTTGAAGACGACACAAATAAATGGAAAGATATCTCCTGTTCATGGAATGGAAAAATTAATATTGTTAAAATGTCCATACTACCCAAGGCTTTTGATAGATTCAATGCAATCCCTATCAAAATTCCAATAACATTTTTTGCAGAAATAGAAAAAAAATCTGAAATTCCTATGGAACCGTGAAAGAGCTAGAATAGCCAAAGCAATCCTGAGAAAGAAGAGCAAAGATGGAGTCAACACAATTCCTGATTTCAATTCTTTTTACAAAGCTATAATAATCAAAACAGTCTGGAACTGGCAAAAAATTAGACACATAGACCAATGGAAGAGAAAGAGAGCCCAGAAATATACCCATGCATGTAAGATCAACTAATAGTTGACAAGGGAGCCAAGCAGACTCAAAGGGGAAAGGACAGTCTCTTCAATAAGTGGTGTTGGGAAAACTGGACAACACATGCAGAATAATAAAGATGGACAACTATCTCACACCCCTCACAAAAAATAACTTGAAATTGATTAAAGACTTAAATTTAAGATACAAAACTGTAAAACTACTAAAAGAAATATAGGGAAAAATCTCTTTGACATTAGTCTTGGCAAAAAATTTTTGAAAAAAACACCAAATGCACACACACACACACACACACAAAACCAAAACAAAAATAAACAAGTGAGACTACATCAAACTTAAAAGCTACTGCACAAGAAAAGAAACAATCAGCAAAATAAAAAGGTAACCTATGGAGTGGGTAAAAATATATGCAAACCATTTATCTGCTAAGGGGTTAATATCCAAAATACATAAAGAACAGATACAACGCAATAGAAAAACAAACAAATAGTATGGTTAAAAAATGGGCAAAGGACTTCAATAGACATTTTTCCAAAGAAGACATAAAAACAGCCAACAGGTAAATGAAAAAGTGCTCAACATCACTAATAATCAAGGAAATGCAAATCGAAATTACATTGAGAGATCACCTCACACCTCTCAGAATTGTTATCATCAAAATTATAAGAGATAAATGCTGATGAAGAGGTGGAGAAAAAGGAACACTAATACACTGTTAATGGGAATGTAAATTGGTGCAGCCACTATGCAAAACAGTATAGAAGTTACCCCCAAAATTAAAAATAGATTTACTATATGGTCCAGCACCCCGACTTCTGGGTATATATATGAAAGAAATGAAAATATTATTTCAAAGGGATATCTGCACTCCCATATTCATTACAGAGTTATTCATAATAGCCAAGATACAGAAATAACCAAAGTGTCCACTACTGAATGAATGGATAAAGAAATTTTGATATATATACAATAAAAATATTATTCAGCCCTAAAAAAGAGGAAATCCTGCTATTTGTAACAACATGGATGGACCTTTAGGGCGTTATGCTGAGTGAAGTAAGTCAGACAAAGACAAATGATATACGATGTCATTTATATGTGGAATCTAAAAAAAAAAAAATGCATAGATACAGAAAGTAGACTGGTGATTGACAGGGGCTGGGGAGATGTTGGTCCAAGGGCACAAACTTTCAGTTATAAGATGAATAAGTTCTGGGGAACTAATGTACAACATGGTGACTATAGTTCATGTAAAACTATATTACATACTTGAAACTTGTTAAGAAAGTAAATCTTAAATGTTCTCACTGCAAAAATAAAAGTAATTATGTGATGTGAGGGAGGTGTTAACTAACCTTATTGTGGTAATCATTTCCCAATGTATTGTTGTATCAAATCATCACACTGCATACCCTAAACAACTTACATATATTTTCTATCAACATCTCAATAAAGCTAAAAAATTCAAGATAAAATTTAAATCTATTTTAACAAATACCCTTATCTCTTTCTCTTCTCATAACATGTGGATCCCAAGAGGCAACAACACTCATATGTCATTGTGTATTTTTCTGGCCCATTAGAAAACACACACATGCATACACACCATACATGCACACATGTACACATATAGGACCACATTTACAATTTGTAGATATAATTGTTTGGATCATGCTTTAAACATGCACATAAATGTTTTCATGATGTATAATTATTTTGCAACCTGATGTTGTCATACAACTATGTACTTCTGAGGTTTATACTAATATGTTGGGATGTATCTTAATGCTGTTGCCTGGTCTATATTATTTTAAAATCTTATTGGATAAATTACACAGACTCTGTATTTCCCTATTGATAAACATTCAGATTACTTGTTTTCCCACTATAAGAAGTGTTCCATGAACATGTTTGTTTACATCTTTTCAGGCACATGTATGAGAATTTCTCTGGCATGTAAATATACATGAATGTGGGTATATGAAACCATGCAACCTGTAGGTAGGCTTGATGCCAAATGTTAGGGGCTAAGCATAGCACTGAATATTTAATAAATCATCTCTCATAAAATGAAGGTTAGAAAGAACTGCTGGTAATTCTGGTAAAAATATGTAATTAATGTTGAGAGTAAGTTGATAGAAAAAATACAGAATATAATCATTGTTGCCATGATAAGCCATAACATTTTTAATCTAATTCTCACTGGCATAAGGCAGTAAATGAACAATGGTGCAAAATAACAATTTATCATACATGTCCAATTCTGATTTTTTCCAAATCTAAGTGGAATAAAAATAAAATGTATGAATGGGAATGCATCCACTATAGCTCTAAGAATAGGGGTATGAGCATGGGCAGACTAGATATTTTAGCAAATTTGTGTGAGATAGAAAAAACATGGGACCACATTAGTGGATTAACCAGAGAAAAGAGAACAAGTCTCAAATATGCACAAATACATGAAAATTCAAAGTAAACAGAGATATTTTTAGAGAAGTTCCTAACTTATTGTTTGGTGCATAGAGAGGGTAGAGATGTAATCAGTATGGTTATTAAATATGTGGATTATTTGCAGAAGGGCTGGCTGTACAGGTTCTATTTTACACTCATGACTTTCAGTCCTCAAATTCAAGCAGCTCTTGCACACACAAAGAAGGAACAGTGTTTAAAATGCATCAGCTAATCTGCTGTGGAGGGCTCTGTTCCCAGTAGAGATGCTGGCATGCCAGGGCAGATCACACCTTAGTTTGGCACAAGAGAACGGTCTCAGCCAATTTACCAACCACAAATGCAGCCAACTTGAACAGAAGCTTAGCAATTCGCATGGCAACCCCTCTACAGAGAGCTTGCCTACAGCTTCCCTGTTTATTATAAACAACTGATTTACCAGACTGTGGGGAGAAAAGGAAAAAATGTCAGCACTGTATATTAATCGAAAATTTTTTCATGTTAAGGTATGAGCACACATCTATTACCAGAAATTTTAGGGTAATAAGCACCACAAAGATAAATATGAAAACATACAACAACAACAAAGTACTGAAGTCAGAAAAACTGTCACTAAGGCACCAAGAGAATTCTTAAAAATTTAATATTTCATGGAAAACTTGAGGAAGGTAAACATACAATAAATAAAAATAGGTTGCTCTAAGAAAGGAACTATGCAGAGATTTTAATAATTAGTGAGAAAGCAAACTGTGCACTGTTACACAAAATATTATTAAAATTTAAAATCAATAGAATGCCTACATTATAAACTTAAAAACAATCATAGAATTAGAACAAATTAAGTGTAGAAAACAGGTGAGAAAAATCTTAGAAAGCAAAACAATTGAAGAATGGCAATATGCATTTTATAGGGGATGCAGAGAGAGAATGGAGAAAATGTAAGACAGAACAAACTATTATAGCTAAACTATTTTTTTAAATAAAAATTACATTTTTAAGTGCTGAAGAAACATGAGTTTTCAGTATGCTGAAGGGCATACTCAGCAACAAGCATTATGAATTAATGAGCCACACTCAGAATGCCAATGACAAAGTGATGCTCTTAAGAGCTTCTCAGCTCAGCTTCTTCAGAAAGAAAAAAAGAAAAACTCATCTTCAAAAGAGTAAAAAATAGACTGACAACATTGGCAATATTCATTCTTTAAGGCAAAGGAACATTATCTCAATTTCAGAGGGAGGGTAATTTTCAAGACAGAATTCCATATCAAACCAAATTATCACCCATAAGAAACACAATTTCAGACATAAAAGGCTTCAGAAAATGTATTCATTATGGAAAGTGGGGTATTGAAGTTTCCTACTATTATTGTATTGCTTTCTATTTCTCCTTTCAGTTCTGTCAATGTTTGCTTGATATATTTAGGTGCTCTGATGTTGGATGCATATATATTTAGAATTATCATATTTTTCTGGTGGATTGGTCCTTTTATCATTATATAATACCCTTCCTTGTCTCTTAATGGATAGAACATCAAAACAGAAGATCAATACAGAAACAGAAGACAACACTATAACCAAATGGGCCCAACAGACATACACAGAACGTTCCACTTAACAGCAGCAGAATATACATTTTTCTCAAATTCACAGGGAAATTTTCCACTATAGATCACATGTTAGATCAAAAAACAAATGTTTACAAATTTAAGAAAATTAAAATCACACCAAGCATCTCCTCTAACCACAATGGGATGAAAGTAGAAATCAATAGCAAAAGGCAAACTGGAAAATTTACAAATGTGGGAACTAAATAGCAAACTCTTGAAGAGCCAGAAGGTCAAAGGAGAAATCAAAAAGGAAATTAGAAAAAAACCTTAAGAAATTGAAAATAATAACACAACATACCAAAATTGATGGGATACAACAAAAGCAATATTCAGAGGAAAAGTTTCCTGTGATAAAAGCCTACATTAAAAAAAGAAATATATCCAATAAGCAACCTAACTTCACACCTCAAGGAAATAGGAAAAGAAGACCAAACGAAGACCAAAGAAGCAGAAGGAAGGATACAGCATAGATCAGAGTAGAAATAAAAGACAGAGAGAATAGAAAAGTAGAAGAAAAAAATCAACAAAACTGACTTGTTTTTGGAAAAATAAGCTGGTTTTCAACCCCTTAACTGGACTAAGGACAAAAGAGAGAAGACTCAAATAAATAAAATTGTAAATGAAAGAAATGGCATTACAACTGATGCCAAAGAAAAAGAAAAAAATCCATGAGACAACTATAAACAACTGTGCAAATCAATAAACATGATAAACTACATTAACAGAATAGAGGATAAAAATCATATGATCATCTCAATAGATGCAGAAAAGGCATTTGACAAAATTCTACATCCTTTCACGATAAAAACGCTCAACAAATTGGTTAAAGAAGGCAAATATCTCAACATAACAAACACCATATATGACAAGCCTAGAGCTAACATCTTACTCAACAGAGAAAAAAATAAAATCTTTTCCTCCAAGATCAGGAGAAATGAAAGGAAGTACCACTGCATTCAATATATTCACCATTCACCATTTCTATTCAATATAATATGTGGAACTCTATGCAGAGCAATTGTGCAAGAAGAAGAAATAACAATCATCCAAATCAGAAAGGAAGAAATAAAACTGTCCCTGTTTAGAAACGGCATGATATTTTAGGTAGAAAATCCCCAAAACTCCACCAGAAAACTGTTAGAACTAATAAAAAAATCAGTAAAGTTGCACAATACGAAATTAACTTACAAAAATCAGTTGCATTTCTATATACTTATAAAAATCATCTGAAAAGAAAATTAGGAAAACAAATCCATTTATGACAGCATTAAAAAGAATTAAATACTTAGAAATAAACTTAACTAAGGAGGTAAAAATCTGTATAATAAAAGTTACAAAATATTGATGATTGAAATTAAAGAAGATACAAAATGAAAAGACATCCAGTGTTCATGGATTCGAAGATTTAATGATGTTAAAATGCCCATAGTACCCAAAGACATCTACAGATTCAATGCAATCCCTATCAAAGTACCATTGGCACTTTATAGAAATAGAAAAAAATTCTAAAATTCATATGGAACCACAAAAGACCTTGGACAGTCAAATGAATCTTGAGAAGAAGAACAAAGCTAGAGGCATCACACTTCATGATTTCAAAATATGTTACAAATCCATGGTAAACAAAACAGTAGGCTGGGATAAAGACAAATATATAGACCAGTGGAACAGAATATAGAGCCCAGAAATAAAACCAGATTATACAGTCAACCAATCTTTGACAAGGGTGTCAGGAACAGACAATGGAGAAAGGACAGTGTCTTCAATAAATAAATGGTAATGGGAAAAATAAGTATCCACATGCAAGAGAATGAAATTGAGCCTTATCTTACAGCATACACAAAAACCAACTCAAAATGGATTAAAGACTTAAACATAAGACCTGAAATTTTAAAATTCCTAGAAGATAACATAGGCAGAAAAACTTCATGACATTGATCCTGAGAATAATTTCATGGACGTGACATCAGAACCACAGGCAATTAAACAAAAAATAGATAAGTGGGATTACATCACAATTTTAAAAGCTCTGCACAGCAAAGGAAACATTCAATAGAGTGAAAAGGCAACCTATGGAATGAGAGAAAACATCTGCAATAAAACCATATCTGATAGGGTATTAATCTCCAAAATACATCAGGTACTCCTACAACTCAAGAGAAAAAAAAAAAAAAAAACCAATTGAAAAAATGCCTAAGGACTTGAATAGATATTTCTTCAAATAAGACAAAGATATGGTCAATAGGTACATGAAAAAAATTCACATTCAACAATCATCAGGAAAATGTAAATCGAAATCATGAGATATCACTTTACATCTGTTAGAATGGCTATCATCATAAACACAAGAAATAATAAGTACTGGCAAGTATGTAGAGAAAAGGGGACCATCAGACACTGTTGGTGGGAATGCAAAATGGTGCAGTCATCATGGAAAGCAGTAGGACGATTCTTCAAAAATTTAAAAATACAATTAACACATGATCCAGCCATCCCATTTCTGGGTATGTATCCAAAAGAACTGAAATCAAGATCTCAGAGATATGCACTCCCATGCTCATTGCAGCAACATTTACAATAGTCAAGATGTGAAAACAACTAAAATGTTCATTTTTTTAATCTACAAAAGGAGTGATATGATGAAGTTAAATATAAAGAATAAAGATGTAGATTAACAAGTCAATTATGCAAGTATTTTATGGATAAAGTGATAACAAAGATAAAACTAAAAATAACAAAATAAAAACATTTTAGGAAGGGAACGTGGATCAGAGAAGACATGTGTTGATATAACCCAGATATATTAAAACAATCACAGTTAAAATGCTTATGACTGGGACTTTCCTGGTGGTGCAGTGGTTAAGAATCCACCTGCCGATGCAGGGGACACGGGTTCGAGCCCTGGTCTGGGAAGATCCCACATGCTGCGGAGCAACTAAGCCCGGGTGCCACAACTACTGAGCCCGCGTGCCACAACTACTGAAGCCCATGTGCCTAGAGCCCATGCTCCACAACAAGAGAAGCCACTGCAACAAGAAGCCTGTGTACCACAACAAAGAGTAGCCCCTGCTCGCCGCAACTAGAGAAAGCCTGCGTGCAGCAATGAAGACCCAACACAGCCAAAAATAAATAAATTTATTAAAAAAATAAGATTCAATTAAAAAATAATAAAAGAGCAGTAAATCTAACACATGGCACATATTCTTTAAAAAAAAATGCTTATGACTGAGGAGTGCCTAAACCAGTGTAAGAACAGGAGTGGAGGGTAACTGTAGGTGTGAAAGGGAGATACTTAGCTTATGGGTTCTATTTTTCACTTAGATTCCATTTTTTTTATTAATGAAGTTCTATACTCACGTTTGTTTATATTTTACAATTCAAAGAAGCAATTATCACAATGAGAAACAAACCCATGAAGCCCCCCCGGGTCCTTACTATCAGACTCACTGATTTCTAACATCCTCTAATACCTTCTGTCTCTGGAAGGTTTCCAAGACGAAAGTGGGGAAGGAGAGGAGAAAGAGGTGTTTAGAATGGTCTCAAGGGACTTTTATGAAAGATGATAATACAGAAGCACTGCCAACCACTTTCCATAAAAATCAATGGAGATCCATTTTTGCAATGCAGGTTTGGGAAGCACGGACCCACCCCCTCAATGAAACAAGTATAACTAGTAAAAACTATTTTTAAAAATGATATAAAGTCTTGGGAAATGTCCTAAGGGAGCCACTGTCTCCATCCCAGCTGAGATCAATGGCTCAGAGGTTTTGCCCAGGAAGAGGCAGACAGTCAGCCTGAAGAACCCACAAAGAAACCGACTTTACTGAGAACAGAGTGTAAAACTATCCAGAAATAAAATTAATTCTCACTGCTTTCCAAACCATATCCTGTGCTAAATGAGTAAACTTATTCCTATGGGCTACATGTTATTGTCACTCCCACTCCCACTTCCACAAATGCCATATGTTGAAGCCCTAACACCCTTAGTGATGGTGCTAGGAGACGAGGTCCTTGGGAGGTAAGTAGGATTGGACGAGGTCATGAGGGTGGGGCTCTAATGATGAGATCAGTGATCTTATGAGAAAAGACATCAGAGAGCACACTTGTTCTCTCTCCTCCCTGGGGGGACACAGCGAGAAGGGAAGCCAGGAGGAGAGCTCTCACCAGAAGCTGACCATGCTAACACCTTGATATTGGACATCCAGTCTCTAGAACTGTGAGAAATAAATGTCTGTTATTTAGGGCAACCAATCTGTGGTATTCTGTTGTTGCTGCCCAAGCTGACTATTATGCTTATATAAATCAGGATAAAGCTTAAAATCTAAGAAGAAAATTTTTATAGCATTAGGGAAATATGGAAAATAAGAATCCATGATCATTTTGAAATAAACATTAATTTTGTTAAACTTTTTTTCAGTTCAATATGGCAAAACAGAAATATAATGAAGGGAGCCCCCCCAAAAAGGCTAGGGTATTAAGAGATAATCTATCATAAAAAGCATGATGAAATATATCGTGTTGTTCAATATTTACATTAAAAAATTTAGATAGCACTTCTTTTCGCTCTTAGGAAGGAAGAACAGTGGGCTCAATGAAACAGGAAAGGACAGGTTAGCTACAACAGCAACAGGCTGAGATGAAGAAAGAGATGATGGTCTTAAAAGAATGAGAGGAAAGGATGCAGCAAAGATCAAAATGGCATCAAAGACGAAAAGAGATTAATCCATGTTGTAGATGCTCAAATCAGTGACAGGAATACCACCATTCATAACTTTTTTTTAGACTAGATGAAGCAAAAGGAAGAACTTTTAAGAATTAAAAAAAATACATAAAGAAAGAAAACTTTCTTGGACTGGAAAACAACCTGAATCTATAAAACAAGACATCTGAAAAAACAGACCTCCTTGAACTTTGGAGCATCACTGAATGGGAAAATTGCCCTCTTTCCAAAGCAAATAAACTAGGAAGTAAGTACCTGCATACATACAAATCATGAATTATTTTAAATTATGCAGGTTATACTTTTATAAAGATGTTTTAATAAAAAAATGCTTTATAAAAACTATTGCTTCAATTGTAAAGCTGGGGTTAATCCTAGCAAATTTTAGACTCACAAATTCACTTTGTGAAGCAGGAATTTCAATTAAAAACAATTTATAGCTAATGACCTTACAATACCTATAAACCCTGTCTTTATGTACATCTAGGTTTTGCTCATGTTCAGTGTCTTCTATTCTTCTCACTACCAGATCACCAGCACTGTATGTTTTATATTTTCTTTCAAAATTTGAGCCCTTTGTCAGGATAAAGTACAAATCCACTCAAATGTAGCAGCTGTGTTCCATGTACAGAAGCTTTTGTTTCGTGGTAATTGGGGCTGGTTCCAGATGGTAGTATTAATTACTGATTTCAATTGCATTTTGACTAATAGCTGTTCACATTATACAAACCTCATTCCCTAATGAGTCGACAAATATATTCAGTTCATGTTGTGAAATCGTACTCTCTAAGTAAAGCTGTATTACAAAACCAAGAGAGAAATCCTCTTTTTTCTCTGCTATTTTAAGACTTTGGATAGTTATCAACACCCCAGAGCAAAAAAAAAAAAAAAAAAGTTTAGGCTCAGTTTCTTTGTACATTTTTAGATGACAGGATACCATGGAATAAGATCTATAGAATTATGAGAGAAATAATTGTGACCCCTGAATTATATAAGCAATTTAGTAGCTCATTACATCAATTATAATAATATAAATTATACTATGTAAAACTGTATAAAACTATAAACATTTTAATATTTTCATTTTAATTAACTTTTATCTTTATAGTATAAAATATAGTATAAACCATATTTTTAAAACTATGTAAAAAACTATTTAAACTATCTTAAATAATACAGACTAGACCAGGCTTCACTCGTATGCTATGTCTAAACTCATTCTGGAAAACTTATCTGAAGTTATACTCCAGTTAGCTGAGGGATAAATCAGGAGTTTGTTGTTGTTGTTCTTACTGTTTGTTAATTGGTTGGTTGATTTTTAGTGGCACTATGATACTAAGTTACTGAGGGTGAAAAGTGTAAACAAATTCCATATATGTTTAGTAATAATTGTTGTCAATGTCTATTGAGTTTCTGCCCCAGGTAAGCTCTAGTTAAAAGTATTTAATGAAGATTAACTCATTTGCTCTTCAAATCAGCTCTATATAACAACATAAATGTTTAAAAATAAAAAAATAAGTATATAATGGCACTGTGAACAATTTCACAATTAAAATAGTTGAGGAAAAGTACATTATCTATTAGCAGGCGGTAGGCGGGCTATAAGCATTAGTGTGACAGTGTCTCCATATTTTACAGGAATCTAATAATTGCAATTTTATTTCCTATATTGAACTTAGAATAAAATAAATGTTAATATATATTTATAGTATTTGAATGCCCAAATATTACCCTTTGAAAATTATTGGAGGAAAAAAATACAAAGAAAGAATCTGTCAGACAAAAAAAGAAGATATTAAAATACAAAATATGAAATAAGTTTACAAATTACAACCAAATATTTCTTGCATTGCAATAGATGGTAATGGGTTCAACACACTGAAGGAAAATCTCTCTATGATTATTTTTAAAAATCCCCTAAAATGGAATATTGTGTTTCTATGTACTAGCAATGAACAAGTGGGAATCAAAGTTTAAAACACAACACAACTACACTCACTCAAAAGAGAATGAAATATTTAAGTATAAATCTAACAAAACATGTAAAGGATTAATATGAAGAAAAATACAAAATGGTAAGGAAAGAATCGAAGAATATCTCCATAGAGAGGCTTACTACACTCACGGGTTAGAAGACTCAAAATAGTAAAGACGCTCGTTCTCCCCAAATTGAGGTATAGTTTCAATGTATGTAGTTCCTATTAAGTTCCAAGCACAATTACTGCAGATATAGATAAAGCTTATTCTGAAGTTCATATGAAAAGACAAAGGGACTAGAATAAACAATTTTGCAAAAGAAGAATAAAATAGGAGATTTCACACCACCCAATTTTAAGACTTACTACCCAGATACACAATCAAGATATTTTTGCATCAGCAGAGGAACTGCAGCATAGACCAAAAGAGTATAACAGAGAAATCAAAGATTAACAAACAGTTATGGCCAACAGAGTTTTTAACCAATTGATTTTTGGCAAATATGCAAAAGCATTTCAATGTAGAAAAATAATCTTTTTACAAACGGTGCTGGAGCAATTGGACATCCATGGGCACAAAATGAGCATGAACCCTAAACCTTACACCTTTAAAAAAATTCACTCAAAACAGATCATAGATTTAAAATAAAACTTTAAGTATAAAACTTTGGGAAGAAAACAAAGGGGAAAATCTTCAGGATTTAGAAACAAGTGAAGAGTTCTTAAACGTGGCACCAATAACATAATCCATAAAAGGAAAAAAAAGAATCAATAAATAACTTAAGCTCCCAGTCCATGGTATTTTGTTCTAGCAGCCAAAGCTAAGACACTAAGACATCCACACATAAGCATCACATAAAGTTTCTTTTGAATTCATTCTGACAATGTGTAATTACTACTCTTTGGGGTTTAAATTGATCATATTACTGCTTTTTTTCTATTAACACCATATGTCTGTTGTTTCCTTTTCTCTCTTTCCTTGTACTTTTCCATTAAATATTGTATTTACTATAATTTTATTTTCTTTCTCCATTGGCTTGTTTGGTATACTTTCACGTATTTTTTAGTGGACACCTTGGCAAGACATGCATTCTTGCCTTAGGACTAAATCTAATGAAAACTAGAATTCTTAGTACGACCAGAACAATTCAATATCCACAGAACACTCAACTCCAACTCCACTGACCTCACTCCTGAAATTTTAACTATGGTGGTCACGTATTTTACTTTATATGTATACATCCCACAAAATATTAATATTATTGTTTTAAGTACACAATTGGCCCAAATCCAATTAGATTTACCCAAATACTTCCCTTTGCAAAGTTTTTTTAAGCTTTTCCATACGTTCATATACCATCTGCCTCTCATCAGGGAAAATTTTA
This sequence comes from Balaenoptera ricei, assembly GCF_028023285.1. Lineage (NCBI taxonomy): Eukaryota > Metazoa > Chordata > Mammalia > Artiodactyla > Balaenopteridae > Balaenoptera > Balaenoptera ricei. The sequence continues at coordinate 28,693,619 of NC_082640.1, forward strand.
GTTCTCTCTTAATGATACATTTTTTTTTTTTTTTTTAGTATTTATTTTTGGCTGTGTTGGGTCTTCGTTTCTGTGTGAGGGCTTTCTCTAGTTGCGGCAAGTGGGGGCCACTCTTCATCGCGGTGCACAGGCCTCTCACCATAATGATACATTTTTGTATCTCTTTTTGAGTAGTTCTTCTGTTGACAATCTCTATACATTTTCACTTGTTTGAAGATGCTGTAACTTAGACTTCATTTTTAAAAGGCATTTCTACTTAGCAAGTATTTTCAGTTAAAAAAATTCTGCCTTGACTGACAGATGTTGTTTTACAGCAATATAATGTGCCTAGGTATGGTTTTCTTTCTATTGTTCTTTCCACTACTCAGAAAGCTATATTTCCCTGACAATTGTGAGTTGGATATCTGTGGAAAGTACAAAATTTTAATTCTTTGCACATTTTCTTTGCAAAATATTCATTTAAAATATTAATATTAAATCTAATACATTTAAAATTAATTTATTTCATTACAAGCAGAAAATTAATGTATCATATAATAATAAATTAAAAATCATTTCATTCTCAGAAATGTATGTTTATAATTTTTATTTTTATGCATTTTGGGTGGGCAGGACAATATTGAAAAAAACAGTGCATATATTTGTCTTGTTCTGTATTCTTTCATTTCATGATAGATTGCCAGAGAAATGTGTATTTTATTGCAATAACAGCCTCTTAATATGATTAATGATCTCATTCCCAAATTTCTGCTTTTTCTCTTAAATTAATTCCATTCATTTGTTGCTGCTATTGTTTTCTTAATTTCTTATACCAAATACTTTTCTTATTATTTTGAATATTTCTGGTCCTTCATTTCTAGATTTTTTTTTTTTGAGACAGCTTCAAAGCTAATTCTAAACGTTTTTAATTTTTTTTTAACATCTTTATTGGAGTATAATTGCTTTATAATGGTGTGTTAGTTTCTGCTTTATAGCAAAGTGAATCAGCTATACATATACATATATCCCCATATCTCCTCCCTCTTGCATCTCCCTCCCTCCCACCCTCCCTATCCCACCCCTCTAGAGGGTCACAAAGCACCGAGCTGATCTCCCTGTGCTATGCGGCTGCTTCCCACTAGCTATCTATTTTACATTTGGTAGTATATATAAGTCCATGCCACTTTCTCACTTCGTCCCAGCTTACCCTTCCCCCTCCCCATGTCCTCAAGTACATTCTCTATGTCTGAGTCTTTATTCTTGTCCTGCCCCTAGGTTCTTCAGAACCTTTTTTTTTTTTTAGATTCCATATATATGTGTTAGCATATGGCATTTGTTTTTCTCCTTGACTTACTTCACTCTGTATGACAAACTCTAGGTCCATCCACTTCACTACCAATAACTCAGTTTCGTTTCTTTATATGGCTGAGTAACATTCCATTGTATATATGTGCCACATCTTCTTTATCCATTCATCTGTTGATGGACCCTTAGGTTGCTTCCATGTCCTGGCTATTGTAAATAGAGCTGCAACGAACATTGTGGTACATGACTCTTTTTGAATCGTGGTTTTCTCAGGGTATATGCCCAGGAGTGGGATTGCTGGGACGTATGGTAGTTCTATTTTTAGTTTTTTAAGGAACCTCCATAGTGGCTGTATCAATTTACATTCCCACCAACAGTGCAAGAGGGTTCCCTTTTCTCCACACCCTTGTCAGCATTTATTGTTTGTAGATTTTTTGATGATGGCCATTCTGACTGGTGTGAGGTGATACCTCATTGAAGTTTTGATTTGCATTTCTCTAATGATTAGTGATGTTGAGCATCCTTTCATGTGTTTGTTGGCAATCTGTATATCTGCTTTGGAGAAATGTCTATTTAGGTCTTCTGCCCATTTTTGGAATGGGTTGTTTGTTTTTCTGATACTGAGCTGCATGAGCTGCTTGTATATTTTGGAGATTAATCCTTTGTCAGTTGCTTCATTTGTAAATATTTTCTCCCATTCTGAGGGTTGTCTTTTCGTCTTGTTAATGGTTTCCTTTGCTGTGCAAAAGCTTTTAAGTTTCATTAGGTCCCATTTATTTTTGGTTTTATTTCCATTTCTCTAGGAGGTGGGTCTAAAAGGATCTTGCTGCGATTTATGTCATAGAGTGTTCTGCCTATGTTTTCCTCTAAGAATTTTATAGTGTCTGGCCTTACATTTAGGTCTTTAATCCATTTTCTAGATTTTCTTTATTTTATGTTTACTTCAAGGTTTTTAAAGAGAAATTTATTAGAATAAATTCAACATGCTTTTGGATTATTACATTTTATTCTTTATATGTAGTTAATGTAATTACTATTAAAGTAACAAGTGAGTTTATTTTCTACTTTGATTAGTTATTTTATATTTTCTTTGCAGCCTAGTATAAAACACCTTTTAAAAAAGTTAAAATTGCCTTTTATTACCATCTAATGTATTTTGATATAAATTCAACATTGTCATTAATCTTTATGTTTTAAAAAAATATAACATCAATACAAAGAAAGGAACATAGGGAAATATTACAAAAATACCTTGAGTTTACAATTTAGAAAATCAATTTGTCTACATATAATGATAATTGTACTTCAACCAGCCCAGTATTTTATTTTACCTTCTATTTGCATTGTCCAGTATTTTCAAACAAAAGTAAAATCAGTGAGATAGAAAGCATTTTGTTTTTGTTTTTTCCCCCCCGATTTTAATGGTAATGCATCTAGTACAGCACTTTCCGAACAGAATTCCTTAAGTCTCTAGTCCCTAGAGATGTTACTCAAGTAAATATTGAGTGACAACCTAGTTTGGATGTTTTTGTAACATCTTGCACATTCTTTCTTTAATGTTTCCTTCTCTTTCATGATATGTTTTACTTTCCCTAGGGATTAGATGAACATGTGGCCACGTTTCTGTATCTCAAGTTTCGTATCTCAAATCATGATTCCTTTATCATTTACCTGGATGACTTATCCAATAGGTTGGGTTTCCAATTTCTTGATCAACTGACCTCTGAGATTTTCTTTCATCCATTCAGTTAGCTGTTGTAAATTCATAAGAGCAGCTCAGAAGCTGGACAATAACAGTAAATGTTTGTAATCCAAGTGGAAGAGCTCAGGAGAGGAAATGGCTTCCTTTCTTTGCTTCTTCTACCCTCTGTTTGACTCCAGACTCTGCCTCTGTTCTGTGGCTTGCGGCTCAGCTGGATTTCAAGCCTGATACAGCTCTCCCCAAGCATCCCAGACAAGCTCTGCCACTTTTCCCAGAATTGTTCAGTTCCTGGTGCCACCACTGATTTATAGCCATGAAACTGAGCCTGGTAACATTCCTTACATTTTCTCCTTTTTCATTTAAATGAATCATTCTCTAGGTTTTCTGAATTCAACATTAAGTTTGAAACTATAAGATGGAAGGAACAGGAACCCTAATACTACAGCATATATTTTATTGGTTTTTATAGTTAATATTTTATAAGTAATTTTCTATGAGTTAGAGTATTTTATCTAAAGTATCACAGGCATGCTTATAATATTTTCTTTTCCTTGAGAAAGTTTTAACTGGGAATTAAAGAACTGCTATTAATTGTACAGGTAGTCAAGCTTTATACTAAAATATAAATATAAAATATAAATATGAAATACAAAAACATTCTTCTTCATTTTTTTCATTGTGGTTAAATACACAAAACATAAAATTTATCATTTTAACCATTTTTAGGTGTACAGTTTTGTGGCATTAAATACAAGCACACTGCTGTTCAACTAAAATGTTTCCGTTCTTGAACTCAGCATTGAATATAAACAATCAGGTTGAAAATATTAACTATATCACTTAATAAACTGTTTTTTAAATAACTTGATATTAAATATAATTGACTAAAACTTTTTCCCCAGTGATGACAGTGACAAGTCATCCTCACCAAATTACTCTTAATTTACCAAGACCATTAAGCTCTCACCTCACAGGGGGGAAAAAAAAGTAAAGTAAATGGATCAGATATCAATCATTAAACTACCTTGATTTTAGTTTTTTATTTACAGAAAAGAATTTTAAAATGTTGAGAGCATTCTGTATGAGATCGGCTAATATCAGTCCTTCAATTTACAGGTAAGACCCTTATATCTCTGTGTTTTCTCTCTTTTGCTGATATTTATTTTTGTCTGGAATGAAGTTTTTCATTTGGTTTATTTTAGGTGAAACATAGCAATACCATTCACAAATCCATTTTATTTCAGTAGGGAAAGCCATCTGTGAAGAAGATAATTGCCATCTTCAGATTAATCATTAATCATAATTTAATCTCATGACCCATTACCAATCTTAGACCTTTCTTTATCCCCATCACTTAGCTACTATTTTGCTGCTACTTTCCCCCATAGTTTCAGGTTATTTTATAGTTTATGCATCCTCAAAATGGGGTCTCTGGTCACTCACATTATTATTTTGTTTTTCTTTTTTTAAAGTGCAGATGTATTAACCATACCATCCCTCTCCAAACTCACAGGGAGTAAATATTTACATATCAACAACTCCTGTGGTCATGATTATGTACTATGTTTAATGAGAACTCATGTATCTAGTTAAACATTTGAGACCAAATAAACAATTAAAAATCTTTGGAATCTTACAGTTTACAAAGCATTTTTACTTGCACTAGTTTATGTAGTTTTCAATAGAGTCCCTTGAGCAATGTGCTACCAATAGTCTCAACTGGAGAGACACACTAGGAATGGCTTCTCTAGAGGAGAAAACAAAGGGTCTTATGGATTAGTAAATCTCTCTCAGACCTGTCAGCTACAACCCTGTGAAATAAAGGCTCAAATATTTTTCAAACAAGAGTGTTTCCTCTTTCCACTGTGAGATGGTGAAGGAAATTAATGACCAAATACAATTGAGTGAAAAAAGTAGGTCAAGCCATTCATTTCTATTGTACAGTTGCCATCAACATCATCATGACTACCATTGCTGGCTGACAGGTGATGAGTACTTACCTGTGCCACGCTCTTTGCTAGGGAGTCTGTGTGCATTCTCTTGGTGTAATGGATATGACTGCACTTTAAGATAAGGAGTGAGGATTAGAGAAGAAAAGGAGATAGTCCAAGAATACACGTGTAGTAAATAAGAGAGTGGGGACCTGAATGAGGATATTTGCTTCCATAATTCTTGTTCCTAACCTTTATGTTTAAACTATACAGATTCACACATCAACAGTGATTACAAAATTAAAATAACAGTATAATAATTTCATAACCTTGCCTGATCGTAAGCTCCAATCAATAGACTATTTGTTTAGAGGTAAAGAGATTGAACCCAAAGGCAATGGGTGGAGGAGGGGAGAGAAAAGCCAGGTGGATTACCAAAATAAATAAATGTATATAAGTCATCAATTGCTTAGGATATTTTAACAAATTCCATCATTTTAATCTTCCCAGGTTTTGTAATTATGCATGTATTTGTGTGTGTGTATATCCTGATTTTACAAGTGTGCAATTATCCATCACTCTTTATAGCATTCCTATTCCTTGGGCAGATATTTTACCCGTCTCATATCTGAAAATACTAAGAGACTAAATGAATTTCCATATCACTCCCTCTACACCATGGAAAAGAGATATTTGCTCCTAAAATCAAAATATGGGAAAACAGAAGGTCAGATAACCAACAGAATACAAGTGTTCCTGAAGTCACGGAAAATCTGAAACAAAGACATTTTGTTTTCTGACATTCTGAAATGGCCCAGCATGACCTAGCATACAACAGAATTTATGCAGAAATAAAATCTAGGACAGAATAAGGGGAGTAAGAGAACACTCTATGGTGATTTGATTGTCTGTAGAGACTTAAATTCTGAAAGGAACCCAGACACTTCTAAAGGTGGGATGTGGTTTTAATCTCAATTCTTCTGTGCCCACATCAATGTTGTTACGTAATTTAATATTTTTTACTCTCTTTACAGAGAGAATTAGAAATAAATTATATTTATATAATTTATATATAATATAATTCTTATATAATTCTTCATCAAAATTAATTACAAGAGAACATGTTGTGACCCTAGATGACCATAATTTTCATTATGATTTCACCATGTTGCTCAATGCTCTACTGGGAAATAGTCCTTGTACTGTAGCAAACCTTCAAGCTCCAAAATCAAAGATGGAATAGCAGGATTGTGTGTGTGTATGTTTGTATACTGAATAAAGATTTCAGACAAGATCAAAGAATTAATTTTTACACATGTTCAAAGATATTTCTGAGTTCCACCATTAGCCTGTGATGATTTATTTATTGAGAATAGACACACACGCATGTACATCCATAGCTATACCCCTATCCATATAATCTTAAATGCTTAAATAGAAGTGTTACGTATATGGCTATGTAATTTAAATGTTCTGGTTGTGGCATCAATAAAGAGGTCTGGGAGAATCTTTTGCAGCTAAATATTAGACAGAAGGCTTCTGAGAAATCCAGGGATTGCTGTCAGAAAGCAATTAAGCTGAAGAAATTACATTAGTGGAGAGCAGATGCCATATTCAACTCAGTCATCTATTTTTCATGCAGTTAGGGCTCACTCGTCTTTTATTTACCAATAAACAAAAGATTGAAAAACACCTGTCCCTTCCACAGTCAGGTGAAGCTTTTTATTTGAAGAGTAAGTAGAACACCACAGACAATTTCACTTAGCTCTTCCTATTCTAAGTTTGCTTCTGATTAAGGAAGAGAAAATCAAGGAACTTGGAATGTTTATGTCCTTTTAGACTGAGCTTCACTGACATCCTCAAACAATTTTTACATGGTCTTTTTTTTTTTTTTTTTTGTCTGCGTTGGGTCTTCGTTGCTACGCGTGGGCTTTCTCAAGTTGTGGCGAGTGGGGGCTACTCTTCGTTGCTGTGCACAGGCTTCTCATTGCGGTGGCTTCTCTTGTTGCAGAGCACGGGCTCTAGGCACATGGGCTTCAGTAGTTGTGGCACGCGGGCTCAGTAGTTGTGGATCGCGGGCTCTAGAGCGCAGGCTCAGTAGTTGTGGCGCCCGGGCTTAGTTGCTCTGCAGCATGTGGGATCTTCCCGGACCAGGGCTCGAACCCATGTCCCCTGCATTGGCAGGTGGATTCTTAACCACTGCACCACCAGGGAAGCCCTATATGGTCTTTTTTATCCTAAAATCATTCCAGAGTGGCACATGCTTTGGCAACTAACATTGTTCAATAGTGACAACCAATTTTTCTAGCCCACTTGTGCTTCCTGTCAATGAAACAAGCTGTGTTTTCTTTTCTTTCCACTTTGAAGAAATCATAACATGAGCAAAACACTGAACAGAATCAGACAGAATTATGCTTTAAGTTACACAGAAATCATATTTTTCTAAAACAAAAAAAAATTGGCTGAAGTAATTTTCTTTTGTAATAAATCCATGGAGGCCAAATGGGAAGTACATTTTCTTAAATTTTGAATTTTACCATCATCAGTCAGGGTCCTGAATTTTTAACTTTTTTTTTACCATGCCATATTTTTACTTTTCAGGTTTTTCATTCTTGCACCTTCTCTACAGAAATGTGTAGATGACTTTATCTCCTCTTTGACACTTTAAAAATGCCTTTCTGTTTTTCAATTTAAGGATTCATTTCACCATATGGTCTGTTTAGCCTGATAAACCCTCTTGCACATTATGAAATAAGCATGGCTGTGGAAAACCATTCATGCTGCTATAGTGAAGGTTATGCTAGTGTTTTTATGAGTGCTGACCCCTTCTCCAATTCCAGGAGTTTATCAATGAGCCGTCAATTAGTTTTAAACCTGCAACCTGGCACAGATGAACTCTGCCATTATGCACGTTGCCCAAGAGATCATTTTAGGTCACAAATGTGATGGTTTTATTCAAATTCATTCTTTGGGGAAGTTAAAATAAAGCAAACATCAATGTTACTTATTTATGGTGTCACAAGTAAAAACAATGATATTCTCTCAAATTAAAATGAAATTAAGCATAAAGTATTTTCCAAGAACCTCACTAGTTGTGTATAAATTCAGTGCAACAACACAGACAGCAGATTCTAAAGTCGATGGGTGGGCAGAGACAACACTGCCTACAAAGAGAAGCAATATTTTATTTTTGTGTGTATTTAATTTCTAGTGGAATTTTTCTGCCTACTGCATTGCTAAATTTGCAACTCGTTGGATTCTGTATTTACTCATGTTCGTGTGACTTAAGTCATAAACACATACCATCTAAAAATGTTGTAAAGTGTTGTACATAGTGAGAAAAAAAGCAATAAAATGCTTTTGAAATACTCTATTCTGCCAGCTACCTCACTCTCAGTATCCAGGTCTCCCTTTGTATTTCTTCTCTTCTCTTTAACACAGAAACATTCCTTCCAACTTCCGCCAAACAATAGATTCTGCCACCTGGAATAGCTCCACCATCCTGTGTACCGATTCTACCTGTTTTTTAGAGCCCAGTATTTTATGAAGATGGATCACCCCTGAATTACAATTACCCCTTTGTTCTCTAGTCTATTGACTATTATATCACACCTAGCATATGCCAAACTCTCTTCTAGGTGATGAGGTCCCTCAAGGATCATATGTTCTGGTGTTGAGGAAAGGAGGAAAAAAATGCAAATGTAATAGCTTATCTGAAATATTTTCTATTTTTACTTCACTAAATACAGTGACAAATAAAACATAAGTTAGTATTTCCCAACCTGAAATAAAAATTTGGAAGACTTTTAACCAAAAGTCCTGTTCCAATTTGAGAAGCAGCATTATTCTATCCGTATTACAACTATGTTCAGTCATTATTATAATTTCTCTTTATTTGACTTCTTTTTCTTCATGGCATTTTCTGCATTAAGCTGATATAAATCAACAACTTGGATGAAATTTAACTCAGAAACTCAAAATATACATTCAAGGAAACAAGGCATATTTTGTTGAATATTTAGAATATACATGACTGTACTTTAAAGTAAACAAATGCTTAGAATTCAAAAATTATTATCTCCAATTTTGACTACGTCTAAGTGTCCCACAGGTACATGGTACATGACAGGTAGTTTTTTTGTACATTAAAATGAATATAATTTTTTTATGATTAGCTAACCCCTCTGACCATCTAGCTTTTGCATTCCAATGGGACCTCTCTCCCACTGGCCATTTACATGTGTACACGTCTTCTGGAGACACCATACCTCTGTGTGTGAGTGACAAAAAATGGCACAAAGAATCCAACTGCTAGAGATGGTGACAGAGGCAAAGACTATATCAAATGTGTTAAACAATTGGTGGTCCCTTGCCAGAATACAGAGAATTTCAATAAGTTAAGGAATAAGATTTCAAATAATTTACTGCTGAATAGGAATTCACTATGTACTTAGTGGGATAAGAAAAAATTAGTACACAAAGCTATTACTTTTTTATTACAGAACAAGTCACACAAGAAACAACATACTTATTAAAGTTGGAAAAGCAGTTAAACGTGGGGCGAGAATACATAAAAGAAACACAGAAGAACAGATGGAAATACACTGAGGGCAAATGGGTGGCACACGCAGGATTTTCCTGAAATAAATAGTTTTAAAAAGAGGCACAGGCAGCTGCCAGTTGTTTGGAAATGTTAAGAAACAATTTTCTTTGCATAATGAATGTGTTAAACAATAGTAATAATAATAATAATAAATAACAATGATAACAGTAATAGTAAAAAGTATAATGACAGGAACACCTTGCATATAGCATTTGTTCTGTGCCAGTCACCTTTCTAGGCACCTTGCAGAGATGAACTCGTAAAATTATGCACGATTACGAAAATACTTATAATTGTTATTTTAGCTCTGAACATCCAGGAAAGTTTATATTTAATATAAGTTGCTACCATTAAAGGTACTACTAGTCACAGCTCTCATTCTGTGTGGCCATTGACATGTGCTCCACCTCCAAATCCTTGTGACAACAGTATAAAGTACAAACTACAGAGGTAATGACACAAAGCATTAATGAACAATTACAGTAGAGATGTGTACTGAACACCTTATAAATAATGAATACAATTAAGATTTTAAAGAATAATGAAGGGTGTGTCCATTACATGGACCCCAGACTAAGTCAGGGCCCCTATTATTAATTTTCAATTAATTTTCAAAGCATCCTCCACCCCTTCACAGTTCTCATCAGAATTTTCTATGAGCTCCAAAAGAAAGAGAACACGTTTGTCTTGTCATCACTGCCTCACCAAAATCTAGTGAAGGACCTGACACGTTTTTTAAAACATCTTAACCATTTTTATGTGTAGAGTTCAGTAGCACTGTTAAGTATATTCACATTGTTGGGCAACAGATCTCTAGAACTTCTTCATTTTGCAAAATCTCACTACTATGGTTTTCTGTGATTTTTGACTGGTTTAGATACTTTCTATGAGGGAAGGGAATCATACAATATCTGTGCTTTTGTGACAGGCTTATTTCACTCAGCATAATGTCCTCAAGGTCCATCCATGTTGTCACATATTGCAGACTTGATTCTTTTTAAAGGCTGAATAATATTCCATTGTATGTCTACACCACATTGTTTTATTCATTCATCCATTCGTAGACAGTTGGATTGCTTCCACCTCTTGGCTATAGTAAATAACTCTTCTATGAACATGGGTGTACAAATATCTCTGAGATCCCGCTCTGAATTCTTTTGAATATATATCCAGAATTGAGACTGCTGGATCATATGGTAATTTAACTTTTTGAAGAATCTTCATCCCGTTTTATCCACAATGGATGCACCATTTTACATTCTCACCAATGATGCACAAGAGTTCCAATTTCTACACATCCTCACCAGAACTTGCTGTTTCCCATTCTTTTGACAGTGGCCACCCTAATAGGTAGGTATGAGGTGATAGCTCCTGTGGTTTTGCTTTACATTTCCCTAATGATTGGTAATACTGAACATCTTTTAATATACCTGTTGGCCATTTGTATATCTTCTTTGTAGAAATGTCTAATCAAGCCTTTGTCAATTTTTTAATACCAATATTTATGTTTTTGTTGTTGAGGTGTAGGTGTTCCTTATATTTTATAGATATTACACATTATCAGATATATGACTTGGAAATATTTTCTCCCATTCCATCAGCTGCCTTTTTACTTTATTCATTGTTTCCCTTGATTAACAGAAGTTCTTAAGTTTTAAGGTTTTAAGTTTGACATAGTCTCATTTTTCCATTTTTTGCTTTTGTTGCCTGTGTTTTTGGTATCATATTCAAGAAATCATTGCCAAGACCAATGTCATGAAGGTTTTCCCCTTTATTTTCTTCCAGGAGGTTTATAGTTTTAAGTCTTTAATTCATTTTGAATTATTGTTTTTTTGCATATGGTGTAAGGTAAGGGTCCAGCTTTATCCTTTTCCATCTGGATATACAGCTTTCCTAACACCCCCTGCTGAAAAGACTGTCCTTTCCCCATCATGTCATCTTGGCACCTTGTAGAAGATCATCTGGCTGTATATGTGAGAGTTTATTTCTTGACTTTTTATTCTATTCCAATCATTTGTATGTCTTCTTTATGCCAGTACAGCACTGTGACACATATATTTATACATATATAACTGAAGAGATAATTATCCAGTTTTGGCCCTGGGACTATCTCATATTCTCAGTATCACTGTCTTCTTTTATGCCTTAGTTTGAAAAATAACTTTAAACTAAAAAAATGAAATTGAAGACTAAAAACTAATAAAGGTGTCAAATGGAATAAACAAATATTAACATTTTGCCACATTTATGAAAGAATTTTAAGAGAAAAAATCTAAATATTAGAGATGAAGCCTCATCTGTCTCATTTCCTTGTCCCCCATTTACATATGTAATTTGGAGGTATATAATTAACCACAATCCTTAATTTGTTACATATTTAGGCAGATGGCTTTTTATATTATCTTACAAACAAAATACTGTATACACATATTATTTTTAAACACTGTTAGCAGAATATATGTAATATCTTACAATGTGACTCTTTTATACTTAACATCCCAGGGCTAGTGTCCCAAGCACCTGTTAGGCAGCCTCATTTGGTCTTTGGCTGCATAATATTCTAATGCATGAATGGATCAAATTACTCTATTAATGAAAGAGTATCAATGGATCTACTTCTAGATCAGATGTGGGAGAGAAGGGAGAGAAATGAAAAAGAGAAAGTAGGAGCCAGGGTTATCCTGAAGCTTTGGAACCAAGAAACTGAAAGGATGGTGCTGTGAGTAATTGTTGGGAGGCGGGGCTGGGGTATTAACAATTAGTTGTAGGAGTTATTGTAGTGAAGATACCAATGAGGAAATTAAGAGACACTGGTGGATATCCAGAGATAATGTCCAGGCTGAAGATATCATTTGGGAAGTCATCAGCATTACATGCTTTTTAAAGCTTTGGGGATGGATTAGACCCTGAAAGGAGTGAGCATAAAGGAACGTGAGAAACCCAAGGGTTGGATTTGGGCATACGTCAATGTTATGTGGTCCAGGAGGTGAGGAGGGGTTAACAAATGAGATGGAGAGGAGGCACAAGTGATGTGGGAGAGGAACACTAGGTGTGTGTAGTGTCCTGGAAATAGACACTTCCCCAGCAATTTGATAAGGCAGACAAGGCTGTGGTTAATTTGCTATTTTCAACATGTGCCAATATATAGTAAGACCATTTACTACAGTAGATTTGTTAGGTCAAAGAGCAAGTGTTCTTAAAAACGCTCGCCAAAACGCCCAGGAAGAGGGCACTGTTTGCAACTCCCACCAATGTTGGATGAGAACACGTTTTTCTACCTCTGGAAAACACAATATAAAATTAAGTGTTTTGACCTGAGCAAACTGGATATTATAAACAGGTAATATGTTCTGGTTATATGTTCCAGAGACTTTTTTTTCCTCCTTTGAGATTTTAAGCCTGTTGTCCATCCTTCTGTGTTTATTTGGGTGTATGCTCATTCATGTCACTGGGTGAGAATCCTTTATGTGTTAAGGAAATTAACCCTCTTTCTCTAAAGAATATTACAAATATTTCTACAAATTGTCATTTGTTTTTTAACTCTGTGCATGTGCATACACCTGTGTGTGCATTTCTATGTTGAAATTCTGATTTTGTATTTAGGTAAAATTTACCTGTCTTAAGATCTACAGCTTTGGGGGTTTTTTGGTCATATTAATATTATGAAAACGGTTATTCCATTTCTCCATCCACAAAATTTAAAGTTTTATTTTGTGTTTACATCTTTGATCATTCTTAAATCTATTTTGGTATAAACTGTAATTCAGGGATGAAAAGCTTTAATTTCAGCTAGCTACTGAATTCTACCACATATTAACTGAAGTATCTGTCTTGTATCCACTGACATGCAATGTTACCTCTGACAGAGTTTACTAAATTCCTTCCAGTATGAATGTTCTCCTTTCTTTTATGTAACACTGGAAAACATTCTGGATTTTCACTAGGCTCGTGGCTAACAAGAGTCTACACGTCTGAGCTTCCCTGGGACTTCAGTCCTGACCAACAGGATGTGTGCAGAAGTGATGCAGCAATTTCTGGATAATGTCCCTATAAGAAAGTTGATGTCCTCATCTTCTGTCCAGTGTCCCCTGAAACCATTCATGGTGGAGATAAAGCGCACTTTATCCAGAGGACAAAGGCAACTAGATGGCAAGGAAGAAGGACAGAAAAACCAGGGCTCTGGACTGTAGGTGCTCTCTGCTCTGAACAGTGTGCTGCCAGACTGAAGAGAAATCAAAGTAAATTTACAATTTTGGGGGGCAAGGGTATTATATGTATTAGCCTGTACCCCAAGTAATGCAGAAATTGGTATCTGGAAGTGTTATACTGACACTATAAAAACCTAAAATAAATGGCATTGTCTTGGTTTTGACAGCAGAAATAGAACAGACAAATCTTTTACTCTAGAAAATTGATTATCCTGGTTATGCCATACAAACATTTTTTTAAAGCATTGCCTGAAATGTATTGGAAAGCAGAATTCTTCTTAATCGAACTACAGTTCTAGAGAAGATGGTAGAAACATCTAAATATTTTTCTGGGTTTGCCCATCATTACTACCTAAGAAAGATACTAGACCAAGATGAAGTAGGGCAAGAATTAGCCTATTTGAAAACACAGATGGGAGGAACTACAGTTTTGCTAAAGGAACTTTTCTCAGCCTGTGGTTAGAAAATAAAAGAGGAGATTCCATACACTTAGGGTCTCTGACGAGACCAGGTACTTCCTGGGGTTACTTTTTACCTCTGCAACAGAAAACCTACCAAGCTTTTAAAGGAATTTATTGCAAAAGAAACTGCAGAAATCCTTTATAAAACAGCCTGTGACAGATTAATTCCTGAAGGCAAGTCCATGGACCCCAAACTTATAGCGTCAGGAAACAGGATGCTCAAACAGCACAGCCCCAGGTGGAATCGTGATCTGCAACTTACACTTATGAGGTGCCCATGGAGGCCACGTGGAAGGAAGATCTCTCTGGAAATTCCAGAATGATGGAGCGCGTGGAAGAAGGAGACCCTGAAAAAGGGTGAACTGAGGAATTCCTTCCACTCCCCAGGCAGGTGTCTTTGCAGTTCCTGTCCAATACAACCCATCATGATGCCACATTTCTCAGGGTTCCACACTGAGGGTGTAGATTTTTATAGAAGTCACCTCCTCTTACTCTACCACTGATACTGGATTGGAGGACTGGCCCGGATGCGTAACCAGGTGATACTCTGGATTATCTGCTTACAGGAGAGGCCATTTCTGTGTGTGCGGGGAGAGGGGTCTACCTGCAAACTTCAGCGGCCAGAGAACAGACTGTAGAGCAGATACAAACTGTCTACAAACACCCATTCTTTTCTCCTTCCTTTTAGTTTTTGCTGGGCATGTGGGCAAATTCAATACCAGGATGACAGAGCCACACATGAAAGTAACCGGGGTCCCCTCATGATGTCACAGGACACAGCTGCCTACCATCACTCCACTACTGGACTCGGGACCCCAAGAACCAAGCCGTTTATCTTTATATGAGTCTTTTGAAGAGACCAATACCTTAATAATGCACCAACTTTATCCTATAAAGAATGTCTATAGGAACTGGATCTATTTCTGCAAATTAATATTTGTTCCATTGATATGTCTTTATGCATGTACAGGTGAAAAAGTTTTTAAACTTGTGATGGCTTTACTTCATATACATTTAAAACTTTTTACATGATTTTTTTCTCCTCTTTCTTCTTTTCTCATAATTCTTTTTCTTTCCCAAGTATATTTTTTCCCATAAAACTTAGTATACTTCTAAGAGAATATTTTAATATATTTTATTAGAATTATTTTAGTTTTACAAAAAGATTTAGCAATGATTGAGATATATTTGGTATTCGGCTTTTTATCTATGAACAGGGTCTATTTTTCATTTATTCAAACCCCACTTGTTTTGTCTTTCTAGTGATATAAACATTTTTTTTCTTTCATTATATGTTATAATGATGGTTGCACAGATTAAATATATTCTTTTATTTCTTGTCTAAATTTTTCAATATATTGACATAAAATGTTAATAATTTTATAATCAGTTGTAACATCTACAATGCTATCTTTAAAAAACGTTGCATTATTTGTTTCCTTTCACTCTTTTAAAAAATTAATCCATTTTACTAAAACCTCTAGGAAGCCTATAAAATTTTCCATATATTTTATTATCTTTCTTGATTTGTTATCCACTCATTTTAATACACTAGTTATGCACATTTGCTGCAAAAAAAAAAAAAAAAAAATGCCAGATAAGCAAAGAAAAAAAGTCACCTCTAAACAGGACATCTGCAGATAAAATCTGTTAACATTTTTAGGTGTGAATGTGTTTATGTGTGTAAAAAAGTTTTTATTACCAGTAAGTATATTTCCTAAATCTAATTTCAATAGCTACTTAACATTCCATCATACAAGCATAATTTATTTAGTGAATTATTTAATCCAACTAGAGCAACTGAGTTGTCTGTAATTATTACCAACTTTAAATAATGCCACAATGAACAGGCTCAGAGAAAAATACAAATGAAATTAAAATTATTTTGCCAAATTCCAAGAAAATAAGCCCATTTAGACTTTAACTGAAATGACATGCAAACTACAGTGTAACACTGGAAGGAACTGCTACCGTAGAACTAATGAATTTTCCTATCCTGGAACATGGTAACTCTTTATTAGGAATTTCTTTGATGTACAGCTCCCCAGTTCTTCATGTCAGCAAGTTTCTTTTGTTTCTTTTCTTTTTAGAATTTAGGTAATTTATTTTTTCATTTTACTGGCCAACATCATCAGTGCAATTAACTGTAGACACTGATCGATCTTCTCTCTCTCTCCCTCTCTGTCTCTCTCTCTCTGTTTCTCCCCATCTACTTCCTTCAAAAATTATTCTGAGCTCAGCAATAATTACAAACTATATCATATATATATTTCTAAAATTTAATGGTATTACATAGTAGATATATTCAGCAACAGTGATGAAAGTGAAGCTAACAAATGTCTTTTAAAATCTATACATTTGACTATGTCTTTCCTCTTCTTAATCTATTAACATTATTAATGTTATAATACTGAACTGTCTTTACATGCCTTGTATTCTTGGCCCGAGATGCACCCGTTCAAGTGTATTATGTTACTTGGCAGGTGCTCTATTATGTAATGATCCAACAGTGTTGCAAGAGTAGGAGAAACTTGGCATGCTGTATGAGAGAAAATTACTAATTGATTGTTCACTGTCTAGTAGAAGAGAGGTGTCTTAAATAATTATATGTATATGTAAGTAATTATATTCTGGTAAGTACTAAAATAAAGAAGTTTACTGAACTCTAGTTGGAGAACCTGATCTCAGCTAGATGCAATTTTTTCTTATTTAATTGTTGGAATTATTTAATAGTTATTTATATTAAGACTATTGTGGCTATACATGATGTCTTTCAAGTTTGTTCCTGTCTTTAGTCAATCAATTGTCTAAAATTTTGATCACAATACATTATTACTTCTTTCCTTTATTACTTATTCTTTGGCATCTTTGTATAGAGATCTTTTCACCTCCATGCTATAAATGTATTTCCTGAATTTCTTTTTTTAATATTCTTAAATTTTTGTAATTCTCATTTATGTCTTTAATATAGCTGGAAAAAATATATGTATTTTAAACTTAGAAGTAAAGATTATTACCTTTCAATATTTCAAGTATTATTTTTCAGACTGAAAGCTAATTGCACTGCATTTACATTCAGTATCCCAACTTTCTCCCACTAGCCTCCACCCTATTCCTACACATGTGAGGGTCTATGGTTGCAATCACTAGGTTGTTCCTTTGATCTATTTTACCCCTGCAGCATTAATACCAACTTTTTTTTTTTTTTTTGCAAAGAGGCTTTATATTGGTATCTGAAGAAAAATTCTCCCTATTATTTTTTTCCTGATTGTCGTGGCTATTCTAGGAACACAATCTATTAGATTAGTGCAACATTCGTCTGTAGGTATCAATGTGATACACATAGAAATGTCTATCATTCCTTTTCCTGACAATGCAGGTATATCTCTCAATTAATTTAGTTCCTTTTTGTGTAATCCAAGAACTAGCATTTAATCATTTATTTGCTTATTTGCAGTTTTTCTCCACCACAATCTTCCTAATCTGTGAGACTTCTTCATAGATACTCTATTTTGTTGCTCTACTAAATATTAAATAATTTTTATTAGTGTACTTTCTAACTTGTTATTGTTTAAATTAATGCTATTCCATTTTTTGTATATTGATCTTGCATCCAGAAAACATAATCTATCGTCATGTTCACCTCAGTGGCTCATCTGTGAATTGTTATTTGCCTCCTTGGCTTTCTATAGCATATAAAGCCCTGAATTGATCTACAAGCAAACATTACAGTTTTCAATTTATGGAGCTCTGCTACTGAAGCACTGTTGGAGAGACCCAAAAAACAGCCTTGCAGATCCTTCCATTTCAACTGTCATTTCAGAATTTTTCTCATAGTTATTGTATATCCAGAAAACCTACAGAATCCACTAAAATAATTTAATATCAATTAATGCAAATGTGAACTACCTTTCATGCATCCCCAGTCAGCCTACTCTCTCAGATCCATAAAGTAATCACTGTCTTAACTTTGAATTCTCTGGTTTAGTTTTACATGTTTTAAAACCTTGTATAAACAACATTCTACAATATTCTTTTCTTGCTGGCTTTGTTAACTCAGCATTTTGCTGTTAGATTTATCCTGTTTTTTTTTTTTTTTTCATTAGCCGTATTTCATTTTCTTTACTATATACTAGTGCCCCTTGTATTAACACACCACAGTTCATTTATCCATTCTACTGTGGATAGACATTTTTATAAATGTCATTTGGTGCATATGTGTAAGCATTTCTATTTGGTGTATTTCTACAGTAGAAACTCTGGGCTGTATTACATGCCTATGTTACACTGCATCCCAATAGCAGAGTATAAGAGTTCCCATGGTTCCATGTCCTGGCCAACACTGGGCTCTATAAGCCAGTTTTTACGTCACCTTAGCCTAACTGTGGGAGTGATAACCATATCACAGTACACTGATTGCATCATCCAGCTTAGTGGTTAAGTGTCTTGTCTTCTATCTTACACATTTGGGTGTCCTTTTATGAAGAAACCACCCAAATCTCTTGTTTTGCCCATTTTATTTCTATAGAATCACTTATCTTTTCTTAGTGACTTTAGAAGTCCTATATATGTTCTGAATATGAGCCCTTCGTTGGTCAAATATCCTTTTCCACTCTTTGGTCTACCTTTATTTCTCCAAATGGTATCTTTTAATGAACAGAAGTTTTTCTTTCTAAGGTGGACTGAATTTATCCATTATTTCTTGTAAGATAAGTGTTTCATGTCCTATGTAATTATTTATTTATTTATGTTTATTTTATTTATATTTAGTGGCTTTATTGGTTTGCCTTTCACATTTAGATTTAAAATTCACCTGGACTTAATTTTCATATAAGGCATGAGGTAACGTCGTTTTAATTTTTCATAACTAACTGACCCAACACTACGTATTGAAAAGATCTTTCTTCTTACAACAGCTTCAAAATGCTCCCTTAATGTCCACGTGTGTGAGCCTGTTTCTATATCCTCTTTTCTTTCTGTATATATCTCTAGCTCTACCAATACCACAGTGTCAAATTATTGTAGAATTAAGAACTGATATCAAGTGTATAACACCTTTTCCTTGGTCTTTCTTTTTCAAAACTTTTGTGGTTATTCCTGGCATTTGATTTTTAGCTTGTTAAATTACACACGTGTGCTCACGCATCTTACAAGCACATTGGGATTTTGATTGAGATTTTACTGAATCTATAGATCAGTGGATAAAATTGAATATTTTTACAAATTTGAGCCTTCCAAACTATGAGCATCATGCATCTTTCCATTTATTTAATATGTCTTTGTTTTCTCTCAGTAATGTTTAATAATCCCTTTCTGCATTACACAAATCTTGTTGGATGTTTCCCTAGTTGTTGGGTACATGTTCATGCTATTCTAAGTGCTTTCTTCTCAAATTTTTTTCTTAACTGTTGGTGCTGGCATATAAAAATACAGTTGTCTACCCTGACCTTTTATAGTGCAAACTTGATAAACTTCATTATAAATTTGAATACAAACATTTTCAGTTTTTTATGTTCATATCATACCCTCGCAAATAATGACAGGTTTATTTTTCTTTCCATCTTTACACATTTTATTTCTCCACCTTGCTATATAGTTCACCACCTAGTAAATACCATGGTTTTGCTCCTGCGGTCAAAGGGAAAACCTTAAACATTTCACCCATAAATATGTTTAATATTTTGATGCATTCTTAATCAGATCAAGGAAGTGTCCTGTTCACTCTTAGTTTGCTGGGAGTTACTATTATTTTAAATATTTATTTATTTATTTTTATTTTTGGCTGCGTCAGGTCTTAGTTGTGGCACGTGGGATATTTCATTGCGGCACTTGGGCTTCTGTCTAGTTGTGGCACACGGGCTCCAGAGCGTGTGGGCTCTGTAGTTTGTCACACACGGGCTCCCTAGTTGAGGCACTCGGGCTCAGTAGTTGTGGCACGTGGGATCAGTAGTTGTGGCGCGCAGGCTTAGTTGTCCCGAGGCATGTGGGATCTTAGTTCCCCAACTAGGGATCGAACCCACATCCCCTGCATTGGAAGGCGGATTCTTTACCACTGGACCACCAGGGAAGTCCCATGTGGGGAGTTATTATAAACAAGTGATAAAGTTGAATAAATACTCACATGATTTTCCTTACTTTACTCTGTCAACATGGTGAATTTTATGACTGATTTTCAATTAATAAACCAATATTTCATTAATGATGCAACTTGGTCATGATGAAGTATCTTCTTTATATATGGTTTTATTAAGTTTGCTAATATAGCTTATTTTTTGCATCTTAATCCATGAGCGATCATGAGTGATACCAATTCCCTTTCTCATGCTCTTCTTGAGAGATTTTAGTGTCAGGAAGATGATCGCCTCATTAAGTGCTGTCAAGCCCCTCCCACTCTCTCTCTCTCTTTTTAAGGACATTATTTATTTTTTTACAGCAGTCTTAGTTTCACAGAACAACTGAGAAGAAAGTAGTTTTCCAACCTAGCTCCCTGCCCCACATGCACAACGTCCCCCACTATCGACATCCTGCCCCAAGTGGTACACTTGTTAGTCAGTGAACCTACACTGACACGTCATCATCGCCCAGAGCCCATGGTTTTAGATGATTAACATTTAAAGAATTAGGAAACAGTATATATACTAGGCACTCTAACCATGCTGAACATATCTGTACGATTTATTTTCTCCATATAATTCACTATGTTATTCTGAAATTCCAAACGAATTATTATGGATTTGATTAAATCCATAATTTGATTGATATAAAATTCTAATCCAATTCATGATTTCATTCACTGAAATCTCTCACTTATTGTAGAAATATATATCTGAAGAAGAGACTGGGATGTTAAAAAACATCTTTATCTCAGTCCATTTGAAATTTAAATTTCTAAATCATTTTGATCAAAGTCCAAAAGTCACCTTCCTTAGCTCCCGTTTGGGGCCATGCGAATGGTGTTTTAACGAGAGAGAGAGAGTGAGTGTGTATGTGTGTGTGTGTGTGTGTGTGTGTGTGTGTGATGGATCCAGGCAGCCACCTGCCTCATGAGGCGGGCCCTAAGATCCCGGGTGGATGTGATGGGGTTGGAGGACACTGTCTTGGGCTCACCTGGACACTGGCCACCCAGCTCAGTTATTACAAGGCAGGTGAGCAGACTTCTACGCCTCTTTGCGAGGAGGTGGGTGGCTCCCCAGTGATCCGTAAGGTCCAAAAGCCCACCACCAACAGCGACATCAAGTGCTGCCTATTGCAGGGGAGGGTGGCTGAGGATACCGAGAGGACAAACCAATGGATGTAAGACCTACAAAGAGCAGTAGTTCTGGAACCCTGCTGGTGAAATGTGGTTGTCCTGGCACAGCTACACCAGGAGGCCAGGGGCAACCCTGCAGATGAGGAACGATGAAGGCAGAATGGAGCACTCACCACCAAAGCAGGGCTTGGTTAGGGCAGCAGGCCCCTGCACACATGTCCCAGGGATTAATTACACCAGGTTGTCTGTATCTGTAGATGTAAAATCACCGAATGGCATGTAATGACCGTTTCTCTCTCTCCTCCTTTCAAATGACTATTCATCTGATGTGTCTCAATCCACTGAGTGAGTAAAAGCACTGACTTCTCTGTTCGTGCCATGCAGTGCATTCAAGGGATGGCCAGGCTCACAAGATTTCATTCCTTCTTTCTTTCCTTCTTCAATCAACTCAACATGGACTCATCCTGTTAGCAATAATTTCATGAACTAAGTCTTGTGTCTATCATTGCTTCAAAACATCACTTGGATTTTACAAATATAAAAGAATTCAAAAAAAAAAAAAAAGAATTCAATAGCCTTTCAAACACAGGAAATAATAAACTAAAATAAAACACGTAAGACAAAACATTTACAAAAGAAATAAAATGAATATGTCAGCTAGGAATAATCTTGGTAAGCTATGGCAAGAACTATGTAAAAATACTACACAATTTGACATAACTGAAATGTATAAAATAATACACAAATTAAGTATCATCAATGTTTAAATTCAGAAAGATCAACTATTCTGAAGAAGACAATTCCTCTCAAATTATATATATATATATATATATATATATATATATATACATATTTGAAAAAGAAGACCTTATTCTGACAA
This sequence comes from Balaenoptera ricei, assembly GCF_028023285.1. NCBI lineage: Eukaryota > Metazoa > Chordata > Mammalia > Artiodactyla > Balaenopteridae > Balaenoptera > Balaenoptera ricei. The sequence continues at coordinate 28,715,937 of NC_082640.1, forward strand.
ATATAAAAACAAAGTAAGAAAGTAAGAAAAATTTTAAAATCCGAAAATATTATATTGTTAAAGCAAACATAGCAGAGAGAGAAGTGGAAAAATATGTAATACATATGAAGTCTTTTCATTTTTGTTTTCCAATGCCTCATTTTATATATAAACCTTACTTTCAATATGAACTCCATTTTAGATGTAAAATGAGGCAGCACAAAACAGTGCAGGGCTTGAATTATTTAATAAACATGGCTAAAATATTGGTTTTATGGAAAAATAGGTACTCACACTATTCACAGTCTAATTCTAGATGGGTTAAAGAGATAAAGGGAAAATCAAAGCATAAAAGAGAAGGAAATGCTGATTATTATTTATCTGATTTCTAGATGGAAAGACCCCGCTGAGCATAAAGGACGGAAGCCTGATTTAGGGCAGGATCTGATCGTAGATTATTTCCAGTGAGTGTCAGCCTCTGAGAAAGAGCAGAGCCTGGATGGGGGGAGGCAGACACCTGCAGACAGGAGGGCCGAGCACTTCACCTGGAACTTTCAGGTGGATATACAACCCCTCTCCCCAAAGTTCTGATTACTGAACAAAGAAATGCACAATATAACTTCCCTTAGGTACCACTTTTAAGTGGCAAATTAGCAAAAGAGTGGTTTTAAAAAATGTATGATGCAAATGATGTTAAGAAGAATTTAGTATAACTGATGGCAAAAGAATTTTAATAAACTTAACCATAGAAAGCAACAAATTCAAAACTCAGTTTGTCTCTATGTATGATTTAGGGTCACTCTCTTGCACCCAACAAACTATTTGAGCTAAAATATATGTATACTGAGGCAGGCCATTCCCTTTGTATAAGTCTGTAGAGGCTTTAAATAGAATACTTTATTATTTCTGAAAGCGAAAGATTAGAGGTCAGATATGTAGCAGCTGCTTTTTCACCGATGTTGCCAAGGTAACTTTCTACCACAGAAATTTTGGGAAAATATTTTATTTTATTCATTACTGTCCCTAATAAGGAAATACCAAAACGGTGGTGTTTAGGTATTTTTTGGGGGGCAGGGTGGGAGGAGGTAACAAAGAATAAGCATTTCCTTTGTTGATTTTCAAAAAATGATGTGCCCCACACTGGATGTAGGTACAGAAATGCAAAGTCAGAAAGAAACCCACAGAACTTAAGCCATGGATCTCAAACTTGATTTGTGGTGAAAGAGACCAGAGACTAACTTTGTCACAGGATGACCAACAGAGACCTAGACAGTGTGGGTCACATGCTTAATTCAACCCTCATGACACCTAGAATCCTTTTTTTTTTTTAGGAATTTCATGTAATGTCTGAAACATTTATATTAACATATTTCCATACAAATAACCCAAAGAAAGTTTAGTATTCATTTTTTTTTAATTTTTTCATTTAATTTTATTTTTTTTTATACAGCAGGTTCTTATTAGTCATCAATTTTATACACATCAGTGTATACATGTCAATCCCAATCGCTCAATTCATCACACCACCATCCCCACCACCCCGTGGCTTTCCCCCCTTGGTGTCCCTACATTCGTTCTCTACATCTGTGTCTCAACTTCTGCCCTGCAAACTGGTTCATCTGTACCATTTTTCTAGGTTCCACATACATGAGGTATTATATGATATTTGTTTTTCTCTTCCTGACTTACTTCACTCTGTATGACAGTCTCTAGAGCCGTCCACGTCTCAACAAATGATCCAATTTCGTTCCTTTTTATGGCTGAGTAATATTCCATTGTATATATGTACCACTTCTTCTATATCCATTCGTCTGTCGATGGGCATTTAGGTTGCTTCCATGTCCTGGCTATTGTAAATGGTGCTGAATGAACATTGGGGTGCATGTGTCTTTTTGAATTATGGTTTTCTCTGGGTATATGCCCAGTAGTGGGATTGCTACATCATATGGTAATTCTATTTTTAGTTTTTTAAGGAACCTCCATATTGTTCTCCATAGTGGCTGTATCAATTCACATTCCCACCAACAGTGCAAGAGGGTTCCCTTTTCTCCACACCCTCTCCAGCAATCCCACTACTGACCCAAGATGTGATCTCCCCTGGAGAATGTTCTGTGCACACTTGAGAAGAAAGTGTAATCTGCTGTGTTTGGATGGAATGTCCTGTAAATATCAATCAAATCTATCTGGTCTATTGTGTCATTTAAAGCTTCTGTTTCCTTATTTATTTTCATTTTGGATGATCTGTCCATTGGTGTAAGTGAGGTGTTATCCCCCACTATTATTGTGTTACTGTCGATTTCCTCTTTTATAGCTGTTAGCAGTTGCCTTATGTATTGAGGTGCTCTTATGTTGGGTGCATATATATTTATAATTGTTATATCTTCTTCTTGGATTGATCCCTTGATCATTATGTAGTGTCCGTCCTTGTCTCTTGTAACAGTCTTTATTTTAAAGTCTATTTTATCTGATATGAGTATTGCTACTCCAGCTTTCTTTTGATTTCCATTTGCATGGAATATCTTTTTACCTCCCCTCACTTTCAGTTTGTATGTGTCCCTAGGTCTGAAGTGGGTCTCTTGTAGACAGCATATATATGGGTCTTGTTTTTGTATCCATTCAGCAAGCATGTGTCTTTTGGAGCATTTAATCCATTCACGTTTAAGGTAATCATTGATATGTATGTTCCTATGACCATTTTCTTAATTGTTGTGGGTTTGTTTTTGTAGGTCCTTTTCTTCTCTTGTGTCTCCCACTTAGAGAAGTTCCTTTAGCATTTGTTGTAGAGCTGGTTTGGCGGTGCTGAATTCTCTTAGCTTTTGCTTGTCTGTAAAGCTTTTGATTTCTCTATCGAATCTGAATGAGATCCTTGCCAGGTAGAGTAATCTTGGTTGTAGGGTCTTCCCTTTCATCACTTTAAGTGTATCATGCCACTCCCTTCTGGCTTGTAGAGTTTCTGCTGAGAAATCAGCTGTTAACCTTATGGGAGTTCCCTTGTATGTTACTTGTCATTTTTCCCTTGCTGCTTTCAATGATTTTTCATTGTCTTTAATTTTTGCCAATTTGATTATTATGTGTCTCAGCGTGTTTCTCCTTGGGTTTATCCTGTATGGGACTCTCTGCACTTCCTGGACTTGGGTGGCTATTTCCTTTCCCATGTTAGGGAAGTTTTCGACTATAATCTCTTCAAATATTTTCTCTGGTCCTTTCTCTCTCTCTTCTCCTTCTGGGACCCCTATAATGCAAATGTTGTTGTGTTTAATGTTGTCCCAGAGGTCTCTTAGGCTGTCTTCATTTCTTTTCATTCTTTTTTCTTTATTCTGTTCCACAGCAATGAATTCCACCATTCTGTCTTCCAGGTCACTTATCTGTTCTCCTGCCTCAGTTATTCTGCTATTGATTCCTTCTAGTGTAGTTTTCATTTCAGTTATTGTATTGTTCATCCCTGTTTGTTTGTTCTTTAATTCTTCTAGGTCTTTGTTAAACATTTCTTGCATCTTCTCGATCTTTGCCTCCATTCTTTTTCCAAGGTCCTGGATCATCTTCACTATCATTATTCTGAATTCTTTTTCTGGAAGGTTGCCTATCTCCACTTCATTTAGTTGTTTTTCTTGGGTTTTATCTTGTTCCTTCATCTGGTACCTAACCCTCTGCCTTTTCATCTTGTCTATCTTTCTGTGAATGTGGTTTTTGTTCCACAGGCTGCAGGACTGTAGTTCTTCTTGCTTCTGCTGTCTCTTTTTTTTTTTAAATGAGATATTTTGTATGCCTTAATTTGCAAAGGTGGGATGGAAGTCACTTTCAGCCTATGGAAACTAGGTATTTAACAGTAATAATAAGAGGTACTCCAAATTTCACCTCTACCACTGGCCTCATTGGAATTGCTTTTATTTCAGAAGTGGAGCACGGAAGAGGTACCCACCCCAATTATCCCTGATGTTTTTATATTGAGGTATAATTGACAACTAAAAATTGTATGTATTTAAGGTATAGTATTTGATGAGTTGATACACACACACACACACACACACATTGTGAAATAATCACTACAAAGAAGGTAACATGTCCATCATTTCACTTGGTTACTTTTGTGTGTGTGTGTGTGTATGTGTGTGTGCGTGTGGTGAGAACACTTAACACCAACCCTATCAGCAAACACCTAGGATAGTAACCTCCCCACTCAGATGCGGAAGGAAGACTCGGCTATTATTTTGCTCTGGTGCACAGCTTCCCTGGGACCCAGAGCTTGCAGGTGAGCACAGGCCCCTGTAGGCCCAGAGCCCAGGTCTCTGGCCCTGTTCCTGCCTCTCACCCATGTCACCCCATCACATGCCCTCATTTTCTACTCCTCATAGGTGGGAATCAGTGCCCACCCATTCAATATTGATCCACCTGTTTTCTGGCCACTGGCCTTTGCTCAGCCAGGCCTGACCCGGCCCACACCACATCAGCCTTCATCTTTTCACTTCTGAAGCTGATCCAAGATCCCGGTGGCTTCTCCCTCTTTGTGTAATTGCTTTGTCTCCATAACCAAGCCTGCCCAGTACTCTAACTCAGACTGCTTTTGCACATGCTGTTATTGATCGGGTGGTCTTCTATCATTCCAAAATTATTCCAGGTGCCTTATATTTGTTTCAATTTTGATAAGGAGGCCGTGTTACCTGTTTATCTGAATTCTTTTCTGTATCTAATAGGATGTTAAGCAAGGGCTCACAGGCATGTATTCAGAGTGGACATTATTTATCTTGCATGACTTTTACTTACATGTCTTCCCCTTCTTCTCCTACCCTGGACGTCTAGCATCCTCTGAGTTCTCAAGACACCACCCCAGCTCAGCCACATGGAGTTCATTTCTGTGAGTCTAACGGTCTTGGTTTTCCAGCTCCCTCAGCAGCTTTTGAGTCAAAACTGCCTCTTTTCTCATTCTCAGCAAAACCTCCTTGTAAATCCTTTCATTTCACTCCTTCTGTAGGTAACACCCCTTCCTTTCCCCCATTCCATCTCACTGTTCTCCAGTTTTATGGGTCTTCATCAACTGCAAGCATTTCCATTTATGACAAGGAAAGGACTCACAGTGTGAATCAGGTAACGTTTCCCATTTATGTGCCCTTCCTCCCCAAGTTTGTCAGGGTTCAACCCATTCCTGAATTCTACCTGAATAAGCATTTTGGTGTTCCACTTAGGTTCCAAAGCAATCCATTCCCACTCTAAAGTGCTACAAAATGTTAGTGGTATGAATTTAATAACAATGAAACAGGCAGTATGGTGAGGAATGCTGATGGGTTTTGAGTAAGATTAAATAAGAAAATAAACCTGATGGAACTTCAAAGAACTTAGCATACTGTTGATGCTCAATGAATATCTCTTTTCACTCAGTAATAATAATTATAATAATTTTGCATGCATCCTGAAAATTCATGCAAATATTTAGCCTATGCATTTGCCTAAGTAACAAATGATTTAAATGCATGACTTTTAAACATATAAAGTATGCATATGCTAACCATACATTTTCAGGAAACATTTTTTCTGTGATTTTTTTCCAAAAAATAGATTAATATTATAAGCAAATTTATGTAAGCCAAATCAAGCCTTATGATATGTATTAATTTCAAGCTTTAATTTTCCTTCCTTTATGCAGCAGTGGGCTCTTGAATCTATAAATAAAATACTTATGATGATTTCTTATTTTGACTTTCAAAAATCACTGCATGGAAGATAAATCCGAAACTCTTAAACGTGAGAGTTAATACTCACCATAGGCAGTATCTTTTTTGTCAAAGTAACATAACTCTACAATGAAAATAAATGCCTTAAGATCCACCCAATTTAGAATTTATATGAAATAATAGGTGTTATAGGAATATTTATGCATTAGTGAATCTGCAATTGCCTTTGGCCTTTGCCATTAATAATAATTATTACAACTTAGAGCACACCCCTAAAGATACTGTGGTAACGGATATTCTATTATATTGAATTTGCTCATTCCAGATCCTAGTGTTTTTTTCCCAAATGTCAAATTAGTGTTATATAATCTAGGTTTAACATGTATTCTATAAGAAATATACTTGCTCTTATAAGGGTGTTTTTTTCATTTTCCATTTTTTGGTATTTTCTAAATATCTTACAACTTACAAAATTATTTGTGTAATTTAAGTAGCTCAATTTTCAAAATTTCTCTAAAGGAATAAAATGTAAAGATAGCTGAATTCTCACTTCATAGACCCAAGAGGCCAGCTATGTGGGTTCCTCCTATTTTATCCTATGTGCCTTTCTTAAAACTTTATTTAGGTAAAATGAACAACTAAAATTGTAAGATATTTAAAGTATACATCGTGGTGATTTGCTATGCCTAAACATTGTGAAGGAATTCCTCTGATTCAGTTAATGAACACATCCGTCACCTCACACATTTACCTTTTTTGTGTGAGAAAATTTAAGTTCTACTTTCTAAGCAAATTTCAATTATACAATACAGTGTTATCAACTATAGACAAATATAAAGATAGATATATTCATCCTGTTTCACATTAGATCCTCAGATCTTAATCACCTTATAACTGAAACTGTGTACCCTTTTACCAATCTTTCCCTATTTGCCCCACTCCCCAGCCTCTAGCAACCACTTTTCTACTCTCTGTTTCTTTCAGTTAGACTTTTTTTTTTTTTTAGATTTCACACATAAGTGATACCATGCAGTATTTATCCTTCTCTGCCTGACTTATTTCACCTAGCATAATGCCCTCAAGGTCCACCCATGTTGTCATAAATGTCAGAATTTCCTTCACTTTATGGTTGAATAATATTCCATTGTATATATATACTGCATATTTATTTGCTGATGGACACCTAGCTTGTTCCCATACCTTGACTATTGTGAATTCTGCTGCAATGAACATAGGGTGCAGATATCTCTTCAAGTTCTTTGTATATTCTGGATTATAACTCCATATCAAATATGTGGTTTGCAGTTATTTTCTTCCATTTGGTAGGTTGCTTTTGCTTTTTGTTGATGGTTTCCTTTGCTGTGCAGAAATAGCCCCACTTGTTTATATTTGCTTGTGTTCCTCTGCATTTGGTGTCAATTTTTTAATTTTTTGCCAAGACTAATGACAAGGAGCTTATACCTTGTGTTTTCTTGTAGGAATTTTGTTTTCAAGTCTTACCTTCAAGTCTTTAATCCATTTTGGGTTGATTTTTTTATATGATGTAAGATAAGGGTCCAGTTTCATTAATTTGCATGTGGCTGTCTAGTTTGTCCAGTACCATTTATTGAAGACATTGTTCCCCACCGTGTAATCTTGGCTCCTTTGTCATAAAATAATTAACCACATATGCATGGGTTTATTTCTGGGCTCTTTGTTCTGTTCCATTGATCTATGTGCCTGTTTTTACGCCAAGACTATACTGGTATTTGATTACTATAGCTTGTATATAGTTTGAAATCAGGAAGTGTGATGCCTCCAGCTTTGTTCTTCTTTCTCAAGACTGCTTTGGCTATTTGGGATCTTTTGTGGTTCCTTAAAAATTTTAGGATTGTTTTTCTCTTTCTGTAAAAAAATGCCATTGAAATTTTCATAGAGATTGCATAGAATCTGTAAATTACTTTGGGTAGATGGACATTTTAACAATATTAATTCTAATACATGAACATGATACATCTTTCCACTTATTTGTATCTTCTTCAATTTCTTCCATCAACATCTTCTAGTTTTCAGTTTACAGATCTCTCATCTCCTTGGTTAAATTTCACAGGTTTCTAGAAGGTCTGATTACCAGGTGCCCTGGCTTCTCAGATCAATGCCAGGGTCTGTTGTTTAGAGGCTCAGACCTGCTGCTGGCTGCACCTCAGTTCCTCAAGAGTCCCAATCCTCTTGGCTACTCCTTGCCCTGCAGGTCCATCTTGGTAGATCACAACAACCTGGAAGAGCAATGCTAGAAGAACCCCCGCCCACCATCATGATGTCCTAAAGGTATTTTCCTAACCCTTTGCATCGTAAGACTTATAGGTTATTTTTGAAATCAGAACACTAGACAGATGGTTCTTGTATCTTGCCTGGGTCCTGATATCTTGAGAATGTTGGGTTGGGTGATTTAACTCCTCTGGACTTCACGATACTCACTTTTTCTAGTAAGAAGGACTTTGATGAGGTAACATCCCCAGCCTGTAAATCCATGGGAAAAATGTGAATGGAAGCGAATATTGGTAAAAAGGACTCAGGGTGTCTCTTCTTTGATACTAATTTCAAATGACAGTTGACACCTTTGGGGCCTACCTCTGTCTTCTTCAACTGCATTCACTCAAGGAATCAAATTCACTGGACTCCTATTAGATTCTGAAGATGTTGGACAGTACTGGATAACAAGCAGACAGGAGAAGGTTATGCTGAGCATAGACTTGATTATTTCCCTGCACAAGATAACATCCTCCAATAATGCTGACCTCCTCAAAATCCCTGCCACGCCCACAACTCACTTATCATAGAATGATTTTTAAGAAAAATAAAGTTCCTGAACCATTGCTCTGATGGGACCTCTTCCAGCACACTTGGACAGGGCGGTCATCTTACAAGTGTCATGAAGTCTGAGGCTGGCCTTACCAACACTTGGAGAGCTAGCAAGGTGTCTGGCGTTTACCTAAACATTTGCTGTGGTACAAAAGGGGACTTCTGTGTAGTAATGAGAGCATCAAGTAATAGTGGAAACGGTTAACTGACAAGAAAAGCAAGGGAAACACGTGGCTGTATGACATAATTCTATTATTTAAGCATTTCAGATCCTGTTTGGAGCCTAAATAAATAATACAATTAACTCCAGTACTTCTATCATTAAGAATTTAATTTGCACTCACTTGCTATTCTAATGTTAAAACTCATCTACGGAAAGAAAAATTATAATAACAGAGTTTACTATGAAGCAATTAAAATCATGAATAATTTGAAGTGCTATTCTACTAGAAGAGTTCTAGAGATGGTTATTGGTTTCTCAGTCAATACAGTGGCCTCAAACTGCATGGCACTAACATATTAGCCAAAGTGCATTTATTACAGCTTTTTACCAACCCATGCGACTCTGATTTAAAGTCATGCATTCTAATGTGTTTTGACAAGTAAATTGCTTGCCGTTTTTCCATGATAGCCAACAGCATAAATAATGCATGCATGGTAATAGCTAGAGCAATAATGTAAAAGTCAAGCATGAAGCACAGGCAGCATGTTAATGATCAAGGTGTTTTAGCCTTTGAAGAAGCAAGCCACAACCCAAAGAAAGCCGATGCACCTGACGCCATATAGTTCTTCCCACAAAATGTATATGACTAAGCTCACAGATTCACTTCTTTCGCCCTCCTCTCAGAAAAGGCATACTTTTTTCTTAGGAAATATTAAAATCCATGATATCATTCTGACTTTCATAAAATACGTGAGTTTGCTTGAAGTTAATTTCTGAATATAACAATATGGAAAAGCATCCTACAAATAATAAGCAATTTTATAGTATAGGAGATAATTTTATCCTAAACTGAGTTATTTTCCAAGCAAATCTACTACAGTGGTCAAGTCTCCTAGACACCAAACCATAAGGTGAAGCAAAAATGAAAATTGTCAAATTATCCTTCTATATCTCCTGCTGGGTAGTTTATGGTGCACATTCCTTCTTCCTTATAGTCTCTACCTTTGTCTTCAGTTCTACAATCTGGATCTACTTTAAATCAAGAGACTAATGCACATACTCATGCACAAGACTATGATTTATCACCATCATTACTACCACCACCATCACCATCATCACCATCTTTGTCATCAGCACCATCATCACAAAATTAGAAGATATATATTAAGAAAGAAAGAGGGTTAGAGAAGGACTAAATGAAGTTAAAATAAAATATTTTATTTTTCTTACTATTGCATTCAAAATAATAATAACAATGTATTTGATGATTATAGCTTATGGATAAGTGAAATGAAGGACAGCAATGGTAGAAGGGATGGGAGAGAGGAATCAGAAATACTTTGTTATAAAGTACTTGCACTACTCATGAAGCAATACATTGTTATTTGAAAGTGGACTTGGATTAGCTGTAAATGTATATGTAAATCCTAGTGCAATCATTAATAAAAATAAAAATAGAAATATAATTGATCGCTATGAATGAGGAGCAAATGGAATCATAAAATGCTGAATTAAAGTCAAAGAAGGCAGAAAACAAGTGGAAGACAATAAAAGAAAGAACAAGGGCAGCAAATAAAAACTAACAAATATAGTAGATATTACCTCAACTATATAAATAATTACTTTAAACATCAATGGTCTATATACATCAACTAAAATACAGAGCCTGTTGGAGAGGATCAAAAAATATGACCCAACTGTATGTTGTTTACAAGAAACTACTTTAAATTGACACATATAGATTAAAAGTTAAGTGGATGAAGAAAAACACTCCATGATAACACTAATCTAAAGAAAGTTAGATTAATTTGTGACAGAGCAGACATCAAAGTAAAAAAAATTAGCAGGGATAAAGACAGGCATTACATAATGATAAACAGTCAATTCCCCAAGATGACATAACAATCTTTAACATGTATGTGCCTAAAACAGAGCACTAAAATACATGAGGCAAAAACTAATAGAACTGCAAGGCTAGATAGATGCATCCATTATCATAGCTGGAGATTTTTAACACCCCTCTATCAGTAATGGAAAGACCAATTCAGAGGTCAGAAGATGAGTAAGGACACAGTTGAGCTGAACAGCATGATCAATGAACTAGATATAACTAACATCTATAGAGTATTTCATCCAACGATAGCAGAGCACACATTTTCCTCAAGCTTATATTTAACTTTTACTACAATAGATCATGTTCTGGTTCATGAAACACATTTTAACAAATTAAAAAAAATAATACATTGTATGATGATGTATGCTTTGAGATACCAATGGATTAAATAGGAAATCTACTGCAGAAAGTAGTTTAAAAATCCCAATACTTGGAGCTTAAATAATACAATTCTAAATAACACATGGATAAAAGAAGAAATCTCAAGAGAAAATTAAACTAAATGAGATATTTTGAACTAAATGAAAATTAAAACATAACCCATGAAAATATGTGGGATGCAGCAAAAGCAGTGCTTAGAGGGAAATTAATAGCACTGACTGCATAATTAGAAAAGAGAAAAATCTATAATCAACAATCTAAAATTTTATATTAGGAAACTAAAAATGGAAAACGAAATTAAAACCAAAATAAACAGAAAAAAATGAAATAAAAAAATCAGAGCACAAATGAATAAAACTGAAAACAGGAAATCAATTGAGAAAATTAATGAAACCAAAAGCTAACTCTTTGAGAAGTCTTACCATATGATCCAGCAACATGCTCCTTGATATTTATCCAAAGAGTTTAAACCTTATGTCCACACAAAAACCTGCCACAGCAGCTTTATTCATAATTGTCAAATTTGGAAGAGACCAAAATGTCCTTCAGTAGGTGAATGGTTAAATATATTGCGTTACAACCAGACAATGAAGAATTATTTGGAGCTAAAAAAAAATGAGCTATCAAATCATAAAAAGACATGGAGGAATCTTAAATGCATATTAGTAAGTAAAAGAAACCAATCTGAAAAGGCTGTGTACTGTATGATTCCAACTCTATGACATCTGGAAAAGGCACAACTACAGAGACAGTAAAAATATCAGTGGTTGCCAGAGATTGGGGGAGGAAGGAGTAAATAGGTGGAGCACAGAGGATTTTTAGGGCAGTGAAACTTATCTGTATGATACATGTCATTACACATTCGTCCAAACCCACAGAATGTACAACACCAAAAGTGGACCCTAATGTAAACTATGGATTCTGAGTGATGATGATGCATCAATGTAGGTTCATCAACTGTAGCAAAACATCACTCTGATGTGTAGCAGCTGCATGATACGTGGGGAATGGGTATGTGGGAACTGTCTATACTTTGTGTTCAAATTTTCTGTGAACCTAAAACTTCTCTAAAAAATAAAGTCTATTATTTTTTAAAAAAGGAAAGGTAATGTAGAAAGCTTCAGCAGATCTACCTATTTTTAAGCAATGAACAAAACATTTGTATTTACTCAAAATTAGAATACACTGTTCTGTTAGAAAAGCAATACATTTGATAACAGTTGTGTTTTTCAGAATCTAAAATGCACTTTTCGTAAGTAACTTTGATTTTTTTGTCTTATTTTTCTAACTTTGGTTATGTCTTATAAAATCTAGCTTACAAGACTGTAGTTTCCATCATTTGCACAGCATGCTTTGCCATGTTATGTAATGATACTGCACTTAAATCTATCTAAAATCTGTTGTCTTAATAACAAAAATGCATTAAGCAAATGGACTAAAATGGAATTACTGCTGCACATGCTCATTTCCACAGCTTTTTGTTTTGTATTTTTAGTACAAGATCAGGCTGCCAGCGCTCTTGTCTGATCAGCTTTATCAACTAGTAATTATAAGTGTGTACTGAGATGGGGGTGGGCAAAATGGGTGAAGGGGGTCAAAAGGTACAAATTTCTAGGGCTTCCCTGGTGGCGCAGTGGTTGAGAATCTGCCTGCTAATGCAGGGGACACGGGTTCGAGCCCTGGTCTGGGAGGATCCCACATGCCGCGGAGCAACTGGGCCCGTGAGCCACAGCTACTGAGCCTGCGCATCTGGAGCCTGTGCTCCGCAACAGGAGAGGCCGCGATAGTGAAGAGGCCCGCGCACCGTGATGAAGAGTGGCCCCCGCTTGCCGCAACTGGAGAGAGCCCTCGCACAGAAACGAAGACCCAACACAGCCAAAAATAAATATAAAAATAAATAAATAAGACCTGGTGCAACCAAATAAATAAATAAATAAATATTTAAAAAAAAAAAAAAGGTACAAATTTCCAGTTATAAAATAAGTAAGTCATTGGGATGTAATGAACAGCACAGTGACTCTAGTTAATACCACTGTACTGCACATTTAAAATTGCTAAAGTAAATTTTAAAAGTAATTATCACAAGAAAAAAAATTGTAACTATGTATGGTGACAGATGCTAAGGCAACTTATTGTGGTGATCTTTTTGCAATATGTACAAATATCGAATCATTACACTCTGTACCTGGAACTAATACAATGTTACATGTGAATTATACCTCAATTAAAAAATATACAACTGAAAAAGAAAAAAAAGGGTGTATTTTATTATTTTTTTTATAATTGTCACATAACGTTGTTAGTTTTAGGCATGCAGCATCATGATTTGATATATGTACGTATTGTGAAATGATCACCACAATAAGTTTAGTTAACATCCATCACCACACATAGTTACAAATTAATTTTCTTGTGCTGAGAACTTTTAAGATCTACTCTCTTAACAACTTTCAAATACACGTTATAGTGTTGTTAACCACAGTCACCTTGCTCTACATACATACATCCACAGGACTTGTTTATCTTATAGATGGAAGTTTGTATCTTTTGACCATCTTCACCCATTTTGCCCACCCACCTCAACCCCCCACCTCTGGCAACCACCAATCTGTTCTCTGTTTCTATGAGTTCAGTACTTTTTAAAAGTGTGTATTTTAAATGTTCTTAATCTTTCTACAAAGCTGTACATACCTGTCTAAATTTCTCCACGTTGTCCTTTGAAACAATAAATAAAGCAACTCTCTACCTTATCAGTAAAGTTCCCTTTGTGATTGGTACTGTGCTTGATTCTTGCAAAATTAGTCAAGTGCAAATCTACTTTATCTATAATCTATTTTATCCAGCTTAAACATGTGTGCCATTTATGCTTTCTTCAGACTGATACACTGATGTGTATGGATTTGTCCTTGATAAATGGCATGATTCCAAATAAAGTTTATATGGGTTTTCTAACAACCATCAGCCCTATAAAGATATACATGGTGCTCACATTCTGACTCTGGAATGTACTTCTCTGCATCTAGACACTGTGGTAAATAGTAAAAATTGAATATTCGTGTCTTTCTTTTTATTTGCACCATTTTTGAGTAAATACCAACAGAGGTGAGATGTCAAGTTTTGTTAAATTAACATTATAAGAGATTTCAAATAATATTGAGCATTATAATAAAACTGTGTAGATGCTTTTATCATGAATTCATTCTTTTGATTAGTCTTTCAAAATTTTCTAGTTTGAAAGTAATAAATAGTCATAAAGAAAAAAGGAAACAAAGATAGAAGAAAATAATTTAGATTTATTATTCTTCTGCTCAGATCATTGTTTGATGTACATCATTTCATCTTTATTTATATGTATGGTAAAATCTATACTTTATCAAAAATAAGCTATATTCTTCCATCTTACAATTTGAAACTACCAAAATTTAACTAGTCTATCTGCAGTACTTGGACAAAAGACTGCTTCTAGTTTTGCTCTATAGTAAATAATTATAATATGATTGGCCTTGAATACGTCTCTGTGTATCTCTCATTACTTCCTCACGATGAACTTCTACTCTAGACTGTAGTCAACTGAGCATGCACAGTTTTAATTTTGTACTAGGTCAACCTGTTTCCTAGATTCCCTTTCCCTGTGTGACTCTGGCTTGGGATTAGCAAGCGATGGGACCAAGGCCTCAGATAACAGAATCAAAAGCTGAAGAAGCTCTGCTCTCAGGGATTCTCAGGAGATTCCTCTGGGGAAGAGCAGGTGGATTGGCAGCTCAGGCTCAGCTGGGACTCCTTGGGACTCTGGCTGTCTCCCCAGTGGGGGCTGGGTACACGAGTGGCAGACAGCTGCTTGCTTCCTTCACAGGTCTCTGCACCCCAGGACCTGAGGAGGCTGCTGCAGGGGCTCTGCCCACACACAGACCCCATCAGGCATGAGGTCCCCAACCTTGACACTCAACTTGAAGGTACAACGGGGGAGGGGTCTTGTGGAAAGAGGATAAATTGTGATGAACTAAGATGACCCCAAATTCTCTGCCACTTCACCCATCAGTAGGTGGTGGCTACTTCTCTCACTAGAATCTAATCTGGTTTATGACCTTGGTGAGAACTGTATGTGTAATTTCAATGCTGGGCCTAAAGATCAGCAACTAGGGGTGAATGGTAAGCACAGGAATGTTTAGGGCAGCAAAACTACTCAGTTTTGAAACTGCAAAGGTAGACACATGACATTATGCATTTGTCTAAATGCAGGGAATGTATAACACAAAGAGTGACCCTGGTGTAAAACATGGACTTTAGTTAACAACAGTGTATTGATATCAGTTCATCAATTGTAACAAATGTACCACACTAGTGCAAGATACAAGATATATGCAAGATATATATAACTATTATATAACTAAAGAATATTAATACTTAATATATTATATATTTATTATATTATATGCATCATAGTTAAATAAATATTATATTTATAATATTTATATAAATATACATTTATATAATATAAATATAATAAATATAATAAATATTATATTTATAATATTAATATGCTATAACATATAGACGTTGATAATAATTATATGTGTGTATGTATGTGTATTCAGTGCTGAAGAATGTACAATCCTCACAGATATTATAATTGCAATGTATACTATATGGGAATAACAACTGAGGCAATGACCAGGTATGTCAGAGTGTGAAATATTTCTACAACTTAGTTTTGAGAACTATGAGTTAAAAAAATTTCAATACCAGAAAATAATTTTCTTTAAATATATTATTAATCAAAGTAAGAATTATTCATCTAATTATTAGGATCATCAGTATTTGTACATCACCAATTCACAAAATTCTGTTATAAGGCATGACATAAAATATCATCAAATATAAAGTTTCTGAAAGAATATTACATATATACTTTTTCTATGGAAGATACATTTAAACACTGAGCAGATAATAATTAAGGAGGATGGGGAGACCGGCGTGGGGCGGGCCCCGAATCCCCGGGCGCTCCGAGTCCCCCACCGGGCCGCCTGGGCCTCGCCGCGCCACTGCAGCCCGTAGACGCCCAGGCCCAGCCGGAGCCCCCGCTTGTCCCCCGCGCCCCGCGCCCGGCCTTGCCAGCATCCCCTTGGGCCCAGCGCGGTGCCGGGGTCAGCGGTTTCCCGGGTCTCGGGACAGGTCATTTCTGATTTTGACATGACCTTGAGCAGGTCTGCATATAATGGAAAGCGATGCCCTTCTTCTTACAATATTCTGGATAACAGCAAGATCATCAGTGAGGAGTGCCGGAAAGAGGGGACACGGGTTCGCGCCCTGGTCTGGGAGGATCCCACATGCCACAGAGCAACTAGGCCCGTGAGCCACAACTACTGAGCCTGCGCGTCTGGAGCCTGTGCTCCGCAACAAGAGAGGCTGCAATAGTGAGAGGCCCGCGCACCGCGATGAACAGTGGCCCCCGCTTGCCGCAACTAGAGAAAGCCCTTGCACAAAAACGAAGACCCAAAACAGCCAAAAATAAAATAAATAAATTAAAAAAAAATAATAATAATAATTAAGGAGGATGAGTTAGAAGATGGTTGAAATGTGCATGATGACAAAATAGTAAGGTAAAAAACTGGACAAGATTTACTAAATTTCCCATTAGTAAACATTTCCCTTTAATAATAATTAAATTCTCACATTCTTTTTATCTCTAAAGTCATAAAATAATTCCACTGTACTTGTTTATTTATTTGTTCACTTACTATACAACCCATTATTGATCTCCTACTATCTTCCTGGCTGTGTGCAAGGATCTAAGAATATAAATGCAGGTATATTTATAATTTTTAGTTATCTGTATATGTAGCACATGTATCTAGACTAAGAGAAAACAGGGATACATAATACTGAAGAATAAAGTGGATTTAGGGGCTTCCCTGGTGGCGCAGTGGTTGAGAGTCTGCCTGTCAATGCAGGGGACACGGGTTCGGGCCCTGGTCTGGGGGGATCCCACGTGCCGCGGAGCGACTGGGCCCGTGAGCCACAACTACTGAGCCTGCGCGTCTGGAGCCTGTGCTCCGCAACGAGAGAGGCTGCGATGGTGAGAGGCCCGCGCACCGCGATGAGGAGTGGCCCCCGCTTGCCGCAGCTGGAGAAAGCCCTCGCGCAGAGACGAAGACCCAACACAGCCATAAATAAATTTAAAAAAATTAAAAAAAAAAAAAAAAGTGGATTTCAAGTAGCTATCAAAACTGACAGAAATTTTGTAGCTCACTTTTAACAATGCCCTAACTATTTTTGGAATGTATATTCTCTGAGCTTAGGAACATTTATCATCCCTCCTACACATCTGGCACGAACAATTAGTTTGAAATGAGTGGCAGTGTACACTCATATAGAGGGCTTCATGCTTCATTTTTAAAAAGTTCTGCTGTAATTTACAATGACATCATTTTAATTTTGACATCTTAATACTGTCTCCATAGGTTTGCTTTGACAATGTTTTGTTGTGTTTTGACACTGTTTGTAGTTTTATCCCAAAGCCTTAGAATTTTAATTCTTTGTTTCACATCAGAGGCACAATGGAACTCAATTAAGATTTTTCTTGCTTTTGGAATGGAGAGAAGTACTCAGAGATTTGACTGCTGATTTCACTGCCATGTGAGATAAATGTAACTTACATGTATGATCCTAAAGGCTGTTTTTTTTCCCATTTGATGTAACTTAAAATTAAGAATGAAGAAGATAATACTGAAGCATTTGGTTTCATTTCATTTCTAGGTTTGGAACTATGAGCTTTCAGAAAGTGGAATTTGGTGAATAATGTACTTTATTTTTCCAAAGATATATGAATGAAATCCTACAAATGGACAAAGGACATCTTTATATGTGTCCAAAGGCATCATGTGGTTAACACAGAGTATGTACCATTGAACTACTCTTAGAAGGGTGGTCATGCATGCTGTTCGGTGACCCAAATTGAAACCATTAGCCATAGGATGAGGTTCCCTCTGTATGTGTTTGTATCACTGACTGGTCAAGTTAGATTCTCTCATGATTGAAAGGGACCTTAAGAGTAATGACTAAGTGTTTAAATCCTATCTATAAAGAGCATGCATCCCTGCTAAGTTGGCCAAGGGGTCATGTCTCATCTCTAGACTGTATGTATTAAAAAGCTTTGCTTCATATAAGCTTGTACATGCTGACTACAAATTACCCTCCCCCTGTGGAAAGATGTGAAATAAAATCTATTGCTAGTTTACGACACAGTCTATATGAGATAGCTGTCAACACCTTCTCTTACGCAAGCAAAATAATCCACACATTTTTCAATTCTTGGTGTGATATGTTTGTGTGCATGGGATGTCTTAAGGTCTCCTACCATCCTTAAAGATCTTCTCTGAACTCTTTGATTATACCATCACGTTTTAATATTTTTAAATATCTAATGTTATAGTGTATTTATTTCTATAAAATATTAAACTAAAATTGCATTAAGCTCATTGAACTAGACTGCCAAAACCTTTTTGAACACTTATTCTGCCAGTCAGTATGCTTACTAGTTCTTTAAATATAACCTCATCCACAGGTTAAACAATAAGGACCTCTATCCTTCAATTAAATATCTGTAAAATGATAAAGAGGAGAGGACCAAGAATGGTGGCTCTGGAATGGGTCCACTGTGGCCGACCCAACTGGACTTCGACCCCACCTGTTGGGTCATTGCTCAGCCTGGCTGCAAAGCCATAGTGATAAGCCATCCTACAGCCTGTATTGTTTTATTTTAAAACACCTTAAATCTTTTCCCACCATTTGTGAATAATTCAGATTTTGCTAATCTTGACTTTTATAATACTAAATTATATCTTAATACACAAACACAGGCAAAGTTGGAAACATCTGAAACTTAAGTAGCCCCTCCATGCAGGAGGAAATGGATGACTTCTAGTGGTAATGAGGTAAAGAAGCTTGATATGATGAACAGAGACACCTGGGCATTAAATTACTATCTACCTTTTCTCCTGAAGCCTTATGCATTACAACCATACATTTTACATGTGATAGAAGCAGTCCTAAAGGTATGTGTCTATACCAAAGAAAGGTTTCAAATACATGTGTCCTTGTTTTTCTAAATTACAAAAGTAATGTGTTCATATAGTCTCACTGGGGAAAAAATCAAACGAATCAAAACAGAGAAAATAATGTGAAAATTGTTCTTCACTCCACAATCCCACACCCCATTCTCTAGAAGTAAGCACCGTTAACTATTTGATGTGCTTTTTTTAACTTAACTTTTTCGATGCATTCACACTTATATATAAACATATATAATTGTGTAGTTTTTGTACATAAGTGAATTATAAGACCTGCTTATGTCATACTTCCTTTATTAGCAGTGTGGTTGACATTTTATGCCTTTAAAAATAAGATTTTTGATGTTTCAAAGGGTTTTTGGCAGCGAGGGGGTAGAAGTGTGTGAGTCAACCATTATTATACTATAAATAAGTTGTTTTAAAGGAAATTAACACTAAGTAAGAAATTAAATAAATTAAAGCTAAATAAGATGAATTTATAGTCTTCCCAGGGTAAGCATACCAAGAAACAATTTTTGATTTATAATTTTTAAACTATATTTCCATATATTTGATTTTACAAAGCCATATTCCTCATTAGAGATCTTGATATCAAATGCATACTTAGGAATTTTCCTAAGTCTGACTATTGTTTAAATGTATATGTGTTTGTGAATTTTTGTACCAGACACTTAAATAATAATCATTGATTTTTCTACCACTCACATATTCATTCAAAACACATTTATTTGGCTTCTAGTCTAAAGTAAACAGAGTGCTGATCATGTATTTTCTAAGGAGAAATATCTCCCAATCCAAAAGAAATATATTATGACAACATAAATTTTTCCTATTTGGAAAACACCAATATGTGAAGGCACCATAAAACTGTTACTTCCTAGTTCTTGCTTAATAAAGATTATACACACATATGTTATTCAAGATGGGCCAATTTAAAAAGAAACAATTTCTGAAGCATTTAGACATATCATTTACTTGCTTTTGTTTCAAGAACAAATAATAATATTTAGACTGGCGGACAAATATATTTTTATATAATCCAAGTAATCTGGAAAACATAATTTATAGCAGTAAAACATATCTCAGTCAGATGATTTAAGGAAATGCCCAGAGTAAGGCTCCCAATACTTTGTTCTTTCCCTGCATTCAGGCTGTGAAGCTCTAGACCCATCACAAAGGAGACAGACGGAGGGGAGACGGGCATCCACCGGATGCTAGAGTAGGAAGCGTGGTCTTGTCCCCACCAGAAACACCAATTTAACAATGAAACATGGACAAAACCCAAAGATAGCAAGTGAAGTAATTGGAACCCTTGTGCACTGTTTATCAGACTATAAAATGCTACAGCTGCTATGGAAAAAGGTATGAAGATTCACCAAAATATTAAAAATAAACTACCATATGATCCAGCAATCCTACTTCCAGGCACGTATCTATAAAGAACTGAAATCAGCATCTCAAAGAGATATCTGCACCCCTTTGTTCACTACAGCATTATTCACAATAGTTGAGATACAGAAACAACCCAAATTCATAATGGATGGATGAACTGATGAAGAAAATGTGTTAACATACACAGTGCACTACTTTTTTATTGAAGTATAGTTGTTTTACAATGTTGTGTTAGTTTCTGGTGTACAGCAAAGTGACTCAGTTCTCTCTCTCTCTCTCTCTCTCTCGATATATATGTGTATATATATATATGTATCTTTCTCAGATTCTTTTCATTATAGTTTTACAAGATACTGAATACAGTTCCCTGTGCTATACAGTAGGACCTTGTTGTTTATCTATATAGTAGTTTGTATCTGATAATCCCAAACTCCTAATTTATCCCTCCCCTTTCACACAATGGACTATTAATCAGCCTCAAAAGAAAGAAGGAAATTCTACCACATGTGATGACATGGATAAACGTGGAGGACATTATGCTCAGTGAGATAAATAAGCCAGTTACTGAAGGTAAATCCTGCATGATTCCACTTATACGAGCAAGATAAAATAGTCAAACCCATAGAAACAGAGAGCAGAATCATTGTTTCCAGGGGCTGGCACAGGGGAAAATAGGGAGTTGATGTTCAAGGGACACAGAGTCTCAGTTGTGCCAGATGAGTGAGTTCTGGAAGCCTGCTGTACAACATTCATTACCTCATAGTCCCGTGCACAAGGACAAAAGCCTTCTAAGACTTCTGGCTCCAGCCCTGTTCTCCAAGTGAAATCCCATCACCAAGCATGGAAGACAACTCAAGATATCAAGATAGTTGAGTGAAGCCTTCCTCCATTCCTGAAGGCTCCTGCCTGTGCAGAAATGTTTAGTAGGCAATTTCACGTCTAAATATTTATACCACGGGATCCTGGGTCACTCAGACACACACACACACACACACAGAGTTGGAGAGGCTTCAGTAAGAAAATACTAAAAAGCAAGAAAAAATACACTAGTCTATCTTGACAGTTCACAACAAAAGACTTCTGCATGCACAGCACACTGCTTACATCATTTCTAATAAATATTTTGAACAAATGAAGGAAGTTATTTTTTTAAATGAGCCTGTTCAAATTCAATGAAGTTCAATCTCTTTGGAGTCTATAAAATGCAATTTGCATAGAAACAATACTTTTTAATGTAAACATGATCTTCAGTTTTCCTTATGTTCTATGTCTGGATATATTTTCCATGTTCTAGAGTGCACTTGACTGTGAGGTTTCAGAGACGTGCACGCCCTGCTTGGTCGGCACTCTGAAGTGTGTCTATGGACACACAAAGTCAGCCTCACCTACAGCAGCACGTAGTGACTCAACGTGTATGGATGACAGCCTGCCTCAGTTCAGGTTCTATGACGGGCTTATCTTTCTGTCCGGGAAGACTTGCAAATAATAACTCAGTGTTTTAATAGTTTAATATGACAATGCAATTATCCAGGGGCACAATTCAACACATCTGTATTATTATCTATTTTTGTATAGTCAATCAGTAAAACTTGACAGTTAGAATTACTGAGGGAAGTTGTGATAACAAAAATAATAATTCTTCAACATTATGCATTTTGGCATTGCCCGTGGTATGCGCACCTGCCAATAATTACTTTTCAGCCCAGAGAAAAACTTCACTCTAATTACACGATCTGTGGTTTAGAGCGGGCTCTTTGCCATCCCTTTGTGCCTTATCAGATCAAACTGTTCCCAAATTCACAGGCAAAGGTCCAGGAATGCATGTTTGGTTATAAGTTTTACTACAATCCACGGTTTGCAGAGCGTCACACATAGCAGGAGCTCGAGAAAGAATCACTGAATTGTTTAATTACACTTTTATCCATTGTGCTCAGTTTACTATAATGAGGGAAAAATCATTTGAACACAAAACAACTCAATTTTGTTGCAGAATCCTTGCTTGGGGTTCAGGATTTACTATGTTCTCAGTCTCAGCATCCCTCCTCTGCCTGAGGTGCAGCAAGCTCTCTCTTCCATCGGGGCACAAATCCTGCCCAGGTCAGGAGGGATAAGCAACTCTCTTAATCATGCCCAGCTAAAACAATGGGATCACATTTTTAGGTATCAACTGGGGTACTATTTTGTTGTGGCGTGGTGGCGGTCGTCTTTCCAGTAAATATGTCTTTCCTTTTTGTAACATTCACATTGCTAATGTCCTGACACTACCTTGGGTGAATTTCCAGCAATGACTTGTTAGACTAAACTGGAAAGGAAAGTCTATCATCAGAAAGCACTAGAACCAGTTCACTGTCTACGATCATCATATCCTGGACTCCTACAGGGGTTTCGAGGGTGGCCAACACCTAGCCGAGAACATTATAGAAGGATATCAAACGTAGGAAATAATTCTTAACAGCCAAAAGCTTAGCTTTTTGAGTTTTTTATTTTTCTACTAGTCTAATTTCATCTCTACAGCAAATGTACAATCAGCTTCAGTAATCCATGAGCACTTGCTGAATCCATAAATAAACTTCCACCAAAACTGGCTTGAATTCAATTTTCATGAACTGATCCATTCTTTGGGAAGAATGCCAGACTCATCATAGGGACCGTGGATATATAGATGAACAAAATGACTTTCTCTCTTCAGGGAACTCTACAACCCTGGTGGAGAGCCCTGTGTGAAAATAACCACAAACCCTTGCCATGTGTAATAGTACGTGAGGCAACGAGCCTCAGGAAGGACACTCACTTGCTGATTCCACAACCTGGGCCTCCACCACATGCCAGGTGCCCCTCCAGGGGATGCGTGACACAGACTCGCCTGCTGCTGGGGCCCTGCATCCTGGTGGGGCACATGGTGAGAGCCAGCCAGTGGGTCCCTGGAGGACGTCACTTAGGAAAGATTCCCTGAACTCTTCCTTGAAGTTAAATGTGTTAGGTGTAGAAAGGGGTTACTTACCATGTGCCTAGAACACCCCATGATCATGAAAAAATGAAAAAAGAAAAGAAAAAACTTGGTTGATTTTGAATAAGGATTATTTAATATGAATGTATATTAAAGTAAGTATCTGAGACAGGAGGTGGATTTTACTGGGAACTGATGGTGAGAAGCTAAGGTAGGACATAGCCTGCAGGAAAGGTGCCTATCTAGACGGGCTGAGCCACAGCTTCTGAGTAGAGTATGTGGTCTGGGACTCACACACGAGTTTCAAGTGAGCCTCTTCATCAGAAAACCCTCACTTCATATGGATGGGCTCCCCCTACTGAGGGTACCCTAAATGACTGTAAAATCCACAATCCACAGGCAATCTGATTTCATGTTGTAGTAAATTCTATTCCATTTTACAATAAAACATTTTATCAGGCTTTCTAAATAGTGTGGTGTAATAGACACTTGGCTTTCTTTCTCTTTTCACTGTGATCACTCAGGGGATGGCGGACAGGAGGGGGCAGTCCACGAGGGAGGGCAGTGGGCTGAGTGCCCGAAACAAACCCTCAGAAACTGATGTTTAATGGTGGAGTCAGATGAGATTGAATCCAATTCAACAACTGCTAGAAAGATGCTCCAATCATAGGCTACTGTTCTCCTGAGTTTAAATTGCAGGTACTATTAAAATTTAAAATAGAATGGAAAACCTTATATAAGTTCCTCAAAAAACTAAAAATAAAACTACCCTATGACCCAGCAATTCCACTCCTGGGTATATACTGAAGAAAACAAAAACACTAATTTGAAAACATATATACACCCCACACCCCAATGTTCATAGCAGCATTTTTACTATAGCCAAGGCATGGAAGCAACCAAAGCATCCATCAACAGATGAATGGATAAAGAAGATGTGCCATATATATACAAAAAAGAATGAAATTTTGCCTTTTGCAGCAACATGGATGGACCTTTAGGGTACTATGCTTAGTGAAATGAGACAGAAAGAGAAAAACAAATACTGTATGTAATCACTTATATGTGGGATCTAAAAAATAAAACAAATGAATGAATATAACAAAACAGAAACAGTCTCAGATATAGAGAACACACTAGTGGTTACACTAGTGGTTAGAGGAGAAAGGAAAAGGGAGAGGAGCAAGATAGGGGTAAGGGATTAATAGGTACAAACTATTATGTATAAAAAAGATAAGCAACAAGGATATATTATATGACACAGGGAATATAGATATTAGTTTGTAATAAATTTTAGTATAAGTTATAAAAATTTTGTACACCTGAAACTAATATTGTAAATCAACTATATTGTAATAAAAAATTAAAAACAGAAGGATAGTATACACCAGATGCTAAATTATTAAACAAACACAGGGTCTCAGACCTTTCTGTGCTCCTCTTACCAGTAGGGGTACTTGCCTATGACTCCTTCATAAAATCTCTTATTTTGTGAACTAGAATTCTGTTATTTTACAGCCCACTTTAAGACAGTTACTATTCAGGTAACAAATGGCACTTAAATACTTGCAGGCTGCTGTTTCATGCTGGGAATTGATTTTTGAAAACTATCTTACTGTTCTAAAAATATGCCTGATATATAAGTTCTAGAAAGGTATTACTCTGTGGATAAACTGGCTAATATCATCTTAATTGTTCACAGATCTTTGTAGCAGAACCATCTGAAAGACTTCACCAACTCCTTCAATCAGACACAATAGGAGCAGTTGTCTCCACATGACGATCATGCAGAATAAGCCAAGGGAATATTTTGATCTATTTAAAGTCTCAAGAATTTTAGGGTTGTATCCATTTTGAAGGTCAGATTTTAGCAAAGTTACAGTTTTATATACTAAATTGACATAAGCAAATACTACAAAACAATTTTGTAAAACATTTGCCTTAGTAACTATTATTTATGCATTGTAAAAATTATATATGGCACCTTACATAAAATATGGAATAAATATTACGTTCTGGTAAAAACACAACTTAAAAATGTTTTGACATCCTGAAGAACCTTCCTGGCTGGGGAGACTGCCCTCCTGGGATGAACCAGTTCTTAGAGATGGCAAAGGGCCCAGTGGGAGGAGCCTGTGAAATGCAGACCAGCCAACCCAGAGCCAGACCTCCTCTCCCAGCCCTTGCACCCCAGGGGGGCACTTCTCCTCTGCCTGCATCATCCAGGACCAGGGGCCAGACAAAGAGGGACCATGCCTATAGCCCAAAGCCCCCAGATTATTCAAGCTGGCCAGCCCTAAGCTGTTCACCTGCCTTGCCTTCTGTTTCCTGCCAAAACCCCAGGAAAGGCCAAGGCTGCGGCTCTCCCCTCCCTCCTGTCTTCCACCTCCGGACCAGCCCCATGCTTCCTCGTGTGGCCCTGCGTGGCAGCCGTGCCTCCTACTTCTTGTCTTCAGGACCCATGAGTATATAAACTTTGTTTCTTCTTCTGTTCCATTCCCTGCCTGCACCTGACTGACCATCCTACAGACTCCTGCCCCCTCCCCACCAAGTTTGCAGACCTGTGTATTCCAGAGGTTATGCCAAACCTTGAAAGACAGTGCTCAGACCCTACAAGGGCTGCACCTTTAAAGGCCATTCCAACCTTCTATTAGGCAGAGAGGTCCTGGGTGGTGTAGCACATGGTAGGACCAGTAGAACCTGTGGCTCAATTCCTGCTGTAAATGCATCCCTTGGTCAAAAGGGACGTTATGCCAAACCCCATAATCATAAATGTCATAATCATAACTCTAACAGCCCACAGACAGTGGTGCTGCTCAAGGCACAGTGGATATATCAAGCAAACTCATACCCCTGGTAGATAACTGTCCCTCCCGTGGTGGAGTGGAGCCAATGTAAGCAATAACCAGCAGGTGGCTTGTTGGTCACACAGTGGGATTCTACCCATCACAGGAGGGCTGTCAATGTTGGTCTCTGCTCCTGATAGGTCAGAGTTCAATAAAGGCCATAGCACAAATGTGCCTTGGTAAGGGGACCCATGCCGCTGGGCCACAGATGGCCTCCACTGTTGTTGCCATGACGACTTCGTCACAGGTCCAGGCACCACCTCGGGGTGGCCATGAATGAGCCTGACTGACCCCCCCACCATGTGGACCATCCATCCACATTTCCTGCGGGGTGGGGATTCATGCAATGACAAAACACCAACGTTCTGGGCTCATTCCCACAGTTCTAGCTACATGCTTTTCTTCCAGAACTCACTGTCCTCAATCTTGTAAATTTTATCTGTCCAGACCCCTGACCACCTAGCCAGACCATGCCTGGCTACCTTGGTGCCCACATACATTCTTACTGCAGATGAATCCCCCCCTGACACACAAAGTTGGGGGCCAGAGATACTACTGACAGCTCTGCTCACTGCAAGAACTGCTTCTCACTTGTTTTTCAAGGTCACCTCTGAGCAAGGCATTTGATCACAGTAGTTCATGCCTGTCTTCTACCAGTACATGTTCGTATCATGATTTTTAAAAACAACTCTGGAGGACAACTTGGGAAAGAGGACAAATGTGCAAAGAGAAGTTCAATTCAGAGCTTTGTAAACAGTGAAGAGAAACATGATCCTGCCCAGGATGTGTACTGGTTCCCCTCACAGAGTCCAAGTGAAAAAGTCACGGGTTGCACTGCCATAGCTTCTTAATAAAGCATATGATCAGCTGCACTCATCTTGCTGTGACTAACAAAATGATTTAAGTGAGCTAAAATTAAATGTTACCTTACTTCTAATGCTGAAGTCCTTCTGATTATTTTAATAACATGCAAATTGCCTCTTTACAACTCAAAGTACATAATCACCTGAGAGTGCCAGTAAGAATCCAGCTTATTAATTACATTAAAATTTATTCTATTAATTAAAGCCAACTCATTGCAATTATAAACCTGCAAATAAAGCTTCCATTAGAAAAATGAAGGCATGCCTGAAAAGAGGGACACTTTAGTTACTTTTAAGTTTATTTATTAAGTTGTTAATATACCCAGATTGTTTCATAAGATGTCTCCTGTGACTTATTAGTGTGGACTGATCTCAGTCAATTGGTAATGGAATGACATAAAGGAAGCTGTCGTAACAATTAAGAAATAAAATTTCTGCCCACAATTGTATCTGTGTTGGTCTTCATTTTATTGGGGCAAAGCTGCAAGAGGATGAAAACTGTCACTCAGGTGTCCAGAGTCAGGCATCTGAATAAATCTGACCTGGAAGGTACAGGTCAAAACCAGAGACACGGACAGTAGCCCAAGGTCCAGGTAAGTATTTTGACCTTTTTAAGTTTTTTTTCTGTGTATCAACAGCTGTATATGCATCTGTTGGAAAAAAAAACATGAAGGGGTTACAAACTAGGAGGAAAACTCATGTACACCAAGAGAATGTACCCGGTTGGTGAAAAAGTAATTATATGCAAATATAATAATTTCCCAACTTATTTTTCACTAACCTCCACTTATATAACCCCAAGTGTAAAAATGGAATGGAATGGGAGCCATCTCATTAAGACCATTTATAACTATAAGAAAGACAACAGCAGAAACAGCAGGTAATTATTGTAGGATATTTTTAAAATTTACAGACTATTTCAATATACATCCCTCATTTAATAACTGAGTACTCAATAGTCAATGATTTATCACTAGTTACATAAATACATTTAATTGAAATAAAACATATATGTTTTACCTGTCTACATAAATATTCAGGAAGGTTTAAAACTGCATGGATAGGGACTTCCCTGGTGGTCCAGTGGTAAAGAATCCACCTTCCAATGCAGGGGACATGGGTTCGATCCCTGGTCAGGGAACTAAGATCCCACATGTCACGGGGCAACTAAGCCCGTGCGTTACAACTACTGAGCTCACGCGCCTCAACTAGAGAGGGAAAAAACCTGCACCCCACAACTAGAGAGAAGCCTGTGCGCCCACAACTAAGATCCTGCGTGCCGCAACTAAGACCTGACGCAGCCAAAAAAATTAAAAAAATAAAAAACTGCACAGGTATTGATTCCTTGCAGATCAGCACTAACACACTAATGATAAGGGGAAACTGAGACTGTATAAAGTCTTGTGTAAATAGAGAATATGGCACAGCAATAAAATATACCCTATTCCTCAAAACTAAGTAAAAAAGGAAGCATTATCCAAAGAGAGATAACACCAGCTTGAGATCTATTAAAGATCTTTGCGCCTTAGATCCACCTATAGTCGGTTAGGTGTAGTCTCCTTTTTATGACCTGTTTACACACCCCCTTACACCTGCATTGTAACTGGGGGGAAAGGTATTCACTAGTAATGTCAAGGGAAGGTTAAAGAAGAGGCATGGGCTAAGCAGATTAAAGAGGAGACAGGAACTTCTGATGCTCTAGGGGAGCATCCTTTCTTGCTTCTTCCAGCTTCTGGTGGCTCCTGGCATTCCGGGGCCATAACTGCATCACTCTGTTCCCCTCTCTGTGCTCACACGGCCTGTGTGTCTCCCTGTGTCTTCACATGACCTTCTCTCTATGCACGTCTGTTTCTATGTCGAAATATCTCTGCGAAGACCCTATTTCCAATAAGGTCACATTCTGAGACACTGGGGATTAGGACTTTAACATATATTTTTTGGAGGGGGCACGATTTGTATTAGTTTGTCAGAGCTGCTGTAACAAAGCACCACAGACTGGGGGCTTAAACAGCAGACATTCATTGTCTTGCAGCCCTCGAGGCTGGAAGTCTGAGATCAAGGTGTCAGCAGGGCTGGTTTCCTCTGAGGCCCCTCTCCTTGGTGTGTAGATGCCAATTTCTCCCTGGGTCCTCACGTGGCATCCCTCCGTGCATGTCTGTGTCCTCATCCCCTCTTCTTATAAGGAGACCAGCCAGATTGGATTAGGGACAACCCTAGTGACCTTTAAAACAGAGCCCATGCTGTTGAACACCATTACCCACTCAAACCCAGAGCTGTAATCTGAAACCTATATTGGTAAAAACATGTAAATCAAGGCTGAATGAAAGACTACTGCTATCCTTGCCTTGAACCTACCATAGCACAGAGATGAAAGCTCATGAAGCAATATAAGGATTTCAGTTCTCAAATAAAATTATTAATTCCTTTATTGCATAGACATCTTCAATAGACCTTTTCTAAAATCATTGTTATATGTCTTAACAAATAGTTTACGTCAAAAGAGTTGATGTTCTGATATTTTTTTACAAACTGAGAACCATTTTAACTTTTATGCTTTCACACCAGGGAAAGTACTTAAATACTTAGTAAGGATCACATCAGGTGACAACTAACCAAACTATACAATAGGAAGTGCGTAAAATACCATGATCATCTATGATATGATGTAATATAAAATGATAAATCTATATCCATGCCAAATTACTCCTCTTGATTTGCAAATATCCTGCAAGAGTCTGATGCTTTCTCAAGGAAGACAAGGCATTTGTTAATTAGAAATTTACATTCAGATACAACAGCTATCTTTTTCAGGGACATTCCTATTTGGATACAAGTTACATCACCATAGTGATGCTTTCCATTTCATTCTGAAGTCGAAATAATTGCTACTCTCTATTTGAATCAAAACATCAATATTTTAAAATCATATGATCAGGAAACACACTGGTGGTGTGTATTTCAGTACGTTTTTATCCTGTTTCAATCCTACAATAATCTTTTGCTTCCTTAGTCTTCATATGAACAAGCATCATTTTACTAGATTTTGTTTTCAAATGGAGCTGCTGATCAGAGCATGCTAGCTTCAGCTTTGACTCCAGAACTAAGGATTTGTCATTCTCGAGTTCTGCCTTTTATCAACAACCATCCTGCCCCTCAGTAGTCAGTGTCAATGGCCCATTAAAATCTAGCTTACTTCTTCTCTAAAGTCTCCCACCTGCAGTGGGATATCTGGTCTACCTGCAGATTTCCCCACCAGCCCCAAACATTCATTTCCCAGCTTCTGGAAATGATGCTAAAACAGCTCCAGACAAGCCCCTCTCTAACTCCTCCTCAGCTGAAGAGAGCCAGCCCCCTTCCCAGGGCAACCCAGACTATTCATCTAAGTGAGGTATAAAGTGCAGGCCCCCTTGCTCCTAGTTTCAGAGCTCCCTGGAGGAACGTCTGGGACCTTTCTTGACTCTGTGTCTCCCTTCAACTTCTCCCTCTGCCCAGCCCTACTCCTTCCACTTCTCCAAAGATGCCTTCACTCCCCATAAACTGCACACAAAGCCATGTCCCAGGATCTGCTTCTCAGGAAACTAAGTTTTGACGATGCCCCTAAATCCAGGGAGATTGGTGGTGAGAGTGGGCATGATGCTGAATTAGCAATCATGTATGGCTTATTTTATAGGTAAGGAAAGAAAGACATTATTTGAAACACATTTCAGTCCTATTAGCATTTTTTT
Source organism: Balaenoptera ricei (assembly GCF_028023285.1). Taxonomy (NCBI): domain Eukaryota; kingdom Metazoa; phylum Chordata; class Mammalia; order Artiodactyla; family Balaenopteridae; genus Balaenoptera; species Balaenoptera ricei. Next base: position 28,746,703 of record NC_082640.1, read on the forward strand.
TATCTTTGAAAAAGTTCTTGCTGAAATAACCATGGATGAGAAACTGCTGTATAAGGAGGAAATAAAGATAGCTCTCATAAAATGAAGGACACACTGTTGGAAATAATTATATTAAGATTGATATCACTTAACTGAGAATTATGTTACCTCATCAACTCCCAAAATACCTAATTAATTCTACTGTATATAAAAAACTGTGAGTGCCGAGGTAGCTTTAAATTTCCCACAATCATGCAGTTACAAACATTCAGTTTCCATGTTGTCAAAGAGAATGCATTGAACTCTTGCAGACATTAGGCCTTTTACACTGGAACTGAGCTGTCAAAAGTTCATTTGGATTTTCCTGATTTTATTGTTTTGCTATTTGTTTTCTGTTTTGTTTTGTTTCTTCAAACACTGGGAAAAAGGATGGTTGCTTCCTATTTTTCATCAAATAATGATCCTTATTAGAAATTTTCATAGCATTTTTTCAAGTTCAGTATTGGTTGCTTTTGATCAAGAACAGGAAAAACAAAACATCATGCAATCTTGCATCTGATTAAAATACGTGGGAAAAGAATTTTGTAGCAACAGTATAGTAGCAAAGCTCTATTTTTAAAATAACACATATTTACCAGTAAAGATTGATATATCAGTAACAGGAGAGATTTAGCTCTGTGAAGCTGGAAGGTCTCCATGCTATTAATAGGAAGGGTTAGCTCTCCTCCAGCAGGTATACTAGCATTTGGGTTGTGGGTTGAATATGGGTGGAGATTCACCCCTATACTGACATCCATTATTTATATGGGAACAGAGGTATCATTTTGGGCTATAATGCTCAATACTGTAGCCATATAAGTGGCTATTTAAAACTGAATTTATTAAACATAAATTAAGTCAAAAATAAGTAAAGTTTATTTCCACAGTTGCTACATTTCAAAAGCCACATGTGGCTGGCTAGCGACTACTGGGGTGGGCAGTACATACAGAGAACACAACCATCATCACAAAAAGTTCTATGGGACATTGCTGTCCTAAGGGATCAAAGTTGAGACAAGATTAGACTCAGACCCTTTCCCTTGAATCTCAAATTCATTAAAACATGTTTGGAGAACGAATGTGTCTCCAGCTAATATCAGATTATCAGGAAGGTAAATGAAGGTGTTTGGAAAGAGCACTTGTCTTGGGCAGTGGGGCATCTTGGTGAGTGCAACTGTGGCTTGAAGAGTTGTGTTAGTAGGAGATTTGACTCACTTACCATGCCTGAGAAGTGATGAAGCTGGGGCCCTGACCCTTGACAGCCATGCTACAACCCCCACCCCCGGGACACCCTTATGAGTCCCCTGGGTGGTTCACGAGGTTTCAAATTCCCCGGACTTCAACCTGGCAGTCAGCAACAGGGGGTGGGGACAGCAGAGATCAGTCACCACTGAAGGTCAGAGTTTAAAACTTAGGCTGAAAAATACAGCAATGTCCTATTAAAATCACCCTCTGCACTCTGGGCCAGAAAGAACTCACTGCTGCTTTGTTTTTTAGGCCCTAATTAAACCCCAGGAAGATGAGGTGCTGGCTCATATAGAAATATGACAGTTATACTTTCTCTAAATGACATCTAGGACTGTAAGTACATTTGTAATTACTTGAACTATTAGGGAGTCCAACTGACCAGGATTAACAGGCGCAGGCACACACATTCCCATATGCTAAGTCATAGAATTACTTTAGAAATGACACCTGAAAATATGTTTCTCAGCACTTTATATTTCTAGCATCTCACTTAAAATCAGTATGGAAAAGTAGACTATTCCTTAAGTAACATTGAAACTTTTAAGTTGGGATATTAGAAATACATATAAATTGAAATGTATTAAGATAAGGTAACACAATAAACCTCAAAATCTCAGGGTTTAGCACAACAAAGTGGGGACAAAAAGGGTGCTCTGCTCCACAGAGTCATTCAGTGATCCAGCCTGTCAGAAGCTCTGCTGTTTTTGCTGCCTGGCTTCCAATATGGCCCTGGAAGGATAAACCCAGTCCGCAGACTGGGAAGTCAGGACTGTGCAAGAAATGTGGGAGTCACATCTGAAATTGTGATGCATCATTTCTGCCCATACCCCATTGGGAGAACTCTATCTCATGGCCCAATTTAGCTACAGAGGCAATGCAAGTGGCTGTTTGGCCCTGTGACTAGACACAAAAAGAATTTGGGCAAGTATACACATAATGCCTTTTCTGCTACGTGGAGCAACACCCCACACCTGATAGCAAATTAACTCCAGATGGAAGAAATGATTCCTGCAAATACAAAACCATAAATACAACACTGGAGAGATACTTGAGATTTTAATAATCTAAACATAAAAAAAGACTTTTTAAGACTAGCAAAATACTGAAAAGGCAAGAAAGAATATTGATAATCCAGCTATATTAAAAATCCAAAATTTCCATATAGGAAAGAAACCACTTTGAGCAAAGTCAAAAGATGAATGAGAACCTCAGATAAATTATTTGCAACTCATGCTATTGATGTAAGCATGTGTGCATGAATGTGCATTTGTGCACGTGTGTGCACACGTGTGAGTGCAAATGTGTGGTGTGTGCAGATGAAATAACTGAAAGTGACAAGTGAAGAGGCAGAATGGGAGGGAGACCAAGGACCCTAAACAGCACTACCTTCATGTGCCAAGTTTTAGGTAGGAGGTTAGAACATACCTTATAGGACAACTGTTAGCTCAGGTTACAAGACAAATAATCAGATATATACTATGTGGATTTGCATCTGTACTCTTGCCCTCAGCCTCACAAATATCTGGAATAACAATACAAAATTTCAATAAAATGGACCTTTTTGAAGGTTTTTGGGGAATTACTGAATTAAGGGAAAAGTAAAAAAAAGAAAAAATTTCACATACAGCAACTATAATTATATACAAGGGTATATAAGCACTCCTAGAAGATAACAGAATGTCCCCACATAGAGATCCTATGAAGCCACCTTAATAAGTGAGCTTCTTGGATAAGCAGTATGATGTCTATGAATAAGATACTGTTCAAACAGCTTCACGTTTTCACAGAAGTTAAAATAATTGTGTAATTAGTTTGAAAATTCATTTTTATAAAGGGTGGTTTTAAATACTTTCTTAACCTGGAATGAAAAAGGATGAGCCCCGTCTCCTCACCTTGACATGTGTTTTATGAAAGCTTTTTTCCTGCCAAAGCCTATGACATTATCATGCAACATTTCCAGGAACAAAAATGACGTCCCCAGCCAGCATTTCCAAGCAGCCTGCAACAATGTGTGGAGTTTGGATTTAAAAATATCACAGAAATATACCCACGACTTGACACTCACATCTTGATTTGTCAACATGCATTAATGTTCATTAGGAACGCATATGCTTCCAACCAGTAAATATCACAATTCTGGGAAAAAACTCGTATTTGTTCCCAAAGTTAACTTTTTTCTAATTCTATCCAAAGCTTGAAAAAGTGAAATCTTTATGTTACCTAGATCTATATGCACACCATATTCCCCCCTTGCAAGTTGAAAACAGAAAAAAACTAAAATCCTTTCAAAGTCAAAATTTCAACAAATCTAGATCAAGTTAGTATTTTGTTCCAGTGTCAAGATTTTTTAAATAAGTCTTCCTCCCATTTCTTTTTTTAAAAATATTTATTTATTTATTTATTTTTGGCTGTGTCGGGTCTTAGCTGTGGCACGTGGGATCCTTCCATGTGGCACGTGGGCTTCTCTCTAGTTGCGGTGCAAGGGCTTACTTGCCCCGCGACATGTGGGATCTTAGTTGCTCAACCAGGGATTGAACCCATGGTCCCTGCATTGGAAGGTGGATTCTTAATCACTGGCCCACCAGGGAAGTCCCTATTGTCGAGGTTTTTAATTCGCATTCTATATAGTATGTTAGGGCCTAGAAAACAAACATCTTTGTAAAAATCCATCCCTGCTTATGCTATTTCATGACCTTAATTAAAAACCTGAGATCAATGTCATATTTCAAGCAGGTGAACGTGATGAATTAGAGGTACTAGATCTCCCCTGATACTCTGTCATCTTTGAGTTTATCTTAAAATCGTGAAGTTGAAATAATCTCTGAAATTTTCAGTAGAGTTATATAAATACAGAGGACTTGTTGTGGCTTTTATCTATAGCCATAAACGGTTTAGAAACATCCACCTGTCTTCCCTTTATGTCATAATCCTTGTCTTCTATTCTTAAGAGATCTATGAAAACAAATCCTTGTCAACCAATTTATGGGAACTCTTTATACAAAATTCACTTCTCGGCAATTGGTGATGCGCTAAAGTTTCTGATAAGCCCTGCTGCAGGGAAATGTATTTACAATGAACCCAGTGTATCCCAGGCTTATTCCAGGACTGACCTATTGTCCAATATTCAATGGATGGACAGTGAGAGGTGTTGGCAAAGGAGGATGACAATCACTCCAGTTTCTAGCAGAATGTTAAAGTGTTTCAGAGTTTGAAAAACAGATACCAATTTCAATCTAACTAGATCAGTTAACAAAAATACTCTCCTGTCTCACAGGACTAGCTGACCCATGTCGGAGCTGTTGTTAACTGCTAAATTTCACAAAAGATATGAAACGGTAAATGAGTAAAAGATTGATCAGCAGCTTCCACAGAGAATGCTTAATGGTGTCACACAGAGAGTGGCAGGAAAATCCATGTTTATGCTCATTTAGAGAAGTCACTGAAAGTTTGACTCCAATTGGAAAGTGTTGATATAATAACAAGGGACAAAATATAACCTTTCCCAACACTATAGACTATGCAGAAGGCAAAAGGGCAGAATTTCATCACTGGGGCAGCAAACCAGAGAAAATAATTTAGGTCAAAGAGAGACAGCACTGCTACAGAACACCCACTGGGATTTGGACGGAAGATGTCATACTAAAGATTTAGTGAGAGGCGAACAAAGGGAGATTCAAAATTTGAACCTAAGACCCAATATGCTGAGACTCAAAGTTTGATTGAAAGTTTCTGTAGATGAACACGAAAATGGCAAGGTATGCATAAAGATGAATACTGTTCGAAAGGTAATACTATGTTGGTGCCAATTACTGACTCCTCAGAGCAGCTGAATTATAATTCAGGGACTAAAAACAGGCATAACAAGCTTTAAGAGCATTTGAATGAGATGGGATGAAGAGGAATCACTATCAACACATAGGCTCCCTCTTTTCCTTCAACCTATCAAATACTTGCAGTTCCATTTTAATACATTCATTTCCCCATGAATATCGGTAAAATACAAGAGGAAGTGCTGTTTTTCCTTCCAGCTGCTTCTCACATGGGCACCTATGTGTGGAATATGGTAGAACATACATTAATAAGATAGTTTATATTCTTTGCTGAAGTTGACCCTACTAAAACTGTACTATCACAATTATCCAAACTCCAATGATCACTGTAAATTGTTTGTTAGATTGTAGTTAACAATGATAAATATTACTCCTAAATGACAGGAGGTGATGTTTAGAGTAAAACTGTATAGATCCAGTGCATTCCAAATAATTTCCACACTCAAATAAAATCATAAAGTAATTTCAACTAGTTTGGTTTGGAATCCTCAAAACTAAATATGCATTAATCTTTAGAGTTATATTTAAAGGTAACTTTTATGTGTACAAATACCATCTGGAAAAAACCCTACACTTTTAAAGTAAAATGTTCCTGATTTTTTTTTTAGAAACAGTGATTCAAATATTTCTCTGTTAAGTGAGAAACATATTTATATCAGAAAGCACACATTCCAGTTAAAATTACATAGATAAAATTCAACTAATAGTGCGTTAAACTTTAACTCAATTATATCTCTTGAATATATCACTCAATTAGTGCTTAAATACAACATTGAATTTTACAGATCAACAAACCAAACCTTCTCAACTCAAACTTTTCCATGTAATTTAATGAAATGCAGTTCAACCTGTCATAATGAAATGTTTTGTAATTAGCATTAAAAATAAGATATGGCATTCTAAAGCACACTTCATTTACTACATATTTTTTTCTAATACGGCTTATAGTGCCTTTTACCCAGTGTATCCATGATATAAGGGCCAGGCATTAAGGATGAAAATACATTTACATATTTTAAAAAACTGCATTGGAAGTGCATCAAGAAAGTGTACATATAAAGTATCACTAAAACCCTGGCATGCTTACTATCATTTCTTGAGACTGGGGATCATTGCCTATGTTCTCTATTTCCAATATTTCAGCCTTCTGTAGAGAAAAGGTTTTTCAATGCACCAGTGCTCCCTCAGGGTATCCAGGCTTGTGCTGCACTACTGTGGTGCACACATATTATCTCTGAAACATCCTTCACTCTCTGGCACTCAGCAGAGTCAGGCAAGGCTCTGCCAGAGCGACTGCCCTCTCCCTCCTGACCTCTGACAGCTATGGAGCCCGAATGCACCAAAAGGAAGGAAAACATGCAGGTAAATCCTCTGTCCTCATTACATGACACGTGCAATTCTTCAAGGTGGCACTAACGAGAAAGGCTACCGAGGGTACATCCAGACAACTTACATGGATGCAACTGTGTAAGAGTGGAATGTAACAGCCTTAGACTTCCAAAATCTGGCAGACCTCCAGACAGAAGCTGGACCCTCACCCTTCATCCAACTACAGCTTCTGTGAAGATCTGACAAGATTTGAGAAGGTTCCCTGTTCATCCCCAGCCTTATACCTCCTGCAATGCTTTTTGATAATATATCCTCTGTGTTTATTGCAATAAAACTTTTCCTCAGTGAGATTTGTATGTAAGCATCCCTATGGAGTATCTGGTCCGCTAAGTCACTACTTCAAAAGTGTATCACCTTTAGTACATGCTCAATCCATACTGAATGAGTAGAAGAACCCTCAACATTTCTCCTGAGGCTTACCCTGCATTTAAAGTTGAGCTAAGCTTTGTGACAGTTTTAATAGCTTACAATATGATCTCCTCAAGGAGTTAACAATGTATTTAAGAAGATGATTATAATGCATGACACAAATGTGACTATAAGACAGCATGTAATTGAGTGCTAAATTGTGTGGGGCATTCCGTCTACACACTGTCACAGTGGGGAGGAGACAAATGAGTGAGAGCAGAAAGAGGTAGGGAAGGCAGTGCAGAGAAGGGACTGAGCTATGTCCTCAAAAACAGGGTTTGGATGGAGTCTGCCAAGGGCAGGGATTCTGGACCCAGGAATGAAAAGACAAGACAAATCCACTCATCTAACACGCTGACTAAGAGACTATTCTCTGGAAAGTGCTGGTTCAGCCCCAAGGGGAATTCAAAGATAAATGTTAAGTCAAGGTCTTAGCTGATCACTCAGGGCAGGACATGCTTCCAGGTGACTCACAAGTAATGACCTCTTTTCCTCACAAACCACTTGAAGTGGGTGCTATTATCATCCCATGTTAGACATAGGAACTGACACATAGAGACATTAAGTAAATTGTCCAAGATCATTCAGCGAGTAAACTGGGGTGATGGGATTTGAACTTGTAAAATGCACACAGTACAGAAGGAAGAGGCTGAGTAGAGTCAGAACAAAGAGAATAGAAGATGGGCAATGAGGAGGAAGGGCCAGTTAAATCTAATTGGATTTAAACAGGGTCTTGTAGGATAATACAAAATTTTACAGATAAAACTGAGGATCACTTAAAAATAGAGGATATATAATAGTGTATAATAGTATAAATATATCATACAAAGAAAAATACAGGACAAGATAAAAATATGTAATACAATAAAATATAACAAGTTTATATAATATATATTAGATCATATAATATATAAGTATATAAAGATATTAAATAAAAGTATATAAATATATATTATATGTAACTTAATATGTATGAATGTATAATTATATTAAATAATTATAATATAAAAGTTAATATAGAAACGATCCCTTAGCATGAAATGTTCTTTGAATGTCAACATTTGTGCTCATTTACTGCATAACTGCAAGTAACTTAACTTTGCATATTAAATGAGAAATTTCAAAATTACAAACTTAGTAGCTGTGCACTAATCAGGATCCTAACAGTGGAGGCTAGTGGAGAACACAGCCTCCCTGAGACACTGTCGGGGCAGGGAACCACCGGGCCCTCTGCGTATTGACTGCTCTCAGATCACGGCTCCGCTCTTCTGAAAACAGCCTCTGGCCTGGGAAAGCCTGGGATGTGCCCTGTCCCTGGTGCCCGCGGACCAGCATGGACATCCAGGGGCCTCCTGTGCTCCAACTGAGAAGTCTTGGGAGCTTCTCCTGATCCGAGGCTCCTGTGACAGGGTTAGGGTGGACCTCGGCCAAGCCCTCCTCTCCCCCGCCCCAGGCTCTCTTTCTCACCCCTGGCAGTAAATCCTTCAGGTTCCCCATCTAGGACAACAAGACACGTAGGTAAGTAAGATACGCTAACAATGAACCTGCACAACACAGGTTACAGATAAAATGTGTGTCACAGACCACAAATGCTACGGGATTTAGACAAAGGAGAGGACCTGCAGGTGATATCTTTGTCCACAGCAATGACCAAAATTGTGCTTTGAGATGTGTGAAGGGCTCATATAAGTGGGGAGAAGACAGTAATTCTCTCCAGGCACTTAGATGAAACATTAATATTAACATTGCCTAGAGGACTCTGGGGACCCCACCTCCAGGATCCCTCTGCCATCTCGTCACACCTTGCTCAGTCCTCTGCAGCCACTGGCCCCACTGTAGATTCTGAAACAACCTTCTTTTTTCCTCAATTCATTTGGACACTTGGTTCTCTCTCTCTGGAACTCTAATCCTAACTCACCCCAATTCAGAAGTGTTTACATATGAGTGTGTGCACGTGTATTCATTTAATATGCGTTTCCTAAGTTCCAAGAAGGAGTGTCATCATTACACATTGCCTACCACTTTGGGGAAGGGATTAAGGAAGTGAAGGGAGGAAGGAAAAAAGGATGGGAGGAAGGGAGGGAAGAAGGAAGGGAGGACACCCAATTTATATGGAAGGATAATCAGAAAGCAATATGAAGTAATGATTAGATACACAAGACATTTAAGGAAAGAAGAGGAGACAAAGGCCCACTATGGAAATTTGGGAGCGATGGCTGATACTAAAACTACAACTGTAGGAACTGCATCCAGTGGCCGTTTTGCACCAGTACGAGTCACACGTGATTGGGAACACTGCTAGAAATGTACAGGCCATAAAGAGCTCTCTAGGTGTGAGGAAGGAAAGACCATTTACAAAGGTTTCTGTGTTGTTGTTTGTTTGAGGGCATATAAGCAAAGGGATCCTTTCTTCACTGAGAGAACTCTAATGGTCTCTCAATCAAACGATGGTTGGAAATGTGTGAGAATGTGCTTGGGTTCGTTTTGCTTTGTTTTTGTTGCAATTACTGAATGAAGTTAATGGTATTTATGGCTAGAAACCAGGGTTCTAACCGTCTTGTGGTATGTGGTATAGATCCATAAAATGAAGAGCCATCCAGCCAAATGCCTGTGGTCTATCTCTGCACCTCAAAAAATATTAAGCTGTATAAGATTATGAGGACATTTCTCTAGAATAAAATGTCATCTCTTCAACAAAAGAATCCATTAAGGAGTGAAACATAGGAAGGTAAGTTTCTTGAAAAAAATTAAATCCTAAGATTTGCTTTTCTTTATCGTTGATAGTCCTTAAAATATACTCTGCAAGGTTTGTGACTAGATGAAATGCTTCATTCCATTGTACCAGAAACAAAAATAAGTATTACACTACCACTTATTCGCTGCTCCTTATAGCTTAATGAGGATAAAAACTTCTGTTTAGATTTGAAGGTCATGCATCTTATGTAACAGACAGATGAAGAAGGGATCATTTAAGATATTTTAAATATACCCCTTTAGATTTTTGTTCAGCTGTTCATAGGAACCACTAAAGATAATGAGTGCTAAACAAGCAATGCTGAAATGGAATAATGACGTGTTTCATTTGTTTCTAGAATTTAGCTGTTTTTCCACTTTTTATAAAGCTATGGCTCATCATGTTCCAACTCTAAGCCATTTTTCAAGTTGTAAATTCTACTGTTTCCCCTGTCCAGCCCCGGAAACTATTCTTGATAAATGATGACAATCCACATCACGGTCATGACTTTTTGTGGGAGTGAAAATATTACTGATTCCTTTATTATAGATTCGTTCATAAGAAATATCCCACGCATATGAATCAAGTGTCCTATTTTTCTTCATGTTACCATGCTTTCTTATTAAAGACTCACCCATTTACAACTGAGCATATTTAGAAACAGCATTAGTATAAAAACTAGTTTTGAGTATTTCCATTTGGAGTATCTGTAGCCTCCGAGCTGGTTTGGTTGATTGCAAGAAGATATGGCTGCCTTTTATTAAGCATGACCTCATTACACCATGTACACATCTACAAAGAAACACATAAGGTATATATTTCTCCTCTACATTTTCTTCTGCCTTGCTTAATAGAGCAAATATGACCCAGTAAGAAGCTCTATAAATAAAATGAAAAATTGACGTAATTTCTAGAAAGTTTATATCCTCAGTTTTCTACTTGATTTTGAATATGAAAATTCAACTTACAGAAGTATTGAATCATATAGTACTAAAGTGAAAAATGGATTTCTTTACACCTCCTCCATGTGATAATCTGTTACTAGCAGTTTTGTCTGGAGAAGAGCAACTAGAGAGAGCTATTAAGAAAAAGCTTTAAATGCACTGATAAGATAAAAATTCCCTTGTGTTATTTTTGAATAGATTCTCCTAGTGTTATTCATGATGATCACATTTAGATATCTATATGACTTCTTATTTTTAAATTCCTGATTTATATTCCTACCCAAAGTTAAATTCTTTAAAATAGACATCTTTGAGTACATTTATCAAAAATTTAATTATTATTATGAACTTTCCTTTAGAGTATTCTTATGCTCAAATCTTATGACAACCTAAAATAATTTAGGTCTAGATAATAGGAACGTTTTAAAATATACTGTATTCTTTTAAGGTGACTGAAGATGACTCTGTAATTTTTTGCAGGACAACGTGTTTCCCTAAGTAAAGGAAAGGGTGGAGTCCACAGTAGTACACTCTCTGCTTCTGAGCACATCTAGAATAAAACATGCCAATAAGAGCAGGGTTCTCCACTGACGTGGCAGGTTTGGAGGAGACGAACGAGTTAAGTAACGGCATTCCGTCCAAGAAGAGAGGGAAACGTAGCTGACACACTCTTCCTGTTGAGATGAGCCAGCAGACACCGTCCTGAAGCCTGGGACTCCCGCATGAGCTGATTTAGCAGGGATCCCAGGGGGAGAATGCCCAGGAAGGAAAATATCCAGCCCCAGGATCGGGATGAGGGGAACAGAGACAATGAGCCCAGAACCACTCCCCTCTCCATCCACTGCCCCCTCAAAGTGGTTGCCTTTGCCCTCTTTAAATGCTGGGGGTGAGGGTTTAATGAGTTCAGTCCCTGAGTGTAGCTAATTGAGGATGGAAATATGCATTAACCATCAGTGACTTGCCAGATTCTCCCTCACAATTTCTTTTTCCAGACTCAAATATAAGTATCTCCCCCTTATGATTTCCCACTTACAAGTAATGAGAATCACATAACTGATTTTGTTCCATTTTTAGCACAGGCCAGCTAGAAACACAGAGGCATGTTTTTGGTTCAAATTTAGTGTCTGTGGACCAAGGAACCATGCAAACAATTAAACAGTCATTTCTTAGTATTAAAATTAAAAAGTAAGTTATTTCAGACATATACTTATGGAACAGACCTCCTTAGAGAATGACATAATCCTCCTGCAATCTGCCCTTAGATTTTTAGATATTAGCTTGAGAGCTGAGATGACGACACTAATTTGTAGGATTTCACTATAGTAACAAACTTAACTCCATCCTCTTATTCCTCTCTGCAGTATTAGATAAAGGAGTTAATTCTTTAAAATTATATCCCCACTTAGCTTTGGATCCTGTCTTTCTCTTTTTTGCCATGAAAACCTCCTCCTTTTGTTAACAATAATACCAGAAAGCAAGTGCTGATCAATTCCCAGAATCTCCAGTGAGATGAAACCATTTCTACTCGACTTCTGAATTTTGTAATGCTTAACCTCTCTTTCTAGAGAGCCTGCCTTTGGCTTTCTTGGGACAAGAGCAGTTATAGTTCTTGCACTCTGCTGGCTGACTCCTGCCCCATTCTCCCATCCCACTGCTTCCCCTGCATTTTCTAAGGATGCTGTAGCACAAAGGTTAAATACACATTTGCAGCAGACTGACTGGCGTCTGAGGTCCAGCTCTGCTCCTTGTCTATTCAGTGCAACCTGAAAAACTTATTAGTTACCTTCTTTAGATCTCAGTTTCTCCAAATGGTAAAATAAGGATGATAATAATGCCAGATACTTAAACATTTCTCAGCCTCAATGAATGTAAGTTGTTTGTTCTAGGTTCATTTCCTGTGATTGTTTCCTAAATGTGAATGTTCCTTAAGATTCATGCCTTTACCACAACCATTCCCCAAACTACCTTTCAGAATCTTCTGGAGAACCACTTGACAATAAAGACTGTGGGGTTTCCAGCCCACACCTTCTGAATCAGTTTCCACACATGAAGTCCAGAGTCATGCCTTCCACTATGTGCCCACCTTCACCCTCCCAGGGAACTCCCCCTCCCAGGCCTTCAACCACCATTTCCATGGTATGATCTTGCACTCTGATTCCCTGCTCTCTCTGCCCCCGTAAGCAAATGCAACTTTGCCTCACACAAACCCTGCCCGTCCTTAGGCTGTCAGCACATATTTTCTTAATTCCAAGTACCATAACCTTCTACTAAATATCCTGAAATAAAATTTGATGTCTCCCATATATATGCTATCTCTGGTGATGAAATTCATAGGAATGATGTGACTCACTGGTAAAGGTAAATATATAGTCAATCAGATTCTTTAATATTGTAATGGCGGTGCTTGAATCACTGCCAACTCTATAGTTTGAAAGTTTAAAAAAAATTAAAATTATAATTACAAAATTTGTTATTGAAATTCTTGAAATTCTAGAATTGAAAAATACTATCTGAAATTAGAATTATTTAATATGGTTAGAAACAGATTAGAACTGCAAAAGACAAGATTTGTGAAATGGAAAACAGAAAAAACAAAAATATACAAACTAAAGGTCAGAATAGGAAAAAAGAAGCATGCGGGGGAAAAAAGGATAACAGAAGTATAGGACATAATAAAAAAAGTTTTAATATGCATAATTAGCTTCCCAGAAAAAAAAATCAAATGGGTCAGAAGAAATATTTAAAGAGATAATGATCAAAAACTTTCCAAGATAGATCAAAGATATCAATACACAGATTCAAAACTGCTTAGATTTATTTTTCCTATTTTTCTTGTGAATCTTGTGTGTGTGTGTGTGTGTGTGTGTGTGTATTATTATTTCTTGTATTCCTTTTAAGAGTTTCTCTTTCTCTTTGCTTTTCAGCACTCTTCCTATTCCCCTCCTACATGTGGTTTTCTTTTTAATTTATCCTGTGTGAGATAATCTGAGTTCTCCCCCCCAACCCCAGTGAGTTTCTCTGTATAGACTAAGCCTTCTCATTAACTCACACCAAGAATCAACTATGCCCCAAAGGAAGAAAATGGCCAGAAATTATCAGATTGCTTAGAAATATTTTTTTCTGTCTGTGGAATTTCAGTATATCTATTTCTCACTTCCCCAGCTCTCAAATAGCTGTAAAGTAGGAGTTTTATAATTTATTCTACTTGTTGCAGTAGGTATGTTAGCTTATTTAGTCCACTACACTCTATTCTGATGTTTCTGCTCAAATCTTCCATAAGGGAAAGAGAACATGTCTATCTGTTTCATCATCCTCTAAGGCATGTTGGAACTGGGAAGTATGATCTTACGATGTGGTGGTGGTGTTGCTCTGAGACTTGGGAGCTTTGGTTTCAGTGAACACTTTGATTCCTGCTCCCTGGAAACTAGGGCTTAAGCAAAAAGTTTCATTTTAGGTGTGCTTAAAACAATCTAGCTTTTTTTTTTTTTTTGGCTGTGGCACATCATGGCTTGTGGGATTTTAGTTCCCCAACCAGGGATTGAACCTGGGCCACAACAGTGAAAGCACTGAGTCCTAACCACTGGACCACCAGGGAATTCCCAAAAACAATCTAATTTTGACCTCTACCTGGAGCATGGAAATTTAGAAAGACAATGAGTAGCAAAGTGTGCAGAGTACGAAAAAGGAGCACAGTAGGATTGGGAAGCTGACTATATATACAAGAAAATTTTAAATATGAGAAAAAATGCCATGAAGTGCACCCTTGCTCTGCACTCTCCCAATATGCCTAATAACAACATCCTTGTTATTCATTCATATAAAAACCCATTTATGGGCGTGATTTTTATGGATCAGACACTCTTCTAGGGACATGGAGTCAATCAATGAAGAAAAACATATCAAGCAGAGACTGATAATCAGAGCAAACCCAGAAGGTGGAGCCAGCCTGACACACTGGCTTTCAGGGAAACGAGATAAGGAGGGTGGGGAAGAAGGTCCAAGGTGAACAGTATCTTTGTGTTTGGGGGACAGATCATGGTAGGTTATTGTCCAGATATTGGGTTGACTGAGTGAAATGGAGATTCACTGCAAGGTTTTAATCAAAGGAGTAACTTAATGTTCTTCTATGTTTGAAATAGGTGAAGGCAGTAGAAGTAGGAAGAGGTGTCCAAGCTAATGCAGAAACTCATGAGACAGAATGTTGGTGTGGATCAAAGTGCTTACCAGTGGCTTACCAGAAGCCTCAGATCCATACAATTTGAAGACAAAGCCAGTGTGATGCCTGCACAGACTGAGAATATTATTAGCATGAGTATAGAAAAGAGATAGCTATATACTTAGATAAATGACTAAGCAGGAAAAAAAGTGTTGCTGGTCTTTGGAGAGCAGTAATTTTTAACAACATGTTATTCCCAAATTACTCATCCCTCAGGTTTAAAAGAACAAGCTTTACGGTATTTGGATGTTTTCACAGGGATATTGGCAGTAGCAGCTTTTTCCTACTCACACATACCCACATACACAAAATTTAACAGATTGCACAGACCAGTGAGTTCAATTGGCATCAGTGTTCTTTCATTGGCTGGGTTGAGCATATTTTGCAAAATAATTTTCTTGGCATGCCAGGTAATTGTGGTCTCTCAGCCTCACTATTTAGAGCCATTACTTTTTCCACTGAAAAAGCAAAATTCATGACTCTCTGGTTCTAAAGACACTGAAGATATCATTAAAATATGCCATCATGGGTTTAGTTTGTTTTACTTGTCAGTGTTCTTATAAATATGACTGTAACCAAGAATGTGCAAAATGTACAATATTATAATTGCATTTTCTTTCCTTAACAACTTATTTTCTTCCCTGGAGTTAAGCATTCTTTTGGGGGGTATTGGTATGGTAATCTCATTGCTTAATTTTTTATAATGTATCTATCACTAATTTAGCTCCAGACTCTCCATAAGTAATCTCTGTAAGAAACCTAATACAATCAAATGCTTGAGGTAATCTTTTTTTTTTTTTCTCGAAAACATTCCTGCTGGAGGAATCTACCACAATGGCATCCTGGATGCTATCAAGATTTGTTGCAAAGCCTCATTTGGGGATCTCCTTTCACAACCAAGAAAATGTGCTCTGCTCATCTGTGTTGAATCTCCTGCTTCCTGGATCTCATATATTTCTCTATCTTTAGTTACTCCCTTGTTTGGTGAAACATCCTGAGAAATTATATATGAAAGTTAACTATTTTAGGCCTGAAATATCTGAAAATCTCTATCTTTATGCATCGTGGTGGTTTGGCAGGATGTGGAGTTCTTGTTGAAGACATGCTCCCTCCGAATTGTGAAGGGGTCAGAGCTTCCACCTTCCAGAGCTGTCACAGAGAAGCTGGACTCCACTGTGGCCCACGCTCTCTGGATGTGCCCGAGTTACTATTACTGTTACACATCACCCCAAACGTAGTAGAACAGTAACATATTACTCTGCTTAGAAGACACACTAGAGGCAGGAAGTAGAGAGAGCTCCCTTCAGGGCCATGCTCTCCAGGGCCGCAGCGGGGAAGACCTGAAAGGCTGGCGAGTTTCCATGACTAGGGACTGTCATCACCTGGAGACGGCATCACACAGGTGCCTGGCTCCTGGGCAGGGACTGGTGACCAAAGCATTGACACGAGGTCTGGTCTGCCTCATTGTGTGGCAGCACAAGAGTGTTATACTACTTTTTTCCTCCAGGTTTATTGAGGTTATGAGTGACAAAAATTGTATATATTTAGTTGCACAGTGCGCATTTTTAAAGGAGTAAAACATGCTCTAATATCTGCATTCACCGTGAAATGATCACCACAATCTAGTTAATACATCCACCACCTCACATAGTCACCTTTTTTTGAGTGTGTGATGAGAACACTTAAGATCTACTACTCTCTTGGCAAATTTCAAATATACCATACAGCATTATTAACTACAATCACCATACCGTACATTACATTCCCAGAACTTATTAGTCTTACAACTGGAAGTTCTTACCCTTTGGTCAACATCTTCCCATCTGCCCCCGCCCCCGGTCCCTGGCAACTACAATTCTACTCTTTGTTTTTATGAGTACAGTATTTTATATTTCACATATAAGTGAGATTATACAGTATCTGTCCGACTTATTTTATGTCGCTTAATGCCCTTTAGGTTCATCTCTGTTGTTGCAAATGGCAGGATTTCCTTCTTTTTTAATAGCTGAATAACAGTACATTGTGAATGTGTGTGTATATATATATACACACACGTATATGTATGTGTATTATATATATATATATATATATATATATATATATATATATATATATAATCTCACATTTTCTTTATCTGTTCATTCATCAAAGGACACAGGTTACTTCCATGTCTTGGCTATTGTGAATAACGTTGCAATGAACATGGGAATGCAGATCTCTCTTCAAAATACTGATTTTATTTCCTTTGGATACATACCCAGTAGTGGGATTGCTGGATCACATGGTAGTTCTATTTTTAATTCTTTGAGGAACCACACACTGTTTTCCATCGTGGCTGCACCAATCTGCATTCCCATCAACAGTGCACAAGGGTTCTCTTTTCTCCACATCCTCACCAGCATTTGTTATCTCTTGTCTTTTTGATAACAGCCATCCTAACAAGTGTGAGGTGATAGTTCATGGTGTAGTTATACTTCTTTTATGGTGGCTTAGGGATTCAAAAAAGTGTCCCAGGAAGCAAAGCAGAAGCCACATCACCTTGATAACCTATCCTCATAAGGTATTCAGTGTTTTTCCAGCCTTCTGTTTGTTACCAGTGAGTAACTAAGGGTAACCCAGATTCAAAGAGGAGATATGGGCCCTAAAACCTATTTCTTGATGGAAGAAGGTCTGAAATTTTTCAGGCATGCTTTTAAATTACCACCTTTGTTCTGTGGCCACATATTGATTATGTTCTTCTCACTTAGAAATTACACCCCCTTGCTCCTAGGACATGGGTGAGTGACTTCGGTAGCAGCTCCAAGTCTACACTCTTACCATCTAAATCAGATCCAGGTGCAGATGAGGATCCTTGAGTCTGAGTTATCTTCACCTGAAGACCCTGCACACAGCCATAATCTAATGGTTGGACAGGTGCAGTATAACTGCTATAGATACTTCCTTCCAGAATGGAGGGACATGGGAGGCACAGAGCTAGCACTGACTCAGCAGCTCTGAAACCCACCTGGGCCATGCTGTCAGTCCCTTGATTACGGAGTTGTTCTCTGTACTGTTGGAGTCTACCTTAAGCCATCCTTCCTTGTGCACAGGAAGAATCCATATTTGCAAATCAGCAACTTTCTCAACCTACTTTCTGCATTAAAATCTTGGCACCCCAAAAGTTCTTTTGTCATTTCCTTTTTACCATCTCTATCCCTTTCAGTCCAAGTTGATTCAATTCTTTTAAAACCATATGGACTTCTTGGGTATTGATTTGTAATGCACTCCATCATACAAAGCCACACCCACAAATCTCTTCAAGATCAGCCCTGTCTACCGTGGGCTCACTGAAGGGCTCCTGTGGAAAACACCTGATTTTCTTCAAGTCCTTAAGAGTAAACACAGATGATCTGTAAGGCATGCCTTAAGATCTTTAAAGACTACATGTTTATCTGAAATGGATGGTCTGTGGACACTCCATAAACCTCTGAAAGACCTCCACAAGGGGTCTCAGTCCTCTCCTACTCTATCTATAAAGACAGCATGTAGGCTTTTCAGAATGTGGACTTCGCTCAACCTCCACTGGGCTGTGCCTGGTGTCCACAGTCCTTTGAGTCAAACCTCATCACAGAGGGAACTTCCAGTCACTTGCCAGGGTGTGAGTGGGCCCTTCCTCACTTGTGTAAGGATGGAGGAGGGTGTCTGGAGCTCTAAATTCTTCTCCTGTAGACTTATAACTGCTCCTCCTGCTTTCAGATCATCTCACTCTCACTCTGTGAGGCACCTGGGGCACCCACTTCCTGAGTTTTCAGAGTTGTGCAACACGAACGGGCTTGTTTAGGTGCCAGCTCCCCTGTGTGTGCAAAGTCAATTGTCACTCTCCTGTTTTCTAAAGTCCAGATTTGAACACCTCTTACCTCCTATCCAACTCCATTTATCCGTATAGGCTTCTGCATATTTTAAACTCCTTTAGTTTCATTTTAGTAGGTTTGGGGAGAGGGAGCAAGGCAAATGTTTGAATCAGGCATTTTAAACATCTACTCTCTTCTTCCTGTACAACTTCCTTCTTCTTTCTTGTGAGATTCCATACCTTCTATCTCTTTTTTATGGTGATTATGAGGCATTTTAAATGAACTCTTTTTAAGATATGAAAGTAAAACATAATTGTTATATGATAGCACGGAGTGATAATATTTCATTTGTATTCCAGTATTACAGCAGATGACTTTCTATATTTTGATAATTTTTTTTAGTGATCCTTCATTGTTAATCTAAATCTCTGTGATACAGTTTTGGTGGAGTCCTCTATTAGTGTATTTTGTTTGTTTCTCCTTCAAGATGTAAGAATTCTCCTCCTTTAGAGATGGCAGCTGAAATCTGGAATGAATTTTATATTAGGAAACAATAACTGGGTTTTCATCTTCAATATTCCTTATTCTGTTTTCATGGATACATGTGTGAACTCTGGGTAAACATCACTCAAACATGTTTCAGGTAGGCAGTTGGTTTTGTTCCAAGTTTCCTTCCATGTAAAGTGTAGGCAATGCCATTACTGTCTCTCACAGATATTGTAAATATTGTTATCCAGCCTTTCCCCAAACACATGAATTCCTTATCTTTTCAACATCTCAGAATTATGTCAAGTTTTCCTCATTCCTTTCAGGTTGCTAGGCCACAAATATTTTAGCAGGAGTCTGTACACCATGGAGGTAAAAAGGGATCACCCCACCCATTTTCCACACTGCCCTGCTGTGTGTTTCGTGAAGATTGTGCTTAACTCCTGATTACATTTAATTCACATACGCACTGCAAGATACTCAACCCCCAGATCCTCCTGACTGTAAAATCCAGGAGGAAAACATGAGAAATAAGCTTTCCATAATCTTATGAAGGGTTTTGTGAAGAGTATACACCAACATATGTGAAATAGACTATGTTTTCAAAAGCACTAAGAAAATACGAAAAATCATTTTACAATTTTTTCCTCGCCCGAATTTGCTTAATAACTGCTTCTACACTACAGTGTTTCTACATTAATTTTGGAGAACACACCTCTACCATGAATGGACTCTCGAGAGCTCTAGAGCCTCTCTTGTCCACATTTTCTACTGTAATATTACTGAGAAAAACAGCAATTTCATTGATTGGATTATCATTTAAATATGTCTTGTTTTATTTCTATAACAATTTCATGATGTATTACTTAAAAAACTAGACTCAGACATATTGATCAAGTTCTCCAGCTTCTATGGCTGGTGAGGGACAAAGCAGAGACTTGAGTATAACTGAGGTAATCAGAATTCTCAGGGTTATTTCCATGGATCTCTATTGAAAACATGAGATGGCAAATGCAAAAAAATTTTCATAGATTTTTTTATTAAAAAGAAGCATTTATATGAATGTATTATTATTAATAAAACCAGGGGAACATTAGTAAGACTCCTTATTTTTTTCAGTACATTAAAAATTACCAGTAAACACACTGGAAACACTGTCAGTCTCAGAAAAGGTACTCACCATCAGCTGACTGATAGCAACTCCAAATTTGATTTTGACCTCTGCTTCTCCAAACACAGCTAACCTTCATTTGAGAATAGCTTACTGGTTGGAATCATTGACTGATAATAAAAATAGAATGCTTTTTTAAAATGGAAACTAAAATAGGATATAAAAAAATCAACTGACTTGATATTGCCAGCCTATAAGTTTCTGACTTCATTCTTCTGTAACTATCTGCTGGATAGCAATCCCCCAAATTAATTACAATTTTAGATAAGAAAAAACATTGAAATAAGTATTTACTCTAAGAATAGAATCATAAATTGGATATTTGGTAAAGTGTCTCCTAAAAAGATAAATATTTTACTTTAAGAAAATATAATTTATGAAATCTCCTTTCTTTATAGAATAAATTTAATTTTACAGTATTTATTAGTAATTGGTTAATAATAAAATAATAATTATGATGATGATAATAGTTTATGCTCCTAATGATGACCATGAGGGTTTGGAAAGTGTTTGAAGCACATCTGGAATCATAAATAATTATATTGAGTTTTCTGTAGAGAGGCAGATGACCTAAAAGATTAATTTAAAGACTTGTGTTCAAATCTTTATTTTTCTACTTAACTGGATGTACGAATTCTCAAAAATTATTTATCTTCCATAAGCATATTTTCTCATCTGTAAAACTAGAATATTATGTAAGGCTTTGTGAAAATGAAATACTTTAATAACTGTAGTGTGCACAATGTTTGGGCATACACTTAAAACCCAGCACTTGCTGAAAATTAAATATTTATGAATATGCAGCATATACTTCTTCCTGTATTTGCTCACACTTCCCTTTTCCATTTGAATAGGCTAGAAAATCAATTTCCAGAAGTATGCTTTTGTTATTATTTCCTTAAAACAAACATATTTCATTAAAAAATAATTATTTGATGCTGATGGGTAAAGTGACAGCTAACTGAATGGTTGATTTCTATTTTTAGCCAAATGTATTGATGTTGTGTGGAGACATCCTCACAATTTACCTGCCCACAATCCATTCAATCAAAACCCAAGGCAATGAAGTACACTTCATTCTTAAACAGACAACAAAATTGGTGTTCTTAAAGTGTGTGGATTTCTAGCCTCCAAAGAAACTTCTAAAATTCTAAAGTAGGAAATGCACACATTTCAACTATTAACCAGAATGCACTTTGTTGTCTAATTTCACATTTCTCTTATTAGTATAGATGAACAGTTAAGGATCACCAGACAGTGTAGGAAAGTTTCCGACCAGAAAGACAGAGATCCAAATAAATAAAAGAAAATTACAAAACTCAGGGTAAAAAGTTAGTGTAGACTGCAGAAGAACATTTCACAAACCTATGATATTCTGAGAACTAAAGCAGGATTCTATGATAAAGAACATTTGGAGAACAAACGAAAGCTCTTGGAGGTTAAAAATGTGTTGGCAGGAATTTAAAGAAATAAATAGAAGACTTGGAAGGCAAAGTTAAGGGAAACTTCCCAACATAAAACAAAACATTAATGAAATAGCAAGTCATTGTTAAAACTATTTTTTTAAAGATCTATTCAATTACTCTGGAAAATCTAACTAATAATAGTTGAAGAATGAAAAAACAGAGACAAGAAAGACATGGGAGACATGACCAAAATGAGGGAAAAATAATTTTTAAAGGGAATATATGGATTTTAAGATTAAATTTATTGAGATGAACGAATTTAAAAGTACTTACATGGAGGATATTATCATTAAATCCAAACGCTAGGAATGAAGGTAGCAGAGAGAGAAAGAAAAAAAAAGTTCACATGCTCACATGCAAAATAATTTGAATAAGAATGGCATCCAACTTCTTACCAAGAGTTCAGTCGAGAAGGAAAATGCAGAAATGCCTTCAAAATTTGGAGGACATGTTACTCTTAAGCTAGACTCTTATACTCAACAAACTAGAAACAGACTATGAAGTTAATATTTGTAATCTGATCAGGGCCTGGCATAAAATAAGTGCTCCATCAGTGTTTCATAAATGAGTAAACGGGATTACGTTGAAGAAAGATGTTTCTCATACATACAGGGTATCAATTATGCCCCATTTATTTTTCCTTAGGAAGCAAATGTGGATCACAAATCGGGGGAGTAAATCAGTAAGAAGGAGGACACTGGATCCTGCCAGTGTTGGATACCACACGAGACAGTGAAAAGCTCCCAAGATGACGGGTGTTCTATGCGGCAGGACAAGGGAGCAACTGATGTTGCTTGAGGGCATCTCCAAGACAAGAGACTCACAGATTATTAACGTTCTCATCTTACTGAAAATCCATTTCCGTAAATTTATTCATCTAAAATTTTGAAAACTGTGATAAGCACATAAAACATGAGACAAAAAAAACCAAAATAAAGCAATCAATATATGCCTGAAAAAATAACCAACAAATCACACGGAATGACTATTTTTGACATTTGCATGGTCAAACTATCGTAAATACAAAAATTATTTCACGTAAACTTGAGACAGAACTAATTTAAGAATATGGGAAAAGAAGAATTAAAGTGTGTATGTTTATGGGGTTGGAGAGGTTGTGAGATCATAAATCTTCTTCCATAGCATGGATTCAATATCTACTGATCCAATGGCTAAGACGGATACATCAGTACAAGACAATACAAGCAGATCCTTAGAAATCTGGAGGCAAGTACCAAAACTCTTCAAAGAATTTTACCCTAAAGATCAGTGCACAATGTAGAAAAGACAAAGATGATGTTGGCACGAAACAGCTTATATTTGTAGTAAAATTCAATTTTTAAAACTATATTAAGTTAAAAACTATATCATTTT
The DNA here is from genome assembly GCF_028023285.1 of Balaenoptera ricei. Taxonomy (NCBI): domain Eukaryota; kingdom Metazoa; phylum Chordata; class Mammalia; order Artiodactyla; family Balaenopteridae; genus Balaenoptera; species Balaenoptera ricei. The sequence goes on from NC_082640.1 coordinate 28,769,817, forward strand.
TAACATTTTTAAAAACATTTAAATGTTTAAAATGTGTACGTGTAAAACTGGGTACAATTTTCAAAGCTGTGAAATACGTTATTTCCATGTTATTCTCTTAAACATTCAATAAAATAGGTATTTTAGTCACTACTTCATGGATGAGAACACAGAGTCCTTATTTATTAAGTAATTTTCCCTGGGTCGTCTAGCTAGTAAATGGTAAAGGTGAGACTTATATCGAGGTTTTAAATCTCTAAGCCTCTGCTATCTACAGATGGTAAACAAAAATTAATGTATTTTTTAAAAAGAAGAATGTTAATGGGTTGAGTCTCCAACTTCTCTACATACCATAATAGTTACACCTCCTGTGGTTGATCTCTCAGAACCTATCACCATGTCACTAAAGTTAAGATAATAAAGGCAGGGTAAAGTGGCCATCTGCCACAGAAGGATACTGTCAGTATAAAATGAGATCATCTATTTCTAAGCAAATGCAAAAACTAAAAATACTGTTATTGTGTCCTTGCATTTGTGGGCAGATGGACCACTCATCAAAAAAGAGGGGGGCAGGAAACTGGCCACTGTGGTATGGTTTTAAAATCATAGACAAGTGTGAGGATCCCTACTTTTACTCATTCCCTCGATGCCATAAGAGGCACCTGTCACATATCTGAAGGCTGCACTGTGACCTTCCCTGTTCTTGTGGAATCTCTTTGGTGTCAGCAAAAACAACTTCCACCAAGATCCCTGATGACCACCGCAATCCCAGGCAGTGTTGAGATGTTTCTTCACCAGGTAGAATCCAGGAGCTGCGAAACTGGGCATTTCCCAACTATCAATATCTGCAGCATTAAGAGTGGGCATTTCCTCACAGCACCCAAAGCTATCTTTGCATGTAAATATCCCCTGGCAAAAGGCATAGGCAACTCAGAAAGCCACCTGCTTCTGCAGGTGAGAGAATGTGGCCCCCGCCTCCCACCCCAGTCTCTTCTCACAGTGCGCCTCCTCGTTCATCTGTGTCTAATATCCTAAGGAAGGGTTTCCCCGTATCTTGAGGCATACTAGTGATTACAGGTCATTCCTGTTAATATTTCACAGTGCCAACCACTGTTCTAAGCATTTTACATGCATTAACTCATGTATCCCCACAGGAATGCTCTAAGGTAAATATTATACCATCACAAAGGTGAGGAAAGTAAGACAAAAAACAGATTGAGTAACAAGCCCGAGGCTGACTAACTAGCAAGTGGGGGAGTTGAGATTCAATCCCAAGTTCTGTGGCTCTAGACTCTGTGTTTCTTGATCTTCTGCCTTAGAAATAAAGAACTGTTAAAAGTGTAAAGGGCTGAAATAGCTTATAAATATAAAATAATTCTACTGGTTCTCTATTGCTGTGTAATAAATTACCACAAACTTGTGGCTTAAAACAGCACACATTTATTATATAAGCTTCTGTGGGTCAGAAATCCAGGCGTGGCTGAGCTGGGCCCTTTGCTCCAAGGTCTCTCATCAGCTGCAATAGTACTGACTGGGACCAGGTCTCATCCAAAGGCTTGAGCAGGATGGTTCTGTTTACAGCACTCCAGTTGTTGGCAGGATTCAGTTCCTCACAGACTGTTGGACTGAGGGCCTCAGTCCCCAGCTGGCTCATGACCAGAGGCCATCCAGTGATTCTTTACCATGTGGACCTTTCCAACATGACTGGTTACTCTATCAAAGGATGTAAGCTGAGGGGGCAATAGAGAGACTTGCTAGAAACTGGGAAGTTGGAATCTGATGTAACCATTCATGGCAGTGACAGCCCATCACCTCTAACACATTCTATTGGCTGGAAGCAAGTCAAGTCTCACTAAGGGGATGACTACCAGGGAGGGGCTCATCAGGACCATCTGAAAGTGTGTCTGCCACAATGAACAAGCTTCTCCTTTTGTGGACGAGTACACTGAGGACTATAAGTGAAGCCCATGAACATCTAGTTAATCCCAAATAGTAGAACAAGAACCCATGTCTCCTCTTTATTTCCATTTTTTCTTGACAAATAGTTTAATGGGTTACTCTGTCCAGCCCAGCAAACCCTTGTTAGATATCAAACTTTTATCACAAAGTAGAAATGATAGTAGAAATGTGAGTTTTCTGGGCAGAGAGTACACTTTAAAGCATTAAGGGGTCTCTCACACTCAAGAATTTAGACAGCACAGACACTGGATCTTCCATCACAGAGTGGGTCTATTTCCCACTGCAAGCAGTTTTCATAGGTGATCATCCTCAAAGGGCATCTTTCTGTCCCAACATGGCCATTCAAAATAATGTCAGTTAACCTGAGGTACACTTTACTTTGTGTACCTTACCCCAAACAGATGACCACTTAGTTTTATAGATTCCATCTAAATACAAGCAGGTATAAATGCACTCATAATAGCACTGCCCAACTTTTAGCTCCAAACAAATTCAACCATGACTTCAGGGAAAAGGTAATTCTGTGTGCATTGGCTCCTCACAATAAAATACTTCAGTATTTTATCAGCATCACTGTTTCAATTCCATACATGGAAATGTTTATACAAAGAATTAGATGGGTTTACTCCAACATTAAAAACTTCAATATTACAAACAATTCATCACAGATGTGTCAGTTGAGCAGTACTCCAAAATATCTGACCTGAGAAGGAGTGCATGACTTTGCCAGGAAGATGGACAATAGCTAACAAGACAGCCTCTCACATCTGATATGTCAATCACCCTCCTGCACTGAAGGATCATGCTCATTTTTATTAATGACCTTGTTATTCGAAATGGAAAAAAAAATTCACAATTACACAGACTTTCTAGGCTTAAAATAGGGCTGTGGAGAGGGGAGTATTTATGGATTAATGTGTCCTTCTGACTTATAAGGGCGCAATGACCAATCCAGTTAAAATCAGCAGTAATAGCAACTGTCCTCTGCTTGTGATAAACAAATCTGCTTCTTTTAATCTCATCCACTGGGGCTCAGATTAAAAGAAATATGACCCAATAGGCTTAGTCCAATTTATTTTCAGATTATAAGAATAGCTCCACCTGTTATATATCTGCCAGAAAAATCCTGCTGATGCTTTTAAACCACAATCTACAGTAAGCATTACAGGGCATATGGCAAAAAGATGAAAATGTTTAAAGAGAAAGAGAATATTTAGAAGCACACTGAGGGAAGGAAAGAGGAGGGGCCTATCAAAATGATTTCTACATAGTTCAGATATTTTTCTCACTGTTGGGTAAGTGGTGGGATACTGAACTGCTTTCTAGAGAGCAAATTCCACTGCAGGCTTACTTCTCTTTGACTCTGCATTCATATTTACAAAAAGCCTGAGAGCACCAGGGAGCACTGAAGCATTACTGAGAAGTTGAACCTGATACCTCCCCATATCATGGCTTAATAAACCGATAAACTGATTGTTGAATTCAGTTCCCTTATGTGGGAAGAAACTTGAGGAAGTGAGCATGTCAAACCCGGTTTGATTTTAGTATAAACACATACTTAGAAATATCCAAAAAAAATGACATCTGAACTGCATCATTAGCAAGTCACTCAATCTTTTTTCTTCTAAAATTTAATTTACTAATATACAAGTAATCAAATGACATATGGTCACTTGGACCACAAAAACATAAAACACAATACATATAATGACTGATATTAACTAGATTAATAACATAATAAATGAAATACAACCACTTTTGACTGTCAAAATGTAATATATATTGTAAAAGGTAATATTTTTTGAGAGAGCAAACAAAACACACAACAAAAAACACCTCCATGATTCTATCTAATTTTGAAAATAACTTGTTTTTAATATAATTATTGGGTGCTTTGTATACCTAATCACATCCAGGAGAAGCACAAATAAAGACATATTAATTGCATTAACTAATTAATTAATTATTCAGTCATTTATCTATTTATAATATTTAATGGCTGCCTATTATTTGCCAAATCACTGGTTTGAGGATAGGCTTAAAAATCAACAAGAGAAATCTAGTCTCTGATGGACAATAAAAAAAAATAAGCAGTAAGAATATAAACTCTATAACAAGGACTCTCCATGTGTGTAAAGTGGAATTAATATGATGCATACCTGTGTGCACACACACATTAATATGCATACATGTGTGCACACACACATACAGTCACACAGACAGGGAGAAACAGGCTCTTCCATGTGTACAAAAACAAGCTTAAAAAACATGAAAACACTTCTGTATCTGAGTGTATTTCACTCAGTGTCTTAGAAAAAGCATCCCCTCTCAGACCCTGCCTATCTCCCCCACGCATCTTTCTTACTTCCTGGAGTCCACAGAGATCTTTTCTTCGTCCCCACGCCCACCCTCTTCCAGGCTGTCACCACCTACTCAATCTTAGGTGTCCATCTCCTGAAGAACCACTGTGCTTCTACCTCTTTTCTCTCCATAAAGACAAGCACTCAAATGGGATGACACAACAATTACAACGACAAACAACCACAAAAACAAATAATTTGGTGACCGTTTGAAGCATTTTTATGTGTTTTAAACACACCATACATCTTACTCCCAAAGCATCTCAATTGTGTTGTTGCCAAGACACTGGTTCATGTTTAAATATAAATCCTCTCCATCTGACACTTTGAACCTTAAGTTCTTCTAAGAATGTGTTATAATACAATAATTATAGATATGTGCAACGATTTTTAAATGTGTATGAATCTTACAAGCTACAATCTCAAGGGGGCAAAGCATGACTTTTTATCATGAATGAAACAGGCATCTTAACTTCCATTCCTCCTATTCTTGTGTATTTTAATCTTAATTAATTCAGAAATGCCAAAATCAATTTGTGGTTAACATAGTTTGGAATTACCACCCCACTTCACTTTTTCTCAGCTGTACTACTTTTCCCTCTGAAATGTCTCTAACCAGCTCCTAATTACTTTATTCAATCCCTGGGTGGAAAATTTGATGGTTAGCATTATTAGACATTTGGCCCATTTTTAAAATAAATTATTTATTTTATTTATTTTTGGCTGCGTTGGGTCTTCGTTGCTGCGCTTGGGCTTTCTCTAGTTGAGGCGAGCAGGGCTTACTCTTCGTTGCGGTGCACAGGCTTCTTCTCATTGCGGTGGCTTCTCTTGTCGCGGAGCACAGGCTCTAGGTGCTCGGGCTTCAGGAGTTGTGGCACGCAGGCTCAGTAGTTGTGGTTCACGGGCTCTATAGAGTGCAGGCTGAGTAGTCATGGAGCATGGGCTTAATTGCTCCACGGCATGTGGGATCCTCCTGGACCAGGGCTTGAACCCGTGTCCCCTGCGTTGGCAGCTGGATTCTTAACCACTGTGCCACCAGGGAAGCCTGACCCATTTTTATTTGTTTATGACAAAGCTTTGACATTGAGAATTAAAACTCAGGATTCTGAAATTTTAAGAATCAAGTCCTTTTCTTTCCCATCTATTATCTCTCCTGGGAATTTCAAATTCAACTCTGAAACTCAAAAGATTAACATGATCCTTCTCGCTTTGTTTGTTCTGCTGTGTATTCCCTTCCTACATCCATAGACTTAAGTAGGGTCGAGGCAACAGAACCAACAAAACTATAATGATTAACATAAATGCACTGGTTACTATCCAAATATTGCCCTCTCACCAATTTTACTTAAAGCAGTCGCCTATAAATCCCAAAGAAGGGGAAGAGCTGAGTGAATTACGGCACAAACTAAAAAGGGAAAACTTCTCTGTGTGTAAAAAAAAAGCTGTGGAAGCCAATTTTGTGAGCTCAGAAAAACTCATTCCAAATCGCTAATTAAAAAGTATTTGTAAAACTGAATGATCCGATGTCTTATAACAATTGAAGTACACTAACTCTGAAAGCATTTATATCTGGGTTTTGCTATACCGGTTATTTGGAATTTCCTCTTTGAACATTTTCATTTTTTCCAAGTTATTGAAGTCATTTTATAATACTTAGTCATTAAATACACCAAACATCATTTCTGCCTTGTCATCTTATCCTACAGAACATAATGTTATCTAGTGTTCTATTGCAATGGCTGGATTACTTTTCCAGGAAGCTGGGAAGAATTCTTAGCTGATACGTAGAATTTGCAACAAAAGAGACAGGGTGGAAAACAATTATATTCTTCACCATGACCCTTTTCCATTAAAAAATAAAATTAGCACTGTTCATGGATAATCTAAGAAAGAAAAATCAAGAGGAAAGCATAATGATAAAGGTTTCATAATTATATAAAAGTGAGTTTACTTTCTATCTTATGTATTTTGGATGCACCTTTATGTTTTTCAGCTAAACATTTCTGTACACCATTGGTTCCATATTTAGCTAACCATGTAATTATATAATATATTTTGGTACAAAAAGTATTCACTCTGATTTGCCATGCTTTGTAATATGGTACACTTTAAATTGCATCTCTCCAATGCTAGGGTTTTTTTTTTTTTTCTTTGCTTTATCTGGAGCTAGGCTTATGATTAGCTAAAACACAGTAGCATACTACTCAGTTGCATACATTGCTGAAAATAATCTCACTAATGATTGCATATTTGATTTAAATTAATTCCAAGGTAAATGAAAGCATAGCTAATATGGAAGATCAGACTAGGCCAATGACCAGCCTGCCGAACACTCCGTGTCTTAGCACACTTGCCTTCTCACACGAGACAGCACTTACTTTCTCAGTCAGCAGAGGGTCAGAAGTATGAGAAAACAAATTTAGAAAAAAACAGGGGGGCAACTCACTGAATCACCAATTTTACCTGATAATCTGAGGTCAACTGTATTTTAATAATAAATACAGGAAATAAAAAGCATATTCTTGTGTACACATTGTATGTGTGTGATTTTTAAAAAATTTTTATTGGAGTATAGTTGCTTTACAATGTTGTGTTAGTCTCTACTGTACAGCAAAGTGAATCAGCTATCCATATACATATACACCCCCTTTTTTTGGATTTCCTTCCCATTTAGGTCACCACAGAGCACTGAGTAGAGTTCCCTGTGCTAGTAGGTTCTAATTAGTTATCTATTTTATACATAGTATTAATAGTGTATATATGTCAATCCCAATCTCCCAATTCATCCCACCCCCCCCTTTCCCCTTGGTATCCATGTTTGTTCTCTATGTCTGCATCTCTGTTTCTGCTTTGTAAATAAGATCGTCTATACCAATTTTTTCAGATTCCACATATATGCATTAACATACAATATTTGTTTTTCTCTTTCTTACTTCACTCTGTATGAGAGTCTCTAGGTCCATCCACGTCACTACAAATGACCCAATTACGTTCAGTTTTATGGCTGAGTAATATTCCGTTGTATATATATGTACCAAATCTTCTTTATCCACTCCTCTGTTGATGGACATTTAAGTTGTTTCCATGTCCTGGCTATTGTAAATAGTGCTGCAATGAACACTGGGGTGCATTCTTTTTGAATTATGGTTTTCTTTGGGGATATGCCCAGTAGTGGGATTGCTGGGTCACATCGAAGTTCTATTTTTAGTCTTCTAAGGAACCTCCATGCTGTTCTCTGTAGTGGCTGTATCAGTGTACATTCCCACCAACAGTGCAAGAGGGTTCCCTTTTATCCACAACCAGCATTTATTGTTTGTAGATTTTGTGATGATGGTCACTCTGACCAGTGTGAGGTGATATCTCATTGTAGTTTTGATTTGCATTTCTCTAATAATTAGTGATGTTGAGCATCTTTTCATATGTTTTTTGGCCATCTGTATGTCTTCTTTGGAGAAATGACTATTTAGGTCTTCCGCCCATTTTTTTGATTGGGTTGTTTGTTTTTTTGATATTGAGCTGCATGAGCTGTCTGTATATTTTGGAGATTAATCCTTTGTGATTTTTTTACTTGATTCCTTCATCCAAGATACACTATTACGACTTTTTGAGTTTTTCTATGTAGGCACATCTTCCTTGTTCTTTTTTGGTAACTGCAGAGCATTCCATTGTATGAATGGACATTTATTTTTGTCCCCTATTGGAGGATATTCTGTGGTTTCCACACCACAGTGAACGTCTTTGTTTCTGAGGCCATTCTGTCTTAGATTCTTTTTAACTGGCTATTGTCTCCCCTTCTGGATTCTCTTCCGAGATCTCACACCTGGAATTTCTCCTCAGCTCTCACACTTGGCTTCTTTTTCTTGGCATCAGGTCACCTTGATCTGACCTCAAAGGCTGCATTCTCAGATAGGTCTGCATTGAACACCAAGTGGCTCAATTTCCAATTCTTTTTTGTATTTTTTTCATAGCAATTTTCATTACCAGAGATTATCCATGTTTATGTATGTACAATCTGTTTCTCCAACTAGAATGTCAGCTTTATGATTCCTTTATTCATTGCTCAACAAATATTATCTGAATTTACAAAAAGCCTATGTGAGTTGGGTTTAGAGGCAAAGGGCTCTGCTCTGGAAATGTTGTCCAGCGGGTGGGTGAAGGCATCTAGCACAGCCAGTTGCTGCCTTTCTTCTAGGCTCCCAGAGAAATGAAAACACTATACATTACAACATAGTATGCATTTATTCTCAGTTCCAAGAAGGGGCAAAAGCAGGCAGTAACAATAGTCACAGCCAATAACTACTGAGCACTCACTAAGCCCCGGTGCTGGTTACAAAATCCTCCCAACAACCCTTTGGCATTTCCCCCCATGACAGACTATATTTTCCAAAAACAAAGACATGATTTTCCCAGTCAAAACGCTCTTTCCATACTCCATCAAGAGGAGGAGTTCATTTCTTTATCTCCTTTCATCTGGGTGAGTCCTGACCTGATCTGATGGTGAGAACACAGTAGAAGCAACTCCACCCTTAACTTGCCTGGAATCTTCTGCCTTCTGCCTCCTAGAAAGCTTGGTCTTAGGATCACTCTGGAAGCCAGGGGTCACCAAGTGAGAAGGTCAGGCCATCCTGAGAAGCTGACCTTTGGCTGACAAGTCAGATCACTTGCCAGAGAGGAGTACATCCAACTGTCTTGGATGTATGACCAGTTAAGCCTTCAGAGTCCTCCTGCCCCAGCGACTGTCTGACTGCAACCATGAGAACCCCAGATAAAAGCCACCTAGCTGAGCCCAGTCAACCCAAGGAACCATGTGTGGTAACAGTAAACGACCATTTTAAGCCATCAAGATGTGAGAAGGCCTGTGTGTCGCAATAGATAACTGAAAAATAATTTGGTACTTTGAAATGGGGTACTATGAACAATATGTCCCTATTTAACAGATGAAGAAACTGAGGCTTGGGAGCATTAAGAAATGTGTCTGTGGCCATGCATGTAAGAAGAAAGTAGAACAACTAGGATTCATGCACCCAAGTCTGTGGAGTCAACCTGGTCTCACTGAATCCAAAACTGATATTGGGATGAACTGCTGGGGAATCAGGAACTAAAGCCAGAACCTCTTATTTCTGGACTGTGCTCTAGCCATTGGACTACTTTCCCTTCAAATGCCAACTAGAAGGCTTTATGTACCTCTTCATTTTGGTGGACGAGCATATACACTATGATGGACCACGTAGTTCCTTGGCTGCTAATGTCAAACTGCATCTCAGTTCAGAAATGCCAAAAAAAACCATCACAGCCATGCGCTCTGTGATCATGGGCAAAATGTTTGCAAGGCTTTCTATACACACAGTGTGTTTCACCCATGGAGCTAAGACCCTTGGAGAGGGGGAGGAACTTTAATTTTTCTGTTTCTTTTTACAGCAAAGAAGAGCATCTTGTGCTTGCAAATACCCTTGAATCTCTTATTCTACCAAAGAAGCAACTTGACTACCTGTTTCATTAGATGGGGGTGCTTCCTGGCTAAGGTGAACAAAATGGTGATCTGGGAGGTATTACTATCCACGTCAGAGGGGGAAAGGTAACCGGAGGTAATAACAGATCACAGCAGATCCACATGACTAGCTCAGCCAATGAGGTCAATGTGTAGTTGAGATGTGAGATGTGCAGAATGAGAAACCATGGTCCTTAAAGAACAGTCACTGGAGAAAACTGAACTAAGCACTTTGCTCCTTTGTTATGCTCACTCATTCATTCAGCAAATATGTCTTGAGCATTCATCTATTCAAAAGATATTTATGGAGTGTATGCTATGTGCCATGATTTTTTCTAAGTTACATTTGTTACAATTGATCAACCTACATTGACTCATCGTTATCACTGGAGTCTATGGTTTACATCAGGGTTCACTCTTGGTGTTGTACATTCTATGGGTTTGCACAAATGTATAATGACATGTATCCACCATTATATTATCATACAGAGTAGTTTCACTGCCCTAAAAATCCCTTATGTTGTACCTATTCATCCCTCCCTACTCCTAGCCCCTGGCAACCACTGATCTTTTTACTGTTTCCATAATTTTGCCTTTTCCAGAGTGTCATAAAGTTGGAATCTTACACGACATAGCCTTTTCAGATTAGCTTCTTTTACTTAGTAACATGCATTTAAGCTTCCTTCATGTCTTTTCATGGCTTGATGGCTCATTTCTTTTTAGTGCTGAATAATATTCCATTGTCTGGCTATATATTTTTTCAATCTTTGCTTTTATATAGGGAAGCAAAATTTACAAGTATAACTTGTACAAATGAAGAATGAAAGAATTCTTGTTTGAAGTAACCTTTCGTAGTACATATTATCTACGACACGTTGGAAAAAGTCTAAACTGAGCTCAGATCACCACCAGATAGCATTCTTGAAATATCTTCCACAGAGGACTGGAAACTGCTTGAGAAAAAATATGATGCCTATAAGATCGCTTCTGTGAGTCATATCCTTAATCTGCCTCTAAACAATTAGGTAACCTTGATCATATGTAGATTATACAGAGCCAAATGTCCCTGTGAGAGTTAGAAATCTGATTCCACTATTCTCTTTGAACCTTTATGCCCTCGTATCAAGATGCCTTTAAAAGTAAGAATAAAAAATGTGCATCAAAAGACTGATTTATGTGACTTTCCATAGGCATTGTCTATATCTAATAAACAGCTACCACTTCCAGTAGAAGGGCTCACACCAATTTCAACTGAATTTCAGGAAACTGGCAGAAATATAAAAGTGATGGAGCATCATTAGGGTTATTTCATCAATCAACTGGCAATAAATGAGACATGGTTTAACTGTGATGAGGAAAGTATATTGTTTCTGCAATAGCTGAATCTGTGCTGTCCTGGGGATCATGTGCAGAGTGAATGCCAACTGGGAAAATCATTCTGGGTCAAGATCTTAGTCTACCAATTGCATTAAAAGAAATTACCACTTAGCTATTGAATCATGGTTTTATAATCACAAGTCTTTCTAAAATGAGGCTTACCTACTGAGGTTAATGTATGGGGAGCAAGGGGCAAGTAGGGATGAGCAAGTCTTCAAAACTTGTCTGGTGGAAGAAAACTAATGTGCCAACCTTGCCCTGAATCACTGCCGCACGAATGAACACAAAAAATGAAAACTGGGATGTTCCCTTGTCTAAAGTAGACATTTAAATAATTTGCTACAATATAAGAAATTTACTAAATTCTGAAAATCAGAGGTTACTTCTCAGCACTAAAATAAAATCAATTATATATATTTATATATTTTATATTTTATGTATATTTATACATACATATTTTTATTTTGGTGTTAATAAATAACTTATGGTTTTCAGAATTTAATAAATATATATAAATTTATAATACATATTTGTATATGTACACATATAGCCTTTTAAAAAATTTATTTATTTTTTTATTTTCGGCTGCCTTGGGTCTTTGTTGCTGCACACAGGCTTTCTCTAGTTGTGGCGAGCAGGGGCTACTCTTCATTGTGGTGCACAGGCTTCTCACTGCGGTGGCTTCTCTTGTTGCGGAGCACGGCCTCCAGGTGCGTGGGCTTCAGTAGTTGTGGCTCACGGGCTCAGTAGTTGTGGCTCGTGGGCTCTAGAGCACAGGCTCAGTAGTTGTAGCGCACGGGCTTAGTTGTTCCGCGGTATGCGTAATCTTCCCAGACCAGAGATCGAATCCACGTCCCCTGCATTGGCAGGTGGATTCTTAACCACTGCGCCACCAGGGAAGTCCTATCCTTTGTATTAAGAGTAAACTACACAGCTAGTGAACAATGCTAGTGACTCTAATAAAACAGAGCATCCAACTCAGTTATAGAGATCGGAAGTTACTTTTCATCTCCACCTTACTGGCTTCCAGGCTCCCCTAGTGCCTGAGTTTGTCCAGCAAAGCTGAAACACTCTGCATTTCTCCACTCAGCCCTGTAATGAAATACAAATTTCAGCACAGAAGATTCTCATCTGAAACTACCCTTGTGACTGTGAGTTTTGGGCTATGAGAACGTGATATACTGCTTGTTCAGGGAGCAATGTGGACTAGAGAGAGAAAAAGTAGATTCAGAAGATTGAGGTCCGAGTCTCAAGATTGTGCCATGTCTTGGGCAAGTCACTGTCTGGATGTCAGCAGCCTTGCTCCCAAGTTGGGAGAGTTGGGACAGATGATTCCGAGGTTCGTTTGTAGCTCAACAATATGAGTCCCTGGGAATCCTTCCCCAATTTCGATACTAGCCTTTGTGTGCCTGATTTTTCCAGAGGACCATATTTTAAACAGCAATCGTTACTTTCAGGGGTGAGGGAATCCTAAAGGAAGCATTGCTCTAGTCATGGCCCTGACAGAGGGAATTGCAATACTAAGGAATTAATCTGTGTTGTGGGCCAGGTTCTCTGGAGCAGAGATCCAGGAGAAACCAGGAAGAGAGTAGAGAAAAAGGGCAGAAGAGGGAAGGAATCCAGGCTCACGTGCAATCTGAGACAAAGTCCCCAGGGAGAATGGCTTTTGTCTGATCTTGCAGGATACTCTGGATATAAACTATGTCTCAGAAGGTATCTCAACGAAGGTAAAAGATCTGGGCTTTCATGGTTCTACCCAGCCACTGGCTGCGGGCTGCCCCAGGGAGATGAGCTTGCAGACACTCCCTGTGCTCTGCAGACAAAGCAGCTCCAGGGGAGCAGATGATGTTCTACCAGAAGCCGCAGCACACAGAGGATGGATGGTGTCTACAAATAGCAAAGCAGGGCCTGGAGGATCTGAGCTGAGCTCCCACAGTATCTGCTGCATGCTCTTTGCCCAAAGTAATTTGCTCAAAGTAATTCGACACTAGAAGTGGAGCAGGAGAGAAGAGTCAGCTCCAGGACTTTCTCAGCCCAGGGTTCACTCAGCACATCTTTTTCATGGGACTTGGGTAGCAAAAGTCTCTACTAAGAAAAAAATTAAGAAAGTTGTGTCCAAACTTTTTAATAGGATACATCATTTGAGCATCCAAGAATGATGCACAAATGATGCACAAATCTGGGGGCTTCATTGATGCTGCATTCTCCGTGTGTTACTGTCTTTCCATTTTCCCTTTTTTTCCATTGTAATTACATTAAATCCACTATCCCATTTTACATCATTGCTTGAAAATAATCTGAATTCTCAAGAGATAAAAGTTAGTTTTCAAACAAAAGGCAGAAATCTTAACCAAGGTTGTATGAGTTATATAATCCTTTTACATTACAGAAGGTGTTGTTGAACAGAAATTAATCTGAAGAAAATCTACAGCTTGCGTTGCTTAGATTTTCATGTAAAAACCTGAAGAACAATCATGTCACTGATAAATCTACTATTTTTAGATGCAGAAATTAAAACACTCCAGTGGAAGTAGGATGGCATCTATTAGGTTTGATTTCACTTAATCATGACCTCAAACTCGAACGGGTATTTATTCAGTAGGATTGACAACACAGTGAGAATTACTCACCTGTTATCTTCCTTACAAATTTGACCTACTGCCATTTTCAAACTATAATGAGATGGGATGACACTGAGCCAGCTCTGTGTGGTTTTCTCCCAAGTGTGATTGAAGAAGTGATTGCATGCCAAACGGGAAGGCTTCTTAGTGAGCCAGCTAATACTGGGAGATGTGTTCAATTATTATTATCTGCTGCCATCACTAGCTCTCAGGAAGTAGAAAGGACTTTGGGGATTATTCATGGCACTGTTTTAATAACTCTCCTGTAGCTTGGCTGATGTATGGTCATTAAAATTATTATAGGGAGTGATTAAAGTGGAAGTGGAGTTTTTTAATAGATATGGGACTTATAAAATGTTGTCTTTTCTTAAAAGATACTTTGGAAATCTTTTCAAAATAATAATTTGACCCACAGGACATAGAAAAACTGCCAAAGCTCCATCTATAAAGCCACAAAAAGGGATGATAAAGTGAGAAGGAGCAGGTACAGGGGATTCATGTGAGAAGTTAAGATAGAATTCCTTTCTGTATGGCTCCAGTATCCTTGGGGATAAGCCAATGTCACGTGAGGAAATGGAACTGTCAAAAGAAATAATATAAGCAGAAAATTATGGACAACAAGTCCAATGAGTATACAAATAAACATTGGAAACTGGGTTGAGAAATGTTCAATTATTTATTACTCGTAGGGCTTTCAGAATTCGGGGTGGGAATTATTTAGCTGAGCTTAGACACAGTAGAAACAGGTGTGGGGCATAGAGAGTAACTTTGCCTGTCTTCGCTTAACTTTAAAACAGCTATTTGACCTTGGGCAAGTCATTCTACATTTCTGGGCGCAGGCAGTGATGTGCAGAGAGGCAGCATATTGCAGGGGTATGAACTCCAGCCTAGGACCCCACCTGTCTGTGTTTGTATTCTGGCCCAGGGCCTCTCCAAGCTTGCAAACTTGGAAAATGACTAACCTCTTGGTGTTTTCTTTTCCTCATTTACACAATGAAAGTAATAACAATACCTGCTTCATAGGGTCGTTTTAAGGACTGAATGAATTAAAATATTTAATTAATATCAGAAAATTTACCGTAAAATAGTAATAAATGCTCTATAAAAGTGTCCTCTTTGCATATTAATTGTTATAGACACAATTATTTGTCTATAAAAGGGGAGAGAGGCTACGTGGTCTCTGACATAATACTGAGCCATCCATAGATGTTAGTTACATAGAGAATTTTCTGGAAATGTCAAGTTATAAGAGAAATGGTGTACACTGTTCCTCATGGTAGAGTAACTATTCACTAAACAGTAACTTCACTCTCTTTGAGATAAACTGTTATTCTGTTTCAACGTGGAACCTCAAGACTGATTCTGAACTTTGTACATTCTTTGGTGTCCAATAAGGAAGTTATTTCCTTCTTCAGAACATCACTGAAGAAAACTGCAACATATTATTTGATTTTCAACAACATGCTTATATAGTCTTACTAATTCATCTGTGCCTTGCCTAGATTTTGACTAGGCCATAACACAAAGTTCAGTCTAGACTAGCTTAATGGAAAATTCGCAATAAACTAAATATTCCCATGGATGAAATAAATTTTGAATTGTTTAGAGTACACAACTTTTTGCATTTTGTTGCCCAATAAATCTGATACTATTCTCGTATATGCTTCTAATCTTTAGTAAACAATTTGAAGGACTTTTGGGGTACCCAGTTCTCATAGTCAACAGTACGGAAGTAAAATATGATGTTTCCCATAACTACAGCATTGATAAAATTAATTCCACATAGAATCACTCTTTGAAATCATATCCTCAATGTAGCTGCACATGCTCAGAATTGTATCTTTTCATCTCCTCCAAGAATACCCATCTCTTCTGAAATTGTGGACATGGGCTTCTTCTCTTATGCTGTTGCTGTTAATAAGATATTTAATTATGAACTCATAAAAATTAATATTGCAAAATATAGCTATATGACTAAATATTTAAAGCAGGTGGGGTTCATGTACAGTATTAAGAGAGGAGCATATTTTAATGGATTCCCACTGCCATTCCATTTCAGGAGGATTGTGTGCATTAGTCACGTAAAAAGCACATTCTACATGCCCCAAAGATGAAGTTGCGAACAATCATTTAGAGGTCAGGGCACGATGAGCTTTTAGATAGAATAAGCTTATAGAGGTAAAACACTGGCTTCTGACAGATCTCCTTAGGATATGTTTAATCCCAAAGTAGAAGTAACAGGCTAGTGCCAGAAAACTACTTGGGATAATAGGAAAGTTTTAAAAATAAAAACATGAGGTCATGTAGGGTAACAATCAGAATTAAAGATAGTCTAGTTTATAAGTACTGTATATTCTCATGCTAGTGCAGCGAGAGTTAACATTGAATTACCATGCACTCAGTCCCTCTTTCTTAACTCAGCAGAATCTCTGGTCACTCTCAGATTGAAGTAATAACAACACATCTTTATCTAAAAATGAAACAAATGCTTTAAAACTAAAACTTGTTCAGACAAGTTATAATATGTGTATTTTCCCTCAATTCTCTCTATAGCAGAAGAGTTTCTGTAACTTTTCTTTCAAATATACCTTTCCTGTATGAACTTTTTTTTAATAAAATTGTATTTATTTCATTACAAATACAATTATAAATACGGTATATAGAATATTTATTTCACTTAATTTTTATTTATTTATTTATTTTTGGCTGCATTGGGTCTTTGTTCCTGCACGTGGGCTTTCTCTAGTTGCAGCGAGCACGGGCTACTCTTCGTTGTGGTGCGTGGGCTTCTCATTGCGGTGGCTTCTCTTGTTGCGGAACACAGGTTCTAGACACATGGGTTTCAGTAGTTGCAGCACGCGGGCTCAGTAGTTGTGGCACGTGGGCCCTACAGCATGTGGGCTTCAGTAGTTGTGGCACAACAGCTCTAGGGCGCGCGGGCTTCAGTAGCTGTGGCTCGCAGGCTCTAGAGTTCAGGCTTAGTAGTTGTGGTGCACAGGCTTAGTTGCTCCGTAGATATGAGACCTTCCTGGACCAGGGAACGAACCCGTGTCCCCTGCATCGGCAGGCGGATTCTTAACCACTGCGCCACTAGGGAAGTCCTCACTTAATTTTTACTGCTTTGGATTTTTTAATAAAAATAAGGTTATTATTTTAGAATAATTTTATAGTGAATAACCTGAATAGTTTATTTCAGACAAGTTGCTAAAATGATACATAGAGTTCTCATGTATTCTTCATCCAGCTTCCCCTAATTTTAACATCTTACATGACCATGGAACATTTGTCAAAATTAAGATATCAACAATGGGACAAAACTCTTACCAAACTCTAAACTTTATTCCAGTTTTCCCATGAGTGTCCTTTTGCTATTCCAGGATCCAGTCCAGACTACCCCATTGCATTTAGGCAGCAATTTTTTAAATAATACTTTCTCCTTTTCTCTACCACATTTAGGGAAATAAATAAACGTAAGATTTATGGAAGAGTTGAAAGATAGAACAGACAGTACCATGTACCCTCCACTCAGCTTCCCCTAATATGAACATCTTGCATGATGACAGTGCGTTTGTCCAAAACTAATAGACCAACGAGGCCACCATGTTTTTATACCATCATGGGGATACCTCCCTGAACTTTTTTTTTCAAAACAAGCTTTCCTTAACAGACAATTTCACTGTTTCTCTCCTTCCTTGTTTTCCTACTCATGTCTTTGAATATTTTTCCATTTTGTCAAATTATTTGCAGATTGTCCGAAGTTCACAACTCCTGTGCTTTCATAGAGACTCTGCTCTCTGATGTGCACAGATTGTGTCTCATTGACACAGGTGTTTCCTTACACCTTCATTCCTGAACAGTTAGATGGCACAGTGGAGATGGGGAGGTAAAGCTTAACTTCTGTGGTTCTTCTAACCTGCTTTCAACAGTTCGTACTGTTCTTTTCTGTTCCATTCATTAAGTTATGATAATGAACTGACCGTTCTTCTCATTATTATACCTGAGGCTAGAAGAATCAAAAAAATCTCTGAAATTCTTTTTCTCTTTCAAAGCTAGTTACTTTGCATTTCAATCTCTTAGGCATTTGATTCTCACAATATAACAAAGTAGAATAAACTTTGAAAAATTTTCTCAATAAAATGTAAAGAAAAACAACTGAGCTTTAACTCTTTTCACTTCAAGCCCTTGTCCATTCTTTAAGTAAGCTGCATCACCTCCCCTGTTGACTTGGAAGTGACTTCTCTATGCTCTCACAGCATCTCATCCACCCCCCAGAGCACCACCAGCATCAGGAGCCCTGACTCCCAGCAGGGGGAGAGTCTACACCCACCATCCAGGCACCTCTGACCTGTTTTGCTGAGGACCTGATACAACTCAGACATCACAAGCCCTCAGATAATAAGAGTTGAATTTTTTCCTAAACACCAACACCCTAGGCTTATCTCTGGAGAATTATCACCAAAACTTATTGAGATTCTGCCAAGAAGCATTCAAAATGAGCCCTGTCTCTTTGACAGTGCCCACATTTAGCAAATCTAAGGTCTGTCTTGAAACTTGAGATCAGAGAATTATTCCAATCCATGTTCACTACACCCCCCCATATGTACACACATGTGCACACAGATATGCCTGCACACACACACACACACACACACACACACACACACACACACTCTCTTAAAAGTTAACCTTCACTGACCTCTGCAATCTCTTGCTTTGGGTTTCTTCTTTCTGGAGTCTTCCTTCCTCTATTATACTAGCTTCGGAGATCTTAAATATTCCTGCAACTTTAATTTTTAACAAAAAATTTTCCCCCAGAATACTTCTTCCCCCAAAGTCCACGTATGGGGTGAACGCTTACTCTCTCAAGCCTATAAACCCCAGACCTTAGGGAAGAAGGACATTCTCTTAGCTCCCCATTTGACCTCCAAACCCCTTCACAAATCCTCCACTGAGATATTCTCCTTCTAGCTTAAATAACCTCATGGCTCCTCATTGTGCATCTAAGAGAGCTCACTGAAAATCTGGTCCCTGACATTCATTTTCCGTTTAATGGGTACCCTGCTCATCCTTCAAGGATCTTGGATTTGGCTACATTTCAGACATCCAGACCCATGGCCAACTGTGGTTCTGCCAACACCTACAGCTTTTCTGCAGGAAATATCATCTTCCAATAGCCCAGTTCTGACAGCAACCTCCCAAGTGGTTGGATTTGTTTCTAATATTATTCCATTTCAACCATTAATACATTGTTTCCATAGTTATTTACTTAGAATACCCATCGGCAATGCTATTCCCATGCTTCCATGATTCGCGTGAATCCCATGCAGAGTGAAGCCTAATCTCCTTAGGATGTCATTGAGTCCTTTTCCCTCCACTCCTCTTTTTCTGACACTTCCTATGTCTCCAGTTCTCACTGTATTGATACCAAATTAATTTGCATTTTCAAAACTCACCCAACTTTTCCCTGTGCCAATCCCTATCTTTGAGCTGCATCTGCTAAATAAATAAATAAAGAGAAAGGAGGTATTTGCACACATTTCAAAAACCACTAAAGAATACAAAAAGATGGAAAAAAAAAATAAGGAGACCACTCTACTGGAGTTTTACTTACATTACTATGAAAAGAGACAGTTCAATAAAACTGATTTCACATAAAGATTTTTAAGAGAAGAGATAACAATTATTTTCAAATATCTGCCAATATTTGTTACATATTTTCAAATATCTGCCAATATTTGTTACATAAAAATGTAATCATATTGCATTTCAATTTACCATTTTTTTTTACCATTTTTATTGGAGTATAATTGCTTTACAATGGTGTGTTTGTTAGTTTCTGCTTTATAACAAAGTGAATCAGTTACACATATACATATATCCCCATATCTCTTCCCTCTTGTGTCTCCCTCCCTCCCACCCTCACTATCCCACACTTCTAGCTGGTCACAAAGCACTGAGCTGCAATTTACCATTTTTGATTGTTAGTGAGGTTGTATATATTTTCACAAGTTTAAAGATCATTTCCACCTGTTCTATGTGAATTATTGTTTTATGTGTTAACCCTATTTCCATGAAATAAATTAGAAGCTTTTATGTAATTTTATATGCTCCTAAATAACTTATAATTGCCAGAAAATTACCTGTCTCTGGTTATTTTGCAATAATCATTCCACATATGTGACTGAGTCTTGGAAGCCTGAGAGAATCAATTATTGATTTGTTCATTTTTTCAGCAAGTATTTATATGCCAGGTACTATTCAAAGCCAGAAGGTAGATGTTTGTATATAAATATCATAATGTGTGTATATTTGTGTGCATATATAATATATACAAAATTTATGTACACGCAAATCACATACAAATTTTAAAATTTAAACCTCAGTGTATATCTATATATATATGCCAAAATTTATATATCCATATACATGTCTTTATTTATACATGTACATATTTATAGTTATTTAGATACATAAATAATTATACATATGTGTGTATATATGAGTTAGTATACATATTCACTTGTGCTTCCTAGCTCTGTTGAATGGGATGGACTAGAATCAATGAGAAGCCAGTAGCAATGAGCAAACGTTTCACCCAGACCTTGGTTTTTGTATTTGCTGGTTTCCTCAATAAAAGCCAGAAGTCCCTAGAGAAGTGGTGATTCCAGGGATGGAGTAGAGAAAATAAAATTTAAGTTGTAAATTTATTTTGCAAATTCTAGGGCACCCAATATCTTTTTAAGAACAATTTATATGCTAAAAGGGGAAATAATATTGAATCACATGCTAAATTTAAACCACAGAGTGCAGAAAAGAAGAGCAAGAAATAAAAAGGAACAAGTGCAATAAACAGAATACAATTAAAAACATGGAACATATTAATCCAACTATATAAATAATCACTTTAAATGTGAATGGTCTAAATACACCAATCAAAAGATAGAGATTATCAAAGTGGATTTAAAAAACAAGAACAGATGATTGTCTACAAGAAACCTACTTAACATATAAAGACACAAACACATTAATAGTAAAGGGATGGAGAAAGCTATACAATGCTAACACCAATCAAAAGAAAGCTGGAAGAGCTTCACTAATTTCAGACAAAGCAGACTTCAGAGTAAGGGAAATTATCAGAGATAAAGATGGGAGTTACATGAAAATAAAGGAGTCAGTTCTCCAAGAAGATATAACAATCTTTAACATGTATGCCTCTAACAACAAAGCATCAACATACACGAGGTAAAAACTGACAGAAGTGTAAGGAGAAAGAGGAAACTCCACTATTAGAGCTAGAGACTTCAGCATTCCTGTTTCAGAAGTTAAAACATCAAGCAAGTAGAGAATCAATAATAATACAGTGACCTGAACAGCACTGTCAATCAACTTGATATAACAGATAGTTGAAGAATACTCCATTTAAAAGCACCAGAAAATACATTTTTCTTAAGGTCAAATGGAACATTCGCCAAGACTGACCACATTCTGGGTCATGAAACACACCTCAACAAATTCAAAGTAAAAGAAAATATGAAGTGTGTTCTCAAACCACAATGGAATTAAACTAGAAATCAATAATGAAAAGATAGTTGGAAAATCTCCACATATTTGAAAATTAAACTCACGGTTCTCAACAACAGATGAGTCACAGGAGAAGTCCCAAGAGAAATTTTAAAAATTATTTTGAACTAAATGGAAATGAAAACATAACTTTTCTATCAAAATCTGTGTGATGAGGTGAAGCAGTACTTACAGAGAATACTTATTATACATTTGTCCAATCTTTAGAAGGTACAACACCAACAGTAAACCCTAATGTAAACTATGGACTTTGAGTGATAATGGTGTGTCAATGTAGGTCCATCAATTGTAACAAATGTACCATCAGGTAAGGGATGTTGATAGTAAACGAGGCTATGCATGTGTATGTATATATATAACACATAATATGTACTCGGTTGATGCTATCATCAATCAAACCAAACCATCTATTGAGGTTTTCCGGGGTGGAGGGGAGCACATCTTAGGATTATTTCAGATATCACTGTTTCAAATACATTTTTGTAATTTAAATAAAGCATACATAAGTTGAAAAATAAAAATAAAGATTAGAACACACTCTAGTTAAGGAATTCTACCTAACCAAAGTGATGGCCAAGAGCAAAGAAAACCTAGAAGAGGTCATGGAACAAATACTGACTTCAGCAGACACAGACTGTAACAGACTTGCGTACTTTCTCCTTGTGTTATGTATCTGTTTTACATATTTAATAATTCTTTCTTTTATTCCACACCTTTCCCACTCTATTTTATTTAAGGATCATTGATGACTATTATGTTTGTAATTTAATCACCACTGTATATATGGATGGGATTGTAACTGACCTAGAATAGTAATTAACACCATCCAGAGTTGAACAGGGTTACCGATA
The DNA here is from genome assembly GCF_028023285.1 of Balaenoptera ricei. Taxonomy (NCBI): domain Eukaryota; kingdom Metazoa; phylum Chordata; class Mammalia; order Artiodactyla; family Balaenopteridae; genus Balaenoptera; species Balaenoptera ricei. Next base: position 28,792,033 of record NC_082640.1, read on the forward strand.
GATATTTCTGTCTTTCTTTATTAGGGAAAGAGTGAGATCTTTGTTTTACATGAGACATACTTGCATTATGTTAGGCAGTAGCAAGATTTTTCATTATTTTACAGAAATTAAATACAGAGAAATGGATATTGAGAAACCAAGGATATAAAATATATTTGTCTATTGATTCTCATGTTCTAATCCTGACGTGCATTATTCTCCTCCATAAATGGTTGAGAAATGGCTTGGGCTAGAGCTTGCACAATGCCCTCCCAAATCCCCTTAACCTCTGTTCAGGTTCTGCCAGCAGGAGGCACTAGGACAGACGCAATTGCAGCAGGGAGAGAAAAGCCATTTCCTTTTCTTATGGCCCTGCTCAGAGCGTAGCAGCAAGAGTGGAAATAGACTGGCAGCTCCCAGTGACTATACAGGAAACGTAGACCGACAGTAGCAGCATGCTGGGTTCTTAGACTCTGGTCCGGCAGCTGCAGCAACATTATGAAGGGACTTCAATCCCCTTGGTTCTTGCAGGGCCGGAGGGATTTTTTGCTTTTGACTCCTGCACAGAAGTGGCCCCTCAATACCACGGGCTCTGGGAAGCACCATTTATCTTTTCACTTCCCTGACCCTAGCAATACAGCATCTTCCAATAGTTACTAATCTCTGAGTACCATATCACCCTCCGCATTAAACTTCCTCTGTCCACAATACCTAAAGTGGTGGTTTCTGTGTCACTGACTAATCACTGACTGATGCTATATGGTATGTGTAAAGCTGAGCTCCTGCACCAAGCCAGAGTTGGCCCAAAGTTATGAAATTCTGTGACAGACATCCCTTGAAGAATGTCTTCCTGGTGAATGCTATCTTGGTAGAATGCCTATTTGTTAGTTTCAAAACTTTATATTTTTCCTCTTAGTACATCTTTTTGGCTGATTTTATAGAAAAAAAATTATGTTTGCATTTCCTAAACTCAGTACATTATTAACATGATGAAATGTGAGAAATATCTTGAGTTATATTAAAAATAAAATTGGTTGAATGTCACAACCACGTGTAGACATTTTAAAAACCTATTGAATACTCACACAGGAATGTGCTGCTTGAACTTTTCTGAAGCTGAGACCATGTTACGTTCCTACCCAACAAGCAACTGTTTGTTAACAAACATTCTTTAAATGATTGGGGGAAATGTTTTAGGCATTTTACCTCCTAACGTAATTTCTGTTTATGTATTTACTGAATTTATGATGATTTGCTGATTTTAGTGATACTTTAGGACAATGGTTAGGGGTTTGGGTTCTCACGTGATGTGTTTTAATTTCACACTTAATGTAATAGGAAGAAAGGCTCTCAGTATTTTCATGCAGAATGGCTGGTTTTCAAAAACAAATATAGGCTCTAAAATAACAGGAAACAGACTTTGAGAGAACACAGCATTATTTATTATTATTATTATTAATTTTGACCCAGATCCAAAAGTGACTACATATTTCTTCACAGGTGCCTCTTGTTGGCAGGGTGATTTTTCCAGCTTACCCTCTCACTCCAGACATGGAGTATTTCAAGTGTCTCAGCATGAAGGGACAGTCTCAGACTCATCCCCTCCTCCTCCCCAAGTCTAAGTTGAGTCCAAGGCTTGAATTTGATTCTTCCTCATATTAGATACCATCAAATGCCTATCTGTTATGAACATTTATCCTTAAGGCAGTACCCGCTTCTGATTTTACTTACTTCTCTGATTTTAGCTGACATTTATTTTGTTGTGATATATACAGAAGTGAGTGATTGCAGCAGGTATTATTTTCAGAATACTTACTCTACCCTATTGCTAGAAATGGAAATCTCTTCTAATTAAGTTTTAAAACCAATATAGCAGTTTTATTACCTTCATTTTAATTTTCACCCCTCAACACTCTGTATCAAACAATAAATGTCCTCTTCTTCTTATTCTTCAGTTAGATTCTAATTCAAAGACGTTGGTTAACATTTCCAATCTATGTGGCTAGAGCTAGGACTATCAAGTGTAGGTTATCTCCCATCATCATCATACCTAGTGCTGGCATTGCTTGTCTCACTCCTTCAGGCTGAAGTTACTCCAACACCTCTTGAAGGATTATTTCTTTGGTTTTAGCACTTTTCCTTCAGCAGCTCTCAAATGCCAGCAACTCAGCTCCCCATCCCCCCAGTAGTCATCATTACTAGTCTACAACTTGTTTTTAATAGCTCACCAGAGTACAAACTTCATTGTCCAAAATTATGATTGTCAGGTGATGTTTCTTTCAGGATAGTAAGTGATAAGATTCAATAAATATCTATTAAGTATCTATTTGATAGCCAATGCTCTGCTAATTGCTCTGAATGCTAGAAAATAATTTCAGGGTAAGTTTTGCCCTTGGAGAGATAACAGATTTAAAGAAATATTTTACTGCATCATTTATATTCAGTCCATAGAACATAAAAATCATTTGAAGCCTGTAATTTTCAAAGATGGCCACTGGGATGATTGAGATAACATATGGGTTCAGGTCTTGTTCTTAAAATTCCTTTTCTCAAATATTTTTACAGAATTTTACTTCAGGAATGTGTTTTCTATTTTTTTTTTCTTTTTGTTCTTTGTATCCTATTGCTCAAGCAACACATTACCTGAGGCCACTTTACAGAATTTCTGTAAATAGAATTCTGTGTTAAGCAACACCAGTGCTGAGGATGTTGGTGCCAAATTAGCAGTGAATATATAATGCAAATTCAACTTTATATTAGTCCTTAGTCTCTGCCAAAAAGCATTCCACAACTTCTAAATACCAACAAAAATGCACTACCAAGTGACAGCCTGAGCCTCTAGCTTCATGTAGAAGGTCAAGATGGAGCAAACAAAACTCACAACAAATCTGCCTCTTTGATAAAGCTGGAAATCCTGACCAACACTCGAAAGGCTGAAGTTTCTCCCTCTAAGGAATTCTTTAACAGGCCCAAAATACTATCTTCATAAGATTATCTAGTGTTATTTATTTACTGCAAAACTCCCACTCCTCACGGGAAGCGCTTCCTCTTCAGTCTAGACTGAGAATATGCGTGAGGGGGGGACACCTCCCTGATGCAGAGGACTACGGGTAGGCACGTGTGTTGATATTAGGGTATTTAGCAAAGTAGTAGGGTAGTGCTTACAGCAAGAAAATTTTAAATTCTCAAAAAGCCCAACTTCTTAAACATTGAGTTATTCTTTCACCACCATTAGCTGTTGACCTTGCTTCTTACTTGACTGAGCATATTGAGTCAATCAGAACAAAATTTCATAGACTCCCAACACTTGTTCTACCAGTCACCACATACTCTCTCCTCCTGTCTATACCATAGATGAACACTGTCTTTCCACCCAAGTCACTTCCCCTTCATATGTCAGAGTCTCGGCTGGTCTTGCCTACCCAGGAACACTGCCCCAGCGGTGCTCTATTTTCTCCTACAGCCTCACTTTCCCCTTTCTACTACTCATTCACACCAGTATAAAATATGATATTATCTCTCCACTGTTAAAAAAAAAGTCTTGAACTCACTTCATTCACCAGCCGTGACCCCATTTCTTTGTTCTGTCTTGCAAAAACTGCTCAGAACAGCCTACACCAGCTGTTTATAATTTGTCTCCTCTCTTAAGCCCACTTCTATCTGCCTTCCAAAAGCATCACTCCAGTGAAACAGATCTTCAGGTCATTGATGATGCCCTACTACAATGTCCAATGGTAAATTTTCATCCATAATCTTACCTGTCATTTTAGCAGCATTTTATAGAGATCATTATTATATCCTCCTTAATGCATTTCTTCATTCATCTTCCAATATACCATATAAGGCCACATCCACTCATTCTCTAAGAATGTATCCTGCTTTGTGCCCACGCCTCTTAATGTTGCCACACCCATGCTCATCCCTCCATCCCCTTCTTTCTCCTGCAGATGTTCACTACTTGGTATCTCATCCAGTCTCATGGCCGTAGCACAATCTCATCCAGAACTGAGCTGAGCTCCAGAGCTGAGCTGCCAGGTGCTGCTAGAAGAGCAGATTAAGGAAACTAGTAACAGGGAAGCCTTCACTCACTCACTGGACAGTATCAGCAAGAGGTTAAAGTAGAGAAGCCTCCATCCCCCCCACCCCATTCCATTTTCCCCAAAGGACGGCAAAGGGTGAGGGTCAGCTGTGTCAGCACAGAAGGCTCCTGCAGTTTTGTGGGGCTGGGAGCTGAGTGGAAAGCAGGGGGAGAGCTAGCACTGGGGTAGCACTGAGTCGTGAGTGAGAGTAGAGAAAGTGTCTTTGAGGGTCCCACTCCCCTCCTCCTGTGTCTTGGCAGAGGCAGCTGAGGAAGGCCCCTAAGGCCCCATACGGAGGTCCTCAAATAGAGAAGCTGGGCCAGGAATGCAGACATGGAAGAGCACGGCTGGCTGGGCCGGAGTCCTTGACTATAGCTCTCCTCCCTCTATGGGATGCAGTGCCTTGTCTGGGCACCAGTCTGTTTGGGGAGGCAGCTTCCCTACACCGTGAGCCCTGCCAGGTAGGGCCTTTGGAACTGCCCATGTTCAGGCCTGAAGATTGCAGATAGTCAGGAGCTGCACTCCTCAACTCTATGCCAGGTGCCCAAATCTACAATTCCAGTAGTAAAATTCTCCCCAGATCAGCCTTGTATATCTGACTGCTTATGTGATTCCTCATTTTGATGTGCTATAGATGGATATCTGAGAAACTTCACATGTCTGAGCGTGAACATATCCTCCCCCCTTTTCAGTTGTTGGCAACTCCCTTCTTCCAATTCTTCAAGCCAAAAATTTGGTGGCATTCACAAATTTTCTCTTTCACTCCCACCCATACCCAATCCATCAGGCGATTCTATTTTCTCTACATTTAAATTGTTCCCATGATCTGTCCGGTTCTCACAAACCCTACTGCCACCCAGGTGGAAGCCGTCATCACCTCCAACTGGATTCATTAAGTTGTACTCTCCCCATTTTGGAATCCCTTCTACTCCAGCACCATCAGGGCTGTTCTCAACACAGCAGCCAGTTATCCTGTAAAATGGAAGAGAAATTCATCCCGCCTCTGCTCAAAATTCTCCAGTGACTCTCTATCAGATGGAGCATTCAGATGGACAGAAAAGTCAGAATTACTTAAAGGCCCTCCTATGAACTACCCCTACTGGGAGACTAAGGTTTCTGAACATATTTCAAATTGCAACAAATACATCAGCCTGGATCTCACCCTATTTTAGACCACTCCCTTCTATGAACAGACCATCTTTTTAACCCTGCAGTTAAAAAAAAATCATTATTAGCCATTACCTCATTTGCTCCACATTTACTCTAAGCCAGCCCCTTGGCTAGTGCTAGAAGGACATGCTATAGTTACCCCTCCTTCCAGGACTCAAGAGTCAAGGCTGGTGGAAGGCATGAAAGCATAACTGAAATGCAATAAATTAAATGATGCAATAAGGCTATGGACAAAGTCTATGGGGTATCCCATCCTCTGAGAGGTGAGTCAAGATAAAGAGCTTGTAAGATTGAGAATAGAGAAAGAAAATGAGATTTCAGACATAAAGACCTTAATCAGCAAAATCACAGACATTAACGGGGCTGGCATATGAGAAATCTACAAACAGTGGGTTTGGCTCACCCAGACCTAACCTCTGACTCAAAAATCCCTGACACATCTCTCATTCTAGTATCAGGGTTTTCTCTCGATTCACATCACTAAATCAATTTTCTCATTGCTGCGCCACAAGATGCTATCAACTTCCAGCCATACCTCCATCTGACATCCTTTCAATCTATCATCTTCGGTAAATGTTTTTTAGTTTGATCCAAATGTTGGAAATAATGATGAAATAGTAGGCATTGCCTAACTTCTATAAAATGATAATAAAAACTGCCAATTGGAAATAATTATATTGAAAAATTTGCAAATCCAAAATTGAAAAACTTGACATGAAGTTAAGGGACACTATTCAAGCAGCCATAACAACAAAAAATCATGTAAAAATTCTTCATAAATATAAAATAAATTAATATGTTTAGAGATCTCTGGTTGGCATGGGACAGATTTTATAATTATGCAATCATTTGATATTTTTTACTATCCAGTTTTTGAAGCATCATATAGATCACAAGCATTCCATATCCAAGGTGTGTGTACGGGCTTTTTAAACATTGCACATACATTCTAATTCTTTTCCTTCTTGAATAGCTCACTGCAGTGGCTAACCGACTCATCAAGGTTAACCATTCTTCTTGCCACCTTTAAAAATTACATTCTCAAAGGAATTGTGCAACCAAGTCAGATACTGTGGGCACATTTAATTAACTAAATGTCAGAGACCATAGTTGTTACAAATGACACAGAGAAGAAAAACAGGATAGGGCATAACCTTGAGATACTTGTTGTTACTAAGTGTTTTTAAAGGACTATTCAACTGGGCATCACCATCGTTGTGGTCCAACGACCAGTTAAGAAATTCATGAATATTTCTATAAATGACTTACTTCAATTCTCCTATAATTATCTTATGTTGGGACAATATAAAATATGGTTAAAAAAATGAAGAGGGAGACTGTTATTCTTTTTTCTGCCTCTGTTTTTCTCTCAAATGTAAAGTTGTATATTTAGCTGATCCCACCTTCAGAAAAATTGCTGGATAAATCAGCTGCTGGGGAATCAACAACCACATACTCAGATTCTACAAATAGGGTGGTCTGTTCTTGAAACACTTACAAACCTCCTTCACCTCCCTAACCCAGTATGGCCATGTAGAACTGGGCTGCTTTGTGAGCTAGGAGGGTAGAAATATTTCCAGTATCTTCTTCAAACTGAACATCTCCATTTCTTCCTACCCTGCTTCTTTTTTCTCTTGCCCACTCCACTTATTTCTGAACAGCCAATGTATTCTAGGAAACATGATTCATTTAATAAAGCACATGCCTCATATTCATCTGTCTTCCCAAGCTCTGATGGAGAATATTTGTTGGTGGGTGGGACAACTCTAATTCTGCTCCAACTCTGACATATTGAATTATACCAGTGGCATGAGACTTCCTCATGGTTTTCTAAAATCTTGCCCTCTTCCTGACATCTAGAGCCTTCTGCTACTTTCAACGCTGTAGAAAAATGTAGCCATAGCCAGGACCAGAGATCATGGCATAAATAATTTTACATAATTCCATCTGAACTCCCTTCCTTATGAGTAGAAATTAAGTATCATAAACTCAACCCTATCCATATTTCTTGCTTGTTACTCTATTGTTTCAAATCTATTCCTACTAGAATATTTTAGAAATTCCCCGAAATGTAACATTTTGTCAAACTGTCATCTTTATAAATTTGCCTGCTGTTTTCACTATAACAATGTGACAAACACGAATACTTTTAATTAAGGATTGTTTAGATTGTACATTTCTCAAAGGTAGTTGGAACCTTCTGGCTTTATACTCAACAATCTAACAAATATATGTAAAGAGCAAGCAGTTCTCATCTCTGTCATTTCTAATGGACTTCATACGAAGAAACACTAACTATGAAATGCACAGACGGTTTAAAGACCTGGAGAACCCAAACTATTGCCTTCTACACTTGGGAAATAGCCATTATTAATTAAGGGATTCATTGACTATAAAATACATAGCTAACATTCTAAATCTTTTGTTCAGATGAATTTATTAATCCTTTATCAAGTAAGACACATAAAAAATCTACAAATAGCAGGATGTTTCTATCTGCTAAAAGCTAATATGACTCATTAATAGCAAATAATAATATCTAGCACTTTTACAGTAGTGTTTTCAAGTGATAAGTGTGTATCCTTATTAAATTGTTGCAAAAACCTCACTAATACATATAGTTTCAGCCTCATTGTCCGATAAGAAAACTGAGCCAGGAGGTTGAGTAACTCGCCCGAAGTCACAAATATCCATTAAATGGGTTGGACTTCATTGCAGCTCAGTCCACTTGGCTGCAAGTCATGATCCTATTCCCTACAAGAGGTCATCCTTCTAGATCACAACTGAGGGCAGCCACAGAGGTCAACAAAGGTACGAGTGTACAATGAAACAACACTCTGCTTCCTGTGTCTATATCATTTAGTTGGTCATATGCAACAACCCAATGCACTTTGTAAATGTCCATGAATTGTGTCATCTGCAAATGCCAGGGAACAATCATGACAGCCTACTTGAGCAATAATCTTGTATCTTCTTCATACTAAAAAAACAAATAGTTCAATTCAATTATGTGGGGAATTTGGATACTTAAGGACTAGCATTTACCTAAAATTTAATCACAAGGAAAGCAAAAATAATACATTGTTTGGACTGCCAAACATTAGAAAGCAAAGCTTCTCTAATGGTAACAATATTTATCTTTAATATTAATTGAAAAATCAGAATTAAGTGTGCTGAGCTAAACATTTGACACAGGCTATTTAAAGGGTCTTCACTTTTTAAAACTCACAACAATATGTCATATTTTCTCTTTTGTAACATTAAAAACAATTTACAAATACCCTGAAGCTCTGTTTACATGTAGTACACAGTTTAGTGAAACTTTTCTTTTTTACAAGTCCCAAAAGGAACTTGTTTATACCAATTTCAAAACCTGTGAGCTCTTATTCTACCTCTTCAAATTTGTCCTAAGAAACTAAAGAGCTTTCTACTGAAAAAAAAATAATTTCTATTCCCCAATGTAAAATATTCCAATATAAAATTTCTAAGCCATTGCTCAAAAAATACCAATGAAAACTACTATAACAATATCTTCAGTAAACAGTACCTTAATTAAAGAAAAGAAAGAAGGAAGAAAGGAATGAATGAAGGAACAAAGGAAAGAAAGAAAAGCAAATAATACGAAGTAATTAAATATATTTTCAACTTGACTTTGGGGAAAAGACAATTTATGAAAAAATAACCTAATAATAAATAACCAAACAACACTGTCTATGGATAGTGTAAATCAGCCCAATATTCTAAATTACTTTATAAACTACAATTTACATCTATTAGTATAAAACTGTGTAGTAAAAATTGCTTTACAGAATTTTAAATACAGTACCATTTAAGTATAACTCTTAAAATATGCTTTATTTGGAATGTGAATGGATAAATACCTTCTGAATGATTTGCCCAAATACTGTATGGAATAAAACAGGTTTGCTGCTCAATTAATAAGAAAACACTACTCAAAACCTATTTTTCACCTAGCAGTCTTTTTAACAGAACTTTTCTTGCAGAGAAGCTATTCCATTTCTTCTATTTTACCATGTGTCATGGGTTGAATTATGTCCCTCCAAAAATGACATGATGGAGTTCTAGCCCCCAGTAACTGAGAATGTGACCTTATTTGGAAATAAGATCATTATAGATGTAATTAGGAACTTAAAAGGAGGTCATACTGGAGAAGGGTGGGCCCCTAATTCAATATGGCTGACGTCCTTAAAAGAAGACATCAAAGGAAGGCAGACATTCGGGGAGAGCGCCATGTGACAATGACTGCAGAGCTATAAGGAAAGGAGCCTCAAAGATCCACAGAAAACCACCAGAAGCTCAGGAGAGGGAGAGGGAAGGAGAGATTACTCTACAGGTTTCAGAGGGAACACGGCCCTGATGACACCTTGAGTTCAGGCTTTCATTCTACAGAACCATGAGAATAAATTTCCAGTTTTAAGCTGCCCTTTCTGTGATACTTTGTTACAGCAGTCCTAGGAAACTAATATACCTTCCAAGTGAAGAAAATGAGTGAAAGGGGTTAATATACATTGAAGTAACTCTGGAATGGACTAGATTTCCCTACTGTTGGAAAATCAATCAATCTGAAGATACTGCTTCCTATTCTCATTTCCAGTAGGATTTCCAACTGTTCGAAAAATGAAACTTCACTTCTTTATAATTCATTCCACTTAATTATGTATCTCTCTAGAAAATAGAGAAGACTGAACAAAAATATTCACCCTCTACATTGTGCCTCATTATCAATCTCATTTGCCTCTAAACTCTTCATTCAACCTGCCTAGGATAAGGTCACTATGCAGAATTTCATGTGCTTTAGTTGTGTCAACAGAAAAACTTATTAAGGAAGACACTTTCTGTGAGAATTATTTTCTTTTATTGACACAGAGAATCCATCCACCCTTTTAAATCCTGAGATCTAGTTTGTTCTTTCCATGTGTCTTCCCCATCCTCCTTTTCTTGTCTAACCATGGCCAATATTATGGCTATTCTGATGGAACTCTACTCTCTTGCCAGGTGGATTTCCCTGTTTCTCTGATCATATGCCTCGGGATATGAGAGCAAAATTCCTATCCAGTCAGTAATGCATCTGCTAATAGAAGTCTGTCCCAGAAAGACGAAGCCACAATGAAGGGAATTTGGAGAGAACAGCAAACATGATTAAGGTTCCTATGATATTGATTTATGAGAGAATCATAGAGCAAACTAAACACTCACAGAAATCTACCTGCTTATGTTGATATACAACAATTAGTAAATAGAACTATGCTTTTATTATTTTGGTATGAAGGTTGTCTTAGTTCAGGTTCCCATGGAAGTGAACCCTCAGACAAAGATTTGAGGGCATGCATTGATTTGGGAAGCAGCCCTGGCAAAAGGCCAGGGAAGTGACATAAGGAAGTGGAGGCAGCCAATATGAGGGACATCCTCAAGGAGTCACTCTAGGGGTAAGTGAGGCTCAATTCACCTGGAGAACAACAAAAGTCAGTCTAGATGACTTGGTTCAGAGTTATCCACTCAGAGAGGGGTGCAAGGGAGTTGGGAGAGCCATGAACCAACTCCCTTCGGTCATTCATACTCTGGGGCTTCTGGGTGCTTTTCCAGTGGGGAGAACGGGTCCTGTGCCCTTGGAGATCAGGCCACCATGCACTGTAACCACAACTCTGAGGCCCAGGGACATGGGTGGGAGCCCCCAGTGCCTCCTCCAATGGCTTTCATTAAGTCCTTTATTGATCAGAATTCTTATACGAAGCTTAACTGTAAGCATAATTGTCAAAACCACAGTTTAAAAATAAGCCAATGTGCGCCAAAGCCCTTAACAGAAACCTCACCAAAAAAGACAGTCATATGGCAAATAAGCTTATGAAAAGGTGCTCCACATCATATGTCATTAGAGAAATGCAAATTAAAACAATGAGATACCACTACACACCTATTAGCGTGGCCAAAATCCAGAACACTGACAACACCAAATGCTGGTAAGGATGTGCAGCAACAGGAACACTCAGTCATTGCTGGTGGGAATGCAAAATGGTGCAGCCACTCTGGAAGACAACGTGGTGGTTTCTTACAAAACGAAACATGTTCTTATTATATGATACAGCAATCGTGCTCCTTGGTAATTACCGAAAGGAGCTGAAAACTTATGTCCACACAAAAACCTGCACATGGATGTTTATAGAAGCTTTATCATAATTGCCAAAACCTGGAAGCAACCAAGACGTCCTTCAGTAGTTGATGAATAAATAAACTGTGGTACAAACAGACAATGAAATATTATTCAGCACTAATAAGAAATGAGCTGTCAAACCAAGAAAAGACATGGAGAAACCCTAAATGAATTTTATAAGTAAAAGAAGCCAAACTGAAAGGGCTACATACTATATAATTCTAACTCTATGACATTCTGAAAAAGGCAAAACTACGGAAACCGTAAAAAGATCAGTGGTTGCCAAGAGTTGGGAGGGGGTAAGGGATGAAGAGGTGGAACATGGAGGATTTTAGGGCAGTGAAACTACTCCATATAACACTACAGTGGTGAACACGTGTCATTATATATTTTTCCAAACCCACAGAATGTACAAGACCAAGAGTGAACCCTAATGTCAACTATGGACTCTGGGTGATGATGATGTGTCCATGCAGGTTTGTCATTTGTAACAAAAGTCCCATTTCAAGGGGATGTTGATAGTGGGGGAGGCGTGCATGTGTGGGGTAAGGGAGTACATGGGAAATCAATGTTACTTTCCCCTCAATTTTGTTGTAAACCTAAAACTACTCTAAAAAATATTTTAAAAATTAAAAAGTTAAAAATGCATTAACACATTACTAGTTTTAAAAAGCTGCTTAATTGAAACGTGTGGAAATCCTTAAAGAGGCAAGTCAGGGTAATGGCTAGCAGGGAAATGTGTGAAAACATTCTGTAGTCTGAAATGTATATAAATTCGAAGCTTTACCTCATTTTTTATTTACTCTTAGAAAGGTAACACAACCTTGAGTTTTGTTTTCTACACCTTCCAAATCCTTCTGCCATCCTCATTTTGTAAATTAATTCTATTAGATTTTAAAAAGTAAATGTTTGCACACACATTTGATGTTCTAGAATATACTTTGCAGTATTATTTGATTTCTATCCCTTTCATACCAGTGATAAGTACTGACAGTTATTTAGAAAGTTCCCATTTACTTTTGTAACTTTGAAACCTGGTCCCCGCGCTCCACCTGCCTCAGTTTTTGTAACTGACAGTCACCTGAGCAGATCTGTGACCCTGGGTGATCCTGGGTGCTCTGGACATACCTGCAGTTAGAGTCTTGTTTGGCCCAATTGATCTCCTGACATCTAAAGTTTCCCAATTTCATTTAGAGCTTAGAGCAAAGCAGACTGCTCAGAGTCTCTGCTCCTTCTGGACTAAGCACAACCCTTCATACCCATCCTTCAGCATCAGCACTCAGGTTTCTCTGGATTAACCAAAAATGGAGAAGCATCCCCTAAATGTATGCCCAAAGTTTAGAACCAGTAAGTCAAAGGGGCCATATCTCACTCGAAAATTCCTGCACAAGTAGATTTGAGAAAAGTTTACTATACTGGACCCATGCCCAGAAAACACACTGTCATCCATCTACATATTATGCTCTCCTCCCTTTACAGGTGTGGATGCTGAGTCTGCTCCCTTAGCACAGTGGCTGATGTGGAAAAGGTGACCAATAAGTACTTACTGACAGACTGATGGACAAATGAATGAATGAATAAGTGAATAATGAATTCTCAACCAGTCAGTAGGAAAATTTAAAAAGTAAAAAAAAAAAAAAAGAAGGAGAGGTTAAATTTATCCAGTTTTAATACTTTTAAACAGTGGTAAATGTGCAGCCAGTGTATTAATGTTCCAAGAAAGAGGGAATAAAGAGTGACAGAAAATTTTCATTATAGAAATGAATGTGCTGGATGATGTACTGTATTGTACTGTAGAAAGAGGATGAGGAAAGAAGCACTGGATGGGTAAGGACAGTTATGGACAACACTGGTGAAGAAATGAACGGCCTTGGTTCATTTCTTCATGGAGAACTGACTGGTACTAAGACACAGGGTTGTAAGCAGAATGGTGGGGGGGGCTTCTGGATCAGAGTAGGGAACTGCTGGAAACGAAACAGAACAGGCTTTATGGCTAAAAAACACTAAAGCTGAAACGGATCCAGTGTTTAGGAGAAAGTTGGCTACAGTGATCCTTTCATGGAGAACACAGACACTCATGGCCACTCCGGTTGGGTTCTTGAACTAACCTATGGACATGACTGGGATTTCTACCCCTCCACGTATGGACGCACTGATCACAAGACCCAGCCTAATTCTCAGAGAGACCACTGTGATTATCACAAGTATAGTGGAAAAGTGGTAGGACACTTACCTAACAGAAAAGAAAAACCTAGAGTAAGGAAAAACAATCTGTCATTTGATGAATTCTGAAAAAAAAAAGTCTTACCACTTGATAGCATAAACATCTTCCCCATAAATTATGAATATCATTTGTCTGTCCATATACTCACTTAACCCCAAATTTGTGAACATTTTATAGCTATGTTAAAATGCATTTGGATTTCTCAGGAAAAAGTATTATTATTTACTTTTTCTAGTCTAACAATGTCTTCAATTTGTCAGTAGCTTGTAGGAACAGCTTAGAAGAGGCACTTAAGCATGTCAACAAGCACAGTACATTTATACCCATTTAAAAACGGTTCAAGATATTAGCTAGTGAAACAAAAGCAGCAGCAGCAGGATTAAAGAATTAATTAAACTTTACAAATAGAGCTACAAGTAGACACGGAGTTGCTGTAAGCATGAAAAACAGTATCTTCAGGACTCACTTGTTTCTAACAAAAAAACTGAATTATCTCCTTAAAGCAAAGTAGAAATAATAATCCAGGAGTGGGAAGGGAACAAAGAAACATGAGGTCTCATAAGAATGAGTAACAGGTACCGTGTAATACATACATGTACAGATATAAACAACAAACTACCGCATACAGTCAACACTTAGAATAATTTGACAAAATGAAGGCAATTTAGCTAGAAACATTGATATTTGAAATTTTAATAAGAAATATGTTCATATAATTGAGATGCATATGACCTAAATCCACAATTCGTCAAACACAAAACAAAACACAAACCAAAAAAAGAATGGATATTTTGTATAGTTTCAATAAAGTTATGGAATAAAATTGCAATAACAGATCTCTCTTAAAATGTGCCTTAAGGTATTGGTATTTAGCCCTGCGCTTAAAAATAATCATGGAAGAAGGGTGCTGAACCTGTACTTGCTATTGTTACTAGAATTTCCTTGAACATAGAGGGTAGTGGAATTTATTTACTGTTTCATCTGTGGCTTGAATAGTACATCCTGATAAAGCATTTCAGAAGCCAACATCCTTCCATCACTCTCGGGCAGTGTTTTGATTACTCTGCTTTATATATCTGTTAACTGGGACATAATAAAAACACTCCTGGCTCATCTCCTCCCTGGAGATGTAAGCAGAGCTGACTCTGCAGACCCTGGGAGCTGTAATTTGGGTCAGCAAGTTGGAGGCATGAGACAGAACTTGGTACTAGGAGAAGACTCTCAAACAAGGTGATGTAATGACCACTTACAAAGAGAAAAGGAAAACGACAACAACAGCATTCCCTAATTCCCACCACCAGAGCTGATTAACATTACTTAATGTTCTCTAATTATCTGAAGTAACTTATGCAATATAAAGTAACCAATTATCTGATATTGCTACCTGACATAGTCTACTAAACCTATCGACAACAAAATGTTTCTCAATATTTTCTCCTGGGCACAATGCTAATGAACAGTTGCCACTGGGTTGTTCAAAGATGAGCTCATGGAGGCACGTCCACTTGCAGCCAGAACAGGGCTCTCCGGGGTACAGCTTGTTCTTGGAGCCCCACAAGAGAGTCCTGAGCTGTGGATGACTCAATTCATACACCCCCTTCACTCTATTTGAATGACTGAAACCTTTATTCAAAGTTTGTCATGACATGCTTTGGTTTTTTTCTTGGACAGAAGAGTCTTTTACATGTTGACTTCCCCTCTGTTCTTTTCTCATCTTCCCATGACAATTAAGTTACCACTGCTCTGTACTAAGTCCCTTTTTTTATTATATTGAATCAAAGTCCTGGATAACAGTGACAGGCAATGCATTGCCTTTCAACAGCACTGCAAAAGACATGTGCTGCACATTTGTAACAGTAAGGAAAGAAAAACTCAACATTACATGTAATGTATGATGAACACATAATACATAATAACAGATGTTGCTGATGCATTATGATGTTGAGGTTCATTGTCCTCTGCATCTGGCTTGGGGTTTGGATGAGGACCAAGCCCCTGCCCACATACCTAACTACATACAGTAACTTGAATAGGGATCAAGGAATTCTCACCACAAAATAAAAGTAGATTTGAGATTTTGACCATAATTGATGGTCAGAACTATAAATGCATGTCCGATGGTTAGGGCTGGACTCCTCTCAAGTATAGCATGTCTTAAAGGACAGCTCACAGTAACGGTCATGAGCAAAGAGAATTCTAGCCTGATTGTGATGCAACCCATGCCCTACAGATCTCAGGCAAGCAGGTGATTCCATGTACAATACAGAACCGACAGCAGAGGTGAGTCCACAGTCTGCCCTGTCAAAGTGAGTGTAAGTTGAAATGTTATGTGTGAACTCATTTTACTTATTTTTTTAACCTTTTGGAGTTAGGAAACCCAGCTCTGGGTTTCTCTTTTAATGAGTATAAACAGAAGAAGAAACTGTTTTTCTCCTTACTTAAAAAGTGACTTTCGATTGCCACAGTGAAAGAGAGATAAAGAGAAATCTCGGCGTGGGAGTTCCTTGGTGGTCTAGTGATTAGGATTCGGCACTCTCACTGCGGTGGCCCGTTCAATCCCTGGTCGGGGAACATCCCGCAAGCTGCGTGGCATGGCCAAGAAAATTGGAAAAAGAGAAATCTTGGCATTAAGGCGACAATGATGTGGCAGGAGATCTCGTGTCCAGTGTCAGGACCCACCACATGAAATGGTGGACTTCAGGCTTTCCCTACGGATGGTGGACACAACCAATTCACTGGCTGATGGGACACCCTGTTTACATCCCAAATATTCTTTAGCTAATCCTTCATGTCACCTTGAAGCTAGCACAAAATGAGACCTAGAAAGAATGGATATAAGTTCTAGAACATTTACTGGAGCTGGAGCATATCCATTTTCTTGAGTGTTTCTTTCCATTTTTCTGCATATGATTCTAATCTCCCTATTCATTAAATTTGGGAAAGTTCAATGATACCAGTTATACACATTTTCCTGAGGCAGGGATTTTATCATTTGTTATTCTTGGTGCTAAAAAGGACACATTAACTGCATGTATCGAAATACCATCAGGCAGTGGGCAGAAGACTATTAACACCTCACTGGGATTCACTGCTGTACAAAGCAAGTAAATAAATATTTAATAAGAGACCCTTTTACATTTAAAAATAATAGATTCGCTGAACTCTAAAGATCAACTTGAATTAGTTAAGCAAAAGCCATAATCATTAGTCACAAGAGAAATTAATTACCAAGTCCCTTTAGTTGCATAATAAACTCAGTGTTTGGAGATTAATTTCTTCTTAACCTGGACTCTGCTCATCTCTTATGAGTCTGAGAGCTCAGCGAAAATCAAATTATTTCTGTGATACCTACCTAATTCAGAGCGTCCCCTGTGCCAGTGAGAACCCTGAAAATCAAGGCAACTCTACAGCCATCTTGGTTGTGGGCTTCAGCAGATGGTGTTGGAATCATTTTAACCACGCCTATGTCAGTTGCTTATCACATCTGATTTAATAAAATTAACATGCTCCTGCAATCTATTTTGCCACAAGCACAGGTACAAGGTAAAGCTAAACTGATAAGGAACATAACTAGTTTAAGATGCCTAGGCACACTGCTAACTGCCCTCTGGTGGTGTGTATTCTTTGCAGCCAAGGAAATTCTGAAGACACACAGAACATAAGACCTGGGTCTGATTGGATCTCCTAAATTTGAGGATTATAACTTTATGCTAATTATACCCAACATTAATGATCTACATAGGTGTCTTCTATAGACATGATGTTGGGGAAATCATCATGCTTCATTAGACATGGCTATCTGATCTCTGGCAGTGAAGAGATGTATCCTCTAAGGGGGCTCTGAACTGTGATCCTTCCCTTGCTTAATAATTAATATTACAAAGAAAATGTTTACTGCTGCCTGAAAGGAACCAAATGATACCTATATGTAAGCAATAAAGTTACGGATCCCTAATGTCGAGAAATTATGACTGGGCAGGAGAAAAAAGCTTGTCCTGCCTTTTTTCAGTGCTAAAGTCCTGATAATAAAGATTGCCATTTCACTTTCAATCTTCATTTTGCCTCTGCATTGTCCCTGTTTTCTCTGCATAAATGCAGTTATTTCAGAATTAGGGGAGGAGAGCAAAGTCAGTGGAACTGAGGCTGGTTAAAGAAACAAAAACAAAGAGCTGGATTAGTCTTTTTACTAATTACTTCCGGTTCTTTTATTCCTTCTTCAAATGCCAGTTAACTTTCTGCTCTTTTCAGAAGTGACCATTTCATACACTTCAGATTTTCCAGTTCTTCTTACAGAGAGGTATTTTTTAATTTGTTTGTTATTGGTTCTTTTATTATGTGTTAGCTCTACAAAGGTTTCTGGCCTTTGGAAGAGAAGAATGTTAGTCGCTGCTATGGCGGCCTTTATCAAGTAGTCAGAAGGTGCTAGCGCTAATATTTTTAAGACACTGTTTGAAGGTATGTTTCCCAATCACTCCCTCAGGGAGGTAAAAGAGCCTAAGAGTAAATGTCATGATGCATCGTACACTCAGTATTCTATACGATAAAGTAAAATGAGACAGGAAGCTCATTATTTAGCAAAAAAATGTGGGAATTATGAAACTAATTAAGATTCAAATTCATACTTTCAGGCCTATCCTAATTTTTACAGTTTTTAATCAAATGTTTGAATTTTTGTCACACACTTACAAATAAGAAATTTATCAGTGCAGAAGGCATCAGCTGGAACACTGCAATGTTGCTTTCAGTTCTCCAGAATTATGAGTAAACTTGTGATTCAAACACTGACAGCAGCATTTGATTTGGTTTCAAAAGGCTCTGGTGATGTGACTCTGAAATCAATCCCTTATAAACCCAATTTTCTCTAGATTCCATGGGAAATGACTGAATGGATTCAACTTTCTAGGGACAGCATCTGGGTTCTCTGTACAATGGACTTCCCGGAGACCTCTACTCAAAGTTAAAATGGGCTAATGTCTCAGCTTGCATGACATTCGCCCACTGGCGCCCAGGCTTCAAAGCAGGTTTGCTCTGAGTTCTTCTTGCCCTTCCCCTGCCTGTCCCCCCAGTAAAATATTGCCGTAGTTTATAATGAAGACACTGAAGCTAGCAGTACAGAGCCAGCAGGAAAAACAGGAGTTTTGGATAAACCTTGGTGTTCTTCTCAAACATGGTGGAACTTGAATACATCCATTTGAATAATTGTATCATCTCATTCTTTCAGGCCTTTCCCTGTTTTTACATCATCTGCTTCTAAAAATATAACTGAAGATAAATCAGAAATCAATATTATTATACTGTGTTTTAAGTGTGAAAACAGAAGAGTAATAATGGGTCTTGTTTCTAAACCAAGCATAGGAGAGTAACTTGGCAAAGGGAGTAAAATTTAGTGGGTGGGCTGGAGAAACAGAAAAAAATAAAATAAAATAAAATGAGCTGCATATGGCTGTGGTGGTAGTTTGTGCCAATAACTGATTCATCCCAGTATGCACTCATTATGTGCTGAAGTGCTCCTCTATGCAGGCAGCTTAATGAACATGGAAACCCCCAACCGCATGAGCCTTGGAGCAGCAATAAAGAGGCCAGGGACAGGACCATCAGTGGACAAAGGTTCTGGTTTGCACTCACTCTAAAAAAATTATTTGATGAGGGACGTTAATCTCCCTACATAGTTAATAATTAGAATTGCACTACAGTTCCACCTTACTAAGTGTTTTGGAAAGGCTTTCAAATTTAGGTTATGAGTTTTATTATGGGCATATTATTAAATTTGAACTACTACAACACAGGGCTTAATGTAAATAACTTCCAGGGGATTTGGCTTCTGTCTACCTAGCATGGGATTCTGCTGTTTCTAATCTAGTGGAAGAGTTTTTGAAGCAATGCAAATTTGCTGTAAGGTTTCACTCCTTTTCTCTGTAATTAAAAATGGGGTAATGTATAGCTTATTTTGTAGATGATAGTCATGAACCCTAATGGGTCCCCAAAGTCGCCAGGCAATCGTGCTAAAATCCTGGGTCCATCCACTCTCCCAAACTCTGGATGATTATTTCAGCACTTATCCTCTCTCCAAATCTCCAACATCCCCACCCTATCCTCCTTCTTAGCTGATGTCTTTGCTTCCTGCCTCCATCTGGAGCAATCTGAAGAAATATCACCCAGATAACCAAGAGCACATCAACTCCTTGGTCTGCACCTGCACCTCTGAATTGTGCCTTCCCACGTACCGTGGGAGAGCTGGCTGTGCCTCTATATAAAGCCAACCCCATCATCTGTGTACCAGCTCATATCTCCTCTTGCCTGCTAGAGGCTATTACCCAGAAGTTCTCCTAACACATCAAAAATGTTATGTATTTATTTTAAATTTATTTTTCTAGTTTATTCCCTTCTTTTACAAAATTTGTTTCCTTTTCTCTGGCTATTACTCCACTTTATTACTCTTTTTTGTGGTAAAACTTCTGCGTGATGTTGTTTCTACTTCTATCTCCCATTTCTTTCCTCCCATTCTCTTTCAAATCCACCTCACTCTGTATTTTTCTGCCCCCTCCCCTCAATTCTATTGAACCTACTGTTCTCCAATTTACCAATGGCCTCTACACTGCTACACTGAATGATAACTGCTCCATTTTCAACTTATTTAGAAAAATGTGAAATAATTGGCCATTTTCTCTTCCTTAAATCATTTTATTTACTTTTATTTACTTAGCTTCCAAGTCACCACAATTTCTTAGCTTTTCTTGGTGGTCGATTTGCATTGAGTCAACTTATCTAAGTTGGAAATATATTTCCTGAAATCCCCTTCCTCATGGTACTGACAGCTTGGGCCACATGAGATATTTTGTGCCAGATTTGGAAGGAAGCAGTAAAGCAGCAGTCATATCCTTTTTATGTTGAGAAGGTCGGTGCAGGAGCACAAGGCACTGCTGTCACTGATCTGCTCACCTGTCGGAAGGGAGCCTGAGGAGAGCCTGTAGCTCCTGTCTCTTACCAGATCTCCTGCAGCCCCTCCTTCAGCACCTAGGAGAGGTCCACACCAGACACAGGAGCAACAGCCATATAGAAATTGTTTAACCAGTTCCCCGGATTAGGTAAAATCAAATCCCCATAACAAATTCCATGTTCTATACCACTTATAGTGGTTCTGCTTCTCTGAGCACACCCTGACTGGCACATCCTCTGACCAACTAATTGTTCATTCTCTGTTCTCTTTTCTGTTTCTTCCTCCTATCACTGACTTCTTAGTGCTGGAGTGTCCCAACTCCATAATTTGGTCCTCTTTTCTTTTCTATCTATACTCACTTTCTTGGTGACCTCATCCAGTCTCACAACTTTAAATGCATCTATATTCTTAATATATAGACAGATTAGATCTAAATGTAGATCCAGGCCAAGATCCAGATCTAGAGATGGAGCTGGACCTGGAGATGGAGAGACTGAGATGGAGATCCAGACAGAGATCCAGGCATAGCTCCCTTTATGCTGCTCACATTATTGTGTTTTGCAGATACTGTGTTTTTTACAAATTGAAGATCTGTGGCAACCTTTCCTCAAACAAGTGTACTGGCACCATTTTTCCAACAGCATTTGCTCACTTCATGTTTCTGTGGCATTCTGGTAATTTTGCAATATTTCAAACTCTTTAATTATTATTATATTTGTTATAGTGATCTGTGATCAGTCATCTTTGATGTTACTATTGTAAAAAGACTATGACTAGATGAAGACTCAGATGATTGTTATGATTTTTTTAGCAATAAAGTTTTCTTAATTAAGAGATGTACATTGTTTTTATACATATAATGTTATTGCACACTTAGACTACAGTGTAGTATAAACATAACTTTTATATGCATTGGGGAAACAAAAAATTCACATGACTCCCTTTATTGCAGTGGTCTGGAACCAAACCCGCAATATCTCCAAGGTATGTCTATAATTTTTGGAAGTTCAGATTCCAATATCCAACTGCATATTCAACATTTCCACGTGGTTGTCTAATAGATGTGTCAAATGTAATGTTCACAACTAAATGTTTGCCCTGCCCCCTGATAAAATACGCCCTGCTCTACGGTGAGGTAAGCCTTCTCCCTTTCAGTTGATGCCAACTCCACTTTTCCAGTTGCTCAGAATAAAACCCTTATACTAGAGCCTGACTTCTCTCCTCTCTCACACTCATGTTCAGTCATGTAGGAAATCTTCTGGCAATGCCTTCCCAGTAAAAGCAAAGCTGGTAAATGGCTTACAAGGCCCTGCATGACCCAGCTCCTGGTTTCCTGGCCTTGTTTTCTGCTGCTCCCTGCTCCAGGGACACTGACATCCAGGCGGTTCCTAGAACATCCAGGCACATTCTCCCTCTGGGCTCCCTGCTCTAGCAGTTTCCTCTACCTGTAATGCTTCCCTTCATTGTACACTCAGCTAACCCACTCATTTTCAGATCTTGTTCAAGCAACAACATTTCAATAACGCTGATTTTGACTCCCTGTTTAATAACGAAAACTACCCCTCATCCCCTTAGCCCTGTTTTATGTTACTTTTACTCTCGATAGCATTTTCCACCTCTGACATCCCACATAATTTACTTATATATTTATTGTTCTCTGACTTTCCCCACCAACATGAAAGCTCCATTGATCTGGAACCTCTATCCAATGATGTCCAAAAGCCTAGAGCAGAGCCTGGCTTATGATAGTAGGCATTAAACAATTATTTTTTAAAGAAATGAGTGAACACAGGAGGTGAATGCTTCTTTCTCCACAATCACTTCTGAACAATTCTGGCTCAGTATCCTCTGAGACTAAATGTACAGGCGTCGGGTCATTTCTAATGGTGCTTGTCTTCTTTCCCGTCTACACCCCCGCCCTCAGTCCTCCTTTTCAGTGCCATGCCTCCCAACCTTCCCCGTCCCCACCTATGCACTGCACACCTTTCTGATCCTAGTATCGCCATCGACCTGGCAGCACGTGGTCTCCACTGTAGCAGTACTACTGAGCATCTCATCATTGTGACTTTTAACCTGTCTTCCTTTTCATTAATAAATTAGGTCAACAGATAATGCCTCATCATATGCTGGGTGCCCTGGGAAACTGAACAATAAGCAGGCAGCAGTCTCTACCCTTTATTAAATGGAAAATCATTTACTGATTCAAATAAAATGAGTAATCCATCTGTCATACCTATGGGAATCATTGAGGAAAAGTGGTTATTAATAATATTTTAAAACTTTTTGAATCTTACTGTCTTTTGTTATTCAAAACAGGCCCACAGGGCCTCCAGAATATTCATGGTATCCACCAAACTCTCTGGGATTTGGCGGTGGGGTGGGGGGGGAATGCAGTGTTACTTTAAAAAAATCCATAAATGGATACTGGCATTCTGTGTGGGTTACATAGTTTTTAACAGATTGATGCTTTAATTATAGAAATAGTTATCTTGTGTTTTTAATACATGTAGACTAACATCCCTCAAAATTCCATAGCAGGATCATAAATTTTACTTTGGCAATCTTAAGAATATTCCTTTTACTCATTATTACTTAATAACTCTAGTTAGCTTTTTCTTAATGTCTTATCCATGTTCTGTTTTATTATGATCCCCAAGAACAGAACCACATTTAAATAGTTTCCATTGTATTTTGAACAGTATAGTAATATTATTTAGATTAACCTTGAAAACTCTTCAAATTTAAGAAAAATGTTCATCATTCTGAAAGCAATTTAAGACTATCTAATGGCAATGCATACTGAAAGAACACCTGAAAAGGTGCCCATGGTATACAACACTCATTAGTGAAAAAGCTAAAGTCATAAAAGAACAATCTTCTATGCACTATTGTACTTCTTAAAAAAGATGCAATTTTTGTAGTTATAAAAATAATTAAGATAATATATTTAATTCATCTATGAATACTAATCAGATATTTCAATCTTTATCCTCTTTAATTTGAACATTCATTTTCTGTTTTTTAGTTTATTTTTGTACTAAAGTAGTGTATGTTATACTTTAATAAAATATTATGAAGTAATTTATTTATACTTCATCTTCTTACAACCAATCTTCAATTTTACATATAGAAATTTATGATTGTAGAACGTATGGCCAGTTGTCCAAAGAAAGAACAAGATTTATCAATCTGCACCTTTACGGCCATTCCTTCCCCCACTTCTAAAAGTTGTATTTATCAGAAAGATACTCAGAAAAATAATATATATAAATAAATTATATATTACTTAAGTGTCTTCTCCTATAAGTACTAATTTTTTGAGTATTATGCTATTAGGATAAGAAAGAGTGATTGATTTCACAACATTCCCCAGACTTAAATTCTTTCAAAATGTTACATGTTAGATTGTTATCAATAAAAAAAAAACTTATAGAATTGAGTGAAATTTTCCCATAACATGAGTCTTCTTTATTACAAAGCATTTCCTTCAATACAGTGGAAGCTTACAATTATTTTACAGAGAAAATCGCATGCAGATTTGATTACAATAAGTCACAATACTTCAATATTCCAACAACTGAGTCCCGTAGTCAGATAAACTATGTGTGATAAAGTAAAGGTACCCTTTTCTGAAATAGAATCAGTGGTTGCCAGGAGATGCTGTGCTTGCTCACAAAGAAAGTCTAATCATATCTTCAGTCTCATTAGTAATAAATGTCATTATTAGTTCAAATAACCTCAAACCTGTGTTTCAAATATTTTCAGGGTTTCTAATTTCCTCATCTCTGGCTGGTACTTCAAGTATATCTACAGGACTTTTATTGGGTACTTAAAATGAATAGTAGGCTCTTGGAGAGCCAACTGCTACTCCATTCCAACAGGAAAGGGAAAAACAGTAACTATTTCAATTCTCAGTGAGGACCAAAGAGCACTTCTTTTTAAATGGGAACAATCCCCACTCCACGTGTAAAGAAAGTTATGCTGACTGGTTTTCCTCGAAAATTCTCCAGCTTAGCCTCTGGCAAAAAAGTCAATGTGTCGTTGGGCTTTCCATTGTTTTCCTACTCAATGACATTTTCCTAGCATATCCTCATAGATATCTGAAAGAATCACCTGCCTTCATGGAGATTTCCACCCCACGCCCTCCTTTATTGAGTTTTAGAACAAAGAGCACTAGACCAAGAAATTCTGTGCCATAGTCCTCACTCCACCACTGACCAGATCTTGAGCAAACCGAATCAAACATGCATGGTGGGTCTCACAATAAGATAGTTTTCTTATCTACAAATTAAAAATCATACTTTTGTTACCATCTTTTAACTCATATTTTGGAAATAATATTTATATATAAAGTTTAAAAATCAAATTGTACTAAAGGATTATTAATAAAACAGACTTTGGTTTACTGCCCACTACACAACTCCCCACCCCCAGTATAACCCAACACAACTCTTTCAACTACATAATATTTAGACTCCTTCCTTTTTTCGTTGCTCCAGAGGTTGCCTCCATATTTCTAGATAATCAGGAGACTGCTATTTCTTGATTACCTGCTTTTAACATTATAGATTTGTCATTGTGTATGATCATCTAGTTTATTCACACTCCCCACTGCCTCCCCACATGTCCACTCTCTCAGTATAGTCTAATAACTGTTGATTACTTTGGTGATTTTAATGGTTTATACCAAAACCATTACTTGTATGTCTTTCTTTTCTCTCTTCAAATTCAGTCTGTATCTTGATTCCCGTTTTGTAAAATAAGAATATGAGTGTTCCCTAAACTGCATTCATCTCTCTTCTCTCCTTTACCTTTATGATCAGTACTTTTACAATGTTGAGTTTGGTAACATTTACATTACAATCTTAAACCTCAGTATCTCCAGTTTTATCTGTACTTTGATTCTAATTGCTGAAAATGCGTTATGTGTAAGTATTGTTCACAGTTTAGAATAATGATTAAATAATCTCCTAGGATGAAATTTCCTTTTTTTGAAAAACTTTCTTAAATGTTCCTTGACTTTCAAATTGACATGTTTTTCTTTCCTAAGAATTCCCTTTCACTCTTTACTTTTTTCATATACTTAACTTCTTTGGACATCTCCATCATACGGTCTGGTCTCTGGAATTCTCTCTCTACAAAGACAGCCTTTTACTGCTCCCCTCCTTCCTTTGCTCCAACAGAAAAGTGTTCGTCTCTGTCTGCAGAGCTGTCACCTGAGTTGGAACCATTAATTCTTAGATCCCAGTCTCTGCTTCCAAATCTAAGATGCTTTTAGACACTCTGCTCTTCATATTTTAAGTGGGGTCTATAAGTATCAGAACCATTTTCTGAAAATATTTTGATGAAATTGTTTCATTTTAAACAATCACTCAGTATTGCTATGGGAAGGGGAATACCAACCAGTTTGCTCTTCATTTCTAGTTAAGGTGATCTCATTTTTAATTGTGGAGATTTTAATGATCTTTTCTTTATCCTTTTAGTTCTAAAAGTTTGCAACACTGGGGTGGTGTGGGTCTTTTTTTTTTTTTAATCTTGTTTAGCACTCATTATGTCCTTTCTCTTAGAATATTCATGATCTCTGAGGACTCTCTTCTGATAACTTTCCCTTTATTTTCTCTATGGTCTCTTTCTTGAAATCCTATCAGTCAAATGTTGGACCCCCTGAACTGATTTTTCTCTCTTAATTTTTCTCTCACATATATTGAACATTGTATTTAGTTTTGTATTTTGTAAGACTGCCTCAAATCTATTTTCCAAGATTTTTTTTATATTTCATCAATCACATTTTTATCTTGTAAAAAATTATCATTTTCTAGTTATTATTTTTAAAATACAGTTCCTCTTTTATGGATATAGTATCTTCTTGAAACCCTCTAAGTATAGAAATTAAAAGGTTTTGTTCCTTTGTTTTGTCTATGAACAATTTTGTTTCTTTAATCTGAATTTTAAATTTTACGTTAAAGATGTCCTCAAGCATGTTAGTACTGGATCTTTCATTTATATTTTAAGATGAGGCAATAGGAAGCCTGACTGGTGATTCTGTGCGTATGGAGTGAACTATTTCTGGAGCAAACCATTTGTGGAGGTTGCCACCCACTATTCAAGACTGTGGCTTGGTTCTAAAACACTGACACTCACTCTGACTTCCTTGCATGGTTCATCCCAGACACTGTGATCAATATCTAGTTAATAAACCTCCACTGTGTTGAGGGGTTGGAACGCTAGGTGTGAATGCTTTGCTGGCAGCATATTGTTTGTAAAGTTGAAACAGGGAAATGGAAAGGTTGACAATCATAAGTAACCTCCCTCCACACCACATCTCACTTTGACCTTGCAATTTCAGAGGTCATGCCTCCACGCCATTCTTCTGGGGGTCAGCTCCCTCCTACACTCTGCCTGAACATGTATTTAGCTGTAGCTTATGCAACTTCATTTTGCCAGTCAATGTTGAAACATTAAGTTTCTTTCATTCAGAAATTCGTTGAAATATTCTGTATGTTTATGGTCTCCCTGCAGTTTGCAGCCTAGCAGTGAGTTTCATACACCATTGTTTTGTCATTCACAGAGAATGATTTAAGCAGAGTCACATAATGAAAAGTATATAAAGACATGTTCCCTTTTTTCCATCTTGAAACAGACAATTACTACTTACTGTAGAAAGCTGTTATAGTGATTAGTTCAACTGAGAGGCTTCATAAATAATAAAATAGTTATTATTTCAAAATAGGTTCTTACTCTTCTTTAGATTTTCTCTTTTGAGTCATTAGAGGTATCTCTTTTTATGTTATCTATTTATAAATATTTAGGCAAGTGTGTTATACTATTTAAAGAATAAACCTTTCCAGGGAAAAATGATGAATTTTATTTTAGCTTTTGTCATATATACGTCATATATCTCTTAGATATATAACAGATAACTGTTCTGGTATCAGTGCAACTTTTTTCCTGCAAATTACAATTGGGTTAATCTTTTATTTATTTTTCAAATATTAATTAATCCCATCATTCTAAAAAGCATACTAGTAGAACAGCATTCAAAGGTGAACAAGAGAGACTTCCCTGGTGGCGCAGTGGTTAAGAATCCGCCTGCCATTGCAGGGGACATGGGTTCGATCCCTGGTCTGGGAAGATCCCACATGCCGCAGAGCAACTAAGCCCGGGCGCCACAACTACTGAGCCTGCGCTCTGGAGCCCACGAGCCACAACTACTGAGCCCGTGAGCCACAACTACTGAAGCCCGAGCGCCTAGAGCCCGTACTCTGCAACAAGAGAAGCCACCACAACGAGAAGCCCACACACCGCAAAGAAGAGTAGCCCCTGCTCGCCACAACTA
Organism: Balaenoptera ricei; assembly: GCF_028023285.1. NCBI lineage: Eukaryota > Metazoa > Chordata > Mammalia > Artiodactyla > Balaenopteridae > Balaenoptera > Balaenoptera ricei. Next base: position 28,819,927 of record NC_082640.1, read on the forward strand.
GACAAAGCCCATGCGCAGCAATGAAGACCCAATGCAGCCAAAAAATAAAAATAAATAAAATTTTTTAAAAAACCAATAAAACAATGATGAACAAGAATCTCAGATTCTAGTTAACTTGATTAACATTGTTACTTTTTAGTAGATAATTTTAAGTAAATGTCAGTTGTACAAGGTTCTAGTTTAAATCTATCAAACAAGGATTCATTGTCTAACACATTTCGTGCTGTAGATTTATGCAGGGTTGATTTTATCAGACTCTAAAAGTCCATGACCACATTTTGTTATTCATTCATTCATTCACTCATTCATTCATTCATTTATATTTTTGATTTGCAATGTCTACCATGGTGCCTTGAATTTAATAGGAACTCAATAAATACATATTTGTTGAAGAAAGGAGATTTGGAAAACTATACAGACCTCATGATATAATTACATAACCCTTTATAATATTTCAGATAACCCTTCAGAATATTCTTGGGTATGAAACTATCCCAAATAAACTCAAGATAAAGTTAGTCCTCTAGTTTGACACTGAAACATCAAATAAAAATGTAAATATCTCACCTGGAAGAAAAAAGAAAAATGAAAGTAAAATATACCATTCAGCCACACAACAGGTCAGAATAATTATCAGATTGTCTAGACATCTAAAATTGAGCATGCCCTCTGACAAGGGGACAAATGAGGGGCAGAGAGGTGTACTGGAAGTTAGGAAAGTTCCAGAAAATGGCAGTGCAGTGGGAGATCTCAAGCAGCCATGACAGTGCATCAAGAACATACCTTGGTAGAGGGAAAAGTATTGTTAAGAGAGAATATTTTAAAATATTCAAAAGTGCTTTTCTCTTTATTCCATAGAGATTATTATAGTTTCTCTAAATAAATGCTGGCATTAGACTATAATTGGCTTTTCATGGGTCAATCTTGACTCAACATAAACGTTGGTAAGAAAGCTGTTTTTTTTTTCCTCAAGTGCTTTAAATGTACAAAAAGAAGCCCCTGCAAGGTTGCTATGCATAATCCTCTCTATGAAGCACAGTGGGAATCAAAAATCAAAAAATGAGAAGATCTCAATAAATTTAATGTCTATTAAGATAGATATGAATGTGGCATATATAAATCAGTTTGAATGAAAGCTAACATAGTTGACTCTTAGTAAATATGAAGTAATTGAGGATTTACAAAATTTGGCCTGTTAGTTCCTATATGAAATAGCCTTACATTAAAAAAAAATGACAGCATTTGTTACACATAAATACCCACCTCAATTAATCATATTTTTAAACAGATTAACAGCAACTAGCATTTAAATAGAAAATAATTAACATAGTCCTCACTCATTTATATTCCTATTTGTTTCCTTAAAATTCTCATTAAATTTCTTATCAATTAAACTATGTTTATATGAGTTTTTACAACGTTGTGGAAACTGTAATGATGGCTTCAAATTTTTATAGACTATTAATGTAAACTCTTTCAAAGTGACTAATGACAGAAACAATAAAATATATAAAAGTGAATCTTCAGATTTCAAAATGAAACAAAAAACCCATCAAACTAAAGCATTTACAAATTAAGAAAAAATATCAGGAGAATTTTAGCAGAATGCCAGTAGTAACTAGAAGACAAAGGAAACATTGCTTCAAAATCTCATTATCAGGGGTTCCATTTCCAGAACGGCAGTGTAAGGAGATCTGTGGGTCTGATGCCTTAGAAAAGCAACCATAACTAGTAACTAGTAAGAAATGAACAACACAATCAACATAGGATCTAACTGACATTACCCAACACTTCATTCCATCACAGCTTGTTCAAGCACCCATGTAACAAACACTAAGACAGATTATATTTTGATTCACAAAACCAAGCTCAAATATTTAAAACATTAAAATTATACAGGGTATGTTTTGTGACATCAATGAAGTCAAATTAGAATTAATAACAGAAAGAAAATAGGAAATTCTACAATCACTTTAATATTAAACAGTGCACTTCTGTATAATCCAAAAGTCAAAAAAGAAGTGCCAAAAATTATAAAAATACTTAGAACTAAACAAAAATGAAAATTCAAAATAAAAACATGTGGAAGTCATCTAAAACACTTTTGAGAGGGAAATTTATAGCAGTAAATGTTTGCCATAAAATATCAGAGGTCTTAAATCAATAATCTAACTCAGGAAACTAGAAAAAAAAATAGCAGAATTCCCATAATAAAAGTAGAAAAGAAAAATTCACAGAGTAGAAATCAGCTAAAATTAAAATAGGTAAACAATTGAGAAAAATCAACAAAACAAAAAGCTTTGTTCATCAAAAAAAAATCAGTAAGTTGATAACTCTCCATCAAGATTAGCAAAGATAAAATGAAAGAAGACACATAACTAACTATAGGAATGAAATTGAGAATATCACAACAGCTCCTGCAGCAAAGTATAAGAAATATAAGGGAATACTGCAAACAAATTTATGTTCATAAATATGACAACCTTGGGAAAAAAATGGATCAATTCCTAGAGAAACAGGCTACAAAATCTCAACAAAGATGAATGAGGTAACCAAACTAAACTAGTACTATAACTGTTAAAGAAACTGAATTTGTAATTTTAAACCCCTGAAAAACAAAAACCAAGACCAAAAAAACAAAACAAAAAAATCCACTCCACAGACAGATGATTTCACTGGAAAATTCTACCAAACATTTAAAATAAAAACCAAATTTACACAATTTCTTCCAGAAAATTGAGCAGGAGGGCTACTTCCTTTATGAAGTTAAGTATTACTATAATACCAAAACCAGACAAAGACAATAATAAAGGAAAAAAAGGAAGACAGAGTAGAAGAAATACAGACTAGTATCTCTCATGAACTTTGATGCAAAAATCCTCAACGAAATATTAGCAAATAAAATCAGCAATGCATGAAAAGAATTATTTATTATGTTCAAGTGGATTTTATTTTAGATATGTAAGGCTGGTTCAATGTTAAAAATTAATCAAAGTAATCCAGCATACTTATGAGCTAAAAGAGATCAATCATATGATAATATAATTGACCCAGAACAAAACATTTGACAAAATGCAATACCTATTTATGATTGAAAAAATCTTTAATTTATATGAAATATACTGATTCCTTGAAAAATATGATCTACAAAAACTCACTCAAGGAGAAACGGGTAATATGAATAAGTCATATTAAACTGCATCTTCCTTACATTGCTTTTGAGAATGTAAAATGATACAGCCCCTCTGGAAAAGGACGTGACAGTTTCTTACAAACTAAACATGAGCTTACTGTACACTTCAGAAATTACACTGCAGGACATTTATACCAGAAAAATGAAAACTTATTTTCACACAGAAATCTGCACATCACACAAATGTTCATAGCAGCTTTCTTTGTAATAGCCTCAAACTGGAAACAACCTGAATGTCCTACTATGGTTGAATGGTTAACCAAACTGTTTATACAGATTTTAGTAAACAACTGTTGTGCATCCATATGATGGAATACTACTCAAGTTTAACAAGGAGAAGGCTCTTGACACAAGCAACAACTTGAGTGGATCTCAAGGAAATTAAACTGCATGAAAAAGGCCATCTCAAAATGTTATATACTGAATAAATCTATATAGCAACACGGCAGTGACAAAGTTTTAGAATGGGTAATTAGTGGTTGCCATGATTTAGAGAGGGAGCAGGTGGGGAGGTGGCCATGTCTGTGAAAAAGTGGCACAGGGAACCTGTGATGGAACCATTCTTGTGTCCTTGTGTTGTGTGGTGCTCACACAGATCCACACATACAATCGAATTACACAGGAACTAAACACACACATGAGTAAAACTGGTAGATTGAATAGGGTGTATGTATTATACCAAATTTATTTTCCTCATTGTGATACTATGCTATAGTTATGGGCAATGTTATCATTGGGGTAACTGGGTGAAGGATATAGGGGGTCCTTATGTATTATTTCTTACAACTCCATGTGACTCTGTTATTACTTTAAACCAAACAGTTAAAAATACGGTTACACAGTATGAAATTAATTACAGAATTATCTCTCAATAGATAGATAGATGATAAATAGACGATAAATAGAATATATTACATTTATTTATATATAGTACATTATATATTATTTTATGTATTCTGTATTATATTGTATATCATACTACATATGATATAATATATATATCACCTATCTATATTTATAAAATAGAAAGAGGTAAAATTAAGAAAAACTGTAAGAAAAAGAATTACATGCCCTCTAATGCTATTTAGGTTTTGTTTCTCAAATTACATCTCAGTGACTGCGCCCCAGAATGATTTGTTGTGAAAATATTATAAGATGCCTCCAAAAGTCAGACTCCCACATGCCCCACTAATCTATTTGCTATTTGAAATGTCACGTAAGATCCTTCTGGCAAACATTTTCTACTTTATTTTTTCAGAAGGAACATGACCTAAATAATGGCAGTTGCTACACTACAGCGTACCTGTAAGCCTGAGGTGGGTCATTGGAAGTCAAGCACCTCAGGTGTTCTCCCTCTGCAGAAATCAACAACCTACAAGAATCTGTAGGTTAATTTTATTAAGTTACTGTCTCAGCACAAATAATCAACTTGGTTATTTAGTCTATACAGATTTTCTTCAGTACCCTGAAGCACTAAATAAATGCTTCTCTTATCACTGTGCTGTCTCTGATAATCAATTGGAGGACTATGGTTTCTATCCAGAGTGACACAGACATCTTTTCAAGCAGATGCTCTGCCATGCAGAATACACTTTAAATATTTTGAGGTTCCATTCTGTTCTTGCCTGTTTACAGGTGCTCTGCCTTCTCTAGCAAGAACATTTTTCATCAGGCACAAACAATCCAAACAGTGTATCGAAACTAAATAAGGATTTATACAGTGGGTGTGTGAAAATTAAAATAAGATATGATGTGGTACCCTAACAATTTTAATAGGAAATGCTTAAATTAAGCATTAGGAAAAATGTGTAGTATTTGGAACTTAAAAAGCCCTAGGTGATCTCACAGAGCCTTTGTCTTCAAAATCATTCAATCTTGAATCAACAGGTAAAACTACTTTGGCACAAAGGCAAGAGAGGTAGAAGCTGATGCTGTCTACCCTTTGAAGAGAACCCCATCTGGGCCACAGATGCACTCTTTGTGGAGGTTATGGAACTGGTCCCCTCCTTGCACTCTTAAATTCTGCCGAGGTAACAGAATTCATGACGATTTGTAGAGTCTGCTTTGTGATGACCAAGAAATTCTGGCCTCTCCTTAAAAGGTCATCCAATAAAACACAGGATTCTTCTAAAAGCTGATGTCATGTGGTTGATATACAGACACTTAGATCTAAAAGATGAACATGAAAAAAAACACAAAAAAAAATTTCCAAGCAGTCAATTAAGACTCTCAAAAATGTAGAGGTGGAGATATTTTTTTCATTGCAGGCCCTCTTACAAGTATTTTGAAGAGAGGTCATATATTAACTCCCATGGGGGCACAAGCCACTGGGGCAAATACTAGAAATAAAAAGAGATAAGAAATGCAGCCTCAGCCCTCCAATGATCTATAATACAACTGAAAAAACAATATTTATTACAAAATAAATACAATGGAAAGAAGGTACACTTGTATTTGTCCCAATTATTCACTGAGAAAATATGATGGATGTTAAGAAGTATGTCTACCTGAACCCAATGAATGGTGACATTTAAAAAATAAAAGCAGAGCCTGGGTGCTTGGCATGAGAGAAAGCAGGATAAATTTAAGAAGACCATGCATAATGTAGGCAAACGAACTCAGTGTAGTGTCTTTATCAGCAGGCATAAATCTTCTAAGGAGGAAGGAATTATCTGCATGGATATGTTGGAGAAAGAATTTAAAACCCTAAAGACACCAGAGGATATATAACCAGTCAATTACATAACCCAGTTGCAATTTATAATTTGAAGTTCAGAACTATGAATATAAATAATCTTATTTTTATTGGTGCTCTGGGACCAAAGATGAAACAATAAAATATTCACTAACTGACCAATTGTTGCAGTTAATTCTGAAATCTTACCACCATTGCACGTGTAAGATAGATGATTTTTTTTCTGTATGCATGCATAAATTATATTCATTCATATAAATTTCACATGTATATAAAATATAATGGACAAGAGCGATTTTATTAAATTACTGTCTCAGCACAAATAATCAACTTGGTTATTTAGTCTACATAGATTTTTCAGTACCTTAAAGCACTAAATGAATGCTTCTCTTATCACTGTGCTGTTTCTAATACATCAACTGGAAGACTACGGTTTCTATCCAGTAGTGACTTTATTTTGGCAGTAGAGCAATGATATAATGATCAAACTGAGGGTTAATTCAATCCATATATGCTGTGGGACTGGCAGTAGGAGAAATAGGCAATATGGACTTTGATAACCAGAGCACAATTTTAAAAATTACTAACTACATGTATAATTTCATTAAACAACAGCATCAAGCTGCTGGATTAAGAAGAGCTAATAGGTTATTGTCGGTAAAAAGTCAATTAGGAATCAGTGGCATTTAATAAAGTTGATTTTTCACGATGTCTATCAACATTGTATTTTTTGATAACTAGAGAAGGTCACATTTAACTCACCCATATATACTACCAAATGTAAAATAGATAGCTAGAGGGAAGGAGCCGCATAGCACAGGGAGATCAGCTCAGTGCTTTGTGAACACCTAGAGGGGTGGGATAGGGAGGGTGGGAGGGAGATGCAAGAGGGAGGAGATATGGGGATATATGTATGGTGATTCACTTTGTTATAAAGCATAAACTAATACACCATTGTAAAGCAATTATACTCCAATAAAGATGTTAAAAAATGATTCTAAGTATATGAATTTTGATATAAGTATTCACTGTACAAATGAGTCTTCAGTCTGAAGACCAATCATTAAAATTTCACACTCCCTAATATTAATTTTCCTTCAGGTGGTAACAAATTGGGGAAGGTGTGAGCTGTATGCTGGCTTTCATATGCCACCTTAGTTTTCATTTTATTTATACTGCATTTATACTGACTGATAAAATTATTTTGTTATCTCTCTAGACATGGCTACCTTATGCAATTTAATTTTGACTACCACATCCACAGTGAATTTCCTGATGATGCAGTCTAAAAATCTGAATGCATTCATCGAGTCTTAAAATGTTGAACCTTGAAGTTTTCTTTCGTATCAGCAGCTCCCAATGCGAGTATCTTTAATTTTCTAAATGCTTTGCCTGTGTTTTCTAACAGTCCCAAACCACAGAACCAGGGCATTCACCCAACTGTAATTACAACTCACAAATCATCTTTTGTAGAACCTGATCAAGAGACTCATCAAAATAATTTTCAGAAATGCAATTTTTTATCACCTTCTTTACTAGCCATCAATATAATTCATAACTGTCATTTTAAAGCTTTAATTTCCTGGTGGATGTTGCATTATTGCGCACCCAGGATAAAGGATTAGGGAAAGCCACGTCCCTTAGTGTGCATGTTCCGGCAGACAGAAGTCTGCTTTTCAGAGCTTTGCCCACTAAGCTGATCTTTCTCAATCCCATGCCGTCCAAAAGCTAATTTCCACACCCTCTTCCTCATGCCCATCCAGAAAGAGGTGCAAGAGCTTAAAACTAGGAAATCATCTTAAGTGAATTTCCATATAATTTAACTCTTGACTGCTTTGCTGTACTTACAGGTTTTCATAAAAATTGACAAGTCAAGAATTTAAATAAAATAAAGGTATATACATGAAACATACAGTATGAATCTGCCTTCTGAGCTTTCATAGCCTGATCTTCCTGACTGGTGCCCTTTCATATAGGGAAACCATCCTTACTTTTTCCAAAAATTCAGAAACACGAAACACAAAATTATACTGGGACATGCGAAAGTGTCTGGAATCTCTAAATAGAGAAAGGACAAATATTGAAAGGAAATACTGAAAGAGTGAAAGAAAGGAAGCTTTAGGGAGAGAGTTTTAGAGCCACTCTACTGATTTTTGTCCAATTATTCATTTCCTCCCATTTTCTGATCACATCTAGGTAATCTCTTGCCATGATGTATGTAACATATTCATGAAGCTCCAATTCTAGTCTTAATAAAATAAGAATCATATGTTTATAGAAGGAGAGCTGCATCAGAAACTTTACAATATTGAGATTAATTCATACAAAAAAGACATATGCTTCCTAATACTGTGTGAGAGGATGGAAAAGGTGGATAACTCCACGGACATGAGATGGGACATGTCTATTGATTCCAAATACACAAAATGATAAACTTCCATGAACTAAGAATATTGGTAGGTTCTATAAGGATGTGAAGAGATTAACTGAGCTTATCACCTGTTCTCAAGAAATATACTTAGAGAAAAAAAAACAAGACACGTTCAGCAGTCAGAAAAATCCCACACAACATAGAATCTGAGTATAAATTGAGTATTACTAATTGTCAAATTACATGCTAAATACCATACCATCAAAAGTATGGTTTTGATGGAGGAGAACAAATTTTGGTGAAAATAATAATAGAACACTTTCTAAAGGAGGTGATTTTGAGCCAGGACTTAAAAAATGGATAGGAAGTATTTTATTGTTAACATATCATAAGCATGTTAACATATTTATAAGCATATGCTTATAAATATTAATTTATGTTTTTGTCTCTACTTCTTTTCAGAAATAATTGGAGTTATGCAATACCAAAAGACACATGAAAAAGAAAAAATATTTAAGCATGTTCTAAGCCCCTACCCAATATCATAAACAGTAACAAGTTACAAATATTGATAAGGTAATGTCAAAACTAAAATTATTTTCATATTATATTTTAATTAGAAAACCTATCAACCTGAAACAAAGAAATTATGTGAACTATAATAAGAATTCAATAAAGCGTTTGGCTTAGAAAAATCTACACCAAATCAGTAGCTTTCCTAAATATCACAAATAAACAATTACAAAATGTAATGAAAAGGAGACTTCCCAATCTAGTAAAAATGGAGTAGACACATTTCCCCACATTCTTCCCACTAATTACAGCTAAAAATTGTGAACAGTGTGTATGAAACAAACATCAGATGCCAAAGGTAGAGAAAAATAGGTGGACTGGATGGGGAATCTGAGACTCAAGGAATAACATGTTGGTGAATTTCTTGAGTTTTCTTTTGCCTTCTTTGTATCTTGAGTTGGGTACTGGAAAAGCCTACAACCCAGAAACAGCAGGATCTGATTTTTTTTTAAGGCCTATAGCTCTTATGAACATAAGGTGTAAAAATCTTCAACAAAATATTAATAAATCAATCCAACAATATATGAAAAGAATTATATACCCACTACCAAATGGGATTTATCCCAGGTATGCAAGACTGGTTCAACATTCAAAAGTCAATTAATATAATCTATCACATCACCAGGCTAAAAAATAAAAACCACATGATCATATCAATTGATGCAAAAAAAGTATTTGACAAAATCCAACACTCTTTCATGATAAAAACACTCAGTAAACTACAAATAGAGTGGAACTTCAACTTCATAAACAATATCAAAACCTACACTAATATCAAACTTAATGGTGAGACACTAGAAGCTTTTTCACTAGGAAAAGGCATAGGAGCAAGGCAAGGGTGTCCCCTCTCACCACTCCTTTTCAACAAGGCACTGGAAGTCCTACCTAATGCAATAAAACAAAGAAAGGAAACAAAATGTATTCAGATTGGGGAGGAAGATGTGCAACTGTCATTGTTCACAGATCTCATGATCATCAATGTAGAAAATCCAAAACAAAGAAAAAAGCTCTTGGAACAAATAAAAATTACAAATTATAGCAAAGTGAATATACAAAAGTCAGTCATTTCCTGTATACCAGAAATGAACAAAACGAATTCGAAATTAATAGTCAAAGCCATTTACATCAGCACCCCCCAAAAATGAAGTAGTTAGATATAAATCTAACAAAATGTGTAAAGTCTATATGAGAAAAACTGTAAAGCTCAGATGAATGGAATCAAAGAAGAACTAAATAAATGGAGAGATATTCCATGTTCATGGATAGGAAGACTCACTATTAAGAACGTAAGATATCAGTTCTTTTCAACTTGACCTATAGATTCACTGCACTTTCTATCAAAATCCTATCGAATTATTTTATGGATATCAACAAACTGATTCTGAAGTTTATAGCAAGAGGCAAAGACCCAGAATAGCCAAAACAATACTGAAGAACAAAGTTGATGGACTTTGGCACTAGTGAAAGAATAGACAAATGCATCAATGGAACAAAACAGAGGGCCCAGAAATAGACCCACTCAAATTTAATCAGCTGATTTTTTTGTAAAGGAGCAAAGACAATGCAATGGAGCAAAGGCTATCTTTTCAACAAATGTAGAACATCTAGACATCCACATGCAAAAAAAAAAAAAGAGAATCTAGACACATCTTATGCTTTTCACAAAAATTAACTCAAAATGGATCACAGGCCTAACTATAAAATTCAGAACTATAACTCCTAGAAGAAAACATAGAACACCTAGATGACCCAGTTGATCTTGGATATGGTGATGACTTTTAGATATAATCCAAGGCACAATCCATGAAAGAAATAACTGATAAGCTGGAGTTCATTAGAATTAAAAACTGCTCTGCAAAAGGCAATGTCAAGAGAATGAGAAGACAAGTGATGGATTGGGAGAAAATATTTCCAAAATACACATATGATAATAAACTCTTATCTAAAATATATAAAGAACTCTTAAAACTTAATAATAAGAACACAAATAACCTGATTAAAAATGGGCCAACACTCTTAACAGACACCTCACTAAATAAGATATACAGTTGGTCCTTAAATATATGAAAATATGTTCCACATCATATATCATCAGGGAAATGAAAATTAAAACTATAGCAAGATACCATTACATAACGTATTAGAAGGGGAAAAAAATTCCAACACTGACAAAACTAAATACTGGTGAGGATGCGGAGCAACAGGAACCCTCATTCACTACCAGTAGAAATGCAAAATGGTACAATTACTTTGAAGACAGTTTGGTGGCTTCTTACAAAACCTAACATACTCTTAACATATACAGCAATCACACTCCTTGGTATTTATCCAAACGCCTTGAAAACTTATGCACACACAAAAAACTACCCATGTATGTTTATAGCAGTTTTATTCATAATTGCCAAAAGTTGGACGCAACCAAGATGCCTTACAAGTAGGTGAATGGGTAAATGAACTGTGATATAACTACATAATGAAATATTATTCCGCTTTAAAAAGAAATGCACTATCAAATTATGAAAAGACATGAAGGAAACATAAATGCATATTGCTAAATGAAAGAAGCCAATCTGAAAAGTCTGCATAGTGTATGATTCCAACTGCATGTCATTCTTGAAAAGGCAAAACTGCAGACACAGTAAATTATTCTGTTTGTCAGGGGTTGGGCATTAGGTGACAGGTGAATAGGCAGAGCATAGAATAATTTGGGGGCACTGAAAATACTCTGTAAGATACTATAATGATGGATGCAAGTCAATATACATTTGTCTGAACCCAGAGAATGAACACAACAGTGAAGTCTAATGTAAATTGTGTACTTTGGATGACTATGATGTGTCAATGTAGGTTCATCAATTGTAAAAAATGCCCCACTCTGGTGGGGATGTTGATAATGGTGGAGGCTATGTATGTGTGGGGGCAGGGAGTTGATGGGAAATCTCTGTACTGTCCTTTCAATTTTACTGTGAACCTAAAACTTCTCTTAAAAAAAAAGCCTCAAAAATATCTTAAAATTTTGCATCTAAACCAAGAAATATTACTAATTGTGTAAAATATAAATGGATAATATACCCTAAATAAAATCAAGAGTGTCAAAAGTTTAGAAAAAAGGATTAATGATGTTGTATATAAGACATAAATATGTTAATACAGAAGCTGGAAATGTTGACAGTGAAACTTTGAAAAAGTTCATCACAAAAACATTATCAAAAAGTCAAAGAGCAAAAAACCTAGGTTACCTATCTAAATGGCATACAAAGAATTCTTCAAGTGGGGAAGCAATACTAGCAATAGAGACATTTTATAATTACAAATCTATATGAAATCTGGGATCATGTACAGAATGACTGAATGTACATTCTTTATAATGTGTTCTAAGCTTCAGTAGACTCACCAGATTATCATATTCAAATTACTTACTTGTGGGAATTCCCTGGCGGTCCAGTGGTTAAGACTCGGCGTTTTCACTGCCGGGGCCCGGGTTCGGTCCTTGGTCAGGGAACTAAGATCCTGCAAGCTGTGCAGCATGACCAAAAAAAATTTTTTAATGAATAAATAAAATAAAAACAAATTACTTAGTTGCTGCTACTATTCTTAAATAGTTTATTTTCAGACTGCCTTTAACATTCACCTGGGCAATGCTTATGTGAGTTCTTATTATGTAGCGTGTACATTTATAAATTAGGAAATTTTTAGTAAAACAATAATACAAAAACCATGGAATAAAAAGATAGCTAAGTTTGGATACGTGTTCATACCTTTTAACTATAATAAGCATGAATCTTTAAATTAGTAGAGAAAAAAAGAAAAGATATTAATAATATACAATATCCTAGAAAATTTATGACACTGCAAATCCGAACAGATAGAAATATATTCTGACAATAAGCCAGAATTAGTAAAATTGAACCAATTTATTTCAAGAAAACATGTGAGTGGATTTTTACTGAGTGACATAATGTTGAAGGCAAATAGAGCTCAAAAGTTATATCATTAAAATCTCAAAGCAATAAACATTTAGATATTTTGTCAGACTGGAATAATATTTCATTTAAGCTCAAGGTCCAAATGGATAAAATTGTAATCATCAATGAAGAAATAATTTTAACAAATTAAATCCTTAATTAAAGCACTCTACGCTAAAAATTTACAAAAATATTCTATAAAAGAGTATTGAGAAAGCAAACAAAGACACTCAGAAGTTGAGATCAGAATTTTTGACAACATATATTGAATATTTAAAAGACAATGAGACACTTTCAGATATTAATATTCACTAAGGCTTCAAAACCTAATAATATTATTACCTAGATATATGCTTCACTTGCTACTAAACATGTACCTATTTTCATAAGAAAACTAAATTTTAGAAATGATTAAGGTAACACATTTTCAATAATGATCTATGAAGATTTACTTCTTATAAACAGGTGCTTAAATAATTTCCTTAAAATGTAAAATTCGAACGTTAGGTAACTTCACGTTTGATCCCAAGAAGCTGAAAGGAACAATATATGAAGTTATATATCAAATGGTTACACTTTAAAAAAGTTTCCATTGGAAAAAATATGTACATCAAAACATAACTGGATTTACTACAGATCTATTAGTAAAATTATAGAAAGGAAATCTATCATTTAGGCCAAAATCTTAAGCAAATTTCAGATTGTCTTAATTTGGCATTGATTCAACATATGAAATTATCTATGGTGAGTGTCATTTTAAAATTCAATTATTTTAAATGTTTTCAACCATATGTCAAATAAATTTCTCAGAAAATTAAATACCAAGACTAAAAACAATTAAATTTGGAAGGAAATTTGGACTTTGGATGGTTAGTCTTGAGTGTAAAGGCTATGAAAGTGTTTGAAATTTTATCGTCTTATAAATGTACTCTAATGGGTATTAATTTAAAACTCTTTTTAAAAATACAATTACTATAACAATTTGGCTCTAATAAAACACATTCTAACACATATGTCAATATTTCTTTTTTTTAAAGAAAGAAATAATTCTATTATTAAACCATAAAGATTGACTGAATGAAGGGAATTTGATTTAATTAAATGAAGGAACTTTGGCAGAGATGCAGAAATCATCATAGAAATGAAGCAACAGGATATAACATGAAACAGAAATGTGTCTTCTAAGAGTAAAACTACTAGATTGTGCAATAATCATATGGAAAGGCAATATCTGATAAAAAAGTAAAATTTATATATTTATTCTTTTATAGTTTATAAAATATTGAAACATAGCCAAATGTCATTAACAATGCTCCATGGATAAAAACTAAATAGGAATTAACAAAAGTAAGCCAACTAATTAAATGGGTCCTCCCTTTAAATGTTTTGTTATCAAACTTCTTATTGGTCAACAACACAGGCAGGTCTTGTAATATCAACATTAAGCAACTTCTCTTAGTTCATCATTAACTAAAAGGGGATTCCACTTCATAAATAATATGTTGGCTATTAAAACGTGGGAAACTAATGGAAGAGTCTGAAATCATTACTGTTTTCAGTGAGCTGGACAGAAGAACAGCTAGAGACAACCACATCAATTGTAAACTCAAAGCCAACAATTCTTAAAAAATTGCAAGTGATTGGAAAATATGACTGATCTGAGAAATAATGTAAAATGCTACAACCACTAAAATTTAGTAAACAGTTTTATTAGTGATAGATAGGTGATGACAGATGATAGATAGGTAGATATTGATAGATAAATAGACACAGATGACATGATGGATAATATATAGAAAATGGATAAGTGATAGAAAATAAATGATAGACAGATAGATAAAAGAAGAATATGGGGAAAATGAGGGAATATCTCTGTTTGAAATGACTTCTTAAAAATAGTCCAGGGAAGCTACTAATACTAAAATTGATTTACTGGTATATTTGGCAATATTTTCTTCTCTAAATTCCACTCGTGTTATGGGACTATTTTGCTCATTAGAAAACAAATGATGCATAAAAATTTATATGCAGGCCTTTATAGTTTACACGATGATGTGTTACAGAAAAAAATACATAATTATACAAAGGATGTACATTTAAGAACTATGTGGTCTGGAGGAAGCAAAATGATGCTGTGACATCACATAATAAATGGATATCATCTGGGAAGGACTGGGACGATTTCCCAGAAGTGATGCTGGAGCTCTTTCTTTTCTAACAGTCAAGGCAAAGAAAAAAATATATCTCTCCTTTGTCCAATTTTCTCATAAGAATCACATACGCATATGAGCTCTTTGGGACAAAATCTTTCATGCAAGATCTGAAAGGAAATTTTTAAACACATATTCATCTCTGCAAAAGTGATTGGTCAGCATAATGGATGATGTCCTCAACAGTGTCCTTACTCAACTGAGCATCTAAACGGCAAGCAAACATTGTGAGAGGCCATGCATGCAGGCTGAGTGTGGTACTGAAGTGACCTGGTCTCATTAATAGGGAGAAATAAACCTGAATAAACTTTAAAAATAAATTTAAAAATAGTTCCAATACCTCTTTCATTATCTGCTTCAAATTTGAATAATCTTATGTGGCTTTTGACTGGAGAGATGTTGTTTAAGGTACATACTTGGAACCAGTAGATAAATTAAGTCCTGGAGATCTAATGCACAGCATAGTGATTATAGACAATGATGCTGTATTATAAACTTCAAAGTTGCTAAGAGATCTTAATTGTTCCCATCACAAAAAAGAAATGATAATTATGAGACATGATAGAGGTGTTAGCTAACTCTAGGCTGGTAATCATTTTGCAATATATAAATGTATCAAACCATCATACTGTACATCTTAAACTTACACAAAATTATATGTCAATTACATCTCAATAAAAAGATTTTTTAAAAGGCAATTTAAAATAATCAGATTCATATAGAAATAAAAAGCACATGCCTTAGCTACCCAGTATGTAAAGATAAATCATTATTTTCATGGTAAATTTACTTGTACTAACTGAAGTCATCCTTTTAATAAATTGAAGGCTCAAACCTTTTAACTGCATGCCTCCATTGAATTCCAAAGGATCTAAAGGTATGGACAGATATGATTAATTATTTAATAAACAAACCAAATGTTTGAACATGAAGTAACTCAGATCTAAGAGTCACAATTCCCCAGGCACCATTATTCGAGGAATATTTCTCAGAGAAAATCAAAGCAAGTGAGAATGAGAATTAAGAAGAGGCCATGCTTGGAATCTGTGCCATCTTCTGAATCTATCTTTGTAGATTCAGGGGAGAACAGTTCTCAAAACATTTTCCTCAGTTATAGGGTTTTTTTTTTTCATATGGGGAAATAATTTTCACAAACACATTTTTTATAAAAGGACAAAATTAACCTATAAAACAGTTTAGGACTCTTTGGAGTTTTTTATTTAAATATAATTAAGTATCCCACCTATGAAGAGCTTTGACTTATCTCAATGTTGAGCACTAAACTACTTCATTATTTTGTGTCTCTGGATAGTTGGAAATTATATGATATGCTATTATGAGCGTTAGTATTTGTGTTTTCTCTTGTATTTCGTGAGAACATGTATTTGAGCATTTTCTCCTAGATAACAAAAAAGGATTTGCATAATAAGATTTATATGGCACCTCTTCTTTTATATTCACAACATATAATTAATGCATGAGTAACACGGGGGGTAGGGGCCGTGCCCCTGAGGTCCTACTGTGGCATACTCATACTTTTTTTTTTTTTTTTATGGCATACCTTTACATTTATTTAGATCTTTAATTTCTCTCAGCAATGTTTTGTGGTTTTCAGTATAGTGGTTGCACCTTGATCATTAGATTCATTCCTAGGTATTTGCTTTCATTAATTCTAATGCAAATGGTATTTTAAAACGTTCTCATTTTCCATTTTTTGTTGCTAGTACATAGAACAATAACTGATTTTTTATATAGTGACATTATATGCTACAATGTCAAGAAACTCAATTATTCTAGTATTTTTTCATAGATTCTATAGTGTATTCTATGTATACACACGGCCTTCCTGAATAATGGCAGTTTTACTTCTTAATTTCCAATATTTATGGTTTTTATTAATTTTCCTTTCTTATTACACTATCTAAAGTTTCCAGTACAATGTTGAAGATAATTATCTAATAACTTTGCTATTGATCTTACAGGAAAAACACTCAATGTTTCACTATTAGGTAGAATATAGTTAGCTTTAGGTATTTAAGAAATGCCTTTCTCAAATTAAGGAAATTCTTTCATTGTTTCCTTTAAAAAAAACATAATGGGGGCTGAATTTTGTCTAATGCTTCATGTGAACCATATAGCATATGATTTTCCTGTTTATATGATCAGTGTTGTGAATTATATTTTTTTTCTCCTTTATTCTGTTAATTTTGTGAATTTAATTGATTTTTTTCAGACATTTTCCAAATGTTAAATTAACCTTGGGGCTTCCCTGGTGGCGCAGTGGTTGAGAATCTGCATGCCAATGCAGGGGACACAGGTTCGAGCCCTGGTCTGGGAAGATCCCACATGCCGCAGAGCAGCTGGGCCTGTGAGCCACAATTACTGAGCCTGCGTGTCTGGAGCCTGTGCTCTGCAACAAGAGAGGCCGCGACAGTGAGAGGCCCAGGCACCGCGATGAAGAGTAGCCCCCACTTGCCACAACTAGAGAAAGCCCTCGCGAGAGATTAACCAAGATGGCGGAGTAGAAGGACGTGCTCTCACTCCCTCTTGCGAGAGCACCAGAATCACAACTGGCTGCTGGACAATCATTGACAGGAAGCCCCTGGACTTCACCAAGGAGGATACCCCACGTCCAAGGACAGAGGAGAAGCCACAGTGAGATGGTAGGAGGGGCGCAATCAGAGTAAAATCAAATCCCATAACTGCTGGGTGGGTGGCTCACAGACTGGCGAACACTTATACCACAGAAGTCCACCCACTGGAGTGAAGGTTCTGAGCCCCACGTCAGGCTTCCCAACCTGGGGGTCCGGCTACGGGAGGAGGAATTCCTAGAGAATCAGACTTTGAAGCCTAGTGGGAATTGATTGCAGGACTTTGACAGGACTGGGGGAAACAGAGACCCCACTCTTGGAGGGCACACACAAAGTAATGTGTGCATCGGGACCCAGGGGAAGGAGCAGTGACCCTGGGGGAGACTGAACCAGACCTACCTGCTGGTGTTGGGGGGTCTCCTGCAGAAGCGAGTGGTGGCTCTGTTTCACCGTGGGGATAAGGACACTGGCAGCAGAGGTTCTGGGAAGTTCTCCTTGGCGTGAGCCCTCCCAGAGACTGCCATTAACCCCACCAAAGAGCACGGGTAGGCTCCAGTGTTGGATTGCCTCAGGCAAAACAACCAACAGGGAGGGAACCCAGCCCCACCCATCAACAGTCAAGTGGATTAAGGTTTTACTGAGCTCTGACCGCCACAGCAACAGGGAGGGAACCCAGCCCCACCCATCAACAGTCAAGTGGATTAAGGTTTTACTGAGCTCTGACCGCCACAGCAACAGTCAGCTCTACCCACCACCAGAGCCTCCCATCAAGCCTCTTAGATAGCCTCAACCACCAGAGGGCAGACAGCAGAAGCAAGAAAAACTACAATCCTGCAGCCTGTGGACCAAAAACCACAGTTACAGAAAGATAGAGAAGATGAAAAGGCAGAGGGCTATGTACCAGATGAAGGAACAAGAAAAAACCCCAGAAAAACAACTAAATGAAGTGGAGATAGGCAACCTTCCAGAAAAAGAATTCAGAATAATGATAGTGAAGATGATCCAGGACCTCGGAATAAGAATGGAGGCAAAGATTGAGAAGATGCAAGAAATGATTAACAAAGACCTGGAAGAATTAAAGAACAAACAAACAGAGATGACCAATACAATAACTGAAATGAAAACTACACTAGAAGGAATCAATAGCAGAATAACTGAGGCAGAAGAACGGATAAGTGACCTGGAAGACAGAATGGTGGAATTCACTGCTGCGGAACAGACTAAAGAAAAAAGAATGAAAAGAAATGAAGACAGCCTAAGAGACCTCTGGGACAACATTAAACGCAACAACATTCGCGTTATAGGGGTCCCAGAAGGAGAAGAGAGAGAGAAAGGACCAGAGAAAATATTTGAAGAGATTATAGTCGAAAACTTCCCTAACATGGGAAAGGAAATAGCCACCCAAGTCCAGGAAGCGCAGAGAGTCCCATACAGAATAAACCCAAGGAGAAACACGCCGAGACACATAGTAATCAAAGTGGCAAAAATTAAAGACAAAGAAAAATTATTGAAAGCAGCAAGGGAAAAACGACAAATAACATACAAGGGAACTCCCATAAGGTTAACAGCTGATTTCTCAGCAGAAACTCTGCAAGCCAGAAAGGAGTGGCATGATATACTTAAAGTGATGAAAGGGAAGAACCTACAACCAAGATTACTCTACCCGGCAAGGATCTCATTTAGATTTGATGGAGAAACCAAAAGCTTTACAGACAAGCAAAAGCTAAGAGAATTCAGCACCACCAAACCAGCTCTACAACAAATGCTAAAGGAACTTCTCTAAGTGGGAAACACAAGAGAAGAAAAGGACCTACAAAAACAAACCGAAAACAATTAAGAAAATGGTCATAGGAACATACATATCGATAATTACCTTAAACGTGAATGGATTAAATGCCCCAACCAAAAGACATAGACTGGCTGAATGGATACAAAAACAAGACCCATATATATGCTGTCTACAAGAGACCCACTTTAGACCTAGGGACACATACAGACTGAAAGTGAGGGGATGGAAAAAGATATTCCATGCAAATGGAAATCAAAAGAAAGCTGGAGTAGCTATACTCATATCAGATAAAATAGACTTTAAAATAAAGAATGTTAAAAGAGACAAGGAAGGACACCACATAATGATCCAGGGATCAATCCATGAAGAAGATATAACAATTATAAATATATATGCACCCAACATAGGAGCACCTCAATACATAAGGCAACTGCTAACAGCTATAAAAGAGGAAATCGACAGTAACACAATAATAGTGGGGGACTTTAACACTCCACTTACACCAATGGACAGATCATCCAAAATGAAAATAAATAAGGAAACAGAAGCTTTAAATGACACAATAGACCAGATAGATTTAATTGATATATATAGGACATTCCATCCAAAAACAGCAGATTACACGTTCTTCTCAAGTGCGCACGGAACATTCTCCAGGATAGATCACATCTTGGGTCACAAATCAAGCCTCAGTAAATTTAAGAAAATTGAAATCATATCAAGCATCTTTTCTGACCACAACGCTATGAGATTAGAAATGAATTACAGGGAAAAAAACGTAAAAAAGACAAACACATGGAGGCTAAACAATACGTTACTAAATAACCAAGAGATCACTGAAGAAATCAAAGAGGAAATCAAAAAATACCTAGAGACAAATGACAATGAAAACACAACGACCCAAAACCTATGGGATGCAGCAAAAGCGGTTCTAAGAGGGAAGTTTATAGCTATACAAGCCTACCTAAAGAAACAAGAAAAATCTCAAGTAAACAATCTAACCTTACACCTAAAGAAACTAGAGAAAGAAGAACAAACAAAACCCAAAGTTAGCAGAAGGAAAGAAATCATAAAGATCAGAGCAGAAATAAATGAAATAGAAACAAAGAAAACAATAGCAAAGATCAATAAAACTAAAAGTTGGTTCTTTGAGAAGATAAACAAAATTGATAAGCCATTAGCCAGACTCATCAAGAAAAAGAGGGAGAGGACTCAAATCAATAAAATCAGAAATGAAAAAGGAGAAGTTACAACAGACACCGCAGAAATACAAAGCATCCTAAGAGACTACTACAAGCAACTCTATGCCAATAAAATGGACAACCTGGAAGAAATGGACAAATTCTTAGAAAGGTATAACCTTCCAAGACTGAATCAGGAAGAAACAGAAAATATGAACAGACCAATCACAAGTAATGAAATTGAAACTGTGATTAAAAATCTTCCAACAAACAAAAGTCCAGGACCAGATGGCTTCACAGGTGAATTCTATCAAACATTTAGAGAAGAGCTAACACCTATCCTTCTCAAACTCTTCCAAAAAATTGCAGAGGAAGGAACACTCCCAAACTCATTCTATGAGGCAACCATCACCCTGATACCAAAACCAGACAAAGACACTACAAAAAAAGAAAATTACAGACCAATATCACTGATGAATATAGATGCAAAAATCCTCAACAAAATACTAGCAAACAGAATCCAACAACACATTAAAAGGATCATACACCACGATCAAGTGGGATTTATCCCAGGGATGCAAGGATTCTTCAATATACGCAAATCAATCAATGTGATACACCATATTAACAAAGTGAAGAATAAAAACCATATGATCATCTCAATAGATGCAGAAAAAGCTTTTGACAAAATTCAACACCCATTTCTGATAAAAACTCTCCAGAAAGTGGGCATAGAGGGAACCTACCTCAACATAATAAAGGCCATATATGACAAACCCACAGCAAACATCATTCTCAATGGTGAAAAACTGAAAGCATTTCCTCTAAGATCAGGAACGAGACAAGGATGTCCACTCTCACCACTATTATTCAACATAGTTCTGGAAGTCCTAGCCATGGCAATCAGAGAAGAAAAAGAAATAAAAGGAATACAAATTGGAAAGGAAGAAGTAAAACTGTCACTGTTTGCGGATGACATGATACTATACATAGAGAATCCTAAAACTGCCACCAGAAAACTGCTACAGCTAATTAATGAATATGGTAAAGTTGCAGGATACAAAATTAATGCACAGAAATCTCTTGCATTCCTATACACTAATGATGAAAAATCTGAAAGAGAAATTATGGAAACACTCCCATTTACCATTGCAACAAAAAGAATAAAATACCTAGGAATAAACCTACCTAGGGAGACAAAAGGCCTGTATGCAGAAAACTATAAGACACTGATGAAAGAAATTAAAGATGATACCAACAGATGGAGAGATATACCATGTTCTTGGATTGGAAGAATCAACATTGTGAAAATGAGTATACTACCCAAAGCAATCTACAGATTCAATGCAATCCCTATCAAATTACCAATGGCATTTTTTACGGAGCTAGAACAAATCATCTTAAAATTTGTATGGAGACACAAAAGACCCCGAATAGCCAAAGCAGTCTTGAGGCAAAAAAATGGAGCTGGAGGAATCAGACTCCCAGACTTCAGACTATACTACAAAGCTACAGTAATCAAGACAATATGGTACTGGCACAAAAACAGAAACATAGATCAATGGAACAAGATAGAAAGCCCAGAGATTAACCCACGCACCTATGGTCAACTAATCTATGACAAAGGAGGCAAAGATATACAATGGAGAAAAGACAGTCTCTTCAATAAGTGGTGCTGGGAAAACTGGACAGCTACATGTAAAAGAATGGAATTAGAATACTCCCTAACACCATACACAAAAATAAACTCAAAATGGATTAGAGACCTAAATATAAGACTGGACACTATAAAACTCTTAGAGGAAAACATAGGAAGAACACTCTTTGACATAAATCACAGCAAGACCTTTTTTGATCCACCTCCTAGAGTAATGGAAATAAAAACAAAAATAAACAAGTGGGACCTAATGAAACTTCAAAGCTTTTGCACAGCAAAGGAAACCATAAACAAGACGAAAAGACAACCCTCAGAATGGGAGAAAATATTTGCAAATGAATCAACGGACAAAGGATTAATCTCCAAAATATATAAACAGCTCATTCAGCTCAATATCAAAGAAACAAACACCCCAATCCAAAAATGGGCAGAAGACCTAAATAGACATTTCTCCAAAGAAGACATACAGATGGCCACGAAGCACATGAAAAGATGCTCAACATCACTAATTATTAGAGAAATGCAAATCAAAACTACAATGAGGTATCACCTCACTCCTGTTAGAATGGGCATCATCAGAAAATCTACAAACAACAAATGCTGGAGAGGGTGTGGAGAAAAGGGAACCCTCTTGCACTGTTGGTGGGAATGTAAATTGATACAGCCACTATGGAGAACAATATGGAGGTTCCTTAAAAAACTAAAAATAGAATTACCATATGACCCAGCAATCCCACTACTGGGCATATACCCAGAGAAAGCCGTAATTCAAAAAGACACATGCACCCGAATGTTCATTGCAGCACTATTTACAATAGCCAGGTCATGGAAACAACCTAAATGCCCATCAACAGACGAATGGATAAAGAAGATGTGGTACATATATACAATGGAATATTACTCAGCCATAAAAAGGAACGAAATTGAGTCATTTGTTGAGACGTGGATGGATCTAGAGACTGTCATACAGAGTGAAGTAAGTCAGAAAGAGAAAAACAAATATCGTATATTAATGCATGTATGTGGAACCTAGAAAAATGGTACAGATGAGCCAGTTTGCAGGGCAGAAGTTGAGACACAGATGTAGAGAATGGACATATGGACACCAAGGGGGGAAAACTGCGGTGAGGTGGGGATGGTGGTGTGCTGAATTGGGCGATTGGGATTGACATGTATACACTGATGTCTATAAAATTGATGCCTAATAAGAACCTGCAGTATAAAAAAACAAACAAAACAACTAATACTAAACTTTCATTGGGTTATTTGTATGGAAATATGTTAATATAAATGTTTCAGACATTACATGAAATTTCTAAAAATCTTATATTTGTATTTGTATGGAAATATGTTAATATAAATGTTTCAGACATTACATGAAATTTCTAAAAATCTTATATTTGTATTTGTATGGAAATATGTATGGAAATATGTTAATATAAATGTTTCAGACATTGCATGAAATTTCTAAAAATCTTATATGTTCTGGTATAATGTTATAAGTAATAATCCTAGTTATTACTTTAAAATGTATATCTCAGAAATAACTAATTTTCTTGTCAACTGCATTATTATGAACTTTCATCAAATCTTTAACCGTGGTCATTTTTAAGTCTTTTGTCATTTACAGACAGTTCTGGGTGTACTCTGATGATTTTGCAAATATGTTCCTATAAAAGGGTTTCATCTTCAAGAAATTCATGGAAAAGACTCTGACAAGTACAGGTTTCTGGTAACTGACTGTACTGCGGAACTGAATGAATAAGCATTTTCAGAACTCTAATGAAAAACTGATGAACTCATAAAAGTACTAACAAAAGATCAGGATGAAAAAAAAATTAATTACATGGGACTGAGTGAACTGATGAGGATGAGTATAATTTGTGTGACTTTCTGTCTGAATTTAAAAAAAAAAAAAAAATCCCACAAGGACTCAGAGGCAAAGAATATACAAATCAATTTTCACTGCAAAGTAAAGGAGCTGTTACAGTGAAGGATTACTGGACTGAATGTCAATATTATGACATAGTATGAGTGTGTTTCATGTTTGGTAATTGCAATCATTGTTGCTTTTGTTGTGGTCATCCATGTACAATGCTTGGTGTCAGTCTATTTATCTCTTGTAAAAATAAAATACAGTGTGTGTGTGTGAAAAAAAAAAAAAAAAAGAGAAAGCCCTCGCACAGAAACGAAGACCCAACACAGCCATAAATAAATAAATATTAAAAAAAAAAATTAACCTTGCATTCCTGTGATAAACACTACTTGGTTGTGATGTGTTACACACACACAAACACACACACACATACACACACTATATATACATATTATTTTTTAAATAGTTTTCTCTTTTAAAGATTACTGGGTTTTTTTGCTTTAACATCTTTATTGGAGTATAATTGCTTTACAATGGTGTGTTAGTTTCGGCTGTATAACAAAGTGAATCAGCTATATGTATACATATATCCCCATATACCCTCCATCATGCGTCTCCCTCCCACCCTCCCTATCCCACCCCTCTAGGTGGTCACAAAGCACCGAGCTGATCTCCCTATGCTATGTAGCTGCTTCCCACTAGCTATCAATTTTATATTTAGGAGCGTATATATGTCAATGCTACTCTCTCACTTCATCCCAGCTTACCCTTCCCCCTCCCCGTCTCCTCAAGTCCATTCTCTACATCTGCGTCTTTATTCCTGTCCTGCCCCTAGGTTCATCAAAACCATTTTTTTTTTAAGATTCCATATATATGTATTAGCATATGGTATTTGTTTTTCTCTTGCTGACGTACTTCACTCTGTATGACAGAATCTAGGTCCATCCACCTCACTACAAATAACTCAATTTCATTTCTGAGTATGGCTGAGTAATATTCCATTGTATATATGTGCCACATCTTCTTTACCCATTCATCTCTCAATGGATATTTAGGTTGCTTCCATGTCCTGGCTATTGTAAATAGTGCAGCAATGAACACTGTGTTACATGTCTCTTTTTGAATTATGGTTTTCTCAGGATATATGCCCAGTAGTGGGATTGCTGGGTCATATGGTAGTTCAATTTTTAGTTTTGGAAGTAACCTCCATACTGTTCTCCATAGTGGCTGTATCAATTTACATTTTCAGCAACAATGCAAGACGGTTCCCTTTTCTCCACACCCTCTCCAGCATTGATAGATTGTAGATTTTTTGATGATGGCCATTCTGACCGGTGTGAGGTGATACCTCACTGTAGTTTTGATTTGCATTTCTCTAATGATTAGTGATGTTGAGCATCCTTTCATGTGTTTGTTGGCAATCTGTATATCTTCTTTGGAGAAATGTCTATTTAGATCTTCTGCCCATTTTTGGATTGGGTTGTTTGTTTTTTTGATATTGAGCTGCATGAGCTGCTTGTAAATTTTGGAGATTAATCCTTTGTCAGTTGCTTCGTTTGCAGATATTTTCTCCCATTCTGAGGACTGTCTTTTCATCTTGTCTATGGCTTCCTTTGCTGTGCAAAAGCTCTGAAGTTTCATTAGGTCCCATTTGTTTATAAAATATTTCCATTTCTCTACGAGGTGGGTCATAAAGGATCTTGCTGTGATTTATGTCATAGAGTGTTCTCCCTATGTTTTCCTCTAAGAGTTTTACTGTCTGGCCTTACATTTAGGTCTTTAATCCATTTTCAGTTTATTTTTGTGTATGCTGTTAGGGAGTGTTCTAATTTCATTCTTTTACATGAAGCTGTCTAGTTTTCCCAGCACCACTTATTGAAGAGGTTGTCTTTTCTCCATTGTATATTCTTGTCTCCTTTATCAAGATAAGGTGACTCCTTATCTTGTCACTAAGAGACTCCTTATCTCTTATATGTGCATGGGTTTATCTCTGGGCTTTCTATCCTGTTCCATTGATCTATATTTCTGTTTTTGTGCAATTATCATACTGTCTTCATACTGTTGCTTTGTAGTATAGTCTGAAGTCAGGGAGCCTGATTCCTCCAGCTCCGTTTTTCTTTCTCAAGTTTGCTTTGGCTATTTGGGGTCTTTTGCGTTTCCATACAAATTGTGAAATTTTTTTTACTAGGTCTGTAAAAAATGCCATTGGCAGTATGATACGGACTGCACTGAATCTGTAGATTGCTTTGGGTAGTATAGTCATTTTCACAATGTTGATTCTTCTAATCCAAGAATATGGTGTATCTCTCCAACCGTTTGTATCATCTTTAATTTCTTTCATCACTGTCTTTTTAAAAATTTTTTATTATTTATTTATTATTTTTATTTTTGGCTGTGTTGGGTCTTCGTTTCTGTGCGAGGGCTTTCTCTAGTTGCGGCAAGTGGGGGCCACTCTTCATCGCGGCGCGCAGGCCTCTCACTATCGCGGCCTCTCTTGTTGCGGAGCACAGGCTCCAGACACTCAGGCTCAGTAGTTGTGGCTCACGGGCCCAGCTGCTCCGTGGCATGTGGGATCTTCCCAGACCAGGGTTCGAACCCATGTCCCCTGCATTGGCAGGCAGATTCTCAACCACTGCGCCACCAGGAAAGCCCCATCACTGTCTTATAGTTTTCTGCATACAGGTCTTTTGACTACTTAGGTAGGTTTATTCCTAGGTATTTTATTATTTTTGTTGCAATGGTAAATGGGAATATTTCCTTAATTTCTCTTTCAGGTTTGTCATCATTAGTGTATATGAATGCAAGAGACTTCTGTGCATTAATTTTGTACCCTGCTACTTTACCAAATTCATTGATTAGCTCTAGAAGTTTTCTGGAAGCATCTTTAGGATTTTCTATGCATAGTATCATGTCATCTGCAAACAGTGACAGCTATATTTCTTCTTTTCTGATTTGGATTCCTTTTATTTCTTTTTCTTCTCAGATTGCTGTGGCTAAAACTTTCAAAACTATGTTGAATAACAGTGGTGAGAGTGGGCATCCTTGTCTTGTTCCTGATTTTAGAGGAAACGGTTTCAATTTTTTATCACTGAGAATGATGTTGGCTGTGGGTTTGTCATATATAGCCATTATTATGTTGAGGTCAGTTCCCTCTATGCCTACTTTCTGGAGAGTTTTTAACATAAATGGGTGTTGAATTTTGTCAAAAGCTCTTTCTGCATCTGTTGAGATGATCATATGGTTTTTAGCCTTCAGTTTGTTCATATGGTGTATCACATTGATTGATTTGCATATATTGAAGAATCCTTGCATTCCTGGGATAAACCCCACTTGATAATGGTGTATGATCCTTTTTATGTGCTGTTGGATTCTGTTAGCTAGTATTTTGATCAGGATTTTGCATCTATGTTCATCAGTGATATTGGTCTGCAGTTTTCTTTTTTTGTGACATATCTGTCTGGTTTTGGTACCAGGGTGATGGTGGCCTCATAGAATGAGTTTGGGAGTGTTCCTCCCTCTGCTATATTTTGGAAGAGTCTGAGAAGGATAGGTGTTAGCTCTTGTCTAAATGTTTGATAGAATTCGCCTGTGAAGCCATCTGGTCCCGGGCTTTTGTTTGTTGGAAGATTATTAATCACAGTTTCAATTTCAGTGCTTGAGATTGAACAGTTTATTATTCTATTTCTTCCTGGTTCCGTCTCGGAAGGTTGTGCTTTTCTAAGAATTTGTCCATTTCTTACAGGTTATCAATTTTATTGGCATATACTTGCCTGTAGTAATCCCTTATGATTCTCTGTATTCCTGCAGGGTCAGTTGATACTTCTCTTTTTTCATTTCTAATTCTGTTGATTTGAGTCTTCTCCCTTCTTTTTTGATGAGTCTGGCTAGTGGTTTATCAATTTTGTTTATCTTGTCAAAGAACCAGCTTTTAGTTTTATTGATCTTTGCTATCAATTCCTTCATTTCTTATTCTGTTGATTTGAGTCTTCTCCCTTCTTTTTTGATGAGTCTGGCTAGTGGTTTATCAATTTTGTTTATCTTGTCAAAGAACCAGCTTTTAGTTTTATTGATCTTTGCTATCAATTCCTTCATTTCTTTTTCATTTATTTCTGATCTGATCTTTACGATTTCTTTCCTTCTGCTAACTTTCGGGATTTTTTATTCTTCTTTCTCTAATTGCTTTAGTTGTAAGCTTAGGTTGTTTATTTGAGATCTTTCTTGTTTCTTGAGGTAGGACTGTATTGCTATAAACGTCCCTTTTAGAACTGCTTTTGCTGTATCCCATAGGTTTTGTGTCATCGTGTTTTCATTGTCATTTGTTTCTAGGTATTTTTTGATTTCCACTTTGATTTCTTCAGTGATCTCTTGGTTATTTAGTAGCTTATTGTTTAGCCTCCATATGTTTGTATCTTTTACAGTGTTTTTCCTGTAACTGGAAAAATTATTTTTATTCTTTTTTCTTTATTCTGCTCTGTGGTAGTTATTTCCACTATTTTATCTTCCAGGTCACTTATCCGTTCTTCTGCTTCAGTTATTGTGCTATTGATTCCTTCTAGAGAATTTTTCATTTCATTTATTTTGTTGCTTATCATTGTTTGTTTGCTCTTTAGTTCTTCTAGGTCCTTGTGAAACATTTCTTGTATTTTCTCCATTCTATTTCCAAGAGTTTGGATCATCTTTACTGTCATTACTCTGAATTCTTTTTCAGATAGACCGCCTATTTCCTCTTCTTTTGTTTGGTCTGGTGGGTTTTTTTTTTTTTCTTTTTTAAACATCTTTACTGAAGTATAATTGCTTCACAATGGTGTGTTAGTTTCTGTTTTATAACAAAGTGAATAAGCTACACATATACACACGTTCCCATATCTCCTCCCTCCTGCATCTCCCTCCCTCCCACCCTCCCCATCCCACCCCCCCAGGTGGTCACAAAGCACTGAGCTGATCTCCCTGTGCTATGTGGCTGCTTCCCACTAGCTATCTATTTTACATTTGGTAGTGTATATATGTCCATGACACTCTCTCACCCTGTCACATCTGGTGGGTTTTTATCTTGCTCCTTCATCTGCTGTGTATTTCTCTGTCTTCTCATTTTGCTTAAAATTACTGTGTTTGGGGTCTCCTTTTCGTAGGCTGCAGGTTCATAGTTCCCATTGTTTTTGGTGTCTGCCCCCAGTGGGTAAGGTTGGTTCAGTGGCTTGTGTAGGTTTCCTGGTGGAGGGGACTGGTGCCTGTGTTCTGGTGGGTGGGGCTAGATCTTGTCTTTCTGGTGGGCAGGGCTGCATCCGGTGGTGTGTTTTGGGGTGTGTGTGAACTTAGTATGATTTTAGGCCACCTCTCTAACGAGTGGGGTTGTGTTCCTGTCTTGCTAGTTGTTTGGCATGGGGCGTCCAGCACTGGAGCTTGCTGGCTATTGGGTGGAGCTGCGTCTTAGTGTTGAGACGGAGATCTCTGGGAGGGCTCTCACCGATTGATATTATGTGGCGCCAGGAAGTCTCTGTGGGTCCAACGTCCTGAACTCGGCTTTCCCACCTCAGAGGCTCAGGCCTGACCCCCGGCCAGAGCACCAAGACCCTGTCAGCCACACAGCGGAGTTGGCTCTGGCAGAGCTCTGCAGTGCCTGAAAATGCACAACTACCCTGGGAGAACACACAGCATGCCTAAGGCAGTTGCAATGTCACGCTGGCCTCTGCCACTGTAGGCTCACCGCGCATTCCAATTATAACTACTGTACCCCTCCCAACCCCTGGGGTGAGTGAGCCAGAGCCCCCTATTCAGCTACTGCTTTAACCCCGTCCTATCTGGGTGGGAACAGAAGCCTGAGGTCAACCTACACACAGAGGTGGGGCCAAAACCAAAGCTGAACCCCAGGAACTGTGCGAACAAAGAAGAGAAAGGGAAGTTTCTCCCAGCAGTCTCAGGAGCAGCGGATTAAATCCCCACAATCAACTCAAGGCCGTGCATCTGTGGAATACCTGAACAGACAATGAATCAACCCAAAATTGAGACAGTGGACTTTGGGAGCAACTGTAGACTTGGGGTTTGCTATCTACGACTGACTTGCTTCTGATTTTTATGTTTATCTTAGTATAGTTTTTAGCACTTGTTATCATTGGCAGATTTGTTTATTGGTTTGGTTGCTCTCTTTTTTTTTATTATTACTTTTTTATTTTAATAATTTTTTTAATTTTTCTTTTTTTAATTTTTTTTCTGTATGACTATGCAATTGATGCACACAGGATTCTTGGTGGCCGCAGTAGCAGTGTTAGTGTTTCATGCCCGTCTCTGGTGTCCAAGCTGATAGTCACAGCTCGCACCCATTTCTGGAGCTCGTTTAGGTGGTGCTCTGCCTTCTGTGGGCAGACAGGGAAGGAATCCCCTCTCCTCATGCACCCCAAAACAATGGTCTCTTGACTCTTAGGCAGGTCCAGACTTTTTCCCGGACTCCCTCCTGGATAGCTGTGGCACACTAGCCCCCTTCAGGCTGTGTTCTCACAGCCAACCCCAGTCCTCTCCCTGGGATCTGACCCCCAAAGCCCAAGCCTCAACTCCCAGCCCCCACCCACCCTGGCGGGTGAGTAGACAAGCAACTCAGGCTGGTGAGTGTGGGTCAGCACCGATCCTCTGTGCAGGAATCTCTCCACTTTGCCCTCTGCACCCCTGTTGCTGTGCTCTCCTCCATGGCTCTGAAGCTTCCCCCTGCCTGCCCATCCCATCTCTGCCAGTGAAGGGGCTTCCTAGTGCGTGGAAAATTTTCCTCCTTCACAGCTCCCTCCCAGAGGCGCAGGTCCTGTCCCTATTCCTTTGTCTCTGTTTTTTCTTTTTTTTCTTTTGCCCTACCCAGGTATGTGGGGATTTTCTTGCCTTTTGGGAAGTCTGAGGTCTTCTGCCAGTGTTCAGTAGGTGTTCTGTAGGAGTTGTTCCACATGTAGATGTATTTTTGATGTATTTGTGGGGAGGAAGGTGATCTCCACGTCTTACTCCTCCACCATCTTGAAGGATTCCCCCCATGCTCATACTTTGAAATTTTTAGGGTACAATACCAAATTTTGAAATGTGACAGAGTTGTACACATTTTGTAAAATTATGTGTGTCCATTGTGAAGCATGGCACACACACATATTTTTGTTATTTGTGTTACTAGATAAACACCATCAAATATTCACCAATGTGGGGGAGAGAGAGACAGAGAGGCAACGATATAGAAGATGCCAGTGTACTGCACTTCAGGAATTACTGTCTGCGAACTCCTTCAGGAAGCACCAGTCTCACTGTGGTTCATGTGAACAGGAGGAACTCCAGAGATTGTACATTCTCCAGCTACATGACGGCGTGTAACTGCCCCAATAATATGTAGCATCACATACAACATGTGATGAATCTAGTGCAAAATGCACGGACCTCTCTTGGAGGAGGACATGTGTTCATGAAAAGTTATATGTAATATTATGGGGAGATTAAAAAAAATCCATCATTTTTTCCACTCCATTGACTTTAGCTTAACCAATGTTATCCTTTCTCAAGTTTATCAGCAAAACAGCTGTCAATAAAAAAATTTAAATTATTGTTATTTTGTACATAGATCTAATTACTCAAATGCTGTTCATGCAAATCTTATAGATGGTAAGTTGTGTTTTGATTTTGTTTTTTGCTTTATTATGATGAATTTGATGTGTGGTGATGGTTTTCAGATCTTAAAAACACACAAAACTTGAAGTCAGGGAAAGAATGACTTGAGGCTTTCAAATATTACCCTGACCCACCCTTTCTAACAGAAAGTGATTTATATTCTGTTCCTCATTGTGATTGTTTGCTCCTACACGGAAAAAATTGATTTTATCCTGTAGTTCAAGCTTGGATAAGTCAGAACACAAAGTAAAATCAGCAAAAGTTATAAATGACCCAAGGCTATGGAAAAATCTTTTACTGCGAACAGCACTCCCCACTCTCTAGAAGTTTCTAGATCTCTTGAATAAATATCTGGTAATACCCTTAGAATTATGGATGAGGACCCCCAGGGCCATGACACAGCAAAACACAGAATCTTATAATGCTTTCTAATATGGGAATGTTTAGATTCTGCTAATTACTGGATTTTTCCTCCTGAATGGCCAGAGCTAACTTAACGCTTGACAACACTGGACAACTTAAATGCCATGTGAAATAAAGAGAAAGAAGTAACACCACTGGCAACTGAAGAGTAACTTTAGGGACCATCAGGGATGTTTCAAGAGAATTAAAGTGAGGATCTCTATGTTTTGTGCAATGCAATCATTTTTTCTGTATTTCAGTGAAGTAGTCTGACAAATGCATGGTAAAATGTCACCTGTTTCAGGAGTTGTGACAAAACAGTGAATATATTTTCATGGAATAAGAAGAGTCCAAGGAACCCTAAGGAGACTCACGATATTTGGAACATGTCTGAGCTAATTAAATGGAGTCTCATTTTCCCCCCTTTTTTCCAAATATTCATGTTCCTGCTCTCCTTTGTAAAATCTTTAGACAAAATGCCAAAAAAAACCCCAAACAAATAAACAAAAAACCTAGATAATTTCCTTCTACCTCCATTATCAGAAAGTTATTTTCATGCCCACTGTACTTCCCACCATATTCAGCATCTTCTCACTGCCCTCTAAGAATTACTATATTTCCTACTGTCCAGACCCAGTTAAAGTGTGCAACGATGACTAAGAACAAAGCAGTACACTTAATAAAAAGACTGTGTCTAGTTTCTGGAGTGAGACGGTCTCAAATGACCAGTATTCCACTTCCCATCTGCATACCGTTTTAAACTCAATAAACTTAATTAGGTTGAATTATTATTCTAAATTTTTACAATGGTTTACTTCTTTTGTACTGTTCAATTAATCTTTTCTTCCAATAGTTGGGCTTTTGTATCACACTGTTTATAAAGTATAAAATAAATTAGGACTAAGAAAAAACAAATTATTTTTCATAATATATAGAAATAAGGAAAATAGCCCAATTGTTTCATGATTTATTTTCAACTAGTCCACCAGGTAAAATATAGAGGGGTGAGCAAACATAAAATCTCACCTCTCGATGTCTGTTTTCCTTCCTGTTACTTTCCTTCTCCTCCTCCATTAGAATACTGAAATGTAAGATTTCATGATCACTATCTCCCAAATTGCCTTGCACTATCACATTCTCATCCCTGCTCTCCTGATTCTTAGAATGGGTCTAGAATAACCTGCTGCCTACCAAATTTCTCTAGGCTATTATCAGAAATGAAGGGATCAATGTTTACTTTAACATAAAATCTAATCACAACAAAAGAGTGTTTTCTACTAATGCTATGAGCTATTCTCTACACTTTTGAAAAGCATTACGTAGTGGATCTATTTAAAAGACATGGCCCATGCCTGCACAACAAATTCCAAAGAGTTCAGCCTTGATTGAATATATATACTTTAATAACAGAAAAAAATTAGATTTCAGCCATTTGTAAAATACTTGCATTTATCTTACATACTCAAAACATTCAACCATTACTCTACCACTCATAATTTTTCAGTTATTATTTAATGTCTATAAGTTTACTTTTTTCCTATTTTTATAACATTTGCAAACATTTAGACACCAGAGATTTTTTTTAATGTTTTACTCCTATATATTTACTGCATATATTCTTTAATGAATAAACCATCTGCAAAAGTATTATGACAATTTTTTGCTTCCAATAATGTCAGGTAACATTCAACACACTTCAAAGGTTAAAATCTTACAGAGTATATTTTTCTGAACACTCTGTAAATCATGCAATACTTCTACATCAACACCATAAATTCAGAAATTAAGGAGACTACTTCTAAATTACCCACAGGGTAAAGAGCAAGTATGAAGGGTATTAGAAAATATTATGAACTGAAAACTGGCTTTTCCAAAATTTTAATATGAAGCTTTAAAGTTAATTTATTGTTCTTTTTAAACTTTATATAAGTATTTATGTAATTAATTTTCAAGAAAAAATAAAAAGAATAAAATATAAAAGGATAGAAACCAATGAAATATCATACAAACATGCTCTAACCATGTTTAGAACATGTTCTAACATGTTAATTTCATGTCAATGAAATCTAGAATTAGCTCTTTGAAAAAAATTAATAAAACTGATAAACCCCTGGGAACACTGATCAAGAAAAAAGACAGAAAATAGAAACTATATCAAAAATGACAATGTACATGATTATTAATCTCAAAGATGTCAACAAAGATAATAACAACAGGGACTCCCCCGGAAGTCCAGTGGTTAAGACTCCCTGCTTCCACTGCAGGGGGCAGGGGTTTGATCCCTGGTTGCCAAACTAAGATCCCACAAGCCTTGGGACGTGGTTAAAAAAAAAAGAGAGAGATAATAACAACATATTAGAGAAAATGGCAATGATTCTGGAGTATAAATAGATTAACTCTTAGAAAAATATTAATATACCTCATAAAGCCTGACCAAATAGAGACAGAAATCTAAATCATCATATAATTTTAAATAAACTGAATTATTAAAATTATATTCCCACAAAGAAAAATTCTAGACCTCAGACACTATACTTGTGAATTTTACCAAATATTTAGTGAAAGAATTGTGCCAATATTTCACAGAATTGCCCAGAAAATAGACAACTGTTAAATACATTCTAACCAGTTCTACATACTGGCAAAAATTTGATACCAAATCTTAATAGAGACATGATAATAATGGAATATTAAAAGCTAACCTCATATATATATTACATACATATTCATAAGAACATGAAATTGATATAATTGAAAAGCTATTCATAATAAAAAAGTCACCAATCTAAAAATCAAATTACACTTCCTTAGTCTGATAAAGGAAGAGTATGTACAAAACACTCAAGGGAAACAACATATTTAATAGATAAATGTTGAAAGCTTTCTCTCTGAAACTGAGACCAGGATGCCTCTCTCACCACATTTATTTTGTGTATTACTGAACTGTTAGCCCATCCAATAAGGCACAAACTAATAATGGAATATATAAGCCTTTAAAACAAAGAAATAAAACTCTCATTATCCACAGTCTATATGGTTCTGCACTTAAAAAGTTCAGTAAAAGGTACAGAAAATGTATTAAAATTTAATATAAAATAATCAAATTAAATAATACAAATGAAGAGAAACTGAAACTTTAAAATAAATAACATGTACAATACTACCTAAATATTTAATAACCATGAGTATATAGAAAAAGATAGTCAAGAATTTTATACCAAAATCTGTAAATGTGATTGAAAATAATTAAAGGACATATAAATTAAATGAAGGATACAGTGTTTTCACAGATTAGTAGGCAAACTGAAAAAAATGTGAATTCTTCACAAATTAACTCATAAATTCAATGTAATTCCCCATAATAAGTTTCAGCATTTGTTTGTCCTTTAAATGAGCATCTAAATAAGAAATACATATGGAAATATGAAGCACCAGGAATAATAAAGATATTCTTAAAGACATATCTTCAAAACAAGGATGGGAAAAGGAGATGTGGTACAGACTGAGAGTCAAGATGGCAGTGTGGGAAGACTCCTAGTTAGCGTCTCCCCACATCTAGGACACCCGCCGGCCACTGGTGGAGGACCCTGACGACCAAGGAGACAGGTGGAACTTCCAACCGGTAGGACGTGGGGGGACTGAGGAGGGGAGAGGAAATGGAGGCCAGACAGGATCGGTGCCCCTGAGGCCGGGGAGATCAGAAGAGGCAGGCAAGAGGGGCCTTCCAGAAGGAGCAGGAGAGGAGCAGAGGGTGACTGCCCTGCCCACTTGGGCACAGGGACCCTGCTGAGCTCCCAGGCCGATCCCCTGCCCTCCAAGCTCCCCACCAACCCTGGCCACATTGGGCCTGGGGGCATAGGAGGGAGGCTGGGGAGATCAGGAGAAGCAGGTGGGAGGGGCCCTCCAGGACTGGAAGAGCAGGAGAGGAGAGGAGGGCATTTGCCCCACCCACTCAACCTCAGGAAGCCTGCTGGGCTCCCAGGTGAAGTCCCCCGCCCTCTGAGACCAGGCGTAGGGGGCACACCTGGACCCCTTCTGTTCTGTTGAGCCTAAGCCCCAGCCCCCACAGCCCCCAGGACCTTTTCCAGTCCTGTGGGTCCTAAGCATAGGCCCCGCCCTCCACAGCCAAGGCCTTTTCCCCCCTTTTTTTTTTCTTTACCCTCCTGCTTTTTTTTTTTTTACTATTGTGGTACTGTTGTACCTTCTGGTTGTCAATTCATCTATATTTTTATTTTTATACTCTTTCTAACATATCTGTTAGCTTCCTAGCCTAATTTTATTTTTTACTTTATTATTTGTTCTCCTTTTTTTTTTTTCTCCACCCCAAGCAGCTTGCAGGATCTTGGTGCATGAGGCGGGTGTCAGTCCGAAGCTCCTGTGGTAGGAGTTTTGAGTCCGAGCCACTGGACTAACAGAGAACCTCAGAGCCCAGGGACTATTCATTGGAGTGAGGTCTCACGGAGGTCCTCATCTCAGCACCAAGACCCATCTCTACCCAACAGCCTACAAACTCCAGTGCTGGAAGCCTCAGACCAAACAGCAAGTAAGACAGGAACACAATCCCACTCATAAAAAAAAAAAAAAAAAAGAGACGGCAAAAAAATATGTCAAAGATGAAGGAGCAAGGTAAAAACCTACAAGATCAAACAAATGAAATGGAAATAGGCAATCTACCTGAAAAAGAATTCAGAGTAATGATAGTAAAGATGATCCAGAATCTCGGAAATAGAATGGAGGCACAGACTGAACAAATACAAAAGCGGTTTAACAAAGACCTAAAAAACTAAAGAACAAACAAACAGAGATGAACAACCCAATAACTGAAATGAAAAATACACTAGAAGGAATCAATAACAGAATAACTGAGGCAGAAAAACGTATAAGTGAGCTGGAAGACAAAATGGTGGAAATAACTGCCAAAGAGCAGAATAAAGAAAAAAGAATGAAAAGAATTGACGACAATCTCAGAGACCTCTGGGACAACACTAAACACACCAACATTCAAATTATAGGAGTACCAGAAGAAGAAGAGAAAAAGAAAGGGTCTGAGAAAATATTTGAAGAGATTATAGTTGAAAACTTCCCTAACATGGGAAAAGAAATAGTCACCCAAATCCAGGAAGCACAGAGAGTCCCATACAGGATAAACTCTAGGAAAAACACAACTAGATACTTATTAATCAAACTAACAAAAATTAAATTCAAGGAAAAAATATTCAAAGCAGCAAGGGGAAAACAAAAAAATAACTTACAAAGGAATCCCCATAAGGTTTTCAGCTGATTTTTCAGCAGAAAACTCTGCAGGCCAGAAGGGAGTGGCAGGATATACTTAAAGTAATGAAAGAGAAAAACCTACAACCAAGATTACTCTACCCAGCAAGAATCTCATTCAGATTCGATGGAAAAATCAAAAGCTTTTCAGGCAAGCAAAAGCTAAGAGAATTCAGCACCACCAAACCAGCTTTACAACAAATGCTAAAGAAACTTCTCTAGGCGGGAAACACAGAAGAAAAAGACCCACAAAAACAAACACAAAACAATTAAGCAAATGGTAATAGGAACATACATGTCGATAACAACCTTGAATGTAAATGGATTAAATGCCCCAACAAAAAGACAAAGACTGGCTGAATGGATACAAAAACAAGACCCATATATTTGCTGTCTACAAGAGACCCACTTCATACGTAGGGACACTACAGACTGAAAGTGAAGGGATGGAAAAAGATATCCATGCCAATGGAAATCAAAAGAAAGCTGGAGTAGCAATTCTCATATCAGATAAAATAGATTTTAAAATAAAGACTGTTATAAGAAATAAGGAAGGACACTACATAATGATCAAAGGCTCACTCCAAGAAGAAGACATAACAATTATAAATGTTTATGCACAGGAGCACCTCAATACATAAGGCAAACGCTAACAACCATGAAAGGATAAATCAACGTAACACAATAATAGTAGGGGACTTTAACACCCCACTTACACCAATGGACAGATCATAAAACAGAAAATAAATAAGGAAACACAAGTTTTAAATGACGCAACAGACCAGATAGATTTAACTGATATTTATAGAACATTCCACCCAAAAGTGGCAGAATACACTTTCTTCTCAACTGCACATGGAACATTCTCTAGGACAGATTACATCTTGGGTCACAAATCAAGCCTCAGAAAATTTAAGAAAACTGAATTCGTATCAAGCATCTTTTCTGACCACAACACTAAGAGATTGGAAATCAATTACAGGGAAAAAAACTCTAAGAAACACAAATACATGAAGGCGAAACAATACGCTACAAATAACCAAGAGATCACTGAAGAATTCAAAGAGCTTTAAAAATACATAGAAACAAAAGACAATGAAAACACGATGACTGAAAACCTATGGGAAGCAGCAAAAGCAGTTCTAAGATGGAAGTTTATAGCAATTCAATCTCACATCAAGAAACAAGAAAAATCTCAAATAAACAATCTAACCCTACACTTAAAACAACTAGAGAATGAAGAACAAAGAAAACCCTAAGTCAGTAGAAGGAAAGAAATCATAGAGATCAGAGCAGAAATAAATGAAATAGAAATGAAGAAAACAATAGCAAAGATAAATAAAACTAAAAGCTGGTTCTTTGAGAAGATAAACAAAATTGACAAACCCTTAGCCAGACTCATCAAGAAAGAAAGGGAGAGGATGCAAATCAATAAAATTAGAAATGAAAAAGGAGAAATCACAACTGACACTGCAGAAATACAAAGGATTATAAGAGACTACTACAAATAACTATATGCCAATAAAATGGACAACCACGAAGAAATGGACAAATTCTTGGAAAGGTACAATTTTCCAAGTTTGAACCAGGAAGAATTAGAAAATATAAAGAGACCTACCACAAGTAATGAAATTGAAGCCATAATTAAAAATCTTCCTACAAACAAAAGTCCAGGACCAGATGGCTTCACAGGTGAATTCTATCAAACATATAGAGAAGAGCTAACACCGATCCTTCTCAAACTCTTCCAAAAATTGCAGAGGGAGAAACACTCCCAAATTCATTCTACAAAGCCACCATCACCCTGATACCAAAAGCAGAAAAAGACATCACAAAAAAAAATTATAGGCCAATATCACTGATGAACATAGATGCAAAAATCCTGATCAAAATACTAGCAAACAGAAACCAACAACACATTAAAAGGATCATACACCATGATCAAGTGGGATTTATACCAGGGATGCAAGGATTCTTCGATACACACAAATCTATCAACGTGATACACCACATTAACAAATTAAGCAATAAAAACCATATGATCATCTCAATAGATGCAGAAAAAGCTTCTGAAAAAATTCAACAACCATTTATGATAAACACTCTCCAGAAAATGGGCATAAAGGGAACCTATCTCAACATAATAAAGACCATATATAACAAACCCCAGCAAGCATTATAATCAATGGTGAAAAACTGAAAGCATTTACACTAAGATCAGGAACAAGACAAGGATGTCCACTCTCACCACTCTTATTCCACATAATTTTGGAAGTCCTAGCCATGGCAATCAGAGAAGAAAAAGATATAAAAGCAATACAGATTGGAAAAGAAGAAGTAAAACTGTCACTCTTTACAGATGACATGATACTATACAGAGAAAATCTTAAAGATGTCACCAGAAAACTACTAGAACTAATCAATGAATTTGGTAAGGTTGCAGGATACAAAATTAATGCACAGAAATCTCTGGCATTCCTATACACCAATAACAAAAAATCAGAGAGAGAAATTAAGGAAACAATCCCATTTACCATTGCTACAAAAAGAATAAAATACCTAGGAGTAAACCTGCCTAAGAAGGTGAAAGACTTGTACTCAGAAAACTATAAAACACTGATGAAAGAAATCAAAGATGACATAAACAGATGGAGAAATATACCATGTTCTTGGATTGGAAGAATCAATACTGTGAAAATGACTATACTACCCAAAGCAATCTACAGATTCAATGCAATCTCTATCAAACTACCAATGGCATTCTTCACAGAATTAGAACAAAAAACTTTACAATTCGTATGGAAACACAAAAGACCCCAAATAGCCAAAGCAATCTTGAGAAATAAAAACGGA
Organism: Balaenoptera ricei; assembly: GCF_028023285.1. Classification (NCBI taxonomy): domain Eukaryota; kingdom Metazoa; phylum Chordata; class Mammalia; order Artiodactyla; family Balaenopteridae; genus Balaenoptera; species Balaenoptera ricei. Next base: position 28,860,180 of record NC_082640.1, read on the forward strand.
GTTGGAGGTATCAGGCTCCCTGACTTCAAACTTTACCACAAAGCTACAGTAATCAAGACAGTATGAGACCAGCACAAAAATAGAAATATAGATCAATAGTACAGGATAGTTGCCCAGAGATAAACCCATGCACATATGGTCACCTAATGTACAACAAAGGAGGCAAGAACATGCAGTGGAGAAAAGACAGCCTCTTTAACAAGTGGTGCTGGGAAAACTGGACAGCTACATGTAAAAGAATGAAATTAGAACACTACCTAACACCATACACAAAAAATAAACTCCAAATGGATTAAAGACCTAAATGTAAGACAAGACACTATAAAACTCTTAGAGGAAAACATCGGAAAAACACTCTTTGACATAAACCACAGCAAGATCTTTCTCACCCACCTCCTAGAGTAACAGAAATAAAAACATAAATAAACAAATGGGACGTAATTAAACTTAAAAGCTTTTGCACAGCAAAGGAAACCATAAACAAGACAAAAAGACAACCCTCAGAACTGGAGAAAATATTTGCAAATGAAACAACAGACAAAGGATTAATCTCCAAAATATACAAACAGCTCATGGAGCTCAATATCGAAAAAACAAACAATCCAGTTAAAAAATGGACAGAAGACCTAAATAGACATTTCACCAAGGAAGACATACAGATGGCCAAGAAGAATATGAAAAGATGCTCAACATCACTAATTATTAGAGAAATGCAAATCAAAACTACAATGAGGTATCACCTCATGCCGGTCAGAATGGCCATTATCAAAAAATCTAGAAACAATAAATGCTGGGAAGGGTGTGGTGAAAAGGGAGCCCTCCTGCAGTGTTGGTGGGAATGTAAATTGATACAACCACTATGGAAAACAGTATGGAGCTTCCTTAAAACACTAAAAATATAACTACCATATGACCCAGCAATCCCACTACTGGGCATATACCCTGAGAAAACCATAATTCAAAAAGAGACATGTAACACAATGTTCATTACAGCACTATTTACAATAGCCAGGACATGGAAGCAACCTAAATGTCCATCGACAGATGAATGGATAAAGAAGACGTGGCACATATATACAATGGAATATTACTCAGCCATAAAAAGAGATGAAATTGAGTTATTTGTAGTGAGGTGGATGGACCTAGAGTCCGTCATACAGAGTGAAGCAAGTCAGAAAGAGAAAAACAAATACCATATGCTAACGCATATATATGGAATCTTAAAAAAAAAAAATGGTACTGATGAACCTAGTTGCAGGGCAGGAGTAAAGATGTAGACATAAAGAATGGACTTGATGACACGGGGTGGGAGGGGGAAGCTGGGGCGAAGTGAGAGTAGCATCGACATATATACACTACCGAACGTAATAGTTAGCTAGTGGGAAGCAGCAGCATAGCACAGGGAGATCAGCTTGGTGCTTTGCGATGACCTAGAGGGGTGGAATAGGGAGGATGGGAGGGACGCTCAAGAGGGAGGGGATATGGGGACATATGTATGCATATGGCTGATTCACTTTGGTGTACAACAGAAACTAACCCAGTATTGTGAAGCAATTATACTCCAATAAAGATCTATTTAAAAAAAAACAAACAAGAATGGAAGATTAACTCTCCCATACATTAACACATATTGCAAAGTTACAGTAATTAAGACAGTGGATTTGGTACAGAGATAAGCAGAGGAACTAATGCAATAAAACAGCATGTCTAGAAACATACCCTTACATCTTTTGGCCTCTGGGTTAGGACAATTTTGGTACTGTGAACAAGTGGGAAAAAGATGAACTTTGGGTAACTGGTGATGCACCAATTGCATAGTCATTCAGAAAAAAAAAAAAAAAAGAAATGTGATCTTCACCTCATTTCATACAGAAAATAGAACTCAGAGGTTGAAGGAAAAGAATAAAATCTTCAGAAGCTATAAAAGAAACTATCCTTATGAGCTAGAGGTAGTAAAAAAAAATGCTTGGAAAACCCCAAATCATAAACATAAAGAGAAAACTGAAAAATCGCATGCTTTAAGACTGGATTTTCTGTTCTCAGAAGTCACCATTAAAATAATCAAAAGGGAAAGCCACAGAGTGGGAGAATATATTTCAACACATGTAACTGACAAAGTTCATGTATTCAAAATATATAAAATATGCATGTTAAAAACAAATTCAGACAATGAAATAAACAAATGGGCAACAGGTTTGAACATACAATTTAAAACTAGAAAATTCAAAGGGCAATAGGCACATATTTATATATTTTAAATGTCTTAATATTAGAAACCGTGCAAATACAAATTTAACAACAGATACCACTATACACACTCTTGAATGCCTGAGATGAAAAATACAGAGCATACATAGAGTTGCCAAGAATGTGAGGCAAAAAGAATTCTTATACACCACTGATAGGAGTGTGAACCATCCATCGGTCTGTCCATGTGCCTATGCTATGATACAGCCATTCTACTCCTAGCTAGGCCCACTGTCAATTAGAAATGCACATACATGTGCATGAAGAGACAATGTTTGTATCAGCAATATGCATAATAGACAAAAGTGAAAACTGATCAATATCTCCACCAAAAGTAGAATAAAGAAATATAGCATACTCAGGAAATGGAATAGAGTAACTTGAGAACTTTTAAATTACAGCTATAGGCATCTAATCTTGAATAATCATACTCTTGAATAAAATAATCCAGGTAAAATTATTCCACCATATTTCATTTATATGTAGCTTCTAAAACATGCAATGGAACTATGGTGTTGCCATCAACATGATGTTTACCTCTGGAGGCAGGCGCTCATGGTTGGGAGGATGCCTAAGAGGGCTTTCTGGGGCTGGCCATGGGAATTGTGGTTGCACAAGACTTGATGTCTTCTGATAATTTATTGAGCTGTTTACTTATATATTACATCTAGTGCGCTTTTACACAGTGTAGTATACCTTATTCCTCATGTTCCTGTTTTTACAGAATAAAATCTATTACAACAGGACATAAGATTTTGTGCACGTTTCTTTCTTGCTCACTGAATGAGGCTACACTATGACAGTGTTCTTGCTTTTCATTCTCAGCCAACATTTCTCACTGCCTAAGCAACTTCACACTACAATTCTCTGCTGCAATAATTAAGAATAAAGAAGAGACCAGAAATCAAAATGTCTAATTAACTTTGGAGCCTTTGTCCATGTACAATGGCCTGAGAGTGACAATACCACTTCCATCAGCTTACACACTCATCAGATAGTGTAACAGCTCTTAAATGGATCAGATGCCTTATTTGGGGTTCCCAAATAAAGTCTCTTCGTTGTTTGCCCTATATTTAAACAAGTGTTTCTAAACTTGTCCACAGAACACTAGTTTCCTCTGTTTTTAATTCATGTCTCCCAGTCTCCCACAGTGTTCTTCATTTCAATTAATGGAAACTCCATCCTTCCAGTTGCTGAGGCTAAAAGAAACTTGAGTTGTCACTGAATGGTGCTTCCTCTCACTTGCATGTAATTCGTGAGCATATCCTATAGGCTCTATATTCAAAATATAACCAGAATCCAACTATTTTCACCATAACCTCTATGAACTCATTAGTCTAAATCACCACTATTTTGTGCATGATAACTGAAGTAGCTCCATCACCAGTCTCCCTGTTTCTGCTTTTGCCACCTATCGGTCTATGTGGAATAATCTTCCCCTGGATATTTATTTTGTTAATTGGGGTAAAATATGCATAACATAAAATTTACCATTTTAATCATTTTTGAGTGCACAGTTCAATGACATTAAGTACATTCACACTGTTGTGCAACCATTACTACCATATCCATCTCCAGAACTCTTTTCATTTGACAAACAGAAACTCTGTCCCCAATAAACAGTAACTCCCCGTTTCCCATTTCCCCTTTCCCCTATCCCCTGGCAACCACTGTGCTACTTTCTATCTTTATGAATTTGACTATTTCAGTTACCTCAAAGAAGTGGAATCACATAATATTTGCCTATTGCTTTTGGCTTATTTCACTTTTCACTTATCATAGTGTCCTCAAGATTGATCCATATTATAGCATGTGGCAGAATTTCATTCTTTTTTTAAAGCTGAATAATATTCCATTGTAGGTATATATAACATGTTGTTTACCCATTCATCTACTGATGGACACTTGGGTTGCTTCCATCTTTTGGCTACTGTAAATAATGCTGCTATAAACACTGGTGTAGAAATACCTGTTTGAAAATCTGCTTTCAATATTCTGGGTATATACACAGAAGCATAATTGCTGGATCTTATGGTAATTCAATGGTTTTTTGAGAAACAGCCATACTGTTTTCTACAGTGGCTGCACCATTTTACATTCCTAACAGGAATACACAAGGGTTCCTACTTCTCCATATCCTCACCAATACTCGTTAATTTATGGTTTTGGTGGGGGAGGGTTGTGTGTAAAAGTCATCTTACAGTTGCTAAGTAGTATCTCATGGTGGTTTTGATTTGCATTTCCCTAATGATTAGTAATGTTGAACAACTTTTCATGTGTTTATTGGCCATTTGTTCTTTGGAGAAATGTCTATTCAAGTCTTTTACTCATTTCTGAATTAGGTTGCTTGATTTTTGCTGTTGTTGTTGAGCTGTAGGAGTTATTTATTCTGAATATTAATCCCATCAGATATATGATTTGTAAATATTTTCTTTCCTGTGGGCTGTCTCACTTGGCTGATCAAGTCTCTTGATGCTCAAAAGTTTTTAATTTTAAAAAAGTCCAGTTTCTCTATTTTTTCTTTTGTTGTCTGAGTTTCCTGTATAATGTATAAGAATTTATTACCAAATCCAGTGTCAGGAAGATTTTTCCCCTATGCGTCTTTCTAAGATCTTATAGTTTTAGCTCTTATGTTTAGGTCTTTCATCCATTTTGAATTAATTTTTGTATATGGGTCAAACTTAATTCTTCTGCATGTGGCTATCCAATTTTTACAGCACCATCTGTTGAAAAGATCGTCCTTTCCCCTTTGAATAGTCTTGGCACCCTTGCCAAAAATCATTTGACCATGTATGTGAGGGTTTATTTCTCAGCTCTCTATTCTATTTCATTGGTCTATATGTCTTTCTTTCTGCCAGTACAACACTGTTTTGATTACTGTAGCTTTGTATTAAGTTTTGAAATTAGGAACCGTGAGACCTCCAACTTTTTTCTTCTTCTTCAAGATTGTTTTGGCTATTTGAGGTTCCTTGAGATTTCAAGTGAATTTAAGGATGATTTTTTTCCTTTTTCTGCAAAAACGTCATTGGGATTTTGATAGGGATTGCACTGAATCTATAGATCATTCTAGATAGTATTAACATCTTAAAAATATTAAATCCTCCAATTCATGCCAGATGCCTTTACATATCTTTGTGTCTTTTTCAAATTTCTTTCAGCTACATTTTACAGTTTTTAGCATACAAGTCTTTTACCTCCTTGGTTAAATTTATTCCTAAGGATTTTATTCTTTTTTATGTGACTGTAAATTAATTAGTATGTAGAAACACAACTGATTTTGTGTGTAATTTTGTATCCTAACATTTTGCAATTCCTTTAATAGTTCTAACAGGGGTGTGTGTGTGTGTGCGTGTAATCTTTGGTGTATTTTACATACAAGGTTATATCATCCGCAAAAAGAGATAATTTTTCTTTCTTCTTTCTAATTTGGTTATTTCTCTTTTTTTCCAAATTACTCTGGCCAGAACTTCCAATACTATGTTGATTAGAAGTGGTTAAAGAAGGTATCCTTGTCTTCTTCCTGATCTTAGAAGAAAAGTTTTTCAGTCTTCAAGTATAAAACTGGCTGTAACTTTTTCATATATGACCTTTATTATTTTGAAGTATTCTTCTTTCATTTCTAGTTTGTTGAGTGTTTTTGTCATGAAAATATGTTGGGTTCTGCCAAATGGTTTCTCTGCATTGAGACAATCATATGTGGTTTTTTCTTTATTCTGTTAATGTAGTTTATTAGATTGATTGATTTTCAAATGTTGAACCCACACCCCACTCTGGATATTTCTATGGCTCAATCCCTTACTCATTTCCATCTGTTTTTTGAATGCCATCAGTCAGTAATGTCTACTATGATCATTCTATTTACATTCATTCAGCTCCGCCACTCTCACTTGTCCTGATTTATTCATTGTTAGTTTTTCCTGTAATGTATGCCTGCTAGAAATGGATTCTTTCAGGTTTTATGTTAAAATGCCTTAATTTCATCTTCGTGTTTGATGGTAGTTTCACAAAATATAAACATCTTGGTTGAACATTTTAATTTTTTCTTTCAGGATTTTGAATAAGTATTTCTGCTGCCTGCTGGTCTCCATTTTGATGATGAGAAATCAGTGCTAATCTTCTTGCTGTCCCCAAAATATAATGTGTCCTTTCTCTCTTGTTGCTCTTAAGATTTTGTCTTCAACCTTGTCTTTCAGCCATTTGACTATGATGAATTTAGGTGTGGTTCCCTTTGTGCTTATACTACTTGAGGTTCATTGAGCATCTTTGATGTTTAAAGTAATTTTATTTTAAACCAAATTTGGAAAATTTTGGTCATCATTTCTTCAAATACTTTTTCTGCCCCTTATCTTTCTTCTCTAGTTTGTCATTTATACATATTTTTAAATGCTTGACATTTCCCATCCATATTTCCATCAATATTTTTTCATACTATTCTTTGAGTTATATAATTTTTATTTACATATCCTCAAATTCACTGATTCTTCTGCTAACTCAAATCTATTGTTGAGACCAATTCATTAACTTATCATTTAAGTCACTTTAATTTTTAGCTCCGAATTAACATTTGTTTCCTTTTTTATAGATCCTATTTCTTTTTATTTTTCCTAATGGTTTATTACCTATCAGAATACATTGCTTTAATCATTTGAACGTATTTTCATTCAGTTACTTGACCATTTTTGTAGCATCTGCTTTCAAGTTTCTGTCTGCTAAACCCAACATCTGTGTCCACTTGATTTCAGTTTCTAGTGGCTGATATTTTTCTTAATTATAATCACACATTTCTGTTTCTTTGCATATCTAAGAATTTGGGTTGAGAACCTGACATCATAAATAATGTATCAGACAACGTGGTATTCTGTTTTATTTTTCTGAGGGTTGTTGCTTCCTTACTTTATGAATATGCCTTGACTTAAACTAAAATGTCTGGTCTGGGGACTTCCTTGGTGGCGCAGTGGTTAAGAATCAGCCTGCCAATGCAGGGGACACCGGTTCGATCCCGGGTCCAGGAAGATCCCACATGCCGTGGAGCAACTAAGCCCGTGCGCCACAACTACTGAGACTGCACTCTAGAGCCCACGAGCCACAACTACTGAAGCCCGCGCACCTAGAGCCCGTGCTCTGCAACGAGAAGCCACTGCAATGAGAAGCCCACGCACCACAACGAAGAGTAGCCCCCACCCCCGCTTGCTGCAACTAGAGAATGCCCGCGCGCAGCAATGAAGACCCAACGCAGCCCAAAATAAATAAATTTATTAAAATAAAATAAAATAAAATAAAATGTCTGGTCTGGCCCATGAGCACAGCTCCTGGTATATGATGTGATGTCTTGGCTTTTCCATTCTTCTTTTCCCTAGCTCCCTGGAGGCCGCCCTTGTAATGCAATTTATTGTCATCTAATTATTTGGGCAGTTATGCTTAGACACCCTGAGCTTGCATGTTTCTACCCTCTGCCACCGGAGCTGTGTGTGGACTGAGGGACTCACTTAAAGGTTCATCTCAGCCCTTCCATGGTTCTCTCACTGCCAAGACCTCTCAGTTACATTTCTAGAGGATCTGCTGTCAGCTCCCACTCAAGACCTTAGAGAGCATCCAGGAAAGCTGTGGGTATCTGCTGTATGCCTGAACTGAGTCTGTCAACACCAGCTGGTAAAGCTGTGGAGAGTCTCACCCTGTATCAAGTCCTCCACCTTAGACAAATAAATGCTTTGGGGTTTTGCTTCTCACCCAAACAGAGTCTGTTACCTCTTGCTGGCAAAGCTGCTTGGTTTTCTCTGCCAGCCACAAAGAAGCTGTCTTTAATTCTGTCCAAGGTTAGGTGGAAGCTCTTGAGTGCTCCTAGACAACCAAGTCAGGTTTATTATCCTTCCCCAACATGGTAGCAGTTTCTCATGAGTACACAGTTCTCAATTGATAGTCTGTCTTTTATCATTTTCTTGGGTCTTCAAATGATTGTAACAATTTTTCCAGTTTTATACTAGACTGAATGGACTATGATTAACTTTCCTTTTCATACATGTTCAACTCCTTTGCTCCTGCCTCTTTTTGCCAGGATACTTAGAAAAAAATTTTTTAAACAGTTTCAAAATCTTATTCTAAACCTAGGCAACATATACTCTAATGCAGGTGAGAAAACTACAAATCTATGATTCACTTTAAAAAACCATGATCACACGCCTCCAGTGAGCCTTCATGGTTTCCTGAAAAGTATGATATTTTTCTCAATTCATTCTCTCACTCTTCCCAACTGAAATAGTCAGGGTTCTCCATAGAGAGAACCATAGGAGATGATATATATTAATATATGATGATTGCTAAGATAGTCATCACCTAGGTGTGCCTTATAGGAGGCTCCTAGAACACTTTACAGATTAATGGAGTTTCACAGAATCGAGGAGTTCCACTATCAAGGTTTCATAACTCTCAAGTGTACAGTATGTGGCTGAATAATATTGGACAGATTTAACATGAAGCCAGTCAAAGCGTTCTCAGAGATATTTGCCACCTTACATATTAATATAGCCTAAATCTCTCCTTTACACATTTAAGTCTTTGGTTAATATTATTTAAATAATGTTCTCTTTCATGGTAAAACATTTCAGAGTAATTCCAGGTGGTTCATGAACACAAAATTTGCCATTACGTTAAACTGCCCCTATCTTTAATCTTCTAGCCCTTTTTATAGCTTTTCTTGCTCACCATTAATTTTTAGCTGTTTTCGTTTGTTTGTTTGGAAGGCTTTTTCCTTTGAACTTCTATTGAATAGGTGAAATGAAAGATGTGTTCTGGTTGATCATAATAACTGAGTCATTTTGATCATATATAAATGGTAAGATTTTCAGCAAGAAGCACTGGAGAAATGTTTCTGCTGATAAGACAATACACTGTAGGAATAAGTTCTCATTGCTGTGTTCTCCAGAGCCATATGGAAACTGCCAAAAGTTGTGTAGGGTTAGCCTCAGTCTTTGGTTTATTCCTGCAAGAATGTTTGGATGGTATTGGAGTCTTGGAGTGTCTCTCAGGAGGAGCCACACCAAACAATTTCTGCCATTTCCAGTTCTCAATTCAAATCCAGCATCACATTGCTGAGAGGTGGGGTGTGTGGTCCTACAAATGACTAGCCATTGAGATAGAACACCTTGTAACCAGTAGGAATATACACAGTTTTAAACACTGCCATTTCTGAAAAATGGAGTTCAAATAACTGCATTTTATCACTATGGAAATCATGCACCAATTCCACTATAAATATAAATATAAATATTTCTAGGCAGACAACTGCACTGCTTCATGAGGTGACTGTAATTTCAAAGTAGTTTAGGGCACAATGTGCAACAGTCTATTGATTACATCTGAAAAAATGAATCTCATGAGACCTGATTCTCAGACAGTGTGTGGGTAGAGAACAGTCATTTTGAAACTTTTAACTCCTTGTGCGCAGAAACTTTTACTACAATATTTTCCGGTATCATTAGTCAAAACCTTGATTAAATTAGTCTTTTGTTTCTTTTACTTGGAATGAACTTTCATTCCCTCACTGACTTTATCACTAAATAGTTGTTTAGGTGTATTTCAGTCAATTTGTCCTTTCTAAATTAAATCAATTAGGCAAATAATGAAGCTAAGAATTTTTTGGTTGCCATTGATGATGATGTTCAAATACTGGATTTCCACATTAGTTCCCCTTCTTCCCATTCTAAAGTTTTTATCACACACCAGAATGGAGACTACTATTATGATTTGGTAATTCCACTTGTGAAAGGAAACTAATCATTCATAAGAATTATCACATGACCTGACATTGCTTATCAAATAATTGTATTACCCCTTTATATAACCAAGGAGTAAATAGTAATCCTCTTTCGCAGAGATTATTTTATATAATGCTCACAATAACTCTATGAAGAATATACTAATTACCGTGACCTACCATTCCAGAAAAGGAAATAGAACCCAAGTCTATCACAATATAAAACCAAAACAGGTTAAGAAAACACTTAACCACTTGAAAGAAACATTTGAGATAACTGATAGATAGCTAGGAACTGTGGTACCCTACCTAAGGATAGCTTTGATAATGTCACTTCTAGTGATGTATGTAGAGTAGGTTGAAGGTGATAGGTACCCAGATTGGAGCAAAAAATGCCATAGGAGTCCCCATTCCATTTTTCGAGGAAAGTAATTTTCAGATGTGTTAAATAACTTCCCATAATCACAGAGCTATTATCTCAAGCTCCATACCACTTTAAATAGACCTCTGAATTCTCAAATTCCAAAGATGACCTTTTAGACCCTTCCAGTTTTCACTATTTTCTCTATTTCTACAAAAGAGGGAGTTGGAATAGATGAGAAATAAAGAGAAGGATATTCTCAGCCCTGAAACTGTACAGCAGGTATTAGACCCCTCTAAAAAGATGATACCAGGCTTTCAAAGATACACTAGCATTCCACATGATTTGGAGTGTCTCAGAAAACAATGCTGACTTTTGACATGAAAAATAGTGTGTGCCAGCTGAGCAGCACCTGTGAAAAGGTAGTGAAGACTCTGAAGTCAGAAAACACAGGGTCCCATCACTGCTCCATCACTTGCCAACTGAGTAACTTCTCTTAAGTTACTTTACTTCACTAGACCTTAGTAGTTACTAGACCTTAGTAGTTACCAAAGCACAGTGCTGTTGTGAGAATTAAATACGACGATCCATATGAAAAGTGGTTAGCACACTGTTCCGTACACAGTGACTAAATACTTGTTAGCTGCTGCTGCTGTTGCTTTAATTAATATTAACCAAGGGAAACTGTCACATCTAAATAAGAGGTTTAGTAAGTGGTGAAAAGAACATTCTCTGACTTAACCACCATGAGATGCTATCTATTTTGCTGATTCAAGTATAAAGTTATAAACCTACTAGAAGAAAGATGAAATATATCTGTAAAGACACATTTATAACCCATGGGATCAAACCAGGGAAGCATTACAGCAGAGACACTTCTTGGCTTACAAGTGATGGAGTGCAGTAGTATTTTCAATTTCTCGACTCGGGTATTACTGCAAAGTAACAAAGAAAATCAGAACTGCAAAATCTTGATTTAATAAAAGGTAAAGACAACTGCCATCACCATCCACAATATCTGAGTATAGCTGCAAAGCTCAGCAAAGACAACAGAGAAAAGTAATATGAAGGTGGTGACCAAAAGAAGTAAAAATCAGTCTGTCCTCAAATTTCTCCATAGAAAAATAAAATCCTAGGAGACAGAGGAGCTCCAATACAAAGTACGGAGGGAAAGTGTGAACCAAGAATTTTATAAACAGCTGAACTGTAAACTATAAGTCCTTCCTTAAAAAAAAAAACTGGAGGACAAAATTCAACTAATCAAAAGATGACTGGAAAAACTGCTCTTAAAAAATGACAAATGTCATGGAATATATTTTACTTTAGGGCAAACTAAAACAAATATGTTATTTATGAGTAAAGAACAGAATGTTTGTGTCATAGGCCATAATAATGCAGAAATAAAAATTTTGAGGAAAGACATAAGAAAGTGGAAGATAGTATAAACATACTGATTTCATCTTTTACAGCAAGGAGATGAATGGTGTGAATTAAAAATGATAAATTAAATATGAGCATAAAGGTAAAGAAAAAAGTTTTTACATACTAAAATTAGGTAGTAAATTAAGAGAGGAATACAAAGGGAATAGAAATATATCTATCGCATTCTTACTCATAGTGTGAATCAATTTTTACTACGCAAAATAAGCAACTATGAGTAAAATACAGAATTATAAGTATTTCTGTAGATTCAATGCAATCCCAATCAAAATTCCTGCATTTATTTTTCAAAATATTCCAGTCTTACTCTAGAATCCATTCAGAAACACAAAGGACCAAGAACTGCCAAGGACATCTGAAAGCAGATTAACAAACCTGAAACTCTTAACACAACCAGATACCAAGGTTTATTATAAAAAGATAATGTGGCAACAACACAAGCATTGACTAAGAAGCCAAAGAAACTCAACAGTGAATCCTGAAACAGACACAGCTAGATGTGGTTGATGGCCAAGGTGGCCCTACAATGCAGTGGGGAAAATGGTGCATTTTTCAATAAGTAGTTTTGTATCAACTAGTACATTATTCTTCTATGGCACCTTAAAAAAGTGATTACACATGTACTGGCTTAAAACAGTCCAAATTTATTACTCATCATTTCCGTGGGTACTGGTACGGGTGACCTGGGTCCTCTGCTCAGGGCCTCACACAGGAGGCTGCACAGGACGTGCTGGTCAGGGCTGGAGACTCATTTAAGGCTCTGGATCCTCTAGCAGGCACATGGTTCTTGCTGGAATTCACTTCCTTTTGGTTGTTGAGCTCAAGCCCTCAGCTGATAGAGACCATCTGCTATTCCCTCACATGTGGGCCCCTCTCCAAAATGGAAGTTCACTCCTTCAAAGCCAACAGGAGAGTTTCTCTCATGCTTTGAAGCTCTCCCTTCGAAAAGGGCCAAGCCCCTCTGAAGGGCTCATCTGATTAGATCAGAGCCACTTAAAATAGTCTCCCTTCTAATTAAATCAAAGTCAGCTTAACTGGGGCCTTAAGGACATCTGAAAAATCACTTTACCTTTGTTCTATAACAAAGGTAGCCTAGCCAATCATATACTCTAGGGGAGGAGACTATACTAGATACCAAGGGCCAGAATCTCAGAGGGCATCTCAGAATTTTCTCACCACGATGAGATACCCATAGAGACAAAAAAAAAAAAAAGCTAAATCCCTACCTTACACTATAAAAAAAATTTCAATTCTTATCTTACCTTATAAACAAAAATCAATGGACTGCAGATTTGTGTCAGAAAAAAAATCATGCTTTAACAAAAATGGAGGACAATACATTAGTGATATTGGTTTCGGCAAATATCTCCTAAAACAGAAAAATAATACTAACAAAGAAAAATGATAAGTTGGACTATTTCAAAGTTAAGTAGTTTTGTTTATTAAAACATAATAAAGACCCAAAGTATGAGAAGATATTTTAATGTATATATACAACCAAAAAAAGACTCTCTCGCCTCCACAATACGTAAAGAATTCCTACAAATCACTATGGGAAACAGAAAATTCAGTAGTATACTGGGCAAAAGACTTATAAAGGCAATTTAAAAAGATATATGCAAATGACAAGCACATGAAAGGCACTCAACTTGATTAACAGTCAAAGGAATGCAAATGAAAAACACAATAAAACATAACAACACTCACCAGAGCGGCCAAAATTTATAAAAAGATTAAAATGCTCAGTATTATAGAGCACACGAAAGAACTGAAAGCATATGAATAAAGCTGGAAAACTTTTTCCGGGCCTACTAAAACTGAACATACACAGCAACCTCATTCTTAGATTACACTTAATAAATATGTATCCAAACATACATGCACCATGAGATAGACCAGCATGTTTCTAGCAGCACTATCCCTCATATCCATAAAATGTCAGCTATTCAAGTGCCCTTCAACAGAAGACAGGATAATCATAGCATATTTACTTAACGGAATAATATTCATAATACAAATAAATGTTCTACAACAACACAGAGTGATGAAATAAACATCCAAACATAAAGTTTAGCAAAATAAGTCACACAAAAGAAAAACAGAGTGATTACATAATTTACATACAGTATTAAAAAAAACAGACAAAACTAACCTATACTATTAGATGTCAAGGTAAAGGTTACCCTTAAAGGATGGAAACAACTGAAAGGAAATGTGAGCAGATTTTTGAGGTTTGGGTAATGTTATTTTCCTTGAGCTGGATGCTATTTACACAAGTGTGTCAAGATTGTGAAAGATCTTCGAAAGGCATACTTCTAGGATATTTGCACTTCTATGTATATTATGCTGCAAAATAAAATTTTTTACAAATAGGATGGAATGTCTCCAATTACGGTTAATTTCCAAGTTCAAAATTAAAATAAAATGATGATAAATGACATCACAAAACATTGCAACCAACAACAACAAAAAAAGGCCAGAGCTACAACTTGAATATCAGATAAATTTTTATTTAAGGACAGACAAAGAAAATGAGAGAGAGAGGTGAATGCCTTTATAATGATAAAGTTTGAAATACACAATGAATATCTAACAATTTTGCATATATATGCAAAAAATAACACAAGTTACTGGTCATCCAAGAAGACGGGAGTATAAAAACCTCTGAAAATTCGCATCTCCATAAAAGCAACAAAAAAATGGCAAAAATTCTCATAATCAATACTTTTGAGAACTCTGGAAATTAATCAAAGGCTGGCTACAATAATAAAAAAGGGTATGGTATTGCCATAAGAATAGACATTGTAGTCCAATGAAATAGATTTGAGAATTCAAAAATAAACCCATACATCCATGGCCAATTGACTTTTGGCAAGTATGGCAATACCTATCAATGGGTATAAATAATATCTTTAATAAATAGTGCTCAGGTGAATGGATATCCACATGCAAAAGAATGACAGTGGGCCCCCTACCTCCACCATATACAAAAATTATCTTAAAATAGATCAATAACCTAAATATACTGAACTCGTGCAAGAAACTTAGGAGTAAATCTTCATGACCTTAGATTTGGGAATGAATTCTTAGATAGGATACCCAAAGCATAAGTAACAAAAGAAAAAATAAATTGTACTTCAAAACTGAAAACCTTTGTGCTTTAAAGGACATGACAAGAAAAGTGAAAAGACAATCACAAAACAGGAGAATATTTTTGCAAATAGGATATGTAAAAGGAATTTACATTCAAAATATATAAAGAATGCTTATAATTCAATAATAAAAAGGTAAATGACCCAATTAAAATACAGGAAAAGGAGTTCAATAAGCATTTATCCAAAGATATACAAATGGCCAATAAATATATGAAAAGATGCTCGCTATAATTACAGAAATGCAATTCAAAGCCACAATGATATACCACTTCACACCCACTAACAGCTTTAACAACAAAAATAAATGAAGATATAAGAAAATAAGTGTAAAATAATGTGTTCGTGAGGATGTGGAGAAATTGGAACCTTCATACATCGCTGGTGGGAACGTAAAATAGTACAGCCACTGTGGAAAACCGCAGCAGCCCCTCAAAAAGTGAAACACCGAATAATTATAAGATGACCCAGCCGTTCCACTGCTACGTATATACCCAAAGTAACTGTCAGCAGAGACTCAAACAGATAAATCAGGGGGAAATGATCAATAATTCAATAACTATTGTTATATAGCCAATTGGAAAAAAATATATTAAATTTGGATAATTCATATCTTAAGTCAAAATAGTTCTGAGTTGAGAAGCAAAGTATATGCTAAATAAACAAAATCATAAAAGAACTAGCAGAAAATGCGACGTAAACTCAGATTAAACAATATCCTCCGAAGTATATTTCATAATTCAAAAAAACACAGTAGGAAAGCTAGATCTCACACACACACACACACACACACACACACACGCACACATACACACAATCTTCAAGACCAAAAATCCAGAAACACCACGAAATGGTCACCTGGAGGTTCCGGTGCCGCCTGCCCCGCAGGAGGACCTCGACCCGCGGCCCCGTGGACCAGCCCGGGAAACAGCCGGGCCCGGCCGAGGCCTCGCAGGCGCCTGGACGAGCGCCCCGAGGGCCGGAGGCGGCGGTGTCGCTGCGACTCCCCCAACCCCAGTCTGGACCCGAGGAGACCCGCACCCAGGGCGGCGCCCGCCTCGCCCAGCTGGGAGACCCGCCTGATGCGCGCACACTCACCTCGGTCAGCCGTTCTGTCACGGAGTCGCCTGAGGGCCGGGCGTCCTGTCAGGGCCTCCTCTCCTCGGGTCCCGGAGGCACCCGAGAGGCGGCCTCCTGTCAGGGCTTCCTGGTCAGGTGCAGTCGCCTGAGGGCCGGGCGTCGGGTCTGAGTCATGCAGGGCGCTGGGCGCTCGCCTCCTCTGCTCCTGAGCGCAGCGTCGCGGGGTTCGGCTGGCGTCTGAGGCCCAGGTGACGGCTTCCATCCAGGTTTACATCTGGGCCCCTGGTTTACGACTTGGGTGTGGTTTACGTCTGAGGGTTTACTTCCGGAACCCAGTTTAACATCTGGGCCGAGTTTACTACTTGGGGTTTTACGTCCGGGGGGGTTTACGGCTGAGTCCGGTTTACGACGTGACAGGGCTTAGACGAAAGGGTTTAGTCTGGGCCGGGTTCATGGCTACTGCTGCCGTCTGCCTTTGGTGGCCCCGAGCTCATGTCCCAGCTTCTCAGAGGAGGGTGACCAATGGAGAAAGGGTCCTTCAGCGGCCACCACCTCCAGGACGCAGGAGCCAGGTCTTCCTGGGCGAGAGGTCTGGAGTTTTGGTCACAGCTGCCCCTCAGGGGCGAGTGCAGTGGAAGCTGAACCCTTCGCGGGGCCGCGCTGGCAGGCAGCGTGCTCCCCTCCTCCTCCGCCAGCGTGCGTGTCAAGGTGTGTGTGTGCGGGTGACCTGAGCAGCTCAGGTGGAAGTGTGTGGGTCCGCTTATAGTAAACATGGACTGTGGTGGCACTTCCTGATCCGCGGGCAGGGACAGTGGACGTGCGGGCCACTGCAGAGTTATGCTTGGGTTTTCCCCTGCGAGGGGTTGGCGCCCCGAACGCCCCTGTTGTTCAGGGATCAGCTGTACACATGTATGCACTGTGTGTATTAAATATTATGTATGTGTGTGTATATGTATATATATATATATATATATATATCAGGTAAATGAAGAGGGGACTTACAAAGAGCATTTCTGGGATCATTTGGTTTCTAGTCATCTATCAGCCATTCATGTCATAAGACAAATGCAACTAGGGCCAGTGTTTTTTGTTTTTTGTGTTTTTTTGGTCTTGATGTCTCGTTTTTTTTAAATTGAAACCATCCTCAGTGGTCAATATGCTTCCTACACAGCCTGACAGAGGCAGACATGCTTTGCTCAAAACCTCCTTTATTTCATTCGTAATATAAGTAAGTTGCCATACAGACGTTGCCTTCAGTTTCTCCCATCTTCTAGAAGAAAGACAATAGTCCAATCAGTATTCCTCCTCATTATGTAATTTGTGTATCAAAACCTTGGGAGGGTTTTAAGTTCTGGCTTGATTTGTTTGCTGCTTCATGCATATGTGCCATAATTGCATTCAAATTGACACCTTCAAAATAAATATTTTGTTTTTTTTTTTATGATCTCACTGCCTTAGGTAGTTTCTCAAAGTGTGCACACCCCCAAAATAAAGTTCTGTGATTTTAAAAATGAATTCCTTATGCACAAATTGTTGCCTAGGAAAAGAGCCATTTAGAGGAAATTACAGATGCACAGATTTGAGTGAACTACTGCTCATTATTTTCCAATTAGTCCTTGTCTGTGTGTGTGTGTTTTCATTCTTGAATACTGTACCTTTCTTTCTATGCTTTTTTGTGTGGATCCCATGGCAAACTTATTTCTCTGCCTCCTAGCAGCTGTTGAAAGGTTTATGAGATACTATGATTGTGGATGAAAGTCTATTGGTTCCACTCTGAAATCTGTTGAAAACAGACCATCTTGTGTATTCAATTTGAATCATAAACTGTGGAGTAGAGGATTCGAGTGGGAATGGCCTTGGCTTATCCACTAAGGTGTATGGAAGATGAGTTTTGAATGAGAGATTGAGGAGTACTGAAAGTAGATAGGGAGAGAATATCCATGATTGTTTGACTGACGTGCATCAGGAAAACCTGGTGAGGCTTGGGAAGCAGGGATTCTGAGGTCATCTACAGTCATATATTTGCTTCCAGGACAGAAAATACTTCTACCCCCAAAAGGTGTTTTCTGATTCAAGAGATGCTTGGGTGACTCAAGTGACTGAATTGCTTCCAAAAGGTTGTCGCACATAACACAGATGTTTTAGATTTGTTTTAAGGGGCATGGGATTTTCACCCTATTGCCCATGCACCATAGATGCCAGTAGCAGAAGGAGTTGCCAATAGTGAATTCAGTAAAATGCCATCAAATTCAACATTTTGTATCATCAGTCTCAACACCCCTTATTTTCACCTGTGACTTATGGGCATGGAGATCACATCCATTAAAGGGTTCTGTGTATGTACAGTGTACAGTAGAAACGTTGGTTAAATCATGAGCAAATCCATGCTGATAAGACTGAGACTCTCCATGGAGGGAAGCCCAGCTATGGACTGGGAACATGATGGGTTTTCAGGATTCTAAACTGAGGCTTATATGAGGACAGA
Organism: Balaenoptera ricei; assembly: GCF_028023285.1. NCBI lineage: Eukaryota > Metazoa > Chordata > Mammalia > Artiodactyla > Balaenopteridae > Balaenoptera > Balaenoptera ricei. The sequence goes on from NC_082640.1 coordinate 28,878,695, forward strand.
AATCTCAAGGCATTGTATTTGAAACTGTTGGCGGAAAGTAGTGAACTAACAGTCCAGATATATCTTTGTGAGCACATACCTGCTCTGTTTCTGCTCCAGCCATGCACTGCAGTGGGTGCTGTGATCCTGCGATTCCACCATAGCTTGATCAGTGGCGCTGCAGCTAAGTAACTGATTGTACATCAGGCAGCATAGAGATCTTTGATTAATCTCCTCCTGGTAGGTTTAAAAGATGGAAAACCCCCTAAGGGTTCCCGTTTGCTCTCCTTCTTTGCAGAGATCAGAGACAAATAGTTCCTTGCCGTGTTATTCTTGTCTGAGTAAAGAGGATTTGTACAAGAAAGTCCCTGGTGTAAACAGTATTGAAAAATAGTCTAAAGGATTAAAGCACCTCTAATGATCTGACCCCAGGACTGAGTCTTCTTGCAGGCTGCATTGATGATGCCAGGAGTAGGCTGCTCAAAATGATACTGGGACAAAGTGAGAGAGTGGCATGGACATGTATACACTACCAAATGTAAAATAGATAGCTAGTGGGAAGCAGCACAGCACAGGGAGATCAGCTCGGTGCTTTGTGACCACCTAGAGGGGTGGGATAGGGTGGGTGGGAGGGAGGGAGATGCAAGAGGGAAGAGATGTGGGGATATATGTATATGTATAACTGATTCACTTTGTTATAAAAGCAGAAACTAACACACCATTGTAAAGCAACTATACTCCAATAAAGATGTTAAAAAAAGAAAAAAATGATACTCAGCACCGGGCATAAAAAATAAATAAGTACAAACCAAGTACAAACCGACACAGTATAAAATCAGGCTTTGCTTTGACATTTTAATATAAATATAAAAAAATCGCAGACTTAAGACATTAGGATATACATATAATATTATCAACTGAAATTAGAGATACAATGTGGTGTTTTTTTTTATGGGCTCAGTGGGCATATTGAGCTAAGTAAATGGGACTGCTAAGAAGAGAGAAAGCCAAAGGAAAGAGAAATCAAAACATAGGTACAACAAAATAGTAACATTTGAAAACACTTTCCAATGCATCACTTTAGAGCTTGTGGCAACAGGATTTTTTTCCTGCTACATCAGAGAGTAGTTCAATGTCATTTCTTATTCCCCAAACAGGAAATTTGGTTTGACTGTCATAATAATCTCTTTGGATCAGTGAATCGTTAACAACTTAATCCAGCAAAGCTCTGCTTTTATTTCCAGGCCAAGATTAGGAACGAATGTTTGAGACTTAAGCTGGGACTCACTGGCAGCCCTCTAATGCACTGACAACGTTCTAAAGATTACAGGTAAATCTAAAAATTAAAAATAAAGCACTGCCCAAGATGGCACCCATCTGTCCATCTGCTCTGCCCTCCACAGTGGACAGAAGTCACACACACGCCAGTCACCACCCTGTGATACCTGTTCTATCATGAGTCGGGATGCTCTACTGACCTTTTAAGCTACTCTTTAGGATGGGAAAGTTAGAGGGGAGGAGAGTTCCTGTGAATAAACAAAGTGTCCTTTCTGAATTCACTGAACACTTTTACAGGCTTCCAATTCACTTAACGCTGCTTAACCCACACTTGCAAATATATGAAGAAGAAAATTACTTGTTGCCAGTAATTGCACCATTTGAAGAGATACATCTATAAATATGTACACCATAAACCAGCACATCTTAAAAAGTTTTTCCATTTAAAAATGACATTTGAGATGGGATCCTGTGGATTAAAGAAAAAGCAGGAACCTGTGGGCTTAACAAAGTATGAGAGTTGGTGTTTTTTTTACTCCATAGTTTCCCATGTTGTGTAGTATGTTAATGTTTATTGTGAATCTGCAAGATTACATTCCACATGTGTGCTGTAAGCTTTCTAATTGCCACCTCCAGCTATTTCACAAGATTATTAAGTGCTCAAAGTAGGTTTATTTTGGATGTCGGTTATCCAGGGGAGCTTTAACTGTTATATTTTATCACGTATATTTTACAACATGGTTCAAAGATGCTGGATTACTTGGGAGACTTTTCCACAAACTGCTGCCACCATTTCTTTGGATCAGTGTGTCCTGAACTATGTAACGGGGATGGGGAATCATTTTATCTTCCTCATTTTCTCTACAGTTGTACTCACGAAGGGATGAAACATTATATTCCATGTGTCCTACTGAGTTTTCTAACTAGCCTTAAAAATCATTAGCATTTATCGTTGATATGGACCATTGAACAGATTTCTACTGAAATGCCAGCATATATTTTTAAATTTCTAGAACACATCTGGAGAAGGACTGTACTCTATTGTGATTTTGCCATTTAGCAATAATTTACATCAGTAAAAGGCCACAAAAAAATTGAGGAGCATTTTTATTTTCAGATTGCCTATGATAGGATTAAATGGGAGAATATTCTGTACCTTTTTTTGTTCTAGAAAAATCTTTTTCTTTATTTAGTTGCATAAACTATAGGAATGGCATCATTATTTTTATCAGCTATTTTTATTTCATTTTTTGTTGTTTGTGTTTATCTTTTTAATCTTCTCATGTGTTATATGTTCGGGGATGGATGGCAACATTGCCAGAAAAGCAGTTTCTTTACCCTTGGGCCCATACCCTCTGTGCTTCCAATAACTGGAAGAAAAAAAAAAAAGATTCAGTGAGAACATGGACTTTCCCCCTTTGCAGGGTCCCTCCATGTGTTCAAGCGTCTGCCCGCTGAACAGTGTCATCTACTATAAATTTCAAAATATTGTTATTCTCCCTTAGTGTACTTTTTGTGTTTGCATAATTATAACAATTTCTTTCTTTCCTGCCACTCCATGTGCATAAAGTGAAGAGAAAATGACAACAGAAGTGGAGAGAAAAATCACAAAATTCAGTTTGAAAAAGTTCCCATTTCTACTATTTTAGCTGAACCTTCATTTCCGTGACAATTGGCTCTGTGGCCAGCATGCCAGATGCTTGACCTCCCTTGTCCTCAATCCTGTCCTCCAACGTTAATTAGTTTGCACTTTGTGACTGGCTCCTGTTGCCTGGAATCCTTGGAGTTAATCATGTCACGAGGGAACTTGTGTTCACTCTGGGACTTTATATTACAGTATTAATTGTACAGTTAGTCTAAGGTGGGTGCAGTGGTGCCCATACGGTGCCTTGCAGGAGAGGGAACATAAATCTAAGCTGGGGCAACTCTTCTCTCTGGAAGCTGCACGTGGAGGGCATTAGATACTATAAATTGCAATGAAAATTTGGTGTGGATTGCATTTCTGTCTATAATCTCTAACTATAGTGAGCAAGATATTGCTGAAGGAGAATACTTGTTAAGAATTCAGGTATAGGAATTAAACAAAATATAAAATGCCAGGGAAAGGGACTGCCCTGGCAGTCCAGTGGCTGGGACTTTGCCTTCCAATGCAGGGGGTATGGGTGCCATTCCTGGTCGGGAAGCTAGGATCCCACATGCCTCACAGCCAAGGAACCAAGATATAAAACAGAAGCAATACTGTAGCAAATTCAATAAAGACTTTAAAAATGGCCCACATCAAAAAAATCTTAAAAAAAACAATCCAGGGAAAGATTATGGGGCAGATAGCATTATCAGCTACAGTTGAATTATTAATATGACAGTGTCATATATCAGGACAGACATGTTTCCCATGTTTCTCCAAAAATTGTAAGTATGTGCACTGATGTTTCAGAAGGCCTTTGAAAACATGAAAAAAAAAACCTCATGTATTTTCAGTCTTTTAAACTTTACATCTCTAGTGTATGTGTAGTGGTAGTTTATGGTTTTAAATTGCAATTTTCTGATGATTAATGATGCTGAACACTTTTTTGTTTATTACTTATTTTTATATCTATTTTTGTGATGTATCTATTGAAGTCTTTTCTCCAGTTTTTATAGATTGGTTGTCTTCGTTTCTGATTGGTAGTATTTCCTTATATATTACGATTGAAAGGCCTTTGACAGATACATGTATTGCAAATGTCCATGGATTGCTATTCCATTTCTTACAGTATCTGTTGATGAGCAGAAATGTTTAATTATGATGAAGTAAAACTTTTCTGCTTGTTCATGTCCCACGCTTTTGTTGTTTGTCCTGTTTATTTAAAAAAATTTGCCTAACTAAAAGTTGTAGAGACATTTTCTAGTGCTTTCTTCTAGATTACTTATAGTTCAGGGTTTACATTTCAGTCCAGATTACCTGTTCTCTATGTGGTAGAGGTCAAAATTAATTTTTTTCTGTATCAGTAGCCTGTTATTTCAGCAACAAATTTTTGTATGGACTTACCATTAGCTACTGAATTGTTTTGGAGCCTTTGTTGTAAATCAAATGACCAAATTAGCATGAGTATGTTTTTGGACTCTATATTTATTCTGTTGGTCTAATTTTCTTTTTCTTTTTTTAAAATATTTATTTATTTATTTATTTGGCTGCACTGGGTCTTAGCTGCGCCACGCGGAATCTTCGTTGCTGCATGCTGGATCTTTAGTTGCAGCATGCGGAATCTTTAGTTGTGGCATGCGAACTCTTGGTTGCAGCATGTGGGATCTGGTTCCCTGACCAGGGATCGAAACCGGGCCCCCTGCATAGGGAGTGCGGAGTCTTAGCCACTGGACCACTAGGGAAGTCCCTATTTGTCTAATTTTCTATTTTTAATGTAAATATTCTCCCATTCTGTTATTTTTATTTAAGCTTGTCTTGACTATTCTAGGTGCTTTGAATTTCCATATGAACTTTAGAATTAGCTTGTGAATTTCTGCAAATACAAAAGAATACTGAAATTTTGATTTAGATGCATTGCAGTACATACAGAATAATTGGTGGAAAATGAAATCTTAGCAATGCTGAGTTTTTGAATTTATGAACATGATACAGCTCTCCAATCTTTAACTTCTTTTTTTTTTTAATAAACTTATTTATTTATTTATTTACTTATGGCTGCATTGGGTCTTCGTTGGTGAGCGCGGGCTTTCTCTAGTTGCTGTGAGCAGGGGTGGGGGAGCTACTCTTCATTGCGGTGCACAGGCTTCCTGTTGCGGTGGCTTCTCATGTTGCGAAGTATGGGCTCTAGGTGCACAGGCTTCAGTAGCTGTGGCACGTGGGCTCAGTAGTTGTGGCTCGTGGGCTCTAGAGCGCAGGTTCAGTAGTTGCAGTGCACGGGCTTAGTTGCTCCGCAGCATGTGGGATCTTCCTGGACCAGGGCACAAACCCATGTCTCCTGCATTGGTAGGTGGATTCTTAACCACTGTGCCACCAGGGAGGTCCCTCTTTAACTTCTTTTTACTTTCCCTTTAACAATATTTTGCAGTTTTTTTAGTGTAGTATGCTTTAGCTTTTATTAAAGAGTTTACCTTAAGTATTTGGTGTTTTTACTACTATTGTAAATGCTATTTTTTGGCATTTTCCCATTGTTCATAGCTAATACAAAGAAATACAATTGTTCTTTGTATAATGACCTTGTATCCTGAAACTTCACTAAATTCACTTTTAAATCTATTAGTTTGTATCTTTTTAAATTTTCTTGAGTATACATTAAGGCAATGTGCAAATAAAGTTACTTATTTCTTTCCAGTTTTTGTAAACATCACACCTTATTTTTGACATATTATGTTGGATAGGAACTACTTTCCAATATCTAAATTGAAGTAGTGAGAACTGATATCCACGTCCTGTACCATCACTTATGAAAAATGTAATTCTGCCTGCTGTTAGCTGTAGGTTACTCATAGATGAGGTTTATCAGGTTGAGGAAATAATCTTCTATTTCTAGTTTGTTGAGAGGTTTTTATCCTGAATGAGTTTTGATTCTCAAATGCCTTTTATGCAACTATTGAGAAAATCATACAGATTTTCTTTGAGCCTAATAGTATGTAAATTACATTCAGTGATTTTTTTCAAATGCTAAATCAAAATTGCATTCCTCAGATAAACTTGCTCGTAAAGTGTAATCATTTTTATATATTGCTGGATTTGATGACCTAATTCTTCTTAAGGATTGTTATGTCTATATTCATATATGTCTATATCTACATCTACCTATCTACCTAGATAGACAGAGATATAGATACAGCTATATGTATATATGTATCAGGGTAATGCTGGCTTCATTAAATGGATTTAATAATGTTCCAAAGTGTATTTCTGGAGAAGGTTATATAAAATGATATGTTGTCTTTATCTATTTGGTAAAATTTATCAGTAAAGCCACTGGGACTGGAACATTCTTTGTAGAAAAAATTGTAATGATGAATTTGATTTATTTAATAAGTATGGAACAATTCAAATTATTTTTTTGAGTAATCTTTCATAGCTTGCCTTTTTTTTGTCCAAACAATCTCCACCTATTAATTGCTTAGACTATTATTTATATCTTATGTAATTTTCAAAAGAGTTGGATTTAAATCTACCATATTGCTCTGTGTTTTCTATTTGTCTCAGTTGATCACTGTTTATATTTCCCTGCCTGTATTTGAATTGAATTTAATCTAGCCTCCACAAATGGCCTAACAGCTATACCTTTTACATTTTAGTGGTAGCTCTTAAGTTTACAGCATATAACTTTAACATATTTCAGATGACATTCACATACAGTGTAGAAACATTTCAGCAGTATACTAACATTTTCCCATTCCTGTTTTTTGCTATTGCTATCATACATTTTAAATTTAGATATGTTATAAACTCAACAATGCATTTCTGTTATATTTTCATTAGAGTTAGTGATCATTTAAAAAGATGAAAAAGTTAGGAAAAATGTCTTTTATATGTCTACCCATATTTACAATTTCTGGTGCTCTTCATTTCTTTCTGTTGATACAAGTTTCCATCTGGTGTAATTTTCATTCTGCATGAATAACTTATTTTAGCATTTCTTGGAATGCAGGGCTGCTGGAAATGTTTTCTCTCAGCTTTTGTTTTCCTGACAGAGTTTTTATTTCTATTCATTTTTATATCAGCTTTATTGGCGTATAATACACTTATAATAAATTTAATCAATTTTAATTTTATAATTTGATGAGTTTTGACAACATATCCAGCCATGTAACCACCAACACATAGTATAGAACATTTTAGTTACCCCCAAATTTCCACGCTACGCCTTTGCAGTTAATTCCTACCATCCCACCTGGCCCTAAGCAACCATTTATCTGCTCTTTATCACCTAATTTTGTACGGTACACAATCTAATACACATGAAATCATATAATATGTAATCTTTTATGGATGACCCTTTCATTTTCACATATTTTTGAAATTCTTCCAGGTTGTTGCATGTTAGTAGTAGTTCGTTTCTTTTTTTCTGAATAGCATTATTTCCTGTGGACATAACCACAGTTTTTTCACCCATTCACAAATTTGTCAGATACTGGCTTTTTTAATAAATTTTGGCTATAATGAATAAAGCTGTCATGAAGATTCAAACAGAAGTCTTTTGTCAATATTTTGATTTGTATTGTTTTCATTAGTTAATAAATGAATCAGAAGGTAAATATTTAACTTTGAAAGAAACTGCCAAATTGTGTGCCAAAGTGGGTGTACTACTTTACATTCCAAGTCACAGTTCGTGAGATTTCCAGTTATTCCATGTACTTTCCAAGATTTGGTATTGTCTTCTGAATGGTAACAATTATAGAGTGTGCTTAGTACTAGCTATAGTGATTTTAATTTAAATTTCACAAATCAGTAGTGATGTTGAATGTTTTCTTCATGGCTTATTTGCCATCAGTATATTTTCTTTTCTGATGATTCTCTTGAAATTTTTGTCCGTTTAAACCCTTCTTGTTATTGAATCAAAAAGATTCTTTATAAATTCTAGATACAAGTTCTTAATCAGATAAATATTTTGAAAATATAATCTCCCATATTGTGGCTTGTCATTTCTTTTCTTAGAAGTGATTTATGAAGAACATCTTGTGGGGTTTTTTTGGTTTTTTTTATTAATTATTTTATTTATTTTTATTTTTGGCTGTGTTGGGTCTTCGTTTCTGTGCGAGGGCTTTCTCTAGTTGTGGCAAGTGGGGGCCACTCTTCATCGCAGTGCGCGGGCCTCTCACTATCGCGGCCTCTCTTGTTGCGGAGCACAGGCTCCAGACGCGCAGGCTCAGTATTTGTGGCTCACAGGCCTAGTTGCTCCGTGGCATGTGGGATCTTCCCAGACCAGGGCTCGAACCCGTGTCCCCTGCATTGGCAGGCAGATTCCCAACCACTGCGCCACCAGGGAAGCACACATCTTGTGTTTTTTAAAAATTTTTTGTTTAGGTTCAACTTATTTGAATTTTCTTTTCTGGTTTTTGCTTTTTATGCCAAACCAAAAATCTTTTTTGCCGTGAAGATTTTCTGCTGTGTATTATTCTGAAAGTTTTACTGATTTAGCTCTTACATGTACATCTATGATCTTTTTTAAAGTATGATATGAAGTAAAGGTTGATATATATGTTTGTGTGTGTGTATATCTGTATATGTAATTTCTTCAGGAATTGTCGGGGACAGTTCTTTCTTCATGGAACTAGATTGGCACTCTTGTTAAATATCAACTGGTCTTCGATGTTTGAGTCTACTTCTGGATTCCCTGTTCTGTTTCTTAAATATATACATCTGTCTTTATACAAAAACTGCAGTGTCTTTATTAATGAATCTTCATATTTGTCTTTAAATTAGTTAACGTGAATTATCCAGCATTGGTCTTCTGCTTACAATTTTTTTGACCATTTCTAGATCTTTTGCAGTACCACACAAATTTCAGAATCAGCTTATAAATTTCTAACTAAAAATCCTGATGAAATTTTAATTGACTTTACATTGAATATATTAATTTGTGGAAACTTAACATATTAACATACTGAGTCTTCCCACCCATGAATATGGTAAATCTCTAAATATATTTGGATCTTCTTGAACTTCTCTCCAAGTTGTTTAGTGTTTTTAAGTATACACATGTGGCACAAATTTTGGATCCCTGAGGATTTCATATGTTGGATGTTTTTGTAAATGCTTTTGCCTACTGAATTTCAATTTCCATTTTTTCAAAATATACAATTTGGAATACAATTCATTTCTGATATTGACCTATAACATTGCCAAGCTTGATTTTGACTCTGTAAGGCATTATTATTATTATTATTGGTAGAATCTTAGGGATTTTTCTATTGAGAAGATTATGTGAATTCATTTGTGAATTAAATTAGGTTTATTCCTTTTTAGATTTTTTTGTGCCTCATTGTACTTTTTAAAGCATCTAGTAAAATGCTGACTAGAATTGGTGAGAGCTGATATCTTTGTCTTGTTCCTGATCAAAGGGGAAATCATTCGGTCTCATCACTTAGTATGATATAGCTGTAGGTTTTTTAGGCTAATAAGGTTCCCCTATATTTCTAGTTTTCTAAGAGGATTTTTAGTGAATAGGTACTGGATTTTGTTAATTTTTTTCTACAGCTTTTAATATGGTTATGTAACTTTTCCTTTTTAATTTGCTAATTGAGTGAATTAAATTGATTTTCAAAAGTGAAAACAACCTTGCATTACTGACTTAAACTCCACTTGGTCATGATCCATTTTATATCTTCCTGGATTGTATGTGCTAGTGTTTCCTCAAAAGCTGTTGTGTCTAGGAAAAATAAACTTTGGTACATCCCGATGATAGATATTATTCAGCACACAGAAAAAGAGCTATCAAGCCATTCAAAGGCATGGAGGAAACGTAATGCACTGTACTAAGTGAAAAAAGGCCATCTGAAAAGGCTACACACTGTACGATTTCAACTACCTGACATTTTGGAAAAAGCACAACTATGGTGACAGTAAAAAGACTAGTGGTTGCCAGCGGTTGAGTGGTAGGGAGGGATGAATAGGTGGAGCACAAAGGATTTTTAGGGCAGTAAAAATACTCCGTATGATCCAATAATAATGAATACAGGTCATTCATTATACATTTGTCCAAGCCCATGGAATGCACAACACCAAGAGTGAACCCTAATGTAAACTATGGACTTTAAGTGATACGACATATCAATGTTGGTGCATTGATTGCAGTAGATGTATCATCTAGTGGGGAATTTAGATACTTGCGGAGGCTGTGCATGTGTGTGGACAGAGGATATATGGGAAATCTTTGTACCCTCCCTTCAATTGTGCTATGAACCCAAAAAACGTTCTAAAAAATAATCTATTAAAAATTATTGAGTCTATAGGTATGAAGGATAATGGTTTTTTATTTGATTTTCTTATAATATCTTTTTCTGGCTTAATGCTGGGTAAGTGCTGACATAAATTGAAGGGTTTGTATAGAATTAATATTATTTCTTTTTTGTATGTTTGATAGAATTCACCACTGAAACTGTTTAATTTCTTTAATAGATACAGGGTTGTTCATGCTTTTCTTAAGTGAGCTTTGGTAATTTGTATCTTCCAAGGAATTTGTATTTCATCAATTAATATAGAATTATTCTTCCCCTTGTCATTCTTTTATTGGCCATGGGATCTGATGTCCCTAGTCTCATTTCCAGTATTAGTAATCTGTTTGTTCTTCCTTTCTTAGTTTTAGTTTATTAATCATTATAGATTCAGATTTACTCATTTCACTGATCATTTTAAAGAACCAGCTTTTGGATTCTATTGTTACTGTTTTTCTTATTTTAATTGAGTTGATTTCTGCTCTTTTCTTTATAATTTCCTTCTGCCTTGCCTCACATATATTTTGCTTTTCTTGGTCTAGTTTATGAAGGTATGCACTTTTCTCATTGACATCAAAACTTTCTTCTTTTCGGTCGTAAGCACTTGTTCCCATAAATTTTCCTCTACACTACTTTAGCAAAGTACCTCACATTTTCATGTGCTGTGGTTTTATTCAGTTATATTTAGGCTCTGTTTGGGTCATATCCCCACTGCCTGGCAGTGGGCAGGGGCAGTTACAGTGAGGGCCATGCTAGGTATATTATTTATGGCATTTTTTTTTACACCTTTATTGGAGTATAATTGCTTTACAATGTTGTGTTAGTTTCTGCTGTATAACAAAGTGAATCACCTACACATATACATATATCCGCATATCCTCTCCCTCTTACGTCTCCCTCCCACAGTCCCTATCCCACCCCTCTAGGTGGTCACAAAACACCAAGCTGATCTCCCTGTGCTATGCGGCTGCTTCCCACTAGCTAACTATATTACATTTGGTAGTTTATATATGTCAATGCCACTCTCTCACTTCGACCCAGCTTGCCCTTCCCCCTCCCCATGTCCTCAGGTCCATTCTCTACGTCTGTGTCTTTATTCCTGTCCTGCCCTAGGTTCTTAAGAACCAATTTTTTTTTTTTTTTAGATTCCATATATATGTGTTAGCATACCATATTTGTTTTTCTCTTTCTGACTTACTTCACTCTGTATGACAGACTCTAGGTCCATCCACCTCATTACAAAATAACTCAATTTCATTTCTTTTTATGGCTGAGTAATATTCCATTGTATATATGTGCCACATCTTCTTTATCCATTCATCTGTCGATGGACACTTAGGTTGCTTCCATGTCCTGGCTATTGTAAATAGTGCTGCAATGAACTTTGTGTTACATGTTTCTTTTTGAATTACGGTTTTCTCAGGGTATATGCCCAGTAGTGGGATTGCTGGGTCATATGGTAATTCTATTTTTAGTTTTTTAAGGACCCTCCATACTGTTCTACATACTGGCTATATCAATTTACATTCCCACCAACAGTGCAAGACGGTTCCCTTAGTCCACACCCTCTCCAACATTTACTATTTGTAGATTTTTTGATGATGGCCATTCTGACTGGTGTGAGGTGATACCTCATTGTAGTTTTGATTTGCATTTCTCTAATGATTAGTGATGTTGAACATCCTTTCATGTGTTTGTTGGCAATCTGTATATCTTCTTTGGAGAAATGTCTTTTTAGGGCTTCTGCCCATTTTTGGATTGGGTTGCTTGCCCTTTTGATATTGAGCTACATGAGCTGCTTGTATATTTTGGAGATTAATCCTTTGTCAATTGCTTCGTTTGCAAATATTTTCTCCCATTATGAGGGTTGTCTTTCATCTTGTTTATGGTTTCCTTTGCTGTGCAAAAGCTTTTAAGTTTCATTAGGTCCCATTTTTGTTTTTATTTCCATTTCTCTAAGAGGTGGGTCAAAAAGGATCTTGCTATGATTTATGTCATAGAGTGTTCTGCCTATGTTTTCCTTAAGAGTTTTATAGTGTCTGGCCTTACATTTAGGTCTTTACTCCATTAGAGTTTATTTTTGTGTATGGTGTAAAGGAGTGTTCTAATATCATTCTTTTACATGTAGCTGTCCAGTTTTCCCAGCACCACTTATTGAAGAGGCTGTCACTTCTCCATTGTATATTTTTGCCTCCTTTATCAAAGATAAGGTGATCATATGTGTGTGGGTTTATCTCTGGGCTTTCCATCCTGTTCCATTGATCTATATTTCTGTTTTTGTGCCAGTACCATACTGTCTTAATTACTGTAGCTTTGCCAGATGGTCTGAAGTCAGGGAGCCTGATTCCTCCAGCTCCGTTTTTCTTTCTCAAGATTGCTTTGGCTATTTTGGGTCTTTTCTGTTTCCATACAAATTGTGAAATTTTTTGTTCTACTTCTGTGAAAAATGCCATTGGTAGTTTTATAGGGATTGCATTGAATCTGTGGATTGCTTTGGGTAGTAGAGTCATTGTCACAATGTTGATTCTTCCAATCCAAGAACATGGTATATCTCTCCATCTATTTGTATCATCTTTAATTTCTTTCATCAGTGTCTTATAGTTTTCTGCATATAGGTCTCTTGTCTCCTTAGGTAGGTTTATTCCTAGGTATTTTATTCTTTTTGCTGCAGTGGTAAATGGGAGTGTTTCCTTAATTTCTCTTTCAGATTTTTCAGCATTAGTGTATAGGAATGCAGAAGATTTCTGTGCATTAATTTTATATCCTGCTACTTTACCAAACTCATTGATTAGTTGTAGTAGTTTTCTGGTAGCATCTTTAAGATTCTCTATGTATAGATAGTATCATGTCATCTGCAAACAGTGACAGTTTTACTTCTTCTTTTCCTATTTGGATTCCTTTTATTTCTTTTTCTTCTCAGATTGCTGTGGCTAAAACTTCCAAAACTATGTTGAATAATAGTGGTGAGAGTGGGCAACCTTGTCTTGCTCCTGATCTTAGTGGAAATAGTTTCAGTTTTTCACCATTGAGAACGATGTTGGCTGTGGGTTTGTCATACGTGGCCTTTATTATATTGAGGTAATTTACCTCTATGCCTACTTTTTGGAGTGTTTTTATCCTAAATGGGTGTTGAATTTTGTCGAAAGCTTTTTCTGAATCTATTGAGATTTTCATATGGTTTTTATCCTTCAGTTTGTTAACGTGGTGTATCACAGTGATTGATTTGCATATATTGAAGAATCCTTGCATTCCTGGGATAAACCCCACTTGATCATGGTGTATGATCCTTTTAATGTCCTGTTGGATTCTGTTTGCTAGTATTTTGTTGAGGATTTTTGCATCTGTGTTCATCAGTGTTATTGGCCTGTAGTTTTCTTTCTTTGTGACATCTTTGTCTGGTTTTGGTATCAAGGTGATGGTGGCCTCATAGAGTTTGGGAGTGTTCCTCCTTCTGCTATATTTTGGAAGAGTTTGAGAAGGGTAGGTGTTAGCTCTTCTCTAAATGTTTGATAGTTTGCCTGTGAAGCCATCTGGTCCTGGGCTTTTGTTTGTTGGAAGATTTTTAATCACAGTTTCAATTTCAGTGCTTGTGATTGGTCTGTTTATATTTTTCTATTTCTTCCTGGTTCAGTCTCGAAAGGTTGAGCTTTTCTAAGAATTTGTCCATTTTTTCCAGGTTGTCTATTTTATTGGCGTATAGTTACTTGTAGTAATCTCTCATGATCCTTTGTATATCTGCAGTGTCAGTTGCTACTTCTCTTTTTTCATTTCTAATTCTGTTGATTTGAGTCTTCTCCCTTTTTCTCTTGATGAGTCTGGCTAGTGGTTAATCAATTTTGTTTATCTTCTCAAAGAACCAACTTTTAGTTTTACTGATCTTTGCTATCGTTTCCTTCATTTTTTTTCATTTTTTTCTGATCTGATCTGTATGATTTCTTTCCTTCTGCTAACTTTTGGGGTTTTTTGTTCTTTTTTTCTCAGTTGCTTTAGGTGTAAGGTTAGGTTGTTTATTTGTGATTTTTCTTGTTTCTTGAGGTAGGATTCTATTGCTATAAACGTCCCTCTTAGAACTTCTTTTGCTGCATCCCATAGGTTTTGCATCATCATGTTTTCATTGTCATTTGTTTCTAAGTATTTTTTTATTTCCTCTTTGATTTCTTCAGTGATCTCTTGGTTATTTAGTAGCATATTGTTTAGTCTCCATGTGTTTGTATTTCTTACAATTTTCTTCCTGTAATTGATATCTAGTCTCATAGTGTTGTGGTCGAAAAAGATACTTGATATGATTTCAATTTTCTTAAATTTACCAAGGCTTGATTTGTGACCCAAGATATGATCTATCCTGAAGAATGTTCCATGAGCACTTGAGAAGAAAGTGTATTCTGTGGTTTTTGGAATGTCCTATAAATATCAATTAAGTCCATGTTGTTTAATGTGTCATTTAAAGCTTGTGTTTCCTTATTTATTTTCATTTTGGATGATCTGTCCATTGGTGAAAGTGGGGTGTTAAAGTCCCCTACTATTATTGTGTTACTGTCGATTTCCCCTTTTATGGCTGTTAGCATTTGCTGTACGTATTGCGATGCTCCTTTGTTGGGTGCATAAATATTTGCAATTGTTATATCTTCTTCCTGGATTGATCCCTTGATCATTATGTAGTGTCCTTCTTTGTCTCTTGTAATAGTCTTTATTTTAAAGTCTATTTTGTCTGATATGAGAATTGCTACTCCAGGTTTCTTTTGATTTCCATTTGCATGGAATATCTTTTTCCATCCCCTCACTTTCAGTCTGTATGTGTCCCTACGTCTGAAATGGGTCTCTTGTAGACAGCATATATACGGGTCTTGTTTTTGTATCCATTCAGCCAGTCTATATCTTTTGGTTGGAGCATTTAATCCATTTACATTTAAGGTAATTATCAATATGTGTGTTCCTATTACCATTTTCTTGATTGTTTTGGGTTTTTTTTTTAACATCTTTATTGGAGTATAATTGCTTTACAATGGTGTGTTAGTTTCTGCTGTATAACAATGTGAATCAGCTGTACATAAACGTATATCCCCATATCTCCTCCCTCTTGCGTCTACCTCCTACCCTCCCTATCCCACCCCTCTAGGTGGACACAGAACACCGAGCTGATCTCCCTCTGCTATGTGGCTGCTTTCCATTAGCTATCTATTTTACATTTGGTAGTGTATATATGTCCATGCCACTCTCTCACTTCATCCCAGCTAGGTCTTTTCCTTCTCTTGTGTTTCCTGCCTAGAGAAGTTCCTTTAGCATTTGTTGTAAAGCTGGTTTGGTGGTGCTGAACTCTCTCAGCTTTTGCTTGTCTGTAAAGGTTTTAATTTCTCCATCACATCTGAATGAGATCCTTTCTGGGTAGAGTAATCTTGGTTGTAGGTTTTTCTCCTTCATCGCTTTAAATATGTCCTGCCACTCCCTTCTGGCTTGCAGAGTTTCTGCTGAAAGATCAGCTGTTAACCTTATGGGGATTCCCTTGTGTGTTATTTGTTGTTTTTCCCTTGCTGCTTTTAATATGTTTTCTTTGTATTTAAATTTTGATAGTTTGATTACTATGTGTCTTGGCGTGTTTCTCCTTGGATTTATCCTGTATGGGACTCTCTGTGCTTCCTGGACTTGATTAACTATTCCCTTTCCCATATTAGGGAAGTTTTCAACTATAATCTCTTCAAATATTTTCTCAGTCCCTTTCTTTTTCTCTTCTTCTTCTGGGACCCCTATAATTCAATTGTTGGTGCATTTAATGTTGTCCCAGAGGTCTCTGAGACTGTCCTCAATTCTTTTCATTCTTTTTTCTTTACTCTGCTCTGTGATAGTTATTTCCTCTATTTTATCTTCCAGGTCACTTATCCGTTCCTCTGCCTCAGTTATTCTGCTATTGATTCCTTCTAGAGAATTTTTAATTTCATTTATTGTGTTGTTTATCATTGTTTGTTTGCCCTTTAGTTCTTCTATGTCCTTGTGAAACGTTTCTTGTATTTTCCCCATTCTATTTCCAAGATTTTGGATCATCTTTACTATCATTACTCTGAAGTCTTTTTCAGATAGACTGTCTATTTCCTCTTCATTTGTTTAGTCTGGTGGGTATTTACCTTGCTCCTTCATCTCCTGCCTATTTCTCTATCTTCTCATTTTTCTTAACTTACTGTGTTTCGGGTCTCCTTTTCGCAGGCTGCAGGTTCATAATTCCCGTTGTTTTTTGGTGTCTGCCCCCAGTGGGTAAGGTTGGTTCAGTGGCTTGTGTAGGCTTCCTGGTGGAGGGGACTAGTGCCTGTGTTCTGGTGGATGAGGCTGGATCTTGTCTTTCTGGTGGGCAGGCCCACATCCAGTGGTGTGTTTTGGGGTGTCTGTGAAATTGCTATGATTTTAGGCAGCTTCTCTGCTAATGGATGGGGTTGTGTTCCTGTCTTGCTAGTTGTTTGGCATGGGGTGTCCAGCACTGGAGCTTGCTGGTCGTTGAGTGGAGCTGGGTCTTAGCTTTGAGATGGAGATCTCTGGGAGAGCTCTTGCCGATTGATATTACATGGGGCCAGGAGGTCTGTAGTGGTCCGATATCCTGAACTCGGCTCTCTCACCTCAGAGGCTCAGGCCTGACACCTGGCCGGAGCACCAAGACCCTGTCAGCCACACAGCTGGTGGTTCTGCACCCCTGTGGTTGTGCTTGGCACAGGGATTAGAAAACAGGGAAATATTCTGACTTCAAGGTAATGATCTTCACAGCAGAAGCCTTACTTCTCTCTGAATCCATAACAATGCAGCTGTGTCAAGTGGGTCATTCCTCCACTGGGAAGTGGAGGGTCAGCCCCTTGGACCTGGTCTTATCTGTGACAACCCTTGCTGTGGCTGACTGGATGTGGCCCGGGTAAGATCTTCTCGTGCTGGTGGCTTGTCTCTGCCTTGCCAGGAATGACTCCCCCGAACCTGTCCTAGCAAGTCTGTCTTCAGCCGCCTTTTTATGCAGAGTCATTCCCTGTGATTGGAAGCAAGATGACTGGAGCAAGTGGACACCGGCAACAGGGAAGAAGCAGAAATAGAGCCAGGGACATTTATGGCATTTCTTTATGTTTCTTCCTGATGTCTAGATTTTTTACGAGGAGTTGCATTTTCTCCGCTCTGGCTGGGCTGAAACTCCAACAGACTCTACCCCAACATGACCTTCAGAATCTCAGTTCTTAACCTCAGAGCACCGTTTTTTTCTGCCATGATTTGCTGCCCCTCACCCTGAGCATAAGAACCCTGTTCTGTGCAGTTCTTGTTCTCCATGGCAAACTCTACAGATTCAAGCCCCCTCCCCTGCCCCAAACTCTGAGCTCTCAGCTCAGCAGTATCATGGCACTCTACTTGGATTCCTAATTTTGTCCTGTGGTAGGAAATTGTCCCCAGATGGAGAACCAGTGTGATTGTGGCACTCACTCATCATTTTAGAAATGATGGCATTTCTAAAACAAATGTCATCAAATGGATGGCAGCCTTGGACTGTCTTTATCCAAAGCCTAAAAGCAGTGCCTCATATGTCTTGTCCAGTGTCATGGTTGTTGAGAGCGGGAGGAGTTCGCTCCGTGCCAGTTACTGTATCACAGCTAGAAGTCAAAATCTCCCTTGTGCACCTTTCAAGTAAAGGGATGTTTCATAAGAGAGACACTATTTTCTCCCAGCAAGTGTGATGTTTCTGTATTATGGTTAAAAAAAGCAACAGAAACAAAAATGCAAACAGCATATCTGTCTCTTGCAGTGTAGCCTTTGCAATTCATGTGGAGAAGAGTCCCAGAAACTCCTGCTGCTGTGAGCACCCTGACAGCCTGACAGACACTGACAGCTGAGAACCCATGCCCACACCAGTCATGGAAAGCCCATGAACCTTTAAAATTACATATTTTGGGGATGTCTCCAGCTAGGGCTATCATCAGTATATATTGCCGTGTTTCCAAAATGATAGTAATAACCACAGAATGACAGAATTCAGAGGAAGTGCCGTGAAAAGACGTGAGGCCAGGTGAGGTGAGGTGTGTCCCTCTGGAAGGGCACGTTGCTAGATGTGTCTGACTCTCACTGTCAGTACACTGCTCAGTTATTTTACCATCTCACTGTTTGCAGAACCTGGGAATAAGAGCTTTTAAAAAGCTGGGTCATAAGTGTCTGGTCATACTTGTAGTTATACCAACATACTAGCAAATATTATGGTAAATAGCACATTTCGCTCAAACATTTAGATTTTGTCTTTGTGTAGATAAGGATAAAGAAATATTACAACTTTCAATAAGAACTGGAACAGAATTAAAGTAAATCCATGCTCTTTACACATGCCAGGCCTAATCTTATGAATGCAGCAAGAAACAAGCAGTCCTGATAGACTCATTTTTTCATTTCTCTAGCTTGAATATCATACACTTCAATGGTACCTTTGCCCAAGAAAGATCTAGATACAAAGATAAGGGACAGTATTTCTCACCACATTACAAATTAAAGACAACATATATTTCTGAACATGAAAACTTAAAGAAATCATCTAAAACATGGAAATCTCAAAGTAATCCAGAGCATTTTACTGTAAAGTTCTGTCCTTGACACAGAATATATTTTGTTCATGGTGTTATGGTAGCATTTACTTGCCCTTGTGACTTCTCTCACATATTTGCTCACTGGCTGACTGTCAGCTATGCAGTGGGAGGGACCACCCCACAGGTTTGTTATCATTGATCACGTTAGCCTGGTGACAGCATTCCATGAGCAGCTAAGAAGTGCAAGTCCCATTTGGAAAGCACTTCTCAAGACTGTGCTTGCATCAAATGTGCTGTTGTCCCACTGGCCAAAGCAAGTTCAGTGGCCAAACCCTGACTCAGTATAGGTCACACCGTATGAGAAATGACCAAGTTGAGACCATGACTGTGACAGTCAATCCACTCTCTGTCCCAAGTGATCCACATCCTTGCCTATTATAAGATTCACTCCTCACCCAACCAAAGGCCCAAATGTCTCGTCATACCATGGTATCAAGCTCAAATCCAGGCTCTTTTCAACGACATCATGTCCACATGCAGCTCTTTGAATGCAACCCCTCTTGACTCAGAGTCCTAGGATTTAGAAGATGAGTTATCTGTC
Source organism: Balaenoptera ricei (assembly GCF_028023285.1). Taxonomy (NCBI): domain Eukaryota; kingdom Metazoa; phylum Chordata; class Mammalia; order Artiodactyla; family Balaenopteridae; genus Balaenoptera; species Balaenoptera ricei. The sequence goes on from NC_082640.1 coordinate 28,897,985, forward strand.
CTTCACAAACCCTGGAAATACTATGGCAAGGGGACGAGATTCTTGCATCAGACACTCCCACTTAAGTAGAGGAGGAATAGAGACACACTGTAGTTGCTGGTCCACAATAACTCTGAAATTCTGCCAAGCCATAGTTACTACGTGCCCCTTAGCAGTGCAGGCAGCGTTCCCGATTGGGCCTGGCTCTGCTCCCTGGGGGTGACCTTGAATTCCATCACTTTCTGGATCTTGGTTTCACCTACTGGGCTCGGTATCTGTGCTCCAAGACAGCCTTCCTTCTCTGCAAGGAATGGCTGGGCTGGCAGATAATCACCTTTCTCAACTTGCTTCCTGCACGTAGAAAACTGAGGACCCAGAGGCCCTCTGCTTTCATCAACCTTGGACTCATAATGCAAGCTGGTATCACATTTTCATACACAACTTTCTTAAAATCATGTGGGCTTCTTATGTATTACAAGTCAGTCCTCTTCAGTCAATCAGAGCCACACCCTCAGTGACCTGGAGACATGTCTTTCTCAACCTGTTCTTACAGTTACTCTGTGAGTGAGCTGGGAGGCTGCACCCTGAGGAAACTTACAAGTCCTGATGTAGCGGAGAAGGTCTGCTGAGCAGCACTGTCAGCATTTCAGAGGCTCCTTTCACTGTGAGAATCCTCCACCAGGTCTGGAGCATGGGAAAGAGAAATTGTCTTATTTTCCAAACCAGCAAGCCCTGCCTATTCTGTATTCACTCAAAATCCCATGTGCAGAACTGAATAATTTTTCTTTAGTCCTTCTCACTCTTCTTGTATCTCATCATAAATAACTGAAAGAAGCCAACGAGCCGGGCCCACATTTTGCCTGGACATCACCTTGGCAAAGTCTGCAAGTGCTTTAGGTGTGTTTTCTCCCATGCCAGTTACCAGAGGAGATGTTTTCCCCGTTGTTTCACATCTACGTAACACAGGCCATCATTTCCCCAGCTTTGTGTAGAATTTTTCTAACAAGCGTCCACCAGTAATTTGCTCATCATTTTTCTAGCTTTTGCATCCAGCCTCCACTCACTGCCTTGTCCCAGTGCTGGTGTTTTAGCTTTCAGCTGTTGTTTTCAGCATCCTACTTCCAGGTACCAATTCTTCTGTCAGTTCACCTTTGCTGCATAACAGACCACTTCAAAACTTAGTGAGTTAGAACAACAACTATGAATTCAGTTTGGTTTGAGCTCAGCTGGACACTGTTTCTCAGCAGGGATCAGTAATGTGTCTGTGGACAGCTTGGAAGTTGCTAGGCCTGGTCGACCGAAGAAAACCTCACCCAGGACTCTGCTCCATGAGGTGTCTTAGCAGAGTAGACAGTGTTTCCCACGTGGTGACAGAGTTCTAAGGAAACACTGCCACACCTCTTGAGGGCTGGACTGAGAACTCAAGACAACACCTTTGCCACATTTGATTGGTCAAGACAAGTCAGATGCCAGCCCAGATTCACAGGATGGAGAAAAGACCCCACCTCTTGATGGCAGAAGTTGCAAAGTTTTTGTCTACCTTTGTAATCTACAAATTAAATCCAGGACTTGATTTTGGTGGGTTATATATGAGTAAGAAAAAAGGATGTGACAGAAATGAGAGAATTGCTCTGTAGTTATGAGTTTTTTCTTTTTCTTCTCCAGTTTTATTGAAATATAATTGACATACAGCACTGTATAAGTTTAAGGTGTACAGCATAATGATTTGACTTACAGCATGACGTGATTATTATTGATACAATATATTTAGTGAACATCCAATTCTAAGATAAATATGTGCAAAATTAAATAGAAAAAATTTTCCTTGTCATGAGAATTTTTAGGATTTATTCTCTTAATGTATATAACATACTGCAGTGTTAATTATTATTGTTGTATATTACATCCCTAGTGCTTATTTATCTTATAATTTGAAGTCTGTACCTTTTGATTGCCTTCATCCAGTTCCCCCTTCTCCAATCCCCTGATTCTGGTAACTACAAATCTGATCTCTTTTTCTGAGTTTGTTTGTTTGTTTGTTTGTCTCTGAAGCATAATTGATCTATCAGTACAACACTATGTTACCTCCTATTACACAAAATAGTGATTCAATATTTGTATGCATTTTAAAGCTGTCACCATGATAAGTCTAGTTACAATATGTCACCATACAAAGATATTACATAGTTATTGACTATATTCCCCACACTGTACATTTCACACCCATGACTCATTCATATTGCAAATGAAAATTGGTACCTCTCCTTCACCTATACAGGTATGTTTTTTACTTCCTTATAGAAACACCTTTGAATGGCCACCATATCCTATCTTTCTGCATCTTTCTTAACACTAAGCTTTCCTCTGCTCTTTCTTCCTCCTTCTCGTCTTCTACCCAAAACAGCACAGGTGGGTAGAAATCTTGAACAATTAACATGGTCCAGGTGTAGTGGGAGAATAGGAAATTTAAGCAACTTGTTTCTCCTACTGTAAGCCTGAGGAAATCTCAACTTTCCATCTATGGAAGATTGCCAAGGCTTAGGACATGGATGCACTTTTCTAAAAATGGTATCTGTCCAAACAGTGGAGTATTTTGAAATGTCATAGAACTCACAGCAACATTTATACTTCAGTTGAAAATCAAAACATAAATTCCTGGCTTTAACAAATTCCAGTATGGTGCATGTGTTTTTCCCCAGAGTCAACTTCTGTAGGATAATGAAAGTTGATATGCTAACCTCTGTTTCAATGAAGTGATTAAGAATTTGTTGCCTGGTAACAGAGTTAGTATGTTTAATATTTGTTTCTGATAAGTACACATCTCAATATATTTTTAAGAGATACTCTGAATCAGGTGAAAATATTGATTTGATATTAAAATGGTTTTATTTCTAATTGCTCTGAAAATTATAGTAACAAATGGTATGTGTTAGCTCAAAAGTAATAGTTACCTTTGGAACACAAAAAGCTCTGGGGCATATTTCAGGCAAACCCCAGTGGAAAATGAGTCCCTTAGGACGGCTGTTGATTTGAATCTGTTGTGGGTTTCATTCCCCGTGTCCATATTTCAAGTGTTCATCTTCTTTATATTTTTTCCTGTTTTCACAACAGCTTCTGCTCCAATTCAAGCTTGTTGGGCAAAAATGATGTTTGACTCTGAGTACATATCTGGTCGCTGTTGACATTAAGTGCACTGAAAATCCATTCTTGTTGACAATGGGGAAAGTCATGTCCTCAAAGAAGTTATTTGCCCCTTCATACCACTTTCTTATTTGCAGTCACAGTAAGATAATTTTGTGGCTCATCTGGTGGCAACGTGGTATAGCTTTTAACTATGCAAGACTTTAAAACTAATCAGCTGAAACCATAAAAATACAATGAAGCAATATGTTCATTTTTTACACTTAGAGCACTAAAAATGCACTAATTTAGTGACATCAAAGGGAAAAACGTAGTATGATTACATTAAATGTGACAGAAAATAAAATGTCCAAGTAAATTTTCATGAATACTTTTTGCCTATTCTTTAGCTTATTAACACATTTGGGGTTTTTTTGTTTCTTTTTTTTTTTTTTTAACATCTTTACTGGAGTATAATTGCTTTACAATGGTGTGTTAGTTTCTGCTTTATAACAAAGTGAATCAGTTATACATATACATATGTTCCCATATCTCTTCCCTCTGGCGTCTCCCTGCCTCCCACCCTCCCTATCCCACCCCTCTAGGTGGTCACAAAGCACCGAGCTGATTTCCCTGTGCTATGCGGCTGCTTCCCACTAGCTATCTATTTTATGTTTGGTAGTGTATATATGTCCATGCCACTCTCTCACTTTGTCACAGCTTACCCTTCCCCCTCCCCATATCCTCAAGTCCATTCTCTAGTAATATTCCCTTGTATATATGTGCCACATCTTCTTTATCCATTCATCTGTCAGTGGACACTTAGGTTGCTTCCATATCCTGGCTATTGTAAACAGAGCTGCAATGAACATTTTGGTACCTGACTCTTTTTGAATTATGGTATTCTCAGGGTATATGCCCAGTAGTGGGATTGCTGGGTCATATGGTAGTTCTATTTTTAGTTTTTTAAGGAACCTCCATACTGTTCTCCATAGTGGCTGTATCAATTTACATTCCCACCAACAGTGCAAGACGGTTCCCTTTTCTCCACACCCTCTCCAGCATTTATTGTTTCTAGATTTTTTGATGATGGCCATTCTGACCGGTGTGAGATGATATCTCATTGTAGTTTTGATTTGCATTTCTCTAATGATTAATGATGTTGAGCATTCTTTCATGTGTTTGTTGGCAATCTGTATATCTTCTTTGGAGAAATGTCTGTTTAGGTCTTCTGCCCATTTTTGGATTGGGTTGTTTGTTTTTTTGTTATTGAGCTGCATGAGCTGCTTGTAAATTTTGGAGATTAATCCTCTGTCAGTTGCTTCATTTGCAAATATTTTCTCTCATTCTGAGGGTTGTCTTTTGGTCTTGTTTATGGTTTCCTTTGCTGTGCAAAAGCTTTTAAGTTTCATTAAGTCCCATTTGTTTATTTTTGTTTTTATTTCCATTTCTGTAGGAGGTGGGTCAAAAAGGATCTTGCTGCGATTTAAGTCATAGAGTGTTCTGCCTATGTATTCCTAAGAGTTTTATAGTACCTGGCCTTACATTTAGGCCTTTAATCTACTTTGAGTTTATTGTTGTGTATGGTGTTAAGGAGTGTTCTAATTTCATACTTTTACATGTACCTGTCCAGTTTTCCCAGCACCACTTATTGAAGAGGCTGTCTTTTCTCTACTGTATATTCTCGCCTCCTTTATCAAAGATAAGGTGACCATATGTGTGTGGGTTTATCTCTGGGCTTTCTATCCTGTTCCATTGATCTATATTTCTGTTTTTGTGCCAGTACCATACTGTCTTGATTACTGTAGCTTTGTAGTATAGTCTGAAGTCAGGGAGCCTGATTCCTCCAGCTCCATTTTTTGTTCTCAAGATTGCTTTGGCTATTCGGGGTCTTTTGTGTTTCCATACAAATTGTGCAATTTTTTGTTCTAGTTCTGTGAAAAATGCAATTGGTAGCTTGATAGGAATTGCATTGAATCTGTAGATTGCTTTGGGTAGTAGAGTCATTGTCACAATGTTGATTCTTCCAATCCAAGAACATGGTATGTCTCTCCATCTGTTTGTATCATCTTTAATTTCTTTCATCAGTGTCTTATAATTTTCTGCATACAGGTCTTTTGTCTCCTTAGGTAGGTTTAATCCTAGATATTTTATTCTTTTTGTTGCAATGGTAAATGGGAGTGTTTCCTTAATTTCTCTTTCAGATTTTTCATCATTAGTGTATAGGAATGCCAGAGATTTCTGTGGATTAATTTTGTATCCTGCTACTTTACCAAATTCATTGATTAGCTCTAGTAGTTTTCTGGTAGCATCTTTAGGATTCTCTGTGTATAGTATCATGTCATCTGCAAACAGTGACAGCTTTACTTCTTCCTTTCCAATTTGGATTCCTTTTATTTCTTTTTCTTCTCAGATTGCTGTGGCTAAAACTTCCAAAACTATGTTGAATAATAGTGGTGAGAGTGGGCAACCTTGTCTTGTTCCTGATCTTAGTGGAAATGGTTTCAGTTTTTCACCATTGAGGATGATGTTGGCTGTGGGTTTGTCATATATGGCCTTTATTATGTTGAAGAAAGTTCCCTCTTTGCCTACTTTCTGCAGGGTTTTTATCATAAATGGGTGTTGAATTTTGTCAAAAGCTTTCTCTGCATCGATTGAGATGATCATATGGTTTTTCTCCTTCAATTTGTTAATATGGTGTATCATATTGATTGATTTCCGTATATTGAAGAATCCTTGCATTCCTGGAATAAACCCTACTTGATCATGGTGTATGATCCTTTTAATGTGCTGTTGGATTCTGTTTGCTAGTATTTTGTTGAGGATTTTTGCATCTATGTTCATCAGTGATATTGGCCTGTAGTTTTCTTTCTTTGTGACATCTTTTCCTGGTTTTGGTATCAGGGTGATGGTGGCCTTGTAGAATGAGTTTGGGAGTGTTCCTCCCTCTGCTGTATTTTGGAAGACTTTGAGAAGGATAGGTGTTAGCTCTTCTCTAAATGTTTGATAGAATTCGCCTGTGAAGCCATCTGGTCCTGGGCTTTTGTTTGTTGGAAGATTTTTAATCACAGTTTCAATTTCAGTGCTTGTGATTGGTCTGTTCATATTTTGTATTTTTTCCTTGTTCAGTCTTGGCAGGTTGTGCATTTCTAAGAATTTGTCCATTTCTTCCAGGTTGTCCATTTTATTGGCATAGAGTTGCTTGTAGTAATCTCTCATGATCCTTTGTATTTCTGCAGTGTCAGTTGTTACTTCTCCTTTTTCATTTCTAATTCTATTGATTTGTCTCCTCCCGTTTTTTCTTGATGAGTCTGGCTAATGGTTTATCAATTTTGTTTATCTTCTCAAAGAACCAGCTTTTAGTTTTATTGATCTTTGCTATTGTTTCCTTCATTTCTTTTTCATTTATTTCTGATCTAATCTGTATGATTTCTTTCCTTCTGCTAACTTTTGGGGTATTTTTGTTCTTTCTTGAATTGCTTTAGGTGCAAGTTTAGGTTGTTTATTTGAGATGTTTCCTGTTTCTTAAGGTAGGATTGTATTGCTATAAACTTCCCTCTTAGAACTGCTTTTGCTGCATCCCATAGGTTTTGGGTCGTCGTGTCTCCATTGTCATTTGTTTCTAGGTATTTTTTGATTTCCTCTTTGATTTCTTCAGTGATCACTTGGTTATTAAGTAGTGTATTGTTTAGCCTCCATGTGTTTGTATTTTTTACAGATCTTTTCTTGTAATTGATATCTAGTCTCATAGCATTGTGGTCAGAAAAGATACTTGATTCGATTTCAATTTTCTAAAATTTACCAAGGCTTGATTTGTGACCCAAGATATGATCTGTCCTGGAGAATGTTCCATGAGCACTTGAGAAGAATGTGTATTCTGTTGTTTTTGGATGGAATGTCCTATAAATATCAATTAAGTCCATCTTGTTTAATGTATCATTTAAAGCTTGTGTTTCTTTATTGATTTTTATTTTGGATGATCTGTCCATTGGTGAAAGTGGGGTATTAAAAGTCCCCTACTATGATTGTGTTACTGTCAATTTCCCCTTTTATGGCTGTTAGTATTTGCCTTATGTATTGAGGTGATCCTATGTTGGGTGCATAAATATTTACAATTGTTATATCTTGTACTTGGATTGATCCCTTGATCATTATGTTATGTTCTTCTTTGTCTCTTGTAATAGTCTTTATATAAAGTCTATTTTGCCTGTTACGAGAATTGCTTCTCTACTTTTCTTTTGATTTCCATTTGCATGGAATATCTTTTTCCATCCCCTCACTTTCAGTCTGTATGTGTCCCTAGGTCTGAAATGGGTCTCTTGTAGACAGCATATATACGGGTCTTCTTTTTGTATCCATTCAGCGAGTCTGTGTCTTTTGGTGGGAGCATTTAATCCATTTACATTTAAGGTAATTATCGATATGTATGTTCCTATTCCCATTTTCTTAATTGTTTTGGGTTTGTTATTGTAGGTCTTTTCCTTCTCTTGTGTTTCCTGCCTAGAGAAGTTCCTTTAGCATTTGTTGTAAAGCTGGTTTGGTGGTGCTGAACTCTCTCAGTTTTTGCTTGTCTGTAAAGGTTTTAATTTCTCCATCACATCTGAATGAGATCCTTTCTGGGTAGAGTAATCTTGGTTGTAGGTTTTTCTCCTTCATCACTTTAAATATGTCCTGCCACTCCCTTCTGGCTTGCAGAGTTTCTGCTGAAAGATCAGCTGTTAACCTTATGGGGATTCCCTTGTGTGTTATTTGTTGTTTTTCACTTGCTGCTTTTAATATGTTTTCTTTGTATTTAAATTTTGATAGTTTGATTACTATGTGTCTTGGCGTGTTTCTCCTTGGATTTATCCTGTATGGGACTCTCTGTGCTTCCTGGACTTGATTAACTATTTCCTTTCCCATATTAGGGAAGTTTTCAACTATAATCTCTTCAAATATTTTCTCAGTCCCTTTCTTTTTCTCTTCTTCTTCTGGGACCCATATAATTCGAATGTTGGTGCGTTTAATGTTGTCCCAGAGGTCTCTAAGACTGTCCTTACTTCTTTTCATTCTTTTTTCTTTATTTTGCTCTGCAGTAGTTATTTCCACTATTTTATCTTCCAGGTCACTTATCCATTCTTCTGCCTCAGTTATTCTGCTATTGATCCCTTCTAGAGAATTTTAAGTTTTATTTATTGTGTTGTTCATCATTGTTTGTTTGCTATTTAGTTCTTCTAGGTCCTTGTTAAACGTTTCTTGTTTTTTCTCTATTCTATTTCCAAGACTTTGGATCATCTTTACTATCATTATTCTGAATTCTTTTTCAGGTAGACTGCCTATTTCCTCTTCATTTGTTAGGTCTGGTGGGTTTTTACCTTGCTCCTTCATCTGCTGTGTGTTTTTCTGTCTTCTCATTTTGCTTAACTTACTGTGTTTGGGGTCTCCTTTTCACAGGCTGTCGGTTCGTAGTGTCCGTTGTTTCTGGTGTCTGTCCCCAGTGGCTAAGGTTGGTTCAGTAGGTTGTGTAGGCTTCCTGGTGGAGGGGACTAATGCCTGTGTTCTGTTGGATGAGGCTGGGTCTTGTCTTTCTGGTGGGCAGGTCCACGTCTGGTGGTGGGTTTTGGGGTGTCTGTATCCTTATGATTTTAGGCAGCCTCTCTGCTAATGGATGGGGCTGTGTTCCTGTCTTGCTAGTTGTTTGGCATAGGGTGTCCAGCACTGTTGCTTGCTGGTCATTGAGTGAAGCTGGGTCTTGGCATTGAGATGGAGATCTCTGGGAGATTTTCACCGTTTGATGTTACGTGGAGCTGGGAGGTCTCTTGTGGACCAGTGTCCTGAAGTTGGCTCTCCCACCTCAGAGGCACAGCACTGACTCCTGGCTGGAGCACCAAGAGCACTTTCATCCACACGACTTGTAGATGTGGGGCAGTGGTTCAGGCGACAACTCCATCGGCTCCCATCAAGCTTCCCTCTCTCATCATCTCCGACTTGTGGGCTGCTAGTGTTGGAGGGTCTCCTGCAGAGGCAGGGGGTGGCTGTGGCTCACCGTGAGGACAAGGACACTGGCAGCAGAAGTTCTGGGAAGTACTCCTTGGCGTGAGCCCTCCCAGAGTCCACCAACACATTTGGTTTTACCCAGCAACCAACTCAGTGTATAAATATCAAGCTAATGCTTACTTGCATCTTACTGTACTACTAAGGACACCAGTTGACTAAATTGATGGCAATAAAATTAAGAAAAAGAAGCAAAATGATTCCAGAAGCCAGACTTTAAAAATAAAAATTAACAGAGTGATGTAAGAGTAAGATATGGAAGAAGGCTGAATCCCACTTTAGGAGATTTAGCCTTTAAAATCAGTGTATTTTTTTCCATCTACATACACTGCTTCGGAATCAATTCAGCAAAGCCAGTATTCTGAGCCTCCACCCCATCCCCATGTGCCTCAATTCCTCCATACACCTCTGCAGTCTGCCTTTGATCATCAACCATCAAGGTACTTTGTCCTGCTTTGAGAGACAGATTGTGGCAGCAGGACTGAGTGCATCTAACTGGTCTTCAGAGGTCCTCCATCACAATCCTGGTCTCATTACTGCTGTGCTCTAAACTGCCAGTCACACTAGGCACAGAGTAACGTAACACAGTAATCCACATCACTGGGTCTTTGAAGTCAGATTGTACACAAATTACTTCCATTAAAAGGTAAATGTTGCTATAATCTTCTTGCAAATCTATTAGAAAACAGGTTTTTTTCAAAAAATGTATTGTTAGGATCAGTAGCCCTTTGTTTTCAAAGCAGATTATTTTCTTCGTAAAAGACTATAGTTTCAGGTACTTAACATTGACGTCGAAATACCCATATGTTGCTTTTCCAGAGAAAATGAAGACTCTCTATCAGTATAACATAATGCTGTTCTGAAATGAACATATATGTGTTTCTTAGACAATCACAGTTTCACTTGACCATTCTCTTTTGTTGAAATGTCCTCTTATGTATATTTAAAGCATTCTCTTTGGAAAAAAATGTGCTCCAAAGAATGATAATCAGTTGATTTCACTATAATCCATGTACAAGTTGTCAGAAATTGATATATTACAAGAACCCAAATAAGTCTGAAGTAATTAATTTTAAATAATTGTATAGAATTACATTGAAGTAATGTAAAAATTTTAAAAAAATAATTTCAGTTTATGAACCTCATATTTGCCTATTTGCAAGTTGTCATCGTCCATTTGGGCTGATACATGGGAATACCATAGACTGGGTGGCCTAAACAGCAGAATTTGACTTCTCACAGTTCTGGTGGCTGGACCTGAGAGATCAGTGTGCCAGCATGGTTGTGTTCTGGAAAAGCCTTTTTCAGGTTTGCAGAGGCCACTTTTCTTCTGTGTCCTTACATGGCAGAGAGAGTTCCAGCTCTCTGGTGTCTCTTCTTATAAAGGGTACTAATCCCATGATGGGGCCCCACCCTCATGACCTCATCTAAATCTAATTACCTCCAAAGACACCCATCTCCAAATACCACCACATTGGATGGTAGGGCTTCAAAATATAAATTTGGAGCAGGAAGTTAAATTCAGTCCATAGCACAAGTTAAAAACAAAACAAAACTAGACAATTCAATGTTGTCAGGATTCCAGTTCTTTCCAACTTGATCTATAGATTCAATGCAATCCTTATCAAAATCCCAGCAAGTTATTTTATGGATATTGATAGGTGGACTCTAAAGCTTATATAAAGAGACAGAAGACTCAGAGTAGCCAACACAATATCAAAGGAGAAGAACAAAGTCAGAGGACGGACACTACCCAAATTCAAGACTTACTATAAAGCTACAGTAATCAAGATAGTGTGGTATTGGCAAAAGAAGAAACAAATAGATCAATGGAACAAAATAGCCTAGAAGTAGACCCAGATAAATATCATCAACTGATCTTTGACAAATGGGCAAAGGCAACTCAGTGTAACAAAGACAGTCTCATCAGGAAATGGTTCTGGAACAACTGAATATTAACATGCAAAAAAAAAAATGAATCTAGACATCTTACATCTTTTTCAGAAATTGATTTAAAATGAATCATAGTCCTACATGTAAAACACAGAAGTTTAAAACTGCTAGACAATAACACAGTAGAAAACCTACATGACCTTGGGTATGGCAACGACTTATATACAGCATTGTAAGTACAATCCATGAAAGAATTGATAAAATGGAATTTATTAAAATTAAAATCTTCTACTTTGCCAAAGACATATTAGGAGAAGGAAAAGAGAAGCCAGACTGTGAAAAAAATATTAGCAAAGAACATATTTAATAAAGGACTGGTATCAAAAATATACAAAGAACTCTTAAAATCCAACAATTAAAAAACAAAAAACTAAGAAATGGGCAAAAGAGCAGGACAGAATCATCACTGAAGATACATAGAAGGAAAATAAGCCTATGAAAAGTGCCCAACATCATATGTCATTGGGGAAATGCAAGTTAAATCTGTAAGATACCACTGCACACCTATTAGAATAGCTAAAATCCAAAACAGTGACAACGTCAAAGGCTAGGATGTAGAACAACAGGGACTCTCATTTGCTTCTGGTGGGAATGCAAAATAGTATGGCCACTTTGGAAAACAGGCAGTTTTTTACAAAAGTCATAAAAAGAGTTTTTTAACTGAAACTCTTACTCTGTGAACCAGCAGTCATGCTCCTTGGTTATTTACCCAGCGAACTGAAAACATCACCACATAAAAATCTGCACATGGATGTTTATAGAAGCTTTATTCATAATTGCCAAAACTTGGAAGCAACCAAGATGTACTTCAGTAGGTGAATGGATAAATAAACTGTGGTCCATCCAGACAGAATATTATTCAGCGCTAAAAAAAATGAGCAAAATGCATGTTACTAAGTGAAAGAAGCCAATTTGAAAAGGCTACACACTGTATGAGTCCATCTATAAAAACATTCTAGAAAAGGCAAAACGGTGAAGACAGTAAAAAGTTCAGTGGTTGCCAGGGGTGGGAGTGATGTGGGAGGGATGAATAGGTGGAGTACGGAGGATTTTTAGGGCAGTGAAACTAGTCTGTACGATACTATAATGATGGACCCGTGTCATTATACATTTGTCTAAACCCATGGAATGTACAATGCAGAGTAAGCTCTAATGTAAACTATGCACTTTAGTTAATAATACTGTATTAATATTGCCTCATCAAATATACCACAGTAATGAAATGTGTTAATAATAGGGGAAACTCAGAGAGCCCTGAAGAGGTATATGGTAACTGTGTTTTCCTCTCAATTCTTCTGAAACCCTAAAACTGCTCCAAAAATGAAATCTATTAATTAAAAACAGGCAGCGTGGATTCTTCAACTGAACAATGCTGCCTCCCATTTCTAGTTCCCAAACTGCCAAGCACCCCCTCCAAGGATCCCTTCGCTGTACTGGAGCTCTGACTCTTCAGCAGAACCTGACTGTAGGTTTGTGTCAGTTGGGCTGGCTGGCGTCGGCTTCCTGGAGCGCCTGGGGTCTCTGCAAAGAGGTGACCTCCGGGCGCCCACAGCCCTCTCTGCATCCACTGCCTCGTAAAGAGCCTCCTGCTTTGCTGTGTCTGAGTGGGTGGTCTGGACCTCTGACGGCCAGGATGCCCCGAAACTCATTTCAGTTTGAATCATCCTTGTATTGGGTTCAGTGAGTATTTAATTGTATATTCTCTATTATCTCATACTCACCATGAAGCTCAAGTTCGATTCATCCTGAAATTTTAGTCAAACCAAAGGGAAGAGTGGGAGACTCTCCCCTTATTCTCTCCTTCCAAGAGTACAGAGCAGCTTCTCCCCACCTCCCACCCAGAACATGTGGGGCTGATTATGATGCTTGTTTCTGAATACGTTAAAAGCATGCTGGTGATGCAAAGAGTTTAACAGGAGGCAGGCCGGGAGGGGTCACCTGGATTGTGAGAGCTTTGTGGACACCCCTCATGCCTGACCTGTGGTCAGTCTTCGTCATCTTGCATTACTTCAGTTCCATAAATCTGGCCTCAATAGAGATGAAGAAAAAACAAACAAACCCAGTTCGTCATTTTCGCCTGGGAAAAAGTTCACCAGAAGTGTCCCTTAGGATATGTCAGTTGGTCAGACATGACCACTAAGGCACCTGAAAAATCACTCCATCTGTCAGGCCACCTCCTCCACCCACATCCTGTGGACACAGCAACAAGAAACAGTCAGCTGCTTGGGAAGGGAGTACATTACATTAATACACAAGCAGTGGCCTCCTTGACACACCGAACGGGCTCTTTAGGCTGCGATGGGGCCAGATCACCTCTTTAACTGACTGGAGTGCAGTGATAGCCAAAGTTAAAGGGGATTATCATTAGAAACTGTTTCCTTCCTAATGGCAGTGACGATGACCTTCCACTTAGATAGCTCCACTCAGCTGGAATGGCCGCAAGCTTATTATGTACTTAAAATAATGCACCTTATCAATCACTAAAATGTCACTGCTTCCAGGAGGGAAAATTGCTGTCCTATTACAGCCAGTGGCCATTGGACCCCCAGACTGAGGAAAAGCGAGGAAAAATATTAGCTTCTGAGGGATGGCTTTTTTCTTCTGAGTCATGTGTTTTGGGTTTGTTTGTTTTACTCACAGTTAACTGTCCCTTTTAAAGTTTAAACGTGCTAATGATTTAATTGTTTTCCTAAGAATACCAAATACAGACCTCAGTTTACAGCTCAACTAAGAAACAGATTACTCATCTATATTTATTTATTTTATTTTATTTTTGGCTGTGTTGGGTCCTCGGTTCATGCGAGGGCTTTCTCCAGTTGAGGCAAGCGGGGACCGCTCTTCATCGCGGTGCGCGGGCCTCTCACTATCGCGGCCCCTCCCGTCGCGGGGCACAGGCTCCAGACGCGCAGGCTCAGTAGTTGTGGCTCACGGGTCCAGCTGCTCCGCGGCACGTGGGATCCTCCCAGACCAGGGCCCGAACCCGTGTCCCCTGCATTAGCAGGCAGACTCTCAACCACTGCGCCACCAGGGAAGCCCTACTCATCTATAAATACAAATAAAAACCATTTAAGTTCCCCTAAAATTTATTCATCTGCTGCCTACATTTTTTAAGGAAATGTATTTTGGAGAAAAATAATCCTCTTAGCTACAATCATTTGTACAAAGTCAAATGAAGTAAAATTCTGCACACTCAGGCTTCCTTCTTTTGTGGTCACCATTTCTTGGTGTGTCTGAGACTGAAGTCCAGTGCTGCTCCTGAAGGTGTCCTTTGACAAATGCACCCCACAGGGTGACCACCTTGGAAACATCCTTGGTGAGAACTGCTGTCTTACCAGCCCCAGGCGTCCCAGCAGTGCCATCTCCTGAGGATACGGGTCCACTGTTTCCTGTGAACCCAGTCCTTTCTCTCAGAAGAAGCATAAGGGGTTCCTCACAGCCACCCCCAGAACTCTGACTGCTGCAGCCCCTACTCATCTCGCTCCCCTCCCCTTCCAGCCCCTCAGCACTTACCCTGTGGTTAACTTCACACTTGTCCTATTACACGGCCGTTTCCTGACTGTTCTGTCATATGGTTCTGTTTTCTTACCTGGATCTGAACTCCAAGGGGACGGAGATCCTCTCCTTCATCCCGACAGCCACAGCACCTTGCCCATCCATCGCAGAGCTAAAATACGACATCAGCAGATGTTGGCTGATTTCGGCCATGGCCCTGCTGGAGTGGGCAGTGCTGTCTCCGTCCATGCCCCACACAGCCAGTACCTACCAAGCATGTCGCAGCTCTTAGTGTCTTTCTGGGAGGGAGGCCTAAATCAAAACCCCCCAGTTCCTGTGCATTTAAATGTATGTGGGACTCCCTTTTGTCACAATGACTCAATAATACAAATCAAAGTGTGGGTGGGTTTCACAATTTGCCAGTAAACATGGGACGAGGGACTAGTAGTTGGAGCATATGAAACCTTGAGGTGAACATTCTCTCTTCGTGTTTCTCTGTCTCTGTCTCTGAGGCTCTCTCTCTCTTGTCTTACTTCTTTCCCGCCTTCACTCCTTTCCTTCCAAACCCTTGAATGCAGATGGACTTACTGTAAACCAGGTGACAGACACTGGGTTTCCGGGACAGCTTTCCAGGTCCTCACTACGTCACCAGGCAGGAGGTGGGGTGAGCAGCTGCCTTTAGCACTTTGTCTCTGTCATTATCCACCGGGTTTTATCAGTTGCAGACTCTGAAGTGCATTTGGCTTCCAAGCTGTAAATCATGAACAGGAATGATATCAAGGCTGAAGGGGAACAACAAACTGAGATCAGCCCTACAGCAAAGTACAAACCAATAACACCCTTTGTCCCTGTTGAGAATTGGATGAGATTTCCTCACAGGAGGTTGTCCACAGCATTACGACAAAGCAATTTCCACTGTAACCTGAGGGCACGGTTCCCACAGGATGGGCCCGGGGTCTATTTCATTTACATGCAGGTCAAACATCCAATTGATTTTTAACTGTCCATTTTATTATTTGTCAGTAAAAAAGAGAAGAAATCCAATTTTAGGGATTGGTCCCCATAGGCAAGCTACTGTGAACATAAACGTATCCTGTTTAGCCTTGGCGATGTGTTTCTCAGCCATATGCCCCTCCCAGCCTGGAGAGCCGCAGGTTGTGGCTGATAGGGCAAAGGTTGCCAGGGCTGAGTGCTGAGAGAAGGCTGTGCACCGTTGTTGTTAGGAGCCATAAAGGCTTTGTCACCGTCTTTACTGCTGAAAATGCCAGTTTGTTCACTTCTGGGGTTAAGAGAGTAACAGGTTTTAACAAGTCATCAGCCATTTGTACTTGAGCATGAACTAGGTCCATCAGATTAACATGTAGCTTCCAGTCCCCTGGAGGAGACGATGATGACGAGGACTCAGAAGGAACAGAGAAATACCTAGAGTGTGGTTCTCAGCATTTATACCAGCTACTCAGAATCACCTGGAGACACTTGTCATAGCTGCAGAGTCCTGGCTCCATGCCCAGGAATACACACACACACAATGGTCTGGTCAACATGTTTACTCTTTGATACAAAATATCCCCTAATGTCCTATTCGAAATATTGTGTTTTCCCTTAAAACTTCAAAACCTAATTGGGCCTGGTTGGGAAAACCCTGAGATAGCCACAGCCTGATATGAAGCAGAAGGCAAGCAAGGAAGAGGTGGAGGAAGCAGGCCAGGGCGGGCAGCCCAGATGGTCCCCAGGAAGATGGCATCTGCCATAGCAGCATCCAGTGTAGAGAGAGAACAACTGGGGTCCACTTGGACTGGTGTTGGAATCCCACACCTGAGGGCAGAAGCAGGAGTTCTAGGTGATGGCTGTGTATGCCCAGGTATATCTGGGCTGTGGCACCAAGCACCATACTGCTAGAAAAGGCATCTGCAGCCTCTGCGGTATCAGCTAGTGACACTGGTAAGGTAAGCCAGGAGGAGGATTGTTGAGGGTCAACAAACCCAACCTCAGGCTAGGCCCAGCAAGGCCTGGTTTCCAGATCAGACTGTTATACACACTAGAGACCGTGGAAGCTCTCTGTGATGTTTAGAAGAAAATTTTCCCTTGGTGAGGCACACAGATATATGTATCTCGTGAAGGACTTGATTCCGAATAGGAAGACATTTCTACCTCCTCCGGGCGTGAGCTGCATTCCTGGAGTGGTTTCTCAGCATTCCTTGCTGGAGGCTCTGGGGAATAATCTGCTTCCAAGCTCATTCCAGTGTTGGCAGGATTCAGTTCCTTGTGGTTGTAGGACTGAAGTCCCTGGTTTCCTTGCTGGCTCCTAGCCAGGGCTGGTCTTTGCTACTGGAGGCCCCTGAATGTCTTCTCAGGTTTCCATGTGACTCCCTCCAGCCATTGGGGTCCAGCTCTTTGCACACTTGGAGCTTCTCAGACTTTGCTTCTGCCAGCCTCTCTTGCCTCCAGCCAAAGAATGTTCTCGCCTCTTCAGGGCTCACGTGATTAGATGGGCACACTGGATAATCCAGGATGTCTCTGTTTTAAGGTCCATGACCTGAACCACATCTGCAAAGACCCTTCTGCCATGTGAGAGAGCATATTATTAGGTTACAGGGATTAGTGACATAATTGGGGCCATTCTACTGACACATCCTTCAATGACACCATCAGTATGGCTTATAAAAGACTGCATTTCAGGCACAATGGAGAAACACTGGCCACTCCCTGAGATGCGGATTCAGCAAGTTTGTGGTGGAGCCCAGGGATCTGAAAAGCTTGCGTGTCTCATTTGATTCTGTAAGAGGCTTTGTCTATACCCCAACGCCAAGGCGTCTAGAGAGATCACGGGAAAATTGAGTGCTTGTGGGAATACTTGGAGAGAATAGAGGAGATGCAGACTGAGATAGGATAACTGTTAAGAAAAATGCCATCTGATTAAAAATGAAGGCTCCCGAAGGACCTCACTCTGCCACGGATTCAGCTATACCTTTAGTTAAATTCCTGGAGGTACAAATTGTGAAGCATTCCCCGGTGGAACAGGCTGACAGCAGAGGTCCACAGCAGGATGTGTATCAGGACAGATTCTGAAGAAGGACTGTTTGTGGTGGACAGAAGTGAAGGTGACAGAAGCCATGTTTGGGGGTCAGGTGCACCTTGGTTTGCATTCAGATAAATTTCCTTGAAAAGAATAGTTCATGTTTATTGACCAAAACTGACTTTTGATATAAAAGGTAAACATCTATGTCTAAACCTATTTTTTTAATTAGCATATGTCTTAAATGTCAGATGCCATAAACATTTCTTGATAATAGTATGTTAATGGTTCCTAATAATTTAATACAGTCAAAAAAATTATGAAAAAGAACTTTGTGGAAAGATGTTTCTTAAAGGTTTTTGGTCCAGGTTTTGTATTTGCTAAATATCTAGAAGAAGAAGTTTTAGCTGACTAAACAAAAAGAAGGATTTTCAGTGTATGAGAGAAAAATAAAATGTAAATTGTATAATTGTGTATTTGGTATGACCTTGAGATGAATGCAAACATTACCACAGTATTGTATGTGTTGTGGTATTTATGTACATTATATGGTGTGGATTTATATGCATTTATTACACTTGGGATATTTCTAATCAAATGAAGAACTATGTCGATTACAATGAATCATTTTTTTGTGAAGTTGATTCTAACCACTTGTCCTTTAATAGAGAACTTCCAGAAATAGAGAAGGTTATTATATAATAACCTTTGGCCACCTTTCCGTATCCTGTGGGATTGCACACGGCAGAAACATTTAATTTCTCTCCATGTCTGGACTTGGTATCTTTATATATCTGATCAAGCTCATCTCACTATTAGGAGCAGCCATTAAACTGAGACAGGAACATTTATCTGTGCAGAAGTCTCTATTCACTTGATGTAGATACTGAATAAAGAAGGTAAAAGGAGTTTAAAATTCGCCCTGAAGTTACAGGCATATAATTTACATACATATATAAATATGTAAATATTATAAAAACATATAATATTAAATTAATATTTGTATATAGAGAGACAGATGTAGAGAGAGAAAGAGACACATTTCCTAGTGTCCAATGTTGAGGAATTCCAAACTGGACATTTGGAAAGAAGAGACAGTTCAGGAGATGAGCAAATCCTTTTGCATGGACCACTGTATTAAATAAATTTATCTATCATGTAACAGAGTCCTAGTAAAAGGTAAAGCAATTAGCACCGGTTCATGGATGCGGAAATGGCCCAGAGCATGAAGCGCTGTTCAGCAAGCAGCTCAGGCAGCCTGAGGAGAGAGAGGCATGAGGGTAAGCAAAGCAGAAAAAACATAGAACAAAGACAAAGTAGAAGCTTATTTCTACGTTGAGTATGTGTGGATGTATTTTAGGAAGTTCTGTATTATTTATTACTGTTACTATTGTTATCTGGATGAAATTGAAAGAATGCCAGGCTTAGAGTGGACAATTTGGGCTTAAGTCAGCTAGCCCGCTGGTCAGCT
Organism: Balaenoptera ricei; assembly: GCF_028023285.1. NCBI lineage: Eukaryota > Metazoa > Chordata > Mammalia > Artiodactyla > Balaenopteridae > Balaenoptera > Balaenoptera ricei. The sequence goes on from NC_082640.1 coordinate 28,917,049, forward strand.
GGGCAGGCTTGGGCAAGTTACAGATACACTCTGAGAACTAGATGAAATGATGTGAGAAGCATGCCGTCCACAGTGCCTGGTCTATAAAGGGACTGTAAACATCAGTGCTTCATTGTACAAACCATTGCTCCTGTCTGCGTTCCCTACTCATAGTTCAGTAACTCCTAATGTCGTCCTGATCTTCCAAGGTTCAGCTTCTTTCGGCTCCTCAAAGTGAGCTCTCCTTCATGAAACACAAACCGAGGCAAGGTCTGCCTGTCGGGAAAGGTCACTGTGTTTGGCAGGATGAGTGCCATTAGCAGTGGTCCACTGAAGTCCAGGGGGAGGAAGCGGACAACTTCCTTGCCAGGCAGGATGAGCAAGGACGCCTCTGGAGCCCTGATAACAACTGTATTCCTTCTGTGAATTGGCTGAGCCTCCTCCTGTGGTGGGGAGGACCAGGGCCCAGCCCCAGCTTCACCATCTAGTTTAATTTGACCGCGGTCAAGTTATGCAGCTTCACGCTTGGCTTTATATGTGAAGCGGAGGCAATGACACACCTGTTAGTGTAGGCACTAAATGGGGGAGTCCACATAAAACTCCTACACACTCACACTGTTCGACACAGTGCGGCCACTCTGAGCACGGCCGGTTGCTGACGGCCTCCTCCAACCCAACGCCGTCCAGGCTCATTCTGCTACCTCAGCTCCAACTGTCCTTCAAGATGGGCATGATCATCCCTGTGGTCAAGATGAAGAAAATGAGACTCAGGAAACTTAAAGCCAAAACAAATCCCAATTTGCACAACTAGAAAATCACCTTGGACCCAAACATGCATCACCCTTGGTACTGTGTGTGGAATATCCCACTGCCTCACCTTGAGGGTTATGTAAAAGTCCCCACCCTGTTAAGCTCAGGTGTGCCCATGACACATGGCTTCGACCTGTGAGCTGCAAGTGGAAGCAGGTGTCACCTGTACCCAGAAGCTTTGAGAACCTGTGCAGGCTTCCTCCTCTTCTGCCTGGGTCCAGATGGAGGGCAGGCGAGACATGGGGATCCAGACCCACAGTTAATGCCCCTTCCTGCAAAGCAAGCTTCCCTCAGATCGAATCACATTAAAAGCCTGTTGTCTTTACCATTTAGTGTCAAGAAATGATTAATCAATCATGTCCAGGTACCAATAATCCTCTGCTTATTTAATTTGCAAAGCTTCTATGCTTAGTATTTAGTGATTAGGATGAAGTGAAGTTTCCATGTAACATAAATATTTGTTGTAATACTAAAATTGTGTTAGCAAATTTTTCTTCCTTAGGCAGTGAACAGTGAATAAAGCTAAATGTGAATTTAATTATTCAGGATAAGGCACAATTCCATAGATTTAGCTTCAGAAACTGTTGAAATTTTTTGTTATGATTGTATATCTGAGATAAATTAGTTTCTGAGTCTTTATTTTCAGAAATCCAAACTCAGAAATGAAATTAGGTGTGGATAATTCATATTCAGTACATTCCAGTTTTAATGTAACTGAATCATGATGCATTGAAACCTGGTAACAGTATTGGCCAATTTACAGGGCAAACTAATCAGATAATCTGATAACCCATAAAATAATCCTATGAAGGACTCAACATTTAAAATGATGGAGACACTATATGTAATGATTAAAGGTAACAGGCCAGGAGAAAATGATCCTATATAAAATGACTAGTCACATGCAAAAAAAAAATGACTATTCATCCTTGCTATGTTTAGGATGGGTCTCCTAACATAATTTGTAAACTGTAAATTAACACAAAAGGAACTAGTAGTTTTTTACATCACAATGTAAATCAAAAGATTCCAATACCAACTCCATCACCTACGAAAGGAACAGGAAAGGGCTTATAATTTTTTTTATTTGGTTTATTGCATGATGACTTTCTGTGTTCCTCCTACAACTGCTATATGGGGCACTTAGGACGCAATGGTATGAAAGTAAAGTAGAAAAAGAAGCAAAGAAAATATTAATTTTTGTTCAGCAATATAAAACATGAAACAATAGAAACACTTGAAATATAAACAATGAAATATATTGTAAACACAAGAGTATACAGCATTCTGAAATACATGAGCCAGCGTTTCAAATAAACATGCAAAAGTGACGGTTAGGTGTGCTAGAAAGGTGTGTCTAATACTGTAGAATATTACGCTCACTTTATTTTTAATTTGATATTACAGAAATGAAATTTGCGCTGAAGAGGAAAGCAAGAACCATACTGATACTCCAAGATCTTCCTAGCTCCTCAGAAAGGTTAGTGAAACTATTAAGCATTCTTTGAAGTGGAGGAGATTAAGGAGACAGCTCATTGAGGGGAATAAATCTCTACCTGGAACAGAGGTCTGCAGTGGGGGCTGGAAAGCTATTTGAACAAAAGTCATAGCATTTGAGATAAGAAAGGGATGAGCAGCAAAGGAACCTAAGGCCCTCTCTTTCAGAATAAAATTCGTGGAAATTTATTCTCCCATAGTCTATCTGTAAGTGCAATTCCTGAGACCTTTCCGATTCAGCAGTCTAATAAAATGACTCTGGCATCCCATGTCATTTGCTCCATGTTAATTCCACTTATCTGTGGAATCCACTTATCCCTCTTCATCAGTCAACAAATATTTACCGAGAAGCTGTCATCTGCCTGGGACTGTGAAGGTGCAGGACAGAGAGATGGCAGGGACACCACACCTCTCCTCAACAAAGCTTCCTAGCAACAAGGATACCCTGTGCCCTCAGGATCCCAGAGGCAGCACTGAGCTGCTAAGCGCCTGCCTTGGAATCTGACGTAGGAGACCCAGCCCTCAGGTGGGGCTTGCTGAGGTGCTGCCCCGCCTCCACGCAGTTCTGTGGGCTCCTCAGAACACTGTTGTGTACACGCTGTTTTGTGCAAAGAGCCATGTGAGGAAGTGACTGGGACCGCGAGTCAGTTTTTACCAACAACTAACAGGGACCTGGGATTTTAGGCATTTTACTCTTCATAAGAGATTTAACCACAGAGCTGAGCAAGCCAAGTACGTTTCTTGATAACCATTTCATTACACGCCTCCTGCATGTGATTTAATTCCACACTCTGCTGGGCAGTGGTGGAAATTTTAAACGTCTGACGTGTTTTTTGTTTTTTGTTTTGGGGGGTGTTTTGGGGTTTTTTTGTTTTCTTTTTTCTTCCCCCCCCCCAGCCACTTTCCCCCCTTGGTGTCCATACATTTGTTCTCTACATCTGTGTCTCTATTTCTGCCCTGCAAACCGGTTCTTCTGTACCATTTTTCTAGGTTCCACATACATGCGTTAATATACGATATTTGTTTTTCTCTTTCTGACTTACTTCACTCTGTATGACAGACTCTAGATCTGTCCACGTGTTTTGATGTGGAAGATCTCAGTGACCAAATTAGTTTTATTATCTGACCCAAGTCATGTCAATTCAGTCGATAAATATGTGCCAGGGTCCATTAATATACAGATAGATGATAGAAATAGATAGACGATAGATAGGTATAGATAGATAGATAATAGACAGATATAGATAGATGATAGATATAGATAGATAGATGATAGATATAGATAGATGGTAGATAAACAGATATAGATAGATAATAGGTAGATAGATATCAATAGATAGATAGGAGATAGATCGATCGATAGATAGACAGGTTGATTCATTGATAGAGAGATATGAGAGAGAGACAGAGAAAGAGAGGGAGGAAGGGCATCCATAGCTTCCATATAGATTAGAGGGAATTCCGTTTATTTTTGAGGGTGTGCTATGACTACACTGAAGAATCTAAGTTTATCCGTATATTTTATTTCTTTTTTTAAAACTATGAGGGAAATACATTAACAATGGTCACTTCTGGGTTGTGGATATTCAGCTGTTAGCATCTCTTTAGCATCTCTTTCACCTTTTTTGCATAGTTAACAAACATCTTACAATTTTTAAACAAATCTGTTGATTTTCCACAACAATTTTGCTTTTCCATATTTACTTGCAGTTGAAATAGTTTCATCTGCCACATATAAAGAGCTTTTCTATGAAGAATGTTTGTGAAGAGTTTTCCTTTCCTGTCATGTCAGTTTACCCCAGAAGCTCTCTGCATCAGGAATTGTATGAGGAAAGATTCAATCATAGGGAGGGATGTGGATAAGGATAAATATGAGACTCAGTTAAGAGAAACAATTACCTTAACAGTACTTGTATTTACTCATTGGGGTTCAACATATACAACCAAGTAAACAAACTGGGAACAGAGAGTTATAATAATATGAGACTACTCAGATGGGATAGGCTAGGACAAGAGTGGAAGTGGGCTGAACCCTACAAACTACATGATGGAATAGCAGTCTTTCCTGGTCAGGTTCAGTGCATATGATGACTTTCAGAAAAGAATCTTTTGAGAATGCAGATCATGTCAAAATTTTAATGTGATAAATTAATGAAATTGACACATAGAATGGACCAGCAATGGATGTATTCTGTTTCTACCAAAGCGTTCTTTAGTTAAAATTTAATCTGAGAAAATGACAAAACCTCCACATACCTAGAGTCTAATTCTGAAGTCTGGCATGAGTTTGAAAGAGTGTCACCTCAGTTCTTCACTCCACCTGTAAGGAAGGAGAGACACAGAGAGGCCGCCTCATGGTCCTCCTCTGGCTACTTCCTGGCTCACAAGGTCTGCTGAGCCTCGCAAGACCCCAGCCAGGGCACATCTGTTGCCTTGACTGCCTGTTTGGTTCTCTGCTTGTGTCTGTGCCGCAAGGGACCAAGAAATAAGCTGAGGAGGACCTGGAGGGGCACAGAAGCTGAGGCTTTAACTCACTAGAATGTTTTGGTGCTTTATGAGTTTTACTGTTTTGAAAACATTTATGTAAGACTGGCCCAGGGTGCTGAGGCTGCAGGTGCCAATTTTATGAATCAGATCAATTTCTCACTTGTTAGCTGCAGTTGTATATACATTTCCCCCTAAAGACACGGTAGCCTCCAACTTTATTAGTAAACATGAAACATTGGAGAATCAGGTTCTTTGTGAGAATGGCCAAGTGTTTTAACCCAGCAGTGAACGTTGCTTGTGTACAGACACACTCACTCCCCATGAGTCAGCTACTTAGGAATCCAAGGGCAACGAACTTACACTTCATAGCTTTAGTTTTCTCATATGTAAAATGAGTAGGAAGAGATTCTCTACCCTGTATGGTCATCATGCCTGATTCATAGTAATCAAGAACCCAATATATGTTAATTTGGGGCATGAGAGTAGCAACAGAAAATGGTTGTGTAAGCAGTGGTCCTACTTACTGTGAGTAACAGGAAGAGAAAGTCAATGCGAAGGGCGTAAGACGTGGTTGAATTGAGCACTCTTGGGGAGAAAAGTCACCATCCTGTGAACACTCTCCAGTCTGTCCATAGAAACAGTTTATTAGCCCAACTCCTCCCAATACAGGTATCACGAAAACTCATGGCCATTGTTGTGATAAAAGCAGAGAAGAGGAAAACCATGTGATTAAAAAGGACAACTTCAGAGGCTTCTACCTGAGCAGTGGTTTAACTGATCTATTTGATAGATGACAGTTTAAGGTGTAGTGAAGATATTTGAGTAGGAAATACGAGCAAACCTCTCTACCCACCTGTACTTCCAGAAATGATCTCAAAGGAAATGACAACAACAGTCCAAAAAGACTAAACGTGGGTGTTTCCATAAGAGGAACATGAAGAAGGGAGAGTGGTGATAAATTGTATACAAGAGTCTCTGATGGACTAGACACCCAGTGGAATCAGCAGAGGATTGTAACAGGAATGACTGAAAAGCAGTCTGGGAGGAAGAGAGGTTTGGACAGTGAGTTTAGATGAGGAGCATTGTCAGAGAGTAGCAGGACCCGAGACTTTCTTTGCGGCCTGTGTAAGCAGGATGGGTGAGGCAGCCACTGAGATGTTCACCCTTAGAAGCTGGGGTCTCCAAGCACTGAGATCACACAGAGCAGTAGCTACACTTAGGTTGGGGAGAAGACTGTGGACCAAGGGCCAACGTCTTTGATGAATGAGGGTCTACATCATGCAGACAATAGAGAGAGGATAGGATGAAAAGTTTGGCTTTATGAAGAGGGGAATTGTAAAGACACATGCTCTTTTTGGACACTGACACATACTGAACATGTAAAGCCACTAACTTGTTTCAGTTCCTAGAGAGCTTCAAGAGTAGAGTTAGATTTGAGCTAAGACACGAAGGTGATATGTGTGCTCTGATGAGAGCTTGTGAATACAATACAGAGGGTGCTGGTTGTGGAGTGATTGTTCTAGAGGATGTCGTGAAAAACCTCAGGGAGTCTGGGAGGCACATAGGGGCATGTGGGCTCAGGGAAGTGGGAAGCGTTGTGAGTACCGCAGAATAGGAGCATGCAGATTGCTGAACAGATTTACATTACCTGTGAGTGAGGCTCATGCCTGTTTTCTCCAGTATTAGGAATACGTTGTGTCCGCCATATGATGTTGATGTAAGACCACCTGACCTGTCCTTCCTCTGACTGAAGACCTCCGGACTTGTCCTCAGTCTTATTTGAGAGTCAGGGTATAAACACATTTGATCATACAGATAAACGTGCGACAGTATCCTGAGTTTATTTTAGATTATGTTTTGCTGAGCTGATAAGTTATGCGGAAGTGGAGGTAAGAAATGACATCATCAAGCCCACTCCTGAGCTTCCATGTCTTCATGAGTGAGGTCCTGCTGCAGGCAGGCGGCACCGAGGGTAGAGCCCCTGAAATCTCTAAGCCAGCTGACGGGGGCCAGCCACACTGCGGTCCCAGGCTGTCTGGTCTCCAAAGGAAGAATCTATACATTTCATTTTGTCTTTGGAATAACCTTTTTTGAATATGAACAGTTTTCTTGGAAACTATTTTCCCCAAAGGGCTCTGTCTAAACACCACAGCTGGTTCCATCCATGCAACGTGTTCAGCATAAGCCCAAAGTCCTCTGTCCTAAAAAATTCTACGGTTTACCATGCTTTCATGTTGATTTCCCATTTATTTGGATATTCTACCCACAATGTGCTGACATCATTCTACTACTGAATTCCATAGTTAGGATGGTTCCAAAGCCTCAGATCAAAATGTGCAGTTAGGAGTGATGTCATCATGGAAGATTAAGAGTTTCTACTGTCTGCTCCGCAATTTAGATGATCACCTGTGGACTCGAAAGCCTTCCTGAAGTCCAGGGATCCAGCAGAGAAGTTCCACACACCTTTGGAGTAAAAAAAAAATAGGAGCGGATGCAATGAAGAGGGACCAGGAGCGGTCTGGCTTTGCCCAAGTGGCACAGCCAAGGGCCATGATTTCTCCTTTCGGGGGACAGTGAGATTGTGCAACAGTGCTGGCCTCCCAGCTGCACAGGACCTTGTCACAGAGGCCTATGTCTCTCTCTCTCCCCATCCAGAGTACTAAAAGTCAATGAAATCAGGAAAACCATACACAAAATAGCGCAAAACCCTAACCTGGAATACAGTGTTGTTTTGTTTGTGCCTCAATCTTTTGAAAAGAGGAACAGTAGAAACATGGAATGCTCTGGAATAAGACAGGTCTTCTGTGTCTGGATGTGAGACCAGACCGGTTCTGCTTGAACAGTTTGGGGAAAAAAATCATGTGACAAAAGATGTTGGATGAAACATAACTCCTGACTCTGCTTATTGAAAGACAATCCTGTGGAGGAAACACCAGGCTCATCCCTGTGGCCAGAGGGCAGACTTGACCTGCCTCGGTTACCACAGACTCCGCTCTTACTAAACCCCCAGTCATCCCTCATCTGCTTTTACACCAGTTTGAGGAGCTGAGTTAAGACTGAGACCTGCTCACAGCCACACACCTTAGGGAATCAGAGGGAGAGAGGATGCCGCTTATGCTGTTATTATTATCATTATACTTGTTATGAAAGAAATACAAGGTCTGTCAGAGTATCGTTCTGCTCACTCTCCTGCCTCTGATGGGAAAGCCTGAGTGCCCTGTCTGTACCCACATACTTGAGTAAGTGCACATTCACGGGAGTAACTGTGTCTGTGGGAGAAAAAGCTTGGGCTACGGTATGTATGTAGAATATTAAGAAAGTATCAAGTGGCAAAACTTTTGAGTCAAGATGCCTCCTTTCAGGAACTGTGAAATCTCAGGCCAGTTTCAGGAAGGGGGGCAGAAATCCAAGTGACACTCAGCATCCTGCTTCAGATTTGATGACTCAGATATTCACAGGCCTGTGTTTTGATGAGTCGCTAGCAAGAGGAGCCCCGCGTCTACAAAAGTCCAGCCCCTCAGAGGGATTGGCCGTCACGGACACATTGCTAACCAGCACTTACACGTGGTTGGTCAGCACTGGGGAGTGGAATGTGCCATTTTTGTTCAAAAAGAAGGAGCCACCACCTTTGAAGATGCCACCACCCGGTTAACTCGTGCAAGTTCACGGTGTTCTATCTACTCCCTTTCCAAAGGAGCACTGCATTCTGCACTGACAAAGAGGCCTTCCTGGTTTGCTGCGCCAGCCAATTTTTTCTCTTTTTTAACCGTTAGCAGGGAGGGTGTCCTTGCGGTGCCAGCAATAGCATCCAGGGCTGTAATTTTTCCAAATCATTGGTTTTGTTTAGCAGAATGGAGTTGGCTGTCCACAGAGATCCCGACAGCAGAATGGGGGATGTTTAGACCGCAAAGTAATTAGGAGACTCTCAGAGGAAATCCCACACGAAGCTGATCTCCTGTGAGAGCCAAGCCAGTGTCTCAGAACTGGGTCGCACGGAAACGCTTCTCAGCTTTCAGCTTGGATCTGCTCTCTTGTCTGTTCCTGGAGGGCCACGGTGCCCTGAGTGGTTCCCTGGCCGCTTGCCCCGTTGGCCCCCGTCCTTGGGTCCTGAGGAGAGGAGCTGGCCAACACCCCGCTGTGCCTTATTAGGACTGTGGCTCCCAAAGTCAACACTATTCATTCTGGCACACACGCCTCCCCTTCAGAGATGGACTTTTTCTGCTTGTCAAATTCCTGCTGATCCTTCAAGATCCAATTCAAGTATCACCTATGTCATAAAGTTACCCAGTTCCGCCAAAGAGGTCCTTGGTCACGAATTTCCATTATACAGAATCTGCAGGCGCATTGATCCTGGATGTCCAGCCTCCAGAACAGTGAGGGATCAATGTTGGTTGTTTATCAGCTGCCCTGTCTGTGGTGTCCTGTTAGAATGTCCTGAATGGGCCAAGGCAGGGGTCGCGCTCTGTTCTTTCAACTCAATGTTGTCTAAACCCAGACCTCCGATGAGAGAGACTGCTGGTCTCTGATCTCTCACGAGGTTGTAACACGATCTCCTTCATAGAAGAAGGCAATTGGAAGCTGATAAAGGAGTGAAAACCAGGTCTGAGTGTGAGGCCAAGCAGTCGCCCACGTGCTTTCTGGTGCCCAGTCCCTTTCTCGTCTCTCCCAGTGGACAAGGGGACCCTGGATGTGGCCAAGAGGTGTGTGTGGACACAGACGAGTCTCCACACTTACGACTCTATGCCTCGTAGGTAATTGTAAGCTTGCTAAGTGACAAAGGTCTTCCGTACCTGAATAAAGTCTGCATGGGTCCTTCTGCCCACCCCCCCCAAACAAAAATAATAATGGATTGCCTAGTATGGTTCGCCCATGTAAAAAAATCACACTGCCATTTTTCTTACTGTTATATTTATTAAGATATGATAAATATCACTTAAACAGATATTATTTTAAAAGATCCCAGAGTTGACAGAAATAGCAGTAGCTACTGTTCATTAAGCATCTTCTGTGCATAAGCCACTGTGCTAGGAACTTGAGAGATATTTTCTCAAATCTTCCCAATAGCCTGGTATGGTAATTATTGTTATGCTCTATTTATAGAAGAGCACTCTGAGCATGATGGATTAAGTGAAGAGCTGAAATTCAAACTTGCTTCTTCCAGGTTTAAAGCCAGTGTCACACCTGGATAACTTTCCTTGCCATGTTTCTGGGGAGCAAGGTTAACCCCAGGGGAAGTTGGCAGCTTTCCAGAAAGTTGAAGAAGCCGGACACACGACATGCCTCGCTGTGGGAGGATTGACGTCCACCTTGAGGGGCGACAGCTTCCAAGATGCGGACTCCGGTGGCCTTGCACTGGTAAGGGGCCACAAGGTCCTCAAGTTCATTGTTCTGCAGATGTGTGAGCAGATAGATGCTCCGTCGACGTGGAATGCATGCGTGCGTGGTTCTAACATAAGGAGAAACAACGCTGCAAGGCGGGAGGTGGGGAGCAGCATTTCTCTGACTTTGCCCAAGTGTGAGGAATCGTGACTGGGGGCCAGGAAAGCAGCCCCCTGGCGTGGGGTGTGTGTGCTCAGCACTTATCTCCCGGCCGACCTGGGACCACTGCTCCTGCTTTGGCTCATTGGAGTAGCTGTATTTTACTTAGGGAGATATGAGGTTATTCCTAAATAATTCAGGGCTACTGGGAGGGCGAAAGCAATTGTGAGAATATTACATTTCCATTAGACGTATTAAGTGCAACCAGACTGTCAAGGGTTCTCTCATGGGTTGGATTCTGCAGGCTCTTAGGGTTGGCGGCAGTCGTCAACACGGGGCATGTTAAATCGTTGAAGTTGAAGGTGGAGAAGTAAGTATTACAAGATACTCAGGGATTCCACAGACAAATAAACTCCGGTAAAAGATGTTGGCTCATGAAAAGTATTTTATGCAAAAGGACTCTGAATAAAAGTAGGAAAAGGGTGAAAATCAGTCACCCTTACTGAAATATATGGGAAAAGTCATTCGTTTAAGTCCATTATCAAAAGTATCTAAAAACCCCACTGGACAGGAAGAGTTCAGTCCATCTATTGCTTTGTCCCCGGAGACAGTGCCAGTAAGAGCAAAAGAAAACGTTCTCTTTTTTACAGGCAGAGAAGGAAGAGGTGTTAAGGTAAGTTTTCCTATTGTTACCATGAGACTGTGACCCGGGAGCCTCTTTCAAGCCTGAATCCAGGTTCAGTATCTTTTCATTCAGTTACTTGTTCAGGGGTGGGGGACCTACTGAATAAAAACACTGGTTAAGCTGAGATGATATTCTGGGCTTGTTCTGCTAAAATGTGACATTGCTTAAATGTTTTAGGGTTTTCTCTTAGTGCATGTGAAAATGGCTGATGCTATGGAATTACAGAAGGGCAGAGGCGTATTGCACATCTTAATTAGTTCAATCAGACTGGATACAGGAGTGACTCTGGACAGGCTCGCTGCCACCAGCCACCTCACTAGTTTCCACCACATGCATCTTCCTCTCTTTGCAATCCATGTACCACATTATAGTGAGAGTTTTCAGTTTCTTTTTTATCAGCTTGTTAGATGCGTAAGTGACAAATGGTAAAATGCACTCATTTTAAGGGTACAGGTTAATGAGCTTCGACAGATGTATTTACAGACCTTTTAACCATAACCACAAACAAGACGTAACATTTCTGTCACCCTAGATGTTCCTTTATTCAGCTTTGCAGTCAGTCCCCTCCCCGCTCCCAGCCCCTGATTAACACTGGTCTGGTTCCTCTCCCTATAATTTCGCCTTTTTCGGAACAACCTGTAACTGAAATCATACCAATGTAGCCTCCAGCATCTGGTTCCTTTAACTTAGCATGGACCTTCTGAGATGCATCAGTGCTGTTGTGTGAATCACGTGATGTCCATGCTGGGTCTTGTTCTATTACAGGTGCATCGTCATCTGTTTATCTGTTCAAAACTTGGTGGGCATTGTTTTCTTTTCCCCATCTATTGGTGATTATGATTAAACATTCATGCACATGTGTGTCCTTAGTTTTCATTTCACTTGAGTAGATACCTATAGTGGGCCTTATGATAAGTATATGTTTAATTCTATAAGAAACTGCCAAACTGCTTTCAAAATGGGTTGTACGATCTTGCATTTACATCAGCAATGTATGTTCTGTAGTATTTTTCTTGTAATTTTTTTTATGGTTTTGCTTTCAGAGTAGTTGTATTCTCACCAAATGAGTTGAAATGTGTTCTCTCCTCTTTTATCTTCTGGAAGACTTTGTGTTGAATGGCTATTATTTCTTCCAAAAATTATTTGTTAGATTTTACCAGGGAAGACATCTGAAACGGGAATTTTATTTCTTTAGTGGAATCATGGTGACTGGTCACCTACCTCTTCTTGGGTGAGACTGCATACTTTCTATTTAATCTATCAAATATATTGCCTTGAAGTTTTTTAATATTCTTTTATCTTTTTAATGCCATTAAGGTCTGTGCCATTAAGGTCTATGCCATTAAGGTCTATGGTCTATGGAGCTCACTCTTCTACTCCTAATATTGGAAACTTGTGTCCTTTTTTTTCTTGATCACTCTAGCTAGACTTTTAATAATCTTCTTAATCTTCTCAAAAGGTCAGTTTTGGTTTAACTGATTTTCTCTAATTTTCTGTTTTCTACTTCACTGATTTTTGCTCTTTATAATTTCCCTTTTCCATTTTCTTGGTATTTAATTAACTTTTCTTTTTCTATTTTCAAAATTTGGAAACTTATACCACTGATTTGAGACCATGTTTTATTTTCTAATATAAGCATTTCTTGAATTAAAGCCCTCTCCAGGCACTACTTTAGATGCATCTCACCCAGTTTGATGAATTCTGCTTCATTTGTATTCAATTAAGATGTACTATAACTTCCCTGAGATTTCTTCTTTGGCTATTGGATTATGTAAAAGAATGTTGTTTAATTTCCAAATATTTGGATATTGTCGAGATACCTCTGTGTTCCTGACATTTTTAGTTTAATTCTGTTGTGTTTTGTTGCGTTCAGAGAACACACTTAGTATAATTTCAGTGCCTTTACATGTGGTGATATTTGTTTTATGGCCAAGAGGACCATATCTTGACAAATGCTTCATGTGCACTTCACAGCCATGTGATTCCTCTGCTCTTGTGTGGAGTATCCTACAAAATGTCAGCTAGGTAAAGTCAGCATGTTGGTATTGTTCAGGGCTCTGGGCTCTCATTTCTGTGTGTCTATTCTATCAATTACTAAGAAAGAGGAGTTCAACCCTCCAAAAGTAATTTTGGATTTGCCTATATCCCTTTTCAGTTCTGTCAGATTTATCTTGAACCTTTGTGATTAGTTCCATGCACATTAATTCTTCTTGATGAATTATCTATTTTTATATAATAAAAAAGTCTCTCTTTATGTGGTAATATTCCTTGCTATATGGCCTACTTGGATGTTAAAAATTAATTAATTAATGTTAACACAGTCATTTGCTTATACATACATATTTAATGCCTATGCATTAGTTATACATATTTAAGTCTTTAAAAAATAGTCATAATTTTAATACCATTTTCAAATACATAATAAAATACATAAATACAAATATATAGTTAATGCAATTTTAAAGCAGTTTCTGATTTGAATATAAAACTGACAACTTTGGGGCTTCCCTGGTGGCGCAGTGGTTGAGAGTCTGCCTGCTAGTGCAGGGGACACGAGTTCGAGCCCTGGTCTGGGAAGATCCCACATGCCGCGGAGCAACTAGGCCCGTGAGCCACAACTACTGAGCCTGCGTGTCTGGAGCCTGTGCTCCGCAACAAGAGAGGCCGCAATAGTGAGAGGCCCACGCACCGCGATGAAGAGTGGCCCCCACTTGCCACAACTAGAGAAAGCCCTCGCACAGAAACGAAGACCCAACACAGCCAAAAATTAATTAATTAATTAATTAAGTTTAAAAAAAAAACAAAACAAAAAACTGACAACTTTGAATAACTTAAGAACTATATCAAGGTACACATTAAGATTAAATGTTCTTCTCCTTGATTCTTCTTTAATAAATCTTCCTGCTTTTCACCCAAACCAAGTCATGTATCAGCAAATAAGTAATGGAAAATTGTTTCTGCACCATAATTATTTGAGAAATTTATAACTAAGAGACTGTTTAATCAGTTAAAAATCAAACTTGCAATGGTAGACCTGAAGGGATTCAGAAAATAATCACTATAGCATCAAATAAATCTGAATTCTGAAAATGCGTTTGGGATTCAGACAGCCTATTTGTTGGTTATTTAGTCTGTTTTAATATTAATTAGTGTATGTCCTTACATTTATGCTACCTGTAAAACTTATAAAACTGCCTTTATTTCTCTCAGAAGTTGGATTTGAGATTGATATTCATTTTCCCTCTAAACATGTTGATATTCCTCTTGACTCTTATTTCTGCATGTTCCTGGGATTGATGTGTGAAGCTGTCTCTCCTTCCTGAAAGGATAAGGCCTAATCAGTCATCCCAGCCAATGGTAACTCTCAGGCTGCCAGGCTCTGGTTTGCACTGTCCAGTCATGCAGTCTAGACCTGTTAGGACTCAGAATCCTGTTACTGTTCCCCATGTGCTCACACTCAGGGGCCGTGGCCAGTGAAGACAGAGGACTACTGCTGCATGGCTAGAGTAGTGTGGTCCTAAAAGATTTTAGGCTTGTCGTTGTAACTGAAGCTCCTATAACAGCCACACATTGACCGTTGCCTGAGAAGATGAATGTACCCCGACATGCTGGCAGGGCTGCTTTCCAGGCGTTCCTGAGGCCCGCATTTACCTAGTCTGTCAGGGCCTAAGGAGAGGCAGGTTTGCTGATTTGGAGTGGAGGTCAGTGGAATAACTTGAACTCCAGGACGGAACACGCCATCAGAAGAGAGGAACTTGCCGAGTGGATGGAAAGAAACTTGAAAGGAGAGGACACATGCAGGAAGGGTACATGAGAAGAAGGAAAATTTTTAAAAATAAAAGCCTGATAGTTCACGGTTTTGCCCCAGATCTTTTCTGCCTAAACCAGTTTGACTCTTACCAGTGCCTGCCTATAGGTAAATAGCTTCAAACCACAGCGCCCCAGTCTGCATATTGGCAAGGGGCTTACAGAGGCCCTTGTCCAGTGCCCCCGATGTTTAAACCCTTCACAGAGTCCTGCTCTGTGGGGCCAGCCTCTGTCCATGCCCGACTCCTAGACCTTGCACCAGCCCATGCAGGGTTTCACCCTCAGACAGCTCTGACGAGGGGCAGCGTCTTCATAGGGATCCAAAATCTGCTGCTCTGATGTCAACGTGTAGCTTTTAGTGGACAGTGGAGGTCAGATAGAAGGGATCGCCCTCCTCTTCCAGAGGTCAGCCCTTCATATGCTTGGAACACTTATTGCACCTCCACCAATTCTCCGCACACCACCCCCCATGTTCCCAGTTCTTTCAACACTCACTCACAAGACGTTCACCCTTCCGGCTACTATTTTAAAAATCCCACCTTGTCTATGTCCTTATTAATGTATGACGTTGACAACTAAACAAACGTATTTCTCTATTGTCTGGAAAAGGCGGAGGAAAGGGGAAATCAGTCTTTTCCTAAACTATGCTTCCAGAAAAATCAGCGTTTATTTTTGGGGTCACCGCACACCATCACATCAGAGCAGGTGATAAACACAATTAGCTCTCCCTGTATTTTCAGAAGGAGAACTCTGGAGACAAAGCGTTCCATCTGCTTCAGAAAGGTTACATGCACAGAGGAGGAAGAAAACATCCAGAACTGAGGATACTCTTATTTTCGTACTCCTACATTTTTTAAAATGTTTTTTTGTTTGTTTGTTTATTTTTTTAAATAAATAAATTTATTTGTTTTTGGCTGCGTTTGGTCTTCGTTGCTGCACGCGGGCTTTCTCTAGTTGCGGCGCGCAGGCTTCTCATTGCGGTGGCTTCTCGTTGCGGAGCACGGGCTCTAGGTGCACAGGCTTCGGTAGTTGTGGCACGCAGTCTCAGTAGTTGTGGCTCACGGGCTCTAGAGCACAGGCTCAGTAGTTGAGGCACACGGGCTTAGTTGCTCCGCGGCATGTGGGCTCTTCCTGGACCAGGGGTTGAACCCGTGTCCCTTGCATTGGCAGACAGATTCTTAACCACTGTGCCACCAGGGAAGCCCTTACATTTTTTACTTTTAAGAAAATAAAGTTTCTTCAACTCCCAAAGGAAGTAGATAACAAAAATAATTCTCAGAACTTTTCGTCCCAAATGCTATGACTAGATGATTTTTTTACTTTAGAAAGGATTTTTGAGAACCACATAACCAAATGCACATTTTGAGCACTTGAGACACTTTTTTCCTGTTATGCATACATATTAATAGGAACTTTCATAGAATGCTGTATCCGTTGAACTATATCTTCATTAAATCTGAGAAATGTAAAAATCCAAATCCTTGAATAGGTCATCATTTCAAGAAACATGAATTATGCCCAATGTTGATGTTTTAAATAATATCAAGCTGATAAAATCAGTGTTCTTTCATTTCTCTGCATAATGTGCCTTCTACCACCAAACCAGTCATTGTATCAAGATATGGAAGGACATAGTGCTGAGTGATAATGGGAAGAATTTTGCATAGCACAGGCTCTGGAGTTACACAGAATTGCCTTAGAATTGCAGCTCCACCATTCAGTAGTTGTATGAAATTGGAGAAATTACTTAACGGCTTTAGGACCTAGTTTTCTTATGTCAGACACAGGCAATGAAAAGGATTCTACTGTAATGATGTAGAAAAGCGCTCAGAAGACATTCTTCACCAGTAAGCAGTACACAGTAGCTCCTGTCATTTCCTGTAATGAAGACGCTGGGCTAAATTCTCATCCTCTGAGCCTCCGTGTGTGTGACCACCACAAAGTATAGTTCCCAGAAGGGCCTTCCTCTTGTCATGTGCACCTGACTATAGGCCACTGTCCATGCCTGTGTTTAGCTTCATTAAGAACACCTTCCTCTTTCTAACTATACTCTTGTTTTTTTTCCCCCAAGACCAATCTATAAGTAGAAGCCCAGGTGGGCAGAGGTGGGGAGCAGGCTAAGCCAGGCCCTGGCCACGCATCCCAGGGGCAGAGAAAACCAGCATCACCTGGAGCATGTTAGGAACTCAGGTTCTCCATCATCAGATCTGCCTCCTTAGAGTCAATTTTTTAAGGCATTCGTTGCCTGAGAGGTGGATGGGCACATCCTAGTCTTAGCAGTACCGTCTGGACCACCACACTGTGAGGGAAGAAGACGGTGAAAGACAAAGGTAGCGTGTGGCTCATGGAGCATCCCAGGTGAGAGCGACGCAGTGAGGTCTGGTTGACCCCCTAATTTTACACACAAAGAAATTGTCAAAAAAACAAATTATTTTGTACAAATGCTCAAATTTGAATCCTTGAAAGTGAAAACTGGATCCCAATGCTTCAGTATTTTTGTAGAATGTTAATTCTGCTACTTTTGAGGGCCACATGGAAGAAAGAGGACTGAAGAAACAAAACCAGAGGATAAGTAACTTTAGTTTAAATCCCTGATGTTTATTTACTCAGCATTAGATAATGAATTGAGATACATGGAGGTTTTGCCCTTCTTCTTCACCAGAGAATCTCAGTGCCTGACACAGTGTGTAGGAAATAGTTTTGAATGAATGAACAAGAGCCAACGAACAGGAAGTAAGAAAGCTTGCTGCATGTGGAATGAAATAGTAGAATGTCGTTCAGCTCCTAGGAAAGATCTGTTGAAGAGTTTGCTGGTAGCAAGAACACTGGGAGATTTGTGCACACTGATTAATTGAACATTTAAAAGCTTGTTTTCATGTACAGTTTACTCAATTTATAGATGCAATTACCGAATTTGCATGTACAAATGGATGCAGCTGCAAAGCCTAAGGTATTTTTTTTTTCATTAGATCTACTAAATTTGAATCAGAAAATAGGTTTAAAAGTCGCATAGCTCTCTCTGCTAATGATAAACACAGCCCAGCATCCTGTACTTGAGAAAGGTAATTGGGAAGGTCACTTATACCAAATAAACTAATAGGATTGAAATGCATGAAATCCTGTTTTACAGTTAAAGTGCAAGAAGAGAACAAATCTTAATTACTTCCTACCTTGATCAAGTTCTAACGCCTGCCTCAACTGTTTTAAATCAGTTATGTAGAAACAGGCCAGAGGAGTTCAGACAGCAACCTGGTGAAATATGTTCACAGCAATGATAATAAAACACAGTTCAAGTTATTATACAAAGTTGATGCTATTTTCTTTTCCATTTTTTTTTCTTGATTTCACACGAGAATTTAAAGGATGGACAAGACATTCTAACGCTGTGGTAGGTAACACCATCAAAATTTGACTAGACTCATACTGAGAAATTTTGACTATATTTCCCTAATTTTTCTGAGCTCTTTCTCTGGCACTGACATTTTGCACTGCATAAAAGTGGCTTTATGTGTAAATAAGAAAAAGATGTTATTTTTAAGTACTAATTGCTTCCAAGCAAAAAGAATTTTGTGGCAGATGTGTATGGTCACCTCCAAAATCTTGACCAGGTATTGAATGTACAGGAAGGTTATTAGTAAATTCACATTCTTGGGAGTTTCTTCATGTTTTAAATAGTAAACTAATTCAAGAAGGATCTATCTGATAAATTTTAATATCATTTGTATACAGACAGGAGTGATGATTTTGGTTTTCATCTGAGGTTTTCTAAATCAAACTGAAATGCTCCAACATTCATATATTTTAAATCATGTCAGTGCATTGTAAGCTGAAAGGCTTGCATCTTCCCGGTTGTAAATCTGACAGAGCCCTTCCATCCCAGATATTTCTGACCTTTTTATCTTCATTAAAGTAGAAGATAACGCTTCAGAAAGTGTTGAGGTGACAATCAGAGACTCCTGAATAGATTAAACAAATCCAATAAATTTCAGCTTGTTTGAGGCATTGCCACAGAACCCAAGCTTCCCACATGAGAATCTATATAAGTTGATTTGTTCCTGCAACCTAACATGGAGGTTCTTGGTTTTCTCGATTTATAAATTTCCTTGGAAATCTTTGACCATGGAGTCCTGCAACCTTGCCTTTAGGACTTCACGAGTTCCATGTTTCCCTTTGATGGCAGCATTTCATATTTAGTGGAATTCAGTGACAACCTACATGCACAGACTGATTTGACATCTCCTGATGATAGTCTATCAGTAGACATAATATAATGTAAGTAAGGCTAAATTGATTTCCTTGTGGAAGCACACACTCATACTCTGTGTGTGTGTTAGTATTTCAGTTATGTCACTCAGAATTCTCACTGCTGTTGTTTTTCATAATAGTGGCTAACCGTTTATGGGTGCTCACAGGTGTGCCTGGCTTGTGTGTATTCTCTTCATATAACCTGCAGTACAGCTCTGCAGTATAGGTATTATTATTATCCCCACTTTACAGATGAGAAAATGCAAGTCACTTGCAGGACTCACATCTAATAAATGGCAGATTGACTATCTAGGAAACAGGATTGAAACCCACTTACCTCAGTGGCATAACTAAAAACAGCTAAGGATTACATTCAGGACTGCTGGGTGTTAAGTCCAACTATTACTGTTAATTAGGTTTCTGGGGTTCACTCCTGGTTTGTATAGTTTCTTGTATATTAATGTAAAAGTTGGGCTTTTTAACTGCTAAGGTGTGTTCCAACTGAAAAATTATAAATAGAATCTAATAAAAACAATAAAATCGATTTAAAAAATTATTTAGGGACTTTATCATTCTGAATTTTAAATCTCACCTTTATTTAGATTAAGAATATGTAACAGATTGGCTTGTATATGATCTATATCGCTCTAAATCTTCTGAAAGTTATGTTGGTTTTAAAAGTGTATATTCTAGGTCTTAATTTACCTTATCAAAAGATTCTCAATTCCATTATTCATAATTAAAATAATCAGTTGAATTCTAAGACACAATACCCATACCTGGATTCCAACCACGTATTTTAAAGTCCTTATCTTGTCTTTGCTACATCTCTGTATAATGAAAGTTGTATCCCAAGGGTCCCTGGGCACCGAGCATCTAGTCAGCAGCCTGGCACAAATGCAGGAAGCTGCAGCCTGTGGGTCCCCTCTGAGGCAGCTCCTGATTTTAGACACAATGTATGTCTGGGATCTACATCCCAACATGTTTTTAAAAATCTTTACTTATTTACTACCGCTTTCGTTTACTTATACCTAGTTTGGCATAAGTAGTCTTGTCATTAGTCTCTTAAAAAAAAAAAAAAAGAAAGAGCAGGATTGTATTAGGCAGGTTAGAAAAAATGAAGGGCTGACATTTGGAACTAAACAATGTGAGGACTATTTGAATATAACTACCTATGACTCTATCCTACCTGTTTCTTCCCTGAAAACCATGGCCTGTGGCTATATCCCTGACCTCAGTCTGACACAGTGTCATGATTTTCTTTGCTCCCTGTGGCCACCAAGATGGTTTGCCTAGACTATATCACAGGTCAGCCACCACTGCTAACTGATGCTGTCCAATAACAACTCACAAAGTGTTAAGCCTCTGGGAACTAAAACAAGCTTTTCCGTGGTTCTCCTGATCTTTTGAACCAAATTCCCCTTTGGAAGCAACCTCACCAACTATCCCTGTGATGACTGTGTGTAGAAATGAGCCAGGACCAAGCTTCGTGGAGCCCATCCATTAAATCAGGCATTGAGCAGATAGAGCCATTTCTTCTCTATTGCCAGCAATAGAATATATTCAGAGCACTTCGTATTTCACTATAATTATCAGCAAAATGATTTTCATTGAATTTCATTTCTTCTCTTAATAAAAAGAGCCTTCAAAATGAATAATACAAAAATTTCTGCTCATTCTTTATACTTATAATCCACAAAGCATTCACCAGAAAAGAAATGACCCCCAAAAGGAATCACTAAGTTCATTCACTCTAGGGTTAAGATACTTTTTTTCTATTTCTACAAAGGTTTGTGAATTCTTCTATGGATTAAACTGTTCAGACCCCCACAAATTGTTAGTCAATGCATGAAATATGATATCATTTTTTTTGTTTACAGACCTTTGTGCTGCTTTTGAAGTACAGTTTAGAAAGCTCCATCATATTTAGTTCATTTGCTTATAAGAAGTCTGTTAAAGTCTTCTCAAGAAGCTTTGTATAAATTGTCAAGGTTGTGTGTTTTCAAAAGCTGTTTGGAGAAGTGAAAGCTGTGACAATTAGATTATTTTAATATGATGTGGTCAATGTGTTTACTCAAATTATATCTGTGAAAGAAAGATTTAAATAATCTCAGAAATATATATATGCACACACACACACACATTGTGTGTGTGTGTATATGTGTACACACAGAGAAATAAGCCCCATTTTAGCTGTTCTGACCTGAAATTCGGATTTATATTTTGGGTCATCAACTTCCTGCCATCCCCCTCTCCATCTCTAGTTCCATCAGTAGTTTACTCCTCCCCACTTTCCCAGGTGAGTCCTGGTTCCTTCCCAAGCCGACTCTGTCCTCTGGAGATGCTGGGACTTTAACTTTCTCCTCCAGGTGACTGACAGCTGAATTATTGAAGGTCATGGGGCCTCCATAAGACTGGTAACTAAGTGTATTTCATCACTTGGTTAAGTACTTTAGCCCATCATGATTTAATATAGAATACCATTTTATAACTATCAGTTACTGATACGTATACACGTGATTTGATAGTTGGAATTCACTAACTTAAGGATTTTGCTTTGTTTCATTTTCCATTCACATAAAACATCCAGGCTCTACAATTAGATTGACTGGATTCAAATAAGACTCCCACCACTAGTGCTTTGTGAACCTGGAGAATTTGCTTTCTCTCTGTGCCTCAAATTACACCCATAAATCCAGGATACTGAGAACCTACATGCATGGTTTGAATATTTAAAGATAGATAGGTAGGTAGGTAGGTAGGTAGATAGATGTTAGGTGACAATGCAGAGAGATAGATAGATCATAATGATGATGAAGATAGATATAAAGATATACTGAATTGTACCAAAGCCATCAATAAATATTAGCTCTTATTATTGTTGCTGTTATCATCATTATCATCATGATAAGCATTTAATTCCAGGTATTCTGAAGAACAAAGTGTTAGACTATTATTCCCTAAATTTGAAGAATGTATTTCAGATCAGCTGAACAAGGAAATATATATATATTTATATTAATATATACCATATTATAATGTATCTATTTATTATCTATTTATTATATACACACACATATATATATAAGTTTAATTGAGTTTTTCAAGCCCCTCATTCCTAAGGAAGTCTCCCACCTTTATTTTCGAAGCATCCACCCCTCATGGCCTGCCACATGGACGACCACTCTCAGGGAGCCCTCTGAGGGTGGCACTTCACAGGAGCACTCTGCTTGCTACCATGGTGTTAAAGTATAAACCAAGGACACCATTTCCCAATACTCCTAAATCTGACAAATCATCAGTGTATAAATATGGCCTTGATTCCCTGAGGTTCACACAGAAAAAGGTAAAATGTCCCTTTTTCCACATTCTTGTGGTCACTAGAGTTGGAATAAGTATGCTCCCGTGTGTCACGAAATCTTTCAGGATCAGAGCTCTCTATCCAGCTCGCGTGACCTTCCTCATGGGCTCAGAAGAAAAGAGGATGCCCAGACCAGCATCCAAGTGAGGCCTTCCTTCTCACCAAACCCAAACCACTCTGCAGTTCTGTGCCGGAATTTCATTAATTTCATCAAATGTACTCAAACGTGCTTCATCAGCTGTGTGCAAACATATCAAAATCCTAACTTCAAATCAATTCACCATTTTCTGCACATTTGAAATACAGCAGATGCTGACTGGGTGCTTTGTGTTATCTTATTATGATTATCTTATTAATCATTCATTCACTTATTCAACAAATGTTTGTTAAGTTGGTGGAGAAGCCAAGTACTGTTTTGAGCACCATGATTCTGGGCACTAGGATAGTGGGGAACTCAGCAAATATGTTACCTGCCATCATGGACTGTCTGATCCCCCTTAGAGATGTGGAGACAAAGGCTGACAGACAGTAAGAAACTGGTGAAGGTGTCACGGTTTCTATCCACACATCTAGGATAGTAGTCGATGCCCAGGCTTTTCAGCCAGGAAAATCTTCTCTGACAAACAAACCAAAAGGCACTTGTTTCCTACTGGGACATGGAAACATCTCCAAGGAAGACATCTCTAGTGAAATTCTCATCTTTGTGTCATCTGGGTCTTTTCCCCTAAAATACTGAATATATGAATCATGCTTATCTTAAAGTCTTTATTTTGCAGAGAGAGGGTCTATTGTGGGATTGTTTTGTGTCATCTTTTTTGATCCAGGTCACATGCCTAGCATTGTGTATAAAAACATGATGGCATCTTCCTCCAGCTGGCAGGATTTATCACCTTGACGCAATAGAAGTGACATGAGTCAGGAAGGCTCACCACTTCCTAGGTCAGAGATGTAGCCCTCCAAACACTTCAACAGTGATCAAGGGGAGGCTTCACATGATCAGGGCAAGGCAGAACCTGAACTCTGAGCTTTATCTCCTCCACAGTTCAAGAATGTGAAAAAAAGGCCATTTTGCTTTTCAAAGCTTTTGGTTTTGTGTTTTAGTCTCCTACCCAATGAAGCTCCAGAATTTAACAAACATCTTGAAAGGAAATCCAGCTGTGTGTACATTTTAATATTTTTTAATCTCTTGAAGGGCCAATATAAAAAAATGAGTGAAAGAAGAACTTCCGACCAAGCATAAAGGATTATGAACAGCAGAGAAAAACATTCAGTATGAAAACACTTCTCTACTGTATTGTTACGTCAGCTGCAATTAATACTGATATTTACTATGGACTTTAATTCAGTTAATCAAAGATTGACCCAAGCCTTCACCAAAGAGGATGGTCTTCTTTCCTAAAATGGGAAACATATTAGACTGTTATCATCTTTAAGAAACACACAGACTTTTCCAGCTGCAGCATGTGAGGGCACAGAAGACGTGACACCTGTCCTGAAAAGAAGAAGAAGCTGGAAGAACTGAAAGTCATCAGGGCACCAGGGAGACGCAGCCTAGAGCAGCTGCCTGAGCAACAGTCACTATGGACTAGTATAAACACTACTAGTGGAATTTTTGGAGGAGGTCTCAAAACACAACCGCCACCATAGGTTGTCGTCTTGCTTCCCTTTGATTTCTTTGTGCACGCACACCCCTCGCTGGTCTGTCAGCGGGAGCCAAGGACCCCAGGGGAGGAGCCCCAGTGACTGCTTCTCTCTGAGGAGCAGGAAGACTTCGGGGCCAGGGCAGTGTTCACGTGTCTGCGGGTCCCGTGCCCAAAACGTCATCATCTTAATACCAACTCTTATGGCCTCCTCACTTCAAAGCCCCCAAATGAGAGTAAGTGGTTTTTACATTAATGCGTTTTCCCCTGGCAGTAACTTGTAGGGACAGATTCCAAGTTCACTGCTGAGACCCTCATCATGGCCGTGCTCCCTTCTGTGACAGAGCGCCATCCACGTGAGGCCTTCCAGCACTTCAGTGAGTCTTCGCTCCCTGCACAGAGACGCCTGGCCCTGGCCGCATGTGCCCAGACCTTTGTGTGTGATAGGCGGTGAGTGCACTGAGTGGATTACAGTCATTATGTGCTGACCACGTGTCACCAGCACTGGACGATGAGGTGTCACTTGTTGGACCACATGTAGCCAGCGCTCTGACCATCAGGAGACCATGTTCATCACCGGCTTCCCTATACATCAGCAGTTCCCCACCAGGACATTTCTTATGTAATTTCCTCCAAGAAAGGAGGTGACAGAGGACAGAGAGCCCTTCTAGACCCTTGCTTGTCTCCTCCCTTCCCAGTTTTTCTCAGGAGGCTTCCCTTTTGGGGAAAAGTAGTTCCAGAGCCACTCATTTAGAACATGACAAATTAAGTATGAACTAACCTTGATATTCTCATATTCTTCCTTCAAGTAGACATTGTTGTCCTTCTTCCCTCAAAAAAAAAAAAAGGAAAAATTCAAAATTGTTTTTATCCCCCAGAAATTGCTTAGTGTCAGTCACTCCAGACTGAAAGCACAGGAGCTCTGCTTCTTGATGCTGGTGGCAGTGGGCATGACGATGGTGATGGAGGTGGTGATGACAGAAGCCAGCTTCACTGAGCACTCATCAGACGCCAAGCACCGCATTCAGAGCGGTATTTTCATTAAGTGGTTTATTCCGTTCAACAACTCTGACGCGACTACAACACACTTCTTACGTTACAGATGGAAGAGCCGAAGGCGGAGAGTCTGAGTAAGAAGGACCAGCTCAGGCAGCCAAAAGCCAGGGAGCTGGGACTTGCATTCTTACAGCGTGATTCAGAGGCAGCTCCTGGGGCACAGCCCTTGGACAATGATGATGATGTTGACATTTTCTGTGAAAAATAAGATGTTATAAATGCAACAGCATTAATGTGGGAGTCTTCCCTATTTAGTTCTCCCTTGGAATCAGAATATTGACTAAAATTCTCAGGCTTTAGGCAGCCCAGAAATCTCTGTCCAATTAACTGGATTCTAGTTTCGAGACTCTTTACACACACAGACAAATCAACACATAACATGAATCACTGGAGAATGATTATGCCTTTGCCAAGAGTTGAAAGCAATATGCTTGAGTGTAAGACGCTCTTTATTCTCCAGCTAGCTCATGTACACTTCGTGGAACAAAGAATAAATGATGTAAAATCAGATTCTGTTTTCATTTCCTCTTCACTAAAGAACTGGTGGAAATTCTTAGGGTTCTTTTGTGTTTTTCTTCCTTTCTGTATGCAGGATGTCTTGCTGTTCCATACTGTTTCATCCTGTTGGATCTACGTTAGGGTGTCACTTCCTTGGTTTCCAGGCTCTTACTCTCAGCCTCAGTTTATGAATTTTCTGAAAGTTTATCTTAAGTACGAGCTTATCAGAGGGTCTCTGTAGAGAGACCCTTTTTACAATGCCTTACATTCCTTTGTTATTACTCTGGAAAATGGCCTGATTTTTCTGCTAGATGGTGTCTGATCCCTCCCGCCACCTTTTCCCCCCTTTGTTTTATTCCTGTCCGTTAGGGAGGACAGGAATTCTTCTGCTTCAGCAGAACCTCTCCCCCTCATGTGGACCTGATGCTCCATTTAGGTAGACATTTAGTCCTCATGAAAGCTGCCTGTACATAATGTATTGAACATCTCATAGGATATGAGGATATAGAGGACTTAGTACTTACCATTTTATGCCCAGTAAATATCATGCAGACCACACTCCTCCAAATGACTGTACCTCGTCCACCACAAACCTGCAGGATTCAGTCACTGTGATTGACAACCGAGTATACGTCCTTACACGTGCATTCGCACCAATAAATACATCTGAATTATCTAGACTCACTCTGCCAGTTAACAGCTGTTTTTACAGGTCCTAATATATGTTGGGCACTATTCTGTTGTAGATCCTTAAAATGTTCATGAAACCGAGTCTTTTGGCTAATACGATTTTCTGATTAACTGAGGTTTACATAGAAATCGTTCCTTGACTTTCATTTACTAGACCATAAACTAATAGAATCATAGAAGTGGAAGGGATTTCAAAGCCCATTCAGTTTGGTGCCCTTAGAAACCTTTGATCAAGGTGCAATGTCAGAGAGCCAACTTGAATTTGGCTGGACTGCAGTGGGTCTTCCAAGATTAAATGGGGAAAAGACAGGATGGGCTTTCCCTCAGTAGGGTCTGTAATCTAGGACTTTGTCCATGGTTTCTGCTTCTTTCAGTGGTGAGTTTCTCCCCCTTAGCCGAACTTTTACATGAGATGGGGAGCTGGCCCTTAACATCCTGGGCTCCGGGGCTTCCCTGGTGGCACAGTGGTTAAGAATCCGCCTGCCAATGCAGGGGACATGGGTTCAATCCCTGGTCTGGGAAGATCCCACATGCTGGGGAGCAACTAAGCCCGTGAGCCACAACTACTGAGCCTGCGCTCTAGAGCCCACGAGCCACAACTACCGAGCCAACGTGCCACAACTACTGAAGTCTGCACACCTAGAGCCCGTGCTCCGCAACAAGAGAAGCCACCGAAATGAGAAGCCAGCACACCACAACGAAGAGGAGCCCCCACTCGCCGCAACTAGAGAAAGCCCACGCACAGCAACGAAGAGACAACACAGCCAAAAATTAAAATAAATAAAATAAATACATTTTTTAAAAAATCCTGGCCTCCTAATCTTAAGACCTCATAAGCATTAAAAAAGAGTCTTTTCCCAGCTCCAGTTTAAAAGAAATCAACCTAGATGAGACCTGGGTCAAGTGCCCACCCTCACACTAGCTTAGGAGGTCGTGATGAATGGGTGCCCAGGAGCTGGTAGCACCCATCTAAACTCTGTGGCCAAAGCAAGGGCAGGATATGTTTCCCCAAAGGAGAAACTGTTGGGTTTAAAAAAAAAGAAACTCCATTGTTCATTTTTCAATTTGCAGTTGACAGTACTGTGCACAGATATTTAAGAGCCATCTTCTGGGTTTGGCCATTGGTTGCAAAGCTAAGATTAGAATCTAGAGGTCTCCAAGCTCCAGGAAAAACGTGTGTGTCCTTGACGAAAATATTTCTAGAAGTTATGACTCCCGTGGGAAGAATTTAAAACGTGTTTGATGACTGGCTGTCATATGTGACCTCGACTGCCCCCATATAGTCACTTCATAGTGGCACTTAAGTTAAAGTGTCAAGTTCTTCACTAATTGAATAGGGCGTGTTCTTTGACATTTAGTAATCTTAGCTACCAAAATGAAATGGAGCTGTTTTTCTATCATTTTATTTCTTCTGTAAAATAATCAGTAGGGGAAAAAAATCAGTTTTATTGTGGATTCTAGTTAGACATTTTTAAAACTTTTTAAAGATCTATAGACCTCGTTTGAACTTGGAAGCTCTTTAATAAACAGATGACATTCTGTTACCTAATAAATAAACTTCCCTTCATTACTTTTCAGCTAATAAGCCTGTAATAGTTTGTCCCTTGTATGAAGAGGAAGACAGGAATAAATAAACTCTTAGTGAAAGATGTGTGCTTTTGATGAGTTGATTCGTGTCATGATCTTACTTTTAATGAGAGCATTTTAAAGAAGCTAAAAATAAGTCCATAAGTGTAATACTATACATGGTATACACAAATCACTTCCATTCTGGCTAATATCTAACCCCTGTCTTTGAAATGCTAATTATTGGTTCTTAAAAGCAATTGAGGAGAAATGTACAAAAAGCATCCTTGGGATCTAATATAAGGGATCTAACTGCAAAGCTCAAGCCCCTAAAAATCTTGAAGGCTGTGTAAGTAAAGGCATGTCTGTGCAAGGCTGCTGGAGGGAAACGGGGATGGGGAGCAGCTGTCTGCTTATATCTGGGCGTTCTGTTGCCTTTCTTTTATTCCTAGTCTTTTCTGCCTGTATCAACCAAGTGGTCTTGTCTAGTGCTCCCTAATGACGGCTCTGAATCAAAACCAGCTTTAAGGATAAACTGCCATGTCTATCTCTATATGTGTACATATATGTGTATCATCAGCATTCACTGTACCTCTAGCAGCTGAATAAAACTGCCTTTCTCTGACCTCCCCTCCCAGTCAGGACTCTGGGTCCCTGAACCCAGGCTGGGGATTGACATCATGAGACCTGGGCTGGGACAAAAATGCATTATACACAATTAAAATATTTCTGGTACTTGATACATATATGCAACATAGAATCACTAGAAACATCTAGTGTTGTTCAAACGTGCTCTGAGTAACCAACACGTCCTTCAACATACACTGTAGGCAGGATATAAGAGAGATGTGGAAGGAGTCGACCGACCTGGCTGGCTGTGTGGGTCAGAGGTCAGCTAGGTATTGCTTCAAAGATAGCAGATACCTCACCAAGCTGTTTGAAAAGAGAACTGCTCTATAAAAAGTAATTGAGGGACTCCCCTGGTGGCACAGTGGTTAAGAATCTGCCTGCCAATGCAGGGGACATGGGTTCGAGCCCTGGTCCGGGAAGATCCCACATGCTGGGGAGCAACTAAGCCCGTGCTCCACAACTACTGAGCCTGCGCTCTAGAGCCTGTGAGCCACAACTACTGAGCCAGCGTGCCACAACTACTGAAGCCCAAGCACCTAGACCCCATGCTCTGCAACAAGAAGCCCACGCACCGCAACGAAGACTAGCCCCCACTCACCACAACTAGAGAAAGCCCACGCACAGCAACAAAGACCAAACACAGCCAAAAATAAAAATAAATTTAAAAATTAAAAAAAAAATTTTTTTTTAATTTTAAAAAAAGTAATTGAGATTGCTCTTTTTCATTGCAATCAAGTTGGTAATAATTCCAAACAATGTATAGAAGTTGCTATGAGATCATTGCATATCAACCACATGATAAAACCTGACCTCCTCATTATTTTTTTCCTCTGGAATGTTCCATCAGAACTTTTAAATACGCCCACTCTCTGAAGTTCTCCCTCATACAGCAGCAGACATCTGTCTCCTGAAAGAAGTGTAGCTAAAACATCCATAATGGTTTTAGGAACCACTAGAACAGTCAGTGAGGTTTATGTTTTAGCCCAAAGTTCTTTACAAAATGCCCCCTGTGTTCTAGAATGTTCCATGTTGTACCAAACATTCCAATCCAGGAAAGAGCAGTTTGTCAATAATCACTGCATCGTACTGGATCCTGCTCATTTGGGCATCTCTAGTATGTACAGTAGAAAAGCCAGGGCTCGGAATCAGACAAACCTTAAATTCCGTTCTTCTAGTTAGTAGTTTTGCAATCATATTAGGGTAACTTAATCTTTGTGTTGTTTCATTTTCTGAACTTTAAAATTTATGCCACAGAATGTGGGGCAAGATTAACTCTTGTAGTTTGTGTGAAGCACGGCATCCCCCTTGGGTGTTCCATAGACATCAGCCCCTCTCTTCGCTGGCCCTGCACCCGCTTCCCTTCATATCCGTGGGGCTCCTCCCCTGCAGGCTCCCTGACAGCTGACTTCCAGGAAAGGGAAGCACGGGAGGGAGGTGGAGGGACTCTGGCCTCTGCAGGGACTTCAGCTCATGGGCTCTGAGCACTGCTTCCAGCCTGGGTGTGAGAGCCTCCCTCTGCCTTGCGAGGTCCCAGTTACCTCCACACCCTATTTCTGGCTTGTCAGCCTGTTCTATCACCTGCTTAATCAATGTCTGGCTCAAGTCTCTCCGTTACAAAGACCCAGAGTTGCTTCTGTGTTCTTGGCCTATTATCATCTGTTTCTTGTTGTGCCGTACAATTAACATTTGCAGAAGGCCATCCAGCTTCCCAGGGTGTACTGGGCGGGCTCAGTCAGGGTGCCCCTGCCTCCAGAAGCTCCGTGATCTTTCTGGACACAATGGCCTCCCACCCTGGCCTTCACCCTAGAACACTCCTTATCTTCACCACCCCTGGGACATTCAATTTTATACCCTCTACACACTGCCATTTGACTCTTTCATTTATTTTTGTCATTTCTCAAAAACAGTTCCTAGAGGCTACAAATTGTGTTTTACAGTTTTTTCTCCCTCAAAACTACCACAGGCACCTTAATACAATATTAGGGCTTAGCAATGTTGAAAAAGTCTCAGCGCCTTGTATTTTAATTGCCGGGATGTTAGTAGTAACAACACAAAGAGCCTTATTTAAAGAGGTAGATGGAAAAATGTATAAAATCTTCCAGCTGAAAGAGGCACTATAGGTAATATCATTATGGGAAAGTGGAGATCAAGAAAGGCTAATGAGTGGTGTAACTGATACAAAGCTCTTAGGAGAGACTTCCTGCTTCCTAACCTGGTACACATTCCAGCAAAAGAGTGGTGCGCGTCTAGGACTTTACAACGAGGCTGGACATTCAGAAGGAATGATGTTTAGTTATTTGTTTTCATTCTTAAAAGTGAAAATTTATTAATTACAAAAGCAAGCCAGTAGGGCATTAAAATATCTTAATTATATATTATTTCAAAATATCTGACTATCATACTATTTCTGGTAAATGATTGAGAAATAACTAGACAAATTTGAAACATGATTTTTTGTCCTCTGTTCTGTTATTGTTTGAATATTTATATTTTCAAGATAGGTAATTCTGCTGTGTCATATACCTGGTTAATACACTGCCATTATTGTTGAAACACTGATTATTGGGGGGAAAGTTTCATGACGAGAAATAGGAAAAAAATAAAAACAAAATCACCGGGACCTCTTGGAGTGCTGGCTGTGAATGGGCTACAAGGGCATTCTCAGAGCAAGAGGAATTCTCGAACCTCCGCCTTCAGCACAATTGGTGGTGCTATGGGAGAGGGCCAGACTGAGCTGAGCAGACCTAGGATCACTTCCAAGGTGATTCTGCAGTTATGATGGTCCCAGACGGAAGTAAGATGTTGGCATTTTAAAGAAGACATAGGAATCTCAGCTACAGTGTTGAGTACTGATTCCTCTGAAGCACTTCAAGTGTAGCAGGCACAGTACACTTGGGCTCAGAAAACCAGCAGGAGCAGTGCCCTCCCCCTGGACGTGAGGTCCTCGTAGGAGAGGAGAGGAGGAAAGCACTAGGGCGTCCAGGGACATCAGTGACGCCAGCTGTAACACAGAGCGGGGGCCAGGACCCCCGGTGGGGCAGGGGCTTGCTCGGCATCCTCACGATGCCCTTCAGCTGGCGCAGAACCGTGTTTAGGGAGAATAGACGCCCCTCTAGGGCCAGATGGCAGGGGCACGCACTGTCAGCGCTCCATCCAGGACTAGAGGAAGGAGGGTCTCTCAGCTCTTCTTCCAGCCAGTCTCCTTTCCATCTAAAAGAGTGAATTTACACAGAAAGAAATATATTTAGTTGTTTAAAAAAAGAGCAGTCCCATTGGTATCACTTCAGATCACAGACAAGCAGATGACTAGCCCTACCAGAGCCCCCCGCAGGCAGACTGCAGCCCAGCACATCAGACTGAGGTGGACAGTGGGCCTTCTTCCCACGCACTAGGGACCCCACCCAGCCCTTAAAGCAATTTGTCGGGGCATCTTTTTCCTAGGCAAGAAATGGGACCTGTTCCCCCATGTTGGATTTTAGGAAAATGTTGAAATTATCAACTTTACAATAAGGAAAATGAAAGGAAAACAAAACAAAACATGACTCTAGCCATTTAACTTCTACTGAGGACACTAAAGGCACGAAGCAGAATTCTGTCTCTGAGTAGAAAGAATGTGTTAAAATGAAATCAGCGTTTAGAAGTTTGTCGAGTACAGATATCACTCTGATAGCTTTGGATGTCACTTTTTAATTAGCTGTTGCAACGAGATAGCTGTGGAAGCAACTGTTATTTGTGCTCAAAATAGATACTTATTTAACAGTCCACAGATAAAGTAATATCAACATGCCATGTGTAATATAAACAATAAAAGGGATTTTCAAGAAATACCAGGGAAACACAAAAGTTAAAAAATAAAATACTTCACCCATAAAGTTTGTAGGTCTCCTGTGAGGGGACCCGACATAAGAAAGATCTTAGGGAAAATAGCTAATTAAAGTGCAAACTTTAAAAATTTAAGGAGTGGTTGCTGAGCAAATTTTCCATAACACAATCACCCTGTGGTATGTTTCGGTTACACAGAAAACGGGACATTCATTGTATTCTATAGAACTGGTGTGGGAAACAAAGCCCTCCAGGATTGTTTCACTCATGTCTCGACACAGCTGCCTGGCATGTTCACACCGGTCAGCTCCGACACTCATTGCACCACGCCTCACTCGGAATCACAGCTGCAGGACAGGGTCTAATCCCCTTTCCATAGCTCTGGGTTCCTCAAAACTCGAATTCTCAAAATCGGATGTAGCAAGATGTGACCAGAGGCGAGTGAGAATGGTCCATCTCTTTCACTGCAGTTCTGTCGTGTAAGGAATTACAGGTGTCGTCATAGACCCCATGGGGGATTGTGGAATAACCAGAATACGCAGAGCATTACCTTCCTAACTTATTGCTAAATATGTCTTCTAATTAGAGAACTACCTTTAAAAACATTCATTAACTTTATACAAATCTGGGGAACTTTGAGTTCCGAAACACTCTGGAACCTCTCAGTTTCAGGCAGGTGATTAAGGGCTTGTACACGCAGTGACCCACAGAGCGCCGAAGATGAGACTCACCTCCCACCTGACCTGCTTTTCTCCTCCTCACGAGTCCTCCCTCTTCCTCCAGCTCGCCAGATGTCCTTCTGCCGCAGGGACTTTGCACTTGCTCTTCCCACTACCGGAAAACCACCTTCATCAGATATTTGCATCACTCCCTTCCTCACCACTTAAAGTACTCCCCTAAAACCCAGCTTTCTCAGTAAAGGCTCCCCCCAATCACACTACTTAAAATTGAAAATATCTTTTTAAAATTTTCTTTCTTTGTGGCATTTATCACTCCTTCACATGCTGTACATTTTACTTGTTTAGTTTCTCCCACACCAGATCTAGGCTCCACAAGGACAAGGATTTTTATGATGTCTGTCCCATGACAGGTACTTGATAAATATTTGGTTAATTTCTGTGTGGAACATGCTTGTGTCTGTGTGTGTGTGTGTGTGTGTGTGTGTGTGTGTGTGTATAGCGTGTGCTTTCCTTCAATTTCTTCCAAATAGTACATGTAAGTACCACTTTGAGGCATTCCGAACCCAACTTTTTAAGAAAAAGTCATATTTCAGGAATTGAATAAGCTAGCTTGTGATTCTTCCTGCTATCTTCCACATTCAGAGGTGAAAATTTGATTCTAGTATAGGATATAGTTACTTTCTCTAGGACAGAAGGCTATCAAATTCCTACTGCTTTCATCTTTTGATTTTCTTTGAGGTGTTGTATTTTTTAAGCTGTAAAAGACCTTGATTTCCGGGAGAGTTTAGAACTTTCAATAGATCATCTCTCAACTCCAGTCACCTGGGATTTGGGGACATGTCAGGAGAGTCACAAGGGACTTATTCAAGGTTCAGCATCTGCTCCTTTTTCATTTTTTTGGACACAATTTGACAGATGTTTACTGAGTGCTGCACATGAGGCTGAAGATACAGCAGTGGGCACGACAGAAGTAATCACTCCTCAGGGAGGGTGCAGGCCATGGGGGAGAAGATGAAAATATATAATCACCACTTCTTATAAACGCAGCGAATTAGAAGAATGGGCTGTGACAAGGCGGGGGGCTTCAGGGAGAGGTGGGCAGGAGCCCGTGTGCATATGGTCCTTGAGCTAACCCTAAGGACGAAATGGCTCCTCGGTCACAAGCCTGGACAAACCCCATGGCTGTGGCCCTGTCGAATCCTATTAGCCTTTGCTTTGTTGACACTCAGCTGTTCAGAGGTGAACCAGCTTTGCTAGGACACCTCTGCAGAAATGGAGGTGCTTCCCTGAAGCTCAAGGGCAGAAAGTGGGTTCTGGGTGTTGGACTGTTTGTCGGTGTGGATGCCCACATGTCTACTCCCCATCTTGTGGCTCCATGTGCTGGGCACCAGCTCTCCAGTCTCCCTGCCCATCTCCACCAGAACGGTGCACTGATGGCCTTTCCCAGAGCCTCTGTCCCTCCAAAAAATGGTTCATAGTTTCAGGTTCCAGGGCTCCCAATCCAGGTTGTTGTGAAGTTTCAAAAAGTGGAAGCTCCATGATGAGTCCAGGAAAGCTGCAGGCACGTAAATGATGAGCAGGAGTGGGTGTGCTAGTGAGGTGGTCTGTGACGTGTGTCCGTCCCTTTTCCAAGGTCGTGACCTACTGTGCATACTCAGAACAAGCCTAAATAATTAAGTTATGTTTTTGTTAGCCTCTCATCTATTCTCACCACGTGCAGCCTTCTGTAGCCGTATGACTTAGCCCAGGGATTAGCTGGATGCCCAGTACCTAGCAAAGACTCAGAAAATGCTGGGGTTGTAAATGAGTTAATTTCACACCAGCTGCTCTGTGAGCTCTTCCCTCATTATTGCATCCTAAATTCCATACTTCCACATATAAATACTTCTCTTATTTGTTACTGCCGCCTGTGGGTTTATCTTCCACCTTCAATTAGATTTTAAATTTCTTTGACAGCAACAAATGCACTTTACATTTATGTGATGCCCATAATGTTACTCATCATGCCCAGTGTAGAGTAAGAGTGAAAATACACTACTTTCCATTATCTCAGCTTTTGATTACAAGCGATAGAGCTTATTCTTTCCCAGAGAGAGACTGCATGACATGCAATTGCTGCAAAGCTACGTGAACCACATGTGGCTATTTATATTTAAATTTATTAAATTAAATAAAATTAAAAATTCAGTTACTCAGTTACATTGGCCACTTTTCAACCACACAATAGCCACGTGTAACTACCAGCTACTGTCCTGGGTGGAGCTGAGAACCTTTCTACTGTCATAGAGAGTCCTATGGGCAGCACTGCTGGAGGATCCAAAGAAAACCCCTGTAACGTTCTGTGCACTGTAAATGACAAAAGATGTTTCTTTGTCCATATATTTGGGCCACTTTTCAAGTGCATGTTTCTGGTGTGGCCATTTACAAGCCGCGCCATCCTTTATGCCCCGTTCAGCAAACACAATTCATTGAGGAGGTGGAGCTCCATGTGGGAATTGAATGCAAGATAAGACTAGGAAATCAGAGAGGGATGGGCAGTCCGCAGGCACAAAGGCAAGGATACGCTGGTTACCTGGGCTCCACATGGTGGAATATCCTTGTGGATCTGGTGTTTTGTGTGAGGAATGGTGAAAGCTAAAGCTGAGAGGGAGCTTGGGACCAGATAACGAAATGCCTTCAGTACCAGACAGTTACTGGCACTAGAAACTGTGAGTGTGTGTATTTATGCATGTATTTATGTGTGTCTACTTATGGTCATGCGAATGTGTGTTTATGCATGTGTGTATGTCTGCATGTTTGTGTACATGTGCATGTATGTGTTTATCTATGTGTGTATGTGTTTATGCATGTGTATACTTTGTGTGTGTTTACACATGTGTGTTTATTTGCTCATCTCCTCTAGTAAGTGGTAAGCTCTCTGAAGCCTGGGAATGACTTCTGAAAAGCACCTGGCTTCTTGTAGACACACCAATGCATGCTTGCTGGTGAATGTATTCACATTATTGAAGTAGCCCATGCTTAAAGTCATGGAAATCTCATCTTGGAGAATGGAATGGGGGAAAAACAGATGCAAGAAGCTTTATAAAAGAAATGTTGAGTGGGGTTGATGTCACAAGGACCTTTGATGAATAATTTAAAAAATGGTCAGTGGGTGAAAATGCTGCATCTAACAAATGACAAACAGCAAAGGTAGGAAATCAACCAGATTACTGAATAATGAAGGATCATTAAGGAATTTAGTTCCTTGTGACCTTCTCAATATCCTAATTTTGGGGTCAGAGATTAAAAATGATATGGAAATGAAAAATATCATGTATTTCAAAGAATGGTAATGGCTACATCTAAAATAATGTAGCTGCACTTCTTCCAGTGCATCTTTTAATATGTAAACATTTGCAGGTAGTGATTAGCCTGTGTCCTCGCTGTGCGGCCCATAATTACCACCCTGACAGACTGCGTTCTAGAGGAGCACAGAATGCTGATCTTGAAAGAAATACATCATTCCTCGCAAGTGTTCTAAGTATCATTTTCCGGAAATGCAAGAGCATTTCCAGAAAATTATTGATATATATGTATACTGTCTTTGGACACATTTTCCGTTCTTTATTTCATATTCTTAAGGAAAAGGAGCAAAATTAATTTTGCATATTATTCTTACTTTCAGGTTAACTCATTACCCCTTTGTTTAGAAGAAAAAATATAATTTTGTTGTAAAAACAATATTATAACATGACTTCACTTCCTGTCTTTGGCCTCTACTGACTGTACTAATTATAATGTTGCCTATGCAAATATGAAAAAAATAGTTTTATTGTTTTATAGCAAACCAAAGACACAGCTTTCTGTTCTCTATTGAATTAACAGTACATTTATTTCCTGAGATATGTCTGCTTGTTTTCTTATGAGATTTCCGGTAGAAATCAAATCATTAGAATTCGATTTGAGATGGCACAATTTACTCATTTTAAAGCTCTTCATTAAAATGTTAACTCTCCAGGGATTATACAGTCAAATGTGCCTGTTAGTATAGACACATTCAAATATATGTGACATAGTTCAGGACCGTTTTCACAGAAAGAGAAGATTTTGGATAATCTCTCCCCAAATGGTTGTTTAAAACAGGCAGGTCCTCACAAAGCTGCACGTTTCCTCATATCAGCTGAGACCATCAGCTCAGAAACTAAGACTTCGAGACAAGCAGCGCCCTCACAGGAGACATACATTTCTTTTGCTTTAATCTGCATTTGTTCTAAAGGGATTTTCTATGCTAACTTTAAATCAGTTATGAATTTAATGACAAATTTTATAAAGATCCATTAAAGTATATTATGTGAAAAACCAATAGCCGACCATTAGGTGCACACACACAAACACTCAATGAACTGAATGTGTTAATGATAGGACGGATCAGGAATAGCTAATAAATTACCATCACTAAGACCTCATGGTTGAGAACATGAATATAGCATTGGATATCTTACTTTCTACTCCAGGATTCACCGCTTTCTATCTGTGTGATCACAGGGCAGCTACCCAACTTCTTTGTTCTTCAGTTTCTTCATAAAAAATGGGCATAATAATTGTATCTATATCACAGAGTTCTTAAGAAAATTATATGGAGATAATGCTTAAAACACAGCAGAATTCCTAACACCTATTAAGCACTAGCTAAGTATTAGTTATTATTATTGATTAACTCAGCCAAAAATTTGCAAATCATTATTAACCCAAGAAAAATCAAAAACCATATCTCTACAATTATTCAAGAGTAAAGAACATGACAAAGCATTTGTAACTTTTTTGGGAGTCCAAAGACTTAACATGGAATATGTAATTCCTGAGAGTGTTTACATTATTTCCTCTGAATTAACTGTATTTTGAAGTCTACCATGTTCACAGAGTGTCCGTGTGATTTTACGAGTCATCAACCAAAGAGGAACAATATCATCTCCATGGTAACTTTCTCATCCTAACCCTCACCACCACCTCTGGACTGTTGGGACCTCTAGAATGACCTAGAAAAGACAAAGACCAAGCCAGTCATGAGTCATTAGGGAAACTTTCATATCCTAATAAAATAAATATACATCCCAGGAAAGAGCAAAAGGACATTTAAATGGGATGTGGAAGACTAATGCTGAACTAGGAATGGAGCTCTGAGAAATTCCTTCCCCTCAGCATATAGAAGGAAGGAACATCTGTTGTCCATCAGAAGTTCAAATCCATATTTCCTCTTCCATATTCTTGGGGAAAAGTCATCTAGGCATCAACAGTCAAGACTTTCTGGAGCCAAGACCTGCATATGGCACTGATGATTAGTCAGGGAAGGAAAACTGCTTTTACACCAGGGCTGAAAGAGCTCCAGGAGTTTGGAAAGTGACTAGAATAAAATGACATCATGTACCCAGGTGCATGGGCATTCCAATCACTATCAGAAAACAAAAGAGGCTCTCCAAAAATTCCTCTGATGGTAGAAAGTTGTATACCACCATGTTTAAATGGTAAATATTTAGAAATGTGATTGATGCTCATCAACATGGATTGTTAAAAAAATTTCCCTCGCTGACTTCTCTGGTTTTAGTCTTTCCTAGACCACACTCCCAGCCTATCAACCCCTTGGTTTCTGTTAAAGTCCCAACTCAAATGCCCCTGTAATATGATCTTAGCAAACTGTGATTCTGACTTTAATTGGCAGTCCCTGGGTAGCAGTGCCACCCACACGGTGCATCCCACTGGGTAATAAAGGTATTTGAGCTTCTGTATACAAATGAATGTCTTGACCTCTGTGGTGGACAGTTAATGGCTTGGGAGCAGAAATGTCTGACTTACAGATGTAAACTTCACAACTCCAGCGTAGCATCTGACGTAGACACTGCAGAGTCATGTAAATGCCCTCGTTAGAAGTAGTATATGTATTACTAATTCCCTGAATTTCAGCTGAAAGTGAAGCTCAGGGCTGTTTATGAAAGAGAGAGAAATATTTGATGCCTCATGTTTAGCTGATGATGTGACAAAGTAACAATTTCGGCCAGAACAGAGAAATTGATACAAAGCATTAGACAAAAGTGAAGATGAAATGATACATAGGATGGGGCTGATGAGAATCAAGTAAGAGATTCATTGCTGAAAGAGGCACTCAGTTGATGGTAGGTGAGCTCCACCTCATCACTGTGAACAAGCACCCGGCATGAAATAAAGAATCAGAGTTATTAACAAGGCAGTGAGCTAACAAGCAGAGAAAAATTATGTGCAATGCTTGAGGGGATAATAGGATTGGAAAAGAGAAACTTAAAGTGAATGAGGCTGTGAGGAGCTGTATAAAAATTGTATCTGGAACAGTGTAAGAGGTAACTTTTGCATGTCTGCAAGGCAAAAATAGCACGAGGGATTTGGTCTAAACTTTCAAAAGCCGATTCACCTATCAGATTGTCTCTTCAGAGTTGCCTTTTGGGATCTGCACTCGGGCATAGATCAGAGATACAACAGGGAGTAGAGGCACAAGGTCCTATTTAATTT
Organism: Balaenoptera ricei; assembly: GCF_028023285.1. NCBI lineage: Eukaryota > Metazoa > Chordata > Mammalia > Artiodactyla > Balaenopteridae > Balaenoptera > Balaenoptera ricei. The sequence goes on from NC_082640.1 coordinate 28,956,496, forward strand.
ATCTCCTCTGGGAATGAGAACCATCCCACAGGGTCGGGGTTCTGGGCCAAAAATAAACCATGTTACCGAGATGCAAAAAAAAGTGCAGAAGAAGACCAGAGATTACCAATTTTACTTGGAGTTTGGACATTTTCAAGTTTCTGGGCTGTTAAGGACTGAATATTTCCAGATCACCTGGACCCTGACAGCAGGCGGGGCTGGTCCCCCACCCCCTCCCATTGCCCTGCCAGCCGTCCCCGGGGCCCTGACGCTCTCATCCGGCCCTGTGCTCTGGGCACTCAGGTTTTCACACTCTCGGATCTAAAACCAAATCCATCTTTATTTCTGATGATTTGCCTTTTGTTTCTCAGGATTGGGGTCGCCTTGAGCACCCCTCTGTGTAGACATTCGGATCTCCCTGCCTCACCTCAAGCCCGTTGCTTGATGCTCCTCTTTCATGTGCCTAGAGGATCAGCTTGAGGTCACCTCATCTTCCACCCGCTCCTCAGTGGGTCCAGTTTTAGCTGTCAACTGTTCAGACTGAGGGCAGGTTCAGTCCATTCCTGCCCAGATGCGCTCGGAATTCTCAGCTGGTTAGATTGGTGTTTGTAGGGGCTTCAAGGGGTGCTGTACACCCCCCCCCCAGCCGTGGGGAGGCAGCAACCATCGTCCAGATTGCTTGTGGCATGAGAGAGCTGCTAATTTCTGAGGTGCCCACAGCCCCTGAGTCCCTCAAAGTCTTCAGGAGACTTCTCTGCCTCAGCTCCTTCTCCCTGTCTTACAAGGACTGAGTAACCCAGGACGATCTCATCTCAGAATCCTTAATCTAATTACACCTTCAAAGACTTCGTCCACATGAGATAACATTTTTATGTTCCAGGGGTTAGGATGTGGACACATCTTTTTGGGAGGAAGGGTGATGGGATGTATCTTTTCCTCAGCCTACCACACTGTCGATGTTTATTTAAATCTCTTCCATATTTACAAATATCTTTGCTCATACTCATTTTTGGAATCCTAGACTTAGGTTCTAGGGGTAGTTTTCCTTTTCTTGGAGAATATCCTCTATTTTATCTTTTAGTGTAAGTGGTCACTTCTCTCAGATTTAAACCCCTTGATTTTCCCACTCTGTTGAAAAACAGCATCACTGAGAATAGAATCCCAGGTTGACAGTGCCTTTTGCCATCTGCCGTGGTCTGTTGTCAGGCTTAGAACACCACTCTTTGGCATCCTGAAGTTTCAGCACACCATTTAGGTATAGTTCCTTTTTATTTACCCTATTTTGAGTTCCTTGTGAACCTTAAATGTGAGGACATTTTTCATTCCCTCTTTCTAGAAAAATAATCATCTCTCTTCCCCCACCTTACCAATTTTCCCCTTCTTAAAATTCTGTTAAAATTCTGTTGGAATCTATTATTATAGCTTCATTACTCTTAATTTCCCTCTAATATTTTTTTTATTTTGTCATTTTTCTTTAACCAATTCTGATAAATTTGCACAGTTCCCACAAATTGCAAATAATCTACTTCCAGTTTAAGAAACAAGAAAAAGAAGAGAAAACTAAATTCAAAGCAATAAGAAGAAAAGGAATAATAAATATTAGAAGGCAATAAAATAACTAGAGAATAGAAAAGCAGTAGAGAAAATGAATGAAACCCACTGTTATTTCTTTGAAAATATCAATAAAATGGACAAAACTTTAAGTATTCTGACCAAGAGAAAAGAGAGAGAACTCAAATTAGTAAAATCAAGAATGAAAGAGGATACATTACTACCAACATTACAGAAATACAAAGCATTATATAGGAATACTATGAACCTCTCAATGCCAACAAGTTAGATAATTACAGATAATAGATGAAATGAAAGAACTACCAAACCTGTTTCAGAAGAAATTTAAAAATCATATTAGACCTGTAATACCTAAGAGAAAAATTAATAATCAAAAAGCTACCCACAAAGGAAAATGCAGCTCCAGTTGGCTTCTTTGATGAATTCTACCAAACGCTTAATGAAGAATTAATACCGATTCTTTTCAATCTCTTCAAAAAAAAGAGAATGGATGACATCAACTCATGCTTTGATGCCATTATTATGCTGTTTCCAAAGGTCATCAAAGACATCACAAGAAAACTACAGACCAATATTCCTTATGATTTGGATGAAAAAATTATTGAAAAAATATGGGCAAACCAAATACATCAGCATATAAAAAGGGTTATACATTATGACTAAAGAGGAATTTGTTGCCAAGTTGGGCCCACATTTGAAAATCAATCACTGTAACACATTAGTATAATTAAGTAAAAAAAAACACATTATCATCTCAATGGATAAAGAAAAAACATTTGACAAAATTCAACACCACTTTATGATAAAACACTCAACAAACTAGGAATAAAGGTAACTATTCCAGTCTGCTAAAATGACATCTATGAAAATCTTACAGCTAATGTCCTACTTCATAGTGTAGGACTGAAGGCTTTCCCCTTAAGAACAGCAACAGGAGTAACAGGGTGTGTGCTCCCATCACTCTACCCAAAATGGCTATGGAGCTTCTGGCCAGAACAACTAGAAAAGTAAAAGAAATAAAACAGGTCCAGGTTGGAAAGGAAGAAGAAAAATAATCTTTATTTGCAGATGTGATGATCTCATATATGTATAAAAAATCCTGATAGAAAGGGAGGAAATTTAGAATTTATAGATGAGTCAGGAATGTTCAGAGTACAAGATCCACTTACAAAATTTAGTTGTATATTTTATACACTAGCAATAAACCATCTGAAATAAAATTAAGGAAACAATTCCATTTACAACAGCATCAAAAATCACAAAATACCTGGGAATAAATATAACCAAAGAAGAGCAAGACTTGTACACTGAAAACTACAGAACATTGATAAGAAAAATTAAAGAACATCCAAACAAATGGAAAGATACTCCATTTCATGGGTTGGAAAACTTAATATGTTAAGATTGCAGTACTCTCCCAATTAATGTATAGTTTCAATGCAATCTCTGCTGCCTTATTTTAGAAATGGAGCTGATTCTAAAATGCACATGTAAAGTCAAAGGACCCAAAAATATCAAAGCAGTCTTGAAAAAGAAAACAAAAGTGGAGAATTTACACTTCCCAATTTCAAAATTTAATACAGAGCTACAGTAATTCAGAAAATGTGGCATAAAGATAGACGTACAGATTGATGGAATAAAACTAAGAGGCAAGATATAAACCCATACATTTTTAATCAATTGATTTTTAGCATGGGAGCCAAGATCTTCAGAAGAGAAAAATAGTCTTTCAACAAATGGTACAGGGACAATTAGATCTACACATTACAAAAGAATTAATTTGGACTCCTACCTCACACTGTATACAAAAATTAACTCAAAATGGATGAGAGATTTAAATGTGAGAGCTGAAACTGCAAAACTTTTAGAAGAAAGATAGGTATAAATCTGTTAGTTCCTGAATTAGGCAACAATTTCTTAGTAAAGACACCAAATATACAAGCAACAAAAGAAAAAAATAAATTGTACTTCATCAAAAAAATTTTTAACAACTCTGTTAAAGGATACTATCAAGAACATAAAAAGAAAAACAACTTACAGAATAGGAAAAAATATTTGCAAATCACATATCTGATAAAAGTCTAGTATCTAGAATATGACAAATACAATAAATTTACAACTCAACAATAAAAGAAAAATAACTCAATTAAAAAATTGCCGTTTCTCCCAAAAAGATACACAAATGGCCAATTAGCACATGAAAAGATGCCAAACATGATTAGCCATTAGAGAAATGCAAATCAAAACCACAGTGAGATACACTTCACATCAACTAGGATGGCTGTGGTCAGAATAAAATATAAAGATAGTAACCATTGTTGGTGAGGATGTGTAGAAACTGGAACCCTCATATCACTGATGGGAATGTAAAATGGTGCAGCCACTGCAGAAAAGTCTGGCAGCTCCTCAGAAAAGTACACAGAATTATATTGCTGATCAATTCTGGTCTGAGGTATCTGTCCTAAGAATCAGAAACATATGTTCACCCAAAAACTTGTACATAAATGTTAATAACACCACTGTTCATAAATAGCCAAAAAGTGGAAACAATCCAAATTTCCATCAACTGATGAATGGATAAGCAGCGGTTGGACAGCCGGTCCTTGTTATTTATGTTAGTTGTGTCCATACAGAATCACCACGAACAGTGGGTGAGGGAGTAAGGAACCATGGTCCGGGGAGGCCAGGGTCAGGTTCCTTCCAGCCTTTCCTCACTCTTCCATCAATGGGTCCATGCATATTCTTCTTTTATGTGTGTTTCCACTTAAAGACACATATTTAACATATTTGTCTTACAGATAATTAATTGCACTGTTTTTGAATGGTTTAAACCCGGAGACTTTGGAAGCCATTTGCATTATTCAGGTTCAGTTTCCACCATCCTTTTAAATCAAGTCCATCTCATCAGTGTTGCAAACCCGCTCTTCCACATAAACTTTTCTTGCATCACACTCAGCAGGTATTTTATAGGTTATTCCACATACTTGTGATCTGGCTCAACTGCAGATTTAACATTTTTCTCTATAGCCTTTTGAAAGCATGGGAGCCTGCCAGCACTAGCTGAGAAGGGTTTGGCATTTTCCTGACCCCGGGTAACGTGACCATAAATTTCTTGGACTTTCAGTCTCACAACAGTGCTGTCCACTACACTTTTTAATCTGTTGTCATCTCATGGATCCATGAATTTAGTTACTTTTCTATCTTTTCCAGTTTCATCATACACTACAGATGTTTCCAGAGTGGATTCATGCACAGGTCAGCAAACGTCCTCTTCCTTTTTATGTGTGCACCATACTATTGGGTCACTAGCATTGAACTCACTGGCCACAGCACCGTAAGTCATGTCTGAACAAAGCTGATCTAACACACATTCTTTCTCCGTATGCCCATCACAGCCTCCTTACCTTTAGGAATACTAGATAGGACTCTGTGCCTGGGGCCCACTTTAAACGCAAAAATCACCAAGAAAAAGCAGAAAAACCCAAAAAACTAGGACACTAAATAGGACACTTGTTTGTAGTTTAAGACATGAAAGAAGAAACAGAGCACTGCCTTGTTCAGCTTCAGATGAGGACATGAGTGCGGTGTGACACAAATTTTTTGCCCCTCTGCATATGTTCACAAATGACCACAAAATCACCACCAGTCTTTTAATTTGGGGATTGCAAATAAAATTCAGTGAGTAGGGGAATTCACAAATAAGAAATCCACAAGTGAAAGTGGCGGGGGGGGGGGTGGTGATGGTGGGATGAATTGGGAGATTGGGATTGACATATATACACTAATTTGTATAAAATAGATAACTAATAAGAGCCTGCTGTATAAAAAAATTAATAAAATAAAATTCAAAAAAAAATCCACAAGTAATGAAGATCTACTGTATATCAATACAATGGAATATCATTTGGCCATAAAAAGGATTGAAATGCTGTCACATGCTATAACATGGATGAGTCTTGAAAACATGATAATTGTGAGAAGCCAGACACAAAAGGACAAATATGAATCTTCTTAGAATAGGCAAATCCTTTTTTGAGTGTTTTATAGATGACATTTATCAGTTTGAGAAAGTTCCTTTTCATTATTATTTTAACTGTTTTATCTTGAAGTGTGCTGAATTTTGTTAAATGCTTTTTTGTGTCTATTGAGATGATTCTGAGGTTTTTATTTATCTTTTATTCTGTTGATATTGTGTGCCATATTAATTGATTTTAGGATGCTAATCAAATCTTACATTGCTAAAATAAATCCTTCTAGGTCATGTTATATAATCCATTTATATGCCTCTGGTTGTTTTGTTTGCTATTTTATTAAGGATTTTTGTGTCTATATTCATAAGATATATTGCTCTGTGGTTTGATTTCCTTATTATATGTTTTTCTGGTTCTTGTGATGAGAGTAATACTGGCTTCATAGAATGAACTGTGAAGTATTTCCTCCTCTTCTGTTTTTTCAAAGAGTTTGAGAAAAATTGGTATTCTTTATTAAATATTTGGTAGAATTTATCAGTGAAGCCAGCTGGGTCTGGGTTTTTCTTTTTTGGTAGCTTTTGATTACTAATTCAATTTCTTTGTTATGTCCATTCAGATTTTCTATTTCCTCTTGAGTCAGTTTCAGTAGTTTGCATCTTTCTTAAAACTTGTCCCATCATCTAAGTTATCTAATTTGTTGGTGTGCAGTTGTTCATAGTAGTCCCTTATGATATGCGTTATTCCTGTAAGATGGGCAAGAAGTTCTCCTCTTTCATTTCTGATTTTAGTAATGAATTTTCTCTCTTTTTTTGCTCCTTCAGTCTAGCTAAAAAGCTATCAATTTTGTTGTTCCTTTCAAATAATTAACTTTTGGTTTGTTGGCTCTCTGTTGTTTTTCTATTCTCTGTTTCATTAATCCCCACTCTAATTTTCACTGTTCTCCTCCTTTGGATTGCCTTGGGTTGAGTTCACTCTCCATTGCCCTGTGTCTTAAGGTAAAACTTTAGGTTATCCATTTAAGATCTTTCTTTTTTTAATGTAAGCATTTATCTATAAATTTCTGTTTACATACTCTTTTGGTTGTATCCTATAATTTTTAGGATGTTGTGCCCTCATTTCATTAATTTCATAGTAATTTGAAACCATTAGTTTTAAAGTATTTAGAAATTTTTCTAGTGATTTCTTGTTTTATCCATTGGTTATTTAAGAATGTGTTGTTTAATATTCATATATGTGTGAATTTCCCAAATTTCTTTTTGTTATTAACTTCTGATTTCATACCATTATGGTCAGAGAAAATACTTTTTAAAATTTCAATATTTTAAATTTATTGAGGCTGGTTTTATGTCCTCCTATGGTCTATCCCTGAGGCTAATGCATATTCTGATGTTGTCAGGTGGAGTTTTCTATAGGTGTCTGCTAGGTGGAGTTGGTAATCAATAAGTTATTATTATTTAATTTTTAAGGTCTGTGTATCTCTGGGGGATAATAATGGTGAAGACGGGATCCAAGCTGCAAAGAACTTATAGTCTAACTGGAGAAGTAAAACATATGAGAAATTGATATACAATAAAGAGTAATATTTGTGTTATAAATTGTGAGTATAGAAAATATTGTTCAGAAGTGTCTGATAAACTGAGAAATATGATATTTGAAGCACATAAGATTTTAGGGGAAGTGGGGCTTGAGGTATGGGCATCAAAGATGAGTAGGGCTTGTCTGAGGTATAACCAAAAAAGAAATTGGATGTAAGCCATTAAAAATAATAGGACTAGAAACTGTGTGGTTAGTACAAATCAAACTTGAGAATTATAGACTAATGGAGTTGACAGATGGATTGTGAATAAAAGATAAAAGTGATGGAGAGAGGGTAAGCAGGTAATTTAGAGACAGAGTGAAAATTGTGTGTGTGGTCGGTACTTCAGTCATTTGATGAGCCTACACGTCTACCAATCACTTCTTGCTTTGTGGTGCCACATTTTGTTTCGTATCTTCTCCCTCATGCCCTTGTTTACACCTGTTTGAATAATGCTTAGTTTATTACTTAAAACCTCTGTTACCCACCCAACCTCAAAAGTTATCTGTTTTTAAATAGCGCTATTAAAAAGCCCAAGTCCCAACTTCCAGTCTGAGGGAGCATCCACATCCTTTCTCCTATTCCCTTAAATCCATTGACACTGATTTTATTGAATAGCTAGGAAACCACCAATAATTGATCTTTTTGGACTTGTAAACACATTAATTTCACATGGCTCAATTTAATATGCCCCTTTCTTGGGCAATTCCAAAACACAAAGCCCTAAAATGTTCATCCTTGTTGGGGACTGAGCCTTTCCCTGCATTTCTTTACTCATTAGATGGGGAATGCCAAGACACTGCCTGAAGGAACTGTGAAATTTTATTAGTTAAAGGAAATAAAGGCCACACAATCTTGGGTTCTCCTTTCATCCACGTGCTCTGATTTACATTATAGATTCATTCCAAATTGTTTCTATTTGTCTCTCAACACAGCATGCTCCATATGGAGGCCTAATGAACACATTAACGAAACCTGTGGTGATCCATTTGTAAAGGACAAATTGGTTCCTCACTGAAAGAATCATTCCACACATGTATCTACAAGTTCAGATATGCACAGCCCTGTGGATGAATGTGGGCCTTACCCATTTTAGACAGATTTAATGTCTTAAAATCCAAGTTAATATTTTATTTCTCCTTTGATTCTGAATTTACTTACACTTGAAGTAAAGAAGAAAAACTGTTTCTAAAATGTTAGATTCATTACATTGCTTTATGAACTCCAGTAATTCTAGATATCCCAGGATCCTTTTATGCCATATTATTTATATGTATTATATAATGTATATATATAATATATACATACTATTTCTTAGATTTCCTCCTGTTGTATATGGTAAGAAAATTTCAACCTATAAATTTGAATGCATGTGCACAGCTACATTTGAATGAATATGTTATCAAAAATGGAATGCTGAGACAGAAATGTATTTTAATGAATGGTCTAACCTAAACTCTTTCTGAAATGACAAGGTAGACAAATCATCTGGCCTGCTCTTAAATTTCTGTGTACTGAAACCGACAATACCATTCTAGTCACAAAAACATTATGATTATCCTAGTGTTAAGGGAAAAACATGAAAACCAGGTTTTAAATCATGCAAAACTAGAGAAAAGTGACTGTCTTTTGCATATTTCCTCAAGGTTACCTCATAGTTCAGAAATTATTCAGCTGCTGTATTGTGAATATATATTAGTTTAAATTGTTTTTTTCTATTTGAGCTGCTATGGATGAGTCTAAAAAAGTATTTTGTGTGTAACTTAGGAAAAGTTAATGAATCTCCACCTTCTACAGAGCTAGTTAACAACAGAGCTGCCTCTAGAATTCTAGGGTCTTCACAGAGCCCTCTCTATCTCTCTCTGTGCCCTCATCAACGCATAGCTATAGCTCTCCCTATACCAGCATCTATATATGGAGATATGAAATGGTGGTTAATTTTCTTGGTCAATTTGATTGGGCCATAGGGTGCCCAGACATTTGGTCAGACATTATTCTAGGTGTGTCTGGGAGGGTGGTTGTGGGTGAGATGAACAGTTGAATCAGTGGCCTGAGTAGAGCAGAGGGCCCTGCTCAGCGTGGGTGGGCCTCATCCAATCTACTGAAGGAAGGCCTGAAGAAAACAAAAAGAAAGAGTGAGCAAGAGCTCTGTTTCTGCCTGTCTTTGAGCTGAGGTGTTGGTCTTCTTGCCTTTGACTCAGACTCAGACTGAAACTGAAGCGTAGGCTCTCCTGTGCTCCAGCTCACAGAGTGCAGACCCTGGGACTCCCTGCCTCCATGATCACTGAGCCAATTCCGTGTAGTAAATACATTCGATATCTTTGTGTGTGTACCTAATAGGTGTGTCTGTAGTGTGTAGGTACGTATGTAAATATTCATACTGTGTGTGCACATGCGTGCGCACACAAAGACACACACACAAACACACACAAACACAGAGCCCCTGGGAGTGGTTTAGGATAGAGCTGCCTCCATCTTTGCTGGTTCGAGAAGGAAAGCTGTTGGTCGTTATCCACAGGGACCTGGGAGCAATAAATGTGATGGTGAGAGTGTGTCACCCAAGCCTAGAATGTGACACGTGTACTGCTGGCTGGTTTGGGCCTCTGAGCTTTTATAGCAAACATAACTTGAAAGTTAATCTCATATTTTTTCCTTTAAAAAAAAGTCAGCATTTATGACACTCATTTATGCAGTGTTTTCTCTTCGCTGTTGTCACAAATTCTGCCACTCTTCCTGAATCCTGTCTCTGCGCTGTGTTGCTAGGCAATTCCTGACACAGCTGGATTTCAGGAAACATATGGACGAGTGCATGTAATCGCATCCTCCAGAAAAAGCCAGCACCCTTCCACTCACTGTTCACTCCTCACACCATACTGAGGCAACAAAGACCCTTCATTTAGTCACAGCTACTTTGACATATTTGGAGAAGTTATTTTAAAGAATTATATATAGAAACAGTGGTAAGGTTAAAAAAAACGTAAAATATAAAAAAATATATTTCTAATAAAAAATTGAAATTTTGCTAATAGTGATGGCTCATCATATCCCATTCCAAGAAAAATTTTAATGCTGAATCTTCTTTATTAAATTTTATTTACTTTTTTAAATAAAACTGATGTTAATACCTTTAATTGACATTCATCTATTTTAGTAATATTTCATGGGAATGAAATTTCTTACAGTGAATAATATCAAATGTCTTTAGATCTCAGAATTGATTGTTCAAAAATATTTACTAGAGGTGTATGTGAAAGAACTCAGCTAGACATTTTATGGAATACAAAGATAGAGAAAATATAGTTCTTGCTCCAGAAAATTACCGTTGAATCTTGTTATGAATACCATTCTTATTTCACAGAGAACGTAGCTTCATTTTGTGTTTTTTTTTTCTGATTATCTAAATGACATATGCTTGTAATAAAAAGAAAATAAGAAATAGAAATAACGTATAAGGAAGAAAATACTAATCCATAAAAAAATCTGACCCCTGACAGGTCCATCTTTGACTGATGCTTCCATGTCTACGCACACACACATCCATCTAAACGGGTTCACACCATTACACCATTGCATCAAATATGCCTTCCCGCTTTCAGCCCTCTGCTCTCCTCCAGTTACTCTGCCTTCTGTAACCAGTTCACAGACACCTCTACCACGTTGGGTGTCTTTCCAACCTTTCTACTTTTCACTTCCAATAAAGAGACACACAAGTGGATAAAAGAAATAGCAGAGCATAGTTCATGTTTCAAAATACTGTTAAATTTCTCCAGGTCACAAACACCAAGTAAACGTTTAAATTTTTTATAAGTAGAAGTAACATACGGTGCCTTTACCTTGATGTCATAGATCCCCAGAGCAGAATTGCCCGGTAAAAAGAGAGGCATCCTTTCAGCATTTTGGTCTTGCTGACATTGTTGTGGAAGGTGGCTTCTCAGGATGTAACTGATGGTTGTTGTTAAAGTTGTCCTTTGTGGGCTCCAATCCTCTTTCACTGGAATCATCATTTCTGAGGGTCCAGGTACACTACTGCCGAGGGCTAACTGGTGGGCAGACAGGCACCTAGAAGAAAGAGTGGATAGAAATGTGTTTGTCCAGGCCTCCATCGTCCGAGCATGGTATCACTTCTTGGTGTTGTTAAAATGTGATCTGAATCCATATCTACACTGGAGATTGTCTTCGACTTCCTTTGCTGTTAGGCCACTGGCTGAGTTTATGGAAGAGGTCATTGTGCCAGCAGTCACCTGAGCCCCTTAGAGTTTGATGCTCAAAGTCTGCTTTGCAAAGGTTATGAGGGTTAGAACCCTGTAAACTGAAAGCTCTCTGCCCCATTTGTTGTGCTGGGGAATGCCCTTAGTGGCAGCTGTCTTATTTGTCAAAGTCTATCCATACATATTGGAAATATTGTTGGTAACAATTCCATTAGTGTAGAAATGAAGAAAATAAAGTGGAAGAAAAAGGCCAATATGAAGATAATGAGTGACCTTATATTTTGTCATCACCAACCTGGATCGCAGTCCTTCATAAATGGTTGCTACTTAAACTACCACTGAGACTATGTAGGACCATCAGAGAGGACTATTCTAACAATAAAGGAGGTGAGGGATCGTGTCTCTTGGGAGTCATTCAGTTCTGCCTGGAAGTGGGGTCTCTCTTGCAGGCTTCTCCCAGGCTCTGATGGCAGAGTGTTGTCTAAGGTCAAATCAACTTGATGAATAAGATAAAATAAGAACTCCTTGTATTTTTAAGTGCTGTGCATGTTTCACAGTGCTTTCCTGTACATTAGCTTGTTTAAAAACACAACACCTCTCCGAAATTGGAACCCTGGAGAGTCTCAACAGGAGCAGAAGTGGAGCCCAACGCCCTCCCTCCTGCTTAGGGAGGCCCCTTTCTGGTTTCACTCACCCATGTGCTGTCACAGAGCAGGGAGCTCGACACTCAGTGACCCTCAAGGAATGTTTGGTGGAGGAGGGACAGATGGAGTGAATGGAAACAATATGATGAACGTCAAGATGTGTATAGACTCAGTCTCACTATCCCTACCCCCAGATACCCACACCCTCCAATTTCTCCAGAAAAGTGTAAGATACTAAGCTATATAAAAACAGTGGCATTCATAGATTTTCATGAGTGGGTGAAATCAAATTAAAGAAGGAGGAGGCCTCCCTGTGCCCTGGTTATGCCTGTGATAACAGAGATCACATGGGATCACAAACAGCCTCCTTTCCCTGTCCTGGGGAGGTGGGGGGGAGATGATGTACTATTGTCACACAGCCCACAGGAGAATCCCCTTCTTGGCTTCAGGGGACTCATCCTGGAGCCTGCTCTGGAAGCCTCCTGTGTTTGTCTAGCACCTTAACTTTACTGATCATGGCCTATTGGAAGCATTGGGGGCAGGATGCTTATTCTTTTAGAAGAACACCATAGAAACAAAATACTGTTTGTGACCAGGATAGGTTCACTCGACTCCTACAGAATAGTGTGCAGCACTTCATTGGAGCAGCATGAGGTCTTAGTTATTAGGAGAAAGGTCAATGGAAAAAGATTTTAATCATGAAGTAAAGCCTTTTTTTTCTTTTGGGTTTGTCGTTTCCAAAAAGAAAGTGCACAACAAACTTAGGAAGAATTTATGGGGCATTTCCCACATCATATTTTATGCAAATCGTAATCATTCCATATGTTGTTTGGCTTGTTTATGAAGTTTGAGGGTAACTATTTAGAAAAATGCATGCCTAATGGGATCTGAAAAAACTTATGCTTTTAAAGAGAAACCCATATGTCACTGCTAACAGATACATTTTTCCAAGGTATAGATTCTCTCTGTAAGTAATTTCTTCCTCCATAAATTAATTCTCCTTACCCACCTTGGCTTTGGTTTTATATTAAAAAGGCAAACTATTTCATCGTTTGAAATGGGAGTTAGATTGAGTAGTACATTTGGTTATTCCTTCCTCTCCAAGTTTTTTACAAAAAAATTCTTAGATTATTTTACCAGTGTTTATCACCAGTTATACTAACATAGGAAATGTTATGATTTTTAAAGAAAAGCCGGCTCTTTATGTATCTGATGTGCCAAACAGCCAAATGTATAGTGAGAATCATAGTGAGACACCCCAGACTCCATCTGCTTTCCAAAGTTGGAAGTGCCTTTTATCATAAATTCATACATTTAGGAGTTGGCAGCCTAGAGGAACAGAGGAGAAATGGCGAAAAGACCGTGAGAACCCCCTTTTTTCAGTTTCACCATGCACAGGTCCGTGGGCCTGTGTGGGTTTTGGGCTGATTTAAGGCAGGAACAGGTTGGGGCTGAAGTCATGAAGACCTGAAAATCAAAGATTACATGGTAGAACAATGTCGTTTCTTTGGATGCAGAAGCTGGCAGTCTTGAGGGCTGAGTTGTGTCCCCACACAATTCATATATTTTGTGCTAACCCCCAGGACTCAGAATGTGACTGTGTTTGGAGATGGGTCTTCAAAGAGGTGATGAAGGTAAAATGGGGTCCCTAGATTGGGCCCTGATCCCACAGGACTGGTGTTCTTATAAGAGGAGGAGATGAGGACCCAGATGTGCACAAAGGGACTACCACATGAAGACACAGGGAGGAGACATGTCTACACACCCAGGAGAGAGGCCTCGAGAGGAACCAGCCCTCCAGACATCTCAACCATGGACTTCCAGCCTCCAGGACTGGGAGACAATGAATGTCTATTGTCTCAGTTGCCACTCTGGGGAATTTTGCTATGGGAGCCTGAGCTCACTAATACAGGCTTTGAGGGGGTTCTGTGGGCTCAGAGAGATCCTAGTAGGATCAGTCCCATGCAAGGGGTGGCTGGGAGCAACTTCCTGGTAGGTGACCCACACCCCAGCCTCCAGAGGACCAGCAAGTCCCTCTCTTCTTGGTCCTAGAGAGAGGCTTGCAAACGCGCATGGAGCATAATGCAGGAAGTTCTACTTTCTTTTTAACCTGCACTACCTACTAAACCATAAGAGATGACGTGTCCACAGGAACAGCGAGGAGAATGCTGAGTGACCGCAACTACAAAGCTGTAATACACCCCTACTGATGCCAGTGTATCTATTTAGAACAAAAATATAGCCTTCCCACGGGGCTCAAAGGTTTTAGTTGTGGCATTGACCGGAAAATAGAAAATATAAATAAATTATGATTACTATTTTGGGGGTAAATTTTATGCATATTTTTCCCAGGTTGACACTGAACAGACCAATTTTTTCAGTCATAAGCTTTGAAAACATCTTTCGGGATGCCAAGAAGAAGGCAACATTTTATTCTCAGGTGTCAATCAAAATTGCTCCAACTTTTTAGGTATTTTGACTAATATCACAAATATTTTCTAGGCATGGAAAAATATCTCTACACCTCTAGATAGCAACTTTAAGAGCTTCTATAAATGACAGACAAGAAATATGTATTTACCTTCAAATAAATTTTTACAAATGTGAAGCTTTGGTTCTGAGTTTACCTTTTCTTTATTCTAGTGATGAAAAAAGAGAAATAAAGTTTATGCAATAAATGAGGACCTTCAGCCATGGGATTGCTTATAAAAATGAGTAAGGAGAAGGAATAACATAGAACTTTCAAAATACTTCGTATTTTGAGCAAACATATTGTTTTCCAACGCTGAGTCACAATTTCTAAAATCTTGGCAGCTAAAAACAACGTATATTTATTATCTCAAAGTTTCCATGATCAGGAGCCTGCTCGGTGTCTCACAGGACTGCAGCGGAGATGTTGGATAGTCTGTAATTTCACCTGGAACTCGGGATTTTCTTCCAGGCTCACAGGGCTGTCGGCCGAATTCAGTTTCTTGCAGCTGTGGAGACGGAGGCCCTGTTTTTTGCTGGCTGTCACTGGGGAGCTCTCAGCAACACACGACAGTGACATCCGTCCCCTTTGCTAGAGGCCACGTGGCAGGTCCCACCTGTGCTCATGGGAGTGGACTCCATGAGTACCACCATGATGTCACCTCAACAGGGAAAGGGAATACTGAGGGTTGTGAAAACATATAACACAACTGAAGGTGAGTTACTGAAGGAACCAGAGGTCATTTAAAAAGAATGTGTTAACTGGACATAACAAGGTGAGGTCTTCATAAACTAAAGGTGAGAGAGATGTTGACACTTCAGGTACGTGAAGGAGAGAAAGCAGAAGTGAGGGAGAAGAGAAGTAAAAACCTGAAAGATGCAATAGTAACTAAAATCCCTCTGAAATTCGTTACAATGCAGAAGTCATTAAAATGCAAAATTCAATAAGTGACATGAAAAACCATCTTAGAAGAGAAAAAGTACAAAGAGAAGAAAGTATCATGAGGAGATGATAAAAATGGAAGGCAGAGAGAAAGACCTAATTTGAATATTTAAGACACCTGTGGAAGAACGTGGAAAAACTGGAACAGAGGCCAAGACTAAGGACACAAGATAAAATCCAGGAGTGAAAAAACAACACGGTATACAGATTATTTTTTATTTAAATAAAATAACTACAGAAAAGTAGGGCAGTTTTTCACTATAAAACTAAAAAAATGTTGTACAGGCATATTGTTAATTTTTAAAATTCCAAAGAATAAATAAAGATCACAGTAGCCTCCTAATTCCCTCTAGTTCTAATTTCCAAAGGACAATGATAAATCATTTTAGAGTACTTTTAGTAAAAACGAGAACTTGAGAATTTTATAACCAGCCAAGTTTTCATTGACATGTCATGGTACCAAAAATAAAAGTATCAGAAAAAATGTTATGCAACTTATAAATTATTCTCTTGTGTTTCTTGAAAAAAAAAAAGAATTTAAACACAATTTCAACTACAAATTTATCAGACAATAAACATTTTAAAGGTAAACTAATGTGATTTAGGACTAAACTAGGATGAAAAACATGGAATACAGTAACTGATGATGAACATTGAAAACTGGTAAGCATAAACCTGGGTCACATATTCTAAATGTGATAAATAGGGGTCAATAAATTTTAAATTAGATGACTGTTAAATAAAAATTTTAAAAAGACTAGGTATTCGTCAGCGTGGACATAAGAAGTGGTGTGTGTAATATACATGTATAAGTCCCTCCCCTCCCAGAAGCCAAAATATGTTTTGATAATTAGATAAGTAAAAACAAAAATAATTAAAAGGAATAGTTCTGTATTTTTCCTTCCAAATTACTGGCATATACAAATAGAAAGGAAAAAAAAAAGGAAGATCAGGGGAAAAAATGAAATAAAAACATAGCAGAAGGAAACAGTAGCTTCCTAAAAGACAGTGAATCTCATACTGAGTCTTAAAAATATTTGAAACAATATCACCAAAATACATGAAACAAACAATTGATAAAAAAAAAATAACAGAAATTTATAAGGAGTGGAGTATATAGAACCACATCAGCCTTGATATAACAAAGACATAAAAGAGCTTAAAGCACATAAAATTAATATGCAATTAATAAAAATATAAATATCTCCAGTTGTATTATATACTAAAAACAGACTATCTTTTGAGTGCCCATATTCAAAATTAAGCCTGTATACTTGATCATTCATAAATTCCCAAGTGTAGAAAAATACCAGCCATATTTGTTCGACATAATGTGACACAATAGCAGAATTTTAAACTTATCCCTTGCACATGTGTGGGTATATTTTTTCTTAAATGATAAGTGTCGTTTAGAACATTTGTTTGGGATTTAGCTTTAATTCAGAAGTTCATATCTAATTCACTAAACCGCTGAGCTCTTTGCTTCCATGTCCATGATCAGTTCTGATTGCTGCAGCTGAGCCAATATTCATCAAATTCTGCTCATGAGCAGTCCTTTTTTTTTTTTAAATAAACAAGATAATGAATGGTCAAAAGTTGTTCAGTGTTCTAGCCCCAGAAAGTACATCTGGAGTGTTAGTCATGGATTCATTTCTCAAAAGTTAATATATGCCTATTGATAATATCAAAGCCTTGCTCCTTTAGAAAATAAAGTAACTATTAAAGCAGGCAGGCAGAGCATCCCCCAGTACTCCCAGGCTGATCTCTTTGGATGCAAAAGAAACATTTTTCTAAATATTATACAGAATGGCTGTTAAGAAATTTCCATATAAAGGAAACTCTGTCGGGTTCTTCTTCCAGAGGATGAATCGGTCGTCTCCTCCAGATAGGAGTTTCACAGGTATTTTTGAGAATCAGACACTCACTCCTAACTCTAGCACAGCTGCCTGATCCACAGAAAAAGCAGTCCTTCTACAAGACGTCTACTTGGTACTCAACCCTTTCCTTTCCCATCCCACACATTTCCATTTCAAGGTCCAGCCCGCCTCCCAGTGCACTCAGCCAGTACCCGCAGAAGCTGCACAAGGCAGTAGGGCTGAACACTCACTCCTGGGGCCCTCAGACACCACCCTGAAAATAGCTGGGGAAATGCAACGCTGTACAGGCAGAAAATTATACTCTATCAATTATGCCCAAGGAAAATGCATTTGCAGATACAGATGATAGCTATACTGTTTTTCTTTTGTGGCTTTTAATTCTTGTATAGCCCCAACTCTTCAGTGTATTTGTTTAGAATAATGAGAGGAGGTATAAATGTGTACATTCATTTACAAGCTTCAAACACAGAAAGAGTAGCTGTATCATGCATAAAAAATCATTTGAGTTTGTATAGCATCTTTTACTTAAGTATCAATAAAAAATGTTAACCATTTAATTGATTCTATCTGTAACAAAATATCTTTGGACTTAGGAATGGATTCTGGAATGCATTAACCTTTTCCTTACAGATTGGTCAGTACAGACTCAAAAATGCCCAGGTTGGCCAAGGATGAAGCTGTCTCTCCACCCCAGCAGACTGCTTACGGAGCTGTTATCTATCTCTGTTTCTGAAGAGCTTGCTCAGAAGGCTCCTCATTCATGAAGCATATTGACTGAGGGAATCTGTGTGCCAGGAGCTGTTCGGGGTGCTGAAGCCAGAGCAGTAAACAGAGCAGGGGAATCTCCCCTCCCCCAGGGAGTGTTGCTGTGAGAAAAGGCTGAACATGAGCCAACCAGCACAGTGTGCACATGCAGAGTGGTGACAGGTGACAGGAGAGATGGAGAGAAATGCCTCAGGAAAGGGGCTGACTCACAGAGAGGATGATTCAGATGGCCTTGCCAAGAAGGGGAGAGGGGGCCAGGCCCAGGCTGGGGGATGTTCCAGGTGGATGTGACAGGTATCAGGGGCTGAAATGTGTGGGGGAGGACAGAGGAACCACAAGGAGAGATGCTGCATGAATGAGTGGCTCAGACCCATTCAGGACATTCAGAGATTATAGGGGAAATGGAGATGGAACTGGGTGGACACAACAGTGAGAAGAAGGGTGGACCCTCGCCTGGCACTGGGAGGGGTTTGGGGGAGGAACCAGCCCCCAGAGGAGCTGTGCCCCTGAGCAGACCCGGTTTCAGCCAGCCTAGAAGAGCAGATAAAGAACAGGCCTGAGAATCGGAGATTTTGCTAATCTTTGACTCGCAGTTCCGGAGGCCAAAGTGGCAGGATTGTAGGAATTGAGGAGTGTGAATTGGGGTCAGGAAAGAGGTCGATGAGAGCATGGGAGGAGGCATGGCCTCAGGTCCTGGTTACTCAGGTACCGGGACTCTAAATGATGGCATTTTACTGACAGCTGGTTATGACTGTTGTGTCACATTTCTGTGGTGCATCCACGGCACAACTCCCTGGTTTATTTATATCCCTTCCCCCTAGAAACCAAGCCCATTCCCTTTTTTTATTCTCAACTTCTGCAAAGAAATCTTCCCCTAGTTCTATCCCAAAGTGATCGCTCTCTTGTATTTTCACAGTGCTCTCTCATATTTTAACTCAATCACATTTCTCCCTTATCTAGTTTCTGTACATGGGTGCATTGTGTCTCTTCCAAGCTCATTGACATCCTCCCTAAAGCTTGCCGTGGTGCCTTTCCAATAGCAAGTGTTTATTGAATTGATTAAATATTGATACTAAAACCTGTCATATGTTTAAATAGGATAATATTGTTAGTATTAAGGTGCCGTGAAAATGCAACTTGAATTTAGGTTGTCCTCTGCCATAGAGGTTGCCTGGATCCCCCATTTCTCGGCCAGGGGAAACTCGAAGGCCCCCTATCCCCCCCAGTCCCTACTTCTGCATGTTCTCCAAGATTCCTCAGCGTGTCCATACCTGCTTCATGTGGTCAATGGAGTTGACCTAAAGAAAGCATTTGGAGGACTATGCTGACAGCCACGGGGATCTGAGTGTGGTCACGATTCCTACAAGGAACCAATCCATGCCGGACTTTCCTAGTTTCTAAGTTCATACTGGCCACTCCACTTTCTCTCTTTGCCTGCCTGCAGGCAATGCCCGTCGCCCATCACACATGCTTTTGCTTGCTCCATGGTCTAACCACCGTCCTCTCTTACCCTTTTCTTCTTTCTGCAGAGCAGTAAGTACATTCAAGTTGGCTGGTCATGCCAAGAAGCATCCCTTTTCCCTGACACCTTGGGGGACCCCAACACCCAGGGTCTTGACTTGATCTGCACTGAGGGTAGAAAATATTTTTCCAAACAATGATTTCCCCCCATCTGATGCCTGATGTGGAACCCCTTCACAAATAAGTGTGAAAGTTGGAGAATGTCAGGGTCACAAAAGTTTTATGTATTTGGTTTAAAGGTGTGATGTAATTCTTAGTATTTCAGTGGTATCTGCACTGAGCAAAATAAAGAAAAATGAAAAACTCATTCTTTCAGATTTTCTGCATTCAAAATTCCAAACAATTATCCTGCATGCTTGCATGCTTTTTTAACTGATTTGGTAGAATATGTAAGTTGCTCAGGTATCACATAGAGGCAATCTGAGACACTCATCTTGATTTCCTTATTCCCCCAGGTACCATTTCCTAATAAATATGTGCACTCCTTAAAATCGATGTCATAAATATAGACAGCTGACTCATAATGCTAACTAACAGGATTTCAGTCTTTTCTCCAAAGAATGTGCAAAGCAATTCAGCTCCAGTCCAAGTGGAAAAAAATTCTCTGAAACTTGTATTTTTAACAGGCATCTTACTTCATTATATAAGAATGCTGAGAAGAAGTGTAAACCCATACCTGGTATAGGAAAACCATCCAGGGGGCATGCCCTGCCCTTTTCCCCCGGGTGCTCTGGTTGTACTCATGCTTCTCAAAGAGGTCCTGAAATATTAGTCACAATCAGTAGATTAAGAAACAATTACTGGGGACCTATTCTGTACAGAGCCCTGTACTTGATGCCCTGGGACAAATAATGGGACATAAGACATAGTCTCACGAAAAAATTATGTAATGTTGTTGCAGTCCTAAAATTGACATCAACTTCACAGTGGACTCTGAGGTTATGAGTGGTTTGCAGCAGATTGCATTACAGAAGCTCAGAGAGAGACCAATAGTGAGTTTGTGTGCACCGAGAAGGTAGGGTATGTGCACGTGGGTGTGCATGTGTGCATGCATGTGTGTATGTGTGTTCTGTGCATGTGTGAGGACCAGAAGTCTTTGAGGAAGAAATAGTGCAAGACACATACATTAGCTAATCCAGGGAGCTCATGAAACGGCCATGATAAAGGGCAATGAGCTTGTGGGGAATTATGCTCTGATTTCTAGTAAAAGAGTGAGCTACAAGAGTGATGTAGAATCACCTTGTTTTCATTGGTGGTGGTACTTATGGCAAGGACTGTAGCCCCCCATACAGAGGTTAGTGACTTGTCTGGCCTCTGCATTAGTGGGGTGAATGCAGCAAAATGAAGACAGGGTTGTTTAATCTTGCTTTGATAAATTATTCATCAGAGCAGTGTTTTTTTCCATAGTCTTCCAAGCCCCACAATTATAAACTTCTTCCTTAACCTCCGTTCTTCTTTGTGAAGGCCAGTCTTTCCAGTGACCCTGATTCCGGGTTTTGCATACTCAGAAGTTGATGACATTCAGTGATGCCAATCACGGGGGTGGGAGTTCCTCCAGCCTTGCTCCCAGGAAAGCCTCCCTCAAGCTGGCCACAGTCTGAATTCCCTGCACATTCACTGAATCCTGCACCAACAGTCAGCTCTCTTGCAGGGAACTCCTAGGGAGGAAGAAGGGAAGAGCCCCAGAGTTTCACCTTCTCAGGGGGCTCCCACTGTGGCTGACCCCCTGCCAGCATGTGGGACAGAAGACTCCCCTCCCAGGAAAACACATGGGATGGAGCCCTCCCAGGGAATGAAGGCACTGCCAGGCTCAGATGAGGCTCTAGGAAAACCATACAGTGGCTCCCAGTGGTCAGCAAAGCCACATACGTCATACTGACTGATTACCCTGAACATCTACCCAGGAGTGTAATGAGGTAACAGAAGCATCAGCACCTCCAAAATCAAGAATCAAATTTACTAAAAAGTAGATGCAACTAAAGGAATGTTTACAGGAATATGATTCTGAAAACATACCTCCTATACATACTCAAGCTGTATATAAGTCAAACAAGCAAAACCTAAGAATAATAAACATTAAAAAGAAGAAATTATACAGTAGAAAAAATAGTGATAATCATTAACTCTAGTAAAATTCAGAGTTAGGTCAAAATAATTGTTGATAATATGTCTTATAAAATTTAATTCAGTGGTTTAAATTTTAAGTTAAAGATGCTTAATGTCAAAAAACAAAACTAAAAGACCATTAAAAGAAAAACCTCAGATATTTGTAGTAGAGTGGAATTAGGAGAGAAATAAAGGCATATTTATATCAGTGGGAGCCATAGAAATGTTTCTATTCTATAGATGTTGATAAAGACACAAAAGTTTAAATGTATTTATAAAAATTTAGAGGGCTAGGACTATTAGGATTATGATATGAGAAACAGTAACATTTCATTAATCAGTATCAGTTAGCAATGGGATATAAGAAAACAACAAAAATGTATAATAAAGAGAAAATGTAATATATTGTTGCTAGATTAATATAATTTCCATTTTAACAATAAATGTAAATGGGTTATATTCTCCTAATAAAATAATATCAGATTAATGTAAAAAGTATCTCTCAGTCATATACTCATTCAAGGATAAACGTATTTTCAAATAACACAGAAATATTGAGAAAAAATGGAACAGCTATGCTTTACTAGCTCATTACAAAGAAAAATAAAAAGGGAGTGAGAATATTGATAACTAAGTTACAAAGAGATATGTACACATGAAAGGACTGAGCTATGTAAAGGATAAGAAGTTATGGGCAAAAGAAAAAGGGAAAGAAAAGAAGCAATTTATCAGTAAATCTAACTGGGAAACAAAGGACTATGGATTATCAAAATTTGAATTCAACAAATATGTGTGTGTGCACTGTAAGCAAGAATGGAACCAAGCATGAAAAAACACTGAAATGAATTTCTTCTTACATTTCTATATTTGACTATGATATACATTGCCAGTTTTTCTCCCTCAAAACAGAAAACTTTATTGCACAGCAAGGCACATTAAAATAATTATTTTCACCATCCACAAAGTAGAATTCAAGTGACCTATCTTCACTGAAAACCCTTACAGTATGATGGAAAAGAGTAGGGTCTATTTATTTTTTTATTGAAGTATAGCTAGCTTACAATGTTCTGTTTCTGTTGTACAGCAAAGTGATTCAGAGGTATATATATATTTTTTCAGATTCTTTTCCACTATAGGTTATTATAAGATACTGAATACAGTTCCTTATCTATTTTATATATAGTAGTGTGTATCTGCTAATCCCAAACTCTTAATTTATCCTTTCCCCTTTGGTAACCATAAGTTTGTTCTCTATTTCCGTGAGTCTGTTTCTGTTCTGTAAATAAGTTCATTTGTATCATATTTTATATTCCACATATAAGTAAGATCATATGGTATTTGTCTTTCTCTGTCTGAAAAAGAGTGGGATATAAATCCTTACTCATAAATAGTAAGCATCTGACTCTGACTCCAAATGCTATACTAATCTATGTCTCTTTGCTTTATTTAGAGTAGATATAAACTCCATGTACATTCAGTGTTGATGCTCTAGGATTCCAAGTCACTGCATAATTAGGAAAAGCCAAGATTAGGAATGATTTCCAGAATGGTTTTGTGTTTATAATAGGAACTTAATTCATCCTGAATGAAGGGATTGGTTTTCATAAAAGAACGTCTTTAAGAGAACTCTTGCTCCTACTTAATTTAATTCAGTAAGAAGGTTTCTCTGATTGTCTCCTCATTGCCTGTACACATCCCCCAATGCATTGCTTCTCTCCCACTCTTTATTCCTACACGGTCTCTCCCTCCTTCATCCTGTCTGTCCCCACGTCCTTTTTCAAGTCTGAATTCACATTCCTATAACCTTCTGAGGAGTATATTTTGCACACCAGCCTTGGGCTCTATTGATACTTCACCAGAGTACTTAGAACTATAACATATTTTTGTTTAAAAAATGAACACAAATAATAAAGAATGACTTGGGGCTATGAGACATGCCTTGGAGGAAATAGCTTTGGTTTTAGTGTTTTATAACCAACTGAGTCAGTTCCAAAAGGATGTTCAGAAGATTTAAAAGAACAAGGCCTGAGAAAGTATATGAAAAAAATCAACCTAGTGGAATATCTAGTTACCAAGAAAAGGGGCTAACCAACCCAGAATCCACTATTTGATATTTGATCCTAATTATATCTAAGTAAAATGTGAACATGAGGAGATTTTGATGGAAAAAAAGTCAACCTATTTATAATTAAAATTGGATTTCTTAGTGACTCGGCAGTCAAAGGGCTTAGGAAGCCACTTTGCACCCTGAGTTTATATCTACAACTTTAATATGTGAAACTTCTATTTGAAAAATCTTCAAAGAAAAACATCAGGCTATCTTTCTCTGTTTTTATTTCTGAGCAGACAAATCAACACATACTAGAAACATCATATTGCCTTTTTCTGACATACTGAAAAAGCCATCAACTAATTTTCCAATAATTATATTTTTGGTTTTTATGTTAACATCTGCCAACCAGACCTTCAACGTCTAGCAAAGTCAACCTCCAAGAGCCTTGTCAAAGAGAACAGATGCTGCCTGGCATTGCCATGCTCTGCAGTTTGGAACAAGCAATCAGCTAGGCAGTGCATGTTCACCTGTTTTTAGACTGCAAAGTAAAAGAGTGAAACGGAAATGCGGCAAAAGAGGAAAACCCAATACTTTGCAGAACAAGCTCTTCCCAGGATCACTGATTCTCAAAACAAAATCTGTGTTATAAACAGTTGAGTCTGTCCTGAAACAAAGAAAGGAAACTATTTAACAAAATTAAAAGTGAGCAAATTGGAAGAAATAATAGAAATTGTTACCTGGGGATAAGGGGTTAGGGAGACAGGAAATTTTGGAGGGTGGTGTATATATTTATTATCTTGATTGCAGTAATAGTTTCTTAGGTATATACATATGTCAAAACTCATCAAATTCTACGTTTTAAAATATGTAGATAAATGCATGTCCATTATACCCGAATCAAGTTGTAAAAAAAAAGTGACAGGAATTATAGCTAAGCAATTCGTGGCAAATGAGTACATTTTTTTTTTTAAATATATTTATTTATTTATTTTTGGCTGCGTGAGTCTTCATTGCAGCACCCGGGACCTTCTCTAGTTGCGGTGAGCAGGGGCTACTCTTTGTTGTGGTGCGTGGGCTTCTCACCGCGGTGGCTTCTCTTGTTGCAGACCACGGGCTGTAGGCGCGCGGGCTTCAGTAGTTGTGGCATGCAGGCTCTAGAGCGCAGGCTCAGTAGTTGTGGCACACGGGCTTAGTTGCTCTGCAGCATGTGGGATCCTCCCAGACCAGGGATCGAACCCATGTCCCCTGCATTGGCAAGCGGATTCTTAACCACTGTGCCACCAGGGAAGTCCCTAATGAGTACATTTTGATGAAGAATCTTTAAAGTAACTTACCCAACAAGGATGAGGTGTGATCCTCAGTGGATGGACCATCATAGCACAGGGAGCATTAAACTGCATGCCCCATTGCCAAGCATGAGGTCAGAGAAATAACTTTATCCAGTGAATTATTCATGAGTTCCCTGAAACTTGATTTCTTTGCCTTAATTAGTATAAAACTTTGGACTGTCCCTTTCACCAACACAAACTGATGGGAGTGACAAGATTGACACGAAAAGTTAGTTCTACCAAATATTGAATAAACTGATGTTCTCTTCTTACGAAAATCTTCCCAGGAAGAGCTGAAAGAACATTTCCAATGCATTTCTTTTTTGAGGCAAACATAATCTTGAAACCAGTTTCTATTGAAGACTAAAAAATAAAGGAATATTAAAAGTCAATAATCACTCAGAAAATAAAAGTAAAATGTTAACAAAGTAAAGCATATATATATAATATACTTTATATGTGTATATATATTATATATTCATTTAATATTATATATGTATGTGTATATGCATACATATAAATAATACTTCATTACCAAATCATATTGATCTCAGGAGTGCAAGATTAGTTTGACATTTGGGGGCTAAAATATTACTCAATTATTAATCCCTTCACTGCATAGAACTTATTTTCCAATATAAAAAATTCTCAACTGATGTTAGTATAAAAAATATGTTTACCTTTCCAATTTAAACCCCTCATTTTAATAACATACAGGAGATGTGTTAAATTATATTTTAAATAAATTGGGAGAATATCACACCATTGTAAATAGTGTACAAATCTTGCTGAGTACCAACAAAGGGCTGTGCTTTTTAGATGTTTTCTTGTGCATTATAGCATCATATTCAGTGTAGTCCTTCTGTGACACTTGTCCTGAATGTGCTTCCATATCACCTTTCAAATTTATCATTTATGTGTTTTCCCCTAGAACTGTATGGGTTCAAAAAACACTGAGAAAACATTGAAGAAACAAGTTTACCAAGCTGAATAGTCAGCAGGTGGTTCCACCGCTCTAGGTGTCCAGTGCCCCAGGTGAGGCGATGAGCCCAAGGAGAGAACAGCACATTCTGCATCCTTAGTCTGTTGGTACACATATTTCTCCTTTAAACGGGTCTCTGTGTTAGAGGTAAAGTTGTGTGAATTACTAACTCTGTTGGTCAGGCAATTTTGGCCTCAGGTGTTGCAATGGCTAAGGTATTCCCGGCAGGGAAGGTACACCCACACCTGTAGCATGTGCAATCCCAGTGGGATATATGGCTGCTCCCTCTTATGCAGGTGTAACTGTCCTGCTCTCTCTTGTATGACTTACCCCCCTGCCCCATCAAGGAATGGTGCCATACCCAGAGCTAAGCATCGTCTCTGATGCTGGAGTGTTGGACGTTGAGCACTGGCAGTAGCTGGGTACCTGCAGGACCCAGTAGCAGCTAGTGGACAATGCTTTCCAAATGGGGAGTGTTCTCTGCCTCGGAGGGTGTGGTCGTGCCCTACATTCTGGGCAAGGTGTCTCCTGCTGAAGTAGCGCTCACACTTTCCTGCTGAGCGGAAAGCTGAGGTAGTGGGCAGTTCACCCCCCAGTTTCCAGTCTGCAGATCTGCCTTTGAGGGCAAATCACAGTAGCGGTTTTCCTAGTTCTCTCTGCTCCCTAGAAAAGAGAGGGCCAGGCACAGTTTTCACACTAAGACTTGATTAGGAAGTGTAGTTCCAACACGGAAAGACTACAGGGGGATAAAGGGAGTGAAGGTGAGACAAGAAAGGAGAGAAAACATGCAAGGCTGTAAATTGCAGAGGTTGACACAATCTCAGGGAAAACAGCTGCTGCTCAGTCCCCCAGGCAGGTCCCTCTGAGCCTCCCCACCCCTCAGAACAGAGCCCCAGAGGGAGAAGGAAGATGAATGTTTACAACCTCCTTTCTGTCACCTGTGGGCCCGAGGTGTGGCCCTCGGTGTGGATTCCGCCACACTCCCAGATTCCACCGCACGGCTCTGAGTAGGATGTTCAGACCCCACTCCCGTTTCATGACAACTCGTCTGCATTAGGAAGAGGTGGGCGCCCTGATTCCAGGTGGCCCTCAGCATGGCAGGCATGAAGGCTGGGCCTCACCCCGGGGAAGCTGAGACAGTCACACTGTTGGGAGGCAGTGAAGGTGACAGCCTCAGGCTCCACCAGCAGACAGCTGGGCCTGTGGGCAGTTAAGAGCAAGAGCCTGCAAAGGCCTATAATCGAGATCCATAAAAGCAATACAATCGGGCTTCCCTGGTGACGCAGTGGTTGAGAATCTGCCTGCCAATGCAGGGGACACGGGTTCGAGCCCTGGTCTGGGAAGATCCCACGTGCTGCGGAGCAACTAGACCAGTGAGCCACAACTACTGAGCCTGCGCGTCTGGAGCCTGTGCTCCGCAGCAAGAGAGGCCGCAACAGTGAGAGGTCCGCACACCGCGATGGAGAGTGGCCCCCACTTGCCACAACTAGAGAAAGCCCTCGCACAGAAACGAAGACCCAACACACCCAAAAATAAATAAATAAACAATTAAATTTAAAAAAAAAAAGCAATACAATCATAAAACCCATTTATGAACATTATAAACCATTTTAAATCCATGTTCTGACCATCAGGCTTACGCTTCTCATTAGGCAAGCCAACATTTTTCCATCTCTGTTTCCATCTGGAACCATAACAGCAGGAAAGAATCATTGCAGGAAAGAATCATGGAAGGAATTTCTTAAAAAGGACAAGGGAGATGGGGCAAGAGTGAGCAGAGTTTGTTGCTGCAGGTCTGCTGTGCACCAGCGATGAGAGGGGAGGGTCTTTCATATACATTACCTCACTTTGCAAGGCATGTGTCTGTATCACTATCGATATTTGCAAATGAAGAAATCAGTGTTGATAGGGATCAAGTGTTACCCGAGTTCGAGTTAAGTTGTACAGCTGACAGTTAACGCTGTTAGCGGCTCCTGTGTCTCTGTGCCATTGGATTGCACCAACCAATCTGAAATTTGGACACCCTCCACTAGGACTGTCACTCTTCCTTCCCTGGACTGTTTTATAGCATATGTAAGCATAGTAACATACCAAATATTGTGGTTGCTTGTTATAGTTTGAGACAGTAAGAACTTTTCAGGGACTGTAAGAGTAAGAATCAGCTAGACTGAAAAGAAGAAAACAAAAAATAGCCCTGTCATCAATCGGGCTTGGAGGATAGACCTAGATCAAGCCAGCTGAAGATTTGAAGAAGTTGGTCTTCCTCCCCAAGTCCTGCAGCAGCTGTAAAATGACCCCTCCTTTGAGTGACTGTTGCTTCTTTCCAATAACCCCCGAGAGCCCCTTGGCTCTTCCCACCCGGAAACTGGATACTTGATTCCTGCACCGCCCTTGCCTCATGGCAGCACCTGATCCCTATGTAATCCTCTTTTCATCAGTCCCCTCAGAAAGGGGGGCCTAGGATCACATCACAGAGACTCAGAAAGGTTGGCTTTCATCCCGACACCCAGAGCCAGGACTAGACACGTGACACGCGGCTTCCAATCCAGTGCCTTTCTGTGAACATATCCGATATCTGGTGTTGGAAAACTTACATGAGTCATAAAGATCATTTTAGAATTTCATAAAAGGTAGAATCATATTATCTTTATATTCTGAATAAAAATATGAAGCTGTAGTTTTTAAGCATGATTTAAAGATAGTAAAAAATGTTTGAAAAAGTTCTATATTAAAAATATCTAGTCTCTATTGTGTAATTATCAGGAATGTAACATTGTAAACATAGGAAGATATAGTTTCTTTTGTATTCTTGTTAATCTGAAATTTTCTTGCACTTAACACATCTATCGCATTGTCTATAAAGTTTAATGTAAGATTTTTCTAACATTCATTCTATGAATATAGTGAAATCACAGAACTGTAGATACTGGTAAAAAGTAATACTAAAGGGTCATTTTAATTTTCGTTATTATTAGATTGAAAAAATATGTCTGCTGAAGTCTAATCACTATGAAAAAAAGGCTAGAACTTCATCTATTCAATGGTTATCTTGTTAAACTGAGTCATGAATTAGTGAGGAGCTTTGTCACTTTTCATGATATAAATTAATTTTTAAGCACAGATTAAATATTAAGAAAATGAAAACTTGAAACAGATGGCTAAAGCTTATCATATGAAAGAATCACAATAGAGTTTCTCTGGGTTTTCACAGAACATATTAATTTATATTTTACCTGCTGAGGACTTCCTCTAAGACTTAAGAGTAAAAGTGCAGTGAGAGAATTTCTTCCATAATTTCCAAATGGCTGTGAGAGAATTTCTTCCATAATTTCCAAATGGCAGCTACATTTTCAAGTCCACCCCATTCAACACTTCATGTTCAGAAGGACATCTGTATACTCATTTCTCTCTGAAGAACAGTAGTTCTCTGTTTTCTTCCAAAATCTAAACTGTATACCTGCTCATGTGAACTGGAAAAGTTTGACAGAAGACTCCCTGGTCTCTAACTGTGCGGCAGACCCATCCTATCCCTGGGATTTTTTTTCTTTGTTTCAGGTGTACAGCAAAGTGATTCAGTTCTGTATATATATATATATATATATGTATATATATATATATATATATATATATATACACACACACATACACACACACACATATATATATTATATTGTAATATATTTTAGTTTATACTTTATTACAAGATATTGAATATAGTTCCCTGTGCTATACAGTAGATCCTTGTTGTTTATCCATCCTAATAACAGTTTGCATCTGCTAACTCCAAACTCCCAATTCATCCCTCCCCAACTCCCCTCCCCAAGGCAACCACAAGTCTTTTCTCTATGTCTGTGAGTCTGTTTTTGTTTCATAGATATGTTCATTTGTGTCATATTTTAGATTCCACATGTAAGTGTTATTATATGATATTTGTCTTTGTCTGGATTAGTTCACTTAGTATATAATCTCTAGGTCTCTCCATGTTGCTGCAAATGGAATTATTTCATTCGTTTTTATGGCTGAGTAATATTCCATTGTATATATGTACCACAACTTCTTTATCCATTCATCTGTTGGTGGACATTTAGGTTGCATCCATGTCTTGGCTATTGTAAATAGTGCTGTATTGAACATTAGGGTGCATGTATCTTTTCAAATTAGCGTTTTCTCCAGATAGATGCCCAGGAGAGGGATTGCTGGATCGTATGGTAGCTCTATTTTTACCCCTGGAGTCTTACTCCCTCACAGCTCTCATAACCACACATGCACCCACATACATGCATCCACATGCATACTCACACATGCACACATGCATAAACACATGAACACTCATGGATACACACTCATACATGCACATTATATGTGTGCGTACATGCCTGCATGCATGGACACACATGCACACTTGTACACGCATGCACATACAAACACAGACATACATGAATACACATGCACACACTCACACATGCACTCACAGCCTGTGCTCACACCCCACCACACACAGCCCCGATGCACTTGCTCTTCACACCTCTGGCTCCCTCCCCATCTCCACTGGCCATGCAGCCACTTTCTTTTATCCTTTAGCTCAGAAGCCAACTCGCCTGTTAAATGCACAACTCCTTAAACGCACAGAGTGGCTCTCTTTTCTAGGCTCTGGCTAGCTTTTTGAAATTCCTCTAATAACCATACTGATGAGATATGTTTTGATTTTCTCTGTATGTCTTTCTTCACTAGAATATCAGCTCTTCCAGAGGCAGGATGACCAGGTCTGAACAATATGATGTTATTCTATGCTGATTTGACGCAACGGGTGTTGCTAAAGTTTCTAAGTGTCTCATCATCTTAAGAACCCTCTCCTCCTGAAATGTTCGTATAGGTCTTCTAAGCCTCTGCTCTCAGACCTTAGATTAGCTTCAAAGGAACACTTCTCTGAAATCTCAAAACTGTATGCACCTTTTGTTTATGTTTTGTTTGCTCTTTTTGACATAATAATTACCCAAGAAGTTAAAGACATCTCCATTGTGATTCTGGATGAGTTCTAATTTTCCGAGTCCTTGGATTTTTCCATAATACTCTGTGTTGAGCCCTCACATCACCTCCTGTTCATTTAGCGCCCTGTCCATAGTGCTGCCTGGATTTCTCAGAGAGAGCATACATTCCTTAGAAAGAAGAAGCAGAACAAACAGGTGGTAATGTGAGATTTCATCTTCACAGATTTGCAAAGTTTTGGGAAAATAAATAGATTTTCATGCATAACTGTTCCCTTACTAAGTACCTCTTTAGTAGATGCAATCTATAAACTGGTTTTGTCAGTAAATCATTCCACACATCCAAAAAAAAAGGATTGATACAGTCTGCCTTTTTGTAGCATGATGAGAAATACCCACATTGAACCTTCGAATAGATTATTAGATACAGGTAAACAACTATAAAACAGTTTTTTTTAATGTAACCATTTATGGCCCTTAATTAAATAACCAACATCTAAAGAACAAACTAAAACACTGGGTAAACATGATAAAATTATCCACTCTGAATAAGTACATTTAAAATAGGGCCTATTGAACACTGGCCAATGTGTAAGTCCATTAGGAAACAAATCAAAGAAAGGAAAACAATATTAAGTCCCTCTGACTCTCTCACACACACGCACAAAACAAACTCAACAAACTCAGAAAGTTATCTGCTTCAACAATTACAGAGTTAAGAGCCTTAACGTATACTCTTACAAATAAATGATAAAATATGAACAGAAACATAGGAATAAATGCAAATATCTAAAGAGAAAAAAGCTCAATACATATATAAAATGTGTGCAACATTACTAATAAGCAACAAAATGCAAAAATATACTAGATGCCATAATTTACATTTCAAAAGGCCTAAAATGTATCTAAATTAGAGTACTAAATTTTGGCAAAAGCACAGTGAAAAGAGAGCTGTCATGCACTGCTTATGGGAATATTGGTGTTAGAATACTGTAAATTGCTTTGGGATTGTCGATAGAGATCTTTTGGAGTTCAGATCCATTTACTCGTTATTTCTGTATTAGGAATCAGCTTCACCTTCCTAATCAGAGATTCATGCTACGATCTGTGGAGGTATGTCTGTGATGGCATCATTTATGAAGATGTAAATTGGAAACAGCCTAAATACGCAACAGGAGAAAAGTGCTTAGCTGAATTACGATACATCCTAAGAATGGACATTCTGGGACAGCCTAGTAAAGTTCCTCTAATGTGTCCTAATCTTCCTCATGAATGTTCCTTTCTGTGGAAAGCAGGTGAATTAGACTATGGACCTTGTCTATATATCTTAAGTTTCATCAAGATCTGTGTATCATTTTATGAAAATATAGGTTATACTGTGTAAATTTTTTTAAGTTCCTCTTTTATTTAAAGTCTCTTTGTTTGAAGATCGTGTGTGCTTGATACTCAGGCTACCGGTTGAGAATTTCAAAACTGTCCTCTCAATGTTTTTAGATGATTGATGATAGATGATAGATAAATACATATACTAGAATGAATTTACCAAATTAAGAAATTCTCATACATAACCCTTGAATCAACAATTAAAAATTAAGTCTCCTCCCCCCGCAAATACCTCAACTTTTCATTTTGTATTGCAATTACGGACTGACTACGCACATTTTCAAGTTCTGTCCAGACTTTATAATTCTTTTGTGATGTTCAACATCTTCATGAATAGAAGTGCAGCAACCTTTATTTTTTCTACTAAGAAAGACAAAGCCATGACAAGATATTTTTAGAGAACTCGACAGAGCACAAGAGTTGAGAGTCTACCCAGATGCTCAGGATGTACTTCTGTTATTTTTTTCTTATTATAAATAAAAACTATATTTATGAATTATTTTCTTAAAATTTCTAAATAAGTATCAAACAACGGAAGTCATTTCTCTAGTTGTAACTATCTCAGATTTATTAAAAATAAGTACACTTTCTACAACAGACCTTCTTTCCGGTTGTGATTTTCCCCTTTCTGAAGCCCGTTTGTTACAGGCTCCTTTGGTGCAGATCTGCTGGAGAAAAACTCTCAGTGTCTGTTTATCAGAAGATATCTGTATTTACTCTTCTTCTTGAAAGATGTTTTTGCTGGTACACAAACCTAAGTTTCGTTCATTTTCTCTCAACATTTTGAAGACCTTTTCTCTCTGTCTTCTGATTTCTACTTTTTCGTAGTTGGGAAGTTCCTTAGCGGACAGTGTGCCTTTCTGTCTGTATTTAAGATCCTTATGTTTTCTTTATTCTGCAGTATCATTATGACATACTGGGATATCTATTTCCTTTTATTTTTTCTCCCAGGTGGTGCTTGTGCTCTCTGTACATGTGATCAGTGTTCTTCTGCAGTTTCACTGACACTTCTGTCCCCTTGGGCTCACTGCTTCCACTGGGAACTGTCTTTACTTCTTGTTAAATACTCTTACTAAAGCCTTCATATCCCTTAACTTCTATCCAGTTTTTTCTGTCACACATTCTGAGTAATTTCCTCAGATTTATCTTGTACTTCATGAATTCTCCCTTCATGTGAGTCAGATCTGATTCTTAATTTGTTCATTGACTTTTAAAATTCAGCCTTTGTAATTTTCGTTTCTATTTGTTCCATTTGTTTTCAAACCTGCCTGGCTCTCCTTAATTGTCTTTTGCTGCTTGCTCACTTTTCTGTGGTAATATTTATTTATTTAAATATTTCATACTTAGTTATTTTATAGCCTAGAATTGATAATTCCCGTTTCTGAAATCTTTCAGTGTCTAAATCCGTCACATCATTGCTGCTGTGCAACCCAGACTCTGTTTGAGGTACAGAACATTGCCACTGCCCGAGAAACTGTCCTCCCAAGTCCACCGGGTTCTCACCACCCGACCACCACCAAAGTAAATGTTCAGATCTTTTATCTCAACATAGAAAGTATTGCCTGCAATATGTAATCTTTTTTATTAATGCACATTTCATTCAGCTCATTTGTTTTTTGAAATTCATTTATGCTATTGCATGTATCAGTAGTTTTTATTTAGTTGCTAATTAGTATCCATTGTAGGGCTGTATCACAGTTTGTTCATATATCCTTGTATTAATTGTCACCTGAGCTATCTGCAGGTTTTGTTTATTACAAATAGAGCTTCATGAATATCCTTGTACAAGTCTGTTTGTGAACTTGCATTTTCACTTCTCGGGTAAATACCCCAGGAGTAGAATTATTGGGCCCTAGACTCTAGGGTTGCATATTTATTTTTATAAGAAACTACTATGTGTTATTTCAAAATGCCTTTAACATTTTTACACTCCGACCAAAAATATATGAGTTCTGGGTGCTTCTCATCCCCACCAATATTCTGTATTTCAGGCTTTTCCACTGCAGCGGTCTAGTCAGCATGCAGCGGTTGCTCATTTTCCTATGGTTACTCTCCACCTGCATATCTTCCTGTGGGAGGTGTCTCATGCCATCTTTTACCCATTTTTATTGGGCTGCTTGTAATTTTGTTTTTGAGTTATAGGAGACCTTTGTCCATGCTGGATACCACTGTTCTTTCAAATATATTTGTTCTTTCAAATATTTGTTCTGTGAACATTCATCCCCACTATGGACCCTCCTTTTCATTTTCTTAATGATGTCTTTTGGAAGAGATTTAAAAACTTTGATGACAACTAATTTATCACTTAACTCTTCTATGGTTATTGCTTGGGTGATCTGTCTAGGGAACATCTGCTCACCCCTGTCGTGAAGATACTCATTTATGTTATTTTCTGAAGATTTATAGTTTTACCTTTTATGTTTATATCCATAATGCATCCCAAACTGATTTCTGTGTATAACATGAGGTCCAGAAGGTGAAGTCTATTTTGAGGTCCATGAAAATAACATTGTTCCAACACCATTTATTGAGGAGATTTCACTTTGCCTGCTGCATGGTTTTGGTGCGTTTGTTGAAAATCTGTTGTTTATTCAAGTGCAGGTCTGTCTCTGGGTTCTCTGTTCTGTGACTTTATCCATTTGCCAATATTTGTGCCCGTTCTACACTGTCTCGACTACAGTAACGTGTGGTGAGTCCTGACAACAGGTAGAATAAGTACTCCACGTTTGTTGTTATTTTTCATGGCTGTTTTTGAAAAGTCTCTGTCCTTTGCACTTTCATATAGATTTTACAGTCAGTTTGTTCATTCTTCAAAACACTCTTCTGAGATTTTGATTTGAAGCACAGTGAACCTATTGTGGGGAGCTGACACCTTCAAAATTACTCTTCTGATTCCTGTACATGGTACATCTACCATTTATTCAGGTCTTTAATTCCTCTCAATACTTTACGATTTTCAGTGTAAAGATCTTGCACATCTTTTGCTAAACATATTCCCAAGTATTTTGTCTTTTTAGAAAACATTGTAAATGGAATGTTCTGTTTAATTTCATTTATCAAGTTTTGGTGCTCATATGTAAAAATACAATTGACTCTTTTATACTGACCTGGTATTCTGAAATCTTCTGAATTCAATTATTTGATTATCAAGTTTCTTGTGGATTATTTAGGATTTTCTCTCTGCTTAAAAAAATTCTCTGAAAATAGAGTTAATTCTTCCATTCAAATACTTATGCCCCTTATGGACTTTTCATTATTTATTGTAATATCATCTAGGACACCTGGTATAATGACTAATAAAAGTGGTAGGAGTAGATATCTTCCTTGTTCCTGGTCTTAGGGAGAAATAACTCATATTTCACATAAAATGTGAGAGTAGCTGTAAATTTTTCATAGATAGCCTTTACCAGGTTAAGTAAATTCCCCGAGAATTTGTTGAGATTCTTATTTTCAACATCAGTGGGTGTTACATTTTGTCAATTTTCTTTGCATCTATTGAAATGATTGTATGTCTTTCCCCCTTCATTTTTTAATATAGTAAATTATATTATTTTATTTCAAAATGTTAAAACAAATGTATTCCTGGATTAACTCCATTAGGTTATGGTATGTTATCTTTTTCATCTATTGATGGATTTGGTTTGGTAATAAATCATTAATGATATTTGCATCTATGCCCATGAGTAATTTTGGTTTTTAGGTCAATGTTCATGAGGAATATACTTCTTAAATTTTCCTTTTTTTGTCTGATTAGGAAGTGTTCCTTTCTGCTCTAATTTTTGAAATACGTAAGATTGTGTTACTCCTCTCTTAGAAAATTCATAGTGAACCCACTTGGGCCTGGAGTTTTCTTTGTGGGAAGGTTTTTGATAATTAATTAAATTAGTTTAATTAACATAGGGCTCTTTATATTTGCTATTTCATCTGCATTCAGTTTTGGCTAATTTTACTTTTCTATGAATGTGTCCCTTTTATCTAAGTTGCCTTATCTGTTGACATTAACTTGTTCAGAATGTCATCTCTTTTTCCCCTTAATGTTTATTAAACCTGTAGTAAAATTTTCTCTTTCATTTCTGGTGCTGGTGGTATAATACAATGCTTACGCAGGAAACACAAATGAATGAGAATATTCTAGAGAGATTAAAGGTAAATAATGAATATAGTTATGCCAGGTGAATGCAAATGAAAACGAAGCAGGTGTCACACCTTGATACGTGACAAATGCTGGCAAGAAGGCAGAGAAGCCCAGACGGTAGAGCATTTAATAGCAAAGAAGGGTCCACACTTCATAATGCTGAAGGATACAATTAACAATAAAGATCTAGCAGTCACTGAGAAATATAACCAGATAAAACAGCAACATTGTTTATAATGCAGAAACTACAAGCAACACAGAGTTATATAGACAGAGACATAATAATAAGAGACCTTCATATACTTGTCTCACTACAAAACATAGCAAAGATACGAAAAGAATGGCGAGGACGTAAACAACAAATCAAGAAGGCATACTGTATTGCTGTAAATCATACGCTAAACCCAGCTAGGTAGTACTGCATTGTATTTGAAGAGCATTTAAGTGCATTTGGAACATTCTCAAAACTTGGAAAAACTTAGGTTATGACCAGAACTTCAGTGTCCCAAAGAAAAATAATAAAACCAACACTCTCTGATCATTATGCAAAAATATTGAAAATTAAAATGGATATCAAGATCTAAAGCAAAAAGACCTTCCTTTAGCTTCTTTTAACTGCGAAGTTAAACCATGGCTGGGAGAGAGGGAGAACTGAACACACACACACAAGCGTGCACACACACACACACACACACACACACACACTTGAGTAAGACAAGAAAGTCAAAGCAAAATTTCAGAAACTCTTGAAAGTAATAATGAAAATATATAAGAACTCATGGAATCCAACTAAAACCAAATAGAAGAAAATGTATAGTATACAATAACATTTTAAATAGAAATGACAAAAAGAAGGTAAATGAGTTTATCACCCAACTACAAAAACTAAAAAAGGGCAAGACAAAATAAAAAGCAAAAGGAAGGAATTAAGATAAAAGAAGACTTACTGCTTGAGAAAAAGAAGAAAAAAATCAATAGAGTTTCCAAATAAAACAATGTAATAAATAAGTGAAAAATTCAATAAAATTGGAAAAAAAAAAAAACACCCAGCTAACCTTAAAGAAGAGGGGAAAGGGAGAAAGCACTAATTATCAAGAGCAGAAAATACACCTAAAGAAATAACCATTAAAATAGATTCTTTAAATTATGAGATTAATGTGCACTAAAAAAAAATTTGAAAACCTAATTGAAAAACATAACTTTTCCAAAAAATACAATTTAACAAAATTAATCCCATTAGAGAAAGTCTAACAGATAAACTACCATAAGAAAGAGAAAAATGAAAATTTAAAAAGCACCAGGCCTAGATAGTTTTACAAAGGAATTCTACCATGTTTTTAAGTGTCAGAAAATCACTATGTCACTTAAATTATTTCAGAGCATAGAAAAAGTAAGACCTCGAATTTTTTTCTATGAAGAAAGTAAAATATTGATTCCCCAAGCCTGACAAAATGCTGACAAAAAAAAATACCTACATGCCATTTTCACTTATTAATGTATTGGGTTGGCCAAAAAGTTCATTTGGTTTCAAGTAAAAATAAAAGACACATTTTTCATTTTCACCAAGAACCTTATGGAACAACATATTCATTAACTGAACGAACTTTTTAGCCAACCCAATAAACACATATATCTTATATAACATACAAGCAAACTGAATCTAATGTCCCATTAAGAACTAATACAGCTGAGCAAGGAAGCTTTATTTTAGGGATGCAGGAGTGCTTTAATAATAGGAAATCTATTAACTTTTAACTTACAACTTTTTAGCTCTTAAGAATTAACTCTTTTAACTTAATGTATTATATATCTCATATTAATACAGTTAAGGAGAAATCATATGGTCATCCCTAAGAATTCCGAAAATGTATTTTGCAAAATCAACACATATCACTTATTCAAGTTAAAAACAGTACATTAGAAAGTGACAGCACTTCAAGAATACCTATAGAATCCATATATATGTAAGAAACTTTTTTTTCAATAATTATATTTTGGTTATAGTTTTGCCATTGTTAATCTCAGATGATTTCTCATTGTTATATATTTTTTCAGTCCAAACGCAAAAACGTTGTACACCCCCTTTTCTTTAGCATTGTGTGGAGATATCCAACAGTGCAGTCACACAATTACACAAGAGAAAGAGTTGGAAAGAAAGATAAAGTCATTCTTACTTGCAGATGGTATAATTATGTATCAGATACAACCAGAGGAATTGATAGAGGTCCACTACCAAAAAATAAGATAATTTATCAGTAGCATGTTGAAAAATCAACACACAGAACTAATAGCCTTTATATATGCAAATAAATACCACTTACAAGATATAATGGAAGCGAGTAAACTATGATGAATGGATGGAAGGAAGGAAGGGAGGGAGGGAGGGAGATTCAGCAGTGAGCAGAAGTCTTATTACATCAATGCAGTAAAGTAATTGTCAGCCTCATAATGGAAAAACATGGGTGCACTTTGCTGTTATAATTGTTCTGCCAGTTGTTTGTTTCTAGTTTTGTTTTTTGTTTGTGATTCAGTCAGTGGTTTTACTGTGAGCCAGTGCACGCAGCCCCAGACCTGCCTTTGTTGCACTGTTGGGACTCTTGCAGCAGTGAAAGGGTGTTTGAGAGGGACCCCTTCTAGTGGATCCTGCCCACCGAGGACCCTCCCCCTTTGTCTCAGGATCACGCTGCCTGGAGCAGAGCTTGGGCTCAAAGGAAGTGCTGAGTGTGGTGCCCACGGGATTGAACTGAAACGCAGCCTGCTTTTTCCTCTAACATTCGGCTCCCAGTAACATCACGATGGATCTGGCCTGATTAACCACTTATCAGATGTCGGGAAAAGCACCAAATACATTTCTTGTGCAAGATTGCTCTATTTGAAAACTCTCAACCTCCCATTACCATGGAAACCACAAAGATTCTACCATGAATTATAGTTTGAGATTTTTTTTTTACTTGGCTGGTTGTGTGTAATTAACTTTTGTTATATCATATTTTTTTGAGACGCCAGAAAAGGCTGCTGTAATACTTGCTGTAATACCAACAAGCCCAAATCTAAGCTTGATTTTGAAAGGAGTAAGCCCTGGATGGGAGACCAGGTTCCTGTTCTAGTTCTACTATGGGCTGTTATTAGCTGCCTGACTTTGAAAAATGTACTTTTTCTTGGCCTAAGTATCCTCACCACATGGTGGCTGGAGCGGGGGCTGGGAGGGTAGGTGAGCGGGTTCAACAATTATTCAGCGTCCTTCCCAGCAGAAAAATTCTGTGATTCTGCAATTGCTTCTCTTTCAGATTAAAACATGGTCAACATTACTGTCTGAGTGCTTGAAATAAATGACCCCACCTCCGCATCCTAAATAGTCTTCTCAGTGAGGTTAACTTGATATTCTAACCAGGGAATATTAAAGGAGTTATTAAAGTAGCTAGTGTTGGACCAGTAGACAAGCCAAAGTCAACAACAATCAGCCTCTTACCCAGTGTAATGATAGTAATAGCAACAATATCTATGATAATAAAAAACTCGCTACCACTTATGAACATCTGTGTGAGCCAGGCACTGAGCTAGGCTCATCACAGTATTTGATGCAAATAACTCTTGAAAGGTGATTATTACCATCAGTTCTCATAAGGAAAGTTCAAAAAATTAAATAGCCGGCCCACGGCCTCTGAGTTTGTAAATGATAGAACCAGGTCTGAATTCGTGTTCGTTCGCCCCGTTACTTCCTGTGGAGTCTTTGCAGTGTATTTACCAAGCAGAGTCAGGCATTAGTTCCACCAACATTTTCTAAAATTACTGCCCCACAATTTTCAGATAACCACAACTACATGCAGCCATTTAATTTCTGACCAAAAATTTAGGAATGACATTAAAAGCGTACATTTCCACATTTCCAACTTTTTTTCGGTGGTTGCTAATGGCAAAAAAAAATTCCATAGTAAAGTATCTCCCTCCAAAAAAGCTTTGCAAAAAGTCAGTTTTTGTCTGGGAAATATGACATTATCACAAATTTTCAAAGGTATCAGTGATGCTATGAGTAAAATAACCTTTCCATGTATGGTTGCGTGCACCTGTACATATACCTATACATGTGCATGTAGTCAGAGGTTTGTTTCATTTTTTTTTCATTTTTTTTTCTTCCATAATAGAATGGTCTTGGGAGGATTTCATTACACTATTTCAGATTGTGTATAACTGTGTGCTGATTAATACATAACACTCAAAGGCAGTTCTCTCGATCACAAGTTCTGTGGCTTGAACACAATAGAGCAAGAATAGCCAGTAATTGAAAAGCACTATGGCCTTAAATATCCACACACATAGCCCAGCTGAAAACTAAGCTTTTGGTTTAGTTTAAAAGATAACCATATATGACCTAGTTCCCTTTTTTATTATACTTTTTAATTTTAAAATTTAGCTGAATGTCTGTTGGGATCACCCTGTCCTTTGAGTTTTAAGTAAAATTGAATAAAGCCTTCTACCCAAAGTGAATGGGAAGCTTTGTCCCCCGCCCACCAGTGTCCTGAAATCCTCCCTAACTCTTGTCCCTGTGGGATTCCTCAGCTTCCCTGATATCTGACCTCCCTCTTTTCTTGGCAATGATGTCGGGGTACCAAGCACGTGGGACGTTGCAAACTTTAATGAAGTTCTGGAAGCGGGACGGGAGGTGGCATCCCAAGGCAAAGAGCTCAGAGGTCCCAGGAAAACAGTGAAGACTGTTTCTCTGGGAGTTTCTCTCTGGCTGATTCCAGCCCTCGGCCGCCAAGCTCCTATCTGAAGTGTAATTAACAGTCGATTGATGAAAATAGAAGACAGTTTAGGCCAGGAGTGCCTTAGGTACAGGATCATTTGTAGTTGAATCATTTGTAGTGTTAAATAGCCCTTTTTTCTCCTTCTCTATTTTCTCTCACATCTATTTATATTTTCATGGCTGGAGTCGACCGTCTTCTGAATGGACTAATACACAGGAAGTTATGATTTGCAGTATTTTGGAAATGCCCATAGACATCTGAGTACAAGCGTCTAAAACTAACCCGACCCGCTGCTTGCTGTGTTGTAAGCAGCACCATCCAGGCACAAGTAAGTCAAGGAAGACCACCCTGAGGAGCAAGCGAAGGCTGTCTGTCCTGGGCTGTGACGGCAAGAGACCAAAGGCAGGCAGGGCAGGGGGAGAGCACTCCCGGCACGAGAGAAGGGTCCAGGTGTGCCCTGCTGGGGCGGCATCCCACCAGACAGCTTAGGGAGCAGCTTTGACTTTCTCTGCTTGGACCTGGGTTGGAAGCAGGAGCAGAAATCAGAGGAGCTGCCAGTTATTGGTCCGTATCGGCCAGTTGCTGGAGAGGCTGTGGTTTGCCTCCTCCAGCTGGTGGCTGCAGCCCGAGGGTCTGAGTCCGATTGTCTAGGTGGTCTGGCTGTTGTCCGTTTGCATATTAAGCCTCTCGCAGGTGAGGAAGGTCCTATTGCTGTCCACACTTTATAGAGGAGGAGGGCACTGTGGCAGCAAGGGATCCAGCAGCTACTCTCTACTCAACCAGTAAGGGCAGCATCTGAACACCAACAGCCTCTCCAGAGCCCGTCCTCCAGCTGCTACATGACCCTGCCAAACAGGGAACTGATTTGATGTAAAGACTCCACCAAGCAAAGTGTGGAGACCGTGAGAGCAG
Source organism: Balaenoptera ricei (assembly GCF_028023285.1). NCBI lineage: Eukaryota > Metazoa > Chordata > Mammalia > Artiodactyla > Balaenopteridae > Balaenoptera > Balaenoptera ricei. The sequence continues at coordinate 28,998,650 of NC_082640.1, forward strand.
GGGCCTTAAACAGAGCCAGACACAAATGCGATGTTAGACAAAGACTCACAGAATGAAGGAAGGCCCGGTCCATCTTTTCAGGAGTTCCCTTCAGGGCTTCAGAGCCTCTGTAACCAGCTCCCGCTTCTTCCCACCTCCTCCTTGATAAGATCTGTAAACATCTGCATTTGTTTTATTTCAAACCCAAAAGCCAGAAGTGAGATTTGCTTTTGACGAGGACTCAGTTGTGATCAGGACTCAGTTGTGACCCCCACGCTCCCCACCCAGAGCCACTCATGGGGGGCCGTGGGGTGGAGGGGCGGGCAGGCCGGTGACATTCCTGGTTTTATCACCACCATCAAATGGCTTAATACCCGGTCTCTCCGTCACCTGTCCACAGGCTCTCCCAGTCTGCTTCCTAATGTCCTATCTTTTTATTATTATTACTTCCATTTATTTTGCAAAGAGCTGTGGATTTTTCTCTTCCTGTTTTTCCCTGATAAGCGTTCTGCTAAATGAAATGCAATGAGGCTATTGGTGCATATTACTGAGTAGATAATGTTGCCTGACATCAGGGTCAATGGTGTTGTTAGCAGTGGAAGGTGGTTACATTTAAACAAAAGATTGTTCAAATGAGGGAGCCCACAAGTTACTGGCTGGTCACAGAGGCTAAAATTATAAATATGCTAATATGTCTTGCTCTCATAATATGACTCTGTTGTTAATAAAATATTGAAAAATTATAATTATATCTAAATACAGTAGACACAGTGCTGTTCAAATTCTTATCTGATATTTGACCATATTTTAAATTTTTATTCTGACAGCCATAATTTAGAGAAAAGAAAAAAGAACTCCACAAATAGGACTGATTTTGCTGTCATCTCTTTTAAAGTACAAAACACCTCCTTTTTCAACTTGGGATCTTTTAAGAAAAAACTTTTGAATTCATGACGAAAATCACTCTGGGGTCAGCAAGAGTTTCTCTGTTCATTTTTTTTACTTGATTTTGACTGTAGAATGTACATCCAGTTTACAAAGAGGAGAATAGTCTGTATTTTAGAGGTTTATTCATAGGTGGCTGAGATATTATTTACACACTATTTGTATTGGCTAAATATGGTTAATACTCTAAAATAAATACATTAAGTTTTTCTGCTTAATGTCTAAAATTCACAGATTCAACATTTTACACATCACTTTATTTTTTTAAGAGGCTGAGAATTAAAATCCCTGGAGCATGTTACCATCCTGTTGTTTCTTAGCCAATTGCCAGGAAAAAGGAGGAGTTGCATGGATCAGGCAATTCACATGGTAAGTGTTACAGCTATACCTGCAGCTGAAATTGCTTCCTCTCAGTCAATCAAGAAAATTTTATGAAGGGCCAGTGTGAAGGGCCATATATCCATAGCATGGATTGTGACTTTCAAATATTTATAATTAAGAGGGGAGAAGGGATCATCACACTCAAGACAACAGACTACATCGTACAATCAAGTACCAAGCTGTGTGAGGACATCACAAGTCCTGTGAGCATTCAGAGAGAAGGATGCGTGTGGTGGATCAGCCAGGAGGCTTCTGGGAGAGGGACACCTGGTCTGAAGGGCAAGTACGCTCTAGACAGACAGGAAATGTGTGTTCTGGTTAAGGAAATGGTACCAATAACGGCAGTGATAGCCACCCTGTCTGGCACCTGCTGTGTGGTAGACACTTGCTTACACGCGTCAACTCATTTAACTCCCACAGCAGTTTCTCTCCCAGTTTAATGTGTGGAGATTCAAGGGAGTTAACGGACTTGCTGACTGTCAAACAGCAGTGCCAGAGCCAGGGTCTGAACCTCCATCTGACTTCAAAACCTCTCCTGAAATGAATGGCCCTTGAAGGGAACGCTGATGCAGCATGACTTACAAAAAAAAAGGGAAAAAGCAGACATGGGGAACAATCTGGGGACATGAACTGAAGGTTTTACTGATCTATAAGCAGGTCTACTCCTGGTGTCCTAACAGCACAGTACAATTTCCATTTTTCAGAAACACTGTTGAATATGTTGTACATGCTCACCTCTCTGCATCAAGCTGGGAATTAATTACCTAATTAAAGAAGAGAAGTCCAAGTAATGTAATAATTATTCAACCTGAATATTGCTGCCAACATATTTGCCAAAGAGAGACCCTGGGGGAGCTGGATCCCCGTCCACATGTTCTTACCTGGGCAGGTGAGCCAGCCCCCCTCTCCCCTCGCTCTGACTGTGAGTTGGTAATGACTCTGCTGCCCCCTTCTCAGACGCCCTTGGCCGACAGAAGCCACCTCTCCAGGGGTGGCCCATAGGCAGGGAAGCCCAGTTGGAAGGGCAAACGCCAGCTGCCTTCTCCCAAGATGGAAACTCCGCAGTTCCCTACACCCCAGAGTCCCTCCTCCTGCCTCAGGCCAGAGCTGGACCCACCTGAGACACATCCCAGCCACCCCTGCCCCCGCCGACCTGCATGCTTGGACTCCGAGTAGGTTTGCCCCATGGGCAGCACCCCCCCAGCCCCAGACATCACAACCTGTCTCAGCCTCTAGGACCCCACCTGGGGCCCGACCTCCCCTGGAGCTCACGTGCTCAGGGTGGTCCTGGCGCCAGGACAAGGCTTGGGCTTCTCAGAAGTGGATTCAGAGTTCTCACTCTCCATCTCTACTGTCAGTGCTGAACTTGGGCTTCTGGAAACAGCCACATGGAAAGCTCCCACCACTCTGGGTTAACCCCACAGGACTTAGATAAGACTTGCGGTGACCCCGTCTGACCCTGGGACAAAGCCAGGCACAGACCCCCAAACCCTGCTCTCTGCCTCATCAAGGATCAGCTCTGGACAACTTGAACTGAGCCCACCTCAGCCAGGCTTCTCTCCCCCAGGCCCTTGGCCTTGGTTTGAGCTACATCAGAACACAGAAGACCCCTCCAGCAGCCCCTCCAGAATCAGCACCGGCAGACGGAAGCCTAGGCTGCTCCCGCGTGTAGACACCCCGTGGTCACCGATCGCGCTCACTCCTCCCTATTATGGAGAAGTCTGATCTGCTTGACTTTGAGATCCTTAGAGGTGCTAAGGTTGGACCCTGCTCCCCACCGCTTACCTGGGCCCAGGTTTGTTTGTTGTTTGGCACTATTACTCCTTTTAGAGCGGAATAGAAGGCAACAAGGTAGGGGCCTTCAAGTGTCCTCATTCAGATGGGATTAATTAAACAGCCAGAATCCTCTTCTCCCAGTCTCTCCAGACCACAGACAACATGAAAAAAAGGTGTGTGGGGCTTCCCTGGTGGCGCAGTGGTTGAGAGTCTGCCTGCTAATGCAGGGGACACGGGTTCGAGCCCTGGTCTGGGGGGATCCCACATGCCGCGGAGCAACTAGGCCCGTGAGCCACAACTACTGAGCCTGCGCGTCTGGAGCCTGTGCTCCGCAACAAGAGAGGCCGCGATAGTGAGAGGCCCGCGCACCGCGATGAAGAGTGGCCCCCGCTTGCCGCTACTAAAGAAAGCCCTCGCGCGGAAACGAAGACCTAACACAGCCAAAAATAAATAAATAAATAAGTAAATTAAAAAAAAAAAAAAAAGAATTAAAAAAGGTGTGTGACAAGCTCAGAAGTTCTCTCCAAAGGGCCGTGAGATTAAGTCTAAAAAACTCAGGTCAAATTTGTGCTCATTTCTGTGAACTGGCCCAGGTTAAGTAAAGCTCTGTCTCCACAATTACCTGCGTTTCTCATTTGTTCAGTAGAGCGATGGGTTCAATACATGCTGGGCGGCCAGGTGCACGTTCAGGAGACATTATAGCTGGGAGGATCCGCTAAGAGATCATTTAGCAAACTTCGCACATTTTATAGCAAAGGACAAAACCTGAGGCCTTAATCATATAATCAGGGGCTGTCAGCAAGTTGGTGGTAGAGGGCAGTCTGAAGCTCTGACTCCAAACAGTATTTTCTTTACCTACCTGGTCATTTACCTGGGACTGCAGGGCTTTGAAGGGACACTGAGAGCCCAGCTTTATGCAGAAATGCACCTGCAGGAAGACGCCTGGCCCTGCCTGGGGGCGTGGGCAGAGGAGCTCCTCACAAAAGCACTCGTTTCCACTTTCACCTCCCTGCTCACACCTCTACCCTCTGCGCTCCTGCATGGAACACAAGGGATTTATACTCACAAAATAGGCCCAAGTAGATGGACAAAGAATCATCTTTTTTCAGCAACGCATGGGTCAGTATTCAGTGACAAAAACCATCTCTGGTATTTCAAGGAAATTTGGATTTATGCAAGCTTTGAAAGGACTGAGAAAGCATGACTTGGAGAAATTCCAGAATTCAGGGATCGACGCTGACTCTAGTCACTGGTTCTCAGGCCCACTGCCAGCCCCCCACCGCTGCCACCAGAGAATCCCTGGCTGGCGAGGAGATGGGGCACATGTAATCCCAGGCTTCCGACGTATCCGGAGGGAGGAGGGAGGAGCTGTGCTGGTTTTCCTCCAGAGCAAACAACCCACTTGTATTCTTCACCTCCTCCCAAGAAATCCCCCTCCTGGAGAGCTGGTCCCCTTAAGAAAGTCTTGCATTTATACCCAAATTGGCTCCTTTTGAATGTTTAAACCTTCCTCTCAGTCCAGTCTTCTGGAACCACATGGAGCAAAGTGCTGCATCCCCCCTGGGACTGAAAGCAGTTTTCAGGACTGTCCTTTGTGCTTCTTTAGGATGAACCAGACAAGGCCCCTCAGCCACTCTCAGTGGATTGAGCACAGTCCAGCCGACAATAGCAGTTACTGATTGATTATCCCACTCGTTCTTCCCTGGATAGATTATAAGTTATCAGTGTCCCTTCCTCAAAGTGTCCCAGACACGCCCCCTGTGGTTCCCTTTCACTGGCCCCGCGAACATTCAGCACGTCGCTGTTGATTCCCGTTGAGCTTACTGCCCACTAAAGCTCGCAACTTTCACGCGCGGGTATTGGGCCCAAAGAGGTCTCTCCAGATCTAGATTCAGCAATTGATTTTTTGTTGTTTTCTCTAAATGTGAGCCTTCGCAAAGAGCCCTGTCACTTTCCTTTTCTTGGCCTTGGTGCAGCATTACCGCCCGCTGGATTTCTGAGGGAGGGGAGAGAGACAGATTATGGTATAAAAAATACAGAGGAGACTGTAAGGAAATGCAAGTGAAGTGAGTGCAAAATGAAAAGGCCCCAAATAAATGGGGAACAGTCATTGATTTCAAGGACAGGGTCAAGAGTGAAAGTCGCGTGAAACAAAACAGTTCCTGGGGTATATAGGGGGATGTTTTCTTCAGCTCTGTTCAGTTGTAAGACGGGCGACGTGTCCACTGAAGTCTTCACTGTAAAAGGCAGAAACACTCACTGTAAAAAGCAGAATATCTCTCAGCAAAGCCATTTGTCTCATGCCTCCAATATGGATTTTTCCGTCGCTTTAGACATGCCAGTCAAGTAGAGGGGACATAAAAATAAACCGATCTTAATGCGTTCTCTGTCCCATATTAGACACTAAAACTGAATTATGTGTCCACATATTCCCAGCTGGCCGATAATCACTTTCAAGCCCTTTATTTATGACATGCATCTAGGAAAGGAGTACAAAATACATAAAGTTCTTAAACAGCAGTAAATAGACTAAAAATTATTAGATCTGCATCATTATTATTACTATAAATTTTTATGTTTCTATTTTAAAGTTTCACATAAGTCCAAGGGGATTTTTCATTTAATGAATGATCCTGCCCAATAAAGTAACAGGGGAAAAAAAATCCTCATTCCGAGACATGAATTCTATCCTTTTCTCCTTAGTAACTCAATCTGTGATAGCAGGACCCTCCTGTGACATCCCAGAACTGAAGACTCTCGTACACAAATCCTGATAAGTAAGCATACAAATCGTTTCATCTCTGACCATAAGTCAACTGTCAATGTAATTAGTACAGTCTCTTCTAAATGCAGTGCTCCAAAATGTCGTTATTTATGGGCAGAATGTGTGTGTTTATTTAGTGCCTATCAGCTGTCAGAAACAGCTCTAAGTTCCACAGAATTTGGGTCACGGTGATGGACAAATACCAAGACCTACTTTCTAAGATCTTTCATGTTAATAAATATATTGCACGGATCAATATGATTTTGACATTAACACACTTGAGTAAAAACAGAATTTTAAATAAAAAGCACATTAAATACTCTCTAGTTTCCTTCTTATCAATCATTAAGCAGAACAGTATTAAAATCCATTTGGCTGGGACAGTTCCTATTTACACTCATCAGAAACTGGCTCCTGCTTGACTTGTACTTGAAAACACCAAGATCTGGAGACAAGGGTTTTCTGCAGAAGAAATGTGATGGGTATCCTCGTGTGCCAGCTTTCAACATGGTTTTACATTTGATACAAAACTTCTCCAAAGTAACTTCCTGCTCTTTCCCACTATACAGATAGATTTCTGGCGCTTTTACTTTGGGCAGTTAACATTTTACTTTCTTCACAGAGTCAGTGCACATTTGTTATTTGATAATTTTTGGTTATGAGCTGTTTTAAAAGCAGCAAATGCCCACCATCCAGTTTTGCTAGAGTTGACTGAGCTGACATGGGTAATCAAGTAGATGCTTTCCTTTCTCCCTTACACGGGCATCTCTCCCAGAGCTGTGAGCTTGGTTCCAAAGGAGTGAAGGATCCCTCCTGGGTCCAGGGGGTATGAGAAGGCATGCTGCCCTGGAGGGACACCAAAAAGGTCACAAATGACGCAGCAGAGTTCAGAAGAGCAGTGTCCCTATTTCAGATCCTGTTCCAAAATCTAACCCTCAAGAGTCTGAGTTAACATCTCTCAGGGACTAAGGGTCCTTATTGAAAAATGAAGGCTTGGTTTGCATTCTCTTAAATGTCCCTTCTAGCTCTAAAATTGCATGCATTTAACCTGTGAGGTGACTTAGCTTCCTCACAGCCATGGCTGTACCCCAAGACGGAGCGGGGGACAGACACAGCCTGGCACCAGCGCTTGTCTGGTATGTGAGGCAGTCCCGTAACAATGTGGACACGTGGGTGAAGCCAAAAGAAAGACTCATAAGGCTTAGGGAAGATGGTCAAGTATTATAATGTGGACAATAAGTAAAATAACCTCAGAACCCTATTTCATCTATAGCCATCCATATCATTTTATTAGAATTATTGATTTTTGCCCATGTTCTTGCTGAATGAAGATGGATTACTAGGTAACAAATTTATAGATAGTAAGTCTTACAGGAAATCACTCAATACACAGAATACATACATAGTCAGAAGGAAGTCGAATCCTGTAAAATACAGTCTAACTTGATGGCATAGGTATATAAGTAAAGAATAGATCTAATGTAAGCCATTTACATGAAGAAAGAGGAACATCATATTATATATATAATGTATATAATATATCGTATATATTATGTATGTGTACAAATACATATAATGTGTGCATGGATATAAATACATATTTTTAACATAATATAATTTATGTAACAGTCAGTCCAGCTGAAGAAGGGAAAGTACCCTTCCTGATGGAGGAATCTGAGGCTCTGGAATCAGACAGAATGGCTTCAAATTCTAGCTCTGTGTCTCTCTCTGTGGGACCACAGATGGGTCATTCAACCTGTTTCCTTCCCTGTATATCTATGATAATGTATATCCTTAAATGGATAGCATGCATGGTGATTTGCCCAAGGAAGCTACTTAATGGACAAGTCTTACCATTCAAATAATCAGGTGTCCTGGATAGGTCTCACGCTCCTAGACTTTAAAGGGATGGAAGGGACCAGCTGATGCCAACAGTCTGCTCCCAAATGAACTATGAAGATTCATTGAAAACATATCAAAGAGAGGAAAGGGCTCCTCACTTTAGTCTATGGTTGGGGACAAGAGAAGAGAGATTAGTTACAACTGGTCCCATTGGAGTGGAGGTACTGAGAGAAATACAGTTATTTCTTCTCCAATTAAGAAATAATATTTGTTTCAGGCACTCATCAAATAAAAGCCAATGTATAATTATTAACTTAGGTCTGTAATAGGTTAGCGATCTACCAGAAATAAATATGACCAAAGACTGTCCATGAGAACGCCCTGTCTGTGAAGCATTAGACATATAATCAAATAAATATGCAATGATACAGATATTTACATAAAGATGAATTACATTAAAAAGTCAGACACACATTTTCCCTCAATTTAGATTTCACATTTCTTTCAGGTTGTGAGTTGGACTTCAATCTTGACAGATTTAAGCACTAATCTGTTATAGTATGAGATGGCATGAAATGTATTTATTGACATTTCAAATTACAGCATTTTCAATGAGAAAGGTATCTAATTTTGAGCTACTGAAAACAGCATGGTGTAGTCATATATTTCATGTTGAATAGTAATCACCTAGAGATACAGGATTCTTATTTATAACAGGTATCTAGGATGGGAGTGCCATGTACAAAAAAATGATGTTAAGTAGATGAAAAGTTGTCATCATGATTATTAACATGCTGCATTTCTATTTTAAAATGCTAAAGAATCCTATGATATTTCTGCATTTAATAATTGTGCCAGCTCAATAAAAAGAAAAAACACGAAATCACTATTTCCTGACATTAATGAAGTCAACTTTTCCAGCACAATTTGAATAGGCAGTTGAACAACGGGACTCAAAAATGCATTAAAACCAGGTCAGCTGTTTGACATTTCCAACAATATGTCCACAATTCCATGAAGGGGTAATCTTAAACCATTTTTCAGAACAGCCTGTACATCTTTATCTTAAAATTCCAAATGTTTCAACAATAGACGATTGTTAGAACTAGACAATTATTTTTCAGCACCCATTGATTAATGACTTAGTCTGTGACACAGGGAGAAACTGTAGAACAAAGGAGTCCATTATAATAATGCACAGGCATTAAACCATCTTCATTAATAGAATCTTCTGAATTCAGTTTAGCATAAAACCAAATATGCCATAAAGAAAGTAGAGAGGTGAGAATTTTAAATATAGTTTGGAAACTCACTTGATATAAAAGAAGATTAAATAATGTTACCACCCTCTATTAAAATTCTCTCTCTCTGTCCCTCTCTCTCTCTCTTTCTCTCTCTCTCTCTCTCTCTCTCTCACACACACACACACACACACACACACGCACACAGATTTAATTGGTAACAACTGTTTTAAAACTGCATTTTTAACCCTATAAAAAATTGATAATACTTTTAAATTCATATGCTCACAGTGGTTATTGGCATTACAGAGACCAGTATTTTATGTAACTATAATCTCTTGAATAGCAAATGCAATAATAGAAATAGAGTAGTGATTCTGGCTCTCCTTTCAGAAACCTTATGAGTTATGTAATCAAAGCAGGGAAGACATGGTTTTAGAAAACAAGCCTTTTTTTACATGCTGTTTTGGGGCTAAACTTTGTCAATGAATTTTCTGTTCACAACAACAGTTGCAACAGCTCTGATTATTATCATATCATTTAACTTTTTCTAGTCCCTCTAGGTCAATAGCTCAGCTCACCATCAAGCTGATTCATTCAGGAGCCAGTTGCTTTGCTTCTCACAGTGACCACAAGGGTCAAATCCATAGTGAATCCAAAGACAGCAGCTCAGTCCTCTTCATACCGCACCTTTGGGGAACTCACTGCGTCTGGGTGCTTCCCCTGACAGCTCTATTCAGTCTCCACAGTGGCCCTAGGAAGAGGGCTGCAGATTCTCCCACTTACGGGCAGAGACGCTGGGACTCAGAGAGCTTGAAATTTTCTGTGTGGCTCACATTTGTGACTTGCGTTCTTTCTATTGGGCAGCACTGGTCTAGGCTGTGGTCATTTTGAAGTTCTTATTATCACTGGATCAACTTAGTTGATGTTTCTTATTACTTCAAATGAATTAATTATTGTTGCAACTAAGTATCTTTTGAGGACTGTGGTAGGCAGCCTCCAAGATGGTCCTCAAAGACATCTACCTCCTGGTGCTCACACCTGTACCAGGTGTGACCAGGAGCATCTCGAGCAGATGGCAGGGGTTATGGAATGTTACCTCAGAGACTGCTACAAAATATTCAAACTACTGCTGCTTCCATCTTGGGCTCCTGCTCCCTCTCTCTGTCTGTGTCTCTCTCTGTCTGTGTCTCTCTCTCTGTCTCTCTCTGTGACTCTCTCCCTCTCTCTGTCTCTCCCTCTTCCATCACCTGCTCTGGGGAGTCCCACTGCCATGTTGCAGGGACACTAGGGCAGCCTATGGAGAGGTCCACATGGTGATAAACTAAAGTCTCCTCTGGACAGCCACCAAGGACCTGAGGTCGGCCAACACCACCTCAGTGAGTTTGGAAACAGGTCCTCCACCAGTCAGGCCTTTACACAAGGCGGCATCCCTGGCCAAGACCATGAGCCCAGCCCTGAGGCAGAACCAGCCAGTAGAGTGCCTCTGGATGCCTCACCTCAGAGTCTGGGTGAGATAAGGAGTATGTACTATTTTGGGGTGGTTAGTCACTTCCAGTATATGACCAGATGAGGAGGAATGGAGGGGCCGTGCCTTCTGAAGGTGAATGCCCAGCACCGTTTGAGAAGCACAGACTCCTGGAATCATCTCTGTGAAGCTGGTGTTACCCTTGCCATTCACAGGCCCACCAAGCCCCAGCCCTGAGGAGCCCAGCCTGGGGCCGGGGGCACATTCCAAAAGGCACAGCAGTGTAGTCGGCCCTCCGTATTTTCAGGTTTCACTTCCTCAGATTCAGCCAATCAGGGATCAAAAATATTTGGAAAAAAAGCTCCAGAAAGTTCCAAAAAGCAAATCTTGTATTTACCATGTGCCGGCAACTATTCACATAGCGTTTACATTGCATTGGGTTTTATAAGTAACCTAGTGGTGATTTAAAGTGTTCAAGAAGCTGTGGGTGGGTTATATGCAAATGCTCCAGCCATTTTATATGAGGGACTTGAGTATCTGTGGATTTTGGTATCTTTGGGGGCTCCTGGAACCAATTCCCCCTGGACACCGAGGGGCAACTATATTTGCCACAGTAAGTCAGTTAGAGATGAACTCAGCTGCAAAGAACAATTTATGTACATATAAAATATATTGAAATAGTTTATATACATATGAAACAAAAACACTTCATTATTATAAATAACAAGGAGACTCCAGGTATGCACTGCTCAGTGTGCTGTCTTCACATCTTTCCACTCTGCTGTGCTTGGTATTGTTGGTTTTCTACTGTCCCTCCTCCTTATAAAATCTTAAAGCTGCCCGAGTTCCCTGTACTGAAGCCAGGAGGATGGGTATGGGCAGTGCTGGCAGTCTCTCCTGTGTTCCTTTTATCAGGATGTAGAATCCCTTTCCAGAAGCCCCTCTTCCCCTGAGCAGAATTTGTTCATATCTCCTTGGACAGAATTGATATGGGAGCACATTTTGTTGCAAAGGAGGCTGTAGAGATGATCGTCCATCTGTCCTGCTGCCATACGGGGATTCCTTAAGGGGCAGGGGTTGGACATGGACCAGCCGTGTGCCACAGGCAGTACCTTAAAAGTGCACGGTGCTGCTTTGCATGGTGCTGCTTGAAGACTCGTGTGATGATGGTGCAGGTTTCACACTTTAGCAGGAGAGTTCTGAGCGCGTGTGCGCACGGAATTTCTAGTCCAACCATGTAAGTAAACGCCATTTTCTGTACTGCAGGTTTGTTTGAGGAACAATTATAGTGAGGCACCCTAAAACAAGACAACTCTGGAACTGCAGGTGAAGCTGGGGCTGTGGGTGGACTGAAATAGAGGGCCAGCTCATGGATAAGGAGAGTTTGGGGAGAGAAGGGTTGATGAGACAGGGCATCCTTTGCCCCAGTGCAGGATACGGTGCCTCTACTCAAACAGCAGAAGGTACGTACTCCTGCAGCTCCCCTCACTTTGTCAGAATTGGCCGATTCCTGAGGCTTCCTCAGAGCACACGGCCAGCACCCACTGCTCTGAGGCCAGCGTCCCTCTGTGTGGGGCACTGCCCCCCTGCAGAGCAATAGGAGAAGCAAGTCAGGCTGTTTGCTCTGCAGTTGAAGTTGGAAGTGACCAGTGCACACAGAGAATCAGTCTGCGAGCAGAGGGTTTCCTATGGAGCAATTCGGGAAATCCACTTCCATTCACAGTGAGCTCTGAGGTCGGCCACCGAGACTCAATTTTTGTACAAAGAATTGGCAGTTTTAGGGTTTTGTGACATCACACATGCACTGATTTACTGGAGTTGTACAAACATTTGTAACTTATACTACTGTCTAACTAAAAACAAACCAATAAAAGAACAAACAGCAATTATCAATAACAGCAATGAAAGAATCTCGCCACTGCAGTAAATTGAATGAACTTCTGAAAGTAACTTTTTACAAGCAGAAGGTTGAAATGTGTGTGTGTACAAGTATATATAAATATATGTGTATACCTACATATACATATGTGAACTTATACAGATATGAAGATATTTCTAAAGAAATCAGGTCTCTGGATGTTTTTAAAGTCCCAGGGTGTTTTGGTTTTTTTTTGGCGGGGGAGCTGGGTAAAGTGGCAGTAATGTAAGTTTTCTGTAGTATCCTGGACCACTTTCTTACCCATTTCAATCTTTTGGACATCAGCTTTTACCAGAGCTGACCTATTCTGACCTCAGGGTTAATCATACAGAACGCAATTAATTAATGAAGTTTTCTGGGCATTTAACCCTGGCAGGCATGAGGCTGCCTTTCTAGGTCTGTTTAAGATGAATGTCAATCCTGGTTTTCTAGGAACAGAGGAATTAAGATTTCAGGGCAGGCTCGGGCAAGGAGAAGGTGCTTGCTCCCCCCATAAAATAAGAAAACAATACTCAGCTGAAAAGCCACCGTGTTGAAGGTTAGGTGGGGAGAGACGGGGGTGGAGGAAGGATGTGGGTGAAGGGACAGAGGAATGAGTGTATCGGGGGTTTCAGTCAAAAGCTTCTGCATCCCATCCGCAGGCAGCCAGCACTGTCCGGGGTGAATGTGGGATCTTCTGCAAGTTGCTTCTCTTCCTTAGTCTCTGCTTCCTGAAATAGGGGCAGTGATCCCTAACCCCTCCCTCCAGCAACCGTGTGTTCTACTAACAGAACCTTAGGAAAGGCAATGTTTCTCTGGCCTCAGGGCTTTTCAATAGCACCCCCTCTTTTGGGGTGCTCCTTGCCCCCATTCCCTCCTTGGTAAGGATCCGTGAGGTCCCTGAAGGGTTGCCTTGCTGAGCGTGTGGTACGGTCTTCACTGAAAACGCAGAAGGAAGGGCTGCGTCTGCCCTGGTCCAGCGACAGCCCCACCTCAGAGCGCGGTGTCAGGCACTCAAGAGGCATTAAAATGGGGTAGCTAAATAAGACAGTTTGCAGATTAAAGAAAGTGATTCTCATTATTCATGGTGGTTATGTTCTATAAATTCGTCGTGAACCCTGAATTAGTGGATATTGAGCCACTGCTTGTAGGGGAAATACAGGGTTATGTTTCTGCAAGCTTCTGGTCACATTTTACTCAACCGATCAACACCTAACTTTGTTTTCTGTGTGTTTCTGTTTAAAGATAGTTTATTCAATGTGTATTGTTGATCTATTAACATTGAACTCACTGCCAACAGCGTTGTCATTCATGCCTGAAAAAAACTTAGCAAATGGGTGTTTTCTCCATGTAAGCCTTCTTGAGCTTAGGAACAGTGGACAGCACTTTAGCACTAGGCTGGAGCCACTTTAACAGGAAAATCACCAACAAAAAGCATGAAAATGCAAAAAAGACCTTTACTTGTCATCTGAAACAAGAAGGCAGAGCATTGCCCGGTGGACCCGCAGCTGGGAACGTCTGTGATGGGCGACTCAAACTTTGTTGGCTGTGCACATATCCAAGGACAGCCTCCACAGAAGCCCGCCGGTGTTGATTTAGGGATGACTAATACATTTTACCCAGTGGGTGGATTCACAAATAGGAAAACTAAGAGTAATGAGGATAAACATAAATGCTACATTTTAAAATTTTAGCATATGGATCAATAAAGAAATGCTAGTAATACTGTATTATCATTGGAAGATAATAATAGTTCCCAGGGAGGGTGCAGTGAGGTGGAGAAAAGGACCTCTTCCCGCTGAAACAGGTAGCTTATTAGACAGCTCGTGCTCTTTCACAGACTTCATAAGAATCTGGGGATGCGTATTGGGGTTTGGAAATAATTCATGCAGGGTTTCCAATAATCATGTTACATCCTTCACCTTAGTCAAGAAAAGCAAGCAAACTAAAAAAACACTGTTTTTCATGAAATATTTCTTTTAATTTTTCATAACATTTAAAAATGTGTATAAGATACAAAACTTGCTTATAGATTGTCTGACAAGGACCTATATGGTCCAATGCACAGGGATCACTATGCAACTTGTACATATTTCATCATGCTAATTTGTTGGTCAATGTTTAATAGCAAAATGCTCCAACATCTCATGATGTTGACTGTACATTGATAAGCAAACCCTACAGCTTCTAAACATATGAAAACTGCCTTTATTATTGGACTCTTCACCCTGAATCAAAACAGAATTAATCAAAATGTATGGCTATAGTAGAACAACCAATTATCTTTGACATTTGTAAAATTTAAAACCATTTTGGCGTAAAATTTTTGTTTTTTTCTGGGTATGACTGGTCACCAATGCAGCCAAGAAACTGCTGAAAAAAGGATACGATAATTCCAGTAGGTCTTATATTCCATCATCAGCATTGTTATATTTGAAGACATACCGTAAGTTTCTCTTCATAGCTTAGATTTCAGGCTGTATTTACCACCTTAAGGAACATGAATTCCAACACTTACTATCGTTAAGTTATGGACTTCTACTTACTTTCCTCTGAATTTTCAGATTTCCTTTGGGCTGAGCAGTAAACTCAGAGGCCTCCCTTCAGGCATCATGTCCATAGCATCTTGAATGAAGCAGGGAGAGGGGACGCAAGTCAGAAATCAGAGAATGAAGGGCAGCTGTGGTTTATGGAAAACTGGAGAGCACAGGGCCCCATTTGGAAGGCAATCAAGTTCAAGGTTCTCGAACACCATGAAGCACCCCGACAAGATGCTGGCTGATGGGCTCTGACACTGTGTGTTCCCCAATTCCCAACAGAAGAAGACACTTTCCTCCCTACAACCTCCCCACTGCCCAAGTCACAGGAAAGACAAGAAGAAGATAAAGAAAAATCTGGGGAAAGAATCTAATTCACGAAGCAACACTTCTGTCCAGGTAGGTGGATGTCCATTCTGCTGCCATTATCCACTGCCCCTTCCTGTGATAGGATCATGCTTCTCATCTCATTGACTTCAGGCTTGGCCGTGTTACTTGCTCTGGCCACAGGAGGAGACTGGACGTGATGGATGCCACATCTAGACCAGGCTTTGAAAGCTGTTGGTTCATGGTTCTGCCATTGTTCTTTTCCCTCTACCATGAGCACAGCCATGTCCTTGATTGGAGAAGGCAGAAGACCTTCTGGAGAAGACTCACATCAAGAAGGGACCCTTATTATTGTAAGCTCTTTAGATTCGGGACTTTGTTACTGCAGTATAACCTACAAAAGATGACCAACACAGTGGCTTACCAGCTTGGGCCAAGTGTTTGCTCTTCAACTCCTCATCAGTTCTGGGAAGTTTCCACTGGGGTGCATTAGAGCCAGGAAAATAGGAGGCGAGTAGAAAAAGATTCCTAAAGATAAAATGAGTACCACAGAGAGAGTTTTGATGCAGGAGGTCATGACTGTGTTCACAACAGCCAGCCATTCCTTCACTGAAATGTTTTCCATGGCTTCTGTGCAAAATGAAATTCAAAATCTTTATCTTCCTATTAAAAGCCTTTCAGTGACTCTTCTCAGTTTGTCTAGCCATATCTCCTACTATTTCTTATATTCTGTGTAAGCCAGAATGATTTCCTCAGAGTCCCTGGGGGGGAAAAAAAAAATCGAGACCATCCCTGTCCCTTTCTGCCTGAAATATCTCTCCAGTCTTCAAATCCATAAATCTGCAATGCCAAGGAAAGCCATTTTTCTACAGCAAGGTTATTATGTGCTCAATAATGTGTACTGGATTAATAAGAACTCACCTACTAAATGAACATTTCTCAGACTGCTAGCATGATGTCTGTTCTTAAACCATAATCTCCTCTTGTTTATGTCAAAACTCCCAGAACTTACTTTTAGGTTATTGTGAGTTATTAGTTAGTTAGCTTTCGTATCTCAGGATCTTACCCTCTTGCACACTAGACTAAGCAGCTCCCATTGAGCGATCATGATGCACACATCCCACGAAACATCTTGTGGTGCCTTATCTATAGCGGGCGCTCCGGGATCCTTGACTGACTGTCCTTCTGTCCATCACTAATCCAGATTTACACGACTGATAGCTCATTCTTGGTAACTGAAAGCTCTCAGAAACCTATCTCACCTTTCGGGCCCACAGCGAACCTTCTCTCTCTCTTACTTTAAATAAGGATTAATATGTGCATGTGTTTTCTCCTTCGGGAATGCGGCTGCCCAAGATTAGATATAGCCATCAAATTGGTGAACTCTACCCATTCCTTTTGACTCAGTAGATTATACCAGAGAATGAAATAAGACACAATCTTCTCTCACACTTTAGGTTTTAGATTCAGCATGTCAAAAATTTCAATTTCCTTTTACTAAACCAGGCACAATAGTTATAATTATGCTCTTCAAATTTATCCTCTAAACACTATGGCATTACATCCATCCATTGCTGTGGGCTTTTTTTTTTTTTTTTTTTTAACTATTCCCTTAGCAATAAAACTTCTTTTTTAAATTCTAAGGTCTAATTCTTTGGTACTTTATTCTCAGCTCTTTTCTGAGATCTCAACATCTGGGCACTTAGCCACCAAAATTGCTGTTGTACAGCAGTCTCTGTAGAGAAGGAATCTTCACAAGATGATTTATCTGGGAATCTTGTTCCCCTTTATTAAATCCTTGGGAATAGATTCCCCTCAAATATTCTTGCTTCACTAAAAAATCCTATTCTTTATAAAATCATTCTAAGGCAGAGCAAGAGTGTTTCTGATGACTTCGATGCTCTATGACCACAGAAAGACAGGAGGAGGGCTTCCTCTCCTGAGCAGGGACCTGGGCTGCTCTGCAGTGCCCCCCGGTGGCTGCTCGGGGAGACTCGGCTCCGTGTCCAGTGTCCTGGGGGCTCAGGTTGCTGGTGTGTCTGTGTGTGTCTGAGTGTGTGCATGTGCCTATCTGCGTGTGAATGAGTTGGAGAGAACAGGTAGACAGATTTTATGATGAGTTACATTAACCTGAAAGTGTGGCTCTTTGAAAATTGACTCCTACTTCTCAGAACCCAGTAACAGAAAACAGGCAACATTTGGGACATAGGCTCAGACGATCATGAACATTTAGCGTTGAAAATCGTCAGCAAACTGAGGCGCCTTGAGGGGTGAGCTGTGCTGGTGGGGACACTGCAGATGTTACTCCAAGGACACAGAAGAGAACGTGTGTCTTGGCCGTGAGGACACATTAGTTATGAAGCACAGGGAAGCAGCTAGCTCACCACATGCACATGATAGGTAACTGCAAACGGGCCCTTTTTGTTTCTTCTCTCTTCGTCTCCTCATGTTTTCGGCTGTGTTTGTTTTATTGTGTTGTGCCCTTCTTCCTTGAAATGCTGCCATCTGACTCAAACCCGAAGGCTGCAGCATCCTTAAATCCAGGCCAACCTCTGGAGGAGCAGGGTGATTAACCCCCTGTGCACTGGGAGACTGACGTGCGGGAGGAGAGGGGGAACAGAAGCAGAGATCAGAGGAATTCTGGCTTCTTTGCTGCTTGCTCGAGGTTCCAGGAAAGTCTGTGTTTCAGAGATGAAAGACGCATTCCTCTCCCTCTTCCACGAATATGGAGATGGCATATACTGAGGGTCATTACAACCTCTGTACAGCCACCGGAAGTCGCTCGGTGCTGGTGGAAGCCCTTTCCTCACATCCCAGGACATCTGGTAACAGGATAACCATGTTTGACCCCGCAGCTGGCCCTGGCTCTGCACAGGCAAGCAGGGCTTGAATTATCGCTCTCCTGCAGCGTAACGAGGCCATCGTCATGACCCTGTGCTCTGGAAGTGCAGGGGAGCTGTAACTGTCCCAGCTTCTCGCCCGTGGATTATACTTGGCAGACGTCAGCATCAGCAGCAGGCCTCTGCCTCGAACTCCACAAGGGAATCTCTCTTCTCCAGCTCCGCCGATGAAATGTTAAAAGAGTGTCCATGCGGGCCAGGCGTTGGTGACACGGAAAAGAAAATCATCTTTACACTGTGACTTTGTTTTTAGCTGAGGTGACTAGCCCTGCACACCCTCTGCTGACCAAGAGACCCACTTAAAATACCAAAAAATTATTTCTCTTTTGTAAAAGAGCTTGGTTCCTGCCAACTTACCTTGTGATTCATTTCATGAGACACAGATGATGCAAGAATCCCAAAAAAGCCTTACCTAACTGTCCATGGGGTGTGAAAATTGGAAAGTGTATTTGAATATCTTCACTTTAACACATGTGAAGACACACATGAAGTGCAGCTTTGATGGGATCATTCTTTATTACAGCTTTGATGGCTGATAGACACAAAATCCTTGTGCAATGAGATATCTCTAGCCAAGAAAAACAACAACAAAAATAGAAAAGAGAACCAAAATTTTACATACCTCAAGTAAACACTTAGGAAGCACAGAGCAAAATTTACAGACATCATTTCCTTAAGTTTGAAGATGTGAATTAATGTTAAACACAGAAAGATTTGAAAGTTTTCTTTCATACCTTTTTTCCCACTTTTACCAAAAAAAAAATTTAAAGACAGAGTAGGTAAAAGTAAAAACATCACATAAATGTGAAATAAACCACTGGGGAATTGAACATTTGGATGTTAATTGAGCTTTAAAAGTAAGCCAGATCCTATTACATGTGCAAGTTGTGAAAATTTCCATCTTGAGTTTTGGGAAAACTATTTAGACTAATGTGCTTAGTAGCCATACCCATGTATAGTTGGAACCAAATCCTATGGGAGCTTTTCCACAAACTGTAGAAATTGTCATATATAATAGTATTGGTTGGAAGCATCTGGTTTTTGTAGAGATGTGGATTTACTATTTTTCCTCACTGCCATTTTTAGACAGCTGCCTCCTCTCCTAGCTCTCTGGGACGTCATGTCAAGAGGGATTGTGGCTGTCACATCCTGAACCTTCCCATAAGAAAAAGGCTCCAGTGCGTTTGAAAGCACAGCCGAGGGGGTGGGAGTTCAATGACCTGCTCAGTGGCCGCAGCGTTTCTCTTAACGATCTGTGTCCCAGTGGTAACCTGATGACATCATCTGTCCTCAGGGTCTCTCTTAGTAGACACTTAAGTAAATACAGTGTTTTCCTCTTTCATTTCAATAACTTAAGCATGCTCCCCACACACAAATGTTTCAAGGCTGGTAGTAAAGAGAATTGTGTGCTGAAGGATTTTCTTCTTTGGGTGCCTGATGCTTTCAGAGCTCCCCTTCCACTTAATACGTTCTACAAAAATCATTATTTGCCTTCGTTACTGAACATGACTTAAAGGTAAAGACCAGTTAAGTCAAGTTTATATAGAGTATCCAGTGATTAAGAGAGTGTCTATCCCTTAAAATTTACTAAATGCATACCGGTGAACGAATGAGTGACCATCATGGTGACAGTACATGGTGTGGGGCAGGGGTCCTCACTTCCCCTGTAGATGGTGTAGGGCAGAGGTCCTCAAACTTGACTAGACATTCACTCACTTGTGGAGCCTTAAAGATACTAATTCTTGACTCTACCTTTAGAAATCCAATTCCTGTCCTATGTGGAGACTTTAACATCTGTTTTTTATTTAACACTATAGTAAGTAACCAAGGTTAAGAATCACTGTGTGAATGTGGATCTATGTAGTGACCTCAGGAAATTTTCTAAAAGATGCTTTGAATTTTTATAAACCTTTGATACTGATTTGTTTTTTATTTTTTCCCATTTTCTGTGGTTTCCAATTGTTAAGTACTGAAAATTATTGTATCTGACTGAATGCTCTTGTGGTTAGAGCTCCTAGTAAACTTTACTAGTTTAGGGTTCTATGGAAAATGCTATTCCTTGGGTGGCTAGTGTCACCTACCAGCAGTCAAGATAATTAGTGTTACCTAATATTTTGAAATATGTGCCTAATTAGAAATACTTTCATTTTCAAGAGGACTTGATGTCCAATATCATTAAATAATTGGCCTCATCTTAAGCAGAATGACTCTCTTTATAAGAGAGCTTAGAGAATTATGTCCTTTGTCATATAACATTGGTCTATGTTGAAAAAATGTCCCTTTCTATAAAGATGTCCTAATTTTTAATCCCATGTGATTTACTCACATATTTTACCTTCTTTTTAGTATCTCTAAAACAGGAACAGTCATTGTACTTGAATATACATTTATCAAATGATCTGGAGTAAGAGGTATTTTTAGCTTTTTTATATGATTATAATTAATTGATTTATATTTTAGAGCAGTTTTTTTTTTTGGCTCCATCGGGTCTTAGTTGCAGTACGAGGGATCTGTGTTGCGGCATGCGAGATCCTCCACCGTGGCGTGCAGGCTCCTCATTGCAGTGTGCAGGCTTCTCTCTAGTTGCGGCACTCAGGCTCTGTAGTTGTGGCATGTGGGCTTAGTTGCCCCGTGGCATGTGGGATCTTAGTTCCCCGACCATGGATCGAACCTGCATCCCCTGCACTGGGAGGTGGATTCTTAACCATTGGACCACCAGGGAAGTCCCGGGAGCAGTTTTATATTTACAGAAAAATTTTACTGAGAGTCCCTATATAATCACTCCCCTACCCCAGTTTCCCTTATGATTAACATCTTGCATTAGGGTGGTACACAGTTACAATTGAGGAGCCAATATTATTAATTAATTAATAGTTAATTATCATTAACTAAAGCCCATAATTTGCTTTAGGATCCACTCTTGATGTTGTACATTCTGTGGGTTGGGGAAAATATAACATGACTTATACCACTATTACAGTATCATAGAGAGTAGTTTCACTGCTCTAAAAATCCTCTATGCTCCACCTATTCTTCCCTCCCTCTCTCCAACCTCTAGAAACTACTGATCTTTTTACAGTCTTTAGTCTATAGTTTTTTTTTTCTCCAGAATGTCATATAGTTGGAATCACATAGTATGTATCTTTTTCTCATTGGGTTTTTTTCTTTTAGCAACATGAGATTAAGTTCCCTCTGTGTCTTTTTCATGGCTTGATGGCTCATTTCTTTTTATTGCTGAGTGATATTTCATTGTCTGGATGTACCACAGTTATTTATTTATTATTTACTGAAGCACATCTTGGCTGCTTCCAAGTTTTGGTGATTATGGATAAAGCTGCTATAAATGTCCATGTGCAGGTTTAGGTTTTTGTGTGGACACAAGTTTTCAATCCATCTGAGTAAATACCAAGAAGCATGATTGCTGGATGTATGGTGAGAGTATGTTTAATTTGTAAGAAATCACCAAACTGTCTTCCAAATTTGCTGCACCATTTGTGTTCCCACCACTAATGAATGGGAGTTCCTGTTGCTCCACAACCTCACCAGCATCTGGTGATGTCAGTGTTCTCGATTTTGCCCAATCCAGTAGGTGTATAGCGGTATCTCGTTGTTTTAATTTGCAATTCCCTGATGACATAGGACGTTGAACATCTTTTCTTATGCTTATCTGCTATCTGTATATCTTCTCTGGTCAGGTGTCTGTTCAGATATTTTGCCAACTTTTTAGTTAGGTCATTTTCTTATCATGGAGTTTTAAAGTTCTTTGTATATTTCATATACCTATTCTTTATTAGATAAGTGTTTTGCAAATACTTTCTCCCAGTCTGTGGTTTGTCTTCTCATTCTCTTTTTTTTTAAAAATAATTTCTAGTTTGCCTTTATTCCTGGAGGATATTATTATCAGGGGTCCCAAGTGAACACTTGAAGTCTTTTTTTTTTTTTAATTTTTATTTATTTATTTATGGCTGTGTTGGGTCTTCGTTTCTGTGCAAGGGCTTTCTCTAGTTGCTGTAGGTGGGGGCCACTCTTCATCGCAGTGCGCGGGCCTCTCATTATCGCGGCCTCTCTTGTTGTGGAGCACAGGCTCCAGACGCGCAGGCTCAGTAATTGTGGCTCACGGGCCCAGCTGCTCCGCGGCATGTGGGATCTTCCCAGACCAGGGCTTGAACCCGTGTCCCCTGCATTGGCAGGCAGATTCTCAACCACTGCGCCACCAGGGAAGCCCCTCATTCTCTTTTGAAGGATAATTTTGTTGGATACAGAATTCTAGGTTGGTGAGGTTTTTTTCTTTCTACACTTTAAATATTTCACTTTATTCTCTACTTGTTCACATGGTTTCTGAAAAGAAGTCTAATGTAATTCATGCCTTTGTGCCTCTGTACATAAGGCTTTTTTTTCTCAGTTTCTTTTAAAACTTTCCGTTTGTCTTTGATTTTCTGAAGTTTAAATATGAGCCTGTGTGTAGATTTTTTGATATTTATGCTAATTGGTGTTCTCTGAGATTCCTGGATCTGTGGTTAGTGTCTGCCATTACTGTGGAAAATTTTGTCAGTATTGTTACAAATATTTCTTCTGTTTATTTCCTTTCCTCCCAGTATTCCTATTACACCTTTTATAATTGTCCAATAGTTCTTAGATATTCTATTGTGTCTTTTTCCTTTTTTTCTCTCTCTCTGTATTTCAGTTTTGGAAGTTTCTCTTAACATTTCTTCAAGCTCACTGATTCTTTCCTCAGCCACAGTCCACTGAAGGCTCATCAAAGGTGCTCTTCATTCAGTTACAGTTTTACTAGCCTTTCCTTCTGGTTCTTTCTTAGAGTTTCCATCTCTCTGTTTACATTACTCATCTGTTCCTGAACATTATCCATGTTCTTCATTACAGCCTTTAGCATATTAATCATAGTTATTTTAAATTCCCCATCTGATAATTCCATCATCTCTGCCAAATCTGAGTCTGGTTCTGATGCTTGGTCTGTCTCTTCAAACTGTGTGGGGTTTTTTTTGTTTTGTTTTATTTTTGTCTTTAAGTGTGTGCTTTGTTGTTTAAAGCTGAACGTGATGTACTGAATAGAAGGAAATGAGGTGAATAGACTTTTAGTGTGAGGGTTTATGTTTATCTGGCTAGGAGTTAAGCCAGGCTTACTGTTTGCTGTAACTACAGGTATCAGAGGCTAAAGTTAACTGGCTCAGGTTAACTGGTTTCCCGTGAGGCAGGTCTTGTTAAGAAGAACAGAGTGCTCTGTCCCATTTCAGAATGGTTCCTTTCCCGTCCCCCTGCTGGAGCCTCTGGGGACTTTTCTCCAACACCCACTATGAGAACCTAGTAGGGCTCCAGGGGGTAAAACTCTCAAGAAGCATGGGAGGGACCCCCTGTGGCTGGGTCCCCCTGGAGTTTTTAACTCTCAGACTTGTCTGTACTGAGCCTCCAGCAATTCATCAGCTGTAGTTCTGGTCTCCCAGGGAGGCTCTCCTTGTGGGTTTCTGCTCCTGTGGGTTGTGATGCTCTCTGTCTGCTTGTCTGTCTCTCCAGTTTTCGAGGCAGCAGTTTTCCCTGTGACCTCACTTCTCTGACGGATCCAAGAAGACTTGCTGATTTTCAGTAGGTTCAGCTTTCTTCTGGTAGTAAAAATGAGAGTGAAGATTTTCTTTACATGCCCTGCTGGAAACTGGAAGTCTTATCATTCAAATAGAAAATCAGTATTCTTTTGCTTGATGATCAGGAATTCAAACCGAATTCTCACTTCTGAAAATAAAGGTATTTTAAAATAAAGGTCACCTATCACCTTCCTGTTTCCTGTGGGTGGAGGGAGCTGTGATCGCACGTGATTAACAAACTCAGCAGCAGGTCCGCTGGAGTGTGCCACCTAGGTTGCGAGGGCATGAAGTGAAGCTTCATAAAAGAAGTTTCAAGTTAATTTTGATAGAAAAATAGATGAATATTTTAGAAACAAGACCATTAGGTATATCTTCTTGGATGAACTGCTTAGGATCAGACAATGAAGGAAATCCCTGGGCTCATTTACTTGACCTTAAGGCCTCAGTTTCCGCATCTGGAAAATGAAGCGGGGTGGAGCAGATTAGTGATGATCACACTGCTCCTCGCAGAGCCTGAGCGTGGCTGTGCCTCCAGGGGCTCCTGGAGAGTGGGGGTGTCCGCTGGTAGAACTCAAGCTGCCCCCAACAGACAGCCCCCTTCTCAGGGACCCCACACACTGACGTCCACAGTCCTATGTGAACAGCAGTGCCCTGGGCTAGAAGAGCTTTGAAATTTCTTACTCAGGTCGGTCACTTAAGGTTTCCCTTCATTCTAACTTTCTATAAAATCCACAGAATGCCAGGATGAGGAAGATCAAATTATTTGGAGAAGAGAGGGAGAAGCAAAATTTAAAATCTGACTTTCCTTTAAAATTGTGCCCAAGATGGATGGTGTTAATGATGGGCCATGAGCCTGTACCACCCTTTCCCCAACACCATCTTCCATTCCTGGGGTTACCTTACCTGGATTTATTCTTCTGGATGAACCACAAAATGCCTTCTGAGTCCTACTTACCTCTGGAAAACTTGGGCCCACACAGGGGCTAGTCCTGACAAAACAGATGCTTTTCAATAGGATGCTGATACCACTCAGCTGAAAGTTACGTGATGCGTAAACATCGTGATGGTCATGACCGAAGGATGCAAGACTATTAACCACACTTGTTATTTGAAAAGCAAAGACAAATGGCTGAATAAGTATGTGGATTAAATGTCACGGTCATTGAAAAATGACGAGAATGAGAGGGATCTTCCTACTTCCTACGCACCCTCACCAGCCACACGTGCTGAGACTCTGAGACTCGATGCTGTGGAGGTTCCTCTTCTTCTAGAGCTAAGGGGCCCCACTTTCTGAAGTGGGAAGCTTGTGTTTGATCTCCATTTACCACTGCAATTATATATCATGAGAATGTGACCAACCTGAGTGTAGGGACCTCACCCATTTATTTTATTTAAAAAAATTTGTTTTGAAGTGTGGTTGATTTATATCATTAGTTTCAGGTATACAACATAATGATTCAATATTTTTGTAAATTATACTCCACTTATTTTCCTGTGCTATACAATATATCCTGGTTGCTTATTTATTTTATACATAGTAGTTTGTATCTGTTCACCCCCTACCCCTACCTCGCCCCCCCTTCCCTCTCCCCACTGGTAACCACTAGATTGTTCTCTTATCTTTGAGTCTGTTTCTGTTTTGTAACATATATTCGTTTGTTTTATTTTTTTAGATTCCACATGTAAGTGATAACATAGAGTATTTGTCTTTCTCTGACTTATTTCACTAAGCATAATGCTCTCCAAGTCCATCCATGTTGTTGCAAATGCAATATTTCATTCTTTTTTTATGCCTGAGTAGTATTCCATTGTATATATCCACCACATCTTCTTTATCCATTCATCTGTTGATGGGCACTGGGGTTGCTTCCATATCTTGGCTACTGTAAATAATGCTGCTATGAACATTGGGTTGCATGTATTTTTTCAAATTCGTGTTTTTGTTTTCTTCAGATATATACCCAGGAGTGGAATTGCTGGATCACATGGTAGCTCTATTTTTAGTTTTTTGAGGAACCTCCAAAGTGTTTCCCAGTGTGGCTGCACCCGTTTACATTCCCACTAACAGTGCACATGGGTTCCCTTTTCTCTTCATCCTTGCCAACATGTGTTATTCCTTGTCTTTTGGAGTTTGGCCACTCTGACCGGTGTGAGGTGGTACCTCATTGTGGTTTTGATTTGCATTTCTCTAATAATTAGGGATGTTGAGCATCTTTTCATGTGTCTGTTGGCCATCTGTATGTCTTCTTTGGGAAAATGTCTATTCAGGTCTTCTGCCCATTTAATTGGGTTGTTTGCTTTTTTGATATTGAGTTGTATGAGCTGTTTATATATTTTGAAGATTAATCCCTTGTCAGTCACATCGTTTCCAAATATTTTCTCCCATTCAGTAGCCACACCCATTTGTTTTGGTGTTTTTAATTTTTTAATACACATATTACTTTTATGACTCAATTAGCAAATGACTTTATTTTTCCATTGCATTAAAAAATTTAAAGAATCTAAAAAGCAATATATTTAATTATCAATACAGCAATTTTCAGAGACATAAATGATCAATTCAGTCATAAAACTGTGAGTCCCTTGTAAAAGTGCAATTATGGCAGCACCTAGTAATATTTTACTATAATTTTTTCAAAAAAACATAGTTTTAGGGAAATAGAAATATATTCACAAATCATAGAATTCAAAAAAACTCACATTTCAAAATTATTAAAATTCAATACTAAAATTATTGAAATACCATTGTACATATAGATTGTAGATGTAAGATTAAATTTTTCAAATTGCATCTCTCAAATTTTCCCTTTTTAAAAGAAATACCATATTAGCATATTTCCCTTCATTTATCACAAACTGTTTCCTGGATACAGAAGAAACTGAAAACATTTTAGTAATAGTCCAAAGTGATTTTCCATTCCAGTCCTTTCCAGGAGAGCCCCGGAATTCATTATTGCTTTAATGATGGGCTTCTTGACTCTGACCGAGGAGGCTTGATATTTTCTGTGGTGTCTTGTCCACTGGGAGGTGGTCACTGACAGGACAGATAAGCAGCCTGCGCTGCATTGAGATGCAGAACAAATGGGGCTGAGTCCCTCCCCTGCTGCTCTGCGGGCTCTGCTGCCACTAACAATTACCAGGGACAGGGGCACAGACGCACAGCAGGAAGCCTGACCCCAGCGCCGCAGCTCATTTTGCACCCCACTTATCCAATGCTCCCTGCCTTGTAATCTCCCCTGCATTGCTATCTGTGCGTTTACACAGTCACACCTTCATTATGTCCCCAGGACCAGCACTGGCTGTTTGTCACATCTATTGATTGCCCTGAAACTGCAGTTTGCGGAGATCGCTTTCCAAGGTCCTGAGAAAGTCCCATTCCCCCTCTGATAGGCTGGCAGCTAGTTGGTGAGGACCAGAGGCCATCACTAGTGTCTGATGGAAACCACCGTGACTTGAAACAGCCCTGTGTCACTTTTGGGACAAAAATGCCAAAGTGCCCTTAGGACTGGACGCTGCTTCAGACAACTGAATTTCACCAAAGCTAGGAAGTATGCTGTATTGAACGTCCTGTTTGCCATGAATCACCAGAACTACGCACAGGAAAAGAACCAAGGCCGTGGATAGCACTGCCCTGTTTTTGTGTAACATGCAGAGATCCCGTAAGTAGTCACAGTGAGCACCTGTTAGTGTGACACTATGGCGAAGTGTCCTCATGGCAAAGCCATGAAATCGAGATTCATGGGCCCATTTTGCAGATGAGGAAACTGAGGCCAACAGACTTCATGTGATTTTCCCAGATTCCCACAGCCAAACTGTGACTCAAGTAAGATTTGAACTTAGGTCCACTTAGCTTGAAAAACCAGCCCCTTGCCCGTGTTCTGTATGTACCCCCATGAACCCCTCAGGTACAGCGTCTTAGGGGAGCTGGTTTGGTTTCACTTGTCTTCCCAGCTCTTAGCTTCCCTCACACTCAACCTGTTTCTCCTGGGATGCTTCTGCACTGTCTCCTTCCTGCATCCTGTCTTCTTCAAAGACTGCAATCCTTCTCCCATTACTTCTCCAAAATATCTTTTAAGGATGCTTTGTGGTAAAGAGAAGGATCCTATAAGAGAAGCAGAAATTGAGGAAGTAATGAAGTCAGCATGTTCCCTTAAAGCCCCACCTTATTCCGGATCACAGCTTACCTAGGAAGAGGGAAAGGAGTCCAGGCATCTGCCGTCTGTGATACGCAGTGAAGGGCGGGATCTGGAAGGTGGAAGAAAGACGCTTACCTTCCCAAGGCTACAAACCTGGTGTGAAAGTGACCCTCCCACACTGATGTCAGAGTGATGCCAGGAGTGCCCTGGAACTCCCACCGTTATTAACAAGTGCCTGTGCCAGGTGCTGGCCTACTTGCTCTACAGAGTTGATTAGTTCAACTTCACAACAGCCGTAGCGGTGGGCACTGATGGGCTTTGCCTCCTGCCAGGGACGAAAGTGAAGCTGGGCAGGAGGGGAGTCAGGCCAGCTCTGCCGACTGTGCTGTGGACACCATGCCCAGCACTGCCCGGTCCTGGTGGTCCAGGTGCCACAGGTCTGTAGACCAGTGAGGAGTTTGGTGAAACAAGACTGGCTCGTGTCAATAACAACACTGTCTTGTATTTGCACACAGCTTTCCACCATTCCAACAACTTTTACAAATCTTAGCCCCTCTCATCTCCACGGTGCTTCCCTGGCACAGAGGTGGCCCCATCCAGGGGATTGCGCTCCACGGTGCAGAATGCCCCTCCGGGAATGTCCCTGGGCGGAATGTGGAAAGCAGGATTGCTGTGTAAATAACTTGGTGGGCACTAGAAGTACGAAGAAGAAAACATGGGCACAGTTCCTGGAAAGGCAGCTTTGTGCTCAGATGATGTCAGGGCATCCCCAAGACGACGTGTATAGTTGTGAAGCTCAGGGCCAGGATGAAGGCCCAGGTTTTCCAGAGTCAGGCTGAGAAGAATGGCTTCCCTAGAAGAAGGCTTTGATAAGCTTTTTCTCTTTCACTGTGGTCCAAGAGGGACCCAGGGAAGGTGTCCGTCGTCCATGCACTCGGCCAATGGTCTCTGTGGGCACACTCGCAGGGCAATTCCTCACTGTCTTCAGTTCTTCTTGCATCTCTTTTGTGATGGAGTGGGGAGGTGCTGCTGTTCTCCATGGAAATGAGTGGGGATGAGTGATCTTCCCAGCACCTAGTAGTCCTAAGAGCAAGGGCTGTTCTGTTTGGGCCCAGGGTTTTGATTAATAAAAGAATAATGCTGCGTTTTGTGGAATGTAGCCGGGACCTTCAAACACACATCTTGCATTGACAGGTGACAACAAAGCTGGCTGTCTGAGGGCGTCAGCTTTGTCACATTCTTGTTTGCTCAGATCTCCTCTAACCAAATTACATTTCTTGCCAATATGTCTAGTCCCCTTTCACAGGGACCACGTCTACTCAGTGATGGGATTTTATTAAGTGGTTTCTGCTCATGGTGACACCCCCATCCCTGCCGAACCGTCGGCTATGACTGCCAACGCTCCTCATATGTAGGCTCAGGAGGGCTCAGAAAGGAGGAGAGGCCTGGGCTGAGGGTCTTCATTACCTTCCGCAGAGCCAGGGCAGGGGTGTCCAGTGTCCTGGGAAATGGCCACCCAGAGCCGTTCATCTCCCCCGTGCCCATCCCTGTTCTAAACCCAATAAGGAGCCCACCTTATCTTCCTTCTAGTGTTTTCCTAACTCTTCCTTTCCCTGCCTTGACCAAAAGTAGGGAATTATAGAGCAAGTGTTTAAAAAATACTTCCATAAATGGTCCAAAGATCCTGGTTCAAACCATCTGAAGCATGGGATAGGTCGATGTCCTTTCATTTCTCTGCTTGTGACTATTGTGGGCAGAGGTAAGGAAAAGACCAGGTAAACAGCAAATTAAGATCCGTAATATATGAACAGCCTAAGTCCCAGGCAAGGGAAGAATCCAGGAAACCAGAGGAGGAAATGAAGTGTTTAGACTTTAAACATCGGGAAGAGAATCAAAATAAAGCCACAGCATCAGCCCACCCCAATTCAAACACCAGAAATGTATTCCTGACAGGCTCCCTTCCCTTCCTTTCAATTTCTTACATTGATTAACACCCCAAACCATTAATTCCATCTGTGTTTCCTTTTCTTCCTGTCTTCATGCTGTCAAACACAGCACTCTGGGGATATGACATTGTTCGTTTTGAAAATCACTGGTTCCAAGACAAGATTTGGAACATTAAAAAAAAAAATTAACTCTTTGAACTGTATTGGTTTAAGACACAAGGGAAAATCTAGGATAGGGTGTGCATTAAGGAAGCTTTAAATAGTGGTAATTCTTTATGATTCAATAAAATATTAAGGTTTCACATTTCTGAAACTAGCAACCAAGGGCATTTTAAATGTAAATGTAAGTTATTGAATCTATCCGTAATGTTAAAGAGGATTATTTCAGGTCATTATTTCTCGTATCCTGCACAAACATTTAGTGGTAAGATACCATACTTTATCCCAAAGGTCACAGAGATCATAAAACACTGATTCTGGACGCTGTCTTGCAGCTGGCAGCCTGCATCCTAGGAAGAAATGGAATCAACGCTACAGTTAGACCACAGGAAAGATTCATGCCTCAAGGTCACTTGTATGGCATCACAGACAGGGCCTGGGGTGCCCTCGGGACCCACGCAGTGGCAGACCATCTTCTTTTATTGCAAAGACCATCTTGATTTGAATACTTTTCCTGGTCTTGGGAAGTCAGTGGTTAAAATCAATGCACTGTGTGTTGAAAGACAATAAGCACCTGAAGTGACTTTAGTGTTTCAGGATCCCTTTACAAAGAACTTGGCGTGCTTGTTCTTAATTCGGTGTTCCCAGCAGCTCTGCGGTGTCATTTCCCCTCATTTGACAGAAGAGGCTCAGGAGGGTTAAATGCCTTTTCCAGAAGTAGGCATAGTGCACAGATAAGTAGAATGTGAAGTCTGGTCTGGTGGTAGCAAATTTAGGATCTTTTCTTCTCTTTACCAGTATTTTCCAAGTATCCTTTAAACATTAATACAGAACTCAGGTAAGTTTTAGCTGGAAGATATACTTTGGTAAATTAAAATTTGTGATATTGACCAAGAAAGAAAACTCTGTATGCCAAAATTATTTGACCTAGGAGCTCACATAGAAATAATCAGCAATCAGCAGCACAAGGAACTCGGAAAAAGTATCTTTGCAAATCTGCTCTATACCAGGTTCCTTCCGGAAATTGAAAAGAATGCATTTGGTGTTCTCTCAAACCACAGTCATGCCTGGGAGCGAGAAAAAGAACAAAGGAAATGATAATTCTAGTAGCAACATTGTATAAAGAGCATTCTCACATTCAGAGCTTCTTCTGTGCCCCAACCTCTCCACACCCCTCCCCTTCTTGCCAAGTTGCTTCCACACCTTGGATGAGAATAAGTCACAGCAAGTCATCCCGATGTGTTCTTTCCTAGTACTTGCAGGTCTCATGCCCAGCTTCTTTAATGTGAGTTATTTAAATTGAAGAACAATGGCTGAAGATGAAAGAGTAAGAAAGCCCTCTTATGCTATTTCTCTGTTTGTGAAAAGTAATGATTTAGTGTTGTAGATGAGGATGTTGTGAGTCAGCAAACATAGATCCCTCCAGGGAACACTTTGTCCTGCTATTTTCCACCTGGGGGAAATTGTCTGATGGGGGAGGGGAGATTAACTGAAATTTGGATTCTAAATAAGTCCAGTTTGTTTCTGTGGGAGTTATTTGTTTTTGGAAACCTGTAAGAAACCAAGTTAACAATACTTTCAACTGACTGGAAATGCAGACGTTGTGATGTATTAAGGAGAGAAGTCATACGTTGGTATCAACTACAGATGCTGAGTCCAGGAGTCTAGAGGGGACGCACAGGAAGGGAAAGAGGACTTGCCTTTAGGTGAGAAGGTGCAGTTACTGTGACCCTGTGTCCTGGCGCAGGCCTCAGGTTCCTCTCCTGCAGAAATGGAAAGTCAGATTGTCCATGTGAGTGTGAGATTTCTGATCTGTGTTCTTCCTGGAATACGTTGGAACATTCTAGACATCTTGAGTCTGCCTCTGTCTAGTGATATAACACTGGCCCAGACTCTGCCGCACGCTGAGCCTCCATGACCTCAGGGGGACACTAGGATGATAAGGTCTTCCATGTCCACACCCCAGGTTTGTTCTGAGAAGGAAAGGTAAACGGGGCCCTTGAGAGCCATCAACACACTCACAGGCCCCTGCAGCTGTACTCAGCACCAGTGGATGTCCCAGGGCCACCAGCTCCTCACTCACACCCGTGCACGTCTGTGTCTGGATGCCCATCTAGAAAGAGGTGTCCAGATACAGATGTAAAGATACACGTATAGAGAGAGAGAGCTGAGTTATTTCTGTATTTATGTATTTATAAATCACACACACATATATGCTCACTGAAGCTCAGAATCACTATTTAACATATTTTCAGCTCTCTCCAAGAAGGCTTGCAGAAGTTCACAAAGTTACTGGGTCTCCAACTCTAGCATAAAAATGAGCAGAGAAAAGTGGTAAAAATCACAGTTGGAATGATCCCATTTAGAGCCTCCTTCTAACCTCGGTTAATTTGGGCAAATTTCCTAAATTTTCTGAGCCTCAGCTTCCTCCTGGGTAAAAGGAGGATTTGCGAGAATCTAACCAGACTCAGTATAAACTCAGTAACGTGTCTTGAACTAGCGGCAGATCCGATCTGGGCCGGCTCCATGTCCCCCACATGTGCTTGGACCACAGACCTGGCACGGGGGTCCCCTCACAGCTCTTAGGGCCTAAGGAGGGAGAGACATTTGAGGAACGAACAAAACCGCCACCCAAAATAGCTATGCAATTACAGTCCTGATAAGACCCAGGATGGAAATCCTAGGGTGCTGGGAACAGCCTACGGGGACCCCATCCAGCCTTGACTGAAGCCACACCTTCCTTGGCACAAAGGCAGTGTCGGCATGAGGATACCGCTTCCCTCCAGGCTCTGTCAGCCCTCCCTTCTGTCCTTGTCCAGCTCCCCCCCAACAGATACATGTGGGTCACATGTGACTGTCTGGGCAGCCCCGAGCCTGCTGGGGCCCCCCACTCCCAGCTCTTTGTTCTGGCTCACACGGGCTGAAGACACACACCAGCAACATCTCCTGATAGCCAGTAGGGTGACTTGGGCGCCTGATCCTCTTCCAACTTTTGTGCAGCGTTTGAAGCTGCCAAGCTGTGCTGAAGTGATCTAGAAACAGATAAAAGGCAAAAAGGCTCATGGGAAGACTGTGAGCACTGATCACTTCCTGCCGTCCTGCGTCAAAAAGTGTGTGATCCTGAGCCTCTTGTTCAAAAGCCTTTCCTCCAAGGAGATACAACTTCATTGCTGCTGCTGGGCCGTAGTGTACCCTGCCTTACCTATTATGCATGATCTTATGCAAAATAAATAAAAAACAGAAAATAGCACCTATCTATGCAAAAATGACGTTTGCATAAATTATACCCCCAAAATAACCAAATTGGAGGGAACTTTAAGAAAGGTAAAGATTAGCCAAGATTTTGATCTTGACCAAGTTTCAAATCAGGATTTAAACTAAGTGCTGAAGTCCAGTTTTAGATTTTGCTGCCTTGACCATCCCCCTCCCCAAGGTTGGAAGCTGGATTCTCCGATAACCACATCCACTCTCCAATAAAGGGGATTCAGTACACCAGAGCCTCGTAGGCAGCATCTTTGATGATGGGATGCGAGGGGGCCCTGATCAATGCAGACAGGCTGGAAGGTGCAGCTGTTTGTATTTCTCCCCAAAGCATCTTCCCTTGGCTTCTGAACTCAGGGACTGGTTTTTGGCAAAAGCCTATATAGGGAAACTCTGGGTTAGTACAGGTGTATTGTGGAAGCTCAGAGGTTCCACAGGGGGAGTCCTACAACTGTGTTTCCAGATAACAGTTGATGCTCTCAAATATCTTTTATGCTACAGAGAGTAAGTAGGCAGGCAGTGCACTTTTCCAGCATTCTCTAGAAATTAGCAGCAGCATTGAGCTGTGTTGTCGGTGGAAGGAAACGGCTGAACCTGGCAAATAGAGGGACCCTGGTGTGACTGCATTTATCAGCCTGAAATGAGCCAGACAGTTAAACTCCTAAATGGAAAATACACAAGCCCCTGCTTTCTGAGCCCGACCTGTAATAATGTGCTCATTCTTTCAAAATTATTTATTGGATTGATTTACTAAATAATCATAAAGTGATTAGTATGCACCAGTCACTATTTATACTGATTCTCAAGCACGAATGAACCTGTGAGGCAGCTTTGTGATTACCCCCATTTCACAGATGAGGAAACTGAGGCATAGTTTACATCACTTGCCCAAAGTCAGAGCAGTGGGGTTAGGACTTGAAATCAGATGCCCTCCTCTCTCCCTCTCTTCAGTGAGAACTGAGCCAGGATCCAGCAGCTCACCACATAGCAACATATCCCAACATCCTGATTGCTTCCAGCGTTCCTTAGAGAGAGTATTGTTACCTCATAGAAAATTATCTGGAAATTTCTAGGTCCATAAGGAGCTTGAAAATGGTGTATGTAAAGTAGGAAATAGAAGTATTTGTGTGCCATCGTCACATCATCGTGTTAACGTTAATGACTTTTAGAGTGGATTTTTTCCCAATCCATTACTATTATAATTAATAGCTTATGTGATTTAAATGCAGAATGCAATGACGATGGCTGGATTATTTTCCTTTTTATATTTTACTTTAGATGTTTAAGGTTGCATAAGCATAGTCTTGAAAAAATAGGATAACCCTGAAAAAACTGTTCAAAACTAGTTCAATTTGCAATCTATCTCCTTGTAAATATTACTTTCTTCCGAATGTTACATTTGGCAATAA
This sequence comes from Balaenoptera ricei, assembly GCF_028023285.1. Classification (NCBI taxonomy): domain Eukaryota; kingdom Metazoa; phylum Chordata; class Mammalia; order Artiodactyla; family Balaenopteridae; genus Balaenoptera; species Balaenoptera ricei. The sequence continues at coordinate 29,033,212 of NC_082640.1, forward strand.
AACTATTAGATGAACGCCCTTTCTGCCTTTCATTTCATTGTTCCCTAAATAGAGCAACCTACTGAAATCCCTCGCTTTAAAAATCAGACTCAGATCCGAACACCTCCGTCTTTATGCAGTATTTCTCTTGTGCAGAGGTAACAGCCAAGGGATATGAAGGAAGAAACAAAACAAGCAAACAGACAAACATGCAGTTTCTGAAAAATGAATACCCCTAAGAGGCTGTCTCCTGGGGAATTGCAAATCTTAGACCCTTTCTGAGGAAGTGAGAGCTTGGTATTTCTTAGAGAGATATTTCCCCCTTGACACACAAGCATTATAACGGATTAACTAGTTAAAAACTGTTTGGTTGGAGATACAGTCTCTGCATCTTTCTGAGCGCGCAGAGGCGTAATGCCCTGTCCCTTTGGTCTGAGCAGGAAGCCTGGATCCGGGGTAGATTCCTCTGCAAGCTGCCCCTCAGGCTTCTCCCTGAGAAGCTGGCTCGGCCTGCCTGTTCCCTCCCTCCTGTGCAATCTCCTTCCCTCTCCACGGGTCCTGGGCAGCTCCATCGGTCCAAATGGGAGCTGAGTTTGCAAGCTGACAGGGCATGCACAGGGCTGGTGGTGCTGATGTCAGAGCCAGCAGACAGTTGTGATTGGATCTAATTAGACTTTGCAGCAGCAAATAGACAAGCTCCCTGCGTGATTGGCTTCAAAGTGGCTGGTGCCAAACAACTAGCAGAGGTGCCAAAGTAGAACCCTGCGTTTGGAGCCCAGATCAAGAGAGGCTGCCGGGGCAGGAGGAGGGGGAAGAGGAGGAGGGGGGCCTGGGCCGGGCGCACCTTTCCTTCGCGGTCCCTCCGGCCCTAGAGCGCTTTGGTGCTGGAGCTCAGATCGCGGCTCTCAGCCCAGCTGGAAACAAGTGACAGAGAACAATTAGAGAGGAGGGCGGGCGGGAGAGCGCTTGAGTGCTCAGTCCTAAAAAGTGAACCTGCTCCCTGATTTGCAGACGCATTAACCGGCGGCGGCGGCGGCGGCGGGCGACAAGAGCAGGAAAGGTGAAATTGTTTAAGAAGGATTCCTGCCCTGTTCCACTTACCGGGTCCCAGCCATGGCATCGGTCTTGGGGACCAGCAGAGGGTCCGGAGGGCTGAGCAGTCAACTGAAATGCAAGTCCAAGCGGAGGAGGAGGAGGAGGTCCAAGCGGAAAGGTAAGGAGCCGGCTTTCTGCGCTGTCTCCCGCGAACTCTCCGCGCTGCGCCACCTCCTCTTGTCTGTGGGCTTTGCCTGTTTCCAGCAGCTTCACTTCAGGATGCTGGTGGGATGTCGGTCGGTACAAAGCAGAGCGCTCGGCTCTGGAGTTCAGATCCCTTTGTAAATGCCGGGGCTTCCGCAAGCCCAGAGAGGGTGGCGAACCAACGGAGCAGAGGGCTCCGCAAAAGGCAGAGGAGAGGGGCGGAGGACGGGGCTGTTCCTCTGACGGGAGTACGTACGGGGCCTCCCTGGACTCGCACTCCCTGGCCGCTGGCCACCGGCACTGCCTCCGACCCTTGCAGAGGCAACGTTAGCTCGGGGGCCAAAGGAAACCCTCCCTTAAGCCAGCATCCCTAAGAACGAGGGACGGGACCTCGTGCCAGCTTTTCCATCCAAACTGTCTTGGAAGAAGGAGTGAGCAAAACCCGGGACACAGCGTCCCTTCGTTGGCTGGCAGTTTCTATTTAGAGTGGTACCCGTTGTTTTGTAAGCACGGGGACCTGCAGAGAGAACAGGGCTTATCTGGGGGGAATAAGCAGAAATTAATACCTGAAAAGAGAAGCAGGCATTATAGCTTGTCAGAGGTGAGAAAAACTGCAAACCAGAAAAGGAGAAAAAGCAGCCGATGACAGGTTGCTCCTGACACACCGTCGTGTCTGTGCCTGGTTACAGATCTGTTTGGAGAGGAGCCACCTGAAGTTAGTCACTCCCATCAGTAACCCGGGGCTCCCACAGGGGCTGGTGCACAGCCGGCCGCTGCTCCACGGAGGAGGCCAGTCTTGAAATGCCATCCTAGCCGGTGTCCCTTCCACGGGAGGGTGGAAGGAGTCTTACAGGGCTGCCGGCTCTTCCCCAGAGAGGAACTTGTTATCAGCAGCTCCTTATCATGAGTCTGCAGGAGAAAGTTCAGTTCTTATTATTTGAAATGCGTCGTTTTTTTTTTTTTTTTAAGTGACCAGAGAGCCATAAAGAACAGTTGAAAAGACACAACTAAAATGTATGAGATTTTCCGGTTTCTCTGCCGAAGGGTGCAGAGTTAGATGTGGTTGAAGTTGTAAGTCCTCTCCCAAGAGGACTTCTGCCCCATCTTTTCCTAACTGCTCTCAAACAGTCCCCGAGTCCTTCCCGACTTCTTCCAATAATAGAAATTAGCCGGGTGGTTTGAAGACGTAAATGCCAATAGCACACAGTCATTAATTATGATTGTATGTCAGGGTGGCAGGGAGCAAGGCGACAACTTCCCAGGAAGGTTTCAGAGCCTTCGGTGTCAAAGGGGGTGATTTCTGTAATTCTAGTTTAACTCTTGAGCTGCTAAAATGAATACCAGCTATTCACTTTGTTACCTGAAAATTTCACTCTGAAACAGATCTGTTAATGTCTTCCAAAAATAGCGCTAACAGAAAGTGACAAGGATATTGAAAAAAATCACAGAATTTAATAATGAATATAACTTTTAAAAGAGATAAAAAGGAAACGTTGTCTTGTGTACTTAAAGAGTTCGTGTTTTCCAGTATTTTTATTTAGTATATTTAAATATTTAAAATTGAAAAGCATGAAATAATATTTTACAATAAAGCAAAACCTATAGAAAGAAAATATAAGCTGATGAACATTTGTGCCTTTCTCCAAATTCATTTATTGTACCTTTAAATGTCAGTCATGCCAGCTTATAGGGCATTCGATTTTGGAAAGGAAGACAAGAAATCTGAAGGAGGGCTTCATTGGCTATAAACTTAACTATGACAATTCAAAATAAATTTTATATGAAATATTTATATGCTTTGTTTTCAATATACCAAGTCTCTTAATTTTTATAGCCAAAAGCTGAAGTGGGAAAGGGTAATCAGGATGTGTGTGCTAATTCCTGTTATGCATAAATTTATCCGTGGGGTGAAATTTCCTGTGGCATCTGCCGGCAGCTTATCATGGTCTATGAGTCAAATCAAACTGCTAAGTATTCACTTTTTAGGGGAAAGTTAACAGTGTAAGTGTGTGTGGTCAAACGAAAAGAAAACAGCAATGACAGAGCACTTTAAATCTTTATTTGCGTTTTTCTGGAAATAGATCAGTTTGTATATAATTCCCAGTTATTACAGATGCTTTTTTTCCCTCTTCTATCAGGACAATAGTGAATTTAAATTATGTTCTAATATTCATGAATCTTAATAACAGTAATTGAATAGCATAGCCTCAGCTTTTAAGCTTATCTAATAATAAAGCTCTGTATTTGTCACAATTTAAAATCCACACGTGTATGGGTGGCTTTTAAGGAATTTTGGTAAGGCTCTACTTAGTACTAACTAAAGCCACTGATTATGAGCACAAAGAAGGAGTTCTTTTTGTATGTGAATAAATAAATTAAAATAAATGTTCATTTTTTTTGGCCAATGATAAGTGTATTTCCACCTATTCTAATGAACAAGAGTCATTTTGAAGCTGCATCATAACTTTTAGTTTCCTGGAGCTGTCAGCCGAAGTGCTACCGGCTTGCTATAGGTATTCTCTAAAAGTGGCTTTGTTATGATTTCTTTATTATGCTTTTTATTGTCAAAATAATCTATGGGCTCTGAAATAAAAACTCTGTCGCTACAGGATAAGTGTGGAATTGATACCATACTCCCATTATTATTAACTATGATCCAGAGTCTCGGAAATAAAATTTTTTCCTGTAGGAGGTATTTTTTAGTCACCATACCACACAGAAAGTAGTTTATATCATTAAAAGTCCAAAAAAACTAAAAATAAAAATAAAACTTAGTCACAGAATATGACTTTGGGTATTACCTAGCCGAGACCTGCATTTGTCTCTCAGATAAACTTTTAAAAGGATACTGAGCAAACCTCCCCACCCACCAATCCTCCTGTTATTTTATTAGGACCCAGTGCTGTCCATTTCTCTCTGTGTGTTATTTTTTAGTTGGGACTTTATCTTAGAAATTGTTTATGAATGTTTTACATTTTCTGTACAAACAAGAAATGTCAAATTTTGACGTTTTTATGGGAAAAAAACAGGCAGTTAAAATCTGTGAAAAGGACAGGTTTTTTTTTTTTTTACACATGTGGTTAAGGAGTGTTCACCTCCCCTGTGACATGTGAGACCCGTCAGTTTATTCTGCTTCTATTTCATGCAAAGACTTTCAGAAAACCCTGGCAGCTCTTGTAGTTTAGGAGAGTTGACTGCTGCCTGCCCACACAAAATACCCACTTAGCTCATTTCTCTCAGAGAATTCTAGGAGACTGTGCTCTGCTTTACAGTTCTGGGTGAAATTATGTGGGGTGATTGCACACAACCACGTCTGTTATGTGGTTGTATTAGAGAAATGTCTGCCTGTATTACAAAAGAATTGAATGTGTGAATATTGTAAAAGGTATATATTTTAACCCTAAATAATAAAGGCAAAGGTTGAAGGTTTCTTAAATTAGTATCAGCTCAAGCAGGTAGCACAAGAGGCAGCATCACCAAAACAGTGTAGTATATAAAGATAAGTCACTTAAATTTTTATCAGTTAACCTCTGGACCATTGGATACCTCCAGGGTAATATGCCTGAGGAATTTCATAGGTGTATTTTTAATTATTAAAATAGTATATGTATTCTCTTTTGTTTCTCTTGATCTTTCTTTGGTGAGAGTAGTTTTCCAAAAAGAAGCTGTGTATTGGCATGAAATGAATTTTGTAAATAAAATGTTTTTAACATTTGACCCATGAGTATATACAATGTATAAAATGACTGAAATCTCTGGGAATAAAAAAAGATTGCTCTTTCAATACAAACATATTAGGAAATGGATTGGGAACCGATACAAATTCAGTTGGTTCCAGGAGGTAAACAGGAAGACAGGGTTTTAAGTGAAGTGCCTCAATCATTAAAACAGAGAAAGGGAGCGAACTTTGGAGAACTGTTTTAAATGCTGTAGAAACAATCATTTGGTAACTCGGTCCCCTTGAATTCAGCATCAACACACCACCTGTCTTTTTGAGGCATTTGACGGCAAACTAAGTTAATGCTTGAATCTCACGTATTGTTCCAGGGGGATAAGTTACACAGAGTTTTAGAAAACTGAGGGTGAATTTTGGAAGCTAACACACGGGTAAAGCTCTGCAGAAGTAAGCTGATGAATCACGAGGAGGTAGGAGTGGCCGGTTGCTGAACGTGGGGAAATGCAGATAAAAAGTTGGCAAAAGGAACAGGATAAGTAGAGCATATGGACTGCAGACACAGGCTTGTTGTGAAATGGAATTCCGTGCAAAGCTAATGAAATAGAAAGATGGGCCAAGGATGAAGGTGGGAGGCCTGCGGCTGTCAGCCCCCGCAGCGGCAGAGTAGCCGGCGGGGCTCATCCTGGCTGCTGGGGACTTACTGCTGCATCACAGCCGAGCATCCGTGCTTGCCGCTTACCTCGCTCGCCCACAGCTCCAGAGGAAGGGCTGGATTTAGTGATAAAATTAAATTGATGAAACTGTTCGCCATCCTCTAATTATGTGAGGGCTTTTTCTTCCTTTTTCTTTTTAAAATTTGTATTAGTAACTCTGGCTTCTAGTGACCCGTGTAATAGCAGTAATTTGAGATTGCTTCAAGGGCATTAGATATGATGAGTGAACTTGAACTTAGAATAAAAATATGAGATTCATGTATCCATAGCTAAATAGTGGTGATTCGGTTACTGCAGAAGTGCTGTCCCAGAAGAACATTATGTAAGGAAATGCAGAATAAGGAAATTGCATTTTTCTTTTCTTGAGGCATGGAGAGACAACTTATGCTTTGAAAGCATTCAATGTTCAATTTAAAAACCATAGGTGCTTGTAGTTGTGTGTGTATACATATATACATATATACACAGTGAAGACAGCGGAAACATTTGAGCATTTTTTATGTCTGCCTGCTTCTTTTTCTAAAATGCTAAAAATGAAAGCATTGTTTTTGTAATATGGACAGTTTTGAACAACTCATAAACCCAAAAATAATTATACTACTCTGCTCTTCATCATTTAAAAATATTATCTCTAAATGCTGCATTGGTAAATGGAGCTCTTAATTACTAGCAAACAAGATTTCTAAAAGGATAAATTTTCACATGATAAGCAAGATTTTAAAAGCACTTATTTTAGCTATTACTAAACTGAATAAAGAAAACAAGGTGAATGTTAAGTGAAATATGAAAAGCACGATGTGCTTCACAAAATAGTCAAACTATTGAGTGTTAGCATATCCATGAGCTTATACATCACGAGAAAAAGCCACACAGCCATGTACTGCCTGAGCGCAGCAAAGACCTGTTTCATGTTGTCGAGTCTCTGTAAATAGTGAAGCCAAAACCCGTCTTTTCAGTTAAATGGTTCTCCTGCACTGAAATACAGAAATACATGCTGTGAAATACTGGATTATGCAAAGATAATTGTTTATTCCTCGCTATTAATATATTATAATTCCCTTAAGAATGTATCACTATCAAAGAAAGGGACATTACTTTCAGAAAGAGGGGGAAACGCCTGCTTAATTCTTGATCCACATGTGAATCTGATACCCTCCTGTGGGACTCCCAGAAACAGAACGGGAGGGCACACTGAGAAATTTAAAACCTAGACTCTTGTACTTGCATATGTGACTGCCTTGGTTCCAAACATCCCTCTTGGGTGATTAAAATTTTATTTCCCTGTTTATTTTATTTAAAAGGAATGGGGGACGGGGGCTATAGCCTCTGACTTCCTGATGTTTAAGCAACATCACAGCAAATGTAGCTCTGAGAGCCCTAAACCTCCATCCACAGATTTGTGAGTGAATCCATTTTCCCAGGAACCATATCCAAGAAATGGCAACCTAGAAGTGGAAATGTTTGCTTTTTAAGATATCAGTAATTTTCCCCAAAATAAACTTGGCCACTTGCAAAGACAGCTGATTTTTTTCTGAAGAATGATAACTATTTGAAAATAAAGAGTTAATCTGAGTGCCTGAGTTCCCTCCATACACTGTGGACATTTAGTCATCTTTTATTATAGTTACAGGTATTAACTATGAAGAGTAGCAAAATAATTTCATTTTATTATTTCATGGATGGGGAATGAATACAACTAGTATTTGGTTTCTGGTAAGAAAGCAGCTAGTAAGTGTCCCTTTGTGTCATAAAACACACACACACAAATTCACTATCATCTGTTTTAAATTATGAAAATTATCAAGTTAATGTTAAAAATTTTTTTAATCTCAAAAAATAGCAAGCAGGTAATATAAATTTTATATTCATACTAAAGAGGGCATTTTATGCTTGATTAGGAAATAGTGTCCAATAAATGGGACACTTATAACGATAAAGAGTAGCATTTAAGATGGAAGCGACATTATCAGGTGACTTTTAGATTTTAAGACCATTTTTTTTGAATCCCTAAGAGATGAAATTTTAAAAGCTTTTTTTAAGCTGTGTTCACGTAAAATCACAGGACTGGAGGTGGCTTCACGTGGCTGCTTTGATGCAGAGAAGGCAGACAGATCAGTCCTGCTTGTATACCTACTAACACAGCCCCAACGTGAATAGTCACAGGGGCTGCCCTGCAGCTAAAATGTTCCAGCTCATGTCCACACCGGCTACCATCAAAACCTCCCACGACTGGAGAGAGAAGCTGGGGTGTAGACAAAAGGTAGAATAAGACAGTTATCATTTCCAGTGTAATTACCTGTTCACTTTAGCTAAAATCTGGTTACATCCATTCCACCAAGCGCTTTTATAACGGTGCCCACAGAGAACTTTCTCACAAAAGAGATCGAGGCTTCTTTCTGCTGCTGTTTCACCATTTGAATGATAAATACAGCTAATATTGCTCAGAATATATTAGCCAACCTTCCTTTCTGGACTCTCTACTATATAGAGGTGACTCTTACATCCAAATGTTAGCTCAGGGCTGCCAGGTGATCGCACATAATAGAAAGTGTTCCTTTAAATACTTCAACTAGGGTGTGCTTTGGAGACTTTTACAGATTTAATTAATCTTTGCCGCTCCATTTATTTGAGATGAAATCTCTAATTCTTGTTTCCTACCACCGATAGACAGAAGATCTGCCTCATCATTGTATAATGTCTTAGGTGATTTCTCAAATATGGCATGAAAATAGGACAGAGGGGGACCCAGTTCTCTGAAACTGGAGCCCAAGTCAAATCCTTTCTCTGTTAAAATCAGACAAAAAGTGGGGCGGTTCTGTTTCTCAGAAGCAGGACTTTGGAATCATGATAAAGTAGCTCACAGCGTACACCTAGGACACCAATACTTGATTTAAAAACTATTTTATCTAAGTCCATCAGGAGTACACAGATGTCCTCTCTTAAAAATTAACGCAATATTTCCTAAAAGTTTAATTGCTTTTGGAAAAGTCCAATTTAATAAACGTGACAGAAACGTCAGAAAAATAGATTTTGACCTCCTCTACCCCCAAGTCTGGCTGCGCTCACTCATCCCTGTCTGGAACAGATGCTCCTCCTGCATTTGGCTTATGGCTGTGGAATCTATGTGTCCTTAAAGGAAACATGCTCTCTTTCTAGTACACTGTGCTCGGACTGAAACATAAAGGTGCACAAGCTCAGAGACTGCCAGTCATGTACAATTTTAAAAGATTTTCTTATGAATTTGGATGTTGAGCAAAACAATATTGCCTTTTACTATTCCTTAGGTGAATAAAATCATGGAAGGCCTACTTTAACCACAGATATAAAGATATTTTATTTGTGTTTTAACTCTAAATATTCACACTGTGGATGAAAGTTTGTAAAGGACCATCCGGATTCTAACAGAATTCTAACAGAAAGTGACTTTTTAATTCAAAACATATGGTTCAAGGAGAAATTTTTTTAATTCAAATGAGTCCATGCTGCTAATTTTCTTTCTAAAGAAGAAGTGAATTTGAAATAAAAATCATTGCTTTGTCCCTAGGTTAAATAATAGCTTTAAAAATACTCTAAGACAGTAGGACAGGGAATATAGTAACTTTGACAGCCCTTGAACGATACTGAACTGAGAGCAAATACTGTCCGCCTGACAGTGGCTTTGGTGGCAGCATGTGTGTCACTGCACCAGCCCTTCTCAGAGTTGCAGGGGGGTCTATTCAGGGCTGGTTGAAATCCAGGGAGATATTTTCTTCTTAAGCATTTAGTATGATAAGTTTATTCATTTTAGACCTAAAAAATGTGGAGTTCATGTCATTTTATTGTTATCACTTGAGAAACAAGTATTTTTTAGTGAAGTTAAATTTATTTGGGACTTTTGTATATAGATAATGAATAGAGTTCAAGTTATTAAAAATTGCACTTTCTGTAGACTGTTAATATATATGTATAATATATACAGATGACAGACTCAAAATTTAAAATACATATAAGCATTTATTGAAATAATGATTTCATTATTTTGAAATATTGAATAATATTGAAATATTAAAAGATTCTCCATCAGCTGTCTGGAACAGCAGAAGTCTAATACTCATTTTTAGAAGAACATTTTAAAAATTAAGTATAGAAAAAATCCTGAGAGCATGAACTCCTTGAGAAATAGTGAAAAAATGAACTTGGTTGATGATCATGCTTTTTAGTGTTGAGAAAAACATCATTTTTTAAATTTTAAAATTTCATAAAGATGTGAAATAAATCTTTTTTGTCTTTTCCTCTAATAAGACTTAATCTATCCCCTTACATCATAAAATGAGAGAAACAGAAACCATGGTGGTATGAAGGGATTTGAACAGAAGGAGAGGGGACAGGAGAGAGAGAATAACTTACAGATCTCTTTCTTCCTGTGCTCTAATCAGAGTTCATCTTCCTGCATATTTTCTGTATCTTCCAAAACAGAGAGGGCTCTTGATTGAAAAGTAGGGGACGTGAGATCCAGTTCTGCTCTGTTTGCAGTTTGCCTTAAACATTGCATATGTATTCAAACAAGGGCTGTATTGGACCTGTGTGAGTACCTTTTATTCATTTGCAATTGTGTCTCCTCGGGTGCTTACTCTGGACTGGGCAAAGAACTAGGAACTAAAAAGACGCAAGAAAAAAAGTCGACAGGGTCCTCCTTCTCTCTGAGCTTGTATTGGATTTGGGGATATAGACACACAAATGTAAAATCAGGGAACAAAAACAGACCACCAGGACCCCAACATAGTATTAGGTCCTACGGGAATTTTTTTTAATACCCAATACTAGCATATATTTTACAAAATTGAATTTCTATTGTATTTCTTTTATCATTGCAGGTGAAACCTCCTGTATAAAAACTAAATCATTAAAATATAAACTCCTGTAGGTTTAAGCCTTTTTATCCCCTCCGCAGTGTCAAAACATAATAGCTGCTCAATTAAAATTCACTGAGAAAGTTGATTTCATTTTTGAAATGAGTTGTTTAAAGAAATAATCAGAATGTAGTAAAAGGGAAGCTTTTCTAAGGAGATTGGGTACAGATCTCATGAGCTGCTACAGTTTACAGCAGGGAACAAACAACATGAGGGGTGTGGATGGGATGATATTCATGTTACCTTGGGGGTGATGACCGCTAGGGAAAGATGTGGCTTCTCCCGTTCTTGTTTTGTGGAATTGTCTGCAGGTTTGATTAGCGGGCGTTTGTCTGTGTGCGTGGTGATTTCTCAAGGGGCCAGATGTACTCGGTGTGGTCCCAGAAATTAGCACACAGGCTCTCTCATTGTACACCATCAATAAATGGTTGTTGCAGAGTCAATTTATAAAGGGCACTGACTGACTTATTTTTAAGCCATTGCTAGGGAAATTTGAATGTATTCATTCAACAAACATTTATGGGGCATCTTTATGTGTCAGCCATCGTGCTAAATGGCAGGGATTAAGCAGTCACAGAAGCTCTGGAAAATGTTCTGAAAGAGCCAGACGGCACATCTCAACACGGCCCTGGCTTCTCCATAGTCCATGCTGAAGAGATAGTGCACAGTCCCCCCACCGGAAGCTGGGGAGGCACATTCTGCCATTTGCCAAACCAGCCCCGCCGATGATCGTCACGCTCGTGGGTGTTTGTGTGGATGGGGTGAGGTGCAACCCTCAGACCCAGACAAATTCCCAAGGTGCTTCTCAGTGAGACTGGTGCCCCCCCCACCCTTGACCCTGAGGAGTTCTTCTCCGCCTCTCTGTCCTCTGCCTGCAGCTTGGGCACAGAGGCACACCCCCTCCTGCCTCGTGGGTGCACACGCGTCCTTGAATCGATCCTACCTGCAACCAGCGCCCGGACTCCCCCTTCGAGACAGGACCAGGCACCACCCCAAACTCAGCCACCATCCTGCTTCTCATTTCACAAAATTCCACTCTGTCCTCATGGTTGAGGGTAAACATTGTGTGCATCTGTATAGTTCAGAAGTCTAGAACCAAGCCTGAGAAAGTGAGTAAACCAGGCGTCTAACTTGTGGGATGGTTGGCATCTCTCTGCCTGGAGGTGATGCAAAGTAGGTACAGGGCTCATCCCAGCAGCCACAGGAGGCGTTCCCACCATGTCCACTCAATACTGTGGACACAGGATATGTTGTGGAAAAGATGAGCCATTGATCCTGTCCCTTGTTTTTGTGTAGATAGCATGTTTCTTGGTCTTTCTTATCTCTTACCTATTAGATGACCTTGGAATGATCTCTCTCTCTCTCTATTTCACATACATTAATTAAGCAGGTGACGTGTGTATAGCACTAGGAGATAAAATTCTTTAGTGCATGACTTACGTGGTCTGCTCACTTTGGCTACAGGGATGCTGGCTGCACGAGTTAGGACTTGATATTTATCTATAACGATACTTAGGAAAGTCTCCAAACTTGAACATCAGGGAAACAATAAAAAATGCAAGTTGATAAAATTGAAACCATACAATGGATTGAATGCTACATCCCGTTTGTATATATTTGTAATAAAATAAATAGGAACTTGGTGTGAGACACTCCCGGTGTGACATCACTGGACTCCCTGGTCCAGGAGTGGGGGATGTTGAGTTTACCCACATCCCAGGCAAAGTGTATGAACTAAACATTCATGAGCCTGGATGTGTCTATTTTACAGAAAGTTAGCCTCACCCAAAAAGTTAACAAAACACAAGGGAGGACAAGTCCTGAAAGATTCATGTAGTTGATACTCTGCTCTTGAGTTTTCAACAAGATTGTCTTGATTAGTCACTTGTAAATTAGCTCTGCTGAAGCCATTCAACCGACTGTCCATTTGGCCCATAGACAATAAGAACTAAAAATTAGTCACTAATATTTATTGCGCACTTAACACTGTTCTACTCCAGAAATTTCTCTCTGCTGCACCATTTCCTTATCTATAAAGTAGGAACAGTATTTGAACCATAAGATTGTGAGATATATAAATATATATTTCACATACATTCACGTACATATATGTGTGCATATATATACACAGTCATTCAGTGATTAGCAAAACATCCTCATATTTAGGTGACCTATAAATGAACCTTTAAGATAAAATGTAGAATAGAGGAGGTTTTTGTACTTATTAGTCTAAGTTAACCATACAAAAAAGTCTACATAGAGAGTATATTAGTCAGCTAGGGCTGCTGTAACCAACAGCACAACAGAAATTTATTCTCTCCCAGTGCTAGAGTCTGGAGATGGAGGTCAGGGTGTCATCAGGGCTGGATTGTCCTGAGGCCTGCCTCGCGCTGTGTCCGCACATGGTCTCCCTCTGTGTGTGTCTGTGTCCTCATCTCCTCTTCTTATCAGGACATCAGTCATATGGGATTAGGACCCACTCCAATGACCTCATTTTACTGTATCACCTTGTTAAAGACCCGTCTCCAAACAGTCACATTCTGAGTCCTGGGGATTGGGGGCTTCAACGTGTGAATGTGTGGGGGACAGAACTCAGCCCGTAACAGCAGAAAGCACTGTTCTTTTTACATTTAGAGACATTTCCTGAAACTAAAGCACACTGTTGGCTTATCAGTGCCCTCTTTCCAGAAACATTACCTCCACCTCAGTAAGGGCCAGAAAATTCATGTTCCATTTTCATCACCATGATATCTCTAGTATATAAACCATAAAATCTCTAGTGGCTGAGAAATGCTTGTAGAATGGGACTAACGTTAGACTTGATTAAATAATGGCCATAATATTTTTTCTTGATTATTTTGTCATGAGTGTTGCCATCTGATCTGATGATGTAAACCTACGTGGATTTTATTTTATTCGGCCTCTTGTGTCGTCCTTTCCTGCCCCGTGAAGATTCCCATTTCTACTTAAAGGTAGCGTGAACCGTGATGTTCTGAGGAGGGTTCTCTTCCACAGGGTAAGTGGTGGGAGGATCACACAGACGCGCGCGCACACACACCCCCCACGGGGGGCTCTTTCTCCTGCTTGACTAGAATCGTCCTATGCCTTTCTTACTGAGAGGTTAACTAAAAATCCTCTTATTTCTGGATGAGGGGAGTGAGACTCCGAGACAAGTGGCTACTGCCGAGAGCTGGGTCGTGAGAGAACCTGAATTGGATCCTGTGGTTTTCAATCAGATGCTCTTGGTGAGGACCTGCCGTCCTGCTGTGGAGTTGAGCATGCAGGTCCCTGGAAGGAGGGGACTTGTAGGGTGAGGTGACGTGGTTTCTGGGAAAGAGGGGCTCATTGCCACTTGGGGACCCCTGAGCAAACATCTCGGAGAACGTCACCAGTGCCCGTGAGTGCCGCGGCACGGAGCGTGACGTGGAGCATGACGTGAGGCACTTGTGGGGTCTGTGCTTCCCGTTTTTACAAAGATGCTGAAGAGCATGAAGCCAGCTCATGATACCGTCGTGTGTGTGAGTGTGTGTGTAAGAACATGTGTTTGTGGGCATGTATTTGCATATATGTAAATACATATATAGAGAGAAATATTTATACACAACTGTACTTTTATTTGCTTAAATAGCCTCAGCAACACAATTATCTGATTTGAAGGTTAAAGAAACCCTTAGAGATGGTTCAACCAACTCAGACATTTTTCATTTTTATCTTCATTTTTCAGATATCTAAATAATACACATTTGCTCCACAATAAATATTAATTGTTGCACAAGGTAAAAATATTCAACAACTACAATGAATTAATATTAGAGGTGAGGAAATTTTAAATTCTATTTTTAAAAATCAAATACAAAAATAGAAGGCCCGAGTGCCGTACATACACAACACCTGCATACACAACCACTGCCTACACAACACCTGCATACACAACCACTGCCTACAGAAAACCTGCCTACACAACATCTGCATACACACCTGTATACACATCTGCCTACACACTACCTGCATACACAACCTCTGCATACACAACACACACAAAAAAAGTGTATCTAGATGAGCACACAGTTTATAGTGATACTCAAATTAGTTAATATTTTGCAGTGAAAATGAAGCCTATTCTTCACTCAATGTAACCCTGGAACTAAATCTGAATGCTCTAAAATGTTCTCATCATACTTAAATACCCTTTTTGTTTACTGTGCACCTGGATTTAAAAGGAGAACGTCCTGAACTACCTTGTGTGTGTCTGTGCTTGCGCACAGGATATTTTTCATAAACTTTCATGCATAAAGGATACATTTAATGTTCCCATTTCCTGGATTAAACAGCTCAGAGTGTGTGCTGTCTGTACAAAGTCAAAATCAGTTTGAAGCCACAGGTAAACATATAGGTTCTGTTTCAAATTCACGGAGTAAATGGATGAAAAGTGGATTACAAAACAAATTTGGGTAGAGAATAGTCAAATGGGACATCTGAACTCAGCATATGACTACTGATCCTGGAAGTATCAACTTTGAAACAAAGCAGTTAAATAACAGCGACCCTCATAAGTAAACAGACTGTTCCCACAGTGTAACAAAGGAATATTAGCATTAAGGGAATATATGCAACTCCACTGACACAAATGGACTGAAATTGCTCTTCCCATCTGTTCAATGTCTTATTTATAAAATCATTTTACATAAACACACACAGGTAGATTTCTGGGCTTGTAAAATTTCTTTGTAAACAAACCACCAGTTCTTGGTGACATTGTGTTTATAACTGGAGAATGAATCTGGATCCCTTACCTTCAGCAGTGAGAATGAGAGGCTGCCTCGTGCCACTGACCTTGAGAGGAGAGTGACCTGAGTGGATTTCTTTAGACCCCTCCCCGATCATTTTGTGGAACTGACGGAGGCTCCAGACCCCGAGCTGGGTCAAGGGAGGAGCTGAGTGAGGGTGGATAAAAGTACAGGCTGTGTCCAATGGAAGGACCTCTGAGCCCCTGGCCCAGAGCAGGTCTGACACGGATGCAGCATTTCAACAGCATCATACATGGGACTCAGGTTACGTGTGGCAGGCAGTGTATGCGGCTTAAACAGGCTTCTGTGAACTTCCCTGCTGATGTACCAACCATGCATAAAATTCCCTGTTTGCAAAAATATCTTCCAACTCCCAACTGACTTACAATAGAAGTTGTCCCTAATCTGAGTGTCTCCACGTGTGTGCATGTGTGTGTGTGTGAGAGACAGGGTGGGTGCAGTGGTGTGCCTTTGCACACCATGTCACAGATATGGAAAAAGAAAAACCAGGTCACTTAGTATAAGTAGAATCTTTACAGATAAAAAAATGCATGGGCAGATTTAGAAAGTACTCTGATAATGAGCTTATATTTTCAAAGTTTATTTTCAATACTTGTTCTTTCCTAATTCTTTTACATCAACATTAACATTTGTTGGTCTTAAAACACACAGTAAACTTTAGCCTCTTGCAGTATTTTGATTCCTTTTCTTCTCTTGGTTGCCTTATTTTTTTAAGTGACTTTGCCTTTTTACGCAAGTTGAATGATAATGAATCAGTTACCCTGTACTGGTCAGTCTTGAAGCTGAGGCCCCTCTGAGCTGAAGAAGGTAGAAAACTTGAGCTTGAAATTTAGGTTTGTTCATTAACATCTTCCTGCATTTCATTCATATGAGTGCTGATTTTTCTTCCAGTTATGTTCATTGTTTTCCTTATCAAGTTTCACAAAGATACTACGCTTTTGGAATCACTTTCACTAAATCAATGGGAAGATCAAATGGATAATGTTCAATGTAGACTCGTTTAAGGAAAATAATGGATGCCTTAAACTTTCTGATAACCTTGCAAATGGAAGCATCCGCGGTGAGCAAGTGTTGCCAAGAGACCAGGCACACGTAAGCCAAAAAAGAGCAATCTATAAACTGTTCATCACTCCTCTTCTTTTCATTGCTGTGTTAGCTGCTCTCAAAATGTGTTTTCAGTGGACTGTCAAGCCTTCACCAACTGTTTCTTAAGGAGGGCACTTGTGTGCCCAGGTGTGCCCAGGTGTTGCCTGTGTACACCTGAGTGTAGGACTGACTAGACATGGTTCCCTGTTTCACTCTTGTAAGCATCCCGACTTAAGACGGCTAACCACGCAATCACATGCCCCGTAACTTATGAAACAATGCTAAGTGTTATTATTATCCCACTGATACTCAAAGACCCCCTCAAGACATCCTTCCCTCCTTTGTTACATTTTCCTGAGCTATATATCACCATACATTTGTGGGTGTAATGTTCCTGCTTTATATTTGTCTAATTCTCACTAAACTACAGTGTTTCTCGCACATCACCCTGAGTCTGCATCCATGTCAGGAGACTGGAACCATTTCTAAGCAGGACTTCAGAGCCGGGGTGCAAGCAGAGAGCCAGTGCAGTGAGCCAAAGTCCCTGGTGGAGGAGAGGAGCGCAAGGCGGGGGGACCACATCCATGACACCCGCGGTCAGGCGGGTCCACTGCTGGATGCTCAGCTGCCCCTGGTCCGAGAGCTGCCCCTTGTCATACCCCTCGGCAGCCTGACTCAAGGGGCTCCAGTGGCTGGACATCAGGCCCCCACATGTACATGCTGTTGTGGTTTCTGCCCCAAAATCACTGAGAAATGAGACAAATCTTAAATGCAAATGAGAAGAGCTTGGAGATTTTCCAAATAAAAAACCAAAAACAAAACGAATGCAGAAAAGCACACCAAACCCAGGTGGAGGCACAGGAAATGTTGCTGTGTAACACCTGTGTAGTGAGGCTATAAGTAAAGGGTATGAACAGAATCGAAGGAACGTGTTTGACAAAACACACACAGTAGGGAATTTTAGGTGTGCTCTCAATTCCGTATGTCCCAGTGTGAGTTTAAAAGACTTGGGTATAGCTTACTGTTATCCAAGGCACACGTGAACTTTGAGGTTATTTTCTAGACTTTAAAAAGTGATTATCATTTTATTATAATATTCTCTACATTTAGATCCTTGACATCCATAAGAGATATATACTCAGAGATTTGTGAATCTTAAGTCTGCCAAAGCAGGTCCTTTCTCCCATGACGCAAAGTAAAATCTCCAAGTGAAGTTCCTTACAACGTGTGAGATGTGTTTTTTTTTTTTAAGTTTGGGATATTTTGATTTATATAAATGTAGCAGGTTGGTTTGCTGTGAGACTTCTCAGAGTCCACTGCATTTTGAGAACATCCCAGGCAAGGAGAAGCATACAGTGTTTTCTAAACTTATTTCAACCTTGAAAACTTTGGGGGACAAAACATTAATATCTCACCTAACACCAGCACTCAGTGGGATAAAGCTTAGGGAATGCCCAGATGACTGAACATTACTGAACGTTTCACAGGCACCTTCACAATGGACTCCGCCACTAAGTAATCTGTGTAACGATTTTGAATTTATCTAAAATTTCTATTTTCTTCCTAAGAGCCATACATTTCACGCCTTTATTACTGTCACCAGCCATATTGGACGTATGCTGACCAGATTTAGTGTTCTTGTCTGTACTCCAGCGGGATCTAAGTCGCCTTCCTGGCAGGGAAGCCTGCCTATTTCTGGGACCCTGGCAACAGGACTAGCCTGTGTGCTGGGATGTGACACAGCTCCCAGAACCATGGATCTGCGGCGGCTTCTGCAAAGCAGAATTGGCAGCTGGCCTCCTTGGTGGCCATGTGACTGTCCAGGAAGGTGCCCAGAGCTTGGTCCAGCAGCTGGAGGAGGAGGGAGGGCAGTGGTGAGGGGGGCCTCGACCCAATGTCCAGCCTCCCAGTTCTGAGCCTTCCTGAGCAGTGCCTGGCTTTCTCAGCCCCTGGCCCCGTCCGTTCACTTGTAATAAAGGCTCTTTTTTCTTAAAACTAATGGATTTAGTTTCAACAGCTTATAAATAAGTACTAGCACATTATTTTCTTTTCAGGACCTTTTTAGAATAATAGAGCAAAGCAAAAATGGAACCCACACTGATGAGAAGTGGCTGTTAAGTCATTGGCCGGGTCGCCTCCAGCTCAGTTGTTTTACTCCTGGTCAGCATTCTTTAGGAGACGATTGAATTTCAACATCGTGATACTTGCATGTTCCTACATTTCCTAGAACTTCGGGGTCAATTTTCACCCACAATTTAAAAAGAATTCCATTATTACATTTACTATGAAATAACCTTGAATGTTTCTCAACCAAGTAATCAAAATCTATTATTCATACAGTAAAAGACACTAAAGTGTATTTAGTGGCTTTAATTTTATTCTTAAACCCTACTTACTTTCAAAAAGAATATTACACAGTCACCATAAAACACAGAGGTACAGTGGACCTTTGCAGATAAAAATATACTTTCAGATTGAAAAGAACAGTCTTGGGAGACAGTATGACTACTTCAACTGAGCATGAGATAAAGTGCTGAGCTTCCTGGTAGCCAAGGCAAAAAGGGAAACAAAGAGTTAGAGACTTCTTTTCTAACAGAAGCAATCAGCTCAGGATGACAAACCACACGAAGAAAAAAATTAGGTTATTTGACTTGGGAAAAAATGAGAGAAGATATAACATGAAAGTTTCAATGAAGCATCTGGTTTTTAAGTAGCTGATTCCGATGGACTGTCCAGGCAGAGCCAGCTCTAAACATGCACCCAGCATCACTTCATAGGTTTCATGCTGATAGGGTTGTGTCAGGACCAGAAAAGCAAGAGAGTAAGTACCCAATTGAATAAAATCCAACTCAAGTTATTTAAATAAAAAACGTAAAAAGTGGGTTAGGACTCAGACCTAGCTTTTGCATGTAAAGCTGAATTTTGAGGATCCCATTTTACATTCTGAACGGGATGCCCACCCAATAAGCCAGCAATGAGAATCAAAGGCCCAGCAGACTACAAATGCTCATTAGGTGAATTATCTTACTTTTGGTTTTTAAAATGAAACAAAATTAGCAATTTGCCTTTAAAAAATTGTACCTCAATTCTGTTTGCTCCTCATGCCCATTTCTAGATTGAGGGGCTCACACCTTGCTTATGGAGGTGCTTCATGGTGTCGATCATAAACTCAGCCTGAATTGTGTGACCCCCTCCTCCCAGAGCAAAAGTGACCTGGACCCTGACCTTTGATGCTCTCAAATTCTGGCCTCCAATTGTATATAGAAACTGCTTAAATTTTCATTTTTTTAAAAACTACCGTGATAGCCCAAGAAGAACTTTCCTTCTCTGAAATTTCCAACACACATACTGCTTAGCCATGTCATGTAGTTTTTTAAAGCAGTGGAATATTTTTACATTGAAATCATGTGGATCTCCTTACGCAAAAGAAAGTGCTCAGGTCTGTAAACCCTTAGACGTCTAGGAAACACATTTTGTAAACCACTGGTTGACCAAGCTTTGGACCCTGATGCAACTTGTAAAGTAGTTACCTTTCATAGTGTGTTCCCGTGCTGCATCCCCCAGCTAAGCTGTCTCTATTTTCTTATGGAAGCAAGTAAATGTAATATGATGATGGCCAGCTTGAAAATGACAAAGAGCATGACTCTTATCTCTCCTTGTTCCCCACGAGATCTGGAGCCCGGAACTTCACCGATGGGGGGTGTTCAGTTAATGTGCGTACATTGAATTCTGGTCCACCTCCTTGTGGAACAGACTTCTGCACATAAGATGCTTAGGATGACCTACAGTCTTTTCACATAAAGCCTCACCTGAAACACTTCATTCTCATTTCTTTTTGGCCAAACAAAAGAGTATTTTTGGCCTTAAAAGTGATCTTTAAAACCTGCTAGAAACTGAAGAAAACCTTGTAACACGGTCTCGCTGTGAATATTTACACACATGCGGGACTTGCATGCCTGTGTTTGTATCCATCACTTCTAAGTGCTCTGTTCCTTCACAAGCTTCGTGCCCTGCTACCCACTCGTCAAATTGTAGACATCCCAAGAGCAACGTGGCCTGATGTGATTTTCTTCCCTAATTCTGCACACAGCCAGGACAGGTCTGTAGGTAGGTGAGTGCTGGTCAGGGCCCTGGATATTTTGCTGGGACTCTGTGCTGTTCAGCTCAAAGCTTCTGTGAAACGGATCAGCCAGTGTTGACCTGCATCCCCACCTGAGTGACCTGCGACCTCTGCATGTGTGTCCTCCTCCCAGGTCCCCAGGGTCCTCATGGCCCCCAGATGAGACTCTCACCTGCCTCCTTCAGCTACACATTTTCCTCCAAAGGCCGCTTTCAAAATCTGATGTCACCCAGTTGACACTGGAAATGATGTGATAGACTCTTACAGGGAGTATAAATGAAAAAAAAAATACAAACAGAAAATGCATTGTCACAAGTAGGGGGCTTGAGTGTTAGCAGGAAGACAGTTTTTGCCCAGTGCACATAGTAATGGTGGTTCTCAGCAGCAGCAGCGGCAAGACTGAGCAAGATCTTTCTGGAAAGGGTGAAGGGGAGCCTTCCCAGTCACACTGGTAGGCAGCCACCAGCTCTGCAGGCAGGAGCCACACGGCATGCTTCCACCAAGGGCTTCTCATGCCCACTTCTTCATGCAAAACATGCACAGAAAATGAAAGGAATGAATAATGTAATACACCTGGTAATTTCTTACCTTTGTATATAGCAGAGTCCATCAAACATATGTAATTTTTGCTTGTATAAGAGCTGTGTGAATTCTTTCCAAATATATTAATTTTTACAAGAGGAGAAAGGGTTGCATTTCTGCTTGGAAAATGGCCAGTTTGCATAAATCAACAGTTTTGAGCACGTGTTGTGTGTCAGGAGCTGTGCAAAGAGTCAGTTACAAATAAGAAGGTAGTCGCTGTCACTTAGGGCTCTGTCCTGGAGGAACTTGGGTGCATGAATTTTAAACATCTGCTTTAAATACGGCTTATAACACTATTGTTCTGTGAATTTTCTTAATGGATCTTAGGCATACATAATTTGGAAATTTCTTTTCTTTTTTTAATGGGTGTATTTTGAGCAACAAAAATCATGGGCAGTTTGAGAATCCTGGGAACCCAGAACTAAACATCAGTCTGACATGAATGGGGGCGCCCAGAGAAGGTCTCTAAGCTGGAATTTCTTTTCAGGATGCTTTTGGAGGCACAAAGCACAGCTCAGAGTTGTATGAAATTCTAGGTGGCTGTAAGCAGTCTACCACCATCTGGAATCACCCAGAAATGCCAGAACCACCACTCCTATTCCTTACAAAGGTGGAATCTAC
Organism: Balaenoptera ricei; assembly: GCF_028023285.1. Classification (NCBI taxonomy): domain Eukaryota; kingdom Metazoa; phylum Chordata; class Mammalia; order Artiodactyla; family Balaenopteridae; genus Balaenoptera; species Balaenoptera ricei. Next base: position 29,054,925 of record NC_082640.1, read on the forward strand.
ACATGTAAATCTGCAATAACCTGGGCAGAGAGGAAGCAGTTATTTTCATGAAAAGAGGATCACACTCATCGGTTTCAGAGCCCTAGCAATTAATGGTCACAGCCCCCAATTATTGGAACCTATAATACAAGACAGAACTGAGTTACTGAGAAATTAAGTAACTTGATTAAGATGATAAACTGGTAAATTAGCTCTAAACGTCTCCAGACTTCTTATCGCTGGCACCTTTCTCCTCTGTCAAGTGTGGGCGGGCACCCTAGTGAAGACTCCCTGTGACGAGGCGTCCTCCATCAGAGAGCAGAGTGACACACACCTGCCGCTTAGCAGTGCTGACAGGTGCTCCCACCACTCCTGTGACCTCCCCGGCGGTGCCGGCCGGGCCTGGGCTGAGTCCTCTCCAGGGGGCCGAGTGTGGCCCCTTCCTGGTGTGAGACCTTGGTCCATCCTTGGCTTCTCACGTTGACAGTGGCAGCGCCAGCTCCCATGGAAAGAACAGGATGCGGGACAGGCAGATGCAGCTACAGCTCTAAGACGGGAGCCATTTCAGGGACCTGGTGAGCCCTGGACTGGCCAAGGCTTAGATGAGCACACTGCCTCACAGCCGCTGGCCGAAATCTCCCCGAGAGTTTGCGAGAACTGACTTCCAACACCATGAGATGCTGCACGGAACACAGACGTCTTTCCACACTTGGGCCGAGCGTGGTGGTTCCCGACACCGCAGCCTCCCCGGGCCGTCAGTGGAAGAGTCTCGGGAGCGCGTTGAGAGCCCTGCTCTTCTCCACGTGGTCTGAACAGGTTGAGAAACGGTATCAGGAGCAAAGCTGAAGCCCCGATATTCTCCTTACGGCAGAAAAAACAAGGCTGGAGGGAGGAGCAGGTGTGACTGCCAGAGTGGACGGCTGGGGACCGAGGAGGAGGTGGTCGGTGGGTCGGGTTCTCCTGGGGTCCAGCCCCTGGAAGTGAGGCAGATGATCTCATCACCCCCGAATTCACTGACTGCGCAGGTCTCCCCTCGTCCCCAGGGCTGGAGTGAATCAGGCTGAAGGGACCTCTCCTACACCCACGTGAAGGTGAAATTTTCTAAATATCATCTTATTTGTACTGATCCAACCTCTCGTCTGCATGCCAATCACAGATACAGTGTTCATGTGATCAGCACCAAACACAGAGATTCATATGTATTTTTCTTCTAAATAGTAACTTTTTAGGAGAAAGGGTGATAATTATCCAAGACCCAGGACGCCCTTGGTGCCTAATTCAGTGCCTTGGGACACTGTCGTGGACAAAGATGCTTAAGACTTATTATTAAGATTCAGAGATGATGAGGAGAAATACAGATGTACGCTTCTGGTCTGAGTACAAAGGACAATAAATACTGTTGACATGGGACAAGTTAATAACTAGTATAAATCAGGGATGACGAAGACACGGACTGCCCAGAAGCCCTCCAGTCTTCCTTCATCTTCTGATGGACGATAAACCTCCATACTCAGGGTGTGAAGGCCCAGGACGTGCTGTCCTCCACCAGACACCTTGGAGGGGAGACGCTCTCAGAAGAGCGTCACGTACATAAAATGACCGGGGAAGGAGAAGGCCGCAACTTCTCAAATTAGCATAATTAGTAATTATCTCTTAATAGCCCCACTTGGCTTCAGAGACTTGGCACTTGAAATTCTGCTTAAAGTTCAGTGAGAAAAAACAAATTTCACGCTGAAATGTCTCAATAACACAGCTGAGCTGCCAAGGTAATTGTCTGCTTGAGGTAAAGGGAAGGAGATGAACAGGTGCACACCTGGGTCCTCCCCTGTAAGAACCAGGTATGCAATCACACCTATTTTGACAGAAAATACCAAATCCTCAGAATGCCCCCCAGTCTCTCTTCCTGTCTTTGAAGATACTTTCAGAATTTTCTCCTCCCGGGGAGCCCGTGTCACCAGCCAGGTGCTAAGAGCCATTCCATCTAATGAAACATAATATCGCTTCGCTTAGATCAAAAGTCTGGCCAAAATAAGGACAGCATGGAAAAGAACAAAAAATATGAAGAAACAAGAAACAAACACATCAATGTCATAGTCAGCAGCTAACAAATCTTACACCTTTCTATTTGCCTGTTGGAACTCAAGTCCAAATAAGAGCTAATAACCCTGAAAGTTAATGTGTCTACAGCAAGGAAACAGATGGATTGTTTCCAATTCTATGAAGACATGTTTGGCAGGAGATAGAAAAGAAATATTTACAATTTTTCACGGCTAAATAGCATCTTTCTTTAGTCTGGGCAAGGAACACTTTGTGACTTGTCAAAGCAATCTTTTGTTATTAATTAGTTGTAGTCATTTGTAGAAAGTCCACACTGTCACCTTATGAGGTTTGATTGATAAACCACTGGACAGAGGGTTCAGACAGGAAGGTAAGTGGGTCTCTGGTTTGCAGCTGTGGCCAACACTGGTTCAGTACAGGAGCAAGAACTGCCCAAGGGATGTCATTCTTAGGTTAAGAGATCAGTGGTGTCAGGAGGTTGAGGGTGAAAATGATCATCAGGATCTGAGACTGCTTCTTCTCGTTCCTCCATGGTTAACACGTTCCCCTTGATGAGTCCTCCTTCGATAACCTCAGTTCTTTCCTCCATCCACTATTACATGCTCCTTACTCTTATTTTCATGCAACACCCCAGGTCCCGTTCCCAGATTAGCCCACTGTGCTGGGTGTTCTTGCATGTGGCTCACAGGCTGGTGACTTGATTGGACAGGTGACTGTCAAAAGAAGAAAGAAGGAAGGAAGAATTTGATATCTGATGATCACTTACTGCATAGAACATGCTTTCACAGATATCTTCTCATTGAATCCTCACAATGACTCAGTGAGGTAGATATTCTTATTTCTGTTTTGCAGGAAAGGAAAATCAGGTCCTAAAATGATATGGAATATGGCAAAAAGAAGACTTGAACCTAAACTTTTCCCAGGATACCAGACCGCCTCTCAAAGCTCATGCCTTCTTCATGAAACACCAAGCAGCTCTATTTTTTGAGGCACCTCCATACTGTTTTCCATAGTGGCTGCACCATTTTGCATTCCCACCAACAGTGTACCAGGGCTACCTTTTCTCCACACTTTCACCAACACTTGCTATTCTTTGTTTTTTGTTTTTTTGAAAATAGCCATTCTAACATGAGTGAGGTGATATCTCGTTGTAATTTTGATTTGCTGATAACTAGTGATGTTGAGCACCTTTTCATATACATGTTGGCCATTTGTATATCTTCTTTGGAGAAATGTCTGTTCAAGTCATTTACCCATTTTTAATCAGTTATTTGGGTTTTGCTATTGAATTGTAAGAGTTGCTTATTATTTTGGAGATTAAGCCCTTCTCAGATATGTGGTTTGTAAATCTTTTCTCCCATTCTGTAGGCTATGTTTTCACTTTTGTTGATGGTTTCCTTTGCTGTAGAGAAGCTTTTTAGTTTGATGTAGTCCCACTAGTTTATTTTCACATTTGTAACTTGTGCTTTTGGTATAAATAAGGATTCAAGTTCATTCTTGTTTGTGGGGGTATGTAGTGTTCCCAGCACTGTTTGTTGAACATGGTACTTTGCCTATTGTATTTTCTTGGTGCCCTTGTCAGAGACCAGTTGACTGTATATGCATGAGGGTTTTTCTGTTTGTTTGTTTGTTTTTGTGGGTCTCTCGTCTGTCTCATTGGTCTGTATATCTGTCTTTATGCCAGTGCCCTATCGTTTTAATTACTGTAGCTTTGTGATATATTTTGAAATCTGGAAGTCTGATGCCTCCAGCTTTGTTCATTTTTCTCAAAATTGACATGGTTTTAGGGAGTATTTTATGGTTCCACGTGAATTTAGTATTGTTAAAAATGCTATTGAGATTTTGATGGAGATAGCATTGACTCGGCAGATTGTTTTGGTTTGGACATTTTAACAAATGTTAAAAATGTTAACTTTAAGTCTTTCAATCCATGAACATGGGATGTCTTTCCATTTGTTTATATCTCCTTTAATTTCCTTCATCAATGTTTAGTAGTTTTCAGTGTACAAGTCTTTCAACTCCTTGGTTAAGTTTATCTCTAAATATTTTATTCTTTTTGATGTTATAGTGAATGAGATTGTTTTCTTAATTTCCTTTTCATATGGTTCCGTGCTTGTCTACAGAAGTGCAACTGATCTTTGTATGTTGATTTTGTATCCTACAACTTTACTGAATTTGTTTATTAATTCCAATAATATTTTTGTGGAGTCTTTAAGGTTTTCTAAAGATAGGATCATATCATCTGCAAATATAGATCATTCTACTTCTTCCTCTCTAATTTAGATTCCTTTTCATTCTTCTTCTTGTCCAATTTATCTGGCTAAGACTTCCAGTGCTGTGTTGAGTACAAGTGGTGACAGTGGGCATCCTTGCCTCGTTCCTGATATTTGAGGAAAAGCTTTTAATTTTTCATCATTCAGTATGTTAGCACTCCTGCTTCTGAGTATTTATCCAAAAGAAATGAAGCCAGGATCTGGAAGAGATATCTGCACTCCCATGTCCATTCCAGCACTGCTCACAGTGACCAAGATATGGAAATTACCCATATCTCAGAATGAGTTGGAATATTATTCAGTCTTAAAAACAGGGAAATCCACCATTTTTGATACCAAGGATAATCCTGGAGGACATTATGCTAAGTGAGATGAGTCAGTCACAGAAGGACAAATGCTGCCTGATGCCACATATCTGAGTATCTAGAATAGTCAGACTCTTAGAAGCAGAGATTACAATAATGGTGGCCAGGGGCCGGGGGCATGGGAAATGGGGGGATGTTTCACAGGTATAAGATTTGTTATTGCAGGAGGAGTAAGTTCTAGAGACCTGCTGTGCAATGTGCCGACATTAACAATGTGTTGTTTTGCACACAAAAATTGTTAGGAGGGTAAAACTCATGTCGTATTCTTACCACACACACACACACACACACACACACACACACACACCCCAGAAGGGCACAAGGAAACTTCGGGAGGTGTTGGATGTCTCTTACCCAACTCTGGTGATGCCACCACGGTGTCAGCGCACGTTCACACTCATCAGATTCCACACGTTGAGGATGTGCAGTGGATCAATTATATCTCAGGAAAGCTGTGAAAAACCATCTTGGAAGCCCAGGGAGAAGTACAGTAGAATCCTGCAATCCTTACACATTCTTGGTCACATCTTAAATAAATGAGCCCTTATTCTCAGTGTTTGTGAGCACAGTGCCTCCTGGAGGGTCTGCACAGGGAAGGGTTAACACATCCGTGCTGCCCTTTCCATAAAAAAATTAACACTCCTGCAGTCCAGGCCCATTGCTATCACCACTGACCACTGAAATGAACACAGCATTTCATCAGCTTTGAGGGACTCACTGTGCTTTTCAGACCAAAGCCTGTTGGGTAAATTGCAAATCAGTGGTTTGGTTTTGGGATCCAAGTTCCCTTTTCTTCGCCACTTTTTATTTGGTCACTTCACCTCTAACACACAGGATTTTCCCCGGGTTTCTCTAGTCTTCCTCTTTGTACAAGGCTCTGGATGATATGAGTTAAATCAGAATCTCTGCCATCGAGAAGCAGAAATCCCCAGGGTTCCAGGAAGCCCAGACAGAATGGCTGCCAGCCATGTGGTTTCCAGATCGTGTATCTGCGGTTCCTTCCCTAAAGTGAGCATGAGTCGGTGACACTCCCCTAAAAAGACCCAAGTCTTAAGCTGTAGCGCACTGTGGAATATCGAAGACACTCAATACAGCATTTATCGTGATCAGAAAGGATCTTGGTCGCTAACTCTTTAGAGTCCCTGCCCATCCTGTGTGTAGACCAGTCTTGGTTCCCACCACAGGTAGAGAATAAATCAGGGAAAAACCTGAATTCCCACTGCTGTAGAAACCAGACCTTTAATCCTATACTTTAACCTGACAGTATCCTGAGTCAAGTGTCTATTTATAACCAAAAGAGAAGATAAAATGTTTCTTTTGGAAAATTCTGGGGAGGCCAAAACAAGTCCACTGTGGTTCTGTGTGTACTGGCTGGTTCAATCCATCATTCTCCGGTGACATGTGGCACTGGACCTCTGTTCGGCTCCACTAAGCAGGCCAAGCCCGGAACAGGGTTCAAATGCCACTTGAATAAAATAACAAAGTTCACGTCCCAAGTAATCAGAGGTTTGAAGACTGAAGAAAACAGTATTATGAAACTGAGTCAAAACGATGGTATTTAAAAACAAAACAAAACAAAACAAAGCATGGATACAAGGAGAGCACTATAGGACTGAACAGATTTCTAATCTGAGGTTAAACTGAGACATTGCTGGGTAATGCAAATGTCTACAGAAAGAAGATTCTATGAAATGGGGTCAGTGCGAATTTGAAGACTCCTAGTGCACATCTACATCTTCCTCCCCTTGGGGTCTCCCCTCGGCCCCTCAGAGGAGTAGATATGAAGGGGAAGCAGGAAAGGAGCATCGTGGGGGGGAGGTGGACGGCCAGCCAGGGTCGAGCGTGCTGACCTGTGAAATTGTGGAGGAATCTGGGAGTCCTAGAGAAGGCAGCTGTGAGAAAGGGATCCTGCGAGGGAGCACGTCTTTGGAAACAACTTTTGTTTTAATGGAAATAATTTGTATGTCCATTTCATGAAATAAGGACAGCCCTGGCCAGTTTACCACTTGGTGTCATTTGTTTGGGGCTGGGTGTGTGCAGAGAAGAGCATGTCAAGAGGCCGCGGTGGGAGCGTTCCCATCTGCCGTCTTAATGCTGCTTCCTCCGGAGGAGACGGGTTTTTGTCTTGTCTTTGAAGTGGCCGCGCTCTGGTTCTATGCCTGAAGATTTCAGTTTAATAATCTTCCTCATTACAAGTGTCCCTTTAAACTGTCTCTCTCCCTTTCTTGACTCCTCCTGGCCCCTCTTTCCTCGGGAGACCTCACCCTCCCCGCCCCCCTCTCCTTGGCAACCGTGTGTGGCTGGCACTGCCCTTTCCCACCCCCCAACCCCTCCCTCCCAGTGGCTGGTGTTCCTGATCCCCAGCCTGGGGCTTCCTGCAGTGCTAAAGCGAAGGACCCTTCCTGTACAACCGGCCAACCCTGCCCGCACCTCCTCACCTCAGCCATCCCACCAGCAACTCTTCCAAGCCCCGTCCACCCTCCGCAGTCACGGAATCAGCCCAGGACACGGGCCCCGTGCTTCACAGCACAGCCACTCCCTGGGCCAAAAAGCTTTGAAATTGCCAATTTATTACATCAAGGTGATGGTCATGTCGAAGCCATGCAAACGCTCTAAGTTTGGGAAATGAAATTTTAATTAAATAATGGAAAACCCAATCTAATTTTGTCTCTTGATTTTAATGAAATTATGAGATTTTAAGTATAATTTTTCACACCAAATGAAACGATTCAAAAGGATTTCTACCTGCCCTTTTGCCGACGGACGCATGCTCATGGACTGGACACCTCTGCAATTAGGGCTTAGTTGCTGCACACTCAGCTCTCCATTCGTTCTCTTCCCACTCAGACCATGAACCAGTAAGTTAAATAGAAGTGAAAAAAGAGAGGAGATGTGTCAGAACTGGACACGTGAAGGCTGCAGTGTCTGACCAGCTCCCAAAGTGACTGGCCGGTCAGTACCCAAGGGAGTGGGAAGGGCACGTGGGTGTCATCACCAGCTGCTCTGTTGTCTACACGAGAAATCGCAAGCTCCATAAATCCCTTTCTCAGAATTCTCATCGCCAACTTGCTGCTAGGCCCTATCCCTCGAATCCCAAATTACCTGTCAAGCCCGTCCTCCCCGCCAGTCCAGTTGCCACTGCTGTGGCCAAGGGTCTTGTTAGTGTCTCGCCAGGAGGCCACAGTAGGAAAGACCGTGGATCCCAGGGTCACAGGCTCAGCTCTGAGACCTGGTAGCTGTTTGACCTTGTGAACCTGCTCTTCAGCTGTTAAAGGACCTTGTGGTTGAGATTAAAACAGCACGACACGTAAAGGGCTTATGCCCATGCTTACTTCAAATTACAGGAAATGAGGATCAGTCGTTACTATTATTGCATCTGGATCATTGCATCACTTCCTAAATGGAACTCCCACCTAAATAGACACTTTTCCCAAAAGAGCTTGTCCTCTGCACTGTTCATAAACTTAACCTATTAAAGAGCACAGTTAATCATGTCACTCTGTGGATTCAGAATCATCAGTGGGTTCCCCTTGCCAACTGATCTGACTCAAACCCTTGTTGGCGGGTCCAGGGCTGCACGATCTGACCCAACCATCCTTCCCCAAGGACATCTCGTCCCCATGTCACCCTTCCTCCATCATACTCAGGCTCTTGGTGCCTAGCACACTGGTATATTTATCAAATAGATAAGTTTTCAAATGTCCAGTATGTGGCCAGGTTTAGTGGATGCATCAGTGAATAAAACAGAAAAAAAAAAAATCCCAACCCTTTGGTAGTGGTCTGCCTTTTGGAAAATTCTCTTTTCTACCATCTCTTGCCTGACAATCTTGTACCCTCCTCTTGGGGGTTAATCTAATTACTGATTCTTGGTTTAAATATTCCATTGACTCTCCAAGGCCACACATTTAACTAGGACACTGGCTTTATGGGATTAACCACCTTGTGTTCTAATTATTCTTCTGTGTGTGGTCTCCCCACTGGGCTGGGAGTTCCTTCACATGCTGTATTCTTTCATCACGGTGTTCTCAACGCCCAGCATGGTGCCTGGCAAGGAAGAGACATCTGTACCAATTTCACTTCTTTGTTGGCAAGCAACAGAAATCAAATCTAAGTAACTTAAATGAAGAATTTGTTAGAAATGTTCTGGGCGGGTAGTGAGATCAAAGCTGGAGGCAAACAATCGGAGCTCAATAATAATGACAGCTACCTAAGGCAGCTCCTGGGATGGACCACCAGCCGTCAATTTTGAGTTTCCATCAAGGGCTCCAGATGCTTCCCATTTTTTGGAGAAAGAGTCAGGTTGGTTTAGTGGGATGAAATACCTACAGAACTAAGGAGTAAGAGCTTGCTGAGGGACGGATGGTGCTCCACCCAGGAAGGAGGGCACAGAGCAGGCATGAGGCAGGCTCTTCCTACCCCTGAAAATAGTGTTGTCCCACAAAACAGCGTGTGTTGTATTTAGCTCACCAGATAGTATGCTCAGAATAAAAGTCAAAATTATATTATAGTGATTGGGTACTCATCTGTGTTTTAATGTTTCCTTTCTCTCTGCATCAGATATCCATAGTAAAGAGTGGAGCAAAACACAGTCATACACTGCACTGAAAGGTGAAGGATGAGTTACTAAACGTGTGTTACCAAAACACATTTAGATGAAATGTGTTGTAACACCCTCCCCCGCTCACAGCACGCCTTGAGTGTTGGCTGGATGGACCTAGTGACTCCCTCCTACTGGACAGGATGTGATGGAAACCATGGGGGAGGCCTCTTTGAGAGTAGGTGACGAAGCAACTGAGACTCCCACCCCCATGGCCCTCTCAGTCCCGCTCTTTGGCAGATTGGCAGTGGACACAGGAGTGACTTTGGAAGTGGATCTTTCTCGGTCAGGTCTTCAGATAAGCCCTGAGGCAGAGGCCGAGCTGAGCTGCCCTGGGCTGCTGACCCGTGGGAAATAAGACAGGATGAGTGTCCTGCCAGCCCCCGGCCCCCACCATCCTACTGTCTGCCTTTGTGGGTTTGACAACCCTAAGTACCTCATCTGAGTGGAATCTTATGGTACTTGTCTTTTTTTTGACCGGCTTCTTTCACTCAGCATAATGTCCTCAAGGTTCATCCATGTTGTAGCCTGTGTCAGAATGTCCTTCATTTTTAAGACTCAATCATATTCTATTGTATGTATGTATCCCATTTTGCTTATCCATTTGTCCGTCAGGGGACACTTGGGTTGCTTCCATGTTTTAGCTGAATAATGCTGCTATGAACACTGGTGTAAAAATATCTCTTCAAGACCCTGCTCTCAGTTCTTTCGGACATTTACCCAGAAGTGGAATTGCTGGATCGTATGGTAATTCTGTGTTTAATTTTTTGAAGAACCGCTATACTGTTTTTCATAATGGCTGTACTATTTTACATTCCCACCAGCAGTATACAGGGTTCCAGTTTCTCCACATTTTCATCAACACTTGTTATTTTCTGAGGTTGGTTTTTTTTTTTTTTTTTGGTAGTAGCCATCCTAATGGATGTGAGGTGGTTCCTCATTGTGGTTTTGATTTGTGTTCCCTTGATGATCAGTGATGTTGAGCATCTTTTCATGTGCTTGTTGGCCATTTGTGTATCTTCTTTGTAGAAACGTCTGTTCAAGTCCTTTGCTTATTTTTTAATCAGTGTTTATTTTTTGTTTTGTTTTTGAGTTGTAGGAGTTCTTTATGTATTCTAGATATTAACTCCTTATTAGCTATGTGATTTGCAAATATTTTCTCCCATTCTGTGGTCTTTTCATTCTCTTGATTGTGTCCTTTGATGCAAAGAAGTTTTTTTTTTTCCTTTGCTCACACCTACTCTTTTATTTTCTTTTTTCCTTTTTTAATATATCCTTATTGGAGTATAATTACTTCACAATACTGTGTTAGTTTCTGTTGCACAACAAAGCGAATCAGCTATATGCATACACATGTCCCCATATACCCTCCCTCTTGAGCCTCCTTCCCATGCTCCCCATCCCACCCTTCTAGGTAACTGCAAAGCACCGAGCTGATCTCCCTGTGCTATGCTGCTGCTTCCCACCAGCCAACTATTTTGCATTCGGTAGTGTATGTATGTCAATGCTACTCTCATTTCTCCCCAGCTTCACCCTCCCACCCCATGTCCTCAAGTCCATTTTCTATGTCTATCTCTTTATTCCTTTCCTGCAACTAGGTTCATCAGTACCATTTCTTTTTTTTAGATTCCATATATATGTGTTAGCATATAGTATTTGTTTTTCTCTTTCTGACTTACTTCACGCTGTATGACAGACTCTAGGTCTATCCCCCTCACAACAAATAAGTCAATTTTGTTTCTTTTTATGGCTGAGTAATATTCCACTGTGTATATATATGCCACATCTTCTTTATCCATTCATCTGTCAATGGACATTTAGGTTGTTTCCATGTCCTGGCTGTAAATAGTGGTACATGTCTCTTTTTGAATTATGGTTTTCTCAAGGTATATGCCCACTAGTGGGTTTGCTGGTTCATATGGTAGTTCTATTTTTAGTTTTTTAAGGAACCTCCCTAATGTTTTCCATAGTGGTTTTATCAATTTACATTCCCACCAACAGTGCAGGAGGGTTCCCTTTTCACCACACCCTTTCCAGCATTTATTGTTTCTAGATTTTTTGATAATGGCCATTCTGACTGGCATGAGGTGATACCTCATTGTAGTTTTGATTTACATTTCTCTAACAATTACTGATGTTGAGCATCTTTTCATGTGCCTCTTGGCCATCTGTATGTCTTCCTTGGTCACATGTCTATTTAGGTCTTCCAGCCATTTTTTAACTGGATTGTTTGTTTTTTTGATATTGAGCTCCATGAGCTGTTTGTATATTTTGGAGAGTAATCCCTTGTCTGTTGTTTCATTTGCAAATATTTTCTCCCATTCTGAGGGTTGTCTTTTTGTCTTGTTTATGGTTTCCTTTGCTGTGCAAAAGCTTTTAAGTTTAATTAAGTCCCATTTGTTTATTTATGTTTTTATTTCTGTTACTCTAGGAGTTGGGTCAAAAAAGATCTTGCTGTGGTTTACATCAAAGAGTGTTTTTCCGATGTTTTCCTCTAAGAGTTTTATAGTGTCTGGTCTTACATTTAAGTCCTTAATCCATTTGGAGTTTATTTTTGTGTACGGTGTTAGGTAGTGTTCTAATTTCATTCTTTTATGTGTAGCTGTCCAGTTTTCCCAGCACCACTTATTGAAGAGGCTGTCTTTTCTCCATTGTATGTCCTTGCCTCCTTTGTCGTAAATTAGGTGCCCATATGTGTGTGGCTTTATCTTTGGGCATTCTATCTTGTACCATTGATCTATATTTCTGTTTTTGTGCCAGTACCATACTGTCTTGATTACTGTAGCTTTGTGGTATAGTTTGAAGTCAAGGAGCCTGATTCCTCCAACTCTGTTCTTCTTTCTCAAGGTTGCTTTGGCTATCCAGGGTCTTTTGTGTTTCCATATGAATTGTAAAATTTTTTGTTCTAATTCTGTGAAGAATGCCATTGGTAGTTTGATAGGGATTGCATTGAATCTGTAGATTGCTTTGGGTAGTATAGTCATTTTCACAGTATTGATTTTTCCAGTCCAAAAACATGGCATATTTCTCCATCTGTTTATGTCATCTTTGATTTCTTTCATCAGTGTTTTATAGTTTCCTGAGTACAAGTCTTTTGCCTCCACAGGCAGGTTTATTCCTAGGAATTTTATTCTTTTTGTTGCAATGGTAAATGGGAGTGTTTCCTTCATTTCTCTTTCTGATTTTTTGTTGTTGGTGTATAGGAATGCCAGAGATTTCTGTGCATTAATTTTGTATCATGCAACCTTACCAAATTCATTGATTAGTTCTAGTAGTTTTCTGGTGGCATCTTTAGGTTTTACTATGTATAGTATCATGTCATCTGCAAACAGTGACAGTTTTACTTCCTCTTTTCCAATTTGTATTCCTTTTATTTATTTTTCTTCTCTGATTGTCGTGGCTAGGACTTCCAAAACTATGTTGAATAAGAGTGGTGAGAGTAGACATCCTTGTCTTGTTCCTGATCTTAGTGGAAATGCTTTCAGTTTTTCACCATTGAGTATGATAACTTGCTGTGGGTTTGTCATATATGGCCTTTATTATGTTGAGGTAGGTTCCTTCTATGCCCATTTCTGAGAGTTTTTATCATAAATAGTTGTTGAATTTGGTCAAAAGCTTTCTCTGCATCTACTGAGATGATCATATTGTTTCTGTTCCTTAATTTGTTAACATGGTGTATCACATTGATTGATTTGCGTATATTGAAGAATCCTTGCATCCCTGGGATAAATCCCACTTGATCATGGTGTATGATCCTTTTAATGTGCTGGTGGATTCTGTTTGCTAGTATTTTGTTCAGGATTTTTGCATCTATGCTCATCAGTGATATTGGCCGATAATTTTCTTTTTTTGTGATATCTTTTTCTGGTTTTGGTATCAGGGTGATGGTGGCCTCATAGAATGAGTTTGGGAGTGTTCCTTCCTCTGCAATTTTTTGGAAGAGTTTGAGAAGCATGGGTGTTAGCTCTTCTCTAAATGTTCGATAGAATTCACCTGTGAAGCCATCTGGTCCTGGACTTTTGTTTGTTGGAAGATTTTTAATTACGGTTTCAATTTCATTACTTGTGATAGGTCTGTTTATATTTCCTAATTCTTCCTGGTTCAGTCTTGGAAAATTGTACCTTTCCAAGAATATGGCCATTTCTTTGTGGTTGTCCATTTTATTGGCATATAGTTGTTTGTAGTAGTCTCTTATAATGCTTTGTATTTCTGAAGTGTCAGTTGTGATTTCTCCTTTTTCATTTCTAATTTTATTGATTTGCATCCTCTCCCTTTTTTTCTTGATGAGTCTGGCTAAGGGTTTATCAATTTTGTTTATCTTCTCAAAGAACCAGCTTTTAGTTTTATTTATCTTTGCTATTGTTTTCTTCATTTCTATTTCATTTATTTCTGCTCTGATCTTTCTGATTTCTTTCCTTCCACTGACTTTGGGTTTTCTTTGTTCTTCTTTCTCTAGTTGTTTTAAGTGTAGGGTTAGATTGTTTATTTGAGATTTTTCTTGTTTCTTGAGGTTAGATTGTATTGCTATAAACTTCCCTCTTAGAACTGCTTTTGCTGTGTCCCGTAGGTTTTGGGTCATCGTGTTTTCATTGTCATTTGTTTCTATGTATTTTTTAATTTCTTCTTTGATTTCTTCAGTGATCTCTTGGTTATTTAGTAGTGCACTGTTTAGCCTCCATGTATTTGTGTTTTTTACAGTTTTTTTCTGTAATTGATTTCCAGTCTCATAGCGTTGTGGTCAGAAAAGATGCTTGATACAATTTCAGTTTTCTTAAATTTTCTGAGGCTTGATTTGTGACTGAAGATGTGATCTATCCTGGAGAATGTTCCATGTGCACTTGAGAAAAAAGTGTATTCTGCCACTTCTGGGTGGAATGTTCTCTAAATATCAGTTAGTTCTATCTGGTCTATTGTGTCATTTAAAGCTTGTGTTTCCTTATTTGTTTTCTGTTTGTATGATCTGTCCAGTGGTGTAAGTGGGGTGTTAAAGTCCCCTACTATTATTTTGTTACTGTTGATTTCTCCTTTCATGGTTGTTAGCATTTGCCTTATATATTGAGGTGCTTCTGTGTTGGGTGCATAAACATTTATAATTGTTATATCTTCTTCTTGGATTCATCCTATGATCATTATGTAGTGTCCCTCCTTATCTTCTGTGACAGTCTTTATTTTAAAGTCTATTTTATCTGATACGAGTATTGCTACTCCAGCTTTCTTTTGATTTCTATTTGCATGGAATATCTTTTTCCATCCCTTCACTTTCAAGTCTGTATGTGTCTCTAGGTCTGAAGTAGGTCTCTTGTAGACAGCATATATGTGGGTCTTGTTTCTGTATCCATTCTGCCAGTCTGTGTCTTTTGGTTGGGCCATTTAATCCATTTACATTCAAGGTTATTATCGATATGTTTGCTCCTATTACCATTTTCTTAATTGTTTTGCATTTGTTTTTGTGGGTCTTTTTCTTCTCTTGTGTTTCCCGCTTAGAGAAGTTTCTTTAGCATTTGTTGTAAACTTGGTTTGGTGGTGCTGAATTCTCTTAGCTTTTGCTTGTCTGAAAAGTTTTTGACTTCTCCATCAAATCTGAATGAGATCTTGCTGGGTAGAGTAATCTTGATTGTAGGTTTTTGTCTTTCATCACTTTAAGTATATCCTACCACTCCCTTCTGGCCTACATAGTTTCCACTGAAAAATCAGCTGATAACCTTATGGGGATTCTTTTGTATGTTATTTTTTGATTTTCCCTTGCTGCTTTTAATATTTTTTTCTTTGAATTTAATTTTTGTTAGTTTGATTAATATGTGTCTTGGTGTGTTTTTCCTAGGGTTTATCCTGTATGCACTCTCTGTGCTTCCTGGACTTGGGTGACTATTTCCTTTCCCATGTTAAGGAAGCTTTCAACTATAATCTCCTCAAATATTTTCTCAGACTCTTTCTCTTCTTCTCCTGGGACCCCTATAATTTGAATGTTGGTACGTTTAGTGTTGTCCCAGAGGTCTCTGAGATTGTCTTCAATTCTTTTCATTCTTTTTTCTTTATTCTGCTCCTCAGAAGTTATTTCCACCATTTTGTCTTCCACCTCACTTATTTGTTCTTCTGCCTCAGTTATTCTGTTATTGATTCCTTCTAGTGTATTTTTCATTTCAGTTATTGTGTTGTTCATCTCTGTTTGTTTGTTCTTTAGTTCTTCTAGATCTTTGTTAAACATTTCTTGTATTTTCTCAATCCATGCCTCCCTTCTATTTTTGAGATTCTGGATCATCTTTACTATCATTACTCTGAATTCTTTTTCAGGTAGATTGCCTATTTCCTCTTCACTTATTTGGTCTTGTATGTTTTTACCTTGCTCCTTCATCTGTGACATATTTTTTTGCCATCTCATTTTTTTTTTTTTTATGAGTGAGACTGTGTTCCTGTCTTACTGGTTGTTTGGTCTGAGATTTCCGACTCTGGGGTTTGTAGGCTATTGGGTAGAGTTGGGTCTTGATGCTGAGATGAGGAACTCCAGGAGACCTCACTCCAGTGAATATTCCTTGGGGCCTGAGGTTCTCTGTTAGCCCAGTGGTTCGGACTTGGAGCTCCCACCGCAGGAGCTTCAGCCTGACCCTGGGCTCGTGAACCAAGATCCTGCAAGCTGCTGTTTCACCTTGGGGTTCCTCCTATCTCCTTGGGTGTCAGAGTCCCTCACCAGTGGCCGGCACGCACCCTAGTTGTGGGGAGACGCTAACTCCACATCTTCCCACACCGCCATCTTGGCTCTGCCTCCCCAAAGAAGTTTTTAAGTAGTTCAATTTGTGTAATTTTACTTCTGTTGCCTGCACTTTTGGTGTCATATCCAAGAAATCATTGCCAAATTCAGTGTCCTAAAGTTTTCCCCTATGCTTTCTTCCAAGATTTTTATAGTTTTAGGTCTCATGTTTGGGTCTCTGATCCATTTTGAGTTAATTTTTGCATAAGGCATAAAGTAAGGGTCCAGCTTCATTCTTTCACATGTGGACATCTAATTTTCCCAGCTTCATTTCTTGAAGAGATTGTCCTTTCCCCACTAAGTATTCTTGACTCCCTTGTTGAAAATCATTTGACCATATATGTGAGGGTTTATTTCTGGGCTCTCTACTTTTTTCCATTGGTCCATATGTCTGTCTTTATGCTGGTACCATACTTCTAGGATTACTGTACCTTTGTAATAGTGTTCGTTTTTAGGCTGCTACATAATTAGTAACACAGGTTATTAGTCACACAGCAGTAGACAGTAAAAAACGAGCAAAATCAATGATGGTTTACTGAGTCCTACCCCCTGGCTGGACACTGCTTCTTGTGGTTGAGTGCCATATGAGATTTCCACTAATGACCCATGCTTGGCCCTACTTAGCAAACTTTGGATCCAGTTGTACACTAGCAAATAACAAACAGTGGTCAAATGATTTTGGTGGACTTAATCTGTCCAAATGCTGCTTTAAATCTAATGCCCCTGGAAACCCTAGCTCGGCCTGCAGCCCTGACCCTTCTTTACTTATCCCTGTGCCTTCAGGGTCTATCCCTGCTCTCCACCCCCTGAAAATTTACCACTCAGACAGGAGGGTTTATCTCTTTTCCTTTTAATTCATGTATCTCAAGAACCTAGAGCGGGTCCTGGCATACAGCAAGTGCTTAATAAATATGTATAATGAATCAATGAATATATCTGCTTTGCCATGCATTTCACCATCTCATATTCAAAATCACTCTGCATCTGTTTTTTGTTTTATTTTCTCCTTGTTAAAAAAATTACTGAAGGTTCTTTGCAGAAATTTATGAAGATACAGAAAAGTACTGAAAAGAAAATTAAAATTAGCTGTCACCCTGACGTGTGAAGATAACAGCAGCTAATATTTTACCAAATCTCCTCCCAGTCTTTATTCAAAGCTTATGACTTTGTAACAAGTGTCTCACACCTTGTGGCCTGCATTCAGTCTGCTTTTCAAAATTAACCTTATGTACATTGTCATGATCATGAAATACTCTTCTGAAGGAGCGACAGTCACAGTGAGTTGAAGTTCAAGCAGATCCTATGGGCGGAGGGAGGGAGGATCAACCAGAACACCACAGGACCAAGTGTTTACTCCCAAGTACAAGCCTGAGGCTAGAGGGAGCCCTGGCAGAATATCTTACAGGGCTTTAGCAGGAGAGGGGTCACCGGTGTTCAGAGAGGTTGGGAATAGAGGAACTGTCTTTGTGGATTAGCAGCCTCTGTTAGGCCAATCTGGATTTTAGTCAAGAGGGCTGGAGAGAGACAAAGAAGGGGTGGCAGCACAGAGGACATTTCTGGGTCCCTCTGGGTCCCACCAACCCCAGGGCCTCAAGAGAGGAAAGAGGTCAGGGTCCCAGGGTCTCCTTCGCTCATTCCCCTGCCCCTGCAGCCTTCGTGTCAGAGAAGAGTTAGAAAACCTGCATGACACTCCAAATCAGGAGACTGATTTATCATCCACTACTGTCCGTAATTCAGTGGACTTCAAACATGCTGCTTTTACAGAGTGCGCTGCAGTAATTAACCACCCATGCTTAGGTCCTTGTGTGTAAAAGCTTGGCTGCTCTTCCAACTCTGGATAGTAGGCAGGTTTATTCTATTAGGTGTTGGATTCTCAGGTCTGATTACCTGGGTGATACCATCTCTCATTCTCAGTTAGAGGAGGGGTGTTCATGGCCGGGTGATGCCTGAGCCCGACGTCTGCTCCCCTCCTCCCTCTCTCAGTCTCTTCCACAGCTTCTTCCTTTCCCCCAGCCGCACACATCCCACTTCACACGATAGAACGTATTAGGAAGTGACTGGTCTTTCAGAGGAATGGGGTCCTTGCATGTTGCAGGTGGCGGTGTATAGATCCCTGACTGATGACATTTCTTGTTTGAAATTACTCCAGTATCATCCTTGACCAAATGAGGTGTTAAAAAAAGAAAATTTGAGAGAGAGAGAAAGGTCATTTGCCCCTTAAACAATTTTAAACTCCCTCTCTAATTACAATTAAACAAATTTCCTGCTCCACTTTTAACCCTTTCACAGTTGTGCCTTTTTCCAACATTAGAAATTGCTTTATAAATCAAGTTTTTCCTCATACATATAACCATTCCTAACTGCAGTGTTAGCCAGTGGCTGTTCTAGGGCTTTAGGGGGAGAATGTTTGAATCCTGCCACATTCCACGTTGTGATTCTGACAGGAAATGGGATCCGCACTCCCTGGGAACTGGGAGGGTGAAGCTTGTCTGTTTGCCAAGTGGGCAGCTTCCCCTGAGGCTGGAGGATCACCCAGCCTGCTGGGGAGAAGGTGGCGTCACTGTCGGGCTCCCCTGGGCGCCCCGCCCTCGCTAGGGTGGCCCTGCTCAGAGGAGGGAACCCGGGGGAGGGCCAGCTGCCCCCAGGTAGGTGGGTCCCGCAGACCCTGCTCTTTCAGGGGACAGTGGATTCACGCTCCCCCTGCAGGACTGCTGGCGCCTCCCTTTGCTGATGCAGAGATGGAGGCTCAGGCTCGGGCAGTCGGTAACTCTTCCCAGGGTCCCAGCTTGCTGGAGCTGCCTCCTGACCAGATCTGGTTTTCAGTCTGTGGCACAGAATCCCAGAGGTGCTTTAGCTGACACCCTAAGTCTGTGACCCCGAAAATCCCCTTTGCCCTCACTGCCCTGAGAGTGGAGTGGGCCGGCCGCCCTCCATGTTGCCCCCCATCCCAGCAGCTCACCTGAGAGGGGCCCCCCACGCACACGCTGGTCTGCTGTCCAGCCGCCAGGGGCACATCTGCTGCTTCACCCCCGACTTCACCATCCAGAAGCCCGCTGACCCTCCCCTCACTCTGCCAGAACCCCTCCCGCCAGGGCCGCATCTGCTTTCCAAGATGGGCTGCAGTGTGTGTGTGCTTGGCCCATTTTTCTGATTGTCCAACACACACCTTTTTTTCAAAATATCCTCAGCAGGACTGGTGGATCTGAGCATTGATCAAGGTTCTGTACCCTGCAGCCCCACCAGGTAGCACCTCTGCATTCGCCCCCCTGTGCTCTGCAGGCAGGTGAACCCTCCAGGACAGGAAAGTGCAGTAGCCACTGAGGGTGGTCTGTGTGCAGAGTTCATAGGCCACTCGTGTCCAATTAGAGAACAAACAAAAATCAGCGTCCAGGAGACAAAAGAAGCATATACAGCGTTTATACTCCATTGACCCTGAGAAAGATGAATTCTGTATTCCACCTGACAGTTTGCAAGACAGTGAATCAGCTAAATATCATGTTACTCTAATTAATATATGAAACGGTTTGCTATTCACAAGTATGGATTTCAAAAGCTTCATATTTCATACCAAGAAGTGAACCTTATCAATGCTTCCTTGTAGCTAATACCTGTAAGAAAACTGTACAGAATATGGAGAAACACTTACTCTTTGGATTAAATCTGAACAAAAATATAACTGCTCTAAGAATAATCAAATAAATACGGGGAATTTGCATGCTGTGTACCCCTACAAGATGTCCATTAAAGGCTCTGAGAAGTCCTTCAGTGAAGAAGGACTTCATCTTCCCAAGGCTCTTTGGCTGAAGAGTCATTTCCCTGTGCAGCTCTGGCTGCCACCATGGATGGGAGCCCCAGGGCATACACCTTGGGAACCATCTAGAGTGGGTGGGTACTTCTGCGTCACCAGCCTGCTGAGAGCAGAGCCTCAGCTGATGATCGACTGTTTGAAAATAATTTTGGAAGAATAGAGACACTACACATGCAAGAATTCATTCTTCAAAGGGAATTTCCAAAAATGTATTATTTTAATATTTTATCAATAAAACTAAACATTTGATATGACTTTTAATTTAAGCTTTTACTATTTTTCCTCTGCAGTGATGGTCTCGGGTCAGTATTGCCTAAGGGCCATCATATTAGCACTTTGGCTTTTATGACACGTATGTTCCATGGTACAAAAGTCAAGTACGTTAGTGAATGAATGAATTTCACTCTAATTTATAAGAATTTTATCACCTGTGATTCTGCCAATATTTCTTACTTGAAAACAATACTGCAGATCGTTCTAAAGTGAAGTAATTCCAAATGGTTTCCAATAAGAACAATATCTTAAATTATTTGGTTTGCTGGCTTATTGTTTTGAGTTATATTTGTATCCTTTTACTAAATGGGAAAGATGACAAAAGGGAGGGAAGAGAGAATAGGAGGAATTTATGGGAGCAGTTCAGTGGCTTGCAGGTCTTCCTTTGGTGCCCACTTTGCACCATCACGATAGCCGAGCATTTGCCCTGGACCCTGGGCACAGCAGCCTTGAGGAGCCACTATCTCCCCAGACCGCAGCTTCTTCATCTGGAAAAGGAGGAGCGGGCATAGGGCATGCAGTGTTTCCAAGGCCCCTCGCAGGTTAGAAATCCAAGGCTTTCCTGCTCTCAGGCTCTCCACAGCCTTCAATAGGAGACAAAGACATTTGCTCTCTAATTAGAGATAAAAGGCTTAGCAAATCCCTGGAGAGCTCGCCCTCGGTGCTGGTGAGTTTCAGCTGAGTCAGTAGTGACACCCATCCCTCCTTCACTAACAGGGGACCTTCCAGAGACTGAGGGCTCTGGGACTCTGACTCCATAGGGTCAGAATGAATGAGAAAGAAAGAGGGGAAATGTACTGACAAGCAGCTTGGTCAGCTCAAGAAGCTGTGGGTGCCTATGTCTTTGGTCTCAACCAACGTACTAACTAAAATATAACTCAGCTGTTTGGGGTGGGCAACTAGAAACTGGAGATAAAATGCTTCAGTTCTGTGACTGCTGTACGTGGGATGTATTTTGGACATTCTTGTCCCAATAGTCCATTTCATTGTTCTCCATTTCATGTATTTGTTTGTTTGTGTATTTATTTATAGTTTTAAGGGGGGGAAGAAAAAACTGTGTAGCCCCCAGCAGCCAAGCAGAGGAGCATTTGCTTTAGAGAAGCCTCAGTAGAAAGTCAGATAACTGTGGACACATAAAGTATCTGAGGCGTAGATTTGTCCCAAACCTCTCCCCCTGTCCCCCGCCACCTTTAATTGCTCTCGTGATGTTGAATACATGCTCAGAAGCTGTCAGTGTTTTTATCAAGATCTTCCTACTGGGTCCAAAACCATCCCCACTGGATTTGGGGATCTGGACACAGTCGTGGGGAGTATCTGCTGGCCCGACTCAGAGGTTGTCCGAACGCAAATCCAAGGCCAGGGGACTCAGTAACCCAGCAGATCTGAGCACTCGCCCACCAGCCAGACCTGGCTCGTCTGTGCCAAGGGATTCCCTACTCTGAGTGTTTTGGGGGTCGTGAAAACCAGTGTGGGGGAAATGATCATACAAAGTCATCCCACGTCGCAGATTTAATCGTTCCAGTGGAAAGAGCAGAGTCTCTGCTATTAATCCTAAAAACTGGCACAGAGCTTCACGTGATGCTTTAGAATTCTCTCAGTGGAGTCACTCTTACGCGTTGCCCACCGCTGCCCTCCAGTTACGAAGGCCTTGGCTGCTGAGATCAAAGGGTCAGTCACCGGAAGCTAATGGGGCTCGATTCATTCCTAAGAATATTCTCCTCACAGAGCCTCACTGTCTGCGGGACCATCTGCGCACTGGGGGTGCAGTCGTGACTGCAAGGTTTCCAGCAGCTGCATTAAGAGGAAGAAGAAAAAAGGAAACTAGTTTCAACAGTACATTTTCTCTAGCCCAATATATACAAAGATTATCCTTTCAACATGCAGTCAGTATAAAACATTATAAATGTGATGTTTTATGTTATTTTTCTCATATTAGTCCATGAGAGCTGTAAGAACAAAGGCTCCGAGGCAGAGACACAGTGAGTTCCAGGACTAAAAGGCCAGTGTCTTAGTGAGCTCGGTGAACATAGCAAATGCCACAGAAGGGGCGTAAACAAGAGAAACGCATTGTCTTCTAGTCCTGGAGGCTGGGGTCTGAGATCAAGGTGTGGGCAGGGCTGGTTCCTCTGAGGCCTCTCTCCTTGGTGTGTAGACACCAACTTCTCCCTGTGTCCTCAAGTGGTCGTTACTCTGTGTGTGTCTGTGTCCTCATCTCCTCTTGTAAGGACACCAGTCATATGGGATTAGGGTCCATTCTAGTGGGCTCTCAATTTAACTTCATTACCTCCATAAAGGTTCTATCTCCAAATGGTCACCTTCTGAGGTCCTGAAGGTTAGGGCTTCACATATGAACAGGGGATGGGGGGTGGAGATGCACACAATTCAGCCATAACAGCCAGAGTGTCTGAGGCACATGTACCCGGATGGGAGGGAAGGTAGGCGGGGGCCACACGCGCCAGGTTTCATCCGAGAGTGTTGAGCAGCCAGGGTCAGATCTGCAGGAAAAGATCCTCTGGCTGCTGCGTGGAGAAAGGCTGATGAAGGTGGGGACTGAGAGGAGGCCGTGGGAGAGACCCCGGAGAGGACGTACCTCTGTGTGTTTGTGGGGGAAGGAGGGATGGCATGTCCAGGAGTGTGGCCGGCGGGCCTGGGTGACGCCGCAGGTGTGGGGCGTGAGCAATCGGGGTGACGGTCGACGTACAGGTGCAGGACGAGGCACCAGCAGGTGCGCTGCTCCGTCCCTCTCCCTCTCCCTTCTGCTTTTCTCTTTCCATTCGTCTCCCACTAGCACTCAGGAAACCCTTGCCTGTTAGAGGGACAGGAAACAAGAAACCATCTCTGATATTCTGACACTCGAGATTGAATCCTGGCATGGGGGCCCTGCAGCTTTCCTCAGGACCCCCAATTTCCACCCCATCTGCACCCACATCCAGGGCCTCTGTGTCTAACACCAAAGCCTTGGATCAGCTATACCCACCACCCCAGACAAGTTGTGTTTACTGTCCTGAAGCAGACATGTTGTCAGTTGCCAACATCCAAAACCGCTTGTTGGCATTTAATTGGATCTCAAAACAAGGCTTTCCGGTGCTGTTTCTTCTGCAGGAATCGCCCCTGTGCTGAGACTCCAGCACTGCTTGTGCGTCCGGGGGCTGGGCCTCATGCTGCAGCGTGGCCCCGTGTGGCATTCCTGCAACTTCCCAATGGGAGTTAGTCTCTCATTTGGTTTTGCATTTTTGTGGTGCCTTTTGTCCAAGAATAACTAGCATACTCGCATGCAATGTTTTGTTTCCCTCTCACAGCCACCAACTCCTTGTATCAGTCTTAGGTGAGCAGGCTTTGTAAAGGAAGTTTGTTTCTTCCTAAAATCATTGTTTCTTTAGTAGTGGAGTTTCCAATTGCATTTTTCAAAAAGACACTTCAAAGATGTAGGAAGAGAGACAAGTACCTAATTGCTGTGACTGTTACTCAGTGGTCAGTTCAACTACAGCAAAACCCCAAATCCACTTAACCTATGACTCAGTCCATCTTGACATGTATGAGCCATATTTGCACACATGCACATATATGCAACAAACGCGGTTTCGAATGAGTGTTTATGGCAGCATTTCTTGTGAGGGCAAAATGCTGCTGAAGACGGCCTGAATGCTGTCAAGAGGAGATTTTGGTGCACCCATAGCATGGATTCTGATATACATACGCCATTATAGCCATATCGTGGATTTTGGTATACACATCCCATTGCGGTACAGCCATACCATAGATTTGGGAAACATATGCCATTATGGTCTAGTCATACCCTGGATATACATATGCCATTATAGCCATATTGTGGATTTGGGATACATATCCCATTATGGTACAGCCATACCCTGGATTACGACGTGTGTCCCTGAAAACAGCAGGGCAGGTCTACCCATGCTGATGTGGAACATTCTCGTAATGCGTTGTTGAGTGTCTTGTAGGGATGCCTCTTTGTATCACATGTCATGTGACTCTAGATGACCCTGTGTCCTAAAGGACTCCAGGGAGGGGACACGAGACACTGTGGGCATTAGTTCTAGGGTGAGGGGTGCTGAGGATGTGAGGCGCTTACTCTTCTATGTATAGAGATACTTTGATTCTTTGTGAATATGTTTTCAGTTTGCAACTAATACATTTTTTACTTTAAAATAATTTTAAAGAGTTATCCATCCCTCCACGTTGGTAACAGGAGTAGAAATAGCACGAAAGCTTAGAAGAACATTCTGTGATGTGGGAAAGGGCTTGGGAGCCAGCGCAGCGAGGTTAAAGTAGAGGCAGTTTCCCTCTCGAGTTGAACCGGTAAATTGGAAGCTGCAGCTTCTCTCCAGCCCGCATCATCTAATGAGAAATCACCCTCAGTTCTTTTCCATTTGTTCTCCTTGCAGGAGGGGGAAGACTGAGGGAGAAGGGCTGACAGGGAGCCAGCATCGGGGGGAAGGGGGGAGGGTGTGGAAGGTCCCGGCTGCGTCCCTGGCTTTCACACCCCCTGGTCTTCTCGAAGCCCCCAGAACATGCTTTTTCCGAAGGGCATGTACCTACGAGCCGGCCCAGGGCTCAGCATCTACGTGTCACCTCGGGGGAGGCTCGGCCTTCAGGGCGCGGAGCGGTTCTGCTGCTCACCGGTCTCCAGCTCAGAACCAGACCCCGCCGGACTGAGCAGCGGGAAGGGCCGAGCGAAGGCGGCAAGGCCACTGGGAGGACCCCGCGGGGTCGCTAGCGGGGAGCCCAGACCAGGCCGTGCAGAGGGCGAGCAGGACAGGGCCTTCTGTGGCCACAGCGCCAACCCCACCGGCCTGCAGCTTCCCCACGGCCGTGTCGCCCCAGAATCCCACTTCCTCACATCCTCCTGGCCTCACAGTCGGACAGCCCGGCACCTTAGGGCTTCGTGGCAGTGGGAGTAAGTTACATTGTTCCACTTAAAGTAGGTTTGGCTTTGAGATATTCTTCTACCGCATCTTAGAATCATGACACTAGGAGCAAAGTGCCATCTGCTCAGAGCCTTTTTAAAGCAGGCTGTGAATCTAAATGACACACGTGACATGCAGACATTTAAACCGTTCCATTTACAACCGTCACTTCATACCCACTAGGAACTTTAATATTTTCTTATTCCAACATCATTAATCTGGAAAACAGTAGGGGGTGGCTTTTCTGTCACCAAGTGTCACCCACACCCAGGCCCCCAGGCCTCCCATCTCAATCCCCCACCGCCTGGCCACTCGTCAACTCCAGGTCCAGTGTGGACCCTGGGGTCTTTACACTCTTGACAGGAGTATCCTTATCACACACAAAAAAATCTTCTTTGACAAAGAGAATGATATTATTATTTAAATTAAAACTTTATACATGTTATGTTGATTATTATAAATTCATTTTATGGCTCAAACCTCTATAACTTTGCCGTCATAAAAAATCAATCAAAAAGAATGATACAAATGTTTTGGAGCACCAAAGTTTAAAGCTGAGAATTTTAGCAACTTTATTTTAGTATTATTTATTTTATTTTTATTATTACTTTTTCATCAGCTTTACTCTTATGCAAGCGTTGGCACCCACTGGATTTTGCTAACTTGTTTCAGCCTCCACCGTGGAGGGAATCCTGAGTCTGTGATACAGAGAAGCAGGTGATGGTGGTGGTTTCGTAGATAACCCAGCCTTCCCGGGACTCTCCCTTTAAACAGATATGGGAGGACCCCTCCTTCTGGAGCCCAAACGGCAGCAGTTCAGGTGGCATTCAGGTGACCAGGGTGGGGGGAGGCGGGGACCCCACCTTGGGTTCAGGTGTGTCAAATGTACATGAAAAGTAGGCAGTAGGGTATTAATGCACATAAAAAATGATAATTTCTTCACTTTAGACTTCGATCATAATGAATTAGCTGGAACTTTCAAATGTCGAAGTCCAGCCTATTTATTGTTTTGGATGATCATTGCGAGCTTGAGCAACAATAACGTGTGTTAATGTTAACATTATATGAATAATGGCATTCTTAATCATCATAATTAATACACAATATTGTCGTGTGCCCACCACATAGAATGGTCTCAGGTAGAACCTCCAGCCTTCACGAGGCACAACTCAATTACGGAAATAATCTACCTGCAGAGAGGCTGTGGTGCCCAGGCCTCTGCTCCTAGCGTGGAGCCATGGGACCAGCCACAGGTCGAGCCACGGGCTATTCCCAGGAGATGGATGGGCCATCAGCCCCTGCAGCTTTTGTGCCTCAACACTCCGACTCCATCAGACCCTTTCGTGGTTTCGTGCATATTAACTGCTCATCAGTCCCGTGATTGCAGAAGCTCGTGCAGCTGCACCTCTCAGACCATCATTTCGTTGAACCTCTTTGGTCCTAACTTCCTGGCACTTGATCCTCCCTTTGTTTGACTCAGTTGATTCCTTCCCACCAGTTTGTAACCACCCCATTCACCTCACTTAACTCTGTGCCCAGCCCCCGCCGTCTCTGCTGCCCTGTCTCCCACACCTGGGGACCGATGGTGACACAGCACCGCTCCAGCTGTGGTCCTGACTGCCTGGCTTCCCTTGTGTCTGTTTGTATTTCTGTAGAGACTATTTTCAGAGGCAGATGAGAAGTCCAGTAGCTCAAATGCCAGGTTGATTTCACTTACAAGTGTTTCTCCCTCTCGCCTGATTCTATTAAAATGGAAGAAAGCTGGAGCGGAAACTCCGTGAAGGCTGAGCCGCCTTGAGTGGGTCTGGGGGTGTCAGAGCCCGCAGGTCCTGTGCTGGGGCCACCAGGCTCCTGCCAGCAGTCACGGGGGCCAGCACCCCACGTGCCCCGGCCAGCCAGTCTCCGGGGTGCAGGGAGGCCCAAGTTGTTTCCTCTGACAATCCCATCGGGAGCCTCGCCCTGGGAAGCAGAGGGCTGCGGGACTTTTACTAAAGAGGTGCAATCGGATTTCCCTGGTGGCGCAGTGGTTAAGAATCTGCCTGCCAACGTAGGGGACACAGGTTCGAGCCCTGGTCCAGAAAGATCCCACATGCCGCGGAACAACTAAGCCCGTGCACCACAACTACTGAGCCTGCCCTCTAGAGCCCGCGAGCCACAACTGCTGAGCCCGCATGCCTAGAGCCAGTGCTTCGCAACAAGAGAAGCCACCGCAATGAGAAACCCACGCACCGCAAGGAAGAGTAGCCCCCGCTTGCCGCAACTAGAGAAAGCCCGCGCCCGGCAACAAGAACCCTACACAGCCAAAAAATAAGAAAGAAAGAAAGAAATTTATTAAAAAAAAAATTAAAGAGGTGCTGATATTTATAGTTTAAACAACTCAAATCTTCCTCCTGAGTCGCCGCCCTTTCCTCTGCCAAATTCCTGCTGTAGACAGAGGTGAGAAGGTTAGTGCACATTGTAAAATAGAAAGCAAGCCTATAGCAAGCACTTTGAGTTATATATTGGGTTTGGTTTTATAAGGAAATGAGAATGTATTGAAATTCGTTCCAGGTAAAATTTTAAATTTTCTCAAGGATTAGGCACTTTAAGATAAACCTATTCTTTCATTCTAGGGTCTCTTCAGTACATGCGTGTTGTTGAGAAGGATTCTGGGTCCCTAAACTGCAGCATTTCGTCCCCGAGGCTGATGCCATTTTCTCCCTGTTGTCCTCACGGCCCCACCCGCCTGTCAGCACAGGAAAGGAGCCTGACTGAGACGCAGAGAGACCTGCTTTCCGGGTCAGCTCTGCTGCTCCTTCACAAAGAATCTCTGTCTGAACTTCCCAGATTGGAAAACCTTTTGGAGAAATCAACCTTTAGTGTTTGCCAAAACCTGACCAGTCTCAACACCATTTAATACCTAAAAACAAAACAAAACAACAGCTTAGGGTTTATAGAGTAATCAGGAGTGTTTGCCATAGGAGTGGTTAGAAGGGGTAAAAAGCTATTCCCATTTGGACAGATACATAAACCGTCAGTTATGGGGCCAAGAGAAATAGGAGATGTAGAACTTTCTTTCTGCAATCAGTTCTGAGTTCTCAAGCTCATTCTTGGTGATTTCACCCAAAGTGTCTTAAGGAAACTGTCCTTATATTCCATTCACTCTTTCCATTGAGGTACACGTGCACACACACACACATGCACGCATACGTGTACATATATGTATATGCATATGAACACACGTATGTGTTTTCAGCACAAAATTCTACTTTGAATCTTATGACAAATGCTTTGCACTTACTGCTTCTCTGAATCTGGCAAATATTTTTAAGGTTTCTTAGAGCTTCCGGAAGCTTTTTTTTTAAAGCCTTTCCGTAGCTGAGAAGGATGGCTTCAGTTTTTCACTTTCTTCTCAAAAAATATCTTGAGAAGAAGCCTATTTTTCTGTCATAGATTTCAGAGGGACATTCTCTTAGATTCAAGACCTTAGAACAGCACAGAGGGATCTGACCTCTTTGCTTTGAAGAATCATTGATAAGTTTACTTCTCTATTTAAAGTCATTAAATTACACTCTTCAGGGTCTTAAAATGCTCTTGTTCTCCCTAAAGAGTTGCTTGATTATCAGCTCCTCTTTTTGAGCACAGCCCACGGAGTTCTGGGATTTTGACACGTGGAGAGAGGAGCTTCACAGACCTAACTCACTCTGCCTGATCCCTGTAACACAGCCTAAGTCAGAGCAGGGTCCCCTCCCGGGGCAGCAGCCGCCTGCCGCCCTGCAACGCCCCCACGTGCTCCGACAGCCCTGTTCGCCTCCCCCATTTCTCTGCTAGCCCAAACCGAGTCCTCGCCTCCACGCTGCAGTTTCATTAGGGATGGTGTCTTTTTCTCTCTTTTCTCTCCTCCTCTATTTCAAAAAAATGATAGTTGTGTAAAGTTAACCCATCAAAATGTGTTGTTATGCTCTGTCTTGACTCCATGCTTTAAATTGGTGAAGCTTTTCCCCCAACATCTGTGGATCTGAGAACAGACGATCCCCTTCTCGCTTCTGGTCCTGTTGGTCCCGCGTGTTGCAGCCAACACCGAGGAGCATCCTGGAGCTGGCGGCCTCTCGGCACTGCATGACCAAAAACAGGTGTTGCCACACTCCAGTGAGGAGGCAAGCTCTGGGTCCAGATGAATGCTCACTCCTTTCCCTTCTTTGCAAACAAATTAGATATCATTAGTGGGGGTCAAGGTACGTTTTCCCTCTTTTGTGTCCTGCTTCTTTCTTCTGGAATCACAACCCAAAGTGCCACCAGCCAGGTCAGTTTGGGTTCCATATGAGAAACAACTTTAATGTTCTCACAAGTAAGTTTAGTTTAGACCCAAGAGATGCATGAGTCATAGTGGAAAAGTGAGTTGTACTTGGGATCAGACGTGCCTCCGTAGGAATTCTCGGGCTGCCTGTCTTGTTATGCGACCCTGAGCAATATCCACTGTCTTCATCTGTGAACTAGGATCTAGTGAAAAACACACAAAATTAAGTATATAGAGTTAATCATCTCTGTTTCCACTCCGATAAACCCACGATTAATTGCAACATTCAATGCTTCTGAGATCCAATTCCGTGGTCCTTTTCCACCCTAAACTGTTGGGCCCACATTTCAAAGAGATGTGCCCGTCACTGGCCTCTTCCTCCACTCTCTTTGGAAGGTAATTCTGAGTGCAGAGAAGTCAGTCAGCCTCAAGGCTCCTTCACTGCCCATCGCTCTGAATATCCTTACGTTTTAGTCAACACGTGCAAGTTAGTTTCCAGAATCACGTCTAACGCCCTCAAGCCCTCGGGAGATGCTCTTGGCGGCTGGAGTTGGGAGGTCCCACCTGCCTCCTCCCCGTCAGGCAGGCACGTTCTGAACCCGGAGAAGCAGCCAACTGAAGTGGCTAGGGCTAGGGACTGTGTCGTATTCAAAAATCATGCCTGAGCGTCAACTCCAGACCAGATGGGAGGGGTGACCAGCCTAGACTACCTCATACTGAATGCTTTTTTGGCTTTGGATCACTTTTTTTGTTTGTGTGATTGGTTGCTTTTTAAGACAGACCTTCAGGTGACACCTTCTGTGTATACTTTCCTCTTGAAAATAGTAATTTCTTGCTGGGCTGCTTCCTTCATTCACTGCTCATTCGGAAAATTCCCTGACTGTCACTTAGCGGCTCTGGGGAAACCCTGAAGGGAAGCCAGGCCCCTTGGCCCTCTTCTCGTGGCTGAGTCTCTGCCGACTGGCGTGCTCTGAGCTTCGTGCTGGCGTCTGTCCATCTGTGAGGCCCCGTGCTCTTTTTTTAAATTTAATTTAATTTTATTGTGGTAAGAATACTCAACCTGAGACCTACCGTCTTAAATTCCTAAGTGCAGGACCCAGTGCTGGGCAGAGATGACAAAGCTTGCTGGTCTGAGGGGGACCATGAGCCCGTTGGTTAGAGGACGACCTGTGTTCCTCCGTGCTTCTCCCTCTTCCCACGGTTCCCATCCACTTTTCCACACCTGACTCACCCCCACTCTTCCTTCATGAGTCAGGTGGTCTGGGAGAAGCCTCCGTGAAATCCATTTAAATATCTCTGTACACAAGCACCAGGGTGCCACACGGCACAGAGCCTTTTCTCTGTTGAGAGGAGAGTGAGAGCTTGGTGCCACCACCTCCTGTCCCAAGAAGATCCTGGGGAAACCCGTGCCCCTGGGACGTCCCCACGTGCTCTCACCTGCTGCCCTCTCCCTGGGGTTCGGTGGCGGGGAGGGGTGTTTGCAGGGAAGGCCTCACCCCCAGGCCCTGTGGGTGGGGTTCCTTGCACTGAACATGAGATAAGTGTGATCAGGCACGGTATGAAGGTGGCAGGTGGCCTTTTTAGGTAACAGAAGGCCCTCGTGGAGCCAGGGGGTCTTGGGAGAGGTGACCTCCCTGGAGAACTGCAGGACTGCAGAGCTCGCGGAAACCTTAGGACCACTGGATTCCATCACCTCATTTTGCAGGTGCAGATACGATGACCCTGGGGCCAAACAATTTGCCCAAAGACACAGATAATTTATCGCGGTGCAGACCGAGGACTAGAATCTGTGCCCTAAGTCCCTGTCTAAAGGCTGTTGTGGTTTTTGAATTCTGTTACTCTGCCTTTTTAAGTTCTGGACTTTCCTATAGGAGAGAGACATGAAGTAATGACCGTCGTAATGAGATTTCTCGGGGCATTTTCTCGTGCAGGTTGTTGGGGAAAGAACATGAAAAAGTCACAGAATGTGTTTTGTTGTAGGACAGACGGCACTGGGGCGGTGGATGGTGGGGAGATGGGTCTGGTCTGCAGGACTTGTACATGAAGTTCGTTTCATTGCTAGTGTGGGGGGAGGCTTTTCCTCCCTGAGCAAAGCCAAGCAGGGGATTTATTTTTGTAAGTCTGGATGATCAGAAGACCACCCTTCTCACGAGAGGGGGCTGCCAGAGCTTCACAATTTTCCCAGTCAGGTGATGCCATGACATCTGACATTTTCCACTTTCTCTTATGGCATTTTTAAGTCATGATTCCAGAAGGGTCCCTAACCCCTAGTAAATAGACAGCCATCACCGTTTGCATGGGGATACCTTGTTCTTCTAGCAAAAAAAAACAAGATTATTGTATGATCGATGCAGGTACAATCCTCTGTTGTGGAGTTTATGGAGTAGAAAAGTTTTTATTTTTTAAATATATTTGTGTATCCTGAAAACTTGCCCACTGCCTGGTATAACCCAGAAGCACTTGTCATTTTGAGTTACGTCTAGCAAAGCACCCATATTAGTCATTGTACCCTGGCCTGCTCCTCTGGAAGTGCGATGGTCCTGGAGCTGTGGGGGAGGTGATAGGTGGAAGGTGGGCTTTTCTCTAATACAGAGGGGAGGCCTTCACTCGTTCAGTGTGCCTTATGGGGAACCTTTGGCACAGAATGCTGGTGGGAAAATACAGTTGTCTCTGTCCTTGCTTTAGAAAGCGCAGGTACACACACACGGCACAGCGTGTGTAAAGGAAATGGCCTAGGAGTCCTGGCTGGGAAACAGAACCAGCCCTGGTTAAGATTTCAATAGGCAGAGATGGAAATGGGAGGAGGTGGATGAAGGAAAAGCAAGCAGAGTCGGGAGAAGAGCACGGAGACGTGGGTTTTGGAAATGACCCAGCACCAACCACTTTGTCGGATTTATGGATTCCGCACAGGAAAGAAAGCGTAGGTGAATGAGTTTCATGAAAACAGAGAGCGGGGCAGACTGTGGAAGGTCTGCAGAGCTGGGCTCAGCATTTGGGCTGAATGTGGTGTGTTTACTGGATGCCAAGTAGCCCCGTACTCATCGGCCCCTGTGGTGGTCGACAAGGGTGCGGAGGGGGTTCCCACCTTCGAATACCTGAAAGTGGGAGAAAAGTGAAGCTGGGAAAAGAACTGTCCAGCAGAGAGTAAAAGTGATAACATTTGAGTAAAGAGAATGCTGCCCTCCTGGGTCTGATTCCCGGACTGAGCCCAGGTGATAGAGCCGTGCAGGCATTTCTTAAATAATAGATAATCTTAGTGTGACTTACATGCTGCACGTGAGCTAGAGCAATCTGTGGCTCTAAAATCAGCAATTCAGAGTGGCCGGGGTGGAGCGTGAGCCAAGTATTGTAACTGAAACTCTCCCCTCAGTGGCCATAATGAGGCATTAAGATGAAAACGCTGCAATTAACCGGGTCACACAAGATGAGAGTTTAAGGGTCCAGGAGCTGCACTGGGTGATACCCCATCACCTCGACTGTAATCAGCCACTTTGGTCAGGACAGATTTCAAGGAAAAATAATAGCACACGGGTAAATCTCTCATCAGTAATTCCATTTATGCAAAATTCTAATTAGCTCTGCCTGAAAAGACATGTGTGCAGTGATAGGTCAGGGAAGGAAATAAAGCCTCCTTCCTTGCCTGTGGTGACACACGGCACAGGCCTCCTCGGAACAGGGGCTGATGTAATTTATCATCCAAACCAGGACACCCTTGAAAGCAAAGGAGGCCGCTATTAACACTGGTGCCGGAACTACAGGCACAAACGGGGCCCGTCCCAGGCAGCCTGGCCATGCGGTCACCCTGCCTCCCAGGATCAGCCGCAGCACCTTTCATTTTCCAACGGCCTGAGTTCTCTTTGGGAAGATGAAACAGCAAGTGCCCCATATTTGTTGTTGGGAGCAGCCTCTCTGGAAATGGAGCACAGGACGACCGTTTGCTATTGTTAGACTCGCCCGGATCGTGACTCACAGATGCTCATGGGAGGGTGAGGACAAGGTAACTGTGTTCAAGCTCAGCGGGTGTAGGAGCGGGAGCCCCACTGGGGCCCTGAGAGGATGTGGGCTCAGTAGGGCCAGGACCAGGGCCAGTGCTGGAGGGGAGGGGTGGGTGGAGAAGACCAGGAGGGAACTGGAGTCCTGGAACACCCAGGGCTGTGGGACCCTGCAGGGAGCAGGTGAGGACGGACAGACGGACACCCACTCTCGGCACTGGAAGCCTCGCCGCCCACAGTTGGATTTTCCTACAGCTGAAGATGCCGCTTAAAAAGAAGTGACCCCCCACACACACACCGTGATATGTGTGAATTTGAGAACGTGCAGGAGCCCTTGGGAGGAATTCCAGTGGGGAGAGACCCCCGGGGTGTGCTGTAGGCTCCGAGCCTGCAGGGGCTGCAGAGGACAGAAAGGGAGACGCAGAGGAAGAGAGGGAGGCTGGCATCCCCACACCCTCTGCAGTCGCTTCACAAAGAGCTGTGTGGTCTGTGCCTCCGCTCGATTCATGTCACACCTCCCAGGTCACCAGCACTGACCCTGAGACCCCCTGGCCTGCGGTGTCCTCACACCGTCCACCAGCTTGTCCCCTCCCCCGGGTTTCCTGGCTGCCATTGTCAGAGGCATTTACAGGAGAAAGTGGAGGAAGAGGCAGCCACATTTATAACCACTCGATAGGTACCTGCTGTCTGTGAAAAAACAGACCTGTTTCCTGGAAGCAAAAAGTTACATAGAAGT
Organism: Balaenoptera ricei; assembly: GCF_028023285.1. NCBI lineage: Eukaryota > Metazoa > Chordata > Mammalia > Artiodactyla > Balaenopteridae > Balaenoptera > Balaenoptera ricei. The sequence continues at coordinate 29,088,955 of NC_082640.1, forward strand.
AACAAGTGCCTCTGAGCTGGGACCGCCAGGGAGACCCAGGGAGCTGGTGCATTGGCCACCGGATGAATCTGGGGTATGAGAGAGGCCAGCGGGGGGCCATGTGGTGGAGAAGGCTGTGGCCCAAGGGCATCCGTGTCCCGTGTGCAGGCACATGGCGACTGTGTGACCCAGAGGCCCCTGAGCACCAGGTGGGCTTCGGGAGTGAGAAATCCGCCCAGTCACACAGCACTGGCCAAAGCCAGCGCTGTGCCCGGGCATCCCCTGATGTACATCTGGGTCTAATCGGCCGATCATTAGACTCCAAGAAGGCGCATTTGATTCGAGTCTATGGGGACTAAGCTGTCTGAACGCAGCAAAGCGGGAGCTGCTCGGCGCCTGAGCCGCCACTCAAGGTTGTCAGGACGCCTATGCCTTTGATGCCCCTCCTCGGGGAGGGCGGTGGGGGCAGCCTCTCAGCGCAGACACGGGTTGCTGAGGTCAGTGGTCCTTTCCTGATTAATGAGTGCCTATGGCGTGCAAGGACTTGTATCACACGCTGCTGCACGGTCCCTGGACTTAGTGTCACGATGCCCTGGCTGTTACAGACGGGGAAGCAGCTCAGAGCGCGAGGGTGACCAGCCCTGGGCCTGGGTTCTGAGTGGGAGTCACCACGCGTCCCTGAATCCAAACCCAGCGCCTGATGCCAAGGATACCATAGCACAGACGGTTTCGGGGAGCCTTTCTGATTTGAAGGTTCAAGTCACCTTTCCCCAGATCGTTCTAACTGTTGGACTCTCTGGGGCTGTGTTTTGTCTCCTTTACACTGGTCCTGACTTGACCAGTGAGTAGATTGACCTCAGGGACCCATCACGCCCAGGAGCAGTGTCACGGAGCCACCTGCAGACTGGAGATCAAAACACGCGGCCAAGTGCTCGGCACAAATAACTTGAGGCTTTGGGCTACGATTTGGGGGCCCTTTACCAAATCCAAATGTCACAGTTTCACATTAGGTTGTAGCAGCTTTGGGCTCTGACTTTCCACTGCAGGCCACTCAGTCTTGGTGAAACCCACCTGATGACAGGTGCCACCACTGTAAAGTGGGAGCCACTAAAACCCTCCCAAACCCAGCCACGGGGGCCAGGACCAAGGCAGCAGGCAAATGCTGCGGCCGAATCTAGAGGCTCAGCTTAGCAGCCGCTCTCAGGGAGAACTCAAGGACCCCACCCCGGCAGGCATCTAATGATTTTCTGTTACAAATGGGGGAAGGAAGGCCCAGGGAGGTAAGATACCACCTAAGATCACAGCCCTGGACGCAGAGCCGGGGCGCCGTGAGCGCTGCTCCCAGCTCTGCACAGCCAGCTCGGCGAGCGGCAGCAGGTCTGGGCGCACAGGCTTCGACGTTTCTGTTCGTATTCTCTGCGGCATGGACGCCGCCTTCTCCCTGTGCAGCTCATCTTACTATCAAGTCAGGCGTCTCTGATGCAGCCTGTGCGGCCAGAGACCTTGCTGCTTCCTTTCTTTGCTGCTAAAACGTCAAGAAATTACTTAGAAATAGTCATCATTTCATGCTTTTTCATGCTGTTGGTTTCACAAATATTTCCCTTAAGAAAAAAATTTATGAACCCTCCCTTGGAATGTTCTAAGTCTCAGATTTTGATAGGGAATTGCTGGTTACAAAGTAGCCATATATACACACACACTATAAATATATATATATATTTTTTTAAACTAAATACTTTGTAAGTAGCAATTCACTGTATCTACTTTATATATTTTATTTATTAGATATAATAAATATATATGTAAATATATAACATATATAAAATAAATACATGTATATTTTTAAGCCAAAACATCAACAAATCACTTGTTCTTTATCTGATACATATTCACTGAAAAATATTCACTTTTTCTTTCTAATAGAATTAACGCTTTTAGAATTTAGTTGGGGGCTTCCAGTGCCAAGATGACAGTCCTCTGAAAGTGGCTGGTGGGTGGACTCCTGGCTGGGGATCCTGAGCCCTGGAGAGGCTCCGCCAACAGGAAGCTGCAGTGGCGGCTGCAGGGAGTCCCCGGGTGGGTCCGGCCCCCTCCCTGCAGCTGGTAGCAGCTCTGGACGGTCAGCCGGCACCGAGGGCTGAGCGGCGGGAGGGGAGCCCAAGGTTAAAAGTGAGTCCCGTCCCTGCCTGGTGACCTCCTGGAGTAATCGCTCTGCATTGCTAGCCCTGAGTTTTCTCATTCGTAAAATGATTTGTCTTCAGCAACTTACTTATTTCGTCAAGAAAACCAGACTGAGGCGTGGCTGGATCTGCACCAGCGGGAGGGCAGGGAGGGCCTGGCGCAGAGTCCAGAGGGAGAGGCGGGCACCCGAGTCCCATCAGAGGCAAACCCTCCTGGCCGGCAGGGTCTGATTCTCCTCTCAGTTACCTGCTCAGACAGGCCGTCAGTGTAATCGTAGACCGTTCATTCTAGAAATATTCCTAAGAGCCTGCGTATCACTTGGGGTGGTCTCACTGGGTGCTGTAGAACCAGATAGAAGGGACGTGAACGGGAAGGAAGGAAGTTTCCCGCTCACATCCAAGTGTGAGGGGCGCAGTCAGACCTGGGGGCTCTGGGACGTCATTCAGAGCAAGCCCCCATCTTCCTGCTGCATCAGCTCCTGAGTCAGCCTTCCGTCCTCAAAGTTGGAGCCTCAGCCCTTATGTCAGAGTCCAGGCCTGAGGCCGGGTGCACAGGGAGGCCTGAGACGCCCTCCTGGGTCACTCGGTCCCCTTCAGCATCCTTCACCCGGATGCCAGCTGACGTGCTCCAGTGTCACGTAGGCCATGGGAACGCCGGCTCACAGGAGGCGAAGGCAGTGCGCGTGGGGGGCTGAGGAGCGGAGGGCGTGGACGAGGGCCACCACATGCCGTCCCAGGCCGCCCCACCCCACCAGCGCCACACATGGAGAAAACGCAGAGGCCTCGCCCAAGACCCCGTCCAGTGAAAACATTTCTAGAGATGCCACCACTCCTCTCTGTGCAGCAGAGAGGGAATGAAAACACACAAGCGTTTCCGTACACGCTTTGGCATCGTAGTACAAAATAACATTAATGTTTCGGCAGACGAGCTGCGTTCCTTCCAGTGGGACACCGGTTCTTGTGCTTCCCTGATTGCAGAGCACCACTGGGCGCTAATGCGGCTGCAAAGGCTAAACGTATCCTCTGGCCAAGGGCTGTAGTGAGTACCTAAGAACGTGGTTTGACGGTGCACTGATGGCTGCGGTGAAGGTGACAGTGACACCGAGAAGGGCACGGTGATGGGGCAACTGGGCCAGCGAGGCCCTGGGGGCAGGTTCCCACTGCGTGTGGTGAGAGGACCAGGCCAGGTGCAGTGGGCGGCTCATCCCAGCGTTCCCAGTGTGATGACAGACTCACCCAGGCTGGGTTCAACCAGTACTATCAGCTTCATAAACAAGAAGACCCCAAAGCACACCTATACCCTCCGCCAGGGCAAGTGGAGGTGACGTCCCTGGTGGGATTCAGGCGATGGAAGGTCCTTAGGAGGGAGAGAAACAGACACAGACCCCCAGGACCTAAACGTGGGCCTTCCCAGGGCCCTCGTCACCCGAGGCAGGCTGAGTACACAGCAGAGGAGGAAGAGGGAGACATGAGAACCATCTGCTGGCGTGAAAATCGTTTCTGAAATGTGGGTACACGGCAGGAAGGTGACATTACCTGGGTGTGACCTTTCTGTTTCTTCCCATATAAAGAACTTGAAATTCCATTTAAGAATCAAAATAAGAGGGCTTCCCTGGTGGCGCAGTGGTTGAGAATCTGCCTGCCAGTGCAGGGGACACGGGTTCGAGCCCTGGTCTGGGAAGATCCCACATGCCGCGGAGCGACTGGGCCCGTGAGCCACAACTACTGAGCCTGCGCGTCTGGAGCTTGTGCTCCGCAACAAGAGAGGCCGCGATAGTGAGAGGCCCGCGCACCGCGATGAAGAGTGGCCCCCGCTCGCTGCAACTAGAGAAAGCCCTCGCACAGAAACGAAGACCCAACACAGCCATAAATAAATAAATAAATAAATAAATAAAAAGAATCAAAATAAGAAGGCTGAGGTGTGTGGCTGACTCACTCAGCTGCAGGGTAGTAAATGTGGCTCACGTTTATCTGAGGCCCTGACGTCCCCCCCTCCCCATGGCTGTCTCCCATTGTCCGAAAATTGGGTTTTTGCCTCGGCTCCTGTAGGGACACCCCAATTGCCTGCCCGTAGTCATTCTCTTACAGAATCAGACAGGAAGGGTCAGGAAGCAGACATACTGGACAATTTGGGAAAACTGAAATCTGATCCCAGCTCCACTGGGGACCCGGGGGGTGTCTCCCAGGCATGGAACTTCCCCAGGGGCTGCAACTTAGGCATTCCAGGCACTGGACAGATTACAGACGTGGGTGAACCAGGACAGGCGTAGGCGACAGGATGGGAGGGGCTGCAGCAGAGCGGGGCGGGGCGATGTGGATCCAGGGCACCAGACCCTCTGGTCTTCCAAGGGACGCCAGTGACCCCAATCTTAACCTAAAAATCCCTGGTTTCCAAACTGACAAAGAAGTTAAATTTTTAAAAATATTGTGGCATAAGCAAAATCCATCTCCTGCCAGATTCAGCCCTCTGATGACCCGGATCAACCTCTGGGAAAGATAGTAAATGTTACGTTACTTCTGAAAGCCCACGTGCTATCAAAGGAGCCTTGATGAACAACCAGTTATGCAAAACCTTCCACATGTCACTGTTGTAACCAGAACGATGTGACCAACACAAGGATGACACCCAAATGTACTGGGTGCTAACAGAAGAAAAAAGCAAGTTTGATGTGGACTGGACCACAGAGACGTTTCCCATCTGTTCTGCGTCTTTAGGGCTGAGGGTTCCCCGTGGCCGCACCATCCCTGCTGGAATCCCACAGACGTGCTGGACTCTGAGCCTCTGGGGCTGAACACTGCAGACCCCGTGCTCCTTGCTTCTGTCTGTGCATCTGTGGACTGTGTGTGCCCCCTCCGCATGAGGGGGCGGGTGACGGAAGCCTCCAGGCAGCCTGCCTTAGCAAGTCCTCGGCCTTGGGAGCGGGACCCCTTTCCCTACTGGAATCCTGTCCAAGGACGCATGAGGCAACCACCCAGAGGGCCTCCCTGGGCCTCCGCGTGGTCCCTCATGGGATGAGGAGTTGTCTAGGGACCCAAAGAGGAAGCTGGCTTGTAAGTCACAGAGGGGCTGGCCGACCACACTGAACAGACCTCTCACCCGTGGAGGATGGTCACTCTGGAAGCTTCCTCACTGGAGCCTGGCTGGTCTCATCTAGACCCAGAATACAAGGGCCCAACGGTGGTTCAGCACTCAGGATCCACCCCCCCGCCGGTGGAGGACTGCAGGCAGGCCTGGACTTGCCTCCTCAAAACCCGTCCCCCTCCCACCCCAGAACCTGGCTCAGGATCCACTTCCCTCCAGACTGACACCAAGACAGCAAATCATCGGGACCCCAGAACAAAGCGAGAGGTGGGCACAGCAAGCAGGTGCTTCCGTGGTTGTGAGGCCCACCCGGGCTTAGAACGCGGTCCGAGGGGAGACAGAACCCCGAGTGTGGGGCCTCTTGTCCATCAGGTCCTGGGAGGGTCACGCCCAGCCCCCCACTGCCTCCTGAGACAGTCCTGCTGCCTCACTTTCCTTCCTCACTGTGTTGCCGGGACCACGCACATCTGGATCTGGGGGCAGAGGACCCCTCTTCCTGTCCCAGTTCCTCCCGGCTGCACTCCAGAGCCATGGGATGGGGGTGGTACTCCCCCGCCACCGCCCGCTACAGTCCCGTCACACGCACCAGACCTGGGCTGCCAGGACCTCTCAGAGATGCGTCTTCCTGAACGTAACAGAACTGTCCCGTTACATCAGAGCTTCCCTCTGTAAACAGCAAAATGGGAGACATCTTCTGACTTTAAAAAATTTAAGAGATTAAAATGCCTTTTGCCCGATGAAAAAGTATCAGAGACATAAATCAGTCTTTTCTTAGAGAGTCCAAGGTTCATCCTTGGAAAATCAGCTAACAGAAGATGCCGCAGGACCACAGACACTGAACCTCTTAAAGTTTATGATCTTTGTCTCTTTGTTGTGTGGCCCAAATTGCAGTTTGTTATCTGAGTTCTCATCCTGGTTTTTCCTATGCTTTCTGTAACTTTTTTCAACTGTAAATAATCAATCGACACATTTCCCTACTATTAATGTGCCTTGTAGTCTCTGCTGCTTCTAATCAGCAAATTTGAATATACTGAGAGCCTGGAAACCAATAATTCAAGACTTTTCAATGTCTACCTAAAATACAGGTAACTTGTCTCCAGATGTGTGTATGAGAGGCTTTCTATTGAACTAACTGAGAAGTTTATTTTAATGTTCTTAATGCCTCATTCAGGATAAATTAAGTCATCATCGTGCAGCTGAATTCTAAAAGCTAGTGTTTTAAGTGTGAAAGGAAATCACACCTGGCCAGCTAAACAGGCAGCAAAGACTTTATTCAGGACCATCGCAACGGAGAGAGAGATGAACTCACCCCAGTAGGACCGGACGGTGGGAAGGGGGGCTTTCACAGCGGCTGGGGGATTCTCTATAAACTGGCTCAGCGGGATTCGTGGTAAAGCTGGGCAGGCTTGGCAGGACAAGGCCTGGTCCTGAAGGGGCCCTGAGGAGCTGGAGCAAAGTGTGGGCAAGGGAACCTCGTCCCTCACGAGTCCAGCACACTGCCCACGGCCACAGGGGAGGCCCCAGTCTACTGTGCGGCTTCCGGTTGTCTGTTGAGAGTTTTAGGATTGTTTTTATGAAAGGTTATTAAGCTGGAAAGATGGCTCTTGTGAAGTTCAAGAAGAGGATACAAATGACACTCAGAATTCTATTGTCACATCAGAAGTCACTTGGGATAGCCCAGTGCCTCTAATTGGTGGCTTTTGAAGACAATTGAGCAGCTCTCTCCCTTGTTTATCTAAAGGGCTTGCAACAAATAATTTAGGACCTATTTTGAAGCCTGCTAAATGCGGGCTACTTAAACTGTCAAGTATCTTCCAATTATGGTAAACAACCCTTTGAATATTCAGCTGTGAAAACAAGGATCCCTTGGTTCCAGTGGAGATCAGAAAATTGCTTAGTTGGCTTCTTTTAAGTACTTGCTGTTTATAAATGCATGATTTATTTTCCTGGGACTATCTCCAGCATTATCTACAAAATGAAAACGTTTTTATTAGCTAAGATGTTTACAAAGAACCCCATTTGTAATTTGGCGTGCAGTTTTACTTACCCTGTATGATATATGAGTTCTACTTAAACATACCAAATTTGAATGTCTGTATAGTCCTTAAAAGATAGCTAAATGAAATGTTCACTTGTTTTATAACCCTCATAAAACATGTGCTTCAGCCCTGATTACCTAAAGAAAAGAGAGAGAGAGAGTCAGATAGATCTTAGGTCTGAGCTCACAGCACCTGACTAATTATCATGTGACATTTAATTTAATGTCATCATCCTGAACTTTCCAATGAGACAAGATCATGAAACCTCTGGTTTCAAATTAAACTCTGTTTGGGACAGTCTATGCAAATAGTTTTTCACACAAATGTACCTCCTATAAATGCAATAGCGCTTCCTGAATTCAACTGCTAGTACAGATGTTAATTCTATGGTAATAATTGAAAAAAAACCCAAACCCTATGTTTTTAGTAGAGTGCATTAGGGGTCTTTTCAGAGTCCACAGAAATTCTGAAGGTGTGTAAACTCACACATCTTTGCCAAAAATACCCATGTGAGCCTTGAGCAAATGGGTCTTAGCAAAGCTTGAGCATCTCTGAGTCTCAGAGGCTTGAGATATTCCATCAGAACGGTTGATGTTTATTGATAGAACCTGTCTGCCTGTGGATTCATACACTTCCAGTGCTCGGGCGTCTTTGCAGAACAGCAAGCTAAAGAGCAGATTTGGAATGAACGTCAGAAAACGGGGTGTTGTTGAGACTGTTTCCCAAGAAAGAGGGGACAGGTAGGGAAACCCCGAGCATTTCAGGAGGATGATGGTGTGTGGCCCCCTCTGCACATCGGGAAACCTAAGCCATCACTGTTATGTTCCAAGGTTTCAGCTGGTCCCCCCAACTGTCCATCGGCCCAGAACTCACCCTGGACATGGCCTGCCTGGGGTCATCCCTCCCAGGAAACGCCTCACCCCACCACCTCGATCATCTCCTGGGACGCGGTATGTCCCTCCTCCTGTGTGCCCCACAGGTGTGACGCCTGTAACTTGACATCCGCTTTTGCTCTGTCCTGAGTTGTTCTCGTCCTCTCCCCTCCCTGAGTCTGAGTCTGGGGTCTGGGTCATGCCCGGGATTCTGCCAATCTGAGAAGCCCCGAGCGTCAGCGCTGCTGGTCTGAGGCTTCCCTTTCTCTTTGGGAAGCAGAGCCACACACAACAGTATCCTCTTGGGGGACCTTCCCCGAAGAAGGCCCCTCCATCCTGCCCTGCCCCTCTCATCACTCCGCATGATTCTGCCCTGGATTTCCTCAGCACCAAGGAGTTCAGTTCGTCTGTGCTGTTCCAAAGCTGCTGACGCTCTGCTCCATCATGATATGGTCACATGGCACGGGGTGTTCAGGGGGCAGGGGGTGGCATGGACCCAGCCACTCTCCGTGGAGGGGCTGGCCATGCCACGCAGCCTCAGGTGGCTCGTGTGAGGGTGACTCCTGGAGGTCTGCTCCCACTCCAACAGGGCAGGGAGGTCTGCAGTGTTCCCCTGCCCCCAGGAGCCCCACATCCAAGCCTCATGCTGCTTCACTGCCCCATCCCCACGGTGATCAGCTGTGGCCCCTGCACACCACCTCCCTCCATGTGCTTTGTGAAGTAGCTGGAAACAGCTGTGAAGCTTTTATGTGGACCCTTATGCAGAGTTTTAAATATTAAGGAAAGATCTGGGGCAGTGAGGGAAGAGCCAGGGGAAATCACCAAGATTAGAGATGCTCAAGCAGTAGTTACAACAACCTAAGCTTTTCCTTGTTTAAATTATGATTCCACTGCTTCCTGTGGAAGACAGGGAGCTCTTAATATGAGTTCTGGCACCTCTAGGGCTTTTCATGACAAAACACTGGGGCTCCTCCCACCGTGCCCATCGAGGCACTAGATGAACCTTGGGTTCCATGACTGCTTTCCCTTTGACTCTGTGCCCTCCCGAGCGTATCTATTGTCTTCATTTTTCCTCCCCTTCTTCTCCCATCTCACTCTAAGCAGTTAAGCCTACACAGCCCAACTGGGCACAGCACTGCCCTGGACAGTGACACAGAGGCATTTATGGACATGTTTGTAAAGCTGATGTGGGTGGAGAGAGCATCTGGGCGGGAAGAGCCTGGGTTCCAGAGTCAGCAAACCTGAGTCTCAGCTTCCCACCGCTGCTTGCTGGTTGTGATCCTTGTAAAGTTCTGTGGCCTCCCCAGTCTTCAATTTCTTATCAGCAAAGGACAGAGCATAGAAGGTATGTGCCCAATGGCTCACTGAGATGACTAAAAGAGGTGATGGCTATGGAAATGCCCCGCACAAGGCAGGCACTGAATAGACAGTGACCACTTTTAGTAACTGATTGAAATTCATTAGTAAACGCAGTTCTCTGAGCATGAGCCCTCTTATAGGGAAGCCCTGAGATCAGCTGTGTGCAGGTGCTTAAGCTGGGTCTTTGAAGGATGTGGAGCAACAGGGACTCTCATTCCTGGCTGGTGGGATGCAAAATGGTGCAGCCACTTAGGAAGACAGTTTCGTGGTTTCTTACGAAGCTAAACATACTCTTACCATATGATCCAGCAATTACACTCTTTGATATTTACCCGAATAAGCTGAAAATATATCCATACAAAAACCTGCATGCAAATGTTTATAGCATAAACATAACTGCCAAAACTGAGAGGCAATCAAGATGTCCTTCAGTAGGTGGTGGATAAATAAACTGTTGTCCATCCAGACAATGGAATGTTTTTCAGTGCTAAAAAGAAATGAGCCATCAAGCCATGAAGGACATAGAGGAAGTTTAAATGCATGTTACTAACTGAGAAAGCTGCCTACTGTGTGATTCCAGTTACATGACATCCTGGCAAAACTATGGAGACAGTGAACAGATCAGTGGTTGCCAGGGGCTGGGGCTGGAGAGGGCTTAATAGAGCACAGAGGATTTTTAGGGCGGTGAGAATACTCTGGGTGGTACTCTCATAGCAGACATGTATTTATCAAATCCCAGGAGACTGTGTAACACAAAGAGTGAGCCCAAATGTAAATTTAGTGGATAATAATGCATCAATATTGCTTCATCCATTGGCACACTGACAAGATGTAAAGAATGGGGGAAAGCGTGTGGGAGGGGAGAGGGAGCATACAGGAACTGTCTGTTCTTCCTGCTCAGTTTTTCCTTAAACCTAAGCTGGCTGCTCGAAAGATAACCTATTGGTTTAAAAATGTCTGATTGCCCACTATAATAATCTATTAACTGAATTGCTCCAGTGTTAAATTGAACATACAACTAATCATGTGCACACTACATGGACGTAAGCTCGGCTCTGCCCCAGTACTTCCTGACGCAGAGATGCTGACTGTTCCTCGTGCATCACAGGCCACTCTGTCCAACTGGACCAGCAGTTCCCAGGTCATCGCCAGGGTCCTGCTGACGCTGTCCTTACCTGAACAAAATACCCACCCAGCCGACAGCCAGGACACCTCTATGCCCGGCGAGGGCAAAGGCAGCTGTCCGTCCATTGAGAAAAGCATTGTCTCCTCCCAAACGGAGTTTCTGCTGGGAGGGGGCTGTGCGGCCAGGACCCAGTTCCAGCCCCGGGAATCCCCGTGGTCGTGTGGCTACTCATGGGCAGAAAACGAGCAGAATGATGTGAAGCCCCTCGAGGCCGGGGTCTTCAGAAGAATTTTCTTTCTTCCTTGACCAGCTGGAAGCAATGGATTTCAAGGGGCCATAGGTGACCACACAGCTCAAATCACCGTGAGGAGCTGCCACCCGGATTTGACAGCTTCTTGAGCAAGAAATTGACTTGTTTTAGTCTCAACAGCTGTGGTGAAACTACCACCACTTAGCAGCTTTAAACAAGCCATTCATCACCTCCTGGCTCCATGGTCAGACGTCCGGCTCAGTGAGATGGGCTCTGGGCCTCCGTCCCCTTCCCGGCTCATGGGTCTGTGGCTGAATTCAGCTCCTTGAGGCTGTAGGACTGAGCCCCATCCCAGGCTGTCAGCAGGAGGGGGCAGTCTTTGCTCGCAGAGGCTGGGGATGAACCCCTTCTCATGACCCTGTGACCCCTGTAGCGTGCATCTCTCTGCTTCTGTGGGAGAAAGTTCTCTGCTTTGCTGTTACAGGTGGTAGATTGGGCCCAGGTGATCCAGACCTGGGGAGATGAGCTGAGAGGATCTTAGGGCCAGGAAGGAGGGGACAGCCCCCAGGACCTAGGCCGTCTGTGAATACTGGAAATCCACCTGCTCTATAGTGCAGCTGGGGAGCCGGAGGGGAGGTGCCACACTGACCAAGGGGGGACCTGGGTGGGCCGGTGAGACGCAGCTATACCAGGATCCCAAGTTCAAAGCAAAAGTGCCGAGATCAGGAAGCCAGGCAGCCTGGCTGGAGGATGGGGCTGCTGGGTTCCCCCCTCGGGGTCTGCCGTTCCCTGCATGCTCTCATCCGGTAAATTGGATCCAAATGATGGATCCGGGAATCTTGGGGAAAAGCTGTCCTGAGACACCAGCCCTGTCTCGGGCCCCGGCATCGAGCCCAGGAAGAACTTGTCAGGAGGGCTTTGCTGCCATGCCCGTCTCACGTAGATCTGTGTGTTGTCCCTCCGGGCTGTGCACCATGTGAGGACAGGACTTTTCCTCTGGGAAGCAGTGGACACTCTTGAGTGCGCTGTGGGAAGGCCAGGAAGCGGGTGGGAGTGAGAGCGTCGTGACGGGGCGGCGGGGACCAGGGTTAGGGTCAGAGAAGGAGGGCCCCACCCTCGGAAGGTCTCGAGACCCTGGCACCCAGGTGAAGTGAGAATATGACCCAGTGCAGGGCCGGGCCCTGTGCAGTTGCAGATCTGGTTTCAGTGGGTGAGCTTGCAGAGGACAGAGTGGGGGTCGTACAGAATTTAGAGACCGAGGGCGCCATCCTCCAACCTCCTGTGTCCGCAGGATCTAGCAGGCGGTGACACTGTGGACGAGTGGGAGTTCGGACCAGAGGCAGCAAGTGATGAGCCTCAGGGCTCCAGGATTCTTTCTGGAAAAGAGAGACCTTCCGCTTTTACCGTCTGAATGCGCGTGTCTGTGTGCGTTCAGGTTTCTGCTTTTCTTTTTAATTTTTTTTAAAATTTATTTATTTATTTTTATTTTGGCTGTGTTGGGTCTTCGTTTCTGTGCGAGGGCTTTCTCTAGTTGCGGCAAGCGGGGGCCACTCTTCATCGCGGTGTACGGGCCTCTCACTATCGCGGCCTCTCTTGTTGCGGAGCACAGGCTCCAGACACGCAGGCTCAGTAATTGTGGCTCACGGGCCTAGTTTCTCCGCGGCACGTGGGATCTTCCCAGACCAGGGCTCGAACCCGTGTCCTCTGCATTAGCAGGCAGATTCTCAACCATTGCGCCACCAGGGAAGCCCTCTTTTTAATTTTGCGTAGCACCGGGTGTTAAATGTTTTTCTTTAGCCAAGTTGCAGGGGCCTCTGCTCTCTGATGAGTGGGGCCAGCTCTCTGTCGAAGGCTCCTCCTCCAGCAGATCTGTCCTGAGTGCTGGCTCTTGCCTTTCACTCTAGACACGATGGGATTTGATAAGCAGGGACACCCTGAGGCCAGCCAGTGACGATGGCCATTATCATTTATTAAGCAGGTGTTGAATGAATTGATCTTTTTATCGCAATGCAGATTTACAGTGCAATAGGCAGGCGATCTGTGCTTCAATGCACTGTGCTGCGCTGATAAATTAACAGATGTCGATTGATTTTTTTCCCTCCAGTCCCCTGTTTACACCTGACAGGCCGTACTTTATAGCTGAGCAGTTATTTGAAGTTATAAACATTATAATTAGCAATTTTTTAATTAGGCTGACAATTAACAGGAGATTTGCAAAGCTGCTAATTTGACATGTCCTACTCTCCGTAGTGTTTATGTTAACCACAACTCGAGTGAATTCAATTGAACAAAACCGTGGTGTCTGGAAAAAAATCAATCTCCGAAGAACCTTTTCTCCCCACTTGGTTGGTATCATGGCACTTCAGACAGAAAAGTGGGAATTCAGTGTGATTTCACAAGATAACAATACAAAGACTACACTGAACATGGAACGGTGGTTGCTCCGTGATGAGCTGAAGGCCAGGGTACCCAGTACAGAAGAGTCCATGTCAGTCCCAGGACCCTCGTCACCGCTGTGTGCTGTGTTGAACTGTCGGAGCCAGAGAGAGACACAGAGAGACAGAGACAGAGACAGAGAGACAGAGTGCGGGGGAGGGGTTGCACCTCTGGGCCCCCTGGGAACTCCCAGGTTCTCTGTCTTTCCATCAATATCTTCCAACCAAAGGGAGCTTTCCTGACTGCGCTCTGATTCTGGAATGCTGAATATTCCACTCAGCGTCAAGCATAAAGTGCACTACATCCTCGGAAGTCTTCTGAGATCTGTCACTGGGTGACCACTTCCAGCCAAGGAGACATCACTTGCTGTTGGGCCCCTCAACAGACTTTAGAGAAAGGAGCTATATGCCCTGGATGTTGTAGTTTTGGAGGAGACAGGAGAGGCCAGGAGCTGAGGAGCAGGAATTCCTTGAGAATTTTCAGTAAGGTGAAGTGAAAGTGTTGTTTCTATTGTTATTTTAAAAGGAGGAAGGAAATTTTAAGCACAAAAGAATATGAATTTTTCAAATTCCATGAGTTATTCTTGCTTTCCTTTCCCAGGGCTGAGTCTTACTGCCTATTAGCAATGAGTGCGCCATTAATTAGAATCGGCAGTGCCACCAGAAACGATTTATGGAGGCTGAGAGACACTGTCAGAGTCTGATTAATAGCGTTTCACTGCTTTCATGTTTTCTTGAAAGTCTAGATCTGAAGAGACATGCCACCTGGAGACCCCTTTGGATCTCTCGCCGACACTTTACATGGCGCATGGGCTGGAGAATATCACGCGTGGGGCATGGGGCGTGGAGCTGCCCCGGAAGACCCCAGCTTCACCTGCACCTTTGCTCAAAGCAGATTGGATAGAAAGCACTGCTTCAGGGGCACGGGGTTTCTAAATTCTTTCTCCTACAGCATCTTGCTTGTAGCAGGTTGGCTTTGCTTTTTTCTCTGCCTGACCTGATGCTTGCATGTGGGAGAAACCCCAGTGTCCCTGGGCCAAAGGAGAGCTCTGCCCCAAGCATAATAATACCCCATATGACAAGTGCATTACTTTAAAATTACTAGTTATAATTACTACAATTAACTTGATACCAGAGAGCATATTTGCCTAAAGGAATTTAGTTCTAGTAAAATTCTACACTGATCCCACATTCGGTACTGTCCAGTCCAGATCTTAGGGTCCCAATATCAGGTGTAAAGGCCATTCACAAAGCCAAGTATTTATAATATAGGGAAACAGTTCTGTACAATTGCGCTTGCTCTGTTTCTCTCTCTGTCCCTCTCTCTCTGTCTCTCTCTGGATCCATGGAGGGGAGGCAGGAGGTGAGCTGAGAGTGATGTCTGCAGAATCCCAGGGTCTGAGACTGACCTTCTGGGACCCTCAGATAAGCATAGATTGTCCTGAACACTCCATTAACCCAAAGGAAATTATTTTAAAATGACTTTCCAAGATATTGATACCCATATGGATGATCACTTGCCTTAAAAACGGCTGAACCACTGTGTGTATTCTCCTTCGAAGGGCAGGCAGTGAGTAAGACATCCCAGAAATATGTTAATAAAAATGCTTAAAATTTTCTACAGACCTTACTCTTGCGTGGGCTCATTACAGTTATCTGAAAAAGTAAATCTGTGCTTTATTTTATGGGAGGCAGTAGATTTCACACCTCACAACAAGTGTTCCTGAAACCCACTAATTCATAAGCTCGTATGTAATGTAAACATGAAAAACAGGTCTCTTCCCTCCCCGGAGAGGTCATTCGACACCCACAGGACAACTTAGGAGCGGAGATGCTGCCTACGACACTCGGGACAGGACGAGCCACCCGGGCGCTGACCACGTGAATTCCCTGCTCCGGTCGGCCACGCCTGGGGGAGCATCCGATGAAAAATGCCTCCTCCAGCTTTCACTCTTCTCTAATTTCACTAGTGTTGTTTTCCACATCTGCTCTACAATTGGTCAAAATGCTGATCTTTCACCCAGAGGACGGAGTATTTGAAAATACAGAGGATTTCGGTGCTCCTCCGTTTTGATGGTTAAACAAGCAGGGCATTCTTGCTGTGGTTTCCTGAGCACAAATGGCTAATCGATAGTGAATTAGTTGTAATTAAATGTGCACTGCAGAGGTGTCGGACGCTCACGATGAAGCGCTCACTTCTGATTGGCCCGGTGATCCCCACAAACCAGCCCGTCCACTGTCCCCTGCCACACCCATCCCGTCGGTGCAGGAAGGGGCACTGACGGGCACCTGCTCTTGCAGGCTGCACCTCGCTTTGGTTTGGAAACCACCCCCCAGTTGTTCTAGGGGGTCCCTCTCAGGACGAGGTGGTCGGATGGAGCAGACAGCCGACGGACGCCCCTGGAGGGAGCCCGTCCCCTGGCCCTCCCACCGCCCACAGTCCCCTCCTGCCACCCATCCTGGTCTTGACCCTCCAGGGATGGAGCCCACTCCGGAGCCCCCTGCCCCCCTCCCCACCCTGGGCGGAGCCCCACACTGAGACTGAATCGGGTCCACGGCTGTCTCGGATCTACCAACACCGTGACATGACATGGGTGATGGCCGTGGACCAGCAAGAGGCCCCAAAGTCGCGGGGTGGAGCTGGACGGCCCTGGGGATGCGGGCGTGTGCACTTGGGGGAGGAAGCAGTGAAACAGCATCCTGTTTCAGGAAGCTGAAACAGCCCAGGGCGGCTGGAGAAAGCCGTGTGGAGGGCAATGGGGTCACCTGGGAGGACTGCAGCCCCTGGCCTGGGCACGTCTGACCCAGGTTTCTAAAGGATCCAGTGGCCTTTGTGCTAAGATACAGGGCGGGGGTCAGTGGCTCCAGGGCATGAGGGGCTTGACGTGCAGGGCGCTCTGGATAGGTCTGGAGCTGGGTCCACTTGGCCTTCCCGGTGGGTCTGGGGTGGGGCGTGGAGGGAAGGCGGCCACTGGGGGGAACCCAAGGTCTTGGTGAAGCAGTGGGAAGGTCAGGCCTCCTGAGCGGGGAGGCCGGCACGTGGGCTGATTGGGGGTCGGCTGGTCGGGTTCTCTGAGCACCAGGCACCAGGTAGAGCTTTTTTGTGCAAGGATTTGGGGAGGAGACCGCCTGAGGGAGGGGGTCTGCTTCTCCCCGGTAACCACCATCTGCTCCCTGTTACTAGGGAGCTGACTAGTCTAGATTCCACATACAAGTGAGATCCAACACCGTTTCCTTTAGACGAGTGTGGATCTGGGCCCGGGGAGCTCAGGAAGAGATGCCCCCAGTGCCTCGGGAGCATCATCAGGGCTGCGGAGGGCGCCCGCCGTCCTGCTTAGCATCTCTGCGAGCCTTGGCGATGCAGACCCACACACCCGCACCCCAGGGCGAGCCTGGAAAGGCCCCTGCCGGCTGCCTGTGGGAGCCTCGTAATGGAGCTGTCACACTCTCCCACGGCCGGGAGTTCAGTCAGGCCCATCTGGAGGGGCCGCAGAGGGGCTGGCGCAGCTCCAGCAGGCAGAGAGGCAATTTGTCATCCTGCGGCGGTGACTGCACAGGCCGCCCCGAGGCCGAGCAGCCAAGCAGCCTGTTCCAAGTGTGACTGTCTGAAAGCCTGGGTCACCTCGGCAGGAGGGAGAAGGGCACGGCTCCCTGATGTCCTTGAGGTGACCTCAACTGGGGGGGGCGGGTTCTGAAAGTCAGGCTGGGACTGTCCTGCCGCCCGTCCTGACACGGCGGCACATGCCTGCCCCCATGCACAGCACGTGGGATCTAAGTGGCTGCGTGTCAGCCTTTGCTGGAGGCGTCCCGTGTAAAGGACTACGCCCGTGGTCACTGAACCTTGAACCGCGTGCGTCTTTTCAAGCACGTCGGGTTTTTCCCTCCCTATGGAACAAACGCCAGGCGTGTCTCACTGCAGAGGACAAACAGGGACTAGATATCCCACCTCTGGAAGGGTCTTTGCTGATGGTCAGGGTCGGGAAGGTGCCAGTTTAATTCAGGAGAGTGAAGGACAGAGCAGACTGGACGTGTTATGGGCCAGCAGCACGGATTTGAAACAGGTGGACCAGCAGTCGACTCTTTTATGTTGGGAGGTGATGAAGTCCACAAAGAAGAGACTTGGGGAAACTTCCATTTTCACATTGTTGGTTTTTTCAAATCTGTGCTTCGAGTCTGCTTTCCTGGCTTATCTACAGGGCTGCCTCTGTCCTTCTCCTCCTGGCGTGTCTTTTCCTGCATCGCGACCGCGAAAGCCCTCAGCTTGTCAGCATGTGCTCACGGTGTTTCACCCTCTCCTCTCGTGGATGCCGGCTGGAGGAAAAGCCAGCTCCCAGGCACCCCCAGCGTCCTCCTCCCTGAGGGGCCTGGACGGAGGGCGAGTAGACATGTGATCCAGCCGACAGGCCCCCTCTGTGTCCATCTGTCGCTTAACCCCGTGCCTCAAAGAATGTGATGGGAAGTGGTGACCGTGGAGGGTCCCTAAGGTGTCACAATGCGGGACGCCAGCACATAACTTGGCTTTCATTGTCCACCCACGTTTGATATTGTGAAGATGCTCAGGGAGTCTGTAATTGTGTTTTAACTATGAAAAGGAACAGTATTTCATGGGCAGTTCCCATCCACGTGGGCCCTTGACGCCCTGAGGATTGATGAGAAACACCTCCAGGCCGAGCCCTTAATGCGGGGGTGACCACCACCCCTCAGGACCTCAGCATCCACACGATTTCAGACACTGTCTCAGGTGATTTGGAGAGTAATTATGTGCAAATCACAGATGCAAGAACTTCAGCAGAACCTAATGGGCTATCCTGTCTGTGTCAATATATACTTTTTACGAAGATACAACTGATCCCCAGCAAAACAGTGGCTCAGGGAGCTGGAAAGTGGAGGGGAAACCGGACCCCGGTGACCAGCCACCTTGTCCAGGGGCATCCAACTTCGTCACGCCTGGCTGCCCCAGGGAGCCCAGGCCTCCACGCCATCTGGCAGGCTGACCCTTGTTACAGGATTATTTCTTGCAAAGTAATCAACAAATTAGAATTCCTCCTGCGGGCCTAAGCACGTGAGACACCCACACCACGTGTAAAGAAGCACTTGTAGCTGTAAAATAAATGTAAACGGTACATGTGGGCGCACGTTAGCCAGCAAGTAAACAATGGAGACAACAGAGAGAGAAGTCATTGTAGATTAGAACAGTCAAGAAAGAGTCAAATGTGGAAGAGGATCGGGGTAGATATGTAGGGGAGGCTAGAAAAGGCTTATCTTCTGGAAAAAATTGTGAAACCCAACGCTGGAGAGAGCAAATTAGGAGTCATATAGGACTCAACAAATCTGTAAGTAGCACCAATTTGTAATATGATCTCAAACTAGATACATACTGGGGATGTTTCAAAGACTATAAGAAGAATTCCCCTTTCTCTGAAATGTGTTGCATACAAGCCAGTTAGCTTGATTCAATCAAACATGGATCAAAGGTTCAAGTCGATGTGGTTTGGTTTCAGTCTGAGATTCGGGCCTGTGACTTAGTCGCCGTGTGTCTGGGTGCCGTGTTCAGACTCTCTGAGCTTCATCTGAGCACCTATATTCTCAACATTGCTCTAAGCATCAAATAAAATAATATCCGTGTGAAATGCTGCAGAAAGTCAAACCGTGGAGACCTAACCCAGCCTGGGAGAAGAGGTGAAGAGCTGTCTGATGCCTCACAACCTGTTCAGGCTTTCTGAGCCCAAGTCCCTCTGCAGATAGGGTCGCAGCAGTGCCCTGCATGGCACACGGCGCTGGCTATATGCCCAATGCATGGAAGATGCTTTTAACACAGAAGGCATGTAAAAAGCACTCAGTGAATAGTTGTCTCTTTTGCACTGAGATACTGGTTTCATTATTACTACTTTGTGAGTGGTTATAACTCTAGACATATCTTCTGAATGTGATGTAAACTTGAAAGGCAACTGAAACAGCATCAGAGGCTTGTCGTGTGGACAGACGCTCCTATCAGGGCTCGAATCTCTAGACTGAAGATCAGTGTGGACCCATTCTTGGGCACACATGTTTTTTCTAGGTCAATAGCTCTCCAGGGAATGCAGCAGTGATTTTAGGCACAGTGTGTTTATTTTGTAAAACTAGAGAAGTAGCATGAGAAAAAGTGGAACAAATATTTCCTAGAAAATAGACTTTTAAAGTAAACTATTCACCAATTCCTAATGTGTCTCTAGGCAAGTGTGAATTAATTCAGTTTATGCAGAGTCCTGGGGTGGCTGGGGAACAGGCTGAAAATAGAGCCTGCTGTGTGGCCCACCCCACGTCCGGGAGCTTCTGGTTGAAGAAAGTCACTTTGTGCCTGGTTTTGTGCAAAAGGGTTAGAGATAAATCCTGCTTTCAAGAGGTCGTTACTGAGGAAGAGGGATTATTTTAGGAAGCAAAGGAAAGAGTGCAGGACAGACAGGATATAAACCTCATATCATAATCTTCAGAAGCTCAAAAGGCCAGAGAAATTTTACACTTTAAAAAAAAAAAAAGCAGCAGAAGCTTTTTAAAACTGTAAAAAATATTTTTGTCAGTGTCCTAAGCTTTCTGCTAAAGTGCCTGTGTGTCTTTAAACCCAATCTTGTTGGATTTCCCTAAATTATTCCTTGGAGAGAAGGTATGCACATACTCATTTAGAATTTCCTGCATCAACTTAGTGGCATTTCAGGCTCATATATTAGAACTTCCAGATCTGGATACACCCTAAGTAAATAAAATGAAATATCTTTTTTTTGTTTTCTCCTGGAACCAGTGGTAGAAGGAACCACAGATAAAGGACGGCAGGTAGCAGCTCCTGCGACCTTGCAGCCCTTTTCTGGGAAGTTTCTATAGACAGCTCCAAAGCACTTCCCTTCTTTCTAATGTTCCTGAAAAGGCAACGAAATGAAAAGGCCTCAAACTATTCATTTATCTTGGCGAGGGTCTCTCCAGTTATTTATCTTTTTTAATTATGCCTCAAAAGGAACGTGGAGCTGCAATAAATAACATTAGTGGTGACAACAGAGGCCACGGGGCGCTGGTGGAACTTGGGTGCAGTTTCCCCTCTGGATTTTCTCCCCCGACATTTTCAGGCACTTTGCATTTCCCCGCCGGCTGTCACTGTGCTTCTAGAATCAGGGCACAGCAGCTTGTCTAAGCCGGCCTGGTGCTGACAGAGGCTGACCACGTGGACTTGGGTGCCCATCGCCACTCAGGGCCCCGTGCAGAACCCTCGCCCTTCACGCACCCCTAGGTCTACACTGAGCCTGGAGCACCTCAAAGGACGCGGCACAGCCCCTCCCAGATATTGCAACAAATGAAGAGAAGGGTGGGGCTGCCTGGAGATGCCAGGCTGATGTGAGCAGAGAATTTACGAACGGAAAGGACTGCGGCTGGAATTGGGAGGAGTCCAGGGACACGGCCGCCTGGATCCCAGGGCTCTGTTCCCCAGGACTGGAAAGTTCATGTTTCTCTGCCGTGTCTCTCTAAGCTCTGTTGGCCGGCGGGCATCCCCCACCTGAGCCATCTCACCCCCAAGTGGGGACCTACTGTAGGTTCAGAGCCCGTCCAGTCGACTAGGCCAGGTGAAGAGCCAGGCGGGCGGGGCATCCACTCAGCGATGAGTCTGTCCTCCTACTGGTCATCTTCTCTAGCATCCGCAAGCATCCAGATTCCATGTGTTGAGATTTTCGCCAAAATACCCGTTTCTTCTACATCCGCTAGGCAGTTGAGGCTCCTACTCGACCAGCAACTGGCGTGTATTCTCCGATCTCGTTTAGGTGTGTTTGCAGGGACGTTATGTGCATTTTCTAAAGCGCCTGTGAAAATTAGTGTGACAGAGTCACACCTGAAGACTCTGGGCATCATCTTTTTGAGAGTGAAGCCGTTTGTCCTAAATGTAAATAATAATGAAACAAAATGAAGAATCCCAGACCCCAGAAAGAAGCTTCGATGCCAGCGCAACCTGTCACTTTATCTGAGAGTCTGAAAGGCCTCCTGCTTCTGGAAAGTGTGAGCTGCCGGGCGGGGGACTCCACGGAGCTCCACTGCTGCGGACAAGAAACCCTGCAGGCTCCCCAGGCTGCCACCGACTGTCCGCTCCGCGCTGGCACCGGCAGGACGAGACAGAGCTCATGGGACAGCACGTGGGCCGGCCTGCGCGTGTCTCTGTCACTGCCCGCATGTGCTCCTCCTGCATTTTCAAGGAGAAGCCGGTACCTTCCACTCCTCTGCCCTCGCCCCCTGCTCCCTACCAAGCCCACAGCCAGGCCAGGTGATAGATGGAGACAGCTAAAAAGAGTTTGTTTTGCATGTATCATACAAGCAAGTGAATAATTTCCTCTGTAAGCAAGCTGCCCGGGGACAGGCAGAGCTGGTGGCAGCGGCAGCCGGGGGACAGTGATGGAGTGCTGCTCCCCACGCAGTAAATCAGCAGTGGCGTCGTGTGGCACCGCGTGGCATCGTGTGTTGTCACGTGACTCCCCAAGGCTGCTGCAGCCCAGGAGAGGCACTCAGAGCCCTGGAGAAGTGCCGCCTGCATTTGAAAATTGTGCCGAGCTCCTTGTGGTTGACTCGGAGCTTTGATCCTTGGTCCTCAGCCCGTGTGAGGGGCGTGGTGAATGCTGCCCCACCCCTGCCTTTGCGGCGACCTGGCGGGTGGCGTCCCCTGAGCCGCGCCTCTGGTCTCACGTGGCTGGGCCGGTGTGGCCAGTCCGTGGACGGGTTTCCAGGCCGCACTGTCCCCCCCTGAGTTCCTGGTCATTCTCAGAACAGGGCTGGGATCCGAGTCGGGTTTCTGAAGACCTGGCGAGTTAGCCAAGCGCCTCTCCTCAGCAGAAACTGGGAGACAAGAAAGAGGGTCTCTAAGAAGCCCCAGGGCCTCCCTCCCCAACCTCGTTCACGCACTTCCTCACCTTCTGTGAAGCGGAAGTCACTGGTGCTTTGGAAATAAACTCACAAGGTAAACCAAGGCCCCACTGTGAGCCACCATCCCGGTGACCTGGCTGTGGGGATGACCTGTGGTTTCTGGTCTGGGAGCATCAGCATGTGGAGCACAAGACCGTTGTAGAGTGAGAGTGTGTGTGTGCGTGTGTGTGTGTGCGCGCATGTGTGTGTGAGTGCGTGTGTGTGTGTGTGTGTGTGCGCGCGTGCGCGGTGGGTAACAGGATCATTCCCCTTCCATCTCCAGATGGCTACATTTATAGGTTCAAGTGCTTTGTATTAAAATTCTGCAAAGAATACATATATATGTGTAACTGAATCACTTTGCTGTACACCTGCAACATTGTAGATCAACTATACTTCAATTAAAAAAAAAAAACTCTGCAAAAGAGAGAGTTTCAAAAACTACTTCTCAAAAATCTTTAATGTCCTGCCTGCAAGATTTTGTTTTTTGCTGTTTCCTAGGGCTTATTTTACTTAAGATGTAGTGCATTGGTTAAAGCACACGAGCCAGAGTTTGTCAGGGCTGAGTTTCGAGTTCCAGCTCTGTGGCCTTGGGGTCTGACACCCCAGTCTCCCCATCTGTAAATGGAGATGATGTCCTGGGGTCAGTGCTGCAGCCCGTCTGCCTCTCACGTTTCTCCCAGAAGGTCCGTGAGGCCCCCGGCCACGGGGCTGCGGGTGTGGGAGTGTGTGTCTGTTGGGGATGCCCCTGAGGGGACCTGATAGTTTGAAAACCCAGAGGTGGGAGGCCAACTCTGAGAGAGAGCTTTTCCTCTTGCGTTTGTTTATTTTGTATAGCTTTTATCAGTGTGGTAGTTTTACTCTGATCAAAAGATCCAATTGGCAGGAATGTACAGTTTGAGAAATGAGAGCTGGGAAAGGCTTAATTGTAACAAATAAATCCTTGAATGCATTGGCCAAGGTAGCCATGTGTGACCTGGAGCCGTTGACCAGTTTCACCAATATTTAATCACTCCCCACACATGGAAACTGAAGGAGGCCTGAAATCCTGTGCTCAGGGCCCAGAAGACTCAAAGCTAGAGGGTGTGGGTTCATGGTCCCCATCACTTGCCACATGCCAAGCATTGCTTGGGTGTGTTTGAAACAATATAGACAAAATCCGTGTCCTTTGGGAATTTATGATCTCACGTATGTTCTGACTTTGATTTCCGAGCTTTAGGGCCAGATTCTCAAAAGTGGTCATTAATGACACAAATATGGGGAATGAGAACTTTTGATCTAAAAAATAAAAAACAAACCATAATAAATGTCACATCCACACGGAGGTAAAGTGTATAATGATTTACAACCATCTGGAGCAGATTTTTTAAAGATTTATAGAAAAATCACCTTGGTAGGCTGACTGGGGATGCAAAGTGCGGCAGGGTCCTTGGCTGACCACTAGCAGGACATGTTTGGGTCTGGGGTCTCCTGGCAGCTCTTTCAAAACAGAGATGAGGGCGACACAGGAAACTGCCTGCAAGACGTAGCTCGTGCAGCTCTGCTGACTGTAGACCGTTTCCAGGGTGTAAAACCCAATAGCTTCTATGCTTCAGAAGGAAATGCAGACCTTTTCTTTCCTTTAAAAAAACACAGTGGTTTAAACAACGCTCTGCGTGGGTTTTCAGAACTGATGTCGGGCTGTTTCATCATTTTCTATGAAGTTACAGGAATGGCAGGTCCACATGGGAACAGACCCATTTCCTGGTGTTGCTTTGAGTGAAATCTTTTGGCTTCTTCACCCTTTTGGAGATATTTCATTCCTTGCCAGTGCCAATTTAGATTTAAGTGCTCCAAGATTATTTATTGAGCTATTTTATATCAGGCACTAAATAATATAATGAGTTGTTACGTTGGTAACATATGGCTTCCATATTAACTACATGTATTTTTTCCTTTGAATATGTATTTACGATTTATTGAAACTTTTCTTGGATATAGCTAATTCTTATCTTTCAGCAAGAATACCTCAGCATAAGGATAAAAACAATTAGAAACAATCTTTTTTTCCCTAAAAGCCTAACTCTTTCTGGGTTCATAGTATACATTAACTGTAGCCAAGAATAGATTTTAGAATCTTGCTATTTTTGCCAGGCAGGAATAAAGGGCAGCTTTTCCCTGTCAGTGTAAGCTGGGTTTACCAGGCTTTTCATTTGGATATTTCTTCTTTATTCCT
The DNA here is from genome assembly GCF_028023285.1 of Balaenoptera ricei. Lineage (NCBI taxonomy): Eukaryota > Metazoa > Chordata > Mammalia > Artiodactyla > Balaenopteridae > Balaenoptera > Balaenoptera ricei. Next base: position 29,113,399 of record NC_082640.1, read on the forward strand.
TACTTTCTATTACTAAAGTTAGTCTCCCTTTAAAAAAGTAATTTTCTCACTGATATATTTTTCAACTGACATAGACAAGGCAGAAAATAAGAAAGTATTTCTTTTTATAGTTGACTTGTGTTTCAGATCTCCCATAAAAATACGTATTGAAAGTACATTAAGTGTGTGTGTGTGTGTGTGTGTGTGTGTGCGCACATATAAAATAGGCATACACAGAATATTTCGCACAGCTGTGTAAGTGTCCCAGGCAACAACAGAATCCACTCTAGGTTGGTCCTTTATCTATAATGTTTGGTTTAGAGCCTCCACAGATTTTTGCTTTTCTCTGTCAAGTGTTTGCCTCAAACTTCAAGTCAAAATGCTGATGGGCCACTTGAGTCCCTTTAGCTGTGATAAACTTTGAGGTCTGACACCTGCTTTTAACCTTTACTAAAAGGTAGAATTTTTTGCTCATTTGTCACTTTTCACCCACTTTCTTTTAAACATCTCTAGTGATTATCATACTGAAAGGGAAAAATAATATTCCACCTTTCCCTTCCAGCTTGCCCCCATTAAAGAACTGAGCGTTTAGGAGTGAGCTTAGATTTAACCCCATCAATCTGAAGAGTTAGACTGTGATCATCAACTGTAAATTAGGGAGACAGTTAAGCTGAGAGTCTACAAAAAAAGTCTCTAACGAATTACCTACAGATAGAATAGAGTTCCTCAGGAGGAGCTGGAAACCTGCTTGGGAGGTAGTGAGTTCCCCATCACTGGAGCTGTGTAAGTGTAGCTAATGTGCCCCCTCGGCCAGTGGCATCCGAACACTTGTGAGCAGTGGGGTTCGACCATTCTTCTGACCCTGCCAACAATGGTGCCCAGTGGGGTCCCAGGTTTCACTCCAAGGTAGGATTGCATTGAAGGCCCTGTGTTCCAAGGGCACATCTGAGGATTTGAGGTGGTGCTGGGGCCCCTAATGTTATGATGTGGGATCTGGACAGAGTCGGTGTGGTAGCTACAGCTTCCTGTTATTAGGGTGGAGCAAATACTTCCCCATCAGCCTCCTCTCAGATGGCCCAGGGAGGAGAGGGGGAGACACAGCTGATAAAAGGTAGCCTGGACCAAAGCTGATGGGTTCCCAGGGGCTCCCCTGGAGCTGGGGGACGGCTCTACAGCCAGCGGCATCCACAGCACAGGCTCTGAGCCCAGCTCCCAAATGGCCAACATGGGCAGAGGGGAGGGAAAGCAGGTTGTTTGTAAGACCACAGTCTTACAAATGGGCTTACAAATGGGCTCCTCCCATTCTTCTAGAACTTTCTGACACTATCAGATGTTTTTGGTGTCACTGCTACCTACCCCAGCTGCAAAAACCCTTTGACCCTAATGAGGGATAACAGCCCCGATGTCCCAAAACAGAAACTTACTGAGACTGTCCCTTCCCACCTGGCACACTCTGATCTCAGGGCAGGTGGTGAAAACAAGGACCCAACACTCCCTGCCAGGTGGGTGCAGGCACTGGGAACACAGGAGAACCTGGTGACTGTGTTAACACGTGGAATATGCTCAGACAATGACTGCTTGTCCTGCCTCTCGGCTTAGGACAGGGCTGAGTGCCACGGCTTGTGGACGCTGAGTCCAGAGAGGAATGCAGCTCCTGGGAGAACTGGGCACCTTCCAGGAAAACCGGCTGGACCAGGAGACACTGTTTATGGATGTGTCCCCCCAGAAAAAATACTTAATCTAAAGGCTCACTTGCTCCCCTGGAAAAGGATGATAGCACAATGAGCTGCCTCCTGGGGTTGTTGTGAGAACTAGATGATGCACCCAGGGCATAAAGAACAGTGTTTGTCCTGTAGTCAATGCTCAGTAAATGTTAACTTGAAATAGATATCCTTTACTATAATTGGGCTGAAAAAAAAAAAACACACTAATGAAAGTGGAACAATAGACTGAAAGCTTTGTAAGGTCTCAATTGAGTAAAACTGTTTAAGAAAGTGTGCCTTTAGCTACATTCATTATAGCTTTTATAAATGCCATTTTTATATTAATGCTAAAAGATTTATTTGACATCATGTTACTCAAATATATGTACTTTTGGCATTTAAATTAACTTCTTGTCCCAAACTCTAAATGGGGAAATATGTCACCTCTTCTCAAACAATCAAGGCTCATTGTTAATTCAAAAGTTAATGACATTTTGAGGCTATTTCCATATATTGAAGTCTAATATCTACATCTGTCACGCGTTTCTCCTGGAATGATTAAAAGTTGTTTCATTTATATTGCGTGTTGAACTTGACAGGGTAATTCAGGAAATATACTGGGGACTGGTGGGGGCTGGAGAGGAGACTTTTCATTGCTGTAAAGTTTCCTCCTGGTTAAAAACAACCTCCTGTGTAGAGGAGTAGAAACATAATGTTTATTCGTGAAACCTACCACGTTATAAACCAGTGTTACTCCAATAAAAAATTTTGAAATACCCGTTCCCTGCCCAAACCTCAAAGGCTTTGTCCACTGGTGGGAGGACCCCCGTTTGTCCCTGCTCACACAAAATATTTACTGGTATTCTTTCAAAGCCAGACCCAAACGTTTGTCATTTTAATCTCTATTTTCCCACCTGGCACCCCTGATACAAATATCTTTGGAGAAATGGCCAAAGAGCATCTGGACGCATCCTCACAGAAGGGGTCCTGCTTTGCTTATAGGAAGGTGATCATTTTAAGGGAGAAAATAGTCATTATTGAGAATTTCTGTGACACAATAAGCTTCCAAAATAACTACAATAATCTGATTAAATTCTCACAATTGCTCTTACAGATCGCCATTTAAAATTACATATTCCTCTTTATAAAGGTGTATAAGTAGAGTCACATTTTCCTAGATGGAGTAGCTAGAGGAGAATGGAAAATACTTGCTGTTCCATATCCTCATGTAGTGTTACATTTTACCCAAAACCTCCACCTGGTCCGGAGGTGGGTGACTCTCTGAGAGGAGTTACAGCACAGCACCGCTTGGAAACGTAACTCGAGAATGACAGCAAAGTTACATGGTACCCCATTCTAGGAGGGGGCCGTGAGCTTATCCTAAGTGTCCTCTGGTAGTGGACAGAGGTTATCTTATCGCAATATTTTCCATCCTGCATGGATCCTGTTTAGTTTTTTAGTGTCAAGGAACAAATGAATTAGTTGATGTAAAAGTACTTGAAAACTTTAAATTCTAAGTGGAGTGTAATTACGTAAGAAAAACTCTTCCCCATCTACTCTAGGAAAGCACATTTGGTTTTCAAGAATATGTCGGCTTTCGTTAGACTTGAGTTTTTCTCCAGGAACCGGGATCCAGGAAGCTCTGGCCAGGGAAGAGTGCCGTCCTTAAAGGACCATGCTGTGAGGGCTGCCCAGGTGGAGGTGCCACTCGTGACTCCTCTTTCTTCCTGCTCTGAAACTGGCAAGACATAGAACCTGAAGGTTTCCACAGGAGCAGGGTTTATGTGTCTGATGTTGTCTACAGCAGAGCCATTTGTGAAGGAACCTCAATATTTTTAAATAAGACGGCTTACTCAGCAGGGACCCGCTCTGCCCAGTCATGTCAGGGACACCTTCCTATGAGATTTCAAGCAATAGCGTCTCAATAATGAAAGAGTATTAAGTCATAATGTCATTTTTCAGAAGAAAAAGACCTATTCCTTTAAGTGCCAAAAGTTAAACAAAAGCGACTAAAAATTGTTGGTTGGAAATTCTTTTAAAATATTATATACGTGATACACATAATATATGTATATTCAAATTGAACAAGTTCAAATACTGTGTCTTTAAAGTTTTCTTCGACTACTTTGATGATCTTCACTCCTCCTAGCACTGTGGATGTGAGCGGAATGTCGCCACGTGAAATAGGCATCGTTTTCTCCTTTGCTTTTTAAGCCACTGAGTCCGCTTTCACCAACTTCTTTGCAGTTTTTCCCCCAGCCCTGCTGTCACTCGGGCCCCTGGCCCAGCTTCTGATGAGCGTTTCCAGTATGATTTGTGCTGGAAAGCCATCACCTAACATAAAATTACACCTGAGAAAGGACCGCAGTGCTCCAAGCCCGTGTCTCAGAGCCCCCCCCCGGAGAAGGGCGTGAATTCCACCCGTGAACCTGGAGCAGTTGCCTTTGCACCACCGGGCAGCCTCTGTCTAGTTTTTACTGACTCAGGATTCTTCACAATGTTCTTGGTCACCCTGTTTGCCAGGCGAGAGGCCTCCCCTATGGGAAGTAGAGCAGTGCTTTAATAACAGCCCCAGGAATGGTCTAGAGATGAACACAGAGAGGCTTGGAGAGAAGCTGAAGCTGGGTTTGAGGGATGTTTTAGGGAAGATAAGGGGGCCACGATCACCGCACATGACATAGAGGGACCTGGAGAGTCACTTAATGATGGTTTTAAATTCTGGGGGAGGAGTGTGGCCAGCTGATTCTGCCTCCGGAGGACACGGACGTGCACACAGTGGGTGGCTCTGAGCTCACGGTGAGGACTTCCTGAAAGAGGGGATGCCCAGGGTGGGAAGGGTCACAGCAGACCATGTAGGGAGGCTTTTATTTGGAGGTTTTTACAAACTGTGGGCAGAGTCATGTCTGACTTGGACATTTCAGGTTGGGTGCTGTCCACGGGTGAGTCTGACAAGAGGACTTCCTGAGAGGCCGTCCTAGGTGAGGGCCCTTCAGATGCTGCACAGGTTACATGTGACACCCACTAAACGTGCACAGAATGGACCACACTCCCAGGCACCACGCCTGCCAGGGACCACCCCATCCAGAGCTTTGCAAACAGAAGGACTCCAAAATCTCCTAGTGAGTGAATTCACATATGAACATTTCATCTTGAGAAGTAGTTTAAATAATGAATGGAGACGATCCTTCTCAAGATAACCTATTAAAATTATGCATATTTTAACCTTAACGACCACAGGTGATAGAAGCATTGGTGTACATAAGATAAACAAAAAACTGTAAAGATTCCATAAATTCTCAGTGTACCTTATGATCTTTTCAGTTTCACAAATACACTTATTTTAGTTAATACGTATTGAATCCGGAGAAATGTTTAAGTTTATACCCGCCTTCAAGGGTTTAAAAAAAATTGACTTCTATAAATACAGATTGGTTTGCTTATTAACTGCATCCAGCTGTGACAGCAAATTGTCTAGAATGAAAATTGACCAGAAAAATTAACAAGTGTTTGTTCTGGAAAGTAACTACTGGTTTTTATGAAAAGCTTCTTAGAGCTAGTTAAAGCTGGATTATTAATGAATATTTGCACACTTACATTGCTTTCAGTTAACCAGTATTGGCTGTTCTGGTAATGAAACAAATTCAATTCAAAGTGTTTTTATTACACATACATGTACTTCTTTAATTGTATCAACTGGAAGAATAGTGTGGGTATTGTGTTGCTTCTAAAGCTCCGGAAGTGACCTGAAATGTTACAGGAAACACAGATGAGTGCAGGAATGTCCCTGAATGTGTGACAGAATTTGGCAGATTCATCTTTTACAACTGGAGTGAGTATAGCCTGCAAACTTCAGAAGAGAGAATGTCTTTCCGGGGTGGGGGGCTCAGCCAGGGGAAGAACCTACTAGTTTGGGATCAGGAGCTATGCACTGTCTGTTCGTGGGTGGTAACTGGGGGTGCATCTTAAAGAGTCTGTGTTGAGAACAACCAGATCTCTGAGGTCACTTCTGTGACCTGCCTAAATTAGATGGGGACACAGAGAATTTCAGAGGAGTGGCCCTGTTGTGGTTTGGTTTGGTTTGGTTTTTACCAAACAGCATCTCCATGTGCTGTGTCCGTGCCCTGGTTTCAAAATAAAACATGCTGAAGTCGAATCTTGTCATATTTGGGTTGAAATTTAAACCGTGCACATGTGTGTGCACATGTGTGCGTCTGCACACATGTGCGCGTACATGTGTCCACTTTTGTGTGCGTTTATGCGGTTGGAAAGCTCTACGTTGTGTTTCTTCGTATTTATCATCCAAGTTTATGGCCTGGCCCTAGGAGAAGTGTAGAAGATATTTGCTAAAAATCATTACGTTTCTACGATTTATAACTTTGAAAATCAATAGCACTTCATTAAAATGCCTTTCAGTCCTACTACTGTAATCTCACTTCTCTCTGCAAAGGGCAGGTGTGTTCCTGGGAGCACACGGGCCGAGACCCTCCCTCGATCACGCTCACCGACCTTTTGGTAGCAGTTTCCGAAGAGGAAAGTGATCATTTTATGGGAGAAAATAGTCGTTATTTAGAATTTCTGTGACACAATATGCTTCCAAAATAACTACAATAATCTGATTAAATTCTCACAATTGCTCTTACAGATCGCCATTTAAAATTACTTATTCCTCTTTATAAAGGTGTATAAGTAGAGTCACATTTTCCTAGATGGAGTAGCTAGAGGAGAATGGAAAATACTTGCTGTTCCATATCCTTGCGTAGTGTTAACATTTTACCGAAAATCCCCGCTAAAACGATATCAAATAGCCAGATCTGTCTATCCTTATCTCTCTTCCCATCCATCCATCCATCCTTCGGTCTATAAGCCTATGCATCTGTCTATCCATCCCCCACCTTCCAGCCCAGCTTTGTGCGATTGTTCACTGGAGTTCTGTGCTGAGCAGACGTTGTTGCGTCCTAACACATGCATTGACACTGGGATGAGAGGAGCTGGCTCTGAGTCCAGGCCACAAGGTCACTAGGACTGTGGCTCACGGTGGTGTAAGAGCAGCCGAGCATGCAAGGCATCGGAGGCAGGGACCTTGGGTGGTTTGCCCCCTGCTGGGCCCTCAGATTCTGTCTCAGAGGCAGCGGGTGCTCAACAAGCCTGCAGAATAGAGGAAGGAAGAAAGGAAAGAACGGAGTGAGGGAAGAAAGGGTGGATCTGTATGGCACAGCCTGGGACTCATTCTCGAGCTCTGGGTATAGGGTTACGTGCGTCACAAATCTTAGTTTCTTCGTTCTCGGGAATCAAGGTGTCCCTGGGTGGTGTGTGGGTTTACAGACCTTCCTCTTGCTGTGTTTTACAGTGGGAGGCGCCCCCACGGAGGCACAGGCATTTCCCTCGTTTCCTGCACATGCAATTCCCGCAGCAGCCTGTGGAAACACGGGCTGACACGTGCCTTAGAGCATCACCTCCTTTGCCTAAAACCGCAGCTTCTGGATGGCACCCAACACCACCTCCACCGCCAGCTCAGACTTGCTGTCAGCAAGTAAGACCCAGATAGTGAACCTATTTGAGGTAAAGACCAAGGTCGCTTCTTATGATCCAAAATGTAAATGATCCAGCTCTTCAGGTTGAGGGTCTGCTTTAGCCAAAGCAGAGTGTAAAATGCTTTCCTCTGCCAGCTCTCCCATGACACGCGGTGCAGAGGTGAACGATGTCACCAGCAGAGCCGAGCAGCCACCCCAGGCCCCCCATCTTCATTCTCTGTCACTACTTTAGGTCAGGAACATGGAGTTATTTCTGTATCCGCATGTGTATTCGCCCCATCCTCACCAGAAATGGGCTCCATCAAGGCAGAGCCCTTGTCTGTCTTATTCGAAGATCTGCAATGGCCCTTTGTGAATATTTGCTAAATGCGTGAAGAAAATGGTATCTCCTCTTTCTGGGTTGAAATACTTAATGCCAAACTACCCGGTGATCGGTCATCTCTTATAAATGGACTGAAACTCCAACCAATAAAACTTAGGACCTCGGCTGGGTGACCCTGGGCATAAAAGTGCCAATAGAAAGGCCGGGAGCTCCGGGGCAGGAGGGTTGGCACAAGAGGCTTCCTTGGGGACGGGTGTAGATCAAATGCACAAAGGAAGGGGTGAGTGAGTGAGGTCAGCTGCTCGTCGCCCGCCTCCCTCCCCTCATTCTCTGTGTCTCGCCTCAGTGTCTCTTCCACCCCAGCCTCTCAGGTGAATTTACTTTATTTTGGTGCTGTTTCATTCGGTGGTTTCTCAGTGGGTGCCGTGAGCAGGGCTGCTGTGCTGACCGTGGATTTCAACCCAGTCTTGTCCTGTGGATGCAGCTCCTCTGTCTGCCTTCCTGGGGCTTCCACAAGCACAAGCAGACGAACCTTGCTGGGCAAGGTTTCCCCATCTCCTCTCCTGAAGTCACTGAAAAGACAAAACTCTCTGCTGTTTCGTGCTAGGTTGTGTGTCTCAGATCACAAGCCTAGAGGGGTTTAGCAAACAGATGGCAACTGGGGACAGAAGAGCTTGAGGAAGATTTGCAGAGGAGGCGGGGTTGAGCCGGCCTTGCATGGGGTCCTGAAATGCAGGACGGGACAGGGTAGAAACATCTAGACGACTGCACAGCTCGTGGAGACAGCGGGGCCACACGGGGTTGGGTTGAATGGGGGCGGAGACGAAGTTGAAGAAAATAAATGCGGATCCAGATGTGGACATCTGAACGCCGTGATGAAGAGATTCCTGTCAATTCTAAGGGAATAGCATTATAAGGAATAAACCCACAGTTGTTTAAGATTTTTTTAAAATGGCAAAACACCGTGGGAAGAACTCCAACGTGGGAGATAGAAATCCAAGTTCCAGGCCCAGGGTCCCTGCGGACAAGGCTCTGGAGTCGAGGTCTCAGAGCTTGGTTTTCTTATGTAAATAAAGGGGAAAGGGTTAATCTGGTAACCTCAAAGATCTACAATGAAGCCAAAAATAAAAACGAAAACGAAAACTAGACTTGCTGAATATAAAGGAACGTGTTACTCTTGGACTCTTCATATGTTTAAGAGACATTTGAAAGAAAATGCTCATGAATAGCTCGAGCCAGTTCTAATTATGTTTCCTTGTGAAGGAACTTCTCCGTTTCAGTGATGACAACTTCCACTGGGTTCATTGTGAAGACTCAGAACATGTAGATTCTGCACTTTTGTCCTGTACTTTATACTAATCCAAGTCTCCAAGTCCCTCATGAAACAAAATAAAATCCCAGCTCTTTGCCCAGTGCTCGCATGAAACAAAGGAGCACAGGTTGATCTTGAATTAAAGCCCCAGCCTCCAGAAATACCAGTGCAGCACCTTGAACCGTGGACAGCAACACCTGGGTACCTGGGAAGGGGGCACCGGGGCCTGGTGGGAAAGAACTGAGAAAAAAGTCATGGACGTGATTTCATTTTCTCCATATTTATAGAAAGAAACAGACTCACCAATAAACACTCTCTATAACCACCCCAACTCAAGGAAGGGCCAGTAATGAGTGTTTGATTGAGAATGTAAAGATCATGCTGCAGTATCTCAGGATTTGAATCCCTCCCCTTCATTCTGACTTTACTTCATAGGCCCTGAGGGATTCTGTCCCACTTATGTGCAGAATAAAACTGGAATCCAAGGTGAGAGTCATTGCTGACATGCAGTGCAATGTTAGAAACACATTTTTTTGCCAGCAATGGCCTGGGAAGAAAAAAACATAACTAAATTATTTTCATGTTTTAAAATATCTGTTTGTCTTTCTTATGTACAACAGTAGCTTATTAAATCCCTCCCTGTGCCATCACTGTAGTAGAATTCTAAAATGTTTTGAAAACATTCCTTAGAGCCACACAACAATAATTAACAGCCTAGCAAGTGCTGAACAGCAAGCAGCTGATAATAATGCAGCCTAATGTGGACAGAACGCAATTAATCATGGAACTACCCATGGTGCAGAGGATTTACACTTGGCTATCATAAAGCACTGACGAGGCCCCACTGGTCCTTTACGATGTATGTGTTAAGTGCATATTTTCCCCTAAGCATATCAGGAAAAGCAGAAGGAAGGCTCTGGGAACTCGATTTCCTGGGATGTTTACTGACATCCCATTATGGCCCTGCTCACCAGTGTTCTCTGAGGATGCCCGTCTCATGGAGAATCAGCAGTGCCTCTGTCTTCCCGCGGCCGTGGCAGCAGACCCAACCCCATCGCAGCGGGACTGACAAAAGCCTTCCCAGACCCAGAGCCCCACAGGAGAAAGGGTCCCTGCTGATGCGGGAAGGTGATCAGTCTGCTGGCAGTGTTGATAGGGAGCTCTGGGCGGGCCGCCAGGCAGTGGCATTTGCTCCTTCTACATAAAGTTTTCTCAGTGTGTGGTTTTATACTTTGGAATCAGGTCTGTGCAAAGACTGAGATTTAAGTGTAAAGTCAAACTGGTGTGTTAGACACTGGGCTCTGCCCTTTAACCTCCAGCAGATGTAAGAAGGAGGTGAGATAGAAAAAAAAATTAAGACACAAAAGCAATCAAGAGAAAGAACAGGGAGGCATTTCTGTCCTTAGCTCAATACAACCCTGGACACGCAGACCAGCCCTGCTCTCCAAACGGAATCAAGTGCCTCATGATCTCCAGGGTCCTTTCATGTCTCAGATTCTATGATCCACTCTCCCCAGACTCTAATCTTCAGTAACTTGGGCTAGAACAGCAACCTCTGAATCAATAAATCAATCCACAGCTCAGCTCGTCAACCCCTTCTTGTGCACGTCGAGCTGTTAAAATGTGTAAGCTCAGCCTGAGTCCTTGAGGGGCTAACAGTTTACTTGAGAGGTTGCCTGCAGGGCAAGAGGGGAGCCAGTCAGGCGCACACAGCCCGGGCCAGCGAGCACGCACTCGGAGAGGGCACGCGGACAGGACACGGGAGCTGAGCCGTGATGATGGGAGGAGTGGGCAAGGAGAGAGGAGCAGGGCAGGCAGCGGAAGAGGCGCACGGTGGATTGCGATGAATGAGAACGGACGTAGACAACCAGGGCAGACACTTGAATCTGGTTACACAAAATACATAATCGGGCACATTCAGAATATGTAGGTTAGTTCATGAGCGACTTTCAATCGGTCATAGGAAAGACAGACGTCTAGGATGACCATGGCCACCCCCACCTTACCTGTGGCCCCAGCAAGTCATTCCCATTATTCTTCCCTGTTGAGCCCAGGTGTGGCCTCAAAATACCACGAAAGACAGGCAGTCACTGTTGGCTTTGAGTTGAAGTCAGTCCTCCATATATGGATGGCCGCAAACTCCTGTCTCTGGAGCCAGCTCCATGCAGTACACAGAGGAGAATTCCCAGGTGGAAGAGAAGGTCAGGTGGTGAAGGGTCAAGACAGACTGAAGACAGCAGGCCAGGTGCAGAATCTTGTTGGAAGTCCAGTCCAGACCAATATCCACACAAGAGAAAGAGCAGGAAAGAGGCATCCAAGACTGAGGGGGTTCGGCATCCCAAGGAGGGGGGCAGGGAACAGCCAGCCAGCTTTGCGGGGACGAGGAGGAAGGCAGCTGGCAGCTAGAGACGAGACGGGGTGGACAGACAGCGGGACGAGACGTTTGACCTGGGCCATCTGGGCCCCAGGTTCTGAAGGCCATCATCCAAGATTGAGTCTGTTGTCCGCTTTTGACATTTCTTAGTCCCCTGTCCACTGCCAGCCTACTCTTGCTAAATGCCAACTTGATTATGCTGTGAAACTCTCACTGGCTCCCCGATTCCTAAAGAACATAAGCTTAGACTCGTCAGAACACAAACCTGGCACCGACCCCTGTTTCCTTACTGATGCTTGACCCCTGCTGCCAGTGGTCCCTCCAACCCAACAACGGCCAGCAGTCCAGACCACAGTCCCCATAAGCTCATCCCTGCTGGCCCCGCCTGCCCTAAACCACCTCACCCACCTGTGAGGGGTCATTTGGTATGGCTTTACATTTACTTCCTATGTCCCAGTTACCCATGTAGAAGGCTCTCTTCGAATGAGGGTAGAGAGGTGACTGAGGTCTCAGTGTAACACTCAGCCCAGCACCTGGAGCCGGGCCTGAGTTAAGTCAGTGCCAAACTCCTTGTCATGTCACAGAAAACAAGCTGTAAAAATGTCTCTTGGGATTGGCTCTCAGGACTCATTAATTCTGAATAACTTATAGAAGTGTTTTGCCAATTCCAAACAGACACAGATAAAGTCACATTTTCCCAGAGAGCTCAAAAAAATAATCTAGCTAAAACAACAGTGGGAATAAAAGAGTTAGAAACCCCTCTACGTGTACATTTTTTAAATCTATTTTTATTGAATTATACATGTGTTTTTGAATTAGTCACTTGCCTCTCCTTAAATAAATATAGCGTGACATCATCTGTCATTTCCGCTTTAGATTTTTTTTAAATTTCAAGTCAAGAAAGATCTCAAGTGCTTACAAAAACCATCCTCTCTTCCTAGCTTACTTCCTCTTAAAGTACTTTTTTACCTTCAAAGACTCTGAGGATGAAATTAGAAGTCATTTTGCTCCTGCATTTTGGTAATGAATAATTATGCTGTCATGCGGTGCATAACTATTAATTACACGACTGCCTTTTTATTTCAAGGAGTTATTTAATAATTTTTTAATAAAGAGTTACATATGTCAGTCTCTTAAAAACATATCAATCAATGTTATTTTCCGAGGTAGAGAATTGTCATAACCTTGTGAGGATTTACTGGGTTTGTGATTATAGTCTTCACAGGTATGTGTGCTTTGCTGCTCCAAGAACTGTCAGCTGTGCCTGGAAAAACAGCAATTCCCAGACTATCCTGGGCCTGCATTTGGAAATGGCAAGGACAGGACAGCATGACAACTCATGATTGGCATGATTCAAATCGCCTTTTGAAAAGCCACTGCAGAAAAGCTAGTGGTGCCTGTAATTCCATGAGGAATTATAGGAAGAATCTGAAATAGTCTTTAATGGTTTAAAGTGGAGGCTGTCTGGGTTCTTATCCGTTTCTGACTAGCTGAGTTACCTGGGCAAATCATCTTACCTTGTTGTCCTTCATTTGCATCGTGCATAGGACGAGCTGAACAGCAGTGTCAATCCCGTGGGGCTGCTTGAGGATTAAATGCTACGTTCATCTAATAGGCTCCGTGAGTATTAGTGAGGGTTAGGACCAGGCTTCATCCTCATGATGGATATGCTATACTCAAGGGGACCTTCCATCTCTCCGAGGAGACGCAGGATCCATACACAAAGTAGGAGACACTTCTCTAAAGCTGCACATTATTTAATGACAGGGAAGAGCAAAACAGTACAGACTGCAAGTCCTGGGGGACACCACTGGCTGTGCACTAGCTCTGCTGGTGGAGAAGCCCGGGAGGGAGAGGGATTTGATGCCAAAGATGGAACTCTTTGGTTAGTAGCAAAAATACAGGCTCAAGTGGGCTTTGTGAAATCTGGTTTTGTAACAAAAATGTTCCCCAAATCACAGTTTATATTCTTTCTGAAGTGAAATAGAGTAAGTGGTACTCCAGCAGTAGACTAGAAACAACCAAATGCAATTCATTTGTTACAGAGTTACTGGATATCATTTATGTATCATGGAAATTCACCCATATTAAGTGTACAGCTCAATGATTTTAGGAAATTTGAAGAGTTGAGCAACCATCACCACCCAATTTTGGAACATTTCCACCACCTCAACAAGTTCCTGCATGCCCACCCTCGGCCCTAAGCAACCACTAACCCACTTTCTGTCTCTGTATTTGCCTCTATGGAAGATTTCATGTAAATAAAATCAGGCAGTAAGGGGTGTTTTGCTTCTAGCTTCTTTCCCTCAGCACATTTTTGGGACTCATCCATGTGTAGCATGTATCAGAAGTCCATCCTTTCGATGGCTGCCTGCTGTTTCGTGGGATAGATAGACATTCCACTTTTGTTTATCCCTCACTGTTGATGGACATCTGTGTTGACCCCAGCTCCCATCTGCATGAATAATGCCAATGAACAGTCCCTTTGGTGCCTGTATGTGGCCCTGTGCTTTTATTCCTCTAGGCAGACCCCTGGGTATGGAATTACTGTGTCATGTGGCAAATGTATGTTTAATGATTTGAGAAACTACTGAACTATTTTCCAGAGTAGCTGTACCATTTTGATTCCCAACAGCAATGTGTGAGAATTCCAGTTTCTCCATATTCTATCAAACACTTGGAATTTTATGTCCTTTGAATTAGAGTTATTCTAGTGGGAGTATAATTATATCTTACTGTGGTTTTATTTGCATTTCCCTAATGACAAATGATGTTAAGCATCTTTTCATGTTCTTATTTGCTTTCTGTGTATCATCTTTGGTGCCATGAATATTCAAAATTTTACTCATTTTTTAACTGGATTTATGTCTTCTTATTATTGAGTTAAAAGATTATAAATTCTGGATGCAAGTCTTTTATCAGATGTATAATTTGAAAATATTTTTCCAGTTTGAAGCATATCTTATTTCCTTAATGGTGTTTTTTGAAGATCAGAAGTTTCAAAATTTGATGAAATATAATTTTTTGATTTTTTTATATATAGTGCTTTTGTGTTGTATTTAATAATTCTTTGGCAAATTTAAACTAATGAGATTTTCTCCTATGTTTTCTTCTAGAAATTTTATATTTTTAGCTTATTACCTTTAGGTCTGTAGTCTATCCTGAGTTGATATTTGTGTATGGTGTGAGGTAAGGGTCTCAGTACATTTTTTTGAATACGATTACAGTAGTCCTGGAACCATTTATTGAAAAGACTGTGCTTTACCCATTGAATTGTCTTTGCACCTTTGTAGAAATTAGTTTCTCATAAATGTAAGTATTTATCTCTGAACTCTCAGTTCTGTTCAGTTAATCTAGATTACCTTTATATAAGTTTTGAAATCAGATAGTGAAAGTTTTCCAACTTTATTCTTATTTTGCAAGATTGTTTTGGCTATCAGGTCCTTTGTATTTCCATATATTTTTTAGGATCAGGCTGTCATTTTCTACCAAAAAAAGAAAACGTGTTCTGGGATTTGAATGAGATTGCATTGAATCTGTAGGTCAATTTGGGAAGAATTGCTATCTTGCCATTATTGAGTCTTTTAATCAGCAAACATGGAGTGTCTCTTTATTTCTTTAGATCTTCTTTAATTGTTCTCAACAATGTTTTATAGTTTCCAAAATACAAGTCTTGCACTTCTTTTGTTAAATTTATTCCTAATTACTTATTTTTTTGATGGTTTTATGAATGGAACTATTTTCTTACTTTCATTTTCAGCTTGTTACTTGTACATAAAAATACAATTGATGTGTTTATATTAATCTTGTATCCTACAATCTTGCTGAAATCACTCATCATTCTAGTATCTTTTCTATTGATTCCATCAGATTTCCCACATAGACAGTGATGTCATCTGCAAATAAACACAGTTTCATTTCTTTCTTTTCATAGCTGGCGCCTTTATTATTTCTTTGTTTTTTTAATTGTATTATCACACTAGCTACCCCCAGCAATGTAATGTTGAATTGGCATGTGAAAGTGGATATCCTTCCCTTTTTCCTGATCTTGTGGGAAAGAACTCAACCATTCACAGTTAAGTATGACATTAGTTTGGGTGTTTCATGTTTACCCTTCTTCAGATTGAGGAAGTTCCCTTCTACATTGTTGCTGAGAGATTCTGTCATGAATGGGTTTGGATTTTTGTCAGATATTTTTTCCTGCATTTATTGTGATGATCAGTTGTTGTTGACCTTTATTTGATTGATATGGTGCAGTGCATTAATTGATCTTCATATATTAAGCCAACTTTGCATTACAGGCATAATCTTACTTGGTCTTGATATATACCCTTTTTTTTAAGGTGCTAGACTCAGTTTGCTAATGCTTTGTTCATAGTTTTGCATCTGTACTCATGAGGGATATTGGTCTGTAGCTTTCTTTTTTGTCATATCTTTGCGCTTGGAATCAATATAGCATGGGAACTATTGAATGAGGTGGGAGTTGCTTCCCTCTCCTCTATTTTCTGAAAGAGTTTGTGAAAGGTTGTTATTATTTCTTCTTTAAATGTTTAATGATTCACCAGTGATACCAACTAGGGCTGGACTTTTCTTTGTAGAAAGGTCTTTAATTGTTAACTTAATTTTGTTACTTGTCTATTCAAATTTTCTATTCCTTCTTTAGTCACTTTTGGAAATGTGTGCACTTCCAGAAACTTCTTCATTTCATTTAAGATGTTTCATTTGTGGGCATAAAGATGTTTATAACATTCCCTTATGATTCTTTTAATTTCTATAGGTTGGTGGTTATGTCCCTTCTTTCATTCCTGATTTTGCTGATTTGTGGCTTTTGTCTTTTCTTTGTCAGTCTACCTAAAGATTTGTCAATTTTTTTGGTTTTTGTTTATTTTCTATTTCATTAATTTATGCTCTAATCTTTATAATGTCTTACTTTAAGTTTTTTTTTTTAACTTCGGGTTTTTATTTATTTATTTATTTATTTATGGCTGTGTTGGGTCTTTGTTTCTGGGTGAGGGCTTTCTCCAGTTGTGGCAAGCGGGGGCCACTCTTCATCGCGGTGCGTGGGCCTCTCATTATCGCAGCCTCTCTTGTTGCAGAGCACAGGCTCCAGACGTGCAGGCTCAGTAATTGTGGCTCATGGGCCTGGTTGCTCCATGGCATGTGGGATCTTCCCAGACCGGAGCTTGTACCCATGTCCCCTGCATTGGCAGGCAGATTCTCGACCACTGCGCCACCAGGGAAGCCCTACTTTAAGTTATTTTGCTCTGCTTTTTTGACTTTCTTTGGTCGAAGCTTAGGTTATTGATTTGAGACCTTCCTTTTTTCCGATAGAGGTGTTTAAAGCTATGAATTGTCCTGTAAGTAATGTCTTAGCTGCACCCCACAAATTTTGATATGCAATAATTTTGCCTTCATTCAGTTCAAAAGTATTTTCTAATACCCCTTGTGATTTCCTCATTGATCTATGGTTATTTGGAAATTCATTAACTTCTAAATATCTGGGGACTTCCCACATTTCTTCCTTTTGTTGATTTCTAATTTAATTCTCTTGTGGTCAGAGAACATACTTTGTATGATTTCAATCCTATTAAATTTATTGAAATTTCTTGTACAGCCTAGCATATTGGCTGCCTTGTAAAATGTTCCATTTCTGCTAGAAAAGAATATATACTCCCCAGTTATTATTTGGAATGTCTATATTTGTCAATTATGTTGAGTTGGTTTATGCCATTGTTTAAGTCTTCTAATACTTGCTAATTTTCAGTCTAATTGTTCAATGAATTAGTAATATAGCAAATGTAGCCTTCTTAGGGTTACTGTTTGCATGGTATATATTTATTCATTCTCTTTACTTTTAACTTATTTGAATCTATGTTGTGTGTTGTGTACACAGCTTATAGTTAAATCCTTTTTTATCTAATCTTATAAACTCTGCCATTTTTATTTGAGTGTTTAGACCATTTATATATAATGTAATTATTGATATGGCCAGATTTACCTTTGCCATTTTGCTATTTGTGTTCCATTTGTCTCCTGCCTTTTTTGTTTCTCAGATCTCTCTTTGAATGACTGTGTTACTTTAATTCCTTTGTTGACTATTTCACATCATCTATTGCTACAATGAGTGAGCCAGTGAGTACAGCCAAGAGGCTACAGGTCTTCACAGCTTGCCCTAGCCTGGCAGAATCGCCACCAGCTACAGGGAGAGAGAGCATGTTCAGTTTTATAGCTGCTTTTTGAGGAAAGGGTTTGTTGATCTCTTCAATTGTCCATTGCTAGAAGTCCTGCCTGCAATTTGTTTTTAGACGTTTTATTTTTTATTGTTGTTGTTGTTGAGCTTGCTGCAATGTTTTCTCTACTGAACAGTGCCTTTATCCTGTTTGTTTAATTCATTGAACTACTGTCAGTCAGCATGGTTTTAACCACCTCACTTAAAACTTAGTGACATTGATACCTGGAAAAAATGACTCATTGGCATAAAAATTACTTTGAGAAATTATGACAAAATTTTCTGATTGACTATATCAGCATTTCCTATAAGTATATGGGTTTTCAGGATTGATAGAATCTTCTCATTTCCTCTTTAGTTTGTTACTTTTAGAGGATTTGCTCAAAAATTTTGATAAACAATAAATGTTATAATATCCATCAAGCAATTATCATCTTTAGTTGCTGAATGATAGTAAAGGGGTGATAGTAATGATGGTGGATATATTTTTTAAAAAGCTAGAATCATAAGATCTTAAATGAGAAAAAAACTCATACATAAGCCCATTTTTCTTCAAATTTACAAAGAAATTATATGACTGGCCTATAGGCATGTGTTATAACACAAACTAGAACTTAGGCGCACCAGTGTGGGCAGACAACACATGGCATACTCATAGGGGTAAATAAGGTCATTTAATAGGGACAGTTCTCAGAGGTGTCGGGAACACTAGGGGAACTGAGGTTGTGAAGCCCCAGAAAGGGTAACAGACAGAAGCCCTTGCTTCAGGGAAGGGAGGGCGCTGAATCTGAAGGCAGGGAGGTCTGCCGCCAGGGAGAGGAGCCAGCAGGAGAAGCCTGGTCTCAGAGGGAGGAACCGAGGCTGGACAGACAGCTCCCGTGTCCTCCGCCCACCTCTGAAGTAGGTCTGCCTGATGGAAGCTGGATCCAGAGGTGAGACAACCCTGAGGTCAGGCTGCCAGGAGGTGGAGCAGAGCTGGACAGGCAGGTGGGGAGTGCCCAGCCCTGCTCATTCCTTCGGACCCCCATTCATTTCCTTTCTTTTCTTTTCTTGCAAGAAACAGTCAAGTTCCCAACACAAGAGAAACACGAAGTCCCATCAGCAGAGGTTATTTTGAGTGATGATATCACACCCGCACTGGGATCCTCTACTGAAATGTTAGCCACCCTCAGTGTCTTTCCTGTGGTGGCAGGAAATTGGGGAAACATATAATTAATCTGCACAAAATACAGTTGCCACCCTCTTCACTTCGAAGCAGAGTACAGAGCATAACTGTGTAATCTCCCCCCACCCCCGTCTGCCACCGACTTTGTAAAACTTGCGTTCCGCTCTGCCAGCCCCCAGCCGGTTAGACACTAATGGGCAGAGTGGCCCAAGTTTTCCTTCCCGCAGGACTCCATCCTGGGTGGTCTGCCTTGTTGGACAGTCACCACGTCAGTGGACATCAGAGTGCTGGAGAATTCTGTGTATCCCCACAGCAGGCCTGCCCCACGGCTGGAAGCACCGGGGACAGTGGCCTCTCTGCCAGGGGTTTAGGGACCGAGGAGAGGGAAGTGTCCCTGCAGCTCCCTTCGCCTCCCGTTAAGGGAATTGTGGCGTCTTTTCTGGCAGACGGACACTTCTGGTCACTAACAGCTCCAATGACCACGCCCAGGGTTGTGGGTTAGGAGGAAAGACCCTTTATGTGAGGTACAGTGGTGAGAGGGGCTACGCCCACCGCTCCACCCACCCCGGGGGCCCTGAAGCCTCTACCCTGTCCTGCTTCCAAGTCAGGTGCCGCTGGGCGATGAGAAGTGAGTGCTGGGGTCTGAGCCCCAGAAAGCACTTCCTCCCAGGAAAACAGCTTCCAGGGTAGCAGGTGGTGCTTGGACAGGCATTCCCGGAGTGCATGCCTGCGGGCGCCGCGGGCCTCGCAGGGCAGGAAGGAAAGCCATCGCCTCCGCTGCGGGGACAGGGCAGCCCTTAGGGCGGGGAACCCCACGCCGTCTGCTCCCCCCAGAACTCCCCTTCACCTTATTGCACCATTCCAGCTTCACACCATCTTCTAATAACAAGAAAATAAAACAAAATATTAGGCCTCAGGAAAAAAGTACTTTTATTGTTGCTTGTAACAGCAATCTGCCACTAACCCATCTCGGTAGACGAAGGCTTACAGGGGCCCATCAGCAGCTCTGTTACAAGGCTGCCCGTGAAGGTAAAGAGCTCATCGAACCTAAAGGTCTGCTTGTTTGCCTGACCTGAGAGGAAAAGGATATTTTTATAAAATTCTTCCAAGGAATCCTGCAGTAGACACATTTTCTTCCTGCTGACACACACTGAAGGAACCAGCTCTCCTGATGAGAACTGGACAACAAAAGCCCAATGGCTTTTTCGCTCACTGTAAACCCTCGCAGCAACACTTCAGGTTTTATTAACTTTCAAACGTTGATCCATCATTTAGGAAATAAAATCATTGCTTTTTTGATATTTTCTGATGTTCCACTTAAAGCCATGGCTGATGTTAAATGTGTTCGTTTTGCCTGGTTTTAAAAATCTCCAGGAGAAAACAATGGTTTAATGATAAAATATTATTTATTTGCTTTTAAGGCTTCAATAAAGTCTATTTTGATATTCTGATAATACAGTATAATCAACTTTTTTTTTTTACTTTACTTGTCCTAAAACAATAGTTTTACCTTTTACCATTTTAAGTTAATGGTATCTGTACAAAAATATTCGTTTTCTTCTCGAGAAGATGGAAACACTGTTCTTCCCTCTTTAACAGCTTCACTGCTTTCAAGCCTGAATTAACGTGTCTGTCTGTGTGTTGCACTGATGATGGACATTTAGACTTCAAGGTATAATTTCCAGTAAAGAAAAGTCATTTTATTTCCATCTGAATAAGCACTCTATCATACCAACCAAGTCAAACAAAGTTATTATCTGGCTTTTCGCCAAGGCATGAAAAATAGAAAGGTCATATTTTTAATAGCTTTGTACTCTATAGTAATCAAATTTGTAAGCCTGGAGAAATAAACTGCTTGAGTCTGTGGGTGCTGGTGAGCGTGCTTAACCCCTGGCGGACTGTTCCCGGCGCCCAGCACGGGCTGCAGCTTATCTTGGCTGTGAGCTCAGGACACGGGGCCCTCGTGCTCTAATCGTAAAGCAGCAGAAGCCAGCTAATCAGGACATGTCTGCTCTGCTCCACCTTTGAAGACGATACCAGAAGATAACAACCAGTCCAGTTCCAGCTCGTGGACCAGCAAGATTACAGCGCGTGAACCTGGACACACTTAGGTGTTAATGGATTACTCAAATCAAAATTAATTAAAACGAACACCTGCTTTAAAAGTGACTTTTGTTTCCGGTGGCTGCACTGTGTTCCTTGAGATTCTGAACAAATTACTCCAGAGTGTTGCTGCAGCTGACTTTCAAGTTTCTCTTTGAAATCACGGCTAATCCTGAGGTTTGAAGAATGCCTTTGTGGATGTCAACATCAAAATAGTAATGATAAGAAGAACAGAAAAACGTGTATAGAGGCATCCTGTTGAAGAATCATAAAATTCATATTTTTGCTTAAAAATCTTTTCATGGAGTGATTTTGGGTACGGACACACATTTCAATTATGACCAGTGCTTATTCTGCCCCAGAGGTTTCCAAGAACTGTGTTGCTGCTTTATAGGTTAATTGTAAGTGTCTTTCCCTGCGTATTTCTCCTTCCACATATCCCTATTCTTGAGATGTTAGTATAATAGGGAAGTTATTTTTATCTCTGGCGTACACATCCTCAAGAGCTGACATCAGACCCTTTATAATTCCAAAACGCTATAGATTTGCTCAAAGTCGTTTAATCAGTATGCGCCGTAATAGGTTAACTCTAAAATTCACTCCTTGTTATCAGTGGCTTTCATCAAAACTTCAGACACCCCTTTAACTTAGAACAAATTTTCTTTCAGCCATCAGCCACTATAGCCCAATAGTTTAAAATAGAGTTCAGCAGACTTTTCCTCAAGGTCAGGTAGTAAATAGCTTTGGGGGTCGAGAGGCAAAATCAGGATATTACGTAGGTATTTACAAAGCCATTTAAAGTACACCCACTTAAAAATGTAAAAACCATTGTTAGCTTACAGGTGATAAAATAAATAAACACACACACACACACACACACACACACACACACACACACAAAACAAAACAAAAAACAAAATAATAGCTGGTTGGATTCAGCCTAAGGGCGTAGCTCGCCACCTCTGTTTAAGTAGAGTCTCAGGCAGGATAACTAAGGGTTAACAGAACAGCCTCTGAATTCAGGCCAACCAGGGCTGCAGTATTGCTCCTGATTTGAACAAGTTACTCAGCATCGTTCGGCTCTATTTTTCTCCTCTATAAATGAGGACAATAGTAGTGGCTACCTTGGAGCTGTAAAGATGGATAATGTTAATAGTTGGTGATAGCTACCGGACAACTGCTTCCACTGTTGTAAAGTCTTTATTTCAACAAAATTTCATGAGCACCTTCTACTATTTTATGGGTTTTGGCCAATGGTTATTTTGGTGGATGCCTCGCGTACCCCCAGCTGCTGGAAGGTTGGCGGCCGACAGCTCCTGCTCAGTGGACAGCTGCCTTGCCCCAGGGCAGAGAAACGTGAAGATACAGTCCCCACCCTCAATCTGGACAAGCTGGAGGATGCCCCAGCCCGTCCCTTCCTGCCGGCTGCCCCCCACTCCTGCTTCCTTGGTGCCCCCCACTGGTGACCCTCAGAGCCTGCCTCTGGAACCAGCCTGTGGCCAGTGCTACAGATAATCTCAGGCAGAGCAAAGGCCCTGCAGGCCCTCAGGAGGGACTGAGTGATTAAGTCCTGAAAAGGCCTTGCCGTTTCCAGAGGCTGGGTTTGAGGAACCTCAGCAGGCCCTGCAGCCCTTTGAGATGTGGCCCTTCTTCATTTCTTGTGATGTTGGAGACAGGCATGGTTCAGCACAGGTGAAAACCAAAAGACGGCGGCCCCCTAGCCCTGTGTGCCGGGCAGGACCCCTCGTGCAGTGATAGGAGGACCAGGCGTTGCCAGGGCTTGTCTTTTTCATTTACCTATTTATTTATTTAAAAGTTTGTGGGGTTTTGGGGGTTTTTTTGTTTTTTTGTTTTTTTACCAGTGCAAGGATTTCTCCCGGAAGGGAAAGGGTGGATGCGAGAGATACAAAAAAATCTCATTGCTGGGAAAATATATCAAGTCACCTTGAGCTAAGGTCATCTGGAATGAATCCTATCCTTCTGGGCTGAAATTATACCAAAGGCAAAATTATTTTTTTCTCCCTTCCTTCAGCCTAATGTACGTGTCATATTCCTGTCTTAAGACTGTCACACAAGGACGGCCTTGTTTCCAGGGAGAGAGGGACAGGACAGGGCATTTAGGACACGCGTGGGGAAGAGGCGACAGAGGCCGAGTCCTACCCTGGGGGCCCTCTGCAAATCCATGTCCGGGGAGTGAGGCGCTCAGGGGATGTGGGTCTTGGTTGGTGATGCTGCGAGAGGAGAAAATCAATTATTGGAGAAAGAATATCATCTAGACAGGCGACTTCCGAAGGAAAGGGTGTGGATTTCCCCCTTGGAGCAAATATACTGTGACTATCTAGGGTCTTAAATTGTTTGTTCTGAGGGTAAGTTGAAAGAGGGACCAGGTGGTACAGGTTTCAGCAGCCCTGGGAGTGCCGGCTGATTTTTGGGCCGTGGGCCCGCTGACAGTCCAGAAGAAAAAGGGAAGTCAGCTCCTTTTAACATGCAGTCGTTATATGTGGGCCTCCAAAGTGGACTGAGTGAGAATCACCAATGTGTGACTTTTCTTAGCCTTTTAGGAGAAGAGCTAGCCCATGGAGAAAAGTTTCCTTTTCCCTCTCCTCCTGTTTTTGCTATTTTTCTGGTAGGTTTTATAACTTTACAAATAAAGGATTCAACTTATTTTTTTGACACATAAAAAGCTGTGCATGTTTAATATATACAACTCGATGAGTCTGGGGATAAGTATACACCCATGAAACCATATGATCCCACTTCTGGGTATAGTATCAAAGGAAATCATATCAGTACCTTGAAGAGATATGTGCACCCCCGTGTTTGTTGCACCATTATTTACAGTAGCCAAGGTATGGAAACAACCTAAGTGTTGGTTGACAGGTGAATGGATAAAGAAGTTGTGGGGTATATACAATGGAATACTACTCAGCCATAAAAAAGAAGAAAGTCCTGTCATTTTTGACAACATGGGTGGACCTTGAGCACATTATGCTAAGTGAAATAAGTCAGAGAAAGACAAATACTGCATGATCTCACTTATATGTGGAATATAAAATAGTCAAACTCATAGAAGCCGAGAATAGCATGGTGGTTACCAGGGTCTGGGGGAGGGGAATTGGGGAGATGCTTGTCAAAGGGCACAAAGTTTCCACTGTGCAAAATGAATAAGTTCTGGAGAATCTAATGGACAGCACAGTGACCATCGTTAATAGCATTGTATTGTTCACTTGAAGTTTGCTGAGATAGTGGATCTTATGTTATGTGCTCTTACCACAAAATCATAATAATAATAACGGGGGCTGAGGAAACTCTGGGAGGTGATGGACGTGTCTGTGGCCTTGATGGTTGATGGTTTAACACTCAAGGGATTCTTTGGGTTTATTTATTTATTTTTGGCTGTGTTGGGTCTTCGTTTCTGTGCGAGGGCTTTCTCTAGTTGTGGCAAGTGGGGGCCACTCCTCATCGCGGTGCGCGGGCCTCTCATTATCGCGGCCTCTCTTGTTGCGGAGCACAGGCTCCAGACGCGCAGGCTCAGTAATTGTGGCTCACGGGCCCAGTTGCTCCGCGGCAGGTGGGATCTTCCCAGACCAGGGCCCGAACCCGTGTTCCCTGCATTGGCAGGCAGATTCTCAACCACTGCGCCACCAGGGAAGCCCTCAAGGGATTCTTGAGTGGCTCTATATAGCAGGTGTTTTGTTGTTTTTACCTTTGAATCTTCATTATAAGGTTGGAGGCAATATCCACAACCTTTGAATCTTCATTATAAGGTTGGAGGCAATATCCACAAACTGATGGGGACTTAGTATGCCCAGGGACCTTGCTCATACTAGAACACAAATAGAAAGAGCTCTTGACCTCGAGGAGCTTGTGGACCATAGGAGTCCGCCGATCACTGGAAGATGGCGGGGATGGGGCTGCGAGGCTCTGGCTCCTCCTGCTGGTCGCGGCTAGACTAGGAGCATCAGCCACAGCGGACCAGAACCAAGAGTAACTTGAGTAAACTGTTCCAGTTTACAGGCCCCTGGTCTCCTGATACTTTTTTTTTTTTTTTTTTTTAATTTATTTATGGCTGTGTTGGGTCTTCGTTTCTGTGCGAGGGCTTTCTCTAGTTGCGGCAAGCGGGGGCCACTCTTCATCGCGGTGCGCGGGCCTCCCACCATCGCGGCCTCTATTGTTGCGGAGCGCAGGCTCCAGACGCGCAGGCTCAGCAATTGTGGCTCACGGGCCCAGTCGCTCCGCGGCATGTGGGATCCTCCCAGACCAGGGCTCGAACCCGCGTCCCCTGCACTGGCAGGCAGACTCTCAACCACCGCACCACCACGGAAGCCCGTCTCCTGATACTTTTCATCAGCTTATTTTACCCAGAAAAGCAGCACCAACTGCTGAAAATGACCCTCCTCCCCTCCTTTGCAAAGACCTGTGTTGAATGTCCAGGAAAAGCCAAGCACCTACTGGGGGTGGAGAACAGGGCTGGATGCGGCAGGTTGGGGCCCACACACCAGGAAAGGGGGGGCATGTGAACACGTTACTGAGAAAGACAGACCCTGTTCTACATGAGCCGTGAGCGTGTGTGCAGACAGAGAACCGTGCTGGGTAGAGGGAGCCGAGTGCGGGGTCCACAGGGGCTGCGGGAGGTGATGGATGAAACTGGCAGAGGAGCCTCGAGGGACCAGCAGGAGTTGGCGACGAGGAGGGAGGGGCAGGCAGCGCGTGTCCTCCCCAGTTCTCTCTCACTCAACCCCCCGCCCCAGGCCCCCAACCCTAAGGCCTGTCCCAGGAGACGGCCTCACAGAAAGGTAACCCCTCCAAAGAGACTAAGTAAGAGGTTTGGGAAGGCACATAGAATGGCAGGTTCACTCACTGAGATGCCTCCTCCAGCTTGGCTGGCAGAAGAATTGTGCAAAATCATGGGGACCTTGTTTTAGGGTTTCCTTTATGAATCCCGTGTGAAGCAACACCTGGCTCCACCCAGACCTCCGTTCAGGCTGCTCAGAGGGACATTCATGAAATGAGTATAAGTGAGGTGCTCATCCGCACAGGGCCGGACTTCCAGAAGGACCACAGCCACAACCCAGCCAGGATGAGCCCTGGTCATTAATCGCTGCGGGTACAGTTCATCACCGTGCAATGGAATGTCTCTGACCTGTCGGGCCCCTCCTAACAAAACAATCTCAAAAAGGAAAACAGGCAGTAATCATAATAAAAAAAAAACAGCCATCAGTTCAGCTGATGGCTGCCCAAGCTTGAAGGTCTCCGGGCACCTTCCCTTAAATAGCTAAAAACAAAATGATAATAAATGATTGCATTGCACAGCGCTCTGAAGACGCCTTGCTACACTCATAATGAAAAGGGCAGGTGAAGCAGCGAGCAGCCCTGCTATGAATTACTGGCCTTTCAGCGCTGGAGAAGTGTATTTAACCGGACACCTGCAGAGGCTGCTCACTAACTGCACACGTTATAATGACAATAGACACACGAGAGACGAGCTACACGACAGCCCTGCCATCCACACAAGCTAGTGCGTGGATTCCAGCCACACGCCTATGCTTCAGCAGCCAGTGTAGATGAGCAGATCCCCGTCTTTTTCAGTCCCTTTTCACGACTCCAGGCAAAATCCCATGGATTGGCCTTTTAAAGCACCCCGTTCAGAGTGCAGGGGACCCGGGGTGTTAAGTGTGACTACGGATGTCTCCTTTGTGAACCACAGGAAGCTGATACTCTGGCTCCAGACTGAAGATTTCTAATAAGGAGTGAAGGGATTTAGTGATTTTACGAGTGCGAGAGAGGAGAGACCGTGGGGCCAGTGTGCAAGCTTCACAGACTTAGAAGCCAAAGGCGCAGACAGGGCTGAGCTGGTGCCTCCACCCCACTGTTCGTGTCGATGGCAGGGCCCGGCAGCAAACAGTTCACGCGAGACAAAGCCCAGCGCGACCAGCAGGTCTCCTGCAACCATCAGCAGAACTAGCTATTATAGCCAATTTAATAGCTTGAAAATGAACTCATTAGTGCTCTTTTATCAGTGGAAAAAAGTCTATTAAATCCGGATGTGTGAAGCTGCTGCACAGAAGCTCATTTCCATCCCGCCTGTGACCTGAACAAATCCGAGCTGTGCTTTTCTGGGAGCAGCGGGGTCAGCCTCTGAGGGGAGCTGGGATTGCGGGGCCTCCCCGGCCCGCGCCTGCCCCGGAGACACCAAGGCTCCTCAGGATAACACACAGCGAGTGTTTCTGTCCTTGCTTCTGGCCTCCCGTATCATCCACATGCAGCCCAGCAGCTTCCGGGGGCAGCAAAGAAGGGGTGCCGTCACCCAAGTGTGATCTGAAGTTACGTGTAACGGAGGACAGAATCGTCTACAAGGCCACACGGCTCAGGATAATGCAGCTGGAGATGTGGTCAGCCCAGGGCTTTCTGTGGTCCCTCCCTCCCCCACCTCCTCCCCCCTCCCCCTCCTCCTCCTCCCTCTTCCTCCCTCTCCCTCTGCCATCACAACTGGAGAGACTAGGAGGACACTTTTATGCTCTGCTCATTCCCTATTTCCTGCTGGTGATTAGATTTAGATTCTCTTGGACAAACGGTGCAGGCTGAGTGCAGGCGAGCTGGCTTCATTAGCGCTGGGATGGGGACCAGATTAGCATAAATCTATGGGATAAACTGTGGGGCAAATAGAAAATGTCCCCTCCCCCTGTTCCCTCCCCACCATGTCCCACAGACCTTCCGGGCTGTGTGCAGACATCAGCTCTTAGTTTTAAGCTACACCCTACGTGGGTTGCTTTTCATTTGTACAGTCCTATCTTGTGAGCACGACGACAAATGGTATGATGGCAGAGACTGTTCCACCCTTCTTTTAGAGCTCCCACAACACGGAGATCTGAGATCACCCCAGCTGAGACAGGGTTAGCACCTCAGGAGCTAATGACATTACGTCAGGCTGTCATTACGCTGGTGTCAGCGTGAGTGGCAGATCACAGTGTTTGGAATTACCAGGCAGAAGAGACGGTGGAGCTTACAGTAGCCATCGCTTACCTATTAGAAGCCACTTTTCCACTGAAATCTCACCCAACCCCATAAAGAAGTCAGCGAGGGGTACCAGAGGGGCCAGAGTTATGAAGCTGGAGGCTGTGGTACCCACTGTCCTTTGTCAAAGCGCAAAGACCCACTTTCTGTAATGGATTATCCAATTGCGTATAAATTAAAGATGCAAGCCAGTGGTTACATGTCTTGTATACAGGTTTTATTGTTGTTTTGTGTTGCATGTGTTTTTAAGTTAACAACCCTCACTGCCCCTTGGAAGGTCCTAAGGGGAATACTTCACTGTTTGTCACCCACCACGGTCTGCTTGCCCCACGTTTGTCACAGATACAAACAAAACAACAGGTATAAAACGGTACAAAAGCGCACGTCCTCTCCCTGAGATGTTTGGAGCCTCAGGTCTGACGTGTCCTGCACACATGTGTCGGCTCCTTGGGGCCTGGCTTCCCTCGCTGGCTTCTGCCGGCGCCGTCCCCTTGGGCTGCTGCCGGGGCACCAGGGCAGCCCCCAGCCGGTCCCATCCCCACCTACCACCCGGAGTCCCTCCTCTCAGCCTCCGATCCAGAGAGAAGCAGGTTCCTGCCGAAAGGACTTGTCCCTTCCTGGCCACCCCGTTCATTCTTGATGTTGTCAGGCTCTGCAGCCGACCCCCGCAGCTATCTCTCTATCTTGGGGTCTTGGGGGGCGGGGGGCTTGGAGCGTCCGTCCCATCACCAGTCTAGAGCCAGCCTCGTGCCTAAAAGCTTTGTTTTTTTCACAGACCCCAAACCTCCTCCCCTCCCTCCCAGGGAGCTGTAAGCCCAGCCGTCCCAGACTCTAAGGAGAGGAGTGGGCCTAAGAGCCCCTGGCTCCGCTCTGGTGCCTCCAGTCACCTGGCGGGCACAGACTGGGGGGCTTCCCCAGGACTCCAGCTCAGGGATCTGACAAGCTCCCAGGAGACTGTTGAAGACCTCTGCACCCCGAAAGGTGACCACACACAGGGTAAATTTGGCAAATAATGTGCTGTATTCCTCTAGATGTTCCCTAACTTGTCCATAAATTCATGTTCTGGGTCCTTATATATAGAAGCCCTTAAGCATCACCCTTCATGTTACTGAGACATCTCACTGAGCAGGAACCCCAGTCCTCAAGATGAAGGTCCTCCTCAAATGCCAGACTCTCTGGGGTCCTCGTGTCACATGGTAGTAGCTGGAGGTTGGCCTCATTATTACTTTTCCAGCTTTACCAAGGTATAGTTGGCAGGTAAAAGTTGTATATATTCAGGGTGCACAACGTGATGGCTTGATAAACATACACACTGTGAAGTGATCACCACATCAAGCTGACGAGCATGGCTGCCCTCTCAGTCACCTTTCTTATTTTCTTCGTGTAATGAGAACACTTAGGATCGACTCTCTTGGCAAATTTCAAGAATACAATACAGTATTATTAACCATTGTCCCCATGCTGTACATTAGATTGGGTAGTTTAAGAAAATGCATATAATAACCGAAAGCTATTATGACTTTAATAAATAAAGTACATTTTCTCTACCCCAATAGAACCTACATAGATTTAAAATAAATTACAAGTCACTGTAGGACTTGTTACTAATTCCAGTTGCAGAGAATTCTTTCTTGCCCAACAAGGGGCACTGTAGGCCACTGGGGGAAGTGACCACCCTGGAGGTTTTACTGAACCCGGCTTCCTCAGAGGAATCAGATTCACATGGAAGAAAGGCCAGCAGGTGACATCTGGGCCATCTCCCCGCACCCCTCAATGCTGCTAATATAAGGGACAATGACATAATTAAGGTAGGAGCAGCACGTAATCCAAAAAGCCTGATTAAATTAGTGGCTGCAAACGTCGGAAGTTTCCTCTAACTCACTGAATGATGGGAAAGAGGCTCACGGGGACCCTGAGGTCACAGAGACAAGGTTGGATTTGCCAAGAAAAAGATGGGAAGGGAAAAAATCCGAGGAGCTGATTTCCCCCTGGGAATCTGTCTGGAAACAGCTTCTTGAAACTGGCTTTCTATAGATCAGATTTCCATCATCTCTACATTACTTTCCCAATAGGAAAGCTTAATATACTATTTATTAGTATAACTCCATTATATAAATGGGTTTATTCTGCCATTACAAAAATAATTGCATGGAAAATTTGCCTTCTGAATTCTCTGACCATTCTATTTTGCCCTTTTTCTTATCTCAGTCTTCTGAGTTTTAGCTACGATATTGAGGGCATGGCCGAATGAGCAGATAAAAAATGCCATGCTTCTTCAGCATGGCAGAAATGATAAAATTCGGAGGAAAGTGTAATTTTATTCAGAGCTTGAACACACAAACTTTCTCACCAAATTTATTACTGGAAATGGTTGGACACCTCTGAATTTAGAACCCAGTGAAATATACCATGTAGTATAGTTGGTTATTAATGTATTATTACATCCTCACTCATTAAGGAGGCATAGACTCAAAGGTGCAGTAAGCTAAAAAGAGGCCAGGATCGATTTATATGTAGCAGATCCATGTGGGTTGTTTCCTTCTGATGCTCACAGTAAAGAGAATATACTATGTATTTCTTTATGAAAAAGACAGTTTCACCAACCAACTGCTCAAAAATTAATATTTCTTGTCACAGTTTTTCACATGCCACCCCCATGCTGTTCCAGAAAGGACATTTGGTGTAAACTGATAAAAAGATGCAGACTTACCCACGGATGGTGCTTGTTTCGTCTCTTTTTCCACATGCGTCCCCAAGGCAATCCCTAAGTGTGCTTTCAGATGCCATTATAAAATTAACTTTTGACCTTTAGTGTTAAAGAGGCGTAAGCGTGTGTGTGTGTGTATGTGTGTGTGTGTGTGTGTGAAGGAGGAAAAATAAGCTTTTCCTTCTCGCCTAGATTCTCAGCTGGCGTCCCAGTAACTAAAGACAGATTCACAAGACGAACAGGCTGAAAGGTATTCATGTTTCCCTCGTGTGCACGTGGGATAAGCTCAGGAAAGAGCAGCTCACAAAGGAGGTTAGAACTCAGGCTGCAGGACCACCTGCAGCTACAACCGGAAGACGGGTGAGGGGAGGCCGGTTGAGAGAGGTGACTCGGAAATGTACACCCATGCGGCTAACATTTGTCACGCAGAAGGGAGTGGGCATCTCCACCGAGACTGGTCCTCCTCCTCCTGGTACACAGGGGAGACACCCTGACAAGTGGAGATTTCCCTCATGATTCCCTCCCAAAGGGTAACTTCTACTCTGTTTTCAGAGTTCCTCTCACGTCTGCTGTTTCTCAAAATAATCCTTATGCCAAAGAGGCACATTCAGGGTGGCATCTCCTGGTCTCCTACAGTGTAAATGCACATATATATGTATACACACACGTATATACATGTATACATGTGCAAACATATGTATGTGTATGTATATGTGTGTCTCTGATTCCAGCAATTATATTGCCTGACTTTTTTTTTTTAATAAATTTTTTTATTTTTATTTATTTATTTATTTATGGCTGTGTTGGGTCTTCGTTTCTGTGCGAGGGCTTTCTCTAGTTGCGGCAAGCGGGGGCCACTCTTCATCGCGGTGCGCGGGCCTCTCACTATCGCGGCCTCTCTTGTTGCGGAGCACAGGCTCCAGACGCGTAGGCTCAGTAGTTGTGGCTCACGGGCCTAGTTGCTCCGCGGCATGTGGGATCTTCCTAGATCAGGGCTCGAACCCGTGTCCCCTGCATTGGCAGGCAGGTTCTCAACCACTGCGCCACCAGGGAAGCCCTGCCTGACATTTTTTTAACAAGCAAAGCCTAGTGTTTCTTCCTTGTTGTCAAAGCTGAAGAGAACATTGTGCAAAGGGTCTTCCTCCTCGGTCCTGAACAGGACACCCAGAGGGTAGAGAGGTAATTGGGAAACACTGTTTCTCTCTCCCTCCCTCTGTCTCTCTCTTTCTCTCTCACGCACACACACAAAATGCAGAATCATTCAGTCTTACATTTGAGTGTAAAATCCTGCACGAGGGCCACTGGTAAGCACTTTTGAATAACTTCACAGAATAATGCTAGTGAGAAACAAGTCAGCAGTATCTGAAGTCCCTTTTTTGTATTTCAAACGTTTTCAAAGTGAAACTTCCACGAGGGAGGAGGGCTACTAGAGCCCCAACTATGGGCGGCTGTCGTGCCCCCACTTCTTAGATGATGTGGACAAGCCATGACAGGACCAAACCACAGCACCTGCTTCACAGAAACTGTTCTGAGCTCATGTGCACCGGCCTGCAGGTGTCCCGGGCACATGGAAAGACTCTAAGACATAATTAATCCAAGCTGACTCAAGCAAACTTGTTTTAAAGCTGTAAAACAATTTCAGAGAGTATGCCATACTGCTGTCCAGGTTTCAAGTAGTTCTACGTGCCCTTTTGGTACTAAGATTTACCCCAGACTTCAAAGATTACCTGACAGACTTCCTTGATTACCTGACTCATGGGAAGGGCTTTCAGAGGCCCAAGAGGGTCAGTCCCAAATCCAGACTTAGCCGTGGTTTTCGGGCCATTGTGCCATCTTGATAATTTCACCTGCCAAGACTCTCTGGTGAGACTGGCGATATCGACTCAAGGAACAATTTCTGTGTGTGATTTCTGCCTTTGAATAATTGCGACCTCTTCAAAAACAGAAAACCTAACAGTGGTCCCTGAAGAGCACTTGTTATGATGAGACCAAAATGCAACCAGACTGTGGGGCTGTGACATTTTCTGGACATTTTCGTGCAAGACTGTGGCTTACCAAAACTACAGCACTGAGGATAGAGGCAGATCGAGGATTCCGAACACTGCAAAACCTGTACTTTTGTGTTTTTCCTCCCAATGGCTTGTGCTAAAATATTTCTAATTCTAGTGCATGAAAAGAAACTGTGGCCAAGCTAACAAAATAGCATTCAGCCTCACACACTCTCGGTAATTCTCCATTTTCCTTGTCGATAAAGCGTGGGGACCCTGGGCTTTGAGGTCAAAAGTCTCCACCAGCTACTAGCCTGCAACCCTTTCACAGAGAAAGAACTCCAGGCTTCAACATCAGCTGTAGCAGTGAAAGTCAGGTCAATGTGGAAGAACTCTTGTAAGGATTAAAATGAGATCAGAGAAAAAAGGCTGAGGGTGTATACCACTTCCAGAGAAACTACTACTATTGATGCCACTTTATAAAGCCAGTGTCCTGGGAACTGAGGTGGGATTTGTCTCATTCCCGTAGTAGTTGACCCAGTGGTATTTATCTGGAAAGTTCAGAATAAATATTGACTAATGGCTGGTTATTTTCATACCATAGTTTGCCACTAAGTCCAAAATTTGGGGATGCACTTTCTTACTGTGTAATTTGAAACAAGTAGAACCACTGATCACAATTCTACAAGTTAATGCAATCACAGAATGTATGACGATTATGCATCCCCCAAAATCAATAAATTTGTGAGTTACAGTGTAAGCTACAAATGTGTAAGTTGTAGTATCAGGATCACGCCCACATGGCACTGGGGAGCTGACAGTATGACACCTGGGCGCTCAGGTTTCCCTTAGAAGCCAAGGAAATCCTTCTAATTCGAATGGTTTTTAGAAGCTGTGGCTAAGACATTAAGGGACTCTGTTTTCACATCCGCATCTAATGGGAGGCCTATAAGGCTGGCCCTGCTGGGAGCATGAAGATTCTGAAGCAGGTAGAATTGAGCTATGGTCTGTGTCCCCACCAAATGCCAAATGCGTGTGTTGAAACCTAACCCCCATTTCTCCACACCCTCTCCAGCATTTATTGTTTGTAGATTTTTTGATGATGGCCATTCTGAATGGTGTGAGGTGATACCTCATTGTAGTTTTGATTTACATTTCTCTAATGATTAGTGACGTTGAGCATCTTTTCATGTGCTTCTTGGCCATCTGTATGTCTTCTTTGGAGAAATGTCTATTTAGGTCTTCTGCCCATTTTTGGATTGGGTTGTTTGTTTTTTCGATATCGAGCTGCATGAGCTGCTTGTATATTTTGGAGATTAATACTTTGTCAGTTGCTTCATTTGCAACTATTTTCTCCCATGTAAACTGATAGAGCCACTATGGAGAACAGTATGGAGGTTCCTTAAAAAACTAAAACTAGAACTACCATACGACCCAGCAATCCGACTACTGGGCAGATACACTGAGAAAACCATAATTCAAAAAGAGTCAGGTACCACAATGTTCATTGCAGCACTATTTACAGTAGCCAGGACATGGAAGCAACCTAAGTGTCCATCTACAGATGAATGGATAAAGAAGATGTGGCACATTTATACAATGGAATATTACTCAGCCATAAAAAGAAATGAAATTGAGTTATCTGTAGTGAGGTGGATGGACCTAGAGACTGTCATACAGAGTGAAGTAACTCAGAAAAACAAATACCATATGCTAACACATATATATGGAATCTAAAAAAGAAAAAAAAAAATGGTTCTGATGAACCTAGGGGCAGGGCAGGAATAAAGATGCAGATGTAGAGAATGGACTTGAGGACACGGGGAGGGAGAAGGGTAAGCTGGGATGAAGTGAGAGAGTGGCATGGACATATGTACACTACCAAATGTAAAACAGATAGCTAGTGGGAAGCAGCCACATAGCACCGGGAGATCAGCTCGGTGCTTTGTGACCACCTAGAGGGGTGGGATAGGGAGGGTGGGAGGGAGACGCAAGAGGGAGGGGCTATCGGGATATATGTATACGACGTATAGCTGATTCACTTTGTTATATAGCAGAAACTAACACACCATTGTAAAGCAATTATACTCCAATAAAGATGTTAAAAAAAAAAAAAAACCTAACCCCCAAAGTAATGGTGTCAGAAGGTGATGAGGTCGTGAGGGCAGAGCCCCCATGGTGGGATCAGTGTCCTTGTAATAGAGACCCCAGAGCCCCCCCAACCCCGTCCCTCCCTCCACGTGAGGACACAGCGAGAAGACGCCTTCTATGAACCAGGAGGAGGGTTCTCACCAGACACCGGATCTGCGGAGGCCTTGATCTTGGACCTCCAGCCTCCAGAGCCGGAAGCATGGAATGAGAGTGTGCTGTTTACAAGCCGCTGGTCTGTGGTGTCTGTTAGGGCAGCCAGAGCGGACTGAGCAGCTTCAGAGCTGGTTTTGCCCCGACGCTGTCTGCTCGCATCCCAAGCTGTCCCCACGCTGACTCGCCTAGAATCGCTCCGCCTTGCGCTGGGCTCCCCAGTTGCCTTACCGTGCAGACAGCTCCTCGAGGCGCCTTCCTGCGCGGCAGGGCAGCCGTGTGTCCGCTGCGTTATGGAGGTGAGGGAGGCAAAGGGGAGAGAAGGCACCGGCGCCCCCATTCTTCCCAAGGTCTGTCCCTGGGACGGCCGGCTTCTGGAGGGCGTAGGGAAGGAGCTCACGTGGGAAGAAGCACCGGCAAAGCGGAGTGGAGGCTGGGGGACCTGAGACAGTGCCCCCCGGGCCCGGCACCAACCTTGTGAATGGCCCTCCCAGAGGGAAGCACCGATTAGCAACTGCATCCCCGGGTCTTTGGCAGGGCGCCCGGCACACCTGGACCAGCATCTCACCTGCCAACGGCACGGGGGGGGGGGGGGGGGTGGGGAGGGAGGATGGCGCCCCGGTGTCACCCTGGGGCCCTCAGCCGTGTCTCCTAGCTGAGCTGTCTTCTTCCCCAGCTTGTAGGTGAGACCAGCACACAGATCCCGTGAGCTCCCCTGCCAGCGGCTGCCGTGAGATGCCACCCTGAGAGAGGGTGTGCGTGACGCCCAGGCTTCCTCTAAGCCCTGGGTGTCTAAGATGGAAGGGAGGCCTCCCTCGTAATGGGTTTTATTCTTTTCTTTGGCTCCGTTTTCTTTGTAACTGTGATCCGTGAGGATTGCATTAGGGAAGGTTCCTAAAGATGTCTTTGAAATACACCTGGAAGTATCCAAACACAGACAGCAGCCACTGAAGCTGTGTTCGGGGTGGGTGCCCAGGACCAGCCAGCCTGGTCCTCATGAGTTACTGGCTGACTGAGCGCATGTCTGCAGTGTGTGCGCCCAGGCCCAGCAGAGGACACAGGCTCAAGAGGCTGACTGGGAAGGGCTGTGTCAGTGCGTGCGCGTGCACACACACGCAGACACACAAGTCCTCCTGATGACCCCTTGTGACCGAAGGTACCTCGATCCCTGGATGACAAGAGCACTGGGGTCTATGATGCCGGGTAGACCCAGAGTCACTCAGCAAGCCGGGGGCCAGGGTCCTGTCCCAGGACTTTAATCCCAAGTCCGTGATCTTAAACTGTGATGCAAAGTAAGATATGCAACATATAATACATAAAATATATGTAACAAATGTAAATGTATATAATGTAAATGTGTATATAATGCAAATATAAAATGTAAAATATATAAATACAGCATAAAATATATAGTATAAAATATGTAAGATAAATATAGATAATGGCAAGAGAAAAATTAAAGATAAACTGTTGTGAGATTTTCAGAAGCAAGAATATTCTTCCAGCCTGGGGGTAGGTAGGTTAAGAGGTGTTTATGAAGAAAGTAGGCTTTTAATCAGGTTGTTTCAGAAAAACTGAAAGCACCTGGCCAGGGTGCTATGGGGAGATACATCATTGAGGGCGCAGTGAATGGTGTGAATGAGACCTCAGCGCAAGGAGGCGGGCACGTTGGCAGGAGAATTAGAAGAAAAGGAGGCTTAGAACCAGGTCGCAGAGGATCAGGCTGATGACCTTGGACTTGGTTCAGATAGTCACACATTAATAGCCCCCTGCTACTCACCTGCTACCTACCTGACACTCACCTGATACCCACCTGACATTCACCTATTTTTCACCTGATGCCCACCTGTTACCCACCTGCTATCCACCTGTTACCTGCTGCCCATCTGATAGCCACCTATTTCTCACCTGCTACCCACCTGTTACCCACCTGTTGACTCACCTGTTACCCACACTGATACCCACCTGGCACCCACCTGATGATACCTACCTGTTTCTTGACAACATTCTCCATTTGGTCATCGATGCCTTGGGCTCAGACGACCACTCACAAGTATAACAAAAATCCATGTGGTGCCCTCACTCAAGTTCAGAACCATGTTTGGTGTCTCTGGAAGTTTGGAACCACATTAGGAGTTTCAAGGAGGAAGGGAACAGGCAGACTGGCTTCCTGCTCTGAGCAGTCGGTCTGTGGGCCAGTGAGCACCTGTGTGATGTTGCTTCCAGGGACTGGAAGAGGCCATTTCTTCCAGTAAAATTGTATTTAGTATTGACCTCTGGGACTAAGATGCTGCCACCACTGCTGCCGTGACTCTGATGCTGCTGTTACCGTGGTGTCACCACTAGCCGATCTGCTCTGAGGACCCCAGGCTGAGTGCGTCGTGATCGTGGTTGCACGTGGTCCTGACAGAAATGGTGACAGAGGAACCATCACCATCACTGGGTTACAGTGAAAAGTAAGATGAAACAAGGCTCTGGAACATGGTGAATTTGCTGAGAGGCACGGTTGTCGGGTGCAGCGCAGCCTGTGATGCGTGGACACACATGCACTCGTTCAAGCAGGCCATCTGTGCGCTTGCAGCTTGTGTCCGTTTCCTGACTGAACATCCATGTGTATTCGGCGCTCACGCTGACACTGGATGGCAGAGATAGAGGAAGGCAGTGCATCCACCAGGAGTACCGCCGATGCCAGTTCCTGTAGGTCGTGCTGTGAGTTAGTTAATCCACAATTAACCCCTAAGTGCGAGCACATCCTCAAATCGCCACTTCTTCTGCGGAGAGGTCCGTTCATTTCCTGCGGCTCCCGCTTCTGAGCTGCTTTGCCGCGTGTGGCCTGCCCGCAGCTGGTCCTCGTCCCAGCCCCCTGCTCCTTCCTCCACGTGGCTGCACTAGACCGTCAGCCCCACGCAGGCAGAACTGCAGCACCCATGCTCCCAGGGTACACGGGCTGCAGGGCTACGTGTGTGTATGTGTGTGTGTGTAACTGGTGAGTGAGTACATACGTTCCATCACGTAAAGTTCATGGGGCAGCAGCTGTCCAGAAACATAAACCATTAACCAGAAATTGAGGCACAATTTGTCCCAAATCCAGCACCCCCTTCAGTGACAGGTTTATATCCGTGGCTGTTCCTGCTGCCGCCAGCTGTGCTCACTGGTGGGAGGAAGTACAGCAGGAAGCATGTGGGCTTTTCAGTACCTAGACTCATTATTACTGTTGTTGTTATCGTTGGTGACATAAAACTCAGCAAGACAGCGTGGTGAGTGAGCCCTCTTCCTGCTGTGATTTTCAGGTCAGTTGGGAGGGCTACACCCTCCAAAGAACAGTCTGTGTGGGACCGAAGCCCACACTATCCAGCACCTTCTACATCACCTGCAGTGTCGGGGCATGTGCCTGCGTTACGTACAGGATGGTAGGGAGGTCGTGGTGGTCATAACGATAACAGTGTCAGTGGCTGGAAGGAGTTATTGTGTGCTTGTGGGTCAGACAGTGCATTCAGCACTTTATAGGTTTTCTCACCTAATTTTCACAATAACTCTGTGGATTGGGATTATTGTCTTCCTCATTTTGCAGATTAACAAACTAAGGCCATACGTGAAGGCCTGATGATACACAGTGAGGTCATCAGTAGCCTTTGAGGTCTGTTTCCCACGTACCCCTCGGTCCTGGGACCTTTGCCAAGCAAGTCGAAGGTGGTGGAGGATTGCCAGAACCAAGTCAGAACCTGAGACATCTAAGGTGTATTGTCTGCTCATAAAGCACACTTCCTAGATTCATCAACACAGCTTATTTTTGGTGCTTCTGTTATCATCACCCCATAAGTCAGGCTGTTCGCCTGCACAGCTCAGGAAGGAAGCGTGTGTCCAACACGGAGCCCTCGTGTCCCCACTGGGTGGCCATACAGCGGTCAGGCTCTGCCCTTGGGGGCTCACCCCCTTCATTCAGCGTGACCAGCGTGGGTGGCAGGCCAGGAGAGGCGCCGGCTCCGAGGGACAGTGTCCTGGCATCCGACTCCCCGACGTGGCTCCCCCATCCCACCCGTGCACCCCGGGCTGACCACCTCCTCCCAGTTGCTCCGTTACAGCCTGGGGACCCTGCTGCCGCCTCCTGCCCAGGCCACCCTCTGGGGAGGAAGTGATTGCAGAGTGACTGCCGGGCTCCAGGGCTCCCCCTGCAGCCGGCTCCCAGGGGTCCCCCGGACCGGTCTTCCAGGGGTGTCCTGCTCCGTCCTCCGAGGCCCCCGCTGCCCAGCAGCTTCTGCAGCTACTCAGCATGGAGCTTGCCGCCAGTGCACAGAGGAAACAGGCCCCCACCAGCCTGGAGCACCAAGAAGTTCACCATAAATCACTCACTTCCAGATGGGCTCCTCGTCTACTCATGGGCTTACAAGCAAGACAGGGTGATGTGGAATTGCTTTAAAGATGATTTAAAAAAAAAAAAAGCTTCTTATCACAGTCTCCTAAATATTTGCTTTATTTTTGTTATGTACACATATCAAAAAAGAAGAAGAAAGAAAGAAAAACCCAGAGGGCTTGACTTGAAAGGCTTTATTTTCATTCCATTACTGTCATTTGCAGTTGTGAGCCTTCCTGAAGGCTTCCAACTCTTCAAAAGAAAGGCATAAAGTATAATCACTTTACGCTGTTTGCTTATATAGTCATAATTCCTTACTACTGTGGTCGGTTCCAGTGAGCATTCGTGGGTCCAGCAGGAGGCGCTGCCGTGGAGACAGTTGCCGTGGTGACAGTCATATCAGGAGCTCCTCCATCACTCAGGTCTAAGTAGACCCCGCTGGCACAAAGATGGGAAGCTGAGTAACAAAGTGTAAGATCTCTGCCCTTCGGTAAATCACGTCTCCCTCCCTGCTGCTCAGTCACTTTCTCTGTTCCCTGAACCACGTGGACATCTCAGCCGTCACAGGAGCTGACAGGGGCCTCTGTCCGGTTGTGCGGTTCCTCGGGCCCTGGCTGACCCTCTCTGTTCCTGGCAGCCATCGCCCCTACCCACACCCCCATCCCCAGTTCCTGGGCCACTGCAGGGCTGGTCCTGGGCTGGCTTCCACGCTGCCGAAAACCCCACCTCTCGTGGGTGTCTGCTCGTGCTTCTGCCCAGTTCTTGGCACAAATGTGTTAGTTAAGTGATACCTCCTTCCCGGTGTCAGATTTTCTTCTCCTACCCGCTGGTGTCATGATCAGTGTCATTAAATCACTTACAGGACAATAATACTTGCAGGGAGGCAAAACAGATCCCCCTTTATGTACAGACTTGTCTTTTTTTATTTTTAATTTTAAATTATATACATGGCTTTTTAAAAATAGTTATTTATTTATTTTTGGCTGTGTTGGGTCCTCGTTTCTGCACGAGGGCTTTCTCTAGTTGCGGCGAGTGGGGGCCACTCTTCATCGCGGTGCGCGGGCCTCTCACTATCGCGGCCTCTCCTGTTGCGGAGCACAGGCTCCAGGCGCGCAGGCTCAGTAGTTGTGGCTCACGGGCCCAGTCGCTCCGCGGCATGTGGGATCTTCCCAGACCAGGGCTCGAGCCCGTGTCCCCTGCATTGGCAGGCGGATTCTCAACCACTGCGCCACCAGGGAAGCCCCAGACTTGTCTTTATACTTGAGCCGTTTTTTCCCTAAACGAGATAGATTCATTGTGTTTTTAACTTTATTTTCCAAGAACATGTGGCATAAGGAAAGTAGCTGTGCTGTTGGAATCCTTGTCTATCACTTTTATTTCTTGTCTAAGAACATCATTGTCATCGAGTACCGTCTCAGACTGTTATTGTCATTTTCAAGTATGGTTTCTTGGAAGGCAAAAATCCAAAAAAAATGTGTACACCTCAGCTTGTCCCTGAAATCCAGTCACCGGAACTGCCTGCGCCTAGCAGTCGGTGCCCACGCTGAGCGTTCTTTCCTGTTTCTCCGAACGAATCTTCATGGGGTCCCGTGGAAGTCACAGCTGCGCGTGCAGACAGACCACACAGCTGCAGACATTAAGGCTCCTACCAAAACAT
The DNA here is from genome assembly GCF_028023285.1 of Balaenoptera ricei. Classification (NCBI taxonomy): domain Eukaryota; kingdom Metazoa; phylum Chordata; class Mammalia; order Artiodactyla; family Balaenopteridae; genus Balaenoptera; species Balaenoptera ricei. The sequence goes on from NC_082640.1 coordinate 29,154,135, forward strand.
ACCTGCTGGAGGCTTCAGAGCCTGTCACCAAGGGCAGCAGGTCCTAGAATCCAGTGAAACGTTCCTGGAGGTTTGCTCATTCCACGTGTAAGGCCCCCGGAAGTCGACTTTAGACGTTTCAGAACACAGAGTTACTCCAGTCTCCACGGGTATCTCCAACAGCCAACTTCGAAGTCAGTTACCATCAGCGCCAAAATGTTTTAAAAATGCTTCACTTGGGATAATTTTGTCTTCTCAGCTGGACTGTAAACCTTGTGAGGACAGGTGCTGACCTGTACACCCCCTCTCTGTTCCCTCTGGAATCTTCACAGACCCACTGGATCCCGGGGCAGAGCACAGGGAAAACGGCCCTCGCCCAGAGCAGAGGTCAGGCGCCCAGCGCCTGGTTGCACTTTGACAGCCACTCTACGGCCCAGCCTCCCATCCCCAGGGCAGGAATGGCTTCCAGACCCACCCTCTTACCCCCAGTTGCTCCCTGTCAAGCTACCCTCCACACGATTTGTCTGATATAAGTCTAATAGTTCTGATTCCTCCCAAACTTTCTTATAAGATTCATGTTTGGACAGAGCCCAGAGCCCGCATCACGTGCCCAGAGGCTTCCCTCCCCCCGCCCTGGGAGCCTCAGGCCCTTCTGCCCCCCATGGGTTGTCTCCCAACTAGGGCCCTCCCCTCTCAACGGGATAGGCCAGCGGTCGGCAGGCCAGCCTCCAGAGCATTTCCGGACTTTAAATATCATCTTTCCTCTGACGGCAAAGTTCATGCTTTTTCCAAAAGCCCTGAGAAGCCTCCCTACTTTACCAGTGGACGTTACTTCCCAGCTGCAGCTCCCTGGGCCCTCAGACCCCGCTGGGCACCCTGTGTCGTGCGTGCTGAGTGTGTGTGTTTGTGAGCAGTCCCACCCACCCCTGAGGGAGACCGGCTCACACATCCTCAGATTCTTCCCTACACCTGATTCCCAGCAGGTACTGAACAGTCGGCAGCTGCCTCATCGATGTTGGGGAGGAAATGCATAAACCAGCGAAGGGACTAGTCTTGTCACAGGCAGGCCACACGTTTCCCCCCAATACAGTGACGACTGAGCCATGGGATCCCTCATTTTCAGCTTCTGTGACTCTCTTTCACGGGGTTTTCAGGGTCTAAGCTCTGCTGCAGAGTGGCGGAGGCCCTGTATGTGTTTCCCACACTCACTTCATCCTGCTCCAGGGGCTGAAGCTGCTTTAGATGCTAATTTTGGAAAGAAGTCTTCTGATCCACCCAGAGATGAACGAATGTTCCAGTAGCTTCAAAGGAGTTACTTCCAGAGCCTGGATGGGGTAGTGTCTGGCCCACTTGCAGAGTCTGGGCCATTTGATACATAATTAGCAGCATCAGCTCCAGCATTCGTGCCAAAATCCTTTCCAACCACACTTGGTGGAAAGCTTCAGCTCTTGGAGGCTGAGATGTAAATGGCCCCGTCCCTGAGGGTTTTAGTGAAAAAGTAAAGAGAAGCAAGTCATGGCTGTGAGACTGAAGCCTGGTGCCTCGGCAGACCGTGCACCAAAAGAGAAACATGCTCATAATTCAGCAGAAAAGAAACGCTGGCCTTTCAGGTAGCAGGTCGCTGTGTGAGCCCCACGCCCGTGGCGTCCAGCTCCGTGTCCCAAAGCTCTCAGGGCCCCAAGGAGATGGGGTGGCATTTAGGACCTCCTGTAGATGGTCGAGAATACTCTCAGGGACTATTCTTAGGAAGTTTTCCCAAACTGTCCCACCAAGCACTATAGTAGGAAAAAAAAGAGGGAGCGGGTGGAGGTCAAATTTGTGGGGAAAAAATGCACACAGTAAGCTTTCTTGTGAATTCACTCACGTTTGCATGTTGACTTTTCTGAGGAGTCCCACATCAATAAGTGAACAAATAATCAATCAATTTAAAGAAGACTTTTCCAAACTCTTAAAAAGACAGAATCCTCTCCCTTTTTTTTAAAGCTGTCACTTAATATTTCACAGAAATAGTGTACAATGGAACATGCTCTGGAAATTATAATGTTTTAATTATCATCACTATTTTTATTTCTAATTGCAAGGTCCCCAAAGGATGCTTAATGTAAATTAAAGAAATTCAAGACTATCACGTGCCCTGGTGTTCCTGGCTCCATGTTGAAGCAGGAGGGGAAAATGAAAGGACGTAACTGGAAGGGGAGCCGTGCGACAAGACAGGACATCATGGAGGCCGGCCGGTCAGGGCCGCTCCGCTGTGTCAGAGCCAGGGTGGGGGGCTGAGCGCGCGGCTGTTGTGAAGGATGTGACGCCCCTCCCCGGGGGGCCGGTGCTCTCCGCGTCTTCTCCTGAGCCTCCCTAGACAGAATCTCCGTCCCACCATGATTTGAGAATCAGGAGAAGACAAGAAGGTGTGAAACGCAGCATGTGCCAGGTTAGACAGAGAGCAGAACATCCCTCCTGGGGCCTCAGAGGACCCCTTCTCTTGGGCTCATGAATGGGGTGAATAATGTTGGCTGGAAGAATCTGATCTCGTGTTTCCCAGGACTAACTGGCGAGCACATTTTCTTTCATTATAATAATTTATCACTTACAAGATACCAGAGCTACATAGAGATTGCTGAATAATAGATGAAGTTGTGCTGAACCAAGTTTCTGCCCTAAGGGGTTTTCCATGTCGAGGCATCCGTGGAATCATGTCGGACAAGCAAAATGCAATCCTGCTGCCTCGTCAGACAAGATGGGGTGGGATTCCTGGTGAGAGTGTCTGTGTGGGGGGGAGCGGAGGGAAGAGACAGAGATCGGAGGTTCGATTAGTACAGAAGAGAAAACAAAACAGAGGAGCTCTGCCTATTGTTCAGACACTGAAGGTAAGAAGGGAGCAGAGCCACCCACATAGGCGTGGGGTAAAGACCCTGCCCCAAATGTTAACCCCACTGCCCGGAGCCCTGAACACCTTTGGGTCCGTGCAGTCACCAACAGATGCAAACAGTAGACCCGAATCAGCTGACCCCTGAGCAGCATTACTAGGACTAGGCCTCCGCTGGAGGAGGAGATGCATTTTTAGGAGGGAGAAAGAAGGAAGTAGAACAGCAAACCCCACCCGGAGGCCCCCATGGCTGGAGGGCAGCCCTGACGCGTGGTCAGAGGGTGACGGTTGGAGCCCACATCTTCACGTGGCATGTCCGGAACCCACCACGCTCCCCTTCTGGGCTCACCCGACCCCAGAAAGACTCCCCCACTAACCCCGTGGGGCCTTAGAGACCAGGTTCTCCCCCACCCAACCCAGGCAGTGGTGGAGGAGCCTTTTGAATGGGGTGGGGACCAGAAGACGAGGACAGAGTTTGGGAAGCTTTCATCTCAGTGCGGCCGGTCAGTGCGCGTGGAGGGTGTTGCTGGAGACCACGGGGCCCTGAAGCCATGGAAGGAAGCATCTCGAGGGACCCCTGTTCGCTCATTGCGGTAGACGGTTGGGCTGATGGCCCACAGGGTCTGGAACGGTGATGTCGGTCCTTACAAATCCCGAGACTTGGCCCACCAATCCTGTTCCAAGTGCGTTTCAGGATTCAGAGCTTGGGAGATTTTCAGATGTGAAGGAAAGTAAAACAGTGTAGATCAGATGATAGCCCAGTAGAGTTTATGGAATCATATTAATAATTTGTGCATCGGATATGTGAGCATTCTGACCAAGTGGGGTAAACAATGAAGAAAATAGCCTCACATCACTTCAGCTCAGGGTTTGATGCCAGAAGAGTTACGTAAAAGTCAAAGATGTGTGTGACGAAAGAATTCAGTTCAGGGCTGAGGATTTATTGATGGTCCTGCTTCTACTAGGAAGCTCCTTCCTCCAGAGGTGGTTTTATTTCTCCCACAAAACCCCCAGGGGCTCCCCGGTTCCTGGGAAGGAGCCCACCTGTGCTGACCAGACGGGCGCCCACCGCATGTGGGGCTGACCTTGCCCTGGGCTCCCAACTGATCTCTGTGGGGTCCCAGCATTTCCAGAAGTCCTGGGCATTGAACTGAGGATGAACCTCCTGGGTTCCTCCCAGCCTGAAGCGGTCTGGGAGTCATTCATCTCTCAGCAGTGCTGTTTTCTGGAAGCCCAGATGCCCAGAGGAGCCCCTCCTGTACCTGCAGGGAGGTGGGTTCTCCATGGCGTTTTGGGTGGGATCGGCTGCCCCCCTCCTTCAGCAGTGACCACATCGTGGGCCCCCCCAGCCCCATCTGGCCTCCCACTGCTGTGTGGTTCCTTCCCCAAGTCTCCCGGGTCCTGCTGGACCTGCGCCCACGTGTTTGTTTCCAGGAACTGTGTCCAGAACCGCCACAGAGCCGACAGTTCATCCCCCTGGGCCATCACTGGTGTCCAAGGTCTAGAGTCCAAGCATTTCTGTAGGGCAGGTGGGTGGGCAGGAAAACTGTATCAAAGCAACCCACCGTGCCAAAGGGGACCAGTGGGGATGCTTTGGGACTTTGAAATTGGAAGTCATCATGTTCTTAAAATGATTGTGATTGGAGGAGGCAGGGGAGCTTCTGTCCACAGTCAGCCCCAAATCCCGGAGACATGACAGGGTCTTAAACAGGGAATGGAGACAGCAGGGCCCCAGAGTCCACCAAGGGTCGATTCTGAGCCCGTGTTCAGGTTCAGGACATGAGAGAACCACTCACCTGAGCATTGGAGTCGGCCAGGGGTCCCTCCTCAGAAAACCCCAAATCTGCTGTAATTTGGAATTACCAGCTCCAGAATCTGGTCCCACACAGTGTAGAAAGGCAGTTTTAAGTTTTCAGTGTTGAAGGTTTAGAAGAGAAAAGTGAGTCCACTGCCTGACCCGGAGAGAACTGGGGGGCTCCCGGGGGTCTTCACTGTCTGGAAGCTTTAACAGAGACGTGGTTTCACGTCTGCTGGGGACACAGCCACGAACAGTGGATCCTGTGGCGGGAAGAGAGGCGGAACCTGAAACCTACCCCATGCAAAGATCACCAGCCCTGTGGACACAGTGCTTTTCAAATATTTTTCTTTTTTTTTTCAAAATAAGCAAAAGTCATACATTTAAAACAAATAAAACTGAGCTCTTCTGTTTTCTGGATGAGGGTGAAGTTTCAGCAGTCTCTTCTCTGGCCAAAGGGACCCTTGAGGGTCCAAGGAACTCAATTAATACTCAGGAGTCTTCACCAGAAATCATTAATTTTTTGAGGTCAAAACTATTGCTTAGGAGAAAACCAATTTTACAGCCAAATTATGTGCAAACAAGAAAGGAGATGAGAACCCCTGGTAAAGAAATTAGTATACTTGCAGTCATGATCATTCTAACCAGAATTTAAGACAAAATCTTTTGAGTGCCAGAAGACAGAAAATTTGCAGTTCCCCAGTGTAATTGAGTATACTTTTATAGACTTCTTTTTTGTTTTGGAAATTAATCCTTCCATAATAGAGATAAGCTGGTTAATTTAAATTATAATTAAAAACAAACCTAGCTTATATATTGATTTCATTACATTGTATTTCATTTCTGTTTATTGTTTCACATTTTAACAAGTTAATAAAAGAGCCATTTTGTGTATTCCTTTACACCACTTACAAACCCAAAGTACTGCTTGAATAGAAATCGCATTTGTGCAGCACATTTTTTTCTCCACTGTAATAATGACGATGTTGTTTAGCTGATATTAAATAATCAAGGAGAAGCCAGGAAGCCAGTATTTGTTCAGAAGGAAGTCTGTTCTCCTGGTTTTCCAGGCAAAGTCGATTCCTGTTTCCATTTGAAAGATGAAGGTCCCGGGGAGGTTTCTAGTCACCTGACAGAGGACGGTGAGTGGATTAATTCCCTGGGACCAGGTGTTTACTTGGGAAGGTGAAATCAGGACAATGGCCCCATTTTAGGGCATTTTCTAAATATCCACCCGTGTTAATCTTCACATGTGAAAGTTCTCACTTCTTTCTGGAGTGTCGCACTTCGTTCCTGACCGTCCCACCAACCTGTCTGAGTTTCTTAAGTCCAAGACTCGGTGGCCCTCAAACTAAGTGGCCGAGCCCACTCCCTGCGGCCGCCCGGTCTCCCATCCCCCCGCCAGGCTCCTGGCTGTCCTCTCTCTCTCGGGACTGAGCAGGAGTGGGGAATCTCAGCCTGCGTGGGGGTCCGGGTTCCTCTGTGACTTGGTTTTTGATCGTGGCGAGTCCTTTATTTCTCTAGGCCTCCGTCCTCCTCTGGGAAATGCCGCTCCACCTCCTGCTGTGTTATTGTCTCGTAAAGACCAATAACAGAGCACATTTGAAAGCCCTTTGTAAGGTGTAAAGCTCTGTAGATGCTTAAGACCATATTTGTGTTATGAAGGCCCTGTCGGGATATGAAACGCGGGACACTTGCCCCATCTCATTGTGAGGCATTTTTCACTTACCTCCGGGGACGCGGACCTTTCTGAGCATTTGAGGTTGAAATGTGACCTCTGCGGAGGTGAACTTGGTCGCCGGTGTTCTAAGCCGTGAAGCCACAGTTGCTGTAGTTCTGGTGAATCGTTGGGTCTTTCATTAAAACACAACCCAACAATTACTTGGTGGTGATAGGTAGGGTCCAGCAGCCCCAGGGAAACAAGCGACACTGATCATAAGAGGCAAAGTGGTCTATGGGCCAGAGAAGCAGGCGAGTCCCCAAGCTGGGGCTTTCAAAGGGGGCCCACACTGAACTTTCATCAAATGACAAGCTCAGCAGAGCAGGGGAGGCTCTGGATCGGACCAGGGGCTTTGTGACTGTAAACCAGCCATGAATTCAAGGGCACTTGGTGCAGCCTGAGTGCCACCCAAGCCTGGGGGCTGCGTTGGGTGAGAGCGGGGCCCTGACGGGAGAGGGGCAGCGCTTGGTTTCAGGGCCATGAAAGCACCATGGGCGTCGTCCTAGAACTCTGTATCGAGAGCAGTGCTTTCCATAAGCGTGTGTGTATATACTCTCTCTATATGTGTATATATGTGTATCTCTCTCGGTACACATATATACATATGTATACATATGTATACACTGTCATCTAAGTGTGTGTGTGTGTGTGTGTATGTCTTAATCTCTAGCTAGATCTATGTAGATGTAGAAATATATATATACACATTTAATACTCAAAGAGATAACGCCTGCAGGAGGTACTATTAAATACTCAGAAACTATCCCCCTGTGCGGTAGGTACTGTTGTTCCATTTTACAGACTCGCCCTGACGTTACTAACTTCTCCAAGGCCACAGTCGTGAAGTGGAGTCACCGGGACCCAGCTTGCTGGCCTGGGGCTCGAAGCCCTTCTGCTCTCAGGGGAGGTAGCTGACATCCCTCTGCAAGTAAATGTAGAAGAAGCCTGGGAATATGAGCACACTGGATGTGTCTGTACCTTCCTCTCAGTTTTGCTGTGAACCTAAAACTGCTCTAAAAAATAAAGTCTTAAAAAAAAAAAAAAGAAGCTTTAAGACAAATTTCCTCATCCCAAAAAGGAATACCAGTGAAAACATGACTGTACCAGACCCAGATATACCTGCTATTTTGGAGATACGGCGTATAATTTAGGCAATGAGAGTGCATTGTCCGTAATAGATGATTTGCCTGTGCGTCTCATCTGCCAATTGTAAGTCCTTCGAGAGTGGAGACGGTGTTTTTACAAACGGAATGCGAATGTCGCTTAGGTGGTGAGAGAGGCTTTCAGAGGGGAGGTGGCTGCCATCGGTGTCTGGACAGGGTTCCAGGTTCAGGGAGAAGAGTCGGCCACAGGAGACCCATGCAGCCCGCCTGTGCCACCCACACAGGGACTCGGAGATCAGGTGCCATGTAGCCGAAGGTGTGGGATAAGGAATACGGGTGATGAGGTTAGAGGTCTGCTGGGGTCAAGGAATTCTCCTTCTGTTGATACTCTTTCGCATATGAGAAACTCAAGACTTAGGTAACCTACTTGCTCTGACTGGAAGTTGTTATCTTATTTTATTCTCTGTGAAGACTTTCTGCTCTGTGTAGACGTTGGATGCAGAGCATTTGGGGTCCCCTTCGAGCCTGTGACTGTATCGAGTGTGACTGAGAAGCATCTGTTCCATTGAACACAGGCAACATTGTGTGCACTTTGCTGCTGCACAGCAAACTCTCAGATACAGTCGACAAAAAGAGATGATTAACTTCGAGTTATGAATATCTTATAACTTCCCCATGATCATCTTTTTTAATAAAATCCAGAAGTTACATGAATCAGCTGCAAAAATAAGTGTGTGGCCAGACTGTACCCAGGCCCTTGTCTAAGGAAACTGATGTCTGCTTGTGTCTGCTGCCTGGTGTTGCCAGGCTGAGTCTGCAGGCACGTGGTCCCTCTTACCGGGTACAGTGCAGGAATGTGGAGGTGCTCCCTGCCTGACTCACCGGAGGAGCTGGGGAAGGGGCTGGAAGCAGGTGTAAACCGAGGGTCTCCATCGCTCGGCTCAGCCACCGCTCTGCCCTGTGTCGTCCCAGCTCCACCACATCCCTTCTGTGTCCCAGCCACCCTCCTGGCCCCGTTCACCCTCCTCAGCCGGGCTCACGGTTTCCCTACTGTGACTCCCTGACCTCGAGTCTGATCTTGGGTCCGTCGCCGCCTTTCCTTCAGTGGCTGGGACCTGGGTGTGTGTGTGTGTGCGTGTGTAGGGAGTGCACAGTATGAGAAACAGGGGCACCTTGAGAAAAGCGTCCTTACGAGGGGATCTGGGAGGTTGGCTGCCCCAAAACGTACCCAGCACATCCAGAAAGCTTTTCACTAAGGTCACCCTGGGAAAACCTCGATGGCACACATGCTGCATGCAACCATACGTGTGACCCAATGCAAAACTGTACAGCAATACTGTTTTAACTTCAAGTTGCCCTGAAAAGAAACTCTTCATTTAGGTTTCAGAGACGCTACTAGTAAAGAATTAGTTTTAACATTTCTTAAATTTAAAAATATCATAATACATATTCGTTGAAGAAAAATAAGAAAATTTTAGTAAGAAATATTTTTAAAATATTTATTGAAAACTGGGATAAAACTCTACATAATGTTTTGTAGCTTCCTTCTTCCGCCTCTGGGGCCTGGGATGGAGTCCCCTGGGCCACAGCCCATCTGTCACTCAGGGAAACGCATCATCTTGGTTTGCGTTTGTAGCGGGTGGCAGTTCCCATCCTGCAGAGCTGCTACGAGGAGTAAATGAAGATCTGGAACTTACACTTTACCCGTTGTTTGCCTGAATTCACTTACCATGGGCCTCCTGGTCTTAGTTCGAGGGTGGCGCCCCCAGTGCTGGGCAGGATTGGCCTGCTGGTAGCCTCTTTACTCCTCGCTGTTGCTCCAAGTGCTGTTTCCCTGAGGAGCTTTGTAAATCCCAAGGTGGGGAACTTCGGGGTCACGGGGTGACGCCCCTCACAGACCCTGAGTCTATTGAGGGACCCCGAATGAACAGCAATCTCCCAATCTTCTGATTGCCCCCCGCCCGCCCGCCCGCCATGAGGGGGCAGGTGCTGGGCGCTCACCTCCTCCCTTAGGTCTCAGAGGCCGGTGGAGACGCCCCATGGCCTCCGTGTCCCAGAGGAGATGCTGAGAGTTGGGGGAGGTTACGGCCCAGAACCCCCCACAGTGAGGAGCAGAATGGGGCCCGGACGTGTGACCTGGGACATCATTCCACGAGTGCCACGAGCAGCTCATCCCCAAAGACCCACACAGGGACGGGGCCCGGGCCCATGGGCAGACGGCCTCACAAGACACAGGGCAGCATGTGGTCCAGGAAAAGACACACAGTGTGCACCTGCCTGCTCTGGGTCGCCTGGGGGCCCCATGGTTCCCAGATCCGTGCATACACACGGTTCCCTGGTTGTCCCCCGGCACCGAGTGGCATCCCAGGACCACCCCCGGGAAATGCCTGGTCTCCCTAAGATCCCAGCACAGCAGTTTTCAGGAGCCCCCAGCACCGCCCAACCTTGGAGCACAGCTCCTGGCGTCTGTGGGGAGGGACCGGAATCGCTCCAGGAAGGTGTGGGGAGGGTACCTCCTGCATAGCGGTGGCTCCTCTTGAAGGATACAGAGATGCCCAGTGCCCAAGTCGGGGCCTTCACCGGGCTGCACAGATGCACGTGACAGATGGGGGTGTCGGAAAGACCCTGGTCTGGACACCAGGTGCGTGAACCCTTCTGGTCCCACCTGTTACCTGGCTGAGGACACCACAGGTGGGAGGAGGTCGGGGAATGAGACCCAGATAGGCCAGCGTCGGGAGCAGAACCCAAATCCAGGACAACTCCAACGCGGGCATTTACAGGTGACCGAGCGCTTGTGACGTGTGTGTCAGGAAAGAGAGAAACAGGTGTCGTAGGGCCTCTCTGATCCAGCAGGTTCTCACTCGGAAGCGCTCTTGCCGTTGTTCTATTTCTCGATGGTCCAGCATCTTCAGGACCTGCATTCCCGTGGTTACCACCTGTGCACAAACGAGTCATCTGTTTCTCCCAACCAAGGGAGTGATCAGCAGTGAGACGACAGAATCAAACCTCTGGCTTTTAATGAGCCAAGCAGCCTGGCCATTAATTTACAGCAGCTTCTTAAGCAGCCAGGGGAATATATTAGTTTTAATTTTTTTTTAAGAAACAAAACAGCAGAATTGCTCTGCTCATAAAGTCCAATCCCAGGCAAGCTGCTTCATGAGGGGTGAATTAATTAGCACTACTTATTAAGGTTTTACTGCTATTGATTCATCCTGCTCTATCAATAATCTTAATTCACCCACAAAACCAATTCAGTTTAATAACTTGTAAAGGGAAGTTAGGAAACTGAGGTGCCTGTTAAAATATGACCACCCAGAGTTTCTCATTTGGGCTCTGTGTTTCTCTCTGTTGGTGCCGGTCCTGCATCTCCTACACCCCAGAAAACACCCCTCACTCCCCTCTTCCTCGCCACCCTCCCTCCTACCTCATGGCAGGTGTGACAGGCTGAGTTGTGTCCCCACTAAATTCATATGTGGAAACCCTGCACCCAGGACCTCAGAAGGTGACAGCATTTAGAGATGGGCCTTTAAAGAGGTGATGAAGGTAAAATGAGGTCACAGGCTGGGGCCCTTATCCCATAGGGTTGGTGTCCTTATAAGAAGAGGAGATTAGGGCACAGACATGTTGAGGACACAGGGAGAAGATGGCTGTCTATACCCAAAGTAGAGAGGCCTCAAGAGAAACCAGCCCTGCTCACACCTGACCTCCCACCCAAACCCTGCTGCCACCCCTGTGCTGCACGCCCTCCTCTCACTCAAGACCGGGACATCTCCCTCTCCCCAGGCTCGCTATCCATCCCTCTTTAATTCTCTGGTCCCTGCTCACCTCCCTGGAATGTGTCTGGGGAGCACAACTGACCAACACGACTGCACGTTATTTGTCAGGCCTTTCTGGGAGTCTAGTTTCCTTGCACGGACGGTCCTGCCTCCCGGGCCAGAAAGCCCGAATGTCCTCCAGGGCCCAGACAAGCATCCCACACTGCTTCCTTCCCAACTCCAAGTGGTGGCCTCGGCTTCATCCAAGGAAGCAGCACATGGCGGGGCTGGTGTGCCTGGCGGGGCACTCGATCCTGCAGCATTTTAAGCTTGAACAAAGTTGCATTGAGTTGCCAGCCTTCTGGGCTCGTTTCTGATGAATCCTTTGACCCTCAAGGACATCATCTCCCCACTGCCCAGCTGCCCTCTGATGGCCAGACCCTCCCTGGACAGGCCATGTGGAGCCTGCGCCCGCACCCCAGCGAGCATCTGCAGACGGTCCTCCTCCTGATCCCTGATCAGAGAGCTTCCTGGACCAGAGCCAGAGCCCACGCCTGGACCCGCTGTCTGCTCACCATCCGGGGAGGTGGGTGGACGCAGTGGGCACGGGTCTGATCCCCCGCGAGACCCCTGCCTTGGGTTCCCCAGGACCCCAGCAGCCTCCATTGCAGTCAGGACTGGGTTTTGCTGAGTTTACTCTCCTTTTACATAAAGACAGAAGGAGCAGTGGGGCCCACCTCCCTGGCTGCCATGTGCTGTGGACCCACATCTGAAAGCCTCTGAGGTCATGAGGAGCGAAGGAGGAGGTCAGAGCCGGCACATCCATGCCCGGGCGTGCGGGTTCAGGGGCACTGGCCAGGGGCTGCAGCCAGGTCCCCCACAGACGGGGCCCTGACCCCTGCAGGGACCAGAGGGAGGGCAGTGGGAGGGGGAGCTGTCCTCATCCCCGGCTCTGCGGCTTCTCCATAAACGCTCTCGTGCCCCCTGGGCGACACGTCCACGCCCCCTTTAATCCTCAGCAGGAACATGGCTCACATGCCGGTGGCTGTGCTGCTCTGAACAGAATGCGCTGTTTCTCTCTGTTTCATTTCCTAAACTTACAAAGAGAATATCTGAGAAATCAAACATGACAAATAAATTATAGTATTGCAAGCAAACACTCTGTAAATATTTCCATGAAATTGCAAACAAAATCTGTCGTACAGGCTTTTAAAAAAAAAAAAAAAAAATAAGCAGATCAAAAGTTGCACTTCCGAACGTACCCTATTTTGCTTAAGTAACAGTTCATTATGCTCACCGAGCTCTGCTGGGCAAGTGCATCCTCCTCTAGGGTGGACGGGTTTCCAAAGGCGGGATCCACGGGGAAGAAATCTGGGGACCTGTCTTTTCTGTTAAATGTACCTTAGTTGGGGGCGCCTTTGAAGTTGTTCTTAGACACTTGGTTTTTTCACCTTATTCAGTATTTATTTACTGGAATAAAGAAATGGGATTAATTTGAGCGTATTATCTTATAAAACCAGCAGTGGCTTTACATTTTAAGGAAAAAAATGATCTTCTTAGGAAACAATTTCTGTGTCTAGAGAAGGAAGGTAAAGATGGTCAGGTTCATAGGCAATTAAATCCTTATCTGATCTGAAGACATGGCAAATGGATAGACAGGTGCTAAGGAAAAACACTCATCTCCTCAGGCTCCCTCCTCTGCAGCTCCTCGGGGTGGAGTTCAGAGTAAAATCAGAAACTGAAGGGTAGAACGCGTGGGAGCCCGGAGGCCCCTCAGTCGGCCTCGTTACGTGGCAAAGGTGGCCAGTGCAGCAGCCCCGTGCCTTCGGGGATGAAGAGGACTGTTGTCCCCCAAGCAGCACTCCCGCAGCCCACGACCCACTCCCCCCACGAGCTGTGAGGCCTGGGCTCTGCGAGGGTGCTGTAGAGGCCAGAACAAGCCATGGTCACTGCAGAGCCCGAGCGGGTCAGCCAGGAGTCCCTGCTCCCTATCTCCCTCCCTTCCTCTCTGTCTCTCTCTCTCTCTGTCTCTCCCTCTGTCTCTGTCTCTCTGTCTCTGTCTCTCTGTCTCTGTGTCTCTGTCTCTCTCTGTGTGTCTCTCTCTGTCTCTCCCTCTCTCTGTCTCTGTCTCTCTCTCTCTGTTTCTCCCCCCCGTCTCTGTCTCTGTCTCTGTTTTTCTCTGTCTTTCTGTTTTTCTCTCTCTCTGTCTCTCCCTCTCTCTGTCTCTGTCTTTCTCTCTGTCTCTCCCTCTCTCTGTCTCTGTCTCTCTCTCTCTGTTTCTCCCCCCCGTCTCTGTCTCTGTCTCTGTTTTTCTCTGTCTTTCTGTTTTTCTCTCTCTCTGTCTCTCCCTCTCTCTGTCTCTGTCTTTCTCTCTGTCTCTCCCTCTCTCTGTCTCTGTCTCTCTGTCTCTCCCTCTCTCTGTCTCTGTCTCTCTCTCTGTCTCTCCCTCTCTCTGTCTCTGTCTTTCTGTTTTTCTCTCTCTCTCTGTCTCTGTCTCTCTCTCTCTGTTTCTCCCCCTCTCCGTCTCTGTCTCTGTCTCTCTGTTTTTCTCTGTCTCTCTGTTTTTCTCTCTCTCTGTCTCTCCCTCTCTCTGTCTCTCCCTTTCTCTGTCTCTTTCTCTCTCTGTCTCTGTCTCTGTCTCTCTGTCTCCCATCTTGCACGTTAAGGAGCTAATGTGTCCAAAGTTTAAGAGTTGTTGGTAGAAATAATCTAGAAGCACTGGGTTGTGTCAGGTGTTTCTACAGAAGAACTCAGAAGCCCATGGGTGGGTTCTCAGGTCAGACCACCACATTCCAGACGTACACACAAAATTGTCAGCAGGTTTCTTTTTCTAGGGAGAGGACTCACACATTTCATGTGATTGTCAAAAGGATCTTAATCCCCAGCATTTACAGTCACTGGATTTAATGATAGTGTAGAATTCTTCACTTTGTAAAATTCTTCAATTCTCTGTGTCTGCCCTAAAGTCTAAACTAAAGAGAATTCTTACTTGAATTCTATTCCTTTCACCCCAGGAGTTTTATTTTCTTTTCTGAAAGGAGTGTTTTATATTTATGTATCTTCATGTCTGGTTTTCTTATTGCTTTTGAGTCAATTATAGTCACATCATTATATGTTCATAAAAATCACTTTAGCTGCATTTTAGAATTTTAAAAAAAACAGGCTTTTTGGAAGCAATTTTTAAAAAGAACATATAGCATTAATGTAATTTAAGAATCTATCAGTTTAAATGGTTGTATATAGAATATACAAAGTGGTTATATATAGAACGTGTAAAAGTAAATTGTGTATGACTTTGAGCTCTCCGTTTAGAATGCAAATTGCCTTATCTACAAAGTGGCTTTAGTTTTAACTAATGGTTAGAGCTGTGTTTCCTCCAGTTGAATCAGCCATCTGCTGTGGGAAAGTAAACATCACTGAGACACATGACAATCGGTTTACCAGGGACGGATGTGCTTTTCTCTGCCCGAAGGACGTCTCCACTATATTCCCCATTATCTGTTCTTTCTCACGGGCACGGCTACTGAGGGGAGCAGTCGGGACTTCATGGGACCTGGTATTTAGAGTAGCAACTGAGGAAAGAAATCAGGGTCGCCAAAACAAGCAAATTACACAGGCACCAGGGATGTTGACGCGGCCAGTCCCTAGGGAACCAGACAGCCGGTCCCCCTACACACAGGGACCAAGGGTGAGAGCTCAGCGTGAAGGAAACCGACCTTACACATAAACAGTGAACATTTCCAGTGACCTACACACACGTGCACAGGGCCGTTCTTGGCTTTTACCAGACTAATCTCAACCAAGAGGAGAAATAACCATCACAAAAGTATTGAGGTTCTTTAACTCCGTCATTCTTGGACCAACCTGTGCAAGGAGGCTGAAATCCTGGCTTTATCGCTTAGAACAGTTGAGCAGAGATGGAGATGCAGGAGCTGGGGTCGTGGAGTCTCAGGGCCGTCACGAGAGTTAACGCACCCCAGCCGTGGAGAAGCCTGTTTAAGATGATGAGCCCTCCAAGGCCAAGACTGAAACCCTCCTTTTGTCCCAGGACAGTCAGACCACCCTGCATTTTTACCAAAAGCGCACGCGTTGTTCCTTGAGCCAAATGTCTCCCAAACATTATTTGCGCCACTTAAGAAGGACGACTGGGCAGCAAACCGTGTCTACAACGTGCACCTTTTTAGCTGTGTGGTTGAAGTTAACTCAGGAGTGAGAAGCAAGACAGACACAGGACGTGTGCTGAGAGGCACTGGGGGGACATGGCCATCGGGCTCCAAGGAGGCGCTTCCTCCTGGGCCAGGGGCCGGGGTCCCATGGGGTCAGGAGTCAGAGGCACTCGGGTATATGCAGGGGGAGGAGGGAAGGTGTGCAGGTCCCAGTGGGGAGGCTGGGCTGCGGGGCAGAGGGCGGCCAGAGTGGGCGGACGTCTGGGTCCTGCCCTTAAGCGAAAGCTTCGTCTCTAGTACCGACTGGGGAAGAGGGGGCATTGGTGGGTCTTGTCAGGGTCCTGACCAGAGAGCAAAGCCCCCTCCAAGGATTCAAACAGGGGGCATGAGCGCAGGGAGTTGGTTCTGTGGGCAAGGAAAGGGCTGAGAAGTCACGAGAAAACTAGACACAGCCAGAAGTCAGAGGGGCCTGAGCTGGGGACAGAGGGGAGCAGGTAGGGTCCCAGAGCCCGGCCACCCCGCAGCGCCCGAGCCGGGTCCTATCCTGCAAGACAGAGAGAGGAAGGGAGGGCAGAGGCAGGCCCCGCTGGGCACCCAGGGAGGGGCCAGACCTGCCAGGCCCACCAGGCCCCTCCCTTCTGAGCCCGCAGAGCCGTCCCCACCCCCAACCACGTCCCAGCCAGCGCCCCCTTCCCCTCCCTCTCCGGTCATGGGCTGCTGGCAGGCGTGACGCGGCCACCTGTGCCTTCATTTCTGTAATTTCAAAGTTCTCCTGGTCCACAGGGAAAAATGGACCTCGTCTGCAGATAGGCTGGGCAGTGGAGCTCGGCTTCCCGGGCACACGAGTGTGGGGACTGGGTGCTCACGCCTCTGATCGCCTCGTGCAGAGAAGGAGAAAGGAGAAACATGTGAGCTTTTCAGCCGGGCTCCAAATGCCTCCTTTCTCCCTACCCCACTACGCCTCCCTCTCAAACGTGTATATTTTTAGGCCTCTGGGTAGAAAGGACTGTGGATTCCTCCAGGAATAGCCTGTTTGAAATCAAACAGAAGGAACGGAGATGTTTCTGAGCAGTGCAGACGCCTCGAGCCCATTAGAGCATCCTTTCTTTTGATTTCCATTTTCCACACAGGAACTGCACTTCCTTTAAGGCTGAAATCACCTCTCTGATTAAAGGTGCTCTTCCTGCTTCCTGAACCCTCCCTCCCGGATCAGGCCAGAGGCTCCTGTGAGGGGCCAGTTCCTCTTGCTCCGCTGACCCCTTGGAATCCAGTGTTTGCATGATCCAGGGCCAGTTCTCAGAGGTGTCAGTGCCAGTGGAGTTTGAACCAAGTCCAAAATGCATGTGCCGTGCGGCTTGGGAAAATGCAGCAATTAAAAGCAGCTAAAACTAAGCAATTTATGACTTACAGATGTCAAGTTATGACAGAAATCACTGCATATATTGTACCAGCAAAGTGACATTTATTTGGTAATTAATGATTAAAACAGTAATTTCCCAACGTTACCAGCCACCTGGTGTCTGGTGGCAGTTAGAGAAGCACTCGCCAGCCGGGCTGTGCTCCCTGCAGTGGCGGGAGTGTCCCCACCCGGAACCTCAGTGCTCCGGGCTGGCTGCACCATCTCTACCCAGAACATTCCAGACAGGACGGGCACAGACTGTGAGGCCTGTGTACAGTTTCTGCCTCAAAACTCCTTACAGATATTTGCTGAATGCGTGACTACATCAATGAATTAGTTAATGGTTCGATTCCATGGGAAGCAAAAACCAAGCAAACAGAAAATGTAGACCAGCAGCAGTACCCGCAGAGACCGCGGGGTCCTTCCCGTTTCGCTGCGCCAGGCCTGGCTGAGGTCCCAAGCTGGCGCCCCAGGGAGTCTGAAAGTCTGTCCTCCTCCTTTTTGTAGATTTAGTCATTGATGTAAGAAAGATGTCCTTTGACCCTTAACCTCTGGGACCCCTGAACAAGTGCAGAGCAGACCGCCCACTGCTCCCTGCACCAGCTGGGAGCGCCCCCCCAAGCCAGGGAGGTCCGCATGGGGTGCACAGGTGACATTTGGGGTCTGCCCCCTCCCCCGCTCTCAGAGGGCGTCTGTGGATGTGCTGGCGTGTCCACAGCGATGACCCCCACTGCTCAGAGGAGGGCGAATGTGGGGAGGGGGACCAGGCTGCGCACCCCCATCAGGAGGTACCCTGACTTCTCACATGGTCATCCTGAGGGAAGCATCCTGGTCACTTGCTCACGAGTTTCCCCAGGGTCCTAGTGATGAAGGGCCACATCGAGGGCCAGGGAAGAAGCCCACCAAACTTGTCCTCCCTCGGGGTGTCTGACGCCGTCTGCTCAAGCCTCCTGGCCTGAGGCCGGGGTCTGCTGCCCTGTCCACTCTCTGCTTTGCAGTGATGCTTTCACACCACGTCCACCGACCCAGGTCAGCGCTAGTCTCCTGTCTATTCGGGGCCTGATTCCCTCTAACTACCGCCAGCCCCGTGATCGATTTAGCCCACTCCCCAGCTCTGCTTCTTCCAGGCCTCGTCCGCCCCCGACCCAGGGGCTGAAGGAGGTTTGCAAGTGCAGGCTCCTGGGCCCTGGGGCGCCTCGGTGTGTCCCAGGGGCTCCTGCTTTATTTTTTCATCCTGTTCATTGGAAGACAGACTTCTTGCTTTAAAAATGATGATAAAAGTTTAAGAAGTTCCAGAATCTGCCCCTAGTGGAGAATGTAGGCCCAAAGGCATGAGGACTGGGAAGGGCCGAGCAGCCGGGGTCCCGGGAGGACACAGCCAGGCAGGCCCATCACTGGGTCCAAAACAGAGAAGGGCAGGGCCCAGCCAGGAGGATGGGGCACGGGCCTCGGCCGCTGCTCCCCTGACTCTGACCGTTCTTCTGTGACACGCAGTGAGGAATTATTTCAGTTTTTTGTGTTTTTTTAAATAGGACACTCAGCCTTTTTTAAGTCCATCGCCAAAGAGAAAATGTCTGCGATACACACGAGGCTGAAGTTCATAGAAAAAGCATGACCAACGGCTACTAACACCCCCAGCTCTGGTGCAGGGGGAGGGAGATGCTGGCTTAAGCGAGGTGTCCCTTCCTTAGAAATGCACAGAAGAGGGAAATCCATTCATTTCTGCTCTCGTTCATGGTCAGACAGCATCAGTTCTAACCCTCACACAGTGCAGTCCGTGGAAAGACCAGGTCTCTGAAGCTGACGGTTCCCAGAGCTGAGGTGTGTGGATCTGGCACTTGTCACCATGCATCCAGGGTGTCCGAGTGTCCCCTGACCGGCAGAGGGGCTGCATCAGCACTGATGGGGAGCTGGGCCCTGAGGACCCAGGTCAGTCATCAGTGGACGGGAGGCTTGGGTTTGGCCCTGAGATTCCTCCACGTCTGAGGTCCTGTGATTCTCTGGGTTGAAGAGGTTATCTGACACGGTTGATGTATAACTGGCCCTAACGGCCTTCGGCAAACAGGGTGGCATCTTCCAAAAACACTCGGTAGTTTGTCCTTTTGGAAGCACGAGAGGCACTCATTCTGCTGTCTCAATGGATAGGAGGAAGATTGTTCTGGATACACAAACCTTCCCTTTCTGTTTTTCAAAAACCAGCCAGGGACAGAAAGACGGTTAGTTGGGGACAGAGAGCCATGCCGTCGAGAAAGGAAGAGTGAAAAGCACGTTGATTGCTGTGCAGTTTTCCTGACTGTATCCGCCTGCCTTGGCATCTCTTAGGTCATTGAGAAGTAGTCTGGTCGGAAGGATTCCACCCCAGGACCTATCCTGAGTGATGTGCTTTCCTTTCTCAAAGCAAATGGAGCGTGTTTTGTGGACCCTGAATCAGTCGGCTCAGACGGCGGTGACACACGGCACAGCCTGGGGGTTTAAGCAGAAGATGTTCATTGTCTCCCAGTCCTGGAGGCTGCAAGTCCAAGGTCGAGATGTCTGCAGGGCTTGTTCCACCTGAGGCCTCTCTCCTGGGCATGTAGACGTGTCTCCTCTCTGTGTCCTCACGTGGTCGTCCCTCTCTGCACGTCTGTGTCCTGATCTCCTCTTACAAGGACACCAGTCCTATGGGATCAGGGCCCACTCTAGGGACCCCATTTTACCTTCATCACCTCTTTGAAGACCCATCTCTAAACACAGTCTCCTTCTGAGTCCTGGGGGTTAGCACATCCCATGTGAATTGTGTGGGGACACAACTCAGACCACAGCACAGCACTTCTCTACTGTTTTCATATTTTAAAAGCACGATACGTTGAAGTCTCTGAATTCTGCACCACTTCACCCGGTTGTGACCAAAGCGGCTGCCCCGCCCCACGTGGAAAGAGCACGTGACTTCCAATTGGAAGATTGTGGATTGTGGTGGAGGTCGTAGCTCTTCAGTCTTCTAGTCTCTTTCTTTCCAAATGAGAGTCCCCTGGGGTCTTGGCTTTCCCATCTGTAGAGTTCAGGTAACTACCAGATGTTCCCCGAAGTCTCCACCACTTCTGTGGACTCTGTAACCGCATTATGCAAACAAGTCATTTAACCCTGTAGCCACACGATCACCTCAAGTGTGTCCCACGGAGGTTGTGTGAGGAGACACACCCGAGGGGACAGACTCGTGTATCCAAATCTCTGGGGAACAGTGGTGTGTTGCCCATTTGAGCCACTTGGCTTTAATCAGCCAGAGAGCTAATGCCCCTTCCACAAAGTCTTTAGCTGCAAAAATGTCTTGCCGCATTTTTCTTGGTTTTCAAAGACCTGTGGTGCTGCCGAGGTTTCCAGAGCCTGAGAAATTAGTACAACAGCATTGAAACCCTTGAAAGAATGATCTTTCTTGGAAAATAGCTGGCGCTCTCCGTGGGCAGGTCGGAGGGACAGTAAAGAAGGCATCTCGGGGGTACTTTGAGGTCAGCACTTCCAGGAAATTCAGGGAGAACAAAGCAATGAAGAGAAGGGCTTGGAAACTTGGTCAGAAGTGGGAGAGAGGAGAACAAATCCAGTGCTATTGTGTGTGTTCACCGAGTGCAGCCGAGCTCACAGGTGGTGAGGGTGTGGCACACGGAGGAGGGGACGGGCACATCCAAGTCCAAGGGCAGCCACGCAACCTTGGACAGCACCCCCTCGCTTGCCCCGGCAGCAGGGCGTGCTGTCCAGGATCCTGGCTCTCAGCCTCCTTAGACGCAGGAGTGCACTCTGCCGGCGTTCTGTACTCTCGCTGGCGCTGTGGCTGGCATGGCCCACGTGGCCCACATCTTGGCTCCACGTCCTGCTCTTTGGAGCCTGGCCCTTGACCCAGGCCCTACCCTTGACTCGTGGCCTCTGCTGACTCCGCCTGGCGGGGGCTGTTGCCTCTTGTGTCCCGACTCTGTGAGGTCCTCTCCAGCACTCTGCTCACACCCGCCTCGCGTTGCTGACCAGTCGGCCCCTCTGGGAGCACAGCATTGCCGTGAGGAACAGCCAGGGCTTATCCAGCTTTGTGGGAGCAACTTGTCAGGGCCCTGCCGTCGGCCTGGCTCTCAGCAGGCCCATAACAGGCTCTGGACTCTTTTGACCTCCCAGCATTGTCCCCACCCTGAGCCTGTGCGGTCTCCTCAACCATTTCCTCCTCTGGCTGGAAGGACTCCTCTCCACAGGGATTTTAGCATCCACCGTCATGGCAGAGAGAGACCTTTAAGACATTGCACTCTTGTCTTTGAGGTACGATGCCTGGGACTGGTGACTTGAGGTAGAGAGGACTGGGGGCCTGCTCCCCACCTCTCCTCTGCCAAAGAACAGGACGCAGACACACAGGTTTTCAGACTGTGAGCGGCAAGTGGCAATTCTGGAGCTGGAGAGGGAACTGACCCCTTTCCCCAGTTTGGGAATCCCCTACCACCTGCCCCCTCTGCCTGGGATCGGAAGGGGGAGGAAGGAGAGAGGGGCCGAGATCAGAATGGGTCTGGGGTTTGAGTGCAGGTTGAGCTCAAGGCTTGGGGACGTCTCCACTCAGTGGGGCTGGGGTACAAATGCAGGATCCGGATCTGGGCCCTGCACAGTTGCCGGCTGTACGTGGCTTAATGTCCCAAGCACACAGGTGCTTCCGGGAGGCGACTGGATGCCCTCAAGTCTGTCCAGATGGGCTGTAACTCGAGGACATCACAGGAACCGTGTGGAGCTCAGGCTGGGG
Source organism: Balaenoptera ricei (assembly GCF_028023285.1). Lineage (NCBI taxonomy): Eukaryota > Metazoa > Chordata > Mammalia > Artiodactyla > Balaenopteridae > Balaenoptera > Balaenoptera ricei. Next base: position 29,175,656 of record NC_082640.1, read on the forward strand.
GATCCGAGCTTCGGGGGATGCCAGGGTTCCTGCTTTGCCTTTATAAAGGGCAGCGTGGTCGGCATTAGCTCCTCCAGCCCCTCCAAATGCCGCCCCCCCCCCCCAGGAGGTGTAACTTCAGGCTGCTATGGCAACAAGATTTCCATGGATGGAGCAACGTGTCCTGGCTAAGAGCAGTGTCCTCATTAAGGGGAAGGAGGGGAGCAGGAGAGAGAAAAGCGTCAGCCTGAAGGAGGGAAAATTCACACAAGAACATCTGCTTTGCTCTCCACTGTAACTCACAGGAACTTCTTGGTGTAGAAGGAGATCCGTCCTCCTTCTCTGTTCTCTGCGATCTTAGTTTGCTTGTCTTTATGTTACACCCAGAATATCTATCTACTGTTTATTTCAGGGGAGTTGAATATATACCCCAAATGCCCAAAGCTAGTTGATTTCAATCATTTTGAAATATCTTTAAATGTATGAGTGACAGAAAATGGAAGTGAGCTGCAGCACACACAGCCTTCCAGAAGGAGTGGTTAATCACGGTGACCAGGTCTGGTTCAGCAAGTGTCCCTGTAGCATCACTGAGTATACGCCATCGTACACACTCTTCGAAGTGGACCAGACACCCCAGAATGCAGGTGTACGGAGACTGGAGGGCACAGAGCTGAGAGCAGTGGGACAGGCAAGGACCGATTTTCCAATTCCGTGATTGAGGGCTCATTAGAAGTTGATTCACCAAGCCTCCCGGACTTCCTAGGGACCACTCAGACTCCTACTCTAAAAATATATATATATCTATATGCATGTATTTATATGTTTACTTTATATATACATATATATACACGTATATTATAAATATATATATATTATAAATATATATATTTATACATATATAATATAGAATAATATAGACTCTGCATGTTATGTAGACTTCCTATGTTTTATAAACCCTACATGTTCTGTAACCACTACATGTTACACAGATGCCACATGTCATATAGATGCTACACGTCATCCAGAATCTATGAGCTATGCAGACCCTACATGTCACACAGACTTTCCTTGACACGCACCCTTAAGCATGGCACGTGTCTGTGCACACGGACCTCCAGGCCTTGGCATCACCCTCCCCACCATGGATGCAGCACCAGCACCCACACAGTCTTGTCCACACCCCGCTGCTGACCTCCGCCTTTTCCTGTCCCGAGGGCCCCGGGTGGGGTCCAGGGAAGCCAGAGGTGCTGTCCCTGCGGCCGAGCAGCTGGTCACACTGCCCGTCCTCCCTGTGGCTGGTGGTGGTGTTGAATGTACAGGCCGTGGATGAGTCTCCCCGGATGCTGCTGTGAGACACCTGGACCCACTGTGGGCGTCCACGGGCGATACTGCCCCATCCGAAGAGCCCCAAACACCCTGCATCACCCCTGGGCCTATGTGCCACTGGCCCCTGGCCCTGACCGCCCAGCCTCTCTCTGATGGTCCTTCACAGCCCAGCGCACCTGGAGGGGGAGCGCCTGGAGTGCACTGAGCTGGGACAGCAGGACCTGCCCCCGATCCGACCCCCCCCACCCAGGACCACTCTGCTTTCCTCATGGAAACCATCCCCTCAGCATCAACTCTGTGCCTTTTCAAGTCTTGCTTTCAACAGGAGCTATTTGTGGACTCCTCAGAAACACCGAGAAGCCCTATTTTGCAAGAGAGACGTTCCTGAAGTAAAGACAAAGTCCACTTGGATGGGACCAACTTGAGCTTTGTGACCCGGGGCCCCGCCTCTGCAGGGAAGCTGTAAATACACTTCTCCACCGTTTGGTCTCATAAGTAACCCGGGCCCCTCTTCCCGCAGGACGGATGGTGAACACAAGCTCTGGGTCATTCAGAGCAATACAGGCACGAATGTTTCCACCACATCATTTGTCAGAGGTACTTTGTACTTCAGAGGCTCCCTTCATCCATTGAAGAATGAAGTTGGTGACAATTTATCTTCCTTCTGATGCGAATGTTTCTTTTCCTGTGTGAATCTGCTCATCCTCAGAGGGTTTGCGGGAGACGCAAATAGTTCCAAAACAATAAATGCAACTCGCACACGCATTGTCCACGCTGCTGTGATGTCTAAATTGTCCTCCCATTAAGTATGAGAGGTTTGTGAGAGCTTTAATTGATCTCTTTTTAGATACAATGAGCTATCAAAAATGCAATCTAAATAACAGGCTTTTTGTCTGAGAGCTGCTCAAAGGAGGAGGGAGGGATTTTAAACTGTGCTCCCAGCACTCTGATTGCACCCGGCCCTGGGTTCTGTCTGCAGAGATGCCTCGAGGACACCCTCTAATGGGCTGTTCTTCCAGGGCTTGAAGGACCTGGCGCGGCTGGTGGGAGCTGGGAGGGCTGGAAAGGAGGCTAGAGGACCCTGAGCGTCAGCTTCGCAGGGTCCATACCTGACTCACGTTTCTCAGGCTAAGAATGTGATGGGGCTGCAGGGAGCATTTGTACGTGTGAACCCACCTGCCCCATTGTCCAAGCGGGATGGGACTCCTCACATCCCCTGCCTAGCCTCGTCTCCACGGCCACAACAGTCCAGGACCAAATGCCAGGCTTGGAAACCCGAGGGCCGGGACACCAGATCTAAACCGTGTCCGGGTCAGGCCCTTCCTCCTAAGACTCACAGGGGAGAATCCCGTCCAACAGTTTCACAAGGAGGCTCCCAGTGGCATAAACCAATTTTATTGACGATACATTGCCATCCACATTGGCTCCTGAGATCTCTTCTGTCTCCAGGGATATTCGGGAATGCTCCCTCCCAAATCAGGGCCCACAGACCTGCCCTCAGGACAAGAAAACAGGGCCCAGCCAGGAATGAGGGATGGAAGACAGTCCTCTTCTCATTTTTGTTGAGAACACGGGCCTTGATTCGGTTCTCAGCTTTAAAAAAAAAAGTCAGAGCTGCCACTGTTCAGATAAAATCCAAACTGGCTGCTACACCTCTAATTATCAGCCTGCCTTCTGGATGAAATGGTACTACTCAATTACTGGTTTTTTGTTCACTTGTCAGCCACATTAAAAAAAGAAAAAAATTATCACTCCTTTCAAACCAGCTAAAAGAACAGAAATTCTGCAAATTGCTTTCTCAACCTAGTTACTTCAGACCTAATACCTCTCTGCGAACGTCAAAAATTGTATAATGCTATGTTGTCTGCAGATCGTGTTTAATGTGGCTGTCTCAGTGATTTGTTGTACATTTTGTAATTTTATTGAAATGATTTCTTTTGTCACCACTTTGTATGTGGCTCATTCTGACACTCCCCACTCATCATGTAAAATACACATTTGATCCAGGCCCTGTAAATAAGAGCAGAATTATCGCCAGGCCTGGGCGGCTTCACACCTCTTGGCGAGGTGAGGCCAGAGCCGGCTCCCAGTGGTGGGGGACGTGTCTCTGCAGGACCCACAATCCGCGGCCTCCCCACGTCCAGCGCTTCCCCCTTTCAGTTGTGTGTCCTTCCCTCGGTTTGAGAGAAACGGGGCCAGTTCCGTTAGGGTTGTTCTGGTGACTCACATCCTGGCCTCACAGCGGCCAGGCCTGACATCCCGTGAGGTGGAGGCCAGGGGAGCGGGGACGTGTCTGCACCAGGCCCGACGGGGCAAGGGGCACATGGCTGCTGGCCAGTGAGCGCGTCCGGCAGTGGGGGTGGGCGGTGCGTGTGCTGGCGGGGCCTCACCCCGGGGTCAGCTTTTCCATAGAGCACGTGCGGAGCGACAGGGAACAAAAGAGCAGTTTTTAAAAGGTTGAGGTCAGGAACTTGAAGTCACACGCTGGGGTCACGGAGCAGCTTCTCCAGAAGCCAGACTCTGTGCCCGCATCCCCCCTCCACCCCCAATTCCATCCTCTGATGTTGTTACCCCTTTGCTGTGACTCTTTGGAGGAAACTGGCCTCAGGAGGCAAAGAGGCCTGTCTGGCCTTGGCCTCACTGCCACATGGCAGGGCAGTCCCTCCAGGCAGGGCGGTGCCCCTGCTGTACGCGACCCATGCCCGAAAGCTCTGCCGTGCACACTTACTCCTGCAGTTTCCGTGGGGCTCGGGCTCCCAGGTCTTACGTCCACGGCCTGGTCAGGAGCACGTCCCAAGGCCCTCCTGGAGGCACCTGCGTTTCCAGGATAAAACTCACACCGACGTCCTCACTGCCAATGCCCAGCTCTCTCCTCCCCAGGCCCTTGAGCGTTTGTCCTTTGTTTCTGAGCCTCCTGTGTGGGCACAGAGCCGGGCGTGCCAGGATCCCGCCGGGTTCCCCGCCTTCTGAGGTGCCCGTCAACCCTGCACTGACAGCTACAAACACAGAGGGGGAGAAAGACCCTCAGGGGCTGGATCCAGCACAGAGGCCACGTCCTCGGCATCTCACCCTGTCAGTTTAGCCTCCAGTTTCCCAGGGCGGGTGGGGGGGGAGGTACAGGGGGGGAGGAGTTCTGTTGCTCCTGTGACATACTGGTGCCCTGTCGCGGGGTCAGAGCAGGGATCACACACGACTGCGTCTCACTTGCCCCCCTGGCAGCTACAGTTGGCAGTTCTGAAGCCGCTTCCAATTTTAAAAAGTTTTAATCTCCTCATTTGCTCAATATAATTTAAGGGGAAAAAAGTTTTATTACCTGGTGTTTAAGGTCAGAGTTCCTTATGAATAAATGCATGATGTAGATGTTACTGTTGTGAATAACCCAAAGGCAGTGCCGTCCCTGAGATGGGAGGGAGGTGCCGGGGGACGGGTGTTTCCAGGGGCTCTGCCGCTGGAGCAAAGGCAGGGGCGGCCTGAGGTCCGCAGGACGCTGAGCTGAGAGCAGCCACTGCTGGGACAGAATAGCACAGGTCGGGGGTTAACAGCAGACCTTGTTTCTCATGGTCCTGGAGGCTGGACGTCCATGGTCAAGGTGCCACATGTGGGTCCTGGTGATGGCGCTCTTCTGATTCACAGGCGCATCTTCTCTCTGTGTCCTCACCTGGAAGAAGGGGTGAGGGGGCTCTCCAGGGTCTCTTTTATAAGGACACTGATCCCATCATGGGGGCTCCACCCTCACGACCTCATCACCTCCCAGAGGCCCCACCTCCTGACACCACCATTTGGGCTTGGGCGTCTACACTTGGATTTGGGGCCACTGCAGTCTGTGCATTCTCCCACAAGTCCTGGGCCTCAGGGCCCACATTGCTCCATTTTCTTTCTACTCTTCAAGGCCAGGATTCTGAGTCGTCCGGGAAACCGCGAGAGCAGAGTGGCACTTGCTTCCACTGGGATTAAGGAGACCAGAGGCCATGGCGGGAGGGGTGTGTCCACAGCAGGCGTCCGGGTCTTGTGACCCAGGTTCCACGCCGTCCTCCCCCCAGGACAGATCAGGACTGGTGGGGGCCAGGGTCCGAGACACGGAATTCCAGAAGGTGCCATCCATCCAGCCTGAGGGGAAGTCACACTTCATTAGGAGGCCACAGGTGAGCAGGGCCTGGGCCGGCTCAGAACCCTGGAAAATGTGGCGACAGCTTGACTTATGCTGACAGGCTCCCCTCAAAGGGGAGCAAGTGTCACACGGGAGATGAAACATGCTTCCCTGTCACCTCCGCACAGAACAAATGGACAGCCAAGCAGCCTGCCACCGCCGTCTGGGGAGAAAAGAGAGAGTTGAGTTTGATGTTATAAATCACCGTAATTTGTTACAATTTCCAAAGACAAATATGACAGGGTGGAATTACTTTGCAGGGCTGAGGCAGTCATTTGCAGAAGCCATAAAGTGCCATATAAATCTGGGGACGAGATACATTTAATCCGAGGAAACAGTGTGGCATCAGCTCCGTCTATTGTGTTTACCGAGAGCTCGGATGCACTGATGCTGAGGGTTTCTCTCACCCGCATCAGGAGAGGTTCGCCGCTCCCGGAGGGAGGCTCCTGGGCACCCCGCGCTTGCTCCGGACGGGACGGAAAAGCGGGGCTTCTCTCTGCCCTCCACGTCCCCCAGGACGGCGATGTCGCGGGGCCTCTGGAGCCAGGACAGACTGAGGAGGGAAGAGGAGCGAATCCCCCAAGTGTGCCGTCCCGGGGGGTGGGGACTGGCACTGACTCGCAGCCTTCTCGCTTCCTCTGAGTCACGGGGCCACGTGCCAGAGGACGGGGTGGGACCTCTGGGTGAGGAGCGAGCCGAGAGGGTGCGTCTGCCCTGGAGGTGGTTCAGAAGCACAGAGGAACGAAGGGAGGATGAAACGAAGCTCCTCCCAGGACCGGAAACCCAGTGTTCCCACCGCCAGTGTCAGGATTCACCTCCTGTCCCTGCCGCCTGAACCCTGCCCGCCCCAGCCTCTCCGCGGTGCTACCAGACGGGCCCAGAAGGAATAGCCATGCACGCGTCTGCTGGCTCTCAAAAGACAGGTGATGTCATTACAAACGGAGAAAACAATTCTCGCCACCCTCCCCCAAACCAGGAGTGTGCAGTGCAAGGTCAGAGCAGCTGTGAAGGTAGAAAACGGCAGGTGTAACTCAGAGCCTCCTGAGATCAAGGAGTAGAGGGCGTCTCCTGTCCTCCTGTGGGTCGTGGGGTGGATGGTCCTGGCGGAGGGACCACAACACCTCAGAACAGCTTTCGAGATCCTAGTAACACCTGTGGGCTTTTCCCCAAGAGCTCGTGCCTTCCGGGTGGTTCTCAGCCAGTCCTGGACACGAAACAGCAGCAGGCCTGGCACCTACCTTTGGGCTTCAAACCATCCATGGGGGAACCCCGAGATCTCATGAAACCTGCAATACCCTCGGTGTCTCCAAGGACCCTGGGGTTCTCAGCTCCAGAGCAAACCCGAGGAGCCAGGAGAGACTCAGCTTAACCAACTGGTCATCAGTCAGGGATCTCTACAGGAGCCATCGCCAAACTTTCTAAAGCTTTTTATCGAAGCGTAAGATTTGAAAAAGGACAAAAATCAGTGGAGTTTCACAGATGTCCACAGATTGAACCTCCTGGCGTGCCAGCACCCCAAGAACCCCTTCCAGTCCTGAGCCCCCTGGATGACCACTAGCCTGACTCCCAGCCACATAGATGAGTTTTGCCTGTTTTTCTCTCCAGACATATGATCACACACCCCATTAGAAAATACTTTTTTTTAGCAAACACTTTATATTTTTGTGTATTTATGTATTTCTGTTACCGACATGTACTATTTTAAATGTATATATATGGTGTAGGTAATAAACATGTACACACAAAAATGAGATGCATAAATGTACAAACAGACATCCTAAGATTTTCTCCCATGTCCCAGTTCATCTGCTGTCACAGACACACATGCCTTTCAAGACACTTGCTTTATGGGGGCAGGGGAGGCAAAGGGACATGATAGTAGGGTTCTGATAAATGTTTGTTTGATGCTAATTACCTAGAATTTACCAGCCAAAGAGATTTCGAAGTTTCCATTTCCCAGGGGCAGAAGGACCTTGTCTGTTAGGAATAGGTGGACCCAGGTCAGGAACCCCGTTGGTTGGTTGTAGGAAACACCAAACACAAGAGCCTGCTCCCACAGGACACAGGCCCCCCGTGGTCTCTATGTGACCTTCTGCTGCCTGGTGTCCCATCGGTGCCTCTACAGAGGGCATGGCGTCTCCAAATGCCTGTGGACGGCTAGCGAGGCTTGTAGGGTGATGGGAAACCACACTTACATGCAACATCACACCAGTCACACCCCTGGGAGTCCCCCTCCCCGCCGGTGGTTGTGATGTCAACCGCGGTGTGTGAAGGACACTGACACCAGTGACTGCAGGAGGACCCAGCCGCTCCTCCTGGGCTCCCTCCAGGGACCAAGTTGCCAGTGCAGTCCCAAGAAACCCCCCATCACTGGAGACATTTACTATTTGGTTAACTAAGGCCAGTGAGTCTGTTTTTTTTTTTAATTAATTAATTAATTAATTAATTTTTTTTTTGGCAGTGTTGGGTCTTCATTGCTGCACGTGGGCTTTCTCTAGTTGCGGCGAGCAGGGTCTACCCTTCGTTGCGGTGCACAGCCTTCTCATTGCGGTGGTTTCTCTTGTTGCGGAGCACGGGCTCTAGGTGTGTGGGCTTCAGTAGTTGTAGCACATGGGCTCAGTAGTTGTGGCTCGCGGGCTCTAGAGCGCAGGCTCAGTAGTTGTCTTACACAGGCTTAGTTGCTCCGTGGCATGTGGGACCTTCCCAGTCCAGGGCTCGAACCTGTGTCCCCTGCATTGACAGGCGGATTCTTAAACCACTGCGCCACCAGGGAAGCCCCCAATGAGTCTTTTCTTAAGATGCTTGCCTTTTGAAAAACTTTCCCTTGGGAAGTCAGGTTGCAGGTTGAGGTCACTTTGACCCAAGATCTTCACGCAGGCCAGAAGGAGAGGAGGGCTCAGGAGGTGGTGGCATCGGGGCTGCTGGCGTCCTTCCTCCACAAGCTGGGCCCCCCACTCCAGGCACCTGCACAGCAGAGACCCTGCAGGTGCTGTGCGTGCTCACGGCCTGGGCCCACCCTCTACGGCACAGGGTGTCGGGAAGTAGAGAGAGGCCAGACCTCTGGACGCGCGTCAGTTCAGCCCGTCTCAGCTTCTCCGGACCCTCCGAATCCTGCGCACACCAACAGCACGGCTGCCCTGTTGCCAGTCTCACCACCACACGCTCTTTACCTGCCGACATCCACACGTTTGTCTGCTCCCCTGCTGGGCTGTGAACTCCATAGGGACCAGCCGTGTATCTGTCGTGTTTGAGATTTTCCTTTGTGTCCAGTGCACTGCTGGTTCCATAATGGCAGTTTTTTAAAAAGCCGGGTGAGTGGTCAGCATGACCATGAGTGGCTTTTAGGGGGAAGGAGCTGGGTGGCACAAAGCGCAGGAGGGGCACACCCGGGAGGCTTCCTTCCCTGAGGCCAAGGCCAGGCCTCTGCAGCCCCTGCCCTTCCTCCCCACGAACTTGACCCTGCGGAGGCAAGCTATGGGGGGCGGGAGCCCGGGACGCCTTCACGACTTCACCCCGTGATCACCCTGCGTCTCCCCAGCATATCCATCCCCCGCAGGCGGTCCCCTCCACCTGAAATTGCCCCTCAGTCAAACCTCCCCCTGACGGTTCCCATTCTCCCCGGTCACCAGCTCTTCCTGCCTCGACACGGTTCTTAGGAGACCAGGATAGAATCTGCAGGTCCTCCATCCCAACAACCCTTCAGATGCAGAGATCGGCTCCCACCCCACCCAGAGCCCAGACCTGATGCTGGCAAGGCCTCCTCAACCCCTTTCCCAAAGCTAAGGGTCAGGTCAGGTCAGGTCCGGAGACTACCAAGGGTCAGCGCTGAAAGCCCAGGGCCTTTGGTTCTGCGAGTCCTTTTCCCCAAGGGCCGCGTCCACCCCCCCCACCCTCCCTCCAGGTCTGCTCGGCTCTGTCGGGGTTTCACTGTCAGCTCTAGGCTAGTGGCTCTTGAGCCCGGGGGCCTGGAGGCCTCCATGCGGGCTGCAGGCCGCAACCTTCCAGAACCACAAGGCCCATGCTCGCTCCATGTTGGCTACACGGAGGCTGAGGCTATGTCTCAGGGCCCCACCCAGAAGGTCAAGCTGACTGTCCCCCGAGGTCGTCACCTGTAACTGAGAGCCTGGCCCCTATTCCATCCTGGACACAGCCCTGGGCACTGCCCCGACCTCCCCGTGGCCTCTCTTGCTGTGAGTAACTCCGACCTTGGGAGCCGCATGCAACAGACCCCTGGGCACCGTCGTGTGAGCTTCGAGCTTCCTGGCTTTTAGACACTTGCTCTGACATGTGTGTTGACCCCGTCCACCCGGGCTGGTCTGATGGTATCTCCAGGGCTGGCCGCCTCCCTGGACTTGGGACTTGTCTGCCCAGTTTACCCTGCCGCCCACAGACCCTTTGAACTCCACGTGCCTGTCAGCGAATATGACAAAATAACAGGCCAGTTAAGAGCATGGACTCGGGTTGGGAGGCCTGGGCTGGATTCTGATTCCATCACTTACTAAATGTCGAATCTTGAGCACCGTGTACTTAACTTCTAGACCCCTCGGGTGATATCTCCTAAGATCCTCTTAGACGGTCTCTGGTGGTTGTCTTTTCCCTCAAATCCTTTGTGCTGACCCTAACCATAACCCAGAGAAATCTAACCCAGTGTTTATCTGACCACCACTTACCTGCTTAAAACCCCCTCCATGAGCCCTGCGCCCTGTAATCTGACCCACTGTCCCCTGTGGCATCGCGTGTGCTGAGACCCGGCTCATCCTGGGCTTCTCGCAGGCACCCTGTGTGTCACGCACCCCTGGGCATCACCGTGTCTCATGGGCCTGGAAGCCCCATCCCTCTCCTGATCAGGGTGCCCATACTGCCGTGTCTGAGCCTCAGCGGAGCCGCCATCTCCCTCTGGCAGCCTGATGACGGCCCTGCGGGCTGGTGGGCCCCGTGCTCCGTGTTTCCAGGACACAGGGTTGGAGGACCTCTCAGACTCTCTATCAAAGCACACGCCGCCTCGAAGTGACCTGCTTAATTGTCCCCTGGAACAGACTTGCTGGTGCCTGGGACCCCATCCGCTTATTCACGTCTGCACCTCAGTCCCTCCAAACTGACACCCAAGCAGCCAGCGCTGGATGATGACACAGAAAGGACAGGGGCAGCTGATGAGGGACATTCAACAGGAAAGAGAAGAGAATTTTGGTCTTTCAGGGAAAGACATCTTCTAGTAATGTTTGTGGAGTGCTCAAGGTCCTCCAGTGAACAGAACCCCCGGGTTATAAATGTGTATTATGAGTATGTCACGTATAGATATAGGGACACAGACAGACCTAGATGCACTTACCCATCCGTGTGTCTGTGGGGTCCCAGGGGGTGGGGTGTGGGTGCAGAGCTGTCAGCCAGCCCCTGTTCCACACCCCTCGGCACCCCAGGGACCCAGGCCCCTTGCACTGGGATGAACCTGAAGTCCAAGAGGCACCGCGAGGGGATGGGCCGCTGCGGATGAGGGTGTCGGGTCCCTGGAACTGCATCCTCCCACCCTGGCCCAGGTGTCAGACCACACTTCCGCCAGGCCCAGGCCTGCCCCCAACAGCCTGACAGCCCCAAACTGCCTCTCAGGGCAGCCCGGGCCTGACAGGCCACTGTCCTGCTCTGGTCTGAGGGCTCCTTGCTCTGTGCCCTCTTGGCGCTGCTGACGGAGAGAAGCTTCCTCCCAGCCCACGTCCACAGGCAGGGGAGGCGCTGGGGGCAGCACACACGCATTTGTGCACCTGTCTGTGTACTCTCTGCCCCAGGCTTTCCCTCCCTGCCAGGGCTGGAGCGCTTTCTGTGAGGTCCGCTCAGACGAACCAGAGCTAGATCCAGCCTGTCTGCTGATTCGCACAATTAATCCGTGTACGTCTCGTGGCCGCTTTAATTTCATGGCAACTCCACAGAGAACTCCAGCCCACTCCCGTTCTGTTTTCTCGTTTGTTCCTTTCGTTGACAGACCATGTGACCTCATCTTTTGTTTGAAAATAATGGGCAACATTTAATATTTTCCTTTGTTTCTCAGAAAAGATGTTCCGCAGGCTTTACATTCCCGTGTTCCGAGCCGCGGAGGGGAGGCTGATCCTCTTCTCTAACATGAGAACAAAAATCACAGGATGATTAGCTTGTGCGTGTTTGTAAAACATCCAGGACGGGGCCCATCGGAGAGCAGGCACCATGTAGTTTAAGATTTCACAGAAAACCATTCAGTACATGGACTCTTTCTCACCAACCTTGTAGGAACCTTGGTTCATATTTGTGCTTTGGAAAAATTGCAGCTCAGGACACGTCAGTGACTGTGGTCCCATGTGAGTGATCAGGGACAGAGGCGTGACAGCTACCCTGGAGACGCCGAGCCCCAGCCTCTGTGTGTCCACCCCGGGAAGAGACCACCGACAGCCCAGCTCCAGCATCCTGCCCGCTGGCGCCTCTTCGGGCTTCAGGAACGAGAGCAGCCCATTCCTCACTTCTGGTTCAGAGCAGGTGACAACTAATTGGAGTTCAAAACCAGCAAGCGCATCAGCAAGCCCCAGACGTGTCTAGAGGCCCCTGCCCCACGTGAAAAAGGAAAATGCAGAAATAATCACAGCATCGTCTCAAAAGCCCCCGATCCAGCTTTCAACTGGTATTTCCCCAAGCTCATTGTCAAAGCTGCAGTGTGCTGTTTTGTCGGAGGGGAATTTAGAGAATATGCAGAGAGAATTCCAAGAGTAGTTTGCTTTCCAAGAGTTAATAGCGTGTAACAAGTTCGCACGGTGCGGAGGGGCTGAGACCCAGACCAGACACAGACCCATGGTACCCGTCCCTTGTCATAGTTGGAGGGCGACGTTCATGCTGCCTTCTGCTTGAGGACATGCATAGGGTGACAGCTTCTAGCCTTGGGGATTGTGGAAAGAGACGTGGGCCGCATCTCCATGCATTTACCTGCCGCTCCATGGGTATCGCATGGGGCAGCCCAGGTTCTCCACCAGGAGCCCAGACACCAAAGACAGGAGGGCTGGGCTGCCCAGTGGTCCTCACTACCTCTCCGGGAAGATGCCCCACCTGCCCGAAGAACCAGGATCCTCAGGGAGGCTGGGTGTCAGAACATAGGCCGACTTCCCTGACACACACCCCAAACGTGGTCCAACCCCACATTTCTGTCCATGGCAGAGGGCTCAGGGGGCCCAGGGACCTGCCTGAGTCCACCCACTGAGCTGAAGGGACCAGAGGACTTGCCCCACAGCCTGTGCGAGGGCACCCGTGGCTGAACCACTAGGCTGCAACATCAAGGGTTTTACAATCGAATGCCCAAGTAAGAAAGACGCTGGAGGGAGTAGAGAGGCTCATAGGGCCCCCAAGGGCTCGAAGAGGGCTGGACCCGTCGTGTCCTGCTGCTGGACCTATAGATGTGTGATGTCATCTACACTGGGCCACAGGATGCACAGGCATCTGGTAGAACATTATTTCTGGAAGTGTCTGTGAGGGTGTTTCCTGCGAGATTAGTATTTGAGTACAGCAGATTGCCCTCCCAAGTGTGGTGGGCCTCGTCCAATCAGGTGAAGGCTTGAATAGAACAAAAGGCAGAGCAAGAGAGAGCTCTTTTCTCAGACCAACTGTCTTTGAGCTGAGGCATCCATCTCCTCCTGCCTTCAGAGGCAGATTCAGATGGAACAATAAGGATGAAGAGCTACTCTCTGATATTGGTTTTGTTGGTTTCCTAAAGGAAAAAAAATAATAGTAGAGGGAATCAGAGATTGACATAGTATTCTGGAGGAAAAAACAGAGCATCCACATCATGCTCAAAGGATGATTTGTCTTCAGGGTAAGATGTGCTGCTGATATAAGAAAATGCCTGTGGAAAGTAGATGGTGCGAACAGTAACAATTAACTCTTTGGGGACAGTGCCCAGGGATATTTTGCTCTAATTCAAATTGCAGGCATAAAAGTGTTTGAAGTAAGTTTGCAGCCTGAGATGCCTGTGATGGTTTTTGAAAAAAGCAGAAAATACAGAGTGCTGGCAGGAAGTTGAAGCAATATGGGAAATCAGACATGGAATTCTTTCATTCCTTTTTTAGAAAGAAAACTTGGATTTAAAAAGTGCTATTACTGCTTGGCTAGAACAAAAATCAGCTGGTAAAGCTACCACCTCAGTGAATAAAATGCTCACTTGAGCTGCAGTCAGTGTGGGATACTGGAAATCTGTGGTCCATTTGGGGCTGGACATGGGACTTTCAGTCTAGGAACCGTGAACAGCCAGAGGCCAGGAAGCACTCAGGTGTGTTCTGCAGGGTCACTTACACCGTGCACGGGAGGGTCTCTGGGAAGAAGAGTGTGAGACACACACAGACCCTTGTTATTTTTGTCCTGTAAGGTTAGATTTGTAAAATGACCCCTGGTCTCTCAAGAAGAAAAGGCCTGTTGGTTTATTCCTCCGTCCAATGGTCACTGCCTGCGCCCTGCCCATGTGGAGCGCAGTGCCGGCTTCAGCCGGGCCTTGAGTCTGCTTACGATGGGAAGGCCACTAGGAAAGCTTCTAATTCAGGATCTGACCTCCATCTTTCGGGCAGGTCAAGGTGGTCAGGAGGCCTCTCTGAGAAAGTGACAGGCGGGCAGGTATAGGCAGGTGGGGAGGAACGTGTCGTGAGCACGAGAAGTGAAAAAAGAGGTCCCGGAGAGGCTGGGAGCCCCCAGACTGCAGGGACCATGCAACTCTCATCAGGAGACCTGCGGGAGAGGACGGCAGGCACTGCCGGACCAGGAGTGGGGGCCGCTGGCCCCTGGTTTGTGAAGGGGGAGAGCGCTCTGGCTGCGGCATGAAGGGCGGGTCGGAGGGCAGTTCACGTGACATCATGGGCCAGCCAGGAGCTGATGGGCTGGCCAGGTGAGCTGGCACTGAGAAGGTGATGGAGGGACGGGGGGTGAAGTGGCTTCACTTCACCGGGGTGATTGGAGGGAAAAGGATGCATAAGTGATTATGACTAGACTTTGGCTTCCTAAACCAGGTGAAAAAAAACAAGGAAGACAGTGTTTCAAGAAGGAGGGAAAGGCCGTGCAGTGCGATGCCTTCACTGTAGAGGCCGAGCAAGGCGAGACCTGACTGGGGTTGAGAAGGGGCCGTCAGTGGCCTTGGAGGCCGATGCTTCAGTGGGTGATGGGGCAGGAGGTCGACAGGTGAGCAGGAGTTGGTGGACGCAGGTGGGCACTTAGAACAGCTCCCCAACCTTGTACCATTGGCATTTGGGGCCAGATCATCGTTTGCCATTGGGGCCGTCCTGTGCATTGTGGGATGTTTAACGGCCTCCTTGACCTCTACCCTGGGAGCCCCCACGAGCTTTGACAGCCACGCCTGTCTCCAGACGCAGTCAGATGTCCCCTGGGGGAATCCCCCCGCCTCCCATTGAAACTGCTGAGTTAGAGGAAGATGAGGGTCAAATAAAAGACTTGAAAATGTTTACAGTCTGGTGGTAAAGATGCAGTTGAGGGACGAACATGAAGAGGGGAAGAGAGGAGTATCCCACTGGAGGGGGGCTGGGGATTCACAGAGCAGGTGGGCAGACTGGCTGTCCACAGAGAGATGGGGCAGGCGTGGGGCACGTATGGACAGGTGTGGGCAGGTATGGACAGGTATGGACAGGTATGGGCAGGTATGGACAGGTATGGGCAGGTATGGACAGGTATGGGCAGGTATGGGCATGTATGGGCAGGTATGGACAGGTATGGGCAGGTATGGGCAGGTATGGGCAGGCCTGCGATGATGGCGCTGGTGAGGGGGGAGCACAGGGCTCTGCAGACTCTCACCTTCCGCCTCCATCCGAGGGTGAAACTTGGCAGGAGCAGTGGACACGACACTGTCACCACGTGCTCAGCGGGAAGGCGTAATGGGAGTTTGCTGTGGCGGAGAGCTCACCAGGTGACGCGGGGAGGAGAGTGCGGAGGTCACTCAGCTCCCTGCATCACACACGTCCCCAGGGCGACAGGCTGACCTGAACCAGCGTGAAACGGAGATCTGGGCCACGGATGCTGAGATGTGAGGGCCCAGGGCAAGGCCGGCCCCTGCAGCTCACATGCTACACAAGGAAGGAAGAGTCCACGTGAGCTGCACCACGGGAAATGCGCTTTCCAAATCCAGGCTCCGTGGATCTTTGAAACATCAAGGGAACCATTTCCCTCTTGAGCTGTTAGGACCTCATTCCACCTTCTGTTACTCAGCGTTTCACCAAATGGGGCAGCATCTATATATTTTGACTACAGAGGGAGAGCATCCCCGGGCCATGGAAGGACTTTCCTCACCCTAAGGGCACTGATGGGGGAGCCGTGTTAGTGTTTGTAAACAGAAAACCCTGGGGAGGTGGAATGGTGCAGAGCCAGGCCCTGTGGCCTCCCTACAGGCCCAGACAGAGAACTCGCTAAGTCTGTGCCACCGTTTACTAACCCACGAAATGGGGATAAAACGTGAACCTCCTAGAATTGTTGTGCGCCATCCATGAAATAATTTAGCATATATGTAACTCTTTTTTTTTTTTAATTTTTGAATTTTATTTTATTTATTTTTTATACAGCAGGTTCTTATTAGTTATCCATTTTATACATATTAGTGTATATATGTCAATCCCAATCTCCCAATTCATCACACCACCACCACCCCACCACCCCTTTCCCCCTCTTGGCGTCCATACGTTTGTTCTCTACATCTGTGTCTCTATTTCGGCCCTGCAAACTGGTTCATCTGTACCATTTTTCTAGGTTCCACATATATGCGTTAATATATGATATTTGTTTTTCTCTTTCTGACTTACTTCACTCTGGCATACATGTAACTCTTAACTGAGTGCCTGAGGTGTGGAAAGGACTCAACAGATAATTGCTCACAGGTTGGATACTGTATGTAAAGAAGAGTGAAATGAGGCCAGGCACTGTGAAAAAGAGACTCCAGCGTGGCCCGCAGGGACCCTAAATGGAGGTGCGTTATTCGCTATCGGTTGAAAAACCTGGGCAGGCCAGCGGTTGTAGGAGTGAGTGGCTGTGGACTTGCTCAGACGGAGGCCGAAGGTGGTACAGGCGGGATACAGCCCACCCTGTGGGTCTGACAGGAGGCTGCGTGTGCACCTAGGTTATTCACAGGCACCTCGAGAAGAGAAGGGCCCATAAAGTGCGGGGCTGTTATTGATGGTGGTGTGATTATATGTCTCTTACTGCACAGATATATCAGTCTGGCACTTTTTCACTTACTCCAGGAGTTTTATAAGGTACAGTTCAATGGCTTGCTTGCTTAGTGAGTAATTTTAATTTGTGCATCCAGAATGATAGATTTTTGAATGTTAGCGACAGCGAAGGCCCATCACTCATCCACTTCCCCCTGCTGCTGCGGGATCACCCGCTCTGCTCCGTCATCCATCTGATGTTCTCACCAATACAAGTCGAGATGTCTCAGCTGGGAGGCTTTCCTGCTCCTTTAGTAAAATACGCAATCAACCAGAAGGGAAATTATTCTAATATAATATCACACTCCCATTTTACCAAACCAAATAGCATCACACATTACATTTTTAATTTGTAATCATCCCATATGTATATTGATGGGCTTTATTACCACTGATCTTTACCCCAGAATAGAGTCCTTCCTGCCAGCTGTGTGAAAGGTTTAGTTTTTGTTGATTATTTCACTTGTGTGATTGACTTAAAATGAAAATCAGTGATGAAGAAGTTTTTAAATACCCTGAAACTGTTACGTTGCTGCTTCCTGTACTCTTGGCATCCTTGTTTATTTTAGGATTCTGTCAGTATAGTAAACACGTCCTGTCCTCGTAGGAGCGCTCTGTCCCTACAATGTGCATCAGTGTCTGCAATGCCCTTTCTCTCAAGGATGAAGCAAGTGCTGCCTAACATTATACTTTGATGATTTTATGAGTTTGCTTATAGTAGCTTAATAAACGTTTGGGGATATTCAAAACCTGTTCATCATGGAATTTCATTTTAAATCAACCACACAAACATAATTGATGATAACTGAGCCCCTCTGGCTAGGTTCCTGGATTCGATAGTTGGCTGGTGACCCTCTCTTTCTGTGGTCACAGGGTTGATATCACCCCTAAACGTTGAAGGTTCCAAAACCTGGGTAGGGTTTGCTTTGGAAATGACAGCTCTGTGCCAATGACCCGTTTTCTGTATCTCATATAATTATTAACAAACGCAGATCCAAACGCTCTGGGAGCTTCTATCTGGGACTCGCTGTTGGGGATGGTGGGAGCTGGGACGGGCTTGTCAGCTCCCCTCTGCTCCACGTGGACCGTGGGAAATCCCAAAGCAACTGCTTCACTGGCCGTGCGCCACCCAGGAGGCCACGGCAGGGGACAGAGGGCCACCGTCCTGCTCACCGTTGGCCGGGCCTCCCCTCTCCTCTGCATCCTTCCCGCAGCTCAGAGCACCCTCTCTGGGTGCAGCCCAGGGCTGCCCCACCTCCAGCTGCCCCACCTCCAGCTGCCCCACCTCCAGCTGCCTCACCTCCAGCTGCCTCTGCTGCTGACAGGTGTCTCTGAGCCAGCCCGGCGGCTGAGCCCCTTCCCTCACCAGCACTCACCCCACAGCAGGGGAAAGGGCTACGGGCTGAACTGGGGGACAGTCGCATCAGGCCGTTTGAAATACTTTGTTCTGTTGTTGTTATTGTTGGTGGTGGTTTTTGTTTGTGTGTTTAAAATACTTTGAATTGAAAGGCTCTCCGTGGAATTGCACCTTTAAGGTAAACTATGCAAAACAGAGATTAAAAGTGTTTCAGAAAAGTAGAAGAAAAATTGGAAGAAGGTTTTAGAGTAAAAAGAATTGTAGTAAGTGAAATAAACGTTTTCAGATTTGAGGTCTTCTTCCAGACGGAATTATGAGATTTCTGAAGAAAAGGATAATGGCAATATTTGATCATTTTACTCTGCAGCATTAATTATGATTATTTTAAATTT
The DNA here is from genome assembly GCF_028023285.1 of Balaenoptera ricei. NCBI lineage: Eukaryota > Metazoa > Chordata > Mammalia > Artiodactyla > Balaenopteridae > Balaenoptera > Balaenoptera ricei. Next base: position 29,194,055 of record NC_082640.1, read on the forward strand.
TCAGGATAATGAGTTCTGTAAGGATGAATCCATTTGTATCGTGACTTGTACACATTATAAGTAGAACCTGGAATTCCTCCTCCCCCAAAAGTCTCCAAAGGAAAGAAATTATTCAAGCCAGGGTGCTGCCTTTTTCACAGCTATTAGCACATAAAGTGTTTCCTGAGGTGATCCCCTGATGTGAAAGTCAGTTTGTAAAATCTAGTCCTTATTGTGAAGTTATCATTATTTTATTACTAAAGCCCAACTCTAAGGCAGGGATGCTTACTTCCATTGGCAGTTAGCTGTGAAAATGGAAGGGTACAAAGAGATGGCACCATGTATTTGTGGATATAAATTACCTTTAAATCTTGAGACTCAAACGTAGATCTGACTCTTCTATTCTCTGTGTATTTCATATCAGCCAGATTGCAATTTCTGAGACTGGAAATATTAAGCATAGAGTTACCAACCTTCACGTTGCCTCTGTCATCCACAGCCGGTGGTTCCCGGAGCCCCACCGTGCACGCACACATCACACGTGGACACATGCATGTGTGAGCACACAAGCACACGTGCCCTCGCCCTGACCCCTACACCACCTCCCTCCAGGTGGTCACCCGGCTGCACTGTTCTCTTAATCAAAGGCCAAGAGCAAGGAAGGGTCTGACTGCAGCAAACACTCACAGAAATAGATTCCCGTGAAAACCAAAAAGGCAATAGAAAGGGGAGGTGGGAGATACTAAATTTTTCATTAGATCCACTGCTCCAAAGCTCTTAGGCTGCGGGCTCAGGAACACTGCTTTCTTGCTGACCCATAATCCAGTCTAGTTCAGGGAACTTGGCAAAAACTCAGAATTGTGATGCCAGTGGGTTTGAAAAATTGCCGAAAAGATCAAGGAAATGGATGTATGTTCGTGGTGGAAAAAAGTGATGATTAAGGAACCCTGATAATTTAGGTTTAATTTTATATCTTTGCTGCTGAATTTTAGGAATGAATGGCTGTTACCTCCGTGAAGCTTGTAGTTAGTGATTGTATAAGCATGAAAAGATCTGCTGGACTTGAGTGCATAGGAATCAAAAACCCAGACCTTGTTTTTGCTCAATTGCACCTAATACATCCGTCGTACTTGAGAATTTGTTCCATCTTAGACGCTCCCGTAGAATTCTGTGAACCGTAAAGATACTGGTATCTACCTATCTTTTTACCTATCATCTGTCTATGTATTTATCATCTATCTATCAATCTATCTATCATCTATCTATCTATCATCTCCATATTCCTCAAACATTGTCTGGAACTTAGTAAGTATGGAATAAATGAATGAAAAGCTTAATAGAAATTAAGGAATAAGTGAACAGATGGATGACGAGTAAACAAATAAACCAAACCGATTGGGACAGCACAGCAGCCACTCTGTGCATGCTTATAATACACAGGACGGGTGCTTACAGAGAGGAGATTAACCGGAGAATAGACTAGATGTGGAAATACTGAGGATCTGGGATGATGTGGTGATGAGACCGGGATATGGTGCATCTAAAGCAGTTGTAGAGGGGAGGGGATTAAATCCAGATCAAAGCACCTTATTGCTGTGGTCACTGGTGTCACTGGTTGTGTTCGAGAAGGAAAGAGCCACCAGTACGTTGAGAAATACAAAGCTGGAATAAAGCTACCACATTCAGGGAGGCGGGGGATCTAAAGCATCTCTGGTCTGTTGGACCTGGATTACGGTCGAAATGCCAGACTTGTACTAGTAGAGACGGGAGGATCGATGCGAGGAACCAGCCAACTCTGCCGAAGCCCCGACACAGACCCAGTGAGGAGGGAGACAGGTCAGAAAGTGCAGAGACTGTGTCCTCCTTTACCTGCTGGAAGCTGTGTGACCCCGCCATCACCCTCACTTCACGCGCTGGTGTTCGCTCTCAAATCTGTCACATCAGACATTAAGACTACGTCATCTTTTTGCTTACATACTTGAAATTTATGACTTTGATTTAAAATTATAAAATATTATTCAGCTTATCTAACTGGATAATTTGTTATTATTGTTAACTAATTGGCCACCTGATTAAATACATTCATATATAACTGCCGTACTTTGCCCCTGTGAAGAAAGCACAGATCTAAAGCTGACTGATACCCCGGCTGACTTCACATTTGTCCCTTAGCCTATCGGTTTGCCAACAGGCGTGTTAAACAGGGCTCCTGTGAATGAGGGATGTTGGATGCCATGGAGGGAAAGCCGCACTTTGTCCATCTCAACCCGGCGCTGGCAGGGCCCTGTGGTGGAGGAAGATCAAGATTGGAAACATACCTGAAAAGAGACCGTAAGGGCTCTGTAACCAATAACTGTGGAATCCTCATTCTTAAAGAGCGAGAAGTAGTTCACACTGTGGGGAAAAATCGGCACAAACGAGGCATCTAGTTAAGAGCAGGTGACAGAGGCAGAGCTGCCGGGAGGAGCCCTGCCTGTGTCTCAGGCGCACGCTGCCCCCAAGTGCACCATGTAAATGTTCTGAACAGCAGAACTGGAACGTTCCACCGGGCTACAGAAAGCCAGGGTTCAAGCACACTCATTTAGTAACGAATTATGGCAGTTTGAAGGAAGGAGAAAAACATGATTGCTGAAGAAGGGAAATTGTTGTAGGCCTTCACCAGGAGGTAAGAATCCTGTTTTGCAAGGAAACACACATAGAGGAAGAGAAAGGAGCAAATGAGGTTCAAAAACAGGGAACTGGGACTTCCCTGGTGGTCCAGTGGTAAAGAATCCGCCTTCCAATGCAGGGGACGTCGGTTCGATCCCTGGTCGGGGAACTAAGATCCCACATGCCACAGGGCAATTAAGCCAGTGCACCACAACTACTGAGCTCGCGAGCCTCAACGAGACAGCCCGAGTGCTGCAAACTACAGAGCCCACGCGCTCTGGAGCCGGCGTGCCACAACAAAGATCCCACATGCCACAACTAAGACCCGACACAGCCAAAAGAAGAAAAGAAAATTAATTAATTAATTATATAAAATAAATATTTTTTAAAACTGGGAATTTACACGAGTCATGGGAAGAGAAGGGGCTTGGAGCTTGAAAATTCTGGAGTGTGTGCTGACAAACTAAACATTTTGGTTTGGATCGTGGTGTTGCCTAATTCTCAGGAATGGAAAAGGTCAAAGAACCATCTGAAAAGCTTGCATCTTGGTGTTGTATACGTAGTAAATACTGAAATATGACTTGATATCCTCATCATGTAGGAAATGGTGTCCTATCCTAAGAAATCCCCGACAATCCATCACCCAGAAATGTGTGATGTAATCTCCCCTTAACTTTCTTTCTGTAGGACGTGATCTATATCCAGCAAAGATGAATGTAGGTTACATTAACTCAAGTGCTTTCAGGCCAGACAAGGTAGTTCTTCCCTCTCTGTGCTGGAACATCACCAAGTAGAGGCCCGCGTGGTAACTGGGGAAAGCTCTCTGCACCCATTCAGCCTGGATGCATTACTTGTTATCATGTGTTGGAAAGGAGTGTAAGACCCACTGGTCTTTCTTCCTTAAATTTAGTACTTTGTCTGGTTTTTAAAAATATAATGTGTGCCCACAGTAAAAATCCAGACAATTCATACAGATACTAAAAATGAAAGTGAAAAATCACCCACAATCCCACCACACAGATTTAAGTGGTTTTATCATTTTGGTTTATGTCCTTCTGGATATATTTTTATGCATACACATATATACAAAGCTATTACAAAAATAGGATCATACAATGATGTTGTTCAATAAGTGAATTTTTAACCTGACAAAAGTTATAGAAATTCCTAAGTAAAATATGTTATCAAGGTAAAATGTTGCATATACTCCTTTGTATGGATACAACCTAATTTAGTTTCTGTTGAATATTTATAGTGCTGATATTGTTTTGATCTTATGAGAAACACTGGCTTGAAAATTCACACACATTTGCCAATGTGAACTTATCCAATTACTTTCTTAGGATAAATTCCAGAGTGAATTCTGGGGTCAAAGACAGCATGGGCCCTGATACCAAATAACGTAATCTGTCCAGGGCATTTAAGCGCCAGAGTTGACAGAATGTAGCCTGCATAGCAATTATTTTGAATATTCTAAAATTTCTTTTTCAAGAGACCAAAAGGAGAAAAAAGTTACAAAATATATGTAAGATGGAAACACACTACAAAAAGACCCAAGTCCCAAATGACGTGACCTTTCCATGGGCTAATAATAAAATGAACAAAGATCAACAGAGGAGTCAGTGGAGACCAGAGGAGAAGAACATGGGCTGATGGAGGGGTCGGTGATGCCATCTGAGGTCACTCAGGTCATAGCAGGACCCTGGAGAAATGATGCTTCTCTTCTGACTCAGCTTCAGGATGACTCCTCCACAGGGCTTTTCAGACACACATAGAGATGTGCAGGTCTTACACCCGAAGATTCTACCCAGTACTTCTTAGGAGAGACTCAGGAATAAGTATTTCTCTCCAGAAGACTTGATGTACAGAATAGAGTTTAAACAGGATCCTTGCTGAAACATTAAACAAACGTGCTTTCAGAGATGCTATATAGGGGTTCCATGGTGTAGGACATACCAATGGATACAAATTTCAAAATAAAATTTAGAACAATCATTAAATAACTTGAAAAGTCATCACTTGTCTTGGAATTAAATCATCTAGTGTTGTTTTGGTTTTTATTTTGTTTTGTTTTTTTGAAGTAAGAATGGTGGTAAAATTAAGTAGTGGATAAATAATAAATGTGAGTTCATCTTTTTGAACCACTGCTTCTGCTTCAGAGGAGCTAAGTTTCCAAAGTTAGTCAACATGACATTTTCTGATTTGATTGGAAGGATCCTGTATCCATAACTTTCATTGCCAGAGTGATTTTTTTTTTTAATGGGCTGGTCCTTTACACACAAACTCAATATCACCTGCTCTGTTTCACCTACCATTTTATCCTTGAATTGACTTTACCTTCTCACTAAGAAGTTCTGTTTCTTGGTGACTTAGGACTGAAAGGAATGCGAATCACGCCATCCTCAATCACTCAAGAAATACTGAGTAAGCACCTACAATGTCGCAGGCTCCATCCTCCACACTGAAGCTGCAACTGTGGGGAAAACTACATCCTCATGGAGCTTATAGTCTGGTGATTCAGATGGGGAAACAGAAACCTAATGAAATTAAATAATTTCCCAGTTGGCTAGCAGCAGAGCTGGGACCAATCTCATGATTCTCTTGAGTGTTCTTGTCACTATTCTCTGTCACCATGGGCTGGGCTCCCGGGACCCACGCCATCCTGGGCAAGCAGCTGGGAAGGTGGTGTGCATCCCAGCACAGTTGCTCATTAGGGACCCAGGTAGCTTACGGTGTCAGCAAATTCAGTAGGTGAATGCAGGTAGAATGCAGGTCGGGAAAATGGAAAAGGAAATGCTAAACATAAAAACTTAGATCCCAGTATATGAAAAAGGCCAGCATGTCCCTCTCCTTTCCTGGTCATATCGAGAGCTGATTTACCAAACCAGCAGCTGGATTCAGACCCCTAACACCCAGTGGCACTTTCTACTGACAATAATTGCTTTTCCCCAGAGAAAAGTATAGCATTCCAGGATTCCTCTACCTCACGTTGCTTTCAGTGAGAGTATAAAGGACAAGTAAAATTTGCTTTTTGATATTAATTTACTTAAATGATCTGAAGGAGGAAAATGAATTAGAATCATTTCCTGTCCAATTCACCATTTAAGCAAATACTGCCATTTTCCAGCAAAGGACGGCGGAAAGCAAGAGTTCCTTACAGGGGCAGCATCTGAGTGACGTTATCTCTGTCTTGCTCAGCACAGCTGCCTCAAACTTTGAAATTTCCTAATGGAAATCCTCCCTCCAGTGGGCAGGGAGCCTAGCAGCCGGAATCGCTGGGATCAAACATGGCTCCTCAGAGCGAGCGCTCGCTCGGCTGAAAACAGGGAGCACTGACCGGTGTGAGGGGTGACGCCCGATCTCGCCTGCTCCTTGAGATGAATAATGGCTCCTTACACCGCGCACATGTCAGGCTGAGTCACAAACAAATGGGTTTAAAATACACCGCCTGGCAGACCTCCCATTCACTGAGACCTTTAAAATCCAAATGCCTCCAGTGAGGCCACTTGCAACCCTTTTGTCATCGTCCCGTCAATTATTCTCGAACGTGAACTCACGTCTCCTCATTTCCATCGCGTCACGCTTGGAAGTGTGCAGCGGGGCTCTCATGAAGGGCGCCCGGGCGAGGCCAGTGTGCAGCCCATTAAATAAGTGTTCCTTTCCTCGTCCTTATCACGGCCTGAAACAGGCTGATGTCAGCATAGGGGCCGGCGCCAACCTTCCTGTTCCAAAGCGTAGACCCATCAACAGAGGTAAACAAGCAGGTGTCCAGAACGAGGCGCGGGTGTCAAGAACGTGGGCTGGAGCGATGGGCTGGCCGGGGGCATCTGAATCAGGGCTCCATCCACCTCGTGAAAAGGGAGAAGGGAAAGGAAGAAGGAGGAGGTCACCCCTGCTGAATCGGGGGCCGTTAGCTGCAGCATCCATCAGAGGACCCTGTGGCCGCCTCCACTTCCGCAGGTGGGAGCAGATTCACAGGCCGGGGCTGGGGTGAGCTGGCAGGACACACAGGCCAGACTGGGGGTGTGGGTCAGACAAGGAAGGAGGGTCAGCCTTTCGGGGCTCATCCTCAAGCCAGAGAGCCTGGGCGGGGGGTGGTTAGTGCACAGCTGGAGTTCATCCTTCTGGGGAAACCGACGGTTGATTCCATGTCAATTCAGAAGCCTCAGAACCACGCCCCTGGCTGTTCACGCACCAGCCACTCCCGACCCAGCGTCTCCAGGGCTCCTGCCCGGGAGAAAACCCCAGGCAGACGTGGCAGTGCGGGTGGGAGTTCACTTTCCCAGGGAACCAGGAAAGGCGAGCGGCTGAGTCAGAGCCCCACAGTGTCCCCGCAGCATGCCCACAGGAGAGATGCCTGGCGTGAACGTGATGGGGTTTTGCCCCCCCGATCTGAGGCTGGCTCAGGTTCCGGACCCACAACTGTGGGAACAGGGCTCGGGCTTGGAAGAGTCTCGGGGTTGTACATGCAGTGTTTATGGCTAAGGACAAAAGCAAGGGCAATATAGCACAAGCTTTCCCGAAATTTCAGGAAGGAGAGACGTTCTCACCAAGCACTGAGTGAGAACCATCAGGACCCGGCAGCCCCCTGACTTTCCTAGGACTTGGATAAAGTGGTTTGCATCTCAAGTCACTTCTTCCTGGGCCCTGAGGGGACTCTGGCTGTAGGGGTGGGCGGGGCCTCCGCAGTTAGGAGGGTCTGTCCTTCCACCGTGGAGACGGGCAGAGAGTGGAGGGAAAGCGGGGTCCAGCCAGGGCTTGGAGGGTGTCCAGGTAGAAGCCTCCTCCCTTCTTCCAGCTCTCCAGGGAGCAGGGTCGCCATAAACGTTTGTGTCGGCCGCATGGTAACCTTGGAAGGACGTCCTTACTGTCCAGTGACAGATATTTCCCCAGGTGTGAGCTGGGATAGAACAGGTCCCAGTGACAGCCGGACACACGGGATTCCCCACGAAACCAACTGGCTCCGTCCTCCCCTGGCCAGTGCTCAGTGGCCGGAGCCCAGGACCCCATCAAAGAACCACGAGGATCCGGTGGGCCCCAGGGCAAGGCTGCAGGGGCATCCGGACCCCCTTCTCGCTGACCGAGGCCACAGCTCTGATGAATCCCGCTGTCCTGCTCCCATTCCCCTCTTTTTCCTGGTCCTGCACTGTCACTGCTACAGCTAAAGTTTAGTTTGAACATAGAGTTGTTTTTCAGCCTTTATAAAACAAAGGTGTTGAATTCTTGTCAGTGATCAGCCCTTGATCACTCTTATGACCTTTCCATTTTATTCTTTCCCCTCATTCTCTGTTTTCTTTTTCTACCGTGTCCAGGACAGTCATCTCCTGCCTCGAGGTGTGACTTTCCCGAGTTTCCCGAGATCAGTGCTAAAGCCCACACTCTCCCTCTGGCCTCGCCATGAGCATGGCGGGTTCCACCTTTGCCTGCAACATGGTCGAAATGAATAATTTTCCATGTGCTTGGCAAGGTGTCAATACATCTGCAGACAGGATGTCTTACTCTAACTACATCAGACCCATCAGATGCGTGAGTGACTGAACTCGTGAGCTTCTCGGTGGCGTCTTAGACATCTCTCTTAAGTCCTGAGCTGCTGCAGGAGCTAATAGCCTCATGCGGCTACTCAAATTTAGTTAACAGTTGAAGAACAACATTCAAAATTCAGTTTCTCAGTCTCACCAGCCACATTTCAAGTGTTCAGTAGCAACGTGTGGCTGGTGGCTGCCGTGTTGGACAATCCAGACCCAGAACATTCCCATTACTGCAGAAAGTTCTGATCGGAGCCCTGGTCCAGACGGAATATTATGCTACTGAAGGATGAACATTAGATGGAAGATATTTTCCAGATAATAGACATTAAAAAAACATATTCAGTATCACATGGTCATTGAAAGGCATTAAAATCCCAAATTCATTTCACATTCAAATAATTGAAAAGCAGTTGGGAGTTAATGGTTGTTCCACTGAAATAGAGAGCTGTACAAATGTACCGGAGACTGACTCCTTGACTTTTGTTCCCAAATGTTAAGTCCCTCCTTCTGAGCACTCAGGAGCGCTCTGTATCAGCAATAGCAGATATATTTTTATACATCTGTGTATTTTGGTTAGTTTGTTTACACACCATCTCATTCAAAAAATATTTGAGTGGCTAAGTCATAGACGCAAGAGGATAAGAACGGGGCAGGTAGTTGAGGTAGAAGAGTACGAGGGAGCCAGAGAGAGCGGGCAGGACACAGAAGTATGCTCAGGAGTTAAGGGTTTTGATCACGAATAGAAAGCTTCTCAGCTACCAATGCAGAGGGAGACGTTTGATCAGCGTCGACGTGACAAAACGGTTCTGTCCCACGGCTCCTCCTCACCAAGCGAATCCAACCATCGCTCTTGCCACTGTGTCTCAACTAGTCACGTTGAGCGCGATGCTATAAACTCATTGTGTTCCTCTTGCCAGGGCATCCTGGGTACACACTTTGTAGTGAAAGACTCTCCACCTACTTACAAACCACACCTGGAACACCCAGAACCAACCAAAGTCCCAAACTCACACAGGCAAAAAAGAGTTCCCGAGCTGAGAGGGAGAAGAAAAGCCACCTTGCCATACCCTTGAACCAGGGCGACCTGCACGGAGGGGCTGCTTCAGGAAGCAGCCTTGGTTTTCATCCGGGACCCATGCAAAGTGCCGTAACAGCGAGCCCCCCTCCCCCGCGGAGCACACTGGTGGAGCGTGTTTAGTTGCCGGAGTCATTATCAGTGGGTGTGCTGCAGCTCAGGATGAAACAGGTCCTCAGAACTGGTAAACGCCCAGGTGAGCTGTCAAGTGAATTTTACAGGAGTCGATGGGGCAGCTTCCCTTCTGTTCAGCAAGTCCTTGTTGAATGTCCACTGTGCAAAAGGCTCTGCGATGGACACCCGGTGAGCACCCCCACGGACCAGCAACGTCTTCCCAGCATAATGGGACGGCGGGGCGGGGGGGGTGCTCTTCCAACGTTGCTCGTCTCTAGTCTGTGGCGGGAGGTCCAGCCTGAGAGAAGGTGTCACCAGCCAGTGAGGGGGGAAGCGTGGAGGCAAACCCGGGGCTTCTGAGCCTTGCAGTCTAGAGGCTGCAACCCTAACCCTCTGCTTAACAACGCACGATCTTGATTTCTTCAGAAAGAGCGTCCATTCTTTAGACTTGAGATTTCTCGTCTATGAAATGGACACGGTGATGCCAGCTCTATTCGGCCAAGCTGAGGATCTGACAGCCACAGGGCTACCTGGTCTGGAGCCTCATGTGGGGACCACCTGTGCCATCTGTCCGTTCCCTCCAGGCTCAAAGGCCTCACCCGAGCCCCAGCTCTCCTGTCCTGTCGGTTTTGCTGTGTCTTCCAAAGGACTTGCTGCACGCACATGCACATGGGCACATGCACACGGGCGCACACACACACACACACACAACAATCTGCCTCCTCCAGCTGGAATTCGAGCTACGTGAGGAAAGAGATTCTGACTGTTCTGTTCCCTGTTCCTTCTGCATGTGACCACAAGGCCCCACCAAAGGGGAGGTGCTCAGTAAACATTTGGTGAATTAATGAAAGTCACTCCCACAAATCATCTCTCTCCTGAAATCAGCTACTCAACGCTCATGTTCACCAACCTCTTAAGTGCACCTCGAGGACACCCCACCCAACCCCCAGGCAACACACACAAGCAAATAGAACAAAACAAGCAAAAGAAAAAAGACCTGGGAATTGAGAGTTCCTTCTATAATGATATTTGATTATCACTGATTTTATGGCAAATGGTTTTAATGTCTAGTGCAGATTTAGGTCAGACTCTAATGAAGAAGTGACTGCTATTATCGATCCAGGATGAGACTAATTATTACAGCATCATAAGGGGCCTTATGGTGGCATCGATTCTACCCTGCATCTCCCAAGATCTCCAGATAGGTTTATTAATAGGAAATTCTAAAGAGAAACTGTTCCCACAGTTAGCACAAGACGTCTCTTAAATGTGAATTTTAGTCTGAAAATGGTCATCTGCCGTGGTTGAAACAATAGAAACCGCTTCCGCGAGTGAGGGGTAGAGATGGCGGAGCTCAGAAGCAATTCAAGGTTGAAGCACAATTTAAAAGGCCAAGCCTCGACTCGGGGAAAGAATAAAAGAGCCGCGCCCGTGGTGCTTCATCCTGGAAAGGGCTCCGGCCAACACCCCCTTGCATCCCTGGTCGGGGGCCTCATTAAATTCCCTTTCCCGTTTCACAGCTGTTACAAAGTTTTCCAAAAAGACTCTGGAGCTTAATTTGGATTTGAGCACTTTCAAGCCCATGAGGACCTAATGAGAAGCTGGGCGTCAGCAGTCTGGTGCCACTTACACATCCTTTCCTCAGACAAATAATCTAATACCTCTTCCTCGAGTCAATGAATTTATTAAAGGCAAATAGTCAGTCCCTCCTGCAAATCCTGCAGAATCCAGCATTTTGACTAAATGACATTTAGCCAAGTTGTAACTCTAATGGCGGAGAAAGCAGTAACGGCTCAGTCCTTAAACCTCCGTCCCAGGGTGGATATCATTTCCAATATCCTGCACAAATTCTGTGAAGGGTTTGTGCCGGGTGGACCCCAGAGGGCTTCTTCAGGATTAGTTAATAGTGAGAAAGCATCAGGCTAAATTTATTGGTTATGGTCTCCCATGATTGCATAAAAAATAAAATTAAAAGGAAGCCCCCAAAGAATAGTTTATCAAGCGTGGTGATGGTACCTCTCTGACAGGGAGACCATAAAAGCATATCAGCGGCCCCCCGATGGGATATGTTTACGGGGAAAGTCAACAAGATTGATCATTTTATCCAGGAACGGCATTTTAGTTCAACATGCTGTTGCCGTGAGCCCGAAAACCACACTAATCATCTAATGCATGGCATGCAATAAAAGCAGGAAACAAGAACCATTATGGCGTCTGTATAGACCTGGCTCCTCACGGCACGTGCTGAAACGAGGCCTGTTTATAGCAGCTCTTCCTTCCAGTCTCTGCACCGCCGGCTCATGGGGAGTCCTCCCCTGAAGGCAGAACAGGGCACGGCCCTCAGCGGAGCCTGGGTTCACAGGGGACTTCTGGGAGCCCTGCAGATCCTGATGTCGCTAAAGGCAGGACAGAGCTCACACGCGCTGCTGCCCCAGAGACCAACCTGACCCAGCGCTGCGTCCATACCGCGTGCAGGGCACGCAGAGACCAGCGTGCCAGGGAGGTGGGCTGGACTTTCCTCACCTTGGAGGTGAGGACACTGAGGCTGGGTGTTCCCAGGGGCAGATCCAGGCCAGGATCAGCCAGCCTCCAATCCCGCCCGCAGCTCCATCCTCCGGGGGACTCTGGCTGAGGCTCTGTAGGTCCCAGAGCCGGAGGGAGTCTCAGCCCCTGCTCGGCCCTCCGTCCTCTAGGGCTCCTGTGACTTTTCTAGTGAATCTAGAGTCAGCGACGTCCTCCAGGGCTCCTGGTTGTGCTGGTCCGGGTGGTTCATGCATGTACAAATGACCCCTCCTGACCTTGAAGAGCATGTGGCATGGGTATTCGTACTTCTCTCCGTTGTGCCGTTTAGATCCCCGAATGGCGACTCCTCGTCTCTCCTGGGCTCACACTTTACTGAATCGTGGGGCCCGGATCAAACGCCTAAGATCCGAGGAAAGCTCCGACCACGGTGCCAAGAGCTGATGGGAACCAGGTCGTCTCCGCCTGCCCGGCCTCCAGGCAGGAGGATACTGGGTCCAGCCCCTCTCCCCGGTGGTCTCCGCCCTTTCCTGCTAATGGCCATCTGCAGCCCCGCTCCCCGGGTCTCTGCCGGCCGCCTGTCTGGCCCAGACGACTCACCCCCAGGAGAACCACCCCCCGCCGCCCCCAGAGACGGTCCTGTCTCCTCACCTGTCTCCCGAGCCAGCTCACGGGGCGGGCGGGGGAGACGTGTCCCTTCCCTGCACGAGCTGATGCTGAAGTGTAAGCTGCACTCGTAGGTTAATCCCTGTTGAAACCTGTCACCCTGATCAAGTGTGAACATCGCTGGGAGACACTCAAACTCCAGGGAACGTGGTTGTCAGATTAGCATCAGGAGCCGAGGCGCCAGGAGCAGGTGTCGATCCATGATCTGGAGGGAGGGACCCAGGGGAAGAAGGGAACCAACCCTCTGCCCAGAGGAAACCCTAGGAGGGGTCGTCACCCCACCCTCCTGGGCTGTGTGTGTGTGTGTCTCCCAGCGGGTCCAGCCTTCCTCCTGCTGGCTCCGGCCTCAGCCCCGTCCTTTCGTCCTCTCTCCTCCCCTCCCAGCACCCTGGACCCACGCTCACCAGCACGAGGCCCCTTCCACCATCCCACGCACAGATTTAGTTGTCGTGGCTACTTTGCACTGTTGTCTCCTGCCCCTAATATCAGGAAGTCCCTCCATAAGGGCGAGTAAGTGCTTCAGCCCAGAAGAGGGAAGGGGTCAGAACATTCCAGCCTCAGGTGCTTCCCAGCAGTTTCCTTGCTCCTAAGTTCCGTGCTCCTCTTGTATAAAATGGACACAGTGATGAGCTCCAAGCCCAGGGCGGGGGGTGGGGGGGGACCCAGGGGTGCACAGTAAATGCTCTAGGGTTCCATCGCTCTCAGTTAGCGATGAGGTCTGGCCTCAGACGCGGAGACACCCCAGCTAGGGTTCGCCCCTCAGCTCAGAGGGGCTGGACGAGGTGACCTCTCGGCACCTGTAGGCCTGAAACTCGATCATTTGGGACATTCCACAGGCATTCTAGCCTTTCCCCCCAGAAACCATAAATACTGTAGACAGAATTTCTCTATTTCAGAAGGGTTGCTGGAGGTGAACTGGAAATGAGCCACATCACCAAATTCAAACTTTTATGAACAAATTCATGTGTCATTAAATTTCTTCTTGACCAATAGCAGCATATTATTCATCTTTATGTGAAAAATATTCAGAGGATCGTCACAGCAACGAGCACACCTAATTTTATTTTACCCAAAGATGCAGTAATATAGATGATCAGATCAAGCATTAATGTACATTATCAGATAGTAAAAGAAACAACTGGTAACCGATAATTATCAGAATGTGTCCTGATTTTGATATCAAGGATGAGAAAAGCCATAAAAAAGGATAAAATTGAAAAATTATTTATTACCTTTTTTTTTTTTTTAACGTGCCACACATGTACAGAAAGAGATAAAGGAGAGAGTTTGGGGTCTATTTAATAAAAGAAGATGTCTGTTGACAAACAGATGGTGAGGAAGGAGAGCACAGAGCTGTGGGGTGCTGTGCAGCGGGGGCCCCAGCCAGCGGGCTCCCTGGGTTAGTAGTCAGAGCAAATGACTCAGGGCTAGAAGGTGCTTGGGTTCTAATTCAAGCAGAACGAGCTTTTCAGCGGGAAGGTGTGTGTGTCAGAGAAGCCACAGGGAGCTCACTTAACCTCCCTGCGATTCAGCTACCCAACCATGAACTTCCCCGGAAAGGAAAGTGGCATGTGAGTCATTTGTTACTGCCCCCAAAGAAAAAAAGACCTGCTTTCATATACTCGCATCAGCCTTGCCTTCACGACTGTGGTACTTCTCAGCTTCATCGTCGTTCACAGACCTTCTGATTGTGCAGAACACGGGCGCAGGTGGAACTAGGTGGGCAAAGCTCTGCAGGGAGTGAATTTATTCGTGGTGTGTCGTGTGTGTGTTTTGTAGAACGAGGCTCCCAGGTTTGAGAATTGCACCGTCCAGGACAATTTTTTTTAATGTTGGGCGAGACTTGAGACTGTGACACGATAGTATCTTCTGAGTAGCAAAAATAAACAGTAAAAATACCTTAAAGACCTTTTTAGATATTGAAAAAATGTAGTTCTAAAAAACATACACAACTGCACATGTTTGCAAAGAGATAAGCACCAAGATAGTGCCAGAAGTTTCAGAGCCAGATGGGCTGTTTCCCATCAAGCAGGGAGAGAAGTAAGACGTGAGCAGAGTTTTGGAGAAATGAAGGGGCCTGAATTGCTGGGAGAAGTGGTGTAATTTAATTAATGATAGTGGAGATAGGGCATTCTTTCAGTTTTTTCTTGTAAGTTTTATTGTAGAATGTGCATGTTATGTATGCATTTAGGTTTAACCTTACTGCTGTTTTCTAACGTTTTTCCAAAAGTTATTTAAAACAGAATTAAGATAATATGCTCGATTGCAGCAGAAAAAAATAGGAAATGAGTAGAATGGTGAGAGAAAAAGAATGGCACCATATGGTTATGTTATTACCCAGATCTACCCAAAACACAGACATCTTAGCAAGATTTATTGAAAAATCATTCCTTCTTGCTTGCATAAAGATTATTTTCATGCAATAATCAGACACCGTGATCCCATTTTTTTTCCTATTTGACAGGGGTTGTGAGGACCCCTATCAAAATAAATGTTGCATTTATACAGGTTGGGAAGTGGATGATTTCAGCCACCAGGCCTGTCCCTGCATCCCCGGGTAGCGCTCGTGGAAGTGAGGTGACTTCAGACTAGTGCATCTACGGCGTGATGGATCCCGCGGGAAGCAGGCAGGTGGCCCCAGCGAGCAGCACGGGGCTTGAGGTTTGGGGTGGGTGTGCTGCAGCCTAACTCCTTTGCAGAGACAGATTTAGTAGATTTACTTCTTCCAGGGTTGCTGCATCTGAGTCTCAGAGTTGGGAAGGGGCGACAGGAAGCCTCAGGGAAAACTTCGCATCTTGAAGGAGGCACGCGGTGCACAAAACCACATTTTCTTCCTCTTGAGAGAATGAGAATGTGTGTGTGTGTGAGTGTGTATACACATGTTTCCCCAGAGCACAGAATTCAATCCTCTTTCTTGGTGTGTTTGCATGAAATAGAAAATTGTTAAATGCAGTGTGAAACATCTCAGGGCTCATGCAAGTGCTGTCGCGGGTGTAGGCGGTGCAGCATCAGAGGACCCCCGGGAACCCCCAGTGGGGGCTGGCGCATGAGCCGAAGTCTTCCTTTGTGAAAACGGTGGAAACGGGGTCACTTCTCAGACACTCCCAAGGAGGTGCCAGCCGCATCCTCTCCTGCCGACCACCCTGGCTGCCAGTGGCCGCCTCAGCTCCAGAATTGCCTCACGATTGCGGGTTTAATTTCCCATCTCACCAGGCTGTTCCCCGAGTGTGGTGTGTATCATTGGCCACCTCAGGTATGGGGGGGGGGGGGTGATGACTATTCAGTGCGCAGAGTTCTTAGAAAGAAGAGAATAAAATCTGAATCCTGCCTTCGGCCGGCTGATTAACAAATCAAATGGCTTTGTCCTTAGTTGAGACACTGAATTTCTGGCCTCCAGGCTCTTGTCAGTAAAGAAAACCTTGAATTCTGTTTTCTAATCCTCCTGCGATGCCCAGTGGGGAGAAGTGATATTTATGGAGGATTGTCTGAAGGACATGAAGTCCATAAATTCCCCCGGCTAGTTTACATTTACCCTTGGATCCAAACAGGCTGCAGGAGAGCGATATATCTGCGCTGTCTTGATCGGGGCCTCTGTGGAATTGCTTCTTTGTAATCTGTTCTTCACTATTTTTTGTTTTTAATTGAATTAAGGATAGTTTCCAGAAACAGATAATGAGTGAGTTTGGGTACTCACGTGCGTGTGAAGAAAAAGTCGTGATGTCGGGAGAGGATTCATGTGGGCCGTTTATTAAAATGCGGGTTCTTGGTCCCCCTTCGGTCATTCTTTTGGGGGCAGAGCCCAGGACCCCAAGTTTATCAGGTCACCACGGTGACTCTGGCACAAGTGGTCTGAGGGACACATTTAGAAAAAGATTGCTTTTGAGAACCTGGAGGAAGTTCTGGACACGTAATGCTACAAAAATTAGTACATACACACACCAAATTCTGTGCCCAGTTCCAGGAGAATCGAGGATCTCCATGGATACCAAACTAAAAACTTTTTGTTGCAAACATGTTTAAGCTGACCTACAGGACAGGCTAGAAATCCATCTCCAGGTTTCAGACTCAGCAAGACCAGTGCTTTTCCGGAACAAGCAGTTCATTTTTATTTTATGATGATTGTGAATCTTTTCAGAGATCATAATTTCTTTGCACTGATTACAAGGAAGCTCTTAGCTAACTGTGCACCCACCTCTAACGGAGGGACAGGATTTTAAGATTATTGCCGTGTCCCTATTTTGACTCCTATTTTATTGGCCTGATCAAATTGTTCCTTGCTACTATGCACCCAAAATTTGTTTTTATCCTCTGTGTTGAAAGTATTTATGAGTATAATTAGATATAATTAGTTAAATTTATTATTTTGAATTAGCAAATACATTAATAGTTAAAACCAGCATAGAGGTATCAAGACTTGGTTTGGGAATTTCCACTGCTTGAGCCATGGAGCCCTTTTTGACAGCTATGGAAATGGAATTTCAACTGGAATCATTACCTCCCAGCAGTGCCAGTTCTACTCCCTATAACTTTCAAAAAAGACAGAAACGCATCAGCACTTTGGTTTACGTAACCTGTAATTAGGTTAAAAACTCTGTAGAGCACAGGAAGAAAACCAAAATAGCAAGAGGCACCAGGCGGACAATTAGACATGAGGGGAGGTGGTGGGGGTGTGAATATGGGGCAGGGTGGGGACCCAGGGGACCAGACCTGGGAGGAGTCACTGTTAAGAAGTAGGGAACTGGAAATGATGAATAACCACAGTTTTTCTAAAAAGTCAAAAACCTAGCTTTTTTAGGTAGAACTATCCAAAAATAGCATATGATGCCACATAAAATGTGTCACGAGTGTGGGTTGTCATTTTAAATACCTGCCGAATAAGGGTTAAACAATTCTAGAAGTCACTTCTTAGTGTAGACAGAGAGGCATGAGTGAGTGATGAGAGATCAGAGATGAGAGACAGGAGGCAGGAGAGGAGAACTTCTGAAGCAAGTATTATTATTATTACCACATTTCGTCCATGAGACAAATTAGGCTTATGGAGTTTAAGGGGCATGTCTTAGATCAAAAGCTAGTGACTGCCAGGGTAGGACTAGGTCTGAGGTTCTCTGAGTCTGTGCTCCAAGTCTTTACCACCAGATCATCGTGTTATAAATACTAAATACTATTAATACTATTCTAAAGCTCCTTAATATTTGATTGTTTCTACTACATGTCTCAGTCCAACAAGCCAAAGTACACAATAATGCACCCATTGCTCATAGCCCAGTGTGCATTGCTCTTCATAGGATGAAATTCAGTTACATGATGGTGGTGGTGACATTCATAATAACAGTGATGATGCTGGCGGTAGTGATGATGGTGATGATGGTGATGGTGGTGATGATGGTGATGATGGTGGTGGTGATGATGTGGATGATGGTGATGATGGTGATGGTGATGATGGTGATGATGGTGATTATGGTGATGGTGATGGTGGTGATGATGGTGGTGGTGATGATGTTGGTGATGGTGGTAATGCTGGTGGTGATGTTGATGGTGATGATGGCGGTGATGGTGATGACAATCATGATGACTAGAAAGGTTTGTAATTTTCTTCAGACCCAAACAGGATGATGGGGTTCTAGTCTCTATTTCTGACTCAGTGACATGGAAAATGTCTAAAGCTCACACATCTTAATGCCTGAAGCCTGCTCCAAATCTTTTGTAAGACTATGTTGCACCCAAATGTAGCACTGGGGCTGGAATTCTCTTCCTCAATTTAGGTGTGCATGTTCACCATTGCATAGTGGCCCTGGATTGGATTTATTTTTACTTGGCACCATAACCTCTGAGACATTTTCCATTGAATTTGGAAACCATGAGTTCTCCTTTTGTCCTCAGCAAGGTAGAAATTCTCTGGGGGGTTTTATAAATGAACGTAAAAGTGACCTTCTTGATATGAACTTTGCATATTTGACATACAACTTGGATATTGCCTCCAGCATGGAGCTTCCAACTGGTTGCTTTTTACTGATAATTCTCTTAAAGCCACATGCTGTAACTGAGGAAATATTCTTGCAAGATTGGTTTTGTAGCAAGACTTAAAATAATTCAGATTGCCAATTTCTACTACTTATGCCGAAAAGCAATTTTCAAATCAGCCATATCATGCAAACTGTGGTCTAAAAACTATTTTAACCAAAATCAAACTATTTAAAATTAGTGGGTGGTCCAAGCCTTCCTGCGCAGAAATATACAAGTTATACCTGTAGTTTGGTTGATAATTTAAAATAATAAAAAAGAGAAAGCCTAGAAAATCACTAAATCAGCACAAGTTTGGGGTTTTAACCAAAGATTACTCAAGAATATCAATATAGGAGAGGTTTATAGTTGGGGGGTGGGTAGTAAAGGAAGTGGCTTCTCTTGAAGCTGGACTAACCCACCAGGCATACTTTTTACTAGATTATAAATTTATTTAGGGTGGTTTGGGGCATGCGGTGGGCATTTGGGAGGTCAAAGGCCCCCTCCCACCCCTTGGCTCAGCCTGCATTCTATAGTTAGGAGTTAGAGAGTAAACCTAATTCCGTTTGTGTGTATGGTTATTTAATCATTCTAAAATGACACTTTAATGTGGTCACCTGGCTACAGTAAGGTTGCCGTATTTCAAAAGAAGTGGAGCTGAAGGAGTGGAGCTGCCAGCAGTTGGTGTCCTGCCAAGCTGAAAATAGCATTTAACAGGCTTTTAATCTACTGCCTGGGCTATCGGCCCCATGAGTGCTGTTTTAGTCCACAGATTTTAAAAATTAGAACAAAGGGTTATTTTCCCTTAGCATTCATAGCTGGCAGTGCTATTACTGCAGTGTTAGTCACGGAGCAGAGGTTCTCTAGCAAGTGCAGGATTTCAGTTTACCACGTACACAAATATGTCCGTATTTAAAGGTAAACAAGAAGCAGGAATCCAGACAGGACACTATTTCAATCAAAGGCAGCTCGTTAACCTCAGACACAAAGCTGATTTTCAGGAGACGCGGCTACTGGCTAAAAAGGTGTGCTTATTCCATCAAGCTTTTAAAGTCTGTTTAGAGGAGAATTTAAAATGGAGTAAAATGCAGACCAAGGGCAGGACCACACCTCTGTTACTGCATTGTCTTCCCCGTACCCAGCATCTCGTAAATACTTGGTAAATGGATGAACAAATTAATCAATTCATGATGATATAGGTCCCGGCAGGTCACTGAGAGGACCACAGGCACATCACCAGAAAGCGCTACAAGCGTGAATGAAGGTGCCATTCCTTCCTTTATGACTTTCTTTGTGACTCGCAGAGACACAGAACATTCTGGCTTTATCCCCCACCCGCTACCGATGCCCCGCACCCCCATGTGTTCATTATCCTGACCTGAATCTATCACGGTCTAAAACTAGAGCATGTGGACTTACTGCAAAAATATACCCAAAGAAAGAAACAAAAGACGGAATAAACCTACCATCCAGGAATTAGCCAAAAATAAGGAATTTAATTTTTTTCTTTAATGTGCACCACTTAATACTTCATAAATAGGGCGAACACTCCCATTATCAAATAGCAAAAATAAAATACTATGACTGACACTGTTGCCAAAAATGTGAATCCTGAGTTTTTAGTCTGGGGCCAATTTTATTACTTACTTGGCCAAAATGCGCATTCGGTGGTCACTGTGGCCTGGTGTAAAGTTCTGATGAAGCGTTTTTAAATCTGTGTTGTGTCGCACAGCTTGTGGCCTGTCCGAGTCTGTGTTTCACAGCCTCAGAGCATTTCAGGGTGTGTCAGGTGGACTGGCTTGCCCACACGGGCCCGAGTGTCTCCGTTGGGTCTGAGCTCAGTGTCATAAAAACCAGGCTCACAGCCCTCACTGTGGCCTGTGCACGAAGCTTAAACACTCATCCCATCCTACTTCAGTCCTGGTCCCTTTCTGAAGTCCCCTCCCATGGGCCACAGGGACAGTTGTTCCTGGTTCACAGACTAACCACACCCCCCAGCCCCGTCTAGCCTCAGATGACCCACCGTCACCGTGAGTCACGTCTAGCTGCTCCCAGTTCTGGAGGCCAGGATCCAAAACCAGGGTGTCGGCAGGGCCATGCTCCCTCCGAAGCCCCAGGGGAGGGTCCTTCCCGCAGGCCGGGCAGGGTGGTCTCTGAGTCTCTGTCTTCTTACAAGGACAGCAGTCAGGTTGGCTCAGGGTCCACCTTACCCCACTGTGGTCTCATTCACCCTCACTGATTTCACTTTCAATGACCCTCTTTCCACAGAAGGTTACGTCTGAGCCCCTGCGGGTGAGACCTCCATATATCTTTTTGGGGGGACACGACTCCACCTATAATAACTACTTCCCTAAAGGACCCAGTCATTCTCATCGACGGCCCTGCTTCACTGCCACCTGCTAAGTCCTGCTCGTTCCCTGCTCGGTTTACTCTCTGTCTCGAGCCACTAAACTATAAGGGCCAAGTGAGAGAGAACCTTTTCTGTCCTGTTCTCCGCTCAGTTCCCAAAACCGAGAAGACGACACTCAATAAACAGTTACAGAATGAACATATATTTATACCACAAAATAAACTATCAATGACATGAAGGGCCAGTGGCATCTTGACAATATACAGAGAAATAACAATAACCCTCCAATTGCAGCATTTTACAGATTAAAAATAGCTTTCTCACATCTTGTGATTTTTACAACAGTCCAGTGACCCGAGCAGGTGGCGTGTGGTCCAGTTATTAACATGGAAAGCGGAGACTCAGGGAGGCGAAGGCTCAGCCACGAACAGCACAGGCATGAGGACGCCCTGGGCTCTGCTTTTCTTCTCTTTTCTCCCTTCCTGAATAATGACTTCAAACCAGCTCCTCGCCTTGTGGAGGGCCGTGTGTTAATGTGAAAAGATGAGTGTGGACCACGGGCCCCATGTCCAAGGAGGTCTGAGCAGGTGTCCTCAGGGCTGTGCTGCCCGTTCAGTCTGAGCCTGTTCATTCCATTTCATTCTCCATAAAAACCGCATCTCTGTTGGGAATTTTTACTAGTTGGCCCTGTTCACCGTCAGACAGAACGACAGTTGAGGGAATAAGAAGTTGGACCAAAGGGGTGGGCTTCCTGGGGGGACACGCCACGAAGGCTGCCCTTTTTTTCTCGTTATCAGTACTTACTTAACAATTCGAGGGGCAGCACACGAACCGAATGGTGGGTGTCTAGGAGATCATAAAACTGGTTAAACCCAAAGGATGCATTTCCTCTGGCTGAATACCCAGAAGTAGGGTTGCTGGGTGGTATGGTAATTCTATTTTTAATTTTTGAGGAATCTCCTTTCTGTTCTCCATAGTGGCTGCACCAATTTATATTCCCACCACAGTGCACGAGGATTCCCTTTTCTCCACATCCTCACCAACACTTGTTATTTTCTGTGGTTTTGCTTTTTTTTCTTTTGGATAAGGGCATCCTAACAGGTGCGAGGTGATATCTCACTGTGGTTTTGATTTGCATTTCCCTGATGATTAAGGATGTCGAGCACCTTTTCATGTACCTGTTGGCCGGCCATCTGTATGTCTTCTCTAATGTCTATTTAGTTCCTCTGCCCATTTTTTAATCATGTTGTGATATAATAGGGTGTTAGTTACCACTACAAAGGCAATCATATTGCAAGATACAAATGTATCAAATCAGCATGTCCTACACCTTAAATTCACACAATGTTACATATCAATTACATCTCATTTTTTTTTTTTAAGGATACAAAATAGTCCTAAAAAGAAGTTGCAAAACTGACGGGACAACAGAAGGCAATTCTTCCTCACAGATATTCAGCATCCTGCCGTGGGGGAGCTTTCTAGCACCCATCCCTGCATTCTTGCAGATGTTTACGTTTTAAGCTTGGCCTCCCACCCCTGGCTTCCTGTGAACCCACTTCACAGGGTAGGAGGCGTATCGGCTTTGGAAGCAGAAGAACCAACTTAAGCTCTGGGTTATCTGATTTCAATTTGTACGTAACCTTCGGTGAGCCATCTGACTGGCTATAAAAAAGGAATGATAACCACCTCTCGGGATTTTTATATAGATCATTTGAATTGATGGATTTGGACGTGTCTTGTAAACAATGACATGCTTACAGATGTAAGGTTATCTTAGCATTTAACTACCAGTTCTTTATAATTATCTCCCTATAATCAGTAGCGCACTGCTGCCCGCTGTTACCGTCTGGTCACTGCTTCTCCTCCTATGGGGCTGGGTCCCGTCGCAAGTCCAGTGCAGACTTCCCCCAGTCCCCGTAGAGCAGGTCTCTGCTCGCTGGCGCTCTGATGCTGCTGCCATTGACAGACTTGCCCCCATCTCCCTGCGTCAGATAGCTGGGGGCTAAAGAAGGGGTGTCCTAGCCATCTTCACGTCCATAGCAGTGGCTTGTATAGATGGACCTCATCATATGAATGTGATATATATATATATAGATATATATATATAGATATATATATATATATCCTCTAGTATTTTCTCTCTGTCTCATTTAGTCTCACAAGGTATCACACTCAAGAAAGAGAAGCCGAGAGACAGCAGGTCTGTCACTCCTTCAGTGCCCCTATCCTGAAATGCTGAAATCACCCAGTGTTTCTTCCATACAGACATTGTGCTATAGTGTCTCCTTCCCTAAATATCTTTATCCTGGGCTTTTAAAGGTGCTACTTTGGGAAATTTAGAGTTCATCTCATTTAAGGACTGGTCAGGTTGAAATAGATGTGGTGGTTTTTACCCAAGAATTATTATTCAGAAACATTCTCCATATTTATGTTTTCCTCATGGTTAAAAAAGGCTGAGATTGATGTTGTCTTCCTTCTGCTAATGCAAACAGGAAAATCTAAATTTGTAGATTTACTATTCCTGGGCAAACACATTACGTTGGGACTATGAAGATATTTGTTCCTCTGGAATCACAGGAAAAAATGCCCCATTAGAGGGAGCTGAGAAATGTGAAAGGTGGATTAATGTACAAATGCCACCAGATGATGAAGCAGAGCTAGTGCCCTGATGGACAGAAGCTTCCAGGATTACATGGTCACATCCCGCCAAGAGATGCAAGGTCGGATGAATCTGTGGGGCTCCATAAGTAAGTGAGATGCTAGTCAGGTGTGTTAGAGTTAAAATATCAGGGAATAGTTTTGGCTGAGGAATGAGCAGATTGGGAAACATTTGGCCACAGTAGCTCACACAGCCCAGAGAAATCTGGAAGAAAGCAAACTGCTGATTTGAGCCGCGTTCTTGTACCGGCAGGCTTGCTGCCGGGGTCTGTGTGCCGTAAGCAGAGCGACCCATCTGTGAACGGGCAGAGGGTACCTCCCCGTGCTCCTCAAAAGGGGGTGCAAACATCTATCATGTGACCAGACCCAGAGTATGCTCTGAAATACAGGCCTGTCAGGCAGCATCCTCAAGACCCCAGAAATATTGCAGTCTCTCCCACCTGGTGGAAAGCAGACAAATGCATCCCGGTCAGGACAAGAGGAGGATCAGGAACCGTGGTTCTCACAGTCAGAACCCCGTTAGGGCTGTGAACCCGCAGACAAGGGTGCACGCGTAAGACAGTGATATTTTCAACTCCCCCCCGCCCAGTTTTAACATCTTCCTCCCTGCAGGTCAAGGCTAACTGAAGGGTCCTGCAGGCTGACCCCATTGATGACAACACGATCTCTGAAGGGAAATGTGTATTCAGTGGGGTCCCACACTGGTGGCAGTTGGGCATTCATCTATTTTTGCACCAGTTTGGTAATGCACCCCTGGAACACTCTTTAGGAAAGGCTTTAATTAAGACTGCTGCCTGGGGCAAAGTGTAGGACCCGCAGTACATCACGTGACAGCAGCCCAGACGCAGATCGTTGCTACTCAGGCCTGCTCATGAGGTGTGAACAAATATTGCCATTTTCATTTTGCTGAGGATCGTTTTTGAATAGGATTTAAAAGGCAGCACCCACCGTAGAATTTTTGAACATCCATTTTTCTCACCAAATCTGAGAAAATGTCTGTGTCTTTTAAAAGAAACTACTTGCCTCAAAAGTCTATAATCTCTTATAAATTATGGAATAATCCTACGTTTAAGAGAGATTTTTTATATAGACAAAAAATAGAATGGATACTTCATATTAAATGCTTTCATGAAGCAAAGCAAGAAATAAAAATATGACTCCCTCTTGTAATTTATGTAATTTTTGAAAAATGAGATGACATATTAATATTTATATTAGTACAATGGAAGGATTCCAATCTGCTGTAAATTCAATTAATTCCCTTCCTCCTCTGAACTCACAGCAGTCTCCACTCAAGCTAAGGGCAATCCTTTTCACTCATAGGTGGAGAACCATTGCCCCTGCTTTTATTTCTCTGACCCTTCTCGACTCTGCAGAGACGTGAATCTGTACCTGTTTAGCACAAGCCTGAACGCGTGACTTGAACAACAAACATCTTTTTTGTACATTTTATATTCTTCACATGGATTTCCTAAAGCTTGCCTGTTGCAGTATATATACATGCTTTTTTTTTTTAAGTCTGACTATGTCTTAGCAGTACGTCGTATGTCACAACAGGGTCCTATGACCTCCAACTGGTGAAGTTATAGAGCCTGGGGTGTGGGGCGGCAGGGCAGGTGGTCCAAGCCCAGGCTTCTGGTGGCCCCTCCGCCTCCTTCCTCTTGGGAGCTGCAAATAATCCCGCTCCTGAGCTGGACTCTCCCCTCGTTCCCGTGGATTTGCACCAGCAAGCATTTGCACCCCAGGGTGAGTGTGTGTGTGTGTGTGTGTGTGTGTGTGTGTGTGTGTGTATGTAATGTTTATTTAGTGAGGTGGGTGGGGATTTTTTTTTTTTCCTGGTTTAAATCATTTGCAGTCACAGAGCTCAAGCATTTTAAGTGTTGAGTCTTTCTCAACCTCTTACTTTGCATCAGAATCAACCTAGGACTTTGAGGAACGTCCCCCTGAGCCCTGCCCAGTTATCCTGTTTGATTTTCAACGTTTGCTACCCAAGGCCCCAGCGAAGGGAGCCGGAGCTGAAATCCAGCACACCCTGACCCCCTCCTGGGGCTCAGACAGCACCATGCAAGGGCTCTAGCAGTCTCCACAGCGCCCCCTCCCCCCACCCCCACCCCCTACCGCACCCTCGGGCATACGGATACACAGCGAGGGTTGGGAGCCGCAGAAGTGCCAGCGAGCAAGGTCTAAGTTGAAAACTGAGGGAACAGTTCTACGTTTTCTCTCTTCCTTCCTCTTCCGGTCCCAAACCAACACACCCATGTTTATAGATCTAAATCCCAGCTACTTTCTTGGCATTTTACATCTGAGAATCCCACCCATACATCTGGATTTCTGCTTTCTCTTGAAATACCTGGCGGTTCTGGCCACACCCTTGTGGTGATAGGCGGCCTCGCTGACCCTTGTTACCCCTCCGTGTGAACTGTCTGTCGTTACTTCTGCGCTGGTACTTTATTGTGAGGGAGATAATGACTCCTGTATACACATATCGCTCTCAAAATAATAGAACAGAACACAAGACCAAGAAGAATACAGTAGAACATCATTGCAGACGAGCAGTCCTGACTGTAGGCAATCAAAGCAAATCTAAATTTCAGACCCAGATACCTACAGACATTTGTGTTTTTAATCCCTTGACCTAAAGTTTTCAGACGTTTTGTCTACTCAGTTCATCAGATGATTTACTCAACTGTCCATCTAGACTCACCTATTCGGAATAAAACGCTTTGGAATTTTGGGAGAATATCGTGGTATTTCAGAATTCTGCCTGTCACCTCCCAAATGCCAGAAAAGATCTCTGTCAGAGTTACCATCTAGAAAGCAACCATCACATATGTACTGGTGCTCAGTAAACACACGCACACACACACACGCACGTTCTCTGGGGCAACAGGCCCAGGGACAAATGTCGGGTGAATGACCAGCTGACATGGCACCTCCAGGAATTGTGCCTTTACTCTCTTGAATAAATAAGGCCTCAGAGGTACCAGAAACACAGCACCTTGGAGCTGAAGTTGATTTTAATTCCTGGCCAGGCTTCTCAGACACTCACCTGCTGAAATCTGATGATGCAGCCAGAAGAGGGGAAAGTCACACATTTTGTTTCTCATCAGGAGAAACCTGAGCGCTTGGGGCCCTGTGTCCTGCTGGAGTTGGACGTGAACAGGCTGTGGTCCCAGCATACATGCTGTCCCAGAACAGGGAGGACAGGGCCATTGGGTGGACACGGGGCCTGTGGCCACCTGGGTTCTCACATCAGCCGTGTGTGAAATCTTCCCTGTGAGATGCAGCCTCAGTGCAGCCAGGAAGGCAGTGTCCCACTGCATGGGCCAGAGGACCTGGTGCTGCCCCGTCCCCATTGCCAGAAGGCAGCATGAGAGGCTGGCGAGTAGGAGTCAATAATCCCTGCCGGCAGCTGTGCCTACATGGGTGCAAACATGCCTGCAGCTGTGCCTACATGGGTGCAAACCCACCTGCACCTGTGCCTACATACATACTTACATATCTATCCAGATATTTATCTACACATGTACCTACATGTGTACATACCTACATACCTACTATCTATCCACATATGTACCTGCATACTTACCTTCACATATACACATGTGCATACATGCTTGTGTACCTACATAAATACGTACCTACCTACATGTCGATTTACATAGTTGTTTACATATGCACCTACAAACTTCACACATACATACATATGTACTTACATATATTCCATACATACTTACCTACATGCCTACCTAAACATGCACCTTGACACATAAAATACATGTGCAGGTGCAGGTGTGCACACCTACCTACCCGATTACGTAGAAAGCTTCCAGGTTTCGAGCTAAGCAGGGTGTGTTCACCTGAGTCCCCAACAACTGAACTGTCAGGAGAATAAACCGCCTAGATGCCCAAGTTTACTTGAAAATTGCACAGCTTGTGTCCCTTGAGGTGGTGCCGGGTCTCCCTGGAGCTGCAACTGGGACAGAGCAGGACTTCGCGGGGGATGGGGTGGGGGGGGCTGACACGGTTCCCCCCCTGAGTTTGGGGACGTGAGGGGACTCTGGAGGACCCCCTTGACTCAGCTGTGGAGTGACTCTTCTTAATTTCTCTCACACATGAGGGTTGACAGACGGTGCTTCTTGCAAACACAAGCGTTTAAGGAGAACTCTGCACACCAGGAATTCTAGCCCCGACTTTTCTGTGTGTCACTTTTCAAACCAATTTTCAAGGATTTGTTTCCTTTGCAGCTGAGTAAGAGAAATAAAGTCTGCACATGAGAGATAGTATTGTCCTGGGGAAATATCCAGAGGATTAATGTATTTTGACTGCAGTGAGCAGGAAATTGTGTTTCAGCTGTGCTTATGGGCTTATTGTGAACACGTCACATCAAGAACAATTTGTTAAACAAGAAATATCAGGAGTAGAAATAGGAAGGCAAAATAAATGGGGAGAGAAAGACCTGGAGCAGTTGTGATGTGTATCTGCGTCGTCAATAGATGAGAGGCTGCCTCTCACTCAGGAAAAGGCAAATCCCCCGACACCCAGTGGAAGAAGAAGAGATGTTTTCATCACGTTGCTTCCGCGTCATGGCTGAGACTGGAGGGTCAGCAGTTCCCATAGCGGCGATGTGTGAACGCGGTGGGAGCTGAACCCGTTCGGACAAGCTCAGTTCTGCCCTGATTAGATGACACCATATCACAGCCGTCTGTGTATTTACCACCTTCTCAAACGCACACATGAGAAAGTGCCTCAAGGAAAGGCAGCAGCAGAGGACGACCCCAAGTGCGGGACAGTGACGACGACAGAGGCATCTTCGGGTCACCGCAGGTCACAGTGACATCGGCAGCCCTGAGTGGGCTGCGTTGTTCTCATTTGTTTTCTTTTTTCATTAGTTTCTCCACACTGGAGATGGAAGAAGGCAAGTCATTTTTTTAAAATTTGTTGGTTATCATGTAACAGTCAAAATGACTTTCTTATTGTGTAAAGCACAC
Organism: Balaenoptera ricei; assembly: GCF_028023285.1. Lineage (NCBI taxonomy): Eukaryota > Metazoa > Chordata > Mammalia > Artiodactyla > Balaenopteridae > Balaenoptera > Balaenoptera ricei. Next base: position 29,222,588 of record NC_082640.1, read on the forward strand.
CACTGAGAGATCAGAAAAGCAATGTCTTAGGATGGGAAAGACAAAAGGATCTCTGAGCTTTCCAGACAGACCTTTGTTTCTTCTGAAGCAAAACGCTGTTGAAAATTACTTGCTCACTAGAGAACTAAGTATTGTTTTCTGCAAATATTTGCATAGCTAGGACAAAATGACTAAATTTTTCTTGGAATTACTGCCGAATTGTAAGTTGTCACTCAGGTTGCCACAACTTATTATACCACTAGAATCCTGTTGTTTCAGTGATGGGGATATTTAGATCCCAAAGACCTATGGCTAACAGTGTCCAGAAAAATAACTGACAAAGTAATAACTATGTTGTTTGGAGCAGGAGTGTTGAAAATGCCATTTTGAAATTTATTATTTTTCTCAGTTTTGCTCTTAGCATCATTTGAATCTATAATTTAAATCTTATAAGGTTTTTAGAAATAAGAAAATAGGAGAGAAGTTGTCTACATTTAAGTCTAAGGACAATAGCAGCAAAGAAGAAGTTCCCTGAAAATTAAACATTGTATTCTCATCTGAAAGGAGATGCACAGGGTGACGCTTTATTCTGGCCTCACTGTGTTCATTTCAAAGTCGACAACCCCAGGTATTTACCTGCTGCTTCTCCTTGTTCTTGGGACCATCATCACACGGTCAAGGTAACGGTTCTTCCAATAAAGGACTGTAAGCCCCTCCTACCAGAGGAGGAGACCAGGCTGCCCCAGTGCCTGCAGTGGGTGGATACAGAGGCAGCACCATCCCGAGGGGCAGTGTTTTCTCAACTGGCAATAAAATGTGCCTTGGGCTCCTGACCCGTGTGCTGGGGAAGCATTCTTGGGAGAATTACTATGATTTGCCCAAGATTACTACTCTTCCACACCTAGGCAGCCCGATACTGTTCTCTCTAATTGTTAAGAGAGGAAACCGCTCTAAGTCGTCCACAACGTGTGACTGGAACACGGCCAGCCACGCCTGGGCCCCGTGGACGCAGCCTTTGCCGTTCCATCCACACAACAGGGGCCGAGTATCCAGGACCCTTCCAGGGGTTCCACCCAGCGGACGCAAGCAGGGGCGTGCGCTGTGGGCGTCGCCCCGGCCTCCCCAGGAAGCCGGGCCCTCCTCAACACTCTGCGAAATCCCCTGGGCAGATAGGAGCTCTGGCTGCCAATGGCCTGTCTGATCCGGTAGCCATGGGAACAGCGGTCAGATGGAAGAGGATAAGGTAGGGAAGTTATAAAAAGAAGGCTGTCATTAAAACCTGCACCTTGTCTCCCAATCGTGTGCGTTTCCATGGAAGCAGGAGCAGATCCACTCGCCAGGCGCCATCCCAGCCTCAGCCTCCCGGACTGTCAGTCAGCTTCAGGCCTCCTCTCAGGAGCTGTCAGACCGCAAGTTTTATGGGGCCTTTGCAACGCGGGACCCCCAAACCACCCAGGCCGGGCCATGGAGCTCTCCCTATGTGACACCGCAGGGCCTGAGGCTCCTTCCTGGAGGGTCCTGCTCTGAGTGGGTGCAGCCCAGCAGCAGGGTGGCCAAGTTCCCTGGGGTGACCTGCCCCCCCATGCTCCCCCACCCCCAGCCCCCGGCCCCCAGCCGCTTCTGTGAGGCCGACCCCTCGAGGCCCCCTGCCCACATTGCTGGTCTCGCTCGTGCTGACCGTAGAGCTTAGCCCATCGTCACCCACACAGAGCTCTGCTCGAGCCTCTGCTCTGACCCCCCTCCCCTCCCCCCCAGGTTGCTTTCCTCCTGCAGAAGTTTCCCTCGAATCACAGGTGACAGTTTCTCACCTTCAAATGCATCTTTTCTGTTGGAGACACATCGTGCTCCCACTGTTCTCAAAGCAACTAGAATGCTCTCTTGGGCGTGTTTAACTGTCTCCAAGACAAATGATTTTTCACCTAGATTTGGGAGGAAACAAAAATTTGTGTTTAGACTGAACAGACACCGTTCTCTTTTGCCTGAAAATTCATGCAATGACCTCCTCGGCTGCCTGGGAGGCGTTCCTGAGACTCACTCCCAGTGGCCTTTACGTCTTGAGATGAAGCACAAACACAAAGGTTAATTGATTTACACATTTTCCTTCCCATTGGTCAGCCCTAACTTCAGCTCCAGATTCATGCAAAATATCCATCGAGCATGAAACATTCACAGAATCTCCATGTGATTGTCTCTCTCCCACAACCGGAACATAAATGCACAGGAGCAACATCAGGCGAAATAAACAGGCTTCTGTTTCTGTTTCTAACGTGTCTCCTTCTCCCTTCAGAATTGCTCAGGCCATGGGACAATTCCAAGGGAAATTTCAAAGCCTAGGAGATTCCTGATATATACTTGATTCCTGACAGTGAGGCAGGTGAAATATTATTTTCCCTTTTCACAGATAAGGCAGCTGAGGCCTAGAGATGAGCAACTGGTAGTTTGGGGAGAAAAAGCAGGAGATTAGAACTCAAGTCTCATGCCTTCCATCACATTGCTTTAAGTAACTGTGTAAGAGAATAAATCAATGAACCCCAAGGAAGAAAACTGCTCAGAAAACCTGTGAACCTGCCTGTGGACATGGTTTTCATTTCTCCCCATTGGTTATTTTAAACCCACAGACCCCTGAGGACAGAGGAGCAGTGACTGCCTGGGCCCTTTGGGGAGGAGATGGGGTCCCCGGGTCCTAATCATGTCACCCTAGCCTCCCTGGGGGGACTGATTCCTTCTCACTGTTCTTTAAAGTGCACGTATCCATCCATTTATCCCACAAGTGCAGACCAAGGCTGTAATTTGGGTAGCAAGCAAATGGGTGTCCCCGCCTGTGGGAGCAGTTACTATCGAGGAGGGCAGGGACGGTGACAAATACACAGTAAACTGCAGAGTAAATGTACAGGATCCTCCCTCCAGGACGCACAGGACTGGTCATTCTTCTCTCTGAAGCTCTCCCTCCCTGGCTTCCCAGCTCAGCACCTCTGGACACACAGGGTGAATCCAGCTTTCTGAACAGACAAGTCTTACGCTCCTGGAAGGTGTTTACCTCCACCCACCCACGAGGGTGGGGACGTCTGTCCCTCACCTCCTGCCACACCTGGGGTCACAGGTCAGCAGTGTCTTCCCAGCCCGTGTGGTCATGGGCACGCGCCCACCAGGTGTCCCCGATTTCCTCCAGTCGTGCCCCCACCCCCGTGGCCTCCTGCGGGGTGGTTCAGACCCTTTCCCCTGCCATCCTCTCCCTCCCCACGTCTGGCCCCCAGTCTCTGCAGACCTCCCGACCCCCTCTTTGTTGTGTCCCACACACGCTTCCACCACAGAACTGGTCCCTGGGTTGCAAGTTTTGCCAGTTAACACCAATGTCACCTCCCTAGACTGTCACCCCCCGGGGACAGGAGCCGAGTTTTACACCCCGTGATTCCCTGGAATTTGCACAGTGGTGCCCAGAGTTCAAGGTGTGAGAGCAAAATGTGTTTTGTACACAAATACACAAAAGGAGGAGAAGGCATTAATCCGCCGGAGGAAAGGCTGGTGTGATGAGACACAGGCTGAGGTGTTAATACAAAATGTAAACACGAGGCCCGCAGAACAGCAGACGTCAGTGGACTCGACACAAGGATTCGGCATTGGAAGGCTGCGCCTTGTGTCACCCAGTTTCCCTGACTCCCGTAAATCATCCCACTACCTGTTTTGTGTTTCCACCTGGGTGACCCACAGGCACTTCAAAGCTCCAACACTGAACTCCCCGTCGTTCCCCGCTCCACAGATTTGTTTCTGTTTTTCCATTTTTTGTCCTGGTGAAAACCACCAGAATCCACTCAAATTGTCTGACCCCAAACCTCTCTCTCCCCTTATCCCATATTTCAAGTTGACAGGTCCTGTAAATTTATGTCCTAATATATCTCGACTCCCTTCCCTCCCCACAAACAAGGCTCTCTCTGATCTGAGGCCCACAGGGTCACACACACACAGCCCACACATGACCCCCCAGCAACACGGATCTCCAGGCCCCTCATCCCATTCCCTTATCTGGATGGCGCTTCTCCCTTGTGTTTGGGTAACTCTTACTGATCCTTCAGGAAAGGTTCCATGAACGAGGCCACCATCATGGCCACCTTCTCGCCCACCCTGTCACCCCATGCATTCTTCTGCCATTGCACTTACTGTAATGCTTGGACCCACTTTCTCAAGTGTAGACATTATATCTTGTTCATCTCAGTGGTCTCATTATCTGGCACACAGGAGATGCCCAATATGTTTGTTGAAATTGTTTAGACTGAATTGTTTTCGTTGAGGGCAAGATGATGAAGGGTGTATTGAATTATAACATAAATAAACTTGATTTGTAATCATCTAAATGACCACAGGCAAATACGACTGCTTTGTTCAAATGGTAGTACGCAGAGGCTACCGTTCAGGGAAGAATGATGTCTAATGGGGAGGTGCGGACGCTTTCCTTGGTCCTGCCTTATTCAGTATTTTTATTTTTATTTTTTCTTAAAGTTATTTATGTATTTATTTTTGGCTGTGTTGGGTCTTAGTTTCTGTGCGAGGGCTTTCTCTAGTTGCAGCGAGCGGGGGCCACTCTTCATCGCGGTGCGCGGGCCTCTCACTATCGCGGCCTCTCTTGTTGCGGAGCACAGGCTCCAGACGCGCAGGCTCAGTAGTTGTGGCTCACGGGCCCAGTTGCTCCGCGGCATGTGGGATCTTCCCAGACCAGGGCTCGAACCCGTGTCCCCTGCATTGGCAGGCAGATTCTCAAACACTGTGCCACCAGGGAAGCCCCTATTCAGTATTTTTAGATGTGGAAATAGATCATAAATTTCTGAAGGCACACAGACCTGGAAGCATGGGTAGTGTAGTGGGTGTTAGAACTGCAGGAAATTAAGCAATTGAAAGTTTAAAAAGAAAACATATCTTAGTTTCACACAACCCCCCAAAATGAAAACCAGAATAAGAACAATTAGTTTTCTCCTGATAATTGAAGACATATAGAAATAGAATTCTCTAGCCCTGTGGGGTTTCAGAAGGAGGACAGTGGGTATATTTTACAAGGATGTAGATTATAATAATGTAAGAAAACCTTTCTGGAGAGCTCTGACTGTGGAATGAAATATTTTGTGGAAAAGCGAGTTCACATTCTTTGGAGGCTGAAAACTACTCCTTTGGGATCTTTCTGCCGTAGGGTGTGAGTCTGCTAAGAAATGTGAGGGTGTCTTTATGGGTTCTCCTTTCTTTGGCTCTTAGAAGCAATTTACACAATAGATTTTATCCATATTTACATCTGAAGATCACTTACACATAATCTGCCATATGACATAAAATTTATAAAAAATTGGTGTTCCAGAGTTAATAAAGACTGAAATTATGTGTTTATGATAAATCCTGGCTATTACAAGGCTCCATTAAATATATGCACACACAGATAAGTGGGATTCCTGCAGTTTGTGAAAGGAATATATCTTTAATGCTATTTTGAGCTAGTCATGATTTTAAGTTGCTGCTTTTCATTCTAAGTATAAAGTTCTGTTCATTCAGCTTTAACATTTTCAGTTATCTTTGTTACGTGTCATTTGTTAACCCTACAGTGCCTATAGTGTATGGCAGTACATATTTGCATCAACAATATTTTGGCTTATAATTTCCAATCACTGGAGTTGGAAAGATATATGTATTGCATTTCAGATATCAGTAATCAATACCCCTTTTGATAAAGTAGATAAGCACATAATGCCCTTCAAATGTGCTTGTACGGGAAACAGTTGTGGTTATATCTGAGTTATTTTGCTGCAGGCAAACAGAAATGGATTTGGGAGGTGGCTCAGGGTACCTGCCCTGCTAAATGGACTGTGGCTGAGAAAGTCTGAGACAGGGTTTGTGCATCAGGGAGAGAGTTGGCTACATAACCTTGAAGGGACCTTCCAATGCTAAGTGTCCCAGCTCTCTGGCTGCCTTGCCAACATCCAGACTACTCAGACTCACATGCAAGTTCCCACCTCACGTCCATGTGAAGTACATTTGCTTCATCCAAACTAAACTGCTCATCATTCCCCGTGCAAGTCCCGTCCATTCTTGTCTCCAAGTGCCATACGATACTGTTTTAACTTCTGCAGCTTTGTGATATATTTTGAAATCAGAGTGTAATGCTTCCATATTTGTTCTTCTTTCTCAAGAAAAGAAAAATGCTTTGGCTATTTGAGTTTTTTGTGGTTCCATATGAATTTTAGGATTTTTAAAAAATTTTCTGTAAAAATGCCATTTGGATTTTGATAAGGATTGCATTGACTCTGTAGATTACTTTGGCTAGTATGGGTATTTTAACAATATTGTCTTTCAATCCATGAACATGGGATATCTTTCCATTTATCTGTGTCTTCAATTTCTTTCATCAGTGATTTGCAGTTTTCAGTGTACAAGTCTTTTACATACTTGGTTAAGTTTATTCTTAAGTATTTTATTCTTTTTGACATAAATGGCCTTGGTTTTTTAATTTCCTTTTCAGTTAGTTCATTCTTTGTGTACAGAAACACAATAGATATCTGTATGCTGATTTTGTATCCTGCAACTTTACTGAATTTGTTTATTGTTTCTAATTTTTTTCATGGAGTCTTCAGGATTTTCTACATATAAGATCATGTTATCTCCAAACAGAGAAAATTTTACTGCTTCTCTTCCAATTTGGATGCCTTTTATTTCTTTTTCTTGTCTATTGCTCTGGCTAGGACTTCCAATACTATGTTGAATAGAAGTGGCAAGAGTGGGCATCCTTGCCTTATTCCTGATGTTAGAGGAAAAGCTTTCAACTTTTCGCCATTGAATTTGATGTTAGCTGTGCTCTTGTCATATATGACCTTTATTATGTTGAGGTAAATCTCTTCTAAACCTAGTTTGTTGAGCTTTTATCATGAACAGATGTTGAATTTTGTCATATACTTTTTTCTGCATCTATTGAGATGATCATATGATTTTTTTAAATTAATTTATTTATTTATATTTATTTTTGGCTGTGTTGGGTCTTCGTTTCTGTGTGAGGGCTTTCTCCAGTTGCGGCGAGCAGGGGCCACTCTTCATCGCGGTGCACGGGCCTCTCACCGTCACGGCCTCTCTCTTTGCAGAGCACAGGCTCCAGACGTGCAGGCTCAGTAGTTGTGGCTCACAGGCTTAGTTGCTCCACGGCATGTGGGATCTTCCCAGACCAGGGCTCGAACCCGTGTCCCCTGCATTGGCAGGCAGATTCTTAACCACTGCGCCACCAGGGAAGCCCAATCATATGATTTTTATCCTTCATTCTGTTAATGTGGTGTATCACTGTTATTGATTTGCATATATTGAACCGTCTTTGCATCCCAGGGATAAATCCCACTTGATCATGGTGTACATCCTTTTAATGCGCTTTCTTATTCAGTTTGCTAGCATTTTATTAAGAATTTTTACATCTATATTCATCAGGGATATTGGACTATAGTTTTCTTTTCTTGCAGTGTCTTTATCTGGCTTTGGCATTAGGATGACGTTGGCCTCATAAGATTTGCTTGGAGCAGTATTCCTTCTTCATCAGTTTTCTGGGAAGAGTTTAAGATGTTTACTGCAGCATTGTTCACAATAGCCAAGATATAGAAACAATCTAAACGTCCACTGATGGGTTAATGGATAAAGAAAATGTGCATATACATACAATAGAATCTTATTCAGCCTTTAAAAAGAAGGAAATCCTGCCTTATGCAACAACATAGATGAATTTTGAAGACATTATGCTGAGTGAAATAAGCTAGTCACAGAAGGACAAATACTGCATGATCCCATTATGTGAGATAGTCAAACTCTTAAAGCAGAGAGTAAAATGGTGGTTTCCAGGGGCTGGGGGTAGTTTTTGTTCAAAAGGTATAAAATTTCAGTTAGGAAAGATGACTTAGTTCTACAGATCTGTGTAGCATAGTGTGTGTATTTACAGTACTGTGTTGTGCACTTAAAAATTGGTTAAGATGGTAGATCTCATGTTAAGTGTTCTTATCACCAAAAATAGGAGGGGAGGAGGGAAACTTGAAGGTGAAGTATGTTTATTATTTTGATGTGGTGATGGTTTCATGGGTATATACGTATCTCCAAACTCATCAAATTGTGTGCATTCAGCAAAGGAAACCATAAACAAGACGAAAAGACAAGCCTCAGAATGAGAGAAAATATTTGCAAATGAAGCAACTGACAAAGGATTAATCTCCAAAATTTACAAGCAGCTCACGCAGCTCAATAGCAAAAAAACAAACAACCCAATCCAAAAATGGGCAGAAGATCTAAATAGACATTTCTCCAAAGAAGATATACAGATTGCCAACAAACACATGAAAGAATGCTCAACATCATTAATCATTAGAGAAATGCAAATCAAAACTACAATGAGATATCATCTCATACCGGTCAGAATGGCCATCATCAAAAAATCTACAAACAATAAATGCTGGAGAGGGTGTGGAGAAAAGGGAACCCTCTTGCACTGTTGGTGGGAATGTAAATTGATACAGCCACTATGGAGAACAGTATGGAGGTTCCTTAAAAAACTAAAAATAGAACTACCATATGACCCAGCAATCCCACTACTGGGCATATACCCTGAGAAAACCATAATTCAAAAAGAGTCATGTACCAAAATGTTCATTGCAGCTCTATTTACAATAGCCAGGACATGGAAGCAACCTAAGTGTCCATCGACAGATGAATGGATAAAGAAGATGTGGCACATATATACAATGGAATATTACTCAGCCATAAAAAGAAATGAAACTGAGTTATTTATAGTAAGGTGGATGGACCTAGAGTCTGTCATACAGAGTGAAATAAGTCAGAAAGAGAAAAACAAATACAGTATGCTAACACATATATATGGAATCTATGAAAAAAAAATGGTCATGAAGAACCTAGGGGCAAGATGGGAATAAAGACACAGACCTACTAGAGAATGGACTTGAGGATATGGGGAGGGGGAAGGGTAAGCTGTGACAAAGTGAGAGAGTGGCATGGACATATATACACTACCAAACGTAAAATAGATAGCTAGTGGGAAGCAGCCGCATAGCACAGGGAGATCAGCTCGGTGCTTTGTGACCACCTAGAGGGGTGGGATAGGGAGGGTGGGAGGGAGGGAGACGCAAGAGGGAAGAGATATGGGGACATATGTATATGTATAACTGATTCACTTTGTTATACAGCAGAAACTAACACACCATTGTAAAGCAATTATACTCCAATAAAGATGTTAAAAAAAAAAGTGTGCATTAAATATGTCCAGATTTTTCTATATCAGTTATAACCCAATAAAGCTGTTTTAAAAATATGACACATATAGGAATGAATAAATTATCAATTAAGTAACTACTGTCAAACCAATCAGCTCGATAAGTTACATCAGGATTCTCGAGCTAATTATTACCTCACTTGATCACCCTTTTCTTGTTCCATGAATCTATTCTAGAGATCTTCATTCTTTGGGACGTCTCAGTAAGCCCCCAAATTTAACTTTTGTAACAGCATAAAAGTGTGGTATTAAAAACTGGTAACCATCCATTAAGTGAAACTTGGAGTATCTAATGGTTTTCAAAACTTTTTGCACTTTTTAAAGACAAATTCTAAGATCAGAATACTAAATAATAATAATAATAATTCCAAACCAAGCAAGGGACTAAAGATGGCGTAAGTCCAGATGTGACTGCTAAATGTTATCCGAAAACCTTGCATTTTGCCAACAAAAGGAAGGTCATGACACTCAGTGGCCTCGTGCAATTAACAGCACGTTCTAGACACGAGAAGCAGCGAGGGGCCCTCATCTGTACCCTTCTGCCATGGAAGCACCCAAGGTAAACCCAGCCTGCGGTCCTGGCTCTCATAGAAATGCGTCTTTCGGTGTCTGCCTTCAGCTGCAGAGGGAAGAGAGGAGCCGGATGCAGCTGAAGCCACCGGCTGCTCCTAGTGGGCCGTCGGGCCAGGCTGGGTGGCAGGGTAGCGCTGCTGCGGCAGAGGAGCATGGCGGTTGGCGATTCAGCCACGGGTTGGCCCAGCTGGGACCTTGGGCAACAGCTTCATCTTTCCGAGCACCGTCCTCTCGTCTGCGAAATAACACAATTTCAGGAGTCGCTCTCCTGGATTTCATACTCAGTAACTCAGGCAAGCCTAAAGGTGTTTCACTATGACATGGATGTGGGTCTCCTGTGATCGTCCCAGCTCGTCTGGGGTGTCAGCTTTACACGATGGCTACTTCTGCTTGTGAAAAGGAAACTCACTGAAGTTCTGGTTCAGAGAAGCCAGGTCCCTTTCGTCCTGTGATGAGAACGGGCCGCCGGGGCTGCCGCTTCGCTGGGGCTGAAAGGTCTGCTGGCCTCCATGACCCAGATCCTCTTCCGGCTCCTTAGATGTGGCTGGTATTTCCCCCACAAGCTGCTGGCTGCCTCTCCGTCCTAAAGCATCTGGATGCTGGAGTAGTACCGTGTGCCATGAGATCATCTAGAAGTGGACCCACCCAGATGGGCAGGCGTACGTGAGCTGGGCATGCTTCGTCAGGCGTGGACAGCAGGCGCTGAGCCCCAGTCAACCCACAGCACCAGGGAACAGTTTTGCCCAGAGCAGATGGCAGCTCCCGCCGCAGACCTGGAGCGAGAGGCCCGAGTGCCGAGCAGACTCGCCTTCACTCCCCAGGGGTCACTGCCGGACCAGCTCGGGCCTCCGTCTGAAAGCGTTTCCTACAGCGGACTAAATAGGCAACTGGGCCTGACTTTATTTTGCTTGGTGCTGTTTTTCTTTTACTTTTCAGTTTCACGAATACTTGAATTTTCAAGTGATACTGTTATTTTAGAGAGAAAATCTCAGAAAAAAAGGATGGGATTGATCCCGACAACCTTGCTTGGATGACATATTAAAAACATATCCGCTGAGCAACGGCTGTTGTAAATAGCTGGCCTGGTGTGCAGCACGTCAGTGTTAGACTTCCGATTCCACTATAATTATAGAAAGAAGGCTGCCATTCCCGCAGCGGGGAGCACTTAAAATGACAGCAGAGGGAGTAAATTACTGGGCCTCCGTGTCCCAGGCAGACAGACGGCTTTCATTTCATGAAGAGAGGCCCAGCGCTGTGTCAGAGCCAGCTACCCAGTGAGCTTAATGTGCTTTTAAATAAAAAGCTCAAGATGGAATAAAGGAAGTAGAAGGAGACTTTGCCATCCACCAGCACATATATTTATTTTTATTTTCCCAAAGCACGGAGTGCCGGAACTGTGTCAGGAACGCTGACATTATTCATTTTGAGTTTCGCTCGCCATCCCCGGGGAACAAAGCTGACCAGTTAACAGCCAGTGTGTGTTGGTTTCATGGGCACTGTTTCAGCGTGGGTTCAGTGCCCACACGAGGTGTCATGTCACCCTCTAATCCTGCATCTCCCTCAGGCGCCAGCAGTGGAAGCTCCGTGGCTTTAAAGTCGACGCGGCCCGAACAGAAACGGTTGGAACAGCTCCCGACGTGCCTTCCAAGCTCAGTCTAATTCTCAAGGCCTGAGAAGGAGAAAGTTATTTCTCACAAAGCTGCACAGGCCTTAATTAGTTCTTGAAAACCTAACCAAGCATTTTTTTTTTTTTTTTTTTTTTTTGGTTCACTCAGAAAGATGCTTGCTTTGAAGAACTGACAGGAGCTTGAAAACCAGTGATGCCTTTTTACACAAATGCTCTTCCTGAGTCCTGAGTCTCTCCAGTTGGTAGCGAAGAGCTAAATTGATAAACACTTGAACTGTTAGATACAGACAAAAAGTATTATAACTTTTATGTGATAGATATAATCCCAGAAGCGGCTCTCCTGGTTTCTGAGAATGGATCATGGGAAAGGGAAAGAAAGAGACAGAGGGAGAAAGAAAGGCAGTAAATAGATTTACAGCCAAGATGGCAAGTCGAGGCCGAGCCTTCAGAACTGGACTGACACCTGCCTTAGCTTCCTCACTTTTTTTCCTCTTCTTAGAACCCCCTCCATTCTGTTCTCAACCCGCAAGGCCTGGGCCTGAACTTGTCCTTCCTCGGTCCCAATTCACATTAAAATCAAATCTGCACCAAAGCCCAGGGCTCGGACAACTGTGCTGATGGACCACAGGCCGTCCACCTCCAGGGACACGAGTCTGGAAAAGTCTGATGAATTCAAAGGGTGGGAATTGTGGTCCCTACAACACAGCCTCATGGAAAATGTTCTCGGAGTGGCTCCTCTGTGGAGAATGGGGGTGGCCTGGATCTATCTGCGGTGCGTGACCTCGGGTACATCAACTTAACCATGAGGATCCTGAGAGAAGCAGGCAGATGTTGTCTTATTCACCTGCATGCGTGGCATTTTCAAAGGATCTAGACCTGTTCAGGAAGAACTTACACACCTGTAAACACTTGGATGGAAACGGTGTGTAATTTCTTAGGATGAGGTCTCTCTGGGCCTTGCAGTTGTGCCCAGTCCACACCTGGGGGGAGGAGGGGGCTCTGTAATTCCTCCTCTCCATCCAGAGCCGTCAGCGGGACCTGCCTCCCGGAATCCACGAGATGCCAGGATGACACAGGCATGGGACATCTCACAGAGTCAGAGCCGGTGTGTGACCCCTGTGAGGACCCCTCCCCAGGAGCTCAGAGGGCACGGACGTGCTCACCTGAGGTGGGCGTTAAGGGGATGGGGACTCGTCGGCACCGCCCCCATGCTGTCAATGATGTGCCGCTCCTCGGCCCGCAGAGCTGGCGGGCGAGTTCTCACCGGATCCACACACTTCCTAGGTTTTCCATCTGATCCCACCCTGAGGAAGAGGCCTGAGCTCAGGCCTGGGAATTAGCACAAAAGACAGATGAAAAATTATAAAGGAGAAAATGAATGACCTTTCAGTCGGAACTCTGGCCACGACCTCGGGAGTGAATGGGACTCGGGCGGGAGCTGGCGGAACAGCCAAGAGGCAACCACGGCCCGAGGGTCCAGCAGGCTCCTCACCGGGATCAGATGCTGCGGTCGATGCAGGACCCTCCTGGGTGGGTGAGGGGTCCTGCCTGGAGGGCGGCCGGCCCCTCCCCCACTCCAGACCTGGACCACCTGTGTTTCCCTGGTGCCCAGTGTCCCTGGGTACCTGACACACTGACCCCAAGTTATGCCAAGTGCTTTCCAGGGACGGGGACAGCACCACCCCCTCCTGCCACATCCCTGGGAGGCATCAGTCAGACTTCATGGTTGGGGGGGGTGGGGGGAGGGCGGGCTGTGGCTCCTGAAGCTGGGGGCTCTGGCTGGAGACGGGCTCTGCCAGGGGAGAAGGGAAACCGGAGACAGACGCCCTCCCCGCAGCCTCAGTGCGGCGCCCCCCACCCCGCCCCGTCCCCCTCCTCACCATCCTCAGCTCCGGGCACTACCGGCCCTGGGCACCACCTGGCAAAGGACTCTCAGATTTCACCTTGGAGGACAGTGACCCCCAAACTTGCCCCCAGCCCCAGCACACGCCCCCCACTCTTCAGGCCCCTCATAGAAGGGGGTCCCACAGGATTTGTCCTGATGCATCTGGCTTGTCTCACTGAGCAGAACGTGTCGTGGTTCATCCAGGGTATCCCGCTCTCATCACTAAAGATTAACAGGGAACGCGAAGAAGGTGTCTTGTCACTCTCTCTTCTCCATCTGTGTCCAGAACTATCTTTTTGCGGGTTCCCCCCGCCCCCACCCAGAGGACACGGTTCTCCTGAGGGTCCTCTGAGGGCGGAGACAGGGATTGTCCAGCCAACAGCAAACCAAACCGTTACCACGGCAGCCGGGAGCTTCCGGCCCCCCTGCCCTGAAGCACTCCCACGCCCACAGGGAGGCGGACACTTCACGCACTTTTTTGAAGTTTTCAAACTAAAAGAAGTCATGCTGCTTCCTTGGTCCCGCGCAAAGTTTTTAAAAACCAGGTCAGTCGAGGTGTAACTAACACACAGGAAACCCACTCTTCTTAGTGCACACGCCTCAGAGTTGTGATGAGCGCAGACGGTCTGCAAAGCACCATCTCCTATAAAATACCCAGAAACACTCCCCCAGCCCCACCCTGATGGAGAACGTGGCAGAAACGACGCCCCGCCTCACGCCGAGGCTGGCCCTCTCGCTGAGCACAGAGCCCTGGAGTCAGAATCAGGTCTCTCCTTTTTGCTGCTGGTTTTTTTCCGTTCTGTGATGCGCTGTCGCTTATTTATCCTTTCTCACCGACTAGAAATCCTTTGAACTGTGTCCAGTTTGGGGCGATTATGAGTAAAGTGGCTGAAACAGTCACACACAGGTTTTTGTGTGAAGGAATGTTTTCACGTCCTCTGGGTAATTTCTGAGACACGGCATTGCTGGGTCACAGGAACTTGGTCTGTTTAACTTTATAAAAAAGTGGCCAACTCTCCGCCAACGTGCCATGTCGTTTTGGACTCACACGGGTGCCATATGAGAGCTCCAGTCTCCTGCATCCTCGTCAGCACTTGGTACTGTCAGTTTTGTATATCGTTAGCTGTTCTAATAGGCGTAGAGTCTCCTCATAGTGGCTTTAATTTGCATTTCCAGACAACTCCTGATGTTCACTGATTATCCTCACCTGTATTGGTTTGCCCCCCAGTCTCTTCTTTAGCGAAGTGTCTGTTCAAACCCTTTCTCCGATTTTTATCTGGTTATTCATTTTCTTTTTTTTTTAATATTTATTTATTTATTTGGTTGCACTGGGTCTTAGTTGCGGCTCACGGGCTCCTTAGTTGTGGCATGCAAACTCTTAGTTGTGGCCTGCGTTTGGGATCTAGTTCCCTGACCAGGGTTCGAACCCGGGCCCCCTGCATTGGGAGCACGGAGTGTTATCCACTGCACCACCAGAGAAGTCCCTATTCATTTTCTTACTGTTGCACTGACAGCACTTTGTATATTCTGGACTCTGGTCCTGTGCTGGTTGTGTGACCTGCAAATACTTTCTCCTTCTGTGACTTGTCTTTTCATTCTCTTAAAAGTGCACCTCGAAAGCACAAGTTGTTAATTGGGATGAAGTCACATTTTAAGGTGGGTCTGTGCCGAAAGCTCTTCCAGGCACTCAAGTTCAGACAGAATCATTTTGGTCAATTATAAAACATAAAGCTGAACATTTGTTTATTATCTACGCCAGAAAAGAATGAAGGCATTTCATTAATCAGATGTAAAATGACTCATTACTGATATGAGTATGCACGTTTATGGAGCCCCATTAACTACCTTCAGTGGGAGAGAAATGACATAAACCTGTTAGGACTGTCACTTGTGTCCCTAAGGACAAGGGTCCTTAAGGGGGACAAAGGTCTCTAACCAGGAGGAGGGTCCCTAACCAGGACCAAGGTCCCTAACCAGGGGAGCACCTCCCACTGTTTCCCACTTGCTAATTCACACACTGAGCATTTCTGAGTGCCGTCTCTGTGCCGGGCCCAGAGCTGGGGCAGGTCCAGGCCCTCATGAGGACACACATGGAGGCTGTGTGACAAGTGCTTGAAGGAAGCCATCTCTAAAATGTGACCGTGTCCCCGATCTGCCCATCTCGCCTTAAAGACCCACCCAGCACCATCACACACCCGTTCCCTCAGGGCGGGAGCGGTGTCAGCTGTCCCCAGCACCCCAACCCCACTCACCGCCACATCAAGTCCGTCTCGATGGCTCACAGGCCACCCTGACCCCACCGCAGGCACCCCAGTGTAGGCCCTACCCAAGTGCCCTGCCTCCCGCCCAGCCCGGCCCTCACCCCGTTCCCCACACACACTGCTCCCAGGTGGTCTCTCCAGCACTGACGGTGCGGTGCCCTGAGGGGCGTCAGGAAGCAGGGCTGCACGGCGTTGCTGTGACCTGCTCGTTACAGACACTCAGACGTCTGCAGGGCGGGCGGGGTTCCATTTCTCATTGTAAATGGTGTTCACGCTTATAAGTTACTTCACTCGGCCTGTATATGAGTAGCTACATTTACACACACACGCACACATGCGGGGTCACTCTCGCTGCCACAGACCTGCATCCCAGGCTGCAAATCACCGTCATCATCACCAGTCTCTGGTCAGGCTGTGGCCCAAGGGGTTGGCAGAGGCTGAGTTTACACGGTCATCCCGGCTCCTGCTGGAAGCCGTGATCATTTGTGCAGCGCCACTGTCCGTGTCCACCCATGCAGCTCTAACAAAACACCGCAGGCCTGGCAGCTCATCAACAACAGACACTGACTGTTCGCGGTCCGGAGGCTGGTGACCAAGATAGGGCACCGGCAGGTTCTGCATCCTCACCTGGAGGAAAGGGTGGGGGCCTCTGTGGGGTCTGTTTTATTAGGGCACTAATCCCATCCTGGGGGCTCCACCCTCATGACCTCCCAGAGGCCCCACCTCCTATTCCCATCACATTGGGGGTGAGGACTCAACACATGGATTTGGGGGACGCAGACACTCCCTTACAGCTCCCGTTTACCAGGAGGTTTTCTGGGGACGTTTAGCCAATGGGAACCACCACGCTTAACACGAGCACACTGACAGAGGCGCCAGCAGAGCCCGAAGGGCAGCCCAGAGGCTGCTGAGGGTGGGGAGAAGGGCCCGGAGGGGACAGGAGCAGATGGAGGAGAAAGGCCCATAGGCCGTGAAACATAGGTCTGAAAAGCTGAAAGAAAACCTGAATAGTTTTGCTTTGGAAAATAGAATCCCAAAGGCAAAATAACTATTAAAATAATTTCAAAATCATCTGTGCTCCTTCAAGGGAAAAAAGATTTAGAAACTCACCTTGGTGCTTAATTGGGACAATTATTTAAAGTCGACCAGAGGCCAGGGAATGCACGAGAGATCCATATCTTTAAAGAATCCCTCTTAAAAACATACTTTTCCTCATCAGGGCAAATATCTTTTAACAATTATATGCAGGGAGAGAATTAGATAAATTGCCCTTGAAATTTCTCCATTCTCATTTGGCGAGAGATAAATCCTCCAACCCCATGATAAAGGGATTATGAGTGAATTCTCATTTCCTCACCCTGGGAAGGGCTATAATTATAGGGACCATATTTTCTGAACCAAACATCAGGACAGCTGACCTGACAAGTACACGTGTATTTATGAAGACAATGGGATGAGATATTTGAAATGGAAAATGGCCCACGAGCGCTAGGGCTGTACTGAGCAGCTCTGACACAGAAATAATTTTGTTTTGAGGCCTTCTTCATGATGTCATTGATATAGCATTTTGTTGTCGAGGTTTGAAATGTAAAATTGTTGCTGAAGTGATTTCCTCATAGCCCCATCCATGACACGCAGCAGATTCTGATTTTAAAGGAGCCAATGCAGTTGAGTCAAAAATAACCAGTTTTCTCTGTCTCAGTAAAGATAGTCAAAGCAACACAGTATATAATGTTCAAATTAGTGTTTTAATATGGCCATAAAACCTGTCAGCATATTGTATGCAAAATTGCCTTTTTCACATTCGGTCCACTGAATATTGGGGTCTGTCCCACTTTAAGCAAATCTGATGTTAAATTTTAAAAACTGTACATTAAGGAGAGATTACGTGTGTTGCTGGACAGCTCTCCATTGCACAAATCTTTCTCCACGAGGCTGATGGGATGTGGGGTCTCCCATCATTTAAGCGTTTATAGATGATTATCTGCAGAGTGAGGGGAAGGCAGGAAACGGGTGGCAAGGACGCCTGGCCGTGAGCACAGAGGCAGGGCCAAGGCTACAGTGTAAGGCTGAGCAGAGAGGACGCCGGACTTTTCAGGAAGGCAGGAAATGTGGCCCTTGCGACGGGCAGGAACCCTGAGCACAGAGGCAGCCCCTCTGGGTACTGCACAGGGCAGAATCACTCCTGGAGGGCCGACTGTTGGCAGAGCAGCCAGTGTTGGGGGCAATGCACTCAGAGAGCCCTCCTGGAGGATGGGGTCAGCTCAGGCACGGTAACAGGTGCCCCAGACGGGCTCAAACAGCCGACATTCATGGTCTCCAGTCCTGGAGGCTGCGGTCTGAGATCAGGAAGTTGACAGAGCTGGTCCTCCTGAGGCCTCTCCGCTGGGCGTGTAGACGCCGTCTCCTCCTTGCATCCTCACGTGGTGGTCCCTCTGTGGGTGTCTGTGTCCTCATCTCCTCTTATAAGGACCCCAGTCCTATAGGATCAGGGCCCACACACATGGCCTCATTTTACCTTCATCTCACCTTTAAAGACCCATCTCCACATAGGTTTTGGGGTCCCGGGGATTAGGCCTTCAACCTGTGGATCTGGGTCGAGACACTTCATCCCATAACATGGAGTAGAACCAGGCCCGAGAGGAAGCATGTGGAGCGGAAGGGCTGAGCCTGGAGGGGAGACACAGCAGACGTGGTGACGGTGGCAGTGCTGGCGGGGTTGGGGGGCCTCCCAGGATGGGGGCACCGGGTTCGGAACGTCCACGCAAAGAAACACAAGAGTCCATCATGGGGGGTGGGCCTTCAGCCCTAAGACGGGAGTTTCTCATGGGGACCCTGGGGAAGAAGAGCCCCCATGGTCCTCAGCAGGGCTCCCTTTCCTGCACTGCTTCCATAATCAATAACAACGTCTGCTCAGTTAATACTGAAAAACAAAGAAGCTAATTTCACAGATTCCCCTTTAAATCAGTGAAGACGTGGTCTGTGTGAGACCCCAGAAGCTCACGTCCAGGGACTTTTATTCACTTACCATCAGTTCACTGCGGCCAGAAGATTCATGGCAACTGCAGTGTGCTTTGCAGATGGGACATATTTGCAGGAAATTTGAATGTAGACATACACTGTTCTTCTACAGAGACTTGCAGAGATTCACACAGCTAGATGTATAAATAGATATATGAATATATACACATCAGAGGCAGAGCAGAGACCCAGGAAGCAGCGTGGTGCCTTTCTGCATGTGGCTAATGCCAGGTATCTCCCATCCCTGGTGGAAGGAGCCTTGCAGTGGCAGCATCAGAAAAGAGACTCTGGCCTGAGAAGTCAGCTTGAAACTGGGAGAGCCCATCCTAACTAAAGTTGTCAAGATCTCTCTAGATTTGGGTTTATAAGGGCCACACTCATACTGATCGTTGATTTCCACAACTCTAAGTCCTCCTGGTTATTCATTTTCTGCAGCAAATCTGAATCCTTGTCTCTCTAAATTTATTTTTATTTCGGTTGCCAGACAATTATTCTCTTTTCTGTAGTTTTCATTGGCTTTATTTCATTCAGGCAAAATGTGTTGTTTAGGGTAAAAACCTGAGATCTCCTGGGAAATCACGAGATGCCATCTCTTCTTAAGAAAAGGAATTGAGCCTTCTCAGGCACTGAAAAGATCCTATTTTTCCTAAAGAAGTCACAAGCTTTCATTTTACCCAAAGTAAAAGGTTAAATAGGTACATGTTGGGGGGAGGCAAGAAAGGGCTCCTGGGGGTGGGGGTCTTTTTACCTCCTGCTGTGTCCTGAGTTCACCTTGATGATTCACTGTATCAGGTGTCACCTCCCCAAAAGGACCTCCCGGAAGATGCTGCTTGTTTGACTCGCTGCAGTAGGGGGTGAGGGGGAAACCTCATCCTGTCCCCATGGGAATTTAGGGCAGGATATTTATAGGGTTTGGACCTGGGATGGGCAACATTAAAGCAGATTTGCAAGCAGAGAATGGGCGGGGAGAAGGCAGAGCCCAGGACACAGCTTCACGCTGGTGGGCACCTTGAGGTGATGGTCTGGAAACGATCTTGATGAGAAGCTGCTGGAATTGATGAGTCAGCTGTTTAGTTGGCTCCGGGGTTGGGTGTTCCCTGGAGAAACAGCAAGCCTGGCCCAGCTTTGTCCCAGCATTTTTTCAAGTATATCAGGAATGAGAAGGGCTTCTGTTCTCACTGGTGGATGCGACCTGAGAAGTCCTCCAAGCTTTCTCTACAAACAGGTCCCTGGGGAAATTAGATAAAGGGTGCATTTCACTGCTTTGAATATTTGTTTGTGCATGAAATTATACAACTACTTCGGCTCTGTTGTTGCTTTGCCAGGAATAGGTATACAAATAATTACAACAAAGTTATTTATTCTGAATGTCCTATTATGAATGAAAATTTGCAGCCACTCTTTTATGAATGAGCTGGTCAACTTATGAACCGGTGCAATCCTCTAAGTGATGTGTGTTAAAGAAAAAAGAATTCTTTTAGTGTAAGATTATGTGTTATTTCGTTTGCATTCACGTAACACATGTTTGCGTGGTGGTGGTTGAGAAGGGGAATAGTATCCATTAAGAAATTCAGAAATCGACAATCATAAATGACTCGATTCCCTAAAAAATAGTAGTAAGAATATTAATTTTCAAAGCATTAACAATCCCAATAGAAAAGTTTTTCTGATGCTATGAAAAAATTGGATCCAACACATTAAAGTTTTTCAGGGAATAAAAAGGCAAACCCCAAACATAGTGTTAGCTCTGACCAGAGCTTAACTTTCCATTTAAAAAAGTCAAATAGTTCTTATCTATGCATTATTGTTCAATCATTGCTTCTGTTTCCTTTTTTAAAAGTTTTTGTTTTTGTTTTTGTCTGCTTAGCTGGTCCACAGACACACAAGTCATTTAGTATTCTCAAAGTCTGAATTAGCCAGCACCCTAAGTTAGTAAATCTCTATTTCCTAATTATTTTGCTCATCATAATCATTATAAATTAACATTTTAAATTCAGATAGTAACTTTTTAAATACGTATCAAATGATTAAACTTCTTCCAGGTGGCGCTTGATTTGCATCTGGCAGAAATCAGGGAAGCATCTGGTCCTCAGCAAGTCGCCTTGTTCTCACCTGCAGTCCCTCCTCACAATCATCTGTCAGCTGCTTGTCCACGGAAGCAGCATGTAAAGTTCGCTTGTAAATAAATTGTACCTGTGAAAATCACGTAGTTCTGGGACAATGGAGTCACTCTTTCCACGGAGGAAAAAAAAAGCCCTTGAAAATTTGATTCCCTTGCTGGGTTTTGTCAGCAAGGTTCTGATGTGATTGAACTCATTTAGAACTTCCTCTGTCGCCGGTCGATATGAAAATGGCAACATGGAACAGTCTGAATTCCTGCAGAATTTTAGGAGGCAGGAAGGAATTGCTCTTGAATCTTGGCCTTACAAGGTTCTCATCTCTTTTCTTTTTTAAAAATTGTGATAAAATACACATAACGTAAAATTTCCCGTCTTGACCATTTACACGCTGTAGCATTAAGTGCGTTCGCTGCTGTGCACCCATCACTACCATCCGCCCACAGAACTCTTTCATCTTCCCAGACTGAGACTGTCCCCATCACATACACTCCCCTTCAGCACTTGGCAGCCATCATTCTTTGTCTCTGCGATTTTGACTATTACAAGTA
This sequence comes from Balaenoptera ricei, assembly GCF_028023285.1. Classification (NCBI taxonomy): domain Eukaryota; kingdom Metazoa; phylum Chordata; class Mammalia; order Artiodactyla; family Balaenopteridae; genus Balaenoptera; species Balaenoptera ricei. The sequence goes on from NC_082640.1 coordinate 29,243,882, forward strand.
TCTCATATAAGTGTAACTGTGCAGTATTTTTTCCTATTGTGGCTGGCTTACTTCACTTAGAAAAATGTTTTCAAGGATCACCCATGTTGTAGCAGGCGTGAGAATTTCCTTTTTAAGGAATTATATTCCACCGTATGAATATGCAGCATTTTGTTTATCCATTCATCCTTTCATGGGCACTAGGGTTGCCTCCAACTTCTGGCTGTTGTGAATAATGCTGCTATGAACATGATCGTACAAATATTTCATGGAGTCCTTGCTCGCAATTCTATTGAGTTATATCTTATTTGGAGAAACGTCTATTCAAGTCCTTTAGACAAAAGTTCTTTGTTTTAGGGTTTTGTTTTGTTTGTTTGTTTGTTTGGTGTTCAGCAATAAGAGTTCTTTATATATTCTGGATATGAACCCCTTATCAAATATATGATTTTCAGATATTTTCTCGCATTCTGTGAATTGTCTTTTCACCCCCTTGATTGTGTCTTTTGATGCACAAAAATTTTCATTTTGGTTAGATTCAGTTTATCTATTTTTTTCTTTCTTTTCCTATGCTTTTAGAGTCATATCTAAGAAATCATTGCCAAGTCCAATGTCTTGAAGTTTTTCCCCAATGTTTTCTTCCAAGAGTATAATAGTTTTAGCTCTTACATTTAGGTCATTAGTCCATTTTGAGTTAATTTTCATATATGGTGTTAGGTAAGGATCCAACTTCCTTTTTGGCATGTCAGTATCCAGTTTTCCCAGCACCACTTGTTGAATAGACAGTCATTTCCCCCATTGAATAGTCTTGACACCCTTTTCAAAACTAATTTGACCATATATGTGATGGTTTATTTCTGGAATCTGTATTCCATCCCATTGGTCTATATGTCTGTCTTTAGGCCAGTACTGCACTGTTTTGATTATTGTAGCTTTGTAGTAAGTTTTGAAATCAGTAAGTGTGAGACTTCCACCTTTGTTCTTTTTCAAGATTGTTTTGAATATTCAGAGTTCTCTGAGTTTCCATATGAATTTTAGGATTGATTATTCCATTTATGCGAAAAAGTGTCATTGAGATTTTGATGGGGATTGCATTGAATCTTTCAATCACTTTGGTTAGTATTAACATCTTAACAATATTAAGTCTTCCAATCCACAAACATGGGATGTCTTTCCATTTACTGCAACTTCTTTAATTTCTTTCTACAATGTTTTGTAGTTTTCAGTGTACAAATCTTTGCCTCCTTGGTGAAGTTTATTCCTATGTGTTTTATTCTGTTTGCTGCTATTGTAAATTGAATTGTTTTCTCAATATCCTTTTGGATTGTTCATTGTTACTTTATAGAAAGACATTCTGTGTTTCACCATTGAGCATGATGTTAGCTATGAGCTTTTCACAAATGGCTTTTATTAGTTGTTGTACTTTCCTCTTATTCCTAGTTTGTTGAGTGTTTTTATCATGAAAAGGTTTTGAATTTTGTTAAATAATTATTCTGCATCAATTGAAAAACATGTTGGGTTTTTATACCTTTATTTTATTGATGGGGTGTATTTCACCATTTGATTTTCAATGTTGATTCATCCCTGCATTCCAGTTAAAATCCCATTTGGTCATGGCACATTATCCTTTTAATGTGTTATTGAATTATGTTCTCCAGTATTTTGTTGAGAATTTTTGCATCAATATCATGAGGGATATTAGTCTATGGTTTTCTTTTCTTGTAGTCTTTATCTGGCTTTGGTATCAGGATAATAGTGGCTTCATATAAGTTAAAAAATATCCCCTCCTTTTCAGTTTTTCAGAAGAGTTTGAGAAGGATTGATATTGTTTCTTTTCTAAATGTTTGGTAGAATTCACCATTCAAAAGTCCTGGGCTTTTCTTTGTTATGAGTTTTTTGACTAATGATTTACTGATCTCCTTACTAACTATAGGTCTGCTCAGATTTTCTGTTTCTTCATTGTGTTAAGTTATGTGTTTCTAGGAATTTTTCTATTTCATATAGATGATCCAAATTGTTTGTGTATTGTTTGTATTGTTTGTTCTTAGCTTTTTGTTTATAATCCCTTTATTTCTGTAAGATGAGTAGTAAGATTCCCTTTTATTTCTGATTTTAATTATTTCAATCTTCTCTTTTTTCTTAGTCTAGCTAAAAATTTGTCAATTTTGTTGATCCTTTAGAAAAACCAACTCTTGGTTTTATTGATTTTCTCTATGAATTTTACATTCTCTATTTTACCTCTGCTCAAGTTTTTATTATTTCTTTCCTTCTGCTAGCTTTGAGTTTAGTTTATTCTCCTTTCTCTGTTCCTTAAGGTGTAAAGTTAGATTGTTGATTTGAGATCTTTCTTTTTTAATGTACTTGTTTACAGTTGTAAGTTTCCCTCTTAGCACTGCTTTCTCGGCATCCCATACATTTTAGTATGTTATGTTTTTATTTTCATGTATCTCAGAATAATTTCTAATTTCCCTTGTGATTTTTTTCTTTCATCTATTGGTTGTTTTAGAGTATGTTGTTTGATTTTTATGTATTTATGGGATTTTATAGTTTCCATCTACTATTGACTTCTAGTTTCATTCTATTGTGATCAAAAACGATATTTTACATGATTTCAGTCTTCTTAAATTTAATCATATTTGTTTTGTGGTCATTTTGGGAGACTGTTCCATGTGTACTTGAGAAAAATGTGTGCTTTGCTGTTGTTGGGTGGGGTGTTCTGTAATGTGTGTTAGGTCCAGTTGGTCTGTAGTGTTGTTCTGGACCTCTATTTCCTTATTAATCTTCTGTCTGGTTGTCTATCCATTATTGAAAATGGAGTATCAAGGTCTCCCACTGTTATCGTAGAGCTGTCTATTCCTCCCTTCAATTCTGTCAATGTTTGCTTCCTGTATTTAGGAGCTCTGAGGTTTAGTGCATATATGTTTATAATTATTATATCTTCTTGGTGAATTGACCTTTTTGTCATTATATAGTGTCCTTCTTTGCCTCATAACATTTTTTCACTTAAGGTGTATTTTGTCTGGGGTTAGTATAGCCACCCCTGATCCCTTTTGGTTACAACTGACATGGAATATCCTTTTCAGTCCTTTCACTTTCAGTTCATTTTTGTCCTTACATCTAAAGTGAGTCCCTTATAGACAACATTTAGTTGGATCCTGTTTTTTTATCCATTCTGGCACTCTAAGTCTTTGGGGAGTTTAATCCATTTACATTTAAAGTAAGAACTGACAGGGAAAGACTTATTTCTGTCATTTTGCTATTTGCTTTCTGTATGTCTTATTGGGTTTTTTTCCCCTCATTTCCTACGTTACTACATTCCTTTGTGTTTAGTTGATTTTTCAGAGTGACACGTTTTTATTCCCTTCTCACTTCCTTTGGTGTACATTTTATAAGCACTTTGTGGTTACCATGGGAATTACATAAAACATCCTAAAGTCATAACAGTCTATTTTAAACTAACAACTTAACTCCAATGGCATACGAAAACTCTACTCTTACATCACTTTGCCTCCACACTTTGTTATTGATGTCACAAATTACATCTTTATTTATTGTGTACTCATTAAGGTAGATTGAATCCTGTAAAAGAATGAAAAGTGGAGATAACAAACCAGAATTACATACTAGTGAGATTTACATTTGTCCATGTACTTATGTTTACTGGTGGACTTTATATTTTCACAAGGTTTTGAATTACTGCCTAGCATCTTTTATTTCAACCTGAAGTATTCCTTTTAGCATTTATTGCAAGGTCAGTCTACCAGTAAAGAACTTTCTCAGCTTTTATTTTTCTGGGAATGTCTTAATTTCTCCCTCATTTTTGAAGTACAGTTTTGCTGGATATAGAATTATTGGTTGGCAGTTGTCCTGGTTCAGGTGAGACAGAAATCAGCCATTTCCAGACAAGTCAGAGTGTCACAAACAAGTTCCACTCTTTTCCTTCTGTCTGAAAGAGGAACCTGGAATTGGATGGCTTCTTCCCCTCCACACTGTGCTACACGGGGAAGGATGAGACACAAGTGAACAAAAACACCATAAAATTTCCTACTGCTGTGAGCATGACTCTTCCTTGATTGAGCTTTTGCTTGGTTGCTGTGGCCCCTGCCTGGTTTTTGCAGCTCCCACAGAGCTATTTCAGTCGATCTGTTGTTGCTAACTTGGTGTTTCTGAGGGAAAACGGCAAGGGCTCAGAACTTTGTGGTCCCCTGTCTTGCTGACGTTACTCCTCCAAGGTAAAGGCCAAGATACTACAGACAGTAGTTCTCAAAGTGAGGTCCTGACCAGCAATGCCAGCAACACCTGGACTTCCAGAAATGAAGGTTCTTAGATCCCCCCACCAGCCCTACTAAGTCAGATGCTCAGGGCTAACGTTTGAGAACCACTGCCATCAACTTCCGTTTCTTAGAAATTCTTTAGGTTGAGAAAAAGAACTCGACAGGTACAGAGAGAGAGAAAGCAGACTTTTTTCCCCTCAATTATTCAAACACAGGACACAGACGTGATTTCTATGGAACCACAGACTTAGATTTATAGCAGGTGTCACAATGGACCAGTGCTTTCACATCTATTATCTCCCCAGATTTGCTAAGTCATCATGCCACCAGATTTCTGCAGCTGAAAAGTTATCAGCACACATTAAAGCAAACTTTGTTGTCTGACAGAGGCAGAGATCCTGCCTTTGAAGCAGCCTCTTGTCTGCTTGCAGGCCAGGCACCTGCCTCTGCAGCCAGGGAACAGCCCTCGGCAGGGAGCCTGGGCCTCGGCTCTCTCCCATTGTCTGCGAATCCAGGTTTCTTGTTTCATCCTCTTTTTCATTCATCTGTCCTTTAACGAACAGCTGAGATCATCTGTGACCTCTCTCTGAAAAATAAAAATGCAGACTCATTCTTCTCCATAAGACTGTAAGCAAAAGGCCTAAATCTCCCATCCCTCTCACCTGTGAACAAGAAGAGGGCTGATTCTGCCACGTGTCCTCGTGTAGTGACTACACGTCCTGCTGGGCTATCCATCCACATCTGCTGCACCCTCCTTGTGCACACGTGTTCCCTCCTTGTGCACGTGTGTCCCCCCCCTTGTCAGGCACATCCCCTCCTGGCACAGTCGTGGCTCCCAGCCCACGTGTGGACCTAGGAAGACACTCTGTTTCCACTCAGACTGTGAACCTCCCATGGCCTTGTGAGCGCTAAGGGTCCTTGTGACATGAGGGTCCATGTCACTACTGAGAAGGCCAATATGACCCTCAGTTGTTTTTCTCCATCCCTGGAGGATGACTGTTCCCAAGCATCCCAGGTTTTATGTGTGTCACCATCCTTCACACAAAATGCATTCACCTACCTCATTTCATGAAGCGTCTTATGTAATCTCACCAAGTGCTACCTGAAAAAAGTGTCTATCATGAACTCTTTGCAGAAAATGGTAGTTAAATAAAGTTACACAGGTTAGTGTTTCTTTTCACTGCAGGAGTTCACAAAGCCTTTATTAAGAAAATGTTGAGACTCTCCAAGAGGTGAGAATATAATCATTTTCCAAATTTCATTTGAATACAAATCTTTTTGTTTGTTTGTTTGTTTTTCTAGAACAGTCTCATGAGAACACACTGCAGACACTATCAGCTCCCCCTCTTTCCCTCAGCACTCAGTAACCTCTTCTGTGGGAATGTCTGACTCTGTGTGAATTTTATCTGGGAACAGCCAACTAGAGGCTCAGGTGGTTGGCACCCCTACCCGCTAGCCACCCTTGCCTGTTGGTGGCTGGGGCAGAAGATGACCACCCCACTTCCTGTCTCTCCGGTGGGACGATGGGGAAGTTTCCATGCTGTCTCCCAGGGATCCCGGGGGCTGAGCCCCAGGGCCTTCCCCATCCCCCCACCAGATCTCCTGGGAGCCCCTGCAGAATAAATCTACCTGTGCTCAGATCTCGACTCAAAATTCGCTGTTGTGGAAAAATATTTAAGACAGTGGATTCCTGTTCAGTCCCCTTTGTGATCAAATTCAAATAGAGAAGAACCAGAAACACCCAATAAAGGCAGGGTTGGAATCATGGGTCAGAGGACACACATGGGGCAACCAGGAGCCCACCAGCCTCGAATAGCTCCCAAAGGTTTGGCCGTCAGGGCAGAGGCTCCCCGCCTGCATGTACAAGCCTCCTGCAGCGCAAACAACACACAACCACAGCTACTAAAGAAAAGGCTTCATATAGGCAGTGGAAAGCAAGGTGGGCAGAGACCTTAGTAATAATTTTCCCAGGATTGTGAAAATCTTTTGGGGGACAATAATTAGATAAAAGAAGATGAATTGTCACCAACTTTTAAGAGCAGGAAAAAATGGGCTCAAAACTGAGGATGGAGCTCTGCATACGGAGCTCCCCCCTCACGATGAAGAGAAGGGCTCGCCTCTGCTCGCCTCGCCCATGTGCCTGGCGCAGAGGCTCCGTGAAAGCCCGGAGCCCCGTCCCCTTCCACAGCAAGTGGTCCATGGCGGGTGCTCATCACCACCACGCGCCCTCTCTCCTGGCTCAAGTCCTCCGTCAAGGTCAGCAAGACGCAATTAGAATGCAGAGGCCTCCGTGTCCACACCCTTGGCTAATTGAACTCACCCAGATGTTTTCTTTTCTGCTCAGTGAAATGATGACATTATTAGAGGTTAATAGTTAGGGGTTTATCTAAATGAGGGATCTGTAAAGTTCTTAATTTAGCCACTGAGCACCTAATAGAAATGAAATTGGACCCGAGATTCTGACCGTATTTCAATTTCAGGGGAACTACTTTGCCCGAAGCACCCAGGGCTGGGTCACTAAGAAGGCTGGGTCACTCTTTCTATACAATACCTTTCGTTTCTGCTAACAAAGACCTAATTTTATGTGTCTCCGTGAGGCTTCTCCTTTGGGAATTCTCTTTCACTAGGAATCTGATTTCTGCTCTAAGAATCCTTAGCTGTGGATTTGCTGGTGTGGAGGGTCATGGGAGGAGTTAAGTGAGAAGAAACAGAGGTCACAGAAGGGGTTTGGGATAGAAGGGGAGGAAATGGGTAAGATCGTGGATAAGTGACTTTTCCAAATATTTTACTTGGGGATAAAAGAGTAGCTGAACATATAGATGATGAAGGATGGATGTCAGTATCTGAAGGAGCACAGGGTCCAAGTATGAAAAATGAGGGATGAAAGGAAGTGATGGCTAAGGGCCAAGCATCGGGTGAGCGTGGACAAGTGATGGAGTGCTGTGGGACAGACTGGGCGGTGCGGTGGCGGGTCACACGTTGTCACAGTCACGGGTGTCTGTCAGGGAGGGGACAGCCAGGGCCAGGCTGGGGCCGCTGGTGAGCCGAGTAGGGGGCTTCTGGGTGGTCAGGATTTGGGGAGCTGAAAGAACATGGCATCGCTCCCTTAGGATGTATCCCTGGATAACGGGGATTACATGGTTTCTGGGATGCAACGTACTTGCACAGTGGAGATACCACCCTTAGTTCCCGTTTGTTTTTTGTGGTTTCTTTCTGCTGTTCTTTTGGTTTTTTAACTGAAGCATGTAGCTTCCCCGGGAGGAATGCCTGTGCTGTGTCTGGTGGTACGTGGGGGTCACCTGGAGAGGAAGCCTGACTCACAAGGACACACAGAGCCCTTGGTGTGTGGTCAGACCAGTTGTATTTCTGCATCACAGCTCTTGGGTGGGGGCTGGATGCTTGAAACAGGAAAATGAAGTGAAAAGTCGTTCAGTAAACTGAACAGTTTGGCTCCTGGTTTCTACTCTTGGCCATCTTCCTCACTCCAAAAACAATTGTTGTCATCAACTGGGATTAAAAATTGGGCCTCTAGATACCTTAATAGTGTACACATCCATGTATCTTTCTGATCTGAAGCGAGAGGTACAACCATAAGCTTCCCATTCTCGGTAGTCTGAGGTCGGGGCACTTCGATCTGTGGTTCCACATCTCAGGAAGATATGTCACCACCTGCTGACCACATCCTCAAGTCTGGTGCCACCAGGGAGACCGTTGGAAGGTGACTCCGTTTCACCCCGCCAGACAGGTGCTCCGTGGAACCGAGATGCTCCCAGAGGTCACGGCTTGTGCAGGGCGGGGGGCCCACCGGCCACAGGGACCTTCCGGGAAGGACTCTGAACAGCAGAGGAAAATGAGCTCAGACCCTCCTTGTCTGGGCGCAGGTCCAAAGCCAGTTGGCTGCAAATGTAAAGTCTCTTTGAGATCTGCTGCCTCCTAAAAATCCGTGTGACCTTTTCATTCCACTCCATGTTATTTCCATGTTAATTTTACTATTAAGGTAGGGATTTAAATTCCATGATACTTAAATTACTTAAAATGTACCTTCCAAAGACTTGGATGGAATTTGCCCTCCAGGAGGAAGTTTGAATGTCTCCTGGGTCCCCTGGCCCCGCGCCCCAGGGAGGAGGGTGGTCGACACCAGGGCAGCTTCAGGTGGAGCAGCCCCAGAGGGCCTTCCTTCCTTCCTTCCTTCCTTCCTTCCTTCCTTCCTTCCTTCCTTCCTTCTTCCTTCCTTCCTTCTTCCGTCCAGACCCTTCCAAGTCTGTGATAATATCTTTATTTACACTTGTCTTCTCATCTGGTTCTCATACGCTTTGTCACAAAAAGGCAGTTACAGGTCACACATATTCAAACATACACATTTTATCCAAAGTAACATTTTGCATCTCATTTTCTCTTACACCCAGTGCTCTGAACTATGTTCCTTTTATCAACTTCATCTTTCTCTTGTTATTCCATATTCCACTCTTTTGACAAGTTCTCTGACCCATTTACACATGCACGTGCCCCACTGCGATGCCTCGCCACCCTTCCATGAGACCCTCCGCACTGTTCTTGGCTGTCTCTCCACCCTGCCTTGTTCTAGCTCTGTGAGCTGGGACCAGCCACACCACCCTTCCGAGTTGAATCTTGGCATTTTAAACTGGCTCTGCTCCTAGCTCTTCCCAGCGTTGTGTCCTGAAGAAGACTAACTCTGCGGCAAAGCTGTTATTGCTGTTGATACTGAAATCACTATCGACTGAGCAGCTGTTACTTCCACCCGAGTTGCAAACGCCTGGCGCTGTGCTTGGTCCTTCATGCTCATCGCAGGTGTCAACTCAGCCCCACCTCTGAGGGTCTGACTGTCATCACCCCCACCTCATAGATGGGAAGACTGAGTCTCAGGAATGTTCATCGAATTTCTCAAGGGACGGGCAGGATCCTACACGGCTCGGGGTGCCTGCATCCGAGCCACAGACGGCATCCATGTTGGGTGGAAATGATAATAATAATAAAAATAATAATAATAGTAATAATAGTGAGAAGAGGCCAAGGGAAGGGAATAACAAATTACTGTTTATCTATAGGAATGATGACCCTTCTGGAGAAAAGCAGTGGCCGGCCGCTCAGGTCCTACTGGCCAAGTCAGCCCAGCAACTCTGACAGCCGTGTGCTGGAAGCATGAGTAGTAGCTCCCATAGGGTGCATGTGGGAGTCATTCGGGGAGGTTTTGAAAAATAGGAAAACAAACCTGGACTTGGTGCAGGTTGTGCACACGCGCTCCCCAGGCAGGTGTGGCAACAGCGCTGTCCCGGGCCGCGAGCCCAGCTGCTTCCCCTGTGCAGCCTGCAAGAACCTCAAGACCAGGAGGGGATTAGGGTTCGGGGTCTCGTTTCTTACAGTTCTCTATCTGAGACTAAAGACTCCTTGTCACATTCTAATACTGCCTTACTACCCCCTTTTTATTATTCATTCCCCTTAATTATTTTTGGAATATCCCCACTCACCACTTTCTTCTCTGTAAGCGCAGACCTTCTTGAACAGCTTCTGTTAAAATATCGGCTGCCTTTCCTCTTGGGTCATGACCCTAGATGTTCATTTTTATCAGTTTCTCTGACACTGTCAGTTGCTCTTTTCTGTCTTCAAAATATTTCATTTAACAAGATAGCCATTTCCCACCAGACTGTTAACATAGCCAAGTTAAATGTGATGGTTGTTAACACAAATGTTGTATTTTCTCTTCCTTAAAATTGAAAACCAAAACATTACCTAATAAATCATTTCCCTTGGGTCATATCTAGATCTTTTTTCCCTCAAAGGGATGTACTTGTGTTACCTTCTGATTAAATGTTACTAGTCATCCTAGGTACTGAAAACAGATTCCCATCTATGAAAGCACGTATCCCACTGGAAGAAATCATAGGTAAATAAGACAAAGGAAATTATTGGCATCAGAAGCTACTTGATCAGCCCATCTTACTTCCTAATAACTTCCAAATCTTTTATAATTAATTTCTTCTTATGCTACTATTTTTCTCATTTCATTTCCAGTACTCTGTCTCTCGCGGGTATATCGTGAGTATTTTCTGGCCCTGCTTCTTTCTATCTTCTGTACTACTAATTTTCTCATCTTTTGCAATGATTACTTAGTCCATTTTTAATTTTTTTATTGTGAAGTATAATATTGGTGCAAACAAGTTTACTAAAGAATGTTTTTCCTGAATAATTAATAAAGTGAAAATGTGCCGCCAGGTTGAGAAACAGAACATAGCCGTGCACTTGAAGCCACACATGCTGGCCCTGACTGCATGATTTCCCTTCTCCCAGAGATAAGCACCATCTTGAATTTTTGCTAATATCTCTGTTGCTTTATTTTGTGCATCAGAGTGTGGCCCACTGACCTGCAGCATCAGTGTCACCTGGTAACTTAACACATGCATTTCCTGGGTCCTCACCGTGACCTACTGACTCAGACTCTGGGCCCTGTGATCTGAGTGTTGACACACCTTCCGGGTTCTAAGCAGGCTACTTTTTGAGCACAATGCCCTGAAGGATATCTTTAGTTTCACATATCTTTGACCTTCATATACACGGAATTATTTTATACCAATGGTAGATGACAGAGGATCCAGTTTATGTAGAAGCTTGTTTATCCCTTCTAGAGTTCGTGGATATTTATGTTGTTTCCAGTTTTGTGTTAATATCAGCAATGCTATTCAGAATATTCCTCCACATGATTAAAAGAGGCTGTGGGTTGTGACCCTGGAAAAGCATCGCTGACGGCAGATGGCAACACGCTCTTCCAAAGTGGTTGTATCATCTACGACCCAGTCAGCATGGAAGATGCCCACTGCCTCTCTCCATGTCAACGCTTTAATTTTCTGTCCGCTCCAGTGAGTTTGCTGCAATTTCTCATTGCATAATGTATATGACTGTGGATTCCGCGGGTTAGCTGAGGTATAACTGATATACAATCAGCAACATGTCTTTAAGTGCACGACTTAGTAAATGTTGATGGACACTGAATTCACACACAAAACTCTCACTGTGACCAAGATGACACAACCAGCAGCCCCAGGAGTTTCCTTGAGCCTCTTGAATTCTTCTCTCCTTTCACCCCATCCAGAACACTTCCAGTTCGCCTTTCGCTTTTTCCTTTGCTCCGTGGGTTACTGGGAAGCATGCTGTTCCATCTCCAAATGTCTGGGCTTTTTTCCTCCTGTTGCTGATCCTCGTGCTGCTCCATCGCAGCGAGAGAACCTGCTTGGCTTGCCTTGAGTCCTCGTCAACACCCTGCGACTGGCCGTGTGGACTTGGTCCACGTCCAGCACACGGGGAAGAGTCAAAGGTTGGGTCAAAGGTTGGATCAAAGGTTGTTTCCAGCTGTTCTACAAATTTTTGAGAGATGGGTGTTGAACTCTCAGCTACATCAGTAGATTTGTCTACTTCTCCTGGCAGTGCTGTTAGTTCAAAGCTCTGTTTGCTGCAGAAACTTTCAGAATTATGTCCTCATAATGAATTGACATTTTCATCAATAGGAAATGACTTTCTCTATCCCCGGTAATATTTTTTGCTCTGAAATCCACTTCAACTGATACTAATGTAGAGATTCCAGCTTTCTTCTGCTTAGTGTTCACACAGTATAGCTTTTCCTGTCCTTTTATTTTGAACCTATTTGTGTGTTCATATTAGGTTTGTTTGAGGCAATTGTCTTAGTCCATACAGGCTGCTATAACAGAACCCCACAAACCGGGCTGCTTATAAACACGGCATTGATTTCTCACAGTTCTGGAGGCTGGACGTCCAAGATCAAGGTACCAGCAGATCCAGTGTCTGGTGAGGACCCGCTTCCTGGTTCATAGATGGCAGTCTTCACACGTGGAGTGTCCTCATGTGGAGGAAGGGGAGAGGGAGCTCTCTGGGGTCTCTTTTAGAAGGACACTAATCCCATCATGGGGGCTCCACCCTCATGACCTCATCAACCCTCAGAGGCCCCACCTCCTGACACCATCCCCTTGGGGGATGATTTTGGGGGACACAACATTCAATCCATGGCACGTCCTCTGCAGCCACATCCTTTCTCATCCAGCCTGAGGGCAGGTAGGTTGTTGACTCCCAAGAACCATGAGAGAAAATCATTTGATCCTCACAATACCTTCTGGAAAAAGGTGTAAAAATCCCATCTTACAGAAGAGAAAACTGAAACCCAAAGAGGTTAAGTAACTTTTTCTCCAGCATAATCTCAGATACCCATAGAGGCAGAACAAGTGTCCCCTCTCCCAGCATCTAACTTGCAGCCTTCCCCTCTAGACTGTCCTCTTCATGCTCCAAGTAGGCTCCTACTGACCTGCTCACCCAGAGATTCCGGATTCAATCCACCATTAAGACACGTGGGTAAACCTGGCACACAAAATTACCCACCAGTTTTAGTTAACTAAGAAGTCTCATTCATGTTTTACAATTAAGTGATTAAACAGTCAGTTTTCAAATATTTTCTTGATGAAGCCATGAGTTTCAAGAAACCAAGTGCTGTAATTAAGGCGAAGAATGAAATTGAACGTCTGACAACCGCATAGGCTGAAACCTTCTGAGACAAACATCCTTCCCTGAGTAGAAGTCAAGCACTTTGAAAGGAGTATTAGGGAGTGAAAAAAAGATTGCATAAATACACGAGAAAGCAGCATTTATCAAAATCCACCACGAACCCAGCAGTGTAATAGGTGATCCCACACATATTAACATTAAACCCTCACATGAACACTGTGAGATAGAAATCCTCGCTTTTGTTTTTTAAGCAAAAGGACGAACCCGAGCTGAGAGAGTTCAAGTGACTCCCCCTAAGTAGCACAGCATCCAGCTGACAGAGCAGTGCAGGGAACCAGTCCTCCGCCTCCAGGCCCAGAGCTGCCCCCGCAGCCCAGCCCCCCAGGCGGGACCCCCGCACTCCCATCCCAGCTGTGCAGCCCTGAGGGCGCCGTTCAGCAGCTCCTCTGTTTCTCATCCGCTCAGCGATCATCATCATCATCATCATCATCATAGTTGTAGTAGTATCTACTGCATAGAGCCATTGTAATGATGAAATAAACACACGCGGAGTCCTTGGAACAATAGCCCACATGTTGTAGGTGCCAGATAAAGACTGGCCATTATTATTCTTCCTGCACCATCACTGTATTTTGTGTGCTGTCTGGATAGTTTGAAAAGTCCTCTCCTATTCTCACAACACTCAGTGGAGAAACACAGGCTCAAAGGGGCCTTTTTGTGCAGAAAGTAGAAGAGCCGGGCACAATCTAGCTGTCTCAGACTCCATGTCCTGTTCCACGACACACAGAGCATTGGTCTGGTCATTTCACATTTTCCTCCCTCCCTCCCTCCCCCACCTGACAGCACTGTCTCAGGGAGAAGCGTGGTGCCTCATTGAGATCTGTCTTCACACGTGTCGTGGAGAATGTCCATCGAAAGATGCAATCTCACTTCAGGGAGCACAGCCTTCGGGTGATGAGAGTTCATGCAGAATAATGTTGGACTATAATGTCCAGAAAATGTTCGTGGGGTTTTGCCAGTTTTATCTTTCCCCTCAGGTTTTGTCAATTACATTTCTGAAGTGTCCTGTCTAAGCAGTCAACCTTACTTCTCCCTCTTAACAGACTTCCTTCCATCAGACTGGTCAGCTTATTGGTCCACAAGCTCTTTCCGTAAGCTCTGAAGTCACTTTTTAGCTGTCTTTTTCTCTGACCATCACTATTCTGGGAATTCATACCACTCAAAGGATAGTCTCTTCCATTATTGGTAATTTAATTTTCTCAACTAAAGAAAAAACTCTTTAAGGGCATGGATCTGATTTCCTCACAGTGTGTGACTGACTAGTGAGCATACCCAGTGTGTAAATGATGGATGGGAGGTGGATGGACGGATGGATGAATAACACTTGGATTAACCTGCAGATATACTGGCAGATCTGTATTCCCCCTTGCTAATTAGGAAAACTTTTTCCACTTCTCCATTTTTTCTAATATTCTCCAAGAAAAAATAACCTACTGATTTTGAGTTTTTATCATCAATTGACTTCCTTAGTATTCTTAGATAAGTCTCATTTATTGGAGTTTTACTCTTCCCCCTTTGAATCCAATTAAATCTAAGCTGTGAAATCAGCTCAACTCATACTGATATCTGGAAAATGATAAGAAAGTTTCTTACTATTTGCAGTAATTTTAAAACGTACCACTGTGACTTGAAAAGTGTTGGAATTTTCCATCCCTCTCTGATCCCACACACAAACAATTCCTCTGATAGAGAACCGATTGAAAATTGAAGGGCACGGTTAAACGTGACTGTTGGTTTGGTTTGTTGGGAGAACCAAAGTTGTTGTTATATATGACAGACCCTAAATCATATAGCATTTCACAAATGGGATGTGTTATTAACATGTAAGAATCAATCAGCTTGTACGATACAGAAGGAAGCGCAGGACACAGAATGTATGAGGGGGAGTAAATGGCAAAGGAAGCCCTAGAGCGTGAGTGAGTTTTGGGTTCTGGACTCCATCAAGCCTCTCACGTGAGTCAGAGGAGGGCACTCGTAAGAAGAAATGGGTCCCAGGCAGAGAGAAGAGAAATTGGCTTTGGTTTGGGGGAGTTCTTTTCCCCGGGTCTCTGCCTACTTGGAGGAAAATTTTTAATTAGTTTGCACTTGGCCTCATCTTGGGAAGTTGGGTTTTCCCCTTCCACATGCTTTTCACCAGGTCTTCCCATCATGGGCATTATTTCCACGTGAAGTGTCTTCACCCACTTTGCTGTATTTTTGCCTCATCTGCACTGCTGTCCTCCATCGGCCTGGTCCACTTACTTTCCAGCTGGGCTGGGTGCAGTTGCTCATTTTCCTGGTTGTCCGTTTCAGTTCACGTGGACATTTTTCCCTTGAGCATCTCTCAGTCCATTTCCATTTCACAAGAGATCAGAATTCTCTTTGTTATCCTCCCAAGTTTTGTAAGGAACAAAAACAAAAGAGACAAAGCATTAAACTGAACTTTTCTATTTTCTGTTTTTATCACGTACAATATAATGTTTGACTGGTCTCGCATTGATCTTTTCGGTTAATTTCATAAGGGCTGAGTGTCTCATTCTCAAGAGGGCAGCTACTGGTTCTTTCATTTTATGGAAATATTCGTTGTCGGTCGGCCAGCAAAGGCATGAGCCTAGAATAACACTGTCATCATTTGAACAGTTGCTATTAGATGAAAATGTTTGCTTTTTTTCAGTTCAGCTCAAGAACTGCATGGCCCTCCCTACCAAGCCTGCAGTAGGAGCTTAGCGTCTAAAACAGGAAACACTAACAAACAGTAAAACAAAGGAAATTTGAAACTTAGATCAAAACATGAAATCAGCACATATTTAGTTGTGAAGGCACAGATAAGACACAACTGGGATGAAATGACAAGAGGACGTCAGCAAACTTGCGACCCCAGAGAGAAGCCCTCAACTCCTATGATCACCTGAGAAGGCTTTGTGGAACACAGCAGGGTACCTGCCAGGCAGGGCAGTAAGGAGATGTATAATGATATGATTTAAATTTCAGTTGCTTAATATAATATCCCCATATAGTATTTAACTTCACAGTTATGAGAAAGCTATGGAAAGATCCTATTTCAAGAATTTTTTTAGTATGCATTGCTTAAAATTGAACCTGCCACTTATTTGAATTTTGTTTCATTTTTTCAATGTTAATGGGGCTGGTGTGTTGAGTATCCACACCATTCACTTATGAATTGACTTGCAATGTAAAATCAAATGAATAATTTCTTGTCATTTCCACAATATAAAAAGAGAATACAGAATAACAGAATTAGCACAAGTTACTAAATTTCTCTGAGCTCAGTCCCTTCATCTGTGTAAAATACAGAGAGTAAAATGCTGTTGTCAATGTCAAATTTGAAAATTAAAGGAGACCATCTGTACAAATCACTTAGCACTCCAACAAATGTTAAAACCCCTTTTGATTATTACAACATTAATAAATTGCCACAGGGGAAAAAAAGTACAACTTAAATTTTCTTGGAAATAAATACAAATGATTGGCTTTACTTCCTGTGTAATTTTGCATATGTGAAGAGTAATACCAACCTAATAATAATTGGATGTGAGAGTTCCCTGAGGTGGTATGTATAAGGAGCTTAGGAAAGTAATGTTAGCTATTATTACCATTATTATTAAAATTGGCCTCAAAAATTAAGAACTATGAAAACAATTTTCTGTAACAACTTTTCTTAGAGAAGTTGCTTCTTTATTCTGAAAGATTAATCACACAAATGCTTCTTCCTTTCAGATGCTAGAAAGCATATGTTAAAAGCAGTGCATATGAAAAAAAATAATGAACACAGTAGACAGGAATATTGCTTTCCCAGAAAACAATTTTTTTCAGGCAATTTACCTTGTTGGAGAAAAAATATTTTCTAGAAGTATTTCTTTTCCTATTGTTTTTCCCCCTACGAATCTAAACTGTTCCCCTCTGACTGGTTGATAAAAGACAATTCAGGAAGCAGAAGTTATTAACTACCCAATAGCAAATGAAACTAGGCACCTAATGCCTGTGTCCAAGAGCTGACATCTGGTCTACCTGACAGCTGTACTTAGGAATATGATTCAGCTGATACTATCAAGTGAACTGAAAAAATAGTCTGACATTGAACCTAAGAAGAAAGTATAATCACAAAATATTTCTGCAGTTTGCAAGCTATTCATTCCCTTAGGTACGGCAATGACTGATGGGCAGTGTATGCACATGAGTTTTCATTGCTGCGTCTTTCACAGCCTCGGCTGAAGCATAAAAAATAGTGTGAGACTTACCTAATTCTCATAGATCATGTTCTCCTGAAGACCCCATTTCTTGATTTAAAACAGAATCCCATTCCTGGTATCCCACTTATTTCTTCCACTGGACTCTGGAAAATACAACAGTTAGTATTTCACAATTAATATTTGGTTCATGGTTTGTTACCTTGGACTGGAGTGTGGCACACTCTTGATTGATTTACATTTGACAGTAGCCATTTCTTAGGAAATTAGTACAGGGCAGCTTCTAGGATGGGCTACAAATAAATTAGGCTCTGGGAAACTAAAAATTAAAATTGAAAGTAAAATCCATAGCTGTCATTCATCATCATGACACTGAAACTGTGCTATAGTTTGGGGAAATGTTTGCGAGATGATGAGCTGCAAAGAGCAATCTGTGAAGCCAGGAGCTACATATTTTAAAGATATGTAATATATGCACCAAAAAAGAAAAAAAAAGGGAAGAAAGAGTAATGGAAATAACTCAAGCATTGGAGAAAATATTATGGAATATTAGAGATATGAGATAGAATATTACATATAGAGTAGATATGATGAAAACCACGAGGATCAGAATGACTGACCCAAGGTCATTCAGCATACAAATGCCCAAGTCCAGTTTGGAATTCAGTCTGTCTTTTTTATTTAGTTTTATGTGGTTCGTTAGTGGTTGCAAACTCTAATGCTCATCAGTGATGTAAATGTGCAGTGAAGACTAGAGGAATCAGAAAGTGGATGATTGCCTCAATCCATCAAAAAAAAAAAAAAAATGGTGAAGACATTATATGCCCCAAATCCAGAGTTGATATTCATCTGGGTCTCCATGTGCACCGCTGGCATTGCACTGCCCTGCCTTCCCCAGAAAGGAGGGAAGAGGGTCTCAGTCTTAGGGGAGAGAGTGAATGGCAGGGCTGCCTCAGAAATCTCAGTTCTCCTGCGTTGACTGGATCCACCCAGGCTGTTGGCATGTGAGTGTGTAAAAAATCAGAGCTCAGGTCAGGAATCTCACATCAAAAATAAAGAAAGATAGAAATTTTGTTCAAAATAAATGGAGTTATTTAGGTTCTTATTTACTTAAAGTATAACATGCATCTTATCTTTGCCGTTTTCCTGCACATTCCATGTCCATTTCACCTCCAAGTCTCTGCTCTTGTTGCTGCTCCAGCCTGAAACGCTCGCCTGTTCACAGGACACGTGTCATTGTCCCAGATCCCCTGCTTCCCCCCGGGCCTGTCAAAATCATGTTTCCACGGTAAGGTCTTTCCCAGAGCTCGAAAGTTCAAATTTCTTAAAGACAGGAGATATTTCATATAAGTGTGTTAAAAATGATCAAAGAAGACAATTTAGGCGACGCAAACATACTTCGGGAGGCAGATGGTCTGTTCTCGGAGAACCGTACAGTGGGGTGGGAAGTAGGAAGATTTTACAGGACAAAGAAAAGAACCAGGAAGAGACACTTGACAATATCTGACTGGCTAGGGCCATCAGTGAACCCTGGACGATGGGAAGACTCAGAGCCGCTCGGCCGGTAGGGCCTGGCCGACTGCCCTGCGTTTCTGGTCGAGCAGGACATTCACAGGGACACAAAGTTCACCTAAGTTTCTGTTTGCTGATGTAGCACCAGGCAGAAGCAGCTCCACCTCGGGCCTAGAAATTACTTCAACACATCTTCAAGATGAACATCTCTTGGATCAGCTCAGTGCTGAGCACGCAAATGCTGCACAGAAAGGCGGCTCGACTCCTATTGCTCATTGCTGGAGAGGGGCTTCTAATGTACAGTATCCACACTCCAAATGTATATATGAGCTATAACCACACAGATACATACTATAAATGTATATGAACTCTTACTTCATATAAACTAAATGTGTATACGTATAAATTACAACTGCATATACATATACCCATGTATATACCCCTATAAATTTGTAGAAAAACGTTTCCTTATTTACATCTTTTACAGAAACAATTTCTAAGAATTTAACAGACTTTATGCATTTTTTTCTAGAAGATTGAAAAAGAATTTGTCATTGCGGCGAGCAGGGGCTACTCTTCGTTGTGGTGTGCAGGCTTCTCATTGTAGGGGCTTCTCTTGTTGCGGAGCTCAGGCTCTAGGCACGTGGGCTTCAGTAGTTGTGGCACACAGGCTCAGTAGTTGTGGTGCACGGGCTTAGTTGCTCCGTGGCATGTGGGATCTTCCCGGACCAGGGTTTGAACCTGTGTCCCCTGCATTGGCAGGTGGATTCTTGACCACTGCGCCACCAGGGAAGCCCAAAATACAAGCATTCTTGCACGATGTCTTTAGAAGAATAATCTCCTTGAAAGAGAATATAGTCAGTACTAAATCAAAATGCTTCAGAGTTACATGAAGCAGATGAATTTTCATCATAGAAAATGAGAACTTTTTATTTAAATGAAATCATTTGTTTAACAGAAATGTAAAACTTGAAATGGCAGTTAAGGTAGCTTCTCTCCAAGGGAAATTCAGATGCATCTGTGTGCATTAACATCTTTTAACATTCAATTCCCTAAAAGCTTCAGAAGGTGGAAATTTTTAGAAAACAAAAATTAAGTGTTCAGGATGTAAATGCTTTTTTTATTATTATGAAAGTGTTTACAATACTGCAAAGCATTACATGAAGAATAACCCAATCCCAATCTTAACACTGTCACATGTCATTATTTTGTAATATCAAAGAAGCTTTTGAATGAAAAGCCAGGCATAATTGCCTTTTAAACCACTGATATTACCAGCTTTTAAGCACAAGAAATAAATGTGTTCACTAAAAATCAGTAAAGAGTTTCTTTAAAACAAAAAGTGATCTGGGCTAATTACAAGAGGAATAAAAAAATAATAGCTGTTAGGAAATTATAGGCTTCCCTTGTGAAGATTCTCCATATTGCAAAATTCTAGAAAATGAATAGATGGTTGGTAACGGTGAGTGATTTCTGAGGAGCTGCTACGTATGAATAAGGTTATTTATTCCATACACACACACACACGCGCACACACACACACATGCACACATACACACACACACACACACACACACACGCAGTGAGAACCTTGTCAAAGTGGTTTCTCTTATAAAATGAAGTTACATTACAGGAGGCGCTGGCTGACGTCTGACCCTGAAATATCCCCCGATGTCTGAAGTTTGCAGGTCACACAGTTCGCCTCGGCTGACATTTGTTTGTTAATAAGACAGACATTATCGAGGGGGCACTGGTGGTCCTTAGCGGCATGTCCCAACTCAAGTGGCTTGGTTATAAAGGCGTCCTGTGAAATTAAAGCGTGATTACACATTTTACTGAATCTCCTAGTATGAATGATGTGAACGGGGACCTTCTCTGCAGCCCGTCCCCGTCCCCATCCGACCGTGAGGGGACGGTGACCACACACTGGCCCAGGGAGCTGGAGGGAAGGGGACTCTGCAGAAGTGCCCTGGCCCTGGTCTTCATGGCAGCAGAGATTGTGGTCTTGAACAAGCTTTCTACCCCTGAAATAACCTGAGAGGATTAAAGCTTCAAAAAGTTTGCTCAAGTTAGTTTCACCCAAAGGCAGTGACTCAGATGCCACCATCACTGGCCATGGGCCCAGGTCCTGCTGCCCCTCAAGGACTTCTGCCTGCCATCTCACTGGCCCACCCTGCCCCTCGCCAGAGGCACCCCTGGTCTGGCCCAGGGTGGGCTGCGAGCCCCTCCCCTGTACCACCGAGGCCTCCGGGGGAGCTCAGGAGTGTTGAGGTTGTGCTTTAACTTCCCGTGGGTCTGACTCTCGCCCCCGATTAAGCCTTGGACCCAGGCAGGCAGAGCAAGGTCTGGGTCACCTCTGAATCACCGGCAGGGGCTGGACCCTGGCACAGAGTAAGCCCTCATGAAGGTTTGCTGAATATATTCATTTAAAAAAGATAAAAACAGGGCTTCCCTGGTGGCACAGTGGTTGGGAGTCTGCCTGCTAATGCAGGGGACACGGGTTCGAGCCCTGGTCTGGGAAGATCCCACATGCCGCGGAGCAACTAGGCCCGTGAGCCACAATTACTGAGCCTGTGCATCTGGAGCCTGTGCTCCGCAACAAGAGAGGCCACGATAGTGAGAGGCCCGCGCACCGTGATGAAGGGTGGCCCCCGCTTGCCGCAACTAGAGAAAGCCCTCACACAGAAACGAAGACCCAACACAGCCAAAAATAAATAAAAAAAAAAAAAAAAAAAAAAGAATAGTGAGATCTTTTTAAAAAAAAAAAAAAGATAAAAACAGTGAAAAGTAAAACATTTCCAAATTGCATTTAAATGGAAATTTCTGATACCCACCTCTGTTAATATCACCTGTTTATGTCATCTTAAATCTTCTTTCACAACCAATTTACAATCCAGCAGCTTAATCCAAAACATCTTCTTAATAATATTAATGTTTTCTCTCTGATTACAAAAAACTCAGTACCTAAATATTACCATAGCCATGTTGTATCTGTCCAGTGGGCACTGACTAGTCAAGTGAGTAAACAATTGCACATTCAACCAGGATAATAGTTAACAGAGTAACAGCCACACTGTAATGTAAGGTAGACTGAGGCTTGTCTGAGTGGAAATTTTTTTCATTTTCCAAATTTCCTTTAGACTTATTTCTATAGAATTACTAAGGTTCTCAAGGAATCCTTTAAATTTGTCAGACATTCTGTGCACATCAATAGAATAGCCCGCTACCCATCCTGTAGTTTATCTCTGTGTTGTATTTCAAACTTCTGTCTTCTTCTCCTTCCGGGAACTTGCCCATCAGTGTGATGGGGCAGCTGCTCTGATGTCAACTCACAGTCCTGGGGGAAGGTGTTGAGAGGGAGAGCCGGGCAGAGTTGGGTCAGGACATTTGCCCACCTGTTCTGGTGAACTTGGTCAAAGGACTTGGGTTCCACATCTGTGAAACAGGAGAAAGGACTTTCTGCACAGAGTGGTTGTAAGAATGACACGACCTGGATGCAGCCGGTTATCTGTGTATTTAATCCATTTCCCTGGTTGCACTGTTTGCTGCCTTTCCCTCTTTTTCTCCTCAAATCACTTAAAAATCCATCACACATATGGTCTCCAATGGGGCTCATTAAGCAAAAAGAATAGGACATTTTAAAGCCCTGCATTACCCTCTATGCAAAACATTCTGGGGGACACATAAGGTACATCAATCTTGATTTGACTCAAACTGCCACAATTCAGAGAATGTTGTGATCGTGGTGACCTTGTTTCTCTTTCCTGATGCTCCCCTTTCTCTTGCACAGGTTCTTCCTTTATTCTCTGTTAACTTTACTCCCTCTTTGATTATGATAATTGCCTTTCTCAAAGCTTACATCAGGGTTGAAATGTCGACTTGAATTCGTTATGGACCAGATGGAAAATAAAAGAATATGTTTTTAAACTTGGGCTGAGTTAGAAAGCAAGGGGCTTTTTTGGTTTGTTTGCTTGTTTCTTTGCTTTTTCTTTTTATGTATGTCTACCAGCCAGCTTCATCCCTACTTAGGACCTTTAAAATAGATTGTTTGCCCGTCTTGCCACTAGGTTCTTCATGACCTTTTTTTTTTTTTTCCTTAGATTCCATACATATGTGTTAGCATACTGTATTTGTTTTTCTCTTTCTGACTTACTTCACTCTGTATGACAGACTCTAACTCCATCCACCTCACTACAGATAACTCAAAGACACAGACCTACTAGAGAATGGACTTGAGGATATGGGGAGGGGGAAGGGTAAGCTGTGAAAGTGAGAGAGTGGCATGGACATATATACACTACCAAACGTAAAATAGATAGCTAGTGGGAAGCAGCCGCATAGCACAGGGAGATCAGCTCGGTGCTGTGTGACCACCTAGAGGGGTGGGATAGGGAGGGTGGGAGGGAGGGAGATGCAAGAGGGAAGAGATATGGGAACATATGTATATGTATAACTGATTCACTTTGTTATAAAGCAGAAACTAACACACCATTGTAAAGCAATTATACTTCAATAAAGATGTTAAAAAAAATGGATTGTTTGCTCAGCCATTTATTCATTTTTACAAGAATTTTTATGGAGAGCCACTTGCTGTGCACAAAGGTGAGCATGAGACCCGTCCTTGCCCTTGGGGCTCCTCATGGTCAGCCCAGCCTTTCCTGCCCCAGGACAACTGACTCAGTGAGGACAATAATCAATAACAAAGGAAGACAAAGGAGAAGATGGAATCCTTGGGACCTTTTCATTCACTTCTGTTTTTTTTTTTAAACGTCTTTATTGGAGTATAATTGCTTTACAATGTTGTGTTAGTTTCTGCTATATAACAAAGTGAATCAGCTATACCTATACATATATCCCCATATCCCTTCCCTCTTGCATCTCCCTCCCACCCTCCCTATCCCACCCCTCTAGGTGGTCACAAAATTCATTCACTTCTGAGTAAATATTTCTTAAACCTATACTACGAGCCAGAGAGCAAGGTTCTGTCAGACAAAGGAAATCGACTGTGATCTTGACCTTCGTTAGAGAGATTTGGAACTCCGTGTTTTAGGACTTTTCATTTGGAAAAGTAAGTGAGCACCCAGATCAAATTATACTAAGGAAAAAATATTCCTAGAAAAAGTACAAATGTAAAAATCACAGTCATTAGCTAAGACTTCATGATAAATAAGACAAACTCAGTATTTTGTAAAAATTTGGAGAATTAGGGAGCACATGCTTTGTTCTTACCTCTATTGACTTTTGCTTTGAGTAGCTGGATGGGCTGATTGTTCTTGGTAGCTAACGTTTGTCAATGACAAAGACATGCAAGTTAAACAAAGTCAGTTTTTATGTTCTCAAGCAATTTCTGAGTAATTAATGTCATTTCTGAGTAACGTAATGTAATGTCATAATGTAAATAAGTCAGTCTAACAGTTATGTTTCTACCATCCAAAGATTTCATTCATTCATTCAGTTAATAGCTAAGCATCTCCAATGAGCTATCAGGCATTATGCTGGGGACACGTAGAAACAAAGTAACATAGTCATGGAATCAACAGGTTTTGAGAAAGAAACTTCAATAAAATAATCATATCAATAAATATAGTATTGTAAATTGTGATAAGCGCTATACAGGAAAAATAGCAGCAGCTATGAGGGCGTAAAGTAAAGGCACCTGACTGAATCTGAGGTATTGTGGGGGGTGGTGCCTAAATACTTATTTTATGGGGGATTTTAAATTATAAATTCATTTCCTTTAATGCTATTCCGTCTTGGTTGAGTTTCTGTAGTTTGTATTTTTCTAGAAAGCATTTCTTCCAAGTTGTTGAATTTATGGACATAAAGTTGTTCATAATATTCCCTTATAATCATTTTAATGACTTTTAATGGCTGCAGGATCTGTAGTGATGCCCCAATTTCATTCCTGAGACTGGTGACTTATGTTTTCTCTCTTTTTATCTTTCTCAGTCTTGCAAAATGTTTACCAGCTTTACAGATTTTTTTGAAGTTTGGTTGCATTGATTATCTCTGTTTTCCTGTTTTTAATTGCATTGATTTCTTCTCTTTATTATTCTGTTCCTTTTGTTTGGGTTTTTTCTTCTTTTTCTAGTTTCTTACAATAGGAAGTTATTATTGATTTGAGACCTTTCTTCATTTCTAATGTAAGCATTTAGGGCTATAAAGTTCCCTCTTAGCATGGCTTTAGCCACATCCTACATATTTTGAGATGTTGTATTTTCATTTTTATTTAATTCAGTGTATTTTATTTTCTTTGATACTTTGTCCTTGATGCAATGATTATTTAGAATTGTGTTGCTTAATTGCCAAGTGTTTAGACACCTTCTTGTTGTCTTTTTAGTTATTAATTTCTAGTTCAATTCCATTATGTTCAGAGAACACACTCCGTATGATTTCAATTCCTTGAAATTTGTTGAGATTTGTTTTATGGCCCAGTATATGGTCTCTCTTGGTGACCGTGGGCACTTGAAAAATATGTGTGTTCTGTGGTGTTGGCTGAAATATTCTATAAATGTCAGTTAGCTCCTGTTGGTCAACAGTGTGGTTCTGTTCTTCTACATCCTTGTTGATTTTCAGTCTTGTAGTTCTATCAGTTGCTGAGAATGGGGTGTTGATGTTACCAAGAACAACTTTGGATTTGTTTTTCTCATTTCAGATCTGTCAGTTTTTGCTTCATTTATGTCAATGTTTTGCTGTTTGGTACATATACATTTGGGATAGTTTTGTCTTCCCAGTAGATTGATCCTATTATTATTATGTAATTTCCCTCTTTGTTTATAGTAATTTTCTATGCTATGGAGTCTACTTTATCCTATCTTAATATAGCCACTCCTGACTTTTTTTTTATCATAGTCACATGACATATCCTTTCCCATCCTTTTACTTTTAACCTTCTATGCCATAGTAATTAGAATGAATTCAAGTAAACAGCATATTGTTGGATCATGGCATTTTGTTGTTTTAATCCACTTTGCTAATCTCCATCTGTTTGAGTGTGTTTTAGATCATTTATACTTAAGGTAATTATTTATATGTTGGGGCTTAAGTCTGCCATTTTATTATAATTCCATTTTAATTGACCTGGGTTGTACATCTATAAAGAAAGGAATACAACAGGGTGAGCAAATAACTATAGTTTAGTGCAGTGAAGTGAAGCCATAAGCAAATCATCAACAAAAAAACAGCAAAACCAAACTCCACACACAGAGACACACCGATACCGTGGGATAGGGCTCTGGCTTCCTTGACAAACGTCAAGCATCTGATTGCTGCTGAAGAACAAGGCAGAAATCGTGAGCTCCACACATGAGACAGAGCTTCCTTCCTAGAAGAAAATTCACATAACGATACAGAACACCCTTTGTGTTAGATGGAGTGGGGCTGAATGGAAAAAGAGTAGGCTTTGGATTCAAGTGACCTGGGTCTTCTCCCAGCTCAATCACTTATTAGCTGGTGACACTCAACAAATGACTCTCTAGGTCTGTTTTCTCATCTGTAAAATGGGGATAATAATACCTTCCTCACAGGGTTGGCGGGAGGATTCAGCCTGTAGCAGTTACCCTGTTACTGGTAACTCTTACTGTTACGTGGGCAGCAGGAGAGGGCATGCTCAGGGCTCCTGCAGCCTGGAGAGTGGACGGCTGGCCACAGGGGCCAGGAGAGCAGAGCTGGGAGCCCCACGAGGGGCCTCTTGTTACCAGGCAGGACTCAGGACAGGAGTTCCTGGGGACTGACCAGGGCTCCAGCTCTTTCTTTACCACCTTTGTTTGCTGGCCACCTCTGTATTTTGTCCAACACAAAACCACCTATTTAAGATTCTGCCCTGGGTCTGGTGGGGGGGGGGGGTGCAGAGGGTATTAAAGGGACAGATGGTGTGGGCAGTCAAGCAGCACAGTCTGCCTGCACACCAGCCATGCTGCTTCTCCCGGCCAGACCTCCGATCCTTCTCTTCAGCTCCCACCTCCTTGACCCCGTGTGCCCCTCCACCCATCTCAGACCTCGGCTCCTTGTGCCCCACATCCCCCACAGTATTAAATGCAATAAACTCAGCCCCTCTCCTCGGGGTGCAGGCTCGGAGCTGAACTCCTCTCCCTCCCCCGCCCGCACAGTGGGCTTTGGGGGCGATGTGGGAGAGCAAGACAGAATCGGAGAGCTTGCAGGGATGGGGGGAGGACAGGAAAGGACTTCCGCCTTCATCCCACCTGCGGAAGTGAATGTGTGTGCAGGCCGAACACGTAGCTCACCCGGTCACCATGCAGGAGAGCTCTTCCATTTCACAGCAGCAACAGCAAAGTAAAATAAAATAAAAACGGAAAGGAGACGCATTTACAAATGTTGATGCCCAGAAGTGGGGTAGACTTTTCCTTGTTTGCTTTTCTACTGTGAAATACCGGATTCATTCAAAGATGACAGAATTGGCACATCTTGAAGAATCGTTCAGTCCTCACTTAGTGGCTCCGGCACCTGGAAATTTGTTGTCCTGAGGTACTGACCTGTCTGCCACATTACTTCTGACCCGGGAACACAAATACCACCATCTGTTAAACCACAGGCTCTTCTACATGTCAGATCTTGACTCCCATTCTCTGTAGTAGTTTGTTTTGTCATTTCATATCAAATATAAAAACATAAACACAGCCTCCTGACAAACGTAGCACAGCTCACAGGACCTGCCTGGACAGAGGGAGGAAACGATATGGCAGTCCGGCCTTCCTGAGCAGCGCTGCTCTGTGGAGCTCGCCCACCCCACTCGGCCCACGTCCAGCCGTCCTCTCCTCCTTCTTTGCACAACTTTCTCTGGCAACAGACTTGCCGTTGGAAGGCTTTGATGTTGGCGGGAGCTGGTGTTTGCTAGTCTGTTCCAGCACGTGCACTACACACCATGAGCATCATGAAAATCAGGTTGCACGTTGACCTGCTGACAAATGGAGAAGGATGAGAAAGGCAGGAACTGAAGGGTTACCAAGTCAAGAGCAAAGCTAGCTGTCGGGGGTGGGCACCGTAGGAGACCTCAGAAGACTGGCAAAGGAAGCCTCTCCTTCTTAGAGACCCCAACTGTCCTCTACAAGACACAAAGGAGAACGAACATAGTACCTACCGCACTGTGGTTCTCCACAGGGGCCTGCTGAACGGTGACAGGACAGGAGGACGCAAAGGAATCTTTGGAACGTTGACGGGCAGCCCGTCAGGTATAAACAGATTGGCTCACTTCCTACCTTGTTGAAAGATAGAAATTTAAATTAATTCAATCCAAATAACATTTGTTGAGCATCCCTTGTGTTCCAGGACAAAGCATAGTCTCTGTGCTCTGGGAAGATTAGAACTAACTACGGGAGACAGAAATTTAAACAAATGAATGCCATTTAGCATAATATGTCCTGAAGAGCAGGTGGTGACGAGGTGCAGTGGAGTCAGAGGACGGGGAGCCATGACCAGATTATACCATTGTGAAATCAAACAAAGCAACACAATGAAATCTCAATTCTGGTTCCTGCAAATCAAGACAAATTATGGAATGATGCTATGTTTCCTTTGACCAGAAAGCCTTAAAATACCAAGGAGCAAGACAGAGGTCCCATTCTCTTTGAATTCTGACCATCCCATTCTATTGTTTTTCCAGCCAATAATAAGGGTTAGTGCGTGTACACACACACACACACACGCACACACACCAGAACATGAGGGGAAATAAACTCATTCCCCTGTTACAGTGATGAGCTTTTTTCTTGCAGCTGCTAAATGCCTTTGGAGAGATACGGTTGAAATTTCTGCTTCAAAAATATCACAGTTGATGTTACTTAGAACAGCTGGTGGTTTCTACCACTCCCTGGTGTCCACGGTTCCAATTTGTGGCTAGCCTTGTCTTCAAACATCTCGGGGCAACCGAAATACGACAGGATGACAGATCGTCCTCTCAATGGATACTGACAAACAAATTAGTGCAAAGATGCTTTTCGTAGCAGACCAGATGTGTTGAGTTCTATCATATGGAACAAGCAATGAGAAACTGTCCAGGCCCCATCTGTGCCTTTTATTTTTTATTTATCTCTCTCTCTCTCTCTCTTTCTTTTTTCTATCTCCTGGTGCACTGTTATGAGACACAAAGTGCTGAGTTTACATGTGCACTAAAAGAACACAGTGAGAAGCTGGCCTCACTGCCACGTCTGAAACTTTCCTAGGAGATGATCCAAGAAAATTAGACCAGCCAGTGATTGAGCTCTCCAGGGGCATATGAAAGTCATTTGTAAACACCCCACTAGAACATGAAGCTTTATCACAAGTCCGTAAACACCAGGAAGAGTCTGCAGAGTGCTCTGCCTCTCGTGAGGTTTGGAACCACAGCTCTAAATGTAGACCCCACTTGGGACACACAGCATGTCTTCTTGTCCCCAGACAGACAGACAAAGCGTCCACTAGACTAGTAGGTAATTAGGGGAATAACCCTGGACTCCTCTTACTCCCAAGTCACGTGAAAACATTTTAATATTCTCCTACGTTTCTCAGTTAAGATCAGTCAACAGAGTCTTTGAGAACCTACTGTATACTCAGAACCCCACTAGGTATGAAGAAGTGTGTAAAAGATAAGTTGAGTGGTCCCCCCTCCCTGGAAAAGCTGAGCATCACCTCGAGGATGGTGAACACCATGAGAAAGCCCTGCTGGTGCAAAACGTCCTCTGACAAGACTGGCTGGAGGCTGGAGACCACAAGTGTTTCAGGAGTGAGGAGGATGGAGAGGTGGCTACAAGCTCGTGCAGGTCCTCAGAGAGGACACAGGGATCAGACTAGGTCTTAAGGACGGAGTGGGATCCAGGTGAGCGGGGAAGAGAAAGTGGCAGTAACTGTAGGAGGGGAGGCGATGAGCGATGTGAGCAGTGGCTCGACGCCGGGGGTACGTGTGTGCGCTGGGGCCTCTAACTTAGGGGGAGGCAGCGGGGGCATGGCTGGAGAGGCAGCCAGAGACAGAGGTGGGGACCTGCCCCTGGAGGCGCAGGATGCTGAGCGGAGAGAGGCCTCGTCCCGGCATCCCCGGCGCTGGCTGGAGGCTCCAGGACGGGCTGTGGAAGTCAGGGCACCTCGCTGGGGCTCTGTAAGATGGGGAGACACCCACATTCTGCCCGCGGCTCAGGATTGTTTAGCTGCGGGTCTTGTCAGCTGTAGATACCAGAAAGGTGGGTGTTGTTGTCATGTTCCAAGGGCCACACGTCTTCACCCCTCACGGGACCCATGGCTGGGTAAGTGATTTCACTGCCATATCCCCAGGGCCTGGAATAGTGTCTGGCCCGGAGATGTCAATAAATATTTTTCAATATGTGAATAAAATTCTGTAATCAAAGAGACCCTAGAGAAGACTATGTCCCAACCCCCCCATGACCCCCACATTCCCACGGCTTTTAGAAATTGGCCAATTGTTACCCAGAAATATTCAGTGGCTTCTGTGACATCACCGGGTAGCAACCTTGAAATTAAAACCGGGGTCACTTGAGCACCATTATTTTAGCTATGTTGAGCATAGCTGGAGTTCAGATCCCCAAATCCTAACAAGCCTCCTGACCTGGAAACCAGTATCCCATGCAGATCTGCACAGGAGGCAAAGACTGCGGAACACACAGACGCAGACGTGTGCTGCTCTTGACCATAAGGCTGTCTTAGTCTGTTTAAGCTGCTGTAACAAAGCACCACAGACAGGAGCTTAAAAAACAGGAATACTTCCTCACAGCTCTGGAGGCAGGGAATCAAAGGTCAAAGTACTGGCAGATTCGGTGTCTGGTGAGGACCCGCTTCCTGGTTCACAGAAGGGGTCTTCTTGCTGTGTCCTCACCTGGAGGAAGGGACAGGGGGCTCTCTGGGGTCTCTTTATTAGGACACTGATCCCATCATGGAGGCTCCACCCCCATGACCGCATCAGCTCCCAAAGCCCCCACCTCCTGACACCATCATACTGAGGGTTAGGTTTCAACATATGAATTTTTGGAGGACACAGACACTCAGTCCATGGCCGAAGCTTTGACTCTCACCTCCATGCAGAAGGTTCCTTTTGTCTGGATTAGATCAAGGCAGGTCCAAGGTGGTGTCCAAGCCCATTCTTTCTCCACCCAGTGTCCCACCCTAGTGACCTGGCCACCATCGTTGGCCTTGACTCTTTTTTTTTTTAATGAAGCATAGTGGATTTACAATGTTGTGTTAGTTTCTGCTGTACAGCAAAGTGATTCAATTATACATATATATACGCTTTTTCATAGTCTTTTCCATTATGGTTTATCACATGATATTGAATATTGAATAGTTCCCTGTGCTGTGCAGTAGGACCTTGTTGTTTATTCATTCTATATATAATAGCTTGCATCTGCTAACCCCAAACTCCCAATCCTTCCCTCCCCCACACCACCCCTGTGGCAACCACAAGTATGTTTTCTGTGTCTGTGAGTCTGTTTCTGTTTCATAAATAAGTACATTTGTGTCATATTTTAGATTCCACATATAAGCGATATCATATGATATTTGTCTTTCTCTTTCTGACTAACTTCACTCAGTATGACAATCTCTAGGTCCATCCATGTTACTGCAAATGGAGTTATTTAATTCTTTTTTATGGCTGAGTAACAATCCATTGTATATATATATACCACATCTTCTTTATCTGTCAATGCACATTTGGGTTGTTTCCATGTCTTGGCTATTGTAAACAGTGCTGCAATGAACATTGGGGTGCATGTATCTTTTTGAATTATAGTTTTGTCCAGTTATATGCCCAGGATTGGGATTGCTGGGTGATACGGTAACTCTATATTTTGTTTTTTAAGGAACCTTGATACTGTTCTCCATAGTGGCTGCACCAACTTACATTCCCACCAACAGTGTAGGAGGGTTCCCCTTTCTCCACACCCTCTCCAGCATTTATTATTTGTAGATGTTTTGATGATGGCCATTCTGAATGGTGTGAGGTGGTACCTCACTGTAGTTTTGATTTGCCTTGTTCTAATAATTAGCGATGTGGAGCATTTTTCGTGTGCCTGTGTCGTTGGCCTTGACTTTTACCAGCGCTTTGACCATAGGTGGAGGGTGTGGGTCTCTGGGTGGCTTCCCTGGCGCAGTGGGTGGAGAGCAGGGGGCACGGAGCACAGCAGAGCAGAGAGGAAGGCCCTGGGTGGTTCAGGGATGACCAGACTCTCATCCCCATCTCCTCGGCAGACTCAGGGTAGACGCATAATGCAAGCTCCCGGGACGTCATAACTTATAGAGAGGAAACTTCAGTAGCGGTCCTTCAGGACTGTATTCTGGTTTGTCTTGGGCGCGGGGCCGTGGTTCTGGACACGGTCCTCCAGGATCGCCGTCTGGCCCTGGTCTCCTTCCTCTGCAGCAGGCGGCCCCCACGTCTGAGAACACCCCACCCCTCTCACTATTTCACTTCCTCTGCCTTTTCTGATGATGCCTCTTTCTGGACAATGAGGACCTGCCATCAGCCATCAGGGATTTTATTCTTCATCGAGAAAAACCATAGACCAGAGGCCAGCTTCTCTTTGGTAGATAGAGTCAAGAGATCAGCCTAAACTCCAAATCTTATAAACCTCTTATAATGAAATCCCCTCAGATGTAAATGTGCCGTCTCAATAATTAGATAAATACACCGAGCACTGGTTACCAGCCTAGTGACGGATCTAATTATATTATTTCCCATGACTGCGCTGGTCTGACACTCCCTCATCAAACATCTGTCTCTGCCACTTCTTGTCACCCTTACACAGAGCTGTCGATGTAAAAATACTTATAAAAGTAACTGCTCAAACACGAACATCTCCAGGCAGGACCTCATTAAACAGAGAAATGGCGTGAGCTCTGTGTGCTAGGTTAGAACTACAGACAATGTTTCCTGCTAGCGAGTGAGGTACGGGGCCTTTAAACATGATTATTCACATTTAATCATGCACCGAATGCTCCTGCCTAATTGCTAAGTGTTTTCTCTTGTGCTTAAATTCCACGCCACAGATTATTAAAAATTGACTTTACAATATTTATTTTACTTATCTTCTCAAGCCAGACTGGGCTTAGCCCATAGATTTTTGTGAATTATTAATTTTTAAAGGCAATTTGTGTTACATTTTACACTTGGATGATGTCCAGAGAGACACTGATTTCTAGTCCACAACTTACAGAACTGAATCACTTTGATTCATCTTTAATCTAAAGAGTCTTAAAGCGAGTACCAGAGACGGAGGAGCTGATGAATCCCTCCAGCGTCGTGCGAAAGCTAACGAGCATGTACCCAACATGTAGATCTAGTGATGAAAGAGGAAAATTCCCGCTTCAGCAGGCTGTCTGAGCGGTAACCTTGGACAGTGTAATTCACCGGTTATCTAACCAGAGCTGCTTGGAAGGAGCCGTAATGAGAAGTTAACAAAACTGCTGTGCCAACAGTATCCCTGCATCCCCCGTAATTTACTGCGGTGGGTGCTCCACCAACCTTCTGGAGTCGTTCTTCCTTCCAAAGAGCGGCTCTTGGTTTCCCTAGAACTCAGCCCACTTGGGTGAGAGCCCAGATAAACCTCTTATACTGATTCTGTCTTGACTTTTTTAAGTGTATTATAGTGAGGGTCCATTCTCCATACACTAGATTCTAAATTTAAATTATATAGTATATCAAGAGTAGATTCCCAGATGCCAAAAAGGTGAAATGATCAGTAGCCAAATGGTGTTACCTTGCATTTTTGTGTGTATATAAACTCCTGCTTTCGTCTTTTTCTTCTTAAAACCAAGTATGTCTACATGCCCATTTCCTTAACCTCATTATTTGCCCAAAAGCCAGTGGTCAAGGTGAATCTTTTTCTTCCCTGGCTATGTAGTTACACTTACAAAAGGAACGTATGCATACATGCCTGGTGTGTGGCATAAAGGACATGCAAGAGAAAAGGGAACTTTTCCAAAAAATATTAACAAAAATGAGATGTGGATATTTTTCCCCCAGAGTATCTGAATGATACTAGAAAATAAACAACTGACAATGCCAGCATCCTGTTGGGTTTTTCTGAATGTTTTGAGAAACTTTGGAAGACTTGATATGTTTACAGAAATGTGGAATGCTCATTGTGCTTTTTTATTTTTAACTATTTTATCCATGTTGTTCAACCTAAAACTAGCTAGGGCACCGAGTAGGAAGTAATTTGGAACAGCGGTACTATCCCAAACTGCTCTCGTCACACACAGGGCTGAGTCCAACGTCTATGTGGCACATGATATGGAAAAGAGACCTGCAGCAGTGACACTTAGCACTTACCTAGATCCTTTCAGGTTGCAAGGGGCTGTGACATGGGCTACCCTTAAAGCCCCTCAGCCGCTCTTGAGTTTGATCCTGTTATTTCCCGTCTTATAGAGCAGGAAACTGAGGTCTGGAGACACTCATTGAGCAGGTTATGATCACACACCTGGTAAGTGATGAAACCAGGCCTCATATCCAGGCTTTCAACACCAGAATCACCCACACGAGGCCCCATAACGTAAGTGCCATTGGAGTTCTATCAACGTCCAGAGACCAGGGACACTACTATTTTAGAGTTAATCAGGAAGGTTGCCTGGAAGAGATGGCATTTAAAGAAGCCATAACTTCTCACATTAACTGACAATTATTTTCTTTTTACCCTTTCATCAACTGAGTCAAACAAATAACTTTTCCTAATCTAGTTTTATCCTTACCAGAAATTGAATTATTGTTTTTAATTTTAATAAACAGCTAATCCACTCAATTGAAGTAGCTTATTTGCACAAAACCAACTCGATGAAATGGTGAAGGAAAATCCAATCAAACGATCATTTTGTGACATATAAGCAACACACACGAAAAGAGTGATTTAATTCTTAATTGGAGAGTCTCCATATTCCCAAATATATTCTTCCGCTCTGTTGAGGTGTAGTGTCTGTGTGTCTGTCATCCCCATACCCCTCCGTGTACCCACCCATCTATTATCCACCCATCTGTTCACCCACACAAACATCCATCCACCAATCTATCCACACCCCCACCCATCCATCACTCAGCTGACAGAGGAGATGGACAGAAGGACAGTGGACGGAGGATGAGGTGTGGGGTGGAACCCCTGCTCCCCTGCTGACCCTTCATGTGTGTTTTCACCAGGAAGCCCACTGTCCTACCTCGTCCCAAGTCCATATGCCCAGCAACCCTCCAAATTGCACAGGGCCCTGCTTGGTCCCCCAGGTTCACTCTGACACCCCCTCCTGACTGTGGCCCCTCGGGGGGAGCAGGGCAGTCTCCGATGCCTCCAGACTATTCAGCAGTGGGATCTCAGCCAAGCTGCCTGCGGCCTCATCTGCTGAGAATCCAGGGTCTGCGGCCCCAGGGTCCGCGGCCTCAGGGTCCATCCACCCTCTTGTTGGTCACAAGACAGTGAGCAGGTCCCGCTCTCTGCAGGGTGGTCTCAAGTGGGGAGGACGGTGATGGGCTCAGGGGAAAAGGAACAGTCCGTGTCCCCAAATCTCGCCTGCACACTGGACGGCGTTGCCATATTTGATGCTCATGACAATGCATGAGTAGCTTCTCCTTCTGTAAAAAGGGGAGAAAACCGGGGTTCAGAGGGTGACTGGGTTCAGAGGGCGACTGGCTTGCCAGGACTGAGCGGTCTAGGGGAGACACAGCTCCACAGTGGGACCGAGAGCCGCGCCCGCATCTCATGGGGACCAGCGGACCCGCCAGACCCTGGAGCCGGGCGCACCCAGCACCCGCTCCTCGGCCAGATTCCACGCCCAAGACTCTTCACATCCTTCCAGCGCTCACAAGTGGATCCCTGAAGTTCTGTCTGGCCACATTCTCTCAGAGAGCGGGATTACTGGGGGCTTCATCATGGGCTCAGAAGAAATACTTTCTGCTGTTTTGGACTTCTTTGAATTTATATAATAGCTCTAAAGAAAAGCGGAGAGCATTTTTAAAACAGGAGCAAAGTCACAAATCCACAGAGCTAAAGCTCAAGTTTAATTGAGATTTGCATGCAGAGATTTTTAAAGCTCCTTTGTTCTGCAAACTCTCCTTTTAGCAAACATTCCTGGACTCCCTTTTCAATACACGCTTCAGGTGGTACAGGCAACAACAGAGAAGCCCAGCTCTTGAGAATGTTTTGCAACTTTCTTTAAAGATCCTAGAGCTGCCCGGGTTTGACCCCCTCGGGTGAGCCCCACCACCTCCCACCCCCCACCCCCGTCTCCAAGCTCGTGGGGGGTGCTGGGCTCAAGGACAGGATGGCCCTCGACCAGGCACCCTCATCTCAATTGTTGCCTTTGCCCCAAACGCCTGCCATGCAGTCCTTGACAGTTTCTCAGAAAACAAGTGCTCTCCTCAAAATTCCTGGTTACTTGGCCAGAGCAAAGCAGAAATTAAGGTATCAGCCCTATTGGAGTCTCCATTGCTATCGTGTTTTTAAGTCAATTCCAGGTAAAGGTTGTTTTAAACAGAAGTTTTAGAGTATTTACGTAGAGAAATGATACTGACAGAGATGAGGCGACAGCTTCCAAACTTCAGTAGAAAAAGCAGAAAAACAGAATAGCTTCTGCTGCAGCATGGATTTTGTTGAGCACGTAGGTGGCACTTACTGTATGCGGGCGCTTTCTCACCCTGTAAGCAGCCTCCCTGCACACAGCAGCCTGTAAGTAGCACGAGCGACACGGGACCCACGCCCAGGCCCAGCTGAGACCGGGGACAGGGGTGGGGGGGCGGGGGGGCTGCCCCATGCAGCACCGTCCACGACGCCCTCGGTCTGTCCAGGCTGCATTGACCTTGGGTCCCCATTCCCACCTGTCCCATCCCCCAGCCCAGGACTGGACCCTCGGTACCTGAAGACAGTTACTGGAGGGGGAAAAGCATCAAATTCTTGGCTTCAGGTTAAAATATCGAGAGTCCTAGTGTAAGTCAGGTAGGATTTAGGAAAATATTGCACCAGGAAGTACTGATTCTTCCGGACCCCCTCCCACCTGCCCATCCGGGCTGGAGGTCAAGGAAGGGCAGCTGGTGTTCCTGGCCGCCCAGGTCCATTCAGAGTTGATCCAGCGCCCTCCTAGCCAGATACACACAGCATCCTCGTGAAAGGCAGTGAAACCTCCCCCCGGAGGTGCTGGGATGAGGGACCCGGGCGCCCCTTCCAGTGTCGCCTGCAGAAGAGAGGGGACACTACAGGCCATCACCCTGGCTCCCTGGGGGACCGTGAAAGAGGGGACAGTTCAGTCTCAGAGGCTTTCCCGCTGGGCCGGCCAGCACCGTTATGGGAGCAGTACGTCTTTATTTGATGAGGCCTCCCCACTACCCCAGCAGGGACTGACGGGCCTGTTAGTGGGTGTTCAGTGGGCTTGGTAAGTGCCTGTGTGAAATGACACATTAATTCAAGGCAGGGTCACAGACACGGATGGGCTTTGTGGACGGGTCCCTGTGTGTCCTCCCAGCCTTCTGAGGGGGTTTCCTTTGGGGGCTCTGGGCTCGCCCGCTGTTTTGCACAGCTTCCCAAACACCCTCTTTGTCCCTCTTCCATCCATCGTCTACTCAAATGGGAGAGCCAGAAACCCATTGTCCAGCCCAGGAGGTGGCAGGACAGGCCCCGGGCTGCAGGGACAGATGGGGCTGACGGGGCGGCAGAAATGGCAGGAGGCTTGGTCTGGTCCCCTGGGGGCCCTGGACTGAGGACAGTCCTTGAACCAGTCACAGAGGGTGTTCGCTCTCTGTCCGGCCCGAAGCGTCCTCATTTCAGACAACCCAAGAGAACTGAGCCAGTGCTCTATCCGCATTCCCTGTTCTCATTCTACTTCCCAACACCCGGCTTGGTCTGCCCTACGTCAACGTGGCCTACAAGCTCAGATTATCTAAGAGTTTCTCTGAAGTTTGAGAGACCCACCGATCCATGGGGGTGGGGAGTCAAGGCCACGTTTATTTCTGGGAACCCCCAGGGTCAGTGTCAGTGGACGGAGGTTGCAGAGATGAACGAGAAGGGGACCTGTAGGAAGACGAGCCTGAGTGGATTTCAGTCGCCTTCCCCTCACCTGCCGAGAAGCCCCCCTCGTCCGTTCCCTGTGTCCCGGGAGCTTGTGCTCACGGCTGCAGGACTGAGTTGAAAGCAGGTGTGACCATGTGTCCAGAGGTGTCTGGCAGCCCATGTCCGAGCAGCTGAGGGGGGTCTCAGGCCTGGAAGACAGTGACACACGTCGGCTGATTAGCCCTGAGTGGGAGCCACCGGGATATGGCACCAGGCTCCGGACCACACATTCAGTCCATTCAGCAGGATAAAAATCTATGCCTGTATCAAGGCTGGCGACTTTGAAAAGATCAAATTGTAATCAGAGTCTATAGGCAGAGGGTCTAATAAACAGGTTCGTTTGAGGCATCGTGAAGTTTGGGTGTGTGACGGTACATTTCCCCAGAGTACACTGACTCTTGGGACCCCGATGAATGGAGGTCTCAATGGAGATGGTTTTTCTGTGGAAGCCGGGAGTCAGAGAACCTGAGTTTGAGGAAATCGCTTAATCCTTCCACGCCTCGGTTTTCTTATTGATGAGAAGGAGGATAATGATAGCAGCTAACTCATAAGATTGCCGTGAGCATCAGTTGAGGTAATACACCAAATTGATGCTTTATACCTTTTCCTTGAGACGTAGTCAATAAGCGATAAACACTCGGATTACCAGGACCGAGCTGATTACAGGCACTGGGCACAGGGAGGATGTGCCGGGCTGTCCTCTCGTCGGCTGGCAGCTGTACCCCAGATCACCCCAGGGGCTCCGAGGACCTGCTGGGAGCAGGTGGAAGGCTCCCTGGGGATGGAGGAGGCGGGGGGGGGGGGTCAGCATCCCCACTCAGCTCTAACACCAGGAATTGTATGTAGGAAGCTTCTAACTGAAATTTAATTTAGTTTAATTTGGAGAAAAAGGGAGGTAGGGTTCCTCAAAGTACGAGTTCTTGAACAATTTTAATGAGAAGATCTAGTAGAAAATATGTGCTCTGGGGCTTAACCCACTGCTTCCTTGGGGATGAGAGAGATGGTCCTAATATGTTTCATTCCAGCTCAAATTTGGGGGATCTCAAAAAGACTGTCCATCACTTAGCCTTTGGGAGTCTGGTCAGCATCCCTTTGGATCCATGGATTTCTCTGAAGCAATGCAAGTCTCTCTTGGGGGGCGGAGCTGGACGCTGGGTCCCGGGCAGCTCACAGCCCACGATGCTGCTGGGCGCCAGGAGAGGAGATGGCTGAATCCTGCAATGACGTGTGTTTTCACCAGGTGCACAGGCGACCAGAGCGGAGTCCGTGCGTCCCAAGCCCCCGGGCGTGGCGCTGACCTTGCCGGGCCCACTCTGACACACACCAGCAGAGCAGTGACAGCCCCGCGGATGAGTGGCTCTGCCTTTGCAGAGTTATCGTCTGTCTCGAGACTCAAGGGCAGGCTGTCAGCTCGCCGCCCGGGGAACAGGACACACAGTCCCCATCATCACCCCTGATGCACCTCGCAGAGAGGCAGGGCCTGCGAGAGTCTCGGAGATGTGTCCCCAGAAGCTTGATGGGCCCCGAGGAAGCTCCTGGGCTGAGCCCTCTGCACGCAAACCTCTCACATCTCAAATACAGCATCCGCAAGCTGCGGCTTTCTGCGCGGCCGTGTTCACAGGCTGCTCCCGGCAACACTTGCTTAGTTCAAAGAAAGGATTTGCCTCCTGTGCCTCCTCCTTTTGGACGAAAACACTTATGTTTTAATTAAATAAGACATAGGGCACTCTGGAGCTTGTCATCAGGAAGACACGAACGGAGCGAGAGCCCATTACCACAAAGGTACCTCCGTCCTGGTCGGCCTCGGCCTCCAAGCTCTGGAAAGGAAGGTCATGACCCGAGTTCTCTCTGAGCCCTGAGGGTAGCCGCACCCCAAGCTCACAGGCAGCTGGTGCTGTGACACTGCTCCCCTAGCTCGTCTCTGACCAGCTCTGCTGGGACGGGAGCTCCACAGACACACCCAACGACACACCTGACGACACACCTGAGGACACACCTGACAACACACCTGATGACCCACCTGAGGACACACCTGGAGCGTAGGAGCCGAGGGACCCGGGCCACCTGGAGGACACAGACAATGGGCAGCCCCGCAGCGGAAGGGCGTCGAGGCGCTGCAGGAGCCTGGGGGAAGGACGCACCCTCAGATATCCTGCAAAATGAACAGGCTGTGGGTGTCAGAGAGGAAACGTGCCAGTCCAAGTGAATCCCCACCTGCCGCTGTGACAACACCCGACCTCTCCAGCTCCCCTGATGGGCCGGGCGGCCGCTTCCCCCAGAAGCCGCCTGAGTCTGTTCACTGTGCCAAGAGCAAGCCCCAAGTGGAGGTGGGCCCTCCTGACTGTAGTAGCACAAAGTTCTTTAAAAAAAACACATCCCAATTTCAAGGAGAGTAGCCGGGCTTGCGACTCTCCCTGCATCTCAATCTGCGGTTCTAGCCTCGTCCACAACAGGTGGGGGTGACACCAGCCAGGGTCCTTCTCACACGGACACATGGAAGCCGACAGATGCCCCTGGTGACGATCATCAGGACACGGACATTTCTGACCAATGGACCCCCCGTGGAGCCTCTCACATACGTGGGTCCTGGGATGAACAGTGACCCAGAGATATAGTGTGGGTCCATCTCACAAGGAAATGAGCCAATAGAAAACGTGTAAATAGGCAGGGGTGAGTGGGTTTGTAAGTTAGGATGTGTCTGGTTGCAGGGGTCAGACACCCAGCAGTAGCTTATGGGCCTGAGGAGTGGAGTGGTCAGGCTGGCCCGGCCCAGCTGTCCTCCGAGTCCCCCGGCAGCATGGTGACCGCTCCTCCCGCCCCCAGCGCTTTCTTCCCCTGTGAGTCATGCACGGTGGCCTGAGGTCGGGCTCTCCTACAGTCCAGGGGATCAGCTCCAGGTTCAGAGGGAAGGGGGCTGCTCTTGCTCATCAGAGAAACGGGGGTCCTGGCCCAACCCTTCATGGTCATGCAGCCCCACTTGAAAGGCCCGCCCTTGGCTTAATCCTCTGCTGTCTCCATCTGGAAATCATAATGATCCCTGAACAAGGACCCACGTTTCCATTTTGCACTGGGCCCAGCGGATCCCATGGTCCATTCTGGCCAGGAGGGGGGTTCTGCTGATCAGGTAATGAGAGCCCGCCTTGGAGCTGAGAGGGGGGTCAGCCTTACCCAACCTGTAGGCCAGGAGTCAGGAACGGGCGCCCCCCAAGGAAGTCGGGGAAGGAAAATAGGTGCTGAGTGACAATGCACCCTACTAAAGTGGGGGGCCTTTATCTGGCTCATAGATGCCAGCTCATCTTTCAGCAGATGTCTGTGAAGGATTAATATAGTTTATACTTAATGGTTACATGTAAAGGACACACTATTACAATCATTTCTCAGGTGTGTGTGGATATTAACCTTTGGACCAAAATCTGCATTGCTTGGTTGACAAGGGAAATACGTCTTGAGCTTAAACAGACTGGAGTGTAAGAACATTCTCTGTCCTGGACTCTCCCACAGACCAGTGCTCAACAGGCGTACGTAGAATGGCTGTTGATGAACAGAACTTCAGAAATAACATGACAAGATCTTCTCTGACTCAATCACATCTTTACTCATTTACACCCACTTTTGTACCAAATACAGAATTATTTAGGTTCCTGTTCCCTCCCCCTCCCCCAGGCTCAGAGGTTCCCAGCCGTCACTTAGGAAATACCCATAGGGCTGTCCCAAGGACGTGGTGAGGCTCTGCGGCCCTATCTGTCAGCTCGTCTCAGGTTCTGTTTCCTGGAAAGAAGTCCCTGTGATGCTGGGGGAAACGGGCTCCGCAGCTGGGGAGCAGCTGTGCGCTCGTGGCTGAGGTTTCCTAGTGACCTTAGCACGTGGCCTTCGAAGTCCTCCGAAGCCCTGCAGTAAAGAAATCTGCTTCACTTGACAGAACTTAGATTCCACTAGTGTATTTGCTCATGGAAATGTTTTGGGGTAATAATACCTGTCTTTGTTTGGAGGAACTGCTGCCCCAGGTCTTACTGCAATTCTCTAAAGACAAACAAGAGAACCAAACGCAACCGTATGCTGACTTTGCTCGGAGAAAGGGCGGGCCACGTGCAGAAAAGTGAAGGGCAGGTGGGTGGCATCCTGGCCGGCAGGTGGGTCCAGCAAATCATGATGAAACTTCAACTCTTAGGGATAAATTGAGGACACAACGCTGAATAATGTACAATCTATTTCCCAGAGGCATTTACAATTCAGTGTGGTCGTAGGGTGCCAGCTCAGCTGCCTGGTGGGGGCTGTGTGAGCCCGTGTGCTGATCGGGGAGGATGCTGAGGCTGGAAGGGGAGCTGAGGCGGCTCGTGTGCGGCGCACGCGGCACCATCGCCCGTGAACCATGGTACCCGCGTGGTAACTGTGCTGCCGAGAGTCACGTCACTTCTCCTCACGCGACTTCCCTCTCCGACATGGACGGCGGGGGGGGGGGGGAGCGGTGGACATGGGAGGTGGACGGGGCTGCGAAGCAGGACGTGGTGACAATGCCGCAGGTGACGGGCATGGTGCTTCACCAGCGGCGTCTGTCCACCAGGACCCTGGGAAACAACGCCTGTCCTGCTGCCACGCAGAGGGCAAGGTCTGGCCTCCCCCCATCCCCCCCTGAAAGCTGAGGCCACATCCCTCCTGCTCCCACGGGCTCGGCACCACTTTCACTGCAACTCGTGAGAAAGTAGGAAACTGAGGTCCGGGCCCAGCCGGGTGCTGCCTCACCCAGCACCGTGCAGCCCTGTAAGCCT
Organism: Balaenoptera ricei; assembly: GCF_028023285.1. Taxonomy (NCBI): domain Eukaryota; kingdom Metazoa; phylum Chordata; class Mammalia; order Artiodactyla; family Balaenopteridae; genus Balaenoptera; species Balaenoptera ricei. The sequence goes on from NC_082640.1 coordinate 29,286,196, forward strand.
GACGGTCAGCGCTGGTGACACTCCGTGGTGACACTCGGAGCCTGGCAGGGCCTGGGGTCCCAGCAAAGAGTAACGTGGATTCTGCCGTCAGCAGGAGCTGACAGAGTTAGTGCCTGACGAGGCATTCTTGGAACCCTCCGACTTTTCAGGTCTTGTCAGAGCCCAAAACGGAGACACTTTCAGTTGAAGAAGCAACAGTTCCAACCTCCACCCACTCCTGTGTTTAAGTGTCAGCCCCACCCGACCAGACTCAGCCCAGCATGCCCACCCCCGGCACCGCTGCCCCAAACAGTTCTAGCACAGGGCCTGACTCGGAAAACACAAAAACACGTCCTCAGGCAAATTAAACACATCCATGTGCCACATCTTATTACCAAACCATGCGGAACGCAAAATAAGAGCATTAAAAATGAGCCTCGCGGTGATGGGGGAGACTCGCGTTGTATCCTGGGCACCGGCCGCTGGGAAGATGCGTAACACCGGGTGCGTCTCCTCCAACAGACGCGCACAGAGCCCGCAATAACTCAAGGTATTTTATCACTGTATGTCCGCAGGCCAGGCATCAGATGGGAAAAACACTCTTGAAACAAAATTAAATAGTTTTAGATCTAATTTTACCAGGCTGAACTGGGTTGCAAATTGATTTTCGTGGAATCTAATAGAGAACACACACGTTGCCTCTTATAGAAAATCCACCTACCACGCCACTTTCTACTCCACTGCTCGCTAGAAGTAATAAGAAACTAATATTTCACAAGGCAGTGTGTCTCGTTCTGTAAATGGCCTCTGGCTCTGAAGGAGCCAGGAGCGGCCTGTCGGGGAGCCCAGCGCCCGAGGCCTGGCCAGCGCAGGGGCCACCCCGTCCAGCACCCGGAGTGCCCAGCCAGCCTGTGCTCACCGGCCTCACCTCGTCCTCGTCCGGCACACACTCCCTTTTCTGTTCATTTTCTCCTCTTCCTCTTCCTCACACCTGCCTCCAAACACAGGCAGCGTTGGGCTGTGACACAGAATGGGCATCGTCATATCACCGGACGACCTCTGCCCCCTCCTGGAGGGCTCCCTGACCCCTGCTCCCTGGGCAGGCCCCTGCCTAGTTCTCTCTCTATTAAAGCATCCCTTATAGTCCTGGTCACAGGACACAGGGACTCTTCTCTGCTTGGTCACTTCCCCAGTTTCCTCAACAGCAACTGTTAAGACTGGAGCATCTCCAAAACGATACCACAAAACCCCTGAGCAGGTGAATACTGACATTTATTTACAAGGCAGTCTTAGGGCACGATTATCCACACCGCACCACCATGACTCCTGCAGGCTGCCTGCAGCCCCTCCTGGATGCCTGAGCATTCGTTAGCAACTTAACTAGGAGGCTGAGAGGCGGGGGCCCGAGCCACAGATGTGGACGACCCTGCCAACCGACCAGAGTTCACTCAGAAAGGAGGAAAGGCTGCACTGTGGTGAAATCCAGGAGCAAAGGAAAAGGACCCTGTTGACCAAAATTCTGTTCAGTCCCATCTGATTAGCGCCCACGTGTCCCATGAAATGGTCCTGTCTGCAGATCACAGGATCTTATCATGAAAACGAAAGGGAATCCTCACCCGCATGAAGTCCACATTCTAGTCGGGAGAGGTGGGCAGTCAAGCAAGTGTGACACGTAGTGTTGAAGATGCTGATAAAGGCTGTGCAGAAAATACAGCAGGAAGAGGGAGTTCTAGGCTGTTCTAGGCTGTTCTGGAACATTCTAGATCCTGGGGCATAGTAAGTGCTCCATCAATCTTCGCTGAATAAACAGATGACGGAATGAATGACCAACTGTTTCCTCCCTGGGTTCAAGTAGCCAGACTGACCGGGGACAGTACTTGATGTGAAGGACATAGAGACACAGGGGCAGGCGTGATCGGGGACTGGGAGTGAGGGGTCTTCTCAGCACTCTGTAGGACTGATGTTTGTCAATACGTGTGACCCCATTACGTGGGGTAATGAGGAGCATTGTGGATCATTACACACGTCAGACCGGTGGAGGGCTGCTGGGGTCAGCTCCGGAAGGGTGATTAGCAGCCCTCACTTGTCCTGAGACGGTCTGCATGAAGAGACCAGTCCATTAGGGAGCTTCAAATTAATAAAGATCATTTCATACATTAGCCAGGAGCGCCACTCTAAAGAGAAATAATTAAACTTGCAAATTCAGATACTAACACTTTGACCTGCTCTCTAAACAATTACTTATGTGATCAGTTGTTCTATTTTTGGTTATTGGAGTATCTAATTCTTGTAAGAGGTAAGAAATTAGCCACATTCAAACAGCACTGAAGAAGAAAATGGTGTTGACAACCCGTCTAAACAAAGCCTGCGGAGGACAGGGCAACCTGCGGGGAGGTTCTGTCATGTCTTGTTTCTAGTTTCCAAATGAGCTCAACTCAGTACTTAAGTAACTAAAGTAATATTAGAAAATAAAATAAAAATAATACTGGATCCAGTTGCCTTTGGGAATGTAAGAGGCGACAGCATCCACTCAAAGCCTAGAAAGTTGCAGAGAATGATTGTGTCCTGTGACGTGCTGGATGGTATTAAGGGGCAGAGAAACCTTTTTACAAAATGGAAATAGAAGGAAAAGTATAAAATAGAGGGACTTGTGGTTAGCATGTCTCCAAAGAGAAGAGGGCAGGGAGGCCAGAGGATGCCAACAGAGGAAGTGCCAGACGTGTGAAGAGCCAGCAACATGGAAGGAGGACTCTGGGGACATGAATCGCAGAGCCTGTGCAGGACTCGCCCCTCGCGCAGAGGGTTGTACCTGTCACCGTATCTGCAGGTCACTGGCAACAGTTCTTGGAGGACTTGCGTGGGTCTTTAGGGTCAAATTCTTACCTCCTAAGAATCTCCTGCTTCAAGCTGGTTCTTTAACTCAATTCCTGACCTGAATCACAGGACCATCCCTCGAGGCCTCACGGGTCCTCAGGGCCGGTGAGCAGTGGAGGCTCCTGATTTCAGCCCCAAACCCCCTGCAGTTCAACCTCCCCCTGAAGCCCTTGGTCACCTGCTCTCTCTGACCAGGTAACCAGGAGCACCCTCCGCCCCTACCAGGGACCCCTCGGTGGACGCACGACTCACGGTGTCACAGACAAACACAGGAAGCCGCAAGACAACAGGTTGTTCCTCTCGCCTTGGACGTTGGAGCTGACATCAACAGCACCCCCCATCCAGCCGCGAGCGCCAGAAGCCCTGGAACCAGAGGAGACCGTCCCAGACCAAGGGGGCTTCCCATGGCAGACACCTGTGTGAGTGACATGAAGCGAGAACACATCTGTTTTCCTAATTGGAGAAACACATTTCTATCTGGGTAAAAACTTTGCCCAGAAAAGTCTACTAGGCAGTTGCTACCAACCAGGGTGCTGCAGGCCAGGCACTCTGGACAGACAAGGGGCGTTTGCTGAAGGAGTGGCTGGTGGGCCTCGACCACACTGGCCAGAAGGAGGATCAGGAAGATGTCCTGGAAGCAACTCCGGCTTTCCCGGCGGGTCTCGGAGCCTAGAAAGGCCTTGGACAGCGTCGCGCGGAGCTCAGCTTCCCACCTCCCAGGCCATCCGCCACCCGTCCCCAGGTTGGCGTCTCCTCGCCTGATGGAGAAGGTGGCGCACAGCGTGTCCGGCCGCAGGGCCATCGGGTCTGACACCACGCACTGTCCAGCAGGACCACTGTCCTCAGTGTGAGGGACGGAGCCCAAAGTAGCCCTTGCACCCCAAGGTTCATGGGGGACCCGAAAGGAATCTAGAGAGATGTCTACACTGGCACGTGCACCACTCCCTATGGAGCATCAGAGGGGAGCGCAGGGCTTCCCAAAGGCCCTGAGCACCCTGGCAAAGTGTGAACATACACCTTTAGATGCAGATTTTCTGTTGTTTAAATGCACTTTCTGGCAAAGAGTCCCATCCCGTCAGTCATTTGTCAGCCATCCGTGTCTTTGCCTGCTGTTCACGTAGAATGATCTGGTGTGAGCTGGTTTGTTTTTAGCCTCCCACCCCCGCTTCCCAAAATAATCCAGGTGTAGCTGGAATGTCTGTGTGGTCCTCAAGGCTGCTCGCAGCACCGGGACCGTGGCCTGGCCAGGTGGCCCACGCTGGCATGGGGAGGTCTTAGCCCATGACTTTGAGGGGAAGCTTCCCAGGAGGAGGACAATGTGCCTGAGAAATTAAACCACGAGGAAATGGTGGATTCCATAAGAGACCTCTTATTGCTCCAACAACTCCTTGAGAGCCATGCTTCTAATTCCCGTGCACTGGAGGTCCTATTTGATACGCATATTTATTAGCCGTCCTCCCAGCGGCAGGAGCCACTGCAACTCTCACTTAGGGGATCTCTTCCTACGAAATTTGGGAGCTTTGAAGAGAAATTCAGGTGTTGGATATTCCTGACTTCCTTTGAGTCTGTAATGGATGAAAAAGTCTCCTCCTCTTCACCCCCCCATCCCAGCCCTGCATGAAGGGTCTCCCGGGTAAGCCCAGGGACCCCAGCCTCACACCCGGGCCAGGGTGTCGGCTGCAGAGTCCTCACCGGCTCATTTGGAAGTTTCAGCCCCTTGGAGCATAAACATGGACGATTATTGTGCTTTTCTTCTTTTAACCTCCTCTGTCCCCTCCTCCTCTTTGTCCCTCAGGGAGTCTCAAGCAGGCCCGTAACTTTCTAGTTATTTCCAATCTGTGAAACTCAGCCCAGATGGAAGTTGACCATCTCATAACCGAGTCTGAGCCCATCCAGGGAGATGGAAGGGGAAACATCTCTGTTTAATTGGCCAAAGTCGAGGTGTATCCACTGGATATTTTAACTGGCCCCCATGTCCCCTCAGCAACAGTTTCCAAATGTCGGGTCTCCCGGGGGCAAGTGCGGGGTGATGCTGGGAACCATGTCTGGGCCTCAGACCCATCTTGGATGAGAGTTTTCTCTCCCCCTCCTTCTTCTTCCCTCCCTCCCTTTCTCTTTCTCCCTCTCCCCCACTCTCCCCTCTCCCACCCTCCCTCCCACTCACCCCTCACAATCCAGAAGGTTTATGTTTGCTGCCCTCCAGCCCCCTGGGGCCCCCTGTTCAGAATCAAGACTCCAGGCCCAGACAGAGCTGCACAGGTGGCCCCTCTGCTGGCCTGGCCTTCCCCTCCCCTAACTTGGGTCATCCCAGACTCACCTTTCAGTGGAAGTACGCTTGGCTCTGGAGCCAGACCTCCTGTGCGTAGTAAGGGGTGGACGGTATTATTAGCTATCAGGTCACCTCCTGCAAGATGCCCCCCCTACCGACCTCCCAGGTGCCCCTGGACAGGCCAAGTCCCTCAGCACTGTTCCTTCCTAGCATTAGACTGTGAAATTATTGGTTAGGGGTACAACTAATTTGCATTCGATAAAGATTTGTTAAGTGAGTATATTAGTCTGCTCGGGCTGCCGTGACAAAGGACCACAGACACGGGTTTAAACAACAGACATTTATTTCTCATAGTTCTGGAGGCTGGGAGTCTGAGATCCAGGTGTGGGCAGGGCCGGGTCCTCTGAGGCCTCTCCCCTGGGTGTGGACGCCGCCTTCTCCCTGTGTCCTCACGTGGTGGTCCCTCCATGAGTGTCTGGGTCCTCACCTCTTCTTTGAAGTCACATGGGATTACGATCTACCCTGAAGGCATCATTTAACCTTAATCACCTCTTTAAAGACCCATCTCCAAATGCAGTCACATTCTGAGGTCCTGGGGGTCGGACTTGACGTGAATTTTGGGGGAGGACACAGTTCAGCCCATACAAAGAATGAGGAACAGACACAGGCTGGCTGCCTGTTTCAAGACCAAAATCATGAGTTTTATACACCTGGAAGTTACCAGAAGAGCCTCACTCCTTGTGAGAAGCAGACCCTCTCGTGTTACAGAACTCGGTGCAGACCCAGAGTATTTCTTCGCCTGAATTCCCTTGTTCATAGATGGCAGCCTGAAAATGGCCTCTTAAAATACACATTCCTGAAAATCTGCGAGAAAATATCTTTGCCTGTCCTCCAAAACATTATTCCTTTCACCTGCCTGCATGGAGGTTAATTATTTTCTTACTTCCCGAGGTCACCCACCTGTTCAGGCTGATTTGCGTTTGTGTTTGGCTAGAAGCAGCATCCGTTCAAGACATACCTGTGTTGGGGGAGAAGACACAGTCAGGAAGGAAAGTGGGTCAAGCCTGAGGGGGGCCATCTGTCAGAGTGCGTTTTGGCAAAAAGAAAACATAAGAAGGGAACGTGTAAAGGAGGCTGGGGTTTGTAGCCCAAAGGTACCGACTGCGCTCGGCGGCTTCCAACTGTCACCTTCTTTCTGTTTCGCGGCTGAGCTGCGCTGGACGGAGCAGCGCCTGGCCCACAGACTCAGAGGACACAAGCACAAAAGCTCACTCCAAACGGTTGAAATAGGGCAGAACCCAAGTGCGCGAGTGATCTAATTTTTTAAAAATAACCTGTGAACTATTTAGTGCTTTGCAGTAGAAGATCAAATCCTTAGGTATTTTAGCAATTACGGTTTTTATTAAAATTTCCAGCAAACATGTTATTTCCCATGGACAGATTTTCCGGGTAACTGACATGGGCTCGTGCCGCAAGGCGTTTTTTAAATTTTCATCTTACTTGGTAAAAACTGTTTCATAAATTGTTGATAAACACAACAGTCTGTAAAAGCAAACATGGCTTTCACAAAAGCAGGCTCCAAAACGTCGACATTTTCCAGCTCCTCGTGGGTAAACTGAGTCTCCGCAGCTGCGGAGCGTGTGGCGGGGCCTGATGCTTGCAACCTTCCGTGGCCCCCATCCCGCTCACGTGAGTTCTCGCTCCCTCTGTTGCCATATGTACAGCTGTCTGGACGTGAGTCCGAGGACCGCTCCAAAGAGCCTTATCTTTGAGAGTCTTCTTAAAGCCTTTTAAATACATTTGAGCTTCCAAATCTATAAAGTAAGCAAAAAAGAAAAAAGAAAAAGACAAACCCAGGTCCTGATAAGGGGGCCTGACTGCACCTACAGTTTACCTTTAGTATCTGTTGTCCTCACTTTTCTCCTTTCTGGAGTAAATAATGCTCTGACGCTGGCTTCACATCATTTCTTTTCTTGTCCAGTCACTTTTTTTATCTTTTAATATTTTTAAATAATTGAGGTATAATTTACATACGGAGAAAAGTACAAAGTGTACTCTTACAGTCCAGTGACAAATGCACACACACGTGTACCACGCATATCGGTCTAATATAGAAGGTTTCGTCCTACCAGAAAGACCCCTCCCGCCCCTCCCAGCCAACCTGCACTGACCCTTAGGGGCAGCCCCTGTCTGATCTGTCACCAGAGGGTAGTTTTGCCTCTGCTGGAATTACATGGCGTGTTCTCTTTTCCGCCTAAATTTTTTTGCTCAGCATAATGTTCTAGAGAGTCATCCATCTCAGTTTTATTTCTGGTAGCCTCCCGGTGTATAAATTTTAAACACTTCATGTACATATTCTTCTGTTAATGGGCATTTGGGATGCTTCTAATTTTGAGCTGTCATGAATAAAATTTCTCTAAACATTCCGGCTCAGGTTTTTTCTTGAACACATATATTTCCTTTGTCTTGGGTAAATGTCTAGGGTGGACTTGGGGATCATAGGATAGGTGTGCCCTTAGCAGCCAAAACATTTTCCAGAGTTATCGTCCCAGTGGACGAGTGTTCTGATTTTCCTGTGTCAGTCTTCTTAATCTCAGCCGTTCAAGAGTGTTGATATCTCTCTATGGTTTTAGTTTGCATTTCCTTAACGTGTACCACTGTTGAGTGCTTGGGGATGTGTTTACTGGCTATGTGAATATTTTCCTTTGTCAAGTTTCTGTTCAAGTATTTTGCCCGTTTTTTTAATTGGAATTTTTTGTCCTTTCTTATTACGTTATAAGAGTTCTTTTTTTTAATTAATTTATTTATTTATTTATTTTTGGCTGTATTGGGTCTTCGTTTCTGTGCGAGGGCTTTCTCTAGTTGCTGCAAGCGGAGGCCACTCTTCATTGCGGTGCGCTGGCCTCTCACTATCGCGGCCTCTCTTGTTGCAGAGCACAGGCTACAGACGCGCAGGCTCAGTAGTTGTGGCTCATGGGCCTAGTTGCTCCGCGGCATGTGGGATCTTCCCAGACAAGGACTCGAACCCGTGTCCCCTGCATTGGCAGGCAGATTCTCAACCACTGTGCCACCAGGGAAGCCCCAAGAGTTCTTCTTTTATTCTGGATAAAAATCAGTTGTCCTGATTGTAAATATATTATCCCAATCTGTGGCTTGCTTTTAGTTTTCTTAACAGTGTATTTCATTGAGCTGAAATTTTTAATTTTGATGAAAATTATATTTTCTTTTATGATTGGTGCTTTCTATGTCTAAGAAATCTGCCAACATGGAGACCATGAAAGTAAGCTCCTATATTTTCTTCTAGGAGTTTTATAGTATTAGATTTTATGATCCATTTAGTGAACATTTTCATTATGATACAAGATAGAGCTCAGAATTCACTTTTTTCCAAGATGGTGTACAGGTTTTCAGCACTGTTTGTTAAAAAGACTTTCTTTCACCTCAGTGTATGACTTTGAGATCTTTGTTGAAAATCGGTTGATCACACAGGTATGATTCCATTTCTAAACCCTCCATTTTGTTCCATTTTTCTATCTTTATGTCGTTACCAAATTGTGTTTGTTCTTCATTATCAATATTGTCAACCAATGGGATCTCATCCGTTTCCAGGAAACGGCTTCTGCCCCTGAAAATGCTTCCCCACATGCTCCAGAAGTATATGAAATCACATCAACTTAGGCCAGAGCCATTTATTTTGCAGTGAGCAATAAGGTTTATACAAATGCCCTGGGTCATTCCAAGTAATTCATTAAAAACATCGTTAATATGATGGATGGTGACCAGAACTTCCCTAGAAACAACCCCTGATTGGAGGCCACGCCAGGTGCTCTCCTCACAGGGGCCAGTCCAGGTCAGTGCATCTCACTCAGGCCAACATCCAGCTGGTTCGCAGGGACCCTGGGCCCGAGCTGAGAGCCACAGACACAGCTGCGGGGCAGGGAGCACCCAGCCCTTCCAGCTGCTTTCCCTGGAGGAAGTCCCTCTCCTTCTTCTGACTCTCCAGTGGGAGGCTGGGAGTCCTGTTAACCAGCTGCTTTCAGCGGACCCAAACCAGAACTGCGAGAAAGAAAAGCAGGTCCTCTATTTTCCATCAGTAAGTAACCGGCATGAAACCAGGTTTTCTAAGGTGACCATGAGAAACACAAAGACCAGAACCAGTTGGCTACTGGGGCTCTGCTCACCTGGAGCCAGTAGACGTAGATACCAAACTGACAGGCGCATGTCAAGGAAACAACTACCGAAAAAGTCATCGACAGCACATAATTTTTTTTAGAATTTTTCTAAATAGAAAATGTAATTCCTCACCCTTTTCCCTAATGACATTCTAAAGACTCGGTCTGGGGGAGTTCCCTGGCGGTCCAGTGGTTAGGACTCTGCACTTTCGCTGCCAAGGGTGCGGGTTTGATCCCTGGTCGGGGAACGAAGATCTCACAAGCCATGCGCTGCGGCCAAAAATTTATAAATAAATAAATAAAGACTTGGTCTGTCCTTTCTCAAGAACAATTGTTTCTCAGTCAGAGGGTATGTGCCTTCAGGGTTAAACATTCCTCTTTCATGAAGTATCGTGGTAGGAGATGGGTAGTTGGAGTTTCAGTTGGGCTGACTCAGCAGCTTTGGTGCTTCCTGCCTGGTTTGTCTGCTGGGTTTAAGCCGGCCCGTGAAATCCAAAATCCACCGAGGAGTGGATGGGGCAAGAAGGGATAGGGTTCACAGAAAAACCACAGGATGTCCAGTCAAATTTGAATTATTTTTTATTTTTTAAATTGTAGTAAAACATACATAACATGAAATGTGTCATATTCACCATTTTTAAGCATGTAGTTCAGTGACATTGAGTACATTTGTATTGTTGTGCAACCATCACCACATCTGTGTCCAGAACTTTCTTATTTCCTCAAACTGAAACTCTGTCTTCACTAAACAACTCTCCCCTTCTCCATCCCCCAGCCCCTGGGAACCACCATTCTCCTTTCTGTATCTATAATTTCTACTTCTCTAGGGACCTCATCTACGTGGATCATACAACATTTGTCTTTTTGTGACTGGCTTATTGAGTTTCGTATAATGTCTTCAAGGTTCATCCGTGTTGTAGCATGTGTCAGAATTCCGTTCCTTTTTAAGGACAAATAATATTCCCTGTGTGTACAGACCACATTTCTTTATCCATCCATCCATCCATCCGTGGACACTTGGGTTGCTTCCACATTTGGCTATTGAGAATCATGCTACTGTGAATGTGGGTGTACAGATAACTCTTTGAGTCCCTACTTTCAGTTCTTTTTGGGTCTATACCCAGAGCGGAGTTGCGGGTTTCACAGTGGTTGAACCATTTTACATTCCCACCAACAGCGCACAAGGGTTCCAATTTCTCCACATTCTCACCAACACTTGTTACTTTCTAGGGTTTTTTTGATAGCAGCCATCCTAATGTGTGTGAGGTGGTGTCTCCCTATAGTTTTTATTTGCATTTCCCTAATGATTAATGATGCTGAATATCTTTTCATGTGCTAATTGGCCATTTGTATATCTTCTTTGTAGAAATGCTTATTCAAGTCCTTTGCCTTAAATTTGAATTTCAGATAAACAATGAATAATTTTTTTAATGTATGTATGTCCCACATGATATTAGAGATGTATATACACAGAAAAGTATCTGTTGTGTATTCAAAACTCAGTCTTAACCAGGTGTCTTGAATTTTTATTTGACAAATCTGGCCACCCTAGAAATCCAGAACTCTGATGGATGGAAAACAATCTTTAAGTATTTCACAGTTTGGCTAAGGTGAGCTCTGAATTGTTTTAGTGTGTTTTTGTGGGTGTCTGGCTGGTTGCCCTGCTTTATTAGAAAATTGTAATTTCATTTTGAGATGCTCGAGACTAAATCATTTGAGCTTCACACTCTTTCTGGAACATTATTGTTCTCTCTTAATGAAATTATAACTCAAGCAAGAAATTTCATTCTCGTGTAGTAAATTAGCTCGGCCATGAGGGTTTGGGGAACTGGGCCTTCCCTGGGCTTATTCTTCGTGTTCGGCAGAATGAAGAGGTAGCAGGCTTTCTGTATTTGAGTTATTTATTGTTCTCCGAGTGAACATTGTATTGTTCCTCGTCCCTAATGGAAACAACAGCTGTTAACACGCTCCTGAATGAATTTCAGTGTGAACTCCCCTGGCCTCTGGAAAACTCGGCTAAAGAGAAAACAGGCTCAGAATTGAAAGAAAAAGAGTAAGTTTCAGGCCTGGGTCTGGAAACCTGGAGGCTGACTGCATAATAAACCGCCAGTTGACGTTTCCAGGAGAGATCACACTTAGATGAGCCCGAAACCGGAGCTCCTTTCCTACGACAGAAGCAGACAAAGGCAGCATGATGCACGGAGCATGTTAAAGTGTCCCTGATGAGGGACCCTGGACAACCCAGCCAAAGGCAGGGCAAGGGCAACCCCATGGCGACCCTGTGACACCATGGATGAGCAACAAGGGTTCTGCCTTCTGCAGTTTTCTAAACATAGTCAAGGTTCACATGGAAAGTCACGAATGCTGCAGCCTCGAGGGGACAGAGCCGTGAGGGGTAGGGGCCTGTGCACAGCGGCTCCGGGGCTGTCGGGGCTGAGTTCTTCTGTGGACTCACTTCTGGTTGGGGTTAAGGTTAGGGTTAGGGGTTAGGTGTTAGGGTTAGGGTTAGGGGTTAGGGATTAGGGTTAGGGGTTAGGGATTAGGGTTGGGTTAGGGGTTTGGGTTAGAGGTTAGGGTTAGGGGTTATGGTTAGGGTTAGGGGTCAGGGGTTAGGGTTGGGTTAAGGGTTTGGGTTAGAGGTTAGGGTTAGGGGTTAGGGATTAGGGTTAGGGGTTAGGGTTGGGTTAAGGGTTAGGGATTAGGGTTGGGTTAGGGGTTTGTGTTAGAGGTTAGGGTTAGGGGTTAGGGTTGGGTTAAGTGTTTGGGTTAGAGGTTATGGTTAGGGGTTAGGGTTAGGGTTAGGGGTTAGGGGTTAGGGTTGGGTTAAGTGTTTGGGTTAGAGGTTAGGGTTAGGGGTTAGGGATTAGGGTTAGGGGTTAGGGTTGGGTTAAGGGTTTGGGTTAGAGGTTAGGGTTAGGGGTTATGGTTAGGGGTTATGGGTTAGTGTGAGGGTTAGGGCTCTGATATAAGGAGCTTTCCTTCTGGTCCCTTCAGTAGTCATTCTTTCATTTCTCCCAATTGGGCTTCAACCCACTTGTCCTTTGTCTCTGTTCAGAGGGAAATAGCTGAGCCCGTTGGTCCCAAGCGCCACCTCCTCTCGGGTCCGAGTTCCCCTCTGCACTGTGCTCAGGAGATCTGCACCCGGGACCACCCCCAGGGCTGCAGGCAGGGGGTCCCTGGGCTCCTCTGCCACTTCAGTTACCGCCCCCACTTCAGGGGAAGCTCTAGGGCCCCTGTCCGTTCCCTCCTCCTGTTCCGTCTACTTTTGCTCAAACAAACAGTAACTATATTTTACAGGTTTCATAAGTCCTTTTTTTTTTCATTTTCTCAAGCCCACAAACAGGTTCTCCACTACTGGGGAGAAATAGTCTTGGCTCTGTTTGCAGGACTCTTGTTTCATTGAGGCATTTCTTCACTGGCCTTAGCTCCTCTCTGTGAAACGTCCTTTGTCTGCAGGCCCTGCCCACCCAGCTCCGTGCAGGCTCAGGCTAGGGGGCTGCCCTGCAGATGGTGACTTCCAGTTTTGAGGGACATGGAGATGCCAAAAATAAGAAAAGAAGAAAGATGGAAATCATAAAGTTTAAAGCTGGAGAGGGGAATTTGATAAAATGCTGTCAGAAATTCAATAAAAGACTGAACCAGAATGAAGTGGCTAAAACCAAAAATGACCTTTCAACCTCCCATGTCCAAACCCTCAGTAATAAGAACATATGAAAGCACTGAGTTTTTCTGAAACTCGATGTCAAAAGTGCATTTCCTGTCCTTCTTTTCTTTCCAGACAAAGTGAGCATGCTGTCCGCCTTCATCGCTTCCTTCAAGCACGTGAGCCCTGGGGCCGCGCACACGGAGGATGAGGACAACCTCAGTAAGCAGAGCCCCTTCCCCGAGAGCCCCAGCCCCACGTGCAGAGGGGGACCCCAAAGGCTGAGACCCTTGGGGTGGTGGGGGGCACCACCTGGGCTTCCCAGAGCAGGAGGACCTGCTCCCACCCCCCTGGGATCCCTTCCCTGCCTGGGATCCCATCCCCCCTGGTATCCAATCCCCCTTGGAATCCCATCCCCCATTGAATCCCATTCCCCCCTGGAATCCCATCCCCCCCTAGGATCCCATCCCCACCTGGAATCCCATCCCCCCCTGGAATCTCATCCCCCCTGGAATCCCATCCCCTCCTGGGATCCCATCCCCCCTGCAAGATCTCATCCCCCCTGGAATCCCATCCCCTCCTGGGATCCCATTCCCCGCTAGAATCCTGTCCCTACCCGGGATCCTTTCCCCACCTGGAATCCCACTCCCCCTGTGGAATCTCATCCCCCCGCCATGGAATCCCATCCCCACCTGGAATCCCATCCCCCAGATCCCATCCTCCCTGGAATCCCGTTCCCCACCCCCAGGATCCCATCCCCACCTGGGTGGTAGGAAATATTAGCAGTGACTGTGTGATTGAGAACTCCAGGTTCTGGAGTTCTCAAGAAAAAAACCCAGTTCTCTGGGACCATCCCTTCTCTCTTTCCTTTATTTTTTCCCCTCCAAACCAAAAAGGGGAAAAAAAGAAAAGAAAAAGAAAAATGAACACAGCTTGTTTGAACAGTTTGTACAATTATTTAACAAGGAAAGAGCTGGACGGGTGCCTGCAGTAGAAACAATGTTTTGGCTCATGAAACCGGAGAGACAACAAAGCCGTGTGGGGTGGGGACTGAAAAGCCGGTTGGGGGTGGATCTGCTGGGAGTGTGGAGGAGACCCCAGAGCAGACGGAGCATGTGTGCCGGTGAGGGAAAGTGCAGGCGTGTCTGTCGGGTGGTGCACCTCCCTCTTGCTTGTAGAAGGAATACATGAGGGCTGAAACAGTCCAAATGACAGGAACACCTCTTGCATTTCAAAATTACCTGACAGGTGGTTACCTTTGCAGCTGGAGTCAGGCCTGTGCTTGTGGGCAGCGGGAGGCTAGCTTCCGGTCACTGGTTTTTGGTGGGGCCGGGAAGCCACGGCACGAGGGACTGGCCCTGGAACGTTGTCCACTCAGCCTCAGATTTTAAGAAACACGACAAGCTCTCATGAATATCCCCTTCCCACAAAACACAACCACCAACAAGATGGGAAGCTGAGGCTGTTACCCTGGCTGTTCCACGAAATCAAAGTCACAGAACTGAGCAACCTCAGTGACCCTGTGGTTTGAGCCCTTGTTTCCTAGATGGAGGCGAGCGTGGAGGGTGTGGACAGGGTGCCAGTGGGTCAGAGCGCGGCCTCCCCACTGCCCACAGGCCCGACCTCGCAGGTCCCGTGAAGCTCCAACGGCTGGTTCTGTTCTCTCCTGACCAAAATTGGAAAGTTTCTAGGACTCAGTTAACTTAGTTAACTTACTTAGTCAACTTAGTTAACTTACTGGTAACTACTTCAGTAATGTGGAACACACATGCACACCTTGTCTTACCACCCTTCTATTTACTGCGCTTCACGGATACTATGCTTCTTACAAATTGAAGGTCTGGGGCCACCCCGCATCGAGCAAGTCTATCGGCACGTAGTTTTGTCAGAAGTAATGCCACTGCACACTTAATAGACTGCAGTTGAGTGTAAACATAACGTTTATGCACTGGGAAACTGGAAATCCATGTCATTTGCTTTATTGCAGTGACCTGGAACTGAACCCACCATATCTCTGAGGTGTGCCACGTGTACACACACACACACACACGCACATTTACTTATATATCTAAAAATACACACGCACCCCCAAGCTGACCTGGACATGTGGACAAAGCTATTTGATAAGCACGTGGAATAGACACCTTGAGGAAGAAAATCTTACTCTGTTTCATCCTCTTTCCTGCTCGAGCTGCTGGGACCCTGGCTGAGTCTAGTCTCCCCGTAGGAGCCCTCTCTCCCCATCCAAGGGCAGGGGAGCCTGACGGCTGCGACCCCAAGCTCCAGCTTCACAGCCTTGGGCAGTGAATCCATCCCTTAGGGCATCAGTGCCCGTGTGAGGGGCGGGGAGGGTGGCCTGGTGGTAGAGTTGAGGATGGAATCAAGTAGGGGGATGATGCACGAGGATGTTTTAGGCAAAGACCTGGGGAAACAGGCAACGTGGATCAGGTTGGCTGACGCTAGTAATTAAGGCACTTCCCCTAACTCAGCTCACGGCTGAGAGGTGGAAACTTAGAGATGAGAATGATTTTTAATTGTTTATTACATGTTAAAGTGCCTTTGAAACGCTTGGAAAATCTTATTTTCTATCAGTGGATTAGTCATCCCCCTTTGTAATATGTGCTGTTATTGAAGACCCTGTTTTCATACATTATTCAAAGATAAACCTCCAAATTAATGCACTTGTCGTAATACCTCTCATGAGCGTTGCCAATGCAGTGCTATTAATGTGCATCCAGATGCCGTGGACGTCGGGGAAGGAGTGTGTGTGTGGTGTGTGTGTGTGCATGTGTGGTGTGTGTACACATCAGGGAGGAAGGGAGGTGACAGAAGGCAGGGTGATTTCTCCTGGAAGTCTCCTGTTTTATCTTCAGACCCTGAGGGTGGGCGCCTGTGTTTGGTTGAAGTGAAGGCCCTGCCCCTCCCAATGCGGCCTCACCCCCCAGGACCACCGGGTTCACCCCCTGCAGCCTCATGTCCTTGGTCCGCATTCATCTCTGCGTGGCACTGGAGCTTGAGCCCCAGTGTGAAGGGTGGAGCTAGGTCGGGGTCGGGCCGTCAGAGGCTCAGCCTGCAAGAGGATGGTGCCTGTGAGCCCACCCGCGGACCAGCCATCCTCAGGGTGGGTTTCGGCTGAGTCTACGGGAAGATGCAGGTTTTCCATTCTTCTTGTCCAGGAGGGCAACTCTGAATGCGATCTTCCTTGAATGCTGAGAAGGAGCCAATCACTGCCCCAGCCCATCCCCTCCGTGCCCACCACTGACCCAAGGGCGTGATTGACCGGGTCACATGAGGAGGGGCCGAGAAGCCCACTCCCTGTCAGGCCCGCAGAACAGCACTGGGGTCTGGAGGGAGGGAGGGAGACCCGCCTGCCCCACTGGCCTGGTCCTTCCAGGACGTGTGGGGCCCACCTGGGAGAGAGGCCGTCTCCTGTCTGCTGCCGAGCCTGACCCAGGAGCTGTCGGGGTCAGGCCTGTGCCCGACCACAACGCCAGGACCAGGTGTCCCGAAGCCCGCACGGCCGCAGCTGCCACAGCCATCCCCTGAGCACCACCTTGGACCCTCCTTCCTGAGCCAATGGAGACTCCAGGCCCTGGGCTCCATCCCGCCGGCCAGGCCCATCCAATCTGGACGTGGTGGATCCAATGGCCGGTTCTCTGTATCTCCTACCTGCGGACGTGGTGCCGGGAAGTCTGGCAGCATGATGACCAGACAGATGCTGGCCCTGAGGGGGCATCGAGGAAGGAGACGCAGCTGGTGACACACAGGCACCTGCACTCACCCGGGGCCTGGCCACCTGGAGGCGACAGCCGAGGACTGGCCCCCGCGTGGCCTGTCCATGTCCAAGCAATGGCAGCGGGAAGCCCACCTTGACTTGGAAGAATGTCTCTCACCTGGAAAGTGAAAGCCCAGCCACAGCCAGGCCAATATAAAAATCTGCTCTTTCCCCACAAAATGCAGTTCTTGTATGCGTTGGACCTTTGACTGTAGCACTGCCTGGGCTGACGCTTTCTGTCAAGCAGGGTGGGTGCTCCCGGGGCTCAGGAGAGGGTCGAGGTGACAGAAGCAGAGGGAAATAATTCCGTTTCACGTTCTCCTCCCGTGTCTCTGACTCAGACGTTCCCCTCTGTGCCTGGCGGTCTTCACTTTGCCAGCGATGGTTCTATTACTGCCGCGGGTGGTATTTATCTCCTGTCATTTGAGGTTATTTGCCTCTTTTTTTCCTGATTTCCACAACAGAAGGACACGTGTGACTGTCTGGAAATCTGAGGCTGCCCACACGGACCTTCGACACGTGTGGTCATGGATGTCTTGTCGGGTTCGGCGAGGACAGGAGAGTTCCCAGGGTCGAGGCCGCAACCGCCCGTGGGGGCACACAGGACACGTGGCCTCCAAGGCTGCCTTGAGGGAAGGCACTTGGCATTCAAGTCAGACGTTTTCTGCGGGGACTGTGGTGTGAGCCCCAGGTGGGGCACAGTGGGCCCCGGACCCCTCACAACCCCTGTTCGCCTCCTGCAGGGCTGAGGCCCCGCCCTGTGCTTGTACAGAGAGACAGATGGACAGAGACAGACAGAAACAGAGGGGGCGGGGGGGGGGGTGGCAGGTGAGCCATTAAGGGGACTTCAGTGCACTGCTGACTTTTAATATGTGCCTTCCCCAGGCCGGCCCCTCACACACAGTGGGAGGTGGGTTTCCTGCAGAGCTACTCCCAGCTCTGATATGTATGAGCCCCTGAGCTACGACTGGTGAAAATAACAGTTATTTGGGGAATGAATTCCAGAGTGGGATTAAAGGACCCACTAATTCTTATATCCTCGTATGAACTGTCCACTGGAACTGCTTCCAGTGTACAACGCACACATTTTCAGAATCAGATTGCTTTTATCACACAATAAACATTCTCTGACCAACTCCTGCACCCAGAACCCTGGGAGCATTCCAGCAGCGGGGCCGCCACTCTTCCCTAGGACTTAAAAAGGCAACGGCAGCTGTTCCGTCTTCAGTGGTCATGATCAGTCACCGTAACACAAAGCACTCGGTCTGGAGCCTGCGACGTTCACAGATTGCGCTGAAAGTTTTTGTTCATTGTCTCCACTGATCCTGGAAAAGTCCCGTGTGGCCGGTTCTGTTTGTACACTGCTCAGCCGCCAGCACCCGGAGTCCTGCCCACACTTTTCCCTCCCGCCTCTAGGGATGGACCACCTGGTGCAAACACCTTCTGGAGTCGGCAGGGCCTCCGCAGGTGACAGGACAAAACCCACCCCTGGAGAGCTGGGGAAAAGCGTCCCCTGCGAGAACGGGCTCCCAACGACGCGGGATCAGCATGACCTTTGCCCACATGTGCATGAGAAGGGCGATCTGCCGTGCTGGCCGCCGTGTGAGGCTGCGTCCAGTTCCCTTTTGCATGTCCTGTGCAGACACCAGATCGGCCCAGGGTGCCCCCGGCGTACCCAGATAAAGGGTTAAGGTCGGCAACCTGCCCCAGGGGGGCCCAGGGAGCAGCCGGGCCAGGAGGGCAGGCGGAGACTAGGCCCTGCCCTGTCCCCACCTCAGGGTGACCCCGGCATTCGGCCACGTGCTGAGGAGCAGAGGCCTTGGCTGGGAGATGCGTGGGTCCTGCAATGCCCGGACCTGAGGAAGCAGGTGAGGGGCAGCTTCCCCAGTCTGCCAGGAGCGAGGCTTCTCAGCCTCTAGACTGTCCACCTCTGGGTTATTCTCTCTGACGCCGGGTGTGTGAAACCTATCGACTCAATGGAGGAGAAAATGAGAATCATTTCCTGGGTCGGGGAGGGGGCTGCAGAAGAAGGAAACGTGAATTTGTGGGATCAGAGCTACAGTTCTGTAAGAGGATCGCATGGACCTGGCAGGGGCCTGGCGAAGGGGCGTGGGGTCCAGCAGAGCCAGGCTGGCAAACCTCAGCGGCACCAGACCAGCAGGGCAGGGTTCCCCCCTCGCCACCCCTCCTCGGCCAGAGACTGCATCACGAGAGCCCGTGTGTCTCCACCCCTTCTTTCTGGGGGTTCTGGAAGCCCAACTCATGAAATAAGCAGGGAAGTTGGGCCTTGACAAGAAGATGCAGCTTAGAAGTGTCTGCCTCCCTTTTTCCCGCTCTTTTCAAAAATGCAGTTGACTCTCCTCAGTGTCAGGGGTTTTGCTAAGTCCTTTACGGGTGTCCTCTAGCTCAACCTCATAATAAGCCCTAAGGCAAGTGCTACCAAAACCCACATTTATCCTCTTAAGAAAATGAAGTTCAGGCAGGTGGAGGGACTGCCCAAGGTCATACACACCAAGGTCGGGGGAGACTGTGACCTCTCACCTGCTTGACCCCAGAGCCGTGGAGTGACCACCGCCCACCCTGCAGCTTCCCTGACCTCACGCAAACTCAGGAGGCCAGTTAAACGGAGCATCTGGGCCATGTTGTGGGAGCAGAACCCCTAATCTGCTCATTTGCAAAAACCGGCGTGTGACATCACCCCCAGAGAGCATATCAGGATGGAGCCCAGAAGTCTGCACTCCCATCAACTTTTATTAATTACTGATTATCGAGGAAGGGGTCTTCACCCACACTCGGATCTCCGTGGCTCACTTTAGACTTTAAGGATGACAGTCCTAGGATGTCGAAGAGAAGAGTGTGGAAGCAGTTTCAGTGCAAGTGGAGGGGAACCTGGGTCTGCCGGGCTGTTCCCCCAAGATAAACCTTCTCCTCAGAAGGTTCAGAGGGCATCTGACACGCCAGCCACTTTAATTACACTCACAGCCACACTCAATCCCCACGTCGTGGGAAATCAATAAGAAATTAGAGAGCTCCCAGTGCGTTTCTGGGCAATCTGCTGTGGGCTTCTGGGATTGGGTTATTTTTTTTCCATCTTTACCTTCGGTTTGGGAAACTGCACGGTTATTCCCATCTACCACTCCTTGGCCCGAAATACCCCAAATGGCAGAACTCCTTGCTGTGTGTGCACCCAATATGCACAATGACCAAAAAAAGAGGCTGAGACTCAGTGTGGATACTTAGAAGGTAATTATTTCTACCGAAATAGACTGTAAACAAATGTTGCCCACCTCTAACTTATAAAACGCTCAGGTTCACCCCTTTGAACAAAACGACGTCTGCAAACCAACTGTTTTACAGAAGCAAACTGCTGGAGGAATGCTGATAGCCCACCTCGCAACTCAGAGCCGCTGAGGTTTCAGCAAACAGCGCTCTGAAGTCGGAGCCTGACGCTTTCCGCGGAGCACACCTGCTGGGGACGACGTGGTCGAGGAGGGCTGGCCCCGAGCTGGAGCCAGGACGCCTCTCGAGGGCGCCGGTCTTCAGCGTGTCCTGCGTGCCTGTGAGACGGTCCTTCTCTCGTGGTGACCATCCAGCAGCTGCACCGTCGGGACCAGGTCACTGACCCAGCGTGTCTTCCCGCTGCCGGCTCTCAGGCTGGGGTGAGGGAGATACGCTCAAAGTCTGCCTACGCGCTGTGGGCTGGCGGTAGAACCCCCTCGGGTTTCCACTTGCTGAATGAGTTCCTACGGAGAAATCTGCGGGCATCAAGGTCCTGCGTGGCCCCGAGCCTGGCTGCTTCCTCCCGCGTCCATCCACGCTGTCAGCAGAGTTCCCCTCGGCATCCCCCTCTCCCCAGCTCCGTGTCTGTGAAACAGACAAGAAAGTGACCGAGTTGCCGTAAAATCGCCTTCCCAGCCACAGCAGACGTTCCTGAATGCAGTCACACCTCCCCCGATTAACCGACTGTGTGTCCCTGGGCAGCTGTTTCACCACGTGGGACGTCAGTTTCCTCTCCTAGAAAACAGGGTCATAACCCACCCCGGAGTGCATTTTAGGAGTGAGGGGCCAGAGTGAAGGTGTGAGTGAGGTCAGGGAAGGGTAACCCACAGCCCAGCACTGTCATCCTCAGAGCCTCTTGGGGAAACCCAAGGGTCGGGCGTTCTAGAAGCACGTCGGCCAGGGCAGCGGGACCCACATCTGTGGCCACGTGGGGACCCACGGCTGAGGTTCCCTAAATGGAACAGCTGTGTTGGAGGAGGGTGGTCCAAGAGGGCCGGACCAGAAAACGAAATTGTCATTACCCGCCTTCCTCTCACACAGTTAGCAAATGCTGATTTTGCTAAATTTGCTTCATACCTTTTTGTGCAAAAGACAGAAAACCTCACAGATACAAACGAAGCCACCCTCTGAGCCTGTGTTCCTCCCTGTGTCCCAAGGGAGTTGGGACGTGTCTGAGCTTTACCACCTGTGTGGAGGCATGAATGCTGTGTAACCTCTGTGTTCTTATAACTTATTAACCATAGCCTCTGTGTATTATTTTGCAAGTTGCTTTTATCATCTAACATTATATTTCAGAGCTTCATCTATGTAGAGGCATCTAGATATAGTTCACTAAGCCTAAGTGCCACCCAGCGTCCAGGGTGTGAGCACACAATTCCCTCACGTTCCACCCCGAGGGCAAGGCCTCCCTGACCTCCGCGTCGCCCAAACCCGATGGAGAGAGAGGCCACATGTTCCTTTGGTTTGGGGGGTCTGGGGGCCTGTGCAGGGACCCGGCGGCACTCAGAGGGCAACTGGGAACAGCCCCGAGTGGGGACACGCTCCCCGCGTGTGTGTCCACCCCACTCAGTGCACTCCGGGCACCTCACGGGGCGGGGTTCCCTCCTCTGGGCCCTAACCCCCACCTGCAGGGGTGCGGTCAGTTCTGCGGGCCTGTGATCCAAGGTGCTGCCCAGGTGGTCTCCCCATGGCCTCCAGAGGGTGCCAGGCCGGCTGGTGTCCGGAGGTCGAGTGTTGCAGGGGGTCACCTGCAACGATGCCCTCGGTTGGGCCACAGCCCCGGGTCACGCTGTTTGTTCTCACCTCCAGGTACCAGCAGCGCCGACGTGAAGGAAAACCGCAACGTGAGCAACCTGGAGGCCAGGCTGCCACCCTCCGGGGACAGGGCCCGAGGGGGCGCACCCGGCCTGAAGAGGAAGCGGCCTCTGGAGGAGGGCAATGGCGGCCACCTGTGCCAGCTGCGGCTCCTCTGGAGGAGGCTCTCGTGGTCCGTGGCACCCAAGAACGCGCTGGTGCAGCTGCACGAGCTGCGGCCGGGCCTGCAGTTCCGCACGGTGTCGCAGACTGGCCCGGTGCACGCGCCCGTCTTCGCCGTGGCCGTGGATGTGAATGGGCTCACCTTCGAGGGCACCGGGCCCACCAAGAAGAAGGCCAAGATGCGGGCGGCTGAGCTGGCCCTCAGGTCCTTCGTGCAGCTCCCCAACGCCTGCCAGGCCCACCCGGCCCCAGGCGGCACAGCCCCAGACTTCACCTCCGACCAGGCCGACTTCCCCGACTCCCTGTTCCAGCGGTTCGAGCCCACGGCCCCCAGCGAGGGCTTCCCGGGCCGCCGCCCTGCCGCCCCCGAGCGCTTGGCCACGGCCTGCCGGCGGGGCCGGCTACTGGGCCGCCCGCTGGACCTGGACCTGGACCTGGACCTGGGGGGCCCCACGGCTCCAGGCGCGAGGAACCCAGTGGTGCTGCTGAACGAGCTGCGCTCGGGCCTGCGCTACGTGTGCCTCTCGGAGCCCGAGAAGAGGCGCGCCCAGAGCTTCGTCATGGCCGTGAGCGTGGACGGGAGAACATTCGAAGGCTCGGGACGCAGCAAGAAGCTGGCCAAGGGCCAGGCGGCCCAGGCCGCCCTGCAGGCCCTCTTCGACATCCGGCTGCCCGGCCACGTCCCCAGCAGGAGTAAAAGTCACCTCCTGCCTCAGGTGAGAGCTCTCCGGTAGCTGCTGGCGGGCGGCGTCCTTGGGGTGCGGGGGTGCCTGGGAGCAGGGACGGGGCAGCAGAGGACCCCCTGCTCTCTCCCTGTGAGTAGGGGGCGCCCGCACCCCCCCAGACAAGCCAGGCACTGCCTCTCCCACTGCAGCGTCGGAGCCATGTGCCGGCTCTGGGGAGAGAGAGCCTGGAAGCGTGTGAATGGAAAAACTGTTGGTCCCGACTTAGCAGAGGGAAGGGAGAGCTGGGCAACTGGTCACCTTGGTGGTGGTGACACCGGCTGTGCGGGGGCAGTGGGGGCAGCAGGGGTTTGGGGCAGCAGGGTTCCTGACCCCAGAGAGGACTGACAGGCAGGAAGGCCCCTCAGTGACTATCTGCGGCTGGGCCGAGGGAGCCTGCGGTGGGAACGCGAGTTCGGTGCTGGTTTGGGCTGAGTTTCTGGCTCCGGAGGCTGGAGAACGCTGCCTGAGCAGAGGGCCAGGCAGAGGGAGGAGCTCTGGGCTGGGCCTTGCCTCATGCCACCTCCAGGGCCTCGTCACACAAGAGAACACGCGTGCTTCTCACAGAGCTCACCTCCCTCACTCAGGAAGTATTTCGTGCACCGTCCTTGTGTCGGGAACTATTCTTGTACCACTTTGCAAGCTCTTCCTTCCGATTCTTGTAACTGCTTATTTATGCAAATTATCTTTTCTCTTACCATTTTGAGAACTATCTGTGGGCATCTCTAAGGTATTAGTTACAGGAAGTTATTCTCATTCACTTTTGGCATCAATGGAGGAGAGAAAGGTTTTACAGTTAAAGACCTTTAGCCCAGCTCAGGATCCGTAGTCAGAACTCGGCACTTGTAAGTCATTGCTCAGATCAGGGCATCTTTACCTCACAGCACCTCAGGTAGAATCCACTATTTGCCTCAGGAGGTCACGTGTCCACTAGAGAAACCAGGGCACCACCCAGATTCAGGCAACTGGAGGGGTTCTGGACAGTGAACCAAACAAATGCACTAGGACAGAACCCTATGTTGAATCAAAACCAGGAGCAAGCATCCACCCATCCATCCATCCATCCATCCATCCATCCATCCATCCTTCCATCCATCCATCCACCTGTCCATCCATCCACCCACCTGTCCATCCATCCACCCATCCATCCGTCCATCCACCCATCCACCTGTCTATCCATTCATCCATCCATCCATTCATCCATCCAACAAACATTTATTTGACTCTGGCAGGTGCAGAGCACAAACGGGCACAGCAAACATTGGTCTGGTCCCCACAGCTTGGCCGTGTGAAGGTTCCATTGAACAGGGAACCCCATGGCGGGGGGCAGCTGTTTCTCCTGCTACCTCTGCCCCCAATTCATTCATTTATTTTCAAATATTTACTGCACCATCTAGGAGCGGGTTGGAGGGGGGTAGCCCATAACCTCCATGCGTCTTGCCTTTCGACCCACCCTCAGATAATACACAATCCAGGTAAAAGCGGGTGTGTGGCGTTGACATGAGTCCCCGCCAGAAACACTGCAGCCCTGCTGTCCCTTCCCTACTCCTCCACCCCACCTCTTTTCTTCTCCTCCTCCTTCCTGCCTGGCGTCTCCACCCACCAACCACCGTCTGTAGCTCAAACACACCAGCAGCTCCCAAGGAAGCTCCTTTGCCCCCCGCGGCCTAGATGACCCCAGGCTGCCCTTGGCCCGTGTCCTCCCGCCACCGTCCCTGGAAGGTCCCCCTCCCCGCGGGCTGTGGGTGCCCCCTCCTCCTCTGCCCGATGCTGTTTAGCAAGAAGTGTCCTTCCTCCAGCTCCCACTGCCCCCCCCACCCCAATCCCCATGAGTTGAATGATGTCAGTGAGTTCCGGCCATGATGCCTTTTCCTTTCATGTTGTCAACCCTGAGCTCTCACGATGCAGGAACCAGGCGGCACCACTACTTTGTAACAGTCATTTGACCCCAGAATGCAGCACATCAGTTAAAGCCACAGCCACTAAATTATTTTTCCCTGACAGTCCGCTAACACCCAGACTGGATGATGGAGAGAGCGGAGCAGCGGGAGGGCCGCAGCCCGTCCATCACACCAGACCCGTCTTGGAGGCTCATTACCTACTCCCCTCGCCCCTGCAGCAGGGTGGTGGGGCCGGCATACCGGGCGCTCAGGACCAGGCGCCCTCTGCGGCTTTATTAAATTCGAATCCCACCTTGGACATGGTCTGGATTCAGGGACTGAGCTTCAAAAAAAAGATTCCAAGCGTGCCTGTAAATGCTGCTTTGCTTTCCTCCTCTGCGCAGCGCCATCTACACCGCATGCTTCCTGCTCACGCAGGTCCTGGTGGCCAGAGGCATGACCTTTGTTACCTGTCTAACTGCGCCATCAGCACCTGTGCCAGGAGACAGGCCAGGCCCCCCAGCCCTGGCAGGGCCCCCAGAACCGCCGTCCACACCCCCAGGAAGGGCAGCTCCCACCACTGAGCTGTGAGGGACCCTGCCCAAGTCCGGGTGGGGTGGGAGGAGAGGCGGGGGGTGGCAGCAGCGGTCACCGCTGAAGCGACACAGCTTCTGGACCTTGGTTCTCAAGCTCAGTATTTAACGCTGTCTGCCCGCAGTCTGGGTTCTGCCCCACAGGGTGGGCTTGGTGTGCAGGACACACCAGGGGTCTGCTTCTAAGGCTCGCTCGCCGGCTCCTGCGCTGCAGAAGCAAATGAAGAGATGGCGCCTCTGCTCAGGGCTTTGAACCAAAGGCTCAGTCTCCTCTGAGTGAAGTGTCAGAACCATCCCTGGGGGACCTCCCCTATTTAAGTGATGAAAAATGAACAAAAATCTTCTAAGGTGTCGGTCGTGGGGGGAGCGTGTATAAAACGCCACTCCGGGCCCGGCTGCCGGAAATCCAGGACGAGGCTCCTGCTGTGCTGATCCCCACGCAGGTGGGTCAGGACCTGCTCTGTCGGGGGCCCTGGGCTGTTCGGCCTCAGCCACAGAGCAGATCACGGCAGGGCCAGCTCGGTGGGTCGGACGCTCGCCCCGTTGTGAGGACAGCTCTGAGCAACACAGCCCCCCAGACGTCCCTGGGGTCAGACCCCCAAGAACCACCACCCTCGGTGCCCAGACATCACCTTCTGTGGACAAGGGAGGTGTCTGCCCGGCCAGGCTGAGGTAAAAAGTTTCAGCCTCCATTCTAAAACAGTTCTGAAGAATAACATTCTCAATAAAGATTAAAATCACAGGTGTGGATTTCTGCGGTATCAGATTTCCACCATTTCCTCAACCTGGGGGTTTTCTCAGAACCAGACTGATTTGTTCCTTCAATTTCATGAGATCTGACTTCAGGTCTCTTTGCCAGAGTGATGAGAACACGACTTTATTAAATTCTCTAACGGCGCAGGCCCAAGCGAATGGACGCTCTGCAAACACCAGCTGACAGGGTGAAAGCAGAGCCCAGGGGTTGGTGGGAGAGCCAGCCCTCAGATTTCCTCTAGGTTCACGGGAAACTTGGAAGCAATAACGAGACCATGTCAGAATATAAATGCTCATTACCTGGAACATCCTTGTTATAAAAAAATACAGAAGTAAAATCACAAAATCTAGATCTCTGTGGTCTTCACTTCCCACCCCTAACAGGAAAAGAGTTAATTAATAAAAGCGTTAAATTCAACCAGAAAGGCTTATCTCTCAGCATTTTGGCTCCGTGGAAACAGAAGAGCTCCCATGCGATGAGAGAAAAAAGAAAGTGACTAAAAGTTACGGTGATGCAGGAAGTGGAAGAGGTGGTGACACGTCGCCCCTCGTTTGAAAACTACCAGGTTTATTGTCTTGTTCCTGAGTCTCTCTTCACCCGCAGTGATTCCCTTTTTTTGTTTGTTTTTGTTTTTGTTTTTTTAATTTCCATGTCAGGCTGCAGTGGAACTAACAGTGTCTCAAAGATTTAGTCAAAGCAACTAAAACACTTTCTCCCCGAGAGTAAGAAGGGGATGCCTTTAAAACTAGCCATGAAGCCTGCTTGCTTCTCAAGCCCTTTTCAGGTCCTTCTAGGGAGCGGACACCCCAGGCCTGTCCTGGCCATTTGTCAGGCACTCGGCACACTTAACCCGCACCTGCTCTGTTCCCTGGTGGTGCAGCTCTCACTGCTGGGAGGGGGGAACCATGGGGGCATATAACATAATGGAAATGAACAGTGCTTTCAGAGTTCAACATTTTATAGCAAACTTGGATCAGAGCTCCCGTACGCAATCCATTTCATGGAATCTGCCCCCAGAATTAGCTGCAGCATTAGACCAGGGGCTTGACTGTCACCTCGTTCTCAACAGCTGCACTTTGGGACACAAACAGACCTGCTGTCCTTCTCCCAAAAGCCAGGGTGACCCCCGCCGCCCCGGACACTTCACAGGTTGTTTTTCTAATTTCACAGTCCTGCTGGTCTGTCTCCTTCAACAGAGGCAGCACCTTAACCGCTGTAACACAGAACTGTTAATATTGCTGCCACAAATTAGCGTTGGAGCTGTCTCCAGATTTTAAATGGGCTTGGATTACAGACAGTGTGGAAACCACACCTACTTGGCTTTGAGACAGTTTAACACTGTCCGAGATGTTCTACCCAAGGACACCCTGAAATTGCAGCAGACGCCTGCGGGGTCCCCCTCATGAGTCCGGGGGCCTCACTCTCCCAGACGCTTGGGTCAGCTCTGCCTTGGCCGCATGTCCAGCCCCAGCAATTCCAGAATGACCTCCGAAAGACAGCTGCAGCTTTACAGGTCCTACAAGCAGAAAGGGACAGTCCTGGGTCCTAATTATTTTCCTGAAAAGGGCTGATTTCTTTCTGCCTCAGCAAGGCGTTCCTCATGGCCACAGTTTCTTGGCTGTTTACCTTCTGTTCCCTGGGGGGTTGGGATTAGGACGGGACCCCACCACATCCTGAGACCCACCAGCACAGCAGACCCCGACTTAGAGCGACTCTGGCCACAAAGACCCCAAGCTGAGGAGCTGGGCTCCTGTGTGTCTCTAGACAGAGTGACACACCTGGTCTCTGGGGACCTTCCCTGAGTCCTGCAGGCTTTGGCAGAAGGTGCCGGGGGTCTGGGGGTGGGGTGGTGTACAGAACCCACCTACCTTCCCTGTCCTTCCCCTTTTCCACCCGAATGTGCACCCTCACCACCACGTTGCCCCAAAAGCCCGGGCATCAGGGAATTGAATGTGTCTCTTCCCTTGGAAATCACTGGACAGGTGATCTCAACACCAGGCTAATTTTGGTGACGCTGGTTATAAAGAACAGGTAGAAATCCATGCAGGCAGCGTGGAGAGGTTGTGGTTGGTGAGAGCCGGGGTGGAGGGTGGCCACTTGCCTGTGAGGATTTCTACTGAATTTGTGGGGAAGCAAAGAAACTGTAATATTCATGTTTTACTTTCAATGTGCACAAAGTTGAAATTTAGCAATTCAGGGTTTTTATAAAAGTATATCTCTGTCTTAGTCCAGCCAGGCTGTTATAACAGAACTGCACAGACTGGGTGGCTAATAAACATCAGGCATTGATTCCTCATGGTTCTGGAGGCTGGACATCCACGATCAAAGTGACCACAGATTCTGTGTCTGGTGAGAGCCTGCTTCCTGGTTCACAGACGCGTCTTCTCGCTGTGTGCTCACCTGGAGGAAGGGGCGGGAGCTCTCTGGGGTCTCCATCATAAGGTCACTAATCCCATCATGGGGGCCCTCCTGGCTCAGATAGGTACCTGGGGCAGACTCTGGCAGGGCCTGTCTAGGCTGAGCCGGCCTGGACCCCAGTGCCCAGGGTGCAGTAGGCCTAGGGGAAGTTGTTACTTCCCACCAGCAGGCCCTGGGGTGTCCCGCCCCTGCAGCAAGGCTCAGGACTCCAGCTCCAGGTCTAAATCTCTCATGCCGGGGTGCCCGGGTGCCCAGGGTCCTGGCAGCCTGTCCGCCACCCTGTAACTGTTCTGCTGCTCGGCCATGGCCACTCTGCCCCCTGCCCAAGGCGAGGCCGTGATTATTCAGGCAGCCTCCTTCCTTTCAACACCTCAGCTCTGTCTGCGTTCTGTGGCCACACACACCCTCTTGTGGTCCACGTGGAGGGAGAAGCAGCCTTTTACAGAAGGAAGACACCCACCCGCCTGTCCAGCCAGCCCTGACCTTCCCCACGTCATCTCCTCGGTAGTGGCACTGATGGCCAAGTGGGACAGATGGGTCTCCTCACGGCTGCCACACACGGAGGAGTCTCCAAAAATCCCTCTGCAGCGGGGGTCTGGAAGGCTCTGTAGATGCTAGCAATACACTTACGCACTGACACAATGTCCACACAATATAATTTATACGGTACAATTTGTATAATGTGTGCACAATGTATACACAGTACAATTTATATGATACAGTTTATACAATGTACACACAATGCACAATGTAATATATACGAGATAATTTATACAATATACACACAATGTCTGCACAATATAATTTATATGATGAAATTTATAAAATGTACACACAATGTCTACATAATATAATTTACGCAATACAATTTGTACAATGTGTACACAATGTATACACAACTTACACAATTTGTACAATGTACACTCAATGTCTACATAATATAATTTATATGTTACAATTTACACCGTGTGCACACAATGTCTACACAGTATAATTTATATGATACAATTTGTACAATGTACACTCAATGTATACAACTCGCACTTATAAACGTACACTTAAACATGATGGATATAATGTACCATATACATTTATACAATAGCCCCCACCATCTGAATTCCTACTAAAAGAAGTTTGGTACAATTTAAGTTAGAAGAGTTAAATATGTATTTAAGCCTATATGTTCCCAATACCGTGTTTGGTGTCTTAGTTAACATGACTGTTGATCAATTAAGCAGAGGCTGTAAACCAAGCTTCCCCAGTTGCCTCATTATTCTACAGCCACGACTAACACTGGTGATGCCGGTGATGGTCCATGGGGATACTAGGAGCTGGTATTTATCAGGCACTTACTGTGTCATGTGTTGTTTTACACGCTTTACGTATAATAGCACATCCGGGCCTCACAGAAACCTGGCAGGTGGCACCACTCACATTCCCTGTACAGACAAGGATGCCGAGGGTCAGGAAAGCTCAGCCCTTCGGCCAAAGTTTGGCTGGTGAGTGGTGGAGCCGGGAGGATGGTCCCACGGGGGGCAGAGACCCTCCC
Organism: Balaenoptera ricei; assembly: GCF_028023285.1. Classification (NCBI taxonomy): domain Eukaryota; kingdom Metazoa; phylum Chordata; class Mammalia; order Artiodactyla; family Balaenopteridae; genus Balaenoptera; species Balaenoptera ricei. The sequence continues at coordinate 29,316,080 of NC_082640.1, forward strand.
TCAGACCCCAGGCTGCCCTCCCCGTAGGCCCTGGCACTTTTACAGCTTTGTCGAGGAAACGGGGCAGCACGTGGCCCCCAGTGATGGGAGCGACACAGGGGACACAGTGTGGGCAGGAAGCAGGAGGGAGCAGCCGACTTGGAGGGCTGGCAGGGGAAAGGGGGCTCCTGGGGCAAGGGCACCCGCACTGAGGTGGCAGGGCGGCGGGGAGCTCGCCAGCTCCCTCTCGGGAAGACCGCCTTTGTCAGTGCAGAGGCTGCCCTTGGCCGTGTAGACAACAGGCTTTGTCGGGACAGCCAGGTCCCCTCTTCCTTGGGGACACATTGCTATAGTGAAAAGGAGAGACAGCAGAAAAGAGATGACAACTTGGAGAAAGAGGCAGAGGAGGCGAAGAGGAACATCCCGGGGGGAAAGTGCCTCCAGTCCAAGGAGCGCGGGGTGTGGGGGGAGACCCAGGATGAAGAAGGGGGGCAAGTTCCCCATGGCCGCTTGCCTCTGTGCCTGCCCGAGGGATGGACATGCCAGGGGTGGGCGGTGGGAGGGAGCCCTGCAGACCCCATCCCCACACAGATCCAGCTCCGTCGCCCAGCTGTGCCAGGCGGCTGTGCTGTCCTCGCCCTGTAGGGTCTCTGGGGCTGGACTCACTGGCCCCCTCTGCTCCCCCGGGGTCCCCAGGACTCACACGGGGTGGCTCTTTGTGCTGAGGGCCCTCAGATCGCGAGGCTCCATGGGTGCCGAGTGTAGACCCGCCACGCGGCTACTCTGACAAGGTTGACACGTGGCCTGGAGCGCAAACTGGGTCTGAAAGTTGCCCTTCAGGACCTGGATCCCCGCTGTTGCTGCCTCATAGTTGTAACGCCCGCTTCTTCCCAGGTGGGTTTAGGTTGTGCAGCACGGTGATTCAGTTATACACACACATATATGCATATAATTTTTTTTCAGATTCTTTTCCATTGTAGGTTATTACAAGATATTGAATATCGGTCCCTGTGCTGTGCTGTAGGACCCTGTTACACTCGGCCGTGTTTTTAAGGCAAATACAGCGGCTTCCCCAGCTCTCTGCATTGGGACCTGTGTTCGAAACGTCACCTTCCTTCATGACACAGGAGGCAGCGAGGCTCTCTCCGTTTGGAGAGAGATGCGCTCACGTCCCCAGACCTCATCACCTCCCCCCTCCGTCTCATCACCCCTCATCCCCGCATGTTTGAGCCCAAATGATGCAAGAAAAGAGGAACAATCATTTGTAGCAATAGCTCAACAATTAAACATTTTTAAAATGCGTTTTCTACATTAATGCCCTCTGGGGAATTATGAGTTCACTCAAGTTCTCAAAATTATAAGCCTACAGGACAAAAGTTACAAACACCAAGCAGGAGAAACTTCTCTTTAATACAGGGCTGTTTCCCCAAGGTCGTGATTACAGCGAATCAGTGATAAAAGTCATCTTCTGCCAGCGGCGTCAGTCTCTCCGCATCTTAACCATGTTTCATTTGTGACCATTTCAGAAAAAGGACTCTGGGTTGCCTGGTCTTGGGTAGAGGTTTTATTCAGTTACCTAAATGGAGAAATCAGAGAGAATGTGCCTCCGTAAAGCGCACGAGTTGGCCTGCAGCATCCGTGGAATGTCATTTTGGGTTCACAACAGGGTCGAGAAGTGAACAGGCAGGTGGAGGCAGAGGCGCTCGGCAGCGTGGCCTTCCTGCCAGCACAGAGTTCGCCCCAGGCGTCTAGACAGGAAGACGACAGGAAGGCAAGCCCGCACGGATCTCAGCAAAGGCACTTTCTTCCTGCCAGCTCTCCGTCAGGTGTCCAATGGCCTAGCCACGCCAGGCCGTGGGATCCAGGTTCCAGAGCCAGGAACAGCCCCGGGGCCAGGAAGCAGGTGCCCGTGGGGGACTCGGCATCACAGCGACAGCAGCAGCTGGGCTGTGAGGACGGTGTGATGGGGCCGTAAGCAGAGCCAGTCGGGGTGGATGGATTCTGATGGAACTCGGGGCAGGGGGGTGGAGGGGGAGCCTCTGCAGGGGGGTGGAACGGCAGGAGGACAGTAGGGGGCAGCTGTGTCGCAGCCAAGGAGCCCGAGTTTACTGTGTTTGTGGCTGGAAGGGAGCCAACAGCGGGCCTGGGTGGTTCCTGAAATACAAGCTGTTTGTAGGCTGCCCCCTAGCCTCCCCACCTGCAGCGCCCATGCCAGGGCGTGATGTGTGTGGGGAGTGGCCAGAAATCACGAGTTCGGCTTCAGGCAAAATTTGAGATACACGTGGGACAAGCACGTGGGGCTTCCTGCTGCCACCAGAGCCAAGTCAAGATTGGCGGCCTTGAATTTAAGTTCAGCTCCCACCTTTCCAGCTGGGTGCCCTTGGGCAGCTCACTCAAGCCTCTGGTTTCTGGTCTTCAACGTGGGTGGCTTCCCCAATGGAAGGAACTGCCTTGAGCTCCCCCCGGCGTTGAGGGTATGAAATTGTGAGACTCACGTGACCTGGCGTCCATGAAAGTTCAGTTCATCTTGCTATGACCTTGGGTCTGGGGTGAAGAGGGGCCTCCCCCCAACTGTGATCAACATCCACCTGCATCTTTCCAGGCACAGCGGGGAGTAGACAAGCTGTGCACCTTCTCGGTGCCACGGAACCCACCGTCTGTTTGCTCTCTTACCCTGGAAAGGATGAGGGGGGAGTTGGGAACAGAGGGGCTGGGTGGAGAGGGCGGCAGGCGGCCCTCTGTCTGGGTCCCAACCTGTCGCTCACCAGCACGACCAAGGGCCAGTGTCCGAGACCCCGTTTCCTCTCGTGAAGCAGGGCTGGTGGCCTTGACCGCACGGGTGATTTGGAGGTGCACAGAACGCACTCGGAGTCTCCTGACCTCCATTCTCTGCCATGTCCCTGGGAAGAAAGCCCATGAAAGTCCTGAAGACCCGTCCACTGGCCTTTCTCCTCTGGAGGTGGAGGTGCACAGACCACCCTGCGGCCTCCCTCCGACACTGGCTGACCAAGTCCAGAGGCGTTCATCTGACCCCCACGGTCACCCTGGTTCCAGGGGTCACTCATGATCGTGGGTGAATCTACTCACTGTTGTTCTTTTGGTTTGGCCGGTAAATCAGATGATTGCAGAATTTTAGAAGCGCTAACCCAGCCCTTATTTTATAGAAATGGTCACCAAACACTTGGAAGCTCGAGTCCTGCCTGAGGAGGCTGGGTTGATGGGAGGAAGGGGACCCAGTGCCCGTCTCATAGCAGGAGTCCTCCTGCCAACTTGGTTTTTATGAGGAAGCTTTCGATGACTGTGCAGTGAGAAGAGCCATCAACTGACTTATGTCTTCCGTGCGGACACCATTTCTCTTAATCCTGGAGTATCTTCTACCCTCGGTTTTACCCTTTGTGCTGTTAGGTTCCAAACAGATCATAGCTAACCCTGTGTTTGGATGCCGTGCAGACTATGCCCATGGCAACCTTCTCTGTCCAACCCAAGATCCACAAAATTGAGACCCAAATTCTGACCCATGTCAAGAACACAGCCAACTGAAATCCCGTGTTTGCAAGAACTACAAAAACAAATCTTTCTGATCACACAAGCTTTTAAATTAAAGTTCTAATATTTTCCTCCCATTTTCCAGTGGATGGCTTTGTGGATTCTGTGAATTGGGATCACTTCCCTTCGTGAACACAACCAAGACTCTTATTGTTGAGAAAGAGAGAATTTAATTTAAAAAAAAAAAAAAAAAAAGGCTAATGCAAAAGTCAGAATAACAAATGGTGGGAGAGAAGGGGATTAGTAATGGCAAGATACCTCTTTTCCCACCAACTTCCCATCCACTGAGATACAGGAGCCAGGTAGATGGATCGGGACGTCATCTGGTTACTGATGGGGACATGGGGAGGGCGGCGTGGGTGCCCCGATGCCGGGCTTCCTAACTGGACCCTGCAGACGCCCTTCCAGCCTCGCCAGCCCCAGAGCGTCTGAGAGCACGGGCCTCTCAGGTCTGGGATCCCAGAGAGCAAGGGGAGACCAGCCCCGGGACCCCTGATCAGGTGAATCATTCCTTCACCATGAGGTGTTGTGGAGGACACAGGTGGGCAGTTGCCCCACTGCAGCCCATCGTGAGAAGGGAACAGTCCAGGAGTGGGGACAGTTGTGCCCCGAATGACTTTGGATGCCACAACATTTAACGTGAGGGGAGAACGCAGAGTGACAGGCGATGTGGTGACCACCTTTGAGGTCAAACATTAGAATTTCAGTCCTGGTCCTGCCAGTGACCATTGGTGTGAGTGGACACATTACCTACCTTCCTGTGAAGTGGGATGTTGATAAAGGGGCCACATCGTAGGGCTGTTTTAGTGAATAAATGAGACATCCTGGCAAAGGGTGAGCCTTCACGACAAGTTAGATGTTGACTATTTATTTTCTCTTTAACAACCATACTTGAGAGTTGGCAGGAGAAACGGAGCACAGAGAACTGGGTCCTGGTGGGAGGGCCCCCCAGATGCGTGGCGTCCTTGGCAAATCTCACTTCCTGTTGTCCGTGGCTATGTAATTCCAGCTAAATCCAGGCCAAAATCTGGCTGAAAGAAGCATGAAGTACCACCTGATCAAGGAGCCTGGGATGCAGACAGCAGGAGGAGCAGTTAGAGGGCGAAGGTGTCACAGGGAAGTAATTGATTGCAAGAGAGTGACATGTCACCCCCAGAAACAGTGCTGAGGACAGGTGGTCTTCTGGTTGATGCTAATTGGATTCTAGACCAATTTGGTGCTCAGCCTGTTTTGGGCCACAGAACACGTGAAGGTCAACAGTCACACGTATGACCTGCTCCTTTTCTACTTGGCCATCAACATCCCTGCTTTCTCAGGGGACTCTGTCCTAGAGCAAGACAGCAGTCATGGTGCTGCAAGAGCACATCTGAAACTAACACAATATATGTCAGAAGCGGATCATTCCAAACCTTGCTGTTCTGTGGTTAGGAATACTTTTTAAATGCCACATGTGCACTCAGGAGGGCAGGCACCTGTCGTAGATGGACTCTCCATCCCTCTTAGAAAGGACCAGCACACCCTGTGTCGATAGAAAGCCCTCTTTCTTAACGGAAGTGTTGACCTGGAGAATTTTCGAAGTTTGGCATGAATCCACTCTACCCTGGACTGGTTGGTGTTTTTGCTTCATTTGGTGGTGTTTGTTTTTAACCCCTTTTGTAATCAAAGCAGATGGGAGGCAAGCAGGAAAGTGAGCAAGAATACAGCCCGGGGGCCGTGTGGGCATCTTCACAAACTGTGAAACAAATGAACAGAGGCTCTGATTGGCTCCCAGAAGAACATGACCCAACGACACAACCTCCACCTGCTCTCCTGGGTCAGCTCAGCAGCAGGCGTGGCCGTGAGGGCGTGTCCACTCTGCTGCAGACTCGGATCTGGCCCACTTTTCTCCAGGGCAGCAGGGGTGGGATTGGGCTGTCGGGGAAGAGAGACCCTGATGGACAGCAAAGCCATGAGCCTTCCAACCAAAAACCGGAAAGGGTCTCCCGAGGGAACAACATGTCAAATCCAGAACATGGGGCCACAGAGCCTGCCGGTGACTGGACATGAGTCAGGTCTGACGTGGCCATCGGGGTGGGCAGCTGGCGGGCCCGCGGCCTCCAGGCCCTGCAGCCCACCCGCCACTCCCGGGGCGGCTGGCGGGGAGAAGAGAGGAAGGCAGAGTTGTCTGCTTCCAGCCTCGAAACCCCTTGGCTCCACTGCACTGTCCACTCCAGGAAACGTGAGGGAGACATCCCAGAGGCTTGGACCGTCACCAGCTCCCGGGGAGGCCACCCTGAATGGGAAATTCACACAACGTAAAAATTCCACATCATTCTAGACAAGACTTTGGATGACAAGTTGGACCTGATTCTCTTGTTTCAGTATTTTCCCTATGCGGGGCTTTGGGGGGGTGGAGGGGGGAGGGGCGGGAGGGAATGGCTAAAATTGCACATTTTATTTGACAGAGATCTGAAGAACAGAAATTGGAAATGGGGAAAGAATGATAAAAAGAAAAATGTAGTTTATCTGCAATGTCGTTATTAGGAACGAGAAGCAGTGAACTGGGAACAGTCAATTGAAACTCTGCAGCCCAAGATAGCTGAGCTTCTGGCTGAATGAATTTAAATACGTAGGGCTGGACTTCTGAAGGAGTGTTCGGTTAAGTACTTATCAGCTGGCATGGCGGGAAGAGAAATGTCTGTCGCATTTTAATGTGCTTCCTGTTTTTAAGGAAAAGCCCAGGGAGTTGAGAACTGTGGTTCCTCCCCTCCATCCCCTCCAAACCCTCTGTCCCCTCTGTGTGGGCTCCAGTGAGTATCTCTCATTTAAAATAGAGGCTTTTGTTTCGGGACATGATGATGCATGCCAGTGAGCCTGATTCACCTCGCAAAGTACCACAGCAAGATTAAATAACAATGATGCCCAAAAATAATAATGCGGAGGCAAAGCACACGTCAGCCCCAGCCCATGTGGGGCCTGCGTAGCTTCACCGCGTGTGTGATTGGCCTGAAGACTGTATGGTGACCTGGGAGGCAAACTCCACGACCACCCAGCCTTGAGAGTAGGACGCGCCCCATTGATAGCCAGCCAGTTACCGGGAAAGGTTCTCACTCACTCCCTTCACTTCTCCTGCTATTAGAAAATGGGAATTGAAACCAATGAAATCAATATAGTAAAATGGCCTGGATAATTGGGATGATTAAAACAAAAGAATCGGTGTCAGATCTCACTCTATCCCTTTCCCTCCCCGTCCAGGATAATGTTGAGGAGATTGGGACAGGGAGTGGGCAGTAAACTCCTGCCCGCAAGCACACAGGTTCAAGGGCATCCCCTAAACTGGGCAGTTCAGAGAACCCAGACTCCTCTGCTGGCCCCCAACGCTCAGCCAGCCCACCCAGTTGAGTTGATACAGTTGTGCCTTTAGAGTTTTTAGTTAAGAGTCTGAGTCCTGAGTGAAAATCACTCTGGGTATTTTGTCTTTCCCAATTCTTGATTATATGAGCAAGTATTGGGATTTATTTTGCAAACGAGTACACAGACACACACACATACACACACACACTCCCCTATACCACGTGCTCATAAAACTACTACATAAATCTACTTTTTTTCTCTCCCAGTAATTAACTGACTTTGTAAAATCAATTCTTGGTTATATATAAAACTCACAAAACAGATCTTTAAATAAAAAAGGGAGATAAATCTCTTGGAATTCCTTCTGAAATCACCCAGCTCCACAGTCTCCTGTCTGCTGCCTCTGGTGTCCTGAGTCTCCCTCTGCTGTCAGGCTACCTGCTCTGTTTCCGTGGGGAATGGGGGGGGGGGAACCCAACAGAGAGGGGGACTGCCGTGCTCGGTTAAGGCCACCACCCCCGAGAACAGCTGATGAAGACCAGAAGTAACGAGCTAAAACTTCCCAAAAGTAATTCTTCCCAGCACTAAGGACAATAATAAAACTCCACTTGACATGGGTAACCCTCCGTGGACTGAAACAGTGTGATTTTTTTCTACAGAGAACTTTCGTGGTCTTCAGAGGGTGAGTGGGCTGTAGGAAATGTCTTTTCCACGAGGAACACCTCATAATTCATAAGCAGCCGAGCCTAAATGGAGTTGCAAAGGTCATTCTTATTTTATAACAAGAAGAAATATCCGAGGAACCTGCAAGCCCTTCATTTTCCTTCCACAGCCATGCAGTACCCATACATCATAATATAGAATTATCTGCCTTCCTGAAGCAAGGACATTCATTTAGTAAATACTTTGGGGGGTTCCCACAATGTATTAGGAATCTGAAGGGATACAGTGACGGGCAGGAATCCAATAATGTCCTTTAAATGCTTAGAGCATTAAATAGGTACCAAGTATTTAAGATCTGAATAAACAAAGATAAACATGATAAAATTCATTAAGTCACAGTGAGCATGAGAGACAGACATGAAAATAGTCACAATAATGAGATAATTGCCTTAACGGAGGTGCTACAGCATTCCATTGGGGTTATGTCTGATTATTAAAGGGAGTAACATTTTAAATGCTTTACAGAATCCCATTGTTTGGAAGCCTCCTCAGTGGATCTTATAGTAAAGCAAAGAATAGTTCTGAAATGAACTGGTGCTGAATTTATGCATCCCATGAATTTGAATGACTGCATATTGGAGTTTCTTAAAATGGGGGGCACACTTAGAAATCACTGGATTTTACAACCAAATTGTTTTTGAATAAGAGCTAATTATGTTTATGTTTGTAATGAAGATATATGGAAACATGCTATGAATGGTCATATTAACCATAACAGCCAAATGTGAAGACCTACTTAGCATTATTCAAATCCAAATTCAGTGTTGGGGCACGGAAGGCAGTTTATTTGTGATGCAAACACATCTCTGACTTGCATGTGCTAAATAGGATAAACCAAGCAATGAGCTAGTTGCAAAAACAGTAAGATAATCAGGATCTGCAAATTCTGCTTTGATGATTTTGAAATCCAAGAAAAGTGACAGAGTTTTTCCTATTTAGGCAGGAACTTATTTATTCTTATTTAAGACATATCAAAATGTTTCTTGAGGTTTAGAAAAGGCATAAATGACTGCCAACGTTTGTTCATAGTGCCACCAACGGCTTGCCAACAGCAGGCCCACTGGCAAAGACACTGGTTTCCACGTATCCATCTATCTGTCCCTCTGTCCATCCATCCATCCGTCCATCCATCTATCTATCCACCCATCCATTCATCCATCATTTTACACATATTTAATGAGCAGTACTCTGCCCCAGGCAATGTGCCAGGTGCTAGGAACACACAGAAGTGTATAAGATAAAGCCCTTGCCCTTGAGAATTACTCACAGCTAGTCGATGGGTTTTCCAAGTTGTGACCTAATAACTCTCTGAGTAAGATTTGCCTGGGCACCATGTTTAAAAACAGATCCTGGGCACTTACTCTAGAATTACCAAATCAGAATATCTCAGGCTGCATTTTTAACAAGTACTCCAAATGATTCTTAGTCCTGCTAAAATTTCAGAATTAAACTCAGGGAAGGGTTTAAATGAGAACAATTACATTTTATCGTGCTGCCGGGGAGATGTGCTAAGAGTTTTGTACAAGCTGAGGAAAGGGGGCTAACTCAGATCCCCCGAAATAAAGACCCTTTGTTAGCGATAGCACAGCTTGCATCCTACACACAGGAGCTGCACAAAGAAAGTCCTCACACCCTGTAAAAACTCCAAACGGTAAAATAAGAAGTTAATTCTAACTAACTCTTTACAACCGTGTTTGGCTTTGTGCAAAAAAAAAAACTTTCTTATAAAAGGAAAGCTTCCAAATCACAGAAGATGATCCACCTTGAGATCTTAAAGATTCGTCTATTAAGGTTGCAAATCTTAAATTTTTTTTATTTTTATTTTTGGCTGCATTCGGTCTTCGTTCGGCTTTCTCTAGTTGTGGTGAGCGGGGGCTACTCTTCGTTGTGGTGCTAGGGCTTCTCATTGCGGTGGCTTCTCTTCACAGAGCACGGGCCCTAGAGCGCACAGGCTTCAGTAGTTGTGGTGCGTGGGCTCAGTATTTGTGGCTTGCAGGCTCTAGAGCGCAGGCTCAGTAGTTGTGGTGCATGGGCTTAGTTGCTCCGTGGCATGTGGGATCTTCCAGGACGAGGGCTTGAACCCATTTTCCCCTGCATTGGCAGGCGGATTCTTAACCACTGCGCCACCAGGGAAGTCCCAAGGTTGCAAATCTTAACAACCCATACGGAAGTAGCCAGACTGGCAGATGTGAATCCTAACTATAACTATATATATAAACATATATGGAAGATACAAGTTATTTTATATGTGTGTATACACAGGTGCAGGGACACATTCTTCCTTTCCTGAAGCCCATTTCTCTTTAAGAAGCCCTGGGGATTGGTCTCTGAGGCTCATGTGACAGCTTCAGACATTACATTACTGCTCACAGCACCCAAAGCCAGTCTCAGCAATCAAGGCATTTGATAAAATATTTTCAAATGCCTGACCCAAAAGAGGGCCTGATCTCTTTCATACTACATGTCATTAACTTACTCATCAGTAAGAAACAGAAAAGCAGCCTGCTTGCTGGAGACCCACCGAACAACTGCTCTGTAGCATCACGGCCCTCTTCCCCCAAATATCCCTACTCCGCAGCCGACGCAGGAGAGACGAACCCCGCACAGAGGTAACTTCTGTTATGCTTCCGTCTACTTGTTACCATTTATTCAAGTGATAAACATGTCCGTTATGAGGTTTATCTGCATTTGTAAAAGGACCGCTGGGCTGCTCGGGGGTCTGTTTTTCCTCTTTCACCCAGTCGGGTAGCAGAGGCAGGAGGGGTGGTTTTGGGGGTTTGGCTGCCTTTATGCCCCTGGGAATGGGCAGTCGCTGCAGTGCTTGGCTGAGCGTGAGGGAGTGGCAGTTCAGACAGAGGGGACAGACAGGGGACAGCTGGCCTCTGACCGCCATCTTCCTATCTCCATTGTCCTGTGCAGACAGCTCAGCCCCCCTCTCTCTGATGAGTCTTACCCTCTGCACTCGGTAACCTGCTTGCATCCCTCCCCTGGCCCAGCCTCCTTCGCTGCACACGTCTGTGCTTTCCTGTGAACTTTTCTCTGTTAAACACACACGTGCTCTACTTGTTCAAAAGTATTAAGTATTACTGGCATGATGAGAAAAAGCACAGAGATGTGAGGACAGCCACCTTCTGAGACCAAAATCACCCTCAATGATTCCGGGCTCGTCCGCTGTGCAGGGTGCGGGGGTCGGCACGGTGGTCAAGACCGTGGACCCAGGAGCCCGGCCTCCGGGTCTGACTCTTGCTCCACTCGTTATGCTGTCTGCATGCCCGTAGGCCCTTTGCCCACTCCCGCTGCTCTGGGAGGTAGGGAAAGTAGGGGCTCCCATGGCATGGGGCTTGGTGAGGATAAATCCAGGTGCCTGGTGCACACGGGGATATGAGTGGCAACGCAAGGCTGGTCGGTGGAGTGTTGTATAAAAGGGCAACGCCAAACTAAGCAATTATGGCACCAAAGTTCATCAAAACCATGGAGAAGGATAGCAAAAATTGAGTAAACTCAGCTAAGCCCGGGGCACGTCTAATGAGCTTGGCAGTGAGATGAGAGACGGAGCCAGCACTTTCCTTAATGAGCTTGAACTTGAGCTCTGAGATGCTCACTTGCTGCTGGGGTGAGGGCCCCCTGCTGCCACCAACAAAAGTGCCTGTGGAAAACCCAAAATCTAGGGAGAGGGAAACAGTAACTATGTAATCAGATCAATGACTTTCAATCAGTAAATTAGCCAAACAAATCATTTGAAGGTCTGGGATTCTTTCTCAAATAAATTCATTAGTCCTGTTTCAATTCACTAAAGTAACCAGTTAGTTGTTTCTGAATTGAACAGATACCATCACAGAACCAAAATCACAAAAATGTATAAAAGAGGGGGCAGGGTGGGTGGAAGGCTTTGGTCCTTAACTGAGTGAATCCTCTGCCTTCAATGGGCAAACACCTGCGCCATCTTAAAGTCCTTTGAATTCCATGTCAAACTATCAAAAATACACCATTCTTGGTTGGAGTATTTTTTCATTAATCAGCAAAAGGTTTTTGACATCTATTAGACACCAAAAAGAATGCCACTGGTTTACAAGCATTTCCAGGCTTGCCTGTTTGCAGATTTAGGATTTTTAACTCTCAGGGTCCCTAATCTTAATGTTTAAATGTGTTTAAGTAGAGAAACCAGTAAGTGACATTCGAGTCTAATCAAACCACATCTTATGCAGCCTCCTGATGTTGGTGAGGGTAGCTTTTCTGAAAGCAAACAGCCCAAATGGCTACCACCACGTCTCTGGGAAAGAAGATTTCAGAAAAACCCCTAAAAGCTTTGTAAATAATTCCAAATAGATAGGTCTATGGGTCCATAATTGATTAGCACAGTGTGTTAAACTCCCCAAAGTGTGGAGTGTGTAGATGGTTCATTGGATAAAAGAGAGAAGACAGTCTAGACCTTTTAGAACTTTGTATTTTAATCTCATCATTTTACAATTTTCTTGTGATATAAATCAGATACCATAAAATTCTTCCTTTTCAAGTGGTTTTTAGTATATTCACAGAGTTCTGCAGCCACCACTATTATCTAATTTCAGAACATTTTCATCCTCCCTTAAAACCTATTAGCATTTCCCCCTCCCCAGGCCCTGGCCACCACCCACCTACTTTCTTTCTCTTAGGATTTGCCTGTCCTGGGTGTTTCATGTAAATGGAATCATACAATACGTGACTTTTTTGTCCAGCTTCTTTAACTCAGCCTAATGTTTTCAAGGTCCATCCATGTTGTAGAATGTATCAGTATTTCATTCATTTTTATGCCAAATAATATTCCACTTTTATGGATATACCTGGGTTTATTTATCCATTTGTTAGTTGGTCCATTCAACATTTAGGTTGTTTCCACTTTGGGGCCACTATAAATAATGCACACTATGAACATTTGTGTGCGCCTATTTGTGTGGACATATGTTTTCCTTTCTCTTGGGTAGATACCTAGTGGTGGAATTGCTGTTTCAAAATGTATTTAACATTTTGAGAAACTTCCAAACTCTTCAAATTGGCGACATCGTTTTGCAATCCCACAAGAAGCGTCTGACGGCTCCGATTTCTCCACAACCTTGTCGTCTTTATTTTAGCCACCCTAGCTGGTGTGAAATGCTATGTCACTGTAGTGTTGACTTGCATTTCCCTCGTGACTAAGGATACTGAGCATCTTTCAATGTGCCATTTGCCGTGTGTATATCTTCTTTGGAGAAATATCTATTCAAATTCTTGAACTGTTTTTATTTGGGTCTTTTTCTTGCTGAGTTTAAGATGTGTCCACAAAAAAATGGGTCTGATATGAGCTGTGGGCTTTTTGTAGATGCTCCTTATCAGGTTGAGGAAGTTCCCTTCGGTCCCCCATTTGTGGAGTGTATCTCATTATTTTTTAATTTGCATATTTGTGTACAAGCTACATGAATAGAGTGATTTATATCATCTATAAATGAATTAATACGCATATGGGGAGTGAATGGTCAAAACGACTTCAGGCATAATCGTATATGGTCAGAAAGTTTGGAGATCACTGGGTTCAGACACGGCACCTTCAAGGCCATGATGGTGACCAGCCCGCACCAGGGAGGCCGTCTCCAGTCACACGCTTCAGACTCTGCCAACCTCTGGTCCAGCGCCTGAGCGGAAACCAAGTGAGAGTGTGGCTGAACAGACCCTACGTGCCCCTCCTGGCTGCAGGACAGAAAAGGATGGGGATAAGATTCAGCGATTATCCAACCATTCCCTACTTTTACCCCAGGGAAATACCCCAAGTAAAAAAGTGCCCTTCCAGGGGCTTCCCTGGTGGTGCAGTGGTTCAGAATCTGCCTGCCAATGCAGGGAACACGGATTCGAGCCCTGGTCTGGGAAGATCCCACATACCGCAGAGCAACTAGGCCCGTGAGCCACAATTACTGAGCCTGTGCGTCTGGAGCCTGTGCTCCGCAACAGGAGAGGCCGCGATAATGAGAGGCCCGCGCACCGCGATGAAGAGTGGCCCCCACTTGCCACAACTAGAGAAAGCCCTTGCACAGAAACGAAGACCCAACACAGCCATAAATAAATAAATAAATATCAAACTTTAAAAAAAAAAAAAAAAGGAAGCCTGAATTCTAACTCAGGCAAGATGTTTCTTTGTTAAAAAAAAAAAAAAAAAAAAAGTGCCCTTCCAGGGAAGAGACACCGATCATGTCCCTTCAGTCCTGGGAAACACTCCAGTCATATCTACATATGTTTGGGGCAAACAAAAGAAAAAGGTATTTTCTTTGAAGTAGCCTGACAAGTTCTAAGACCCTATGTCACAGGCCTCCATCCTGGGCCTTCTGAACCTTGGACATGCCCAACTCCCCATGCTTGGGAACACTTCTGTCGCATGCCTGGGCTGGCCCATGTCACCGAGAGTCTGGGCCAGCAGGTGGCTGGGACGCTCTCTGCCCCAGGCTGCCATGTGTGGATCTCAAAGGGGGCAAAGAGGCGGTGCTCAGGGGGGCAGTCACTGAAGTGCCAGGGGGCGGGGGAGGCACACACTTCCAAGCGAGTGTGCAGAGCAGGGGTTCAGGTGCGAGCTCGGGGGTCAGGAACCACGACCAGAAGGACAGGGCAGGTGTGGCATGGAGAATGGGCAGAGGAGAGGCTGGGTCAGTGTGCGGGGTCTTCGCAGAAAATCCTGCTGCCTGGAGCCGCCACCTCCCTCACCAAGTCGACAGTGGCTCTCACATTGGAAAATGTCAGGACGTTCTGTTTCCAGTCTGAAATATTTTGAACACATGATACATTTTAATAGATTTAATTTTTTAAACTCTTAAGAATCACTGGAACAGATTTAATAGCAGAGGTTTTCTTATTATTTTACTTACACTTTCATTATCGTGAACACCTGGATTTCCACTTAGAAATAGTCTGACAATTTTTACATCTCAACTGGCAGTAGGCACAAAATATGCAGCAGCTGCCAAGGGCTCTCTGTCACGTTGAAATGCAATATTGCGGCATTTTGTTAAATCCTTTATCTACAAAGCTGCCACCGGCTGCAGCGTGAGAGTGTGAACTTTGTACCGAATCCAAGCAACGGGTCTGAACTTGACGGGTCATAAATTAGCACAGTGACAACTTCTGGAACCCCCTTTCTCTGGCGCTCTTTCTTGATAAGCAAAGCGAAGTAAGAGTTTTATGTGCAAAGCTCTGTGGGGTGATTTTGACACAGACAATGCAGGGAAAGGTGATAAGACATTCCCCTCATGTTATGGACAATCCAGGAGGAGCCAGGCCCTGCTCCAGGAAGATCTGCAAAAAAAGGATGATCACAGTAATCGTTGAAATACATAAGAAGGTTTGAACTGTTCAACAACAGCAACAAAAACACTAGCTGGTCTTGAAGTGAAGAGCTCAGCCTTGCTTGGTTTGTTTACAGAGAGCGTTGCGAGCACTGACCTTGCTTTCACGAAGCTCCAACTACTTAAAGGACACAAAGGGTCGGTGTCTGCTGATTCCCTATCAGAACCTGGAACCGTTCTTTGAGGTTGAAGCCGTGTGCAGCCCTCCTTCCTCATCAGGGTTACTGGCATCCATCAAGCCCCGCACTGACTCCTGGGGTCCCCGACCCCACCCCATGAGGGGCAAACTTGTGGCCGCAAGGGCTTATCTCCATGTCCGCAACATGGCATCCACTTTTCCGGGGCCCCGGGAACCTGCGTGTGGGTCCCCACTGTTCTCGGACTCAGTTACTGCAGGGCGTCCTTGCTTTCGCCAAACGCTGCCGGTCTAATCTTCTAGATCTCACCCTGATTACGTTTCTCACCTGCTCAAAAATCCTTCCGTTTCTCCCTGTTACTCTCATCACAAAGCCGAAGCCTCCCGTGAACGCCGGGCGGGCGGCAATCAGAGCGCGGCGTCTGAACTAGACCGACCATGAATTTGCATGGTAATGAGCCCAGCCCCGTGTCCCCCTGACTCAGACGCAATGCCCAGACACTGCAGGTCCTGTCCCCACCCGGAACTCCTTCCCAACTCCCGACCCACCTCCTGTCACCTGCCCATCAGCCCACAAACACCCCCATCGCCCCCAGGACCCCCTCGGCATCCCTTTCTGGGATAGCGTCATCACTACCCGCCTTCCTGCCTGTGTTCTCCGGGCAGGAGGGGGGCTATCTCTCCCACCTCGCCAGCCCACCGTCCGTCACCTTTCTTAGCGTAAATGTGGGCTCAACAGAGGTTCTTCGGGAGGAGGGGATTAAGTCTCCTTTGGTTCTTGTTTTTCTCCTGTTTCTTCTTGCCCTGTTCCTCCTCCTGCTTTCGTGAGAACAGTTCAATTGCACATGTGGAATCCAGAGTACAGAAAAGTACAGTAAAGAGGCTGTAGAAAAGTAGTGACTGAGGTGGAATTAGAACATGCGGTATCTTCATCATGGGTCACTCTCATCATTTTGCCAATGTCACAGAAGAATAATTCTATTTTTGCCCCTCCATGGGTTCACTTGGGTTATTGGTTAACTTTGGTATTTTTCGAGCGAGGAAACTGAAGCAACTACCAAGAACATTGTTTCAGTCGTGACAATTAATGAATTATGGATTGGTATCTGTTTAGCCTTTCATGTTGAATAGCTCCTAAAAGTGTACTTTTTAACTCAAGGAAGTGATTTATTCTTCTCTGTAGTTTTAATTTTATTCAAGACACCAAATGGGTAAGTTTACCAAGTGGAAAAAAGTCAAATTCACTTGCATTCAATTCCCCAAGATTAGAATTTCTTAACATTTGCATATCTACTGTTTTAACTTTTTATTGCCTTTCCTGTTCTGATAATTTTCTGGGAGAGGTTTCATTGGTAAACTACGTCTTCAAAGCAAACAGTGTAAATTAAACTTACAGAAATCACATTACCTGAGGCTCTAGAAGACTCCACCCTCCACCGGCCTTGTGGAAGGCCCGGTGCTCCTTCCACGAGGAGAAGGAAATTTGAGTGGTGTCCCCAGCACAGAGCCAAGTGGGGTTGTCAGAGACTTTCTCTGGAGGAAGATGCCGGGTTAGTGGCCACAGTGGAGGATGTAGGTGGAGCCCGTGAGGCAAGGGGACCCGGGGTCCCGTGCTGCTACTGGAATGCACTTTTCTTATTTGTTCTCCTGAATGAGAGAAATATTTAAATAAACTCAACTTCACGTTATCACTTCAAATTCTACCCCAGTGATTTGCAGTCATTTTAAGAGGCGGTCCTGCTTGGATGTAATGACATTAGCCCTCAAACTGCTTACAGTTCAGAGGAGAACAGAATGCACTTGGAGGTGGGCTGCGGGATCGACATGCTGGGCTTGTGATGGGTCAGAGGTCCTCCCAAGAGGCAGTGAAGTCGTCATGTTATGTGGGACATTGTCACTGCCCTGCCCTCGGGGTTCACGCACCAGGATGGACCCAAGGCTGGAAGGACTCTGCCGGCTGGGCTCCCAGGGGGTCTGAGGGTCAGTGTCCGGCTGATTCCTTCCACAGGATCCCTGCATAGCAGACGCACACCTGGCTTCACGCCCCAAACACTCAGATGGGATGAGGCCCAGAGTGCGTGCGTGTGTGTGTGTGCTTATGTTTGTGTGTGAACTCCACTTTGAGTCATAGGCCACGTGCCCTCATAGGAGATGGTCCAGGGGGATTGCAGGTGCCCTCCCCTGGCGTCCCTCAACGATGACGCCTTGCAAAACTACTGTGATGTTGGCCCCGATTCGATCCACCCGTCCGGCTCAGGTTTCCCCAGTTTCACTTGTACTTATTTGTGTGCGTTCGGTTTGTGTGATTTTAGCACATGTGTGGGTTTTGTCCCCAAGGCTGCAGTCAAGACACAGAACATCCATCAGCACGAAGATCCCTCCTGCTGCCCTTTTAGAGCCACGCCCACCTCGCCTTCATCCTGGCCACCACGAGTCCCGTCCTTGTTTCTATAATTGTATCACGTCATTAATATTCTATAAATGGAATCATGTGGTGTGCATTTGGGATTGTTTTTATCATTCAGACTAGTTCTTCGGAGACTGAGGCAGGTTGCTGTATCAATAGATCCTTTTTTACTGCTCTTCCTCGGTGTGGATGGACCACAATTTCTTTAACCTTCATCCAGTGAAGGACGTCTGGGTTGATTCCAGTTTGGGACGATTACAAATACAGCTGCTGTAAGCATCAGCACACAGGGTTTTTTGTATGAACATAAATTTGTATTTATCTGAGATAAATGCGCAGGAGTGTCATTGCAGGGTCAGGTGGTAGCCACGTTCTTAGTTTAAAGAAATCCCAAACTGTTTCCCCAAGTGGCTGCCCCATTCTGCATCCCCACCGGCAGCGTACGGGTGATCTGGTTTCTCCACTGCCTCACCAGCATTTGGTGGTGGTGTTATTTCTTATTTTAGCCGCTCTGCTAGGTGTGTGGTAATAGTATCGCACATGGTTTTAACTTGCATTTCCCAGAAGTTGTACATCTTATCGTGTGCTCGTTTGCCATCTGTGTATCCTCTTCGCTAGAATGTCTCCTAGTGTTTTCTGCCCATTTTTGAATTCAACTGTGTGTTTTAACTGATGAGTTTTGAGAGCCCTTCATATACTCTAGGTACTAGTTCTTTGTCAGATTGCGATTTGCAAATATTTCCTCTCAGTTCGTGGCTTGTCTTTCATTCTCTTAAGAGGGCCTTTCACAGGGCAAAGTCTTTCAGTTTTGATGAAATCTAATCCTTCAATTTTTCCTTTTACAGGTGATGCTTTTGATGTCAAGTCTAAGAATTCTTTGTCTTGCTGTAGATCCCCCAAATTTTCTCCTGGGTTTTTCCTAAAAATCTAAGTCTATGATGTACTTTTAGTCAGTTTTTATCCAAGGTGTAAGATATACACTGATGGGTCTGGGGGTCTGGTGGGGGGAGGGGCAGTGCTTATGGAGGTCCAGTTGCTCAAGAACCTTGTGTCGAAAAGGCGGTTCTCCCTCCACGGAATTGCTCGGGAACCTTTGTCAAAAAACAGTTGGTCACATTTGTGTGGGTCTCCTTCTGGGCTCTCTATTCTATTCCACTGATCTATGCATCTGTCCTTTCACCAATACCACACAGTCTTGATTACTATCACTTTCTAGAAAACCTCAATATTGAGTAGTGATTCCTTCCACTTTTTTTTTTTTTTTTGGCTGTGCTGGGTCTTCGTTGCTGCGTGGGGACTTTCTCTAGTTGCGGCGAATGGGGGATGCTCTTCGTTGCGGTGCGCAGGCTTCTCATTGCAGTGGCTTCTCTTGTTGCGGAGCACGGGCTCTAGGCGCACGGGCTTCAGTAGCTGTGGTACGTGGGCTCAGTAGTTGTGGCTCGCGGGCTCTAGAGCACAGGCTCAGTAGTTGTGGTGCATGGGCTTAGTTGCTCCGTGGCATGTGGGATCTTCCCAGACCAGGACTCCAACCCGTGTCCCTTGCATTGGCAGGTGGATTCTTAACCCCTGTGCCACCAGGGAAGCCCCTCCTGCTGCTTTTTATAAAATGGATATGTTAGTTATTCTAGTATGTGTGCCTTTCCATATAAATTTTAGAATAAGCTATGTACCTCTACAAACATGTTTGCTGGTATTACACTGACCTAGAGGTCGGTTTCATGAGAATCAACACTTTCACTGCTTGAGTCTTCCAATCCATAAGCAGCATGACTTTCCACTAATTTAGGTCTTCCTTGGTTTCTTTCACTAACATTTTATAATTTTCAATGTACAGATCCGAAATATCCTAGAGAATTTGTGAGGTGTGATAAAGATGATGATGACTATATTAACTGATGTTTATATACCACACACTAGGTGCTAAGCCCTCTTCTACATGTATTAGTGTATTAATTCACTTAACAAGACAAAGTAACCTCTGGAAAAGGGCTTCCCTCCTTTACTGACCTTCAATACTTTTTGAAGCCCTGATTTACTTTTTAAACACTGTCCAGCATCAGACCAAACAGACATAGTATTTTCTTGATTCTCACACTATTATGAGTTTAGCAGAGTCTTAACTCTTTCTCTTTGTGCCAAATATGGTCAAGAAAGCTGAATCAAGTCTTGGTGCTACTGATGCCATCATATTTATCAACATTTTGAAAAAATGAAAAGTTCTACAACACTGAATTTTGAAATAATTGAAAATTATATTTTTAAATACCAAACTTTTAAAAGTAATTTAGATAGGAATCATTATAAATGCAGTGCCTTTTCTTCTTAAAGGGAGTGTACCAATTATATTGTTTCTAGAGCTTCCATCGTTTTGGACTTTGAAGATGATATTCTGTTACAATCGAGTGAAGCTCTCAGGGCTGTTATGATTTGTTTGACTGTTTCTTATTTTTCCTTCACTACAAGGTCCCAAGTGGCTAGATGTGTTAAATTTCCTTGCCTGTTATTTCTTTAACATTTCTTCCTCCTCCCTCAATATTAGCCTAATAAATAACATCGTTCTTTTCTCATCATTCCTCAACTTGGTGAAGCTCCCTAAACTAACTAGAATAATCATTATATTGCCTAAACCAAAAATTTGTGCAGGAAGCAATGAAGAAGTCAACTCAAATGCTCAATGGTTTAAAGAATTAGAAAAAGCATAAGCAGACAGAGAGAGAGAGACCGAGAGAGAGACAGAGAGAAAGCGAGAGCAGAATTTGAATTCAAACAAAAGTCCAGCCACTCTGAAGCCCAGGCGTTTTCTTCCACCCTACACTGAGTTTTTTGAAAAAGGCAAAATAGTGTCCAAGACAGTGACTTCCCTGGTGACTCAGTGGTTAAGAATCCGCCTGCCAATGCAGGGGACACCGGTTTGAGCCCTGGGCCGGCAAGATCCCACATGCCACAGAGCAACTAAGCCTGTGCACCACAACTACTGAGCCTGCACTCTAGAGCCCGTGAGCCACAACTGCTGAGCCCAAGTGCCACAACTACTGAAGCCCGCGCGCCTAGAGCCCGTGCTCTGCAACAAGAGAAGCCATCTCAATGAGAAGCCTGCACACCGCAACGAAGAGTAGCCCCCGCTCGATGCAACTAGAGAAAGCCCGTGTGCAGCAACCAAGACCCAAAACAGCCAAAAGTAAATAAATAAAAATAAATAAATTTACTTAAAAAAAATAGTTTCCAAGACAGACAGTGTTCACCAAGGTTTTTATCAAATGGGTTTGAGTTCTTTCCACTAGCAAAAAGTGAGATTTAGCACCAAACTCAGGAGACCAGGTTTACGGCCCATCCTTAATGATCTCCTCCCATCGCCTCTCCCCACCCGTCAAAGAATCTCATCAAAGAGACTGAGGGATGCTGGGCTGCACTTTCCTCTGGAACCAAGTTACTTAGAAACATCACCAGGGATCCATTTGAGCCCAGTGCTTGAGCTGCTCTGAGGAGAGAGAGAAACAAAGCAGGAGAGTCTGTTTCTGCTTTGAGCCTTCATCCCACTTTGTGGGGGACACAGACCCTCTCTCCTCCCCTGCCCGGTGTCCACTCCCACAGCTACACGTTGGATGCAGTCGTGCACAGACTGGAGCTTGGCCCGCAAACCATCCCTGCCCGCTTCCTCTCATGTGGAGCCCTGGGCTTCCTGGCCTGTGCTGTTCTCAAGCCTGGACAAAGGTCCTGGGGTCTGGGAAATTCTCCGGAGAACAGAGTGAGATATTTCTGTTTACAAGGAGGTATTAAAATTGTAGCCCTGCCCTGTGTCTGAGAAAGGCAGGTGCCTGAGTCTTTGCTCATGGTGGGACTTTCCAAGCATTGCAGGCTGGGGTGCGGCCTTTGAAATAAGGAAGACACCAGGGCTGGCCCGCTGCATGACTGACCCTGACTCCAAGGAAGGATGACTAGGACCCTGAAGACGGGGAAGTGAGAGCCCCACGTGGTCAGTCACATGGGGAGACCTGTAAAGAGCCAGAGGATGGGTTTCGGTTCCAAATGATTCATGTTGGTTTTTAACTACAGAGCCATGTGACACATCAGTCTGACAGATGGAAGTCGAAATGAAGCCTGTTATCTAGGGGATGGGATTTTACATTTTTCAGGGTCATTGGAACATTTAACTGTAAAATACGTTCCTACTGAAGAACTAGTCCCATAAGCCTGTGCTGTCACAGCGTCCAATCTCAGGCAGCTCGGTACGCCCGTGGCTGCAACACCGCACCCATGTGCACACTGCCTGCCGTCCACGACGCATTACCCCAGTGCCTAAAGTCCCGAACACGGACGCCAGCCCTTCTGTGCCCCGTGTCTCCCTCGGGGAACCGTTTTCTCATCTGTCTCTTGCTTTGCAGTTCACCTGTCATCTTCTCCCGTCATGGAAAAAGGGATGAGGGTACAGGACCCAGCAGCCTGTCAGCAGACCTCATCTTATCTGGAAGAAGGACAGTTACAAAGTCAACAACAAAGTGACCAAATATCTCACCGTGAAACCCCCTTCACAGGCGGTGACTGAGCTGGTATAGTTTTGACAACTAAGAACAGTCAGCTGTACCTGGTCTGGTCGTTCTTCTTGGCCTGAGCGAAGGCGTTCTGCCTTCACTAAGGTCAGTCCGTGCCTGGGCTCCGAGACTGGCCTCGGGGAAAGGCCTCACCCCAAACCAAAATGACACCTGTGCGATGTCATCGGAGAGATGCAGGCACCAGCCCCTGAGTCTGGCTGATTTATTTACTTGGACAGATCACTGCCTTCTCTCTTTTAAAATCCAAACACTTCAGGAGCCACACTTTGCTGCGTTAACGACAATATTTACTTATTAACAGACACTTCCTCTGTTCTTCTTGGGGGGTGGGGGGGGGGACGGAGAGGGAGCCTGCATGGGCCCAGCACCCACCAAGGGTGAGGTGCCCCGTGGTCAATAATCTCAGAGACGTTCATGCACATCCGTGCCGTGATTCCACCCTGGGAATCCATCCAAAGGAGATTATTCATATTGGTGAAGGAAAAGACAAGACGGTTCTGTCTAACCAGCCAGGAATTCAACCACGCCATTAGATTGTATGTATACTCTAATTCCCAGAAGGGCAGGGACATGCCAGGAAGCAAGTAAAACAAGCTAAAGATAGGTGCAACGACCAAGCGCAGAGCGGCTTGGTGTTCAAGGCAGAGGGGAAAACGTAGTTGCCAGCGCTCCATAAAGGGAAAAATACTGGTTATCCACTCATCAGAAATAACACGCTTTTCTTATTTATTTATTTATTTATTTAATTTTTGGTTGCGTTGAGTCTTCGTTTCTGTGCAAGGGCTTTCTCTAGTTGCGGCAAGTGGGGGCCACTCTTCATCGCGGTGCACGGGCCTCTCACTATCGCGGCCTCTCTTGTTGCAGAGCACAGGCTCCAGACGTGCAGGCTCAGTAATTGTGGCTCATGGGCCTAGTTGCTCCACGGCATGTGGGATCTTCCCAAACCAGGGCTTGAACCCGTGTCCCCTGCATTGGCAGGCAGATTCTCAACAACTGCACCACCAGGGAAGCCCATGCTTTTCTTAAGTCCAGATGTGAGAGGCATTTTTGCAGTGAGTTCTTATCAGCAGAGTTATTATGTTTGTGATCATTTTGTTTGCTAATCCATCGTCATTGGCTGCATACATCTTTTGTTCCAGTTTTTAATTTGATTATGATGAAAGGTTTTTGAAACAGAGAAATGTTTAATTCTCTGTAGTCAATCTGTTGAATGTCTGACTTATTCTTCTGCTTCTCTGCTTTGGAAGATCTCCTCCACCCCACCTCAAGAAGCTTAGTAAACATTCATTGCGGTTTGCTTCTGCTATTTTGATATTTTATTCCACCCACCTGTAATATATTTTGAGGTGTGAACCAAAGGCAAGATTATGCTTGCTTACCAGTCATCCTAAAAACCTTTATGAATAATCCTTTCCTTCCTGTTTCTGATAGTCCTCCCCTCTCATGCATTTTTATACGTAATAAAGTCTGTTCTAGGATAACAGTCCTGGCTTATGCATCTGGGCTTATTCTTGATCTAGTTTCACATTGTTTTAATAGCTATTACTTTATGGGGTGTGTCAGCCTCTGTCCCTCTTTATTCTTAGTTTCTAGGATTTTCTTTCTATTCTTCAACCAGTATTTGGGATGGAGCCATATGGCAGGCATCGGAAGTCAAGGTCACTTGCCATGCTTCTAAGCTGTTAGAGCTGGTCCTGTCCATTCTTGATGATTTTCTGCTAAAATAGGTGTCTGTGGAGGCTGCAGTACCTGTCGGCCATGCTGGGATTGGCAGGGGTGATGGGGAGACTCTTCCGTGGTCAGGGTGGGACCCGGGTTGTCCTCTTCTGCACATGGTAACGGGAGGGTCCCCTCGCTTTGTCCCTCTTTCTGACACTTGGCAATACTTTAGAATCCACAGAAGTCTCTCCCAAAGGGACCAAGCTGTGCGGAGTGAGGGAGCCTGCCCCCCAATCCTGTCGACGGGGGACCTGTGCGGGAGAGGTCCCACCCGTGCTGCTCCTGCCAGGAAAGGTGCCAACACCCAGCAGCCTGGGCGAGTGTGTGCTGAGCTTGCGGTTAATAAGGGGATGGAGGGATGATGAGGCGTCCCACCCACGGCCCTGGAGGCTCTGTTCCCGCCTCACCGCCCAGCCCTAGCACACCGCTCTCCGCTCCTACGCCGGAGCGGCCGGTACCCGGGCCTCACAGTGGTTGCGGGTTACGGTCTGCTCTCTCGAGGCTGTGGAGATGAGCCAATGGCCCTGCCTCCTGCCTCTGGCGTTATGTCCCTGGCAACAGCAGCGACTCCACACCTGCTCTGGGGATGGGTTTGTGTCTGTTCTTTGGCTCCCAGGAAACTCTCACAATACTAAACATTGGAAGGTGACATGCATTTCACTTTGTCTAACAAAATTATGGTATATTCTTCACCGAATTCATTGCCCAGCCAGGCAGAACGCAGACATGTAAGCAGCGAACATTTCAAACCCATTCGGACGGGGTGGGGTCCCCTCCCGATACTCATGTTTTCCCGGATGGGGGTCAGCAGGAAGCCCGCACTGTGCACAGGCTGGTGGAGAGTTTCAGCGTGACAGGCCCTCACCGAGGCGTGGTCAGGACTGGGGAAGCCACGCCACAGGGAAAGCACATTCTGTGGAGGTGGGGATGCCGGGGGTACGGGGGGAGCTGCAGTGGACGGGGTGCTGTCCACCCACGGGGGCCGGAGCCGGGGGAGGAACAGACCCGCTCCTCTTCCAGGCCCCCAGCTCCGCCCGCCCCCACTGCCGAACCCCCCAGGGGACAGAGGAGGGCAAATGGAAGCCCCGGCGATGCCTGGGGACTCAGGTTACCCAGAGGGCACCGAGAACTCCTGTAGAACCCAAACCTGAAGAGGACGCCCAAGAAAGGGACGTTTTCTGAAGGGTGAACTGATTTATACGAAAAGTCTTTCAGAGCCATTAAATCTCAGTCATGTTTACTCAGATTTTTAAATTTTTTCTCCCTGGAAATAATAAAATCATGTGAAATCCCCCCTCTGCTGGAAGCATCCAGGTTGTGTGCGCACTTCGGAAGCCGGTTGCCTCTAGTTCTGGGCTGTTAGTGGTGGTGTGACTGTTAGGACCACGCAAGTGGGTGACCACGGTCAGGTAGTAGGTCTCCGGGCGCTGTCTCATCCCAGGTACACAGGACGTGGTGTGATCATCATTTTTAAATCATGTCTGCCTGCCTCCATTGCCATTTTTCCTAATAAAAGCAGAAAACTAAGATGTAAGCACAAGGAAGAAAAATACAAACCACAAAAATAGGCTCCAGGGAAAAGCAAAGTGGAGCGAGGCAGTCAGCAAAAAATGCTGAGAGGAAGGGACCCGTCCACAGACTTTCTAAAATTGGAATTATTTTATTTTGCCACGGCAATGCCCAGAAAAATGATTTTCCTTCCAGCACAGGAGGAAATGGGCCAGATCTTAGATGGGGGTTTAACAAGGAGAAAAATGGTGAGACTGCACTTTGCACACCAGCGCGCATGCGTGCCCAAACCTGCAGCCTGGGCGTCGGGATGCGGCTCTCAGCATGCCACTCGTCTGCTGCAAAACCACGGGAAAGCTGTCATTTCAGTATTTCATTTTCGGGGCTAAATGCAACGAAAATCTAGCTGAGTTTTAGCCAAACAGTGTTTTCATTAATGCAAACTGGAGACTTTTGAAGCCCCCTCCCATAACTTTCTTTGAGCCCAGAGCAGGGTTCACGGGGAACCCCTGGTCCTTGAGGTTTCTGAGGCTTTGTCCTGTTCTGTGATTTAATGAAAGCAGCCCTCTGCTTCCCAAATACAAAGGATCTAAAGGTACAACCAATTTTTAAACACTTCTATTCGGGACAGGAGGAAAATCAATAACTCTCAGAGCAGTTGGGATGATTTTAGATCCTACGGCAAACAGGGGCTCACGCCACAATCCCACTAGCTCAGGGTGTGCACCAGCCTGCTCTCAACGTCTGCCGCTCACCCATGTGTGTCACATGGCAGGCCTGTGTGTTAGGTGAGCAGTGGCCCCCAGCCCCGGGACAGCAAGTCTTCGGAGCCCCTTAACCATCGTGGTCCTGCCTCTGGGAGGGACACAGGAACGGACTCATAAGTGGAAACGGATTCACTTTAGAAATAAAATAACAAGTGAGAGCATCTGTAATTTTCAGTCTGAGCAAGAATGAAATTAAGAACCGCAAAGTTCGTACTCGATTTTTTTTAAAAAATTAAACTTTTAACATTAATTGCTCCTGAACATTTGTGAGTGCCCAAAATCCTGACATAAAAGCTTTAATTTCTATGCAAAGCAGATAGGATGATTGAGTTATAATTAAAATGGTAATTATACCCTTAATGTTCCATATTTGACTTTTCAAAAAAATGTTATGCTCCAAGAAAAGCTATTTAAAGATCAGAGGCAAATGTTTGAAAATGAATGTATTCAAGACATTTTAAATCTTTTAAAATCCAGTTATTGATTTTTACATGCTTTCAAGTGTAGTCTAAAACATTTTCTTCATTTATTTTGGTCGATGGAAATAATAAAAAATCATTGGGACGTGAAAAGCTTAAACGAAGGCAATATTCTGGAGGTTGATATTTAATGTGATAAATATTTGAAACGTTGGTGGTACCAGGGAGGGGCTCAGGCCTGACCCCCGGCCGCTGGGAACACCACCAATGGCGGGAGGGCCAGCCCCTTCCTGGTTGCGGAGGTGCCCCTCTGGGCTCAGTGCTGCAAATATGACATTTCCTTTGATCCTTCATCGACTACTTAGAATTAAAAAAGAACACCTAAAGCCATAAATCAAATGTCAGGTGGAAGTCTGGTGGAACCATATCAATATTTCATGACGTGTTGCTTGCTGGGCGCTGCAGGAACATGGGCCAGGCTGACGCTGGTGTCCAGGACACCGCACCCTGGGCGGTGGTCAGCGAGCTTGGAAACCAGGGGACCCTGCGCTCGGGCCAGCCTGACGCCAGCAGAGCTCTTCAGACGGTCCCACCCCCCGCCAGCTCGGGTGTGCGGAGACCCCGTGGGAAGACAGCCAGGACTGCAGGGGGGACCCTCCCAGGAGCAGAGCTGGGCGGGGTTGCTCTGGAGTTTTCCACGTCGTGGGAGCGACTGGTCAGCTCTTGTCAAGGGTGATTTTGACAGATGGGGAGGAGAGGGAGGCTGTCTAAGGAACAGATGTCCTGCAGCCTCCCCGCCTTCATCTTCCTAGGTGGACTTTCCTTTGTCTCTTTTCATCATGAGGAGGAAGAAACCTATTCTAGAAAATTCTACACCAACAGTGAAATACGCAAGCGCAAAGAGGCCCATGAGGTTTACTCTGACAGGACAGGGAAGCAGCCCAGGTGTGGATCCCACTGAGGTTTCATTTGTTTTTCCTTGAGAACCTCTGAAACTTTCAAAGATCTGAAGGAATTTCCATAGCTGTTTTCCTGTTTGTGGGTGGATGTCATTCGTCCCCATGGAGTGGGTTATCCACACGTCCAGGGAAGCTCAGGTCAGGTCAGGAGCGGTCTGAACCCTGCACGTCTGCGCCTGGAGTTTGCAGCACTGCACCCCGCTCCCCAGGCCTCGCCGCGCAGGGGAGGTTGTCCCGGAAGGAAGGGGCCCGTAATGGGAGGGACGGCGCTGGGGTGGAGGCCTGGTCAGCTGTTCACCGCAATTGTAAGGACTTCCACCCAGGCCTCCCTCGGGGCAGCAGTGCCCTCCAAACGTGGGAACGAGCAGGCTGCAGGCAGGGTGGGCACCGGGCGCGTAGGGGAGCCGTCGCTGTGGAAAGGGGGGCATCAGAGGAACTGGCTGCTTCTCGGTGCTGCTGAAAGGCTCGACCACAGTCTGTGGACACACGTGCGATCTTGCGGCGACTGTAGCAGGAACGGAGTGTCGCGTTTGTAATCAGCCCTGAGTCAGCAGCCCCTCGTCTGAAGTTCCCCTGAGTCCTTTCCACACTCACCGTCCCTCCTTCCTTCGTCGTGAACTGACTCGAGAAGCTGCCCCGAGGAACATTCCAGACTGCTGGTTCCCAGACCGCCATCTCAGAAACATTACCAGCCAAGGTCGTGCTAGGGTCTTGAGCATTGCCAGGTGGCTGGAGAGGCAGCGGGACCGCCGCGGGGATTTGGAATATCTACAAACCCCACAAGGAAGTAGACAGCAAGCACGTTTTTGTGAAAGCTTCGCATAAACAGGAGTTTGGCTTCCCCAGCCGAAGGGCCTGGATGGAGCCCCCCCGTGGTGTCTGCTCCGAGGCCTCCACGCGCGCACCTCCCTGGACCGGCGCCGGAAGGAGGCCCTGCGCTGGGCTGTCACCTGTTTGTCGTCTGCTTGTCTTTCTCCTGTTTTCCTAAAAAGCAGTGACGAAAGCCATGGGGAGCGTGTGTCCGTCCCGCCTGCTGAAGTGCCCATGGCCTTTGCTGGACAGCAAGGACCCTGCACCAGAAGGGACGTGTCCAGGCGCCACTTCCTGCATGTCAACAGGTGCTAACTCACTTTAGTGCTTCGTGATGCAGCCAGGAGGGCCTGTGACCATCCCCACCCGCACAAATCCACGCGCCACCAAAGTGACTGATCTCCCAGAGGAACCTCGGGAAAGGGGCTACTGCTGCATCCCCGGAATCCACGAGTCCGACTGAATGCTTTAGTGCAACTTATCGAGTGTCAACAAAGCTTTGACATCTGATCAGGATTGAAACGGAAATGTGAAGAAGTTAAGAGAAAGGCAGCAGCATATCCCAGACCTGCCATAGCCCCCCTCCTGCCATGGCTCCCCCTCCTGCTGTGGCCCCCCCTCCTGCCATAGCCCCCCTCCTGCCATAGCCCCCCTCCTGCCATGGCCCCCCTCCTGCCATGGCCCCCATCCTGCCATAGCCCCCCTCCTGCCATAGCCCCCTCCTGCCATAGCCCCCCTCCCGCCATATCCCCTCTCCCGCTGTGGCCCCCATCCTGCCGTAGCCCCCTCCTGCCATAGCCCCCCTCCCACCATAACCCCTTCCTGCTGTGGTCCCCATCCTGCCATAGCCCCCCTCCTGCCATGGTCCCCCTCCTGCCATGGCCCCCATCCTGCCATAGCCCCCCTCCTGCCATAGCCCCCCTCCTGCCATAGCCCCCTCCTGCCATAGCCCCCCTCCCGCCATAGCCCCCCTCCCACCATATCCCCCCTCCCGCTGTGGCCTCCTCCCACTGTATCCCCCCTCCCGCTGTGGCCCCCCTCCCGCCATAGCCCCCCTCCCATCTGGAACTGAGAGTTGGCCAGTGCTCCCCCCGGGTGCTGGCGCCTCGGCTCCTGGAAGACATACTGCGTTGCCTTTGTTTCCGCAAAAGCACAGAAGCCACAACGCAGAGCCCACATCTGGCAGGAGCTGCCTTCGCCCCTGCGTCCAGGTCACCGTGAAGTCGCCTGCTCGCCACCCGGGCTCTGACAGCTCCGGACGGAAAGCAGAGGTCACCACATCTGTGAAAAGGAGCCGGAAAACAGGAAAGTTATTTTTCTGTTCCATTTCACCTCCAAGTTGAATTATTGATTTCAATACTTTATTTTCACATGAGTTCATTTGAGCAACAGATGCTACTCAGGCAGCGCCCACGAAGAAGAAATGAGATGCTGGTAATTAAGGATTCTGCCCAGCGTCGCGGAGTCGCAGGGATTAGGCTGCTCGCTGGAGTGAGAAGAGACTCTCGGGGGATTAGGACAGTGACTCAATCATTTCTTCCAGTTTCTTAAATTACACTTCAGTTCTCAGGAAGGCTTAAGATTCAGCCCATTGGTTCCAGAAAGAACTTCATTTTAACCACGCTTCCATCATTTTGGGGGAGCAGGGCCCAGGCCTGGGGATGGGGTCCCGGGAGTGGAGGACGCAGGGCAAGTCTTGGGAGACAGGCCTGGGGGGCCATGGGGGTGGGGGGCTGGCTCTCGCTGAGTCCCTGATGTGACTGCCGTGGGTGGGACGGGCCTCCACGGGTTCCCCTCTTCCTCCTCACATCCGGAAGGAGCTCCGGCTGACCCCTGGCTGAAAAGGGTCTGCCCTCGGCTAAACAGACACCGGTGGCCGTGACTCCCACTCTCCCAGGGACGTTTGCCTGCTGCCCTTCTGGACACGAATCGGGTCAAACCCACACCTCGGGCTCGGAGACCCCCGGGCCTCACTGCCCCACAGCTGCCCTCCATGGCTGGCTCAGCCTGATTCCGGCCTCAGGTAACGGGCCGGCTGCCAGCACCGCGCACTCCGTCCCGGTCACCTGCTGGACCGAGCGGCGAGCGCTGGCGGCAGACTCGCCGCGTCTGGCGGGAAGCGTGTCTGCAGGGATCCCGGGGCTGAATGTCCACAGTGTGGGCACGAGAATCCTCATCACAAACCACAGCTCTGGGCGTGACTGCTCTCATCTTCCATGAGCTCCCAGAGGGCTCGCTGACATGCTCTCAGAGAGCAGCTGCAGGAGGGGTGCTGGGCAGACCCCTCCCCTCGCACAGCACGAGGGGCACCTCGGGCCCCAGCCCTTTCCAGCACGAGACCCCCTGGTCCAGATGCCCGAGTGGGGCGCCAAATCACAGCCGACCCCGGAAACGAAAGAGATGCCACAGCGTGCAGACCAGGTGGGCACTCGGGTGTGTGCAGCCAGGCAAGCCAGGCGGGGACAGCTCTACGGAGGGTCCCCGGGCCACACCCTCCAACACGCCCCCCCTTTACAGACTGGGGTTCACATGGGGGACAGCGCCTGCACCCGGCCCACCACCTCAAAGGCAAAGCTTAGGCTTCAGCTCAGATCTTCCGATTCGCCCCACATTTGTCACTTGCCTTACAATGCCTCTGCAGCTTCTTCTTTCTTTCTTTCTTCTTTCTTTCTTCTTCCTCATTTTTCTTTCATTCAAGGAAATTTCTAAGAGCCGTCCACATGCGCACACAGAGACAGTAAGAAGTTTTCCCCCCCACTGGTCCTTAGACTTTATCAGAAGCGTTTACCCTCCAGTGCAGACAATGCCCTACGTGAGGCTGAAATTGAGGATTGGTGAGTACAAATATCTGTCAGTGTTTCCATCACTAGGTACCGAGGAAATGGGAACTCGCTCCGCTGCGTAAACATAAACAGCTTCAAATCTTTCACACAGCCTAACCACCAACCACATCTTATTTCTGTCTGTACCCAGTACCTGGTACAACACTTGGTCCAAAATAAGCCCCAATAAACACTTGCTTAGAGAATGAATGAGCGACAGAGTCGCAGGAAAACATGGGGTGGGGGGGTCCTGAAATCAAGGCCTGAGAACCAGGTAGACGTTAATGAAGAGACACACTGGGTTCAGACGAGAGCAGACAGGACCACAGTGAAGCGAGGGTGCAAAGGGCAGACGGGCTGGACGAACGGGAGGGATGGTGTGTCCAGTCAGAGCAGCAGGTGCCAGCAGAAGGTAGGACCTAGAGGAAGGCCGGGGATGTCAGGAACAGAACAGGAAGACAGGCCTGAAAACAGCAAATGAGAAACACTGAGGGCCAGTGCCTGAAAGGGAAGCAGAGGCCACCTCAGACAAGACCTCCCCAGCTGTGCAGCCAAAATCTAGGATGACTGCAAAACACGGCCTGGGTCTGGAGCCCAGGGCCCAGCAGTTCAGCCCACTTCCCACATCCTAAACCATAAACGCATGTGCTCAGGGAAAAAAACCCATCATGTGTCATTTTACCAAAATCCCTGTTGTTGGAACGACAGTCATTTGTCCTGGTACGTTTCAAAAAACTTCTCAAATTTTGAATCTAAGCCAGAAAAAAACCAAAAAAGGAATCGCTACTAATTGCGGCTAATTGTGCCACTGGACCTCAGCACGACCACCCCTGTGAGAGGCTCACGGGCCAGGTTGGCAGATTCTCTGTCTGAGGAGCAGACCCGGGTCCACTACACGTGTCCGGGAACCACAGCCACCTCCACACCCACCCAACTGAAAACAACCATGACCACAGACAGGTGGTCTGTGAGCAAAAATAAGACTGAGCAGTCAAGAACCCAGTTGAAATCAACTCCACAGTGCTCGGCAATGGCTCCGTTTCTTTCCTACGTTCATTGCTCAGTATCTCCAAAGAGACAGCATTTATTATCACCCTGAACTTCCTAGAGGCAACCTCGGAGACTTCCCCAAACATCTTCCCTCAGTCAAATCCCTACGATCACTAAAACTTTGTTGAGTTTACTACTGTGGGAGAGGGGCAAGTAGTCTAAATCAGTGAAATAACCTAATTTTATAAAAGAATTATTGCCTGTTTTGTTTTTCCCATAGGACATCTCAGTCATGGGCCTGATAGAAATCGATCCTTGCCAAAACCGGCTTATAATAAACCACATCTATTTGTCCTAGAAAACCACTTTTATAACTTCCCCAGCTGAGAAAATTAAATTGAGAGAAGACTAAGCCTCCCATGCTCTCTCTCTATCCTGCTCTTCCAAAGAGAAAATTAAAAGAGCTGACCCGTGGCTAAAGAGATCACCCACAAAAATAAATGGTATGCTCAAAAATTAGTTACCTAGAAATGCAATTTGAGAACAAGATATGACCACACACCTATTAGCATGGCCAAAATCTGGGACCCTGACAACACCAAATGCTGACGAGGATGTGGACTTGCTGGTAGGAATGCAAGATGGCACAGCCACTGTGGAAGACAGTTTGGTGGTTTCTTACAAAACTAAGCATACTCTTACCATATGATCCAGCTCCTTTGGTATTTACACAAAGGAGTTGAAAACTTATATCCACCAAAAAAATCTGACATGGATGTTTACATCAGCTTATTCACAATTGTCAAAACTGGGGAGCAACCAAGATGTCCTTCAGTAAGTGATGGATAAATAAATGGTTACATCCAGACAATGGAGCATTATCCTGAGCTAAAGAGAAACGAGCTATCAGCCATGAAAAGACAAGGAGAAAACTCAAGTGCATATTACTAAGTGAAAGAAGCCAATCTGAAAAGGCTTCATACTGTATGATTCCAACTCTGTGGCATCTGGAAAAGGCAAAACTATGAAGACAGTAAAAGGATCAGTGGTTGCCAGGGACTGGGGAGCACAGAGGATTTTTAGGGCAGTGAAACTACTCTGTACGATACTATAATGATGGACCCTTGTCATTACACATTTTTCCAAACTCATAGAATGCACAAGACCAAGAGTGAACCCTGATGTAAACTATGGGCTTTGGGTGACAATCGTAGGTTCATCAATTGTAACAGATGTCCCATCTGGTGGGGATGGTGATGGTGGAGGAGGAGGGGTACATGGGAAATCTCTGCACCTTCCCCTCAATTTTGCTGTAAACCTAAAACTCTTCTGGAAAATAAAGTGTATTTTAAAAATGAGGGCTTCCCTTGTGACGCAGTGGTTAAGAATCCGCCTGCCAGTGCAGGGGACATGGGTTCGAGCCCTGGTCCAGGACGATCCCACATGCCGTGGAACAGCTAAGCCCATGCGCCACAACTACTGAGCCTGCGCTCTAGAGCCCGTGAGCCATAACTACTGAGCCCGTGTGCCACAACTACTGAAGCCCACGCTCCTAGAGCCCGTGCTCCACAACAAGAGAAACCACCGCAATGAGAAGCCCGCGCACCCCAATGAAGAGTAGCCCCCGCTCACTGCAACTAGAGAAAGCCCGAGCGCAGCAATGATGACCCAACGCAGCCAAAAGTAAATAGATAAATATTTTAAAAAGAGAAATTCTATAATGATTTCTTAGGGTTACCTGATATTCACTGTAGATTCTAATCAGTCACCCTGGTATTTAATCAGCCAAACTAATGAACCCTGAGGAGAAAGAGAGAGATACAGAGAGACAGAGAGAAACACCAAGAAAAGCTGGATCTGCTGATGTCCATGTTAGGTTGTTTGTCTTGATGATTTCATGTTACACGCTGGTATTCTATAGTCTAGAGTTTTTGCCTTAATAACACATGTAAGCTTTTCTCCGTCGTCAGTTTAGGCTCTGCAGCCCGTCTCGTCGACTCTGACTCAGCCCGTGCGGAGAACTATCTCCGTCTGTCGGCAGCCAGAGCTGACAGCTTCTGCTCAGCCACTTAGTTTTGTCCGTGTCCGTGACATTCAGAAGTTAAATAGCTCTGGTTTCAATTTTTAATGCAATTAGATATATAGCTCAGTGCCTTTGTCTTGTGTCTCTAACACCAGCGCAGGATCTGTAATCTGTGCACCTGGTATGGCTGTGTCATGCAGGGGAAGCGCCTGTGAGCCCTCACGCTGTCACCACCAGGCGTGGGCTTTCCACCAAGTGCTAAGTGTCCTGGGATATGTGCTTTGGACATCAGAGCCAGTGGCTTTTTAAAAATTCTATAGTGCTTTACAATTTTCAAAAGTTTCACACACTTGATTACACATAATCCCATAATAACCCTTTTTTCCCCTACCCCATCATGCCCCTCCCCTTTCCCTGTCCCCACTGATCCCCACTAGTTTGTTCTCTATATCTGTGAACCTGCTTCTTTTTTGTTTTACTCACTAGTTTGTTATATTTTTTAGATTCCACATATAAGTGATATCATACAGTATTTGTCTTTC
Source organism: Balaenoptera ricei (assembly GCF_028023285.1). Lineage (NCBI taxonomy): Eukaryota > Metazoa > Chordata > Mammalia > Artiodactyla > Balaenopteridae > Balaenoptera > Balaenoptera ricei. The sequence goes on from NC_082640.1 coordinate 29,350,654, forward strand.
TCTGTCTGACTCATTTCACTTAGCATAATGCCCTCCAAGACCATCCATGCTGCAAATGGCAAAATTTCATTCTTTTTTGTGTCTGAGTAGTATTCCACTGTATACATGTACCACTTCTTCTTTATCCATTCATCTGTTGATGGACATTTAGGTTGCTTCCAGGTCGTGGCTACTGTACACAGTGCTGCTATGAGCATTGGGGTGCATGTATCTTTTCAAATTAGAGTTTCCTCTGGATAGATGTCCAGGAGTGAGATTGCTGGGTCATATGGTAGTTCTATTTTTAGTTTTTTGAGAAACCTCCATCAGAGCCAGTGGCTTTAAATGGCCTGGGGACCAAGTGGACCTTGGCCTCCACGAGCCCTGATTCCATGGCTCGTCACCCACCCTCCGGCAAGAAGGATTCATGTGTGCGTGTTGCTTTGCCTTCTGCCAAACACCTCTGCCTGTGTCTGTCTCTTTGATCTTCTGTGCAGATCAAGGCGGAGGAGATGGGCTGTTACGCACGTTGTGTGGATGAGCAGAAGGGTAAATTCTGTATAAAGCCACAGAGATGGAGCTTGGCAGAGCTGACCAAACCCAGCTGCCTTTTCAACAAATACTGATTTAGGCACCAGGAATTTTTAAAAGAAGACAAAATTGCTGCCCTCGGGGAGGCACCTAAAATAGTATTTTTTAAAATATAGTTCCCTGTGTTATACAGTAAGACCTCGTTCTTTAAAATAGTGTTTTGAATAAGTATTCAGTAAATAGTTATTGAATGAATGAGCAAACCACACGGTCACATGTGATGGGTAACCTAACAACAAAGCTAATTCTTATATGTCGTGGGCACAGTGGAGGGGATTCCTTAGTGGAGGAGGTGGCATCTGTCTGTGCTGGGTCTTCAGGAGGTGAGAGCTGGGTCTCGGGGGGAGGAGAGAGGGGGCCCTGGGCAGAGGCAGGTCTGAGGCTCAGAGTCCAGTGCGTGGCAGGAGAAACCTGACCGGAGGACCTGCTGGAGGGCAGAGGAGCAGCGACCCTGGAGGGACAGGTCATGCAAGACCTCCCCCCGGCCCCGACCTCCACCTCCCCGCATGGCCCACAGCTTCCCCAGGGACTTTGATCTACAGACCACATTACACATGCATCTGAGAATGTTTAATTTTCCAGCAAAGCTAAGAGGGCTTGGGAGTCAGATGAGAAGCAGAGAGATGAGTGAAGAGGCTACGGTTAGTATATGCTATTATATCACCACTCTTCTGAGAACAAAAATGAAAATTCCAAGAGACCCAAATGGGGCAGAATCCTCTTTAAACACCTGGCAGGCACAGAGAATAAAAACCCAGCAGGACAGGCAAGATCCCTCCATACAGGACGAGAGGAACCTGGCAAGGTGGCTGGGGAGACGGGAACAGCCACTCTGCATGGTCAGCCTGCGGTGGCACAGCCTGGCAGGAGGGCACTTAGGTCTGTCGTCAGGTGTCACTGGGATCCTGGGGATAAAGGCCACTTGCCAACAGTGCAGGACGGGCAGGGAGGAGGCTCAGGCCCCCCGTGTTCCAGGCAAGAGTCAGATCACGTGCAGTGCGGGGCGGGAGGTGGGGGGATGGACCAAGTGGCAGGGGAGGCAGCAGGGGGAGCCCAGTGGGAAAATGTCCCGAGTCAGAGTGGAGAAGGGCGCCCAGGCCAGGGCCCCCAGCAAGGAGGCTGGACGGAGGTGCCTGGGAGAGGATTGCAGATGCAGGAGCGAGCCGGCCAACTCGGGGCCTCAGTCCTTGACTGCAGCTCCTCCGGGGGTGGAAAATGGTAATGCATCAGCTGTGCTCCAAGTCCAAGGTGGGGAGGGACACTATTCACTATACAGTTTGTTTAGATAAGTATTTTGTGCCGGAGGAAAACAAGAAATGACCACAAAAGATACACAAACAGACAAAATGCCAGAGAGACTGAAGTCAGGAAAGATGGGCATCATTTACATGTGGGGGAGATGGGAGAGGATGGAATCAGAGGACAGGAGATGAGGAGACGAGTGATTTTCTGACAGTGGGGGGCGGGGGGCAGGGTAAAGAGGCAGTTTTGATGTAAAATAAGGGGAGTTAGAAACATATGCTTCATAAGAGTGCTTCTCCATGAAGGAGGCGGCGGGGTCATGAGAATGAGAAAAGCCATCACCTACCCCATTGGGGAGATTAGCGAGGAACAGGCATCCTAAAAAATCCCAAAGAGTCATTACCCAGAATTTAGTCAAAGTCAGAAAAGCCCGTCTGATTGTGATTTCACTTAGACAAAACAAAACTGAGGCCGAAGACCCCAGGTGACTTGAAAAGTTAGACCCAAAGGACAGCTAAGGTGGTTCTGGATCAGCACTGGGGACCTGTCCCATTCAAGTGGAGCCAACCATCCGGGCACCATGATTTCCTCCAGTTCTGCTTCTCAGCTTGAAACAGAGGTGGTCAGGTGCCCTGCTCTCCACCCAGCCACGTAACCCAGAGAGTTTCAACATCATCAGATATGTCGTGAACGGAAAGACGCTAAAAGCAGAAAATCCCAGGCAAACTTGGATAGCTGCCTTGACCTCCCTCCCGCCATCTGACCACGGGTCTGACCCTCTGTACCCCAAAAGGCCACGAGAGGACCTCCTTCACTAGACCTGTCATTCAACCCTTCCCCACCCAGTTGGTGTCCCATTTGGGTGGCTGTTTGGAAAGGCACCAAATATACAAAGACTAAGGAGATACCAGTAGCCAGAACCCTTTTGAATCTTTCCTCTGGTAACGGTGTTGCAAGAAGTCTAAATTAATGAATATCTGTCCCAGAAGAGAGCCAGCCATGGGTGGAAATGTTTAGCTCAACTTGCCAGGGCCTTATGTTATTCCACACTCCGCAGTAGCTAAGCCTGTAGAGACAGATCAGGTTATAAGTCAGTGAGGACTGACTTTCTCCTCCCTCCTCCATGGAAGGAGAATGCTTTCTCAGCCCACTGATGTAGGTCTCATACGTGTATCTTGATGAGGTCAGTGGGATTCTGGGGACCTGATGAGCAGAGACCTGAATTGGTTTGAGCAGCTGGACTAGACTCTTGCCCATCCGCCATCCCTGTGATGAGAACACGTCTCAGACAGCTGCTCACCAAGGAGGATAAGACATGTGTGGAGCAGACATGACCCCAGAGCTCGCGGAAGCCAGGCCCCCAGAGCCCAGCCTCCATCGGTCACTGGAGTGAACCATAAATGCTCATTGATTAAGCCACTGAGTTTGGGGATGTTTTGTTACACAGAGAGCACTTACTGATACACCACACATAAAGCCAGTGTTGCTACTAAAGTCTGTGAATTAACCAAGTTTTAAAGAAGCTATAATTCTCCCATATTAGGTGACACTAGAGATTATTCCTCTGAAGAATATTTTGAAATAACAAAAGAAGCCATTTATCACTGTTCCACATTTTAGAGTCAGGTAACTCTAAAAATCAAAAATTCTTAACGAGCCCCTTCACATACTTTCTGATCTCTGAATAAACCAGAATTCTAGAGACAGAACCAGCTCCGTCAAAGTACTTAGCAGGTGTAGAAGCAAAGGCACCCAGCATCCTGACAACCCAGCCCAGTGCGTCCACCCTGTTCATGGTCCTCTTCTGTCTCCTATTTGCATTGTGATCTCTCACACTGTCCCCGCTTTCTTCTAATGAAATTACAGAACCTTATCTTAGCGTTTCCTAAGTTGTTTTAAGGGGCCAAAAAGTACAAACCAATTCATTTCAACGTCCTTGACTGGTGTCCAAATGACACGCAATCCCCACCTAGCTTCCTGCTCCAAACTGCCTCATAGGCTTTTCAAGACTTTGTAACATGCTTGAAGGTCATTTCTTGGTTTTTCATTCTTCTGACTTTTCTCCCTCCTGGATCATATCCATGCCTCCGGCCCCCAGCAATCAGCCAGTCAGCATGGCAGGCGTCCCTGTGTCCGGGCTGCGTCCTACATGTTAAGATGTGACCCCAAACAGGAAGACGTTGTGCTGGCCTTCCTGGGACAGTGAGGTGTAAACAGCTGAAAGGAGGTGGACACACACAATGAAGACATTCAAAGTGCTTACACTAGAAGCGAACGTGAGCTATTTACATTCCGTATTACATTACGGGCCGCCCGTCCCGCCCTCACCCGTTATAGTCGTGCAGGCTGGGGCCTTGCCCTGGAATGTTTTCAAATCTCCCCAGGAGAACATAATATACAGACGAGGAGGAGACCCACCGCTTAACACCAGGGTGCACACACATCGGTCGATCGGGTGGAGCTAATTAGGGTTGGCTGTGGTAGAGGAAACACCCGACAGAGGGCAGGAAATGGGCTGGCTGGATGCCATCGGAGCCTTCACAAAGCTTTGAAATTGGGAGTGAGAAAAGAAGAAGGCAAGGAAGCTTTACTCCATGGTATCGCTGCTGGATGGGGTAGCGAGACATTAGTGTAAAGGAGGAAGGCTGCTGGAGATACTGTAGGAAAAGGCACCCCTGGGCCTGGCATCAAGGGAAAGTCACTTAGGAGTTGGCCGCCTTCTTTGGGGCTGTTTCTCCAGCTGCAAAATAGAAGTCAACCCTACAGCGCATCTCTCCAGAGCCAAAGGTCTCATCAGCTAAGTTTGCAAACGATGTCATCCACCCATAATCTGCCAGCTGTGGCCAGCAGAGGACAAGAAGGAAGCGTCACTGGCTCTGCTAACGAGTGGGAAATGGGGAAGCCGGCCCTCCTGCAGCGCCTGGGCCATCTCAGTTCTTCCTGGGCCTCCAGCCCCACACTCATGCTGATGATAAATGTCAGCACGGCAGCCTCCAGTGGACGTCGGAAATGAGATCTCCCGCAGCAGACACTGCAGGAACACGGGTGCAGGGACGCGGCAGACACACTCAGCTGATCCTATCAGCGACGACTCACCTGCAGTGGGAGGGAAGTTCAGCTCATCCTCATCTCAAATCATCCATTTTTGGGGCCATCTGCAGCTGACTTCAGCCGTCTCCCCCCTCACTCCCCGTCCCATCTGATGGAGTTCTCCTTCGCAGGAGACTGTCTTCTGAGAAGGTCTAAGATCTGTCCTTTGTTTGCTCTTCCCTTCCCAGACAACCGCCAGCCCTTCTGCCCCCAGCCCCTCTGCCCCCAGCCCTGCCTGGAGCACAGATGCTGTCTTTTGTTTTGCATTTATGTTTCAAGAAAGACATTGCCCTGCTGACACTCTGCAAAGCGTCAGTGAATGCAGTCTGTTATCCAGGCTGCAAAGCCATCTGGACTTCCTGCTGAAAAGGTTGGACATGGTTTTAGGCAAGATTTTTATCAGATCTGAGAGGAAAACAAAATCTTGAATGCATTACCATCTTCCAAGGTTGGTGTCAGATTTTTTTCCCTTGTCAGTTGCAAAACAAAGCACAAAAAGATGACAAATCAAAGGAACTGGAGAATGAAGATACACATCTCCAGAGGAAGCTTTGTCAAATGCAGTGGAGGATAAACAAAAAATAAATTAGTTCTGGTTTTATCAGAAACTGGACAGACCTCCATTGGCATAATAGTCTGTCTGGCATTTCCAAGCCTTCCCAAGGAGCGCCCTTAAAATGCAAAGGGGAAATCCGAGATGTTCACAACAAAGGCAAGATTGCTCTCCAAAACCTATTAACAGTTCTTTAAATGTGCACAAGAAGAAAGACAGAGGGGAAGAGAACAAAACCAACCCCTCGAAAAGTAAGGCAGCTTTGAAATCTCTCTCTCATTCTCTGTCTCTGTCTCTGTCTCTGTCTCTCTCTCTGGATGTGACACAGACTTTTCTAAAAAGGTTCAAATTTTCAAAGAATATTGGTTTCTTAGCAACATACCTGCTCCCAAAAGGCTTTGGGTTTTTTTCTCCCCACAAGTTATTGAAGAAAATCCAGGATGGGTCCTCGTGTCAGAATCATCCTCTTAACAAGGACCCTTATCTTGGAGAATAGGCTATGGCCCTGGTGCACACCTCGGTCTCTCAGTCCTTTATCTGGGCCCTCGGGTAGCAGACTTGCTGTGAGTGGGTTCACAGCCCGGGGTAGCTGTGGCCGAGACCTCAGGCAGAGGACCTGGGCTGCCTCCCCCCAGGTGCACAATGTCCGGGGGGAGTGACCGCGTTTCACTCTGCAGTGCAGCCGCCAGTCCCATGAGGCTTTGCCACCACCCATTCAAGACGAGCAGAGGCTTCTTCCACGCCTGGCGCAACGCAGCACCAACAAACACCCACTTCATCGTATCAGGAAAAAGAGAGAGAACTGCTGGGTTTCGAAGTATGTTATGATTTCAGATGTCTTCACAGAGAAGGACCACAGCCCGGCCTCAGAGCAAAGCACTTTGTCTAATCAGGGGGATAAATAGGCTTCACGGTAAAGTGATGGTTGTTGAAAAAGTAACTTATGTAATGTTTTCCATTTCTTTCTAAACATCTTTCTTTGACATTTGTCTGCTCTGTTCCCAGGCTGTGTGGGAACTAAAAGTGCGGGCCCTGGTGCTCAAGGTTCTCTTAGTTTAGTTGAAATTCCCTCTGGGACAGGTTAGGAATCTCAGGACGGGCAGCGGGTGTGGACAGGAGAGCGGAGTGTGGCCAAGGTTCGGGGCGCAGCTCGGACCCCGTGCTCTGGGCTCAGCGCCCCGACCCAGCAAAGTGTCCCGAGGATGGTGGCCCCAACAAGGAGGCCTGTGGACAGGACCCAGGACCCTGCAGGGCACCAAAGCCGAGGGGGTGGTGACAGGAGAGGAAGGACACGTCACATCCGGCCAGGACGATGTGGGACTGACTTGCTGCTGCGGGTGCTGCTTCCTGCGGAGAAGGGTGGGGTGCTGGTCCAGCACGTGGTCACCCGGCCCTCCTCGCCCCACGTGAGCCTTTCCTGCAGCTGGGCCGGCGTCCCCTCTTGGCAGCTCTGCATCCCAGTGAGGGACGTGACCCTTACTCAGGGCCTCCACATGTCAGCTGATCGTCCCTAAGCAAGGATCCACTTGGGGCCCAAGTGGCGCCCAACAGGAAGGTGCAGGTGGAAAAGGTCGGAAGCCACCATCGGAGCAGCTCCTGACCCCGGGGGCCCTGGGGAGGCCGGTCTGTGCCCAGGGGAGCAAGGCAAAGGCCGGGCTAAGTGGCTAAGTGTCAGGAAGGCCAACCGCAGGTGCAGCCGGATGCCCTGCGGGGCCTGGACACCTGCCTGGTGGCCAGGCAGCTCGGCGGCCAGGCCAGACCAAGGCAGACACTGATCGTCATGCAGTCTCTCCCCTGGCCCCCACCCTGAGACCCTGACAGCTCAGCCACCCTCCTGAGACGCCCGCCAGGCCTCTGGGGACCCTGGGCCCTTTGTCCCCAGAGCAGCTACCGGACGTCTGCTCTGCTCAGAGGAAGCCTGGAGGGCCCGGACCTCATCTACAACAAGGGCACTTTATCCTTCCTCCCGATTCTGAGGGACATTCATCCCGCGTGAGGAAGCCGGGGACGTGAAGACAAACTCCCCTTTCACTGCACATAAGAGGCCCTCAGTGGGGTTGTAAGTCCGATTCCTTTCAGAGTCCAGGTGCCTTTGGCCCGAGCAAGCGTCCTGCCGGCTCTGTCTCACGCCTCCCTGGGGAAAGAACGGCAGCAAGGCGCCTGGTGGACACCCACCGACCCAGAGGCTTGTCCCGAGGCAGACGAGCTGATAGCCTTAAAGCAACTGCACAGGGCGGGTCACCTCCACAGTCCCCCACACCTAGACCGACTGGACACCCCTGATGCAGACAAAGTTAAAGTCAGTATAGCGCCTGGGACCCACGGCCGCTGAGTGGGGCTGAGCCGGTCCCAGGGGAAGTCAGGGTGGACGACAGCAAACGCCCCTGTGGACTCAGAGTCCGCATCGGTAACAGAAAAGGACGCAGCAGAACCACCGAATAGATTCTAGACAGCTCACAAGTGCTTTCCCTGGAGGTGGGCAGACCCCAGCACCAGCCGTGGGAAACTGTGCCATCCAGGCTAGGGCTTGGGAGGCTCTGCCTGAACAGCTCGGCTTCTCGTCCCCAAAACAGCCCAGCTCCTTGGTCATCTAGGCTGCTCCCCCTCAACCCCTTTCACCTCCCCACGTAAATCTAATAAGAACCTGTCTACCATTCACTCCAAAGTGTTATCTTGTGCTTCCCCCAGAATACACCCACCCAAAGGAGCCATCTCCATGTCATGTTTGTTCTAAACAAGTTTGCAACGTCACCTGCCGCTTCTATTGTACATTCCACATGTAAGTGAGATCCGGCCGAGTTTGTCTTTCTGTGTCTGCTTATCTCACTCAGCATAGTGCCCTCCAGGTTCATCCACGTTGTCACAAATGGCAGGATCTCCTCCTTTTTAAAGGTTGAACAGTATTCCAGTGTGTGTGTGTGTGCATGCGTGTGTGTGTGCGTGTATGAATAACTCCTAAGCATTTTTGCAAAGCAGGCCTAGAGGCAATGCACTCCCTCAGTTTTTGTTTGCCTGGGAAAGACATTCTCTCACCTTCATTTTTAAAGATTGGCCTTTTTCTTTCTTTCAGTACTTTGAATATATCTCTGCTGGCTTGCAAGCTTTCTGCTGAGAAATCCACTGGTAACCTTATAGGTGTTCCCATACATGTGATGAGTCACTTTTCCCTGGCTGCTTTCAAAAGTCTCTGTCTTTGACTTCTACAATATAATTACAGTGTGTCCTGATGTAGACCTCTTCGTGCTTAACCTACTTGAGATCCTTTGCTTCTTGAGTCTGTGTGACGATTTCCTTCCCCAGATTTAGGAAGCTTTTTTATCATTATTTACTTAAATAAGCTTTCTGCCTCTTTTTCTTTCTCTGCTTCTTCCGGACTCCCATAATGCATCCATCGTTCCTTTAACAGTGTCCCATAAATCCCACTCTTCTTTATTCTTTATTTTTCTCCTCTGCCCGGATAATTTCAAGTGACTTGTCTTTGATTTCACAGATCCTTCCTTCTGCTCAATGAAGTCTGCTGGCAAAGCTCTCTATTGTATTTTTTTTTCCATCACAGTCATTGTATTCTTCAGCTCCAGAATTTGTTTGGTTTTATTTTATGATTTCTGTCTCTTTGTTAAGCTCCTCATTTTGTTCATAAATTGCTTTCCTGATTTTGTTGAGTTGTCTATCACTGAGCTTCTTTAAAAACAATTGTTTTGAATTCTTTGTCAGGAAATTCATAGATCGCCAATGCTTTAGGGTTGTTTACTGGAAATGTACTTCAGTGGTATCATGTTTCCATGATTTTCATGTTCCTTGTAGCCTTGCATTGGTATCTATGCATTTGAACATTCACCCCTTCCAGACTTTAAGGACTGGCTTCAACGGGAAAAGACCTTCATTTGCTGGTGGCACAGCGTGCCAGTTGGGTGGCATGTGTGGTGACCATTGGTGTGGCACTGGTTCCAGTAGCGAGAAGCACCAGGTCCAGGTCCCAGGTGTGTGCACAGCGGTGCTGAGTCCAAGGCATGGGGGCAATGACTTTCTTGACTGTGGAAGTTCAGCTTAGAGAATAGGCACCTTCCGAGCATCTCTCTCCCATTTGTCACGTACAGGAAATGAGCGGTGGCGGATCTCTGGTCTCAGGTCTCCATGAGCTTGAAGAAACGCACAGCAGTGGCCTGGCCGCAGCTTTAGTCAGCGCTGCAGATGCACTGTTTGGAACTATTTAGCAATTTTAACCTACTTTATTTCACCTCTGTGGAAACTCTTTTCAGGGTAAAGAAAGCAGATTGGGGCCAAAGTCATGAGACAAAGGGAGCTGAGAGTTCGTCCTTTATGGCATTTGAGGTATGACATTGACGTCACTGATAATTTTGCAAAACAGGTGTTAGCATCCCTTATTATTCAGGCAACAGCTAAACAACTGTTCTTGAATTTAACAAAAGCTAAGAAAGTAAATATTACTTCCTTTGAGGAACAACTACGTTACCTATTGAGAGTCTTTCTCTCTTGATGTGCTGAAATGATTCTTCTTGTTTGCATCTTTTTAAATCCAGATGAACTCAAACAGCCATGAATCAACCCCAAACAGAGGCCCTCATCTGTGAGCATCTTCGTGTTAGTGCGCTAATGAGAATTTAAAGATTCTAATTAAACCCAGATGCAAAATATCTCCCTGAGTACATCAGAAAGCACCAGTTCAACAAAAAAGACATATCACATTTCCAATGCAGTTTTAGTTCATTATCTACATTTTTATTGTATTCCAACTTGAAATTAATTGTTAAAGCAGTAACTGCTATTAATATGTTTAAACAAACTTGTGGGTATCTAACAATTTGGGTAATTGTGAATAGCTACAAATTTACTTAATCAATGTGTAGATACACAGGTATCTGTGCACACAAACTTCAATTCTCAATTTTTCAAGTTAATGAATATGGGATCTTTATCTTGGGCTTTTTTGAAATCCTCGATTATGGAAAAGCCCTTGGAAGTCACTTTTGACATTGTAGTCAGGAGCCCAAATATTGGAGCTACAATTCAAACATCTGGATGTGAATCCTAACCCTGCCACTGCTGGTTCCCACCGCTGGGTCACCTGTGGGAAGTCGGTTTACCTCTCCCAGCCGGGGTCACCTCTTCCCTGAGGTGCTGGTCCCTCTGGCACCTGGTTCGCAAGGGAGGGGACCCCCTCAGGTCAGCAGTAGCTGCTGGGTTCCCCTCCTTCCCACCTGCACTGCTCCCAGTGACCCAGCGACCCTGAGCCCTCTGGCCCTGCACTCACTCTCTGAGGGAGCAGCCTGAGAGCCTGACGACAGCCGATAGCCGGCAAATTCACCCACAGTCTACACTTGGCGGCCTGCTGGCCCTGGGGCTGTTTCACGAGTCCCGTTTTCCGCAACAGTATTGGGTTGGCCAAAAAGGTTCATTCGGTATTTTCCGTAACATCTTACGGGAAAAAAAACGTATCCAAAAAACCTCTTTTCTTCATTTCCCCTGTTTCCTTTATTTTTAAAATATCTATCTATCTATCTATCTATTTATTTATTTATTTGGCTGCGCCGGGTCTTAGTTGCGGCATGAGGGATCTTTTTTGAGGCATGCGGGATCTTTAGTTGCCGCATGTGGGATCTATTCCCTGACCAGGGATCGACCCCGGGCCCCCTGCATCGGGAGCGCGGAGTCTTAGTCCCTCCCCTGTTTCTTTAATGTAACTAATCACGTAGAATTTTTAAATGCCAACAGTACAAGATTTTAAATGCCTTCATGTTGATAAAATTGGAGTTTACGAGTGTGACCAGCTCCCTACCCGTCTTTGTGAATCCATCATAGGTATTGAGGGACCTCTTGTCCACAGACAAAGGATTCTCCGTTTCACCAAGAAACCCGTAGCTTAGACACCGCCCCCCCGCCGGGGGCAGGGAGACAAGATCGGAGGGAACCTCGCTGTTCTGCTCCAAGATTCATTCGGCGGGTTTCTGCGTGTCCAGAGGCAGGAGGGAGGGCAGGAGGCTTCCTCTGAGGGCTGAATTGGGTGGGACTCTCACAGTAGCCCCGGGTGGCGTGAGGCCTGTGTAGACCAAGGGACAGAGAGAGAAGGGGGCCCAGCCTGGAGCCCTGCAAGGGGAGGCCGGCCGGCTGTGTAGGGGCCGCGTGGGGACCGCAGACCAGGGATGACAGCAAGGGCTAAAGTCCCACCACACACATTCAGCTCAGCACTCTTGAACGGAGGTGTCCGTCTGTCCGGTTTTCTGGCCCCAGGAGGTGCGGGCAGAGCGACTGGCCTGCCTGTCACCATCTCCTGGCCTGTCCCAGCTCCACCGTCCCCACCCACATCTGGCTTCCTGCCCCTCCCCACCCTCCCCCATTGTTATTTCTGATCCTCGCCAGTTTTTAGACAATGTTAAGGAAAGAAATATTCAGTGTCACTGTTAAAGCACCAACAGGAAGACTTTATTCATGGGGAGGACAGTGGCGGCAGGTAAAGACCCCTGCGATGGCCTTGCAGGGAGGCATGGAGCCCAGCTCAGATCACGGCGTGGCCGGTGGGGCTGCAGCCCAGGGCCGGGTGGGGCAGCAGACGGAAAACCACTAGGAGGGAACAGCAGGTCAGAGGAGTCAGGCTAAGCCGACCCAGCAGGACCCCCACTAAAACTGGACCAAGCAGAGAGGGACGGGGTGGTGGGCCGTGGTGGCTGAAACCAGCTCAGGGACCCTGCGCAATTTGTTCAGGGACAGCATCTTTGTCACATGTTGTCAAATGTGCTGTGTGTTAGAAGCATCTGCGTTCCGGCTGTGCTGCCCGGAAGTCTAATTCAGAGCATCCGCGACAGGCCCTGTGGACCCACAGACGCCCCTGAGCATCTCTCCTACTGGGAAGGGCCTCCTGCCTCCTCCAGGAAGTCCTCCGTCTCCAATAACCGAGGTCACTTCATGACTTGAGGCAGTCAGGAAACCCAGACTGGTGTAAGGGGCAGCGTTTCACCACCCCCCCCCCCAGCAGCCCTCTGCAGGCAGGACAGTGGTTCCCACCTGCGGGGGGTCCAACCAGATTTGCAGGGAAGTCTACTTCTTCCACCTCAGCTTGTTGGTCTGTGAACAGGGTAGCAACAGTGACCACCTCCGGGACGATGATGTGGATTAAGGCAGTGGTCCCCAGACTTTTTGGCACCAGGGACCGGTTTCGTGGAAGACAATTTTTCCACAGATGGGGTGCAGGGGGATGGTTCAGGCAGTAATGTGAGCGATGGGGAGCGATGGGGGGCGGCAGATGAAGCTTCGCTGGCTCGCCTGCCACTCACCTCCTGCTATGTGGCCCGGCTCCTAACAGGCCGAGGACCAGTACCGGTCCGCGGCCTGGGGGCTGGGGACCCTTGGATTAAGGGGACAGGCTGCCCCAGGCACTCAGCACCTGGCGGGCTCCCAGCCCCGGACAGACGTCATGTCACGGGCCTCTCTATACAGAGGACCCTGTCTGATTAGTCTCTGGATTTCACTACTGTCTTGCTCAATAAATTTTGATTGTTTCTTTTCCCTAGGGGACAGGTTCAGAGACGAAATAAGAATAGAAATGCTTGAGAAACAGCCTCCACTCGGCCTCTCCCCCGGCTTTTCTAGATACAGTGAGGTTTCCATGGCAACAGCTCCAACAGACCCCTTCCCAATCTTTTTCCAGCTTACCTTGAGGGGGGGGTGCTCCAGAGGCCCCAGAGGCAAACGCACACTTTGACTGGGGTGTATGTTGGGGGGGAGAGACATTGCCATTGCCAGGATGACAGAGACGGGGCTCTGGTCCTCGGGTGTCAGGCTCATGAGCATGATGCTCATCGGTGACCAACCACAGAACACTGTGGCCCGAGGATGAAATCAGGGTGGACTGAAGTCAGAAAAATGAGTGGACAAGCCAGGTAGCCTGCAGTGCGGGTCAACCTGACTCCAAACATTAATGTTCAGATGCATTGTCACTAAAGAGACTGTCTTCCAGATTAAACAATAATAACAAATTTAAAGCTGATAAAAGGTCAAGCAAATAATTTAACTGGTGAGCAACTCCTCACCCAAAATTGTCGTGATTTCACTAAAAAATGACTGCGTGAACCATTGACGTGTATGTGATTTCTCCTTAAGATTGGACTTGGATCCAAAGTACACACAGCATCCATGCCCAGGGGTTTAGATTAAGTCAACACGCAGCTTTCCCAGTTCCTCGTTGTTCACCTGTGATCCGGGTTCTTTGAAAGCGTGCCCGGCAGATGGTGCACTGAGGGCTCAGGGTTGTCCAGGCGGGCAGGGAGGGATGGCCCAGGGAAGCCACTCGGCACGCGAGAAGTGTTTCGGGAACGGTTGCCTCAACAGACACTGCTCAACACTGCCTGATGGCATCAAACGTGTCCTTTAAACAGCTTCGTGCTGAGCAGACAGTGGTGCAGAGAAGTGCGGAGAGGTATCTCTGTACCGTCTCCCGGAAGCACTGTGTCCGCACAGTTTGGACGATAATAACAAAACACTTAATGCTGGCGGATTCGACATTGAGTTTTCAGTACCAGGTACTATTTTCAGCATCTACTTCTGGGCTCTCGTTTCACCCCATAAAAATCCCATGGCCCAGGCGCTATTCCTGTTGGAGAGGTGAGAACGTCCAGGCCAAATAATGTTCGCAAAGTCAGGCTGCTGTTAGGTAGCAACGCCAGGAGTGGCCCGATCCAAGCCCTCTGCCAAACTGCCCATCACGGTCTAGCAGCACCTTCGCCACATCTGCTTTAGGCGCTGTCGTTGTGTCACAAACCACACCAAACCCAACAGCTCAAAACCACATCATCGTGCGTCTTGCTCTTGCGCTGTCATTTGGGCTGTGCTCCGTGGGTCACTGCAGGCCAAGGACCCTCCCAGGGAAGCTCACCCGTGGCCTCTCCATGGGGCTACGCCCAGCTGCGTCCCGAGAGGTCACATCCAGGACCCAGACACAGATGCGGGCGTTCACGGGCCACCGTCCCTCTCACTCTGCGGGTGAGACGTCTCCGAGGAGAGGACGCACTGCCTACGGGACAGGAGGCAGGTGGCAGGTGGAGATCACTGGTGAGAAGAGCCAGCAGCGTGGGAGACAAGGGCGCAGCCATCTTTGGAAAACACTGTCTGCCAGGATGCGGTACCTCCTAGCCTCGGGGCCATCCCACTGAAACACCCGAGCTGGGAACAGCCACAGGACACTGAGGGGCAGTGTCGTGCAGTTACCTCCCTGTTGCCCACAACAGGCGGGAGCCAACTCTGAAGAGGGGTCCTCCAGCCTCCGTGTACTTCCGCTTCCACACAGCCCCTGGTGCCCATGGAGCAACTGCTTCTGGCGACATTGGAAAGAAAACGTCATCCAGAAGTGTTCTAGGCGGATGCTGCAGGCCTGGGTCTCCCCGCTGAGATTCAGGATCGTGGACTTTACAGGTAATTCTTACAGTGCCTCTTTTACAGAAAGGAGACCGAGGGCTCAGAGATCTTAACTGCCCTGTGGTGGTCGAACAATTCGGAGAGGGTGTGGAGGAACGCAAGCCTGTCCTCTGATGCCAAGTTCAGAGCTTTTCCCACGATGCCACGGAAGCGGGGATAAAGGGCTTCCATCTTTCATGCCTTCCTTCAAATTTGTTATTGGCCTCTCAGTAATTTGAGATATAGAATAATTGACTAGTCAGGTAACCTGAGTTATTTAGTGGGACACGTGTTCACCAGTCCCTGACTTTGAAATTGATTGAGGCTTTATTGCCATTGTCAACAAACAGGAGTCATTACCAAGACCTGGAGGTGGGCTTTTCCCCGGACACACGAAGGAGTATTGAGATGGAGGCTGGGGAAGATCCTCTCCCATGCACTGGGATCCCTCTGAGCTGTGGACCGCTGTCCGGTGGCCGGACGACCATCCTGCCAGCGTTTCTCCTGCCTTCCCGGTTCTGGCCGCGTGGACGGCCAAGAAGGAGCACAAGTTGGCCGTGCTTTATGGAGAATGAGTCCCAACAGCGGGGGCACATGGCCCCACTCCCTAGGCCCCTGGCACGCCCACCTCCAGGGCGCCCGCCCACCGTCGTGTGCTGCAGACAAGGCGGACAGGAAGGGTACGGGGTGTCCCAGGTCCCGCCTGGCCCCGTCCATATGCAAATCTAACCTTTCTGATATTTCAGCAGTATAAACCCAAAGACGGGATTTCAACAGGAAAATATTTACTGACGGCTCTCTCCCTCATAATCTATCGATTTTAATATCCTCACCACTTTGGCTGAATGTCAATTTTACCCTGAGGACTGCTACTGCAAATCTGAACACATTTTATTTACTTAAGCCTTTCAAAATATTAGTGTTGGAAATGAGTAGAGTTTGAGTCTTTTGGTGTTCCTATTTAAAGTTTGTTTTCCTATTTAAATAATGCTGTTAATTTGCCGTGGTAATTGGGCCGACAGGCAGCGTGCAGACCACAACACGCAGAAGCCTAGGTAGCCTCGCGTTCCTGTTTTTGTTAAGTACAGTAACACGCAGCTCATTAAACGCGGAGCCAACTTCCCCACTTAACCTTTGGAAGCAGAAGCACCTGATTATCACCGTGATTTAACCAGAAGCCAGATTCGGTCTCCTCTGATCATTTCTGGTCCAAATGTCCAGCCTGTGCCAATTTCTGCATGAACAGCATTGACCGATTTCAGACCAAGTCTCATAGGGCCCCTGCAGGGACTTGGGGCAGCACTGCAGATTCTACGGCCCCCAGTCCCATCCACCCCATCTGTTCCTGCCCTGAGAAAAGCTGGGGTGGGGTCCTGAGGCCTCCAGAGGGAGGGGCCTTCAGGGGATCACACTTCCCCGCCACTTAAGTGCTCGGGGAGGCCATGACCAACTTGTGGAAGACACAATAATGCTCTCCTGCTACCAGGGGACCTTCAGAGGCATTTTCTAAATCGCTAAATCACCAGCAGTAATGAGTACAACTGGATGTCTCTCTTTTTCATATTTAACAAAGAATTTATGTTGCAAATGACACTTCAGCTCATTATTCGGGACTTTTGGAGTGCATCTTTAGAGACTCTCTGCATAGGGCTTTCGATATAACAAAGCTGGCTTCTCAACTGTCCCCAGGTCCAGCCTCTCCTGCCCCACCCAGGCCCCACCCGGACCCTCCCCTGTTCACTGTCCTGATGGGCGGACCACCCACCCTGAGGTTTCCAGTGGGGGGCTTCACCACCACGACTCTCACTGTGCTTGTGCCCAAGGGCGAACCTAAGCCAGACGTGGGATCTCTGTAGGATCCCTCCTCTCCCACCCAGGACAGACTAGACCAGAAAGCAGTGATGCAGGACCGCTCGGCCCGGGGCTCAAAAAATATGCTTTAAGTAGTTTGCTGGTAGTTGGGACGCACGTCTCCACCCTAGGAGACTGAAGGAACTCCACACAGCCCACAGACCTGTCCTGGAATTTGAATTTATAAAAATAATTCTCGATGCAAGCTTGCTTTTGAGCATTTAGCTGCTTCTATCATAAACCAAGTGCCAGGTGGGGAAAAATCAAATTATCTCAGGGTCTGATTAGTTGGGTTCGCAGTAACCAGAGTTGACTGCATATATTAAATCCCAAGTGATTAAAACATAAAAAATTCCTACTGTTAAATTAGACGGTAAGTTTGCGTCTCCCTACGTGAATTCCAAGTTTCTACCTGGCTTCTAACACCCCACGTAATCAATGACAACGTCACTTACATACACAAATCCAACTATGAAGAACTACATACAGCTGTAATCATGTATGTGATTTAATTAAAGCCAATCACTGAAAATAGCTGTGGTGCAGCAGATGGGGTGCCGGGGAGAGGCAGGGGAGGGGCGGGCTTTGTGGGGGGAAAGGGAGCCTCAGAGCAGAAAAGCTCGCAGACTGCGTTTCTCCAGCCTTTTCCAAAACCAAAAACCGTTCATTTCCCAAAGACTCCAGAAGGTCTGTAAAGAGACAACTCGGGTCCCTGTAATAGAGGAGATGCTCTTTTTCCAATGGAGATGGTTATTCGTGATTCTCTTCCTTTGACTTTTAAACCCAGAAAAGCTAAGGGTCATAGTTCAATATATAAACATTCCGTAAAATTCCCCCTGACAAAACTGTAATCAAGACTTTTCAAAGCAGTCCTAGGAAGTAATACTGGTTAAATACCAGGGATAAATTTTAACCAGCTAAATACCTCTCTACATCTTAATGATTGTCCTTCACCCAAAGTAAGAAAAGTTAAAGAAATCTTTGCTTTTTTCTTTTTCAATTCACCTTTATAAAATATTAACTGAGAAACATGCTTAACATAAATGTCAAGACCCCTAAAAAAAAGGATAAAGAAAAAAGGATTAAAGGGGAGGAGATGTTTTAAAAAAAAGGTCTTGATGGAGCATGGGTGGTTCAGAGGTGGAGGTGGGCAGCTCTGGCACCCAGCCATGGTCCCCTTAACCTGGGCCTGGGTGGGGCACCAGGGAAGCCCTCGAGGGCGCGGGGCCAGTGGCGCTGGTGGTGGCAGCTCAGCCGACTGAGACAGCATGTTAGAGTCAGAAAATACCAGAATGACGGGTGAAGAAACATCACTAATTTTTTCCTGAAATGTCTACCCTCCCACCAGCCAGTGTGTGTGTTCTGCCATCCCTGAAAAGGTCGTGGGTGCAGACAGTCATCCATCCGAGATGTGCGTCATCACTGACACACGCGGGACCACACATCCACGGCAGGACGAAGAAAGTGTGAGATGCGTACAAGCCACACCCCTACCTCGAACGTGCGTGGAGTTGGGGCTCCGTCATTAAAAACATGGAGCTGCTGGGGAAGCACAAGATACAGACAAAGCCCCAAACAGACGCTGCTCGGGGTTCTAGGACCAGCTCCGCGCCGAGGGCTGTGGTGATGGAAAGCAGTGTCCTCAGCCGAGGACGGTTTTAAGAGACGGGGCACAATGGACTAGATGCAGGCCAGGAGCCCAACCCCAGGGTCAGGCCTGCTGGGACAGGCCAGGGGCCTGACCGGCCGGTGGGGCAGCCCCCCAACCCCGGGCACCCCTTGGGGGTGCAGCCCTTTCACGGGAGGTTTGCTAGGTCCGAGGTCATGTCCACTAGCAGAGGTCCTCATCACCCCTGGAGAGACTGGACAACCCAACCCACCTCCGTCCGCTGCCCCACCCGCCTCGCCAGGCGGAGGGAGGGGAGGGACCCTTCATCCATGTAACCGCGAGAGTCAGGAACAAGCTCTGATTTGTTCTGCTTCAACTTTTCCTGGAATGGCTCCACCAGGGCGCCAGGCACCCAGGATGAAGCCGCCTGGTAACACGTCTCCTCACTACCAGTGCTCAGCCCCGACCCCCTGTAGACGGGCTGGTCCCGCTGAACCTCCGCAGGAGAGAGAGCCACTTCCCCAGAAGCAGGGAGTGGGGCTTCGAGAGGCGGGTCTGAGTCAAGGCTGCTGGGTTGACACCCACCCCTGCCATCCCCGCCACATCCTGGCAGAGACGTGGCTTCAGTGGTGAGAAGGGTGAGCCTGCACCCCCCTGCAGGCTGAAGCGGGGACAGCGAGAAGGTGGTGCCAGCACCGGGTCTGCTCTGCGTCCCTGAGTGAAGCACACTGGCCTCTGGGTTTCCGCATGAAACCGATTTTTGTGTAGTTTATGTCATTGTTCAGTGATTTGGGGCGTCCTGTTCTGAGGCCCCACAGGGCCCCGTGCAATGGACGCAGAGGGATGAGATGTCTCCTCTGTCATGTTGGTCTCATCACCTCCTGCACGTCCAGAAAGTTCATTTTAAAAAGAAGGGAAAGGACCATTGAAGGTGCGGGGGAAGCGCCTGGAAAGTTACTGGAGGAGGAAAGGGCATCAGCTCCGCCCTCGACTCCTGGGGACGGGAGGCGACACGAAGGCGCCAGCACCCGATTCCAGAGTGAAAGATGGAGGCGCCCCGCGGCGCGGCCCATGGATGCTGGACCACCCTGCCAGGGGGAACGGTGGGTGGGGGGGATGGGTCCCATGCTCACACCGGCAGAAGCGGCCCGATCCTCCACCTGGATGGGGCCCCTGCCCCCCGCCCCCCCAACCCCCGTGTGAGGTCAGAGGATGTGATACCGGGCCCACGTGGATGCACACCGGGGTCTCTGACTCCAAGCCTGTGAAAGTCGACTGAAAAGCGGTGATGAGGCCACTGCAGGTGCTTCAGCCGTGGGACCAGGAGGAAGGCGGGAGTCGACAGCCTCGCTCTCTGGGGAACACGGGCCTGCAAGTCTCACATGTGCTGCTGTTGTAGAAACACGGGTCATTTCAGAAAACTCAACAACCGGGATTACATCATCTTGGTGTTTGTGTGCGTGCACACATCCCATGTATCTTTTTGTGTGTGTGTGTGTGTGTGGCATGTGTGTGCCCATGTGTGGCTGTGATGTCTGTATGTGTGCATATTTGTATGCATGTACACACAGGTGTGCATGGGTATGTGTGCCATGTGCATGGGTCTCTCTGTGTGTATGTGCACGTGTGTATCATGTGCATGCACATGTGTGTATGTGTGTGTGTGTTTGTACACATGCACGTGTGCAGAAACTTGAGAGGAGCAGGTTGTGGAGGAGCTGTGGGGAGTGGTCCCTGGACATGGGGGGAGTTTAGAATTGGTTCTGTGACACGGAGAAGAAAGTGGGAACCGATTGCTCGATGTGTGTGTGCAAACCCCCCGCAGGAAGCCTCTGCAAGGCGGGGAGGGATGTAGGGGACGGTCCCCCCACCTGAAGGTTCTGCATAGGCTCAGGCGCTTGTGCCCAGGGGCCATGCCGGGGGCTGAGTCTCAGAATTGAGGCCGCAGATTTGATGTCCCGAGGCCTGGGGGGGTCACGGTGCCTGGGTGGCAGGGCGCCGCAGGGCAGGGGGACCTCAGACGCCCATGGGGTCTCAGCTTGGAGGAGGGAGGACATGGCAGCGGCGCAGCCGTCACAGAGGCTTGCTGCTTGTGTCTTGCAGGAATTCGCTGACACGGTATCCCAGCTGGTCACGCAGAAGTTCCACGAGCTGGCCATGGGCCTGGCATCAGCGCACGCCCGCCACAAGGCGCTGGCCGGGATCGTCATGACCCAAGGTAATGCCTCTTGCTTTCCCCTCGGGCACCTCACCCACCAGGAAGGAGTGTAGCCTAGCGTGGGCTTGAGCTTGGGAACCAGGACTCTCTTCCCCACGAAGACACGGAAAGAAAAGCAGAGATAGGACCGAGACTCAGTGACAAAGTAGATGACCAGCCGCCCCAAAGCCACCTCCACACACATAGAGGACTGAACGCACTCCTTCCTGCCCCCACCCCTAACTGCTCACTGATGGAGTCCCCTTCTCAGGATGACAGAACGGGCAGGAAACAGTCCATCCAACCATCAAGGTCGTGGCCGCTCTTACAAGCCAGGTTGGGAGAAAGTGATGCTTAATTTTAAGCTGTCACTTTTGGTGAAAACACCTCACTACTAACCTGCTAATAATAACTAGCTAGCTGGTTATTTGAATTCAACTGTAACTAGTTCCAAAGTTTGGGGCGAACTGGTAATGACCTACCAGGGAATGATTATTGAAAAAAAATAATTGACTTTTGGGCTAGTTAGGTTTCAAAGACACACACTTTCTCTGCCAGTGTAGACCAAGTCTAAGACTTGAAAAAGACCATCTACCTGATGTCCAAAACTATGGATGTTAGAAGTCGACTAACAGCCAGATGACTGGCCCTTTTTTCCCCTCATTCTGGACACCCGGGGGCTCCTGCAGTGTCAAGTGCAAGGCCACTGGGGTCAGGACATATGACTTAACCTTTCCACTTTGGGCATCTTAGTAAAATGGAAACAAAAATGCCTCCTCACAGTGTAACTTGGTGCCTAGGATAAAGTACATGAAAAACTTTGAAATGTAAAAATTACTCTATAATGTTCTAAGTCAAAGGCAATTCTGTTCCATCAATGATACTGTTGAATTTGGTGGCAGGCATCCCGCCCAATCCACTCGCGTTCGGTAA
Organism: Balaenoptera ricei; assembly: GCF_028023285.1. NCBI lineage: Eukaryota > Metazoa > Chordata > Mammalia > Artiodactyla > Balaenopteridae > Balaenoptera > Balaenoptera ricei. The sequence continues at coordinate 29,372,104 of NC_082640.1, forward strand.
CACCTGCCCCTTTGTAGAATAAGAAATGTCCCAAATTGAGGGCTAAGAGCCCCCTCAGTCCAGACCACGGCTGCTGGAGGCGGCGCTCCATCCACACAGCCACGGTAGCCACTAACCGGATGCGGGCTCCACTCTGCACGCGTAATGGGTGCAGAGGACAGACACGGCCCCCTCTGGGGACATGGTATCCAGGACGCAGTGGGGTGGCACCCAGGGTTGAACCCAGCAACTCCTGTGACTAGCGCTGTGAGCGGGCCAGCCGGCCTCTTTGGGACTCAGTTCCTCACCTTTAAAAGGGGGTGATGGTCAAACCTACCTGGGGGTCGTTGGAAGGTTAAGTGTGCTCGTGTACATACAGCACTTAGAGAGACGTGCCAGGTCCGTGTCCTCCGTAGATTACGACTGGGCATCTGCCGCGGCCGCAGGCCCTCCTGGCTTCTGGGCAAACAGCAGAGAACAAAACAGATCCAGCGCTGCCTTCCTGACTCTTAGAGTTTAGATCCGATGTGAAAAGAAGTTACGTGCAGGGCTGGAGGATCACAGCCACAAACTTTGGCAAATTTTAAGATTTGGAGTGTCACATGCATTTCTCTGCAAGGATTCCAGGATAACGTAGTTTAAATTAGCTTGGGCTGAGTGATGAATGGGAAGGAGAGAAGGAAGGATGGTGGGAGGGAGGGGGCAAAGGCACCAACCAACATTTCTTCTTTGTTGTGCAATGTACTCCAACCCCAAACGCATACGTCAGTAGGATTAGTGAGTAGTTTTTCAATATTTCCCAGCTCTATAGCTGTGATTGTCCAACATCTTTCCATTTTTCTGGGAAATTCAATTCCAGAAAATCTGGAAAGCTACTCTCAGACTTCCCTTGGAAAGCAGTGATGTTTTACAAAGACTGGTGGGGAAACAATACTTAAAAGTGGCCAGTAATACACTGTTTTACGTGCAGGCAATTTATCTAAAGGAACTAAATGTATTACGTGGAAGTGAGACTTTAAAAGGTAAACTTATAGTAATTAGTAATTTATGAACATGGAAGGATAAATTGCTGAAATTTACTTTCCTGTTATAAAGAGAAGATTTAATAAACATGTTGATTAAAAAGAGATTAGGGAGGATTGTGCAAAATTACTAATAGAAATATTTTCAAATATTCACTTACTTAAAATTGATGGGCAATTTAATCTTAATTCTTGTTCAGTTAGTCAAGCAAATGCCTAAGAAACTCTAAGAGGGGGTGATGTGTCTTATTCTACTTTTTATAATATATATCACAATGTTATAAAATTAAACCTATCTTGAAGTAAAACATGATTCGTTGCCCCCTTCATTTTTAGGTGGGAAGCCAATTCATCCACATCAAGTAGCTCATGTAAGGTCCTTTTCATGAATGAGGCTAAGACCATTTTGTAGCTGTTCTGAGAAATATGATAGCAAAAATACATACTTATGAACAGAACAGTTTTTACATTATGAAAATACTGCAGCCATTGGTAAAAACTCAAACAGAAGAGAACTTACGAATAAAAAGCCATATCTCCACCCTACCCTTGGCCCCAAGCAAAGTCAGGAGCAGACATTTTAATCATTTTTAATTTTTGTTCTTGTGACTCTGAATACTATACTGGTTCTATTTCTAGATTTTCTATTCTAAATATCGATTCGCACTATTAAAATTAGATACTTTTTTATTTTTCATTATTGTATCTATAGTATACACTTAAACCTTTGTTTTGAGTGTATACTCACCCTGCCGAGTTTGGATGGTGCATCTTCACTTCCTGTTCTGTAAGTTAGGGATGGCGGCCGTCAGTCACCCTCATCTTTCCTAGCCGACTTCTCTGCACGATGAACGTATTTCTATACTGTCATCACCAATGACATTTATACCCTGTTCTGTACCATAACTGTCTTCTCTGTTTCCCCTGTGCCGTGAGTCCAAGAGGTGAAACCACTGAGCAGCGTCCACCGCTCAGGACACTGTAAATCGCACAGCAGAGCCAGGTTGTTTCCTGGAAGCACGCAGTTCTCAGTGGCGGGAACGTCTCTGCAGAAAGAGCACGTCCTCCCATGGGGTCACATCTGTCCTCCCTGCCCCCACCACCAGCTCAAACCACGTCACACTGAAGGCAGGTTCAGCAGCTGGACTTTCTTAAATGGCTTTGGGAGGTCACGTGACCTCCAAGCCTTCTCACCCGCGGCGCAGACCAGCTTCCCCCACTGCTGGAGCCTCTGCCCAGCCGGCCAAGGGGACCCCGCACCTCCCGCCTGGACCACCATCCCCAGCATCCACGCCGTCCTCTTTCTGTCTCTAGAAACACCTTTAAAATGCGCAGGAGAGAAACTGAATGTCCACGTCTCCCTAAGTGTCTTGACTTGGTTCTCTTGCTCCTGGAAGTGTTTGCTGGGAGATGCTGAGCTCAAGCTGACTTGCCCTCAGTATTTTCAAGGGTTCTTTCTATGATCTCTTATCTAGTATCTCTGACTAGAAACATCCTGTCTGACACATTTAGTTGCAGTGGTTGCCCCACCGCTGCCCACGGAAGGGAAGGGTCTTTTTTACTTGAATGCTACATAATTTTATAAGACTGTGTGGATGTCAGCCAGTCACCTTCCCTGACATTTTTTCCTTTTTGGTTGCGCCGGGCCTGAGTTGTGGCAGGTCTGCTCCTTAGTTGTGGCTCGCCGGCTCCCTAGTTGTGGCATGCGAACTCTTAGTTGTGTCATGTGGGTTCTAGTTCCCTGACCAGAGATTGAACCCGGGCCCCCTGCATTGGGAGCACAGAGTCTTAACCACTGTGCCACCAGGGAAGTCCTTCCGTGACATATTTAAGCTGTTTATTTGTGCAGTTTTTCCTTATATCATTTATTTGTTAAATTCCTTCCTTCTTTCACATTTTTGTCAGATTTTTAATATTCTGAGTTAATCCCCAGGCTTTTACCTTCCTTCCTTGTTGTTAATCTACCTTTTACTCTGTGTTCTTGGGAGGTTGGCCCAGTGGGGCAGCCACTTAATTAAAATGTAACTTGATGAGTCCTGTCTGGGATGCAGGCTCTCGCCTGCCCTTGGCCCTGACTTGGAGCATCACGATTTCTCTGGGACACGAGTAGCCCCTGCGGCAGCTGGTCTGTGCTGGAACTCAGGGCCCCTTTCCACCCTCTGCATTTCACTCTTCTGCACCCCCAGGGCTTCTTCTACAGCAGACTGTGGAAGTCAAACCACACTCCTCCATCGCGCCAGAGTCACAGATCTGCTCCCTCTGGAACCCTTTCCTTCCCATGGGGGCTGGAAAGGGAGGAGAAGCAAATGACCCTCTCGAACCCAAACCTGGACCACATTATTGAGCCCGTTGTCAAGCAATGGCTCTGACTGCTCCCGGCATTTCCACGAGGAAGCGATTCTTGAGGGGCTGTTAATAATGATTCTTATTTGATATGAAATTTATAATTTTGATAACATTTTCACATACACGAATCAGTTGATTGCTCCGACCCCGAGAAGTGGGAAAGGTGGGAATCTTTATTGTCGATTCTAAGACGTACAACCACCAAGACCAAGAGGCCGGTGACCCTCACATGTTGGGGGGGCGGCGCTAAAATGCGGCTGCAGATTCCCGTCCTTCCTGCCCAGGTTGCCTCTGGACGCTGCTCCGGGCGTGATACTGACGATCTGTCCATGTAATTGTTTATTTCTAAGGTTATTAAACAGTCAGAAGAAAAGAGTTTCCTAGTGTATATTTTTAGAAGTTTACATTTAAACCTGTCTTTTGCTAGCCTGGCCTGCAAAACATATGCAGAAGCTATGGTTTGTACACTCTTTCCCATTTAAGTTAATGTGCAGCTTTAAACATACACAAACATCTGAGATTTATAAGTGCCCTGAAGAAGACAACCTTCCTTGAAGTCGGGCGGGAGAGAACACAGCCCAGAACAACCCCATCCAGAACGCCAGATGCTCTGGGCAGAGTGGTCAGGCCTGTCTTATGGGGGAAAATCGTAAAGTTAATCGTAAAGATTAACTCAGCAGTGGAACATTAGCAAACTTTTCTGAGTCGTGAGTTGTAGGTGTTTGCTGCGTGCGTTTTGCTCAGGTGAGCACGGGAGGTGGAGAATCTCATTTGCAGGGTCCATGCCGGGCTCTGGCTTGAGAAGAACTGGCACTTAAACACTGTTTTCCCACTTGCACTCGATAAATCCTGACAGTTTAAATACAGGTGAAACTTCTTTCAGTTCACCAGGAGCACTCGGGAAAGCCCATCTTCACAGAGCCCTCGCAGAAACAAGATTCAGGGACTTTATTCCCCATATTCCAAAACTCTTTCTTTCCATCTTCTCCCTGAGTGACTGGCAATTACTTTCATCATAAAATTAAAAGCGGGCTCTTTTATTTATGCCCGGTAGGGCACAGGGAGATAAGCAGCAGCAAATGAACTGGACAGAAATCCTAAATAGAAGCCCTGGCTCTGACGAAAGATGGTAAATTATCATCTGGATTCCAAGGAATTAATCATAATGATTGCTAAGTGGATGCCGAGAAACGTGAAGTTGACGCAGCATCTCCGTGAAGTCACAGGACACAGGCTCAGAAGCATTAAGATCCATGGGGGCTGACGTCCCCCACAATAAGGAGTGTGATGGACAATTGATTTTAAATCTGGGGTTTAAACTGTTAGGTTTAAACCACAAAATGCAGGATAGATTTACCACTGACCCCGCGTAGCACGCATGCTGACTTGTTTATGGTAAATGTCCCTCCTTAAAATAGTGGGGAAAAGAACAATAGGCCCAGCCAGCCCACTCCCGACTCGTGTAGAGATGAACGGTAGTCTAGTCTGGAAGAAATCACCAGGTGCCGATGGATCAGAGCCCTGACCCTGGGCCACTCCCCCATGGAATGCCTTAGTTCCTCCTTCTCGGGAAGGAGGTGCGTGTGAGGAAATACATAAAGAAAGGAGGAAGACAGAGTTTGCCCTGCATTCTTTTGAGATCAGATCCCCCCCATCAAAGCTGCTCAAATGCTCTGCATTTGTATGATCATCAAGACATAACCCAGCATTTAATTGCCCAAAAGATTTCACGGGGGAAAAAAACCCAACACTACTTTATCTCGAGGCCATAAAACTAACCCCATTTTTTTCCCAAACTCTTAAACTACAATCTTTTTTTTTCCCAGTGGAAACATAACACTAAGTTTGTTAGTGAAAGAATAAAAAGAAGACACTAATATGTACTGTTTGTCTTTGTGCCAGGGATTGTTTTGGGGTGTTTAAACCATGTCATCTTATTCAACAAAATAGTCCACATTCTCCCTAATCATGAGCGTCAGGGTGTACATGCTGGTCACGCCTGCCTGTGACAGAGGAGAGAGGGAGGGAGGAAAGAAGGAAGGAAGGAAGGAAGGGAAGGAGGGAGGGAGGGAGGGAGGGAGGAAGGACAGGAGGAAGGAAGAAGCATGAGCAAAGTTGCTGGCCACAGTCCTGTCCGTTAGCCGAGAATTTAATCAGCTCGGATCGCCCCCCACCCCACATGGCTGCAGGTACGGCAATATTCTGAAGGGTCGGAACTAATTAATGAGCAAATGTGAAGCTGGGTAAAGCTGTACCTTTGACGTGCTTTTGATTTTCAGATACGTGCACTTAGGGTCCTGGCTTATACTCCTTTCTCCCCCAGTTACCCTGTATTTACATTTTCAAGACTCATCCACCTGCTCAGGTGGCCTTGCTGGGACGTAAATCCCGGAGGAGCACTTGGTGTCCTCCCAAGTGGGGGGCTGTCACCGTAAGGAAACCCAGGCCTCGTGGTTTAACGGGGGAAAGCGGGGTCCTGGCTTCTTGCCGATGGCTTGGCCGCCAGCACCACGGCCCCTCCCTGCGGGTCCGCTCAGGGCACCTCTCAACAGTCCTGTGTCCTGCTCTGCTGGGCTTGGCGATCCCCAGGGTTTAGGGCTCTGGACACCCCGCCAGCAGGAGCCTGGGAAAGAGGACGGTCCCCGGAGCTGAGGCAGGTGGAGCTGGGTCAGTCCCAGGTCAGGGACCTCGGGGAGGAAGTTGAGCAGGAAGGTGGCTCCCGCGGATGAAAGGGTTGGGAGAGGGGAGGCGAGGGGGTGCCCATCTCACAGGGGCTCATACCTGCGTCGTTGCCATGAGCGAAAGAGTTTTCACTAACCAACCAGATGGTCAGCAGCCATTGGAGCCAGAAGTAGCTCACGTCCCTCAGTCCAGAAAAGACCAGACCGCATCAGGAGGTTGGCAGCAGGGCACGTGGGGAGAGCCGACTCCCTAGGGCCTGCATGGGGTTCCCTCTGAGCTCCTCATCCACAGGGCAATGCACAAATCCCTACGCATAACTAACTGTCCTCCTAAAATTGGTGCATTTGCAATGGTTAGAGACTGAAAGCCCTGGGACACTGTTGCCTTCCGATTTGTGGAGACGCCATAAATCAAGATCCCAGGGGGAGAAAGTCCCCCACCCCCCATCAAAAGTGAAAATTTTTCCTATCAGTCTCAGTCCTAGCACATCCGTCACAGACCAGACACGTCTGAGCCGGCATTTTTAAATCCTCTTGCTTTCAAACTGACTCGAGGAAATTTGGAGAATAGAAATCTGAGAAGAGTAGAATATTGAATCTCAGGAAAAGATTGAGAATTAAACACAGACTTGGACCAAATAATGACTAGATGTGAAACTGCAGGAAATTCTCTGCAAATACTCAGGGTGCAAACCACAGCGGGGCTGGGAGCCTGGGTGAGAAGGAAACGGTGCAGAAGCATCGAGTGGACCGTGGAGGAGGGTCTCCTGACGCTGACCCCACACCGTGGAAGAGCCTGGCTTCCCCCAGTGGGTGGTGGAAATGCTAATGCTTGAGTCATTACACTCACTAGACACGGCCCAGAAAACAGAGCGTCAGGACCAATCACACAGCACAACGTCGGGCGGTCTGCATGCAGGGTGAATGCCGTTCCTTTCTGTCTCTAGTTTCTATAGTTTGGGTATTTGTTTCTTTGATACTGGTTGGTATATTTTACCTTCAGTTTTATTCTTAGAAATTTGGTTATCATTTCCTCCATAGTCAGATGTAGTATTGTGAAAATCTATTCAGAGTTGGAAGAGGCTAAGAATTGCTTAGTCCCGGCTAAACAAATAAGAGTGCATTCCCAGAGATTTCCCAGAGTTGGAGCTGAGGGTGCATGCATGGCGTGGGAGTTCCATGCATCAGGTGTGGGCCCGCTGGAGAGCAAGCCGGCCCAGTCACCTTCGCACGTCCTGGGAGGCAGTTTCCCTGGTGGGGGAGAGAGAGTGGGGTGAGTCCTTTGGGGCATGAGCACACCAGTCCTCGGGCTGAGGAGGGCAATGCAGGAGGCCAGCCAGAGAGGGGCGGTCACTCTCCCTGGAACGTTTCTTCGGCTGTGTTTGCAGGGAGCAGTCTCAAGGGGTGACGTGCAGTTTTCCTTTGGGACTTGCTAACCACTGATGACGGAGAGGTGCTGTCCCCAAGTTCAGGGACCCCCGAGCATGGGCAGCACCCGCAAGCCCCCTGCACACACCGCCTGAGATGGGCAAGGGCACCTAAACTGGCGCGAGGCTCTTGCTGCCGGCGGTGCTGCAAGTCACAATGCCCTTTGTCTCCGGTCCGGGGATCGCGTGTCTTCCGTGTCCTCGAGACAGTAAGCGGCTGACTTAGCAGCAGCTGGTGGCGGCGGGTGGATCCCAGCCCTGACCCACAGCCCTGCCCTTCACATCACAACGTGGGGTGTACACGCGCTGCTCCACGCCTTGCTATTTTCACATAACGATACCCCTTAGAAATCTTTCTATTCCTCCAGAGAACTTCTCTACAGGGGCCCAGTATACAGATGAACGTACTCCACTATAAGCAGTCCCCTACTGGTGGGTCAGTATTGGGTCACTCATGTTATTTCACTTGCAAACATTGTGGTAGTGAATCACTTTTACATACATCACTTTCACACACGTGCAGAGATACGACAGCCACACCGAACAGAAGGCCAGTTGCTTCGTTCTCACCACGAACCCGTGAGCTTTGCTAGGAAGCAGCTGTGCACGGCCCTCGAAGGGACCAGAGGGGGACGCGGGGGCATGGCCCCTCCTATGCCCCCCATGGGGTCATAAGGATCTCAGGACGGAAATTGCTGGATGGAAGGGAGGCTGTATTGCCGCTACCTACCTCCCATCTGCCCTGCTGCTCTTTAGGGAAAACAGAGAGCCTGGGCCATCAAATCAGAAAGCTCGGCATGCTCTCCCCGCTGCTGCCGCTGTTCTCAGGTGTCAGACTGTTTCAGGAGCTCCTGAAATGCGGCCCCAGAAGCAAGGCCGGGGTCCCAGGCGGCTCCTGCTCTGCGCTGGGCCCAGGGAGGGGCCGCCCCACCAGGACCCCCGCACCTCCTGTGAGAGGCGGTTCCAGAGAGGGAGGCGCTGGCCCGGGCGTCCTGCTGTCCCTGCTGGCCTCTTGGGGGCGTCGAGAGTGGCCCTCGGCCCAGGCTGCACTTTCACAGGAGCCTCAGGGCCCAGCCTGCCTGGTACCCAGACCCCCTGCTGCTCCACGGCTGGGCCTTGAGTCCAGACGCAGAGACATGCCCCAGCTTCAGGGCAAAGCCGCCGAGGTGAGCGGAGCAGAGAAGCAAGTGTCCCTTCGTGCAGGAATCCGGGGCCTGGTCCGGTGGCTCTGAGGGGCGCTGGCTCCACGCAGGGAAGGTGGCCGACGGTCCTGAGTTTGCCTCAGAGGCATAGGCGGGCGGGCGGGGACTGGCCTGCCGTCTGTCCTCACAGATGTCCTCCCGTCCTGAGCACAAGGCCCTCCCGTCAGAGAATCTTCCAATTAAGGGGCGAATCTTCCTCAACCACAGGCCCGTGTCCCGCCCCGTCTGGGTCACACACACGTGGGGAGACACGGCCCTCAGGTCCATGAGGCCAGGAATCGGGGTTCACACACTCGGGGCCCCACTGGGCTGGGATTGGGGAGTGAACGGAGTTCTGGGCATGACTCCGGCCTCACAACTGAGCCAGGTGTGCACACGCCACACACACCCCCCCCCCCAGTACCTTTTGCCCCACTGGCTGGCTATTTACAGGTGAACTTGAGGCTTGGATGCAGGGGGGCGGGGGGGCGGTGCCGGGTGAGGTGGAGAGCAGACCCACTGCCCCACGGGGAGGGCAGCGGCCGCAGGGCTCTGACGCCTCCTCTGTCCACCAGGCCTGGACATCAGGCAAGCCCAGGTCGTCGTCCTGTCCTCGGGGACCAAGTGCATCAGCGGCGAGTACATCAATGACCAGGGGCTGGTGGTCAACGACTGCCACGCGGAGATCGTGGCCAGGAGGGCGCTGGTCCACTTCCTGTATGCACAGCTGGAGCTGCACCTGAGGTGAGCAGGGATCCCGGGGGGCCATGCAACCCCCAAGCCTGGTGTCCCTCTATCCCGGCCGACCCTGGACGTGCCAACGGCCACGCCCCGAAAGCACACCAGCCCCTCCCAGACTCCAGGCCGAGTCTGTTTCCCTCCACAGGCCTCGTCCTGGGGCCCCCAGGCTCAACTGCCCGGACAAGCCCAGCCAGCAGCTCTGAGCCCTGTCCTCCTGTGTGGGGCGGGCTCTCCCTGCACCCCGCCCCACAGCCAGAACCCTTCCTGCACCTGGTCCCCAGGCACCACGACGGAGACGGCCAGTGATGGGCTCTCTCTACCCGTTTCTGGCCTCCTCCTCCTCCCTGCATGTTTGCATCTTAAAGGGGGGGTCTGTAATGAAGACCCTGAGCAACGTGCCCAGATGTGGGATGCCTAGTGCCGTTGGGCAGCCATCAGGAAGCAGCAGGCTGTCCTCTGGGGGGCGTCTCCCTCTACGACCCCCTGAGCAGTAGCAGAATCACGGGTGGCTGTAGGCACAGCGTGTGTCTCTGCCAGAACCGCTGTCCTTCCACAGCCTCCGGAGCAGCGTTCCTCAAACCCACTAGCAACAGGGGCCTGGGGGCTTCAGGCGGCGACTCCCACCTGCCCTTGGCGTGTGCAGGGGCCACACAAAGGGAAGGCGGGTCCAGAGGTGCTGAGTAGACTCAGGAAAGCGATGCCTTCATACACTCAGTTAATTTCTGTCCGAGCCCCTGATTTGCAGTTTCTCCTTGGTTCCAGGCTGACGGATGGTGCGGCCAGGGTGGAATGTGGGGAAGGGAGTTGGAAATCTCTCCAAATGTGGGAAGGGTTTCTCTCCTGAATATCCAACTGCCAGGTCAAAAATGTTTCCAAACACCCCTAACTCTGGATGTGTCACCGTGGCCCCAGGCTGACGTTTAGGGCTGGCTGTGTGCTGGCAACAAGCTGCAGGCCGGGGGCACCCAGGCCCCTGCCCTCAGTGGGTCGGGGTTAGGGGACGGAGACCAGCAACGGCTGCAGAAAACCAGGGCCAGGCGTTTGCTCTGAGGTTTTGGGGAGGGGCTGGGGGGCCGGGCAGCAGAAGGAGCTGAGTCAGGGAGGCAGGAAGACTGGTGGGACGCCTCGAGGGTTCCCGGGGAGAAAATGTCTGTTCTGCTGCCTGCGTGCTCTCAGAATCCATCACCCGGGGGGCAGAACGTGTAAAAACAGCAAGACTGGCAGGAAGGAGCCGCCCGTGACTAGTGAGAACGGGTCCGGGAGGGGCCCCAGCTAGGCCCGCTCTGTGCAGGGGGTGCCCCTCACCACCACTGAGAAGGGGGGCACGGGGGTGTCGTGTGGGGAGGACAGCCCCGGGGCACGGCCGAGGCGGAAGAAGAGGGGGTCCCTGCGCTGGATTCCTCACTGGGCTGCGGCCGAGCCCTGCCCCTCTATTCCTGTTCTCCGTCTAACAGAGAACCACCTGCCCAGGGCGGCCGTGTAGAGCGCAGCGTCCTGCGGGCACACAGGGAGCTTCGTGACCCACAGACGGCCGTGTTACAGACGCTCACGTTCGGGGTCATGTGTACCGAGGACGCTGGGCTTGTGAAGGATGGGCTTGACCGCGGGCGGCGGGGAGGGCGAGGATGCAGCCTCTGCGGGCCGGTTGCTCTCACCCAGCTGCTCCGCGGCTGCTCCAGAAAGTTTCATGCAGGAAATGGATCGGGCGCCCCAGCCAGCCTCCCGTGGCTGACGGGGCCCCTCTCTGTCCCCAGCAAGCGGCGCGAGGACAGCGAGCGCTCCATCTTCGTGCGGCTGCAGGAGGGCGGCTACCGGCTGAGGGAGGGTGTCCTGTTCCACCTCTACGTGAGCACATCCCCCTGCGGAGACGCGCGGCTCCACTCGCCCTACGAGCTCACCACGGACCGTAAGCGCCCAGCTTTCTGCCTTTGTGTTCGAACAGCCCGAGACTCTCCTCCCTGGTTGGCGGGTCCCGCTGTCCGCTCAGACACCTCCTGCCTGCCTGGGTGGCGCGGCCCTGAGAGGCAGGCGAGCGCATCTGCAGCATCGGAATGGCATCCTCTAAAATCTCGGTCCCAGGGCCCACATCTCTGGGGACAGCGTAGCTGGAGACGTGACAGAGGCTCTCTAATTGCTGGGGCCCCTTCGCTGCAGCAGGTCAGGCAGCCTGTGGCCAGGACACAGAACAGGCTGAAGCAGCACAGAGGCGGGCCACGTGGAGGTGGAGCTGACCCCAGGGCTGCGTCTGCCTCCATCTGCACATGGGGGAGGATAAAGATGTCTCCCCGGGCACCTGGCCTCTCCCACAAAGGTTGTGAAAGCCCTGGGCGGGACCTGCCCTCTCGGGCATTTTAGGAGAGCAGGTGACCACAGACGCAGTCGCGTCCACCCAAGAGGTGACACCATGGTCCTGGGGGGAGGATACCGCAGCCTCCTCTGTGCAGGTCTCAGGGGGTCAGTGTCTCCCCAGGTGCCATTCGGAAAGTCTGTTACTGACGCTACGTGTGTGCGTTACACATGCTCGTATACACACCACACACACACCCACGCAGACACACGTGAACCCCTCCAGAAGCAGCATGAGGCAAATCTGACGGGGGCGGGGAAATGGAGTATCTGTGTGTGATGAGGGGTCAGCCCCTGCTTAAGATGCTGAGGCACCCACGGCTCGTTGTGCTCGGAGGGAACCTACAGCAGAAACAGACAACACAGTTACTGAAGGCGTGTTTGGGCCCTGACCCCCCACGGAAGGTCCACTTGCGTTCTAATTACCAAGGGCAGGAGCGATGAGCACTTTCTGAATGCCGGCTGCATCCCGGCTTGCGGTGAGTGCCTCCGCCTAAGATAAGGACGTGCAGGGAAATCACTCTCCTTAAAACCCTGCATGAATTTAACCTATTTCTCTAATACTCAGATTGTATGCGGGTCCAAAAAAATGCCTTCTGCTTTTACCAATGTTCCTCCAAGCCCATCGCTTTCCCCTTTGGGGAACGGTTGGACAGAGTCCCCTGTAATAGGGGAGTCCACGATCAAGGTGCTGGTAGATTCGGTGTCTGGTGAGAACCCATTTCCTTGTTCACAGACGGCGTCTTCTCGCTGTGTCCTCACCTGGAGGGAGAGGCAGGGAGCTGTGTGGGGTCTCTTTATAAGGACACTGATCCCATCATGGGGGCTCCACCCTCACAACCCCATCACCTCCTAGAGGACCCACCTCCTGACACCATCACCTTGGGGGTTAGGTGTCAACATACAGAATCTGGGGACCCACACATTCAGACCATAACACCCACCTCTGGAAAGTCAGTGGGAGAATCAAGTCAGAGAGTCACGAAAGGGAACCTATTCAATGTCAGGGAACTTCCAAGGAGCTGGCCCAGGAGGAGAGCTGGCTGGGGGACCGGCAACGCGAGCAGTGGACTTGGCCCCTCCAAAGGCCCCTGGGGTTATGCAGTGTTCCTTCTGACCGCGCAGCCTCAGAGAGAGAGAGAGAGAGAGGAGAAAACGTGAGAATTCATTTTCTTGGAGGCGCTCGTCAGGCTGGATCTACATGGTACCAACTCCCCACATGAAATTGTGAAATATGGTCCATTAGCTACTTGGAATTATCCTTCCATTTTCTCTCAGAAGACCTGGCATCATGGAGACCCAGCCAGGAGCCCTCCGGTTCCAGGAGGAAAAGTCCCGCAGAACACTGGGGAGGCCCTGACTCACCAGCTTCCTGCCGGCCGGAGTCGGGGTGGCTGAGTGAGGACGGGGAGCCCGTCCCGCCCCGCCCCCCCGAGACTGCGCTCTCTGCCAGGGACGGTTCCAGCTCATCAGCCTCCCCGGCCTTAATTCCAACTTGCAAAGCCGGTGGTTTAGAAAAACAAGCAGATACGTTCTCAGTGCACCCTGGGGTTCTCCTCCAGGCACAGATGTCTTTTACTTTGTGGTGTCTTAAGAAGTGGCAGGTGCAGGTAGAAGGGACAAAACAAAGCGTTTTCCTCACATTTTTGCTGCAGATGTGCCTGCAGAAATGAGAAGCTGCTCCTAGGTTATTTCAGCTGGTGTTTCTCCCCAGGGTTCCCACAGGGGCCCCAAGCGGGCACCTGGCGGGTCTGTCCCTCAGACAGCCAGCCAAGTGTCCTGCATCACCTTCCTTACTCGTTGGCCAGGGCAAGAAACCCCGAATGCCTGCCATCCCTCAGGTGGAGGACCTTTACAGGTGGCTCAGCCTTCTCCATTTCCCAAGGCACAAACACCCCGGAATTGTTTAGTTTTAGAGAGAATTGGCTAATGTGGGGACGGGGTGACGCTGCTGGTGGCTCACTCTCAGGGTGCCTCCTTCGCTGGACCTCGGAGGAGGGGTTGCGGGTGATGGGGATCCTTAGGGGTCCCCTCCGGGGCAGAGGTGACAGTGACAGGCCCCCTGGAGGCAGGGCCTGCCCGAGAGGCGTTTAGCAGGGATGGGCGCTCCCGCCTCCTGCAAGTCACCCCTGCAGAAGCCCAGCCTCACTGCCCCACGGCCTCAGGGTCCACGCTCCTGAACAGGCCCAGGGCACCCGACCCTGAAGGTCACGGCAATGTCCTCGTGTCCACAGATGCAGAGCATGACATTCTCAATCCTCTCCCCGGAGGGGTCACACCCGGGAGAAGCTCTGGCCCTGGACACCGAGGCCTCCAGCTTCTCACCCGCAGCTGCTCCGGGAGCCACCCCTCCACCGGCCAGCATGTCCCCTGCCGGTCCTGGTCACTTTGGCTGGTTTGATTGTCACCCCTTGCTTGGTCTGCAGGAGCCGTTGTACATCTTTCTGCACAACCCACAGCCATGGTGCCGGGAGTCACCCCTCCCTCTCTCACACACAAGTACACACATGAACACAGCACATGGCACACATGCACAACAGGTGCCTGACGTACGGGACCGCAGACATACCTGTTCAGTGATTAGGTCTAAGGGAAGTTCTCAACAGACCTGCCCAGATGGCCCCCTGTCCTTTAAGAGGGAAGGAAGGCAGAGTGAACCCCAGCAGAGAACCAAGTCTGACCCGCCTGAGGCAGAGCCCCCCGCTGTCCACCAGGGACTCTGGCCTCAGCTGTCGCCACAGCCCTAAAGGTTCCATGAGTTGCAGGAGCCCCAGATCCTTGAGGCCCAGTTCAGGGGCTCTGCAGCTAAGGGACAACACACAGCCCCACCCCCGGGGACGCCTGTGGCTCCAGAAATTCTAAAGTCCCTGGGGTTTTTTTCCCTCAAAAACATTCACCTGGACAGATCGTAGATTCTCCCTTCCTAGAGCCCTTAGAAATGGACTCAGTGTCCGTTGGCCGAGATGTCTGGGGAGGCGTGCTGCCTGTGAGCAGGTGTGCACAGATTTGGTTGTTTCCAAACACGACTTACCTACAGCACTGCCAGGAAGTTTCTACAAATGCAGGTTCCTGCGCCCACTCTCCCAAGATTCTGGTGCCTCGGGATGGAGTGGGTCTGAGGGGCCGTACTTTTAAAACTTCCCCAGTGATTCTGAGGATCAGCCATGTTCTGAGCCCCCGGGTTCAAAACCCCCTAACCTGTCTCCTGCCCCACTGGTTTCCTATCCTCTCCCACCGGAGGGCGGGCCTGCGTGCAGACGGGGGACTGGAGGAGCGTCTGCAAGGCCCGCAGACACGGGGGCGGGGGGGCAGACGCGGAAGGGGTTGCTGGCGGGGCCGGGGCAGATGCGGCTTCCCCGGTGGGGACAGAAGGAGACCACACATGGGAGAAAGTCCTCTGGCCACAGGCTCTGAGACGGAGGTCGTATCCAACTCAGAGATGCTCCGTCCCAGGGGGTCAGACCCACGGGGATGAGTCCACTTCCAGAGTGGCTCTGGGAGGCCCGAGATAGACCAACGGCAGTTCTGATCAGAACCTAAATGAAGAGATTAATGAAAAGACCCGGGCTGGTCACGGTGGCTGGGTGACTGTTCTCCTTCCAACTCACCAACACTCTAATGCAAATTCCTCTTGCTTGGCAGGTTCTTTAAATAACCTAGAAAATTCAGTCCTTACTGCCATTTTACAAGAGTTTAACAACTTAGTTCAAATCTCCGATCTATCTCCCACAAGAAGCCATGAGAAATAGCATGATTACATCACACAGCTATCTTACAAGTGTGAACTGAATGCCTGTACATCTGAGCCAGTTCTATTCTTTGTACATGACGGCAGCTCAAGAGATTGCCCCAAAATCCCATAGGAAGTCAGGGAATCTAAAATACACTTCCTGACGCCCCGTCTTCTGATGTGACTACTGAGCTACAGAGCATGCAACACATGATAATATCCGTGCATTGTAGGGTCGATGGATTTAAATGGCTTCCTAACTCACATCATCACTGTCACCATCCTCACCAGGTAGGACAAGAACACCCACGTGACCACATGACAAATATTGTAGATGTCATTATTACAATAAATGGTAGGCCACATCATGGGTATACCTTCTGGGATATACCTTTTGAAGCTTATTTGGGGTTTAAAAATATTGTCTTCTTTCCTATACTTTTTTCCCATTTCTGCTTCTTTCTCTCCCCTGTACCACGGCAGCAAACATGCATCACATTTTAGATAGACCTTTGCTCCCTCAGTGGACTTCCTCAGTCGCCATCTGATTCTCTCCTGAAAATAGAATATTCACTTGAACAATTTTCTTAAGCATATTACCAGCCGCACTTTATCTTGACATCAGGGTCTGAAAGTAAGGGTTTTAGATGAACAAACACTTCACTGAAGAGTCTGATGAGATGAAGTATCGGAATTAGCGGAGAACACTCTTATGGGTTTGGGAGCATTTATGTATCCACGCAGGCAGGGTCTTAATGCTCCACACTTCCGCTGTCTAGGGCACATGACAAATCCACTGCAGATGATTTAAGGTCAGTTCCCCGCAGTTTCTGGTTGGATTGGCATTTCGTTCTGCTTGAAGCAGCATCTTCAACTCCCTCCTGCCTCTCGCAATTAGGCAAGAAAGAGCCAGGGTAAACGAGCTCTGCAAGATCGTGACGCTCAGAGCCACTGGGACTGATCACACTGGTTGGGGAGCCGGAGGAGGCAGCCGAGACTCAACACCTCCGAAAATAAACACTCGTCTGGAGCATCTCATGCACCTGGCTCTTCAGGAAAAATTCAGCTACCTGAAAACTTTAGGTTAACTCCTAGAAACCAGTTGTTACTCAAGCCAGGCCTCCGGGTTGTCATGGCCTTAACAGGCTACAAAGTCTGCTTCAGGGAAAGTTAGTTGCACAGAAGCACTGGGTAAGAATTCAGAAGAGCCTTACAATGTAATAGGTGACTTTCCAGGTCTGGCAAATGACACAATAGTTGAAGCATTGGGAGAATGGTGAGGATACTATTGAATATAATTACCAGAAAGAGAGGGACAGCAAGTACCGTATTTCCTAAGAAAGTATTCCCACACAGAAGACTTTAGTTCCTAACATTGTGGTAAATTGTGGAAACTGTTAGCTACGCCGGCCCTCCTTTCCCTCAGTGCCACCTGCCACAGGAAGTTGATGTGATAAAGACCTCACCTGGACAGTGTAAAAAGTCAGGTCAAACCAAAGTTTTGCTCAAGTATTTTTGAGTCAGGTAAAACATTTTATGTTCAATTTATTATCATCACTATCATCATCATTGTCTCATTGTCATCATCACCATCATGATTGTCTCACCATCATCACCATCATCATCACATTATCATCACCATCACCATCATCATCACCATCACCAGAATCATCACCATTATCATCACCATTATTATCATCACCATCACCATCACCATCATCATCACCATCACCAGAATCATCACCATCATCACCATCACCGTCATAACCATCATTATCATCATCACCATCAGCATCATCAGCATCATCAACACCATCAGCATCACCACCATCACCATCCCTGTCACCATCACCATCATCACCAGCAGCAGCAGCATCATTGTCATCGATTCCTAGTGCCATTTAAATCTGCAAAGAAGAGATTCAGGCTCTACCTAGGGGGAGGGCTGGGCATTCCTTGGCTGTGCCCCTCCCTCCGCCAGGCTCAGTCTCTCAGCTTGGTTCTTCCTTCCATAGATGACTCATAGGCCAGTCCAAATTGGATCTCATCAAGGACCTGGTTAGTAGTACGGTCAATAAGCAATCTAAAACCTCTCAAAAGTTTACTTTCTCCACGGAGTACAGCAATTTTCTTCCCAAGAGATGGCCTGTAGGTAGTATGAATACATAGTAAAGGAACTTCAGTTCTTAGAAATCATGAGAAAATATACTGGAAATTACTTCGAGATCTGTAAGAGAACATGCCCATATAAACCCAAATGTTATTAATTATTTGGTAATAATTTATATTAATAATTTACCCTCACTCCAGTGCAGATAAATGAAGGAGAAACACATTTTCACAAATTCTAAAACTTACATAGAAACCTTGTAAAGAAGGCATTTAGTGTTCATCCCACCATCGTGTGTGTCAATGTTGGTATCACTATGGTAGTTCATATATAATTTGTACGCAAAGCAGTTAAGCATTTCTATAACACATTATAATCCTGACTAAATGTACAGAACTTTTTTTAAAAAAAGAAAAAAATAATAAATTTAATCTTCCTCTCATTCAAGCTAGCTCTTCAAATAACTGGTGTGTATGGGTGTGGAGGGGGCTCCAGAAAGGAAAGGCAGGAGAGCGGTAACAGGGCATCAAGGCGCCCCTACCGTGGGCCGGTCTTTGGGCGCAGCAGACGCCCCCTCACCGGGACTCTCGGGAGCAGCTCTGGGGTCCCAGGTCCTGTCTCATTTAGTCCCTAAGCCTAGGAGGGAGGCACCACCACTACCCCATTTTCAGACGAGCTAACTGTATCACAGTAGTTTTAAGTAGCTTTTCCAAGGCTACGCAGCTAGGAAACCATAGAGCCAGGACTAAAATCTAGACAAGGTTTGCAGCCCAGCAATTGGGCAGGATCCCACCAGCCGCCTGAGAACTAAGCATGGTTTTTACATTTTTTAATGCCTGGAAAGGGTGAGAAGAACGTCTCCTGACACATGAAGGTGACGTGGAACCCAAAAGTCGGTGTCTGTAAATGCAGCTCCTTCCCTGGCCCGTCTGTGCTGAGAGCTGGGCCGCAGGTCCAGGGGTCGGACCGAGACCAAACGGCTGCAGAGCCTCCGATGGTCACTCTCCAGCCCTTTGCTGTGACGCTGGCTGAGCCTGGACCAGAGGGGTTGCTGTGTCCCAGCTCCTCCCGTGTCTGTACAAGCCCATCTCGCCCAGCACTTACCTCCAAAGCTGCTTCCTCATCCTGAACGCGGGTGGTGGCACCGGGGTCACTGGAGTTGCTTCCCAAAGAGCTCCCCTCTTCTTCCCCTCCCCTCGGAGCCCCCCCGTGTCCCCCCGCCCTGTGTCCCCCCGCCCCTCATGTGTTCCCCCCACCGTGTCCCCAGCCCCTGTGTCTCACGCAGCTCTTGTCCCCTAGTGAGCAGCAGCAAGCACCTGGCCAGGAAGTTCCGGGGGCACCTGCGCACGAAGATCGAGTCCGGGGAGGGGACAGTGCCCGTGCGTGGCCCAGGCACAGTGCAGACGTGGGACGGCGTCCTGCTGGGCGAGCAGCTGGTCACCATGTCCTGCACAGACAAGATCGCCAGGTAACAGCCCCTCTGTCCTCTGCACGAGTGCCGCCCGGGGGTGTGTTTGGCGGGGGGAGGTATAGGGACTGTGGTCCCAGAGGGGGGCCTGGCCGGGTGCTGAGGTGCACTCCGAGGTCCCGGACTCCGCCCTGTCGCCCCCGAACTCCACACCCGCCACGGGACGTGGCCGCCCGCTGCCCCACACACAGTTGTGTACCGGCCAGGCGCCTTCTGTACCATCACGGCCTCCCTGGGAAGCCGGACAGAGCCGTCAGAGAGGCAGGCGGGGCCGAGGAGAGGCAGACACCCAGGGACTCGGGAGCCAGGGCAGCGGGGACCCCAGCCCCGACCCCAACCCTGACCCGAGCCTGCATGCGGACGGGCCGTGGCCCAGGTGCACTCGGTGCCTCTGTGAGGCTCCCTAGACTACAGGGCAGGTAAAACCTCAGCCCTGGCGAACAGGGATCCGAAATCTCGAGGGAAATTACCAAACAGCTGCAGGAGAAATACGGCCTTTTACTCCCCTGGAGTGACTGCCCCCGGCCTGACTGCAATACAGCAAAGCACTGATTTCTGCATCAAAGGGAACTGCCCGTAGTCGTCAACTAGCTCATCTTTCAGAAGGAAACGTATCCTCCTTTGTAATGTTTTCATCTATTCATGAAGTGGGGAGAAGCAGCAGTTTCCACCTTAATGGAAATTCTCTTGCTCTCCCAGGATCGCGTTGGGTCTCTAAATTAATTCTGACTCCCTAGAAAATGAAGTGAATGAATGATATAGAAGTTAAGTTTCACTGTCTCTAGGATCTTAAATGTCAATTGACAGAGAATTAAACTTGCTACAAAGCCCAGGTGATGTGGGGCGTCAACAGTTCTGATGCTGAAAGCTCGGCATCTCTGCACCAGTGATGAATCGAATCTCGGAGACAAGAGTTTTAGGTGAAGTAGGAAAGGATAGCTTTATTGCTTTGCCAGGCAAAGAGGGACACAGCAGGCTCCTACCTCGAAAAACTATGTGTCCCCACCCGTGAGGATCTGATGAGGGGTTTATAACAATCCTTCAAGGGGGGTTGCTGACGAGATTAGGCCACGTGCAGGGTCTTAGGTGGTCAGGTTTCCTAAGCTTGATGGGCTTCTCTGGTCCCTTTAATCTCGCCTCGGGTGGTTTCCTGGCTGCTCCTCTCTTGATTAGCAACTGTTCGAATCTGCCCTTTGGCACCCAGGGAAGGTCATGGAGGCTGCAGTCTGTTCCCTAGAGACAAGAAATGGGGGACAGAAAGGCTTTCGTGCCCAGGAGCCCACAGGCCCCCTGGTTTCCTTCCCACCAGTGATGCTCTGTTTAACAAAGTCTACTTAGAAAGCACAGTCCACGTCACGTCCCTGGGCTGAGGAGGATTCTAACTGCTTTTGAGGGGGGACATGCTGGGGACATTGGGATGCCCGTGGCTCTGGGCAGGCAGGGGGCCGCCCCAAATTCATCCAGGAGTTGATGCAGCTCACGGGTAGCCCTGCCAGTCACCTGTCTAGTCCCCAAATCTGGTGGCCCAGATGGTGGGGGACACAATGGGGCAGGAGGGGCCTGGGGGGCATGGCACCAGGTCCCCTCCCCCCACTCAGTCCCCTGGGAGCCCAGCCCACCTTCCCAGGACTTTCCTCAGGTGTTCCCTGAGCATTCTCCTTACTCTCCTCTGTCTCTGTCTCTCTCTCTGTCTGTCTCCCCTGTCCCGCCTTCCTCCCTGGACAAGCCCAACATCTCTACCTCTCTCCCTGCAACCCCCGTGAGGCCCTCCCCCTCCTCGGCCTCCCCTCCCCCTGCACCCCGTGTCCGGCACTGGAATCCTATTCACCCCCACCATCTGCTTCTGCGTCTAAGGTCTGACCCTCAGGGGATCGCTGGTGCCACCGTGAGGGGTGCATGTGCAGGTTAGGGTCCCGTCTCTGCAGGTGGGCACCCATCTATCGCCCAACGGGAGGTGGGAGCAGAGACGTCCAGCTCTGCAAGGTGCCGAGCGAGGCTGGACTGGAGCAGAGATGGGGCAGGCGTGGGGTTTCCTTCGTGATGACGGCCGTGCTCAGAAACGCAGAGTCGGGGCGAGGCTTTCATGGACGGGGCAGTGGAGGGGTGGCCCCCGACCATGCTGGACAGTGGGCAGGACTCACACAGGCTGAGCGGCTGGGTCAGACCTGGCCCAGGACCCAAGCACGTGGAAGGGGTCGACCCTATGGACGGAAGCTCTGTGCAACGTTCCCACAAGTCCAGTGGTCAGGGTGGCCTCTCAGGGAAAAGGGCTGCGTTATGTGAATGTCATTATCATCAAACTCACTCCAAAGACGTGGGAACCAGGCCCAGGCTGCCCCCCTCCCTAAACCGGGTGCACAGCCAACAGAGTCTGCAAGCGCATGCAGGTCCCCAGGCTCCTGGGGGCACATCACGCTCAGCATCGTGTGCAAGCACACCTGGGGCGTCACCGGGAGGTTGGAGAGTCTGACGGACCAGCATCAAAGCCAGGATGCGCAGCACCGCAGACTGGATGCGGGCAGAGCACCCCGGCCGCAGAGAGCTTTCTCCCCCTTCCATGGAAAAAACACCCGAGGCCGGAAGTGGGGATACACCAGCTACATTTTTACCCTTTAAAAATAATTTTGATGCTGACATAGCAGAAAACGAAATCTAATTTCGTCTCTTTGGAACAGAGTCGTTGGAATTCCCAGGAAAATTCTTGGGCCATGAAAGTCTTTTGAAAGTGAGATTTTTGGCCTAAAAGGAATTTTAGTTAAAGCCCTGGAGCAAAATACTATCTTGCAGATAAAAGCTGGTTCCAATGCTCTCAAGGGATAGTGGATACCTCTCCCTTGGGTGAAGGGCTGGCTTCCATCCAAAACAGAACCAAACCTGAGATTCTGTGGCCACAAGATCCTAAATGCACCTAAGGCTACACGTTCTCATGCCTCCAGATAAAGGGAAAGTGTGATGGGACCATCTAGTCACACCGACTGGTGGAAACAGCCCACAGGGAGCGGCATCACACATCTGAAGTTCCCCTCACCCCCCATTAAAACATAAAAGACAGTAAGAAACATTAGGAGACTTGAAAAGTAAAAAAGACGACCAGCCAGTATCCCAGCCGTCACCGAAAACAGCAGGCACCTTGGCTATAATCGCCTTAGCCTTTCTCCTAAACGCAGGCTTTTTCCTGTCATCAGGATTTTGCTGCTTCGGGCAGTTTGCTTGCAGTCCATCACTGAACACTATGATCCTGGCTCCTTTCAAAGTCTCGGGCATTGAATCCATGTGCAAGGCTGGGGGCACCTCCCTGCTGCTGGATCCCTGGGTGCTCACAAGTGGTTGCTCCGTGCACCATGTTTCTAGAAATATCTCTGTGCAGAAGCGTTTTTCCAGATCTCCTAGTACAGACTTAGGACATACTCCCCAGGGTGGAGTTACAGAGCCCAGGGTATGGGGCAAACAGAAGCAGTGGGGTCTCCTAATGCCCCATAGCAGGTGGCATGGGCCCAACGGTGGCCCCAAAAGATATCCTTGTCCCCAGACCCTAAACCCGTGAGTGTGGCCTTACCAGGCAGGATTAAGCCAAGGATGGTGAGAGAAGGTGGCCTCTAAATGCAGCTACTGTATCCTCGTGAGCGAGGCCTTGGGGACCTGGGGACAGACGCCCAGAGCAGGTGCACAGGGGAGGCCACAGAGACGGAGGCGGGGCCCAGAGGGACGCATCCACAAGCCTCTGAGCGCCAGGTGAGCGAGGCCTGGGGGTGAGGTCTCCCCGGTGCCCCCGGGCTGCCACACCTTCACCTAAGACCTCTGCCTCCAGGACCATGAGTAAATTTCCGATGTTTCAAGCCCTTCCCCACCCACCTCACCCCCTGCCCCAGGAAACCAATGTAACCACGTAGGAGACACCACTCACTTGGCTCAACTCATGTGGTCTTTGCAAAATTACAGAACCAAAGTCATAGTGAAATCTATTCCTAAAATGCCACCGCTCATGCCAGGCTGGTGCAGACCCAGGGAAACTGCAGAATGTGGGTTGTTTCACCAGGTCCAGGAAACTCGACCTTCAACCCACGAGTTAAGGTTGGAGGCGCCTCAAAGGGTTGGATTTTCCTGCAGCTCAGGGATAAAACAGACCAAGCCCTGCGCCTCTGTGAGCCCAGGACAGATGACAAGTGTCACCGTGAGGCCCATGTTCCCATGGACATGGCCTGGCTTTTGGGACGTAAGAAGCCGATCTTAACTGTCACTAACAGGAAACACCGGCCACCTGAAAGGACACGCGAAACAGGGAGGGGTTTTTGCTCTAAGAATCGAGAGGCAAGTAGCATATAAAAATCTAAATCTTCTGGAACTAATGTTCCTTTAGATATGGTTTCTAATTTTAAGCACCAGAGCTTGATTATCGATTGCAATGTGTCTTTAAATGAACAGATGAAAACTTTCTCCATAAAAATAAACTGTAAAGAATTACGGCTGCTCTCCGGGGACCGAGGCCCCATCTGACTCCCCGCACTGACATCTCAGGCTGCAAGAGTTCCCCCCTCTGAGAGTGGGGACCTGGCTCCGCACCCAGCCCACCTGGCAGCCGGATGGTGTTACCTACAGCTCTGCTGAAATCAGGAGGGAATACATTCATACTTCCAATCTCCAAATATGGGTCATTTTAAAACCACTGCTCTTACTAAACGCCCAGCCCCAAATGTTCCCAGCTTGGTGTAATAACCACTGCTCTTCCTTTACAGAAGACCGTGGTCACCTTACTGCAGCCTTTAGGGGAAACTTCACCCCATCTCCAGTGGTGAAGGTACAACCGTGTATCTCAGATTGGGACTCGAACCTCGCCAAAACCCACGGTCTTTTAACTGAGATCACACACCTGGTTTCAGGACTTAACGAAGCTCAGGTTCTTGAAGTCTCGTCACAGAAAGCATTCAGTGAGAGACAAAGTGATAGGTAACAAGTGGATTTATTTAGAGAGAAACATGCTCCACAGACAGAGTGTGGGCCATCTCAGAAGGTGAGAAAGGCACCAGGGTATGGGGTTGTCAGTTTTTACAGGGATGGGTAATTCCATAGGCTAACGAGTGGGAGGAGTATTCCAGCTATTTTGGGGAAGGGGTGGGGACTTCCCAAAATTGGGCCACCACCCACTTTTTGACCTTTATGGTCTGGCTTTGGAACTGTCCTGGCGCCTGTGGGTGTGTCATTTAGCTTGCTGATGTGTTACAGTGAGCATATACTGAGGCTCAAGGTCTAGTGGAAGTCGACGTGTCTGCCATCTTGGACCCATTTGGTTCTAATCAGTTTATGTCATGTCCTTGGGCTATGTCATTCTTTTAAAAGTTGTGCCCTGCCCCTCTCCCTCCTGTTTCAAAGGTAGTGAGTGATAAACTCAGGAATATTCGTCCAACATAAGCGTGGTAACAGTGATGACACGCCCGCATCTGCCGCCTCTGCTACTCCTGCAACAATGCTGAGACGGGGACACAGGTCTGAGGCAGCAGCCACCCCCCGGTCCAGCCCCCTGTCCAGCCCCCAGGACACTGCAAAGGGCTGAGAAGCACCGTTGCTGCAAAACAAACTAGAAATTAGGTGACCAGGAGACATCACGAACATTGAGGGAAAGCAGAAGAGGGGCTAAGTGACAACAAAAGACACGGACGTCACCTGGACCCGGCAGACTGACCCCCAAGTCCATGCTGCCTGCTTTGTGCCTCACCCGGCTCATAATGGAACTGCCTGGCACGCTGGAAACGCTGATGCCGGCTGCACCCAGACCAGTTCCATCCCGGCCTCGGGGGTCCTAGCAGCAGGAGGCCCCCGAAGCCGCCCCAGATGAGCCCAGGGCGCATGGCGTTGTACTCACAGCTGTGCCTCAGCCTGAGTCACCCAGCTGCACCGTGACCTTTCCCAGTGGGTGTGATTGTGCCTCCAGGTCACGGGCAAACCTGCCCACCGACAAGGAGGGAAGTGAAGTAAGGATGGATTTGGTGATGTTCAGACCTCACTGTCACGTTCGACCCGCACCTCCTCCCGGCGGCCGTGCCTCGGGGGTGAAAACGGCAGACAGGGACCCCGACCACCCACAGTCCCCGCACCTGTGCCCGCGGTTCTCGGTCTCACGCCCCGGGCGCACAGGCCCGGCCTGTCTTAGGTGGGGCCCATCCTGGGACGGTCCCCGTCAGTCCTCGAGGTACAGAGATTGTCTCTCAGTTAAAGAAAACAGCCTTTTCCCAAGATCTCTCCCTCACTTATCTTTGGTATTTCAGTGATTGACAAACAGACAAAAATATACTTATTTAGGGATTATCTATATTGAAAACTAGACCTGGGACTTTTTTCTCTGTCAACACTGCAGTCATGTCAGCTGTTTGAATAAAAGGAGAGGCACTTTTCCGTTCAATCCGGAATGCTGAAAACTCTCCAGTTTGTATTCAGGGCGACATTTGGTTTTATTGATGGTGTTGGCTGAATAAGTTAAACTCCTACAGCCAGGCAAGGAGAAGGCTGATTGTCTCTTTATTGTAAAGGTTATTAGGAGGAGACCAGATACAGAATTTGTTTGTCTTTAGACTTCCCTGCAGAGTCAGAGCCATTCAGATACGTTCCAGAAGTTTTGTTCAAAGCCAGTCCATGGACAGCCTGAAACACAGAGACATCCCCTCTGGAATACTCATCTCATGGTTGGAGAAAGGGCTTTGTTATCGATGGAGAATGTCCATTCCCCTGCTTCTCACGCCTCCAGAAATGTGCTCCCCTTCAACACTTTTGGACGCTTACTCTTTGGGAAAATCACACACTAGATCCCAAGGGCAATTCTCCACTCCTTTCTGAGAGACAGGATGTGACTTACAGAAATGACCACAATTATTTTTTTAAGTGAAGTTATGCAAATCTGAGAGACTAAAGTAAACGTTTCATAAAACCAATGACTGTTTAAATTGTAGGACTAAACTGTTTGTATATAAATATTACCTTTTATATTCCACTTGAGTTTTATGTGGGTGAGCACATTACTTTAATGACCCACACTTAACGGAGGGGGAGCCGTTTCTCAATCCTCGCCAGCCAGATGGCTGCCTCTTCTTGCATGAGATTAGAAGATGTTTCTCACTCACCTCAGTGCTTCTGAGGCAAATTAATATCGCCAGCTAAATTGCTTGTGTTTTTGGAATAAAATTTAAAGAGAATTTTTTTAAGGCAATTGGTGTCACAGGTTCTCGGAGCAGACTGATCTCTAGGTAGGCCTGCTGGTTTGAGCACTCGGTAATTAATGGAAAGAATTCTGTGTTAATTGACTGCTTCGGGAAAGGGAAATAGAATGACTCCTTATTAATCATGAAAGGAAATGTACGGCATGGAGGCACCACATTAATTGCTCTAACCGTGGAGAAATGTTAATTAATGAAAAGAATAATGATGTAAGAAATTAACTGCATAATGCTTGTGCTGATGGAGGCTGGATTTTAAGCATGTTATTTAGAGTGGAAACCACAAAATGTTGCCGTAAATAACAGATACACGGAAAGTTGTTCCACCCAAATTTACGGGGAAATGTCTGACAAGGCTCCTGTCATCTTTGCTGGCAGAAGCAAACACTCACCCAGAGCCTCATTCATGTCAAGGACCACGGCCTCGTCCTCCGATCAGGGCTCCTGAAGTCAAATCACCCCCAGAGCCAAACGAGGTCGTTCACGTCACCACAGTAGGTCCCGCCCACTGCTGAGTTTGACAAAGGGGTGGGGAGGGAGAGTATTTTCCCCTAAACTGCAATCAATTCAATTTCTGATATTTCCCAGCGAACATAAAGAAAAATTCCGATTCACTTTGGAGACAGAGGGTCTTTTTTTAAATCTGATTTTAAGTCCCTGAGAGAATATGTAGCTTCCCCTTCACCTGACAACTCGTTTTCCAGGAAAAGGATCCACGTTTATTCCCACGCAGACCCACCGACACCCGTCCCCCTGACGGCAGAGAGGGGCTCGGGGTCACCAGGGGTCACGAGGCCGAAGCCATGCCCGGTCCACTGTGCTGCGAGCCCCAGGCCAGCTCACACCCCCCACCGCCAGCTGCATGATGGGGACAGTGACACCTCGGGGACAACGGGGCAGAAAGGCCCCCCGTCCCCCCCCAGGTGGGGCCAGTGAGCCAGGGCGCTGACGCCCCTCTCCCCCCCAGGTGGAACGTGCTGGGGCTGCAGGGGGCGCTGCTCTGCCACTTCATCGAGCCCGTGTACCTGCACAGCATCGTGGTGGGGAGCCTGCACCACACCGGCCACCTCTCCCGGGTCATGAGCCACAGGACCGAGGACATCGGCCAGCTGCCCGCCTCGTACCGGCACAACCGGCCCCTCCTCAGCGGTAAGAACAGGTCCTCAAATGCACACACCCCTCCGTCCACAAGCCCCGAGGCCCCCAAGGCAGGCTCTCCCAGTCTGGCCAATGGCCGTTTAAGACTCAGCGAGCAGAACTGCAGAGATTGGATACTTGAAAGGTCAGCCGGGTGCGGAGCATCTCCGGACGACGTTCCAGAGCGAAGGTGTAACAGGATGAGCCCCTCAGACATCACAGTGTCACTTTCAGGGCGGTGTATGCGGGTGCCCAGAGAAATACAGGCAATAAACACACATGTCCAACGGGGCAGGGGGGACCCAGGGCCACAGGCCGCCCCCACCTGATCCAGGAGCAAATTCCTGAATGTTCCCCCAACACCAAACCTGGGAGGGGGATGCCACCCCCAGGCCACCAGAGCCAGCCTGGGGTCATGAGGACCAGGAGTCACGCAGCCGTGAACCACTCTGGCAGCAGCTAAGCTCTCAGCTCAGCGGGAGGGGGTGTTGGGGAGGTAGCCCCACCCGCTGTGACCCCCGTAATTATCCCCGTAATCCACCGCGGCTCCCTCCTGGGCGGTGCCTTGTCTCTGAAGGGGCTGCAAGCCGTGATCTGCGGTGGGGGGCCCTGGGGGCGTGGGCACGTGTAGACCCACAGCGATTGGCCCGTCCGGGGCTTAGACCAGATCCTCCGAAAGAGGAGAGAGAAGATCAAAGAGCCAGTCAAGGGTTGTGGTAAGAGTCAGGCCTAAGAGTTACTCCCAGGACCCTAAGATTGTCCTCAGTTAGAAAACCAGGGGCAATGATGGTGCCCACGGGGTGGCGGTAACTCGCGGGGACAGCTCTCAGCCAGGCCAGCCCCCAAGAGAACACACCTCCCCACTCCCTCAACCCTCCCACGAGAGTCACCAGCCGAGGGCAGCATCACGGACCCCAAAGCTCAGACAGGGCGGAAGAGGATGCTCCCAGTGGGGCTGGGACCGCCCAGGGCTCAGTGGCTATGCCCCAGGTTTCTTTACACACCAGACCCTGTTCCTAAAATCTAAGACCCTCTGCCAAATCCGGGGACCACGTCAGATTCCAGGGGCTCCCAGCGTCCAGGGAGGGGACTCAGCAAACTACAGCGAGGCCGTGGGAGCAGGGGTCGCAGTGCCCATCCAGGACCACAGCCCCACCTTCCCTTCCCGTGACTCGGGCCGACCTGTCGCGGAGGGGGTTCCCTCACCCCTGTCCTCGCCGTGAACGGTGCCTTCGGATCTGACCCAAAGCTGTGCCCATGGCTGTGGCGCCCTACGGCCTGAGCCCGGCAGGTGATGGCCACGTACAACCTGTGGGTGGTTCTCCTCGGGGGTGGGTGCCCAGAGAGGCCTGGTCTGCACGGTGCAGCTACTCACCCTCCACGAGTCCTCCCCAGAGAACAGCTCCACCATTCAGGGAAGGGACCTAACTAAACCCAGCAGCCACCCCCGTCAACGTCAAGATGAGGCACACACCCTGTCACACCAACCACGACAGCTGCTGTTACCTCCATGTACAAATGTGGAAATAGACTCACAGGAATTTAAGTGTGAGGATGCTCTATTTATCAACATGGAGCAAGGATTTGAACCCCGTTTAACCAGAAGGCCAAGTTCTCCCAGCACACCCACTGTGACCCGTGGCAACGGCACCATTTCTTAACCACATAAGAATTAACAACACAAACAAGACCAGCTGAAGAGGTGGCGACATCCACCTCGTGGGAGGTGGGGATGGGAGCCTGAGACCCACGCCCGTCTCCAAGGGGCTCAGTCCTGACTCACCATCATCAAGCAGGGGATGGGAAGGTTTGCCTCAAATTCAACGTCTATGAAACCAGAGTCATTTTCTAAACGGTCAATAATTTCAGTAATTCTGATAAAATATCACTTTGGGCCCAGTTTCAATGTCTTTCTTTCACTTTCCCTTTTCTTCTTTCTCCTTGTTCTTTCTTAAAATGTTGAAGATTAATGACTTCCTGTGGTTGAGCAGCAGAAACAGCTCTGCAGTGGCCCCCAAAGACCTAGAATTCCTGGTGTGGAGCTAAAAGCAAATGTTCAGTTCTTGGGTGTCTAAGTTAAATTTAGTTTCCATCTATGTGGATGAGTCAGGTGACAACTTTTCCATGTGTCCAGCTCCTTGGGTTGCCACTTGCTTCCCAGCACCAGGCTCTGCTTCCCCGTGAGATGCTGCCGGGGCCCCTGGGCCCACCCACCCAGGGCCCTGAGAGGCCCCATCCAGCCGTCCAATCCGTCCACTCGGGAGCAGGAGGCGGGGAAGAAGCAGAGTGTGGATGGGAGCAGCTGCTCAGGGGGCTGGATCCAGGGAAGGCGTCAGGAGGAGCACGGCGGGGTGGGGGGTGGGGGTCCAGGCTGAACATCCTGCAGCACTGTGGCCGTGAACACACATGAGACCAAGGCCCTTCTCTGCTCACTCCTGCGTGACCCCAGTGGGAGCCGGGGTTGGGGGTGGAGCCAGCCCGTCAGCTGCGTGGGGAGTCGGGGGGCATGGAGGGCATGTGGCCGAGGCCCTGGGGTCAGCGCCCCTCCTCCCAGGCCACCATCCCGCATGGTTTAGCATCCTCGGCGGCCCCAGGACTTAGAAAGACCCACTCCCGGTTTAACGCTCTGCGGTCCTTAAATTCAAACCAGGGCCCAGTTTCCAGTCCCCACTGGGCTCCAGTCACCTTGCCGGGTCGGCGCCTTGCACCCTCAGAGCTCGCTTGTTTTCACTCCATTTCGTATCTCGTCAGCCAGACTGTGACCCTGGCGTCTGCCCTGTGGGGAGCGGGCAGGCAGCAGGTGCCCCGTAAACGCACGCTCTCAGCTGGCCTTTATGCGGCCCCATCTGTTCACCAGTCCACGCGACAAACATCCAGAGAAAGGGGGAAACGTGGGCAGAGTGTTATTACAGGACAGCCTTGCATTTAAAATCCTTCGAATCCAAGCCCCCGTGATGGCACTCGGGCCGGCCGTCCACCCCGTCCCACCAGCGTGGGGACCGTTGCCCACCCACCCGGCCAGCAGCGCTCACGCCCGGCGCCCCGTCTCTCCCGGCAGGAGTGAGTCAGGCCGAGGCGCGGCAGCCTGGGAAGTCGCCCCACTTCAGCGTGAACTGGGTGGTGGGCACGGCGGACGTGGAGGTCATCGACGCCACCACCGGCAAGCGGAGCTGCGGCCGCTCGTCCAGGCTCTGCAAGCACAGGCTCTCGGCCCGGTGGGCGCGGCTCTACGGCAAGGTCAGTGGGGCTGGACACGAGCGGGGCCCAGGGAGCTGCCGCTTGGGCAGAGCCAGGGTGACACGGGACACGCAAACCAGCCCCCGTGTCCCTGCCCACCCCCCCGCCAACCCCAGGTGTGGCCCCTCCGAGTGGGGCCCCCGACCCGCAGCAGGGTCTCATGCTGTGGTCCCAGCAATAGGTGGAAAGGGGCTCACTGGTGAACAGCTGTGGCCAGTGCAGCCCGTGAGAAAGTCCATAGAAACTTCGGAGTCCATGTCATTCCAGTTCAGACGGAAGGAAATGGATGCCCAGAAAAGTTAGGTGTTCCCCCAGTTACACGGCGGTGAGTGTCAGGGACGGACTGGCCGGCCAGTGGCAGGTGCCGCCCCCCGCCAACCACTTCCCCGCTCACCGCACCCCCGACCCTGGCGTGTGGGTGGTGAAGCCAGGCCGGGTCCTGCCCCGCTGGACACAGGGGCCAGTCCCCGTCCTCCCAGTGGGCTAGCAGGCGACTCCGCCTGGGACGCTGCCTTCATTCCCACGGCCCCCTCGGCCTCACCACCCACGCCAATTTGACCCCCTAAACCTCCTCGAAAAAGAAAAAAATTATGCACAGCTTGTGTTGTTAATAGCAGACAAGTTCTGTGTTTATTTTTTTCATTAATCACTCACACTTCTTGTGAAGTAAAGTCTCCCTAATAACTAGGTTTTCCAGGGAATCACAGAATTGCCTGATAGAACTGGGAAATTTCTACTGTTACTGTCTTTCTTTTTTTGGAATTTTATATGAAATTTTATTTATCAATAGATCAAATTAGAGAGAATAGATATTTTTCTTTGTTACTGAGGCATAATTGACATACGAACAGTGTATATATTTAAGGTGCACAACTGGATATTTTGATACGTTGTGAAATGACCCCAGAATTGCACTAATTGACTCACGCAGCCCCTCCCATCATCCATGTGGTGAGAGGACTTAACCTGAGATCCACCCTCTTGGCAAACTCCAAGCCCACGTGATGATCTCGCTGCTTTTCTGTTTAAAGGAAGAGAGAAGGAAAAGTGACTGGCAGGGCCAGTGCCTGCTTGCCAGGCTTGAGCGGTCCTGCTGGTCGGGGCCCGTTCCTGGCGAGGGCTCACCCGTCCTCTCTCGTTCTGTCCCACAGCTGAGCACACGGATCCCAAGCCACGGAGACACGCCATCCATGTACTGTGAGGCCAAGCGGGGGGCACGCACCTACCAGGCTGTCAAACAGCAGCTGTTCAGAGCATTCCAGAAGGCCGGCCTGGGCACCTGGGTGAGGAAGCCGCCAGAGCAAGACCAGTTCCTACTAACGCTGTGAGGCCCCGGGCTGGCCCCACGCAGCGGGCGAAGCCGTGTGTGGGTGTGTCATGCCCTGACGGTGCTGATCTGTGCTGTGCATTCGTTTTCCTTTGGTGTTCAGAAACACACGCGTGTCTGAAGCTCAGATGAGCAAATAGCCTTGCGTTAGGGACATGCTGCTTCTCCGACGGCTGCTCCCAAGGTGCCAGGACCGAGATCGCCCACCACACCCGCCTACGCACAAACGGCTCTCCCTCCTCCGTGTGTCCAAGGGAATTTCCATTTGGGCCAGAGGGTCTGAGTGGATGCCTTGAAAAGCAGTGCCGAGGCTTGGCCGGTGAGAACCAACCAGGCCCATCCCCGACGCTTCCCTCCCCGCCACGCACCTCCTGAGCGAGGGGTTCCCACGAGCACAGCGTGTGTGAGACTTCAGGATAAGCCACAAGTGAAGAGAAAAGCCATGGGCTCCTCCCCAAAGAAGCCAGTAAGGACGAGCTATCATATTCATTACTATTTAAGTTTTTCACTCCACCTCCTTTCAAAATGATTTGAGACACATGATATTAAAGAACCCCTAAAAGAGGAACAGAGAGTGAGACCATTCTTGCAGAGAGCAAAGGAACAGTTTCCAAAGCACCCGGGGGCCAAGATTTAGGGCGTGAAGAAACCACTGCTACACGTCCTGGTGACGAGGGTCCCAGATGCGCAGCCCGGGGCCCCACGCCCATGGCTTGACGCAGCTGCTTCCCTGGCAGATGATGACCCGACCACATGGACAAGGTCTGAGCTGATAGGGTCCCCCCCAGGGAATCAATCAGGAAACCAAGTCCCAGACCAAGTCCTGCCTTTTTAACTGAGTTTTATCAGACAGCAAGCACAGAAACTCACAGAACCTTCCCCTTAGGCCTGAGGGGCCTCCAGCTCTCTCATCTCAGTTCTCTGATCTCCATCCTGAACAACAAAAAAATTCACTTAAAGCAGCTGCAAAAGTGCAAGAGGCAGAATTCTGCCCCCTTTAGGTTCCCTCGAGCACACGGGGCATCCGGGGTTGAGTGAGGGGCGGGATCCTGACCTCCTGTCCACGCAGGAGGGTGGCACCCCCATGACATCTTGAGTCCATCATATGCCTTGAATTGTTTCACCGCCGAGGACTCATTTCTGGCTCCATCATGCTGGTTAACCAGCCTCTCGTTCCTCCATCTAAAAGATCCACATCTGAGATTCATCGTCCAGAATATAAATAGCAAAGCTCTGTAGCAGCCTGGGCACCTCACTTAACCCGAGAAAGGCAAGTGCAGCATCACAAAGATCTCATAACAACGGGGCAAAAGCAAAACAAAGTGAGTTGTAGGTATTGTCACAAGAGAACAAGAAGTAGAGATACTAAGTATGGAGAGAAACTTTTCCTGGGATTTAATATAAAGTCAAACTTACTCAAGTTCTTTTATAAGAGAAAACGGGCCGGGTATTTGACAACTTCTCCAGCATAAAGTTTCAAGAGAGATGAAAATGGTTTTGCAAATAGATGACTCGTATTAATCTTTCATACAAATCGAGGAAATAAAATCTTAATTCAGTACAAAAGCTAGGATCAAAAGGCCAGTTTATGTTAGTTTCTGATCATTTGACGTGTCATCAGGACAAAGCTCAGAGAACCAGAGGCCTCAGGGCTGGTTGGGACTCAGACGCTCTGAGCCCCGTGTCTGGAGCCCTGCTCTGAAAGTGGGAGACACAGTCCAGTCCTGGCTGGAATCTGTGACCAGAAGCTCAGCTCACAGTACTCTGGGCTGTTGCTTGGAGACGTGGTCCATGCTTTGTAATGAACGAGCTCCTACTACAGGGAGCAGATGGCAGGGAAGATGTGGGGGGGCCGACCCACAAAGGGGCACAGAGGGCACTGCCCATGGGACCTGGTTCTAGGGGCTTGGAAGGCGCCCACCCACCCATGATGAGCACCCCACAGGGCTCGAGGCACTGGCTCTCCAGAACCACACAAACTTCCTCATGTATAAACATCTGCTCCTGGAGAAAGCCACCCCTAGCACCCTGGTACCCATTAGCACCGGCGTGGGGACTTGTCTGTCGGGTCAGGAGGCCGCTTCTCGGAGGGAGAGATGGATGAGAGAAGAGTCCCTAGGGCAGCAGGAAGTCCATTTCAGGGCCTGGAGCTTTGCCGCAAGTGAGTGGGAAACAGAGAGGGAGCTGGGGACGAGGGACCCCGGGCTCCGGGCACAGGCGGGCGGGGACGGGACAGGAGGGCTGGGACGGCCAGAGGAGGGGGCCCCGGGCTCAAACATGGCACCAGGGTAGCTGGAGGGCTTGGCTCAGGGCAGCCTGGAGCTCAGAGGTGCATCTCCCTTTGCTCCAGGCCCCCGGGAGCACCAGCAGCATTTACACAGGTCCACCTGCCTCTTTCGATTAGAAAAATCGGGGGAATTCGAGTCCAGAGGAGCCCGCACACCTCCCCACCTGGGTCTCTGTGAGGAGAACAAACACTTGAGTCGCCCTGAAAGCAGGACGGAGCCAACAAAAGGGCCCCCCACCTGCCGAACCTGCCTCGACCACCATCCTGCGTCTCCGTGCTTCACGCTTGCCCTGCTCCGTGTTCGCATCCACCCTCCCACAATCTGCCCTCCCACTAACATCCAAATAAAGTCGGCAGCACCTCCATCTGCCTCCCAAGCCCACAGCACTTCCCGTCAGGCAGAAAAACGTAAGCGACTTACAGTTCCCAGCCTGGTCCTCCTGGCAGGACCCAGCCCCAGAGGGTCAGGAGGTCGGTGGCTCTGCTTGTCCCCTCCCAGCACGTGATCCCACAACGTGTGATAGCAAGTTACTGGGTTTAGGATTATCTTTGGGTTTTGTTTTTGCTGAGCAAATGATTTGCGGGTCTATTTTGCAGGTCTATAACTGTTGTTTCCTTTTTGTTCCTTTCTAAGTCTGTATGTACCCATCTGGCCACTACAGTGTCTGATGTCTGCTGTTCCTCAGAAACGTTGACTTGAGTTGCTTTTCAAGGAAACACAGCTCATATTTTTCCCACATAATTTTTTTTCACAGAATTCTGTTCTTATCAATAAAGATAAATGCTTTCTTTCTTTCTTTCTTTCTTCCTTTTTTTCTTTGGTATAGTGTTTATCACGTCTGGAGAGCCATAAATAGTAAATACACGGTGTATCAATGCCCAGAATAGAATAGAGTATTTTGATGAAATCCTATTTTTAGATTAAAAATTTCAAGATGTGTCTATAGTATCTTGTTTAAAAAAATTTAAAAAGACATTTGAAACTTAAAGTAGACATTTTTAATTTAGAGAAACTTCTATACCCCTTTTTTAAGAAGCCATTCTAATGAAATCATTGAATTGGTCCAAAATACAATAAATAGCACTTTCTAATAAGACCAAAGGAAAGTTAGGAAAATCTGTTTACGTACCACGAATCGATGGCTGTGACCTCTTTTGGCAGAAGCCTCGTTAACACCCAGCAAAGCCGGGTGAACCCTGGCTGGTTTCCCCACCGCCCTCCCCATCCAGGAGCAGGGACCCACCGCCCCGCACATGTCGAAAGGCTGTCCCAGCTGAGTCCTTGCGGGGGTCAGGGGTGGGGTGAAATACCGAAAGCTCTGTGATTCAGGAGGGACAGACCCGTGCTCCGAGGCCCCTCTGGGCACAGTGACGGGCGCTTGCGGAGAGGGCGGTGGGGACTTCACAGCTGCCAGGTACCCGCCGCTGTCCGCGGTGCTGACTCACCCCCAGCTGCAGCATGGCTGGTTCTGGGAACGCGGGGACACTGCCGGCTCCTAACAAGACTCCCCCACAAATTCTGAATCAGATCAAGTAAAGGATGGCGGGGGGTGGGGGGATGAGGAAGCAGAAACAAGACAGAAGAAGCAGCCATCGAGGGACGGCTCTGGAAAACTGCAGCGATGGGGCCACCGCTACCACGGCCCCAACCTACCTCTTCTCCCTCTTCTTTCTTGCATTTCCTCTCCCTGCCCTTCCTCCTCCTTTTTTCTTGGCTGACTCTCCATCCTAAACCCCTGGTTCCTGGTACGATCGAGCGTTAAGTCTCAGGCCCGTGTCCGCCCCTGAGCCCCACTTCACTGACCTGAGGTCAGGCCTTTGCTCAGGACTAGAAGGTCCTGGCGTGTTCCTGTGACTTCTTGTCTAGAGGGACCTACAAGTCCCTTCAGACCCCTGGAGCCTGTCCACCGAAAGGGACACTGATGCCACAGCTCTAGAAATTTAGACCAAACAATATCTCTCCTGCAGTGACATGCAGGCAGCATCAATCCCTGGGGAAGGAAATACCTAGCTCCCAACTCATTTCAGAATCAAAGCTGGAGAGATGAAATATCCTCTAAAGATAAAGACAAACGATCTGGATTCTAGGGCCTCTTTTTACACAGGCACTAGATTTCTATCACTCTGCTGTATAAGCATCAGTAAAAAAGGGAGAAAAAAAAACTTCCCCAGCAGTGCCCAGTTCATTTTCAGCATTTTTTTAAGCAAAATGAACTTAATAAATAGTAATTCTTAAGTGAAGGTATGTACATGAAAAGCATGATTGAATGGCAATATTGTACCAATCGATATATATTTGTAATATTTGTAAAAAAAAAATCCAAAACCTTAAAATATGAATTTACACATGTTAATTTACCTCTAAGTTCTGTAAATTGCACTTCAGTGAAATCTGAGAAGTGAATGTTTCTGTTAAGAGAATAAAAATATCAAGTACAATTGTGCTTTCCTGGGGTGTTGGGCCTTTTTCATCAAGCAGAGTTCTAGGGGTTCAGAGTCCACGGAGGGTCTGCCCCCCACAAGGAAATGGCACAGTCCACTCCAAAACCTTTGTCTCCTTACAATGATTGCGCCTGTGCGTGGATGGCCCAGGTGCTGCCCTTATGGATTTACTGTCAGTGAACTACGGAGAGTATCCCAGGGCCGGGAGTGGAAGACGCCCCATACCCCGACTCAGCGTCTCAGTCCCTGGGACCTTCCCTCCGTTTTCTCACTGCCGCATCCTCTTCCCACTGGTGCCCAGGGCCTCCCCTGAAGGGAACCGGGAAAGTTGGAATATTTCAGTGCTTCAAAAAACACTGCACATACTTAAGGTGTTCTGAGCGCTCCCCCCACATCTGCACATGAGTGTAGGCATGGCCATCATTTTCCCACAGAATACTAAGTCAGGTGGCTATCGGGCATGGGAAACACCTAGAGCATCACCCAGGGGTGTTCACGGTCCCAGTCCTACAGGACTCAGCACGGGCTGGACATCCCAGAGTTCAACTGAGCGTCTCCCAACAACATTCTCTGCCCGTCCACGGGCTGGCGGAAGGGACTTCACTATTTCACTTGTCACCCTAGCGCTGGAGCCAAACACGGGGCTGGTGAGCTGCAGTGTGATGGTCGCAGGTGAGCTTTCATATCCGAAAGAGCCTCATCCATCCGAGTCTGAAATCCTAACACACGTTCCTCCCCGGCAGGGTGGGGATTTCTTAAAAAGTTTTTCCGTCTGTATTTATTTTCCATTAAGCACAGCAAGGGTGTGAGATCTCAGGGTGGAGGCGGAGGTGGGGGCAGAGGTAGGGGAGGACGGGATGTTCTGAAGATTCCTTCATCTTCAGGTTGGGGGTGGGAAGGGCTGGGCAGCTCCTCACTTTCCAAGTCTTATGGTCAGTTGCCCAAATAGAGAGGACACTTAGGGCCACACCTACCAGCCAGGGGTCTCCAGAAAACAGACCCAACTGGACGTGAACATAGAGAGAGATTAACTTTAAGGAAGTGGCTCGTGAGATTGTGAGGGGAGACTCCCCCTGTAATCAGGCTTCAAGCATAGGTCTGGAGGCCCACTCAGTCTGGAGGAAAAACGAGCCAAAGGTGAGGACACATACAGACTAAAGGGGATGACAAATGGCCCCCTGGTTGCCCAGGACCAGGAAGGAGAAAGGCTGGAGGATCGGGGAGGAAGGTGGGTGGGGCTCAGGCTGGAAGCAGAAGGTGACCATCACGGTATCTCAGGTGAGGCCACGAGAGCATCCGTGGCAGGCAGGTGACAGCCTGTCCCTCTGTCCTCTGACACTCTGGGGCCTCACAGAAAAGTTGCCACAGGGGTGCAGATGGAGGCATTACATGGACCACAGGGTGTGGGTCCTTCCCCCAAGGCTGCTGCAGCCGAAGCTGAGCTGGGTGATCACACCTGCCAGCACGAGACCAGCCGGCACCCAGCAGCAAGTGGATCAGGTCAGGGTCATTCTTCGCGGAGAGGCGGCCTGATGAGAGCGTTTAGTCTGGACGCTGGTGCCACCCAGGCACTGAGTGCCACATCTCAGACCGAGGGACCCCCCTGACGTCACAGGAGGTAGGACGGTGACTACGTGACCCACCACGGACCAGACCGCGGAGTGGTGAGGTGGCCTGGAAGGGGCAGCAGCGGGAGGCACCCCCAGGTGGAACGCTATCATTCACGACATAGTACCTACTGTAAACCAACGGAGCCGTGTCCCCATGGGGGGAAAACAGGTTCTGGAAACCAAGGGGGAGGAAGTGGACCCACTTCCACGATTCCCTTAGGCACTCGGAGAATTCGCGTTTCTCAAGCCGCCACTTGGGAGGATGCTTCAGCCAGGGCTGTGGTAAGAGCCACACTGTTCCCAAAGCAACAGCTGTTTCTGGGTCACTGCAGGCTCCCCATGCGGTGGACACGCAGGAAGCGGGAAACCGACCCTTACTGTCGTGACTACGTGATGGGGCGGGAAGGAGGGTCGTCTGCCTCTTGGGTGTCTGCTGGGCGTGTCCCGGAGAACCACCCCTGCCCTAGGGGGAGCCACACTGACAGCCGACAATGCAGAGGTCGGACCAAGGCTGACCCTCTGGCCTTGAGTCCCCGCAGGCTGGGGCTGAGCTGGACTCGCCCTCGGAGACCACACCCCACCCCCCCAACTCGGTCCGCTTTCCTCCATGACCCAGGCGCACAGCTCCTGGCCTCAGGCTCTGCTTCGGCACAGGACGGGGTGGGCTGCGCAGAGAAGTGGGTTCAGAAACTCGGCAGCCAAAATGAATAAAAATGTCCACTGCACTTGTTATTTACCTGTGGATAAATCTGAGGACTCATTTGTTGACATTTGAAAAAGGAAACATTCTTTCTGCATTTGGAATTCTTTCTGCATTTGGATTCTCAGCATAGCAGGAGTCACAGACGGATGAATGATCAATTTTGCTGGGACTCAGACACTCGTGTCTGAAAGAGGCCAGGCAGGGACCCTGCGGACTCTCCTTACCAAGCTTTGCCCCAAACTCTGCTTCGGGCTGAGGAACCGAGTGTCAGTTCCGTCCAGCGTGACTTCTGACCTTTGCCCCCCTCCCTGGGAGCTCACAGGGGACAGAGGGGGAGGCAGAAGGGAACTGTAATTGCTATCTTCACTAAAAAACCTTTGATTTACTCCCTGGGCTGAAGCGGTGAGGTTTTGACGCCCGGACAACCAAGCCCAGGATGAAGGGGACACTCTTGAGGCCTCCTGGACATGGCCTGGACGTGGCGGAAGGACCATCTGAGGCAGCCAGCGATGAGCCTTCGCACCTTCACAGTGGAAGCAGCTGGGGGCTCCTGTGAACGTTTGCCTGATGCACCGAGCAGCCTCTGCCCCCCCCCAAGACGACTGTGAAGGGGCTGCATCTCCCGAATTAGCGGGGTGGAGCCGGAGCTGAGGAGGAAAGCGCATGGCTGGGAAGGAGGCTACGTTCCAGCTCCGGGATGTAGTGACCTCTGTCCACCTTGGCTGTAATGCCTGGTTTTCATCTCCTTTCCCACAAACATCCAAACTGCACGCTCTCTCTTTGAAGGAGCGCATCGGGCACCTC
This sequence comes from Balaenoptera ricei, assembly GCF_028023285.1. Lineage (NCBI taxonomy): Eukaryota > Metazoa > Chordata > Mammalia > Artiodactyla > Balaenopteridae > Balaenoptera > Balaenoptera ricei. Next base: position 29,411,884 of record NC_082640.1, read on the forward strand.
GTGCAGGGATTTAGCACCGCCCTCGCCCTGCCGGCCACTAAGCTTCTCCACATAAATCCAAAGACTCAAGTCTCAGAACTGCCGGCTCCTTAGCGAGGACTACTTTGCATTTCAAAGAGAAAAGTACTCTGGACACTGAAAGCTCACTGAAAACAAGGGCTGCTTTGCGGACAGCCTGCCCCTGATGAGGTCCTGCCGCTGACCATCCAGCAAGGGCCCCGGCTGCCCACCCCACTCCGGGCGCCCTGCGGATCCGAGAAGCTCTTTGCCCTGATCTCAGTCCATCTGGGCGCTTGGCTGAGTTGGTTTTCTTAGTGGGTGGAGGCTGTTTTCACAGAGATTTTGGCATCAGAAAGACCCACATTTAGGTTGCTTCCATGTCCTGGCTATTGTAAATAGAGCTGCAATGAACATTTTGGTACATGACTCTTTTTGACCTATGGTTTTCTCAGGGTATATGCCCAGTATTGGGATTGCTGGGTCGTATGGTAGTTCTATTTGTAGTTTTTTAAGGAACCTCCATACTGTTCTCCATAGTGGCTGTATCAATTTACATTCCCACCAACAGTGCAAGAGTGTTCCCTTTCCTCCACACCCTCTCCAGCATTTATTGTTTCTAGATTTTTTGATGATGGCCATTCTGACCGGTGTGACAGATGAATGGATAAAGAAGATGTGGCACATATATACAATGGAATATTACTCAGCCATAAAAAGAAATGAAATGGAGGTATTTGTAATGAGGTGGATGGAGTTAGAGTCTGTCATACAGAGTGAAGTAAGTCAGAAAGAGAAAAACAAATACAGTATGCTAACACATATATACGGAATCTAAGGGGAAAAAAAAAAAAAAAAAAGGCCACGAAGAACCTAGTGGCAAGACGGGAATAAAGACACAGACCTACTAGAGAATGGACTTGAGGATATGGGGAGGGGGTGGGGTGAGATGTGACAGGGTAAGAGAGTGTCATGGACATATATACACTACCAAATGTAAAACAGATAACTAGTGGGAAGCAGCCGCATAGCACAGGGAGATCAGCTCGGTGCTTTGTGACCACCTAGAGGGGTGGGATGGGGAGGGTGGGAGGGAGGGAGATGCAAGAGGGAGGAGAAATGGGAACATATTGTATATGTATAACTGATTCACTTTGTTATAAAGCAGAAGCTAACACACCATTGTAAGGCAATTATACTTCAATAAAGATGTTTAAAAAAAAATAAAATAAAATAAAGAACAATTTGGAGGAAAAAAAAAAAAAAAGATAGGATGACTAGGAGAATGGCAGTGCCATTTACACAAATGGAGAAGCCCGGAGAAGAAGCAAGTTCAAGGAAGAAAAGTTCAATTTGAGAAATGCTGAGTTTGAAATGCCAGGAGCAAAGCACTGTACTCTAGAGAGAACTAAGCTAAAATTACAGTTTGGAATCACCTACATTGGGGAATTACTGATGCTTTCAGAGACGGTGATTTGCCAGGGAGGGAATGTTAGAAGAAAGAAGAGGACCAAGGATAAAACCTCGAAGAACATTAAGGAGAAAGGATAAGGAAAGAACACCCCCAAAGAGGATTCACTTTGGGGAGTTGAAATCTAATCCCTTTCATCCACTTAGACTAACATATTGATATACAGATAACTGGTGGTGGTTAGACCTCAGGATATCAGACTGGCATTGTTTCAGATTAATTCAGGAAAGCTGTCCCCCCTTCCTGTCTAGCAATATGCCTGAGCAGTAACATGAAGTTATCTGTCCTGCTTCTTCACAGTAGAAAAAATAAAGCGAATTTAATATTAAACGGTTTAAAAAAAAAAAAAAAGACCCACATTCACCCCACAGCTCTGAGCAAGGCAGCTTCTGCATTTAAACCCCAATCCCTCATCTTTTAACAGAATCATACATGCAGTGAAGGATTGTGATGAGAATTCAATGAGATAAGTATGTAAAGGGGAAAGTGCTTACTTTTGGTAATAACTGGTAATAACTGGTATTTATTCAAGTCAGGAAGGCTTTTCCATCCTTCCCACCATTACTGGGATTTCAGCCGCTCACTGAGAGGGAGTGTCAAAGTGATCACTCTCTCCAGGTTCTTCAATAAATAATATTTATTGAGACTTGTTATGAGCAAGTCATTGTACTCTATCCACACACGTGCCACGATCTCTGGTCCCAAGGAGCTGACGGGCTAGTTGGTGGAACCGAACACAAAGCAATTTTAAAAGAAATTAAACGGTGTCAACAACAGTTAAGAGTGGTCACCAGGTTGAACATAATTAGCAGCTGGACAGCAGTGCTTTCAGTTGAAGCAAGGGGGCCGCAGAGTAGGATGACCTGGCAAACCCAGTGCCCGGGGGACTGAATAACCAGGGGGAGGTAAGGGCACCTGGCAGGGACGTGAGGATGGTGTAAAGTCAGAGGCCAAGGTCACCCTGGGCAAGGGTCCATCAACAGGGAGGGTCAGGAGGTGAGACCACAGCATTTCTGCAGACAGAAAAGGGAAATGCAAGCCATCCTGCCTCAAGGAGCGATGTCAGAAACCCTGATTTATAAATGCTTGTCGTTTCAGATCAGGAGAACTATTTCAAGAGGCAACCACTGGGAGAAGTGCACAGAGATTTGGAGAAAAAGTCACAGACACTGTAAAGGGACCAGACCTGACACATTCACTGCCCTTCTCACCTGTGTTGTGTACCTGCTGCTGGACCCTGGGACAGGGGGGTGCTGTACTGCTCCTGGACACCCCGCAGCTCAGGGGAGACGCCCACAGAATGGCTGTGCCCAGGTTGCAGGTTGGACCCAGCAATGACTGCAGGAACAGCCCATGATGCTCAGGTGTGGTCCCCAGAGCTGGGGGAGGGACACTTCAGGGGGTGGGAAATGTGAAAGTCCTTGGAAGCAAGAGAGAACTTCGAGGTGGGGAGGGCTTCCATGTCTGGCAGCTTCGCAGGGGTACTCTGGGCAGCACAGAGCAGACAGGCCAAGGCAGGGGCAGGAGACATCCCATTCGAGGCAGACGCCACCCACCCTGTCCCCTGGGAGTGACACATGTGGACATAGTCAGGGAGGAGCTCCGCAGAGCAGGGGTTAGGGCTCTGAGCTCGTGCCCGTCAGGACGGGTGTGGGGACCAGGGGCGGCCGGAGGCATGGCTGCAGCCCGGGAGCCCCAGGGGCCAGGTGGGCAGAGACCCGACCCCAGGGTCGGGTTATTAGCGCCGTCAGCACCAACCCCAGAGCTGAACTGTCGCAGCCAGAACCTCATTCTTCCTCTTCCGATCTGCAGAGGCACCGGGAAAGGACCAACCCACCTATAAAACGTGTATGATAATCGAACTACTTCCCTGGTGGTCATGAGGCTCAATGAGCAGCTAATACACAAAGCACTCAGGACAGTGCCCGGGACAGGCTGTGCAGCCAATTCCTGCTTCTGCCTCATAGACTGGGACGTTAACTGTTGACACCTCAAGCCGCAGTTTAAGAGGTTTGATTTCCCTGAGGCATTGTGCTGTAAGACCAGTCCACACAGGTATGCAGCTTCTAAGCTGAGCCAAACTTCTGTCAATCCAGCTCAGGTGCCAGACACCCAAGAAGACACCTGCAGATAATTCCAGAGCTCAGTCTTCCAGATATTGCAGAGGAGAAAAAAGTCATCTTTGATATGCCCTTTCTGAACTCCAGACCACAGAATCTATGAGCATAATAAATGATTGTTTTGTACACAAACACACTAAATATTCAACTCCACTCTTTTCTTGCTTGGTTTCTGATGGAAAATCTGATGTTATTCTTATCACTGTTCTCTGTAGGTATGGTGTATTTTCTCTGCACCTTTCAAGATTTTGTCTTTGGTGTTCCACAGTTTGAATATGATGTGCTCAAGTGTTGATTTTCTGGCATTTATGCACTTGGTATCCCCTCAGCTTCTTCGATTTGTGGTTTGCTTTGTCATTAATTTTGGAAAATTCTCAACTATTACTAAATCTTTTCCTTGCTCCTTTCTCCTTTCTCCTGGTATTCCCATATGTAGATGTCACACTTTTTGTAATTGTCCCACAACCCCTGGATATTGTTCTTTTTTTCATTCTTCTTTCTCTTTGCATTCCTGTTTGGGACATTTCTATTGACCCATATTGAAGCTTTCTTGAGGTCCAGTCTACTGAAAGACTCCTCAAAGGCATTTTTCATGTCTGTCCTGGGGGTTTTGATTCTTAGCGTTTCCACATCTCTGCTTACATTCCCCTCGCTTCTTGCGCGCTGTTCACCCTTAGCATGTTAATCACACTTGTTTAAAAATCCTGGCTGGATAACTCTAGCATCTCTGCCATGTCCAAGTCCACTGCTATTTTGCAGGAGCCGGTTGATGTGGTGGTCAGGCCGGGAGATGGGAAGTGTTCTGAAGACCTGTGATTAGGTCCATCTTTCAGTGAGCCTGGGGCCTTGGACTGTGACCTTCACAAGGGACAGGAGGGATAGAAGGGGCTGGGGCCGAGTCATTCTTCCCCACGTCAGACACGGCTCTGGGGAAGCGTCTCCCTTGGCTAGGAGGTGTCTGTGGTGAAGCTAGCTCTGGGCTTATGACCAAAGGTTAGGGAACTTTCCTCTGATCTTCACGATGGGAACCTGGAGCTCCTGGAAACCTAACCGGTGAAGTGCGGTGGCCCCTGGGGTCTTTATCTCAAGCCAGCCCACTCTCAGCAGTTCATCAGGTTACCACTTAAGGGCCCGACTCATCCAGCTCCAGAAGCTTCTGCTTCTCAGAAGCTGTGATCCTCTGAATCGCCCGTCTGTCTCTCCAGTTTTCGGAGCAGTGGTTTGCCCTCTGACCCTCAGTCCTCTACGAGACCTAAGAAATATCAATGATTTGTTTGTTCACCTTTTATCTTGCTATGTGGGAAGGAGATACAATCGCCAAGCTCTTTACATGTCAGAGCAGAAACCAGAGTCTCCAGTACAACCACTTCGGAAAACTGCATGGGAGTTTCTTAAAAAGCTAAAAATATTCTAACCATATGGTCCAGCCATTACACTCCTAGGTATTTACCCAAGAAAACTGAAAGTATATGTGAATACAAAGACTTACCATAAATGTTCATACCAGCTTTATTTGTAACAGCTAGAAACTGAATGGATAAACAATGTGACACATTCATACATGAACTACTACTCAGCAATAAAAAGGAATAAATTATTGATACAGGCAATAACACAAAATAATCTCAAAACAATTTTTCTGAATGAAAGGCAAAAATAAGTAAATAAGTACAGACCATGTAACTGCGTTTATATAAAATTCCGGGAAATGCAAACCAATCTTCCTTCCTTCCTTCCTTCCTTCCTATTTATTTATGGCTGCATTAGGATAGGTCTTCATTGCTGCACACGGGCTTTCTCTCTAGCTGCGGCGAGCGGGGTCTACTCTTTGCGGTGCACGGGCTTCTCATCGCGGTGACTTCTCTTTGCTGCAGAGCACGGGCTCTAGGCGCGCGGGCTTCAGTGGTCGTGGCACGCGGGCTCAGTAGTTGTGGCGCACAGGCTTAGTTGCTCCGCGGCCTGTGGGATCTTTTCCTGGACCAGGGCTCAAACCCGTGTTCCCTGCATTGGCAGGCGGATTCTTAACCACTGCGCCACCAGGGAAGTCCCGCAAACCAATCTTTAGTGACAGAAAGAAGACCAGTGGCTAGAGGAATGGGGGTATGGAGGCACAGGAGGCAGGGAATGCATAGGCATGAGTAAACCTTTCTGGGTTGTAACTGCACTGCCTTGATTGTGGTGGTGATTTTGTAGGAGAATATGTCAAAATATGTTCAGTGTATTTTACACAGTTAGACCACAATAAAATCTTTTCTAAACAAAGGAAAATCAGGTTCATATAACACTAGAGACGGATTAGTTATAGAATATATACAATTAATTTTATCACTGAAAATTAAAAGTTCACCAGTAGGACATTTTTATTTATTGAGAATCAATTCAGAGCTAGAAGATATTAGTAATGTATATACATTATATTTATAAACTGATTATATTTCAGCAAATATACCAGAACTTATCCACCTAGCCAAATAAATGCTGCTTTCCCCAAAACACAGACTGTGAGAATAAAAATTCTTATTCTGACATGTGGCCCCTGCTCAACACAATTTTTGGACTGTCTCCTAGATTTGAAATTACCTTCAGTCCCCATTTTATGAGCAACATAAGAAAACTTTTATTGTTTTACGATCACACCTGGTAAATGAAATCCTTATTACATTTCCCACTTTAAAGCCAGGATTTCCAAAATGTATTTGACAACAACCCAATTTTGACAGCATAACACTCTGCCTTTTGACAATTTCCTTGGTGACGGTTTTTTTTCAAGAACATTATCTTGGAACAAAATTGGCTTTGCGTTTCCTCCCATGGAAGGTACACACTGACTGAAAATCAAACATTTTAGAATAAAACTACGTTTGTAAGCGAAAAAAGAAAATAGGGTTATGCAATAAGCTTGAGACTGACACAGTCAAAAATATTACTCCAAATTTCCCCATTTTACCAGCATTCACTTGATCCATCTCTGGAATAGCACACACTGTCTCTTTAGAGTTGTTTATATTACTCTTTTGATTATATGATATTAGATACACTATAGGAATATTTGTAGAGATACTTAAGTTGTAAGTGTGAAAACTGGAACACACACTTGTGTGTCCACTGTCCAAATCAGGAACTGGACATTGCCAACTCTGGGCTCTTCCTGATCCCACCCTTTCCTCCTACTCCACCCCCTCTCCTGGCCTAGAGACGACCATTTGGAACACTGGGTTTTCATCACATGAAATACTTAGCCATGATCACACGCGTGTGGCTGGGCTGACTCGTGCCTCACGAGGTTTCATACATATCAACAGTTGCACGTAGCTGCACGTGGGTCACTCATCTTCTGTTATATAATATTTTGCTGTGTAGATATACCATGATTTGCTTGCCAGTCCCTGTTGATGTGTGTTGGGTTGTCCCGTGTTTGGTGCTACGACCTTGCATATGTCCCCTGGTGCACAAGTGCAAAAGGCTCTCCAGGACGGCAGCTCTCAAACTGCACAGGAGCTTAAACAAACGAAAGCCTGTGTAAAATGCAGCTTCTTAAATCCTAACCCAAGAGATTCTGAGTCAGTGGCTCTGGGGTTGGACCCAGGAATCTTCATTTCAATAGACAGGCAAGGACTCCCAACATGACACTTTAATAAACTATGTCCCTACTACACACCGAGTGACTGCACATGTCCAGACCTACAAGAGAGTGTTTCTGATTTGCCATATCCTTTCATATCCAAACCAACAATATTTATGTTTTCTCTCTTGTGACGTACCTATTCACGACTGCTACCCAGTTCCCCCATTCTCTCGGATTCTGTTGTGCGCTGTCTGGGATGCTAACCCTTTGTGAATTATATGTTGCAACCACTCTGTGGCCCACTGTTTCACCCTTACAAGGAGTCCTTTAACACACAGATCTTTTCATTTTTTGTGTAGTTGAATGTATCAATCTTTTCTGGTATCGTTAATGTATTTTTAGGTAGTTGTTTAATAAACACAAAGTCATAAAAATATTCTTTTTTTTTAATGTTAGTGTTTTGCCTTTAACATATAATGCTGGAATTGATTTTCTTTTGGTGTGAGGTAGGGATCCAAATTCCTTACCTTCTTCCACATGAATAACCAGTAGTACTAAAACCATTAATTAAATAGCCACTTTCTCCCCACTGATCTGTGATTATATGAGCTGAAATATTTCAGGTTTTCATATATGCATGAATCGATTTTGATCTCTTTCTGCTCTACTGGTCAATTCCCCATCCTTGTGTGAACCCCTCCGTGTATTTACTATAGCCCTGCCAGGCTTGAGGTAAATCCTTTTTTTTTTTTTCTTCTCCTTTCTCACCTCCTCTTTTCTCTTCTTGAGCATCTTGTTAACTCTTGCCTTTGTTCTAATAAATTTAGGAACCAGATTGTCCAATTCTTCAAAAAACCCTGGGGTGATTTGGATTGGAATTGCGTTGAATCTACTTGCCAGTATGAGGAGAACTGACATTTTCACAATATTGACTCTTCCTATCAATGAACATGATGATCTGTCACTGTATTTGTCTTTTTTAATGTCTATGTTAAAGTTTTAAAATATTCCCATGGATGATTTCAAGCCTCTTTTTATTTTTGTCACATTTTTCCCAATAGGTACCTTATGTTTTTGTTGCTAGCATAAAATGGGAACTTTTCAGATACTGGGTGATATATTTCAATGGTTCTGAAATTTTTAAAACTACAAAAACAAATACTTTAAAAAGTCACTTCTGCCCAGTTCTTATTTACATTTCCCAGCCCCTTACAGTAACTTTTAATCATTTCTTTTTTACCTTTCTAAAGTGTTTTTTTTCTTTGTGTTACCCTTGAAATGTCTCTATAAATATTTAATAACTTAGAGACTTAATCTTTCAAACCCCCAGCCAAACAAAGATGGACATTTAAACCACAAGCTCCGGTCAGGTGTTAATTTGGCACAGATGTCTGCCAGCACACTGGCCCATTTTGAACCATTCCTTCATGACTTTTTCTTCTTACAGTTCCTCCTTGAGAAGTTCCCTTAGGGAAGGAGTACTGGTGAAAACTGCTTTTGTTTATTCCCCAAGCCATCATTGCACACACATTCCTCAAGGAAGTCTTGCCGAGCACAGAATTCTAGTTATTTTCCCTTCACACTCTGAAGCACTTGGCATTATTTTCACGAAGACGAACTACTGGAGAGAGACGGACTTTCTCAGTTCTAGTTCCAAAATTTCCCAGGAGGGATCCTGATGGCCCCGTTTGGGTTAGTGGAGCATAAAACGACGGCTCGCTTGGCACCCAGGTGTGAGGACACGGTTGTGGGGCGGTGGTGACAAGGGGCCCAGCAGTAGGGAGTAACAAACCTCAGTCTCTAAACTGTGGCTGAAATTTCCCAACACATTCCCATACCACTGGGGGTGGGGGTGGGGGATTCTTGTCACTCACTTTAGCGTCCTTTAGGTACTGCGGGATGCCTGTGTGCTTGCAATGATGGGAGCCCGTGAATCGTCCTAACTGTGGGATAAAGAGCCCTGCCCTCCCCGCCCTGCTGCCCCAGCTCACCCCTCAGCACAAATCCCATGAACTGGACCCCCGCCCCATCATGCCGAAGTGCCTGGCGCATGTGGAGTAAACCCGCTCTTCCCAAGGCCTGTTCAAGGACCTCCATCAGGGGCGCCCTCCCCCACTTGTTCTCGCCCCCTCCCCTTCACTTCCTGACACTTTTGTCAAACTTCAGGCTCCAGTTTGAATGTCACCTCTCTGGAAACGCCTCCTGGACCAAACTGCCTGCAGCAGCCCATTGTGACTCTGCCCCAGCCCACATGGCACACAGCCCTCGGGGCGCCAAAGGGCTGCTCAATCTACTTGCATTTTGACCAAAAGCTGCTTAAAGACCGTTTTAATAAATTTGATTTTAAACTCACAGCATTTTTATGATTTCCTTTTCAGCCTCTTCCCATGATATGGACTACATATTGTATGCTGCATATAAAACAGAGGTGCTCCCAATTTTTGGAATAATTTCCTTGACTTCTAACTTATTAAGGCAAAACAGAACACCTATGGATAATGAGGGCGACACGTCTTAACGGCATTTTGATGAAATCAAAGCAAGTCTTGCCTTCTTAATTCTTTACACTAACATGCAAACTTTTAAATGTAACTGAAGATATAATTATGAAATCTAGACAATACTCACATGTTTTTTGAAGAGTAAGGTAAGAGAGTAATCGTGGAGAATTTCTGCCCTCTGGGGACTGAACGTGCCCCCGAGGCCCATGCAAGGTGGGCAGCGAGGCCTCCTGGTCCAAGGCAGGGCTGGGGCAGGCAAGAAACACCGGGCAGAGCCCTGCCACCTGCCAGGGCTCCCAGCACAGGCACGGCTCCATCCACATGGGTGAGAACAGAACGGTGAACAGGTGGCTGCAGCCAATCCTAATTTGCATTCTCCCATGGAAAACAGGCCTACGTTCTGTTACCGCAATTTTTTTTCAACTTTCAAACAAGCTTAACTGTAGTAAGAACAGGACAAGCGTCTTATGAAACTCTGAGGAACTTTGACAAATGCCTGTATTTTGTCAAATTGTTAACTCCCTTCAGAAATTTTGGGGTGGTGATGCAGGAATGGAGAAGTGTAATGTGGATCATTAAATTATAGTATAACAGATAGAAAATATAACACAATTGAGCTTTTAAGTCTAAAATTAAAACTTTTTAAGTGGGCAATACTATAATTAATTTGTTTACCTTCTACATTATTGTGATGTTCAATAGCCATTAACAATGCTTTACCAAAGCAAAAACATGAAAAAAGGCAATAAAAAAAGAGACTCCTAATAACAACACTTTTACAACAGCAGTTACAGAACATGGATTTTTAATGAATTTCATACTGCATTGAAGACACTGAACACTTAAAAACAATTACATCAACACAACAAAAACAACTGCTTCTACACAACACTGATAAATGCACACCTTCTCCCCAAAAGAAACTTTTTTCACAGATTTAAGCAACAGATGACTTACATAGGATTCTTCAGATTCCAAAACAGGTACAGAATTTTGGCTCTGCATAAGCTGATGTGCAGTGGTTGAGAAAGGGCGCCCCTTCATCCAACAACATACCTCTCATGAAATTCTCCATCAACACGGTTTTCAGTAACCACCCATCTCTTTCTGTTATTAAATGAAATTCTGGACACGTCGGCACATGGACAAAACCAATTCCACTTCTAAACACCATTTCAGATATGGTCAAGGCAGCTGGTCACACGACTTCATTTCAGGCACACACATGCACAAACCCGCGGACACTCACACGTGCACACACACACACTCACTACCCCCATCTCCTTCACGATGCCTGAAGACGTCCCTCTCAGCCATGGTGGCGGGTCCTGCTCCTGAGAAGGGCCAAGCCTTGGGGAAGAACGGGAAGGGGGCAAGGGAGACATGGCTGCGAGTGGAGCCTCGTCTGCACAGGCCACGTGGCCGCACACACATATGTATACACGCTCCCAATTTTTTAATCCAGCAGAGATCTGGTTCTTAAACCTGGCTTAGCAACCTGCAGACATTTCCCAACATTTCCAAAAGTAATTCTAAGACACTCAGACGTGAGAGTGAAGCAGAAGAGGAGCCGGCATGTGCGGACAGCCCTCCTGTGGAGACCCCAGAAGGGCAGGCGGCAGCCTGCGCCGTCCTGACCCTGGCGTTGGGGAACGTCAGACTCTAACAACCAGCTCTTGAGCTGCTGTTGTTATAAAGCTGCCCTAAAACTCTTGCTGTCTGTCCCTTGCTCTGGTTCTTCCTGGCCCCACCCTCCTACCCGGCCAGGAGTCATCTCAGAACCAGACCCGATGACCCAGGGCAAGAGGCCTGAGATGGTCTACCGCAGGCCCTGAGGCGAAGGAGCCATGGGCGAGGCGCCATCTCTAGGGACGCTCTGCCCGCGACACCACAAAACGGAAGCGGTGACCGGGACTGGGTCATCACGATAGTTTCCAATGTCACCCTCCGGTGCCTGTCCCAGCGCTGGCCTCCAAGGGTTACATATGTGAGAGGGGCACTGAGATGTCTCGTTATCAGACTGTAACTCAACAAGAAACATGGCTCACGAACACCAGGTAGAAAGTCCCAAGAAGGCGAGACTGACAGACTCCCTGGTAGAGGGGGCACCGAGAGCCACCTGCCGCCTGGGAGCTGGCAGCTAGTGAGGAAGGAGCCTTTCCTCTTCAGGTACGTGGGCTGCGCTGGCCTCTCCTGCCTTCTGAACGAACTCATGTTCCAGCTCTAGATCAAAAAGTGCATGAACCAGGTAACAGTGACACCCCAAGTTTTCCAAATACTTTGCTTTTGAGGTAGTACTCATTTATTTGCATTATTGGCTCTCAAATACCACCGAGAAAGTGAACCCACTTGGAAACATGCAAACCCAAGGTGTAGAAAATAAATAAGGTTTGTTTTCAGGTAGCAGGGCCTTCTAAAAAGGTCAAGTCACATTCAATGGACAAGTCATTTGAAACTTCTAAAAACTGTTTATAACCATAGCTATAAACTAAAGTGCTTTAAATTTTGCTTAATACCTGGAATCAGTGATTAGAATCATTACATTTTAGAATTTGCTAGCATGAGACTTCAGGAGACTGAAATGATTTTCTATAAAAAGAGCAGAAACTCTTTCTTTTCAAAATAAACTATCCAAATGTTGCAAATTCAACATTCTATGCTTTTTTTTTTTTTTAACTTCTAAAATCCAAGTTGACTTTACAGAACTGTAACAGAACACAGACGTGAAGCTGAGTTAACACACGCTGGAACCCCACGCAGACCTGAGCTTGAGGTCCCTGCTCGCTCCTGCCAGGACAAGGCAGAAGCGGATCATCATTCCAGAAACGTGGAAACCACTGACACCTCCCAGTGAGAACAGGGTTCATGTTTCGCTTGCGCAGACACCACGCCCTCCTGTCACCCCAACACACCCAGGGACTCAACACCAACAGCCGCGGAAGGGGCTCCACCTCTACGGCCCATGATGCCAACACACACAACACAGAAATAAACAACAGGGGCCACTCTGGACGCTTCATGCAGGCTGGGTACAGCTTGGAGAGAGCACACACCTCCCGCTCAGCATCCACCACCCACAGCAACGGCTCCCCAGCGCCAGGCGAGCCGGCAGTCGCAGTCCCTGGCTGCCGAGGAGCCTCAGAGCGGTGCCCTCACTTCTCCTGCAGCAGTGCCGGGATATTGATGTTCCAGCCGATGGCCTGCCGGTCAAAGCCGCAGGTGAACAGGTTGCACACGGGATGGTCCTCGCTCCAGGCCGAGCCACACACCATCCTCCTGTGGCCCTGCGACCAAGCACACAGCACAGTCAGAGCAGGGCTCCCCAAGCAGCACCAGATGAACCACACACGCCCAAGCGACCCAACGGAAATGAGAGCCGTGAACACAATTAGTCCAAGTGACACCTCCTGTGTTGCTGGTGGAGAAGCCTCCATGAAATGAGGGGTTGGAACACGGATGAACTCAGTGAGGCTCACCAGCGCCTCAGAATTCTTTCTTCAAGAAAAGGAGTCAGGGCTTCCCTGGTGGCGCAGTGGTTAAGAATCCGCCTGCCAATGCAGGGGACATGGGTTCAAGCCCTGGTCCAGGAAGACCCCACATGCCGCGAAGCAACTAAGCCCATGAGCCACAACCACTGAGCCTGCGCTCTGGAGCCCACGATCCACAACTACTGAGCCCACGAGCCACAACTACTGAAGCCCGTGCACCTAGAGCCCGAGCTCCGTGACAAGAGAAGCCACTGCAATGAGAAGCCCGTGCACCACAACAAAGAGTGGCCCCCGCTCACTGCAACTAGAGAAGGCCACGTGCAGCAACAAAGACCCAATGCAGCCAAAAATAAATAGATAAATAAAAAAATTTATTAAAAAAAAAAAAAAAGGAGTCAGATCACAGTCAACAGGAAGAATACATAAATGGTCACTTTGGAAATTTTTAATGAATAAATGAGGCTGGGTGACATGTGGGAAACAGTAAATAAAATTCACTCAAAGACCCCAAATACCACTTTAATAAATAATCGGCTCAGGTAATAAAGGAGCTAGAAATATACCTTTGGTGCCAAATAAAACAAGGATAAAATAGATGACCTTTCAAGTAGATTCCTGCCACCTTCAGGAATTCAGTTAAATATCAGAATGTTGGAAAAAATATTGCAGATAACTTGGAAAGTTTATAGCAGATACATACACTAACATGTTACTATAATATCATACAACAGGTACAAGAGGTAGGATTCAGAAAAGCTGACAGAAATTCTATAAGTAAAAGAAACTCTCGGGACTTCCCTGGTGGCGCGGTGGTTAAGAATCTGCCTGCCAATCCAGGGGACATGGGTTCGAGCCCTGGTCCGGGAAGATCCCACATGCCATGGAGCAACTAAGCCTGTAAGCCACAACTACTGAGCCTGCACTCTAGAGCCCGCAAGCCACAACTACTGAGCCCCCGTGCTGCAACTACTGAAGCCCGTGCTCCGCAACAAGAGAAACCACTGCAACAAGAAGCCCGTGCACCGCAACGAAGAGTAGCCCCCACTCGCCACAACTAGAGAAAGCCCGTGCACAGCAACGAAGACCCAACGCAGCCAAAAAAAAAAAAAGCTAAATAAATAAATAAATCTATTTCACCTACCACTTTAGGAGGAAATTAATTCAAGCACAACCGAATTCTACAATTCCTACAAGGCTGAATGTTTACAGACAATTAAAAATGAAACTGTCTCCATGGAATTAGTACCACGAAGAACTGCTTGGAACTCCCTCTTTCTTGAGGAAGAAGATTCTCAAAGCCATGAAGGGACCTGGGCTCCTGGGTCAGAATGCAGACCTCACATGCTGTACAGCTGTTCTATTTAACACTGAGGCCCACCTAAGAGAGAGAATCCTATCTGGTTAAGGTGCAGCTTAGGTGCTGCGTAGGTGATACCCAGCAGTTCGCAAACGTGAAGCTGCCTGGACAAGCAATTCATGGCTTTGTTGGGGTGGTGAAGCTTTCCTGAGTTATTCTAATTTCATGAGTAGTTTGTCTATGAAGTGCACTCAAAGAAAACAAAGCTCCATAACTAACTTGGGACGGTACACGTTAAGAGCTGCAAAAGGGAAGACATGGCTTTGTCTGAAGGACAGAGGACCTCTGGGAAGCTGGTGCCACTTAGAGCAGAGGTGTCTTCCCTATCTACCAATCTACCTGCCCATCTGCCTCCAAAACTGCCCTGGGCCCGCGGCTCAGCAACCGCTGCGAGGTTTTGCCCAGGACAAGGCGGAGGAGCAGCGGAGGAGACTAGGGGTGCAGACACACTGACTGCAGGGTCAGGCACAGACCCTGTTGGAAACAACAAGGGACTGGCTGACCCACCACACAGCTTCCACTGTGAATGCAGAAAAGGCCAAAGGAAGCCGGGGAGAGAGTGGGTGTGTGTGGGCTCCACGGAGCAGAGCCTGTAGGTGCTGCCCGAAAGCAGGAGCTTCATCCACTATAGCTCCACCTGTTGCCCGCTGGCGCTGAGACTGGGCCCTGAACTTGGACTTGCTCAGGTTCCCAGGTGCACCCAGCCCTGATATGCTGACTCAGCAGGTCTGAGCTGGTGCTGCAGAGCCCCAGGCCCCCCAGCGAGACCAGTTCCTGCACTGCGCGGTCCGAGTTGAACCAGGAGCGACCCCTGCCTCAAGAGAAAGTGCATCTAAATGGAGACACGACCGCCATGGAAAGGTGCCTCCAGGACCCACGACCACCGCCCCCACAGGACAACGGCACACGCCTGCCTGGCGGCGAGTTCAGCTGCTGTGCCCAGGGAGTTCTGAAACACAGCTGGGAGACCAGGAACTGAAAGACTGATTACCTCAGTTTAAACTTAAAAGCTACTGCTCAGCTCAGGTATCAGGCAATGTTTCTAGCTTTCAATTTTATGCACTCCAAATACAGACTAAGTACTTCCAATGGAAACCCAGCAACCAAAGACTTAGTAAGAAAATGAATGTAAAAATCGTGAATATTTTTCTATTGACTATATGTTGAAATTATGTTATTTTGGATACATTTGGTTAAATAAAATACACTGTTAGAATTAATTTCTCTCTACTGTGAAGGGCTATCGGAGCACTGGACACGCCCGGACTGGCTGGGAGTTCCCATCCATCAGTGATGCTGGGCCTGGGACCCCAGGCTCCCTGTGAACAGACTCGGCCCCGGCACGTACCTGCCGACTGCTGCGTGGGAGCCTCGCCAGCCGCACGCCTGACATGTCAAACAGCCTCACCTGGCGGTTGTCGTGGGGGAGGGCAATGATTTTTTGGCCAACGCACACATTGATCCTACAAAGAGATAAAGTCAGGTTACATACAAAACAATGACAGCACAAGTTTCTGAGTTTATAGATTATGATGCAGTAAGGGATTTCATACTATTCACACTTCAAGGCAAATCACACCAGCAAACCACAGGTATTATCTGCCTAGGGCATCAGGAAACAGGCCAAGTTACTTACATGTAACTTACACGTATGTACTACTCAGTAACCTTTGGCCATAAATGGCTCATTCTTATTCTTACAAAGCTCAATACACCAACCTGACTTTACACCCAAGTTTCAGTATTTATAGAATACTAGATATGCATTAGAGAATCAATAAAAAATATTTTCCCAGGAGTCTAAAACACTTTTCCCAGGGCTCTACCAAGTAAACACAAATTTTCATGAAGCAGACACAAGCCACAAGGCCCCCTTCAAGCCACACTAATGGTTCATGTGAGGAGCACCGCCGTCACCTGTTGATGGCAGAGTCCGTGCGGATGGTCGCGATGGGGGACCTCATGTTCTTCAAGTCCCAGACCTTCACGGTGCGGTCGTCGCTGCCGGAGACCACGTTATCTCCTACGGTGAACACGGCAGAGGTCACGGTGCTGCAAATAAAGGACACAGGGTCAGAACCTCATTAGGAAGTTCCCGTCCACACTGCGTAACAGACACATGCTCTTGCTGCCAGAGGCCCTGGCAGGTGGGTGGAGATGTGAACGCTGCGAGTCGTGTACCCCGCTCACTGGCCCTCCCACCTAAACCTCCGCAGGGCATGCAGCTGAGCACAGCTGACCTCTCCTACTCAACCTCAACTTCTCCAGGCAACGGAGCAAGGAAAGGCTCCCAGAAGAGATGGACTAGATTAGACAGAACCTGCCAAAATCTATACAGCAGACAATTAAAAAAAAAATCCATCCCAACTGCAACTTTCAATCAATTTAATCAGAATACTGGAAAAAATTTCATTCCAACAATAACAAAAACCAATTTTAAAAAAGATATGAACAGACTTCTCCAAGAAAGGTTTACAAATGGCCGATAGGCCCATGAAAATTTGCTCAACATCATTAATCATCAGGGAAATACAAATCAAACCACAATGAGCTATCACCTCACACCTGTTAGAATGGCTGTCATCAAAAAGACAAGAGATAAGCGTTGGGGAGGATGTGGAGAAAAGGGAACCCTTGTGCACCGTTGGTGGGAATGTAATTGGTAAAGCCACTATGGAAAACAGTGCGGAAGTTCCTCAAACAATTAAAGACAGAACTACCATGTGATCCAGCAATTTCACTCCTGGGTATTTATCTGAAAAAAACAGAAACACTAATTCAAAAAGACACATGCACCCCAATGTTCATAGCAGCATAATTTACAATAGCCAGGACATGGAAGCAACCTAAGTGTCCATCAACAGATGAATGGATAAAGAGGATGTGGTATATATATATACAATGGAATGTTACTCAGCCACGAAAAGGAATGAAATCCTGCCACTTCTGACAACGTGGATGGACCTGGAGGGCACTATGTTAAAATCAAAGGCCACGTGCGCCACAGGGAGAAAGGCGGAAGTGAGGGTAAACCTGAACAGCAACCTGATAACCCACCTGAACTCCCCATCTGAAGAACAAGGACACCGTAAAGGCTTGAGCAGAAACGAGGTGTTGCTGCCCCTTAGGGCCGAGGCACAGCGCTGTCTGAGCAGCTTGGCCATTGGCCAGGCTCTGGGGGCAGATGCCTCTGCTGCCTGTGACTTCCCTGTGGACTCGAGGCCTCAGGAGGTTTGGCCAAGTTAAATTTCAGTTAACATTCTGCTAAATTAGTGGGAAAAAATCCCCACAAAAGCTCGTCTAACTCTATGTTAATGAAATGCTGAAAGACGTCAGGTTTTCAATAAATCACGACCCTGACAGGTATTGTAGGGCATCAAAGGGAGAAGCCAGTGAGGCCATCCTTCTAAAGGCCCCTCCGACGCACGTCCCTCAGGGGCGGGTGGGAAGGCTCGGCTCCGCCAAGCTCCCACTGCCTCATTTATCTTGCTGCCAAGAGCAGCCGAGTGTGTGCCTCCAGCTGACGGCGCGGCACCTACTCACCACACACGCTGCGCAGCCTGGAATGTTCTGCTCCCTCCATGGGCCTCAATCAACAGAGCGCCCAGAGAGCTCGCGCTGCTCTTTAGGACTGACAGCTGTCCCCCCACCACACAGAAACACGGCTGCTTTGTGTAACAATCTGCCGAAATTTTCCAGCAAAGTAAGGAAATACATGATGTGGAAAATGCCAGCCTGGGAGACACGGAGGCAGCGACTCCTCTGGCTCCCCGTTAGGCACCATCTGCAGGGCTCCTACCTCTAATTCTTAGGACATAGCTTCCGACGGAGCAAAGTGACACTTTCCCACCTGAAGTACAAGCCAGAGGAGCAAGCGCTCCAGAAACAGGGACCCAGGCTGAACCTTTGTGGCTCTTCCACCTTTGAGGAGACCCCAGGAGGCATCGGGTGGCTCTTGCCTGCTTAGGATCGCGGCAGGGCACGTGAAGTGCAGTCCCACAGATGTGACATGACACACGGACCAGAACGCCTTTCCGCACCCGCACACAGGAGACCCGTTGTGACTGGTGCTGCTTGCATGGGATCGGGCCACCGCCTTCCTTCCTGATCACTGGCTTCCAAGCTGTGCCTTCCAAGTTAAACGTCCCACAGAGTAACAAGTCTTCGGCAACACCCAGGATCTCAGAGAGCACTGCCCTTCCCATCAGGAGTGCTCTTCAGAAGTTAGAGACTCACGTCTCCTGTGTTTCAAGATCTCTGATGCCTGAATGAGAAATAGAAAACTCATCTCCAAATGAAACACACTTCTGGAGAGTCCTTGAGGGCCGGCTCCCAAAAAAGCAGACCCTGAGATAAAAAACATTCAAAGGAAAAGTCAGTTTTGCATCACACTTAAGTTTTCAGGATTTAAAGTCCAACTGCTCCTGGAAGAAAGCAGGGAACGCACATAGCGTGCAGGGCCTCGGTCTCACTTGTTATTTTCTCTCCCAGCCGCCCTCTCCAGGGTCAGTCGAGAGTTTCCCAACTCACCTCGCGACGGGTCTGAACCACAGAACTGCTTCCTCGACAGACTGCACACCTCCCGCGTGCCAGGTCCCACTTCCCACAAGAGAACACACAACAGAGGGGTGCATGACAACGTCCCCACAGCCCACGCTGGCGGAGGACACAGGTGCGCTGCAGGGCCGGGCGCTGTCCTAACACCAACACTCCTACCAACGGCACCCATGCCAGAGCTCTGGGGACATGCCCGCCATGGCCACAGAGAGGGGCTCCAAGGGGGGAGTCAAAACAGCACTGCTATTACTAGGCTAAATTCTCCTCAGCATTTTATTAACCGAATTAATAAGAACCTTTTCCACAGATTATTCAAAGATGACAGGTCCACACAACCTGATTTAAAATGATTACAGAGAAGTTAAAATCAGTAAGGTTGATACAATAACTTCACACTTGCAGTATCAAGGGTCAAGACTCTGATTTCCTTTCTGTGAAACCTGGTCATGATTTCATTCTTACTAAACAACGTAACAGTCAACCATAAGTCAGATTTGAATGCTGCAATTATATCAATAATTTAAAGAAATCTGAGAGGAACGTATTCCACTTAAATGAGGGGGGGGGAGTGATCTCCCTCAAGTTTTTTAACGCTCCATCCCCTGGTTTTCTGAGTCCAAGAGTTTATCTGCTTACATGCTCATCAATTAACAGCCAATGTCCCAGTATCAATGTGACGTGATTCTGTGCATAAAAATTTGGAAGTAAAGAATTTCAAAGGTTTATTTTTTAAATCTTCCAAAAGGAAAACATCTGTTCGTAAGTTTTGAAAGTAATATGATGTAAACAAGCCCTATTCATAAGATAAAAGTCACAAATATATTAGGAACTACAAGATTTTTACTCTCAAATATGTTAGTAGATTGGCCCTAAATTGCACAGTTGGAGCCAGCGGGCCCGGCCTGGGTCTGTGGGGATGGTCCCGGGGCTGGGAAGGCACCTCTCCTTCACTGGTATAATGAGGAGTCCACCCGAAGCGTCTCTCCCACCAGAGCGTGGGGTGACTCCCCTAACGCTGGACAACAGGTGCTGGAGGGTCCTGACAGCCCGAGGTCGTGTGCAAATGTGCCTCAGAACCGTGTGGAGTTCCCAACAGAAGTGACACAGGCTGCACGGAGTATGACGTGTGTGCAGAAACATATACATGCACATGTAAACGTGTCTGTCCAGAAGTGTTACAGGCTGCACAGACCGTGATGTGTGTGCAGATACATATGCGTGTGTGTGTGTGTAACGTAAGCCAAGACTAACCTCCCGTCGTCACTACCACCTCCCAAAGCCAGGCTCTGCCCGGCAGCTGCCCCTCCCCACTCTGCTCACTGCTCGCCGTCGCTCAGGGGGTCCTGCCAACACCTGTGTCAGGTCCAGACGTGCCTCGTGTAGGTCTCAGTGAGGCTGTAACGACGCAGTCGGGAAGGTGTCCATCTGTGTGAATAACCTGACGATGCTGCTCTGGGTCACCTCAACGAAAAGTGAAGCAATCAGCTCACAACAAAGAGGCATTTAAATGTACTAATTTCCTTAAGTCCTTATTTTTATTAGTTACTAATCAGCCCTTCTTCAATGAGGAATTTAAAAAGGATAAATGGAGAAATATTAAATCTCCTCTTACTTTTCAAAACTATCTCTTGAATTTCAAACAACTTTTAAATGTATCACCGGGGATCAGTAATTAAATTACTGTATATCCACTACCTACCTCTAAAGCCAAGGTGAGCGAGCAGGAAGGAGGTGGCTCCTCAGCCGCTGACACAGAGACACTCCCAAGATCTTTCCACACAGTGCCCACGTGTGCGAGGTGCACGCGCCCACCCGGCAGCTGCCGCGCACCACCACTCATGCCCTCTGCCCATTTCCACGACAAGACAAACATCCACTGATTCATAACCACTGCGGTCAGATCACATTTCTGAGACCACGGCTGCCACTCCAGTCTCTAGGAATCTGAGCAGTCTTTGGGCGAACAGAGCTGAGAAAATCAGAAACGGGGCAATTTATGGGGAGTTCACGCTGTCAGCCTTGGTTTGATGGTAACCTCAGATATCAACCATCTATTGCCAGAAATTACATAAGTCTCTACACTTCCCCAAATGAAACTGTTTTCAATCTACCCAAGCAAACAGAAGACAGAGGCAGACTCCCAGGCAGGTGGGGAAGGGGCTGTAAACTGGAGGGAGTTCAGGTTCGAGTTCTGAGGCCCCTGTGGTGCCCCGGGCCTCTCCTTCCTCCAGCAGTCATTGCTATCCCTGTTCCTCCTCCTCATCACGGACGAGGGCTGAAGACCATGACCAGGAATGACAGAGTCTCAGACCAGCGCAGAGGTCTACCAACCACCCCTACCTGCCGCCCGCCTCCAGCACAGGCCTGCACACACGCTGTGTCGCTGACCAAGCACAGAATTCAACAGTTAAATCGAACCACCACCCAGTTAAAAGTTTCACACTGTCAAAACACTTTTTCTCTTTAAAACTTAGCATAAAGAAAACTGTCAACAGCACGACACAAAATTCAAAGCTACTTTCACCTTCGTAAGCATATGATCTAGAATTTAGATCTCTGGGTATCTGGCAAGAGAAGCATATGAAAATGTCATAACTTTAAAGCAATCATTATAATCTCTAAACTTTTTAAAAAAAAGTTTTTGTTAGATGTCATGTCTTATTTTCTTTAGGCAAGAAAGTACCTAAGTTCACATTTGGGGGATGAAGTTACAATTATATGAAAAGAATCAAGGCAAAAAAGAAAGAAACAAAAAACTTTGCATTCTCAGATATTTTACCCGTGCTGAGCTAATTTCAGATATTTTCAATGCCAGAATTTATTCGCACGTGTAAATACTGTCAGCTGGGTACAGACTGGAGTCATCGGCCACCCATGGGGGAAGCTTAATGACCAGTGACTGCCTCAACTGTCAAGTCCCTTTTAATAGCAATTGAAACAAAACAAAATGAATCTAAAAAACAGGGGGGGTGACGACTCTACCAAGCTCCACAGGAGGCAGCGGTGCTGGGAGGAGAGGGATCAGGAGCCTCCCTTTAGAGCAGCGGTCCCCAACCTTTTTGGCACCAGGGACCAGTTACGTGGAAGACAATTTTTCCACGGGGTGGGGAGGGGGGCGGGTTTGTTCAGGTGGTAACGGGAGCGATGGTTCAGGTAGTAATGTGAGCGATGGGGAGCAGCAGATGAAGCTTTGCTTGTCCCCCGCTCACCTCCTGCTGTGTGGCCCGGTTTCCAACAGGCCGTGGACCCATACCGGTTTGTGGCCCCATACCGGTTTGTGGCCCAGGGGTTGGGGACCCCTGCTTTAGAGGACAGTCTACACGGGCATCTCTCAAGAGCAGCAGTGGTTTTAACCTAAGTATAGGTTTTATTATAGTAGAGCCACTTGCAGGAACGTCTCTGTACCCACAGCCCACAAGGTCGAAGTCCAGCCCCACGGACTGCACGCAAGGTACGCAGAGGAGCCGAGGTACTGTCCCCACCAGGCTGTCTTGAAGTGGCTCACTCCCCGAGTTACACTGTCAGGTGGAAAACACATGAATACATAAGGATTTAGCTCATTTCAGATAAAAAGCACTGGATTTCAATTCCAGCTGATGACAGAAATACATGAGACAGAAACTGCCAAGAGTTGAAATTCCTGTGACATTCCAAATTTTTCCAATTAAACATATCTATTATTTCCAAGAACAGTACACACTACAATTCCCACTATTAGGAAAACAGTTTGTTATATAAGGTTTCTAAAATTACTTTTCATGCAAATTGGTACACCTTGGGCCACTAAAAGCTAGTCCAATAATACAGCCCCCCAATTCCACTAAGTAAATCCTGTTATGTTAAAATACAGAATGAAAATAAACATAACATACCAAAAAAGAAAAGGGCTCATTTTTTGTCTTTTCTAAAAATTTATGAGGAAAACCTTAAAACAGACCTTCCATCTGGGAGCTCTCTCTCTACCCAGCAAAAATAATGCAGCATAAATCTCAAGGCGACCCATTTGGCTACAGATTTTTATCTTACAGTGAAGCGTAACATCTCAAACCCTACTTTCTCAAAAAGGCATAGGGGACTTCCCTGGTGGTCCAGTGGTTAAGACTCCGTGCTCCCAAAGCAGGGGGCCCGGGTTCAATCCCTGGTCAGGGAATTAGATCCCAAGTGCCGCAACTAAAGATCCCGCACCCAGTAACGAAGACCTGGTAAGAGAAAATGAAAAGGGAAAAATAAACTCTCTCCCAGCTCCCAGAGAAACTGGACTGCAGAACTAAGCCGTAATGTTGAAGCCTATACCGCTACATCTTGCCTTAAGAAAACCCAACACAGAAAATTCAAATTACCCATATAGGTAAGTGAATTATTCACATTATGAAAGATGTGAGAGTCTAACATTCTTTACTAAAGAATTTGTGCTGAGTTCCTATAAATGAAAATATGCCCTAAGATAGGCTTTTCCAAAGTGTGTTCCACATCATAGTAATGTGAAATATGTGGTCACATAATTTTAAGAAATACAGCCTCTGTTTAACTGATGATCCACTGAAAACATTCCACGTGGAATTTTTAGGGCGACACAAGGAAAGAACAGCAACGCTCCTGAGAACAGCACTTCTGAGTGTTGCTTTTAATGTTCAGAAAAGAATCGGGTTAAAAGGATCAAGAAAACCATCCCAAAAAACTCAGTCACCTCCCAGCCCAGGAGCAAGCTCTGCAGGCATTGAAGTGAACTCCCGAGAGGACATCTCAACTGTCTCTGGCTGGAAGTGCAGGCAGGACGGCCAACCCTGGGGCCGGGGGACAGATGCGGACAAGCACGGGGGGTCATGGGCATCCCTACAGATGTGAGGGGAGGCAGGAGACCCGGAGCTGCGAGTGATCAAAGTGAACAGCGCTCCCTCTACTCTGGTTTTGATAACGGACGCCTTTTGGTGGGTCCACACTTACATCCCCGTGCAAAGGGAGTACATTCCGTGGGTACCACGTGTCATATGGCTCGACCCCAGAAGAACCATGTCAGACACAAAAAGGCAGCAGTCAAGTCAGGGACTAGGAAGAGTCCTTAGCTGAAAGCCTGTAAAATGTCTCACTTCCTGCTTTTCCAAACTGCAGTCATTCCCAGAGGCTTGCAGCTGATGTAACGTGGGATGGTGGTTCCAGAACAGCCTGCAGCCCCACCTGCTGACCACGCGGCCTGGGGCCTCTGCAAGGCCTGCGGGGCCCAGTGCAGCCGCAACCGTGAAGTCGACGGGAAACACAAAAGCCAGCCCCTCACCGGGCCCACCAATTCACGAAGGATTGAAAAAAGGTAAAGATTCCCCTTCTCTGACACTTACTGCAGGAAATTAGTACCAAAGAGAGAACTTTTTAAAATTGATGTTTGTATCTACACATCAACGAAATATGCTAGCTCATCCTAACAGAGCAAGAAAAAACGTAAATACTCTAAGAGCAGTACTTTACGTATATTCTATTACCATCCAAAAGCTCCCGAGTCCTCGTAGTAAAAGTGATCGCAAGCATGAACCGACGTCTCAGGTCGGGGTTGGGAGAGGTCCCCAGGGGCGGACCCAGCATCCTGTCAACTCTAAGCCACTCCTGATCCCATTAGAAAAAACAAACCTAAGAAACTGTGTCACACACTGGAAATAAGTCCTTCATCCCCGGTTACACTCCTCGTAAGTATCTCTCTCCAAAACAGCCATCGTTTTACACACCCACCAGCTGCAAAAACAGACCAACAATTAAACAGGTATTTTAAACATGATACAGTACTTGCTACCTTCCACAGTCAGAGAAGA
Source organism: Balaenoptera ricei (assembly GCF_028023285.1). Lineage (NCBI taxonomy): Eukaryota > Metazoa > Chordata > Mammalia > Artiodactyla > Balaenopteridae > Balaenoptera > Balaenoptera ricei. The sequence continues at coordinate 29,436,738 of NC_082640.1, forward strand.
CAGGTGGGAACAGGCCACTGTTACCATGCTCTCAAAGCTACACCAGGCTCCTCCATCGACTCCCAGTAAGACAAGTAAGTTCTTGGCTTTTTGTGCAAAACAAAAATAAAAACTTTCAGAAGTTAAATAGAGCAACTGAAAATAGAACGTGACCAAAAGACCCTTCAAATAACACAGAGACAGAGCTCCCTGGAACCAAAATCAGAGTCCGGCAATCTTGAGGACCCTGCTTCGGTTTACCCACAGACGGAGAGGAGGCTGTCAGGACTCACCGAGTCCTCACCGTGCTCCGCACTCACCAGGGGAGCCTCCTGATTCTGCCCCCGCAGGCCTACCCTACCCCGTGCGGCAGAGGAGGCTCAAGCGGACAGGGCAGAGGCCCGTGCGCCACAAGACAGACTGCCTGTCCTCCATGCGAGACTCCTCCACCCGCCCAGGATCTCCGGCCAGATTCCACTCGGTCCAGGACCACCAGCAGGGCCAGCTCAGTGAGGAGACTGGGGTGGACGGCGCAGGGCGAGTCTGGACAGACGCCTGCTGGGCCAGGGCAGCGAGTTGGCCAAGTGAGGGTCTTGTGGAAGAGGAGCCACGGGGCGCTTGGCGGTGAATCTGGCACAGCCTGAGCATCGCTCATACTCACGGCCACAAAGGCCCATCACCCTTGAGTAGGAGGGTCCGCGAGGCTGCATTAACTCTCAACCATGCCAGTGAATAAAGTGCCAGCTTACGCAGGCAGAAGAAAGGACAGAATCAGCAAAACCATCCCTTCCCAACTCTCAAAGGAATAACTGATTCAGGCAAGGACCCTCGATGACATCAGACCTTTCACTGGGTGGAAGGTCGCTGAGACCTTTCACTGGGTGGAAGGTCACCTCAACGTGTCAACCCTCACGGCTGTGGGGACACCTGGCAGACACTACCTGTGGTCCAGGCCAGCGGGCCCAGTCGTGCAGTGATGGGCGGGACGCGGCACACACAACAGTGGCTATGAGACTTCCGGCAGAAAGGAAGCCGCAGAAGAAATGCAGAGGGTGCACGTTCCACAAGAGACTGGCTTGCATTCCACACACAAACTTGACGTCACAAAAAATAACGATAACAAAATGTGTGGAACTGCCCCAGATTAAGAGAGACCAAGGAACATAGTATCTAAACGTAATGAATGAATCTCAATTAAACTTTAAAAAAACAAAAGATTCTCTGGAGACAACAGGGATAAATGTGAACATAGGCTGGATGTCAGATGCTGTCACAGGCTGTTTTTTATTTTTCTCAGGTGGAAACGATACCATGGTATTGAGAGAATGTCCTTATTCTCAAAGACACAGGCTCAGCCAAAGAAAGTACGAGTGCGTGCTGTACATCCAGCCCTTTGCACATGTGTCTGCAGAGACAGAGGCAAATGTGGAGAAACAAAAATGGGTGATTCTAGGAGAAGGGTAATTAGGGATCTGCTGACTATTCTTTCAACTTTTATGTTATGCTTAAACTTTTAAAATGAGAAACTTGGAAAAAAGACGTGCGGACTAAGGAGTAGGGCTGTGCGGGCAGAGTCCTGGCTTGTCCAGCGCACTGACCGAACGGTCCCTTCTGCTCCCTGGGCCCTGAGTGACTTGCCTGAAAAGCAGGGAAGAGCAGCTGCTCCTGGGCCCCTGGGCACCCCAGCAGGGTCCCCCCTCCACAAACAGGACCGGCCCCAGGAGGTAGGGGCTTGGGGGAGCCCGGGGTCCCCCTGGTAGGAGCACGTCCCTCCGGCAGACGAGGGCCTTCCCACTGAAGCCCACACTCGGCTGGGCAGGCACTGGGGCTGTACACACCAACTCTCGACCTCGAGGTTCCGGAAGAACATTGTCCTGGCTTCCTTTCGAACATTTATTAATTTTGAATATTAAATCTAAAACTTAGTACCTAACATTAAACACAGAAAATGGATTCGTTTACAGGACTGTATGACAAAGACAGAAAATCGGACTGAAGCAGCCGACAAGCAGGTTCATCTGCCAAGAAGCGTTTGCTGATATGGCCGCGATCCGGCCTTCACGGATGCGCTGCCGTACAGGAGGGACCCTGCGGGACAGCGGGGGCAGGTGACAGGACATGGTCGGGAGCTGCGGGTGACAGGAGTGCCACTGGGGGCTGCACGGGGCCGCCGGGAGAGGGCCAGGCTGCAGGCCGAGGAGCTGGGAGGCTGGGCATCACTCACTGGGAAGGTCACACGGGGTGAGAACAAGCATGTGGGGGGCAAGCTGTCGGGATGCAGCTCTGCCCACCAGACAGAGGGTGGGACGTGGGGACTCTCCCGGAACAGCCCTGCAAACAAGCGTGATGTCAAGACTAGACAAGAATGAGCCCAGCACGAGGACGAGGAGGGGCAGGGAACTGCTCTGATGTTCACGCCACGACCCGAGCATTTCCTGGCCCTCCCCCACCTCCTGCCCGCCTCCAGTTTCAGGAGGGGACATCAGTGAAATCTTCCAAAATGAACCTAAGTGTTTTGGGAAAGAGTAGCCATTCTGAAAAACGGTGGAGTCGGAAATTAACACTGAAAATTAAAATAAGAACTGAGTCTTAACGTCTACCTGCCAAACTTCTTTCTCGAATAGTTAAAAAGAGACATCTAAGCGACTGAGACTCACTCCGTATGGCCCTGGAAAACATTCACGGAGTGGATGGAAGGGTCCCTGAAGTCCCACAGACGGAAAGTCGTGTCGCGGGAGGAGGTCACCACCAGCCGCTGGGTCGGGTGTGTGCAGCAGTGCGTCAGCTCCTGATCGTGCCCTGCGACAGAGACGAAGGGCAGACGGTCACAGGGAGGCAGGCCCCTGCTATGCTGCCGGTAAGAGGAGTCGAGGGAACGGTGTGTGGGGTCGAGGTGGGACCTGTGTCCATTCCCCTCGTGCATTTGGAAGAGCAGGACAAGTGTGGGTGGGACACTCCTGACCCCGATGGCTGGAAGGTCGGGCAGATCTCCAACAGGCCGAGTGTGTAAATAAGTACAGTTCCAAATTCCGCACTTGCAGAATAACCTCTAATAATACATAGGTGGAGCACTCGGTAGAACACAACCTTTATCACTCAATGAGGAAAGGCACTCACCGATAAACACGCACAAAGGCCTGTGATGGGCAGAGCTCTGAGACAGCCCAGAGATGCCCAGCCCTAGTACACACCCTGCAGGATTCCTGCCCTTGTGTTTGGGCAGAACCCGCAAATGCTCTGGTAATCTTGGTACATTATAAAGCAAAACAGATTTTGCAGATATAACTAAGGCCCCCAAATCACATGGCTTTGAGTTAATCAAAAGAAAGATTGTCCTGGATGGGCCTGACCTAGTCAGGTGGACCCTCCCAAAGGGTCCCGGCAGAGATGCTCTCCTGCTGGCCTGGAAGAAAGCCAACAGCACATGGTGAGATGCCTCTGGAGTGGCCACAGGAGACTGAGGGCAGCCTCTGGATGCTGAGAACTGCCCCCAGCTGACAACAGGCAGGAAGACGGGATCTCAGTCACGGGCCACAAGAAAAGGAATCCTCCCAACGGCAGTAAGAGGACCCCAGGTCTCAGGTGAGAGCACAGCCCCCACCAACACCTTCACTCCACCCATGACACCCTGAGAACTAGAGGGTCAGCAAGCATGAGCCCAGAACTCCTAACCCAGGGGCACAATGTGATAAATTCATGTTATTTCAAGACATTAAGCGTGTGGAAATTTGTTACAAAGCAAAAGAAAACTAATACAACAACCACATTCAAATATCTAGATACTGCATGTATCTAGATGCAATTAACCCCCCCAAAGATAAGATAAATTTAACTGCCAACAGCTCTATTAATCATAAAGGAGCTCTGAAAATCACAGCTGCACCAAGAGAACCAACAGTCCTTCTAGACGAGATGTTGTCTGCACACAACCGGGAATGCAGTGCCTGCACACCTGTCAGGGAGTGAACAAGTTCCGACGTCTCCACGTCATACAGGTTCGCCGTTCTGTCCCACGAGGCCGTCACCGCCTGCTTGCCCCCAACCAGCCAGTCGGCGGCTATGACCACTCCCTGGTGGCTCTTAAGAGATGTCAGTGGCGCCCGGATGGTGGGACAGTCGCTGGATGCGTCCGCGTCTGCATCAGGCTCGTCCTTGTCGGAGCACTCCACCTCGTCCTCGCCACAGAGCTGCTGCTGGGGGAGAGCAGAGAGGCGGTTCCCTGGGAATGCTGAGCCTGCCAGACACGGCTGCACAATCGCACTGTTACTGTCTGTCCTTCTAGGACTTAACCACCATTACGACCAACACCAGTGGGTGTCTGGTACTAAGTGGTGCTCAGTGACTGTGTATCAACTTCACCATCTCCTACTTGGCTAAAACCCTGGGCCAAACATAAGAAGAAAAAATGAGGTAGCTACACCATCAAATGAGCTACAGTTCATTTCCACTAACCAATAACGGGGGGAAAATAAAATGATTTTCAACATTTTAAGTTTTCATCACAGATTAGGAGAAATGTAATAAAACTAAACACAATTGAAAATCAATAATTTGTCACAATAAAAAAAAGGAACATTCAGTTCTCAGAAGCCTATTTAAAACACGTTTAGAATTCTACTGCTACGTTAACAGACATGAGAGTTCACTTTATTTTCCTACATTATCAATAATCTTTTGTCAAAAGCTAAGGATAAAAAAAACCCCTAATAGTCACCCTAGGCTGCAGGTCTTTAAGAAAATACTGTGTATTCATTCAACAAATATTTATCAGGTGCTTACACGGTGCCAGACCACATGCTGGTCACACAGCAGAGAAGGGGAGATGGCCGCTGCCTGGCGTGTCCACGTGGAACTCGTGTAAGAGGTGATGCGGGCCTGGGGCCCTGCCTCACAGAGCGTATGGGCCAGTGGGGGGCAGACACACACGTGGGCACAAGTGCACACACATGGGTATGGGAGCAGATGTCACAGGTATGGAAATACATGTCGTGCATACACACACGGACACACACAGCGCAGGGATGTATGTCATGTGTACAAACACAGTAGAGGGATGTGACCTGAGCCAAGACTGGCCAGCAAAGCTTAAGAAAACCAGTGCTGCCCATCCAAGCACAAGGCTCAGGCTGGGCAGTAATGAGGGAGCGCCACCTGGTCTTCCTTTCATGGCAGATCACGGAGTGGTCCCGGCACCGACCACACCTCAGGTGCATCTCAAATTCAAGCTGGGGCCCCCAGGGAACCCCCAAGTCCTGAGGCAGCAACTTTCAAGCAAGAAAAGTCCCTGCATCCAACGCAAACAAAATCCTAAAGAAAATAAAGTCAACCTTACATTCTAAATAAACTATTAAGTTTTTTAATCTAAGTATTATATGTAATAATCCCTCTCACAAAATTGGTGCTTTTTAAATTCTATTTGGAAAAAGAAATCCATACAATGTAAACTCATCTCCTGAACTTCTTGAGCATCAGTCCTCATGCTCATCTCTGCCCTGTCCTCCCCCAGTGCTCACTGTTTCTTGAGTGAACGCATGCATTAAGCACAGCACTTGACACTTTGGAAATTCCACGAGGGAAAAATCTGTGTTAAAATAAAATACATAATACACTGAATTAAAAATGAATTGTTAAGACCACTTACCTAAAGAAAACTCATTCTTACTCATTACTGGAATTCATTAATTACTTAACCCATCTCTAAATAGAACAACATTTAAAAGGTTTAAAAAGAGAAAAAGTAAAGGAATATTCACAGGCAGAGATATGAAAACTGGAAGATTACTATAATCCTCTAACAATTACAGCCAAAACGTAAATGGAAACCTAACGTTTGCTCGACTACATGAAATCACTCAGCGCCCTCTGCCTGGCGAAACTTCCCCTCGCTGGAGCAGCACAGGGAAGGGCTGAACACGTGTAGACTCCACAGCAAAGAGCCGCCCTCAACAGAAACTAGGAAGATCAAGTCACCAAAAAGGATAACTAAGACCCCGCATGATTATCCAAAGAAGGTGCATCTGTATCCTACAGGACAAGCAAGCATGTAACCGAGGGGTTTGTGGTTTAAGCCTGTGGATTCATTCTTCTCAACATGCAACCTCTTTTGTTACAAACATTAAAACTTTACCCACATGAGACATTCACAGAAAGAAAGACAAGATGAAAAGTCAGAGGGCTATGTACCAGATGAAGAAACAAGATAAAACCCCAGAAAAACAACTAAATGAAGTGCAGATGGGCAAACTTCCAGAAACAATAACTGAAATGAAAAATACACTAGAAGGAATCAATAGTAGAATAACTGAGCAGAAGAACGGATAAGTGACCTGGAAGACAGAATGGTGGAATTCACTGCTGTGGAACAGAATAAAGAAAGAAGAATGAAAAGAAATGAAGACAGCCTAAGAGACCTCTGGGACAACATTAAATGCAACAACATTCGCATTATAGGGGCCCCAGAAGGAGAAGAGAGAGAGAAAGGACCAGAGAAAATATTTGAAGAGATTATAGTCGAAAACTTCCCTAACATGGGAAAGGAAATAGCCACCCAAGTCCAGGAAGTGCAGAGAGTCCCATACAGGATAAACCCAAGGACAAACACACTGAGACACATAGTAATCAAATTGGCAAAAATTAAAGACAAAGAAAAATTATTGAAAGCAGCAAGGGAAAAACGACAAATAACATACAAAGGAACTCCCATAAGGTTAACAACTGACTTCTCAGCAGAAACTCTACAAGCCAGAAGGGAGTGGCATGATATACTTAAAGTGATGAAAGGGAAGACCCTACAACCAAGATTACTCTACCTGGCAAGGATCTCATTCAGATTCGATGGAGAAATCAAAAGCTTTACAGACAAGCAAAAGCTAAGAGAATTCAGCACCACCAAACCAGCTCTACAACAAATGCTAAAGGAACTTCTCTAAGTGGGAAACACAAGAGAAGAAAAGGACCTACAAAAACAAACCCAAAACAATTAAGAAAATGGTCATAGGAACATACATATCGATAATTACGTTAAACGTGAATGGATTAAATGCTCCAACCAAAAGACACAGGGTTGCTGAATGGATACAAAAACAAGACCCATATATATGCTGTCTACAAGAGACCCACTTCAGACCTAGGGACACATTCAGACTGAAAGTGAGGGGATGGAAAGAGATATTCCATGCAAATGAAAATCAAAAGAAAGCTGGAGTAGCAATACTCATATCAGATAAAATAGACTTTAAAATAAAGAATGTTACAAGAGACAAGGAAGGACACTACATAATGATCAAGGAATCAATCCAAGAAGAAAATATAACAATTATAAATATATATGTACCCAACATAGGAGCACCTCAGTACATAAGGCAATTGCTAACAGCTATAAAAGGGGAAATCGACAGTAACACAATAATAGTGGGGGATCTTAACACCTCACTTACACCAATGGACAGATCATCCAAACTGAAAATTAACAAGGAAACACTAGCTTTAAATGACACAATAGACCAGATAGATTTAACTGATATTAATAGGACATTACATCCAAAAACAGCAGATTACACTTTCTTCTCAAGTGCGCACAGAACATTCTCCAGGATAGATCACATGTTGGGTCACAAATCAAGCCTCAGTAAATTTAACAAAATTGAAATCATATCAAGCATCTTTTCTGACCACAATGCTATGAGATAAAAAACATAAAAAACACAAACACATGGAGGCTAAACAATACGTTACTAAATAACCAAGAGATCACTGAAGAGATCAAAGAGGAAATCAAAAAGTACCTAGAGACAAATGACAACGAAAACACGACGATCCAAAACCTATGGGATGCAGCAAAAGCAGTTCTAAGAGGGAGGTTTATAGCAATACAAGCCTACCTCAAAAAACAAGAAAAATCTCAAATAAACAATCCAACCTTACACCTAAAGGAACTAGAGAAAGAAGAACAAACAAAACCCAAAGTTAGCAGAAGGAAAGAAATCATAAAGATCAGAGCAGAAATAAATGAAATAGAAACAAAGAAAACAATAGCTAAGATCAATAAAACCAAAAGCTGGTTCTTTGAGAAGATAAATAAAATTGATAAACCATTAGCCAGACTCATCAAGAAAAAGAAGGAGAGGACTCAAATCAATAAAATTAGAAATGAAAAAGGAGACATTACAACAGACACCGCACAAATACAAAGCACCCTAAGAGACTACTACAAGCAACTCTATGCCAATAAGATAGACAACCTGGAAGAAACAGACAAATTCTTAGAAAGGTATAACCTTCCAAGACTGAACCAGGAAAAAACAGAAAATATGAACAGGCCAATCACAAGCACTGAAATTGAAACTGTGATTAAAAATCTTCCAACAAACAAAAGCCCAGGACCAGATGGCTTCACAGGCAAATTCTATCAAACATTTAGAGAAGAGCTAACACCCATCCTTCTCAAACTCTTCCAAAAAATTGCAGAAGGAGGAACACTCCCAAACTCATTCTATGAGGCCACCATCACCCTCATACCAAAACCAGACAAAGATACTACAAAAAAAGAAAATTACAGACCAATATCACTGATGAATATAGATGCAAAAACCCTCAACAAAATACTAGCAAACAGAATCCAACAACACATTAAAAGGACCATACACCACGATCAAGTGGGATTTATCCCAGGGATGCAAGGATTCTTCAATATACGCAAATCAATCAATGTGATACACCATATTAACAAATTGAAGAATAAAAACCATATGATCATGTCAATAGATGCAGAAAAAGCTTTTGACAAAATTCAACACCCATTTATGATAAAGACCCTCCAGAAAGTGGGCATAGAGGGAACCTACCTCAATATAATAAAGGCCATATATGACAAACCCACAGCAAACATCATTCTCAATGGTGAAAAACTGAAAGCATTTCCTCTAAGATCAGGAACAAGACAAGGATGTCCACTCTCGCCCCTATTATTCAACACAGTTTTGGAAGTCCTAGCCATGGCACTCAGAGAAGAAAAAGAAATAAAAGGAATACAAACTGGAAAAGAAGAAGTAAAACTGTCACTGTTTGGAGATGACATGATACTATACATAGAGAATCCTAAAGATGCCACCAGAAAACTACTAGAGCTAATCAATGAATTTGGTAAAGCTGCAGGATACAAAATTAATGCACAGAAATCTCTTGCATTCCTATACACTAATGATGAAAAACCTGAGAGAGAAATGAAGCAAACACTCCCATTTACCACTGCAACAAGAAGAATAAAATACCTAGGAATAAACCTACCTAGGGAGACAAAAGACTTGTATGCAAAAAACTATAAGACACTGTTGAAAGAAATTAAAGATGATATCAACAGATGAAGAGATATACGATGTTCTTGGATTGGAAGAATCAATACTGTGAAAATGACTATACTACCCAAAGCAATCTACAGATTCAATGCAATCCCTATCAAATTACCAAAGGCATTTTTTACAGAACTAGAACAAAAAATCTTAAAATTTGTATGGAGACACAAAAGACCCTGAATAGCCAAAGCAGTCTTGAGGGAAAAAAACGGAGCAGGAGGAATCAGACTCCCTGACTTCAGACTATACTTCAAAGCTACAGTAATCAAGACAATATGGTACTGGCACAAAAACAGAAATACAGATCAATGGAACAGGATAGAAAGCCCAGAGATAAACCCATGCACATAAGGTCAACTAATCTCTGACAAAGGAGGCAAGGATATACCATGGAGAAAAGACAGTCTCTTCAATAAGCGGTGCTGGGAAAACTGGACAGCTACATGTAAAAGAATGAAATTAAACACTCCCTAACACCACACACAAAAATAAACTCAAAATGGATTAGAGACCTAAATGTAAGACCAGACACTAGAAAACTCTTAGAGGAAAACACAGGAAGAACATTCTTTGACATAAATCACAAGATATTTTGTGATCCACCTCCTAGAGTAATGGAAATAAAAACAAAGATAAACAAATGGGACCTAATGAAACTTAAAAGCTTTTGCAAAGCAAAGGAAACTACAAACAAGACGAAAAGACAACCGTCAGAATGGGAAAAAATATTTGCAAACGAATCAACAGACAAAGGATTAATCTCTAATATATATAAACAGCTCATGCAGCTCAATATTAAAAAAACAAACAACCCAATCAAAAAATGGGCAGAAGACCTAAATAGACATTTCTCTAGAGGACATACATACGGCCAAGAAGCACATGAAAAGCTGCTCAACATCACTCATTATTAGAGAAATGCAACTCAAAACTACAATGAGGTATCACCTCACACCAGTCAGAATGGGCATCATCAGAAAATCTACAAACAACAAATGTTGGAGAGGGTGTGGAGAAAAAGGAACCCTCTTGCACTGTTGGTGGGAATGTAAATTGATACAGCCACTATGGAGAACAGTATGGAGGTTCCTTAAAAAACTAAAAATAGAATTACCATATGACCTAGCAATCCCACTACTGGGCATATACCCAGAGAAAACCATAATTCAAAAAGACACATGCACCCCAATGTTCATGGCTGCACTATTTACAATAGCCAGGTCATGGAAGCAACCTAAATGCCCATCGACAGACGAATGGATAAAGAAGATGTGGTACATATATACAATGGCATATTACTCAGCCATAAAAAGGAACGAAATTGGGTCATTTGTAGAGATGTGGATGAATCTAGAGACCGTCATACAGAGTGAAGTCAGAAAGAGAAAAACAAATATCGTATATTAACACATATATGTGGAACCTAGAAAAATGGTACAGATGAACCGGTTTGCAGGGCAGAAATAGAGACACACATGTAGAGAACAAACGTATGGACACCAAGGGGGGAAAGTGGCGGGGGGGGTGGTGGTGTGATGAATTGGGCAATTGGGATTGACATGTATACACTGATGTGTATAAAATGGATGACTAATAAGAACCTGCTGTATAAAAAAATAAATAAAATTAAATTAAAAAAATAAAAGAAGGAAGCAGGCACAAAAAAAAAAAACAAACTTCACCCACATGAAATGATATCACACACACCAGTGACATACAGGATTTATCTCACATGAAAGACAGACAAGTTGTTTAAAATCAAATACATAAAATATTAAGAAGTATAACTTGGCCATAAAATTTTTAAAAACTAATGTAAATGTTTAACATTTGTGGAAAGGAAAGTGAAAGCAAACACACCCGGATATAGACAGAGAAGTTGGCCCTGGTCCGCTCGGCGGCCAGGCTGGGGGCGGCACTCTGGCTGTGTTGAGTGCTGGCGTCCTAGCTGGCAGGTGTCCTCGCATGGCCTCTCCTCAGTGCGTGCAAGGAGAAGGTACAGGGAGCCCTCAGGTGTCTCTTCTCCTACAAACACTGATCCTACTGGATCAGGGCCCCACCCTTGTGACCTTATTTGACCTTAATGACTTCCTTAGAGGCCCATCTCCAAATACAACCCCATGTGGGGTTAGGACTCTAACCTATGAGTTTTGGGGACACACACATTCGGCCCACAACACAAATTACAAGTTTATCCTAAAACTCACAAGCATCCAGAACCTACCAACATACCCCATATCGTGCTTTCAGGGTAAGTAAATGTGCTGCTTACACTAGTGTCGGCTGCAGGCTGAGGAGTGGGCAGCTGAACCGCGTACCTCCAGACATGGGCGGTCTGATCTCCAGAAGCTGAGGAGAGAAAGAGGGGAAATTACCCGAGGTGCAAACGTGCACTGGCTAGGCTCCTGCTAAGTTCTGTACCTGAGGGATTGCAAGTGATTGACTGTACTTAAACAACTACTTCTGAGACTACGTAATGCTACTGACAATAGCAAAAGTGCACAAAGATAATGATTATCTATAAAAATAACCCCCCTTCATCTTAGGATGGAAAGTTGTAAAGGTTCAGAGAAAATTTACAAGCTGTAGATTTTATTCTCCATCTGGCCAACCTAAGAAAACGGAAACCCAAAACTACAGTAACTCAAGGGCACGTTCCCATCCACTGAACCTGGATGCACCCCACAGCTGGCCATGCAGCCCTTGGTACTGAGACCTTGCTATCACCAGCCAGGCCGCAAGGCGATGCTTGGACTTGGGAATGACAGAGGGCAGCTGAGGGGCACAGGCAGGCCCGCAGACATGCGAAAGGGCCACCTCCACTGCCCCCATGAGAGCACCGTCTTAACCCCACCTTCTCTGCGTGGCTGCACAGCTTCCCCGAAGCAGCAGATGGCGGCACGTGTCTGTGGCGTCAAATGGATTTAGTGCCTGACCTGCCCATCTCCCTCCGAGTCAGCGTCCTGTCCAAACCCCTATCTGGCGCTCCACTCTCCAGGCCACTACTTTATGTTTCCATTTCCCACTGCAGCTTCCTGACGTGTCTCGATTTCATCCCTTCTTTCCAGCCTGGTTGTCACTGGTCTCCATGTCTTCACAACCACAAAACAAACGGCCCACATAACTAGGTTCAACTCCTGGCCTCCTTTACTCCCCAGATGTTGATTCAGGCATCCACTAGCTCTGTGGGGGAGGCCTGTTAAAACTGGACCCTCAAAGGACCCTGCCACCTGATCGACTTGAGTGTAAGAGCACTGATTAGTCCCACTTCTGTCCTCTGTCCTGGGGTCAGCAGAACTGGCCCATGGGCCAAATCCAGGCAGCCACCCACCCTGTAAACACAAACAAGGGTCACTGCCCACTGCCATGTCCCCTCATCCGTGCACCATCTCTGCTGCTTCCGTGGCAACGGAGCTGAGCAGCTGTGACTCAGACCATGTGGCCTCAAGATGAAAACAGTTACTTCTGGTCCTTTACAGAAAAGCTTGCTGACCTCTGATCTAGACAAACACTTGTCCTTCAGGTTACCATCCATGTCCCCAAAACACCACGGGGGTCCACAGGTGTCAGACAGTTTTATGGAAAAACTCCTCAATATGATAAGGTGTTATTTTATTTTTTCTTAATTTTTATTTTAATTTATTTACTTATTTATTTTTGGCTGCATTGGGTCTTCGTTGCTGCACACAGGCCTTTTTAAAAAAATTTATTTATTTTATTTATTTTTGGCAGCACTGAGTCTTTGTTGCCGCGCACAGGATTTCTCTAGCTGCGGCGAACAGGGGCTACTCTTCGGGTGCATGGGCTTCTCATTGCAGTGGCTTCTCTTGTTGCAGAGCACGGGCTCTAGGTGAATGGGCTTCAGTAGTTGCAGCACACAGGCTCAGCAGTTGTGGCTCACGGGCTCTAGAACACAAGCTCAGTACTTGTGGCACACGGGCTTAGCTGCTCCCCAGCATGTGGGACCTTCCCGGACCAGGGCTCAAACCCGTGTCCCCTGCACTGGCAGGCAGATTCTTAACCACTGTGCCACCAGGGAAGTCCCTATAATCAAGGTGTTTTTAAACTACGTGAAATGAAAACAAACCCAAGGTACCACAGCTCTTTCCAGGAAAACTGCCTGGGAAGGAGTAAAGATGCGGGCCAGCAGAGAGCCCGACTCGGGGCTGCTAAATTCCTCATCTCTGTGCTGACAGGGCCTCAGAGAAGCGAGCACATTCCCACGAGCAGGAAGAGCAGGTGGCAGGGATGGGCTTCGTAAAAAGACCTCCAGGAGAACGCAGCCGAGTTCAAACTGACATCAAGTCAAGTTCACCTAATTCGCAATCCACTGCTCATTTTAAAAAAAAGTGCCCCTCAGTGTAGTTTTCTTTATACATTTCTCGTGCATTTTGTAAAATATCTACTAACGACTAAGTTCTGTGAAAGGCGTGGCTAATCCTGATGCTACTGATGAGAAAGGAATGATGACACAGCTGTTTTCAGGTCAGCAATAACTGTTCAATAAATAAAAAAACAAAATCAACATACCGGTGAGAGCCAACTGTTCTGATGGATGAAATTTAATGGAATTTACTGCAAAATAAAAATATTACAGAAACAGGTTTAAAATAAGAACGTATCATCAATATTTATTATAATTACAGCATGTATTACAAAGTTAAATTTAAAAACTAAAGGAACTATGATAGTTCAATATTAAATATCTTAATTCAGTTAAACTATGAATAAACATGTAAGTTAAAGAGAACAGAGGTAGTGCCACGTGCCGTGGCCAAAAAAAAAAGAAGAGAGGTACAATACAAAGTAACTAAATATGAACTACCAAACTGCTCAAGAATAGGCTACACAGAAAAAGGATATTAATAATCTATTTTTTATACATAGGGAAGTCACCTAGAGTTAAAAATAAACCAGGATGAAAAAAGAAAACATAAGTATAACAAGCAGAGGCAGATTACAGTGGTGCACTCTGTTTATTGCCTACCCAGCTGCCCACAAGCCCACCCTTCCAAAAACCCAGTCTGTTCTGTTCCAGAAGACTCGGGAACTCAGAGAAGGCAAGCCCCTGATGGCCTAGGGACGGTTTGGATCGGAATGGATCGGGACCAGATGAGGACAGTTACGATACCCTCCCAGTCTCCTCTCCAGATGCAGGAATCTGCCCGAGGTGTCCTGGGGAGGCTCTGGCCCCATGACAATGCTGCCCGGAGACTGACCGGTCCTGAGCCTGCCCGCCTGCCGAGGCGCTCTCCTCAGGCAGACAACGAGAGGCTGGAAGGGTGGAGGCCACTGTTCCTGGTCGGCACCTCCCAGTCACCCCAACACAAGCCGACCCAAGGCACTGGAGAGCCAGCCCACACCCCCCACAGCCCAGACACAGGACGTACAGGGAGCTTCCCAAACCTCAGCAAGTTCTCTCTTCCACTAAGACTCTGCCAGGTACGCCATTAGATCGATACTTTTCTAAGAATCTGAAAAATGCTAGAAGATGCTCTTTTACCATTAACACTAGACCAGAGAGAACTGTGGGAAGAGCTGGTGAAAACTGTAACTGCCTTAAAAATGTTAAATAGAAAATGCCCCAAATAAACACTACTAACAAACAGTATTAATGCTCCCAATTTCAACCTCAATTGTTACTTTCTGGTGTCTATGTGAACTCCAGCAAATTAGTGACGTAAGCAGGAACATTAGTAATACTCACGGATGAGCACGAGGTTTAAGTGAAGAACACAGGCAACGTGCTTAGCCAAGAATCCGGCAAATGGTGGGCGCCAACGACCACCAGCTGCAGGGCCAGTTTATTCTCAGTACTGTTTACACAGACGTTTAACAGCACAACATCACTACATGGGGCGGGGGAACCCCAGCACGCGTGGGTGTGATGAGGCCTTATAGCCCAAAGTCAGTGGGTTGGGCCAAGCCACAGCCCCACCAGCAGCTTATTCACAGCACAGCTAATGTCACTCACAGCAGCCACATGAGGAATAGAAGAGAGGGGGCCAGAGACCACAGTTCCTTATAACAAGCTCCAAGATCGTGTGTGTCTAACAAGACACATGCCCGCCCCTGGCCGGCTCCACTCGGCTCCCCAACGCCAGGGGTTGGGAGGTGTGTGGGGAGAGAGGGCACAAACCTCGGGCACCTCCTCTCTGGAGGCAGCTCCGCCAGTCCACAGGTGGGCACACTCTGCTCAGAGGACCCAAGAGGAAGGTGGCGGGCGCCAGGCACGTCAACCCACCTGCAGGGAGCTGCGCTGATTAAAAACCCCAGGGCTCCACACTCCCCTCCATTACAGTAACTCAGTCACACAATCAGCACCACCAGGTGGAAAAGGCAAAAGCAGGGCGTAAACACGACAAAGACAGTGCCCAAAGCAGCCTGTGCTCTGCTCTCTCCTCAGACTCCTCTAAGTGCACGACAAGTCCAGAAAGAAACAGGCACAAACTCACAGCAACAGAGACGGAAGACAGTGAGAAGAGGCACCCGGGAAACACCAGGGTGCAAACACACAGGTGACCACAGGGGGCCAACAGGACCCAGGGGTGATGGCACCTGAGTGGACATGGGGGTGATGGCAGGTGACTGAGTGGACATGGGGGTACATTTCTAGACTGCCAAGTCCCACAAATGTCCAACACAATGCTTTTTTAAGAAGACCTAAAAAAAAAAATCCTAAAGTCTTCAAGAGACAAATATCCAACTACCTATGAAGGACCAAGATTCAAAAGAGCATTATTAGACTTTTAATATCAATCCTGAAAGCTATGAAAAAAACAAGTCAGGGACTTCCCTGGTGGCGCAGTCGTTAAGAATCTGCCTGCCAATGCAGGGGACACAGGTTCAATCCCTGGTCTGGGAAAATCCCACATGCCATGGAGCAACTAAGCCCGCGTGCCACAACTACTGAGCCCACATGCCACAACTACTGAAGCCCACATACCTAGATCCCAAGCTCCACAAGAGAAGCCCCTGCTCACCGCAACTAGAGAAAGCCCGCACGCATCAACAAAGACCCAACACAGCCAAAAATAAATAAATAAATAAATTTATAATAAATAAAAAAATTTTTTAAAAGCAAAAAAAAAAAAAAAAACACGTCAGCAGAGCACTACCTTCAACTTTCAAAGAAAAGTACTTCCTACATAGAAGACTATACTCAGCCAAACTACCCATCAAGTGTAAAGGTAAAATACATTCTTCAAGCATTTTACAGTCTCAAAATTTTTCCTGTAAGACCCTTTAAGAAGGAAGCTACTGAAAGATAGGCTTCCCTGGAGAAAGAGAAAGAACAGGGTCCAGAAGACAGGAGGTAACAGAGGACAGAGGTGGAGAGAAAGCCCAGGAGGACACAGGAGGTAGACTGCAGGCATCTGTGCTACAGTCCTGGGTACCAACTGTCAGAGGGAGGGGAGGCTTCAGGGAGGGGCCAGAGTGACAGCAAAGGAACACAGACATTCAGGGAATGCCACATGTCAGGCAGATCTGCAGAGAACAAGGCCAAAATAAAAGGCCACTATTCCCTTCAGAGGAAGCCAAACTGGGGATTGCAAGTAAGGTACGTGCTTGGGAGCTGTGAACTATATGGATGCAGCCACAATTAGGTAAAACCTGAACATCCATTTAAATGCAAGTCGAGCTGTAACCATTTCACAATGACAAGGAGCACAGAGGGATGGAGGGAGGAAGTGAGCCAATCTCCTTCTCCTTAATAATAGTCACTTCCTTGTAGAAAACTCCAAAATTAAGAAATAATAAGATAGACTATTTTTTTAAATGGAAGAAAAAAGCAAACTATTTAAAACTGTTAAAAGTGGTTGCCTTTTGAGAAGTGAAAAGAGGAGTGAGGAGGGATGAGCAGGAGACAGGTGTGAATTTTTTATACAGGCTGGCTAACACTTTAATTTTTAGGTTGTCTATTTAGCCTGTCACATCCACTGCAGGCAGCAGCAGCCACCCAGACACAGAGCTGGGGGAAGACAGTGGGTCCCAGCTGGAGGGGACGGCAGACGAGGCAGGAGTGTATGTGGCGGGGGGGGGGGGGGGGGACACGGACATGTTCCATGTGAGAAGGTAGGAGCTGGCTCTCACGCTGAGGCGACAGGGACAGACGACAGCAGGTGCCCTAAGAGGAGGAGGAGCCTGGCCACGGCCCTGACGGGACAGCAGGTACTCCCTCCACCAAGAGGCCAGAAAACACGCAGAGGAAGGGGTTTCACCCAAGTCCGTGGGGGACACACCTAACCCTGGAGGTGGAGGGCGGACACCACCGCCAAGCCTGTCTGCAGGGGTGAGGGGTGAGTGAGCTGAGGGCAGCGTGACACATGGCCTGGAGCCGGGGCGCTGGGAGGAAGAGTGACATCTGCCCACCGGTGCCCGCAGGAAAAAGCCCTGCATCCACACCCACCAGGATCCCAGGGGCTGACACACAAAGCACCTCTGCACCCGAGGACCCTCCCAATGGAACACAGTTCGTGATGCTAGTGCACATGTTCCAGCTCCAAAGTGTGCACGGGTGGCCGGCTTTCTACGCCGCCCTCGGGACGACGCTGTTCAGGGAGCTGAGCTGCCCCTTCGTGAAGCTCACACAGGCAGAGGCAGAGGCCCGGCCCTCCCTCTGAGAGGACGCCCCGTGGTCCCACTGCTCACCTGACCCCACGTGGCCCGTGTACTTGGCGAGGCTCCGCCCCGTCTCGATGCTCCACAGCAGAGCCGTGTGATCTGCAAGATCGAAACGAACATGAGTGAGCTGCTGATTTTATGGTCTTTTTAATAAAAGAGGAAGATAAAAATTCTAAAACTGAGAAGTTACATCACCACCAGTACCTCGTGCAACTGTGCTCAATCTCCTCTGTGATCCAACTGATCGGAGAGGATAGGGGGCCGGTGACCCGTCCGAGGCCACAGAACCGGCAGGGGGAACCTAGAGACCTGAATGCCTAGGCGCTGTGCACTGCCGGCACCAGGCTGGGGACTTGGGACACAGGAGTCACTTGAGTCAAGGGCTCGTTATTTTGTTGAAATATTAAGACTTTTCAGAATATCAAGCTATATTCAAATGCAAGTACCATCCAAATCCAGTTACAAATTATTTGAGATAATACATGCTCTTTGGACCTCTCCTCTCTGGGCACAGTAATAAAAAGATAAAAAGGAGACTTAATAAGGGAAACCCGAAACAAAATGCCGATTATCCAAGTGAGATTTCAGAAATATCAGAAAAGGGTCTCTGTATTCTTTTCTTAAACTGTAATTTCCAAAACAATCTGGGGTGCTCACATATGAACACAGTCTTAAACAAAAGAAAGAACTTTCTTCATCATTCTAATGATGTTAGCATTTCCTCTTTCCACTATAAAAGGTAGGAGCTAGTGAGTAACTTTTCACAGGCTGGCAGTCGTTTTCCACAAGTGAGCACATTTTTAATTTTAGGAATTTTTTTCTGAAGGGTTATTAGGTTACGCACCTTAACTAGCTCTCAAAAGCATCTCCTCTCCAGTGAGGAGAAAGGGGGGTCTCTCTAACGCCACCCTGGGGCTCCTGACGGCGGACTCCTCTACATGCTTAGGTTTCAACGCCGCTCGGCCACTTCCGCTTCCAGGGCAGGCCACGCCCGCCAGCAGTGAGGCTGGTGTGGACTCACCGGCAGACGCGGTCCCCAGCACCACAGGCTGCGTCCTCGCCACACTGACGTCCCAGATGCCATCCCTGTGGCCGATGTACTCCTTCACGAGCTGGCACACTGCCCTGGACGTGGTGGTCTTGAAGCTGGAGACGATCTGAAATTGTGATGGGAATTTACTGAGCAAATGTGTTTAAGTTTAAAAAAAATAAGACAGCATGTCTTGAAGATACATAAATCACTGAATAGAAAATTTTAAATGTTACAGCAACACAACATAGGTGCAGCTGGATCTCACATAGCAGGAAGGAAGTCCTTACGAAGGCCTCGGAAGAACCCCACGATCCCCCCACTTCCAACGCTTGCCTACCTGTGTACCTTACATGTCCTCCCCACAAATCCAAACCATCAGACAAAATTTCCAAATTTTCAAAAAAAGAAAAACAAAAAGATGTAGCAGGACACGAAAAAGTTAGGAAGATATACCCCAAACCCTTAACACTAATTATTCTTATTATTTGGGAACTTGTGCTCTTTTATTTTTGGTAATTCATACCAACCACATATTATCAGGAGGAAAAGAGTCCAAGGTAGGGGAGGAATCAAAAGACAACACTTGTAACAAATGAGGTTACTGAGCGCGGGCTCGGCACCGGCCCTGCACTAGGAAAGGGCTGTCGCTCTGCTCCTGTATGACACAAACAGCAAATAATTCTCACTTCCTTTTATAAGTGCACGAGGAAGATGCTAATTAAACACAAAGAGTTTGGTTTCTAAATTGTCTAAGATAAAAGATGGCTTTTCAGCTTTTAATTAAATTAGAATAATGTAAATTAATCAGAATACTGAAACCGTAAAATCAAGTGAAAAAGAAAAATGGGTGGTATTACAGAGCTGTTTTAAACACTGATTTATTAGCAAAGCCCTAAAAATGTATCTAAATTTATTTTTAGTATAAAGGTTTAAAACACAATCCACTGTTCCACCACCTCAGGATGAGCCCTCAAATGATTCCTGATACAGTGAAAGGCTAAAACAGATGAACAATGGAGAGACCCACTCTTCCACCAGTTAAATAAACAGGCTCCACTGACTGGGTTTAAATTTAAAAGGAGGGCAGGATACAATATGAGCTTCCAAAAGGAAGAAGGCCTTGCTCAACCTCACACCCTCACCTTCCTCTTTCTTCTGAAAGCTCATATCCCACCCAACCCAACAACGCAGTCCCTCCACAAGGAAAAGTGCTTTTGTGCCTCCGGTGCCCTTCAGACGCCTTTAGGAGGGGCGGGGGCAAAGCGCACGGTGAGCGGTGGGAAGCTTCCCAGACAGCACTGTTACGAGACACGAACCGCCTCGACTTGACCAGCAGAAACTGGGGTCACGGCCAAGACTCGTGCCAACTGCATTTCCAAAGGAGTATGGGGAGAGGGCGTGCAGTTGATGATACTGAGCAAACGGTCTCAGGTGCTGCTTCCAGGTGTCCGTCACACTCTGACCACCTATGAACTACTTTAAAAATGTGGACTCAGTCACAACTGCAAAGAGGCCCACAGGACAGACTGAATTACTCCCAGGGAACATTTGTGATGGAAAAGCAGAAGGATGCTTCCGAATTATTCTGTACTGAGATACAATTTAAAGTGCTCTAAAAACCCAAAACAGGCTTTTTCACAGCAAAAGATACTTATCTCTATAAAAACCTGTGTGAACAATTTCACAAGTTCCTGTAAAGCGGTTTGCCGGTTAGAATGTGGCGCTGCCCCAGCAGGCCTTAGAGCTGCGTCCCAGGCCCCCAGGAAGGGTGGGTCTGCGGGGGAGTGAGAAGCCTGCCCGGCTCCACCATGAGAACCCACGCTGTGGCCAGGGCAGAACACGCCTGGTCTCCATGTTCACCTTCACTCTTTAAGGTGGGTGCACAGCGCTATGAAGATGGTTTCTTCTAATCCAGATGAATTTTTAGTCTCTAAAATGACTGGGGCTTTAAATATGTCTAAACACATTCTATTAAAGCAATTATTGTACATATTTTTACCTTTGCCCAATTCTTAAGTTTTACTACTCATGGTAAGGGGTAACTCTATATAATCCTTTCTTCCTCTACTTCAGAAATTATCACAGGGACTTCCCTGGTGGCGGAGTGGTTAAGAATCCGCCTGCCAAAGCAGGGGACACGGGTTCAATCCCTAGTCCAGGAAGATCCCACCTGCCACAGAGCAACTAAGCCTGTGTGCCACAACTACTGAGCCTGTGCTCTAGAGCCCGTGAGCCACAACTACTGAGCCCACATGCTGCAACTATGGAGGCCTGCACGCCTAGAGCCCGTGCTCCTCAACAAGAGAAGCCACCGCAATAAGAAGCCCGAGCACCGCAACGAAGACCCAACACACCCAAAAATAAATAAAATTAAAAAAAAAAAAAAAAAGAGGAATGATCACGAAGTTTTGGAATTCTAAGACCATACACTGTATACATGAACTGGAATAAACAATATAATTCAAAACAATATAACAAGAAGTTAGATAAGGAAGAACATAACACCACTTGACATTTTAAAGAAGTAGTTTAATGTTAATTTATTAAAAACTGCAAAACTACTAAGTGTAAGCTAGATAATACAGAACAAAAAAATTTTAATTAGCCACTTACACTCTAGAGTAATCAAAGGAAACAAAAAAATGTCAGCAATATTCAGATTTTTAAAAAACAAAAAATTACCAAAGACTTTCAAATAAGCAGAAATAGCGTAAGACTGAAGCTGCTCCTTGAATTGCAGTTCATCTCGCTGTGGATATCATAATAAGTAACTTTAAGCTGAAGAGAGCAAATTGGAAAAGTAAAAAGCTAACATTAACTATAGCCTTCACAGCAGACTCACCACAAATTTCAACTTTTTTCTAAGGTTTAGCAAAAGTAATGTACACTCATTAAGGTTAGCTAATTAATTTATCTTTTGTTTATTCCAAATACTCCAAAGTGGTGATGCACACAAAATTACCTCAAAATATTACTTCATAACAGTACTCTCCCACAGATAAATTAATTCCCAAATAATTAAATCTTTGCCACTTTAAGAAGGTCAGAAGAAGATAATTTTTAAAAAAGCAAAATATGACAAATATCTCTATTTGCCTTGGACACAGACCTTCACTTCTTGATCATACTTAGAAAATTAAAGAAGAGGTGAACTAAAATGTAACTATAGCTCAGAACCTAACTTCCACTGCTTTATACCCATTTATTAGCTTCTCCAAATTCAGAATCTCCATATCAAGCCAAATAACAATACAAAATGTACTTTCCCACAAAAAAAAACCATAAACCAAAAAAAACACATAATGTATCAGCCGCAGTAACACAGGTAACATTCAGGTATCTATGCACTGCGGCCACTTAACATCGACAATACTCCTTTTAAAAATTAGGTTTCTCTATCGCACATATGTGCACACCCTACATACACGTGACAGGCTGAGAGCCACAAGTACCTTGCTGGTGGAGGCCTTGTAGGTGGTCTTCAGTTTCTGAGAAAGCTGGCTGGTGCTGTGACTGGCTGCAGAGACACAGAACCAACCGTCAAGACAATCACACAACCAAAGCACCATGAACGTCAGAGCTGGGACAGGGAGACAGCTCGCCCCACCTTCTGTTCCACACAGGAGGACAATGCAAGCCAGGGGCGTGGGACACGGGGCTTCCCGAAACCTCCTCTTCCTTCTACACCCACACCCGAATTACGTTATTCCAAGTCCTGATGACTGCAGAAAGGAAGTGAGTCCTGTCCTCCACTAAATTCCAAACTCCCTCCGAGCGTAACGTGTAGGGTGAGCCCTGCGGGAAGGCAGCCTTACCTTTGGTTTTGAGTTGGCCCTTACTCAGCTCTGCCCCATCGATTGCTTGTCCTTCGGCAGCTAAACGGTCATTAAGAGTCTCAATTTCTCTGCGCACTGAAAAGTAAAACATGTACTTTTGATGTATATTCACCAAATCCAAAAGTGAGCACATAAGAATGTTATACATTAGTACTGTCTAAACAAACACAGGAATGATATCCCAGTAAACAAGGTCACATTTACAGAGTTCCAAAAAACTCAAGACATCATTCCAAAATTAAAAATCCCACTACACTTCCCACACCAGAAAGACCTTGTGCTATCGCGTCCTCAAGCAGGGCTCTTGGATTTCAATATAGTTTGTGTCCTTTGTACTTTATTCAATGCACTTAAAAATGTTATTCTGACACTGTCCAAAACTCAGTGAAACACTTACAGTCTAGCTGAGAACACTGAAATTGGAGGAAAAAACATACAATAACAAAACCTTACTATTGCTGCCTGGCACCACAGAGCACAGTGAGGATTATATACCTCAAAGATTAAAAATTCAAGGGGGGGGAAAAAAAAAGAAACAAAAATTAACATTTGGGAGTTCCCTGGCGGTCCAGTGGTTAGGACTTGGCACTCTCACTGTCAGGGCCCAGTTCAATCCCTGGTCAGGGAACTGAGATCCCATGAGCCACGCATGCAGCCAGCACTTGGGCTCTGTGCCTGCCGCCGCCCAGGCTGCCCACGGTGTGCTGAGGCTACAGGGAGGGTGGGGAGGGTGGTGTGGAAGGAAGGCCGAGGGCAAAAAGGCTCGGAACAGATCCAGCCTGAGCATTTGGACATGTTCACAAGCAGCAGGAAGCCACTAAAACCGTTAAGCAACTGACAGTGTAAACTCCAAGTACCTCCAGCATTAGTCGTTTGTAACCCTATAGTTTTTCTTGAACAAACTGCATCAACTCATAAAACATAAGGCCTTAGATCACAATGGAAATTCAGTAATACCTGGGTTGCTACAACTCTCATAACAAACCCTTAAAAATCAGATGCAGTACACGGTACCTAATTTTTATTTGATAAAAAGCTGGAATAATTACTCACTCTGTAAATTTTCAAGGTGGACTTATAAGAGAACCCAATATTAAAACATTAAATTTTCCAACAGCAAAGTTTAAATGACACAGGATTACACTGTCTTCACCACTGATTCACACCAATTACTTCCAGAGTGAAAAATATTTTAACAATGCAAATGCTGTTTATTAGTATTCAATTTTTGGAAACAACTTAAAAAACATGAAAATCCTGATTATGGTTACATTTGCATAATATAAATTTTATAAACACAAGCCCTATAAAAATAACAAAAGCTGGACTTTCCTGGTGGCGCAGTGGTTAAGAATCCGCCTGTCAATGCATGGGACACGGGTTCGAGCCCTGGTCCGGGAAGATCCCACATGTCATGGAACAACTAAGCCTGTACACCACAACTACTGAGCCTGCGCTCTAGAGCCCGCGTGCCACAACTACTGAAGCCCGCACGCCTAGAGTCCGCGCTCCGCAGCAAGAGAAGCCACTGCAATGAGAAGCCCACGCACCACAACGAAGAGTAGCCCCCGCTCACCGCAACTAGAGAAAGCCTACACACAGCAACGAAGACCCAACGCAGCCAAAAATAAATAAATAAATAAATAAATTTTAAAAAATTATTAAAAAAAAAAAATAACAAAAACTGAAGATAATGGAACAGTGAGAGGGTAAAGAAGGACAGGTTTATTTCCCAACGCTTGACAGTGAAGCATGAATGCATGTGGCCTAAGGCTGACATGGCTAAAATAGAAGATTATTTAAATTTACAAAAATTATCATGACCAAGAAGCCAAGGCAGCCCACAGACGGACCCTGCCTTTCTGACCTCTGCTTTCTTAACTGTGGCCGTGGATGCCTGGCTACCAGCTCCAGAGACACATAGAGAAAATTCCCTGTCCCTCCTCTTAGGATTTGATGATCTGGCTGCCAGGACAGGACGACATGCAGGAGAAGGGAAGGAGAGCTGCGTGGGGAAAATCATTTCCAGGCAAAAGCAATTAGAAAAACCTTTCATCAAAAACTGCTATGGTGGGCTTCCCTGGTGGCGCAGCGGTTGAGAATCTGCCTGCCAATGCAGGGGACACGGGTTCAAGCCCTGGTCTGGGAAGATCCCACATGCCGCGGAGCAACTGGGTCTGTGAGCCACAATTACTGAGCCTGCGCATCTGGAGCCTGTGCTCCGCAACAAGAGAGGCCGCGATAATGAGAGGCCCGCGCACCGCGATGAAGAGCGGCCCCCGCTTGCCGCAACTAGAGAAAGCCCTCGCACAGAAACGAAGACCCAACACAGCCATAAATAAATAAATAAATAAATAAATAAATAAATAAATAAATAAATAAATAAAGTGAAAATCTTCACTAATTTCTGTTAAAAAAAAAAAAACAAAACACTGCTATGGTGAATGACACAGGTAATGGATCAGACGTGCCAGGAACTTCCCAACCTATCCAACTCTAAACTAGCATCCGGGCAGCATCCTTGGATTCAGAGAAAGTGGAAGTCTCTGTATCAAAATCACTGCTTAAGTGTTAAGGCTGGAAAGTTGGAAACTATGTCCTTAAAACTTAACAGACATTTAAAAAAAGAGGATAAAGTCCAAAACAAAACAAAAATTATCATGAGAAGAACTAAAAGCAAAATATGCAGAAAGTGTTTTCCTTTGCAGTGCGGGACGGGCCTACAGGCAGGGGGTAAAGTTAGATCTTTCCTTCTTACACTGCTTGACTCTTTAAGCAAATGAATGCATTGTTTCTAAAATTAAAAAAAAAAAAAAAAACCTAAAGCCAAGCTAATTAAAAATTCTTTTGATTTACCTTTAATAAGTCAAACAGGTAATACACACATTTTAGGAAATTCTCTAAACACAGTATATTTTAAAGAAATGAATTGTTTTCTTAATTTATAGTATACTTTGTGTAGGAAAAGTTATAAGATGCATTCGTTCTTCGTAAAATCATAATTCAGATTGCCAGGTGTGGTCAGCAGAATACTGCCTGCCCCAAAGATAACCTGTGAACACATGACCTGGTGGCAAAGGTGCCCTGCAGGTGTGACTGAGGTGAAGGACCTCTGATGGGAGATGATGCTGTGTGACCCAGGCGGCCCATCCTTCCCACGTGTCCCTAGGAGTGAGTCAGAGATGAACAAGGAGGACGCTGCCTGCCACTGATGGCTTTGAAGATAAAGAGGAAGGAAGGCCATCGAGCCAAGGACCGGGGGAATGCCAGCAAGATGGGGGCCTCTGTCCTCACACCACAGGGAACTGAGATCACAACCCAAACCAGCAGGAGACACACTCCTCCTCATGCTCTAGAAGGAGCACAGCTCTGCCAACACCCTGACTTGAGTGTGCAGAGCAGGCAGATAATAAACGTGTGCCATCCTGAGCCCTTAAAGTTTGTCAAAGCAGAACAGAAAAGGGATACAAAGGTGAATGTCTACCCACAAATTAAACTCTCAAATATTTGTATGGAGAAGCGAAAAGTTATAAAAGTATTTAAAATAAGAGAGATACTCACATTCTAAGTTTTCAATATAAAGGTTTTCAAATTCTCTTTCTATTTGACCAAACAGTTCCAAAAGAGTACTGCGAACCGAGGAAGGCAGTTTAGAATCCTGCAGAAAAAGAAGATTCTGCTTAAAATGAACGAATGAGTGAACGAGAAACTCTGACACCAAGCACTAATATAATTTTTCCAAAGTGAATTATTTAAACTCTTATTTTACATCTTTACATATTTTATTTCTTATACATAAACACTCAAAGAACTTAAAGTTTCAAATTTCTACAGATGAAACTAAAATCAAATTGTATAAATGGTTACCCAGGATGGCATGAGATTTAAGACCAAGCACGTCTTCAAACATGTAACTTCCTTTCACAAGGAAAGAAACAAGCATACCTTATTCAAAAACTCCCAAATTTGTAGAAAATGAAGTTATAAACAGCCTTTAAGCTCTAGCATATGGTATTATAAATTAATTTTAATAAGCTGTTTACTAATAGAAGATGTACCTTATAGTCCTCATGTTCACTGTGCTTCAAGCAAAATAAACTGGATCATTTCCTGTAACTCTACTCAATACCTAGAAGACTGTTGTAAGCAGGGAGAAGAACTCTCAGCTGTAAGAGCAAAACGTGTATCGGCTAAATGAAAACACCCACGTGGAAGCTCCCAGGCCTTCGCAGGTGCTCTGCCCACCGCCAGCGCCCTGCTCCCACCACGCAGGAAGTCAAAGGAAGCAGCAGCAGCTTCCTTGGCCTGGTGTCCTAGGCACCAACTGTGTTCTCAGGCACTCACTTTCCAGGCACTGCTGGTACTGACAGAGGCTCTATTCCACTCCAACCTCTTCAGGGTGCGGCCTAGACAATATTTTGTATGTGCCCCACCCTACCACTTAAGAGTTACTTTCAAACAAAATTCTTAAGAGATATTTCTAAAATAATGTTTCAATGGTTAACTGATGTCAGTGTAATTTTCCAAGTGAGTTTTCAAATTTATAAGCAGCATAAACTTTTTGATGTTTAATGAGTTGCAAATACAAAAAAAAAGACATATGTTTATTAAATCCTTTCTCAGATTAACTTCTTAGGAAGACAGGCATTTTAGGCAAAATGATCTGTAATGATACCAACGTTTAGCAACATGTTTTGAAATAATCACAGAACATGAAAGTCAACTTTACAAGCTACTTAAAGATGTGACGCCACTTGTTTAAAAATTCAATCTGGCAGAATTGGTGATAAGCCTCTCTCAACACCCCTCTAAAATACCAATGAAAATCATGAAAAAAAAAAAGACATCTTAAAATAACAAAGAACACAAAATAAACCATCACAATTAACGTCTGACACCCTGTCCACCTGCCTGTGGCCTCCCCGCCCGTTCTCCCACACCCCTCATCCACTTAGCCCTCCTCAAGGGGGCGGCACCAGCACCGGTTGAGCCTTTCTGGCCCCTCCCAAGGTCAATCTCCTCTTCCGTGTATCAATTCCTACTCACCTACACTCACAGTATTTAACGTTAAGGTCATTATTCAGCAACTGAAACGTTACCTTTACTTCGAATGGTAAATGCAGCTTCATGTAAGTGTAATCATAAAGGGAGACAATGTCAGCATTAACTTCACTTGATAAAATAAAGACAATCAAGGAGACGTGCAGTGAAAGGGGAACTTCTCCACCAGAGGCAAGCAGAGCACAGCCCAGCTCTGTGGTTGCCTCCGAGCTTCCCAACAGTCTGACCTCCAAGCTGCAATCACAGGTGCCCCACCCCCAAGTGAGAGGTGCTGAACTTCTGGTATCATTTGAGAAAACTCATGAAACAAAAGCTACGATTCAGTAAAGTTCTATAAGAATCTGTGTTTTGTCACAGCCGACGTGGAAGAGGAGGAAGGAGGCCCCTTTCCCGGCCTCAGTTGGTGCTTCCCGGTATAGACAAGGGCCTCCCACCTCTGAGTCAAGCACCAGTGCCTCCAATGCTTCTGACTCGTGAATCCAAGACACAAAATTCCCATAAAGACTCCCCAACAACTGAGAGCCTGACTGCAACCCTGTCTAGGGTAATGACCTGTGGCTCCACTCAGATGCCCTGATCATTGGCCTCTCACACCTGAGGTCCGCCCCACGCCTACCATGCCAAGTGCCCATGCCCAACGCCGTCACCGCTGTCCTGCTGCCACGGAACCGGGCAGAGCACCCCCACCAGCCCGCAAGGGAGCTCCTCATCCACCAGCAGGCACCAACCCGCCCGCAGGGTTCTGAATGACCCTCATAAAGGGTTACCCCAAGATGCAAGTACCTGCTGGCTCTACATCACAGCGGGGACAGCGCAGAAGGCCCTGAGAACATGGTGTTACCACCAGAAGATGCCAGCAGAGACAGCTGTGGAATTGTCACTGCTGGAAATCTAAGTAAATCTAACAACTTAAAAGTATCTTAGACTACCTGCACTGTCCAAGGGGGTAGCCAACAGCCACATTTGACTAAATTTAAAAGTAAGTTAATTACAATTTTTAAAATTCCTCAGTCCCACTAGCCACATGTGGCTCTTAGTTCCCATATGTGATAGCACAGATCTACAACATTCCATCACAGAAGTTCCACTGCACAGCTCTGATTCAAACATTCCTTATAAGAAGAGATCGGGACACAGACACCCACAGAGGGGGAGACCTTGTGAGGACACAGGGAGAAGATGGCATCCACACCCAAGAGAGAGGCCTCAGGAGGACCAACTTGCCCACACCTGGACCTCCAGCTTTCTACCTCCAGGACAGGGAGTAAGCAGTGTCTGCAGTTTAATCTCCCAGTCTGCGATGCTTTGCTACTGCCATCCGAGCTCACGAAAAACATCAAAGCCATTTTGGAGGCTCCTTAAATCTATGATTTTATTTCCAAATTTAAGTTAAAATGCAACCATTTCATTTATTCATCCAGTCAACACATAAGAGGACACTAAGTGAACATTTACCACGTGCCAGCAAAGGCGGCGCTAGGTTCCAAGCACACACAGCTGCCTCCTGGAAACACATCCTCCGCATCCCGGCTTGCTTCTAACAAAGTCAATATGCAAATGAGCCAGTTTCTCTGATTTAAGCCATATTTTCCTTTAACATTATGGCTGATGAATTAGTTCTAATTGCAAAAGAATGATTATAAATTCATATGTATTTTTTTTTACGTATATACTTAGGCCTATGTAAAGATATAGCAGATGTAGCTAAAATTTATTATAACATGTATTTTATTTAGGCTTCACGATAATGTTCTTTTAAAAATCTAACACATTTTCTTCATCATAAAGGAACTAGAAAAAGTAAAAGCAAACTTATCAATAAAATATTAGATCACTTAATCAAAGGTGGTATCAAATTATCAGAAAGACATAATGTAATAAACAGCAGAGAACACACTCAACTACAGCAAACACAGGATAAAGCCAAGAAAAGTTACTGAAAGATCAGATTCCAAAAACTCTGCAGAGAATAGAAAGAGATCATTATACCTGATTCTCTTCTCTTCTGGAGACTCAGACAGAAAACCTAAAACTACACTGTCAATTCACCTGTACAAAGAATAAAAACTAGTCCAGACTGTCACACCCACATTTATTATTAAGTACTGTAAACACATTAACCTGGAAACCGAATTCTGTCTCTGTGTAAGCTGTTGTACTTGACAGCAGTTTTAACTGGTTTATGAGGGAGGCTGTGTGTTTTGGTAACCCACACTTTTTCTCTACTTTGGAGACCTGCATATATTTGGCTATTTTTGAAACACTGCAAACATGATCCACATCTTCACCAGACACTCACTTGTCCCTCTAACATGTCTCTTGGCAGGCCAGTCCTCTCCTGCTCTGAGCTGTTAGTTCTTCGTATGGAAAGGCTGTGAGATTTGCGTTTCTGTTTTGCTTGGCGAGCAGCTGAACAACTCCCGCTTTCTGTGGGCATTACTTCTGAAAGGTGATATCCTGGTCACTCCTGCAAGAAGCTAAACAGGAGCAGGAAAAACAAGTACTTTATTTCTGATACAGCAAACTGAAATGAAGGAAAAATAGACAAGACAATTACTTTTCATTGCAAATTTCCTATGTTAACATTTATTATGTAAATTAGAATGTGATAAATTATCATGTTTTAAGGTAGAGACCACAGCCTTTATTAAAGAAGTAACTTTTTATCAAACTTCACTAACATCCTTTAAAAAAATCAAACAGCAAAGAAGGGCTTAAAATAAAGAACAACTCTCCCTTAGCCCACTCTCGGCAGACTCAGCCTACTCCCCAGAGGGAACCAATCCTAATTGCATTTTCCAGGCTACAGATTCTAGAGCAATACCCTCCGAGAGAAATCCAATGCAAGCCCCATATGTAATCATAAATTTTCTAGTAGCCACATTAAAAAAAGAACAAGTGAAATTCTAAGGATCTAACCCAATATGTTTAAAATAATATCATTTTCGTCAATGTAAAAAACACAAACGGGGTATTTCAGTTTGTAAGCTCCCCGTTTTCCTTCATACTCACAACGCCTCTTGCTTGGAACCAGCCATGTTCCCAGTACACACCTGTGGTCAGGGTCACCGCTACACAGCATACCTGCACGGCATTCCAATATCCACATAATGCAAACATTTTCCTTTACCCATTTTGGATGTTATCTACTCATTTCCTGCTATTATCAATTCCTCCTCCCAATATAATCACATCACCGTTAGCTAATTTTTTTTTTTTTTTTCCGCTGCACCACGTCTTAGTTGTAGCATGCGGGATCTTTCTTGCCACGTGCAGGATCTTTAGTTGCAGCATGTGGGATCTAGTTCTCTGACCAGGGAACGAACCCGGGCCCCCTGCATTGGGAGTGCAGAGTCTTAGCCACTGGACCACAAGGGAAGTCCCAGCTAGTATGATTCTAAGAAATATATTTACACATGAGATTTTCCTTCTTCAACTGCAGATTTACGTCTTGGACATTACCTACTCATTTTTTGCTCTTATTGGTCCCTCCTTCTCCCAATCTATTTTAGTGCATGTAATTTAAGTATGTACTTATGTCTCTTCCTTCTCCAACTACTGACAGCATCTTTGGGTCCTCACTCTGTAAGGTGTAGAGTATACCACCTTTTCTGGAGCCCACCCCACAGCCATACATCCCCCAACTTTGCTGTTGTAGAATGTTATACAAATGCCAAGCACAGAGTATGTGCCCTCTGGAGATTCTGAGCTTAGCACTCACGGGACCCGCCCCCTTGCCATGTGGGCCAACAGCCACCTCCTTTTGATTGCTGGTGCTGTTCCAGTGTGGATGGAGTACAGTTGTCTTAACTGTGCGCCTACTGCAAAAAATTCTGGTGCTTTCCAGTTTCTTACTATTGCAAATAAAGCTACTGTGACAATAATATGCAGGCTTTTATGTGAACTTAAGTTTCTACTTCTTTTGGATGAAGGCCCAAGAGTGAGATTGCTGTATGTTTAAAGAAAAATAACTAAAGATTTTTAAAAATCTTTATTGAGATATAATTCACACAAACTCCACTCTGCCAAAACTTTTAAATTTTGATGAAGTCCAACTGATCAATTATTCTTCTTCTAAGAATCATAATTTTAGAGTCATGCCTAAGAACTTTTCACCAGTCCTAAATCCCAAACTTTTTCTATGTTTTCTTCTTAAAATTTGTTTTATAGGTTACATCTAAATTTATGAGCTATTTTTGGGCCGATATTTTTATAAGATGTGAAGTTTAGATCAAGGTTTTTTGGGTTTTGTTTTTGTTTTTTTCTGGTGATATCCAATTATTCTAGCACCATATGCTGAAGATTATCCATCCTACACTAAATTGAGAAAGTTTGGCATCTTGGTCGAAAATCAATTGGCTTTATTCCTATGGGATTATTTCTTGGTTCCCTATTCTGTTCCGTTGTTCTGTGCTGTCTTGAAATTAGTGATTCCTATCACTTACATCTTTTTCAAAATGTCTTGGCTATTCCAGTTCCTTTGCCTTTCCATATAAATTTAGAATAATCTTGTCCATATCTACAAAAATCCTGATAGGATTTTGATAGGAGTTGTGTTTAATCTGTTTACCAGTTTGGAGAGAATTGGCATCTTTATTATGCTGAGACTTCCAATCTATGAACACGGCATATAGGTTTTAGATCGTCTTTGATTTCTTTCCTCAGTTTTGTAGTTTTCCCATAAAATTTCTACACGTACATTCTAAAATTACCCTGAAGATTATACTTTTATTTTTAAGCAATTTTAAATGACACTGTATTTTTATTTCCATCTCCACATGTTAATTGCTGGTATATAAAAATACAATTGATTTTTGTGTACTGGGCTTGTATCCTACGTTCTTGTTGAACTCATTTATTAGTTCAAGATTTTGTTGTAGATTATTTGGCAGTTCCTCTGTAGGCTATTATGTCATGTAAAAAAAGAACAGTTTACTTCTTCCTTTCTCATCTGTATGCCTTTATTTCCTTTTCTTATCTTATTGATCTGGCTAGAAATTCCAGTACTCTGTTGAATTAGAAAGTGATAGCAAACACCCTTGCGTTATTCTGATCTCAAGGTAAAAATATTCAATTTTCACCATTAAGTATGATGCTAGCTGTAGGTTTTGGGTAAATATTTTATCAAATTGAGAAAGTCCCCCTCTATTATTCATGTTTTGAGAGTTTCATGAGTGTTAAATTTTGTCATGTTTTTTCTGCAGTACTTAATATGATCACATGGCTTTTTTTTTAAGGTCAATTACACTGATGATTTTCAAATATTGATCTAACCTTGCATCCATGGAATAAATCCCACTTGGGCATAGGGCATAATTCATTCTGTTTGTTCTCTCATTTTGTTTCTTTCTTCTGCCTTCTTGTAGGTTATTTGAACATTTTTTAGAATTTCATTTTTTTTTAAATTTATTTATTTATTTATTTATTTTTGGCTGTGTTGGGTCTTCGTTTCTGTGCAAGGGCTTTCTCTAGTTGTGGCAAGCGGGGGCCACTCTTCATCGCGGTGCGCGGGCCTCTCACTGTCGCGGCCTCTCTTGTTGCAGAGCACAGGCTCCAGACGCGCAGGCTCAGTAGTTGTGGCTCACGGGCCTAGTTGCTCCGCGGCATGTGGGATCTTCCCAGACCAGGGCTCGAACCCATGCCCCCTGCATTGGCAGGCAGATTCTCAACCACTGCGCCACCAGGGAAGCCCCAGAATTTCATTTTGATTTATCTAGTTTTTGAGTTTCTCTCTTGCGTATAACTTTTCTTAGTGGCTACTCTAGGTTTTCATTATCTCTTCACAACTTAATCACAGTCTGCTGATCATCAACTTCTACCAGTTCATGGTAAAGTGTAGAAGCTTTACTTCCTCTGTGTCCCTTTGCCCTCCCCATTTGTAACATAATCATCTTAAGTATTTCCTCTATACACGCTAAGAACCACATCAGACGGCTATGGTTCAACCTTCAAACCTAATTTCAGATAAGGAAGTCTACTGAATTTACCAATTTATTTTTTCTTTCCATTGTTTGTTCTTCCTTCCTGGTGTTCCCACATGATTTCCTTTCTGTTTAGAGAATTTCCTCTATCTATTATTTTAGGGTAGGTCTGCTGGTGACAAATCATTTGAAGGATGTTTTCACTTGATAGAGAATTCTGAGTTGACAGTTCTTTTCCTTCAGCACTTGAAAAATGTGCTACTTCCTTCTGGCCTCTGTAGTTTGTGATGAGAAATCCACTATAGGTAAAGGGACATTTCTCTCTCTCGCTGCTTTTTCATCTTTGGTTTCAGAAGCTTGACTATGATGTGTCTTAGCATAGATTTCTTTGAGTTTATCTTGCCTGGATTTCACTAAACTTTTTCAATCTGTAAGTTTATGGCTTGCCAAATTTGGGAGATACTCAGCCAGTATTTCTTCAAACATATTTTCAGCCTCACTGTCTTTCTCCTCTCTTTCTGGGACTCTGATGATAAGAAAGATAGGTCTCTTGTTAAAGTCCCACAGGTCCCTGGGGTTCTGTTTACTTTTTTCCAGTCTATTTTCTCTATATTGTTCAGATTGGATAATTTCTATTGTTTTATCTTCAAGTTCACTGATTCTTTTCCTCTGTCCTCTCCATTCTGCTGTTGGAAGAACGGAAAGGACAGAGGAAAAGAATCAGTTAACTGATTCCACAAGCTCATTTATTGTACTTCTCAGTTCCAAAATTTCCACTTGTTTCTTCTCTATATCCTATATTTTCTTCCTGAGATTTTCTATTTTTCATTTGCCTCTAGTGTTAGTATCTCCTCATTGAAAAACTTTTATGATGGCTGCTTTAAAATACTTACCACTTAAGCCTCAATATTGTGGGCACTGTTATCAGGCGTGGGATCTGGTTTCAGCCTTCTATTACAGCAGGCCTCTTCTGACATTGCCCCAGCAGGCAAACAAGTGTGCAGCCTTGTTTCTGCCAGGTGGATGTAGAAGGTGGAGATGGAAGTGAGGGCTTCCCACTCAGCCTCCACTCATCTGGGTGGAAGTACTCTTCATTAATGCCAGGCGGGGTTAGAGTTCAGCCTCTCCCCTGACCTCTACTCATATCACAGGCACTGAACCAGGGGTGCTTTGTTACTGTGCCCTACACGGCCTCATTACCACGGGTGATGGTAAAACTCCTGAATCTCTACTAAGTTTCTTCTGAGGCCATCCCAACAGGAAGAAGGAGGGTGTTCTTTGTTACGACCCAACAGAGATGAAAATCCCAGCTCTGCACTGATACCACCCAGCACAAAGCGTTGTCTCAATACAGACTGTCAGGGGTGAAAGTCTAGATTCCCCACCCTGCCTTTGACAGTAAGGGTGAGATGGGGGCTACAATGCTTTCTAAACATGTCCTGTCTGGCAGGCTGTCTCTTTCCTGGTCTTTTGGCTTTTCTTGGGGCTTGTCTGAGCCCTTTGGTGTTGCTAGGTTGCTGGTTTCTCCAGGCCCAAGGCCAGGATGTATGGGGCAAAAAGAAAACCCAGGAAACTCAGCCCTGCATCATTTCTCAGGTCCCCATACATCTAGCCAGTCTACTTTTTTCTCTCCACTTCTCAGTCTCATATTTCTTCTGTATTTAATGCTCAGTGTTTTTAGCTGTTCTTGGAGAAATAGGAAAAGTACATCTACTCCAAAGGCAGAGATCTTCTGAGTCTCAAATTAGACATGTATAGGCCTTGGTTTAAAATGGCAACAAAAAAGTAAGTCTTGTTTCACAACACACTAAAAACATTCAAACTGGTCAATTCTGTGTGTTTAGGTTTAAAAATTTGAAATCCATTAATCTATTAAAATTATCACTTACTTTTTGTAGCACATTATATAGACAAAATTTAACTCTCAAATCTTTTTAAAAGGACACTTAAAAAAGGAAAAAGGTTGCTTTTTTATCTCTAAAATTCTCATTAAAAAAAAAAAAATCTTCCATTCCCCTCACTTTTTTGGATATTCAATTTGTGAAAGCAGGTCACAAGGCCAACCCAGATTCAAGTAGAGGGCAGAGACCACCTCTCGATGGGAGAATGAGAAAGAATTTGTGTAATCCATCACACCTTATTTCACTCACTAGTTTTGGTTATACACTGAATAACATTCTGCTTCCCTAAAGAATAACAGTGACTGGAACGAAATAGTTTTGCACTTCAGATATTTAGTGGAATAACATGGATATAAATAACCCAATTAAGTTAAACACCCACTCAGAATAAAATCCATAGAAGAACCCAATGGTTAAGAACATGAGTTTGAGAGTCATACAAACCTAAGTCCCCTCCACCCCACACCCCAACCCCTCAAAGGGTTGGCTCTTTTCCATCATGAAGCCTCAGCTTGACCGTTACTTCCTCAAAACGGCTTCCCTTGACGACAGCTAGTCACAGCACTTCATGATCCTCACCACGTTTGTACTTAGATCTTATTTATAGTTTGCTCACTTAATGAATGTTTCCCCTGCTACACCATCAACACGATGAGGACTGGGACACAGTTAACTGGGGCCACTACTGTATTTGTTAGGCCTGACATAAACTCATCCTCAAATATTTGTTGAATGTATGCATGAATAGAAATGGATGAATGCTTCATCTACCACTGACAGGCTGTGTTACCTTGGTCTAGTTACTTAACCTCCTTCCTAAGGCTTAACTGTGTCATCTTTAAAGCAGAGATAATAACAGCATTATTTCATTAAGTCACTCATCAATAGTCCTCTCATCTGTAGATGAGCTAGGTACTGGGAATGTTGTGAAAAAACAGGCTTGGTCCCTACCCTCAGGTTGCTTAGAGTTGAGTTGGAAGACAGACATTAAACACACAATCTCATAACTTATTACAGAAGTTATAAATTGTGATGAGTGCTTCGAAAGACATATGCAAATATTATGAGGCCAGCTATTAGCTAAAGAGTTACAAAGGTCATTCTGAGAAACTGGCATCTAAATCGAGACTGAAGAATTCCTAAAAGTTAACCATGTGGAAAACAGAGAAGGGAGTAAATATTTTAAGGACAGGAACAGCAATGTGCAAATGTCCTGAGCCAGGAATGAGACTAGTTTATCAGAGATATTAAAAAATAAATACTATAGCTACAACACAGCAAACAATGGAGAGAATGGTGCAAGGTAAGTGGAGAAGACAGGCTTAGAGTCTGTTCTTTCGTGTTTATAGTTTACCCTAAAATAAAAAGGAAGCTACTTAAAAGTTTTTAAGCAAATAAGCAACACTAGATTGGATGCTATGTGAAAAATACATGGAAAGATTAGATGACCATGAATGAAGCCAGTTAGTAAGTTACTGAAACAGTCTAGGCAATAAATGACAATAGTTAAGATTAGAGGTAGATGAATGGACTGGGGGGGGGGGCGCGGTGGCGGGGGGAGAGGTATCAAGGATAGCCCTTGTTTCTGAGGCAAGAGGTAGGTGAAACGGAGATCAGATTACTGAGATGAGGCAGCAGATATGGAGAAGAAACCAAGACCTAATACTGAATGTATTATGTTTTTGCAATGTCTTTGAATATCTAACATACAAGGAAGCAGGAGGTGTATGGGTCTAGAGATGAAAAGAGAACTAGGCAGCATGCAGAAATCTGGAAGAGGTCTACACAGAAAATAAAGATGGTCACTTTGACTCCATCATGCCTCCAGGTCCAATGCCTTACCATTATTACGCTTCTTCGCAAGAAGGGAAAAAAAGGTTATACTACTGATAGATATAGACAACAGAAAATAAAACTATCAGTCCCTTACATGATATATGGAAAAATTAATTTTGATTAATTTTTGACAGAACAAATCTTTTTGATGAAATTTATCTGAAAAATTTGAGCTACAGAAATTAGAGATAGGTGAAACAAAGGTATAAAGAAAAACTCACAATGGCAGAATCTGTGGTTGGTAGAATTTTATATACACAAAAAAAGATATTGATATTTAATTTGAAATATTTGAATATAACAAATTTATGTTATTAAGCAACTCCTATGATCCCACTGAAGAGTATTCCAGTAATTTTTTAACGGAAACATTTAGAGACTATTTAAGTATGCCATATACAAAGGTTGACTTGACCAAGAAATCAAACTGATTTAAAGGAATCTTATCCAGAAATTATATTCTTTATAAAAAAAAAAAAAGGAAGGTCGATATAATTCCCTTTTTCAGTGATTATACATATTAAATTACTAACTTCATAAAGCATCTCAGTTGTCAAGATTTTCAACACAGATTTATCATAGTCACCTCACAGTTTATAAGTTATGTTTTTTATAGGAACAAACATATTAACACCCTGTGAAAGCCCAAGAAAAAAGGAGACTATCTTTGGACATTTCAATCAAGCAAATAAAAGAGCAAAGAGCTTCTCTTTCCTCCCTTAAGAACTTCATCAGTGGAAAGTTTATGCATCTGGTAAGCATAAACTGGGAAGTTAATGCATTCCGAAGATTCTACAAATTGGTGATAGGAAGCGTGAAAATTGCAGTATCAACCCTCCTTTCACCTCAACAATTGTTTCCCTTAAGTATCACATCACCGGCATTTCCAGCCTCTGTATCTTCAGTAGGAAATAAGCAGTCTTCTTCACAACTAACTTTTAAAATCCTCACCTTCTGCCTGTCCCTAAGCCTTTAACTCCTCCCTCAACCCCGCGAACCACATGGTGCTGTTCTGGGCTTTGCCTGCTTTTTGCTGGTCACTTCACAAAATAGTCAATAACACTGGTCATCTTTTCCCATTGATCAATTTCCAACCAAACACATACATTTCAAACAATTATAAATCTGGAAGAGGTTTTGGTTCCCCAAAACCTGGCCTCAAATGATTTTTTTCATACTGATTTTCTCTCTTAGTAACTTTCTAAACTCTGTGAAGTCGTATGTCAATATGGGTTCATAATGCCTATGCCACACAGTGTTATTAACATTCAAAGATTATCTGGCTAATTCAAGTTCTGTCTCTTCCTGTAATTTCTTCAACTATACTTTACCATTCTTCCAAAATTAGATCTGTAGTTTCCTCTAGTTCTTCTAACCTCTTTTAAATTTCTTCTTTTTTTTCTGTTAATCTATCACAATCTTTTTCCTGAAACTTTTTAAAAATTTTACTCTTGCCTCTTCATTCACATTCTCCATCTTGTTCCCCACAGTCTTCACTGGTCCCACCACAACTTCCTTCCTTCCTTCCTTCCTTCCACAGCTCACCCTGGTGGTGAACAACCCCTTAGCCCAGGAAGGGACATATCTATAGTGTTCACCTCAGGCCACAGGTCAGCGTTAGCATAAATCTTATTTAAATGTCTGATAACACGTTGAGGGTTTTTGCAGGATGACATCATGGAGAGTGGAGCAGGTTGCAGGTGTTTGTAAAAAGAATACTGAAGTGATGTAGCGTGGAACCTAAGCTAGACAAGAAGGGAAATACAGACAAAAGAAATGATGGAGAGATACTGATGGGTGGGGAAGTCTGTGGTGAGGCTCAAATGGATCAGTAACAACAGTCAATAATGCTCACAACACCTCTGTGAGGTACAGTTCCCAAGTAGTTAACAGACTAAACACTTAGTCAATTGGCCATGGAGCTGTAAAGAGAAAGAAAACTTCTTCACGCAGGTGAGTAAGCTGCTTTAACCACTATGCACTGTTTCACCTTAATACAAACTAAAACAGAAGCCCGAAATTCCAAGATAACCATCTTCCTTCAAAATAGTCATACTAACCCAATATCACAGGGCATATGACCACATTAAACAGAAGGTTTATGTAACTAAAAGGTCCTACTGGTTTTTTAAACACATTCAAAAAGGCATAAATAGTCCCTTCCAAAAATCCAACCTCCCTATCCTATCGGTCAAACAAATGAATTTAACATAAACTCTCCTTCTGCCCAACTCATTTGTCCTTGCTATATGCTGCCACACGCCTATTACCCCCACCTACAAAACATTACTCACAATCCAGTGGGATTTTTAAACACTTTTCTTTTAGCAAGAGAAAAACACCTGCCTAAATAGTAAATGTCATGAATGTTAATCATGTGTACAAAACGGTTAAAGGATATAATTTGCATGTGGCATTTAAAAATACAAAACGTGACTGGATTTCCACAAAAAGGTCAGTAGAGTTTTTCACAGCATTTCATTGTGAAAGCACCGTTACTGAATTCCTGGAGGCAAACACCAAACTCAACTGCTGAGCGACATCAACCAGAGGCAGCCCCGCAGTCCACCCTCGGTCAACCCGGGTAAGGTGTCCTGTCGTTGACCCAGTCGAAGGCACGAAACACACGCTCACCAGCTCTGGACATGAGACGGGACTGGGGGCATGTCTAACCGGAAAACATCCAAGACTGTTTAAAGACCTTAACTCTTAAGGTCCTCGAATCGAGAACGAAATTCGTGCCTGTTAAGTCTTCTTAGGAAAATCAGGACTAGGGAATTCAGAGGGCTGTCGCTACCCCTGGGGGAAGGGGCTGGGGTGTCAGCTCAGGGCCAGGGCACAGCAGGTGCGCACGGCTGCCCAGAGCCCTGAGAAGGAAGGACACTCGCCGATGCCTCCGTGCGAGCACTCTGCAGGACGCAAAGCTGGACACGGACCCGCGGCAACTCCTGCCCAAGGTCGCGGCGCCCCTCCCGCGGCCCCACACCCGCTAAGGGGCCCACGGCCCCCGGGCTCCTGCGCGCTCGCGGGCCGGAGACTCCCGGGCGCCTCGAAGGACCCGCCTCACAGGCCGCTCTGGGCGAGGGGCGCGCGTTCCAACCACCTCAAGACCCGGCCGGGCTCGGGGTCGGAGAGGGGCGCGGTCCAGGTCGGGGTGCGGGTTCGGGGGAAACACGGTCCAGGTTCGGGGGAGCGCGGTCGGGGTCCGAGGGCGCGGGGTCCGAGAGCGCTAGGCCGCCGGCCCCCACAGGCACGCCCCGCCCGGCGCGAGGCCGCTGCCACACACAGTGAGGCGTCCGTCCCGGGCTGAAGATGGCAGGCCGGCACTCACCTGTCACGCCGCCGCCGAGCCCGCCACCACGCAGTGCCAGCCGGGCCGTGCGCTGCCGCCGGTGGGTTCCCAGCCACGCGGCGCCGGGGACGGACGCGGACGCGCAGCCCTAACACCCGGCAGCCCGACGCCCCACACTTCCGGCGCCGGAAGTCCCGGCCCCCCCTCAGCCCCGCGCCGGAAATCCACTACACGCAGGCGCCGCAGGAAGTCCCGCCTCCGCCCCAAGCTAGTACCGCCGGAAGCCCAGCCCCGCGAAGAAAGTCCCACGCCGCCGCCAGTGCGGGCAGGGGGCCCCAAGGGGGTCGCGGAGATAGCGGAGGCGTGGTGTCGTTTTTCGACCCCGAGACCGCCGGGGCCTCGACCCGCGAGGTCGGCGACCATCTGGAGACGCCGCGGAGGGCCGAGCGGGGGCGGGGGCGCTAAGGGCCCGCGGGTACTCACGGCGGCAGGTTAGTGCGGGCGCCCGGGTCTGGCGCAGGTCGGCGTCCATCGGGACCCAGGTCGGGAATGTGGGAACGGCTGCTCCCAGTCAGAACCGCCAGGTGTGCCGGGAGCAGTTTCCCGGGGCGTCGGGAGCGAGGTGGCTGCGCGCGGAGCCTGGTGGATCTGCGGAGGGTGACTCACCCACTGCAGCCTCCTGTCTGAAATGTGTGTTAGCCATTGGCTGCAGAGAGGAAACAAAGGCAGCCTCTCGCCGCGGAAGGTGGGACCTGATGGCCTTCTTGTCCTTGTCTAGGTTGGAAAAATTACAGGGTGCGCAGGCGGCCTCGGCTCTACGAACAACCAGCTGGGCGTTTAAAGCCTTAAGTAACGACGAAATCAGACGCGTGGGAGCATTTTTCTTTTAAACAGTAAAGGTCATCATTCGGAGTCAAGAAGCACTAGTATGATTGTTGCACAAGGAACAAACTTGACGTATTTGGGGATCCAAATAACCAAAACGTTTGTAGAATAAAACCTGAAGTTACTTCAGCATTGAGTATAATAAAGCTTATTACTAAAATCAATTATATAAGGTGTGGGACTTCCCTGGTGCTGCAGTGGTTAAGAATCCGCCTGCCAATGCAGGGGACAAACCCATGTTCCACAACTACTGAGCCCACGGGCCTAGAGCCTGTGCTCTGCAGTAAGAGAAGCCACTGCAAGGAGAAGCCCAAGCACCACAACTAGAGAAAGCCTTTGCACAGCAATGAAGACCCAATGCAGCCAAAAATAAATAAACAAAATTTTTTAAAAATTGTATAAGGGGAACTGAGGATGTCAAACTTGGAGGTTGTGGCTATC
Source organism: Balaenoptera ricei (assembly GCF_028023285.1). NCBI lineage: Eukaryota > Metazoa > Chordata > Mammalia > Artiodactyla > Balaenopteridae > Balaenoptera > Balaenoptera ricei. The sequence continues at coordinate 29,478,898 of NC_082640.1, forward strand.
GTTCAACAAGAAATTTTATTAAAGACCTAATATGCACAAGGCATTCCTCTGGGTGAGGGAGCACATAGAATGCCTGATTAACCACAATATTGGCTCCAACTGATTCACGTGCTAATATGTGGTTTTGTTTTGCAGCACAGCATCCACAGTTTGGATGAAACTTAGGGTATTGTTAATTGGGGTAACCTTTTCTCTGATATACTTAGGATTCCATAAAAGTCACTGTAAATAAAATGATTGCATAAAGTGTCACAAAACTAAGACAGGAAAGGAATCAACACTTTGAGGGCCTGTTGCGTGCCAGGCAGTTCACAGATTTGGTAACTCTGATCCTCAAAACAATCCAGTAAAGTAAAAATTATTCTACTATTAGAGAAATGTAAATCAAAACTGCAACGAGGTATCACCTCACACTGGTCAGAATGACCATCATCAAAAAATCTACAAATAACAAATGCTGGAAAGGGTGTGGAGAAAAGGGAACCCTCCTACACTGTTGATGGGAATGTAAATTGGTACAACCACTATGGAGAATAGTATGGAGGTTCCTTTAAAAACGAAAAATAGAGTTACCATATGATCCTACAATCCCACTCTTGGGCATATATCCGGACAAAACTCTAATTTGAAAAGATACATGCACCCCTATGTTCATAGCAGCACTATTCACAAGAGTCAAAACATGGAATGAACCTAAATGTCCATCGACAAGATGAATGGATAAAGAAAATGTACATGAATACAGTGGAATACTACTCAGCCATAAAAACGAATGAAATAATGCCATTTGCAACATGGATGCACCTAGAGATTATCATACTGAGTGAAAAAAGATAAAAATATATATCATTTATATGTGGGATCTAAAGTATGATACAAATGAACATATTTATAGACCAGAATAGACTCTGATACAGAAAACAAACATGGTTATCAAAGGGGAAAGGTGGGGGGTAGAGATAAATTAGGAGGTTGGGATTAATATATACACACTAATATATATAAATAGATAACAAGGATTTACTGTAAAGCACAGGGAACTATATTCAATATCTTGTAAACCTATACTGTAAAAGAATTGGAAAACTACATGTATAACTGAATTACTTTGCTCTACACCAGAAATTAACACAACTATACTTCAATTTAAAAAAAAGAAATGTGGGGCTTCCCTGGTGGCGCAGTGGTTGAGAGTCTGCCTGCCAATGCAGGGGACACGGGTTCGAGTCCTGGTCTGGGAAGATCCCACATGCCGCGGAGCGACTAGGCCCGTGAGCCACAATTACTGAGCCTGCGCGTCTGGAGCCTGTGCTCCGCAACAAGAGAGGCCGCGATAGTGAGAGGCCCGCGCAGCGCGATGAGGAGTGGCCCCTGCCTGCCGCAACTGGAGAAAGCCGTCGCACAGAAACGAGGACCCAACACAGCCAAAAATAAATAGTAAATAAATAAAATTTTTAAAAAAAGAAATTATTCTAAATTGAATTCTAATTAAGGGTAAAAATGTTAAAATTACTTGTCAAAAGCAACCTAAGTGTCCATCAACAGATGAATGGATAAAGATGTGGCACATATATACAATGGAATATTACTCAGCCATAAAAAGAAACGAAATTGAGTTATTTGTAGTGAGGTGGATGGACCTAGAGTCTGTCATACAGAGTGAAGTAAGTCAGAAAGAGAAAAACAAATACTGTTTGCTAACACATATATATGGAATCAAAAAAAAAAAAAAGGTTCTGAAGAACGTAGGGGCAGGACAGGAATAAAGACACAGACGAAAAGAATGGACTTGCGGACACAGGGAGGGGGAAGGGTAAGCTGGGACGAAGTGAGAGTGACATGGACATACATACACTACCAAATGTAAAATAGCTTTTGGGAAGCAGCCGCATAGCACAGGGAGATCAGCTCGGTGGTTTGTGACCACCTAGAGTGGTGGAATAGGGAGGCTGGGAGGGAGATGCAAAAGGGAGGGGATATGGGGATATATGTATACGTATAGCTGATTCACTTTGTTATAAAGCAGAAACTAACACACCATTGTAAAGCAATTATCCTCCAATAAAGATGTTTAAAAAAATTACTTGTCAAAAGTCGGAGAGCTAGTATGCAATGGAGCAAAGATTGGATTAAAATCCAGGTCCACATCAAAGTCCACATTTTCCACAGCGCATTCCTTTGAAGGCTTAAACAACAGAAATTTATTGTCTCAGGTCTGGAGGCTTGAGGTCCAGGATCAAGATGTCAGTGTCACATTTGGTTTGTGTCAGTGTTGGTTCCTTCTGAGACCTGTGATGGGTAATCTATGCCATGCGTCTCTCTCTCTCTCCCCCTTAGTTTCTGGTGGCTTGCCAGCAACTCCGAATTGTAGACGTCAAGGTTTCTAATTCCTTTTATTCACAATTTTAAGTCGCTACACTTCGGGTGCAACAGCTCACGCTTACCGACCGATCTCAATTTAGTGCACAGAACGGCCGCGAGCAGGCGCCTCCCCTCGCCTCAGAGCCCGAGCGTGCAGGGACGCCTGACATCAGCACGTCACCAGTGCAGGGCCTCGGGCGCCTCGATTGGCTGGCTCGGCCAGGGCGTGACTGGTGGGCGGCCGCTCTCCCGGCCCCCTTCTCTCCTAGCTCACTCCGTCAGGTAGCTCCGCAGTCGAGGAGCACCGCCCCCCCGCCCCCCTCAGCGGCACAAGGAGGACGCCGAAAGCACCTGCGCTTCGGCCTGAGGGCGGCTCTGCAGCCCACGGCCCTGGGAGGAGACCCCTCGCGCTCCGGGAGTGGCGCCACCGCGCGACCGTGACGTGAGGCGCGGCCGGCGCGCCATTGGCCAGCGGCCATGTGGCGCGTTCTGGAGCGGGCGCGGGCGATTGGGCGCGCGGCGGTGGGAGGCGGGGCTCGGTCCGGGGGCGGGCGCTGTGCTTGGGAGCTAGGCCTGCAGGAGACGGGAGCGGCGGAGTGTCGTCTCGCGGCTGGTCGTCTTCTGAGGTAAGGATGCTGGGTCTCTGAGAGGAGGCGGGCTGGAGTCCCGGGCTCGGCGTCGGGCTCGGCGCGCTGAGGGGCGGGCCCACTGCCTGTTGGTCGTGTCCTGTGAGCTCAGGGTGCTTTTTCCTCTTAACTGTTTTGGGGAGAAGCCAGAGGGCGGAGGTCTATGTGGCGCGAGAAGCGCGTGGGGTCGCCGCCGGGCTGGGTAGGCGCAGGCCGGGAGGACGGCGCGGGGGAGGTGGCGGGGCGGGCGGAGGGAGGGGCGCGGGGCGGCGGGCTCAGCCTCCAACCCCCGGGTCCCCACCTCCCCCGCCAGGTCCCCGGGTCGGCGCGCAGGCTGGGCCGCGATGCCCGAGGTGAGCACTGACGAGCTGGACGAGCGGCAAGTGCAGCTCTTGGCGGAGATGTGCATCCTCATCGACGAGAACGACCGGAGGATCGGGGCGGAGACCAAGAAGAACTGCCATCTGAACGAGAACATCGAGAGAGGTGCCCGCGGGGACCGTGGGCGGGTCGGGTTCCCGGGCAGGAGCCCCGTTTCCTTCGGACCCCAAAACGACAGGCAAGTAACTGGCCTTTTAAAACTCAATTCATCGTATGTCTTTTGCTTTCAGGATTATTGCATCGAGCTTTTAGTGTTTTCTTATTCAACACTGAAAATAAGCTCCTGCTGCAGCAGAGATCAGACGCTAAAATTACCTTTCCAGGTTAGTGTGCTTTGTGTAGTGTTTTGTTGGCGACTGTATTTAGTTTTTCACGTGGAACTTCTGGTAGCCAAGGTCAAAAAAGAAATCTTGTGAATGACTTAGTTTTATATTCTTCATACAAAACATTTATATGGCGGATGCAACCTAATAAGACGTAAGGTTTATCCTAATAAAGGATAAACACTGCTAAGTATGTGTAGATTCATATGTAACTTTCTAAATTGTATCTAATACACGTTATGATTGTTTTGCTTAAGAAGGCGTTCTTAAAAACTTATCTACACAAGTGTCTTTCACAAAATGGTTGCTGATAGCTCATTATAACAGATTTAGAAATCCTCAAGAATCATTTTGTTTTTCTGTTACTTTTAAAATTTAAAGTTTTCTTAATCTTTCAGACCTGCTTTGAAGAAGAGTTAATGCACATCTATATTAACATGTTCCAGGTTGTTTTACGAATACTTGCTGTAGTCATCCCTTAAATAATCCACGAGAGCTTGAAGAAAACAATGCAATTGGAGTAAGGCGAGCAGCACAGAGGCGTTTAAAGGCCGAATTGGGAATTCCCATGGAAGAGGTAAGCAGCCATACTAGCTGAAATCTAGAACACATTGAAACAATTTTTAGTAAAACATTAAATTTAGGTGTAGCCTTCTGCTTTGTAAATCTCTTGCTTTTTTAGCCCAAGAAAGCCCATTGGATAAAGGTTAAATTTTGATTTCATAATACTTGTCGATATTTAACTCAGTACCAAAATGGATTGATCTGTTAACCAGTTTATAAAGTTGACTGTGTTTTATAATTGATCAGATCAAAGATGAATATTTTCTTGTGAACTACAGATCTGATTGGGTGAATTGAAATAATCTTTTTTTCCCTGGAATTGTCCCCTTTAATAATACACGAATAAATAATCTCTCATTTAGTTAAAATGGTAAATTTTTTTCTCCCGTAAGTTAATATTAAGATGTGAGGCAGAATGGCACACTTCTAGTTAGAGTGACTGCTTTTCTTTTTTTCTTTAATACAGGATTTTTCAATAAATCTACTTCTGTTTTTGGTCCTATGGGAAAAGTGTCAGATACTTGAAACTATTTAATATTATTTAATACTATTTCCATATATTAATAGGAGACTAATGTTTCAAAAGTTGTCATTATAAAACTAGTTCTGTTGTTCAAGGTATTACTGAAATGTAGTGGGTTGATTTAGATTACTTTATTGGTGGTATTTTGGAGGTTTTTGGTTTTTTGTCCTAGGTTCCTCCAGAAGAAATTAATTATCTAACACGAATCCATTACAAGGCTCAATCTGATGGTATCTGGGGAGAACATGAAATTGATTACATTTTGTTTGTGAAGAAGAACGTGACCTTGAATCCAGATCCCAATGAGATTAAAAGCTATTGTTACGTATCAAAGGAAGAACTAGAAGAACTTCTGGAAAAGGCAGCCCGTGGTGAAATTAAGATAACTCCGTGGTTTCAAATTATTGCAGAGACTTTTCTCTTTAGGTGGTGGGATAACTTAAATCATTTGAATCAGTTTGTTGACCATGAGAAAATACACAGAATGTAGATGTGGAGATGAATGATTACTAAAGTACTAAAGAATTTCTCTACTTAGAAAACTTAAGATGAATTTTTTAAAAACCTGGTTCCCCATTAGAACTCTCATTGGAAATACTGATACTTTACAACCAGAATTTGTGTGGAAAAGAATTCTTGATTTGTGTCATACAACCCGTATATGTTAACTGCAATTTGTAAAAAATATTTGAGATTATTATAAAAAGAGCAAATAAACTTAATTTAACCTATCTAAACACATGGTTATGACAAATTTGAACAAATAAGTGAAGTTCTTCATTTTTTTATATATTGTGATAAACATTTTCAGAAGACTTGTAGAGCACTTTGCTGTTTGCCAGGTGCTTGACATATCTTTAAATTTTTATCATAGTCCAGAAAAACGTGCAATGGAAAACTATTTGCTTATCTACTTCAAAACAGTTCAAATTAACTTTTCAGATTGAGATTAATATAGAACAGGTTCAAGGGAATTAAATGGTATATATCCTGATTTCTGTCATTGTTAATTTTGTGTTTTAATCATTCTGGAAGTATTCTGATACTTAAAGTCAAACATTGTTTTTGGTAATGACATTGGCTAGGTTAAGTCATTTAAATAATTGTTGCTGATTAGCAAAGTCTGTGGTTTTCAGAGTTACTGGGGACAGGCTATTTGTAAAATGGAACTTGGGTCAGTTGGGTCATACTCTACAACAGGGTATTTTAACCTTGGCACTGCTGATGTTTGGGTTGGATAATTCTTTTGGGGGCTCATCCTTTGTGTTGTAGGATTTAGCAGCATCCCCAGGTTCTACATAAAAAAATGCTGTTGGCACCCCTCCCCCCATGGCAGCCCCAGTGACACCAGCTGCCGAATGTCTCCTCCAGGACAGCGTCACCCACAGTTGAGAACCACTGTTCTGCTGAGTCAGGCCGTGTTGTAGGGGGAAAATTATCAAAAAGAAAGGCTAACATTCATGTTAAATAGATTTGGGTTATGGAATATGTGTGTATTCATATTTAAAGTACACTTTGACTAATGTACTTCTTTAAACTCTTGCCATAGACTTCTCAGATTTGAAATCTTAAGACAGCTTTATTATCTTTGAGTGCTGTGTATTAGTAAGTAATAAAGAAAAAGATAAAAATTTGTTTCTTACAAAGCTAAATGTTTTATAAATTCAATAGAAAAATCCATTTGTTAACCCTGAACAGTTAATTTCAGGCAAGACTGTGTAGCTGATAGTAACTTTATTGAAAAATAAAAACAAAACTAAATTATCACATTTTGATACTGTTGTCTAGTTTGTTAAAACTTCAATACAGTAATAGGTCAACCTGCCTATGGTAGCTTAAGTGATAAATGACATAGAGCTTCAAAATGCATTTTTATATTGTTTCTAGTTCTTTAGGAGGAACTTTTAGGCTAAAAGACACATGTAATAAGTTACTGGGTAGCTACAGTGGCTAGTGGTTGCCATATGGGCAGTGGCATCTTAGACTGTTAGTTGCTGGACAAACCACTGACAACAGGTACAGAGCAGAGGGAGCCATCTATAAAACTTTATTCTCTTTATTGATATTCCTGGTTTGTTCACTGTTTTTTCTGACTTTGTCCACGTCTTCCTTTAGCTCCTTGAGCATCTTTAAGGCAGTGTCTAGTAAGTCTGTCATGTCTTCCTGAGGGACAGTTTCTCAGTTTTTTCCTTTAATGGACCACACTTTCCTATTTCTTTGTATGTGAATTTTTAGTTGTTGTTGGGTATCTGTACCACCCGAGGTCTTCAATTCTCTCACTTCCTTTCCGACTATGTGTCTTTCCCCGGACACAGACATGCTGACTTTCTAAATTCCCCTGAGCCAGCCAGCAGTGCTTTCTTAAATCCTAATCCTCACATCTCTAGCTCTCCAAAGGGGTAAAAAAGGAAAAATGCAAGGGAAAAAGAAACAGGCACTGACCCTTCAAATTCAGCTGATGGGGATCCATCTCTGTCTTACACCTCTGCCATCATAAGCAGCAACTGTCAATCAAAACAAAATCCTAATATTTGGAGAACAAGGCCCTTAGGGCCCAATCTGAATCCCACAAGCACCTCCAGAAACACAGGTACAGTGACTGCCACAGGGTTTGGGGTGGGAGGTCAGGCAGTTGCTAAGCCAGCCACAGGGGCTAAAACTGACAAACTGGTTTACCGCAGAGCCTTTCCCTGGAAGAGGTGAGCCTTTAAAGACTCTGGAGTCCCAAATATTCAATAGTTAAAGCAGAGATTCTGCCAGAGCCACTGTAACCTGGGAGGAGAGGGACTCCAGTGCTTCCTACTCCCTCTCACCTGACACTCAATGGGTTTCTCTTTATATAATCTTTCTCAGCATAAACAAATGAAAATTTTACTTTGGATCCCCAAAATGTAATGCAACTTTCAAACACACCTTGAATCACACTGCATGACACTGGAAGACTCCCACACAGGTGCACTTAGAAATGCCATGAGTCAGCAGAGGGGATGCTTGAAACTGCACACAAAGCAGTAGCCACGGCAGTTTTGTGGTCGAGAAGTGATGTTTTAAGCACTTACTTAATATTCTAAAATGTTAATTTCCTACATTTTACTGGGCATGTACCTCACAATGATTTCTACTCAAAATAAATTAATTTTCAGCAGTGGACACAAGAAGCAGATGCCCACATTTAATTGCTGTAGTAACTTAGGCAACATTCTGTTCCACTAAAAAGTATTTTTCGCTTTGAAAACAAAACGAATTGCCATTTACTTTCTTTTCCCTTTTCATCTGCCCAAACTGACAGTGATCTGTAACTAAAAAAACAAAAACAAAACCAACTAAATAAAACTGCTTTCTTTTGGAAGTTTATTTTGGATAAAATAGTTGAAGACAGACTACAACAGTACATTGTACAAAAGGACTAGAAGATAACTTAGTCCTGGCATCCTGACATCTGTAAGCTTTCACCAGCTAAGGACTCTTCCCATGCAGTGAAACCAAAGTTCCCTGTTGCACAAGAGAGTAAGATTTTTCTCCATCAGAAACAACATAGTCACATAAATATATCCTTCCAGCCCTGCAAGTCTGAAGCCACCAAAACTCCGTAAATGAGAAACCACTGCCTGCTCAAAATACCTGTAATATATTATGCAGCAATAAAAATCCCCCACACCTGGACAGTTATCGGGTAACCACAGCTTTCAGCAAAGCAACAAGTGCTTGAGTTATTCCATTGTCATGTTCAGTTTACAGATCACAACTCCAGTTCTGTAAAACCAAACCAAGAAGAAGTCGAGCCAAAGCGCTTCAGCTGCGATGGACACTATCTCCTGTCCTTTTTACCAGCTTTCCTCTTTCCCGAGAGCAGGTGCTTGGGTTTCATGTCAAACACATGTCTGTCTGCCTCCCCTTTCCTCCCCAAGCGATTCATCTTCTTCTGAGCGTTCTTCATCATGGTCTTGGCTTTCTTCACCATCTATAAAGCAGAAGAAAAACACGTCAGCTGTGGAAAACCTAATTTCCAAGCAAATTTCCATTACCTGTTAACACTGTCTGAACGGTCCGGGTCTGTGCTGTGAAGAGAAACCCTGGTGAGTCTCACTCATACCATGTTCCCATGGATCCACCACAGTACCTGCAGGAGCTCAACCAGTATCTGCAAGATGGAAACTACCCAGGTAAGTCTCGTACCTACAGGGACCAGATACACTCAGACCTGGACTTCCTCTCAGACACACAGGGACACTGAGATTCCGGCCCATGAAACTACTCACAACTGACTGACAAGTGTCAATGCTGGTGTTAAATCCAGACTACCAGATGGAGACGGCGTGGTGGAATGGGAAACTCGGGCTCCCAAAAGGGAGACTGCTTGTAAGCTTATACACAAACTTTCTCATCTGAATTTTCAAAATGCTAAAACTAACCATTTATGTGTTTATTTAAAAAAAAGAAGTTTCAGCAAAAGAGACTGTATACATCCAAAGTGTCTTTCCCAAAAGACTCCCAAACAGCTCTCTCTGGGCTGGCTCCCCACATGGGCCTGTGGTGGGTGAAGGCCCCATGTCCAGGTTCTGAGCAGGACCGTTTCCTAGCACAGCCCTGAGCGGCTAGGACAGAGGCTCAGGCCGTGGTGCTATTACCACACCCTGCTCTGTCCACCCCAACAAGAAACAACATGCACTGAGGGCAAAGGTCCAGGGACACCCGGCTGTGGCAGGCCCAAGCCCGCCTCTCGGGGTGCAGCACACAGCCAACGCCCACTCCCCCATCCCCACCCCGCAGTTCTTGCAGCTCCAAGTGTTTGCCCTGAGCCCTCGTGTGATCAACAGTAGAAGCTACCATTTTATTAATTACACCTTGCAAGGACTAACCTTGACGTCGCGGAGACCAGAGACATCACGTGGGGTCCGAGAGCAACTGCGACTCCGGGCCACAGACGTGGGCGGGACGGAGTCTTCTCGCTTCCTTTTCCTTGTGACGCTCCGAGACCTTCTGGCCTGGACCATATAATGGGCCTGAAACACACAGAAAGCAAACTTCAGTGCCTCAGGGTCCCAGCCTTAGTGACAAACATGAAGTTATTCCAATCAGGAGAGAAGGCACATGGCGGGGTTTTTAGAACCATCGTCAAATAAGTTAAATACATTTAAAATACACATAGTTAACTTCACATTAATTATTGGTCAAATAGTTTTTCTTTTTTTTTTGGCTGCGCACAGGCTTTCTCTAGTTGCCGTGAGCGGGGGCTACTCTTCTTTGTGGTACGCGGGCTTTTCAATTACGGTGGCTTCTCTTGTTGCAGAGCACAGGCTCTGGGCGCGTGGGCTTCAGTAGTTGTGGCTCGCAGGCTCTAGAGCGCAGGCTCAGTAGTTGTGGCGCACGGGCTTAGTTGCTCCGCAGCATGAGGGATCTTCCTGGACCAGGGCTTGAACCTGTGTCCCCTGCATCGGCAGGTGGATTCTTAACCACTGTGCCACCAGGGAAGTCCCAAATACTCTTTTTCACTTTCACAGCTGCTTTAAGTTACAGAGCTGATTTTAACTCCATTTAAAAAACTTTACTTAGAGCTGCCTGTTCAGCCACGTTAGCAGCACAATTTATGTAAAGTGCTGTCTCTCCTTCATGCCCCCCTTCCGGGATCATCCACCTGAACACAGTGACGGCCGCCTGAAAGCTCAGCCTTGCGGGTGCTGAGATCCAGCTCTGCAAGCCAGCAGCTTGGCACCCCGGCCCGTGGCGCCCGCTCACATTACTGTTTTGAAATAAGATGACACAATGATGTGAGAGGCAGGCACCCTAGAGCCCAGCACCTGATAAACAATCCAAAGTCAGAAGCCATATGTGAACATTAAAATAACACCCCATGTGAGCAGGATGGGGTGCTCACGCAGCTCACGCACTGCTGATCAAAATCCGAATTAGTCTAACACAATGTCATCCTTTGTTTCGGTAATTCCACTTCTTGGAATCTGTTTTGAGAAAACAATCCAGAACATGAAGACGTTCTTTCACACAAAGATGTGCATTCTCCAGAGTAATTCATCAAGCAAGAAAAACTGGGATCCTGAAAAAGGTATCTGAAATGCCTTCTAACCTCTGGGCTCCAAGGAACAGCTTTGAGCTATTTACAGCCTACGTTCCTCTCACGCCAAGAAACTCAAGACCACCTCACGTTTACCTGGTGTCTAAACTGAAGCTCTACGTGAAGGCATCAGTCACCAAAATCAAAGTTGCAGCTCAAGTCCTAAAAACTGCACACAACAACATAATTCTCAGCACAAACCCCGGCAGTGCTAACTCCTCTGTAACCCGCTCCTGCCCTGGTTCCCAGGACGGCGCCGCCCCACCCATGGCTCTGAGGCCGTCTGCACTCACGTTGTCTTTGTTGTCCATGTCGACACCGAGACTGCGCATCTCATCCTCCAAAACCTTCCGCTGAACCTGAAGGCAGAAACGGACATTGTTTTAAGCAAAATTAGTTTGGTAAAATGTTTAAAAAAAAATTTCAAGGGAAACCGTACCTTTTACAATGATCCATGATACACTTATTTTAGAAATTCTTTTACTTGGGCTCATGTGTATGTTTTTGGACAACTCATTAAATAACATGAAAATTAACATTTCCTGGGCAATTTTTCTGAGCAGGACAACGTACGTGTTGCCCCTGGATTCCGCTCAGCTCCCCGGGGATTCCCACATGCAGACCCCAGAGGCCAGCACCTCCTCCCAAGCACACGGAGCCCCACGATGGTGGGGATACAGCGATGGCCACGTCTGTCAAGAGACAGTCATTCGCCACCACACAGGAACAGTATTTCGAACACATGAATACCCTCCATGGAGAGGTGCCTAGCATCTGACATTCTCCCTCCTGTCCCATCTCACTCTAACTGCCCCGCACACCATCCTCTTTCCCTGGGGAGCTGTGCCTCCGGACAAGAGCACGGAGCAGGAGGAAATGCTAAGAAGACGGACCTGAGAACTGGAAGGACCCTGACACCATCTGATCCACTTGTGCCTCAGTGTGAACTTCCCCGTCCTAACCAGTCACAGGGCCCAGTTAAATCACCTTTGGCCCTAAGTTAGATTGGGTTAGTTTTTCTGTAGATTGTAAAAGATGACTCCTAATAAAGAATTAAAGAATAAGAATGTGTTAATTGATGACTTTACATCTAGAAATTTATGTGTAACTCACAATCTTCATTTGTACAGCTACAAAGGGGTTGAATCCAACAGTGAAAGTCACCAAGAAGGGGTACTCAGAATATGAAAGATCAACACTCACCCAACCTCAAAAGTCAACTTATACCAACAAAACAAAGTGAAGCATGTTTAGCATGGACCATACAAGACTCCAATACACAAAGAAATAGGTGACGCTCTTGGACACGACACGACACTTGCCTTCTTGGCTGTCCGAGGCATCCTGGGTCCCTGTGTATCCTTCTCTCTAGACTGCAGAATCTTCAACTTCTTTTTTTCCCTAATCTGTTTCGCCAGCTGTTGGATTTCCACCATTTCTTCATCTTCAGTTTCAGATTCACTGTCATACACTCCAGCAGCTGTTCTTAGCTCTTCTTCTTTTTCTAACTCTTCCAATTTCTTTTAAAAAAGTCATAATTAAACAAAGTCAACAATGAAAAACTCATAAGCAAGTGTAACAATCTTTACAGAAACCAGGTTTCCCCTAAGCCTTTCGGGGTATGATGAATACCCGGGTCCAGACTCACGTGGGCCTCGCCCTCTGTGCCAGGGCTCACCTCCCCGCAAACAGGCTCCGTGCGGAGATGAGCACAAAGACTAAGCCGACAGCCGCAGACTATTCTGTGCCACTTCTTTTCCTTCTTTAGAAACAACCACTCCCACCTCTGAGGCTAAAACATGTAAAATGTTCCCCTCGCTCCCAGCAGGTACATGAAAGACCCTCCATTCTTGAAGAACTGAGAACATCAATCTGAACTGGCCTTGGACCACGACAGCCCGTGTATCCATCCCAAAGCTGTCCCAAACACAAGCTCGTTGGCCATACAGTTAATAAAATTTTTAAATACATGTAACGAATAAACCTCGACAGGAACCCGAGTCAGAGGTACCCCCATCAGTACTAGCGTGAAAAGGCATAGGGAGGGAGGTTGGACGGGAAGGCCAGGTCAGGCCATCTGAGCCCAGACTACGGAAACAGGATGTCACAGAGTAAGAGACAAAGCAAGAGGCACAACTGAAGAGATTAAGACATGAAATATAAATCAAGGATGCCATTTGAGAACTGAGGAGTGAATAACAAGGGAAACAAGGAACATAAGTTGCAAGTATTTTATAAAATATTTTTTTTAAAAACTTGGCTGGCAGTTCCTCAAAAAGTGAAACATAAAATTATCTTATGACCCAGTAACTCTACTCCTAGGAATCTGCCCAAAAGTGTTGAAAACAGGCACTCAATACTTATCCATCAATGTTCATAGTAGCACTAATCACAATACCCACACGGTGGAAACAACCCTATGTCCATCAACGGATGAATGGATAAACAAAATGTGCTACACATATAAAATAGAATATCACTAAGCAATAAAAAGGAATGAAAGCTCTGGCACATGCTACAACATGGGCAAACCTTGAAAATATTATGCTAAGTGGAATAAGATCAACATATTGTAAGACTCCATTTATATAAAATATACAAAACAGGCAAATCTAGAGAGACAGAAAAGAGATTTGGGGTTGCCTGAGGCTAGGGGGAGGGGAGACTAGGAAGTGATTACTTATCGAGTACTGGGAGTTACTTTGGGGATGATGAAAAGGTTCTGGAACTACACAGAGGTGGTGGTTGCACAACACCATGAAGGTACTAGATGCTACTTAACTGTACACTTTAACACATTTAAAAAAAAAAACTTGACTCTGGAGAGAAAGGATAGCAACTAAAGGAGAACACAGGGTCTAAGAAGTTTTTGTTTGCTGTGGACACTCATATGTTAAGAAACAGCAAACAAGGAGAGGACTGAAACAGGAGGCAGCTGCGTGTGCCGGGGCAGAACTTGGGGAAGACAAGGGGTCAGGCGGGGAGCAAGCAGCACCTGCAGCCACAGGGGCCCGCATGGGGTGGCGACGAGGGCATCCACGCCCCGGGGACTCCCTTATGAAGTGAGGCTGCCCCTGAGACCAGCACAAGGAGCTCGGGCAGGTGGTCTGGGAGGAAGAGGAGAGTCTGCACCAGCACCCGGTGCAGGGACATGGTGCTGCATGTGCAGGGCCCCAGGAGGCAGGGGCCCCGGGGTCTTGGTGGGCGTAGAAGGAACGAGGGCCATGGACAGAGGTGAGTGGAAAGTTGTGTGCGTGTCTTTCGGTGGTCGTGTTAAAGAGGAATAAAAGTCAAATAATTTAACTAGTGACACAAACCTGCATGATGTCAGGATCAATATAGTCGGCTATGTTATGGCCTTCCCAGATCTCAGGTATCTTATCATGTTTCTCAGATGAATTCATTATATCCCAGTACTCTAAAGGTCAAAGAACAAAAAGTTTATAGTTGTTTTTAACATCAACTACTGTGTGCCCCAAACGAGCCACCACTTACGCAAGTCCTACACCTGTGAAGACAACAGAGCACTTGTGTTCAACACCAGGTAAGCAATGTAACATGCTCGACCAAAGGATTGCTCCAAGCACATCCCAAGACCCATCAGTACCTCAGGATCAAAGTGTCCAAAGGTATGAACAACAGATTATCAACAATATCAGCCTGGTCCAACACTTATATGCTAGGAAAGTTACAGAAATGATCACTCACAGAAAACTACCTGGAAGGAAGAAATCTCAGAGTCCTGGCAGTAGGCAACCTCTCGCCTTCAAGAAATTAAATTAACAAAATGCTGCACGACTTGCACCCATTAATGCACTTTCACATTTTTCACACAACTGGCATCTGAAAACAACTATCACATTTGAGCCCTTACTTTGAAGATCCAGAATATAATCATCTCCCATTTCCAGCTCAATGTCCCGTTCCTGCAATGAAAACACAGTTTTCATCAGTGCTATTTGACCTTCAGAACCAAAACTGCTGGGCCCCCTCCCTTCCCTGTGGAATCACCCCTTCTCCAACCGAAGAGCCAATCCTTTCAGCACCTGAGGCTCAGCGCCCATTTCTGGTGGGAAAGCTGTTTCTGCCCCTGGTGGACCTGGCACCTCCACCCAGGAGGGTGTCCAGGCCCCAGGGGGTTTATGCTCCAAAGCCCTGACCCGCACATGCTCTCCAGCGCAGGCCCATGGGCGCTCCCGTCACCTACCCGCCTCCTCTTCGGCTCCCTGAGCTCCATTCTCTTTCTGCGTGCCACGACTCCTTCAGGGATGAATGGGGGCCGCCCCTGAGAAGACATGAGTGGAAATACTTAAATGAAATGCCTTGCTAAATCAAAACACAAAGATGAAAAACTACAAGCAAATTCTCCATCTGCATGGGAAACACAAAACCACACCCAGACCAACTAAAAACCAAGATGATCTGGGGGAGAGGGGAAGGTGCAGGGCCAGTCTGGGCAAGGAAGCTGGGAAGGCTCCGTAAGCCGATTCTAAAATTTATTTAGAAAAAACAAACAGTAAGAGAATCAAGAAAAAGTATGGATGAAGAAAGCAATACAGGAGAAATAAAGCAGATCAATGAACATGAGAAATTCAGACATAAGCCCAAGCACAGAAGGGAATACGATGGGAAGACACATCATCCAGCCATCAGTCCTGAGATAAACGATGAACTGGGTGAAGACCACCACCTGCTTCCCATGAACAAGATAAAACCACAACTAAATGAAGACTTCTATTAAAAAAAAGGTAAAATTTAAAAATTGAACCATCAGAATACAGAAGAAGAAATACCTTTGACAAAAAGAAAACAAATCTACACAACATACAGGAGTCTGATTTCCTTAATATAAAAATTACAAATCAGTAAGAGATAACCTAAAGAAGTGAAAAAGCAAATAAGTATGTCAATACCAAGATACACATCCTGTTCCACATGATGTTCACTAACTGAAAACAATCACGTTGAATAATCACTGAGTGTGACTGCCTGAAACTACAGTGTAGAAATATCACTTCTTATAATGTAATTTCCACTTTATTTTGGGGAAAAAAACTGAAAACTGGTGTAACTTTTTGAGAACGAATATGATAAAAATCATTAACAACATCACTGACAGTGATCTTTACCTGTATTGTTAATGCCTAGACTAGCTACCAAAAATTAGTGTTGAATTAATAAATACATAAGAAACATTAAAATAAATAAATAAAAAGTGGGAATTCCCCGGTGACCTAGTGGTTAGGATTCTGGGCTTTCACTGACATGGTCCTGGGTTCAATCGCCGGTCGGGGAACTGAGATCCCACAAGCTGTGCAGCACAGCAAAAAAAAAAGAAAAGAAACTCATCACAACAATGGAAGCATCTTTAGTCCGTCACGCTGACACAACAGGAAGCGTGCATTCTCAAACCTTCAGGAGTATAAATCTGCAAGGCATTGTTGGAGGACAATGACATTTTCGATGCCATGCCTTAAAATTCACTCTACAGATATATTTGCAATTAAAAACAGAGACCTATGCATGAAAACGTAACCTTGAGCACTAGTTTTTAATAGCAAGAAAATGAAAAACTTGAAAGAAAATATATTCCCGTGTTTAAAGTTTTTTAAAAAAAGCTTATATGCCAAAATGTTTCTGGACAAATAGACAAGCTGAGAGTAACAGTAACAGCCTCTGGTGGGGGAGCAGGTTTAACCTGGCTCTTCATGCTCCTCCTCTCACCGCTTCGATTCTTCCTGACATACATGGCATAGCCTTCATTCTGAGGAAGATGCGAGAACACCCAGGAAATCCACTACCGGGGAGGCAGGCGCGCGGGTCCCCACCAGCCACGCAACCCCCTGCCTCAAGGGCCTCCGCAGGCAGCTTTACCTTGTCATCTCTTCTGCTGGGAACAGCCAAATGCAGTCTGTTCAGCACCTCGTTCACTTTATTTCCTTTCATTTTGGTTTCAACTCGATGAGCCAAAAGCCTGTCACAAGCCTAAGAAGGTGAGAAAACGTGGCACCAGGTCACAGGGCACCTGGCACAGCCTCATGTTGCCTTCTGGAAGGAACCAGGAACCAGAGCCCCCATAACCAGAGGACGGTCCCCAGGTTTGGAACCTGCTATGCTTTTCCCTCAGAGGCAGCATCTGATGGCTGAGTGCTGGGACCCCCAAGGTCCAAGTAACTGCCCTGGGGCAGACCTCACGCTCCGGGACGGGGGAGGGTGGGCCGGGTGCGGAGGGGACCTCTCTCTTCCTTCCCGGGTCAGGGTCAGGCCCAGCCCGAGGAAGAACCCTGAGGCAGCAGGACTAAGTGAAAATGACCTGTGCTGGGAGTGTGAGCATCTCCTCACATCCCCCCATGTTCACTGGGCGGGTGAGGGCCCCAGGATTCATCTCTCAGGCGGCGCTACTAGCGCTCAGGGTTGTTAACACCCAGAGAGAAACATTCCTGTCAAGGAAAGGGATCAACCCTGCTTGTGAGGAAGCACTGACCTCTGTCTTCACTTTAATGACCCCTTCCTCCGTCAGGGTGCTGGTCTCCACCACAGAAAACCCTTCAGCCTGAAGATCTAGAAATATTTTCTGGGAATACAAAGGACAAATGAGAGCTGCATTTATCCCCAGTTCCCCATGAACAAATCTTACTTCTCCTCAAATGGGTGCTATAAATGCTAATTATAATGAACACATCTGTGGTTTTTTAACTCTTTTGAAGGACATCTCCCCAAAACAGTTATTTATTTTTCCCTAAATTCAGCTATGATTAAGAAAATACAGGGGCTTCCCTGGTGGTGCAGTGGTTAAGAATCCGCCTGCCAATGTAGGGGACACGGGTTCGAGCCCTGGTCCGGGAAGATCCCGCATGCCGCGGAGCAACTAAGCCCGTGAGCCACAGCTACTGAGCCTGTGCTCTAGAGCTCGCGAGCCACAATTACTGAGCCCGTGTGCCACAACTACTGAAGCCCTTGCGCCTAGAGCCTGTGCTCCGCAACAAGAGAAGCCACCGCAGTGGGAAGCCCACACACCACAACGAAGAGTAGCCCCCACTCATCGCAACTAGAGAAAGCCCGCGCGCAGCAATGAAGATCCAACGCAGCCAAAACTAAACAAATTAAATAAATAAATTTTAAAAAAAAAGAAAGAAAGAAAGAAAAGAAAATACAGGACTTCCCTGGTAGTGCAGTGGTTAAGAATCCGCCTGCCAACGCAGGGGACACGGGTTCGAGCCCTGGTCCGGGAAGATCCCACATGCTGCGGAGCAACTAAGCCCGTGAGCCACAGCTACTGAGCCTGCACTCTAGAGCCCGCGAGCCACAACTACTGGGGCCGCGTGCTACAACTACTGAAGCCTGCGCTCCTAGAGCCTGTGCTCCACGACAAGAGAAGACACTGCAACAGAAGCCCACGCACCGCAATGAAGAGTAGCCCCGACTCACCACAACTAGAGAAAACCCGCGCGCAGCAGTGAGGACCCAACGCAGCCAAAAATAAATTAATTTTTTTAAAAAAGAAAAGAAAATATACATTACGGGGAGGATCAAATCAGACTACAGCAAGCAAACCAGAGGCTCTCTGGAACATTCTGTGAGACCTACCCTTCTGAAGAGAATCTTGAGAAAATTAAGATACAGATTTTCATAGAGAATATTCTCAATGCTATTTTTTATAAAATACCTGGCCTCCACAGCCTAAGATAATTCCTTAGAAAACGATACAGCAACGTGTACGAATCCAGCTACGAACGAACCACCAAGACCCCAGGACAAGGGACTTCATTTGCGCCTCCACGAATGCCACCCGACACCTTGCTGCCGGCCTGACCAT
Organism: Balaenoptera ricei; assembly: GCF_028023285.1. Classification (NCBI taxonomy): domain Eukaryota; kingdom Metazoa; phylum Chordata; class Mammalia; order Artiodactyla; family Balaenopteridae; genus Balaenoptera; species Balaenoptera ricei. The sequence goes on from NC_082640.1 coordinate 29,497,562, forward strand.
GTGACAACGCTCAGACACAGGTGGCCAATTCACGACAGTCAAGCTTCTCAGGAATGAGTTCTGCTCCCCCGCTCCCTGGAAAGACCAACCATACCACCTACCAGCATGACCTGCATAAGACACTGCACCTGCCACCATGTGCCTCGTGCAAGACGGGGCAGAACCTGCACTGCAGCTCAAGAGACATCAGAGTCACTGACCGACACAGGGCAGGCCCCATGCGGCGCTGACCAGCGTTCATAGCACCCGCAACCCTGCTTCCCAACCCAGCAATGCAACTGTTCCCACCACTGAAGCTCCATCACAGCTGGCAGTGGGGGCAGGACTTGGGAGCGTCTAACCCCAAGGGCTGAGCTTCCGGCACAACGATCACTCCTGACCTGCCCTCCCCTCCACACTCCAGTGCTCTTAGCCTGAAAAACTGAGATCACCCAATGAGTATCTGATCCTTTCAAAGAAAAGAGAATTCTCTGACATCAGCGTTTACATCATCAGTAACGAAGAGAGTACAAGGCAGTGCCCAGGGCTGTTTAAACACACCACGTTCTCACCAAGGATTAAGTGTCCAAACAGCACCAGAGAGAGCCAGAGACAAGAGCACAGCCTCCCTAGAGACCCTCTCCTCAGGCCAGACAAGCGCAGCATCTCTCCCACCAAACGGGGCCTTGCAAACTGGGCTGCTGGGCCTCCCAGAGTCTGACTGTGGAGGCCCGGGGTGTGCCCTGACTTATGATGCATTACCACCGAAAAGCAACGCCAACACTGCTGGTGGGGCCACGAGAGAGAACCACTGGACCAGTGCAGAGCTTCTCGAAGCATTTGTCCTGAGAGATGCCTCCTGGGGACGGATACAGGGTCAAACAGCTTGAAAACCTAGGGCTAACGACGTTACCTGCCACTTGGAAAATTACAGCAGACAACAGGGTCACGGTTCTGGAAGGTCTGCAGACACTCCTTTTCCCTCACTCAGAGTTCACCCACAGAACCTGCGCAGCAGGTACTCCAGTAACACCCGAGAAATGCCTCCCACTAGACACTCTGCTGCAGGCGCTGCTCCAGAGCAGCTGGCAGCCCAGGCCCAAGGAGCTGGGGCGAACCTTGAGGTGCTTTGCTCGTTTTAAGGCCCCAACACGAGAGGCAGCCCCTTCCGAACAAGCAGTCTCCTGAAGGCTACTGTACCGACCACACGCACGGCCAGCCCCACAGCCTCTGAGAGAGCAGGAACCAGGAAACGTCATGGTCCGTTTGCCATTAATGGGCTTTCCTAAGGTCACGTCGACCCAATCAGTGAGGATATTATCTCACTGCAAAACAAAAACCAGACTAGCATCGCTAACATTCCTTTTCAACTCTGATTGTGTAAGACGAGATTCAGAATTAGTAGGAAATATTGAAAACATCAAGGTGATTTACCTGATCGTCCTCAGAAAGTTCAGCTATTCTCTTCACGTCACATTTGTTTGCTACAACGATAAGAGGCTAGAATGAGAAAGAAAAATAACAAAGTTATTACCTTCACACTGCAGGTTACAAACTAAAACATTGGTCCCCACACTCACCTTGTTGACAAAGAGCGGCCTTATGTTCTGGAAGAGCTCCAGCTGCTCCCCGAGTCCGTGCCCACACTGCTCAGACAAATCCATCACGTAGAGAACCGCGGCTCGCAGGTGAGCCAGTGCCGTGATGGCCTGCATCTCAATGGTGTTGCGATCCTCCAGAGGGTGGTCCAGGATCCCCGGAGTATCCACCACCTAAGGTCAGACTCGTTACTCCAGAGCCCACGTCTGCACAAGCTGCTTGCCCAGCACAGGCCGAGGGCGCTCACAAACCCAGACCAGCCCTGACAAAGCTGGTAAAGAAAATGCAGGGCTCCCAACTGACCACGGTAAAGAAGGCAGCGGGGGAAAAGGACAAATTAAGTATGAAAAACGGGGGAGGGGGCTGGAGAGCTCATTGAAGAACGAACTTGCCAACGACCCTGAGAAGGACCCCTCTTTCCATTAGTGATGACGACACAGGAAACAGGGATAACCCCTCCCACGTGCTAGGAATGACATCACCTCTCATAACATTAAATTCAACTGCGTCACGCTTGTAAATGGTTTCTGATGACTGGCCCATCAGAAGCACCACCATTAGCCGAGCGCAGAAGGCTTGCTGGGAGCTGCCGCATCCCCTGAGCTTGCCGGAGCTTGTCCACAGAGACGTTCCCGGTGACCCCCCAGCCTTCCCTGTGACCCTGCGTGCACTGGGACGTGGGCAGACACTAACTAGTCTGTGGGAATCCCCAGAATCAAACTCCAGGAACAAGAGCACGACTGTCCCAGCTTAGACAGCTCTCACCTGCCAGCGCAGATACTTGTAATCCATGTGCCCAACAAACAGAGACTTGGTGGTAAAGGCGTAGGGCTGGACGTCCACATCTGCTCTCGTCACCTGGAACAAACCACAAGTCCTGTACCGCGTATCCTCTGCAACAGAGTAAACGCGGCACCTACGTGTTATCGAGACTAACTGCTGCAGTAGGGAAAAAACAAAAAAACCCCACGAGATTCAACCTCACATGATTGAACTCTGACAGGAGCCAGCACCTCAGCAGGCAGACGGGCCCCTCTTCCTCAGGACCCGGGCCGCAGAGGTGGAGTACGAATCAGGTATCAGGGAGCAAGGAAGGCCCAGCATCTGCAGGGCACCAACCAGCTCCTCCTCTCACCCATCCTGGCCGCAGCGACGCCCCGCAGAACTTCCTGTGATGATGGGAACGCTCGACACCTGCACTTCAACACAGGCCCGTGAGCCACGTGGGGTCCCTGAACTCCAGAAATGTGGTCACGAGACTGAGGACTGAATTTTCTGCTGTTGTTTACTGTTAGTTAATTAAGCGGCCCGTCTCACCCCCAAGGCCTGGCTCACAAGCCCTGGAGAGGTCGGCTGAGACACTGCAGAGCTCAGCTGTCACTGTATTAGTGCCACTTGTGGACAAAACAAAAACCTACAGATCTGCAGGAGTGTTCTTAGTAGCAAAGAGCCCCACATGTAAGCATTGTTTTTTTGGCACCTGGGCTGTTGCTGGTTGTGAGCTGACACTTTAAACACTGTTTCTCCTCCATTCAGGTCCCTGAGCTCAGCTAAGGTGCTGCGTTACTTAAACAGTTCCTTTAGCTCTGATAATTAACTCACTAAGTAAAGGGCAACCACTTCCCACTACACAAACCAAAGTTTACAGGCAAGTTGACACAGCAACCCGGGTGATATCACCTGAGAAACACCTCTGGAGCCCGGGAAGGTCAGTTCAACAGGCACGGTCTGCACGGTCAACAGTGACTCCCTGGCACTACTGTTCCCGGGACACGCATGTCCATGTGTTAACAGAAATGTATTTAAACATCTCAAATCCCTTAGAAATTTGTAGGACACACACAAAACTCATAACTAAAATGGTCCCCATAACTGCAATATCCATCCAGGTTCAGGGTTGATCCTCGAGGATGGGAGGAACAATATTTTGGGCCCAGGGCAGTGCTAACTAGAGGACTGACTGCAGCCGCCCTCACCCCACGCAGTCAGGTCCTTGGTCACCGCGCCGTCAGGCGGACCAACCTTATTGATGAAGCTGGACTTGCCAACATTCGGGTATCCACACAGAAGCAGGGTCCTTGTATTCGGGTCAATGGTCGGCAGACGGGACAGATGCTGACGCACTGTGAGAAGTTTACAGTAAACGTGCTTAATTTCATAAGAAAACTGAGGAAACTCAAAGCTGAAGATCTGCTCAACTTAGCTGCGCACTCCAGGACTGTGGTCACATTACCCTCACTCCAACATTTATCATGGACGTGACAGAGAGAGCACGAATGAACGGAGGAGGGACCCGCTGCGGAGGCACCGGGCATCCAGGCCGTACCAGGAATCCTGCTCCCAGGCCCGACAGCATGGATTCCTATCCAACAGGTACAAGATGGGGCCCAAACCACACAACCCAGACAACTGAGGAAGAGAGATGATGTTTGAAAGAGCATTTTCGAGCGAGTGTGTGTGCCATCACTTCCTGGCTGGGCAGCAGGCTACTTCCATGTAATGAGAAACCCTCAGGAGCCTCGTCTGCTCCAGCGACACCAGTGGGCCACCCTGATGACCTAACGGCTCACTGGAAGCACTGTTAAAGCAGCCCAGTGTTACAATCTTGTCACAAATTATTTGCAAGATGCTGGGAGGGGTGGGGGGGTCCAAAACCAAATCAGTTAAAAACATTTGAATTGTAAAAATATATGCATGCAAAAAGGCAAAAAATTGTTTCAATAAAAGTCCTACTACATTAATTAAGAAATCATCCTACTGAAAAAAACTACCAGGTAATAAAACTGGAGTAGCAGTTTGATGCTACCACGTTTTACAAAGAAATGCACCATATTGTCAGTAACAGGTAAAACTATGGGTTACTTTATTTTTATATGTTTTATTACTTCCCCATGATTTATAACGTACATGCCTTACCTATTACAGTTGAAAAACATAAATTTTCTTAATAGTGCTACTAATGTGTAAGCATGTTAAGTGCTAGCTGCTTTTTCAGTAATATCTAACCTGTTAGAATTTCTTACAGGCTAGGCTGGGAAAAATAATTTGATCCTTTTATCTCTAAAATAAAACAAAAATAAACATTTTAAAAATAACTTCTCGACAAGGATCAAGTACGTTAACAGAATGCACTAAAACCTGTTTTTGCTGATGCATAACAAGTACCTTGTTCCAAATATTCCAAACTCTGCTTCTGTCTTTTGATAATAGTACACATTCGCCCAAGGGCCGCACGTTTCAGCTGCTTGCAGCGGTAAAGAGAATCACCATATTTCATAAGCCGCACATAATCTTTAGCAACGCTGAAAGACATAAAAAGAAATGTGTAAGAGTTTTCTCTCTTTTAACAGTAACTTAAAAGATATTATATTAAGAAAATACCTTACTTGTCCACTAAATTTTTGGCAATATTTATTTGTCCTAGAGCCAACTTGTAATGATCCTTGTCATACAGAATGTTCATCAAATCAGCATAAAATGGATGAATATCCTATAACAAGAAAAACAAAGTGGTCATTTTGCTCCAGCAGTTTCTCCTCCCAATATATGAATAACACCTGAAGAATAATTTCCTAGGGAAACAAATCGCACCTCTTACTCTTCCGCACCCCCCAGGATCTGCTCCCCAGTCCTCTCTCCTGTTCAGTGACTGTTCAGTTCACAGAGAAAAACGGAGTCAGCAGGGCAGCCAGGCCCATCTCCATCTGAGCACCAGAGCCCGCCCCGCACCACTCAAGAACTGAGCTGGAGAAATTCTTCCCTGTCCCATCAACCTTACACTATTATTGCCCCAAAACTTTAAAAAAGTTTTAAAATTCCCTTAAGCCCACAATCCGCCCATCTCTGCTCCTCTTCTTGGCAGACGCTCTCAGCTCCTCAGCTCTGGAGCCACCAGTGCCCTGGCAGCCGTGCTCCCCACCTAGTGCTCTCACCCCCACAGACCAGTCCTCCTTCGAAAGTCAGTCAGAGCAAGGCCAGCGAGGCCGGTCCCAGGCTCCACTGCAAAGGCCGCTACACAAGTTGCCTCGCCCCACCCACACCCTCTCTGACCCGCCTCCTGGACCTTCCTGTTCCCTAAAGTCACCACACTCTGGAACCCGGGGCCTTTGCACTTGCTGTTTCTGTGCCTCAATGCTCATTCCCCAGGTAGCGCACGGCTCTCGCTTCCTTCAGGGCTCAGCTAGCGGCCCCCCCTTGTCTCCATACCCATATGACACACATGTTTTACTACCTCTTCCCCCCACTAGACAAGATAGGGGCTTTAAAAATGACTGCTGAACAGACACAGCAATCGTTTAATGAATGATAATCTACTCCAACCTTTTACTCGAAAATTGTCCTCAGATAACTTTAGTTTGAAAAAAAAAAAAGCCAACAGGAATAGAATGTTCATAAACTTGAACCCCTAATGTATATTAAAAAAAAAAAAAATGATACCAAGGATAAAAAAGATAAATTTTTTTTTACAAAGAACAACAAAAATCTGGTGTTGATTAGATCAAAGTATTTTCTGATCAGGTGTTTCCTGGTGTCTTCATCTCATTCTTACTGCCTTCTTTATCCCCAGGTACTTCCTGAAGTACCCACACTTTCCCAAGAAACTACACCCTCATCCAGCCAGTAGTCACTGAGCACCTATCAAGTCCCAGAATTTTATAACAGCAATTTCTGTCACATAAACCAATCTCTTCTCACTGCCTTAACCCACCTTCAGGGACTGTTGTAGAGCAGTGGCACATTCAGGCTCTCATGCTGTACTGCTGACCCCACATCCATCACCTCCTCAACAACCCTGCAACTGTGTCGCCCCACACAGGGACTCCACAGGCAGTGTCCTCTCTTGCGTCCTACAGCTAAACTACTCTACGCAGCAGAGCTCCACTTTGGGGGCTCAATGCAGAAGGCGGCTCCCCACGAGACTGCTTCTTGCCCGTGAAGAAAGTACACAGACGGTCGTTAGCTGATGAAGCAACAACATCACAAACACTGCTGGGCCTCAAGCCATTGGCCCAACTTGAGGCCACAGGAAAGGGAGCCTTGGAACGAGGGAAGAGAGGAAGCACACAAGCCGCCAGAAGCTCGGGCTTCTGAATTCAGTCCACAGCTTTCAGAGCTCGGGTTGGCCCATACAAGCCTAGAGGTTACAGAAAAAGCCCGAGTGAGGCATGCTCTGGGCCCTCGTAGATGGAGTTTGACTGGGGGAAAAAAGATACTAAGGAACCAAAACACCTGTACTCTGTTCCCAGTTTTGCCACTAACTCTCAGAGTAAACTTTCACAAGTCAATTATTTCCTCTTTCTTTCATTATCTCTAGACAGACCTGGTTTAACCCTGTCTGAAGGCTCATATTTACATAATCACTTATGTTTCCCAGAATCACTTACATCCAATTTGGGGAAATCCGTCAGAATCTGTGAGAGTCTGTCATGGTAATTCTGCTGAGTAAATTTGACTTTCCTCATATAAAAATGTCTAATGCGATGGATTTGATAATGTTTATGGATAACTGTCGGAGTCTTTCGTTGCGTCTTCGACAATGTCAAGTCAATAAAGTCCTGCAATTAAATAAAGACACAGTTACACCAAAAACGTCTACTTTCACCCACTTATTTGAAACCATCTTAAAAGACTAATATTTAACAATACAATATATTTTAAACTACATACACATTTTTCTAACTAAATCTTCAATATAAAACTTGCTCATCGTTATACTTCCTGGCCTTTAAGAAACACTCAGCAAATGGCTGCAGAAATAAATTTTATCCTATGCTTTCTTCACGTTATCCTAATTTCCAAATACCTAAGAACCTCTGAAATACAAGTAGCCAGACAACTCAAGCATAAATTAGAAAAAACTTTTTTTTTAATGAGAAACAGTCGTACTGTTTCAGTTTGCGTATCTGTGGCTTTGAAAGTACATAAAATAACAGATAAAACTAAAACCCACTATATACAATTTCCTAAGGTAAGGTGACTAAGGTATGTAAGGTGACTACCAGAGGATATAAAAGACTTTTGCATGAATTCCCCAGTGCAAACGAGCCAAGAAGACAGGTGCCGGCAACACTGTTAGCTCCGGGAGGGACGCCGCGGTCTCGCCTCTGACCGCGACCCCTCTTCCATCTGGCAGAATCCACGAACCCTCTGGGGACAGTTCAAAACCTACCTACTTCATAAAGTTTGCCCTGATTCTCCCCCTCTTCTCTAGGGAGGACCCTAACATCTGAGGAGGAACCCTAACCCCGGGCAGCCCTAAGCTCTGAGGAAGGACCCCGACCCTCTGGGGAGACCCCTAACCCGGGGGCCCCAATCTGGAGAGAACATGGTCTAAGACGGGGTCCTGGCGGAGGAGGCGACCCCTCTCAGCCCAGCGTTACAAACCGGACCCTCGATTCCCGCGACCCGGCAGAGAAAAGTGTGGGCGGAAGAGCCCTCGGGGCCGCCTACCTTGGCTGACGGCACCACCGTGATTTTCTTGAAGTTGTAGTGCGCCATGCCTGCGATCAGCCACGAGGGACGAGTGCTCTGACTTCCGCCGGGGGGGAGGGGGGGGGGAAGGCCGGCGGGTGGACGGGACTTCCGCTAGCTGCGCGTCACTTCCGGGCGCTCACTGCGTCCCACACGCACGGCCTCGGCGTCGCACAGCGCCCCCGCCCCGGCCGGAGGAGGGGTCACGGGGCCGGTGGTGGGGCTGAGGGCGCGCTGAGGGCGGGAGGAAGACCGCGCGGGGGAAGCGGTTTCGAGGTTCGGTCCCTGCCCCGTAAAGGAGAGGGTCCTGAGAGGCCTCCCTGGGGGTCTGTGCTCCCCCCGACGGTCACCGGCTCCAGGGCCCGGCCGCGATCCCCTCCCGGCCTGGGTCAGGGGTCTCGGGAGCCTCGGGGTGTCCGGGTGGTCAGAGGGGCTCGGAAGGCTCCGGGGGCCTCGGGGAGTCTGGGGTCTCTAAGGGACTGGGGGACTCAGGATCTCAGGAGGCCAGGGGCTCTGGGCTCTCAGGATCGGGGAGTCTTGGGGTCGTGCGTCGCGGCCTCTGGCGGGGTGGACGGAAGGTAGGGGGGCGCGAGGGTCTGCGCTTTGCGCGCTCACGCCGCCTCTCCATTTGTGAGCGCGATAAATCTTATTAAATAAACGCCGTTGAGGCCGAATCGTCTGCAGAGAAGGGGCCCGTCTCCCTGCGGGCCGGAGTCCGCGCTCGCGACCCCACCCCCGGCCCGGGCAGCGACCCGGCCCCTGGGCCCTGGGCCCCGCCCGACGTGCCAGCCTTCCCCTGACCTGGGCCCTCAGCCGCAGGCCCTTTGTCAGTCATCGTTTTCTCTGCTTTCCGTCTTCTCAGAAGACCTTTTCTTCTACCCTGTGGCGTCTGTGACTCTGGCTCTTAGTCTCTCCGCGCCCCTGACCTTGGCTGACTTACCTGCCTAACGAGCTCCACCTGGAGCTTTTGCCCCCGCCCTTTGCTCTGCCTGCCGGGGTCTCACCGAATGCTTGTATGGACCAGACATTTCCAATCAATTGTGTAATGTCCACCTACACGATTCCAGATATGGCAACGCAGCATTTCTGAAAATCAGACTCTAGGTCGGTCCATCCTCACCGCCCTGTGCGGGAGGGCAGCCCCTCCCCCTCCCACTGAGATGCCAGGAGTGTGAAACAGGCCGCGGGTGAGATCAGGCCGAAGGAGATGGCCCCCAAGACCTGCGAAACCCCACGGTGGAGGGGCCGGGGGCTGCAGCCGGCTCCGCACGTGCCCTCTGGAGTGCACTGAGAAGGCGAAGGGGCTGGGGCACTGGGACACTCCCCACCATAATCTCCCCTAACGGTGGCCACTCCCTCAGGGAGCCCAGGACCACATACCGTGGTAAACTGTACCTGCGTGCGTGTGACCAGGTGTGGAGCACCATTGACTAGCCCACATATTAACTCATTTCATCCCTACAGCAACCCTGTGACTGGACGGGGAAACCGAGGCACAGCACGGGGGTAACTAGCCTGGTCACAGCTAACAGGCAGCAGTGGGGCTTGAACCTGGGTGGCCTGGCCCAGCATCTCTGCTGTCCACCAGCAGCTGCTCTGCTTCTCAAGCATCTCGACTTCTTAGATCTTTTTAACAAGTCCTCCCATTCTTATGTGAAGATGCCTCATAAACCTCCCAAATTCCAACACCGAAAATAATTTTGAGTCACGAGTCTCTCATCTGTTATTAACTGTACTACCTGTTTTTGTGTCATGGGTTAGAGAAGCATGCCTCCTGTGTCTCTGTGGCACTTCTGAAGGAAGCCTCTGGGGTAATTAGGATTTGCTAGAATCATTTGCTAAACCCCAGACAGCTCTGCGCACCATTCCTGAGATGCACGGAACCGTGCTCACACCACTCTGTCTTCCTCGGGCACCTGCATGTCCCTCAACCTCTCCCCCTCCCCTCACTCTTATATTGCCTGTTCCTCCTCCTTAAAAAATACAGTATTTAGATAAGTTCAACCAATCCTTTGCTTCAGGCAAGCAACTATCCTTTCTTTAGCTTTTAACTCTAGGCAGTAATTGAACAATTTCTTACATTTGCGTAGGACTTTAACATTTACAAAGTGCTTTACTTTTTAGTATCAATAATATTCTCAACAACTTTGTGGTGCAGCACTAAACCAAGACCAGAGGCTTGCTTCTCCCCAAGGATGCTCCAAGTGGCAAACAGGACCCCAGGCTCTGCTGAGGACCAGCATCTTTTCAGCTGTCCCATAAACACAATCATGTATATAGGCAGTGTATGGAGCGGACAGAATATTTTTAAATGATGATAATAATATAAGATGTCAAATATGTGATTTTCTTGGTTTTACAAAGAACAGTTGAAGTCTGCTTGTTCAATAGAACAGAAGAGGAACCATTCGTTAACCAAAAAGAGGACCCTTGACAAAGAGAAAGTGCATTAACATTCCTGGCAGAGAATAACGTCAGGACTTTATACGTCCTGTCAATGAAAAACAGACAGGTCTTTGGTATTTTTACTATTCACCCATGAATTTGAAATCGTGTTTGCCTAAAAACACTTAATAAACACTTGCCCTGGTGAAAAGCTCTGCACCTTACAGCTTTGTGAGCCATGGCGAGTGACAAGTCCTCGTAGCCCTGGTTCCTCTTTCGCAAAATGGGGGAAATAAAGCCCCCCTCCAGAGGATTGTTATGGAGGCTAGTTAAGATGTATGCAAAAGCATAAGGTGTGTGCAAAAGCATAAGGTGTGTGCAAAAACATAAGGCGTAAAGTAAGAGGTACTAGTATAATGACCACCATGAATCAATTTTATATGAAAACCTTAACGGGGCAGCACAAGGTCATGCTCTGAGCATTGCCATGAAGTGTATCAAATGCCTAATTTCTTGCCAGGGATTCTCGGTTCCCACATGTGGCAATAAAATCACCCCTTAGAGAGCACAGTCGTGCAGAAACTGAGCTATTTGCCAGCCTTCAAAGGAAAAGAACTAGCACATGAAAAGAAGAGACTAGAAACACCTCCCCTCACTGTGTGTCTGTGTGACAAGTCCACTGGCGGGAGCTCTCTGCTCGGCCACCAGGCCTGTCTGAAGGAACACACAAGCGTCGTGACTTGTGGCGCCTAGAGCTGCACGCCCAGGGCGAGGCATGGAGCACCGCACTCCACCTCCCACCTTCTCTGCTCCTCTGTCCCCACTCTGCCTGCCTGAGTGCCGCTTCCTGGGGGCAGGTGTGCGTCCCAGACCACACGTCCTTGGACACACCGCTGGGCTCCTCAGAAGAGCTGGGAAGGCAGATGGCCAGTTCTTGAGCCGATGGTGACAGTGCGGTGGGTTGTCCAGTTCCCAGGACTCCTCAGACCATGAGCCTGGTGACGGGGACAGGCAAGCCTCGGCTATGGTGAAGGACACTCTCAAGGGTGCCCTGCAGTGCTTTCTGGCGACTTCTGTCAGGGCACTTCACAGCCAAAGGGCTTGTTTCTCAGACCTCTATATTTTGTGGAATTGGTCTCCTCTGCTTTACTTTCTTGTTACTATAATTCTGATTGATGAAAAGTACATCTTGCAGCAGAATCTGTGCCAGGAACTGTGACCAAACTTCTTGTCTAAAAGGAGCCTTTGTGTGGGGATTAGTACTTAGCCGTAGGTCACTCAGGGTCCGGAATTAGAAGTTGTTAGGACCTGTGCATCTGGCAGTCATTTCCCTGCATCCCCAGAAACTCTGTTCTGGGGACTCATTCAGCATGAATCGTGTGTCCCTCTGGGTCCAGCTTACTTCCCGAGGAGGTGGCCCCTCCGAGGGCAGGACTGTTTCATCCTCCTGACGTTTCCCTCGTCAGAACTCAGCTGACTGAAAGCCTGTGCAGCCGGGCGGTGACATTTGCTCTCTGGCTTCTGTGTTGCTCGGGGTCCCACTGCTTTCACAGCTCCATCTGTGGTACCGGGCCTCCAGCTAACAACAGCTGGGGAGGGGCCTCGGGGGGCACCCGGACGCCTGTCCCTTGGAGCCGCAAGAGACACAGCGGGCCTCAGGCTCTGAGGCTGTGCCCCCTGATCCTGAGAGGCAAACTCTCCCCCAAGAAGCTGCAGCCAGCAAACCATGGGACTGCTGCTCCGGCCCATTCCACGGTGGAGGGAGACCTGCTGCTGAGGACCCCACGGAGCAGGGTTGAGGAGGGACACCCTGAGCCCAGTCCCGACCCTCGGCCTCCTGGCCTGAATCAATGGTGCCTCAATGCTGGACCGGGGGACCTAAGCCAGATCCACACAGCAGAGGTCTGCATATGTGTGTGTCTTTCAGTTGTTGAAGTGATTGGTTATGAAAAGAACTCACTGAAGGATAAAGAGATGAAAGGTTTACTCATTATGGTTTTCCTTTAATATGACACTGAAAACTCAAGAGAAGAGGAATTTCACTTTAATGACATTACTTGGTGACTTAGCTCAGGCTGCTATAACAAAATACCACAGACGGGGTGGCTTAAACAACAGATGTTTATTTCCCATAGTTCTGGAGACTGGCAGCCCAAGATCAAGGTGCTGTCACAGTCACATTGTGCTGAGTTCACAGACAAGCACCTTCTTGCTGGTCCTCACTTGGTGGTGCGAGGAAACTCTGGTGTCTCTTCCTCTTCTTATAAGGACACTAATCCCGTAATGGAGGCTCCACCCTCCTGACCTCAACTAATCCTAATCACCTCCCAAAGGCCCCACGTCCTAATACCATGAGATTGGGGATTGCGGCTTCAACATATGAATTCTGGGGGGACACAAACATTTATTTGGTCCATAACACTTAGCAAGTGGATTTTGCTAATTTAACAGTGTCTGTCAACCCAACTCTGTCAGTCTTGTGGAATCTTAAATGTAGCTATGGGACAGATGTCATCTTAATTTCACAGAGATATGACTCCAACAAGGATATGCCCTCATTCCATGGAGGGCGGTAGCGGCATTAGAGACATCCTCAAAAGTAGCAGCTGGGCATCTCTTCAGAGCTACATAATAGTGCAAGAGTGGGCTTTTTATCGAGACCTTTCTCCGCCCCATGTGATCTTGGGAAAATCTCTCCATTTCACTAAGCCTTAGTGTCCTCCTTTGTAAATTGGGGGCAATAATAATGCCCACAGAATAGGGTTAGTGTGAAGATGATAAGTGTAGAATGTTTATCATAGAGCCTGGGGCCCAGCAACTATGCAGAAAGATCCTCTGTCATTAGTAGTAGTGTTTTTTTGTTTTGTTTTGTTCTGTTTTTTGGCCGCACTGCGAGGCTTACGGGATCTTAGTTCCCTGACCAAGGATTGAATCTGGACCACAACAGTGAAAGTGCTGAGTCCTAGTAGTACTGTTCTTTTTTTTTTTTTTTTTTTTTAACAAATGATTTTTTTTTTTAATTTTTATTTATTTATTTATTTATTTATGGCTGTGTTGGGTCTTCGTTTCTGTGCGAGGGCTTTCTCTAGTTGCGGCAAGTAGGGGCCACTCTTCATCGCGGTGCGCGGGCCTCTCATTATCGCGGCCTCTCTTGTTGCGGAGCACAGGCTCCAGATGTGCAGGCTCAGTAATTGTGGCTCACGGGCCTAGTTGCTCCGCGGCATGTGGGATCTTCCCAGACCAGGGCTTGAACCCGTGTCCCCTGCATTGGCAGGCAGATTCTCAACCACTGCGCCACCAGGGAAGCCCAGTAGTAGTGTTCTTTATGTACTTGCTAAATGCTTAGTTACAATAATAGCCCCTAAATTTTGGTTCTGTTCATAAGTGCTCACTGGACCTGACGTAATAACTACGGTGCAGGGAACCTCTGCTACATGCCAGGTGACTGTTTATTTCTCACAGTAGCTCAGTGAGGTGGCCACGACTGTCCCTGTTTGACAGATGAGAACACTGCTTTTGGAGAAGTGAAGGGGTTTGCTCCCTGTCACACAGCTGCCGGGTGGCACCGTTGGAGGTGGAGCCCAGGGCAGTTGAACTCCAAAGCCACTTTTCCTATTGCATTGCCTTCTAAGAGTAACTTTGCTCTTCACTTCCTCAGAGTTCTTACTTTTTTGGGTTTCAACTGGAGGTGCAGGATGGAATGTGCTGGAAATAATCCCCCAGAAGTGCTAACCGTGCGTGTACATGGGTAGGGTTTCTTCTGCAAGAATGTGCTGCTCCTGTCACTCGAACACGACAGACAGGCAGGACATTTGCTGCTGTGCTGATGAGCTGACACCCCTGCTCATGCTGGCAGCTGTTGATAAGGGACGATTCCATCCATTAATTACAGCACCAGTATATGAATCATCCTATTGCATGAACACACTGCTGAAAACACTCTTTCCATTTTACAGGTCCCAAAAGGACCTTTAGGTTTGATGAAATCTTGCAACCTGTTTTCTAAGAGCAAATAAAAGGTGATAATAAAAGGTTTGTAATCTGTGTACTTATGTTTCTATGATGAGTTTCCCAATGATTCTAAATACCTACAGGCAGAATCTCTGAAGATGAACATTGTGTGCGACACCCAAAAAGACTCACAAGGCTCATGTTGCAACAGACGCCTGACTTCTTGGTGTTCAGGAAAGCTGGCTGAGCCGCCGGCTGTGCTGGCCACCCCTCAGGGTAAAAGCAGCAAGAATATAGATTCTGACAATGTTATGGTCCTGTCAGCAGTTTAATTATTGACTATGAAGTTCTGCATGAGGAAAGCATGATGTTCTAACAATCTCAGTTTTCCAGAGACAGGAAGTTTAAAGTGCCCATGCCAGCCCTGCGACTAACTTTTGTAGTGATAGCAAGCTACCTGCCTTCACCACTATTTGAGTTAAAAGCGTAATATTAACTTATCAGTCTGTATAGTCTAGGTGATGCTGTGGTAACAAACAGCCCTAAATCTCAGCATCATGTTGTTTTTCTCTTGTGAACCATGCCCACCCTAAGTCACAGGGGACTGTGTCCTGGATAGTCACTGTGGGAGCCAGCTTTCCCCAGCAAATAGTGCCAGCTGCTACGCTGGGGAAAAGAGAGAGTATGACAACGACATGTTTCAGCCTCAATTCATCGGCTGGAAAGAGTCACATGGGACAGGATGTACAAGAAAGTGGGAAGAAACAGAATTATTTGCAAACGGTACTGACGTCCACCCCGTGAGCCTCTGAAGCAGTTTCCCCATAAGTATATGTTCAATCAGTAATTCAGACATTGCACATAAGATAATTTCAAAATACTATATGAACAAGAAAACTTGAACTTCTAACCAAACATATTAAGGAACTGGCAACAAGCCCTTTTCTGATCATCCGTCTCAGGCAGTGATGCTCAAACCTCAGGCTGGAGGGCAGGTGAGGGAAACAGGTACCAGGGAAGCCTCTCCTGCTCACTGCTGCTGGGGCCTCCCTTTGACCTTTGACCTAGCCCAGTGGCCAGAGTGCAGCAGAGCCGATGTGACCAGCCTGTAGAGTCACTTCCTGGACACCGTGTGGGGCAGAGAAAGAACATGGGGGGATCTGGGGCAGATGGGAGCCCATGACACAGAGGCCAAGAGATATGAAGGAGGTGGACTGAGGAGACCAGGATGACTGTCTAACAGGAGCTCCAGGAGGACCTGGGAAGGAGCAAGGGGTGGAGGCACGACAACCAGGACTGTCCCAGAGCTGACAGAAGGTAGCAGCCCACAGATTCCAGAGAACCAACAAGCACCAGGAGATTAAACAATAAGAAATGTACTATGACTATGTATACATAGTCAGAGTGTACATAGCAGAGACAAGAACAATCTATTAAAAGGAAAAACCTGGTAACTTTGAAAAAGCAACAGCTGGTGAGATGGTAACGTTGAAAGACAGGAGACAGTGAAATGATATCTTCAATATGATGAGGGAAAAAACCAGTATAACTAGAATATGGTGACCAAAGAAAATTTCCTTTAAGGACCAGAAAAAGAAAAACTAGGAAATCCGACCCTAAGTAGATAACCCTCTCTAAGGGCAAGTCCACAGAACATACTTGAGGCAGGAGCAGTGACCAGAACGAAGAGGAAGAAAATGTATAAACAACAATAATAATAATATTTTACTGAATTTTAACACATAATAAAGTCTATGAATTAAAAAAGTGATAGATTTCTAGGTCCTATTTTCAGAATTAGGGTAAAAAAGTACTGATGAGCGCCAGACTTTGATGAACTAAGTTTTCATGTTATAATTTTTTAGGGTAATGATTTAAACTACAGAAACAGAATGTATAACTTCCAAATTATTAGGAAAAAACCAGAATGCTTAATAAATGCTAATAAAATGAGGGCAAGGAGGGAAAAGAAAAAGGAAAAGCACGACAAATGGAAAATCACAAATAATATAGTAGATTTAAATCCAAATATATCTGTAATTACAATGTGTTCAATTCACAAAGAATGTAATTTCAGAATATGAACCTAGTAGCATAACCTTGAAATACAGAACACAAAATTGATGGAACTACAAAGAGAAATTCATGTCTCTCAGTAACTGATAGATAACGCACACATGAGAAGATTAAGGATATAGAAGATGTAAACAAAACAATAAAATTAATTTAGTGGAGATATATATGTTACTGCATCCAAGATTTGGAGAATATGCCCTCTTTTCAAGCACACTCTGAAATATTTCTGAAATTGAGCACATGTAAATCATGTCAACAAATTTCTATGGATCTATATCATAAATTGAATTATTTGAACACAGAAAAATTAACTAGAAATTATAACAAAATACTAGAAATATACAAAGGCTTGGAAATTATAAGAATACCTTTCCAAATATAGTATGGATCAAAGAAGAAATTACAATGAAAATTAGGAAATACATTTTACTGAATGATAAAAATTCTACATGAGGGACTTCCCTGGTGGCGCAGTGGATAAGACTCTGCGCTCCCAATGCAGAGCGCCCAGGTTCGATCCCTGGTCAGAGAACTAGATCCCACATGCATGCCGCAACTAAGAGTTCACATGCCACAACTAAGGAGCCCGCATACCGCGACTAAGGAGCCGGCGAGCTGCAACTAAGGAGCCCTGGAGCTGCAACTAGGGAGCCCGCCTGCGCAACTAAGACCTGGTGCAAACAAATAAATATTAAAAAAAAAAATTCTACATGAAAGACTGAAAATTGATGACCTAAGCATCCATTGTAACAAACTAAAAAACAACAGCAAAAAGTAAAAGAACAAATAAGGTGGAGAAATTAATGATGTATAAAAAAAAATTGGTAATGAAAAGACTATTAAATGTCAAACCTGGGGCAAGACTATCAAGAAAAGCAAGAAAAGGTACACATAAAACAGTGTTAGGATTAAAGACCTAGTACCATTTACATTAGCACCAAAAAAATTGAGATATTTGGGGATAAATCTAAGAAAATTTGTACAAGATGTACATGCTGTTCAGGCATAAAGCTCGAGAGGGAGGTCCAGGGCTTGTGAGGCATAGCTGAGAGTCAAGAGCGTCTTGGTGGTAAAGAGGGGATGAGAGGAGTGGGCTGAACAGAGAACCCTGGAAACACGGAGGGAAGAAGGGTGGCCCAGGAGGAGGACCCCATCAGCGGCCGAGAGGGAGGCCAGGGAGCAGACGGTGGTGCACCGGCTGCGGCCTCTGGGGAAGCAAGGACTCAAAGTGGCCCGATCATCTCGGTATTTTTTCGGCGTTTTTTACCTTTTCTCTCTTTTTTTTTGGTTTTGTTTGTTTGTTTTTGGCTGCGCCGTGGGGCATGCTGGATCTTAGTTCCCCGAGCAGGGAACCCGTGCCCCCGCAATGGAAGCGCGGAGTCTTCACCACTGGACCGCCAGGGAAGTCCCCATCTTGGTGGAACTCTGCTCCGTGAAGTGGTGTCAGCCCGTGCGCCCCCGCCCTGGGAGCATGCGGCCGTCTGTTTGGGGCCAAGACATCGAGCCACTGGGGGGCGCCCTTCCTACCAGTGGGTCTGGGGGCACCCCGAGAGCGGAGCGCGGCCTGCCGGTAGTGAGCAGTGAGAGGCCGAGACCAATCCCAACCCCCCATCGGAGAGCGTGATCCTGCCGACGCGGACGCTGACTGTCCCCTCTGCGTCAGGACGCAGGGAGGGAGGGACGGTGACAGCGTGCCCACGCGATCCCTTTCTGGGGGTGGGTCCTCACCTCCTGCGATTGCAGACGAGGTCCTCCTCGGTGTGAGCTGACCCCCGTCACCGAATCCGCGCGGACGCCTATCGGGTGTGTGTGCTCCTAGCAGCCCGCGCAGAGCGAGGCCGGAGGCTCGACGTCCCGGTGCCAGCGGCCCACCCGGCAGACTCGTCAGTGGGGCCGCTTGCGCCAGACGCGATCTGCAAACATAAGCGGAGAGATCCTGCTGAGAGTCAGGCCCAGGTCCAGATCTCTAGAGAGCGGTTCTGAGCACACCCAGCGACCAGCGATGCTGCTGCCGGTTCCCAGCTCCTCTGCCCTGAGTGCTGCCCGGGCGCAGGGTGGGGGTCGGGGTCGTAGGGTTTGCACTCTGGCTGTGTGGCCTGGGGTAAGTTACTTAGCCTCTCTGAGCATCAGTTTCCGCCTCTCATCACAACCATGAGCTAGAACAGCGTGTGCATGGTTCCCGGCACACGGAAGATGCTCCGTACGCGCAGGCGTAGCGTTCAGTCCCGGCTCGGTTCTGATTCCTCCCTGTCTCACCTTCCAGGTGCCGGCGCCGCGCTCTCCCGCACCAGGCTCGCGGCGTGCAGGAAGCGCTGTTCACGGGGCACCTGAGGTGCCGTCGTCATGAGGCAAGTCCCAGAGCGGCTTTTCTTCCCCGGTGCGCACAGCAGACACCCGCCGTCAACTCCCCACTACGAAGGGCGCCTTGTGTATCTTCCGTACCTTTCTCTAACCCAGCGGTCAGGGCCCCACCGGGCACATGCTAGCACGCCACAGCGCCCCACAGGGTCCGATACAGCCGCACCCCCAAGAGACACCATTTGGTTTTGCCCTTGTCAGGCCCAGCCCCATCTCCCAAGCTGGGCGTGGACTCAGAATCAGGCGGCGTAAGTGGAAGCGGACACGAGCCCTCAGGACCTCTAGACCCTGAAGCCACGGCCTTTGCCGCTGCTGTGTCATCGTGCTGACACTATCGGGGCATTGTGGAGTCGTTCTCCAGGCTGCTGCCAGGGAGACACAATAATCCCTATTGTCCAGGAAGCAGTACATTTGGAAACTGTAGTAACTGAAATGACGATTTAGTTTAGAGGGTGAGGAGAAAGTGGTGGTATAAACAGAAAATGACACAATTGCTAACAAGACAATATGGTAAAAGTTAGATTGATTCAAGGGAGTTTCGATATCAAGGTGTACGTATTTACGTTGTTATTTAAGGAAACTGCACTGCCTGCGGAGCACCTTGGTGGGTGTGGTGTGCCAGCTCCTGGGCACTTATGGTCACGTGACCCTGAGGGGAATTAGGTGGAAGATGGGAGGGAGGCGGCCCTACCAACCACGGAATACACAGATCCGTCTCCTTGTAGCCAGTGGCCTTCCCTCTGCCTCTTGTCCCACCTCCCCAGCCAACCAGAGCTCAGGACTGCTCGGGAATATGCCGTCTGGAGATGCTGGCAAGTCCACTACACGGAGCAGGAGGGCTGCTCTCCAGCGAGTCGGCCCTAACCTGCACCTGGAGAACCTACTTAGTGCAGGATATGCCCCCAAAACCCTCCAGACCCCTTGTCCTGCAGGTACGTCGAATCCCTGACTCCACCCAGGGCTTGCGGCTGCGAAGTCAGACTTGGAACCCGCGGGGCTCTTTAGTGGCGCTCAGAACAAGGCTGAGTCTGAGTGAGCTTGGGGGCTTCCCCTTCTGAGGGTCCCTTGCCCACGCCTCCAAGCTAGCACAGACCTGTGGGCAGGACAGGGATGGCAAAGGTCAGCTCCCCTGCCCTGTGGATCATCCTACACGTTCCTGGGACCTGCTCTCCTTGCCAACAGAAGTGCAGTTAGAGGGGGGGACACCCCTGGTGACTACAAAGAAGGAAAACAGTGCCAGCATCCAGGCAGGGGCTCCAGGAGGGGAAGGAACTGGGCCTTTTCATGATGTAAGGGGTGGAGGCCAGAGCAGAAGACGGAGGCTCAGGCCTTGGCCAACGCGTACCTGACCGTTCCTGCTGGTTGACTTACGGCAAAGCCATAAGGGGAGGTGGAAAGCTAAGTGTGTTTGTTGGGGGGGTGGGGGGAGACAGAGGTCCCAGCACCTCTGTCAGGGGTTGGGGCAGCACTGAGGGTCCACAGGAGAATCTGCATCCTCGGGACCAGCTGCAGGAGGTCTCCCCCTGGCCCTAGACACCACCATGAGCACATTCTGTTAAAGAAGCAACATGGGGACTTCCCTGGTGGTGGAGTGGTTAAGAATCCGCCTGCCAATGCAGGGGACACCGGTTCGATCCCCCGGTCCGGGAAGATCCCACATGCTGCGGAGCAGCTAAGCCCGTGTGCCACAACTGCTGAGCCTGTGCCCTAGAGCCCGCGAGCCACAACTACTGAGCCCGCGTGCCACAACTACTGAAGTCGGTGCGCCTGGAGCTCTGTGCTCCGCAACAAGAGAAGCCACCACAATAAGCCCGCGCACTGAAACAAAGAGTAGCCCCCGCTCACCGCAACTAGAGAAAAGCCCGCGCGCAGCAACGAAGACCCGACGCAGCCAAAAAAAAAAAAAAAAGAATCAACGTGCCCTCACAGGCCACTGCTGCCAGAAGCAGGGGGAGCGGGGGTGTAGGGCAGAGAGGAGGCTGGAGACTCGCGCATCCCCGGCCCCTGCTCCTCCTCCTCCCACAGCCCCCAGTGACTGTTTAACTTCTGACTCACGTTTCCACCCAGAAATCACTCAGTGCAGGTGCAACTTGGGGTCTGCTCTCCGTTTGGTCTGCTCGTCTCTCCGCTGATGGGCTGATCCTGACACAAGCCCTTCCAGCCAAAGGGCTGGATTCAGACCCTGCTCCCCACTCGGTGGCTGCCGAGCCTCAGGTGAGCTGTTTGCTTCTCTGTACCTCAACTTCCTCTCGATAGTAACAACACCTATTGTGGTAGGAAGAATGGTGGCACCTGAAGATTTCTGCGTCCTAATCCTGGGAACCTGGGAACATTACCTTCCATTGTGGAAAGGGCTTTGCAGGTGTGACTGAGGTTACAGGACCTTGGGATGGGACGATTATTCTCAATTGTCTGGGCCCAATCTAATCACACAAGTCCTCAAAAGCAGGGAATCTTTCCCCACTGTGTTCAGAGAGATATGTGACCACGGAAGGCAGAGCCAACAAATGAGTAGTGGCTACCTCTGAAGATGGAAGAAGGGCCATGGGCCAAGAAATGCGGAAGCTTCTAGAAGCTGGAAAAGGCAAGGAACAGACCCTCCCTCGGAGCCTCCAGAAGGAACCAGCCCCGTGAGACCCATTTTGGACTTCAGCCTACAGAACTGTGGCTTCAAAACCACGAAGTTGCTGGCAGTTTGTTGTGGGAGCCTCCCTCCTAGGAGTGTTATATTTGATGGGGTCCTTTGTGCCAAACACAAAGAGTAGAGCCTGGAAAACAGCAAGTGTTCCACACGCACACACGTGAACACACACATACACACATGGAGTTCTCAACCTCGGCACTGCCCACATTTGGGGCCTTACTTTCTTGTGTGGGGCGTCCCTGGCCTCTGCCCACTAGGTGCCAGGAGCACTAACCCCGCCACTGCAGGTGTGGCGACCAAAGCCATCTCCAGACATTGCCAGACGTTCCCTGGGGGGACCCCCACAGCTGAGAACCACTGACATGTACGTCAGCTGTTGTCTGCAATGCCAGCAACACAAGACACCATGCTGGGTGATTAATTTGATTTCTTTTGCGAGCAACCGTGACTTAGATAAGAATGTGTGTGGGAGAGTTTACAATTAGAAATGCCCAGAATTCAGTCATGTTAACCACCGTCTGATTGCAGTCTGGGTTGTGACCACCAAGTAAGTCAGATTATAAACCCAGGGGCTATGTCCATACTTTGTGATTTGTCGAACCCTCAGTGCCTAGAGCATGTTGGGTCCACAAAATAAGAGAATTCTAGGGTTGGAAAGGGTCTTTCTGGTGGGTTTGTTCTACCATAATAAACAATCACCAGACATTTGATGGAAGGGTGGGTAGGTAGCTATTTAAGGAACTCGAAGGACATATGACATCATGGAGTTTACATATAACTGACCACTTAGATGTTCTAGTCTCATACAACACAGAGTTCTCAAACTCAATATTTAACTCAGGCAGGACCTTTGTTATTTTTAGAATTACAGCCAACTTTTTGATTATCTATGGCTTGTACAAAGAGAGGGAAAGAGACATGGAAGAGAGAGATTGAACTCTAGTGAAAGGACTGAAATTATAGATTAAAAAATCAAACAAATATCACTAAACCTCATTTTAGGCTATCTATTCCATCCATCCATCCATCCATCCATCCATCCATCCATCTATCCATCCGGCCTGGGAATTCACATGTCCATCCAGACCCTCAAAGGGGAGGGTGGGGAATTCCACAGGTTCACCTGTAACTCATCTGTTGAACCAAATGATGGTGACAGTGGGGTGGAGGGATTGAGAACCCTTAGGTGGTTCAAGACTAATTCACAGGGTTGACATACTAGAAGAAACGACAGTCGAAAATATTGCCCCCAAAATACAAAATGGCAAGGATTCTGAAAAGAGTGGCAATGGAGTCATTCATACTGAAGAGAGCCAAACTATCCTGATTTCTGTTACTGTTGTGTTGTTACCACACCTCTGCCCCACCCTCCCTGTTCCTAAATTGGGTCACCAGGAGCCCCAGTCATGGCTGTGACTCTCTTGAGCATCTCGTTAAGTGGCGCCCTCTTCAGAAAGGGCTCTGAACAGGCCGCGCCCACGGGACGGGAACTCCTCCGCGGACACGGTCTCCTAGCAGCCCTGCCACGGGCTCGCCTCATCCTTGAGTGCAGCCGCCTCCCAACGAGTGCTGTTCAGTTAACTAACCTTGTGGGGAGAGGAGTTCAACTACAGCTACTCCAGAAGTGAAGGTGGAGAAAAAAAAAAAGGGGGCTCAAACGCCAGCGATTAGCAGACATTTCCATGGAGCATGTATATTGCATGCGAGGCCGTAAGGCAGATGTTTGTCAGAAAAGCAAAAGTCCTGAAGGCTTTGTTCTGTCAGTGCTAAGAGAAATCACGGCGTTGGACACGCTGGCGTGGTCCCAGCAGGATGTGATCTCTCCCTAAGGGCTGACTGGCATCTAACCATGAGCACATCGGCTATCCAGTGCCACTTAAACGCGGCCTCCTTTCTCAGTCGAGGAAATACGATACAGACGTTCACAGCCCTCTAGTTGTGAATGCCGGGAAGCATCTACCCACAGCCCACACTCCCTCACTGCTGTGCAGAAGGGATGCCATTGTGTCTGGAGTGACAGCAGGGATTTCCCACGCGTTTGCTCCTCGCTGGCGGAGCGCATTGGAGGGAGGAGGCCAGCAATGAAGATGATGATGACCAATGAGCATTTCTGTATATCTTTACGGCCTGCCTCCTGGAACAGGGAACTGGCTTGCTGGCCCTGGCAGGCTCCTGCTTTCTGCATTTCCGGGCCGTAGTGGGAGAGGCAGCGTGGCTGATCTCCGAGGCGCCTGACAGCTCTGCTGTTCCGCTCTGTAGAATCCTCCTCCTTCACTCTGTCCCTCTCTGGTGCCTCTGGTTCCAGCTGGCAGAGCTGCTGCTGGTTCAGTCCTGTCTCTGTCCCTGCCTTTGGCCGAGATGGCAGAGACCTTTTCAAATCTTCAAGTTCTGGTTCCTTTTTGCTGAACAATTCCTTATGCAAGTCCTCTCTCTCCTCTTGCATCTTACTCTAGCAGCCAGGAGAAAACAGCCTGCTCCCTCAACACTTTGCTCAGAAATCAACTCTTCTGTAGACCTCGAGGGCAGTAGGTCAGAGAGAGAAAGACAAATATCGTACTATCTCACTTACATGTGGAATCTAAAAAACAAAACAAAACGGAACAAAACACCAAGCTCATAGATACAGAGAACAGATTGGTGGTTGCCAGATGTGGGTGAAATGGGTGAAGGGGGTCAAAAAGGACAAACTTCCAGTTATAAAATAAATGTCATGGGGATGTGGTGTACAGCATGCTGACTATAGTTAATTATACTATATATGCATATTTGAAAATATGCATTCCAAGGTATGACATATTTGAAAGTTGCTAAGAGAGTAGATCTTAAAAATTCTCATCACGTGAAAAAAAAATGCAACTATGTGTGGTGATGGATGTTAACTAGACTTGCTGTGGTGATGATTTCACAATATATACAAATATTGAATTATTATGTTGTACACCTGAAACTATTATAATGTTGTATGTCAATTATACCTCAATTAAAAAAAATGAAATCTCCTCTGCTAAATATCCAAGTTTGTTACTCACAAGTTCACCCCTCACAAAACACCAGAGCACAACCAGCCAAGTGCTTTGCCACTTTATAACAAGGTTGCTTTCCAATAACCTGTTCCTCTTTCGTGTCTGAGTTCTCACCGGAGGTCCCTTTAACGTCCACATTCCCACAACAGTCTCTTCACGGTCCTCCGGGCTTTTTCTAACAGGTTCCTCAAGACGTTTCAGCCCCTGCCCACACCCAGTGCCAAAGACACTTCCGTGTTTTGGGGTGTTTGTTTGTTACAGCAGAACCCGTGCTCCTTGGTACCAAATCTGGAGTAGTCAGAGTTCTTCAGAGAAACAGAAGCCATGGGATGTGCATACACTGAGGGAGAGACTTAGGGAACCGGCTCATGGGATCATGGAGGCTGGCGAGTCCAGTCTGCAGGTGGAGCCCACAGCGCCTGCTGGCTGAGCTCCCTCTTGCTCAGGGAGGCTGGTCTTTCTGTTCTATCCATGCCTTCAACTGGTTGGACGAGGCCCACCCACACCCACACCTCGACAGCCACCTGCTTCACTCAAAGTCCACCGACCTCAATGTTAATCTCATGCAAAAACTGCCTCACAGAAACAACCAGGATATTGTCTGAACACATATCCGGGCACCGTGGCCTAGCCAAGGTGACACATAAAATTAGCCATCACATCCACCAAGCCTCCCTTTCATTTCTATTTCTTCTTTCTTTTTTTAAAAATAAATTTATTTATTTTTTCTTTATTTACTTTTGGGTCTTCGTTGCTGTGCAAGGGCTTTTTCTAGTTGAGGCGAGCAGGGGCTACTCTTCGTTGTAGTGCGTGGGCTTCTCATTGCAGTGGCTTCTCTTGTTGCGGAGCATGGGCTCTAGGTGCGCAGACTTCAGTAGTTGTGGCATGCAGGCTCAGTAGTTGTGGCTTGCGGGCTCTAGAGCGCAGGCTCAGTAGTTGTGGCGCACAGGCTTCGTTGCTCCGCGGCATGTGGGATCTTCCCTGACCAGAGTCGAACCTGTGTCCCCTGCATTGGCAGGCGGATTCTTAACCACTGCGCCACCAGGGAAGTCCCGCCTCCCTTTCATTTCTTTGTTTTCTTTTTCACCATTATCACAGCCATTTTCTTGTTAGCACAAAAGAGAAGTAGAAAGCCAGCCAGGGGGACTGGCAGTGCCGGCCCCCAAATGAGGCAGCTCCGCTGCCGGGACAGACAGGAGCATGGTGGCGTGATGCAGCTGGGGTGCCTGCTCCTCAGGGCTGCGCACATCTCTTCCCAGAGATCAAAGGAGCCTTCGGGGGTCCGGAGAGAATACTTCCACCACCGAGGCTTTATGACATGGCAATGACAACTGCATAAAACCCATGGAATTCATTCAGCTTCCCTTAGGTGAGATCTGAGAGTGGCGTCAACAGCTGATCAAACGACTTTATCAGGCAAACAAGCCAACAACCATGGTGCTGGGGGCAACGTTCTCCCGCCCCCGCAGAGTCCAGGAGCTCCAGGAAGTCCGGAGACCTGGCGCCTGTGGTGTGCGGACCGCAGCTCCACACTCCAGAGTGTGCTCCGTCCACTGTGTCGTCAGTCACCTACACGCCCAGCGAGTGTGGCACGTTTGCGAGCACACTACCAAGTCACTCTTCAGCCACTGCTGGTGAATCAGGGGTGAGCTAACTAGTTAACTGGTTTACTCCAGGCAAAGATAAACATAAAAACAATTTTTAAATGTTATTAATATGGCTTTGCTGAATGAAGGTTAATATTGAAACTGTCTAATATGTTTTAACCTTAAAAAATGAAACACTGGACTTCCCTGGTGGTGCAGTGGTTAATAATCTGCCTGCCAATGCAGGGGACATGGGTTCGAGCCCAGGTCCGGGAAGATCCCACATGCCACGGAGCAACTAAGCCCGTGTGCCACAACTACTGAGCCTGCGCTCTAGAGCCTGTGAGCCACAACTACTGAGCCCGAGTGCCACAACTACTGAAGCCCGCACGCCTAGAGTCCATGCTCCGCAACAAGAGAAGCCACCACAATGAGAAGCCCGCGCACTGCAACAAAGAGCAGCCCCCACTCCCCGAATGTAGAGAAAGCCAGTGCGCAGCAACAGAGACCCAACGCAGCCAAAAATAAGTAAATAAATAAGTTTAAAAATAAATAAATAAATAAAATTGCAAAAAAAAAATTAAAAAAAAAAAATGAAACACTGAGGGTTGAGACATTAGCAGGAAGGCAACTGGTTGCGTCGGTCCTGACCCCAATCTCCTGGCCTGCGACCACTGGGCTTGCATCAGGAGACTCCTGGTTGCAGACGACCTTGACTGGAGTCTGCTAACAGGGGCACCCTCCTGCCGGCACACTCGGAGCCACCTAGAAGGCCTTTGTCCCAAGGGATTAGCCTAGGCGCTGCTGCACTGGGCGGTCAGTGCGACCGCTGACCTGGTTAAGCCACTAGACTGTTACGTTGTCAGCATCTAGCACTTTGCTTGCCCATAATCCAGGCTCAGTGAGTACTGGTCCAATGAATAAATGTATTCAACTACGTTTAGACGGCAATGTCTGTGCACCGGGCACTGTTTTAACTGCTTTACAAATTGTTAATAGTTTGATTCTCATAACAACTCTATGTACAGGTACCATTATTAACTCCTTTTTACAAAAGGGAAAATTGAGGCACAGAGCACTTGAGTCAGATGCCTACGGTCACACAGCTCATCAGACTCAGAGATGGAGTTCAGACCTGACTGCCCAACTCCAAAGTCCAGCCCTTAATCACTATGGATGAATGAACAGGGAATGAATGGTCTTTCCAGAGCCAGGCTGAGCCTCCCAGGTGACCTGCAGCCCTGTTACTGGACAGAAGCTTCCCTGCCCCAGAAGATATCCTTGGTTGTGGAGTGGACCGGGGTCTTGGGCAAGCAGCCCCCAGATGACTGGCTGCCAGCTGGTGCAGGCTCACGGCTGCACCACAGTATGGGGGAGCGAGGAGGACTAGGGGAGCGGCACCCAGCTTTCTGGCTGAAATACACAGACCACCCCCCAACAGCGCCGTCCCTCGGACCCCGTGTCCGCTTGCAGCTCGTTAAAATCAACACTTCACGGAGACCAGCCCTGACAACTCCCCAAGCAGACAAAACCAGTGCAGTCACACAGGCAAAGCTTAATTTTGTTTTTGCGAGAGTAACTTCACTCCTTGTTTCTGCCTCTGGAATCATGAGCGAAACTTAAACTGCTTCCTGAGGTTGCTGTGAGGTCACCTCTGACCAATAACCTATCAGTTAGGAGAATTCTAACATTATAACCAGTCACTGTGAAGAATAAAGTCACCACTTTCTCACTAGATAAGCTGCATTATAACAACACACCCCTGAGCCTCACCCCCTGTTTGGTTGGAGAGCTCCCAGTTTGCCAACCGTTTGGTGTGAGCACAACAAACGTTCACTAATCACTACTTCCCTGATCACGGAACACCGCTCCCCACTGCACCCTCTGCTCCAACTGCCCCCCCTCCCCAACCCCACCAAAGTCAGCAGGCGGCAGGATGAAGCAGGACACCCCTCGGGGGACGTGCACCACAGACAGATCTGCCAGAGCGGCCTGAGGGGCAGGTCAGGGCGACACGCGCAAAGGGCAGATTAGAGCTTCCAGGACATCACAGGTGACATGAGAAACCCCAGAAGCAGCCAGGAGCTACCGCTCATTAGTGGGCAAGCCTCCTCTCTGGAGCCCTCCAGTTTGAAAGCTCTGATAGTTTTAGATGTTACCTTTCCTCTTCCCGAGCCCAAATCTGGCTCAGTCCTCAAGGAAAGATGCTCAG
The DNA here is from genome assembly GCF_028023285.1 of Balaenoptera ricei. Lineage (NCBI taxonomy): Eukaryota > Metazoa > Chordata > Mammalia > Artiodactyla > Balaenopteridae > Balaenoptera > Balaenoptera ricei. The sequence goes on from NC_082640.1 coordinate 29,525,846, forward strand.
TGACTGTGGAAGCAGGACTCTCGGCAAGAACGTGCCAGTGGGCTTCCTAATGCATGTCCGCTCCTAGCTAAAGCCCTCACCACTGTGGCTCTTTTCAAAATAGAATCAGAACTAAAATACAGTCACTTAAAAATAGCAATTTTGATAGATACTTTTAAGTAGTTGAAAGACACATTTCGATATTTTTGACAGATAAATACTTTTAAAAGATATGGATCTTAAATAATTATCTCCAAATCCTAGTGTTAACTACATCCTGATGCTCCAAACTTTCTTCCAGAAGTTTATGAAAATGTGTTTTTCCTTTGAGAGTAAATAGTTCTTTTAAAGGACTTTGTGGAGAAGCCCTTTATCGTATTCTTAACACTCATCAAGCTATTAGTTACCTGTCCTTCCAATACCACCAAACAGGAAATAAGAAGAATTTAACCCAGAGAATGGGACCAAGCCTCTTTTATGGTCTCAAACAAGGAACCAGGCAGTGGAGGGAGAGGTGGACACATCAGAGCCCACTGAGCCCCGTTGGTGATGCACTCACTCAATCAGCTAAACGGTGGCGGTGGCCTTAGAGGATAAGGCGCCTGCCAGCTGAGAACTGCACAGCGGGGTCTAGAGGGCTGCGCGGAGGAGGGACGCGGCGCAGCCCGGAAGGAGAGCCGGGGAGGGAGCCAGGGAGAACCCCGCTGGAGCCCTGCCAGCCCGGCTGCGGGTGACGGTGGAGGAAGTGCGGTGAGAGCAGTGAGAGGTGAGAGGTGCGGAGTCCAGGGAGTCCGAGGTGAACAGAAAGTTTTGCTGGGTCTGGACTGGGGTGTCTGAGAAAAAGAGGAGTGGAGGTGACTGTGGTTTGGGCCTGAGCCACCGATTCACTGAGAGCACCAGGCGGAGCCGGCACAAGATTGGGAGCTCGGCTTGGACGCGGTAAGTTTGAGAGCAGATCAGACGCCCGCCCTGGCGAGGCATCAAGGAGGCCGCTGAACAGGAAAGTCTGGGACTTGGTGCAAAGGCCCGGGCCAAAGGTGGACATGTGGGAATCAAGGATGCAGTTGACATTAAAGCTCTGAGACTGGATGAGACAACCACAGAAATGAGCAAGGAAAGTGGGAGGAGGAGGAGAGAAGGGAGGCGGGGGGTGGGGGGTGGGGTGGGGAGGGGATGTGAGGGAGAGCGAGCATGGAGCGAGGTCCGCCCGGTACCCCACACTCTGGTCTGGGACCCCCTGCCCTGCTGCACTGGCCTGGTCTCAGGAAGTGCGAGCCCTACTCTGGTTTTCCTGCCCCACGCTCTGGCTTCTGCCCAGGGTTGGCGTTTGGCCTTAACCCCCAGCCTGTTGGGCTGGAGTCCTGAGATCCGCCTTGGTCCAGCCTTGCCCCCAGAGGCCTGGAACCTGGCTGGTTCTGAGAAGAGGAAATGGACTCTCCAGGACGTTGAGGAGACCCACTGTGAACACACCTGGCTGCCCCGGAGTCTTCCCTGCGCTGATGTTCTGAGGTGCATCCTTCCCACCTCTCACTCTGCATGAGGATAACCTCTGGATCTTTGGGCCCAGGACCCATTTACAAAGCTGACGTGATGACAGCTCTGTGGCCCAAAGTCCCCTGGTGTCTGTAAGAGCGAGACTTGTGGCTGAGGTGCTGGGGTCTAAGTGTGAACCCCAGTAATGCTGTGGTGGAAGGAAGGAAGGAAGGAGATCCTAGGACTGAGCACTTGGCACACCCAGCGCTTTGCTAAATGTTTTTCTGATCTTCTCTAACTTAATGCCCACAAAATCCTATGACATAAGTTGTATTCCTATTTAACAGATGAAACCTGGCTTCACAGAGGCTGAGCAACTCACACAGTCCCCTGCCAGCGAGTGAAGAGCTCAGGCTTAAACCCACGCCCACGGCCTCAGGAGGCCTCGTTTACACGGACAATGACGGCCATACTGCAACCTGCCCTCATGACACCTTCCACCCTGCCCAGTGGTGTACATGCACTTGAACTCTAGTCTCTCCTGTAATCCTCGTGTCAATCCTATGATTATGCCCTTTAATAAATCAGGGAACTGAGGCACAAAGAGATTACATAACTTGCCTGAGGTCCCCCAGTGAGCAGGTGCTAGAGCCAGAATCCCACTCCAGAAGAATACCAGTTACACCATCAGCATTATTTAATTTTCTTATGTATCGATGTCTAGATGTATAGCCCGTCCTGTTCTTAAGAAACATGAGGAAAGTTATGGAAAATATGCTCTACCATAAAATGAGGAATATATGAAATATGAAAAATCCAGGACAAAGGTAAAGTAAGAAGAGAACAGGAGACCAGAGAAAAGTTATGGCCGAAAGTGTGCTGCGAGGGCTCAGTGACCAACCTGGGCTCAGGGTGAGGGGAGGGGTCCTGCAGGACAAGAGCCGTGTCAGGTTAGCGCGAGCAGCTCCAGCACATAAGGGCTCCAATCCAGCTCCCAGTGCCGCTGTGCTGTCGTTTAAGTACTCAGTAAACCGCCTCCGGCTGCTGAGCCTCCAGGACAAAGGCCAGAGGACGCTGAAGGAAGAAACTCTGCTTCTCTAGTTGCCACACCCCCCCGAATCCAGACAAGGCGAGAAGTGGGGACCTTCTCCCCTGGAGTCAAACCAGTTCCTTAAGTCTGGGAAATAACAATGACTTCAAAGGAGCATCCCATTAACCATCCTTCTTCCAGCAGCAAGTGGGAACAGAATGGCTTCTTGTGCTGCTACCTGGATTTGGCCAAATTTCCAGTTTCAACGGTGAATCGGTGGGCTCAGCGGCTGGCAATGGGACCAACTGTATGATGGAGGAGACAAGACATTTACTGAGAGCGCAGCTGGCCTTCTGGTCTCTGGAAGGCTGGATATTTGAGTTTGAGTGAACCATGCAGAAGGTCCCACACCTTGAGTGCGGCCCAGATGAACTAGACACACGTGCCTCCAGGACCGCCACCTCATAACAGCCCCTCTACCCCGATGCCAACTCCTGTCTCACGTTCTGAGCCCAAAGTGTCTCATGGGCCACGCCCAGGTCAGGGGGGCTGCTCCAGCTGCAATAGAGGCTGAGGAGGGATGTACCTGCACCTTGGGTCTAAAGCAGAAAGAAGGCTCCACCCCCATGGACACCTGTGTCACTGTTTCCATACTGCCACTTTGAATCTAGACAACACTTCCTGTGACACGGAGCACAGTCAGCTCTGAACCGAGCAGGGGCTCCCTCGTTTGTCCGTTTTCCCCTCCCTCTCACGTTCATCTCTGTTAGGGAAGTGGTTCTCAGCTGATAGCTGAGGCAATGGCTTTCTAAATTTAATCTAAACCCTGTCTGTCAAAGGCGGACTTAATTTTCAAAGGTGCTGGTGTATAGACTTGGGATGTAGATGATCCCATGAGTCTCTAAGTAGATGTTATGTGACACAAATACATCCTCCCATCATACTCCCTTCCAGTCGCATCTTATAATAGGAATATTGAGTGTTTCCATCATCAAAGGGCACTGAATTTTGTCAAATGTTTTTCTGCATCAATTGAGATGATCATGTGGGTTTTTTCCTTCATCATATGAATGTGTGATATTATGTTGACTAATTTTTGTATGTTGAACCATTCTTGCATTCTAGGAATAAATGCTACTTGGTAATGGTGTATGATCTTTCTAATATGTTGCTGAATACAGTTTGCTAGTATTTTCATATTTATAACAGTTGTTTTAAAGTCTTCATCTACTAATTCCAACATCCGGGCCATCTGTTGATCTGCTTCTATTAACTGATTCTCTTCTTGATTATGGTTCACATGTTTTGGTGTGTCTAGTAGTTTTTCACTGTATACTTGACATTGTGAATGATACCTTGTACAGACTCTGGATCACATTATCCTCCTCTACAAAGAATTGACATTTACTTGTTGTTTTTCTCAAAGGCAGTTAAACTACTGGCAGATTACCTTGATCTTGCGAGGTTAGCTTTAAACTCTGTGAGGACAGGTCTGCTTTGTTTTCTTCTTTGCTCTAGAGTATACCCTTTTCTATTGTTTATATTTTTAATTTTTTGTATATTATGATGTTTTGACACTTTTAAAACCTTTCTGGCTGGGCAGAGACTGCCCCTCCCAGGGCTAGCCAATTCTTAAAGATGCTAAAAGGCTCAGCTGGAAGCATGCCTCTGATCTGCAAACTAACCAATCTAGAGCCAGACCTCCTCTATCTGGGCCATGCACCCCAGGAGGCAATATTCCTCTGCCTTCATCAGATCAGAGCCAGGGACCACCCCTACAGCTTAGAGCCTGCTAGAATTATTCAAACCAGCCAATCCTAAGCTGTTTACCCTGTTGTCTTGCCTTTCTCTCCCACAGAAAACCCAGTAAAGGTGATAGCCTTGGCTTTCCCCTCACTCCTGACCTCCCTGGTGTCTTCCCCATGTGGCCCTGAGTGGCATGACATGCCTCCCATTTCTAGGAGCAGTGAGCATAATAAATTTTGTTCTTTCCCAAGCTTCTCCTGCATCTTCTCTTGTGACTGCACCTGACTATTACATAAAAGAACACAGAACACCCTCAGTCCTAGAATGTGACCAATATCTCAAAAGGTGTCCCTTCTGGGAAAGCCATGGTGTCCACTGAGCCCTTCCAATTTGATGGCACTGGACTCCACACTGTATCTCTTGCACTGGGCAGCCCAGTGCCCCTCAGCCCTTTAATTTTCCAGCTGCTGATTTCTTGGATGGGGGGAGGTTCCTTGGAGTCTCACCCACACGTGTAGTTAGGAGCCAGTCAAGATTGCAAAACATGTTCTTACGCAAATTCAGGAGATGCCCAAAATATTTTCCCAATATGCAAGTGTTCTCAGATCATTGAATAATGTGAAATCAAGATCAGACGTTGTTACAAATTGAGAAAAAAATTATTTTCCCAACTGCTGTTACAAAATAATTTTGGTCACCTGTACGTCCAATTTTTTGTATTATGTAATTTAGGGACACATTCTATACTTAAAGACACATTCTATATTTAAAGAGCAATAAAACAGAGTAATTTCTTCCTCATTTACATCTTCTCTTTTCCTGTGTTTAATATCTGTGGCATTACATAGAACTTGCTAAGAGTTCACTCAGAGTGGCAAAAATAATTTTTATAAGCCTGTTAAAAATAGAAAGGAAAAGTTACTTTTCTACAGTTTGAACCAATATTTGAACTGATGGAATTCTTGAAGTTTTCAATAAAATAAAAAATAATTAAAATGAAAGACAAATTTCTGTTTCAAAAGTTTGCTCAAATAACTCTTTTCTAAATGATAGCTTGGGCTTGAATACCTGCCAAGGAACCGGGCACGAACACTGCATGGGCAGCTTAGCACATGCGTGTGTGTGCATGTGCACTAATGCCACTTTAATTGGTTTTGCAAACACTGACAACTTCGTCTGACACACAGCACAGCGATCACCAGAGGACAGTCAAGCCAAGCCCAATATTTGGAGCGCTAAGACAGCCTGTAATAAAATTTCTAGCCTGGCTTGGAAATGACACTTGCAACGTTTCCGTTCTTTCTTCTCAATCGCTATCTTTCATTTCCTTTGCCCCTAATTTTTCCTGTTGAGCTTCCAGTTTTTACTTCAAATTTCTTCTCTCTTGATGCTCAGCGTAGTCTTATAGTTACCGTTAAAAAAAAGAAAGGAAAACACATTCCTTAGACATCACGGAAGAAAAAGATACACCCCAACCTTGAGAAGAATCAAAGCTGACATAGCTGTCTTTTCCCTCTATGCCTGTTCTAGGAGCCAGAGTAAAATTAGCACTTGAGCTGTTATTCAGTGCAAGTGTTCTGATGCAGAAGTCCCAATCACTGCTTTCAAAGGACTCCTGTGTAAATATTTACCAGCTACTTAGAATCTCAATCCTGCTCCCACGTTTGAGCCAAGGATTCCAGTGATTCATAGAACCACAGAACTCCAGATGTGGAAGGCATGGCAGAGATCACACAATCCAATTTGCACCACCCATCATGACATTTTTCTTTAAAACATCCCTGAAGGATAGACATCAAATCAAGTTTCCACTTACGAGCAGAGCTCATGGTTTCTCAAATCAGTCCATCCTACTGCCAGGCAGTGTCAATGGTTATAAATGTCTTTCCTGAATTAACTAAAATCCTCTTTCCAGAACCTTCGATTCATTGGTCCTTGCTTTGCCACGGAGCTATACAAATGTAGAGTTATCTAGCCCATAAGTACAAACATGCCAGACACTGTAATTCCTTTCTTTAAGTCAACTGACATCCACACCCGAGCCTCCTTCTGGCAGTGTTGGCGGTAGTATAGTAGACAGTATTTAATCACTGTGAGTATAGAGTTCACAGCCACTACCCAATAAACCCGGCCAATGGAAAGGTCCGAGGGGACGATGCACAGGCAAATGTTCAGGACTTTCCTGTTTGACCAGCCCATGCTCATCACCACTGGAATGCTCACGGTCCCTTAACTTCCACGTCCCATTAGGGGCTGTTGTTGGGGAGTGCAGCCCCTGGCACGCCACTCAGCATCCCTGAGGTCCTCCCACCTCCCTGGAAAGGGAGTCAGGTGCCTCTCATTGAATCCCTCTTTTTCTCCTAACTCTTAGAAGCATCACTCCTTTCTCTATCCTACCACTTGAAACTGTGTGTTTGATTTCTTCCACACTTTTATCATAGTCGAGAAGAGTCCTTGTCATCAAGTTTCCCCACAAATACCCCAGCCAACAAAACTCAGCCAGAACACTTACCTGAAATGGGTGGGGTGGCAGGGAAGACAAACAAGGAAGGTAAATGCACGTTGTAACGGCCACACTTAGTAAAAATGAATCATTTTTGGGCTTCCCTGGTGGCGCAGTGGTTGGGAGTCTGCCTGCCAATGCAGAGGACATGGGTTCGAGCCCTGGTCTGGGAGGATCCCACATGCTGCGGAGCAACTGGGCCCGTGAGCCACAATTACTGAGCCTGCACGTCTGGAGCCTGTGCTCCGCAACGGGAGAGGCCGCGACAGTGAGAGGCCTGTGCACTGCGATGAAGAGTGGCCCCCGCTCGCCACAACTGGAGAAAGCCCTCGCACAGAAATGAAGACCCAACACAGCCAAAAATAAATAAATAAATAAATAAATAAATTTATTTAAAAAAAAAAAAGAATCATTTTCTTAACCTCCTTCCAAATATTTCAAAATATCCATCATCTTTGCCTAAAATCCTGTCCAATTCAGAAACTACTCTTGTTCCCTCCAATTATTCCCCATAAAACAGAGTTTCTGGGTTTTTTAGCCTCATCTTAACCCGCTGTTATTTGCCCAAGTCTTTCCTAAAATACGGTGCCGAGACCTAGTGCCCAGACGCGGTCTGCGCTAGGCGGAGAAGCGGAGCCAGGAGACCCTTGCTCTGGGCATTAAGATAATGTCAGTCTCCTCCGCAGACACACCAACCACCCTGTTGGCCTGCCCTGAACATGCAACCAAGACAGGACTGCATGGTCTCTTCCTAGCACTTTCTCCAGAATGTGTACCCTGACTTGGAAACAGCCCACAGGTCAAGGAGCTCACTTCCATTGCGACCACAATTTCTCCAAACGTTTCCATCACTTTCAGTTCATCAGCCAAGCTCTTCTCTGTGGTTCAAAGGCATTTCCGCTTTCTGAGAGATCATCAGCAAAGCAAGTGAAACTGTCAGATACTGGGCTTTTTGGAGAATCAGATTTACAACAGCTAGCTAGGAATCAAAATCTCCATCCTCAGTGACTTGTTTTTATAAAGTTTGTTTGATCAGAGGAACCTCATTAAAATCGTCTATCTGCATCTATAGTTCAGATGCCCACATGGATCACAACCCTATCAATTTAGGCTAATTGGAGGAAAGAAAGGCCAATGGAATTAGTGAAAAGTCAAGTATATTTAGTAACCAAAAATATGCTAATAAAGGGTTGCTAAGTAGAATAAAATCCTTTGGAAACTATCTCTAAGAATCCCTTTAATTAGCATACAAATTGTTTGTATGGTACCTCTATAATGTTTGACCTCAATTTGCTCTCAAGTAGCATTACTTGCTTTAAAGAGCCTTTTATGAGCTCAAAGGTAAACTACAGCTTGAGCCCAGTGAGATTATTACAAATTACCAGGTTCCAATTTTAATGAGGTTTTTATGCTGTAAGGCTTATAGGGTCTTGGAGACAGAATCTCAGCAGGATATTGAATCTAAATTTCTATTCATTGCTAAAAGCCCCTGCTTGAATATTTTTCCTGAACAAGGACTGTGTAATAGAATACATTACATAATATATGGGGAGAGGGAGAGCAGAGAGGGAAAGGGAAGACGGGAAAGAAATGCATTTGTTTTAGCGAAGCCAAAATCTTTGCAGGTTAATTTCCTCCCCCATCCCCCACCCCCACCTCTTGTGATTTGCTTTCTGAAACAATGTGCAAGAAGGCTGCACCCCCCACCCCGATGATTTTTTTTCACCACAGGCTAGATAACACTAGTCGCCTGGACCAAGGGTGGGGTCCAAGACCTGCCCAGCCCCTCACTCCCTATGCAGCTGCCGTCCTCCCCACGGTGGCACCCCATCCACGCAGTGCACCGTGGCAAGATGAGTATCTTCTGAGTTGGGCGACTAGAGCTTTGATCACCTGGCCTTGAACCAGCCTCTCAGCAACCCGATCCTTACTTTTCTTATCTGTGTGCAAAGTACCTAATACCGTGCTTGGCACATAAAGGTGATCAGTAACTACTGATTATCTCTGCCCCTTCCTTTCCCAATCAACAGAAAGGACAGTGGGATGCCTACGCCCAAGAGCCAGACGTTCTGCCTCTCCGAGAAGGAGCTTAAGAGGGAAGCTCAGTGCAGTGCTGAGTTGGTGGTCCAGATTGACTGCAGCCTCGCGGGCCCACAGGAAATCTCTCTTCAGGGGTTCTTAATTTGGGCTGCACATTGAATCACCTGAGAGCTTTAGAAACCATGATTTGCAGGCCACACCCAGACCAGTAAATCCAACTCACCGGATTTATCTCGGAAAAAAATGGTCCATAATGCTACCTCTTGCTCCTTTTGTTTTAGTCATTATCCGTTGACTTTCGTCTTGTGTGCTGGGGTTTCAGCTACTCACTGCAGGCTGCTGCTCACCACCAAATACACACGTGCACATGCACACACACATCCCACACGTGCACACACACGTCCCACACGCGCACACACGCACCCACACACTCCAGGCATCATATTCTCAACATGCTCTATCATAAATATTTGGTTATTTGACTTGTATGTAAGTAAACATTATTCACTTGGAAAACTATGATTCTGTTTCCTTTCTTCCACACTCTTCCCCCCTAAAGTGAATAAATTGCCTGGGTCTTTCTTCCAATTGTTTAACTTTCTATGTACCTATTATGAATTCAGCCCCAAACTCTCCCATGAACATAAATCTCCTCTCGACACCAACAGTACATCCAGCATCCCGTCTGTCTCTTCTGGGTGTCGACCTCCTGGAAGCCTCGGTCTTCCCTCCAGTCTGCACTGGTTTTGCTCGGGATCCACACAAGTGATCCTGGGGATTTTTCCCTTTTTCCTGTGCTGGGTTTTCTTTCCTAGATCCTGTGTGTGTGTTTCTTGTTTACTCCCTTACTGAAGAGAACACATCCTCCGCTGGCTTCCCGAGGAAGAGTGCATGAGAGCTAAATGCTTTCAGACCCTAAAAGTGTGAAAATTTTCACTCTCCCTGGGACCTTGTTAGATAACTGGATAGGTGGAGAGCTCTGGAGGGAAATGATACACCCTCAGAGTGCTTCAACTCCACCAGCTCCTCAAGTCCGGCACTGCTTTCAAGTAGTCCGGTGGAATTCGTTCCCAACTCTGACTCAAAAGCGGGAGGAGGATTGAGATTCTAAATAGCTGGTAAATATTTACACAGGAGTCCTTTGAAAGCAATGATTGGGACTTCTGCGTCAGAACACTTGCCCTGAAGAACAACTCAAGTGCTAATTTTACTCTGGCTCCTTAGAATGGGCACTGAACTCCTTTTACAGAGGAAAAGACAGCTATGTCAGCTTTGATTCTTCTCAAGGTTGGGGTATATCTTTTTCTTCTTTGATGTGTAAGGAGTGTGTTTTCCCTTTCTTCTTCTCTTTTTTTTTTTTTTACTGATAACTATAAGACTGTACTGAGCATCAGATACCAGAGGATTTATTAAATATTCATGCATCCAAGAATCACCTGGTGAACCTGTAGAATATGTAAAAACCCCCGGCTCCTGTGCAGGTAACTCTGATTCTGTACGTCTGAGGCAGGCCTAGTGATGGCCATTTTACCAAGATGGGTGGTCCTCAGAGCACACACTGAGAAATAAAAACCTGGGGAATAAAGAAGGAATATGAGGCAAGTAAGAAATCCAGGGTCATCTCTGAATTCAGGGTCTGGAAATCAAGCTTCATGGACTTGACCTGCCCCACTTAGAACATTCATGTGCATTTCACTTCACAAGATTGAAATGGCATCTATGGGGTCCTCTGGGTCTGCAGAGTTCAGATGTGTCTTGTTGGAGAGGAAGAACTCTTCCTCTGTCCCCTTAGCTCCAGTAACTGTGAATTAAATGACAAGAGACAGAGTTTATCTACTCGTGCACAGTGCATACACATGGAGATTCAGGGATGAATAACTCAGAGCGGTGGTTAGAACTTGGGGCTTATGTACCCACCTTAGTAGGGGAAGGGAGAGTGGAGAAAAGGTTCCTATGGGAAGAATAAGCACATTTCTTTAGGAAAGACAAATGGGTTTTTAGGAAAACAAATGGGAGATAAGAAAGTTTTGATAATGTTTGTTTATGCAGGTGCAAGTGGTCTTACTGTCTTCTTCATGGCCATTGGGCTCCCCCAGAGAGGGGACTTATGGTAGGTTTACTCTTAGTATTTCCGCTGGGAGTAGAAGCTGCCCCAATGAGGGAGATTATGGCAGTTCTCATTTCCCTGAGGTAGCTGCCTTTAGTCAGGTAAGGGGAGCTTTGCGAAGGCTTCTTTCTGTACTTGTTGAATGAAATGTGAGTCTAAAGTAATCTGCATACCAACTCTGGGGTTCTGAGTGGATTCCCAACAGTCTTAAACTCTTTCTTGGTTTAAAAATAAAGGCAAAAATTTGAAGCCTGTCAAGAGTATAGTTATTTTCCAATGACAGCTCAGTGGCTGGTAGGAAAGAGTTCATGCTCCCTAGAAAAAGATACTTATTTATTTCAAGTCATGTGACTGAGACAGCTCGAAAGCAACATGGAGCACTGATGTCTCACTGCAGATAAATTGTTGGCAAAAGCTATCACACAACAATTGAAAGTATGTGAGAAAATGAGCTCACCATGTGAGCAAGAGCATTCATTTCTTGATAGGAAAATTGTTATCATCCTACAAGATGAGAATTAGGTATTTAAAATGTCAGTTTTCTGCCTTAGAAGGGGAAGTTTCCTTATGATTGCCTGGGTGGGGTCAGTTTCCCCATCTACCTTATCTTCAGCATCTTCCTAGCACCATCCATGCAGAAATACACACAAGGCTTTCAGACAAATGTACATGAAACAGCCCAGAAACCCCTCTGTTGGGCAGGTACAACTTATCTCCCTATGGGGGGGCCTGGAAATGGAAGATAAACTTCTCTTTATCTTTAATGAACAGAAGGCCCCAATCCTGTTTGAGCACCGACTCTACCTGTGGTTCTCAAAGTTCTGCTATTTTAGGACTACATCTTTGATCAGCATCAACCAAGGTGATCACATGACTATTGCTGGCTTTGTTGGGTCTGCTGTAAATAAAGTATTTTAATACAGAAATGAGAGATCTTGCAAAGCCACAGGGTGCCAGGGAGAGAACAGCAGTTAAAGTCGGAAAGGAAAGAGGCAAAGCTTGTGCACTGCTGAAGATAAAAAGAGCAAATCCATTCCATCATGAGACAAACCTGAAATGACGTCAGGGACAGAAGACGTGGCTTCAGAAGGAAAGCCACCGTGTTGGCATGAGGACGCCAGCGTGAAGGGGCACAGCACTGTCTGCTCTCAAGTCTTCGCCTTTTTTCCCCATCAGCAACCAGAATGCTCAGTACTGGACCTCAAAACCTATCCGACCAATTCTCTGACAGCTGATTACTTGGCACGTAATCCAAGCATACAGCTAAAGCATACCTTTCCTTTAGTGAAGGAGAGGAAAGGAAATAAGATGGAGAGAGGCTAGCCCATCTCTTTCCCCTCAGCCTCCAGGAGCTGGTGAAGCATATATGTCCAGAACGAGCAAGAAATGAAGTACTAATACATTCCCCATTGTGGAGCATTAAGAAAATCTAAGGAAGAAGCAAATTAGGAGAAAACAAATGGTATTACAGCTGTGGAAATGCCATGTTAACACATGCAGAAGTCGAGAAAGTGAAAAATACATTTTGAAAGAGGGTAATTTAGCTCATGGAGAGTATTATTTATGCCCCACAAATAAAGAAATTAACTGCATATGAGAAGCAAATGTTTTCCTAATCCTCTTAAGCATCAAAGTTCTAACTCCTTGTAACTTGGGTTTTTTGTTAACACCTTGATCTTATTATGTTTTTGATCCTTTGATTCCTTTATCTCTTCTCAACTTAAAATCAGACCTGTACAAAAACTGTCCTACATGAACACTCCCTTTGTACTATTTTAAAAAATTTTGAAGCACAACATACATATGAAAAATAATAATTAGGAACATCCATGCAACAATCCCTCAAGGCAAGAAATAGAACATTAGCAACAATTCCTGGGTGCCCTCCTTTTATATATTCCATCTTTTATCTTCACTTTTCACTTTACTTTTGGGTGCTTTGTTGTTGAATCTACACCGTGTTTGGAAACTTCACCTCTTACCAGAGGGGCAGTAGCAGTTAAGAGCTGGTCTTTGAAATTGGATTGACCAGATATCAAATTGAGACTCAATAACTTACCAACTTGTAACTCTGGGCAATTACTTGTCTCTGAGCCTCAGTTTCCTCACACATAAAATGGAAGAAAGAATGCCTATCTCATAAGCTTATTTGCTGATTACATAAATTGGAACCCAGCTTCTGAGCTTGAGCAGTAGGCATGAGATACAGAGTAGAATTCATGATTTTTAAGCACTCTAAGTAATTCTTTTGTTCAAATGTCTTACCTTCTCCATCCCCTTACTTACTATCAAAACTGAAACTAAATTATTATAGAAAGATAGTCCAAAGATTTTTGACAAGGAAGTGTTTTGTAAAAGGGTGGAAGGGTTTTGGTTGTCATAATAACTGGAAGCAGTACGGGCTTTAATATAAAGGGAACAGGGTTGCAAAACATCATGCAATATGCAGCACAGCACCACATGGAGGAAAAGGGTTGCATCCAAAATGCCACTAGTATTCCCTTGGAGAAACAAAGCTGTGTCTTAGAACCCAGAAGGAAAGAAGGAAGGATTGAACAAGTCTCTGAAACAAGTCTATCAATGTTTGTACTCTTTATAGGTAGTTTTCCCAATGTCTAAATTATACCACCTTTGTTATACTTTAAGACCATCATTTTTTTAATCCTGTTCGCAGAAGGAAAAAGAACAGCTGATCCTCAGTTTTTGTGTTTGTAGAAAAACAAAAGTATATATAAAATAAGTTTGCTTAGTGAAAAATTAGAGTGAGAAAGGTCCAAAAATAGAGTATTGGTTTAATAAATTGGGGTACTCATTCTTAAAGAACCTATTAAAATCTATATACAGCCATAAAAAATAACATCATAGGATAATCTTTTACTGACATGGAAAATATTAATATGTTGCTAAATGAAAAAATAAAGCAGAATAAAAACCAGACATTGCAGTTACAAGACATGCAAAGGAAAGTATGACCCAGACACCAGAAAAAAAGAAAACGCAAGCAACAAAAAGTGCCAGTGAAGGTGACCTGATTGATGTTAACTATGACTTCAAAACAGCCATTATAATGTTCAAAGAACTAAAGAAAACCACAATTAAAGAAGTAAAAAAAAAAAGGTATGATGACAATGTCACATCAAATATACTATACCAAAAAAGAGACAGAAAAGATAAAAAAAAAAAGAACCAAATGGAAATTCTGAAGTTGAAAAATAAATAACTAAAATGAAAAAGTCACTAGAGGAGCTTAATAGTAAATGAGAACTGGCATTAGAAAGAATTAGCAAACTCGAAGCTAGAGCAATAGAGATGATAAAATCTAAAGAACAATAAAGAAAAAATAATTAAGAAAAATTAACAGAACCTTGGAAAATTTGTGGGCCACCACTGAGGGCACCAACATACTTGTAATGGAAATAGCAGCAGAAGCAGAGAGAAAGGAGCAGGGAAAAGTACTCAAAAAAACTAATGGCTGGGACTTCCCTGGTAGCACAGTGGTTAAGAATCCACCTGCTAATGCAGGGGACATGGGTTCAATCCCTGGTCTGGGAAGATCCCACATGCCGGGGAGCAACTAAGCCTGTGCACCACAACTACTGAGCCTGCGCTCTAGAGCCTACAAGCCACAACTACTGAGCCCACATGCCCCAACTACTGAAGCCTGCGTGCCTAGAGCCCAGGCTCTGAAACAAGAGAAGCCACGGCAATGAGCAGCCTGCACACTGCAACGAAGAGTAGCCCCAGCTCACCACAACTAGAGAAAGCCCACACGCAGCAGCAAAGACCCAATGCAGCCAAAAACAAAAAAACAAAAAACAAAACAAACAAACAAAAAACTAATGGCTGAAAACTTCCCAAAGTTATTGAAAAACATTAATCTCTACATCCTGGAAGCTCAATTACCTTCAAGTAGGATAAATACAAAGAGTTTCACAACAAATACAACATACTAAAAATGCTGAAAGCCAAAGACAAGGAGAAAATCTTGAAAGCAGAAAACAACTCATCATGTACAAGGGAACCCCAATAAGACTGACAGCTGACTTCTCATCAGAAGAAGGGAGGGGGACTTCCTGGTGGCACAGTGGGTTAAGACTCTGCACTCCCAATGCAGGGGGTCTGGGTTTGATCCATCATCAGGGAACTAGATCCCACATGCATGCTGCAACTAAGAGTTTGCATACCACAACAAAGAAGCCCACCTGCTGCAACTAAGGAGCCCATGTGCCTCAACTAAGGAGCGGGTGAGCCACAACTAAGGAGCCTGCCTGCCACAACTAAGACCCAATGCAACCAAATAAATAAATAAATAAATATTAAAAAAAAAAGAAGCTATGGAGACCAGAAGAAGAATATTTTCAAAGTGCTCAAAGAAAAAAATGTCAACCAAGATTCCTCTATCCAGTAAAGCTATCTTTCATAAATGAAGGTGAAATAAATACCTGCCAAAATAAACAAAAGCTGAGAATATATTGCCAGTGGACCACCTTACAAGAAATACTAGGGGAAGTCCTTTAGGTTCAAAGCAACTGACCCCAGATGGTAATTTAAATCCACACACATACACACAAACAAATAGTACTAATAAAGATAATTATGTAATTGTAATAGGCAGTATAAATGCATATTTTTCCCCTTTCTTTTCTTGATTTGAAAAGCAATTGTATAAAACAGTATGTATGTAATGTATTGTTGGGCCTATAACATATTAGAAATGTAATATATATGCCAACAAAAGAGATGTGTTGCAGCAAAGCTGTATTGAACTAAGGAAATGATTCCATATGGTAACCTGAATTCATAGAAACAAATAAAGATAATCAGAAATGATAAGTAAGAAGCTAATATAACAAAAGCTATAAATATATATCCATTCTCTTATTTAAGCTTTTTAAAAAGACATAAAATTATATAAAGAAATAATTATAGGGACTGCCATGGTGGCACAGTGGTTAAGAATCCACCTGCTGGGCTTCCCTTGTGGCGCAGTGGTTGAGAATCTGCCTGCCAATGCAGGGGACACGGGTTCGAGCCCTGGTCTGGGAAGATCCCACATGCTGCGGAGCAACTAGGCCCATGAGCCACAACTACTGAGCCTGCGCATCTGGAGCCTGTGCTCCCAACAAGAGAGGCCACAATAGTGAGAGGTCCGCGCACCGTGATGAAGAGTGGCCCCCGCTCGCCGCAACTAGAGAAAGCCCTCGCACAGAAACGAAGACCCAACACAGCCAAAAATAAATAAATTAAATAAATAAATAAATAAATAAATAAATAAATAAAAATAAAAAAAAAGAATCCGCCTGCCAATGCAGGGGACACGGGTTCGAGCCCTGGTCCAGGAAGATCCCACATGCCGTGGAGCAGCTAAGCCTGTGCACCACAACTACTGAGCCTGCGCTCTAGAGCCCGCGAGCCACAACTACTGAGCCCGCGTGCCACAACTACTGAAGCCCGCACACCTACAGCCCATGCTCCACGACAAGAGAAGCCACTGCAATGAGAAGCCCGCGCACCACAACAAAGAGTAGCCCCCGCTCACCACAGCTAGAGAAAGCGCGCGTGCAGCAATGAAGACCCAATGCAGCCAAAAATAAATAAATTTATTTTAAAAAAAAAGAAAGAGTTATAACAATGTCTTGTTGGGTTTGTAGAATTTATAGAAGTAACATGTATATTAATAATACCACAAAAGGGACTTCTGTGGTGGTCCAGCAGTTAAGACTCCACGCTCCCAACGCAGGGGGCCGGAGTTCAATCCCTGGTCAGGGAACTAGATCCCACACACCACAACTAAGACCCAGTGCAGCCAAATAAATAAACAAATATTTTTAAAAAAATAATATCACAAAAAGGAGGAAAAGAAAATATAACTATATATGAGGAAAATTTCTGTTTGTCACTGGAATTAAGTATAAATCTAAAGCTAATTCTGATAAGATGTATATGGTAAGTCCCTTTTCACCAGAAAAGAAGCACGAACTAAGTCTAAGGCAGGCATAAAGAAGGAAATAATAAAGATTAGAGTGAAAATGAATGAAATAGAAAACAGAAAAAAAATCAATAAAATCAATGAAAACAAAAACTGGTTCTTTGAAAAGATCAACAAAATTGACAAGCCTTTGTCTAGATTTAACAACAACACAAGAAATACTCAAATTAGGGATGCTATTATGACTGACTTTACAGAAATAAAAAAGATTGTAAATGAGTACTATGAGTGATTGTATGCCAATAAATTAGATAACTTAGCTAAAATAGACAAATTTCTAAAAGACACAAACTACCGAAACTGACTCAAGAAGAAACAGACAATCTGAATATACCTATAACAAGAGATTGAATCAGCATTCAAAAACTACCCACAAAGAAAAACCCAGGTCCAAATGGCTTTAATACCAGTTCTTCAAAAATTCTTCCAAAAAATAGAAAAGGAAGGAACACTTCTCAACTCAATCTGTGAGGGGAATTCTACCCTGGTACCAAAATCAGACTAAGACATCATGAGAAAAGAAAACTACAAATCAATATCTCTTATGAATATGTCAAAAATTCTCAACAAAGCACTACTTTTTAGTAAATGGAATCCAAAAACACATACAAAGAATTACGCACCACGATCAAGTGGGATTTATTCCAGAAATGTAAGGTTGGTTTAACACCTGAAAATCTATTAATAAAGATTTTTTAAAATTTAATTAATTAATTTATTTATTTTTGAGCCGCACCTCGCCGCAGGCAGGATCCTAGTTCTCCGACCAGGGACCGAACTCGTGCCCCCTGCAGTGGAAGCTTGAAGTCTTAGCCACTGGACCACCAGAGAAGTCCTGAGGATGTCCACTCTTGCCACTATTATTCAACACTATACTACAGGTCCTAGCCTAAGGGCAATTAGAAAAGAAAAAAAAAAAAAAGGCATTCGGATTGGAAAAGAAGAAGTAAAACTATCTTTATTCACAGATTACATGATATTGTATATAGAAAATCTTAAGGAACCCATTAGAAATAATAAGCGAATTCAAGGTGCAGGATATGTCAATATACAAAAATGAATCATATTTCTATATACTTGCATGGAACAATAAAAAAGTGAAGTTAAGAAAATTCTATTTACAATAGCATCAAAAAGAATAAAATACTTAGGAATAACATAAGAAGTTCGAAACTTATACTCTGAAAATTATAAAACCTTGTCGACAGAAATTGAATAAGATCTAAATAAATGGAAAAATATCCTAAGTCCATGAATTGGAAGACTTAATATTGCTAAGACAACAATACTCCCCAAACTGATCAATAGGCTCAATGTGATCTTTATCAGAATCTCAGCTGGCTTCTTTTCTTTTTTCTTTAAAAAAAAAACCCTCATTTTAAAAAAATCTTACATTACTCCATAAATCAATTAACAAGAATCTCCTGGCTGCTAAATCCAGAGGACATTTCTGCCTCTATCTTCCTTGCTTACTTACATTGAACACCGCTGACCATTCCCTCCTTCTTGAACCTCAACAGGCACAGTGTTTGGCACATTGTAGATGCTCAGAAAGTACTTACTGAATAACTGAAGTTTGAGTGCTTACTGGATTGAGGATTTAAGACTAAGACATATGGAAAAAATAAGAGAACAAAGAATATAATTTAGTGCTGTATTTTCTGGTTTGTAGCACCAAGTGCTGTTTCATAAGTGAGAAAGATTAAGGGGAGAAAAGCAATCAGTATCATTTATGCCAAATGCACTTCACGGGTGGAGAGATGCAGGGGAGGAAGGTTCAAGAGGAGAGAGGACTTTGCTTGCCAGACATTTTTCACTCCTTCCTGGAAGGAGTCTGTGTTCTAGCCAGAGTGGTCCAGCAGGTTCCCCAGAGTGGTCCCTGCTTTCTTTCACTCATGCCAACCTTCCTCTTTACATCACTACTGAAGAGTGAAATGTCCTTCTTTCTAATGTCCACCTGTCAAGACCCGATTCTTAGCACTGATGGCGTCATTCCATCTGTCCCGTGTTGTTGTCCTTGTTCTCCTCTGAGCAGACCTCTCCCTTCCCTGAAGCCCTCAGCTCTACCCTGACTCTGTTCTTTCCTCTCCACCCCATCAACTGCTGGGCTCATGCCTGGAAGGCCTCTGATTGGCCCTTGTTGGCTCCAGTCTGTGTGCTCCAGGTGGAAAACCACATCGTTGGTGAAGAAACAGCATTTGTGAGAGTCTGAAGTTGAGCTATGGTGTGCCCCCTCGAGAAAAGGAGAAGTGTGACATTCAGGAGAAAAATGGGTAGTGGTGAGTGTGAAGAGGGAAACGGAGTCAGACCAGGAAGGGCTTTGGGTGCCCTGGGAAGGAGTCTGGATGCCCCAGATGGGCAGCACATCAGATGGGTAAGCACATTTGTGTAACATTTCCCCTCACTGCTGAGTGACACAGCATTGGGATGTGACAAGAAGGGGTGTTGGTAGATCACGTAAGAGATGAGTGTAGTGACCAGGTGAGGGGTAAATGGACTAGCAACAACCAGTACTGTGCCCAGTGGAGAGAACTGGTGGGACTGAGCATAGGGGCAGAATTGGTTGCTAGTGCCTCTCATATAGGCAGGTCAAAAAAAAGGAGCAGGGACTTCCCTGGTGGTGCAGTGGTTAAGAATCTGCCTGCCAATTCAGGGACATGGGTTCAATCCCTGGGCCGGGAAGATCCCACATGCCACGGAGCAACTAAGCTTATGCGCCACAACTACTGAGCTGGCATGCCACATCTACTGAAGCCCGTGTGCCTAGAGCCTGTGCTCTGCAACAAGTCACTGCAATGAGAAGCACACGCACCGCAACGAAGAGTAGCCCCTGCTCACCACAAACAGAGAAAGCCTGCGTGCAGCAATGAAGACCCAACGCAGCCAAAAATAAATAAAATTAATTAATTAAAAAAAAAAAAAAAAAAGGAGCAACCTGAATGTTAACCTGAACAAGAGTTTTTCTTCAGCCTTCTGGGAAGTGTTGTGTAGGTAGCTGGGTACACAGAAGTTAAGTTCGGGATATATACGAAGGCTGGAAATTTGGTTTGGGTGTAATTGGCACAGAGAAGACAATGGAAGGTCCCAGATGAGGGGGGGTAGTGAGGACTCACAGCAGAAACCTAGGACGTACCACAAGTTAGAGAAGAAAGGAAGAGGACCCTAAAAAGGAAACAAAGAAGGATCTGCAGAGAGAGAAGAGACCAGAAGCCAAGGGAAGACACTGCTCAGAAAGGAGGGCGTGGCCAACAGGGATGCCATGGCTTGAGCACTGAAAGCTGTCTAACAGCTTTGTCGTTTGGGAGGCTGTCAGTGACCCAGCAGGAGCAGTCTGCACAGGTAGAGGGCAGCTTAGGCCAACTGGCAATGGGCTAAGAGGATGACGAGAAAGAAAGGAACCGGAGGTGCCAAGTGCAGAAAACTCTTTCCAAAAATGTAATCAGTCTTACCCAGGAAGACCTCGCCTATTTCTAGGAAACAGGAGGCTCAAATGCAGGTGAATATGTAGATTCTGTGCCAGGGATCAGAGGGAGTTCTTGTGTGGTGGCTTTTATTTTCTCTGAAATTGAAGACAAGGTTGTCTGCCAAGGGACTTCCCTGGTGGTCCAGCGGTTAATACTCTGTGCTCCCAATGCAGGGGGCCCGGGTTCGATCCCTGGTCAGGGAACTAGATCTCACATGCATGCCACAACTAAGAGTTTGTATGCTGCAACTAAGAACCCAGTGAACTGCAACTAAGGAGACTGTGTACCTCAACTAAGTAGCCTGCCTACCACAACTAAGACCCGGCGCAACCAAATAAATAAATAATTAAAAAAATAAAAAAGATTGTCTGCCAAGAGTGATGAAGGGGAGGAAGCTCAGTGGTTTGAGGAGGACGGAGAAAACCTGAACCAGCATCGTGGAGAATGGGGGAGAGCGGCAGGCTGTGGAGCACGGCTGAGTGGACCCTAGAGTCTGTGCTTCTGGTCTCTGAGGTCACCAGCTCCCACCAGCAACACATTCAGCAGCCCTGGAGGAGGGGGGAGGGAAGCAGTGGGTTTAGTCCTGGGCTGAGAGCTTTCCAAACAGTGGTGACACAAGGATGCAAAGGCAGGGGAGCAGAAGGTCCTGTAAGAAGAGCTGAGACAATGTAGCTTTAACGTGGCTTTGGTAGAGAGGGAGTTCTTCATTTTCTACTGCTGCACAGCAATTCACCACAAACTTCGTGTTGAAAACAAATCCATGAATTATCTCAGCTTTGAGCATGGCTTAGCTTTGTCCTCTTCTAGGGGTATCACGAGGCTGCAGCCAAGTTGTCAGCAAAGCCTACAGCCTCACCTGAGTTCACTCAAGTTGCTGGTAGAATTCGGTTCCTTGAGGTTGTATGACTGAGGTCCCAGGGTTTTGCTGGCTGTTGACCAGTGGAACACTCTGAGCTCCTAGAAGCCACCCTTCTCCACAGACAGGCACCCCTTGACACAGGCTTTTGCTGTCTTCCTCTGAGGCCAGCCAGGAATAAAACCTCTGCTTTAAAAGAGCTCACCTGACTAGGTCAGGCCCACCCAAGACAATCTTTCTTTTGAGGAACTGATTTGGAAACTCGATCACATCTATAAAATCCCTTTTACCATATGAGGTGTCCCATAGCATAAGAGTTACATCACATCATATGTACAAAGCCTCCCACACTCAATGGGAAGGGATTATACAGGGGGCGGGGATCATTGGGTAAATTCATCTATGTGCAAAAGAAACCTAGATTTGCATCTCAAGCCCTGACTGCTCCACTCTTTTATGGGCTGAACTGTGTCTCCCCAAATTCATAAGTAGAAGCCCCCACCCCAGTATAACTGTATTTGGAAATGGGACTCTAAGGAGGTAATTAAATTTAAATGAGGTCATAAGGGTGGGGTCCTAATCTGATAGTGCTGGTGTCCTTATAGAAAGAGGAAGGGACACCAGACACCTCCCTTCTCTCTCCACATGCACAGAGGAAGCACCACGTGAAGATATAGTGAGAAGGTGTCCTCTATAAGCCCTCTATAAGGGAGGCCTCTCCAGAAACAAACCCTGGAACCTTGATCATGGACTTTCAACCTCCAGACATGTAGGGAAATGAATATGTGTTATTTATTTATTAACCAACCCAAGAGGGTTGGTTTGTAGCTGAGAGAGGAGAAAGGATATTTTCAGATCCACTAAAACGACCAGTGTTTACTCTCCCATTGTCAAAAATGTTTACAAACAGTCTGGAGGGTTGTTAGGCTTGGGACTTTAGGTTTAGTTGTATTTTGATTTGGAGTTTATTCCATTCATAGAATGACAGACTCTAAAGGAATAAAACATGGATTACAGCTCAAGCTACAGATGAGGCCAGAAATGTAAATACCAGGATCTTGAAAATGTTAAGCTCTTCTTTCAGTATTTTTCTACATAATAGGTCCATCCTAACACTTTCCTTGATAAAGAATTTGTAGTTTCCATTTCTCTCAATGCCTAGCTCCAGGTCACACTCCCCAGGCTTAGGAGCAACTTTCCTGTTGGCTACAAGGGGCCGGGGTTCTACCAGAAGCTCTGGGAGGCAGCATGCTTACCTGCTGCCCACAGCCCACCATCAATAGGGAAGTAGTCCAGTTGGAACCTGCTTAGTTTTTGTCATTTTAGGCTGAACAAAATAATAAGTTAAAGATTTTCTGCCTTTGACTATGCACCTTAGTGCCTCTTAGATGTAGGGGTAGTCTTGGGCATGTAGACAGGAGCCCTGTAAGTACTCTGGTAACATAACTACATAGTTGTGGTGCAAATCAAGCTCCAAGCTGCTATTACATTTCGCTGTAGGGGTTGGTGCATGTATAATTTGATTGAATCTCTCAGGGTTCATGGGGTCAGCAGTTTGAGAGCACAAAGTTGGTCTGAGTCAGCTCCCAGGACAGCTGCAAAAAGAAGCCTCGGGTTTGATGGGTACACCAGAAACCTAGCCTGGAGCCTCTTTTCCTGCAGAGTGGTGTGTGTGACCCCCCTTCTATGTAGGTCTGCTGGGCAGGCACAGTGTGTACATGAAGTGGGAGAAGCATATTGTGGGGACCAGAGTGGGGAGGGAGAGATTTCTCAGCCAGCCAGGAACTGTCTGCATCAGACAGGATTAAGAGGGAGAAATTAAGACCCAAGTTTCTAAACACCCTCACGGGCTTCCCTCGTGGCGCAGTGGTTGAGAATCTGCCTGCTAATTCAGGGGACACGGGTTCAAGCCCTGGTCTGGGAAGATCCCACATGCCGCGGAGCAACTAGGCCCGTGAGCCACAACTACTGAGCCAGCGCGTCTGGAGCCTGTGCTCCGCAACAAGAGAGGCTGCGATAGTGAGAGGCCCGTGCACCGCGATGAAGAGTGGCCCCCGCTCGCCACAACTAGAGAAAGCCCTCGCGCAGAAACGAAGACCCAACACAGCCAAAAATAAATAAATAAATAAATTTAAACACCCTCACACATTTCCTTCTTGCCAGGGTTTTCAAAGTATTATATATATATATATATATATATATATATATATATATATATATATATATAAAATTATCAGTGCAATTTCAAGTTATTCCAGCTAAGAGAACAGTGTTTACTTTGCTTATTTCCTGCTACAACTTAAAGTAGAAGAGTATTAAGCTCTTCAGATTTTGCAACATGTCTTGCAGGATGGAAAAGCTCTTTTAAATCTATGGAGTAAGGAACATAAGCTACACATTCTAGGCAACAGGTAAAGATACATGTTGCCTAGACAACAAAATATTTTATTGAAAAGACAATGAACTGAGTAGAACCTTAAAGGTTTATTAGTCATCACTATTGTTTAGTCAGCATCAAAACCACAGAAAGAGGAGTCAGCTCAGGGAACACAGAAGTGCTTGAAACACATTTCTTATCTCATGAGGGGTTGGGGCTCAGGAAAGAAAAATCTGGCAGTGTATTTAGGTACCTGCCTAACCTTCCATCACACAGCACACCTGGCGCCTGTGGTGTGGGACTCCCCCACTGGCTACAGTACTAGCGGGTTGATGTAAGAGTAGGGATGCAGGTGATGTCAGCAAGATGGTGGACTAGGAGGGTCTCAGCCCTTGTCCCTCCACAAAAACAACAATTTAACAACTATCCACAGATGATAATATCCTTGGAAGAGCTCTGGAGTACAATTAAGAAATTGCAGCAACCCAGTGGAGCAGAAAAACTGAGGATGGCCACATAGGAAAGGCACAGAAACATTTTACCTTTGTCACCCCATTCCCCAGACTGGCACATCTCAGTGCCAGAAGGAATCCCCTCCACTGTGAGTTCCCTCACAGGGAAAAAAAAGAGCAGGAGGACCTCAGCAGCCTTCTTCATTGAGGATCCTGCAGCCCTTGCTAGAGACAACCAGAGCCCACACCATGGTGCCCCTTTGGAGACGGACCACTGCTCATCCCCCAGAGATGGCACTGTATCAAACCAAATTCAACAGCACATGAAAAGGGCTATACACCATGACCAAGTGGGATTTATCCCTGGGATGCAAAGATGGCTTAACATACACAAATTAATCAATGTGATACACCACACTAACAGAATGAAAGATAAAAACCATACGATGGAGACCAAAAAAAAACCCAAAGATAAAAACCATAGATGCAGAAAAGGCATTTGACAAAATCCAACTTCCATTCATGGTAAAACATCTCAAAATATGTATTGAAGGAACTTACCTCAACATAATGAAAATTATAAATACAAAGGCCACAGTTAACATCATAATTAATGTGGAGAAACTGAAAGGTTTTCCTCTAAGATCTGGTACAAGGCAAGGATGCCCACTCTTGCTACTTCTATTCAAAATATAACTGAAAGTCTGAGCCAGAGCAATTAGACAAGAAAAAGAAATAAAGGGCATCCAAATTGGAAAGGAATAAGTAAACATTTCTGTTTGTAAATGACATGATCATATAGGAGATAACTCTAAGACTCCACAAAATATTGTTAGAACTGATAAATTCAGTAAAGTTGCAGGATGTAAAACTAACATACACCCCTGCGGCTGCCCTGCTGGCCGAAAAGTTTCTCTAGGTGTGGAATTCTGGACTTGGTGATGACCAGCACAGAGTGTGTGCGCCAGTTGGGAGCCAGCCCGCCCAATGGCCCGGGGCAACAGATATGTCAGAAACTGAAGCAAGAAAGTACTCGGCAGAGGGTGGAGTCAAGATGGCAGACTAGGGGGATGCAGAAATTGTGTCTCCACACAACTAGGACACCTACCAGGCACCGGTAGGGGACCACTGACAATTAAGGGGATGGGAGGAACACCCAGCGACCGGCTTGCAGGATCTTGGCTCCCAGGTCAGAGGTCAGGCCCAAGCTCCTGTGGTGGGAGCTCTGAGTCCAAACTGCTGGACTAACAGAGAACCTCAGACTCCAGGGAATATTAATCGGAGTGAGGCCTCCTGGAGGTCCTAATCTCAGCACAAAGACCCGGCTCTATCCAACTGCCTGCAAACTCCAGTGCTGGACGCCTCAGGCCAAACAACCAGTAAGACAGGAATATAGCCCCACCCATCAAAAAAAAAAATTGAAACGACAAAAAAATATGTTACAGATGAAGGAGCAAGGTAAAAACCTACAACACCAAATGAATGAAGATGAAATAGGCAACCTACCTGAAAAAGAATTCAGAATAATGATAGTAAAGATGGTCCAAAATCTCAGAAACAGAATGGAGAAAATACAAGAAACATTTAACAAGGATCTAGAAGAACTAAAGAGCAAACAAACAGTGATGAACTACACAATAACTGAAATTAAAAATACTCTAGAAGGAATCAATAGCACAATAACTGAGGCAGAAGAATGGATAAGTGAGCTGGAAGATAAAATGGTGGAAATAACTGCCAGGGAGCAGAATAGAGAAAAAAGAATGAAAAGAATTGAAGACAGTCTCAGAGACCTCTGTGTCCTGCGGCCCCAGAGAGGACAGGGATCCAGCGTGAGGGCTGCAGAGGTTCTGGGCCACCCAAGGCCACACAGCCGGGATGCGGTCTCTGCAGCGCTGACTTGCTCCCAGCCTTGAGGTTCAGCCCCAAGACAGTCTGCAGATGGCTACACCCTGGCAGTCCTGGGCCCCTTGCTCCCGGGTCAAAGCCAGCTCCACCTTCTCAGCCCCGTCTTCCCCATTGCAAGCATGGAAGAGCTGAAGCAAATTCCCATCTTTCCCCAGATCTTGGTTAGTCCTTATATGTTTTCCAGAAGATCTTTAATATGCTGCCTCTTCAGGTGTTTTCAGGGAGGTCTGGGCAGATTTACCCATTCCACCATCAATGGAAGCAGAAATCCTCTCATCCTGTCTCTGTGTTTTTACTGCATGTTCTAGATTTCCTCAAACATACCCTGTACCTGTAGTTTATATACTTAAGTCCATTCTGTTATTAGGTTGGTCCTTTGTATTTTGTAACTTCTTCTAAAACTTATATTTTATTCCCACTACCCATGTTGAATATAAAGTATATAATAGAGGATTTTTGTTGTTGTTTTTCAAACCAAGAGTTGATTAGCTAATTTTGAAGGCTGCAAAAATAACCCATAAAATCTATTTGTTTAAAAAATAAACAAAATTTATAATAAAAAAAATTAACAAAATGAACACACACAAAATAAAAATTATATTTAAAATTCCCTACAACTCTTTCTTGTACTGGTGTTCCTCCTGGCAGTCTATTCTTGTTTCATATATACAATACTGTCCTGAAAGTCTCTGAAAGTTCTATTAGTTTAATATTTTTTAAGTTCTATCCTATTTCTGACTTTAGCACCACTGCATCTGGGGCTGATTATTCCAGTTCTGCCTGTGGTCCTTCTGTCCTTACATGTCTTGGGAGGCTTCGAGGCCCCTGGAGGTCTGTTCAAGTTTATAAGTGAAGAGCAAGGTTTATGAGTATTTGTTGCTGACATGGATTCCTCTGCAGGCGTGTGGCTCTGTTGTACCTGCTGTCTTCGTTCTCCTTCATTCTGGTCTAAAGGGTAGTGTTATCTTCAGTTTTGAGGGTCACTTTCCGTTGGTCCTACAAATCAACTACAGGCAAAGATGAAACTATAAATAGATGAAAAAACCCAAAGATAAAACTAGAGGTCAGGGTATTAATGAGGTAAGTGTTTCTGGATCATGAATGAGTCAGTGTTTATGTTTCAATTCCATATTCTTTCTCACTGGGCTAACTCTTTCTCTCTTTAGGTGGAATTCTAGAAAAAAACCTGTCACAGCTAGCAGGCGTAAAGATGAAGAGGAGGCTCTTCCTTTCCATCACCATCCACAAGGCCTGCTGCAGCACACAGTTCTCTGCAGACACAATCGCGTTCTGGGCAGAGGGATGTGCACTGGCAGAAAATCGCCCCAGAGGAGCTAAACAGCAGTGTTGTGTGTCTGTAGCTGCAAGGACACGATAAGCAAATACCACATATTTTCTTCAAGCAGCTCCCACTGACAACAAAAATATAAATGCATCTGCTCAGTGCGAACATACAGAAAAGCTGCAGTTTACTATTATGCTATAATTAAATGAAATGGCCCTGCAGGAAGGCACAAAAATCCAAAGTCGCAATATTTTCAGCAGCTGGTGAATCACTGTTCTCCAGGAATAAACATGGCCCAAGGCAGAAGATTGTGCATGGCCACTTCACGCAGAACTCTTTGCAGCGGTGCTGGATGCAGTCTCTTAAGAATAGGAGGGAGCTAGGTTACTCTTTGAGGCTTTCTATCTCTGAAGGTGGCATTTCCTGACACACTGCTCAGGGGGTCCTCAAGTTACAGATAAGTCATAGTCCCAAAGCTAATCCACATATGATGTTTGGAATAATGTCACCAATGGTAGTTCGATTCTCAGCTGACTCACCAAACACAACTGAGGGCAAATCCAATATCTTTTCAAAATACCTCTGTGTGCATAAGTTATGCCGAGTATCTAATGTATGGTGATGCTGAATTAGATAATAACAGTGTCGGTTTGGGGTGAATAAACAAGAGCTACTATTTACTGAGTGACTGCATAGGTCAGTTGTCTAACTCTGAACAGCCCTGTGAGGCAGATGGTATGATCCCCATTTTACAGATGAGTAAATTGAGGTCTGCAAAGGGTGAGAACTCAAGAGTTCACATTCGAGGTCACTAGCTGAGGCAGGGCAGTGTAACCTGCCACACCAGGCCCTCCCGTGGGGCCTGGTTGCTCATCCGGACGTAAGGCTCTGCGATGCCCCAGCCCAACGTCGGGTCCTGTGGGTGGGACTCTGCAGCTCAGGGAAGTGGGGGCCGAGGGAGAGTTCCTCTGCCCCCTTTATGCAGAGCTGGGCTTGAGCACAGCATTGTGACCCAATCTTCTTTCGTGCATGTCTTGCATGGGCGCCGTTCCAAGCCCCCTCCCACGGTGGCCACGCTTGTCCTCACCCCAAAGCGCTCCGTTTTCCTTCTCCACAGCTGTCTCCTTCCCCCGCGGCTGCCCGCTCGCCAGACTCGACTGGCCCTTCCTAGAAGCGTGGCCACGTGGTAACAGTGTCTGAACCTCTGCAATCGCTGGCCGCACACCTGGTGGAGTGGCGCAGGGGCTGGGGAGAGCACTGTAAGAGTCGCTTCGAGGTATTTTGCGTGTGTTTTTCTCTGAAACCACCGGCTCTCCTAACATTCCACATTTGTCCAAGACTGTGGCAGCTCCGAGGCAGCCCCGGCACCGCGCCCTCGACTGAATCCCGGGCCAGGGGCTCACTGTCAATCATCACAGCAGAAACTGGAGTCCTGGTGATCCACGAGCCGGACCAGCGGGGCCAGCCCGGAGGAGACGCTGATTCCCCACAAGTCTACTGAGACGTTTTGTAACTAGAGACCCTGGAGTCTCTAAACCAGGTTGTAGTGTGTGTTCCCTGTGGAATTCTAAGCAGAAATGCTTCCATTTCCCACACAGGGGCCCTCTCTGCCCTTTTCTAGAGCAGGGCAGGGTCCTCGGTTCCATTTTGTGGTGGTTCTTTATGATAATGTTTGTTTTTTAGTAGGTAGGTCATTCTGTAATGGAGCTGCTTGCTTTTACTACCTCGAAAGCCTGTACTTTTTAGGCAAATGTCAGAGTCTGAGGTATTCATAACCAGAATCTTCAGATCAACAAGGTAAAGCTACATGTTCACACAGGATATTCACGTATACAACTATTCAGAACGAACGTTAAACACGCCACGCACCGGATTTCTGCTGAGCGCTGGTCGGTCCAGCATCACGGACCCACAGCAGTAGCAGAAGCCTTTTGTGACTGCAGTTGGCTGAGGCCACAGCCTAGACTCCAGCCCCATCGTGTTGACTCAGAAACCTGCCGCCCACCCTGGCCTGGTCCACATTCCACCCAGGCCACGTAGCCTACAGGCTGTTGGAGTGGGAGTCCCCCGATTAGTCTAACAAAAATGTCAGTATTTCCGATATTAGAAATTGGGTGAAGAGGATCAAAATGCGGCTTTTAAAAAGAATAATATTTTAAAATCAAAATAAAGATTAGATTGTAATGCAGTAAATATCAACTTTTGTGAACTTTGAGGATTTCAGTTTCAAGAGTTTTTCTGGTTATTATCAATTCAAAAAGGAACTTCTAGTGACTATTAATGAGCCTACTACAATAGGAGTACTTCAGGGCTTCATCCTGCGTCCTTTTGGTTTTCTCCTTCTAAGCTCCCTAAGCAATCGCATCAGTTTCGATGGTTCCAAAACCATGCATATACTGAAGACGCCAACATTTTTATTTTTTTATTAATTTTTATTGGAGTATAGTTGCTTTACAATGTTGTTAGTTTCTACCGTACAGCAAAGTGAATCAGCTATACGTCCACATATATCCCCTCTTTTTTGGATTTCCTTCCCATTTAGGTTCCCACAGAGCACTGAGTAGAGTTCCCCGTGCTATACAGTAGGTTCTTATTAGTTATTTATTTTATACATAGAAGACTCCAACTCAGTCCTGACATTTCCTTTGAGCATCAGACAGCTGACCTGACATCTGCACGTAGGTGTCTCATGCTTTTCTTGAACCAAACACATCCAGACATAAATCTCGACTTCCCCATCCCAAACAGTTTCCCAGTTTTCTCCACCTGGATAAGTTAACAACACCACTGTCAACATGGTGGCTCAGAAACCTGGGACTCCTGCTTGATTTCTGCCTCCATTCCCGACACGCATGATCCCATCAGCAAGTCCTGCTCTCTACGCTCGTGATGTATTTGGAAGCTGTCCACCCTCCTCTGGCTCCGGCTGCCAGCTCCGTCCACGTCCCCCCAGACAGCTGTGGTAGGTCCCGGCCGCGCCCACTCTGTTCCCGCAGCAGCACAGCTGGCATTTGGGCCGGATTATTCTCTGTGGCTGGGCCGAGCCGTCCTGTGCGCTGTAAGGTGTGAGCAGCATTCCCGGCCTCCACCCACTCCAGGCCCACAGCTCCTTCCCCACCCTCCCCTTACCAATTGTGATAACCAAAAACATCTCCGGACACTGCCAAATATCTACTGGGATAAAAATCTCCATGGATTGAGAACCACTGCTCTATTCCAATCCATTTTCTACCCAGAAGAAATATGAAGTAATGATGTTCTTCAATCCTAAACAGATACTTTAACGCTTTTGATTTAAAACACTCAGTGATTCCTTACTGGATGCAGAATCAACTCCAAACTCTCCACCATGAGATGTTTCAGGCCCTGTATGATCCAACAAGGGGGAGGGGGTAAAGGTGGCCCACCATCCCCCACCTATCCCCCTCACTCACACCTTCAACTAGTGCTATGGGCCAAATATTTGTGTCCTCCCCGACCGACTTTATATGTTGAGTCCTAATCCCCAGGGTAATGGTATTATGTGGGGGCTTTGGGAGGTGATTGGGTCATGAGGGTGGAGCCCCCAGGAATGGGATTAGTGACCTTATAAAAGAGACCCCACAGAGCCCCCTCCCCCCTTACTCCACGTGAGGACACAGAAGATGTCGTCTATGAACCAGATGGGGGGTTCTCACCAGACACAGAATCTGCCAGCACATAAAACCTCTGACCCCTTGAACTAAGATCAAAATACAACAAATAAATGGGAAGAAAAGGAAAATGTTTCTGGGATTTTGAATGCCAACTGGACAAGGACGATGAATAAAGCACCTCATTTTGCTCTGTTATTGCTGAGTGGGTGTCAATGTTGACTTTGTCAAGGGCTCTTTTGGGGTGTGGATAAGAGAGGCCACCGTCCAAGCTCTAAGTGGGGATTCACACTGTGGTTCCGCAGAAGGGCCTTCAGGTCTGTGCCGTGCGAAATGACAAAAAATCATGGGCATTTTTCTAGGGAAAGTGTTCATCACTTCCCTCAGATTTTGAAAGAGGGCTGAGACCTCATCCATTTGCTGAGACCCCCTAAGGTGGGCACAACCCAGAGAATGAAACACGCTTTGCCTCACCCTAAATGTCGCCAATGTAGTCAGGAGGCTGCAGTCCGTCTGTGTTAAAGTGTGTTCTTCAGACTCACACTCATTAGAACTGTAGGAAGAACCCAAAGGCCCTCCAAAGTGGCAGACCCGGAGGCCATGGTGCCTGGAGACCAGGCTGCTAGTGTCAGCAAGGCCCTGGGATAATCTCACAGTCCAGACCCTGCAGTTTCTGAGGTCGTGGTGCTTGGAGACCAGGCCTCTCGTGTCAGCAGGGCTCTGGGATAATCTCACAGTTCACACCCTGCAGATTCTGATGTTCTATGTGTTGACCTGCCAGAAGGACTGAATCCGAGTATTTTACTTGAAGATTAGAAAAGAAAAAGGAGAATATGTAATTGAAGAATATTCCAGACATTGGGCAACAGTAGAGGCAGAGAGGTGTTTTCAAGTCAAGAAATAGAAAGGGTTTTATTGTTTTTAAAGAACGGAGTGATAGGAAGTAAGAATGTTTATCTTACAAATAAGATAAATAAGCAAACAGGAGAAGGCTTTCTCTGGACACCTGCACAAAGCACACAAGGACAAAACCCTGCAAATTATGTAGGCCATGTACTTGCTGTCAGCTTTCCCAGTGATTTTCTAAGTAAAAACATTCTTGAACTTTCCTAAATGTGGAAAGAATGGTGGCATCAGCCAATTGACATATCTTGCTGGAACTATTTGATTTCCAAGAAGGAATATCAAAATAAACAATGGTCTTACTTTAAGACCTTTCTCATCGGATGTTCCATTTTTATTTCTCTCTTGATTACTTTTAGGAAATGTTAGTGAAAATATTTACCACATACCACATTTCTTACTTAAAAAGCTGGCTTCTCTCTGCAAAAATTAAAAGTTGAAGTTTCCCATCGTCCAGGCCAATGTGAGGAGAGGATGTCGCCTTTGCCCAGAAGGAACCAAAAGATAAGATTTGGGGCAAAGGGGGAAGAGCCAAAGATGAGATATTATTATTTGTCAGTCTCCTTGCCTATCAAACATCCTGTGTATTGCTAACAAGAAAAGCTGTCATCGTACTATGCTTGTCCAGAACCCAAAGCCCTTCCTGAAAGGCCCTTCACTCCATCTCTGCATGCACATCATCCATCCAGCACAGCCTCTCACCTTCCCCAACTGACCCTCGCCTCACCAGCCACATCTCCGGTCCCCACCAAACACAGCTGCATTCACACGCATGCAGATGTGTCTATTCCTCTGTTGGCAGGAAGCTTCTCTCTCCTTCTCCTTTTGCTCTCAGAGCCATCTACCTTCCTTCTCAATATGACCATCCCCCTCTTTAAATTCAGATCACCACAACACCTTCAAATCTTTCTAAGTTCACTCTACCACAATTATTCTTTCCTTTAGTCAGTAAATTCATTCAATAAATTCAGGAAATACATGACCACTTTTTCAAATGCGGGACATTATGAGGGGTATAAAACACGTAAGAAATTGCCTATGCCACTTACAGATTAAAATCTGGTAAGGAAAAATAAGATGTTTTTGATAACTGCAATTCAAAGAGACAGAGCAAGGGGCATATTAACGATGTTTCCAGCAACTTAAAGGAATGAGATGATTTTTACACTAGCAAAACCCGTGTTGGCTCAGCTTCTACACACGTTGGGACCGTGGAGTCACTGGCCTTGGGGAAGTGAGGAAGAGGAGGAAACAAGGATCTAGGAGGAGGTTTTGACCCAGGACAGTCTAATATGCAGTATTCAGACTTGATCTAGACAGAAACTCACTTCCTGGAAGAGTGTGACAAGAATATGGGCCATAGAGCAAAAATAAATAGTGGGTGATACTCAAAACTGCAGGGAGGCAACAGCATAGTTCCAGGAAAAGAAGGAAAGGAGAGGAAGGACCCAGAAGGGGGAGGAAAACTGGCACAGGTGTCAAGGTTTTGGCCAAACAGGCCAGGTTTCTGAGCAAGACTGATTTTAGCAGGAAGCTAAGATAGGAGCCAGCCTAAAGCGAGCCAGCAAACATGAGGCAGAAGAAGGCTGCAGCCCAAGAGGGAGGCCCTTCGCTTAGCCACCCAAAGATCCTGGGCTTGGACCTGGACCCCGGACCAAATGACTTTTTATACAAATACTTTAATTTGTGCTACTTTATTAATGGAAAAAAGAACTGTGCATATAAGCTAAAGTAAATACAAGCCATTCAAAATAGTATACAATAAAATATCAATAGTTGAATGTGGGTGCTGGCTATATGGATGTCACAGAGACCATTCCTTCAATACTTCAATATATTTGCAAATGTTCATATCAAGTGATGGGGAAGGAATAAATCAAACCCCCTCAAAGCCCCACTGCCAACTCATCTTCTACCCTCTTTCCTGCCAGGGACGATCATTGTTTAGGCACAACTGATGCTTGCTCCCCTCATTAGAATGACTCAAGGACAAAGTTGGTAGAAGGGAAGAGGACTTTCTAGGCAGAGGTGAGAGCCAGGTTCTGAATGGTTGCGAGAAGCACTAGGCACGCACAGGGCACAGCAAGGAGACCGGTTGGCCTAATGCTTGACTGTGCATTTCCTGCATCTGACACACAGAGCTGGGCAGTGAATAAACTTGTAAAGGATGGGATCCCAGAACCCAAGAGTTTACTGTCTACTCAGAGTCAAAATGTGCAGCAGCACAAAGCAGTGCTAATGATACTGTTCAGAAGCGGGAGGAATGCCATGTGTAGAGGGCTTCCGGAGGAGAGAGGATGTGAGCAGTATTTGCAGGATGGGTAAGAGTCAAATAATCTGAAAAAAGAAAGTAGAGCCTTCTGAGTGTGTATGTGTGTGTGTGTGTAGTGGAGGGTAAGATGGTGTCAGGTAGTATTTCCTGGCTTTCCCTCTCATTTTGTGGAGCATAAATAGCACTACTGACTACTTGCTTATCTTCCTCATTATCTCTATCTCTGGGCAGTGGCAAGGAAGGCAGATATTGGGGTGAGGAGAGGCTGTATGTGGAGGGAATAAATGGAAAGCCTGAAGCTCTCTTCTCCTACTTCCTGCCCACCTCCAAGGACCCTCTCTACTTATTAGACATAGTAGGATGCCATGGTTACAGGTGGAGTAAAAACTGTCCAGATCTCCTTTCACAATATATTTTTAAAAACCTGCCTGTTGAAGCATTAAGTGCCTTAAGAACCTCACACCTGTTGGAATGGCCATCGTCAAAAAGACAAGAAGTAATAAGTGTCAGTGAGGGTGTGGCGAAAAGGGAAGCCTCATACACTGTTGGTGAGAATGTAAATTGGTGCAGTCACTATGGGAAACAGTATGGAGATTCCTCACAAAATTAAAATAGCACTACCATATGATCTAGCAATTCCACTCCTGGGTATTTATCCGAAGAAAACTAAAACACTAATTTGAAAAAATATCTGCACCACAATGTTCTTAGCAGCATTATTCACAATAGTCAAGATATGGAAGCAACCTACGTGTCCATCAACAGGTGAATGGATAAAGAAGACGTGGTATACACACACACACACACACACACACACACACACAAATACATACATAAATACAATAGAATATTACTCAGCCACAAACAAGAATGAAATTTTGCCATTTGTGATAACATGGATGGACCTGGAGGGTATTACACTTGGTGAAATAAGACAGAGAAAGACAAATAACTGTATGTTATCACACATGTGGAATCTAAAAAATAAATGAACAAAGATAACAAAACAGACTCACAGATATAGAGAAAAACAGGTGGTTGCTGGGGGGTGGGGGGAGGGCGGGCAAAATAGGTGAAGGGGATTTAAGAGGTACAAACTACTAGGTATAAAATAAATAAGTTACAAGGATGTAATGTACAGCCCAGGGAATATAGTCAATATTTTATAGTAACTTTGTATTCAGTATAATCTATAAAAATATTGAATTACTATGTTGTATACCGGAAACTAATATAATAGTGTGAGTCAACTATACTTCAGTTTTTAAAAAGTGCCTTGAGAATTTGCTTCTATAAAGTAACAACTAGGAAAATTAGCTTTCACAATCACACTTTTTTATGTTCATTTGCCTTTTCTCGGAGAGCTTAGTTTTTTTTTTTAATTCTAATCTAATATAATCTCACATTTCCCATCATGAAAAAATCTGAGTGCCAAGCTTTTCTTTGCTCTTTCCTAGCTTATTAAGTATACTTGGATGAGTCATTCAAACTTTGAGCCTGTTTCTTTAATTGAAATAAAATAAAAAGGTGTGAGTAATCCCGCCCCATTGAATTCACAACACTGATATGATGATCAAATGGAACACACATACATAAACAATAACTCACTGTATAAACTGTTAAGAATTATTAAGTTAATATGTGCCAACTTTATATGATTCATTTTTTATGAGTGTTTTTCACTGACGTATCATCAAATCATACACAGAAAGCAAGTACTTTGCCCAAAGTTCTAAAATCTCCAGGCCCAGATAATTTCACTGCAGCATTCTACCAAACATTTAAAGAATTGACTCCAATTCTACATAATTTCTTCCTGGAAACAGAATAGGAGACGACACTTGTCAATTAATTTCATGAAGTTGATACCAAAACAAAAGACAGTACGAAAAAAGAAACCTGCAGACCAACATCCTCATAAATATAGATGCAGAAATTTGTAACAAAATAGCAAAAAGAATTCAGCATATATGAAAAGAATTCTACACCATGACCAAGTTTATTATAGAGATAAATACAGCTGGCTCAACATTCAAATGTCAATCAATGTAATCTACCACATTAACATGTTAAAGAAGAAAAGTCACATGATCATATCAATGGATGCAGAAAAGGCATTTGACAAAATTAACACCTATTTATGATAAAAAAAGAACTTTCAGAAAAAAAAATAAAAGGGATCTTCCTCAACTTAATAAAACACATCTACAAAAAAACCTACAGCTAATAATATACCTACTAGTAAAAGATAATGTTTTTCCCCTAAGATCAGGAACAAGGCAAAGGAGTCTGTTCTCCCCATTGTTATTCAAAATGGTGCTGGAAGTCCTAGCCATTGCAGTAAGGAAAGAAAAGGTAATAAATGGCATAAGTATAAGAAAGAAAGAAAACTGTCCCTATTTGCAGATGAAATGATTGTCTACAGAGAAAATCCCAAAGAATTTACCAAAAAACTCCTAAAACTAATAAGTGGATTCAGCAGGATCACAGGATACACAGTAAACATACAAAAGTTAATAGTATTTATATATACTAGCAATGAATAGACTTCAAGTTAAAAATACAATGTAATTTACAATCACTCAAAAAAAAAAAAAGAAAAAGAAATATGTAAGTGTAAATCTAACAAAACCTGTACAGGACTTGTATGCTGAAAACTACAAAATGTCAATGGAAGAACTCAAAGAGGATCTAAATAAATGGGGAAATATAGGGTGTTCATGGATTGGAAGACTCAACACAGTGAAGATACCAATTGTCCCCACACTGATATAATACAGATATACAGATTTAATGCAGTTCTTGTCAAAATGTCAGCAAGATATTTAGTATAGAGAATTTTAGAATTTATATGGAAAGACAAAGCAACTAGAATAGCTAAACCATTTTGAAAAAGAAGAATAAAGCAATGGACTCCGTCTACTCTATTTCAAGAAGGATCACAGACTTAAACATGAAACACAAAACCACAAAACTTTTAGAAAAAAAAAAAGAAAATCTTTGGGATCTATGGCTACACAAACATTTCTTAGACTTCAGACCATCAATATGACACATGAAAGGAAAAAATGATAAATTGGATTTCATCAAAAATAAAACCTTTTGGATAGTTTTGCAAAAAACCATGTTAAGAAGATAAAAAGACAAATGACAAACTGGGAGAAAATGTTCACAAACTACATATCCAACAAAGGACTAGTATCTCAACGACATAAAAAACATCCAAAACTCAACTCAACAGTTAAAAAACAATCCAATTAGAAAATGCGAGAAAGATATGAAAAGACGTTTCACCAAAGAGGATATACAGATGGCAAATAAGCACAGGAAAAGATGTTCAACAAAATGATATTCAACATAATGAACTATTAGGGGAATACAAGTTAAAACCACAATGAGTTATCACTGTATACCTACCAGAATGGCTAAAATAAAGAATAGTGGCAACGTCCAATGCTGGTAAGGATGGGGAGAAACCTGACCACTCATATCCTGCTGGTGGGGACGTAAAATGGTGCAAACACTCTGGAAAACAGTCTGGCAGTTTCTTAACAACTAAACATACAGCTAACCATGCAACCCAGTAATTGTACTCCTGGGCATTTACCCAACAGAAATGATGACTTATGTTCACACAAAAACCTGTACACAAATGTTCACAGCAGCTTTATCTGTAATGGCCCAAACTAGAAACAACTCAGATATCTTCCATGAGTGAATGGTTAAACTGTGGTCCATCCATACCATGGAATAGTACTCCATAACAAAAAGGAACGAAGTACTGATACACATACACAACAATCTGAATGACTCTCCAGAGAATTAGGCTGAATGAAAGAACCCAATGTCAAAAGGTTACATACTGTATAATTCCATTTACAGAACATTCTTGAAATGAAAAAATTATAGAAATGAAGAACAGATCAGTGGCTGCCAGGATTAAGGAGGAGGTGGGTGTGCCTCTAAAAGGTCAGCAAGAGGGCCCCGTGCTGATGGAGTGCTCTGCATCTTGACTGCATCAATGTCGGTATCTCGTTGGGATGCTGCACTCCAGTTGTGCGTGATGCCACCAATGGGGGAATTGGAGAGAGGGACATGTGACCTCTCCACATTACTCTTCACGAGTGCACGGGAAGCTACAATTACCTCAAAATTAAAAGTTTAATTAAGAAACAGTAAGTCAGTGTGCCTTCAGTATTTGGAGGCGTTTTTCCCACTGTATTGCTGCACACAGCATGTCCAGAGTGGAGGCCTGCCAGTTGAAACAGTAAATGTACTGTTGCAGACCTTGCCCTCAAGATGTCTTTCTGTCCTTCTCCAGTCACCATCACACCGCCAGCCATCTGACCACGCCAAGATTGAAGACACTTTTGTTTGATTCATTAGCTTTTAAAAATTGTATAATTAAGTTCATGATTTGGGAGCTTTTCACATTTAAAGAAGAAACCACTATTCCTCAGTCAATCAAGAAAATCTGAGACTTCTTAACCTCCCCCTTCCAGGCCCACAGCCTACTTCCTTCTTGGTTCTACCAGGTCACAGACTTCCTCTCCGGCTCCTGGTATCTCAGTGTGCACCACCACTAACCATGGCCGAGGTCTAACACCCTCTGATTGGAACGTGTGGGTCACCCACAGACCATCTGCTATGCAGAGAACCACAGCACCTCTGCCACTTGTACTGTGGATAGAACCGAGTCATATTTTTTCCATGCCTGAAAGAAGCAGAACAAAACTTTTTTTTGTTGGCTTGTTGGCAAGAATTGGCAAGATACACTGGTTTTGATGATGAAATGCTGACTCTTGCTTCCTTTTCACCCCAAAGTATGTTTACTTCTGGAGCTCAGCAGATAAAAGCATTTCAGAGTCAAAATTATGGTAGTTTTCATTTCCAGTTAGCTTTGACTGAAGTCATTACCCCTACATTTTTTTTTTATGAAGAGTATGTTTTGAGTGTCTTTTTTTTAATCTAATGTAGCTGCTTTGTTTAGTCATAGTATAGTTTCTCGTTCGATCCTTTGATTCAGCAAATGGGGGAAATGAGCCCCAAAGGGCTGAAATAACTTGTTGGACGTTACTTAGAACTGGGGTCCGCAGTCCTGCACTCCCTGCACTCACACTGCCTTCCCTTATGCCACCACATGGCATTAGAAGACAAACCTTACAGGAAATGTTTATTTCCCTGGCTTTTTAAGATTCTTTTAATAACTGGAGGAACGTATGCTAATTACCCTAAAAGTTATCAGAAAAGCAATTGGGACAAATGTGTATTTATTTATAAAAATAACAAATATTCCCTAATTTAACTACTTAAAAATCTTTATAAATCTTTATATTTTCATTTAAAAACCAGCCTATGTAATTAAGAGCTGATATAAAACACACAATCAGTGAGGAGGGTAAGGGATGTAAAGACCTTTCGAGAAACTTTCATACAGAATGTAGAAATTAAAAGTTTATTTTTATTTTTAGTAGTTGATTTTCAGTATTCTATAATGTGGTGTTAACTGAGAAAAGATAAATTTGGTAAAGTACCAGGAAGCAAGTAATATTTATGGAGAGACTTTTCCCCTAGGGATCAATTCTTTCATAATTGCATTTTTCCTGGCCGTAAGTACCATAGACTGGGTGGATTCAACAGTAGAAATTTATTTTCTCACAGTTCTGGAGGCTAGCAGTCCAAGATCAAGGTTCTAGCCAATTCAGTTTCCAGTGAAGGCCACTTCCTGGCCACCTTCTTGCCCTGTCCTCACTTGGCCTTTCCTCAGTCATACCTGAGGAGAGAGGGCGCCCCAGAGCTCTCCGGTGTCTCTTCTTACAAGGACACTAATCCTACTGGATCAGGGCCCCACCCTTATGGCTGCTTTGAACCTTAATCATTTCCTTAGACACCTCATTTCCAAATACAGCCATACTGGGTGTTAGGGCTTCAACATATAAATTTTGGGTAAACATATTCAATCCATAACAGATAACAATGCTAAAATGTCTTCACATTCAAGAATATAATCATATAAAATATGAATTATAACTATAGTTAATATACACTTACTTTTATTTTTATAATACACAAAAATTGGAAACATTTAAGCATCTAGATACATAAGAATCAACAATATTTATTGAATTTCAAATTCTGTCACATATTATCAACAATTTACTATCCATTAACTATGCATACAACTTGGACTATGATGTACCCCCTGCGACTTAAAGCATCAGAAAAGCAACCTTCAGATACTAACTTTTAGGAAACTGTTTATGGGCTGATTTCAGTTAAACATCAAGGAAGAGCACCAGAAACAATCTGGAACAGAACAAAACACTTCAAAATCAGACACAGGACTCAGAGTCAGAACGTATGCAGCTGTGGCCAGCAGGGCAAACTGAGTGGAAGGCAGTGCAGGGGCAGGGCAGGGTCAACACACACAGGAAGGGCCAAAAATAAACGTCCAAACACAAGTGTTGGCAGGAAGGGAAATTCATTTTTTCCCTAAAACTGACTGAATGACAGGCACTCGTCCATTGAACTGTTATGGGATTAAGCCTTTTGGGGCAGGGGCCAGCGTGGAAGTTGAGATTCAAATCCAAATCCATTCATTCCAAGACCCGTGCCCCCTCCCCAGTTTTCTAAGGGCTGTAACCTCAGGCCAATGATGCCAAACAAGATTTCCACGTTCACCCTGTAGTGAAAAGAAATTGGCCAAGCTCTGATATAATTGTATTAATATGAACATTTCGATTTCCCTTCTTATGATGAGGCAACCTGTCCAATCACTATACATGCCACACTTCACAAATTGGTAACAAATGAATTTTGAAGTTTAGTCTTTAGTGACATAATGATAAGTGTGTAAACAATGAGTTCTTCCAATGTTCAGAACTTTATTGAGAATTCTAAGGAGATGCAACCATGCAACCATGTTGGTGGAAAAGGCGGACTTCAGAATTTAATGCCCTTCTGGCTCATCTTCTCCTAAGTCACATCTGTCCTATACCAGTAGGACTGATTTTGGGGTCATGTACCGTCCTCACCACCAGCCCTCCCTTCCTCTCTCCTCTGTGTGACCTACTTCCCAACTCAGGATGCTCTCCTCCTCTACCAGGAACGTCAAGTGACCAACTTTTACTAGTACCCCACCCACCCACTGCCCTCGGGGTACTAGGAGCCAGGGAATGCCAGGGGCTAGGGATAAAACCATGTCCCTGATATCATGGAGCTTACACGTAGGCCAAAAAGAAGATAGGAAACAACTCATTACTATTCAAGTGGTATTGCTTTCCCATAGGTCTCCTGATCTCCTGCAGCATTTCACGCATCAGTCCTCAACATTCCATTACCTGCACTGCCCAATTTCTCCTACACAACTTTGTCAGTAAAAGGAAAAAAAAAGACTTTACAGTGTCAATTTTAACTCAACCAGTTAACCTGCATCTTAAAAAATCTGATAGAAATCATTTCCATTCAGAATTAAGGCTGAAAACTGGCTTCTGATCTGTATTCTTGCATATGTTCAAAATGTTCTCATGGGAAAAGGCACCAACATGCATCTCACAGTTAGAAAGAAGTTAAAGAAGGAGGAAGCTGATTGAGTCTAACCCTCAGAATAACACAGAACCAGCAAAGTTCCAGTTTACCATTTCAAAAAGGAGTCAGGAATGTGGGATAGGCTTAAGTGGGTACTTCTCATGCAGGGCATCCCATGAGGCTTGGCTGGGGCTGGAGGACCCACTATCCAGAGGGCCTCTATGGCTGTGGGCAGAAGGCCTTAGTTCTTCCCCACAGAAGACCCTCCAGAGGGCTGCTGGCATGTCCTTATGACATGTCAACTGGCTTCCCTCAAAGTGAGTGACCCAAGAAAGGGGGCCATGGTTCTAAAAATATCACAGGGTCATGAAATTATCAGAACTTCCCATATTTATGATGCTCTTCCTGTAGGGGTTCCCCATTCATTCAAAGCTGAATATTAATAATACTCCTGCTATTAGGATGCTATGTCAATATTTTCTTTCTAAACGTGAGATATGATAATCCACTGTTTTCTATGCTTTGCAGAGGCTGTTCCATCTGAAAGAGAACCAACTTCCAGGACAAAGGCTCTTTTCACCTCCTGGCTTAAGTATGTGCAAACAGGACGTTTGGGAAAGAAGATCCTTGTTAAAATAAATTATTTGGGAAGAATGGGGACCTGGACAAATGGCTCTGGCCCAGAGAGAAGAGGAGGGATGGGGAGAGCATATGGAATCTGGTCTTGGAGGAGATGAGGGGGTTGGGCTTCTAGGGGGTCTAGGAGAAGCTCCCTCCCCTTCTCTACCTTTATCTCCCTATTTCCCCAATTGTACCCTCTTGTGTTTCTTTACATAATTATCCCACCCCCCATTTCTAAGCTGCCTCCATCAGAGATGTCTCATAATAAATCTGAACGTAAACTGACCAAGGGAAAATAGAAATGACTAACAAACATACAAAAATGTGCTCATTAGTTAACATATGAAGTGCACTAGTTAACATAAGAAATATAAATAACAGCAAAAACAGATACCTTGGAGAATTTGTAACAGTGGAGAGATATGGTCAGAATGTCTTCTAAACATGGGCATGATTTTCACCTCAAGATTTTAATCAATGTATAATTCCCTAGATATAGTTCAAGACATATATAATTCAGATTTCAAAAAACTACATCGTGAAATAATGATGTAACACAACAAAAGCACTGCTGTTTCAGTATTTAAGCATACCATGGAATACTGGATGACACCGACTGGAACTGCAATCTCATAAAAGGAATAGCAAGGTTACGGGGAATTGGGACTCTCCCTGCTCATCCATTCTTAACAGGAGAAGGAGAAGGTCAGGGCAGGAGGAGGACCTCCATAAGCAGGATAGGTGACAACAGTAGACAGGAGAGAAAAGCAGGCTGAGTGTCCACAACCCACACAGCAGACTTAGCAATAAAGAGGGCATTGCCAACACTCATTTTCTTCCAAGCACATTCGTCACAACCACTTTTACAGACCGTCTCACTTCTCCATCCGGCTAGTCAACCTCATTTTCCCAAACAACCTGACCTGAAGTTCTGGGGTCTGAGCCCCCCCAGCCTTAGAGGAACAGGGTTCTGCTTCTTTGCCAACACTAACTTCTCCACTTATTCATTAAGCCAATAATTTTGTCAAGATCTTAAGGCCCACCTTTCCACCCAATATTTAATACTTTCTCTGTAGTATTTAGATTGACCTCTAATTGTCACCTAAATTGAACAATTTCTAAGTGAAATTCTAAAACTTAATCTTTCCAAAGTCTTCCAGAGGCTTCAGGATCCAGTCAAAACGCCTCGGTTTGGTGCTAAGAGTCACAGCCTGGGACCAGCTTACATTTCTTTCTTTTTTCTTTTTTTTAAATTAATTAATTTATTTATTTATTTTTGGCTGTGTTGGGTCTTCGTTTCTGTGCGAGGGCTTTCTCTAGTTGCTGCAAGCAGGGGCCACTCTTCATCGCGGTGCGCGGGCCTCTCACTATCACTGCCTCTCTTGTTGCGGAGCACAGGCTCCAGATGCGCAGGCTCAGTAGTTGTGGCTCACGGGCCTAGTTGCTCCGCGGCATGTGCGATCTTCCCAGACCAGGGCTCGAACCCATGTCCCCTGCATTAGCAGGCAGATTTTCAACCACTGCGCCACCAGGGAAGCCCCAGCTTACATTTCTCATGTTACCTTTCACTACTTCCCCACCATCCACTCTCTGATCCATCTAGTCTGCCTTTCTCCTTTCTTCCCACTGAAGGAAACCTGTCAATCCTTGAAGTCCCAACACTGCTAGCTTAATTGTTTCACCTCCCCCTGGTACCCACAGCACTTACTTTCAGTATAACATGTTTTATCTTCTGCTTATTTATTATATATTTGTTATATATTGTTTTATATTTAAATATTCAGATATATTTATATATATATATTTTCAGCATTTGTTATATATTCTTTTGTTCATAGATGTCTCATCTCTCTCCAAACACTGTAATACCTTTGAGAACACAGCCCCTAACATACCTACTATTTTTTTTGCATATTTACAAAAAGGAGGCATTTTGTTGTATACTGCTTAATAAATAACATCATACTCAAGATCAAAACAGGAACTTTATAAGTGTTCATTGAATAGTTCTGTTTTTTGGGGGTGTGGCTGAGGAAGCATATCAAGAAGAGCCATGCTCACCTGCAAGCACACTAGGACATGGTGATAGAATCAAGATCTCAAGACTGAAAGAATTCTAATTTCAAGTAGACTTAAAATAACTCGTATCTTCATTCAGCAAAGGTTCTATAACCAAAGCTGGACCTGTAGGACACATTAATGTCTTCCAGGAGGAATGAAGCTATTCTTCTTTGAGCAAAGATGTCACAGTCTGACTGAATTTTATCAGAGAGCAATATAGTAGGTCTGGTTAATTCTTTTTTTTTTGATAACAATTTGTAGTAGTTTTTTTGTTTGTTTAATTTTTATTGGAGTATAGTTGATTTACAGTATTGTGTTAGTTTCAGATGTACAGCAAAGTGAATCAGTTATACATATGCATATACAGTAAGTCCCCTACATACGAACAAGTTCTGATCCAAGAGTGCGTTCGTAAGTCCAATGTTCATAAGTCCACCAAAGTTGCCCTAGGTACCTAACTAACACAATCGTTTATATAGTACTGTAGTGTAATAGGTTTATAATACTTTTCACACGAACAATACATAAAAAAACAAACACAAAAAGAAAACATTTTTAATCTTATAGTACAATA
The DNA here is from genome assembly GCF_028023285.1 of Balaenoptera ricei. Classification (NCBI taxonomy): domain Eukaryota; kingdom Metazoa; phylum Chordata; class Mammalia; order Artiodactyla; family Balaenopteridae; genus Balaenoptera; species Balaenoptera ricei. The sequence goes on from NC_082640.1 coordinate 29,570,645, forward strand.
CCTTGAAAAGTACAGTAGTACAGTACAACTGCTGGCATACAGGGACTGGCATCGAGTGAACAGGCAAGAAGAGTTACTGACTGGAGGAGGGAGAGGAGGTGGGAGACGGTAGAGCTGAAGGATCATCAGCAATAGGAGACGGAGAGCAAACTGCAATTTCACTCACGCCTGATGTTGATGGCACAGGTTCTGGTTCCTTGCTGGATTCAATTCTATCCACCCTCTTGAAAAAAATGATCCAGTGATGTCTGGGTAGTAGCTTTTTTTTCTCATCATAGATGACATGGTAGCACTGGTTTGCATTCTGAAGGGCTGCTGCAACCTTCATGTACTGTTCTACGTTTGGGTCCTGTGCCTCAAAAACTAACAGTGCCTCTTCAAATAAAGAAAATCCTCTTGCCATTTCCTGCATCGTGAATCTCTTCGGTCCTTCGGTTACTTCTTCTTCCTCTTGTCACTCCACTCTCTCAATTATTTTCACTTTTGTTTCCATCATTATCACTTGGCACTTCCTAGCAGAATCAGCTGTATCACCGCTGCTTTTACACTTGCTTCCGGACATGCTGGGCTTGAAATAAAGGTACTGTACTACTATACTCTATACAGTACTGTACAGTAAAGTACACAAAAGCACAACCACTTGTAGAGGATGCATGCACATGACAATGTACACCAGACACGTGAACTAACTTACGTGACTGTATGTGCGAACACACGTTTGCATCTTTGAAAGTTTGCAACTTGAGGGTTCATGCGTAGGGGACTTACTGTATCAACTCTTTTTTAGATTCTTTTTCCATATAGGTCATTACAGAGTATTGGGTAGAGTTCCCTGTGCTATACAGTAGGACCTAAAAATATGGAATGCTTCATGAATTTGTGTGTCATCCTTGTGCAAATCTTTTCTGTATCGTTCCAATTTTAGTATATGTGCTGCCAAAGCAAGCACAAGTCTGGTTAATTCTTTATATAGAAAGTTATTTGTCTTCCACTTTGCCATGTTAAGCAAGGTGTAACAAAAAAAAAAATTCCACATAGTGAAATGTGAGATTTCCATGATGGGACCTCCATTCTGCTGACAGAGAACACGGAACACGTTATGGGATAGTGGAAATTGCACGGAATCTGGAGTTCTAGTCTGGCTTTCTACTCACTAGCAGATTATTTTACATCTCTGAGTTCACTTTCCTTATCTATAAAATGGAAATGGTGATAATTTACATTCCAGTGTCATTTTAGGGATATGTGATTGTGCATGTGCAAAACATCTTATAAATTCAAAGTGGTAAAGAAATGGTAGTCATAATTATTAATATTATATAAAAGCACTTTGGAGTACTGGATAAAATTCTATAATAGAACTACAAATAACATCTTCATCAATATTAATATTATAGATCCAAAAGCAGAATCGCAACCGTTCTGTATACTGCTGTGATGTTTTCCATGCTCTCATTCTGTACATTCAAGTCTTTCCCATCTTAAAAATCTCTCCTGTCACTCCATGGTCACTCCTTGAACCTACTATTTCTTTTTCCTTTGTGGCCTTTATGGTCAAACTTCCTGAAACAACTGTCTGTAACCAAGATCTCAAACACAGGCTCCGGATCATGTAAACCCCTTTGTGGACTCGGCAGTTTGCGTGTTTGTTTTTAACAGAATGTGAGTGCCTCCAGGCTGGACAAACTCCCTTTTATCACTCCAGCCAGTTCACACATTTATGTGAACTGTCTGGTCCCTAAAGGCATTTGCATTTATAACCTCTAGCACTAAAGATAAAAATAGTAATCAACAGAATCACATACCTACAAATGTCAAACTAAGGAAGGGAAGATTTGCAAATTAAGATATAATTTACAGTTATACAATTAAGTCATATTTTCTAAATATGGCCCCAAACTCAGCTTTCAAAAATAGTGACTTATACAGACATATATAGGGAATTATTAGCTTGCTTTTACTCGTTCTTTTTAATTATGCTGTTTCAACTGCTTTGGAAGAGCAAAGCACCCGGTAAACTGTGAAAATGGAGTGAATAAGTTTCAGCTTCCTCGCCCTCAGGTCAGCATTTCAGCAGGCAGGTTGTGACCACCATGAGGCATAAATCAATTTAAAGGTTACAACTAGAATTAACAAAAATAAAACAGAAGAGATCAGAGACAATCTCACAAAGTTAGGGTAAATATTATCTCATGAAACTCTGAAAAACTGTGGTAAAATATACATAACAAAATTTACCATTTTAATCATTTTTAAGCACACAATCTGTGACATTAAGCACATTCACAAAGTTGTGCCACCATCAACAATATTTCATGAAACTTTTGTTTTGTGTGTGTGTGTGTGTGTGTGTGTGTGTGTGTGTGTGTTTGTGTGTACTGAGCTGTAATATAAAATGTATTTCTTACTATGGGTCTTGGTTTTTTTTAAAAAGCATGAAAACCCTGCATTAGCTCACTTTTCCCATATGTAAGACAATGGATATTTCACTAACTGTGACTTTGATGGAACTTGGGTGTGAGAGAAATACTCTAACCCTAAATGTGAGGCGATACTTCCAAAGAAAAAGATAAATTCAAACATTTGACAAAATGAAAAATTTGAAATGCGTATTTTTTATGTGTGTGTTACATATTTGCTCACATGACAAATGTGTGGAGATGGTATGTTCAAACAGGGTAACACCCCCAGAGTTAGGGGATAAAGTCAGAAGATGTTACCCTTTGAAGGTAAAAAGAATGGACATGCACTGGTTTAGATTCACTTTCTCGGTGGTGACTCCACCCGTGGTGACTGCTGTGTTTCTGATGAGACTTAAGTGTTGCACTAACTGGATGAAGGAAGCAGTGTCTCCTAAGTCTAATCAAAGTGACTAAAATATATCCAGAGGAAACATGATTGTAAAAATGCTGATGTATGACTGAGCCTGCGCGTCTGGAGCCTGTGCTCCGCAACTAGAGAGGCCGCGATAGTTAGAGGTCCGCGCACCGCGATGAAGAGTGGCCCCCGCTTGCAGCAACTAGAGAAAGTCCTCGCACAGAAACGAAGACCCAACACAGCCAAAAATAAAAATAAGTAAATAAATAATAAATTTTTAAAAAATGCTGATGTATGGAAAATTATCACTCACTCAACTTCAGTATATGGTATCTAAGGTTATAATGTCAAAATAAATAAACAAGGAAACAAAAATAGCTATCACCATGGAATCTAGGGAAAAAAAACAAACTCCAAGTGCAAATGATAAGACTTCCAAGTCTACTAGATTCACTATAGTGAATGGTGTCAAAAATGAAAGCAGCTCACTAAGAATTGACAGAAACCTCTCAGAGGTTGGTGGGTGAGCTAGCAAAGTTGGGATGATTTCAGTTCAGCAAACATCTACCAATGACCAGTCTCTGTGAAAAATGATGAGGATAAATAAAGTTTCTGCCTTTGCAAAGTTCATAATGAGCAGGAGATAAACAACACCACAAACTGGCACTCCTACTCAACTCAGTAAGAACTGTGATAAAGGTACACCCTGGATGGGCCCTGATCCCGCCGGGGATGGGTTAGGGGGCAGGTATTCGGAGAAGACTTCCTGGAGGAGGTCAAAGTGTCTGAGTTAAGCTGTGGAAATTGTGGAAGACAACTGGCCAGATAGAAGAGGGGAGAGACAGAGAGGGGAGAAACACAGAGGTGGAGTGGCTTAGTGTGCTTAGGAAACTCCAGTCAGTTCCAGGCTCAGGGAGGGAAACTTCAAGCCCCTTCAGGCGGTTGTAGTTAGGGTTCAAAAACAGAGCATGTTGTTGTTCAGGGGCTCCTTTCCTCGACCTTGACAGCTCATAACCAGTAGGGAGCAACAGGAGCTGCCCATCTTGGATTACTGGGTGGGCGTGTCCATTTCTTAAAGTAATGAGGTGGAGAGTCCTCATCAGAGGAGCCTGCGGGAGAGAAGCACACTTCTCAGGAGACGCCTGTGAGCCTACCACAGGGCACCTGGCACTAGCGCTCCATCCTAGAGCGTCTGGGACCAACTCCAGCTTGGAGAAGAGGGGCCAGGAAAGCAAGGAGTGACTGCATGAAAGAAAACAGGAGAGTGTTTGGCAGTTGCCATGCACAGTCTAGAACTCTGAAGAAAGGCAATGATGTCTAGCCATCGACCTTCCCTCCCATTAGAGGAATGTACATGGATGTTGGACTAAAAAGAATGTCCACTTTGCCAGATCTCCAGGAAGTTAATTTTTTCTCAATCTAATAAAAACAACATGCTTATTAAGTCTGGTTCTCTGCCTGAAACATCCAAACTGGGAAGTCTCTCCAAAATGTCTCTTAGGACTCATCAACTCATCCTTCTTTCTATGAGAGCTACAGGCAGGCAGCAATCATGGTGAAAATGCAATCTTTTTTTTTTTTAATATAAATTTATTTATTTATTTATTTATTTTTGGCCGTGCTGGGTCTTCGCTTCTGTGCGAGGGCCCCCTCCAGCTGCGGCGAGCGGGGGCCACCACCCATCGCGGTGCGCGGGCCCCTCACCGCCGTGGCCTCTCTTGTTGCGGAGCACGGGCTCCAGATGCGCAGGCTCAGTAGCCGTGCATCACGGGCCCAGTCGCTCCGCGGCACGTGGGATCCTCCCAGACCAGGGCTCGAACCTGCGTCCCCTGCATCGGCAGGCAGACTCTCATTTGGGAAGCCCAAATGCAGTCTTTTTTGAGGCCTAGAGTGATACATTTACCTCAATGCAGAGGTACTATGTAGGTCAACTACCCCAGAAGATATCTGCCAGCAATAGTATAAATTTAAGCTGCTGTCCCAGGCAGCACCCTCGGCCAAGAAAGGAGTTACTTTCAAAGGAAACACGATCCAACTACAGAAGCCTTGAAGGACTGGCCAGGGTCTTTACTAGGAACTAGGCCTGGGGTATTACAAAGCACACTACACAAAAAAAGTTTCTCAGAAACTCTCTCTAGATATGGTTCCTGTTTCCAAAATTCATGCGAACACTGCATCTCCCCTACAGGCCCTCAGGCCTCCTCCCCCTGGGCTGGCACCTGCCAACACAACTTTGCCCCGCTGTCCTGCTCATTCAGCTTTGAGACCCAGAGGTTTGGCTCCTTTGTTCCTCCACCAGGAAGGAGTATCCTGGGAAATGTAGTCCTCCTCTTGAGCAATACATGTTCATGGAATATCTGTAATGAATTAAAACCCTCCACTTCATCACTGTATTTTTTTTTTCGGTTATTTTAAATTTTATTTATTTATTTATTTATTTATGGCTGTGTTGGGTCTTTGTTTCCGTGCGAGGGCTTTCTCTAGTTGCGGCAAGTGGGGGCCACTCTTCATCGCGGTGCGCGGGTCTCTCACTATCGCGGCCTCTCTTGTTACGTAGCACAGGCTCCAGACGCGCAGGCTCAGTAGTTGTGGCTCACGGGCCTAGTTGCTCCGCGGCATGTGGGATCTTCCCAGACCAGGGCTCGAACCCGTGTCCCCTGCATTGGCAGGCAGATTCTCAACCACTGCGCCACCAGGGAAGCCCCATCACTGTATTTTTATTATCATGAGGAATTTAAGACATATACAAAAGCAGGGAGAAGAGTTTCATGAACCCCCATGTATCCATCATCCAGCTTCAACAATTTTCAACACACCAGCTTGTCCCATTATTTCTTCTGCATTCCTACCGACCACCTTCCTTTAGATTGTTTTGAATCAAATGTAAAACATACATAATATCATGTCATTCATAAACACTTCAGTATGTATCTCTAAAAGATAATTCTCCATTTGAGGAGCTTCATATTTACAGGCAAGTTGCAAACACTTACATATCCCACACCTAGATTTACCGATTAAGGTTCTGTTATATTCTCTTTCTGTATAAGTATGTGTGTGTGTATTTCACGAAACTATTTGAAAGAAACTTGCAGATATCTTGATCCCTCACCTCTATATACTTCAGTTTATATCTTCTAAGATCAAAGACATTTTCTTACAGAGCCATAAAACAATTTATAAATAAATCCAATTTGGGAAATTTAACCTTGATTATAAGACTGGAATAGAGTCCATATTGAAATTCTAATTATGACCCATATAGCAAATTTTACTCCAATCAAGAATCTAGTCTAGGATTACATATTGCGTTTAGTTGTCATGTCTCCTTAGTCTCCTTAAATCTGGAAAAGTTCCTTAACCTTTCACTGTCTTTTATGGCCATGCCGTGCGGCTTGTGAGATCTTAGTTCCTCAACCAGGGATTGAACCCAGGCCCTCAGCAGTGAAAACGCCGAGTCCTAACCACTGGACTACCAGGGAATTCCCAAGCCTTGATATTTTTGAAGAGTACGGGTTTTTGAAGAGTAAGAGTTTTTGTAGAATGTCCTCAGTTTGTGATTATTCCTCATGGTTAGTTTGTGGCTTGACAGGAACACGACATAACTGACATCACGTGATGTCAGCAGGCCACCATTATTGGGGATGCCAACTTTCACCCCTCAGTTAAGATGGGGTCCACCATATTTATCCACTGTAAAAATACCTTTCCCCCCTTTGAAATTAATAAGCAATAAGCAATTAATAAGCTGTGAAACGGCATTCATAACTTTTTACTCAACAACTTTTACCCAATGATTTTCAGCATACATTGATGATTTCTTTTTTTAACATCTTTATTGGAGTATAATTGCTTTACAATGGTGTGTTAGTTTCCTCTTTATAACAAAGTGAATCAGTTATACATATACATATGTTCCCATATCTCTTCCCTCTTGCGTCTCCCTCCCTCCCACCCTCCCTATCCCACCCCTCTAGGTGGTCACAAACCACCGAGCTGATCTCCCTGTGCTATGCGGCTGCTTCCCACTAGCTATCTATTTTACACTGATGATTTTTGCCAGAATAAATGTTACGATAGTTGCAACATGGTAATTTAAAAAATTCTTTCTCGTTCATTAGCCTTCTACTGTAAAGAATAGCTTTCCCTTTTCCTTCCTCATTTCTATTATTTTTTTTTACTTACACATTTGTTTATATTTAGTAAGAACTCATGGATTCTTTTATTTTCCAATGTATTCTCATGTATTACTGTCATTTTCATTTTGATACTTCCACCTAATTTGACTACGTTAGTTCCTTATTGCATTTCTATTTGGATGGCTTTTGGGGGCCAGAGATTCTCTATGAGCTTAATACCTTTTATGAGCCCTCTCTTACCTTCTAATAAAAATCTTGACTCACTATCAAATTCAAACATCATAAGTGCTCGGAAGGCCTTTGGGATTCTTGCCTTGCTTACCCCTCCAGGCTCTCGTGCCCTCCACCCACCTTACCAGATTGGTTTTATGCTCTGTCATGTTCAAATACTTCCTTCTCTGACCAGGACTGGCCTCTCCCTCCCTGCTGGAAGGTGTGTTGGCAGCCCCTCCACTCTGGTGTCTTTGGCCGTGTCTTGGTCATCTCTTTCTTTGATTCCTTCCCAAGCTGGCTTCAGACCCTCCCATGTGCTTGCTACCTGGGCAATCTGCACACACTCCATAGTAAACCTTACTCCTCTTTATCCCCTACTATCTGTTCACCTGTCTTTTGGTTGGTACTGCTCTGTGCCATCTCCCCAGCACTTAGCACCGCCCCTAAGGCGGAGTAGGGACTTGGTGAGTGCTACGAGTACCCAGAAGGGAAACCGGTTGTCTGAAAGGAAAAGATATAAATGGCTGACACTTGAGCTGTAACTGGAAAAATAAGCCAGATTTTGCCAGAAGTGGAAGCAGAGGACGACCCTTCTGGCAGAAGGAAGAGCACAGATGAAGGACACTAGAGGACCAAAGTGTTCAGAAGCGAAAAGACTCCACACACAACTTCATGCACAGCAAACATTTGGGAACCAACGCTTCTCTCTTTGTTTTGTTCTCTAACAGGAATTATCACACTGTGGTGACTGCCAGTTGATTGGCCTTTCAGTAAACGGTAGGGTCATAGAGTGTAAAGCCTGTGTGTCATTCACATCCACACCCAGAGACAACCCCAAGGTCTTCAAAAATGCATGTTCAGAGAATGTGATTGGAAAGTTAGATTGTCTAACCCTGGGGCGGGAAAGGAGATGTGAGGGGCCAGTGAGCCAGTTTGTGAAGGGCCTGCTAGTCCATGAAAAACAACTTGGACTTCAACAAGTCTTGACTCAGAGGGGGATGGTGAGGAGGCTTTTAAAGGAAATGTAAGCTGGCATGGTGAAAGGTGGGGAAGCAGAGACCAGCTGTGATGCTATTGAAACAAACTGGGAGAGAAGTAACAGCAGGCAAATCCATCGTAAGCAGGAGAAGGAAAGTTTTTAGATAGAAGAGGTAGGACTTGTAACTGCTTGAGATGAGAAGTGGTTTTTAAAAACTGATCTTATTTTTCTAAGTAGAAATGCCATAAAAATTCATTTTGTTATAATCTCACATCCCAAGGTGAAAATGGGTGCTTCTTTTGAAGCACAAGTTAAAAAAAAATCACACAGGAATAAAAAGCCAGTTTTGATTGTTTAAGAAGGATCACCCAACACAAACAGAAAGTAAGAGATGTCATTTCAATATAAACTATTCTCATATCATTTAGTGTCTTTTGTAATATGGGAACTTATCTGTATATCCAAAAGTCTGCCAGAATGTAGACACAAGCAAAAAAGATGGAAATCTAACCTAAAAACTTTGGAGAATTCCTGACCTTTCAGAGGTGGACCACATCACTGGGCCCGGCCTAGGGATGACTTCCTGGGCCTCAGTCTAAAACGTTCCAAGCGGAGGTACCTGAGAAGGGCTCTGCAACATATCCAACAGGTTCTCTTGGAAAGTGAACTCTAAACGCGACTTTTTTTCCAGAAATATGTACTTGCTTTGAATATTACAGGAAATCTCAGTCTTACGTGATTATCTTTAAAGACATTGCTATGAATAGCATTATTGAACTTGAAAGTATTTTAGAGCGAGGATGTGACAACGTATGCCAAAGCAGAAGGCGCCCAGCACCGATGTGATCTTCCCAGTCAATACACGGAAGTCCAGAGCGCATCCTGTCGGCGTTCGGACCCGCAGAAGGAACAGGTAAGAAGCACCGGTGCACGGTTACGGCTGAACAGAGTGACCCAGAGAAGCCTTTCCAGGTCACATGTATGTCTACATAATCAACAGCCAAGCGGAGCAGGCACACAGGAAATCAGGCAGCAAGCTTAAAGCCGGTGAACATACTTTACTTTTGTTTTTCCTCCCCATAGAATGGGTCGGGTGGGTGGCACATGCTCGGGTTTGGGAAGACATCCCGAGTCTTCAGCATTTCCCCTGAAACCGCGGAGAACGGAGCTGGCCGACGAGCGGCCCAGAGCACCCGCTCCACGGACAGGCGACGCCGCCTTCTCCCTTTTCCCGGGCGCGCTCAGGGGGCTCTCCTGACCCGACCACCCGGATGGCCAGACGGCCCCGGGGCGGTGTCCGGTCCCGGGGTGAGGGGAGGGAGGGGTCGGGGTCTTGGGCCAAGGGGGACGGGGGTCGCGGTCCCGGGGTGACGGGGGCGGGGTCCCGGGATGAGGCGGGGGGCGGGAGTCTCGGTCCCCGGCTGAAGAGGGCGGGGGTCGCGGTCCCAGCCGACAGCACCGCCTCCTCAGGTCGCGGCGGGGGCGGTGCGGAGAGCGTGCGCGGGGTGGGGCTGCGTGCGCGCTCCCACCAATCACAGGCGTCGCCGGGAGGGGCACGAGCACCGAGAGGCCAGGAAGAGGGGGCGGGCCCGGCGCTGCGCGAGGCCAATCAGGGCGCCGTACCGCCATGACGTAAGGGAGCCGAGCACCAGTCGGCGGACCAGGCGGTGAGGACGCGGGCGCGCGGGCGCGCGGGCGCGGGCGCGCGCGAGGCGGGACTTCCGGCGGGGCCCGGAAGCGGGAGCTGTGTGTTCTCATGCGAACGGGAAGGAGCGTTGGGGTGCTGGAGTCGCGAGGTTGAGATATTTTTCGGCCCAAAACGGGAAAGAGTTGCCGCCGCCCCGCCGCCAGTCCGCGCCGCGCCGACCCCCGCCGCTCGTCCGGGCCGGCCGCGCCCCTGCTTCCGCCCCTCCCTCACGGCCCGTCCGCGTGTGGCGCGGTTGCCGGGCACCGGGGCTGCGGCGGTCGGCGGCCGGGCGGCGGCGGTGCTGACAGGTGAGCGCGGTGGCGGGCGGGCTGCTCTGCTCCGCTCCTGCCGCATCGCGCCCGGCCTCCGCCTCGGACCCGCGCCGCGCCCGCCTGTCATGGGCCGCCATCTTCCCGGAGGACGCGGCCGGGCAGGGCCCAGCGAGTGTAGCCGGGCCGGGGCGCGGGCAGAGGGGTCTGGGTGCGGGCCGGGGGGCCGGCAGGGCTGGGGCCGGCCAGGGCCGGGCCGAGGTCTCGGGGGCCGGGGGAGTGGTAGGTACGGGCAGCACCGCCGTCCGGCCCGCACTGCGGCGGCCTCGCCCTGCCCTCCGCCCGGGCCCGGGACCGCGGCCGGCCGGGCGGGGAGGGCCCGGGTCACTCGGACCAGGAAGTGGGATCCTGTTGCTCCGGGTGTGTTTGGGACGCTCCCGCTCTCCTCAGGGAGGTTTGAGCAGAGGCAGATTCTGGAAGAATTAGGAAAAAATTCTAAAGACGCCCTGTGTTCGAGAAAGGGGCAGGTCAGGAATCTCTTACCACCTGCTTCTCAGTCGTGTCCAATCAGAACGTAAAACTTAAAACTTGTTCAGACTTCTCTGTAATTTTGTATTGCAACTTTCCGTGCAGGTCATCTTGTCTTCCCCCTCATTTCTACATAAAACGGTCTTTAATTTAGGCTGAGGTGAAACTTGAGAAGATTATCTGTAGGGTAGCTATCCTGTGCGTTTGAGACCCTCTCCTTGGCTGCACAGTAACTTGCCCTAAATGTTAAGTGGAAGTTTGAAGTTTTGGATAACTGAAGGAACGGGAAGAGTTCCCTGGACGGTTAAGGGAAATCAGTTTGTGTGAGGGTTTTTTTAAAAAAGATAATATCAACTTGAATATTGTAAGCATACAAATTATTTTCTTGTTTTTAAAGTTTTTCTCATGACACTTAGCTGGTCTCTTATTTTGTGTTAAGTATCTAAAATGCTTTTGAAATAGGTTCTGAGTTGTAGTTTGCAAAGACCACAGTGGGGAAGAGTGACGTTTATTTCTTTGGAGGTTAGATAATATGTGCAGTGTGCAATTTCCATACTTCGCCACCTGCCTGGCTCCCTCTAATTTACAGTCAGGGTAATTTACAGAAGTTGAAATGGTTGTGGCTTGTCAACTTTATTCTGTATTTAATATTCTGAAGGGCAGTTTTATAATCAGGCTCTACGAAATCGCTTGATGTAAGTTTGCTTGAGTTGCTAAGGTGGAATACTTTATGAAAGGCATCAGGTTAGCAAGTTTATTATTCAACCATAAATTTGATTTGTGTACTTCGCTTTGAAACTTGTGTTTAGTTAGAAATAAATTTCATCCTGTATTTTGAAAAGTTGATGTGTGTTGCCTTTGTAAGGTGAAAAAGTGGGTGTGTGAAGGGAGATAGAGATGGCTTCTTATTGATTAGAAGTTACCCTCTGGGGCTTCACTTTCTTCATCTCTAAGAGGAGAATTATAATAACATCAGTTTCATAGGACTGTTTGTAACATGTTGATGTTGGCTGTTTTTGCTCTTTTTTTTTTATTACTCAGATTCTTATTCAGAATTTTGAAAATGATGTTTACCTTATTACTGTTTTCAATATTCTTTTAGTGACTGTCAGTTTTAATTTATTAACAATTTTTTTTTTCTTTATCACATGTATCTGGGTAGAGAAAGAAGGTCTGAGGACAGAATGTGTATTTGGAGAAAGGATTTATACTATATTTGAGTAGGAGCCAGAGAGAAAATGGATGATAATGTGAGAACAGAAGTTTCTTGGCATTTATTTTAACGTGTTTTGTTGAAGAGTAGCCAAAATTAAATGGCAGCATGTTCAGGGAAGATTTTGATTTTATTTAAGGTTCCTAGGAATTGCACTTTAAAGAAAATTGAGATTTGGAGAATTCATTGATATTAATATGGTTTTCACAGATAAGCATATGTTTAGGCAAATACGTATTTAAAATCTGTGGAAACAAATATTTTACTTAATCATTTGTTTTTAATGAAGCAGTCTTCATGTATCATAAAACAGTTCCAAAATACTTAAGTGCAAGGTGGGAACATCATGTTTTTAATGTTAGTAACAGTAAACAGTGCTTTAAAGTAGCCCCACTACTTAACATAGATTAGCAACAATATTACAAGTTTTTGCAATGATAGAGCTGTGGTTGATGTTACCAACCAAGTGGCTGACAAACTCCTTTCACTGTTATTTCAGTGCCCTGCTGCTGGAATTCATACTTTCTGTAGTGATAACTAGGATTATAACCTAGGTCTTCTAATTTTAGTAACTTGTGTTTTCTTTATGATTGTCCCTTGAGATTGCAAAAAGCTCTGTAGCTATATTACTTTAAATTCCATTTGTTTTCATCCTATTCTTTAAGGCACAAGTTTCAAATAGGCTTTCATAACACATGCTGTACTCTTGCAGAGTTCTCTCATATTTAAGGATTTTTTTTTCCTGATTGGTAAATGCAAGAAAATCATGTATATTCTTGTAATTCCTCCTATAAGACCATTGACTCAACCTTTTTCTAATGGAGAGAAGAAAGCAAGCACTGAAGTTGTGTTTATGGAAAGTACATTGTTAAAAGAAACAGACACTGCTGCAGGGTTTGGTTGCTTATGCTCCTTTGTAAAACTTTATTCCTGTAAAGAGTTCTCCTTTTTCTGTAAGAGCTAATTTTAGAGTACCTAGTAAAGGAGGCACTGCCTTCTGAGAGGGTTAAACTCACCAGACCTGATGTTAATTTAGTTCAGTTTGAACTTTTTGCTCCTAATTGTTGCACTTGTTGGTATCTTTGGAGCTACTCTACTTCTGGAGTTATCTTGATTAGAAAATGAATTTATTAGAATGTGGAATTGTAAGGTAGATAACCATTAGGTTCTCTTACTGAAAGGAGAAGGATATTTCCAACATGGAAATGTTTTTTCCCTAATGTTCTAGGGCTTTATTTTTCCAACATGTAAATGTCTTCCTTATGATCAGGCAAAATGATTAAGTCAGCTTATGTTTCCTTCCTTCTCACCTCCCCCACCCCCAAACCTTTTGTCCCTTCAGTGCTTTATAAACTTTTTCACCATTTTTTCTGGAGAAGCTGTCATGGTTCCTGTGTAATCATGAAGGGTTGCAGGTGAGTGATGCCACCCCTTTTGTGCCTTCTGTCATAGTCTGGTTTCCTCTTTAGTGTCAGCCCTACTTCCCTACTATAGTGAGACCTGGGCCACAGAGTGCATTCTGTAACATGGTGGACATTTCCTACTTAAATTTGATAATCCTTGAGGTGAGACTTAGTCTTCACTGAAAATGTTCTTTATGAAATCTGATATGCAGAAGTTTTGGCTTAAAAACTGATAAATTAGGGTGATATTTGTGTGATAAAAATAAAATGCTCTCTTATTTACACACACCATTTTTGTCACACTGTAGTGAGAGGTTGCTTTAAAGGCATATCCTGATTGTTAGGCCCTTTGTAAAAACTCCTCAGTGACTGTCCCCTGCCTAAGAAGGGCCCAGGGGCCTTGCCACTTCTGCCTTCTCCTTGCTGGCTGGGCCACCTTTGGTTGGCCTGCGCTGGCCACAGTCCTCTCCCCAAAACCATGACGTCGTCTTTGCTCTCTCTATTTCCTTTGCCTGGAATTGAAGGTCTTCTCTTCTTTTTTTTTTTGACTTAGCTCCTTAACCCATCCTTAAAAAGGTATTTCAGGAATCCTTGCCTTAATTTTTAATGTCATGCTGAGTGCTTCTCTGTTTCCATAGCACCCCAAGGCATTGCACTAATTAATTAATGTAAGCTCCTTGTGGGCAAGATCCTTTGATGTCCCTAACCTCTTTGCCCAGCCCAGGGCCAAGTGTTGCACTACAGATGTTGAGGAAACTTTGTTTCACTAGAGGGATAAGGCACCTCCCACCTCAGTTTTTTTTTTTTTTTTAATAAATTTATTTTTATTTATTTATTTATGTTTGGCTGTGTTGGGTCTTCGTTTCTGTGCGAGGGCTTTCTCCAGTTGCGGCGAGCGGGGTCCACTCTTCATCGAGGTGCACGGGCCTCTCACTATCGCGGCCTCTCTTGTTGCAGAGCACAGGCTCCAGACGCGCAGGCTCAGTAGTTGTGGCTCACAGCCCCAGTTGCTCCGCGGCATGTGGGATCCTCCCAGACCGGGCTCAAACCCGCGTCCCCTGCATCGGCAGGCAGACTCTCAACCACTGCGCCACCAGGGAAGCCCCCACCTCAGTTTTAGAGGAATTATTTGCATGCTTTCATAAACAAACATGAAAATTTTTACTTGAAAAGAATGCAATAGAAAATGCATAAAAATTCTACTTAAGAAATGTTAACTGACTTGATAGCTACATCTAGCACATACACTATTTTAGGTGGAGTGATTTGACTACGGGACCTCTAGATGATATTCTTTCTCAGTCTTTAAAAATGTGCCCCTTTTGATAACAATAAATATTTCTTACCTTCTTTATTTTGCTTTGAAATGAAAACAAATTATATTAGCCAAAAACAAAGCAATTACAGTAGTGAAAATGTATTTTTAAACTTCAGTGGATTTTTCCTTTTTTTTATTTTTTATTTTATTTTATTTTATTTTTTATTTTATTTTTTTTTTTAAGTTTATTTATTTATTTAGGCTGTATTGGGTCTTCGTTTCTGTGCAAGGGCTTCCTCTAATTGCAGCAAGCGGGGGCCACTCTTCATCGCGGTGCGCGGGCCTCTCACTATCGCGGCCTCTCTTGTTGCGGAGCACAGGCTCCAGACGCGCAGGCTCAGTAGTTGTGGCTCACGGGCCCAGTTGCTCTGTGGCATGTGGGATCTTCCCAGACCAGGGCTCGAACCCGTGTCCCCTGCATTAGCAGGCAGATTCTCAACCACTGCGCCACCAGGGAAGCCCATTATTTTTTATTTTTTAAAATTAATTAATTTATTTATTTATGGCTGTGTTGGGTCTTCGTTTCTGTGCTAGGGCTTTCCCTAGTTGTGGCAAGCGGGGGCCACTCCTCATCGCACTGCGCGGGCCTCTCACTATCGCGGCCTCTCTCGTTGCCGAGCACAGGCTCCAGACGCGCAGGCTCAGCAATTGTGGCTCACGGGCCCAGCCGCTCCGCGGCGCACACGGGATCCTCCCAGACCAGGGCCCGAACCCGTATCCCCCGCATCGGCAGGCAGACTCTCAACCACTGCGCAACCAGGGAAGCCCCGATTTTTCCTTTGTTTATTCCCTTTTGAGAATCATTGCTCCATGATCTGGTGCAAAGCAGGGCCACTGAGAGGAAAGAGGAGGGTTCATTCATTCCTTCTTTGAGCAGGTATTTTTGATCAACCACACATTAGCAGTACAAAGATGAATGATACCAGAACTTTTCTCTAAGGCTTGTGGTCTAGAAGGAATTAAGACAGTGAACTGTTTTATTCAAAGTAAAGTAGACCAGCATTTTTGGACTCTTGAACCCTCTGTACGTGAAACTTCTTTAGGACTCTCCACTCCACGCTTCCTTGAGCAGTCCCGTTAGGACAGTCAAGTTTATTGTAGTGTGGAGTGTGGTGGACATCCCTCATCTCCCTTCCCTGCTTTATTTTTGTTTGTAGCACTTATTACTACATTATAACATGCCATGTAATTTCTGTATTTTACGTACCTTGTGTCTTCTTGTACTTGAATGTAAACCCTATGAAGTTGAGGGTTTCTGTCTCTTCTGTTCATTACTATGAACCCAGACGTTAGAAAACAGTATGCACTAAATAATTGATGAGTAAATCCCAGGGTTGTAATGGTGAACAAAAGAGAAAATTGCCCTCCTCTCTGGAACTTTCTGTCCACTGAGGCAGGGAGACAATCAGATAATGTTGTGCTGGGAGGTTGTCATGTAGACCTTGAGGGATTGGGCAGGGGGAGGGAGCCTTCTAGGCAGAGGATAATGGTGCAAAAACTCTGAGCTAGGAACTCATTTGGAGAGGCTGGCGACAGGGAGGGGGTGGGCGAGGCAGCAGTGGGGTCCTGCAGGGTCTGGAGCTCCTGGCATGGGTGAGAATTGTGCTCTCTATCCTAAGAACAGTGAGAAGCAGTCAGAGGGTTTGAAACAGGAGAATTGCAAGACCAGAATTGCCTTTTTAAGCAATCCTTCTGCTTTACAGAGACTTGTGTTGAAGGGGAGGAATGGATGCATACAGACTGGTTTTACTTGGCCCCAGGGTGGCAAGCTCTCTTGCTTACACTTGTGTTTGTCACAGTGGAACAGTCCAAGCCCTGGTCTAAATGAAGAATAGGTTGCTTAGAACCCCTTTCATTTGTATTACACATAATCATGTGTGTTTAAAAAATACTTTAAAAATAGGCCTCAAACCTGCTAGCATTTGTCACTTGTTTAAAGTATATTTGTTATTTCAGCTTTTATTAAGGCAGACTAATTAACAGATTCCTTTTTTAGAAACATCTCTGAAAAATGAGAACATTTTGTTTTCAGATTTCAAAAAGCTTTGTTTTATTGTCAAAGCTTGAAAATATAGGGATTAAAAACATAGTGACCAATTGGATATAGATTTACAAGTTGCCTCGATTATTATCTCTTTCTGAATATATTAAACATTCCCTTTTCAAATATTTTTTTCTGGAAATAATCAAGTCCTTTAAAACCTCTTCTTTAAATACTTTATACTTTCTGAACATTTTTATTTCTGTTTGTTGATTACATATGTGTCTGTATTTCATTGTTGAGATTTTACCATCTGTATAATTTTTGCCTTGCCATGTACAGTTGACCCTTGAACAGCGGAGGGGTTGGGGAGCCAGTCCTCTGTGCAGTTGAAAATCAGAGTAGAACTTTCCAGTTGGCTCTCTGTATCTGTGGTCCCACACCCGTGGACTCAACCAACCTTGGGTCGTGTAGTACTGTAATACATATTTATTGAAAAAAATCCGTGTATAAGTGGACCCACGCAGTTCAAACCTGTGTTGTTAAGAGTCAGCTGTGTGTGTGTGTGTGTGTGTGTGTGTGTCATAAGCACACTGCATATAGTATGTACTGTAATCCATTGCTGCCTGGCTTCTCAAAACTCCCATGGTCAGGGAATGCCAGGAGCCTTTAAAAGCAGACTTGAAGTCCCCGTGGAGAGAGTTGCCTTTTAAAAATCTGGGTATTTAGAAGGCAAAAGCATTTGATCTTTGCTACTATTATGGTATGCTGGTTGTCATTTAGTGCAGAAGCTCAGTGTGGAAACCTTTTGGGATAAACCTTTCTCTGGCATTATTGTAAGGTCCATGTTCCTTTTGGATTCATATCTATATCTCCAGTGATGCTTGGTGTCAGACTAGAATGCTATTTCTAGTTTCCCTTCATACAGAGCATTTCCCTTGGAGTACAGACCATTGTACAAGTGAGTAACAATGAGTCAGCAGTGTTTGCTTCTTCACACCTTAAATATCTAGGCAGGGGGAGGGCAGTTGGTGAAGACAGAAGGATGCAGTGATTAAAGCAGCTCGTACGTAGTACTTGCTGTCTCTGCGCGTGGCCCTTAGTTTTTCACAGCTCTTCCTACTTCTTTGTATACATTGACAAATTTTCCTTTATTCTGCTGAAATCATTATCTTTCAGGGCTCAGTGCAGGAGAGTTAATCCTAAACATGAAAGGACCGGAAGTAGAAAATAGGATCACCAAATAAAATTGCAGAAGCATTCAAGCACACAGATAGAATTTGAAAGTCTCTGTGACCTGGCGAAACTTCCAGTTAAGAGTGAAATGTTTTCCTACAAAAGAGTGGCTTGGGATCCTAAAATGACCATAAGTTTTAGTATTTTCAGTCATGGACACTCGTAGCATACTGTTCTTTTAAGTTTAGAATGTTGAGAGTGTGTTTGATTGTCATTGTGGAGGTTTTTAATCTGTTAACGTAGTTTTCAGTTTTTCATGAAATCGCGAGATTACAGCTCAAGATAAAAAAACATAGATCAGGTGTTTTCCCAAATTCACTGTACGGCCACAAGTCATATTACAGCGGTCCTCTCTTGTCTGGGGGTACATTCCCACAGTGGATGCCTGAAGCTGCGGACAGTGCCGTAACTCCTATATATACTAATTTTTTCCTATACATACATACCTAGGATAAAGTTTAATTTATACATTAGGCACAGTAAGACATTAACAATAATAATAAAATATGACAATTATAACAATATACCATAATAGGAGTTATGTGAATGTGGTCTCAAAGTACCCTATTGTACAAATTTAATGCCTTTTCCATCTTAACTAATCATTTATCAAACACTTTGGCTATAACTTTTGCACTTTGAGGTGCGACAGAAAAACTAGCACGAATTTCTTTTTCCTTCACAATTTTCACAGTGTTCGTACTGTAGATCTTAACCTCAGCACAATTTTTTTCCTTATTAAGTCAGGAATTTTTACCTTTTCACTTAAAGGAAGCACTTTACAGCTTCTCTTTGGCATATCTGAATTGCCAGCATCACTACTCTTGCTCTTTGGGGCAATTATTAAATAAAATAAGGGTCCCTTGAACTCCAGCACTGCCAGACTGTGATAGCTGATCTGATAACCAGCTGGCTGCTGAGTGACTAATGGGCGGGATACGCTGCACAAAGGGTTGAGTCACGTCCCGGGTGGGACAGCGCAAGATTGGGCCGTGCTACTCAGATGGCGCGCAATTGAAAACCTATGAATTGTTTATTTCTGGGATTTTCCACTTGATATTTTTGGACCATAGTTGACCCTGGGTAACCAAAAGCATGGAAAGCAAACCACGGATAGGGAGGGACTCCTGTGCTAGGTAATATTCTGAGTGGGGCAAATGAAAGCTAGATCAATACCTTCCAATTTACAGTTTGGTGCGTGGGGTTGTGGTTAGGTAGGTTTATTGATAATTGGTGAAGAATAAGTGTACCAAGTGTTTAATAATAATTAACAGTACACGTAATCAGCCTTAATCCAGTTGCATGGAGTAGTTTGTTTTTATCAGTGCCATTGTTACCTGCCTGGAATTATAAGACTGAGAGGGAAACCTTTTATCCTTTTTGACTATTCATGTAATGTTTGGTGTGAATGAAATAACACTTTGAAGTAAGTCATTTTCTGAGACTTTGAGTTTTGGTCTACATTATTTTATTAACTGAGATTTGATAATAGTTTCTGAAAATAACTGCCAGAAAAATTGCGTAGTATTACAGTTGTAGTGTGAGGGTTTTAGAGCTCTAAAGATTCAGAGACTGAAACGCACAGAAGTAAAATTAATTAGAAATACAGCTAGTTGGCTGGTGGCAGAGTGAGGACTATAACTTCGGTCCACTATTAATAGAACTCAGTAGGATACTTTTCAAGTTACACCCTTAACAGTGGAATTTCAAAAGAAAAATTGAAATTGGTGAAAGTGTTAGTTTTATGTATGCTATAGAATTTTAAGTCAGCATTTTATTGTTATGTTTTTAAAGCAGATTTGTAAAACAGCCATTAAACTGTGCTTTTTAAAACATTGAATTAATGTTTTTATTCCAGGAAAATTAAGGGTTTTGTTTGTCATTTTAGATAGTTTAACCTATTAGCTTTAATCCATTTACAATCCTTCCTGTTAGGAAGGTGCTAACAGGTCTTCTAGTCTGTATCATATATTCAGACTCGTCTTTGAGAAATAGTCTAAGGAAAATTCATTTAAATTCAGTGGTTTCCTTCCTAAAGCATTCAGACCTTAACATCCGCACCCCGGTGCAGGGCTCTGCCTTCAGGCTTTGGAAGCAGCAGCCCCTGTGTTCACACCCACCACCTTTCTGTGAAGAGGAGGGCAGGCTCCAGAGCTCTGAGCACCTCTCCCGGCCTTCAGTTCTGCCTTGTCTGTTTGTGTTCGTTGCTGCCATGTGCCCAGTGATTTCAGACCTCCACAGCCTGCAGCTTTCCTAAACGGAGACCTGAGCGCAGGTGGCAGCGGTTGCCATTCTCCGCAGTGTATTGGACTTGTAATTCAGGTGACCCAAAGCCCTTGCTGCTTTTTTCCCCATTTGTTCTTTGGAACATCTGTTTTACTGTTTAGGAACATCTGTTTTACTGTTTAGGAAACTGAGGCCTGGAGACAGGTGCCTTATATCACACAAGAGAGAAGAGCAGAAAACGGGATTTGCCTAACTTCTTGTTTCCAAGTCCACTGCAAATAGTGCCCAGTTCTCAGAAAGCATAGGTGTCTTGCATAAAGGTGTCTTAGGTCCAGTAACCTGATAGATTTGAGAGCTATAAACACAGCATAGCTAAGCATCAGAAATGCTGGCTTTAATTAGAAAGTTTTAATAGTTGTTTTATAGTGATGATTGTTGAGGTCAGGGGTAGCCCACAACAGAAGTCTGAGAGAAGGTCATTTACCTTGCTGAGGAGTAATTCAAAATTATTGGAGCTGATTCTGATCCTCATAATTGGCTTGGAACTTTTATGGTGATGTTATTAGTTTCATCATCTATTGAACTGTAATCCTAAGTGGGCTAGGACTTGTGATCCAGTTACTTACAAAATGGAGATGGTATTATGTTGGAATATCAAATTGAAAGATTATCCAAAGTAGTACATGTTTTTGAATTATAACTGTGGAACATAAATTCTTTCTTCAAACGTGGTATCACTTTTGTAAGGAATGCTTCATGTTAGGGGGTATTTGATATATTTTAATATTAACTGATTTGCACAGTCATTTTGGAAAACGTGAAAGCGTGTTCAATTGTCACACCTAATCTTTGAGGATCGTGATTAGGTTCTGTGCTTGGACTCAGTGGCTGTTACTTTCTGAGTACAACGTGGTACGGGTGCCCCTGCTGTCCTATTCGGAAGTGGAGCACTCCTCTGGAACCTTCCATAAGCCAAAATGGTGTAAAGCAAAGAAGCAGTTACCTTAGGACACATCTTGTTAAGGGAGGCACAGAATAGATGGAGGTAAAGCCCAGATGCTCACAGAAGCAGCTCACAGCCAGGTGGCTGGGTGCTGAGATGCTGAGCGTGGCGGGGGAAGGAGCTCGGCGGGGCTGCTCTCACTGCTCCAGTGAGCACTGCCTCTGTAACTGCTGCAAAATGAACGCAGAAAGCCGCCAGGCCGCCATTTTTGATTTTCGCAAAAGCAAAAGTTCTCTTCAGGTCTCTTGGTTAGCAAAAACGGGTACTAACATAGGCCTTTCGTACAAGCAAACTTTGGCAAAGTGAGAGATCTCTGTGTTTCATAGCTCCCTGGGGCAGGTTCCTGGTTGTTCGCTGGCACTTGTTTGAGCACATGCTCTGTGCTGACAGGCCCTAAAAATGCTCACCACCTGCTAGGTGGGGGTCCCTGCTCTTATTGTCCTCGTCCCACGCCCAGCCTGATGTCATAGGTGGACTTGGGGTGGGGAGGGAATCCTTGAGCTCCTGGGTTGGTGTTTAACATTTCTAGTATATGTCCATTTTTCCAGTGAAAGGAGTCATAACTTTCAGCATATTTTCAGAAGGATCTTTGACCTCTACTTTTTTTTTTTTTTTTTTAATTTATTTATTTTTTGCTGCGCGCAGGCTTTCTCTAGTTGCAGCGAGCGGGGGCTACTCTTCTTTGAGGTGCACAGGCTTCTCATTGCGGTGGCTTCTCTTGTTGCGGAGCACAGGCTCTAGGCGCGCGGGCTTCAGTAGTTGTGGTGTGTGGGCTCAGTAGTTGTGGCTCACGGGCTCTAGAGCACAGGCTCAGTAGTTGTGGCGCATGGGCTTAGTTGCCCCGCGGCATGTGGGATCTTCCTGGGCCAGGGACCAAACCTGTGTCCCCTGCATTGACAGGTGGATTCTTAACCACTGTGCTGCCAGGGAAGCCCTGACCTCTACTTTCAATACAAATAATAGGTTTTGTGTGTTTGCCGCTTAGGAATTTCTTCTATGAGTTGTCATTTTGATAATTAAATAATTTTTTACTGTCAACATCATTTTGTATTTAACTCTTCTGTATGTTCAGATCCCAAGTGCACACTTACATGTATGTACACACATGTACACACATATACAAAACCTAGAGAGTATCTAAAATAAAATGAAAGTGAACTCAAACTAATTTTACCGTGACCTAAGAATGTTGTCTTTTCCCACATTAACACATCATTTGGAATAGGCAGCAACAGAAACTTTCACTTTGAGTCATCTCATTTTCTGAGCTTTATATTTTAAATACTAGGAATTTCCTCCCACATGTTTAGTGCATGAAAGATGAAATGATTAAACACTTTTCCTGAGATTATGCTCTGTTGGGTACTGTATCAGGATACAGCGGTCAAGAAAGTAGATACTTTCCCGCCCTCCCAGTACTGGAGAGACGGCTGCCTCGCTGCATGTAAAGGGTTTGCAACTCAGGCTTTGTGGAAGGCACGAGGAGTGACATTTCCAGCTGGGCTGGCTGGTTGGTTGGTGTCCCAGTGGTCTGAGTGCCTGCGTGGTGGGTGTACGCTGAGGGTGGGATGCAGGTCTCCTGTTTCAGGAGCGTCATTCTGCGGAAGCATTGGTGGGACGGGGGAGACCTAGGAGGTTGGGGTAGTCATTCTGTGCAAAGATCATGGTTATTGGAACAGTTTAGTGACAGTAGAGGTGAGGAGGTATAAGCTTATGTGAGAGAAGGGGTTAGAAATTTATTTGCAGGTTTCTGGTTAGAGCAGCTGGGTAGATGATGTCCTGTCTTTCCTTGAGATTGAGGGATTGTCAGTTTTTATTTGTTTTATATGAGAATGGATTTTTTTAAACGGTTGATTTTGAGGAATCCGTAGGTCAAAAAATGTTCGCCAGATATTTGCTTAGATGCACTGAAATTTAACACATGGTGTTAACTGAAATCAGGAAAAGCTGAGAGCAGAAGGCCCAGTGAGGTAGAAGCTGCAGGTGACGATCTCCTGGTGAAACCAGCTACCTGTGGGCAGCAAAGTGCTGGGGCTGGTGGGCTGCTCTTTGTTTTCTCTCTGTTCCTCTTCCTACCAGTTGAGTTGTTTGCTTACAAAAGCCAGTTCAGTTTGTCCCCGAGTGTGTTCAGGGCAGTTGTACTCATTAAGTACATGATTTAACTAATATAAACTGATAAAAATAGTACAAAACAGTTATCATAGGAAAACTAATTTGAAAACTTTGGAGTGTCTCAATAAAAACAAATCACCAAAACTGCTGTTAAATTAGGTAGATGTATATGACAACTATAAAAAATTGGGGAATAATTATTCTAGAAGCATTGCGCCATTCAGATTATTTTTTAAGTATCCAAGTTGTACTTTAAGGAAACAAGTGAAAGTCTTAGGTGATTCATTAGGATGTGGTTTAGGTGAGAAAGAAGTAAAAGAATGTCCAATAGACTAACTCAGTCTAAGAAAAAGGCCCAAGTGATGAGTATATACAGGTTCAGGTGGCTCAGGATTCATGTATCAGGTTTCAGAATCGCCTCCCTTACTATACAGTTACTTCCTGTCACATAGGATGAGAGAGCATCCAGGGAGGGTCAGAGAGGAGAGGAGCAGAAAAGGAGGCACATGAGGAAGAGAGCGCTTGCAGAGGCCGCCTTCTGGTCCATCTATCGTCAGGCAGGCGAGTGGCCGTTTTGGAAGGAGCAGTGTCCTTGGAGAGGCTGCTTCTGGTCCAGGACCCCCCCCCCCCCCCAGTCACTTGGTTTTGTCCTGCTTCTCTTGTCTCCACTCTCCCTCCCTTGCGCTCTGTCTTTGGAGACAGCACGGGCTGGGCATGTTTAGACAGGGACAGGAGGAAGAGGTTGAAGATACAGGAAAAGAGGACGGAATGGGATCCAGACCACAGATAAATGACCAGCGCTCTTACAATTAACAGGTAGTTTTTTCTCTAAACCTTCTCTGATATAGAAACTGCAGAGAAAAACTCATTCATTTTCATGAAGTTTTTTAAAGTTGTCTTAGGTGCAGGTTGTATGTATTTGGGTTCCTTGCCCTGACTTTCAAGGTCTAGTTTTCAAGAGCTATATAAGATTATAGTTGTTATGGAATATTTCCCTTTCACCAAAGTGCTAAGAAATATAGGTCTATTAGGAATACTAAATTCAGGAAAGGAAAGATGGACATTAACGTAGATCTTGAAATAAGTCATATTTTATCACTACTTATAAAGCTGTTAAGTGGCTTTTAATTTTTAAGGAAGATGATTTACATGTTCGGGTAACAAGAGTTTAGGGAAGACCCATAGGGCTGTAGATGGCACTTGAGGAAGATAGGTTGCCCTATTTATTACGGCCGTCTGTTGCATCAGATACAGCTATTTACCACTTTGGAGCTCTGCAGACCCTGTGGGAATTTCATTGTCCTTCATTTGGAGAAACATTACATATTCAAGATGTTCTTGCTTTGTTTTGATTTATTGCTTAGTTGATTAATGTAGATCAGAAGTACCTTTTCCCCACAGCAAAGCTTTTCTTTTAATTTAACATACTTGAAAACTACATGTTGGTAGTACTTTAAGAAATTGGTCTGTTACAGGATGGAGAAGTTAAAATATTCTATCAGTATCAGGTGTACAGTTTTTTTAAATTGCTGAATTTGTATATGGTTCCAGAACTTCGAACAATCGTGCCACCTCTAGTTCTGGTTTTGTGGCGCCCTCCTAGGAATAACAAGCATGTCCCAGTTTGAGCAGCACAGGGTTAAAGCAGCTCCAAGATATTTCCAGCTCTGACGTTCTGTCATTCTTTAAAATGTTGAGTTCTAAGTTTGCTCAGCACCCCCCACCCGTCTTCCTCTTCAGGTGAAAGAGTATTATGCTCTTTCAACTGAAAAACTGTAGTTATGTGATTATAAATTGGAAAGCACAATAGAACGTGATAGGCAGTCCTTGAAAAAATGCAAGCTTCATTAAAAGGGTGAGGTGAATAGAGACTTTTTCCCGTAAAAAGAGTTGAAGAAATGTACTGTCTAGAGTTTATTTTTGAAGAGGGCTTCTGGGTCTCTTGAAAGACACTTTTGTGGTATTGATTCTGACTTTTGGTACAGGTGTATACTAATGGTATATTTGGCTATCAGCATTTTTTGTTTTCAAATGTAAATGAGAGAAAGTGATTTTTGTGGAGAGTTTCAATAATCTCAAAGTGATCACATGTTCAAAATGAAAGTAACAAAGCTGTATAGTTTAGAAAAAAAAAAAAAAAAAACCTACATATGCTCAGTCCCCTAAGGTAAAAATAAATTATGAAAGACACTGAATGAAGCAGTTCTGCTCTTTGTCCAAAGGGTGATATTATGCATGAAAGGTCAGCAGTGATTGTTTTTTCCTGCTCTGGACTGTAGACACGTTCAGCTTTCCATCAGTAAGGTTAGTGTGTGTCTGAGAACAGAGACATGTGAATAAGAGGCGCAGGCGCTCACACTGGAAGGGCCTTTGCAGCAGGTGAGCAGACTGATGTGAGAAGGACTTGGGGGTGGAAGTGAGGGGGCCTGAGTGAGGCAGGAGAGGTATAGGGGGGCTCTCAGCCTGGCAGACTGCTGGCCAGACCCTGCGCATCTGGCACGTGGGGGGGCCCTCACTTTCAACCTGGGAAGTAGTTCTTACTGAAAAAATGTTGATAAACAGACGAATGGAGGTCAGAATACATTCTAAACAGGCTGGACTCAGGACCATTAGCTTTTGAACTATGAAATTGAATATCTTTGTTAAAATAAAAGTATTTCTTGGCATATGTACTCCTTCCACATTAGGCTGAGTGGTGTGGACGTGCTGCCTTGTGTCCTGTGCAGGCTGCCAGTGGCCCTGGCACTTCCTGGTCGTGTCCAGAAAGATGTGTCAATTAGCAAAGCTTGCACTGGTGAAAAAGTATGTGACTGTTTCAGGAGATGCTCTTCTGTTGGAAAAGGAGCAACTCATGATAAGAGCAAGAAGTTATACTTTGAGTGCAGAAAGGCTGTATCTCTAAGGATGTGATTCTCTGCTTCACCTTTGCACTCACATTTACCAAAATTTTACAAAACAGCCATTACAACCACGTGCAAAGTAAGAGAAGGATTTTAAAATCTTCATATTGCTTTACTTGTTTCAAATAATAGTTTATTTAGGATTCCTTATAACCTAGTAAAATAATCTTCTCAAATATTTGTCTTCTCCAGGGCAAGATAATATGTCATAAACCAATTATAAGTCTTAAAGCTGCAAGGGACCTTTTTCATTTTTTTGTGTGGAATTATCTAGTAAAGATCTAAATTGAAAGCAATTAGTAGAAAAAAATTTTAATGTAAGTTTTATGGTATATGTCTCATGCAGATACTTTCCCATTCCTGTTTGGCTAAGAAATAAGTTTTTGCATGTTGTGTTTGATTTTATGCCCTCCCTAGGAGCAGAGCCAGATCAAACTATGAAAAAGAGTTACCTTTTCCTCCTACTGTCTTTTTCAATAGAAGCACAGGTATGCATGTATAAAAGGAAATTCTAAAAATTAATATCAGTTTATTGGCAGCCTCTGCTTAGGAATATGTATTTCCATACTGGGTGCCAGTTTGAAAGTGTAATTAAACAACTACTCCACTGAGATTGGATTGCTCTCTTTTCATTCATCATCACTGTAGGAAGACTCAGTGGAAAGAATGGACTGTCATAGAGATATTGAATCTTAAAAAACAAAAGAGCTAGAGTAACAGCTTTCCTGGAGACAGCCGTCTTTTGCTCTGTAAATGTTCCCACTCTTCAGGCCTACAGATTCAGTTGTGGGTATAATCTGTGTAAGGTGCTGTGGAAGGTGCATAAGCTGATCTGCCCCGATACGAATTATTCTGCTGTGAGACAGGAATATGCATTTTAGATACTGTAGGGTGATGCAGACAGCTGTGAGGTAAACAGTACAGCCCAGCTGGCAGTAGGAGACAAGTATATGATAACTGTCATTCCCATTGTGGTGTTTGATTTTCTTACACCTCTTTATCTAGAGTTGGGCATATTGAGTTCATAAAATATTTAAAGTTACAATTCTTAACACACATCCATCCTTACAGTCCCCAAATGCTAGGATTGTGCTTTAATGATTTGATTTAGCTTCTTTGACCATTTTTGTCTTTTCTAATGAGCTTATTTAGTTTCAGATGTCTGGGAGGCAAACTGTCTTTCTAAAAAGTATGTTTAGACATTGAAAGTAACAGATTTTAACTTTTCTAATTGATTCTCAAAGGGGTCACACACTACTTAATTAAGACAACCTCTGAAGTTATTAATAATCCATTTTTCATATATAGGTAAAACTGTGTTTACTTATCTAGTTGAATAGTTATTTACTGTTTTTTTGTAAAATGATTCCAGTTGTTAGGCTGGAGTTCTTAGAACATATATCTGTGTGATAGCATCGTGTATCGTCCATCTCCTCTGCTTGTGCTGTGTTCCTTAACTCATTGCTCTTGATCACACACAGTTATTAGGCGTTAGAAGAGACCTTAGCATATGTGGCTGCAAATGCAGAAAGAGTATTTAGACAACAGGATAGTAAAACCATATGTATTTGAGTGTTACTGACAAAATGAAGCTCTTTGGGGTAAATTGTAGCATATCACTGGTGGGATATATTTTCCTGTTGTGTCCTATACATACTAAGAAGAAGCACGTGGATACCTTTTGAGAAACTAAGGATGGTAGGGGAGAGGCACACGTATGGTCACTGCTGAAAAGAGCAGAGAGGCTGTGGTGCATGAGGAAGGGAATGAGAAAGGGAATCTAAGGTTGCCTTCAGGAAGGAGGGAGGAGCGTTCCAGGCCAGGAGAACAGAATGCAAAGAAAGGTCTGGAAGTGTTCAAGGGTTCAGTGAATACAGAGTGTGGGGGGCAGTCTGTCCAGACTTCCTGACTTCAGAATAATGTTTTTAGATTCAGAAAAGAGGCTTCGTATTTGGCACCCATATAGTGGAGAGTTGTCTTATGTGAAATGTGTACCTTTTAAGGTCAACTCATAAAGCAAAAATTGTCTATACCCTTGAAAATTCCCCAGGAAGGTGCAGTGTATCGTCTCTCCACACTCTACTTTTTCTGACATTGAATCAGATCACTTTTTGTTGTAAAGAAAGATGAAGTATTTGGCTTATATTTAGGCACCATGTTTTTTTCTTTTTTTTAAACCGCTTATTTTAAGTGCCAAAATCATAATCTGCACATTGGTAGAAAATGAATATTACCATAAAAGGGAAGAAGGAACGAAGAGCAGCTAAGGAAACTATAGGTACGTCTGAGGCCCCGCCACAGTGGGGCGTGTGCCCGTTAGCGTGGACTGACAGGGTGAGCTGCCTGCACAGGTGCCTGTGACCCAGCTCACTGGACCTACTAGCCTTGTGGCCTTGACTGCGTGTCCTCTGAACTCAGTTTCCCGGTCTGCTAGGTGGGCGTGAGACCTGACTAACAGAATTAAGGTTAATTTAGTACCATGTAAAGCACTTAGAATAATCGTTGCACAACAGAGATCCAGATGCTCATTCTAATCTAGAGACAAATCATCCATGTTTCCACATTACCTTTTTGTACTAAGAAAAATAATTTCATGCTGTTTTAGGAGAATGATATCTTTTTTTTTTTTTTTTTTTTTGGCTGCGTTGGGTCTTTGTTGCTCTGCACGGACTTTCTTTAGTTGCGGCGAGCCGGGGCTACTCTTCGTTGTGACGCACGGGCTTCTGATTACAGTGGCTTCTCTTGTTGCTGAGCACAGGCTCTAGGCGCACGGGCTTCAGCAGTTTCAGCACGCAGGCTCAGTAGTTGTGGCTCGTGGGCTCTAGAGCGCAGGGTCAGTAGTTGTGGCGCATGGGCTTAGTTGCTCTGGGACATGTGGAATCTTCCCAGACCAGGGCTTGAACCCGTGTCCCCTGCATTGGCAGGCGGATTCTTAACCACTGCACCACCAGGGAAGTCCCGAGAATGATATCTTTATTTTGACTGTTTTAGAAATTATCAAATTCTCTGTCCTTATTATTTGAAAACCCATTGAAGTGCGCCAAGCATGTGTTTGAAAATAAGGCTCTTAACCTCTAATTGTTTACTATTTGGGTTGTTTCCACTTTTTGGCTATTATAAATAATGTTGCTATGAATATTTATGTACAAGTTGTGGTGGGGAAATATGTTTTCAATTCTCTTGGGTGTATACCTAGGGATGCAATTGCTGAGTCATAATGGTAGCTCTTTGTTTAACATTTTGAAGCTGCTTACCAAAGTGGCTGTACCCTTTTAAATTCCCACCAGCAATGTATGAAGATTTTCATTTCTGCACATCCTTGTCAGCGCTTATTATTATTTGTCATTTTGATTATAGCCATCCCAGTGAGTGTAGAGTGGTATCTCATGTTTCAGTTTGCACTTCCCTAATGACTAATGATGTTAAGCATCTTTTCACCTGCTTATTGGCCACTTGTATATCTTCTTTGGGGACATGTCAATTCAGACTCTTTGCCCATTTTTAACTTATTTGTGTCTTAGTTTTGGGAATTCTTTATTCTAGATATGTGTCCCTTATGAGATATATAATTTGCAAATATTTTCTCCCATTCTCCATATTATCTTTTCACTTTCTTGATGGTGTGCTTTGAAGCACAAAAGTTTTAAATTTTGATGAAGACCAGTTTATTTTTTCTTTTGTTGTTTCTGCTTTTGGTGTCCCAGCTAAGAAGCCATTGCCTAGTCCATGCTCATGAAGCTTCATTCTATTTTCTTCTGAGTTTTATAGTTTTAACTCTTATAGGCAGGTGTTTGCTTCATTTTCAGTTAATTTTTATATAGAGAGTAAGTTTAGGGGTCCAGCTCCATTCTTTTGCATGTGGGCAATCAGTTGTCCCAGAATCATTTGTTGAAAGGAGTATTTTTTCCCCATTGAATGGTCTTGGCACTCTTTCGAAACTCAGTTGACCGTAAATATAAGGGTTTATTTCTGGATTCTTAATTCTGTTCCATTGATCTGTATGTCTGTCTTTTGGCCAGCACCACACTGTTTTGATTTTTATAGCTTTGTAGTAACTTTTGAAATCAGGAAGTATCAGTCTTCCAACTTTGTTCTTTTTTTTTTTTAATTTTGTGGTTGCACCGGGTCTTAGTTGCAGCAGGTCAGGCTCCTCAGTTGCGGCTTGTGGGCTTCTTAGCTGCAGGTCGCTGGCTCCTTAGTTGCAGCATGCGAACTCTCAGTTTCGGTATGCGTGTGGGATCTAGTTCCCTGACCAGGGATCGAACCTGGGCATTGGGAGCACAGAGTCTCAACCACCCTGCTACCAGGGAAGTCCCTCCAACTTTGTTGTTTACAAGATTGTTTTGGCTATTGTGCATCCCTTGCATTTCCATAGGAATTTTAAGATCAGTTCATCAGTTCCTGCAAAAAAGGCAGGTGGGATTTTGATAGGGATTGCATTGACTCTGGATTGATTTGGGGAGTGTTGGCCATAAGAGTAGCATGTCATCCCATCCGTGAACACCAGGCACTTGTCCATGAGAACTAGTTATGTCTTTTATCAGTGGTTCTCAAACCTGTGGGCTCAGGACCTCATTACACTTTTAAACATTGAAGGTCCCTAAGAGCTTTTGTTTACATGACTTATTTCTATCTATATTTATATTAAAAATTAAGACTTTGAAATTTTAAAAATGTATTTTTCTTTAAAAATAACAAACCCCTTGCATGTAATATAAATAACATTGCCTGTGAAAAAACAGCAGTCTTTTCCAAAAACAAAAAGTAATTTAATGAGGAAAGTGGCATCATTTTATATTTTTGTGAATCTCTTTAATGTCTGATTTAATAGAATCTTAGCTGTAATCTCATCTGCTTCTGCATTTGCTCTGTTAGTGATGTGTTATTTTGGTTGAACTGTAAGAGGGAAAACCTGGCCTCACACAAATATGTGGTTGGGAAGGTGAGTTTTTAATAGTCTTTTCATGTAACCTTGAACTTTGATCTTACACCAGAACTCCACTGAGCTTCTGCGAGGAGAGAATGAGAGTGAAAAAGACATAATATGTCAGCATTCATTTCAACCTCGTGGCCCCAGAAAGGGCCTTTGGGACCCCTGATGGAGCCCAGACCACACTTTGAGACCCCCTGTCTTGGAGAACAAGACTGTTAGTATAATTTCATGAGAAAATGTCGTGATAACTGAATGACAGTTTTATTACCCATATTGACAGACAGCTGGGTCAGTACCTGCTCTTTCTGTAGGAGAGACTTTTCTCAACCCTTAAGTATTAGGTGGGTGGTTGGTAAACGTGGAATCAGCCAGCCGGTGAGTTTTATTAAGTATGTGTGATATATAAATAGTAAGTTATTCCAAAAAATTGAGCCTACAGGAATGAAACAAAGTGGAACATGATCCTTGAGTTTTAATCTTAATCACACATTGTTAGTCATCTGGTGTCCTTCCTTCTAATTTCATTTGTTTCATTTTTAAATATTCACAAAGCTCTGTGAATTTTAAAAACATAGTTGTAATTATACTGTCCACAGTTTTATATCCTGCTTTTTTTACTTTATGTAATCTTTGTGAATATTTTTTAATACTTGTAATATATTACTTTATTTTTTGCTTTTCTGTAGTTAGTTTTTATTTCCCCTTTTTTGGCTGAAGCTTCCATGAACATTGTTTATAAAATGGTTTACATATTTTTGAATTGTTTCATTAGTACAGATTTTAAATAGAAGTAAGTATGGGAAGTTTTGGATATATATTTATACTACATCCTAGTTAGAGTTTTCTTTTTGGTTTTTTATTATGGAAATTTTAACCACACAAGTAGGGAGGACATTATAGCAGTCCTCCACGTACTGTACCCATCATCTAGTTTCAGCTACCATCAACTTGCTGCATTCTTGTATTTCTGTTTCTTCCTTAAACTTACAAAAAAGTTATTAGCATATTTCAAAGCAAATTCCATATGTGTAATTTCATCTGTAGTCTTTTAGTTTATGTCTTTTAAAAATAAGACATTTAAGAGTAAACAGCCACAGCACCTTCATTGCACTCAACAAAATTAATAATCACCTTTTATCAGCTAGGCAATGTTCAGTTATTCCTGTGAAAAATGTCATTTTAACTTAATTTATTCAAATCTGGATCCAGATACAGTTCTCACATTACATAAGGTTATTTTGGTTAAAGCTTTTGTATTTTATAGCAATAAAAGTCTCCCTTTTTTTTTTTTATGTCGTAGATTTGCTGTAGAAAAGAGGACATCTGTCTGTAGTATGCCCCACATTTTGGGTTTAGCTAGTGGCATTGTGTTGGTGTTATTTAACACATACTGTTCCCAGAATTTCCTTGAAATTGGGAGTTGGATGTAGAGGTTTGATTGAATACAGGTTCTTTTTTTTTTGGCAGAATACTTCATAGATCTGATACTCTTCGTCCCATTAAAAGTGTGATACCTAGTTGTTGGCACGTTAGTGATAAGATTGAAAAGTAGCTTCAGTCCCTCTGAGCCAATCATTATAAGTTCCCCATCAGCTCTTCCCCTAGTTTTAGCAGACATCAACCATCATTTCATTAGATGTTGCAACATTTTGATTTTCTAATTCTGTTATTCACTATCAGTTTTTAATTGTGGTTCCTGTATAGTGAACAGTGTGCCCTGATCTTTGGTTTTGCTGAAATAGTCATCCAGGAAAGGCAGGCTGATGCTTGTTTCCTAGAGTAATCTTCAGAAAAAGAAGTTGGTATCATAACAGCCTCCAGAAGTGACTAGTATAGTGGTGGGGTTTGAACTGTTGTGGATTTTTGTATGTTTGTTTCCATTCTTTCTTTGTGCCCCTCACATTCTCTGTCTTTGGCCATCTGGAGCCCATCCCTTCCTTTCCTGTTGCTCCTGTGATGTGACCACAGGAGTCTTGGAGCACTTCCTTGCTGTCATGATAAGGTGTCCCAGGTTTATCTCAAATTGAGCAACATTCTGCAAAAGTGTGGCTGAATGAGGAGACAAGACTGAGGGGCTGTCACAGGTTGGAGGAGACCAGAGAGAAGTGACAGCTCAGTGCCGTGTGGGATCCTAGAGTGGGTTCTGGTGTAGAAGGAGGATACTAGTAGAAAAACTAGTGAAAGCCAAAGAAAATCTATACAGTTGACCCTTGAACAACGCAGGAGTTAGGGGCGCTGACTCCCATGCAGTCGAAAATCAGCGTGTAACTTGGCATGCAGCCCTCCATATCCACAGTTTTGTACCCTGGTATCCTTGGTTCTGCATTTTGGATTCAGCCAACCACAGATCCAGATCGTGTAGTCCTCTAGTAACGTTTTATTGAAAAAAGTCTGCATATAAGTGGACCCACACACCTCAACCCCCGTGGTTCAAGGGCCAACTGTAGTTTAAAAAGTTACATTTACAATAAATAAAAAAAGATTATGTAGATCTTACCTAGCTTATTTGATTTTATGTTTGTATTTCCTTTTATGCTAAAATGAATACTTAATATTAATGTAATTCTTTTTTACCTTATCGTATTACAGTGTGTATATGTGTGTATATAATATGTAAAATAGTTTCAAAATAATACCAACATTTACCCCAAAGAACAAACCTACTGAGTGCATTTTAAGATTTCTTGGTGAATTTTTAGGATTTTGTATGCAAATACTGTCTTTTAATATCACTTAGAATAATTCTTCTCTGGATATTTATGCCACCAACTTGATATACAGTTATGTTTATTTGAAATTGATTTATATTTTTTTAAGGATTTCTTTGAGTGTCCCAAAAGAACTAAATAAATATTTAATTATGAAACAAACATTTTGGGTATATGTGAAAAGAATTGTTTAGAAACAGAACTAAGAGAACTATACTCTCCCAAGTAGTTAATAAGGTTAATAAAACTTTTTGAGGTGGTGCTTTGACAGATGGAATTAACCAGGTCTGCTAGCAGAGAGACCACTAAGTAGGCAGGTGGGCCCTCTGATTTCATCTCTTTGTTTTTTCATGTAAAGAGAAAATGAAATCAAATCAGGAAAATGACTCCTTTTGTTCAGCTCGTTAAAGCTTTGTGAAAGCTGCCTCTGACCACTATCAGGTTGTCACATTACTAGGTCTTATGCCAGGAAATATTTTGCTTTGACAGTAGATCTATTCCCCCCTTGCCTATTTGTCTTCACAACCTAGAGACCTACCTTTATGCCAAGAAACAACAGTTTGTATGGTCATGTAAGTCTTAAAATAGTTTTGGTTTCTTGAACAAGTAATGAAAAAGTTATTTTGTTATTTATTTATTGGAACTGTTGTCAATCATACTCATATTCATCATCATACTCTAAGTCTTATTTCAGATTCAGATATTTGATAATAAAGTTAATTTTAATGCAAATTTTAATGCTTTGTATCTCTGTACAGCTTGCTTAATGAGGTGCATATCAGTAACCCCTTCTGTTGGCAACTTTTACAGTTGTTGGACTTTTTTTTTTTCTTATTAGTTATCTATTTTATACATATTAGTGTATATATGTCAATCCTAATCTCCCAATTCATCCCACCTCCACCCCACCACCACTCCCCACTTTCCCCCCCTTGGTGTCCATACGTTTGTTCTCTACATCTGTGTCTCTACTTCTGCCTTGCACACCGGTTCATCTGTACCGTTTTTCTAGATTCCACATATATATGTTAATATACGATATTTGTTTTTCTCTTTCTTCGTTCACTCTGTATGACCGTCTCTAGGTCCATCCACGTCTCTACAAATGACCCAGTCTTGTTCCTTTTTATGGCTGAGTAATATTCCATTGTGTATATGTACCACATCTTCTTTATCCATTCGTCTATCAATGGGCATTTAGGTTGCTTCCATGACCTGGCTATTGTAAATAGTGCTGCAGTTAGCATTAGGGTGCATGTGTCTTTTTGAATTACGGGTTTTTTCTGTTGGCAACTTTTCCAGTTGTTGGACTTTTTTTTTTAAAAAAAAGTGTGTCAGGTCAGTAATAAAGAGATATAGTCGTGTGATGTAAAGATTACTTGTTTATAGATAGGATGCATGGGTCAGATCAGGACCACTGTTCTGTTGTATAAGCTACTGCCATGGCTACCTTTTTAACCTTTTATTATATAACATTTCAAACATACAAAAGTAGACAGGGTTGAATCATGAACCCTCATTCTCCTCTTCCGGGAAGAACAGTTGTGAACCCCCATGTCTCTGCCCCACATCATGGTGTTTCCCCTGTAAGTATTTCAATATGCAGCTCTGAAAGGTAGGCTCACTTTTATTATTATTATTATTAAACATAACCACAATATCATCACATCTAAGAAAATACAGGAATTCTTTAATGCTGTCAAATATCCCGTCACTGTTGCTTCCCTGATTGTCTTTGGTTTCAGTTTATTTGAATCAGATAAAGCCATATAAACAAAATAAAGCCATAGTTTGGCCAGTATGTGTATCTTGTCTCCTTTTGTGTTGAAGAAGCCAAGGCTACTCGTCCAGGAATTGCGAGCTTCGCTGAACCCCTTGGCATGCCTCTGTGCTTGTGTTTGCTGCAAGTTTGTAATAAGATCACGTCCTGGGTTTGTTGTTTGTTTTTCAAGACTTCTTCCTATCTGGTAATGGTGCTGTTTCTATTACAAGGTACATAATTTCTGACTGTCTGAAAAAATATAGGTAGTATATATAATAAAGGACTCGTAGTTGATTTTTTTTATCTTTTGGGTATCATATCTTGTTTTCAACCAAACTTTTTTTCCTTTGGTAATCTTAAAAATCAAGTTAACAGTGGTAAAATGCATCTACACCCCATTCTGTGACTGTCAGTCTGGGTACCAATCTATATTTTCTGGACTTTACAATTTAACACATTGCAAATGATTACAGTTTAACATATTTGTCATTCATCCTACATTGTGGAAAACATTGATCTCTGTGAAACTGATTTAATTTGTTTCAAGCATTTCCCTGTTAGTAGTTTACATTTCCAAACGTGTCTTATAGCATTTCAGTGATTTTGTGCTTTTGTGGTTGATGATATTATACATTTGACAATAGGACGAGATCACCTTTGACCATCAGACTATTTCATTATCAAGGGTTTTGAGAACTTATCATAAGCAGGTTATTAAGAATAAGGAGTGCCGTTATGGAAACTAAAAACCTACATGGTTACCTGGTGAGACAAGAACAGTTAGCTTTTAAATTTCTTTATCTGGCACTTGGATACTATGTGTTTTCAGAAGCAGCCTGAAAAATCTGGGTTAAATCAACTTCTTTATCTTGTGAAACAATGTAGTTTACAGTGAAAAGAGGGAACGCCTGAAGCCACACCTGGATGTCTGAGAATCCTGGTTCTGATATAATATGAAATCATGAAAACTATTATCCCTTCTGAGCTAGAGTTACTTCATAAGCCATTTGGGAAAATCAAGTGAGATACTGTATGTGAAGTTCAGTGTCCAGCTTCTGAGCTGAGTGAATGCTTTGCAGAGGCTGCTTTGCATACTTGTGCCCTGGTTAGATTGTTTTTGGTTTCTTTGGTTCAGAATTGTGAAGGGATTCCTTTTAAATGAATTATTGTTTATTTCTCCTAACAGCTGTTTTCCTGGAACAGAATGAAATTAATGGGGCTGGTCAAAAATCATATATATATATATAAATTTGGGATTCATCAATCCCAAATTGGAGTTCTATTAATTTTGTAATTTTCTGTTTTTAAAAAATAACTTTCTGAACATGAGTGGGTTTGGATATGTTAGCATTTAGTTTCTAAGTCTTAGGGTATTATCATGGTTACCAAATTAGTGTGAAGAAGAAACCTATTAAAAAAGTATTATTTCTTGGGTGCGTAAGGTGGAAATTATGGGCAAATTTCTTTAAACTACTTAGACTCCAGAGGGATAGACATATGTCCTGGAAAACTTGAAGATTTTAAAACTGCTTAGTAATATCATTTTAGAATTAATTACACTCTGCATCTCAAGTTACCAATTTACCGTCTGTTGTTTTACAGCATCCTACGGCTAGCATTAAACTTCTCCCAGTGGAGCCACAAAGTAAACAGCTCATGACTTCTGATCAGGACGCTAAGGTCGTGGCTGAACCTCAGGGCCAGCGAGTCCAGGAAGGCAAAGACAGCGCTCATCTGGTGAGTGGGCGTCCAAGGCCAGCATTGGCCTGGTGTACCTCTCTTCTCTTCTGATAACATATCCTACAGTACGCTCGGAACACTAGCATATCTTATGCTGAAATATAGGTGTTATATTCTGAGTAAACTTAGGGGTTGCTTAGTAGAGGAAGTTAGAAGTTTCAAAGTGATAGAGAAAACAAATGTCATTTATAGCTCTGAATACTTAAAGCTTTGGATTTAAAATCACCAAGAAAAATGCAGTGATTTGTAAATAGTTTAATAACATTATAGTGATTGTAGTGGTATTTATTTAAAGAGTTAATTAGAATTATGTAAGTTTTAAATTTTGAGTGCATTTGTTTATTGTAAGATTTTATCATGTCAAGCAATAATATTTAAAGTTTCTAAATGACATTGGGAAAAGTAGGTTTTCTTAATTTTCCCTGTGGAAGCTACAAGGAATTTTACTTATGGTGTTCAGTCAAAATTTCAAAATATTTTAAATTTCAAGGCTCCTACATCATTTTGAATATCTCGTTGAATTTCTTTGTCATGTAAAAATTTGCTTTTCTCAGTGGGTTTTGTTTTGCTAAATTACTGTGGTTTGAAAATATGTTTCTTTACACTGTTGTGATGGTGTGTTTGGTGTTTTCAATTTTACAGATGAATGGTCCCATATCTCAAACCACTTCTCAGACAAGCTCCATCCCAGCTTTGAGTCAGGTAATTCAGTTCAGAGATTAATCATAGCTGAGGCTCACAGATATTGCCTTACAACAAATATTAATTGTAAAAAAATTAGAAAATGTCAGTGTTCCCCAAAAAGAGAGTGGGGGAAACCACCACCTGGGTACACTATATGTCAGTACTGTATATCCTTTTCTGGCTTGTGTGTGTGTGTATGTGTATAGTTCTACAGACAACAGTGTGCCATGTGTATTAATTTAATTTCATGTATTCCTCACAGTGTTTTTAATGGTTCACTGATCATCTATTGTATGTATATGATTAACTTTACATTTTAATAGCCTGTGTTCCGTAAAGCACAAAAGTGATAGTAAGCTTTTACTAAGAAAATTGATTTCACATTTTAGCTGTGATTAATGAAAGAATAAGGAAATGGAGATCCACTGGTTTTTAAATCCTGCTTTACATCGTTTGCATTTGCATATGTCAGGTGCATTTGGAGTCAGGTGCATTTAGCTTGGCAGTCCTCTAAGTGATCTCATAAATCCTACAAAATTTTAAAAGTAAGTCTTTTTTTAAAAGTAAAAGTAAATTTTTAAAAGTAATCTTAATAAATTTATAGTCAACCTCATCTACACCCCGAAAATGTAAGCAGCTCATGTAGAAATTAAAGGTGGGGATTGGATTGTTGATCTTTTTTTTTTTGAAGATTTATTGATTGATTGATTGCTATGTTGGGTCTTCGTTTCTGTGCTAGGGCTTTCTCTAGTTGCGGCAAGCGGGGGCCACTCTTCATCGCGGTGTGCGGGCCTTTCACTAACGTGGCCTCTCTTGTTGCGGAGCACAGGCTCCAGACGCGCAGGCTCAGCAGTTGTGGCTCACGGGCCTAGTTGCTCCGCGGCATGTGGGATCCTCCCAGACCAGGGCTCAAACCCGTGTCCCCTGCATTAGCAGGCAGATTCTCAACCACTGCGCCACCAGAGAAGCCCTGATCTTTTTTTAAAAAAAAAAAAAAAAATTTATTTATTTATTTATTTATTTTTGGCTGCATTGGGTCTTCATTGCTGCACGTGGGCTTTCTCTAGTTGTGGCGAGCGGGGGCTACTCTTCGTTGCGGTGAGTGGGCTTCTCACTGCGGTGGCTTCTCTTGTTGCGGAGCACGGGCTCCAGGCACGTGGGCTTCAGTAGTTGTGGCACGTGGACTCAGTAGTTGTGACTCACGGGCTCTAGAGCACAGGCTCAGTAGTTGTGGTGCACGGGCTTAGTTGCTCCGCAGCATGTGAGATCTTCCCGGACCAGGGCTCAAACCCGTGTCCCCTGCATTGGCAGGCAGATTCTTAACTGCTGTGCCACCAGGGAAGTCCCTGTTGATCTATTTTTAATAAGGGAGAATTTTAAAAAATGAGGGACCCCCTCCAAACTACTTTGTTTCATTGTTGTTATTCTATTATGTATGTAGGATTTTTTTGCATATTGTACTTTACATTGATTTTTTAAGTGAATTTTATAATATTTTAAGTACTTCAAAATCCGAATATAAGACTTATACAGAAATCATTGATGGATTAAAATAATTGTTTTCAGATCAAATCTCCCTCTTGGTTGATTTGCGGTCCATTATAATGTTCAAACATCTTTAAAACATATTTCAGGGCATAAAACTAGATATTTGGATTCTATGGGTGGGTTTTGGTTTGGTGTTTCTTTGCTTGCTTTTTAAAATTACTTTGTGGAAAACTACTGAGAAAGACCTATGTGGAAAAGAAGTGTAACACTTTAGCCAGAATTCAATATTTCATTTCTGTGGCGAAATAATTTGCAACTAGTACTGCCTACACATGCTTTGTCATTTTAAAGGGTCAAGGTACTACAATAGAATATTATATGACTAGTTTTTGGTCCAATCCTGCAACCCAGTACCCCTGGAGTCTCTTGGGCAGAACACATCTCTGACACCTGGTATTGTAAATTGTGCATATACTATTTATCAGTTTTTCAAGGTATTGCACACTTTAGGTTTTCATAGGATCATTAAATACTAGAGCTGGAAGGGACCATAAGAGACTGTCTGGGCTCACAACATGTGTGTTTTTAAAACTTTAAAACAAACTTGCATTTTATAGAAAATAAAAGTCTTGTTAAAGAGTACATACATTTTTATGAAGTTGTAATCAATATATATATATTTCACCTCATGTTTTCCCCCATAGCAGATTTCATCTATATATCCCCTTGTACTTGCCCTGTAGTATTTTCTTTATGTTGATTTGCCGTCACTTCTTTAGCTGTTGGGTTTTTAGGTACATTTATTTAACTTGTTTCTCTCTTTCCTGCTATTATAAATGGCATTGCTTTGAACATTTTTCTAACCAGCGTTATCATGGTGCACCTAAGTGTGTGGATGCCGTAGTTGGTTTGGTGGCTCTGAGTGCTGATCCTCAGTGGTCTGCAGTTGTATGATTGGAAGGTGAATGTGCTTAGTGGTCTAATTTAGGAACCACTCTCTTTAAGGTTTAGTGTTCCCCCCAAAGTTGGATGCAGTGTAAGTAGGAGGAAAATGGCCATAGTGATCCCAAAATAAATGTCTGGATAATTCAGGAGCAGGTTTGCATTTTTCCATTGGTAATATCAGTTGTTTGTTATACAGCTCCCTGCTCCCTCCCCCCATAAAATACTACCCTTATTGAGTAGTAACTATTTACAAGTTTAGCCAATCAGTGAGTGCCAAAAAGTGACCTTAGCTAAGGGAAACTGAGACCCAGAGAGGCTTAAGTAATTTCCCCAAGATTGCTCAGCTGTCCAGGATTTGAACCTAGGCAACCTGGCTTCAGAGCCAGCTCGAGAAGAGAACTTCCCCTTTGGCATCTGTTATTTCCTTTAGAAAGAGAAACAACAAGTAGAAAGTAATACCAGAGACA
Source organism: Balaenoptera ricei (assembly GCF_028023285.1). Taxonomy (NCBI): domain Eukaryota; kingdom Metazoa; phylum Chordata; class Mammalia; order Artiodactyla; family Balaenopteridae; genus Balaenoptera; species Balaenoptera ricei. The sequence continues at coordinate 29,611,396 of NC_082640.1, forward strand.
AAACCTAGCTCTTGTCAGCCATTTGGGAACTATTTGCATTGGCTCTAAGAGGTTGAAATTAATTTGGGATAGAGCTAGAGGATTTTAGGTGGGGAATAGCATGACTTATATTTTAAGAAGATTATTTTGACCTCATTGTATTAATAGAATGTATTGTAGTGAGCCAAGTATAGAAGCAAAGAAACCAAATTAAAAAGCTGTTACGTAAGGTGAGAAATGATGGTGGCTTAGACTAAGAATGAATGGATTTCAGATTTACTCTGGAGGTGGATTCAATGGCACCATTTATGGATTGGATTTAGGGGTTAGGGTGAGGGAAAAGTAAATCAAGGATAGTTGAGCAACTTAATGGATGGTGGTTTCATTTATTTTGAGATGAAAGAAACTGGAGAAGGAAAGGTTTGTGGAGGGAAAATCCACCTGGTATAAATTTAAGTGAGCAGTGAAGTGGGTCATCAGTGCCAGTTGGACCTGATTAGAGAGGTTAGGGCCTGAGATGTAAATCTGGAATAAACAAATAGATTTTTTATTGTTTTTATTATACAGAAAAGAATATTAAAGCTACTATTGTTTATGTGGATTAGGTAACTGAGTTACCTAAAATTAAAAATTACAATTAAAAAGTAACTGAGCTGCCATTTAGAATAAAATCAACTCTAATACTTTTTTTTCCTTCTGTAATTTTTTTGCCCATCTTAGAAGTTTTATGTCCTTCAAGGGCATTCTCAGTTATAACTGTTAGCTTCACTGATTCATCTTTTTCATAGTCACCTGTATTACTTCCTTATATGTATATTTGATTAAAATTTATTTAATAAATTATGTTCTGTGCTATTTTTTAAATGTTTCAAATGTGTATGCTTTGTCATGGGAGTTTTAAGACCCATTCGGGCAGGAACTATGTAATGTAGCTCATTGATAGTTCTCTGCAAGTCATACTTTATTTAAATTGAAAAGAAATTTTGTTAACATCAACATGGCATAATTGATAATTTAGTCATTCATCCTAAAAACTTATCTTTGTGTATATCATATGTATATCTTTCTGGTACCATGGGGATTACATACAACATCCAGAAGTTATAATTATCTAATTTAAATTGCCTACTTAGTAACCTCAGTAGCATGCAGAAACTCTTCTCTTATAAAGTTCTAACCCCCCACCCCCATTTCTGGTGTCATAAATTATATCTTATTATTATGTGCCCAATACCATAGATTTATGCTTATTTTTATTCATTTGCCTTTTAAATTCTTTGGCTTTTGTTTATCTGCTAATGTCCTTTCCCAGGGAATGTCCCTCCTTTAACATTCCAGGGAATGTCAAAAATGAAGTGAATGTCCTTCATTTTTGAAGGACAGTTTTGGTGGATAAAGAATTCTCAATTTTTTTCTTTCAGCACTTTTCCTTCATCTCGCTGCCTTCTAGCCTGCAAGGTTTCTAATGATAAATTGGTTGATAATCTTATTGAGGATCTCTTGTACTTGATGAGTCATTTTTCTCTTGCTGTTTTTAAGATTCTTTCTTTGTCTTTTGACAGTTTAATCGTAATGTGTCTTGGTATAGGTCTCTTTGGGTTTATCCTACTTGAAGTTTGTGGAGATTTGTAAATTCATGGATTTCATCAAATTTGGGAAATTTTTGGCCATTATTTCTTCAAATATTCTCTCTTACCCTTCTTCTCTTCTCATCCTGGGACTCCCACAATGCGTACGTTAATTGTCGTGTCTTCAGATTTGCTGATTCTTTCTTCTGCCTGTCCAAGTCTGCTGTTGAGCCCCTCTAGTGAAATTTTCAATTCAGTTATTGTACTTCTCAGCTCCGGAATATTTGTTTGGTTCTTTTTTACAGTTCCTGTCTCTTTGTTGATATTCTCATTTTGTTCACGTATTGTTTTCCTGATTAACTTTAGTTCCTTGTTCATGTCTTTTCCCTAGCTCTTTGAGCATATTTAAGATGATTGTTTAAAGTCTTCATCTAGTAAGTCCCATGCCTGAGCTTTCTCAGGGACAGTTGATTTTGTTCCTTTGAATGAGCTGTGTTTTCCTGTTTCTTTGTATGCCTTGTGATTTTGTTGTTGTTGAAAACTGGGCATTTGATTACATTTGTAATGTGGTAACTTTGGACATCAGATTTGCTTCTTACCCAGGGTTTGCTGTTTGTTGTCACTGTTGTTGAAGGCTATAGTAGTCTCATGGTTTTGAGACTTTTCCAAACTATTTTTGTAAAGACTATTCCTTGTCATGTGTATTCAGTGATGTCTGTGTTCCTTTTGCTTGTGTTCAACTGAATTTTGACAGAGATTTCCTTGAATGTCGTGAGTTGAAGCAGTCAGTCAGTCCAGCACTGCCCTGCCTGGTGGCCCCCTCCTGCCCCACCCCTCCAACCCTCCCCCCAGTGAGAGGGAGTAGAGCTGCCTCTCCCAGTCTTTGTAGACTGGCTTTGTGCTGGGACAGTCCCTCACTGAGTAGCTCAACTTCCTTGGAGACTAGGGATCAGCCTGAAGTGAAAGCTGAAGGTCTTCTCAGGATGTTTTTGAGCACACATCTTGCCTGGGTGTAGCTTTCTGAATTCCCCATATACATAGCTGCTTTTGAATGTCCTAATTTCCCAGAGTTACACTCCAGCCTCTTCTAGGGGCTTCAGGTGGTTCTTGCATGTCTCCGCGTGTCATCTTCTGCCCTGGCATGTGTGGGTTTGTAGCCACCTTATACCTTTTATGAGCAGTGCCTGCCACTTTCCCCCCGCCTTTTTTTTTTTTTGGCTGCACTGTGCAGTTTGCAGGATCATAGTTCCCTGACCAGGGATCGAAACTGGGCCCCAGCAGTGAAAGCGTCGAGTCCTAACCACTGGTCTGCCAGAGAATTCCCCACTTTTCCCATGTGTGTTCTGAGTTATGTGAGATAGGAGAGGCAAGTCAATCCTTTAGGTAGCCTCCAGCTAAGACAGAACAGATGGACACACTAATTTGCAAGTAAGGTTTACCCCGCTCCCTCTGGCTCCTGGAGGGAATCTGGGACCTGGGCTGCTGCCACCCCAGACCAAGGTCACACCACACCACAATATGTTCCTGCCATGTCGAGCACAGCCTTTTCTTGATTGTTTCTTTGCTTAGTTGCTGTAAACTGTGATTGTTTTTCAGAGCTCCTACAAAGTGTGTTCAGAAACTTCTAGTTTTTTCATGATATTTCTGTGAAGGAATGAGAGCCTGGAGCTTCCTAGTTCACCAGTTTGCTTGACCTCTCATAACCTTTTTGTTTTGCTTTTCTCAATCCTACACTTGCATAATTCATTTTTTATGTTTACTTATTTTATTGAAGTACAGTTGATTTACAATATTGTGTTAGTTTCAGATGTATAGCAAAATGATTCAGTTATACATATGTATGTATATATCTATATTCTTTTTTCTATCCTTTTCCATTATAGTTTATTATGAGATATTACTAGACTACTAGTAATCCATCTGTATGCATCTGTTAATCCCATACTCCCAATTTATCCCTCCCCACCTTTCCCCTTTGGTAACCATAAATTTGTTTTCTATGTCTGTGAGTCTATTTCTGTTTTGTAAAATAAGTTCATTTGTATCATATTTTGGATCCCACATATAAATGATATATTTGTCTCTCTCCGACTTCTTCACTTAGTATGGTAATCTCTAGGTCCATCCATGTTGCTGCAAATGGCATTATTCCATTCTTTTTTATGGCTGAGTAGTAGTCCATTATATATATATATATATATATATATATATATACCCCACATCTTCTTATCTATTTATCTGTCAGTAGATATTTAGGTTGATTCCATATCTTGGCTATTGTAAATAGTGCCGCTTGGGGTGTGTGTGTCTTTTCGAATTAGAGCTTTTATCTTTTCCAGTTATATGCCCAGGAGTGAGATTACTGGATCATATGGTAACTCTATTTTTAGTTTTTTGAGAAACCTCCATACTGTTTTCCACAGTGGTTGCACCAATTTACATTCCCACCAACAATGTAGGAGCATTCCCTTTTCTCCACACCCTCTCCAGCATTTATTATTTGTAGGCTTTTTGATGATGGCCATTTTGACTGGTGTGAGGTGATACCTCATTGTAGTTTTGCATGTACCTGTTGGCCATCTGTATGTCTTCTTTGGAGAAATGTCTATTTAGATCTTCTGCCCATTTTTTTGATTGGGCTGTTTGTTTTTTTGTTACTGAGGTGTAGGAGCTGTTTCTGTATTTTGGAAATTAAGCCCTTGTCAGTTGCATCATTTGCAAATATTTTCTCCCAGTCTGTAGGTTGTGTTTTTGTTTTGTTTATGGTTTCCTTTGCTGTGCAAAAACTTTTAAGTTTGATTAGGTCCCATTTGTTTGTTTTTGCTTTTATTTCTTTTTTTTTTTTAATTTTTTAAATTTATTTATTTATTTTATTTTTGGCTGTGTTGGGTCTTCGTTGCTGCATGCGGGCTTTCTCTAGTTGCGGCGAGCGGGGGATACTCTTTGTTGCAGTGCGCGGGCTTCTCATTGCGGGGGCTGCTCTTGTTGCAGAGCACGGGCTCTAGGCGCGCAGGCTTCAGTAGTTGTAGCACGCAGGCTCAGTAGTTGTGGCTTGCGGGCTCTAGAGCGCAGGCTCAGTAGTTGGGGCGCACAGGCTTAGTTGCTCTGTGGCATGTGGGATCTTCCCGGACCAGGGCTCAAACTCGTGTGCCCTGCATTGGCAGGCGGATTCTTAACCACTGTGCCACCAGGGAAGCCCCCTGCTTTTATTTCTTTTGCCTTGGAAGACCAACCTAAGAAAACTGTTATGATTGATGTCAGAGAATATTTTGCTTATGTTCTCTTCTGGGAGTTTTATGTTGTCATGTTTTACATTTAAGTCTTTAAGCCGTTTTGAGTTTTTTTGTGTGTATGGTGTGAGGGAGTGTTCTACCTTCATTAATTTAGGTGTGGCTGTCCAGCTTTCCCAACACTACTTGTTGAAGAGACTGTCTTTTCTCCATTGTATATTCTTGCCTCCTTTGTTGAAGATTAATTGTCCATAGGTGTGGGTTTATTTCTGGGCTCTCTGTTCTGTTACATTGATCTGTACGTCTGTTTTTGTGCCAATAGTATGCTGTTTTGATTACTGTAGCTTTGTAGTATTGTGTGAAGTCTGGAAGGGTTATGCCTACAGCTTTGTACTTTTTCCTCAGATTGCTTTGGCAATTCTGGGTTATTCATGGTTCCCCATAGATTTTAGGATTATTTGTTCTAGTTCTGTGAAAAATGTCATGGGTAATTCAATAGGGATCACATTAAATCTGTAGATTGCTTTGGTTAGTATGGCCATTTTAACTATATTAATTCTTCCAATCCAAGAGCATGGCATATCTTTCCTTTTCCTTGAATCATTTTTTATTTCCTTTATCAATGTTTTATAGTTCTCAGTGTATAAATCTTTCACCTCCTTGTTTAGGTTTATTCCTAGGTTTTTTTCTTTTTCTTTTTTTTTTTGGATGCAGTTTTAAATGGGATTGCTTTTTTACTTTCTGTTTCTGATATTTCATTGTTAGTGTGAAGTAATGCAACAGATTTCTGTATATTAATCTTGTATCCTGCTACCTTGCTAAATTCATTGATCACTTCTAATAGTTTTTGTGTGGAGTCTTTAGGGTTTTCTATATAGAGTATCATGTCATCTGCATATAATGACAACTTTACCTCTTCCCTTCTGATTTGGATACTTTTTATTTTTTTTTGCCTAATTGCTATGGTGAGGATTTCCAATACTAGAATAGAAGTGGTGATAGTGGGCATCCTTGGCTTGTTTGAGAATTTAATGGGAAGGCTTTCAGCTTTTCTTTCTTTTTTTTTATTTATTTATTTATTTTTGGCTGCGTTGGGTCTTCATTGCTACGCGGGCTTTCTCTAGTTGTGAGCTGGGGCTACTCTTCGTTGCGGTTCACGGGCTTCTCATTGCCATGGCTTCTCTTGTTGTGGAGCATGGGCTCTAGGCACGTGGGCTCAGTAGTTGTGGCTCCTGGGCTCTGTAGAGCGCAGGCTCAGTAGTTGTGGCACACAGGCTTAGTTGCTCTGCAGCATGTGGGATCTTCCCAGCCCAGGGCTCAAACCCATGTCCCCTGCATTGGCAGGTGGATTCCTAACCACTGTGCCACAAGGGAAGTCCCACTTTCAGCTTTTCATCGTTTAGTGTTATGTTGGCTATGGGTTTGTCATAAGTGGCTTTTATTATGTTGAGATATGTTCCTTCTGTACCCGCTTTGGGAAGAGTTTTTATCACAAGTGGATGTTGAATTTTATCAATGCTTTTCCTGCATCTATTGAGATGATCATGTGGTTTTTGTCTTTTGTTGATGTGGTGTATCACATTGATTGATTTGTATATGTTGAACCATCCATGTGACCTTGGAATGAATTCAACTTGATCATGGTGTGTAATCCTTTTTATGTGCTGTTGGATTTGGTTTGCTAATATCTTGTTGAGGATTTTTGCATCTTTATGTATCAAAGATGTTGGCCTGTAATTTTCTTTTTTGGTATGGTTGTTGTTTGGTTTTATTATCAGGGTGATGGTGGCTTCATAAAATGACTTTGGGAGTGTTTCTTTTCAGTCTTTTGGAAGAGTTTGAGAAGTATAGATATAAGTTCTTCTTTGTACGTTTGGTAGAATTCCCCAGAGAAGCCATCCAGTCCTGGACTTTTGTTTGCAGGGAATTTTTTTTTTTTTTTTTTTACAGATTCTATTTCACATCTAGTGATTGGTCTGTTCAAATTATGTTTCTTCTTGATTCAGTTTTGGTGGGCTGTATGTTTCTAGAAACTTGTCCATTTCTTCTGAGTTGTCCATTTTGTTGGCGTATAACTGTTCATAATATTTTCTTATGGTATTTTGTTAAAATACCATAAAAATCTGTGGTGTTGCTTGTTGTTTCTCCTCTTTCATTTCTTATTTTGTTTATTTGGATCCCTTCTCTTTTCTTCTTGGTGAGCTTGGCCAGAGGTTTGTTGCTTTTGTTTATCCTTTCAAAAAACCAGCTCTTGGTTTTATTGATTTTTTTCTGTTTTTTTTTTTTTTTCTTACTCTCTATTTCCTCCCTCCTGCCAGCATTAGGTTCTGTTTGTTCTTTTTCTAATTCTTTAGGTGGTAGGTTAGGTTGTTTATTTGATATTTTTCTTGTTTTTTTTTTTTTGAGGAAGTCCTGTATCGCTATGAACTTCCCTCTTAGAACTGCTTTTTCTGCATCCCATAGATTTTGTATGGTTGTGTTTTCATTGTCATTTGTCTCGAGGTATTTTTTTAATTTTCTCTTTGATTTCATTGTTGACCCATTGGTTTCTTAGTAGCATGTTGTTTAGTCTCCCTGTAATCGGTTTTTTCTTGTTTCTCTTTCTGTGGTTAATTTCTAGTTTCATGCCGTTGTGATCAGCAAAGATGCTTGAAGTAATTTCTATACTGTTAAATTTGTTGAGGTTTGTTTTGTACCCTAGAGAATGTTCTATGCACACTTAAAAAGAATGTGTATTCTGGGGTTTTTTTGGATGCTATGTCCTGGAAATATCAACTAAATCTAACTATTCTGATGTGTCACTCAGAATCTTCATTGCCTTATTTATTTTCTATCTGGAAGATCTATCCATTGATGTCAGTGGATTGTTAAAGTCTACTATTATTATATTCCCATTGAATTTTCCCTTTATGTCTGTTGTATTTTAATGTATTTATGTGCTCCTATATTGGGTGCATATCTGTTAACAAGTATGATATCCACTCCTTCTGTTGATGGTTTTATCATTATATAGTGTCCCGCTTTGTCTTTCTTTATGGCTTTTGTTTTAAAGCCTATTTTGTCTGATATGAGTATTGCTACCCCCACTTCCTTGTCATTTCCATTTGCATGAAATGTCTTTTTCTGTCTCCTCACTTCCAGTGCATATGTGACTTTTGCCCTAAAGTGGTCTCCTGTAGGCAGCATATTGTAGGTCCTTATTTTATTATTCGATCTGCCACTCTTTCTTTTGATTTAAACATTTAGTCCATTGACATTTAAAGTAATTATTGATTAGTATTTATTTATTGCCATTTTAAATCTTGTTTTCCAGTTAATTTTGTATTTCTTCTTTTTCCTTTTGTGGTTTGTTGGTTTTCTTTTGTATGATGCTCGAGTTCCTTTCTTTTTGGTTTTTGTGAATCTGTTGTATGTTTCTGATTTGTGGTTACCCTGGTTTTCAAGTATGTTAACCCATAACTATATCTACTTGCTTTAGACTGGTAGTCATACAAGCTCAAACACATTCTAAAAGATCTGCATTTTCTTACTCCCCTTCCCCACATTTTCTCATAACCTTTTATGTGAGAACTTTTTCCAGGTTGTCTTTGATTTAAATTGTCTTTTTAATAACATTGAACTACTGATAAATTCTTATTGCATGTAATAAGAATTCTTATACAAATATAAAACTTGATTGCTCAAACCTATAAAATGCAGATTAATGACTTTCATTTAGTCTGGCAGGTGATGTTTTGCTGAAACTAAAAGCTCCTTCACCAAGTACTTGTGGTACTAGTTACCCAGAATTTCTTTGAGTTTACCACAACCTAAACTGCAGAATTTCGAGTGAATAACTTCTTACTGCTTTTGTTGATCTGTTTCTGTGGTGCACCTTGGTGTCACCTGGCCTTCACTGGGCTTGAATGAATTTATGATGTTTTAGATCCAGTTCTTTTCTCAGTAAATTAGGTTAATTTAAGTGTTGTCACATAGCACCACTGCACTCTTAAAGTTACATGCAAACATGGACATATCTTTAAAATTTTGTGTTTGCATCTTTTCTTTTAGAGTGCCTGTAGATTCCCCCACTTTGAGTTGATGGTGCAGACACTGACTTGCTATTAGGATGCTTTCCCAGAGACATGAAGAGTGGGCAGCGTGTGGGGATAGGAGAGAGTCGTTTTGCTAAATTGAGAGGGGTGGCCTTATAAAGGATGGTGAGATTTGGAAATTGGGGGGAGGAGACCTGATAAACGGTTTGAGCAAAGATAGGATATGCCAGGGTTATTCAGTTGGGGGTTATTTATTTATTTATTTATTTATTTTTTATTTTATTTTTTGGCTGTGCTGCGAGGCTTGCCAAACTAACATATCTTAGTTCCCCAACCAGGGATTGAACCCAGGCCCTCAGCAGTGAAAGCACCGAGTCCTAACCACTGGACCACCAGGGAGTTCCCAGTTGGGTTTTTTTTAGATGAAATAGAGGAGCTGAGGAGGATGGCATCTTAGAATGAGAGGCAATTATAGAGGTGGGCTGGGGTCAGATTATGAGGAGTTTGAAGTGATGTTGGGGTTTGATTCTAAGTATTTTACTTAATAGCATCACAATGACTCTTTAAAGTAGGTATTGGTATTGGCCTTATTTTACAAGTGAGAAGACGGAGAAAAAGAGACCTAATAATTTGCCAAAGCTTACACACATGGTAAAAGCTAACCGACACACACCTAGGCAGATAAGCTTATGAATTTGCCCCTGTAACTCCTGCTCCATTTAACTCCATGTCACAGATGTGAAGGGTTTGTGTCATCCTGGGTGAAGAATCCTTTTTTGTAGGGATACTTAACTCTATAGTGATAGAGACAGCCCTCCTTATCGGTAGAATGGGGTTAATACGTCTACCCCAGGTTGTTGGGAGTGTGAATTCAAATAAATGTGTGACAAAATGAAAATATTTGTGTACTTAGATTCTTGTAGCACATAAGTGCTACCATTATCATCATCATCATCACCATCATCTGCTGTGGTTTCAGTACTTGAGTTTATGTACATTTAGAAGTGTCCCTGTTATCTTCATGTTTAAGTAGAACTCCTAAACTTTTTTCATCAAAGATATCAGCATTTTATAAAATGTTAGTAGTACACCAGCCATAACTTGTAGATTAAAGTAGAAAAATCTCCTCGCAGAGGAGTTAACAGAACTATTTTGTTTTCAGAATAACACATCTGAATCATAATAAGAAAAAGAATCTCTTATACTGAGAACAAAGCTTACAGATGTTGAAGAAGGTTCGGACCCATTGTATGTGTCAGTGGTCCTGGACCACAGGGTGCGGGGTGGCGGTGCTCCTACTGCTCGAAGAAGGGCTTCATTTGGGAGCTTTCAAGGGGATTCCTGTATTGGACTGGCAGGTGTAGATTTTCTTTCTTTCTCTTTTTCTCTTGCTCTTTCTGTTTTCTTAACTAGAACTTTCAGACATTTGCAGAAGTAGAGTAATAAAATGAACCTCAGTGTGCCCATTCTGACTTGAACAGTTCCCACCCTCACATTTTGCTTTTATTTTGTTTTTTCCTCCCCTCTGCACACACAGTTTTAAAAAGTGTTATGTCTGTATGTATTTACTTCTTTATTTTCAGGCCAGGTGTGATTTAACAGCGTGCCATTTGCCATAAACATTTCAACATGCATCTCTAACAGACACCATTCCAGTTTCATGCCTAGCACAATCATTCCCAAACACTCACAGACTTTATTTCTCAAAGGCAGAAAATTAGATTCAACTATAAGTACCTAAGAATTTTAAAAAACAAATTTTTACACTTGTTTCCCTTTGGGGAATATACACGTTAACTCCTTTGGTTGCCACCATTCCATGAAATATAATTCAGAGAATGCTGAAACACTGTAGAAAAAGCAAAAGTCTGAAATTCCTTCTTCTGTCTGGGATAATAATTTTAGTTATTTTTTTATTGAGTTTATGAGAATAAGAAAAATAATACAAAAATCTTTTTGTTGTGTTCTCAGTCTTTGGATTCCGTGTGCTGTTTGGGTTTTAATGTGGAATAGAATGGCTGTTGGACAGGGTCTGTTGTGATTAGGATTTTGGACTTGAGTGGCGGGGACATGTGACTGCTGTGCGAGGGTTATTTTGGGGATCTGGGTGTCGGCGTCTCATCAGAAACTATAGAAAGTTAGTGGGAGATGCACTTGCGGAGGCTCAGAAAGCGACAAGCATTGTTATGTGAGCTTTTGAACTTTCGAACATGGGTTGTTGCTTCAGTAAAGAATTAAGTAGTGACAATGACAGTGAAAAAACTGTCCTGTTAGAAAAATCTGTGGAGGAGAAGGAACCGGAGAACAAGATAAGTAAAACTTTATCTTCATTATTCGGTACTTTTGGAGGTGAGGAACTTCACAGCGTGGGACGCAGGGCCGGTGTGTGGGCCGGGGTTTTTGTGAGGCCGGTGCACAGACAGGGTACAACGCCAGGGCGGCCACTTAACTTGGTCTTCTCTCCCATGTCTGGGTTCTTAACTGGGTCTGAAAGCGTGGGTGAGGCTGACGAGAACCCCGACGTCACTGCTGTCGGGTGGGGTGGTGAAGGTGCCTGCGCCCCTCTGAGCGGGGGCCTCCCTGAGGGCGAGGGACCCCGCTCACGTGCCCCGGCGCCCTCCGACCGGGGCCTTGGCAGTCACCCTCCCTGCTGTTGCCCAGCCACCTGGGAAAGCTCTGCAGTAGAGAATGAGGTAGCGGTAACTGTTCAGATTGGCAGCGCTGCTAACTCTGCAGGTCTGAATCGTGGGGAGAGGGAGGGTGGAGATCCTATTTGTGGTGACCACAAACGATGTAGGAACTCACGCGAGAGCGGGTTTTACAGTATTTGTGTTATTGACCCTAACGGCCCGGACGTTGGAGATGAGCTGTGTGCTCATGTGCGTGGAACAGCTGAGGCTCCAGAGAGTCGTCCAGCTGTCACCTCCAAGGGGTTCTGCGGAGGGGCCTGGCCACCAGACAATGCTGCCCAAGGGCCAGGGGAGTCAGAGGCACCACGGGCAGAGCCATCCCCACAGGGCAGGCAACTCCCCGGGGAAAGGAAGGAAGCTTTTAACGAGAAAACTGAACCTATTTCTGAACTTTTGAGTGATGGTGACCCACCCTGTAAAGTAAACATTGGTGACCTGCAGGCAAAGACTTCCACCAGGTTTCCTGAAGATTACACAGAAAGGAGTGCATTACATAATGTTGGCACACTTCCCACATTAAATATCAGCACAGACATTGACTCGCTACTGTGTGTGTGCACTGTCCCAGAAGGGAGAGAGCGCTGCAGTTCAGGACCGGGAGGTCAGGTGGCTGATTCGCATGTTAATTTAATTAATGGCACTTCAAAAGTTGAAAGAAACGGTGATTCTGGTGCTATAACAGCTACTGTAGATCAGAGTTTAAACTCTGAAAAGGAAGGAGAAAATAACTCTATAAAACCACTAAAAGACAATGATTATTCCAGTTTAGATGTTAGCAGATCAGACAGTCTCCTTTCCATAAGTCTAGATAGAATCAATTTAAGTTCAGAAAGATATATCACTTCACTGAGCTTTGGAAATGAGTGTCTTCCTATTCATGCAAATTTCCAAGAATCAGCCCCTAACAGTTGTGGTGATCTGGGCACTGAGCTCCTCCTGGGGCCAGTGATGCTTGAGGAGCAGCACCAGGGTGACTGCAGCTTGGAAGTGGGAAGCAGCCAGCTTGCAGACAAAGCAGAATTGTCTTTGCAGTCTCAAAATAGTTCATCTTATCAACATGAGGATGAAATTAGCATTTTTGAAGATGAGGGTTGTGGTTCGAGGGCTTTTGAATGGAGAGCTGCCTGTCAGGTACATCTGAGTGCAGACATTAGGGCCAGCAAGGCCCAGATCGGTGATGTAACGTGTGCAGTGCAGGCAGCAGACGTGGAGGGAGTGTTCCGAAACTCACAGGAAGTGCCCCGAAACGGCGCGTCTCTCTATGGCTACAGGTGGCTCAAGAGTGACTTCATTTCCTCTGCGTGTATTTTCACCTGCGCTGAAGAGGAAAGTGAAACAGAGGATGAAACGTGTGTGAAGAGCTCAGAGAGTCACCCTCACAGACTAGAAAGTGCTGAACGAGAATCACTGAGAGCCAGTCACAGAGAAACCAGTAAAATTGACATAGGAAGTGTCCAGTCAGACCCTAAAACAGCCTTTGACTGGGAAACAAATGCACAAAAATGCAAGGCGGTGCGCAGTCAGGATGTGCTGGCTTGTGTTAGTTCTAGTGTAGCAAAAAACCCTGACTTTGTTACAAATCAAGTAGAAAAAAATGATGAAACTTCTAGAGTGAATGATGACAGATATGAAGATCTTAGCCTTGTGCCAGCTTTAAACCAGAGTTCGAGTCCAGGTGCGTGGGAGTCAGAAGTAGTGCAGATGAACTCTGTGGACAATGGTGGGAGCCCACGACTGAAGCAGGTTTTCTCCGAATCAACTGAAGAAGTTTCTGATGCCTCCGGTGGACGTGCATTGGGGGTGGGAAAACCAGAGCTGCTTGGTGGAGAAGAGGAGGAGACGTTTTGTCTGAAGGAAGGCGGCAGTGGTCCCGGCATCATCAGCTGTGTGGGTCTGCGCGGGACAAGTAGTCATGCACGCCGTTTCAGACAAAGGGGTGCCAGGCCCACTGTTCAGGGACCTGGGTTACATGGGGAAGTGGGTTTGGTGGGAAGTTCAAAGGTGATCTTTGGAAGAATGGAGTTAGGGGGCGCTCGTGGGGGGTGCTCCTGCTTGGCTGGTGTTGACCCTGCCGAAGTGGACGGATACTCAGCTGCTCCTCTCGATGGTCCACAGGTGATTCCCATCATCCCAGGTGACAGCAAGGAAGTAGCAGTACCAGGTTGCAAGGACACTGTTCTACCACTCATATCTGAAAAGCCCTCAAAGGGGGATTTGCAGAGCTTCCCAGAGGAACTGTACTCCCAGTTTTTGAATGAACTTTCCTGTTACCCAATGGCAGAGTTGGCAAGACAGATGTTTTCTGAAGGGCTGGCAGATGGTTGTGGATATCAAGTGGGCTGCCCGTGGACTAATACAGCTGCGAAAGACACATTAGAAGAGCAGATATTTAGTGAGGCCCTGCACAGTAAGCCACAGGACCTAGAGATCTCTTTGTTTTGGATGGAAAAGCCCCCTTATCAGCTACCAGTGGCAGAAGATGGTGTTATTTGGGGATGGCAAGAGAGAGGTGGACAGTTAGTAAGTATGCTGTACCAGTTCTTATTATTGTGCAGTGATGTGCTAATCTTTCATTTTGATTGCTTTTAACTCAGATTAACAAAGATTTATTCTAAACAATTGGCAGTCGTTTGAATGTTATTGTAAAGCTATAAGTTAGTATAACATCAATTTAACCATTTCCAAACTGAAGAACATGAATTTGGTTCACTGGTTAGTATATTTAAGCCAGAATCTACGTGTCAACTCTCGTTAGCACTAACCCCTGCATGCTGGTCATCAGATGCATGTGTCCCCAGAGGCTGCTCCCCTCAGTCTTCATCCATCCTGTCCTCACCACCGGCCCCTTGTGGGAGCGGAACAAACTTTTGGCCCATTGGGTGTTTCAAGTCACTTCTAAGAAGTTTACAGTTGCAGAATATAGCGGCATTAAAATCTGTGCTTTCCACTGTTTTTGTATGGTAACCATCTAAGGGAGGTAGAACTTGATGCTTTTAACTGGCTCCAAAATCTTGGTTCTGTCTTCTTTTAGTCAGAAGCACCGCAGAGCTTTTTGGACCTCAGTGCTCAGGTCCCAGTGGTTTGGAAGAACCTTCGCAAATGATCCTGCAACGGGCAGCTAGTTTGAGCATCTTCCTAGAATTTCTGTAATAAATGAAACATTCAACAAACAGGAAGTTAGTCTTGCTCTTAAAGCTGTCCTTTGGACCTGCATACTTGTAATAGCAAAATCTCATTCATTCAATCAGTAGTTTATTTTTAGTGATTTTTGTTGCATTAGGCAAGAAAAATGGTAATAGTAAGGAGATAGATGTGGCTCCAGTGTTATGCCTATTATATGGAGATAAACAAGTAGAAATTAAATCCTGTAATTTATCCATTAACCTCCTTTCTTTCCTTTCCGTGCCCACATTTGGGAGTTTTACCAGAAACAGTTACATTCAAGTTAATCAGTTTTGTTCCTTAAGTAGTTATGGAGGCAAAACACTACCTAATCATTTCCATCAGCGGATGTGGTTGACACCTGGCTGTGAGAGTCCGCGCCTGTACCTCAAGTAGAGTGCACATGGGTCCTGCTCTTACACACATGGGTGAGGTACGTGTGCACTGTTCTGAATTAGCTTTTCAATTGTGAGATGTGCCCAACAGTATTCTGATTTGACAGACTACATTTAATGAGAGTGCTCTTTTTTCAGAACTCCAGTTCTCAAAGTGCTTGTACAGACATCTTTTTAAACTAGTCTTAAATTAAGTAGCCACTGTTATTCCATTTTACAAATAAAAAGCCAGAGTTACAGATCTCATGACTGTAAAGCCTTACTAAACTTAGTGGCAAATCCAGGAATAGTCCATGCTAACTTAAAATAGAAAACGAGTGCTTCTTTTCCTCCATTATCTCACCTATTTTATGTTCTCCATGTGCCTTTCCCTTCCTCTGGTGTTAGTTACTCTAGTTCCTACTCAGTAACTTGTCAGTGGGACCATTCTGTTTCCTGGCCAGAAAATGTAAGTTTATGAGTTGGTAGGTTATTTATTTTTGTTAATGGAGCGTAGCATTTAGAGGGTTAGAAAGTTTCTTTGGAGTGTCAAGAATTTGGGGATACTGTACTCTTCAAAGAGTAACATTGGTCATTTGTATAGAATGGCTTCAGCATGTGGCCATTAAGTTCAGCTCACTGCTGGTTCTAATAACCATTGCTTAGCCGTGATTTTTTCAGTGGAAAAATAAGGCTTAGAAAGCTGTGCAAATGAAACTTGCGTTGTTGATAATCAGTTGGAGGTCCCTAAGACTGCAAGAGAGTAGCTACATTTTTAAAGAAATATTTTTAGTACAAGTTGTTTCTCATGTGAGTTACATGAAGTTAATGAACTCTTGATAAATGTTTTGTTTTTCCTGATATTAGAACACAGTTTTCTAATTACCATAATTTTTGTTGGTAAGTTACTTAACCTTTCTCTGCCTTGGTTTTCTTCCTTGTGAAATGGGGTGTGATGACCACTGCCTCCTAGGGTGTTAGGATTAAACGCAGGTACATGCGTGGTGTGCGCCTGTCACCCAGCAGGCCCTCGTGCTAGCTGTCATGTCGTTCCCCCTTAATCATGTCTCTGTTCTTGCATCCCGTGTCACACCTCAGAGTACCTCTTGAATACTGGTTAACTGCTCAAAACTGGTAAGTCCCTGATACTTGATTTACTGCTTTAGAAGTAGTAAATTGTGTACAGATAGGGTTCCATTCAGCTGTGGCATAAAACCTTGCACAAGTTGTCAAATAGTGGAAAGTAGAATTTTCTGTTATTACGTTATTAAACATTCATTCCTTCTGCATGTTTCTCAGGCAGCTCCATGCTGAGCTCAGGACTGCCAGGTGTCAGCCGTGAAGTGTGCCCAGGGTGGACGTCCAGGAACCCTTGGGCCGCAGAGAGGACAGGACATGTCCTTGCGGTGCAAGCAGAGGGGGAGGAGCACACGGCCCTGGGATGCTGCTTGCAGGCAGGGCGCTCCCAGGACCATGTGTGTGTGTGTCTCTCTGTGTGTGTGTGTTAGTGAGCTAAAAAATGTGTGTCAGTGATGCAGTGTAGCCAACTGCAGATGGTGCTAAAAATGGAAAAGACCAGTGTGGGTTGGTGTTAGGAATTTAGAGAATGTATAGCATGTCCACGAGGTCAGGGGAGTATGTTCCGTGGGTGGGAAACTTGATGTGTGTTATGTGGTAGAACAAGACTGGGTCTAACCAGAAAAGGTGATTTACGCGAGTATTAGAATAGGAAAGAAAATAAAGATGTGAGTTAAAAAAAGAGAGAACAGATTGAAAAGGTGTAACTGCTGAGAAGGGCAGTGGTGTCTGTGAGGTGCGGAGCGTCTTCTGCGTTGCTGTGCTCAAGGCAGCCGTCGTTTCTGCCTGTTCCCCATGATACTCTGATCGCCTCGTGCTGTACCGGGCACTTAGTGAGAATTTCAGAAGTATTTGTTGGAGAGATGGGTGGATGTGCAGAAGCAGAGACCAGAAATGAGCTGGAAGTAGCCTGAAGAGTAAGTGCTTCTTGAGAATGATATTCTTGAAGGAGAAGGGGGACCCTATTCTTTGCCCTATCCAGTACTTTACTTAAAAGGACTCCAGATAGGCCCTCACTTAGGTGCCTGGTTTTGTGGGCATGAAGTTTATTGCCCGCGCCTCCTAGGTATGAACAGAGTATATTTTGTAGTTTTAATCCACATCAGTCTCTACACTCAAATTTCAGAAATCATTTCGTTTTTCACTACAAACTTTAATCGCCCCAACTAGGGTGAATTTGTTCTTTTTTAGGATTGTTAACCCACATGTTTCCTTCTTGGCTCATCATGGTGCCCCTGACCTTGGAGACGGCATCTCTGGGGTCATGCAGTGAGGCTGCTCCCAGTTTGGAGCTCCTGCCTGGCACTACCTGGGGGCTTCTGGGACCTGGAACCTTGTCTCTCCCTTTGGAAGCTCTGGCCCCTGCACAGTGGTGTTAAGGCCTATGGTGCCTGGGAAAAGGCAGATCGTTTGGCTAGGTTTTGCTCAAGAATCATGGCAGTAGAACTGGAGTTAGTTTGGGGGGGCAGCTGTCCCCGGGACGTCAACTTTCTTTTAGATTTTGGGAGCCACTCAAGGTTTGTAAGCAGGAGAGGAAAAATCCAGGGGTGGTTGTGGGTTTAGTAGAGTGTGCCAGGGAAGACCTCAGCAATCCGCAAGGGGTGTGAAGGCGTGAGCCAGCCGTGCGGATGTCTGGGAGTGTTCTGGTCAAATGGAGCCGGGCAAGCAGAAGGGCCCGGTGTGTCCAGAACAGCGAGGAGGCCGAGTAACTGGAAATGAGCACAAAGAGTGGCCACACCAGGCACCTCTCCGACAGACTTTCATTTTCTGCAGCCTTTACTTCTGTGAGTGTTCAAGCTTTATTTTAACATTTTATCCATCGATATTCAGATTTCTAAATCTGTGAATTGTGTTGGGAATCTGGAACAGAGATGATAATTGGATCACCAGTTATTTATCAGTTACACAGTTGATCAGATATCTCCATGAAGGCAGGGGCTCTTTCATTCCTGTTTCTAGAGAGCCTTCTACTTAGTAAGAACTTAAAATCTGCTGGTGAGTTGAGTTCTGAGTACATCAACTTTTATTACTTTTGCACTTGATTTCATCCTAAACGTACGTGTAAATAGGTTCAGCCTTTTTCGCATAAATTCTCTAAGGTGGATGTGTTTTAACTCTGAATTAGTAAGTAAAATTGCATTTGATTGAAATTTGGATACAAATGAATATATCACATTTTTTCTTAGGTACCAACGGCCAAGGTTTCAGAGCTAAACCCTAATGCAAAAGTATGGGGGACTCCTGTGTTACACTTGGAAGCAAGTAGTGCAGCGGATGGCAGTGTGAGCGCAGCCTGGGAGGCGACGCCCGACCGTGGCCAGGAGGGTGAGTGGGTGGGGGCGAGGGGCATCTTTCCTCTTGGCTTCGGCTTTGTTTCCTTGTAGTTCATCTTTGGGAAAGTGTTTTAAGATCTGTGTCATGGTTAGTGACAGTATTTAAGAGCAACGAGGTTTCTCACAGTCAAGTTAAAAAGGTCAAGTAACTGCAGGTATAAGTCTTTTGTTTTGTTTTAAGAGAAGGCTATTCTTCTAACCCTGCCTTTTGGGGTGAAATTCTTAATTACAGGATTGGACACCAATGGTGATGGTGACAAAAGTCATGAGAATGCTGCACTGTCAGATTTACCGGAGTCAGACCAGACAGCCATGAGCACTTTGGGTCTGGACCACTCAGAGTATGAATCACCGCCTGAAAATAGCGAGACGGGTAAAGCTGTTTTATAAATTCATTTTCATATAGAGTATGGGCTTCTTTATGTTGCATTTTTAATTCGTTGTTCATTTCTTCTTTTTTGTTTCTTCCCTTGTGGTTTGATTATTTCTTTAGTGTCATGCTTGTGTTCTTTTCTCTCTAGCTTTTGTGTATCTATTGTAGGTTTTTGATTTGTGGTTACCATGGGGTTCCTCATATATGTTAACCTATAACTATATCTACTTGTTTTAAACTGATAGTCATTTAAGTTCAAACACATTCTAAAAGATCCTTCTTTTTTTACTCCTCTCCCCCACATTTTGTTTTTGATGTCATTTTGTTTGTATATTCTTGTTTCTCCCTTAACTGTGCATTGTAGTTATAGTTGCTTTTACAGTTTGTATCCTTATCTACATACTGACTTATTTAAGTAATCTTCATTCCTTGCTATATGTCTGCCTTTCCTAGTGGGATTTTCCCTTTCCAATAGATTCTTAGTTCTTTTCCACTTCAAGAAGACCCTTCAACATTTCTTTTAGTGTAGGTTTAAGTATTGAATTCTTTTAGTTTTTTGCTTGTCTGAGACGTTCTTTAATCTCTTCTTCAATTCCGAAGGATAATCTTGCTGGATAGAGTATCCTAGGTTGCAGGTTTTTCCCTTTCAGCACTTTAATTATATCATGTCACTCTCTTCTGGCCTGCAGAATTTCAGCAGGAAAATCAGCTGATAGCCTTATGGGGGTTCTCTTGTATGTGACTGTTTGTTTTTCTCTTGTTGTCTTTAGAATTCTCTCTGTAACCTTTACCATTTTAATTATGATATGTTGTGGTGTGGGTCCCTGGGTTCATCTTGTTTGGGACCCTGTGTGCTTCCTGTACCTGGATATCTGTTTACTTCTTCAGCCTTGGGAAGTTTCCAGCCATAATTTCATCAGATACATTTTCTACCCCCTTCTCTCTCTTTCCTCCTTCTGGAACCCCTATAATGTGATTGTTAGTATGCTTGATGTTATCCCAGAGGTCCCTTAAACTATCCTCATTTCATTTCATTTCATTTATTTATTTTTTTGGCTGTGTTGGGTCTTTGTTGGTGCACGCGGGCTTTCTCTAGCTGCGGCGAGCAGGGGCTACTCGTTGTGGTGGTGCTCGGGCTTCTCATTGTGGTGGCTTCTCTTGTTGCAGAGCACAGGCTCTAGGCACGTGGGCCTCAGTAGTTGTGATGCACAGGCTTAGCTGCTCCACAGCATGTGGGATCTTCCTGGACCAGGGCTTGAACCCATGTCCCTTGCATTGGCAGGTGGATTCTTAACCACTGTGCCACCAAGGAAGTCCCAAACTATCCTCATTTTAAAAAATTTATTTTTCTCTTTGCTGTTCTTATTGGATGATTTCCATTATTCTATCTTCTAGATCACTTATGTGTTCTTCTGTGTCGCCTAGTCTGCTTTCATTTCCTGTACTGTCTTTCGCATTTCAGTTATTGTATTCTTCAGTTCCAACTGGTTCTTTTTTATGTTTCCTAGTTTCTCGTTAAAATTCTCACTGTGTTCATCTATCCTTCCCCTAGTTCAGTTAGCATTCTTATTACTAATGCTTTGAATTTTTTATCTGGTAAATTATTTATCTGTTTCATTAGGGGTTTTTACAGGGTTTTTTCTTTTCTTTCATTTGAAACATATTCCTCTGTCTTCTCATTTTGTTTAACTTTCTCTGTCTCTACGAAATTAGGTGAAACAGGTAACTATGATGGCTGGGGAGGGTGGTTTGGGGGGCCCATGGTGCTGGAACAGAAGCCTTGAGGGTTGAGTTTGAGCTGGTTCCATTCCCTCTAAATGTGTGCAGACCCCCTGACCCCACAGTGGTTCCTCCACCCTAGTGGAGAGCAGGCCAGAGCCAGAGGGGCTGGAGCGAGCTGGGGTGCACACTAGGTGGTCCCAACACGCCATCGGAGCCCCAGGCCATTTCCAGTCCGATACCTCTGTGCACACATGTACTGACAATGGCCACCCTCGCCCTGTTCAGAGGTTTGTGTGCTTTTAAAAATTCAGCTTGTTAAATCTTTCCCTAAACAGTGTACCTTTCACTGCTTCCTTTGATTCTCCTTTAAACTGACTCTTCTGTTGATGCAGAGGTGAGAGGTTCTGGTCCAGAGGCCTCACAGGGAATGTAAGACCTGAATAGTTCCTGAAAGGCAAATCAGATTTAAATAGGAGAAGCGGAAAACTGACTGTAGGGCAAAACGTCGATAAAAGTACAGAGAGGGAACGTTAATGTCGAAATTGAGAGTCAAACCCGAAAGCAGTTGGCTTTCTGTAAAAGGGATATTTAAAGCTTTTCAGAAGAAGGAAAAGAGGAAGAGAGCAGTTCTCTTTTGGGGTCCAGGGTGTGGGCCAGCATAGAAATGGCTGTAGGTAATGGGACACCAATTGCTCGCCTCTGATTTTGTTTCTGCCTTGATCTAAAAGACCAAACAATTTTTAAAACCCCAACAGACCTAAGGGGTAGGCTACACTCTCATTATTGCCAGTTGGATGGGAAAGCTTGAGTGGAAAGAAATAGCTCCCCCAAATTGGCTGCCAGCAGTTGAGCAGAGCAGCTGCCTGTGGAGCGTGTTCAGGCCCCTGTGTGACTGTCTGGAGACACGCTTGGGTTAGAGAAGGTTACATGACTGAGAAAGCCTGCCCTCCCTTTCTCACCGCCAGCTGTGGTGTTATGTACGAGAGGTACATAATAAGCACCGTGTAAGTGTTTGGCATTAAATATTTGTTTGTTTTCCCCTTGAAGGGGCCTCACGAAGACCTCATCCGCACGATTGCTGCTTCGGTTGGCACTCACTGACCTTTGTGGTCACATGCCCGCCTGGACCCTTGCTTCCCTCCTCACTCTGCCTGAATTACACAGACCATCATTTCAGTTACTTCCTTGCATCTAACTTCTTCACAGTTGCTTAGCAAATGCCTCCAACTTGTTTAAAGATAATTCTCTACCTACTCTGTGTCTGTTCCTGAGCAGATAGACAGATGTGGCTGAAGAAAAAATTATAGCAGTGTGGAATGGTCTCATTTTCCGTTCACGGTCTCGGACTAGTGGGGCTGCGTGGCCCTGTGCAGCCCAGCTTCTGGACGGCTGTTTCACACCTACCAACCGTGGTGTATAGAGCATTAATGAAGCGTAATTGATGTACCATAAACATCACATGTTTGGAATATCCTAGCCTTTCTATAAGTTTTATTTTCCTTAGTTTAAAGCACAGTATTCAGTGCATTCTAGAATTGACTTGCTGATTCTTCCCTTCCTCACTGATTTCTCTACCTAATTTGATGAGGTGTGTGTACACATGAAAAACCATGACCCAGTCAAGATAACGAAGCTACCTGTGCCCTTCCTCCTGCCCTCTCCCTGCCCCTGCCAACCGCTCATCTGCTTCCTGTCACTGTAGATTAGTTTGGGGTTTTCTAGAATTTTATGTAAATGGAGTTTTATAGTATGTGTTCTTTTCCTCAGGCTTTTTTTACTTACTAATTTTGAGATTCATTCATGTAATAACATTTATGGGCCTTTCCTTTTTATTGCCAAATAGTATTCCATTCCATCATATACCACAGTTTGTTTTTCTATTCACCTGCTGATGAATATTTGGATTGTTTCCAGTTTGAGGCTCTTACAAATAAGGCTGCTGTGGACATTTATAAACAGGGGTTTGTATGTACATATGTTTTCATTTCTCTTGGGTAAATACATAGGAATGGAGTAGATGCATCATCTGTTAGGCATAGGTTTATCTTCTTAAGAAATGGTAGAGCTGTGTTCCGTAGCTGTACCCTTTGCACTCCCGCCTGCAGTGGATCAGAGCTCCAGCAGCTCCACGTCCTCACCAGCACTTGATACGGTCAGTCTTTTTAATGTTAGCCATTCTAAAAGGTAGGCAGTGGAATCTTATTGTGGTTTTACTTTGTATTTTCCTAATGACTAACGGTGCAAAACATCTTTTCATGTGTGTATGTTTTCTTTGGTGAAGAGTCTGTTCAAGTCTTTTGCCCATTTTCTTACTGGGTTGATTTATTATAGAGTTGAGAGTTCTTTGGGCACAAGTCTTTACCAGATATGTAACTTGCAAATACATCCTTCCAGTCTGTGGCTTGTCTTTTTGTTCTCCTAACAGTATCTTTTGAAAAGCAAAAGTTTAAAATCTTCTATATCGTCCAATTATGGATCTTGCTTTTGGTGTTTTTCCTGCGAAATCCTTATTTAATTCAAGGTTGCAAAGCTTTTCTACTATAAGTTGTATGATTTTAAATTTTACATTTTTTTTTTTAAATTACACTATACTAGGTGTGCTTTATTTATTTATTTATGGCTGTGCTGGATCCTCGTCTCTGCGCGAGGGCCCTCTCCAGTTGCGGCAAGCGGGGGCCACCCTTCATCACGGTGCGCGGGCCTCCCACCATCGCGGCCTCTCTTGTTGCGGAGCACAGGCTCCAGACGCGCAGGCTCAGCAATTGTGGCTCACAGGCCCATTTGCTCCGCGGCATGTGGGATCCTCCCAGACCAGGGCTCGAACCCGTGTTCCCTGCATTGGCAGGCAGACTCCCAACCACTGCGCCACCAGGGAAGCCCATAAATTTTACATTTTTTAGGTCTGTGGCCCATTTTAAGTTAATTTTTGTATGTGGTGTGAGGTGTGAAGCAAAGTTCTTTTTTGTTTTTTTCTCACATGTAGATATGCAACTGTTCCAGTACCATTCGTCAGAAACTGTTCCAGTACCATTCGTCAGAAAGACTCTCCTTTCCCCACTGCACTGCCTTTGTGCCTCTGTCAGAATCATTTGTCCCTGAGTATGTCGGTTTGTCTCTGGACTGTCTCTTCTCCATCCATCTCTTGGGACAACAAAACCACGCTGTTTTGCTTACTGTAAATAATTCTTAAAAACAGGTAGTATTAGCCTTCCAGTTTTGTTCTTTTTCAGAGTTATTTTGGCTATTCTAGGTCCTTTCCATTTCCATGCAAATTAGAATGAGCC
This sequence comes from Balaenoptera ricei, assembly GCF_028023285.1. Taxonomy (NCBI): domain Eukaryota; kingdom Metazoa; phylum Chordata; class Mammalia; order Artiodactyla; family Balaenopteridae; genus Balaenoptera; species Balaenoptera ricei. The sequence goes on from NC_082640.1 coordinate 29,635,222, forward strand.
GGTCAATTTCTATAGAATGCTGAGATTTTTATTGGGATTTCATTGACTGTAGATCAGCTGGAGAAGATTGACATCTTGGCTAGCTGTTCATGACATGGTGTATGTCTCCACTTGTTCAGATCTTCTTTAATCTCTCTTGACTGTATTTTTCAGTTTTCAACCTACTGGCTTTTCACATCTTTTGTCCAATTTATCCTTAAGTATCTCATATTTTTTGGTGCTATTGTAAGTGGTTTTTAAAAATTCAATCTGCAACTATTTGTTACCAGTAGATAGAAATATAATTAATTTTTATAAATTGATATCATACCCTGAAAACTTGTTAAGCTCACTTATTAGTTTTAGAAACTATTTTGTAGATTCTGTTGGATGTTCTATATAGGCTATCATGTTATCTGTGAATAAATTCAGTTTTATTTCCTACCAATTTGGTGCCTTTTATTCCTTTATCTTGCCTGGTTGCACTAATTAGATCTTTCCTTACAAAGGTGAACAGATGTGGTGAGAGCAAACACCTGACTGATCTTAGGGAGGAAAACATTGTCTTTCACCATTAAGTATAATGTTAGTTGTAGTTCTGCATATATGACCTTTATCGGTTGACAGGTACCCTTCTGTTATGATTTGCTTAGAGTTTTAAAGAGGAATGGTTAAAGAGGAATTTGTGATACTTTTTCTTCATCTATGGCAATGATCAAATATTTTTTTCTTTTTTAGTGCGTTAAGATGAATTACATTGATTTTTTTTTTTTAATGTTTAACCAACCTTAAATTCCTGGGGTAAGCCTCACTGGGTCAGGATGTAATACACTTCTGATACATTGTTGGATTAGACTGGCTATAATTTTGCTTAGAATTTGTACACTTGTGTTCATGAGGAATATTGCTCTATAGTTTTATTTTTGATGTTTTCCCTCCTATTAAATTTTTGGGAAGAGTTTATTTCTTCCTTAAATGAAGAATGAAGCCATCTGAGCCTAGAGTATTGATTGTGGGAAAGTTGTCAGCTACAGTTTGTTTTTTTATATAGGGCTACTCAGGTATATTTCTTCTTGAGAAAGCTTTGGTTACTTACGTCTTTACTTATGTACTTTGTCCATTTCATCTAAATTTTCAGTTATTGCATAGAATTGCTCATAATATTCTGTGTATACTTTTAATATCTGTAGAATCTGTAGTCATGTCACATCACTCATTCCTGTTATTGGTAATTTGTCTTTTCTCCCCTCCACCCCCTAGTCAATCTGGGTAGAGATTTGTCAATTTTATTCATCTCATTTGGATCAGAAGTCAGAGCCTATGGTCTCTGCCTTTAATTTAAATGTTTAGAACATTAACGTTTACTGCGGTAATTGACATGGTTAGGTTTGAGTCTCTCACCTTGCTATTTGTTTTAGAATAGCTTTAGACTTACAGAAAAATTGAGAAGATTGAGTACAGAGAGTTCCCACAGACGCAGCATTCATTTTCTCCTGTTAACATTTTACATTTATATGATATATTTGCCACAATTACTGAACCAGTGTTGGTACGTTTTACCTAATGTCCTTTTTCTGTCCCAGGACACCATGTTACATTTAGTTGATATGTGTTCTTAGGCTCCTCTTGGGTGTAACAGTTTCTCAGACTTTACTTGTTTTTGATAACCTTGATAGTTTTGAGCAGTACTGGTCAGTTATTTTGTATGGTACTGGAATTCATTTGATGTTTTTCTCATCGTGATGGGTTTGAGGGAAGGAATACCACAGAGGTCAAAAGCAGTTTTCATCCCATCATTTTAAGGGTACATACTATCAGCATGATTTATTACGGTTGATGTTGACCTTGACCAGTTGGCTGAAGTAGGTTTATTATTAGCTTTCTCAACTGTGAAGTTACTCTTTTTTTCCTCCCTCTTTCCATGTGGTGCTCTTTGGAAGGAAGTCACTGACTGTACCCAGCCTACACTTAAGGAATGACCCCTTCATGAGGGCAGGGAATCTACGTAAATAACTTGGAACTCTTATGCATAGGGATTTGTCTCTTCTCCCTCATTTATTTATTTGTTCAGCCATTGACTTGTATCAGTGTGGACTCATGGGTGTTTATTGTATCCATGTGTAAAAATCATCACTGCTTTATTTGATTGCTCAGATGCTCTACCTTTGGCCATTGGAAGCTCTTCTAGTTGGCTCCTCCATCTGACCTACCCCATCAGTGAAGGGTTTGTTGTTGTTGTTGTTGTTGTTTTCTCATTCTCCCTGCTCTGGTCCTAGAATCAGCCATTTCTTCAAGGAACCTTGGTTCCTTGTACTGGAAAATGGTATTTTATAAGAAAGCAAGCTTCCATACTTATCCATGCAGTTAGCATTTCTGGTATTCTTTATTCCTGTGTGTAAATCCTGATCTCCCTCTCTTGGCCTTAAAGATGCTGTGGTGCTCTCTTTTTACCTGCATTATTTCTGATAACGCTATCATCCTTAACTTTGTTCCACTGTTTAAAATCTTGCTGCTTTTAAGATTTTCCTCATTATAGTGGTTTTGAGTATTTTGATTATGATGTATCTTAAAGGTAATCTTCTTGTTTCTTGTGGTTGGGGTTTGTTGAGCTTCTTGATCTGTGATTTGTAAATGTTTTCATCAAACTTGGAATATCTTGGCTGTAATTTCTTCAAATGCTCCTCCCCCACCTTGCCATTTCTTCTCCTACATGATCTCTGGTTATACCTATATTAAGTCCCTCGAAGTGATCCTCTGTCCTTTTTAAAAATAATCTTATTTCTCTGTTTCATTTTGGAAAGTTTCTCTTATATCTTCAAGTTCACTAGTCTTCTATCTGATCAGTTGTTAATTTCACAAACTATATTTTTGATATCAGACATTGTAGTTTTCATCTGTACAAATTCTATTTGGGTCTTTTTTTATATTTTTCATGTTTCTACCTAACCTTTGGAGCATGTGGGGTACAGGTAGGATAACCATTACAATGTCTTTGTCAGTTAATGTTAACATCTGTGCGGGATAGGTTTCTTTACACTCACTGTAATTTTTGGTTGGACTGGATTTGACTTTGTTAGGTACTTAATATTTTTATATTTCTATAAATATTTTGGTTCTTGTTCCAGGATGCCACAAAGTTACTTGGAAACAAATTGATCCTTTCATATCTTGTTTTATGATTTGTTAGGCATGAGTGGAGCAGTGCTCAGTCTGGGGCTCATTATTTCCCACTTCTGAGGCCAGACCCTTCTCTCCTCTTGCCAGTGTGTTTGGGGCTCTGTGAGCATGAGGTCTTCCAGGCCAGCTGGTGGAGCAGGCACTGTGGAGCAGGATATGTGAGCTCCCTTCTTCCTTTCAAGTGGTTCTTTCCTGGCCTCAGGGAGTCCATCATACCTGTGCTGTGCATAGAACACGCGCCTGCCTCCGGGGGTTCCCCCGCGCCTCTGGGCGCCCTCCCAGTGCACTCTGTCCCGCACCCTGAACTCATTGAGCCCGCTGGCTTCCATCTGCTTCCCGCTTCCTGAGCCCGGGCCCACAACCATCGTGTGTCTATCTCTCAGGAGCCGATGCTCTACATCTGGAACACTTGCTTCACTTATTCTTTTTTATTTTTTTTAAATAAAAAAAATACTTATTCAAAACCCACCACGTGCCAGATTTACTTAGGACACATCAGTGAATATGATCGATGAAAGCCTTTGCCCTACTGGTGCTTACGTCTTATCGGGCAGAGACAGACTGTTCATAATACACATAATAAATATGTTCGTGTTATATAATGTAAGGGTGATAAACACAGTGAAAAAGACAAATCATGGTAGGGGAGGTTACAGTTTTTTCTAGCTTTATTTAGGTATAATTGACACGTAAAAATTAATTATACTTAAGGTATACAGCAACATGATGGTTTGATACCCATCACTTCACATACTTACCTTTTTTTTTTTTGGTATGCTGAGAACACAAGATCTACTCTCAGCAAATTTCAAGTACACAATACAGTATTATTAATTATAATCACCACGCTGTACATTAGATCCCCAGAACTTATTCATCTTATAACTGAAAGTTTGTACCCTTGGATCAACATCTTTCCATTTTCCCACCTCCAGCCCCTGGCAGCCATGGTTCTACCCTCTGGTTCCATGTGTTCAGTTTTTTTAGATTCCACATATACGTGACATTGTGTAGTTTTTTGGGGTTCTGTCTGACTTATTTCACTTAGCATAATATTCTCCAGATTCATTCATGTTTTTGCAAATGGCAGAATTTCCTTCTTTCTTGTGGAATAATATTCCATTTTGTGTGTGTGTGTGTGTGTGTATATACCACATTTTTTTTTATCCATTCATCCATCAGTAGACTAGGTTGTTTCCACGTCTTGGCTATTGTAGATAATACTCGAGTGACCATGGAGGTGCAGACATATCTTTGAGATCCTGATTTCCTTTCCTTTGTATATATGCCCACTGGTGGGATTGCTGGATCATGTGGTAGTGAGTACTATTTTTAAGTTCATGAGGAACCTCCACACTTTTCCATAGTGTTCCATTGGCTGCACCAATTTACATTCCCACCAATAATACACAGGGGGTCCCTTTTCTTCACATCCTTGCCAACACTTGTTGTTACCTTTTTTTGATAATAACAATTCTAACAGGTGTGAGGTGATCCTCATTGTGGTTTTTGACTTGCACATCCCTAGTGATGAGAGATATTGAACATCTTCTCATGTGCCACTTGGCCATCTGTATGTCTTCTTTGGAAAAATGTCTATTTAGGTCTTTTACCCATTTTTTAATCAGAGTTTTTTTTGCTACTGAGTTGTGTGAGTTCCTTATATGTTTCGGATATTAACCCTTTATCAGGTACATGATTTGTAAATATTTTCTCCTGTTCAGTAGGTTGCTTTTTCATTTTGTTGATGCTTTCCTTGGCTGTACAAAAGCTTTTGAATGGAATGTAGTGTCCCACTTGTTTATTTTTGCTTTTGTTGCCTGTGCTTTTGGTGTCATATCCAAAAAAATTGTTGCCAAGACCGATGTATAGGACATTTTTTCCTACATATTTTTCTGTAGTTTTATGGTTTCAGGTCTTACATTTAAGTCTTTAATTCATTTTGAGTTGGTTTTTGTATATGATGTAAGATAAGGGTTCCATTTAATTCTTTTGCATGTGGCCATCAGCTTTTCCCACACTGTTTATTGAAGAGACTGTCCTTTCCCCCTTAAGTATTCTTGGCAGCCTTGTTGAAAATCAGTTGATGATAAATATGTGGGTTTATTTCTGGGCTCTCAATTCTGTTCCATTGGTCTATATGTCTGTTTTTATGCCAGTACCATACTTTTTTGATTACTGTAGCTTTTTAAAGTAGTTTGAAATCAGGAAGTATGATGCTTCCACTTTTGTTCTTCATTCTCAAGATTGCTTTTGCTATTCAGTGTCTTTGTGGTTCCATACAAATTTTAGGATTGTTTGATGTATTTATGTGAAAAATGCCATTGGAATTTTGATAGGAATTGATTGTATTGAATCTGTAGATTGCTTTGGAAATTTTTACATGGAGATTTTCACAATATTAATTATTCCAATCCAGGAACATGGGGTATCTTTTCATTTAGTTGTCTTTAATTTCTTTCATCAATATCTTAAAGTTTTCAGCTTACAGATCTTTCTCCTCCTTGGTTGGATTTATTCCTAGGTATTTAATTCTTTTGGATGCAGTTGTGAAAGGGATTGTTTTCTTAATTTCTTTTTCGGGTAGTTTGTTGTTAGTGTATAGAAATACAGTTGGTGGTATGTCACAAGTCACGTAGGCTTTCTTCCTCGTTCTGCATTCTTTTTTCTCTTTGTTCCTGTAACTGGCTAATTTCACGTGACCTGTCTTCAAGCTTGCTGATTCTTCCTTCTGCACATTTAGGTCTGCCCGTGCCCTGTGGTTTTCTCCTTTGTGTCATATTCTCCCTGTTTACTGTTGACTTGTTTGACTATTGATTGCCTCCCAATGAGAGCAGACACTGCCTCACTGAGGATGAATAAGCAGTTCTACAGCAGTGCCCGGCATGCAGGAGATAGCTAAAGGAGAGACAGGACATATCTGTTCAATGTGAATTTAAATGGTGCTCAGGAGAGGCCTTTCTGGATGAAGGAATGAAATGAGATTGTGGTTTCAACGGCCATTGCTGATTTTGTCTCATTTGCTCCATTGGTTTTGTTTGTTTTGTTTTGTTTTTTGCTGGTGGGGGATGGATTTTGTTAAAGCTCTTTATATAAAACACACATGAGCTCTCTGTCCTTATTTGTCATCAGTGTTCCCACTTTGTCTTTGCTTTTTTGATGGTCTTTAACTTTGACTTTTAAAATACAAGTGTCTCTTGTTAGAAAGTTCTTCATGTATCATTATGCCATGCAAATCTATATAGTAGTGCGCAAAAAAACTTTTAAGTTATTTTGATTATTTCCTGTATATTTTATTATATTTTTAGTATCTCGTGTGCTTCTAAGTTACCTGAAAATCCTTTTTGAATTGAGACAAAGCATTAAATAAGCTTATACTTATTTTGTAATAAAAAGCACCTGCTAAACTTTGCTAATAAATCCTACTCCTCAGGGGTTTTTTTTGTTTTTTTTTTGGCTGCGTTGGGTCTTCGTTGTTGCTCGCGGGCTTTCTCTAGTTGCGGCGTGCAGGGGCTACTCTTCCTTGCAGTGCACGGGCTTCTCATCGCAGTGGCTTCTCTTGTTGCGGAGCATGGGCTCTAGGTGCTTGGACTTCAGTACTTGTGGCTCGCAGGCCCGGTAGTTGTGGCTCATGGGCTCTAGAGTTGTGGTGCGTGGGCTTAGTTGCTCCGCGGCATGTGGGATCTTCCCTTACCAGGGATCGAACCCGTGTCCCCTGCATTGGCAGGTGGATTCCTAACGACTGTGCAACCAGGGAAGCCCTCAGGTTATTTTTTGAAACTGTGTTTTTGTTTGGGGGAGAGGGGTTTTTTTGGTTTGTTTTTTTGCCTATGATTGCCTTGTAAAATATCATTTTTGTTATATTCTGTATACATTATGTAGATAAATTACTATGTATATTGAAAACATTAGAATTGCTATACTGAATCATGTGCTTGGTAAATTTAAGCCATTTTTCCATTGCTTCTCTGTAGGAGGAAATGAATCTCAACCAGAAAGCCAGGAAGACCCCCGGGAAGTACTTAAAAAAACATTGGAATTCTGCTTGTCTAGGTGAGGATGGTAGTGTTTTTCTAGTATCTGATATCTAAGGTGTTGTGCACTGCTACTATGTACAGATGTCATGCTTTACACGGAAGGAGTATCTCTTAACATCTGTGTCTGTACGTCCATCTGTAGGAAGTCGAGATCCCCCCTACCCCCATCCCCTCCCCACGGACTTGGACTCTGATGGTGGGGCCATAGGTGGTCAGCCTCACAGGTTGTAGTCGTGGGTCATGCTGTTGGTCACTTTACTGCTTTTCCGTCCTCTGCTGCAGAGGGCTGTTGAGGCCAGAGTTGGAGTCACAGCCCCTCTAACAAGTGTTCCAGCCTGAACTGAACTGCAGGCACTCTGGGCACCAGCCCTTCTTGGCCTTATCACATTTTTCTTACTTTTTCATTCTCTTAGCTGGGTTTCCTTACTTTAAGAAGTTGTGTTTCTATTTTTAAAAAGCTACTCAAACACTTTTTAGAACAAAGATAAGCTATAAATACATTTTTAAAAAGATTTACCTGCTCATTAATTTTGATCATATAAAGTGCAGTACACTTTTACTTTTGCTCTCTCTGCCTCCCCAGATGTCTTTGACAAAATCGACCTAAGGTCAGAGAGATGGCAAATCGCAGGGGCGGGGTTTGAACTCAGCTCTCACTCCAGGGCAGTACCGTGCCACACTCGTGCCTCTTGTGAAGCTTCCTTTTAAAGAAGTTGTGAATTAAGAGAGATTGTCTTCTTTCTCCAGGGAGAACCTTGCTAGTGACATGTACCTTATATCGCAGATGGACAGTGATCAGTACGTGCCAATCACCACGGTAGCTAACCTGGACCACATCAAGAAGCTCAGCACCGACATGGACCTGATTGTCGAGGTGCTGAGGTGTAAGTAGACTGCAGCCCAGGCTGCATCGTACGTGGTCTTGACAGCAATTTTCTTGCCAGTGTGATGCTTAGATTCACAGCCATTTGTGCTAAGGTACCCGGCCTGGCGTCACAGATGGGCCATTGTAGGTTTTCTAGCAGGTGTGTGGTGGTATCTCATTGTAGTTTTAATTTCTATTTATTTAGTGCCTGATGACACTGGGCAGTCTTTTCATGTGCTGCCTTTCTGAGCTGTCTGTTCAGATGCCCCACCCCCACCACTTTTTTTTTTAATTAGTTTTATTACAGGTGAGATTTGAGGGGCGTATATTTGTGTGCAATTTGAGATGCATGTATCTGTATTTGTCCTTATTGGAGATGTGATTTGCAAATACATTCTCCCAGTCTGTGGCTTCTCTTTTTGTTCTAATAATGTCTTTTGAAAAGCAGAGTTTTCAATTTTTTTATATAGTCCAGTTTATTAATTTTTTTCTTTTATGGATCTTGCTTTTGGTATTGTGCTTAAGAAATCTTTGCTTAATTCAGGGTCAAAAGGATTTTCTCCTAGAAGTTTTAGTTTTAGGGTTTACATTTTTAGGCCTGTGATCTATTGTCAGCTGATTTTTGTATGTGGTATGAGCTCTCTACCCCCTTGCATGTGAATGTGCTGCTCTTCCAGCGCATTTGTTGAAAACACTCTGCTTCTCCACTGCACTGCCTTTGTGCCATTGTGAGAATCATTTATCCCTGTATGTGTGGGTTTCTCTCTGGGTCGTATGTCTGTCCTCGATCTATTTTGTCTGTTTTGATGCCATTGCTGTAGTGTCTGGATGGTACTGGCTTTTATAGTACATCTTAGAGTAGTTGCAAAATCTCCAGCTTTGTTTTGGCTCTTCCAAATGCTTGGCATTTCCATGTGAATTTTAGAATCGACGTTTTGGTTTTTCAAAAGGTCCTATTGGTATTTTTACTGGGATTACATGAAATCTATAAATCAATTTGGGGAGTATTGACATTTTAACAATATTGGGTTTTCCAATTCATGAACATAGGATATCTCTCCATTCATTTAGAAAAATCTTAAAAATTTTTATCTTGGCAATGTTTTGCAGTTTTCATGGTGCAGGTGTTTCATATCTTACCAGATTTATAACTAAGTATTTCGTATTTGGGCATAAATATTTTTATTTCAATTTCTAGTTGTTCGGTGCTAGTATGTAGAAATACAATTTATTTTTGAATATTAATCTTGTATACTTAAAGCTTTTGAACCTCACAATTCTAGTTTTTTATGGAAATTGTATCAGATTTTCTACATAGAGCTCAGCTTGAATGAAAGTAAATGAAAAGGTTACCTTCTTACACCCAGTCTGGGTGCATGTAATTTCTATTTCTTGCATTATTGCCCTGGCTTAAGCCTCCAGTGCTGTGTTGAATGGAAGTGGGGAGAGTCAGCATCCTTGCCTTGGCCCATCTTCTAGTAAGAAAGATGCTAGACGTTGGTTTTTTTGTAAGTGAGGAGGTTTCCCTTCTATTCCTAGTTAGCTGAGAATTTTTATCAGAAATGAACGTTGGATTTTGTCAAATGCTTCTGCATCTATGAGATAGTTGTGTGGGTTTTTTTTTTTGTTTTTTAGTCCATTAATATGGTGAATTACATTGCTTATCTCTTTTGGTAAACCAACCTCGCATTACTGAGAAAAATCCACTTGTCATTCATTATGTATTCCCATCTTTATATATTTTTAGATTCAATTTGGCAAAATTTGGTAAGAATTTTTATTGTTCATGGGAGATATTGGTCTGTAGTTTTCTTGTTTTGTAATGCCTTTGTTTAGTTTGGGTATCAAAGAACTGCTGGCTTCATAGGTTGAAGTGGAAAGTACTTTCTTAAGTTCAGAAGAGTTTGTACTATAGAATTGTTATTTTTTTCTTGACATTTGGTAGGATTCTCCAGAAACCACATGGGCCTTGAGTTTTCTTTTCTCTCATGGATCCTACTTCCCAAAAGTTAGCTTTGGTACTAAGGGATGTTTCCATTTCTGATGTTGGTAATATATGTCTTCATGGTGGTACACAGCTCTGAGCCCTGATTTTGATCCTGTGTGCTATGACCTGAGTCTGCATGTGATAGAATTTCGTAGAGTGACACCAAAAAACAAAACCTAACAAAAGGAGATAAGTCAAAAGCTGGTGAAACCTGAGTTGGGCCTGTCCCCGTGCTGGCAGTGTTGACCCTTGTTTAGATGGTGGATTGTGGTCGTGTAAGATCCATCGTTAGGGAAGGCTGAGTGAAGGGTGCTTGACAACTTCTGTGAGTTCAAAATTAAGTCGTAAGGAGACAGGAAAAAGCTCCCACAGGGCTCCCCAGAGTCCCTAATTGTAATGTGCAAGATTGGTCTAAAACCTTTTGATAGCTTGTGTTAAGCTATCAAGACTTTTGATAGTTTTCCCATCGTATACGGCTTTCTTTAATGCGTCTGGCGATGTAGTCTAACACGTCCCGCTAGAGTATCTATGTTAGATCACGATGTAGTGCAAATGGTTGATTTGTTTTAATATTTGTGTATCATCCATTTCTCTTCTCTATACAGCTTTACCTTTAGTCCAAGTGGATGAGAAGGGAGAAAAAGTAAGGCCAAATCAGAATCGTTGCATAGTAATATTACGTGAAATACCTGAATCCACCCCTATAGAAGTAAGTCATTTCTCCTCTGAAGGAAACTTGGACTTTTTTGGGTGGGTTTTTTGTTTGTTTCTGTGGTTTTTGGAAGATGTATTTTAAAGCAAAAATACGTACAGTAACACTTTTTTCCCAAGATTTACACACTCTGATAGTTACAGTGTGATTCATTTGTAAGAGTGGTTCTCAAACTTTTTGGTCTCAGGGCTCCATTACACATTTCACGCTGAAAAAAGTAGTGAGAGTTTATGGTAACTTCAGTATTTAGAAGTTAGAAAGAGAAAAGGTTTAAATATTTATTCATTTTAAAATAAGAATAGTAAACCAACAGGTTGAGGCAGAGAACATATTTTTATGTTAAATCACTTTCCAAAACAAATTTTCACTATGAGAAGGATGCAGTGAACACCAGTGTGGCCTGTGGCTTGATCTGAGCCGACGTGCCAGTATTGGTGCATTTCTGGGTTTAATTTGACTGGCTGTGCTGGGGTTGTCTTCTAGGCATCTGTCCTTAAGACTGGGCGCCGTGTTTCTTTGGTGAGGACAAACAGTGGCATAGTTGAGAATTAATTTCTAACCTCTCTGTTTCCTGTAGGAAGTAGAAGCACTATTTAAAGGAGATAACTTACCGAGATTTATAAACTGTGAATTTGCCTATAATGATAATTGGTTTATTACATTTGAAACAGAAGCAGATGCACAACAGGTAAGCTCTTCCTCCCCCTACCCCCTACCCTGTTCTGCCACAAAGGACAGAGTTTACCAGTACTTAGCAGTCAGTACATAGTGGGACTAAACGTGGGCACGGAGATTACGATCACATGTGGTGTTGAGTGTGAACATAAGGTGCAGGGAAATCAGGTTGAAGAAACCTAAATAAGTGTGTGTGTAGACAGTTTTGTAGCGATGTGAAAAGCATAGACGTTATTTTCTAAGGACATGTAAGACAGGCAGCCTAGGAAAACTGGTTCTTTTCTTATCTCTGTACGGAGAAAGGTTTTAATATTTGAAAAGTATTTGGGAAATTTGAACCTAACTCTAACTTTCCCTGGGCAACCTTGTATTACAAGGTGCTTGAAAAGGCATTGAGAAGCTCTGTGAGAGACATGGAGTTCAGACGGCTCCCTGCCCTTGAAGGAAGTATCATATTCAGGGGAAACTCTAGCCTGCGTAAAGGAATGGTAGTAGAGTATGAGGCGTTAACATGGTGAGGCTGCTGTGGGTTCAGAAGAGAGAAACAAGAATCTGAAAGATGGGTCTTAATTGGATGGAAGGGAAAGAAGGACGAGGAGGAGCAAGGTGATGGGAGGTGAGAAAAGGCATGTTTGTGGAGCAGGTGCAAGCCCCCCTTGCCTGCGTGGGGAATATGGCCTGAGGCTGAGTCAGATGGGTCAGAGCCTTTGGAGTTATGTAGGAGAATTTGGAGCAGAATCAGGAGCTTCACAAATAATGACTTTTGAATATTGCGATCCTAATCCTTTCATTACCTAAACTGTAATTCCAAGTTCGTATCGGGGTTATTACTAGGACCTTGTTATCCATTGTTTTCCCGGGTAAGGATTCTTAGCCTATGATCTGTGGGTTGCTTTTATGGTTTCTGTTAACACTTACAAAATTGTATACAAACACTGTTCATGAGAATTTTTTTCCTTTTTTTCTTTTTTATTGACATACAATCAATTTACAATATTACATTAATGAGAATTTTGGATAGGGGCTCCATAGCTCTTATCAGGATCTTTTAAGAAATCTGTGACCCAAAAAGGTTAAGAATCACTGTGCTAGGTCCTGTCCACTATATTTTAACTATATAATTGCTTATTTGAGGTGCTGAATTAATTGTAGGTTCATCTTATTTATAAGATTAACACAATGGTGTTATGAATGATTTTGTCTTCAGGCTTACAAATATCTGCGAGAAGAAGTCAAAACTTTTCAAGGAAAACCAATTAAGGTAAGCAAGACCATTGGTTATACTTTATCTGCAAACCAGTGTCCCTAAGTGTTCTAACAGAAACTTACATGTTTTCAAACAGGCACGGATAAAAGCGAAGGCAATAGCTATAAACACATTTTTGCCAAAGAATGGCTTTAGACCTCTGGACATGAGCCTGTACACGCAGCAGCGCTACACCGCATCGTTTTACTTACCTCCGGTCTACAGCCCCCAGCAGCAGTTTCCTCTGTACAGCCTGATCGCCCCCCAGACATGGTCAGCGACACATAGCTATCTTGATCCGCCCTTGGTGAGTCCTGGCTTCAATGGAGCTTCTATGGCAGACAACCCTGTCGCAGACACTGGGTGCTTTGGAGAATAAGATCTTCCTCTAACAGGGGAAACCAATACGGATGCCGTTTGCCATAGTAAAACAGGCCTTCAAGTTCTCTGGTGGATTTTCAGTTTAATTGGGAGATAAATATGGAACTGTGTAAATTTTAAAAGACCTTTCCAATAATGAGATCCCCATCCTTTGCCTGGTTTGCCTCCCCTCCTGTCTAGCATTGCCTTTCCTAAGCTGTGTAATCCCTAGAAAAACACAAAATGTGATTACGAGCTGTAGGCTAGCCGGAGTCCTTCTGAGCACAGAGGGGAATCCAACAGGACATGGTTTGAAGGAGAAAAGGGTGTTTAATAGGCTTCTAACAATCCAGGACAAGTGGAAGACATACAGACAGGCCTCGTTTTATTGCGCTTTGCAGATACTCCGTTTTTTTGGTTTTCTTTTTTTTACAAATTGCAGGTTGTGGCAACCCTGCATTGAGCAAGTCTTTTGGTGCCATTTTTCTAACAGCGTTTGCTCACTTTGTGTCTCTGTGTCACATTTGGTAATTCTCACAGTATTTCAAACTTTTTCATTATTATTATATTTGTCATGGTGATCTGTCATCAGTGATCTTAGACTCACTGAAGGCTCAGAGGATGATTAGCAGTTTTTAGCAATAAAGTATTTTTTTATTGAGGTGTGTACATTGTTTTTTTAAGGTATAATACTATTGTACACTTAGACAATAGGATAGTGTAAACATAATTTTCATGCTCACTGGGAAACCAAAAAATTTGTGTGACTTGCTTTATTGTGACATTTGCTTTATTGCTGGAACTGAACCCACGGTATCTCTGAGGTCTGCCTGTACTGTCTTATAAGCTTTATTTCTCACACCAGCCCTACAGCTGGCTGGAGTGATTGATTTTTACAGATTTTGGCCTGTTTAAGCCCTGTGGTTAGAATCGATAGATGTGTAATGGATCCATCACTTTTCTCCAGCTGTGCTGCGGTAGATGTTAGCGTGATTGGTGGGCCATGTCTGGCAATTGCAAGAGTCTGATGGAGCGGGATGTGAGAATCAGGGCTGCTCTGCAGAGGGCGGGCCATGGGGAAGGTTGTGGTCAAAGAGCAGGAACTGAGTAACCCTGAAGGTACGGCTGTGGCCAAGTCAGGGGGAGTCAGGACCACTGATGGTGAGAGGGCAGGCATGGGGGAGGGAGCGTTGGTGCACCTGGGTACCTGGTGCCTGTTTTGCACAGAATGTCAAGATGCGTGTCCAGGAAAGACACATGTCGGACAGGCGACAATTGTGTGAATCTCTGAGTATTTCTGAGCTAAAGCAGAAGCTGAAGCAGGGACTGGGAGGGGAGGTTGGTAAGATCTGTCAGGGCCAGACCATCCAGGCCTTGAGTGTGTCCTGAGGCATGAGGGCCGGGAGGATGGATGGGGAGAAGGGACAGCCCTCAGGAGCCCAGGGCCAGCGTGGGACGAGAGCAGTGAGCACACAAGGTAGTGCTCTGTCTCTGTTGAGTGAAAGCTTATGGTAAGAAAACACACTGCTGTTTTGAAATCCTCACCGTGTTCCGTGGAAGTGTACCAAGAGCCATGTAGTTAATGTATTGTGAGCAAGGAAATCTTCAAGGGGAATAGCATCCATCAATTCTTGGTTGAATGATTCCTCCAAAGGAGTCTCACTGCTGTGCTTGTTTTTCTGATCTCTCTTAATCGTATTTGTCCCTATCCCGAGTGGGGGCCCTCGCTTCCTGGGCGGTAGTCTGGCCATGCGGCTGGTTCCTTTGATCTGGCTGGGCCGCGTGAGGCCTGTTGTAAAACAGCCTGCGTCATTTTGAGAAGTGACAAGATGAGGCCTATTAATTCTCAGCAAGTTGTGTTAAATTACTGCATTAGCAACTAATTTATTTTTAAACTCTTGAGCAAAATTACTTAAATACCAGGGTTTTATATGTAAAATTACAGGTACGAGATGATTCGTCTCAATTGTTCTTATCATGATTTACAATCTTCAAACTCTAGTTCTGGTGTGATGGATCTATTTCTGAATATATGGTAGTTCCTCAGAAGAGCTTTGGAGATCTTAACACAGTTTTTTGGAGGTTTTTTCTTCTTGCTTTTTAATTTATTTTTGGCTGCGTTGGGTCTTCATTGCTGCATGCAGGCTTTCTCTAGTTGTGGCGAGCAGGGGCTACTCTTCATTGCCATGTGCAGGCTTCTCATTGTGGTGGCTTCTCTTGTTACTGAGCACAGGCTCTAGGTGCATGGGCTTCAGTAATTGCGGCTCACAGGCTTAGTTGTTCCGCGGCATGTGGGATCTTCCCGGACCAGGGATCAAACCCGTGTCCCCTGCATTGGCAGGCAGATTCTTAACCACTGCGCCACCAGGGAAGTCCCTAACACAGTTTTTTTTTTTAAATAAATTTATTTATTTATTTATTTACTTATTAATTTTTGGCTGCATTGGGTCTTCGTTGCTGTGCTCGGGCTTTCTCTAGTTGCGGCAAGCGGGAGCTACTCTTCATTGCAGTGCTCAGGCTTCTCATTGTGGTGGCTTCTCTTGTTGCGGAGCACAGGCTCTAGGCATGCGAGCTTCAGTAATTGCGGCACGCGGGCTCAGTGGTCGTGGCTTGTGGGCTCTAGAGCACAGACTCAGTAGTTGTGGTGCATGGGCTTAGTTGCTCCGTGGCATGTGAGATCTTCCTGGACCAGGGCTCAAACCTGTGTCCCCTGCATTGGCAGGTGGATTCTTAACCACTGCACCACCAGGGAAGTCCCCTAACACAGTTTTAACTGCATCTTTCTCCCTCAGCATTTCCCTTTTATTGCTTTCATTTTCTTTTTCAAAATTTGGAATGATTTGTTTTGGTCCTAAGCTGTTTTTAATCATCCTATTACAGCTTTTGGTTAGCTCTAGTTAAGAGGAATTGCTGGCCTTTTGTCTTTTCCTTTTCCTTTACCCCAAACAAGGAGCAGCCTATTTGTATCTCTCAGTTTAGTGAAAATGTAAGGTGGGAACTGGATGGCACCAAGGAGTTAAATGCCTTTGAATCCATCAGGGAATGTTGTTTATACAGAAATTGTTTGAAACCACATGTTCAGAATCCAGAAAACAGGAGTGATCACTCTTTTCATGATTTTTTAAAAAACTATTTCAACACTAAGTTCTATCTTATTTTTGTTGTAACTAGATTTTTTAGTAGTTGGCTGATATTTAAAATTCTGTACTTAATTTTTTTAATGTTTTAAGATTATATTTAGGATTGTATCTTTTAAGGGCACTGTGACCCTGTTTAATTTTCTTCTGACATATATGTCAGTATATGTTTATGAAGTATATCACCATAAATTGTGACTTGGGACATAATTGTTAATGACCTGAAAATATCGTGATACTCAGCAAGACTTGCATGCAGGTGAGGCTAAAAGGGCACTCTCAAAGGCTGTGATTGTGAAATAGGTCCCTAAATGCCCCCAAGATTGAGAGCTTTGATGGATTTTATTAAAGTCATCAGGAATGAAGAGTTGGCTGACTTGATGTTGGCACACCGGGGGTGTCAGTCTGGGCACCGGGACGAGAGTGTGGGATCGCGTGCTCAGCCTGTGCTCAGCACCGGGCGGGGCGGGGCGGCGGCAGACGCTTCAGTCCACATGTGTGAGGCGGCTTCCTCGTGGTGCTGTTGTGCGGTCTCGGCCCCAGCCTGGATCAAGAAGTCTTGGCCATTAGCAGTAGTCTACCCAGTGCTCTTCTCCACGGCGAGCTCTCCAAGTATGACATGGAACGTCAGCGACCAGTGTTAACCAACCTGAAGTCTGTTTGTTTTTAATGAATCTAGGTAACACCATTTCCAAATACTGGATTTATAAATGGGTTCACGTCTCCAGCCTTCAAACCTGCAGCATCTCCTCTGACTTCACTCAGACAGTACCCTCCAAGGAGCAGGCAAGTCCCGTGAGGGGTTGAAAGGCTGCTGTTTTCCCAGGGTTTGTAACAAGAGGTCGCTGCCACATTGTATACTTTCAAAGCAAATCAAAAGCAAATGTGTTAAACCTCAGTCATTCTCACCATTTGGGTGAGTCACACTAAGTGAAGAGGCTGTCCTGTGCTGGCTAATGGTAGATTTGACCACCAGCAATGTCCACCAGGAGTAAAACGACTCGAAGCATGGAATTCCATTCTGTGAGCATTAAACCCTGAAATGCGCGCTGCAGCGCCTACGTAGAGGGTAGATTCGTGAGACAAAGGCTTCTGGGACAGCTTGTATCTGCATGCGCCTGCTTTTAATTTGGGCCTGGGCTACAGCCAAGCAGAACGTCCATACTGCATTTAGATTTGCATTATCAGGCATATTATGAGCTAAGTATTCTAAGTAACATTTTTAATATTTTTCCTAAAAAGCAAGTTTTAGCTTAGCCATTTCTGCATTAGCACGCTCTTTTCATAATGCCATGATCATTTTAGAACTGAGTGTATACAAACATTTTATTTACAGGAATCCTAGTAAATCTCATCTGCGCCATGCCATTCCCAGTGCAGAGAGAGGGCCCGGGCTGTTAGAAAGTCCTTCAATATTTAACTTCACTGCGGACCGGTTGATGAACGGTGTGCGGAGCCCACAAACGAGGCAGACGGGTCAGCCTCGAGCTCGGCTACAGAACCCTCCAGTCTACGCCAAGAGAGACGCGGGGCCCGGGCGGGTGGAACAGAGCAGCCTCGAGTCCTCTCCGGGCTTAGGTAGAGGAAGGTGAGTGTTCACAATTTCATTTGGACAGGTACTGTGTACTTAGAAACTATTCGTAGTGTCAGATTCCATTAATTCAGATGTGTTTTATAATCATTATTTTCAAGTCCATCACAGAAAATCAAATGGAAGGCTGTAACCATCCAAGGTTTTATATAATTACTCAGGGGTGTTACTTTTAGAGCAGAGACTTGACTGGTTCCGTCTTTGTGGTGACAGGACACTGTTCAGTGGGAACTGAGGGTGGGCCAGGCTGCCTTGGGTCCCAGTTGTTATGTGTGGAGAGCTGACCAGACAGCCCCACCCCCCCCGGCCTGTCAGGAAGGACGTGCGCTCCAGCACACATCTAGCGTGGGCTCAGCCTCCGTAAGCTTTTCCTGTCGTAAACCCACTTTGAAACCTGTCAGTGAAGACTACTTTTCTGAGTATTGTGTACGGAGGACATGGGACAGGGTCTGACCCCAGGAGCTCCTTCTGGCCAGGGGCGTGTGCTCCCGGTGTGGTGGGAGCGGGAGGGACGGACCCCAGGCGGCTCCGTCTTCGCAGTCAGGCCTTGCTGGGCCCATCGGGGGTGGAATTGGTCAAGATTATTTCTAAATTCCTTTTCAACTTACATAATACGGGCCCTTAGGGAGTCTTTGCATTCAGCTGAAATGACAAAGGGTAATAAGTAAATAAAAATGAAATTATAAATGGGAATTAATGTGTGAACTGTTAGGCCACGGAAGCCCATCCGGGTAGTGAAGTGTCTTGGTGCCCTTGGGCCTGCCATGACATCCACTCAGTAGGTGGGGTTGTTGCTGCGGTTTAAGCTGCCGTGCAGGGAACGGCGCCAGTGCTGCCGGATCAGACTCTAGACGTTGGAAATGTGCCTCAGGAACTGTGGAGTGGAAGGCTGGCAGATGGGGAGAGGAAGTGGTTGGGGCTCAGAAACCCCGTGTGGTTCACTGGAGTGAGGGCCGGGGGTGCAGGAGCGGACCAGGCTACTTGGGAGCTTTTCCTTTTGATGATAAATTGGATAAATTGTCATTACTATTTTTTAACAATTCACCTTTATAGCTCAGTGTCAGACTTTACATATCTTGCCACTCCAACTGAATGGATATTCAAATGTTCGTATCATAACAAAAATTCTAAATGGGAAAATTCCTTTAATAAATATTTTCTTTTATTTACCTATCTAGACCTCAATTTTACTTCTTTACTATAAATTTTTTTTTTGTTTTGCTTACACTTCTTAAGGTTGGGATTTTAAAATCAAAAGTCATCTATAAAAGATTACAAAGTCATGAAGACTGAATGTGTCTGCACATACTGTGCTCAGTGAAATTATGTTTCAAGTGGGAAAAGTTAACAGTCTTCTGCTTTCCTCTCCTCTAGAAAAAACTCCTTTGGTTACCGGAAGAAACGGGAGGAGAAGTTCACAGTGAGTACATCAGGCCTGTGCCACTTTCACAAGATGTTTAAACCTAGCTTACACTAAACAAACCTGAGATTTAATTAAGATGTGAGAAGGAACTTTTCAAAAGATTTTCTCGTAATGTGGTGTCCGCTAGGTTATAATAGACCTTTTTTTGATGCTCTAAAGAGGAGAAGGTGGTGGCTGGTTACCTGAGGAACTGCTGGCACCTGTGTGTCCTGTGCGGCACATAGATGCACCCAGGAGCGCATCATGCACATACGTGGTCTGTTTGCACTTGTCCAGATGAGTGCTTTCTGTGTGGGTGACCAGGTAGTGTACTTTGAAATCACCGGAATCACGAGTTTGGACAAGCAGAATAAACTTCTCTCACGTAGGAATTAGCTCATCAGTATTTTTCATTCAAAATATTTTTACTCTGTACCCACTGTATAGAAAGCATTGTTGCTTTTTGCTGCATGTAACTTATGGTCAGGACAAACCCAAAATAAGTGATGGGTTTATGTGAGTGGTAAGTACAGGAGGCCTGGTTGTGTCTGCTTAGGGTGATTGACCAGCTCCCCCTCTGGGTGGTGCTCTGCAGGGCCCTGATGCGGGGCGAGCGCAGGCGGTGTGCATGTAGACATTCGGGGCCTGGAAAAGACCTTGAGACAGTTCTTGGTCTGGATCCCAAGCCATTGAGTGTATACATTCTCATTACTGTATTTGCCTAGAACTTAGAAAGTGAAAATTGTTAGTAAATGAACACCCTAATTTTGCCATGTTGGTCAGTTCAGTCTAGTTTTTGGTGACCCTTTGGTAAAGCAGTTCATATCGGTTGGTTCCAGTTGGAATGCATGAATTCCTGTTACATTTGGACTAACAAGACAGGCATCTGACTATCTCTTCAGGTACTAGTTACCCTGCAGGAATCATTGTCCCTGGTCACTGCATTACCTGCAAAGGTGAAATGTTTTCCTATTGCCATTTCCGTTTCATTCTGTTTTGTGTTCCTGATCTGCGTGTTCATACCTGGAACCACTCAGATGCCCACACACGTGGCACAGGTGTGTGTACTCGACAGTGAGCCCTTTGCTGCACTGGGTGTTCTGAACACCTGAGAAGCTTGGGGGCAGGTCGCAGATGTGTGAGCAGGTGGCCTGGCCACGCCCACGGGACCAGGGGTTGGCATTCATGCCTTGCCTAAAGCCATTCAGACCCTAAAAACGTTAAACATTGCCTCTTTTCTTCCTGAAAGTTGACACTTAGTCAATTTTTTGTCAGGTCTTTCTTCCTAGAAATGCTCATCTTCTGAAAAGCTGGGTTCACCTCAGAAACATGCAGATGTTTAAAATAAAGCCTCTAAAAATTGCTTTGAGATGAGCATAACCTAGAGCATGCTGAACTACAGGGCACACTGTAGCCACACGGTTACCTGTGCAACCAGGTTCAGAGGGCACACACGCGAGCGAGGTAGGCAGCCCTCAGGCACCTACGCCAAGGAGAAGACATGCAGCAGGAGGCCCAAAGGAGAGGTGGGCTGTGCTCAGCGTGGATCCGATTTCATCCTTAACCTGCTCTCACTTGAGCTGTAACAGATCTTCTCTACATTTTACTTCTGTAGAGATAATCTTCCAGTTGGTATAAGTTTCTGGGAAATCTTGGCCTTTCAAGTTAAGTGAGCCCCACGAGAGCATTGCTTCCAGTCCAAGTAGCCCACCATTCAACTAAAAATGCCTGTGTTCTACCTAATACAAACTCATTTCCCCTTTCTGTTCCTTGTCTGTTTCAGCCAAGGAACTGGATGTTACAGAATGGCTCCTAGCAGGTTGACTAAGAGTGTTTCAATAAAAGTGTATCACTGCCTTTCTCCTAAGACTCCTGCCTTTCTCTTTGGCTTATAAGTTTTACTTGGGTATTATTTTGCTGAGTTTACTTACTTTCTTGAAGTCAGGGAATGTGATAAGAATCTCATATTAAATACCATGCTTTTACATACTGATCTAAAAATATAAGGTGTTTTAATAAGTTAATTTTCAGATAACTGAAGCCCCCTCCCTTTTAAAAATATAAGGAGTTTCAGTTAAGTTAATTTTCAGATAACTGAAGCCCCCTCCCTTTTTTGTTAAACTGTTTGTTTTTTTTTTTTTTTTTTAATATTTTATTTATTTATTTATTTATTTATGGCTGTGTTGGGTCTTCGTTTCTGTGCGAGGGCTCTCTCCAGTTGCGGCAAGTGGGGGCCATTCTTCATCGCGGTGCGCGGGCCTCTCACTATCGCGGCCTCTCTTGTTGCGGAGCACAGGCTCCAGACGCGCAGGCTCAGTAGTTGTGGCTCACGGGCTTAGTTGCTCCGTGGCATGTGGGATCTTCCCAGACCAGGGCTCGAACCCGTGTCCCCTGCATTGGCAGGCAGATTCTCAACCACTGCGCCACGAGGGAAGCCCTGTTAAACTGTTTTTTTAATGGAAATCTTTGTGAAATTTTTTACGTAAGTTGTACAGAGTTGAGAGAGTGGCTTTTGTTTTCTTTTACTTTCTCCTTTATGACTTAGATCACAGACTCTGCTGCGATAACACAAAACTTGTCTGGAGGTGAATAAGTTTAATGTCGAGACTCGGGCTCTTGTGCATCTGTCACTTTGCTGTGTCCCACTGGTCTCTGTCGGCTTCCGGGGGTCTGGGTGTCGTACACACGCAGCTCTTACCGGCGTGTTTGACCGTGGCCGGGAGCAGCCCTGAGGTTTCATCTTTTCAGCTCTGCTCTCATGGTTGAAGTTGCCTGACAGATGACCTTTGATAGGTGACCAAGTTGGCGGGGTTGGATTGGCCATCTGTTTCTCCAGACAGGTGTGGACCTCCGAAGACTAGGGAGCGAGTGTTTGCGTCACTCACCTGCGGTATTTCTGAGCCCCTCCTGCCCAGCCACCCCAGGGCGACTCCACGGTGTTCTTCTCTTTCAGAGGAGTCAGACTCAGTCTCCAACACCGCCCAGGCCGCCCTCCCCGAGCTTTGAATTAGGCCTCTCCAGCTTCCCCCCACTGCCTGGGGCGGCGGGGCATTTGAAGACGGAGGACTTGTTTGAGAACAGGCTGTCTGGCTTGCTCACAGGATCGTCCAAAGAAAGGGTAAGCTATCCCAAGCCTGATGCTCACTCAGCGCTGGCGTTCTGCTCTTTTCATGTGTGCTTTTTTCACATGCGGAAGAGTATGAGGATAAGTGATTGCAGAGGCCATACAGGTTTTGAGCGGTAGGGTCAGAGGTGGAGCCCTGTGCTGGTGTACTGTACAGACACTCATCCAGAAACTCAGGTTGCATTTTTATTCTTGCTATTCATGACCTGCTTTTATTTTACAAGTCAGCAGAATAAAAAAGAAAAATCTGAATTATACCAGAAGTAACATGTTTTTAATAATCTACCTGAATAACCAGAAGCCCAGAGCAACTTTACTATAATACGGGTGGCTGTCGGCTAGCTCTGTGGTGTTCACGCCTCTGCAGTGATTACATCCCGGGAATCAGCGAGTGCTGCAAGAGCCCAGGGGCTCCCCGTGGCCCTGCTGCAGTCGACAAGCAGACCAGGGCAGAGGTGGCCGGAATGCCTCGTCCAGCGCCTGCTGAGTTCTCAGCCTGGCGCTCCATCACGTCCACCCCTGTGTCTTTCTCCAGTGGGAACCCACCCACCAGCACCCCGCCTACTGCCCGAAGACCTAAGGAGTCAGAACCCCTGGCCTCTGGGTTGGGGAAGGCACTGCCCTGCAGACCGTGTCCAGACCGTCTTCACCTGCGGAGCCCCCACAGAGCCCCTCAGTACCAGGCGGGGTCACGGTGGGATTGATGAAGCCAGGTCTTTAGTTGTCTTCATCCTAGTGTGTGGTTACTGCTCCCATTTTTAGCCTTCAAGGTTGAGAGGATTCCAAGACCCTGTATTTTGGAGAGAGAAGCACTTATTAAATGTGACGTGTCTTGTGCGTTATTGTAAGTCTTAAATTCTGAGTTATCAGTGCCCCATGGAATGATGTTAGAGAATCCTTGTAGCTCAGAGACCCTGAGTCCTGGCTTCACCCTGACCTTAGTCCCCTTGGGGGTGGGCAGGGGAGCAGAACAAGCAGGCCTCCACCCCATTTCAAAATCAGTATTTTGTTTCTGTTTTTTTTTTTTAATTTTTACTATTTTTACATTGCGAGTTTGTGTAAAATTTATTTTGAAGAGAGAATTGCTACTTTTAAGAAGTCTGAGCCCAGTTCCAGGTGGAAGAGACTGTGTCCCTGCTTCTTGGTGGAGTGCTTGGCAGCTCTGCGGGGCCCTGGGAGGCCTCGGACGGAAGGGGGGGCGGTCTCGGGCGTGCTCTGGACGTGAGGGAGCTTTTACAAGAAGGAGGCGTTTTCCATGCCTGTGTTTCCACCAGCCTTGAGCACAAAATCGTGAGAGGTGATGGTTCTCAGGGGCCCCGTGTCTCCATCACCACCACCCCCGCCCCATGGTGGGGGGCAGTGCTATTCCTTCCATCTCACTCCCTCCAGAACCTCTCACTTCTAAACTTTTTATCTGCTTTGAAAAGTGAGATTTTGAGAAAACGCTTGTTTGCAGTTAGTCTCCCTTACAGTTCTTTATTTGCTGCCTTTTTTTTGTTAATTAACAGAAGGCTACATGTGTGAGTGGTTACTGCCCGTGGGGCTGGCATTCTCCAGGTGTTTGCCCTAAACAGACTAAGCCTCAGTTTCCTTCCCTGTTAAATCAGGAGAGTTAACACACTGCTTTCAGGGGCTGCTGGTGAATTCAGGTGGAAACTGATGTCAGCACCTGCACTCCTCAGGGCACTCAGGTTTATTGGGATGGAGCTGTAACCTTATTGGTTTTCCCTGTAAAAAAGGGTGAGCCATACTGGATTGTGCTGGGAACTTACATTCACAGATCACGTGCCAGGCAGTGCTGGGCACTGGGGTGTCAGATGGGTGGAGGTTTCAGTACCTGTTCAGGTGGGAAAGCAGGCTTGCAGGCAATCGTGCTCATGCACAGAGGGAGGCCTCAGATTGGTGAGACGTCTGCCAAGAGGAAGGGGAGACCGGGGGCTGCTTCCCGGCCACAGTGTGTCCAGCTGTGCTCTGGGCTGGCCCACCCGTGCTCCCAGGAGGACAGCGAAGCCGGTACCATCGTTGTGTGTTTAAGATCATTGAGAAAGATCTGACGGACGTGCCTCTACGCGGTGATAAACTGTTTTTGATGGTTTCAGAGCCTGAACGCAGACGCAAGCACGAACACTCTACCTGCGGTGCCCCCCCGAGAGCCCTCAGTGCCCTGTGCCGTGTCCGCAGCCTGCGAGCGTGCCCCCTCCCCTGCCCACCCGCCCGAGTAAGTCCGCCTGCACCTGATGCCCGCGCCCCGTGCTGTGCTCACTGCGGGGCTGCCCGCGGGGCCCAGATGTTCATGTGTCTGCCTGCTGGCGTCTTTCCAGGGATCCCAAGGTGGTGGAGAAGCAGAAGGAGACCCCGAGTGTGGACAGACCTCCTCCCACCCTGAGCACGACTGCGAGTAAATCGGTGCAGGTGGACGGCGCCATCTCGGTATGTCGGGGGCGAGGATGCGGAGGGGCTCCGTGGAGCGGTGGCCGCCTGTGTGCGCACCACGCTTTCTGTGCAGGGTACCCTGGGCATTTGCTAATGATTGTAACTAACCGATCTGGCTGTTCGTCGTCCCTGCAGCCATGGGTCATCTTGTTCAGGGTCAGTAGAGTGAGGCTGTCGCCTGAGGAGCCACAGCTTCCAGTTCCTGTCCCCCTAGGACTTAGGGTGGTCCAAGTGCGGGTCAGAGGGACGCCCACCTCCCACCCCGCCCGCGCCCCACCCGGGTCCACGCAGGCCTACCGACAGCTCCTCTTCCTCTCTCCTCCCCTGGGCGCTCAGTCCAGCTTTTTAAATTCTGATTTGCGTTGTCCCCAGTTTGATCTTGGGTGGGCCTTTAAAGTTTAGATTTGGGAGTTAAACCCTTATTGTCTGCTAGGTTGAATCTTTAAAGAAAACTTTTTTATAGGTTAAAATTATTTTTAAGTTACAAATGGTTGATGGAGGTGACACACTTCTAAATGTCCTCATCTGTCATTTAGCCTTCATGCTTCCACTTACCTGAAAACCCTACTTTTTTGTTGTTGTTACCTCTGACTTTCCTGCAACCACACCTCCAGCTCTCTGTAGTTCGCAGTGTGTACAAATGCTTTGCAGAGATAGCTGTTGAAGGTCACCCATAAGTGACAGTCGAACCTCTTCCTGGGTCCAGGAGGCCTGCTCTGTGCCGAGGCAGATTGTCTGGCAGGGAGAGCAGATGCTGCTTCTGTGTTTTTCTAGGGTGTCTGCTGTCTGCCACCTTTCAGGCTCGTATGTGGCTCAGAAGTGACTACGGGCCAGAGGCTGGAAAGAGTTCAGTCGGCACTTTTCATCTCCATGCCTTTTCTAGTTTTAACCATTTTTACAAGATATTTCTAGAGTATCTTGGAGGGAAAGTTGTGCTGCAGGGGAACCTCAGTTGTTGAAATGTAGGAATTCTTTATTTAAAATAATTTTGAACATGGTTACAGTTGAAACCTTTTTTTACCTCTACCTTGAGTGAACCTTATTTTCGCATGTTGTCATATAATCCCAGAGCTGTGTCTGTTTCCCAGGAATTGCGAAAACCCAGCTACGCAGAGATTTGTCAGAGGACGAATAGAGAGCCGCCATCTTCCCCGTTGCAGCCCCAGAAAGAACAGAAGCCAAACACTGTTGGTTGTGGGAAGGAAGAAAAGAAGCTCGCCGAGAGAGAGCCCCCTGCCCCCAAGTCCAGCCCAGGACCACCCAAAGACCAGAGGAGACCACCAGGCCGCCGGCCCTCTCCCCCAGCCTCGGGGCGGCGTCTGCACAGAGAACAGAGCCCCCCGCCCAGGTCCCCTCAGTGAGCGCCGAGGTCTGGGAGGGCTTCAAGGAGCTGAGGTCGCCACAACTAAGCACTGTCCTGCTCGGGGTGTGAGTGAGCCGCTGGTTAGGAGCTTGCAGTGTAGATGAGGCCCACAAGGTGCCTGCAAGTTATTTTTCTTCTGAGTCGGATTTCCCCCCTCTTGAAAAAAATCTATTTTTCAGGATTTAATTAATATAAACCTTATTTTAGGTTGGTGCTTAACTGGAGGTGATGCATAAGTCTGATTTTTTTCAGGATAGAAAATGCATTTATCCTAACAAATTGATATTTTTTATTAAGCCTCCATGTGGCTATGAATGCAAGCTATATATATATATAGTGAGTTTTTCTAAATTAAGCGGAACTATGCTACTTCATTTTTTAAAATAACTGGTTAGCAAGTGTGTATCTCTGAGATGTCCAGACCGCCGGGTGAGGCTGAGGACCGTGGGATTGAGGGCACAAGGCGATGCTATGAGTGTAGCCTGGGGAAGGGACGGGGTCCAATGGCGCCACACGCTGGCCTGGGAGTTGTCCTTTCATTCAGAAGCCTAAGAAGTGGTTCTAGCATTTTTTAAGTAGAGCCCATTTTTGGTCCACTGGGCAGAGTAACCCTGCAGAGCACCGAGAGTCCTGATGTCCTGCCAGCAAGTAACCAGCTCCTCACTCCAGTCTCAAGTGGCTGTTATGTAAGATAAACTCAAAGCACATTGTGAATAGAACTTAAATGAAATATAAACTTTGTTGCCCACTGACATGTTACCACGAAATTATACCCTGATGTTTTGCTCCCGAGAGCAGGTGGGGAGGGCATGGAGCCCGGCTCCCTCATCTGCCCCAGTCGGCCCCACCTTACCCCTCCCGGGGTGCCTTTCCGAACCTCTGCGCACGGCACACAGATCGTGGGAGAAGGTGTTTGTGGTGCCCTCTGGTGTTGGAGGATCCAAGTTCCCTCTCTCTTTACCTCCAAGACAGGGTCTGTGATCCCTTCTCTAAGTGCTGCTCTCCAAGAACACGCATGCACTAAAGCTAGCAGTTGATAATAAACATAAATTATTTTGTTTTAAAATGCCTAAAGTTTTTCTTTAAGTATTCTAAGCAGCAGACATTAAAATAAGACTATTTCCTGCTAAATGTAACCATACAGTTTATTCCACAAAATGTTATTTAACAAGACTAAGTTTTTTTCTTTTTAAAAAAGAGATTATTTCCATCCAATATTTAAAGACTTGAATTTTATTTAAACTTGAAAATGACTTTGCCTTAACTTTTGTATATGACAGCTTAGAGTTCCTGAGACCGGCCTGTGTTGGCGTGAGTGGGGTCTGCTGTCACGGTGTTACTGGGTAAGCACTGTAGGAAGAGCAAGCAGTCATGTTTGTAATTTACCTGGAAGATCTTACACAGTTGATCTTTTTTCAGACTGTTGAAAAATCCTGTAAATGCAAATAGTCGATACTGTATTAAATATGTGCACTTGGGCGTGTGTGCTTCGCTTGTACAGTTGTAAATAATCAGAACATATTAAAAAGGTACCCTAAAGAGAAAAAGCTGATAAAAATTGATATATTATAAATGTTGCTATTGACCTGGATGTAGATAAACTCAATGTTGTGGTTTGAATATTATTTTAATTTGTTGAGGTTTTTTCTTTTTCTCTTATACTGGTGTGCTGAACTGATTCTGCCTCTTTGCTGCTGTGAAAGGGAGATGGAAAGTCTTACTAAAACGTTCGAATATTTTCATGCTCTTCTTAAACATATGTAAGTATGTACTAATCACAGCTAATGTTGAAAGGGTTTTTGAGGTATAATCTGGAAAGTGGAAACTGGCAGGGTCTTCAAGTGAAAGTAAAAAATAATCTACTTAAAATTATAAATAGCTAATAGGCATGATCTGCCTGCCAGAGGAAAACAAGCCCATCTCCTTCAGAGCAGCGTCTTTATTCAAATACCTAGACACCCACACAGCGCTCATATTTGCAAATGCCTGTAAAAGGAACAGGGGAATTTATTTCTTTGTAGTTTTGAAATTGCTGACTGAAAAAATCAGAAATAATTGACCTCTTACACCCAAACCAATGAGTACTGTAGAAAGAGCTGGAAAGGCCAGCTCTGAGCCCCCGGGATCCCATGAAATGGCGGTCTCTGCCGGAGGAAGGAGCGATGCTGTCAGCACCATCCCCGAATCCCAAACCCTGTGCAGCCCAGACACTGGTTTTTAATAGTGGCAGATCCTTTCCCTGGAGGCAGGTGTGTGGGGCCAGCCGTGCTGTCCGCCATTTGTGTGACCAGGGTGGAGCTGTGCGTGCAGCTGGGATGAAGGTGACCATGACAGCAGCCGGGACCAGCCAGGTGGCATGGCCGGCCGGGCACATGAGGCCTACGCTCCCGCAGCCGAGTTAAGACTTCACTCTGATGTGATTTTTATAGCATTCTTTTTAATTAAGCAAGGGCGATACGCCAAAGAGCTATATAATGTCCCCCAATCTCCACCTTTCTGATATTCGTGAGGTTTTCCACTCACAGAAAAGCACAGGGGGTGCACAGCGGGAAGCTGTGGTGCCAGCCCACGGGCAGCCCCGCCATGCACAGCCGGTGTCTGGCTTCGTCCGTGTAAAATGTAACTCTTTCCTTTCCCCTGGCAGTACCTCAAGGTACAGAGTCAGAGACACAGCATCACAAATGGCATTTTAACTTGGACAATTGTGTGATGATACTTGTCATTTGGAGAGATAAGAATGAGAACCCAGCCCCGTTTCACCAGACATGAATTCAAGAAGAGTCGTTGCTTTTTAAGAGTCCGTGTCATGATGTTTCTGATCAGGCCCTCTTGTAACTGCATCACTGGTCGTTACTAGTGGTGGCAAGAAACCTGTCAAGTTGCCACGTGGTCAGGGCCACCACGGTGCCGTGTGGAGGCCAGTTTGGGGCCTCACGGCCCTCGGGGACAGGTATGGCCCGTGTCTGCATCTGCGTCCGCGGGGAGCGGCGGACAATCGGCCTGAAGGAGCGGCCACGGCACCAGCTCGCAGGAGGGCAGTGACGCGGACGCCTCGCCAGGGCTTCTGTTTCTGTTCTATTTCTTTTCATTAAGACTGGAATCAAGCTTATGTGTAAACTATTGGTAATTTAAGTTTCCTTTGTGTCATTCAGTGTAAAACTGTCTAATTTGAAAAAATGTAGGTTATGAAAAATAAAGATTTAGGCACTGTTTGGGTTTTCTTTTCATTTTTTTTTTAATTAAAATTTTCTTCAAAATGCACCTTTTTAAAAAATAGTATTTTGTTTGAACCCATCTGTGTCATGAGAATGAAATGCGGGTTCCGTCCACCCGTGTTTGGATCGTAGCCCGAGTCCTCGCAGCAGGGGCACCGTGCCCAGCGGCTCAGTTGTGGGCCTCCAGGGTCGGCCCTCAAGCCAGTGTTCGTGAGGGCACAGTTTGCTAAATTTGAGGTTTACCACAGAAATAAGTATCCCTGTGTCAGGCTCTTGTTTCTTGTGTTAAATGGCCACGTCTCAGGAGACATCCCCATAAAATCACCGGGGGTGGAGGTGCGGCCATCCTGTTCAGATCCTAAGTGAGCCTCAGGAACGGTGATGGACTTCACGCTAAATCGGGGTGACGCCAGCAGCGGTGGTTGGGCCTCCAGCATGTGTTACGTGTGATGGCTGGTCCGCCAGCTGGTGACTGACCCACGCACCCCCTCCCCCGTGTTTCTACTGGGTTATCCTTCCCTTGTTGATGTTATCCTTCCCTTGTTGATGTGGGCTTCTTTGTCTCTGGCTGTTCATTCTTTGTTACATGTTGCAGATATTTCCTCAATCCCTACCAGTTGTCTTAACTCTATTTAGAGTAGCTTTTATCTTACAGTTTTTAATTATGTAGTAAAATTGACCCATCTTCTCCTTTATGGTTGAGTGTCTTGGTCTTGTTTATGAAGTCTCCCTCCTCCAGAGCCATGAAGACAATCTCCCTTGATGAATACATGTGTCTTCAGCCCATGTGGAATTGATTATGTGTGTGTGTGTTGTGTGTGTAGTCTAAGGTGAGAACCCAGTTTTACTTTTTGCCATGTGGAAACTTGCCTATTGAGTAAGCTCATTATTCCTCCACTGATCCGTGTGCCACTCTTGTTACTTGGTGTTCCCTCCCACCTGCGCAGGCAGCTTTTTCTAGCCCCTCTAGTCTGTGCCTCTGGGCCCATTTCTCTGCGGACACCATGGAATTCCACTCACCCACCATTCTGCCTTCCTAGGAATTTCCTTCGTAGGACTCATCACAAAAACAATTCGATGTGCTCCCTGAAGGTGGGAATCAAGCCTATCTCTATCACCCTTGTATCCCCTGGTCTCAGTACACTGTCTGCAACATAGTAGATGCTCAATAAATATCTGTAAAGTTGATGAAGTATCTATTGACTGTGTGTTCTCCATGCACAGCCCTGGCCTAGGAAATTGGGGGAGAAATGGGGTGATGTGTTGATTTGCCTTTTCCAGATAACTCTTCGCAAACTCAGTGACTTGAAATGACAAGTCATACATCGGGACTGGCAGATGTAGGCCCAGCTTGGCAGCTCTGCCAGCCCTCGACCCCTCTTGCTCCCAGGTGCGCGTCAGCCGCTCTGGGCCTGGCCGGGGACACACAGCTCATGGCCATGTGTGTCGTCCGTGGGCCAGCCGAGGCGTGTTCTCTTGTGGCCGTGGAGTGGCACAGAGCTGAGCCCCGAAGGACCCCAGATGTTTGCACCTCCCCATCCACCAAGAAGTTGCAGTCGTTGTGTTCCGTTCCTTGGCACGTGCATGTTTTTTTTACTAACGTTAAAGCCCTCTGTTTATCTAAATCACCGGGTAAAACCAGCAGACGGAGGAGCACCCCCAGCACCGAGGCAGCTGGGCCTGACGGGCCACTAGCACTTCCTGATCCGGGTGAAGTGCTGGGCCACTTAGATTGGGGTGTGGGGGGCTCTTCCCCTTTACATACTGTGTTCCCAGTCCACCATGGGTGGTGGGTGGGGGAGATATGAGGAAGACGGCACTGCAGGAGGGTTTGGGGGTTTTAACAAGACTTCCCACAGTTCTCAGAGCCCGAGTGCCATGGAGTATGGCCAGCGTGGGTGCCAGCTCAGTGGGCCTGGTCCGTGTCTTCCATGTCGGGGGCTCTGCCATCTGTGGGTCCCACTGAAGCTGAAGGAAAGGATGGTCAGCAGGACCCACCAGGTTCAGGATGGTGTTACGGAGGAGGCCGTCTGGTACCGACCAGGGGAAGGGCTGTCATGGCAGGGGAGCCACGGGGCAGGGACGCAGCCATGGGCTGGATCCCTTGCGAGGCCAGGGTCCACTGTGGTCAGACAACACGCTCTGTGTGATCTGTCCACTTACGTGTTAGGGCTTGTCTGTGACCCTGGATGTGGTCACCCTGGTGACTGTTCCACGGGTGCTTGAAAAGAACATGCACCGGGTGCAGAGCTTGCTTGAGTGTGTGTAATGTGGGTCCAATCCTGGGGGGCAAGGTGCCGTCAAGTCCACACCCTGGCTGACATTCTGCCTGGTTTTCTCAGTCACGTCCCTCACCAAAGTAACAGATTTGTCTTCCTGTGTTTCAGTCTTTCTCATTCCCCTCAGTTTTTGCTTCCTGTATTTTGAAGCTGTGTTGGGTGCCTGCACTCTTAGGATGGCTGTGTCTTCTTGGGGGTGTACCCTTTAATCTCAGTAGTCTCCCTCTTGGTCCCCAGTAACTGTCTTTGCTCTCAAGTTCTCCTGTATCTGACGTTAATATACCCATTCCTGCTATTCTTTTCCTTTATGTTTGGAGATGCACCTTTTCACATCTTTACTTTCAACCTGCCTCTGCCGTCATATTTAGAGTGAGTCCCTTGTAAGCAGCATATAGTTGGGTCTTGTTTTTCAATCCACTCTGCCAATCTCTGTCTGCTTACTAGTGTGTGCAGACCATTTACACGTAAAGTAACTATTGACGGGTTGGCGCCTACGCCGGCCAGTTTGTTTATTTTCCACTTGCTCCCTCGTGTTTCTTGTTCCTCTGTTTCTTTTTTTCTTGCCTTCCTGGGAGTTATAATTTGCTGATTCTTAACTCCCAGATCAGGAATTATTTTAAAAAAGACAATTCTATGCCTGAAGATGTGTTTGCCAGAGTGGGCTCTGCAGGAGGTCAGTCTCTCCTCCAGGGAATCCTCTCCTTACAGATAACTTGGGCGAGTTATGTAGTGTTGCTAAGCCTGGATCTTTATTTTTTAGTGGGACTCTCACAGTGCCTACCTCCTCTGGTTGTTATGAAGACACAGCAAACATTGAAAGTGCCATCCCCTGCACCTGAATGCATGCCCTGAGCAGCCAGGGCCCAGGAGTTTGAGAAACTGTCCCTCCGTTCTCAGAGGCTTGGGTGGTATGATTCCCAAGTCTGAGTACTGGCATGTCCCTCTGTTGGCTAAACGAGAGAGGGCACACCACGCCCCTGGCCATGGAGATTGGCCTAGGGTGGACGTTTGACCAAGTGCAGGTGAGTGAGACCCTAGGAACTCCTGTGATAACCTGAAATTCCTCCTCTGGGTGCTCTGGGCTGAGGAAGTGATGAGGGAGCTGGCGGGAGGACGATGCACAAGGGGTAGTGGAGCCTGGAGGACCCGTATCCTTGACATCACCCCGTTCTGCCACATCAGGGTCAGTGTCTTCCTTGGACAGAGAGCAAGAATGCTGTGGGCAAACCCATTAGCATCCGGGGAGATGTGTGGCCTTTAGGAATAATGTCAGAGCTGCCAGTAAATTTCACATCTTGGCCAGAGTTGGGACCCATTTCTATTCTTGACCCAGTGACTATCAAGGGAAATGGGCTTCCAGACCAGTTAGGTCACCCTTGGGGCTCTGGGGTGGGGCCCTGGACACACCCAAACTCTGTTAGGAAAGACGAGGTGGCAGCCAGCTGCACCCACTGTTGACACGGGAATGTACCCCAACCCCACTGCCCCTCAGACTCCAGGCTTGTGGCGTGGAGTCAATATCTGAATTCAGTCAGTATCTCAGACTTAACATGCCCAAAGTAGATCCAAAATAGGGCCCTTGTTTCCTCCACAAAACACCATCTCAACTGGTACTAGCATCCACCCAGTTTATTCCAGTCAGAAAACTGAGCCACCCTCCGTCCCCCTTTTTCTCTCTCCCAGATCTAACCCATCAACGATGCTGCCGACCCTGCCTCCACATGCTCCCCAGCCCTCTCTCGCCCTGTCCAGCCACGGTTCTCTCTTACCAGTGCCTCGTAGGGGGCCTCCTCTAGTCCCCCGATGCCCAGCTCTAGAGCCTTTCGTGGTTCCCTGGCTCAAAACCCCGTGATTGTTTCTCGGGAGACTGAATAAAGCCTGAGCACCAGTGCGGCCTCCAGGCCCCTCACCAGGAGCTGTCCACCCCCCATCTGAGCACACCGGCCACTCCGCACACCCAGCTCGCACTCAGCATGTCCTGAGCTGGGAATCTCTTCTTCCTCGTTTTTCCCGTTACTCGAGTTTCAGTTCAGATCTTGACCCCTTGCAGGGCCTGTGCTGAGCACCCTCTCCGATAGCCCCACCCGGGGCCCCCTCTTATCTGGTCCCTCTTATTTTATTCCTATTCCTGCCTTTGGCCCCAATTCCTCAGACCTTGTCTGCGTCTACACCTCTGTCTCCCCAGGGCCCGGAGCACCACCGGGTCCTGGAGGGATGGATCACAAACCCACTCACGTGTTGACTCAGCAGCCACGTAAGAAGACCTGCTTTGTCCCAATCACTGTCACCCACGGGGCCCCCCAGGCCTCTCCCTCTAACTGCCAGCTCTGCGGCACAGCTGCGGTTCGCATTTCTGTGAAAACCTCAATGCTTACATTTCAGATTTTTACTCCTTTTTTGCTTTTTGGTCCTGTACTGCGGAGCCCGCAGACCTGGGACGGGGTCGGAGTTTCGGAGAGCGCAGGGGTGACCGCGGTGGGAACGCGCCCCGCGGGGACCCCCAGACACCCCCTCCCGCCAAGTCTCCCGGAAGGAATCTTGTGGGCGCTTCAGTCGCACATCCAGAGCATCCTGAGCAGAGGGAGGAAGGGGAGCCCCCCCGCGGCCACGAGCTTTGGGGGCGCTCTTGGCCTCCGCGCACAGGAGCCGAGGTCACAGTCCTGGGACCCGGAGATCTGACCTCCTGGGACCTCCTCGGGCCGGACACCAGCCTGTGGGGTCGCCCCCGGAAGGTGGACCAGCCCGGGCGCTGGCCTCTGCGGACCCAGCCCGCGCCGCGCGTGTCGGCGGGGGCTTCTCGGCGGGTCCGGATCGGGCTGCGGCGCAGGTGCGGAGGCGTGGGGGAGAGACTGGGGCGGGGCCGGCAGGTGCCCTCCCCTCCCGGAGGCGGTGTCGGCGTCTGGAGGAGTCAGGCGGTGTGCGGGGGGAGGGGGCGGGGGCGAGTCCTCCCCGAGAAGAGCGGGGGTCCCGGTGCCGTGAGTGTCGCGCACGGGTCGCCTCCTTCCTTCTCCTGGGCCCCTTGTCTGCGGCGGCACCCGAGGTCCTGAAACAAAATGGGCTCCGCCCGGCTGGCTGGGCGCTCGCGGTTCGACACAAAGGGCACCTTTGAAGCCCCTTTCGGGTCAGAGCCCCTAGACCGGAGTCAGGGTCGGGGTGGGGGCACTTCTGCAGACGGGGCACCTGAGCAGGATCTGGGCACCTCTGTCCGCGCCCCCCAGGATGGACACCTCGGAGCAGTGCTCGCGCCTCCACGGCTGCGCCCTGGGAGTGTGTGTGGGTGTGTGTCGGTGAGAGTGTGTGTGAAAGAGGCAGGGGGAGGCGGCTTCTCTCAGCCTTTTTTCTACAGACCCTGCCCAGGCTTTTCGCCAGCTCCATAGGCCCAGCTCAGAGCCCCAGTGGAAGTGCCACGTGAGTGCCCCCATGTTGTTTTTTTGTGTGTTTGTGTGTGGAGTGGATGTGAACATTTATTTCTCCCAGTTCTGGAGGCTGGACGTCCAAGATCAAGGTGCCGGCGGATTCGGTGTCTGGTGAGGAGGACCCTCTTCCTGGTTCACAGATGGGGTCTTCCTGCTGTGTCCTCACCTGGAGGAAGGGCTGGGAGCAGCCCCTGTAAGCCTCGACACCAGACAGAGGCCCCCACCAGATGGGGGGGGGGGCGTTGACAACCGCAAGCCCCAGGCCTGAGCTGCAGCCTTCGATCCTGTGGACCCTGAGTCTGTCTGTGTTCTGGGTTCCGACCCTCTGCTGGATGGATCCACTGCAAATACTTCTCCGGCTGTCATTTGCCTTTTCAATCCTGTGTCTCTAAGAGTAGAACTTTGCCAAACCCAAGATCACAAAGATTTCCTCCATGTTTTTCCTGGAAGTTCTACAGTTTTAGGTCTGTGACCCACTGTTTTTACTTTTTGCATATGGTGTGAGTGTGCAGTGGGTACTCCTGTGGACCCAGCATCAGTTCTTAAAAACATCTTTTTCGTGGTTTCTGTGGCACCTTTGTTGAAAGTCTGCTGTTGGGGTCTGTGTGGATCTGTTATGGACCGTTTGCGTCCCGTGGGTCCATATTTCCATCTTCACGCCCTCTTGTTTACCATAGCTTTGAAACACATCTTGGAATCAGGTGGTGTTCGTCCTCCAACAGCATCCTTTATTTCCAAGGTTATTTCGGCTATTTGAGGCCCTTTGTGTCTCCATGTAAATTTTAGGACCAGCTTATCACTTTCTACAGAAAGCCCTGCTGGGATTTTGATTGGGATTCTGTTGGAGCTGTCAATCTCAACCATGTCAGGTCTCCTGACCCTTTACTGAATTCTTCTTGACTTCCCTCAGCGATGCTTTGTAGCTATGATGCACAGGTCCTGCACGTCTCTTATTAAGTTTCTCTCTATATATTTCATATTTCGATGCTATTGTAAATGGTATTTTTCCAGTTTCTTATTGTTCGTTGATAGCACACAAAACTACAACTGGCTTCTATATATTGAACATATGTTCCTTCAACTGTCAGAGCTGATTCAAAGCCCAGCCCCACTACTTCCTGTCGCCCATTTTGACACTTGGGACAAATGTAATCTCGCTGAGCCCTTATGAATCTGTCTTTGAACTGAACATAAGTGGCCACCCCTGCCCATTTTACAGAATCAAATAAGCCCCCTGAAAAATGACCATGTCCCCAGAGACTGATGGATTAAATTGTGCACACACACAGCTGCGGACGCCGCCCTGCCGTGAGCAGCCTGCCCGCAGTCCTCTCCCGTATCCCTCAGGAGCCTCCCCCTCAGCCCAGCTCAGGGATTTGAATATTAAAAATATTCAGCAACACTGTTTGAAGTCTGAATAATGTGGCTTTCGCCAGTTTTCCCTCAGACTCATCCACTTTGAGGGAATGAAAGTGGAGCCAAATGAGAGCCAGTGAGGCCAAGCAGAAACACCAAAGAGAAACCACAGTTTTAGCTCAGTTTCTGAACTCCTGGGTCCCACCATCTCCCCCTCATCCCAGCC
This sequence comes from Balaenoptera ricei, assembly GCF_028023285.1. Lineage (NCBI taxonomy): Eukaryota > Metazoa > Chordata > Mammalia > Artiodactyla > Balaenopteridae > Balaenoptera > Balaenoptera ricei. The sequence continues at coordinate 29,671,802 of NC_082640.1, forward strand.
CCATCGCATCCCATTTGTGTGTTCCCCTGGAGTGCGCTGACGCACCAGAAATCCGTGAAAACACAGGCTACCACTGTGCAGAGACCCCGCTCAACAGAGCGGCCTGGAGTCTGGGCTTTGGTGCAGTTCCCTCAACAATAACCATGAAAAGAAACAGAGAGGTTTTTAGACTTTTAAAATTAAGTTTCAAATATGTAAAACATACTTCTACTTTTTCATACATATTCCGGGTGTGGATGGGCCACACCTGCCTTCCAAGGGCCGCCCCCAGGCTCCTGCCCAGCCAGCTTGAGGACCAGACCACGCACGTCTCCTCCTCCTGGGTAGGGCTGTAGAGGCCAGGCTCAGCCCAGCCCACAGCCAGCGCCAGCCTTGTGGAGTCAGCCAGCACCTGCTGGAGCACAGGCTCCTGGGCCTCACCCCCGAGGTCTGACGCCGAGACCGTGGCTCCACCAAACGTGGGAATCCAGGTTTGTTGTTGTTTAGCGTGGTGGGTATTGTCCACGGTAGGTGTGTCCCCACCGAGTTTGCCTGAGACGGCTGTGGAGCCTGCACACACACACGTGTGCACATGGGATGAACACAAACGCACACCCGCGTACGCAGAATTCCAACGCCCTCCTCAGCAGCTTCGCCTGATTTCAAGCAGCTCAACATTCTCAGAAGCACCTGGGACTACTTTGAAGCACCGCCCCCACCCTGCGGAGCCTGATTTAATTGGTTCAGTGGGGCCAGATGGGTGAGGCTGCCTCCGCACCTTCTCTTTGGTCTGTGCCTGTCTGCTGACCAGGTGAGCTCAGGGCTCTGGTCGGGATGCACGCGCCTGTCCCTAGCCCTTCATCTTTCTCTTCCTACCGTGAAATGCTCACGTCCTTCTCAAAGTGGGGTCCCCAGGCTGGCTCCCCTGGAACCTGTAGAAATGCAAGTTCCCCGACCTGCTGGGTAGGACCTGTGGGCAGGCCCAGCGACCTGCAGGGCCAGCCCCCCACTGCCAGACCCACGGGCCAAATGGCGACTGCTCAGGGCATAACACCTGAGCCTAGGAGCAAAGGGCATCCGGGAACACAGCTCCCAGCACCCACCGAGCGACGATGCTGGCAGGTGAGGAGCCATTTTTGGGCAAATGGTTCTTGTGGGGACTTCTCAGATGGCCCCCAGGGCAGCTGTGCACTCTGCCCCCACGGTGGGCAGGCCTCGGGGACAGGATGCCCTAGGTCGTGGGCAGCTGGAGGAGACCCAGCCCGGGTTCCCGAAATCACACCTCCCCAGAAGTGGGTGGAGGGTCCCAAGAGTCAGAAAAGAGAACACCAAAGATGGGGAGTAAAGAGGGCTGGCGTCGTGTTTGTGACTGCCGCGTGAGAAGGGGACAGGTTGTGTGCCTCTCGGGGAGAAGCACGAGGCCTCTGGTCTCCAGCCTCTTTGCTGACTCATGTCGATGCCACGGCCAACGTCGGGTGTTTCCCCGGAGGTTTACATTTCCTAAGAGGTAGAACTAAATGATTTTTAAATTATTGAGATGTAATTGACAGTTAACATTATATTAGTGTCAGGCTTACAGCATAGTGATTAGATACATGCGTGTATTGTGAAATGATCACAGTAAGTCTCGTCAACATCCATCACCTCATATTGGTTCAACTTGTATACCTTTGTGATTAGAACATGTAATACTTACTCTCTTAGTAGCTTTCAAATACACAATACAGTATTGTTAACTATTGTCACCATGCTGTACGTTACATCCCCAGGACTTAATTATTTTATTTTAACCTCCTTCACCCATTTCACCCACCCCTCACCCCCGCCTCTTACAACCACCGATCTGTTCATTGTATCTATGAACTTGGTTTTTTTGTTTTGTTTTGTTTTTAGATTCCACATATAAGTGAGATCATATGGTATTTGTCTTTCTCTGACTGACTTATTTCACTTAGTACAATGCCCTCAAGGTCCATCCATGTTGTCTCAATTGGCAAGATTTCATTCTTTTTTATGTCTGAATAATATTATCTTTATCCATTCACCCAATTTCTTTATCTATTTATCCATCAATGGCCACTTACATTGCTTCCATATCTTGGCTATTGTAATTAATGCTGCAGTGAACATGGGGGTGCAGATATCTTTTCGAGTTAGTGTTTTCATTTTCCTCAGATAAATACCCAGAAGTGGGATTGCTGGATCATATGGTAGTTCTGTTTTAACTTTTTGTTTCCCATAGTAATTGCACCAATTTACATTCCCACCAACAGTGTATGAGGCTTCCCTTTCCTCCACATCCTCACTAGCACTTGTTATTTGTTATCTTTTTGATGATGGCCATCCCAGCAGGCGTGGAGTGATATCTCACTGTGGTTTTGATTTGCATTTACCCAATGCTTAGTGATGTTGAGCATCTTTTCTTAGACCTGTTGGCCATCTATGTGTCTTCTTTGGAAAAATGTCTATTCAGATTCTTTGCTCAATTTTAAATTGGATTATTTGGGGTTTTTTGCTATTGAGTTGGATGAGTTACTTTATATTTTGGATATTAACCTCTTATAAGATATATGATTTGCAAATATTTTCCCCCATTCTGTAGGTTGCTGTTTCATTTTATTGATGGCTCACTTTTCTGTGCAGAAGCTTTTTAGTTTGATTTTGTCTTACTTTCGATGTCAGATCCATAAAATCATCATCAAGACTGATGTGAAGGAGCTTACCACTTATGTTTTCTTCTAGGAGTTTTATTGTTTCAAATCCTATGTTCAAGTCTTTAATCCATTTTGAGTTGATTATTGTGTATGGTAAAAGAAAGTGGTCAAGTTTCATTCTTTTGCATGTAGCTGTCCAGTTTTCCCAACACCATTTATTGAAGAGACTGTCCTTTCCCCATTGTATTTTCTTGGCTCCTTTGTCATAGATTAATTGGCCATGTATGCATGGTTTATTTCTGGGCTGTTCTGTTTCATTGATCTGTATGTCTGTTTTTATGCCAGTACTATACTGTTTTGATTACTATAGCTTTGTAATATCAGGGAGCATGATGTCTCCAACTTTATTCTTCTTTCTCAAGATTGCTTTGGATATTTGGGGTCTTTGGTGGTTCCGTACAAATTTTAGGATTGTTTGTTCTACTTTGGTAAAAAATGCTATTGGTGTTTTAATAGGGATTGCACTGAATCTGTAGATTGCTTTGGATAGTATGGACATTTTAACAATATTAATTCTTCCATCCATGAACACAGAATATCTTTGCATTTATTTGTGTCATCTTCAATTTTTTTCATCAATGTTTTATAGTTTTCAGTGTACGGGTCTTTCACCTTGATTAAATTTATTCCTAGGTAATTTAGTCTTTTTGACTCAATTGTAAGTGAATTGTTTTCTTAATTTCTCATTCTGATAGTTTGTTATTAGTGTATACAGTATACTCCTGATGTTGTATATTGATTTTGTATAAACTTTACTGAATTTGGTTATTAGTTCTAACAGTTTTTCTGGTGGAGTCTTTAAGGTTTTCTATATATAAAATCATGTCATCTGCAAATAGAGACAGTCTTACTTCTTCTTTTCTGATTTAGATGCCTTTTATGTCTTTTTCCTGTCTAATCATTCTGCCTGGGACTTCCAATACTATCTTGAATAGGAGTGATAAGAGTGGGCACCCTTGTCTGTTCCTGATCTTAGAGAAAGAGCTTTCATCTTTTCACCACTGAGTATGTTAGCTGTGGGCTTGTCATATATGGTCTTTATTATGTTGAGGTATGTTTCCTCTGTACCCACTCTGTTGGAAGTTTTTATCATAAATGGATATTGAACTTTGTCAAATGCTTTCTGCATCTATTGAAATGATTGATGATTGATTTTTATCCTTCATTTTCACATTCATTGTGTATCACTGATTGACTTGTCGATGTTGAGCCATCCTTGCATCCCAGGAATAAATCCCACTTGATCATGGTATATGATCCTTTTAAAGTATTGTTGAGTTTGGTTTGCTAGTGTATATATATATATATTTTTTGGCTGCTTTGGGTCTTTGTTACTGTGTGCGGGCTTTCTCTAGTTGCAGCGATTGGGGGCTACTCTTTGTTGCATTGCGTGGGCTTCTCATTGTGGTGGCTTCTCTTGTTGCAGAGCACGGGCTCTAGGCGCACGGCTTCAGTAGTTGTGGCACACGGGCTCAGTAGTTGTGGTGCACGGGCTTAGTTGCTCCACGGCATGTGGGATCTTCCCGGATGAGGGCTTGAACCCGGGTCCCCTGCATTGGCAGGTGGATTCTTAACCACTGCGCCACCAGGGAAGTCTGGTTTGCTAATATTTTATTGAGGATTTTTGCATCTATGTTCATCTGGGATATTGCCCTGTAATTTTCTTTTCTTGTTATGTTGTTGTTTGGTTTTGGTATCAGGGTAATGCCAGCCTTGTAAAATAAGCTTGGAAATGTTCCTTCCTCTTCCATCCTGCCCCCGCCCCAAACTCAGGTCCTTTTCACATACAAAATACGTTCACCCCATCCCAACAGCCCCCAAATCTTAGCTGGTTCCAGCACCAACTCTAAAGTCCACAGTCTCACAGAAACACCATCCATGTCGGGTCTGAGTGAGACTCCAGGTACCATTCATCCAGACACAAGATTCCCCACCAGCTGTGAATATATTTAACCCAGTGAACTGTGTGCTTTTGAATTAGGACGATGGGCCAGGCATGGAATAGACGTCCTCATCAAGAAGGGAGAGATCAGAGGAAGGAAGGAAGGGTGACAGGTGCCAAGCAAGTCCCACGCGAAGCAAAGCAAATTCCATCAGATCTCAGAAATGGAGAATGCTCTGCCCTCCAGGCTGCTGGGGTACACCAGCCCCCTCAGCCCTGGGCAGTGGCATCTTGGCCTGTGAAACCAAGGATGAGGCAGCCTCTCCCTGTGCAACACTCTGGGCCTGTGGTGCCCGTCCCTGAACCGCCAGGGGTCACTCTATTCTGGAAGGATGGAGCGTGTTTGTGGCTGTCTGGTCCTGGAGAATCTGAGAGCCTGCCTTGATCTTGTCCTGTCTTTGTCCCCTGGAGCTAAACCTGTCAGGGTCTCTGCTGGGCGGAGGGGCGCTCAGCTCCCATCCTGGCTCCTTCTGAGGCATGGTTCACACTCAAAATCTCTGACGGTCCAGCCACACCCTGGCTTTCCTCCACAACACACACTCTCATTTTTCACAATGCAGACAGGTTGAGAATTTTCCAAATCTCCGAGTTCTGATTCCTTTTTTACTGAGCAGTCCCTTCAGTTCAGCCTCCTCACATTTTACCACCACCAGGAGAAGAGTCTGCCCCTCCCCTACCCGGGGAAATGCCCAGTCTCATCTCTGCGGGTCCACCTCCCACGAAGCTCTGGGGGACCCAGCGGAGCTCTCTGCCGCTTCCTTACGAGGACTGCTGTCCCTGGCTCCGTGCGGCCTCCCCACTGCGCCCGCCAGCATTCCCTCGTCCCGTTCCCCACGTGGTGACACGTGCTCTCTAAGTGACGGACGCTACATCTCCCCCTCCTCTGCTCTCCTGAGCTCCCACCTGAGTCACCATTATTTCCACCAACAGTCCATTCTTGCCATCTGGGCTTCTCCTAACGAGCTCCCCAAGCTTCCGGCCTCCATACTCACCCAGGCCAGAGTCACTTCCTTGTGTTGAGGTGTTTGCTACACAGCACCCACTTCACGGCTCCAAAGTGTCTCAGGCAGCTCAGCTGCTGCAACAACCACAGACACTGGCCTAAACAACAGATGTTTATTTCTCACGGTTCTGGAGGCTGGACTCTGAGACCTCGGTGCTGGCTGGGCTGCTTCCTGTTCCACTGTCTCCCCAGCCTGAAGACGGTGCCTTTGTGCTGTGTCCCCCACTGCAGACAGCACACAGCCCGTGGGACCTCAGAGTGCACATGGCGGGGGGGTGTCACCATCCAGCAGGTCATGTGGGGAGTCACCCCAGTCCTGGTCCCAGTGCAGTCGCTCAGGGAGATGGAAGCTGGCCAAAGACCAGCCCAGGCAGGTGCAGGCGGAGGGCCTGCGTGGACGAGAACATTCTGCACCCAGCAAGGTCTTGTGCTCGCTGGGAGAAAAGGGAGACTCTCCTTCCTTCCACACCACGGGAGATGGAGCAGGACAGCAGAAACTGGCCCTGTGGTGGCTTTTGGGGAGGGGGCTGGAGGGCAGGGAGGGAGGGAGCCCCCCCTCTACCTGGGGTCCTTGGCACCTGCACGTTTTTTTTGTCTATGAGAAGTAATTATGTTCTGTCTCAGTTTGTACAGGGAAGAGCCTGAGAACTGAGTTTTCACATTGAAGCATTCTAATCTGTGCTTTAAATTAAAAGCTCTTAAGTGCCACCCTCTGTGTTCCTCCGACCTCTGACCTCAACCACACCACACGATGCCCCGAGGCCCTGGTTGGAGCTGGGAGCTCTGTCCCCCCATCTCTGGCTCCATGGGTGTCTCTGAACTGGGCATTAGCTCTCTTCCCTGGTCAGGATCCACTGCCCGTTTGCTGTAAAGGCACCCACAGTGTCCTCGATTACTCAAAGCCTATCCCGATGTTCTGCATGTCCTCTGTGGGGAAAACCCTGACCTCTGCCTCCTCTCTATCCTCCTCCCACGTTGTCCCCAGGCCTGGACCCGCGGCATCCCTGCTCCGCAAAGTGCGCGTGGTAGGCCGGTGGCTGCCGCTCGCCCTCCTTCCAGGTCAGCCCCGCCCCCACCCGGCTCCCGGGAGACCCCCCTCCCCGGCGCCCTTTGACCAGCATGAGGGAGCTGGGCGACGTTTCCCCAAGGGGGGTGTCTAAGAGCTGTATCCTGATTCTCACGTTCCTCCTTGGCCCATGTGTGCACGTGCAGCCTCGGAGGTAAGACAGGTGAGCTCAGCTGCCCTGGAGCGCGACCCGTGTGAGCCAGCGGGAGAGCGGCCGAGTCCGGGGTGCTTGTGACGCAGCATAGCCGGCCGTCCTGGCAGCACACGCTGGCTCCCCGCTTCTCCCCACTCCCCCAGCGGCTCTGTCACACCGGGACCCTCCTGCCTCCTTCTGGAGAGACTCAGAAATGATGCTTGTGTAGGGGGAGGGCGGGCGGGGACCGGTGACGACACGGCCCTCCTCTCAACGGGAAGCCATGTGCTGGGCGTGGGGCTGGGCTCGGAGCTACCCGTGCACTTGGGAATGCCGCTCTCGGGAGCCTCGGCTGACACGCTGACAGCAGAAAGGACGCCCTGGAGCAGGTGCCGCAGCGGCAGGTCCTCGCGGAGCTGGGAGGGGTTCTGGTTTCTATAATTGGGAGAAAGCAGGAGCTGACGGGAAACAAGCGGCTGTTAGGATGAGGAGCCTGCACATTCCATCCGGTTTCAACCGGGTCGTGCGCTCAGAAGCGTCAGGTGCATTTCCTGGACGAGCGCCACCTGAATGCAACCGCTTCCAAGCACAGACAGCGTCATCCCCCCATTTATGGGTGATGAATTCCTCTGATGTTTTGCCAGTTACTCTCTGGTGCTCATTAGAGCTAATCAGCTGAGTACATAATATAGAAGGAGAAAGGAGATCAGCAATGAAATACTAAAAAATAACTGCTTTGGTGCAGTGTTATAATTGCGTTCTCTGCTTTTTGAACACCCGCATTAGCTCTGGGGGAAGAAAACAGCCTGGTTCCATAAGTCAAACGATTTGCTGCCAACCTGAAATGATTCAGGATTGGCTTCCAAAAGATGGAAAGCAGCACAGCTGTGTACACAGCGTTGCAAGGTGAGTGGAGCTACAAGAGCGGCGAGGATGCGAAGGCAGGTGATTTCAGCCCCTGATTCTGCAGCAGAAGCTGACAAATGAAAATGCAGGAGCAGTGGCTCTGGAAGCGCAGAGGAACGCTGCTCGGAGGCGAAGCGCTCCGGAGGGGAGGGGAGCCGAGCCGCGGTGTAGAGGTCACGTGGGGCGGGCAGGAGGGGCTGGACCCTCGCTCGCTGCAGGAGCTGCTCCCGGCGCGCTTGGGCCGCAGCCCTTCTCTCTGCAGCACCGGGGCCTTGGGAGTCGCGGGAGTGGGGGGCTGCTGGGTGACTCCGTGACTCAGCACCTTCCGCGCACCTCTGGCTGAGGGCGGCTTCCCGCTGGAGGCATCTGTGCTCGGCGCCTGGCGACCGAGGAGGGCTGTGGGCTCGCTTTCGGGGGCCGTGAGGGCAGCAGCGGCCGCCTCCCCCTTTCTGCACGAGAGAGGGTCGGCCCACCGCCCAGCCCCTGCATCTCGGCGCTGCTAAGGTTCTTTTCAGCCTCAACGATCGGCTCTGATTCTCGTCTGAGAAGCAGGGACAGGCTGAGCGAGCGTGACTGACGCCCACTGTGGATCTGGGCAGGGGGCGGGCAGGGAGGCCAGAGGGCGTCACGCCGCCCCATCCTGGAGCCCCGCTTCCTGCACAGACGCACCCAAAGTGGCTGCAGCAAGTCCTCCCGCCAATCCCACGTCGGAGGGCTGTTTCCGGAGCCTGGGCCCGCGCCCCCCAGTAGAAATGTAGTGCGAGGCATTGGTGTGGCTATAAACTGCCTCGGAGCCAGGCTACGCTGATTTTAATGAATTTTATTTACTCAGTACGCCCCAAACACCACCACTTCAACAGGTAGTGAGTATCAGACACTATCCACGGGGGCTCACACTTACCTTGGGGAGCAGTTGTGTTTGACAACCGCCGGGCCCTGCCTTTTCTCAAGAGCCAGCAGCCCAGGGCCAGTGGCCACCCCTGGGCAGCGCTGGTCTTGCTGGCCCTGAGATTGTCTAAAACCACAGGTCAGGCAGCTCACAGAGGTGCCCCTCCCGCCACAGCCAGGTGTGGCTCCACCCAGAGCGGGGCTGCGGTAGTGGGGTGGGGAGAGGCCAGTGCGGCCACCTGGGCTTTCAATGGAGCAGGGCCAGCCCGCGAAGAACCGAGGAGGAAGTAAAAAGCAAGCCTGAGCAGGCGACAGGCAAGTTATGGGCACAAATGGTTTTCTTTGTAGGTAAAGCTGTGTGTGTGCACGAGTGTGTATGTGTATGTGTGTGTGTGCATGTGTGCCTGGGTGCGTGAGACAGAACAGGAGGTGAAGTGTGAGGGACTCGTGTTTGTTGCACTGTCTAATGATTTCTCCAAGGAGCTGCTTTGGGAGAAGGTGCTGCGCTGGGTGGAGATGCTTTGGGAGGGGGCACTGGAATGACAGCTCCCCGGGGAGCCTGTCCCCCTCCCTGGAGGATCTCTGGGGCTCGTCTGCGCAGCAAGACCACTTTGTCTCTGTGGGTTCAGGCCAAATGCCCCATTGTGCTGCGGGCCCTCTGCGAGACCCCTACCTGGGCTCTCTCCATCCAGACAGCCCGAGGTGCAGAGGGCTCGCAGCCACAGGCTGAGTCGCTCCCCTGAGCTGCGTTTCTCTGCTGAGGCAGGAACAGCGCAGCTTTGGATGCATCAGCCCCCCTCCTACAAGGGAGAGGCCCTGGACAGTGCCGGTGCTGGGGCACGGGTGTCCTGCCAGCTCCCGAGCAGCCCAAGGAGGCCAAGGGGATGCATCCGGGGTCCAAGTTCTCCATCATTTAATAGCTGTGTGACCTTGGGCATGTCACCTAACCTCTCTGAGCCCCAGTTTACTCACCTGACGAATGGGGGAAATAGAACCGACCTTCAGGTTCTTTGGAGAGGATTGAAGGATATCACATGAAAATGCTGAGACCAGGACCGAGGAGAACTCCAGTTCACCCCCTCCCTGCATGGGGGGCAGCAAGCCCCCTCCCTCACCTCAGCACAGGGAGCTGCACCCACGAGGACCACCTGTCCCCCTCCAGGACCACCCAGCCCCAGGCCCAGCCACCCTTCCTGCGCCATGTCCCATCAGCCTCAACCCACCTCCCACACAGACCAATTCTCTGAGAGAGACAGAGAGAGAGACGAGAGACTCAGGAACGTGCTGGGCGGGGAGTCTGGCCTGGGTCCAGCCCCCGCGTGAGGCCCGGTGGCACCTCTTACCTTGCATTCATGAGATGCTCCTGCCTGAGCAGGTGCAGATGGCCCATGGTCCTCTGCAAGCCCTGAGACTGCACAAGCGCAGGTAGGACAGGGTGACAGCCCAAGGTGCTGTCCCACCATGGAGGGGGCCCAAGGGGGCCCCTATGCTGTGCTGGCCATGGTGCCGGGACCTGGCCCGGGGACCCACAGCTGTCCCTGCAGCCTGGGGGACATGGGGCTCCCTCCCTGGGGCCGCAGTCTTGCTCCTGGTATGGTGGGGAGCCCACCTCCCACCTCCACCCAGCACTCTGGGCCCTCCTGCCTGCCCCATATGGACCCCAGTTGGTACCACCCACATGCCCTGCTCCACCCGACTCTGGTTGGCCCATCCTCCTGTCCAGGCTCAGCACATCTGTCTGTCTGCGGTGGAAAGGCTGCGGCTGGCCCTCCTCAATCTGGGGGCTTCCCTGCCAGCAGGATGCTGGCCGAGCATCTGAGTGGGGAAGTGAGGCCCCTCAGCATCGTGAGGAGACCGTGCTGGTGCCGGGGAATGTAGTTCTGCTGCTGTGTTCTGTGCTGTGGCCCTGCTCCGGGCACGGGCTGGACCCAGCACAACTCTTCCATATCCTGAGGAGAAAGTCAATGTGGGAAATGAGCTAGAATGTCACTTCCAAGATCAGGTCACAGAGGGATGGTGTCCCTCAACCTCGCAGCCCTGGCTGATGCCCAGCTAAGCCATGCCAGGACTCCAGAGCCAGACGCTGAGATTACAACCATCAGTGCCTTTGAGCTGCTGAGCAAGGCCCATTTGTTACACAGCTGTGGATAGCCACTACAACCATTACTGTGTTTGTTCTTGTCTGAGTGTAACTTCCAAGTGCAGCCTGTTCAACTGGACTCTGACCCTGGGCTTGACCCTTGGCGTTACTCCCAGGATGGTGATAAATACTCTCCCTGCCCAACCACGGCCACAGCCCCGCAAAGCAACAGTCAGAGAACAGAGCAGGCGGTGCACCTGCCCTTAGCAGGAGGGGCGGAGCCGGGGCAGGGGGTGCTGTCCATCCACTGGGGTGGTCAGGGTCGGCACACAGGGCAGTGGCTGCCTGTGGCCAGCCCGCTCCACCCGCCACAGTCTGGCAGGCCTGGCACGCGGCTTCCCTCAGGCGCTCACAAAAGCCCGTGACCTGTGCATGGCAGTGCTTTGTCCTGGCGGTGTGGACGGGAGGGCTCTGCACTTCTCTGAGCTCTCCTGGGCCAAAGACGGGGTCATCCAGGGGCACGAGCCCCTTCAAGGCGTGTGTGTCTCCAGTGCCCACAGGGCCCCACTATGATTAACCACCCCAGGGGCAACCTTGACCGTCCCCTGCGTGATGGGGCATTTCCCCGGGAGGCCAAGTGCTTCAGGATGACAGAGGGAACCCCAGCCTTTGTCCAGAGATTGCCCCGAGTCACCAGGCCACCACGACCAACCTCGGACACCCGGCCAGTCCTGAGTGTGTCCTGGAGGGGACTCCCACCGAGACCCTGTCAAAGTTCAGTAACACTTCTCTTGGGAAATCAAGCCTCACGCTGTGGAGAGCACCCCTCTAAGTCCAGGCGTCACTTTGAGCCGTGTGAGTGCAGTGTGAGCTGCAGACCTGCCATGTCCCCTCCAGCCCGCTGACCAGGGCAGCAGGGCCTGGCTCCAAGTTCTCACCTGGCCTCACCCAGAAGACTTTGGTTGTTGGGGTCAATAGTCACCCACCAGTGTGCACACAGACACAGGTCAAACCGGCTCTGCAGACCTGAGTCTCATCCCCATGTGGACCCTCCGTGGAGACCTGGGTCCCGTCCCCGTGTGGACCCTCCTTCCATATACCGGATCTAGTTGCAGGGCCGCAGGGCCTGACCCCCTTGGAAGAGGCTGGGTCCCAGGGCCTGTGTGGGAGTCTTCATTCATTGCGTGGGCTCCTTCCCTTCCCGCTCTGCCTGCTGGGAAATAGCGCTTCTGCAAATTCTATTTCAATAGTGGAAATTCTGATTCACTGGCACTGAGCCCTCAGTGAGGCTCTAAAAACGGCATTTCCGAGCACTGACTCAGTGGTTAGGAGGCATTTGCCATGGAGGAAGGAATGACTCATCCTCCCTGCATGGGGATTGGGAGAGTCTTTTGACCCAACTCAGGAGTCCGATGCCAAGTCTGGGCTCGTTCCCACCAGGTGAGGGCAGAGGAAACCCCACCACAGATCCGAGTGTGCAACAGAGTGTCCCGGCCCCCAGGAGGGTTGGGATCCCTTCACTTCTCCCAGGTAGAAGGCAACCTTCCCCCAGAGGGGGTGGCAGCGGGCCGGCATCTGCAGGAGGTGCTCCTGGCCACAGGGGCTGTGATGTGTCGGGATGGATGCAGAGAGAGGGCGAATCCTGGGCCCAAAACAAAACATGTTTAGGTTCTGGTTTCCAGTTTGACTCTCATTTTCTCTCTTGTCTTTTCTCCCCACGGCATTTGGACAACAGATTCACAACTTCCCGAAAAAGTCTACTTAAGGTGAAGACCCTCCCATCCCCCCGGCCTCAGCCCAAGTGTGGATCCCTGATTAGCCCCGTTCTCCCGCTGCTGGCCCACCCTGCTGCCCAGGCCTGGGGCGGGGCGGGGAGCCAGGGGGATTTGAAATAACCCACTTCTGTTGGGAGCCTGTGTGCACGTAACTCGGGCTGGGGCTTCCCTGAAGAAGAGCTGAGGCCGGTGTTTGGGGGCCCGTAGTTTATTTGGGAGGTGGTCACAGAAGAGCCAGTCAGGGAGACGGGGAGGGGGACAGCAGAGCCCGGGAGCCTTGTCCAGCCTCTGGACAGTCATGGGCAGGCCTGGGGTCCCTGGAAGAGGAGTCTGGGGTATTACCTCCACCTCCACACAGGAGCCCCTCCTACAGCCCAGGAAAGCCGGGCTGGGTCTCGGGTGATCAGAGGGGGATGCTGGCCAGCAGGTGGGACCCAGGCGGCCACAAGGCATCCAGTCTGTGCCTTTCAGCCATCTCAAGAGCCTCACGTCAGACGGCCCTCCTTTTCCCATCGAGGCAACGAGAGGGTGAGCTGACAAGTCTTCTCAACACACTTGGCAAATGTCAAGGGCCCATCACTGCAGGATAAGTAGGACAAACATCAGCGGGACGGTGAAGGGGGGGAAGCACGTCTCTGAAACCCTCCGGCCGCAGGTCTGCCCGAGGATGCTGGGGGGGCGGGCTCCATGGGGCACCCGCCTTCCACGAGGACAAAGCGCTCCCAGCTTCCAGCCTCCCTGGAAACGGTGGCCATGGCCTGAGTGTTTCCCTGGCCACCTGCCAGGCCCTGGAGAGGAGCTGCTGAGGGCTTAGCCGGGGGTCTGCACCTGACTCATCAATAACCCAGGAGAGCGAGCCGTCTCCGCAGGACTGCCGGCAGCCTGGCCCAGGGCGGAGCTCTGCGGACTCTGGGCTTTGTCCTCAGAGAACAGGGCAAGCCTTTCCAGCTTCAGGGAAGGAGTCCTCGGCCGGGTGTAGATTTACAGCAGCTGCCTTGGAATTAGGTTGAAGGCAGAAAGCTGGTTTCAGACCAGGGCTTCTCACTGACGACGCATTAGAATCTCCTGGAAGCTCTCTGCTCTGCGGCTCCTGGGCCTGGCCCTGCAGGCCGAATGGAGCCCAGGGCACCTGGAGCTGGGGCCATGGGTCGCCCTCCCAGAAGCTGTGGAGTGACTTCCTCTCCAGCGGCTGAGCTGTCAGGGAGGAGGCAGGGCTCACGTGCAGGAAGTAGGGCCCCAGGGCCCCGGCCCGGCTCGTGGGGTGGCCTCCCCAGGTGAGCGCTGGGTCTCCCGTGAGCCCCCAGGTCAGGGTCAGGGTCAGGGTGGCTTGGGGAACGTCCTGCCGCATCGCCCCGTCTAGCACATCCTGTGAGGGGCTGTGAGCCGCTCGCCTCCCTCGCAGCCCCTGGACACCCCCCACCCCACCCCCCAGCCACCCAGGGGCCTCGCCGTGGCCCGGCCGCCCCTCCTGAGGCCCGAGCCAGGTGGGCCTCGTCAGGCTCCCCCGGGTTCTCTCCCGGAAGCCTCACCAGGCCCCGGTTGCCGGTGGGTGGGAGCAGACTCAGGTGGGAGGGAAATTAAAGCCTCGCCCGCTGCCTCTAAACCCGCCTCCCACGCCAGCCCTCACACGCCTGACGGGCTCCAGGTGGGGCGGAGGAGACGCCACTGCTCTGGAGACTGTCCTGTGGTCTCACTGCAGGTAGGGAGCTGTCACGGCATTGGGTGGGGCGGGGGGTTGCTGACACGACAGCCTCTTGGGTACGGGGGCCCCGGCGTGTAGGGGTGGCGCTGGCAGGGCAATGGAGAGGGGAGTGTCCCACGAGCCACCCTCCTTTACACCGACCAACCGACCGACTGACTGCAGGCCCAGGGGACGTGTCTTGCTCCAGGGGGTTGGGGAGGGGGCTTATGGGCCCAAGAGCTGCTGTGTGTGGGTTTCACTTCAGCAGCTCTTGTCCCAAGAGGCCCCACCAGCTGCTAAGATCTGAGCAACGCCCCCCCCCCCCGCCCCCACCCCCGCCTCCCACCAAACCTGATGCTGTCATCTCCCTGTTTAGCGCCCTGAGGGCCTCCTGGTGCACCACACCCCTCTCGGCTCCACCTCAGACAACAGCCCCCTCTCCCTGCCCTCTGCATCTGGGCTTATGGAGCTCTCTGACCTCAGAGCCTTTCCACCTGCTGTTTCCTCCGCTTGCAACCCTCTTTGCTGGTGTTGGATTTCATCTCAAATGCTGCTTCTTTCAGGAAGCCTTCCCTGACTTCTCTGACTGGGGAAATCTCTACTTCCTGTGCTGAGAGAGCCATCTTCTGCTCTTTCACATGATTAGTGCCATCACCTTTTACATTTGCTTGTGTGACTAGTTACTGCTTTATTCATCACCATCAGATTTGCTTCGGTCACCAGTCATGGCAACACATCCACCTTCAAAACTCGTTCTAGTCTGCCCGTGATACTGTGGGTCAGGAATGCAGGCAGAGCAGAGGTGTCTTAGCGGTGGTAGCTTGGCCCTTGGGGCCAGCTGTCTGCCAGGTCCCTCCATCTTCTCCGTGTCACCTGTGCCGGGGCCCCCCTGTGTCCACACTGCCTCCACGCAGCCAGCCTGGGTTTCCTCCCTGCCTGGGGCAGGCAGACTCGGGGTGGTGTCTGCCTTCCCCAGAGCAGGATGGCAGCTGCAGGGCTTCCAACCCATCTGGAAGTTTCCATTGTCTTCTGCTGGCCTCAGGGGGCTGGCCCAGTGTCAAGGGGAGGGACCACTTGGGGCACATCCATCGGGGACATCTTTGCAGTCCAGCTGCCACAAAGCTCCGCGTGAGCACTGAGCTTCTTCTCACTGTTAACTTTGCTTATGTGGGAGTCCTTCCTGTCTGTGGATTAGGGTCGGTGACTTGGGAAAACCACACAGGGATGAGACGCAAGTCCTCCTGAAAGTGCTCGGCCGTCACTGGCCCCCTCCTGCCATCCTCCCAAGCAGTGCATGGATTCAGATTTGGGCCCCAGGCAAACATCTAGAAAGGCCACTCCAAACCTCCTGTCAGAGCCAGAATTTGTGAGGGCTCCCTGGGGTTTGCACAAAGCATCCCGAAGAGAAAAATACTACTACTCTGAAAAGATCGTGCACAATGTTCAGCCTCCTCGCTCTTCACAGCCACTCTCTAGGCCTCCCCTCCAGCTGCTGGATGACACAGTCCGGGTCACGTTGTTCTGCTCAGTTTGACCCACTCTGCAGCACAGGCATCGCCTGGGGCGGGGGGTGGGGTGGTGGTGTCAGAAATGCAGACTCTCAGGCCCCACGACCAGCTGGTCCACCACCACCTGGGCCAGGTCTCGTAGGGATGGGCCGGCACAGTGAAGTTTGAGGCAGGCTGGCCAGGTCTGGGCTGGTTCCCCTTCTGTCCCCTCCCCTCTCCTTCTCCTCCCCTCTCCTTCTCCTCCCCTCTCCTCCTCTGGGGCAGGGACCAGCACTCTGAGGTCAGAGGGACTGAAGTGCAAGGTGCCGGCTGTTCATGGGGATGCAGGCCCCTCGGTGCCGCCTGGAGAACTTGCCCGGCCCTGCTCTTAGCCTCCATCCACCTCCCTTTTCTCAGAAACACTGACTCTTGGGGTCAGGAGGGTCGCTCTGAGCCAGCCTGACGTCCACCTGCTCAGCCCACCACCCAGCAGCTCCTTCACTGAAGAGCAAGGGTGTCCCCTCCCCGGGAGCTCCCTTCCAGTCTGCCTCCTGCCCTTGAAGACAGTTCCGTGTCCCTAGTTCTGCAGAGAAGGCCCCAGTGTGATGCTCTGACTGGTGGCTGGCCTCCTCCTGCGGCTTTGCCCAAATCCAGCCCCTTCTCAACACTCCGCTTCAAGGCTCATGTCCCCAGGGCCACCGGAGAGTGTGAATCCACCACCTCACCATAACACTTTGATCAAACCCAAAGTTCCCAGCGCCTTCTAGAAGGTTCCTGACACCTAGCACCCAGCCCCTGCCCCCTCAGCCCCAGCACACCCCAGGCCCCAGCTGGTCCCACTTCAGAAGCCACCCCCGACTCCTCATCCCTCTACGTCCCCTCCAGCTCCACTCTCCTGGCCTCTCCCATGGGCTGTGTCCTTGCCCGCGTGCCAGGCCAGCCCATCACTCCTGACCCCTGGGCGCAGGCGGGGGTCCAGCACCTGGTGGTCGAATGAGGGAACGAACAGCAAATATATTTCAGCTACTGCCAAGGTGATTGGACTCTGGTCAAAACGACCCTCCCCTCCGTGCACAATAAGACCCCCAGCTTCTTGCCCATCGCCAGGAGCCGCGTCTCCTCCATCACCCACACCCGTGCTGTCTGGGGTTGGCTCAGTGCTGAGACTTGCCTGTGTCTCTTGAAATTAAATCTCTCCAGATTCAGGATCTTTTCAGAGATTGTGTCACCCGAGCAGGCTGACCCCGCCTCCGTTTCTGCCCTAACAGGTCCCAGGGGGTGTTCTCGTGAAACCTGGCTCCGACACAGTCACCTGAACGCCTGGCACGGGGCCCAGGGCTGCCCAGGCGACGGCAGCCTTTAATCAACGGGTGGCCCGCCAGGCAGCCCGGTGTGTGCAATGGGGACAGGACGCTTGCCCTCTGGACATTTAAAGTTCCCTAGTGGTCACATTTAGGAAGTAAAAAACAGGTAAAATTAATAAAATATTTTAGTTAAACATCATATCCGTTATATTGTTTCAACATGAAATCAATATAAAAATTATTGTTGAGACAGTTCATGTTGTCTCTCTTGCGTGTCTGTGTGAGCCTGTCTCACCTGTCTTTTGCGGTGCTTTCTTCAGCCCCGGCGTCCCCCGAGTCCGGGTCCCAATCTGTCACACCCGCCCTCTCTTCTCCCACAATGCAGCCGCGGCCCGGAGGCTGCATCTCTGCTCCCCCGAGCCCAGCCCCCCAGCATGTCCTCCCCCGCCCATGTGCCTCGTGGGAACTGCCTGCACCTGAGGCCAGAGCCTCACGAGGCTTCGCCTGCCCTGAGGGGTGGTGTCTGGGGGGCCCCGGCCCTGTGGGCGGCGGGTACCAGAGTGACAGTCGGCCCTCCTGTCCGCAGCAGAGCCACAGGGCTACCGGTCCCTGGCACCTGGACAGAGCACGCCCCGAGTGGCCGAGGGCCTGTGGCGCTGCCAGCAGACTTGTGTCCTGTGGGGATGGGCGGCCGAGGTCCTGGGGCAGCCCCGCCCCCATTTCTCCACCTTCTCTCCTTCCACAGCTGCCCTCCCACCATTGCCACCAGCCTCTGGGGACTGTTTAAAATGCACCCGCACATAGTAGAGGGGGCCTTCCACGTCGAGGGAGTTTGACTGGTTTCCAGATCCATTCAGATGATAAGAAATGCCAACACTTTGCATTGCCAGCCCCAGTGTCCAGGGCTCCAATACCCCACAGGCTGTACAAGACGTGTAACAGCCCGGGGTTGGCACCTAAAATCTAAGAGGACAGATCTTGTGCTAAGTGCTCTTACTACAGTAACATTTTTTAAAATAAAATTTTAAAAGATGCCCATGTTACAGGGAAAGGAAGGGAGGTACCAAAATCTTAGATGAAATTCCAACTTTTGACTTTTAGGTGGTTACAAAATTGGCTCGAAATTCTCCTTGTGCTTCTCACTGCAAGTGGGTGTCAAGACTTGGAAGAGTGCATCGTTAGAAGGTCTCGGTAAGGACTTACGTGTGGCCGTTTCGAGGCTAAATCCTGCTGTGAGGAGGTTATGTTTTTCTAAATCAAGTTTTACGAGGTTTCTTGAAATGATTTCATTTGGAAGTTTTATGCAAAGTCAATATTTTTTCTTGTCACGTCTACATAATTATAAAGAAAATGCAGTGTATTTTTTTTTTTGCCAAGCTCCATATCATGCCACCAAAGTCCCCAATTCACCCCAGTTTGTCCCAAGTCACCTTGCCAACAATGCCATTGTCCACATCTGAAAATCGCTGGGCAGTGTGGTGCCAGGCCCAGGTCGGTACCTGCCCCTCAGGATCTTGAATCTGCCTTTTCACCCCTTCTGTCATGAATGCGCTTTTTGAACAAGTGCACTTTCCTCTCTGTCTGCCACGCAGCCAGGGGGCTTTAGAGACCACCCAGCCAACATTCCTCTACCCTCTCCGGTTTGTTTCCCAAAACAGCCAGTACAGTGGAGACCCCGGGAAAGCCTGGCAAGGCTGTGATTTGCTCTGCCCCTTAAGGGGAAGAGCCCACCAAATGGGGCTACAGCAAGGCAGGGAAGAGAACTTTCCGTTTATTTGGGGGTGCTGTGAGCTTTGCAGTTGGGTGGTTACCGAGAGCACATGGCCCTCTGAATCTCCCGGGAAGCACTGGGAGGGGCTGACACGCCAAGATCGCTCAGGTCAGAGTTTCAAAGTGTGTCCGATAGCTCATTGCACGTACAGACAAACGCTGCTACAGTGTGAAATTTAAAATCCATAAAGATGAAAAGAGGGAATCAAAGCCAAAATGAATTTCTGGGTGTAAAAATAGGAAAAGTGTTGGATGTGGGATGTCCTCTCTGAGCCACCAGGTTGATTTCACCAGAGTCTACTGTACTGTTAGCTGTGGTTTTTAAAGCTAATGATGAAATCAGAGATTTTACCAGTATACACATTGTACAGAAAGTAATTTCCTTTTTGCAGGAAATTCAAGAGAGAATACCAGTTAAACTTCTAGTGGAAAGATGCTTCTGGGGGTGGTTCCAGATACCCAGGGCAAGCAGCTGCCTCAAATCCTTTTTTGGAAAGAGGCAGAGGAGAAATGCGTGAAGCACAGGACACGTATGGGGCTCACCAGGGAAGGGAAGGGAACTTGGACGGGACCCGGGCCAGAGCTGTAACCGATAGAAGCTCTCGCTCGGCACCTGCACCTTCCCGTAGATAACGATGAAGGCTTCCTTTAGTCTAACACTGGGCAGAGGAGGGGGCTGATGGTGGGTGTCCTGGCGCCCTGCATGCTCTGTTCACTGGGACTCCTCCCTGAGTTCTCATCTTGGCCCCACCTGGCCAAGCTGACTGGCCCCTGGGGACTCCAAAGGGGTCTGGGTGAGGCCTGGGAGAGAGAGGCCCGGGTGTTAGCTGGAGGGTCAAGGGCGTGACCCCTGCTGCTGGGCAGAGGCCCCAGGTGAGCTGTTCATCCCTTGGGAGGAGCCGTCTGTGTGAGGGCTGGACGGCTGATGGACACTGGCTGCCTGGGCCGGGGACTGTGTCTCCAGCTTCTCAGTGACACTGTCTGCTGACCTGTGCTTGTGTGTGCGGGGCCTGGAGCCACCTGCCCCTCTGCCCACTTCCTGCATCCTCCCCGGCCCACCCTACTGGCGCCTGGGCCTGGCTGGAGCTGGGTCACACTGACCCCTGGTGTTGCCGTCTGCCGTGGGCAGGGGCCCTTTTCTCCTTCCAGCCCTCCCCCGTCTGGCCTGTTTTGTCTCTGCTGGTGGATGGAGGCATCGTCCAGGGTCGAGCCAACAAACAGAATTGCATCATTTCAGTGATTCTGCATACAAGTTAAACGCTCTGAAGTTTGCATTTAAAACTGTATTGCACAACATAAAGATGAATAGTAAAATTCATGCTAATAATTGAAATTCTTAGATTTTCTTAGAACAATGATGAATAGCAAATAAAAAATATAATAAGTCAAGAGAACATCCTTGGAAGAAAGAAAAGGCTTTAAATGTAGCTCTCACAGCACTTTCCCCCTGTCTTTTGGACGAGAGGCCTGCGTTTTCACCCTGGTCGAGGACGTTGTAACACAGAGCCCTGGCTTGTGTGTCTGTGATGGAGACACACACACAGCACACACTCACGCACGTGTGAAAGAGAGTGAAGACCCTTTTCCAGAGCTGCATGTTAGTAAGAGCAGACACACAGAGAGAAAGCTCTCCAGGTGTCATCTCAAGCTTCCCAGCACCGAGGCAAGAATCGGAAGCATTTCAGAGCTCAATGCTTGACGCCATCAGAGCTAAAGGAATTTCTGAGAGATGAGATTAATGTTGTCTTCAACACTTAATGTTTTTCTTGATTCAAAAAGAAACACATCCCAAGTATCCATTGACGGATGAAGGAGTAGACAGAATGTGGCCCATCCATACAGGGAATATTATTCAGCCTTAAAAGGCTGCAATATGGATGAATCTTCAGGCTTTATTCTAAGTGAAATAAGCCAGTCACAAAAGATAAATACTGTATAATTCCACTTCTATGAGATATCTAGGGCAAATCCATAAGGATAGAAAGTAGGATGGTGGGTGACAGGGGCCAAGGGAAGGGGGAATGGTGAGTTAGTGTTTAATGGGGACAGAGTTTGTCTGGGAAGATGAGAAAGTTCTGTAGATGGATGGCAGTGATGTACTTAATGCCACTGAACTGTGCACTTAAAATGATTAATATGGGACTTCCCTGGTGGTCCAGTGGGTATGACTCCAGCAGGGGGCCCAGGTTCGACCCCTGGTCGGGGAACTAGATCCCACATGCTGCAACTGAGAGTTCGCATGTTGCAACTAAGGCGTCCACATGCCACAACTAGGAAGTCTGCATGCCGCAACTACAGATCCCGCATGCTGCAACGAAGATCTCGTGTGCCACAACTAAGATCCGGTGCAGCCAAAATAAATAAATAAATATTTTTTAAAACCCCCCAAAAATGGTTAAAATGGCAAATTTTATGGTATGTGTATTTTACCACTATAGAAAACAGTACCACATACTCATTGGAAGAATCAAAAGCAGACACCATAGGAGAAGCTGCAAGTGGAAGGCACAGGTGGGAAGGATGGGCAGGAAGGACCCACACAAACACATCCCATGTCTGGCTCACCAGGTCCCACCTGTACCGGCCAAGGCCCTGGACTCCATAGAACACAGATCTGTCAGCCTTCATGGCTCGAGTCACTGCTCAGGAATAATTTACACAAGTCCATGAGCAAAGAAGAGTCCTGCTTCCAGCTTTGAGCTTTCTCGAAAGGTGATTTCCTCACAGCCACTCTCTTTGGAAGGCAGCTTCCAGAAGACTTGGAAATTGGAGAAACGAGGGTCTTCAGAGAACAAGAGGAGAGCACAGCTAAGGAAATATGCTGTGATATCCCAACTCCTCCTCTGGTCTCACAGTTTAACTTTATAGGAAACTGACAAATTGATTTCTAAAGTGTCTGCACCATTTTATTTCCCCACCAGCAACATACAAACGTTCTGATTGTTCTGCATTCTCATCAACACTTGATGTTGTCAGCCTTTAAATTTTAGCCAATTAGTGGACACGTAGTAGTATCTCATTGTGGGTTTGACTTGCATGTGCTTAATTTGCACAATGTTAAGCATATTTTCTGGTACTTATTGGCAATTTGCATACTTTATTTTATGGACTGTCTGTCCAAACATTTTTCCCCATTTAAAAAATTGAGTTGTCTTATGAAACTGTAAGAGTCGTTTACATATTTAGGTGCAAGTCCTTTGAAAGATATATGTATTAAATATTTTCTTCCAGTCCGAGGCTTGCTTTTTCATTTTCTTCTTTAATAAATTTATTTATTTACTTATTTTTATTTTTGGCTGCGTTGGGTGTTTGTTGCTGCGTGCAGGCTTTTCTCTAGTTGTGGCGAGCAGGGGCTACTCTTCATCGTGGTGTGTGGGCTTCTCATTGGGTGGCTTCTTATTGCAGAGCATGGGCTCTAGGCACGCGGGCTTCAGTAGTTGTGGCATTCAGGCTCAGTAGTTGTGGCTCACGGACTCTAGAGCACAGGCTCAGTAGTTGTGGCGCACGGGCTTAGTTGCTCCGCAGCATGTGGGATCTTCCTGGACCAGGGCTCGAACCTGTGTCCTCTGCATTGGCAGACGGATTCTTAACCACTGCGCCACCAGGGAAGCCCTTCGTTTTCTTAATGGAGTCTTTCAAAGTACAGAAGTTTTCATTTTGAAGACCTTTTTTTAAAATTGTCTTTCTGTATCTATTTTCTTTGGTTACATTTAAGATTTTATATCATATTATTGGTTTTAAGTATTTTCATTGTGATATGTCTCATGGTTTTCTTTGTGTTTATCCTTCTTGGGGATTCATTGAGTTTCTCGGATCTATAGGTTTATATATTTTATCAGATTTGGAAAATTGCATCATTAAATACTTTCTATGTCCCCCACCTTTTCACTGGGCTTCCAGACGCACACGTTAGACCACTGGATGTTGCCCTTGGTGCACTAGGCTTATGCTCACTGTTTTTCAGTGTTTTTCTCTGTACTTAGTTTTGAATAGTTTTATTTGCTACATCTTCAAGCTCATTGACTTTTTTTCTTCAGTGTCTAATCAGGTGTTAATGTCACTTAATAAAATTTTTATTTTAGCTTTTGTATTTTTCATCTCTAGAATTTCCATTTGGTTCTTTTTATATCTTTTATATCTTCCATTTCCCTCCTCACTAGGTTCATGTGTTCCATTACATTCTTGATCATATTGAATGTATTTATATTAACTTTTATGCTTTTGTGTGAAAATTCCATCACCTCTGTCATTTCTAGGTCTGTTTCTATTGACTAATTTTTCTTCCGATAATGTTTCAAATTTTCTTGCATTAGTGCATGTCTAGTAATTTTTTTATTGGATGCCAGTCATTGTGAATTTTAGATTGTAGATACTACATTTTGCTGTATTCTTTAAAAAAGTATTGAAACTATTTTCAGTCCTGCTTTATTCTTTTAAGGCTTTTTTTTGAGGCTATTTTAAGATGGGTATAGTTAGTCTTTTCTATAGGGCTAGTTAGCCCCACTACTAAGGCACTTACTGAATGCCCATGTACTCAACAAGGTCTGGCTGTAGGGGATATGAACAATTCCTTGCCCTGTATGAGCTCTGGAAATTGCTCTGCTTGTAGCTCCCCAACACCTCTTCTTTCTCTGGGATTTGCTCTTCATAAACCAAGGAGTTTTACCTTGATCATGAGCAAGTGATTTCCAACTGAAGACTCAGAGAACCCCCATGCAGATTTCTGAGCTCTTTGCCTACAACTCTTCCTCCTCTTTAGTACTCTGCCTCACATATTTTAGCTACTTCAGCCTCATCTGGCTCCCAGCTCTGCCTCCTCAACTCAATGAAACCACCTGGCCCTACTTTCCCTACCTGTGCCAAGATCACAAATTGCCTTCAGGCAGAAATCTAGGTTGCTTGAAGGGCTCATCCCCATTGGTTTCCCTCTCTTAGGGATCACAGTCCTGCACTGTCTGTTATTTAACATCTAAAAACAATTTTATGTACCCCGGCTATTTTGCAGATGGTTTGTTTAACATATTATGTCTGTGTTTCAACAGAAGGACAAGTCTGGACACTGTTACTCCCTTATAGACAGAAGTAGAAAATTTGGTTTTATATTTTAAAATATTTTTTCTTAATTATAAAAATAACACATGCTCATTTTAGAAAATTTGAAATTACAAGTAGACACAAAAATGAAAATAGAAATCACACACACCACAAAAAATAACCACTAATGTTGTGGTATATATCTTTCTGATAGGGTCCCTGTGAGTGTATGTGTGAGTGTGTATATGTATACGTAATATTTTTTTTACAAAAATAGGATGATATTGCACATACTATTTTATAATCTGATTTTTTTCATTTAATATTACGTCATAGATATTTCCACTTTATTACAGTCCTGAGACTGTCTCATCTCCTTACTTATGAATACCCCTCTTCATCTACCTTCCTTCCCTACTTCTGTCCTTTCCTCCAACTCTAATTCTTCCTCAAAATTCTATAGAGTCTATTCCACTGCTAATACCATCCTAAACATTGCAGTGTACCCAAAAAATAGACATCATGGTCTCTGTGCTTGAGGAATTTAATATCACACTGGTAAGAGAGATAAATGCTGTGTCTATTTGGAGAGCAATAGCAAATCGATGTATAGACAAGTACCTTATAGACTGGGGTTAACTGTGTAAATGTAGAATGAACAGAAATGGAAAAGATTGTTTTTTTTAAAAAAAGAATCACAGACAAAAAAGAAATTAACTCTGAGCGCTCACAGAATTTACCTCTAGAAATTTTACAGTACTGGAGTGATGTAATGAGTCATCAGTTTTGTGGGGACTGGTTTGCGGGATAGTTTCCCTCTCTTTGTGAAAAAGATTGTTTTGCCGAGCTTGAGTATCAAAATCTGCCATGATCTTGTTGATAAAACTAGCCAAAACAAATTCAAAATCCTACTAATAATTCATTCACTTAAAACAGAAGGCAGAAGACAGCCTATCCTGCTGCTGTAGTATATTGATACCACAGTTATTAGGACTCCTAGAAGTGTGAATGTGAGAATTTTATTTATGGGTTGG
The DNA here is from genome assembly GCF_028023285.1 of Balaenoptera ricei. Taxonomy (NCBI): domain Eukaryota; kingdom Metazoa; phylum Chordata; class Mammalia; order Artiodactyla; family Balaenopteridae; genus Balaenoptera; species Balaenoptera ricei. Next base: position 29,696,598 of record NC_082640.1, read on the forward strand.
TAATCACAAAGGGTAAATTAATTATAAAAAGCAACCACCGAATTATGTGGGAGGTAAGGTAAGGTGAAAGGCTAATATGTGGATGTCTTCTTTCCTTGGGGTATATTGTTTAATGTGCCAATTAAATTAAATTTCTGCTTTTTATGAGTCAGATAATTTTATATTTTTATCCTATTCAGCAATAGGTATTTGTATTTACAAATTATAAAAATTCAAATTTGCAAATATGCACATGTCTATTTCTGAACCATTGGTCCATCCATGAACCAGTATCACCACACTGGGTTGATTACTAAAACTACATAAGTCTTGGTATTGGGCAAATCCCCCACTGTATTCCCTTCAGGAACGTCTTAGCTATACTTGGCTCTTTGCCCTTCCATAGAAATTTTATAATTAGCTCATCAAGTTCCACAAAATCCCTCTAGGGCTTTCTATTAAAATCACATTGGATCTATATATCAATTGGGGGAAAAATAAAATCTTTATGATCTTGGGCCTTTCTATTCATAAATATATTTCTTTATTTTAAGGTCTTCTTTAATGGTTTTCAGATAAATTTCAACATTTTCTCCATAATAGTCTTGCAAATAATTTTTTACATATATTCAGAGTTGCTAGAGGCGCATCAAATACATTTTTGCCAAATACCAAATAGCCAAATGCCAAAGCAGATATTTGGCCAGAGCCATGGCAAAAACTGATTTCAGAAAACTGAATAAATGTCTGAAATACATCCATAAACACAAAATTTTATCAGGAAATTTATGTTATGAAAAATATTTCAATTTTTAAGTAAAATTTTTGTTTGAAAAGTCTGATATTGTGATGCAGAAACAATCAGTTCTCAGAACCGACAGCGGTTAGATTGCTCCCACAGCTACTAAATGGCACGTCAACAGCACTCTTGCCCTCAAATGAGGTGAAGGGAAAAGCAAGATTTTTTGAGGAATATCTTTTTCTTCTCTAAAAGTTTTATCTTCATATTTTTTGTGTGTTTTATTGGCTAGATCTTTTCTTCCTTGGGAAAATCTGAAGTGGCAAACGTAACAATATACTTTTAATTTATCTTCATGAGATGTGAGAGATTGCCAAACAATAATTTTTCTCAAAGATCTCATGGTTTAAATGAAATTAAGTAACTGAAAATTAAATGCAGGTTTTAAAGATTATTTTACTTAATGTAATGAGTGCTAGTATGCCAAACAATTCTATGATGACTAGAATAATTACAAAGTCTAATTCTTAGTACTGTGCTTGTATAATTACATAAAGTTTTAGGAACACTTCTTAGTTCAAAAATGATATAATGTTCATTCTAAATTTATCTAGCTAATGCATTCTCTTAATATTCATATTAATCTGCAGTCTTTCCCCTTATTTATTTAGCTATTTGGAAGCTCTTGATTGTTGTTTTTCCACATAAAATTAACTGCTTTTACAACCATCATTAATTATTGTGGAATTTTACTCCTGCAATAATAAATGCACAGTTATACTACAACCAGCATTTCAACATGGAAAGAACCTAAGATTTCCCCTCTAAGTTACATGTAGAATGTTTACCTATATTTATAAAGATTTAGATGTTAGCAAAAGAATCTAATAACATGCTTTGTATTACTAATACAGAGTCTATGATCACACACAGGTTCAGGGATACAAGAAATGACATTAAAGTAGACATTTGACCTTCTTGCATCCAAAGCTTACACCAAATACCAGATTTGGGCCAAAAACAGAGGTTGAAGACCAACTTCATTGATAGTAGTTCTAGATAACTTCTTCTTAATTGCTATTATAAATGGCATTTTAAATATGTTTCCTATATATTATTAGTATATAGAAATGCAGTCGAGTTTTGCGTATTGATTTTAAACTTTTTATTTATTTATTTATTTAATTTATTTTTGACTGCGTGGGGTCTTCGTTGCTGCGTGCGGGCTTTCTCTTTTTGTGGCAAGTGGGGGCTACTCTTTGTTGCAGTGTGCAGGCTTCTCACTGCGGTGTCTTTTGTTGTGGAGCACGGGCTCTAGGCGTGCGAGCTTTAGTAGTTGCAGCACACGGGCTCAGTAGTTGCGGCACGAGGGCTCTAGAGTGCAGGCTCAGTAGTTGTGGCACATGGGCTTCGCTGCTCCGTGGCATGTGGGATCTTCCTGGACCAGGGCTCAAACCCGTGTCCCCTGCATTGGCAGATGGATTCTTAACCACTGTGCCACCAGGGAAGTCCCTGCATATTGATTTTATATCTAGCAACTTTGTCAAAATTTCCCATTAATTTTAATACTTTGTCTATGTATTTTGGGGGTCATTTTGAAGACCACCATAACAGCTGTGAATAGTGACAATTGGTCTTTTACAATGGTAAAGCATTCTTCGTAATGCTTTTTCTTTAGTGTAAGAGCCTCAACAATGTTGAATAGAAGCAGAACTAGCAGGTATCTGCTTGTTTCTGATTTTTAAAGAGAACTCTTTTCAACATTACTTCATTCATAATGAAGTTTGCTGAGTTTTTTCAGAGATACTATGAAAACAAAATTTTAAACCCTGTATTCTTTGATTCAAATCACATATTCAGCAAGTTCCATAAACTGAGATTCAGCCTGGCTCAAAAAAATCAAGCATATGCCAGAGATTAGGAGCCTCTTATTAGCATTTATTAGCAAGAACCTTGGGAAGATGAGGACTATTGACTCAGAGAGGAGAAGAAATCAAAGATAAAGTTTGCAAATACTTGCAAGACATTTAAAGATGCCAAGAATGTAAATCTTTTTTTTTTTTTAAATTGTGGTGAAATATAGATAAGGTAAAATTTACCATCTTAACTGTTTTAAACTGTACAGTTCATTCACATTAAATGCATTCACATAGTCGTACAACCATCAGTACCATCCACATCTAGAACTCTTTCCATCTGAAGCTGTCCTCATTAAACAATAACTCCTCATTCTCCCCTGGCCTCAGGCCCTGGCAATTACCATTCTACTGTCTCCATGCATTTGACCACCCTAGGTATCTCATATAAGTGGAAACTTACAATATCTGCTCTTTTGTGACTGACTTATTTCACTTTGCATAACATCATCAAGGTTCATCCATGTTGTAGCATGTATCATAATTTCATTCCTTTTTAAGGCTGAGTAATATTCCATTTTATATATAATACCACATTTTGTTTATCCATTCATCCATTGATGGACACTTGGGTTGCTTTCAACTTCTGGCTATAGTGAATAATGTTGTTATAAACATGAGTGCACAAATATCTGTTTGAATCCCTGCTTTCAATTCTTTTGGGTGCATATCCAAAAATGGAATCGCTGGATCATATGCTAATTGTAAATGTTTTATTTTTTGAGGAACCATCATACTGTTTTCCACAGCAGCTGTGTCATTTTACATTCCCATCAAGAGTGCACAAGGATTCCAATTTCTCTGCATCCTTTTCAACATGAGTTATTTTGTTTTTGTGACGATAGTCATCCTAATGGGTGTAAGGTGGTATCTTATTGTGGTTTTGATTTGCATTCACCTAATAATTAGTAACACTGAGCATCTTTTAATGTGCTTTTTGGCCATTTATATATCTTCTTTGGGGAAGTGCCTTTTCAAGTCTTTGCCCATTTTTTAATTGGGTTGTTTTTTGTTGTTGTTACTGACTTGTAGGAGTTCTTTATGTATCCTGGATATTAACCCCTTATCAGATACGTAATCACCAAATATTTTCTTCCATTCCAGGTATTACCTTTTTCACTCTGTTGATTGTGCCTTTTGATGTACAGAAGTTTTAAATTGTGATGTAGTCCAGTTTATCTATTTTTCCTTTTGTTGCCTTTTGGTGTCATATCCAGAAATCATTGCCAAATTAAAAATTGAAAATTTCCTCTATGTTTTCTTCTAAGAGTTTTATAGTTTTAACTCTTCCATTTAGGTCTTTGCTTCATTTTAAGTTAATTTTGTATGTAATATATGTTAGGGTCCAATGTCATTCTTTCATTTGTGGATATCCAGATTTCCCCAACACCATTTGTTGAAAATATTGTTCTTTCCCTTATTTAATGGTCTTGGCACCCTTGTTGAAAATCATTTGACTCTATATGCAAGGCTTTGTTTCTGGGCTGTCTATTCTATTCCACTGTTTTATTCATCTTTTTGCCAGTACCACATTGTTTTGATTACTGTAGCTTTGCAGTAAGTTTTGAAATCAGGAAGTTTGAGACCATCAGCTTTGTTCTTCTTTTTCAAGATTGTTTTGACTATCAGGGGGTCCCTTGACATTCCATATAAATTTTAGGATGGATTTCTCTACTTCTGCAAAAAAAATGTCATGGAGATTTTGACAGAAATTGCATTGAATCTGTAAGGAAATAAATCTTAACTCAAGTCGTGTCAAGGTCCTTTTGTGTCAGCATTTATACCTGTTCTAGATCTTATCCTAGTGACTTGGAGAATTTATTTCCTAAAAGTTACTTTTTGTGTCATCTAGACTGTAAATATTTAATTGCAAATACTTAATATCCTGTGGAATATAATAACTTTGAGGCTATATACAATAACTTGTCTTTGGAAACTGAGTTTTCTGTAACTCACTTGTCTATAGGGAGATTTGGAGTCTTTTGATAATGAGAAATCTTCAAGACCTTTGCCTTGCTTTCTCACTTCAAGCTTGATTGCAATAAATTGATAAATCTTGCAGATTCAGTATGTAAAAGCACAGGAAGTATAAGTCATTTAGCTTTGTTCTTTTGTCGTTTAGCTGAAGTCTAAGTGGGCTGTTTTGGCCTTTCAGGGCCCATTGCAATTGCGTATTAATTTGAGGATCATCTTTTTTATTTCTGCAAGAAAGGTTGTTGGAATTTGATAGGGATTGCATTGAATCTGTAGATCACTTCAAGTAATATTGACATCTTACCAATATTGTCCTCCTACCCGTGGACAAGTTATGTATTTCCATTTATTTAGGTTTTCTTTAATTTATTTGAGCAAAGCTTGTAGTTTTCAGTGTATAGATCTTTCACCACCTTGGTTAAGTTTATTGCTATGTATTTTATTCTTTTAGATGCTATTGCAAATTGAATTACTTTTTACATTTCCTTTTTAGATTGTACATTGCACATGTATAGAAATACAACTGATTTTTCTGTGTTGACCTTATACCCTGCAACTTTGCTGAATTCCTTTATTAGCTTTAGTAGCTATCATGTGGATACTTTGGGATTTTCTAAATATAAGACTATGTCGTCTATAAATAGAGATAGTTTAACTTCTTTTCCAGTTGGGATACCTTTTATTTCTTTTTCTTTTCTAATTGTTCTGGCTAGAATTACTAGTACAATGCTGAAATGAAAGATTGAAAGTGAGCATCTTTGTCTTGTTTTTAATCTTAGGGGGAAATATTTTGATCTTTCACTATTGTGTATATTAGCTTGAGTTTTTCATAAATATCTTTATCATGTTGAGGAAGTTTGCTTATATCCCTAGTTTTTTTGTTTTTCTCATAAATGTGTGTTGTATTTTTTCAAATGCCTTTTTGTGTCAGTTTAGATGATCACATGGCTTATTCCCTTTGTTCTGTTGATGTGGTTTATTATATTGACTGATTTTCTTATGTTGAACCACTCTTACATTTCTGATATAAATCCCACTTGGTCATGGTATATAATCCTTTCAATATGCTCTTGGATTTATTCTGCTAGTATTTTATTGAATATTTTAGTATTTTATAGTTTTAAAATCAATATTCATAATGGATATTGGTCTGTAGTTTTCTTTTCTCATGATGTCTTCATCTGGCTTTGGAATCAAGGTAATGCTAGGTTCATTAAATGAGTTAGGAAGTGTTCCCTCCTTTTTAATTTTCTGAGCAAGTTTGAGAAGGATTGGTGCCAGTTTTTCCTTAAATGTTTGGTAGAATTTACAGTGAAGCCATCTGATCCTGGACTTTTCTTTGTTGGGAGATGTTTGATTACTGATTCAATGACTGCTTGTTATGGGTCTGTTGAGATTTTCCATTTCATATTGAGTCTGTTTAGGTAAACTGTGTGTTTCTAGGAATTTGTCCATTTCATTTAGGCAATTCAAGTTTTTGGCATATAATTGTTTATAGTGTTCTCTTATAATCCTTTTTATTTTTGTAAGGTCAATAGTAATGTCCCACTTTCATTTCTGATTTTAGCTATTTGCATTCTCTCTCTTTTTTCTTTGTTAATCTAGGTTTGTCAACTTTGTTGAATTTTTCCAAAGAACCATCTTTTGGTTTTATTGATTCTGTTGTTTACTATCCTCTAGTTTATTTATATCCTCTGTAATCTTTATTAGTTCCTTTCTTCTGCTAGCTTTGGGTTTAGTTTTCTCTTCTTTTACTAGTTCCTCAAAGTATAAAGTTAGGTTATTGATTTGAGATATTCTTTTTTAAATTTAGGCATTTACAGCTATAAATTTCCCTCTGAGCACTGGCTTTGCTGCAGCCCATAAATTTTGGTGTGTTGTATTATTTTGTCATTCATCCCTGAGTATTTTCTCATTTCTCTTGTGATTTCTCTTTTGATGCATTGGTTGTTAAGACTGTGTTGTTTACCACATATTTGTGAATTTTCCAGTTTTCCTTTTGTTATTGATTTCTAGCTTTGTTTCACTGTGATCAGAAAAGATACTTTGTATGATTTCAGTTCTTCTAAATGTACTGAGACTTGTTTTGTGGCTTAACATATGCTCTATCCTGGAGAATGTTCTACTGCACTTGGGGAAAATGTGTATTCTGTTGTTGGGTAGTGTTCTATGTATGTCTGTTGCATATAGTTGGTTTAGAGTGTTGTTCAAGTTCTCTATTTCCTTATTGATCTTCTGTATAATTGGTCTATCCATTATTGCATCTGATATATTGAAGTCCCCAGCTCTTATTTGTAACTGTTCATCTCTCCCTTCAATTCTATCAAGTGCTCGCTTCATATTGGAGCTCTGTTATTCGATGCATGTATTAATATATAATGTCTTTCTTCACCGCTTTTAACAGTTTTTTAATTTAAAGATTATTTTGTCTGACGTTAGTATAGCTACTCCAGCTCCCTTTTGGGTACTAATTGTATGGAATATCTTTTCAATCTTTTCGCTTTCAATCTGTTTGTGTTTTTGAATCTCAAGTGAGTCTCTTGTAGACAGCATATAGTTGGATCATGTTTGGTTTTTTAAAATATTTTATTTATTTATTTATTTCTGGCTGGGTTGGGTCTTTGTTGCTGTGTGCAGGCTTTCTCTAGTTGCAGTTAACCGGGGCCACTCTTCGTTGCGTTGCATAGGCTTCTCATTGCGGTGGCTCCTCTCGTTGCAGAGCACGGACTGTAGGCACGTGGGCTTCAGTAGTTGTGGCACACAGGCTCAGTAGTTGTGGCACATGGGCTTAGTTGCTCCGCAGCATGTGGGATCTTCCCGGACCAAGGCTTGAACTCGTGTCCCCTGCATTGGCAGGGGAATTCTTAATGACTGCGCCACCAGGGAAGTCCCGGATCATGTTTTTTTTTTTTTTTTTTTTTTAATTCATTCTACAATCTCTGACTTTTGATTGGACAGTTTAAAATAATTACTGATAAGAAAGGACTTACTTCTGCCATCTTGCTATCTGTTTTCTGTCTGTCTTATATCTTTTTTGTCCCTCATTTCCTCCATTACTTCCTTTGTGTTTCATTTCTTTTTTTTTTTAAATAGTAAACCATTTGACCCCCCTTTCATTTCCTTTTGTGTGTATATTTTTAAAGAGATCTTCTTTGTGGTACCCTGGAGAATATGTTTAACATCCTAAATTTAAAATAATCTTTTTTGAGCTATTACCAATTTATATTTAAAAGCTTACAGAACTGCTCCTATACAATTCTGTCTTCCCTCTGTTCTGTTTATAGTGTTGTTGTCACAAATTACATCTTTATACATTTGTGCCAAATAATATAGACTCATAAATACATTTTTTAATTTTTTAGGAAAAAAAAGTAGACATGTAAACCGAAATACCATAATACTTGCTTTTACATTTGTACATGTATTTACCTTCACTGGAAGTCTTCATTTCTTTATACAACTTTGAGTTGCTGTCTAGTATCCTTTTGTTTTGTTCTAAAGGACTATCTTTAACATTTCTTGTGGGCAAGTCTAACAGTAATGAACTCCCTCAGATTTTGTTTTTCTTGGAATGTCTTATTTCTACCTCATTTTTTATGACAGTTTTGCCAGATATAGAACTCTCTGTTGACAGTTTTGTTTGTTTGTTTTTTTCTTTCAGCACTTAAAATATGTCAACCGTCTGTCTTTTGGCTTCCAAGGTTTCTGATGCGAAATTGGCTGAGGATTCCATGTACTTGATGAGTCACTCCTCTTTTCTTGCTTTCAGTGTTCTCTGTGTCCTTTCACAACTTAATTATAATGTGTCTCATATAGATCTCATTGAGTTTAACCTAGTTAGAGTTCATTGAATATCCTGGATTTGTAGGTTCATGTCTTTCATCAAATTTGGGACATTTTTGACCATTTTTTCTTCAAATATTCTTGCCGCCCTTTCTCTTTCTCTCTCCTTCTGCGACTTCCATATATATGTGCTGGTTCACTTGATGGTGCTCCACCAGGTCCCTTGGGCTCTGTTCATTTTTCTTTATTCTTTTTTCTTTCTAATCTTTCAGACAATAATTTTCATTGTCCTATCTTAAGTTTGATGATTTGTCTACCTGCTCAAACCTGCTGCTGAATCTCTCTAGTGAATTTTCATTTTAATTATTATATTCTGCTCCATTTCTTTTTGGTTCCTTTTTATGTTTTTTAAATCTTTTTATTGATATTCTCATTTTGTTTACACATCACTTTCCTGATTTGCTTTAGTTCTTTGTCTATGTTTTCCTTTAGGTCATTGAGAATATTTAAAACAGTTTTTTTAAATCTTTGTTAAGATTTCTGGACCTCCACAGAGATGATTTCTGTCAATTATTTTGTTCCTTTGAATGGGCCATGCTCTGCTGTTTCTTTTCATGCCTTTTGTTGTTGCTGCTGCTGCTGCTAAAAATGACATTTGAATATTAGAAAGTGATAACACTGGAAATCAGACTCTCTGACTCTCTGCTTTCCCCAGGGCTTGGTAGGTTATTTGTTGTTGTTGTTGTTTTGTTGTTTTTGTTTGTTTGTTTTGGTTTTGGAAGTTGTCCATTTGTTTTGAGACTTCCCAAACTGTTATTTCAAAGACTGTATTCCCTGCTGATGCATTCACTGAAGCCTCTGCTCCTCAGCTTGTGTTCAGCTAGTGTTTTGACAGAGATTTCCTGGAATGCCAGGAACTAAGAACACAAACAAACAAAAACAGAGAGAGAGAGAGAAAGAGTGACAGAGACATACAGACAGAGATGGAGAGAGGGAGACAGAGAAGAGAGATAGAGTCAGAGAGAGAGAAAGACAGACCTCTCACAGTCTTTGAAAATTGGTGCTGTGTTAGGACTCTCTTTCAACTATTAGCCAGGCTTGCACTGTAAGCCCAAGTTGAAAGTTTAGGGTATTCTCAGGTCTCTTCTGAGCATGCATCTTCACTGAGCATGTGTGTTTCATTCTAACTTCCTTAGTATACACAGTTGCTTTTCATTGTCCTAGATTCCCTAAGAAACTCTCCACAGTTTACACTTTAGGAAGGTTGTTGTATGTTTACTGAAATCTTTTGTCTCAAATGTCTGAGTGTTGTTAGTCTGGCTTGTAGTGTTTTCAAGCCATTTTCCCCACTTTTCTAGCCTGGGTTCCGAGTTAGATGAAACTGACACAAGTACCTTGTATTAGTCCTTCAGGTAGACCCCAGAGAGTTGAGCACAGACATACACAGTAATTTGCTATTAAAGTTTTATCTGCCCCCCTTCAGGACAAGGGAAATAGTTGTGTAATGGGAGCAGGGGGTGTTGGGGTGTCACTGTTTTAAAACTGCTATCACTTTAAGACTGCTGCCACGGGCTTCCCTGGTGGCGCAGTGGTTGAGAATCTGCCTGCCAATGCAGGGGACACGGGTTCAATCCCTGGTCTGGGAAGATCCCACATGCCATGGAGCAACTAGGCCCGTGAGCCACAACTACTGAGCCTGCGTGTCTGTAGTCTGCTCCGCAACAAGAGAGGCCGCGATAATGAGAGGCCCGTGCACCGCGATGAAGAGTGGCCCCCACTTGCCGCAACTAGAGAAAGCCCTCGCACAGAAACGAAGACCCAACACAGCCATAAATAAATAAATAAATAAATAAATAAATAATTAAAAAAAAAAAAAAAAAAGACTGCTGCCACACCAGGGAGAGAGTGGGGCCAGGGAAAGGAAAATCACCACAAAGGTTTCCTACCATTTTGAAGTGCATTTTTCTTGACATGGCACTCAGATATTGTAAACTTTTAACTATTTTCCAGGTTCTCAAAAAATTGGTCCTTACAGTATCTGCTGGTTTTCAATGTTTCTTTGGGAAGATGCACATTTGGAGCTGCCTACTTCACCATTTTGCTGATGTCACTTCTGAGCTTTATTTTTATTGAAATTTTTATACCATATTTTTTCTATTCTTTCACACTTAAACTGACTGTATCAATATACTGGAAGTCAGTTTCTGGTAGGCAGCATATAATTAGGCCATCTTTTCTGTATTCTAAAAATCTCTGTCTTTTAATTGGTGTGTTTAGATGATTTACATTTAATGTAATTATTGATATGCTTGGAATTAGGTCCATGATTTTATTGGTTGTTTCCTGCTTGTTCCCTCTGGTTTTTATTCCTCTGTTTCCCCTTTCCTGCTTTCTTGCTTGTTATTTGAACATTTTAATATTTTTTAATTTATCTGATGTGGTTGTATCTCTTTGTGTAGTTTTTTTTTTTAAGCAATTCTCTAGGGACTAGAATACACATATTTAACTTTTCACAGTCAAGTTATAACCACCATTTTACCACTTCAAATAGAATGTAGAAACCTCATCACCACATAGGTTTCTTTATTTCCCCACCCCCCACCTTTACGTTACAATGGTCTTATATATTATATCTACAAACTGAGAAACGAGTCAGACAATGTTTTAATTTTTGCTTTCAACTGCCAAACATACTTCCAAGAACTCAAGAGGAGAATAGTTTATTATATTTACCCAGATGTTCCAGGGTTCTTTCTCATATCATTTTCCTTCTGTCTAAATAACCCCCCATTTAGAATTTGTTTTGTAAGAGACACGTTGGCAATGAATTCTAATTTTGCTCCATCTGGGAATGTCTTTATTTTATCATAATTCTTGAAGGATATTTTTCACTGGATATAGAATTCTGAATTGACAATCCTTTCAGCACTTAAAAAATGCTTTGCTTTCTTCTGGCCTCCATGGTTTTTGATGAGAAATCTGCAGACATTTGAGTCCTTGTTCCCCTATAAGTATTATGTCATTTTATTCTGGTTGCTTTCAAAGTTTTTTCTTTGTCTTTAGTTTTCAGCTGCGTAATTATGATGTGGTTGAGTGTGCATTTCTTTAGGTTTATCATGTTGTGCGTTCACTGAGTTTCTTAAAACTCAAAAGATATGGAAGTTTCTGTCTTTTGTCAAATGTCATAATTTCCAGTCATGATTCTTCAACTGTCTTTTTCTGCACTGCACTCTTTCATCTCTCCTGGGACTCTGGACATATGCCAACTCTCTCTGGCATAAATGTTGGACACATTGATGTCATCACACAAGTCCCTGAAACTCATTTTCTTCTCAATCTTTTTCACTCCAGTGTTCAGATTGAATAATTTCTATTGATCCTTCTTTGACTTCACTGTCTCTTTCTCTGTCATCTCCATTCTGCTATTAAGACCACCCATTGAGTTTTAAAATTTTCCATGATTATATCTTTCAGTTATAAATTTTCCTTTAGTTTTTACTTATTTCTTTGCTGTGACTTTCTGTCATTTCATTCATTTTAAGAGCATTAACCTTTACTTCTTGGAGCATTTTTATTGATTTAAAGTCTTGTCAGGTAATACCAACATCTGTGTCATCTCAGCACTATTGTCTGTTGATTGTCTTTTCCCGTTCAGCTTGAGATTTTACTGGTTCTTAGTCAAGCAATTTTTGGATTGTATCCTGGATAATTTGAATATTATGTTATGAGACTCTAGGTCTTATTTAAATCCTATGGAAATTGTATGCATGTTTAAGGGCACATCTATGCAAGGATGATCCCAGACATTCATAAGCAACTTTATGGATTCACTTTCCAAAGATCTCCCTTCTCCTCAATTTCCCTGGAGCTTCCCACTTCAATCCTTCAGCCAGAAACTGGGACTTTACTTACCTTCCTCTGCTTACATTTCATGCTGCTGACCATGTGTCCAGGACCAACTGAAGAGAGGAGAGAAAGTAAGCAGTGATGTGTGCTTTGCTCTTCCCGTCATGGCTCCTCCAAGTGGAGAGGAAGGTTCTGCTCCCTCCAGTTTTAAGCTCCTGTGGACAGGTCCTTATTATTGAGGTTGCCACTGCCGCCACCATAGAATTGCTTAGATTGGGATGTGTGTGACTAGATGAAAGAAAAAATGGGAGATTTCTGAGCATTAGGAAACTCCTTTCCATCACTCAGTCCAGAACTAGACAGCTTATTCTGGGGCCCTCTCTATCTGTATTCTGGATTTTAGGCTACATTGAGTCCAGGCTGGATGACACTGAAGGAAAAACATGGTAAACTCACTGCTAGTTTGGTGATCTTTCAAATTCTTCTCTTCTTCCCTAGTCTGCCTGCTACTATTTATTTCCAGGGACCTCAGTTAGTTGCTCCATGCATTGTATTCAGGTTTTGTTTCTATATATACAGCTGCATTTAGTGGAGAGACAAGGTGCAGTGTGCTTACTCCATTAGAACAGAAACTTCTGTTTTACATTTGTAACTTTTCACATTCTAATTACAGTTACAAATTTAAAACTTTACATAAAATGCAGAAATCTTGCAATTATAGGTCCACATTTCTCCCACCCCACATTCTTTATGCTATTGCTGTTAAATATATTTTATCTACACATATTATGATTTCCACAAGGTACTGTTATAGTATTTGCTTTAAATAGTCATAAGTAGTATAAAGAAATTAAAGGCAAATAAAGCATAATACCTTTTGTATTTGGTCAGATATATACCATTTCTCATGCTCTTCACTCACTTCCAACAATGCAGATTTCCACCTGACATGAACTCCTTTCATTCTGAAGAACTTACTTTCTCACTTCTTGTAGTGTTAATTTGTTGGTAACAAAGTATTTGTTACATGAGAAGGTATTTTGTTGTGATTTTTCTTTTTTTTCTTAAAATATTTATTTATTTATTTATTTGGCTGCACTGGGTCTTAGTTGCGGCATGCAGGATCTTTTAGTTGCAGGCTCTTAGTTGTGGCATGCGGGATCTAGTTCCCTGACCAGGGATTGAACCCGGGCCCCCTGCATTGGGAGCGTGGGGTCTTAACTGCTGGACCACCAGGGAAGTCCCCTTGATTCTTCTTTTTAACACTTTATTTTTTAGAGTAGTTTAAAGTTTACATTAAAATTGAGAGGAAGGTACAGAGATTTCCATATAACCCCTGACACCACACCTGCATGGTCTCCCCCATTATGAACATCTCTCACTAGAATGGTACTTTTTATTTATTATTTATTTATTTACCAAGGATGAACCTACATTGACACATCATAATCACCCAGAGTCCATAGTTTACATCAGGGATCACTCTCAGTGGTGTACAGTCTATCGGTTTGGACAAATGTATAAAGACATGTATCCATCATTATAGTGTCATACAGAGTAATTTCACTGCCCTAAAAATCTTCTGTGCTCTACCCACTCATCCCTCCCTGTTCCCAGTCCCTGGAAACCACTGATATTTTTACATTCTCCATAGTTATACCTTTTCCAGAATGCCATTAAGTTGAAACCATGTAGTATGTAATCTTCCAGATTTCCCCATGTCTCTTCATGGCTTGATAGCACATTTCTTTTTAGCACTCAGTAGTATTCCATGTCTGTATGTGCCACAGTTTATTTATCCATCACCCACTGAAGGACATCTTGGTGGCTTCCTAGTTTTGGCAATTATGAATAAATCTGCTATAAATCTGTGTGCAGGTTTTTGTGTGGACGTAATTTTTCAACTCCTTTGGGTAAATACCAAGGAGTGTGATTGCTGGATCATATGGTAAGGGTATGTTCAGTTTTGTAAGAAACTGCCAAATTGTCTTCCAAAGTGCCTATATGAGTTTTGGCAACTATCAATAAAGCTGCTATAAATCCATGTGCAGGTTTTTGTGAGGACATAAGTTTTCAACTCATTTGGGTAAATACCAAGGAGCACAATTGCTGGATTGTATGGTAAGAGTACGTTTAGTTTTGTAAGAAACCGCCAAATTGTCTTCCAAAGAGGCTGCACCATTTTGCATTCCCACCAGCAGTGAGTGAGGGCTTGTGTTGCTCCACATACTTGTCGGCATTTGGTGTTGTCAGTGTTCTGGATTTTGGCCATTCTAATAGGTATATGACGTTATATCATTGTTGTTTTAGTTTGCATTTCTCTGATGACATATGATGTGGAGCATATTTTCACGTGCTTATTTGCCATCTGTGTATCTTCTTTGGTGAGGTGTCTGTTCAGGTCTTTGCCCCATTTTTTAATCAGGTTGTTTGTTTTCTTATTGTTAAGTTTTAAGGGTTCTTGTATGTTTTGGATAACACTCTTTTATTAGATGCGTCTTTCACAAATATTTTCTCCCAGTCTGTGGCTTGTCTTCTAATTCTCTTGACATTGTCTTTCACAAAGCAGAAGTTTTTAATTTCGGTGAAGCCCAGCTTATCAATTCTTTCTTTGATGGATCATGTTTTGGTGGTATTGTATCAAAAATGGCATCACCAGGCTTCCCAGGTGGTGCAGTGGTTAAGAATCTGCCTGCCAATGCAGGGGACGCAGGTTCGAGCCCTGGTCCGGAAAGATCCCACATGCTGCGGAGCAACTAAGTCTGTGCGCCACAACTACTGAACCTGCACTCTAGAGCCCACGTGCCACAACTACTGAGCCCACGTGCCACAACTACTGAAGCCCACGCGTCTAGGGCCCGTGCTCCGCAACAAGAGAAGCCACTGCAATGAGAAGTCCGTGCACCACAACAAAGAGTAGCCCCCGCTTGCCACAACTAGGGAAAGCCCGTGCACAGCAACGAAGACCCAGTGCAACCAAAAATAAATAAATAAATAAATTAAATTTTTTAAAAAAAAATATCACCATACCCAAGGTCATCTAGGTTTTCTCGTATGTTACCTTCTAGGAATTTTATAGTTTTACCATTTGCATTTAAGTCTATGATCCCTTCTGAGTTATTTTTTTATGAAAGGTGTAAGATCTGTGTCTGGATTAAATTTTTTTGCATGTGTATGTCCAGTTGTTTTAGCACCATTTGTTGAAGATGCTGTGTTCACTGCATTGCATTGCCTTACTCCTTTGTCAAACGTCAGTTGACTATATTTATGTGGGTCTACTTCTGGGCTCTCTGTTCTGTTCCCCTGATCAATTTGTCCGTTCCTTCACCAGTACACACTGTTTTGTAGTCTTGAGGTCTGGTAACATCAGCCCTATAACTTTTTTCTTCTTCTTCAATATTGTGTTGGCCTTTCTGGGTCTTTTTGCCACTTCAGGTACAATTTAGAATCAGTCTGTTGATATCCACAAAATAACTTGCTGGTATTTTGATTGCGATTGATTGAATCTGTAGATCAAGTTGGGAAGAACAGGCATCTTGACAATATTGAATCTTCCTGTCCATGAATATGGAATATCTATTTAGTTCTTCTTTGATTTAGTTCATCAGAGTTCTATAGTTTTCTTCATGTAAAGTTCTTGTTATATTTATACCTAAGTATTTCAGTTTTGGTGGTACTAATGTAAATGATATTATTGTTTAAATTTCAATTTCTACTTTTTCATTGTTGGTACATAGGAAAGCAACTGACTTTTGTATATTAACCTTGTATCCTACAACCTTGTTATAATCACTTATTAGTTCCAGGAGATTTTTGTTGGTTATTTTGGATTTTCTACATAGACAATCATGCCACCTGCAAACAAAGACAGTTTTGTTTCTTCCTTCTTAATCTGTATACCTTTTATTTTCTCTTTTTGATTTATTACATTTGCTTTCTATGAGGTGGCAAAGGAGTGGTGGTGACAGTGGGGAGGTCCTGTTTTGTACCTGATCTTAGTGGGAAAGCTTCAAGTTTCTCACCGTTAAGTATAATGTTAGCTATAGGTCTTTGGTAGATAGTCTTTATCAAGTTAAGAAAGTTTCCCTCTATTTCTAGTTTACTGAGAGTTTTTATCATGAATGGGTGTTAGATTGTGTCAAATTTTTTTTCTATACCTATTGATCTGCTCAATGATTTTTCTTTTTTAAACTATTCATGTGATGGATTACATTAATTGATTTTTGAATGCTGAACCAGCCTTACATACCTGAGATAAATCCCACTTGGTTATGGTGTAAATAGTTTAAATAGTTTTTTTGATTCAACTTGCTAACATTTTGTTGAGGATTTTTACATCACACGTGCATGTGCACACACACACACACACTAATGAGACTATCAAAGGCATTCTTCATTTCTGTTACAGCGTTTTTGATCTCTAGCATTTCTTCTTGGTTCTTTCTTAGGATTTACATCTCTCTGCTTACATCGCCCATCTGTTCTTGCATGCTGTCTACTTTATCCATTAGAGCACTTAGCATACTAATCATAGTTGTTTTAAATTCCCAGTCTGATAGTTACAGCATTCTGCCATGTCTGGTTCTGATGCTTGCTCTATCTCTTCAAATTGTGTGTGTGTGTGTGTGTGTGTGTGTGTGTGCCTTTTGGTATGCCTTGTGGTTTTTTTCTTGGTATCTGGATGTAATGTCCTGAGCAAGAGGGACTGCTATAAGTAGGTCACTAGTGATGTGATGGTGAGGTGTGGAGGGAGAGGAAGTGTTTGATAGTCCTATCATTGGGTCTAGGTCCTTTAGTGAAGCCTGTTCCTCTGGACAAGTGTGTCTCAGTTTTTTCCTCCCTTAGGTGGCACAGGATGGGTAGAGTAGACTGTAGTGGGTTTTCCTGTCCCCCAGGTCAGTTAGGCTCTGATAACGCCAGCAGGTTAGGCTCAGGTTAGCTAGTCTCCCCTGAGGCAGGCCTTGTTAAGAAGAACAGAGTGCTCTAGAGTGTTTTTATTTTAAAAATGTTTTAAAAAGCTTGCATGTCACTTTTATTTCTTATTTTATTTTATTGAGGTATAATTGACATGTAACATTATATTAGTTTCAGGTGTACAATATAATGATTTTTTGTTAGTTTGTATTTTGGCTGCACTGCACGGCATGCGGGATCTTAGTTCCGAAACCAGGGATCGAACTTGCACCCCCTGCATAGGAAGCGAGGCATCTTAACCACTGGACCACCAGGGAATTCCCTCTAGAGTTTTTTAAAATGGTTCTTTTCCTCTTTCTCTGCTGGATACCTGAAGGGACTTTCCTCTGCTCCGTATTCACTGTGGGAACCTGGTAGTGCTCCTGGAGGTAGATTTCATGAATTATGGAGCCCCTATGATTGGATCCCCTGGAGTTTTTAGCTCTCAAAGTTGTCCCAACAGAGCCTCCAGCAATCCATCAGTTACATTTAGGCTTTCCTACCCAGCACTGGTCCCTACGTGGTGTCTACCCCTGGGTTCCTGCTCCAGTAAGTTGCAGTCTTTTGTATTCAGTGTCTGTCAGTCTCTCCCATCTTGGGGGCAGCGTTGCCCTGTGTTATTCCCTCTCTTATGGATCCAAGAAGAGTTGTTGATTTTGTATTCTGTTCAGTTTTATACTTTTTGTTAAGACAGTATGGCAAATTTGAAGCAGAATTGGAAATCAGAAGTTCCCAGCTGCCTTTTTGCAAAAATAAACTTAACTTTGCCTTGATTTTTGAAGGTTATTTTCACTAGAGAATTCTGGGTCAACAGCTTCCTTTTCTCCAGCCTCATTCACATCTGATGAAACATCATCCAATAATTGAATTATCATCCCCATATTTAACACATTGTGTTTCTCCTTAGTCTCCACATTTAGCTTCAGTAATTTGACTGTGATGTGCCTCTTCATATTTGTCCAGCTTGGTTTTTATTAAATGTCTTAAATCTACAAAGTTATGTCTTTTTTAAGATGGAAACATTCAGCCATTATTTCTTCAAACACTTTTTCTGTCCCATTCTTTCTCCTCTCCTTCTAAGTCTTCAGTTATTCATACGTTAAGATTGTTTGATCTTCCCTAATAGGTCCCTCAGGATTCCATCTTCTTTATCAACCCGTATGCTCTTGGTTCTTCTCACTGTGTCATTTCTATTTATTGACTAGGTTTAGTTATTCTTCTGTCATCTCCATTTGGCTATTAAGTCCATCCAGTGAATTTTTTGAGATATTAAGTTTTTTCAGTTCTAGAAATTTTCTTTTGGTTCTTTTTTGGTCATTTCTATTTCTTTGTGAACATATTTTATCTCACTGAAGTTAGATATAATAGCCACTTTAAAATCTTTCCTGTTAATTCTGAATCCAAGTCATCTCAGGATTTATGTCAATTTATTTTCTTTTCTCTGGAGGGTGAGTTCCATTTTCCTGGATTTTTCATTTGTCTATATGGTTATTTTGGAAATCCTGGACATTCAAAACATTAAGCTGGGAAGATTCAGGATTCTGTTCATTTCTTCTGGGGAGTGTTGTTTCTTGGTTTTAGAAGACAGTTATCTTGTTGGGCTTCAGAACAAGTCTCAGCTCAGATCTTCTCTCTTGAGCAGATATTCTCAGAGTCTGTCCAACACATGTGTAGTTCAGAGACAGATAGATAGGATTTGGGGATCCCCTCTCTGGATTTCCCTTCTGGGATTCTCTCTCTCTCTCTCTCCCTCAGGAGGTCACAGTCTCCCTGGATTCTGCTGTCTAGTTCTCCAAGACTAAAGAGTGGGGTTTTCCCACCAGCACCCTCAGGGCCCTGGGCACAGTGCTCATTGTGTCTGGCCCTGCCAAAAAGCTACAGAGACAGGCACTGACTCATACAAGTGTATGTGGACTCCTGCAGAATCTACATGCTTCTCTGGTCCTTCAGGCAACTGACGTCTGAATGTTACAGTTGTTTCCTGAGAGCATGTGGTCCAGTAGTTATTATCACAATTAGTATTCTTATTAGTCATTATTAAAAACAGAAGTCCTTCCTTTTTTTTTTTGTGGCTGAACCTCATGGCTTGTGGGATCTTAGTTCCCCGACCAGGGATTGAACCTGGGCCCTCAGCAGTGAGAGCGTGGAGTCCTAACCACTGGACCACCGGAGAAATCCCAGAAGGCCTTCCTTATCTCATAAAAATATTGTGTAGTTTCTGTCACATATGCTATTCACCTTTTTCTTTAAACTTTTCAAATATATTTATATTTTTAGACCCTGTCAAGAATGGTAGCATGTGCGTGCATTCTCTCTTTCTAATTAGTCATTGTTGTTAGTATATATAGGCGTGCTATTGAAATTTAAAAATTAAATTTACATGCAGCCACTTTTCCAAAAATTTAATTTTAATTTTATTTCTTTTTTATTTCAATAGGGAAAATTGTAGCTCCTGTAAATAATGATGGTATCTTTATTATTTTTATTTCCCTTCTTATTGGAATAATCTGTCTTTTTGCTTTTTACCCTTGACTGGCATCCCACTGCCCCCCCACTCCTGACCTCTCCCAGGGTCATGCCTGACCCCCCAGAAGATGAGATAATGGTTTGGAGGAGGTGGAACAGAGCTGAATTTAGACCCATCTTTTCTTCCACAACTTGACTCACTAGTTCAACCAAAATGGCCAGAAAGAATATGCCCAATTCAGAGCTTTAGAAGATTTTAGGTAAAAACAGTAAGAAAGGCTTTGTTAAAAACACCTACTGCAAATAGAAAGGCGGAATTGATTTCTAGTGTTAGATTGTTGTTTTGTTTAGGACAAAGTGGAGCCATATTTCATTTTTAAATTCTTCAAAGTACAGTGGAAATAATCTAATTTTTCTTGGTTGAACTGCAAAGTAAAGCAGAGAACTCAAGAAATTATAGAGTTAATTCATATCAAAATTTGCCCTTGGAATATCCAGATAATTGAGTGCAAAGTACAGATTTTATTTGGTTGAATTACCTGCAAAGTTGTTTTATCCTCCATTTCACCTTTATGAATAAAAAAGCAGTCTAGGGAAGGAAAATTGAGACCTTGATTTTTTTGAAAAATATTTAAACATTATCTTAAAAAGAAACCAATAGAGAAATAGAAAAAATATACGAAGAGGCAATTCACAGAAGAAATACAAATAGCCAATATACACATGGAAATAAGATACACCTCACTAGCAGTGCAGGAAATAAAAATGAAAGCCATGATTAATATAATTTTTTTGCCTACCAGCTAGCATAAAGTTTCAAAATTGATAATACCCAATGTTAGTAAGCCTTTGGTAAAACAAAGGTTCTTATCTGATATTGGTGTAACAAAAGTTCATATCTGATATTGGAAGGACTGTGGACGAACACACTACTTGGAGGGGCAATAGCTCACGTGTCCTCAGTTCTACACCCTCTGTAAACCGACGCCCCTTTCCTCCTGTCTTCATGGTACTTGCCCATTTGGGTCCAGGCTCAGCTGTGCGACTTGCAGCAGCCCACGGGGTGATTGCAGAGTGCAAGCAGGGACTGGAAAGGCATGTGACTGGAGTTGGCCTCTCTCTTTGCACCAGGAGAACATGCCCTGGCTACCCTGCTGGAGGGCAAGATACGTGTGAGCAGAGCAGAGGACCCGGCATCCCAGCCAGGGCCACCCAACCTGTCTGCAGACACACAGGTGAGCCAGCCAAGACCAGCGAAGCAAGAGGTGATCACACGAGCAGGAGGTGCTTATTATTAGATCTTTAAATGTAAGGTTTGTGGTTATTTGTTATGTAGTATTATTGGGGAATGAGATAACTGAATCAGGAGATAGTAGGCTTAATATATCAAGATTTTAAAGTGCATAACCCTCAACCCAGCAGTTATATTTCTGGGAAAAAAACAGATGAACTGAAAGCCTTGCAAGAGAATGTCCATGAAGGCATTATTTATTATACAAAAGTTGTTTAAATATTCTAAATTCTATCAGTAGGGAATGGTTAAATAAAGTAGGACATGTCTTATTAAGAGAATATTATGTAGCTATTCCAAAGAATAAAGTAGATCTATATAAATTGGTGTGGAAAATGTTTATAATATCTTAAGCCAAAAAAAAAAAATGTTACCAAGCAGTAAGTATAATAACATATGGAAAATTATAAATGTAAAAGCATAGAAAGAGAAATGGACAGGAAAAAATTTATAATTTCTGAGAAGTTGCATTTAGGGGAGTGACTTTATCTGTATGTACAATTAGCATTTTTATAATGACCATGAATTACTATTATATTTCAAAACAAGTGGGAAAGATATCTATTAGATTTTTTTCAGTTTATTTTTCATTTTAGTTTTTTTCAATCTTACTGAAATATAATAGACATACAGCACTAAGTTTAAGGTGTACAGCATAATGACTTGACATACATATATTGCAAAATGATTATCACAGTTAATTTAGTTAACATCCAGTATCTCATATAATTACACAACAATTTTTTTCTTTGTGATGAGAACTTTTAGAATCTACTCTCAACGACTTCCATTACAACATACTGCAGTGTTAATTATATTAATCATGTTGCACCTTACATCCCTAGTATTTATTTATCTTATAGCTGGAAGTTTGTACCTTTTGACAACCTTCTTCCAAATCCCCCTCCCCCAACCCTCCACCTCTGGTAACCACAGATCTGATCTCTTTTTCTGTGAGTTTGGGTTTTTTAATTTAATTACACATATAAGTGAGATCATACAGTATTTGTCTTTCTCTGTCTGACTTATTTCACTTACCATAATATCTTCAATGTCCATCTGTGTTGTTGCAAATGGCAATATTTCATTCCATTCCTTCTTATGACTGCACCGTATCCCCCTTTATATATACACCACATCTTCTCGTTTCCATATCTTGGCTATTGTGAATAATATGAACATGGGGGTGCAGATATCTCTTCAACATTGTGGTTTAGTTTCCTTTGGATAAATACCCAGAAGTAGAATTACTGGATTATATGGTACTTCTATTTTTAAATTTTTGAGGAAACTGCATACTGTTTTCCATAGTGGCAGCACCAATTTACATTCCCACAAACAGTGCACAAGGGTTCCCTTTTCTCCACATCCTCACCAGCACTTGTTATCTCTTGTCTTTAATTGATGGCCATTCTGACAGGTGTGAGGTGATAACTCATTGTGATTTTGATTTGCATTTCCCTGATGATTAGTGATGTTGAGCATCTTTTCATGTGCCTGTTAGTCATCTGTATGTCTTCTTTGGAAAAATGTCTATTCAGGTCCTTTGCACATTTAAAAATTGGATTATTTGGTTTTTTGCTTTTGAGTTGTATGAGTTTTTATATATTTTGGATATTAACCCCTTATTAGATATATGATTTACAAATATTTTCTCCCATTCCCTAGGTTGCCTTTTCATTTTGGTGATGGTTTCCTGTAATGTGCAAAAACTTTTAGTGTGTTGTAGTCCCACTTTATGTTTTGTTTTTGTTGCTTGTGCTTTAGGTATCACATCTAAAAAAATCATTGCCAAGACCCAGGTCAAGGAGCTTTTTCCTGTTTTCTTCTAGCAGTTTTATGGTTTGAGGTCTTATGTTTAAGTCTTTAATCCCTTTTGAGTTAATTTTTGTGAATGGTGTAAGATAGGGGTCTAGTTTCATTCTTTTGCACGTGAATATTCACTTTCCTCAGCAGCATTATTGAAGAGACTGTCTTTTCTCCATTGAGTATTGTTGGCTTCCTTTTTAAATATTAGTTGAGCATATATGTGTGGGTTTATTTCTGGGCTATTCTGTTCCCTTAATCTATGTGTTTGTTTTTATGCCAGTACCATACTCTTTCGATTACTATTGTTCGCAAACAGGAAGAGTGAGGCCTCTTGCTTTGTGCTTCTTTCTCTGGATCGCTTTGGTTATTCGAGGTCTTTTGTGATTCCATATAAGTTTTAGGATTATATTTTATACTTCTGTAAAAAATGCCATTGGAACCAGAGGGCAGACAGCAGAAGCAAGAAGGACTACAATACTGCAGCCTGTGGAACAAAAACCACATTCACAGAAAGATAGACAAGATGAAAAGGCAGAGGGCTATGTACCAGATGAAGGAACAAGATAAAACCCCAGAAAACAACTAAATGAAGTGGAGATAGGAAACCTTCCAGAAAAAGAATTCAGAATAATGATAGTGAAGATGATCCAGGACCTTGGGAAAAAAATGGAGGCAAAGATAGAGAAGGTGCAAGAAATGTTTAACAAAGACCTAGAAGAATTAAAGAACAAACAAACAGAGATGAACAATAAAATAGCTGAAGTGAAAACTACACTAGAAGGAACCAATAGCAGAATAACTGAGGCAGAAGAATGGATAAGTGACCTGGAAGACAGATGGTGGAATTCACTGCCGTGGAACAGAATAAAGAAAAAAGAAAGAAAAGAAATGAAGACAGCCTAAGAGACCTCTGAGACAACATTAAATGCAACAACATTCATATTATAGGGGTCCCAGAAGGAGAAGAGAGAGAGAAAGGATCCAAGAAAATTTGAAGAGATTATAGTCGAAAACTTCCCTAACATGGGAAAGGAAATAGCCACCCAAGTCCAGGAAGTGCAGAGAGTCCCAGGCAGGATAAACCCAAGGAGAAACACGCCGAGACACATAGTAATCAAATTGACAAAAATTAAAGACAAAGATGAATTACTGAAAGCAACAAGGGAAAAACAACAAATAACATACAAGGGCACTCCCATAAGGTTAACAGCTGGTTTCTCAGCAGAAACTCTACAAGCCAGAAGGGAGTGGCATGATATATTTAAAGTGATGAAAGGGAACAACCTACAACCAAGATTACTCTACCCGGCAAGGATCTCATTCAGATTCGATGGAGAAATCATAAGCTTTACAGACAAGTAAAAGCTAAGAGAATTCAGCACCACCAAACCAGCTCCACAACAAATGCTAAAGGAACTTCTCTAAGTGGGAAACACAAGAGAAGAAAAGGACCTACAAAAACAAACCCATAACAATTAAGAAAATGGTAATAGGAACATACATATTGATAATTACCTTAAATGTGAATGGATTAAATGCTCCAACCAAAAGACACAGGCTTGCTGAATGGATAGAAAAAACAAGACCCATATATATGCTGTCTACAAGAGACCCACTTCAGACCTAGGGACACATACAGACTGAAAGTGAGGGGATGGAAGAAGATATTCCATGCAAATGGAAATCAAAAGAAAGCTGGAGTAGCAATACTCATATCAGATAAAATAGACTTTAAAATAAAGAATGTTACAAGTGACAAGGAAGGACACTACATAATGATCAAGGGATCAATCCAAGAAGAAGATATAACAATTATAAATATATACACACCCAACATAGGAGCACCTCAATACATAAAGCAACTGATAAAAGCTATAAAAGAGGAAATCGACAGTAACACAGTAATAGTGGGGGACTTTAACACCTCACTTACACCAATGGACAGATCATCCAAACAGAAAATTAATAAGTAAACACAAGCTTTAAATGACACAATAGACCAGATAGATTTAATTGATATTTATCGGACATTCCATCCAAAAACAGCAGATTACACTTTCTTCTCAAGTGCGCACAGAACATTCTCCAGGATGGATCACATCTTGGGTCACAAATCAAGCCTCAGTAAATTGAAATCATATCAAGCATCTTTTCTGACCACAACGCTATGAGACTAGAAATCAGTTATAGGGAAAAAGACATGAAAAACACAAACACATGGAGGCTAAACAATATGTTACTAAATAACCAAGAGATCACTGAAGAAATCAAAGAGGAAATCAAAAAATACCTAGAGACAAATGACAACAAAAACACGACGATCCAAAACCTATGGGATGCAGCAAAAGCAGTTCTAAGAGGGAGGTTTATAGCAATACAAGTCTACATCAAAAAACAAGAAAAATCTCAAATAATCCAATCTTACACCTAAAGGAACTAGAGAAAGAAAAACAAACAAAACCCAAAGTTAGCAGAAGGAAAGAAATCATAAAGATCAGTGCAGAAATAAATGAAATAGTAACAAAGAAAACAATAGCTAAAGTCAATGAAACCAAAAGCTGGTTCTTTGAGAAGATAAATAAAATTGATAAACCATTAACCAAACTCATCAAGAAAAAGAGGGAGAGGACTCAAATCAATAAAATTAGAAATGAAAAAGGAGACATTACAACAGACACTGCAGAAATACAAAGCACCCTAAGAGACTACTACAAGCAACTCTATGCCAATAAGATGGACAACCTGGAAGAAACAGACAAATTCTTAGAAAGGTATAACCTTCCAAGACTGAACCAGGAAGAAATAGAAAATATGAACAGACCAATCACAAGTAATGAAATTGAAACTGTGATTAAAAATCTTCCAACAAACAAAAGTCCAGGACCAGATGGCTTCACAGGTGAATTCTATCAAACATTTAGAGAAGAGCTAACACCCATCCTTCTCAAACTCTTCCAAAAAATTGCAGAGGAAGGAACACTCCCAAACTCATTCTATGAGGCCACCATCACCCTGATACCAAAACCAGACAAAGATACTACAAAAAAAGAAAATTACAGACCAATATCACTGATGAATATAGATGCAAAAATCCTCAACAAAATACTAGCAAACAGAATCCAATAACACATTAAAAGGATCATACACCATGATCAAGTGGGATTTATCCCAGGGATGCAAGGATTCTTCAATATATGCAAATCAATCAATGTGATACACCATATTAACAAATTGAAGAATAAAAACCATATGATCATCTCAATAGATGCAGAAAAAGATTTTGACAAAATTCAACATGCATTTATGATAAAAACTCTCCAGAAAATGGGCATAGAGGGAACCTACCTCAACATAATAAAGGCCATATATGACAAACCCACAGCAAACATCATTCTCAATGGTGAAAACCTGAAAGCATTTCCTCTAAGATCAGGAACAAGACAAGGATGTCCACTCTCGCCACTATTATTCAACATAGTTTTGGAAGTCCTAGCCATGGCAATCAGAGAAGAAAAAGAAATAAAAGGAATCCAAATTGGAAAAGAGGAAGTAAAACTGTCACTGTTTGCAGATGACATGATACTATACATAGAAAATCCTAAAGATGCTACCAGAAAACTGGTAGAGCTAATCAATGAATTTGGTAAAGTTGCAGGATACAAAATTAATGCACAGAAATCTCTTGCATTCCTATACACTAATGATGAAAAATCTGAAAGAGAAATTAAGGAAACACTCCCATTTACCACTGCAACAAAAAGAATAAAATACCTAGGAATAAACCTACCAAGGGAGACAAAAGACCTGTATGCAGAAAACTCTAAGACCCTGATGAAAGAAATTAAAGATGATAGAAACAGATGGAGAGATATACCATGTTCTTGGATTGGAATAATCAATACTGTGAAAATGACTATACTACCCAAAGCAATCTACAGATTCAATGCAATCTCTATCAAATTATCAATGGCATTTTTTACAGGACTAGATCAAAAAATCTTAAAATTTGTTTGGAGACACAAAAGACCCCGAATACCCAAAGCAGTCTTGAGAGAAAAAAACAGAGCTGGAGTAATCAGACTCCCTGACTTCAGACTATACTACAAAGCTACAGTAATCAAGACAATATGCTACTGGCACAAAAACAGAAATATAGATCAATGGAACAGGACAGAAAGCCCAGAGATAAACCCACGCACCTACGGTCAACTAATCTATGACAAAGGAGGCAAGGATATACAATGGAGAAAAGACAGTCTCTTCAATAAGTGGTGCTGGGAAAACTGGACAGCTACATGTAAAAGAATGAAATTAGAACACTCCCTAACACCATCCACAAAAATAAACTCAAAATGGATTAGAGACCTAAATGTAAGACCGGATACTATAAAACTCTTAGAGGAAAACATAGGAAGAACACTCTTTGACACAAATCACAGCAAGATCTTTTTTGATCCACCTCCTAGAGTAAACAAAAATAAACAGATGGGACCTAATGAAACTTAAAAGCTTTTGCAAAGCAAAGGAAACTACAAACAAGACAAAAAGACAACCCTCAGAATGGGAGAAAATATTTGCAAACGAATCAATGGACAAAGGATTAATCTCTAAAATATATAAACAGCTCATGCAGCTCAATATTAAAAAAACACACAACCCAATCCAAAAATGGGCAGAAGACCTAAATAGACATTTCTCCAAAGAAGACATACAGATGGCCAAGAAGCACATGAAAAACTGCTCAACATCACTAATTATTAGAGAAATGCAAATCAAAACTACAATGAGGTATCACCTCACACCAGTTAGAATGGGCATCATCAGAAAATCTGCAAACAACAAATGCTGGAGAGGGCATGGAGAAAAGGGAACCCTCTTGTACTGTTGGTGGGAATGTAAATTGATACAGCCACTATGGAGAACAGTATGGAGGTTCCTTAAAAAACTAAAAATAGAATTACCATATGACCCAGCAATCCCACTACTGGGTATATACCCAGTGAAAACCATAATTCAAAAAGACACATGCACCCCAATGTTCATTGCAGCACTGTTTACAGTAGCCAGGTCATGGAAGCACCTAAATGCCCATTGACAGACGAATGGATAAAGAAGATGTGGTACATATATACTATGGAATATTACTCAGCCATAAAAAGGAATGAAATTGCGTCATTTGTAGAGTCGTGGGTGGATCTAGAGACTGTCATACAGAGTGAAGTAAGTCAGAGAAAAACAAATATCGTATATTAACGCATATATGTGGAACTAGAAAAATGGTACAGATGAACTGGTTTAAAGGGCAGAAATAGAGACACAGATGTGAGAAAAAATGTATAGACACCAAGGGGGGAAAGTGGCGGGGGTGGTGGTGGTGTGATGAATTGGGAGATTGGAATTGACATATATGTACTAATATGTATAAAACGGATAGCTAATAAGAACCTGCTGTATAAAAAAGTAAATAAAATTCAAAAATTCAAAAAAAAAAAACCTCATGGGTTGAATTTTTATTGGGATTGCATCAAATCTATGGGTGGCTTTGGTTAATACGAGTATTTTAACAATATTAATACTTCCAATCTGTGAACATGGAATACCTTTCCATTTATTTGTGCTTTTTTCAATTTCTTTCATCATTGTCTTTTCATTTCCAGTGTAGAGATATTTCACCTTCTTGGTTAAATTTATTCATAAGTGTTTTATTGTTTTTGATACTATTCTAAATGGGATTGTTTTATTTCTTTTTCAGATAATTTGTCATCGGTATATAGAAGTGCTACTAATTTTTGTATGTTAATCTTATATCCTGCAATCTTAGTGAATTCATTAATTATATCTAACAGTTTTTTGGTAGAATCTTTAGGGTTTTCTCTATATAAAATCATGTCATTTGCAAACTGAGACCATTTAACTTCTTCCTTTCCAGTTTAGATGCCTTTTATTTCTTTTTCTTGACTGATTGTTCTGGCTAGGACTTTCATTACTATGTTGAATAAAGGTGGTGAGAGTGGGTACCCTTTTCTTAGTGGAAAAGATTTCAGTTTTTCATCTTTGAGTATATTAACTGTGGGCCTGGCATATATGGACTTTATTATGATGGGGTACTTTCCTTTTGTAACTAATGTTTTGAGAGTTTTTATCATGAATGGATATTGAATTTTGTCAAATGCTTTTCCTGCATCAATTGAGATGATCATGTGATTTTTGTATTTCATTCTATTAATTGGTGTATCACATTTATTGATTTGCATATATTGAACCACCTTGCATCTCAGGGATAAATCCCATTTGATCATGGTGAATGATCCTTTTAGTGTGCTGCTGAATTTCAGATGCTAGTATTTTATTGAGAATTTTTGTATCTATATTCATCAGGTATATTGGTCTGTGGTGTCCTTTTCTGGCTTGGGTATTGGGGTAATGCTGGCCTAGTAAAATGAGTTTGGGAAGGTTCTTCCTCTTCAATTTTTTGGAAGAATTTGAGAAGTATTGGCATTAACTCTCTTCTAAATGTTTGATAAAATTCATCAGTGAAGCCATCTCGTCCTGAGCTTTGATTTGTTGGGAGATTTTTTATTACTGATTCAGTCTTCTTAGTCCTTATTGATCTGTTCAGATTTTCTGTTTCTTTCTGATTCCGTCTTGCTAGATTTTATGTTTCTAAGAATTTATCCATTTCTTCTAGGTTGCCCAATCTGTTGGCATGCAGTTGTTCATAGTAGCCTCTTATGATCCTTTGTATTTCTGTGTTATCAGTTGTAATCTCTCCTCTTTCATTTATAATTTTGTTGATTTGGGTCCTCTCTCTTTTTCCTTGGCAGTGTAGCTAAAAGTTTGTAAACTTTGTTTATCTTTTCAAAGATCCAACTCTTAGTTTTGTTGACCTTTTCTACTGCTTCCTGTTCTCTACTTTATTTTTGCTCTAATCTTTTTTTTTTAACATTTTTTTTTTTTTAGAAATTCACGTTCTTATTGATTGATTGATTGATTGATTGCTGTGTTGGGTCTTCGTTTCTGTGTGAGGGCTTTCTCTAGTTGTGGCAAGCGGGGACCACTCTCCATCGCGTTGCGCAGGCCTCTCACTATCGCGGCCTCTCTTGTAGCGGAGCACAGGCTCCAGATGCGCAGGCTCAGTAATTGTGGCTCATGGGCCCAGTTGCTCCGTGGCACGTGGGATCTTCCCAGACCAGGGCTCGAACCCGTGTCCCCTGCATTGGCAGGCAGATTCTCAACCACTGCGCCACCAGGGAAGCCCTCTCATCTTTATAATTTCTTTCTTTCTGCTAACAATGGACTCAATTCGTTCTTCTTTTTCTAGTTCCTTGAGGTGTAGACTTTTTAGAGCATAAGAAACTTACAAATTATAAAAGTAGCAGATACCATACACCCAAGTAGATGACTATTATTTAAACACACACACACACACACACACACACACACACACTGTTTGTTTTACAAAAATGAAGTTACATTACTTATTATTTTACCAATTTGTTTTTACATAAAATACCATAAATATTTTCTGTCTTAGGCTAACTTTCATTTAAAATTGTTTCCTTAACAGGTATCTAGTAGGGCCTAATCACCAAATGCATCTCCTCAGAGTCTAGAATGGTGCCTGGCACACAATAGGTGGTGGGGAAGCTGGATGAATGAGTGAATGTCAATTATAACAAAGGCGTCAAAGTGACTTTGTGTTAGTTACTGTTTATAAATCACACAGTCCAACCACAATGCTAGAGTGTCCTTAGTGGAATAATTGAAACCCTGGTGTATTTCAGGTACTTTTAAAATTTTTTCTAAAAAGCTTAATTTAAAAGTATTCACTTAAAACCTATGGTTCATGCACATGGCGTTTAGACTCTGGATGTACAATTCAATCTTATTTGGAAGGACTCACCGTGGTCTCCCCTTCCCTTCAGAACCCCAGAGGCCTCCTTTTTTTGGTCTGTGGATATTAAGAGAGAAAGTGACAACAGTGACCTAAAATCTGGGATCCTCGTTCTATTCTGGGTCTGAGTGCTGATAAGGTTTTCAATTTGGGGGAAATTGCCATGTCCCTGTTTGTCTCCTCTTTTTCCGTTTAATGGTGGATGGTGTGGATTCTCTCTGAAGAGCTCTGAGGTCCTGGGATGGAAGTGGAAGCCGCCTCTGGTCTGGGGCACTTCCCAGCTCCTTGGAGGCTTGGAGCCCTAGGTACCGCATCCTCTGGGCTCTGCCCTCTGCTCCCCCTCCCTCTCCTGGGCTGCTCCTCTCTCCAGCTCCCTCTCTTCCTCCCTCCATCTGTGTCTCTTTCTTTCTCCCTCTCTGTCTCTCTTTCCAGACAGTGGACACAACAATGTCCCCAGCAGCGTCCTGGGAGCCTCTCGCTCCCAGGAGCTCATGCTCCATCTTGGACTTCTGGAGTTCAGACACGTGGGAAGAAGCCCAGGCTGGACTTCTAGAGACACGTGGTCCCCCCGACAGCCAGAGCCAACTTCCAGCCAGGAACAAACCATCAGAGACCATGCAGCCACATCTCTGCCTGATGTCCAAATTACTGGTCATGGAATCGGGGCAAAGAAAGAGGCTGCTCAGCTCTGGGGTGATGGGGTAGTTTCTGTGCAACAGCAGACAGGGACTCAGGTATATTCCTCTAATTTGCATGTAGGTACTATTCGGGCTATACTTTAGCATTCTCTGTATTTCCATCTCTGTCTCTTTTTTTAAAAAATTTATTTATTTATTTTATTTTTGGCTGTGTTGAGTCTTCGTTGCTGCATGTGGGCTTTCTCTAGTTGCGGCAAGTGTGGGCTACTCTTTGTTGTGGTGTGGGCTTCTCTTGTTGAGGAGCATGGGCTCTAGGCGCGTGGGCTTCAGTAGTTGTGGCACGCGGGCTCAGTTGCTCCACGGCATGTGGGATCTTCCCGGACCAGGGCTTGAACCCGTGTCCCCTGCATTGGCAGGCAGATTCTCAACCACTGCGCCACCAGGGAAGCCCCTCTGTCTCTTTTTATTTACACAAAATGCCATGTCATCACTTAAGTGGTACTGAGAATGAAATATTTAAAAGAATGTACTTCTGATCACACTAGAAAGGCTTTTTCCTTTTTTATTTTTTTAGTATAAAAATGATTATGATCTTTGAGTAGAAATTCATAGAATTAGTTCAAGACTCCCTAAGTTTATCAGTAAAGATCATCTCTTTCAGTGGCTGTGGATACTGGTGCAGTGGACAGAGAGACAGTCAAGCCCACGTCTTCTTGAGCCACCAGACATCATCCTCTGAGCAACTTCATAGCTTCTCCACGTAGACCTGCATGTCTGCTCATCAGTGATAAAAGAAAAGGTAAATTCCAAATTTCATTCCTACTCATTGGTCCATTTGTCCTTTGCTCCCAAGTATCTACCGGAAAACCAGGGCATGTGAACTGATCTTTGCAACAGCTTCTGGAAGTGGAATTAACAGTTACGGTGAATGTCAGAGCTGTCAAGATGCTCTGGAATCTAGCCTGTCGACTTCCTGGGAAGTTTAGAAACTGAAACTCATCTTCTCGGCAGGACCACCGGCTAGTGGACAACAGGGCCCCTGGGTGTGGGTGCCTCCTGTTGGACCTGCTGCGCTCTAACCCTCCTCCTTGCGGTGCGGCTGCCCCTTCGATCGTGTAACTCAGCCCATCACTCACGGCGAGCCGCCCTTGCGTGCCGGGGGAACAGGGCACTCTGCTGCCCAGATGAGTGTAGCCAACATGCTCCAACGGTCACCGGCCTCTTCCCTGTAGACCTGAGGATAGCAAAACAGCAATTCACCTTCTGAAATGTTCTTTTCCATGATACCAAGTCCTTAATGTTCACAAGTTGCCTTTTTCCTGGATACTCTTTCCTTAAGTTCATTTACAATAAGCACCCACCAAATGGGGCAGTGCTCTCTGCAAACATCACCTGCTGTGAGGTAATCCCCATAGGAGAATGTCTGTGTGAGCAGTTTACACACCGAGACAACCTGCCCGTATACCTACTCTGCACCAACACTTAACAGGAGTAGGATTTTGATTTACAAAATCCACTGCATATACTTTAGAGAATCTCTTTCCTCCCTCTCTCTCTCTCCTTTTTTAAAAGTAATAACGACTTTGGATCCAGACTGAGGAAAGTCTGTATTCCTTTGTAGTGGTAAAAAAAAATGATACCTACTCTTGTTGATCTATGCAGTGTTTCCACAGCAAAAAGCAACAGAGATTCAGAAACATCATCAGATTGTCTTTCTTTATTCAAAGAACATTGAAAATTGTGTATATTTACAGACACCAAACCCTAGAAATTGGAAAGAGATAAAATTTACTGGCATATTGTTGAAAGCCAAGCATAGCTGGAATTTTTCTTTCTTCTTGCAAGCATGTAAGCATATATACAATCATAGATTTTGTTGGTGCTTCTGATTTATTCAACAGTGTTCCTGATTCCTATTCTATTACTCTTAGATGTGCATCTTGAAGACATTCATTATAAGACTTTCCTCAGATCAGAGAGATGAAAAACTGTTTCCATTTTTAGTCATTTAAAAAGGACACTAAGACGTGTGCTCACTCAAAAAATGTTTAAGTCTGAGCTTGTGTTAGTTTCGCAGCTGGGGCCCATCTGACTGGAATTTGTGATTGATTGTGAAGCCGCACCTCCCTCTAAGGCACTGCTGATGCTTTTCTGTAGAGAAGGAAGAAAGTTCCCTCCCACCTCTGTCGCGTCAATGGTGAAAGCAGCTGGCTTGGCTTTGCGGACGTGTCATCTGATGTGACCAACAAGAGTGTCCGACGTGCTGGTGTCTGTGATGTCAGTAGGCTAGACCATCCTGCTGAAGTGCAATGACACGAAAAAACTGCACTTAGGGAAAGAAAATGCCACGAAAGCACTAAAGATCTGAAGCAGGGGGACCTCTGGGGTCAGTGACAGGGTGCAGACAGAGAGGCACAAGGAAGCCAGCACGACACAGCTGTCCTGTCCCCAAGCAGCGAGTGCAATGTCCCCCGTGGTGGGAAGTCTTGGGAGGGCCACACCGTGTGAAGACAGGCCCCTGGCCTGCTGAAGCCCTGGGGACGCCCAGAGAGGTGCCCTGACACTGCATGGAGCGGAGAGGGACCGGAAGACGGGTCCTCCCTGAGAGCTGGCCTCAGGACATGCTCGGTGGAGTGCCGCCAGGTGGTGATCCTGGTGAGGCCTCAGAGGCCTTTCAGGAGTAACACTGCTCTTACATAAGTGATTTCAGGGAACAGAAAAGAAAGAAACACATCCCAACTTGTTGTATGAGACTGGCAGAACCTTGATACGAAAACCAGATAAGGACATCACCAGAAAGGAAAATCACACGATGAACATGGATGCAGAAATCCTAGACAAAATATTAGCAAACTGAAATCAGTAAAAGGAGAAGGAAAAATACCTCATTGTCAAGGTGGATGTGTTTTAGAAATAGATTATCATTAGAAAATCAATCCATAAAATTCAATGTATTGACATGTTAAATGAGAAAAATAATATGCTCACCTAAGTAGACTTACAAAATGCATTGGATGGAGTTCAGCATGCATTCATAATTTTAAAAAAAGCACACCTCTTACTTAGCAAACTAAAAATACACAGGGACTCCCTTAATCTGATAAAGGATAGACTTGCAGCAAACACCGTACTTAACAGTGAAATGCAGAGAATTTGCCTGAGAGGTGAACAGAGGACAGGGCTGTCAGCTAACACCACTTCTATCCAACTTTGTGTTGGATGGCTCCTCCAGAGCAATAAGGACTAAAAGAGTTAAAGTTATAAAGACTGTAAAGGAATATATAAAATTATCATTACTCACAGATGAATGTGCACATAGAAAAACCAAAGTAAATCTATAGATAAGTTACTAGAATTAATAAGTGAGCTTTGCACTGTTTAATATACTAAAAATTGCATATTGTATTGCATTGTATTTCTTTTTCACCCCTTTTTATTTTTGAAAAATTTTTCTGAGTTTTAAAAAAAATTTATTTATTTTATTTATTTATTATTTCTGGCTGCGTTGGGTCTTTGTTGCTGTGCGTGGGCTTTCTCTAGTCGCAGCAAGCAGGGGCTACTCTTCGTTGCAGTGTGCGGGCTTCTCATTGCGGTGGCTTCTATTGTTGCAGAGCATGGGCTCTAGCACGCAGGCTCAGTAGTTGTGGCACATGGGCTTAGTTGCTCTGCGGCATGTGGGATCTTCCCAGACCAGGGCTTGAA
This sequence comes from Balaenoptera ricei, assembly GCF_028023285.1. Classification (NCBI taxonomy): domain Eukaryota; kingdom Metazoa; phylum Chordata; class Mammalia; order Artiodactyla; family Balaenopteridae; genus Balaenoptera; species Balaenoptera ricei. Next base: position 29,731,588 of record NC_082640.1, read on the forward strand.
CCCATGTCCCCTGCATTGGCAGGCGGATTATTAACCACTGTGCCACAGGGGAAGCCCTTTTTGAGTTTTTTGCATTAATTTTTTTTATTGGAGTATGATTGCTTTACAATGTTGTGTTAGTTTCTACTGTACAATGAAGTGAATCAGCTATATGTATACATATGTCCCCTCCCTCTTGGACCTACCTCCATCCCACCCATCTAGGTCATCACAGAGCACCAAGGTGAGCTTCCTGTGCTTTATAGCATGTTCTCCCTAGCTACCTATTTTACACATGGTGGTGTATATATGTCAATCCTGATCTCTCAATTCGTCCCACCCTCCCCTTCCCCTCCCTGTGTCCACATGTCCATTCTCTACATCTACATCTCTATTCCTGCCCTGCAAATAAGTTCATCTGTACCATTTTTCTAGATTCCACATATATGTGTTTATATATGATATTTGTTTTTCTCTTTTTGGCTTACTTCACTCTGTATGACAGACTCTAGGTCCATCCACATCTCTACAAATGACCCAATTTCGTTCCTTTTTATGGCTGAGTAATATTCCATTGTATATATATACCACATCTTCTTTATCCATTCATCTGTCATTGGACACTTAGGTTGTTTCCATGTCCTGGCAACTGTAAAGAGTGCTGCAATGAACATTGGGGTACACGTGTCCTTTTGAATTATGGTTTTCTCAGGGTATATGCTCAGTAGTGGGATTGCTGGGTCATATGGTAGTTCTATTTTTAGTTTTTTAAGGAACCTCCATACTGTTCTACATAGTGGCTGTATCAATTTACATTCCCACCAACAGTGCTAGAGGGTTCCCTTTTCTCCAACTGTCTCCAGCATTTATTGTTTGTAGATTTTTTGATGATGGTCATTCTGACTGGTGTGAGGTGATACCTCATTGTAGTTTTGATTTGCATTTCTCTAATAATTAGTGATGTTGAGCGTCTTGAGCGTCTTTTCATGTGCCTCTTGGCCATCTGTATGTCTTCTTTGGTGAAATGTCTATGCATTGTATTTCTACAGTCAAGAAAGAAACAAAAAATAAACATTTGTAAAATATACCATTAAAGTAGCATCAAAAAATGTCAAACTCTCAGAAATCTAACAAAAGACCTCTACAGGCAAAATTATAAAACTTCATTGTGAGACACTGAAAGAGCCTAAAGAAATGGCAAGCTGGGGAGGCCCATGAATTGGTAGATGCAACACTGTGATATAAAGTCTTCCTGGGCTTCCCTGGTGGCACAGTGGTTAAGAATCTGCCTGCCAATGCAGGGGACACAGGTTTGAGCCCTGATCTGGGAAGATCCTACATGCTGCAGAGCAACTAAGCCCATGTGCCACAACTACTGAGTCTGCGCTCTAGAGCCCGCAAGCCGCAACTACTGAAACCTGTGTGCCTAGAGCTCGTGCTCTGCAACAAGAGAAACCACCGCAATGAGAAGCCCGCGCACCGCAACGAAGAGTAGCCCCCATTCGCCGCAACAAGAGAAAAGCCCGCGCAGCAACGAAGACCCAACGCAGCAAAAATAAATAAATAAAATAAAATAAATAAATTTATTAAAAAAAAAAAATCTTCCCAAATTGATGAGTGTTTCCAAGTAGACTCAATAACACTTCCAACAGGTTTTCGTTCATTTTATTCTTTTAGTGTAACTGGATAAGTTGCCTCTAGAATATAGGTGGAGTTGCAGAATGAGGTGGGAAGGTTGCTGTGTCAGTGGTGCTGGGGGACAGGTGAGCCCACCAAGCAGAAGTCTGAAATGTAAATTCCAACATCTGGAACCAAACTTGGAGTCAGACTCAATGGATTTCTTGTCCCTTGAGAATGTGTCCTATTGTCCTGGTTCTTCATGGGCTGGGTGGTTTGGGATTGTATCCTGGTCGTGTGGAAAGGAAGCTGCGCAGGTCAAAATTCTGGCATTTTTCTCCATGGGATTGTTTCCTTTGCTTGGTAGGTGTTTTCTTGGCTGGGCTGGAGCTGCAAACAGTTTCTTGGGTGGTGGTTTCAGTGCATTCAGATCTCTTGTTTTCAGCAGACTTTGAGCTGTCACACGTATGTGAGGTTTCCCTGCAGAGAAACGGTATTGTATAAGTTTTCTCGACAAACTTAATGAGTTATCTGTTACATGCCGCTGTTAGGAGACAATGGCCTGGATGGAGAGGACCAGCCTCTCTTGAAGCTCTACAGTTTACCATTACAACCACGGGACTTCCCTGGTGGTCCAGTGGTTAAGACTTCGCCTTCCAATGCAGGGGGTGAGGGTTCGATCCCTGGTCGGGGAGCTAAGATCCCACATGTCTTGCGGCCAAAAAACCAAAATATAAAACGAAGCAGTATTGTAAAAAATTCAGTAAAGACTTAAAAAAAAATGGTCCTCATCAAAAAAACTAAAAGAAAAAAGAAAAAGGACCTAAGGGTCCTTCCAGCTGGAGTCTCTGATTGCACAGAGGTTCACATTTCCACTCAATGTGAAGATGCTGTGCGGCAGCTGAAGAAGTTTAGTGAAATCCAACTTAGTGACTGTTCTGTCTAAACTTGTATTATCCTCATTCCATGAACTATTTAAAAATAGAGTAGTAAAAAAAGCCAACTAGGATCTGGAGGCCTATTAAACAATACTTTTCACTTTTCTAACAGCATTTATTTAAAGAGAAGAATATATCTTAATAGCTGTTGAACTGGTATCTTGCAGACCTCAACCTTTTCTCCTGGAATAAGTTAGGCATTTTAAGAACCTGCATTAACTCCCACAGTCCATAATCCAGAGCAAACAGAAGTGGTAATGCAGACCTTCTGCGGTGTCGACCATGTGATTTTCTTTCCTCTTCTTCTCACCACCCATTGAGTGTTGGCCTCCAGGTTCATTCCTGGATCATTGCTCTCACTCTACCTGATTTAGCAGACCAACCTCATCCTTTCCCAAGGTTTCAGTTACCATTTAGGTGCTAATTACTCTTTTTTTAATTTTTTTTTAATTTTATTTTATTTTTTGGCTGCGTTGGGTCTTCGTTGCTGCACACGGGCTTTCTCTAGTTGCGGCGAGCGGGGGCTACACTTCATTGCGGTGCGTGGGCTTCTCATTGCGGTGGCTTCTCTTGTTGCGGAGCACGGGCTCTAGGCGCGCGGGCTTCAGTAGTTGTGGCTCGCAGGCTCTAGAGCACAGGCTCAGTAGTTGTGGCACACGGGCTTAGTTGCTCCGCGGCATGTGGGATCTTCCCAGACCAGGGCTCGAACCCATGTCCCCTGCATTGGCAGGCAGATTCTTAACCACTGCGCCACCAGGGAAGCCGGTGCTAATTACTCTTAAATCTTTATCTCTAGTTCTACGTATCCTTCTAGTGCTGGACTTAGGTATCCAACAACCTACTGAAAATTTCAGTTTCTCAAACTCTACGTGCTTCATATTTAACTTATCATCTTCTCTCACAAACTGCTTCTCCTCCTTTCTCTGGATCTTGGTGATTAGCACCACTGGTTGTCACAGAAGGGGCCATAGTGATGCAGTATGGTTGGCATCAGGGCTTTAAATTTAGTTTGAAAACCAACTAAGGGAATCAGGACCAGAAAGAGCCAGAGGGTGAGTGAAAATCATGAGAGGTTCAGGATTGGTGCAGGAAAATGACTTCTCCCATCAAATCTGATGAGCAGGGGCAGGGCTGAAACTGGGAAATAAAGTCAAGAGTCAGGTCAGTCAAAGGTACAGAGGAAGTGACTTTAATAGGATGAAGGAGAGAGTGAGGTTGGAAGGGCACCAGTGCTGTGGTGTGGGCATCTTGCCCTCTGGGCTGTTGGCTGCATAGTGACAGCCACACCGTGACACTTCCCTGAACACGCCGTGCTCTCTCACTCCTCTTGCTTTTGTACTTGCTGCTTACATTTCCTGATGGGCCCACATTTTTGTCTTTGTCTGAACTTTTCTTCTAATTGTTCAAGACTCAGCTGAAGTATCTTCTGTGTGAATCCTTACCTCAAACTCTAGACAGAGTCACTCTCTGCTCTGTGTCCATCTCGTACATAGCTGTTTTTCTGCAGTCCCCACGTTTTTGATGTCTGTTTATGTTTTTCTTTTACTTTACTTTTATTTTAATAAAAGTAATATGTAAAAATATTTTGAAGTTAAACAGTGGTTTCTGATGTCCAGAAACAGCAGACTGGATTAGTCAGATTAACTCTCCATCTAAAGACAATGAAAAGTATTATATAACATAGATTTATACAATAAAAAATAACTTTCAAAGTATCAGAAATCTGAAAAGACAGTAGGAACTCCAAATTATTGTATGAGAGTCTATAAAGAGAGTTATAAGCATACAAATATACTGCACGTGAGAGTATACATGCTCATCAAACGTGCTCATGCCCTGAGGGCATTTCCTACAGGACCGGAGAGTTTTGGCTTTACATCCACAAAAGAGAAGAGGAACAGGGGATTCCCTGGTGGCACAGTGGTTAAGAATCCACCTGCCAATGCAGGGGACATGGGTTCGAGCCCTGGTCCAAGAAGGTCCCACATGTTGTGGAGCAACTAAGCCCATGCACCACAACTACTGAGCCCACATGCCACAGCTACTGAAGCCCGTGCGCCTAGAGCCCATGCTCTGCAACAAGAGAAGCTACTGCAATGAGAAGCCCGTGGCAATGAAGAGTAGTCCCTGCTTGCCGCCAGTGGAGAAAGCCCACGCGCAGCAACGAAGACCCAACACAGCTAAAAGTAAATAAATAAAATAAATTAAATTAAAAAATAAAAAGAGAAGAGGAACAGAAGTCAATCCCAGTATCTGAGGTCTTAAAGGAGACAGTCCTGACATTAAGCTGGTTCCTGGAAAGGGAATCACACTGAGAGTAAGGGTGAATCATACCTAAATCCACCCTCTACCCCAACCATGGAAGGTTTTAAAGAAAGCTGCCTTGGAAAAAAAAACAGAACAGGAGAAAAAAATTCCAGAGATTTTGGGACAACAGATCAACTCTTACAAAGATTTGCACGTGGGTACACACAATCTAGAACTCAGAGGCCAAGGAAGATCAAGCTATGGAATTGGTTTGAGATGGTTGCACCTGTTAATATGCCCTAACATTTTTAGAAAGGAATACAAATGCTCTCTGAAGGAGGGCATATCCATCCTAGACTTTGGGTAACCAACAAGTTCAAGTAATTTTCAAGGACAGTGACAAGCAGGAAGTCAGAGATAACAAGGCAACAAAGTGAAAGTGGTGGAGGTTGGTAGGGAGACAACATGAATGAGAATTAAGAGAACACAAAAATAACAGAAACATAACTGTACAGATGTCAAAGAATGAAATTATCAAACACACATTTTGAAACAACTAAATATATCATGTTTAAAGAAATAAATTGAAAACTGGAAATATATCCAGGAACCATGAAACTATGAAAACAGAACTTCCAGAAATAAATACAGTAACCAAAATTTAAAACTCAATGGGTATCTTATAAGACGAAGAGAAAAATTTCAAATCAGCTAAAGAAAATGGACAGATCACCTTCAAATGATTGACAGTTACTCACATCTGGATTCTCAATTGCAACATTCAAAGCAGAAAACAGTTTACTGATATCTTCACCTTCCAACCTAGAATTCTATATTTAGTGAATCTGTATTTCATGAATGAGAGTGGAGTAAAGGCATTATCACAAGTAAAAGCTGAAATAATCACCAATGAATTCCTCACTATAGGGAATTCTAAAGGAGATACTCAGGCAGAAGATAAGTGATCCCAAACGCAAGTTCTGAGATACAAAAATAGAATAACAAAGAGAGAAATGAACAAACAGGTAAATGTAAATGAACATTGACTGAATGCAATGTTAATAATAATATTTAGTGGGGCCTAAAAAGGAGAGATAAATTATGGGGTATAAATGGAGTTAAAGTGTTCTAAAATCCTTGTATTATCCAAGAAAATAATAAAGTTTTTATTTTATTTTTTTTGATAATCTAATCATTGGTGCTATAATTTCTAGAGTAAGATAATTAGAATGCATAACTTCCAAACTAATAGAGGGAAAAACTGAATAATAAGGAATTCTTAGCCAATCAAAACACTACAGAAAAGGAGAGAAAAAATAGAAGACGTGGAACAAGTAGAAATCACAAAATAAGATGGCAGATTTTAAAATATTATCTTAATAATTACATTAAACATAATTCAATTCTATGGTTTAAAAAAAGACAAATAGTGCTATACTGGATTTTTAAAAATTGAACTCTGTATATCACGAGAATAAAGGGAGAATAATAGTAAAAGGATGGAAAAATATGTCATTCGTATTTGCAAAGATATTTGGTGTAAATAGATTAATACCAGACAAAATAGATTGTATCAGGCAAAAAGCATTGTGAGAGATAAAGAAGGATACTTCATGATGATAAAAATTTAGATAGGATTATCTAAATTTGTAGGTACCTCATAAAAATATATAAAGCAAAAATTTGATAGAGCTACAAGGAGAAATAGACAAATTCACAGTTATAGAGGGAAATTTTATTCTTCTTAGGGATTGATAGATACCATGAGACCAAATAAATAAATAAATAACCTGTTGGTTAAGATACAAAAGACTGAACAATGTAATAAACAAACTAGATTTATGGCATCTATTGGACATTATAACCAACCACAAACCCCCTCATATTATTTAAAAACACGCACAAATAATTTACAAATAATGAAAAAAGGCAAGAATTAAAACATTTCAAAGGATTGAAAGAATCTTCAAATATTTTCTGGTCATAACATTAGGGAGAAATCAATAACAAAGAGTAGGTAGAAATTCGCATGTCTTTGGGAATGAGGAGCAACATTCTAAAGTCATATGTCAAGTAAGAAATTATAATGAAAATTAAATTTTGAACTGAATAATGAAAATGCTACATATTACAACTATAGATGAAGTCAAATACAGAAAAATTTATAGATTTGTATCCACATGTTAGAAAAGAAGAAAGGTTGAAAATTAATGAGGTTAGTATGCATCAAAAAAATTTAAAAAGCAACTACAAAGTTAACACCAAAAAAGGAAGAATAAAGTAAATACTAAAGATAGAAGCAGGAATTAAATGAAACAAAAACAAACATACAGTAGGAAGGCTCTAGATGGCTAAAAGTTAGTTCTTTCATAAAACCAATAAAGTTGATAAAACCTCTTGTGAAATTCATCAAAAATAGAGAAGGTACAAATAAACAATACTGGGGTAAGAAAGAGAATATAACTACAGATGCCGACATCTTAGTAAGGAGATGTTATTATCAACTTTATACCAATACATTTGAAAATATAGATGAAGAAGATGAATTTTAGGGGAAGGATACCAAGACTGACTGGAGAAGAAACAGAAAACTGCAACAGTCCCAAATCTTTAAAGAATTAAATCAGTAGTACGTGTGTGACCTGAAAGGAAAGCCCCAGGCCAGCTGGCTTCACTAGGTAGTTATTCCAGACATTCAAGGAAGAAACAGTTTCATTCTTACCACACACCTCCAGACAACAAAAGAAGAAGAAACACTTATTTTATGATAGAGCAAAACTTGAGACCAAGGACAAATAGGTAAGGAATATTTCCAGGCTAATTTCACTCATGGACATAGATGTAAAATTTTTCAAAATGTAGTAAAGCCCCATCACAATACGATAATGAGACTCAAATAAAATCAGTTGTGTAAACACAGGTCCCAAGATTGTGAAGTTCATGAGTGGCCACATCAGACTTGCACACATGCCTCAGCCCCTGATGTTGTTTTATATGTGTGTGCTGGGGGGGGGGGGTGTTCATATTTTTCCTTTATTTTTTAAAATATTTTTTTGATGTAGACCATTTTTAAAGTCTTTTTTGAATTTGTTACAATATTGCTTCTTTTTTTTATGTTTTGGTTTTTTGTCTGTGAGGCATGTGGGATCCTCGCTCCCCAACCAGGTATCGAACCCCCACCCCCTGCATTGGAAGGCGAAGTCCCAACCACTGGACTACCGGGGAAGTCCCCCGTTTTTTGTCTTTTATTTTTCCCCCTTCATCTTTGTTTCTGGTTTTTGTTTGTCAAATTTTGGCTTCAATATCAGTGGAGAAAATTTTGATTTTTGTGGTGACTGGGCTGTCAAAGACACTGACATAGATCTCAGAAACCCACTGATTAGGCTGGAAAAATACTGGGGATGCAGGGACCTGCCCTCTTCTCCTCCATCTCCCAGGAAATAAATGATTACCTGCAGCTGCCCTAGCCCCCTACACAACCCCTGAGGAGGTTAAGAACTTTAATCAGCCTCTGTTTGAGAAAAGGAAGGAAAATTGCCAATGTATTACTCTCAATTTCAGATTATTTTGGGGAAAATATTGATGAGTTTTACATAAAACTAATTCAGCAGTAAAAAGGATAATACATTTTGACTAAGTCAGATTCATTCAAAGAATGCAGGGTCGGTTTAACATTTTTAAAAAATCAGTTAATTATTTTCCATATTAGCCACCTAATACAGGAAAAATTATATGATCATCCCAGTAGGTGCAAGAAAAACACTTGATAAAATTCAGTATCAGATTAAAAACTGAGTAAACTAGGGCTTTCTTAATCAGATAAAGAGAAGGTGCAAAAATCTACAATAAACACCATATTTAACAAATGTTTTTAAAAAGTGTGAAAAATTTTCGTTTGAGATGATGAACAAGAAAAGGACACCTCCTATCACCACTATCAGCACTGTTGCTCAATACTGAACAGGAGGTCCTGGATGTACAATATGACAAGAAAAACATCAAGACTAGTAACTTTAGAAAAGCAGAAACCAAGCTATAATTGTTTTCAGATAAAATGATTCTATATGTATTAAATAAAACATTTTTACATATAAAATATTAGAACTAATAAGAAAGTTTATGGCAGGGTCATCAAAAAATGAAATCAGTATAAAAATTCCATTATATTTCTATAGAAGAGCAACCAATAGAAAATGTTAATTTTAAAATATACTACTTACAGAGCATCCAAAAATAGCAACTAGGATAAATATAAAAGAATGATGTGAAAGACTTTTATGAGGAAAATTATACAACTTTACTGAAAGACATTATGTGTAAATGGAGAAATAGACCATGTTTACAGAATGGAAGATTCAAAATGCAGAGGTTATTCATCTCTGAATTGATCTCTGTATTCAGTGCGCTCCCACTCCAAATCCCAATAGGTATTTTGGGAAAATGACATGTGACAACATAATTCAAAATGTGAAACAATTCCAGGGAGAAAAATAGCTGAGGCAGTGAAGAAGAAAGAGGAGAAGGAAGGATAGGAGGGAAGAGGTCAAAGAGGGAATGAGAAACCTCAGTTTGTCAAGTGTTCAGATATTGTAAAGCTATGTTAATCAATACCATGCTGTATTGGTGCAGAAATAGACAGACGAGTGAAACATACAGCCTGTATGTGCGTAGTCATATTCGGCATAGGGAGCAATTCAGAGCAGTGGGGGGAAAAGTTTCACTTATGTTCACCAAGATATCATATATGAGAATATATCAGATATATATCAGATATAATCATATAATACTAAATTATATTATTGTATTTTCCCCATAATAACCCAAGTCTGGAAATAACTCAAATGTCCATCAACAGTGGAATGGTAGAATGGATCAATAAACTCTGATATAGTCATTCAAAAAATATTTACTTAGAACCAAAAAAAAAAGTTTACATGAAACAATATGAATGAATCTATAAACCTAAAGCTGAATGAATAAAAAATAAAACAAAAATTATACTTACAGTATAATGCTAATTATATAAAGTTCAAAAGTAAGCAAAATTAAAATATATTTTATAGGGATGCATTCAAGGGTGCTTAAGAAAAGCAAGGCTAGAATTACCATAAAAGACAGGAGGATGGTCTGCCTTGGTGGGAATGAGTGTATTGTAGTCAGAAAGGACCTTTGGGCTATGAATAATGTTCAATTCCTTGACTTGGTTCATGGTTACTTGGCCTTATAACTGTTTGTTATGCACCTTTTGTATATTATATTTTGCAATAGAAATGTTTAAAATTAGAAAAATTAGACTTCCAATGAAAATTAATTTTCTGGCATAGTTGAGAGTTAGTTGGCTTTCTACATATTTGTCAAATGCTGAAACATTTATGCACATTCCTGTATATGTTATCTTTCACAATAAAAGTATATCCTTGTATAATTAGGCTTCTAATGAAAAACAGCAGTCGTCAGACCTAGCCCATCTTACTACCTAGAGGCAAACACGGTCAGGTTTTCTGGTGTTTCTTTTGGTGTTTACCTCTATATTTCTAAATATAAGCTTATAGTTCTGTATCTTTAATTTTCATCTTTAGATACTACTTATTGGCTGTCTACATGGTAAGATGTGGACATGGATTTCTTATCTACCATTTTCTCTCTAGGCTCACACACACGTTTCTTATTTTCTTCCTCCCCAACTATATTGTTTTTCATTTATGTCAATAACCAGAATTTACCTTATTATGACTATGTAAATATCATTCATCACCAAAATAATTCAACTCCAAACTCCTCTCAGTGTGTTCATTCTATTAGTTTCATTTTTTTTCTTAGAGACATCCCCCAGAAGTCCTCATTTTTCTCCAATTTGGGCTGCTCTTTACATTATCATGCTTATGAAATAGTTTTCAGAGACTTCTACTACCAGCCATGAGAGAGTAAATGCTCTCCGTTGCCAACAACTACAGTACTGGACAATACATGGTATGATTCTTTTCAGGCTTTGAAAAATGAGCATTACAGGAGAAGAGACACCCCTGAGGAGAGCACAATGTTGCCCCATGGCTGTTCTGCCCATCAACCTGGAGGTGAGCGGGAAGATGCTGAAGTTCAGATCTTTGAAGTGGTTGGAATTTGTTTGGCAGGGTTTCTGAGGAATGAATGCTTCACAGAGAAGTGCTCCAAGAAGTCTGCATGGGGATTCTCTGTGAGTCCTTAGCTTAAGACTGGGGTGCACAGGTAAAGGGCGAAAATCCATGAGGCTTAATAGAGAGCACCTGCAGGCTGAGAGCAAAACGGTGACAGCGGACAGCACGCGGTTCTGGGAGACTTTCACGCACCAGCCGAGGCAGTGGAGAGAACTCACTGAAAAGTTTGGAACAGAACTGAGATTCCGGAAAGGCCAAAATGTAAGAGTAAGCTTCACACTCTACAGTATGGGACACTTCCTAAACATGAGTTCTAAACCAAAGTAGGCCCACTCCAAGAAGGAATAAAACCAAGGCTGACAAGACCATAAGTAGGGACCAATGATTTCACTGTCTGCCTGAATAAACTGAACACCTATAAAGGAAGAAGACATGACTTTCTCTCTCTCCAACACATCATACACAATGTCCAGCATACAATAAAAAAATTACTGCATATGCAAAGAAATGGGAAAATAGGAGCCATAGCTAAGAGAATATGCAGTTTTTGGAAACTCATTCTTGGTTTCCCAGATGTTGGAATTAGCAAGCTAGAACTTTCAAGCAGTGAACACAAATGTACACGTTTATAACAGCTGTTTGAATAAATGGCCATGATGATTGAACAAATGGGGACTCTCAACAGAGAAATGTAAATTATAAAAAAAAAAGAACCAGAGGGAAATTAGAAAAGTGCAATATATGAAATGAAAAAGTAATATGATGAGCTTAACAGTGGACTGCAGGAGTTAGAAGGAAGTGTCAATGAGCAGTTCAATCTGAAAAACAGAAAGAAAAAATATTGGGAAAAAAAAAAGAAACATGGACAGAGTCACATTGACCTGCAGGACCCTATCAATCCATACAACGTAAGTGCAGAGGAACCCAGGAGAAGAGGACAGCAAGAAGGAGCAGGAACAATACGTTGGAAGAATAGCTGAGAATTACCCAAATTGTGTGAAAAGTATAAACTTATAGGTCAAAAAACTCAGCAAACTCTATGCAGGATGAATACAAGGAAAACAAGGCACATCATGGTCAAAATGTTGAAACCTAAGATAAAGGTCTTGAAAGCAGCCAGAGGAAAATGACAATTATATGCAAGTGAGTGATGATAGGAACTATGGCTGATTTCTCATCGGAAGCAGTGGAGGCCAGAAGACAATAGAACAAGATTGTGAAATGTCGAAAGAAAAAAGCTGTCAACCCAAGATTCTAACTCCAGCAGATTTTCAAACATCATTCAAAATTGAAGATGCAGTGAAGATAATTTGTTGCCAGCATTATCACACTATAGGAATTCTAAAGGAGGTTCTTCATGACCCTAGATAGAAATTCAGATCTGCAACAATAAATAAAGAGCATCAAAACTGGTAAATAGAAAAAACTACACACCTTTTAATTTTCTTCTCTTAAGAAGACATATAACTGGCAAAGCAAATACTGTCCCACTGCTTTGTGGCATTTGTAGTATATGTATACGTAATGTGTGTATATGACAATAATACACAAAACAATGCAAAGATGTACAGGAAAGTGTCCGTGAAAGAGTTCAAACAGAATACTAAGAAAATATTTGATTAATCCAAAAGAAATCAGGAAAGGAGGAACAAAGGAATGAAAGACAGAAAACTAATTGCAAAATGATAGATCAAGTCCAACCGCACTAACATTCTGTTACAAGCAGATATTGCCCACAATTCATCCTTACGGTGTACTATGAACCTGGATCCTTTCTTTTTGTTTTTCCTAAAAATAACTGCCTTATTTCTTCTATCAGATTAGCTTTTTGGAGTAACCATTGGTAATTTTCCCCATCCCTTACAATAGTCTCTCACTAAAATTTTATGCAAGATCAATCACAGCAATTAATCTATCAATTCCATTTTTAACTTTTTTCACTTTTTTGCAGGGAAGACATCTCCACAAATCTTGTGTTTCCTCCATGTAGCGTGGCTCTGTTCGTGTAACGTTCCTAGGCTTCCTGTATTTATAAACAGAAACACACACAGGTGGACACACATGTGCACACATGCATGCACACACTCTGTGCCAGAGAGCAAAGTATCTTACCTGACTGGTGAGAATGAAGAAGACACAGCACAGCCCGGATGCTGGCTTCTGTTCCTCTTGTGGGTGAGCTCTGTGTGGAGGACACACATTGCATGCTGGTCAGCAAGGGCGGACTCTGCCTGCAGGAGGAGCCTGCCAGCCCCAGGCGGCTATAGGAGGACATTTCCAGGGCCCAGTACTGGGGAGCCCGTTTGCCGGCAGGTGTAAGGCACATTCACCAGCAACAGTGTTATTATAGTAAAAGTGAATATTTGGTCTCCTAAAAGATTACAGAATCAGAGGCCCTATCAGAGCAGGTGTTCATCTACTAATGTGATTTAAGACATGCTGATATTAAAATGAAACTATTTTAGGTGACAAAGAAAAGTAGCTTATCAGTCAACTGAGTCAATTACTGAATGCTACCCATTTCTCTTGTGCTAGACATAAAGCTAATCTCTTTCATAATCATCTTTTATTGCTTTTGTTTTAGTTTAGTATTTTTTGTTATTCAAAAAAAATTTGAAGTTGTATATATATCCGTGCGACTAATGATTTCTTCTGCTGCTTCAATCCCAGTTCATGATTCTGGTCTGTTCGTTTCATAATTTTCTCTTTAGTACTTTGTCCTTTGTAATTTCTTGGTGTTTGATTTCTTGGTAAGTTTTTATCTAGATTGGTTGTTTTCCCATATCAACAGCTATTATGTTCAGTTGAGTTGTGTCCCTCAAAAGAAGGTATGTTGACGTCCTGGCCCCCAGTTCCTCAGAACGTGGCTTCATTTGGAAATAAGTTCTTTGCAGAGTCAACCAAGTGAAGGTGAGGTCACGAGGGTGGCCCTGATCTAGTGACTGGTGTCGTTATTAAGTGGGAAATTTGGAGACAGACACAGACGGAAGATGAGGTACAGAGGCCAGTGTGACAACGGAATCAGAGCCTGCAGTGATGCAGGACAAGCCAAGAACCGCCAGGCGCCAGGAAGAGGCAAGGAGGGGTGCGTCCCCAGCCGACACCCTGATTTCAGACTTCCAGCCTCCAAATATTGAGACAGCATGTTTCTCTGGCTTAAAGCCTCCCAGTTTGTGCCATGTTGTTACAGCAGCCCTAGGAATCCAAGGTCTAATTTCCACAGCAACATTTCAAAGTACCATTTTGCTTCCCTATTTTTAAAATTTGTATCTGGTTTATTATATCTTAAAAATTATTAGTTTTCATTTGCCTGTATTTGTGTTTTGTTCCATGAGTCCTCTTTCCTGCTTTAACACTGTTCTTCTTCCTTGAATGTATGTTCCTTGAAACATGAACTTGTCTGTGTGTGCACCTTCCTCCTTCCTCGCTTGCAGCCTCCGTCTCTTTCTCGTACTCTTCCTCTGCTCGTTATCTTTCTCTTTCCATCTTCAATCTTTCTTGTGCTTAAGAGGATTTTCCTCTAGTTTTGTGGGGAATTGGGGTCAGAGGGAAAAGAACGCGTTGCATCTGAATGAGAGCAGAGCAGCTCTTGTCGGACACAGCTTCCACAGTTAGAGATCAAAGCCACACCTGAAGATTTAGTGAATTTTTCTAAATTAATTTCCTCATTCTTCACCTTCTTCAGAAACACACTGCCCATGTGGCACTCATTAAATTCCTCTTTGTTCTACTGTGACTTGCACCCATATCCTCTTCTTCCCAAGGTCTGAGACCACTGCGAGAATTTGTGGAGCCCTTGGGGAGGTTGCCTGCTTGCATAGAGAGGCTGCTACGAGGGACCACAGGTTTGGGAAGTCAGGTGGGTGAGAGAGCCACCCCAGCCCCTGCCCCTGCCAGCCTGGGTGTTTGGAGGTGGCTGGGGGCAAACATTTGGTCTAGAACTTAGTCAGATTCTCAAGAGGGCTGAGGCCTCCATGCTGCTGTTGTGTGAGGGCTGAGCAGTGAGGCTTTCCCTGTTCACGCGTCGAGAACTGGGGGCTCTGAGGGGCTCCCAGCTGGGGCCAGGGTGGCAGGCCGAGAGAGACTCAAAGGAGACAGATCTCAGGAACCTGTCCAGAGTGCGTGACACCCCAGGGTCCCGTTCCCCTCCACCTGGGGTCTTCCCACGCCGACGCCCGAGGTCAACGAGGTGGGGAACTGCCAGCTGCACAACATCTGGGAAGGGAATTGGGGCAGCTGGACGTGCACCTGCCAGCGAGAGGCCTGCCTGTGCTTTGAAGGCTGAGGGAACTCGAGGTACAGCTGGGCAAGGTGCTTGGGAATCAGATCTTTGGAAGATATGGGATACTTCGTAAACTCTGTCAGGTGTTCCAGACCAGGACAGCCTGTGGAGACAGCTCCCGCCTGCTCCGTTCACACCTGTGTCTCACTTGGCCCCGAGCCGGCCGGACAGTAAGTTCCTGGAAGTATGAGCAGCATCGTACATGGCGCGCGGCAGGGGCTTCATGCCCGTCGCTTTGTAAAACTTTCCATGAATGACGGGCATCGTCTGAAATCCTTCATGACCCCATGCAAAGCAAATACAGTCATTTTGAATGATTCTTTGTCTTATTAAAAAAAAAAACCCAAAGAATATTAACATACAGAATAAACCCAAAATACTCAATCACCCAAGTCCAATTCTCCCCCCTGAGACTCTCCAGGTTCCTGACTTTCTATCATCTGTCCACCCAGACCAGCTTCAGGGTGGATGTAGCCACTATGGCTGAATCAGTGGTAACCCAAATGTCTGCCCCACAGATGTGCAGGAGGGGACACGGTGCCGACCTGGAGCCCTTTACAGGCTGGGTGTACCAGCCCTTTGGGGCTGTAAGTGTTGGTGCTAATGGATCACAGCTACTCACTTTCCTGATGGGATAAACTGTTGGTGGGTCCCCAGTGGGGGCCAGCGACTGAGTGACACAGCTGTACAAAGGCTGGCCACCAGTTCTGTGGTGACCCTGCCCCATCCATCTGTGGACCGGGCCACTGAGGCCTGCTCTTTCCCTCCTGACCTGATGTGCTCACTCCCCAAAGGCTCCATTTTTAAGAGGATGCCCTCAATAAAGCATGTGCCCTGAACCCTCGTCTCAGGCTCTGCTTCTCAGGAACCCACCCTGCATCACTCGGTCCATTTACACAACTGTGAGCATTGCAAGGAGCTGAAGCCCCAGTCCCGACTAAGGAAAAACCTCCCGGTAACTGGGATCTGGCTGTGCTGGGATGGTCCATCCTCTCCTGTTCTGCCCTGTCCCACAGTCAAAGCATGAGGTTTGTCTTCTGATTCGGGGGAGGGTGCCGGCTGGGATGCTGAGGCCCTGGAGTCGTTGGGACCTTCTCAGACCAGCTTGTGGTCAGTGGTGGACAGTGTCAACGGCTCAATCTTTATTTTTATTTACTTTCATTGAGTGTGTGTGTGAGCTCATACAGACTGACTGAAAAGCACTGCTTTTAATTAACTTCACAACAAGATTCTGCATTTTACACAATTAAAGTTTTTAGACTCCACTTATGAACCTCGTGGTGGAGTTTTTCTTGGCAGAGCAGATACCCTTCAGGAATGTGCCTAACCCTCTCTCTCTCTATGTATCAATATATGTTTTCATTTTGAAGGGATGAGGTCAATTTTATAACTTTCTTTTATGATGCTATTCCACTTTGTGGATTTTTGATGGCAAAATTTTAGTCCTCAACCACTCCCTTCTTTTCTACTGCAAAAGCTTATGTTTTAACATCCAATAAAGTCTTATATCTTAGAATATTTGGTAAAATATTTTTAAAAAACCTATGTGTCACTTGTCTCAGCCATTAATTGATATGAGTTCTGGGAATGACAATTAATTTTAACATTACCTTAATTAAGCCAGAGTGTAGTCAATCATAATTGGCAAAGGAAATATACTGTAAAAATATGATGCAATCTAAGACCAAACAGGAGTAATTTTTGGCTAATTTGTTGTTTTGTGCTATTCACATCACCATTAGCATGAGTGATTAGAATTCACTAAAATGATCAGAAGTAATTACATTATTGATAATTGTGTATTGATTTGTAATTACATTTACAAGGAGACAGACTATTTGTCCAAGATAAATTTCACACACTTGTTTTTCCATCAAGACACCTTTGACTCACAGTTGAATTCTCAGCACTTCCAGTAATGGTCTGGAAAATTAGATTAATTTTGCCGTGGGATTCTGTGGGATTACTTCTTTTTTTTATATATAAATTTATTTATTTTATTTTTGGCTGCGTTGGGTCTTTGTGGCTGCACGTGGGCTTTCTCTAGTTACGGCGAGTCAGGGCTACTCTTTGTTGTGGTGTGCAGTCTTCTCACTGCTGTGGCTTCTCTTGTTGCTGAGCACGGGCTCTAGGAGCGTGGGCTTCAGTAGTTGTGGCTCATGGGCTCTAGAGCGCGGGCTCAGTGGTTGTGGCGCATGGGCTTAGTTGCTCCGCGGCATGTGGGATCTTCGTGGACCAGGTCTCGAACCCATGTCCCCTGCACTGGCAGGCAGATTCTTAAGCACTGCGCCACCAGGGATGCCTTCTGTGGGATTACTTCTTACTCCTCTTTTGTGGGTACACTTGTTCTTAGGTGAATAGGTTGGATAGCTCTTACTTCTAGAGGAAGACAGTAGCCATAACAGAAATGCAAACACACGTGTGGTTCAGCGAATTCAGTCACATACACATTGTTTAGTTAATTCTATAGTGATGTGAAAAAAAGTCACAAAAATGTTAACGATCTCTTTCATGCATAGAGTAGTTTCATTCAAGGGTTCACGCTGCTTTCGAAGTACTAACTCATTAAACCCAAACTTTCTGTGTCACATTACTCACTTTTGCTCTTTCTTTAAACCTAACACTCTACCCAAGCTGAATTCCTGATAATATGGTAAGACCGAAATGAAACAGAACTAAAACATAAATTGCCAGGCATAGTTCTGTAGGGAAATTCCAGCTTAAGAAGGTTCTGTCGTAACAGGGGTGTGAGCCCCCTCTCCCTGGATTTACGATGTGCTCGGAGAATCCGAACAGAGTATTTGACAACCAGCTCTTCCTGGTCACTTTGGAAAAGGTAAAAATTTCTCGGAACTGGGATCCATAGGAGAGAGCACGACATGAACAAATTCTGCAGGAATCTGACTAGGAGTGAGAGGATCAACTCTCATCAGCAACAAGGCTTCGGGGCATCACCCGCGAGTTACCTGATTAATCAGCACCCCTTTACTACCCTCTTCCACCCCAACCAGGTTTTCTCAAGTCTAGAGCCCCAATACATGTGAGTAATGAAGTTTTCATTCAGAATTCGCTTGGAATTCGGTGAGACAGAACAAAATAGAGGTGAGGTACTGCAGGTAGGCAGAGGGGTAACAAATCCCCCACAGCAGACAGTCAAGCAAGACAGTGACAGAGGCCCCCCAGTGCTGGCTGTCATGGGGTTAATTACTTAATTACTGTTCTGTCCCTGCCCCTCTGTGGAACTCTGTGGAACTCAAAACCGTGGAGGAGCAGAGGTAGCTCACGTGTCCCGTGTCAGCGTCCCTCCAGTCCCCAGGCCTCGGGCTGGCTACCTCTCCAGCCTTTCTCTCCCGGACACCTACAGGTTTTGTACATGTCTCAGACCCTCTGGGATTTGTTATGTAAAAGCTGGCTTAGTTCACAAATTAAACCATGCTAGTGTGTTGATAAGTGCTAATGATGCCTAACTCTTCCCAAGTAGCAGTCATGAGATGTCACAGTGGCTTTCTGAAGATAAGTGACCATAGTTCACAGGTGTAGCTCTCAGGATGGAATTTCAGGGCTTTCGGAGAGCTTTGGAAGCAAATAGCCCTTAGCAGGTATTCAATTCATTCTAATAAACCTCTGTTGGGTATTGTTATGCCCACCTTGACATCCACTTGAACCAGGTTTTTATACGTGTAAACACACAAAGCATAACTGGGTTTTCACTAAGCGCCACTTTCACTGAGACTGGCCAGGACTGGAGCAGAAGGAGATGCAGGGAAATAGTCTTTCCCCTTTTCCAAGGCTGGATTGTACTTTGAGAAATAATGTGCTGTTTATACGACATTCAACACAGTGGGGGAATCACAGGTGGACTAGCTGCCCAGTAAGATGCACATGTTAACTACAAGCCCCAGGAAGAACAGGTGGGAAGAGAGGTGTGTAGTTCCAGGTGGGAGATCAGGAAGGAAGGCTTCATGGAAGAAGTGGCATTTGACCCTGGACTTGGATGGGTGAAATCTGACGTGTGGCCGTGACTTGGGTGGGGGAATAGGAAGAGGAGAGGCACACATCAGCAAAAGAGACACAAGAAGGGGAGATGACCCACAGGCAAGTGAGAACTCCTCAGGTGACCACAGGTGCATGCAGGGAGCGCAGGATAGAAAGTAGGGAAGGAAACTTTGTGTCTGTGAAGCCTTCGGTGTCAGATCAAGGAGTTCTTTGGTTTGTAGGCAGAGAACCGTTGTAGATTGTAGAGCAAGGGGACCGTAACCCATGGCAGCCACAGTAGGAAGATCAGAAGGGGAAAAACAGGGTAGGGGCTCTGAGGGCCTGCATTAGGCAGTGGCAGTGGGCCTGTGGGGTGGATGTTACTGAAGCTTGACAACGGGCGTGACTCAAAGCATGGAAACCAGGAGAAAGGGGGGCTGCTCTTGAGTAAGAACACAGTAAGGGTGGGAGGCAAGTGGAGGTTGATCTCAGACATAACGTGTTTTGAAGACGTGGCAGGACTTCCAGATAAAGATGTCTCTCAGGGCATTGGAAATGCCACGAACACTCTCCCAAGTGTACTTAGTAGTCATACAGAGACCTGCCCAAATGAAGACGCATCTGCTTGGAATCCAAGTAGACATTTGATGTGTTTAGTGTAACATAGTGGTTTTCTTTGGAACCAACCTCAGTTACAGCATCAGACATGGATGATCAAGACCCACCCACGAATTAAAACAGAGTACATACTTTTATTCTGATACCATCTGGACCTAGACTGACTTGACACACTCATTGTGTGGAATGCGCAGGCCCACTTTGCTGTAATGAAACGAGTGCAGAGATTTGCTCTGGAGACCGGGGTTTGAATCCTGGTTCTGCTGCATTTTATTTCTCTAAGGCCTTCGCCTGTAGCCCCAGATCCTCTCGAGGGCTCTCTGCCTCAGTGGTCTGTTTATCCTGAAAGGGGGAGAGACTGTGGTGGAGCCATACCGGTGTGGCCCCCCGTGTCCACTGGCTTTACGTCCAAGACCATAAAGCAGAGGCGTTTGGGGTTCACCTGTTTCAAGCTCATCATTGATCCGTATTAGATCAGTGAGACCTATGTAAGAAATGCCCACAGCTCTCTAGTGGTCACTGTTGTCCTATCAGCGGGAAGAACAGAGAGGAAGAAGGCTTGGTCCTTGTCCCCAGAGCTGTCACTCAGACTAATGAGAAAGATAAAGGCCAAGGAGATAAGGGCAGAGACAAGTAGATAAGATAGTGGGAGCACAGTAATGGGGAGGAGAGATTTTTCTGGAGTTGTTGTTAGGGACGCTGTGGGAGTGTGTGGGCAGAGAAGGGGGGCACTCAGGGTGAAGGCCACTAGGTCTTCAGGAACCAGCTTGTGGGGCGCGCATGGTGTGACTGCAGATAGGGGCCAAGTGGTGGAGGGTCTGGAGTCTCCCATTAAGAGGGTGGACTTGTATTCAGTAGACAATGCAGGAAGTATTAAATTGCCTATTTTTGAAAGGGGAATAAATGCCACTGTGTTTCCGGAGCCAACTTGGGCCCCTCCCGCCACAGGGTCAAGCGGATGTTGGTGGGGGGGCCACCAGGAGGTCTGCGGTAGGGGCTGAACTGGGAGGAGTGGGTCTGGAATGAAAATGACATGCGAGAGCCTTGAGGGGACAGGGAAGCAGAGGGTGCGTGAAGACTGAGGAAGACAGGCAAACACTCCCGGGACTCTTCCCAGCCTGGATCATTAAGAAAATGGTGGAAGTTATTAGAAGCCAGGAGGAGGGGCTGGTTTGTGGAGTTCGGGGTTTGGGGGCATCTGGGTGACGTTATTCAGTTGGACAGTCGGAGGGGGTGAGCTAGCCTCCCCAAACGGTCAGGACTGGAGGCCCAGGTTTGGTGATGCCCCCAGGGGTGACACCGGTGCGGTGGGGGCGGAAGAGAGAAGCGCGGAGGACGAGCCGTAGGGCCCTCGGGCGAGGGCGCGGGAAGACCTGCTGAGGACACGGAGCCCCGGGGTTAAGGACGGGCCGGGGTATCGGGGCGAGCGTGGTCGGGCTGACCGGGAACGTGGAGATTCGGTGACCCATATCTCCTCTAGCCGCCTTCACGGTGGGGAGACGGAGCCGAGGGAGAGGCACTGATTGTAGCCTCAGGGCCAGGCTGGCAGGTCCTACATCAACGCGAATTAGGAACTTCCAGCCTACTCCTCTTTCCACAGCCCACGCTGTCTTTTACACCTCCCGCCCCCAACACACAACGCATTTATTAAAAAAAAAAAAAAAAAATTCAGCCCGCAAAGACCCGGAACGCCGAGGCCGGGGCTCCAGCAGGTATTTTTCTGCCTTAGGCCTGGGTAGG
This sequence comes from Balaenoptera ricei, assembly GCF_028023285.1. NCBI lineage: Eukaryota > Metazoa > Chordata > Mammalia > Artiodactyla > Balaenopteridae > Balaenoptera > Balaenoptera ricei. The sequence continues at coordinate 29,753,118 of NC_082640.1, forward strand.
CGAGGGCCGGGCCGGGGTGGGGGAGGCCCCGCTGGGCCGGTGTGCGAGCCCCGCGCCCCCGGGAGCGCGCGCTGCGCCGGCCCGCCCTCCGTCCCCGGTGCGCGTCCCCGCCCAGCCCAGCCCCGGAGCGCGTGCCCACGCCGCCCCCGCCCCGTGCGCGCTCTTCGCCGTCACGCGCGCGCCGCGAAGCCGCCCGGTGGAGCGGCGGCGGGCGCGCTCCGGGCGGGACGGGGGCGCGGGCGCGGGCGCGAGGCTTTCGTGCCGGGGCCGCGCGGAGGAGGCACCGGGGAGGAGCGCGCTGCGCCGCCGCCCGGCCTGCCGCCGCTCGGTGCGGGTCCGCGGGGCGCGAGGAGCGGCGAGACCGCGGCCTGGAACAAAGGGAGGCCGGCTGGGGCGGGGGCGTCGCGAGCATGGCGGACCGCAGCCTGGAAGGCATGGCGCTGCCCCTGGAGGTGCGGGCCCGGCTGGCCGAGCTGGAGCTGGAGCTGTCGGAAGGTAACAGGCCCCGCGCTCAGCCGGCCGCGCTGTCACGGGGGCCGGGGCGCGGGCGGGCGGGCGGGGGTCTCGGCGCGGTGCGAGCGCGGCCCCCGCCCTGCGGCTCCGTGTCGTCGGCCGCGGCCCCGGCGCCGGGGCCCTGGGGAGCCGGACGGGGCCGCGGGGCCGGGGGCGCAGCCGGGGCGCAGGACGGGGCCGCGGGGCCCGGGGCGCAGCCGGGGCGCAGGACGGGGCCGCGGGGCCCGGGGCGCAGTCGGGGCGCAGGACGGGCCGCCGGGCCGGGGCGGCCTCGCGCGCGGCCTGGCGGACGGGGCCGTGTCCTTGGTGCGCGTCCGAGCGCTGCCCACCGCGGCCGGGCCGGGGGCGGTTCCGCGTTGCGCGGCCTGAGGCTCCGCGGGCCTCGTTCTAATGCGAAACTTGTCTTTGGACTTGAGGTTTGACCGCCGGTGTCCGAGGCATCCTGGCTGGACTGGGATAGTACTACTATTGTTCCCGTCCGCTGGGATGCGAAGGTTGGGTGAAATTGGAAAGCCTCCTCCCTCAGGCCAGGGTCTGTGCCGCGTTCCCATCGTCCCATACTTAGGATTTGTGACAGATTTGCCACAGTGATTTCATGGAGTGTTATATACGGTTTCTTATTTGCTCTTAATGGTGGGATCATGTGCTCAGCTGTCATAAGTTTTAGATCGGATTTTGCTATGTCTTAAAAAAAAAAAAAAACCCACTGAAGTTCCGAAATGTTGAATGTTTAATATAGATTTAGAATTCACCCAGCTCACCCTGGGAAGGCCACTAATACACTGTGGGGTGGGGATAGGCCGGCTTGTCTCGAATTTATATTTGGAGCAGTTTAGTGGTGAACTTGTATGTGTGTGTGTGTAACGGTTTTGTGGGGCTGGCAGCCAGAAAGTAAATTCATTCGTGCCAGTTTTCATCAGCAGGGAGAAGCTGGTGTTGACCGTATGGTTTCCTTTTTAACACTTTCAGGGCGAAGAAGGGGGTACAGGTGGGGGCCTGGGGTGAAGTGTCTTTTCAGATGTCACAGGCTGGAGATGTTTCTGTTTCACATTTGGGGTTCTGCAGGGTTCTGTAATGCTCAACTGTCCCATAGGAGGAGACCGTTTCCTGGACTCTGTGCTCAGCAGACACTGTTCTGAAGGGCTGGAGATGATGAGGGCTTTGCTGGTACCTCAGTGCAGTGCCCAGCTGGGCGAACAGTACTTAGGTCTACACTGGTGGATAAGGTGTGCAGTGTGGACAGATTGCTTGGAGGGATGAAGTGCCCATTGGAAAATATTTGCCCAAGTTCTTTGATTTTGTCAATGTTCACATGGGTTTTTCCCCCTCACTTTACAGGCCCCGTAGCTGTGCACCACAGTTGTGTTATTTACAACACCGTATCATTCATGCATTCTCTCCAGACAAGCACTTCTGCTATGTCTGTATTATACTGATGTTAAGTGTCAGTACCCTACCTGTGTTGGCAAAGCGGGAAGCCGTCTGAACTCACCAGGAGCCCTCCACCTCCCCCGTCCGTCTGGGATGGGCTCACATTTGCTTCTTCACATCTGGGACAGTGCGTGGCCCCTGGTGGGAGTGGCTGCTTGTGGACGTGGACACTCACCTGCTAGATTGCACTCACCTGTCACCATCGGTCACTCCTAGAATGTGTCCCTGTTGTCCAGGGGATGGCAAACCACTTTAGACCAAGGTGTGCTCAGCCTAGTTCTCTGTGAATTCCTTGTGTCCCTACAGATTTTTAAAAAGGGTTTAATGAGTTTCTTATTGAGTGTCTGGGCAGAGAAAGGGGTGTGTGTTTGCATATGGGAATCACATTATTGTTTTTCTCTCTCTCTAAACTCTGCTAGGCCTGGCTGCATCACCCAAGAGTAAGAGTCAGAGGGTTGTTGCTTTGGCCACCCAGCCTCAGCCCGCTTCTCCCCGCTTTAGCTGTGTCATCTTTGACTTGCTTTGTCCATGCTGAGTCGATTGGGTTTCTCTTTAAGGTCATTTGGAATATTGTGTCTTGTGACTATGTAGAGTAGTTTTACTGTCTTAAATTAGATGAATCAACTTGTTTTCCAGTATTGCTTAATAGCAACCAAAGAATGGAGGGATCAGAAATCTGTGCCTCTTTACATTTTAGAACTTAAAATCCCCCAACATAACCACTTTCAAAGTGAAAAGTTAAAACAGCTTTTAATGCCGAGTTATTTAAGCATATTGCTTTCATATTTTATCTTCAATCAGGATTCATGTGGAGAGAATTCTTTAAATTAGTCTTCATCATTTTATTAAAATATCAGAACATACTGTGGAAACGTGTGGACGTTCCAGCGCTCAGTTCCTACAAAGGAGCATGGGAAAACAATTCCATTTTAAGCACATAATGTAGGTTGAAAAAAGAGTAGACTCTTCTTTCAAAGTTCCTATATGGCCTGCCAGCTGTTAATGGTTGTATATTTTATCTAGATTAGTAGATGCTGGTCCAGTTTTGGTTTGCACTGTCTGCTGGTGCTGCTACGGACACTTAGGTTATTTTATTTTATGGGTCACTGTTTGGTAGAGGGTTGCAGATTGACTTCTTGGCTGCAGAAGTCAGATTTTCACTTTCCTGCCCTGCTGGTTGCCTCCCTCTTTTCTTTCCACTGTCTGTTGCTACCCAGTGCTTCCCTCTTGGGGGAAAACTGGGCTGCTCTCCCTGCAGAACTGGTGCCAGCAAAGAACAGGAGCTTTCTGTGGGGAGATGTGGTGGGTGCCCCTCCTATGGGCAGCAATGGCCTCCAATCCACAGGTCTGGGTACAGTCTTTGGTGTGGAGCCAGGGGTTGTCGGTCTGGTGAATTCTTGGGACTCAATGTGAGATGGAGAGGAAGCCAGTGAGCTGGCTGGTTGCTGGGTGCCAGGTGGGGTAGCACTGGCTCTTTTCTTCACACACTTTTCCCTAAATCATTTTTTTCTTCCCTTCTCTTCCCTTCTTTCTTGCCTTTTGGAATCATGCATTTTTCTATTTGGCTTTCAGAGGGCCCCCAAGTAGTTTCATTAATATGTAAATAGACATTATTTGGCTTAAGGAAAAACTTTAAATGGAAACAGTGGCAAAGCAGAGAGGAAACAAAATTCCTCAATAAAGACAGACTCATGTCTTATTAAAAAAAAAAAATCAGTTGTTGATTGAACTTCAGCAGTAAGTTTCTGTGTTAACTGACGGCTTGTGTCCTGGGCTGTACACACCCTGGACTTGCAACTGTAGACGATATCATCCCACTATTTCAGGAGTGGTTGAATTCTTATTTTGGTAGGACTTTGGGAAATTGCCTTGTGATGTAGCCTGTGAAAACTGGTGTTTGCAGAAGAGAAGTCCGTTAGCTTTCTACTTTGTGGCTTTTAAATTGTGAGTGTGCTTACTAACTTCCTAACTCTTGCTTATGGGAATTACTCAGTTTGTAAGGTACAGGATTACTGCAACTATTACGTTCTGTAATCAAGTCCAACTTAACATTTTCTAAGTGCGAAACTGCCCAAGGAAGGAGGTGCATGCTATCAGTTCTTTGTGTTGATCAAGGAACCAGTAATTTTTTAAATTGCAGATGAGCAATTCACATGCAGCTGGCATAATCCTGTCACCAGAGTAAAATCTTAAAGAGATGGCCAGTTGGAAGGTTTGTAGATTTGGTGGTGTGTGGCATTTTCAGGGCTGCCAGCACAGTATAGCAGATACACTTAGCTCTAGAACGTGAGTTCTGTCCCCATCAGCCCCTGTGCTTTTCTTGGAGGTCCCTGTGGCTGCAGAGGTGGCCACCCAAACTGAAGCCTGGGACCACCTTCCAGGGTCGGGGAGAGGAGACCTGCTGTCTCTAATGCAACCCAAATGTTCTCATTGAAAGGAAATAGTGGACTCTGGAAAGCAAATGTGTGAAAAAATGCTTTCTTCTAGAGTCTTGTTGATAATTTGTTGTCATTGGGAGGGGAGGAGGGAAGGGGTCAGAAGATTCAGGGAATAATAGCTGAGCCGCTCCACCGGGGATCAGACCTTACCATTGTTAACAAAACCTGTTCACTCTGTCACATCGTCTCAAAGCTGCCCCCAGTAGCTGTACGTATTGTGGTGAATGAAATGGACTACTTGGCTTGATAAATCTAAAAGATTGTTATCTGAATTAAAAATATGTACAAAATGGCAGCATTGATATGTGTGGGATGTGAAATGTGTGGACTTGAATTTTAAGAGTTCTTCAGAGTTATGAAAATAGTTAAATTTGAATGTTCTTTTCTTGATGAATAAATATAGATGTCAAATTTAGCCAGGAAATTAAAGGCACACATTAAAGGCACTGATGTGTAAGGTTGATCCCAATGCTCAAAAGATCTTTGCGATGCTGTAGTCATGCTTAGAGCCGAATGTTGTGAGGTCACAGCTGTAACAACGACTCTATTTTGTTTCATTCTGGGCCCACTGGCTTTATATTCTTGTTATGGTTTGGAGGCTACAAGCTGTTGGATGTTATGAGTCACTTTTTGCCTTCCTCCTCCCAGCCTTTTTCAAATGGGTTGTCTCTTTTTTTAGAGCTGATTTTTTTTTAAAGCAGTGATTTATGGGATAAGTTGTAGCATTCTTCTGAATTGCAAAGAGAATGTATTGGATAATCTTCATTTTGATGTCATGTATATAGACTGACTCACCACTTCAAATCCTAGTCATATTAAGATTCTCATAATTACTCAGGTACCTTACTAAAAGCAGATGCTCGCCTGCAGTTTTTGGCTTGGTTTCGCACATCAGTGTTTATCCTGGTACATGGAAGGCACCTCAGGTGATGCTATGGGCTTTGGCCACTGTTTACTGTTCCTTTCCTCCAGTCTCTCCGTCTGTATGCCTCTACTTTCAAGGTTGCCTGTGTTCATTTTCCTTCTTTCATGATCATTTTGTGTGCCCTACAAAAGTTACCTACTATCATTGCCAGTGCTCTGTTCTGCTGAGAGCGTCAAAACGTTGTCACGTCTCGAAAGAAGCAGTTGCATCCATTTGTTCTTGATAATAAATAGCGCTCTCAAAGGGGAGAATTTAATTGAGAATCCCAGCTGGCGGGGGTAAGAACATAGGAGTCAGGTTTGTACGTATATGGCACTTTCTTCAGGACCCAACGGGGTGTTAATGTTCATAAGCCCTTAAGACAAATAAAGTGGGAAAGGCTAAGATATTGAGCTGTAAAAGTCAACATGACAACAAGCAGCCTTCTTTTGTGGGGTGGGGGACTGGGGAGGTTGCTCTTTAGTTTTGTTGCTGTTGAATATCGTGGAGAATGAAATGTGCTCTCTGTGCTAAGAATCACAAATTGAGGTGGTTCTTTACCAAATGCTTTGTGCAATAGGTATGAAAAATCAGGGAAAAAATGACCTAAGATAGTGAGGACTGAGGGATTCTGTGATTGATAGTGGGTTAAATAGATCTTTTTCTTCTGGGCTGCCAGTTTTAAATCTTTTTTTTTTTTTTTTTTTTTTTTGCTTATTAAGTTGGAAACTGTTTCTGTGTCCTCATGAAAAGATTGAAGACTGTGGGCCAGATCCAAACTAGTTCTGGCGGCACCAGAGAGAGCAATTCCTTAGATACTTGTTCGCAATTATGCACAATTTTTTTTTTTTTTTTTACTGAATTATCTGGTTAGTCAAGTCACATATTCTTCTATTTTTTTAATTAGAGGAATACTCTAACATTTTAAAATTATGAAGTTAAAAAACTCATATGTAAATATGTCCCCTCTTCAATGTGGGCTGCTTCACACCCACCAGCCTCAGGTCTGAGCCTCTGGCCAAGGAGGAAGGCAGTTCCCTGCTGGACACTCGGTGCTGAGCAGAGAAGCTTTCTTCCAAAACCAAAAAAGCAAGTCTCTCATGTTCTGACCATGTGTCTTACCAGTGCAGCTTGCCCTGTGTCAGGAGTTTATAAAACATGTTAAGCTTTGGTGCGGAGAGGCCCACACATCTCAGTTTCCGTGCGGCAGGTCTTAATCTGCCTTCGTGGCTTTGTTCCTGCCACTCCCTCGAGTTGGCAGAGCCACATGTCTGGACCGCTTCACTCTCGGGAAGAACACAAACCTCCACATCGAGCCCTGTCGCCTTGCTGGCCAAGCCCAGAGTCATGTCCCTGTGAAGATGCAGGTTGCATGGGTCTAGCTGACCAGCTCTCTAAGGAAGCGCTTCCTGGCTAGTTTACCTGAAATGAAAACAGAAATGTAAACTGTGTTACTAATTAACCTTATCAGAAGATTCTGGGTCTTTATGAATAAAGTAGTATAAGTGGAGATTACATGCTTTATTGCAAATAGAGCACATCCAGTTATATCAGTGTCACAATACCTGACAAAATCCCTGTCCAGGACTCTGCAGTCGTGGCATCACCCTGGATAAGCCACCAGGCTCTCCCAGTCTTGGTGTCCTCGGGTGTCAGATAGGGTTAAGAACTCTGCCTTTGGGATGGTAGTGGGGATCAGCGAGGCAGAGTCACAGTATCTGCTCCATAAATATCCAGCTCTGCAGTTTCCTTCCGAGGTGCTGTCACTGGGACAGAGTTCCCTGCCCTCCCGCCCCCCAGTTTATCCAGGTGATTTGAGTTACAGTGGCCTTCGGAGAAAAACAGTGGAGAGGAGGCACAGGCCCGGGTGCGGGAAAGCACTTTCACTTTCCTCTGCTTGGAGGGTGCACCTCTTAATAGATGCTACCTGGACACTTACCCTGTGCTAGGATAGCTTCAGAGCTGCAATGCCTCTTTTTTTTTTAAAGATAAAACTTCCTTTCTGGTGGACTCTTTGTGTCAATATTCCTGGAAGCCCTTTTTTCAGCCCCTTTACTTTTCAAGAGAAAAGTTGGGGAAAGGTGTCCTAGGTCAGATTCAAGTCCAGGTGTGTCCGGGAAGGACGTCCTATTAGGTTGTAATCATCGAATCTCAGGACCATGTGTGGACCTCCAATCAGAGTCATTCCAGCGCTTCGTGGAGGAGGGGCCTGACCATCTCCTGCCGTCCCCTCACCACAACGCCCCCAGGATGAAACACAGAGCTCCACCGCTGTGACTGTGGGAATTGTCCTCCTGGAGGTGTGTGCCCCCCTGCCCTCAGTGTGTGTGGAGAGGGACTGAGCTGGCACCCCTCTCGTCATGCTCCTGTGTCCTGTCCCGACACAAGTGCATGTGGATGCCACCCAACAGGCCACACAGGTGGGATTGCGTGAGCCTGGGCAGCTCTGAGAGAGGCCAGGTCAGGGCCAGGGCTCACCGTGGCAGTGGACCCGGGGCTCTGTGCCCCCCGCCCAACACCTGTAACAGGTCCTGGGCTTTTATCCTTTACAATCACCCTGGCAGTTATGTCGGTTGAGTGCTGTGTGGGTTTGTGAATGAGTGGGATCTTTTTCTTATCGACTTTCATAAGCTGCTTCTTTTAAAGTAAAAACCAGAGATAGTTTGAAGCCCCCCTTGCCCCCGCTGTGTATTTAATGGTATCACAGAAGTTATGGCTTCAGTTACGTGTAAAAACAACTTAAGAATAACACCAAGTACTAAGGTGGAGCTGTACTTCAGGATAGCTTAAGTGAGCATCATTGGGCTTCGAAACATCTTTTGTTTTTTCTTATTTTGATGAACGGGATGGATGCCTGAAGGCTGTTGAGATTTAGTAATATAAAGTAGTCTTTAAGGAGCTCTTTAAGCAAGGGTGCAATTCCATTAAACTTAAGTCATTAAAATACACCTATTTAGGGACTTCCCTGGCGGTCCAGTGGTTAAGACTTAGCCTTCCAATGCAGGGGGTGCGGGTTCAATCCCTGGTCAGAGAGCTAAGATCCCACATGCCTCACGGCCAAAAAACCAAAACATAAAACAGAAACAATATTGTAACAAATTCAATAAAGACTTTAAAAATGGTCCGCATCAAAATAAATCTTAAAAAAAAACCCCAAACCAACCACCTACTTAAACCCAAGGAAATAGTGTATCAACTTGCCAGGGTGGAAACTTTGTTACTAATGTTACTAAGGTACATTATAATGTACCTCATGCTTGCAGTGCCTGTCCTGTAGGGAAATTCTGTCAACCTGAGACTCCGTGTTTGGGTGGGTTTTGTTGTTTCATTTTGCTTTTAGCTCAAGTGAATATAGTCTTATTGCAAATGGTGGGGCTAGGCTTCCCCCACCAAGCACAACATTGACCTGGGCCAAATGAGAAATAGCACTTGGGGTATTTTGCTGTTGATATCAGAGTTCAGATTTTGAGAATTTCTGTTGTACATAAATTAATATGAAAAGGAAGTAGAATTCTACCTCCCTGTTTTAGATGGTGGCGAATTATTATTTAGCTGTCATACCAGTAAAGGATTTTCTAATGCCTGTTGGTATTTTAGCATTTCTTTCCTGTTATTAGGAAGATCTGGCCCGGGACATGGGGAAGAAAGTAGCCTTGATTTTGCTGTTTCCTTCATGACTTGCTGAATTTGACACAAATAGGATTCTGGATGAAATCTGCCCTTTATGGAAAGTGTCTAAGTAAAACAGGCTTTCTGAATGTGTTGTACAATATTCTGTCTCCCGTGGATACAGAGGAGCAAAGCCTTGGGGAAGGACTGTGGGCAGAGGTTCCTTGCATGGGCTGCCATTCCTCGGGTGATGGGCATCTGCTGTTGGGGGTGTCTACCACAGATGGAAAGCTCACGGGCTGACTGTGTCATTGTGGTCATAGGGCAGGTTTGATCACTCTCACTTATTCTTGAAAGATGATGTGGGGTGGGAGCAGTATTTAGAACACTAGCATTCCTTGAAACAAAGATATGAAATAAAGCTTATACATCTCATGGTGCCTTATAGCTTTTAGCTGCTTTCATATTGACCTTTTTTTAGTCCTTTGAAAATATTTTCTAGGGAAATGACATTAGCTTCTCTGTATAAATGAGGAGACTTCAAATGATCAGAAACTCATCACGAGCCCTAGAATCTTGGCTTCCCGACACATTTTCACCATCACGAGTGAACTGAACCACCGAGCTGCTTTCTTTTGAAGCATGATGGGGATCCCGTCTTCCCCTGTGAGATCAGCAGCAGGAGCTCTGTGGAGTCCTGGGTGCTCTCGGGAGCGTGAGCAGTGGGCAGCGCCCTCCCCAGCAGCCTGTTCCAAGTCAGTGAGGAAATCGGACGAATTTCCCTTGCATGTGGTTGTCATGCGTGAAGGCTTATGCTGCACGTTTTCTTAGCTGGCTGCCCCTAAACTTTACATTTAAGATCGAATCTGTCATCTAGGGAATGAATATATGGGTGTTCGCTGTACAACTCCGTTTTCTGTATGTTTGAAATTTTTTTGTTTCTCATGGAAGATGAACAACATCCTTTATTTATTAAAAAAATTTTTTTTTTTTTTGGCTGAGTTGGGTCTTCGTTGCTGCACGCGGGCTTTCTCTAGTTGCAGCGAGTGGGGGCTACTCTTCGTTGCGGTGCGCGGGCTTCTCATTGCGGTGGCTTCTCTTGCTGGGGAGCACGGGCTCTAGGTGCGCGAACTCAGTAGTTGTGGCTCGCGGGCTCTAGAGTGCAGGCTCAGCAGTTGTGGCGCATGGGCTTAGTTGCCCCGCGGCATGTGGGATCTTCCCGGACCAGGGCTCAAACCCGTGTCCCCTGCATTGGCAGGCGGATTTTTAACCACTGCGCCACCAGGGAAGCCCTGGAACAGCATCCTTTAGAATCAGGAGGCTGGATATGGTATGGCTTATCTGAAATCTTAATCGTTTTGGTCAAGAGACGATGCTGTTAGTTCTTGTGTCGTTTCCGGGAAAAATATTCTACATGAGGTTCCAGGAATAACCTCTTCAGTGTCTCTGCAAGAGTGACCTCTCTCAAAGCTTCCTATTACTAGCCAGGATGATGGCGATCGTGTTTAAGCTGCCACCAATCACTTACAAGGCAATCAATCTTAGGTCTTTTATGTAGAGTGCTTTTATCCCAAGTGGAGTGCCTGTCTGACCTTCTCCAGGCCTTGCAGGGATGCAGGCCACGTCTAATGGATGTGATCCACCCTCATCTCTGGTCCCCAGAGAACCGGAGTCTTGTCAGTAGGAGCGGACAGTGCGTAACTCGGATTTTTAAATCAGATGTTGCAAATTGATGTCTTTTTTGGCATGAACAAAGTCTGTTATCTCTGTTTATGGGGGAGGACACTTACATGTCTCAGGCCACCGCTCACTGATTGTTCGTGTGTGCTAAGCACTGCGTTAGGTGTCTCACATAGATTACCTTTTTTGAAGGACATTTGTCTCACAAAAAGGGAAGCACGTTAGTGAGCTTGCCTGAGGTCCCGTGCCTGAGTGGTGGGTGCGAGTCGGCCAGTTTGCCCCGACACCAGCCTCCTCCCTTCCAGCTCCCGACAGGACACCACCCTCATGTAGTGAGTTAGGAATCCAAGTCAGAAATGGAATGTTGAAAGAGATACCAAGTTTCATGGTATGTGTGGTGACTTTTCTTTTTTACGTATTTACTTTCGCATACCCTAATGATGTGTTTTTTTACCTGATGTAACAAGTAACTTAATTACCAGCCATTACTGGTACAGAGTTCCATGAAGGATATTTTAGGAACCTGTGGTCTCAAAAAAGAGCCTTTATTTTCTAACTATAATATGCTTAATAAAGTTGTTGGGATTGTGGCTTTCTTTTGTTATTTTATTTTTTGTTCCTTGAGTGGAAGCTATTTAGTGATTACTCATAATTGTGAAAATAATCTAGTGATTAGAGGTTCTTGTTAGGACAAATCTATGTCTCCTTTCTTTTATGTAAATAAAAAAACCTTAATCCAGGTAAATGTCGGCAGGAATGACCATGTATAAAGTGGATAAGATTTTTGTGTGACGTGGTCACCCTGGGATATTGTCTCAGGAATTTTCTAGAGCATCCATCTTTATTCTCACTAGTTTACACCCTCCCCGTTCCCTGATTATTTCCATTTGCACCAGAAATTTGAATACAAGTGTGTCCAAGATGGTACTTGTATGTGTGTGCATGTATCATGCCTTTTTGCTGTAAGATGGACTGTTTGAATAGTGCTTTTGGACACTGACAACTTGGTCAGAAAACCGGTAGCTCCTCATTAATAAAGGTAGATGTTCTAGTATCAGGAAGCCCTGAATACTTTCTGTGTTATATTAAATAAATAAATCCCAGAACAAAGATGGTTTTGTGTACTATGTATTTGCCATGACTTTCTTGTAAGAAGTGTGAATGTTTCACCCACTTATCAGAAATCCCATGACTAGCTTAAACAGAGAAAGAACATGGATTATTCTGTCTCCAGATCATTTTCATGTATTTATGATCGCACCTGTTCTATTAGCTGTGAAAGCCATCAGTCTTGGGCCCTTGCTGGGCCCTTGCTGATAGAATTAAGGGAAACAAGATCATTTCCAGCTTGTTTTAAACCTAAAGCTGCCCGTTAACTGCATAATAGCCCAATCTTTAAAAATGATACAATTTGACTTTTAGTGGATTATAATTAATTTGGTTATCTATGGCTGAATCATTTCACTGCATTGTGAACTAACTATTTTTTGATTTCTTCATAATATGGATCCGATCCAGAAGATGGGCTGTAGGCTCGGAGTGATAACATTGTTACTTGTAACTTAGACTAACTCTTGGTTTCTCTGAGATGATAACCATACAGTCGTATATTTAATTCCCGTTTTTCACGTTGTTCTCAATTCTGAGTCCCTACTGGTCATCCCTTTCACCCACGTTCTTTCCTTTCTTCTCCCTCCATCCTTCTTCTATTTTGTTGTCTTTCACCCACAGACCCTCAGTATATGGTGGATGTGTGTGTGTGGTGGGGTCCTGACTGCTGTGAATTTTTGATAACCTGTGGAAAGGACTTTTTTTTTTTTTGAGCAAGACACCTCTACACCTCTAAATGAACTTTCAGTTGCCTAAATATCACCTGTTTGGTGGACTGTCTGTGGAAATTTTAATTGTTTTTTATGGGGTTTGGCTGACCTTTCTCTGCCCCACCAATTACTCCACCCAGCCCATGTGTACTCAAACTCTGCAGGCCTGGTTCAACACTGCTTATATGCAAAATAATTAACAGAGCTCTATAAATAAGAAATCACATGTTGCCACATAAATAGTTTCCCTGTCATTTGAGTGTGGATTGTTTTTGCTCCTGTGGTGGCCCTGAGGATTCTGGCCTTTGTTTGGAAGCACCTCACACTGAGGTGGGTATGAAATGTAAAACTGATTACAGTATTATTATCACTCGCAAGCAGACAACAAAGATGCTTTCATCTGAACAGCAGCTGAAAATTAGGGTGTGTTCGGTTTGGATGTTGGATGACCTTTTTGAAAAAAGCATCTGGCTTTTGTCATACTTTGAAAGCTGTGCTTATACTGTTTTCTGTGTTTTACTTAGAGTGTCTACGGTTCCTAAAGGAGATATTTGCTTATTTTAAGGGGATAAATTACTTTACAATAAAAATACTCTCTGGGGATTTAGATGGAATAGGTTTGCCATATTATTTGTTGTTCACTATTTAACACCAAATATAGTGGACTTTTAAGTGGCTGACATGCCCCACCCCCTTGCTGGTGTGTATTTAGGTGGAAGAGAGTGTGTGTGTGTGTGTGTGTGTGTGTGTGTGTGTGTAGGTGCAAACATACACACGTATATCTAACTGGTTCAGTCACATTTGATTCCAAAGTTAGGGATTGTTTTTGCCACATGAGAGCTTTTGAATTGTTCTGTTCCTTAAGCATTTATTTCATTTGCAATTTATTGAGCGAGGGTCTCTTGGGAACTATGGGAGTGGTGACAGCTGTTTTTATAATCCAGGAGATAGGATGGAAGCCAGTGGGAAGCTCAGTATCGATAGACAAATAATTGAGAAGGATCTACTTCGAGGCTGTGTGCCCAGTGAGTGGTCTCAGCAAGGAGGGCTCTGAGTGCCGAGGAGGGAGCAGCTGGATGCTGGGGGGCAGCCCTTCTCTCGTTGTGCCTGGAACACCTGTGTTTGGGGTGGGCCATTCCGACCCTGCTCCCAGCCTGGCTACTCCCGGCCCGACTGCTCTGGCTGAGCTGTGGGGCTGGGGCCAGGGGCTCGGGCACTGAGCCTAGTGGAATGATGGCACCGGGACCTTTCCTGCTTCTCAAAGGCACATGTGAGTGATTGTTTTTATTTCTGCGTGCGTCCTGTCCCCCTACCCACTCCCCATTTTTCCTTTGGGACCCTTGCCCGCGGCCTGGGGGCGAGCCCTCTGGCTGTTTCCAATGTGGGGAGCACAGTGCTTCTCAGGCAGACATGACTGCAGGGGTGGTTCCTGGCTGGGGGCTTCCCCTTGTCCTGTGGGCCTGGGGGAGCATGATGGCTCTGACCACGTGCCTTAGCCTAGGCACCTTCCCCCAGCCCCCCTGCCCGGACCGCAGCCAGCCGGCGTCCGGGCAACTGAGGCCATGGCCCTCGCACAGCCCGGCAGCCACCCGAGGAAAGCCAGTTCAGCTTGTGACTGTCACTGCCCTTGAAACTTGCACAGGTGTGGCCAGCACGCGGACGGCCAGGTTCTGTTTTACCATCTGTTGGTTCTTTCCTGCGGAAAACAGGCAGTTTATTGCAGTCACCTGGGAGGCTGACTCCCTGCTCCAGCTCCCACCTTCTGAATGACGGTCTTGGGTGGGGCAGGAGTGGTGGGTCTCCAGACAAGTCCAGGGCAGCTGGCCAACCTGTGGGACCCTGGGGCCTCTCCACTCACTTGAAGTTTATCGTACATTTCTTGGTACAAGGGTATCAAGAGTGGAAGGAAAAGAAGTAGGCGGCAGGAAATTCTGGTTCAGTCTTGACTCTGGGAGCATTTGGGGGTAGGTAATTGTGTCCTAGGCTTTATTTTCAACTTTCCCAGTAGGTACAAAAAGAATAATTGTGCGCAGATGGCCGGTTTGAAGAAAAATGAAATCCAGAATTGTGTTATGTGAACTTTTATTTTAAATATATATTACCCACCCCTCCCCCATTAATGTAGAGGAGGAAGGATGCTAAGAGCTCGGCTTACCTCCCGCGTCCCACCTGGAGTTGGGGTGCACAGCAGCGATGGGGGCGGTGATGCCAGATGTCTGCCAGCCTCAGGTGGTAACTGTGGGTCCTTAAAAGTGCAAGCTCTGCATCAAAGCTGAGGTGGAGCCCGAGCCTCTGCAGAGGGAGGAAAGCGGCTTCTGTGAGGGATTTGCATCCCACTGCTGACCTGTGCCAGCAGATTGTGTTCAGGGACCAGGGATGCTGAGTCCAGGGTCAGCTTTATGGACTGTTCCTGGCATTAGATCCTGTAAGGGAGAAGCTCAGCTCTTGTTTTTATTTGACTCTCACACGTTTTACCCAGTTCCCATGGTTGATGGTTTTCCAGGGAAGTGGTGTGAGGCTTGCTCAGGGCTTCCTTGAGGGAGAGGCAGAGTTTCATGGGCGGTGGGCCATCATCCCACGCCTTATCACACAGGGGTCAAGATGTAGATTCTACAGACTTCTTAGGGAAAACTCAGAATCTTCTGAACAACTGTATGTTTTTCTTCTGAAAAGCTTACTCATGTACTGTAAAGTTTTCTGGAACTTTTAAAAATATTTTCCCTACTAGATGGTATCATTAGTGGACTTGTACAATTAAAAATCTTGTTCTAGATTACATAGTTACCATTTATCCCCTTCCCTCTTTTCTTTCCATGAAAAAAGTACCATTTAGCTTTGGAATTAAGTTAATAATGAAATAAAGGTCACAGATATGTAACATTATGTATTAAAATATGTTAAAATATGTATGTATACCTTATATAAGTCATCAAAAGAAAAAAGGAAAAATAAAGATTGAGAAGACCCACTGGTGCAGAAACGTTACAATGGTTTTGTGTTGTATCCAGGAAACCTAAATCTTCAAAGCTCTGTGTTTACTTTTTCAACCTCAACTCCCCAGGCAGATCTGTCTTCACCAGCTCCAGGGTAAAGAGTGAAAGATGGAAAGATGATTTTGGCATTTGCCAGTCATAATTCAGCAGACATTTTCTTATTAGTTGATAATTTAAAACGTTTCACAGTTATAAAAATTTGCTAACATACTTTTTTTGAGTTTATTACTATATGTTTCTTCAGGAGTCTGTGAGAACTGTGTAACTTTTCTGCTATTCTGAATTATAATGTGTTGAATTAGGAGTTGTAATTCCTCTGCCATAATGTTTATTAAAAAGTTCCCTATGTATTTTTAGATGTATATTTGGAACAGTTTAAAATGCTTGATACACTACAGTTTTAACACATCACAAATATTATTTTAGACTATAAGTTGATATTTTAAAAAATCTGTAAGTAACACTATAAAAATTGGGACAAAGATTAAAAAACATCTGTAATTTTACAATTCAACATAATACCAATACATTTTATGTCTTCATGTCATTTTAATTAGTCCAGAACTATAACAGTGGTGAAACAATGTTGGTGCTGTCTAGTTTATAACAGTGTTTCACATGTATTGTTGTATTACTTTGTAGGGGGGAATCCATTAACCACATGAAACAGGTTTTTGTTCTTTCTCAGTAAAAACAAGGTTTGAGGTTAAACATCTTGTCTGGGGCTCACAGTGGGTGAAGGTGGGCTAGGACCCACACTCAGGATTGCCGACTGGATAATTTCTAGTCAAGGAGTCACAGAAGTTCAGTGGACTTTCCCAAGGCGGTCCTCCCTTTCTCCCTCCTGGAGCAAAATAAACTTGCTAGGTCCTTATGTTGTGTCATATAAAGGTTTGTCTATTACAAGGCACCATACTTTGTTAAAGAAAAAAAAGGTAGAAGAAAGTTTACATGTTAAGATGCCTCAGAATTGAACTATGTTGAAAACACAAAACTTAATCCTTTCTATTTTGGATATTAACCCCTTATCAGATAAAAGGATTGCAAATATTTTCTCTCACTCTGTAGGTTACCTTTTTAATTCACTGATGGTTTTCCCTTGCTGTGCAGAAGCTGTTTAGATTAATGTATTCCCACTTGATTTTTGCTTATGTTGCCTGTGCTTTTGGTGTCTTATGCAAGAAATCATTGCCAAGACCTATGTCAAGGATCTTTTTTCCTCTGTTTCTTTTAGGAGTTTTATACTTTCAGGTCTTTAATCCATTTCAGGTTAATTTTTGTGAGTGGTGTAAAATGGGGTCCAGTCCATTCTTCTGCTTCAGTAAGCGGTGTTGGGAAAACTGATGGTTTTCCAGTTTTCCCAACACCACTTATTGCAGAAACTATTTTTTCCCCTATTGTCCTCATATAACTCAATAGCAAAACAACAAATAATCCAATTAAAAAATGGACAAAGGACCTGAATAGGCATTTTTTCAAAGAAAACATACAAAGGGCCAACGGGTACATGAAAAGGTACTCAACATGACTAATCATCAGGGAAATGCAAATCAAACCACAGTGAGATTTCACCTCACACCTGCCAGAATGGCCATCATCAAAAAGACAACAAATAAGTGTTGGTGAGGATGTGGAGAAAAGGGAACCCTTGTGCACTGTTGGTGGGAATGTAAATTGGTGCAGCTATGATGGAAAACAGTATGGAGGTTCCACAAAACATTAAAAATAGAACTACCATACCATCCAGCAATTCCACTTCTGGGTATTTATCTGAAGAAAATGAAAACACTAACTTGAAAATTTATATACCGCCATGTTCATAGCAGCGTTATTTACAATAGCCAAGATATGGAAGCAACGTAAGTGTCCAATGACGGATACCTGGATAAAGAAGATGTGGTGTGTATGTGTATACACACACACAATGGACTATTACTCAGCTATAAAAAGAATAGAATCCTGCTCTCTGTGACAACATGGATGGGCATTACACTAAGTGTAATTAGCCAAAGACAAATGTTGCATGGTATCATTGATATGTGGGATCGTACCAAAAAAAGCTGATTTTATAGAAACAAAGTGGAATGGGTGGTTGCTGGGGGTGGGGAAATGGGGAGGTGCTGGTCAAAGGATACAAACTTCTAGTTGTAAGATGAGTAAGGATCTGATGTACAGTGTGGCGACTGTACTTAACAATTAGGTATTATGTACTTGAAAGTTTCTGAGAGGAGATCTTAAACTTTCTCACCACACACACACACACACACACACACACACACACACACACCCAGAGTTAACAATGTGAGGTGAGGGATGTGTTAATTATCTTGATCTCGGTAGTTATTCCTCAATGTATATGTATAACAAAGCATCACACATACACTTGAAATATAGACAATTATATTTGTCAATGACACCTCGTAAAGTTGGGGCGAGGAACTTGATTCTTCGGGTCGGGCTTCTCAGCCTCCGTACAATTGAGTTCTTTGTGTGGGGGCCGCCCTGTGCATCTTAAGACACTTAGTATCATCACTGCCTTCTACCCTTCTGATTCCACTAGCACCCTCACACCCAGCAACGTTGGCCCCCTGCGGAGAATCGCTGCTTTTGATGGCACAGTGAGTCATGCACTTTGCATTACTCGATTAATAGATGTTTCTAGTTTTTGAAAATCTAGTTGTGTGACAGACCTGGTCGAATATCGCTGTTTGGTTAGACAGACATATACACCTCAGTGTCCAGACCTCAGTTGGTGCACGGGTTTGTTTTACAGGAATGTGGCCCGTCTGATGCCTGGATCCTGAGGTGTTTGTGTGACTGTGGACGTGTGTGCTTCTGTGCTTTTGCCTCGTGTGTTGGAGCACATCTGACATTCCTTTTGCCCAGGGTGCAGGATGCAGGGCTCTGGGGATTTCTGCTGTGTTCCATGGCGGGAGTTCTGGGGTCAGAGATTCCAATCCCTCTGTCAAGACTCTTCTCACCTTTTGGTTATGGTAGAGGGTGACACCCCCAACCCCCGCCGTGTTCCTGGTCCTGTTGGCCTTTGCTGTCCCA
The DNA here is from genome assembly GCF_028023285.1 of Balaenoptera ricei. Taxonomy (NCBI): domain Eukaryota; kingdom Metazoa; phylum Chordata; class Mammalia; order Artiodactyla; family Balaenopteridae; genus Balaenoptera; species Balaenoptera ricei. The sequence goes on from NC_082640.1 coordinate 29,771,560, forward strand.
AACCAGGTCCAGTCTGTGGATGGTTACCCTTCAGGCCTTTCTAGTAGTTTATCAGTTCAGTTGCCTTCCTTTACCATACCTGAGTTTCCCACAATTTATTTAAGCTGGATGTGGAATTAGAGCAGAAACGCGGCCCATGCCAGGGCAGTGAGGGGGTCACCCCCAAGTTCTCCCCCGCCCCCCCCGGAGGGCAGTGCTGCCTAGTCGTGGTCATCGTCCATCCTGATAGGGGCCCAAGGTGTTTAAAAATCTTCCCTAGCCAGGAGAAACCCAATTGTCTGATGGGATCACAGTCTCCATTCAGTTCACCGAGGAGCCCTGAACCGGGACTCCCGCTGACAGCGTGTGGAGACGCGGACGCTCCCGTCTCTGGACGTTGGGCGAGGCTCCTCGGAGTTGGTTCCCTGGTTTTGGGCGACTGTCTTGCCCGAACCACAGCCGCGACATGGTGCCTCTCACTGCCGAGTTTCGATTTCTCAGAAAGAGAACAAGCCAACATTTGAGAGACAATCTCAGTTTAGAGTCTTAGATTTAAAACATTTATTATTTCCTATAATATTTTTATCATTGCTTCACCCACACCTAATTTGAAGGCAACATTTTGTTTTTCTGTATCAAGTCTTTGTAAAACATTCCACTTAGTTTTCATGGAACCAGTTTCCTCTCAGAGTCCCATTTTATTTTTGGGGTGGAGTAACCTATAACGGGTACACCGGCAGGGACAGATGTAGGAACAGATGCACCTGTTTTGTGATCTGCGGCCGCTCGGCTGGCGGGCGAACAGGAGCAGGGTGGCTTCGGCGGCCGTGGCCTCGTGAGCCTGTGGTGGGGACGGTGGGACGTAGCTTGTGGGGGGACAGCGCCGGTCGCGGTGGACCCTTCATGCTCGTGGGCCTGAGCTCTTGTTTGGCAGCCGTTCATTATGTCTTGCAATGTCCAAATTATCAGGAAAGGTTTTTTTAAGAGCGTATGTTCACTTAAAATGTGAAAGTTTTAGGTATTCCACACAGAGCTTGTAGGAGGAGCTGAGGCCTAAGATGAACGCCCGTCTGATGCTTACAGCTTCATGGGAGATAAAATGTGTGAGCACCACTGGGGCCAGAACGTGAAGTCCTCACCTGTCGGGTTACTGTGGAGCCAGGAAGGATTCTGGGGGCATCATGGCTGATCCCAGCGGTGCGTGTGACAGGGCAGCACGTGCAGGAGGGGGGCACGGCCTGGGTGGTGACGTGCTGGCCGGCGGAGTGCATGCCAACAAGTGAACCGACAGCCTGACAACTGAGTTGGGGGAGGAAAGAGGAGAGGCAGGAGGAGCGGGGTTTGAAGCTGGGGTTGGTGGTACTTGTGGGAAACAGGAGCAGGTCTGGAGGAGGGTGACAAGTTCATTTCAGACTGGACTTTGAGATGCTCTGGACACCACGTGAGCTGAGAGTTTGGAAACGGGGAGCGAGGCCTGGGGAGGCACCTGGCCGGAGGCGGGGTTGGCGGTCCCCCAGCGGGAGTGCAGTCAGTAGTGAGTGGAGGAGGGCGTAGGTGGGAAGCGAGGAGGCTGAGGAGGGTGCACGGCTGGACGTATAGAAGGAGAGTCGGGAGCAAGAGGGCCCATGGCCCCGGGGTGAGCCAGTCACAGCCCCGGGGAGACGGTGCCCCAGTGCTGCTGGAGCAGGAGGCCAGGCCTTGGGCCATTGGTACCGAGAAGAGCAGTCAGGATGGGAGGTGGGTCTGAGGGTGACAGCACTTCCCTGGGGAGGACATGCCTGCAGACTAGGGGGGCCATGGAGGGAGAGGCCGAGACCACCAGGAAGGCGCCCAGTGGAGCCGGGTGCCCATGGAGGGCGCGGCCCCCGCCTTGTGGGTGTTGTCTGTACCCAGTTCCCGGGGTGACCGCCTTACACAGAACACGGTCGGTTCCAGGGCCCCTGGTGGCGTCTTATGCTCTGGGACCCTGTGCGCTGAGGTCTGGCACCCTTGGGACACCTGAGCCCTCAGTCTCCGTTGGGAGTATGGTCCCCAAGTTGTCTAGTTCCGTTTCCGAGGCAACCACATCCGGTGGGGGGCAGGTGGGTGGCTCCCCTGGCCCTTCTTCAGTCCTGTGTGTCCCTTCCTCTCTGGTGACAAGTGACGAGTGGGAGTTAGCCATGGGATCTGCAGAGCTTGCCCAGTCACACACGGCACCTGGATGAGAACTGGAGTCAAAGGTGGGGGGAGGGACGACGGGGAGAAACATGGAATTTTCACAGTGTGGACAGTGGGTCTTCATGGAAGAGAAGATCGTGGGATCTTTGCCAAATTATTTCAATATTCTGACTCTGATCACTTTTGTCATCATTATATGGGAGCTGGGGGTGAATATAGCTGAAGGAAGAAAAAAGATTTAGGAGAAATTCAGGATAGAACTTGCATTCTTCTGATTCTGGGGTTTTGTCTGAAAATGCCACTTTTATTTTTGGTTGGATGCTTTTTAGCACTTGTGTTGCAGCATTTGGAACACTGTATTTTTGTGATATGTTCGCTGGGAGGTGTTTAAAATTAGATTCCTAGAAATTGGCTGTGGAACTCACGGCCACACCTCGCGGGTCGTGTTCCGAGCACCTGGTGGTGAACCTGGCCGTGCGACTGTTTCTCGTGTTTTCAGGACGCCCGACGCATGGGGTCTTCTCCCCGGCTCTAAGGACCTCGCAGCATCCTCACAGCTCCTCTCTGTCAGGCACCAGCCTCACTGTCCTCATGGCCCTGTAAGGCAGACGTGCATTTTAAATGTCATCCTGCTTCCTCTCTCTGTCCGTGAGTCTTCCCTGTAGTTGCGTCAATAGGAAGGTAGGAAGGTGGGATCTTCACGTAGACGCCAAGCTCCGAGCTGAATGTTCCCGGTCACATCTGTGCGTTTCTGGCATGAGAGGGACCCAGGCCTTGGGTTCGGTTTTGTGCATTTTCCCCTCTGGTTCACTTTGCTGTGGTGTTATTTCTGAAGGCTGTTTCTTTGCCTTCAGTTTTGACACCTGTGATTTAATGCCTGAGAAGATGAAAGGGTAGTGAACAGGGCGTGGAAGGAAGGAGCAGGAAGGGCCGGAATTCTCTCATGATTTTGGTCAGAAGGAAATCAGTCAGACAGAGAAAACATCGTAAGTGGGTCAGGTCCCAGGAAGTCCTGGGAGTTAAGTGGCCCCACCTTCCACTGCTCCTCCCTACAGGCCTTGTCACCAGGGGCCCAAGAATGAGCACACTCAGTCTGAGGCCGAAGCCACGTCTTTGCTGACTCTGACCATAACCTGCAGCTTAGCTCAGTTCGGGTTTGAGGTCATGGCAGGGCACGGGGCACGGTGAGGCTATGTCATTCCAGGTGAGAAACATGCAGTAAAGGGGGCTCATTAGCTTCAAGAAGGTGCATTTGGGGGATGGGAGTGAATGATCGGGCCCCCTGAGTGTGTGCATGTGTGTATGATTGTGTGCACATGTGTGTTTCTGTGTGTATGTGTCTGTAGGCGTGAACGTGTGCAGATGCATGTGTATGTGTTTCTGTGTATAGCGTGTGTGGTGTGTGTGCTTGTGTGTGAGCGTGCGTGTGCTCATTCTGTGCATGTTGCGGGACTGGGAAGCCCTCTCTGGGGGCCGCATCACTGGACAGCCTCTCCCATGATGCTGCAGCCCTCTCTCCGGCCGTCGGGCAGAAGCGCCTGAGGGTATAGAGACTTTGTCTACGCCCATCGCGGGAGTAAACGGTTTAAACTAAACGGGGGCAGCGGTTGAAATACAAATACCATCAGGGCCTGCTGGTTGTAACCTTTGTGGAGAATTTCCTGGACACGACAGAAGAGAAACATGGGCCTGTTGATAGTGGTGTTTGGTTAATCGGGGGGACTGGTTAATGGTTAGCATTTCTGTAACAGAGGCCGTGTGGACTTTTGTAGGACGTGGGAGAGGCGCCCGCCCTCTGCTGGTTTAGTGACATCAGGGCTCGATTTCTCCTGGTGACTTTGGCCAGAGCTGGGACAGCTGCTCTCAGACCCGCTTTACTTTCTCCATGAACTTGAATGTGTCACTTATAGACCAGTGGAGGTGGCGTCGCCTCCATGTGGCCACGTGGAAGCCTGACTCCTCCCTCTTTAAAGCCACGGCTGTCAGGAGTGCAACTGTGTCAGCAAGGCTCCAGGCTCCTTAGGATGGGTCAGCTCCGTGCCCTTCTGCCTGAGGTGCCAGGCATCCCCCCGCCTCAGTTCTGCCGTCCTAGAGTCTGCTGTGTGCTTCATGCCCGCTGTCCCCTGATGGGAGTCCGGGGAGCCTCCTGCTATGCCGGTGACGTGAGGCCGGCGGGTGTGCCAGATGATGATTCTGTGTCGATGTCGGTTTCCCAGGATCCTGCTGTGGACCTTGCTCTTGTCTTCATAGGAAACCAGAGACTCCAAAAGAAAAAGCCCAGAGAGGCCTGGCTGTAAGATATGGTTAATTATGTAGAAGAGGTAATAGCACTGGTTATAGCGAAATGTGCGTTCACATACAGATAGACATTATTACTTTAAAACGCGATGTTTATAAAATCACATTGGAGTATTGCACTCGAGAAGAGCTTGGAGATGAGCTGCTGTGAAGTGTAACTGGCTTCTCTCTGGGGCGGTGTCTGTAACTGGTGGGACAGTGCGTGTAGCAGGCCGGGCGGAGCACCCACCTTGGGCCCTTGATGGTTCTTCTTTGCTTTACGATGAGAATCAGGACTGAGCCCGATGAGAATGTGGAAAGGCGGTTTTCTGTTACTTCTAGGGCCCTTTATTCTCAGGATTGTTTGATGGTCCCTATCTGCTTTGTAGTATCTGTGGTGCTCTGTGCATTCTGTGTAGTAGGAAATGGATCTTTTTTGTAAACAGGTGCATCATGCCTGGCACAGGTCAGCTGCTCGGTGGCTTTTAGCTGTTGTTAATATTACAGTTATGTCTCTAAAGTACTTTCCCCCATTTGAAAAGAAACACATATGTGTAATACATACCAAACAATGTGGAAAAATCAGAGCCTTTTCATGAAGCGAGGTTTCATTTTAACAAAAGCAGAAATGTATTGGGAAAACCCCCCTAGGACTCAGGATGCAGAGCCCTCTGGACATTTCGTACTGTGAATGGTTTTATGTGTCCAGCTGCTGTGGAAAGGACTTCTGATTGTTCTGCCTTTTCTCCCTTCTTTCATCTGCGGTCTTTTTAGAGAAACCCTTAGTTGTCAGAGAGTGCCAATGAGTGTGTGATTAAAGGCAGCTGTGATGAGGCAGCATCAGGGGAGGTGCTGTGCTCCCCCAGCCCTGGGGCTGCTCCGGGCGCCACGCAGGGGCTGCCCTCATCCCTGGCCTGCCCCTCGGCTGTGGGGCTCCTTCGTGGGACCCTGGCCGAACCCCTCCTTGCGTGAGAGTGAGTGGCACAACCAGTGCTGGGTCTTCCCGAGGAGCGTGTGACGTGCGGCTGGCAGCTGTGACCCTGTCCAGAGAGACATGTCTGCATGCGTCTGCGAGCCCAGACACACCAGCAGGCGCCCTTCCAGGAGGAGCCAGGACCTTCTCTGCTGAGATGTTCTGGTCTCATCCTTTCAGAAGTCCTTCACAAAGAGAACTTGGGTTTCTCAAGCTTAAGAATTAGTCACAGGACAGTTTAATGTCTTTTTGGAGTTGCTGGCCTTGCTGGGAACCCCATCCAGCTGTTGACCATTAGAGTCCTGTGGTGCCCATCCCAGTGGAGGACTCTTAGCATTTCTGAGAGAATGCTGACTCTCATTTTAATTCATAACAGATGATCACTCTAGCAAGCTCCAGAGTCAGAGCTGTGACATGACGGGTATAAACCCCGAGTGTAAGCAGAGGACCTGGAGTGTATATACTTTGCCTTAAATCCCACTTGCCCCTCAAAGGCCCACCTCCCTTGCCAAGTCCTCTCTGATTGAGACGCTCCAGGTCACAGGATGTCCTGGAGTTTTCGATGACTTTTGTCCTCACGCAGTTTAGATGGTGGTGCAGGACCTGGACCCACTAGAGGCGAAAATCCCATCTCCTCTGTCCGGGGCCCAGGGCGACTGTCCACCCCGGGGGCATGCTTGCTGATTTGGAGATTTCTTTAGGATTTCGTGCAGCTGTCTTTGTGGGAAGCCCTGTTGCTTCTGCCCGGCCTGGAATGAAGAGGGATCAGGAGAGGGAGTGGCTGGGGCTCCGTGGAATTTCTCAGAGGCCTTTGGCTTAAGGGATGTACTTCAGTCAGAAGCTCAACTCGACACCCCAGCCTTAGTGTCCCCCCAGTAAAACAGTGGTTTAGTGTAGCTTCTCTCCTCTCTCCTCGATTACGGTGTCCCTCACGTGTTTTACACGTTACCTTGCTCTTCTGTTAACTAAGTAGTCGGTAGGGAGATTGCTGCTCACAGTGGTCTGGTGACTGGTCTCTCAAACTGTTCCTGGAAAAATTGTGGATCCAACTGCAGCAGCGCCCTGGAGAGGGTGTCGTCCCAGGAGCAGTTCTCAGGCCGCGGAGAGGCGGTGTTTGTGCACAGGGTGGCCAGCCGGGGAGGATGCTGTCCAAGGACCCCGAGGCTTATCAGTGAGCCTTTAAGGGGATTGTTGATTTGCTAAGTGCACTGAGGATTTCTCAGCCATCAGGGCGTTTTAGGGGATTTCGGTGGGGATGCTGGTGGAGGCCCCCAGGCCGGCCAGCATGTGTGTGTTTGTGGCTGAGGGCAGTGGGCCAGTCACACGCACTCAGGTGTGTCTCTTTCTCCACAAACACCGTCCAGCCTGAATCCCTGTCCTTCCGAGTCCTCTGCAGGACATTCCTTCTGTCAGGAAATGTACCCCTTTCCAGCGGTACCCGGGGAGAGTGTGGGCACGGCCGGCGGGGACTCAGGGCTGCGTCGTGGCTGAGGGGGGGTGTCTCCTGAGCTCCAGCCCCGGCAGCTGGGCGGGCAGTGGGAAGCAGGATGGGGTCACGGAGGGCAGCCTCTGCCTCTTTTCCTTCTTTACATGATGCAGGCCCAGGGAGGTGGTGTCACGTCTGTCGGAGGTGGAGGGGAACCAGCGTCTCTGACGTGCATGGGCACGGGGACCCCGCCCCAGGGCAGCACTCTGCCCTCATCCCTGCCCCCACCCCCCACTGGTAACCAGCCCCCCCCAGTGGCCGCACAGCCTGGCCAAGCTGGTGGCATAAAACTGAGGAACTGTGGTGCATCAGCCGTGTTCCCTACAGGGCTGCCCCGCAAAACCATGGGGTCGGGCGCGGTCCTCAGCCTCCAGCGTGATGTTGGCATTTTGGGCCTTAGCAACATTTTTCTTGGAAAATTTCAATCTCTAGACATCCAGATGTTGTCTTCTAACCAGAAATGAGTGGTTTTCAGTAGGAGGAAACATGAACGACGGTTCTCAGTGACGTGCTTACATCCCGAATCTGGAAACACTTAGTATTGAACGGAGATGCCAGGGCCATCCTCCCACACGCTGGGAGACATCCCGCCGCAGGGTACTGAGTCTCGTGGCCCTGGGTTTTGGGTATTCAGCTCACACCCTGTGCAGGAGAGTAGGATGAACCGTTTGTGTTAGCAGACAAAAATTGCATGGCTCCAGAATATGAGTGACTGACTGTGACCACAGCTGGAAGACCCCCCCTGCCACATGTGATTGCCCATTTTACCACCTGAGGTTAAGGCGGGGTGGCTGGTAGATTTCCTCCTGCCCCACGTCAACCGCCCCCTCAGGCTCCACGCCGCCTGCCACTCACGGATGCACAGTGACAGATGAAGGCACCCTGTGGGCGAGGAAGTGGTGACCATAACATCAAATGTGTGCCTTTTTGTTCCTCACTGTCCAGGCTGTGCCGGGCTCTGGGGGACCTCCAGGTTGCCCCCGCTTGGCCGAGAGAGGTCTGGCTGTCCCAGCTTGTGGCGAGGGGCCCCCGGAGTCATGACCTCCTGTTACATGGCAAGTGTTTGAGGCGTCTAGGGAAATACCCGCAGTTTAGCAGGATGGAAATTACAGTGCAGCCTGTACCGCACTGGAGCTGCTAAGAAAGAAAGAGCAGGATCTGTGTTTGCTGGCTGGGAAAAGTGCCCAAGAAAGCAGAGAAACAGGACAAAAAGGGTCATCTCCCATGATCCCATTTCTGTTAAAAAAAAAAAAAAAAAAGATTCAATCTTTATGGGTTCATGTGAGTGGGGAAAATGTGCATAAAGATGCTTGGAAGTGGGGAGGGGGTTTGGGAGTGGGTGCAAAAGGGTGCCTACCTGTTACTTTTATGTGATTTTGTTTTTCAAAGCAAATGATTGAAGTGGGATTTGAGTGGTGGATCGGCCTGGCTGTGGTGACGAGTGGATGTGAGCGTGGAGCAGCTTCGACCGATGACAGTTTCTTGGTCACGAGAGGTTGGGGTCCCAGGTCTTGGGAAGAGGTGGCCGAGGCTCCTGGTGTGCCTCCTGCACAGCGGGTGTGGCTTCCCAAGGGGAGGCGCTGCTCCAGGCTGAGGGACCACAGCTCCCGGGACCCCACCAGAGCTCACCCTGCGTGAGGAGGCGGATGAGTGGTCCAGGGCGGAGGTGGAAGCGGGGTGGTTGGCTGTGGCCTTTCCCTTGGGGGGGGGTCCCCCGGGATGTGCAGCAATCGTTGAGATGCACCCCATTCCAGTTATGGGATCTTGTTCATGTTATTATGGTGCCAGCTCTTGGAAAGTAGGGTTCGTTGTGTATTTCAGGACTGTTAATATGGTGTTCCTCAAGAATGTCCTAATGTTTCCTTTTATTTTGTACCTTTGAGTTCTGGAGATTTCTTCTTTTCTGTAGTTTCCTTCATAAGTTACTCTTCACTCGTCCCTTCACTGTGGGGACGGATCTCGGGTGGGGATTGTCGTACTGCTTGTCTAGCAGCTACATGCCCCATGATGCTTAAATGGAGAGATTTTTTCTGTGCCAAGGATGGTATTTGGAAAACCCCCAGATTTTAGGATAAGGAAAAATTTTGAGGATGTGAATTCATTTAAATAAATGTTCTAAGTTGCTTTCAGGGGCATGTATTCTTATAGTATAAAAGATGTACCTTTTTGGGGAAATATTTTTTAAAAATATATTTTATTGGAAAGGCATTGAAACGCAGTTAAAGAAAAACTTAACTCTTTTGCATACTACTTTTCATATGGATCCTTATTGTATAATTGTCATGTTCACATACATTCTACCATATCTTCTGTTTTTTACCGACCATTTTTATTTATTCAGTCCGTCATTCCGTCATTCCAGAGTTTTGTGGTGCAGTTCCTTGAGCTGAGTGCTGGGCCAGAGATAGAAATGAGAGACAGATGTGGCCCCTGATATAGTGGGGGATGGCGTGCCTGGGATGAAAGGGGCTGGTGGTGCTTGGGGGGGGGGGGTGGTCGGCTAGAGCTGGGCGGGGCAGAGGCGAAGGCTCCCAGTGTCTGGCGGCGAGTGGGAGGGCCTCTGGGTGGACCTGGAGGCGGCATGCCCCCTCCCAGATGGAGAGTGAGGGCTCTTCCCGTGAGGAAACCGTGTGCCCTGCTGGACGGCTGGGGTGGACCCGTGCTCGGGACCACAGGTGCCATCTCCACCCCTTCCCATGTGGCTGTGTTACTGGGGTGTGACAGGGCAGTGCCACACTGGAATGTTGGTGGCAAATGGTCACCTATGGGGGCCGTGAGCGTGTTCGGTGTAAGCAGGGCATTCTCTTACCTCACATAAAATGTTTAATGATTTTCTGCCAGAAAGAACCTGTTCTTTATTTAAAATAGAGGATCATTTGGCAAGTGATTTGGGATTTTGGTTTAAACTGGAAGTAAATTAATTTAATCTTATGGCCCTCTGAACATGATCTTTGACTTAATTATTCATGGAGAATTTGAATAACACTCACATGCTGTGTTCTCTGACTTCTGATTTCCCTCTAATTCATGGCATTTGCTCTAACGTGACAAAACTCTAAATCTGAGAATTATTGGATAATATGAGAAAAGAAAAAGTTGGTTCTCTGGTGTTTTGCTTTAAGGGAGTTGCATTATATTACATTTATTTAATTTTCTCCTTTTCCAGTAGGAAGAATTATTTCCTTATCAGATATAAACTTATCTGAAAATTAATAAAAATAAAGGTAACACACTTGGAAGTGCAGTATTTTAATTTAAAAGTATTTTTACTCACCTTTTTCCTGTCCTTCCCCACCTCTGGCCTCATCGCTCATGTTCAAGCTTGCTTATGAAAAACAAATATTGTTATTCATAAGCGTTAATAAAGTGGTTTTCAACCCAAGGAGTAGGATGTAATTCCAGCAATGGAAATTCTCAACCAAGAGGGTCTGTGGGAAGTTCGGAAGTAAAAAAAAGATATCTTAAACTTCTCCCTTGTGTTTGCGCCCACCTCGAGAATCAGACAAGAATCAGATTTAATTAGCTGAATTTCCAATTTAAAATAATTTGACAGTCCAACGTACACTATTACAAACATATAAAATTCTACTTGTGCGTTTTGGTTTTTTCAGTTGCTTGGTTTAATATGGCAAATGCATCATGAATTATTTTAGTAATTACTATAAAAGTTAATGTGTGTTATAATCAAGTATTATAAAATTAACAGCAAAGATAAAATTGCACTTATTTCTTTTGTGATGAGGTTGTTTTTTCTTAGAATGTCTATGTGTGCTTAGAGAATGGACAGACCACCCTTCCCTCGGGTCTCCAGTGCCTTCTGGCCCCCGGGGTCCTCATCCCTACCGGGTGTAGAGGTGGGTGTGGGTGATTTGGGTTCGTCGTGATTATCAGCGGTCGAGTGGCTCCCGGGTGTCTGCAGGTGGCTGGCGTTCTTCTCTGTTCCGGGGTCCCCGTCAGGGCTGGGGAGGGTGCAGGTGGGGCTCCTCTCCCTCATGGGCATCCAGCCCACACAGGGCCAGTGTCTCCTGGAGAACAAAACAAGTGTCACCCCAGCTTTTACACATCCCCTTTCCAGAATGTATTTGAGTCAGCATGAATGTTAATTCCATTTAATTTAAAAAATAATTATACTATGTGCTACTTTCTAGGAAAAAAGCCCAGTTGATTTAAAACGTGAAATCAGAGTGACAGGTGGGATAGCATTTTGAAGGAGGAGGGCTTATGTGCTGATTGACAGTGTTTCCTAAACTGTGGAGTTTGTTTTACTTTGCATTTCAAAAGTAGCACACTTGTTAACATAGGAAAATAGAGGGAAGAACAATCCTCCACCCTCCCTCCATTGAGAGAGAAACATCATCAGTATGTTGATGTCCTAGTGTTTGCTGTTTATTTTTTATTGTACGGCGATCATATTGCATATATGTCACTGTCCACGATGACTTAAAAAACACTTTTACTGTTAAAAGTAGTATATGTTTTATCGTGGAAAATTGAGATGTTTTTGTTTAAAAATTACTCGTAATCCCACTAAGTCATTCATGCCCTATAATTTTTTTGGTCTTTTATATACTTAAATATAAATTTTTGTGAAGAGTAAATAATTTCCTAAACACTTCTTGGATGTGGGGATGGGGCAGACAGGAGGCACGCCGGGGAGAGACCTAGGGTCAGAGTCTGTCTGAGCTAATTAGTTTGGGGTCCCTCCAGGGAAAGGAGACCCCACAGTCATTTCTGAGCTTTGATTTCCATTTTGATGAGAGCGTGTCCTTGGGTCAGTGTGGCAGGAAGGGAGCTCGGGTGACACGGGGCCGCTTTGCCAGCCCTCGCCTGTCAGAGCTTGTGTCTGCCGCTTCTCTGGGGACTCAGTGTCGTGGAGACGAAATATGAGGCGGCTCGAGTCTTGTATCGTGGAAGAAAACCTCTGTTTTCCTCCTGACTGTTTTCAGTCTTTTCTCCCTTTGTCTTCATGATGACAGTGACTTTCGGCTCTGTCTTTCTGGATTGTGTTCCTCGCCAGTCCTGAAGCCCTCTCCTCTCCATCCCTGCCGTCACTCTGTCCCTACCATCACTTCACTGTCGCTCACGTTTCCAGGTGCATTTGGCCCTTGTCCCATGGACCCTGGGTCTTGCGACACCAGGTTTCGCAGCTTGACTATGTCCGAGGCGTCGGTGGCCACATTAGTTTACTTCCCTGTCTCCATCAGGACTTTTGAGAAGCAGCAGAGCTTATAGCGAAGCTGCCGTCTGGATGCTGTTTCTACCGAGCCGCCCGGCTCCCAGAAGCGAGGGGTCCTGCGTGCGGTGCCCCGGCGGGGGTGGGGTGGCTGTCACCCGGGCAGGAGCCGGTTCCGGTCCACCGTCTGGAGGTGAGTCTGCAGATCGTGTTCTTCACTAACACGTCTGGAACGCTGTCTGGAGGGGTAGGGTTTCACCAGTGAGTCTCACTCTTTTTAGAGCCCAGGACACAGGTAACTTATTAAAACGGAATCGCTGTCAGTGTCTGGTTGTTAGGAGCATCGGGGAAAAGCTGCTGGATGTCTGCCTTCCCAGCACTCTCGCTGCTCCTCCTCGCCCTGGACCGAGTTCCCTGTCCTGTCCCTGAGGGTGGCACGTCCTTTGTCCTCTGAGGTGTGCCGAGGACTGTCTTTTCTCATTTTAAATACCAAGTCAGCTTACATAATCACAGTCTTTTAAATTGTTTTATCTTTTAAGACAGCGTCCTGTGCTGTCTTGTGCCTCCGCACTGTGTGAATTGCTTGTGCTTCTCCACTGTGAGTGGAGTTGGAGTCGTTGGATCCAGGTGGAGAGAGCGGTACAGCTGTTTCCCTGTTGCACGTCCTCCTTGTGTTTCTCTCAAGTAACACATGTGCTTCGGCACGTTTCTCTCCAGTTCTGTGACCTTGCTCCACCCTCAAGTGAGCCTTCTACTTCTTATATTTCCCCCTGACTTAAAAGCATGAAGTAAGATTTAATAAAGCAAGTGCATCAAATGAGAGTTCTTTTGAAAACTGGGGGGATAAACGGTAAAAAGTATTGATATGTGTAACATCACAGAGCGGCCAGAATTCAGTACTGAATGGATAGCGTTGGGTGGCCAGAAGGGATTCCCTGTGCATCATCGGTGCCTAATGTGTATTTATTGACGAAAATGGACTTGGTGGAAGCGTCACGATGAAGGCACATCCCTTCCAATTCGAATGGTCTGTGGTCAGAATGATGAGTCTGGTGAATTAGGTCTGAGACCGTGATCTCAGCGCTCTGCTGTGACATGTCGTGTGGGATGGCGGGCGGTTTATTCCATGGGCTCCCGTGTTGGGTGGTTAGATCTGTTGTTTACTTTCCTCCGTGGAGTCCGTGCAGAGTGTGGGGAAAGTGGAGTTCACACGTGTCTGTATTATGTTCCTTTCCTAAATTAGCCTCTGGGGAACACCAGCTGTGGTTTAGAGTAAAGGCAGAAGTGACTGTCCTGTGTCATGGAGACTCGGGAGGCCCTGCAGGCCCCACCCTGCGACGGTGCTGGGCCTGAGGCTGTTACTCTGGACAAAGAGAGAAGCTGTTCTAGAAGGAGCTGGTGCCGACATGTCATTAGGGACAAAACCTGTTCAGGGAAACTTGCTTCTTACTTTGGTGTTTAAATTGGCACCCGGTGGACATGGTCTTCGGACATTTGCCCTGTAAACATGCCCACCAGGTTTACTGCAGTGGTTCCAGGGCTCTTGTTAGAAATGCAAACTCTCTGGTCCCACCCAGACCTTCAGAATCAGAAATTCGGGGGAGGGAGCCCTCTCCCGCCTTTGATACTCCCTTTGCCCTCTGGGCAATTCCAGTGAAGCTCAGGGTTCAGAAGCTCTGGTTTACTGGCTGCGGAGAACCAGGCTCCTGCTGAATTTCCAACATAAAGAGGCCAGGTTCTGAAACACATAGTTACAGTATTGTGCGGCAGAAAAATAGAAACGTTTTCTTAAAACAGGCATGGTAAGAAAAATGATTTCTTTCATCGTGTTTAGAAAAGATTTCAAATTGGTAGGCACTGTTTGGAATTATAGTGAGCTCTGTACTTCCTGTCTTTGCTTATTGGAGCAGGATATGAAACCATCCACCCTGGTCAGTTAGAATACAAGTGGTCTAGCAGGACTACAGCCGTAGCACGCCGAGTGTCGACCAACTGACGTTTTCTCGGGAGCCCAGCAGGAGAGAAGGGTGTTTCCGTGAGCTGGTAGGAGGGTCCTGGGGTCTGGATTACTGAACAAAAGCCACAAGTACGGTGACGCAATGAGCAGGACAGACTGAGTTGCCCGGCTGCTCTTTGGTTAGAGTTACTGTGTGGTTGGCCTGCCCGTAGGTCCCAACGCCCCAGCTACGGTGACCCCAGAGCACAAATGGGCCTCAGGGGTTCGCCCTGTAAACCGTCCTCAGGAGCGAATCCTCTGAGATCACACAGGCTGTGGGGTAGGTGAAGGCGTGTCTCAGGTCTGACCTAGAGGAATGTGGTGTGACCTTGAGATCCTTTTAGATTAGAACAGATTTTTCACTTCAACTATCAATAATTTGTCGGGAATGATCTTGGACATACTCCCCACACCCCCTTTTTTGATAGGAAGGGTGGAAGAATTTATGTCTTTAGAAAGTCTCAGTATGCCAACTGGGATGTAACAAAGTCACAGAAGAGAAACGTGGCCATATGATCATGTGATAGTGCATGTTCACACACGTGCTATGCATGTGCACGCACCTGGCCCCTTTTAGTCACATGCTGTCTGTTGCCTTGACACGGGCCCTTCAGGGTCGGGGCATCTCTGTCTCCATGGTCTGCATGGCCTGTGGCTGGCCGGGCCGCTGTCTGAGGCAGGCCTTGCCGTTTCTCTGTCCTCCTCCCACCAGCCCCTCCTGGTGGCGTGGAATTTGAGGTCCACCTGCTATGCTGGCTTCAGGGAAGCCTGGCTCTCAGTGCTGCGTGCCAGGGTTGTTTTTACTGCGAGCTGATTTCCCAAGGTGCGGCTCCCAGGCCAGAGCTGCAGCTGTGGCTGTGCTGTCACCAGTGCTCGGGACCCCGGCGTCTGGGAGTGTTGTCTCTGTGGACGTTACTTCTAAAGGCTGCTTTGTGCTCCTGTGTGGATGCACTTCTCTGTCTGTGGAGACCAGGAAGCAAATTGAGGACCAGGCAAGGCCTCTGGCAGCCTGGGCAGGAGGCGGCAGCCTGGGCAGGAGGCGGCAGCCTGTCTGGGCGTGGTCACCCATGTCACCTGGGTGCCCTCTGCACGTGGCCTGGGCCCTCCATCTGGGGAACAGTCAGGCAGGGTGGGGCCCTGCGGGGGAGGGCGGACCTCTGGCTGCGGAGTCTGTGGGTTCGTGGGGGATGGGATGGGGGGCTCAGGCATGGAGGGGGCGGCGGCCCGGCGGCCGAGCTTCCTGCCCACGTCAGGATGAGATCTAGTGAGTCTACTCCTGTGTGTGGCCTGGACAAGGGTTCCAGCTTATCAGGCCTCAGCCTCGTCTACAGTGGGCACACTGCCTCCTCCAAAGGGCAGAGGGCCAGGAAGCATGCTGTCCGGGGCGCCAGGACCCCGGCTGCTGTTAGCAGAGCGTCCAAGTGTGGCAGGAGGCTGCCTGGCTCTGGCACGTTTATCACCACGATGGGCGGTAGCCTCTGCCTGGAACTCGCAGTGCAACCCTGTCACCTCCCAGGAGAAGCCTGTGTTTTCTTGTGTTGCTAAAGGTGATATATTTATTCATGTTAATGTCTTGTTTTGCAAGAACTGTGCTTTGGGAATTTAAATATTTAGACTAAATTATCATGCACGATTGGATTGCACTATGATATTACTCTTTGTAAAGACTTCTGGTTTCTCATTAGAAGTATTTACCTTTTCTTCAGTTAACTGAAGCAAAACCTGCTCTCAGTATGAAAGAGCAGCTGTATAGTTAGGATGTCAAATTATATAGCATTTTCCTAAATAGCATGTACTCTTCTCAGAATTCTTGAAATTCACTTATTCATCAATCATGGATTGGATGCTTCTGTCCTCGTTCCCTAGTCACTGTCCATATATATTTTTAAACAGTTACTTCTCTCTATCTCTGGAATAAGAATGCACTTAGAATTTGGCTTAGAGATAATTAAGCAAGATGCTTTGGCACAGTAGTTGTGTTTTATTTTTACTAGAAAATGTTTTCTCAGACTCGGCACACAGGTGATGGCAGGCCCTTCTTGCCTGATGCTCACACCTGTTCTGCGTGAGTCGGGGCCGTGTGCCCACAGTTTCTCAGAATGAAGGAAGGGTCAGGAGGTATTCACATTCTGTTTTGGAGGTAGTCCTTGGGCAAGAGATTTGGTTACTTCCTACCAGATTAGTTATCTCTTTTAGTTAAATCTCCCTTGTTAAACTTTGGAAAAGAGAGAAAATGAATTTAACGGTGATATTGGCCTTCTGAGCAGTGAAAACACGGGAGCCCCTGGAATCTACAGTCAGCTACCAGAACAAGGAACACTGGGCAGTCTTGGATGGAAGTGGTGGGTGTGGATCGTTGGCCCTTTGGGAAGATGCTTACGTTCATGTGTCTGAAGCCTCGTTCTTTCCACGTCATCCTGAGCTGTCTCAGAAGCACAAGCACCGTCTTCTGCGAATTGGTGGCCTTTTTCGTCAGGTGATGACTTTGCTCTCACGTCTTGTTGCCTCAGACATCCAGAAGGACTATGCCGCTTCCTTCCCTGTTTGGGAACCATCTAGAATCTGACGTAACAGTATGATCTGACCTGGTTCTTGCCCCGTCTTTGAAATTTGACACTTATTCCAATGGGCATTGTGTAATTTGTCATGGAGGAAAATTAAGGTAATATTGTATGAGGAATATAGAAGTATTTGGAGAAAAAAACATGTGGATGAAATCTGTGACCGTAGCCATTGAGGAATTCTGAGAAGGTTGGAAGAAAATCTTGCAAATATCTGTGGGGGGAAAAAACCTTGTGGAGAATGAAGACCCACTGCTTGTGGCTCTTCCACGTCAGCATCTGTGGTCGAGTGTCCTACAAACGCAGGTGAGGGGCCCTGCAGCCTTGGCTCTTTTCAGGAGAGTTTTATAGCACGAGGGGAGCGTTTACCAAATACTCAGATAAATGCCTTCCCCGTGGACCTTGGCATGTTAGTGGTGTAGGAAATGGGCCTGGAAAAAACAGCCCTAAGTCCTGGAGAAATACAGATTAGGATCACTTAAAATCATCTTGTGATACATAAAGCCTTGTAAATATGCCTTGTAAAAATAATGTAAATATCACCTTATTACATGTTATGTTTTCACAGCAATACTTACACAAGAGCAGAAGTTAATGCCAGATTTTATGTGTCAAAACAGTGATTATTACTCACCACATGGCACTGAAGAAATAAAAGTTCACAAGTTAAAAAAACAAATAAAAGTCCACATTTAAAGCAAAAGGGAAGGGGTGAGCTGGGAAAGGATCTCTTATTTACTGAGGCTGGTCCAGGAGGAAGTGATGGAAGTGGTCAGTCAGCATCTTTAAGCCCAGCATGGTGGCTGATTCTGGTGAGGGTCTTCCCTGGATGCTGGAAGTGTGTGTTTGTGGGGGGATGGATAGGGGTGGTAGCTGGGAACTAACTGAAAAGAGGGAAATGCCCTTCTCGGTAAAGAGGCTGCTGACCACTGAGCAGGCAGCCCTGGTGCCCTGACGGGGCAGCGCCCGTCTCCGATGGGATGCAGCGTGAAACACGCCTGAGCTTTTCAGACTTCGTGGGCAAGACACCCACCCAGCATCCCTCAAAAGCTATTTGTGATTTATCAGGGTGGGGTGGCCGTGAGTCTGCACTGTGGTAGGCAGTACGTGACCCTAGTCAGCCAGGTTGCTCTGAAGAGTTTACCTGGATTCTTGTGAGCAGGAGGTGTGGGTGGGGAGAGGAACAGCATGGTGACTGCTGAGGAAGAGACCATCTAGAGTAGTGACATTCTTTGAGACAGCTGCCTGGGACTCGTGAAAAAGTGAGGACCATGGGAAATAGAGAGTGTGGGGAGGGGCAGGGACTGTTACCAATGAAAAGAGAGAAAAGAGAATAACCAAATGCAGCTGTGACCTGGGTTGGATTGGTTTGGAGAAGAAACAGCTGTAAGAGACATTTTGGGGATAATTGAGCTAGTTTGATTATAAACTGGACAATGATAATACGAAATTATTGTTAATTGTCTTATGTGTGATGATGGTTTGTGGTTGTGTAGTATCCTACTTCTTAGGAAATGTCTGGCTGAGGAGTTAGGGGTGAGCAGTTAGAAGTCTCCCACTTACCCTTCAGTGGGTCTGGGGGAAGGGGGATGCTGGTTGGATGGCGGGTGGGTGGGTGGATGGGTCAGTCGATGACAAAGTAAATATAACTAAATATTAACAGTTGTTGGATCCACGTGGAGAAAGTTTGGGTACTTTCATTGTAGCATCCTTTCAATTTTTTAGTATGTTTAAAAGTAGGAGAAAAAGAAGTCTGGAAATTAAGAGAAAATATCAAGCTGCACTTTTGGATTGAGATATAGGGTATGTCTGTGTAAGTATTTGTGATGTGGTTCTCATGATTCATTGTAGGATTTCTTCCCTTTGGGTTTCCCACGTAGTTTTCCTTTCTCATAAAGTTATTTTGTGCATAGTTAAAAGTGTAAATGATCCTAAAAATATCTGTTTAGTGTGGATTGTCTTAAAAATTGGAGAATTGGTTAGAGAAACAATTTATAAAAATTTAAGCACTGCCTGTTTTAATGCCTATATTAGCAGTTTCCCTCAGATACAGACATTTGTTTGAGTTGGTCTGTGTCGACGGTCATCTTTACACCCTGGGCTAGAAACGACTGTGCTCGACCCCTGAGGGTGGCCCTCTGTGTGCCCTTCCTGTTCCCCTCACGGCGCTGGTGTCTGTGCCTCGCTCCCCACTGGACTGTGCCTTCCTCAGGGTCAGCCAGAGCAGGGGTCACCCAGCTAGAGCACTGGCTGCAGTCGGTGCCCTGTAACCGTGCCCTGGACGGGTGACCGAAGGAACTGTCTGTCTCCTCCCCCAGGGGGCTCAGGACCCCCTCTCCCTGGGGGCTCGGAACCCCTCCTGGGCATGGCTCTCAGGACCCACTGGTTTGTGCAGCCCCCAAGGTGGCCTTGGCTCCAGACTCCAGGGAGGCGGAGGGTGATCCTGCTTGGTCTGTCCCTGTGCCTTTCCTGACAGCGGCAGGCCTGTGTCCTGCGGTCATTTCCTCCCTGTTTGGAAGAACAGGAGATGCACGGGGCAGCCATCTCCGTTCCAGCTCAGCTCACTCAGTGCTACAAGTGCTCCTTCCCTATTCACCGTGACCCTGCCACTCTGCTGCTGCTTGTTTTTGTCTGAGATAAACCACCGGCCCCTCTCCTCTGCCTGAGCCCTGGGTCTTTGTTCAGTGTCCGACTTGGACATCGGTCCAACCGTCCTAGACATGCTGCCCCAACGCTGGTGATGTTTTCTGTCTGTCAGGAAGAACAGAGTCCATTTAGCCACCTAAGTGGGCCTTTGGGACAGGGTTTGTACCCGTAGAAAATCAGTCCCATAGCTGTAGTTCCTTTATATCAACAACCTGTTTATAAACAGCCAGGAAATTGTCAGACCTACTCCTGGTGTGTGTATATAGTTTTTTTTTGGGGGGTGGTGAAGAGTAACCTCTTTTTATTATGTTAAATCAGGAACACTTAGCAATTTATATTGTGAGTTTCTTCAGCATTAGTGATGATAAAAATCTGTGACATTCTCCCTGTCTCCCTGTTTCTCTCAGGTTGGAAAGGGGGATGTCTGCCACCACCCTTTGTAAATTCCTCTTTGTGTGTTTTGTGCGTCAAGGGGACCACTCTTCTCAAGGTGAATTCCTGAGCTAGATTCAGTGAAACTGGAAAGTTTGCTTAAATCTTGCGTGTTTATGATTGCTGCTAGAGACCATCATCGCAGGCTGTTTGAATCTTGAAGAGTTTGGGGCCAATTTGAAATAAAGATATACGTAGGTGGATCGTTGAGGATGGACTTTTTATCAAATTTGCTTTACATTTTATGCAATACTTCTGTGCTACTTTCAGAAGAGTTTAGGATGTTGACAGTTTCATGAGCATCTTTTCCTAAGGAACTTTAGTTTTTTGGTGGTTCATCATTTCTTCATGAATGTTAAGCAGTGGCCTGGGTTAGATCGAAGATTAGTTCAGTGGTGATACCCTCAACCACTGAAGAGGCTCACTTGGCATCCCTGGAAGAAAGGGAGGGGGGACATTTCCAGCTAGGACCTTCCTACTCTCTGGGGTCACTTTGAATTTTCATGAGCTGCTACCACTGTGAGTAGAGACTGGTTAGTGCAGCTGGTTCGTACAGGCAGGTGGAAAATGACACATTGTGAAGCTCAGAGATACGCTGTCAGGAGAGGTTAGGAGAAGTGAAGGGGACAAGGCAATTCCCTTGGGTGTGCTGTGAGTGTGGGGTCTGAGTGTCTAGAAGGAGGCATTATGTAGACGCTGATATTTTTGTTGGTGTTTCTGCCAATGAAATGCTGCTAATCTGGTTACTAAAACAAGACTGCCCAGATGGGAAGGCTTCATGTTCTTTGATTACTAGGGTTTATAAATGTAAGTCTCATCACCAGTGGAACTCAGGCCAGGCTAACCCAAGACAGTTTGAGATAGTGGAGACTATCTGGGGGAAACTTCTGGGAGGAGGTTGGTCTGCTGGGACCGTAGAATCGTCCTTACAAGAGGCGAAGCCAGGAGAGAGACAAGGGTTTAAGGAGAAGAGCTGTGTATGTGCCTCTCTTTGGGGATTTGAACACATTTCTTCACATTGATTCACAGGTACCCTTTGTGGCTCCCTCCCCATGTGCCAGCCACCTGCTTTGGGTAGGGTTTCCCAATGAGTAAGTCACAGTAAAATGTCCTGGTGGTGACGGTGGCATGGTTGTCAGTCAGAACATCAGCTCTTTTCATTTTACCAAGTGTCGAGAGAGAGGCTGTCCCCCTGTGTCCCTCCTCCTGCCCAGTGTCTGCGTCCCAGAGCACACATGGACCCAGGTCTCCCTTGAAAAGGCACCCAGGACAGGGATGTGACATGTGCCCAAACATTGAAGTAACGCGAAGGAATGTAGAGTCATTTTAGGATAAAGTATTTTATTAAAAGTGTCCTAAAAACGGAGCCATCACCAGCTAGATCTCCACCGAAGTGGAAGGACTGGGTGCTTGCCCCCTTGAAGGCGCTTCTGCAGAAACAGTTTCGAGTTCAGTGTGATGATGGGTGACTAGGTTGAGCGGCTCCCAGGCAGAAGCCACCCAGCTGAGCTCTGGTCCTGCCCCGGGTGGTCCTGCCCCCGGTGGTGCTGAAGTTAGTGGGCTGGTCCTCACTACCTTTCTGAGATAAGAGTTATAACTCACCCAAATAACATTCTTCATCTTAATAGTTTATCTCGTCTCAGACCTCAATAGAAAAGGGACCCTCCATGTTTTCATGACCTCAGTCTGCCTTTTCTGAAACCTGCTTCAATGTTGCTTTATAGAATTACACCATCTCTTTTATTAATTCCATGATTTTAATTTACTCATGTGCTCTCTATTCTCCCCAAGGCAAAAATTAAAAATAACATTTGATCCTACTTACTAGTTTCTAAAGGTTTCAAAAGTCCTTTGGAATATTGGTTATGGAATATTGGTGGTTTACTTATTGGAAAATTACATTTTAAGTAGAGTATTCGAGTGGAAGTGATGCTTTGTTTTCTATCCTGGATCTGTATAAAAATATTAAAATGCCTTCACCGAACTTCATACTTAATAATGTGGAGGTGAAAAGCCCTCTACCTCGGAATACATCACTGAAGTACATATTGAAAAGGTTACTCCTTTCCTGAATTTTAGATGCCTCTTAAGGGGTGGCTGGAGAAGGGGGTGTTTAGCATTGAGTGAATGTTTGATAAAGATTTGTCTCAATGTAAAATAAGTTTTAAAAAATCCTTAGCGTTCCCTCTAAAGGTCCACTCCTTAAAGAAGGCTCTTGTGAAAGTGTTTCAAGACATTCTGTGGACCGTTCTACTCCTGGTGTAGCTGCTGGTTGTCACAAAGTGACACATTAAAACAGTATTAACATTGATAGTTAACTGTGTTTCAAATGTGATCATGGGTGTCACTCTTCTTGAAGCAAAATCGAGTCCCTGCTGATGATATATTCTTATGCAGATTAAATTAAAATGGAGATTGCTACAAAGCTATAAATGCCCCAAGGGACAGAGAAAAGCCTGGGAAAATAAAATTCCAGAATTCTCACTATGCTTCCCCTAGAAGATGTGAAATGCAACAAATAGAAAGTTGCAAAGAAAATGGTACTTTTAAAAATTGACTTATTTTATTACTACATTAATTAAATAATTGAAACAATTTGCATTAATTTTAATTACTTAACATTAAATTAAATTCATAATTGAAATAATTTTAATAATGTGAATTGTTTGAATTAATTTGTTACTTTAATTAATAATACATGAAATAATTATTGATTTGAATTACGTGAATTAATTATTTTACCCACTAAGAAGTCTTAATGTTCTTTGAGGGCAAGGTCCCTCCTTGCTGCTACTTTCGTGTTTACCACATGGCCTGTTTCCTGAAGGTTTTCATGTGATGTGACAACCCTATAACACAGTCTAGCAGGATGTAGAAGAGAATCCTAGAACATCTGCCACAAATATATTGTCTCTGTTCTGTACCACAAGGTACATTAGTCACCGTGCCTCACTGTTGGGATATCTGTTTAAGTATGAAACAAATCAGAACTTCTTACCTTTATTTTTAAGGCGAGGTTAAATGCTTATTATGAACTCCTGCTTTTGGTACCAGATATTTGATTTATGTAGTGAGGTTGTCCCCATACCAAAGAGACAGAAGGAGCCTGTTAGTTCTGCAACCCTGGTCTGAACCAGATCAAAGAGGTCTTATTAATTATTCATTATGACATTTTATATGTTATTTTACTTTTCATAATTACCAGAGTCTGTGTAATTAACCTCTCATTTAGTTGAAGTGCTTAACATGAAATAGGGCTATAATTACAACTATTAAAGAAAGTATATGGAAGAATTTAAAAATCTTTAATTAGAAAGAAAATTTTTTTTTTTTCTTCAGCTCCATAGTGCATTTTTCCTTGTGTACAAGTATCTTTGATTATTTAAACAAAGAGAAACACCAGAAAAGCAAAGCAGTCAGTTCCGTTCTGATTGGTGCTAGTTGTGTGGTTTCATTAACCTCATGTTGTGCTTCTTGGGATAGAGATGTGGGCCGAGTCTGTGAGCAGCTTTGATTTTACAACACAGATTTTTACAGCACCAGGATAGTTGGGTCCAGCTTTGCTGTTTTATGGATGAGAAGGCAAACACTCTTTAGGAGCCCCTTGGGGAGCAGGTGCCACCCCTGGAGATGGACGTGCCAGGGTCCACTCCCCGGCATGGAACCTGTCTCTTGCTCTCAGCTCAGGGTACCAAAACTTGGGAATAATTTAGTGCAGATCTAGTTAGAACGAACTTAACACAGAACTGGTGGTTAGCTTTCCATAAAGCGCTCTGGTCTCAGCCCCTCCTTGAGGACACCTCCTGTGACTTATGTTTGGTGACCCCCAGGTGGCAGCCCAGCAACGACATTGAGTCTGATCCACAGGAACAGTGGACCCATTTTCCACATAGTCAGGCCTGAGCGTCATCCTTCAAGCCCAGGTCCATCTATGAAGTGTCTGATTGGCGGTATCTGTGTGGGAGGCCAGGTCGAGGGGGGTTGGATCTTGGGGTCCCCACCTCCATTCTTGCAGCGCCAGGGGCGGGTCTGTGTCCAGGGTGACCCTGATGCCCAGGAGGGACCCAGGCTTTGAGATGAACCCGTATCCTCCTTGTGTTGATTTTGGACCAATTTCTTCCTCTGGAGAAAGGGACAGT
This sequence comes from Balaenoptera ricei, assembly GCF_028023285.1. Lineage (NCBI taxonomy): Eukaryota > Metazoa > Chordata > Mammalia > Artiodactyla > Balaenopteridae > Balaenoptera > Balaenoptera ricei. The sequence continues at coordinate 29,795,379 of NC_082640.1, forward strand.
CACAACCACCTCTCAGGGTCACTTTAAGAATCCCCACACCAGGGGACCGAGGGCCCTTGGCATACGCAGACCTGAGGGTCAGGCATGGTGGATCCCACGGCCCGTGTGTTCTCTGGCTCCCCACTGCCACCACGTGTCGAGCCTCTGCCTGCTTCTCCGTGGACCCAGGCGATGAGGATCCAGATGGGCCGTCTCTTCTGTAATCTCTTCCACCCGCTGTCCTAAGGAGAGCGCGGATCATGCCATTCCTGGGAGCAAACCCCACAGAAACAAAGAACACATTTCTTGTTAAGCTGCTCAGAGCCCTCCAAGCCCACACTCCACGAATCCGCCTCGTCCACCTGCTGGGCCCAGTGGTTCCTGGCCTCGGCGACCTTGACCCCCCTAGGGCAGGGGACATGGGATGTTTCTGGAGGTATCTTTTTTTAAAATTTATTTATTTAATTAATTTATTTTTGGCTGCATTGGGTCTTCGTTGCCACGCGCAGGCTTTCTTTAGTTGCAGCGAGGGGGGGCTACTCTTCGTTGTGGTGCGCGGGCTTCTAATTGTGGTGGCTTCTCTTGTTGTGGAGCACGGGCTCTAGGTGCTCAGGCTTCAGTAGTTGTGGCACGTGGGCTCAGTAGTTGTGGCTTGCGGGCTCTACAGCGCAGGCTCAGTAGTTGTGGCACACGGGCTTAGCTGCTTCTTTGCATGTGGGATCTTCCTGGACCAGGGCTCGAACCCATGCCCCCTGCATTGGCAGGCGGATTCTTAACCACTGCGCCACCAGGGAAGTCCTAGAGGTATTTTTGATTGTCGGGGCTGCGGTTGGGGTGACGCTGGCACCTGTGGGGAGAGAGAGGGAAGCTGTTACACACCCTTCAGAGCAGAGGACGTCCCCATGGCATGTGACCAGGTGTTGGTAGCCCTGAGGCTGAGGAACCCTGCAGGTTTGGCTGAAGGAAACTGTTGGTGGTTCCTGGAGACTCACGATGCTCCCTTCCCCTCTCTTTAATCAGGCCCTTCTTTTTCTCTGACAGGGTCCCTGCTCTTCCCATTTTTGCTGGGTAACATTTTTCCACCCTGCAGGGCTCCTGCAGAGTGGCTGTGTGCTGTGGCCTGTCTGACCCTCCGGTTTGGACCTCCCCTGGACGAAGGGTGTGGTCCCCGTCTGCACCTCCATCCTGTCCCCACGTGGCACAGAGCCCGTTGCCGGGCAGAGCTGCAGGCTCTCAGTGGCTAGAATATGCCTGTTTGGGCTATTTAAACATTACTGGATGTGTGAAAAGTTTGCGTCTGGTGCTGGCAGACTTTTGAGCTAACGGGTCTCAGCCTGCAGTAAAGAAATAAGCCACCCAGGGCTGTACTCAGAGGCCACCTTCGCTTTGTTTACATAGTGATATTTTATCTTGTTAATTTTGGATGTTATTTCAGCCTAGAGAACGAGGTCGGCATGTGGTTAACATTGTCTTGAACCCCAGTTCTGCTACTTAGCAGTAGTGTAATTTCCTGCAGTTACTAAACCTTTTTGTGCCTTGGTTTCCTCGTCGATTAAGTAGGAATAAGTTATTACACGTGAGGCACTCAGAACTGTGCCTGGAATGTGGTTGAGGACGATGTTAACAACCTTACAGATTTCTGATTCTGCACGTTAGTATCTGGGTAAACCCCTAAGTCATGGGAAAAAACTGTGTGCAACAAAGCTCCAGTTAGGTGGGGATGACATAGTGAGGTGGACCTGGTGGCCCCGGCCTGCGGTGCATCTGTGCCCACGAGCGTTGCCCAGGAGGTGCTTCTGTGCTGGCTGCAGACAGTCATGGCTGAGAGACGCTGTCTTGTTTGTGCCCGGCAGGGGTGGACCAGGCCGGCGTTGCAGGCATCTTAGGTTGGTGACCTCACTCTCTGTTCACCTGGCCTTAACGGAGGCTAAGGATTTCCCTTAACATAGACCATGGCTAATCTGTGAGGCAAACCCACCTTCCTCGGGGGCTGTGGAAGCGGAGGCAGCCGGTGCCCTAGGTTGGGGGGAAGATGAGATTCCTTGCAGGGGCTTCTCAGCTGCTGGTCGCCAAGAAGATGCCCATTTTCCCTTCTTCCTACGAACAAATCCCTGGTTTTGCTCGGGGAAGCTGTGGGCCCAGCTTAAAACTCACTTTTGCAACGAGCAGTGGCTGGGAGACAGGTTCTAGGGAATGAGGCATTGGTCAAGGTTCCTAGGGAGGGTGTCCCTTTTGGGATAAAAAAACCAAACAGCCCCCAGCCCTCTCACCCTCTCTTCTTGCCCGCGACACGCTCGTGATGCCCAGTGGCAAAGCAGCTTCTTGGGGTGTAGGAGGAAAGCCACGTGAAGGCCGGTGGGTGACAGCGTGGCCCGTGAGGGTGTCGTGTGTGCTGCTCCCCGAGGCCCGCTCCCTCGTACCACAAGGCAAGGGCCCTTGTTACGTGAGCCACTGCCGGGTTTCCTCTTAGAGCCAGAAGAACTCCTGCCTCAGCGAGTGACGTGATGAGATCTGCCTTAATGACAGGAGGACAAAGAGATGAGTTTTGTATGATATAGAAGGCTTTTGATCTTATTTCGTATCAGTGACTCATAGGAGAGTGGTGTCTGTAGCCAAAGAATAAATGCTAAGGGTTCTTGGGGGAAATTAACAGATTGGCTCACAAATGGTCTAAAATGGGAGTTCTAGCAAAAAAGCAAAAACAGGTTTTAGTTCGACTCACGGTCTGTGACCGTGACCTTGGCAGTTCTCCCCTGAGTTGGGCTCAGTAGGTGGTCTCGGGCTCTTGTTCTGTTCTGGCACTTCCCCCTCTCTCCTGTCCTGTCCCAAATAAGCCAGAGCATCTTTGGGGGCAGTGCTGAGCCTCTTTAAAGTGGTGGAGCCACTTATGGGCTCTGGGTACAAAGGAGCGGAAAAATGAACTGTGCGGGGAGGAGAAAGAGACCAGAAGCGGAGGTGAGGTGGAGAGAGGAGGTGGCACTGTGACTGTTCCTCCAGGGGCTGCTGGTCAGGTGGTGTCCCCTGTACCCACTCCAGCCCCCTGTGTGGATGCACCTGAGGGCAGGTGGACACAACCGAGTTCCGTCGGGGGCGGCAGGTGGTTGGTTTAAAGGGATGCATGGGCCCAGGTCCTGGCAGCTGTTGTGGCTGCTCTTTACCAGTTGTGTGGCTGTGGCAGGTTCCGTGACCCGTCCTTATCTCTGTTTTCCCATCTGTGAAATGGTGTCATGGTTCTACCTCAGTCATATGGTGGCTGTGAAGATCACAGGTACGCACGTCACAGGTGCTCAACTAGTGTGGCCGTTGTTTTTGTTTTTTGGCCACACCGTGCGGCTCTTAGGATCTCAGTTCCCCAATCAGAGATTGACCCCAGGCCCCAGCAGTGAAAGCCCGGAATCCTAACCACTAGGCCACCAGGGGACTCCCCATGGCCGTTTTTAATGAATGTTTATGGTGACAGGATTGAGGGTTAATTGAAATTTGGAAGCAGCATCCCATCGAAATCCTGGTTCCTTATTTGCTTTCATTTATTCATAGTGTATCAGCTTGCTTTACTTTTGAGTACAGTTTGAGTAGTTTGTTATTTTGGGATGAACCCAGTGGCTCATCATGTGTTTCATTAGATGCAGCTCTTCTCGAGTCCAGTTTATGGAATCTTGGCATGTTGCTTAGAGGCCCTTTTCTGGGGGCTTCTATGGTAATTCATCTTCACTGTTTTTTTCTGTTACTGTCTAATGCAGTATCCTTCAGTATTTAATTCTTTTCTTTTTTTTTTAAAGTCAGTGACCCTTACTCTTTTTTAAAATTTATTTATTTATTTATTTATTTATTTTTGGCTGTGTTTGGTCTTCGTTTCTGTGCGAGGGCTTTCTCTAGTTGCGGCAAGTGGGGGCCACTCTTCATCGCGGTGCGTGGGCCTCTCAGTAACGTGGCCTCTCTTGTTGCGGAGCACAGGCTCCAGATGCACAGGCTCAGTAGTTGTGGCTCATGGGCCTAGTTACTCCGCGGCATGTGGGATCTTCCCAGACCAGGGCTCGAACCCATGTCCCCTGCATTGGCAGGCAGATTCTCAACTACTGCGCCACCAGGGAAGCCCAGTATTTAATTCTTAAGCTGAAGGGTTGTCATTTAAAAGTAAATTTTATTATATACAATTTCAGGTTAACTTTAATTTTGGGGGGAGGATTTTAGGCAACTGTTCGCCATTTGTAAGTAATAAAAAATTCGATGCAATTTGGAAAGTTGGTCTCTGTATTTATTTGGACACATTAGGAGCTACTGATGTCCCTGACTCGCTGGAGACAGCAGGACGTGTGGCAGGTGTGTGTGAGGCCGTGCGCGGCTTCACATCTTCTGTCAATTCAGGAGTGCTTTTTCCTATTTCCGCACGAACCTTCTCCTCCTGTTCATAACTCCCCTGTCCTTCGCCAGCCGTTGGAAGCTGTGGAAAGCGATGTCTTGTCGGCTGCTGGTGGCTCAGCCTACAGGTCCAGGTGGAGCCCAGCTACGTTTCCTTCCCCACGGAGCCACACCAGCCAGGGAAGTGCTCTGAGCCACTTTTTTTTTTTTTAATTTGATTTTTATTTATTTTATTTTTGGCTGCGTTGGGTCTTCGTTGCTGCGTGCAGGCTTTCTCTAGTTGCGGCGAGCGGGGGCTACTCTTCGTTGCGGTGCACGGGATCTAGGCACGCGGGCTTCAGTAGTTGTGGCACGCGGGCTTAGTTGCTCCGCGGCATGTGGGATCTTCCCAGACCAGGGCTCGAACCCATGTCCCCTGCACTGGCAGGCAGATTCTTAACCACTGCGCCACCAGGGAAGCCCCTGAGCCACATTTAATCCAGGAATTGGCTGCAGCCAGCTGCCTGTTTTTAAGACGTATTTAACTGTTTACATGGTGTTTCCTCTGGGCTGAAGCTGGTGTGTGACTGTCTGTTAGTCATCGTCATGGGACTTCATGTCAGTCTGACCGGCACGGGCAGATGGAGGGATGCCGGGCAGGTCCACCAGGCTGGTGGGCCAGTGGATCATAGAAGGCCTGTTGTCCACCACCTGCAGTGGAGTTCAGGTTGTTTTGTAATTATTAGTATAAATAATGGCCAGCTGAAAAAATGCCTGTAAATTAGGTTGACATATTTTTATTTTCAGAGTTGTCATCTGGAGCCTGGATCTAAAATGCAGGAGATTATCTAGCAAAAGTACAGTTTGAGGTGATCTTTCCTGGGTGTCTGCTTTAAGATGGACAGTGAGTCCTAGTGGTGTTGTTGTGCTGTTAGAAACCTCAGTGGGTGAAGGTGGGGGCTGCTGACCAGGCCTGCGGGGGTGTGGGTGCAGCCTAGTGCACCCAGAGAACATCGGAGGCTGGAGGGTCTTAGGGTTCTCTGGGCTCCTTGGGACCCAACTCTCTGGCTCAAGTGCAGTTGTTTCCTTCTCTGTGTTGTCATGGTGACGCGTGTGCATCTCCATCTTAGCACTGTTAACGTTATTTTGTCATTTTCTTTGTGCCCACTAGGGCGAACGCTTGCTTCGGGTTTGCTCAGTAAATCCTTCCTGAATTAGTAAGTTACTTAGTTATGTATCTTGGATATTTAGTGTTTATAAATGGGCTTTGTCAAGGCTTATGGCAGACTTTGGAAGGCAGTCCTGTACTAGGCTGGGTGCAGAGCTGGGCTTGGCGTTGCTTTGCTCTTTGCTAGCAGGCAGGAACTGCATGCCTGCCTGGTGTTGGTTGGAGTGGATTCCAAATCACTCAAGGGTGTACTTCTTTTGCATTCATATACTGTGAAAATGCAACTATATTAAAATTTAATACAGCATTTCCTGTGCCTTTTGGGTGAGGTACACATTAAGTGGGGAAGCAGCCGAGTCTCCAAGAGGAGCTGAGGAGCCAAATCCATCTCTGTCTTTACGTCACGTTAGTGCTTTGAAGCCTCGGGGAGCTCCTCGTGTGGTTTCATATGCTCTTCATGGCCCATTGGAGTAGAAAGGGGAGATGCTGTCTCCATTTTACAGATGTGAAGGCAGGACTAGGTTTTTGGACTCAGAAGATACACTTTCCCACTGTGTCACACTGACTCTGGGATAAATGAGAACGAGCATAACCAATAAAAAATATCTGATCAAGAAGCTTTAGGAAAGCATACATTTCCTAAAACATTTTCAAACAGACTAAAAGCAACTGATTTTTTCCTGTTACTAAGTAGTATTAATTGAAAATTATTTGGCAAAAAACACAAATAATCTCACTGCCAGAAATAATCTCTTTTAATATTTTATCTCCTTCCAGGGATTTCTCAGTATCCACCTATCTACCCACCTACCTACCACCCACCCATCCATCCACCCACCCACCCACCCATCTGTCCATCCATTCACTCACCCACCCACCCATCCATCCATCCATCTATCCACTCACCCACCCACCCACCCACCCATCCAACTACCCATCCTTCCATCCCCTCACCCATCCAACTGCCCATCCATCCACCCACTCACCCACCCATCCAACTACCCATCCTTCCATCCACCCACTCACCCACCCACCCAACTACCCATCCATCCATCCACTCACCCATCCAACTATCCAGCCACCCATTTATCCATCCAGCTACCCATCCATCCACCCATCTATACTTAAACCAATACTTTTGTATTCTGAAATAATAATTTAAATAATAAACTTTATTACTTGCTGTTTTTTCTACTAGTATCATATCATGAGAAATTTCCATGTTAACAAACGTTCTTAACAAATGTCACTTTTAATGGCTGCGTGCTATGTAGCAAACCGGAATCATGAGAGTATCTACGTTAGATCAGGTAGGTAGGACTTCGTTGTTGGAAAGAGTGAGGGAGCCTCATCACACAGTTGGTACTACCTGTGCAGACTCAGGAGGGCATGAGAAAGAGCAGGAAGTAGCTGAACTAAAGCTGCAGTTTCATTCCTTGATGTCCTGCCAAGGGAGGGAATACCCCAGGAAGGTGGTTTGGAGATCAGCAGCGTCACTGTCACCTGGGAACTTGTCAGAAATCCTGATGCTGGACCCCACCCCAACCCTATTGAATCAGAAACTCTGGGGTGGGAGGAACCCTCCCAATCTGTGTTTCATTGAGCCTTCTTAGGGGTTCTGTGCAGGATGAAGTTTGATAACCACTGCTGTAGGATTAGGCCAGTCAGGTTCAGACCTACCTGAGAATACCAGCTTGAGGTAGAAGGTTCCTGGACATCTTGCCATCTCTGTAAAGCCTGCTGTAAGGAGCTCTGGCAGCCACAGTGGCCCCCAACTGTTTCAGAGAGCTAGCTGCGTGGTTGGGAAAGTTGGGAAAGTAGGGCGTGAACCCAGAAAGGTAGATGTCGGTAAATGGAACCATGCACGAGCTTGAACAGGGCCAGATGTTCACTGAGAGGGCTTATGGGCTTTGGGTCCAGATCTACCAGCCAAACGAACCAAGATTCACAAGATTCAATTACTGCCTGCTATGTTGTAGGTACTATGCTAGAAATGTAGACTAAAATAATTTGAATGGATTTTAAGACTTTAATAATTAAAGAAGAATGTGTCAACTTTGAGTTATTTCCTCGGGAGGTATTTCACCAATACCTTTATGTTTTGGGATAAATACTGTGATGTCAACCAGGATTATGAGAGATTTGTCCTTTTATGGAGTGACTGCATCCTTTCACTCACTGACGCAGGCAGGCAAATGCAAACCATGGGGTTTCAGACCTAGAGTCAGTCCTGGGTTTTATCTCATCAGCACGGGATTTTATGAGAAACTCATACAACTAAAGAGAAAAAAAGAAAAAAGAAAAAAGAAAACCAAAAACACAAACAATCCATTTTAAAAATGAGCAGAGGATCTGAATAAACATTTTTCCAAAGGAGACATACAAATGGCCATCAGGTACATGAAAATATGCTCAACATTACTAATCATCAGGGAAATGCAAATCAAACCACAATGAGATATCACCTCACACCTGGTGGAATGACCATCATCAAAAAGAAAAGATAACAAGGTTGGTGAGGATGTAGAGAAAAGGGAACCCTTGTGCACTGTTGATGGGAATGTAAATTGGTGCAGCCACGATGGAAAACAGTATGGAGGTTCCTCAAAAAATAAAAATAGGGCTACCATATGACCTAGCAATTTCACTTCTGGGTATTTTTCCAAAGGAAATGAAATAAAAATCTCAAAGATACCTGCACCCTCATGTTCATTGCTGCGTTATTTGCAATAGTCAAGACATGGAAGCAACCTAAGTGTGAAATCAATGGATGAATGGATAAAGAAAATGTGAGATATATATATTATTTAACCATAAAAAGAAGGAAATCCTGCCATTTGCAGCATGGATGAACCTGAAGGGCATGTTGCTAAATGGAATAGGTAAAGAGAACGGTAAATACTGCATGGTACAAACTGTTATATATAGGATGGATAAACAACAGGGACCTACTTTATAGCACAGTTCCCTGTGCTATATTCAATATTCTGTGGTAAACCATAATGGAAAAAAATATGAAAAAGAATATATATATGCATAACTGAGTCACTTTGCTGTACAGCAGAAATTAACACTGTAAATCAACTATACTTGAAGAAAATAAATTTAAAAAAGACAAATACTGCATAATCCCTCTTATATGTGGAATTTAAAAATGCCAAACTCATAGAAGCAGAGAGTAGAATGGTGGTGCCAGAGGCTGAGGGAGGAGAAACGGGAGATGCTGGTCAAAGGGCACAGACTTCCATCGTAAGATAAGTTCTGGGGATGGAATGCAGTGACCATAGTTAACAACAACTTTCAAGTACTGTATTATGTACTTGAGAGTTGCTGAGAGAGTAGATCTTAAATGCTCTCATGGCAAAAAAAGACAAAGTGAGACTGTGCAGTGGTAGAGGTCTTCAGCTGCCCAACTGTGGTGTCACGCGTGATGCTGTTTAAATGTATCAGATTGTCACGTCACCCTAAACTGACACGGCATCACACCTCAATTACATCTCAATAAAGGAGGGAAAAGAACTTTTGTATTTGTGTTCTAAGAAGGGCACCCAAATTCCAGTTTCCCATTTACCCACCTGCTGCTCCTGAAGGCATTGATTGGATGCCTTGTTCAGGCCCCTGGACGCCCGTTCCTGAGACCTGTCCCCACGGTGAACTGCTGTGTCACAGGAGGGACATCCCAATGGCTGTGTATCCACTCTGGCCGGCTCAGCATTGCATCCTTCACGTGTGTGGTCACATCAATCCCCTCAGGGGCACCGCATGGGTGGGGAAACTCAGGGGAGGTTGTTTCTGTGCCTCAGGCTTGATTCCAGGCCTGTCCCTTGGTCCCATGTGTGGTTTTCTGTGCTGCTTCACTCTGGTGGGTGGGCTCACCAATGGGAGGCTTAGGAGAGTCTCACTGTGCCGCCTTCTGAGAAGGAAGGACACAGACCTAGACAGGAGGAATGTAGATTTATGGCATTTCCTCCTATGATCATAGGTTTAAAAATCCATACTGGCAGAGAAAAAGATCTTTTATAAGGGAAGCAAATTAATTTGCATTTGACTGAAGACACTCTCTTTGCTTGAATAGCTGGTTTATTTATGAAATTGGTCCCACAAACAATATATACAGATTAGTTGAAGTTTTCATCTGTGTTCATCTGTAATGTAAATAGGAGCTGTTATTGCAGCCCAAATTACTTGCGAATTTTGCATCAGACTGTGGTCCAGATTACAAACTGCTGCTTGACAATTTAATTGATAGAATTGTTAGAAATTATGTACTTGTTTTGGAGCCCAAAGTAAAAAGAACTGATTTTTTTCCCACAAAAGCCTATAATCGAGGGGTAGACAGAGTCAGGGTGGGGGGGACGTTAAGCCCGAGTTGTTATACTGAAGAGGGAGAAGGGCCCTATGCCATTTCTCAGCGGTCTTCAGGATGGCCCTGGAAGAAAAGGGCGCTCGGTGTGCAAGAATTCCACCAGGAGTTTCTTCCCTCAAATCCTGAACCTCTCATGTGCTCATAAAATCTGACTCAGTTGGTCAGTGCAGCCTACTGGCAGACAAAAAGCAATTAGTTTGGAAGTAGGATATGTGGTGGCATTTGGTAGGGTTTCATTCCAAGAGCCCTTTTGGATAATCTGATGTGAGCCACAGTTCCTACTGTTTGGAGGCTGTTGTAATCCAATGCGTGGTAGAGATTTTCAACACCATAGCCCAGGAACTCTTCCAAGTGGATGTTTGCTGCATTGGTAAAATCTGTCAGTGACATTGTTTCAGGTGAGTCAGGAGTTCCAGTGAAGAAAGAGCTCAGGGCAACTGCCATTAGCCGTGTATCTCAAGAAAGTGGACATTTTATAAACATTTATACGTTGGATAGGGGGTGTGTCTTAGAGAACTGAAGTTTGGTAATGCAGTATCCCAAGAAAGTGGACATTTTATAAACATTTATACGTTGGATAGGGGGTGTGTCTTAGAGAACTGAAGTTTGGTAATGCAGTATCCTTACTTCCCTTCTGTAGTTGCAGGTAAGTGACTGTAAATGACCTTGAGGTCTCAGTGGTGAAATCTCGATGAGCTGAATGTATCAGAGGAGACAAAACCCTGTTAACAGGCACAGTAACCTGTTCCCTGTTATATACAACTCGGCCCCGAAGAGAATATCTGCAAGTTTCTGGGCCCTGCAGAAGGGGCTGTGTGGTCCGTGGGGTTAGATCGAAGACATACACCATTTGATATCTTCTTAACAGCTGTGCAAATGACTTCTCCTGAAAGACAAAGCAAGTGGCACACACACGATTTCTATTTTTGTCACTTGAACGTTGGCAGAAGTGGCTGCTCAAACCTGACTCCCTCCACGGTAGGATTTCCACTCACGTCTCCTCGAGGAGCATGAGATGTGTCATAGGAAACGTCTCCTCATCACTCCTTTGTGGGAGGGCCCTCTTTCCAAAGGGTGACACCTGGCTGGCTGGGCCAGCCCGTCTTCCCTGTCTTGCTATCTGTGCAGGTGGGTGTGATCACCACTTTCAGAAGAGGAGACAGATGCTGGGGGTCAAAGCCAGGTCTGCCTGGCTCCAGAGACCGAGTTCTTCTCATGGCCTCTGTTGTCCAGGTTACTGAGGAGATTTTCTTTATGATCACCTGTTGAATTACTTTGAAGAACCGTAAGAGCTTGTGGGCGCGCTGACTCCCACAAGCTGTGACGTACACTCTGGTAGCCAGTAGCCACGGCTATTAGTCACATGAATTAAAGAAATACATTTGGAAAAGAAGTTTATTAATTGAAAGTTCTGTCCTTGAGTCACACTTGCAGCCTCTCAGGTGTTCAGCAGCCCCACGTGAGTGTTGGCTTCTGTTTGAACCGAGCGGATCTGGCGCGTTTCCATTTCTATGGAAGTTCTGCTGGCCAGGGCCGTCCCAGCGGGAGCACCTGGACAGGAGGGCCACGTGGGGTCCTGAGGTCTCTGTTGTCCATGAACCTCAAGGGTCGTGCAGGCCAGGGCGGCTGCCTGCTGCCTGGGCGGCTTTCTTAGTTGGTGCAGAGATCTGGTGGGGGCCACGGGCCGCGCCTGTGCTTCCCTGGCCTGGCCCCGGCTCAGTGAGTCCTCGGGAATATTGTGGCAGGTCCCACCATACACGCAGAGGGCGAACAGCAGAGTTCCCTGTCATGTGATCTCGAATTGTGGGCACAGGTGGGGCTGAGCATGGATTCCTGGCCAGGTGCAGAAGCTGCATCGTCGTTGGTGTTATTTGTGTGGCAAAAAGATGTGGTTGCTAATGTGAATACAGACATACGTGCATCCTGAAACGAGAGAGCCTGGGAACGGCTGCTGAGTTAGCTTTCCTGGTCCTCAGCAGCTGTCAGAGTGCTGTGGGCTGGTTTGAATGCAGTGGCTGGTTTGGATAACCCAGGCTCCCTGGCCATCTATGCAGATAAAAAATCCCTGAGTCTCTTAGGCTGGAGGAAGGTGTGGGCAGGGGACTGGTTTGGATGGGCGAAGGTCAGACATCAACGCATCACAGAGTGCGAGTCCGGGCCTCTCCCCTTCCGGGGGCTGCAACCCGAGGGAGCCACAGGGAAGAGCCTCTTGGACCCCATTTCCAGGCCACAGTTCCTGGCATAAAGTCCCCTTTTATTAGGAATGTGTGGCATGGTAATTCAGGAGCAGATGGTACAGTGGCTTTAATTACCTGCTGTTAAATTCCCCTTCCAATTAGCATGAATTAGAAACAATAGTAATTATTAAAAGAAGTTGGAATCAAAGCCATCCAGGGTGGATGCTGACGTGGTGATTTGCCTGGTCCAGCCTTGCCAAGAATGTAAACCCGTGGAACCATTTGGTGCCTTAACTTTCCTCCTAGTCGGTTCCTGGGCCGCTGGTGCTGGCCCCTCCAGGTCTGGCAGGCACATGACTCAAGTGCCAGGACAAGCGATTATTTATGGAAGTAACACCACATTATTTTATCAGTCGGGTTGGCATTTTGTAGGTGCGGACACTGAGGCCGAGGGGAATTACACCTTCGGTTGTTTTTAATCTCTTCTGAGTGAGTGGTAAACACCTCCCACGGGAGCAGAGTGCACAGACCTCGAACAGGTCACGGGGGGTCCCTTCTTGAACCCTCTCCCACGCAAGATAAGCTGGCGGCCCCTGTGTTCGCTGATGTGTGGGCCTCGCCAGGAGAAGAGTCCAGTCAGGAGGCTGCGGGTTCCCACGGATGCTCTTTCCTGACACGCTGAAGTGTGGAGATGTTGGCACTGGGCAGTCGCAGGCCATCTGGGGGATGGACGGCGGCCTTTACCAGAGGCCTTCCATAACTGTGCTTGACAGGGGAGCTAAGGTTTCTTGCTGGTTTTCCAGTAGGTCCCACACTGGGATGCGCCCTATCCGGGGAGAGGGTTTCTGGAACTGAGTGTCCACTCCGGGCTCAGCTGGAGCAGAACAGTGGCGAGAGGTGTTAAAAGGCGTTGTTTTCTCATGATTGGCTTCTGGGGATCCATTGGCCCTGATGCTTGTCAGTCTTACACTTGAATGAGTTTGAGGATCGCCCCGGGCCCAGCCCCAAAGGTTCTGTGTCCCTGGATTTGGGTGGGGCTCAAGCGTGTGCCAGTTTCCAGCTCGGAGACGCTGGTGCCCTGCCTCCCTTTCCTGGCTCTGCCCCCCGCCACCCCACCCTCTCGGGGACTTGCCAGGAGCAGGGGTACTTCATTTCCTGCACACCTGCTCTATAACGTTCTTATGGAACGGAATTAGAAATCTCCTGTGAACGCTTAACTCATTTGTTATAAATTTTTGCAGTCATTTCCTTAGAAACAGGAGCAGTGTTCTTGCACATCTGAGACAGTCGGCACACAATTCTGCTGTCGACCCTCCGAAGCCACAGGCGCTCCTGTCCTTTGACCCCCATTTCACATGTGTGGGATGTTTCGTTTTAGGCAAGATCAGGGAAGCATGTGGCTGAACCTTATCCCTACGGCAACCAAAGCCAAGTGCATGCCTGCTGAGAAAGGCCGTCCTTTAAACTTCTGAGTTTATTTAAGTGTGAAACCAGAACGTAAGCATTTCTTTCGGTAACTAAAACGGCCCTTTTTGACCTGGAAGAGTGGACACTGGTTCCGTGGAGCACCAGCATCCGTTTCGTTTCTGGAAGCTGCGCCTGTGCTAAAGCAGTGAGCAGACGTGTAAATCACGGTTCTTTCTATGGAGGACGTGCGTGGTCCCTCCGTAAGGCTGCTGGTGCAAAGGAGTCAGGCTGAGAAGGGTGCTGCCTGAGCTCACATTTTAGGTGTCTCTGCTCTTCTGAAATCAAATTCAAAGCAAAAATGTTACCTAGAGGTCTTTCCTCATCCTTCTTCATTCTTTCTCCTTGAGGTTTTTAGATTATCTAATAACTGAAGTTTCCCCATCCTAGGAGAACTTTCCATCTTCATATCCTCATTTAAAGATATGGCTAAACACACTGTATTGGATTTATTAATTTATTTTTTAAAATAAATTTATATATTTATTTATTTATATTTGGCTGCATTGGGTCTTTGTTGCCGCGCGAGGGCTTTCTCTAGTTGCGGTGAGCGGGGACAACTCTGTTGCGGCGTGCGGGCTTCTCATTGCGGTGGCTTCTCTTGTTGCAGAGCATGGGCTCTAGGCGTGTGGGCTTCAGTAGTTGTGGCATGCGGGCTCAAAAGTTGTGGCACACAGGCTCAGTAGTTGTGGCTCGCGGGCTTAGTTGCTCCGCGGCATGTGGGATCTTCCCATACCAGGGATCGAACCTGTGTCCCCTGCATTGGCAGGCGGATTCTTAACCCTTCACCACCAGGGAAGCCCCATGGATTTAAATAGTAACTTTCCTTATGATTTTTCATCTTCTTTTAACATATATTTGACATATTATTTGCAAAAGTTAATTGAGTGAATTAGTTTATTCTTGGTTGCAACTGATATAATAGATTCCCTAAAAAATAATAAAATACAGAAAAGGCAGCTGTGTCTGAAAAGTCCTGAAAATAAATGAATCACTTGGACAGGGATTTGGATGCCAGTTTAAAGTGGTTTCAGTAGAAATGCCAGTCGAGTGGGCCACCTGGAGGACCCAGTGGGGTTGAAGTCATAGAGATGCTTGTATTTCAACCTCTCGACATAATGCCAGTCATATTAATTCAACTACTGTGTGTTGAGTGAGGAGGGACCAAGCCCTGTTCTAGGAGATGGGGATTTAGTCATGAATAAGAACAGTCCCTGCCCTCAGGGGCCTTGCTTTTTTCTTTCTTTCTTTCTTTTCATTGAATAGAAAGCATAAAATCTTTTCTCATCCAGAATAAGTGAAGTCAAAGGACATGCTTAGCTTTTCTACTGCTAAATCCAAAAAGACTTTGTGGAGGGAAATATTAGAAATTGTTGGTGAGAGGGACGGCATTTCAGGCCCTGGGGCCTCTGGGAAAAGCTGTAGTGGACGAATAAGTTGGACAGACTGCCTGAGGTGGGACAGTAGGAAGACTGGGGGTGGACTCAGGAATTCTGGCGAAGGGCTTAAAAACTAGGCAAAACGTATTGAGCTGGCGTTCGTTGGCTGGTCCTGGGCCTTTGTGCCACCTCCTCCTGCATGGCGGCCTGTCTGGTTAGTTTTAGGCTCTCCACAGGAGCTCAGAGCGCCACACACGCGATTCCCACAGGAAGTGAGGTGGTGGGGGGCGGGGAGCTGCAGGACACGCACTTTGGTTTCTGTCTTCCACTTGGGCGCCGGCTGGATCTGACCCGGGGGCAGATGTGGCGGAAACTGCACAGACGGAGCTTCATGTCAGCCCCAAATACGCAGGTAGATTTTTGCTCCCTTTTAAATGCCTTCAAACCTGGCTAAACTGTGGGATTATCTGTTAAGGTTTTGGTATTGGAGATATTTTATTTTCTAAGAAATCAAGGAACTTGAGAGTATCCTGGTAAATACTCTCAATCTTAGATTAAACTAAATCATTTGAAAGAAAGGGAAACTATTTTGTGGAAAAACCATCCTCTTATTTCAAAGATGAAAGGATGACTTATGTTGTTTCTGAATTGAGTTAATTATTAGGTGGTATGAAATAATTTTGAAAAGACACTATGGTACTTAATTCCTTAAAGAAACTGCTTTGATACAATATGCTGCAGGTATTTACACTCGGCCTCAACATTGCTTGCTGGACTGGAAGTGACCATAAAGAGCACGGGATGCTTCTCCCTCTGTGGTAGTTTGTAAAAGAAAAGTTCCTGGCAGCTGAGAGAACAGCCTTCCACCACTTTCTTCCTGACTCCACCACCAGAAAAAGTTGTCATCTTGTTAATTCTGGAGTTTACTTTTGGAAAGTTTGTATAACGAGAGAAAAGGTCAAGTGCTTGAACAGAGACCTGAAGTTAGGGGGAGGTTGTTAAATATGTTATAATCGTTATTTGTCTCTTGATATTTTTAGCTGTTCTACATTAAATTTAGAGCAGTGAGTCAGAACAGCTGGATGTGTCCTTACCTTTTCCCTTTGTGATACAATATTCCTTTGTTTATGTGACTCTAACAGCAGAAAAATGATGATGGAGGAGTTACGCTCATGACATAGGAGTTGGCTTTCTGCTGCGAATGTGTTAGGATTTTTAGGGGAACAAGTTAGTCATACTGTCAATATTGTGCTGTGCATTGGGGGAAACCAGTGCATTAATTGTTCCTGTAATGAAACGATTCTGTTTTTATCCAAAATCTTCTGTATGTTGAGCCCTTTGTGTTGTGTCACATGAGAATATGCAGCAGTTGGAGGAGAGGTTTATCTCCAGAAAGTCTGTCCTGAATGGGCAGAGTTGAAGGCAGTGTTAATAGCATTTTGAGATGATCTGTGTTTGTATGTAACGGGTTCTTTTTCAGGCCATGGGAGGGAGATCTGGGAGGCCTCTGTCAGAACTGCTGATGAGCATTTGTGCGTGTTCCAGTGAGACTCTGAGGATTTGGGTTTGCGCCCTGCAGGGGTGTCTGCGAGCCCAGCCTTTTCCTTTGGACCACTCACCCCACGGGATTGCATGAGAGTCACTGTCATCACCGTGGATTCCCGTGTCTTAATGAGAATGGCACCAGTGGCTGACTAAACCTAGTTTGGTTTTGGTTTGGTTTTGTCTGACCCTGTAGAATGCTAAGAATCTTATCCCTTTTGAGGATTGTAGATTGCGATTCTTGTCTGAGAAGAGGTTACCCGAGTCTCTGTTGAAGACAGCAGCCATACTATTATTGTAAAATGGTACCACGGGGGTGTGTGACCTGAAAAGTCACCTTCAATCTGAGCTGAACCAGAAGGGGATTGATGTGGCCGGCTCCTGGAACACGTGTTCCGGGGTCACCGGCTCTTGAACGTGTCCTTGCAGTAATCGCATCTACGTTTTTATCTTAGCTCAGTGAATTATTAACTGCTTTCAAGGGACAAAATGGTCAAACAGGCTAGAGGTGAAGTCTTGCTGTGTCTGCGAGTCGTGCACGTGCTTGACCGTCTACAAGAGGCGGGTTGGCCCTGACACTAGTGTCTTTAAGGCCTCCTGATGCAGAGCCAAGTTCCAGAACTTTAAGTCTTAGTATTGAGACCCTCTTCCCTGGGGCAGAAGAGCCCATGTAGAGTAAAAAGGACATTGTAGGGCCTGCTCCGTGCTTGGCTCCACACTGGGCCTGTCACCTCTCCATGCACAGCCTGTGTGTGTGTGTGTGTGTGTGTGTGTGTGTGTGTGTGGTAGTAGCCCTGGCATGTCCCTGAATATGGAAGGTGGTGGTTTGGGCTTTTTTTGGTGCATTCTGGCTGCCTGTCCAATGCTAGAAACACCTGTTCAGACTCTAGTCTGACTCCCTGTGATAAAGCCCTTTCAGCTTTATGCCCCCAAGTGGAGCAGACTGTGAGGATTTGACATGATTGACAGGTCAGGGATCCTACAAATGTGCCTCATGCGTCTCCCAGGCTTTAGGGTGGGTCTGGTTTCTGAGATGGCAGAAACATTGTTCTTTAAGAGGGGTTTTGGGTGGAGTCCTTAGGCAGTGGGACCCTCGTCCTAATTAAGGAGAACTCCAGATCCCAGAAGAGAAGTGTGGAGGGGGTGGTGGCTGCCAGGGGGTCCCCTCCGCCCCACCCCAGACAGGGGTGGAGCCCGAGGGGGCTGGGCGTGATGTTCATTGGCTGAGTCCTTAACGCTGAGGCTGCGATAGGGTGAGTCTGACTTCCTTACTTAAATGGAATTTATTCTGAAGTGACGCTTAGGAGTCAGAATGAAGCAGAGGGAAGGAAGGGGTTGTTGTTCGTGTACTTTCACCCCACGTTCATCCGTGCCTCCCAGACCCTGCGGCAGCTCGGGGCCTGACAACCCTGTCCCGGGATGCAGCCTCAAAGGGTGCCCTGGGGACCAGAAGTGGGGAGTTGATTTTTCGTGGTGGGGGGAGTTTCACAAATGGAGACCCTCTAGAAAGACCCATAGATGGTGCGTTCTTGGGGAGGGAGGTGGCGCGAGGGACTGTGTGTGGGCTCCGTGCCTTCCAGCGACTCGCCTCCCGTTTTCTTGGGTTTTGATTGGTTTGATGGAGGACCTTTCCCCTTTGCTAGCCTCATAGAGCATCCTCAGCTTCCTTGTTTAGTTACCATTGTGTCAGCATGAGAGTAGTTCCCGAGAAGGCATTTTTAGTGCATAGCTGTTGTTATTTTGTGGCTGGATAAATGACCTGCAAGTATCAGTGACCTGTTGTTCATAGTTTTGAGGGGAATCAGTACCCCCAAACAGGTGGACAGGGAAGTGAAACACATGTTCTACTTTAGACACCTGAGGCCTGGTTCAGTGCAACCTGCACGTTCATACCAAAAAGGGGGTAATGAAGCTTCATGGTTTCTAGTTTCTGCTGAGAAGAGCAGTTTTGTATAAATTCAGTTTCTGTATTTAGACCAGTGTATCAGTTGATCTTGTTCTCTGGTGTTATGTTTTTTGGTAGGAAATTTAGACCTTATTAGATTTGGCAAGAGAATCCTGAGTGCAAATTGAAAGAATGTTTCAGGAAATTCTGGAATCTATTGTGATTTTAATAGATTGGGATTCTCATGATTTCCTAAGATCCCCCAAAAGCCAGTAGTTGAGATAGTTGTAGAAATCCAGTTGTGCTGCCCCAAATCCAAGTCCCCATCTTAAGAGGAAACACGGCTTGAATCTAAAATGTTCCACGTTGAAGCCCTGATGACTGATGCACCAGCGGCGGAGGTTGTGATTCCCAGGGAACATCACGAGGAGGGTCCCGGCTAGAAGGAGAGAGTGAAGACCCCGCCCCACGCCAGGTGTAGGCAGTCCTCGCTGTTTTTTGTAAGCCTCAGGTGTGCAGCTTAAACCTTCCGAGTTATCTTAAACAATCTCATTGTTCGTGGCTTTTGAGTCACCTTGTAGTGTGTAGATTTTTCAGATGTTGATGGCCTTTTCTGCCTCCTTGAACTCTAGTTTTTGTAAGAGACTAGAATTGAGAATGTGTAGGAAAAGCAGCAAGCCAACATGTTGAGGAGAAAACCGGGAATATATGGCCTGATCCCAAGTGAAGATTCACGGTTTTCTCTCCCCCCAAATTTTAGTGCTGCTGCTCCCTAAATGGCCAGGAGTAAATCACGCTTGGCCAAGGCATAGGCAACTCCCCTAATGAGCTAAATAGTTCTTGTCTTTTTTCTTTAGTGCACCTTTTTGTGGAGGAAATTCATTTCTGTAATTATGGAGATCTCTTTTTTTTCGGGGGGGGATAGTTACTTTGAAAAGAATCGTGAAACCCCACACTATAAAAATTTATGTATTCAAGAGGCTGTTTTATTGTAATAAGATTTAGTTAGAATATTAAAGTTGAAAGCTCCTTATATTTGACTTTAAACTTTTGTGGGTGTGCACATGGGTCTGTGGGTTTCTGTGTGTGTGTGTCTATGTGCATGTATGTGTGTGTCTGTGTGCATGTCTTTTTGTGTGCATGTGTGTGTGTCTCTGTGTGTGTTCCTGTGTGTGTGGGTCTGTGTGTGCGAACATGCACATATTCTCCATCACACCATGCAGCTCTGGAAATACGTTGGCCCCTCAGTACTTGTTGGTTGGCTGATTTTTTTTTAAGTCATGTTGGTTGACATCCCATGACTGTGTGGTTAGTGATTAATATGGTTGTCGTGTGATGTAATACTTGGGTCCTAAATTTAAAAGTTAAATAGAAAATTAACCACAGACATTCTCTAAGTAATTTTTACTTGTCAGCACATGTGGTTGGCAGAATAATGTCCCCCCCAAAGATGTCCACATCCTGATCCCCAGTGAGAATGTGTCACCTTCCATGGCAGAGGGGGCCTTACAGATGTGACTAAATTAAGGATCTCAAAATGGGGCGATGATCCGGGTTATTGGGGTGGACCAGTGTCATCACAAGGGTCCTTATGGGAGGGAGGAGGGTCAGAGTCAGAAAAGGGGATATGATGGGGTCAGAGGTTGGGGTGGTGATGCGGTGCCTCCAGAAGCTGGAAAAGGATGAGGGACGGACTCTCCCCGGAGCCTCAGGAGGAGCCAGACCTGCCCACACCTCGAGGTTCGCCCGGTAAGACTTCTGACCTCCAGAACCTTAGGAGATAAATTTGTGGTGTCAGAAGCCACTAAATTTGTGATTATTTGTTACAGCAGGAGTAGGAAATTAAAACAGCGCTTCTATTCATTGCCTCTGAGTGTTTTAGAAATGACCAGGTTGAATCAGCCTTTCAATGTGCCTTAAATTATAGTGAGAGGTGGTTTCTAGGAGATAATAGGTATTTAAACTACAGTGGAAAAGAAAATTGGACAGAAATAGTTATCTTCTCTGAATCTATTATTTGGGCCTTTAAAAATGACATTAGGATCACATAGTTTGGTCTTGTTAATAACATATTGTGTTGGAAACACTTGTTCAGATCTCACTGGGGAATTACTATGCATTGCTTGTGAGAATAAGGAAGGAAAGTAATATGAGAGGTAGAAAAAAGTTGTGGATCAGCATTAATCCGTGTTTGAGGACTGGGACACAGTAAAACTGCATACTTCACTGAACGTTCTCACTCTGCTATTTTGTGTACTTTGTAATAAATAATGTTCACATAGATTTCATGTACTGATTGACATGTTGGAACTTCAGTGTGAACATGGGACGTTTTCCCAAGCACAGTGGTGTGATAGGGCATTCCTGGGGCAGGTTTGTTTGTTTTGTTTTGTGGGGTGTGGGGCAAGTTCTTGGCCAGTTGCCCCTGAGCGAACCATCCTTAGTGTGAGCACAGTGAGCTCTCCCGCAGCCCGTCTGGTGGGTCGTATCACCAGTGCTGTCACTGGGGGCTTAGGAAGGCGGGCAGTGCGCCCACTTAGGAAGTGAGGGAACGCCTGGTTTGGGTGGGGTCATCTTTGCTTACCCGTCCCACCCACCAGGGAGCTCTGCGAGCCTCTCTGTGGGGTTTCCTTTGGGGCCCATCGAGAGGCAGCGATTAGTGGTGCGCTGACCCGGGCTGCAGCATCAGGGCTGCTGTGGTCGTGTGTCTGTGCAGAACCGAGCCCTTTGCCTCGCGTGTGCTGTGAGGACTCGTGTGGGCCGGGGGTTAATGCAGAAACCCTCTGGGAGCTTCGGCGGAAGGAGTGGAGCCAGGACGGTTGGGCTGTCCTCCAAGCCGTGGAGACCTCGGCTGACACCTGAGTACTCGTGAGCCCTGCGTCTTGCCAGGCAGGGTGGCTGAGAGGTCCCCCTGCCCCTTCACTTACCGCAAAGAACGCCCTTCCGATGAGACCTGGATGAGTCTCCGATGCCCCCCGTGAGCCTGGAACAAGCCCTTTCAGACCCTCCCAGATCCCACCTTTGTCTGCTAAACGACAAGCTGGGCTGCTCCCACCACTGACCAGTGGGAGCAAAGTGTTAGCTTCTCTCCGTCCCCAGGTCCTCGAACCCGAGCCCCTCCTCAGGGTCCCCCAGAGCAGCTGGCCTCAGTGAAACCCTCTCTGACCTGAGTGTAACCAGGCCTTTTCCATCCCATTCCCCACACTCATCCTTCCTGGCCTTGCGAACTCCTCCCTATAAAGGAAACACCCTTCCCGCCTCACCCTTTAGGTGCTGGCCGATCTCGGGGTCGCAGTGTTCTGCCCCCTGTTGTAGGAGTCTCCTCTCCCCGCTGCAATAATCCCTTTGAATAAAGTCTCTCCTCCCCAAGTTCAGATTTGTTTTTCACCTGCCATGCGGCTTCAGCAGAGAACGGCTAGAGTGGGCGGGAAGGAATCCTCTGCCGTCTGCATTCCAGGCGTGTTTGAGCACATGGGGAACCCTTGTGTCTGGAAAACCTATTTTTAGTTTTCCAGCTTCAGATGGAATTGAAATTGAGTAAGCCAATCCTCAGCATCTGTCTGGAACCATGAACTATTGTAGTTATAAAAGGAGTTGTTTCTTAAAATGAAAAAAAATTTAAATAATAAAAGTGGTCATTTCTATATAAGACTTTTAAAATATTGAGGGTGATTCTACTTCTCTCATATGCATTTTGGCGTCTAAAATAGGAATGGTGATTTTTGAAGCACAGGTGTATCTTTAAACTATTGTTGAGTGTACCAAGCCTTAATATGGTTTTATTTTTGATTTTTGCCTCATTATCTGTGAAGCAAAGTGTTATAACTTAAAGTAGATGATTGCCTGAAAAAAGCCATCTTTTTGGTTTTCTTTCGTTTGTAACCACGCAAGGAAGTACAGCGAGTGTAGACGGAGTGGTGAATTTATTTCAAGGCATGTGAGCAGACTGGAAGGGTGCAAAAGCTTCCAGGAGTGCACTGTTTCACATGTTAATCTGAAACAAACCCTGCATTTTGCCAAAGCTGGTTACTGAGATACTGTTTGTCATCACACATTGGAGAGAGATTTTAATGAACCTTAGAAACCTTGGTTCATTCCCCACCTTCACTGTAGGAAGGGCTACGAGGAGGAGCTCAAAGCCTGGATCCTGTTGTGTCTTGACTCAGTTAGGGAACCGCTTTCCTGTGTGCTGTCAGAGTCTGTACTAGTTTTTATTCTTCAGACTTTGCTGAGTAGTTGCAGGACCAGAGGGACACCAGGCCTGTGCTCCCCAGACACACGGCTTACTCCACATGATCAAATGCTTCCCCTTTCAGTTCCAGGAACCTCCTCTAGTCCTGCACCTGCACCGAGGCTGGCTGTGTCCTCAGACACTCCTCTGGTGGTGACGGCGCCATGGCCCCCGTGCGGCCTGCAGTGGAGCATAGACTGCATCTGGCCCCTTCACTGGAACACCTTAGTTTTTATTTCAACTAAGGTGGTGGGGGTTATTCAATGAATAACTTTTATTCATTATAATAAAAAGTTAAATTAAAAAAAGAAAATTCTGGAAAGGTTTAGAGAACTCATTCATAATAATTAAAGGCGTTTTTTCTATCAGAGCCCACACTTGGATTCTAAAAATACGCAAACCATTTCTAAGTTTATAAACTCTTCAGCCTAATTTCAGTGGAATCAAAGGCTGAATGTGGTGAAATGATCTTGCAGGCTTCATTGGTCAACAGCAATAAGAGGGAAGCAGTTAAAAATAACTGCTCATCTGAGGGATACTTTTCTTTGTTTTTGGTGGACGTGGTGGGGCATTTACTTGGCTATTTCGCAGGATGAAGACAAAGAATCTTTAGGTGACCCACACCACTGTATCTTTTCCTCTTGCTGTTAAAATGTGTTCTGCGGGTTCTAAGAGCTCAGACCAAGTGTTTCATGATGTTCTCGTGTCTGTTCACATAAATGCTGTTTAACAAAAACTGTATTGTATACGCTTAAAGCTGAATACCCCTTTTATTATAAAACAGAGAGAGATGAACAATAAGCGTTTTGTGGGAGGGACTTGAAGAATGATTTTAGCCTTTTCCCTGAAATTAAATAACTTTTTCTTGGATTTTTCATGTATTAAAAGGGAAGAAGGAACTAGATCACTCCAGATTTCTCAGTGAAATTTAAGAAGTCCTTAAATTCATCTGATCTCCTTTTGGAAGATGAGTTTTGAGTTTGGGTATTCAGTAAACTGTATTGAGATTAATTTCCAAAGTTTCTTACCATTCACCTTTATGTTTTTAGCTCGCAGTTTTTGCTCAAAATCTAAATGTGTTATTTGGAAACTCGTGACTTTCATATTTCTTCAGTAAACACCATGAGATATGAAAGGACAGATGGGAGGGTGTGGTGAGCAGTTGGGACACATGAGTTACAGGGCTTGGTTTGCCCCAGTTCACACTGAGCTCTGGGCTTTACGGGTCTGCAGTGTCAGCTGCGGCGGCTGGATGAGATGAGCTGGGAGGTTCCTTCAGCTCTTTTTAGGTGAGTACCTCGAGGTGGCCCTGGGTGACCCAAGGATAAGCAGCGCGCTGGCGGACGGCAGCTGCACTGCCCTCCCTTCAACCGGAAAGCGGGTGGTCAGACTGTGCTTTCCTGTGGTTTTGTCTGTTCTTGACCTGTTGAGCCTTCCCTTTTCTCCCTGACCTTTATCATTCTGCACTTTGGGAAGTGCCTTGTGATTCCAGGAGCTGGCTCACCAGATATGTTGCTAAATATCATACAGATAGTAGGAGCGGAATCACACTCAGATTAAGTTGACACTTCTGTGAATTCCTTTAACTTTTGTTTTTGCTGGGTATTGTGTTCAAATGGACGTCTTGGTTAAGTCTTTACCTGTTCTGTGTGCGTGGTTGACTACTTCTAACCCTTTCAGGGAAGTCTCACTTCTGCTGGAATCCGAGGAAGGGAGAGGCTGCCGTCTCCCCAGAACGAGGGGACATGGCCTTCATCTGTCCTCCTACGGAGCGGAGTCCAGATTCTGCTCTCCGAACCCGGTTCACAGCCAGGAGAGCTCGTGGTCTGTGGAGCCCGATTTGGGCTGACTTGTCCTTTCTTCGCTTACTTTGTTTCTGAGGTCCCGGTTTCACAGGGCCTTTGTCAGTTCAGTTTGTGAAGCAGGACGAGGGTCCACATTTGTCTCTGATGCAGAAACTTTCAGGGCTTGGGAAGGTGCCGTGGGGGTGGCCTGTGGTGAAGTTTTCCCTGCTTTTGACAGAAAGACAAACATCCATGGGCTTTTATTTTGCCAGTGACAGTTTAAAATAAAATAAATTGCAAATTCACCAATGGTGCCGGGGTGCCTGCAGCCACTCCCTGCCTTGCTTCAGGTAGTTCACTCTGCTTCACATGCTGTCATGTTTGGGCAGCAGTGAAGGTTCTCACTTTGTTATTCTTATGCTTAAGAAAATAAACCCTCATGCCCTCATGCTTTGGATTTGAGGAGCAAGTGCTTGGGGTAGGTGGGGTCTTTGGCACAGCAGGGCGCAGGAGGGGACGAGGAGTCCGGGGCCAGCACTCCGGTGACTGTGTCCCCATGGTGCCTGAGTGGGGTTTGGATTGTTTCCCATGGGAAATGCGTGTCCTAATTGTATGTGTGCTTTGTGAGGGTGGCCTTTTGGATCAAGGGAGAGGAAGTCCATATTGTGATTCTTCATTGATTTAAAGCCTGAATGTATGATTTTTTTATGTATAGTATCATGTCATCTGCAAACAGTGACAGTTTTACTTCTTCTTTTCCAATTTGGATTCCCTTTCTTTCTTTTCTTTCTCTGATTGCTATGGCTAGGACTTCCAAAACTATGTTGAATAAAAGTGGCGAGAGTGGACATCCATGTCTTGTGCCTGATTTTAGAGGAAATGCTTTCAGCTTTTCACTGTTGAGTATGATCATGTATGGCCTTTATTATGTTGAGGTATGTTCCCTCTATGCCCACTTTTTGGAGAGTTTTTATCGTAAATGAGTGTTGAATTTTGTCAAAAGCTTTTTTTGCATCTACTGAGGTGATGATATGGTTTTTATTCTTCAATTTGTTGATGTGGTGTATCACACTGATTGATTTGCAGATATTGAAAAACCTGCATCTCTGGGATAAATCCCACTTGATCATGGTGTATGATTCTTTTAATGTATTGTTGGATTCGGTTTGCTAGTATTTTGTTGAGGATTTTTGCATCTACGTTCATCAATGATATTGGTCTCTAATTTTCGCTCTTTGTGGTATCTTTGGTTTTGGTATCAGGGTGATGGTGGCCTCATAGAACTGAGTTTGGGAGTGTTCCTTACTCTGCAATTTTTTGGAATAATTTCAGAAGATATGTGTTAACTCTTCTTTAAATGTTTGATAGAATCCACCTGTGAAGCATCTGGTCCTGGACTTTTGTTTGTTGGGAGTTTCTAAATCACAGTTTCAATTTCAGTACTTGTGATTGGTCTGTTCATATTTTCTATTTCTTCCTGATTCAGTCTTGGGAGATTGTACCTTTCAAGAATTTGTCATTTATTCTAGGTTGTTCATTTTGCTGGTGTATAGTTGCTTGTAGTAGTCTCTTACGATCCTTTGTATTTCTGTGGTGTCCTTTGTAACTTCTCCTTTTTCATTTCTAATGTTATTGATTGGGGCCCTCTTTTTCTTGATGAGTCTGGCTAAAGGTTTATCAATTTTGTTTATCTTTTCAAGGAACCAGTTTTTTTAGTTTCATTGATCTTTTCTATTATTTTCTTTGTCTCTATTTCATTTATTTCTGCTCTGATCTTTATGATTTCTGTCCTTCTACTAACCTTGGGTTTTGATTGTTCTTCTTTCTGTAGTTGCTTTAAGCATAAGGTTAGGTTGTTTATTTGAGATTTTTCTTGTTTCCTGAGGTAATATTTTATTGCTATAAACTTCCCTCTTAGAACTGCTTTTGCTGTATCCCATAGGTTTTGGATCATTGTGCTTTCGTTTTCATTTGTTTCTAGGTATTTTTTAATATCCTCTTTGATTTCTTCAGCGATCAATTGGTTGTTTAATAGCATATTGTTTAGTCTCCTTAGTTCTCTAAGTCTCTAAGCCTCACAGACTTAGAGAATGAACTTATGGTTACCAGGGGGGAAGGGTGGTGGGGGGAAGGATAGATTGGGAGTTTGGGATTGACATGTATCACTGCTATATTTAAAATAGATAACCAACAAGAATTTACTATATAACACAGGGAACTCTGCTCAGTACTCTGTGATAAACTCAATGGGGAAAGAATTTGAAAAAGAATAGATACATGTATGTGTATAACTGAATCACTCTACTGTACACTTGAAACTAACACAACATTGTTAATCAACTATACTGCAATATAAAATAAAAATTAAAAAAAAAGACTAGGCTGAATTCTTCTACTTCGGGAAAACTATTTGCCCATAAAACTCAACTATGAAAATTTATAATTGACAGTCCCTCAGATAGTGTCCTATTTACTGATAAAAATTATAACAATATAGTGTCCCAAATATTATATATTTCAAACTATTTACTAATGCAGACTAAGCTTTCTTCAAATTAGTTAGAATTTATGACCTTTGCTTATGAAGTCAAGAATATCTTTTATTTGAAGAAATAAGTTGAAATCTTGTGATTCAGGGAAATTAAAAATTTCGTGCTTAGCTAAACACATAGAAGTTAATTTTTAAAATTGTAAAGTTTAGCAATAGAAAAGGTTGAGTCCTTTTTTTTTTTTTTTTTTTAAATAAAGCCTGAATTTATGCTTGATTTAGGAATCTTGCAAAGCAGGGATGGGACGGGAGGCCGCCCACGAGTGTCCTCAAGTAAATGCTGCTCTAATAACATTTTCTTTTTTGTGTAAGGACTAAACACTTTACCCCTGTGGTGATTCACTGGGTACCCTTGGTGCCTTGTCTGGAAAGACACGTGGACTTTTCCTTGGGGATGACTGGTTATCACATCAGCTTCTTCCAGTGTTGACTTGACTGCGGCACTGATGGGGTCCAGGGCAGCTGCCTGCTGGGGCCCTAGGTGGTGACGTCCAGCCGCCGCTGCTGCGGGGTGAGGGCCGAAAGGAGGGCACACCTGCCCTGTAGGGCATGTGCAGGGGAGGCACGCTTGGGGACGTGGGGCGGGGGCAAGCTCAGTCCTGACTGACAGTTTCTTCTGTATTTTTATAAACAGAAAGGAGAGAAATTGGGGCCAGTCAGTACCTGTGGGTGTAAGTTCTGCCCTTGTGATGTCCCAGCTGTTGTCAGTAATATTATTTATACTCCTCTAACCTTAGGCTTCTTTGGTATAAACATATGAGGGGACAGAAATAGTTCACGGGCATATAAAGACTTACATAATCATCAGTAGGCCTCATTTTATCATGAATCATGTATTATGAGCAAATTATGAAACAAATTCATTTAAATTTTAAAAATATATTTACTGTTCTCATTTTTGTGGCAAACATTGATTATTGGTTGATACTCGGTAAAATGTTTCACATTTTTGTAACTAGGGGCATTCTGTCTCTGTGTGTCCTGGTCACTAGGTGTCTATGCTCGAATTCTGCCTGTGGCCCAGGAAGGGTAGAGGGTGTTGGGTCTCAGGGCTGGGAGGAAACCTACAGGTCACTTCAAGGAAATAACCTGCGGTTATGGAATAGCTTCCAAGTGTTGTTTGCTGTTCCTTTCCCTCTGCATGTTTGTTCACCTGCTTCACTCTCATCTCTTCCCTTAGGTTGTGAACTTGTCTGAGTGGTTGCTTTGTGTCTTTATCAAGTGCTGGTAATGGTGGCTCATGAGCAGGAGCTGGCAGGGCTGTAGGTGGAGGCTGTCGCCAAGGAGCTCAGACAGGGTAGCTGTGACCCCGCTGACACCTCTGCCGGGATCCCTTATGCTGGTTCAGTTCCCAGCATGTCCTTTCCGCCTGGACTCCCATCTTTCTTCAAGGAGAAATGGCTTACTTGTCTTTGTCTCCTGAAGTATAATTTTTAAAAATAGTTGAATAAATATATACAGAATAAATGGGTGAATAAATGATATGTCTCATAAGGAGGAAACTTAATATCAAGTATTACATGACTATCATGGACTTATTAAATATTTACATTAATATAATGAATTTCATTTAAAAAAAATGAGGGTATTTTGTTTATGGGATCTTTGTGTTTTCCATCATGCTTATTGCTTGTGTCTCCCCCGTGCTCTTCGGAGTAGGGAAGGTATTATCATGCCATTGACAGGTAGGGAAACTGAGGAACAGACTGTAACTGCACATCTAAGCAATTCGGCAGCCAGTGTAGGGCCTGTGACCCTTGGTTCTTGGAGTTTGTATTTGTGCCCCTTTTAACACAACAGGTCCAAATGTGTCAGGGTCCCCTTTTGATCAGGGGAGGATAGTCAGTTAATTTGTTTAGGTGTCAAAAATGATTGCTTTCAGACTTAATGATGTTCATAACACAAACAGTAAATAGTTATATAAGAGTTAATATCCTGCCTGCAGGATGGTCCCGAATAGTAGATTTCTAAAATAAACTAGGCAAGAGATGATGAAAGCACTAGTTTGGAGGGCAGGGGATGAGCTGAGAGATACTCAGGCGAAATTAATGGCAGTCAGTGGTGACTTGAGGGTCTTAGAAACGAACGGTGGAGAATAAATTTTCCGATTTGGGACAGTTGATTAGATGATAGGTATCATTTTCCAACAAGGAAGATAGGAGGAAATGGGGATGGGGGAGGTAGTGAAGGAGACAGTGAGTTTTGTTTTGGGGGAAGTTGTGTTTGCGGTGGGGGGGCATCCCCAGTAAGAATGTCCAGTGGGATGTGGGCAGAGTGACCAGAGTGGAAGAGGGTGCTATTGAAATCATCTGGGAACACAACATAAATCAGGACACTGGGCAGACACATTCTTACTATCACCCTAGGTGTGGGCATCTTTGGGGTTTGAAGATGGAGATTTATGAATGGAGTTGGGCCAAGACAAGGGTAAGACACCCAAGTGGAGTTGTCTACTGAGGGAGGGCAAGGGATAGAAACCTGGATAAACATTATGGGCAAAGAAGGAAAATCGGCAGAGGAGACAGAACCCCTTAAAGATTCCAGTATCTATGGGATTCAAAGGCTAAATAGCATAATTCAAAGTTGCTCTTAGATGTTTACAGGATTTATAGATACACACAGAGGCAAGAAGAGCTAGTCGGTTTATCACAACTTGGAAACTATAAGTTTTAAATCACAGGGTTAGCAATACTCTTTTTAAGCAAACATCTATGATAGATGCATTCCATCTAGTAATTTCCCTTAATGAACTTAAAACATGTTTTTCTTTATTCCAGTTAATATGATAGCTCTAGTTTGTTTGGCTTTCACTGCTGTAGAAAATTCCATTATTTGAACATAATTCATCCATTTTCCTGTTGATGGGCATTTGGGCTATTTGGTGTGTGTGGGTCTATTCAGAACTTCAGGATTTCTGTGTAGACACTAAGAATGTTATAATGTGATAACATTATCTGCCATTTAACCAGCATGAACTCTGATTGCAGCCATACAAAAAGACTGTTCTAGTTTATTGATAATACATAGAACCATTTTATATTCAAATACACACAAATGTGGAGTCTAACGTCATCCAAATGGCTCCTCAGATCTTAAGTTTGTTTATTTTGTTATTAAAAATTTCTGCTAATTCAGCAAATGTATTAATTATACAAAAATCTGAGAATGTGGTTATATATTTAGAACTGAAATAAACTGCATTTTGATTAATAATCCCAAATATATGGCCATGATGTTTTTTCTTTTTACATGACCAGTGTTCTTCAATTGAAAATTGAAATTATATTTTAATGTATGTTTTCTATCTCCACCCTTAGAATGGTACATAGTTGTTTAATGAAATGTAAAAATTTATTGCACAAGAATATTCCCATTTGTGGAACATAATTTCCTAATAACCAACTTGCTGTAGATCTACCTTAGATGCTTCAAAAGTCATTGGATGACTTACCATTCACCTCACCTTTAACACATCGGGATTATTAAACAGAGTGGGTTTCTGACAAAGGTCCCTGTTTCATTGTCTTGAAGTCTTTAAGTGTGTGTTTGTGGGGAGGGGGGTATATGTAGGATATTGTAGCGTCTTTCTGTTTACATCTGAAGTTTTTATTTGAAAGTTTTTTTTGCCTGATATTTTCCCTATTTCTATTTCATGGACTTCGTGCTTTCGTCTAACTCATAAATAAATGAAAAGGAAAATTTCATTTGGTCACCAGCATGACTTTGTTTGCAAGGCTCAAATCAACTGGGTATTTGGAAGCTTCTGTGCAAATTGATGGTATTTTTTTGTTTTAAAAAATAAGTGTGGTTATTTGTCCTCCAAATGAGCAACTGTCTGATGGTTCTGTTGAGAAAAATGCAGCCATGAAACTGGTTTTAAAAGATGCGGGAGTGGGTGTGAGAGGTTGGCTTACAAATTATACCAGGAATGGAAAAGCTCCTGCATCATCAGTGGTAAATGGAGATAATTATTTCACTTCTAGTGGTAATGTGCACGGAATCCCTGTTGCAGCATTGATCTTGACAAGTGAAAGGTAAGAACGGACACTTTGTTCAGCTCGAGCCTTACCGCTTGTAGATGGTTTTTGTGGGTCCCTTTGAGGACAGAGTAGGGATTCCGTGACTGAGGCGTAATTAGCGGGCAGTGAAGAGGGGACAATGGCTGCAGGTCCTGGTGGATCCAGCTGATCAAGAGCCGTTTCCTTCGGGCTCCTAGGTCCTGTGTATACGCTGACCCTCCTCACATGCCTGCAGATGACCTCAAGAGTGGGGGTGACCTGAGGGGAGAGAGCAGGGGGCTCATTCTGGTCACTGAGACCCCAGAATAGGACAGACAAGGTCTGGGGCCCTGAAAGCAGCCAGACTTTGCTCCCGAGAATAAGGGAGTTTCCAGTAGAGTGCACTGTCCAAATGAGGCTGAGCAAGAGGAGGGGTGGGATGGCACTGGTTTTCCACCACCTCCCATCCTCCACAGTCCAGAGGGGTAACGAGGAGCCCCTCCCTGCAAAGATTGTCCCTCGGGCATCGGGTTTGCACTCCCAGCCCTCAGGAGGATGGGCAGTACTGGCTGAGCTCAGCCCCTTCCATGACACCCAAGGTTTGCTCCATTTTTAAGTCCAGTTTCCCAAAGGAGTCAGATTCTTGGGTCACAAGACTCAATTTCTTCCTGTCTGTCATCCCTTTCATCGAGTTTATCCACCATATGTGAAGAGCCAGACACATTAATTTGTATTCATACCTGGTGTTTAATTCACCAGAAATAGTTCTCTCTCACTCTGGACTATTTACAAAAATTTAATCCTTCATAGAATGAGGATTGCCATTACTAGACACAAAATACAACACGTCATAAGACAATTGGTTTGGGAATGATTTACTTTACCTCATACCTGAACAGACAGTATTTATGGTTAAATAAGGAGATCTCTGAAGTCCTTCCCAGCTCAAAGAATTTTATGAATTTTGTTAGACCACTTTAGACAGAAGGAAATGTTGCATGAAGAACAGTCCAGAACTGTTTGGTGCCGTGCCATTAATTCATTGGAATGAATGTATAATTTTCTGTGGAGCCCTTTTGAAAGGGACAACACTTTGAATACATACCTTCCGGTATGTTTGTTACCGAAACGTGACCATCCCATGGGGTTTTGCACTGTATGGTCGGCATACATTCTGCACTATTTTGTGATGGTGGGGTGAGGAGGGTTTAGCAGACTAGCATTCTGATAACAGTTAGTTGGTGTGGGTTGATGTGTGTGTCTATTTCTGTCTTAAGGTGGGAATATTTCTCACCATCTGCCAGACACCTGATTCTTATTTCGTAGAGTTTCCAGGTTCCTTCTCCTTCTATTTTTAATTTGATTTCTAGGACTCTGAAGGCAAAGAAATGGAAAATAAGAACCATCTAACTCACAGGGACCGAACCCTATGTAGGAATAGACAGTAGCTTCTTTCTGGCTCTGTGTTTGTTTAAAGACTGCAGTAAACTCTTCAGTTCACCAGTCAGGGCATGAGTTGTCTTGTTTAACCTAGATG
Source organism: Balaenoptera ricei (assembly GCF_028023285.1). Lineage (NCBI taxonomy): Eukaryota > Metazoa > Chordata > Mammalia > Artiodactyla > Balaenopteridae > Balaenoptera > Balaenoptera ricei. Next base: position 29,827,775 of record NC_082640.1, read on the forward strand.
TGAATGAATCAAAGCTGGCATGTGCCTTGTTTATGGTGTCCCAGATTTAAAGGAGCGTGTGCTGCCAAAGGGGTCAGCATCCAAGTTCTTCACTGAACCTCTTGGGTTAAAAGGAGCTGTGGGGCCTTGTGTCACCCGAGGGTCATCACCAAGAGAAGATGATCAGTGTGGGAGTTAATAATTCCAGCCTTTCCAGGGCTGAATAACAGAGCTTGCGTGGTTGTAAGAACCTTGTGCTTTGTGTCACGTTGTGTTCCACTTGAGGCACTGTACTATTTTAGCTCCTTATTTTGCACCATGCACAAACTATGCTTTCTCCCAATAATTACTTACCCTTTGCTCTTGTCCCAACATCGGGCCCTCTTGTTAATGGACCCAAGAGGCCATCTGGTCCGAGGCCTCCATGGGGCAGGCCCTGGGCTGCCAATCTGGTCCCCAGTTTAGTGCATCTCAGTGTGGTTGTGGCCTTGTTCTCAGGACCTGCCATTCAGAGAGAGTGTGTCTGTCTTTCCTGCAGGTTAGATAGCTGTGTAGGGCCACTCTACTGGAAACCACCTCCAGTTTTTCGCCTGTTTGTGCTGCACCTTGAAGGTACTTATTATCTAGTCAGTGTTGATCCAACCATCTTAATGTGAGGATGTATTCATATTATAATTTTAATTAAAATATTTTCAGTAGTTTTTTATGAATGTCATTCTGTTGTTAAATTGTTGGAGTTTTTAATGGAGAAATTGGTGCCATGTTGATAGCCTTTGGAAACTATTTTGAAATGAATTGCTTTCTCCCTAAACGTATTCAAGTTTTACATGTATATTTGCCTGGAAGCTGTTAAAACATTGATCTGTTTATAGCTGTGCTGCCTCATACCTTCCTTACAAGAAGAATAACATCATATAGAGCATTATTAGTTTGTTTTGCTTCCAGACAAATTTTTTTTTTCCACAAAGAAACATTTACTAAAGTAAGTAGTAAATTATAATATGCTCAGCTTACAACATGGATCAATAGACAGAATAGAGGGTCTACAAATAGAACCACACAAATATGGCCACTGATTTTTGACAAGATGCAAAACCAGTTCAATGGAAAATGGATAATAGTCTTTTCAACAGATGGTGCTGGAAGCACTGAGCATCCATATGCAAAATAAATGAAAAACACCTTATACAAAAGTTAACTTTAAGTGGATTCAAGCTCTAAATGTGAAACTCTGAAACTTCTAGAACTAAACATAGGAGAAACTCTTCTTGACCTGAAGTTAGACAAAGAGTTCTTAGACATGATACTATGATTCATAAAAGAAAAACATAAGTGGAATTCATCAAAATGAAAAACTTCTGCTCTGTGAAAGATACTGTTAAGGAAAATGCAGAGACATTACACATTGGGAGAAAATATTTACAAATCACGTATTCTACAGAGGACTTGTATCCAGAATATATAAAGGACTCCTCAAATTCAGTACTAAGAAATCAAACAATTTAAGTGGACAGAAGACCTGAACAGATACTTCATTGCAGAGAATATAAGGATGGCAAATAAGCACATGGAATGGTCAGTGTGACTAGTCCTATTGAAAGGCAAATTATTATACAACCATGATGAGATGCCCTAATAGAATGGCTAACATAAAAAACATTGACAACACCAAGTGCTGGTGAGGATGGGAGACTGCAGCTCTCATGCATTGCTGGTAGGTGTGGAATGGTCCACTCTGGAAAACAGCTTGGTGGTTTCTTACAAAAATAAACATACACTTAACACTTGACCCAGCAGTCCCACTCCAGATAGTTACCCGAGAAAATCGAAAGCTGAAGATCAACAAAAACTTGACCTTGAATGTTTATAGCAACTCTATTCATAGTTCCCCAAAACAGATGAATAGTTAAACTGTGGTATATCCATAGCATGGAATGCTACTCAGCAGTAAAAATAAGCAAATTGTTGATCCACACGGCAACTTGGATGATCCTCCAGGGCCTTTTGCTGAGTAAAAGCAGCCAGTCTCAGAATATTACATTCTGTAAAATGCCATCTACATGATGTTCTGGAAAAGAGAAAACCATAGGAATGGAGAACAGATCAGTGGTTGCCTCTGGCAATCATCATTCTACTCTATTTCTATGTGTTTTGCTTTTTTAGACTCCATATATAAGTGAGAATATACAGTATTTGCCTTCCTCTGTTGCCTTATTTCACTTGGCATAATGCTGTCAAGGTCCATCCATGTTGTTGCAAAAGACAGGATTTCCTTCTTTGCTATAACTAAAATTCCATTGTGTGTATATACCACATCTTCAGCTGTCAGTGAACATTTAGGTTATTTCCATGTCTTGGCTATTTTAAATAATGCAGTAATGAACATGGGGTTGCAGATATTTCTTTGAGAAAGTGATTTCATTTTCTTTAGATAAATACCAGCAATGAAATTGCTGGATCATATGGTAGTTCTATTTTTAATTTTTTGAGGAGCCTCCATACTGTTTTCATAGTGGCTGCACCAATTTACATTCCCACCAACAGTGCATAAGAGTTCTTTTTTGTCCACATCCTCACCAATATTTGTTTTATATAGATCTATAGATATATGTTTTTTGATGATAGGCATTCCAGCAGGTGTGAGGTGATATCTCATTGTGGCTTTAATTTGTGTTTTCCTCATGATTAGTGATGTGGAGCACCTTTTCATGTACCTGTTGGCTATTTGTTTGTTCTCTTTGAAAAATGTCTATTCAGGTCCTTTGTCTGTTTAATTGGCTTATTTGCTAGTTTGCTATTGAGTTGTATGAGTTCCTTACATATTTTAAATATTAGTTCCTTATCAGATAGATGGTTTGCAAATATTTTCTCTCATTCCATAGGTTACTTTTTCATTTTGCTGATTGTGTCTTTTGCTGTGCGGAAGACTTTTAGTTTGATATAGTCCTACTTGTTTATTTTTGCTTTTGTTGCTTGTGCTTTTGGTGTCTTATCCAAAAATTTGTTGCCAAGAACAACATCAAGAAACTTTTCCCCTGTGTTTTCTTCTAAGAGTTTTACAGTTTCCAGTCTTACATTTAAGTCTTTAATCCGTTTGAGTTGATTTTTGTGAGTGGTGTAAGATAGGGGTCCAATTTCATTACTCTGTGTGTGGTTATCCAGCTTTCCCAGCACCATTTGTTCCCAGCATACATTTCCCAGCACCATCTGTCTTTTCCCCATTGAGTGTTCTTGGCTCCCTTGTCAAATATTAGTTGACTGTATATGCATGGGTTTATTTCCGGGCTCTTAATTCTGTTCCGTTGGTTGATGTGTCTGTTTTTAATGCCAGTACCATACTGTTTTGATTATTATAGCTTTATAATATAGCTTCAAATTAGGAAGCGGGATGCCTCTAGCTTTGTTCTTCCTTCTCAGGATTATTTTGGCTCTTTGGGGTCTTTCATGGTTTTGTGGAATCATTTTTGCAATTTCTGTGAAAAATGTATTAGAATTTTGATAGTTATTGCATTGAATAGATGACTTTGGATAGTATGGACATTTTTAACTATATTGCTTCCTTTGATCCATGAACATGAGATATCTTTCTATTTATTTGTCTTCAGTTTCTTTCATCAGTGTTTTATAATGTTCAGGAAACACTTGTATTTCTAACTTGACATAAAATGGAATTGGAATTCATAATGATTTTATTATTTTTTCTGGAGCCTTAGTAGATTGGGAAGACAGCATAATAAAAGCTAATTTTAAAACACAAATTAAAAAAAATCATTCTAAACAAGAACAGCAGTAGTTCTAGGAAAAGTTACCTTAAATTACTTTTTGAAAAAATAGGTTTGCTTAATATAACTTTGTATTGAGTTTTATTTTTATGTTTTGATGTGGTGAATTGAAAGAAAAGCCATAAATATTGGTGGGGCTATAGATTGGGGCAGTTTAAAGGGATGAAGCTAGCCTGGTGGTCTGGAGTATTATGTAAACCCAGCTTTGTAGCTGTAAGGGGCTCTTTTCAGTGATGTGGGCAGGAGCCTCAGCCTCTGACTGGGTGTGACCCCACAGCTTTGGATGGACTCGTAGATGCTGCTCTCTTTATACCATCAGCTCGAGGGCATAAACAGACAGACACACCTGTCTGCTCAAGATCCTCAGTGTCTTGGCCTCCTCCCTGGCAGTGGCCAAGTTTTTGGGTCATGAAACCTGTGTGCCTGGATTTGCCTCTTGGGGGGATCCCTTCCTTTCTGTTCATAGGACCTTTCCTCAGGGGGTCTTGGTGTAGATTTCTCTGAGGCGAGGGTCTGGGAGCCTGAGCTTAGGCACCCCTTTCCTCCAACCATGAATTTAGTTTTAGTTCCCTTGACCCTTTCATTGAAGTCCCCATCCTCACCCCAAATGAGCATCAGGCAAGCTTGTTGGAAATGCAGCCCCTCGAGTCTAGCTTTTGCCTCATGAAGACAGAATATTCACTGACAAGATCATTGTGACCTGCATGCACGCTGAGGTTTGAGCAGCACTGATTTCCCTGATGTAACATCTGTGGTTTAAATCCTGGTGATGCGGTTCTAGCCCTTAGTCCATCATCAGCCTGCATAGCTGGGGCTGGGGCTTGGAGGTTGGGGGTGTCACGTGGAGAAGGCTTGATGGGAAGAGTTCTCTTGAGAAGCTGGAGCGTCACAGACCAAATCCTTTGCACATGACTACTCCATAGTATTTATTGTTTAATATCTCAAAGGTAGTTAAGATCAATGAATTTTTAGGGAACGGTTAAGTCTTTTTGTTTCTTTTTTGGTAAATCCTCGATGTGGATTTTCTGTTCTTAATCATGATAGCCGACACTCTTCCTGCGCATTCCCCAGTGAGTTCCATGTTGACAACGTTTTATCCCCCACAACTGCAGGAGGGGGTACTGTTATCATCCATAGTGTGCTGATGAGGAAATTAGAGTTGAGAGGTTTCAAGGCACTTGTCTAAAGTTAGCAGGGACCCAGGCAGTCTGACTTTAGAATTAGTGCTCTTAACCATCCCCCACCCCTGGGTGGTGTGGATTTTTCCCGCTTCAAGGCAATGTTTTATGGTTTTCAAAGTGAAACCAAGACTTACTATTACTGGATGGAATCTTATTATTATTTTGAGATCCACATATTACTTGGCACTGGTGTGGCTGGAATGTGGAACCAAGGTAAATACAAGTTTTCTGTGGATTGTGTGCATTTTGTATTTCATTGGGGTCATGGAAATGTGTGTTTCACAGCAGAAATTTTACTTGTGAAAATTTGTCTACTGAATATTATTATGTAAACAGCAACAGGTTTTTTGGGGGGTTCTGGTTTAAAATTTTTTTAGAGCCACACAAGTGAATGAGCTCCAAACATTAGTGCATAGTCTGGCTGGTTCAGCACAAGTGGATGAATTCATGATGACTAGCTGAAATCATCTAGGTGTTGGAAGTGTGCTTGGACACAGTCCACCACAGAGCATAGTTTACTGTGTAGAGCTGGTCCATCTTGAGCCTCCTTTAGGGCGGTTTGGTTCTTCCAGTGGCTGGGGGATGGTCAAAAGTAGATCACTGTAGAGCTGGTTCTGGAGGCAGCCTCCAACAAGGGCTCTCAGACCTCTGGCTGTGCAGGTTCTGGGTAAAGAGTTCACCATTGTGACTCACTCTTTTAAATCTTGGTTTCACGGGTCTAATACAGTCTTGCACTCTGATCTCAAGCCAGTTCAGATGAATTTGGAAGAAAATTCAGAGTTGTAACAATACAGTATAGTACCCCACCCCTGTGGAAATTTACCTTCTGTGCCTTCATTTTCTTCACCTGTTAAAAGAGGCTTAATACAGTTGAATTCTTTTCTCTCCCAGACACATTTTGAGAATAATTAGATGGAAACTTAGAAAAAATTAAAGAAATTATTGAAGAAAGACCCCACGTAAGTATAGGGTGCTGGGGCTGACCTCAGGCCTATTTTTACTCTTGTAGATGTGTTACTAACACTAGTCTTTCTCAATTGGTAGGGCCATTTCTATCACAATATCAGTGTTTTGTTTTGTTTTTTTATTTCATTACCCTTCTCAGTTTTGAGGGCATTATCTCTTTGGGGCCTTCTGGGTCTCTTAAAGAGCTATGTTTCCTGGTTGAGCAAATTGCTTTTCCCTTTTATATGGCAGTTAGGAATGTTTAATGCAAACAAGAACTCCCTCCCCCAACATTTTTGTGTGGTGATTAGTGTATTTAGGTGTAGATCAAGTTCATTCTTTAAGGGCCACAAGTTTTGAAGTTAGTGTTATTTTAATTATCCCTCACTTTTGAATGGCATTCTTCCAGTTGTGCCTTGAAGGGCATTGTAAGCCCAGAGGGAAGTTAGGGTATTGCTGGTTTAGAAGCATCTAGTTCAGCCAGTTTTCCTGTATCCCTGTGAACTGCACCAGATTTTCACTGGCTCCACTTTAGCAAACAGAGTTTTAGTATGTGCATCATCTCAGCTGAAGCCCTGGTTTGTGGTTCTTGGTTTTACACAATTATTCACTCAAGTATTATTAAAAATAACAGTGCCTGAGAGACATTTGAATGCTATTTGCTGAACACAATCTAAGTCCATTTCTTCAGGAACATTTCTAAGGTGACGTGTTAACCTGCCATTTTCTGCATATGTGCTATTTATATTTAGTTCCCTCTACATTTAGATTGGAAATTTCTAAGATGGTCTTGTCAGTCTTCTCCCAAGTTCTCTTATTGTCTGAAGCCAGAAGAAGATTTATTCTCATCCTCCCACTTCTCAGGCTCTCTATTTTCTCAGTCTGTTTGGGCTGCTGTAACAGAACACCACAGACTGGGGGCTTAAACAACAGACATTGATTTCTCAGGGTTCTAGAGGATGGAAGTCCAAGATCAAGGCACTGGTCGATTCCGTCTGACCAGGACCCACTTCCTGGTTCATAGGCGGCGTCTTCTGTGCCCTCATAGGTGGAGGGAGGTCTGTGGGGTTCCTTCTATAAGGGCACTAGTCCCATCATGGGGCTCCACCCTCATGACCTCATCATTTCCAAAGGTCCCGCCTCCTAATACCTTAAGGGTTAGGGGTCAACCTATGCGTTTGGGGGCCGCACATTCAGTCCACAACAACTGTAATGCATGAGGCCTTTCCTTATCTGCGCTGGACCCCATACACCTGAAAGCCTGCAGAATTTCCTATCCAACCACCCACCTCTCAGGTGCTCCCTCCACTCTCCAGGGATGCCCTCTGTTTCTCACGTGCACCTTGTAGTACCCCGAGCATGCGCTCTGGGGCTCGCGTGCCCGTCTGCTCTCCCGGCATGCCCTCCGCCACTCATGTGCGCCTTGTATACTCGGAGCATGCGCACTGGGGCTCACAAGTCCACCTACTCTCAGCCTGCGCTGTGCGTCCCTGCTGTGTGAACTGGCGGGATTGCTTGCTCCGCGATTGCAGCGCGGTACTCTGAGAGAAAGTAGGATTTTAACACCCTGTGAGGACGTGTGGTGAGCCTTCTGGCCTCCCTGGAGGTGAAAGAACAAGGCCCACGCCTGCACCTTTCCTCGGAGTTGTCGGCATCCGCGGGCCTCAGCCGTCTGCCGGGACCACCATCCGTCCGTAGTCTTCTGGCGCCCGGCTTCTCGCCCCCCGGGACATGGCCGGCTGAGGTCCGCAGACGCAGTGAGCCATGAGGAGACCCACCGTCAGGTCCCTGCGTAGGGACCTCCTTGGACGTGGGCTCAGGTGTCTGCCCTCCGGCGTGAGGGAGCCCAGTGGAGAGTCGGCGTCGTCGCCAGGTGAGCACCTGCCCTGCGTCCCACCTTCCGCTTCTGCTTTCCTGGGGGGCACCGGTGTGTGTGTGGGTGCGGGCCGTGGGGGGTGCGTGAGAGGGCCGGGCGCGCGGGTGTAGCACCAGGTGTGTGTGTGGGGCGCCGGCGCTGGCGGCTGGGAGGCCCACACAGGTGCTCTCGTATCTCCTGCTGATCCCAAACCGAGAAAGGAGCCAGCAGCTTTGGGGGAAGGAATTTTGAGCCGTTATTTGACCTGGGTGATCAGAGGATAGCCTTTTGTGCTTCACACGCCTCTGCCACCGGAGGCTGCATGCCTTTTTCAGGTTTGGGAACGCAATTTCATTCCTCGTAAAGTGTGTTATTAAATTTTAATGTTTAAATTGCGGGGTGTATTTTATGGCCTTTGTTTGATCTCTCTCTCTCAATTGATTTTTTTTTTTCGCCATAAGACAGGAGGCGTTTTGAAGGAGATAGCTAGATGTAGTTCCCCTTCTGAAGATTTAAAGTAAATTCTGAAAGTACTTTGTATAGGTCGTAAAATAATCAGCCATGCCTGTGAACATAAGGTGTATGTGACTCCTGAGCAGAAAGAGAGCCCAGCCCCTGGAGGGAAAGTAGACATTTAATGCCGTTTCTGCTTCCTCTTAGTTAAGAAGCTGGGCAGGAGGGAGTTACAGATCAGTAAGCTTTTCATAACCCTGCACGCCTCTTCCCCTGCGTTTAGTGCCCGGTGGTTCTGTCCTCTGGTTCGAAGTGGCCAGGATGGTTGTCACTGACCTCGTGTTCCCAGACCGAAGACTCGGGTTGTTGAGGCGGGAAGTGTCTAGCAGGCCCTCAAGACCTGGTTCGTTATGAGCTGATTCAGTGGAAATAAGCCAGGGAACCTTTCTTGTCCTGCCTCTGATAGGGCCTGGAGACTAGATCCTGATACACGCATGTGTGTACACACTGCTTTCAATGGAATTTAAACAATAGCATTAAGTATAGAAAACATTAAATGGATTAAATTTTGTTCTCACTTTGTACTAAGTGTTGTGGGTGTTTTGCTTTCTCCCTAGAAAATCATCATCAGGGGCACCAGGTCCCCCTGCCGTGGTAGACAGGGGTGGTCTTGGTGGAGGAGAGAAAAAGGTTTGCACAGAGCTGAGAACTGCAAACAAATCTCCTTCTCCCAAATCTTTGAGGTGTGCTCCTGTCTTTAACACTACATTAAAACTGTGAAGTTGTAGAGGAGGAATTGTCACCACTGTTGAATGTTTGAGGTCTCACCCCCAGGTTGAAGGGGCGATTAATGGTTTGCAAGTCTTTTTGTCGGATCTGGCACAACCGGGTCACATGCAGAGTCATTGGGTTCTTAGATATGGGTGGCTCAAGTTTTGGTTTAGATGGCAATGTCTCTGACACATTTTAAAGTGCTCAAAAACAAAAAACAAACAAACAAAAAGTGCTCAAAGCATTCCAGCAGATAATCCTTTGCCTATGGAGACACCCGTTTATGCCAGACAGGAAATAAAGAACATTTTTCTATAGCTTTATTAATTCCAGGAGATGGTAACCCTCTCCTTCATTTTTGTGCTTTTTAACTAGGCTGTAGTTGAGCAAGACACTGGCAGGAAGATTTTTCAGTTTAAAAAGTTCCCCTTTATGACTCTTGAAAGTCAGGGCAGAACAAATCCTCGCTCCTGTTCTGTTAATTCTATTGATGTTTGGAATTGGTTAGGGTCTCTTGGAGAGGGAAAGAAAGCAGTGTCATATGCCCCTTCCTGAATTGGGCCAGAACTAGAAGTCAGTTGATAAATATAACAGTAAGATTTTTAACTATTTTTTCACCCTGTAATAGAACATAATGAAAAGGCAGAACAGAGCACCCTTTAAGATGTAATCTGTTGCTCAGAATTGGTGGGGATGAAATAGGAGCATAGGGTCCAGAGACCTATTCTGCCCATAATGTGGAGGGAACTCAGGCAAGGGAGTTTCTCTTCTGAGCCTCAGTTTACTCGTATGTAAATGGGGATGATGGTGATGCTCACTTACTGTTGTGAGGATTAAATGAGATAATGCAGGTAAAGTTCTTAGCCCAGTTTAGTCAGATAATAAACACTCAACACTTCAGTTTCTGCACAGCCATGACCCTCGTCATCATCCTAGTAGATGCAGCATTTTGTGACTTAGGACCAGAAAAATCACATTTCCCAAATGAAAGATATTTGTTTTAAGGGCTCTGACGTCTACCAGTATGGAAACCAAAAATAAAGGCGCCAAGAAATAACATTTTTCTAAATTTGTGTACATTGTTTTGAAATAGCCATTATAGATATTAAGTTCCAGGAGGATTAGGGGAAAAACTCTCGTCTGTCTTCAAATCAGTATTTTAACAGAAAATATTTCTCTGTGTTTTCTCTCTTATCAGAAGGAGATGGATGATGAATCCAGCAAGTTTCTTTTATTCACAGGGAAAAAAACACAGAGTTTGTTTTTCTCAGATGGTTTGTGTGTGTGTGCTTTTTCAGCCTGAAATGTAACTCATTAAAACAGGCACGTTTCTGAGAAATGACTATTTGTTTAAATTACAGGTAAGAACTTGCAGTCAAATTTTGTACAGTCTGTGCGGGTGTCCAGACTTCCTTCATTGGTTGTATTGGAGCCTGCATGACTTGTGGTTATTCCTGAATTAAGGAAATGGGACGTTCCCAGAGAGTGGGTTTTAGGATCGTGAAGCAGAGTTTAGGGTGGTGACTGTTTCGGAAGTGCATGTGTCGTTGTGTCTCTGGTGCAGACAGCAGCCTGGGTTGATTTCATTGTGATGTCCATAGAGACCAGAAAGAAGGAGAAGGAAAGGACGCTAACCAATGCTTGTCCTGCGGCAGCAGGTGGGCAGGAGCATGCCTCCAACCCCCATCTCCATGTGACTGCTGACTCTGCTGGCAGCCACTGAGGACAGTGGGCCTTGGGAGTTGGGGCAGTTAAGGGTTGAGGAGAAGGAAGTGGTACTTTTTCTGTTTTGGAGAGGCTGGCTGGTTAATTCACATGGGTCAGTTCCGGGAGCCCTGACTGTGGGAGTGAGGGGTCCCTGTTTGCTGGTCTGCAGTGAGTACCTGACCCCTAGTCCTCGAGGCAGATCCCATTGTTCTCCACTGGAAAATGGGTTGAAGTAGTTTTATAGAAATGCATTTACCACCGTTTGGCTGCACTGTCTCTTTCCTGACAGAGCCTGGTGTGCTTATACTGACCACCAATGGGAGAGGCTATGACAGTGGCTCTTCCTTGCAGAGTGAACTCAGTTTGTGCAGGTTTCAAAGCAGGTGATTTGCGAATGTGAAGGGTGCTGGTGCTTAGGATGCTTGCTCCTAAATTGTGGCACAGCATCAGTACAGCAACAGGTGCTCGTGCCACATGGCTAGCACTGCCTCAGTTTGTGGGAAGCCAGGCTGCCCCACCTCTCGGAGTCCCTTCATTTAAACGTATCTGTTAGCATCTAGTCTGATCAGCTTTGTACTTTGCTTATTCTCTGTTTTCTTTCCTATTTGTGCCTTTTCATAGAATACTAGGATGAATTCCACTTCACATTCTTTGTGGAGATGGAGCAGTCTATCTGGAAGCTCTTTATTACACAATGAAAAATAAACTTAGGTGAAATACTTCTTTATAAAACCCTCTGTGCATACAGATTTCCCGCCCTCACTGCAGGCTTGTTTCCACAGTGATAATTCGTTGGGTCTCTACCAGCAAAACTGCAAAAGAGCAGTTGGTGTGACTATATATTTTTTTTAAACTAGAGTAAACATAATGAAGGAACCATAACCTGTTGGACCCCTTTGTGAGATCTGATTTGAGGTATATCAGCTTTTTTTCTGTGCTATGGTAATAACCTTGTTTTTTTCATCTGAAGTGGTGCAAAGCTAGTGGGACAAATTTATTTTTATTTGAACTCGTAGGAAATGTTTAAATAAAATAGTTAACTAATTGTTACCATTTTCTTATCACATCAACATACTGCCTCATCAAGTTTATCCTTATAAATTATTCCCTCTACTTTTCTGAGTACTGGCATATTAGAGAATTCAGAAGAAAAATCTCCAGAAATATGTATGTTGTCATTTTATCTATTTCTTTTTTAATAATTTTAATAAACTGTAACTGACAGAAGACTCTTTTGTTGCATTGTATCCTTCCTTTTGAATATTTACAGTGTTCTATCCATGATCTTCTCCTACTGTCATTTCCTTGTTGCAGAGCAGCAGTAGCTTGTACTCAGGTTGGTAATGTTTTTCTGTGCATTGCACCTTGCAAAACATGCTCCAGTAAACTTCTAGCTGGAATCGTGCAGTGTTGTAAGTCCCACTTAAAATCATCTCCAGAGATGCCTTTGTTTCTTCCTACTGTAGCAGGAGAACTCTCAAGTTGGTGTTTCAGCTGTAGGACGTAGCTACCAGCATCCACTTCATTGGGCTGTTGTGGAAACAAATCAGGCGGCTATGTGCCCATGCTAGCTGTCTCTGGCCACCAATGTTAGGTATCTTTTATTTCATTCAGAAGGTAAGATTTCAAGTGCTTTGCCTTCTGATGGCAAGATGTTTTGCCTCCCAGAAACGTCCAGCCGCTGCTTTCTACCTCATGATAGGTGGCATTATGGAAATAAGAGAAACGTGCATTCCACGTGTCCTGAGCAGCCCTCCTGTTTTCTTCTGCAGCTTTGAGACCTGTTAGTTTTACTGGATTGCAAAACTTTGTCAGTGTAGACCGATGCACCATGAGGCAAAGACTGGCATTTAGGAGATTGTGAGGAACATCTAAATGAAACCGACTTGGGACTGCAGTTCTGCTTAAGAGATGGAGGCTTCACTGGGTGTCAGACATTACCACGTTAGATGTCTCTCAGTGTTGATGTAACACGACAAGAGAAATGATGTGAGAAAAACGCAAAGCTTGTGGTTGAAGGTTGACAATTTCTAGGCCGGTGTGTGTCTAGGTTATGCATGTGTGCATGTACTTGAAGGTGTGCGAGTGATGTGTGTCTTGGGTGTGTGAGGGAATGTGCACATGTGTGGTGTGCACACACATGCATGCAGGAACCCCTCTGATGGTTTTCTGAGACATGCATGTGCTGCCCCTGGCGGCTATCTGACTGGCACCCTGGTGCCTTGGTGTCTGCCTGGCCAGTTGCCAGCTTTCTTCCTCAGCTCAGCCTCTACCTCATATTTGCCCCACTTCTGTTGTACTGGCTTCTTGACAGCTTGATGTATTCTTGACTCTGAAAAAATCCTGAATTGGGGCCCTGAAGCAGTTACTATGGAACCTTGCAGACCTGGAACAAGACTTGTTTGTGTCCTTTGGAGAAATGGGCTCCAGGGAGGTGGCATATGTTAGGGGAGCAGTCGGTGGTGTTCAGCCACCCCCCAGGATGGTCACTTGGATGGGTTCTCCTGAGACGGCTCCTCACTGCCCAAGAGCAGCACACGTCCAGTGGCCTGGTCAGTGGATGCTGAGCTCCGCGAGGGTCATCTTGCCTCCCCAGCTCCTTTCTTGACCTTCCTCCCATTTTTCACGTTTGGGACACCTCCGAGAAGCAGAGCACAGGACAAGACCTTCCCCCCAGCTTCCTACTGGTGCACCACCAAGTATGGTGGACAGGCTGGAGGAGTCCAGCTCTTGTCATTGGCTTATGACGGGCAGCCACCTCCAGCTGAAGTTCCTTCATTCCTCTGAAGTTTTTTTTTGTTTTGTTTTTTGTTTTGTTTTTTGATTACATAATGCTTCGTCCTAGAGTCGTAGACATGGTTTCTCGGCACAGTCTGCTCCCCACTATGCAAGTATATCCGTGGGCTCTTCTTCCACTTCTCTGCTGTTAAAAAAGTAACAGTACTTCTCAATACTACAGTGAGTTTTTTGCTTATATTAACAACCTGTAATCAAATATGCTTTTTTTCCCTATATTGCAGATGATTTCTTTGATAAAAATGATAGTATAATTACTGGTCTGGAAACTATGCAGATTTTCAGGGCTCTTGGTACAGATATTTAATTCCTCCCCAGAGGAAGATATTTACTTCCTCACCTTCCACGGGTTCCTAATGAATCCTTTGTTGCTCCTTGTGTCATGGGGGAAGCTGGATGTGTAAAACAGCGTCTAAAAAAGTCTGAAAGGGTGTGGAGGAAGTGTGTTTTGCCCATACCTGGCTTTTCAGAAGCAAATAAGTAGTAGGTTTGTGATACACTTTTTTTTAATAACCACTTTTAAAAATTGAAGTAAAGATAATTTACAATGTTGTGTTTGTTTCAGATTACAGTAACGTGATTCATGTGTGTGTGTGTGTGTGTGTGTGTGTGTATACACACACATATATTCTTTTTCAGGTTCTTTTCCATTATAGGTTATTACAAGATATTGAATATAGTTCCCTGTGCTATACAGTAGTGCCTTGTTGTTTATCTATTTTATATACAGCAGTGTGTATATGTTAGTCCCAAACTCCTAATTTATCTCCCCCCCCACCGCTATCCCCTTTGGTAACTATAAATTTGTTTTCTATGTCTGTGAGTCTATTTCTGTTTTGTAAATAAGTTCATTTGTATCATTTTTTTAAGATTCCACATATAAGTGATATTATGTGATATTTGTCTTTCTCTGTCTGACTAAATATAATCTCTAGGTCCATCCATGTTGCTGCAAATGGCATTATTTCATTCTTTTTTATGGCTGAGTTATATTCCATTGTGTGTGTGTTTGTGTGTGTGTGTGTGTTTATGTGTGTATCCTCTTTATCCTTTCATCTGTCAGTGGACATTTAGGTTGCTTCCATGTCTTGGATATTGTAAATCGTGCTGCAGTGAACTTTGGGGTATGTGTATCTTTTCAAATTAGAGTTTTCATCTTTTCCAGATATGTGCCCAGGAGTGGGATTGCAGGATCATATGGTAACTTTATTTTTAGTTTTTTAAGGAACCTTCATACTGTTTTCCATAGTGGCTGCACCAATTTACATTCCCACCAACAGTGTAGGAGGGTTCCTTTTTCTCCACACCCTCTCCAGCATTTATTATTGTAGACTTTTTCATGATGGCCATTCTGACTGGTGTGAGGTGATACCTCACTGTAGTTTTGGTTTGCATTTCTCTAATAATTAGCAATGTTGAGCATCTTTTCATGTGTCTGTTGGCCATCTGTATGTCTTCTTTGGAGAAATGTCTATTTAGGTCTTCTGCCCATTTTTGGATTGGGTTTTTTTTTGATATTAAGCTGTATGAGCTGTGTGTATATTTTGGAAATTAATCCCTTGTCAGTTGCATCATTTGAAAATATTTTCTCCCAGTCAGTAAGTTGTCTTTTTGTTTTGTTTATGGTTTCTTTTGCTCTGCAAAAGCTTAATGTTTAATTAGGTCCCATTTGTTTATTTTTGTATTTATTTCCATTATTCTAGGAGACAGATCCAAAAAGATATTGCTGCGATTTATGTCAAAGGGTGTTCTGCCCATGTTTTCCTCTAGGAGTTTTATAGTATCCAGTCTTACATTTAGGTCTTTAATCCATTTTGAGTTTATTTTTGTATATGGTGTTAAGAGAATGTTCTAATTTCGTTCTTTTACATGTAGCTGTCTAGTTTTCCCAGTACCGCTTATTGAAGAGACTTTCTTTTTTCCGTTGTATATTCTTGCCTCCTTTGTCATAGATTAATTGACCATAAATGTGTGGATTTATTTCTGGACTTTTTATCCTGTTCCATTGATCTGTATATATGTTTTTGTGCCAGTACCATACTGTTTTGATGACTGTAGCTTTGTAGTATAGTCTGAAGTCAGGGAGCATGATTCCTCCAACTCTGTTCTTCTTTCTCAAGATTGTTTTGGCTCCTTGTGGTCTTTTGTGTTTCCATTCAAGTTAAAAAACAAATTTTGTTCTAGTTCTGTGAAAAATGCCATTGACAATTTGATAGGGATTGCATTGAATCTATAGATTGCCTTGGTTAGTATGGTCATTTTAACAATATTAATTCTTCCAGTCAAGAACACAGTATATCTTTCCATCTGTTTGTGTCACCTTCGATTTCTTTCATCAGTGTCTTACAGTTTTCAGAGTAGAGGTTTTTTACTTCCTTAGGTAGGTTTATTCCTAGGTCTTTTATTCTTTTTGATGAAATAGTAAATGGGATTTTTCCTTAATTTCTTTTTCTGATATTTTGTTGTTAGTTTATAGAAATGCAACAGATTTCTGTATATTGTATCCAGCAACTTTACCGCATTCATTGATGAGCTCTAGTAGTTTTCTGGTAGTGTCTTTAGGACTTTCTATGTATAGCATTATATCATCTGTAAACAGTGACAGTTTTACTTCTTCTTTTCCAATTTGGATTCCTTTTATTTCTTTTTCTTCGATTGCTGTGGCTAGGACTTCCAAAACTATGCTGAATGAAAGTGGCGAGAGTGAGCATCCTTGTCTTGTTCCTGATTTTAGAGGAAATGCTTTCAGCTTTTCACCATGAATTATGATGTTAGCTGTGAGTTTGTCATGTATGGCCTTTATTATGTTGAGGTATGTTCCTTCTATGCCCACTTTCTGAAGAGTTTTTTTTTTTAATCATAAATGGATGTTGAATTTTATCAAAACTTTTCCTGTATCTATTGAGATGATCATAAGGTTTTTATTCAATTTGTTAATGTGGTGTATCACATTGATTGATTTGCAGACATTGAAAACTCCTTGCATACCTGGGATAAATCCCACTTGATCATGTTGTATGATTCTTTTAATGTATTGTTGGAGTCTGCTAGTATTTTATTGAGGATTTTTGAATCTATGTTCATCAGTGATATTGGCCTATCATTTTCTTTTTTTGGTGATATCTTTGTCTGGTTTTGGTATCAGGGTGATGGTGGCCTCATAGAATGGGTTCATAGTGTTCCTTCCTATGCGTTTTTTTGGGAATAGTTTCAGATGGATAGATGTTAACTCTTCTTTAAATGTTTGGTGGAATTCACCTGTGAAGCCATCTGGTCTTGGACTTTGGTTTGTTGGGAGTTTTTAAAATTACTGATTCAATTTCAGTACTAGTAATTAGTCTGTTCATATTTTCTGTTTTTTTCTGGTTCAGTCTTGGGAGATTGTACCTTTCTAAGAATTTGTTCACTTCTTCTAGGTTGTTCATTTTGCTGGTGTATAGTTGCTTGTAGTACTGTCTTATGATCCTTTGTATTTCTGTGGTGTCCGTTGTAACTTCTCCTTTTTTTATTTCTGATTTTATTGATTGATTTGGGCCTTTCCACCCCTATTTTTTTGATGAGTCTGGCTAAAGGTTTATCATTTTCGTTTATGTTTTCAAAGAACCAGACTTTAGTTTCACTGATCTTTTCTATTGTTTTTTTTTTTTTTTTAGTCTCTATTTCATTTATTTCTGCTCTGATCTTTATGACTTCTTTCCTTCTACTAACTTTGGGTTTTTTTTTGTTCTTTCTCTAGTTGCTTTAGGCGTAAGTTTAGGTTGTTTGTTTGAGATTTTTCTTGCTTCCTGAGGTAAGCTTGTATCACTATAAACTTCCCTCTTAGAAATGCTTTTGCTGCATCCATAGGTTTTGGATTGTTGTGTTTCATTTTCATTTGTCACTAGGTATTTTTTGATTTCCTCTTTGATTTCTTCAGTAATCAATTGGTTGTTTAGTAGCATGTGGTTTAGCCTCTGCATGTTTATATTTTTTGCAGTTTTTTTCTTGTAGTTGATTTCTAGTATCATAGCGTTTTGGTCGGAAAAGATGCTTGATATGACTTCAGTTTTCTTAAATTTATGGAGGCTGGCTTTGTGGCCCAGCATGTGATCTATTCTGGAGAATGTTCCATGTGCGCTTGAAAAGAATGTGTATTCTGCTGCCTTCAGATGGAATGCTCTATAAATATCCATTAAGTCCATCTGATCTAATGTGTCATTTAAGGCCTGTGTTTCCGTATTGATTTTTCTCTCTGGATGATCTGTGCATTGATATAAGTAGGGTGTTAAAGTCTCCTACTGATACTGTGTTACTGTCACATGTTAACAGACATAAAAGGAGAAATTGACAGTAACACAATAACAATACCTGGAAGGCAGGAGTTCGTTTTATACTTTTTGTAGCTACAGGGCTAATGGCTGTAAACCCTTTCAATGGGCATTTATTCCTTGACAGACTTTCACAGAGTTTTGTCCCAAGCACGGTGTTAACAAAGATGAATCCAAGCTTCTTTAATTCATGAAACTCTCACCACATTTGGAGAACACATTGGCAACTGGTGTGACAAAGTGTAAAAAACAGGTGTACAGACTGTTAAGGGCACATAGAAAATGGAATTGACTTGATGTGATAAATTTTTCAAATTTACTTTTGCCTTTATTAATTTCTACTTATAATCCTGATGGGTTTTTTTTTTTTTACCTTAAAAAAATCATTGCTAATCCTGATGAATTGGTGAGAAACTCTGTATGTGTTCTAAATCTAGTGATGTATTCATTTAACTGGAGACCATTCTCCTTGATAGGTACCAGTAATATGTCAAAAGATGGTTCAGTTTCACATCATCAAAGGATTCTTAAATACTACTGGGTGCATCCTTACTGGAATTTGCTCATCTATGAAATGTAAGCATTTCATCTTTTGCTGATAGGTGCATCCAGGGTACAGGAGTGATTTGTTCAAATTTAAACATTTTGAGCAGTTTGAGAAGCATATACAAGATCACAATCAATGAAAAAATATATAGATTATATATAGATCAAATACCATTTAACAGTTTTTAAAATCTTACATAAATGGAACATAGACTTTAACTGGAAGTGGATCTCTATTTGTGATATTCTGTTCCATCATATTTGTTATTATTTAGTCTCAATAATAGCATCTGGTTTTATTAAACTGGAAAGAAAGTAAAATGAAACAAACACTTATCTGGTACATTCTGTTGGGTAATTTACATGCTAGCTCATTTAATTCTCATGGCAGCCTTATGAGGTAGAAGCATTATTATTGAAGAAACTAGAGATGAGAAAACTGGGGTTAGAGAGAGTAGAAATTTGTGGACAGTCCCAGCCACTTCTTAACATTGCCTTTCAGCACATGAATAAACAGTTTTCAAAGTCATTTATGATTAAATACAGTTAGTACTAAAACATGATTTAATCTATGGTGCATCAGCATCTGCTTTACAACACTGTCATGGCTAATGATGGTAATTATGAATAAATGCCTTCATAGTGTAGTGTATGGAGTCCATTTCACAAACACTTATTGGATAAAACAAATGTTGAACACTGTTAGGTGCTAGCGTATTTGGAATAGAATAGCATAGTTAGACTATGGACCAACAAATGTATATGGCAATTAAATTTTAAAAATCTCCATTACTTTTGTATTAGACAAATGTGCATTCTGAAGTTGTCACAGCTGATGGCAGCTGGGCACATGACTTGTGAGCCATGTTGGGAATGAGCACATCTGCTTCCAGAAATAGCATCCGTGTTAGGGGAGGGGAATGCTTGACAGGACAAAAATGCAAAATCGTTTAGAGTCTGATAAAGTGTGCCTGATAAAAATGCTAACTCAGCTTTTACTGCAGTAGAGACGAGGAATGGGTAGGAGAAGACTGTATTGTACTGTCGTGTATTTCTGAAAATGGCACTGGAAGTTGGTGCATTTGTGCCCCAGTTGAGTTCTCCCAGTATCGAGAACCTGCTGGGTGCACATTCTGAGTCTGTCATCAGGTTGGAGGGAAATGTGCCCTGCAGTGCCTTTGCCCCTGAGCCTCCCCTCAGCCTGGAGAGGGCGTGGCCTCTGCGTGGCAGTGCTTATGGGTAGGAAAGGATAAGTGTGCCCTTCATTCCATGTTCTGACAGCTGGTCTTTCCCACCCTCATGGATTGCCCTTCGTGCATCATCCCTCTGGGACCCTCCTCCTCCTCTCAGATTTCAGGGCTCTAAGGCATGTGCTCTTTTCTTCTTTCTGAAGACGCACACCTGTGTCATTGCAAGGTTCACATGTGCCCATGGGAAAGAGCATTGACCTTCTGAGACCCGTGCTGCTGTTTCTTAAGGAGAGGTCACTGTTTAAATCACCATAGTCCTCTCTCTGTTTTGCAAACAGATTGACCTGGAGTCCTAGAAGAGTCTTAAGCACAAGTAGTTGCTGGTCCCAGTTCCCTCCCTTATGGCCACCTTCCTTTTTTTGTGGTAAAGAACACATATAAAATTCACCATTCCCTTCCTTTTTAAAAACAAGTCTGTCTTGATCAGGCCAAGACGTTTGTACAGTTTGAGTTAGTGCTAATTTTTGCTGGTATTTGGAAACGTCAGTTAATATATGTGACCCTCAAATGAGAATTTTATTTACTTTTTATAGAAGCAATCACAGTCTTGCTAATTGTTTTATATATAATATGAATTGTACTCACTCAAACCTTGATACCATCTAAGTAATTCTGAGTTTCAAATTAGTATTTGCAACATTATGCTCTGGTGTTTTTTACAAGATAAAGTTGAGAACATGACAGTATTAGATGGAGTGAGTCCCTTTAGTTCCATTCTCATGTCTATTTTCTCTAAGCCAGGCCTGGCAAACAGATAATGTCGGTTTCTGAGCACCAGCAACAGACCAACTCCTGAATCTTCCCTCCCTGTTATGTATATGGATGCCATTCCCACCATGATGGTGAAAGCAGGGAATTGGCATATTGAATTAAGTGAATCTTTTCTGTGACAAATGGAATCATATCAAACAAATAAGATTTAATAGCAGACTTTGCATGTATAAAGCATCAAATACTGAGAGAGGTCACTGAGCAGTGAGGCTTCCACTTTGTCTGCATGAAATGAAACCTCAGTATCAGAGCAACTTCAAGATACCTGGCTTTTGAGTGTTTCAAGAATTGTACATATAACACACTCCATGATTTTTGAGAGCCTGCATAAAAACCTCGGTGGTTATGCCAGATTTGTGTGTGTGTTTGTTAATAGGAGCCTAATAACCTTCATATTCGGGCAGATTTTGTGTTTTTTAATTAGCATCCCTTGAAAAGGATATATTGCTTATCTCATCAAGAAGATGAAACAAATGTCAGCTGTACTTTCCTGATGACAACTTGTTAGGATGGCCGATGCTTTTTTCCTATTTTTCAGTTAACAAGCTTGGCTTTGAGACAGAGAAATTTAGTTTGTCAGATGCTGTGTGAGGCTGTCACCTAAGGAATTATTTTCTATTTCAGTGTTACCATTATTTGAAATATTGTTTTCCAAAGCATCATCTACTAAATTTTTTCATTTGATTTTATGTGTACATAAAACAACAGAATAGTTATTTTTAATAAACAATATGCACTTCCCAATTTATTCTTGGCTATTTAGTTGTGGGAAGATAATAGTTGGTACCTTTCATTTATGGGTTGATTGTACCATTTTCTGAAAACATTTCTGTCTTTCTACTTTTTCAATATTTGGACAGAATGGCCTATTTGTAGAAAATCCAGGGAGATAGGATATCTGGACTCCAGTGCTTTTTCTGCTCTTAGAGACCTCAGCCTCTTGGTTACTTATTTAGTCGTAATGTGATTGGCTGTTATTTAGTCAAACACTGGGGAGAGTAGTTTCCTGACTACGCTGGTCTTTGAGAGGGTAGCTCTCCAGATGTTTACCTGTGGAGCCTGAGGGAGCCTTTTTTTTTTTTTTCCATCTGTATTCACACATTTAACCCTCACCTACAGCTCTTTTGGAGTTTTATGAAAGAAAAAGTATATCTGTACCTATTGGATGAGTAGAAGTTATACTAAAAAGAGTGCTCATCTATGATCTGTCTTGGGGATCATTGGGAAGTTTTGTCCATGGTAAGCTGTGAATCACTATGGTAAAATTTGATTTACAAAGTGTTCATTGTGTCAAAGTGTGATACTGTATGCATTTAAACTCACATTCTTCACTGTTGTGATACTCGAAAAAGTGGCAAATAATGGAAAAATAGCTTTTCCTTCATTGAATTCTCAGTAAGAATCTGGCAGTACTCACTTTGGGCAGGAGAGTGTGGAAGAAATACTATAAAAGTGTTCCCAATTTGACTTGCCAAACTGTCATGAAAATGATGCCACCTTTCTTGTCTAATCATTTGACTATCTAAGAAAAAGCCATTGTTTGTTCTTGCCAGTCTGAGCTAGTGTGGTATGGGATATTATGGTCATCACTGGAAGGCATGCCTTCCAGAAAGAGCTGATCCCGGACAGTGTAAAAGCAGGGCAGATCCACTACTCTGAAACGGTCACTCCTGAGTGCCCATGCCATGCAGAGCCCCAAGCTGGCTGGAATGGGAACCCTTGCCCTGATGGAGTTTGGGAATTTTAGTGGAGGAAAGGATGCATAGTTAGCTGTGGTGTAGAGGCAGGGCATGATATGCTGTGAAGTGTATTATAATGTTGCTGGTAACACTGTGAACATGGAACCAAATGTGTATCCCATAATGCTTGTAGCTCCTCTGTAACTATAGATCCAAAGCAAATTGCAAGTTAGTAACAAAATTATGTAATCTGTGAATTTAATTTAAATGACGTGTTGTGGAAAAAATGTGCTGCCTACACCTTGAATGTGGTAGCAGACATCCTCCTGTCCCCTATGCCTCGCTCCCCACCCGCCTTGGCAGGTGAAGCTGCTTGTGCAATTGTGCACACCTGATGTGGAAATCACGGGGCAGGAGATGGTTACAAGGCGGCCATCCAGGTGGGCTGGAACATAGTTATATTAATGTTAGAAATAATCATTGCAGTGAAAACACAGAAGGAAAAAGTGCCGCAGTGAACCTGATGGGCCCTGAAGATAAGTTGGCTAACTTGGACTGAGAAACCCCATCCCAGGACAGAAGATGAGAGAATGGTGAGGAACAGGGGAGCAGAGAGAGGAGGACAGGAAAAGAGGAAGGGGGAGAACAACTGGGAGAGGAGGGAGGGAGACTAAAGAGTTACTTCTGTTGGGCAGCGATAAGTGCTGATTATAGCAGGTCTGTGGGAGCCCCCCTTCCAGCAGAGGCCAGCTTGAAATGACAGGCTGCCAGGGGAGGTGAAGGGAGGCATGCGATGATCATCTCCCGTTTGTCAGTGGGTCACTGATACGGATATTCAATGAGTATAAATCTTCACCAAAGAGATTATTGTCACAGTTGTCATTTATTATGTCCAACCGGAAAGAAAAGCACTCCTCTCTTTGGATTCTTTTTATTTTATGATATTTATCATGGTTCAGTTCAGGGGTTTCTCCCTGGGAACGTTAGAGAATAATAATAATAACGTCTGTTACTCTTCAGAGCAGTTGGCTAGCTTCAGATTCTTGAGTTGGTGGAGAAAATCTTGTCTGTGTTTTGTTGGCTAATGCAGTTCCATTGTGGTAAAACTGAGGTGATAGATGATGCCTTTGTTGTATAGGGGTTTTGATAAAAGTTTTGTACTGAAAAATAATAGCCTCTTATTAAATAAAGCTAAATAAGGAATACTTTTTAAAAAAAATAAATTTATTTATTTATTTATTTTTGGCTGCGTTGGGTCTTCGTTGCTGTGGGCGGGCTACTCTTCGTTGCAGTGCCCAGGCTTCTCATCGCGATGGCTTCTCTTGTTGCAGAGCACAGGCTCTAGACGCGCGGGCTTCAGTAGTTGTGGTGCACAGGCTTAGTTGCTCTGTGGCATGTGGGATCTTCCCAGACCAGGGCTTGAACCCGTGTCCCCTGCATTGGCAGGCAGATTCTTAGCCACTGCTTCCCACCAGGGAAGCCCCGTACATTTTTTATTATGATGCATAAATAATTTTGAATGACTAATGAAATGTAATTTTTCGTTATTACTGAACCCCTTGTGATCTTTTTTCTTTGAATGGGAATATCTTGCTGATAGTAATTCAGCAATTAATTGCTTAGCTTATGCAAGGCAGTGTTCTGGGTGGGGTATGAATTTATGGAGGCAGGTCCCACTCTCAACGGACTGTAGTCAGTTGGATGGTGCCTCATGGGAATATCTGAGAACCCATGAAACGAAGGAAGCAGAAAAGTGCAGGCTCGTGCTGCATACAGTTAGAGGGGAAAGGCGTCACTTCTAGGTTTTAGAGAACCTTCTGGATGAAGTGGTGCTTGATCCTGTGTTGAAAGATGGTGAAGTTTGGATCTGTGGGCTGTGGGGAGAGGAAGAAGGGAAATGGGAGATGCAGGTTGTGCTTTGGGAAAGGTGGTGATCCAGCTGGGCAGGAGGATGGGCTCATACTGGACAGCAATGGATATAAAGACTGGGGAGTGGCTCAGGGCAAAGGTCACCGCCCAGCCTTGGAATCAGAAGGGCCTTTGCTGGCCTTACCCATGTGTCACTCTGGACTGTGTACTTAGCCTCTTTAAAACTCAGTTTCCTTATCTACAAAACGAGCAAAATAAAACACACCTTAGGAGGTCGTGAAGATTAAGTGAGATGAATGTGATTTTTTTTTCTCTTTCCTGGCATATAAACTCAGTAAATGGCAGCAGCTATAAGTGACATCAGTAGGCTAAACCAGTGGTGGAGCTGTGCAGAACCAGAGGAAACAGCGTGGAGTCATCTGGTAACCTGGTCTGCTCATCCGAGGCACAGCCTGACTGTGGCATCTGGTACACTCTGGTCTGTGGTGTGCATGGTCAGTTGGAGCTAAGAGGCTATTGAAATAATTCAGGGATGAGCTGATCAGATTTGAAAACATAGGTTAAGGTAGAGGAAACACAGAGAAGGTCTGATGCCAGAAACAGTAGGACCTCTGGCTGTCAAGACTTACTGACTTACAGGTAAAGGAAAATGAAGAAGCAGAAAGAAGCCCAGATTGCTCTAAAATGTCCAGCAGTCTAGAAGAATGGAACTATGGTAAATTTGTAAAATAAGGGACCTTGTCTGCTTCTGGATATTCTGTCTCCTCCCAAGTCCTGCCTTCTAGGGCAAGGCCTCTGGGCTCATCTCGTGCAGGTTCTGGAGGACTCCTTTCAGGAGGCCCTGAGGGTATCAGAGACACAGTTTCACATTGATGATGGATGGCTTAGTCTCCTAGAGCCTCTAGTTATGTCTCTTCATTTTGCAGTGATCTCCAAGTAAAGTTGAGCAGTGATTATAAAGTGCTCATACTGTTAGTTATCATTAGCTGATTAACTGATTGCTTGGAGAGGCCAGACTATGCTTTGGCTGGTGGTGTTCTGAATTTGACTTTGGAGTTTATTTTCACACAGGAACACAGGTAGCTATTCTACCATCATAATCATTGTGTTTCTCTAGTTGTATTACTTCTTAGCTGAATTGCCTCCCTTGTTTCAGCTTTTACAAAAATCAGATCTGTTTCAAGCACATGATGTCCACTCCAACCCTGAATGTCCCACGCTTAGTTTTAGAGAATTGGTGACTATTTTACAGAAAAACTCTGCGGCTGGAGCTAGGCTGGCCAGCCTTCTGCTTTATCTTTGCCAGCCACATGAGTCTCTGTTGCATATTCTTCTTTGTTTTTTGTTTTCTAAATCCTTTAAAAATGTAGCAATCACTTTTAGCTCACTGGGTCTCCCTCTAGGGCCGTAGTCTGCAGATTCCTGACTGAATTTTACTTATAAGTTTGATCTTTAATTTCACCACGAGCGGGAGTCCTGTTTAATTACTTCATCACTTCAGCTAAGAATGCTCAACTTGATGCTGAAACTTACTTCACAGGTTTTTTTAAAGATCTCTTCCCTTTCTGCAAGGCTAGTATCTCTCAGGAGTGGATACTGTTGCTACACCGTCACCGTCACAGGCCCAAGAAAATACAGAATGCACCTGGGTATTTTCGTTCTGTCACTTCACTAGAGAACAGCTCTGTGAGACATTTACTGCAGAAACGTTCTAGTAGATCCACAACTGTTGTCTAGATCAGAAAGAAACTTTATTTGTTCCTAAACGCGTCACTGGGACATAATTTCTAATCTAATCCTGTGCGATTGGTTTATCTTCTGCTTTCACTTGAATCTATGAGACTTGTAGAAAAATCACATTTCCTTCTAATTTAGAGCTTCAGCTCTGGATTTCACAAGTGGATTATAATTCTTACTTTTGTTTTGGGTTCTAGGGAAAAAAACCTCAAAAAGAAACCAATTTCAACATGTCTTCTGTTGTTTTCCTTCCTCTCCCTGCCTTCCCCCTTGCCCAGATGTGCAAAGGTTCCTGACCCTGGGCTTTGTTGACTGTTCCACCCCAGATGGTCTTCCCCTCCTGGGTAGCAAGAGTGCTGTTTTGCTTGTGACACACATGCTTCCTCTTCCCTCACCTCAGAGGCTGCCTGGTGGATCTGGGGTGTGACCATTCACACAATCATTCCACTTGTTTACAGGGTGCTGTCACTACTATGTCATCCTCAATAAACTTGGAAGTTCAGGTGGTGACTGATTACCATGGCACCCTCAGTGCTGCCCCAGAACCTGCTCTGAGCCTTGATCAGAAATGCTTTTCTCTGTATCATGCTGATGCTCAAGGGGTAGCCAAGCTGAACATAATTTTCCCAGAAACATTCAGATGATATAGGAAGCACATTTGACAAAGAAAAACAGCAACCCGGGTAATATCTACTCTCTCTCTATTTTGGTGAGCATTATCGGGAGGATCACAATTGCCCGGAGGGCTGGTTAAAACCCTGGTTACTGTCCTTGGGCCAGTGTTTGAGTTTCTGATTTGGTGGGTCTGGGATAGGCGAATATGTGCATGTTCCCACGCCGTGCTAAGAACCACAGATTCAGGCTTTGTGCAGCCCAGTGTATATTAAATTCTATTTACCTAGAGTTACTTTGCCTGAATAGGTCAGTTATCAAAAGAGATTTAAGCCACTGGAACATCAGTTGTAAGCTTGCTTGGTGGTCATTTCATGGTTTATGGAATAGGATTTCTCTAACCTGAGTCTTGATTCAGAGACAGAGCATTGATGGAGAAGGGGCACAGGGGTGTAGAGACAGCCGTGTTCTCATCGAGGACTTGGGCAGCACTAGCTGTTGTGTCACGGGCGTTCCTTCACATGCAGGATTAAAAGTTATAGGCCACTGCTACGCTCCTGTTTGAGTCACCCTCAGGAGTTGACTTTGTGGTGAGATCCTCACTGAATCCGAGTTGCCACAAAGGCTCACGTTCTCTGCCTTCTGCTGGCCTGGGAGCCTTCATATGGATGCCTGCAGCTGGGCATGGGCTGTCTCATCCCCTCCACACCGGCTTTCCTCTTGTTTTCTGAACATGTAAGCTTCAAAATCCAAGTGAACTCTGAAAACAGCAACAGTGCCAGAGTGTTAGGACCTTTTATTTTGGAATGGAATTTAACAGAAGGGAAAGGAGACCATAGAAGTGAAGGGTTTGATTGTGTCTTCTTTTGGCTAATAATAGTTGTGTATAATGAACAGGTAAGTAATAGTGAGCCTTCTAAAGAAAAATGCACACATTTGCACTGTAAATACATTAAATGGAAAAGTGTATTTGTAAGATTCCTGACAGAGTAGGCTTTTAATAAATGGTAGTCATTATTATAGTTTTTAAATTGGCGAAAATTACGTTAAAGCTCTTTAGATTAAGCTAAAATGTAAACTACTGCATTTTTTTTGGACTGAGGATTTTAATATAAAAAACGCCCTAAAAGGAAGTGTTGAAAAACTTTTTATCCCTTAAAATGTGGTCCAGTTGTGAAACAGACTTTATTTCTGCTCCTTTGCTCCATCAAGAAGTTCCAAATGCATCAGGATGTAGGTCTTCACGGACAGTAGTGAGAGTCCCTCCGCCCCCCAGGAAAATGCAGGATCACGTAAATATTTAAAACGGTGACAACAAGTCAGAGACACGGTTCTTGTAAACGATTCTTCTGATGGATGGTTTCTTCTTTCTGATTCAGCAATACAGTTACTGTTCCTAAACTATTCAACATCAGTGTGCCCAGTTGCAGTGTATATAACTCTTGTGTTTAACTTCTCTTTGCTCTTGTTGTCAGTTTATACAAGTATGGGTGTAACTGTGCTCCTGTCTTTTAGATTTGGAATGACTCCAGGAGTTTGAAATTTAAGAGCGTTTGATGATATGCTGTTAGAAACATAACCTACGTGTACGAAGTGGTAAAAGCACAATTTTACATCTTATTGCTTTAGCACATGTGAATTCCAAGGTTCTAAATTCTAGGTGTTATCAGGGTAGTAGTCTGTGGAAAATGCCTTCTTTTAAACTTGGAAAAACTGATTAATCTTCATGCATTGTTTAAAAAGCTAGAACAAAGATGGAAAAGAAATCTTCTGGGCTGATTCTAGTTGAAGACAATTTCACTTCACAGTGAAATGTAGACTATTTGAAAGTCCAAATAGTGACTTGTTGGGTGTTATTGGTACTGTTTTATATTTTAGGAGTGACACATTGTTTCCTTGAGTGGGTAAAACTTTTGGAAAGACAGCACTCTTTTCATACTTGGAGATGTGCATACACTCGAATGTGCTGCTCTGCACAGAGGATGTGATTATGACTGTTTATGCCTGGTCTGTTGACAGAGGACATGTTATTCCATCTGCTGTGGGCACTTGGGGCCCTGACGCTGACTAGGGACAAGTGCAGGCTTGAGCTGGCTCAGCTGCCCATGGTGAGGGTGTCCTTGGGCTCCCTCTCTCTGATGCTCCCCCCGGGAGTGATGATACAGTCCTATACCTGCAGGTACATCAGCTTCGTGCCTTCTTTCAATAGAAGAAGGGAAATTTGTGGCAGGTAAGGGGACCAAAAAAGTGTTTTTTATTCTGTTCATCCTTAAAAAGGCTTTGCTTTTCAAGGTTTTGCAGTAGAATATTGAGCTTGCTGGGTTGTGATGCGGTTTTGCTTGAGTATGATAAAGCAGAAGGTCAGAAAGAGAAAAGAATGACTGTATTGTCTGGTTGTTTGAGTCTTCCAGCAAGTCAGGCTGGAAAATATCTGTTGTTTTCTAGTTTTTACCCATATGCTTGTGAAATGCTGAAGAAAACGGGTGGATGTCACCAGTGTTTGGTCCAAATACTGTTATGTCAGGCACTGTTCTGAGTGCTTAGATGTATTGACTCACTGCATCCTCACAAAAACCCCAAGAGGCAAATACTATTATTGCCCTCATTTTACAGATGAGGAAACTGAGGCTGAAAGGGCACTTGCAAAAGATGACAAAACGAAGTGGCAGGTTTTAACACAACTGTCTGCCTTCTGAGCTGATACCCTTGGCTCTAGGCTATGCTGTAGCTTAATGTGTTACCTGGACTTCAGCTTCCAACCAAGGTGGAGTTACAGGGATGAGGTTCACCTTTGCACCTCAAAGAAAACACTAGACAAAATGTATGGACAATCAGCATCCAAAGAAGGACTATGACCTGAGAGGGGAAACAAGTGAGGGAGCCCTGTGATGGTCCCTTTACTGCCTGTGGGGCTTCCCAGGCCATGGTGCAGGGAAGGGGAGCAGGTGGAGCCCAGCAAGATCCATGATCGAGGAGATAGAGCTGATGGTGGAGACCAAAGCATGGTCCCCCGTCTCCTTCAGGGGGTTGGAATCCCCCCTGGCCAGAGGCTGATCCTCAGTCCTGTTTGGGGAGACTTTTTTCGAGCAGAATAATTACCTCCTGTCAACTGTGAGCCTTCCTGCCTCCAAGAAAATAGACACACATATATGAAAAAATACCAGAAAGTGATTGGTGGTGGTTGTTGATGGTAACCAGTGTGGTAATTAATATTTTCTTCAATTAGCTGATCATTTTGGCAGTCATTGGGTGTTCAAGTATGTCAGTTATTGAGTTTATCAGCAAAGGGAAAGTTTACTGTGAAACCAGCCTGAGAACCAGTAGCGTTTCAAGGAAACAATGGCACCTCTTCAATAAGATTGATTCAAGGGCTTATTGCCAGGGAGTGGGACATTTGAGAAGCCTGCATGCTGGTATGTCAAGTGGTTCAAGAACTTAAATCTTGATTGACTCTTAATTAACAGTGAGGTAGGTATTCTCCTTGAAAAGATCAGTGTTTACAGGACTCACATGTCACTGAGGCTTTTTATTTCTGTTTGTATCCAGTTCCAGCCACTGAACCCTTCTTAACTTTGTCCTCCAGCTGTCTCTCCCTTCCCTCAGTTCCTGCTCTGTCTCCTGGCATTCCCTCCAAGGGAATACCCTTCCTTTGTGCATGTGTGTCGTTTCCCCACAGACGTTAGTCTCAAGCCCTGCCTGTGCCATGCATGCCGTAGGTGCATGTAACCACTTGCTTCGCGTGGCTCTTTTTATTTATAACTCTCAGCTTCTAAAAACCATAATTGTCTGGTTTCCGGAAGCCGTGGGCACAGCAGAGACAGGGGCGCTGAGTGGACTGGGACTGAGAACAGGGAGGGGAACTTAGTCAAGGGCAGAGATAAGAGTCTCAGGTTTTCTGTGTCTCTGGTTAACAGACTAATGTCAGATGAGTAGCTGTTTCCTCTGGTGTGGCCAGGCTTCCATGTGGCACACCCAGGTCCCAAATCCTGCAGGGATTGTAGCCACACCTGCTCCTCTGCTGCCTCCCTTCTGCGGGTTGTGAGGGGATCCCGTAAGGTTGGGCCGAACATGCCAGAGGGTGTGGGGACAGGAGGATGCAGGGACCAGAAGGTACAGGTACCAAGACAGGAGGGCCACCATGAGTCACTTCGTGGGCAGAGTTGTGAGCTCATCTTAGTTAGAGACTTTCCCATGCCGGAACTTTCCCCAAAAGGCAAAGAGGAATCTTGGCTTTCGGCCTGCTGCTGGAACTGTCCTACTATAGGATTTGCTGTTGTTACTGTGAAGGGTGCCAGTTAACCTGGCCATGTCAGAGGCTCTGGGGATGTGGGGCTCTGCGGTAGTGACACTTGTTTTGGGCTAATATGTTCCTTCCTGAATTAAAAAAAAGTCTGTGGCTGATGCTGTAGGGGAGAAAAAGTAATTTTCCCTCTACCCTTCTGAGTTCTTAACTGAGGCTCCCATAATAAAAGACAGATTAACAAGAGAAGAACCTAAGTTTATTAACACACATATCTCATGTACACATGGGAGATGCCCAGGGGAAATAAGTAATTCCTGAGGTGGCTTAGAATTCAGACATGAAAACAATCCTAACAGGTGAAGGAGAAGTGGAAGGTAGCTCTTAGGAGAGGGGAAGGATTTTTAGGGAAGATGAGTGGGCCCTTAGAGGACGGATGGGAGGATGGCAGTTGGCGACAGGGTCTGTCTGGGGGTGGCGTGCACTTCTAGGCTCCTTTCCTGTGACAAGAGTCAGTCTTCCTGGTGGTGAAGCTCCCAGGAGGGGACCTGTGACCCCTGAGTTCCTTGGAGGCTCTGTGTTCAGGCAGATGGGGGTGTTCAGAGGAAGTTCTCCCTACATCTGCTGCTGTTCAAGTGCCTTCAGCTCAAGATAGTCAATACACCAAAGTGGCACATTTTGGGGTGGCATGTCCTGAACTCCTGCAGTCTTGTTTTGGGGTGGCGTGTTCTGCTGCCCTTCAGTGCTGATTACCTTTATGTAAGAAGCACAGTACTTGAGCTGGGTTTATTGTGGCCCTTTTCTGGCTCTTCCCTCTGAAGTTCCCCCGTAAAGACCAGACATTCTAGGCCAGGCTGTTTTCCCAGTTACACATTGTTTCCAGCGTCTGGTGGTCCAGGACCAAGTGCCCAGGCTCTTCCTTCATTATTAAAATCATTCATCTGAGATACATCACTGCTTCAGAACTTCTGATCAGCATAAAATATGGCCAGTGCTCTCATACCTGGTTGATTATAATTCTAGAGAAGAGGAAAAATTTCACTCTTAATTAGTTTGTGTGATCTCATAGATGCAAATATATAATTCCTATTAAACTTTCAAAATCTTGAAAGTCTCTTTCAGACTCTGTTGGAAATCTCAGGTCTGTTGCCACTACTTCACTCTCCTTCTTACCAAGGAAGAAATTGAAAAAAGACGTAAGTGACTTCTTCAGGGTTACAGTGAAGGCTCCTGGCAGAGCTGGGGTTCTGCTCCTTCCTCTGGATTCTTCCCTTTACATCATTAATGAGACAGCCTTGGCGGGGGGAGCGTTGTTACCAGGCCTAAACTGTTAAACTGGCCAAGTGGACTAACTGACATTTGTCATTATTTTGTTCCATTGTTGCCTCAGTTAACTTAGAAAAATAATATTTACCAGAAACAGGTAAAGTTAGGGCCCCACCTTCGCATTCCAGTGGAATTCTTTGTGCTGAAATGCTTTCTGTAGAGTGACCATTTGTTGGTAGAGGAATAATCCCAGAGTTTCAAAGCTGGGAAAGACTTAACAGTCTTCAGGCCGTACAGATAACTATCTGACAAATTGTGGATTCCTGAAATGTTAACTTATGCTTACCCATGTCAGGGACACACCTTAAGGTATCATATTCACATTGAGGAAGAGCGACTTTTCCTTAACCATGACAGTCTGACAGACGATGGCCATACCCTGGCCCCTTGGCCCAACCAGGCTTGTTCCTGCCTCTGTCCCTTATCTGAATCTCTGGGCGTTTGTCTTTAAATTTCACCAACTCAAGAGTTGTCTTGAGGACTTAATCTGAAGTAGTAACTCCAGGGCACCACCCCCTTAACCCTAGCAGTAACCAGTATTGATCTTTTATTGTTTCTTACTGTTTCCTCCTCCTTCCTGGCTCCTTTCTTCCACTAGAACAGTGATTCCCTGAGAGCTGGCCTCTATCCTATAAACAGTGCTGGATTTGTGGGGTCATCTGATAAATATTTACAAGCAAATGAATAACATAGACATTTTTAAGTAAAGAAAAAACTTGTTTTCCAGAAGTCTTTGTGTGAGCTCAGGCTTTATTTGTATTTAGGCTGCCCTATTTCTGCTGGCTTGTAAGTAACCAAATTATGGATTGAGGACTTTTAAATGCACATGTGTGTCTGTGTGTGTGTGTTACGTGTTTGTATCTAAAAGGAATAAATACTCACTTTTGGAATGATGTAAATGATGGAAGGTGGACAAAACTGTTTCATAGGGGAAAAAAACTGCCTTATAAACCCTCTGCAAAGGATATCTAGAGTAAACACTCAAAACAAATGTTTTCATAAAAAGCCACACCAAACACTGAGAACTTGTTGGAATTAAGTGCAAATAAAAAGCAGTACCAAGCAGAATCTTTGCATAAAGGGTCATTTCACAAAACACTAGTAGTTTACCCTAATTTTATAAATAGCTGGAGAATAAGATTCCTGTGAAAACCACACTGAAGAACTAATTTATTTCATTAAAGTAGCATTTGTCACTTCCCATTGTCATTCATAGAGCAGTGACAAATGGTTTAATTTACACGCTGACATTCATTATAATTTTTAATCTTACTTTAAGCTGGTTAGAACATGCCAGCAGTCCCAACTTTCAGGCATGTTCAGGTCAGTATTTTGTACCTGACCGAGTCTCTTTCTGGTTGGGGTGGGAAATGCCCTTGGTTGGGCCCCATGAGTGGGTACAGACAGAGGTGCTCTTTGCATTCGGAATGGAGAAGGTTCTGGCTGTGCTGAGGTCAGTAACGAAGGTGTGTAGCTTCAAGAGACAACAGAGAAGATTCTTTTGTCTGTTTTGCAGCTCCCCTGTGCTACCACTTGTTGAAGCTCTTCCACCTAAATGTTGACAGATTGTAGTGGGCTTACCGTTATCCATCTCATCGTCACCCATGTCCTACTGACACGTTTGCTTCAGGGGCCAAATCTGGACTCCAGTTGCCCCGTCTCCCACCCCCCTCCACAGCCTGCCCACGGCCATATGGCCCTGTGTAGAGGGGCCTAAAGCCTCCCTGGATTTTCTATTGCTAGGAAGACTGTGGTGGTTCAGCTCTTTGAAATTAAAGATAGATAGACCAAGTGTAATACAAAGTCATGCAAATCAGTACTGTATTTAATATGGTAGTTTACGAACACATAATTGTATCTTCCTTTACATATTTCTGAATGATACAGATTTTGAGATTTGGGGGTGAATTTTTAGAATTCTGTGCAGTATAACTGGTTAAATTACTTATGCAAATGACTCAGGTCTTCTCATTTCAGGTAAGAATAAGGAAGGTGCAGGGTTTTGTGTTGGCTCTGTATGCTGGGAATTTTCTTTGAACCTGTTTTTTGATTGAGAAAATGAGGGAAGATTTTCCTACCTGGAAGGGCTGTTGTTAGGGAGCCACAGCATCTGGCACCAAGTTCTCAAGTGATCTAGTGTTTATTATATTTAATATTTTGGTAACTGTGTGTCTCACAACAACATGCATTATCTTTACAATTTATAGAAAATTGTATTAGGACAGGAGCAAACCAGGAACTACCTTAATCTAAAAAAATACTAGGCTGAAGTGCTCCTCTCTTTAAGCACTTTTATTACTTCAGTCCTGGGATATAATCCAGCTGTGCTGGCGACGATGCCGGCTCTGCATTACCACAGTGGAGTGGAGACATCTCAGTGTCACTAGGCAACACTTGCACTCCCCCACCTCAGGCTTCTGCCTCTCTCCCCTGTCTCTCTTTCTCTCTCCCTCTGTCTCTCCCTTTTCATGTCTCTCTCTCTCTCTCCCTCTCTCCTGGACTCTCTCCCTCACTGTCTCTCTTCATCTCTCTTTCTCTTTCTCTCCCCCGTCTGTCTCTCCCTCTCCGTCTCTCTGTCTCTCTTAGTCTCTCTCAGTCTCCTTCCCAGTACTCTGGCCCTTCTTAACACTTGGCTGGGAAACCAGAGGGAAAGAGCCCAGTTTCTACAGAAATACAGGTAATTTTATGTGGACTACTTTTGCATCTTGTTTTTCATTTTAATCTAAGTACAAAAGGCAAGTGTCAAAGCAAAATCACTGTTAATTACTCTGTGCATAGTCTGAGTCTGGAGCCTTCCGTCAGAGCTCCAGTAGTTGCAAGTGTCTTCGCCTAAGCCCATTGGTATTCTTGGCGACACTCCTACGAAACGTTTAGAAGTACCACAGGATGCACACAGGAAACGATAGTATATGATCTCTGATAAAAACTGCAGAATCCTGTTTAACAACAATTTTTCAGATTTGTCCATGGGCAAGTCTTTGGTTTAATAAATATTTATTGCCAGTCTCTGCTTGTTGCTGGAAATGTGGAGAGAAGGCACAGCCTCTGCTCTGGGAGCAGCCAGTGTGCCAAGAGGCAGGTGGAGGGCTGGCACGTGTGGCATTCCGGGGAAACCCAACCCAGTCTTGGTAGAGTGGGCACCCAAATATAATGGTTAGAGTTTGGAGAATTCGCACACACACATGCGTGTGCTCCTGTGCGTACCTACCCATGTAGGATCATATGATGTACTTTGCACACTTTTTTTCACGTAACATTATATTGTGAACATTTTCTCATGCTTTAAAATATTCTGTGAAAAAAACTCCCTGGCAACCTTTGAGGCAGTGAGAGGAGTGCAGTGTTGCTAGTATGTAGGGAGCCCAAAGGGTAACTCTGGATAAGACCAGGAAGGCGGGTAGAGGCCCATCACACAGGGCCTGGAACCTGTGTATATCAGTTACTTGTTGCTGTGTTTCAGATTGCCCCCAAGCAACCAACATTCATTATTATACAGTTTCTGTGGGTCATGGACTCAGGGCAGCTTTGCTGGGCGGTTCTGTCTATGGTCCTCTCGTTGTGGTCAAGATTATGGCCAGGCTGCACTCATTTGAAGGCTTGACTGGGCCTGGAGATTCTGCTTCCAGGATGGTGCCCTCACATGGCTGTTGTGAGAGGCCTCAGGGCCTCGTACCTGGCCTTTCCCCAACCACATGGCAACCGGCTTCTCCAGAGCTGAGATGTGAATGAACTGGTCACACCAAGCAGCCCTGGCACAGTGTGGGAGGGACTGTGCAAGAGCGTGAGCACCAGGAGGTGGGGTCATGAGGCCTTCTTGGAGCTGGCTCCCATGCCATGTAGGATTTTGGACATTATCTTAAAATGGAGCCTCGAAAGGATTTTTAAATAGGGAATTGATACAATCTGGCTGCAATATGGAGAACGACAGAGGAAAAGTGGACATGCGTTTGGGTGCTAACTGTAAAAATCAGATCAGGATACTTGTGGGGGAAGGGGTGGTGCTGTCCTTCCCAGGGAAGGACTGGGATGGGCCGTGGGCGAGCTTCTGAGGTGGGTCACAGAGTTTTGTTTCTTGACTTGGTGGTGGTTAAAAGGTTCACCTTAAAGTAATTCATGAAGGCATACATTTGTTTTAGGTGGTCTTCTGTATTTTGTTTGATGTTACAGTAAAAAGATGGTTTTTATTTTTTTAATTTTTTTTAAAGATTTTTTTGATGTGGACCATTTTTAAAGTATTGAATTTGTTACAATGTTGCTTCTGTTTTATGTTTTGGTTTTTTGGCCTTGAGGCATGTGGGATCTTAGCTCCCTGACCAGGGATCAAACCTCCAACCCCTGGGTTGGAAGGCGAAGTCAACCACTGGACCGCCAGGGAAGCCCCCCAAAAGATGGTTTTTAATAAAGTGGGAGTGGGGGATTGGTTAGCGGCTGTCCCAGTGACATGGCAAGAACCAGGATGTCTTGAACAGGAGTTGCAGCCATGGGATTGCCCATGGAGTGGGCAGCTCAGAGAGAGAGGAGGGCCGTGGGTTGGGCAGATTTGTCCACTTACCTGATAGAGGGACAGCAAGGAGTTGGGGAGACTCCCAGGTGTGCTTTGGGCACCAGCTGGATGGAGGTGTCATTTCTGAGCTGGTTTCGTGGAGTACGAGGTTGACATCAGCTTGGGCAGGCTGAGTGTACGAGTTCCTGGAGATTTCCCATGGAGATGTGCAGTGGCTGGTTGGTTATAGGGACCTTCTTCTCAGGGAGGGTCTGGGCTGGGGTGAGGACATGGATGGGGCTCAAGCTGGGGGAGGGAAGTGGAAGGGGCGGGGACAGAGCCTGAGACTTAGTTACGAGTACAGAGTGGGTCGGGCTGGGCGTGGGGGTGCTGACTGGAAAGTTGAAGCGCTGTTTCCTTCTGGAGTCTCACGTTTTCCTTGGCGCCCTGCTCCTGAGTGTGCTCCAGTCGTGTGAGGGTGGCAAGGGGAGTTGACACTTGACGGCTTCTAGGAGAAGGGGTGGGGAGCGTGAAAGTGACTGCGACTTGTCGGCATCTTACCTTTATGTTTGTTTCTTTAATTACTTTGCATCTCTGATAAAAATGGTTGGTTATTGAAAACAAGTGAAACAGAAAAGATAAGAATGAGAAAGAATGTGGAACAGGCTCATAAAAAGAATGAAAAAATCAGTTTTTAGAAGGGGAGTTAAAGATGGTAAATGGGTTTGCTAGAAGTAGGCATGAGGCAGAGGCGTATGGCACCAGCCTTAAGAAGAAACAAGCACTTGGGTTCAGTGGCGAATGTGCTCAGTGGTGAGTTCTCTCCGAAGCCGCCCACCGGGCTGTGGTGCGGGGATATCCCCGGGTGCCCCTCATGTGGATTGATTTCCAGGAGCAGGTTAGAGGGAGAGGGGCCTCCCGAGGGGCCTGTTACACACCAAAGACTCTCGGATATGTTTGGTTATTGATTCCAGTGCTAGAGGTACCCTCAGCATTGCCCTCCCTCCAAGCTTGTTAAGGGGGCATCAGCTGTAAGCAGTAGCTTAATTTACTAGTTTTAGGCACAAAACATTCCAGAATCTTAATGAAAAACATTATTAGGACAGTAAGTATGTTTGTGATACCCAATTGGGAAAAATGCTTTGAAATGAGCTTTGGGGAAGGCATGGTGACTGAAATGGTGAAAATAACAAGAATGTTGAATTTGAAGAAAATTGTTCTCAGGTCAGACCTATGACAGTATTCTGAGGAAGATTTGGGAGATAAAAGGATAGAAAATGGAGGGAACAGAGTGGAGAGCAGCTTGCCTGCCGCCGTCCTGTTTCCTGGCATCTCTCTGGGTGGATTTGCCCAGTTTTATTCTGTGCAGGAAACTGGGA
Organism: Balaenoptera ricei; assembly: GCF_028023285.1. Classification (NCBI taxonomy): domain Eukaryota; kingdom Metazoa; phylum Chordata; class Mammalia; order Artiodactyla; family Balaenopteridae; genus Balaenoptera; species Balaenoptera ricei. The sequence goes on from NC_082640.1 coordinate 29,865,443, forward strand.
GGCTCTCACCTTGCCAAACTTGGGTGGCAGCTGACCCTCTGCTCTCAGCAGCTGGAGTCTGGAGTCGGTTGAGCACCTCCTTCTCTTTGCTGGGTTTCTGAGGAAGCTCCCCGAGGGCTGATGACGTTCACAGTTCGAGGACCCTCATGCGTGCCTGTGTGTCCCTGTCATTCTGCCTCAGGCCACGCCCTGGACAGGTGGGGGCAGTGACAGTGGCCAGGGCCCGTGGAGCAGGAGGGCTGAGTGGTGTCCTTGGCCGAGTTGGTCTCAGTTCTGGAGTGCGTCATCCACACGGCCCCGTGGTGCCCACGGCTGGGGGTGGGGAGGCCAGGCTGCACCCCCCACTCCCTCACAGCGTCGTGGAGGACTTGTCCCGGAGGAGGAGCCTCTGCTCCAAGCCACTCTGCTCAGCTGGACAGTGAAACCGTGTGCAAGTGCCCGAGTGGTAGGAAGTGTCAGCCATTCAGTCGTTGTTTGCCTGGATCATTTCCTAAGACGTGATTCCTGGCAGCGGCTGGGGCGCGGGCGGGAGCTGGTACCAGTTCCTTTCGCTGGGCTGTGACCTGGGCACACAGGCTCATAGCCTGGTCTGGGATTTCTTGTGTGTAAAAACGAGAGTTTTGACCTCAACAGTGATTCACAGGTGTCCAGAACATGACCTGTTTTATTAAAGAGCCTCTTCAAACAATTATAGTAACAGCAGTGTGCTTTTTTTTTCTTTCTGACACATGTTTTTACTGTGGACCTAATATTGTGTCAGATACTCTGCTGATCCTGGGGCTACAGAGATGAATAAGGTACCGCCTCCAGGCCCCTGGGTGTTGCCATTCTTGGCCTCCCTCTGAGTTGAATGTTAGAGTCCAGGGGTTGGAAGAGACAGCAAACCTTCAGCCGAGCAGGGATATGCTGGGTGACAGTGTTCCTCCCACTTCTTGTAAGACTCGTGTTCTCACAGAGCTCTGCAGTGGGCACCGCCTCACCCTGACTCCCTGGAGCCTCTCTGCTTTGCCTTCTGCACCAGCTCAGAGCAGTTCTGCTCTTTCTTCCCTTGACGCTCTTCATCATCGGAGCCAGCCCTCACATCTCTCCAGCCTTTCCTCTGCCAGACAAATGGAGACTCTCTTCACCGTTTAGCACGTGACACAGATTCCCCACACTTCACTGTCTTAGTCCTTTAGGCAAAGTTCCTGCAAGGCAAGTTAACTAAAAATTAACATATAAAATACCTCAGGCTCAAAATCCATTTTCTTTTTTGTTAGAAGGTCATTTAATTGCGCTGATTGGAGAGCAGTGAGGAGTGTGGACTTCTGAGCCTCTGCCTGGGTGCAGACCTCAGCTCTGCCCCCTGCATGCTGTGTGCCTTCTGGCCGGTCGTTTACCTTTCTGGGCCTCAGTGTCCTCTCTTGTGCAACGGATCACTAATGGTACCTACCTCACAGGGCTTTATGAGGAGGAGTGACGCACTTGTCGCATGGGAGTCCATTGCGAGACTGTTGAAATCCAGAGTCCTGCCGGTTAGTCACTGTTGAGCACAGAATAAGATTGCTCCTCACTCTGTCTTTGTTCTCATCTCTCTGAGCTTCTTCTATTTGCCAGTGTAAGTACGGAGAGAGTCTCTCCCAGCTGGGCTGCGGCTGAGAGGGCAGAGATTCATGGACTGTTTTTAAGGTCAGAGCACAAGGAGCACAGGGAGAAATCCTAGGGTAGAACAGAGGTCTAAGGCAGAAACGAAAGCACAACTGTAGGAGAATATCTCACTTTTTAAAAGCTGGATGTCTTCAGATAAGCCAAGCTCCTTAACATTTATCTTAGCGTACCTGGGAGTTCTGCTGGTAGCCCTCTCTGGACCCTGTTTTACTGAGAATTCAGAGGACAGTTTTTTGAAAAATGGGCAAACACAATGGCCATCCTTAAAACAGGAGAAGGGATCGATTGCAGTAAATTACAGTACAGTCCCGTTATCTTTGAGGCCTGGGAAAGCACTGTAAAGTCTCACAATCTATTTGTACTCACTGATTAGGGCACATGAAAGTGAGTTGTGAACACTCAGTTTTGGAAAAGGAAATCAGGCCGGATCCATTTACTTTCGTCCTGGGATCAAGTGACTGTCCTTCTGTACAAGGAGAAAGCACAGGGAGAAAATCCCCCCAAACTTCAAGCATTTTGATGGTTTGCCGGCAGGGCAGGTCCTTTGGTGGAGGAGCAGGCATCGCAGGTGGACCTTCCAGAATTGAGATCTGTGGGCCGGTGGGTGCCGAGCTGCCCAATCCCAGGGTCAGCACAGGTACCGCCCATCTGCAGACCCCACAAGTCTAGTGCCTGTCCTGTTTCTAAAAGTGCCTTTTTAGTTATTTAAAGAAATTCATTCATGATATTCCTCTTACAGGTTACGCAGCTGTGAATTCTGCTTTGTAACTCTTGCTTGGGGTGGGATTAAGTTTTTGTTAACTGAAGGTTGACTTAAACCAGTTATTTGTTGTTTAAACACCTTCTTTTTCCTGGGTGGGATCAGTGCTGCCTGCCGACATTGTTTCTCCAGCACTGGGGTTGTAGAGCTACCTACTGTGGGCATGTCCAGAGGGGATCTGGTGGCTGAGGAGCTCTGTCCAGCGTTTCCTCCTCCTCCTCACTTCTAACAATATTCATTCTGTTATTTGATTTTTGACACACACATGTCCTTACCCAGGGAAACAAACGTAACTGGGGAAATAATGATGCTGTTTACACCTGAGAGGCCACAGAAAAGCAAGGAGCTTCAAGGAGCAGATGGATGCATCACAGGGGAGGGAAGAGAGAGCAGCCCGTTACGTGGCTAATGAGAGCAGCAGGAGCAGCAGTGAAATATTGATGGAAACTAAACTAAAATTTGGGTATCACGTGGGGAAAGAGGCCATGGTTTACTTCTAGTAGGCATGCATTTTTACATTTATTTATCCTTATTTTCTTTGTTGAATTTGCATTAGTTGATTGCAGTTCACATTATTTTTGAAAAATATGCAAAAAAAATCTCCCAGGATAAATATATTAAGTATGATCCTGAAGGTATTTGTCTACAGTCTCTTTGTGACATTTCTATACCTTGATCTCCATATTTAAGTGGGAAGCCCAGAACAAGTGTCTTTAATGCATAAGAAGGGCCGCCATGCCTGTGTGATAGCAAGAGAATGTCTGTGTGTGGATGTCATTCCCAGTCACCGTCATGGGGTGAGGTGTCCAGGTACAACGTCAGAGCTATCCTAACACAACCCTGCCAGGATGTTGTGTCCTGGTTTTAAGGCCTGAAGTAGTTGTCCAGGTCGTCCAGTTAGGAAGGGACGGAGTTGCTACCTCCCGTGGGTGCTCCAGCCCTCCGGGGTGCCATCTCTTCTGGGGCTCTCATGTCATTTGTGCTTCCTCTCCACTGTCATCCCACTGTGCCCAGTTTTCAGGAATCACCAGATGGTTTGCTATCGGTTCCTGCTTTGTCCTGCCTTCTGGAGGCACACGCTCTTCAGGGAAAGACTGTCTACCCACTGCCAGTCCACGGTGGTCTTTCCTCAAAGCTTTTGTTCCCTTCATGGGGTGGAAAGAGTCCGGCCTGTGCCCTGGGAACCCTGGCTCTGGCACCATTTCTAACGACACATCCTCTCTTCCCTTGCCTGGTTGTGGGGAGCAGGAAGGGGAAGGATGCACAGGGGCTCATGCCCTCCTGTTTCTCAAGAGCGCAGGGCAATGGTGAGGGAAACGCACGTCCCTGCTCCCCTGAGCCCCTGGCATGTCACCTTGAGGTGGCATGAAGTATGTGAATTATTTAGTGGTAACTTACAGTCTCCCCTAACAATGATGCATTTTATATAGATGACATTAGAATGAGGTAATTCAGTATCTGATCAGACCAAAATTTAAACAGCAAAAAGCAGGCCTCACTGTAGATGTTACTTCCTCCAAGAAACAGTGCTCATCTGCTATGGATGGAAATGACCACTTCCTCTTCTTCCTGGAGCTCTTCGTAAGTGACCCTTTTAAGGTTCTCTTTGATTCTGCATTGTATTATAGTTACAGGTGTGTGTGTATATATAATTTTGTGTGCATGCTGTCTATTTCTTGAAGGTATGGACTAAATATTACTCTTCAATTCCACAGCATTCAGTGCACATACTCGAGACACTTGTTCAGTGAATGAACGGACAAATGAAAAATACAAGTAGTGACTTGAAATTTTATGTGAATTCTGAATGCATCGTGCCATACTTGAAATTTTGAACTCAAACTTCTCCAGTCCTCTGGGTAAACTGGGCTTTCACACAGGGTGGGTAAAGAATTGAACAACTAAAGTGAGTGGTTTGTAGTTTGGGTTCACTAAATAAACAGAGCACCTGCATTGTTAAGTGTCTGCAGATCCATGCACATCAGGCCCCTGTCATGAACATGTAACGCATTGCTTCGTGGACTGTTCTGCATGGGGGAGGGGGGCCACATGTGAACTGACTGTGTGTCCAGCTGGCACCACTTGGCTCCCACAAGGAATCAGGAGCAGGATGGAAGGGAGAAGAAAGGCAGCAGCTCCTGGTGCCCCTCAGAGGGCCTTTCATAGCCTGGGCATCATGTGGAGGGAGACCCTTGGCCAGACCCATGTACACCTGGATCCAGGGATTGGGAACAAGGAACTTGGTGGAAAGGACTTTCAATAGCACCAAGCCCTCTGCTTGCAAATGGTTCCTAGCTCTGGGTTGGAGGCAAAATGTAATGTCCTCTGAACCTCACCCATAAAATAGCAAATTTGGGCTTCCTTGCTCTGTGACAGCAATGCATATGGCAGCTGTAGAACAAAGGCCAGATCTGTGGAGGCTTCTGCACGACAGCCCCTGTGACCTTTGTCACCTCACAGAGCAGCTGGAGCCGGGCTGATTCAGGACATTGGGTCACCTCTCTCAAAGTTTGATTTAAGGAATGAAGTAGAACAAATGTAATTATTTATTTTTGAATACAGAATACGTACATACTTAATATATCAGAATAATAAGGGAAGACTTCCAAACTGTTTCCAAAGCAAAAGCATAAACCATCCTTTTACTTGGCAGGGACTTTACTATGTTTCCAAAAAGCCAGCAAGCACTGTTCCTAAAATAGTCCCATCTGTTCCTCTGCATAGACCCTATTAAATTCCAGCTAAATTTTATCTTGATGTGACAGATTGTAGAATTTTTACTAGAACTTTATGATACTTTATTTTTAAATACTGAATAGAAAGTCTGGAGAGGAGATCTCAGAAATTATAGAACTGCCATTGACAGCCTCCATCAGCCACAACAGAGAATGTGTGTCACCATAGCAACTGTCATTAGATTGCACACCTGAACCCAGGTCACTGAGACTAGTGCACCTTCCCAAAGCTGTAGAAGAAGCAGTCGTTTGTTCTCTGAAGAGATGAAGGGACCTTCCGTCTAATTCCCATGTGTGTCTGTTCTCGGATAGAAGCAGCTGTGGCACATCTGTGAGGGATCTGGAGGGTCCTCCCTTCCTGGAGGCACAAGTAGGGTGGGTCTTCCCACGTGTCGTCGTCATGTCTGGATGAAGGGGCACTTCAGTCAGGTGGTCTAGTGTGGTGAACCTCAAACCTGGGACTGAAGAAGACTGCTCATTGAGAGAACTTTGGGGTTAATTCTGCTCCTGACAGTTAAACAGTGGTTATACATTTATACTTGACCCTTTCATAGGATGGAGAGTGGACAAATGTCTGGACAGTCATCAGGATCTTGAGTCTGTTCATATATTTTTGCTGAGTATTGTGCTAGGTAAGGAATATATACACTAACTTTTCTCTGCAGCCCACAGAAAAGAGACATGCATGAATTTTCCCAGAAGATGCTCCTTATCAGTTGAGACTGAACTTTAAACCGGGAATGTTTTAGAAAAATTTGGAAGTGGTGCAGCAGATGCTCGGCAGCGGTTCTGATTCCCTTCGCAGGTGCTACTGTGTGGATGTCGAGCTCACACTTTCTGTTGGTCCGCACTGTTCTTGTGAGAGTTTTTGCCCCGGGAGGCGAGAGGCTTTCCTTGAAGTGAACGTCCATCAGTACTTGACCTGATTCAATCCACCAGGATGCAGGGGCTCTGGGTGTGGGACCATGAACCAAAGCCTCCTTCCCGTTAAGAGAAGTTCATACGGGAACTTGGGATCTGCTCACCAAGAGCCACTCTTGCTCGAGAAAGGAGGCCAGACCCTGGCTGCAGAATGTTGTGATGTTGCAGCCGGAGGCACGAGCCAGTGCTTGTGGACAGTGTTCCTGGGCAGTATTTGGGAACCGTGGGTCTGGGGCAGGGAAGGGCAGTGAGCCCCACGGTGTGCTGGCGGGGGTGGTCTTGATGTCAAGAAAAGGCAGGGAAGCTCTTTGAGAAGGTGAAAGGAGGAAGGGGGGCAGAGGAAAGAGCCGGCACCTGAGCCAGGACTGTCGCTGAGGGGGCTGGAAGCCATGGGTGGGTTTGAGTCAAGGACCTGAGTCGTCTTCCTTCCCTGTTGCCAAATGACCTGTGGATGTTTGTTTACTGCTACTGTGGTGATTATCCTGAATGTAAAAGGGATTAAAAAAAAATTATAGGAGAAGGGGCCTAGGGATTTTCCTTCTGATTTTCCAGAAGTTCAGGTTTCTGCCAACCCTAAGCGTGGGAGTGGAATGGGGATGCTCTGTAGATACTTGTGTTACAGAGAAGACATCAGTACAGACCTGATGTTGTAATAGCCCTGATTATTTCATATGGGAAGAAGGCTCACACCTACAGCAAATGGAATATCATTAGCTACAATATACAGATACTGAGAGGGTCCAGAACAACGCTGTTCAATAGAACTTTCTACAATGATGGAAATGTATTTCTGAGCTGTCCCCACATGGTAGTGAGCACCTGAAATGTAATTAGCACAGATGAGGAACCGAACTTTTAATTTTCATGAACTTTTAGCTGCTTGTCATCAGTGGTTTCCACATGGGACAGCACGGTTCTGGAAGACAAACCTTGTGCGTGGATAAGGTCACAGTATTAAGTTTGGTATGTGAGTTCTTCTCTTGAATGACATGTGCTCCTGTTGTGTCTGCCCACCTGTGGCTTGTGTTAGTGATCTGTCTCACTCACAGATGCTTAGTTTTGTGGTAAAGATCTGCACCTGCAGAGTGGGAGGGAGGAACAGTGAGAAGTGAAGAGCCCCAGCGCTGGGTCAGGCCCCTCAGTGTCTCCTGGGAGAGTTGAGGTGTTTGGTAGCAGGCTACCTGCCCTGCCTTTTCCTTGGGGGTGCTGGGTGATGTCTGAGCGTCTTAGTTTCCCTTTCATGTGCCACATCTCCCCATCTGCTAGCATAGACAGTTCATTTGTAATAGTGGGGTCTTTATCCATACATGTGTGTCATGCTTTCCAATAGGGTGACTTGCTCTTGGGGAGAATCTGAATCTAACAACAGTTGGTGCCCCTCTCAGCATGTGAATGCATAAAGTTTATCTAGTGTTCACATTTTCTGGGGGTGGGAGTGATAAGGACAAAGTCTAAGAAGGCTCATAGGGGATTGAGGGGCAATGATGAAAAACCTTCATACACACACACACACACACACACACACACACACACACACACCCCTAAATGATTGATTTAACCTCACAAAGATGGATTTTTTAATTGGAGGATTGTTGAAGCCATTGCTTGTGGTATTTCCTGATGGGTTTCTTGTTTTCCATCAAGTAGAAAGTAAAATTTTTGTTTCTAACTCTAAGTAGAATTTACATTCCTTTTTTCCATTCCCATGTGGGTGGGGACTGGCTGGATGAACTGTAAGGACTCTTTGTTTCTAATCCTAAATCACTTTTTGGATTGAGTTTTGGGGTGAGTTGAGCTGCCCTGTATTTCCTCCTGCCAGTGTCCTCTTCTCTGGTCTTAGAAGTGTGCTGTATTTGTGTCATGCTTTAAGTGTACACAGTGGCCTAAATTGCTACTTTTCTTTAAAGTCAGGTACAACATTTCAATTAAAATTTCATGCACAGCTCAGCTCACAGCCCTGAGCTGTGCAGGTGTGGCCGGTCCAGGGTCTGAGGATTTTGGAGGACACCCCACCTTTTCCCTCCCTTAGAACCCCCCTCAAACATCTACCAACTGCCCGTTCTCTCTCTTCCAGAGTGTGTTCTGGAAGCTCAGCATCCTGAGGTGTGCTCACGAATGGGTCTCAGAGCCTGGGTGTTTCAGGGCATGGCCTCTTTGGAAGCAGAGCACAACTTTCTCCTTCCCTCTCGCCCTGCTCCCTGTGGAGGGCACAGACTGGCACACATGGATCAGAGAGGAGAGATGCCGGAGGTGTTGACAGCGTGTGTGGGCATGCGAGTGGGGAGAAGTGGGCCCTGGGTGTTGTGACAGGAGGCAGCGTGTGTGAGAGCACTTTGTAAACCACAGTTATGCTCTGACACAGAGGAGTCTTCGCACAGAGAGCGCATTTGAAGGGAGAGCGAGTGTTCCAGGCCGAGGGAGCAACAGAAGCAAAGCAGGGAGGTATGAGGTGTTGGGTTCATCACGGAATGGAGGTGAGGTTGAAAGTAGGGGAAAGAGAGGGGTGTGTAAAATATGTGATTTTATTTATGTCATATATATGTATTTAATATATGTCATGGATATAAATATACACACATGTGATTGAGATATATATATATCTTTGAAAATTATTTCTGGGAGCCTGTTGGAAGAGCATATGATCATCAGTTCTCTGGATCTCAGTTTTCATATTTATAAAATGGTAAAAACAATAATGCCTTTTTATCTCATGAGTTGTTATCAGATTAAACAGTGTGTGTGGAAGTGCTAGGGGGCTATTGGTGTCAACTTGTGGGCTGAGACTACTCACTGCCCCCAACACCCACTCCACCTTTCCTCCTGAAGAGCAAGAACCCTGAGTGTTTGTGGGGCACCTGCTGTCCAGCCACAAAGCAGCGTCATTTTCCTGTTCCACTGTACTGTGGCCAGTGACAAAGATTTGGCTATTGAGAAGGAAGTGTGGTTTGCTAGTTCTAAGAGGCTTTTAAATTGGTGACCTGCTTTCCCTCGTTGACTGGAGCTATAGTAGCTGTCTGAGACCACAAGACTAAGGGTCATATCTGGGTATGGTGAGCTGGGAGGAACTTGGGCCCCACAGCTTGGTGGAGATACCCTAGTATTATCTGTGTGAGCAAGAAATATACTTGAGTATTGTTTAAGCCACTGGAAATTTGATGTTTTCTATTCTGATCATTTGAACCTAGTCTTAACGGACCCAGGTTATATGACATAGTAACATGAATTTGAAGTCATTACTGGTCTGATTTAATGAAAGCTTGCTAATAAAGTTAAAAATAATTTTGAGGATGAAATTTGCAGGTTAAGCTAATGAGTGTTGGTGACAGAGGGAGATCTTCAGCAACATGCTTTAACAAGGAACCAGGAATGAATAGGTTTTATGTATTTGTGACTAGTTCAGTGTACATGGTGTTTAAGTTCAAAAACAGCCTGCTCTACAGGTAGGTAATTCTCTCTGAGCTCTTGATTATAGTTAATTTATTTATAGATTAAATTATTTCTTATTGATAAATCATGAGTCATTCTCAGTTCTTGTCTCAGTGGCCATAGTTGGAGGACACTGCACTGAGCCTTTTCTCTGGTTTAATTCTGAGTTCTTCTTGGTGGTTTATAATTTTGAGTAAGTCTGAATACAAAAGTAAAAAAAAAAATAGTTCTCAATTTGTAAACACTTTCTCATGCACCTAACATCATTGATCAGAGAGGTACAATACTAAATACAGTCTCTGAGAAATTCAGAAATTGTAGTTGTGCTATTTCTGCTTTCCTGGCCCCATATCATTATGGCCTAGCTGCTTCCTTGGGTTTAGACAGCACTTCTCAGAATGTGGTCTGTGGGCATGCCCAGACCCTCTCAGAAAATCCATGAGGTCAGAAAAAATTATAACAATTCTAAGATGCTATTTGTCTTCCTCACTGTATGGATGTTTACACTGATGACATGTAAGCAATGGTGGCAGAACTGCTGCCATCTTGGCCTGAATCACCAGCCTGTTCTGTTTGACTACATTCTTTGCTGTCACATACTCATGGGGAGGTGGGGCGGGGGAAGGCCAGTTTCACTTGGGAATACACTTGATGAAACAGTAGAAGTTTTAGTTTTATTAAATCTTAACCCTTGGTAGACTTTCCTTTAGCATTTTGAGTTGATGAAATGGGAAGTGTGTGTAAGGTACTTCTGCCACATACTGCAGTGTGATGGTTTTCTCAAGGAAAAGCACTCATGATGAGCTGAACCAGCAACTTTTTCCTGGGAACTTTTTTTATTTTAAAGAATGACTTGCAAACTATGACTATTCAGACTTAGGTATTTGCAGATGTTTTCTCAAAAATGAACAAATTTACTTTTTCACTTCATGGAAAATAACTTACATTTGTTCCCAATGATAAAATTTGAGCTTTCAAGTGGATATTAAACTTTTGAAAATGTTATATTCACCACTGTTCCTGATGTGACCAATTGTGATTTTAATAGAAGTGATATTTTGGTGTTATGTGAAGGACTGTGTCAGCCTTTGGAAAGCTGTGCGTTTTCTAAGTGACCAATGTGTGATTACGAAATCACGTGTGAGTAAAAGCCGTTCACAATGCAAGAGGGCAACGAACATACAAGGAATTGAGTATGAAAGTTCATCAGTAAGATTTCAGATTCCACATTCCAAACAACCTGTAAAGAAGTGCCAGTTATTAAATTTGGTGCTGCATCAAAGAAGACCAAAAGTTACATGAAAAAACTGATTAAATGCTTCTTTTCCAACTATCAGTGTGAGGCCATATTTTCTTGTACTTCGACCAGAGCTACATCTTGCAACAGACTGATACAGAAGCAGACATAAGAGTCTGCTGTCTTGTGTTAAGCCAGACATTAGAAATTGCAACAAAGTAGCTCATTGCCACACTTTTTTTTGGGGGGTGGGGAATAATGTTCTTTTTCTTTATGAATGTGTTTATTAACATATATTGAGTTTATTTTAAAATGAATTAATACAAAATATGTAAAATTTTCTCTTACAGTTTTTCATTTGGTAGATATTAATAGACATAACCCATATAAAAGCTGTTTGTGATCTTGAGCAACTTTTAAGAGTGCAAAGAGTTCCTGAGTCCCAGAAGTTTGGAAAACCACTGGTGTGGACTGCTATCAAGTTGTCCACTATTCTTTATATCTTCCAGTCTGTTGCTGGAGAAATGGTTGAAGGGATTGCTTTTTTCCTTTCACAATTCAGAATATTTCATATTCTGGGCACATTTTGAAAAATAGTGCTAATCTCGTAAAGGTCCTTTGTGGAAGAAGTATTCTATTGAATGTGGTTTGGAAAATACTGGCTGACAGCCAAACCCTTTCCAGGCTCGCCTGCATCTAGATTACACTGTAAAACAGTTAAGAGGACCCAGCAATTAGCCAGAAGGGGGCTTTTTTAGGTGCAAAAAACAGAACTTTTGAATAAAAGTTCATCAATACCTGGAAAACTTTCTTTGCTTTTCAATTTGTGCAAGTCAGGTGTCCCACAGACCACCCTCAGGTTCAGTAATTTGCTAGAGGACCTCAGAAAAGCTGCTACATTCATATATGATTTATTATAGTGAAAGGAAGCAGATTAAAATCATCAGAGCAGAGCACACAGGGCAGGGTCCAGGAGAGGTCCAGGCGTGGAGCCTCCAGTTCCCCCCCAACCCGGCGCGTCTGCGGATAGCACTCACCTCTTCTGGCAACATGCATGGAGCGTGGCCAACCAGAGGAGCTCTCTGGACCTTGGTGTGCGGAGTGTTTACTCTACCAGAGGTCGACCAAGTAGACGTGGCTGTTGGCCCGCATGCCTGACCTCTGTCTCCAGCCCCTTCAGGGATCAAGAGGAACCAAGGCCTCCACCATGACCCACACCTGGTGTGACACATGTCCAGGTAAAAGAGGACACTTTTATCAGGTAAGACTTTCCAAGAAGCTAGAAGTTACCTCCCAGGAACCTAAGTAAGGGCCAACCTTCCATTGGGCAAGGTTAATCCCTTACTGCCGTCTTTTAAATTCCCCATGGGATAAAAATGAAGTAAAAAGCCAAACAGTCTTGAAAAAGAAGAACAAAACTGGAGGATTCACACTTTCCAGTTTCAGAACTTACTACAAAGCTGTGGTAGTCTAGACAGTACGGTGCTGGCATAAGAACAGACATATACCAATACAATAGAACTGAGACTCCAGAAATAAACCCATACATCTGTGGTCAGCAGGCTTTTGACAAGGGTGCCAAGACCATTCAGTGAGGATAGAATGTTTTTTTAAGAAATGGTGCTGGCAGAGCTGGATATCCACATGCACAGAATGAAGTTGGACCCTATCTCACACTGTAAACAAAAAATTACTCAAAAAATGGATCAAGTGTAAGAGCAGAAACTCTAAAAACCCTTTGTATTAGTTTGCTCAGGCCGCCATAACAAATTACCACAGACATGAGCTTTAAACAGTAGGCATTCATTTTCTCACAGTCTGGAGGCTGGATGTCCAAGATCAAGACACTGCAGGGCTGGTTTCTCTTGAGGCCTCTCTCCTTGGCTTGTAGATGGCTGTCTTCTCCCTGTGTCCTCACATGGTCCTGACTGTCTTTGTGTGTCCAAATGTTCTTTTTATAAGGACACCAGTTAGATTGGATTAGGATCCACCCACATGACCTCATTTAATCTTACTTTTTTAAAGACCCCATCTCCAAATACAGTCACATTTTGAGGTACTAGGGGTTAGAATTTCCACATATGAATTTTGGGGGGACACATCTCAGCCCATAACACCCTTAGAACGGAACATAGGTGAAAATCTTTGACCTTAAGTTAGGCAATGGTTTCTCAGATATGACACCTAAAACACAAGAGACCAAAGAGAAAATAAATTGGACTTTATCAGAATTTAAAATGTCTGTGTTTCAAATGACACCATCAAGAAAGTGAAAAGACAACCCACAAAATGAAAGAAATTGTTTGCAAATTATATATCTGATAAGGGTCTGATATTCAGAATATGTACAGAGCTCTTACAACTGAACAATAAAAAGAAAACTAACCCAATTTAGAAATAGGCAAAGGATTTGAATAGACATTCTCCAGAGAAGGTACATAATTGGTTAAAAAAGCACATGAATCTTTGATAAAGGAGGCAAGAATATTCAATGGAGAAAAGACAACCTCTTCAGTAAGTGGTGCTGGGAAAACTGGACAGCTACATGTAAAAGAATGAAATTAGAACACTCCCTAACACCATCCACAAAAATAAACTCCAAATGGATTAAAGACCTAAATGTAAGGCCAGACACTATAAAACTCTTAGAGGAAAACATAGGCAGAACACTCTGACATAAGTCACAGCAAGATCCTTTTTGACCCACCTCCTAGAGGAATGGAAATAAAGGCAAAAATAAACAAATGGGACCCAATGAAACGTAAAAGCTTTTGCACAGCAAAGGAAACCATAAACAAGACGAAATGACAACCCTCAGAATGGGAGAAAATATTTGCAAATGAAGCAACTGACAAAGGATTAATCTCCAAAATTTACAAGCAGCTCATGCAGCTCAATATCAAAAAAACAAAAAAACAACCCAATCCAAAAATGGGCAGAAGAACTAAATAGACATTTCTCCAGAGAAGATACACAGATGGCCAACAACAATGAAAGGATGCTCAACATCACTAATCATTAGAGAAATGCAAATTGAAACTACAATGAGGTATCACCTCACACCAGTCAGAATGGCCATCATCAAAAAAACCACTAACAATAAATGCTGTAGAGGGTGTGGAGAAAAGGGAACCCTCTTGCACTGTTGGTGGGAATGTAAATTGATATAGCCACTATGGAGAACAGTATGGACATTCCTTAAAAAACTAAAAATAGAACTACCATACAACCCAGCAATCCCACTACTGGGCACATACCCTGAGAAAACCATAATTCAAAAAGAGTCATGTACCCCAATGTTCATTGCAGCACTATTTACAATAGCCAGGGCATGGAAGCAACCTAAGTGTCCATCAACAGATGAATGGATAAAGAAGATGTGGCACATATATACAATGGAATATTACTCAGCCATAAAAAGAAACGAAATGGAGTTATTTGTAGTGAGGTGGACTGACATAGTGCCTGTCATACAGAGTGAAGTAAGTCAGAAAAACAAATATCGTATGCTAACACATATATATGGAAACTAAAAAAAAAAAAGAAAAATGGTTCTGAAGAACCTAGGGGCAGGACAGGAATAAAGACACAGATGTAGAGAATGGACTTGAGGACACGGGGAGGGGGAAGGGTAAGCTGGGACGAAGTGAGAGAGTGGCATGGACATATATACACTATCAAATGTAAAACAGCTTTTGGGAAGCAGCTGCATAGCACAGGGAGATCAGCTCGGTGCTTTGTGACCACCTAGAGAGGTGGGATAGGGAGAGTGGGAGGGGGAGACGAGAGAGGGGATATGGGGATATATGTATAAGTATAGATGATTCACTTTGTTATACAGCAGAAACTAACACACCATTGTAAAGGAATTATACTCCAATAAAGATGTTAAAAAAGAAAAGCACATGAAAAGTCCAGTATAACTTGTCATTATAGAAATACAATTCAAAACTACTATGAGATACTACTTCATACCCACTAGGATGGCTATAATCAAAGTATTGGACAGTGACAAATGTCGGAAGGGCTATGGAGAAATTGGAATCCTCATACATTTCTGTGGGATGTAAAATGGTGCAGCTGCCTTGGAAACGTTTGGCAGTTTCTCAGAAAGTTAAACAGAGAATTACCATATGACCCAGCAATTCTACTCCTAGGCATATAAGCCCAAGAAAATTAAAAACATATGTCCACACAAAAACTTTTGCAAGAAGGTTCATAGCACCATCATTCATAGTACTGGAAAAGTATCGAAACAACCCAGATGTCCACCAGCTGACAGATGGATGAACTAAATGTGCTATATCTATACAATGAAATAGTATTCAGCCTGGAAAAGGAACGAAGGAATACATGCTACAACATGGATGAACCGTGGAAGCATGCTAGGTGAAAGAAGCCAGACAGGAAAGGTCACATACTGTATGATCCCATTTAAATGAAATATCCAGAATTGGTAAATCTTTTGAAACAGAAAGCAGATAAGTGTTGCCAGGGGCTGGGGGAGGGAGGAATGAGAAATGATGGTTAGGGGTTTTGGGGTTTCTTTTTGGGGTGGTGAAAACATTCTGGAATTAGATATGGTGATGGTTGCAGGACCTTGAGAGTATACTAAGAACCACTGTACCATACACTGAAGAGATTTTGTGGTTTGTAGATTGTATTTCAATTTAAAAAGAAACTAAGTACTTCTTTGCTGGTATTGATATCTGGTATGGATATCTTAGAACGTGGAGGATACTGCACCTAGTGTGTGTTACCATGTAACGTTCATCCTAAGAATTATCTGCCTTGCTCCATCTTCATAGGATCTTAAATTGCATATCCGAGCGTAATAGACTCAGTACTGTGTCGTAACCTGTATTCTTAATTTCTATATTACATAGCAACCTAACTGCTCTTCTTCCTACAGAGAAGGAGTGGACATGTAGGTGTGTGTGAACTGAGTGCTATGCAAAAGAAAGTTTCTTTTGCCCAAAAGGCCCTTGATAGAACGGCAAGAAATGCAATCATAGTACATAGTTTCGTCTCCATGGCAACGAAAGTTTGGCACATTTAATCATTTAGGTCTTTGCTGCAAAGTTACTGTCAGGGCTACTCATCTCCATGTGTTGTGTGTACCCTCCCCACAGAAATAGGTAGCAGGACCTGCACAGTTGCTCACCTAGAAAGGTGCATTGATCTGGCAAAGGCTGACAGGACAGGCATGTGGGAGTCGTGACTCCAGAGAGACTCCTAGAGGAGATTTTTTTTCCCCCTGTAAGTGGATATTCAGTCTTCTTTTTTTCTTTTTAAATTTTTACTGGAGTATAGTTGATTTACAATGTTGTGTTAGTTCCTGCTGTACAGCAGAGTGAATCAGTTATACATATTCATATATCCACTCTTTTTTAAGATTCTTTTCCCATATAGGTCATTACAGAGTATTGAGTAGCGTTCCCTGTGCTATACAGTAGGTCCTTATTAGTTATCTATTTTATGTACAGTAGTGTGTATATGTTGATCCCAGTCTCCCATTTATCCCTCCACCCTTCTCCCCGGTAACCATAAGATTGTTTTCTGCATCTTTAACTCTATTTCTGTTTTGTAAATAAGTTCATTTGTACCACTTTTTAAGATTCCACATATGAGCGATATCGTGTGATATTTGTCCTTCTCTGTCTGATTTACTTTACTCAGTATGACAAACTCTGGGTCCATCCATATTGCCACAAATGGAATTATTTCGTTCTTTTTTGTCTGTAACAGCTTGAGCTGTGGGCAGAATGGTCACAGTCCTCCACAGGTGTTCCTTGTATCTGAGCGTTTAGCCACCATTGCTCCTCGAGGATGCACGTGAATGTCCCTGCCAGGATTGGCACCTGGCACGTTCTGAGCTCAGGCCACTGCCCTGTGCTTGACGGGGGCCCCTGCTGACTGAGCTGGCAGGGCAGCAGCATCTGATTTTCAGGGATGAGGAGATTTCTCATGCCTGGTTGCTCTGGCCTTTTGCACACTGGCCGGGGCAGGCCTTCTGAGCACTCTGCTGGAGCAGAGCTCGGCTTGTGCAGGGCACGCTACTCCTGGTAGGAATACACACCTGAACACCCCCTGATGCCTGTCCACCAACTTGAGCCTGGGGGTGATATGGGGGAAGGGGGGCGTGTTGACGTCATGGAGCTGGAGCCCCTTCTAGAGGTTTCCAAACCTGGCTGCAGTCAGAACCAGCTGAGGGGCTGTCGAGAAGCCATATTTATGGCTCTCCCCAGGATCTTAATTTCTAGGACACCTGTGCATTTCACAGAATGCCCTCCAGTTCTTTCTGCTGTAACCCGAGAGGGCCAACGCACTCACTGATCTATCTTCTAAAGCAAACACCATGTTGGGCAGGTTTGTGGGAAAACCCAGATTAGGTGGACCCAGCAGCTGGAGGAAGATGATTTTTCAGGAGAACGGTGTTCCCTGAGTTTCCTTCCTGTCACCTGGAAAGATCTCTTCTGCAGGTGAGGACATGAGGTTGCTTTTGAAAGTGCACAAATTGGTATGAGCTTATTTCTTGACTTACTCCTCCTACAGGCACGTCCCTTCAAATCTGTCACCTGCAGCGTTCACGTAAATTAGCATGTTAGTGAATGATGTAGTTTGCTATAGTTTCATTAGGCAGATTGTTGGTGAAGCATTGCTTAAAGAATAGCCTCTTCCTGTAAACCCTTTTAATGTTGGCATAGGTTTTCTTTCTGAGGATTTTGTGGCACTGAAGAATTATTTTTTCCTTTTTGGAAGTAAGGGCACAGCATAATGATTGCAATATATTTAACCCTGAGACTCACAACATTTTAAAAATGGCTTGCAGAAAAATGCTGATTTTTAAAATGAATTTTATTTTTCAACGTATTTTATTATCTGTGCTATTGAGAGGGACAGAATTAGAACACCCACCTCTAGTCAGATTGTTTAAAAATGTCATTTACTTGACTTTGGAGCGTTTTTACTATTTTTTAATTACTTTTTTAAAAAAATTATTTAATTAATTAATTTATTTATTTATGGCTGTGTTGGGTCTTCGTTTCTGTGCGAGGGCTTTCTCTAGTTGCGGCAAGCGGGGGCCACTCTTCATCGCAGTGCGCGGGCCCCTCACTGTCACGGCCTCTCTTGTTGCGGAGCACAGGCTTCAGACGCGCAGGCTCAGTAGTTGTGGCTCATGGGCCTAGTTGCTCCGTGGCATGTGGGATCTTCCCAGACCAGGGCTCGAACCCGTGTCCCCTGCATTGGCAGGTAGATTCTCAACCACTGCGCCACCAGGGAAGCCCTTTTTAATTACTTTTAATTAAAATATTAAAATTACTTTGCATTTCCTGAGCCTGGGTTGTCAGCAGTGGGTAGTTTGGGAATGTTGGGTGTATGATTTCTGAAATGCTAAGGTGATACAGGTGGTTGGCCATGCTGAAGAGTTTCCTCCTGATGATGCTGTTCATTCTGAAGTTTGTTTTTCCCAGTTTTAGAAGTAGGAACCCTGAGGAATCAGCATTCTTTCTACACTGTGCCTTTAGGAGAAGGGGAGAGGGAATGTTTGTTGAGGAGTGCAACGCTCTAGGCACTGCATTGTGTGATACAGTTCTGAAAATACGCCTCAATGTCGAAATCATTGTAATCTGGTAAAAGTTGGGAGGTTATGTAATTTGCCTGTTGTCACATAGATAAGAAGTGGCAGAAGTGGAATTTGAATCCAGTGCTAATTGTGGCTCCAGAACTTATAAGCAAGGTTGGACTGGAAATGTGGACTCGACAGAGTGGAGATGGCATGGAGTGAGAGAGGAAGAGGGTATAGGCAAAACCTGCGATGTATTTTCACAGGAATTCCAGAGGACGAGGAGGTCCTCAGGGAGCGGAGGGACCAGGGGAGGCCGGGCCTGGCAGGTGTGGTAAGGGCTGCAGGTGCCCACGGGGTTTGCCGCCTAAGACATTCCTCTTCTTTAGGGCCATTTCGCTGGAGCAGTGGGGCCGGTGCCAGCTCACACAGATGTAGAAGGCATGCGTCTTGTGGGAAGTTAGCGCACTGCATTGGAGGTCTCTAAGCAGTCTTCCAGGCCAGCTGCCCCTGAGGTCATGGAGCCAGAAGGCTCGCAGACTGCACTCTTGCTCCCATCACACAGTTTATCAAATCTATTTAGGACACACATTGAGAAAGCAAGGGAAAGAGGTGGGATAATTCATACACCTACTAGGTTAGGGCATAACCAGGCTGCGGGGGCCGCTCTGCTTGGATCCCAGGTTGTGTTGTTTTTAGGACTGTCTCTGAGCAGCTGGGGTTCCAGCAGGGCCCACATGCCTGGCCACAGCTGTGTTTGCCAATTAGCCTAATAAACAGCCATGGGTTTATTGGTGCTTCCCAGGCAGAGAGTACATGGGGCCAGGATGGTTGTCAGTGGTGGCAGCTGAGTGAGGCCTCATGAATATTCAGTGATGGTGTTAGGTATTCATCCTTAATATTTCATATACAAGTGCCTTGGGGCATTAGCATCTCTGGTCCTTGCTGTCCGCGTATAGCTGTCACCATCTTCTTAGCACGGATTTGTCCTGTGACTTCTAACACACGTTTTCCAGCTGTAATTTGAACTTAAAAGATTCTACCTGTTTTACAAACCACAGCGTATTCATGTCCATAATAGAGATGAATATTTTCAAAAGCAAATGGATGTTACAGGATGCAAGAAGTTGGAGACAGTAGTTATAGGTTACTTTTTATTCTTAAAAATTTTTTAACTTTTTTTTATTGTGGTAAAATTTACATTACTTAAAATTTACCATTTTCACCATTTAAAAATGTACAGTTTATTGGCATTACCTGAATTCACAATATTGGGCTGCCACCAACACCATCATTTACAGAACTTTCTCATCTTCCCAATCTGGAGCTCTGTCTTTATTAAACCCTAACTCCCCATGCCCACCCCAGCCCCTGGCCCCCATCATAGATTACTCATCAATAAGCTTTTCAGTAAGAGGGGCAGCAGGGAGAGGATGCAGGAAAGACTGTCTTTAGGTTTTAAGACGTATTTTTAGGTCGTCTTCTCCTGTTTCCGTGGGAGATGGAGGGAAGCAGTGGTCATGTGGTGGTAAATCCCTGGGGCCGCAAGGTTTTTTTTCCTGCCGTGAACCAGGCATATGTCCTCAAACCCAGGTCCAAGATAATCGTGGAGGGATGACGCCATCATTGTAAGAATTCTGAACTTGCTCTCTGTACATGAGGTTTGATGACTAACATCTAATGTTTCAGGGAGACTTGAGAGTCTGAACGTTCATTGTTGATTCTAAGGTGCACGCATCACGTTTATAACTCTCTACCTGTCCTCATAAGTATGACGTGTTGTGTCCTCCTCAGTTTGTGTTGTTAACGTTCTTGTGGGGCTACGTGTGTTTGACCCATGGTTTATTGCTGAGACCGTGAGGAGTAAAGGGATGTAGTGACAGGCAAGGGCTCTCTCCAGCCTGGGGTTGTTTCTGGGGTGTCTGTGGGTCACATATTGCAGTATTCATGTTTTTTTTAATGTGTTTTACATTGTGGTTAGCTTTGAAATTACGTATATTTGCATATTAAGGGTCTGCCTTATCCTGTTAAGTATAATATTGCTGCTTTTCAAAACTGTTGGTTACTTTACTTTAAAAACCAAAACATCTCTCTTAAAATACGAATGTGATTTCTGTAAGAATTTAGAAATTTAAAAATGGATGCATATTCAGTAAATTGATTGGGATGATTAGTTCAGTAATTGGACAAAATTAAATTTTCTCTGTTATTTTTTTATCAAAACACAGAACACATATCAAGTGTTGGGACCAGGAAGGGCTTCCAAATAGTATAAGTGACTTCTTAACACAAGATTAGCGAGATTTGTCACATAGAAACTTTTAAAAACCTCTATATTTCCAAATCTATACAAATTAAATTAAAAAAAATCAAATACAGTGAGGGATTAAAGGGCTAATATCATTACTATATGAAGGGCTTATTCCAGTTGGTAAGAAATGCCTTAAAACTAAAAGGTAGATGTGCAAAGATGAATGAGCAAACACTTCACAACTGAGGTAATATAGAAGATTAACAAACACTTGGAAAGAAGTTTTGTCTTAGTTTCACACAGGTACAAATTAATGATATGCTACTTTTTCCATTTCTAATTAGCAGTTTTTCAAAATCACATTACCCAGTGCTTGCATTGATACAGTTGTTGGTAGAAGTATGAATAGGTACAGGGTTTTTTTTTGTAAAAAAAAAATATATATATAAATCAGAACCTTACAATGTTTATATCCTTTTCTGGATATTCTGAGGTTCTTAGACTTATACTTGAGGTTCTTAAGTTAGACTCGAGAACCAGAGTAAAACAGGCTGACTGATGGCAACTTAGACCTGAGCTCACTGGCTAGCCATCCTCATCGTCCCCACTCTGAGGTTTCTCACCTTTGACCTCCCAGTAATCATCCCCTTCTACTCACTGGAAGGGACCCTGTGATTGTGGCCTCGTCTGAACCCCAGAGGACCCTCAGAAGGGGGACAGAGAGAGCTTAGAACTTGAAACTGCTTCACGGACGGGAGGCCTGCCTGCTCGTTAAGGGGGACTGGGATGGGGGGAACGGGCTCTGCTGGGCCTGTCATGTTTCTTACTCCGTGTCTTGGAGAGTCATATTTGAGGGTGCAACAAGGAGCTTGGTTGGGTGGGGATGACGCCTGTGCTGGTGGGCTTCAGGAGCACCGTGCAAGCTTGAACAGACTGCCCGCCACCCCTGAGCCAGGCCCGCGGACCTGTCATTCCTCTGGCTTCCTGGGCGTTAGGAGGGAATGTGCTGGGCCTGAAAGGACCAGAAGTCTATGCCAGGGCCATAATTCCTGTTTGTTAACAATGGGAGTTTTTAGAGAGGTTTTACAGGGTGTTCTCAGTGGAGAGTATATACTTGTAAGAATCTGACATAAATTTTCCAGAGCAGCCACAGGAGTCTCTGACTTGCTTTTACGTCCTATGTGTGGCCTTATGTTTAGTGTGATTTTGATTATCAACTCACTCTGTAGGCTTCCCCCACCCCATGGGGTAAATCAAATTTCAACAAAGGAGCCCCTCAGCAGGGCAAATTCCTCCAGGCCACGTGGTGAGCATTTAATGAAGACTGACTGCGCCCGTTATGCTCCATGCTGAGGATGAAAGGCTGAATAGGACACAGTGCTGATACCTAGATACTGAAAATTTTTAGTTTATCTCCTGTTATTACAAAACAAGTGGTATCATAGTGGCATGTGTAATGCATTCTGAGGGGAAAAAAGAATGAAAAACTAGTATGTGTTAGCTAATGATTTTTAAATGGGGCTTTGAAATACTTCATAATTGAAAATGGGACCATGGTAACTCAAGAAAAAGAACGTGGTTTCAGATCTTAACCTTCTCCCTTCGAATTTCACACTCTTTCTTTTCTGTCCACGTAGAAACTACATGCTGGCAGGAAGGTTTAATCAGTAAAAACTGATGAGACTTTTAAAGGTAACTCAAAGCTGCTCTGTCTTCATGCCCTCTCACACTGGCTTCTGCCTCCACAGCTCACTGGGATTAGGATTACAAAATTTGTAATCCCTTTGGCTGTTTCAGCATCTGTCCTGTGTTAAACTGTGTCTTCCCAAAAGATAGGTTCAAGTTCCAGTACCTGTGAATGTTACCTTATTGGGAAACAGATAAGGATCCCAAATGAGATTATCCTGGTCTTAGAGTGGGCCCTCCATGTGATGACTGGTGTCCTTGTACGAAAGGAGAGGGAGGTCTGAGACACAGAAACACAGACAAAAAGCCCACGTGAGGACAAGGCAGAGACTAGAGTGATGCAGCCACAATCCCAGGAATGCCAGGGGACCCAGAAACCTGGAGAGTCAAGAAGGCTCCTCTGATAGAGCTTCCCGAGGGAGCAGCCCTGCCCACAGGGCCTCCAGAACTGGGAGAATAAACTTCTGTCGTTTAAGCCATGCAGTTTGTGGTAATTGTCATGGCAAACCTAGGAAACTAAGGTAGCATCCATCTGACTGTTATTTGCACACCATCAGTGCCCAGGACGAAAGTTTACACGGGAATGGGAGATAGCTGTTGAAAATACGGCACAAATATGTATGTACGTGTACATATGCATGTGCACAGACATACACGGTGTCACACCTCCCGAATTAATGCAGTAACTGCTTGAGTGAATCCACATGCTCTCGGCGGCCATTGAGGTGGAAGGTTTGAGTTGAGGGTTTGTGACTTGGGGACCGCAGTCCATGTAAGCACCAGTGTTTGTGTTGTCAGACTTAACCGTTTTATCTTGAGCAGTAAAATAATTAAGATAATTAAGATTGTGGTCTGCTGTGAGTTCTGTGGTCGGGTCACGCTGACTCTCAGCACGCATCACAGAACATTAGCATGGTGGCCATTTGTAGCTCAGGGTGAAATATGTAAGAGAAAACCCATGGAGACCTGCACGGACACACCTGTCACCAAGTGCTGGCCTTTTTGTGAAGAGTGTGCGCTACAGGGAATCCTGGATGTTGATGATTTAGTGTTTAACTTAAATACCCTCAAGGAATTTAGGTCAAATGACCAGTTAGAAATTTGGGTTTGGCAGGCACATTGGAGTAGATAATGGTTCCTGTCAGGATCAGTGATTTTCTCAGCTCCTTTCTCTTAACCGGCTTATGTTTCCCTTCTCTCCAGGCCGGTCTCTTATCTGGGGGGATGGTTCTGGGGGCAGAAAGCTTTACTGCGGGGCCAAGTGGCTTGTGACAAGGGCTGCCCTCAGGCAGAAGGTCTCTTTGAGCCATGCTGCCTTTTCCTCGTGAACATGCACAGTTGAAGGGTGGACTGCCTGTGCTGCAGGCTTGAAAGGTGCTCTGTGGACCTGCTCTGTGGACCCTAGCATTCTGAGACGGCTTCAGATTGTCTGGGGAGGTGGGCATGGAATAGAATAGCGGGCATGGCTCTCTTCTCCCCACAGCTGGAAACTAGTTTCTTACTTGTTCTTAGATTTGGCTTTTGAGAACAATTGTAATTTAAAGTCACTGATCATCCAGCAGATAAGAAATACTGTGAAATGAAATAACTAAGTATCTGAGGCCATGTGGCCCATTAGTGGTACATCGGGCTGGAATTTGGTCTCCTAAAACAGGGTTCTGTTTTTTTCTGTTACAGCTTTGTTTGATTCAAACCCCTAAATAATTAAGATGCTGTCATTCAGCAAAACACCCATTTCTTGTTTCTGAGTTTTTCAGAAGGAATGGAAGCAAACATGTTTTGTAATAGAGACCCTAGGTCGGGATCTTTCTCTGTAAGGTAAAGGTCAGCAGGTGTGGGGTGGGTTGGTGGTCGCTGTCTGGGGTCTGCCAGGGACTTGAGGACATGGGGAGGGGAGCCAGCAGGAAGGAGAGGAAGGAAGAGGGTGGACCGTGCCTTCCCCGTCCGAGTTGTGCCTGACCAGTTCACACCCCATGGTTAATTCCTGATCACGAGGTCTCACCCGATTGGAGGAGAGGCTGGTGAACATCATCTTTGTGTGGGAGGCATGTGCCCAGCTGAAGTTTGAGGTTTGTTACTCCAGGAAGAAGAGAATGGACACTGGGGAGGGGTAGCCAGCAGTCTTCTCTGCAGTCTATCAATATTGTATTATTGATCACTGAAGACGTGAGTTTGGGCATCATGGTGGAGTACCTATTAGAAAGGACTTTAAAAATGTTTTCAGTATGTTGAACCCTCCATTTCTTTGGATGTCAGTAATATGCCATTTTGTAATTCCGTGTGGTACTATCTCTGTTCCCGAGTAGAAGGAAACATTTGATAAACACGTTGGCACCATAAACAGTATTTTAGGAGGCTGTCTAACCTTGAAAAGAAGAGACTATTTTGAAGGAATGGAGCACTTCTTTGGTTTATTTTAAGTTGTGTTGTGTGTATCCAATTGCGGTATCTACTCATCCCGATGCCTTTAGAAATCTGTGTCCCTCTGAGAATCTCCTGAAGGGGAAGAGGCGTGACCTTGTGGAATCTGGTAACTGCTTGCAGTTAATGTGCAAGCTAGATGCTTAGGAAAGTAAGGTGCCTCTTAAAAATACTGATTATGATTTGAGCATCAGAATTTCATTACATTTTTAATTTCACTACCCTTTAAACCTGTCTCTCCTCAACCTTCATGGGATTTTACTGTGTTTACCATTAGAATTTACTAGAGGAGGGGTGGTCAATTCTGACCCATTTTTAGATATTGACCTTCAACAGAAAGAATGAAAAACCAGAAAAATCTCTATAACCCCTAAGACTGGGCTACAGTCTACACAGTGAAGTTCACATGATCAAGTTCAATCATTTTAGTTTAAGAAATATCAGTTCTAAATGGACAAAGACAGCAAGATCTTTTAAGTAAGAAAAAAATCTGTTTTGGTTGCCTGACGTAAGATGACAGTTTTGACTTGTTTGCTGATGAGAAATGCCGTGCAGTTTCCCCTAGTTGGATGGAGATTCTGGATTAAGCAGTTTTTCTGCTTGGGCCTTTCATGGAGGCAGGTTGTCCTGGGTTTCCCACTTTGAGAGGGGCCTTGTGTTGCGGTGGAGCGGTGGAGGACACAGGGCTCGGGGTGGGGGGGTAAGGGGAGGGGGGTGCCGGCTCCAGGACACAGTGCTACCACTTTCTTGGATTTGCATTTGTCCCACATCCAAGCGCTCTTGATACTAGAGCTTCCTGCCAGAGTAGGTGGACTGGCCCTTGGACGAGAATGTTTCAGAAGGTGCAACAGGAAGGCTCACGTTTCCTTCTGGTTTAAAAAGTGTATTTACTCATTTAGGTCAAGAATTACTTACAGTGCTGAGAGTGCCTAGCAATGCTCAGAGCGGCTGTCTGCATTTTAGACTGAGGTCCTGGGCTGATCCTTTTGGTGTCCAGGGGAACCCTCTGTTCACCAGTTTGTCTATAAAGTAAGTTACGGAATTATCACCAGTTACAGCCTGATCTTCAGATTCCGTCACGGAGTTTGGCACTTGTGCTTGAGTGTAGTGGGGAGCCCATAGCCTTAGGCTGCTGTCAGCATCATCCTATGACTGGCTGCTTCCTCCCAAAAGTCCATTTTCCTGACTGGAGCACAGCAGGCTTTGCCCTTGGGACCTTTGCAGCAATTTGTCTCACGAGCCTTCTGTGCCTCTGAAGTTTTCCAGACGTGTCCTCGCAGACGGTGCAGTGATTTCCCCATAGCCACTTATCAGACCCAGAATTCCTCGCACACTGTCCGGTTTCCTTTGGTCCAGACCCACCCGGCCTCTCTGCATTGGCTGGTGTTCCCAGGCTCCCCCGATCTCAGTTCACCAAGATCAGCAACGCTTGGACTGGTTGCTCCGCAAGCAGCTGTTAACCTGGCTTCCAGCATGTGCAGAGCTCTGCCTCTGTGCACTCGTAAAAGCATCCATTTTATTATTAATTAATCTACTTATTTATTAACATTTTAGTCCTGGCATGACTTTTAACTCACAGGGAGGGACACCCTGCCTCTCCACCTGCTCAAGCAGCTGGTCAACCTCCTACAACTTTGGAGTCACTCCCTGCCCCCTGCTACTTTCCCCTTTTCTTTGGCCTCAAGTTCTGATGAGAATAGCAGTTGTGAAATGGGCATTTGGTGACTCTTCTGTAAAGAAAGCAGAACTTTACCAGTTGGAGGTGCTTGTCCCTTGGGTTCAGAAAGCTGTTTTTTTAAACATCTTTATTGGAGTATAATTGCTTTACAATCTTGTGTTAGTTTCTGCTGTATAAAAAAGTGAATCAGCTATATGTATACATATATCCCCATATCGCCTCCCTCTTGCATCTCCCTCCCACCCTCCCTCTAGGTGGTCACAAAGCACTGAGCTGATCTCCCTGTCCTATGCAGCTAGTTCCCACTGGCTATCTAGTTTACATTTAGTATATATGTCAATGCCACTCTCTCATTTCGTCCCAGCTTACACTTCGTCTCCCCTCCCCATGTCCTCAAGTCCATTCTCTGCGTCTGCATCTTTATTCCTGTCCTGACCCTAGGTTCATCAGAACCTTTTTTTTTTTTAGATTCCATATATATGTGTTAGCATATGGTATTTGTTTTCTCTTTCTGACTTACTTCACTGTATGACAGACTCTAGGTCCATCCACCTCACTACAAATAACACAATTTCGTTTCTTTTTATGGCTGAGTAATATTCCATTGTATATATGTGCCACATCTTCTTTATCCATTCATCTGTCGATGGACACTTAGGTTGCTTCCATGTCCTGGCTATTGTAAATAGTGCTGCAATGAACATTGGGGTACATGACTCTTTTTGAATTATGGTTTTCTCAGGGTATATGCCCAGTAGTGGGATTGCTGGGTCATATGGTAGTTCTGTTTTTCTTTTTTTAAGGAGCCCCCATACTGTTCTGCATAGTGGCTATATCAATTTACATTCCCACCAACAGTGCAAGAGGGTTCCCTTTTCTCCACACCCTCTACAGCATTTACTGTTAGTGGTTTTTTTGATGATGGCCATTCTGACCAGTGTGAGGTGATACCTCATTGTAGTTTCGATTTGCATTTCTCTAATGATTAGTGATGTTGAGCATCCTTTCATGTATTTGTTGGCCATCTGTATATCTTCTTAGGAGAAAGGTCTATTTAGGTCTTCTGTCTATTTTTGGATTGGGTTGTTTGTTTTTTTGCTATTGAGCTGCATGAGTTGCTTGTATGTTTTGGAGATGAATCCTTTGTCAGTTGCTTCATTTGCAAATATTTTCTCCCATTCTGAGGGTTGTCTTTCATCTTGTTTATGGTTTCCTTTGTTGTGCAAAAGCTTTTAAGTTTCATTAGGTCCCATTTGTTTATTTTTGTTTTTATTTCCATTTCTCTAGGAGGTGGGTCAGAAAGGATCTTGCTGTGATTTATGTCATAGAGTGTTCTGCCTATGTTTTCTTCTAAGAGTTTTATAGTGTCTGGCCTTACG
Organism: Balaenoptera ricei; assembly: GCF_028023285.1. Lineage (NCBI taxonomy): Eukaryota > Metazoa > Chordata > Mammalia > Artiodactyla > Balaenopteridae > Balaenoptera > Balaenoptera ricei. The sequence goes on from NC_082640.1 coordinate 29,893,151, forward strand.
TTTAGGTCTTTAATCCATTTTGAGTTTATTTTTGTGTATGGTGTTAGGGAGTTTTCTAATTTCATTCTTTTACATGTAGCTGTCCAGTTTTCCCAGCACCACTTACTGAAGAGGCTGTCTTTTCTCCATTGTATATTCTTGCCTCCTTTATCAAGATAAGGTGACCATATGTGCATGGGTTTATCTCTGGGCTTTCTGTTTTGTTCCATTGATCTGTATTTCTGTTTTTGTGCCAGTACCATACTGTCCTGATTACTGTAGCTTTGTAGTATAGTCTGAAGTCAGGGAGCTGGATTCCTCCAGGCTCTTGTCTTTCTCAAACCCTTTTCTTTCTCAGGCTGTTTTCTTTCTCAAGATTGCTTTGGCTATACGGGGTCTTTTGTGTTTCCATACAAATTGTGAAATTTTTTGTTCTAGTTCTGTGAAAAATGCCATTGGAAGTTTGATAGGGATTGCATGGAATCTGTAGATTGCTTTGGGTATTAGAGTCATTTTCACAATGTTGATTCTTCCAATCCAAGAACATGGTATTTCTCTCCATCTGTTTGTATCGTCTTTAATTTCTTTCATCAGTGTCTTATAGTTTTCTGCATCCAGGTCTTTTGTTTCCTTACGTAGGATTTTTCCTAGGTATTTTATTCTTTTTGTTGCGATGGTAAATGGGAGTGTTTCCTTAATTTCTCTTTCAGATTTTTCATCATTAGTGTATAGCAATGCAAGAGATTTCTGTGCATTAATTTTGTATCCTGCTACTTTACCAAATTCATTGATTAGCTCTAGTAGTTTTCTGGTAGCATCTTTAGGATTCTCTATGTATAGTATCATGTCATCTGCAAACAGTGACAGCTTTACTTCTTCTTTTCCAATTTGGATTCCTTTTATTTCTTTTTCTTCTCCAATTGCTGTGGCTAAATCTTCCAAAACTATGTTGAATAATAGTGGTGAGAGTGGGCATCCTTGTCTTGTTCGTGATCTTAGAGGAAATGGTTTCAGTTTTTCACCACTGAGAATGATGGTGGCTGTGGGTTTGTCATATTTGGCCTTCATTATGTTGAAGTAGGTTCTCTCTATGCCTACTTTCTGGAGAGTTTTTATCATAAATGGGTGTTGAATTTTGTCAAAAGCTTTTTCTGCATCTACTGAGATTATCATATGGTTTTTATCCTTCAGTTTGTTAATGTGGTGTATCACATTGATTGATTTGCATATATTGAAGAATCCTTGCATTCCGGGGATAAACCCTACTTGATCATGGTGTATGATCCTTCTAATATGCTGTTGGATTCTGTTTGCTAGTATTTTGTTGAGGATTTTTGCATCTGTGTTCATCAGTGATATTGGCCTGTAGTTTTCTTTCTTTGTAACATCTTTGTCTGGGTTTGGTATCAGGGTGATGGTGGCCTCATAGAATGAGTTTGGGAGTGTTCCTCCCTCTGCTGTATTTTGGAAGAGTTTGAGAAGGATAGGTGTTAACTCTTCTCTAAATGTTTGATAAAATTCACCTTTGAAGCCATCTGGTCCTGGGCTTTTGTTTGTTGGAAGATTTTTTTTTTTTTTAACATCTTTATTGGAGTATAATTGCTTTACAATGCTGTGTTAGTTTCTGCTTTATAACAAAGTGAATCAGTTCTACATATACATATGTTCCCATATCTCTTCCCTCTTGCATCTCCCTCCCTCCCGCCCTCCCCTCCCCACACCTCTAGGTGGTCACAAAACACAGAGCTGATCTCCCTGTGCTATGCGGTTGCTTCCCACTAGCTTTCTATTTTACGTTTGGTAGTGTATATATGTCCATGCCACTCTCTCTCTTTGTCACATCTTACCCTTCCCCCTCCCCAAATCCTCAAGTCCATTCTCTAGTAGGTTTGTGTCTTTATTCCTGTCTTGCCACTAGGTTCTTCATGACCTTTTTTTTCCCCTTAGATTCCATATATATGTGTTAGCACACTGTATTTGTTTTTCTTTTTCTGACTTACTTCACTCTATGACAGACTTTAACTCCATCCACCTCACTACAAATACCTCCATTTCATTTCTTTTTATGGCTGAGTAATATTCCATCGTATATATGTGCCATATCTTCTTTATCCATTCATCCGATGATGGACACTTAGGTTGCTTCCATGTCCTGGCTATTGTAAATAGAGCTGCAATGAACATTTTGGTACATGACTCTTTTTGAATTATGGTTTTCTCAGGGTATATGCCCAGTAGTGGGATTGCTGGGTCGCATGGTAGTTCTATTTTTAGTTTTTTAAGGAACCTCCGTACTGTTCTCCATAGTGGCTGTATCAATTTACGTTCCCACCAACAGTGCAAGAGGGTTCCCTTTTCTCCACACCCTCTCCAGCATTTATTGTTTGTAGATTTTTTGATGATGGCCATTCTGACTGGTGTAAGGTGATGCCTCATTGTAGTTTTGATTTGCATTTCTCTAATGATTAGTGATGTTGAGCATCCTTTCATGTGTCTCTGTATATCTTCTTAGGAGAAAGGTCTATTTAGGTCTTCTGCCCATTTTTGGATTGGGTTGTTTGTTTTTTTGTTATTGAGCTGCATGAGGTGCTTGTAAATCTTGGAGATGTATCCTTTGTCAGTTGCTTCATTTGCAAATATTTTCTCCCATTCTGAGGGTTGTCTTTTCATCTTGTTTATGGTTTCCTTTGCTGTGCAAAAGCTTTTAAGTTTCATTAGGTCCCATTTGTTTATTTTTCTTTTTTTTTCCATTTCTCTAGGAGGTGGGTCAGAAAGGATCTTGCTGTGATTTATGTCATAGAGTGTTCTGCCTATGTTTTCCTCTAAGAGTTTGATAGTGTCTGGCCTTACATTTAGGTCTTTAATCCATTTGGAGTTTATTTTTGTGTATAGTGTTAGGGAGTGTTCTAATTTCATACTTTTACATGTAGCTGTCCAGGTTTCCCAGCACCACTTATTGAAGAGGCTGTCTTTTCTCCACTGTATATGCTTGCCTCCTTTGTCAAAGATAACGTGACCATATGTGCGTGGGTTTATCTCTGGGCTCTCTGTCCTGTTCCGTTGATCTATGTATCTGTTTTTGTGCCAGTACCAAACTGTCTTGATTACTGTAGCTTTGTAGTATAGTCTGAAGTCAGGGAACCTGATTCCTCCAGCTCCATTTTTCGTTCTCAAGAGTGCTTTGGCTATTCAGGGTCTTTTGTGTTTCCATACAAATTGTGAAATTTTTTGTTCTAGTTCTGTGAAAAATGTCAGTGGTAGTTTGATAGGGATTGCATTGAATCTGTAGATTGCTTTGGGTAGTAGAGTCATTTTCACAATGTTGATTCTTCCAACATGTTCTTACCAAGAACATGGTATATCTCTCCATCTATTTGTATCATCTTTAATTTCTTTCATCAGTGTCTTATAATTTTCTGCATACAGGTCTTTTGTCTCCTTAGGTAGGTTTATTCCTAGATATTTTATTCTTTTTGTTGCAGTGGTAAACGGGAGTGTTCTCTTAATTTCACTTTCAGATTTTTCATCATTAGTGTATAGGAATGCAAGAGATTTCTGTGCAATAATTTTGTATCCTGCTACTTTACCAAATTCATTGATTAGCTCTAGTAGTTTTCTGGTAGCATCTTTAGGATTCTCTATGTATAGTATCATGTCATCTGCAAACAGTGACAGCTTTACTTCTTCTTTTCCGATTTGGATTCCTTTTATTTCTTGTTCTTCTCTGATTGCTGTGGCTAACACTTCCAAAACTGTGTTGAATAATCGTGGTGAGAGTGGGCAACCTTGTCTTGTTCCTGATCTTAGTGGAAATGGTTTCAGTTTTTCACCACTGAGAATGATGGTGGCTGTGGGTTTGTCATATATGGCCTTCATTATGTTGAGGAAAGTTCCCTCTATGCCTACTTTCTGCAGGGCTTTTATCATAAACGGGTGTTGAATTTTGTCAAAAGCTTTCTCTGCATCTATTGAGATGATCATATGGTTTTTCTCCTTCAATTTGTTAATATGGTGTATCACATTGATTGATTTGCATATATTGAAGAATTCTTGCATTCCTGGAATAAACCCCACTTGATCATGGTTTATGATCCTTTTAATGTGCTGTTGGATTCTGTTTGCTAGTATTTTGTTGAGGATTTTTGCATCTATGTTCATCAGTGATATTGGCCTGTAGTTTTCTTTCTTTGTGACATCTTTGTCTGGGTTTGGTATCAGGGTGATGGTGGCCTCGTAGAATGAGTTGGGGAGTGTTCCTCTCTCTGCAGTATTTTGGAAGAGTTTGAGAAGGATAGGTGTTAGCTCTTCTCTAAATGTTTGATAGAGTTCGCCTGTGAAGCCATCTGGTCCTGGGATTTTGTTTGTTGGAATATTTTTAATCACAGTTTCAGTTTCAGTGCTTGTGATTGGTCTATTTATATTTTCTATTTCTTCCTGGTTCAGTTTCGGAAGTTTGTACTTTTCTAAGAATTTGTCCATTTCTTTTCGGTTGTCCATTTTATTGGCATATAGTTGCTTGTAGTGATCTCTCATGATCCTTTTTATTTCTGCAGTGTCAGTTGTTACTTCTCTTTTTTCATTTCTAATTCTGTTGATTTGAGTCTTCTCCCTTTTTTTCTTGATGAGTCTGGCTAATGGTTTATCAATTTTGTTTATCTTCTCAAAGAGTCAGCTTTTTGTTTTATTGATCTTTGCTATTGTCTACTTCATTTCTTTTTCATTTATTTCTGATCTGATCTTTATGATTTCTTTCCTTCTGCTAACTTTGGGGGTTTTTTCTTCTTCTTTCTCTAATTGCTTTAGTTGTAAGGTTAGGTTGTTTATTTGAGATGTTTCTTGTTTCTTGAGGTAGGATTGTATTGCTATAAACTTCCCTCTTAGAACTGCTTTTGCTGCATCCCATAGGTTTTGGGTTGTTGTGTTTTCATTGTCATTTGTTTCTAGGTATTTTTTGATTTCCTCTTTGATTTCTTCAGTGATCTCTTGGTTATTTAGTAGCGTATTGTTTAGCCTCCATGTGTTTGTATTTTTTACAGTTTTTTTCCTGTAATTGATACCTAGTCTCATGGTGTTGTGGTCGGAAAAGATACTTGATACAATTTCAGTTTTCTCATATTTACCAAGGCTTGATTTGTGACCCAAGATATGATCTATCCTGGCGAATGTTCCATGAGCACTTGAGAAGAAAGTTTATTCTGTTGATTTTGGATGGAATGTCCTATAAATATCAGTTAAGTCCATCTTGTTTAATATGTCATTTAAAGCTTGTGTTTCCTTATTTATTTTCATTTTGGGTGATCTGTCCATTGGTGAAAGTGGGGTGTTAAAGTCCCCTACTATGATTGTGTTACTGTCAGTGTCCCGTTTTATGACTGTTAGCATTTGCCTTATGTATTGAGGTGCTCCTACGTTGGGTGCATAATATTTACAATTGTTATATCTTCTTCTTGGATTGATCCCTTGATTGTTATGTAGTGTCCTTCTTTGTCTCTTGTAATAGTCTTTATTTTAAAGTCTATTTTGTCTGATATGAGAATTGCTACTCCAGCTTTCATTTGATTTCCATTTGCATGGAATATCTTTTCCATCCCCTCCCCTTCAGTCTGTATGTGTCCCTAGGTCTGAAGTGCATCTCTTGTAGACAGCATATATATGGGTCTTGTTTTTGTATCCATTCAGCCAGTCTATGTCTTTTGGTTGGAGCATTTAATCCATTTACATTTAAGGTAATTATCGATATGTATGTTCCTATTAACTTTTTTAAAATTGTTTTGGGTTTGTTTTTGTAGGTCTTTTCCTTCTCTTGTGTTTCCTGCCTAGAGAAGTTCCTTTAGCATTTGTTGTAAAGCTGGTTTGGCGGTGCTGAATTCTCTTAACTTTTGCTTGTCTGTAAAGGTTTTAATTTCTCTGTCGAATCTGAATGAGATCCTTGCTGGGTAGAGTAATCTTGGTTGTAGGTTTTTCCCTATCATCACTATTTCCTTTCCCATGTTAGGGAAGTTTTCAGCTATAATCTCTTCAAATGTTTTCTCAGTCCCTTTCTCTTCTTCTTCTGGGACCCCTATAATTTGAATGTTGGTGCGTTTAATGTTGTCGCAGAGGTCTCTGAGCTTGTCCTCAATTCTTTTCATTCTTTTTTCTTTAGTCTGCTCTGCGGTAGTTATTTCCACTGTTTTATCTTCCAGGTCACTTATCCATTCTTCTGCCTCAGTTATTCTGCTATTGATTCCTTCTAGAGAATTTTTAATTTCATTTATGGTGTTCATCATTGTTTGTTTGTTCTTTAGTTCTTCTAAGTCTTTGTTAAACGTTTCTTCTATTTTCTCCATTTTATTTCCAAGATTTTAGATCATCTTTATGATCATTACTCTGATTTCGTTTTCAGGTAGACTGCCTATTTCCTCTTCATTTGTTTGGTCTGGTGGGTTTTTACCTTGCTCCTTCATCTGCTTCATATTTCTCTGTCTTCTCATTTTGTTTAACTTACTGTGTATGGGGTCTCCTTTTTGTAGGCTGCATGTTCATAGTTCCGTTGTTTTTGGTGCATGCCCCCAGTGGGTGAGGTTGGTTCAGTGGCTTGTGTAGGCTTCCTGGTGGAGGCGACTGGTGCCTGTGTTCTCGTGGGTGGGGCTGGATCTTGTCTTTCTGGTGGGCAGGGCCACGTCCGGTGGTGTGTTTTGGGGTGTCTGTGAATTTATTATGATTTTAGGCAGCCTTTCTGCTAATGGCTGGGGTTGTGTTCCTGTCTTGCTAGTTGTTTGGCATGGGACATCCAGCATTGGAGCTTGCTGGCCGTTGGGTGGAGCTGGGTCTTAGCGTTGAGACGGAGATCTCTGGGAGAGCTCTCGCCAATTGATATTACGTGGGGCCGGGAGGTCTCTGGTCATCCAGTGTTCTGAACTTGGCTCTCCCACCTCAGAGGCTCAGCCCTGACACCAGGCCAGTGTACCAAGACCCTGTCAGCCCCAGGCTCAGAAGAAAAGGGAGAAAAAAAAGAAAGAAAAAGAATAATAAAAAAAAATTTTTTTTTAATTATTAAAATTTAAAAGTTAAAAAAATAATAATAAAAAAAGAGAACAAACCAATAAACAAATCCACAAATGATAACAAGCGCTAAAAACTAATCTAAGGTAAACATAAAAATCAGAAACAAATCAGTTGCAGACAGCAAACCCCAAATCTACAGTTGCTCCCAAAGTCCACCGCCTCAATTTTGGGATGATTTGTTGTCTGTTCCGGTATTTCACAGATGCAGGGTTTATCAAGTTGATTTGGGAGTTTAATCTGCTGCTCCTGAGGCTGCATAGAGCAATTTCCCTTTCCCTTCTTTGTTCGCCCAGCTGTTGGGGTTCAGCTTTGGATTTGTCCCCACCTCTGTGTGTAGGTCGACCTCAGGCATCTGTTCCTGCCCAGACAGGAGGGGTTAAAGCAGCGGCTGATTGGGGGCTCTGGCTCATTCAGGCCAGGAGGAGGGAAAGGTATGTTAGTTATAATTGGAATGTGGGGGGAGCGTGCGGCGGCAGAGGCCAACATGGCGTTGCAACAGCCTGAGGCACGCCGTGTGTTCTCCTGGGGAATTTGTCCCTGGATCACGGGACCCTGCCAGTGGCAGGCTGCACAGGCTCCCCAGGGGGAATGTGGATAGTGACCCATGCTTGCACACAGGATTCTTGGTGGCTGCAGCAGCAGCATTAGCGTTTCATTCCCGTCTCTGGTGTCCGAGCTGATACCCATCGCTAGCGCCCGTCTCTGGAGCTCGTTTAGGTGGTGCTCTGCTTTCTGTGGGCACGCGGGGAAGGAATCCCCTCTCCTCGTGCACCCCAAAACAATGGTCTCTTGCCTCTTCGGCAGGTCCAGACTTTTTCCCGGACTCCTTCCTTGCTAGCTGTGGCACACTAGCCCCCTTCAGGCTGCGTTCACGCAGCCAACCCCCGTCCTCTCCCTGGGGTCTGACCTCCGAAGCTGGAGCCTCAGCTCCCAGCCCCCGCCTGCCCTTGCGGCTGAGCAGACAAGCCTCTCGGGCTGGTGAGTGCTGGTCGGCACTGATCCTCTGTGCGGGAATCTCTCCACTTTGCCCTCTGCACCCCTGTTGCTGCGCTCTCCTTCATGGCTCCGAAGCTTCCTCCCACCCCGTCTCTGCCAGTGAATGGGCTTCCTGGTGTGTGGAAACTTTTCCTCCTTCACAGCTCCCTCCCAGAGGTGCAGGTCCTGTCCCTATTCTTTTGTCTCTGTTTTTGTTTTTTCTTTTGCCCTGTCCAGGTACGTGGGGGTTTTTTTGCCTTTTGGGAAATCTGAGCTCTTCTGCCAGCGTTCAGTAGGTGTTCTGTAGGAGTTGTTCCACATGTAGATGTATTTTTGATGTATTTGTGGGGAGGGAGGTGATCTCCACGTCTTACTCCTCCGCCATCTTGAAGGTCCCCCAGAAAGCTATTTTGAGTCAAGTAGCAAATAACCGAGGAATGTAACCAGTCCTCTTCACGCTACACTTGATATCTAACACCTTTTAGCCTCTGTGACACTTCCTTTCGAATTGCAGGAGCAGTTTCACCATGACATAAAATGCCATCCACATTAGCAAGTCAGGCATTGCTTGGCCTGGCAGATACGCCAGCCTTGGCCACCGGGGCTCTTCAAAGTGAGAACCTGTCAAGTGGCAGTGTTTGCAGAGTGTGGCAGTTCTAAAGTATAACTCTTGTTGTGGAAGACTAACTGGTTAGTGCAGCCCAACCTGCCGGCCTTGCACTGGTAATTAAGTTTTTGGTTAGCAAAAAATTGTAGCTGATTTTTCTCTCCCCAGCAAGGAGAACTTATCCACTTAAAATAATAGCCACAAAACCCCTGAAAGATATAACTTAAGAGGTAAAGTGCCATGCCTGAGGCTTGACGACTAGTTAATGAAGAAATAACTGAAGCATCCAGTTGTGGCCTCTGGTGCTCCTGCCACTGTCCACATGTCCCCTTTTCATCAGTGTTTGTCTTCCTACTGTCTCTTTTCCTGGAATCTCCCTTCTGGAGTAGGTAGTCGGCTACTTTATACCTAAGCATGAGTGTAAAATACAATAAAATAGGCCTTTGGTGTTGAGAAACAGCTTTTGTGTCTTTTAAGGAGAAAAAACAAAAATAAAGCAAACAGGAGCCACACGAACGACAAGGATGCTGATCTCTTCGCAGTGACTCGACTTGTGGAGATACTAGGTACTAGTAGGGCTTCATCTTCTCCCCTAATGACTACCCCGTCTCCTAGGATAAAAACTTTCTCAGGTGCTGTAATTGGAACCAAAAATAAACAGAAATGAGGAGTTTTAATGAAGTAGCATTACGTGTAGACATCTGCTCCGTGAATGCTCAGCAGACCCAGGGTGTGCCGTTGAGAGAGGGGAGTCGGGCCGCCTGTGAACAGGCAGCGGCATGAGTGGAGAAGAGCTCCTGGCCTGTAGAAATACATATTTGTGGGTTGAATTGGTGGGTCTCGCTCCCATGGAGCTTAGGACCCAGTCTGACTGGCAGATTTGAGGGCCATGCATCTCATTCCCTCCCAGTCTTTGTGAAGGTGTGTATGACGTGTATGAAAGTTTGCACCCCGGGAGTTGTTGCGGTGTTTTCGCTCCTGTTTCCAGGGTTTTAAGCAGGCTTCCTGTTCATTTGAACAGGAGGGTGTGCAGCCAGCTGAGCACAGCCTGTGCGTGAGGGGATCCAAACCAGCAGTGAAGTCGTTTCCCAGCTGCCCTGAGTGGGACAGTGTCAGTACAGTGGGGCTTACCAAGCTCCTGAGGTGTCCACATCACCTTACCTCTCTGGGTCTGTGAGCTGGGAGTGGGGTCGATGCATGTGCTCGTGGACAGGAGGGGACTCTACGGGGCTGAGGCTGGGTGTAAGCTGGGTACGTGGAACGGGGACTGGCAGAGAGCTATCCTGCACCCCGCAGGGGCCCCTGTGACGCGTCACCAGTATCCACGTCCCAGCTCAGATGGTGTGCAGTAAATGCACAGTGTGTATCCCCAGCAAAAAGCTGAGTGTCACCTGAACCCCCAATATAATCCACGGTGGATTGTGTGTGAAAGAAAATTAATGTGAACAACGGATTCCCCCCCCTTTTTATTGTGGTGAAACATATATAACCTAAAATTTACTGTCTTAACGATTTTTAAGTGTCGAGTTCACTGGTATTAAAAACATTCACATTGTTGTGCAACTAACACTACCATCCATCCCCTTAACTCATTTCATCTTGTAAAACTGAAACTCTGTCCATTAAACACTAACTCCCCATTCCTCCTTCCCTCTGACCCCTGGAACCCAGGATTTCTACTCTCTGTCTTTATGCCATAACTACATATATTTTCATCTCAGAAGTGTTGTAAACCTAATTTTATTAAAATTGATTTTGAATTAAACCCCATGGCTTTTTAATTTTTTAGTGGGTAGGGTGGGCCTATGATGGACGAGTACGGGTATTAGACCAGCTGTCACGTGTTGGTCCTGGGCATTGCGCGGAGGCACAGTTGAAGGAAGAAAACACCGTCACTTCACGGCGGTGTAAGTATAAACACTGGGATTATGTATGTAGCATAAAAACAGTTGCACGGTGCCTCCATCCCTGCAACCTGCTTTCCAAGTAGAAACGAGACTGCTTAGGGTTGATGCGACGGCTCGGGGCTGCTGGTTCACCTCCTTTCCTTAAAGAAGACTGGTGCACAGCGTGTTCTCCTGTGTTTTCTCTGTACTCGATGACTCAAACCCCATTTGATTCTAGTTCAGGTGAAGTCTTTCTCTTGCAGACTCCTGTACGCTCTGCAGTCCGCTCTCTGTCCTTCTCCTTTCCTTCTGTTTGTAGGTTCATTGAAGACAGTTGGTGGTGGCAGGTGAGGAGAATCAGAGCCCAGGCCTCAGAAACGAGGGTGTGGAGCAGGGGTGTTCTCCCCCTGGCCACAGCAGGTGACGTGAGTGCAGCCGTGCCCTGGCAGCAGCTCACCCGCAGCTTCTTGGGAATGCACATTCCTGGACCCAGCCCTGACGGGTCAGGATGTGGGTTCATCCAGACAAGTCATGTCAACCTTGAGCCTGGATCCCTCATCTGAATGCCTGACATCAGGTAGTTGTGAGGATTAAATATGTAAACAGCTCAGCTTGTAGTAGGTGCTAAACGTTCCTTCTTTTTTTACTTACAAAGCATTTTCACTGTCTATCCTGCTGTTATTTACCGCTCGTAGGTAGGCAGGATAGGTGTCCATTCTCATTTACAGGTAAAGATGCTTCTGAAGGCTCATAAGCAGACACGGTCCCCTTCACAATGGTCAATCTCCTTCTGTCAGCTCATCTTATTTTATTTGGAAAGACTTCTCCCTGAGCACGGGCATTCTGAGAAACAGTGTATTCCTCTTCCTGTTTGTTCAGTGATTAGTAGCTCAACCATAGTTCACCAGAATGCACTTGTCTTCATTCTGTTGTAGGTTGAATCAGCCTTTGTACTCCCCAAGGTATTTTGTCTCCTTTTGTAAAGATTTCCATCAAAAAGTGCATTCTCAATAGCTTTTGATACACATCTGTTTGTGATGTGGAGATTGTCGAAGTCAGACTCTATTTCAATTTGAGGATTTAGGAGCTTTAGAAATTCTGAAATGTAATATGAAAATATTACAAAACTCGTTCAAATGGGTGTTTTAAATTTGATATAAAATGATTTGTCACTGAAATATTACTCTGGTTTTAAGGACCGTGGCTCATTAAGAATGCTTTTCTGTATTTTAGACTTGGTTGTCTTTCATGAGGATATTCCGTCCAAATTACAGATATATGAAATATTTTCAATATACATTAGTGCAGAGTGACCTTATTCATAATATCCTGGATTCATCCTTGACTTTCTGACTTTGGAAGTGCGACTCTGTCTTAAGCTCTATGTGTACACCATCCAGATTGCTTTGAACACATCTGTACACAATCCTCCTTACTCCTGAGTAGAGGGAAATAGACAGTACTATGCTTTAAAACGTTGAAGTTCCCTAAAGCAGATTTTTTCCTAATCAGTGTTTCCATTAAAATAAATAAACTCACTAGTGCTTGAATTAATTAGCTGCTATTAATGTTGGATGTCAGGTTAGCAAGTTGTACAGTTTCTAAGTAAAAGTGATCATTTAAAATAGAAATTCAGAGTGACAATGTGTCCTTTATTTTAAAAATAAATGCTGGCACTTCAGAAAACCTTGTTTGCTAGGACTTAATTTTAATCTCCATATAGAATTGGAGGATAATAATCTGCTTCAGAGACCTCTTTTGTCAGTGAGATTAGTGTGACTGTCAGATTTGAAAGCTTTACTTGTTTATGGTTTATTTCCTATGTTATACATTTTAAAAAATTTATACTTCTGATTAGAGATATGTCTATTACAGTGATTTTAGTTATGACCATGAGGGTAATTAAAAGATTTTCCTATCTCCTCATACTTGACTTTTCAACTATTCTTTAAAATCTGAGCAGGGACTGTCTTGAATTGTCTCCTTCCCCATTCTTGGTTTTACACAGCACATTTCAGTTTTTGGAAACTGAAGTTTGTCTACAGCCACTTCTGGAAACACTTGGTTGCTCAGTATAGCACCAAATGGGTCCCAGGGGGATCTGCGCTCCAGCCTCCCTGGGGTAGTAAAGGCTCCTCCTTCGGGAGTCTCTGCAGGGAAATTAAGTCCTGGGGCTGGGGGTGGGGATGTCGCACTGCTGGGTGAGACCCAGGAGAGCAGAGGAGAGGAGACGTGGCCAGCCCCAGGCCACACCCTAGCTGACTGACACTGACCACATGGTCAGCGCTTCTCCTCAAGCTCCTGCGGGATCCCGTTGGCCCTACTCCTCAGATTCCTGAAATTGTTAGGCTTCCCTGAGCTGGAATTTTTAGGTCCAGACTCAGAAGTCGTGGTGTGTGCTCTCAGGTTCCTTACATAAGGTACAAACAAAAACTGCAACCATGCAAACAATTGGAAGCAATAACTGTTTTCTCATTCAAGGCATTGCTCTTTAGTTTCTTTTTTTTTTAAACATATTTATTTTATTTATTTATTTATGGCTGCATTGGGTCTTTGTTGCTGGGCGTGGGCTTTCTCTAGTTGCGGTGAGCGGGGGCTACTCTTCGTTGCAGTGCACGGGCTTCTCACTGTGGTGGCTTCTCTTGTTGCAGAGCATGGGCTCTAGGCGCACGGGCTTCAGGAGTTGTGGCTCGCAGGCTCTGGAGCGCAGGCTCAGTAGTTGTGGATCATGGGCTTAGTTGCTCCGTGGCGTGTGGGATCTTCCCGGACCAGGGCTCGAACCTGTGTCGCCCACATTGGCAGGCGGATTCTTAACCACTGCGCCACCAGGGAAGCCCGCCCTTTAGTTTCTTCATCGAAAGCCTTTGGCAGTGAAAGTTATTTGCCCCATTTGGTGGGGTTTTGAGTTTCAGGTTACTTGCTTGGCTGGTACAGCAGGGAGCTCCCAGCCTGGGACATGGGCTCCTGCTCCTTGCTCAGGCTTTGGGAGGTACTTTGCTTGGCGTGTGATTTGAGGGGTTTGCCAGTGTGATGTGTGCCTCCTGCCCCGAGGCTGCAAGCCCTTCTGCCTTTTGTTCCTTTCAGTAGAACGTTGTTACATGTTGAAAATCAAGAAAACTAGAGAAGCAGGGTCAGAAGAGGCCTGGGGAGGGAGGGAGGTCAACAACAGTAGGAAGTGGTGAAAATTGAGGTGAACTGGGAAGTCCATATTCTGTGTAATTAAAAACATAGCATCAAGGGACGGAGAAGGCAAACAACAGATGGGAGAGAATATTTGCAAAAGACGTCTGACAAAGGACTGTTATCCAAAATACACAATGAACTCTTTAAACTCAATAAGAAAACAAACAATCCAAATAAATAATGGACAAGAGATCTGAAAAGACATCTCACCAAAGAAGATACAGACGGCAAATATGCTTATGAAAAGATGTTCCACATCGTGTGTCCTCAGGAAAATGCAAATTGAATCAAGGAGATATCACTACACACCTATTAGCATGGCCAAAATCTGGAACACTGACAACACCAAATGCTGGTAAGGGTGTGGAGCAACCAGAACTCTCAGTCACTGCTGGTAGGAATGCAAAATGGTACAGCCAGTTTGGAAGACAGTTTGGTGGTTTCTTACAAAACTAAACATACTCTTACCATATGATCCAGCAATCACGTTCCTTGGTGTTTACCCAAAGGAGTTGAAAACTTAGGTCCACAAAAAAACCCTGCACACGGATGCTCACAGCAGCTTTATTCATAATTGTCAAAACTTAGAAATTTTGTCCTTCAGTAGGTGAATAAACTGTGGTCCATCCAGACAGTAGAATATTATTCAGCTAAAAAAAGAGCTATCAAGCCATGAAGAGACATGGAGGAACCCTAAATGCACAGAATGTCCAAGACCAAGAGTGAACCCTAATGTCAACTGTGGACTCTGGGTGATGATGATGTGTCCTGTAAGTTCACCAGTTCTAACAAATGTCCCATCTGGCGGGGGATCTTGATAGTGGAGGATGTTGATGGTGGGGCAGGTTGTGCATGTATGGGGGCAGGGGATACATGGGGAATCTCTTTACCTTCCTCTCGATTTTCCTGTGAACCTAAAACTCTTTAAAAATAAAGCTTATTTAAAAGAAAAAAAGATAATAGTAAAGGCTGTGTGAGGGAAGTGGCCTGTGGTGTTGTGTGTCCAGGATTTCCCTGTTAATATACATATAGCCAAATTACTCAAAACGTAACTGTGACATTAGCTAAATCACTGAGAAGTTAATCACAGAATCAATGATTAACTCCAGAACTGGCAGGATGCAGAGATCACCTTGCTCTGACTTCTCATCTTACGGGTAGTGACTCCAGCATTGTGATCAGGAATGCAGCCAGAGTGGCACAGATGGAATTAGACCTGGGATGGTTTTGCTCAGGGTTTGCAGGGTGATGTTTTTAACCTGTTTTTCTTTAGTTTAATGAGCTGATCCATTCTTTGGCACCAGAAGCAGCACAGCTGCTTCATAGAGCTGTCTTTGACATAGAGAGTCAGAAACCAAAGGCTGTTATGTACAGTCTTCCCCCAAAGCAGAATCACGATAAAGAATCCTCACGTTCAGCATCTTTGCTTAAATGTGAGATTGTGGGACTCATGAGTGCAGTGTCACCACTGGTACATTAATTAGGTTTGTCTGTAGGTAAGTAAACCTCATTTTGCGCTGCCTGGAGTCAGACTCAGTGGCTTTAAAGAGCCAGTGCTTTAACTTTACATTTATGTATATGTATATTCACCTGTAGTTGTGAAAATTAAGAAATTTGGGCTCAAAAATTTGTGAAAATGCTAAAGTTCAAACGTTTATGTATTGGTATATCACAGTGCATGTGTGGAAATATTTAGAGCTCCACGATTTAAACACTGTTCTTGATTTTGTAATATTCAGGTGTAGCATTCTCAATTAACAGGTGTCAGAAGGCTTAAATTTTGAGGGATATCTAAATTCACTGAATTTAAAGTTTTTCACTTAAAACGTTATCACAACTAAATGTAGCCAACAGTTTATGCCCTATGGATATTTATTGATTAAATGACATAGACAACACACTTTATTTTTTTTAATTTTATTTATTTTATTGATGTATAGTTGATTTACAATGCTGTGCCAGTCTCTTGCTGTACAGCAAAGTGACTCAGTTATACACATTCTTTTTTTATATTCCTTTCCATTACGGCTTATCACAGGATACTGAAGATAGTTTCCTGTGCTATGCAGTAGGACCTTGTTGTTTATTCATTCTAAATGTAATAGTTTGCATCTGCCAACCTCAGACTCCCAGTCCATCCCTCTCCCCCCCTCACCCTTAGCAACCACAAGTCTGTTCTCTATGTCTGTGAGTCTGTTTCTGTTTTGTACATAGGTTCATTTGTGCCATATTTAGATTCCACATATAAGTGATATTATATGGTATTTGTCTTTAAAAATATGGAATGCTTCACGAATTTGAGTGTCATCCTTGAGGGGCCATGCTAATCTTCTCTGTATCGTTCCAATTTTAGTATTTGTGCTGCCGAAGTGAACACTCACTTTAATACACAGATGTAGGCAGTATATTAACAAACCTTGGAAGTACGGTCAGTGCTTAAGATCTGTTATCTTTTCAGATCATCTATATTATCTGAAAAGGCAAAATTTTAAAAAGCTAAAAGGTTTTGTAATTTTCCAGTTTTCTACTTATTTGCGCAGAAGTGGAAGTTCTGTGGCTAATAGTTGATGGCAGCAGAACAGAAAGATAACAAAGTTTTGGGGTGTTGATAGCCCCAGGCTTTGAGCATAGAGGGAGGGTGCCAGGAAATGTGCAGGGCCAAGTGGTGGAGAGCAGAGAAAATGATGTGATGGACATCAGGAAGGCCCATGGGCCTCATAGTCCAGTTAGGTTGAAAGAATTCATGTATTTCCCGGAGAGAGACACTGTCTTTTCCCGTAGATACCCAAATTGTTTATAGTTGGGATATGCATCTTTATGTAAGCGTTCTTACACAGAAAGCCGCTGTGGATATGGAAATACTTTTTTTGTGTAATGCCAAAGTCATTTAAAATTCATTTCTGACTTTCTTTTTTCTTCCCCATCCTAAATTAATCTCTAATAAGTCTCTGCATATACATACATGTCTTTAAAATATATAATACACATAATGGCTGGTTGAAGCTCTGTATTACCATTACTTAAAAATTACATTTGGTGTTTCACGTTTACTTCTGATAATCTTTTCAGTATGTCCACGTTTTAAATTTCACAGTGGAATTTACAGCTTCACCCCAGTTAATGATGCTCCCTGATCTATATAAAAACTGTCCACTATCTTAGCTTATTAATTAGCAATCTTGGTTCAGAATCTTTGGATCTACTGAAATTTGACACAGCCTTCTAAATTTTGTTGCATGACTTTTTTGTTTTAGTACTATTCATTAATTCAAGTATTTTTCAGGGTGTAAGTAAAGTGAATTGTACCAGGAAGCGGTGAGCATGTCCTTGGTTATTCATGAGCTTGCATTATGGGGAAAAGCATCATTTTTCTCTGAATTAAGCTTCATGTTTTCTCTGTTACGCCAAGACTAGATCAAGGTTTTTGTGGAAGAAGCAGCTGTTTAAAGTACCTTGTCACCCTCAGCATTTGCGCATCTGTATGTCGGTTTCCCTGGTGTCAGCATCGACCGCTTCCCTCTGCAGCGTCAGAAGCAGGAGCATGACTTCTAACCACATGGTGCATTTGTAACTGGATGCACGCGGGGAAGGAGTGTTACAGACAGTAAGAGACCGTGTCTGTCCTCCCTGTACTCAACTCACAGTCATGTTGGTGGGAGGTAGATTTCAGCCCAGTTTCGATGATGAAGGTGACGGATTGGGCCCTGAGAGAGGCTGTGCCACTGTCCTGCCTAAATGGCACCTCCTCTGGGACCTGTGGTGGGAATGTGGTCAGAGCGGCTTATCCGTCTGTCACATCTTCCCGCAGGAACGGAGGCCCTGCTGGACGAATCGGTGACTGAGTGAGTGGGTTTGTGAGCCTGGAAAGTTCAGAAGTGGGACAGGCTTATGCTTTGCCTATTTATTGGCTTCGGTCCAGCCTGGGCTCTTGCTCCAGTTGGCCTCCCATGCACGGCCTTATCCACAGTGTGCTCCCTGTGGCCACCACACAGTAGCAGTCCTGGGACATCATCCTCTGTGGGCCCCCTCAGAACCCAGGGGCAGCAGTGGGGAGGCTGAGTGCCAGCCTGAGGACCAGCCCAGACCCTATGGCCAGGAGAACGTCAGGCACTGGTTAGCTCAGGCCTGGGCTACCTGAGCCAACCACCATGGCAGGGGCTGCAGGGGGAGGATGGATATCAAAGAAGAATTGGCCTGTTATCAGCAAACAGATGGAAGTGGGTACTGGATGGGCAACTTGTAAAGTTCATGCTAGTTCCATATGCAGAACCCAGGCTTGCAGATCTGACGTAGGAATTCCCATACTGTTGAAGTGGGTTAAATAGTGAAGTGGACTTTAGACATGCTTGGAGTGGGTTAATGTAAAACAATCCTTCTCACTTCCTTCTAACAGTAAAACTGTTTACTTAGAGAGTCAGAGGAGATGAGGAATGGGCTACTGGGATTGTTGTCCGAGGGGAAGAGACCTGTTATTGCACCGTGGAGGAACTTTCATCACACCAGCTCTGGGGGCCTCTCCTGCCTCCCCTGTCCCATGAGGCAGTGACAGTTGCCCCATTGGTACATTCCCAACTTACTGGACGCTTAGGTTTAGTTTTCCACCAAACTCAGTTCTCGAGGGGACAGAGCCTCTTGTGGACAGAGGAAGTGCCATGAAATCAGTGCTGCAGACCCGCACGCTCGTCTAGGAGCAGAGGGCCGTGCTGCTACGAGTCTGCACTGGCTTTAGTGTCAAAGGGAAAGTGCTGCCTCGATAGAACAGTGTTAGTTCCTTAGTCACTTCTCCACGACTCAGCTGGGCAGCGTTCTTGGGCACTCGGAGCTGGAGCTGATGGGAGAACCATCGTTTCCTGCTCAGTTAGGGCCCCGAGCCTGTCCCAGTGCTGCAGCCCATTATAAGACCACACATGGTTCCGAGGGGGAGCCTGATTCTGGAGACTGGTGCTTCTCCTAAGTTAGAGGGGAAGGTGGATGTTAATGTTTCCTTTATCCGTAAAATTCCCTCACACCTCACGCACCCGGCCAGCCATACTCAGTGAAGCTCTGGCAGTCTCTCTGTGTTGTTTGAAGTGTGAACTTCACGTGGAGGTGGAAGAATAGGTGTAGGATTTCACTGACATAATATATTTCTTTCCAGTAGAATTGCACTGAAGAGGCTCCCAGATTTCCTCTGACTCTTTGATGGCACCTAAGTGTTGCCTGACCCTCTGGCTTGCTGCTGATATCAACAAGTGACATTTTATAGCAGCACAAATAGGGGTGCCTTGAGATAAATTCAGTGTAACATAGGCGTGTTTGTAAAAGAAAGGGGCCATCTTTCGGCTACTGACACGTTTGCTTGGAGTATTGATTTTGTTCCAACTCTGATGGAAAATGATGAACGGCGTCCAGTTTAATCTTTCAAAAATTCATTAGAAGTCGTTCACAGTTTGCTTTGTCTGCTTGTTTTTTTCCCCTCATGATCTGAGTATAATGAGGAATTCCTTTTGTCATCATCACCAACAAGAAACTCGTATTGTGCAAGTCCTTGGGCGCTGTGGTGAGAGCAGGTGCCAGTGCCCTGTCCTCAGGGAGCTCTCAGACCAGGTGTGACAAGTGTGGGCAGGTTCGTGTGGTGGGAGGAAGCTTCAGGGGAGAAAAAATCCACAGATCCTGTGACTCCTCTCAACCCCTCTTCCTTTTGTTTGTTTTTCATTTACTGTCTCTGAAATGGGGAAGCACTTTACAATCGAGGGAGCAGCCTAGTTTAATTAGCGTATTTTTACCTTGGTGGTAGGTAATGTAATTTGCCTTGGATTAGATTTGATGAATACAGTAGGTACTCAGAGAGGGAGGGGGAGGTGTTCCAGGGAAAGAGAATGGGCTTGGCAAGGTGGGGACTTGTGCGTGGAATAAAGAGCCGTAGGGATGGGGGTGGGAAGGGGCTTTAGCGCCAGGCTGCAGCGTGGAGACCGCATGGACTGGGTGGGGCGGCGGAGTCCAGCATTAGAATGTTTCCATGGAGTCAGGCATCCACAGGTGTTCGTCCCACCAGACCTGAATTTCTGCATTCCTTTCTTAAAATCCCCAAGGTGAGGAAAAAGCTCTGGCGCAGGTGAGTTGTTATATCCAACAGCCATCTCTGGAAAGAGTCTAGACAGCTCTTTCAGGTTGGTGATGGCCTTGGACCTGGGAGTTGGGTCCCTGTTGAGCCTTGTGTCCCTGCGTGGGCACCAGGCAAAGCAGGACGGATGAAGGATTCTGGGCTCAGTGCAGATCACCTGCAAAGCAAGCTTGTCAGGAAAGGCTTGATGCCACATCACCCTGCAGTACCCTCAGGGGGTCCTGTGTGAATCTAGGCTGACTCCATGTCATCCTCAGACTTCTGAAATGTGGGGGGTTAAGTGTGGTTCTGTATTATGCATAGGGTGACGACATGTACACCTGCTTACTCAAGGACCCATGGTGCTCGCTGCTGCGGGTCATTCCAGGAAAGGTTGTTTCCATGCACCAGTGGATGTACTTCCCATCGACAGCAAGTAGTCAGTGACCCAGGGTTCCTTTTTTTGTATAAGTTGCCAAGAAAACCCCTAAAGCCATAGTTGCTGCCTCTTGGAGGAACTGCCCTTCTCTGGTGTGTCTATTGCTTCTGCTGCTTCTGTTTCTCTTATCTTGAGATACTGAGTTAGTATAATATCATTCATATTAACTTCAAATCTGAATTTGCTTCTGATTTTTAAAGAACAGGTACATCGATAAGCTTGTGTTGCTGTTTAACTGGAAAGCCAGGGTGTGCTGATGTATCTGGCAGGATGTGACAAACAGAGTGACCAAGAATTCGCGTCCTATTTCTTGGGTTGGCTTTTCCCAATCTACAGGTGTGGGGTGAGGGCGACAGCCTGCTCGCCACCTGATACTCTGTGCTCCTTGAAGAGGAAGGACTTTGAGCCGAAGCATGATTAGTAATGTGTGCCGATTCTAAGTAGGGACAAGGGACAGCTACTGAGTGATTCAGCTGGCACTTTCACACACAGGAAATAGTCCAATGTTTAAAAATTCCTCCATGTGTGGTTGTCAGTAAAATGGGCAAAATAATGTGTACTCACTGATTTCCAAAGAAAGAGGGTCTGTAGGAAGGTTATTAAACGTGAAAGACTTTCTCTAACCTCTCCTATGTTTGTGGTCGAATCCTGACATCACCAGTGGGGCTGGGGAACACCCCCCTCACCGTCACCCTCACCCTCACGTACCTTCTCACACTGTTGTTCCATAACAGTGGGGAGTAGGGCGTGGGGTGGGTGGGAAGCGCCACCAGCATTTAGGATAAACACCCAGTTTCCTGTGGA
This sequence comes from Balaenoptera ricei, assembly GCF_028023285.1. Lineage (NCBI taxonomy): Eukaryota > Metazoa > Chordata > Mammalia > Artiodactyla > Balaenopteridae > Balaenoptera > Balaenoptera ricei. The sequence continues at coordinate 29,914,153 of NC_082640.1, forward strand.
CCTTATGAGTACAAGCTATTCCACTGGGTGAGGGATTCCCTACAATGTATCCCCCCAACCCAAATCAAAGGAATCTAGTTTTGAGCATAAACAGGTTCCTAATGTCATAGCTTTTACAGCTGAACCCTACTGTGGGGCTGTTAGTTCTGTCTTAGTCCACCATTAGCAGATCCAGGAGCTTCTTGTGTTGATGGTGAATGTTTACCATCGTGTGTAAAGAAGGGAGTGAACCTTTATGTATATACAGAAATCAGATGAGAAATGATTGCTGTGTGATCCCTGCAGGGGTGCTTACAGCTTTTTTGAGGGCTAAATTCTTATTTTTAGATATCCTGACATCTTTTAGAGCTGCCTTCACTTACTAAAAATCAGCATAAGTATGAAAATCAGTCTTGGAGTAGAAAGGGATATACTTCAACTGAGTAATAACTATGCATATGTTAAAAATATCAGCTAAAAATTACTCGAAGTGTTAACCATGAATGGATACAAAATGCAAGCTGGAAGAGTTATTCTTTCAGTATCAAAATTTTAAAAGGTTTTTGTGACACTTTTAACTATGGACAAATTACTATTAAAACTCAGCTGCATTTATAACATTTTAAATAACTAATTGCATTACATTATTTGTTAACTTTTCCTGAGGCATTTTGCATAGTTACGTAATTAATGTTTATCTCTTTGCCAGAATTCTGTTCATTTTTTTTTAGATCAGAAACCTAAAATGAAATGTTTCCTTTCCATTAAATTGTTATTGAACTATGTAACTATCAATTTGTGAATGTGAGAACAAGATTATCTTGTCTCTTTTGGGATAATTCTTGCTTAATAGTGATAATGCTAAATGTTAAAATTATAGAACAGCTTATTTCTTTGGAAATTAGTATTTGCATGCTTGCCAGGTGAGAAATGTTGAAAATGTGGACATGAAGAAATTAAATTGCATTCATTTTGTATAGAAAGAAGACGTTAAAAACCCCTTTTGCCTTTTGCCACCACTGTGTTTGCTTAGGTACAGAAATGAGGTTGTTGTAGGCACTTAGAATCTTATCTTTCACTTCCACAGTACTAAGCAAGCATAGTCTCCTAATTCCAATACTCAGACTCCTGATTATCAGATCCAGGGGAATAGATGATAATATACGTGAGCGTTGGCGTTTGATATGTGGGAGTCCTAACCACACACAGGCTGCTGGAGTGGGAGCCACTGGGCCACCAGGGCCTGGAATATGCGTGGTTGGGAGCAATGAAGACAAGAAAAGAAAATGCTGGCGAGAAAGCAGCAGCAGTGCCCATGAGGGTTGGAGTCTGGGACCCTTAAGAATGAGGGGGAAGCAGACACCTCTGGGCTAATCCCTGGGGCCTATCCCTGGAAGAAGCCATGGTCTGGAAGGACCGGGATAGCTGCTCTGGGTGGTCTGAGCTCAGCCCTCCCAGCTTGAGAACTCTCTTGGCAACAGCTGCCCCGGAGGCAGGCTGTGAAGATTCAGTGGACAGAGATGGAAAGATGCTGAGAACAGGGCTGATGCTCTCACGACTGCTGGGTGCCAGCAAGTGGGAAACACTTCACCAGCTCGGCTTCCTGAACTGAGCTGCAGGTCTGCTGCTTAAACACTCTGAGCACATCATGGAAACCCAGATTTCGTGCGCAGCAGTGGTGAAGGGGACACTCCCTCCTGGTCGGAATGTCTGAGTAGAATAAAGCGTAAGGAAACGGTGTAGTTCGTCATTGTGAGCAGGTGTCCATGGTGGGATCGAATAGACATCTCTCAGAGCCAGTGAGACAAGCGGGACCTTTTCTCACTCTGGTGTGGATGACATTCATGCTGTTCCTGCCCATATGCGGACAAGAGGAGGCGTCACTGGGAGCTGGTTCATTTTCCTGTTTTCTGATTGGAAATTCATGGTTTAAGTTCAGCTGGCATCAGAGTCTTTACATCGTTGAGCTTGGAAGCTTTTCAAACACTCACTGTATGAGCAGGGATCGTCTGCATCCTGTAGCCTCCACAATGGGTAGCCGGGGTGTGAGGTCCTGTCTTCACCATTAGTGTTTGCAAATGCCTGTCTCTTTGCATAAAAGTTTGTTTTTCTTGAAGGTTCCAGTTAGATCCTTTTACTTAATGAAATACTTAAAACTGTCATGAAAATGAATCTGCCAGCCACCCTGAGTGAACGTGGGTGGGTTTTGTTTGTTTTCCTGTGGTGAATATTTTACTAGTGTAAATACTTGCATGAATGCTGAACACTGGGGATGGTGTCATCTTTCTGCTCATTCCCTCTTGGTTATAGTTAATGACTTCCACTTGGAGGGTGTGTCAGGCACGGTGAAGGGTGAGGATTACCGGCCACACTGAAGAGTAACCTTTGGTTCAAACCCTGCACAGGTGTCTGTCGCTTTTGAGTAAAATTAAGTGGAGATTTCCATTCTCAAGGGAAACATACACAAACACACAACAGAAGTAACTTTAAAAAACAAACCTTTTAGTTTATGTGAGGTCCAGCAAATTTAGCTTGCAAAGTTTAACCTTTTTTTCCTAGAAGCCATTATTAATTCAGTGGCTTTTTTTCTAGAATTCATTAATTCAGTAGCATAAGGTAAATATATTTCTTTTTCCTGAAACTAATCACAGATTCTAAAACCAGTGACTAAAAATGGAATGTTAATTTAGGTATAGTGCCCCTGAAGGAAAACACCCAACATTGGGTACATGTATTTAGAAAGTGTAGGACTCTTAAAAGTCACGTGCTTTTGACATACACCTTGTTTACTAGTTTTGACCTACATTTGTAAGAACACATATCTTAAGTTGTTTGGATACAACTGCAGATATGTGTGCTCATGTATGTATAAATATTCAGTGTTTTTCTCCCTTTCCTTAAACAAAGAAGACATCAACACTCTTCTATATCAGTATTAATAGTAGAGAGCCATTTTTTCCCTCAAAATTAGAAGTCAGTTTTCAAGAAACCCTTATAATATTTGTGAATTTGGTTTACCTTAATAATATGCCTCTAGGACAAAAACACAGAAACAAACCAAAACCACATATATTTGTGGGCTGCATTTTAAAATTTTCAATACCACATGCCTTAGGAAGGTAAACATTTACGAACAGAAAATGTAAAAGGACCCATTAAGGGCAGTTGGTGAGAAAGCACTGGGGTAAAAAAGCAGTCACTGGGTTACCCTGATGTGTCCAACACTTCAGTGGATGTTGTAAGTGGCTGACTGTACCCTGACTGCAGGGCCTAGGGGAAGCCCAGGAATAATGGTCAGGAATGTCCCTGCTCCTTACCAGGTAGGCAGGACAGACAACAGTCTCAAAGTCGGTGGAAATTTGAATTTAAGTGCCAAGGACTCCGAACAGTGTAGACATGGAAGAGTTCTGCAGATGAGTGAACACTGTTGCACATCCTTAACACTGGGCTTGCACACTGAGTTAAGTGTCATTTCACTTTCAGCTGTGCTTTTCTACCCTGGTCCTTGGCTTGTCTGAATTGCTTTGCTATCCAAGCTAGCTTGCAACATGAGCACATTTTCACATTGTCTTTGCATACTGATTTAAGCTTTGATTACTCATTATTTTTTCTTATTTTAAATGGAAGAGGGTTTTTATTTTCTTATCCTGTGATTCTATGGAGCATATTTTGGAAATATGCATGTTACTTTGTAAAGATTACCTCTAAATACACACGTACTCGAAAATCCAGCAGAGATTGTGGGTTCCAAAAATAAAGCAGAGATCTTCGTTTACAGCGCCTTCCACTTCTAATGACACATCAGTGGGTAGAGGATTGTATACATTATGCTTCATTATTTACCTTTTGAATAGATGTATTATTAATAATTGCCACGTGATCAAAGTTGGGCAAAATGTTTAGAAAGCATAATGTTTCCGTAAGTTAGAAGTTTGTACTGTCATGGTTATTATTATTTAATATTAGGTAGTGGACTCATCAAAACTTTATCACACACATTATATGCCAAGATTGTCCAGATGTTTTATTCCCAGTAGTTCAGGGTAATTTTGACCTTGAAAGTGATTTTGTGCACAGGAAGCCTCAGAGTGTTTGCTGGGGGAATTCCTGTAGCTCATTGGTCTCACAAAAAGAAGTAACCATTATACAAACTTACTCAAAATAACTAGCCTACTACACGTCTTCTAGTATGTTTTTTGCCCTCCTGCCCCCCACCCCCCCAAATCCTTTAACTGCAGGGCTTTTCAGGACAGAGCCATTATTTTAGAAAGCAGGATTTTAAAGTTTATATGTATAAATATTTAAATATACATATTTATACATATAATTATATAATATTTATATAAGTTATATATATTTATATATGTATAATTTGAAGATAAAATGATATAAAAATCCTAGAATATTCTGCATCTTGCAAAACTATAAGAGGGAGATAATATTCAGTCATTTTTATCTTTCTAATAAAATCTTTGTCTCCATTTTATTCCCATTACTTGCCCAGATGGGGCAATTTGTTTAAGAAAGTCACTGGACTCATTAATTTAGGCACCACTTTATGTACATCGTTCAACATGGTTTAAAAGTGAGAATGTAACTGTTATTTAATCTTTCATTCAGCAGTTGTTTAGTGATAGGGGTTGTGTCTGTTTCTGGCACGTAGTAGGATCTGTTGGATGAATGAATGGGAAAATAAAAGTCAGGGTCACTTCCTTGGTGTTTAGGAATTTTGAGTAGGAATGAGTACGAAGCTTATTTAATAAGGGCCAAGTGAAAGCTGTATTTTGTAGCCATTTCAGAGGTGATTCAGTCTTGGACAGTAGCAGTGTGCTCTTCAGATCCTGGATTTCTAGAAGGTCAGAGTGCCCCTTTGATGCAGTGTTCTATCCCCTCTGAGAGAAGAAACAGAGGGCTGTGGTGGCCCCTCATTTCAAAGAGGAAAAAACTAGGCTTACATCACCGTGCCTGTGACAGGCAGTCGCCTGGCCAGCATCTTGGGCTTCCTGAAGCTGCTCGGGGCCCTGCTGGTGGGAAAGGCAGGACAGCTGCAGGGAGCAGAGTGTGAGCCTACCTCTGACCCTGACCGCTGGCTGACCCGGGGCAGGGGGTGGTTTTTGAGGGAAGTGAGTACGTCTACCAGGGTGCTCCTAGTGTGTGGATTTGCGCAGAGGACCTGACCTGGCCCAAATCCCTGTAAACATTTATAGGTGGTCTGTGCTTGCTGAGGGGGTCGCCAGTTTTATTTTCTGGGTCTAAACTTACTCTCTGTGGTGGCCCAGGAACCTTTCTGAGCAGGAGCTGACCAGCTTAGAGTTGGGGTCCATCCACCCCCCTCCAACCATGGTGGTCTTGGGTCCCTAAGCTAGCACTTGGGTCATTATGAAGTTCCTGGGATTAGTGTGTGGATTCTGTAGGGTAACATGAACAGTTTGATGAATGACGACTAGAAGTCCCAGGTGTCCTTTGGAAAAGCCCAGCAGTTCAAAAAGGGACACAGATGTTAGATGTGGCCGCCTTGGTTCCTGGGGCCAGTGCTGGCAACCAGTCTGCAGGTGCGCGTCCACCAGTCTTGCCGTCGGGGGGATCAGGTGGTGTCGTTTCCACTGAACAAGCTATTCTCAGTCCATTCAAAGTAATCAAGAATGTTGGGGAGGGTCTGCCTGCTTAGGGGAGAAAATTATTTAGACTAAGTTTTTCAGAATTGGTTCCTTCCACGAAAACAGGAAGTCATTCTTCATACGGTCAACAGTTCTTTGTAAACTAGAGTAACATTGGTAAGAAATGTCAGTTTGCAAATAAATCATACAGTACAGAGAAACTTACACGTAAGCATTTACAGAGTTTTGAAATTTTTTATTAATTATTAGCCAGTAGGATTCAACATATTCTCATAGGTTCCTTAACTCAGTGGCACAGTGGAAGTTTTTTAGGGCTTCGGCTGTCCCTGGGGTAGAGTGTGCGTTAGCACTGAGGTGCTGTGTATGCTGATGGGAGATTAAATACTCAAGGGAAGATACAGGGGAAGGTGAGCAGATTTCCTCCTTGAAGAATTTTATTTAGCTGAGAAGAAATGGGTAGAAATTGAATTTCAGGTAAATAAAATGTAAGTCAAACAGTCACTGATGGACAGAAAGTGCATTCCTAACAAGCCCACTAAAAAAAGCTGCCAGGGGACCAGCAGAAGCAAGGATGACAGTGTTTGGACTGCTCATCTGCGGCAGATGCTGAGCCTGGCCCCATTCTGAGTCCTGGTGGAGTGGGAGTTGGCCGGGACGGGGAGAGAGGAGCACGCAAGGCATGTGTAGCCCAGGTGGCTGGCTGTCAGAGACATCACGTTCCCCCAGAGTCGCCTGCGCACAGCCAGCGAGGTTCAGCGGAAATGCTCCAAGCACTTTCCTTCAGTTGGTTATCTTATGTTCAGACCAAGAATGCTTTCTTGGACACAGCACTTTGTAGATGTCTTATTCCTTTCTTTACCCTTAGTGAAGCAAGAAGTGATCACAGGCCAGAAGAGTAATGGGGACAAGATCGTTGTCGCCACAGAGAAGATTGCTAGGAAATAAGTCAACTGCATAGTGGAATGTTGCAAAAACTGAAGTGTTTTTAAAACTCTTCACAGATATCTTCCCTTTCCCAACCTATTCCAAAATAACTAATTTTGTGGCACTTACGTTTTGATATTCCACCTCCCAATGTATGATAGTTGCCTCAAGAAATTTCACTTCTGCCTCCCTCCATGTTCCCTGTATTCTGTAGCCCACGTCCTGGGGGATTGTCACAGTGAAGCGTCTGTCTTACCATTGTGCTCTTCAGACGAATGTTGAGCATCTGGCTTCCACAAATCAGGTTTGTCTAGATCTATGTAACTGATGTGCATCGTGGGATTGATCTTTACTGGATCACGTGTAAGTTTGTAGAGGATAAGCTTTTGGCAGAAGACAGAGTAGTCAGCTAATTGCAGCACCAAACGGGTGTTACAAGTTGAGATGAAGGTTCTTCCCTTCCTCCTTACCATCGGTGAGGATTCATTCTGAAGTTGGTAAAAAGAAAAGCAGCTGCTACGGTGGAACAACCAGAAACTACTGGAGGAGATAAAGTGTGTGTACTTTCTCCTTGCCCGCTAATTTTTTAAAAATCTGCAAGATACACTTCAGCATCTTTTATATTTTTCTTCAGTGAAAGATTCATTTACTTGAAAAAACAGAAATCTTCCCACACAGACCAATATTCAAAATCTATTAACAGTTTGTGGGGGTGGGGAAGGAATCACAGAGTTGGGCTTTTCTGTTTTTTTTTTTTGTTTTTCATTTACTTCCACTTAAGCACTTAAGCTCATTGTGCCAGAAATGATTTTTTAAATTTAACTGTGGAGAAAATATAAGTGTGTGTGTACTTAAATATTTTCTCACAAGAGAAGGGGCTCGTTGGGGTTCATCCAGCTGATGTGATGGGTTGATGTTTTCCTGCGTTTGGTCTGTGCAAGTTCCTGTGACATGTAACTTACATAAATGCTCTATAAGTCTTGTGTTAAAAGGGCCTTGTTCCTGCTCAAAAAAAGCACAGTTTTTGCCTTGGTTCTGCCTCTAAACAAAAGAGCTGTCTGATTTTTGATAGGGGCCCTTCCTCTGCCCCCTACACATGGAATCTCCAGCGGGGTGGTCCTCATGGCTTGAGGCTCCAAGTGGTGGATGTATTCGCTTTGTGCCCTGTCCAGTGATGATGGGATGGAGGATGTTCTTACTGGTGAGGAATTTACAGTGTGAAAGGGGAACGTGGTTGCCTGAAGCCAGGAAGCTAGCGCACAGAACCTGGACCTTGTTCACCTGTGATGCGCTCACCTGGTGTGACGTGGCATCCTGGGACTGCGGGGCTCCCAGTGGGAGCAGTGAGACCCCACAGGTGGGCACAAGGAGGAGAGTGGGCATCTGAGTAAGTGGAGGACTGGGTGCTCTGGGTTGAGGGTCTGCCTGGGATGCCGGGTGAGAACAGCAGCCCCTCCCCAAATGTCGGGAGGGCGCGAGCACCCTTCAGTGTGGGCTGGATGCCTTAGTTACCAACCCACCGCTTCACATTCAAAGAGAAATTTTAAACCATGCTTCGCTCCTAAACTGTGTTTTTAGGCTTAATTAAAATTACCTGATTTCCATAAGCCCTATTTTCTTGTCTCAGGATCCTGTGGTGAATCCCCTGCTGTATTTCACGTTGAACTCCTGGGTTCTTGAACGTTTTCTCTCGCACACGCTGCAGCTGCTTGTCATGTTGCACTTTGCCCAGTCTCCGCAGAACCAAACCCCTGCTCCCCTCTGTCCCTTCTCGCGTGCGCGTTCCTGTCCTCGCTTGCATCTCCCTGCCTCTCCGTAGCCTCACCTCTAAGAGGGGAGCCCTCTGGGTCTGCTCTGCACCCCTGCTTTCACTGCAGGGCTCTTGAGACTTTGTAGATCCGAGTCTGGCTCCTCATTGTACAGATGGGAAAACTGAGGGCTGGGGAGGTTGTGCTCCTAGCCGACTTACAGCCGGGTAAGTGACCCCCTGGGAGCCAGTCCCGCTTCCCGAATCCAGGTCTGTGCCTTCTCCACACACAGGGTTATGGCTGCTTGTGCTGTGGTTTTTCTTACTGTCAGGTCACGTGTGGTCAGGGCTGGGCCCTCCCTTCTTCGTTCATCCTGGCTGATGGCTCAGAGGATGTCGTCTGAAATGGTCAAAAGGGGATGAGCCAGGCACATACACTCTAGAATTGACCTGGAGTTGGACTGTTTTCTTCGGGAACCTAAGGATAGAGGTTCCATATGGAAATGTGCGTTATCAAAGGATCAGGATGATGAAAATCACAAAATGCTGGTGAAAGAAATCAGAGTTCAATACCTTGTTCATGGATTAGATGATGCAATGTGTAAAGATGTCAATTCTTCCTAAATTGATCTGTAGATTTAAGAGAACTCCTATCAAGTTCTCAGCTTTGTGGTAGACATAACAAACTTTTCCTAAAATTTATGTGGAAAGGGAAAGGCCCTCGAATAGCCAAAACAGCTTTGATAAAGAAGAATAAAGTAGGAGAAATCATTCTTCCCCATGCTAAGGCTTCCTGTGTAGCCACAGTTGTCAAGAGTGTGGGTTAGACCCACAGTGCAGTGGAATGGGGTGGGGAACTCAGACCTACACAAAATGCCCAATTAATTTTTGACCAAGGAGCAAAACCAATTCAATGGCGGAGGGATGACCTGTTCCATAAATCATGTTGGAGGAATTGGACATCCATAGGCCAAAAAAAAGAAAGAAAAAAATCTAGACCTGAATCCCACACCTTATACAAAAATTAACTTAAGGATCATAGATCTCAGTGTAAAATGTAAAACTACAAAACATCTAGCAAAATAGGGAAGTCTTCAAGTCTGAGGATGAGGCAAAGAGTTCTTAGATTGAAACTAAAAGCACAGTCCCTAAAATGAAAAATGGATAAATTGGACTTCACCACGATGAAAACTTCTGTTCTGTGGAAGACTCTGTAAGAGGATGAAAAGATGCTGGAACTGGGGTGCCCCTGTGTTTGTGGACCTGCACTCACCCTTCCTGACTCTGACAAGTGTCAAAGTTAAGTGGTAACATCCGGACCTTACTGGCTAGAGTTAAGATTTCAACATACTGCATATTTAAAATATATATTTTTCTTTCTGGTCATGCCATTAACTAAATGTTTTGAGGAACTTTATGGTTATTCCCATAAACGTAAAAATCCCAATCATGTTGAGAATTTTTTTCCATCATCCTGAGTATTTGAATAAGCGTTGGTGATTTTATAATCCTAGAGAAGGGTTTATATTTATCCTGATTACCTTACTTAAAATATCCTTATAGAACTCAAATTTCTAAATTTTACATTGGAAATATGGCATAAACCTGAGAAAAATGAAAGAGCGATATATCCAGTAGTAAGATAGTAACAAAGGAAAACACAATAATTGGGAAGTGATGTGACATCTTGAGATGTGGGCCCAGGCTCTGGAAGGACGTGAAGGTGCTGCTGATGGGTTTGTGCGCAGTCTCGGAGCAGCCTTCGCCAGGCTCCAAGGACGAGGCCCCGCGGTCTCACCACCCTCTTAGTGGGAGGTCAGTGGGTGGGGAGCGGCGGGCGCTGGGGACTGAGATCCAGAGCTGCGAGCCGCTGTGTGGTGGACACAGGGAGAGCTGATGGCACCCCAGGTCCGGTTACCGTGGCGGGGATAAAAGAGAAGCGCGTGGATGCCTAAGAGGTTGGGATTTCAGGTTTCCTCAGGATTTCTGATACCTCTGTCATCTGCTGCCTTCGGCCTCACTCCCTTGGAGCCATCCTGCTCTTCGCATGTACTGCTGGCTGGCACACCCAGCATGGAATTCTTCCCGCCCAACGCGGAGCAGGAGCCGCGCCTGGGAGCCTGGTAGTGTCCTTCACAAGTTTGCACGTGTAATAGATACCACATGAGTACTTGTTGGGTTTTTAAACTATGTTTTCTTCCCTATTTCATGCTTTCTGAGACGTTTCACGTTCTGTGTATTTGATCTTTTCAACTACGGTGGAAGGTAATAGGTGTTATTACCAATATTTTATCACTGAGAAAGATGAGACCAGAGAAGTTAGCTGACGTATGGTTTGTGTTCAGGGCGAGAAGAGGTTCCCGGTCTGCCTGCTTCTACTCCCCTGGACAGGTGGGTTATTGCCAGGACAGCACAGTCTCTCTGCAGAAAAGAAAAGCTTCCCACAGAGATGACAAATGTGCCTCCAGCAGCTGGGTGGGAGGGGGAAGGCCGTCAAGGGTGCTCCCTAAGCCTTATAAAGCCAGCGGCTTAGGAGAGAGGCGTTCTGAAGGTTCCTGACAGCCATAAAATTCCAAACATGGAAATGATTGCTTTGTTATATAAAGCATTCGTTCCAGCATTAAATAATAAACTTCTGACACCAAGAATGGAAACCGTCCCTGTTAGGCTGGTCTGTTTACTCGGCGCTTACCCAGCTGTGGAGGTGGCTCTGGGGCACATACTCCCCTCTTGGGGGTACCCCTGGCTCTGCGGGTTGTCCTATTCTGACCCAACACCCACAGGGCTCTGCAAATTCCTGTGGGGTCCAAGTTTGCCAGAATGAGGCCAGGATGGAAAAAGAGAGGAGCTGCAGTATCACCTCCCTTCTTGCATTTCCTAGGCTGGTTTTTCCTTCGCTTTTCTAAGACTCAGGGTTTGCCTGGAAACTCTGGACTACAATATAAGTAAGAAAAAGAATTCTTCCCAGGTGGGGGCGGGGCGGGGGAGGAGAATGGTCTCTGTCTTAATGAGATTCACCGTACATTGGGAGCTTTACTTGACTTGCATTTTCAGTTCAAATTTATGACTTGGCTGTAAACCTCTCGTTCCTTTGTTACAGAACACATGAGAACTTTAATTTCTACTGTTGTAATTCTTGGTCTTATGGGACTTCTTTCTCCAAGAATAACAATATAAATAACATTTTTGATAAAGTAGAAAGTGTCTCAAAAAATCACTTTTATTTTCTCTTCACTGAAGTTATAAACGATTTATGTGTTTACTTTTCTGTCATACATTCTTTTTTTTTTATAATTTTTAAAATTAATTTATTTTAAATTTATTTATTATTATTTTTGGCTGCATTGGGTCTTTCTTGCTGCCTGCGGGCTTTCTCTAGCTGCGGCGAGCGGGGGCTACTCTTCATTGCAGTGCGCACGCTTCTCATTGCCGTGGCTTCTCTTGTTGCAGAGCACGGGCTCTAGGCAGGTGGGCTTCAGTAGTTGCGGCTCGGAGCTCTAGAGCGAAGGCTCAGTAGTTGTGGCACACGGGCTTAGTTGCTCCGCAGCATGTGGGATCTTCCCGGACCAGGGCTTGAACCCGTGTCCCCTGCATTGGCAGGTGGGTTCTTAACCACTGCGCCACCAGGGAAGCCCTGTCATACATTCTTATTCGTAAAATGAAAAGAGAGTTAGATGGGTGTCTTGAGTATCAAAGCATGGAAAACACATTCTTTGGAATTTTGTATGGGAAATTCTCAAGCAAGGGATCCTGTGGTCCATGTCCTTTAACATCAGCAACTGTTTGCTCCTTTTCAAGGAGCAAAATGTAGACGCAGCATGGGCGAAGTGATCTACATGTTTCCTTGATAGTGTTCTTTTAGCTTACAGGTTGAAAGAATACTAATTAACCTGCTGTAAACCATGCAATAGTCTTTATAGATTGATAGGTTTTAATAAAGTCTTGCTTAGAAATGTGATGTGGAGTAGGGTTCCTCTCTCTCATAGCCTTTCTGCATTGAGTTTACAAAGTTTCATCCTGAAGACTGTGCTCATTACAGATCCAAAGTGAGGAGCAGAGGGGAGGAGCAGCCAAAGTTGGATGCTAAAGCATCCAACTTTAGCCTGAATGGATGTAAAGTGAAGAGAAACACTGTGTGTTTCCATGGTGATACCATGGCACTGATTGTAGGTCAACCTCAGGCAGAAACCAAGGAGGGGCTCTGGGTGGATGGAGTTGTGTGTAAAGCTAGCCAGCTTCTGTCTGTCCTACCCATCTTTCATCCATCTTCCTTCCTTCTATCAGTCATCTATCTATCCTTTCAATTCTTTCTATCTCCATTCGTCTACCTCTCTATCTGTCTTACTATATTATCCTCATTGGTTGCTTCAGAACACAAGATCTCCCTCCTTATATAAATTTGCAGTGAGTTTGACATAGTCTGTTGGACCTCAGTCTACCAGATGCTAAAATAGCTCCAGAGTTAAAAATAACTGGACTTTCTGCGTGGAAAAGGAAACGCAGTGAGGACATTTTAGCCCTGATGCTTGGGATGCCTGAGGAACCTGCTCCTGCCGCAGATGCTGGATCCTTTACGTAACACATGAGCCAGGCTGGTGTTTCACACACTTTAATAATGGAATAATCATCTATTTCCCTCTGTCCTTTCCCCACATGGCCACTAAACAGTTAAATAATCACCAGGCATTTTCCCTGATTATGAATGAAGCATCTGTCCAGTCACTTATTTGAAGTCATTCTGTATGTTGGTGTCTGCTGCTCATTTGTGATTAACTCCATCAATACATAGTCCTGGTCTGTAAAACAGAGGGGTCATACTTGGATCTGTAGGACACTGACCCGTGAAGGTGTCACAGCCTGGCTTTGAAGATAAGCCACTCGTATATGTTACAAAAACAAACTGTAGGAAGGGCCCGGGGCGAGCACACTGTGAGCCGGTAAAAGCAGATGAAGCGCAAAGGGAAAAAAAAGGAAAGAGTTCTTCACATAAACAGATTCTTACTGGCTGGTGTGAAGAGTCATTCCAAGCTGTGTGGATGAAAGACTCTTGGTGCTCCAGCCAGGCATCAGGGCTGTGCCTCTGAGGTGGGAGAGCCAACTTCAGGATACTGGTCCACAAGAGACCTACCAGCTCCACGTAATACCAAACGGCAAAAATCTCTCAGAGATCTCCATCTCAACATCAAGACCCAGCTTCACTCAACGACCAGCAAGCTACAGGGCTGGACACCCTATGCCAAACAACTAGCAAGACAGGAACACAGCCCCATCCATTAGCAGGGAGGCTGCCTAAAATCATAAGGCCACAGACACCCCAAAACACACCACCAGATGTGGACGTGCCCACCAGAAAGACAAGATTCAACCTCATCCACCAGAACACAGGCAATAGTCCCCTCCACCAGGAAGCCTACACAACCCACTGAACCCACCTTAGCGACTGGGGACAGATACCAAAAACAACGGGAACTACGAACCTGCAGCCTGTGAAAAGGAGACCCCAAACACAGTAAGATAAGCAAAATGAGACGACAGAAAAACACACAGCAGATGGAGGAGCAGGGTCAAAACACACCAGACCTAACAAATGAAGAGGAAATAGGTAGTCTACCTGAAAAAGAATTCAGAATAATGATAGTAAGGATGATCCAAAATCTTGGAAATAGAATAGACAAAATGCAAGAAACATTTAACAAGGACGTAGAAGAACTAAAGAGGAACCAAGCAACGATGAAAAACACAATAAATGAAATTAAAAATACTCTAGATGGGATCAATAGCAGAATAACTGAGGCAGAAGAAAGGATAAGTGACCTGGAAGATAAAATGGTGGAAATAACTACTGCAGAGCAGGATAAAGAAAAAAGAATGAAAAGAACTGAGGACAGTCTCAGAGACCTCTGGGACAACATTAAACGCACCAACATTCGAATTATAGGGGTTCCAGAAGAAGAAGAGAAAAAAGAAAGGGACTGAGAAAATATTTGAAGAGATTATAGTTGAAAACTTCCCTAATATGGGAAAGGAAATAGTTAATCAAGTCCTGGAAGCACAGAGAGTCCCATACAGGATAAACCCAAGGAGAAACACGCCAAGACACATATTAATCAAACTGTCAAAAATTAAATATAAAGAAAACATATTAAAAGCAGCAAGGGAAAAACAACAAATAACACACAAGGGAATCCCCATAAGGTTAACATCTGATCTTTCAGCAGAAACTCTGCAAGCCAGAAGGGAGAGGCAGGATATACTTAAAGTGATGAAGGAGAAAAACCTACAACCAAGATTACTCTACCCAGCAAGGATCTCATTCAGATATGATGGAGAAATTAAAACCTTTACAGACAAGCAAAAGCTGAGAGAGTTCAGCACCACCAAACCAGCTTTACAACAAATGCTAAAGGAACTTCTCTAGGCAAGAAACACAAGAGAAGGAAAACACCTACAATAACAAACCCAAAACATTTAAGAAAATGGGAATAGGAACATACATATCGATAATTACCTTGAATGTAAATGGATTAAATGCTCCCACCAAAAGACACAGACTGGCTGAATGGATACAAAAACAAGACCCATATATATGCTGTCTACAAGAGACCCACTTCAGACCTAGAGACACATACAGACTGAAAGTGAGGGGATGGAAAAAGATATTCCATGCAAATGGAAATCAAAAGAAAGCTGGAGTAGCAATTCTCATATCAGACAAAATAGACTTTAAAATAAAGAATATTATAAGAGACAAAGAAGGACACTATATAATGATCAAGGGATCGATCCAAGAGGAAGGTATAACAATTGTAAATATTTATGCACCCAACATAGGAGCACCTCAATACATAAGGCAAATACTAACAGCCATAAAAGGGGAAATTGACAGCAACACAATCATAGTAGGGGACTTTAACACCCCACTTTCACCAATGGACAGATCATCCAAAATGAAAATAAATAAGGAAACACAAGCTTTAAATGACACATTAAACAAGATGGACTTAATTGATATTTATAGGACATTCCACCCAAAAACAACAGCATACACATTTTTCTCAAGTGCGCATGGAACATTCTCCAGGATAGATCATATCTTGGGTCACAAATCAAGCCTTGGTAAATTTAAGAAAATTGAAATCGTATCAAGTATCTTTTCCGACCACAACGCTATGAGACTAGATATCAATTACAGGAAAAGATGTGTAAAAAATACAAACACATGGAGGCTACACAATACACTACTTAATAACGAAGTGATCACTGAAGAAATAAAAGGGGAAATCAAAAAATACCTAGAAACAAATGACAATGGAGATACGACGACCCAAAACCTATGGGACGCAGCAAAAGCAGTGCTAAGAGGGAAGTTTATAGCAATACAAGCCTACCTCAAGAAACAGGAAACATCTCGAATAAACAACCTAACCTTGCACCTAAAGCAATTAGAGAAAGAAGAACAAAAAAACCCCAAAGCTAGCAGAAGGAAAGAAATCATAAGGAGCAGGTCAGAAATAAATGAAAAAGAAATGAAGGAAACAATAGCAAAAATCAATGAAACTAAAAGCTGGTTCTTTGAGAAGATAAACAAAATTGGTAAACCATTAGCCAGACTCATCAAGAGAAAAAGGGAGAAGACTCAAATCAACAGAATTAGAAATGAAAAAGGAGAAGTAACCACTGACACTGCAGAAATACAAAAGATCATGAGAGATTACTACAAGCAACTCTACGCCAATAAAATGGACAACCTGGAAGAAATGGACAGATTCTTAGAAATGCACAAACTGCCGAGACTGAACCAGGAAGAAATAGAAAATATGAACAGACCAATCACAAGCACTGAAATTGAAACTGTGATTAAAAACCTTCCAACAAACAAAAGCCCAGGACCAGATGGCTTCACAGGTGAATTCTATCAAACATTTAGAGAAGAGCTAACACCTGTCCTTCTCAAACTCTTCCAAAATATTGCAGAGGGAGGAACACTCCCAAACTCATTCTACGAGGCCACCATCACCCTGATACCAAAACCAGACAAAGATGTCACAAGGAAAGAAAACTACAGGCCAATATCACTGATGAACATTGATGCAAAAATCCTCAACAAAATACTAGCAAACAGAATCCAACAGCACATTAAAAGGATCACACACCATGATCAAGTGGGGTTTATCCCAGGAATGCAAGGATTCTTCAATATATGTAAATCAATCAATGTGATACACCATATTAACAAATTGAAGGAGAAAAACCATATGATCATCTCAATAGATGCAGAGAAAGCTTTTGACAAAATTCAACACCCATTTATGATAAAAGCCCTGCAGAGAGTAGGCATAGAGGGAAGTTTCCTCAACATAATAAAGGCCATATATGACAAACCCACAGCCAACATCGTCCTCAATGGTGAAAAACTGAAACCATTTCCACTAAGATCAGGAACAAGACAAGGTTGCCCACTCTCACCACTATTATTCAACATAGTTTTGGAAGTGTTAGCCACAGCAATCAGAGAAGACAAAGAAATAAAAGGAATCCAAATCGGAAAAGAAGAAGTAAAGCTGTCACTGTTTGCAGATGACATGATACTATACATAGAGAATCCTAAAGATGCTACCAGAAAACTCCTAGAGCTAATCAATGAATTTGGTAAAGTAGCAGGATACAAAATTAATGCACAGAAATCTCTTGCATTTCTATACACTAATGACGAAAAATCTGAAAGTGAAATTAAGAAAACACTCCCGTTTACCATTGCAACAAAAAGAATAAAATATCTAGGAATAAACCTACCTAAGGAGACAAAAGACCTGTATGCAGAAAATTATAAGACACTGATGAAAGAAATTAAAGATGATACAAATAGATGGAAAGATATACCATGTTCCTGGATTGGAAGAATCAACATTGTGAAAATGACTCTACTACCCAAAGCAATCTACAGATTCAATGCAATCCCTATCAAACTACCACTGGCATTTTTCACAGAACTAGAACAAAAAATTTCACAATTTGTATGGAAACACAAAAGACCCCGAATAGCCAAAGCAATCTTGAGAACGAAAAATGGAGCTGGGGGAATCAGGCTCCCTGACTTCAGACTATATTACAAAGCTACAGTAATCAAGACAGTTTGGTATTGGCACAAAAACAGAAATATAGATCAATGGAACAGGATAGAAAGCCCAGAGATAAACCCACGCACATATGGTCACCTTATCTTTGATAAAGGAGGCAAGCATATACAGTGGAGAAAAGACAGCCTCTTCAATAAGTGGTGCTGGGAAAATTGGACAGGTACATGTAAAAGTATGAAATTAGAACACTCCCTGACACCATGCACAAAAATAAACTCAAAATGGATTAAAGACCTAAGTGTAAGGGCAGACACTATCAAACTCTTAGAGGAAAACATAGGCAGAACACTCTATGACATAAATCACAGCAAGATCCTTTTTGACCCAGCTCCTAGAGAAATGGAAATAAAAACACAAATAAACAAATGGGACCCAATGAAACTTAAAAGCTTTTGCACAGCAAAAGAAACCATAAACAAGACGAAAAGACAACCCTCAGAATGGGAGAAAATATTTGCAAATGAAGCAACTGACAAAGGATTAATCTCCAAGATTTACAAGCAGCTCATGCAGCTCAATAACAAAAAAACAAACAACCCAATCCAAAAATGGGCAGAAGACCTAAATAGACATTTCTCCAAAGAAGATATACAGATGGCCATCAGACACATGAAAGAATGCTCAACATCATTAATCATTAGAGAAATGCAAATCAAAACTACAATGAGGTACCATCTCACACCGGTCAGAATGGCCATCATCAAAAAATCTACAAACAATAAATGCTGGAGAGGCTGTGGAGAAAAGGGAACCCTCTTGCACTGTTGGTGGGAATGTAAATTGATACAGCCACTATGGAGAACAGTATGGAGGTTCCTGAAAAAACTAAAAATTGAACTACCATGCGACCCAGCAATCCCACTACTGGGCATATACCCTGAGAAAACCATAATTCAAAAAGAGTCATGTACCAAAATGTTCATTGTAGCTCTAGTTACAATAGCCAGGACATGGAAGCAACCTAAGTGTCCATCATCGGATGAATGGATAAAGAAGATGTGGCACATATATACAATGGAATATTACTCAGCCATAAAAAGAAATGAAATGGAGGTATTTGTAATGAGGTGGATGGAGTTAGAGTCTGTCATACAGAGTGAAGTAAGTCAGAAAGAGAAAAACAAATACAGTATGCTAACACATATATACGGAATCTAAGGGAAAAAAAAGCCATGAAGAACCTAGTGGCAAGATGGGAATAAAGACACAGACCTACTAGAGAATGGACTTGAGGATATGGGGAGGGGGTGGGGTGAGATGTGACAGGGTGAGAGAGTGTCATGGACATATATACACTACCAAATGTAAAATAGATAGCTAGTGGGAAGCAGCCGCATAGCACAGGGAGATCAGCTCAGTGCTTTGTGACCACCTAGAGGGGTGGGATGGGGAGGGTGGGAGGGAGGGAGATGCAAGAGGGAAGAGATATGGGAACATATTGTATATGTATAATTGATTAACTTTGTTATAAAGCAGAAGCTAACACACCATTGTAAGGCAATTATACTTCAATAAAGATGTTTAAAAAAAAAAAAAAAACAAACTGTAAGCATCCATCTGAGGCCTCATGAGACTTGTGCAGAAATCTGTGTGGCCAGAGCGCAAGGCTGGGATGTCACTGAGACAGGGCAGGGCCTGGGGGCATGGAAACAGGCAGTGGGGTGCGAGGTTGTCCCTAAGGAGGGTGTCCGGGTCAGGCGGAGAGCTGGGCAGGACATCAGGTGGCAAGAATGCTGACCAGTGGTCACAGATTGGAGGCTCGAGTGGAGACTCTAGGTGTGGCTTTCATGGGAAAAGTTTTGGACTTGGACAGAGGTGGTTTTCTTCTTAGATCTGGGGGCCTGGGCGAGAAACATAACCATTATTTGCGCCTCGACTTCTTACCTATAAAATCAGTTGTTATAAGGATTAAAAGAGATTATTTAGGACGCATAGGACAGGGCCGTGTAGTTAATACTTCTGGCTATGCAGGCTGCACACTGTGTGTTGTGGTGCTTACCAGGGAGTATGGCTGTGTGCTGGTAAAACTTTATTTCCAAAAACAGCCCACAGGCTGGATTTGTAGTTTGCCAACCTGTGATTTAGATAAAATTCGTGGGGTGTGGAAGTTATTCAATAAATAGTGTCTCCCTTTCCCTCTTCTAGGTTTCGAGAGATGATAGCAGCCTGGGATTTCTGAGTCGTATCTGGTTCTCCGAGCTGACTGCTTAGTGGCATGATTTAGTAGTGGAGCTGAAATAGAACACGTGCGTGGAGGTACTGACTCCGCCTCCCATCCAGCCTTTCTGAGTCTGTGGGGTCAGGAACCTGAGTGGACGCCCCTGTGAGGCCGACATTAACATCTCCCCTTTAAAGAGGAGCTGTGGCTTCATGTGGAAAGCACCTGTGTTCCTTTAGGCCAGGATCTTAACAACTTGGAGCTTTCCAAAGTAAGACCAAATTTAAAATGAGAGTGAAAAGTGAGTGTCCTTTGAGGTTGGCTTCAAGGGAGGGACCCCCCCGCCCATACTTAAATGTTCATCTGAGAAATTTTTAAAACTTGAGCTGAACTTTGTCTTTTAATCTTTCTACTAGCTTAAATGGTTGATCCTCAGGCTTTACTATATGTCTGCCTTTACTAGTGGGATTTTTCTTTTCTTATAGATTCTTCTCATTGTAGCCTTTTCTTTTCCACTTAGAGAAGATCCTTTAACATTTCTTTTAGGGTAGGTTCAGTATTTATTTATTTATTTATTTATTTATTTATTTATTTATTTATTTATTATTGATTGATTGCTGTGTTGGGTCTTCGTTTCTGTGCGAGGGCTTTCTCTAGTTGCGGCAAGTGGGGGCCACTGCTCATCACGGTGTGCAGGCCTCTCACTATCGTGGCCTCTCTTGTTGCGGAGCACAGGCTCCAGATGCGCAGGCTCAGTAACTGTGTCTCACAGGCCTAGTTGCTCCTCGGCATGTGGGATCTTCCCAGACCAGGGCTCGAACCCGTGTCCCCTGCATTGGCAGGCAGATTCTCAACCGCTGCGCCACCAGGGAAGTCCGGTAGGTTCAGTATTGATGAAGTCTTTCAGTTTTTGCTTGTCTGAGAAGTTCTTTATCTCTTCTTAAATTCTGAATGGTAACCTTGCTGGGTAGAGTATCCTAGGTTGCAGGTTTTTACCTTTCAGCACTTTAAGTGTATCATGCCATTCCCTTCTAGCCTGCAATATTTCTGCTGAAAAATCAGCTGATAGCCTTATGGGGGTTCCCTTGAATGTGACTCTTTGTTTCTCTCTTGCTGCCATTAGAATCCTCTGTCTGTAACTTTTGCCATTTTAATTATGATATGTCTTGGTGTGGGTCTCTTTGAGTTCATCTTGTTTGGGATGGGACTCTCTGTGCTTCCTGTACCTGGATATCTGTTTCCTTCTTTAGGTTTGTAAAGTTTTCGGCCATAATTTCATCAAATACATTTTTACCCTCTTCTCTATCTCTTCTCCTTCTGGAACCTCTATAATGTGGTTGTTCGTGTGCTTGATGTTGTCCCAGAGATCGTTTAAACTGTTCTCATTTTTAAATTTGCTTTTCTTTTTACTGTTCTTCTTGTGTGATTTCCATTATTCTATCTTTCAGATCACTTATGTGTTCTTCACTATCACCTAATCTGCTTCTCCTTCCTTCTAGTGTGTTTTTCATTTCACTTATTGTATTCTTCAATTCTGACTGGTTCTTTTTAAAAAAAATATTTTCTAGTTTCTTACTAAAATTCTCACCATGTTCATGTATTCCTTTCCCAAATTTAGTTAGCATCCTTATTACTAATGCTTTGAATTCTTTATCTGGTAAATTGTTTATTTTTGCTTCATTATCTGTTGTGAGCACAAGTCATGTCTTACCCCAGGGTGTGCTGGCAGCTCTCACCTTTTAGGAGGAGGGGCTGAAGATGGAGGGGTGAGGGCTGGAGCCAGGTGTGAGCTGGGCTTCCCCTCTGCTCGGTGGCGTCAACACCCTATCGGGGCCGGGCCAGGTCCCAAGTTGCTGGAGCAGAAGCCCTGAGGGTCAGGTCCAAGCCGGCTCCATTCCCTTTAAGTGTATGTTTTCCACGCTCCCCGCACCAGTCCCCTCGCCCCAGCAGTGCTGAAGCAAGAGGTGCCTGTGTGGGCTCTCAGCGGGGTTGGGGGGTTTGGCCGCTGACAGAGGTCAGGGCTGCTTCTGACTTGCCACCTGTGTAAGCGCTGCTAGTTGTTGCCGCCACCCCACTCAGTTGCTGCTTTGGGTCTGAGCTGCTCTGAGTCTCACAGCTGGGCCTTCTCCCCATCATGAAGCAAGCGGGACTGGAGCGGTCGCTTGGCTCAGGCTATGGGAAACCAGCAGCTGCTGGAGCAGCCCTCACTCCACCCTGCATGGGAGCAAGCCGGCGTGCACACTCCTCACCGTGGAGCCCAGGCTTCCCACAGCCCTCCTGTTAGTCCATGGGCCCTCCAACCAGCACTCATCTTCACTGTGTCAGACCCCAGGACCAGGGCGCCTGATCTGTGGCTGAACCGCTCACTCCCCAGGGCAGATCTCTGCTCCTGTGATCTCCCTCTTCCTCTGAGTCCCCTCCCTGGGGCACAGCTCCTGACCTGATCACTTCTCTTCCTACCCTATTCCATGTGGCTCTTTCTTATAGCCCCAGTTGTACAGGAGTCTTTCTGCCAGTCTCCAGTTAGTTTTCAGTGAGAATTGTTCCACATGTAGATGTAGTTTAGATTTGTTCATGGGGGGAGGTGAGCGCCACATCTTCTCTGCCATCTTGATCTCCTCCTCAAAACTTAAGCTGAACTTTGGGTGAAGAACAAGCTGGAAGGGGCTGGTTCATCAGGCTAGGATTTGATGCCAGGACTGTGCAGAGCAGCTGTGGGGTTGGCTGGGAAAGGGAGAGCACCGGAGGGAAACACCCGGTAAATAGTAGGTGTCTACCCTGTGCTCAGGTGGCCTCCCAACAGGCCAGTATGTGCTTTTCCCACCAACACACCCTCACGCACGTGCTCCTTTCCCTGTCGCGTGCTTCTGTTTTCCTCTAGGCATCCCCTCAGGGAGCAAACTGGTTTCGAGTTTATAAAATGCTGAGCAGCAGCACAATTAGCACAAAAAATAGCTTTCTCGTAGTTTTATTATCTTCAAAGAGCGGTCAGTTTGTTTTAGCACCAAAAACGCTCAATAGTGGGATGTGTTTTCATATATTTGTGTTGTTTACAGCTCCATGTGCATAAACTAGTCATGTGTTTGGTGGGCTGGACAAGACTGCAGTGAGCTGTGAGCTGGTTGGGTCAGGGCGCCCTCTGGTTTGATCAAATGTAGCGAGCACCACCACCAGGAAAAGCGGACTTAGCAACTTGTGTGTGACTCGTTATAACTTTTCATTTGTTTGCTGTATTTTTATTAAAACTTTAGTATTTAGCTCTTCTGGGAATGATGGCTTGGTCAGAATATTAGGAAAAAAATTAACAGTTTCAGAAAAATTCAAGGGCACAAATCAGCATTTTGGGTACGTTCGAGCTTGTAGTTGGGAAAGGCTGTTGCACGTCATAAAGGTTATTTGTCCCAGGTACTTGGTACTTGGGGAAAATGCCAGCCTAGCAATGGCCCTTGAATCTCTGGCATCAGCAATTTAATTCCTGTTTTAATGATAAGCTTCTTTCTCATATATTTTGGATTCCATAGGTCCTGTGTTCTCTTGCTTTGTTTTATCTACTGTTTCATTTCGTCTTAGACACTTATTTTCAAAAATACGCTAGCAGTAAGTATAGTCCTTGGGACCGACATGCCTGATAAGAAAAAAAATCTCATTAATGGAGGAAGATGCTAATCAGTGGTGGTTTTGGCCAGCTCTCACTGGGGTAGGCACCTGCAGAATCCGTTGTTGATTGAGTTAATGAGAGCCGCGTAGACCGGGGAGGTTTCCTGCCCCACAGATGTGAATAAGATTGCAAGAATCTAATTCTGGACCCCTTCAGAGCCAAAACCTTGTGAGAAGGCGCCGGGGACAAGCATGTGTGCGCATAGTAAAGGATTTTATATAACTTAAATGAGTATTTATTTGTGAGCAGAGGAAATGTCAAGGTGAATGATATGAAGTGCTTTCTTCTTAAATTATAATTATAAGGAAATAGAAGACACACACAGATGTGACTGTGTCTTCTCAGTTGAGTGTTCAGCTCTACCTGTGAAAGCATTTTGAACTTCCCTTTCCTTCTCTTACAGGTGACATCACACAAAAAGGATATGAAAAGAAGAGATCAAAATTGATTGGAGCCTACCTGCCCCAGCCTCCAAGTACGTAAACCTTGATGAGTAGCATAAAGCATCCCATTTTAAGAGTTAACTGCAACACGCGAGAGAACAGCTGAGCACAAGTCCCCCCTCAGTCCCCAGTCTGCATGCAGATCACACCGTTGAGGTGGCACTAGGCACATCCTACTCCTTTGTGTGATTGCAGGATATTTTGTGAATTTAGAAGATACATATGACTTTTCTATAAATGTGCCTAATAAATTTAACAGGTACTTTATTCATAGAACCGCAGTAACATGTTTGATTACCTTAAAATGCTATAATCATAAAAAATATGAGAGCGTTTATGGTTTAAACATGACTTTTGTCTTAGTTAAATTTATTGATAATGGCTTAAATTAATCCAAGGTTTTCGTTGACGTCATTGGTGAGGGGTGGAGGGCCAATCTAGAAATCTAGAAAATGATGTAACATCCTGCCTGGTATTATAAAATCGTAAAGGTTGGTTGTTTTTTGAAACGTGATTGTCAACGTTATGGATTCTTCCCCAAGTACAGATTCTGTTTAATTCCAGCGTTTTCACATGTGCAAGTGTGTAGAATTTCTGCCCTCGAGCTGGGTTCTGTACATTTCAGGGAAAGGAAGATGATACTGGGCTGCAGTTGTAACACTCCGTTCTGATGTAAGCTCAGTTCAGCCCGAGGGCAACCTTGAGAATTTTCTGGGCATCAGGAAAGGCTTAAAGCTAACACAAGTCCTCCAGGAGGAAGGACAGCAACAGAAATGGACTCTCCAGTGTTCACTGTTGGAACAAATGTGAAGCTCTGCTGAGCCGCTTCTACTAGAAGAGGTTCAAGTCTGCATGTGCAGGCCCAGTGCAGGCCCACCGGCTCTCCGGGCTGTGACACAGCCTCCAGTGCTGTGGGCGCAGAAGGAGTGTCCCCACCTGTGGCTCACATTCCAGGACACTTAACTTGTGTGTTGAGTTTCTGCTGCTTTTTTAGCTTTGTTTGGTTTTGTGTGATTTCTTTCTTTTCTCGGTACTTAAGAAAGTTAACATGACGGCCTGGGTTTTCCTGCTGTCTAGTCTGTAAAAGGAAGAAGCTCTGCACTGTCTGAGTGGATGGAAAATAAGTGTGTTGTCTAGCTGACCCCATGTGTGAGGGACTTCAGAGCACACGTGGGCAGACGACTAGATGTGGTCTCCCCGCTTTCCTCTTCTCGTGCTCCAGCAGAGCTGTTGTGATGAATTCCTGTCTGCACGTGGCCCCTCCTGGTCTTGGAGGAAGGCTGGCGGGGAGACTGTAGGCCCTTTGGGTTGCTAGATTTTATTGTCCGTGCCTTACCAAACAAAAGTGAAACAGAAGCAGTTCTGCACCTTCCCAGAAGATGGCTCTGGAGCTGCAACAGTGCCAAGAACATGGCTGACCCGTGTTGCTGAGCGCTGAGGGTGGCCCTGTGTGGCGTGGTCCCTTTGATGTTCTTTGTGCTGTTCTGCATGGGGTCGGCTGCTCTGCTCGGTGCTGTAACAAATTTAAAAAAAACTAAAGTTTGAATTAATTAGTTTTTTTTCAACTTGTTACAGCAGCGAATGGAGCTGCCGTGGTCCGGTGTAGACTGCAGCACAGTGAAGGAGCCCCGAGAAGAATGCTGCAGGCTGGCAACATCGGGGTATGTGACATCCGAGACGCCGCGGTCAGAGAGCGGGCGGCCAGCACCGCAGGAAACCGGCCACTGTTTTACTTTCGTTTCGGTGAGCGCACTTAACTGAGAGAGAGAGAGAGACACACACACACACATCCCACGGCAGGGCACGTTTGCAATGGACTGTCCACCTAATGCCTTTCTAAACAGAAGTGAGGGCTCAGCCTTGGGGGAACTTAGGAGGTCCTGTTTCTGAGCCCCTGTTCTCCATTTGAACTTGTGCGACTTATTGAGGCCACAGTGTTCCTCGGGCAAAGAGCTTGTCACAGACCCCAGACCATGATCATCCTGCTGACTCAGGGCCCAGTTTTGAGTGTTTTCTATTAAAATATAATACTCGGTTTTTACAACCATATTTTTGCATTTGGAGCACTAATTACAAAACACTTAAGAAAGAAGAATGCGTGACAGATCATACAATTCTTCCTAAAATTGTTGATATTCCGCTAACCTTTGTCTCATAGCCAGAGACCTGGGTGAAGGATGAACTGTAATGAATCCTGGCCTCTGAGATCTGCTTCAGGGAGTAAGGTCTGTCGCTCCATGGTATTCCTACCTCCAGAGGGCAGTTATGGAGTTTTGAAATTGAAAAATTGAACCAGTTAATCATAGAGTGTATTCTTAGAGGTCGTGATCCTATTCAGAGGTCAAAATTATTTTAGTGAGCAATATTTTGAATATAAGAAGCCCAAAAAGATGAGTTCAGTGCACCTTTTAGTACAATAAGGAATAAGCATTTATAAGCTTCAGGGTTTTACGTCAAATAAAAGGCACTGTTTGAGAATCAGGTACAGACACTAAGCTGTTATGTCACAGTTGGCCCCCAGGATCTTAGAGGAGGGAACCCAGCTGGGTCTCTCCGCTGTGGCTCTGCCCTCCTCTCCATGCTAGCTTGCTGACGGGCGTGATGCATGTCTGTGTGGGGAAGAGCGGAGCGGTGGTAGGCGGGCGGTGGAGTTGGGCGTTAGCTGCAGGGGCCCCGTCGCAATTTCTGTATGCCTCACTGCTGCACCTGTGGATGTGTGAGGCTGTGAGCGCTGCTTGGGAACACTGCTCCCTGGCCCTTGTGGCCACGCCATTCCCACCGGGAAGGAGAAGGCAGGTTCACCCATGCTGCTGGGATTGGGTGAACAGATGCCCAGGTAGTTTTGCAGTTCTTATTGCTGATCTGTATTTCTGAGAAGTTGCCCTGGGTGAATGGTCACTCGTATAAGATGGTCTCTGGGAAGCGGTAAGGAGAGCACAGTGTTGAATGCTCACCTAAAGCTGGATGAGGGAAAGTGTGCCAGAGCTAGAAAGAAAAAAAGAAAATTATGTATTTAATGAAGTAAGTGGTCAGAATATATTGAAAATCATTATCAAAGAGAAAATATTATTCAGGAGAACTTATTTGGTTCTAGTTTTCTTGCAGTTTTCATTAGTCTCTGAAACTATATATTTTTCATTAGTCTCTGAACCTGATAAAATTTGTGAAAATAGAAGCTAAAATCCGCTCTCTACCACTCTCTCCAGGGATATCTTAATCACATGGTGTTAGCTTCTATATGAGTCTTCACTGCTTTCATGACAAGGCCATGGTGATGTGAGGTAGTAACATTCCAATGTTACCATAAATAGTGAAACCTTCCTTGACCAAATAGTCCCTCTATTCCCATGATGCATGTATTGGCTAGATATAACTTTCCACGTGATTGGCATCAAATGTTTCTGAGTGGTGAGTGATTTATGTAGATCCGGTCTTCTCCAAGCCCAGCTCGCCTTTCCTCCAACAGCAGGCGGCTTGTGCTCAGTTACAAGGACTTACTGTGACTGTGTAGTTGTGAAAATCTTGGTGAATGCGGCTACTGTGACCAGAGGGCAAGTCTGTCTGTTTCCTTCCTGCTCTCTGGGCATCGGCTGTGGGATCCACGTGAACAGCCTCCTCAGAGAGGAGCCTCTCTTGGTTAGGGCGAGTTTATTGTCCACTTTTGCTCTTGTGGAGAACGCAGACGGCCCCACCCGGAGTGCAGACTCGTCTGCATCAGAAGGGCTTCACGGGTAGCAGCCTGACCTCTCTTCACCTCCTCCAGCCTACATCCGATGTCACACTGCATGTGAGGCATTCTGTATGTGCTTGTGCCCTCTGCCTGTACCCGTGCATCTTTTAAAGCTCAGTGCAGTGTCACTTCGACAAGGATTTCTTCCTTCATCCCTGGGGTTAGGACAGGCCATTGTGTTTTATATTTTCCAGAAAGTGAAGCTTACTGGCACTGCTGTGGTTGATCGGTTCTGCTTCTTCACATTAACAACTGCTCTGCTTCTCTGGTGCCAGGTGCACAATTTGGTCTATATTTTCATCCTGCCACAGAGTTTGTCTCCCAGAGTGCAGCCCTCACTTCCCTGGGCACAGCAGTGTGTTGCCTATCTGACCTGGGTTGTAGGGACACAGAGCTGGTCCTGGGGGACTTCCTCAGCCATGCCATCTGTTCATGATGGGTGGGGTGTAGCCTGCAAGGTTAAATGCCAGGAAAGGAGAAATATGAGTAGTTAACTCAGGGTGCCCTGAGACTTAGCATGAATTCTTTCCAGACTGAGTTGCTACAGGATTGAACTTTCATCACCTAAAGTTAAATGACCTGTATCCTAGGGTAAGCCATGGTCATGATCTTGATACACAGCTTGCTACTCTCAGTTGTCTAAGAAGTATTCTTATTTTATCACACACAGCTGGTGATTATTGATGGGTTTCTTGTTCTTTTTGGTGACATGAACCAATCAGGTTCCTCCCCCAGACACCAGTAGTTAACAGGGAACAGCTGAGCCTCTACGGAAGGCAGAGCTGGGCATGGAACAGTGAGAGTGGTGTCCACTTTGGATCTGGCTCATATGGGTTTTTGTGGACAATCTATAAGGAAAACGCAGAAATCTGAATCCCTGATCCTGACCATATACTCTCATTGCCTCCGAACTTACCTGCTGAGCAAAGCCAAGTGGTGGGATGTGGGGATGAGATACAAATGCACGATGGTAGGGGCTCTCGTGAAACCCTGAACTCCAGGTCTATACTTTTCCAGGCATGAGTCCCTACGCAAATTCAAACATGAATAGGAAAATGGTTAGCAAATTTATACTGATTTATTGCAAGGCTTCATGCTAATGGAGGGTAAGGTAGACACAAGAGTGACAGTAATGTAAGAATCAGGCCAGCATGGTCGGGGAGATGTTACAGTGCTGATGGTGAAATTTCTGTCTATTTTGTGCTGTTCTCATTTGAGTCAGTATGAAGTGAAAGTAGTAAATTTCTCACCTGTACTACAGTTGTACTGTTTATTTTCTGGCAAACTCCGTGATGGCACTTATGTTAGAAATAAGTGCTGTTGTGTGAGGGAAAGTATAATTAGGTGCTAGAAGAGAATGGGACAATTCAAAAATCGTTTTTGTACAAACTTGAAATATGGAAAAATCCTTGTCAGTTTTACCAACTGCCTAAAGCATGTTTTCACTTAAGTGAGAGCCCTTTGGGTGCCCGGTGAGGTCGAAGGACCCTGAGACCCACGAATGCTGTGTGCAAGGAGCAGAGAGCCTTGAGTCACGGTGAGGGTCCTGGGAGTAGCAGTCACTCCTGTATTAATGTGTCCATGTCTGCACCCCAACACATGTGGGAACCGAGGTTCAGAGGCTGAGCGATTTGTCCCATTACGCAATTAGTAAAAATAAGACCAGAATTTGAATCAAGATCTTTGTTTTAAATCTTATATACATTTTTATGCAGGTTATCTTGTACACATCCTTCATGATTTCTTTTAAAAATATGTTGAAAACCAAGGTTTTTCAGTGTATTTCCCTTACTGTCTGAATTTAGAAATACTGACTTTTTCTAGAAGGTGTCTATACTGCAGGTCTTCTGGCCTATAGTGCACCATTGTGTCTGGGTGAATGGACCAGCCCCTGTGGGCCTTATTCTTAGGTTAATAAGAGGATTATTGTGATTTCTAGTATCTAGTTTACCATAGCGTTAATGAAATAACTGCATTTATTTAATAATCTGAAATTGGTGGATTGTTTAGGTGCCAGAACTATATTGTTAGGATTTTCTTTGGGGAATCTTTCTTTTTTTATTGAAGTAAAGTTGATTTACAATATTATGTTAGTTTTGGGGAACCTTTCTTAAACATGTGTTAGAAGTAATTGATTGAAGTTCTAATAAAAATGGCTTATTTCTCTGCTTTCTCTCCCTTGGGCTTAAACAAAGTTTTTACATATGGAGGGGAAAAAAGCATTTGGAGGAATGAATAGTGATAGGACAGGGTAAAAACTTGGGAAGAGTGTTTCTGTGTGACAGGAACCTGGAGGCACGAGTGGGAGGTGGCTGACGAGGAGGGTGTGGTGGAGGGAGGTTGGCAGTCAGGGAAGTAGCCTAGGGCTCGGTTCTGTGGTCCACTGGGTGCAGAGACATGAACCAGTCAGAGCCCTGCTTGGATTGAAGAGAGAGACTGACATTCCGGGCTGTAGTGGCCCTAGTGGCACAGAGGGTGCTGGGAGCTGCAGGTAGCGTGTGACTGTGAAGGGGCCCGGGCAGGGCTGAGCACTAAGCCTGGTGACCTTTCTAACCTTGAGGATAAAGTGTAGGGTGGGGAAGAGAGGAGTCCCGGGGGATGGAGGTGTTTGAGAAGTGGAGAGGTGGGGTGCCATGTGCAGAAGTGCGAGGTCCCAGGAAGGTGCACACTCAGCAGCGGGACGAGGTGTGTTTTACTCTCTCCCGTGCTGTCCTTTTGTTTCCTCTTTTCCTCTTATGCACCTCTGGTCTCCTTCCTCTGATGAGTTTTATTTACAGTCCTGTGGCAATTGTAGAGGAAACAAAAGCTCACTGAGATCTTCGTATATGAATTGATGAGTTGCAGCACTCTGCACGAGCCTTGAAAATTTCACTTACTGGTTCAGCAGTGCTTCCTGAGACCCTCCGGTGAGCCAGGGGCAGCACTTGGCCAGAGGCAGACAGCCAGTCAGTCATTGCCTTCTCTGGGCTGTTAACCTGCCCCTGTCCCAAGCAAGGATCGATGTGTGCACACCTTCATGTCACACAACCTCAGCAGTTTTCAGCTGCTCTGAGTTTGTTCCTGGGCAGCAGTCTGGAATTGTAGCAGTTTCCGTCTCTCTTTATAAGAATGCTCTTGAACAGTAGTTTTGTGGTGAGGTCACAAAAATACCTCTTCATGGATTCAAAGTACCAGCTGGACTTGGTCCATGTGACCAGTGACCATTGCACCTGGAGTGCAGCACTGAACAGCACGTAGCCTCTGCTTCAAGGGCCTGGCCTCTGCTTGGGCTCTGAGTGACAGCAGGTGCCCAGGAGCACCAGGAAGGGATGCCCATCACAAATGGAAGGGCACTGGTGAGAGTGGCACAGACGGCTTGAGTTCAAGACCCAGTTCTGGGCCTGCATTTTCTCTCAGTGAAATGGCAGAAACTTATCTCATATGCCTATGTTAATAAATTAGTAAATATAAAGTGCTTGCACGAGTGCTGTAAAGCATTGGCTGTTCCTATCAGTCCTGCCTAAAGATGGGAAACTGAGGCTCAGGGTCAGATTGTGATGGCAGCAGATAGGGCTCCAGCTCCAGCTCCAGAGCATGGCGGTGTCCCCAGTGCATTTCCCCTCAATTTGTGTGGGATCTGAAGCTAGTGGTGCTTAATAGATGTTTGTCGGAGAAGAGATCCAGTCTTGATCTCTGTCTCATTTTTGCCTGAGGAGAATTTTTTATCCCCCTTGCGTTGCGTGTTTCTGGACAGTTACCCCACCTTCCTTGGGACGCCTCACCTTGTGTCGTAGACACACTGGTCGTCTTGTGGCTTTCCTTTGAGCTAGTTTTCAATCGTGCCTGAATGTGAGACCTCAGCAGTGCTGAGTACTGTGTTGTAATTATGTGTTTTACTAATTATTCGTGATTAGCCTTACCAGGAGGGAGCCCGTCCCAGCAGCAGCACGTGGTCAGCTCCTCTTACCGTGGGTCATGGGCCGTGGGTTACTACCCTGGCTTCTCTTGTGGTACCAGGTCATTCTAATTTGGAGTTGCATATGTGACTGAGGTACCTTTAAGCTACCTCAAATTTCATTCACAGTGAGGTCAGATAAAAACTAATGATTGAAATATGCACACTTATATTTTAGTCTCTTTTAATGTTCTACTGCTGGTGACCTGTTGAAGCTATTCTCCTTTTGTCTAATTTATTCATTTCTTTTTAAAACTTGGGCTGTAAACTCTATTTTTCAGCCTATGAGAGTAAATGTTCACAATGCTTGTATGCAGACTTAGCTTTCTGAAGACAGATGTGTAGGGACAGCAGCAGGTGAGCACTGACCTACAGCTCTGTATAGCTGGTCTGTAAGTGCTATGACTACACTTCCCAGAGGAAGTATATGACAACCTAGGGACCTGGAAGGGGTCAAGGTTGAAATTAATTCCAAAAAGCATATTTGAAAGAACTAGATGGGTAACTACTGAGATTGAAAGCTAAATGTGTGTGTGTGTATCAGGCACTGTTTAACCTCAGCAGCGCAAAGGTGTACATTTAGCCCTGCTTTTTCCCAGAGCTGCACTACGATGTCAGTAAATGGATAAAGTATAAATCCCCAGGACAAGAGAATGGGAGAAATAGTGATGTGTTTTTAAGCTATATAAGGTAGATGATTAGAGGCACCTTATTTAGCCAAGGGGAGGAAGGCAGCAGATGAAGGTGCTGATGAAACCACGGCGGGGGGTGGGCGTAGGCATGGCATCTAGGGAACAGGTGATCCACATCCTCCCCATTCCCCCAGAGATGTTTGCTCTCTGAGAAAGAGAGAAAGGGAACTAAGAGCCTCCGGAGTTGGGGACACCTGGCAGTACTGCACCCAGAGGCCCTGAATCAGAGCACATGTGCTGGAGAGTGAGAATAGCTCCAGCTGAACACTGTGAACACTGTGTTTAGTCACAGTACAGGAGACCGGACGTCTCTTCTTTGGGTAAATGGAACAGCCCAGGTAAAAGACCTACTGAAGTAGATCTGGTGATGCCCCTGCCATAGGAAGAAACGCTTGCTTGCACCTCCTTCAGTGGGATTAAAGAAAAAGTTATAAAAGTTGACACAGGAGAAAAGAAAAAAATAAACAGATTTTACATAAAGATTATAGTATCAGAATGATATTTAATAATTTAACTTCTTGACAATAATTGACAGGAAAGGCAATTAATATAAATAATTTTCAAATAAATATATTTATACAAATAAATATAAAAATTTTAAATTTACAAATAATTTTGCTTAGAATTCTAAGGTTCAATAGGAATGTAAATACCAGGTAACTACTGTTTTCATTATGAGATTTAATAGTAGTCTTTGAATTCATAAATTCTGTGCATCTGTTTGATAAAAATACAAAGTAACTTTTTAAAAGATAGATTTAAGACAATAGCTGGAGGAGACTTGGAGCTGTGAACAGTTCAGTGACAAGGACTGTTAATTAGCAATGTTAATACACTTGCTAGATGAAAAACCATGGAACCTAACCCAGGCCTGCAGTGCAGGTGTCTTTTGTACAGTTCTAACATAGCAAACGTAATATGTAGGGCCCACAAACATTCCATTAAAAAGTGAGGTTCAGAAATCACCAGTGTAAGAGGAATATTAAATCTGAGGGATGAATAGCTAACTGTCATGGAGCCATCACAGAAAACCAGGGACCAGACAGTTTTTTGCTAAAATTGCTCTTTCTGGTTTACTTTCTATTGAGCATTACTAACACTTTTCTGAAGAAGCAATAATTAATCTTTAATACTCAGGGCTCAGAATTACTTTATTTCTGAACTGTAGTGATTACATCTTTCCCGTAGTACCTAAATTTATCTAAATTGTGCCTCTGACTACTCTAGTTCTGAATAGGTATCAAGATTGTTAGAGTTAAGTCAGCTTTTGGCCAATATCATTGAATCATTTTTATCTGACCATGTTAACAGTTTTGGTAATTCTTCAAAGCCATGTTGAAATACAACTTGTTCAGTTGTTTAGCATCAAATGGAGTAAGATTGCAGAGAGTTTGAAATTTTGAATGAACAAAGATGAAAGTTTATGCTCCATCCTGGTTACCTGGAATATATTATTAAAATATCCTTTAAGACTTATTTGCAGTTGCTTTTAATTTAATGATAAATGTAATTTAAAGAATTATTGCTTGTAGCTTACTCTGCATCATGGCACATGACATAACAGGCATTTGTGACGTGAAGGAGCCTGGACTGGTGTTTCTAAAGGCTGTAGTGTCGGGGCCCTGAGTCGTGCCCTACCCTGGATACTTCTTCCTTTCCTATTCATTGTCCAGGATGTCCCAGCCCTCCATGCCCACTCCCCTGTGTGCTTCAGCTTGGCTGTGGGAAAGCAGAGAGTCAGAGATTTATTCTACCAAATGATTTGTTTTGCAAAGTAAGTTAACTCCAGCTGCCAGTAAACCTCTCCTTACTTTGCTGTTTTCCTCATTAACCCAGGAGTGGATCAAGCTTTGCCTCCAGAGCGCCGGGCTCCAGTTACTCCTTCCTCTGCCTCTCGCTATCACCGCCGAAGGTCCTCAGGGTCACGAGATGAGCGCTATCGGTCGGGTAAGGCACCAGGTGTGGGGTCTGTAATGTGGGTGATGGTGAAAGGAATGAGTGGGCACATGTCTGCAGAAGCTGTGTGAGTACGAGGCAGTGAGTTTGGATGTCCTTGTGGTTGGTCATGTGGCCCACAGATGACATCTTATCTCAGACACAAATATACCCTCTAGGGTACACATTAAAATTCAGTAAATAGTAACTCTTTTTATATTTTTAAAATAGTTTCCATTATTTAGAATTTCACAAGAACTTAAAAAGTAACCTCTCATAAGCCAAATTTTGCTTATTTTTTTTAGGTGTTACTGTTTAAAAGTTTGGTTTTACTTTTCGTAATCTTGGTTGCTAGTATTTTTTCCTTCTCTTTTAACCTCAGTGATTTCTGTTTTTAAAGTACAGTTTTCAAAAAAGTGTTAAGATTCGTAATAATTTGTATGTTCTCTGTTTATTATTTCCTTTGTGTTTTATGATGTTGTGTATAAGAATGCTATCTTCAGAATTCCGTTTTATTGCAGTCATCACCTGGGCTTGACTGGCTTAAATTTCTTTCATTAATTGAGCATCAAGGAACTTGTGATTAATGTTTTACTTTTTGAAAAAAGTTTCTTTTCCCCCAACATCTGGATTAAAGTTGCTTTTTCCTGCTTCCCTAATTTTTTTAGAAGAAAATTATCAGTAAGTGTTGTTGCTGGGACACCAGTTCAGGGTACATGTAGATTGCTCAGGATGACAACCCAAATTATAACATTTATATATCACTTTATATTTTGCAAAGTACTTGCAAAGGCATTATCTCACTTGGTTTTTATAACAGAAAGGTGAAGTACTTATGACTGTTTCATGTTGCAGAAGAGGAAGCTGAGACTGCAAGAGGAGAAGTAGCTCAGCCAGTTCACACCAAGGTGGGTGGGTCAACCCTGTGAGCCTCTCAGCGTTGTGAATTTTTCCATTAATGGGGGCTTGCAAGATAAACCACCACCCTTCCCGCTAAGGAGCTGTGTGCCTGACTGCCTGGCCCTGCTCTCCTTTCTGGAAGGGAAGAAGGGGTAAGACAGATTTTATGGCATCAGGAATCTTCCTCTGTGGAAGCAAGAAGAATGGTCTTGAGAAACTAGGAAGAAGCCCAGTGCAGCTTCATTGCTGCCCCTGCCTTCTTGGCCACCTCAGGCCTGGTGCCTGGGACAGTATGTGGGGGTGGAGTGAGGGCAGGAGTTTGTTCCCAAATCCACCTTCTGTTTTTTTACAGGTATTTTAACTCCTAGCACATACCAAGAGCCCATTGTACTCATTCGGGCATCTCAAAGGCCCCTTTCAAGTAATTAGGAGGGCAGCACACACATATGTGCTGTCGACTTGCTATGGAATGTTTCCATTTATTCCTTTGTCTTGAGTGTGTTGTTCATTTTATATATCACACGCACACGTAGACACACACAGGTAGATACACATACATAGTCACACATACAGGAGACATACAGGTAGATAGCCACATGTAGACACACACATAGATGTATATGTAGACATGCATTTAGACACACAGGTAGACACATGTTTACTATCATCCGTATCTTCAGTTCTCAAAGAAACTAGTCAAGTTCTTATTTCCATTCTATAGATGAGAAAATTGAAGTTCAGTGATTGTTAATGATAACTAACTCACCAAATTAAGATGCAAATCTAGCTTTGTCTGGTCCTGTAATCTGACTTATTACCAGATAGAAGATTATATCTCCTGTCCATTTCTAACCTGTAATTTTTTGTGTTAATTTTTTTTATTTAGATGGAAATTAAATCATAGTACAATCTATGTCCTACATTATATGTCTTTCCTAACGATGAGGGTGGAGGATGATATACCGTATAAACTTTATACGGCCTTTGATAAGGTATATTGTCTTGTTCAAATCCTCCTAGTTATTTTGGGAAATCAGTAGGACAGGTGGTGGTGGTGTCACTGTTTTTCTTTTCAAGTAAAAGTCTGAGAGAGGTGAACACAATACAGTAGGAGGTGGTGATCTCTGGGCCTCAGGTACGTCTCCGCTCACCTGTGCACACTACCACCCCTCTTTGTGGGCAGAGGGGAAGACTCGATGGAGGGGTGGTGCTGAGGAGAAGAATGGAGGGCGACGTCAGGGGATTGATTGTCACCAGTCCATAGGGACATGGCCAGCACAGCCCTCTGCAGAGGAAACCAGACCCCATCCTGTCCAGCCCCTACCTCAGGCTCTACTTTAAATCACTTAGTTTCTCGTGAGCATCATCGTGAGGCAGGGGAAGCTCCGGTTTGCGTTAGTCCTTCCCAATTAGAACTCCAGACTCGGAACTCTCCCCACTTTGGGGGAAGCTGCAGAGAATTCCAGCAGCTCCTGTCCTTGCGACTTCGTTTCCTATGGGCATCTCTCCAGGCACCCTTGTCCCACTTCCTCTACTTCTTTCTTGTTCCCTTCACTCGCTTGCCCTCAGAGGCTGTCCTCAACATAACAGCGCCCTGAGTTCTAAACGCACGTTCGCTGGCGACACTCCTCTGCTCAAGAATTCCAGCAGCTCCTGTTGCTCTGAGAGTAAGAGTCGTGTGGCAGCAGTGACCCACCACGTGCACAGTCTGGCCTCCTGTCACTCCACACTCTTGTCTTGCACGTCGCCCTCTGTAGCCACACTGGTTCCGTGGGTGTTTCCTGTTTTTGTGAGGCATTCTCTGACCACCCAATTAAAATGGTAAAGCACCATGCCATCTCATACACAGTCCCTTCCCTTTTCATCCTGATTTGTTTGCATCCACTGCATCTATTACCCCTGGCATGCTATCAGTTATCTGTTTGTCCATCTACCTATCTGTCAGTCATCTCGCTATCTATCTGTATCAGTAATCTATCATCTGCCTACCTACCTGCCTATATCAATCATCTGTCTATCTAGTTAGCTGTCTATTGATCATCTGTCTACCAACTTGTCTATCAGTCAACCATCTATTAGCTATCTATCATCTACCAATAATCTGCCTATCTGTATACACCATCTATTTATCTACCTACCATCTGTCATCTGTCTACCCACATCTCTCTCCATCTGTCAGTTATCTCTCTACCTACCATAAGAATGTAAGGTCCACCAGGGCAAAGATCTTTGCATTGTTCATTTGTGTATGCCAGGCACCTAAAATATTGCCTAGTTAATGGTTTTTGAAGGAAAGAAGGGTGATGAAGGGAGCAGAGCACATTTGGGGAAAAGCAAGAAATTAGGTAGGAGGGACCAGATTTTAAGGTATTTTGTATATGTGCTCAAGCATTTGGACTTTATCCTGAAGATGCTAGGGTACCATTTGAAGATTTTAGGCAAAGTCATGTTTGGAGTAGTTGTGGGGTTTGAAGAGTACTTTGGTAGCATTGTGGAGTACGGATTAGAAGTGGAGTATTTGGAAATACCCTGAGTACCTGAGATATTTGTTTAGATCAGTCTGTGCCAGTGAGACGAGATGTGTTTAGAAGATAGTAGCTTGAGGACGTGAAGGCTGAGTTAAGGCAGGGTGTGTGAGAGACGGGATTGGGGGTGACCCCAAGATGTCTGGGTTGTACAGTTGTATAGATGATGGTCTCTGGGTCTGCCTTTAGAGAATTAAGTTTTTCATTCGTAGGTTAAAGATGGTGGAATTCGCCTCAGCTATTCACTTACTATGTAGAGAATACATGAAAAATTGTGCAGACATTCCTTGAAGTGTCATGTAAGATGTGAAAAATATTATGCCATATATACTGTTTTAATTTTTTTTTAATTTACACTCCTTTCAATTTTGAATAAATAATGACTGCTTAATTTACATAAGGAGCAAACATATCCAGAGGATCTTTCCATATGCTTTTGAAAGCTCAGTTGGGTTCTCGTTTTCTATAACTGACACGGAGCACCACCCCTCGTATAGGATGGCGTGTGCCCTAGAGGAAAGCTAAGGAGGGCCTTTGGGTCATTCCCAGGGCTCATTTGGTAGTCTCATTCGCCACGTTGTTATCTGCTATTTCCTGTTTTTAAATACTCTAGTCAGTTTTCTTAATTTAGACATTTCACTGATATACTATATGTTACTTTCTCTTGGAGTTTATGCTCATATATTTTTTAAAATGTGGTTATGAAATCTTAAAAGCTTGTTTTGGTCAGTTGCCAGTGTCCATGTTTCAGGATTTTCTGGTTTATTTTCTCCTGAGCCAGCACAGAAGATTTAAGACATTTAAGAGAAAAAGTTTTGTGACTCTCAGGAGATTTTGCTTTCTAAAATTCTTGACCACTTAATTTGCAGTGGAGTTACTTTGGTTGCTTCAGTGACCAAATATATCAGCCAAGAAGTAATTCAATTATCTTTTAGACAGTTGACCTAATTAACAGTTGATCTAGTCAACCATATAGCCACAGATTTAATCTCTCTTGGCTATATGTTCTCATTTCATTTCTAAACCCATGGCCTTACATGGTAATGAACTCCTACTAGAATTCTTTAGAATAGTGTGCACCTCTCTTCTTTTTAAATAATTTTCTTTGGAAACTAAAATTTGATTTGGAAAGTGAATGAATAGGCATTTACTGAATACCTAGAAAATGTCAAACTCTATATTGGGCACTTTATTACTTTCACTTGATAAAGTCTAATTTGAGCTTTAAAAGATTCTAGCTGTTTTTTTTAACACCTTTTTCCCTCAACCAAAAACCCTGGAAAAACCTTGAGACTTGAGTTGTTTGTATTCCAACCAAGACTGATTATGACAAGAATATATTAAAGCTAAAATATAACATATGATTTCCTAATATGTTTTAAATGATTGTTTTGTCTATTTATGGGCTTAGGAACAGTTTGAAAAAACCACATCTCATAATTTGTGTGCAGACATGGACAAGAGCAGTTGCCTTCTCAGTGCTGAGGTGTCCTGATCCACCCTTGTGCTCATTCCAGGTAGAATGTCATGGAGCCCTGTCTTCCTCTAGGACGAGGAGCTGAAACAGAGTCCAGGGACCCGAGGGGGATTCAAGACCCTTTCAGGGATGTCTGTGAGGTCAAACCCTTTTCAGAATAACACTAACACATTACTTGCCTTTTTCATTCTCACTTTTTTCATGAATGTA
The DNA here is from genome assembly GCF_028023285.1 of Balaenoptera ricei. NCBI lineage: Eukaryota > Metazoa > Chordata > Mammalia > Artiodactyla > Balaenopteridae > Balaenoptera > Balaenoptera ricei. The sequence continues at coordinate 29,953,220 of NC_082640.1, forward strand.
CGATGGATTTTTCCAGAGGCTGCCTGACATGTGGTGATGTCATCATTCTGACCGCCAGTGGAATCTGTGATTGTGAAATCTTGTGTTTTAAAAAGTCTTTCCGTTTCCTTTCTAAAACAGTAAATATCAAAGTATTAATCCCATAAGTAAAACTTTTAAAGGTTTTCAGCAGTTTTTGAGTTTAAAGTGTTCTTTGGGTCAAAGAGTTTGAGAACCATTGCTATGAGACTTGTAAAAATGGAATTTTTTAAATAAAAAATTGAGACATAGTGTGAACTAGAAACTTCTACTTCTAAACCCATCCGTGAGACTGATTTTATGCTGATGACAAAGTCTGATTCATAGCAGTGATCAGTTTCCGGGACTAAGGACTTCATCCTAGTATTCATTCATTCACAAACATGCAAATAGTTTTGTGTACTGAGCATTCTGCTGTGGACTACACGTGAGGCAAAAATACAGAAAGCATGTTTGCTTCCAGAGTTTATTTACCTTATAGTGAGTTCTTCCTTGACTCTGAAGTTTAATTTTCTAGATTGAGAAGTTTTCTCTTTCTCTAGTAAACTTGACAAGATTTACTGATTTTAATGTGGTTCCTGTTTCTGTGATGACCTGTGTTCTCTCTGAACAACTAAATGTTTCATTAGTTAATTTATTTTAGTAAAAATCAGGAAATAACATTTTCTTACTTAAATTAGAGTAAAAGAGAAGACTTAAATCAGACTGCATACTAAACTAAATATTCCCAGTGAAGGACAGGCTCAGTCTGTGCAGAGCTGCACCACCCAGCATGGTGGTCAGTATCCACAAGGGACCTTTTAAATTTAAATTAATAAAATTAAATAAAATTTAAAATTCTGTTTTTGTGCTTTACCAGCCACATTTTAAGGCATGTGGCTGCTATACTGGGCAGTGCAGATATGGAAGATCATCACCACAGCAGAAAGTTCTCTTTCATAATGCTGTGCTAGGCCCAAGGTTATGTAAGAATGGAGGAGAAGGCAGAAGATGCAGCTGAAGAGAGTTCTTTTTTTTTCTTTTTTTTAAACATCTTTATTGGAGAATAATTGCTTTACAATGGTGTTAGTTTCTGCTTTATAACAAAGTGAATTAGCTATACATATACATATATCCCCATATCTCCTCCCTCTTGCGTCTCCCTCCCACCCTCCCTATCCCACCCCTCTAGGTGGTCACAAAGCACTGAGCTGATCTCCCCGTGCTATGCAGCTGCTTCCCACTAGCTATCTATTTCACATTTGGTAGTGTATATATGTCCATGCCACTCTCTCACTTCGTCCCAGCTTACCCTTACCCCCAACCCCATGTCCTCAAGTCCATTCTCTACATTTGTGTCTTTATTCCTGTCCTGCCCCTAGGTTCTTCAGAACCATTTTTATTTTTTATTTTTTATTAGATTCCATATATATGTGTTAGCATACGGTATTTGTTTTTCTCTTTCTGTCTGACTTCACTCTGTATGACAGACTCTAGGTCCATCCCCCTCTCTACAAATAACTCAATTTCATTTCTTTTTATGGCTGAGTAATATTCCATTGTATATATGTGCCACATCTTCTTTATCCATTCATCTGTTGATGGACACTTAGGTTGCTTTCATGTCCTGGCTATTGTAAATAGAGCTGCAGTGAACATTGGGGTACATGACTCTTTTTGAATTATGGTTTTCTCAGGATATATGCCCAGTAGTGGGATTGCTGGGTCGTATGGTAGGTTTATTTTTAGTTTTTTAAGGAACCTCCATACTGTTCTCCATAGTGGCTGTATCAATTTACATTCCCACCAACAGTGCAAGAGGGTTCCCTTTTCTCCACACCCTCTCCAGCATTTGTTGTTTGTAGATTTTTTGATGATGGCCATTCTGACCGGTGTGAGGTGATACCTCATTGTAGTTTTGATTTGCATTTCTCTAATAATTAGTGATGTTGAGCATCCTTTCATGTGTTTGTTGGCAATCTGTATATCTTTTTTGGAGAAATGTCTATTTAGGTCTTCTGCCCATTTTGGGATTGGGTTGTTTGTTTTTTTGATATTGGGTTGCATGAGCTGCTTGTAAATTTTGGAGATGAATCCTTTGTGAGTTTCTTCATTTGCAAATATTTTCTCCCATTCTGAGGGCTGTCTTTTTGTCTTGTTTATGGTTTCCTTTGCTGTGCAAAAGCTTTTAAGTTTCATTAGGTCCCATTTGTTTATTTTTGTTTTTATTTCCATTTCTCTAGGAGGTGAGTCAAAAAGGATCTTGCTGTGACTTATGTCATAGAGTGTTCTGCCTATGTTTTTCCTCTAAGAGTTTTATGGTGTCTGGCCTTACATTTAGGTCTCTAATCCATTTTGAGTTTATTTTTGTGTATGGTGTTAGGGAGTATTCTAATTTCATTCTTTTACATGTAGCTGTCCAGTTTTCCCAGCACCACTTATTGAAGAGGCTGTCTTTTCTCCATTGTATATTCTTGCCTCCTTTATCAAAGATAAGGTGACCATATGTGCGTGGGTTTATCTCTGGGCTTTCTATCCTGTTCCATTGATCTGTATTTCTGTTTTTGTGCCAGTACCATACTCTCTTGATTACTGTAGCTTTGTAGTATAGCAGCTGAAGACAGTTCTTAAAGGCCTGTTCGTCCAGAACTAATCATGCTTGATAGCTGTGCCTAGTCATTTAAACAGAAAATGACACAGTCAGATTTGCATTTTAGAAATATTAGTGTAGCTGGAATGTATAGCTAGTTGGGTTGGATGGGTTCCTGGTTGAAGCAGGGACATGTTAAGAGGATGTTGTATTTCAGGTAAAAAAAGTGAATCAATTTGTGGGATGTACCAAAATAGTACTTAGAAAGAAATTGATGCAGTAGTTACAAATTTAAAACTACTTATATTAGGTAAGAAGAGATCCTAGAAATTGAAGACATAAGGATTTAACTTTAGAAGTTAGAAAAGGAAAATTGAATGAGTTCACAAAAAGAAGAAATGAGAAAACAATGAAGAGAATAAAATGGAATAGAGGATATAGACTTGGTTTCCACCCTGGCATGTAGTAGAAGCACAGAAGTCATCATACACATCCTCACAAGAAAAAGCTTTACATATGGAAAATCAGCAACCCTTCTTTGAACCATCAAAGAACTGAGGTCACTGGGCAAGCTGCTGCCCCAGAATTGGAGATGGATAATGGAAACTCTGAGAGAAAGTCTCAAGACAGTGCTAGAAATCAAAAACACTGTAGCAGAAATGAAGAATGAACTGATTGATAGACTGAAGGTAGATAGGTCAGAAACTCAGATCTACATAAAGAAAGGAAGAATGTTAGAGAAGGAATAGATGATAAAATAAAATCTTTTGGTTTTCGCATTCTTAATTGCTCTTACAGATAAACATTTGTTCAAAGTAATAATAGGAACAATGTATTGGGTGATTATAGCCTGTGGATTAGTGAATGAATGTCAGCAGTGTTACAGGAGGGAGGAATTGGGAATACTCTGTTATAAGGTATTCATACTACCCTTGAGGTGGTATAGTGTTATTTGAAAGTGGACTTGGATTAATTATGAATGTATATTGTGAACTTAAGGACAACCACTAAGAACAGTTTAAAAATCAAGTATAGGGGCTTCCCTGGTGGTGCAGTGGTTGAGAATCCGCCTACCAATGCAGGGGACACGGGTTCGAGCCCTGGTCTGGGAAGATCCCATATGTCGTGGAGCAGCTGGGCCCGTGAGCCACAACTACTGAGCCTTCGCGTCTGGAGCCTATGCTCCACAACAAGAGAGGCCGCGATAGTGAGAGGCCCACGCTTGCTGCAACTAGAGAAAGCCCTCGCACAGAAACGGAGACCCAACACAGCCAAAAATAAAATAAATAAATAAATAAATTTTTTTAAAAAATCAAGTATAATTGATATGCCAAGAGAGAAGAAAAAATGGGATTCTATAAAATGCTCAATTAAAACTAGAAAAGACAGAAAAAGAGTGGAAGACAAAGAAACAAAGAACAAATGCAACGAACAGAAAACAGTAACAAACATGGGTAAATAGTAATCCAAATATATCAATAATGACTTTGAATGTAAGTGGTCTAAGTGCACCAATGAAAAGATGGAGACTGTCAGTGGGTAGAAAGCACAGCCCACTATATGTTGTCTACAGGAAACCCCCTTTAAATATAAAGACACAGATGGAGACAGATACACAGTACTAACACTGATCTAAAACCATGAGTAGCTATATTAATTTCATGTGGCGCCAACTTCAGAACAAGGAAAGTTATCAGAGATAAAGAGGAACATTATATAATGAAAAAGGGGTCAGTTCTTTAAGAAGATACAACAACCCTTAATGTGTACATGCCCAACAACAAAACATCGAAACACGTGAGACAAGAGCAAATAAAACAGCAAGAATAAATGGACAAATCCACTGTTACAGTGGGAAGCTTTAACACCTCTGTCAGTAATTGACAGATCCAGCAAGGACATCAATCAACTGGACTTAACTGACATGTATAGATGACTGCCTCCAACAACAGCAGAATACACAGTCTCAAGCTAAATACACCAAGATAGAACACATTCGGGGCCATAAAACACCTTGTAACAATGAAAGCAGTAGGAATCAAACAAAGTATGCTCTCAGACCACAATGGAATTAAACTAGAAATCAGTAACAGGAAGGTAGCTGGAAAACCCCCACATACTCGGAGATTAAATAGCACACTTCTAAAAAACACATGGGTCAAAGAAGAAATCTAAGCAAAATTTTAAAAATATTTTGAACTGAAAAGAAAATGAAAATACAGGGATCAAAATTTGTGGGATGTAGCAAAAGCAGTGCTTAGAGGCATATGTATAGCATTGAATGTGTATAGTAGAAAAGAAGAAGGATCTAAAAACAGTAATCTAAGCTTCAACCTTAGGAAACTAAGAAAAGGAGCAAAGTTAATCCAAAGAAGAAGGAAATAAATAAAAGGAGAAATAATGAAATTGAAAATGAGAAATCAATAGAAAAAAATCAAGCCTAAATCTGGTTCTTTGCAAAGATCAATAAAATTGATAATCTTCTAGCCAGGTTAAGAAAAAAATAGAGAACACACAAATTACTAATATTAGAAATGAAAAAGTGACCATCACTATTGATCCCATAGACAATAAAAGGATAATAAGGGAGTATTACAAACAACTCTGTGCCTACAGATTTGAAAACCTAGATGAAAATGACCCACTCCTTGAAAGACACAATCGGCCAAAACTTACCCAAGAAGAAATAGATGATCTGAATAGGCCTGTGTCTATTAAAAACACTGAAACAACGTTAACCTTCCAAAACACCAGGCCCAGGTGGGTTCGCTGGTGAACCTACCAAACATTTATGGAAGAAATTATACCTATTTTCTATATCCTCTTTCTGCAGATAAAAGCAGAGGGAATACTTCCTAATTCGTTCTATGTGGCAAGCATTAATCTAATACCAAAACTAAACAAAGACATTACAAGAAAGGAAATCTACGGACTAGTACCTCTCATGAACATAGATGCAAAATTCCTCAACAAAATATTAGCAAGTGAAATCCAGTAATGGACAGAAATAATTATACGACACATCCACGTGGGATTTATTCCAGGTATGCAAGGCTAGTTTAACATTTGAAAATCAATTAATGTAATCTATCATATCAACAGGCTAAAGAAAAAAAAACCACATGACCCTGTCAATGGATGCAGAAAAAGCATTTCACAAAATCCAATACCCACTTTTGACAAAAATTCTCAGCAAACTAGGAGTAGGGGAGAACATCCTCAATTTGATAAAGAACATCTATGGAAAAAAACCTACAGTTAACATAATATTTAGTGGTGAGATTTCCCACTAAGATCAAGAACATGGCAAAAATGTCCCCTCTCATCATTACTTTTCAACATCATACTGAAAGTCTTGGCTAATGGAATAGGACAAGTAAAGGAAATTAAAAGTATACATACTGGGGGTGATGTGATTGTCTATGTAGAAAATCCCAAAGAATCAAGAAAAAATCTGGAACTAATAAGTGGTTATAGCAAGGTTGTGGAATATAAGGTTAATATTAAAAAAGCCACTTTCTAGGGACTTCCTTGGTGGCGCAGTGGTTAAGAAACCGCCTGCCAGTGCAGGGGACACAGGTTTGATCCCCTAGTCCGGGAAGATCCCACATGCCGCAGAGCAAATAAGCCCGTGTGCCACAACTACTGAGCCTGCGCTCTAGAGCCTGCAAGCCATAACTACTGAAGCCTGCGCGCCTAGATCCTGTGCTCCGCAACAAGAGAAGCCATGCAATGAGAAGCCCACGCACCACAATGAAGGGTAGCCCCTGCTCACCGCAACTAGAGAAAGCCCACACATGGCAACGAAGACCCAATGCAGCCAAAAATAAATAAATTAATTTTTTTAAAAAGCCACTTCCTTATATACCAGCAATGAACAATTGAAGTTTGAAATTAAAAACACAAGCTCATTAAACTATAATTCAAAAGAATACATGCACCACCCCTATGTTCATAGCAGCACTATTTACAATAGCCAAGACATGGAAACAACCTAAATGTCCATCAACAGATGAGTGGATAAAGAAGATGTAGTGTATATATACAATGGAATACTACTCAGCCATAAAAAGAATGAAATAATGTCATTTGCAGCTACATGGATGGACCTAGAGATTATCATACTAAGCAAAGTAAGTCAGAAAGAGAAAGACAAATACCATATGGTGTCACTTATATGTGGAATCTAAAATATGACACATATGAACTTATCTATGACACAGACATAGAGAGCAGATTTGTGGTTGCCTGGGGGAGGTGGGGTGGGGGAGGATGGATTGGGAGTTTGGGATTAACAGATGCAAAGTAGTATATAGAGAATGGATAAACAACAAGGTCCTACTGTATAACACAAGGAACTGTATTCAATATTCTGTAATAAACCATAATGGAAAAGACTATGAAAAAGCATACACACATATATATATCTGAATCACTTTTCTGTACACTGGAAACTAATGCAGTATTATAAATCAACTATGCTTCAATAAAAAACCAAACAAAAACCCAAAACAATGTTTTTTACATTAGCACCAAAAACATGAAATACTTAGGTAGAGCTCTAAAAAATGTGCAAAGCCTATATGAAGGAAACTATAAAAGTGATGAAATGAATCATAAGATCTAAATAAATGGATAGGAAGACTCAATATTGTCAAGATGTCAGGTCTTCCCAATTTGATCTATAAATTCAGTACAATCCCAGTCAAAATCCCAGCAAATTATATTGTGAATATCAACAAACTGATTTTAAAGTTGATATGAAAAGGTAAAAGACCCAAAATAGCCAACATGATATAGAAGAACAAAGTCAGAGGACTGATACCACTTGATTTCAAGACCTGCTATAAACTAGTAATAGTCAAGACTGTGAGGTATTGGTGAAAGAAAGGACATGTAGGTCAATGGATCATATTTTAGACAGCCCAGAAATAGCCTGACATAAATACAGTTAACCAATATGTGACAATCTTTTCAACACATAGCACTGGAACAACTGGACTTTGACATGTTAAAAATGAACCTAGACACAGATCTTACAGCTTTCACAAAAATTAACTCAAAATGGATCATAGACATAAATGTAAAACAAAAAGCTATAAAATTCCTGAAAGATAATATAGGTTACCTTGGGTTTGGTGATGACTTTCTGATACAACATCAAAAGTGCGGTCCATGGAAGAAATATTGGTAAGTTGAACTTCATTAAAATTAGAAACTTCTGCTCTAAAAAAGACATAGTTAAGAGAATGAGAAACAAACCACAGATTGGGAGAAAAAGCTTTGCAAAACACATATCTGATAAAGGACTGGTATCCAAAATATACAAAGAACTCTTAAATTCAAGAGTAAGAAAACAAGCAACCCAGTTAAGAAGTGGACAAAAGATCTAAGTAGATACCACACCAAAGAAGGTACACAGATGAAAAGTAAGCATAGGAAAATATACTCAACATACATCATCAGGAAATCACAAATTAAAACAATAAGATACTACTGTTAGAGTAGCCAAAATCCAGAGTGCTGGCAAAACCAAATGCTGCCAAGGATGTGGAGCAACAGGAATTCTTATTCGTTGTAGGCAAGAATGCAAAATGGTGCAGCCACTTAGGAAGACAGCTTGGTGGTTTCTTAAAAGATAAACGTACTCTTACCGTATGATCCAGCAGTTACACTCTTTGGTATTTACCCGAATAAGTTGAAAATATATCCATACAAAAACCTGCATGCAAATGTTTATAGCAGCTTTGTTCATAATTGCGAAAACTTGGAAGCAACCAGGATGTCCTTTAACAGGTGAATGGATAAACGAATTGTGGTACATCCAGACAGTGGAATATTATTCAGCACTAAAAAGAAATGAGCTTTCAAACCTAGAAAAAGACATGGAGAAACTGTAAATACATATTACAGAGTGTAAGAAGCCAAACTTCTTGAAAAGACTACATTCTTTATGATTTCACCTGTCTGATGTTCTGGAAAAGACAAAACCATGAAGACAGTGTAAAGATCAGTGATTGCCAGGTACCCAGGGGGAGGGAGGGATGAATAAGTGGAGCCCAGAGGATTTTTAGGGCAGTGCCTCTATTCAGTATGATAGTGTAATGGTGGCTACATGTCATTATACATTTGTCAAACCCCACAGAATGTAAAACACTAAGATTAAACCCTAATGAAAACTGTGGTCTTTAGTTAATAATGTATCAATATTGCTTCCTCAGCTATAACAAATATACTACACTAATGCAAGATTTTAATAATAGGAGAAACTGTGTGCACGCGCACGCATGTGTGCTCATGCCTGTGCCTATGCGTGTAGGGGAGACAGTATATGGATGGGAGCATGGTTCCACTCAGTTTTTCTGTAAACCTAAAATTGCCTTAAAAAATAAAGTCTATTAATTAAAAAAAGAAATAAAGGACAATGATAAAATTTAGAAGACAACAAAGATGATTCTTAGAATATACAGGTAACATTGAAAAACCTCCAGTGAGAATGATAAAGCAGAGAGAAGACAGATATAAATGATATAAGGAATTTAAAATGGGACATTACTACAGATACACCAGAAGAAAAAAGATAATTGGAATACTGTGAATAACCATATGACGATAAATTTGAAAACTTAATTAAATGGATAAATTCCTAGTTTAAAAACTTAAGGAAAAATGGAAACCTTAAGTAATCCTATGACCAATAAATAAATGGAAACGGTAGCTAAAAATCTTCTCACAAAAAATATACCAGGCTCCGAAGGTTTTTATATTATGTTACACCCAGTGTTCAAGAGATGAACCAGTTTGATTCTAAACAAACAATTTCAGAGAATGGAAAGAGAAAAAGCCTTCTCTGTTCATGTTCATTCTAGGACAGAGGCCTGTGTCAGTAACTGAAAAGGACAGTGATGAGAAAGGAAAACTACAGGACATTATCTACAGAGAAACCCCCAACTAATCTATAGATTAATTACTAGAAATAATGAGGATTTAGCATAATGTCTGGATATAATATGAACAGACAAAAATTAATAATATTTCTATACACTGGCAACAAATGTAAAACTGTAATTTAAATTTTTATGTACAGTAGCAGTAAACTTTATGAGGAACCTGATGAAAAATCAAAACATGGGCCAGACTTCCATGGTAAAAATTGTGAAATTTTATATGAAAGACATTAATGCCAAAATGAATAGACACCCTGTGATAATGGATCCTGCAGAGATATCAGCTCTCTTAATTTATATTTAATTCTAATAAAAGTCCCCACAGGATCCTCTGTGGAACTTAAACTGATTGTAGAATTTATGTGGAAGAGCCAAGGGCTAAGAACAGGCAAGATGAAATAAAGAACTGCAGAGGCACCGTGGGTGAATCTCAAAGTATCGTGCCGATAGAAAGAAGCTTGGCATAAGAGATTGATGTTACAATATATTTGTATGAAGTTCTAGAAAATGCATAATAGTAGCAACAGCTAGCACGCTGGTACTTAATTGTGGCCTCCTCCAAGACGCACAGTGAAACCTCAACAGCCTTGATTCTAGCAGCAGTCAGCATTTATCCAGCACTTCCTTTGAACCAGACACTGCTCTAAACACTTTTTGTTTAACTCATGTAATTATTTCTCTATCACATGTTTCAAGAGTGTCTCACTAGCTCGTTTCATGGTGAAGAGTCATTGCCTTTGTTTTTCTAACTTTTGGTGTGCTTCCTGTGTACTTAGTTTATAGCTGTTATAAAATTTTATCCCCCTTATTGTCCATTAAGGACAAAAGCATTAGTTAAAAGTGGTGGTTAAAAATGGGCTGAGTTTATGATGAAAAAAAAGTGAAGATAATTTATGCCTAGAGCAGAGCCTGGCACAGCAAAGGCATCAATCCGCATTCACTCAGTTGTCGAAGAGCGACATTCTTCATTCTTCATTGGAAACAGTTCTGAAGGCCAAAGACCCAGCAGGTGGAGTGGAGTGCAAGAGGTGGAGTGTCTGTGTAGCCTCGATGTAAAGAGAGAGAGGAAGAGCACTGGTTGAGGAAGTGCATGGGACCCGTGTACATGTCCTGAGAGAGCCTCTGCATCTGACGTGACTCAGGAGGGCCAGGAACCAGTGAAAGGATTTAAGGAACAAGCAAGGTCAGTTGCTGTGCAGATGAATCTCTGTCACACGTCCTTGTTGATTGGACAGGCTTGAGTACCCACTGTTCTTCTAGGTCCTCTCTGCATGTCACTTCCTGCCCAGGCCTCTCCTGGCGGCCTGGGCCAGATGCCCATCTTCTGCACTCGCAGGTCCCACACTCCTCACACGTCGTATCCATCCCATCCTCCTGTCTGGTTGGTTTACTGGTCTCCATCCCCAAACAGCCTTCTGTGAGAGCAGGGACTAGGTACACAGTAGGTGCTCAATGAATAATTGAACGCATGAGTGCAGTGGTCAGTACATGCCCCTCTGTACATTCATGTACCTACATGTTTTTCCTGAGGACTGAGAAATGGAGGGAATGGAACTGAAGCAGCAAGTAGGTGGAACCAAATAGTGGCCCTGGCTCCACTTCTCGCCAAAGACAGTGCTCCCTGGAAACACACTTTCTTACCTACCATTCCTTTTCTTGTTGCCTCCGCTCTGCTCACCATTTTTACACACTCCCTGCCCCTGCACATTTTTTTTTATTCAGTAGTTGCACTTTTATTACAAACAGTAACAAATTATTACTGAAAATAGTGTTTTCCCAAAAGATTGCATCAGTTAATCCTCTACCTATTTTATATAGGTTCTCTTTAACTTTTTTTTTCTCAAAATCTTGGCTTTTATTGTCAAGTACATGATAGTCAATTATTTTTTCTTACTATCTGTTTTATACATATTAGGGTATACATGTCAATCCCAATCTCCCAATTCATCCCACCACCACCACCCCCCACCGCTTTCCACCCTTGGTGTCCATACGTTTATTCTCTACATCTGTGTCACTATTTCTGCCTTGCAAACTGGTTCACCTGTACCATTTTTCTAGATTCCACATATATGCGTTAATATACGATATTTGTTTTTCTCTTTCTGACTTACTTCACTCTGTATGACAGTCTCTAGGTCCATCCAAGTCTCTACAAAGGACCCAGTTTTGTTCCTTTTTATGGCTGAGTAATATTCCATTGTATATATGTACCACATCTTCTTTATCCATTCGTCTGTCGATGGGCATTTAGGTTGCTTCCATGACCTGGCTATTGTAAATAGTGCTGTAGTGAACATTGGGCATGTGTCTTTTTGAATTATGGTTTACTTTGGGTATATTCCCAGTAGTAGGATTGCTGGGTTATATGGTAATTCTATTTTTAGTTTTTTAAGGAACTTCCATACTGTCCTCCATAGTGGCTGTATCAATTTACAGTCCCACCAGCAGTGCAAGAGGGTTCCCTTTTCTCCACACCCTCTCCAGCATTTGTTGTTTCTAGATTTTCTGATGATGCCCATTCTAACCAGTTGGAGGTGATACCTCATTGTAGTTTTGATTTGCATTCCTCTAATAATTAGTGATGTTGAGCAGCTTTTCATGTGCTTCTTGGCCATCTGTATGTCTTCTTTGGAGAAATGTCTATTTAGGTCTTCTGCCCATTTTTGGATTGGGTTGTTTGTTTTTTTAATACTGAGCTGCATGAGCTGTTTATATATTTTGGAGATTAATCCTTTGTCCATTGATTCATTTGCAAATATTTTCTCCCAGTCTGAGGGTTGTCTGTTCGTCTTGTTTATAGTTTCCTTTGCTGTGCAAAAGCCTTTAAGTTTCATTAGGTCCCATTTGTTTATTTTTGTTTTTATTTCCATTACTCTAGGAGGTGGGTCAAAAAGATCTTGCTGTGATTTACATTAAAGAGTGTTCTTCCTATGTTTTCCTTTAAGAGTTTTATAGTGTCCAGTCTTACATGTAGGTCTTTTATCCATTTTGAGTTTATTTTTGTGTATGGTGTTAGGGAGTGTTTTAATTCCATTCTTTTATATGTATCTGTCTAGTTTTCCCAGCACCACTTATTGAAGAGACTGTCTTTTCTCCATAGTATATCCTTGCCTCCTTTGTCATAGATTAGTTGACCCATAGGTGTGTGGGTTTATCTCTGGGCTTTCTGTCCTGTTCCATTGATCTGTATTTCTGTTTTTGTGCCAGTACCAAATTGTCTTGATTACTGTAGCTTTGTATTATAGTCTGAAGTCAGGAAGTCTGATTCCTCCAACTCCGTTTTTTTCCCTCAAGATTGCTTTGGCTATTCGGGGTCTTTTGTGTCTCCATACAAATTTTAAGACTTTTTTGTTCTAGTTCTGTAAACAATGCTATTGGTAATTTGATAGCACAACTGTACTTCTGTGTGCAAATTTTACTCAAAGAACAAAAACAGTACAACCACAGAAGAAACTCTGGTGGAATTGAGCCTGGACAGGCCCTGGTTGGTGGTGGGGCTGGGGAGTGGCAGTAGTCAGAGTCCAAGAAGCTCAGTTTCTCCCACACTTGTTTCTTCTCTGTCTTCTCTCTCCAGCTTAGAGTCATGTTAATACTGGACACATCATGTTACGATCCAACTACAGTATAGTGTTCTCGGTACCACGAGCCAGACTCTGCCCTGAGTCCTGTAATGAACTGACTCACGTAGTCCTTGTAGCCACCACAGTAGGCAGGCATTCTCCTTGCTTCATTTTTTTGCACATGAGGAAATTGAGGCACAGATAGGTTAAGTAATGTGTCCGAAGTCTTGCAGAGGGACTGGGATGTGAACCCAAGCAGTCTGGCTTGGATCGTGGTCTCAGTTGTTACACTATTGGAAACAAATAAGCTTCCTTACAGAAAACATTCTCTTCTGTTGATTCACTGTTGCCTTCCTTCGAGGTGGGAGGGGCATCCCCCTCTCTGTCTACATACGTACTGTTAATTGTATCGATATAATGTGGACTCTGAGAGCAGCACGAGCAAAATGGGTCATGGCTTTTGACTTCAGGAGGGAGAAGTGAGGCAGGCAAGCATCAGTTTTTCTTAAGATTTAAACCCATATGGAGAAATACAGCCTCTTCAATAAGTGGTGCTGGGAAAAGTGGACAGCTACATGTAAAAGAATGAAATTAGAACACTTCCTAACACCCCACACAAAAATAAACTCAAAATGGATTAAAGACCTAAATGTAAGGCCAGACACCATAAAACTCTTAGAGGAAAACATAGGCAGAACAAACACTCTATGACATACATCACAGCAAGATCCTTTTTGACCCACCTCCTAGAGAAATGGAAATAAAACCAAAAGTAAACAAATGGGACCTAATGAAACTTAAAAGCTTTTGCACAGCAAAGGAAATCATAAACAAGACAAAAAGACAGCCCTCAGAATGGGAGAAAATATTTGCAAATGAAGCAACTCACAAAGGATTCATCTCCAAACTTTACAAGCAGCTCATGCAACTCAATATCTAAAAAGCAAACAAGCCAATCCCCAAATGGGCAGAAGACCTAAATAGACATTTCTCCAAAGAAGATATACAGATTGCCAACAAACACATGAAAGGATGCTCAACATCACTAATCATTAGAGAAATGCAAATCAAAACTACAATGAGGTATCACCTCACACTGGTCAGAATGGCCATCATCAAAAAATCTACAAACAACAAATGCTGGAGAGGGTGTGGAGAAAAGGGAACCCTCTTGCACTGTTGGTGGGAATGTAAATTGATACAGCCACTGTGGAGAACAGTATGGAGGTTCCTTAAAGAACTAAAAATAGAACTACCATACGACCCAGCAATCCCACTACTGGGCATGTCCCTGAGGAAACCATAATTCAAAAAGAGTCATGTACCACAATGTTCATTGCAGCACTATTTACAATAGCCAGGACATGGAAGCAACCTAAGTGTCCATCAACAGATGAATGGATAAAGAAGATGTGGCACATATATACAATGGAATATTACTCAGCCATAAAAAGAAACAAAACTGAGTTATTTGTAGTGAGGGGGATGGACCTAGAGTCTGTCATACAGAGTGATGTAAGTCAGAAAGAGAAAAACAAATACCGTATGCTAACGCATATATGTGGAATCTAAAAAAAAAAAAAAAAAGAAAATGGTTCTGAAGAACCTAGAGGCAGGACAGGAATAAAAAGGCAGACGTAAAGAATGGACTTAAGGACATGGGGAGGGGGAAGGGTAAGCTGGGACAAAGTGAGAGAGTGGCATGGACATATATACACTACCAAATGTGAAATAGATAGCTAGTGGGAAGCAGCCACATAGCACAGGGAGATCAGCTGGGTGCTTTGTGACCACCTAGAGGGGTGGGATAGGGAGGGTGGGAGGGAGATGCAAGAGGGAGGAGATATGGGGATATATGTATATGTATAGCTGATTCACTTAGTTATAAAGCAGAAACTAACACACCATTGTAAAGCAATTATACTCCAATAAAGATGTTAAATAAATAAATAAGATTTAAACGCATAGATACACAGAGAAACGCCCTTCCTCTGAGGGGGGTAAAGGTGTCTGGTTATTTATAATTTATTCTTCATATATCCCACTGCTTACTGTGTTGCAGGATAGTAGTTTCTTACAGAGAAATGAAAGTACAGTCTGTTTTAAAGAAACCAGAAGGAAAATAGAGCTTCTGTTCAGAATATTGAGAACTTGTGTCTGTTCAAAGACCTTGTTGAGGCTGTTGACACAGGGGTCAAAAATATGGAAGTCGTGTGAAGAGTAAGAACCTTCGACCGAGTGCGTGCCCTCTGGGGTTGACCTCTGAGCTGCAGACCCGAGGCTGTAGCGATGGGAGCTCACACTCAGAGGCGTCAGCATTTAGTGCCTGTCTTCCTTTCTTTTGTGCCGAGTATAATTCATAGGTTTACCCCGTGGTCTGTGATGTGTGCCTGGCAAGAACACCATCGTTGTGGTGGTGTCACCCCAAGAAGTCAGGCTATCAATGCTGATTCCTTGGGCCTTTTCAGTTGATCAAACCCACTGTACCAAACCCATTGCTTCAAAATATTAATAAAAGCAGCTGTCATTAATGAGTGCTGCTAGGTGACAGGTACCTAAGTGGCTTGCTTTGTATATTTTATCTTACGTGATTCTCACAGCAACTCTATGATTTTTGTTTCCATTTTACAGATGATTAGAGTGAGGCCTAGAGGCATTTAAAATTTTATTCAGTATTTTACAGTTACTAAGTGGCAGAACCAGCATTCTGATTCCAAAGCCTGGACTCTCACTTCAGTATTCTTGCGTTTTCCTAGAACTATGGGCATATTTTATATTGCTGCATCCCTTGTAGCTTCCTGCCAGTAAGACAGAACTTCAGCTTGTGAAATTAAATGGAAAGACAAACTTTGCAAGGTTCTTTCTGGAACAGTAGATGGAAAAATTGTCAGAAGTCAGAAAGTAGGGTCAGGTCCATCTTTCAATCCAAGAGAGGAGAAAGAGTGGATTTACAAACTTACTATCCGTAGTGCTTAGTTTAGGAAGAGATGTTTGCAGAACATAGAGGTATACAAGGAAGGGCTGCATGATGCTTATGCTGTGGTATTAGGCTTTTAATAAACTCTTCTAAGGAGATAATATTTTCTGTTTCTCCGGCACTGTATGACATAGTAAGTGGTTTATTACCATTTTCACTATTTTTGAAACTCTGCTGAAGAAGTACATCTTATTGACATGTCAATTTGTCTAACACTATAAATGTAAGTACCCAAAAAATTCTTCACTAGCCAGAGTGATCTGTTTATTCCATGCTACGTGAAGCTGACCTTAAATATCTCCTTTATCTGAATAGATGGATACTTTAGGAATGTTTGAATGA
Organism: Balaenoptera ricei; assembly: GCF_028023285.1. Lineage (NCBI taxonomy): Eukaryota > Metazoa > Chordata > Mammalia > Artiodactyla > Balaenopteridae > Balaenoptera > Balaenoptera ricei. The sequence goes on from NC_082640.1 coordinate 29,969,636, forward strand.
AAGACCTAGGCTGAATAAGCTGAGAATTGCTGCTGCAGAGGAAGGAAGGGCAGATGAGAGGATTTTACTTAGTTTTGCTTCCTATTTTCAAATGTGGCATAATCAATTTATCGCCTCTCAGACCTGAATCCACTTTCATTGCCTTCTCAGGAAAGAATGATCTAGGCCCTTGCATTGTCTTTGTCAGCTGACTTGATGTGCAGCTGTTAGCAGAGGAGGTGGAGGCCTTTCAGCAGGAGTGGTTCTTGGTTCTTGCATGTTGCTGGCTTCTGTGGCCCCTGCACTGTGCACCAGCCAGCAGTTCACCCAGCATGCCCTGTACAGCTCTGTAGGGATGGCTCTGTGAGACACCCCTGCCAAGGAGTGCGGAGGTCACATTTGGTTTCCGGGCAGCACGGTGTCTTTCATTATGCTATGAAAGCTTTCAAATCTCTGCCGTTTTTTCTACACCCTTGCCATGTTTGCCCTGCCTAATTCAGTGCTTCTTGATCAGACTAGCTTCATTCCTCTGCGCTTTGGTAACATCAATGCCACCGTGGAATCCCAAACTAAAATCATGTTCCGTGTCCATGGACTTGCAGTCTGCCACTTCCCAGCCCCTTCGTGGGAAGTGTGGGATGTCTTTGACCGCTTTTTGGCACTCGTCTCCATTGACGTTAGATATACTAGAAAATAGTAGTTCCCTTTCCTGTAAAACAAAATGTACAGCTCTCGACCCATATTGTTTCCTCCTGGTATTTAGTTTAATCTTTTTCGGTCCATTTGTGCTTCAGACCTTCCCTGGAACTCAGGGCTCATAATGATCAGCAGCTCTTGTTGATGCCTTGTGTGGCCGGGAGCTCAACTGCTCTGTCACCCTGCCCAGCACCTCAAACGAGTGGGAGACTCCACTTCTTATTATTTCCCTTCCTCAGCTTTCATCTAGTTCCTAATTCACATGGCTGTGTAAGAACTGCATCCAGGACACTTGTAATTAAGGTTTTGTGACACTTAATCAAATGCCTTCGTGGTTCCTGCGTCAGAACTACTGATGTCACTCATGAATGCGTCCCGTGCAATGGTGCTGGGCTTTCAAGGGAAGATTTGCTGTGTAACAACCTGCTTATCCACATTTTCCGAAAAGTTTTTGGTTTCGTGAGGTCTTGTAGGATTGATCTGGGTTTTGGGCTAAGAGCTATGAACGTATTCTCAGCTAATACCCCTTTTCCAGTCTTCTTAACTGTTCATCCAGACGCCCCTTCCTGGAATCCAGGGCACTTGGAACTGCCGAGGGGCCTCCCTGTGGCACCCGATGACACATGTTGGTTCACACAGAAGATAGACTTCATTGTGTCCCCTTTGCCGTGTGGTCCAGTCTTACTCTCTCCTCTCTTCCTGCAGCTGTTAGACACGTACAACTAGCAACAGGGGGAACTAGGAGAGCTCCCAGCCTTGTTGAGGATGGAAGGGAGAAGCCACGTTAGAAGAACCAGGAGAGTCGCACGGTGACATGGGTTGGTTTTCTCCCCCGACTAATCATCATATTTTGAAACATCTTTCCAAAAAGATCTCTCCATCTAGTCACTCTCCTGAGGTGTTAGTGGTCCTTTTTGGTTTGGATATTTGGGTTGAGAGTGGGGAGTATTAAGCACTGAAAAGCTTACCATGTGGAGGTAATTCTGATCCTAACATTTCATTCAACATTGCAGTGAATGCTTTTTGCCCTAATTACACTGTGCACCCCAGAGGCAGCTCTTCAACTGCAGGGCCGCGCATCTCTTTCCGTATCTTTGCCTTGTTTTGACTGGGTGAGCGTGCTCTCTAGGGGTCTTCAGTGATCACGCCAGCACTGCTGTTTGGGGAGGGTCATCCTGGTATTCCAGCTAACATCATTATTCATCATGTTGTGTTATGGACTCTTCAGGGTGCTATTTATAGATGTTTTAAATGTTTCTTATGCTGTTATTTTGCAGTTAAAATAAGACATAGAGTTGGCTTTTGAAAAGAATTAGTTACTTCATCAGTTTATGTATTGTTCAATTTTGCTGTGCAGTAAGCTATCCAACATCTTAGTGACTTAACAGCAACAAGCACTTAGTCTGACTCATGGCCAACTGTGGGTAAACTCTTTACCTTCTGGGGCATAGGCCAGGAGTGGCTCCTAGTTTGGGCATGTGAGTGTCTTTGTGATTGAAAATATTCTTGTTTTACTATTTTGTTTCAATTTTGTGAAAAAAATTTAGCAGACTTGTGTTTGGTTTTAGCAATTTTTTTAAATGTGGGAAAAAATCCACACTTCTTTAAAATGTACCTTTCTTATCTATTCATATTTTCTAAAATGATTGTTTTATGTTAAAAATATAACTTTTATCTGATTGCAAAAGTAAGTTATGCTTAAGGCAAAAAACCTTGCATATATTTAAAATAATGAACAAAAAACAATATATTGTAATTTTGTCACCCTTACATGACTACTCAATATTTTGGTGTAGTTCACTGAACTGGAAAGGAAGGGGTAAAACTATATTTACAGACACCATGATGGCTTATTTTGAACATTTTAAGAAATTTACAAAACTAATAGAAATAATGGGAATTTTGCAAGGGCGCAAGGGAGAAATTCAGTATATAAAAACTAATTGTATTTGTATATACTAGCAACAAAAATTGTAAGTGAAATAAAAAAACAATGCTTTTTATAATAACATCAATAACATCCAGCATTTAGGAAGACTTCCTCAGTGAAAGTTACAGAACATTGTTGGTAGAAATTAAAGGAGAAAAAAAATGGAGAGATCCACCGTGTTCATGGATTGGAAGACTCAATATTAAGATAGTCTCTCTACATTGATTTATAGATTTAACATGAATCTAATCAAAATCCCAACAGAGTTTTTGTAGAAATTGACAGAGTGTTTCTAAAATTTCCATGAAAATGAGATCAAATCTGGATAGCCAAAACAAACTTGAAAAGAACAAAGTTGGAGGACTTGCACTACCTAATTTCAAAATTTATGATAAAACTACAATAATCTTCCTTATCAATATCCCAATGGCATTTTTTGCAGAAATGAAAAAATTCTAAAATTCATATGGAATCTCAAAGGACCTCAGATAAGCAAAACAATCTTGAGAAAGAACAACAAAATGGAGGCCTCACAATTCCTGATTTCAATATAAATTACAAAGGTGCAGTAATCAAAACACTGTGGTACAGGCATAAAGACAGACATGTAGAATAATGGAATAGAATAGAAAGCCCAGAAATACACTCTGTGTATATGGTCAGATGATCTTGGACAAGGCTGCTAAAGCTGCACAGTGGGGAAAAGATAGTCTCTTCAACAAACAGTGTTGGGAAAATTGGATTTTGTTTTGCAAAAGAAAGAGGTTGGACCGTTATCTTACACCATATACAAAAATTAACTCAAAATAGATTATAGACCTAAATGTAAGACCTGACACTGTAGAATTCTTAGAAGAAGACATAGGGGGAAAGCTTCATGACATTGGATTTGGCAGTGATTTCTTGAATATGACACCAAAAGCAGAGGCAACAAAAGCAAAATTAGACAAGTGGGACTACATCATACTTAAAACTTCTTTGCAGCAAAGAAACAATAGAGGGAAAAGGCAGCCTATGAAATTGAAGAACATATCCTCTTGTATACATCTGATCATGGGTTAATATCCAGAATATATAAATAACTCCTACAACTCAATAACAATAAATAACCCAATTTAATAATGGGCAAAAAACTTTAATAGACATTTCTCCAAGGAAGATATACAAATGGCCTATAAGTCCATTAAAAGATGTTCAACATTACTAATTATCAGGAAAATGCAACTCAGAACCACAGTGAGATACCACTCACACCCATTAGGATGGCCATTATAAAAAATTTTCTTAAACAGAAAACAAATGTTGGTGAGTATGTAGAGAAATTGGAACCCTTGTGCACTGTTGGTAGGAATGTAAAATGGTGCAGCAGCTATGGAAAACAGTATGGAGCTTCCTCAAAAAATAAAAAATAGAACCATCATATGATTTATGAATTCTATTTGGATATATATCCAAAATAATTTAAAGCAGGGATTCGAACAGATATTACTACACCAAGAGTCATAGCAGCATTATTCACAACAGCCAGGAGGTCGGAGCAACTTAAATATCCATCAGTGGATGAATGGATAAAGAAAATATGGTGTGTATATATAGTGGAATACTACTGAGCCTTAAAAGGAAAGGAAATTATGACATATTCTACAGCATATTCTTGAGGACATTTTGCTGTGAGAAATAAGCCAGTCACAAAAAGACAAATACAGTGTGATTCCACTTATATGAGGTATCTAAAATAGTAAACTCATAGAAACAGAAAGTAGAATGGTGGTTGCTCAGGATTGGGGGCAGGGAGGTGGTGAGTTGCTGTTAGGTGGATGTAGAGTTTCAGTCATGCAGGATGGATGGGGACTTCTGGGGTCTGTTGCACAATCATGTACATGTGGTTGACAGTATTGTGCTGACCACCTGAAAATTGTTGGGAGGGTGAATCTTATATGTTGTTTTGTAAACACTCTAACTGAAAAAAATATATAACTAATCAACGTAGTATAGAACTAGCAGAAGGATAGACAAATGGATTTACTGTACCAGATGGAGAGTTCAAAATTATACCCATACACACATGTTTAGGTGGTACTTGACAAAGGAGCTAGGGCAATTTAATAAGGAAAGGAAAATCTTTACAACAAATGGTAATTGAAAAATTAGATAAGCATGTGGGAAAATGTGAACACCAACCTCGACTTCCACTACTTAGAAAAATTAACTTGAGATGGTACCTAGACCTAAAAGTAAAAGGTAAAAGTATAAAGCTTCCCAAAGAAAACAAAGGAGTGTCTTTTTTGAACCTTGGGGTAGGCAAAAATTTATAGGCAGGATTCAAAAAGCAATAGCTAGAGAGGAAAAGATAACAAAGTGAATCTCATGAAAATGAAAAATTTCTCCTCATCAAGCACACCATTAAGGGTTTGAAAGTTGAGCCATAGACTTGGGATGAGTATTTTCAAAACATATATCTTTAAAAAAAGCTTGTATCCATAATATATAAAGAACTAGTATAAATCAGTAAAAAAAAGGCAGCTCAAAAACTTGGACGTATACTTCACAACAGATGATATGCAAATGTCCAAGAAGTCCAGGAAAAGTGCTCAACATAAGCCATCAGGTAAATGTACATTAAACTTCATGATTCTACTTCACAATCATGAGAACAGCTACTGTAGAAAAGATTGTACCAAGTGCTGGTGGCAGGACTAGAATCTCATATATTGGTGATGTGGATGTTAAATATTATAATCACTTTGGCAGTTTCTTGAAATTTAAACAGAATCTTACATAGTGGGAAAAGTAACATCTTTACTTTGGAAGAACTTGATGGGCACCATCTTAACCAAGGACCAAAGTTAACACCATCAGTAGAGGACAGACTTCTGTGGAACCCCCACTGAAATGCATGGTCTGAATCTAATCATGAGGAAACATCAGAAAATCCAAGTTGAAGACAATCTACAAAATAACTGGCCTGTATTCTTTAAAATGGCCAGTTTCACGAGATGCAGAAGCTGGGAAACTGGTCCAGATCTAGGAGGGCAAAGAAAATCTGATAAATGCGTGCGTCCGTGGTCCTGGATTGGATCATAGACTAGGAAGACAAAATAACTGCAAAGGAAGTTACTGGGATAATTGGCACTATTTGAACATGGACTTTGAATTAGATAATAGTATATCATTGTTAAATTTCCTGATTTTGAGAATTTACATTATGTAAGAGAATATCTCTATTTTTAGGAAATACTTTGAAATATTTAGGTATAGAGGAACATGGTACCTGCAATTTATTTTCAAATGATTAGGGAAAACATACATAAAGAAAGCAATGGGGTCAAATGTAAGTGGTGAGTTTGCATAAAAGTTATACGGGAGTTCTGTACTATTCTTTCAGATTTTCTGTAAATTTGAAATTACATCCAAAAAGTTCAAAAAGAGAAATATATAAAACAAAGTGTTTGATATGTGGAGAATTAGTGTACTCTGACCTCATTGATGAGCCCTTTAGTTTTATTCAGTAACGTGAATACAAGTCATTCAGTCATCAGTTTTTAATCTAGGAGTTTAAGAAAAAGAATGACCAGAAACTAAGTTTTTGTCTTAAAGTACTTTGAGTCTAGTTGAGGAGAAAAGAGAAGTGCATACACAATCTGAACAAAATAAAATAATAAATAAATTCATTGTGTTTGGTATGTGATATGCTCTAAAACAAGTGTTGGCAGATATTTTCTGTAAAGGGCCAGATAGAAAATATTTTTAGCCATTATGGTCTCTGTCACATCTGCTCAGCCCTGCTTTTATAGTATGGAAGCAGCCATAGACAATACACATATAAATGAGTGTGTCTCTGTTCCAGTGAAACATTATTACAAAGAGACTGCAGGCTGCATCTGGCCCAAGGGCTGGCCTATATTTACCCCCACTCTAAAATGTTAACAGGGTGGAGTTTTCCTAGGAACAGCTAGAGAATAGGGTGGTTAGTGGTGAAGGGTGTGGGCCCTGGAGGTACCCACACCTGGGTTCAAACCCTGTCAATGCTACTCACCAGTTACATGACACTGGGGGAGCTTCATACCTTTGCTTTCTCATTTGTGAAATGGGAATAATAAGAGTGGCTTCTCCACAGAGCATGCAGAAGATTGTGGGTGTAGTAGTATCCTGACTGCAGACTTCTAACTGGTTTCCTGGCTCCTACTCTGATTCTCCTGCAGTCTCCTTCGCAGCATCCAGAATGAGCCCTCCAAAACGGAATCAGATCATGTCATCCATGCTCACCCTTCTTCCCCCATGCTTCCCTGTCTAAGTTAGAATGGGAGCCAAGCTCTGTACCACTCCTGTAAAGCCCTCACCCTGGTGAGTCCCTCTGCTGGTGTTGTGTGCATTGTGCCAGCACCATCCTCATTCACAGTGCAGGGCCTTTGAGCTGGCTTTTCCCTCTGTCTTAGAGATTCTCATCTTCCTATTCAGATTTCACAGTAAGAGAGCTCTTCCCTGGCTTCACAGTTAAGTAGGTACTCAATCTTTTTATCTTATTTTCATTTTTACCCCCTTTGATTGTCTGTTGTCTGTCTTTAACCCTTTAGGAAGTGAGCTGCATGAGACACAGTACCTTGTCCACCTGATTCTCCACGCCAAGCCCTGAGGACACCACCTTACAAAATAGGCAGTAAAAAATCATTTGTGGAGTTAATGTAATGGGTTAATATACACAAAATACCTAACATAGTGACTGCCCCATAACTGATGTTTGGAAAGTGTTAGCTAAAATCCTTACCATACAGCCTGTAAGGTGTGCATACTTCCCTTAAGAGAACATTGAAATGAATTAAGAAGCTTGAAAATGTGACCCGTGAAGAAATATTTGAAGATCAAGGTCCTTTCACTCTAAGAAAATAAAAATCACAGAGATTTACATCTAGTATCTGATTATTTATACAGATCTAGGGTAATAAAATGAACAGTTAAAAGTCTACGAATGAATTTGAATGCCTTTTTCCTGGAGCTTTCAAACTAGCAGGTTTACACTTATTTTCCTTCCTTCCCCACTCATCCATTTGTGACAGTTTCTGTAGGATGATAAACTCTTTCACAGGACCAGAAAGAAAGCAGAAAAGCTTGGGGCCTTCGGGCTGTCCCTGAACAATGGAGTGATTGAGCTCTCGCTTTGTTTCAGACGTCCATACAGAAGCTGTCCAGGCTGCGCTCGCTAAACACAAAGAAAGGAAGATGGCAGTGCCTATGCCTTCCAAACGCAGGTCCTTGGTTGTGCAGACCTCGATGGACGCCTACACACCCCCAGGTGAGCAGCAGGCCCCGTCTGCTTCATGAAGTCAGAGCCAGCAACTGCGATCTTTTTAACTTTCAAGATCATGGTGCTATAATTCAGATTTTGAGAACCAGGAGTCCAGAAATAGTAAATACGCTCTAAATAAAACTTGGAAGGAAAATTGGCATGATTATGTATATGTCTATATAAATAAGTGTTTTTTAACTTTTCATTTAGACTCATAAATATGATACAGACTTTTTTTTTAAATCCTATAAAATTTTATTTAATTCTTCACAAAGCAAGAGAAGAGTTTGTACATCCATCCTTCTAACCGAAGCTGAATTTCTCTTCTGCTTAGACTGGTGTATGCATATTCTCAAGTCTTTAAAATGTCAGTAGTTTGTAATGTTCTGTTAAGAAATTGAATGAATTGAAAAATTTAGGCAGTTACTTAAATCTGGTGTCATCAATTTTTCCTGTGAAGTACAGGTAGTATTTTGGGGTATCACAGCTGCTTGCTCTGCAATTGTGGTGCTGAAGCAGCCATGGGCAACATGTCAGTGAAAGGCATGGCTATGTGTCAATAAAACTTTAGTCACAAAAACAGGCAGAGGGGTTTGGTCCACAGGCCTGCCAACCCCTGATCTAAATGGTTGAAGGTAATATCCCATTTATATTTCTGCTTTTGTTTAATCTTGAATTTTATATAACTACCTAAGATCTCTACTTAACTCTACCCAAATAATTATAATCTGTATCTCGTGATCTTCAAAACTGACGTGAAACATGAAGTTAAACGTCCAGGTATCTATTAGAAACATGAAAGATTGAACCTAATTTACTTGATTTTTGTGTGTGTGTGTTTCTGGTTCCAACATTATTCATGTCGTTGTTGCCACTCTTTTCTGCAGATCTAAGTTACCTGGCACACCCCTTTGTTCATAAGAGAAATTTAAGGTGCAGTAAGAATAGTTGAACATACATAGCATTTTTTGGAGTCTTTTGAAGTTAATCATGAGTGTTTGCAAACAGTGAGGGTAATAGAAGCACACACTTCAACTCACAGATGTGGTCAAGTATATTCAATACTGCTTCAAACAACTCTTAAGTCTTCAACTTTACATGCCTTTAAAAGTGAATGTCCTGAGCTTTGTAAGACAAAACTTAAATAATATAAAACTTAGTTGTTTTGTTTTGTCTTAACAGATAATACCACAAATGTTCTTTATCTCAAGAATATAATATTCTAATAGGAAAGGATGTCCTTTTTGCCAATTTCCTTCCTTTTTGTTGAGCCACAGCATGTAGTATTGGAGTATTTTTAAATCAGCATAATTAATATATTTAATCCTATTTAGTTTATGGTTATAATTTGCCAAAATTTATAAGTGGTGAAAAATTTTATTTTGTATGTGTTTATACAACAAACAGAATGGACTTACAAGAATAACAAACCCCACTTAAAATATATTTTAGCCAACTCTTTGGAACTAGACAGTATTCAGGTAGATGGACATTTTTCTGAGCCACTTTTTATGGGAAACGTTGAGTCTAAAGTACAAGGTGCAATGTGATTATTTGTTTATGTGCTTTTTCACATGTCAAATCCATCCTCATGAGTGTTGTGTCATGCGTGATGAAAGACAAAACTTTCAGGAGAACGAACCTTGTACAAAGGTCTTTGCAAAATATAAAAGAATGTTATTGGAAATGAATGTCATTTTTGGTGCAACATTTGCATTTAATTGTTTGGTTAGCATTTTCAGGTACACCATATAATACATTTTGTAAACGTCATTCAGGAGTCCTAGTAACAGTATCACATGGGATAGTTTTGTACAATTATAAATACCAACACCACCATCATAAAAATTTTCATTCATAACCTATTTTGTGCTTATCAGTAGTCTGCATATTTGTAACTTTACTTGCTTGAACAAAATCTTGGCTCAGCTTCATTTTCTCTCACTCTGTCTTCCTTGGTTGCTGATAGCATTTGTTAGAACTAATTTTGTGTCCAGTTTTCTTCAGAGAATATTCCTGAACTTTATATTCTCTGCATGAAGTGACTGGTTGCTGACTAGTATCATAGTTTCTGGAAAAGATATGATTAGGATTGTTGCAATGCCAGTCTTCTATAGATGAAACTTTGCTTTATTTTTCACATACAAAAATATAAGAAGAATTTGTCAGTACTTTTGCTTCCAGCCATAATGAAATAACTTACCAGACTAACCCATACACCATGAACAACTATAAAACTGCACAAAACAAATGAGATGACTGCTTTTAGGCAGTGGACCTCATTCAGGGAATCAAATGAAAATATGTCAAAGAACTAAATGAAAATATTATCTTAATACTTGAGCTGATCAGAGAAAGGAAAAAAATATTTTAAAAATTAATAGAAACTCTAGAAATGAAAAATATAATACAGAAATGATATTTTACTAGATCAGCTTAGCATCAGATTGGAGAAGTAGGATAAAAGAGTCTGTGAACTTGGAGAGAGATCAAGAGAAATTAACCAAACTGAAGAATGAGGAGTCAAAAGATAAAAGAAAAATTAACAGAACCTCAAGCATCTGTGATACAATGTTAACATACTTATAATTGGGATCCAAGAAGGAAAAGAGAGTGAGAAAAGGGAAGAAAGACTACTTAAGGAAATAAGGGCCACAAACTTCTCAGACTGATATAAAACACCACCTCACAGATTCCAGAAGTTCAGTGAACGCCACGCAGATCACGTATGAAAAGAATCATCCCTAAAGTTAATAATAGTCCAAGTGCTGAAATCCAAAGATTAAGAGGAAATCTTGAAAGTCATCAAAGGAAAACAGATACATTGCATACAGAAGAACAGTCATATGAATTATGAATACTTATGTGAAGATGCAGTAAGGGCCAGAAGACAATGAGAAGACATTTTTATAAAGTACCAAAAGGAAAAAACTGAAACTGTCAATTCATATTCAGTGAAAATATCCTTCATAAATGAGGGTGAAAAAAAGGCATAATGAGACACCTGAAAGCTCAGAGAATATGATGCCAGCAGAACTGCAAACATACTAACAGATGTTGTTTAGGCTGATGGGAGATGATACCAGCTAAAAATTTACATCTATGAAAAGGAAAGAAGAACACTGGAAACAGTAAATAGCTGGGTAAACATAAAATTCTATGCTTTTTCTTGTAATTTTCTTTAAAACAACAATTGCACAAAAGACAAGGCCAGGTGAATGGAATTATACTGTTGTATGGTTATGAAGTAGGAAGCAGAAAATGGAAAGAACGAAATGAATAGTATCAGGTGTGATGTGAGATGGGAGAGAAAGTTTGTAGTGTCAGATTTGAAGAGCAGACAGTTACAGTATTGACCCCATATGGACCCATTGAGGATTCATATTCTTAGCCCTAAAGTAACCACTAAAAAAAATGAGAAGAGGTATAGGTAAGAATTTAATAGAGGACATAAAATGAAATTCTTAAAAAATATTTGGTTAATAGAAACAAAGGTGGGAAAAATCAACAGAGATTAAAATAGGAGGAATGAATGGAAAACAAATAGCAAAATGTTAGATGTAAACTCACGTGTATCAATTATTACAATAAATGTAAATGGACCAAACGCCCACTTAAAAGATAGTCAGACTGAATAAAAAAGGAAGATACATCTATATGCTGTCTACGAGAGACACATTTGAATATAAAAACAAGGATAGTTAAAAATAAAATGATGAAAAAATATACAATGCAAACATAAAGCATAGGAAGGTGAACAAGTCTATATTAATATCAGACAAAGTAGACAGCAGGACAAAGTAGTACCAAATATAAAGAGGAACATTGCATATTGGAAAATGAGCAATTCACCAGGAAGTTATAACAATGGATATTTATTCATTGTTTTTAGGTATTTATTCATACCTAAAAACAGAGCATTATAATTTATAAGGCAGAAACTGGCATAATGAAGGGAAAAATAGAAAAACCAAAAATAATAATTGGAGATTCTTAAAATATTCTTCTTAAATAATCGTAAGAAAGTTGTCAAAACAACACTATCAACCAACTTGATGCAGTTGATACTTACAGAATATTATGCCCAACTATTGCAGAAAACACATTCCTTTTTAATACCATTCTTGGGGTATAATTTACATCCCATAAAATTAGCGCATTGTAAGTGTGTAATTTAATGACTTGTAGTAAATATATAGATTGTGTAACTATTGGTACAGTCCAGTTTTAAAGCATTTCCATCCCCCCAAAGAGTTTCCTTGTGCCCATTTGCAGTTAATTCCCATTCTCACACCCAGGCCTAGGGAGCATTTGATCTGATTTTTACACCTCTAAGAATATTCTAGACATTTGGTAAATGAATAATAAAATATATCCTTCTGTATCTTCTTTAGCATGTTTTTGGGCATCCATTTTGTAGCATCAGTAGTTCATTCATTCTTATTGCAGAATTGTATTCTATTAGATAGATATGCCACATTTTGTTTATCCAGTCACTAGTTGGTGGATATTTAGCTTGTGTCCACTTTTCAGCTATTATGAATAATGCTGCTATCAACATTTATGTGCATATATTTGTGTATATATATAATTTCATTTATCTTGGGTAGACTCCTAGGAGTGGAATTCATGAGTCTTATGGTAAGTTTATGTTTGACTTTTAAGAAACTGTCAAATTGTTTCCATAATGGCTATACCATGTTATATTCCGACCAGCTGTGTATAAAGATTCCAGTTTCTCAGCATCCTCACCAACACTTGGTATTGTCCTTATTTTTTTTTTAATAGTCATTCTAGTGGATATGAAATAGTATTTCATTATGGTTTTAATTTTCATTTCCCTAATGACAAATGATGCTAAGCATCTTTTCGTGTGCTTGTTAGCCATTTGTATATATTCACTGGTGAAATGTCCAGATTTTTTGCCCATTTTTAAAATGAGTTGTCTGTCTTCTCACTGGTTAAGAGTTCTTTATATAATCTGAATACAAGTTCTTTATCAGGTATACAATTTGCAAACTGTAGTTTGTCTTTTCTTAGTGTTGTCTGCGGTGGAGAGAATTTTGGCCCCCTCCAAAGATATCCATGTCCTAATTTCTAGAACTTGTGAATATATTACCTTACATTGTAAAAAAAGACTTTGCAGTTATGATTAAGTTAAGCATCTTGAGATAGGGCAGTTATCCTGGATTAACCAGGTGGGCCCACTGTAATCAAAGAAGTCTCTATTCAGGCAGAGAATGATAAATACAATACTATGTAATCTCAGTCACATGTGGAATCTTAAAAAAAAAAAAAACTCATAGAAAAATAGATCAGATTTGTGGTTACCAGAGGCAGGGAGTGGTGGGAGAGGGAATTGGAGGAAGGTGGTCAAAAGGCAAAAACTTCTTATTATAAGTACTAGGGATGTGATGTACAATATAACTATAGTTAACGCTGCTATATGATCTATGTGAAAGTTGTAAAATTTAAGAGTTCTCATCACAAGGAAGACATTTTTATATATGAGATGATGGATGCTAACTAAACTTACTATGGTAATTATTTCCTAATATATGTAAGTCAAATGATTATGCTGTACACTTTAAACTTATACAGTGATATATATCAATTATATTTCAATAAAACTGGAGGATAAAAGGTCCTTAGGGAAGAGTATCAAAGTAAAAAAAAAAAAAGACAATGAACCAGAGGTTGGAGGGATACACTTTAAAGATCGATGAAGGGGCCATGAGCTGGTGACACAGGTGGGCTCTAAGAAGGTAGAAAAGGTAAAGGAGTGGATTCTCCCTTGAAGCCTCCAGAAGGAATAAAACCCTGCCAACACTTTGATCTTAGACTTCTGACCTCCAGAACTGTTAAGATAATAAATATGTGCAGTGTTGTAAGCCACTGAATTAGTGGTGACTTGTTATGTTACCCATAGCTTAAGAGTTTTCCATTTTGATGAAGTTCAATTCATCAGTTATTTTATGGATTGTGCTTTGGGAAGTTTTAGAAATTTTACAGTTTCAGTTCTTTCACTTAGGCCTGTGATCCATTCTGAATTAATTTTTATTTATGGCATGAGATAAGGATCTATGTTTTTTATTTTGGTTTGGTTTTTTGATACGTGAATATTCAGTTGCCCAGCCCATTTGTTGAAAAGATGATCTTTTTCTCATTGAATTATCTTGGGACCTTTGTCAAAAATAAATTGACCATGACCATAAATGTAAGACAGTATTTCTGGGTTCACTTCTGTTCCATTGATATATATGCCTATTCTTGTGCTAATATGACTATCTTGATTACTGTAACTTCATAGTAAGTTTTAGTATCAGGTAATGAAGTCCTCCTTCTTCCTCAAAATTATTTTGGCTATTCTCAGGCCTTTGCATTTCCAAATAAATTTTAGAATAAGCTTTCAATTTCTTAAAAAAGCCTTCTGGGATTTTACTAGGTATTGTCTTAATTTTTTGTTAGATATCTTGCTAAGTGTTTTATCCTTTTTGATGCTGTCATGAATGGAATTGTTTTCTTAATTTCATTCCCTTATTGTTCAGTGCTAATATCTTATAAAGATATTTCATATCTTTTTTTGGTGGTCCTGTGAATTTAAGAAGTCAGATGTATAACTATGCAACTCTTTTCACTTGCCATAGTGACAACGCATGCTAACTGATTGGATGGCTGGATTTTGACTTCTGACTACTAGATCAACGTGTGCTTGTTCCCTGGGAGGTGGGAATAATTTGCGGTCTGTCCAGCCAGAAAAGGGTGTGGGAGAGCATTGATGCATATATGCTTTGATAAGAGATATCTTGGTTCTCTCACTCTGTGTGTGCTTGTCCCACTGCAGAAACTCATCTTGTCCCACTGTCTTTTAGTCCTCGCAGCAGAGGCAGTCCCCATTAAAGAACTTTCTTGGAAGCTCCTCTCAACAAATTTTGATTAAGTCCCCCCCACCCCCCACTTCAAGGATAACTGGAAAATTAGCTGGGCACATTGATGACTTTGTCAATGCAAAGGTAGTTCTGGATGCTGAGAATATCCGGGTGCTGGCAGATTCAGTGTCTGGTGAGAGCCTTCTTCCTCATAGTTGGTCATGTTCTCGCTGTGTCCTTACATGGCAGAAGGAGCTAACTCATTTATTAATTCAAGAATTTTTCCATGTGTTCCTTAGAATTTCCTACATATAAGATCATGTCATCTGTGAATAAAGACCGTTTTACAACTTCCTTTCTAATCTGGATGCCTTTAATTTATTCTTTTCCCTGTGGTTCACTGGCCAGAACCTGCTGGATAACATTGAATAGAAGTGGCAAGAGGGGACATTCTTGCCTTGTTCTTATCTTAGGGGAAATATATTCAGTCTTTTACCAGTATACACAGTGTTAGCTGTGGGTTTTCATGAATGCCTTTCATCAGGTTGAGGAAGTTTCCTTCCATTCCTGCATTGTTGAGAGGCTTTATCATGAGTGGGTGTTAGGTTTTGTGAAATACTTTTTCTGACTTTTAAGGTTAACTTACTTTTTTTTTCTCTTTATTCTACTAATATGGTATATAACAACTCATTTTTGAATGTCAAATTAACCTTAATTCATGTTCATATGTGTAATCCTGGTTACCACTTGGTCATTTTATATGTTGCTTGATAATGTTTGCTAATATTTTTGAGGATTTTAGTGTCTATATCATGAATGATATTGTTCTATAGTTTCCTTATGAAAAGATGGGGTGGGAAATGAAAGATTGATTTGTAAAGGGGCATGAGAAAACTTTTGGGGAGGTGGTAATGTTCTGTATGGATATACGGGTGTATACATTTCTCAGAAGTCTTAAGTCTGAGGACTTGAATAGATATTTTTCCAAAGAAGATATACAAATGGCCAATAATTACACTTAAAGATACTCAGCATCACTGATCATTAGGGAAATGCAAATCAAAATTACAAAGAGATACAACTTCACACCCATGAGGATGGTTACCATCAAAAAAAAAAAAAAAAGGAACAGAAAATTACAAGTGTTGGTAAGGATGTGAAGAAATTGGAACCCTTATGCACTCTTGGTGGAAATGAGGTGCATAGAGGTGCAGCCTCTATGGAGAACAGAATGGCAGTTCCTCAAAAAATTAAAAATAGAATTTACTATATGCTCCAGTAATTCCACTTCAGAGTACATACCCAAAAGAATTTAAAGGAGACTCTCAAAGAGATATTTATATACCTATGTTCACAGCAGCATTATTCACAACAGTGAACACATGGAAACAACCCAAGTGTCCACAGCAGATGAATGGATAACAACATGTGGTCTGTACATATCATGGAATGTTATTCAGCCTTAAGAAGGAAGGAAATTCTGACACATGCTGCAAAGTGGATGAACCTTGAGGACATTATGCCAAGTGAAATAAGCCAGTCACAGAAAGACAAAAGTACGATTCCACTTACATGAGGTACTTAGAGTAGTCGGAATTACACTGAGAGAAAGTAGAGTGGTGGTTGTCAGGGGATGGGGGGGAAGGGGCAATGGAGAGTTACTGTTAGATGGGGACAGAGTTTCAGTTTTACAAGATGAAATGAGTTATGTGGATGGATGGTGGTGAAATGAGTTATGGGGAGGGTTGCCCAACATTATGAATGTATTTAATATCACTGAACTGTACACTTAAAAATGGTTAAAATGGTAAAATTTATGTTATGTGTATTTTACCACAATTTCAAAAAAAATTGAAAAAATTCTTAGGTCTGAATTCCAAAAGTATAAATTTTATTTTTATGCAAATTATAATTCTAAGTTATTTTAGAGGGAAGGACAAGGGAAGAGAATCTGTCGGCCTTCTAATATTATTGTTGCTTCTGTAACAAATTTCTAATAGATAAACTTGTAAAAAATTTCTAGACAGTGTAGGTCACATGACAATGATAATAAAATGCAATGTAAATATACTTTACAAATATTGCTGTGTTAAAGAAAAAGTCCTTGTAAAATTTACATCAACCGTACTCCAATAAAAATTAATTTTAAAAAAAGAACAGTACCTAATACATTAGTAAGTGCTTAATAAGTATTGATGAATGAATGAGTGAATAAACAGCAAAGTTAACATTAAAAAAAGAAAAAGTCCTATGTCTTGATTTAAGACAAATTACCCTTTCACTTATTCTCAGTAAATGTTCTAGAGCTACTCTGATCCTTTTTCCCTCCTGGCATCTCACATAACTCACCTATATGTACAATCCTGAATGTCATTCTTACATTGAAGTTTAAATAACAAGTATACAACGATTCGTTCTTGAAAACCTTGCTTCTAGGTGAAAAGTTATTAAATGAATACTATTTCCATTAATTTTAATGCAAAAAGTGACATGTTTTTGCTCAATCCAAGATACACAGTTTTTCATAGATAGCAAAATAAATCAAATAAATAATGAAAAAATTTTATAAGGAACAAATATAAAAGTAAATGCATTTAGTTTGATCACAGAATGTAGTGTGGTGATTTACTGTCCTCCCGAAAGGAGGAGGCAGAGTCTTCAGATGTAGGTTGGTAGAGAAGTCCAGGTCATTCATTGGGAGAGGCAGGAGGATGAGACCTGCCACACTCACATGGAACTTAAAATAGCACATGACTCAGAGAAACACCTCGGTATAAAGAAGGGCTACAGAGCATCACACTTCGAAACGCTTGAAAGTTCAGTGTCTTAGAAAATGCCACCTTGGCCTTCTCGCTTGATGTCTGAGTACACAGAAAACATTGGTTTCTCCCCTAAACTCTTGAGTGGAGGAAATTGGTGAGTATGTCTTTGTCTGAGATTGTAATGTCAAAACTTTCTGTACATATATATGTAAGGTGTTTTGGATGAAGACTTCACTACACTGAAAAATAATTTGTCATCTGAAAAGCATGTAATTTTTCAAGAGTGTTCAAAGGTCGTCGATCAGTTAGTGTGGGAGGTAGGTCTGTGTTCGCAGTGTTTGGAGAGGGACTAAGCCTGGGGGGGCTTCTTGGCTGTGATACACGGCTGATCACCTCCCTCCCACAGATACCTCCTCTGGCTCGGAAGACGAAGGCTCGGTGCAGGGCGACTCCCAGGGGACCCCCACCTCCAGCCAGGGCAGCATCAACATGGAGCACTGGATCAGCCAGGCCATCCACGGCTCCACCACCTCCACCACCTCCTCCTCTTCCACCCAGAGTGGGGGGAGTGGCGCCGCCCACAGGCTGGCTGACGTCATGGCTCAGACGCACATAGGTGAGTGCCCTGCTGGGCAGTCGTCTGCGTTATTCTCATTGTCCTTACGTCTGAGTGGCTGCTGAGTAACCCTGCCCTTTTTATTTTGGAATTTCTCTATTTGCGCATCTCGGCCATGGAATCCATCTGAGGGACAGAACAGAGCCCCACTCCCGCTCCTGGGCTGCTTTGTTGCGTTGGTTTTACTGTTTTGTGAAACCCTTGGTTTTACTATTCTTCACATCCCAGACGTCTCCTACAGCTGTAATTTCAGGAGTGTTCTGCTTGTAGAGGAATGCATTCTTGCTCATTAGAGAAACTTGCAGCCGTATCTGGTTACATGCTTTCTTCTCCTCATGCTAAAATATGCTCCTAAATGAAATTTTAATTATGCTAATAAACAAGGCTGGGGACTTCAGAGTGAGTTTGCCCTTACTTTGGAAGTCACTTAGGAAGGGGAGGCTTTCATCACTACTGCTTACATGGTTTTCTGCCATAGGCGTTCAGATTTCTGGGGTGGTTCACGTTACTTTGTGTGTAGGTTCCATGATACATGGGATCCTCTGTATTTAAAAAAGCACAGTTAGGAAGCATTGGTAAGATGTTTGGAAATAGTGTAAAACAGGAGATGAAGTGAGAATTGTTAGAGGGAAGGAGCATATTGGATGATCAGGGGGCTGCGTGGAGGGGGTGAGTAAGGGTCCTGTTTCTGTGCCTGCACCCTAGCCCGCCACTCACTGCACCACATTCATCTGGTGTGGAAGGCACAGCATGAGGTCCAGATCTGCCTGATCCATTTTCAGCTGTGGATTGAGATTTTTAAACATTTCAATAAAAAATTATTCACAAAGTAAATTACTTGCTTTGAATGTGGTGCCAAGATGGTTCAGTATGTTCTCCATTCAAATGGGGTGGACCAGGGTCAGCCGCATCCAGGGACGTGGAAGCTGCACCTCCCTGTGCAGTGGTTGATCATCGAGCACAGGGCAGGTGCACGGCCTCCTCCCACATCTATCCTCTTACCCGAAAAATCCACGTTTAGAAAATAGGTAAGTGAAATGAATGAATGAAATACTCTGCCAGCTTCTCAGACTCAAAGTATTTCTAGATTATTCGCTACTTGACAGAGTCAGAGGAATTCCAAACTGACTTCTCCGGACTTGGCCCCAGTGGCACTTGCTCAGCATGAAGTTGAGGTTAAAAGCAACAGCCTCTTCAGAATCAGCAGTGAGAATGGTTGTCTACCAGCAGGACACAGGCAGCCGGTCGGGAGGGCTGGGTCTGGTCCCAGTTCTCACGTTAACAGCTGCTGGCTTCTTCAGAAGTCAGTATTCCCTGCTCTAGTTTTTTAGTGAGAAGAAAAGGAATGATAATGTCTTTCCTTTGTACCCATTGCGAGTAAAAAGGAGAAAATAGGAAAATTCTTCACAGTTT
The DNA here is from genome assembly GCF_028023285.1 of Balaenoptera ricei. Taxonomy (NCBI): domain Eukaryota; kingdom Metazoa; phylum Chordata; class Mammalia; order Artiodactyla; family Balaenopteridae; genus Balaenoptera; species Balaenoptera ricei. Next base: position 29,989,185 of record NC_082640.1, read on the forward strand.
TTAAAGTAACACTCACATGCAAAGTAGTAGTATTAAATTTCAGTTTAAAACGTTTTCAGGAACATACACTGATTAATGTGTACTGAGAACCTCTATTTGAAATCATAGATAGAAATTAAACAGAAATTTATATGACCATTAAAGATTTTTAGATGCTAAAATTTCTTCCTGTGTGTTTTGGAACCTGAGATAGCCCTGAGGCTCTGTCAGTGTGCTTTGTCTGGCAGCCACCTGGGCAGGGGAGACGTGGAACTCCCTCCACCTCTGCCCCTCGCTCTTACCTTAGGAATGTGTGTTTTCTGATTGAGTACACTTCTAAGGAAATATCAGGAATCTTACCAAGAGAAACACATAATTTTGAACAAATTACTCCCTGCATTTGTTTCTCCCTTTATGTAGTTACATGTGGAATATTGGAGGAAATTATAGCATGGAGAATTAAATTTATCCAAACTATAAAAGGTTGCGTTACTCAGGTACGTTAAGTCTCAGTGTAACCTAAATATAGCTTCTCAGTGTGTGATATTTCAGTAATTTCTAATTTGGCACATAGATAAGTTCCTAGAGTATCCAGGAATTTTCTGTAAATATGAAAAAAAATTTTTGAAAGAAAGCAGTGGCAAGATAATAAAATAAGAAAAAGAGAATTAAAATATTTTACTCCTGTGGCAAAAGCGAAAGAAGTAAAAAGTCAGAATTGGCAGTGTTCAACCTTTTGTTGAGGCTATCAGAAGCCTACAAATAAGAAAATATTGTGGGTATGTCTGTGTTTTAAGGAATTTAGGGTCAAATAAACCACCAACTTGTAGTACCTCTGGTCCCTCAAGGTGAAGTACTTGGATAGAGTCTGTAGAAACCTCTTTTGCCCAAAGGGTAGAGGAAAGACAAGCGGTTAAAGACCATGAAGAGGCAGTCACAAGTAGATGGTACTTCTGCTTTGTGATTGTTGGAATGAAATCCTGCGTCCTTGTGGGTCCATCCTGACAGCATGACAGGGACACCGCACGTGCATCTCCCATCAGGCTGGCTTAGCATACCATGCGGTCCCCGTCCAGGTGGTTTTTCCTCCTATGGCTCTGCTTGTTGTTATTCACACTTAAAACACTGACAACGAGGGCTCAAGACGTTCCCCATCCTGAGATGCTAAGGCCTGAGATGTGCACATTTGTGACACAAGAAGATGGGCGTGCCGTGTGACGGCTCCCTGCAGCTTAGACAGAACAGAGCCTGCACATCATTGAGGGCCCTCTCTCCACAATGACAGAGAACCAGAAGGTGTTTATTCAGAACCTCTGTGCATGCCATGTTATTAAGACAGTTGGAAAGGAAAGGATCAACACCTCTAAAATATTTATCATTATCAAAAGTCAAGGAGCATAATTTAGAGTAACCAGGAGAATTAAAGCAACACTTTGAAACTTCAAGAGGCATTTTTGTAAAAGGTACTAGAGTAAAATATTATAGGAATTAGTAAGCTACATAGAAATGGAGAAACTGAAGAGAAACTATTAATACATTTCTAGATTAAGAAATAAGAACAAAGCATAATAGATAACATTGTTGTATGTTCAGAATCAAAATTTGTATATTCAGGAAATTAAAGAGACTTCTACATGAGCTGTTCTCTTATTTTGTAGCTCCAGATGTATAGGTAAGGTCTGTGTCACCCTTTGTAACTGACACATCTGAGATGTTATCACATTCCGGTTTCATCTGCATGTGTTGGGGGTGTATTGTCATTAGCCAGATATTCATAGAAGTTATTGCCATTTCCAGACTATCTTAGAATTCATCAGCATGAATGCTGCTTTTGGTGTGTGCGGTTTGTATCCGCAAGGAAATTCTCATCAGGTTTCTTGCATCTGATCCTGGTAAGCAGATAGATGTGCCCCCATGTGCTTGATGCATAGTTAGCCTGGAGCCTGGCAGCTGTTGTCTGGACCTAGATTCTGGTGTTCTAGGGAATTTGTTCAGAGGGCTGCATAGCCACCGTTGTGATAAATTACCCTAATTTATTTATGTATAATCATCCACAGTATCAAAGAATTCTTTTATAATCTCTTTATCAATGCTTTTCAGACATTTACAGTCTTAAAATATTAACTACACACCGAGGATGGTGATATTAGCAAAGCCTGCACACTTGGGGCTGGGGTCTCCCTGCTATACCTTCGCCTCCCTACCTGGCTGGGGCATCCCTGCAGCTAGAGCTTCATGATTCGAAGGCAGGGTCAGTTAATTTTTCCAGGAAAGGACCAGAGAGTGGATATTAGGCTTTGTGGGCCATGCAGTCCCTGTGGCCACTGCTGAATTCCGCTGGCTCAAGGGCAGAAGACAGTGCATGAACCATAGGCATGGCTATGCCCCCGCAAAACTTCATTTATAAACGCAGCTGACAGACCACCCTGTGAGCCATACTTTGCCAACTCCTGTTTTAGAGAGTTTGGAGCCACGCTATTGAAAAAGTAAGCAGGAAAAGAAAATTGGCATTAGGTAACACAAGGCCGATGGGACTCTTCCATCAATTACTGCGTGTTTCTTGTGGCTCTTTGGGTGATACAGTACTAAAAGAGAGAGGGATCTCTCACTGGCCGACATGACTGTGGGAATTTTTAGTTAAGTCCTAGGTCTGGCTTCTAATCCTGCATTGTCTTGCTCAGTTCGTAATAAAGCTGAGATCTGCACAGATACTGAAACTGAGTGAATGTCACCATGGATCTTTTTCTGTCTCCTTGTTGAACATCTTTAACCAGTGATCCTTTTCCAGCTGAGATGTTTCCATGTCTTTCTCCATTCATTTTTTGCTGTGTTTCCTTTTCTGGGGAAGAAAGCTCCTTCTTTCCAAGGCTCCTTTTTTCATCCTCATTCTAGATTCTGGCTCCTCCCAAATCTGCTAGCTCAGGTCTTTTCTCTTTTGTATCTTAGCTTCCCCCATTGGTGAACCGGAGCTTTGGTTGTGATGATCACTCATTCCCTCCTCTCCCGGCCTGCACCACACCCTGGTTCTCCTTCCCCCTCTGTCCTTTCCTCTCCTCTGGTGGCTCCTCTCCCCACCCTGTCTCTCTGTGTTCTTGCCCATTTCATCCACTCCCACAGTTTTCGAGGCCATCTGCTCTTTCACGACCTTCAGATCTGTACTTCCTTCACCCGTCCACATTTCAGAGTGCCTCTTGACCCTGCACCTCAGCCCTATGCTGTGTCCCCAGGTCGGCTCATCTGACAAGGCCCTGCACTCCCAGGAGCGGGCTCCAGACCTCGCCGTCCTTGGCTCCTCCTTCCACAGACCAGCAGAGTCCCTGTTTGGTAGCGTTTGGCTACCATGTGTCTTGCAGGCCTCCTTCCTCTCCATTACTGCTCCCAGGACCCTGCATCCAGGCACCTCACCTCCCATCTCAGTGCTGCAGCCCCTTCCAGCCTCATATCCGTCCCGTTCATATTGTCCTTGTTGCCCTGTTGATGTTGTTAGGGCACAGATCTGCTCCAGTTTCTTTTCTCCAAAAATGCTTTGGGATTTTTGCCACTCGAAACTGATTTTGTTTATTTGGTTTTTATACTTAGAATCAAAGTAATGATTTTTGACCCACAAGTATCCTAACCCTTCATCCAGTGCCTGCTTCATGCTGCAGGAACACCTCGGAGCCTGCTGCTCACACGCTGGTGCACACAGCAGAGAGATGTCTGTTCAGTTCTTCTCTTTCTCCCGATGTTCAAATGCAGTCATTTACACCTAATGCCATGAGTTTCACAGATTCTTTCTTGGAACTCATGACAGGAAAGGATTCCCACGCAAGGGGAGAAATGGCAGAGCGGGAGCCTTTGGGCCTGAGAGCGAGGATGGCAGTGTCACCGTCACTGCAGAATGTCACGGTGCAGTGTCGCTTGTGCCCTCAGACTTGGTGAGGAGCGAGTAGCAGCACTCTTGTTCCACAGGTGAGAAGACCCAGGCTTAGGAAGGTGGATGTGATGCCAAGGGCACCCAGCTACTGAGTGGTCAGCAGGAACCAGACTCCTGTCTGTCGGGTGTAGGAGCACCTGCTCGTGACACTCCAGTCTTGCTCCCTCAGTGTCTGTGTTCCAGCTTGGCCCTGCTTGTTAAAAACAGAACAAGAGCTCCTTGCAGACAGAAATGCAATTAAACTTTGCATAAACAGTAAAAGTTCCAGCATCCCCATCACAATCCTTCTGGGACTGTGGTCTGTACAGGCTTGTGATGATTGGAGCCCTTCAGCATGAATTTGAATTTGCAGATATAAAAGTCAAGAAACTATTGTCTGAAGTTAAAGATTTCTGTTCTGATACTAGAACATCCCGAAATTTGTCTAACGGTAACTATGCCATCTTTATGGATTTTTGTGGCATAAATGTGGGAGGGAGGCCGTTCCAGGTCTGAGAACCTGTGTAATGCTTCTAAAGTCAACCTCTGAGAGCCTTGGCTGAGAGAAATGTTTGAATATAGAACCACTGAGCCCTTTCTAACTATCTCCAGGTTTAGTCTGCAAATTTGAAAAGCAGCTGTGAATCGCCATTAGCAGTATCACACACACTCTCACAGGTAACCAGAGTATACTGTTCTGTCCCTGAGTGATTATTAAAGGATTAAGGAGATAAATCCTCACTTATATTGTCATGGGTCAATATGACACATGGGTGAGACACCAGTAGAGCTCTCCTGTTGGGGGCTTCTGTCAGAGCCAGGGAGGTTGGACGTTCCTGGGGAAACCAAGGAGGAAGTCCTGCTCTTCTCATGAGCTGCATGTGGAAGATGGGTCGGTGCAGTGGGCAGCTGAGCAGCGTCTCCAGCAGCCGAGCTGGATGCTCTGCCGTGAGGCCAGCTCCTTCCTTCAGCATCGTTGCAGATGCCTTTCACCACGTGTCACCTCCATATTTTCATCGAGGAACCTGGTTTTCTGCTGCCATGTGGAGGGCACAGCCATGTCATCTTAGGAAGCCAGGGCAGCTGGGTGGACGGGTGGTCTGAGGGCCTGTATTGCTTTCTGCTCAGTGACTGTGGAGGTTGGACGAACCGTAGGAGACACGGGAGGGGCCTTGTTGATGGATGGAAGGCTGGGTCCCTCTGAACTCATCTCTGCTTATCCATCATCAGTTAGCAGACCACAAGCACGTTGCTTTCTACATGTGAAAACCAGATTTCCTCTTTTTCTTCTCTTAATTTAGAAGTTATTTGGGGACCGAAAAATAACAGGCTGGGAAGTAGGATCTCTGACCACTGATCCCTGAGGTTCCCAGTCATATAGTTAGAATTAAAGAAAGCTGCTTTTCAGCGACGTGAGAACCAGAAACATGTTATCTCTAGTCGTCAAGTGCTCCAGTGTATTCATTCTTATGTTCATTCATTCTTTGAACTTTCACTCCAACATTTGCGGAGTGCAAACGACATGAGCTGGGTGTTGTACAACTTCAGCATCTGAGTAGGACACAGGAGCTGCACTGAGCTGGATGCCTGCAGGAGATGAGGAAGTAGTTAGTTCAAGGAAGCAGGGAATTTCCAACACAGAGCTGCAGGAAGACCAGCTAGTAACCTGAAACGGTCATGGCCAAAACAGCTGTCCAAAACGGGTGGATAGCTGGCAAGAGTAACAGGCTAAAATCCGGAGTGGGAGGGGGATGCAGTGAGATGGGACCCCTGGTACCGAAGGCTCCAAAACAGCAGATACCGTCATGGAAGATGGGTGAATTACACTTCCCTCCCACCTGCCCCTTGTGCCTTGATTCCAGATTCTTAAGGAACCCATGTCAGCTGCTGGGAGCAAAAGCCATAGAGGGGTGGATGAGACAGGACCCACCTGTCAAGGAGCAGATGCAAAGGTGTCACAGTAGCTCTGGGGCAGTCACAGTGGAGGTGACACCTGATAGGTGGCTGGAAGGTTGGCCGCTATTTTTCTGTTGGTTTTGAAAGTATTGGGAAATTGATCTAAGGAACAGTGGGTCATCTGGCTCAGAAGATACGAACCCGCTCTGATGAGAGTTCTTAATCTTCGAAATGCTCCTGTTGCATATGGACCTGATTGGCCTCATGCCTGGGGCTGATGAGCACTTTAGACCTTTGACCCTGCACCTTCAACCAGACCCTACTTTTTCTGACCCGTCAGCAAGTGTTTCTTGAGCATCTGTTACATACAAAGGTCTTTTCAATACTCGCAAAAGATAGGTAACAGAGTTAAATACTTGGAATCCTGATGTTTATTAAAATAAAATAGGGCACCATGTATCACTGCAATGGAAGAATGTTCTCTGGCTTCCTAACAGAAGCCTGCTGCTGGACTTATAATCCTACAGTGACAGCATATGTGGGGAGCTTGAAAGGGAGGGGGAGAGGAGCTAACATAAATTTGGAAAGCACTTTGAAGTCATGCAGCTGTCACTGTTCCTATTTTTTAATCACCAGATGTATTGGAATCGTTATTTTTCCCAACTTCAAAGTGGAAGTGAGTACGTCTGCTGCCCAACACAAAGACTCATTGGCTGCCACCAATGATGCATCTACAGCATAACGTAAACACAAGTAAACCTGAGTAAAATGGAACGCAGTGAACTTACATTTTAGCTGCTTTTGTTTTATGTGGCTAATTTAGAATGTTGCTCATCATACATTGGCATCTATTATATTTTTATTTGAAATATGGGGCCCCAGGGAGTTAACTGCTCAGCCATGGAGAATTAGATCATTTTGAAACATGAAATAAAGTCTATTTGGCAAAAGCACAGGTAGAGGAGATGAGAAGAATGAATACAGTGTTTGAAATATTAAAGAGGTCATTTGAATGGTCCTCTTCTCTCCCTCTTGCTCTTCCCCTCAGTGATCTGATAAAGCATCCCAGCCACACCCTCCTCCCTCTCACAGGTACTCTTTTTCTGGGCTAAGATCTAAGAAATTGCCCCTAAGGGTGTGTGTCAGTTGGCTCAGGCGGCCATAACAAAGCACCTTAAACACGGCTTAAACAAGAGACATTCACTGGCTCACAATCCTGGAGGCTGTAAGTCTGAGCTCACGATGTTGGCAGTTTCTCCTGAGGCCTCTCTCCTGGGCATGTAGACAACCATCTTCTCTGGGCATCTCTGTCCTCATCTCTTCTTGTAAGGCACCAGGTCAGATTGAATTAGAGCCCATCCTAGTGGCTTTGTTTTGCCTTAATCATCTCTTTAAAGGCCTCCGTCTCCAAACACAGTCACCTTCTGAGGTCCTGGAGATTAGGACTCCAACATGTGAATTTTGAGGAGACATAGTTCAGTCCATAACAGGCTGGACACTTCTGGAACAGGGAGATGAGAAATGGGGAGCTGGACTCTCTGCTGATGGCCTGTGTTTAGGGGCTGATGCCGATCGTTATCTTCACAGAGATCTCCAGGCTCAGACCCTGGAAGAATAGTTGTTGGTGCAGAGAGCTGCCCGTGTGTTCCTCTCCTGGCATGTCTGTCTGTGTGCCTGGTGACGCCAGTGCTTGTATCTGTTTATCTACGTAATCCCCACTGTAACTCAGAGGTAGGCATTGTCATTGTCACCCCCTTTTACAGGATGGGGAACCGAGGCATAGGAAGGTCAGTAACCGGTCCCAGGTGATCAGCTCTGAGACGCGGACCTGAGGACCAGTTGGGCAACTCCTGGCGGCCCAGCCCTCAGCCCCCATGCACATTTCCACACACTTACTGGTCAGTATGCCCAGGACTGAGGGTCTCCCGAGTCCAAGCACCTGCGTTGGTCGCGCTGGTTGCTACATTTGAAGCTTGCTTAGGAATTCAGATTAATATTCCTTGGCCTCAAGTCTCACTCAGTGTAATGTCCCTTAACATACGCAGGCTCACTGACACAGAAGTCAGTCTTCACTTCTGGCGTATTGGGTACTTGCCAATCTGCCTACTTGTTAAAATTACCTGCACCCTCAAATGAGTACCTGTGGGCTTCTCGAGGTCGTTTCCAGACATTTGCAGAACGGCTAAAATTTGAGTCCCCGACGTTTATGTTCCCAGCAGAGTCAACAGGCCACACCCCGGCTTCTAGTTTAGCGCAGTCTGTAAACAGCGTTCTTTATGTGATCTCTTCGGTGCTCTGTTTTTCCTCATTCTTGTGCTTTATGTTAGTGATTTCACAGTTTAAACTGGCCCTCACGTGTAGTGCCAAGGTGGGCAGTGTACAGAGGAGAAAGGCCTTCCAGTACCTGCTCCCCTTTTAACAGCATAAAATATTGTGCTTCTATCACGTGGAACTATAGAATCTTGACAAGTTTCTATCTAGTAAGGATTAACAAATCAAAATTAATAATATAATACTCATTATTAGAACTTAGTATGTATAAAATGACATGGACATTCTCATTTGACATGCTCTCCTTAATGTCTTATTTAATAAATACAAAATCATGCTTTCCCCATTTAACCATTTAAGTGCTTAACTTTATCATCAAGTAATGTTATGGGGAAGGCCTGCTGTACGTTTCATTGTGCAGAACACGGCACCCCATACACATTAGCTGTAAACCGGTGTTTTTTGAATGACTGGACTGTTCAGTATTATTCATGCTAAAACAAATAATAAAATAGCTACTATTTCCTAAATGTTCACCTTCTATCAAGAAATGTTCTAAGTACTTTACATATGTTAACTCATTTAATCTACCCAACAAGGAGGTAGTTGCCATTATTCCCATTTGATGGATGAAGAAACCAAGGTATAGAGGTCAGGATGCTTCCCAAGGTTTCAAGAATTTGCACAACTGGGATTCAAACCCCAGGCTCTCTGCATCTAAAGCTTGAGCTCTTAACTGCCTCTACTATGACTGACAAGAAAATTACTCTTTTATGAACACATAGCTTACAGTGTCTTTTTCCTTTGGCCAGTTGAAGACATTATTTTAATTAAAGTGCTACAGTGATTCATTGATGTGGCACCTGTAGTGATGTTATTATTGTAAAGATCATCTTTATGCTGAGATTTTTATAGTAGTTTTTGATTCAGAATCCTTTTCTCTTCTTAGGATGTGGCATTTTTGAAACCTTATTGCTTACGTAGCCTTCAGAATAACTGTATCATGATAACCAGAAAACTTACAATTTGCTTCTTTACAGAAAATCACTCTGCACCTCCCGATGTAACCACTTACACCTCAGAACACTCAATACAAGTAGAAAGGCCGCAGGGCTCTACGACGTCAAGAACAGCCCCAAAGTATGGCAATGCCGAGCTCATGGAGACTGGTGACGGTATGTCTTCCAGCAAGTTTTTCCTCCTTTGTAAATTCTAAGTTCTGCTAACGTGCCTTTCTGTGCCCTGACTGGATGTGTTTCTTCTAGTGACACAGTCGGCTCATTGACTCATCAGGTTCTTTATGAGCCTTCCTAGAAGGTGGCATAGTAACAGGAAGTGCAAACTATCTCCAGGGGGGCCAAGAGTTATTCCTTGTAGGAAAAATGTCAACGTTGTAGAAATTTTGTCATGAGAAGAAAAAGATTTGATAAAATTCTGATGTTTTTGCTAATGAATAATGTTGATTCCACAATTAGAAAATTAGTGCAGGTGTTAAAACTGTGAATGGTTACTTGGAAGGGCAAGATGGAGCTAAACGCAACCAAAATAATGGACAGAGATGGGCAGAATGGTGCCTTAGACTTTGGAAGAAAGACGGTCCTTTTTCCTCCATGTTGGAAAAAGTATTGGTGATTTGATAAATACAGCCATTCGGGTTCTCTCTTATTCCTTGAATCTTTCATCTTGGTATGCTCTAACATATTCCTGTTACCCATCCTAAAGTGACAGACTCGAACATGAACGTCATGCTTTTATTCTGCTTTCCTTGACCTTCCAGAGTCATGAAAGTTAGACTGGAACCCGATGATGATATAAAGTGTTATTTTCTTGGAAGATGGCCACAATAGCCTCTGTGTGCCATCCATCCCACTACGCTTGTGTCCGTGACACTGTGACTTGGGGGTGATGAGGAGGCCTGGACCCAGCCTCTAACAGGCAGATGCCTCTTCACTGTGGTCAGAGCCCAAGGTCGCTGGGTTCTGAGTTCTCTGTTAGTACATTTGAAGTCACTCCAGTTTCCAGTATGTTTGGTTTCCCTGGAATGCTTCTCAGTATCAAGGTTTGCTTTAGTCCTCTACTAAGTTCATTGTTTATTGAATTGGTCATTATTATTATTCTTGTCATCACCATTTTAGTAACTTTGTTGTCTTTGAAGTTCATCATCTTCACCTGCTCCCCCAGGTAAATTCATCTATTGTCCAGTCCAGTGCTGTGATGGTGTCTCGTACCAGAACCACATGGGGCACTTGTTGGAAAACAGATTCTGGGCCACACCCCAGACCTAACACATCAGAAGCTCTGGGCTGGGTCCTAGGATGATTTGTGTGTGTCTAAATTAAGCTGGAGCACCAGTGGCCTTGTGAAATGATCTCTGATTCAACCAAACCAGATTAACTGGGACTATTTAATGGGGAAATTTTGTGTTTAGATATTGAGAATTCTGGGTTATATATTTTCAAGATTGTAAAATATTTAATGTCTCAATTCTGAAAGTGCCCATAGAGTATTTTGAGACTGTCTATTAAAATGGTTTTTATTTGATAGAAAAATTTCCTTGAATTCTGTCATACTCGTTCCAAAAGCTGAGTTCTGTTCTTGTGACACTGTGCCGTGGAGGAAGGGCTTTGCCTCGGTCAGTATGGGAAAAACCCTCTCTGGTCGTGGTTCTTCTGTCTGAGAGCTGTGAAGGTTCCAGGCCTTCGTATTTACCAGGTTCAGGTTTCCAAGCACCTTTCAGCAGGAATGAAATCTGCCTGCAGAGAGTGCGTGTGATCCAGTCACGGATTCAGCATCTTGGTGCTCCATTTTTTCATTTATTTGGGTTATGTAAAATTTTTTAAATTTCATGCCTTTTTCATTGATCATTTCACTTATTCAGTTTTGAAAACGATGTCACATTTATTGTCATGAGAAATGTATTATAAGGTTGGGTCTGTTTTTCTCAGTGCACATGGATAAATATATGTAAGTTCTGTATTATATCAGAAACTGAATTTAGAGACTTTTAATTGCTGTGCTTCTAGAATGCATTGCCTAAATGTTCACTCAGGAGAGTGGGTCTGAAAGACATATAGGGGGGACCTGGCCATTACCTGCAAGAGGACAAGGCCTGCCAGCGGCACTTGTAGAACCTGAGTCCCCTTACTTTCAGGGGTGGCAGCTGTAGGCCGAGCACAGGTGGTCTCAGGGGAGATTGGGACTTGGGGAGGGTCTCACTGCTTAATCAGCTCTCTGACCCCCAAGGACACAGAGGACCCTGAGACGGTATTAATAAGGAGATGACAGACCCTGTTTTAGGAATAGAGGTGGGACCGAGCCCAGAGTTTTGTCCGGAGTTTTTCCCAAGGTCACCAGAGCAGGACAGTTCACAGTGTAAAAGGGAATCATTTCTGCTACATCTTTATCCTCTCTCGAGGCTTCCTAGCAAGGTCACATGCTGAGACCGTCCACCTCGGAATGTTCTCGTTGAGCAGCAGTCATCTTAGGTGACACTGAGGGGCTCCCAGCCCTGAGATGGGGCAGGGTGTGCTGTCACGGCTGTTTTTACTGTGGCTGCTTGTTTACGCTGGTTCATGCTCAGTCCACCTGCCCCATGGTTCTGTTTTTCAGGAGTGCCTGTAAGTAGCCGGGTATCAGCAAAAATCCAGCAGCTTGTCAATACCCTCAAACGACCCAAACGACCACCATTGCGGGAATTCTTCGTCGATGACTTTGAAGAACTGCTGGAAGGTGAAAGAGCCCGTTCCTACCCCCTCGTCCAGTGTTTCTGTGACCCTATAGAGTATAGTGTTTTTCTACCAAGGCTGTTTGACTTTTTAAGAACGGTACTCTTGGTGTTCCTGGGAAGACAGGGATCCTGCCTAGAAACTCTAGGTACTATTCCCCAAGGTCCCTTTAAAGATACGCCAGTCCCGGCACAGTTGGGTTGATACCATTTGTGTGTCACTCTCAGCAGAATGCGATTTTGTCCCGTGAGCCAGGCCTCTTTCTAAGGACTCCTTGAGGCTACAGGAATGCTGGTGTTGATAAATCATAGACAACCTGAGCTTGCAGCAGCGCGTTCTCTCTGAATAGGCTTCAGAGGAATGCCTATGAGCCGTGGCAGATCTCACCTTCCTGCCTCTCGTGACAGATTCAGGAGCTGGTGTTCTTAACCCCTGAACAGTCCTGAGCCTTTTAACACAACTTAAAATTGAAACAAAGTACTGCTTGTTGTATCAAACCCAAACTGCTTATTTTCTTGCTCTTTATACCACGAGTAAGACATAGCTGATTTTCTAGCCAGCAGGTGGAAATTGTGAATCGTCAACTATAAGAGAAACCTTTCCCAGAAGTGAGAATAATCTCTCAGATTCTTACCTATCTAAAGAGTTGGGCAAATTGTTTTTATTATGGGGTGTTTATTTTTGTTGTGCTTAAGAAAATATGTGCTGTGCTAGTTATTCATAGTAGCTGTAGCAAATTCAAATCTACATCTCAGTATTTAAGGGAAAAATATAATTCAGCAAGATTTGAGCTCTTTGGAGTCTATAATTACTAGTGTATGTCGATAACCGATGTTTTAAACATGGCTATTGCAATCCTAGACTCTAGGCATGTTAAAATGCATAGTTTTACTTGTCAGTTTATAAATGCATTCCGTTCTCCCTAAGTTCCGCACCCTGACATTGCCTTGGAAATTGTAAGAATTAAGTGCTTTTGTTACCTCCATGAGGCTCATGTGTCGGTCATAGCTCCAATTCTAGAAAAACACCTGTGCATGTTTCCTGTCTGCTAATAAATTTCTAACTCAAGTGTAAGTCTTCTAGCTTCCTTAAAAGGAATAAAAAAGTGATTGTGCTAATATGGATGTGTTTTTCTTGAAAACCTTTTGTGTTCAAATGTATTTAGTTCAACAACCAGATCCAAACCAGCCAAAGCCAGAGGGAGCCCAAATGTTGGCGATGCGTGGGGAACAGCTGGGTGTGGTTACAAATTGGCCCCCATCTTTAGAAGCAGCGTTACAGCGATGGGGGACCATCTCACCAAAGGCCCCGTGCTTGACCACGATGGACACGAATGGGAAACCTCTGTACATCCTCACTTACGGTAATCCTGTGAGGCTTATCCACCTTTCGTTTGCTTGTGCCTGCACACAACTGTCACTTTCAGGGTGGCTGATTCATATTTGTGTTGCCTTATGTTTCTAATACAGAAATAAATGGAACCTGAAAAGAAATATTATAGGAAAATTACTTGGTTTGAATATGAAAAGTTACTATTTGTTAAATGTTTTTGAGTAAAAACCAGAAAGTGATATAAAAAATTAGTGATTATAACTCTAATAAGATGTTAGATTTTACCTCTTGGAATGTATATTAATTAAATTAATGCTTTCAAGAAGGATTGGTAGTTAAAGAATGTATATCAGAACTCTTTGACATGCATCACTCAGAAGAAACAGAATCTGTTTCCAAAGTGCTTTTTCAGAAAGCAAGAGAAACAAACTTTTTTAAAATTCTTTATTCAGTACCATTAATGCAGTCCGTAAACTTGGAAATGGTTAACTGTACCAGAGAGATTCCTTTCTCTTTGCTCCATGGATAAGAGGCGGAGAAAGCAAATTTTCAGGTCATTTTCACACTCTCTGCTACAGTTTTGCAAAGAAACAAGCCTCATAACAAAAACACCAAAATGGCTTATATTATGTCTGCATGTGTGAGGTTAGATTACCTTTTTTTAACTTTCAGTTTTGTTTTTATGATGATAATGCTCTTCTAATTGCAGGTAGGAAAGAAATTTTCTCCATTAGCAATGGAGGTCAAGAGCCAGGTGTTAAGTATTATAGCCCAGCCTTTTAGTGGGTGTGGGGCCCATGAGGCACCCACTCACTGTGCCTCAGTCATTATCCTGTGCATCTCATGGAAGGAAATGGGATTTAGGAGCATATGTTTTCATAGTCTCATTTTTTTTTTTTTTTTCTGGCTTTGTTGGGAAATTCTGAGTGGATAAAGGGTATTCACCCATTGTGAGGCATAAGATTCATTTTTTAAAAGTTATACTCTTGGAAGTAGATTTTAGTCCGTCAAAAAGACAGAGGACTTTCCTGTCTGACCTTCATCTCTTGCCAGATTCAGCCATGGAGCTGATTGTGTACTGTTTTCCAAGCATCATTTATTGAAAGACTGTCCTTTCCCCTTTCTTGGCTCCTTTGTCATAAATTAGTTGACATACATGCGTGGGTTTATTTTTGGGCTATTCTGTTTCGTTGATCTATGTGTCTGTTTTTGTGCCAGTATCATACAGTTTTTCATTACTGGTAGTTTTCTAATGTCAGGGAGTATGATGTCTCTAGCTTTGTTTTTCTTTCTCAAGATGGCTTTGGCTATTTGGGGTCCTTCATGGTTTCATACAAATTTTAGAATTGTTTGTTCTATTTCTGTGAAAAATGCCATTGGAATTTTGATAAAGATTGCATTGAATCTATAGATTGCTTTGGGTAGTACAGACATTTTAACAATATTAATTCTTCTGATCCACGAGCAGAGAATATCTTTCTATTTATTTGTGTCATCTTTAATTTCTTTCATTAAAGTCATAATTTTTAACGTACAGGTCTTTTACCTCCTTGATTAAATTCATTCCTAGGTATTTTATTCCTTTTGATGCAGTTGTAAATGGGATTGTTTTCTTGATTTCTCTTTCTGATAGATTATTATTAGTGTATAGACAGAACAGTTTTCTGTGTATTGATTTTGTATCTGCTACTTTACTGAATTCATTTATTACTCTGGTTTTCTGTATAGTCTTTAAGTTTGTCTATATATAATGTCATGTTATCTGCAAGTAGTGACAGTTTTTCTTCTTCCTTTCCAGTTTGGATGCTTTTTCTTTCTTTTTCTTGCCTTATTATTCTGGCTAGGACTTACAATGCTATGTTGAATAAGCATGGCAAAAGTGTCTTGTTCCTGAATCTTAGAGGAAAAGCTTCCAGCTTTTTACTGTTGAGTATGCTGTTAGCTGTGAGCTTGTAAACATATGACTTTTATTTTGTTGAGGTATGTTCCCTCTGTACCCACTTTGTTGAGAATTTTTATCATAAATGGATGCTGAATTTTGTCAAATGTTTTTTCTGCGTCTGCTGATTTGATCATATGATTTTTATCCTTCATTATGTTATTAATGTGCTGTGTCACATTCATTGATTTGCAGATGTTGAGCCATCCTTGCATCTCTGGAATAAATCCCACTTGATCATCATGGTGTATGAGCATTTTAACATATTATTAAATTTGGTTTGCTAATATTTTGTTGAAGATTTGTGCATCTGTGTTCTTCAGGCCTGTGATTTTCTTTTCTCATGGTGTCCTTGTCTTTTTTTGATATCAGGGTAATGCAGGCCTTGTAAAATGAGTTTGGAAGTGTTTTCTCATCTTTTGTTTTTTGGAAGAACTTGAGAAGGATTGGTATTAATTCTTCTTTGAATGTTTGGTAGAATACACCAGTGAAGCTATTTAGTCTTGGGCTTTTGTTTGTGGAGAGGGTTTTGATTACTGATTCAATCTCCTTACTAGTAAATGGTCTGTTTAGATTTTCTGTTTTTTCATCATTCAGTCTTGGAAGGTTGTATGTTTCTAGGAATTTATTTCTTCGAGGTTGTCCAGTTTGTTGGTATGTAATTGTTCATAGTAATCTCTTATGATCATTTGTATTTCTTTAATACCAATTGTAATGTCTCTCATTTCTGATTTTATTTATGAGTCCTCTTTTTTCCCTGGGTGAGTCTAGCCAGAGGTTTGTTAATTTTGTTTATCTTTTTAAAGAACCAGCTCTTGATTTCATTGATCTTTTCTATTGTCTTTTTAATCTCTATTTCATTTATTTCTGCTCTGATCTTTGTCATGTTCTTCCTTCTACTAACTTTGGGCCTCATTTGCTCTTCTTTTTCTAGTTACTTGAGATGTAAAGTTAGGTTGAGATTTTACTTGTTTCTCGAGATAGACATTTATCTGTGAACTTCCCTCTTAGAATTGCTTTTGCTGTATCCCATAAGTTTTAGTATGTTATATTTTCATTTTCATTTGTCTCAAGGTGTTTTTTACTTTCTCTTTTGATTTCTTTGTTTCATTGGTTGTTGGATAGCATGTTTTTTAATCTCCACATACATGTAAATTTATCAGTTCTCATAATTGATTTCTAGTTTAATAACATTGTGGTCAGAAAAGATGCTCAATATGATTTCAGTCTTCTTAAATTTAAGACTAGTTTTGTGGCCTATGATCTATCCTGGAGAATATTCCATATGAGCTTGAGAAGAATGTGTATTCTGCTGCTTTTCGATAGAATGTTCTTTATATTTCTATTAAATCTGTCTGGTGTAATGTGTAATTTAAGGCTGATGTTTCCTTATTGATTTTCTGTCTGGCCGGTCTGTTCATTGATGTAAATGGGGTATTAAAATCCCCTACTCCTGTTATATTGCTGTTGTTTCCCTTTTTATGTCTGTTAATGTTTGCTTTATATATTCAGGTGCTTCTATATTGGGCACATAAATATATCCAAATGTTATATTTGCTTGTTGGATTTACCCTTTATCATTACGTGATGTCCTTTGTCTCATTACAGTCTTTGTTTTAAAGTTGACTTTATCTGTTATAAGTATAGCTAACCCAGCTTTCTTTTGGTTTCCATTTACATGGAATATCTTTTTCTATCTGTTCACTTTCATTTTGTGTGTGTCTTTATACTTGAAGTGGGTCTATTGTAGAAGTATGTAGATGAGTCTTGTGTTGTTGTTTTTTTTTTTAATTCATTCACCCGCTGTGTCTTTTGATTGGAGAATTTAGTCTGTTTACATTTAAAGTAGTTATTGGTAGGTGTGACCTTATTGCCATTTTGTTAATTGCTTTCTGGCTCTTTTGTAGTTCCTCTGTTCCTTTAGTCTTCTCTTACTCTCTTCCTTTGTGGTTTGATGACTTTCTTTAGTGGTGTGCTTAGATTCCTTTCACATTATTTTTTGTGTATCTACTATATGTTTTTGCTTGATGGTTACCATGAGGCTTACATATAACATATTTATAATAGTCTGTTTTAAGTTGATTAAAAACTTAAGTTTGAGTACATTCCCAAGCCCTACATTTTTTGTCTCCCCGTTTTATGTTTTTGATGTCACATTTCACATCTTTTTATCTTGTGTATTCCTTAACTAACTGTTGCAGTTATTTTTACTACTTTTGTTTTTCAACCTAATACTAGGTTTATAAGTGATTAATCTACTACCTTCACTAAATATTTACCTTTACCAGTGAGACACATAGTTTCTTGTTACAAATTAGTGCCCTTTCTTTTCAGCTTAAATAAGTTCCTTTAACACTTTTTTTGTAAGGCTGCTTTAGTGGTGATGAATTCCTTCAGCTTTTTGCTTGTCTGGAAAACTTTATCTGTCCTTCAGTTCTCAATGATAACTTTGCCTGGGAGAGTATTCTTGGTTGGAAATTTTTTTTCTTTCTCCTTTCTAAATCAGTCAAGAACTGTTTTATCTTCTTTAATTTAAATCATCAATTTACTCTTTATTTTTATCTATTTGAAAAATATTTGTAGAACTTGCCAAAAGTGTGTTGTTTCCTTTTTCAAACTCTCTGTTGTAAATTGGCTTTTGTATGAATTTATGATGATCTAGACTTTAATAGTCCAAACTGAGAATGAAGTTGAAACTTTAACAAAATATAATGGTGCTAATTGTTTGATTGTAATTGATTTGTTCGTTTACAATGCGTTGATTTTTTTCACTTACAACAAGTTGATTGTAATTGTTTATTCAACTATAGTAATTTCCTAACATTGTTCACATTAAATAAATCTGAAGGCACAAAATATTTGTGATTTCTTTAGGAAAAAAATAACTCCCTGCATTATTTCTAATGGCTAGTGACTGTTTGGGGCAAAAATATAATCATCAAGTAATAGTAAAGAAGCCAGTCTTGAGGAGGTGGAGTTAAGGAAAGTGGAGGAGGGGCATGAATAAAACATCACACCTAGTAGTTACTCTCAGTGATCAAGAAGTAGGCTAAAATGTATACTGCAATTTTGTTTTTTATAGCTTGTTTTATTATGATGTTAGTAAAACAAAGAAACATTTGTTGAGCACATACTATGAGCCAGGAATGTCCTAGGAATTATAGGAATCAGAGATAATGGAAAAATCCTCCTTGTCCCCTAATCACTACGGAAGAGACAAATTGATAAATCCATTGATAGGAAAACAGTAAGAACCCTAGTTTGGGTTGCTGCAAAATCCAATATGAAATAAAACAAATTCAGATTTTTTCATTTCATAATTTCATAATTTAATTTCATAATTAAAGTGTATATTAATTTAGCTTTTACATTTAAAATAGGAAAAAGATTAGAACAGTGATTGCATTTATAGGAAATAGTTCAAATTGTTGTTATCTTTATTATACTATTATTGCATTAATATAATTTCTAACACCTTGACTGCTTCTGAAAGCTTATAGAAGCTAAAGTTGTAAAAGGCCTTTATGTGTCCAAGAATTCATGTTAGATTTTAAAGTCATTTTGGTTTGATCTCAGACTGTTTGCTATCACCTGGATATGCTGAGGAAATGTCTGGCACTGGGATGAAGGCAGGAATTTGAATCTGCAAGTTCTTCAAAACTGGTCATTTTTCTCGTGTTTTTTAAATCTTTTTAATCCTGCTTTGTGGTGATTTTTTCTAGAGTTCAAAACTTTAAAATAATTCAAAAATTTTACCATAATCTTTATCTAAATTCAGGGATTAGGATTCCAAAATCCTAAAAGTTAGGAAAAGTTGAAGTTGAGAAACTTAAGATGTGGGGAAGGAGAGGGATCAGGCCCTACAAAGCCTGTCTTACGTGCCCTTTACATTCATTGCAATCACACAAGACAGGACTCATTAATAGAGGAAATAGGTGTCATTTTGCACAACATAAATTAGCATTAACTCACTAATGCCGTGGTCCCTGCCCTATTTTACTCCCTAGAAATCCTCCCCTACTTCTGTGATGGTAATTAAATTCTCTGTGGCTTTGCTCTAGGTTTTTAGCATCCGAGGTGTATTTGTATTTAATACCTTATGCCAGTGTTCAGGCTTCTCAGATTTTGTAAGTCAGATTTGCTGGCTTTTGTTTCCCATCTTGATTCCAGGGACTCAGAATAACTTGAAAGGCTTAAAGTGAAAAAGTAATACTCTCTATATAGGTTAATGTGCACACATATACACAACAGAAAATGCATGTGTACAATTAATTGTGTCTTTATAATTTGTATTGATAGGCAAACTGTGGACAAGAAGTATGAAGGTTGCTTACAACATTCTGCATAAATTAGGTACAAAACAAGAACCTATGGTGCGACCTGGAGATAGGGTAAGTGCAATTTAAATTATCACATCTGCAAGACACGTGGTCTGAGGTGGAGAAGACACCCACTGTTTTAAAGTTGCAAAGTTCAGTGCCTCCATACTACTAAATCAGGCTTTCTTAACATTTACTGTGAACCAGAAGCAGTTACTCAGCAGGATTAATCGTCACAGTAACTCAGCGAGTTTAACTATAGTAGTTCTCACGTTTTATCCATGAGGATATTAGGACTTGAGAGGGTAAGAATCGTATCAGATGAAGGCACATAGCTAGAAAGTGGTGTAGCCAGTGCTCATATCCATTTTTGTCCAACCACAAAACCTGTGTTCCTAACCCCTGACATATGTGGTCTCCTAGTTTGGAATGTACTTGCACTGTCTCCCTGAGTAGGTAGGACAATTGTGTTTAGAACTTTTGTATATTACTCAGTGATATCGAAAACCCTGGCAGCAAACTGCTGGTATGCTCCTTTCCTAGTGTTAAATTTCTTGATATAGGCTACTGCCTTTCATTGAAAAGCACAATTTTATTCTTACTGCAATCTGCTAAGTTACTGAGAACAGATATTAGTATTTCCTTTTTAATGTTACACCCAGAGCAGTTAATAATCTTGCCCAAGCTTTACACCCTGATTAAGATGTGAGGCTGAGAGTAGAACCTAGTTTTCTTGCCTTAAATGGAGTGATTTTTTCCCATATGTTGCTGTGTACCTCAGAATGCCCCAAGACTGGGTTACCCACCTGCACCCAAAGGACTCCAAATGAATTTTATAAAAATATCATTTTAGAGCACCATAAACCAGCAAGAATACAAGCTATGATTTACTTAAGAGATATTATAAAAACATGGGCCCATTATGGGGAATTTTTGATAAGATTGCTGCAGCCCCAGGATTCTGTGGTAGGCTATGATTCTTTCCAGTTTAATGAACAAGTTTGACCTTTAGCTTTTAAAAGTCAATTATAGGTCTCACACTTCCTCATTATAAAACTTACTGTAAAGCTACAGGAATCAAAGCTGTGTGGTATTAACACAAAGACAGATATAGACCAAAGGAATAGAATAGAAAACCCAGAAATAAATCCTTACATGTAGGGTCAAGGGACTTTCAAGAAGGATGCTAAGACATTAAATGGCAGAAAGGATAGTCTACTCAACAAATGGTGCTTGGAAAATTGGATATCCATAAGCAAAAACCCAAAATTGAACCTTTATACCATATATTAAAAAATTAACTCAAAATGGATTAAAGACCTAAACTCTTAGAATAAAACATAGGGGAAATGTTTCATGACATTGGATTTGGCAGTGATTTCTTGGATATGGCACCAAAAGCACAGGGAACAAAAAAATTGATAAATTGCACTTCATCAAAATTTTAAAATTCTGGGCTTCCCTGGTGGCGCAGTGGTTAAGAATCCACCTGCCAGTGCAGGGAACCACGGGTTCAAGCCCTGGTCTGGGAAGATCTCACATGCCATGGAGCAACTAAGCCCGTGTGCCACAACTACTGAAGCCCATGAGCCTAGAGCCCGTGCTCTGCAACAAGAGAAGCCACCGCAATGAGAAGCTCATGCACCACAACAGAGTAGCCCCCACTTGCTGCAACTAAAGCCCACGCACAGCAACGAAGACCCAACGCAGCCAAAAATAAATAAATAAAATAAATGTATAAAATTAAAAACTTCTGTGTACCAAAGGACACTTTTGAGAGTGAAAAAGAAACATACAGAATGGGAGAAAATGTTTACAAATCATATATCTGATAAAAGATTAGTATCCAGAATATATAAAGAAGTTCTACAACTCAACAACAACAACCAAAAAAAAAAGTTTAAAAAACAGGCAAAGGACTTGAATAGACCTTTTTCCAGGGAAGATTTACAAATAGCCAAATAAGCCCATGAATCACTAATCATTAGGGAAATATACGTCAAAACCACATGAGCTACCACTTCACACTCATTAGGATGGCTGCTATCAAAAACAAAATAGTAGGTGATGACAAGAATGTGGAGAAATTGGAACCCTTGTGCATTGCTGGTAGGAACATACAGTGGTGTAGCCACTGTGGAAAACAGTACTGTGGTGGTTCCTTAAAAAATTAAACATCTGATCCGATAATTCCACTTCAATTTCAAAAGAATTGAAAGCAAGGACTTGAACAGATATATCTACACCAATATTCGTAGCAGCACTATTCACGAAAACCAAAAGGAGGAAGCAACTCAAGCATCCATGGTCGGATGAATGAATAAACAGAAGGTGGTATATTCGTACGGTGTAATATTATTCAGCCTTAAAAAGGAAGGAAATTCTGACACATTCTACAACATGGATGGACCTTGAGGACATTATGCTCAGTAAAATAAGCCAGTCGCAAAAGGATAAATATTATATGGTTCCATTTATATGAGGTACTTAGAGTACTTAAATTCCTAGAGACAGAAGAATGATGGTTACCAGGGGCTGTGGGAAGCGGGAAATGGGGAGTTATTGTTTAATAGGGACAGAGTTACAGTTTAGGAAAATGAAAATGTTCTGGAAATGGATGGTTGATGATGGTTTTACAACAGTGTGAATGTACTTAATGCCACTGAACTGTATACTTGAAAATGGTCAAGATGGTAAACTTTGCTATATTTATTTTATCACGATTAAAAAAAAGTCAGTTGTAATATATCTCCCTTATCTATAATTTGGTTAATAGTCTTAGTAGTTTTTTAAAAAAGTCTTTGGCCTTCAGACTCTTGAAGTTCCTTTACAATAGCAATTACAAAACAAACCATCTCTGTTCTGCTAAGAAGTCAGTAGGAATGTGGGGGGCAAGTTTTGATGGAACAAAATATGTAAAAAGATTTTTTTTAGCAGGGGGTGGTTTGAATTGTATGAGGTGGGACTACTTTTCTAAATTATTCCTTTAAAAAGTTTTCATATGGCTGGCACCTGGCATGTGCGTATAAATACTTATTAAATAAGCATATGTGACTGTAGTATTCAATTGATAATAACCTTCTGTCACAATAAACAGGATTCTTTACCTCTTTGAAAATCATTTTTAATTAAATATAATTTTCTGAGGATAATGAACATTCTGTCCTTAGCATAAAAATTATAGATGCTTTTCATGTGGGTGACCCTATTAATGCACTTTGGGGAGTACTGCTTGGGCTTTGAAAAGGCATTTATGTGCCTAAGCTGAATAGGTTTTCAGGATATTGTAGTGGGAGCTGTGGAATAAACAAAGATGCATCATATGTGAAGCCTGCCTTCAGGGAGCTTGCAGAGTTAAAAAAAAATGAAGACATTGATAATTGGCTATCTGTAAATTGGAAAATGATACAGGTCCCCAAAATAGGTGGTGAGAGATACAGCTGAACTCTTTGGGAAGGACAGAGAATGTTCTCATTTTGGGAGCTTCTGGAATCTGAGAAGACTTCTTGAGGAGAAAAAGCAAGCCCGTGGCTCTTGGTCAGGTTCTAGGACAGAGTGTGGAAAGGAGCTGAGGGGGGATTGTGTGGTATGTGGACAGAACAAGCCGGGCACTGGGACAGCAGAGCTGTTACAGGAAGACCAGTGGAGGAGAGTGGAGGAAGGAGGTGGTCTGTTGACGCTCTGTGCGTAGTTAAGTGCGATGAAATATCAGAGAATACATAGGGAATTGAATGAAAAGAAACCATGTGGGTTTATGAAAATGAAGCATCTGTATATTTGTACAGTATTGCACTGGAATCACTGTGCAGTCACCAAAAAACAGGACTTGTGACTGATTGAGATATAAAAGGAAAGTTTTATGATACAAATACAGTCTTCCCTTCCTTAAAACAAATTTTTTAAAAATTCAGTTTTGATTCTAAAAGAGCCTTTAGCTATTTGACCATTTTCTATTTGTTACTTTTATATTTTTGAGAACATATAATGTACAATTTTATATTCTGCTTTTATTCACTTTACATTAATATAACATTTCATCCTGTTTTAACCCAACTCTGCAAGGTTATATAATATGGCATTATCAGCATGAACTCTAGTGATCGAGCAGTGGGAATTTTAAATCCTGGATCAAGTTGCCCTTCCTTGGAACAGAGCTGGGATAGGAGCCAGACCAGAAGCTCCTCTTGGAAATATGTTGATCCACAGTCTGGCTCTGGAAGCAGCACCTTCTTTCTCTCGGTTCTATGCTCTTGAAGACTCCTGCATGCAGAATAGGTTAGTCCCAGGAGGACTAACAAGTCCGAATTTAACTGGTCCTCTGTGAGTGGGTACAGCCATTAGTTTTGGGTGGAACTTCAACATCTTCTGCATTTTCTTAACATCCTCTGTTTTTTCAAGGAGAGCAGTCTTCCAGCAGTGGTGCCTTGGAAGCTTTGCAAACATTTGATTGAATGTTGTTGCTTTGCCAGATCCAGAACTAAAAACAGATGCTGTCAACTCTCAGACCACCAGTTGAAGGCAGAACACCTGAGGCCAGTGCAAACCTCAGATCATTTTTAAAATAATTGTTTGTGGTTCATATGCAGAGACATGCAAATAAATCCTTTTATTCCTCCGTTGAAGTCCTACTAATAGTAGCCTGGCATCTGTCTGGGTGCTTTTGGGACAAAATAAGGATTAATATATAATCAACAGTTATTTCACAGGGTCTCTTAAAATTCTTCAGTAGTGCAGAATGGCTTTTATTGGCCTTAACGGTTTCATTTGTCTCTCGTTTGGTTGATTTTAGTAAACTGCAGGAATGCCATATAGAAAGGCAGTCTTCACATAATTCCAAACTTCATTTTATTTCCATCAACTATCCTGTGTTGCTAACAGAGCCAGATTTAAGACGCAGCCTGCTCCATCCTCAGCTGTCATCTGAGTCCTTTATGCCAACCTGCTTACTTAGATATCGAGGTAATTAGGATGTCTTATCCAACTGTTCATGACAAAGTTAATAACTTCTAGTTAGGGCATTTTTAAAGAAAAAAATGTGTTAAATTCCTGAATGAGGTAATACAAAAATCATATACATCTGCTAAATCATGGGATTTATGTGCTTAATTATCAACAAGGAAGAGCAGTGCCGATGCTGCAGCAACACATGGGAGAAGCTTGTGTTAAAGTGGAAGCAGAGTCCTGCAGAGCTCAGTGGGGATCCAGAAATAGGACTGCCTGTTGCATCCTGAAGGCAGCTTCTAGAGCTAGAGTAGGAAGGGCCACTCCGGAAGGAGCATCGGGCAACAGGAGAGCAAGCGGATCGACATTGCGTTAGCTCCACGGCAGATGCTAACCTGAGTGCCAGGTGAATGTAAATGGGACGAAGCTGACAACATAAAGGAAAAACTTGACAAGTTTACATGCAACATTAAATACACTAATAAAAATAAAACAGAAAATATTATATCGAGAAGTCTGCATCAAATGTAAGAGTTAATACTATGAAATATATTTAAAGATTTTATGGGAAATGTCAAAACACTAGCAGATAAATAGGCAAAGGAAGTGAAACACAGTTCATACAAGGACGAATAATTATAAGCCATCTGATGGAAAATTGTTCTTCATTAAGATTCCCTTCAGGACTATCAGAAAACATTTGAAAAATCATACTATCCATTATTGGGTTATTTGGATAGTAATTTAAATTTACCTTTTAGAACTCCATGAATATTGTACTCCTGGTTCTTCAGAGGCTGAGCTGGAGAGGCGATGGGCGGCTGGAGATGTGTGGGCAGGTGTTCACGGAAGCCTTCCCTGGAAGGGCAGAAAGCCAGATGCCGCAGGTGCAGGCTGACCGAGCGCCGGCTCTCGGGGCCGGGGCCTCATGGGCAGTTGTGGTTCACGGCTGCCTGCTGTGTGTCAGGCACGGTGTGAGCTCTTGCATACATTTTCTCATTTGACCTTTACTACAACACTAGGACACTAGTATTCTCAATTTTCAGGTAAGTCAAGGCTTGGTGAGCTAAATCTGAGCTGGGATCAGAGTAGAGTCAGCTGTGAGCCCAGCACCTTAGGGAGGAAGTGCATAGCGTTCAGTTACGATGGTGAAGACTGTGTGGAAGTACAAGGACGCACTTCAGAGCCCAGTGAGAATAGCGAGAGACAAACAGTATATGCACTGTGGTTTCACCTGTGTAAAAATATGTGCCGATGCGGGAGATAACGTGTAAACAGCAGGGGTAGTTGCATTCTGGTGTGATGTCAGAGATGACCCAGATAATCTGTTTGCCTTCCATGTGAGATCAAGGAAAAGCATCTGATGACTTATTAAAATGCATCTTACTAATATGCATTTTTCAAGCAGGGCATCTAAATTTTTTCCAGTGGCATCGTGTTAGTGGTTAATCCCTCTCTCTCTGTGTTGCTCCAGGTGGCACTAGTGTTCCCCAACAATGACCCTGCTGCCTCCATGGTGGCTTTCTACGGCTGCCTGCTGGCCGAAGTTGTGCCTGTGCCCATCGAGGTGCCCCTCACGAGAAAGGTAAATAACGTATCTTCCTGTTCAAGCCTGTTGGCCGGGAAGGTCGGCTCTGCTGCCCTGGAAGGTTCTGTCATGGGGTCAGAATGTGCAGACGGCCATCTTCAAGAGCTTTCGTCTCAGCAGGATGTGGATCAGGAAGCACAGGGCTGTTTGCCTTGCCTCTGAGGCTCTGTGCAGGTTGTTGTTGGCTGTCCCAGCCGAGGGAGCAGCATTGACGCTGCAGCTCCACTCAGCGGCCGGATTGAGCTGCTGCCCTGAGGTGGCACCTTCTGTGCATTGACCAGGGTGATCTGCCAGCAAAGCAGGTGTTCCAGTATCTTGTTCCTCAGTGTCACTGCAGTAGAAATCTGGGTACATGATAGATTTTTCACTTATTTTTATTTCAGGGGTGGCAGTTGTTGCATTTGTTCAGGTGTTTGGACATTAACAAGTTCCAGGTTCACCTACGATTTGTTGGATCTTATTCTATAATTAGAATAAATAACTAATCTCGCTGTTACAGTTGTAGTGTAGTCCAGTGTCGGAACCCTACACAGCAGTGTGTGTGTCTTTGTCCACGTAAATGATTGGCTTCTTGCACCACAGACCTGTGGTAACTTTGGAAGAGAAGGCAGAGGGAGGAGGCTGTGCTGGGGCTGGCCCTGCTGGTCCCCCGAGAGGTGCTCTGATGCTATCGAAGGAGACGGGGCCGACGGCTGTGTGGATGGCCCCGTGCCACTGGTTGTGTTATGTGTCGTGCCCTTGAGCTCCACCCTGGATTCACCGGGCCGTCACTTAGCACATCATCATGAGCAGACTGTGTGGGGTGACTCTTCCAGCTCCAGAATGCTAAGGTTTTCATGTGCCCAGGCTCAGAGTTTCCAGAGAATCTTCCAGCTGTCTCTGTGGCTACTCATCATGAAAATGGGGAAATGCCTCAAGGTCTGTTCACGGTGTGTGGGTACCTTTGAAACTCTGCTCCTTGGGTCGGAAGGAGAGAACGTGGGGATCCTTTAGAAGAAGGTTGGGGAATGGTTGCTGTTTCCGTTTTCCTGGGTACAAAATCTGCAGGTTCCCTCCTGGGCCTCCTAGGCACCTGCAAGTGTCAGGCGGGGCGGCAGGTGGCCCTGGAAGGGGGGTGAGCCCTGCAGCCCCTGACAGCAGAGCCCCCTCCAGTGGCCTGAGGAGAGCCCTGATTTCTGCGAGGGTTTGCCTCCAGCATTCCTGGTGTACAATACACACCCCATAAAGTGCTTCCTCATCTTCCTGAGCCCTGTGACCTTCACAATTGACGAGAAATGCGGAAGGGTTTGGGGATTTACTGAGCAGGTAGCCACGTTCTCCTATGTGATTCTTTGGTGCTGTGACTAACCTGGAAAGCCTCTCAGGGGATGTGTGATGCTCCTCTTTAATTGATATCTAATTCAGTGGGTTGAGGTCCTCTGGAAATAGAAAAAAAACCCTCTGGATTCTCTAGTCAATGGCATCAGGATGCTAATTTGGAGGGATTTATAGGCTAATGAGTGAAGAGACTGATTCTCTGTCAGCACTGCACTAAGCAGAGCCCAGAACATTTGTTATTGTTGTTATGAGTAGCAGTTATTGTTTACTCATCACATATAGAATTTAGATTTGTCTACTCTACATCTGTAGCCTGGTGTCTTCCAGACCAGGTCTGGTTTGCAGAGGAAAATCATTTGAATGAAGAGACATCTGTATCTGCCACTTCCTGACCAGGCATTGTTGAGCGGGGCCAGGGTGTCTCACCTGCAACTCCTCTGGGTCTCCTGAGACATGCCTACCAGCTGTCTCAGGCATTGCAGGCTGTGACCTGCCAGGTGGCTCTGTCTTACCTCTCAGGCCCATTCAGACCCTCATATTGTCACCATGTACCTCAGGACCAGGAACCCTCTCTCAGAAGAAAAAGCTGAGGTTTCTTCTTGGCCCTCTCTCCCTCAGAACATTTCTGAGGTGAACAGAACCAGGAGATGACTCACAGGTTATTGTTAAACCAGAAGCTGTGCGTTGGGCCTCAGTCTGTGGTTTCAGAATGTAATGTTCATTCTTAGAAAACTTTACTTATTTTTAAATAAAAGAATCCACTGGCTCGGTTGCCATTCAGCCCAGGGTAAGATGTGCACAGGGGTGGAGGTGATGAAGTTTGTGAATCCTCTATCCACCAGTCCTATGCACACTAGTCTTGTCTTAAAATAAAGGGCCTAATGAGAACCAAATTTTCAGAATCATCTATGTTGATTAGCCTCACTGAACGATTTAGTCCCATGTGCATTTATTTATTCTCTGTTCTAGTTCTTGGAGTGAGGGGAGAAGGCTCATTTTTCACTTGAAGAGTTCATAGTAGGAGAAAGGGGTGTCCCTCCGATGGTTTGGCCGTGGAGTGGGCAGGGGCAAGAGAGGAGCCTCCAGAAGTCTGTGCCACGATGGGCAGATCTGGACAGTGGCTGTCCTCGCCCTCTTGAGGTGGCTGAGCTGGTCTGTGAAGGCCAGATGTCAGCAAAGTGGACCTGTGGGCTGGCAGAAACCACTGAGCCGGATTTCCCTTCTGCCAGCGTGGGAAGTAGCAAGGCTGTAGCGGGGGTGGAATTGTGCAGATTCTAAGTGCCGTAGGGCCAGAGACCAAGTGGGCCCCGGAGGCCACAGGAGTCCAGCCAGGCAGGGCCTGGCCCATCAGCACTTGCCTCTGGGCTCAGAGGGGGCTCACTGTCCTGCACGATGCAAACTGTTCTTTCCTTAGAATCTAGCACATGCCCCACTTGTTTGCTTTAACCAAGGTTTCAGATGTCCTGTTAAAATGAAACATCTCTGGAAGGAAAAACATTGACGTCTTGTCACATACTTACAATCTCACGTGAACCATCACATGATCCTTCTCTTGGGAGTGTATTTTGCTGGAAGAAATCAGAGGGAGTTGGGGTGGGGAGGGAGGGAAATGGGGCAGCCCGAGGGTGACACCCACCCAACTGAAGTGTTTGTGGGTAGAAGGTTATGCCCCACGTCTGGGATTTGTTTTAAAATAACAAATCTGCATGTGTGCATGTGTTTGAGGTAAGAGATGAGACCAGATTTGCCAACATTGATAATCGTTGGTGCTGGACGACGGGAACATAGGATTTCTTTCTCCTTTTCTTTGTATCTTTGTGTCTGCTTGGAAATTTCCAGTATAAATAAAAAGTTAAAAATTAATTGGCAAAAAAACAGTACATTAATGACATGTTTCTCTTAGTATTGATAAGGAAAATTTCTTGGGTCAGGTTTCTTGGATCCACCTGGTTGTATGACCATAATAATCTTTACACTAATGGGTCTGCAGCCTGTCTTGTGTTGACTCTGCAGAGTAATGCATCAAGAGCCCCTCGCTCCATTTCGTCTTTGTGTTATTGTCTTACCTCCTGAGGCAGCTGAGAAGCCAGCGGTTTGGGCAGGCAAGCATCAAAATTGGAAAAGCACCAGCTAGTAGTTGCAGGTCCACAAATCCGGAACGAGTTCATGAGAGACGCTTTCCGTGAACTCACCTCACATTTACTGGAGAGTCCTTCTCATGGGTATGGCTGATGCTTTCTGACCTGGAGACCGAGATGGGACGTGGTGGGGATGGTCGAGTGCGCGTTTACTGCTTAAGAAGTGACTTGTCAGAGACCATGGGCGTGGAGAGACTGCCGGGGAAGGGACATGCTTTGTCAGCTCTCTATGTTGGAGAAAGATTGAAAGTGAGGGAAAGGTTTGAACTCAGGCGTGGGTCAGCTTTTCTTGCACAGCAAAAGAGAGTCATTTGTGAGATTTTGTGATCCTGGACAGCTCAGCTCTACAGAGAAAGGGCCCCTGAGCCCAGCCGCAGGCCAGAAACAGTCATTCCAGGGAAAAGCGCTCAGGAAACAAGGGAGGCAGTGTCAGGGCCTGAGTGCTCTGGCCGGCAGGGCAGTGGTTCGCGTGCCTCCTGAGTAGCTTCCTGTGGAGCCTTTCTGGACAGTGGTGTGGGGTGTCAGGGGGCTCCCAAGCATGGGGGCTCAGGGCCCTGTCCCCGGGTCCAGGAGAGATGGCCCATGGAGGCCACGGATGGCTCTGTGGGCTCTGCCAGAGGCTCTGGGGTCAGGCTGGGCTTAATTTCAGGGATCCTGGTGCATGAAGGAGACACTCGGAGCTCTCTGAGAGCAGGTGGAGGGGTCTCATCTCAGCCCAATGGGGTGCTTGGGTGGGGCTGTCTCTGCAAAGCTGGCATTTGGCTGGACCTCTGAGTAGGAATTTCCAGACCAAGAAGATGGGGGAGGAGCAGGCATGGAAGCTGAATTTCATGGTAACCACAGATTCTGTTTACGGTTACTCTCAACCCTTCCTCCGTATTTTAGGGTCTTTAGGAGCAGATATTAGGAAGACAGGGCCCAGGGGACAGCGGACCTCCACCGTGAACCCTGACAGGTCTTGCAGTTGGCCCTGGTGCTCCCTGTCCTGAGCCATTCTGAGCCTGTCTGTAGGCAGTCCCAGCAAGTTCACGCTCATGAAGAAACGCCCTTCTGCCCCTAAACCCGGCTTCAGAACCTATCTCCCCACCCCTTTACCCGGTCACAGCTTTTGGCCATGTGATATCCAAATTCACATTGAAGTGACTGATTATAATTCTCCTTGAAAAAGCACTGCTTGAAGGAACAGTCCCACAAGGGTCCCCGAAATCGGAAGTTCCCCATCCGCGGAGCACCAGGCCTCCACCCCCTTGTTGGGGCTGCAAGGACGTGGGGAGGCCGGCTGTGCATGATGCTGTATAAAGAGACACGGCTTGTAAATCTGCAGTGAGGAGTAGGAACTAGGCACTTGGAAGACATAGTTTTGAGATGTCGATGTTGCCGATTTTACTGGGGTGAGAATGTTGTCTCACGTGGGAAGGAAGGAGGTGACAGCCTCACCACAGTCCTGACGTTTCCCTTCTAGGAATGCCGGCTGCTTCATGGCTTTATTTTCTGAATCATAGCTGGTGGGAGTAAGGAAAGCAAATTGAACTGACTGGCGGGGTGGCTGGACGCTCAGGGTGGTGGCGCCCGGGGCTGCCCCTCTCGCAGCATCTGCTCCCAAGTCCTAGCAGTCAGTCTGTGGGGCGGCGCCCCTCCACGCACATGCCCTTACTCTGTGGTCGGCATGGGTGTCCAGTCCACCACACCGGATGTGATCAAAGACCGCTTGGGGTTAGTGTCCTGAGCGCAGAGATGTGTTCTCGGACCCTCTCTGTGTCCCGAGGTCATGGTCTTGTACAACCAGAGGGGAACAGAACGAGGCCCCCTGAGCGCAGCACACTCTGTGCTCCCCGTGTGCGTCCCTTACAGCCAGCCAAGGACACGGCGCAGATGACGAGACTGAGGCCAAGCTAGTGCCCTGTTCAAGGTCAGGCAGCTGGCAAGTGGCAGCCTGAGGTTTGACCCCAGCTGTGCAGACACCAGCCCGTGCCCTGGCACTCTGGTTGAACCTCTGCTCAGGGAGCTTGGTGCCAACCCAGGGCCCGAGGGCAAGACCGTGTTTTGTTAGAAGAGCGGCCATCACCTCTGCTCGTGACCCTTCTCTCCTTGCTGCCGTCTTCCAGGACGCAGGAAGCCAGCAGATCGGGTTCTTGCTTGGGAGCTGTGGGGTGACTGTAGCCTTGACGAGTGACGCTTGCCACAAAGGGCTGCCGAAGAGCCCGACGGGGGAGATCCCACAGTTCAAAGGTGAGCCTCAGTGCCGGGCAGGGAGGATGTGCTCCGAGGCATCTGTGCCAACACACCGTCCACACACGAGGTTTCAGATAACACCCCACACGCTCTCAGCCTGCACGTGATGTGCTCTAACTGCAGGAGGCTTACGGCGCCTTAGCCGTGGCCTTAGACTTGATGGAAACACCAGAGATTTGGTCTGGCTTGTGCTGTTGTGAAGCGTGCCACCAACGGGAAGGTGGTGTCACACCTGTCTTCTGGGGGATGCTTGCCTGAAAGGAATTTGTCCTTTATTTCCAAGGTTGGCCAAAGCTATTATGGTTTGTCACAGAGTCAAAACATCTCTCTAAACCTCCTCGAGATTGGTTCCCGCACATTAAGGACGCCAATAACGACACTGCATATATCGAGGTGAGTTGCTGGGTCTGGACGAGGTTGGGGAGCTGAGTGGCACGCACTGCAACCCTTTCACAGCTCAGGGTCAGAGGTGGATGTGGGCCCGGAGCTCTACCCACTCGGCACCTTCTCATTGCAGTACAAGACGTGCAAGGATGGGAGCGTGCTCGGGGTAACCGTGACGAGGATCGCGCTTCTGACCCACTGCCAGGCCCTCACACAGGCGTGTGGCTACACAGAAGGTATGGGCAGACCATTCCTGGGGGACCCTGACCCCCGACCCCAGCCCTGTGAGATGAGTGTTGTTCCCACTAGTCACTCGGAGAGTCGTGCGGCTCCACCGAAGGTCTGTGTGTTGGATTGTTTAGTTGACGTCTTAGTCTGCTCTGGCAGCCAAAACAGACGCCACAGACTGGGGCTTAAACAACAGATGTTGACGTCTCACAGTCTGGAGGCTGAAGTCTGAAATCCGGTGCCAGAGGGTTGGTTCCTGGGAGACCCCCTTCCAGACCTGCGGATGGCACCTTCCGGCTGTGTCTTCATACGGCCTCTCCTCTGTGTGCAGAGGGAGCTCTGGTGTGTCTTCCTCTTCTTATAAGGACACCGTTCCTATTGGTTCAGGCCCCACCCTATGACTTCATCTAACTTTAATTATCTCCTTAGAGCCCCATCTCCAGGCGCATTTATACTTGGTGTTAGGGCTTCAACGTAGGAATTTGGGAGACAACAGTCCAGGCCATAACAGATAGTTGACACCATTGATGTGTATTCATTCCTGGCTGCACAGTGGAACCTCTTTGGGAGCTTTAAAAAAGTGCCCATGCTACAGTGCACACCCCTCCCCGCAACTGACTTGGATTCTGGGGCTGCATTTCACAAAGAGTTGGTTTCCATGATGTGCTTTCTTTGCCCTGTTTGGGGTCGTCCTGGAGGCACAGAGTTAGGGTCACCGGAGGTAACCACTGTTGACAGCGCTGATGGGCTCATGGAAGGAAGGATCAGACCCCACATACCCACAGCTCCCTCCGCTGGAGTGTCTGCCATCAGGTCCCCGCACTGGCCACGTCGCAGGCACCCGCCACACTGGAGTCTCTTCCCAGTACCCAAGCGTCAGTCACGATCCATGGATGAGACACTTTTCTCTTTTTGCTGTTCTCATTTGCTTTCTCTCTCTCCCCATCCTTCTGGCAGTCTCCCTTTTTAAGAACAGTTCACTTGTCTCGTGGAGATGTTCCACTGATGTTTGGTCCCTGGACAGGTTTCCCAGACATTTTCACACGTGGAGACACACTGCCTCTGATGATCACCACCCTGTTTGTCACTGTTTTCAGTTTTAGTTCTAGTTTTTCTCACAACCTCATGACCTGTATTCCTTGCCCTAATTTCCTAAAGGTCCAGGGCCATCACTCTTGCAGGGATTGGGGAAGATAGATACATATTTGCTTCCTGATTCTCCACTTTTAAAAATCTTGCGTAAGATAGAATACAGGCTGTGTATTTTAAATGTCCCTTTTTGAAAGGGGGTGAGACACTCGGTACTGAAGCTTTGGCGAGCATTCTAGTGGCAGGTTTGCTGGAAATCGCCTCCTCCTGCAAGTACAGAGCATTTCCCTCTCTTGGGAGAACATGTGATGGAAATGAAAAGAATCTTTTCAGAAAGAAAAAGGCAGGGAGAGGGAAAACAAATGTTGGGTTGGCCAAATAGTTCATTAAAACCCAAACGAACTTTTTGGCCAACCCAGTATATAAAAGGAGAAGGAGTAAGGCATTTTAAGTGATGCTGTGAAGAGCTATTGCTGTTAAGTTATGTGTCAGAATACTCATCTAGAAACACTTCCCAGGCAGGCCAGCATTTTAAATGGGTCTGATTGGAGGCTGCAGCATTTCTGTAAAGACAGTGAAATGATGTTTTTCTAAGACTCATTACTTCCCACTGATGTGATACTGGATTTTTTTTGTCCTTTGGTCTGTGACCATCTTTCGTTAAAATCTTTGACTCTTTTTATTTGTATAGCTGAAACAATTGTGAATGTGTTGGATTTCAAGAAAGACGTTGGGCTTTGGCACGGAATCCTAACAGTAAGTGAGACGCCCCTTGCTCTGCAGTGTCCTGTTTAACTTTTAATGTGCTCAGTGTTGGGATTAGAATGATGATCTGTGTACACAGCGGCTTGGATAAGCCCCTTCCTCCCACATTATAAAGAAAAGTTACCATTTTTAGAAGTCTTAAGTTAATGTAACTTCTAGGAGCTCAGCAAA
Organism: Balaenoptera ricei; assembly: GCF_028023285.1. Lineage (NCBI taxonomy): Eukaryota > Metazoa > Chordata > Mammalia > Artiodactyla > Balaenopteridae > Balaenoptera > Balaenoptera ricei. The sequence goes on from NC_082640.1 coordinate 30,023,394, forward strand.
CCAGTGGGTCAGTAGCTGCTTGCCTGCATCATGGGCCCACGCTCTGAGGCTGCGGCTGCGAGAGAGAGCGGCCTTTTTAGGCTCAGGGAAGTTCAGGATCTTTCTTCCCACGGTTGGCATTTCAGATTGTGCAGAAACGTTGATGTCTTGCATTTGGGTCACTTTGCCCATACATCTGATTTGGCTACAGAATTCTTGTTTTATCTTTCTGTGAATCATTGTTTAATGAACGTTTTGGGAATTATGCTGCAGGGGGAAAAGTACTTTGAGATTTCCCCTTGGCCAAAAATTCAACACGAGTTGCAGAGAATGTATGTCTCATTTTTGTTAGTGCCACTTGAGAAGTGATGACCATTCAAAGCTGTAGGCACTTTTAATAGAGGGATAACCTTATTATTAAGATACGCTTAGCACTTAAGAAGTATGTGTAGCATCACTGCTTAGAATCTCCCTATGTCTGTTTCATATGTGATGATTTCCACCACCTGTTTTTCTTTTTAAGTTTCTTATGCTGAAACTTTATATCTTTTTAGAAGCAAAAAATTCTAGTAGTTTTACATGAGTGATAGGAACATAACTATAAAAAGAGGGATTTGTTATTTCTTGATAAACCAGAATTTATGCAGACATCATATAGACAAAGATTTGGGGCTCTGGCCCAGCCAGCTTCCTTCTGTTACCGTCCGGACACTAGTCGGTGAGACAGAAACACAGCCCCACACGCATTCCCCGTGGCCTGCTGGTCTCATGGGAAGAGCACAGCCTCAGAGAACCCAGGTTGGACGTTGGTCCTTCCTTCTGTAGCTTGTGACTCTGGGCATGTCACCTGCTCCTGTGCCCAAGAATCGTCTGTTGCCTGAGTCACTCTGCACCTCGGTTTTCCTATCTGTCCAATGGGAATGTTGACCGTGTGAGAACCACGTGGCTTGATGTTCAGTGAGTGCCTGGCCCATCTACTTGCTCGATGACCGTTGCCATCAGAGTTTTCTCGTGACAATCTTGCTTTCAAGAGCTCTGTGATAGATCTTGTTGACGTGGTCACCCGCCTGCTTACTGATGCTCTGGATTACTGCCTCCGGAATTGGCGGTTTCTGAGTCTGTCTCTGGCTGCCACCTTCTAGAGCGAGACAGGTCTCTGGCTAGGCAGCACGCACTCTTCCAAGGCATCTTATCTTCTTTATGGTGAAAGACGCTCCCACCCCCAGTATGGAATGGGGGGCAAGCGCGAGGTGAGGGAGGTGAGTGCTAGCGGTGAGCAGGCTCACCCGTGCGGGGGAGGGTGCACGTGGTCATCTTCCTGCAGAGCTTCTGAGCTAGACTGGCGCTCTGTAGAGTGGCCGTGCCCTCTCTCTCCACCTCCACCCACAGCGGGGGCAGAGCCAACCAGGGGGGATCTTGTCCAGTGCTCCCCATGTTGTGGTCCCTTCCTGCCAGGTCTGCGCGTGCAGCCACTCAGGTGTATGAGTCCCAGCTGCAATGTGTGAGGACTGACCATTTACTTAAAAAGTTAGTTTTTGTCATCCGTTTTAAAGAAAGAAACCTTTTACGGGTCCTGGTCTACATGAGCCAGGGTAGATGGAAGAGTGAGGGGGTTAAGACAACTTTCCACTGCTCCTTGGATTTCAGTGTAACATTTAATAAAGGAAATTAATTTTGTGAATAAAAATGAGTAGAATACACCAGAGAGAATTAAGCTTCAAGACTGAAAGGCCAATAAAAAAATGATCATTCAACTTAATTTTTTATAAGAAAAGGATTTAGACTCTTTTTTTTTAATATCTTTATTGGAGTATAATTGCTTTACAGTGGTGTGTTAGTTTCTGCTGTATAACAGAGTGAATCAGCTATACATATACATACATCCCCATATCTCCTCCCTCTTGCATCTCCCTCCCACCCTCCTTATCCCACCCCTCTGGGTGGACACAAAGCACTGAGCTGATCTGCCTGTGCCATGCGGCTGCTTCCCACTAGCTAGCTATTTTACATTTGGTAGTGTGTATATGTCCATGCCACTTTCTCACTTCATCCCAGCTCACCCTTCCCCCTCCCCATGTCCTCAAGTCCATTCTCTGTCTGCATCTTTATTCCTGTCCTGTCCGTAGGTTCTTCAGAACCTTTTTTTTTTTTTTTTTTTTTTTAGATTCCACATATATGTGTTAGTATACAGTATTTGTTTTTCTCTTTCTGACTTACTTCACTCTGTATGACAGTGTCTAGGTCCATCTACCTCACTACAGATAACTCAATTTCGTTTCTTTTTATGGCTGAGTAGTATTCCATTGTATATATGTGCCACATCTTCTTTATCCATTCATCTGTTGATGGACATTTAGGTTGCTTCCATTGGACTTAGATTCTTTCATTGTATCAGTAGAAGCAGGAGTCGGGAGGACTAGACAAGCTTTGAGAAGTCGCCTCCACTCCCACAGCCTCTTAAAGGATCATCCCCAGTGAGATGCCCATGTGGTCCCCACCCCCCCGCCAGGGAGCCCCTGGCAGCAGGGTGAGTCCCACATGGAGCCCTCCCCGACTCACTGCCCAGTGTCATGCTTTCAGAGCGTCATGAACATGATGCACGTGATCAGCATCCCATACTCGCTGATGAAGGTGAACCCGCTGTCCTGGATTCAGAAGGTCTGCCAGTACAAAGGTGCGTTGCGGAGGCTGCCCCTTTAATGTCGCGCCATCCAGCGGCACAGGCGGTGACTCACTTCCCCCCTGCTTCTCCTTCAGCAAAAGTGGCCTGTGTCAAATCCAGGGACATGCACTGGGCATTGGTGGCGCACAGGGATCAGAGAGACATCAACCTCTCCTCTCTCCGGATGCTGATAGTGGCCGACGGCGCAAATCCCTGTAAGTGAAGGCACCAGGCAGGCAGGAGGGGGCCTCATTCTCCAGGTTTCATTCTCTGGGGTTTGATTTTTCCCTTTTCTAGTCTTTACCTTAGTGAAGAAGTGGTCTTAAGATAATAGCCAAACAGTATTACTTAGCGTAGCCTACGGGCACCAGGGCCTGAAGGTCCAGACACAGCCCTGGGGTTGAGTCCTAGCCCTTCCACTTCCTGATTCTGAAGAGAACATAACTTACTTGTTAAAATTCTTCTCCTTTTTTTAGCTGCAAGATGGTACCCAGTCATCAGATTTTATGAGGATTAAATGAAGCAATCCCTATGTACAGTTCCTTGGGATATAATAAGCGCTCAAGAAATATTAACTATTATTATTTTATGGTCCATAGTAGTTTTATTGATCAGGAAATTTGATTTGTCATTTTTAATGGAATTTTATTATCAAATCCTGTAGCAGAAATTACCTAGGTAAAATAAATTAGCAGTTCCACAGAATACTATTAATATACCTTGAGAAATATTTCAGTCAGTTGAAACAAAAACCCAGCTAGCTTGTTTTTTATGAGAAGAATATATAAGCGAGAAGCAAAGTGAATGAATGAACTGAATGAACAATGTATGTATGTTGTATATGTTGTATACAGAAACATACAATGTATGTTTCTGACCACATTTGTAAACTCTGCAGCATGTATATTTGTAAATTAAAGCAGTATATACTTTCTTAAAGAACATCTGATATGCAAAAGTGGACTTGCAAACAGGTGATTTTGTATTAGTTTTATAAATGATTCTTCCATTTACAAAATAACTCCATAAGTACACAATTTTAGCTTTCTGTCTCTAAGTATGTTTTATTTCGTGTCACACCAGTGTGCTCTGTTGTAGCAGTGGATGACAGAGCTTTCGGTGCACAAAGTGCATGAGTTCTGCTCTTTTTACTGAAAGGTTGGGATTCGCAAAAATATTCATGAAAAGATTGCCCTTAAAAGAGACACCTTCTGATGCTTTTAGGAGTTTGTTAATGTGAAATGTTTAATACACAATTGGTTTTACCCATAACTCTGCAGAGTAATATGTCTTGCAGGAAGCAAGGTAAACTTGTATTAGGCACTAGTTTAGCTGTTAGGTTCCTAGTAATTATACCTTGATCTCATCACTCATATTAATATAGAGAAATGTTTTCTTCATTTAGTTGGGTTTAGATTTACTCATTTCTTGGAACATGCATGTTGAAAATGGTAGAACATGTCTCAGAAAAGTTATTAAAGTTAAGTTCTTCAGTCAGCAAAAAGGTTTTAAGTATAGAAGTTGCATTTTTTAAATTCTCGAGTTCTGTGTTTGAGAATAATATTATCTTTCATTGTAACACGAGTGATAAGTTATATATTAAATGAAGTATTTTTCCATGCTGCCTAACTCCACATGTGCCTAAATCCTAACTTCAAAAGCATTTTATATTATGGGATACTTTTAATTGTTCACATTGCTTCGCCTGTCTGATTATCATCCCCCCTTTCCCTCTAGGGTCTATTTCTTCCTGTGACGCGTTTCTCAACGTCTTCCAAAGTAAAGGTCTACGCCAGGAGGTCATCTGTCCGTGCGCCAGCTCACCAGAGGCTCTCACCGTGGCCATCAGGAGGTACTGCTGTGTTAACGCAAGTGGGCAGCCTGGGGAGGGGTCTCATTCAGCAGCTAACAGAGACCCGGAGCCATCGCAGTTCATCTTAGTGTGATAATAAAAACAGGACCCAGCTTTTCCAGATGAGGTTTTACTCTTGTGTATTCTAGAATGGATTCTCTTAAATAGTCTAGATTCGTTAGTTAGAAACTCACTTTTCACTCTGGAGGTTCACTGTAATTCCCGAGTGAGTGGAAGTCTGTCCACAGGCACGTTGAGCAGTGAACCTTGTCCTGGCAGGTTATGCACATTTTCATTTGCTTGTATTAGGCTCAGGTTTAACTTGAGGGTAGAACAGAGTAAATGTTGGATGAAACGAAATTTTTGTGGCCACCCCTGTGCCCTTGGACATGCGGGTTTTATGTCATCTTCATTTTCTGCAATACTGCACATACTGCACTTTAAAAACTGGTCTTCTGAGCTTTTGAGCAGCTCAGCAGCACATCAGAGGGCTCTGGGGCCTGGAGTCTCCCGCTGTGTGGGGCTGGGCTTCTGGGGCTCTTGCTAAGGCCAGCAAGCACAGTGAGTGCCCTTGGTCCTAGGTCACTCCTGCATCACTGCCTGCTTCAGAGCCATTGGGGCCTGTCAGGGACAGGCCGTGGTTACGGCTCATAAGAGCTCACCCTGCCCAGGGTGAGAAGGGCTAGAGCGGCCTGTCTGACCGTCAGCAGCTCCCAGTTATCCACACTAACCTGAGAAAGGAGGGTTTGCATCACCCAGACGTTTGCAGCCTATACATGACTAATTCGCCAACATCTTTGGGTTCTGTCTCTAAGTATGTTTTATTTCGTCTCACACCAGTGTGCTCTGTTGTAGCAGAGGATGACAGAGCTTTCGGTGCACAAAGTGCATGAATTCTCTTTTTACTGAAAGGTTGGGATTTGCAAAAATATTCATGAAAAGATTGCCCTTAAAAGAGACACCTTCAGATGCTTTTAGGAGTTTGTTAATGTGAAATTAACCAGGCCACCTGACTAACAGGTTGAGAAATTGAAAATCTTTAAAGTATCAGAGGCAACTTTTTTAAAATAAATAAATAAATTTATTTATTTATTTATTTATTTTTGGCTGCGTTGGGTCTTCGTTGTTGCGCGCAGACTTTCTCTAGTTGCGGCGAGCAGGGGCTACTCTTCGGTGCAGTGCGTGGGCTTCTCATTTCAGTGGCTTCTTTTGTTGCGAAGCATGGGCTCTAGGAGCGAGGGCTTCGGTAGTTGTGGAATGTGGGCTTGGTAGTTGTGGCACGCTGGCTCAGTAAATGTGGCTCGTGGGCTCTAGAGCACAGGCTCAGTAGTTGTGGTGCACAGGCTTAGTTGCTCTGCGGCATGTGGGATCTTCCTGGACCAGGGCCCAAACCTGTGTCCCCTGCATTGGCAGGTGGATTCTTAACCACTGCGCAACCAGGGAAGTCCCCAGAAGCAACTTTTAATTTTGAGTGAACCAGAAATTAAAAGTCTGTAACATAATTTAAATTGATGAGGAAATATGGCACCATTAACCAGAATCCAGTCTTCATTTTTTAAAGGATGGCATTGTCTTCCCCAAAAGAGAAGGTTTGCAACAAATAATCTTCTGACATTTATGTCCGACCTTGGAGTACAAAACACATCAGGATTGCAGTAGCAGATTTGCCATCACGTTGTCCTGCAGAAATCAGTATTCAAGTATGTGTCTAATTTGACTCTAAGGGGGACTCAGCCTCCGGAAGCATGGTGGGGCCAGGAGTCCCAGTTTGAGCCCCGCCCGCTGGTGGCTGGCCATGCGATCCTGGGCACATTCCTTCTCTCCAGGGCCCCGGTTTCTTCCACCAAGAAACAAGGGGCTTGGACTCAGTAATCTCTCAATTTCGTTCTACCTGTAAATTTTTAAGATTCCACAGTTCTGTGAAATAGTACCATTGCCACAGATGATTCACAGAATGAATGATTCATTCATGTAGACTTGTTATGATCAAATGATTTGCTCATTTGCTTTTCCTAAAAGTGTATTCTCTGTGCCTTTAAGATATGTTGTATAGATTATGCCAGAGTTGATTGGCAGAGGGTGAAGGGATGAGCAAAGGAGTTTTTTTTTTTGAAGATGACATGAAAAAAAATGGTATTTAATTTGTTCAAATTCAGATTTTTGTTGTTTGATTTACATTCTTATAAGGTACATAAGAACATACTCAATAGAGCTGACCATAACCTGCTACTCCATAGAGCTGTAGTTCCCAGCCAAGGCAATTTAGAAGTGCAGGCAAGACCTCATTTTAACACAGCCTCCTGACTGACGTCTGAGAATGTCATTAGAATTAAATGCCGCTTATTTAAATTTAAAAGTAGGACTTGAGAATTGGCATTTCTTACAGCTTTAGACAAAAAAAGAAAAAATGATGTTAATAGGCGCTGCCTCACATCTGACTCTTATATCTAGCTGATATAAGTGCAGTCTACGCTGTTAACAGTGTAAACAAAAAGCTTTCAAACTTGTAAAAACTATCTTCATATAGGAGTAACCATTTATAACATTGTATCAGTTATATTTTCCTAATAAGTTTTTTAACCTTTAAGTTATTTTTTAGGGACAAGGATACTCATAGGGAGGACAAATGAAGAAAAAGTAGGCTTCTTAGTTTCAAACGGTGGACAAGTGAATTATTCTTCTTACAGAAAAAAAAAGATCTTTTAAATCTTCTTCATGATCTTCCAGTTGTGGCTGCTGTTATTCAGTTTGTCAGGTTATGTGCCATTATCAAGAAGCCAATACTGTCAGCTCATTAGCATCAAATAAGCTAATAAATAGTTTGAGATCTCCATTAGTTTACGGAATGTTATCCCTGCCCTTCAGTAATAAATGATGTGCATGAATTGAATGAGACCCAACATCAGGTCTTATTTTCTTCAAATAAATTTTCTTCGTTAAGAGGACTTTATCTGTGGGCCAAAGTAATGAATGGAATTTTTATTGTCTAGTGGTAAAGCTCTTATTTTCAGAGAAAAAGTAAGATGCATATAATGAATGCACTTAAATGTAGTCAACCTAGAGCTTTAGTGCTAGAAGGATGTTCATCTGGTTTCATTTTATACATGAAGAAAAAGAGGTGCTTTTCTAGTCTAATAAATAGTTCCAAACAGACAAAATATAGACAATAGGAGATTCAGAGCTTTGGCAATTTGTGGTTTATATAAGCAGGGTATTGACAAGTTTCAGTAGAAAGCCCTCTAGAAAGCAAGGTAAACCTGAGGTCTTCAGCCTCTTCTCAAACCAGCACATGTGCCTCTGCTATGTGGATCAGCAGGCAGGAAGAAGCAAAAAATCTTTCTTTAAAAAGATTAAAAGTTTATTAGCAAAACTAGGCAAATTAGCCAGGAAATAAACCCATGCACCTTTGGTCAATTAATCTATGACAGAGGAGGCAAGAATATACAATGGAGAAAAGGCAGTCTCTTCAATACGTGGTGCTGGGAAAACTGGACAGCTACATGTAAAAGAATGAAATTAGAACATTCTCTAACACCATATACAAAAATAAACTCAAAATGGATTAAAGACCTAAATGTAAGACCAGATACTATAAAACTCCTAGAGGAAAACATGGGCAGAACATTCTTTGATATAAATTGCAGCAATATCTTTTTGGATCCGTCTCCTAGAGTAATGGAAATAGAAACAAAAATAAGCAAATGGGACCTAATTAAACTTAAAAGCTTTGGCAAAGCAAAGGAAGCCATAAACAAGACAAAAAGACAACCTACTGACTGGGAGAAAATATTTGCAAATGATGCAACCAACAAGGAATTAATTTCCAAAATAAACAAACAGCTCATACAGCTCAATATCAAAAATATGAACAACCCAATCAAAAAATGGGCAGAAGACCTAAATAGACACTTCGCCGAAGAAAGCATACAGATGGCCAACAGGCACGTGAAAAGATGCTCAACATGGCTAATTATTAGAGGAATGCAAACCAAAACTACAAGGAAGTATCACCTCATGCTGGTCAGAATGGCCATCATCAAAAAGTCTACAAATAATAAATGCTGGAGAGAGTGTGGAGAAAAGGTAACCCTCCTACACTGTTGGTGGGAATGTAAATTGGTGCAGCCACTCTGGAGAACAGTATGGAGGTTCCTTAAGAAACTAAAAATAGAATTAATCCCACTCCTGGACATATATCTGGAAAAGATAGAAACTCTTAACTTGAAAAGATTCATGCACCCCAATGTTCACTGCAGCACTATTTATAATAACCAAGACGTGAAAGCAGCCTAAGTGTCCATTGACAGATGAATGGATAAAGAAGATGTGGTACATATATACAGTGGAATACTACTCGACCATAAAAAAAGAATGAAGTAATGCCATTTGCAGCAACACGGATGGACCTAGAGATTACCATACTAAGTGGAGTAAGTCAGAGAAAGACAAATATCATATGATATCACTTATATGTGGAATCTTTAAAAATGATAAAAATGAACTTATTTACAAAACAGAAACAGACTCACAGACATAGAAAACAAATTTACTATTACCAAAGGGGAAGGGGGTGGGAGAGGGATAAATCAGGATTTGGGGATTAACAGATACACACTAGTATACGTAAAATAAACAGCAAAACCTACTGTATAGCACAGGGAACTATATTCAGTATCTTGTAATAACCTAAAATGGAAAAGAATCTGGAAAAGAATAGGGGTGTGTGTGTGTGTGTGTGTGTGTGTGTGTGTGTGTGTGTGTGTGTATATTTATATCTCTGAATCACTTTGCTGTACACCGGAAAGTAACACAATATTGTAAATCAACTATACTTCAATTTAAAAAAAGAAAAAAATCCAGATTTCTAAAGCAGAGACATTGAGTTGTGATCACTCACTTCATAAAAAGGATTATTCACTTTTGGGGAGACATACCAGCATTCTTTCCAACTTTGTTTCTTTTTAATTTGAAGGTCCAGTTGGCTTTATTAAGCAATTCATGAATTGGGCTGCATCCCATCTAGCAAGTGGAAAGACGCTCCTAGGGGTTGTACAAAATGGAAGGTTTCTGTAAGCAGGAGGGGAGTAGGGTAAGAAGGTATTAGCAAAAGAAGGAATTGTTTCAGTGTGGTATGTTTCATTCCTTTCTCCTTATTCTCCTGTCTGTTACAGGTTTTTGGTTTGTGGTTGCCATGAGGTTCATATATTTCAACCTGTGTATATATGCATCTGTTTTAAGTTGATGGTCACTTAAGTTTCAGCACATTCTAAAGGCACTCCATTTTTACTCGCCCCCACTTTGTTTTTGATGTCATATTTTACATTTTTAAAATTTTTTGTGTTGCTGAACTATTTATTGTGGATGTAGATGATTTTACTACTTTTGTCTTTGAATCTTCCTACTACCTTCACAGGTGGTTGATCCATTACCTTTGCTGTATGTTTGCCTTTACCAATGAGATTTTTCCTTTCATAATTTTTTGTTTCTAGTTAGCTTTGTGGGTACAGTCTTCTTGGTTCTGAGTGTTTCCTTTTAGCACTCAGAATATATCTTGCCAGACCCCTGGGCTGCAGAGTTTCTGCTGACAAGTCAGTTGATAGTCTATATGGGTTCCCATGCATGTAAATAGTTGCTTTTCTGTTTCTGATTTTAAGATTCTCTCTTTATCTTTAACCTTTGCCATTTTAATTATAATGTGTCTTGATGTGGGTCTCTTTGAATTCATCTTGACACCCTCTGTGCTTCCTGGACTAGGATGTCTGTTTCCTTTCCCAAATTAGGGAAGTTCTCGTCCATTATTTCTTCAGCTAGGTTTTCTGTCTCTTCTCCTTCTGGGACCCCATAGTGTGAATGTTCATGCGCCTGATGTTGTCCCAGAGGCCCCTTAAACCATCTTCATGTTTTTTCTTTTTTTTCTTTTTGCTGTTCCTATCGGATGATTTCTACTACCCAATTTTCCAGATGACTGATCCATTCCGCATCCTCTGATCTGCTTTTGGGTCCCTCTAGTGTTTTTTTGATTTCTGTTATTTTTCAGTTCTGTTTGGTTCTTTTTATATTTTCTGTGTCCTTATCGAAATTCCCACTGAGTTCCTCCATCCTTCTCCTGAGTTTAGTGAGCGTCTTCATGACCATTAGTTTGAGCTCTGTCTGGTAAGTTGCTTCTCTCTGCTTCATGTAGTTCTTTTTCTGAGGTTTTGTCTTGTTCTTTTGTGGCTTTGGCCAGGTGATGTCGTGTCCTAGAGGTGCCCTGTGGTTCTGGAGACCTGGCGCCTGCAGGCAGCACACATCTGCCTGGAGTGCCTCAGGAAGTGGTACTTCACTTCGCTGCAGTAAAATGAACAGAGCATCACTGATGACTGGCCCAAAACAGCCGGCGAATTCCCACATGCAGAGATTCTCACAGTGGTTAATACTCCAATGTGCTACCCGCCAACCCATTTTGGTTTTTGTTGTGACTTGAAATGACAAACTTCATGCTCACCATATCCAATAGGAGAGAGGTCCTAGGGGCAGAGTTCAGGGTGCATTTCAAGGCCAGCAAGTGCTTGCCAGGTGTTCGCCGTGGTGTTGTTTACCTTGAGTTTGTCCAGAACTGTGTACATTTGAAAGAGTGCTTTTCAGTCTTCTCATCTTGATTTTCACAACCACCTTATCTGATAGAAAAGGCAGATTGTAGACTTACTTTCTAATGGACCAGTTAGCCTCTGAGACACTCTGGTTCTTCACTTGTAAATGAGGCCGTGGATACCTGTGCCTCCTACCTGTGTCTGACACACCAGGCCCTGGTGCCCACACCCACGTCTGCTCCAGGCTGTGTGTAACCACTGTCCCTCCTGCTGCTCCCACCGCCTGCCCCCCCAAGGCTTCACATCTGTCCACTGTCCATGAGAAGTTCAGGTTAGACCCAGGGGCATGCAAAGACAGAGGGCTGGTCTTCATCTTTTAGATCTTGGCCACTGTTTGTGGACTCAGTTCTCCTTTCACGTGGGAAGGAGAGTGGGGGACAGAGTGGTCACGATTTTTAGTTTAAGCATCCACCCCCGTGATCATCCTCTCTTACTTACCATTCAGTGGAGCCATGTGTAAACATACCCCACACCTCCCTCCGGCCTCCAGCCTTGTTCTCACATCCCATCTGATTCACCAGGGAACATCCAAGCCCAGCTGTTTCTCCTGCCTCCTCACGGGGGTTCCCAGCCTTCTTTCTGCCTGCTCTCCTTCCTGACCAGAGCCTGCAGGAACCACAAGGCCATGCAGTCTGGCCACACCCCCTCTTGGCCCCTTCTCCCACTGCCCCATCCTCCCTCCCCGCAACCAGACCTCCTGGTCTCTGCTGCCCGCTCTACCTGGTGTGCCCCCAGGGTAGCGTGGCCAGAGCTCTGTCTTTGCTCACCTCTGCGAGGCCTGCCCTGACCAGCCCCCCAAGAGTGAACGCGCCCCTCCCACGCTTGTGTGACTCATTGTGATGCCCTCTCTCAGCATTTGCCACTTTCTCATGTGCTGTGTGATTTACTGGTGTATTATTGTTTATTCTCTGTCTCTGTCTGGTTAATAGTTGGTGCTTAGTATATTATTTTGTTAATAGATGAATGAAAGAAAAATTAAAAATATGTAAAGTGAGAAGTAAAAGTCCCTTGCCAGACACTTACGATGACCCTTCGTAATTTACCAGCAGCAAGTGCTGTGAAGAGTTGAGCCTTTTCCCGCATGTCTGTGTACAGGATGTGCACACCCACCTAATCAGGAAAATGCTACCTTGCAGTTTTACCTGATAGTAGTCATGTGGGGTTTTGTTTGCTTTCATTTTACTTGATGATCTAGGTGCAGCTAATAGCCTAAAGTTACGGCATCATAATCTGGTCTCCTGAGAAAACAGCACCAGCAGAAAGCTGTGTCCTTACCCTCCACGGCCCCCATGAGGCTGGTCATGAGAAAGGCTGAGACGAGGGAGGAAGGGGGGGGAGGAGGGGAAAGGAGTGGGAGAAAGAAGGAGGAAGTTGAGGGGGAGAGGGGGAGGGAGAGAGATGGGGAGAAGGTGTGGACGCAGGTGGGGTCTGGGCAGCAGTCTGAGGCTGTCAGGGTGATGTTCTAATGGCAGGGAAAGAAGGGGCTTCATCCGTTCCACAGGAGCAAGCTCTGGACCCCAGAGTTTGTGCAGGAAACTTGCTTCTGCCCAGGCGCCCCAGAGCCATGTGTGGTCTTTATGTGTTGCATGCACAGCCGTGGAGAGTCAGGAGTTGAGTAGAACACAGACATAAATAAACATAGGAGGACATGGGTTCTGCCACCTCACTTTATGCACTGAGCACATACGGTAAAATCACCCCCGGCCCGCGTGCACAGCTCTCGGGCTCCAGTCATCTGACTTCCAAAGCCCCTCCCCAGAGCAGCCCGCCCTGGTTGGCTGGGGTGTCTTCTCAGACCACAAGTTTTGTGATTGGCGTCTCTCAGGTTCCTGAGTAAACCGAGGGACAGGGGTGAAAAGATGAAAAAAAGGTACAATTTTACTCTTCTAGGTAGAAATAGGAATAATGGTGTGATCAAAATTTAAATAGCCCCCTGGTCGCTTCTTATTTCATGTTCCGTTCCCTCGCCTTGATCATGTTTCTCAGTCTCACCGAGATGGTTGTCATCTTTTTATCTCGTTATTAGGCACGTGCTGCATGTTGGAGCTACTGAGTGCTGGTTGTGCAGAGCATGGCCTCTGCACCCGGCTGTTGCTCTCAGGCTCTGCGTGGCGGTGAAGCGGGTGACAAGGGCTCTGTTTCAGGGGTGAATATCTTTAGGAGAAAAACACATGCTAGACTCCTGTTTAGAACCTGTTTCTTTCATTGCCCTTGTTTCTTACGTGCTTACATCATTTTCAAGCAAACTTGATGAAAACACTCACACTTACATTTTTGTGAACGTCCTCCTCTGCGGGCTGTTCTCTGTGACCTGTGAATAGAGGGCAGATTCGCCGTTCCTGGTGTTCATGTACATGACTGTGTCTACAGAAAGGTTGGAAAAAGTCTTGCTTTTGGAAAATGAGCCTGTGTGTTTACACCCATTTTGTAATACTTTGTGCTTATTTTCTTCCTAAAACTTGAAGTGAGCTTTCCACACATAAGAAGTCAGAGGCCAGGTTATTAAGTAAAAATAGCTTTGATCCATTCTATTCAAGCCGTTTTGACTCGGGGTCCAGGAGGCCTAGTCATTGCTCCTGTGGATTTTGGTGTGAGGATAAAACGGACGCTGTCTTAAGTGTTATAAAGTCAGCATGGGAAGCATTGCAGTCCTCACTTTGTCTGCTACTCAAAGGATGATCTTTAAAGGAAAAAGGAAAAAACCAAAAAATGAGCGGTTGGCTGCCACGTCACCCTCTTTTGTTGCTGATCCCTTCACTCAAATGGGATTGGGGGCTGATGTTTTCCTTTGCACTGTCATCTGAGCATTTGTGTCCTGTGCTTGAATAACCTTCCCAGGACAGCTTGTTCTGCCCTGCGTTGAAGAAGAGATTGAACTTGCGGTAAGGAGCTGGGAGCAGATGATTGCCCGCCTGGCTTTTATCCACTTAAGTAGAAAATGACACTCAGTTGTTGCCTATGGTCCTCAGTGAAGAAAAATTGCAGATGCATCTCCACTGCTCAGATTTACAGGGCCTTGGCCCTTCTGAACACGTATCACTCTGTGATTCTCTTCTGTTATAATGTTTGTAAATCTGCAAGCTGAGTTGTTATAAGAGAGCTGCATAGGCAGTCGGTGGGTTTGGGTGGAAGCCCGCAGTGCCGTGCAGGGCCAGCCTTCTCGAGCTGGTCTGAGCTGGTCCTGCCAGAGTGGACGCCGGGCCTGGTGGGTTGGTGCCCGAGGCCATGGCCATTAAGTATCTTGATGTCACTCTTCTTGAAGACAACGGAACACCTCTCACCTACATGAAAGGGAATGTGGAAGGCTCTGGGGTGCACAGAGATCATGGTCATCTTAGGCCTCCAGCTTGAAAACGGGCAGGACGTGCAGGTGCCCTGGAGAGCTGGCAACAGGAGCCCGGCTGAGGTCTGGGCCCCCAGGTGTGCTGCCCAGGCTATGTCTGACACCAAGACTCGCCCCGTCAGCGTTCCCCTCAGGAAGGATGCTTCCCAGGAGGAAACAAAGGTCAGCCCAGGAAATGAGTGGGGCTTATGCAGGATGTTTGAGTCAGAGAACTTGATGGAACAAGGACAGGAGACGTACCTGTCTTCACATGTGTCCGTCTTGGTGAGTGTCCGTCGCCATGCATGTCTGAGTGCACGTGTGTCTGTCTTCATGCATATGTTGTCTTCTTGTGTGCCTGAATTTACATGTGTTTGTCTTCCTGTGTGCCCTTGTTCACGCGTATCTAAAGTGTCCACCTGCACACGTGTCCACCGGGTGATGACAAGAAGCCACGCTTCTCTCTGAAGTCTGCCCTGGCTTCCTGTGGGAGGCTTATTTTTACCCAGGTATTTAAAATCTGCTTCCATCTTTTTAAAATTGTCATCGTCCAGGTAAATGTTTTGTATTTTCTTTTTCTCTGACGATTAGTTGTAGAATAAAAACTATTGGAGAAATATGGATTCGTGATGCCTAAACTCATCAGTACAATTACAAAACTGGGGGGTTTCTCCTTGGTCACTGTCTGATTATGTCTCTGTCTCTAGAATATAGATGATAGAGTCCATTTTTTAAAATCTACATTGTGATAATGTTGATTGAACTAAAAAAAAACTTTATGTAGCCCTTTTAACTGCAAGGTATTATTTCAATACCTTGACACTTTGGTGATAAAAAGGTAATAATTATATAACACAGTAATTAAAACAGTAATTCCAAAGAATGGTGAAGATACCCCCTTGCCACCATAAATATTTTCCACTTTGAAAACATCTAACCCAGAAATTAGAAAGCTGGGCAAAAACCACGGGCAAAGACACCAAACATGGCACTGTACTCAGCATATAGCACCCATCTGACCCTGAATTTGACGGTTTCTGACAGGGGCAAACCAACCAGTGATCCAGAGTGAAAAAACAGTTAACACAGCCTATGAATTGAAGTGGGGTTTTCAAGAATGTTTTTGACTGCCCAAAAAAGTCAGAGTTTGGAGAGCCATAATCTTATTTTTAAAACACAAGAAGATAAAAATGTGTTGTTTGTCATTTTATCTAAAAATTTAGATAAAATTTTAAAACTTCTCAAGCACAAAATAGTTTGGAGATGATAATCATCTAAATTAAAATGACTTAATGAAGTAGCAGTAAAGAGCAGAGTAACCGTGTTATCTTGTCCTGACCACGTGTGTTTGAGTCTGTTCTGCTGTGTTTGGTGTTGGACTGAATTGTGCACAGAAGTTTGCTTTGGTGGAGACTGAGATGCACAGAGAGTGGACTCTGGGAAGCAGCCTCCTGGACTTGCAGGCTGTTTCCCTGCTGGTTCTGACTGATTGCCCTCTGACGTGGAAAAGTAGCCAGGACAAATGGAAAACACAGCTTGTAAACAATTTGTATGGTGTGATCCCTTTTCTGGCTGGGAGAAAATTAAGCCTCTCTAAATAATATATTTAGCAGGAAAAAAACCTGATAACTGCATACTTACTGGGTAGGTGAGGATGTGATATAGGGAAAACATTCCTTTCTATGTTATATAGCTCTTAAAATGGGTTTTTTTTTTTTTAATGCTTTCATCAGAGAAAAGGGAGAACATTACATTAAAGTAACTCATAACTTGGGGAGTACTGTGTTTCAACCTTGTATCTTTGTTGTCCTGCCTGTCCGAGGGCCTGGAGGATGGCGGTGGCACTAAAGAGGTGTAGTTACCCTGTTGAATCCTGGCAGCGGAAATACTCGTAACCCTTGTTGCTGACTTGGCCCCACTTACTTGGCATCGATGCACATTTGAGTCTCGCCAGCTGTTTGCAAACTGCTGATGTGTTCATTGCGTGTATAGGAGCTCTTTCTTCAGGCGTTGGCAGAAGCATGATCAGCTCAAGGCACATTGAGCGTGTTACAGAGGCTGGAAATGGCATGACAAGTGGACAGTGGGTGCAAACTGCCCAACTGAAGGCCATCCCCGTCAGCTCGTTCTTTGCGAGGTCGAGCGCTGAGCTGACTCCCCTCTTCCTTGGCTTCAGCTTGGTCTTTTCCCCTTTCGCCACCACAGCAGTGTCGGCCGTTCCTAGCTGTGTGCTTTCTCAGAGTGTGAAGACCAGTTCTGCATCGTCCTGAGATGGCCGGGACGATTCCTCCTGTAATTCGTGTCCTCTGTGAGACACAAGCACACCGTTCACCTTCGAATTGAACCTGAAAGTTGACACACGGGTCTGTGGCTCTCTTGGCCATTATTTAATCTACTGTTTTTGATCATGAAAGTGGATGTTCTGAAATTCCTAGGAATTTTGCTTGTTGGGATTGGTTTTTCCTCCCTCACCTAGTTTATCTCCTTGGACTTTTTATTTCCTAGGAAGGTGTTAATGGAGAAAAAGATCATCTGACTTGGTTAATAATCCTGGAAATACAAATTGAAACAACAATGAGGAATGCATTTTACTCACCATATTGGGAACAGTTATAAGGTTGGTGATCAGTGTCGGCACGAGTGTGTGGAAACGGGTAAGGCTGAGGGCAGCTTAGCACCGAGGTGGAAGGCACGGGTGTTCTGAAGCCATTCTGAGCATGCTGCCTGGCCAGCCCCACCGCTGTTGCCTTGGCGGTGCCCTTCCTGCCTTTGAGTGGGGGACAGTTGTGTCTGTCCCACAGGGTCGCTGTAAAGAGATTAGTTAACACTCGTAACACTCGTAAACGTCCACGGTGCAATAGACATGTCTAGTGAGTGAAAAAGTAATGATACTCATCCACTCTTAGTGGGATTGCAAAATGACCTAGTCTTTTGGGAAGGTATTTAGGCTTTATTAAAATTTTAAATGTATATGCTCTTTAATTCCTCCTTCCCCTTTCTAGATATGTGTCTTACAGAAATATTTCCAAATGCATACAAATGAAATGAAATAAAATAAACATATATTCATATTACTGAACACCATCTAATAATTAAAACAAGTCAATTCATTGGTGTGTCCAGTACGCATACTATATATGTTCACATGCACACACTCCTGTGGGAAGATCTGCAAGGTATTTGGTGACAAAAGCAAGTTGCAGAAGAATGTGCATGTTGCGGTTCTGCTTCTCTGTGGATGTAAATACATTTGTGTATGCACGTATTTTATAGGTAAATGGGTATTAAAGAGGCTGGAACTTCATATTTAGCGTGGGTAGTGGCTGCCTAGGGGAGGGAGTGGGTCTGGAGGGGCTGGAGGATAAGCAGGGTCTTTCGCCTTTTGCTGTGTGTTCTTGTGCAGTGCTTGCTTTGTCCATCCGAAGGGTGTGCTCACATGTTACTCATATTGCTGTTTTAAAAGTTCACGAAAAGAAAACTTCCAGTGAACTAAAAAGTGCTTGGTCTTCTAGGCCAGAGGCAGGGAAAGTGTTGGGAAAGGAGACAGGATGGTTGGGCAGGGGCTCTGCTGTGGGTCTGAATCCCCCCGAGCCCCACCACTCACACAGGCAACTAAGTTCGCATTTCTGTGCCTTGGTTTTCTAATCTGTGAAATGGGAGAATAGTAGTGCCTATGCAGGTTCGTGGTAGTGAGTAAGTCAGTGTGTAAAGGGCTCAGGACTGTTCCGGCACATGAAACACCAACTGAGCACAACTCTCCCATCAGGAGGGAGGGGCTGTCGGCAAGCAGGTCCTGAAGAGAGGTTGTGGGACAGAACAGGGAATGCAGTTGTCTGAGTGAGCAGGGCAACGAGGCCAAGTACTGTGCCTAGGAATTCAGGTGCTTCTGTTCTGCCTTCTTGCATGTGTTTTGCAAATCTGCCAAGGGAGAACCCAGGTGTCTGAGTGTCTCTGACTAGCAGGGGACTCTAATAAATATAAATACACAGCATAGGTTACGGTAATGCCAGATTAGTGCCATCAGTTTACATTTTAGGTGAGTAAACTCAGTCTTCCATAACTACCATTTTACAGACGTAATTGAAAATTTCCGGTAGCAAATGGAGTTCATGATTTTAAGGTATTTAAATATTGATTCTTACTGTTATTAAACGTAGGAAAATGAATCTCGTAACCAAGACAAACTGTACACTCTTGGGTCGTAAAGGAACTTCTCCCTCTGGCTTCTCGTGTGCAGTACTTGCCGGTCACCACAGATCAGTTCTTCAATCTTCCCGTACTTGGGATATGTCTGGGCTGGTCCAGCATTTTGCTTTCATGTGGCTTTTTAAAATGAAAACAGGCGCACTTTTTTTTTTTGTTTAACATCTCTATTGGAGTATAATTGCTTTACAATGGTGTGTTAGTTTCTGCTGTGTAACAAAGTGAATCAGCTATACATAATACATATATCCCCATACCTCCTCCCTCTGCGTCTCCCTCCCACCCTCCCTATCCCACCCCTCTAGGTGGTCACAAAGCACTGAGCTGATCTCCCTGTGCTATGCGGTTGCTTCCCAAAAGCTGTTTTTCATTTGGTAGTGTATATATGTCCATGCCACTCTCTCACTTCGTCCCAGCTTACCCTTCCCCCTCCCCATGTCCTCAGGTCCATTCTCTACGTCTGCATCTTTATTCCTGTCCTTCTCCTACGTTCTTCAGAACCCTTTTTTTTTTTTTAGATTCCATATATATGTGTTAGCATACGGTATTTGTTTTTCTCTTTCTGACTTATTTCACTGTAGGTCCATCCACCTCACTACAAATAACTCAATTTTGTTTCTTTTTATGGCTGAGTAATATTCTGTTGTATATATGTGCCACATCTTCTTTATCCATTCGTCTGTGGATGGACCCTTAGGTTGCTTCCCTGCCCTGGCTATTGTAAATAGAGCTGCAGTGAACATTGTCGTACATGACTCTTTTTGAATTACGGTTTTCTCAGGATATATGCCCAGTAGTGGGATTGCTGGATCGTATGGTAGTTTTATTTTTAGTTTTTTAAGGAACCTCCATACTGTTCTCCATAGTGGCTGTATCAATTTACATTCCCACCAACAGTGCAAGAGGGTTCCCTTTTCTCCACATCCTCTCCAGCATTTATTGTTTGTAGATTTTTTGATGATGGCCATTCTGACTGGTGTAAGGTGATGCCTCATTGTAGTTTTGATTTGCATTTCTCTAATGATTAGTGATGTTGAGCATTCTTTCATGTGTTTGTTGGCAATCTGTATATCTTCTTTGGAGAAATGTCTATTTAGGTCTTCTGCCCATTTTTGGATTGAGTTGTTTGTTATTTTGATATTGAGCTGCATGAGCTGCTTGTAAATTTTGGAGATTAATCCTTTGTCAGTTGCTTCATTTGCAAATATTTTCTCCCATTCTGAGGGTTGTCTTTTCGTCTTGTTTATGTTTTCCTTTGCTGTGCAAAAGCTTTTAAGTTTCATTAGGTCCCGTTTGTTTATTTTTGTTTTTATTCCATTTCTCTAGGAGGTGGGTAAAAAGGATCTTGCTGTGATATATGTCATAGAGTGTTCTGCCTATGTTTTCCTCTAAGAGTTTTACAGTGTCTGGCCTTACATTTAGGTCTTTAATCCATTTTGAGCTTATTTTTGCGTATGGTGTTAGAGAGTGTTCTAATTTCATTCTTTTACATGTAGCTGTCCAGTTTTCCCAGCACCACTTATGCAAGAGGCTGTCTTTTCTCCATTGTATATTCTTGCCTCCTTTATCAAAGATAAGATGACCCTATGTACGTGGGTTTATCTCTGGGCTTTCTATCCTGTTCCATTGATCTGTATTTCTGTTTTTGTGCCAGTACCATACTCTCTTGATTACTGTAGCTTTGTAGTATAGTCTGAAGTCAGGGAGCCTGATTCCTCCAGGTCCGTTTTTCTTTCTCAAGATTGCTTTGGCTATTTGAGATCTTTTGTGTTTCCATACAAATTGTGAAATTTTTTGTTCTAGTTCTGTGAAAAATGCCATTGGTAGTTTGATAGGGATTGCATTAAATCTGTAGATTGCTTTGGGTAGTATAGTCATTTTCACAGTGTTGATTCTTCCAATCCAAGAACATGGTATCTCTCTCCATCTGTTTGTGTCATCTTTAATTTCTTTCATCAGTGTCTTATAGTTTTCTGCATACAGGTCTTTTGTCTCCTTAGGTAGGTTTATTCCTAGGTATTTTATTCTCTTTGTTACAGTGGTAAATGGGAGTGTTTCCTTAATTTCTCTTTCAGAATTTTCATCATTAGTGTATAGGAATGCAAGAGATTTCTGTGCATTAATTTTGTATCCTGCTACTTTCCCAAATTCATTGATTAGCTCTAGTAGTTTTCTGGTAGCATCTTTAGGATTCTCTATGTATAGTATCATGTCATCTGCAAACAGTGACAGCTTTACTTCTTCTTTCCCAATTTGGATTCCTTTTATTTCTTTTTCTTCTCTGATTGCTGTGGCTAAAATTTAGTAATAGTGGTGAGAGTGGACAAAATTAAGTAATAGTGGTGAGAGTGGACAACCTTGTTTTGTTCCTGATCTCAGAGGAAATGGTTTCAGTTTTTCAGCATTGAGAACGATGTTGGCTGTGGGTTTGTCATATATGGCCTTTATTATGTTGAGGTAAGTTCCCTCTATGCCTACTTTCTGGAGGGTTTTTATCATAAACAGGTGTTGAATTTTGTCGAAAGCTTTCTCTGCATCAATTGAGATGATCATATGGTTTTTCTCCTTCAATTTGTTAATATGGTGTATCACATTGATTGATTTGCATATATTGAAGAATCCTTGCATTCCTGGTATAAACCCCACGTGATCAAGGTGTATGATCCTTTTAATGTGCTGTTGGATTCTGTTTGCTAGTATTTTGTTGTGGATTTTTGCATCTATGTTCAGTGATATTGACCTGTAGTTTTCTTTTTTTGTGACATCTTTGGTTTTGGTATCAGGGTGAGGGTGGCCTCGTAGAATGAGTTTCGTAGAATGGGAGTGTTCCTCCCTCTGCTGTATTTTGGAAGAGTTTGAGAAGGATAGGTGTTAGCTCTTCTCTAAATGTTTGATAGAATTTGCCTGTGAAGCCATCTGGTCCTGGGCTTTTGTTTGTTGGAAGATTTTTAATCACAGTCTTAATTTCATTGCTTGTGATTGGTCTGTTTATATTTTCTATTTCTTCCTGGTTCAGTCTCAGAAGGTTGTGCTTTTCTGAGAATTTGTCCATTTCTTCCAGGTTGTCCATTTTATTGGCATATAGTTGCTTGTAGTAATCTCTCATGATCCTTTGCATTTCTGCAGTGTCAGTTGTTACTTCTCCTTTTTCATTTCTAATTCTATTGATTTGAGTCTTCTCCCTTTTTTTCTTGATGAGTCTGGCTAATGGTTTATCAATTTTGTTTATCTTCTCAAACAACCAGCTTTTAATTGATCTTTGCTGTTGTTTCCTTCATTTCTTTTTCATTTATTTCTGATCTGATCTTTATGATTTCTTTCCTTCTGCTAACTTTTGGGTTTTTTGTTCTTCTTTCTCTAATTGCTTTAGGTGTAAGGTTAGGTTGTTTATTTGAGATGTAGCAGGTGCAGTTTTTTATTTATTTATTTATTTATTTATTTATTTATTTATTTATTTTTTGGCTCTGTTGGATCTTCGTTGCTGCGCGCGGGCTTTCTCTAGTTGTGGCGAGCGGGGGCTACTCTTCATTGCGGTGTGCAGGCTTCTCATTGTGGTGGCTTGTCTTGTTGCAGAGCATGGGCTCTAGGCGCACGGGCTTCGGTAGTTGTGGCTCACGGGCTCTAGAGCGCAGGCTCAGTAGCTGTGGTGCACGGGCTTAGTTGCTCCATGGCATGTGGGATCTTCCTGGACCAGGGCTCAAACCCATGTCCCCTGCATTGGCAGGCAGATTCTTAACCACTGCGCCACCAGGGAAGTCCTAAAACAGGCACACTTTTAAATTATATTACTTAGCTGGAGAATTCATTTGCTAGGGCTGTTACAACAAAGTACCTCAAACTGGGTGGCTGTAAACTATAGAAACTTATTCTCACAGTTGTGGAGTCTGGTAGTCTGAAATTAGGGTGTCAGTAGGGTTGGTTGCTTCTGGGGGCTCTGATGGGGAATCTGTTCCTGGCCTCCCTCCGGCTTTTGGTGGTACCAGCAACCCTTGGCTTGCAGACCCATAATCTCTTCCTAACTAATTACTTCTGCAAAGACCCTGTTTCCCAGTAAGGTCACATTCAAGGTTCAGAGGGTTAAGACGGGGACATGTCTTTTGGGGGACACAGTTCAACACACAGCAGTTACTTAGGCTTATGATTTCTGACTCTCATGTGAGGTCTTGACCAAGGATGAGGGTGAGGGAGCCCTGGCCACAGAGGGTTCCTGCAGGACTCCTCTGTCTTTCATTTCAAAATGTTGATTTGTTGGGATCTTTAGAAAAGAAAAAGCCAGGAGATCAATATCAATTCCAGTGTTTGGGGCTCATTTCCAGGTGGTTTCATGTGGGTCTTATTATTTGGGTGACTTTCCATTTATATCCTTTTAGCACTACTCTTTTTGATTGTTACAGATGGAATAGTTCGATTTTCAGACTCTTATACTTCTTTATTTTTTTAAATTGTGATATAATTGACATATAACATATGCTTCTTTATTAAATACACCAGTTACTTGATTCAAATTAGATCTCTTTTTGCAAATTTTAACTTCTGTGTTTCCCCATTTATGTTTTTAGTTTCATTCTAAACTTCGATGATACTTTAAAGCCGTATAGCAAACTTCTATTTACAGTCCATATTTTAGATCCTAAAACTACCTTAAGCATTTGTATATGGAAAATTAGAGAAACACATGTGATGTTTACCTAAACTGCACTCTCTCACTTTGCTTACATTGAAGAATCTTTAGCTTGCAGGGATAAAATCCATAATCTTGGAAATGTTTTAATTTATTTGTTCCCTGATCTAGTCAGCAGACGTTTATTGCTGTACACTACTCCAGGGGTGGGGGCTCCGCAGTGACCAAAAGAAAACCCTCCTGCCCTCCTGGAGGAGGCATGGACAGATAGTTAGATGGTACCTGCTGTGGAGACGGGACCACCCTGGAGGACAGTGAGGGAGAGGGCCACAAGGCTGTCTGCCAGAGGCAAGAAGGAAACCAGGGCCCCGGGGGGAGTGGGCTGGGGTTTGGAGGGAGAGCAGGGCTGGATGCTGCGTGGAAGCAGGGAGAACAAGAGCAGAGGTGAGGCTGGGGCAGCCTCGGAGCCCATGGACGGTGGTGAAGGCAGACCGTGGATGTGGTGAAGCTGTACTTTCCTCCAGCCATCAAGCACTTTATATGTGGGCTCTCATCCAAATAATTGCCGATTTTTACAAGTACTGAGCGTGTGCCCGCACAGTGCACGTCTGGCCTGGAGGCCACACAGGCGGTCTAGCATTTCTGCTCACTCCTGTCATCGTCCTTCTTGGAGACGTGACTCTCCCTTCTTAGCCGTTTTCAAACCTGGGAAATCCGACCTTGCGGAGAGAGGAGTGGGTGTGAAAAGGAGTTGGTCGGTCTCTGGTGGACACATGTAAGGGGAGGGCAGGGGAACAAGGGAGTCCCTCGGCGTCTCTACACTTCTCAGGAGCCCAGAAGTAGAAGGAGCAGACATTGGTGTCTCCTGAACAGAGAAAACAGGTGCTGAGAAGAGCACAGGGACGTGTGGCAGCCACATCTGCCTTCAGAGGCCTTCAGGGCCCAAAGGTGCAACCTTGGTGTACATGCAGCACATTTACATGCATATCTGTGTTCAGACAGCTGACGTGCTTCTAACCAGACACAAACTGCCATTACAGGCCCACCGATGACAGCAACCAGCCCCCAGGCCGCGGCGTCCTCTCCATGCACGGGCTGACCTATGGGGTCATCCGGGTGGACTCGGAGGAAAAGCTGTCTGTACTCACCGTGCAGGACGTCGGCCTCGTGATGCCTGGAGGTGAGCGCGGGTGCAGGCGCAGAGTCAGAGCCCAGCCAGGGACCAGCTGCCGGTGCTGCCCTGGCTGGCATCCCCGTCCCCCGCTGTGAGCGTGCCCACCTCGGCCTGACCTCCCGTCTGGTCCCGTGTTCGCCAAGCTTCAGCCCAGGAGGTGCGGTAACACGGCCTCTCCTGATAAAAGAAAACCCAAAATGTTCATGAAGCTGAGGAAAGGCCTCTATGTCACATGCGCCCTGGGACCCCAGGAGGCACCCAGGGCCGCTCTGCACCCCCAGCAACACCTGGGCAACTTCCCCCTGTGCGAAGGTCAGCTTCCTGCTGGTTGTCCTGGTGCCCTGGGGGCCAAACCCTTATGGAAGCTTGACTGCAGCACAGGAGCCCTTGTTTAAGTCACAGAAATCATTTCCGCGTTGCATACAGACAAGCTCCCAGCAGAAGGACCTGCCTTGATGAAGCCCTCTTGCCTCTCCACCCCTGCCCTGTGCTGGGACACCTCCTGAGGCCTCGCGGGGGCCCCAGGGAGTGCGCAGCGGGAACGGCTCTGCTGGCAAGAGGGAGCCCCAGTCTGATTTGTAGGGCTCCCTACCTGGCCCTGCCTCTCCTCACTCATCACATGGTGTCCCCAGGGAGTGGGCCCCCTTTCCTGGGGCAGTTCCTCCAGAGTCTGGACCTTCTCCTGATGAACCTCCACGCCCACGGGTGTTGTCTCGCCTCATCAGGGGCGGTCGCATCCACATACAACCTAACCCCAAAGCCAGGCACATGCTCAGCTCAGCTGCAGCTTCAGCCAGGCCTCCTGGCTCCATTCCTTTCTTGCTTTTTCAAATAAATAAATTCCCCATGGTTCCAACCTCTAAAGATGAGAAAACTGTACAGTGAAAAGCCTCCTTTCCAGCCACTGGAGGCAACCACAGTGGAGACATGCAGGCAACATGTACAGACACACACACTGGCATATTCTTTTTCCTGTTTTTTTAAAATTTCACATAACAGTAGAGCCCTTCATGCCTGCTCGTATCTTGAATCTTGAAGCTTGTTTGTTAGCAACACGTGAAGAGCTCACACATTCCCTTCCAGGCTGAGGAGCGTTATGGTGTTTGGACACATAACAGTTTATCCAAACCCTTCCCATTGGGCGATTTTCCACTTTTTGCCCCTGCAGTGTGGTCGATGCAGTAACTCGTCTGTGCTCCAGCCTGCAGAGGTGTGAGGAAGAGCTAACAGGGAGAGTTCTAGAAACGCGCGGTGTGAAGGGCACACACCCGAGTAACTCTGATGAGGCTGTCCTTCAGAAGGATCATAAGGATTGATATTCCTGCTGCTAGCGGGGGCGCCCCTCTTTCTCCACTCCCTCATGCCCGGTGTATTTTCAGACTTTCTGATTTTTACCAGTTTGAGGGGTAAAGCATACTTTGGTGTCATTTTAATTTGAACTTTTCTTACCATGAGTGAACTGAACATCTTCCTGCGTTTTGAGTGGCTCTGTTTTTAGACACAGCACTTCCTGTCACCTAACACCAACCTGGGGGTGAGGGGCAGCCTTATGACTCTTTCTGGCCAGCTCAGCTGTCACTCGGTGCACCCACCACCTCCCTGAAACACCAGCTTCAGCCCTGATCGCTGGTGCTCCGCAAACAGGAAAATCAGCATCCGCCAGCCTTCCCTGAAGGGCCCACGTTGATGGGGAATCTGAGGTCAAAGACTGAGATTCCCGTGGGACGGGGTAGGCTTTCTGTTTAGAAAAGCCTGAGAGGCTGTTGAGCAAATGTCTCATCCTCGTTGGTTTCAGGGCTCAGGCTGCATCTTGGAGGCTGTGTGGGCTGGCTGATGACGTTCAGCATGCGGCAGTGACGCTTAGGCTTGTTCTAAGTGTCGTCCTCATGTCTGGATGGCAGAAACCGTTACTCCCTTTAAATGCCATTTGCACACTAAAATTAAAGCAATTGAAATTATTTACTGATGTCACAAGTATAAAATGTGAGGTTTTGCTGCAACATGGAAGCTCACTTGCCTCAGGGGCTGTGAGGACCTGCTCGCTTTCACCTGTGGTTTTGTTGCAGACGCCGCTTCTGCTCGTTTGTGTTCTTTTTCATATTCATTCATTTCTTCTCTCTGACTCCCTCCCTCTCTCTCTAATGTCACTGTGCTTCGTTTTGCGTTCAGCCATCATGTGTTCAGTGAAGCCGGACGGGGTTCCCCAGCTGTGCAGGACGGACGAAGTCGGGGAGCTCTGCATGTGCGCAGTTGCCACGGGCATGTCCTACTACGGCCTCTCGGGTATGACCAAGAACACCTTCGAGGTAGGTGGGAGGTGAGCCCCGTCAGACAGCCATTGCCAGGTGCGTGGAATAAACGTGAAAGAGAAGTTGGTAATTTCTCAATAAAACGTATTCATAGTAATTAAAATGGTTGCACTTTCTCCTGCCGTTTTTTTTTATAGTTTTCAATAAATTTGGCTTAGCAGCGTTGTTTTCACCTCATAACCAGAGTTGAGAAAGAGCAAGTACAGTTTCTTTAAAAGGGGCCTTTTTTTTCATCGCCGTTCTCACCCGTTTAGGAAGAGCAGCAGCTGACAGGTGGGGGCTGGAAAGTGTGCACGGCCGTGCTGCGGGAGGGAGCAGTGGCCCGCTGGGGCCTGTCAGCCTCGCCCAGACGTGCACACTGCACGGCTACCTCTACCACACGAGTGTGTGTCTGTGCTGTGTGCACACGGGTGTGACATGCAGTTAGCACACACCATGCACACACTGCCCGGTAAACCCAGCATTCTCAGAATTCGTGTCATTTCACCCAGTGTGCCTGACCTTCGAAGGAACACACTTTGACTAAGTTGTATGTCAGCAAATATGAGTTGTTTGGGGATAAATTTATTAACATGTAGAACTTCAGATGTGAACACATGTGATGTGGTGCCTTGTACAGGCAGCTTTGTTGAATGTGGATTCAGGTTTCTAAGTGCCCCTGAAACTGAGCCAAACACAGTCTAAATAAAATTTATCTCCTTTTCTATGCGACTTATCTGTCAGATGGGTTGAGGAAACTAGGGGTCGAGTTTGAACTCGTGGTGGGGCTTGCTTCCTCTGTATTTTTCTTTTGAGTGTATTTCCAATAAGGAAAAATAGCATTTTAATGAACAGGGATCACTTTACAACTGACAGATGTTATTTAAAATGCACCTTGCTTCTCCACTTACCATTTTTATGCTGTGGTTTTATAAGCAGAAGAATGAATTAGTGTTTGTTAGACTGTGGCAGGCCTCTTCAGAGGCCCCTGCGCATGGGCCGGTGGGACGAGCTGTGAGAGCTGGGGAGGGAGGGGAGGTGCCCACAGGCTGGCGCTCACAGCAGCTATGCGGACCTGGGCTTCTCCAGCCAGGGTCAGGTGAGGAGACCCAGCTGGGGGGAAGCAGGACCAGTGGGCTCCAAGGAGGAGGGTGGAGGCCAGGCCCTGCTGGGCACTCAGAGCTCCTTGTCCCCAGGTGTTCCCGGTGACGAGCTCGGGGGCCCCGGTCAGCGAGTACCCCTTCGTGAGGACGGGCCTGCTGGGCTTCGTCGGCCCTGGGGGCCTCGTGTTCGTGGTGGGCAAGATGGACGGGCTCATGGTGGTCAGTGGGCGCAGACACAACGCCGATGACATCGTGGCCACAGCACTGGCCGTGGAGCCCATGAAGTTCGTGTACAGGGGAAGGTGAGCGCCCTCTGTGGTTGGCACAGTTCTCCGCAGACTACACTTTCTGTGTAAAACTGCAAAAAATTGCTTAAACTAATGGGACTTGGTGTCCTCTATAAAATGAAGCCACTGGACTCTGTTACTTCTGAGATTCCATGCAGTTCTGAATGTCCAATTTTATGAAACTTTTCTGAGCCCCATAAATATACTTTCACTCCAAGTTAAATAAGAATGTCCATTTGAAAATCTTATTTTTAATAAGTAACTACACAGAGAAAGGAGCCAAGCATTTATCTTGCTGCAGCTCATTCACCCAGAGGTAACAGTTGAGCCACAAACTGCCTGGAAACTGGCTCCCATGGGTTTCTTCCCGGTGGTGCCCCCAACCCTAGCTTGGCACACAACCGACACTGGATCGCTGACCATGGCTCGTGAGGTTTTGCTGATTTGGAGGAAGTCAACTGCTTTGGATCTCACCCTGAGTTGCCGAGCTAGTGGAAGCAGGAGGAAGCAGAGCTTGGGGTTGGGTGTAGCCGAGCCACCTTCGTGCAGAGGGCACCCTGGAGGGCCATTCGCCACATTTTGTGCTTCCCATGAGAGGCAGACGCAGCTAGCAGAAAACCATTAGCTCCCAAATGGCAAATTTCTGCTGATTGGGAGAATATTGCTTGGCAGGTGCAAACTCAAGATGCAAGTCGCATGGCTCAGTATATTTCAGCAGTTCTGATACTGGCGCTTGACTCCTCTGTCCCGAGGCACAAGGCCCGTCACCCAAAGCCACGGGCTACCTCCACAGGAAGTGTGGCGGTTCTGCCCTCCGGCTTTGCCAGGCTTCTCCCCCAAAGCCGCACTTATGTGGGTGAGCGCCTGGGAGTTGGAAGCTGCAGTTTCCCATCAAGGTGGTAGTTGGCGCTGGGAACCCCTGAGCTCTGCAGTCGTAACAGCTGCGAAGCCCTTTATGGCAGGACCAATCCCTTCGTGAGCCTCTCTAGCATGTGATCACCGCGATTTCCTGTCTGTCCCCACAGAATAGCCGTGTTTTCGGTGACCGTCCTGCACGACGAGAGGATCGTGATCGTGGCTGAGCAGAGGCCGGACTCCACGGAGGAGGACAGCTTCCAGTGGATGAGCAGGGTGCTGCAGGTAGCTCACTCCTGCCCCAAGCCCCTCTCCTGGGCTCACGTCAGCTTCCCTGCACCTTTGTGCTCTCTGATCATCCCTCCTTTTGACCAGAGATTGCATCAGCCATGAAACTTACAGTTGCCTTCTAGGGAAGCAGCTAAACAGACCAGGCTTAGGGTTCAGAGATTTGCAGAACTGGCTCCCGCTCGCTTGTGGAGGTCGCAGCAGGACCTTTTGGTTATGACCTTGAGAGCGTGCTTTCTTTTCTCCCAGTGTCCGTTCTTGTGTGTGTGGTGTCCCACAAGTGCTATGAAAACTGTATTCTGCTCAGTTTGGCGAGCCTGCCCTCCTCCGACCTCGGCGTCTCCATACCAGGAGCATCACGGGTGCTGCACCTGCTTCTGTGTGTTGTGATTTGCACAGTCTGAGTATTTGCTCCATGCCTGTTCATGATACCTATTTTAACACGGTTCCCTCTCTCACGACCTTCCAGGCAATCGACAGTATACATCAAGTTGGGGTTTATTGTCTGGCATTGGTTCCAGCAAACACCCTCCCCAAAACCCCACTCGGTGGCATCCATTTGTCAGAAACGAAGCAGCTTTTCCTGGAGGGCTCACTTCACCCCTGCAATGTCCTGATGTGCCCCCACACGTGCGTCACAAACCTGCCCAAGCCTCGGCAGAAGCAACCAGGTACATCTGGAGGGCCGTGCAGGCCCGGGGTGGCCCTGGAGCTGGGTGGGGGCCACGCTGACCACGGTTCTCAGCCTCCCTCCCCTCCCGTCTCCCATCACACACTCCCAGGCAAGTCAGCCTCCCCCTAAGCGGTGTCTTTCTACCAAGCATGGGATGGAATGCAGCAGAGTCCAGGCAGCAGAGGGTGTAGACCACTTGGATGGAGAGGTGTTGGCGGTGCCTGAGCCTAGCCTTCTTGGCGGTTGTCAGACCTCCTGGGTGGCCTTTGGCAGAGAACCTCTCAGGGTCACGTCTTCCTCCTGCACAAATTAGAATAAGGCTTCCATACCTGTTTCATGAGTCACAGCAGCTGGAAGCCTGTGAGGAATCGTACAGATCTACTCATGACGTTGTCATGATGGTAAACATTTGTCTGCTGCTTTGCAATTCGGGGAACACGTAATTATCTACCATCTGACTTGATCCTCCTAGCAGTTAATTGATCATACTCTTTAAGGCTGCACACAGTTATCAGTGAAAACGAATTCATTGCAAGAATATGGTGGTGAGGAATCAACTCTTCTGCCAGTGTAGTGATGAAAGGTCCCCAGGCCTCCAGGCTTGATGTGCAGACAGACCTCGGAGGCAGCCAGGATGAGCTCGGGCTGGGGTATTAGGACAACGACCAACAGTGCCTGGCACAGGCAGGCCGCTTGTCCACACATTACATGTATTAACTCATTTCATCCTCATGGATTTCGTCCTCTTATCTCCATTTTGCAAGGAAATGAGGAAATCGTACCACAGAGGGGTTCAGGAACTGCCTGAGGCTGTGGGTCCAGAGTGTAGGAGAGACAGACCCAGCCCCGACAGCTCTTCACTGATGAAGAGTGGCAGCCGGGGCAGAGTTCCTGGCGAGTCAGCCAGAGGTGGCTGGTGGGCACTGGGCGCAGCACAGTTGGCGGTAGAGATAGGAACCAGCCCGCCCCAGGCCAGCCCCAGAAGTGAGCTTGATGAGATGGGGGTGAGCGGTCTCTCCAGATTCAGGTGAGGACACTGATACTGCAGGAGGAAAGCAGGTACCAGGCTCGCCGACTTTGCCCCTCTGTGCAAGCAGCAGCACCGGGATTGCCACAGCGTGGCTCTCGCCGTGTTCTTACGGAATCGACAGGAGTGTCTCGGCTCCCCGGGGTGTCCTCACTCACTGTCCCAACCTCCCTCTCCCACCTTTAACGTTGGTCCATCATCAGATGCCTCGACCCGGTGGCCAGTGGGCCCAGGTGTTGGAGACGCAGTTTGTGACAGCAGAATTTAGGACAGACATTCATGATGAGGGATCGTTGGCAGATGCATGACCGTTGCAGGGCTGCAGGGCTCAGACACCTGTCAGACATCTAGGAACCCATGACAGGGACGCGTGGCCCAGTGAACAGGCTCTGAGAGCCAAGTCGGGCGCCTTCCTCCTCAGGGCGCACACGGCGGGTACCAGGATCCGCACCGCTCTTACATGCAGCACAGAAAATGCAGCTTTGTGTGATTGGCAGTTGTAAGGAAAGGATTCTCTAATGGTACCTGGTTATCTCATCTATTCTTGTTAAATACTGGAGGTTATATAACTCTGTCTTCAAAAAACTGTTTGTTGTTTGTTTGTTTGTTTGTTTTTTAACAAATACTAAATGAATAGATGTCAGCATCTCCCTCACTGGAGAACAAAGGCAGCGGCCTGGGAGAACACTTACGGGAATTTGGTGAAAGCATTATTTCTGTGTACCCTTACTTGAGGCTTGTTCATATTTGCTGTCATTTTCATGGTAGTGACTTACTTGAAATCCTGTTCTAATTAGATTTTTCAAAGCTACGTCTTTGAAAGGATTTCCCCAGAGTAAGCTTCTTCCCCAAATGGGAAGTCACGTTCTCAGGAACTTCACTCGTGTTTTCCTCACGTGTGTGCCGCTGCTTCTTTGCAGAGATCGGCCCTGCCTCTGTGATGGTGGGGAACCTGGTGTCTGGGAAGAGGATCGCACAGGCCAGCGGCAGAGACCTGGGCCAGATAGAAGACAATGACCAGGCCCGGAAGGTGAGAGCTGAGGGTCAGACGTCTGCCTGGGCTCCTCTCCACTCCCGCCCAGATGCTGTATCACAGGCATCACCAACTCCCACTTGCCCTCTCTGGCAGCCCAGTATCTACCATTGATGACCTTTCTTCCTACCTGCTCTCTTGGTCCTGCAAGAGATGTCTGTGTAATTTTATAAGGAAAACGTCTTTGCTGAGGGTGCAGTGTTGTAGGACTGCATGGGTAGGTGATGCAGTCCCATGACTAGCAGGCCTGAGGCCAGTGTCTGCAATCCCTGTCGTGTCCTAGCATCCCCTAAGCACTTGTTCCTGATTCTCCCTCCAGCCAGTGTGAGTGATTTGACACTCACACTGCCTCACAGTCACCTTACAGTGAGGTTTCAGTCCTTTGTTGGAATTCAAGGAAACGTCAATGCAAAACCCAGGTTTGGGAGCCAGACATTCTTAAAGCAGCCTTGGGAGCTGTAGGAGGAATCCTTGGGCCCCACTCCACCTAAACATCAGACACACAGTTTGTCACACGTAGCTACAAGTCCCCATTAGAACATTCAGCCTTGAGAACTCTCATGATTCACCAAAAGGTGGTCCCACTCTAAATGGGCTCCCAGGAAATGTGACAAAATCAACCATTTAAGATGTTGCCAGTTTGGTAACATGTAGTAACACGTTCACTGAAAGCACTTGATCACCATGTTCCCCACCTCACAGTACATTTCCATCATAAAATGGTTTAAGGTGAAGATGTGGGCATTTCCTATATCCTGACTCTAGTGCTGTGTCCTGATATTAAACAGGGCCGTCCTTGTTACTACAGACTGAGTCACTGGGTACGTGTCACCTGTGTGATCTGCAGAGCTGTTGAATGACTTCAGGGATGGCCATTGTAAACACAACAAATTTAAGAGAGCCCGTTTTTGAAACAGGGTAGCTCTGATTCTGTCATTGCAACCCCCAGAAATCACTGCTGCGTCTTCTGGAAGCCCCAGGAGACAGGATTTTTCTGTGTCGGCTACTCTGTCTATAAGGGGAATAGAGTCTTCCCATCCTTGGGCAGGTTTCAGAAAACTTCCCTCACGGTGGCATGGCACCAGCCCTCTGACTCCTGGGTCTGAATCAAGCACAGTGAATTCCAAATCACTGTCAGGAAAGCACTGTGGGCACCTGCTTATTCTGTCAATTATATTTATATGGGATTATCCTCTCGCTGTCTTAAGCCACCTTAAAAGCACCCAGACAGACTAAACTTTTAGATGTCGAGGCCAGCCCAACCCCCCGGGACAGTCTAGACCTAATGGCTGTGCTCTGTTCCAGTTCCTGTTCCTCTCGGAGGTCCTGCAGTGGAGGGCGCAGACCACCCCTGATCACGTGCTGTACACGCTGCTCAACTGTAGGGTGAGGCCCCGCCCGTGTGCCCCGGTCGTTCCCTGTGTGGTCCACAATTTCATGCTTCTGTATCATATTCTCCACTCAAACCTTTCTCCTCAGTCTTACCTGAATCCTTTTATTTATTTGTTTGTTGCTATTTTGACTGAGACCTTTTCATCTAAGAAAGGTTGCTTTTAAATATAAGGGTTTGAGCATATGTATATATGTGTGTGTGTGTGTGTGTGTGTATACACATATATTTTTGTATGTATTTTAGCAATATTTTTTTGCAATATTTCCCCTCCCCTCAAAATGAGTTATGAATGTCTACAACAGAACAATTGCAGATCTATGAGGTATTTATGTCTTTATTTTTATTACTCAATTCCTTTTTTTTTTTAATAAGAAGTCATGTTTTAGTTATAGGCTATCATTCTTAAGAATGAAAATAATTTCTATTTTATAATTAAAGTTCATATTTACATCTCGTATTATAAAAGCAAACTCCTCGGATAGTGTTCCATAATAGTACTTAAGAGTAAGGCCTTAAACATGCAAGAAATAGTACTAACAATAAACATTAAATGCAGAAGTCTTTAATACGTTTGTTAACTTTGTGTTTGCTTTGGAAATAAGGTCTGAAAAATAGATTTAACGTAGGTCGTCTTGACAAGCATGGGTACTTGCAACTTTAAGAAGTTATGGCTCTTCAGAGTTGCAAAATGTCAAAATCTTAGTGCGCGAAGGCACCTCTTATCATTTAAAGCAATAGATTAAGAACAAGTGAAAGGAAATGCCAACAATATAAGTTACTCCCTGAACCTCTAATTTGGATGTCCAGCTACAGACCAGTTTTGCAGTGATTTAGTTGGCAGAAGTAACCTCTGGTTCTCCTCTGACACAGCTTGTCTTGAATTGCCTTGCATGCTGAGTTGACCTCAGCAGTTTCTTGTTCACTGTGTCTGTTCAAGACCGACCCCAGGAAGAGTCTTAGAAAGCACTCCCGCACCCCAGCCTCTGTGAGGAACGCTTGCTACCCTTGCCTTTTGGCACCTACACTTGGGCCTAGTGAACCCTCTTCCCAGGATTAATGCTCTTGTGCTCAGGGCGCACAGGTGCATGGTGGTGAGACGTAGGACAAGCCCGACAGTCGTGTGGTGACCAGGAGGCCCTGCGTCGCATCTGAAACGTGCCTGCCCTGCTGCTCTCGTCCATCTCTTTCCTCTGGCTCCTCCTCAGCCTGTAAACACAGATAAGACTCTCCTTTCCTGGCACCGTCGCCGGTTGGTGCTGTCCTGTCTCTCTGCTTGCTTCTTCTGACTTTCTTCGTCCTGTGCACGTGGCGTGTCTCCTGGAGACTGTTGGGGACTTTCCCTTCTTTCTCCAGAGTCTCTCGTGGCCTCTAGAGGTTTCCAACAGC
Source organism: Balaenoptera ricei (assembly GCF_028023285.1). Taxonomy (NCBI): domain Eukaryota; kingdom Metazoa; phylum Chordata; class Mammalia; order Artiodactyla; family Balaenopteridae; genus Balaenoptera; species Balaenoptera ricei. The sequence goes on from NC_082640.1 coordinate 30,058,169, forward strand.
ACCTCCAGAGGGGCAGCTGGAGCTGGAGCCACACTGCAGACTGTCCCCCAGCCCCTGGGAAGGACTCCTACTCAGAGCCCCTTCGCTCAGCTCCCTGAGTGGGGCCGTGGTGCTGATGTGACGAGGTAGGACAGGACGTCCCCAGGATAGGCCTGCCATCCCCCGTGAACTGTGGGCAGCAAGGGGGCGAGAGTTGGGTCAGCATCCCTTTTCCCTCCCCTGCAGCTTGACCCCTCCAGAGCTCTGGGTAAGAGGAAATTTCTTATCTGTCCCAGACACAAAGATTCAAAAATGATTCAGGCATGTTCATAGACTATAGTCCTGTCAGTGGGAGGAAAACAGCCATGCTAACTGTGTCTCGCTTGGGGACTGGCAATGTGCAGGGCAGATCAACCCCATTCCCAGACCCTGAGTTCACAGTGCTTTTCTGTGGCTAGACGTTGGATCATTAGGAGAAATATGTTCACCGGAAATGACTCGTATTCTAGAAGGGCTTCGTCAGCAGCAACAGAAGGTCTGATGGGGTGAGTTGTGGAGGTCAAGGCCATGAGTATGTTTACTTCAGGTCAGCGCAGGGACAGCGTGGTCTACAACAGCCTCCCTTCAGACATGACCTTATCTCCTGAGGCTCTCCGGACGAGGGGGCAGCTACATCCAAACAGCTGGAAGGGTCGTATCGGAGCCAGGCATCTGTGTTCATTCCCAGCCTCTCCAACCCCATGTGCACACTTACGACAAGTGTTCAACCTGAACCAAAGGTCAAGAGCATCATTTCCACGGTGGTTACAGTGTCATTTCCACTCACTCAACCTTCTAGTCCAGCACTGTCCAATAGAAATACAGTGCAAGCCACACACACAATTTAATGTTTTCTAAAAGCAATATTTTAAAAAAGTAAAAAGAAACAGGTGAAATTCATTCTAATAATATGTTTTACTCAATATACCCAAACACTGTCCTTCCAGCATAGGGCCCCAACCCGCTTCCAGGCTTCCTCTGTCCTGGACAGCCCCTTCCGTTGGTTGTGAATTCCCGAACTTGGTCGTGGCTCCCTTAAAACGGTTACCCGTTGGCTTCCTGTCTGTTGCACACAGTATTCACTCATATGCCCTCCTCCACGGCAATGCAGTCGATAGGATCAGAGTTGTTATGAGAGGTTTATAGTAGGAATTGAGGATGTGATTCACTGCAAATCGTGGAAGACTTACATTCTTGGAACTTACTTACATACAGAAGAGCATCTGTTTTTTTTTTTTAAGAGAAACACCAGCCAACTCTTTTAACCTTTTCTTTTTTTTTTTTTTTTTACTTTTTGAGAATTTTAAAATGTGAATCCTGTTTGGCTTTTTCTTCATTCCTCAGTGTGTTTTTTACTTGTCATTATTTAATGTAATGTAAAACTTTAAAATGGTGCCACATTTACAGTCATTGACACTGAAATCTGTTGTTTTTAGAATAGGGATTGGGTGGTGGATTACCCTGCACTGCCATTCTGTCATGATACCGGCCGAGGCTTCTTTTAGGAAAAGTTAGCCTTAATTGCCTGTGAGGTACTTTTTCCTAGAACATTCTTCTTAGGCAGTGGGTTTCTGTACTGAAAACCCAACTTTTCCCATGAATGTTGATGAGGATGCTAGGTAACCATTGACCTGAGGATAAACAGCATTTCATGTTTTTATGACAGCAAGTGCTTTGGAAAATGAAATGTGTGATTGAAAATCAGTGGTGTTTCTCCTGAGGTGAAAGGCTGTGTTGAGACTCCCCATAACCAGTGGTGATGCGCAGTCCGGGGCTGGATGAGGCCTGTATCCCATGTGGCTCCCTCGACGTGGAGCCTGCAGGCTGGGGTGGAGGAGAGAGGCTGGGCTGGGCTCGTTGGCACCCGACTGCCCAGAGGGGCCCTCCTCCCGTCTGTTGTAAAGCCCGTAGGGTGGCAAAGGGTATTGTGAAACATTCGCAGAGATTCCTAAAGGACAGAATGCCAATTAAATTTCACCATTTTAAAGTACCTGTAGGTGGAAATTTCATAAACAGAGTCAAAACATATGGCTGCTGGTTGTGAGTCACTGGTGCCTCTCAAATCTCATAGGCTTTGTTGTGTGACAGAAAAGCTGGTTATGATAGGGGATCAGTGTCGGCTCTCTGGATAATGGGGAGAAGATCAGTCCCAGAAGTTGAACAACTCAGTCAGAGAATGCTTGCTGCTTAAGATAAGACTGGCTAACGACCAGCGGACAGCAAGGTGGTGGCGGGACTCCCCTGTGGCATACTGCCACCCGCCCCACCAGCGGCACAGCTGGTCCCCAGCAACAACCAGGAGCGCAGTGCTGGCTTCCCTCCAGGACAGCTGGCGTGCGCATGTCAGGAGGGCTGGCATAGGCCTCACCTTAGCTGTGCTGGGGGCTGGTGCCCCATCTTCACTTAGAAGAGCTCACAGGACTTTTGGGTCCTTTTGAGTGTGTGTTTTGGTTCATGCGACAGGTGTGTTCCCCAGGAGTAACTGCTCAGAGGAACGGTCCAGTTGAGAAGGCACCAGATTCTCAGGTTTGGGCTGGGTTTCTAGACGCCAGTCTCGTGGATCTTTCTGTGTTTACCCAGCCTTGCCACATTCTGCTCTCTGGCTCTTCCATTGCATATATCTTTTTCTATTATTTTTTAACCTTTCTTAGAAGGAAGGTAATTAAGGAAAATATGTAGGATGAGAAGGTTCAAATCAGAGAAATGTAAGCTAATCCTGTCCACTGTGGGCGAGGCCAGTGCCAGCACAGCAGGAAGGGACCGGAGCCTGGCTGGCAGCTGCCTGGATGGCCTACCTTTGCCGGGCTTCTGTGGCCCTGGGCCCCGGTTATGGAGAGAGCCTCCTGCTTCCCAGGGTAGATACGGCCGTCAGTGATCTCCTGAGTGTTTTAGGCAAACACCGGCTGCTGGTATATACTTCCTGATGCCTTTTAAATGGTTTTCACTCCCATCGGTTCCCGCCCACCTTGTGCACGTGTTCCAGTTGGGCGGGAATTCTAATGTCTCTTCCCACACCTCAAGTCACCTGGTCACCAGTGTCCTTTAACGGCCCCAAAGGTTCTGGTCTCTCCTGTCCACGTTTCTCCTCCCACACAACCGGCTGCTCACACCACCTTCCTGTGGACTTCCTTCTGCTCAGGCAACAGTCTTTGCCGTGTCACCCACCAGCTCATTTACCCTCCTTGGAAGCTCCCCACCTAAATAGAAGCATCTGGCCCAAGTGTCCACCATCGTTTCTTCAGCTGCAGGGTCTTCCTCACCCAACACTCCTGGCCAGTTTGCCTGTTGCTTAAGGAAAGGTCCTTCACCCTGTTCATCCCTTTAAAGTAGGAATTGATAATAAAGAAGCAGTTTTTAAATAGCTGTAGGCAGTGATCTCTTCTCACCTGGGAATATGTGCAAATGAAAAGTGCATTCTCAAGAGAAACTTTTTTTGGATAGTTGTATGTTTATAATTTGCAGTTCATTCTTGCTTTTCTTTAAAGAGTAAACATTATGTATTTTGATATCTCTTAGTACCTACTTTGCTACTGATTTTCGCCTACAATGCTTTTTTAAGGTACTTTTCAATCCAAGTGTGTTTTACATTTGCTCCTGTATATTTAAAAGTCTACATTAAATGAATTTGACAATTCCCTTTTTTTCTTTTGTGTTTTTTGGGGTTTTTTTGACTTTTTTTTTTTTTTTTTTGACTGTTGCTTTTCTGGGGGTTTGTTTGTTTTCTGACCTCCCTGACTTTTGATGTGGTCTTTCTTAAAAACAGTTTCAGTTAGTCTTACTTTTCATAGTGTGAGTCCTGCAGATTTACGACTAATTCTTATTGCCCATGACAAGTACACTTAAGTCCCAGAATTACTAGATTGATTTTTTTTGTAATTTTAGCTATTTTTTCAAGTCAAGTCATTATTTTTAAAATATTTCTTTTTAATACAAACGTATCTAGATGCCTCTTTGGTGTTGTATTCCTTAGCCAGTGGGGAGGAAAGGAGAGTGACTGCTAACAGTGGGGGGGCGTCTTCTGAGGGGGTGACAAAAACATTCTGAAGCTGACTGTGGTGGTGGTTGCCCAACTCCGCAGATACATCCATTTAACTGAACATTTTAAGTAAGTGAGTTGTATGGTATATGAACTGCACCTCAAAGCTGTCATATTAAAAATAATCTTACCCGGTTGTTCTTGTCCTACTCAGGGCACAATAGCGAACTCGCTGACGTGTGTCCAGCTGCACAAGCGGGCTGAGAAGATAGCCGTGATGCTGATGGAGAGAGGGCACCTGCAGGATGGGGACCACGTCGCTCTGGTCTACCCACCGGGTAAGAAGCAGGGCCATGCAAGACCAGCCCTTGCCCAAGAGACCCTTCACTGCACATGTTGGTGCTCGATGACCTTGTGTGTTACCACCAAAAATGGGCACTGTCTCTCCTGCTTGGCTCACTTGTGCAGACTGTGCTACGTGCTATACCACTAATAGTAGGGACACAGATAAAGCGGTAGTTCACAACGACTTTTGTATCTAAATTTGTTTTATTAGATGTCTGAGGTAGTTCATTTAATCAATAGTAGTTAAATCCTTGACTACTGAATTGATAATCAGAAAGTTGAGTAATTCCTTAGAGAAATGAGAGCAATCAAGCTTCTGGGCTGCTTTGGCTTCCTGTGCCTAAGAGAACGGGCCAGGTGGGAGGGAGTTACCCCTGAAGTTTAACAGACTCACAGGGAGGAGGACAGGTCTGTTCAAGGTCTCAGTTACTGCCATACCCTTCTGATTGTTTCCAGGCTGGTAATTCTGCTGACAGGGATGATGGCCATTAAACAGCTTGTTTTGCTTCAAGTGAGAACTTTTGCTTTTCTCCCCATGTAGGAATAGACCTTATCGCAGCATTTTATGGTTGCCTGTATGCAGGCTGTGTGCCAATAACCGTCCGTCCTCCACACCCACAGAACATCGCAACCACACTGCCAACCGTGAAGATGATCGTGGAGGTAACACTGCCTGCGGGTGTCTGCGCCTGAGTGTTGGGCTTGCAGATCACAGAGCCTGGGCTCCCGGGGAAGGGCCGGGTGCAGGCATGGGATTGCATGGGAGTCTGCGGTCCCAGCGGTGGAGTGGGACACAGCCTCTTCCCTCTAGGAGTTGGCCATCTCGTTCTGGAAGGAAGATAGCAGCTTGTGCGTAGAATTAGGGGCTAGAGAGCAGCTTTGCCACAATGCGTGGGAATTGATGCAACTCCCCAGAGAGGACATCCCTCTGGACACTGGGAGCTTCCCTACCAAGCCCAAGGAGCAAACCAAAACAAGTGGGAAAGTCATACATTTTTAAAGGTTCTTTCCTCAAGATTGAGAAGCATCCTGTTCCTTTTTGAAAGTATAGATTTGATTTAATTTTTTTTTGCCTGGGGAAGTTTAAAAGGATTAGGATATGTTTTTCCCTTGGAGGAGAAACCACGAGGGACATCACAAATGCATACTTCTTTGTAGTTGTGTTGGAGGACCCTCAAGGTTGTCACTCTGATAGATGGTACTGAGGCTGTGTGTGTAAATGTGTGCATTTCTGGGGGACGGAGCTAACAGAGCAGGTAGTTTGGATGCTGCTTTCTGAGTGTGACCATCACACAGGGGATACTGCCAGGGACCTCAGTGCCCACAAGGTCTGCTTGTGTGCTCCGTGGTCAGATTCCTGGTCATGTGGAACTCCATTGTGAGGCAGCTGTGCTCCTGGTGCCCAGCCTGCGCTGCGAGCTTCATGGCCTCCACGTGGTGCACAGCTGGCACGTGAGCATGCGTCCATCCCCATCCTTTACCCTCCTCCTCTCCATTCCTTGTTCTCTGACCCTCAGGTGAGCCGCTCCGCCTGTTTGATGACAACACAACTGATCTGTAAATTGTTACGGTCCAGGGAGGCAGCTGCGGCTGTAGACGTCAGGGCCTGGCCCCCGATACTGGACACAGGTTCGTCCTCCAACTCGCTGATATGTTTGTTTGCTTATCTGCTTTTCCATTAAGTCAGAGATGCTAATAGCTTTGTTTTGCTCTCCAGATGATTTGCCAAAGAAGCGGCCTGCCCAGATCTACAAACCTTCCAACCCAGACACGCTAGCCTATCTTGATTTTAGTGTGTCCACGACTGGGATGCTAGCTGGAGTGAAGGTGAGAAACACAGTCTGTGGAATAGTAGTTAGCAAGCCACAAAGCAATGGTCAGTTTTCATTCTTATGGGTATAGGGCTCTGATGGGGCCTGGCAGCAAAACACGGGGAGAGGGATATATGTGCATTTTGTTCAAACTATAAAATGCATGACCATTTCAGTAGTTAGCTAGGCTGACTGATTATTTCCAAATGTTCCAGCTATTTTTTTATGTAAACAGAGATTCCCTAGTCTCTAACTAAAAAACTGCCTATGTTTTTCTTTCTTGCTGGTTCTCAAATCCCAGTATTCTATTATAAAACTCTGTGCACTGGAGTTTCTCGCTTGTTTAACATGGGTCTCATTATAACTTGCCAGCACGCAGCTCATTGCCTCTGAAATGATGCTTTTTCCTGTGAAAGAATGGTGGAACTACTATGTGTGTCACCAGAATTAGGACCCTCACAGCTCAGGCAATGTCCTTGTCAAGATACCGTTAAGCCTGAGAAAACCATAATTCAAAAAGAGTCATGTACCACAATGTTCATTGAAGCTCTGTTTGCAATAGCCAGGACATGGAAGCAACCTAAGTGTCCATCGACAGATGAATGGATAAAGAAGATGTGGCACATACATACAATGGAATATTACTCAGCCATAAAAAGAAACGAAATGGAGTTATTTGTAGTGAGGTGGGTGGACCTAGAGTCTGTCATACAGAGTGAAGTAAGTCAGGAAGAAAAAAAACAAATACCATATGCTAACACATATATACGGAATCTAAAAAAAAAGGTTCTGAAGAACCTAGGGGCAGGACAGGAATAAAGACACAGATGTGGAGAATGGACTTGAGGACACGGGGAGGGGGAAGGGTAAGCTGGGACGAGTGGCATGGACATATATGCACTACCAATGTAAAATTGATGGCTAGTGCGAAGCAGCTGCATAGCACCGGGAGATAAGCTTGGTGCTTTGTGACCACCTAGAGGGGATAGGGAGGGTGGAAGGGAGATGCAAAAGGGAGGAGATATGGGGATATATGTATATTTATAGCTGATTCACTTTGTTATAAAGCAGAAACTAATACACCATTGTAAAGCAATTATACTTCAATAAAAATGTTAAAAAAAAAAAAGATACAGTTAAGTTCTCTGGCCTCAGGAAGCCCTTCACCTATTATTCACCTGACTGCTGGTTTGCATAATTTTCATTTAGTTCTCTTACTCCATTTACTTTTTTTTCCAATTTTTAATTGTGGTAAAATACATATACCACAAATTTACCATTTACCCAATTCAAGTGTACAGCTCAGTGGTGTTAAACACGTTCAGAATTCTGTGCTGCTCTCACCACTACTCATCTTCATAAGTCATTTCATCTCACAAAACTGAAACTCACCCCTGCCCGCAGCAACTCCCACTCTACTTTCTGTCTTTATGATTTTGACTATTCTAGGTACCATGTTTATGTGGAATCATACAGTATATGTCTTCTTGTGTTTGGCTTATTTTCACTTAGCATAGTGTCTTCAGGGTTCATCCATGTTGAAGTATATATCAGAATTCCTTTTTAAGGCTGAGTTAATATTTCATTGTATGTATTTACCACATTTTGCTTATCCATTCGTTTATCAGTGGACACTTGAGTTGCTTTCACATTTTAGCTATTGTGAATAATGCTGCAGTGAACGTGGGTGTATAAATATCTCTTCGACACATTGCCTTCAGCAATTTTAAGTATATATCCAGAAGTTGAATTGTTGGGTCATATGGTAATTATATTTTTAATTTTCTGGGGAATTGCCATACTATTTTCCACAGTAGCTGTTCCATTTTACCTTCTCACCAACAGTGCACAAAGTTTCCACTTTCTCCACATCCTTGCCAACACTTGTATTTTACTTTCTGTTGGGTTTTTTTTTTCTTTTGAATGTCCTCTTTTTTTGGCGGGGGAAGAGCCGCGCTGCATGGCTTGTGGGATCTTGGTTCCCTGACTAGGGATTGAACCCAGGCCACTGAAGTGAAAGCCTGGAATCCTAACCATTAGGCCACCAGGGAACTCCCTGTTGGTTTGTTTGTTTGTTTGTTTTTAATAGTAGCCTCCTAATAGATGTGAGGTGGTATCACGTTGTAATTTTGATTTGCATTTCCCTAAAGATTAATGATGTTGAGCATCTTTTCCTGGAATTATTGGCCATTTGTATATATTCTTTGGAGAAATGTTTATTCAAGTCCTTTGCCGATTTTGAATTGATTGTTTTCTTGTTGAGTTCTAGATGTTCTCTGTATATTATGAATATTAATCCCTTATCAGATATATAATTTGCAAATATTTTCTCCCATTCTTTGGGTTGCCTTTTTACTCTATGGATAGTGTCTTTTGATGCACAAAATTTTAAGATTTCTGTGAAGTCTAATTTTGTTTGCCTGTGCCTTCGCTGTCATATCCAAGAAAACATTTCCAAATCCAATGTTGTGAACTTTTGTCCCATATTTTCATCTAAAAGTTTTATTTTTTAGATCTTATATTTAGATCTTTGATCCATTTTGTGTTAATTTTGTTTATGGTATTAGGTAAGAGTCCAACGTAATTCTTTTGCATGTGGATATCCAGTTTTCCACGCACCATTTGTTGAAAAGACTGTCCTTTCCCCATTGAATGGTCTTGGCACCCATATCAAAAATCATTTGATCACCCACAGTTAACATCATACTCAACAGTGAAAAGCTGAAGCTTTTCTCTAAGATCAGGAACAAGGCAAGGATGCTCACTTGTGCCACTCTTATTTAATATAGTACTGGAAATCCTAACCAGAGAAATTAGGCAAGAAAAAGAAATAAAAGGCATCCAAACTGGAAAGGAAGAAGTAAAATTGTCACTATTTGCAGATGACATGATGCTATGTATAGAAAACACTAAAAACGCCACCAAAAACTGTTAGAATAAATGATTCAGTAAAGTACAGGATAACAAAATTAATACAGAGAAATCTGTTGTGTTCCTATACACTAATAATGAAATATCAGAAAGAGAAATTAAGGAAACAATCTTATTTACAACTGCATCAAAAGAATAAAATACCTAGGAATAAATTTAACCAAGGAGGTGAAAGACCTGTACACTGAAAACTATAAAATATTGATGACATAAATTGAAGAAGACACAAATAAATGGATATTCCATACTTTTGGTTAGAATAATTAATATTGTTAAAATAGCCATACTACCCAAAGCAATCTACAGATTCATTGCAATCCTTATCAAAATTCTAATGGCATTTCTCACAGAAATAGAACAAACAATTCTAAAATACGTATGAAACCACAAAAGACCCCAAATAGCCAAAGCCATCTTGAAAAAGATCAAAGCTGGAGACATCATGATCCCTGACATTACAAAGCTACAGTAATGCAAACAGTATTGTTATACTGGCACAAAAACAGACACATAGATCAATGAAACAGAATAGCCCCAAAATTAACTCACGCATATATGTCAACTAATTTATGACAGAGGAGCCAAGAATATATGGTGGGGAAAGGACAGTCTTTAAATAAATGGTGCTTGGAACACTGGACAGCCACATGCAAAAGAATGAAACTGGACCAGTTTTCTACACCACACATAAAAATGAACTCAAAGTGAACTAAAGACTTGAATGTAAGACCTGAAACCATAAAAGTCCTAGAAGGAAATATAGGGGTAAGCTCCTAGACATTGGTCTTGTCAATTTCTTGAGTTTGACATCAAAAGCAAAGGCAACAAAAGTTAAGCAAGTGGGATTACATCAAACTGAAAAGCTTCTGCACAGCAAAGGAAACCATTAACAAATGAAAAGGCAACCTACTGAATGGGAGAAAATATTTACAAATCATATATCTGATAATGGGTTAATATCCAAAATATATAAAGAACTCATACAACTTAATAGCAGAAAAACAAACAATTATTTCTTAAAAATGGGCAGAGGATCTGAATAGACATTTTTCTGAAAGAGACATACAGATGGACAACAGGTACATGAAAATATGCTCAACATCACTAATCACCAGAGAAATACAAATCAAAACCACAATAAGCTATCACTTCACACCTGTCAGGATGACCATCATCAAAAAGACAAGAGATAACATGTGTCTGTGAGGGTGTGGAAGGGAACCCTTGTGCACTGCTGGTGGGAATGTAAAGTGGTGCAGCCACTATGGAAAACAGTATGGAGGTTCCTCAAAAAGTTAAAAATAAAACTACCATATTATCCAGCAATTCCACTTCTTGGTATTGATCTGAAGAAAATAAAAACACTAACTCGAAAAGATATCTGCACCCCCATGTTCATAGCAGCATTGTTTACAATAGCCAAGATATGGAAACAACATCAGTGTCCATTGGCAGATGAATGGATAAGTAAAATGTGATATGCCCACCCACCTACCCACACCCTCCCCCATACACACACAATGGAATATAATTCAGCCGTAAAATAGAAGGAAATCCTGCCATTTCAGACATGAATGAACCTGAAGGACATTATGCTAAGTGAAATAAGACAGAGAAAGACAAATACTGTATGATTTTACTTATATGTGGAATCTTAAAAAAAAAAAAAAAGAAAATCAAGCTCATAGATACAGAGAACAGATTGATGATGGGCAAAATGGGTGAAGGGAATGAAAAGGTACAGACTTCCAATTATAAATAAGGCCTGCGGATGTAATGTACAGCATGGAAACTATAGTTAATGATATACCGTACTGCGTATTTGGAAGTTGCTAAGAGAGTAAATCTTAGTAGCTGTCTTCACTAGACTTATTGTGGTGGTCATTTTGCAATACATACACATATGTATGTTATACTGTATACCTGAAACTAATATAATGTATGTCAATTATACCTCAATCAGTCAATCAATCAAATCAATTGCATGTGAAGTCTAGGTAAAAATAAATTAGTGAAAAATTTTTTTAAAAAATCATTTGACCATATATGTGAGGGTTTATCTCTAGGCTCTATATTCTGTTCTGTTTTTCTCTCTGTCTGTCTTTATGCCAGTACTACACTGTTTTGATTACTTTAGCTTTGTACTAAGTTTTTAAATCAGGAAGTGTGAGTCCTCTGACTTTGTTGTTCTTTTTCAAGATTGTTTTGGCTGCTCAGGTTTCTTTGAGATTTCATATGAATGTTACAATAGGCTTTTCTATTTCTGCAAAAAATATCATTGAGATTTTGATAGAGATTGCATTGAATCAGTATAGTCTTGGGTAGTATTGACATCTGTGAATAAGGGATGTGTTTCCATTTATTTATTTCTTCTTTAATTTCTTTCAGCAGTGTTTTATAGTTTTCATTGTACAAGTTTCTCACATCCTTAGTTAATTCCTAAGTATTTTATTCTTTTCGATGCTATTGTAAATGGAATTGCTTTAATTTCCTTTTCAGATTTTTCTTTTAGTGTATAGAAATGCAACTTACTTTTTGCATGTTGACTTTTTATCCTGCTACTTTGCTGAATTCATTTATGATTTATTAGCAGTTTTTTGTGGAATCGTTAGGGTTTTCTACATATAAGATCACATCATCTGTGAACAGAGATAATTTTACTTCTTCCTTTCCAATTTGGATGCCTTTTATATCTTTTTCATGCCTAATTGCTCTGGCTAGAACTTCCAATACTATGTTGAATAGAAGTAGTGAAAGTGAGCATCCTTGTCTTGTTCCTCATCTTAGAGAAAAAGCTTTTAGTCTATCACAGTTGTGTATGATGTTCACTGTGGGTTTTTGTATATTGCTTTTATGGGGTTGAGAACTTTTCTTCTATTTCTAGTCTATTGATTGTTTTTATCATGAAAGGATGTTGAATTTTGTCAGATGCTTTTTCTGCATTGACCAAGATGATCATCTGGGGTTTTCCTCTTCGTTCTCTTAATGTGGTGTTTTATATTGCTTGATTTTCATATGTAGAGCCATCCTTGCATTCCAGGAATAAATCCAACTTGGTCATGATGTATAAGCCTTTCAATATGCTACTGAATTTGGTTTGCTAGTATTTTGTTGAGGATTTTTGCACCATTGTTCAAAAGGGACATTGGTCTGTAGTTTTTTGTTCTTATAGTATCCTTGTCTGGCTTTGGTATCAGGATTTTGGTGACCTCCAAGAATGAATTAGAAAGTGTTCCCTCCTCTTCAATGTTTGGAGAAGTTTGAGAAGGATTGATATTATTTCGTCTTTAAATGTTTGGTAGAATTCAGCAGTGAAGCCATCAGATCCAGGGCCTTTTTTGGTTGGGATTTTTTTTTTTTTTTTAAACTGATTTGTCTTTCTTGCCAGTTACAGGTTTATTCAGATTTTCTATTTTTTGTGATTTAGTCTTCATAGAGTTTGTGTTCCTTCTTGATAGCTTGTGTTTCAAATTCCATGAAATAGAATTTTTCCATTTCTTGTTTGTTGTGCAGTTTGTTGTTGTATAGTTGTTTATAGTACTCTCTTATAATTTTTTTTATTAACTTCTGTAGAATCAGTAGTAAATGTCCCCACTTCCATTTCTGATTTTAGTAATCTGATACTTCCCTCTTTTTTCTTAGGCCATCTAGCCAGAGGTTTGTCAATTTTGTTGGTCTTTTCAAATAATCAACTTCTGGTTTCATTGTTTATCTCTGCTATTTTTCTATTCTCTACTTATTTATCTCTGCTCTAATCTTTATTATTTCCTTCAGCTACCTTTGGGTTTAGTCTGTCCTTTGTTTTCTCATTCCTTAAGTTGTAAAGTTAGGTTGTTGGTGTGAGACTTTTCTTGTTTTTTAATATAACCATTTATAGCTATAAATTTCTGCCTTAACACTGCTTTGGCAGTATCCCCTTAGGTTTGGTTATATTGTCTTTTCATTTTCATTTGTGTCTAAATATTCTCTGATTTTCCTTGTAGTTTCTTCTTTGATCTGTTGGTTAAGAGGGCATTGTTTAAATTCCACAGATTTGTAGGTTTTCGTTTTTCTTCTATTCATCCTGTTGTACTTGGAGAAGATACTTTGTATGTTATCTATCTTTTTAAATCTATTGAGACTTAATTTGTGGCCTAAAATATGGTCTGTCCTGGAACATGACCCAAGTGCTCTTGAGAAGAGTGTGTATTCTTTTGTGGTCGTATATTGCTCTGTATGTTTCTTAGAGCTCTTTGGTTTATTGTGTTAAGTCCTCTCTTTCCATACTTATCTTCTGTCTGGTTGTTTTGCCCATTATTGAAAAGGGAATATCAAAGTCTCCTATTATTGTTGTAGAGCTGCCTGTTTTTGTTTTATATATTTTGTTTCATATATATTTCATATATTTTGCTTTTAGGTTTGTAGATGTTTATAATTGTTATATCTTCTTGCCGTAATGAACCTTTTATTAATATATAATGCCCTTTGTTTCTTGTATCTGTTTTTATTTAAATTTTATTTGTCTGATATTAATATAGCTACCTCTGCTCTCTTTTGGTTACTGTTTGCGTGGAATATCTTTATCCATCTTTTCATGTTCAAACTATTTGTGTCTTTTGATCTAAAGTGAATCTCCTGTGGACAGCAGTAGTTGGATCATTTTTTTTATCCATTCTGCTGATTTCTGTCATTGATTGGAGAGTTAATCCATTTGTATTTGAAGTAATTACTGATAAGAAGGAACTTTTCTCATCTCTCTTATTTTCTATATGTCTTATAGCTTTTTTGTTCCTCATTTTCTGCTTTACTGTCTTATTTTGTGCTCAGTTGATTTTTTGTAGTGATACTTTAAAATTCCTATCTCATTTCCTTTTGTATATATTCTATAGCTGTTTTCTTTGTGCTTACCATGGGATTCCATTTGATATCTTAAAGTTATTATGCTCTAATTTGTATGCCAGCCTTATTTCAGTAATATGCAAAACTGCTTCTGTGCAGCTCTGTCCCACCATTTTTTCAGTTGTTGATGTCCCAAAATTATATCTTTATACATTGTATGACCCAAAACGTATAGTAAGAAACATTTTTTTAATACATTTATTTATTTATTTTTGGCTGCATTGGGTCTTCGTTGCTGTGCGTGGGCTTTTTCTAGTTGCGGCAAGCGGGGTATTCTTCGTTGTGATGCATGGGCTTCTTATTGTGGTGGCTTCTTTTGTTGTGGAGCATGGGCTCTAAGCACACGGACTTCAGTAGTTGAGGCACGTGGGCTTCAGTAGTTGTGGCTTGTGGGCTCTAGAGCGCAGGCTCAGTAGTTGTGGCGCATGGGCTTAGTTGCTCTGCGGCATATGGGACCTTCCCGGACCAGGGCTTGAACCCATGTCCCCTACATTGGCAGGCAGATTCTTAACCACCGTGCCACCAGGGAAGTCCCAGTAATAAACGTTTAAATGCATTGGTCTCTTAATTTATGTAGGGAAAGTGTGGAATTGAAACCCAGAGTTACAATAACACTAGTTTTTAGGCCAATAACCGTTTTGTTTTAGTATGTTAGTCTCTTAAATCATGCAGAAAACAAAAAGTAGAGTTTTTAAGCAATTGTTCAATTATACTGGCGTTTATAATTGTCTTGTGTTTACCTTTACTGAGACCTTTACTTCTTCAAATGACATCGAGTTACAATGTTCTTCTATTGCAACCTGCAGGATTCCCTTGAGCATTTCTTTCACAGCAGGTCTAAATGTAATGAACTCCCTTAACTTTTTTTTTTAACTTGGGAATGTTTTAATTTCTCCAAAATTAATTGCAGTTCACTGTCCAAGCTTTCCCCTGCCCTGCTGGAAGTTGCAAGCCATCAACTGACTCCAGAGCTCCACTGTAGTTACATCAGATTCTGCCTGTGCGGTTACTGTCCAAGTAGGACAGAGATTCCTGTTCTGCCATCTTCCCTGAACCCTCTCCTCTGCTTTTTATAGAATTTGAGGTGGTACACCAATAAAGTACATTATAAAATAAAATAATTTTTGAAAAGCTTTTAAAAATAAAGATATATTTTCAGACCAAGATGAATTTTTTACTAAGTATGAAAATTGGGTTGGCCTCCTACTCTCACAGCCACAAGAGAAGCACACACTTTTGATCGTACCATTTTCATGATCTACAGAAGTGGGAACTATAATATTAAATCTTGATTCTATAAAGATATTACTACTTGAAACAGGGCCAAAGTGATCTATGTTCTTACTTCCTAATGATTCCTCTTAATGTAAGTATAGACTCTGGAAATCCCAGAGAGATGAATAACTAGACTTTCTCTCAAATTTATAAGTTTTTATTAAACCTTTGACTGTTTAATTTGTTTGATGAGTACCTGAAATGAAGTGTATTATGTTGTTGTTTAGTGAAAAACCCACGTGCTTCAAATACTGAGAGGCATAAATAGAGTTGAAATTATCTGCCTTACAGTCTGCTCCAAATGGAAACTCCCACCTCTGTAGTTGCTCAGGTCACCATTTTTCTCAGAAAGAAATTTTGATTCAGTTTTGAACAAAAATATCATTGAGTGTCCAATACACACCAAAAGTTGACAGAGAAAAGCCTTTCCAGTAAAGTGTTTTCCCTATAAAGGGCATTACAGAATGTCCGATTCAGTATAAAATGTACAAGTAAGTATAAGTTCAGATGTTCAATTTAAGTTGTTCATGCTCCCTGTTTAAAAGTGTGATTTGAACTCTGAAGGTTCCTAATAGAGAGATCCTAGGTCTGCATTTGCCCCACTCCACAGCCGTCCTTTGGAGCGCCTGCCCAGCACCTACATGTGCTTTAGGTGGGCTTCCCTGCAGGATGTTTTAGAGCTGACACCAGTTTGCTTCTGGAGCACTCTCCTGCTCACTGCAGTTGATATGTGAGCTGATGTGTGCCCCAGGAATGGACGGTTATTCTAACGTGAGCCAAAGCAAAACTTCACTGGAAGGTAAACTTGCTGAAGATGTCGTAAGATACATCCTTAAAATAAATACCCTTGGCCTTATCCCCAATTCCTCCACGTTGATGTATCTGCTCTCAATGTCCCTTTTAGAGTAGAGCATTAGAGTTTGATGTTTGGGGCTTTGAGAAAACTAATTCTTTATTCAAGTACAAGTTTGCAGGAGTTTTTCTTACTAAAAGGTTCTGGTAAAGCATTCGAGCATGGGCTCTGGGTTTGTGATGTTGGCAGGGTCCAAGATTGGAATGAGCTTAGGGATAGACAGTCCCCATTCCTAGTTATGTTTTCTTAACCTGTTAGCTTCCTGGTCTCTGTGTTGAACTCTGTTAACTCACCCTCTGAGCCCACAGAGAGGTGTGAGGATCATCATCTGCTTTCTCTAAGCTCTATCCACACTTTGTCAAAGTGCTTGCAGCCCCTGCAGTTACCAAGTTTCTGAACTTCCCACTACCTGGCCAGCTCCTGAGGGCAGAGGCTGTGTGTTCTTTTTTATATCCCAAGCACAAGTCCTCTGTTAACAAATTAGCATCTGCCGAGCTGAGCTGAGAGCTCGGTTCTCAAGCTGTATACGACACCTGCACAGAGCGGGGATTCTGTGAAGGTCTGTTTTAGTTGCTAATCTGAGAATGTGGGTGATTTTGGTAGCTGTGGTCTTACTAACTCCTGACGCAGCAGGCAGGGGGTTGAAGGCATGTTTCATAAATCCAGCTTCATTTCCTCTTTAAACAAATGTTGTGGTTTTAAAAGCAGACTACGAAGAACTGCTTGTGTGTTAGATTCTAGAGTAATTCTACATTGCTCTGTATGAATCAGTAAAATATCCACAATGAAATCTTCTTCTGTGCAGAACTTCTGACAGGGATCCTCTGTGGTAGGATGGAAACCCCCGCTCCTGGTTTCTCTCCTCTCTTTCCCTGGAGTGGCTAATGAATGCTTTTCCCAGGCATTTGACTGGACTTTCCTGAATATTACAGTGCTCTGCACTGGTCCCTTTTACAGTTCAGCTCTGGGTGACATGCACTCCACGGTAACTTGAGACATATTTAAGACCACGAACTTGGTAAAGTTTTCTGGGCTGCTTTTACTTTCCTTTTCCTCTTAGATTTCTTTGGCTAGAAAGCTTCTGTGAGAAAATTGATGTTACTAGATATAATTTCCAGTACTTTAAAAGAATTCACATTCCATACTGACTGTCGTGGGACTGGTTGCTGACTTTGGCGAAGCTCTTTACTGTAGCTGCACTGAGATTGGATTTAGGCTGCCGTCAAATGACGAGCATGTCTTACTGCACAAATGTGTGTCACCTTCTGAGCCACATTTCCTGATCATTGAGACAGGAGTCGTGCATCCAGTGTGCTTTGCTGGTCCCCCTGTTGCACGACAGGTGTGGTGTTGGGCCTGGAGATGAATCACAAGTCAGGTGTCGTCGCTGCCTGGAGAGGAGATGTGAGGAGTCACAAGTACAGGGCTGCAGTGGGGATCGCAGTCAAACCCGCCGTTCAGATGCAAGACGGCCTGACTTCACGGGCCACAGTTACTAAGTCCTGGGGAACGAGGAAGTTTTGCTTGTGGTTTACTCTCGAAAATGGGAAGACTAATGAGATCAGCAGGCTGCTCTCTCCTAACAAAACCAAAGCTTGGCTACGATTGTTCTCTGTTATAAAACCACTCTTGGGCATCAGATGTCAGGTCCCATGCATTTCATGCGTCCTTGTTCTGTTACAGGAGTCCTTAGGATGGGCTCAGGCTCCGTGCACTTAACGCGACCTTGCTGTCTTGCAGATGTCTCACGCAGCCACCAGTGCCTTCTGCCGTTCTATTAAGCTGCAGTGTGAGCTCTACCCCTCTAGAGAAGTGGCCATCTGCCTGGACCCTTACTGTGGACTTGGGTTTGTCCTGTGGTGCCTCTGTAGGTGAGTTTCGTCTTTGCACCTTTACGATATAAGTAAGTAAATTATCACACATTTTCAGACCACTTGCGAGAACTGCTAACGGGAGGGGGCCGCCTGCAGGGTGCGGCTCCTCCTCAGCCCAGCTCTGGGTGCCACAGGGACACCTGCCCTGGTAGCCACTCTCTCCAGCATCTGAAAAATTAGTCTCCATAAAGTTTGCTGAAACCAACAGAGATAGAATCTGGGGCCATTCTCAGAAGCTGTCTGTTGGGAATCCGTTTTCCAGGCGACTCCCAGGCCGTGGGCTTGCTTCTTATGCCTCTGAATCTTCGCAGGTGTCCCAGGCCTGGAATTGTGTTCACCGGGGGCATCCAGGCTCTTTCCTCCTCAGGCTTCTCCCTGACTTCAGCTGCGGGAGGCCGGAAGGAAGCTCCACAGGCTTCCCTCCCCTCCCCTCCCCTCCCCTCCCCGGCGTGGCCCCCACTCCACAGCTGGCAGCCCCCGGGCCCAGCTCCTGGCAGCTGCCAACAAGTATTAGTGGAGAGGATGAATGTTTATTGGCATTTTTCTCTAATTGTACATAGATGTTCATTGTAGAAACTTTAGAAAATACAAAATAATATAAAGAAGAAAATTAAGCCATCCATAAGTATACTACCCAGTGATACCAGCAAATACTCGCTAGTAGCATTTTAGCATATATACTATATATATATATTTAGCATATATACTATATATATATATTTAGCATATAGTCTTACAGAGTTTATTTTCTAATGTGTATTTCTAATGTAGTACTATTTTTTATTATTAACTTTTTCAAACATATACAAGTGTATATGTTTAAGTGTATAAAGAACACTGTAACAAACACCAGGGCCCAACAACCAGCTTCACGTGGATCTTATTTTGCCAGTTCGGTTTCATCCAGCCTTCTGATTATTTCTGTCCCTTTTCCATATGGGCATTTTAAAGCAAACACCAAAAAACATACCGTTTCACCCATAAACCTTTAAGTACACATACAATTTTGTAAATGTACATTAATATATTTATAAAACTGAGATGCTACAGTGGGAAATTGCTTCTAATTGCCTTCTTTTTTCATAATAGTAGACATTTTCTCATCTTTAAACATTCTCCTAAAACAATTATTTTAATGCATTTATAATATTCAATTGGGTTAAATTGGACTAAATCCAATTACATATTTTTTAAAAACACTATCATTCTAATCACCACAATTAAACTTTTTGAGAAAGCAAATATAATTGAACAGTTGAAATATTTTAATGATTTTTGCCTCAATTCAGAATGCAATAGCATTGTGTGTAATTTTTTCTTGGAAAATAGTTCAGAATATACCACTCCAACAGTAGGGCCAAAGTGACTTTAGACATATCTGGCTAGCTGAGAAGGAAACCTATTCTGAACTACAGCTTTATAGGCAACTGTCTCTTGTTACTTGGCAAAAGTGCCTTCTACTTCTGCAGGCTCACCCAGCCAAGCCCCGTGAAATCCACAGAGAAAGTGCTGGTTGGAGTGAGTCCTTGCTGCATGTCACCAGCAGCAATGGGACTCTCTAGAGGAATTGTACAGAGAGGGTGGCGGTGACCCTTCGCTTAATGTCTTACCTGCAAATTCATTCAGAAGTCACAAAATCAGCTATGACCCCTGCAGCACTAAAAATAAATCCATAACAGCTGTAAACCTCTTTGTTCTGAAATCCATTATAGAAACAGATCCCAATGGACTTGCTTAAAAAACTGGACCTTTTTTAAAAAGCACGTCAGACAGTTGGTATTCATGGATTAGGAAATTCAGTATTGTTAAGATGAAAATTCTCCCCAGGCTGGATAAACTTCAAAAACATATGCCAAGTCTGAAAGAAGCCAGACTCAAAAGACCACTTATTATATGATTGTATCATATGATACCATTTGTTGGAAATGTTCAGAAAGGGCAAATCTATAGAGACAGAAAGTAGAATAATGATTAACTGGGGCTAGAGCTGAAAACAGGATTGACTACAAATGAATACAAGGCATGCCTTTAGGGTGATGGAAATGTTCTAGAACTGCATTGTGGTGATAATTATACACTCTGCAAAACTGTCAAAGTTCTTTTAATTCTATACTGCAAATGGATGGATTTATGATATGCAAATTATACCTAAGTAAAACTTTTTTAAAAAGGAAAACAGCTTTCCTTGGAGTAACTGAAGTGCATGGTACAGACCCTACCCTGCCAGTTCAGGAGGCTCACCCACGTGACACCACAGGGTGACATGTGTTGTCGTGAGTTGTGTGGTTGCCTTGCTCAGGGTGCCCAAATTGTGAGAGTTATCAATTCTTTGTATGTTTTATCAAGTTAATAATCTGAAATCATTGAATTACAAATGTACAAATTTATATTAGTTACCAAAATGTCTTTTTTTCTCTCTCTCTCCTGTTCAGACATTTTTTATTTTTGTTTTTTTATCTAGATTTTATTTTTCAGAGTATTGTTAGGCTCACAGCAAAATTGAGTGGAAGGTACAAAGATTTCCCATGCACACCCCACCCCCACGTGCACAGCTTCCCCTGTTATCAGCATCTCCCACCAGAGTGGTACATTTTTTACAAACTAGGAACCTACCTTTGACACATTATCATACCGGAGTCTATAATTTACATCAGGGTTCACTCTTGGTATTGTGGAGAACCCAGAAATAGACCCACGTAAGTATAGTCCGTCGATCTTTGACAAAAGTGCAAAGGCAATACAATGATACAATGGAACAACGTGGTCTTTTCAACAAATGGTGCTGGAATAACTGGACATCCACAGGCCAAAAAAAAAAAGAATCTAGACACAGGTGTTAACAGCCTTCACAAAAGTTAGCTCAAAATAGATCATAGACCTAAATGTGAAACATAAAACTATAAAACTCCTAGAAGATAACTTAGGAGAATATCTAGATGATCTTGGGTTTGTTGATGACTTTTAGATACACCACCAAAGGCATGATGCATGAAAGAAATAATTGATAGGCTGACTTTATTAAAATTAATCATCTCTGCTCTGCAAAAGATACTGTCGAGAGAATGGGAGCAGGCCAGAGACTGAGAGAAAATATTCCCAAAATGTTTTTTAAATTGTTTTGTTCTTTTTGAAGTTAAGATCTAAACTAGAATAGTTCAGGTTCCAGAAATTCACAGGAAATAATCTTCTTCCCTATAAGCAACCTGCTATTAAGTAGGAAAGTATTTATAGCCAGTGCCAAGAAATCAGTGTTGGTTAATAAATGAAACAACAAATCGACTTTCATTGGATTGAGCAAAAAAAAGGGCAAGTAGAAAATTGGTGAATCAGGTTTTCTGTTTGTCCTCTACTAGGATTTAATAACCTTTTTCTTAATGTTGCCTTCTACTTATAGGAATGAGGACAGAGGTGAAAAACTATGTTTAATTTTCACAAGTATGCTTATATTCTCTAGCCTTGAACTCCACACTGGACCCTACCCTTTCATGTGCTAGCAGTCTGATCAAGCAAGTCATTTATCCTGGTGTATATTCTTGAGAAAGCTAGCAGTGGGTGATTTGTATTTCTTTTTCTTCATTTCTGGTCTCATTATGATAGCATGTAAAAGGAAAATGCTAGGAACAATATGGGTAGATTGTCATAATTAAGTGGATCATCATAAGGTTTTTACCTGCATTTTGATTCCCTAAGACATGGGGCTCCAATGTCATTAACTGTGTTTGGTACCTGCCAGAAAATGTAAAAGTCCTCAGTGTCAGAGAAGTGGTGTAAATTTGAGCTGGAATAAAAATCATGCAGGGGAATCTAATTAAGGTGGTCTCGCTGACCCAGATTCACGAATGGGTTGAATAACATTTGGTGCTAACGGAAAACTGTGCACCATCACTTTTCAAAGAGGCAAAAGGCATGTTTCCTAGTGGATAATTAACGATTTACATGGTGCATGATGTGCGAGGGTGTTAGATCTTGGGCTGTTACCTGGTGTATGATCCTATTTTTGGCCAAGATTGTCCTTTTAATATCCATTCAGCAGAGGTAAATTTTCCGTTATTTTTATTTCTTCCTGCTTAGTGTTGCCTTGAGGCTTCTCATTGGAGTTGGTACATGAGCTACAAAGAAAGCTCTAATTCAAGGCCATGCCAGACGTGGTGTGGGGGCTGATCCTTGAGCGCTGCGTTGCAAAGGGCAGCGGGTGCAACGGTGCCTGTGGCACAAAACACCGGTGTCCAACAAGTCGCCCGTGCGGGTGGCTGCCACTTGTGTCGGTGGCCTCAGGGGCAGGGGTCTCCCTTAGCTCTCATGGCTCCTGGAAAGAAGACAAGGGCTCAGGAACAGCCCGCAGGACCTCCGGGTGTGAGGGGAGCAGCCCTGATGCGCTGCGGGAGCCGAGGAGGTGTTTGGCTCGACTTCAGACCCCCCAGTGTGTATTCTTGGAAGGTTGTTGGTTCAGAAGTGAGAAAACAAAACATGTCGGATTCTCAACCAGATGGAAACTCTGATTTTTAAAGCACCACAGTGTTGGCTGCAAGGACTTCCAGATGAAAGCGTGTTTTCACAAACTGCAAGGGCTCAGCTAAATTTGTACAGAAGTGTTGGTGGATAGATGCTACTTGCAGTAAGTAGTTGTTTGACCAAGGTGTCAGTATTGTAATGCAGATATATTGTCGTGCTGTTTGATCTCTTAAATAGCCACACTGTAAAGTGATCTTTAAAGGCCTAAATCAATTTCCCAAGGGCAAATCCTAAAGAAAAATTGACAGAATGTTGAGTGTTATAATTATTGGAATGGGATCTTATTGATTTTTGTATATTGACTATAGAAATAATTTTTATACTTTTCCACAGGGCTCCACTGGAATGTGCAGTTTTGCATGTTTTGTGCATAACAAAACTTTCACATCAGCAGGAATTCAAAGGAAATATTTGAAAACTTTCAAAGGAAAGTTCTGGGCATAATAATCCTTTCTCCTGGTTACTGAGAGCAGTCAGCACATCCTCAGAGCTCTTTAAAGTTCATCTAAACTCAACTTGGAACCAGTTCTTATTCTATTCTGAGTTTCATTTAATTCTTTAAATACAGAGGGCTCTGTTCATTATCAGATTTCCTTGCTCAGAAGGATTAAGTAAAATTCAAAAAATCCAAAAGCCACCACCGGAAAAATTCCCACCTGATTATCAAATATCCTTCCTAGAATAACACCTACATTTTATCCCCACACATTGGTTGTTGGTTGTCTGATGTTTTGATGTATTAAACTACAATAGGAGAATCTAAAGCAATCACCAACTTGTAGTATTTTGTTATCCTGATAAGAAATGTGTGATAGAGGTATTCCAGGATAGAAGTGTGTGTGTGTTTGAACGTGTTTATGGGTCATATTCTATGGAAATGAATGAGTGCCCTAAGAACTGACAAATGGGCAGAGAAACGCCAGGGGTCCCTCTGCCCTACCCTAGCCCCCATTAGTATCCTGCTGTGTTTGTTCCTGTGCTCTTGCCCTTCTTCACAGCTATAATCGTAGTTTGTATGTGATTCCATATCCCGCTTTCTTCTTTTAATATTAAAAATGGGAAGTTTTTAACCGTGTGTCTTGGATTTAAGTTTTGTGGAATCCGTCTTTAGAAGCCAAGTTAGAACACATCTGCCAACAAATCACTTTCATTCCTTAAAAAGACCGTTCTTCCTAGTGCTCCACATTGGGAGTGTGTGATCCCTGAGAGCCAGTGTTTCCATTACAAACAGGAAAGGTCCTCTGAAAGCCGTCATGAGCTGGAGTTGGGAGTAGGAGAGCTTTTTGTCGGGGTCATACCTGTCCAAGTAAAAAGGCGGCCAGAGGACTGGACAGGGCAACCGGCACCACCGGGAGCTTCCTGAGCTCCCCCCACCCCAGCACCATATCACAGGCTTGTTCCTTTCTGAAGGGACATCCGAGGGGCACACCCAACCCACCTCATCAGGCTAAGGCTTTTTTATGAAGCAAAAACAGGTTCTTTAAATGGTGCTTATTCTAATACGTCCAAAGAGCATGTCAGTTATTTGTACATGACAGACTTAGTCTAAGAACCTTCTTTTTAAAGTTCTTGCTTGTGATTTTCACTTGCTCAGCTGAGATCCCCAGGGTGGTCTAGGGAAGGTGGGTGGAACCTTCAGCTCACGGGGGTGTTTCCTCTGAGCTCATTATTTACTCCTCCCTTGAAGAAGCAGTGTCCTTTAAAAGGAGACATTGGTTTAAATGAAACTTCTGTTGTTCTACAATAACTGTGGCATTTGAGTGTGCTCTGAGATGCTTGAGTAGATTTAATACAGCCTGTGCAATGAATCCTGACTGGCATAGAATTGTTGAAATAAAGTGGCAATGTCTTCTTTTACTTATTCTGATATTCCTTTAGAGGAGATCAGATTAATTAACATTCCTGGCTTACGCATTAACTTCAAGTAATAACACAAAAGAAAAACCAGTGCAGCATTACAATGCCGTATCGTAAAACATTGTGTGTGTGTGTGAATACAGCTCTAATGATGAACTATTCACTATTGGGTAACTTTCACACTTTTGAATCTTTGTTTTCAACAGACAGAGGGCTTAAGATTCCTCAATCAGTGATATAATGAAAGCCAATTGCATTTTTAAAATGGGCAAAGGACTTGATTAGGCGTTCCTCCAAAGAAAACATACAAATGGCCAATAAGCACATGAAAAGGTGCTCAACATCATGAGTCATTAGGGAAAGGCAAGTCAAAACCACCATGAGGTACCACTTCACACCCACTGGGATGGCTATACTAAAAAAAAATGGAAAATAACAAGTATTGGGGAGAACTTGGAGAAACTGGAATCTTCGTACCTTGCTGATAGGAATGTAAAATTGTGCAGCCTTTGGGAAACAGTTTGGCAGTTCCTCGGAAAATTAAACATAGAATTACCATGAGGTCTAGCAATTCCACTTTGGGGTACATACCCAAAAGAATTGAAAACAGGGACTTAAACAGATACTTGTACATGCTATTCATAGCAGCATTATTCACAGTAGCCAAAAGGTAGAAACCACCCAAGCATCCATCGATGGATGAATGAACAAATAAAATGTGGTCCATCCATAACAGTGGGATGTTATTCAGCCTTGAAGACACATGCTACAACATGGAAGAATGTTGAAGGCAATATGCTAAGTGAAATAATCCAGGGAGAAGAGGACAAATATTGCGTGATTTCACTTAAAACGAAATATCTGGAATAAGCCATTCAGAAACAGAAAGTAGGTTAGAGGTTACCAGGCCCTGGGAGGTGGAAGTGGTGATGGGTTAGGTACAGAGCTTCTGTTTGGAATGGTGAAAAATTCTGGACATAAATAGTGGTAATGGTTGCACAACATTGTAAACTTAATTAATGCCACTGGAGTGTCATTTTTAAATGGTTGAATGGTAAATCTTATGCATATTTTACCACAATAAGACTTTTAAAACTAAGACCAAAAAAAACCATTTGGTAGCATCTTTAGGAATGTCTCTGTATAGTATCATGTCATCTGCAAACAGTGACAGTTTTACTTCTTCTTCTCCAATTTGGATTCCTTTTATTTCTTTTTCTTTTCTGATTGCTGTGACTAGGATTTCCAAAACTGTGTTGAATAAAAGTGGTGAGAGTGGGCATCCTTGCCTTGTTCGTGATCTTAGAGGAAATGCTTTCAGCTCTTCACTGTTGAGTATGTTAGCTGTGGGTTTGTCATATATGGCCTTTATTATATTGAGGTATGTTTCCTCCATGCCCACTTTCTGGAGAGTTTTTCTCATAAATAGATGTTGAATTTTATGAAAAGCTTTTTTGGCATCTATTGAGATGATCATATGGTTTTTATTCTTCAATTTGTTAATGTGGTATACCACACTGACTTGCAAATATTGAAAAATCCTTGCATCCCTGGGATAAATTTCACTTGATCGTGGTGTATGATCCTTCTAATATGTTGTTGGATTAGGTTTGCTACTACTAGAGCTCGTCAATTAATTCAGTAAATTGGAAGGATACAAAATTAATAGAGAAATTTGTTGCATTTCTATACATTAACAGCAGAAGAGCAGAAAGAGAAATTAAGGAAACAACCCCATTTACCACCACATCAAGCAGAATAAGATACTTAGGAATAAACCTACCTAAGGAGGCAGAAAACCTATACTCTGAAAACTGTAAGATGCTGATGAAAGAAATTGAAGAGGACACAAATAGATGGAAAGATATACCATGTTCTTGGATGGGAAGAATCAATATTGTTAAAATGACTATACTACCCAAGACAATCTACAGATTCAGTGCAATCCCTATCAAATTACCAATGGCATTTTTCACAGAACTAGAACAAAAAATTTTTTAATTTGTATGGAAACACAAAAGACCCCAAATAGTCAAAGCTATCTTGAGAAAGTAGAATGGAGCCAGAGGAATCAGGCCTCCTGACCTCAGACTATACTACAAAGCTACGGTCATCAGAACAGTATGGTTCTGGCACAAAAACAGAAATACGGATCAGTGGAACAAGATAGAAAGTCCAGCGATAAACCCATGCACCTATGGTTAATTAATCTACAACAAAGGAGGCAAGAATAACAATGGAGAAAAGACAGTCTCTTCAATAAGTGGTGCTGGGGGGCTTCCCTGGTGGCGCAGTGGTTAAGAATCTGCCTGCCAATGCAGGGGACACGGGTTCAAGCCCTGGTCCGGGAAGATCCCACATGGTGTGGAGCAACTAAGCCCGTGCACCACAACTACTGAGCCTGCACTCTAGATCCCGCGAGCCACAACTACTGAAGCTGTATGCCACAACTACCGAAACCTGTGTGCCTAGAGCCTATGCTCTGCAACAAGAGAAGCCACCACAATGAGAAGCCCGTGCACCACAACGAAGAGTAGCCCCCGCTCACCACAACTAGAGAAAGCCCGCGCGCAGCAACGAAGACCCAACGCAGCCAAAAATAAAATAAATAAATTTTTAAAAAGTAAGTGGTGCTGGGAAAACTTGACAGCTACATGTAAAAGGATGAAATTAGAACATTCTTTAACACCATACACAAAAATAAAGTGGATTAAAGACCTAAATGTAAACTGGATACTATAAAACTCCTAGAGGAAAACATAGGCAGAACACTGACATAAATCTCAGCAATATCTTTTTGGATCCATCTCCTAGAGTAATGGAAATAAAAATAAATGAATGGGACTTAATTAAACTTAAGCTTTGGCACAGCAAAGGAAATCATAAACAAAACAAAAAGACAACCTACGGACTTCGAGAAAATATTTGCAAATGATGCAGCCAACAAAGGATTAATCTCCAAAATATACAAACAGTGCATGTAGCTCAATATCAAAAAAACAAACAACCCAATCTAAAAATGGGCAGAAGATCTAGGAAGACATTTCTCCAGAGAAAACATACAGATGGCCAACAGGCACATTCAAAGATGCTCAACTTTACTAATTATTAGAGAAATGCAAACCAAAACTGCAATGAGGTATCACTTCATACCAGTCAGAATGGCCATCATCAAAAAGTCTACAAATAATAAATGCTGGAGAGGGTGTGGAGAAAAAGGAACCCTCCTACACTGTTGATGGGAATGTAAATTGGTGCAGCCACTATGGAAAACAGTGTGGAGGTTCCTTAAAAAACTAAAAATAGAATTACTGCATGATCCTGCAATCCCACTCCTGGACATCTATCTGGCGAAAACTCTTAATTTTAAAAGATGCATGCACCCCAGTGTTCATTGCAGCACTATTTACAGTAGCATGAAAATTTACAAAGACATGGAAGCAACCTAAATGTCCATCAACAGATGAATGGATAAAGAAGATGTGGTATATATATATATATATATATATATATATATATATATATATATATATATACACACACACACACACACACACACACACACACACACATACATATACAATGGAATATTACTCAGCTATAAAAAAGAATGAAATGATGCCATTTGCAGCAACATGGATGGACCTAGAGATTATCATACTAAGTGAAGTAAGCCAGGGAGAAACAAATACCATATGGTATCACTTACATGTGGAATCTTAAAAAAAAAAAAGATACAAATGAACTTATTTACAAAACAGAAATAGACCCACAGACATAGAAAACAAACTTATGGTTACCCAAGGGGAAAGTGGTGGGGAGAGGGATTAACATATACACACTACTATATATATAAAATAGATAGCCAACAAGGAAGGACCTACTGTATAGCACAGGGAGCTATACTCAATATTTTGTAATAACCTATAAGGGAAAATAATCTGAAAAAGAATATATAATATATATGTATGTGTGTATAACTGAATCACTGTGCTGTACACCTGAAACTAACACAACATTGTAAATCAACTATACTTCAATTTAAAAAAAAAGAAAATCTCTTTTACTTAAATCTTAGAAGGTAGTTTATCAAGGATGTTCTGTTATAGCATATGATATTTAATAATATTGATTTGTAGCCATAAACCAAACAAAATTAATACCATTGAAAATGTAGTTTGGCAAATACTTCATTATTTTAAAATCACACTTGCCCCATTAATTAATGGTGAAACAAAATATGTAGCCTCTTGTTTCTCTCCCCGTGCTCTCTAGCGTAAAGGTAAAATTAGAGAATGATTGTATTTTCCTTAGTTCTGTTTGGTAATCTGATTGGATCATTCTGAAATAAAATTATAATCCTAATTCTTCTAATTGTCTTAGTTTCCTTTTATTTACTCTGGATGTCAGTTTTCTGAACCAGGGTTGGGCACGCTTTTCCTCAAGTGGCTGTTTAGTAAATATTCAGGCTCCATGGTCTCTGTCGCAACTCTCAGCTCTGCCCGTTGGTGTGAAAGCCACTGCAGATGGTACTGCAAGGACTGAGGGCCGTGTCCCAATAAAACTTTATTTACAAAACCAGGCAGCATCTAGTTTGCTAACTCCTGTTCGGAACTTCCAGACCTTTTTACCAAAATTCAGTCCTGTGTTTCCCACTGTGAGAGTCCATTCTGTGAATATAGCAGTTTTGAGAAAAACCTAACAGCATCAGAGAGCTTTGAGATCTTTCAGTGAGTGCTCAAAATGGCAGTAACTGCAGATCATAATCCCATAGTTCTTTTGTATTTTTCGGAATGTTTTTGTAAACACGCTTTTGTTTTATATTTACAAATACCGGAGAGTAGAGTTGGTGTGACTGTCCCCTCTTGCAAATGGACAGTAGGTGTTTCTCAGAGGCTGGCTGGTCCCCCCTTCTCCATCCTCACTGAGCCCTCCCATCTCTCTGTGCAGCGTGTATTCCGGGCACCAGTCCATCCTCATCCCGCCTGCAGAGCTGGAGACCAACCCTGCCTTGTGGCTGCTTGCCGTGAGTCAGTACAAAGTCCGGGATACATTTTGCTCCTACTCAGTGATGGAACTGTGTACCAAGGGGCTGGGCTCGCAGACAGAATCCCTCAAGGTAAGCAGCCCTCAGAGTGCCTGGGGGACACTTGCCAGCGTCCTGGGAAAGCATCAGTGTCAGAGGGTGTGGAGTAGGTGTGGTGAGGCTAAATGATCCTTCAGAAAAGCCGACATACGGTCTGCTGTCACCTGAGGTTGACGAAGTTGTTTTCACGTGAAAACCTTGTTTTATAACATGGATATTTTCCCACTGCCAGAGTTAGAGGTCAGAGTGTATGTTATTGATGTCTTTAATTCTGTTAGGGCTATTTGGAGGGTCGTGAATTGCCTTTTGATTTGTTGGTGGATTCAGTTCTTGAGTGCAGTTAGTTTTATTCCATTGCTGGGGTTCGAGTCATATGTCTAAATTTAGCCACTCATTTCGTTTTCCTTGAGGACCCTGATTGGTAGATCTGGGTCCTAACCAAAATTCATTTTTACAATCCAGTGAACAGTGGCTTGGTTTTATTTTTTAATATTCAATTACCACTATGTGACAATAACAACATTTCCCTTCATTTAAGCCAAGGACTTTTTGATAGACATATTTTCATAGTAAATTATGTAGTCCTTATTCAAGTAACTAGGAGAGAATAATCATATGACCTGTTTTGGTTAATATTCCAACTATTCACTGTTTATATGCTCAGATATGTGTGAGTGTGTGTATATAGTTATATACACAGATTATATTTGTGTGTATGTATGTACACATACAAATTATCTATACGCTTGCCATTAGTAAAGCAATATATTTCTCTCTTCTGAATTTTGTTTTCCTATGCAGACCTAGTGCATTAAGCTTGAACAAGAAAGCAAAATGCAAGATAATTCTGATATTAAGCTACATAAATAAATATTACTTGAAGTTATATGTTTATACAGGAAAGGACATTTATAAAACATAATTATTATTCATGTCCACCTGTATTATGCTATAGAATGATTGAGTACGTTTCATGAACTTTACCTATAGGTGCATTTATAAATAACCAAATGAAATAATAAGTGATTTCTAAGCACTTTACATATTGATTAATTTAACCTTTTCAGTAGTTCTCTGAAATAGATCCATTATTGTCTCCATTTTAAAGATGAGGAAACTTAGGTTACAGAGAAATTAAGCACCTTCTCCAAGTTCTTACATTTAGTAAGCTTTGAAGCCAAATTTTGAATCTGTGGCTCCAGGAGCACCATCTCAAAGCCCAGGGTACATTGCCTCCCAAAACATGCATGTGTCGAGGGTCATTCGTGTTACCCGGACTTAATTTTCCCTGTGTAACTGCACGTTTGGAAGATTGTCATTATCTTGACTTGTGTCCCTCCTCAGCTCAGGTGCCCTTGTCAGCTCTCCAGGACGCTGATGGCCCTGGCAACTGTCCCGTGTGGGGATGGAGACCCTGTCGCTCCCTCGCTTCCTGTTTCATTGCCACTCCCGTTGCGCGTTTTGCTCTTCCTCGACTCCACTTGGGAGTGTTGTGCTTTTAAGGCACTTCATTTCCTGCCCGGGGTGTTGCCATTTCGTTCACTTGATGGGATTTGGGCAGAACTGAGCTGTGCTTCCTTGTGACAGTTTATCTGGGACCTTTTACGTCTCAGGACATGAAAGGAGAGCTGTGTTTAAGAAGCTGCCCAGATGTTTTCATTTTCCATTCCTATATTAAAAGCAGGTTTCTCATTTCTCTCCGATGGATGTTCCTGTGTATCCATGCTGGCAGGAGTGTATACAAGTGCTTCTGTTCTTCCCCAAACCCTGTCCTTTAATTATTTTATCCACACCTTGTTTTTCTTCAACTTTTCTCCTCATTATGCTTCTTGAATTATTTAAAATATGTTTGTAATGGCATCCTTGATTACCGATATGGACTTTTTTTATTTACACATATGTTCTACACCATTTTGGTTAATGGCGCAGACACATTAATGCATGAATATCTGCGTGGAGTTTCTGTTGTTGTACAGATCTGGGTAAGGAGCCTGCAGGTCACACCCCTAACACTGGCAAGGCTGACCTCCTACTGCTGTCATTATTTCTAGGCACGAGGACTGGACTTGTCCCGCGTGCGGACCTGTGTAGTGGTGGCAGAAGAACGGCCCCGAATAGCACTCACCCAGTCATTCTCAAAACTGTTTAAAGACCTGGGCCTCCATCCACGGGCCGTTAGCACCTCGTTTGGCTGTAGAGTGAACCTGGCGATTTGCTTGCAGGTGAGTTTCCTTGATGCCAGTAAGTGCGTGAGTCAGAGAGTGACTTTTAAAGACAGGCATACAGCGCCACACTGCTCAACACCATTTCCCCTGCTGATGCTTACCCACATTTAGAAGGTATCTTTCAGTCAAATGCATGTGGTTGGTATACACTTTTTGTTTGTTTGTTTTGTTTTGTTTTTAATTATAGTCTGCATTTGTCAGTAACCATTATTCATAACTAGCATTCACAGGCTTATTCTGTCCTGGGACATTTTAAGTTTTGTAACACGAGTAGCAGTTTGTCAAGACCTGTGAAGTCAGGCTCTTTAAAGATGAGATACTAAACAAATGTTTCACTGTGGCAAGAAATCCTGTCTCTTGAAGTACTTAGTCTCTTGTATGCAGACAGTAATTTCTGTAGGAAGAATTCCAGGACATGAAGCAGATTCATGAATTTGCGGCTGTGATGACATTGAAGTATATACTTTTGGCTGCATTTCTAAGGCAGAGCTGTAAGTGAGGCTGCCCTCGTAAGATAGCCTTGCATTGTATGTGGCAAAAAAAAAATGCTTGTTTTCTTTCTTTCTCTTCATTAGCCCACTTCAGACCATCTTCACTATTCCTTTCCGTCTCTGAACTCTTAACATGAGATCTAGTCCATGAAGGAAAGGAAAGTCGTATGGGAATCTGTTCCCAGTGCCCTTTGGGCAGCCTCATCCAAAACAAGCCAGCCCAGGGCTCAGCTGCAGGCTTTGTTCCTGGAACATATTAAAAGGACAAGAACTTTGCTCACAGCAGGTGCTGGAGTGGAGGACAGAGGACACAAGCTGGCTCCTGATCTCCCCTCCCTGCACACTCACTGTCTCTCCCATTTACGACCCAGAGATGCTGCTTACGGTTCCCCTTGGGAGACCTCGGGAAGCTCCTGGTCAGCTGTCTCCCGGCCAGTGCTCTCAGTATCTGGACTCAGCGTGGACTTTGGAGAGGAAGGGCTCTCCCCATGTGACCAGTCTGCTGAGCTCGCTTCAGAAAAATTAGCTACAGGAAGCTGGTCTGATTTTCATTGGTGTTCCTTTGCCTCTGTCTTCCTTCTCTTTGAATTAGCTCCATTTTAAAAAATTTATAACTACCAGGGTCCTCTCAAGAGTCAGTTGAACCTTGTTCTGTGATTGAAATTAATTCCCTTTTCTAAGAGGTAATCTGAAGAATTGGATTTATCTTGCCAAACTAGTTCTTTAAATATTGAAGTTTTCTTTTCCTATTCACCTTGATCTGTTCTGCTTAAATGTTTCTAGCCATCTATTCCATGAGGAGAAATGAGAAATACAGAAATCCACTTCTTAAATAAATTCAGCCATAGGATGATGTAATGCTTCCCTTCTGCAAGTAGTGGGGAAAAAATCAGGGATCCGTGAGAGACAGGCTCTTGGCCATAGTATTTCTTCTTCTTTCTCTCTCTCTCAGAATGTTGGCAGATGAAGGGAGAAGGGCATAGAATAGATCCCATATTAACATAATATCACTTAGCATTTGTCCACTTCATACAGGCAACAAAGCAAGTTCTACTACACTTTATTATATAGAATTAAAACTTTGTAGATACTAGAAATAGAGCACTTACGGTTATTTACCTCTTTATTTTTCATTTATTTCCATCTACTTGATCCAAAATGTTTTAAGAAGTTTTATAGGGAAGCAATAGATTAAGTAGGGAAAGTAAAATACACTAAAAATAATTGAAAAGATAGAGGTGACAGAAAATAAGGGTAAGAAGCCGAGAATGAAGTTGGCACACAGGTGTTCGCCACCTCTGTGGCCTAAAATACGAGCTCCATCATTCCTGTGTCCTTAGCACCTAGAACCGTACCTGGTGCTTTGTAAATATTTAATAAATGTGTGTTGTCAGAATGTTGAATAAATTAAGTTCTATACTCCTAATAAAAAGAATAAATATTCTTTTTCTAGAAAACAGTTCCGTCAGTATGATGCCCACATCAGAGCTGACATCCCCAATCACGGGTCATGGTGCTGTTTTGGAATGTTGACAGCATCTTTAAGTGTTTTTGTACATTTTAAGTTTTTCTACTTGGGTGCTTTACTTGCAACTAATTTTCAGTTAGTTTTTCTTTTTCTGAATGGTCAGTATTAGAAAATAGCTGAAAATATCAATGTGTCTGATAGTAGAGATAAATCAAATAAATTAAGTGTATCATACTAAGGAATGCAGACTGTCTATCCTTGCCAACCCCGGGGCCAGGTGTGCGTCGGGATTACGGAGTTTTCTGGCATTGGGGAGGCAGGACCCAGCAGGCTGCGAGCAGAACCCGTAACCGCACACATGGTGTCTCTCGGTGACACTCCATCCTGTGAGTAGCTCGTGTCAGCCTAAGTCAGAGTTTACTCAGATGAGTGCAAGACACGGTTCTGGCCCTCATGGAACCAGATGGACAGTAAACACAGATGATTTTTTCAGTAAGTGAATAAAATATTCTTAGTAAAGATAAAGTAAGAAGGTAAAGGAGACACACAGGAGGCAATTTTAGGAGGGGTAGCCAAGAAAGGCCTCTCTATGAGGTGACATTTCAGCAAAGTGCCCTCTGAGGTGAACATATAAAAATTTGGGCAAAGGCAGCATCAAGTGCAGAAGCCTTGAGGCAGGGCTGGTTAGTGGAAATGTTTGTTTTCTATTAATTTTTGCAAAAATTAAAAAATATGTGATTATGGTCCCAAGCAAACAGAGCAGGCATAGCTTGAGGTCTGAGGGCAGAAGTCCCATGTCTCTTGTTCCCATTGTGTTTCTTCAGGGCCTGACACATAATAAATGCCTAATAAAGATGTTAAATATACTAAAACTGAATTTTTAAGAATGTTTAGACAAAGAAATAAGGAAAACAACCTGAAAAGTTATGAGTTTTTTATAGATTATTTTTACAAAAAATATTTATTTTAGGAAGCAAAATCAGAAAATACAGACTAGCCAATAAATAAATAACATTCATAAGTCATACCCAGAGATAAGCACCATTACTCCCTTGATGTAAAAAAAATCAAAAAAATGCTAAGATAGTTCCTAAATTCCAAACCCGTCCTAAACGTTTAAAGACATTGAAAAGTTTACACCATTTTCCTTATGGAACACAAGGATTACCAATATATGTGAAATCAGTGAGTGGGCGTATTTGTTTTCAGTTGATTTGTTGTTGTTTGAGGACATGTTTTCTCAGCTGGATCGCCTGTCGTCCTTCCTCAGGGCCCTCGACTGGACCCCGAGTGCTCAGGTAGAGGGCAGCCCTGCAGGAGGAGGGCAGGTCTCCATCTCCACGAGGTACGTGGGTAGGGACGCGAAGGACGCTGTCCAGACGAGGAATGGAGCCTCAACCGAGCCATGTGGGGTTTACAAGCTGCGCTCGCTGGGGACCACAATTTTAGCATCTGTGGGTCCCCTTCCAGAAGTGCCCCCTGGCCTTGGGGAGGCTGGGCTGTGCAGCGGGCAGGGTGCTGTGACTGCAGAATGAGACGCATCTGATGCACGAGGTTCTGAACTTATGTGAGATAAATCAGGGCTTGTGTTTACTTCATCAATGGCACGCCGACCGATCCAGCCCGAGCATCTCTCTCCCCTTTGTACAATTTTATGCTAAATGACATTCTCTACCGTAGAGTCTTTCATGCTTTTACTTCCTGATGCCGCGACTCAGGCTGTTCTCTGCCTGAAATGGGCTTCCACCTTCTTCATGTGGCAAAAGCCTGCTTCTCTTTCCAGGTGTCATGTTTCAATTCCTCCAGCTAGGAATACTTTCCTTCCTCTGAATTCCCATGGCAGGTCATCCCTTCCACTTAATGCTGTCTGCCATAGTTCACAATTATGTACATAAACAACTTGCATCCCCCTGCTCTGTGAAAAACTGTCTTAGAGAACCCAGTACATGACTCACATAGTCACACAGTCACTTCCTGAGACTGAATTTTGTGAAAGTACTGGGTGTCGACTCCTCTGACTGCAAATATGCTTCACATTTGAGAAATTCAGCGTGTTTTTTGTTAGCCTCAAGCCTCCTGAAGGAAGTAAGTACATAGCAGTCCTGAAATTTCTCTGAAATGAGCTCATGTGAATCTTCATCAGGTAAAAACTCACAGCATCATTTGTAAGTTATCATGAAATGAAATTAAGTGAAATGAAATGAAATGAAAATCAAAGGTTTGCTGCTCTTCAAGCTTCCAGCAGCATTTTCATCTCAAACAGTAGTTCCAGGGCCTGCACCTTCAGGAAAAAGACATTCATGCCCAAAAAAGAAAAAAAAAAAAAAAAACATTCTCTCACAAATGTGTCACACCATTCAATTCCAGGCAGCATCTGGCTAGAGCTTCCTACAACTCACAGAGAGCAAGCTCGGTCATTCCGTTTTAAGAGGAGAGAAACTGAGGCTCAGAGAAGTTAAGTTAAGTGAGCTTTCCTGACAAAGCAGGGAAATAAAAACAGCTGCCGGAAACAGAACTGGCATTGCTACTGACTGTGTCATCTAAACAGAGCAACATGTTAAAGAAATCTCACATTTTGCAATTTTATCAGGTGCCAATTCCATGTGGTTTATTATCCAAGTGAAATAACAGCCTTGTAAACTGTTTACAAAATTGAACTGTATACAGGCAGGATATCCTGCCTTCGGTTTTTGACTGCTTTCCTGGAACATTTTAAATCAGACCCCCTATTTCCGTGTGACCTAAATCAAGCAGCTCAGAAGACGTGCATCTGTGTGCTAGATGCTGTTCTAGGAACAGAGTCAGGGCCACCACAAAGGGACTCCGCAATGCCTGCTTTCATGGGCTGTGACATGAAACCCTAGTTTCTTGTAATATGAGAGAAAATCATGAAAATTGACAAATACATCATTGTCAAGTACGCAAATGAGCAATTTAAAAAATTTACATATGAGGCAATCACAAAAGTAGAATAACAGAAAATTGAGACAGTCATAATTTCTGTGATGCTGTTGTTTCGGCTTCTATATCTTAGAAACCAAGTGACTTGTTTACCCATTTATCATTTTGAGGCAGGAATTGACACATTAATTATTTTGCAATTGTCCTTTTGACGTAGTTCAATGGCAAAAGAATGGACTCATAAAATTCAGTGTGGATGACTCTGGTTTTACATGACGCTGATTTCTGCAGAGTATTTTAGACTCTGCAGAAGAAAGAAATTTAGAAGTATGAGCCATTTGTTATACTTAGGAATGACATTTCCCAGAATATTTATCTGTAAAAATGACTTTAAAGCACTTTTGATTTATTGAACTTATGACAAAAGTGGGCATTAGAAAGATCAAATTACGACTTGTGAGATTGGCTTTAACATAAATTTCCTTAGTTCTGTTAGGAAGTGCCACTTGTTTATTAACCTGCATCAAAAGAGATGTTGTGCTTCATCCACAATTACTCTTTTCAAAAGTATAAGCTTGAAAGGTCTTTGGATGTATTAGATTTAGAAATTTAGTTCATGGTAACAAAAATCAGCATCCTCCTCACCAGCTGAAGAAGGGAGGGGAAAATGAGGTCTTCTGCTTTCCAAAAGAAGTCTCAATTTTTGTTTTATTAGGAAAAAACTTTTAAGCCACTTTAAACAGAAACTTTGATCTTTATTATATAGAAAAATAACGATTAATTTATCTGAGGAAAGCTTTATTATAAATAGCTGTGTGGAATTAAATCAGTATTAACAGTTATGGTCTTAAATCTTGAAACCTTAAGGTCTTAAACCTTAAATCTTGAAACTCACACAATGAAAGAAATACAGCCACCCTGATGATGAGAAGTAGAGTCATTGATTGTTGAAAAGAAAAAAAAAGTGGAAGGCTCAGGGTGACGTAGATCTTAAGTAATTCTCAAGATAAAATTAATAGTTATAATAAGACTCATTCATTTGAGCCCCCAATTCATTTTCTCCCAACACTGCTTTTAGACAAGGGAAGTGAACATAAGTGAGGCGCCTCTGGGGTTTTCCCATGCTCCAGGGAATTTGTCACATCCACAGAACTTCCACATCCTCTCCTGCTGATGTATGTTGTCCCAGATAATGAAAATTAACATTTGAGGTCATGGGACCTGTATTCTCAATTACCTGTATATCGGTCAGGGCTCTAATTTGTAGGCAGCAGAAACCTTCTTTGGTAACTTAAAAGGTTGCCGGGTGGTGTCGCAGACGCGTCCGCCGCCAAGGGCAAGAACATTTGTGCTTCCTCTTGCTGTGGATAGAGGCAGCTACCTGGCAGGCTGGTAATCCACAGGCTGGCTTCCAGGAAAGCTGAGCAGGAGAGTGGCAGATGTCTTTAGTTACTGCAGAGGGACAGAGGCTTTGTCTCCAACCAGGTTCCAAAAGTGGAGGACTTCCCCCAATACAGAAAGAGTTCTGATGCCTGATGACCACACAAGGAGTGACCAAAGGCTACGTTCATCCCGTTCTTACCCATCACCCCTCCCCCACAAAACCCCACCACAATGCAGTCTTCACTCTTGCAACCAATACCATACCCTTCCTCTGTCCAGAAGAGACAACTGTGGCCAGGCCCCGGGTTTCCAGCTGGTGGCCCTTCCGTCACTGATCCTCTGTAAGCCATAGACTCGATTGTCAAGTTCACCACCACAGATGTCTGATGTGTGCTGGGCACGGGGGCACCGCGTGGAATAGAGAATCAGTGCTGGAACTGCCATAGCCAAGCACGTCTCTCCATCTGAACATTCAGGGGCTTCAGAAATAACCACATGAGGAGTTCGGGGTCCTGGCAGACTGTGATGTTGAACCCACAAGCTTCTCAATCAGATGTTCCCTCTGGTTTGGGTTATCTCACTATGTTTTCACGTTGTTCTGTGGATCAGCGGTCCCCAAGACAAGCCTTTGGGGCACTTTTTCTTGACAGGCCAGAGAGTGAAGAGCTGGGCCTGCAGTCTGTGATCTCTTCTCAGCGACCTTCATCTCTGTAGCTCAAGGCAGAAACAGATAATGTTTAAATGAATGGGTGAGGCTGTGTTCCTGGAAAACTTTGCAAAAACAGGGGTTTGCTGACCCCTGTGAAAGTGGTTTAATTACCCATTTTGCCAGGGCATGGCATGGACATCTGCAGAGTCCAGCCTGGCAGATGAGCTGGATTTTCTCTGCCCTTTGGCTTTTACCAAACCAACTAATCAATTTCAGATCCCTATTTCCTTGACAACCACTCCTGATACCAGTTTCTAAATCAATCAATGTGCTTAATACTAACCACAATTTTAGCAAAAAATACATTCATTAAAAAGGATTCTGGACTTCCCTTTTTTTCCTTTAGATACTGAATATATCTATAGTTCCCTGCTGGACTTCCATTTTTGATTAGGATGTATAAGTCACAAGAGACTGTTGTTCCAGCCCTAACTATTGAAACCATCTGGCTAATACACAAAATCATAGTTTTTAAAATTCAGCGGAGAGCCAAGATTCAGAGAAATCTAAATGAACTAAATCTTTCAGAGAGAAGAGACCTACAATTGTTTTCACCCCTTACAGGGGAGCAGGAACCAGCCAAACTTTTTTGAGAACGTTAACAGCAGTAAATAGCTTGGCAAGAGGATGAGAATCCCAGGGACCTCCAGCCCAGTCATTCTGCATACCCCCCACCAACTGCCCACAGACCTCACCTACTCCAGAGGGCAGTATGCGAAAGCCAGGAACAGAGCAGGAGCTGAGAGAATCCAGCTGCGGTTCTGTGGGCCTCTGGTGAGTCAAAGCAACAGGTCTCTGAAGTCTGAGGAGGGGCCCTGGAAGTGAAAAAATTTCCTCAGTGAGTGGAAAGCAGAGGTCCTGAGGGCTGGAAGGAGAGCAGAAAAGCTGAGAGCCCCTCTCTAGAGAGCCTCAGATCATCTGGTGCACCACCCTTGCACTCCAAAGACAGAGGTGGGACAGGGAGGCCAAGCACATCTCTCTCAGGCCCCCAGGGCCTTCACCAAGTGCAGATTTTGCCTTCCAAAGGCTAGGGGTTGGGCAGCAGAATGGAGAGGAAAGAGAAGCAGCCAGTCATGCAGAAAGCTGGCAGCCAAGCTGTGAAGCAGAAAGAGATCTCCCACAGTTTGGAAAGCAAGCCTCTAGGCTATAAAGCATAAAGAGGTATCCAGAGTCTTATTAGTGCTCAGATCCAAAGTCCTGATCTTGCTCACAGGCATGGGAAGCCAGCATGAATGAAGTCTAATGTTGCCACAAATCCCAGACCAAGCTCACTCAGACACACAAACTAGTGGGCTGACAGGAGAGAGTGTGCCCTTTTCTGGGGGTAAATGTTTTTACTTCAGTCTCCACTGTGCTTTTAAACACAGTGTTTGCTTTACAATCAAAATCTAAAAGACATGCAACGAAGAAAGAAAATAGGATACATGGCCATGAAAGGGCATGGTCAATAGAGTCAGTAGAATAGACATGTTGGATTTATCAGAGACTTTAAAATAGCTATATAAATATGTTAAAGAATCTAGTCGGAAAGGTATACACCTTGCCTGGAGAGATGAGGAATATCACAGAAAGATAGAAACCACAAAAAAGAGCCAAATGGAAATGCTAGAAATGAAAACCACAGTGTTAAAAATAAAAATTCCTCATGGTTTAATAGCAGACTGAATGCAGCAGGGAAAGGGTCAGTGAGTGAACCTGAAATCCAGTCAATAGAAGTTATCCAAACTGAAACACAAGAGGAACAGGAATGAAAATAAAATGGGATAGTCTCTGAGATCTGTGGAATAGCAGGTTGTCTAACATGCATGTAATAGGAGTCCCAGAAGGAGGGAGTGAGAGAAAATGGGACAGAAGAACAATTTAAAGACACAGTGGCCAAAACTGATGAGATATCAACACACAGATTCAAGAATCTCAGTGAACGCCAAGCACAGTAGCTTGAAAAAACACACCTACACACATTGTCACCAAAGTGCTGAAAGCCAACAGCAGAGACAATCTTAAAGCAGCTACAAAATAAAGATGTATTATGTAAGAGGGACAATAATAAAAATGATGCTGAACTCTCATCAGATACGAGGGAAGCCAGAACACAGTGGGATGAGTGACCAGCAAGGTCAAATTTACAGTGTTTGACATCCTATAAAAAATTACCAGGCAGGGACTTCCCTGGTGGTCCAGTGGTTAAGACTCTGCGCTTCCACAGCAGGGGGCATGGGTTCGATCCCTGGTCGGTGAACTAATATCCCATATGCCACGCAGTGCAGCAAAAAAAAAAATATTACCAAGCATACCAAGAAGCAGGTACAGATCCACAATGAGGAGAAATATTAGTCAGTCAAAACTGAACCATACTGACACAGATGTTGAATTTATAGACAAGGACACTAAAAGTAATTTTAACTGTATTCCACATATTCAGAAAGTTAAGAAAAGACATGGAAAGTTAAAAAAAAAAAAACCTCAAATTGAACTTCTAGAAATGTAAACTATAATATGTGAGATGAAAAATACACTGGATGGAATCAATGGCAGAAGAAAAGATTAGTGAACTTGAACAGATAGAAACTTTCCAAAATGAAACATGAAAAAAATATTTTTTAATGGAAAGTGCATCAGTGAAATCTGGGGAAACTTCAAGGGACTTAGTATACATATAATAGGAGTTCCCATGGAAGAGGAAAAAGAAGAGTGCGGTCTAGAAAAAAATACATGAAGAAATATATCAAATTTGATGGAACTATAAACCCACAAATCCCACTGCTCTAATGTAACATGAAGGAAACTGCTTAACTAAATTGCCCAAAACCAGTGATACAGGGAAAATCTTAAAAGCAGACAGATTTAAAAAATCAATTTACAGAGGAACAGTGATGAGAATGACATCAGACTTCTCATCAGAAATGTAAGCAAAGAGACAGTGGAAAACAGCTTTTAAATACTGAAAGAAAAATACTGTCAACCTAGAATTTCATAGTAGTCAATGGAAATATCTTTCAAGAGCAAACTTTTTTTTAGCCATACAAAAGCTGAGAATCAACTACTAGCAGGCCCACAGAGCAAGAAATATTAAAGGAAATCCTTTAGGCAGAAGGGAAATGATACCAGTTTGAAATCTGGGTCTATACAAGAGAATGAATAATGCTGGAAATGGCAAGTGCATAGGTAAACATATAAGACTTTTTTCTTATTAAGTCTCTTTAGAAGGTAATTGACTGCCTTTACAAAACTTGTAATATATTGTAGGGTTTATATCATGTATAAAAGTCAACTGATGACAGCAACTGCCCAGAGTTTGGGAAGGAAAAATGGAAGTATACTATCATAAGGTTCTCCCAACATGTGAATTGGTATAATATCGCTTGAAGGTAGACTGGAAAATTAAAGATGTATGCTATAAGCCATGAAGTAACCACTAAAATTAGAAAAACAAAGAGTTGTAGCTAATAAGCGAACAGAGGAGAGAGAATGGATCTATAAAAGAAGGCAGAGAAAAGGTGGGGGGGATAGATGGGATGAATTATAAACAACAAAAAATAGATTTAAACATAATCACATCAATAATCTAATAAATATAAATCCTCTACCGCTTCATTTAAGATGCAGAGATCATGAGGTTGGATTTTTAAAAAGCAAGACCCAATTATATATAGCCTAAAACAAACATGGTTTAAAAATAAAGACACAAATAGATGAAAGGTATAAGCATGGAAAAGTTGCACCATACTAGTGCTTATCAAAAGAAAGCTGAAATCTCAGTTAAAATAGTGAAAAGATCATTATTAATACACAGATCTGCTAGGAGGACCAAAGAATGTGGCTTGGGGTCATGCAGGCAGAAACACTGCTTAAAGTTCAGGGAGGAAGAGCCCACTGATGAACCACTTTGCTGTGCCCATACCCTGCTGGAATCCAGTCCTGCAGAGCTGCCTTCTGTGCCCCAGTTATGGGAAACTCCCTCAACTCCTCAAACACCAGCACAGTAGATATGCCCAATGTCAGTACTCTGGAACTGTGCCTTTATATCACGTTTCTACTTAGAATTTGCTACTTAGGCTTAAGGAGTTATGTGCTAATACTAGATTGTACTAACGCTATAGTATGTGAGTTGCTGAATAGAAAAGTACCACTCAGCCGAGGTGTTCAGATAAGTACTGTGTTGAATTGGCTGTGCTGTGTTTGGGATGTGAGTCTGTATATCTACAGCTGAGATTTAAATATAACTCATTTGTTCAATAAGTGCTTAATACCTAACTGATATGCTTTTATGACAATAAGAAAAAATGATTTTTTACTGTATGTCCATATGTAACTTTT
Source organism: Balaenoptera ricei (assembly GCF_028023285.1). NCBI lineage: Eukaryota > Metazoa > Chordata > Mammalia > Artiodactyla > Balaenopteridae > Balaenoptera > Balaenoptera ricei. The sequence goes on from NC_082640.1 coordinate 30,101,079, forward strand.
TATTATACAACTGAACATTAAAGTTAATCCTCTTTTCTGATTAATATAACTTGCAATTTCAAACATGTTTCGTCTTCATTTCTGATAAACTTTGGTTGGAATAGATAGCTTTGCTTTCCTGCTGGTCCCTTCTGGAAGTATTCCGTTATCTTTAAATACTTGGGAGCATACTCCTTAGTTAAAGGAACTCCAGCTTGCATTCTTTGGCAAAGTGAAGATTTTGTTAAATATACACTCCCTACTATTTATCTTGAAATCTCAGAGTTTTTTACCTTAGGGTTTTTGAAACTTGGAAACACCTGTACATTAACTCTTTGTTCAGTCTCCCTCATTAGTCAGTATACCAATTTTGCTCCAGATGTTATCTCCTCCACACATTTACAAGATAGGCAACTCGTTCCCAGTCATGTGTATTATTTTTCTGAGATACTACTTTGAGTCATTATTTTTAAAAATTGTGAATTAGAATAATTTAGAGAGAGAACATGGACTTAGTTTTGTTCCAATTAATGTTTGGGATTCAAAGAATCATGAGAGAAATTATTTAAATTATTTCATTCAGCTTGAAGAGACCCAGTGAAAGTCGTGTGTGCCTTCCAGGTGCACACACCTTTCCTGGCCCTGTTCTCTTTCCTTGAGTCCTGCCTCAGTTTTACAAACATAGAGATGCTGAGAGAAAGCAGTAGCCATGGTTACCACAGTGAAGGAAGTCTCAGAGAGAAGGATGGAATCATAATTTTTAAATCTGGAACCATTGCTTTTTTTTTTTTTTTTTTTAATAGACTTACCTCCAAGTTGAGTGATGATAGTTTTTCAGTCTGGCCTTCTTTATTCACAAATTGCAGCCTCAGGAAACCGAGTGAAGAGCTCCTTCTTTGTTGCTGCTGCTGTTGTCTCTGGAGCCCACCTAGTGATTGTGATGACGGGGTCAGGACCACACCCAAGGGAGAACTCGGCCCTGTTCTAGTTTTCTAGGAGTGTTTGGGAAAGACACCAGGTCAGCCAGGGAACACACAACATCAGAGTAGTTTGCCCACGTTGCTTTCTGGAGTCTTTCCCCCATGGGTATAGATGCTTTAACAGGGGCAGAGGTGGGCACCAAAACCGTGGCAGACAAGAGGGAAATGGAGGCAGCGTCTCTGAGGACAGAGCTGAGGGTGAATCAGGGTGCTCACTGGGGGATCCCTCCCCGCACCGCTGAGCTAGACCACCTAGGAGCCCAAGGTTTGATTCATGCTTCACTCGTACTCTGACCTCTTTTCTTGTCCTAATCTTGTAGGTGAGTAGGGCTAGACACCCTGATTTTAGATCCACAAACTTCCAGGCTCCCCTTCATTGTTGTAGTAAGAAACTTGAAACTATTTCAACAAGGAACACTTGACAAGTTTGGCCAATAAAATTCATACTCCCCACTTTCTCAGAAAAGAAAAGAAACTAGAGAAAGGTACCATAAAATCAAAACCCACTGACCATGCATATTAAAAGCAATTACTCAGGTCCACCTGCCCGTGGCTAGTCATCTGTTATTCTCCTCTGTTGCTCTGTGGATATGTGGACATCTTTTTAGATTTTTTTTAACCTTTAATGGTACAGTGATTGATTTTAACGACTTCCATATTTGACATTGTTTTTGATCTTCTTTTTACTTTGTTCCCTGCTTTTTGCATTTTCCTCCCCACCCCTCTCTCTTCTTCATCCCACTTTTATTGTTGGGTTGTTTGTTTATGTGTCTGTGTGTGTCCTGGATTTTCGGTGTCTGTTGGTCTGGTGTCCTCACCTCTCCTCTGCTCCCACCTCCTGCTGCTGTAGCCCCACCGGCTGTGGAAGCTGGCCGAGAAGGTAGGGATTTCCCGCTCATCCACACCAGTGCCTGCTAACCACCGCCGTCTCGTCAGCTCCCAGCAGCGGGCAGACTAGGAGTTGAGTGCAGAGATGGGCTGGGCTTCTAGACCCGTGGTCAAGGAGGGCTGACGGCCAGCGTGGTGTCACTTCTCAGATCTTGTCAGATGTCTCGCGTTTGTGACAAACGCTGTGCCTCCGTTTATACCATCAGTTTGGGGTCATCTCCGTTTTATTTCATTTTCCATTTCTAGTGACCTGTTTTCTGATTTGTTTGTTTTTAATTGGCCTCTTATGGTTATGCGCTTTGCATTACTCAGACCACAAACCGCTCCTCCACTCAGCGCTGGTCTGTAGCACGGCTCCGCCAAGCTGTCACAGATCAGCGAGGGCGCCGTGGCCACACGGCAGTGCAGCTCCTCCTCCAGGCTGATTGCATGTGCTTTCTCTGTGGGGAGGATTATCGGGGGGTCCAGATGGTACAACAAAGGTGTCTTTATTTTTATCTTTTTCTTATATTTAAACGTGCCTTTGGTATAAGATTAAGATTCTCTCGTGAAGAATTTTAGTGTAGTTCTTCAAATAAATTCTGAGAGGCTCCCTTATTTTTTGGCAGATTTTTCTTAGGTTCTGTCTTTTTCTACCCAAGGTATTGCATTACTTTCCCAAGAAATGTACATAGAATTTTGGTTTGTGATGTAGCTTTAATGCCATTGCTCTTACATGAGCAGAGATCACTGTTCAGAAGTCAACTCAGCATATATTTTGAAGAGATTTAAGATGCCAGGATAAGGTTTCTGGACCCTGTGTTAAATAAAGAGTTCAGAACACAGGGTGCTGCCCAGATGGCCAGTGGTAAACCCACAACCTCCCTGACTTATGTCTTGGGCAAAAATGGCCTCCCGCATTGGAGGAAAACCAAGGCACAAGTAGAACTAGAAGGAACAAGGTCATTATCTTTTATCTCTTCTTCCTTAATCTGTCAGCTCATGTCACGTGTTCTGCTTCAGTATCTTGAGCTCTACAAATACACCTTTTGGGATGCATGTGGTGAAAACCTCTCAGCACATGATGCTTCACGTCCTCGGCGACCTGCTTTTGCCAAATGCTGCCTCTGTAGTTTCTGCCTTCTTTTATTTGGCAAAATGCCCCTTTTCTTCCTAATTTTCATAAATGTGATTGACAGTCAAGCTGTGTGAAAGTCCAGTATTATCTTAATAAGATGTTCCTTTCGGAGTTGGGTTATCAGTTGAGAGGTGTGGTTTTAGTGCTTTTGGGTTTTGTTCAGACTTTGCCAGAGAAATGCTCCCTAGCCAGTAGGAAGCACAGACCCAGCTCCTCCAAGGCAAACTCGTGTTAACCTCACTGTGTCCTTGCTTGCAGGGGACCTCGGGGCCCGATCCGACCACCGTCTACGTGGACATGAGAGCTCTGAGACACGACAGGTATTGTGATTTTGCCTTCTCGGTGCCTGGCGTGCAGTGTTCCTTCTAGAAGGAGAAGGAGTGAGGAGTGCAGAGTCATCTGCTCCAAACAAGGTGGTTCATTGAGCGAGCTTTCACAACTCTCCACATTTACTGCGTGAGGTACCCAGTGGAGCAATCAAATTCTTGTTTTCAGACACAAATGACAACGGTTGGCCCAGAGCCGTTGCAACCAGAGTTGCTTTTTCTCACAGTCTGCCCAGAAGACTTGGTCCTTTACTTGAACACTCTAGTCAGGCACCATTCTGCACCTGATAAAATACCAACACTCTGCCCACATTTCTTTACATGAATTGAGAATTTGTGTCAAGGCATTTCCATGAAAAACTAAAATATAAGTCAGGTGACCTTTCTGTGCAGCTTCCTAAGCAGCCTTGAGCAAGAACGAAAGGGGGTGTTGCTGGTGAGTGCTTGTGAGTTCACCTCGAGGGAGGGAAGGTGGAGACAAGATGAGGAATCTTTAGCAGAACTTCTGCTCCCAAAGGGGTCCCTCCTGACGTGCCTGAGGGGGAAGAGAGAATTCTATCATTTTCCTGTAGACTTCCCCATTGATTAGGTCATTTCTTTGGGGTAGTTGTGGAGATGCCCATTCATTGATGTTTCTATGACGTGTTAATAGTAAGCGTGAACTCTAGTAGAAGGTGTCCTTTTGTAAATTACTAGAGGTGCTTGTGGACGTGTTGTGAGGGCCAGATACTGTGCTGCTATCTGCATGTCCTCACGTGGTGCCTACTGACGTGTGCATTGTGCTCACAATACCTGGGAGAGCAGAGTGGAGGTTGTGGGTGGGAAACCAGGAGCCCCCAGCCTGGCCTGGCTGAGCGTGTTCTTCCATGATACTGAGTCCCGTGTGTGAGTGAGTGTGTAGGGGGCAGAGCTGCAGGGGCTGAGAAGGGGCCGGGTGTGCCATGCAGGCTCAGGTATCCTGGGGAATACCAACCCCCACTCACACCAGGGGTTCCCAGACGGGTGCTTGTGCCCCCAGCGGACGAGTTGCCATGTTGCCATGTCTGATTAGCATAATCTGGGGAGTGGTACTGCTGGCATGTGGGGGGGCGGAGGCCAGGGATGCAGCTAAACATCCTACAGTGCACAGGACAGACTCCTGCTGCACAGCAAATGACCAGAATGGCAGCAGTGCCGAGACTAAGAAACGCTGCATTCACCTTAACACATCACACTTAGAGGTGCTTCCCGGCCCCTGTAGCCCTCATTTTAGACCCTGCTATGCACAGGGAATCACAGGATACAGCCCATCTGGTGGCAGAGAGAACCACTGGCCCACCAAGAGCATGCCGGCCCACTAGAGCAGAGCTCCATCCAGAACATTTTCAAAATGCAGACACTTAGCTCTGAAGAGATTAAGTAAGTGTGTTTCAGGGGCATAAATTTCCAAATACAACTTCTGGGCTTTAAAAAGAAATCTACTTTACTCCCTATAAAAATTATTTGAAAAAAACTTTATAACTTCAAAAGGTGAACAACACCTTGTCAAAGAATCGCCGTTTGAGTAATATTTATGCAGTTCTGTCTGTGACCTGACCCTCAAAACACATGAAGATCTAATTTATAAGACCATTTAGATTAAAACTGCTGATCTTTGGGGCCTAAGAGAGTAGGTTACAGTCTCAAACGGACTTATTCACAAGAATAGTAATCAGGAAAGGACAGTTGGTCCCATTGTGTGTTACAAATCTCCTGGAGTACCAGGGATGGTTGGGAGTGGGGTTCAAGGAGTTTTCTTTCCTGGAAAAGGAAAGAAATCTAGAAACTCCTTTCTAGCAGCTTTGTGACCTACCTTCTTAACTATCTTCAGTGTGGCAAATCTTCCTATTGAGAAGAGTTGTGATTTAGGAAAAGTGAAATTGGAACCCGTACAATGTATCATGGTAAAGTAATAAAAGTCCAGTATCAGATGGATTTCACTGTTCTAGAAAGAGCCAGGAGACCTGAGTCATAGTAGGAGTTTCTTTTCCTAATCTTTTGACCTTGGGAAGTCTGTATTCTTTTAAGTGACCCTTTTGTCCTAATCTGTAAAATAATCTCTTATACATACATTTCCTGACTTGGTCATTCAAAACAGAAGTAAAAGTGCTTTGTGAACTGGAAATTGCTGTGCGGTCATACGTTAGTGACACTGTCAGGAATGTCATTGACCTTCACAATTCAGGCTAACATTGCTCAGTGTCAGAGCGATCCCACACCCGCCCTGTCCAGGCCTCATGAGAAAGCCTCAGAGTCGTACCCGCCTCTGTCCCTGTAGCGCTCTCCAGGCTCGCATTTCACATTCTCAGCTCTGTCCTGCGTCAGAGGACAGGCATGTCTGGGAGCTGAGGGGCTGTCAGACACCAGAAACACGTGCATGGGACTTGTCCCTTCCTCGTCTTCATCAGGGTTTGACTTAAGAAACCAAAGCAAAGTCCTGCCCTTGAAGGGGGTTTTCTGCTGGTTTCTGTCCCTGGAGGCACCCTCTCGCAGTCACAGCAGGGGGCCTTGCTCCCCGGGCTGGCTTGGTGCTGCCACATCCAGCTCCTCCAGGCTGAGGTCCTGCTGCACGCCCGGGCTCATCGCCGCTCTCTCCTGCTGGGCCCCTTCTTCTGAAGGGGGCAGAAACCCAAATAGGTGTCTTACGTTAAGGAGTAATTACCGTGTCCCTTCCTGGAAGGCACTGTCCTCCCCCTGCTGCCCAGGGACATGGGCGACTCGGCCCAGGGCCACCCCGGATGCAGGAACGCCATGCACACTTCGTCCTGGCTGCTCAGTGCACGCCGCTGGGCCCTGTCAGCTCCTCTTCCTGTGTGTCTGGGCTGGCCGCTGGGCAGTCCGGCACCCCCCGTCCTCTTGACCTGCTCTGTCAGGACGTGCCCACGCTGGGCTCTTGTCCGTGGTTCTGAAGTGACCGGCTCCTGACAGCAGCTGTGGCGCTGCCAGCCCTCCTGTGGGGAAGGTGCTGTGGTTTCCTGATTGTGGCGCATCTCCAGAGCCACTGGGTTACGGTGTGTGGGCAGGCGCAGTCCCGGGGGGGAGAGAGCCTCCCCTCCCCGTGGTGCCAGCCTGGGAAGGTCTCCTCCTGAGTTTCCTGTATTTCTGTGAGTCACTCGCCCTCCCGTGTGTGCTGCCTGTGTGTGTGTAGCTCCCAGCTCTTTCAAAAGACACATCTCTGTCTCCTCCTGTAAGGGGTGGTTTTCTCTTTGCTCTGTGGATATTTTCAAGTGGAGGAACGGCCACCCGTGTGGCATTTGCTGGCAGGACAGGACCACCCCTGAGTGATTGCAGTGCCCCCTTCCTGCTTGCCTGTGAATCGCTGACAGAGAGCACCGTTTCATACTGACCAGAGAAGAAATTCTTTGTTCTGTCCTTACGTTTGCCCTCCATGCTTGCCCAGGTCCCTGCCACCACTCAGCAGCCCAGCCAGGAGGCCGCAAGGAAGTTCTTAGCGGTAGGGTTTCCCACATTTCAGGTGAGATCCTCAGCTGAGATCCCATTTGCCTGCCTTCCTCAGAGGATTCGGCTCAGCAGGGAGGGTCAGGAGACAAGATAAACTCCTAAACTCCGAGAGCAGGGGAGGCCTGCTGGCCAGAGAGGCAGAGGCCGGCCAGTGTGCGTGGCCAGCAGTCCCACTGCTGAAGGAGGACCGGGCCATGGACTCACTCCCCATGTTGGCGGGAACCTTGGGGTCTGAGAGGAGGAGAAGCACAACGTCCGGGCTCGAGTCGCAGGCCAGGGCACTTGCTCCCACTCTTGGCTCAGGTGGCCTGGTTCCACTCATGACACCAGGTGCCCCGCTCAGAAGTCATCCCTGTCATAGTGACACAGCCAGAGCTACCTGAGTGGTGGCTGTGAGTGGACAAACAGCAGAGCGTAGCTTATCCAGAACAACCCTCATTTTTGGCAAAGGTTTTGCTCCCTTCCCTGGCCTGATGGTCTGGCCTTTGTAGGACACCCAGCCTACTCTCTGGCCAGCTGCCCCGCCCATAGCAGCAGCCAGACTACGTGGGCTGAGCCAGCCGTTACCTCGGCCCCTTTCTCTTTCATTCTTTCCCTCTTTCCTCACCCCTGCTTCTGCCCACTCATAATCTTCCCAGCCAATTTGGCCTCTTTCTTTATTGCTTTCTCCATCTGTAGCCAGTTGCCAATATCCAGACTCCACAGTTGGCCAGCCAGCACTTGGACACACAGGCTTCTTCACTTAACCTAACTACTCAAATTGGCCTAATTTAGTTCAGTGTAACAGGCGCAGCCTCCTGACCCAGCAGGCTGTAAAAAGTTATCATTCCCAGCATTGATATTTCCTGCAAGCATCGCATCTGTCTGAAAGCTGCTACAGGTGAAGTTCCATAGATTCTTAGTGCTCTAATGGTAATTTTTAATTATAACCCACCCTAAATTAGCATAATGCTACCTGGGTCCTAGAAGAGTTTTAGTCCCTTTTAATTCTGTCTTAATGCAGCCAGTAGTTTATTTTTGAAGGATGGCATCATTAAGCCTATTGGCATACAGGCAGACCTCAGAGATTCTGTGGGTTTGATTCTAGACCACCACAGTAAAGGGAATATCACAATAAAGCAAGTCGCACGAATTTTTTGGTTTCCCAATGCATATAAAAGTTATGTTTACACTGTACTGTAGTCAATTAAGTGTGCAATAGCATTATGTCTGAAAAAACAAAGTGCACATACCTTAATTTTAAAATATTTTGTTGCTAAAAAATGCTCACCGTCGTCTGAGCCTTCAGTGGGTTATAATCTTTTTGCTGGTGGAGGATCTCCCCTCAGTGTGGCTGGCTGCTGACTGAACAGGGTGGTCCTTACTGAAGGTTGGGGCAGCTGTGGCAGTTTCTTAAAATAGGACAGCCATGAAGTTCGCCACATGAACTGACTCTTCAGGAACGATTTCTCTGTAACACGCAATGCCGATGACAGCATTTTACCCACAGCGGAACTTCTTTCAAAATTTGGATCAATCTTCTCCAACCCTGCCCCTGTTTTATCTACTAAGTTTATGCCATATTCTAAGTCCTTTGTTGTCATTCCAACAATCTTCACAGAATCTTCACCAGGGTAGATTCCATCTCAAGAAACCACTTTCTTTGCTCATCCATAAAGTAACTCTTCATCTGTCCAAGTTTTCTCATGAGATTGCAGAAATTCAGTCACATCTCAGGCTCCACTTCTAATTCTAGTTCTTTTGCTGTTTCTACCACATCTGGAGTTACTTCTTCCGCTGAAGTCTTGAACCCCCTCAAAGCCATCCAGGAGGGTTGAAATCAACTTCTTCTGAACGCCTGTTAATGTTGATATTTTGGCCTCTTCCCATGAATCATGAATATTCTTAATGGCATCTAGAATAGTAAATCCTTTCCAGAAGGTTTTCAATTACCTGTACCCAGATCCATCAGGGAAATCACTATCTATGGCAGCTATATAGCCTTATAAAATGTATTTCTTAAATAATAAGAATTAAAAGTCAAAATTACTACGTGATCCAGGGACTGTAGAATGGATATCGTGTTAGCAGACATGAAAACAACCTGTATGTCATTGTTCATTTCCATCAGAGCCCTTGGGTGACCAGGTGCATTGTCAATGAGCAGTAGTGTTTTTTTGAAAGGAGTTTCTTTTCCTGAGCACATCTCAACAGTGGGCTTAAAATATTCAGTAAACCATGTTGTAACCAGATGTGCTGTCATCCAGGCTTTGTTGTTCCATTTACAGAGCACAGGCAGGGTAGATTTAGCATAATTCTTACAGGCCTTAGGATTTTCAGAATGGTAGATGACCATTGGCTCAACTTCAAGTCACCAGGTGTTGTAGCCCCTAACAAGAGTCATCCTGTCCTTTGAAGCTTGGAAGCCAGGCATTGGCCTCTCCTCTCTTGCTATGAAAGTCCTAGATGGCATCTTCTTCCAATAGAAGGCTGTTTAATCTACATTGAAAATCTTTTGTTCGGTGGAGCCACCTTCATGAATGATCTTAGCTAGATCTTCTGGATAACTTGCTGCAGCTTCTTCATCAGCACTTGCTGCTTCACCTTTACTTTTATGTAATGGAAAAGGCTTCTTTCCTTAAACCTCATGAACCAACCTCTGCTAGCTTCTAAATTTCTTCTGCAGCTTCCTCACCTCTCTTAGCCTTCATAGAGTTCGAGAGAGTTAGGGCCTTGCTTTGGGTTAGGCTTTGGCTTAAAGAAATGTTGTGGCTATTTTGATCTTCTATCCAGACCACTAAAACTTTCTCCATATCAGCAATAAGGCTGTTTCATATGTTCACTTTTAATTTCTTTCAATAACTTTTCCTTGGCATATACAACTTGGCTAACTATCTGGTGGTGCAAGAGGCCTAGCTTTCAGCCCATCTTAGCTTTTGACCTGCCTTCCTCACCAAGCTTAATCATTTCTACCGTTTCATTTAAAGTGAGAAATGCGTGACTTTTCCTTGAGAAGAATGTCACTTGAACACTAAGGCCATTGTAGGGTTATTAATTGGCCTAATTTCAGTATCGTTGTGTCTCAGGGAATGAGGGGGAGAAAGACGGGGAATGGCCAGTCAGTGGGGCAGTAAGAACACACAGCATTTATTAAGTTCACCATCTTATAAGGGCAAATTCGTGGCACCCCAAAACAATTACAATAGTAACATCGAAGATCACAGATCACCATAATAAATGCCATAGTAATAATGAAAAAGTTTGAAATATTACAAGAATTACTACCATAATGTGACAGAGACATGAAGTGAGCAAATGCTGTTGGAAAAATGGCACTGATAGACTTGCTTGATGCAGGGTTGCCACAAACCTTCAATTTGTAAAAAAAAAAAAAAAAAGAACACAGTATCTGTGAAGTGCAGTAAAGCAAACAAAGTGCAATAAAAGGAGGTGTGCCCATATTCTGGAAGGCTTAAGTAGTGTAAGATCTAGGTGGTTTTTCTTTGATAGCCCTAATCTCTTGCTGTCAGCATCAGGGTCTTCTTAGAGACAAATATCGAAGCATGTGATGGGTATCAAATGATCCAGAATTGCTTCAGTGACTTCTTCCACTCATTACATCGTTGCTGCAGCTACTCAGGTACCTCCAGCCCTCCCAGGGTCTCCTCTGCTACTTTTGTCTGCAGCAACACGAGACACCACACCAAAGGCTCGCTGGAAGGCAGGGCATCCTTTGCCTGAAAGTAAGAGCTTTTCAGCTACTTTTCAGAGGCCTGCAGCCCCAGGATGCCTGCCGGCACGGGAGCCCTACCCACACCCCTCTCTGTCGGGACCTTGTCTGTCTGCCCTCCTCCTGCTCATGTTGTCATCCGCGCCCTGGACCCTCACTCTGGGCGACCGGAGCAGAGCCTGCGAAGGAACCCCACCAAGCTGTGACTCTCAGGGTCCTTCCTTCGTTGCCCATCCCCCTTCAGCAACGCTTATCAGTTATGGGGGCAGATCTGTGCTGATACAAAGAATGGGTCACGCTGGTGAATTTGACAGTCCCGCGCTCCCTGGCCCCATCCTCCTGCTGACGCCCTCCGTGTTCTGCAGTCAAGCATCCCAGCAGGTTCCCCTTCACTCCGTTTTCCTTAAATAAAAGTTGCCTGTAGATGAATGATCAGCATCACAGTCTCAAAGTAACATGGAGAGATGTAAAACCAGTCATAGAATAGTTAAAATAACGCAGCTGGGAAGGACTTAGCGAGCTCAGGTTGTGACTGGCACCAAGGTCCTCCACAGTTTAAGATTAAATCACCAGTGAATAGTTTTTAAATGGAAAAGAGCTTCTTTTCTAAAAGGAGCTTTTGCTGTCTGAACTGGCCGGTCCTCTCTAGTGTGCCTGTTTGAGGAGGTGGGTTCTGTGCTGCTGTGTCTGAGGCCCTGCCTGTGGTCTGCAGGGGCAGGGCCGTGAGTGTTTCAGGACCAGGCATCGCTGTTACAGGGGTGGCAGCTCTTTGAGGAATGCAGTTTAATCCTTATTCTTTCCCTTTTCTGCAAGCACTGGTTACTTTAAATGCAGAATCGTTCCCATTTTTCAGGTTGGTAGGTGGGACTGCATCTCCATTCTCCGTGGCCTGTGTGGTGGCCCTCGCTGTTTCCTCTCTACTATCGACTGCTTTTTCTTTGACTTCTAGACTATCTTTGCGTTGGGTAATGCTCATCAGCAGAGTTAACGTTCCCCATCAAACTGCCAGGCATTGACCAAGTGCTGGATGTGGAGGAAGGAAACCACTGGTACAGAAAACACAGTAACACCTTCTGTTTCTCTTTGTAGAGTCCGTTTAGTAGAAAGAGGATCTCCTCATAGTTTGCCCCTAATGGAATCAGGAAAAGTAAGTATTGAAGGAAGGCGTATGCATGTCCATATAAACACGAGTCTCAGTTTATGGGCTTTGAAAATTCAAGAAATAGATGGTAGATTTTTTTTTTTCAAAAATGTTTTCTTGAATGTAGTATATCAGGACTGGTTTTGGCCATGAGCACAGAAACTCAAAATGACAATGTTTTAAATGAGTTAGGGTTTTTTCTCATGTAGAAGAAACCACCAGGGACCGTGGCATCTTATGTCTTGGCCTCCCCTCCCAAGGGTGCCTCAGGGTCTAGAGCGGCTTTTCCAGCTCCAGCCTTCCTTTTGCACATTCCAGCCAGAGGAGGAGAAGCAGAAAAAGGAGGAGGCAGAAGGTGCAGACTGTGAGGACAGCTCCTCAGCCGCCTCACTCACACTTAAGTGTCACTGGGCACTGTCACCCACAGCTGAAAGGCAGGTTGGCAGCACTACATTGGTTTTGAATGTCTGCGGGCCTGGCTAACAATCAGGGCTTGTTTACTGTGGAGCTGGACAACGAATGGTTATCAGGGGACAGCTAGTCGTTCCTGCAACGGTGGTTATCTTGTTTATAGAACTAAATGCAAGAAACGTATTCAAACCTAATTGAAGACTTTTTTTTTTTTCTTTTTTGGCCCCAATCGTCAGATCTCTTCTCCATTTAACATAATTCTAAAAGCATATTGTTTTTGGACCTTTTACAGTCTGTGTCTACATGACTGCCCATTAGAATTCTTGGTACTAAGTTGGCTCTAAGGTGGGACACAGCGCTACCCACCCACCCAAGTCGGTCTGGCGGGCCGTTCGTCAGACGTGTTCCAGGAGCGTTCACCACAGCTGTGTTACCTTATCTTAACTGCACAGTGTTAATTAGCTGAACTGAGACGGGTTCTGTTCTAAATTTCCAGAATCAGCTTTTGCTTCATTACGTGGTTTCAGTGGAATGTGGAGCATTTCTGAGCTAAACGTCCATTAAGAAGGAGGTGCTTCATATCAACATTGTACTAGAAGATGTTTACCAGCAGGAAAAGTGGGCAGTGTGGTGGAGGAGAGGGGCAGAGCCGCAGGCGCAGTGTCCTCGTGGCTCGGCAGACGCATGGGTGGTGACGGCCGTCTCTTCTGGACACCACAAAGCAGCTCCACTAAATCCTATTTTGCAAGCATTGAGCCTGTTAAATTATATCATTTATCGTGTTTTTGTTCAAATTCTTAATTTTAGGATCACTTTAACACAGGCTCTGTCACTGTAATAATTACAATGGAATGTAATTGTTTTGCTGTAATTATATAATGCTGTATATAATTTTGATTTAAAGCCATTCACTTTCTAAACCATTTTAATCAGGAAAATAGGCACATGGCATGAAAGCAAGGTCAAGGTTGATTGTGCAGTATCTACCTGTCTGTCCGCTGATGAGACTCTTCTTTCCAACATAGATACTTCCAGGGGTTCGGATCATAATTGCCAATCCAGAAACAAAAGGACCGTTGGGAGACTCACACCTGGGTGAGGTGAGTTCTGGGGACTCACACCTGGGTGAGGTGAGGTACAGGGTGTCCATGAAAGTTCAGGATTACAAAGTAGGATTTCCTTAAGGGAGTATCACAGATTCTCTTCAAAAAATTTAGAAAAGAGGAAACTTCATGTGAGCAGACTGAGTTTCCTTGTTTCCCAGCCCTTGGTTTGTCTTCCACGTGCCTGCTGCCTTCACAGCAGGGAAGTCCTTTATCAGGAACACGATGGGGAACGTGCAGAGGGAATCTTGCCAACCCCAGAATCATAACAGTACCAACAACTGTGGCAGGCAGGCTGGGTACACGACAGGTGTTTATCTGGGTCAGAAAGTCACTTCCGCTCCCTTGTGTTGACGATGAACCTGGCCAGTGACTCCGCGCCCGGCCCCTCATCCTGCGCGCTGCTGGCTGCGTGTGGCTGCAGGAGACCCTTGCTGGGCTGTCATCCCCACAGCTTGCCCTGCTCGGCCGGCCAGGCGTGCCCGCCTCTGCCTTACAGTGTCCTTCTCTCTCCCTGATGGACTTGTTTCTTCTGACATGTCTGCCTCCCCTCCCCACCCCCCCGTTTTCCTCTCCAAGGCCAAGCCCACAGTGACCCTGTCCTGCCCTCAAGGACCCTCTTGCAGGTGCCGCCCACTATTCGGTCAGCTTCCCCCCTTCCTCTGACCCGTTCTGGCCACACAGAAAAGGCTGCCACAGCTGGCACATGACCAGCACACCAGCCCCGCCACTCTCCTGGAGTGGTGCCCTGGGCACACGTGTGCACCTCGTAAAGGGGTGAATAGTGATGAGGCGTGAGTCCTCACCACTGCTCACTGCCAAAACCCTTTTTCTTCTTGGGCAGTTTTTTGGCCCCTCACTCATCTGTCTCTATGTGAAGATCAGAACTAGTCTGTGAGCTGCACTATATTTTAGGAATTTCCTTTAAATATATGTCTAGGAATGAAATTGGGATGTAGCACCCGCCATCTCGGGCACCTGGAGATGCTCCCGGCGGCTGCTGTCCTCACAGCGGGCGGCCTTGCTTGGAGCTGAGCGGGCGCGCTGGGCAGAGGGGCAGGGACCACTGCACCCTGATGTTCTGCTGGGAACGTGTCTTAACAGAGATGGTTTTCCTTCCCCTCGCTCTACGGGGTGCCCTCCATCTCTGGTCTGCTTCCTCGTTGCTCAGCAGGCGTGACTGAGGGCCGCTGGCTAGACCCCAGCTCCTCCGGGCCTCATCTGTGTGGACTTGATGGGCTCCTCTGCCTTGTCCCTGGCTCTGCTCAGCCCACGTGGTCGGCACCGTGTCAGCAGGTCTTTCTTTCCCATTTCCATGGTCAGGCACTTTTGTCCCCCATTTTTTGATGTTACAGTGCCTTTCCCTTCTAGAGTTTGTTTTGTGTTGTGTTGTTTTATTACAATATAATATTCCTAGAAGTATGCAAAGCAAGTGAAAGGGAAAGTAAATCGCAAAGCTTTTTAACATTTTTCCAGCTTGCTTTTTAGGAACAATCAGTACATTTGAATAAATACAAGGAAACTCATACAACCTCGTTCATTTGATGTTTATTTCAAAAGCCCTCAATCCATCTGCTTTAATAGAATTCTCAACAGATGATGGCTTGGTTGTTCGCTCAGCCATGAGCTTGCTGTCATGCCTTCGTTTCAGTAAACTTTGTGGCATCTGTGTCTCCCCAGAAACTGGAATCATCTTGTTTTTGCAGGGCAAGGACAGTTTCAATAGCACTGAATATAATCTATTGAATTGTAAAAGTAGCTTCTGCCCTGGAGATCATCTCAAGTTAACTTATCCAGTTATATTTTGCTTCCTTACCAGATCTGGGTTCACAGTGCCCACAATGCCAGTGGTTATTTCACTATTTACGGAGATGAATCCCTCCAGTCAGATCACTTCAACTCAAGATTAAGTTTTGGTGACACACAGACAGTCTGGGCACGAACAGGCTATTTGGGGTTCCTGCGGAGAACTGAACTCACTGATGCAAATGGAGGTGAGAGTCCCGACAGGCGGCACGAAGGTCCTCAGACCCCGGAAACCTGTCTGGGGTCTGGGATCCCAATCCCGGGAGAATGTGCGTGCGTGCATGCTTGCTGCAAGCCAGCCTGAAAACAGCCGAGGGTGAGAGAGCACCAGCTCAGGGCAAGTGTATCCAGCAGTGGAAGCTGCATGTCACATGCTCTGTGCTCCCATGTGAGCCAGGAACACGTTTAAAACCAGGGGCAAGAGCCAGGTGCCGTGTTGTCCACAACAAGTGCCTGTAAGTGCAGCTCACAGACTTGTCGCCAGTCCTGGAGCCACCAGCCCAACCCAGGCCCTCCTGAAGCCCTGCTGCTCTCTTCCAGGGCGGGAGGTGCTGGCCTCAGGTGCTCTGTATTTCTGCACCTGTCCAGCAGGCCTGGTGCCGCAAGGTGCCCGAGGGGAGCTGCAGCTCTGAGGGGCTGGCGCTGGGCGTGGGTATTATGCAGAACTAACACGTTAAGAGCCTGCCTGCTCTTCAAGTCTTTGCTGATCCTGGAATCCTTTCTCCACTCCTTATTTCAGTAAAAACAGAGACAGGACTTAGGTATTACATAGAGATGGGGCCTGAGCTTTCTTGGTGAGATCCTGCCAGACTCAAAGCCAGAAGTCAGCGAGCCTTCCTGACCCACCTGTCTGATGGGAGCTGTGCCAACCTGGCTGAACCAGCATGAATTTAGGGGAAAAGTACAAGATATTTTGGTGTTGCGTTTTCAACTTGGGAAAATCGTAGACTGTTTTACTTGAGGGTGCTATCTGGGGTTCCTTGAAGAACTAAGCTTAGCAGCACCCAGACCTCCCAGGAGGCAGGGCAGGTCCCATCCTGCGGAGCCCACGGGCTGGAACAGTGGGATACCCCACAGCAGCTGTGGTTAGAAGCCAGCAAGTAACTGCCTCCATCTCATCTGACTTAAACTGGAAAAGATTTATTTTCTGGTATTTTATATGTCAGTCACTTCTCTCAAACTCACCGTGATATATTTACTAGTCTAAAGATTAAAGACGTCTCCTTGTTTTTAAGGAAAGATGGACAGACTGCATGTTGTCATTATCCCAAGGTTTGCACAGCTGATGAGAATAAATTTAACACTTACACGAGCTAAGGAAATTTTTGTTCATGAACATTCTCAGAAACTATGCTTCCTCTTCCCGCTCAGACAGGCAGTAATAAGAGAGTTAAGAGCTCATGTGCTGGCACCAGGGGGAACTGGGTGTAACTTGGGCTGTGCTGGGTCCTCACCATGTGACTCCAGGGAGCAGGTCTGCTGGCCCGTGTCCCGGCGGTGCTGATGCTGCTGAGGGCCGTGTGATAACGCACTTGACGGCGTGTGGAGGCTACGCCTGTGGGATGAGGGGAGGGACGTGCAGGCCTGCGGCCAGCGCTGAGCCAGGCAGCACTTCCGCCTGCACCTTTTCCCTGAGAGCCTCGGGCTGCAGAGTTTCCCTGGTAGAAGGGAGACAGCATCCCTTGCTCAGTGATCTTTTCTTTGCATCTCTTTTGCATTCAGGGGTAGTCTTTTTTATTTTTTAAGCGGCTTGAGCGGCATTGCGGTGAAGCTCACACGGTTTCCATTCCCTGTACAGAGCGCCACGACGCCCTCTACGTGGTGGGGGCCCTAGATGAGGCCATGGAGCTGCGTGGCATGAGGTATCACCCGATAGACATCGAGACCTCCGTCATCAGAGCCCACAAAAGCGTCACGGAATGGTGAGGAGGGGGCAGCAGCCCGAGGGCACAGGGTCCTGGGCGGAGTCAGCTTTCCAGGGTGAACCTGAACCTCTGAAGAGCACTCCTAGTGCAGAGTTGTTGCTTTTCCCGAGAGTGGCATACAGACGGCTGGGCGGTGTTTCCAGGGAGCCGTTTATTTGGTTTTTTGTTAAGGAAAACATGATGCAGGGGAAATAGACTGTCCGCGGGAGCCTAAACGCAGCATGCCTATGGGAAGACCTTAGGCTCCAGGAGAGGCCGCGTTTGCCAGCGTCACTGGGTTGTCAGTGACAAGTCACCCACCCCAGCCACCCTTGAGGGTGAGGGGCCTTGCAGGCCATGCTTCTCCCTGGCCGTTTGGTTGGCTGTGACGTGTGAGTGTGCCCAGATCACCGCCTGGCCTGGGGGCTGCAGCGCTGACCACCTCCTCAGGGACTTTACGTGGCATTTGAGAGTGAAAAGTGGCTTCAGCGCCATTGGCTGCAGGTCTGCTCATTCCCTTAGTCCCTGAACTGGCAGAGGCCTGATGGAGCCCATCTGGAAGCTCAGGGCAGGAGCCCCAGGGGAGGCTTGTTCCAAAACCTCTCGGGAGAAAACTGCTCGTTTTCTCGGCAGGTGGGTTGATCTGAGATTGTCGGCTGCGTCTTGTTAGCTGACGCAGGCTGGTGTTCTTGGCCATGCACTGCACTGCACAGAGGACTTGGCAGACAGAAGAGTCGGGTGGACGGGAGCGCCTCGTCCCCGCTTGGTACCGCGTTTCAGGACGAGCAGTGACAGAGCCCGTCCGAAGCACAAGTCCTCCGCCTGCCAAAGCTGCCTGTGCACTCGTGTGTCGAGGAGGGCAGAAACCCCAGAAAGGCGTCAGCCCAGAAACTGGCAGGGGCCCACCTCAGTTTCCGTCTAAATAGCTATAAATACCAATCACAGCCTTCCATTTTTGTATTCTTAAGAAAATAATTTTGACTGGCTTGTATCGCCTCCCTCGAGTATTTTCTATCTAGTTGAAAAGGTGCCGTTTCCACTTAAAAGTGTGTGGCAGGGGTGCCCCTCGTGGGTTTCTCCTTTCTGTTCTGAGCATTGCTTAGATGCTGTGACGCGGAATAAAGCTGCGTTTTATTCCGAAGGGTTTCTCTCTGTTGGAGTCTGTGCAGCACAACTGTTCTGTTATTTCCCTCCCCCTTGCCTGTGGCCCCCCCCCCCCGCAGGGTGCCCCCATCAGTCACTTCATGCAGAGAAAGAAGGATGTGATGCCAGGTCACATCTGTGACTGCCTCACTGAGTACGGTCCAGCCCCCCGACCCTCTCAGCCACTGCGGCCCCAGGAGAGCGCCGGTGGAAAGAGAGTAGCCGGCAGCAGCCCGCGGCCTCTTAGCAAACCCCCCTCCCCAGTTAACTGTGGAGTCTGAGCTGGTCCTGATGCTGCGCCATCGATTTCAAATGCCAGGATAAGATTGTTCCCAGCGCGCATCAGAGTAGTCACATGTGATTCATGGACTCAAGGCGCGGCCCGTGCGGAGCGGTGCCCGGTGCCTGGGAGTTGTGCCCTGGGACTCGGCACTGGCACTTCTTCTCGGGAACAGCGCCCCACAAGGTTGTTCCCTTAGGTGTACACGCTCGTCACAAAGCAAAATCCAGAAGGAGGGGTCTGCTGAACACGTTCTCCAATGTTTCCCTTTCATTTTCATGTATTCATTGGCCACACTGAACAAAATACTAATTTTTTCCTAATAGGCATACCCTATGCTTTCAGGAAACAATAGTGAATGTTCCCAGATGCTTCCTGCCTCACAACTGAGATAGAACCTTCTCTGTGTCTGGCAAGAGAAAGATCCCCGCAGCCCACTGCAGGGCCCCAGAGCCTGGCCTGTCCTCCACGGGGCTCCGGTGGCCAGGGGCAGTGTGTATTAAGGTTCTTAAACAACCACGTTTTAAAAGCCCAACTGTATGATGTTAAAGTGGCTTAAAGTGTAAAACACTGTTCTTAGGCTTTTACAAATTGGGCAGACAAAATACTCTGGGTGGCCCTCCTGTTGAAAGATCCAAAATAAGACACCTCTGGGTAAATCTCTGGAGTTCTCCAGGAATTACCCCACATGAGTCAGGTCTCACTGCATTGCCCTCATCCTAAACTCAGTACTTTAAACAGGAATCAGTTAATGTGCCCTGGGTCTGCAGTTGACCGCTGAGGTATCTGACCCCAGCGTGGCTGGAGCCCACGGGTCAGCCGGGCCAGGGGCTGGCAGCTCTTCTGCACACGTTTTTCATCCCCCTGGTGGCAGAGGCAAGTCAAGACCAGCCCCAGTGCCCCCGCTGTCCTAGCCTCAGCGACAAGCCCACAGACCATGTTGCAGGCTGACCCAATCACCTGGCGGGACAGACTCCACCCTTAGGGGCCTCGTGCGTGCATCCAGGGAGGGCAGGGGTGGGGCTGCCACCGTGAGAGCAGGTCGGTAGGTGCGGATGACGGGAGTGTGAGAGCCGGTCAGGAACCAACAGGCCTGAGGAGGCTTAGCGCCCAGGCAGGTCCGCAAAGAACCCAGTGGAACGTCTGGAAAAGAAAACAGGATCGTTAAGTTCAAGCCCCGCTGTACAGTGATGCTTCTCTCTCTTCCAGTGCTGTGTTCACCTGGACAAACTTGCTGGTGGTTGTGGTTGAGCTCGACGGGTCCGAGCAGGAAGCCCTGGACCTGGTCCCCCTGGTGACCAACGTGGTCCTGGAGGAGCACTACCTGGTGGTGGGGGTGGTGGTGGTGGTGGACATCGGCGTCATCCCCATCAACTCCCGGGGGGAGAAGCAGCGCATGCACCTCCGCGACGGCTTCCTGGCCGACCAGCTGGACCCCATTTACGTGGCCTACAACATGTAGACGCTCCCAGAGGCGGGCCATCTGCTCAGTGTCGCGAGTGTGCAGGCGCCAAGGCGAGTTCCCGAGCGGAGCCTTTGCCAAGTGGTGGGGAGGAGACTTTCCACTCGTCCTGATCGGCACGGGGATGAGACGAGAAATGTGAAGTTTGCTCAGAAGGACTTTGCGTTACTGCCTTCAGTTTGTTGGAAAAGCCCATTTCAAAAACTTTTTCTTTTTTTTTAATTATTGGATAATAAGTGCTTTCTTCGTAAATGTGGTATTTTGTTAAGCCAAAATAGCAATTAAAAAAATATTCTGCCCTCCAGATGGGTTCTTTTAAACAATTTATGTAGTGTGACAAAGAATTGTTTTCTCTGTTTTAATGTGTCATGAAATCTTAATGCCATGGACCTGCTACTAATTTAAGCCATTGCTGGAGCTCATCCTTCTAGGACAGTTTGTTGAGGTACGAGAAAACCTTCCAAATAGCACCTTCCAATTAGATTTTAGCAGCTTTCTTTGTCAGAAATGTGCTGAAGAAACAGGCTAATAATCGGCCTTTGAATTTTAGCATGGAATGAGAAGAAATTATAAATAAGGTGTATTTCGGCAATTACCTTGCAGATATCTTTGTACTAAACTAAAATGATAAAATAAGTTAACTTCATATGTAATTATGTACAAAACGTTTAATTTATTTTGATCTCTTTAGAAGTATAACAGAGAAAACATTCAAGAATATTAAAGTCTTGTAATGTTTGCTAATATAAAAAGTGTTGTATTATCTTGCGTGGATAGCATCACAACAAATATATATATATGAAATATAAATTCACTAAGAACAAAGGAGATTTTAAAGTTTAAAACGCAGAACCTGTCACTTGCATGGCGTCCCCTCCACTGCACTGTAGATAGACTCTCGCCCGTTGCTGGTGTGCGCGGCCAGACAGCCAGCAGCACAGTCGGAACCTTTCCTCCGGAACCAGAGACCAGCAAGTGGCGCTGTCGCCTCAGAGGTGGCGGATCGGAGCTGGACGTGCACTTTTCCTTCTGCTGCGGGGTCTCGACGGATTGTCAGTGCCGCGTGCCCACCGCACTGCACGGCCTGGGGAGCAGCTGGCCCACAGCACGCGCTCTCTCGGCCGCAAGAATTCATTGCACAATGTTCCCATCATTTTTGTTTGTGTCACCTTTTTTTGGTCCTCGGTATGAAAAGGAATGTCATTCTGTGGTCATTTGCAGCGGGTTGTGCTGACTCCTTCAGCGGCTTTAAGGGAAGAGACTCACCAGGAGAGGGTCGTGCCTGGGGAGCCGCCCCCGCTGCCGGGACAACAGAGCCACTGGCTGGGGTAGGAGGCCCCCAATCCCCTCCCATCACTGCACCTCCTGCGAGGACACACTTCTGATTTCCATCTCTTGCTGCTGCTGCTGCTGCCGCCTCACACGCCTTGGAACTTTCAGAGCTCCTCGCACACTCCCGGACTGAATCAGCCCGTCTGCGTCCAGCCAGGAAGAAGTATCAGCTGTCCGAGAGAGATTCACTTTGTAATTGCCCCAGTGCGCCCCATGGGGGCTGTGTCAGGTCTGCATGACTAAGATTGCTGCTGGCAAGACTGAGACCCTTTCTGTGAGGTTGTCTTATCTGCCTTTGCTCTGTGTGCTGGCAGTGAGCCCTTTGCTACAAGAGAGTTTTGTTTGACTTCTGAGATCCAAGGCTAATTGCTGTTAAAATTTTAAGTGGCATTTTTTAAAAATTTGTCTGCATGTGGGGTGCATTGTTCCATCTCCACAAGTTATTTGATTTTTAAAATATTGTTTGACTTCATTGCTGTGTATGAATATTTCTCTACATGCTTCAGATACACATTCCCACAGTCTTTCGCTTCCTAAGGGGGAAAAAACCCCACCACACACAGGAAAGACACACATGCCCACCTTGTGTAGGGGGAGGGGTTTAAGGTTTCGGGTCCGACACTGATGAGGAAGCAGGACTGCAGGTGACTCGCGAGGCCCAGCGAGGTGGGGTGAGGTCGGTCCTGCTGTCCTGTGTCAGCGTCGAGGTCCAGAGGGCTCAGGGCTGGGATCCAAGTTCTGTTGTGCAAGAAAAAGGAAAGGAGACACTAAGTACCACCCGTTTAGCAATAAAGGAAGATCGTTCTGTACTAGGAATTGTGCTGTGGATGAGTCATTCATGAGAACGTAACCAGTGTTTGTCTTGTGACCTTGTGCTTTTGAAGTCAGACAAAACCGTGTGATCACCTTGCACGCAGGAGGGTACACAGTGATCACTGAGACTCAGACCAACCGACAGGGCGGCTTCCTCATGGTGCTTGTTTATTATATCTATTTAATCCTGCTTGACACTTTACCCAAGGGAAACGGTCCCTTTTACCAGTTGGATGCTAGCAGCGTTATTTCATAGTGTGGTGACTGGTTAGAGAAATTCATGTACTCAACCAATCACGGTTTCAAACAAAATTTTTATGTGCAAAGGACGGCAACCTTCTCGTATGTTAAACCACCAGTAAGCTTTGTACATCTGTGATAACGCCTGTTTTATATTCAAATGAACAAATAAAAGCTTTTATTTTTGTTGCTCTGAAAATAGCAGTTTCTTAATTGGTCCCCTGGAAAACTGGGCCAGCTTCCATCCCAGGAAGGAAGTGACTCCTACCAGGAATGTATCTGACTCTGTTTACATAATTTGTTGCATTACTTATCAGTACAGATAATCATACTTCGAACAATGTTTAAATTTTGATGTGGGCATTTATTGCTAAAAATATTCCTATGGCAACAAATGTTTTGTGAAATGTTTTTTTTAATTCTTTTAAATATATCTAAATATATTTGTTCATATTTTGCTCCAAGTGTACAGATTATTGGTAACTTTTAGGAACAAGGAGTGTGAGTCTGTGTGCACATACTCTCTGCTGCTCCTCGGCAGGAAGCTTTGCCAGGACATAGGTCTCGCTGACGATTCCAACCCAAATTATCTTTGTTTTGATCTTGGCTTCATCTCTTGGAAAGTAGTAGCGAGATACTCCAATAAAGGTGTTTTAAAAAAAAAAAAAAAGTAGTAGCGGGTTAACTGACCTCCAGCCTAATGGTTACAAAAGCATAAGTTTAATACACGTGAAAATCAGTAGAACTGATTCTGCACACAGATCAACAGGCTTCACCCGAGTTGCCTATGTGTTAGAATTCCACTTGTACCAGGACCGTCCCGCGCTAATTGGGGGTACAAAAGTGGGTGGCTGGTGCAGACCACCTGCATTGGGTGACTCAGAACGTTGCTGACCCAGAACCGCCCCGTGTGGCCGTGCTTTGTGCAGCGTGTGTGTTCCTGTGCGTGCGTAGAGTTTCTTCTGATGCCGCGTTCTGCGTCCTCCAGCACAATGCTGAGGTCTGGGGACACAGTCAGGAGTTTGGTCAGCTGGTCGATCATCATTCTGGGTCTTACCGTCCTCGTTGATGTCTTGGTGTCCCACGTCGGGTGGTGTGTCCACCTCAAGGGACGTGGTGTCACTGCTTCCGAGGAGAGAGTTTCCGTTTCCTTGACACCCACGTCTTTTGTGACTTGTAGTCTCGACTTACATCTTCTCAGCAGAACCCACAGCCCCGGTCCCCACCTGTGGGCCAGCCCTTTCTCTCCTGCCAGCCCCCAGGCGGGCGCTGGGTCCCAAGAGGGCATCTTTCCCGTCATGGCCGCTCTGGCTCCAGTCCAGTGGGCCCCTCAGTTCACCTCTTATTGTCTTTCCGTTTTTAAGGTTAATCCATGAACAAAATAACTGGGCAAGACCAAGTCAGTACGATACCTTAGCGAGAGACTTGGGTCGGCCGTGCTGCCTCGGGCGGTGGTTGGTGGTGGTGACCCCTCGAGGTGGTGCACGCATCAGCTCCTCTGGCTGGGGTGGATCCCCCATGTCTCGGTGACCCCTCGGCTCCCCCCTTTCCCTCCCCTCCCCCCTCCATACTGCACATCACTGTCACCCCTGACTCGGTCGTTCATGGCGGGAGAGTCGGAGGCCCACCCAGCGCTGGCACAGAGGCCTCTAGCAGATGGACGGCATCTGCGGCCGGGCCGGTCGTGCTGGTCGTCGGGGCAGGAGGCTGGCAGGTGGCTCGGCTCCACAGCTCCTCACTTGTCACCTGTGAAGAGAGCGCAGGGCCCCACGTGGGGCTGTCGGGCTCGGGGGACAGACTGACCAGGGGAAAAGCAAAGGAGCAGAAATGGAAAGTGAGAAGGAGGAAGGGAAGCCCGGCAGTGCGGGCGCAGAGGATCCAGGCTTGGCCTCAACTCCCCTCATGTTGCTTCGTTTCCCTACCTCGTGTTGGTGTTGACACGTGTTGATAGATATCTCTGGGCCTGTCCAGCTTCCCTGGGGGGACCAGGGCGTGTGTTCTCTGCGGGCCAGACCAGCCCGAGCAGGCGTTCGGGAAATGCAGGGGAGCCGCTGGGGGGCAGAGGTCCGCTAACTTGATGCGTCCGTGCTCTGCTGACCGTCAGGAGGACGAGGACCGCGTCGGGTCCCACACTTCGGCGGAGCCCGGGACGGAGCAGTGAGGTGAAGGCCACGTGCGGCCAGAGCTGCCCCCTCCCTGCATTCCCGTGGGACGTTTTCCGAGGGACCGGATGCACCCACGCATCTTGTCAAGTCACCCTTGGCGGTCCCTGACCCCTGTCCGTGCTCCCTGAACCTGGGGGGCAAGGGGCAGCATTACTGTGCATCCCATTCCTCAGCCCCCCGTGAGAGGGCAGAGGCCACCTGTCCTGACCACTGTCCAACGGGCTTTCCCGCAGGTCAGGCAGCATCAAAAGCATCCGAAGCTGAGAGCCAGGGGGTGAATCCTCAAAGATGACGCTCTCCTTGCGGAGCAAAGCTCCTAGCCACCAAGGGGGCAGCGCGGCTTTCAGGTCAGGCCCACCTGGACAATGGCTGCAGGGTGTCCTAGCTGGGAAGTGGCGGCAGCGTGTCACCAGCTGGGGTTCCTGGAGGTAGGAGGGGGCTGTGAGGTGAGTTGGCCGGTCTTGATGGGTCTTAGGGATGCTTTTGATTAAGGTTAAACCGTTGGTCGTTAGTGGGCAGTTACACCTGGACGGGCAATGGCACACTGATTATGCTGCATCTTGGCAACAGCTCCAGTGAGGGTTGAACCAGATCCTCACCAGCCTGCTAAGGCTGGGGTGGCGGACATGTCTGTAAAGGGCCAGGTGGCTTCTGTCTGAACCCCTCAAGTCCTGATGTTGTGACCCAGGTGCAGCCCTCAGATCTGTGGGAAAGGATCTGGTCCAACAGAACTGTATTTAAGAACACAGAAATGTAAATTTCATATCATTCTCCCATCATGAAATATTATTCTGTGGATTTTTTTTCCAAGTATAAATGCTACTTTTAGCTTGTGGGCCCTACAAAAATAGATAGTAGCTGGATTTGGCCAGATTTGGGGTTGTAGTTTGCTGATTCCTGTTGTAAGACACACAAGTAATAAGGCAAACTTTTGAGAATTAACTTCTGATTCTGGTTTTTCTTTCAAAAGCAATTAGTTTCTGAGTCTGATAGTTTGGGCTTTAAATGTTTTAATTTTCCAACTTCTGTCTCTTTCACTTATTCAGTCAATAAGCATTTGAGCACCAACCATGGGTTGTTGCTGGGTTGAAGTCAGAGAGGAGGCCACCCTCCTCCGAGTCCGTGTCCAGCAGGGACAGCAAGGCCTGAGCCGGAGACTGAGGGTCAGTCTTGGCTCTGCCAACACAGGGGATCACGTAAGCTTTCCCGTCTTTACAAAGAAGGGTGAGACTAGATGGTCTTGAAGATCCTGTTTCCCTTACACACGCTGTTCTTCAGACTAATCCTCTAACCAAAATACGGTGATGAGGCCAGTGCCTCGTCTCACCATCAAGCAGCTGGTGCTCCTCGTAACTAACCTGCTCCAGCCGGGACTGCACAGGGAGGAAGGGACTCGTGTGTTTCTCAGAGTAAAGCCGGGGTGAACTGGCCACATGCCTCAGGGTGTCTGGGGCGTCGTTGTGCCAATACGCCCTGTCCGCAAGCAATACCAGAGCAGCCTCTCCGGCCTCCCTTCGTGGTATAGGAGTTTGGGTGCCTGGTATCCTGCACTGAACAACAGGGAAGTCCCCAAAATGTCAGGATTCTTTTTAAACAGCCAAGTTCAGAATTTTATATCTCAGTGCCTGATTGATAATCTATCAGCAGAGGCTAACACTTTGCTATTCGTTTCTAACTCTATTAAATGTTTCAGGATATAAGGAGAAACACTTGAGAAGCTGTTTACAGAGACCCCATGGTCCTTTGTAATGTGAACAATTAAAGCCTCCATTTGGTCTGCTTAAAATTCAAGTCAAATGTTCAAGTTTTCACATGTTAAATATTTTGTTTAGTCATGTGAGAGGGTGGTCTGTGGAGGATAATTGGCTGCAGGAAGGTCCTTCTCCCCATGGGCACCTCTCTGTTTTTCCAGCCTGTCCTTCGTCCAGACACCTCTGCTACATAATCCTCGATTCACTCAGCCGTGGGCTCCCGTGGCTCCTTGAGGTTCAGGGAACAAGGACAATAAGTCAGTTTAATGGCTGTAAGGAGCTCCTACTATGTTTAAAGCACTTAATGAGCATAAGGGAGGAGGTTCCAGGAGGCACGAGATCGTCAGGGACAACAGGCAAGTTATGGAAAATGAAGCTAGAAATCACGAGTGAGCTGGCGCATGGTGTGTGAAGGTGTCCAGACCTCTCCAGTTAGGCACAATGCAGTTAGACAAGAGGAAAAAGAGAAAAATATCACTGTTACCTGCCATCACCACCTCACCATTTACAGCCTGGGCTGTTAGGAAAACCCAAATCGTCATTTTGAAAAAAAGGTAACATTTTGAATAGGTAATCCAGTCACATGGTCCAAATATGGAAAGTACAGGAAGAGGTTCCGTCTTGTCCTGGCGCCCCCCCCCCCCCACACACACACACAGTCCACGACAGGTGGCCATTTATACTCGTTTCTGGTGTATCATTTCTGTGTTTCTTTATGTGAATACAAGTCAGTTATGAATACATATCCTATCATCCCTTGGTTCTAACCCAAAGGTAGTCTACCATACACTCTGCTCTGTAATGTTGGCGCCGACAGCTGCTATTTTTTAAAAAGCGTCACAGCATTCCATCTTCCCTAATTCCATTCCTGTCAGTGGACACTTAGCCTTTTCCAATCAACTTTTGTTATGACAAAAACAGTTCATTTTACTTGTGGGCAAGCATATCTGATGGGTAGATTTCTGGACATAGGACTGATGAGTCATCGGGTAAATGCATCTGTAACTTTGACGGATGTTGCCAGAGAGCCCCATAGTGGTTTCACTTTGATTTTTCACTTTCACCAGCAACTCTTCAACGACAGAAAGTATCGATTTAATTAGCATTTATCTCATTATAAGTAAGTTTGAATATTTTAAAAATATCTTAAAGGCTACTTGTATTTCTCTTTCTGTGGACTGCTTGTTCGTGTCCCTTGTGAAAGTTTTTAAAAGGCAAAAAAAAAAAAAAAAAAAAAGATTATTGGAAGATCTGTCTAACTCACCTATCCAGGTTCTCTGCCTTTTACTGTCTTTGAGCTACTTTACAATCTGTAAATTGTGGAAGACTGATAATAATACTAATTATTCTTGTCCATAGAAATGCACATTGTGTCCCTGTAGACAGACCTGTTTCACATCTATTTGTAAATTCACTTCAGAATTCCTTGTTTTCTGCATCTGTGGTGTTCTTGGAATCCTCCTTTGAACCAGTTGTAAAATCTTTGATACGTGTTTATATCGGCATGGGAGTCGTGACTGTTTCTCTTTAGCGTTGTCCTTCTACACACTTTTTCCTCTTGATTGCTGTGATTTCTGTTAGTTGGGGAGATTGGCCCTCTGTGATGAGTTGAAATTTTTTTTTTCCCCCTTTGTGTCACTTTTTTTTTAATTCACTTTTCTTGCCATGATGAACTTTCTTATGTTTATGTGGTTGAATTTACCCACCTTGTGTGGCTTTGGAGTTTGTTGTGCTTGAGCACAGGATGCTTTCAGTCCATGTTACTTCTCCTGCTTAGTTGGTTTTTTCCACGAGCCTCACTCGTCTTAGGCTCCAGACTTTCTGGAGGGCCTGGAGATAGTCATTCTGATAAGTGTATGTTGCTACTGATCAGGCACTTTCCTTGTACTTCTTAATATTACAAGACCAGAAAAGATTCCGCTTTGCATTCCAATTGTGCATAAACTTACTTACTTTTAAAAAATCTCATCTCTTATTGTATGCTCTCAAACAGAATTCCGGAGGAACCAGCGGCTTTCTAGGAGACCAGAGGAATGTGTATAGCATCAAGATACTATGCCATTTCTGCGGATAAAAGGAACCAGTCCTAATTATTACATCAGACCAGAGGGAAAGGACTGATTTGCAAAGAAAAGTTCGGTATGGGACCTGAGCTGGATGCTTAAAAAAAGAAAAAAAAATGCGTGTGGACAGGTAGGGGCTTGGAGACATCTGTTACTCCCAGAGCTGCAGGAAGGGTTCTAGAGACAGAGGTGAAGGATGCAAAGACAGACTTGGGGGAAAAGGTAGCGTCCACACGGATAAGGGACCTGAAATGGCAGGTCTCACTGACTGCTACTCTCCCAAGGGGCACGGTTAGCACAAAAGGCGGTGAGACGTAACTTGTACGCGGAAACTTCTGCCAGGTAAACTTCCCCTCCCACCTTTCCACTCTTCCCTCATCCTTTTTTCTGAGCCCTTCTTAATTATGTATTTTGTCTGTTCAGACCCAGGCTCAGGGCAGCCAGGATAAGGAGCAAGAGCAGAGCAGATGCAGCTCTCGGCCCAAAGGCCAGGTGAGGAGCACCCCCCACACACACAGGCCCAGGTGAGGAGTCCCCCCAGTGTGGGGGGGCATGTCACAGCCACTCTCCAAGAAGGTGCCTGGGTCTGGGGAGGCCCTCTGGGATTCTCGGGCAGTGCCTAAGACCATTCTTTATGCTTCTGAAAAACTTACTGCAAACTCTTGTAAAATCCAGGATAAAATGCTTGGAAGTGATTTATTTATAAGAAGAGCTCCCACTCTCTGGCCTAAAGACCAACAGCGGAAAGAAACTGAACACAAATCGCAGGATTTAAACTGGAGGCAAACAAATGGAGAAGGTGTGCTCCATGGCATGTCTTCACTCTCCAGCAGCAGGTACTCGGTGGCCGGAATTACTAAAAGGTTATAAGAATTATAGCTTGATCTTTCTTAATCTTTATGATCCTCTTTAAAATGAATTAGAAAACAGTAGATTGTCATTCCTTTTTTTTTTTTTTTTAAACAAAGAATGTGTAATAATTTGTTTTGTTCAAACCTAATCTTGCCTACTACCTGAGACCTCACTCACTGAACAGACCTGGTTCAAAGGAAAGCTTGGTCTAAACTGATTATAGAATTTGTCCTCCCAGGTCAGGTGCAGTCTCTCGTGGACAAGAACACTGGGTCTTTGAGCTAACTTCCCCTCTCCTGCTCTTCCCCTCAAGAGTTTTTAGAGTAGGGGGAGAAGTGTGTCTTCTGCAGGTGGATAAAGGTGAGGGGTCTTTGGATCCATGCAGTGACCTTTGTCTTCTGATCTCTCAATGACATGCCTTGCTGCCTGGTTTCTGGATGTCCCCTTGGCCTTCAGAGTTGAAATTTTGAGCTTCAGGAACTCAGGGTCTGTTATTGGGGCATTGCTCCCTATCTACCGTGACTGACACTACTCGGATGTCTCTGACGTCTGACTGCCTTCTGTTACTTATTCGGTTATTGATGGACATTTGGGTTGCTTACGTGTTTTAGCTATTGTTGAATAATGCTGCTATGAACATGGGTGTACAAATATCTCTTCAAGACACTGCTTTCAGTTCTTTTGGGTTTATACCCAGAGGTGAATTGCTGGGTCATATGAAAATTCTGTTTTTAATTTTTAGGGGGAACCGCCATACTGTTTTCCACAGTGGCTGCACCATTTTACATTCCCACCAACAGTGCACAAGAGTTCTGATTTCTCCACATCCTTACCAACACTTATTTTCTGTTTTGTTTTGTTTTGATAGTAGCCATTCTAATAGATGTAAGGTTGTATCTCATAGCTTTGATTTGCATTTCCCCAATAACTAGTGACGCTGAACATCTTTTCATGTGATTATTGACAGTCTGTAGCTCTTCATTGGAGATATGTCTGTTCAAGTCCTTTGCCCATTTTTGAATTGAGTTGTTTGTTTGTTTTGAGTTTTAGGAGTCCTCTGTGTATTCTGGATATAAATCCCTTATCAGATACATGGTTTGCAGATATATTCTCCCATTCTGTGGGTTGCCTTCCATAGATAGTGTCTTTCAATGCACAAAATTTAAAAATTTTCATGAAGCCAAGTTTTTCTACTTGTTTTTTTGGTTGCCTGTGCCTTTGGTGTCATATTTAAGAAGTCATTGTCAAATCTAATATGGGAAGTTTTGACCCTATGTTTTCTTCTAAGAGTTTTATAGAGTTAGGGCTTACATTGAGGTCTTTGATCCATTTTGAGGTATTTTTTGTATATGGTGTTGGCAAGGCTCCAACTTCATTCTTTTGCATGTGGATATCATTTTCTAGCACCATTTGTTGAAAAACCTGTCCTATCTGCATTGAATGGTCTTGGCACCATTGTCAAAAACTATTTGAAAATATATGCTGGGGTTTATTACTGGGCTCTCTATGCGATTCCTATGTCAGTATTATGTCAATACCATGTCATTTTGATTACTGTAGCTTTGTAGTAGGTTTTAAAATCAGGAAGTGTGAATCCTTCCACTTTAATCTTCTTTTTCAAGGTTGTTTTGGATATTTGAGGTCCTTTAAGATTTCATATGAATTTTAGGATGGGGTTTTCTTTTTGTGCAAAAACGTCTTTGGAATTTGGATAGGTATTACATTGGATCTGTAGATCACTTTGGGTATAATGAAAACTGTAAAGCATTGCGGAAAGAAATTAAAGAAGATATAAGTAAAAGAAAATGCATCCTATGTTCATAGATTTGAAGACAGTATTGCTACTTTGTTGATGCTCTTGTTGTTAGTAAACTAGGAACAGAGGATAATTTCTTCAACTTGATAAAGAACATCTACAAAAAACCTACAGCTGAAATCATACTTCATGGTGAGAAACTCAAAGCTTTCCCACTAAGATTAGGCACAATGCAGAGACATTCCCCTCTCACCACTCCTTTTCAACGTTGTACTGGAAGTACTTGCTAATGCAACAATGCAAGAAAAGGTAATAAAAGATACATAGATTAGGAAGGAAGACATAAAACTGCTTTGTTTGTAGATGACATGATTGTCTATGGAGAAAATCCAAAAGAATCAATGAAACAACTCCTGGGCCTAAAAAGTGACTACAGCAAGGTTGCAGGATACAAGGTTAACATACAAAAGCCAATCATTTTCCTATATACCAGTAATGAGCAAGTGGAATTTGAAATTAAAAGCACAATGCAATTTACTTTAGCACTCCCAAAATGAAATACTTAGGTATAAATGTGAAATACATATAAAAACTACATGAGAACTACACAAATCTGATGAACAAAATCAAAGAATAAATGGAGAGATATTCCTTATTCATGGGTAGGAAGACTTAATATTATCAAGATGTCAATTCCTCCTACCTTGACTCAATGCAATCCCAATAAGATCCCAGCAAATTATTTTGTAGATATTGACAAACTGATTCTAAAATTTATATGGAGAGTCATAAGACCCAAAATAGCCAACACAATATTGAAGGAGAAGAGCAAATTTGGAGGACTTATGCACCTTGACTTTAAGACTTACTATAAAGCCTTGGTAATCAAGACAGTGTGTATTGGAAAAAGAATAGATAATAGATCAGTGGGACAGAGTAGAGAGGCAAGAAATAGGTCCTCATAAATATAGCCAACTGATCTTTTACAAAGGAACAAAAGCAATACAATGGAGCAAAGATAGTATCTTCAACAAATGGTGCTGAAATGACTAGACATCCACATGCAAAAATATGAATCTAGACACAGACCTTAACACCCTTCACTAAAATTAACTCAAAATGATCTTACACCAAAGTGTAAAACACAAAACTGTAAAACTCCTAAAAGATAACATAGGGGAAAATGTAGATGATCTTCAGTATGGTGATGCCTTTTTAGATATAACATTAAAGGCATGATCCATGAAAAAAAATTGATAAATTGGACTTCATTAAAATTAAAAACTTCTCTGTGAAAGACAGTGTTAAGAGAATGAAATGACAAGCCACAGACTGGGAGAAAATATTTGCAAAAGACACATCTGATAAAGGACTCTTATCTAAAATATACAAAGAATTATTAAAAATCAACAATAAGAAAATGGACAACCCAAATAAAAAGAGGACCAATGACCTGATTAGATATGCCACCGAAGAAGATATACAGATGGCAGTTAAGCATATGAAAAGATGTTCCACATCATATTTCATCAGGAAAATGAAAATTAAAACAGCAATGAGATAACACTACACAACTTACTTAGAATGATCAAAAACCAAAGCACTGATAACACCAAATGCCAGCGAGGATGTGAAGCAACAAAAACTCTCATACGTTGCTGGTGGGAATGCAAAATGATGCAACCACTTTGGAAGACAATTTGGTAGTTTCTTACGAAATGAAACGTACTCTTACCATACAATCCGACAATCACATTCCTTGGTGTTTACCCAAAGGAAAACTTATGTCCATACAAAAACCTCCACACAGATGTTTATAGCAGCTTGATTCATAGTTGCCTTCAGTAGGTGAGTGGATAAATAAACTGAAGTAAATCCAGACAGTGGAATATTATTCAGTGCTAAAGAAATAAGCTCTCAGATAACAAGAAGACATGGAAGAACCTTAAATGATAAATTACGAAGTGAAAGAAGCCAATCAGAAAAAGCTAAATACTGTATGATTCCACCAATATGACATTCAGGAAAAGACAAACCTATGGAGACAATTTAAAGATTAGTGGTTACCAGGGATGGTGGTGGGGAGAGATGACTAGACAGAGCACAGAGGATTTTTAGGATAATGAAAACATTCTATATGATACTATGATGGATATATGTCATTACACATTTGTGCAAACCCTTAGAATGTACAACACCAAGAGTGAACTCTGATGTCAACTACGAACTTTAGGTGATTAATGTGTTCATGTAGGCTCATCCTTGGTAAAAAATTTTAGAAACTTCTCGTGAGTGATGTCTATAATGGGTGAGGCTGTGTATGTGTGGTGGAAGGGGACATATGGGAAATCTTGGTCCCTTCTTCTCAATTTTGTTGTAAAACTAAAACTGTTCTAAAAATATTTTTTAAATGCAAAAAAAAATTTTTTTAAGATAGTTGGTTCAGTGGAATAAAAGTTCTTTGGCTAAAAGAATAAAGAAAAAAAGAGCTGTGTGGTGAATATACAGAAACTCTTATGAAGTTATATTCCATAAATAATAGAATTCAGACCACAGTCTATAGTCAGATGTACTATTATCATAATTGCTATTTAATAATTATTTTTGAACCACCAAAAAGAGCTAAACAAAAGATAATTTTTAAAAATTCTACATTGTAGAAGACTCGCACCTTTGCGCTCTCTGTCAATCAGCTCTCCTTGTTAAATTATAAATGTATTCTTCTTTTTTAAAATTTATTTTTATTGAGATATAATTGGCATATAAATGGTATAAGTTTAAGGTGTACAACATGTTGATTTAGTACATTTATATATTGCAATATGGGTACCATTGTAGTGTTAGCTAACACATCCATCACATCACATAATTGTTTGTGGTGGAAATTAAGACCTAGTCTCTTAGCAAAAGTTTATAATATAGTATTGTTGTCTGTAATCACTATGTTGCGTACTAGTTTTCCAAAACTTATTTGCCTATTGGTTGCAAGTTTTCTCCCAATTCCCCCACCCCTCAGTCCCTGGTGACCACCATTCTACTGTCTGTTTTTATGAGTTTGGCTCTTTTAGATTCCACATTTAAATGAGATCATGCAGTATTTGTCTTTCTCTGTCTGACTTATCTCACTTAGCATAATGACCGCAAGGTCCATCCATGTTGTCACAAATGTCAGCATTTCCTTCTTTCTCATGGCTAAATAATATTGCATTGTGTATAAGTACCACAACTTCTTTATCCATCCATCCATCCACTGACAGACACCTAGGTAGTTTCCATATCTTGGCTGTTGTGAATACTGCAGTAAACATGGGAATGCATATATCTCTTTGATATCCTGTTTTCACTTCCTTTGGCTATATACCCAGGAGTGGAATTGCTGGATCAGATGGTAGTTCTATTTTTAATTTTGGGGGAACCTCCCTACTGTTTTCCATAGTAGCTAAACCAATTTACATTTCCAACAACAGTACATAAGTGTTCCCTTTCTCCACATCCTGGTCAACACTTGTTTTCTTGTGTCTTTTTGATGATGGCCATTCTAACGGTGTGAGGTGACATTTCATTGTGGTTTGATTTGCATTTCCTGGTGACTGATGATGTTGAGCATGTTTTCATGTACCTGTTAGCCAGCCACCTGCATGTCTTTGAAAAAAATTTTTATTTGGTTCCTCTGCTCATTTTTAAATCAGATTGTTTGCTTTTATGTTATTATTGAGTTGTATGAGTTGTTTATATTTTGGATATTAAATCCTTATCCAATATGTGTTTTGCAAATATTTTTCCCTATTTCATAGTTTGTCTTTTCATTTTTTATTGGCTCTTTTGCTGTGCAGAAGCTTTTTAGTTTGATGTAGTCCCACTTGTTGAATTTTGCTTTTGTTGCTTGTGCGTTTGGTGTCATATCTAGAAAATCATCACCAAGATTAATGTTAAGGAGTTTCTTTCCTATGTTTTCTTCTAGGAGTTTTATCATCAGGTCTCATGCTTACGTCTTTAATCCACTTCAAGTTAATTTATGTAAGTGGTGTAAGATAGGGGTCCAATTTCATTACTCTTTGTGTAGTTATTCAAGCTTTCCCAGCTCCATTTGTGGAAGAGACTGTCCTTTTCCCATTGAGTGTTCTTGGCTCTCTAGTCAAATATTGGTTGACCGTAAATGGGGGAGGCGGGTATTTCTGGGCTATCTAGTCTGTTCAATTGACCTCTCTGTGTCTCTTTTTATGATAGCACCATACTTTTTAAATTACTCTAACTTTGTAATATAGATTGAAATCAGGAGGTGTGATACCTCTGTCTTTGTTATTCTTTCTTATGATTGCTTTGGCTATTAAGGGTCTTTGTGGTTCCATACAAATTTTAGAATTGTTTTTTTCTTTTTCTTTCTTTTTTCTTGTTGAATGAAAGATTCTTTAAATTCTATAATGCTTTACAATTTTCAAAAGTTTTATACACATGATTTCATGTATCCCATAATAACCCTTTTTTCCCCCTTCGCTCTCCCTACTGGTAACCACTAGTTTGTTCTCTATATCTGTGAGTCTGCTTCAGTTTTGACTATTGATTCAATCTCCTTACTTGTTACTAGTCTGTTCAGATTCTCTATTTATTCCTGATTCAGTCTTGACAGGTTGTATGTTTCTAGGAATTTATCCACTTCTTCTGAGTTATCTAATTTACTGGTGTATAATTGTTTATGATAGTTTCATGATCCTTTGTATTTCTGTAGTACCAGTTGTAACCTCTTCCCTTTCATTTTTGATTTTATTTGTGTATTCATTCTCTCTTTTTTTCTTGTTTTTTTACAAATAAAGATTTGTAAATTTTGTTTATCTTTTCAAAAAAACAGCTCTGAGTTTCATTGTTTTTTTTCTATTGTTTTTCTTGTCTCTATTTCATTTATTACAGCTCTGATCTTTATTTCCTTTCACTAAATTTGGGGTTCATTTTTCCTTCTTTTTCTAGTTCCTTGAGGTGTAAAGTTATGTTGTTTATTTGAGATCTTTCCATTTTCTTAATATATGCATTTATTGGTATAAAATTCCGTCTCAGAACTGCATTTGCAGCAACCCATAGGTTTTGGTATGTTTTGTTTCCATTTTCATTTGTTTTGCTGTATTTTCTCATTCTCTTTTGATTTCTTCTTTGACCCATTGGTGATTCTGGAGTGTGTTAATTTCCACATTTGTAGATTTTTCAGCATTCCTCTGTTGTTGATATCTAGTTCCACATTATTGTGGTTAGAAAAGATACTTGGTATGATTTCAGTCTTCTTAAATTTGCTGAGACATTTTTTGTGTCATATCATAGATCTATCCTGGAGAATGTTCTGTATGCACTTGAGAAGAATGTGTATTCTCCTTCTGTTGGATGGAATATCTATAAATGCCCATTAGTTCAGTTCAGTCTAATGTATGGTTCAAACTCAACATTTCCTGGTATTTTCTGTCTAGATAATCTAACAATTGCTGAATGTGGGGTATTGGATCCCCCAACTATTGTATTTTTTTCTATTTTTCCCTTCAGTTCTGTTACTATTGCTTAATATATTTAGGCGCTGTGATGTTGGATGCATATATATTTTATATTTTATAGTTGTTTTTATCTTCCTGATGAATTGACCCCCTTATCATTAAATATTGACTTTCTTTCTTATTACTGTTTTTGGCTTAAAGTCTGTTTTGTCTGATATAAGTATAGCTATCCCTGCTCTTTTTTTTTGCTTTCCACTTACATGCAATATCTTTTTCTATCCCTTCACTTTGAGCTTATGTGTCTTTAAACCTGAAGTGGGTCTTTTGTGGGCAGCATATTGTTGGGTCTTGTGTGGCTTTTTTTTTTTTTTTTTTCAATCCCTCTAGCCACTCTTTAGCTTTTGATTGGTGAATTCAATCCATTTACATTTAGCGTCAAGGACTTACTAATGTCATCCTACTAATTATTTTCTGGTTGTTTTGCATTTCCAATGTTTCCTTTCCATCTGTTTCTGCCCACCTTCGTAAATTTGTGATTTTTTTGTGGTGGTTCTCTCTGTTTCCCCCTTTTTAATCTACTCTAGGTTTTTGCTTTGTGATTCCTGTGAGGTTTACATAAGAACTCTCATAGATAAAACAGTCCATTTTAAGCTGATAGCAACTTAACTTTGATCAGCTATAAAATCTTCACTTATTGACTCCCCCTTTTAAAATTTTGTATGTCATTATTTAACTCTTTTATATTGTGTATGCAGTAACAAATTGTAGTATCTGTAATTATTTTAATACCTTTCCTTTGATCTTTACACTACAGTTAAATGATTAACATACCATCCTATTACAGAGTTGGAGTTTTCTAAGTCTGACTATATATTTGCCTTAACCAGTATGTTGTATATTTTCTTATGTTTTCATGTCACTGATTAGCATCTTTTCATTTCATATGGAGGAACTCCTTTCAGCATTTCTTGAAATGCAGATCTAGGATGATGAACTCCCTCTGCTTTTGTCTACAAAGATCTTTATTTTTCCTTCATATCTGAGGGGTAACTTGGCCTGAGAGAGCATTTTTGGCTGGCAGCGTTGGTTTTTTTCCCCAAAACTTTGAATATGTTATTCCACTCTCTCCTGGCCAATAAGGTTTCTGCTGAGAAATCTGCTGATAGCTAATGAGGATTCCTTTGTAGATTATAGTCTTTTTTTCCTTTGGCTGCTTTTAGAATTCTTTATCTGTGATTTTTGATAGTTTTGTTATAATGTGTCTTGAAGAAGGTCTTTTTTGTGCTGAGAAAATAGGATGATCTATTAACTTTGTGAATGTAGATTTCCAGTTCATTCCCTCTCCAGGTTTGGGAAGCTCTCAACTATTATTTCTTTAAATAAACTTTCTGCTCCCTTCTCCCTCTCCTCCTTCTGAAACCCCAGTTATTCAATTTGTTCTTTTGATGGAATCCTATAGGTCATATAGGTTTTCTTCACTCTTTTTCATTCTTTCTCCTTTTCTTTGTTCTCCTCTAACTGGATTATTTCAAATTCCCGTCACCTAACGCACTTATTCTGTCTCCCCTTTGCTGGACTCCACTGCAGATGCTCTCTGCTGCATTTTTCATTTCATTCATTGAGTTATTCAGCTCCAGAATTTCTCCTTGGTTCTTTTTTATAATTTCTATTTCTTTGGTAAATATCATTTTGAACCAGTGTTTTTCTTTTCATGATTTCATTGAATTGTCGTTCTGAGCTTTCTTATACCTTGTTGAGTTTCTTCAAAACAGCTATTTTGAATTCTTTATCAACTAGATCACAAAATTCCATGACATTAAGCTTGGTTATTGGAGAATTATTATCTTTTAACGATGACATGGTTCCTTGATTTTTCATGTTCCTTGTAGTTTTGTGTTGCTGCTGTTGCATTTGAAGTAGCAGACACCTCCTCAAATCTTTGCTAGTTGTCTTCAAATGGGGCGTTCTGTTTGTTGGTATTGTCATTAATTCTGCCTTTTTCTGGGTACCCTTGTTCCACTCTGCTTGTTCCCTTTTGTGGCAAACTTTTAAAGCTTTTGTATCTTTTTTGGTTCTTACAACTCACCAGACTGGCCACTGGCTTCTTTGTTTTCGAGAAGGTGATGCTACAGCCCAAGTTTCTGGCTTCTCCTTTGCCCACAGACCCTGGCCAGTTCTCTGATCACACGCTCTGTCTACTGGAGCTTGCTTTTGCTGCTGCACTCAGGAGTCACGCACAAGATGCTGGCTGCAGAGTGGGGGAAAGTGTGAGCTTATCTCTTAGGGCACTGGGGATGCCCATGGACCTGGTAAGGGGATCCCCAGGAGTGGCACTCCCAGAGGCTCATGGGTGGTCTTCTTGCTGAGTTCAGTTAGCAGGAACTGCATCGCTTTAAAGACCTTTGATATTTTTATCTGCTTCTTTCCTGATCTCCTCCCTCTTGGCAGTCATGGAAGTCCTGCTTCAGTACTCTGGGTGCTGCTGGAGAGACAGGTTCTCCAGCTGCTTCCCACACCACTGGCTAGCTAGGTACTCACTCATCGCTCTCCTTGTCTCTTGTGAAAGAGGTCACCACTGTCAGATAGATCCTCTGTATGCAGTGATTCCTTGGGGGGGGAGGGGGTGGGGTGCAGTGCTGAGAAAGTTCTTCTAGATCCACTGCATCCAAACGTTCTCCCTCTCCAATGACATGCTGGAATCTCCCCTAGGAAAGGCTGGATTTCTGCAATTTCTCTATCTTCTGTGGGTGTCTGCCCAGGTCAACACTCTCCAGGTTTTTTCCCAACTGCAGCCAGAAGGGTCAGGCAAGTTTATTGCCCCATGGGCTCCACAGCCCATATCAAGGTCTAACCCTAACCCTATTACCAGATGCAGAGGTGGGCAAGACCCCTTACCGGTCCCCTGGCATATGGTGCTGGTTCCCACAGCAACCACAGAGGTGCTTGTGTTCATGAAAGGTGCCCTAATTCTTTGTTGAAAAAGGACAAAAGGAGGAACACCCTATGCCACAGTGATGCTGATATCACTTGTCTATGCCTCTTCTTGTCCTAAACATAATTTCCCTCCCATTCACGAGCAGTTTTCAAGAGTAGGCTTCTCACATCTTCACTTCTTTATCATCTGTCGTTTTGAACCGTCTCATCTTGTGTTCCAGTCACTGTGAGGTTACCCTCTAGTTATTCTCTCATGGCGTCACCCTCATTCCTGCTTCCTGTCTGATGGCTTCCTTAACCATGTCAAATCTCTCATTGCTTGAAAAAAATTACTCTCCTGTAACCTTTAACCCTGCAGACCGCTCTAGCCAAGAATTTTGTTTCTTCTGTAACTTTTTTTCCTGGTTTTAAAAGTTATGTTCATAGTAAAAATATGAAGGAAAAAAATGAATCTTCCGAAATCAATGTTGGATCCTCTGGAATGCCTTTCTTCTCCAGCTAACTCCTGCTCACCTTTCAAGTTCAAGCTTACGTACAGGTTTTTTTAAGCCTTCCCTAATTCTTTCCCCTCCTGTTGTATGCTTTCTCTGTATCCTACAGTCCCATATTTTTTCTTCATTGCACCCAACTCTGGGTTATAATTAAAGTTGTACTTATTTGATTGATGCCCTTACTAGAATATAAGCTACATAGAGACAGGAAATATGTCTGTTCTGCTCATTATCATACACTTAGCATCTAACACAAATGCTGTAGGAGCTCAAGTATTTAGTAAATGAATGAATAATATTTACACTGTGTCTTCTAAATTTCCTTAGCAGTCTATACCTCCAGTTATACTCTTTCCTGTTCCTGGAGGTAGGGATTATTTATCATTGCAAGACTTTATTAAGCCACAGACCATCTTCATGGGGCTGTAGAACAGGAGGTATGTCATCAGGAACCTGGTTCGTGACTTTGAGCAGCTCTGGGTCTCAGCTTTCTCTCCAATATGAGGTTAAGGAGTTGGAGTAGATAAAGGTTTTCAGACTGCCCTGTAGAGCCATAGGGATCCTTAGGTAACTTTCCAGGGCTACCTACTTGCAATGTCAGTTTAGAGGTTGTTGGAAGATTTTTAAGCTCTCAAATCTCAGACTCTGAAAGACTAAGCCTACCCTCAGAGAGGTCAAATTCTGGTGAAAACTGATTAATTTTTTTCTTGTCAGCTCCTAGGTTTCAAGGAGGACCTCTACTAAACATTTGCTAAATGCATACTGACTACAGGTCAGGTGCTGATGGGGGCCCTTACTTGGTAAGACAAAGCTCTTGTTTTTAGGTTGCTCTGTCCAACATGGGTAGTCATCAGCCACACGTGAATAAACTGTGGCTAGTCCGAACGGAGATGTGCTGAAAGCATGCAACACACACTGGGTTTTGAAGACTTAGTATAAAACAAGAATATAAAATGTCTCACTTTTATATTAATTAAATATTGAAATATTTTGGATATACTAGGTTAAGTAGGATATATTATTAAAATTAACCTGTTCCTTCTTAATACGGTTAAATATTTAATATGATTATTTAATGGTTTAATATTTAGTA
Source organism: Balaenoptera ricei (assembly GCF_028023285.1). Classification (NCBI taxonomy): domain Eukaryota; kingdom Metazoa; phylum Chordata; class Mammalia; order Artiodactyla; family Balaenopteridae; genus Balaenoptera; species Balaenoptera ricei. The sequence continues at coordinate 30,141,769 of NC_082640.1, forward strand.
TCGTTACTAGAAAATTTTAAATTTCTTAGGTACCTCACGTTACATAATTTCACTTGACAGCATTGTTTTATAGTTTATAATTTAGTGTGGTAGTAGTAGTTAAACTTCTGAGCACTTACATATCATATCCTTTAAGACCTAGCCTCTCAGGTGTAATCCCTGGCCAGTACAAGCAGTATCACTTGGAAGCTTATGAGAAATGGCAGAGTCACCAGCTCCACCCACCCCAGACCATCTAAGTCAGAGTCTGCATTTTAACTAGATCCGCAGGTGATTTGTGTGCACATGAACATTTGAGAGGCTCTGATCTAGATCACAGTAACAGGACTCTTGCTACCTCTCCTATTTTTGCTTCTCTAATCTCACTGGATCCAGGATTCTTAACCTAAGGGACCTGGATCCTTCTGGGGGGTGGGGGGAAGTCTACAGATGGGCCCTAGGACTCTGTAAAATACTGTAACTTTATGGATATTGTTCATGAAAGTGTGTTTTTATTTTCATCAGTAAAGCAGTGGTTATGAAAGGATGCCCTCATCAGCAACACTTGGGAACTTGTCGGCGATGAAAATGCTGGGGGTGGGGGCCAGCAGTGTTTGAACAAGCCCTCTTGTGATCCTGATGTCAAAAGTTTGAGAACCACTGAATTAGGGAGGCAAAGAAGAGGGTCGAGCCACTTACTACATTACAGTCTGGTCAGGAGGGTGACGCTGGCTTGAATTGAGATTGGCATCATGTGAATTGGTTGGAGGAGTGCAGTGATGCAAGGTGAGATGATGGATGTGATTCTAGATGTATTGAAGTTGATGATATTGACTAATTTCAAATGTTCATTGAATAATTTTCTATCTATTTTTAGGTTCAGCCTAGCATAAGTTTACCCAGAAAAGGGGCTTTGTAGTCAAACAAACCTGAACTTGACAACTGGTAAAAGTAAATTCAACTTAAACAAATGTTTAAGTAAATTATTTTTAACACACTGATTTTATATAAAGTTAAACAGTCACCAATGGATCGCCCACAGTATATGATTACCATGTGATACAGTTGTGTTTGTTTTGGTCTAGGGGAATGCACTAAATCAACAAATTAAAGGCAGTTTTTTTTTAAATACATTTATTAACCAATGTTAACACATTAAATGAACCTATATATTGCTAGTCAGAGCAGCTTACAAAATGCCAGAATGCATCATAGAACTGGACAGCCACGATGAATAATTACAATGTGCATAGTGGCTAAGCTCAACACCTTGATATAGCTTTATGATTGCAGAAAATTTTTAATAATGATTCCTAAAACAATCAATTGTAATTTTACCTAAAACTTTTACAAAACCAGGCCACAATCTCTTTTTTTAATTTTGTTTTTTGTTTTTTTTTTAACACACAGTTTTCACGCTGTAGTAACTTGGAAATGTGCAACCGTGTCAACGGAGACAAAAAAGCCAAAGTAACACGAATCTTACTTTCATGCAGCTATCGGTAAATAGTACACACTCTGGAATGATTTTACACCAAAAATAGTTCCACAATAACTTGCTCTCATAGGGGTGGATCGAAGTTTTAAAACTTGAAAAACAATCAATCAATCAGAGAAGGTTAAGTGTTCGTGGTTACGTCGTCTCGCTCAGACCATGGCACCGTGGCAACACTGACAAATCACACAGCAACAAGGAGGGACCGAGAATGCCGAGTCCCTGCGTAATCCAGGTACGGTGCTGAAATGGGGCTACTGGGCAGATCCTACAAGCCATTGGGCACCACTGGGCAGTAGCTTGTCGATTAACTTGTGTCACCACCATCTGTAACAGCATCAGGACTGGATGGATGATCATTTCACAGAAGGCTCTTTAGAGTGACCCTGACAAACCTGGAGAAAACTTTTTAAAAGGTTTTTCTCCTGATTCTCTCACTTACATGGTGTGTAATTAATTGCTTTAATAAATATCAAAGGTCTAAATAAATATTTACAAATTATTTCTCTAACCTTAAAAATAAATGATAAATGGGAATTTATTTTGACTTGGTCTAAGATCAGTCTTTGAAAAAACATAAATTGAGTTTTGTTTTTTTTTTTTGTAAAAAGTAATTTAAGTTTTCCTGGCTGTATTTTATATGTCTATGTATAAAAAAAATCATTATTCAACTATCGATCCATTCCTATTGGTAATGCTTCTTAATCCAGACATTCCGCAAAATACAGACTTTTTACAAATCACGGCATCTTTAATACAAGAAAATTAACATGCATTATTCTTCATTCTGTGTACAGTGGTGGAGTTCATTAGTAGGCAATGACCCACTACTACAAACATAACGGCTTCTGTGAAACTTAAGTGCTTTCTTTCCTTTCAGTATTAACTTACTTACAATGTAAGAGGTGACACCAGATAATAGGCAATCAATCAATCAATCAGATGATATTTGGGGAGGGAAGGGAAGCATTAAAGAAATTTGTATGCCTCATCTATAATTTCATGTATGGATAAAGGTAGTTTTTGGCTTTTTATTTTATTTTTGTTTATTTTGTTACAAGCACTCATGTTAGGACAAAGATGAAATGTGCAAACTTTAAAATTTAAATATTCATTTTCTCTAAGATCCAGCTCAGTAAAAGATTACCCCAGTTCCCTGCAATTTTAAACTACAAGATCAAAGCTAATAATTTGTTATAAAAGTTATATATTGAAAAGAAATAATGAAAAACACAATTGGGAAATATTTAAGAAAAAATATGCAGGACTAGCACCTGCTGTGTCAACCCTGTTCCCTAAATTCAATCAATCATATACCCACTGGCATAACCAATAGATAATGCCTTTAAACAGTAAATTAAGCTGAACAAAACCAGCTCAACAAGGTTAAGAAATAAATTTCACATCAAGGTAGTATGCTTTATTTCTGAAACAGTTCTGTAGTTCTTACATTCAGATCTATTTTAAATGTTTCTTTGTTAAACTCACTCGTATTCACCTGCTGTTTTTTTTAAAGATCTGTTTTGTTTAAAGGTTAAAATCTCTGTAAAACCTAAAAATGTTTTAAAATTTGCTGAAAATGCAACAAACTCTCAATTAAAATTTATTTAAAATAATACCCTCCACTGATGTTACTTTTACCCCCTGAAAAACTCCAGAGGAGCATTAACAAAAGATTTAACTACTGTGCAAAATTTCTTCACGAAAAGTGTTTAAAGGCTGGTGCAAAATGGGAAGCAAATTCTAAACAATTTTGGCTTCTTGGAAACAAAAACCGCTGTGTCTGAGAAGAATAATCGTCAGTGATTCTCCAGAAAGAACCAGCCTTCATCTTTTCCGGCGACAGGTGCGCTTGTGTTCCGCATGCCAGTGCTCCTGCTGACACTTGATTGAGCAGTAGGATGTGTTCCAGCAGCAGTGGTACATGGCCTCCTCCTCACAGTTGTAGCACTGCAGGCAAGAAACCATAACCAGCAGTTAAACGTGGGATGAAATGCATAGGAAACTGGGTACAGTGATTGACAGACTTTTGAAACTGTGCTTTTAAAGCTCTTTCTGGCTCAAGCTTAAACTAGTATCACCAAGAACATCAGAACATGTTTTCTGTCCTGAGCAGGATGGCAGGAAACAATGGGATGGATGACCGAGGCTCAGCACGCAGTCCTTTGTCAGCAAACTCAAGCTTACTTGGGCACAACATCAACTTTTTCATCTCCACTAGGTCATTCCCGTCAGCACACAAGCGTAAGTAATTTCTATTTTCTTAAAAAGGTCCTGAGATTCTGGAAAGATGACAGAGCAGAAGCACCAGGATCTCCCTTCCCACCTGGACAACAGCTGTACTGTAGAGTCTGTCTGAAGTAACTATTTTGGAACTCTGAAGTCTACTGAAGGCTTGAACAGCAAGTTATGGTTAATTTTGGCTCTTAGCACAGTAACAGCTACCTCTTCCCTATTCTCCACCCAAGCAGCTGTGAATGGAGCACCTTGTGGGAGCCAGGGTGGGCAAAAAAGATGCTGCTTCTGGTCACAGAAATGGGCGGCCATTGCTGTTCCACCCCCCGCCCCCCCTGTCACAACTCCTCCAGCTGAAGTGACTTCCAGAAGAGTTAAAGGGCCACTGCCCTTTTATTCCCCCTTTTGCAAGCCAGACATTCAAAATCAACTGCATATACAGGAGAACTCAGAAAGTGAATGTGCGTACCCAAGGAGAGGCTCAGAAAAGACCTAAGAAGACATTTAGTTTACACCTCAGTCTGAGCTTTGGCACAGAAAGGGACAGCCTACAACAGTCAAAGAAACAAAAACAGCAAACTATGAGGAGGAGAAAATGAGTTCCAGTTACCATATTACTAGATTCAAATGTCTAGTGTTCAACAAAAAACCACAAGGCATACAAAGAAGCAGGAAAGTATGACTATTCAAAGGAAAAAAAAAAAAAATCAACAGAAACTGGCCATGAAAAAGACCTACTGGTAGATATATTAGACAAAGACCTTAAAACAACTATTAAAGAAGGTCAAAGAACTAAAGGAAAATATGGAGAAAGTCAAGAAAATGATGTATGAACAACTGGAATCATCAATAAAAAGATAGATAGAAGCCAAAAAGAAAATGTGGAGCTGAGAAGTCATTAACTGAAGTGAAAAACTGACTTCAGGGATTCAAAGGCAGATTTGAGCAGAGAGAAGACAGGACAATGGAAATTAACAAGAGAGGTGAAAAGACTGGAGAGCAAACAGAGCCTAAAAAGACCTGTGGGACACCAGCCAATGGACCAAGATATGCATCATGGGAGTCCCAGAAGGAGGGGAGAGAGAAATGAGCAGAGAGAATACTGGGGAAGTTTTTAGCCAGTATTCCTTCAATCTGATGAAAGATATGAATATAAATATTCAGTAACTCCAAGTCAGATGAACTCAGAGAGCCACACTGAAACATGTTGTAACCAAACTTTTGAAACTCCTGAGAGCAGCAAGAAAGAGGGGAGCTGTCGCACACAAAGGATCATCAATATGTTATCAGCAGATTTCTCATCAGAAATTCTGGAGGCCAAAAGACCTGATATAGTCAAAGTGCTAAAAGAAGGAAAAAAACCTGTCAGTTAAGAATCCTATATGCAGCAAAACTGTCCTTTGTACCTGCAAGAAGTACTCAGGGGGTCCTGCAGGTGAAATGAAAGGACACTAGACAGTGACCTGGAGCCACGTGGAGAAACAGAAGATCTCAACTGTGGTAAACACATGGGCAATTATAAAAGCCAGTACTATGGCTTACAATGGCTTGTAACTGTACTTTTTCTTTTCTATGATTTAAGAAACCAAGATTTAAAGAAAAAAATGATTAGTATAAAAGCTAGTATTACTGTAAATTAGTTTGTAACCCCAAATCTTTTTTCTACATAAGTTAGGAGACTAATACATTTAAAAGAATTTTTAATTTATGTTTTTGGGCACACAATGTATGACGATGTAATCTTATAACATGAGCAATCAAAAAGGGCTGAGATGGAGCTGTAAAGGAACAGAGATTTTATATATGTTATTAAACTAAAATTGCTATAAATTCAAATTAGAGTCTCATAACTTTAGGCTGTTAAATGTAATTCCCGTGGTAACCACAAAGAAAACTGCTCTAGCATATAAACAAAAGGAAAGGAACTTAAACATTTCCCTACAAAAAATCAACTAAACACAAAAACAAGAATGCAGGAAATGAGGGTCAAAAAAGTTATGGGGCTTTAAATTTACACAGATTAAACTCTCCAATCAAAAGACACAGATTGGCAGAATGGATAAAAACATGTCTATAATATGCTGTCTATAAGAGACTCACTTAAGACCTAAAGGCACAAATGGGCTGAAAGTGAAAGGATGGAAAAAGATATTCCATGCAAATTGGAACCAAAAGAGAGCAAGGTAGCTATACTAATTTCACACAAAATAGACTTTAAATCAAAAAAAGGTTACAACAGACAAAGAAGGACACTATATATTAATAAAAGGTTCAATACAGTAAGAAGACATAACAATTATAAGTATTTACATACGTAATGACTAAAACATAAGAAGCAAAAACACACAGTTCTACAATAATAGAGACTTCAACATCCCACTCACACTAAGGGATAGAACCACCAGACATAGGTAAGGAAATGGAGGCCCTAACACAATAAACCAACTAGATCTAACAGATACACACAGAGCACTCTGCCCAACAACAAGAGCACACATTCTTCAAGTGCATGTGGGACACTTTACAAATTAAGTCTCAACATATTTTAAAAGGTAGATATCATACTAAGTATCTTTTTTGACCACAGTGGGATAAAATAAGAAAGCAAAAACAAAAGTAAAACTGGAAAATTCAAAGTTGTGGAAATTTAAAAAAACACTTTTAAACAACCAATGGATCAAAGAAAAATTTAGGTTATGCAGTGAGGCAGTGCTCGGAGGGAAATTTATAGCTGTAATATCTACCTGAAGAAAGATCTCAGATCAGTAGCCAAAAAGTCCACCTTAAGGAATTAGTAAAAAAGCAAGCTAAAGCAAAAGTTAGCAGGAGGAAGAAAATAAATAAATAAATAAAGATTAGCGCAGAGATCAACAAAATAGAGAAGAGGAAAATAATAAAGAAAAATCAATGAAACCAAAAGTTGGTTCTTCGAAAAGATGAACAAAAGTGATAAACCTTTAGCTAGATGGACCAAGAAGAAAAGAGAGGACTCAAGTTACTAAATGAAAAATAAAAGTGGGGATCTTACTACTGATTCTACAAAAATAAAAAAGATTGTAACAATGCACTATTAACAATTATACACAACAAACTGGATAACCTAGATGAAATGGACAAATTCCTATAAACCCAAAACCTACCAAGACTAAATCTTGAAAAAATCTGAATAGACCCATAACTAATAAGCAGATTGACCTATTAATCAAAAATCTCCCAATAAATAAAGCCCTGGACCTGATGGCTTCTCTAGTAAATTCTACCAAACATTTAAAGAGCTGTCAAACCGTCTCATACTTTTCTCAAAGATGGAAGAGGAGGGAATATTTCCTAACTCACTCTGTGAGTCCAGCATAATCCTGATACCAAGCCAGACAAAGACACTACAAGAAAAGAAAACTACAGATCCACATGCCTTATGACCATTGAGATAAAATCCTCAACAAAATACTAGCAAATGGAATTCGGCAGCATATTAAAAGAATTACAGGGCTTCCCTGGTGGCACAGTGGTTAAGAATCTGCCTGCCAATGCAGGGGACACGGGTTCGAGCCCTGGTCTGGGAAGATCCCACATGCCGCAGAGCAACTAAGCCCGTGAGCCACAACTACTGAGCCTGCGCATCTGGAGCCTGTGCTCCGGAACAGGAGAGGCCGCGACGGTAAGAGGCCTGTGCACCGCGATGAAGAGTGGCCCCCGCTCGCCGCAACTGGAGAAAGCCCTCACACAGAAATGAAGACCCAACACAGCCAAAAATAAATAAATTAATTAAAAAAAAAAAAAGAATTATACACCAATGATGTGATGCGACATATAAGAATCAATCAATGTAATATGCCACATCAACATAATGAAGGAAAAACCACATGGTCATCTCAGTCAATGAAGAAAAAACATCTGACAAAATTCAGCACACGTTCATGATAAAAACACTCAACAAACGGTAACAGAAGGAAACTACCTACCTCCACATAATAAAAGCCACATATGAAAAACCCACAGCAAACATCATACTCAAAGATCAGGAACAACGCAAAGATGCCCACTTTCACCACTTCTATTCAATATAGTACTGGAAGTCCTAGCCAGAGCACTTAGGCAAACCAAGAAATCAAAGGCATGCTAATTGTAAAGGAAGAAGTAAAATTATCTTTGCATATGATATGATCTTATATGTAGAAACCCTGAATACTCCAGAATGAAGTTGCTAGAACTAATAGATGAATTTGGCAAAGTAGCAGGATACAAAGTCGATATACTAAAATCAACTGCATTTCTATACACAAACAACGAACAATCTCAAGAGCAAATTATGAAAGCAATTCTATTTAAAACAGCCTAAAAAAAACCAAAATACTTAAGAATTAACTTAACCAAGGAGGTGGAAGACTTGTACAATGAGAGTTGAAAGAAATTAAAGACAACATAAATAAATGGAAACACATGCCATGTCCATGGATTGGAAGACTTAATATTGTTAAAATGTCAATACTACTGAAAGTGATCTGAAGATTCAATGCAATCCCTATCAAAATCCCAGTGACATTTTTATAGTAGAAATTGAAACACCCACCCAGATTTTCATATGGAACCTCAAGCGGCCCCAAATAGCCAAAACAATCTTGAAAAAATAAAACAAATCTGGAGGAATTATACATCCTGATTTCAATACTTACTACAAAGCTACATTAATCCAACCTGTTAAGTACTGGCATAAAGACAGACATACAGACCAATGGAACAGAATAGAGAGCACAGAAATAAACATATATGGTCAATTGTTTTTTGATGAGGGTGCCAAGACCGTTTAATGGGGAACAGATACTCTTTTCAACGAAGGATGCTGGAAAATCTGGATATCCACATACAAAAGAATGAAGTTGGACCCTTACTAACACCATATATAAAAATTAACTCAAAATGGGTCAAGGACATACATCTTACAATAAGATCTTAGAATTAAGACAATAAATCTCTTAGAAGAAAATAAAGAACAAAAACTTCATGACACTGGATTTGGCAATGAATTTTTGGATATGACACCAAAGGCACAGTTAACAAAGAAAAAAATAGACAAATGGCACTTTATGAAAATTATCCACAGAATTAAAAAAGCAACCCACAGAATGGGAGAAAATATTTGCAAATCATGTATCTGAAAAGGGATTAATATCCAGAATATATGGAGAACTCCTAAGACTCAACTCAAAAAATGGGCAAAGGGCTTGAACAGACATTTATCAAAGATACAGGAATGCCAATAATCACATGAAAAGATGCTCAACATCACCAGTCATTAGGGAAATGCAAAATCAAAACTACAGTGAAACACCACCTCACACCTATTTGTATGACTACTATCAAAATAAAACAAGAGTTGGTGGGGATGTAGAGAAATTGGAACCCTGGTGCACTGTCATGTGGGAATGTAAAATGGTACAACTGCTGTGGAAAACAGCATGGTGGTTCCTCAAAAAATTTAAAATATAATTACCATAGAACCATGCAATTCCACTCTGGGTATATGCCCAAAAGAACTGAAAGCAGGATCTCAAAGAGATATTTGTACACCCATGTTTATAGAAGCATTATTCACAATAGCTAAACCATGAAAGTAACCCAAGTGACCATCAGTGGGTAAATGGATAAGCAAAAACGTGTTATATACATGCACTGGACTACTATTCAGCCTTAAAAGGGGAGAAACTTCTGCAATATACTGCAACATGGATGAAACTCAGTGCCGTTATGCTAAGTTAAATCAGCCAGTCCTAAAAAGACTGTGTGATCCACTTATAAGAGGTGCCAACAGTAGTCACAGTCACAGACACAATGTAGAATGGTGGTTACCAGGGGCGGGGGGAGAGGAGAACAGGGAGTGACTGTTTAATAGGTAAAGAGCTTCAGTTTTACAGGGTGAAAGAAGTTATGGGAATAAGATGGCAGTGACGTTGCACAACGTGAGTGTATTTAATAGCACTGAACTGTAAACTTAAAAATGATTAAGATAGTAAATTTATTTTACCACAGTTTTTTAAAAAGGCTCTTTACCTCATATTTCTTTCCATTTACCACCCCCATTTTTCTGCTCCCCTTCTCAAACATCTTGGAAGAATTACCTACACTTGTTATTTCAGATTTTTCTCTTCCCCTCTTTTTTAAGCCCACTGCAGTCTTTCACCCATGCCTTGCCACTGAATACGCTATTACCAAGGTCACTTATGGTCTAAAACCAGTGGTTAATTCTCAGCCTTCATCTTATGGGGCAACGTCTGGAGAAGTTTTGATTGTCACCACTCAGGGGGCGGGGATAGAGGCTTAGCTGCTGCTAAACATCCTACAGTGCACAGGAGTGTCCCCAATTTTTTGGTCCAAATGTCAATAGTGCTCTGGTATATTTCCTGTGATTTTACTATGTCAGCAATTGTGACTTCAGTGAGGTTACTATTTAAAAAGTGTGGATAGCATGTTTTAATTTTGGAAGTAGCTGTAATAGTCAGATTTGGGTTTGAATCTTAGATCTGTGCTAATTAATCAAGTGAGTTTAGACCAAGTTCATTTAACTTCTTAGTTTCCTCATCCTCAAATAATACTTCAGGCAGCACCATCCCTTCTATTACTTAATGCATTCATCATTTTGTATTTCTGCCTTTCTTTGTGGATATATTTAAAGGATGTATCATTCTTACTATGTTTCTCTTGATTGTATGCCATCTTAACATCCACTTTTTGGGTATCTGACATACCTACATACTCTCTTGTCCTACAGTACTGTACTGCTTCTTACAATAATGTAGGATTTAACTATAATACAAGAATAACTATAATACAAGAATAATTCTAAATCTTTTACCAGTCTACTAGAAATGATATACGAGCAGAAGTAGCTTAGGAGGGTGAGTCCCAGCTCTACCGACCAGGTTTCTAGTCACTCTGTTTAATCTCATAAGCCTCAAATTCCTTATCTAAAAAAATGGGTATAAATAAAAGCAGTATGGTTTGGCATAAAAACAGACACATAGATTAATGGAACAGAATAGAGAGCCCAGAAATAAACCTATGCAAACATGGTCTATTAATTTATGACAAAGGAGCCAAGAGTATACAATGGGGAAAGGACAGTCTCTTCAATGAGTGGTATTGAGAAAAGTTGGGCAATGACGTGCAAAAGAATGAAACTGGACTGCTATCTTACACCATACACAAAAATCAACTCAAAATGGATCAAAGCCTTTAACACAAGACCTGAAACTATAAAACTCCTAGAATAAAACATAGGGGATAAGCTCCTAGACATTGGTCTCGGCAATGATATTTTTTTTGTTTGACACCAAAAGCAAAGGCCACAAAAGTAAAAGTAAAAAGTGGGGCTACATCAAACTAAAAAGCTTCTGCACAGCAAAGAGAACCATCAACAAAATAAAACGGCAACCTTGGAATAGGAAAAAATATTTGCAAACCACATATCCCATAAGAGATTAATATCCAAAATACATAAAGAACTCATACAACTCAATGGAAAAAAACCTCCCAATAACCCAATCAAAAAATAGGCAGAGGACCTGAATTGATATTTTTCCAAAGAAGATATACAAATGGCCAACAGACACATAAAAACAGCTCAACATCACCAATCACCAGGGAAATGCTAATCAGTATCAGTGATCTATCACCTCACACCTGTTAGAATGGCCATCATAAAAAAAGACAAGTGTTGGTAAGGATGTGGAGAAAAGGAAACTCTTGTGCACTGTTGGTGGGAATGTAAATTGGTGCAGCCACGATGGAAAATAGTATGGAGGTTCCTCAAAAAGTTAAAAATAATACTACCATACTATCCAGCAATTCCATTTCTGGGTATTTACCCAAAGGAAATGAAAACAGGGTATTGAAAAGATATCTGTGCTCCAATGTTCACTGAAGCATATTCACAATAGGCAAGATATCTATATACAACCTACATGTCCATCAATGGATGAACGGATTAAGTAGACGTAGTGTGTATGTATGTATATATATTACTACACTCACACACACACACACTGGAAGGTTATTCAGCCACGAGCTGGGAAGGAAATGCTGCCATTTGTGACAACATGGATGGGCCTCAAGGGCATTATGCTAAGTAAAATAAGTCAAATATCGCATGGTATCATTTATATGTGGAATCAAATGGGTATAATAATACCAACTGCAGCTATTTCATCAATGGTAAAATGTTATAAAAAGCAGTATTATAATTCTTTATTTTAGCCACCTCTTCCCATTTCCTTGATTCATGAGTAAACTTATGGGAACTTCCCCTTATAAGTCTAGTGTCTGCTTTCTAGCTTTCTCTCATCTTTGCATGAAGACAGAATTATAGACGTGGTGTTGGGGCATTCTGCTTGATAAGATCTTGAGCACACCTTAATAATTCCATCTAGTGATATTTATATTTCATCATTCATCTGTCTTTCCTTCTAAGTTATCTTCATATATTCTTCTAAGTTATATCTGTTTCTTTTTTCCTTCTTGTCAAATCTTCATCAAAATTTTTAAAATGTTTATTTTCCCTCATGAAACATTTACATATATTTAAAGACTCTTTTCAGAATGTAGTCTGGATCAAATGAAGAATCACAAAACTTCATACAGTAATTCATCAAAATTAAAAGCAAGTTATGAGCTTTTGGGAACAAAACTTTTTCCACATAGCTCAGTCAGTTGGCAGAGAAACATCTGTATGCTCAGAAGCTGCTGATCTGGGCGGAAGATAGGAGTCACAAACAGGACATAATAAAAAATGAACATTTGTCAGTTTTCCAGTTAAGTTAGAGACCCGTGAGATGTTACTATCATAAAGTAAAAGTAATCGATTTCTTTACTAGAATCTAATGTATAAATGTTAAGTGCAGTAAAATCTGAAAATCCTTAGTTTGCTATTACGATACTTACATTTACAGTTTTACAAGTTAGATATTACCTGTCAGGAGTTACCAGCAAAAGTCAGGGCCAGCCCACTTATCAAAATAAAATACTCGCATAGATGGAAAAGTTATATAAATCAGTTATACTAAATATGTTATGTCCCAAAGTATCATAATCTCAATTTAACAAAATAATCCTGAGCAATACTCAGTAATGTGGGATCTGGAGTTTAAAAAAATTTTTTTAAGTTAATTAAAGTTGACAGTTTCACATCGGCTCTTATTTCAGGAGTAATTTTTGCATATGCCATATATATCTTTCTGAATTAATTTTCATCATACCTATGGTATATTTTTCAGAAATCAGATTCTAAGAAAATAGTGGTATTTACCCACTGCTTCTTCTTGGTCTGAGAAATTAGTTGTTTGTGCTGTGTTGCTAGCTTCTTGATTTCTTCTACAAATTCTTCTTTACACTTTTCCTTTACTTGCTTACATTTTCTGTCTATCTCACCCTGCATATTTGCTACAGCTTTATTTACAGCTTGTCTTTTTTCTTCTTCCATTTCAGAACGCAGCTGAAATGAAAAAAAAAGTTAACCCACAATATGTCAGCTCATAATTTACACAGACCATTAAGCAAAACCTTAATACATAGTTTCTACTTAACTGATGTACCTCTTCCCTTTATTTCATTAAGGGCTATAAAATATTTTAGATGAGAAAAGTGCTACTGTTAATTAAAATATTATAAAAAGATATTTTATTATAGTCCTAGTTTTAAAAAGCAGCTACCTGGCTGATGCCTAAGTGACAGAAGTTAAACCACAATAGGAAGACTATTCACTTATCCTGCCCAGATGTCTGAAGGCAACACTGGCGGTGGAGGCTGCGTTACCTTTTCTAGAGCTTCTCGTACGACTCTTTCAGTTTCTCGCTTGTGATCAGACTTCATTCGGTCTTTAAAGTCATTGAAAATTTTGGTGTATTTGTCATGGCACATGCTTTGACACACTCCGTCACTGGTGGTCTGGGTGCTTCGATGCAGCATTCTTGGTGAAGAGGCACTTAACTTCTTGGTCTGAGTTGATACTGAAACTTTTTCGATTGGCTGAGGCATCGTGGGGATTTCCTGGCTGGAACTGACTGCTTCTGTTTCAGGCTCTGGTTCCTAAAGGATAAGGAAAGTGCTATAGAATTCACTAGTTCAAGAGCAAGCTCTATTAGGAGAAAAACAGAGTGATATACATAAATAGCCACATAAAAAACTGCAGTTCAAAAACCATGTAAGAAAATGGAAAATTGTTTTGTGTATTTTACCACAATTAAAAATAAATTTAAAAAAATTTAAAACACATGCAATTAGTAGGTACAATAATTCTAAACAGGAACTTCATTTACAATTACATATCAATATTATGGTTTTTCTTTTCAAAACAGACTAAACAAAAAAATTTATCATACAAAATCATTATCAATTTATAGTCACTTCTTTGGTTTAGGTTCTTTAACAAATACCCTAAACCACTTCTCACTGAATATGTGTGAGGATTTTGCCCATATTTACACCTGATTTTAAAATATGCATGGATTATATAATTTTAAAAGGCTGAGCTCAGCCATAGTTTCCTCCAGTTTTTAAATGTTGGCCTCATTGATTTGTTGGATAAACACTTTGTTTTTTATTAGTGCTATGAGAAAATATCAGAGTTCTAGAAAATACAGCAAAGTGCCCTCCCACTTAGCCAGCCGTGGTCACTGCTGTTTAACTGGTAAGGAGACTTGCAGCTCCCGTGTGTTACTCTATGACAGGAACAGTGGGAAGACTGGGTCCAACTTGGTTGCTACAGGTTGACTGACGGCAATGCTTTTCGCAAGGACCTGTGAGGAGCACTGCCTTGATCACAACTGTGAAAATATTTCCTGTTTCAACTGCCACCTGGACACTGCAAGGCAGGCAACTTACTTCTTTTTTGGGTTCCACACTTTGATTACGTCGTCCTTTCTTTGTTCTCGGTTCTTGAGTGACCTTTAGCTGTGGGCATCATAAAAGTAACAGCACATTATTCCCAACACTATGAAACACTTCTCTGCTGCTAAGACTAGCCAGGGACCCACAGGTCAGGGGGGAGCACTTGTTCCCTTCTGCATTAGCTCTTTCAAGACCACGTGGTTGGCACTCACGGAATGATTCCTCTGGGCCGAGGGCTTGAAAGAGCTAATGTGCTGGTAGAGTCAGGATCAGGGCTGGTGGTGGCTTCCGTGTATTGGAACTGGTTCTGGTTTCTTTCGCAGAGCACTTTACAAATGTTACAGGAAAGGAATAAGGAAAGTCAGAGTCTGCTCATTCCAGGGAGGAGTGTGTGCTGACACCTGCACATGCAGAACAAGAACCGACAGGCTCTCACTGGCGCCTCGCACCTGCTCATTACTGGTAGAGGAGATGCTGGATTCTGCCTCCTCCTCCCCTCGGTCCTCGTTCTTAGACTTCCAAAACCTCCCTTCACGAAGGAAGCGCTGATGCAGCTCCAGCTCATCACAGGCCTTCTTCCAGCCCATGCTGCGCTTAACGTGCAGCCGGTGAACGTTGACTGTGATGTCCTGTATGTTTTCAGAAGGAATCCAGGCCCTGTGAACAACATTGAAAGGGATGGTTAGAAATTTCCAAAATGGAAGGGACTTCCCTGGCCGTCCAGTGGTTGAGACTTCGCCTTCCAACACACAGGGAGCTAAGATTCCACATGCCTCGTGGCCAAAAAACCAAAACATAAAACAAAGCAATATTGTAACAAATTCGATAAAGACTTTAAAAATGGTCCACATCAAAAAAAAAAAAGAAGAAGAAGAAATTTCCAAAATGGTAGAAACTCTACCCATTGTAAAGTACAATTTGTGGCTTGAATAAAAACTCTTACCAAGTAGAAAATAGGTGAAGTGACATTTGTTTTTCACAGTCATCAAAGCAAAGTTCTCAGAATGGGAGTGATTCACAGCTCTTTTTAAAATGTTCAATATCTCATTGTTTTGAATACTGTAAATTATTCAAAATCTAGCTATTTGCATGTTAGAACTATAGAATCATTTGTAAATGCCCAGAAATTTTCATGAGACACTTACATACAAAATGAGGGCATCTAACAACTAGTATCTAGTAAGTCATCACATCCCTATTCATCAGATGAACCATGACCAACAAATGGAAAACTGTTTGTATCATTCAGCAACCAGGTACTCAACTGCGAACACATAAGTTGATCTAAAACTACATTTGGTTCTATTGGGAAGAATGCTAGAAATTTAAGAAAATTTTCCTTGGTGCTAATCGCTTGACTGGACTTAAATTAGCATCCAGCTCAACCAAGGCTTACCGTGTGCCAGTGGAAGGTACCACAAAGCACACAGTGCGTGGGACCTATGACTGTTCCCGCCTCATTTGACAGCTGGCAGAGATGCTGCCAAAATGGGGTTAAGGAAAGCTATTAATTAGCAGCTGGAACCCAGTGAGGGTCCTCACTGTGCCTAATTTATTAGGCTGGCACTTCTATATACATTGCCACTGCCTTTAACTGAGAAACAATGATAAAACAATGCAGCACAGAGTCGAGGTGACTCTGGGGTAGTCTGGAGAGGAAGAGGGTTTTGGCTGTGAGTGGTCACAGGTTTCATTTGGGCTCCATCTTGAAGGAGGAGTAAGATTTAAACAGGGGACCATATAAGGGGAGGACTTCTAGGCAGAAGGGATGTCACAAATGAAATAAGAAAATATAAGGACATGTGAGCCACAGTTAATAAGACATTTTCTAGAGCACAGGGTACAAGTTGGGATCCAGCACTGCGAATACACAGATTTGCTCTTTTCAGTCTTATTAGGAGTTTCACAAATACTAGACCTATGACTGTTCTGAAGGGATCTTACTGAATCCCGGCACATATGCCTAAAGCCAAAAATGTAGACTTCTAACTTGCTTGTACAAACTAAGCTGTTTGCTTTAGAATTTAAAAGCACATTTTAAATATATAATAATCCATAGTTATATGGTAATGATAACTGAAATTGTTAAATTTGAACTTATTTATAAATATTACATTAACAGTGTCATCTGACAGTGCTTTATTAGAAACCAAAGTAAACTACACTTTGAAAAAGAGTGCAAATAAAATTTTGCTTGTGGAAGAGTTCCTTGCCATTAGATCTTGTATTTATATTATATTTACTCTTTCAGTCAACAAACATTTATTGAGCACCTATTACATACCAGTCAATCAATAAAAGTGTTAAAACAGTTTTTAAAACCAGTATGTTTTTTGAGAGAGATTTCTGTTATAAGCAGTGCTGACTACCTGGAATCAACTTGTGACCTAGGAGAGAATCTTATCCCCTTGGATATATTTAGTCTATCGAATCTATTTAATCTACTGAATTTATTAAATTTATTCAATTTATCTATTACCAGGTGGAACCCAGTGAGGGTCCTCGCTGTGCCTAATTATTAGGTTGGCACTTCTACATACATGGCCACTGCCTTTAATCTATTGAATTTAATCTACTGATCTAATCTACTGAATCTATTTGTAACATGAGACTTAAGTCTCAATGCAATTCATAAAAACATTCCTATTCTCTCTTAATCATCTCCATTATTGTAGATAATCAGATTTCAGTTTTAAAGAGTATCACTGAGCATGCAATCTGACCTACACTAAAAATAAAAGGCAAACTGCACCCCACAATTTACAGTAAGTTTAATAAAAAGAGGTAAAATCGAATCTGGCTATACCTACACATCTGTCAATCCGGAATTCTCTGAATATATGCACAATAAAATGGCTCAGTGATCTGATGGCAAATGAACCCAAAATGTCCCCTTTCTTTCTTCCCTGTGCCATTGCTCCCTCCAACTACAGGCAGCAGAAAGATTTAGCCCTGCTGACAGTCAGACCCTATCAGCTACCTTTTTTTCCTCTGACAGGCAGAACCCTGCATACCCTATGAAAACCCTGCCTGTACTTACCAGGACCACAGGCATCTACTCCCTGAACGTTACCACCTGCTCAGGGTTCAGGGTCTAGGGAGGGAGCAGCAAGTTCTGGTGTGAGCATACAGAGGGACTGATCCAAAATCATTTATTTGCTTAAATTTTTTTTCTCCCACCTAAGTGTAGAGACATGATAAACTGGCTAAAGAATATTTGTTGTATTTATTCATGGTGATCTCTGCGTAACAATGTGGTATTTAATACCACTGAACGGCACACTAAAAAATGTTTACAATAGTTTTAAAAAAGTATTTATTAATGAAAACTTGCAGCTGGGGGCCCTTATAGGCCATCTCTTCTTGGTATATAACATGTTGCTTAAGTAATTAAAACTCTATTATTTTTATAGAGTTCATTTTTTAATATATCAATTATTCTAACATGATAGAGTATCATTTTTAAGGTATGTCCCCATCATTCACTTCAAATATCTTGCTGGGTATATTGTAACCAGGAAAAGCAAATGAAAAAGATTCATAGTAAAATTGTATATCTTTTATTTTCTAAAATAAAGTCCTTAGAGTCCCATCTGTCCATAATTTTTTTAGATAAAATCTTCCAAGAAATAAGAAGTCTGGGGGAAAAAGACTCTGGAAATGTAATTTTCTGTTTTAATTCCCTCTTCAGATGACAAACTTACTCTAAGGACCCAAGTAAATCAGCTCAAATATTCTTTTAAAATATTTTCTGCACAGTATATACTGAATGATATAAAACAAACTCACTCATATTATTAATAAAATACCACTCATGGTTGAAGATACTATAAAGTTGTTTTAAAATTAGTGAAAAAAGAAAATATAGGAAAATTCTGATTATCAGATTGTTCTCATCTAGTAGTATGGTTTTTAAAAATAACTGAATTCTTCATTTTTCTAAATTAACTGTTTATTTAATGAAATTCAAAAAACTAAGTCAAATTTTTCCCTCATATACATTCTTAGATCATAACATTGACACTCTCCTGTACTCCTGAGTTGATTATTTTTGTCTATGGCTTTGACAGAACCTTGAAAGTACGGTTGAAACTACCGTAATGATATTACAATTCTATGAAATGAACACATCCTGAGAAGCCTTCCACTTAACTCCTAACATGGATTCAATTCCACCATTAACACGCTTCGGAACTCAACAGTGTCAACTATTGAAACTGTCCTGTTTAGTAACCATTATCTGAAATACCATGTATAGAAAGCACTGTTAGGTGCCCAGTCAAGTTATGTGCTGATTTGTTTTTTAATTTAAAATACACTACAGGGCTTCCCTGGTGGCGCAGTGGTTAAGAATCCACCTGCCAACGCAGGGGACACGGGCTCGAGCCCTGGTCCGGGAAGATCCCACATGCCGCAGAGCAACTGAGCCCGTGCACCATAACTACTGAGCCCGCATGCCACAACTACTGAGCCCGTGAGCCACAACTACTGAAGCCTGCACGCCTAGAGCCCGTGCTCTGCAACAAGAGAAGTCACCGCAATGAGAAGCCCGCGCACCGAAACGAAGAGTAGCCCCTGCTCACTGCAACTAGAGAAAGCCCGCACACAGCAACAAAGACCCAACACAGCCAAAAATAAATAAATACAATAAATAAATTTATAAAAAAATAAAATGAAATACAGTTCACACCGTTTCTAATGGCAAAGCCCCCAGAGCACTGGTAAAGCAGGACTGGGCACCCCCCACGACTCCTGGAGGCCCAGGGGTGATGGCTGCACATGATTACCTCTGGTGGTGGTGACCGAAGAAGCGGACGTCAACCTGATTGTCCTCTTTCTGCATGACTTTGGCCGGCCAGAATCCAAAACCTTTCATTTTAGCCCAAACCAGTTCATGATTAGGTATCTGGAAATAAAATGTTTTACCTTGTCATACTACTTTTAAAGTATTAAATACAAGAATATCATTAATACTGAACTACTCAGTCAAGCATAATCCATTATTTTGAAAATATTTTTTTTTCTAACTCCTAAGCACACAGAACTTACCCCCACCCCAGGATTGACTGATTTTGCCTCCAAGAAAAACACCAAAAAAATTAAAATTTGCATAAGCAATGTGGACCTTCATTTCGCAGAAAAGACAGTGAAAAGAATCTCAATAGCCTGTGGCATCTGGAATGAAGCCAACAGTGTTAACAGTGGCAAACAGAACACCCTAACTTTGCTTCACGAAATACAGTCCAACCCTGGGAGCCTATAAGAAAGGGGAGAATTTTAGGCCCTCCTCCCGATCTATCAAGTCGGAGATGCAAATTTTAATGAGACCCTCAAGTGACTGAGGAGCACAGTAATGTCTCGGAGAGTAGGGGCTCTCAGGCAGGCTCTTACACCATGGCCGGGGGTGGGCAACTGCCCCTGGAACACTCCTTGAAATCATGCCATTTTAGGGGCAATCACACAGCTATAAGTATATATAAAGACTTAGATTTCTTGTGAGAGAATGAGAGGAAAAGCAAATTTTTACTTTATATATTAAGGGATTCCATGTTTATTCCTACTCTTGAGGGTCCTCATTTTAAAGTCACAAATGGATACTGATCCCAAGTTGTTCTCCTCATGTTTCAGTTTTTATACTCATTAAAACCATACATACTATGACACAAAGAAAAATATTTAGAAGGATTATAATCTTCAAGCAAATTGGAAATAAACTTACTTAGAGTAAGACATCAGACACTTAAGAGGTTAAAAAAAAAAATCTCAAAATTTTACATACACAAGGATAGCAGAACCAATTGTCAGGACGAGCATTTGATAAATAGAAGCAATTCTTGCAAAGTTGTAATTCATCCAGCTGAAAAAGGAAATCAACTATTTAGCCTACATAAAATACACACATGCATAAAACTATATAAAATAGATCCATGCAAATTAACATTCTCTTTCATGTATACAGTCTTCAGTTTTGTCCCTTAAGCTTAAAATTCTAATTTTCCAATGAATAATACCAGAAGAGCCTGCCACTTTCTTCTTGGAACCTCCCGAAGGTCCCAGATTGCACTTGGAATAGAGGACAGATTCCTTAGGGGGCCACTGCATCTGACCTCTGCTTCCCCAGCCTCACTGATACCTTTCCAGTTCAGCACTCAGATTAAAGGCTATTTCCTCAGAAATGTCTCTTGATCTACCCATATAAAATATCCACTACCAATAAAAGCAGTCCCTACTTTGCCTCATTCTCTTAGTGTTATTTTCTTTCATAACATTTTTTTATAACTTGTAAAGAAACCTATTTTGTCTGTCCTTTTCTTGAGTCTCCCTCTTCAGAATACAACTGTATGAGCAGGAAGCCAGCATCCTGATTCCCATTTTATTCCTCCTAACACAGCACATAGTAGACACTCAATAAACATGTTTAACGAATTTTTTAAAAGTCATATTTGAAATGGAATCAAGAAACAAAACTTTTTATATAAATTGAGACACTTTTGCAAAGATAGTATGGTTATAGATGAGTGTTTCAAATAAGAAAGACCACCCAAAAAATCCTTCCCTAAATATATATTTCATTTATTGTATAAATATGAATGCTGTTGTTTGGACGCTTTTTTGCCTGTGTAGTGTAGTAAGAACTCAAATTTGAACCTTTCATTCCCAGAGGGTAATGTTTATTGAGTGCCTGCCCAGTGTAACACATTTACATGTAGTTATATAACTAATACTCTTTAGGGTAGTTAAAGAGGAGAAAACAAAGTTTCTGTTTCTTCTAACTAGTAGAAGTTACTTAGTAACTAATCTAACTCCCAGGATTTCTCTGAAAATAGTTCTGCCAGAATTCTTCCCTCTGTTTGCGTCATTTCCCATGTATGTCATACATGGAAATAAAATTATATTTAAAGAAAATGGCAAAATTAAAATGTACATATCAGAGTGGAATTCTGAAATAGATTAATGTGGAATACAGCAAGAGTTTAGTTATTAGGCGTGGATAGTACCTCATGACATGTGTCTTTATAGAGCATCCTTGCTATGTCAGCTTGCTCACTGTCTGCTGTAATTAAAGACAGGTATCTATTACCAGTGATCTAGAAACACAAGACTATCAAAATTAATACAGCCATTTAAATTTTCTTTCATTTTTAACAAAAGTGGACACATACCGTTTAAAACAAAAACGTATATTTAAAATAAAATTAAGGCAGTAAAAGAAAATGCTATCAGCAGCTTTAATTTTATATCCAATATAACATAATACTCTAGGTACAGAGGGACCTCTTTCATTACTTTTGAATGAGGGGCTATTAATGTGGAAAATCAAAAGTAATCAAAGTGCTTCTAAAAAGCCTTTCAACTAAGTTTATAAGTTTATATATAAAACCATGAATATTATTTAGTGTAACTAGAGTTCTGCTTTTGGCCAGTCAATTCTATAAGCTATAACTCCATTACCAAATATTTTTAAGTTTAAACCCTAACATTATTACTTACTTACAGATCATTCAGGTATTGTTTTAATGTAATATTTTATAAAAGATATTTCTCGACATGGAATATAAATGGTATGAATTAAAAAAACTACACAAAACAAAAAAACAAAAAATATTCAACCTCCATAGAAAATCACTGTGTTGTGGAGAAGCAACTGAGCATCAGCTTTGAACTCTTCGTAACTTCGGTACTTCCCTTCGTTCACTTTCTGCAGAGGGAAAACAACAAAATGGCAAAGGGTTAATGGTGAAAACACCTGTCGGCATTACAGCGTTAGAGTGTAGGAAACAGGCGAATTTTCCAGAATGGCATTACGACTACTCCTGTGTCCCATGGTACTGACAGAATGTGCGTAAAAGAAACCCACAACTCCGTCTGCAGTTAGACTATTACAGGATGGTGAAGGGCACAGAGCCCACATCCTGCAGCCACGTTGTCCCCAATATTTATTTACTAGCATGAACTCTGCAGCGTGAACACCGCATTCTGTAATAACAAAAGCTGCTGCTAAGCACTGTAAATAACGAAAGCTTTGGTCAGTGGGGTTGATGAGACCCTAACTACATATCTACTATTTTTATAACTCAAGAGAATAAAAATTGAAAGAAGAGCTGTTAGCCTCTGTGACAGTTTGCCGTTACCACAAAGAAGATACGGTTATAATTCTGAATTGGGATTAGGTGCTGATGTATAAATAATTTTAAAGTCCTAGGAGGTCCTCTATGCACCAAGGCAAATGATGGTTCTGTCTGGCATCAAGGGTCACAGGGCTCTTTTATGAATATTGATATCTGAACTCCACCCTGAACTTCTCATGGCCTTGGGCTCGCAGGTGCTCAGGCCTTGGCATTGTGCAGCGCTCCCAGGCTACCTGCCTATACCCAGGTGGGGACAACCACATCCCGCAGTCCCCAAGCACCATCATAGCTCGTATTTTGGTCTGGACTGTGAGCTCCTGAAAGCATGAAAATCACGTCTTCCTCTTCATTTTCTTTGTGGTGCTTCTGCTCATGGTCAGCACTTGCTAACAAGGCACCATCAGCCCAGCCAGCGTGCTCCATGGACCCAACAGGATCAGACTGCAGAACGTGGGGAGGGGCCACACAGGGAGAGGGCAGGAAGGGCAGCTGAGTTCTTCATTGTTCTCAGAGGCTCAGAGTCAGGAAAAGAGGCTATGCCTGAAGCCACACAATCTAGGCGTAGGAGGTAAAATTTAAATTGCTCGTTTTTATGAACAACCTTCATTTATCCCTTTCTTCCACTGAAATAATACACCTTCATTCTTCCTCAGCTATTAAGCAGATTAAGAAATGAGTAAGATGATTTTAAATTATTCCTATGGTCTCCCTATTATGGCCAACCATAAGATTTTAAAACTTCAAAACGATACATAGGTACAGAATTAGTAAATCTACAAAGCTAACTGGAAACAGAAAGTGTTCACTGGATTTTATTGCAATTTGTAATTAAATATTAACCAACCCATTAACAATCCTCAGCTAGAGTAGGTAAAAATAAGAACTTCATTAAAGAAGGATAAAGTTTTCTAGTTAAAACTTTGTTTTGTTCAAGTGCATGTCATTGTGTTTCCCAAGATCCTAGATCAGTTCTATGTTCTAATCTTCCCTTGAGAGAAACTCCTAAGTACTGCTTCTGAAACTAGGAAACCACATCCACATGTTAATTACATCTGGAACATTACACTGACCAGGCTAACAATGCATTTTCTTTAAGCAGCAAGTGTCAAGAATCAACAGGCTGCTGAAAACCAAGCCTCTTACAAGATGACCCCTAAAGAGCACTAGAGGGAGTGCATGCCATTCACAAGGGCAGCTGCTCAGGCAGGAGGGCGGCAGGTGCACGACCAGGGCTGTGCTGTCAGGGAGCTTTACCTCCTGAATGGCAGGGACGTCGACCGCCGAGTGCACCAGCCGCCGGTACATGGGGTGTTTGTTGTCCTTCCCCTTTTTATTAAGGTCAATAGCCTGAAAGGTCATGAGACACATCAGTTTAAACGTGGCTAGAGAGAGGGGTAAAACATCAATTTCTAAACAACAAGTACTTTAGAACTTAATGAAAAATGTACATGCACTATAGTTTAATGTGGCATTCCTTAAGGTTTGAATAGAAAGAACAGTTATTTTGGAAAATTCAATTTCATTTTAAACACTAATTATCAATGAAAATGTTCATTCTGATAAATGGAATTTTAAAATATAAATGTTTCTAATCTAATACAGCTAAAGAAATGCCTGAGTTGAAAACAAAGACAAAACAAATTTAAAAGCCTTTTATAGAACTATTTACTGAACAAAAGAAACGGGACAGCAGTGGTTTCCACCCCTCATACTGCTCTATGCATATTTGTTCCTTGTCAGTCACTAACTTTTAAGGAGGAAGCCAGAGTGAAATATGTTCTAGGCGATTCTGAGAGCCCCCCTTACAGGACTCACCCTCTCCTTCATGCGGGAGACGATGAACCTCAGGTACGTACTCATCTCCTGCTTGTTCGTATTTTTCTTCTTGATGCTCTGTTGAAGATAGAAAAGGCCAAGATAAAATCTGATCATTTATAAGTCTATATTCTTGTAAAAGATGTCTCATATAAAAGATTATAGTATGCAAATATTTTCTTAAAAGATGTACTATTTCCAACATTATCTGATGCAGAGAAATCTTCAAAATTTGCATACCAAAAACAACATTTAACAAGGTAAGAATCGGAAAATATTATACTGTCCTTGACATAATAACTTAGAGAACTATGCATTTTTTTCTTTTCTTGATGTTTTAAAACTTCAACCAATTTTCAGGTGAAAAGAAATAATGACAATAACAATAATGATATAATAATGATATAATGTAGAATCACTTATTTTATTAAAAAAAAATCAATGGCTGAAATCCTTTAGGGAATATTTTAAAATAGCAATATTGAATGGTGAATTTCAACATAACATTATTCTCTGTTAAAAAGATTATTAAATGTCTGTGTCACAAAGGAATTACATACACTGCAGCACACACATCTACATAACTATTTTAAAGTGTTACGGATCTCTTCAGTAATAACTCCAATTTCTGTTAGTCTTGCCTAAAAGTTAATTAGGTTCCTTAATTTATCTCTCAGAAAATTTAACTTTACATGAAGAAAAAAAGACAGGATTTTTTACCTTTTATGTCATTTCTAGACAGCTAGGAAACAAGGACCAATGTTCCCATTTCCCTAGTCAAGGTTAATATAATATACCATGACAGACACTGGACCATAAGTAGACTGCACTGCAGAGGACTGAGTAGGTTTTGGGCCACTATTTAATAGACGCTTTAACTTTTTCAGGCCGCTACATTATGAGTCCCTACCCAGTGGTATTATTACTTACTCCCAAAAGAATTTTATACACAGGAAGTCATCTCAATATGCTAAGTACAATGGAAGAAGGAGCAAAAATTTCTCATGTCAGTGAGAAACCTTAGCTATGGCTTAAGCAAACTGATTATACATACACAACATTAAAATATCTGCATAAAAAGTGGAAAACTGTTTTCTGAGCTGGAGACTTACTTTCACACACTTCATGTTTGACATGACCCCCTCCCTCCCTCCTCACCTGGATTCTTTGCCAACACAGTCAGTGCTCTCCTTACTCAGCTTTATTCTATGACCTGTGCAGTTTTATTATGGAGCAGTTTTTCTCAACCCCGGCTGTACCTCAGATTCACTGGTGGACTCCCATAAAATGCAGCTGGGCTCCACCCCTGAGCATCTGAATTGGAATTTCTAAGGGAAAGTTCATTCATTTACTGTTAATTCCTCAGGTGGTTGTGACATCTGGCCAAGACCAAGTACCAATGGTGTAGATGTGGAGTTTAAAATGCAATGACATTTCCTGAACCCCAGGTTTTATAATCTTTGGGGAAAGGGACTTTGATGTAGCTTGTAAATTCTCATTTTAAACAAAATCCCCAGTGAGTCCCAGGCACACAAACACATGAGAACTATTAACTGCTCCCTCCTGTAAGCCAGAGTAAAACAGTGGATCTGAAACACAATCAGCTATTAACGCTCTTGCGTAAACACTCTTGCTAGCACGGCCATCCCTCCAAGCACTGCTTTCTATACTAAACAGCTTGATGAGCTGCTGGATATAGGGAAGAAAGGGTAGGAAGGCCAAGAAGGCTTTTTCCTCACCTCCTGGGAAACCTATATTCCCTTAAAAAGAGAGGAGAATAAAAACAAATGCTTCCAGGGAGTTTCCTGGTGGCCTAATGGTTAGGATTCCGGGCTTTCACTGCCGTGGCCGGGGTTCAATCCCTGGTTGGGGAACTGAGATCCTGCAAGCCGCATGGCATGGCCAAAAACAAACAGACAAAAAAACCAAATGCTTCCAACTACATGCACTATCATGCCAACTCTGAAATATTTTGGTTGCACTACTAACACTGCAGATCCCAAATATCGTTCTGATCGTTAAATCACACAACTGTGTATAAATTCAGGTATAACAGCAATCTACATCAGATTAGAAGTCTTGTAATACTATCTGTGGGGCCACGGTTCTTTTAATAGGTAACATATTATTCAGGTGAACTATACAACCAGCACTGTATGTAGCGCTGAAATATTACTTTAATGCTCACTAAAAATTGTGCCCAACTAAGCAGGGTGGGAACACTCTCCTCTCTGGGGCTCCCACTGAACACCTCGAGCTCAACCAGGCAGTGAGTGCTCTTGAAGCCGATGGCCACTAGCGCTGGGACGTCTGCAGTCACTTGAGAGGCGACGGTGGGGATGGGTGCTCACTGCGTCCCCTGCACCGTGGCTGCCCTGTCTCCAGGGCTGCTGCGTATTCTACACACGCACAGGGATACATTTTTCTCATTTCTGCACTCTCAACATCAACCTATGAAGTACTTCACTGTTAGTTAGAATCCAACTCCTTTTGGTTTTAGAGCCTTGGAAAATAAAGCAATTCAATGTTTCTCTGTGGGTGAAATTTATGCAGTGCTAGAATCAGAATATCTCTACAGGCATACCTCGTTTTATTGCACTTCGCAGATACTGTGTTTTTTACAAACTGAAGGTTTGTGGCAACCCTGCATTGAGCAAGTCTATCGGTGCCCTTTTTCCGACAGCATTCGCTCACTTTGTGTCACTAGGTCACATGTAGTAATTCTCATAGTATTTCAGACTTTTTCAATATTACTATATTATTATATTTGTTACGGTGATCTTTGATCAATGATCTTTGATGTTACTATTGCGAAACGATTATGACTCGCTGAAGGCTCAGGCGATGGTTAGCATTTTTTAGCGATGAAGTACTTTTTAATTAAGGTATGTACCTTTTTTGGCATAATGCTATTGCATACTTACTAGTTTAAACATAACTTCTATGTGCATCCAGAAACCAACTAGTTCGTGCAACTAACTTGATTGTGATATTTGCTTTACTGTTGTGGTCTGGAACCAAATCTGCAATACCTCCGAGGTATGCCTGTATAGCTAAAATATCCTAACCAACTGGTTCTTTCTTTGAAACAAAAAATATTGAAACTTTTTGAAACAGTAGGGAAAACCCTATTTTACTCTGCTTAAGTTTAGGTAACTGTGCATTACATTGTTCATGTAATTCCCCTGTTTAAATGAAGGTCTATTTTCAGTTCCTATTTCCTTTCCATAGAGTATCTACAAAATACATGGGTATTACATGCTCTCAGAATGCTTTTACTTTGGTTTCACCTGTTTAAACATTTTTAGATTAATTGCTAATTTAGCGTAACCACGTGCAGCAACATTTCTTTCTGGGAAGACTCCAAATGTACAGAGTTCAGGCCGAGGGCCTTAATTTTACAAAACTATAATAAATGATAAATTAGAGGATAAAAATCTGATTTTGTATCATGTTTAAATTTGCTTAGAGTAAGGTGCTAGAGTTTCTCTCATCTTCAGTGTGCAATTCAAAGTGGCGATATACGCTTAGAAAAGTCACTATATTTCAGCAAGATGTAAAAGGAAACAAGGGGGATGGATGACTTTCTGTGGCTAAATGGATGTGACCCACCCCCACACTTCACAGCTCCAACTCTGGCAAAATATTACTACCTAGAAAGTCTCCTACACATTTTATAAAGTGCCACCCAGATTTAGGCATCCCACTTCAGTGCTGATCACCTCTGGTTGTGCATTAGAACCGCCTGGGAAAAAAGCCTTTAAAAAAACACCAATGTCCATTTATACAAAGTTCTGGAACAGGCACAACTTATCTGATGGACACAAATGACAGTGACGCCCATCTGGTATGGGGTGGGATTCAATGGTCATGTCGGTGGGATTTGGGTGCACAGCTATGTGTGCATTTGTCTATTTCTCAAGTGGCATATTCAAGACTTGTGCAAATCACTGCAATGTAAATTTTACCGCCAAGGAAAAAGCCACCACTGTCTACGTGCCACCCAGAGATGGTGCTGACACTGGTTTACAGAGGAGCCTGGGCACTGGCAGTCCTAACACCCAGGTATTTCTCACAGGCAGTCCTGACTGAGAACCACTGCACAGCAACATAAGAGAGGCTGTTTCCTTACACAAACACACACAGTGGCCCAACTCACCTCTGCTGCTGTCCCGAGAGGAGTCAAGAGGCAGAGCTGCGAAGCTGGCTTCTAAAGTGACACCAGATCTAGAAGCCTCTCTGTCTACTTGCTCACACTAACAGAAAGGCACCTCTCTTACATTTCAACTATTTGTTGGTTCTCTTCAGTTAACGTATTAGAAACTTCAATCATTCTGGCTGTATAGGAGTCACCAAAAGAAGTTTCCTATCCAAGGAGGATTACTTTTTTGAAAGCCTCTATGTTAACATGTTTATTTTAATTTTTTTATTTGCTGCCCAATACATCTTTTCTGGTGACAGATATGGGATTCTACTGAAGATGTAGGGCAAGAACTGAAGTGCGTGTGAACACTCCAGTTGGTAGGTGTATCCAGGAGGCTGGCGGAGCCCACTTCCCACACGTGCAGGCTGAGGCACTTGCTCAGAGAAGGGAAGCAAACAAAAGAGAAAACCCTGAACAGATGCAAAATCTCTTCCAACAATTTGTAGGGATGAAGCACTTGTCATAAGATGCTTTCACATTTGCTAAACTTGTGGGCTTTCTTTTTAACACTTTCTGGTTATGATTTAGAGAGTTGGTATTTCGCAAAGGAAATCAACAGGGCACACAGCTCTGTCCAGGGCTGCACCCTAAGACTTCTAGGGACATCTTAGGTAGCATGTTGTGAGCTGCCTTACGTGACAGTCACAGCAGAGTTAGTGCCTGTCAGCCAAACCAGGACATTGGCGTGGCTTGAAAAAAAGCCACTGTAAGAGAAATGAAAGAGGTAGCTTCTAAGGTAAACACCATTCTGCTGTAACATAACTAAGCAGAAAGCTCTTGACAACAAGGTAAGAAAAACAGAAAAATAGTGCTGTATAAAATCTGCAGATTATTTCAGATCCAATTCTTTCTCAGACTTTTAAGAACTGCTTTGCAGACCTCAGAACTCCTCAGTAAAGGCCTTTTTGTAAGAGTGACAGCTCAGGATCCACCAGAGTGAAGCCCAGTAAGTTTTGGTAACTACCCATATCACCTGGCAGCATACAGGAGTGACTTTTGTCAATATCTACAAATAATAAAGAGCGAAACTTCCTATTACATGCCCAAAGTTGCTGCAACCATTGTTAGACGACAGAAATCACATGGCCGAAGCTGTGTTACAAAGGTGGATAAGACATCCACTAACCTAAGATGCACTTAGGTATATTACAGATAACCGAGGGGCTGCTTCCCTTTAAGGGAAAAATAATAGAAAATCTTGAATATCTTCTTGAGTAAGGAATTCTTAAGCCAGTTACAATAATTGCTGGATTATAGCAAATCAAATGAGTCTAGGTAGATACCACAAGACAAAACATGAATAAAGTAATTCAGCCATGCTCAGTGCCTTACAGTGTTTTTTGGCTGGAAGCAGGTAGGAACAAGTTTTGATCCTGTCAAGGTTTATCCACAGCTGATTATTGATAACAATGCCCAAGCACCATTATTTGAAGGAACATTCAGGACTGAATGGTCTGGAATTTTCAATGTGCCCTAGAAACATAGGGCACTTCAGTTGTAGAAACATATTTTAGCAGAGAATTAATTTCTGGAAATACCACTTCTATACACCAAGTATCCAAAAGAAAAAAAGAAGTGTAAAATCAGAAATCCAGGGGTCTTTTCCTTAGATAATATATTTGTGCTGCTCACCTCGCCAAATCCAAGCTCCCAAGTCTGTTATTAACAAGGGCTTCCCACTTTCTTGGGGATTCCCAACACCCAAAATGTTCTTCCCACAGCAGGCTGGACCAGAGGCAGGCAAACTTCTGTGAAGGGCCAGATGGTAACTATTTTAGGCTTTGAGGACATTCAGTTGGTGGCTGTCTCGACTACTCAGCCCTGTTACTGTGGTGAGAAGACAGCTATAAATAATGCATGCATTCCATGAGCAGGGCTGTGTTCCAATAAAACGTGTAGATACTGAAATTTTAATTTCTTATAATTTTCACGTGTCACAAAATATTATTTCTCTTTTTCTTCAACCATTTAAAAGTATAAAACCCACCCTCAGCTCATGAGCAGTACAAAAACAGGTGGTGGGCTTGATTTGGCCCATGGGTCGTAGTCTGCCAACCCCTGGACTATAAGTTCTATGACAGCAGGGTCCATGACGGTCTAGTTCAGTGTTCTTTTGCCAGGGCCTCGTACAGTATCTGTCAAATAGTAAATACTCAATAAATACTAGTTGAATTGAACTAATGGCAGTCATTACTAACCAACTTCATTGCCTCCTAGAAAAAAACATCCCATGTAGTTGAACTCAACAATACAAGATCCTTCCAAAATGTGAAATACTTATTCACACCCAAGCCATGTTAGCACATTCTAGCCACTATAAACCATTTTGTTAATGTACCATTTCACTGTCAGATGACACCTAAACATGGCTGATGTCCTCTAACAACCAGAGGCTCACTTGATGTCAGTGAGCGTGCAGGAAAGCTCCTGAGCCTCAACCCCAAGGATGTGTTCTAAACAAGCACATCCAGTGATTCTGCTACAGATGGCCTCTTACTGGAGAAATACTAGTCTGCATATAAATTACCTATATTGTCAGAGGAACCAGGAAGCTCCAAGCTCTCCTCCATAACTATCTGTAATCACAGAATAGAAATGAATCCCAATGAATTTTAGCTGCACATAAATTGCCTATGTTAAGAAAATCAGGGGCTCTGCAATATTCTCTATAACCACTTGTAATGCTGGAATACAAAGGAATCAAAGAATTTATAGGAAACTCAATATTTGAGATTTTAACAGTAGAGCTGGTCTGGTGGGAGTGGCCCCAAGCCCTACTATTTCTCCTCTGTACCACTGGGACCCCAGCAGCCCCTCAATGACAATCACTTTCTAGCACAGTCTTCTAAAAATATGCCAATGTTCAGTCTTGTTCACCCCCGGTACCGACACACTGAAATTAACTCTCCTCTACAAGAGCAGAACAGAACACCACACCTGCTGCCAGCACCAGCGTAGGAACTTGGTTAAACACTTCTGCATTCGGAGTGCATGACTCCCTACAGCTCCATCCTACATCTCCCACGGCCAGTCCAGCAACAATCATTTGCACTTGAGTTTCTGGCACTAGTTTTTTGGGTTTTTTTTTTTTTAAACTTAAGTGAAAGGAACTTAAGTTTAAAAATCTCCCCTAGGCTGTCACAAATATGCCTTCTTACTCATAGGTAAAAGTTGAACTTGGAGGATAATTCAAACCACAAAGAACATCTTGAGGTGGATTCTTGGAGTGTGTTGGCAAACATGACTCTACTCCCAAGCACTCCCTACTTGAGAAGTTGCTCCTACAGAATCACTAACGCACAGGGTTTCCAAACTTCTTCATAGAGATTTACAAAACAGCACTGAATGCTACTTCAGCTGTATCTATATTTATTAATTTTAACAGAGTCAACTCTTTGCTCTCTGATTGAGGTTGGGAGGTTTTGACTAAGTTCAGATGATATAATCAGCTTTGTATCTGCCAGTGTAGGGTGATTTACCAACTATTAAAGTATAGTCTCAAATTAATTTCACAAGTCACACTACTGACTGGTATTGTGAAAACATGGAGTATTTCTATATCCACTACATCCACATAGAAATTGCTATAATACTAGCTATAGAGAGAAGGGTGTTATGTTATTCTTGTTATGTCAGGAATTTTATCATTCAAGATTAAATTTACTTTTGGACATAACTTTAAGTTCTTTTGCAGCATGTTATAGGGATTTAAGAATAGGAAAGGAACATTCGAAAAAGTTTATGGAACACAGGTTGTGTCTACTTGTTCCTTCCATCTTCTACCAACACTAGTCTTTAAAGAAAGAACAAGATTCAAAAGGCAGAGGGAGGACGGATTCTTCAATGGAGTAAACCTTTCCATTCTCTCTTCTGAAAATAACTTACATGTCTCTGTTTTGGGGTCGCGGAATAAGTATCATATGTTCTCTGCTTAATGAGGCTGACAACCAGCCAACATTACACTACCTACCTCCCCACTCCTTCCCCTACCTCCCCACTCCTACCTCTCCACCCCTTCCTCTCCCGCGTCATCACCTGCAGAGACAATAAAAGGAAATTGTGTGCACTTTGTACATATTTTCAGTACATCAATACTGGAAACACTAAATGAGCTTTCTATTTATCTAGATTAAGTTGTAACCATCTTGATGTAGGAACCAGCCCAACTATTATCTCTTTAATCCCTTATAGCTAAAAATAAAAGATAAAGCTCAATTAACATTTTTTAAAAGCCACTAACAAGATACATCTCAAGGACAAAATACACCCCAAACATTTCACACTCACATCCAACCCTTTCTGACTGTAACTTGTTAAATTCATCATGGGGAGGCAATGTGGAAAGTGTGGAGATTTTTTTCTTTCTTGCTCGGCTCCAGGTAGTTTTATAAAGAGCTTATATAACAATACATGAGATTTTACAGTTTTATATCCTAGATCCAATTTTTAAAATTCTTTATCAATGTTCCCATTACTTTTTCCTCTAGTAAAGCCTGGAATGAATACCAAAACTGCCTTATGAAGTAATTGGTTCAGACAAAGATCTTCTTAAAAATTAATTTTCTACTTTTGTGAGTATAAAAATAAGATCCCAT
Organism: Balaenoptera ricei; assembly: GCF_028023285.1. Taxonomy (NCBI): domain Eukaryota; kingdom Metazoa; phylum Chordata; class Mammalia; order Artiodactyla; family Balaenopteridae; genus Balaenoptera; species Balaenoptera ricei. The sequence goes on from NC_082640.1 coordinate 30,175,099, forward strand.
TGTCTTTAAAAATTGTAAAAAAAAATTTGATTAATGTTCATTTGTAGCTTTTAATACTATGATTGTCTACATTTTTTAAAAACGCTTCTTCTATTTTATTTAAAAATCAAATCTCTACTCCAGAATTGATAATATGTATCTTGAAGGTAAAGGTACTTACTTTCAGGGTGAAAATATTAATAAACTTCCCACATTAAAAAAGGAAGACTAATCAGAAAGCAAGAACAGTTACAGTTTCACAGTAGATACACAGAGTAAAGAATATACGTTAAAGTATTTTCGTTTCGCATTTTGTCCTGTTTCACTCATTAAATGAGAATTCTCCTTAATTTTGAGATTTAAAAAAACTATACTGCCTACATACCCAAAGGAATGAAAAATGAATTCAGAAGTAAATTTCTATCTCCACTTTCAAGAAATAGCTTTCATCATGAGTCACAGTACAAATGACTCAAATATAACTTACCCAGAACTAAGTTAACAGTGACAAGTCAGTATGTACCCATGGTGACCTCCTAAATAGCAACTCAGTCTTGGTTTAGTTTCAGTAAACAGTTAAATTCCCTTGTTTTCAGTAGCTGTCTAACGAGTATACTATACCCCATGTGAAAAAAATATATATACCTGGGGATTAACATCCAATCTAAAAGTTAATTTTAAATGCTTTCTATAGACTTCTTTCTGTATATATCTATTAAGTTTCCTGTAAAATAGACATCTTCATTCTAAATATTTTAAGGAGAAGCTGCAGTAGTAGGGAGATTTTAGGAATAATTCCTACTAGTGTAGCTCCCTTCCTCGGATCTCCTTAGATGGCCTACTAGTCAAGCATCAGAGAATCAGGCGCTGCAAATTTGGGAGAGCTTTGCGGATTATATGTAGAACCAAAGTATTCTTAAATAAGTAAAATTCTCCCATATAAATTCTTCTTCATTTTCTTATCTATATTTTCTTGTGTTTCTGTATTTTATTAGTAGGCTAAGTTGATTCACCATACATTTGTACATTAACACACATTTTAAAGTTTGTGGCCCTTAAACAGAGAAAAATACCATATGAAACATTTGTGGGCAGATGAGTATTTTATAGTTTTAAAGACATACTGGAATAATATACCCCCTATCCAATACTTTGAATGGTATTTTTCTTTTGTGACTTAAGTTGATCCCTTCATATATAAGTCACGACAAGTGCATCATAAATGGGATGTAAAGTGAACCAAAGATGTTAAGGATATAAATAGTAATACAACATTTTTATATTATAAGACGATTATAAAAGCCTAAGATATGGGTAAGGGAATAAGAGGTACAAACCACAATGCATAAAATAAATAAGCTACAAGGATATTTAGTACAACACAGGAAATATAGCCAATATTTATAATAACTAAATGGAATATAACTTCTAAAAATTGTGAATCACTATGTTGTACACCTGAAACATATAATATGTATGTCAACTATACCTCAATTAAAAAAAAAAAAAAAAAAGACGTCCCAACTTAAAAAAAAATCTTTGGATGGATTTCACTGGAGCAGCACAGTGGACCAAATATGGGAAAGGAGGCAAGGAGGTCACTGCAGACTTCCCATTCTAGTACTTTCCATGGGAGCACAGTTCAGAGCCCTACATTCTGCTCCCTAATGACAGATTTTAGTCCAAACATAAAATTTTCATTTATCTGAATTTGAAGGGAGCAGTAACATGAATCTACAACTCCTTAAAGTTATAAAAACAAAATTCATTTATGTAAGGAACATGAACATATTAAAAGAGGATGGAGGAAATAGGGACCTTTCAAAATACTATTGCCTCAGAACTGTTAGCCTGGAAAGTGCCAACTATTTTGTTTTGCTATACAGTTTCCCCTGCAGTTGATCTTCTGATTTTTAGGAAGTACCAGCTTAATAGCAAACACAGCACTATCAAATAGTGTAGCCATTGATCTGTGCACTATACGTTCCATTACACCACACTGTAACTTACACAGCCACAATGCAGTGCTTGCTGTACAATCTGCTGTGCAGAGGAGGGGCAGCAGGGCGCTAGCTGGTTGATAACCTTGCTTTAGAATTCTTCCAAGTCGTAACTATGGCTTGATGGGGAGAAAAAAATGCCAGGCCACTCATGAGGCTGACATTTTATACCAAAATGTTTCTCTTGGAGTACTATAGGCATTTAGATATGCAGTTATAACACTGCACTGTCTAATACAGTAAGTAGCCATAAGCCGCATGTGCCAAACTGAAATCCAGTTCCTGGGTCTCCAAGCCACATTCAAGTACTCAACAAACACATGCCCAGTGGCTCCTATTGGACAGCAGAGAGAGAACACTTCCATGCCCATAGAAAGATCTACCAGATAGCTATGATCTAAAAGGCAACATGGCGCCAACCTGGGGCGTGGTCTTAGGGTTTCCTGTAAGATGTCACCTTGCCCATGTATTAAAAAACCCAAGTAGATATCATTCAAATAGTACCATGATGTTTACCAGCAGGGTTGGAGGCCAGCAAGTGTGCAGTGCGTGCACGCACACACACATACATGTACATGCATAGCTGCACACACACAAGACACGCGCATGCGTACATACGTGTATGCACACAACTCTGACATGCCTACACACATACACATTCACACACAGACATGCATTGCATACACGTATGCTCACAGGCACACACACACACACAGTCTTGTGCACACACACAGGCCTGCCTTCTGCAACTACAGCATCAAGGAAAAAATGACTTTGTAACCTGCAAACTATATAAATGAAAATGAAGGAACATTAAAATGAGATATCCATTTGGAGCCTATCAAATTGGTAACAAAAAATTGGAGAATACTTTCAATGTTGGTATAAATGGGTATAATCTTCTGAAGGACAACTTGATTTTTTTAATCACAAACTGAAATGTGCCTATCCTTTAAGAATTCCACTTCAATGAATTTATTTATCCTGTGAAAGCAATCAAACAGAATTAGGTAGACATATGTAAATTAATTCTTTTTAAAAAATATAATTGACTACATTTTGTTTTGAAGACATATCCTTTAGGCAAATAAAATCATTAAAGCAATTTTCACTTAAAAGTTATGGTTTTCTCATTTTTTTTCCTGGAAAATTCATGGCTATTTCAGGAATATAAAATTCAAATATATCTAAATATAACAAAATATAAACTTCAGTTTCATACAGAAATAAATTATTATGAGCAGACTGCTCTTCCAGGTGTAAGGGGGGCACGATCCCAGACACGGTGGTACTGGTGTCCCATCCCCCGCCCACCCTGACAGGTGAGTTTCAGTGCAGTGTTGCTGGTCAGACAGCACATGGAAACAACATAAATGTGCATCAGGGAAGCCCTTTCACATTGTAGAAAAAAGATGTCTGGGACATTGTTGAGGAAGCAAACTGGCTATGATCCAGCAGTGTATGTAAGCCATCAATCCATCCAGTTACACAGATGGATACAAATGGATGTGCATGTGCGCACAGAGAGGTCTGTGAGCACATTCACCTATGATGCAGTCGCGTTTCTGGGAATTTTATTTTTTTGCTTTATCCTCCTCTAAATTATTTGAATTTTTTTTTTTTTTACAGTAAACTTTTAAAAAAGTAATTTAAAATTCTTTTTTATTTTCAATTAATAAGAGTTCTCAGTAACAGGAGTGTGAAACCGGACATTACTTGAACTTTTTTCAAAGCAAAATGCTAATCTGATATTCATAGGCTCTATTTCAATAACAATCTACTGTACTTGTAAAATAATAGTTTAATTATTGTTTAGAAAGGCAGACATTCCAAAGAAATATCTTCAGGGTTCTGAGATTCTTGAGATTTATTATGAAAACTGAAAAAACTATTCTAAATTGAGAAAAATTCCCATCATTGCCTTCTTAAGATATTTTGGAATTCATCAGATATATGATATAAAGTTACCTGAGCTGAAGTGAATCTGGTAACACAGCTGACAGCTGGGTGAGAGGTAACCTATTCAATGCTGTAAGGGACAGAGGTTATATAAAAACTAGTCTTCTGACCACTATAAAGTATTAGAAATGTTTTCATCTTCAATTTTATATAGCAGTGATTGGCTTCTATCCACTATTTTTCCTGTATTGAAATTTGGCCCTCGCATCTCACCTTCAAAATTCCTTATTAGTAAATCTAATTAATATAGATTCTTTCCAAACATTAATTTCAAAGAAAAGTAGAGAAGTCATTATGCTGACTTGGAACCATAATTTTTAAGTTTCGGTCTATAGACTTAGTTCTCTTAGTCCAAGAATATTTAAATCTGGTCAGTCACTCTCATGTGAGATTATTAAAAACAGCTTTACTGGAAGTCTTGACACATCGTTTAAAAAAATAAATTAACCCAAAACCAACCAAAAAAGATATTTAAAATTCTCTTAGAATCTCAAGGTTATTATTATCCCTCTTCTCAGGAAAGAAACTGTTAGCACTTATCCTTTTCTTGAACATAACAATTAAAAAAATAGAACAGATCTAACATAGAAATAACTATCTCTTTGGAATTTTTAAAGCTCAAGCTAAAACTCACCATCCCCAACCCAGACACAGGCTTTTTGAGTCTAACGAAAGAGTAGCTCACAGTCTATGAAAGGAATATGTGAATCACAATTTTTTATTGACTCATAGCATCATTTCAGTAAGCATAATTATATCACAATGTGAAAATATCTAGCCTGACAAAGACAAAAAGAAAACCAAAGGAAAGAAGAGAAAGGCAGGATGGGATTGGCTAAGTTCTACTTTGGCTATCACATTTCTGTGTGAGCCAGCAACTCACTGAAATTTAAAATTTTTCATCTTATCAGTAAAGAGTAGAGCAAACACATTTAGAAAATGGAATCTGACTACTTGATAGTGAATTCTGACGGAGAAAGCATTACACATTTTCTTCAAAGGTTTAAGTGTTCAACTTCCATTCTTCATGTAAGGAATATAAAACATCTACCATAATGTTTAACCCAACCTCAAAAATCCCAGTGTTTTTGTTTAAATTCTTTACTATGAGAATATGAACTAAATATTAGATATTAAAAAGCTATGGCTATAAAGACACAGGTGTGTCCAGAATTGTATTTCCTAAGTCCCTGAGTCCCTATTATTTGATCAGTGACCACACCTCTTTTATATTTTCACTACATTAATGCTTTTGTTCTTCAGATCTCATTAATTCTTTACTTCCTCTAGTGTAAATTGTTACCAAAAACCAGGAGATATTTACTGGTAAAACACAAATCCATGAGAGTAAAATATGAGTATTAATGCAGTTCCCACATGACCAATAACACTGATTTCTTGTAGCCATTATAATTCCTGCAGACCTCAAAGAGGAGGTCTATACCTTGAGGCCTGATACTGATCTATTCAGACCTAGGGATTTATCACGACTTATCTAGCATTTAGGCATCTGATTACAAGTCATCATTACACATTTTTTAAAATGCGATCCCTATGGTCTCTTTTTTCCTGCCTACTGAATATGTACAGTAGTGCTGTTAAGAAGCATACCAAGGTAATACAAAGCCACAGACACTAAGGGAAGACTAGAATGATCACTGTACTTTGCTCATCGTGCTGGCAAATGGGCCAGGAAATTTTTAGCTGATACCAAAGAGGAGATAATTATAAAGACAAAACTTTTTTTGGACGAATAAATGAGTATTATAAAACATATTCACCAACAGGACTCATGAGTAATCTGGGCAATTTGCATGGTTCCAAGTAAGTATCTTAACAATTGTAAGTACAAAACAATAGAAGTTCCAATCAAATAATTCTTTACTGATCACCATCAATGCCATACATAATGTAGTGTTTAGGCATCTCACATCACTCATATACACACATACCACATCTGCAACCAACAAGCACAGCCATGTATACTTTTCAATGGGGAAATAATATGAATGAAAATAATTGTGGGAAGTACCTATTTTACCTACCAGACTATTTCATTTTGTAGAATTCTTTATATACAACTGTTCCATCCCTCCACCCTCCAAATAAAAGAAATAAACTAACCCATGATATGACAAAAAATAAAGGCAACATTACATGGATATAAAATGGGAAGTATATACAGAACGTTTCCAACAATGTGCCTTTTGCTACCTGTGTTTTCTGAGCAGCAGAGAGGACTGACTGAACAGACCTTGGTATGGGAGAGTGGTTCTTGATTCCTAAAGACTATCCATTAAAGAGTCACACAATCCAGAGGGAATTGTAAAGTAAGAGAAGAGAGTATATTTTTACATGATTGAAACTTTCTAAAATCCATACCCTGAATATGTGTCCTGTGATATTCATTTATGAGTGTTCTATGTTCATTAACCAACATTGCAATAGATAACCCCCACCCTCCAGTACTTTATCCATTAACCTGGCAAGACCACCTGGGATATCTTTGTGCAGCTATTATTAATGAATTCCACCCCTCTGACCAGCACATTAAAGCTCATAGGTACTCACCCTGCAAACTGGGCACTGCCAGTGACTACTGCTGTCTCTAAGCCTGTACTCATCAGACAAACACTTGGAATGATACACACGAAAACACAGGTCACATATCAACACCTCTCCAGGCAAATGGCATTCAAAACAATACCAGTCATGATTTTCTGTTTCCCAGTCCTACAAAAAATACAAAATAGTTTCGTATGACATTTTGTCAATATCTGCAATGACTAAGAACAAAATTGAAACTAAAGTCCATCAGAAGTTAGGCATTATAAACAATTTTAGACATTTACTGTGTTAAAACAAGAGGGAAAAAATACCTAGAAATTCGCTTCTTTAAATTTTTAATTCTCTCCTAAACATATTAATATTCAGAAATATCTTAAGGTGATCTGATAACAAAACCAGTCCAAAATGAAATAAGTCCAAAGCCAATCCCAGTTCTAACATTATCTTTCGTTTTTATATAGTCTATGGGATAATTTCTTCAGTAAATGGAATACCCCAAAGCAAGATCTATAACTTAGTATTTCAAATAAACAAACCTCTGTTTTGTTCTGATTTTTTTAAAATATACTAAGTACTTAGCATACTTTGGGAACAGAGAGAATAGTAATAAATGGTGATGCTCACTATTCTTATCTTCTCATCCATGGTATTGGATGCTTTATTGAAAATAACCATTAATCAGAATGTCCATGTTCTGATAGGTTGTCAAATTTTCAGGGTCTGTTGAATTTGGAAAAATAAATTGAAAATGTGAAACTAAAGGTTTAATCACATTCTCCAAAGGACATTACCACAAAAAAAAACAAAAAAGGAAGCAGGCTTATTTTCTTATTGGGACTATTCCTGGAAATAAAAGACCATAACTGCAGGTATACAGGTTTCTTCAACATTTTCTTTTTTGTTACACTCTTTCTTTTGTACAGCCAGTACCATTTAAACACAAACAGGAGAATAGTGTAAGTTCCCTTAATTTGGAATTCATTCTTCATAAATATCACTCTTAGCTTTTATCAAAAAATACCCCTGTTAAGAGTGATGGATTAATTCTCAACCTTCTTTTGTAGATGTGGTAGTTGCATGAATAAGGGTTAAACCCACATTTAGTGTTTTCAAGGCCACTTCCCAATGGGAATCTTGAAATTTCAAACTTGGGTTCTGCCATCATTTGTCTTTTTATAAATCACTGTCTATTCTGCTTCTGGGAGAGAGCAGCTTTTTCATTCCCTCTTACATCAATAACTCCCCCAATAAATTGGCTTCGATAGAGCACCTGTCTACTAAGCACTGACTCACTGGCACCTAAGGTTCAAATGTATTACTGCTTGACCATATGAGAAGGCTACGTCTCTCTCCTTCAAAAGGGAAGGGAGTTGCTACTGTTCTGAAATTCACACCTTCCAACCCACATTCAGAGTCATGGCTAAAGTACATTAGTAAGTTCTACAAAAATGTAAACTTTTTGGTTTGCTTTTTAGTAAGAAATTGGCGGTCTTTATCAACCAAAGTAATAAAGAAAAAAGCATGACCATTTTTAGTTATTTGCTACAGATGTATAAACTCTGGAGATTTACTATGGAGGAATAATTTCAGTCAGACTGCTTAAAAAATCGTAAGATACTGATTTGACAGAAAACCCTAATCTGTGCACAGTAGGAAAAAATCTCCCCCAAAAAGTCTGACCCAGTGATGCCACAGAGACACAGTAAGTTGTGGTTCCTGGCTGTACTAAAATAACAATCATTGGTGTACCCCTTTCACACAGCTCATAAGTAAGCTGCATTTTAGCTCTTTCAATGTTTGTATCAAAAATCATTGATGATCTAGGTTTCAATGGAGATAAGATTTTTTTTTTTAATTAACTCTTCCCAAGTTTAAAACAAAGGATTTCAGAATATTTTCCTCATATCTGTTCAGAAACATCTTAAAGGATTTTCGTGGCTTATATATACTCATTATTAACAAAAGAAACTGCCGTTCTTCATCATTTGAATTGTTTTACATTAATTCATCTTCCTGTGATTCTCAAAATGGTAGTTACTAGGTTAACTAAGAAAAGGAAGCAAGAGAACACAATTTTGGTGCATAGCTCCAGCCTCCCCATATCACCTCCTACCTTCGTCTATCCCTACCTTCTCCCATCCACCTATGAAACGAGGATGAAAACGGATCTTTCTTCAATGGGGTGTTTAATTCTAGACCTAGTTTTTCATAAAAATTATAGAAATGAAAGTGTAATACAAATGAAGTAAAAGTAGAGAAACATTTGGATATATGTTTATATAATGGCATACAACTAACTTATCTGATATAAAAGAAAGTATGAGCTGGGAATGTATGTGCTGTTCATTCTTTTAATCACTGCAATAGCTGTTTAGAATATACAAAACATGCAAAAGTCAAGTTCAAAAGTTACTACATTCTGAATCCAGGAAACATTCTTCTGAGGTATAAACGATATAAGCATGTTTATTATAGGTAGAGTTGCCTACGGTTTGTCTTTTAGTAAATAGAATTCATTTATACAGTGCTTTTGACTAATACTCAATAATGTATGCCAAAAAGCTAAGTTTGCATTTTCACTGGATTTCACCAGAAATCAGCAACTACTCTACATTCAGTCTGATCAACATCATAATATGTGAAATGCCACTTCAATACAAGAAAGTTTTTAAAAAGCAAACCTATGAGCACAAAATCCAAAACTAGAAGCAATGTAAAGATAGTATGGTTTTAATGAACAATTCTAGCAAGAGTTAACTAAGCTAGCCTAAAGAAAGAGAAATTTAATTTTTAAAAAAGCAGAATTAAAGTAAAATAACATAGTGCAAAATTAGTTCACCTTGTTTGGGGTTGCTGTCCTGGAGAAAGGCTGCATACTGTAGGCCTTTCAAAATAAAAACAAAATAATCTTGGTCTCTCTACTATAATTTTGCTCAATATCAGGCAATACACAGAGCTAAAGGGATTTTGTACATGGTCAAACTGTTTATTATTTGCTTTACGACATATTATTTCGCAGATGATATCAATTGATAATCTATCAATGTGCTAATCATTAATGAAAAGACAGTAGCATGCAAACTCAAGAATCATCACTAGTTTAAGAGGAAACTTTTACTCTACCACAAAAGCTACAAAATGGACATAGAGAAAATCTATAGGAATTCATGTGCCATGAAACCTATAAAGATGTTAGAAAAACATTTACTAACAAATTCAGTGTCATTATAAATTTGCACAAGATCATGAATGTATGTCTTATTGATCTGAAACTGGTTCAAGCTGGACTTTTCTTTAAAAATCAGGAGTGATGAATGTAAATGTGGTAAACTCGATAATTCACCACAGTATGAAGTTTATACAGGCTGTCTTCAGAACCTAGTAGAAAACATTCTACGACCAAGAGGCTCTGTCACCATTTATAGCGTTCAGTTAAGACTCTGGAGCCAGACTGGCTCAAATTCCAGCTTATAGGGTTTTTGTAAGAATCAAACGAGCTACAATTCTCGTTAACTGTTAGCTGGTGTTATTAAGATGATCTATTTGCTATAGAGCACAAAACGGGAATTGACAAGTCACAAAATGATGTGACACTTTCAATTATACACGTGAATTTCTTCTTCAGGACCTTAAGTTCATTAAGACAGCTGACTCTGTAAGCAAGATGGAGCAAAAACACTGTTAACTTGACTTTAGAGAAAACACTGAAGCAAGAGGGCTCAGTGGGAGAACTGTGTCTGGACAGGGCCTCCCAAACTATCTACCCTCATATTCAAAAGAGAGTTCAGCTTTTAAATTAATCCCCTATTTCTACATAATGAGCAGATAAATCTTACATCATCAAATACGTGTTTCATGTGGTATTTTAACATAGATACAATGTAAAATTAATTAATTCTATACAATTCTAGGTTTAGTTTAATTCTGTTAATAAATTCAGTTCATCATTGAGAGGTAAGAATTTTATGGTTAAATATTTCCAGTAATTTTAAATATTATTTTTTAAATTAAAATATTAAAACATTGCTTAGTGAAATAAAATTTAGAAAGAGGGCAAAAAAAGACAGAACTCTCATACACACACACACAAGGTGAAAAGAGTATAACAGGATAGCGTGACCCAAAATATTCTATTGAATAAAGTGGAAATTCTTCACCAAAGCAAGAATAACGTCTAAGTACATTACAATTTGTTTTGCACATAGAACCATAGTATAACTGTTTTCTAATTAATAATCACCAATACTTCACTTACTACTTAATACTTTACTTACTTAGTAAATAAACAATTGTTTATATTTTTGTATCTGATGCAGGTTACGACCTTTGGAAGAAATGTGTAGTTCTGCACATAATTAACATAAATATAATAAAATATATTTCACATTAAAAAAATCAACAGAATCCAAGGGATATGAAGTTTTGGACTTAGGGTATTTAAAACATATGACTGATTAATTTATGACAACTATAATTATAACAAGAAAAATGCAAAGATGTAAACTTTTTAAAAAAAAATCTTACTTCACTGTGCTATATTTATGAAGTGGGCTAGGAAAGTCAATCTGTTTGCAGGCCTCTCAATGTTTTTTCAAGAACAAAGCAAGGGAACACTTCTGGACAGGGCTGTTTAATGGTGTGATTTCTGAAGAGTAAGACATAAATCCAATCCTACCTCTTATACAAAAGATGTGAGCTTCTAGCCAAGTTTTAAGAGGTATATGAACCTTAGTTTCTTTTAGACTGGTCCTTTTGAATCAGGAGAAGCAGATGAAGATGGAAAGAAGTGCCTATCTTGTCCCTCTGTAAACTAAAACTAAATCCACTTATCCCCAATATAACATGTTAATCTCTTCAAGAAACCACAAAATTTGTATTTTCATTAATGATGCTTCTTAAAAGGTATCAAACCTTAACTAAAGACCTACGTAAAAACTAGCATGAGGTCCTGCTTATCAGCAGAACAAACTGGATTATGTAAAAAGTACTGAAGCTGAAGCAGGGCTGACCAGCCAAGACCTGAGCTCATGTCTGCAGTTGCTCTCAAACCTGGTGGAAGGACTTTAACTGAAAATGTAAGCTGTGGTTCCTAAGCTGATACTTTATTTTTGGACTGGCATTAACCACGCAAGAAGAAATGAGACCCTGAGTCCAGATCTGGCAGGTAAGTAAAGAGAGAAGTAGTCTCATAGCAAACATCACCTTTTTACACTTTTAAGTCATCCTCTACACTGGTGACCAAATTATTTAATGTCAGATAAAAAGTATCTGTCAAATTATAGGGGAGAATCATAGCTTTGTGCCAGGGACGATGAATCAAGTTGGGAGTCACCAAATAAATAATGTCAACTGCCTCAATATTAAAACACATGTTTGATATGTTTTATCTGCAAATGATCCATAACTCAAGGTCACCTGCCCTACTATACTTATACAGGCATACCTCGGAGATACTGCGGGTTCAGTTCCAGACCACCGCAATAAAGCTATTATTGCAAGAAGGTGAGTCACACAAATTTTTTTGGTTTCTCAGTGACATAAAAGTTGTGTTTACACTATACTGCAGTCTATTAAGTGTGCAATAACATTATGTCTAAAAAAACGTACAGACATTAATTTAAAAATACTTTATGCTAAAAATGCTAACCATCATCTGACAACGCAGGGTTGCCACAAACCTTCAATTTGTAAAAAAGCACAATAAGCCAAATCACAATAAAACGAGGTATGCCTGTATTACATTAAATATTTTTATAAGACCTTCCTATCTTTAGTGGGTTAAGAGTTTAACTCATAAGAAATTAACTTGTATTTATTACAAAGGGAGCTAAATACCAAACTCAACTCAGCTGAGCAATGGTAAAATTCTGCCCAAGAAATATATTTCTCAAGTTGTTAGAATAGAGGACGTGAAATATCGTGATCGAATATGGATTGAATGTAGCCATCCATGTACATTAGTTTAGAGCAAGCGGATGATGAAGCAATCTATGGAAACATATAGTCTTTCTTTAAAAAAAAAAAATCAAAAGAAACAAGCCTTGATATAACACAACAGTTTCACACTGTGCCCAGGTCTACTGGCCTTTTACCAATATAATTTCAAAAGCTTTAAAAACGATCTCTAAAAGAATTATTCAGATCATGAGTGAATATTAATGACAGAAATCTGGAAATTAAAGATTACCATAGAAAACTTACAAGAGTGTTGCCCAGGTTCAGCAAGATTGTCGTTTTAAAAATTGGTTGGTACATATACTTTTACTTGTTTAATTTTGCTAATATTTAAGCTAACCATCTAAAATTGAGAGAGGCCTCATTTTTAATAATTATGTTTTTCATTCTACTATCGCAAATGGACATATTTAAAATATCACCATGAAGATGCTTGTCTACTGCTGAATTTTATCATAGTTTCTCCAAATAAATTATCACTTCAATAGAGATACAAATGGTGGTTAAGATCAGCATCTCAGAATGTCTAAAAATCATTCCATTCCTAGCAGAATCTCAGTACAATGGAGGCTACTCTTTGACTTACACAGGCTTCCTCTTAAACAGTTATATATAATTATATCCTGAAACAGTCTTAGAGTTAGGCTTTTATTACATGATAGCTGGGTTTAATAAAAATAATATTATTCAAGATATGCATATTTCTCAATTGCATCAAGTTTTTAAAAATAAGCATTGGAAAAAAGGTAGCGAGGCGGAATAAAAACATGACACAACAGACTCTTTGCTCAATGACGGTTGAGTGGCCTAAAGAAATGACACTCTTGCCTACCTTCTCTTTCTCAACATAATCGTGGCCATGAATACAAGAGGATTCCAGCCTCTTTGCTAATACAAGGTATCTCAAGGGATATAACCTGTGGGACTTATCAAGAGGAATCAACTTTTCCCCCACCTCTGAGCTATAGCTACTATTTTTAGAGGTTATACAAGGAAAAGAAGAAGAGCTTTACTACCATTTTTCAAATGACAGAACTTCCTGAGTAAAGAATCTTTGTAACTTTGAATAAAGGTTTAAAAATGAATAGCCAAAAACTCCTATCCCTTTCCTTCCCAAGGCCATATATACCTACTTGACTTTTTCTTCTCTTGATAATGAGTAGAAAGTGAACAAGATAAATAATAATGTACACCTTTCAATCTAAAGACTCAAGCTTTTAGAGGAATCATATCATATACAAAGTGGAGAAACTATAAAGGAGAGTCCCAGACTGAAACGCCAGCATGCAGGGCTGTCACTAGCCCACAAAGTACCTTTGTGCCAATTAGAAAGTTGACCCTTCCCTAAGACTGATTTTGTTAGAACAGGCCGCTTTACTGCCATATGCTAGAGATCTGCTGAATAAACATGCAAGTACCTGATGTCTGAGAAGTAGATGGCACTTCCTAAGCTGTGTGGTTCACAACCGGCCCCAATACACAGCAGCCTGCATGCACAGGCCACACAGTCCCTACAAACACACAGAGCTGGCCATTGTAAGATGACTGTGTTGTGCCAAGCGTGACCCATGTCAGTCACGTGTCCTTCTAGAGTATTCTTAGGGCATGAAAACTGTAGCACACAGACAGCCCCGGGGTCGCCAGGTGGTCCACCGGCCATAGCCATGAGATGCACATATAATTAGTTTCATCATTTTATAGCTGCGCCTTTAATATAGATCCATCATCCTAAGGGAAAATCTCGTAACAAATCTTGTGTTTGAGGTTACGGGTTAAAAGTAAAAAAAACCGTGATGGGAATTTTTGCTTGCTGTTTAGTAAGAAATTTGTGTGCTTTTGCTACACTATATATAGGCACTTCTTGTTTTAAACATACTTATTCACTGGTCAAAAACTTGCTTTGAGTACATAGTTATATGCTTTCTATAGATAATCTCATTTAATCCTCAAAATAATCAAATGAAAGCGATATTAATGTGTCCCTGTTACAGCTGAGGAATGAGGATCAGAGGTTAAGAAATTTCCTCAAGGTCACACAACTAAAAAAATATTTGAGATGGGATTGAAACCCCCATCAATTGTAACATATATGACCTTACCTCTTTCAACTACACTACGTTGCCTATGTATTTTTAATAGTTGCATATTTCATAAACTAGGTATAATTTTTATATACTTAGTTGTACTTAATCATATATGCATACTTGGTATAAAAATGCTTGTGAATAAGAACCAACCAGAATTAATAAAATCTGTATACACTGTTTGATTTACATGTAAGATTTCATCTAGAAAAAAGAAAAAGGATGATGCTATAAAAATATATGCAGTAAGAACATGTAAAAATAAAAGTAGAATACAGAACCTAATGCAGCCATGAACATACAACTCATTAACTGCTTGTTGAATTAAACTGAACAAAAAAACCTCAACTTGAAGGGGAAAAAAAGCACATGGAAAAGGACAAATCTAAAAAGGAGAAGTAAAATCATTTTTATGAAAAAATGTACACATGATCCACAAACCAAAGTCCTGTGGATTAAGTTGCATTTACTATTGGTTAGTTACTATATAAATCTCAGAAATTATTGGGTTGGCCAAAAAGTTCGTTCGGGTTTTTCTGTAATGTGTTATGGAAAAATCTAAACAAACTTTTTGGCCAACCCAGTATCAATATACCCTTCTGTACTAAATCTGTGCATGGCTAAGTGTTTTGGGATTAGAAATTTTATATTATCTAGATTATTTTGAGTGTATAATAAGCTATCAGTTAACCATGGCCCTCCTTTAAATGTCTGCTGTAGATAGATTTATGTCACTTGACATTATTATTATTATTATGGCCTAGCACCCAAAGTTTCTTTATTGGCAAAAAGCTTTACTTTTCTGTAAGGTAAAGAAGAATTAGCTTACAGAAGAATTATGCTGGTATAAACATTTTCACCTAAGTTTTCAAGAACACTTCTAGTGCACAAATCAAGTGATACCAATGAAATTAAACATTTTTTTCTTCCACGTTTTCTGTTGGTGGAAAACGTGAATTTTCTTTCCAGAAACTTTCAAGGCACATAATAAATTGATAACAACAGTGTAAAAAACTAACAGCTTCTCTAAGTATATAACTGATAGCTGCCTCTGTGGACCAGCTCCCCACAGAAAACAGTGTTCTTTGTTTATTGCTCTCAGACCTGACAGGTGGGTGTCTGTGTGTTGGCTCAACTGCCTAGAGCCAGAAAGGGAAAGACAATGTTTTGGGGAAATGTTTCCACAAATAACCAATTTTAAGATTCTGTGTCATTTTTATAATTTTAGGTTTTAGAGAATTCATGATAAAACACTCTCAATGTATCTAATTACTAAATCTATTCCTTTCAGAACTAAAAAATTAATGTTTATTACATTTGAAAGCTTTCCTTTACAAAAACAGACTTTTCATGAAGGTATTAGAAAAATCAAAAGCAAATAAGGTAGGAAGACAGAAATATTACACATGAAACCAACCTTTACATTAAAAAAAATGTACTTCTATATGTGCCCCTAAGTAAAAAAGTATATATCCCTTTCAAATCTGTCTAGATGGCATCAACATTATCCTCATCGAAACATTTTTTACTAATATTTACTGAAGAAAATGCTTAGGGATACCATTAAATTGTGCATACATTAAAAGGGCTTTCCTTTGTTTTATTTTTCAGATTCAAGGTAATCTAGACAGAAAAAGCAGGCTCCAAGTTTTCTCGTAAAGAATCAGGAAGGAAAGTATCCATCCTACCAATATAGGTCCTTAATGTTAATAAAAACTGTGGAAGTGAATATTACTAAACTTCTGAAAATAAATTTCTATGGGTTATATATATTTAAATAACGTTCCAGATTTATAAAATAAAAAAAACTTACAATCTCATCGCCTGGCAACCAATATCCTTCCTGTTCGATACCAGCTTTTGAACCTTTGCAGCCCACTGTTAGCGTTTCCACAATAAGACCATCTTTCACAGCCAAGCTCAGCTGACGAGTGGTCTCTTTTGGATGCATACCGTGGACTCGAGACATGTACCTGAATACAGAGGAAAAACAAATTTAAAATCCCTTAGTACTAAAAAATAAAAATGAATAAAAATAAGAAAATAGAGGTGATTTCTCTTTTATTGTGACATACTTAACAGAGCCCTGCAGAAAGAGAGAAAAGCCAGTCCTCAATACTTAACTCTTTCAATTATCACGATATTTTAAAACTTAAATCTACTTTGTATATTTAGAGGAATATTTGCTCAAAATAGTTCCAAACTAGCATATACAAATCATTTAACAGATTTTAGTCACACATCCCATTTAGTTCTAGCCTCTGTAGCAACTGTCACTAACCTCCACTCTACAGATTCTAAGTCTAGAATTTTATAATCTTCAAGATGTTAGAATATAAAGTACTTTTACTCAAAACTTAGGGAATGACACTAAAGAAAATAAAGGAATTACACGAGTGGTTGTCAACATATAAAGAAAACAAGAATGCATGCTGTGATCAATAAGGCAAAAATGTGATTTTCGATTAAATATATTTTGAACTAGATCACTAAAGAATACAAGCTCTCCCTGATTTATAGTTACATGGCATTTTTTAATTAAAAAAATTTTATTTCAAACACACCCTATACCACAGAGAATAATACTGCAGATTCTCTTGTACTCAGCAATCATACTGAACACATGGCATATTTGCTTCATATCATTTTGTTTTTTAAGGAAATAAAATGTTACAGCTACAGTTGAATTTGTGCCATTTTCCATTCCCCTCCAATCAAACCCCAACACCCTCTACCAGTAAACTAGGATATCCCAACACAAAAACATACTATGAGACAAACCAGGCTGGCCTCAGTCTCTCCAGAGAAACATTCTGTGCTGGAAGACAGGGCAGAAGTGCCCAAGGGTCTGCAAGAAAATTAAGTACGACACAAGGATTCTGTATCCAGTTAATCTGTCATTTAAGTATCAAAGCAGTCAAAACAAATCATTTTCAAAATGCAAGGGCTTCCCTGGTGGCGCAGTGGTTAAGAATCCTCCTGCCAATGCAGGAGACACGGGTTCGAGCCCTGGTCCGGGAAGATCCCACATGCCGCGGAGCAACTAAGCTCGTGCGCCACAACTTCTGAGCCTGTGCTCTAGAGCCCACGAGCCACAACTACTGAGCCCGTGTGCCACAACTACTGAAGCCCATGGGCCCTAGAGCCCGTGCTCTGTAACAAGAGAAGCCACCACAATGAGAAGCCTGCGCACCACAACGAAGAGTAGCCCCTGCTCAACCGCAAGTAGAGAAAGCTCGTGCGCAGCAACAAAGGCCCAACACAGCCAAAAATAAACATAATTAATTAATTAATTTTAAAAACAAAAACAAAAAAACAAAATGCAAGAACTTGGGACATCCCTGGCAGTCCAGTGGTTAAGACTCCACACTTCCAATTTAGGGGTTGCGGGTTCGATCCCTGTTGGGGAAATAAGATCCCACATGCTGCTTGGCGCGGCCCAAAAATTAAAAAAAAGAAAGGAAGAACTCATCACTGAAGAAACTTCTAAACTCAGGGGATGAATTTCAAGCAAGACAAGGAGTATACCGTGGCAGAGGGACTGCAGAGCCTTCTGTGTCTACAGTTCGTGGAAGAGAACTGTTTTCTGTTTAGGAGATAAATAACTTTATATAGTGCTATTTTCTCTGCCAATGCAGTTAACTGGAGGATAAGAAGGAAGTGACGAGGGGAGTCGCAGCCCCACTGTAGTAGGAGAAGGGCAGGAGAAGACAAGGTGGAGTCAGTCCACACAGACTGATTTGTCAACTTTACTGTCAGTCAACAGAGACAAATCATGCAGTAGAGGTATAAATATAATTTGATATATAAAGGTCAACACCAATGGAAATAATCAACTGAAGTTTGGAATATGGGAAGGGAAATGGGCGAAAGTGAAAATGTACTAATTTCCTCACTGTTCACAATAGGGCGCCAACAGAAATTCTCTTAGGAATTAAGCACACCACTGCATTTAAGTTTATAAAAGTACTCTTTGAACAAAAAAACAAAATTTCTAAGTTATCTGAAGAAACTCATAACACACACATTATGTAGTAAGACAAAAACCAACAAAAGAAAGGATATTAAACATGAGGACCAAAACCAAACAAGTTTGTCTTTCTAATATATACAAATTGGCTAAACTCAACAATTAAAAGAAAAAGTCATATTGAATCACAAAACAAAAAATATACTCTCTACAGGAGACACACTTAAAGTGACTTAGACTGAAAAAGAATGGGCAAAGGCATATCATAAAAATGCAATCCAAATGAAACAGGGATCAATACTGCAATGGATAGGATTTGGAAATCAGGGCAAAAATCATTTTTAAGAAAGACAAACAGGGCATAGGTAGTTATAAAACAAAAACTATAAGAAATAAAGGAAATACAGGAATACAGAATTACGAGACTTTAATTCACTTTTCTCAGTCCACAAAAACATCTACTGAACAAAATTAAGTATGGATACAGAAGACCTAATTCACAAGACAGATCTAACTGATTTTATTCTGAAATCCAAAAAAACTTGTCAGTAAGTCCCAGAAAGATTCATTAAAATTGAGCATGAAGTCAGCCATAAAAATGACCTTGGGACTTCCCTGGTGGCACAGTGGTTAAGAATCCACCTGCCAATGCAGGGGACACCGGTTCAATCCCTGGTCCGGGAAGATCCCACATGCCGCGGAGCAACTAAACCCATGTGCCACAACTACTGAGCCCGCAAGCCACAACTACTGAGCCCGTGCACCTAGAACCCATGCTCCGCAACAAGAGAAGCCACCACAATGAGAAGCCCGCGCACCGCAACGAAGAGTAGCCCCCACTCGCTGCAACTAGAGAAAGCCTGCACGCAGCAGCAAAGACCCAACGCAGCCAAAAAAAATGACCTTAACAGATTCCGAAAGTGATATAGACATTTCCTAGTTGCAGTGAACTTAAACCAGACATTAATAACGAAACTAGAAAACTTTCATAAACCACTGAATCAAAAGGTTATCTGAAAACTGCAAAAAATCTAAAAACAATAATTAAAAAGCTAAAGCAGTGCCAGTGAAAAAAAAAACACAAAAATTGTAGAACAATTAATCCAAGAGTCCCTTCTCAGTGAAAAATAAAATGAAGCCATCGTTAGCTAATCTAATCAAGAATGAAGCCACAAAGCACAAAAACATACAAACTAAGAAATGTCTACAGAGACAAAGCCATATATAAAAGGGAAATTGAAACAGTCATAAGCAACTACTTTGTTCATTTCTGTGCGAAGATATAATCACTACGATATTCTAGGAAAATATAAATGACCAAAAGTTGACCACAGAAAAAAAGAGAATACTTAAAAAGGCCAATGTTTCCAAAGAAATAAACAGAGGAAGTTGGCAAATAACTTGTCCAGAAAAACACCAGGTAGGGACATATTCACAAGGTAATTCTATCAAACTTTTAGTGACCAGGTAACTCCAATGCAATTTAGACTCTTCCAGGACATAATAAAGAAGGAAAGCAAGGAATCTAACATAATAATGGTAACAAAACCCCACAAAAATTGCATAGAAAAAGAAAACTAGTGTCCCATAGGAATACTGGTATAAAAATCCTAAATAAAATATTTGAATATACAGTCTAATATTAAATATTAACATAAATTAATGTTAATATATTAATACATTCAAAATATCAAAAGAATGTACCATAACTGGGTATTTAATTCCAGGAGTTCTAGGAAGATTTATTATTAAGAAATCTAGAAATATAATTCATCCCATTAATAGATCGAAAGTGAAAAATCACAAAATTTCTAAACATGTTGAAAATTATTTAGTAAAATTCAACATCTAGCCCCTAACAAAATAGGAATGAATAAGCACTTCCTTAACCTGATCAGGAATATCCAAAAATGTCTTTGACACTCTGCCAAAGGGAATAATCAACATAGCTGAAATAGAGAAAGAAATGGGGTATAAAAGTTGGTAAGGAGTTAAAATGATCATTATTTGCAGAATACATAACTATAAAACCCAAGAAAATCAGCTAGTGTGCTATTTTAAATCAAAGAATTTAATCAGTTATTTGGGTACAAACTAATATACTAAAATTAATAGCATTCATATACACATACATAACAAAAAACTTTAGGAGATTTAAAATAAGACAAGACCCCAATTATTTACTACAGCAATAAGAAAAATAAAATACTTAATAATAGAAGAAAGGACAAGATCTATATGAAGAAATTTTTGAAAAGCTACTGATATAAAAAAAAGAGCAAATGGAAAGACATGCTCAATATTTAGATGAAAGACAACAAAATCCAAATTGCCTCTAAGATAATTTAACTGAACACCACCACAAACTAGGCAAGTTGATTCTAAAGTTCTGTAGAGGATTAAAGAAGAACTTCTCAGCAATTCTGCTTCTAGATATTCATCCTATAGACATAGTCAGACACGTGTGAAATAATACCCAAGGGAGGAAATTCATTTTAGCATTTTTGACAGCAAGAAGAGATTAGAAACATCTAAACATACATCTTAGGGGCCTGGCTAATTTATAATATAACATGCCAAGGATTATTATATAATCATTAAAAGAAATGAAGCAGTGTTACAGACATTAAGATGACATACGTTCTAAGATATGTTTAAAAAATCATGGTATAAGGGATAATATCCAAAATATATAAAGAATTCATACAATTCAATAGCAAAAAACCAGGCAGAGGACCTGAATAGACACTCCAAAGAAGACATACAGATGGCCAACAGGTATATGAAAAGATGCTCAACATCACTAATCATCAGGGAAATGCAAATCAAAAATCACAATGAGATATCACTTCACACCTGTTAGAATGGCCATCACCAAAAAGACAAGAGATAACAAGTGTTGGTGAGGATGTGGAGAAAAGGGAACCTTTGTACAGTGTTAGTGGGAATGTAAATTGCTTTAGCCACTATGGAAAAGAAATGGAGGTTCCTCAAAAAATTTAAAATAGAACTACCATATCATCCAGCAATTCTATTTCTGGGTATTTATCTGAAGAAAATGAAAACACACCTGCACCCCCATGTTCCCTGAAGCATTATTTACAATAGCCAAGATATTTACAAGAGACAAGACATGGAAACAACCTAAGTGTCCATGGACAGACGAATGAATAAAGAAAGTGTGAGATATAGATATATAATGGAATATTACTCAGCCATAAAAAAGGAAATAAATCTTGCCTTTTGTGACAACATAGATGGATCTTGAAGGCATCATGCTAAGTGAAATAAGTCAGACAGGGAAAGACAAATACCATATGATCTCACTTATATGTGAAACAAACCAAAAAAAAAAAAAAAAAAGCTCATTTGATACAGAGAACAGACTGGTGGTTGCCAGAGGTGGGGAGTGGGGAGTGGGGAGTGGGGAGTGGGGAGGGGAGTGGGCAAAACGGGTGACCGTGGTCAAAAGGTACAAACTTTCAGTTATTAGATAAGTAACTCATGGAGATATAGTGTACATCATGGTGACTATAATTAATAACACTGTACTGCATGTTTGAAAGTTGCTAAGAGAATAGATCTTAAAATTCCTCATCACAAGAAAAAAGTTTTTTGTAACTGTGTGGTGATGGGTGTTAAACTAGACTCATGGTGATCATTTTGCAATACATACAAATATTGAATCATTATCCTGTATACCTAAAACTAATACAATGTTATTTGTCACTTATACCTCAATTTTAAAAAAAGTCAGTGAAAGGAAATCATGGTATAAAATGGTACAATTTTTCAAAAACATTATATAATTATCTCTGTATAAGAGTTCTAGAGGTATATTCCAGGAACTGTAAAAGACATTACTTCCAAGAACAATGGTTCAGTAGGCAGGGGCAGGAGGAAGACTTTTTTTTTTTTTTTAAACAGTACTCCCTTTTGATTTTTGTTCATGTACCTATCTGCTAAAGACTATTTTTACGAAAAAGTAGCCACCATCTATGATCCATCCAAATGTACGAAAGCTCCTTTCTCCCACACAAGTTTGCCAATCTTGGGCAGGTCCCCTCCTTCCTTTCTAAACTCATCTTAGCTCTTCTGTCCTTTATTCATCCATAATAATTTTAAAGTCAATTGGCAAGATCCATGAAAAACACTGCTGTGATTTAGATTAGAGAATAAATACCATTACAATATTAAGTAATGTTAACTTTCACTGATGAACTTTGCATAATTGTTAATTTATTTATAACTTTTTCTATGTCCTTAATAAGGTCTTATAATTTTTCCCCATAAAACTCTTGCACATCTTTTGGGTTTTTCCTAGGTACTGCATGTTTTTTGTTTCTTTTGAAAAGAGGGTTTTATTTAATATTTTCTGGTTGCTGGTTGCTGGTACAGCAAGGTTGGGAAACCCTGCTAAACCCTTATTAGTTTTAGGTTTGTCTAAGTACGTCTACTGAACTTGTCTTTTCTTATTGTGCTAATTAGGACTTCCAGTACAATGTACCCTTAGGTAGTATTAATATGGGTATCCTTGTTTCAGATCTTGCAAGGGATTCATATAACAGTTCATCATTAAACACAACACCTGCTGAAGGTTACTATTAGATATATTTTATCAATATAAAGTGATAAATATAAATATGATGCTTGCTAAAGGATATTGGTAGCTTTTATTAAGAAAATTCCTTTCCAGTCCCAGTTTGCTGTTTTAACAATTAACGCATTATACTTTATTATTCCTTGATACATTTTAATCCACTGAATTTCACCACACAAATGGGTCTTCTTAGCCACTGTGCACTCAAACAGCAGTAGAGCATGGATGAAGGCACAAGAAAAGAGAACTTTCCTTTCTCTTAGTGACAGCATGTTGGGCTTGACTTCCTTAGTTCAGAGCAATGCCTAAACTTGAGGAATTCCTTGCTTTTTCTCACTTGTTTTTCTCAAAAGGTAGAACAGAACCAGAATGCTGCAGATGTTACACAAATGAGGAGTAATGTCATCTTACTGAGTATTATAGGCTAAGCATACTGGATAAGCCTTAAGACTATCCAAGGTAATTATAAATATATTCTGAAGGATTGAGTGACTTAAACAATACCTTAAATATAACAAAGGGTCCCAACCCATTTTTCCTTTTCTTAGATCATCAAGTACTCAGGAAGGTTTAGTTCCTGTGAAAATACTTATGCTAATAATTCATGTTAAGGTCACTCCAGGTCTCTCATTTTCTTACCTGCTACATATCCATCACAAGGACTGATCTTCAAATAAAGAGACAAAAATAGCAGTTTGGGTTTGAGATGCATTTACAATGGCCATCTAGTCTCCTATTTTAATTTCACTTAGTATAAATCATGAAATAGTATGTAAATGTCTACAATTTAAATATTATAGTCAATTTCTCTGAAGTTTTTCAACAGCTTTTTAATTTTTTCCCATCCTATCCATTTGCTTTCCAATAATTTCCCTCCCAATGTCTCTCCTAGGATGCTACTTTCCAACAGGTACTGAGCACTGAAGTGTGCCCAAGCAAAAGGCTGCAGAACTCAGGGTTATTTCATCTCCCCTGAGATAATTCTGCATGTTCCAAGACAAAAAAGTATAGTTGATGGAAACAGCCATTGCTAACTGAACATTTTTACAAAAGTAAGAAGTCTTATGAATCATAATTTCCTAAAACTAATTATCTATCTTTAACCATTCTAATAATGATTCAATCTCAGAAACTTGTGTCATGCAGTTTGAAATGAGTATATTGAGAGATGGGCACACTAATGAAAACAATATAACTATGATCATATCCTGCAGAAGAAGGAACCACCAAAAAACACACTGGTATGTTTTCTGTTAATTAAAAAATATGAGGAACGCCTTGTATTGTCCTCCTGCCCCTTACCTCACGGGTCCCCAACCCCCAGGCCGAGGCCTGTTAGGGACCGGGCCACACAGAAGGTGAGCGGCGGGCAAGTGAGTGAAGAAGCTTCATCTGCAGCTCCCCATTGCTCCCCATCACTCCCATTACTGCCTGAACCACCTCCCCGCAACCCCCGGTCCGTGGAAAAATTGTCTTTCACAAAACTGGTCCCTGGTGCCAAAAAGTTTGGGGACCACTGCCTTACTTACACCTTCACACTATCATGAATGCTAGAGGCCTCCATTTTGATGGAAATATAGCAAATTTATTTTAAGTGTACTCTGGATGATCTGGATAAAATCAGTACTGTCCCATAATTTCAGTACCTAACAGCTCCCAACTGGCCTCAATGAACTGGCTCAGGGACTGAAAAAAGACTCAACTGAAAATATCACAATCATAAGTTTCGAGACAAAATTTTAAGTGAAGATTGATCTAATTTCATGACGTTAACGGACATTCTGAATATAAAAGCTATGGACATAACAGAGGAAAAGATCCAAAATATCTGACTAGATAAGAAATGTGAAATTTCTCCATGACATAAACATCACAAATCCATTTTTTTTTCTAGCCTCTGGAGCAACTACCACTAACTTCCATTCTGCAAATGAAAAGCAAACAATAAAATGGAATATTTTATTACAAATATGACAAAGAGCCTGTATTCTTAAAATATAAAACTATAACAGCAAGAAAACTATTTCACCTGTCAAGTGAGCAAGATACTTAAAATTATTCTCAGTGCTGGTAAAGATGCATTAAGACAGCCACTCTCAACACAGCTTTGCTAAAAACACCGTCTGGAAAGCACTTTCTTACAACATCTTATAGATGGCCCTATCATTGGACTCAGTAATTCTACTTCTATGGAAACAATCTGAATGAGATATGGGATTTATGTAGAAAAATGTTCCTCACATCTGAAATTTTATAGGGAAAAAAAAGGATCTAAGTGTCCATAATAGTAAAATAAATTATGGATATAAAGTAAGTTATATATTCACCCAATAGAGCAAAATGCACCTAATAAAATTAGTGTTTTAAAAAACACATCAGTGTGAGAAAATGTTCATGGTATAATATTAAAGATATAAATGGACAAGATTTTAAAATATATACATGTATATACATACAGGAGAGAGAGTTATACTACTGTCATGGTTGATTAGGTCATTCAGATCAATGCTCATTTCTCATTTCTTCACCCTTCCCGTCCCCTTCTGATACATACTACCTTACTCTATTTACGTTACTTAATTCTTTTTCTAATTGTCCCCAAAATATTTTTGGAACAAATGAAGTTCTATAAAATATACTGTTTATATTTATTTGATACACATATGAATATAATATACATACACAAACTAAAAACCATCCACCATCCATCCTTTTTTATGGCCCCAGTTACAGGTATTCTACTCTTAGGTATTTATCCAAACATACATCATCTACACCAGTACATAAAAACACATTGTAGCTTTTATCATAATCCCAAATGCCCCTTAGCAGGTGACTGGATTTTAAAAACTGTAGCATAGGTACTTCCCTGGAAGTCCAGACTCCACGCTTCCACTGCAGGGGCGCGGGTTCAAACCCTGATCAGGGAACTAAGGTCCCACATGCCATGCGGTGTGACCAAAAAGTAAAACAAACAAACAAAAAAAACCTGTAGTATATCCATATAATGGAATACTACTTAGCAATAAAAAAAGAATAAACTATCAATATACGTAGCAAATGAATCTCAAAACATGCCGACCAGGAGAAGCTAATCACGAAAAAATATATACTATATGATTCCATTTATATAAAATTCTAGAACAAGCAAAGGTAATCAGTCGCTGTGACAGAAAAGCCAATCACTGCCTGGGGCTGGGGAACAGGTGAACTGACTATAAAGGACTACAAGGGAACTTTCGGGGGTGATGACAACTTTCTATATCTTGATTAAGACGGTGGTTACACAGGGGCATTAATTTGCAGATGAAGAAAGGAAACTGACTTCCTTGAGAAAACACAGCTAGTTAATAGGAGAGCTGATAATAGAAACAGTCTAGTTCTAGTAGAGATTTCAAGCTTTCTGTAGCAAGGATAACTGGCTACAGGAAAAGAGCTGACATTCACTCAACATTCACAAGTAAGGTGAAGGCTGCTGAGTGAATGTCATGTGCCAGTCACTATCTTTTGGTGCTTGGCATATACCAATACACAAAACAGAAAAAGATCCTTACCTATAAAGCTTACTTATTGGTGGGAAGAGGTTGCAGGGGCCGAGGGCAAACAAAAAATGGCACGACTAAATATTTAAGAGTAAACTATATGGTGTGCTAAGGGCCCCTAAAACATCTCCAAGAGTTACTGACTCTAAAGTTTGAATTCTAAAGAAGCAGGCAGACTCACTATAGAGAGAAAATTAAAACTGGATCCTTTTCTACCACTGCATAAAAAGAGAACTACAGATAAAGACCTAATTCTTGTGGTCTAATTAAGAAGAAGGATTCCTTAATAAAATTTCAAAAGCACAAAACATTAGGCAAAAAATATTGAATTTGATCATATCAAAATCTAAAATTTCTGTTCAACAAAGAACACTTTGGGAAAGGTTAATAAACAGATTAACAGAATAAGAAAAGATATTTACAAAGCATAAAGTGTATAGGAGAATTAACAGCAAGAGCTTCCACAAATCAACAGAAAAAGACAACCCCAATGGGAAAATGGGCAAAGTATAAAAACAGACATCCACAGAAAAGAAAGGCCAAAACCTTATAAGAACACCAAGAACTGGTGCTCTCATTAATAAAGACAGAAATGTAAATTAAAATATCTGAGTGACAAAATTTATGCAACTGGACGTCAAGTATATGCAGACGCTTGCAGAAACTCTGTCCTTGTGCACTACTAAACATGTGGATGGGCATCCTCTCTTGAGAGCTTGGTCAAATTAAGTGGATGCATTTCCTATAGTCAAAGTGTTCCTGGATACCCACATCAACAAATTACTCATGCAGGTCAAAATTAAACTGTTACATGTAACTGTGAAGAGTTGGAGCAATGCATGGTTATTTGCAAGGTGGAGGGAAAATGGAGACAACCTGAGCATCCATCATAAGGAAATAATTCAAAGCATGAGGAGACTAGTGAAAAAACTGAAAACACCCAAGTTATCCAACCAATGGCAGCATGATGATAATATGTACCCACAGGGTTGTAATAAAAGCTGAACAAGGTAATGAATGTAAAGCGATCAGACCAGTGCCCAGCACTAACCCACTCTACACCAATGGTTCCTGTACCAACCACTGTTTATCCTCTAAGCTTTCACCTTCATTACTTATATTACTGAATATTAAAACACTTAAGAGTTCTTATAAGAATTTAATAAATGACATATGGAGGCAATACAAAAGTAAAGGGGAAGAAGCATGGCCTCTTAAGTCACCAGGTCTCAGTTCAAATATCAGCTTTACAACTTACTACCTATATGACCCTGAACAAGTGATTTAACCTCTATGCATCCCAGTGGGCATATCCTTAAGTAAAATTAATAGTGTCAATCCATGCGGTTGATCTGAAGGTAAGATAATGTAATGTAACTTCACAATAAATGTTTATCTTACTACTCATCCCTCCTCCCTCCCAAAACATAGCACGGAACAGTCTCACCAGATGGAATACTGTGCAACCATTACTAATAATAATTTATGGTAACCATATAACGACAAGGAAAAAGGCTAAATAATGTTGAGAAAATAATAAGCATGTGAAAAATGACAAGAAGTACATCAAAATGGGTCCCTTACTGGAATTGGAGTAGAGAAATTACAGGTGATTATTTCTCTGCTTTTTATTTTTCTGCAAGTATCCTACAATATGGTTATGCTACTTTTAGAAGTTTAAAAAAAATTTAACAGTAATGCTCTGCCACTAGGTGCTTTATAGACACAAGGATGGATCAAACTATGTAAATCAACAAACGTTAACACAGCACATTAACAGAATGAAAGATAAAAAAATCCTATGATGACCTCAATAGATGCAGATAAGGCATTTAACAACACTCAACACCTCTTCATGATAAAAAACACTCAACAAATGGGGTACAGAAGGAAACTACTACACCATAATAAAAGCCATATATGAAAAACCCCCAGCAACCATCATACTCAATGGTGAAAGACTGAAAGTTTTTCCTCTAAGATCAGGAACAAGACAAGGATGCCTGCTTTCACCACTTCCAGTCAACGTAGCCAGAGCAATTTGGCAAGAAAAATAAATAAAAGGAATCTAAATTGGAAAAGAAAAAGTAAAATGATCACAGTATTTGACATTATCTGAAAAGGAAATTATGACAATAATTCCATTTACAACAGTGTCAAAAAGAATAAAATACTTAGGAATTAAATTAACCAATGAGGTGAAAGACTTATATAATGAAAACTACAGAACACTGCTGAAAGAAATTAAAGACATAAATACAGCTGACCCTTGAACATCATGGGGGTTGGGTGCGCCTACACCCATACAGTCAAAAATCTATGTATATCCTTACAGTCAGCCCTCCGTATCTATGGTTCCACATCCATGGATTCAACCAACTACAGATCATGTAGTACTGTAGTACATATTTATTTTTTTAAATGTCTGTGTATAAGTGGACCCACACAGTTTAAACCTTTGTTGTTCAAGGGTCAACTGTAAATGGAAACACATCCCATGTTTCTGGATTGGAAGAACTAATATTATTAAAATGTCAATATTACCCAAAGCAATCTATAGATTCAATGCAATCCCTATCAAAATCCCAATGATTTTTTTTCAGATATACAAAAACCAATCAGAAAATTCATATGGAATCTCAATGGACCCCAAATAGCCAAAACAATCTTGAAAGAAGAAGAAAAAATGGAAGGACTCATACTTCCTGATTTCAAAATCTACTTCAAAGCTACAGTAATCCAAACAGTGTGGTACTGGCATAAAGACAGACATACAGACAATGGAATAAGATAGCCCAGAAATAAAATCCTTGCATATACCGCCAAAGGATTTTTGACAAGGGTGCCAAGACTACTCAGTGGGGAACAGTCTTTTCAACAAATGGTGCTGTAAAAACTGGACATCAAAATGCAAAAGAATGTCAGACTTTCACCTAACAGCATATACAAAAATAAACTCAAAATGGATAAAAGACCTAAATGTAAGATCAAAAACAATAAAACTCTAGGAAGAAAACTTAGGACAAAAGCTTCACAACACTGGATTTGGTGATGATCTCTTGGATATGACATCGAAGGCACAGGCAACAAAAGAAAATATAGTCAAACTGGACTTCATGAAAATTTAAAAATTTTGTACATCAAGAGACACTACCCAAAGATTTAAAAGGCAACCCACAAACAGGAAAAAATATTCAAAAATCATATACCTGATAAGAAATTATTATCCAGAACATACAGAGAACTCCTAAAACTCAACAACATATAAACCTGATTGAAAAATGGGCAAAGGACCTGAACAGACATTTCTCCAAAGAAGATGTTTAAAGGGTCAATAAGCACATGAAAAAATGCTCAACATCACTCATCATTAGGGCAATGTAAATCAAAACACAACAAGACTACTTAATGCACTGTGGTAAACGAAATGGGAAGGAAATCCAAAAAAGAGGGATATATGTATATGTATAGCCGATTCATTTTGCTGCACAGTAAAAACTAACACAACACTGTAAAGCAACTATACTCCAATTAAAAAAAAAACCACAATGAGATACCATTCACACCCATCAGGATGGCTACTATCAAAATAACAGAAAATTATAAGTGTTGACTAGGTCACAGAAAATTTGGAACTCTTGTGCATTGTTGATGGGAATGTAAAATGGTACAGCTGCTGTGGAAAACAGTATGGTGGCTCCTCACAAAATTAAAAATAGAACCATCATATGATCCAGCAATTCTACCTCTGGGTATATACCCAAAAGAATTGAAAGCAGAGTCTCAAAGAGGTATATGTACACCTATGTTCATAGCAGCATTGTTCACAATAGCTAAAACATGGAAGCAACCCAAGTGTTCAATGATGGGTGAATGGATAAGCATAAGGTGGTCTATATATACAATGGAATATTATTCATCCTTAAAAAAGAAGAAAATTCTGCAATATGCTACAACATGGATGAACATGAGGACATTATATTAAATGAAATAAGCCAGTCACAAGAAGACTAATACTGTGTGATTCCACTTATATGAGGTACTTCGAGTAGTCATAGTCATAGAGACAGAAAGTAGAATAGTGGCTGCCAGGGTCTGGGGGGAAGGAGGAGTTATTGTTAAATAGGTAATGAGTTTCAGTTTTGCAAGATGAAAAGAGCTATGGAGATGGGTGGTGGTGACAGCAGCACAACAATGTGAGTGTATTTCATACCACTGAACTGTATACTTAAAAATGGTTAAGATGGTAAATTTTATGTTCTGTATACTTTACCACAATAAAAAAAATTAAAAATAATAATAATGATCTGCCACTATGTGCTTTATAAATGGATAGGTATACAACAAATATTTTAAAATTGCATTGAACAAAAAAGTAATAAACTTCAAACCTAAACAGCATCATCAATGAATTTATTTTTAAAATTAGATTTTACTCTGAAGAACTAGGTTCTCCCTAATTCTAACATTTAACCTGTGACAAATAATTTACTCATACAGCCTCATATTCTTTACCCATAAAGTGGGGCTAATATGAATGTCAGAGTTGCTGTTAGGGTGAAATGAGATAATATGGAAACACCAAGTAGATGACAATGTTTTTAAAACTTCAAAGTTTGCAAGGATACAAATATAAATTCATTAAATATCAAAAGGAAACATTTAATGGTTAGGAGCTTGGACTATGACATTAGATCTATATTCAAATTTCAGTTCTACCGCCAAAAACCTGTGTGGCTGTAGGCATTTTATTTCACCTGCCTAAGCTTCATCATCTTCATCAACAAAATGAGGGTAATGACAATAGACCTCACGGAGTTCCAGTGTGAAAATTAAATGAGAAATCATAGAGGGCATTGTGCTTGTCACAAAATAATGACTCGATGTTCTCAATTATTATAATCTTCTTTGAAACTACTTCTTCAGTTAATGCAACCGAATATTTATTATAATTAAGAAACCTTTTCTCAGCGTCTTGTCCCAGCTACTATGCTTCATACTAAGATCCAAAGGTAGGAAAGATGCATGCCCTACCCTCAAGATGCTCACAAACAGCAAAGGAAGCAGAAATATTTTTTAAAGATCATAAAAGGCTATAACAAATAATAAAAATTCAGCTTTATACATATTACTATGTGAGCAAAGAGTAAGAGTAACGGGATTGGTTATAGTGAGGAATAAATCAATATCTCAAAGGAAATCATGTTTGAGTTGGATCTTAAAAGAAAGGGGATGCTCTATCCATTAATGAAGGAAAAATACAAAATAAAGAATCAAAATAATAGGGTTCTGAGGCAATTGAGAACAGTCTCATCAGATGGACTCTTGAGTTGGGGGAGGCAGGTCATGGAAGGAAGGAAAGTTAGGGTCCGAATGTGAAAGGCTCAGCACTAACACCTTGTTCAAGTATTTGCACTTTACACACAATGGGGAAATCAAGAACATAATCAGACCTAAAATCTAGAAAACTGATAAAATGTGAGGCTTAGGTCAACTTAAAGGTGTCAGAAATGACTTCCTAGGAGATATGTCTTGAAAAAGGAGTCTGTCTGGAGGACAAGTCCAGGAGGACCGGCATCCCAGCCAAGTGTGGAACACAGCAGAGCTGAGGCCCCCGAGAGTCCAGTGCGTCTGGAGTACAGGCCATTCTGAGCAGGGAACAGCAAGAGGTGATGCAAATGAGGAAGGCCGAGGTATTGACACCCTGCACAAGGGACTGGGAAAGCATGGGCAACAGAAGAAGGCTTTCAGTTGTGGAAAATTTGATAAGATGGTGTTTTTGAAAAACATCTCTGACACCAATGACGGGAAGAGGAAACAGACTAGCAAGACCAGGAGACCAGAGGCCCAATTAGGAACCTGCTGCCACTGCAAAGGCAGGAAATTACACAAGGCTAAAACCCAGGCCAGGTGGGGAAGACCAGGCATTTAAGAGGACCATTCAATCTATCCAGTCTAGGATACTCCAAACACATTTACCATTCCCCTCTAGCCACAGGATTAAAATCTCAATGCTGGCATTAGAGGCCCTCCTAGTCTGGGCCTCTCTGCCTTTTCACTCCCTTTCCCCCAAAACTCTACAGTCCCTCTGTTTTGACTCCCCTCTCTGCCTCACCAAATCCCATCCAACTTCCAACTCCTGACCAATTCCATACCCTCCATAAGGCCTCCCTGACTCTCCCTTAGTGACTGCCCCCTCAAATAAGGTCTATCATGTTATTAATTAAACATTCCACTCACATGGGGCTGAGCTGTCTTCTGTCTGTGATACCTCTCCTATTATTTGGTACTATTGTTTTATTCTTTAATGGTTATTGACACTTTTCTGTGCCTTGTCTGTATGTTTCCATCACAGAACTGCAGAGAAATGTGAAACATGAAAACAGCTAGACAACAATCCAAGCCAAGGCGAGTGCCACTAGAAAAAACTCACTGTAGAACTGTGGATTATGGTTCTTCAGAATCAGTTACTTCTTCTGTAAGGCTGTTATTATGTAAAATAAAATAACAATGGTAACAGTGGTAAACTGTACCTGCCAATCTGCTACCATAAGAAGATATGTAAGAAAGAATAAATCAATGTAGATTGAAATGAGAATGTAGTTATGAGAATGAAGAATTCTTGGAAGTACATATACAGCATAACATTAACTGCTAATTTTTTAAAACTAACTTTATTTTCAAAGAAGTAACTTAGGCAATGGCCATTTTCCTATTCTATAATAAATCTTATGAGGGAATAGAAATTGACAAAGACAAAATTATAACTTAACAAATAGTTCCTAGAAATCATGGGTTTCATAAAACTGAACTGTAATAAATAAATAAACAAATAAATAAATAATGTGTACCTAGTTGCAACTTCAAAGGCAACCTACACATGAAGAAGACTTACAGTTTGGGCTTATGTCTGTCTGTAGTGACAGGAAGAACTCCAGGAGAACTCAAATTTCAATGCCAAACATGTCACAAGAGGTCAGAGGTCACATTTTCTAACTGGGGTTTGACCCTAAAGTAAGCAATACACGTAATTAATTGATGCCCTAATCTGAAACATTAACTTGAATGGGACTAAGTCAACCAATCCAATGTTAGTCTAATCATGCTAGTCACAAACATGGTTACCTCTAGAAACACAAAATCAAAGTTATTCAAGACAGGAAAGAAAGTTTCAACTGCTTTTTCCAACAGTCAACAAAAAAAATTAATTTGACCTCTCCCAATGACACCAATAATGTTAGCCAATAATGCTGGCAGAGACTAATATAAAATCCATACTTCTTTCAAAAATATGTCTTTAAATTATAACTATTACTTAGAATACCTATGAAACTCTAATGCTATATTATAATTATTCAAATTAGATATGAATAATTTGTTTGGATTAAAGAGGAAAAAATGACATGTAACTTATTTTTATTAGATATTAAAATATAGGTGACATTTTTAAAAATAACCTGACAATGAGTATTTTTATTGGATATTAAAATATAGGTGACATTTTAAAAAATAACCTGACAATGAGTTATGAATCATATTGGGAATCTTAGGGATTCAAAGTTTAAATTTCATTTCTGTTACTGATTTCATTGTCATATGAATCTTCACCTCTTTGCTCCTTGATTTAAAAACTGTAAAACACAGGCTAACATCATGATTTTAAACATAAAAATATTTTATAAATATTTGTTTTATATAAGTGCTAAGCAATCAACTATTTCAAAGCTTTAATTTCATTACACCTATCCAAATTTCAAAATATTGATGAATTCATATGTGCTACTTATAATTTAGCATTTATAGACCTTTAAAAGAGAAGCTACTCTTGCCTATGCTTATGTTCATCTAAACTGACTAATGTATATTCTTTTTTATGATAAAATGAATCATTTGTTTCCATCTTATGGTGATTAAAACATCACAAAACATCTTTCAGTTTCTAAAAATATAAAATGTTTTTTATATTTTATAAAATTGTGGAGAGGCCAAAATTTATTTGTGCTTATTTAGTTTCCAAGTGCGGACATGTATGGAATTTTATATCATCATTAAATCAAATTTATAAACATGAGCTTTTAAATCAGAGGCATAGGTTACCCATTAATTTTAAACAATCAAACTTCATCCCATACATGTATTTTGATTTCAGATTGACTCTTTTTATAAAAATACATCCCCAAATAACAGAACTTGTCAAAGAAGTTTCTCTTAGTGATGTTTTTTAAATACTTGAAATATTAAATAAATCTCAACAGTGATTCTCTAATTTATAGCACCTTTTCTACTCCTTTTTGAACAGAAAACTAGCAGATTAAAAAAAAATAAAAGTAAAAGAAAGTGGTAAAAAAGACTCAGGACTCTTTCCAAGGGAGGTGTACTGACAACTAATAGGAGGTTACTGCTATGAACCCTGAAAGTTAGACATCATCATATTAGGTGGAAGAAACATTTGCAACACAGAAAAATTATCCTATTTTGTTAGAGAAATTGTTATTAGTCCCTAATTGTTCGATTAACTTGGAGGACCTGAAGCTTCTACTCATGACATTTCTTTTTAAATTTCAACACAAATTTAGTATTTTAATGATCCTTTGAAGATGATACTGCTGTAGATTCTGATGTGTCTAGTGTTATATACAAAAATGAAAAATGTTCCTTGAATTTGCCTCTGCTAGAAGGAATTTTTACCACTTTTACCTCTGCTTTAGGACTTCAGAATATACACAGTACCTTTAACAACTTTTTTTTTTCCTTGAGAAAAACAGCAAGACTGCTGTGAGCTGGGAAGATGGTAGAAGTAACATGGTTTTTAATGTCTCCCAAACCCTCTACATAAAGTTACTAGAAGAGTTAGCAAAAGCAAACAAACAACCCAACCCCTGGACAACATAAACAACAAAATTAGTGATGAGAATCCCCATGAATCCCAAAGTCTTAGTAGGTGAGGACAAATCTCCAAACCTGCAATTGCAATTGGTATTGACACCTGTGCAGGAGAAAGCAAGGGACACAACAGACCACCTAATGGAAGTGAGTATAGGAGGATAAAACAACCAACAGGCAGTCATTGAAAAGCAAAGTGGGTCAATTCAAGAACAGCAGTTGAAACTGGGTAGGGTTTTACACACTTCCATTTGCAGGTAATTGATGGTAATTTGTGAATTCATGGTAAAGCCTTAAGGGGCTAGAACATAGTGAGACCTATTAACACTCAAAATTAATAATCCAAAGCTCCCTTTCAGTACAGAGCTCCACAGTGTAGAGGAATTGCTAGTAATAAAAGTACCAAACACTACTGAAGTCTGGTCATAAAGATCTCCAATGTAAGGACAATGGGTACAAAAGAAATTGCGATTCTGGAAGAAGGTACAGAAGAAGCAGGAAATCATGGTAAATATGAGGCCATATTGTTAGCTCTTCATAAAAATGACATAAGAAGATGCTTTTAGAGCCATATCTAGAAAAACTATTCTCAACCACCTTTCCCTGACACAAGTTCTGGAAGCTTGATTTCACATGAAAGGACTGTGGTTGAAGAAGCAGGACATCCTTAAAATGAAAGCACGCCTGAGAGATGTGCCTATAACACAGATGAAAACTGTAACTACTATTTTAAAACACGTGAAAAGACATTAAGAAGATGATGTAAGATATAGGAAAGACATAAATCAGAATTAGAAAAACTCAGAAATGACTTAAACATGCGAAGTAAATGAAAAAATTCACTTCAGAAGTAAAAAGTCCAAAGTAGAAGGCACACAAGAGTGAGTACATAGCAGAAAAAGTCATAAGTAGACATTGTAAAGAAAGAAAATATTAAAAACCGAAAATATATAGTAGCTTTATTCATAACTGCCCAAACTGAAAATTACAAATATAGAAGACAGGAAAAGAAACCAACACAGTATAAGAGAAGGCCCCAATAAATGACAACTAAACAAGATAATAAAAGTCCATGGATGACACATATACAATTGACCCTTGAACAACACGGAGGTTAGAGTCCGCCTCACCCCCAACACAGTCAAAATCTCCGTCTCCCTTTACAGTCAGCCCTCTGTATCTGCGGTTCCACATCTGGATTCAGCCAACCATGAATCACGTAGTACTGTGGTGTGTATTTACTGAAAGAAATACGCATATAAGTGGACCTGCACGGTTCAATCCATGTTGCTCAAGGGTCAAACTGTTATCATTTTTAAAGTAAAATTTTCAATATTTCAAAAAAACATATTAAAGGGACACTGTATACCCAACAAAACAACCTAGAATGACCAACATTGAGACACAGTCAAGCTCCTAGACTTCAAAGAAAAAAAAATCTTTGTGAATCTAGGCAAAAGGACAAAGTCACAACAGAAAGAAAACCAACTTGTCATCAGATTTTTTGATGGCATTGCTTTAAGCCAGAATAGATAACACATATAAGAACCTCAAAGAAAGAAAATAAAAGCTAAGGATTTTATATCCAAACAAATTCACTTTCAAGTAAAAAGGCTGCAGACCAACTGATATTATAACATGCAAGAACTCAAATATTTGTCCCCAGGAAGTCTTGATTATGAATCTACTAGATGGAGCTGCCACTATGTAAAACTATGAAGCTTCCTCAGAAAATTAAAAATAGAACTACCATATGATCCAGCAATTCCACTCCTGAGTACTTATCCAAAGAAAATGAAATCACTATCTTAAAAAGATATCTGCACCCTCATGTTCATAGCAGCACTATTTACAACAGCCAAGACATGGAAACAACCAAAGTGTCCATCCACAGACAAATGGATAGAGAAAATATGGTATACATGCACAGTGGAATATTATTCAGCCATAAAAAAGAAGGAAATCCCATCATTTTGTGATATCTTAAAAAGATATCTGCACCCTCATGTTCACAGCAGCACTATTTACAACAGCCAAGACATGGAAACAACCAAAGTGTCCATCCACAGACAAATGGATAGAGAAAATATGGTATACATGCACAGTGGAATATTATTCAGCCATAAGAAAAGAAGGAAACCCCATCATTTTGTGACAACATGGATCAATCTTAAAGGCATTATGCTACGTGAAATAAGTCAGACAGAGAAAGATAAACACTATATGATCTCACGTATATGTGGATTCTTAAAAAACTAAACTCATGGATACAGAGAACAGATTGGTGGTTGCCAGAGGCAGGGGCTGGGGGTGGGGGTGGGCAAAATGAGTGAAGGTTGACAAAAGGTACAAACTTCCAGTTATAAGATAAATAAGTTCTGGGTGTGTAATGTACGGCATGGTTAACAATACAAAATTGTTAAGAGAGTATAAAAAGTTCTCTTCACAAGAAAAAAAATTTCACAACTAGGAGAGGTGATGGATGTTAACTATCTTTACTGTGGTGATCATTTCACAATATAAACATGTATTAAATCATTATGTTGTACACCTTGAACTAATACAATGTTATATGTCAACTGTATCTCAATAAAACTGCGGGGGTGGGGAAGTGAAAAACTTTTTTTAAAGAATGTACTAGAGAATGAACTTTAGATATCAGTGGTGAGCATGAAATACACACTTACTTGGAGAAGTAAGACTAAATGGCAGTTGTAAGGAAGAAAGTATAATATGTAACTGCTATTTTCTGTGACAGTTTAGAATTAGTACAACTGTTTAAAGATGGGTAAGACAACTTATATGGTTTCCATGAAATGTATTATTAGTTAAGTGTTGATGCTATTATTCTCAGACAGCTTGGGATGCAGTGTTGGATGAAACAATTGAGTAACTACATGATATTCTAAGATGTTATTATCCATGATGTCCTAAAGAATCATGACTCTTATTGTGTAAGAAAGGAGATAAAGATTTTAGATAGCTCAGTAAAAACCAGTAGCCATAAATTCAAGGGGAAAATATCAGTATGAATTCATGATGTAGTCTTTTTCTTTTACAATTATATGTATTTCCTAACTCGTCCACTAAAAGGCCTAGAAAGAGAGACCAACCTGGCAGCAATGAGCACACTGAAGGCCAAAAAATGCTCTTGAAACATAATTTCTAACTGCGAGAAACCAGAGACCCCTGGAGAAATCAGTGGTTCCTGGACTGGGGCAGGGTGTATCCTAGATGAGCCTGAAAAAATTCTGTCGTGTCAGAAAGCAGAGAGGAACTTCTGGGGCCAACATGAAGAGGCTCCAAATTGTCAAAGAAGGGAAAAGTTAAGCATCAATAGGGATTATATCAGAAACAGACTGAAATATATCAAATGTATTGAAACCCATGAATTCCAAATGAAAAAAAAAAAAAAACCTAATTGGTTGCCATTAGAGGATGCTATTGTGAAAACTGGTAAATAAAACAATCAATTATTCTACCTTTCTGATATGAACGATACCACATGGTAACCATATACTACATGATGGGAAGTTTATGTCCTTACAGAATTATTCCAGTTAAAAAAGAAAAGATAAAACTAGATTATCACTATTTTGCAATCCTTAATGAATTACTGGATCTAGCCACTGTATACCAAGCTTAGTACTAACCTCGCCAGAAGAAATACATTATGGCCTCCTGAGGGCAGAACACATCACCACCTATGAAGAAGTCTCACCCCCACCCCCAAGCCTTAGGATCAACTATTAATTTCCGTGAGAGTCAAAGGAATGAGCAGCAGGTTAAAGTACACCACAGGGATGAAACCAGTGAAGGCAGACTACAGGAAACAACAGAGTAAATGAACCAGGTCCTTAGATAAATAAATTGCAAAGGAAAACAACAAAAAAAGATGAATGAGAAACCTACAGATTAAAAGATATTTCAAATAAAAACAAGCAGAACTAAAACATTATACAGAGGTAAACTACGGTGTTTAGGATGTGCCAGGCTTCAAAATATAAAGAGCCATGACCCCAAAGCCCAAAACTTAATGGGTGACTGAAGCTATACAGTTTGTATTTTTATGGAGTCACTCACCAGTCAAATATAGAATGAAACTTAATGACTACATATACATTCTTCACATCAACTCTACTAAAGCCTTCAGTAACTTAGATATTTGGATAAAGATTAAGGATACCTCTATGTTCAGACTTAGTTGTAACTAAGCAGAGCACCTTGATTTAAAATTAATCTAAAGCTTGAAAAGTATTTACCTATTTAGAATACAGAATAAGATTATTAGGCTTTAAAGCAAAAGATCTGACTTCCTGTCATGGTCCAATTCTTCTTCCTAACTTACCTTGGCAAGGGTTACGAGCAAGGAAATTAACACTGCTGAGAAGCCAAGGCACTGGGCTAGGCAATTATCTAGACAGCTCCTTCCCGGGGCTGACGGTCTGGCAGGGAAATCATTACACATGTGACTAGTGTTATGAAAGAAGTACAAGATGCTCTAAATGCACCCCCGTAATAAAAAGGAATATGACATACTCTCAGATGAGATGAGGCAGAAGAAACACTGGGAACCACTCAAACACTTACCCTCTGATTTTCTCAGTATTTTTTTCATCTTTAGATAAGGTTGATAAAACAATGACTATTTGGCAGGTAAATGAATTTACTCATATCTGTCTTAAGATCTATGGATGGACCTTAGGACAGGAAGGTAAATAAGCCTTGGCACCCTTAAGGTTGTACTGATGAGGAAAGGAGGAGAGAGAATGTTTATGGACAAGCCATTGTGCACAACAAGAAGAGGTGTGCAGTGCTGTCAACAGCCTCTGCATCGCTCACAATTTAACATGTATACACAGGTACACATGTGTATACACATGTACACACACAGGTACATAGGTCATCCAAAGACTACTCTGACACCCACATCAGCAACCTTGTCAGCCAAACTCTATACATGTCACCTGGAGTTCCCACAGCTTCCTAGAGAATGTCCCTAGAGCTTTCAGAGAAAGATGCCATGGATTAATAAGAAGTAATAGCCTGTAAAGTTGAAATAGTTCAGTCAAGATTAAATGACTTTAATTAAAAAAATTAAATCCAAAGAACATTATCTTTTTTTTACATTCTTCTGTAAGTAATTTTTGATATACATAAACTATGGTTTTTTTAAAAATCCCAACCACAGGAAAATACTTAAGGCTTTTTTTGCTTTGAGGTTTTTAAAAAAAACTTTTATTCCAATATCACCAATATTAAAAGTAATTTAATTATTATGCACTATTTATTTTATTCTTATTTTCCACATAGCTGTTACCTATTTTTTTCCCTTCTATTCACCTATAGGAGCTAGGAGTTGTACATGGGCAACTTTAAAATATTCAAAGGGTTAAATATAGAGTTAAAGCAATATATAGCACCATCTTTCTTTCTCATGTCCCTTCCCTCTTAAGTAACCTTTATAATCTTCTTCACTAGAATATGGCTAAGTGACAAAAATATGATACTTAACTTTGTTACTTATGAATAACGACAAAAATAAGCACTTAATTAAATGAGCTTTTGTAAATCATCTGTTTTCCCTTTTTATAGGTAGCATCTAAAGGATGTGTTGGAGAATAAGTATAAAGAAAGTCTATTTAAATTATGAAAAAATATCATTCAAACATTTTTAAAAGATTAATTTAACTTTATTCCTTTAAAAATACCAAACAAAACAAAATCAAGTTCTATTTGAAGACTCCCTTATAATTAGTACATAACATGTAAATAGAGTATTCATACAGTAGTCTGATTTTTTTCTATTCTGAATCTTGGACTACCAAGATAAACAGCATTGGAAAATAAAGAAGAACTTTCTTCTGTCAACTGAAGATTTATTTACTATAACTTCTAAAATATAAAATGAAATTGTTAAAAATTCTTGGTTAGTGTGCTACAAACTAGTAAGATGTTACTATACCTACACCAAGCTATATAGTAGCATATATTATTAATACATTAAAATGAATAATGAACAGTAGACTTTTAGATAGCTTACATAAAATCAAGTGATTAACTAAAAGCCTTTTTAATAAAAGACAAATAAGAACTTGTTTTCAAGAGTTAAAAAATTTTTGAGAACTAAAAATCTATTAGTGTACTATTGGAAATAGTACACATTGATACTTTACTTATCTAATATTCATTTATACAACCTCTAAACACAAGTTGCTTGTGTATGTTTCAGTATTGAGTTCCCTAACAACTTTATACCCCTGTAAGGGAAAGTGTCTAGTACTTTGTAATATATGTTAATTAGCATAATAAATAAATAAATAGTCTTTGGACCTTTTCTCCCAAAGTCTTATATAAAATTTTACATAGACTTTTTTTGATTAAAATTACTTACTTTGTAATACGGTCAATGTTGGCAATTTGCTTCTGATTCCGTATAATCTCAATGGCTGCCCAAAGATGCTGGATAGCTTTTGTGTCCGCCTGCCGTCTTTTTGTTAAGCGTGCCATGACCTGTTTACTCCTTCAGCTGTAGCAATATACAAAAACATAAGGGAAAAGCACGGATTACAAAATGAATTATCATCAACATAAGTAACACTCTCAGCACCTCAATATATAGTATGGCCAACTTTTTTATTTTCTACCATCCACATCACCAATTACTCCATAAAACTTTTCAATTCATTACTTCACAAAGAATGACACTACAAGACCAACAGTAAAAAAGGTCTTCCCAAGAAGAATGAGTGGCCATCTTATACCAATTTGTCAAAGAAATATACATTTAAAATTTATTATAAAGCAAAAATGTTACTATATAAAATTTCATTTTTGATATTATATTGTGTGTAATTTGACAGATCAATGCAAAACGGAAATTAAATGTCCGAATTGTAAGTACTTTAGTTTATTATACTCATGGTTTAAATATTTTAATTCAATATAGACATATTCATAATGAAAACAACATTCCTTTTTTAAAAAAATAAAACCATAAACAGAGAATATAGAATAGTTGTTTCTGGCTGAGGTGTGAAAGGCTGGGGGTTGGTATACCAGAGGATGACATGGATGGACCCACATTATTAGAAATGTTCAGATGCTTGGATGAGGTGTTGGTCATTCATTATGTTATTAGGAAACAACATTGCTAATTTATTCAAATTTCAATATTCTGAATAGACTGAGGAAAATGGCCACCAGCTGTGTCCTGGCAAGACTGGGGGAAAAAACGGAGTTGCAGCCTGAATGTCTGATGAGAGAGATGGTACTGTAAGAAGAGGCCACATGCCTGGACTCTCCACTGGGCACAGAGGGACCTGTTAGGCACCGAGACACCTGACCCCTAAATCATACAGGTTATGATGTTGAGGCCCTTAGGCATAGGTAAACATCAAAGTTTTGGGGGTGGCTGAAATCTCCTTGACCTGACCTTTCCTATCTTTTAAGAGGAGAGAATAAGAAAGGAAAATTCATTCTTAGCACTTCATTGTATTCCATGACTGGCCAGGAGAGCCTCATGAATCTTTTTCTCCACCTCTACATTTCTTTTCACAGCTAAGTCAATTCTCCTTCTTTCTCCAAAAAACCCAAATAAAACCAGCAGTTGCCATTAAAGCTTAACTAGAGATTCTCTTCTGGTGAGTCTAGGATCAGTTAGGCTCCTGAAATAAGAAAGTGCTTTTCAGAATTACAAAATCAATTAAGAATCAAAAACAACAGCAGCATTCAAGTTTTAAAGAAAACTTAAGGAAAATCAGTTGGTTCAGTATAGAATTCAATATAAAATTAAGAGATTTTTAAAATTATAATTATTATTTATGAATGTCTCTGTTCTAGAAAGTAACCACTTTAAAATGTACAGAAACTTCTCAGTTTAAGTG
The DNA here is from genome assembly GCF_028023285.1 of Balaenoptera ricei. Lineage (NCBI taxonomy): Eukaryota > Metazoa > Chordata > Mammalia > Artiodactyla > Balaenopteridae > Balaenoptera > Balaenoptera ricei. The sequence goes on from NC_082640.1 coordinate 30,218,525, forward strand.
CACTTGTATAGGAGTGTCAACTTTCCAAATCTGATAAGCAATATGGTATGGAATTTATTGGTAAGAATATACAATGTTAGAAAGTGACATCTAATGGTGAACTGTAAAAATACAACTTGTCAGATTATACAAATACTCAGATAAAAGAACAAAATTTCAGTCATTCTTACACACTTAAAAAAATGTTGCCTATTTTGTGTAAGGCAATAGCTAAACACAATGAAGTATTTTAAAATGTATAAACTCTAGTCCTTGACAGAAAATAACATAAAACTGGCAAAGGCAATTTGACATATACATGGAACTACTAACTGTAATGTCATATATGACATAAATGGTACAAAATATATGCTGTGAGAATTCAGACAAAACAGATACTACTTCTAGCTTAAGTAACACTACAAAATGGTAAATATGTGGGAAAATATAAAATTTCTTAATTTCTTGAAAAGATAATTGGCTGTTTAAAGCAAACAAAAATAATTGTTAGGTATCATTAGGTTTATAACATATGTAGAAGTAAAATATAGATGACAACCCAATAGCACAAAGGAGGGGAAGGGGTAGTAAGTAATTATATCATTGTAAATTCTTACGTTTTATGTGAAATGGTATTTATTATACTAATTCAAGAGGAACTATGTTAAATCGAGGATGCATATTACAATCCTTGGAACAAACACTAGAATACAAACAGGTACAGTTGACATATATATAACTCAACTTATGTTTTCAAAATACATATAGATAAAGTTAAGAATAGTTTATTCAGAAATACAAAAGATATATAACGGCAAAGCTAACATTTACAAATACTAAAATAAATAGCAAATATAACTATTTACATAACAACCAGAAGAATATAGTAGACTAGTAGCAGAAATTCTAAAAGTGATGCCACTTAATTCCTAGAAATGATTAAACTCAAGATTAAAGAATTAAGCAATGCTACACTTCAGGAAAACAGATGTAAAGTCAAAGCCAAAGATTTTTGACATCTACCTACACTGAGTCACACAGGTAGATATGCCTGGTAATGAAGGTACACCATAAAGAACATGCTCATAGTTACAGGAACTCAAGGAGAACACTGCAAAGATGCAAACCCAAGTCAGGTGAATACAGTGAAGCTTGGAGGCATGTTATAAAAGTACCAAAAACAACCTGACTTATTAGGACAAGATCTCTTTAAAGTACAATCACTGAAATTCTCCTTTCTTATGAAATCTAAAATCATTCATTTCAGGCACGCTTGTTACATGTTAGGCATTCTTCTATGCTCTGGGAATATAATAATAAGGTAAACAAAAATCCTTCCATTAGCTAGTAAATATGATTAATAATGTGGCTAGATATAAGACAAGGATAGTAATTTAGGTGTCTGTAAATAAAAAGAAAATCTTAGAAAATTAGTTTCTTATATTCTAGGCACCTACAGCTTATCATATAAGGCCTTTAACTGATTTTGGCCAAACCAAATTTTAGTCTATGGTACCTGAATGTATATTATATTTCTACTAAACTGAACTACTCAAAATTTCTAAATGTGTCCCCAAACTTCATAACTCTATCCCTTTGTTTAAGCAGTTCTGTCTAGAATGTTCTCCCTGCCCCTTTACTAATTACTAAAAATTCCCTGTTCTTTCTAGGACTTACTACGATGCAAATGTTCCTGACCAACGCTTTCACAAGAATCAAACTCAATTCTCTTGTGTATTCTAATTGTAATTTGTTTATTCATCTCTTACAAATGTATTGCCTTGTACAAATAATTTTAAATTCCTAAAAAGAATTTATTAATTCAAGTAAGGAAAAGACGTGTCTTGTTTATTTTTCATCTGTCTTCCAAGGTGCACAGCATAGTTATGAACATGATAAACTTCTGATATGGACTTATAAAATTAAACTTTTCCAGTTATATTATATAAACAATAAAGTCCCAGAGTAAGCCTTCGTTTATGTTATATCAAAGATTAAGATATCAAAAAGAAAGATCAGAAAACTTGTAGAGATATACAATATAGTCCTCAATCTTTTTTTTTTTTTTTTTTTAGCTCCAACACATCTGAGGAATATGACAGACTCGCAGTGATTCTCAAGACTTCTATAGTTTAAAAAACAAAAAAAACCCCAAAAACTTCCCAGTAAACTTACCAATTTCATTTATTGTGGTAAAATACACATAAAATGTACCATCTTAACCATTCTTAAGTGTACAGTTCAGTGGTATCAATACATTCACATTGCTGTGCAACCATCACCACCATCCATCCCCACAACTCATTTAATCTTGTAAACTGAAATCCTATACCCATTAAACACTAACTCCCCATTACCCACCCCAGCCCCTGGCACCCATGATTCTACTTTCTGTTTTTATGACTGTGACGACTCTAAGTACCTCAAAGAAGAAGAATCACACAGGATTTGTCCATCTGTGACTGGCTTATTTCACTGAGCATAGTGTCCGTGAGATCCACCCATACTGTAGCATACGGCAGAATTTTCTTCCTTTTTAAGGCTGAATAATATTCCATTGCATGCATATACCACATTTTCCTTATCCATTCATCTGTGGATGGACACGTTTTAGCTATTGTGAATAATGCTACTATGAACATGCGTATACAAATATTTCAAGACCCTGCTTTCAATTCTCTTGGGCAAATACCCAGAAGTGGAATTGCTGCATCATATGGCAATTCTATTTTTAATTTTTTGAGGAACTACCATACTGTTTTCCATAGCAGCTGCATCATTTCATATACCCACCAACAGTGCACAAGGGTTCCAATTTCTCCACGTTCTCATCAACACTTATAATTTTGTAGTTTTTTGACACTAGTTATTCTGATGGGTGAAAGCTGGTCCAAGTAACTTTGGCAAGCCTCCAGGCAATACCGGTATTCTTTATCCCTACAAATCCAATTTAATGCAATCCCTTCCATCTATGTAAGTACCTTGTTTCCTATCATACAAATGCTACAAATGGGGGAAAAAAAGATAAAAGAGAAAGCAAATCAGGAAAAACTTATAAATAAGTAAAATTAAACAAGGAATTCTTGGTGACACATACATATATGGGGAAACTTTTTATTGCAAGGAAATGATAAACATGATAGGACAGCAAGAGAATAGTTGGGGGGGGGCAGGAAAAAGAGGCTGCATTGAGGAGGAACACACTGGGAGAATACACAGCATCAAATATGTTCTGATTTTTACTTCTGGTGGAGGGGTGCAAGTTTTTGTTTTATTTTTATGTCATCTAACATAAATATATAAGTATTTTAAAGTATTTACATCAAATATTGCATAAAATTTAAAAATTAATCTCACTGTATAATGTGCATTTCTTTGTGACTTAGTTCAGGTTAAAATTTTCCCAAACTCTACTAGCAATTTGAAGTTACTTTTTATTGATAGTCTATTCATGCTATTTTCCCATTTACATATTAATTTCTTTACATATTATTTACAAAATACTTTTGTCTGTCTTTTAGTAAACATTAAATGAAATTATACTGAAATCTAGCTATGTATTCCCCTTATGGTCACCTTTAATGATTAGAAGTCCTTCCACACTCAAGTCTGAAAAATATTCAATTTTATTTTCCTCTTTTATACAATTTTTTAAAATACTGACTTCTTAATCCATCTGGGAATAACTTTTTTTTTTTTATATCTTTATTGGAGTATAATTGCTTTACAATGTTCTGTTAGTTTCTGCTGTACAACAAAGTGAATCAGCTTTATGTACACATATATCCCCATATCCCCTCCCTCTTGAGCATCCCTCCCACCCTCCCTTTCTCACCCCTCTAGATGGTCACAAAGCACAGAGCTGATCTCCCTGTGCTATGCAGCTGCTTCCCACTGGCTATCTATTTTACATTTGGTAGTGTATATATGTCCATCCCACTCTCTCACTTCGTCCCAGCTTCCCCTTTCCTCCCTGTGTCCTCAAGTCCGTTCTCTACATCTGCATCTTTATTCCTGCCCTGCCACTAGGTTCATCAGTACTGTTATCTGGGAATAACTTTTTTAAGGTATTAATATTAATAAGCTTTATTTTTTTAGAGCAGTTTTAGGTTTACAGCAAAATTCAGCAGGAAATACAAAGAATCCCATGTCCCCACACTCCCACAGCCCCCCTGATTATCAACATCCCAAACCAGAGGGCACATGTCTTAAAATCAACGAACCTACAGTGACACACCATTATTACCCAAAGTCCATAGTTAACTGCTGGTGGTGTACATTCTATAGGTTTTCACATATGCATAAAGACATTAAAATGCTATACAAAATAGTTCCTCTGTCCTAAAAATTCTCTGTGCTCCACCTAGTCATCCTTCCCTCTCCCCACAATCCCTAGCAACCATTAATCTTACTTCTCCACTGTTTTACCTTTTCCAGAATGTCATATAGTTGGAATCATACAGGATATATAGCCTTTTCAAACTGGCTTCTTTAACCTAGTAAAATGGATTTAAGGTTCCTCCATGCCTTTTCATAGCTTGATAGCTCATTTCTTTTTAGTGCCGAATAATGTTCCATTGTCTAGATGCCCCTCAGTTTATTTATCCAGTCAACTTGAAGGACATCTTGGTGGCTTCTGTATTTTGACAATTATGAATAAAGCTGCTATAAACACCCTTGTGCAGGTTTCTGTGTGTAAGTAAGTTTTCAGCTCTTTTGGGTAAATACCAAGGAGTATGACTGCTGAATTGTACACTAAGAGTATATTTCGTTTTGTAAGAAACTGACAAACTGTCTTCCAAAGTGGCTGCACCATTTTACATTCCCACCAGCAATGAATAAGTGTTCCTACTGCTCCACATCCTCATCAGCGAACGGGGTTGTCAGTGTTTTGGATTTTAGCCATTTTAATAGATACATAGTGGTAAATCAATGTTGTTTTAATTTCCAATTCTCTAATGACATATGATGTTGAACATCTTTTCATGTGCTTACTTTCCATCTGTATATCATCTTGGTGAGGTATCAGTTCAATTCTTTTGCTCATTTTTTAATCAGCTTGTTCATTTTCTTAATGCTGAGTTTTAAGATTTCTTTATATATTTCTACCAGTCTTTGGCTTGTCTTCTCATTCTCCTGACACTGTCTTTCACAGAGCAAAGGTTTTTAATTTTAATGAAGTCCACCTTATCAATTATTTCTTTCATGGGTCGTGTCTTGGTGTTATATCTAAAAAGTCATCACCATATCCAAGGTCATCTAGGTTTTCTCCTGTTATCTTCTAGGAGTTTTATAGTTTTGCATTTTACATTTAGATCTATGACCCATTTTGAGCTAATTTTGGTGAAGGACATAAGGTTTGTGTTTAGGTTCATTTTTGTATGTGTGTGGATGTCCAGTTGCTCCAGCAGCATTTGATGAAAAGACTTTGCTTCGTTGCATTGCCTTTGCTCCTTTGTCAACAATCAGCTGACTATATTAATGTAGGTCTATTTCTGGGCTCTCTATTCTGTTCCATTGATTTATTTGGCTGTTACTTCACCAATACCACACTTTTAATTACTATAGCTTTATAACAAGTCTTGAAGTTGGGTAGTATCAGGCCCTGATTTTGTTCCTCTCCTTCAATACTGAGCTGGCTATCTGGGTCTTTTGCCTCTCCATACAAACTTTAGAATCAGTTCATCAATATCCACAAAATTACTTCCTGAGATTTTGACTGGGACAGCACTGAATCTATAGATCAAGTTGGGAAGAACTGATAACTTGACAATATTAGTCTTCCTATTCATGCACAAGAGTTATCTTTCCACTTATTTAGTTCTTTGATTTTGTTCATCAGAATCTTGTTTTCCTCAAATAAATCTTGTAATAATATTTTTGTTAGATTTATACCTAAGTATTTCATTTGGGGGATTCTAATGTAAATGGTAATGTGTTTTTAATTTCAAATTCAACTTGTTCATTGCTGGTATATAGGAAAGTGATAAGACTTTTTATATTAACTTTGTATCCTACAGTCTTGCTACAATTGCTTATTATTTCCAAGAGTTTTTTTGTCAATTCTTTTGTATTTTATTCATAGACAATCATGTCATCTGCAAACAGACACGGCTTTATTTCTTCACTCCAATCTATATACTTTTATTTCCTTGTCTTCTCTCATTGCATTAGCTAGGAATTCCGAACAATGTTAAAAATGAATGGCGACAGGGGACACTGTTCTTGATCTTAGTGGGAAACCTGTGAGTTTCTTACTGTTAAGTATGGTGTCAATGTAGGGATTTTGTAGATAGTCTTTATCAAGTTGAGGAAATTCCTCTCTATTCCTAGTTTGCTATAAGTTTTAATTATGAATGGGTGTTGAATTTTGTCAAATGCTTTTCTGTATCTATTGAAATAATCACAATTTTTCTTCTTTAGCCTGTTGATGTGATAGATTACACTGACTTTCAAATGCTGAAGCAGGCTTGCACACCTGGGATAAATCCCACTTAGTCGTGGTATATAATGCTTTTTATACAATATTGGATTCAATTTGCTAATAGTTTGCTCAAGATTTTTACATTTATGTTCATGAGAGAGATTGGCTTATGGTAGTCCTGTTGGGGTTTTTTTTTCTTCTTGTACTGTCTTTGTTTGATTTGGATATTAGGGTAATGCTGTCCTCAAAGAGCGAGTTAGGAAGTATTATCTCTGCTTCTACCTTCTAGAAGAGATTGCAGAGAATAGGTATAATTTCATCCATAAATGTTTGGTAGAATTCGCCAGTGAACACATATGGGCATGGTTCTTTCTGTGTTTGAAGGTTATTAATTACTGATTCAATCTCTTTAAAAGATATATGCCTACTCAGATTGTCTACTTCTTTTTGTGTGAGTTTTGGCAGATTTGGCCTTTCAAGGAATTGGTCTATTTTACCTAAGTTATCAAATTATCAAATTTGTCACCACAGTTATACATAATATCCCTTTATTATCTTTTCATGGTCCAGAAGCAGTAGTGATTGCCCCTCTTTCATTTCTGATATTAGTAATTTGTGTCTTGTCTTTTTCTTTCTTTTTTTTTAGTTAACCTATCTAGTAACTTCTGATTTTATTGATCTTTTCAAAAAACTAGCTTTTGATTTTTTCTATTGATTTCCTACCTAAAATTTCATTGATTTCTGTTCTAATTCTTATTTCTTTTCTTCTGCTTAGTTTGAATTAATTTCATCTTCTTTTTCTTGCTTTCCAAGGTAGAAGCTTAGATTGCGGATTTTAGATCTTTCTTCTTTTCTATTATAGACATTTCTCTCAAAGCACTATTTTCACTGCATCCCACATTGTGATAAGATGTATTTTCATTCTAATTTAGTTCAAAACTTTAAAAACTTTCTCTTGAGATGTCTTCTCTGACCTGTGTGTTGTTTAATTGCCTTGCATTGCCTTTGCTCCTTTGTCAACAATCAGCTGACTATATTAATGTAGGTCTATTTCTGGGCTCTCTATTCTGTTCCATTGATTTATTTGGCTGTTACTTCACCAATACCACACTTTTAATTACTATAGCTTTATAACAAGTCTTGAAGTTGGGTAGTATCAGGCCCTGATTTTGTTCCTCTCATTAACCCACGTATTTTAGGGTTTTGAGCTATCTTTCTGTTTTTGATATCTGGTTTAATTCCATCGTGGGCTAACAGCAGACATTGCAATGATTTCTATTCTTTTAAATTAATTACGATAGACCAGAATATGGTCTATCTTGGTGAATGTTCCATGTGAACTTGCAAAGAATGTGTATTCTGCTGTCATAGAATGAAACAGTTTGTAGGTATCAATTACATCCAATTCACTGATACTGTTGTGAAGAATTCAACTATGTCCTTACTGATCTTCTGCCTGCTGGATTTGTCCATTTCTGACAGGGGGGTGAAAAGTCTCCAACTATAATAGTGCATTCATCTATTTCTCCCCACAGTTCTATCAGTTTTTCCTCACATATCTTGACACTCTGTTGTTAGGCACAGAGACATTAAGTATTGTTATATCTTAAGAGTATTGACCCCTTTATTATCATGTAACAGCCCTTTTTATACCTGATGTCATTCCTTGCTTTGAAGTCTGCTCTGTCTGAAATTAGTACAGCTACTCCTACTTTCTTTTGGTTAGTGTTAGTATGGTATATCTTTCTGTATACCATTTCTTTTAATCTATGTGTGTCTTCATATTTAAAATGGGTTTCCTGTAGACAACATAGAGTTGGGTCTTGTTTTTTGATCCACTCTGACAATCTCATCTTTTTATTGGTATAGACTACTGACATTTAAGGTAATTGATATAGATGGATTAGTAGTACCTCTCAGATTTGTTACTGTTTTCTATTTGTTACCTTTGTTCATCGTGCCTATTTGTCTTCCACACATTCTGTCTTTTGTCTTTTTAACTGAGAACTTTATATGTAACAATTCCCTCTTTCTTAGCATATTGCACTTTTTTTTTTACTTTTTTTTTAGTGGTTGCAATATACATTTACAACTAACCCAATGTTTATTTTTCTGATTCACACGTAGTACAAATACCTCATAATATAAAATATTCCTAATCTCTCTCTTCCAAACCCGATATTGTTCCTGTCATTCCTTTCACTTATGCATAAACATACAAAAGCATGTACAGTTGACCCTTGAACAACATGGGTTTGAACTGTGCAGGTCCACTTACACGTGGATTTTTTTTCCCCCAATAAATACTACTGCAGTACTACATGATCTGCAGTTGGTTGAATCCACAGGTGTGGAAACGCAGATGTGGAGGACCAAATGTAAAGTTACATGCAGATCTTCCACTGTGTTGGGGGGCTGGTGACCCTAACTCCCACATTGTTCAAGAATCACTGTACATGCACATAAGCACACATAATCAAAAACACAGTTGCTATTATTTTGAACAGATCTTTTAGGTCAATTAAGGATCACAAAAATAAGTTTATTTTACCCTCATTTACTCATTCCTCAATACTCTTCTTTACGTAGACCTGAGTTTCAGACCTGTATCGTTTTCCTTTAACATTTGTTGTAAGGCGGTTGCAAAACTTTAACATTTGTTCTGGCAAAAAAACTCCATCAATGTTTGTCTAAGAAAGTATTTCCCCTTTACTATTGAAGGATAATTTCACTGAGTACACAAAATTCTAGGCTGGTGGGGTTTTTCCCTCAACAATTTAAATATTTCATTCCACTCTTTTTGCTTGCATGGTTTCTAAGAAGTCAGATGTAATTATTGCATTTGCTTCTCTATAGGTAAAAGGGTTCTCCTCTGCTGGCTTCTTCAGGATTGCTTCTTTATCTGTAATTTTCTTAAGTTTGAAAATGATATACCTAGGTGTAGTTTGGAGGGCATCTATCCTGCCTTTGGAGGGCATCTATCCTGCCTTTGGAGGGCATCTATCCTGCCTGGTATTCTTTTTTTTTTTTTTTAACACCTTTATTGGAGTATAATTGCTTTACAATGTTGTGTTAGCTTGTGCTATATAACAAAGTGAATCAGCTATATGTATACATTCTCTCTCTTGAATGTGGTTTGGTGCCTGACATTAATTTGGGGAAATTCATAGTCATTACTGTTTCAAATATTGTTTCTGTTCCTTTCTCTTTCTTTTCCTTCTGGCATTCCTATTATGCATATGATACCATTTTGTAGTTGTCCCACTGTCCTTCATGTTCTGTTTTATTTTTTTCAGTCTTTTTCCTTTTTCAGTTTTGGAAGTTTCTATTGTCGTATCTTCAAGCTCAGATGTTCTTTCCTAAGCTGTGTCCAATCTACTAATGATCCCACCAAAGGCATTCTCTATTTCTGCTATGGTGTGTTTGCACTCTAGCATTTCTTTCTGATCTTTCTTGGAATTTCCATCTCTTTCAGTATACATGTAATCTTAAATATTGTCCACTTTTTCCATTAAAGCTCTCAGCATATTAATCAACTTTTTAAAAAATTCTCGTTCTGATAATTCCAACATCCCTGCCATATTAACCCACATTCCAATGCTTGTTCAGTCTCTTCAAACTGTTTTCTGCCTTCGGGTATGCCTGGTATTTTTCTGAAAGGCAGACATAATGTACTGGGTAGAAGGAACTTCAGTTAAAGGCCTTTAGTAATGGGAGGGAGTTGAGTATTTCACTTTCCCAGGTCAGTTAGGCTCTAACCAAACACCAGATGGTTAGGCTCTGGTAAAATAGTTTCTCATGAGGGCACACCTTGTTAAGAAGAACAGAATGCTCTGGCATATTTAAAGCTGGTTCCTTGTCCCTACCCCCGATGGAATCATGAGAGGATTGTTCTCCAACAGCCTCTGTGAGAGTCTGGTAGAACTCCTAGAGAAAAACCCCACAGAAGGGTGAGGAGCCCCTAAGACTGGGTCCCACTGGGTTTTTCACTCAGACTTGTCTGCCCTGAGCCTCCAGCAATTTGTCAGTTACATCCAGGTTTCCTTACCCCAGCACTGGTTCCTGCAGAGGTTTCTGTTGGTGGGTTTTTGTAAGTTGTGATTCTATCTGCCTTTCTGTCTCTCCAACTTTTGTGGCAGCAATTTGTCCTGTGGCCTAACTTTTCTCATGGATCTCAGTAGATTTGTTGATTTTACAGTTCTTCAGTTCGTTACTTGCTATTAAGATAGAGTGACAACCTCTAATCATCTTACATGCCCAACCAGAAACTGTGGAATTACTTTTTGAATATGACTTAAGATGAAAGTATAGGTTTTCACAGAGGTCATCAATTGTAGTAGCACAATTTACTGAAAGATTTCTTCCTTCTCTAATGGAATGTGATACATTCCTAAATTATATACTAAATTCTTAAATTATATACTAAATTCTTATCTATACTAGCATTAGTTTCTTTGACGTGTTTGGTCTTTTGTTAGTATCCCATAATTTTATTTAATGTGTTTTATTATTAATTATTATTAAGTTAAAGTTATAATTATCAAGTTGTATTCAGTTATTATTTATTATAGCTTATTTATTATAAGTTACATATATAAAAGTTATAATTTTAATCAATTCCATGTTGTCTTTCATTGCTACATAATTATTTCATATGTGAGTATTATCTGCCCAACATTATCAGTTTTTTGAAAGAAGGCCATATTTTAAAACCTCCTTATGTCCCTAACAAATTCTACCACAAACTGTACACTAAAACACTTACTCATTGAATACATTCCCCAATAAGTCTTGAGGGAAAATAATAATAATAATACAGGGAAGAGGAATAAAGCTAGCCTTTAATAATGATAAATGGTTGACTACTAGGTCTTAAGTAGACTCAAGAACCTCCAAAACAATCAGCTGCTGCCCAAATTCCATACGTGACAAACAGAGAAACAAACTTACAGGAGGAGTTCTAGATGATGCAGTTATTAAACACAGACTTTAAAATAATTTCATGCTTGATATGTTCAAGAAATTAAAAGATAATTCCAGCAGAGAATAAGAAGCAATAACAAGAAACTAAACAGAAAGGACAGAACTGAAGAACTACAATACCTAAATCACTAAACTGATGGGTTTCGCATCAGATTAGATACAGATGAACAGAAAATTGGTGAACCTAAGAACTATTTCAAAAGAAAATATCCAGAAGAAAGCATAGAGAAAACAAGAGCATAAGAGACATATGAATATGACAATAAGGCCTAACTTATATTTCATTGCAATCCCAAGAACAGAGAAAAGAACTGAGCAAAATTAACTTTCAAAGAGACTGTGGCTGATAATTTTCCATTACTGACAAAAGATGTCAAGCAACAGATTCAAGAGTCACTACCAGAAAGCAAAACCAGATTAATGCAAAGACAACTACACCTTGGCACATCATAGTAAAACTGCTGAAAACAAATAGACAAAAAGAAAAAATATTTTAAGCAACCAGAGGAAAAGTCATAATGCCTTCAAAGGAGCAATAATACAACTGCAAGTTGACTTCTCAACCAAAACAACAAAAGTCAGAAGATAATGAAATAATACCGTCAAAGTGCTCAAAGGCTGTAACTGCCAACCAAAAACTCTATGCCTGCAAAAAAGAAAGGTAAATAAGATATAGTTTATATAAACCAATACTTCATCACCAGCAGTCCAACAATACAGAAACTAAAGATGCTCCTCACGCAGAAGGAAAAGAATCCCACATAAAAAGTCAAACTGCAAAAACGAACAGAAGACCTTTACACACTGAGGACACAGTTACTACCTCTAGAGTAATCAATAAAAGGACAGTAAAATAATGAAGACCTACCAAGCTTTTGATGGGGAAAAAAATAATACAAAATGCTTCATCAACACCCCTGCCAATAAAGAAGAAAGAAAAAGGAGGAAGATATATAAAAGCCATATACTATGATGATAGATTTAAACTCAAATATATCAGTAATTACATTAAATCTAAACAGAGCAGCTTCAATAAAAGATAGCAATTTTGAGCCTGAATTAAAAACAATGATAAAACAGAAAGCTAGCTACATGCTGCTTGCAAAAGATACATCTTAAATACAAGGACATAAAAAGTTTGTAAAGAAAAGGGTAAAAAAAAAAGTATCATGCAAAAATATTATCAAAAAGAAAGTTGGCAAGAGTGCAATAATGTAAAGTATTGTTAAGAAAAAAGAGGGTCACTTCATAATAATAAAAAGATCCAGCTTATTAGGAAATGTTCTAAATTTTATGTATTTAACATAATCTTATAACACATAAAGCAAAAACTGACAAAACTGAAAGAAAAAAATAGGCAAATCCACAATCATAGCAGGAGATTTTTACATACCTCTCACAACCACTCATAAAACAAAGAAAAAATTACTAGGCATATAAAAGATTTACAAAAACATTTAACAAATTTGACCTGATATATATAAACCTCTGCAGCCAATACCTGCAGAATGCACATTCTTTTCAAATGCACATGGAATTTTTACAAAATTGATCATGTGTTGGGTATAGCAAGTCTCAATAAATTTCAAAGGATTGAAATTATACAGTCTGCTCTCTGTCCACAAGAGAACTGAAAAAGTCAGTAACAAAAGATAGCCAAAAAAAAAAAAATTCCTATGTTTCTGAAAGCCAAAAAACATATGTCTAAATAGTTAACTTTAAAAATTCACAATAAAAATCAGGAAATATAATGAAAGGAACAAAAATGTAAATACTAATTGTCAAAAGTTCTGAGACGTACTTAAGTTTATTGCCTTAAATGTGTTAATAAGAAAAGGAGGGGCTAAAAGCATCTACCTCAAGAAATTACAAAATAAAAACTCAAACCAAAAGTGTAGAAAGAAATTAAACACACACACACACACACACACACACACACATATATAATAAAGAGAAATCAATGAACTAGAAAACAACCATACAAGACTTCCCTTGTGGTCCAGTGGCTAAGACTCCATGCTCCTAATGCAGGGGGCCCAGGTTCGATCCCTGGTCAGGGAACTAGATCCCACATGCCGCAACTAAAAGTTCGCATGCCACAACGAAGATCCCGCCAAATAAATAAATAAATACTTTTTTAAAAAAGAAAACAAATATACAAAAGAGAGATTCAATAAATGGAAAAGTTGATTCTTCAAAAGGGCAAAATTGACAAACTCCTGGTGAAACCACTAAACAACTACCAAAAGAGTTGTTTTTATTTTCATAACTATAGGAGGTGGATCCAAAAAGATCTTGATGCAATTTATGTCAAAGAGTGTTTTGCCTATGTTTTCCTCTAAGAGTTTTACAGTATCTGGTCTTACATTTAGGTCTTTAATCCATTTTGAGTTTATTTTTGTATATGGTGTTAGAGAATGTTCTAATTTCATTCTTTTATATGTAGCTGTCCAGTTTTCCAAGCACCACTTATTGAAGAGACTGTCTTTTCTACCTGTATATTCTTGCCTTTGTCATAGATTAATTGACCATAAGAAACAGAAAATCTGAAAAAGCCTACATAACTATTAAAGAGGTTGAATAATAATTTAAACTACCCCCCTGCAAAAAAAAAAAAAAAACCAAAAACCACTCCAGAACCAGACTGCTTCACCTTAGACTCTACCAAACATTTCAAAAAGAAAAAAAACACCAATCTTACAGAAACTCTTTCTGAGGAAAGAAACATGTACAAATTTGTGATATGAGATCAATGTAACCTTGATATCAAAACATGACAAAGGACACTAGGACAAAGTAAACTTAGAGATCTATCTCATTCATGAACATGAATGCAAAAATCCTAAATGAAGTACTAGCAAATCAAGTTCAGCAATACACAAAGAACAATACAGTGTGACCGTGTTTGTTACAGTCATAGCAATTCATGCATTAATAGACTTAAGGAAAATAACCATATAATCAGCTCAATAAATGCAGGAAAAAACTGAATAAAACTCTTCATTCATAACCAAAACTAAAAGCAAAATAGGAATAGAGGGGAAACGCCTTAATCTGAAAAAGGGTACCCATATAAAACCAACAGCAGAAAAATCATACTCAATGAAATGTTGAAAGTTTTTTCTCTCTGCAAATGGGAATGTGTGACGATATCATACTCACCACTTCTATTCAACATTATACTGGGCTCTTTCCTTAATTTCTCTCTCTGCTCTTTCATTGTTAGTGTACAGAAATGCAAAAGATTTCTGTGTATTAATTTTGTATCCTGTAACTTTACCAAATTCATTGATGAACTCTAGTAGTTTTCTGGTAGCATCTTTAGGATTTTCTATGTATAGTATCATATCATCTGCAAACAGTTTTACTACTTTTTTTCCAATTTGGATTCCTTTTATTTCCTTTTCTGCTCTGATTGCCATGGCTTGGACTTCCAAAACTATGTTGAATAAAAGTGGCGAGAGTGGACATACTTGTCCTGTTCCTGATCTTACAGGAAATATTTTCTGCTTTTCACCGTTTAGTATGATATTAGCTATGGATTTTTCATATACGGCCTTCATAATATTGAGGTATGTTCCCTCTATGCCCACTTTCTAGAGAGTTTTTAATCATAAATGGGTGTTGAATTTCCAGAAAGAGAAACTAAAACAACAACCCCATTTACCATCGCACCAAAAAGAATAAAATACCTAGGAATCAACCTACCTAAGGAGTCAAAAGCCCTGTACTCCAAAGACTGTAGGACACTGATGAAAGAAATCAAAGATGACACAAACAGATAGAAAGATATACCACGTTCTTGGACTGGAAGAATCAATATTGTCAAAACGACTATACTACCCAAGGCAATCTACAGATTCAATGCCATCCCTCTCAAACTACCAATGGCATTTTTCACAGAACTAGGACAAAAAATTTTTAAATTTGTATGGAAACTCAAAAGATCCCGAATAGCCAAAGCAATCTTGAGGAAGAAAAATGGAGCTGGAGGAATAAGGCTCCCTGATTTCAGACTATACTACAAAGCTACAGTAATCAAAACAGTATGGTTCTGGCATAAAAACAGAAATAGAGATGACTGGAACAGGATAGAAAGCCCCAAAATAAAACCAATGCACCTATGGTCAATTAATCTACAACAAAGGAAGCAAGACTATGGAGGAAAGACAGTCTCTTCAATAACTGGGGCTTGGAAAACTGGACAGCTTCATGTAAAAGAATAAAATTAGAACATTCTCTAACACCATACACAAAAATAAACTCAAAACTGATTAAAGAGCTAAATGTAAGACCAGATACTATAAAACTCTTAGAGGAAAACATAGACAAAACACTGACATAAATTGTATCAAGATCTTTTTGGATCCACCTCCTAGAGTAATAAAAATAAAAACAAAAATAAACAAATGGGACCTAATTAAACTTAAAAAGCTTTTGCACAGCAAAGGAAACCATAAACAAACAAAAAAAACCCCCACAGAATGGGAGAAAATATTCACAAACAATGCAACAGACAAGGAATTAATCTCCAAAATACACAAGCAGCTCATGAAGCTCAATATTAAAAAAAAACACAATCAAAAAATGGGCAGAAGACCTAAACAGACATTTCTCCAATGAAGACATACAGATGGCCAATAAGCACATGAAAAGATGCTCAACGTAGCTAAATATTAGAGAAATGCAAATCAAAACTACAATGTATCACCTCACACCAGTCAGAACGACCATCATCAAAGAGTCTACAAACAACAAATGCTGGAGAAGGTGTTGAGAAAAGGGAACCCTCCTACACTGTTGGTGGGAATGTAAATTGGTGCAGCCACTATGGAGAACAGTATGGAGGTTCCTCAAAAAACTAAAAACAGAGCTACCACATGATCCAGCAACTGCACTCCTAGACATATATCTGGAGAAAATTCTAATTCAAAAATATACATGCACCCCAATGTTCATTGCAGCACTTGCTTACAATAACCAAAACATGGAATCAACCAAAATGTCCATCGACAGATGAATGGATAAAGATGTGGTACATATATATAATGGAATATTACCCAGCCATAAAAAAAGAATGAAATAATGCCATTTGCAGCAACATGGATGGACCTACAGATTATCATACTACGTGAAGTAAGTCAGATAAAG
This sequence comes from Balaenoptera ricei, assembly GCF_028023285.1. Taxonomy (NCBI): domain Eukaryota; kingdom Metazoa; phylum Chordata; class Mammalia; order Artiodactyla; family Balaenopteridae; genus Balaenoptera; species Balaenoptera ricei. The sequence goes on from NC_082640.1 coordinate 30,235,062, forward strand.
ACAAGTATCATATGATATCACTTATACGTAGAATCTTAACAAAAAATGATACAAATGAACTTATTTACAAAACAGAAACAGACTCACAGACTTAGAAAATAAGCTTATGGCTACCAAAGGGGAAGTTGGGGGAGGGATAAATTAGTAGGAGTTTGGGATTAACATATACACACTACTATTAAAAAGATAATCAACAAGGACCTACTGTATAGCACAGGGAATTCTACTTAATATTCTGTAATAATCTATGTGGGAAAAGAATAGATAAATGTACATGTATAACTGAATCACTATGCTGTACATCTGAAACTAACAAAACTTTGTAAATCAACTATACTCCAATATAAAGTAAAAAAAATTTTTTTTAATTGTACTGGAAGGACCTCTCTGGTGGCGCAGTGGTTAAGAATCCACCTGCCAATGCAGGGGACACGGGCTGCAGCCATGGTCCGGGAAGATCCCACATGCCGTGGAGCAACTAAGCCCGTGCGCCACAACTACTGAGCCTGCGCTCTAGAGCCCACCTGCTGCAAACTACAGAGCCCACATACCTACAGCCCTGTGCTCTGCAACGAGAGAAGCCACTGCAATGAGAAGCCTATGCACCGCAACAAAGAGCAGCCCCTGCTCAACGCAACTAGAGAAAGCCCACGCAGCAACGAAGACCTAATGCAGCCAAAATATAAATAAATTAATTAAAATTGTACTGGAGGACCTAGTCAGTGCAATAAGACAAGAAGAAGAAATGATACATATGGACTGGAAAAGCAGAATTAAAACTACCATAATTCAGAGATGACATATTTCTATCTATAGAAAAATCCCCCCAAAATCTACAGATGAATTATTAAAATAAGTGACTTCAATAATATAAGTGGATATAAGGTATATACAAAGAATTATTTGTTTCTGTATACTAGTAATGAACAATGAGTAAATGAAAAAAATTAAAATTTTATTTACAATGTTACCTAAGGAAGTCGGATCTAGTAGTAAATCTAAACAAAAGATATGCAAGATCTCTATTCAGAAAGCCTTAAAACATTATTGAGAAAAAGTAAAAATAACCTAAATAATAGAAAAATACAACATATTCATAGATTAGAAAACTAATACGGTAAAAAATGTTAATTCTTCCCCAAACTAAATCACAAATTCAGTTCAATTCCAATCAATAGGCTAGTGGAATTTTTGCTGTGTAAATTAACAAACTGATTCAGAAGTTGATACGGAAATGTAAACAGCCAAGAACAACCAGGAACAAAAAAAGATATGAATAATAAATAAGATATAATTGGAAGATCTGATATCACATTATCAAGATTTATTGTAAAGCTACAGTAATTAATAAGACAGTGTCCAATAGGAATAAGAACACTCATATAAATTCATGGGAAGGAACAGAGAATCTGAAAATAGACTCATGTATATATGGACACCTGATTTATGTGACAAAGATGGCACAGCAGAGCAACAGATTTAAGACAACTCTTTCCATAAACAATGCTGGGTCAATGAGATTATCACTATGGTGGGAAAAAATCAATCAAACCTTACCACAACAGATCAGAGGGCAATTATGGAATGGTGAAGAAAATCAATGTGTTTGTCCTCCACCTATCTGTGTATTTTTTACTCCTTCAACTAGAATGCAGACTCTATTTTCAAGAAATTTCCAAATTAACATAATAGTACATCTATTCTTTAAGTGATGCTTCCCTTCCTCTACTCACTAAAACTGAAATGCACCACAAAGAAAGGAGATGTGGGCTCAAAACATGGTGGGAAGTGAGGATGTCAGGAGCCTCCAGAAACTATGATCTGCCCACCAAACAGCTCTTACTTGGAAAACCTCAAACTAAGGTGCTTTGGGTTCATTTAACCTTTTGGCCTTATGTTCTAAGACCTGATATTCCATGCCTAAATGGAAAAATGAAGCCTCTGAAATGTATACTTTGTACTTAATCCCTGGCATTTGTTAGATCTGTAAATGGATCAGATAATTTAAAAGACTCTCACTTTAAAAATGTAATGGATTTATTAGAATAATCAAAACTACAACGAGATACCACCTCACACCCATTAGGATGGTTACTATCAAAAAAACAGAAAACAACAAGAACTGGCAAGGATGTGAAGAAACTGCAACCCTTGTACAGTTGGTGGCAACGTAAAATGGTGCAGCCACTGTAGAAACAGTATGATGATTTCTCAAAAATTTTTAAATAGAATTATCATAGGATCCAGCAATTCCACTTCTGGGTATATACCCAAAAGGACTGAAAGCAGGTTCTCAAAGAGATATTTGTACACCCATGTTTATAGCAGCACTATTCGTAACAGCTAAAACATGGAAGCAACCCAAGTGTCCAACAATGGATGCACAGATAACAAAATGTGGTCTACACACACAACAGAATATTACTAATCCTTAAAAATGAGAGAAACTCTGCAATATGCTACATGTATGAACCTTGAGGACATTATACTCAGTGAAACAAGCCAGTCGAAAGAAGACAAATACTGTATGATCCACTTACATAAGGTATTTACGGTAAAAATCATAGAAACAGAAAAGTTTAATCGTAGTTGTCAGGGGTTGGGGAGAGAGTGGAGAGTTATTATTTAATAGGTATAGGATTTCAGTTTTACAAGTTTAAATGAGTTATAGGGATGGATGGCTGCACAACAATGTGAATGTGAAATATACATTTTTAAATGGTTAAGATGGTAAATTTTACATTACCTGTAGTTTACAAGAAAAAAGATTTTTAATGTAACAAATTGTATGCCTCTGTGTTTACTCTTGGTTTTTCATGAAATCAATGGCCACGTTCAGAACAAAACCTGAAAACAGTCCTCTCGTTCCTATCTCTCTATCACAAATCCTCATCCCCACCATTTTCATAGAAAATCTTCCCCAGTTGCTATTACCCAGGAAAGGAAATAAAATATTCCATTTGTGAATTTGAGCTATGGCCATCTACAACCCGGAAGGGCAAATCTGACTTCACAAAAGGTTAAAAAGGAAGAAGGAATCTGGTTCATTCACAGATCTAACAATCAAATGCCAGGGATTAAGTGCAAAGTATACATTTCAAAGTGGAGGGGAAGGTAGGGGAAGGAAAGAGGGAAGGGGAAGGATGGAGGGAGAGGAAGCGGGGGAAGGGAAGAAAATTGATAAAAAGAAGCAAAAGAAAAGGAAGACCAACAGGAGCTGTGGAAAATAATGGGTTTTTTTAAGTTGCCCTGGTTACAGTGTGCAGAATGTATGAGAGGAGAAAAGATCACCAGCACTTAATTTTGGGCTAGGAATGAGGGAGAGGTAAGTGTCAAGGTTTCTGGCTTACATGGCATGTTGTATTGGGGTGTTTTCAATTGAGATAAGGAATTTAGGATGAAGATCAAGTTTGCATAAGGTAGTGGTGTGTGCATTGGTTTGGGGGCCTACAAAGTTCTGGTTATCTTTTAGACATACCAGGGGAGATATCAGATAGGCATATGGAGAGAGGGCACTGAGAAGTTGAGAACATGTGTTGAAGATACAACTGTGTGAGTTACCTACATAAGTGCACTAACTGAAACCATCACTGTAGATTAGACTACCCAAGAGAACTTGGTAGAGAGAGAACATGGATCAAGTCTTGAGGAACCCAACATCTAAAGATTAGATAAAGGACATTTAACTTGGGGAGAGGATGCATGACCAAACAAGTAGGAGCAAATCTAGGGGAGCCCTCTTAAATCAGTGAAGACAGAATTTCAAGAAGTGCAGACTGCTGCTGCTAAGTCAAAAAGCAAAAAGAATTTAAAATGTCCACTAGATTTAGCAAAATGTTGGTCACTGGTGACTATAACAAGAGCTGTTCTGGTGAAGTAATAGAGCCCCAATCCAGACTGGAGAGGGTTAAGGAATAAGTAGGAGGTAGAGAAATAGAGAACAGAACTCTCTCCAGAAGACTGACCAAAAAAACAGGGAAGGAGGCAGATGGAGAAGTAGCTGGAAAGAGATGAGAGGTCACCTGAAGGTCTGTGGTTTATTCAAATTTTATTCTCATTTAAACTAAAATAATACACGTACATGATTCTTTTTTTAAATTAAATAGTCCCACCCCTTGCTACCCCAACTCTGCTACCCTGAGGCAATCACTTTTAGTTCTGTTTTTGGTACTTACCTCAGTATTTACAAATAACACAATTATCCTACCCTTATTTATTGATTTCCTGCTCTATGTCATTTAATCTCTTTCACATACACACCTCCCCCCAAAACACACACCCTTCCTTTTAACTTTTCAAGAAAGTTAGACCCCTACCTCTGATTAAATCAGTATCAATGATTAAGCTATTAGGAGAACCCAAACATGCCCACAGCTAAGACGAGCAGTTTCCTCCTCTCTATGCACTGACCAACACATTCAACTGCTCCAAACCTTAACCTGCCTCCCCAGCTCCCAGAAACCCCAGCCTCTGCTTGGCTCCATTAGGACAGTTTTCACAAAGAGCAGGGTGATTGTGGAATTCACCTCCTAAGCTTCTTCACCTCAGGGATCACAGTCTTACATTGCCTACTATCCAGTGCCTAGGAGCTCATATATCTCATATATCTCATCCAGCTTCACAACTGTTTATGATGGGAATGCAAGGCTGGTACCAGTTCCTCCATCATGGCCGGAAGTGGAAGTCTAAGCTTCCTCCTAATACCCCTGTTTTTAATGGGTAGCACCCATTTTCAGGTGGGACTACTTCACAATTGCTCTGGGTGCCCTTTACGGAAAATACACTTCAAGACTTCTCAGTAGAGGACAGGGTAGCGACGTGGATGAAGGTGCTGGAGGAGGGAGCTGGGCATAGAACTGTACACACTAGGATGAATCACCCTACTCTTACCGCCCCACCACACACACCACTTTCCCTGCCACCAAAGGGACAAAGTACTTCTAATTCTTGAGATTTCCAGGATTTTGAGACTCAAATTGGCATGTTTTTTGGTCCTTCCCTCTGCAGGCACTTAGCTATCCAGACTGCTAAATCAAAAGCACTTCATCCACCTTCTTTCCAGTTTCTAAAATGTTGATGACACCTCTTCTGTGCTCTAGTCTATCTCTTTCTTTTTGTCCTTATAGGATTAGGTATTTTTACTCATTTCAATAGGGTTTCAGGTAAGAATACATGTTCACTTCATCACGTTCTGACAAAGCCAGGTTTGAACTTTTATTTCAAATATAGAAGACTTGAAAATGTTTGAGATCCAGTAAGAGTATTCACTTGAGAGGCTAAGGTTGACTACACATGAGAGAGAAGGAATGTATCAACTTTCTGGAAATCCAGAAGATGAATACAAGTGAGAGAAGTAATCAGCCTTTACTAGTAACATACCATATGCAAATTAATAGTTCTCATCATATTTAAAAGATTTCTTAACATTTTTAAATCTAGAGAATCCTAAGGAAAGCACTCGTTTTTTGGCAATCCCATAGTTATTGAGATCAATACAAATTCAATAATGTCAGAACCTAACTGGGGAGGTAAATAAGTCTATTTGAATAGAAATTTAGGGTGCAGATAGGGTAATTAAAAATTTCTCCATTTTGAAGAACAAAGCTGGAGACATCAAACTTCCGGATTTCAAATTGTATTACTATAGCTAACCACTGGTGAATATTTGCAAGTCGTTAAGAGAGTAGATCCTACGAGTTCTCATCACAAGGAAAACAATTTTTTTCCTTTCTATATGAAATGATGGATATTAACTTGTAGTAATTATTTCACAATATATGTAAGTCAAATCACTATGCTGTGTGCTATGCTTACACCTTAAGCTCATACAGTGCTGTATGTCAACTATATCTTAATAAAACTTGAAGAAAAAATCTTAACTAGAGACAAAATCTATATTACAAAGCTATGGTAACAAAAAAGTAGGGTACTAGCATAAAAACAGACACAAGAGATCAATGGAACAGAACAAAGAGCCCAGAAGTAAACCCATGCACATATGGTCAATTAATACATGACAAAGGAACCAAGAATATACAGTGGGGAAAGGACAGTCTCAGAAACTGAACAGCCAAATACAAAAGAATGAAACTAGACCACTATCTTATACCATGCACAAGAATTAACTCAAAACGGATTAAAGACTCAAACATAAGACCTGAAACCATAAACTCCTAGAAAAATATAGGGGGTAAGCTCCTAGACATCTGTCTTGGCAATGATTTTGACACCAAAAGCAAAGGCAACAAAAGCAAAAATAAGTGAAACTACATCAAACTAAAAAGCCTCTGCACAGCAAATAAAACCATCAACAAAATGAAAAAGTAACCTGCAGAATGAGAGAATATCTGCAAATCATATACAATAAGGCGTTAATATCAAAAAATATGCAAAAACTCGGACTTTCCTGATGGTCCAGTGGTTAAGGATTCTGCGCTTCCAATACAGGGCGCACGGGTTTGATCCCCGGTGGGGGAACTAGGATCCCACATGCCACGTGGCGTGGCCAAAAAAAGAAAAAATATATATATACAAAAACTCATAAAACTCAATACAAAAAAGAAGTCCAATTTAAAAATGGGCAGATGATCTCAACAGACATTTTTCTAAAGACCACATATAGGTGGCCGACAAGTACCTGAAAAGTTACTAGATATCACTAATCATCAGGGGAATGCAAATCAAAATCACAATGAGATTATCACCACACACCTATTAGAATAACTATTATTGAAAATACAATAAATAACAACTATTGGCAAGGATATGGAGAAAAGGGAACAATCAGGCACTGTTGGTGGGAATGTAAATTGGTACAATCACTATGGAAAATAGTGTGGAAGTTTCTCAAAAAATTAAAAATAGGGCTGCAAGGTGGCAGAATAGAAGGACTTAGAGCTCACCTCCTCCCACAAATACATCAAAAACATATCTACATGTAGAAAAATTCTCACAGAACACCTGCTGAACGCTTAAAGAAAATCTCATAAAACCAAAACTGCAAGAAAGATCACCACGTAACCAGGTGGGACAAAAGGAAAAAAAAAAAAAGAATTGGGATGGGACCTGCACCCCTGGGAGGAAACTGTAAAAGAAGAAAGGTTCCCTCACCCTGGGAAGCCCCTTCACCAGCGGGGAGATCAGTCGGGACAAAAAGGGAGCTTCGGAGACTCAGAGAAGAGCACAGCAATGGGTTTGTAGCAGGCAGAACAGAGAGAGACCAGCATAGATGGTCCATGCCCCTTGGTGCATTCCCCAGCCGGAGATGCATGTCTGCTGGTGTGCGAGGCGGTTGGGTGCTGAAACTAGGGCTTCAGAGGACAGACCCGAGGAGAGGACTGGGGTTGGCTGCATGGAGACAGCCTGAAGGGGCTGAAGTGTGGTACAGGCTGCAACCAGGGTGTGTACACGGACAACGCCTGGGCCCACCATAGAGGTGAAGCGCCATAATTAAGGGGCATGCAAAAGGGAGGCGGGCCTGCCACAGCAGCCTCTTTGCATGCTCACAGCAGGCAGGGCACCACCTCTACAAGCTCTGGGAGTTCACAAGCGCCAGCAGGTTGCCCACATGTGGAGGCAGGACTGAATTCAGAGCCCATCCCCAGGGGCCACATGACTTAGAATCAGGGCTGAAATCAGAGCCCTCTCCCCACAGCTATGCGCTCCACGGTTTACGCTACCGTGGCCGGCTTTGTAAACTCAGCACCTGTGGGACAGCCGAGTGGACTATGGGTGCACTGGTGCCTGGAGCAAGTCCAGCATTAGCAGCTGTAGGCTTTGTGGGTGTGCATGCACAGGGATGGGGTTGGGGTCTGGGCTGCTTCCATAGGTCCCACAGTGGGTCCAGGTACAAGACTACTGCAGTCCTGGTACCTGACTTCAGTGGATCTGTGCCTATGGATCTGCACACAAAAGTCCAGGACCTGATGGTTTCACTGGAAAATTCTACCAAACACACAAAGAAGAACTTATACTGATCCTTCTCAAACTCTTCCAAAAGACTGAAGAGGAGGGAATACTCCCAAAGACATTCTATGAAGCCACTATCACCCTGATACCAAAACCAGACAGAGATACTACCAAAAAAGAAAACTACAGGCCAATATCTTTGATGAAGATGAGCACAAAAATTCTCAACAAAATATTGGCAAACCGAATCCAACAACATATAAAAGAGATGATACACCACGACTAAGTTGGATTCATCCCAGGGTCACAAGGATGGTTCAACACATGCAAATCAATCAACGTGATATACCACATCAACAACAACAAGAAACCACATGATCATCTCAATAGAGGCAGAAAAAGCATTTGATAAAATTCAACATCCATTCATAATAAAAACTCTTATCAAAGTGGGCATAGAGGGAATATAACTCAACATTATAAAAGCTGTTTATGACAAACCCACAGCCGACATAATAGTCAACAGTGAAAAGCTGAAAGCCTTCCTGCTAAATTCTGCAAGAAGACAAGTATGCCCACTCTCACCCCTTCTATTCAACGTGGTTTTGGAAGTCCTTGTCACAGCAATCAGACAAGGAAAAGAAGTAAAAAATATCCAAATTGGAAAGGAAGAGGTAAAATTGTCATGATATGTAGATGACATAATACTCTATACAGAAAACTCTAAAGACTCCACACAAAAACTACTAGAACTGATAAAGGAATTCAGCAAGGTAGCAGGATACAATGTTAACATACAGAAACCTGTTAAATTTCTTTACACTAACAATGAACTATCAGAAAGGGAAATTTTTTTTTTAATCCCTTTTAAAAGCACATCAAAAAAAAAACCTTAGGAATAAACCTGACCAAGGAGGTGAAAGACTTATATGCTGAAAACTATAAAACATTGATAAAGAAAATTGAAGATGATTCAAAGAAATGGAAAGATATCCCATGCTCTTAGATTGGAAGAATTAACATTGTTAAAATGGCTATACTACCCAAAGCAATCTACAGATTTAATGCAATCCCCATCAAATTACCCATGACACTTTTCACAGAACTAGAACAAATAATCCCAAAATCTATATGGAACCACAAAATACCAAGAACTACCAAAGCAATCCTGAGGAAAAAGAACAAAGCTAGAGGAATAACCCTCCCTGTCTTCAGACACTACTACAAAGCTACATTAATCAAAATAGTGTGGTACTAGCACAAAAACAGACATAAGGATCAACAGAGAGCCCAGAAATAAATCCACACACCTACTGTCAATTAATCTTTGACAAAGGAAGCAAGAATATACAATGCAGAAAAGACAGTCTCTTCAGCAAGTGGTGTTGGGAAAGGTGGACAGCCACATGTAAATCAATGAAGTTAGAACACTCCCTCATGCCACACACAAAAATAAACTCAAAATGGTTTAAAGACTTAAATATAAGACATGACACCATAAAGTTCCTAGAAGAGAACATAGGCAAAACATTCTCTGACACAAATCGTATCAATGTTTTCTTATGTCAGTCTCCCAAGGCAAAAGAAATAAAAGCAAAAATAAACAAATGGGACCTAATCAAACTTAAAAGCTTTTGCAGAGCAAAGGAAACCATAAACAAAACGAAAAAACAACCTACGGACTGGAGAAAATATTTGGAAATGATGTGACTGACAAGGGCTTAATTTCCAATATACAAACAGTTCATACAACTCAATAACAACAACAACAAAACCACCCAGTCAAAAAATGGGCAGAAGACTTTAACAGACACTGAAGAAGACACACAGATGGCCCATAAGCACATGAAAAGATGCCCAACTTTACTAATTATCAGAGAAATGCAAATCAAAACTACAGTGAGGTATCACCTCACACCAGTCATAATGGCCAACATTAAAAAATCTACAAACAATAAATGCTGGAGAGGGTATGGAGAAAAGGGAACCCTCCTACACTGTTGGTGGGAATGTAAATTGGTACAGCTGCTATGGAAAACAGTATGGAGGTTCCTCAGAAAACTAAAAACAGAATTACCATATGATCCAGCAATCACACTCCTGGGCATATTATCTGGAGAAAACTCTAATTCAATAAGATACATGCACCCCTATGTTCACAGCAGCACTATTTACAGTAGCCAAGACATGGAAGCAACCTAAATGTCCATCAACAGATGAATGGACAAAGATGTGGTGTATATATACAATGGAATACTATGCAGCCATAAAAAAGAATGAAATAATGTCATTTGCAGCTACATGGATGGACCTAGAGATTATCATACTAAGCAAAGTAAGTCAGAAAGAGAAAGACAAATACCATATGATACCACTTATATGTGGATTCTAAAATATGACACAAATGAACTTATTTATGAAACACACATAGAGAGCAGATTTGTGGTTGCCCAGAGGGAGGTGGGGTGGGGGAGGATGGATTGGAAGTTTGGGATTAGCTGATGCAAACTATTATATATAGAATGGATAAACAACAAGGTCCTACTGTAAAGCACAGGGAACTACATTCAATATCCTGTAATAAACCATAATGGAAAAGAAAAAATTAAAAATAGAACTCCCATATGATCCAGTAATCACACTTCTAGGTATTTATCTGAAGGAAATGAAAACTCTATCTCAAAGAGATATCTGTACCCCCATGTTCACTGCAACATTATTCACAATAGTCAAAAGATGGAAACAACGTACGTGTTCATGAATGGATGAATGAATAAGGAGGATGTGGTATATATATACAATGGAATATTATTCAGACATAGCAAAGAAAGAAATCCTGTCTTTTGCAACACCATAGATGGACCCTGAGAGCATTAAGCTAAATAAGTCAGAGAAAGACAAATACTGTATGATCTCACTTATATGTGAAATCTAAAAAAACCAAACTCTTATAAATAGAGAACAGATTGGTGGTTGCCAGAGGCAGGCGAAGGTGGGAGAAAAATGGGTAAAGGTGGTCAAAGGGTACAAGTTTCCAGTTAAATATTTCCAGATAAATAAGTCCTGGGGATATAACGTACAGCACAGTGACTACAGTTAACAATAGTGTATTATATATTTGGAAGCGGCTAATAGGGTAAATCTTAAAAGTTCTCACAACAAGGAAAAAATATACATAACTATGTGAGGTGATGGAAGTTAACTAAACTTACTATGGTAATCATTTCACAATATATAGGTATATCAAGTCATGTTGTATACTTAAAACTAATACGTTACATGTCATCTACGTTTCAAATGAAAAATTTTTTTTTGCATTTTGAACACATCAAAAACACATGAACACATACAAAAAAATGACCTAATGCACAGCTTTGCCATCTACAGCACATTTCTCCATAAAAATGGAAGTCTGCAATGAATCAAATTATGGAAGAGATTTAGATGTAACTGATCTTATAAACAATTTACTAAACAAAATTTTAGAACTATATTATGAAATCTGTTAGTTTTTCTGCTTTCCCTAAGTAATTTTAACCAAAGTGGATAATGCGTGCAAACCTAATGAATACCAATTTGCAAAAATTCTTCTATTAAAATTTTACACTTCTAACAAAAAGCAGCTTGTTACTATATAAAGCTTAAACCTTCCAAAATGTGACATTTTTATTCACAGAAAAAACAAATTTTTCTTTCATAAGCAAGAATGTCATCTGAAAACAAAGGGAGTAAAGCTAGTAACTATTCATTTCCACAGAGACAAAAAGAACTGAAAAGATGTAGGTTAAAAGGTTGTTTTTATTTTTAACGTCTTGTAATGAAAATTATGATTAACACAAATGTCTCTCTCCTTATAGAAAATAAACAAGTATGTTATAAAAACATTACATAGCTAAGAGGTGAAAGTTTTGTGTTGGCCAAAAAGTTCGTTTGGGAAACCCAATTTTGAATATTGGCCAACCCAATGTTTGCTTTTATTTATTTATTTTTTTTAAATTATTTATTTATTTATGGCTGTGTTGGGTCTTCATTTCTGTGCGAGGGCTTTCTCCAGTTGCGGCAAGTGGGGGCCACTCTTCATCGTGGTGCGCGGGCCTCTCACTATCGCGGCCTCTCTTGTTGCGGAGCACAGGCTCCAGACGTGCAGGCTCAGCAACTGTGGCTCACGGGCCTAGTTGCTCTGCGGCATGTGGGATCTTCCCAGACCAGGGCTCGAACCCGTGTCCCCTGCATTGGCAGGCAGATTCTCAACCACTGCGCCACCAGGGAAGCCCTTTTTTTTTTTTTAATTAATTTTTTGGCCACGCCACACGCCATGTGGGATCTTAATTCCCGACCAGGGATCGAACCCACGCCCCCTGCATTGGAAGCACAGAGTCTTAACCACTGGACCACCACGGAACTCCCTGAAAGTATTTGCTTTTAGACAACACTCCTAATTTTGTTTTTCCATATTGTTGGACCAAGGAAGTTTTTTTATCAGTGACCTAAATAAATCAACGTTACAATTAGAAGTTCAAAAAATTACAAGCATAATACCTTTTTTTTAATCATAACTTTGTTTTACACTGATTAATGGTGGTGATTTCTTAACGACTTTTTCTAAAATGTTTCAAATACCTAAAAATTATTAAATTAAAAGAAACTCCTCAGTTGTCTATAGCAATTCACACTAAAAGCATACTTTATTTTGTTCAATGGATATTAAAGAAACTAGAAGATGGAAGTAGTTTTATGAAAGTATGAAGTCCCTTTAGTGGAAAATGCTGTCATAATTGTACTTATTTTTTTAAAAAAAGAATCAAAGAATCGATCTAGTCATCATGTATCCATTGTTTATGAGTACCTACTATTTGCTAAGCGCTGCTCTAGGTAACTGGGATATAGTGGTGGACAACTCAGAAAGGTTCCTGCACTTATATAGGGGGACAAAACATAAACATAAAAACAAGTAAGATGAAATCACATAGTGAGTGATAAATCGTATGAAGAAAATAAAAGAAGGAAAATAATAAAATAACAGGCAATGGGGAGAGCTACTGTGATGGTTAACTGTACATGTCAATTTCACTGGCCACAGGGTGCCCAGATAGCTGATTAGATAGTGTTTCTGGATGAGATTCACATTTGAATCAGTAGACTCAGAAGAGTAGATTTCCCTCCTCACTGTGCGTGGGCCTCATCCAATCCATTGAGGGCCTAAATAGAATGAAAGGTGGAGGAAGAAGGAATTTGCCCTTTTTTCCCTGCCTTACTGCTTGTGCTGGGTCACCTCATCTCATATTCTCCTGAGTGAGATGTATACCATCAGCTCCTCTGGCTTTCAAGCCTTCAGACTCTGACAGAAACTACACCATCAGCTTTCCTATGTCTCCAAGCTTCAGATCATGGGACCTCTCAGCCTCCATAAACACATAGTAAACTCTTCACAATAAATCTCCACGTGCATATGTGTGTTGCGGGGAGAGGGGGTCCACCACTGGTTCTGTTTCTCTGGAGAACCCTAGCACTGTTCCTTTACACTGGTTGGTCAAAGTTGCTATGGTAGTCATTAGTATTGTTCATCATCAAATATTTCTAATTCTTGTCCTAGGCACTGGTAGGACTGCACTTCCCCACTGCCCTGAAATTAGGTTTGGCCATGTGACTAGATTTGGCAAATGGAATCTGAGTAAATGGGATTTACGCCACTTCCACTTGGGAAGATTTAGAATCTATGATTTGTTATGCTTTATTTTTCTTTATGCCATGGGCAATGGTGATGGCTCCAGATGGTGGCTGCTCTGTCATCCTAAATCCCAGAATGAGAACAACACACAGCAGAGCTCCCAGTCAATCAGTGAGGAACATGTCAGATGAGCAAGGGAATGCTGTTCATTCAGGAAGCCACTGAGATGTGGAGGCTGCCTGTTATCACAGCATGACCTAACCAATCCTAACTATCATAGGAAGTTAAAGAGACTCTATTTGAGGTAAGACTTGAATGATGAAACAGAGCAAGCCGCACAAAGGGAAAAACACATGCAAAGGCCACAGTGAGAAAGAATTTAGTATATTTGAGGGGCAGAAAAGACTGGCTAGAATGTAGTAAATAAGGAGAGTTGTAGTGTGAAAAGAGGCAGAGAGGCAGAGGTTAAGAGGCAGAAGCTAAGAATAGACCACACGGGATCCAAAATCCAGAATAACCAGCGTGGATTTCCACATAATTTCAATGGGCAGCAATTGAGAGGATTTTGAACTTCAGGGGAGTAGGAGGGATAACATAATCTGATTTGTTTCAAGAAGGTTATCCTTTGATTACAGATTTTAAGATGGTAGAGTAAAAGACCTTTCTACCCCTTCTCTGAAAGTAACAAACAAAAACAAACATCTTTGATGAACATATACTCCACAAAAAGTGAAGAAAGACAATGAATATAGGAATTGTAAGTTTCTGGCCAAACAGAGGAAGATCAAATTTACATAGGGAAATAGTGATGAAAAGCAAGCCACTTGCCTAGAACTCCAGAAAGATTTGGGAATAGAATGCAGCACGTACAGGGATAATTTGGGATGTTGAATAGACATCAGGTTGTCAAACAGCTACCCATCCTCATCCCTGAGGGAACAAGGAATACAGGCTATGAATAAGCTAAACCAGAGAGACTGAACCTAGCATGACAGAATAGTAGTGGTTAAGATACAGACTAAAAACAAGGAGCTAAGTAAAAAGCTACATAATGAATTGTGAATAGCTGGCAGGCCCTTTCAACTGCCAAACTCCAGACTCAGGCCAAGAGGCCAAGTGAGACCTTTCTGGAAAAATAAAATTATCCCAGAGGAAGGGCCTTTAAACATTAACATTTGAGGGAATCTAAAGAAACAGCTATCTAGCCACCTGACATCCTTACAGTAAAGCCCATACACAGAATTTTCAACTAGCTTTCTAGCATCTCACCCTTAAATATAAACCTACAGCCAAGGATCACCAGACATTTGAGAACCACTTCTTAATAAAAGAGAGAAAAGAGGTATATCAAGCAAAGAGAAAAGCTTGGGGCCTGGTGGGGAAGAGGGGAACAACTCAAAATAGAAAATGAAGGAACAGTAAATATTTTCCAAATATACATAATTAATATCATTGAAGAGTAGGAAAAGGAACTGTATTTATGAAACCATAAATAGGGTAACATAAACAGGAATATTCAGAAAATTTTTACATAGGATGCATAACAAATTCAGTTAAAGGAGTAGAAAATAAAGTTGAGGCGATATCCAATAAAGTAGAACCAAAAGACGAGAAACGCACGATCCGACACTAGAGGAAAAAACTTTATGTGATACAATATCTGAATAACAAGAGTTTCAGGAAAAGAAGTTGTAGGGGAGAAAATTATCCAAGAAATAACTCAAGAAAAGTACTTAGCACTGAAAATAGGCATTTACAGATGGAAAGAGTCCATCAAGTGCTCAGCACATGAATAGCAGGAGGCCCAAAGCACATCAACTTAGAATGTCAAATACAAGAAAGAAAAAGAAGAGCTCCAGGCTTCCACTACAATGGGGAGTGGTCACAAACCAAGAAGTATCAAATTTCTCAACAGCAATGTGGAAGCTGGGCAATAATGGGCAAGTGCCTTGTAGATTTGAAGGAAAAATTATTTTCAACCTAAATTCCTATTCAAATGATCAACTAGTGAAGGTTGAATAGAGATTTTCAAACATTCAAGTAACCCCAAAATCTATGTCCTATGCACTCTTTCTCAGGAAGTTACTAATATCAATAGATTAATCATAAGAAAAGGAGATCCCATATTGTCCAGGAAACAGGACTGAGCACAGAAAGGAGGCAAAGGGAACTCCTGGACCAAAAGCTCTACAGCAGACCCAGAGAGAATCCAGTCCCATATTAGGGAGAGCATGAGAGGCATCAAGACATCATCTCAGGGAGTAAGACTGAAACGGAGCAATTATCTTAGAGTCAATAAACACAAAAGCTTATGCTATGAACAACAAATAATACATGTAAGTTTATAGACATCCTTGCAGAAATCTTAAATAAAACTCTGGCAAACAATCAAACAGCACATTAAAATAAATGCATTATTCTAGAAATGCAATGATGGTTCAATATTAGGAAATACATTAACACAATTAAAAATATTAGAAGAGCTAAGAAGAATATGATCACCTCTGTAAGTACCAAAAAAGCACCTTACAAGATTTAACACCCATTCATGTTTTAAAAAAAAAAAAAAAAAAAAGCAGCTCAAGAATTTAAGAACTGAGGGATACTTCTTTGATAAACACATACTGGCCACAAAGCCAGCATTTTACTTAATGGAGAAATATTAGATAATTTTCTGCTGAAGTAAAGAACAAGTTAAGGTTCCTCACTATATTCATTCTTATTTATTTATTTACTTTATGATTTTTTTAATTTATTTATTTTATTTATTTTTGGCTGCGTTGGGTCTTTGTTGCTGCATGCAGGCTTTCTCCAGTTGCGGTGAGCAGGGGCTACTCTTCATTGCCGTGTGCGGGTTTCTCACTGCAGTGGCTTCTCTTGTTGCAGAGCACGGGCTCTAGGCGCGCGGGCTTCAGTAGTCATGGCACGTGGGCTCAGTAGTTGTGGCATACAGGCTCAGTAGTTGTGCCTCGCAGGCTCTAGAGCACAGGCTCAGTAGTTGTGGCGCACGGGCTTAGTTGCTCCGCGGCATGTGGGATCTCCCCGGACCAGGGCTCGAACCCGTGTCCCCTGCATTGGCAGGCGGATTCTTAACCACTGTGCCACCAGGGGAGCCCTTCATTCTTATTTAATATTGCATTTGAGGTATTTACCAATGCAATTACACAACAGAGAGAAATCAGAGTAACAGAAATTGGAATAAAAAGGAATAACTACCTCTACTTGCAGATAATATGATTATGCACCCAGAAAAATATGAAGAATGAATGCAAAAATACAAATAAGGAAATTTAGTAAAACAGGATAGAAAATAAACATGCAGAAATCAATGCCTTTATATAATGTACAATAAAGAGTTAGAAGAAATAATACAAGAATATATCCTATTTACAATAATAAAAGATAAAAGAAAATGAAATATCTACTCATAAACTTAAGATATATGAAAACCAGTATGGTAAAAATTATAAAGTCCTCCAGAAAAACACAGATATATAACTGAATGAATGGAAAGATATACCATTTCTTGGATAGAAAGACTCATATCATAAAGATGTCGATTCTTCCTATGTTAATTTGTAAGTTAATGCAATTTCACTTAAAACACTCTAAAACTCCATTTCCTTTGGAGCTAGAAAAGTGTTCTGTAAAACTTCATTTGGAAGAATAAGCAAGAATTTCCAAAAAAGAAAAACAATGAGGAAGAGCTAGCCCTACCATGGATTAATACATAATCAATTATATACAATTAACATAGTCAGGTACTGGCACATAAGAAGACAGAAACTACTGGAACAAAATAGAAAGTTCAGATTTAGCCCCAAATGTTTACAGAAATATATTATATGATAAAGGAAACAGCTCAAATCAATGGTGAAAAGAAGGATTTTTAATAAATAACATTAGGACAACTGGATTTTTCCACCTATACACTAGAATAAATTCCTAATGTTTCAAAAGTCTACACATAAAAATAATGAAACCAGCCAAATACTAGAAGAAAGCGTAGATAAATTCCTTTAAAACCGAGAGTTGAAAAAAAAACATTCCTGTGTTTCAAAATCCAGAAGCAAAACAACAGGAGAATGGGATAGGGAGGGGGAGTGGGATAAATTAGGAGTATGGGATTGACACATACAAACTACTATACATAAAATAGATAAGCAACAAGGATTTACTGTATAGCACAGGGGAGTATATTCAGTATCTATAATGGAAAATAACCTGAAAATACAT
Organism: Balaenoptera ricei; assembly: GCF_028023285.1. Taxonomy (NCBI): domain Eukaryota; kingdom Metazoa; phylum Chordata; class Mammalia; order Artiodactyla; family Balaenopteridae; genus Balaenoptera; species Balaenoptera ricei. The sequence continues at coordinate 30,252,874 of NC_082640.1, forward strand.
ATATATAACTGAATCACTTTGCTATGCAGCTGAAACTAATACAATATTGTAAATCAACTATAGTTCAATTAAAAAAATAAGGGAAAGGTTGATAAATTCAACTACCATGACCAATAACAACAAAAAACAAAAACAAAAATCTAAAAACAAGTAAGCAAATGAACACAATTATAGCCCTTTGCATGGCCAAAATACTGCAAGACCAAGGTAAAAATATACATGATAAATCGAATAGGTAAAAGTATAAAAAACATTTGCACTTATGTCATAAATTACGTATCACTAATATGTAAATAACCTCAACTTTCAGAAAAAGCTCAAAAATCCAATAGAAAAAAATGGACAAAAGATGTGGACAGGCAGAAAACAGAAAAAGTAATACAAAAGGCCCATAAACTTATGGAAAGATGCTTAATTTGCCTCATAATTAGAGAAGAGTAATTTAGCACAACATTTTAACATACCATTTCTCACCTCTCAGACTAAAGACAAACAATCCAGTTTAAACATGGGAAAAGGATTTAAACAGACATTTCTCCAAAGAGGATATACAAATGGCCAATAAGCACATGAAAATATGCCCAGATCATTAGTCATTAGGGAAATGCAAGTCAAAACCACGAGATACTACTTCACACTCATTGGATGGCTATACTGAAAAACTAGACAAGTGTTGACAAAGATATAGAGGAATTGGTATCCTCATACATCACTAGTGGGAACGTAAAATGGTACAGGTGCTTTAGAAAATTGTTTGGCAGCTCCTCAAAAGAAGGGAGAAAAATTGTTGCCATATGACCCAGCAATTCTACTTGGCATATGGCCCAAGAAAATTAGGGACATGTTCATCAAAGGGTAGAAACTTGCAGTTAGAAGATAAATTCTGGGGATCTAACGCACAGCATTGTGATTATAGTTAACAATACTGTATTATATACACTTGAAAGTTGTAAGAAACTAGATCTTAAATGTTCTCACCACAAAAAAGAAATGATACTTACGTTATGTGATGGAAGTGTTAACTAACTCTATGGTGGTAATCATAGGGCAATATATATGTATCAAATCAACACATACACCTTAAATTTACACGTTATATGTCAATTATACCTCAATTAAAAAAACCTATGTCCAACAAAACTTTGTGCATGTATATTCATAGCAGCATCATTCTTAATAGCCAAAAAGTGAAAACAACTCACATATCCATTAACTGATGAATGGATAAACAAAATGTGGTACATCCAATGGAATATTATTCCTGCAATGGAGTACTACTGAGCCATAAAAAGGAATGAAGCACTGACACATGCTACAACATGGATGAAACCTGAAAACATCATTTTAAGTGAGGAAGCCAGACACAAAAGACTACGACTACATGTTGTATGACTCCACTGATATGAAATATTCAGAATAGGCCAATCCATGGAGACAGTAAGCAGATGAGTGGTTGCCTGGGTCGAGGGAGGGGAAATGGGAAGTGTACTAATGGATTCGAAGTTTCTTTTTGGGGTGTGAAAATTGTCTGGAATTACATAGTGGTAATGGCTCCACATCCTTGAGAATGTGCTAGAAACAACTGAATTGTGCATTTAAAACGTCACCAAACATGTCATTTTGTTGATGTGAGGAGTCACGAGAGGATTATTTTATAGCTTCTATTAAAAGTTTTCAACTTAAAAGGAAATTTCAAACCATGATCACTTATTTTTAAATGTGTCTCCCCTTCCCTGCCTGAGACCAGCTCCCTTCCCACTCGGGAGTAGCTCCTGTCTGCTTTCACTGTTACTAGATTTTTAAAACAACTATTATGGAAAACTTCAAGTACATACAAAAGTAGAATTATATGAACCTTTTATGCTTCAACAATTAACATCTTGCCATATATTTTAAATCTAAATTATTTTCCTCAAATTCCCAAGACAAAGGTATCAAATGTTCATTACTGTCCACAGTAATTTATCCTTAATAACAAAAACAATGATTAAGTGTAAGTTATAAAATTCAGTTAAAAAAACAAACTTGAGTCTTTATATCCTCCTCCCCCCTACCAGCAAAAAATATCAAAGAAATGATAGATTACATACCACTGACTCCCCAGTACCAATGAAAATATCTATGCCTACATACCCTAAAATATTGAGTAATATAAAGGTATTTTTTGAATTTTTAATTTGACTCAAATTATTTTGTGTTTTTACTAAATAAGTCCTCTGAACCATACCCTGGAAAATTATGAAAACTCAGACCAAACAATGAGAAATTCTCCACTCCACAAATATGCTACCTCCCAAATGAATATAATCCACCAGTATACTTCCAAATACATGGTTTTCACATTATCTAAAGGTTAGAGAACTATTTTAACTTTAAGGACCTTTAAGCTAAAGCATGTATCATATTTGTAATTAGCATATTTATGTTGAGAAAGTAATCACGTGAAGGGGACTTGCCTGGTGATCCAGTGGTTAAGACTCTGTGCTCCCAATGCAAGGGGACTGGGTTTGATCCCTGGTCAGGTAACTAGATCCCACATGCCTCAACTAAAGATCCTACATACCGCAACAAAGATCCCACACACCGCAACAAAGATCCGTGTGCCGCAACACAGAGCCAGCGCAGCCTAATTAATTAATTTTTAAAAAGCAAGCAATCACATGAAAAGATAAAAAGATTTTCCAGTAAGTTACAGTGATGTAACTCATGTAGTTAAAACACTAAAATACAGTAATGCCTAGTTTATCCTTAAAAATAAGATATAAAGATCTTCCAAGTAAATGATTTTTTTATGCATTAAAAATTTCTTAAAACAATGTGATTGGAAATCTAACATACACGTATTAGAAATGTCCACACCTGTTTAACCGGCGTGCTGTATATAACAAACACATTTTCTTAACAACCCAGGGTCAGCATCACCTGCAGCAGTACATCAACACGCCCCTGAGGTACACAGGACCTGCCTGCCCCTACACCAGGCTTCTCCACCTCGGGGCTATTGTGGGCCAGATGACCGTTGTGGAGCTGTCCTGTACATCGTAAGGTGTTAGCAGCATCCCTGGCCTCTACCCACCAAATGCCAAGAGTATCCCCCAGGGCTTGACTTCCAAAAATGTCTCCAGACATTGCCAAATGTCCCCTAAGGGGCAAACTGACTGCTACAAACCAAACAGGCGTGCTTTTTGCATTCATGTGCTTGATTTTTGTAATTTTCTACCTTCTCCCTCAGTGTTCACACTCAGTGGCACAGTAACCTCTTCTTAGTATGCATTTCTCAAAGGATTCCTTGTTCCTTTTTTAACTGTTTTAAATGTGTTGTCCACCAAAATATCAGAAAAACACCCTCATGACAGATGGTCTCCCAGGGAGGACCTCGGTCATGGTGGAAGACGGTAGAAGCTCTCCTCTGAGTAAAGTGTGTCTGTTTTTAGATCATAATTATTATGGATTATTAGTTAGCCTTTTTAGATTTTTTGGTCTCATTTTAATTTTCACCAAAACCAAAAGTGCAAAAATTGTATCACATTTTGTTTTTCTTAAAATTGCCATTGAGGCCAAACATCTTTCAAGTTTTTTGTTTTGTTTTGTTCTTTAACATTTGTAGCTCTTCTTTAGAAAAGTACTGTGTTCTCTATCTCCTATTATATGATTTGCCATTTTATTAATGATTCTTCAAAATTCTTTATGAACACCTGATGAATAGTATGTTTTGGGTTATCATTTATGTTGCCAATATTGTCCCAGTTTCCTTCTTTGTTTATAATGAGTTTTTTTCAGTTTTAAGTTTTTATGTAATCAAACTTGCCAATCTTTCCCTCTACAGTTTTTGCCCCTGGTATCAACCACTTTCCTCGATATTTAAAAAACACATACCAAAACAATGTACATTTTTCCCCCATAAAATCTCAATTTCTCTGAAATACATGTAATTTGTTTAATCATATAAAATGTTTTCTGGAAAAAAAAATCCTAATCCTTCTTTCAAAGCCAAATTTACCAAGGGCCTAGTATATACTAAGCCCTACCTAGCTTGTAAAAAGAGATAAAATTACAGGGAAAAAAATGTCCAATTAATAGAATTCAAAACTAAGAGGAATTTTCTTATATTTCATTTGTAGCCGTGAAATTTCAGCACAATATTTATTGTTTTATAAAATGAAATAAAAGATACAAAAATGAAAATCATCATAAAAACCCTGACACAGAAGAACTTTAGTACTGAATCTATAGTCAGCTGTCATTATTCGTGGATTCCACATTGTGAATTCACCTACTTGCTAGATCTGTGACCCCGAGTCAATACTCATGGCCTTCTGGCAGTTACTGGCAGACAGGCACACACGCCAGCCAAGGTGGGACAGGGCAACGCTTTGCCCTCGTGTTCCAGCTCCGTCAAGCAGTGTCCTTTTCTAACTCTATGTAGGCCACGTGCCTGGAGTTGTTGTGCTTTTTAAGTTGGTGTTTTTGCTGTTTAAAATGGCCCCCACAGTGCTGAGGTGTGTCCTGTCTCCTGGGCCTCAAAGGCTGGGATGCACCTGGTGTGTCTGCTGAGTGCAGCTCAGGCCCAGTTAAGGTGCTTCCTAAAGACTCAACCATCCCAACGTCCAGAACCAGGAACCTGTCTACAGAGAAGACAGGAAAGCTGCCAAGTTCCTGGATCCATAAAAAGTGCAGCGGGCAGCGCTGTCCTGAGGCTGAAAGCCACAGAAATTCACAATCACGTCAGGGTTCAGGAAAATGCTAAACCCTCCTCAGCTAGAGCTGGCCTGCAGGTTTCAAAAGGTGATATCATGTGAAAAATGAAATTTGCAAGCAAATCCTCTACAGGAAAAGTGCTCTGTAGGAGAACATGTTTGGACACTGAGACCTTATTTTTTTTTTTTTTTTTTTTTTTTTTTACCAGGATGTTGGCAAATGAACCTATTCATTGGAAATTTTGGTTAGAAAAATGTGTGGCCAGAGGCTTGCAGGTACTGAACCCTGCATTTCCCCTGGGGTAAAGGGTCAGTATTGGCTGATTCAGTGTTTGTGGTGACCTTACAGAACATAACTACAGTGAATAACAAAAATCGACTGAAATTAAAACAAAATGTGATCTTTACTTTTTAAATGTTTTGAGAATATCATTTTTATAACATTATAAACATCCTGAAAACCATTTTAAGTAGGGAGATGAAGAAAACTGAAGCTTTTATGATGTTTCCAGTTAGAGATGGCCAACTCTGGATAAATACCAGCATGGTAGAACAGGGATTACTGTGTCCCTATAATCAGCTCATAACATTAACTTCCTAATAAGGCTTTTAAAGTGACCCAATCACTGTCTTATAGGAACTTAGATATCTATGAAATAAGGCGTATAATGTTTGTATTAAAAATTATTTTAAATTAGCCATTCATTTATTACACAGCAACCATACCAGCTCATGCTAAGTTAGCCAGAATGTTTCATCTCTCAAAAAATGTTTTTCAAGAGGAGTCTCTCATAATTTGGAGACTGTATAATGGTAAATGTGAAATCTGAAGAAAATGACAAATAGCAATTCTGTACTTCAGAACTGATGGAATATGAATTAGAGTACATATTAGCACCATGCTGAATGTATTCAAGGTCAAAGAGAGACAACATAAAATCAGTCAATTTTATCCAATGCAGTTTATACTAAAAGAAACATGTCTTGCTTAATAAACATTTGAATGAATTTAAAAGGTGGACAACTCAAATAACGGCTTATACTTTCACGCACATTAATAATCACAACATACTTATACCGGCAAGATCTAGGTGCTTTCTCAGTCTGTACTGACCTCTCTTTTTTCCTAATACATTTACCTTTACAATTACCATCTCTTTAATTAATGAAATGAGACCAAAGTTTGCAACTGAACTTTTCCATTATTTGGATTCTGAATGCATGAGAATCAACTATAACTGTTTAAACCCTCAATTATTTGGCAGTCCATACAAGGATATTTTACCGCAACAAAGGAGCATATCCCACTTAACTACATCTACTTTACCATAATGAATGAGCAAAAGAATAAAGAACTTAGAAATTATATAACCACTTTCTAGATTAAAGCAAATACACAGGACGGGTGAGAACATGTGGCACTCCTCCTGCACTAATGTCAAACATCCAGAACAGCGGGCATTTAGGCTGGCAATGGCCTCTGGGCAGGACTGGGGAACACACATTCCTGTCTTGTTTTTCATACTGTCTCATTGAACTGTTATAATATATATCACAAAGCTTATAATATCTTTGAAAGTGTATAAAGTATTACTTATGCAAGAAAATCTGAAATCTTATAATTATCTTACACACTGTGAAATGTGTACAGCAGACACAAGCAATAGCAGACACTGACGTCTGCAAATAAATCCAGCACTTCCTATAGCTAAACTGCCAAATACTTGTTATTTTAATACAATGTCTGTTTCTAAAGTACTTGGAGTTTTAATTTGGGTAAAACATGTTTCCCATAATCTTGACAAGTAGCGTCAAAAAAGTCTGGTCTCATTTCACATTTCTAATAGATAGAGTAATGACGGCCTAGGACAGACACTGTGTTAAGAATTTTGAGGTCAAGGAGCAAACAGTGGGAAGGAGCGGGAGGAGAGTGAGTCTCCAGGAAACTTTAAAAAGAATATAATTATTAGTTGTGGTTTATGAAGGCATATTGTTTTCTGAAATAATCCCATCTCATAAGCATTAAAAATGGCCATGGCCATAACCACAGGTGGCACAGTACACAGGGACCGGATTACATGGAGTTTCATAAGCCAATCCTTTCATAAAGGATTTGAAACTTTAACCTAAGGGCAATGGAAGCCACTGAAGAATTCTCAGCAGAAGACAGTCATTAGACTCCCAACAGAAGACAGTGATTAGACTCCCAGCAGCTATTTAGCCTGCATCAATCATGGTAATTCCATCTTCCTTATCAGCTGACATCAAGTCCAGCAAGTGCTACGTGACTCAATGAGGGAGAAGTGTGCTAGGGCTACTTTTAGGACCAATTCCTAGCCCTAAAAAATGGCCTCTTCTCCCTCTAAATATCACTAGGTCTTAATATGATGCCCAAAACTGATGCAGCCTTCTTGCCGCCCTGAGGGGAACTAGCCTGAGAATAAAGCTGATGCTGAGGGCTGGACAAAGGAAAGATGGTTCTTTGAGCTGTTGCTTGTGTCACCTGGAGTCTATCCTCTCTCTGGACTTCCAGTTAGATGAGAGAATAAGTTTGCATTAGCCAGTTTGAGTCAAGTTCTTCTGTAAGTTCCGGCTGAAAGCACCTTAGCTGATATAATAATTATTCCCATGTTGGTGGTAAGTGAAACCATGAGTCGGGATGAGACTCTGGAGGGAGGCAGGTAGTGAAGAAAGAATGGAGTCCTAGGGCAGAGTGGGGGGCACCTCATGTTTCATTCTAGGCAGTAGAAGAGCAGCTGGTAAACAGACAAGCAGCAGCCAAAGGTTCTAAAGAAAAGCAAAAGAGTGTGGCATTACAAAAAACAAAAACAAAAAGGAGTGTTTCACGAAGGGAATGGTCAACTGTGCCTCTCGGCTGATGAAAGTCAAGTAGAATGGAGGGCTGAAAGGCTCAGGTGGACTCAGCAACTTGGCAGTCACAGCACCTCCCTGGAACAGCTTCAGTCGTCTGATAGTGTAGAAGCTGGACTGGGAAGAAGTACAGAAACAAAAAGAAAGATGATTCTTTGGATAAGTGTTCAGAAAGAAGAAGGATTATATAGGGGAGAAAAGAAAACCAGAGCAGTGGATGTGGAGTTCTGAAAAGATTTTTGTTGTTTTCTGTTTTGTTTGTTTTGTAACGGTGAGATGATGTCAGAGTATATCTAAATGAAAATCGAAGAGAGCAAGTATAGAAGGGAATGCAAATGAGATAGGTAAGAGGTTTCAGAAGGGATGATCTACAGAGACAGAGGTGAAGAGAATGAGAGAAGGAGATGTGAGGGCAGGCATGTCTGCAGATCTGGAGTAAAGCAAGTTACTTCCCACAGGAAGCCTTCCTTCTCCTCTGGAAAAAGAGGCTAAACTCCTCTACAAGAGTAATGGGGGGTAGAGAGGTGTGAGGAAAGTGAAGAAAGTTTAGTAAGTCATTATTGAAAGTGGACGGTGAACTGATCAGAGAAAGCCTGAGAGCCCAGATGACCATGTATGTTGGTTTCCAAGAACCTACATACACTGTCATGAGCTCTGTAGTTTCCCTCTACCAGCATGCAGGCTGTTAGGGTAAATTCATCCAGAATTCGGGTTTTGCCTATATATTGTAGGCACTGAAAAGATAAAGGGGCATTCTTTTGTCTACCTACATGCACTTATGTGACCTACTATATGTACAGCACTGTACTAGGTATTATAAAGAAATTTTAAAAGTTAGTGTTCTCAGGTCAAGGAACTGGGAAAATAAGATAATTATAGGAAGGTAAGATAATTATAAGATGATTATAAAAGGCAATATAGAATAAGAACTAGTTGAGGCAAACTTTAAATGCTGTAAGGGGACAGATCACTGTGGGATAGCAATAAGATGGAGAAGATGAAACTTGATAGAGATCTCAAATGCCAACAAATTTTAAATTAAATTTTAAGCTAACTTCAGCACTGGGGGCAGAATGCGGAGGGGAAAGGAGGATACCCGAGCAAAAGTTATAAAGTATTATTAATGTAAAAGTACTACTTGTGCATTAAAGAAAACACTTACTGAAAGAGTAAACATAACTGGCTGAAGTAAAAGTTTTACTTAGGGGAACAGGAGATAAGACTAGAAAATTAGACTAAGAACAGACTCCAAAATATCCTGATGACAGGATTATAAGCTCTGGGAGAAGGAAAATGAATGAGGAGAGGTTTACAATTGTCTCCGAATACTGCCTATTAGCAGATTTCAGGCCACAGTGCAGGGAAAGAAAACAGGAACAGAGCCTGTGGTCTCCCTGAGTTGAGGAGACAGAGCAGAGACCGCAGTGACCAGTTTTCAGCTCAGCATTTCATTTGGTAGAATTCAAATTTGTTAGTCAATTACTTTCTCTATGAATCAGATGTCAGATCCTCTTCCCTCCCTATTATTATAATATTTAGAATCATTCTATGAAATAGTATCTCTACTTAGGAACAAACAGTATATAAAATAATTTGTAATAGTATACCCATCTAACATTTTCCACTCTATTCTGCAAGGTCCAATTTTATAGGAATATTCTATTTAAAGATGCAGTTCTGACAAGAGCAACCAATATAATTCTTGAACATATCTGGTAATCTAAAACTGAGAAATTTATGTTTATTTAAGACAATCTGACTTAACACACTTTAAAATAGACAAAAGCGAGAGGACTGATGTCAGTGGGAAACGGCCTGCAGAGGAGGCTGTGGCATCCGGCTGGAAGAGCGAATGACCTGCTCAGAACTTGAAGACCAACAGTCAGCACCAGGCCAAATGAGGCTTCTCCAGGCCACTCCTCCTCCTCTAAAGCCCTGACTTCCGAAGACTGATGGATTCTGCACTAGAGAGGAAGGAAGAGGAACCAGTGCAAATTCTCAGGCTCTCCATAGGTCCTCAGGAAGCCCACTGGGAAGCCTCAGCATGCTGAGGGAGAAGTGCAAGAACAGGAGAGAACACAGATACTGGCCATCAGTGACTGCAGTGACAGTGAATCTCACAGCTCACAGGCTTCTTCCCTCAGAATCTTCTGGTACTCAGTTTAGACAATGAATCTGCTCCTGCTCTGGCCCTATCTCTGGGGAACAACCTGTAAGTGGAAATGACACCCCCAATCTGTAGGAACATCAAGGATCACCTGAAATCCAGACAAAAGCCAAGGATACCCAGGTTGCTAAGCAGCAGTGCCAGGAAAACCTCCTCAGATGGTCTCACTATCGCCTGCAGGCACAACTTCACCATGGCTGGCATAATCGCCCAGGGAAAGACATCCAAGTGCTTCTGATGCCTGTCAGGGTCACAAGCTTACTCCACAACCTGCAGGAACACTTGGCCACTGCTCAAACTACAGGAAATCTCAGAGACACTGAACTGGGTGGCAGCCTACCCCCGGACATCATTTGCCTCAGACACAATGCAGGACCATTAGGAAACACCAACCAACCCCACCTTTGCTATCCACCTTCCCTGACCATCAGCAGAGTGACAATACCAGAGCATTTCTGAGGAACCTGAAAAGACTTGAGGTTTTCTTCTGGGATATATTTATTTTTCAGGCTATTTTGATTATCCTGTGTAGGAAACTTCAAGAATAAGATTCCTGAAAAATAATTTCTGAGACAGAGAGCTGAAGGTTGTAGAGTACATCATTTTCTATAAACCATTATAAAACGAATTTTCTAGAAGTCGTCATATGTACTTGGCCTACTTAAAAAAATTAAAATTTGTAACTTTAAAAGTTAAAAAAAAATCCCAACTGGAACTTTAAAATAGAACCCAGACCCATCCCCAGAGATTCTGACTTAATGTTTTTGTTAAGAAAAAAAGTAATTCAGATGCTCAGTCATGACTGAGAACCAGTGTACCATCAAGAGCTTCCCATGTGTCATCCAAAATCCCAAAGAATTTATTTAAAAGAACAAATAAAATGCAAGTACTACTTCAATAAGGCTTACAACAGTATTTTTTCATTAGCATTTGTTTAAAATACGCAAATGAATCAAGAGAAAGTCTGCCTTTAAACTGGATTGGTGGTTGTTCAGCCTTTTTTTTTTTTTTTTTTAATATTTTATTTATTTGTTTGTTTATTTTTGGCTGCACTGGGTCTTCATTGCTGCGCACAGGCTTTCTCTAGTTGTGGCGAGCAGCGGCTACTCTTCATTGCAGTGTGCAGGCTTCTCATTGCAGTGGCTTCTCTTGTTGTGGAGCACGGGCTCTAGCCGCACGGGCTTCCGTAGTTGTGGCTCGCGGGCTCTAGAGTGCAGGCTCAGTAGTTGTGGCACACGGGCTTAGCTGCTCCGTGGCATGTGGGATCTTCCCGGACCATGGCTTGAACCCGTATCCCCTGCATTGGCAGGCAGATTCTTTACCCCTGCGCCACCAGGGAAGCCCGGTTGTTCGGCTTTTAATTCACTAGGAAATAACTGAGACTAAAGCTAGGTTTATTTTAATAATCATAAGAAAATAAAATTTAACTTTCAAATTACTCAAATGGAAGTTTCTTAACTAAAACAACCTAACACGAATACTGATCACAATCGAGAGGCTTCTTCAGAACTGTATGTGTAGAAAATATATGTGCAGAATAAGAAAATATGTTATTTCAAAATAAAAGATATCAGGTATTTTGACATTACACTAAGTGTGACATTTTTAAACATAAAAGAAATGTTAAATTACAAGTACAGTAGAAAAATAAACCACTTTAAACTTTATACCCTCTACAATTTAAAAAGATAACGTCTCTAATAGTAAATAAAATGCCCCGAAAACCTTTTAAATATGGTATCAATGGCAAGCCCAAATAAATCAATCTCACTTGTTCCTACCACAAGTACTGGCCAGCTAAAGTATATATATTCAATACTAATTTGAGAAGGGCTCCATGTCAAAACTCAATTGAAAATTAAGAACTTGATCTCCCTAACAGCATTTTTCAGATACAGTTTTGAGACAGAAAAGCAATCAACAAGCAGATAAATCAAGAATCTACAAAAAAAATAAAGCGTTCATAATAGCTTTCAAGCTGAGATACTTTAGCCTTCATTAAAAGACTATTTCTTTTTAAAATATCTTTCTATAACTATTAAATATGAGAAAACCTTATATAATATCCCCGCTGATGAGCATCAACACAATCTGAACCTGGGCATGCTACAACTCAATTGATCTATGTCTCTCTTCACCATATGCTTCACACTATTTTATTTTAGACAATAAACACCTACTGACTCCTGAAGCCTCAGCACTTAGAGTAACTTTCAAGAAATTAGCTATTTCAATCCAAATTGAACTTATGCAACAGAGGAATACTAAAAGATTCCTCAAGACAATGACTGCCCCTTCTAATGCAGCACAAAAACTTTAGTGGTAAAGTTAATTTCAAATATTTTCAAACATTTCTCTCCTATACGTAAGTATTAAAATGATTGTAAGTTCCCCCCACACACCCTGTGGCAAGTTATCTTCATAATGTGAGTTGCCAATAGTTACAGCAAGAAAATGAGCCAATGCTTGTTCTTAGGTTACGAGCTGTCATTACCAGTGAAACTGGAATTAACCAGAACTTTACGTATGGAATGTTCTGATTACCAGGAGGTTTCTAATATTCCTTTCTTTCCACCTCCTACTTTTGAAAGAAGAGTGAGCATAGTTTCACGTTCTGTTACTATTCCATACTTTTGCAGACATAAATGTATACTTGTAAGATGACAGTGTATGAGTACAAAGATCCAAGAAGTTGGTGAGTTTTAGGGAGAAAGAGCAGCCAAATGCAGTATAGGGGTACTTCCCTGGTGGGGCAGTGGTTAAAAATCCGCCTGCCAATGCAGGGGACACGGGTTCGAACCCTGGTCCCGGAAGATCCCACACGCCGTGGAGCAACTAAGCCCGCGCGCCACAACTACTGAGCCTGCGCTCTAGAGCCTGCAAGCCACAACTAACGAGCCCACGTGCCACAACTACTTAAGTCCTCACGCGTAGAGCCCGTGCTCTGCAACAAAGAGAAGGCACCGCAATGAGAAGCCCGCGCACTACAACAAAGAGTAGCCCCCGCTCTCCGCAATGAGAGAAAGCCCGGCACAGAAACGAAGACCCAAGGAAGGAAGGAAAGAAGGGAGGGAGGGAGGAAGTAAATAAATAATTTTTTTGCTTTAAATGGAGTATAGGTTTGCTAGTCATAGACGTGAATTCAAATACCCATTTGATCATGTGTTCTGTGTGACCCCAGGCACTAATAACTTAACTCTTCCAAGTCTCTTCTCTATTATAAGTTATATAATACTTATAACTGTGCTGTATAATATTGTAATTTATCATATAATCATACTATAATAAATACTTCCCTCATTATGCTGCTGTGAGAACTAAATGGAGTATGTAAATTGCCTAGGATAGTAGGTGCTCAATGACACCTTCCTTTACAAACAATGGTGCTGCCACAAGCAATACCTTTACAATGATAAATAGCTTTCTAAAAACTGCTTACAAAGAAGACTTCTATAGGGACATAATGTGTGTACATAATCGAAGTACAATGTATTTATGACATATTATCTTGCAATACACCACAGTATCTTCCTCATTTTAAAAATATAGCATTTTAAATCCCAATTGTGAGAGTTGGTATTAAGTAACAAGCTCTCAAAACAAATCCATTTCTAACTATTTGTATATATCTTTCTTTTGTTTACATGATAAATGCTTGGATAGGAAAGAAGAGTCTTCCTTCTTTAAATTCTATTTTAAGTTTACTTAGCACACAAGCAGGTCAAATTAGGAAAAAATATTAAAGGTTTTAAGTGGGACTATCTTAGTGCTTAGATAGTATCAGGAGAACAAAAAAAAATTACTAATCATAACAAAGTTGTTTTTAAAAATCCTCAAGTGGGGGCTTCCCTGGTGGTGCAGTGGTTGAGAATCCGCCTGCCAATGCAGGGAACACGGGTTCGAGCCCAGGTCTGGGAAGATCCCACATGCCGCAGAGCAACTAAGCCCGGGCGCCACAACTACTGAGCCTGCACCCTAGAGCCCGTGAGCCACAACTACTGAGCCCACGTGCTGCAATTACTGAAGCCTGTGCGCTCTAGTGCCCGTGCTCTGTGAAGAGAAGCCACCGCAATGAGAAGCCCGCGCACCGCAACGAAGAGTAGCCCCCACTCGCTGCAACTAGAGAAAGCTCGCGTGCAGCAACAAAGACTCAACGCAGCCAAAAATTAAATAATTTTTTTTAAATCCTCAAGTAGTTAATAAAGTCGCAAAGTTACAAATTAGAATGAATTTGAAATCAGTGTTAAGACTTCAAAAGTAATCTCAGCTCAAATACAATGTACCCTAACTCACAAACATTGCTCCATAGCACCTGTACTTAATTTCTTGTTGCACTTTATTGCACTTGCTTCAGTAACTGTGTTATCTAGCAAGTGTCTAGCACATAGCAGTTTCAATAAATAACAATGAATGAACTCAAGATATCAAAACATATTCTACCTATTACAAGAAAATACAATATATTTTAATGTGCTCTTATGAAACATTATGGAACAACTATAAAAGCATTTCTTTAAAACAAAACTAGTTTATTATACTTAAATATTACTCAGTTTACAAAATTAAAACACTATGTATAAGTTTTCAGCAACACATTTTTCCAACTACTATATAAGAGTACAAGGTAATCTACTCAATATATTCCTCTCATCTCTGAAGAACAGATGAGTCCATATGATCCCTTAAAAATGCTGATATGACAGTATTCCATTACCTTTGTCATTTCTATTAATCTCTTTGTCTATTTCTTTAATTTCACATGAAGTTAGGCAAATGATTAGCCATTATGTATTAATGAATAGAAAACAAACCCCCAAAATACAATGAATGATGTCTAAATATTTACTAGTTGAACATAAATTAGATTTGTAAAATTGAGTTGAATACCTAAGCCTAACAATTTGCTAAATTTCCCTACTAAATACATAATGGTCTCTACAAATATTTTCTTAATTTCCAAATAAATGTTTTTTAAATTTTGCATACTATTTATTTGCATTTGTAAGTAATTTGATATCAAATATTGTACAGCATTTTCACAATACAAACTACAGGCATACTTCATTTTATTGCACTTCACCTTACAGGCCCTCACAAATACTGTTTTCACAAACTGAAGGTTTGTGGCAAGCCTGCATTGAGCAAGTCTACTGGCACCATTTTTCCAACAGCATTTGCTCACTTTGTGTTTCTGTGTCACATTTTGGTAATTCTTGCAACATTTTAAGTTTTTTCATTATTACTGTATTTGTTATGGTGATCTGTAATCAGTGATCTTTGATGTGACTACTAAAGCTCACTAAAGGCTCAGATGTTGGTTAGCATTTTTAGCAATAAAGTATTTTTTAATTAAGGTATATATACTGGTTTTTGGACATAATGCTACTGCACACTTAACAGACTACAGTATAGTGTATATATAACTTTTATATGCATTGGGAAACCAAAAAACTCACATGACTTGCTTTATTGTGGTATCTCCTTTACTACGGCGGTCTGGAGCAGAACCCATGGTATCTCTGAGGTATGCCTGTAAATAGCTTTCCAAGAATTTTCTAAGTGGAAAATCAGTAATAGGCACACACACACCCAAAAGGATCTTTCCTTAAGGCAGCACATATGTTTAAGATACTACATGTGAGATATTACATCATACTGATGGGTATTTAGATTTCAATTTGTATCTCCCTTCCATTATGTTCATTTCTATCATTTCACCTCTTATCACAGAGATTCTCAAGCCTGTATGTTATATGGATCATATTCTCTCAAAAAACTACTACTGATAGTTCATTCACTTCTTATTCTAGAGAGTATGTATGTGTGTTGAGGGGTGTGGGTGTGCTACAAGGAGGTGGAACCTTACACAGTTAAAAGGAAGACTGCTATGCTTTTAAGATGATCACATGTATGATTTTTAAAAGTGGGATAGTGTACATAAAGAACTTTGCACAATGGCTGACACTTGGTAAACATACAATATATGATGCCTATTTTCATCATGGTACTCATTTATGTTATAAACTTGTGGATACAAAAACATTTCAAAAATCAAGACCAAAGGAAGACAGACCACTGATGATATGGAGAACCTTCAGATCACTATTGATCTTCACAGAATCACGGTACCAAAGCAGATTTCAATTGTTTTGAAATTTTGACAATGCCACTGAAACAAAGTAACTGAAAGTCTTCATGTAAGAGATACGGATAGCAATTAAACTCCTTGTTTTTCAGATGGGGAAACTGAGACCAGGCATGGCAAGTTTAAATAATTTGCCCAAGATCACTCTGCTAGTAATGACAGAGGTGAGATTCAGACCCAAGTCACCTGGCCTCAAACTCATGTTGCTATACTACCTCCAAATTACAAGAATCTAATCAACCTGTAAAAAAATTCAACGTTAAGTCCAATTAAGGTTTTCAAACAGTGAAACTTTTTTTTTTTTTTTTAAAGTCAGACTCTTCTCCTTAACATTTTCTCCTTTTTTCCAGATACAGCCTCTTGGCTTAAATGTTTTCTATGGAGAATTCAATTGAAGGCTGGTAGGGGTAGTTAAACAAAATCTGATACCAGAGGTTTAGGGCTTTAAGCAACAGTAGGACAGTATTTGATACTTTATTACAAATGTTAAAATTCTTAATTAGCTTCAATCAGTGTCTCAATTTAGGTATGCCAAAGGGTATGAATGTCTCTCTTATACACTACCTGAACAACCCTTAAAGGAAAAGTGGGTACTGTTACAAAAAGGTGAGAGTTCAAATAAACACAGGTCAATTCATGGAAACATGCAAGATGACATACACTCAAAGTATCAACGTAATGATATCTTAGGAATATTGCATATGAACTAAGGAGAGATAATTTTAACATTTTAATTGATTTTTCTTTGTAAAGCTGGGAGCACTCACATATATGTTTATTTAACCACCTTGCAACAGGTAACTGAATAAATAAACTGCCCAATTACAAAATGTAAAAGGGAGATTCCGTTTTCATACGAACAACATCTAAGGAGAAACATATGAACAACATCTAAGGGGGAAAAAGTACCACAATAGAGATCCTCTGTTAATCATGCATGGAGTTAAGCAAGAAAAATATTTTATTGATTCTGTCATAATCACAGCCCATATTTTCTGACCTCTGATTCTCTAACTTGGCCATCTTATAAAGAAGAGTCCACCAAAATAATGACTAATCAACGCTAAAGACAAAGAAAATAACATGCCTGTACAAAATTCATATTTTATCTCCTGCTTCTACAAGTTAGAATTCAGAAGTCACAAAGGTGACCGTGCTTACCAGAAAGCACTCAAACTTTTAAAGTACAACCAAGACTATCTCTCTGCTAACTTCAAACCATTAATTACAATCAATGACCCAAAAACCTGAAAAGGTTATGCATCCCATAATTACTAAGTTACAACTACTACATTTCTCGGTTTAAAAGAAAAACGTTTTACTTTCTGCCTTTAAACAGACTAAATTATTTTTAAGCAGTCTCTTGTTTCCACAGGACACCGCTTATTGTAGGATGCAGAACACCTGGGTGAGGCAGACCAGCGGACCCAGGACCTAAACCTCATAAGCCCTGTGGGGCCTCTAAAAATCTGACCCAAGCGGGCCCCTCCAACCTTCAGGCAACCATCCCTCAACAGGGTACCTGCTTTGAGTTCACAGGACCCCGGGTACTATGTACACACCCCACAAGCGCACACGAAGCACCACGAACACACAGTATGTAACACCAGGTATGACATGCTCACACCGGGAACCATGTGGACCCGTATATAACACCAGGCACCAGGGACAACTAGGTACCATGCACACACCAGGTATGATATCCCCACCACATATAACACCAAGTACCAGGTGCACACCGAGCACCAGAAACACAACGGGTATCATGCATGCTCCCACGGTATATAACACCAGGCACACATTCGGGACCACGGACACACCAGGCAGCATGCACACACTAGGAATCATGCCCCACCACATACCAGGTGCACACTGGGCACCACCGACACACAGCATATAACACCAGGCGCCACGGACACACCGGGCACCATGACCACACGGTACGTAACACCGACCACCATGGACACACTGGGTATCACACCTCCACCGTACATAACACCGGGCACCACGGACACACCGTGAGCGCCTCCAGCGCTGGGCCAGAAAGGCGTTAAGGGGACAGTCCACGCGGAAGTTGGGGTCCCAGGCCGGCTGCTGCGCCCCAGCTTAGCTCCCCTCCGGACGCCCGTAGGGATGGGTGGCGGACACTCAGGCGGTCCTGGGGGCCCGGGAGGATCTGCGGAGGAGGCGGAGGCCTCGCTGCCGCCCGTTCCCAGCCCCGGGGACCAGGCCTCGTCTGGGCCCTTGGGGACCACCCTGCCCAGCCGCAGCCTTCGCTCCCAACAACTAGCCGTCAAGGCAGACGCCCGCCCCCCACCCGCCCCCAAACTCACAGGGCCGCGTCCCGGCGGACCCCGAGCCGAACCGCTGGCCCCGAGGCCTGGGCGCGCGGGGAGGACCGGCCCGGCGGGCGGCGCTCACGCGACTCCCCGGCTTCGCGGCCCGTGCAGGCCCCGCGCCGTCCTGCTCCTGCGGGGCCTCCTCCTCCTGCACGGCCGCCCTTCCCCGGCCGGCCGAAGGCGGGGGGCGCAGCCGAACCCCCGCAGACCAGCAGGCCCCTGCCCGACGCAAACAAAGCTCCGCCGTCCACTCGGCGCTGTCTGCGGGGGGCGAGCAGCGGTCACGCCCGCGGCCCGAGAAGCTGCAGCCGGGCCCGAGCTCCACAAACACCCCGCCTCGGACACCCCGCCCGCGCCCCCGCCCCCGCCCCGCCACCGAGGCCGAGTGTCTCCCACCATTATGCTCCGGTCCTCGCCGCCGCCGCCGCCGCCGCCGCGCCCGGCCCTCCCCCTCCGCGCCCGGCCCGCCGCCCGCGCCGCCTCCTTCCCGCCGCCGCCGCCTCCTCCGGGCCAGGGCCGGCGGGGAGCGGGGGGGCTGCGGTCTCCCGGCCTCCCAGCCACCGCGGGCCCGGCCTCCCTGCCGCCCGCGCCGGTTCCCCGGCCTCCCCGCCTCCGGTTACGCGGACCCGGCCTCCCTGCCGCCCGCCCCGGCTCCCCGACCTCCCGACCTCCGGCTCCACGGGCCCGGCCTCCTCCCTGGCTCCCCGGCTCCGCGGACCCGGCCTCCCCGCTCCGGCTCCGCGCCTCAGGGGCGCCATGTTTACAAGCCTCCACCACAGAAACTCGCGAGCACCCGGCGAGGGAAGCGCTGTGAGGCCCCGCCGCCGCACTTACGGTGTCTCCTCGCCGAGCGGCGGGCCGTGGCTGGGCGCGGAGTTGAGGCGCCGCCGCTGCCGGGAAACTTTGCGTCCTGCGAGGCCGCGGCGCCGCTCACATGGCGGGCTGAGCGGGGCGGCCGCTCGCCGGCCCGGCCTCCTCACCGCCGCCCGCCCGCCGCCCCCGGGCTTTATTGTGTGGCCCGCCGGCCGGCCGCGCTGCGGGCTCGGGCTCGGGCTCGGCGCGGGCTCCCTCCCGGCCCGGCCCGCCGTGCACGCCCACACCCACCTTCCCGCCGTCCTGTGCTCCGCGCCTCTCCCCAAATTTGAGCATATTCTTACATATCCACACATGCACTTCATATCAACACACACGTGAAAGCTACGTACGTGCGGGCACGCGGGAGCCGGGAGCGGAGCGCACAAAGATCCGGCGCCCGCAGCATCGTCAGCTCGGACCCGCGGCCGCGGGCACTGCCCGGCCGACGCCTGCTTTCGTGTGCCTCGTACCTGCCTAGAGTCACCGTCGGAATGGCAAAGTCTTGGAGAAGCATTAATATTTTAATTGGCAAGATCGGTAAAATGGTGTTAATACCTTTTAAATTCAGTCAACGAAACAAATTGCAGGAATATGCTGAATTCCTCATTCCATACGTGCACAAACAGGACTTCAGAAAGAACGGGACCACCCATTACCGTTTTGGCAAAAACACTACCAATTTGTGTAAGGAGAAGGTTATCTTTCTTAGTTTGTAATTCTAGATTTAAGAAGAGAAGATCCCCATATGTGGATTAAGAAAGTCTCAGAGATAAGCATACTTAATAGATTTCACATGTTTTCTCTAATGACCTTTGTCCATAGGAGTTTGGAAGGAAGACCTATCAGCCGAAACTTCCTACTCTGATTCTCTTCGGACATATATACCTGAAAATCACCGGAAGACACTTGTCCAAGAAATTTGGGGATTCTAATCCAATTCAACAATCTTTCACAGCTGGTCTCTAAGTTAGAATTTAGAAATGGGTGGTACTTGAATAGGAGTTCTATGATGTACACCAGTGGAAGAAACATAGTATTTCATAGCCCTGGTTCTAATACATCCCAGAGAGATTTTGGTTATCTCAAGAGACATCACAAAATAATTTAAACTCATTTTAATTGTATGGATAAATATGTGCCATTAAAATCGAGCAGAGGGATTAAAAGATGTCAGGAAAAAATCAAGACATGCCTGGTTTGAATGCAGGACCAGGAATTCTAACAATGAATAGCTTTAAGTAAATCATCTTTTAAGTCATCTGTAAAATAGAGGACTGCATGATTCTATATATTTCACAGAGGCCACTCAAGGAAGACATCATATATGTATTAAAGGAAACACATTTTGGGAAAGAAGTCACTAACCCTAACTGCACATTTTTCTCCAATCAAAGTTTTTAGCCATCATTTTTATTTTTGTACCCAGATATTCTCTCTCATTCTACCTTGGTTTTGCCTAGAATTTAACCTTTGGCCCTATACTCCCTTCAGAACAGTTTTATTTACCTTATTTTCCCCCCAGCTGAGTAACTAATAGGCAGGGGAGATGGTCTGGGGGCCAGTGGTTTGGGGTTGGGAGTTGGAGGGAGGTCCAGAAGACCCAAATAGTTATTTCCATACAACTTAGGTTATACCATGAATTTATCTGCCAAACTGCAAAGAGAAGGCAAGGAACTGAGGTGTCAAGGAAAAGAGGGAAAAGGAAGAGTAGTGGGCAGTGAGGAATGGTTTACATCAACTTGGCCATGTTTCGGAGATTTAGCGCCACCCAAAGAAAGACCCCACGCAGCACTCCTAATTCTTCCCAACCCCAACTAACGCTAGACAAGTAATGTCTGACTTGATCAGCATATCACTTTTTCCAGATTCTGCTTCAAGAAATATTATGTAAATAGAGAAGGCATGGATTATTCAACAAATTGGTGTGGAATTTTTGTCTCTTTAAAAATATAAATCAAATCATATCCTTACCTTACACTCCACACTCTAAAATAATCCAAATGACTTAAATAATACATATGTATAAACTGAAAATCATTATTCTAAAGGTAGAAGAAAATATAGGTGAATGTTTGTAATATTAGTGTGGAGGAAAATATCCTAAGCTCTAAAGCAATGATTTTTATCAGAAAAGAGTGATAAATTTGACTATATAAAAATTTATGTATCCTATATGTCAAAAACAAATATAGACCTATTTTAAAATATGCCCATTAGGGTTACAACTTTTATACTTTATAAGGAGTTTCTTCTAATATCCTTTTCCCCACTTTCTTCACATAATGAGGACCAATTTAGATTTTTTAGGACCAGTTTAGAGAGGGTGACTTCACAGTTATATAGAGTTGGGGGTATCCTGCTAAATTCCCATCTCAGAGTGTTCCTGGTTTGCTAGTATGTAGCAATAACAAGCTCATGCACATGCTCCTGAAAGTCTTGCTTTTATTTCTTTAAAGTTGGGTTTTATGTTTCTATTTTGCATTAAAGGTTGAATTACATAAACATTGAATACTGTATGTATGCTTTGTTTGAGAACATAGTCTTAAGTGTGATGTACAGAATAAATATGAAAAACCTTCAGGAATGCAGGTGAACAGCACGTTATACAGAAATTAGTGAATAGAATTGTTATGTGTTATCACAAGTACTGTAAACTAGTGAAGTAAAATAGCTCTATTTCAATGAGACTTAGTGTTTTTCATTTATGGGGACTCTGGAATATATATATATATATATATATATATATATATATATATATATATCACCTTTTCTAATTTAAATTAATAGTAGTTGCATTTTCAACTTACAAGAATTTTTTTTGATAACAAATTACTCTTATAAGGTGAGGAAGACTTTACAAGTAAAATTAAAAGGCAAACAAACTGGGAGAATATATATATATATGCAAGAAATAAGAACTAGGGTAATAGTCTTTAAATATAAAAAGCTATGTCACATCAGTAAGATAAATACCACACACACCACCAAAAAAAGAAACAAGGCCATGGATAATTTAGGAAAAAAGAAATATAAATTATTAATAAATATTGACAAATGTTCTAATTCCCTAGTAATATAATGACAAAATAACACAACACTGCTTTTCTTCAATGGCAGAATTCTTCTTCAATGATAATGCTATTGAGGGTTAGCGAGATGGACACTCTTTCATACACTATTGATAGGAAATTGAATTGGTATGAATACTGGTTGAAATACCAGAGCCTTAAAAATATTTATATCTTTAAGCCCAGACATCCACATTTAGAAATCTATCCTAAATATATCTTGTGAAAGACAAGCAAGAATGTATGCACAAATTGTTCTTCCCAGCTTAAAAAACGTCAATGATTTTCTGCAGCATCTTGAATAAATCAAACCCTGTTCTTTGGCTCACAAGGCCCAGCTTTGCCTCACAAGGCCCAGCTTTGCCTGGCCCCTACCTACCTCCTAATTTTAACCTCATTCTACATTTCATTCCTGCCTCACTAACCTTTGTCCCATATCAGAACAGTACAAAGTTTGTCCCCTCCTTCTGGAACATCCTTCCCCTGTCTCCCTGGGGATAATCCTACTCATTCTTCAGGTGTCTATTCAATTGTCACCTTTTCCAAAAAGTGAGCCCCCAATCTAAGTTGGCGCTCTCCATTTTTCTCCATAAGACAAGATTATTGAAATGATATATTTACCTTAGAGTTTATAGACTAACGAGCTGATTTGCTCTCCATAGCGTACTCAGACACCCAATGAATATGGTAAATGCAAAAGTGGCACGGACAAAATTGGTGGTCTCATTGCACTTGAGAGGGTACTATCAAGATACTAGCATTTTGCTTTTAAATAACATAATACCAGTGGCTCTGTCACTCAAGTATTGTAGTCCTTCTTAATGCACGTTAATCAAAATTACATGTTAATTAAATCATGTTATACTTAGGTTAATAGCTCAGGGCTGTGGGATAAAGGATATTGTAAATGCAGGTCTCCCAAGCCCTGAGAGGAGCCAAGTAATATTCTCTCTGGCTATGCATGCATGAGTGAGAGTGTGTGTGTGTGTGTGAAACAGGCAGGTATATATGCCTGGGGTGATATTTTTGAAGCATTTTAACACGCTTTTCTCCTTTGCATTTTCATGCACGAGGTCCCTAGTTAGCCTGAGGCATCTGCATACCTTGGAGAGCATTAGGATTGGCACAGCAAGAATTTATATAGACAGAAAGTCAATATCAAGTGGCTGACACTCCAAATAAGAAATATTAATCTACAGCAAGATGAATGGATTGCAAGCATGGCTTTGTTCAGAGATAACACAGTTCTCCAAATCACTTTTTCTCCTTTTTTAACACTTTTACAAACAGATCTGGCATAGGAGACCTGAACTTCACCACCCACTGGGGAGCTGGAATGAAACTGGCGGGGAAGAGGAGGCAGGAAGTTGGTAGTGAGGTTTGTAACCACTTAGGGTTAGACACTTTTTCCAAATATATGTAACTCAAAAATATTTGGCACTCAAAACTATTTGATGAATTAATGAATGAGATTCATCACAATGTTTTTTGTAATACCAATAAAATAAAGTCGAAATAAGGTAAAAATCCAGCATTAGAAACTGTTAACTGGAAAGGAATATAAAATCACAGATGCATATGATTTCAATTTTGTGAAATATTAAAAGGAAATACTCTGTGGAAAGAAATGTTAACAGTGAACATTTCTCTGAGTTACAGATATCTTCTTTTATAAAAATCTTTTTTTCATAATTAGGAAAAAATTACTAATAATACTAGCCTAAGAGACTGGTTATTCCCACAACACTGTGTATCCCTTACTTGAAATAATATGTTTTCAGAAAACTAATAAAATTAAGTTGTTTAGAATCTTATTTTCCATTGATTTCTTTAGTCAGTGTATAGGGAGATTTTGTGCCTGCAATCTATCCATAGCTCACATCCAAAAATTTATATGAAAAGCCAAAAAATATAACTATTGGGCAATTGAAGCTAATAAAAATGAATGTGGATATATGTGGGTAGTGGTCACAGCAACCTCTCCAGACATCGGTTTTCTCCTTTGTAAATGAGGGAGGTTTACTCACTGCCTTTTCAGGTTCCCATTGGCACCAAAGTTCTACGATCTCCAAAGTACTACTCTCACACCTGTTCCCAGAGGTCCTTTAATCTCTACTGTTCTAAGGACCCTTGTGAAAGTTTGTTTATCAGGTGTTCTTTCTCTTCATGCGCCCTTATTCTCTTTACCCCTGGTTTCCTTACTTTCATTTTCCCCCTTCTGATTGTTTTTGGCAGAGTGTTCAATGATTCCTGGCCTCTAAACAGACACCACCAGACCTGTTAACTCCAGGTAGAGGCCTCTCTCCTTCTTCTTTATCTAAACATAGAAAATACCAGGAAATGCACATCTGCACTTTTATAATCATCCTCCAACCTCTTGTCAGAGATAACTTTTCAACATTGTCACTTTTTAGGGAGGACAAAATTTAGTCACATTCTACACCGTCATCTTATTAAGAATTTCTTGTAGTGAGTTTACATTAAAATAAGAGATACCTGCATTACCCATTATTACTAAGGTCTACACTCTCAGTGATGGCAGATGAACAAATCTGATCACATGGAACTGTGAACAGAAGGTGCTTTTCAATGCTACATTTTACATAAATTCTTTTCTCTCATTGCCACCCAACAAATGAGAACCTTTGGGAACTATTCTGAGTTTCTTTAAAATCCAGTACTGCGGTGTATAGTATTTAATATATTCTTTTTTATTCCCTTCCTTCAGCTTCATGATAGTTGTTATTGGGTAGTTATGTCCCTTCCCACACAGATTCATATTTAATAAAATGTCAGATCTATTCAACACAGTATTGGAAGTCCTCGACACAGCAATTAGACAAGTAAAAGAAATAAAAGGTATCCAAACTGGAAGGGAAGAGGTAAAATTGTCATTGTATGCAGATGACATGATACTATATATAGAAAACCCTAAAGACTCCACACAAAAACTACTAGAACTGGTAAACAAATTCAACAAGGTAGCAGGATACAAGATTAACATACAGAAATCTGTTAAATTTCTTTACACTAACAATGAAATATCAGAAAGGGAAATTTTTTTTTAAAATCCCTTTTAAAAGCACATCAAAAAAAAAAAAAATACTTAGGAATAAACCTGACCAAGGAGGTGAAAGACTTATATGCTGAAAACTATAAAACATTGGTAAAGGAAATTGAAGATGATTCAAAGAAATGGAAAGATATCCCACGCTCTTAGATTGGAAGAATTAACATTGTTAAAATGGCTATACTACCCAAAGCAATCTACAGATTTAATGCTATCCCTATCAAATTACCCATGACAGTTTTCACAGAACTAGAACAAATAATCCTAAAATCTGTATGGAACCACAAAAAAACCAGAACTGCCAAAGCAATCCTGAGGAAAAAGAGCAAAGCTGGAGGCATAACCCTCCCAGTCATCAGACACTACTAAAAAGCTACAGTAATCAAAACAGCATGGTATTGGCACAAAAACAGACACATGGATGAATGGAACAGAATATAGAGCCCAGAAATAAATCCACACACCTATGGTCAATTAATCTTCAACAAAGGAGGAAAGAATATACAATGGAGAAAAGACAGTCTCTTCAGCACGTGGTGTTGGGAAAGTTGGACAGCCACATGTAAATCAATGAAGTTAGAACACTCCCTCACACCATACCCAAAAATAAACTCAAAATGGCTTAAAGACTTAAATATAAGACATGACACCATAGGGCTTCCCTGGTGGTGCAATGGATAAGAATCTGCCTGCCAATGCAGGGGACACAGGTTCGATCCGTGCTCTGGGAAGATCCCACATGCCACGGAGCAACTAAGCCCATGCACCACAACTACTGAGCCTGTGCTCTAGAGCCCGAGAGCCACAGCTATTGACGCCCATGCACCTAGAGCCCGTGCTCAGCAACAGAGAAGCCACCGCAATGAGAAGCCCACATACCGCAATGAAGAGTAGCCCCCTCTTGCCGCAACTAGAGAAAGCCCACATGCAGCAACGAAGACCCAACACAGCCAAAAAAATAAACAAATAATTTCTTTAAAATACTAAAAAAAAAAAAAAGACATGACACCATAAAGTTCCTAGAAGAGAATATAGGCAAAACATTCTCTGACATAAATCTTATCAATGTTATCTTAGGTCAGTCTCCCAAGGCAAAAGAAATAATAGCAAAAATAAACAAATGGGACCTAATCAAACTTAAAAGCTTTTGCACAGCAAATGAAACCATAAACAAAACAAAAAGACAACCTTTGGACTGGGAGAAAGTATTCTCAAAAGATGAGACCGACAAGGGTTTAATTTCCAAAATATACAAACAGTTCATACAATTCAATAACAAAAAACCCAAACAACTCAAGCAAAAAATGGGCAGAAGACCTAAATAGACATTTCTCCAAAGAAGACATACAGATGGCCAATAAGCACATGAAAAGATGCTCAACTTTGCTAATTATCAGAGAAATGCAAATCAAAACTACAATGAGGTATCACATCACACTGGTCAGAATGGCCATCATTAAAAGGTCTACAAATAATAAATGCTGGAGAGGGTGTGTAGAAAAGGGAACCCTCCCACACTGTTGGTGGGAATGTAAATTGGTTCCACCATTCCACTGTATGGAGAACAGTATGGAGGTTCCTCAAAAAACTAAAAATAGAGTTATCATATGATCCAGCAATCCCACTCCTAGGGCATCTATCCATAGGAAACCCTAATTCAAAAACATACATGCACCCCAATGTTCATAGCAGTACTATTTACAATAGCCAAGACATGGAAGCAACCTAAATGTGATATATATATCACATCTCAGCCATAAAAAAGCAGAAATAATGCCATTTGCAGCAACATGGATGGACCTAGAGATTATCATATGAAATGATATGTCAGACAAAGACAAATATCATATGATATCACTTTATGGAATATAAAATATGATTCAAATGAACTTATTTACAAAACAGAAACAGACTCACAGACATAGAAGACAAACTTATGGTTACCAAAAGGGAAAGTGGGGACTGGGGGGAGGGAAAAATTAAGAGTTTGTGATTGGCAGATGCAAGCTTCTGTGTATAAAATAGATAAACAATGAGGCCCTACTGTATAGTACAGGGAACTATATTCAATATCTTGTAATGAACTATAACAAAAAATAATATGAAAAATAATATATATGTATTTATGTATAACTGAATCACTTTGTACACCAGAAACTAACACAACATTGTAAATTAATTATACTTCAATTTTTAAATTAATCAATTAATTAAAAATAAAAGAAAATGTCAGAGTATTTTTTATCGTAGACTTTGGAATTAATTGTATCTTGTATCCTCCATTTTTTGATATTTAGAGAAGCTTTCTTTCAGATGTGACTAATTGACATAAAATTAAAATGATGTTATCTTTATGCATGTTTTGGGTTTGTAATACCAACAGAGTTGAGAGAAATTTTTTAAAGCCTTAGGGGACAGGAACACTAGAGATAACAATTCTAAATAAATAGTTCATGAGCAAATTGTCTTCTATTAGCAGTGAATACAAAATGTCCTTCTCTAGTCTTACCTTCTCTCTAGTATTTGAATGAAACTGTCTCACTGAATTGCCCAACGATAAATCCCTTAAAAAGCAGAAGAAAAATGTATGAGACATTTTAGATCTCCCAGGGGAAATGTGTAGGAATTAAAAATCTAGATGAACAGTCAAATGAAAAGTAAATAACTGTAGCGCCAAATTATACTTTCTTAAAAATTATTACATTCCGGAAATATTTCCTGAATCATTTGTTCATTGTCTCTACATCTGCAGTTTGATGGTCTCTTTTGCTCATATGCAGTATTTAGGTAAAGTTGGAGAAAAGCTGCAGAGAGCACTACATACTTCCTTTTTTTTTTTTCTTTTTATTTAACTGCAGACACAGAATTTCAAACACAGGAAGTTCTGCTTCCTCGACAGCTGCACGCAAAAACCAATGCATTTCTTTCTGTTTCTGACGCAAGTCTGTCCAAAAGGCCACCTCTTGCAATCGAGGCTTTTTCTGCCTCCCTCTTCATGGTGAAGGCCTGGGTTAACTTTCACACACATGCCATTCAAGAGTGAATTGTCATTTCTTATTTGTACTCATTTCTCTTTTCTTATTGCCATTTTGAAAACTCCTCCAGAATATGGGCAAAGAAAGTCAAAGAAAAAGTGAAACTCAGCACATTTTTGGATTTTTATTAGTAATCGTATTTTTTTAAAGGAAAGTTGCTGAAAGAGAAACTAAGTGAATCTACAGATTAGAACATCAAGGGATAAGTACAGAGTTTCTTACATAGTTGCTAATGTACTGAATGCTAATTATAAAACTGTCTTAGTGTATGCCTCCATTCTAGGTAAGCCTTTAACTGAAATAAACAGTTGCCATCTGTTTTAAATGCATATGTATTTATTTCTAGTTAACATTTAACCAAGAGTTTCTGTTAGAGAGGTGCTTAGCTGTTATGTGTTAAACACATTTTGGAATCCTTCACGCAAATGACGTATTATGTCAGCAAGTTCTCATGCGTGCACGTGCACATGCACACACACACACACAATAGCAGCGTAGGTAAATAAATTGAGATTTATTCATAGATATGATTTATGTAATCATTAAAGAAGTTGTTGATAAAGATTATTTTTCCATAGTAAGTGAAAAACTATGATATTCATTGGAGAAAATGATCACAACCATATAAAAATATATATTAATTGAAAAAAGACAAGAAGGATATATGATAAATTGCTAAATAATATTAATCTCTGGCAAGTAAAATTATATGTGGTTTACTTTTTCATATTTTTATTTTCTTGATCCTGTATTCATTTTGCGGTTATAAAAAAAATTGTGAAAATAAAATATGTTTCTAGGTCAAAGGAATTGAATATTGACACTTTTATATTGTTCAACCTAATAGCATTAGTCTTCAGATTCCCTGAGTGGGATTTTTGAAAAATAAAAATAAGAGTTAAGGGACTTCCCTGGTGGCACAGTGGTTAAGACTCTGAGCTCCCAATGCAGGGGGCCTGGATTCAATCCCTGGTCAGGGAACTAGATCCCACATGCATGCCGCAACTAAGGAGCCGGCAAGCTGCAACTAAGGAGCCTGCCTGCCTCAACTAAGGAGCCTGCCTGCCACAACCAAATAAATAAATAAATAAATAAATTTAAAAAATAAGAGTTAAGCCAGACTTAAGTGTGTTCTTTAGGAAAATGGTAATCCAATAGAATAAGCTGGAGTCCAATTAGAAGAAAACGCTCCTGGCATTTCATGTAGGTTTTCCCTCAAACTCAGTTTTTAAAAGTCAGTTCAATATTTTACATTGAAAATTATAATGATGTTGAACTCACACAGATTATAAAAGTAAGAAACTTTCTATGTGATAGTGAGGAGTTACAGTTACAAAGTTTATCTCATCTATAAATGTAACTTCGATTGTTAAATCCCTTATACAATAAAGACCTTTATTCAAAAAACTAAAATATTCTGAGCTCTATGTTGTAGGGAGTGAAAGGCCCTTTACCACACTAGCTCATTTCATCCTTAACAACTGATAACTTCACTACTCACATTTTACTCATGAGGAAACTGAGATTGAGAAAAATAAAATATCTTTCCTACGCTCAGAGCTGGCAAGACTGAACTCACACTTGCATCCAGGATTACCTACTGACAGAATCTGAAGTCTGGGCTATTCTTGATATCATTTCAAATGTATTCCTCAGTTAGAAACACATTTTTAAAAAGAATTTACCTATAATATCACACACACACAAAATCTCTCTGCCTTGCATTAAAATTTCTATTCTGCCATCAGAATAAGAAATTAAATTTTTAATTTTTTTTCTTTTTTGGCCCCGCAGCACACGGGATCTTAGTTCCCTGACCAGGGATCGAACCCGTGCCCCGTGCAGTAGAAGCGCAGAGTCTTAACCACCGGACCACCAGGGAAGTCACATAAGAAATTAAATTTTTAAAATAGAAGATACACATTCATTAAACAAAGGATTTTAGATATGTGAAAAACTCTAAAACAAACAAAGGAAAAGAAACCCAAAATACTGTATTCAAATGAGTCACCCAAAGTGAAAAAGAAAAACTTTCCCTTTGATCATCTACTGCTTAGGACCATAGAATTCACAGTTGGGCTCACCTTGGTTATTGCCCTTTTCACTTCCTTTAAGAAGTCTAGAATGCTTAGATTCTGCTCTGGCAAGTTTAGGTTGATAATGCCAGGGAAAGAGAAGAACTCATCAGGTGTGAGAGTTACAATTCTTAGGTTCTTTTATTTATTTTTTAGCGATTTTTTTTTTTTTTTTTTTTTTACTTTAGACATTGCTATCTTATTTTTTTCTAACTTTTTAATTTTATTTTTATTTTTTGGTCTTAGTTGTGGCAGGCGGGCTCCTTAGTTGTGGCATGCGACTCTTAGTTGTGGCATGCATGTGGGATCTAGTTCCCTGACCAGGGATCGAACCCAGGGTCCCCTGCAGTGGAAGCGTGGAGTCTTAACCACTGGACCGCCAGGGAAGTCCCTAGGTTCTTTTAATATTAACCCTTTTATCAAAGCATTAAAAATTTAGCCTGGATGACAGGGTTTTAAATTATAATTTGAATTGAAATATTTTTATTATTGCTACTTTTATAAAATCACATTCATCTCTGTGTGTGATTCTGTAGCATATCCTATTTTCATGGTAAAAACCTTGGTTCAGATTTGAGTCTACATAGTTTGCCAATTGCCTTTTAACTTTTTATTGTGGTTGCCATTAAGTTTACAATATACATTTATAACTAATCCAACTCTACTTTCAAATAACACTACACCACTTTACAGGTAATGTGAGTACCTTATAATAACAAAATAATCCTAATTCCTCTCTCCTATCCCTTCATCATTGCTTTCATTCATTTCACTTATATATAAGCATACATAAGCATATCTATATATCTGTATGTATATATATAATCTACACCTAAGCATACATACTCAAATATACGTTACTGTTAATATTTTGAATGAACTGTTATCTGTTTGATCAATTGAGAAGAAGAAAAGTAAAACTTTTAATTTTACTTTCTTTTATTCCTTCTCTGATGCTCTTTCTTTTTTTTTTTTTTTTATTGGAGTATAATTGCTTTACAATGATGTATTAGTTTCTGCTGTAGAATAAAGTGAATCAGCTATATGTATACATGTATCCCCTCCCTCTTGAGCTTCCCTCCTATCCCAACTCCATCCCACCCCTCTAGATCATCACAGAGCACTGAGCTGATCTCCCCGTGCTATACAGCAGCTTCCCACTAGCTATCTGTTTTACACATGATAGTGTATATATGTCAATGCTACTGTCTCAGTTGGTCCCACCCTCCCCTTCCCCCACTGTGTCCACAAGTCCGTTCTCTATGTCTGTGTCTCTTTTCCTGCCCTGCAAATAGGTTCATCAGTACCATTTTTCTAGCTTTTTTTTTTTTAAGTCTAATTTCCAGGTTATTGTCTTTTCAGAGAACAGTATTTCTTCAGTCTCTAAGGACCTAACTCCTTACAGGGGCTTTGGTGGAGGTTGTGGGGCAGCCCCCGCAGGTCTAAATCAGGGTGAAGGTGTTTGGTCCTTCCAGGCTTCCCAAGAAGGAGAACTGTTCCTATCTTGCTGTGAATGGCACAACTCACACAGTAATGTAGTTTCACATACAGCTTGGGAAGCACACAGGCATGGAAAACGCTCGCTTTGGAAATGTCCCTGATGGCTTCGCCCTCTACTATGTTCCAGATGTCGAACTTCGTAACGGCCTTGTCCTTGGGCACGCATCGGGCACAGGTGGTGCAGGGATTAGGCTGCACGTGGCCACAGCCCTTTTTGGCACGACCATTGTTCCTTCTTTCCTTGGTCATCTTGGAAGTGAGGAGGCAAGAGAGCCTCCTCCTTTCTTGATGTAGATCTGAGTTAACGACCTTTATCATTTTCTTTCTCTCTAAAGAACTTCCTTTAAACATGTTTTGCAAGGCAGGTCTACTGGCAACAAAATCCCTCAATTTTTGTCTGTCTGAGAGAGCTTTTATTTCTCCTTCACTTTGGAATGGTAATTTTAAAGGGTACATAATTCTAGGTTGGTGGGGTTTTTCTCTCAGCCCTTTAAATATTTCACTCCACTCTCTTCTTGCTTCCATGGTTTCTGAGGAGAAACCATGTAATGGTTTAAATTTAAACCATATAATGGTTTAAATTTAAATGATGTAAATCTTTCCTTTGCTCATCTATAGATAAGGTGTTTTTTCCCCTCTGGCTTCTTTCTTCTTTTATCTTTGATTTTCTATATTTGAAAACGATATGCCTAGGTGTAATTTTTTTGGCATTTATCCTGTTTGGTGTTCTCTGAGCTTCATGAGTCCGTGGTACTCTGTCTGACATCAATTTGGGGGAATTCTCAGTCATCATTGTTTCAAATATTTCTTCTGTTCCTTTCCCTCTTTCTTTTCCTTCTGGTAACCCCATTATGCATATGTTATGGCTTTTGTAGTTGTCTCACTGTCCTTGGACATCCTGTTCTGTTTTTGGAGGGTTTTTTTTCAGTCTTTGGTCTCTTTGCTTTTCAGTTTTAGAGGTTTCTATTGATGTATCCTCAAGATTAGAGATTCTTTCCACAGCCAGGTCCAGTCTACCAATAAACTGATCAAAGGCATTCTTCATTTCTGTTACAGTACTTTTGATCTCTAGCATTTCTTTTTGGTTCTTTCTTAGGGCTTTTATCTCTCTGCTTACACTCCCCATCTGTTCTTGCATGCTGTCTACTTTATTCATTAGAGCACTTGGCATATTAGTGATAATTGTTTTAAATTGCTGGTCAGATAATTCCAATATCCCTGCCATGCCGGGTACTGATGCTTGTTCTGTCTCTCCAAATTGTGGGGCTTTTTTTGTTTTGGGTTTTTTTTTTTTTTGCCTTTTAGGAGGCTTGTAATTTTTTCTTGATAGCCAAACATGATGTACTGAGCAAAAGGAATTGCTATAAATAGGCTTTTAATGTTCTGGTGGGGAGGTGTGTGTTATGTCTATGATTAGGTTTCAGTTTTTTAGTGGGTCTATGCCTCTGGTCTGTGAACTGCACAAGTGTTTTTTAGTTTTTTTTCTCTTCTCTTTTAGTTGGAACAGGATAGCTAGAATGGGCTAGAGTTGAGTATCATGCCCTGTGTCCTCCCCTTATAGATCCAAGAAGAGTTGTTGATTCTGCAGTTTGTTCAACATTTACTTGTTGTTAGGATGGAGTAGTAACTTCCAAGCTCCTTACATGCAGAACCAGAAACTGTATTCATAAGTTTATTAAAAATCTTTAGTGGGGGACTTCCCTGGTGGCACAGTGGATAAGACTGTGCTCCCAATGCAGGGGGCCTAGGTTCGATCCCTGGTCAGGGAACTAGATCTCACACACATGCCGCAACTAAGAGTTCACATGCTGCAACTAAGGAGCCCGCCTGCCGCAACTAAGACCCAGTGCAACCAAATAAATAAATTTTTTAAAATTTATTTATTTATTTATATTTATTTTTGGCTGTGTTGGGTCTTCGTTTCTGTGCGAGGGCTTTCTCCAGTTGCGAGAGCAGGGACCACCCTTCATCGCGGTGCGCAGGCCTCTCACCGTCACGGCCTCTCTCTTTGCGGAGCACAGGCTCCAGACGCGCAGGCTCAGTAGTTGTGGCTCACGGGCTTAGTCGCTCCGTGGCATGTGGGATCTTCCCACACCAGGGCTCGAACCCGTGTCCCCTGCATTGGCAGGCAGATTCTTAACCACTGCGCCACCAGGGAAGCCCAATAAATATTTTTTTAAAAATCTTTAGTGGCAAAAACTGGGTTTTAGTCTGTAAAACTCTGAATATCATCAACCACAGAGAAGATGAGAATGCCATTTTGAGCTTAGCCAGATTCTGAGAAAACAATATCTGAGTTTCACTTTACTCACTAACCTGGAGAATTGTAATTCAAATTGTAATTCAATACCCAAATGTCATGTTATTGTGTATACTGGGCTAAGGTACGTACCCCTTGTATGATATAACTGTGTGGATAACTTGTACATTTAACTTATCAGTACGTACGTACTGACACATACTAGGTACCCAATAAACAGCAGCTTTTAGAATTATTAGGTAAATAGTAAGTGCTTAATAAAGATTTGTTCATTTAAAATATGAAAAATAGACAAAATGGTATTTCATTATTAATACTTATAAATTTTATTTCTCACTGAAATAACTAGGCTCTTTAGCTGGAACCACAGTTAAGGGAATTCCTCTCCAATTTTTAGGGTTTACTTTCATTCTGAATTATTCATTTACTTCTATGCAATGACATTCCAAATCAGTAATGTGTCATCTTTCAACTGCTGACATCATGGAATTTCCTTGTCTCCAGACATTGCTGCAGATACGGGAAAAAAAATACAATGTGTTTTCAATTTACTCATTTAAAAAAAAAAATTTTATATACAACTAATTCTTTTTAATAGTTGCACAATTTATTCATTTTAACTTATTCTTTTACCAGTGGTTGAAGTATACTCTTCTTTTTTTTTTTTAACATTTATTTATTTATTTATGGCTGTGTTGGGTCTTCATTTCTGTGCGAGGGCTTTCTCTAGTTGTGGCAAGTGGGGGCCACTCTTCATCGCGGTGCGCGGGCCTCTCATTATCGCGGCCTCTCCCGTTGCGGAGCACAGGCTCCAGACACACAGGCTCAGTAATTGTGGCTCACGGGCCTAGTTGCTCCGCGGCATGTGGGATCTTCCCAGACCAGGGCTCAAACCCGTGACCCCTGCATTGGCAGGCAGATTCTCAACCACTGCGCCACCAGCGAAGCCCGAAGTATACTCTTAAATGAGCAAACTTGCTTGTATTTCTATTTCTTCTACTTGCTGGACTTTTTTTTTGAACAGTGTATATCATGGCCTTTGGGATATCAATGGCCACAATTCAGCGCAGTTCTGTTATAGAACATCCAGGGGAACAACTTGAAATCATTGTTTATTTGTTAATAGAGGGAGCTGGAACAGTGATTTTTGGTAGACACTAAACAGGACTTAATATAATTTTATGCTAAGCAGATATATTTCAAAAATAAAAGTGCTTAATGGAATACATGGGAAAGAGATTCTGTACAATACTCTGCCTTTTAAATTCTTAACCACTATATTTATTACTTCAACAATTTCTACCACTCCGTGTCTCAACCTACAAAGTATGCTATGGTCTTGGTGAGAGATTAATGAGAAAGCAGAAAGGTGTCCTAGAATTTGTAGTTACATTTTGAAAGTTTACAAAGGGTATTAAAATTTCTGAAGGATGAATTGTTTAGAATGTTTAGAAAATTAATATATAATTTTGTCAAAACAAGCCTGAAATTTAATAGTCATTTAAGTCATTGTTTTGATCTCATTCTCTTTGCTAGCTATTTTCATTTAGGACAATATCTGGGATGCCAGGGAGAGGGGGGTTCTGTGAAGGGCTTGTCTAAGTGGGGGTGTGCAGGGGTGTGCAGAGAGGGTGTGTGAATGTCCAAGGAGATTTACTGGGTCAAAGAAGATGTGCACATGATTCCATGCTGTGCCCAGTACACAATGGCGACCAGAGTCCATCTGGATACTGCTTCTAGGAAGGCTTGCTCAGAGCACCCTATTCATCAGGTTTTCTTGACCTCAATCTTAGGAAGTACACAAAATGTTTATTAAAACCTAAGTAAGAAAATTAATAGAATTTCATGTTTTATCCTTCATGTAAAATGAGAGAGGAGAAAAATATTTTTCTTTAAACTATCTTCCTGTTCATCTTTTCCGTATTGTAACTAAGACAACTCACATGTATAATTCCACTTTTATAAGACATTGTACCTTATAAATGGCCTCATAATTGTGCTATAGATGTAAACGCTACAGAATCTGTCCAGGAGTGAGTCAGTTATCTGGTTCCACATTCGTTACTGTTCCCTCTGCATTTTCCCACCTAAGTCTGGGTTTTATAGAATGATCACCCTGCTCCAATCCTTCCTTCAGACCTCATTTCCCAGGTGAGTAACACTGATCACAACATTCCCATGGACGAAGGGAGAGTCTGCCGAGAACAGACGTGCCAATCTCAGCCCAGGGTAGGGAGGGCTTTCTTCTTGGTGTCGGCAATCTTGTCCTCATCCAGCTCTGAAGAGATCATACAAAATGAAACCCATGTTCAGATATGAGGTTCATGTCTCTTAATCTTTTTTTTTCCTTTGATATGCATGTAAATCTTTTTTTTTAATTGGGGTATAGTTGTTTTACAATGTTGTGTTAGTTTCTACTGTACAGTGAAGTGAGGTAGAGTTCTCTGTGCTACATAGCAGGTTCTCATTTGTTATCTATTTTGTACATATTAGTGTTGTTAATCTTTACCAAGGTAATTTATTTATTGGTAATTTTTTAAAAAGTGTCAAAGTTTCAGATCTATATAATAGTTTCATGGGAAATGTTTTTAAAGTACTTTAAAAACAGTACAATCCCTATTTTACATGATCATTAAA
Source organism: Balaenoptera ricei (assembly GCF_028023285.1). Classification (NCBI taxonomy): domain Eukaryota; kingdom Metazoa; phylum Chordata; class Mammalia; order Artiodactyla; family Balaenopteridae; genus Balaenoptera; species Balaenoptera ricei. The sequence goes on from NC_082640.1 coordinate 30,289,593, forward strand.
GTCAGTAAAATATTTTAGTGCTTGTTTCCTTCCCTGGAGAATGCAGAATTTCAATCATTTTCAGTGAAAAAAAGAATAAGGACTTCCCTGGTGGTACAGTGGTTAAGACTCTGCACTCCCAGTGCAGGGAGCCCAGGTTCTATTCCTGGGAAGGGAACTAGATCCCACATGCATGCCGCAACTAAGGAACCGGTGAGCTGCAACTAAGGAGTCCGCCTGCCTCAACTAAGACCCAGTGCAACCAAATAAATAATTTTTTTTTAAAAAAGAAAAATAATTGGTCTTAGCACCCATTTAAAAAATGGAGTTAGTAGACATCATTACAAAAATCTTTAAATCTGATGTATGATGATACACAATTCTATATGTTTAAAAAGAAAATAAGATTCTTCTATAAAATAATAATTCTAATAACTGAACTTAGAATACTTAGAAACAAGTTAGAATAACATGCCTGATGAAATATCAAAACTAATATAAGGCTTATGTAGTATTTTTTACTAAGTTCAGAAACATAAAGCACTTTTCCCATCCAGCACACACAGCCCGATATCAGTCAAGGAACATTTCACTTATGCCGTTCCTACAAACGAAAGCACTAGTGCTAAAAGTTCCAGTGCTTATGAAATACATAAATATTTTGTTTTATTCCAGGGAATATTTTCTAAAATTCAGACAATGTAACAACGTGAAATAGAAATAAATTCCCTTATTTGAACTTCCTCTATTCTGATAAAGAAGTTTTTCTTATTCCTTTTTCAGAAGAGATCAAAGAAGTAGCTGCCTTTTAGAGTTAACTCCTGACTGGCAGTTACCTACTTCGTTCATCCTCATCAAAAGTTTGCCTTCATTCCTTTTGTACGATTGTGATAGGTTACAATCCTTTTATTGAGCGTATGGCTTAGATCCTGTGTAGGGCCAGTGAGCTCCTCTCCCCAGATCTGAACAGGCAGGCAGAGATTCCCTTCAGCTCTGCACTTGGCAGTCATTTCACACAAGGTGCAATGTTTACCAAAGAGAATTAGAAAGCTTTTCTCTACTTAAATATATTCTTGTTAAATAATGTGTTTTAGAAGACAATAAATGTTTACCTTGCATGTTGATAAAATTGGGTAAAGTTAAATTTCAAGTCCTTCGTTTGAAAGTAATCACCATTAAAGAATTGTTTAGCAGATCTGCTTAACCCTGGACGTGAACTCAACGATGGATTCACCAAAGATTGGGGAACAAAATCTCTCCAAGTATTGATAGTACATTAGGAATTTTCTCTCTCAGAAGGCACTATATCGGCATAGTGTAAAGAATTCCCTCTTTTGATTCCCGGTGGGTCTTGGTTACATGGGCTCTGATTGTAACCATTAAACAAACCTCCTTGGATACTCAGCCTCTATTTTTATGCCTGGCTGGAGGGAATAATGGCCCCGTAGTCACTGCAGCCTGCTGTGTGGTTGCTGGGAGAGTGGATTAGCTATGCCTGTTTTGGTTTTGAATGAATATACCCCCTGGCAAGCCATGCAGCCAAAATAGTTTGTTAGGTGGCACATTTATAGAACTGGTGGCTCACCCTTACAAACACCCTATATTCCTATGGGGCTCAGATTTCTTTATCAAAAATGCACAGACATGGGAGCAGCACTCATAGCATAAGCCTGTCTTTCTTTTTTTTTATAGATTTATTTTATTTATTTATTTTTGGCTGCATTGGGTCTTCGTTGCTGCACGCGGGCTTTCTCTAGTTGCGGCGAGCGGGGGATACTCTTTGTTGCGGTGCGCGGGCTTCTCACTGCGGTGGCTTCTCTTGTTGCGGAGCACGGGCTCTAGGCACGCGGGCTCAGTAGTTGTGGCTCGCGGGCTCTAGAGCACAGGCTCAGTAGTTGTGGCGCACGGGCTTAGTTGCTCCGTGGCATGTGGGATCTTCCCAGACCAGGGCTCGAACCCGTGTCCCCTGCATGGGCAGGCGGATGCTCAACCACTGTGCCACCAGGGAAGCCCCAAGCCTGTCTTTCTTACTTCATCTCCTCTTTCTATCTTTTGAAAGAAGAGAAGAATGTAAGGACATGTCCACAAACCTTTATGACGTTCCATTCCTATCACATCTCCAGGAAAATCAGACCAACTAGTTTATATGAATAATCTACATCAGGAGATTAATAATCAGTGAGACTAGCTGACTCTGAAGTTTGTGCTCAATACATTACTCACAAAAAAGGTATTTGCCTTTAGTTTCTTTGCCCAGCTGGTTGCCTTCCCTGAACTCTTCAGTAGAAATGAGTATATTCTCTGAACAGTCGGGGGCCAATGAGGGATATGGGCAGGGGAAAGGTGTGTGGTTTCTGCGGGGTCCCTGGAGTTCCAGCATCAAAAGTCCTGAGAACTTGGGAGAGGAGTCAGCCCCACTCAAGCCAAGAGTGGAGATAACCTAGGTTGTGGGGAATGAATTTTCAACTTGGTTTGTTATACTTAAAGCAGTTATGAGGATGCCCTTCTCTTCAAATGGAAGTTTGTACACCTAAAGGTCTGTTAATCATGTCCTGGAAGAAGAAGCTAAGTCTGAATTAAATCTCTCTCAAGACAATACACTTCTACAAAATTAGACAGAGGGAGTAGTCAAAAATTGTTTTGGAAAATTAGTAGCTGGAATAGTTAAAATTCCTATAGTACCAATTCTAGTAAAGAAGTACTCCAGTAAGTTTCCCCTGCTGCCATATGATGATTTTCCCAGAGATACTGGGTGAGTGGAATGAATTTCTTTGGCTAAAGGGAGTATATGTTCAATCCAATACGTACCATACTAACTATATCAATATAATAGAGAAAACTAATAATATATTTATGTATCAGGAACTCACCAATTTCCAGAGGAAGTTAAAAGGATTACATCTTCTTTTATTTTTCTCTATTAAGGGAGAAAGGATTAGAAGTCTAATTTCATCTTTCCCGTTTTGTTTTTCACCCAGAAAATACAGTTTTTATTTCTTTCTTTCTATACATATTTAGTTATTCTTGACTTCCCTCCAGGTTCAAGTAGTTGATTCCTAATTTTTTACTTTGTTACTTTGTTTTCACACTTCTTCTTAAGCCAGTCAGCAACTGTGGCTCTGTGATTTTTGCTTTGCTGTTGAATCTTTTCTAGAGATGAAGTGATGTAGGCTAGAGCATGTATCAATGACTCTGCAGACTTCCACTTAAGTTTGCCTTCTCTCAACACTTTTATTCGCATATAAAAATATACCCATACACATACACAAACACAAGCGCTTATGGTAATTTTCTATTTAAGTAAACTGATTTGAGTACTTTTTAATTTATTAATTTATTTTTTGAGTACTTTTTTAATTCAAGGAGTTCTTTTGTAATGAAAACACACATACCTAGTTTATCTAGCAGCAGTAGGAAAAGAAATGCAATCTTCTGGCCCAAGTACAAATTCTTCTTCATAAAATCTTTAAATATTCAATATCAATTCCTTTGAAATAAGTGTTTTTTTTCTCTCTATTCTGGCTATGTTTTAGTGCAAATACATTTGTCTCCTTTAGGTCCTAAAGTTTTCAACTGAAACATGTTTTGTTTTGTTTTTTCTCTTTTTTTTTCAAAATTGTTTTGCATATTTGAACCTACATAGCAGCAGTTAAAAATGGCCTTCATCTGTAATGAAGAGACCTTTGAAGGCTCATAAAGCTTACTGATGCTTTTTGTTAGAAGAGGTCATAGATATTTAAAAGATTGCGAAAATGTTAAATTAAACTTCTCCCAGTTTGTCAAGGGCATACTTTTCTCTTGTGATCTAGATTCCTTATGCCTTTATTAGTTGTTAGTTGCTGTTTTTTTGGGTTTTTTTAAGTTTATTTATTTGGTTGCACTGGGTCTTAGTTGCAGCAGGCGGGCTCCTTAGTTGTGGCATGCAAGCTCTTAGTTGCGGCATGCATGTGGGATCTAGTTCCCTGACCAGGAATCAAACCCAGGCCCTCTGCATTGGGAGCGCAGAGTCCTATCCACTGCGCCACCACAGAAGTCCCTAATTGTTAGTTTAAAATTAGTTATTTAAAATAACTGAAAACTGTGTCTGTTTGAGTCTTGTTGGACTACATCTTGTACGTGAGAGTAAGACATCATAATTCAATTTTTCTGATTGAGTTCAGCACAGGACAAGCAACACTTCCTTCAAACTCTGAGAGAAACACATTCATCTATCTCTTCCTAAATAATGAGGTGAAACTGATATAAAAAAGGGATGGCATAGCCTCACATTGAGTCACTGAGCTTAGTTCTCCTCCCCACTTATCTACCAGATCCTCTTTTTTTAGAGGCTTCTCCTTAGAGCAGCAATGGCCAGGAGAACTCTGTGGTGATGGAAATGTTCTGTATCTGCACTGTCCAACAAGGTAGCTACTAGACATGTGTGGCTTTGAGCACTTGACATATGGCCAGTGCATTTGATGGACTGAAGTGTAAATTTATTTTAATTTAATTTAATTTAATTTTAGTGGCTAATTGCTGACATTTGGATAATATAGCCTTATCGTTGTTTGCCTCTAGCTAGTTAAGAAAATATTTGTTATCCTCAGACATATGTTTAGAAGATTATAATTCTTGTCCCATAACTAAGAAGAATAGCCTGATCAGTAATCATAATGTAACAAATTTTACACTGAATCTTTCTATAGTTTAATAACTTGGTGTAGACTTAAGAACTTTAAGTGATTCTTGTGCCTAAGTATGATCATAAGAAACAGAAATTTTTGAAGGGAACATGTATTCCGTAAAATATACCTTGAGATAAAAGGGATTTAATTATCATTATTATGATGCAATAATGGAATTGATATATCTTGATATTACTGATATTTATTATAAATAAAAAGTAATCTGCCTAATTAATCTCCTATTATTCATTCTATATATGACTTTTAAAAGTCTCTAGTTCAGAAATTTGGTGAGACACGTGCATACTTCATACTCCCTCAATTCTTCGTGAGTTAACAGGTTTTTTTCCCTACTGTTTCTCTTCTCTCTTGCATATCTTCCTTTTTTTTTTTTTTAAGACCTGCTAGGCATTGTCGATCTCACCAATTATATTCAGCCTTTGTCCTACAAAGAGTTTATTACATTGCAAAGAGACATAAAATCATTGAGTTTTGGCATTCCAATATTTTAAAGACTGTGATGATGGAACAACATTGTACAGAGACACCAATAAAGCAGTGTTTCTGTGCTTGAAAGAAACCCCACAGTGCCGAAACAAAGGTTTTGTTCCCATCCCTTGATTTGATGTATGGCTCAGACAATGTCACCAACTTAACCAGGTTAACTGCTCTCCTTCACAGCATCAGTTCAGCCACCAAATCTACACATAAGCTTGGGGTAAAGAAGCTACAGAGGAAAACCTTGGGGAGATGAGAGTTATGAAGGGAAAAACTACTTGTTGTTCTAACCACTTCTCCCAGGAGGAAACTCTGACCCCCCCCCCCCCCCCCGCAGGGAGTTTCTCTGGGAGCTTTGCCATTGAAACCCACGATACATCCCCTGGCAACAAATGGATCACTGCTCTGTTGAAAGTAGCACAGATGGGGGATGGGGGTTGGGAGTGGTGAAGCTCACAAAGGAACTAGGCTATAAAGGGTCTGTCCACTTAAAAAATAAGCCCAGTTGCATTCCAAGATTTCTTGAGGTCTTTCTCTCATTCAAAATGGGTCCAGAGTGACTACCTCTTTGCCTGGTATATAAATCTGTGTGCTTTCTTCCTTCTGGGTTTTTTTTTTTTCTCTTTTGGGTGAGGGTGGGTTCTATTGTCCATTGCTTTGCGTTTTTATTTTTTAATTGAGAAAAGCCTCATTACGGAAGTGATAATTTCATCTTCAGGTCTCCTGTGTCATTATGTTAAGTGACACACTATTCTTTATTTCCCCATTAAGTATATTCATAGGTAACTGTAGAGAGTTCTTAGAATTGCGCTTTGTGTACATAATACTAATAGATGTAAGTTTCTGGTACACGAAATTAAGAAAACAAGCCACATGAAAGAGTTAACATGGGAAGTGAAATTAACTAATTTACTTCATATTATATGTATTTACTTACATAGTATTATATATAGTTATTTTTGAAATTCAGGCAATACGAAAGAGAAAAGAAATATATTTTGTGTGAAATCCTGTTTCTGTCCTGTCCTGGTGTATTTGGAGTTAATATGTATCCTTTCCATCTTAATGTATGTAAAATTCATTCTAAAACCTTATAAGTAAGTATCGGAATTTTTCTAAGTTATTCTAAGCAAGGTTTGTCAAAATAGAGCATCTGAAAAATGGTTTTTTCCTCATTTATTGACAAAATATCTTATTTTAAGACTTTGTTTTCAGTAGATAAGTTGCCCGTTGGTGGTTTACTCTGTAATTTTTGACATTTTGGGTAGCATTGTGACAGTAGTGTACAGGTAGTGGAGTAGTGTAGGGGAGAATACATGAAATTCAGGCAGGATGACTTTGTATGATCTTGCATTTCTTGGGTCTGGTAACGTATGCCAACTCACAGTCTACCCAAGTCTATTTCTTTTATTTTGAACTCAAGTTTAGTTGGTCCCTTTTTGGTGTTTGAATTTACATGCCTCAGGAAGCAGTACCTTCTAAGCACCTTCTTAATAAGTAAATAGGTTCTAAGTGGGGATCAGTTTTTGTTTCCCATCACTGCTGACTTCTTTTTGGTCATAAGAATGAGATTATATTATATTCATGAATATGAGGTTAATCAAATGAAAGATAGGTTTCAAAAATAAAAATAATCAAAATTTTCATCTCTGTAAATAAAGAGTGAAACCACTAGCTAATTTGGATGTTAAAAGTCACAAAGATGTCAGGGGTAGGGGATTAAGAGATACACACTATTATGTCTAAAATAAATAAGCTACAAGGATATATTGTACAACACAAGGAAAGTAGACAATATTTTATGATAACTATAAATGGAGTATAACCTTTAAAAATTGTGAACCACTATGTTATATATCTGTAACTTATATAATATTGTACATCAACTATTAAAAAATAAAAAAGCAATCACAAGGATGTGTTTAGAAACTCTGACTACCAGAGGCAGAGCTGCATGCTTCAGAACAAGGGCTCTGCTTCAACAGAAATTCTCAAGTCTAAGGCCACCAGATGCTATAGAAATGAGGGAAGGAACGGATTCTTCTACATCTGGAATGGAGGCTTCTTGTGATGCTTCACCCATTAAAATAACACACAAATAGCTTTAGGTTTCCATTTTTTACAAGCATTTGTATGTGTAGTGCATAGTTTAGGTATATAGTTCTTAAGACCCAATAAAGGTTTGCACTGTAGCCAGCTTTCATTGCTAATTCAGTTCAAACACCATTGTTCCTCTGAATTAAATATTTTCCCTTCATAATAATATCAACCATTCATTGAGTGCCATATGTTATCTCAATTCTCACGAAGCTCTATGAGGTAGTTATTATTATCCCTCTTTTACATATGAAGAAACTAAAGTTCAGAATGTCTAGGTAGGTTTTTCAATATCACACACCCAAGTCTCTCTGGATCCAAAGCAGTGCTCTTTGCCTTTACACTACGAAAATTTATGTCTACAATCCTGGCTTGGTTGGACACAGAGGGGCTGAATCAAGGGACCCTTCTTCCATCTGGATTCACCGTAATTTTCATAAAACATGTGTCGATCTAATATACTTAACCACTGTAAATAATGAATATAGTTAGCATTTTATAAGGCACATGCCTGCCATGTGTATTATGCATATTCCTTACTTCCCCTTTTCCCTCTTCTGCTACCGATATGGCTTTATAAAACTGGAATTGAGGAAGGGGAAATAAAATTAACTGATAAAACCTCTAGTCAAATGCTAGCTTGAGGAAAAGCATACAAATACAATTTAGTTGGAAGGTATGAACTTGTAATTTGCTCATTGTATTAGTCTACTCGGACTGCCATAAGAAAATACCTTAGACTGAAATTTATTAACAGAGCAACAGAAGTTTATTTTCTCACACTTCCAGAGGCTAGGAAGTCCAAGATTGAAGTGCTAGCTGATTAGGTTTCTGATAAGGACTGTATTCCTGGCTTGCTGATGGTTGCCTTCTTGCTGTGTCCTCACATGGGCAGGGAGTGGGGGAGTGAGGGAATGAGATAACTGGCCTCTTCTTATAAGGACCCTAATCCTATAAGATCAAGGCCCCACCCTTATGACCTCGTTTAAACCTTAATTACTTCCTTACTCTTAATAAAGCCAAATTGGGGGCTAGGTTTTCAACATATGAATTTTTGAGGACACAGTTTAGTCCATAGCACTCATGATTTTTCCATTCACTATTTTGTGCTTGTCTGAGAGTAAAGTAGGCCTGTCATTATCACTAAAAGCACAGGGATAGTCCATAGGTCACATAATAAACCATTGTGAAGGGATTTATAAATATTTTAAAAGAAAGTTTGACTATCTTACTATGTAAAAATACAATAATTTCTTTTTTAAAATATTTATTTATTTATTTATTTAATTTGGCTGTGTCAGGTCTTAGTTGCAGCACATGGGATCTTTAGCTGCGGCCTGAGTGATTTTTAGTTGCAGCATGCGAACTCTTAGTTGTGGCATGCAAACTCTTAGTTGCAGCATGTGGGATTAGTTCTCTGACCAGGATTCAAACCTGGGCCCCCTGCACTGGGTGCATGGAGTCTTAGCCACTGGACCACCTGGGAAGTCCCCAAAATACAACAGTTTCTAATAAAATTGTTATAACAAATATATAAACAATACAAAAATTATGGGACGAAGGAAAGGCAATTCTAAGAAAGAAGTTTGTAGCTATAAATACCTATATTAAGAAAAAAAAATGTCTCAAACAAGCAATCTTATTTTACACCTTAAGCAACTAGAAGAAGAAGAACAAACTAAGCCCAAAGTTAAGAAGGGAAATAACAAAAATCAGAGCAGAAATAAATGAAATACAGACTAAAAAGAAAGAAAAGAGAAAAGATCAATGAAACAATGAAACTAAGAGTGGTTTTTTGAAAAGACAAACAAAATAGACAAACCTTTAGCTAGACTTATCAAGAAAAGAAGACTCAAATAAAATTAGAAATTAAAGAGAAGACATTACAACTGATACTACACAAATACAAAGGACCCTAAGAAACTACTATGAACAATTATACACCAACAGATTGGACAACCTGGAAGAAATGGAGAAATTACTAGAAACATACAACCAACCGAGACTAAATTATGAAAAAATAGATAATATGAGCAGACCAATTGCTAATAAAGGAGATTGAATCAGTAATAAAAAAACCTCCTGACAAAGAAAATTCCAGGACCAGATAGCTTCACTGTCGAATTCTGCTCAACATTTAAAGAAGAACTAATACCAGTCCTTCTCAAACTCTCCCAAAAAATAGAAGACAAGAAAACATTTCCAACCTGCTGTATAAAAAAATAGAACAAAATTTAAAAAAACACTTCCAAACTTATTTTACAAGGGTAACATTACCCTGATACCAAAGCCAGACAAGAACACTACAAGAAAAGAATATTACAAGTCATATCATTAATGAACATAGATGCAAAAATTCTCAACAAAATATTAGTGAATCATATTCAATAGTATGAAAACAATGATTCAACATGATCAAATGGGATTTATTCCAGGGATACAGGATGGTTCAACATCTGCAAATCAATCAATAATACAATACACTACATTAACAAAATGAAGGATAAAAATCACATGATCATCTCAATAGGACAGTCTCTTTAATAAATGGTGTTAGGAAAACTGGATTGTCATATGCAAAAGAATGAAATTGCACTTTTATCTTACACCATACAAAAAAATCAACTCAAAATGGATTAAAGACATGAACATAAGACCTGAAACTGTAAAACTTCTAGAAGAAATATAAAGGATAAGCTCCTTGACGTTGGTCTTGGCAGTGATTTTCTGGATTTGACACCAAGAGCAAAGGCAACAAAAGCAAAAATAACAAGTGGGATTATATAAAACTAAAAATCTTGTACTGTGCCCCTGTCAGAGAATAAGCCATTCCACATAAGTGAATTTTCCAGGAAACTAAAAATTGCAGTGTCAAAGACCTATTTTATTAATACATTTGAAATAAATATTTCTAAAATTTATTATATTTTTCATCTTTTTTGGTAAATAATGAATGCAATTTTTAAATGGGGCAGAGAATAATTTGTTGATTATGTGTCTCTGAAAAATTATCATCAAGTTTCTAGGGAAACAAAGCTAAGTCTTCTACAGAAAACTACTGAAACTTAAGACAAAATATTTCAGTTCCTGGAACTCCCAACTGAATACTGCTAAAAAGTCAGAAGTCGGGACTTCTCTGGTGGTCCAGTGGCTAAGACTCTGCACTCCCAATGCAGGGGGCCCGGGTTCAATCCCTGATCAAGGAACTAGATCCCACGTGCTACAACTAAGAGTTCGCATATTGCAACTAAAGATTCCACATGCTGCAGCTAAAGATCCTGCACACCACGATGAAGATCCCACACACAGCAACAAAGATCCCCTGTGTTGCAGCTAAGACCCCACACAGCCAAATAAATAAATAAATGAATATTTTTTAAAAGGTCAGAAGTCATTTATCACAGTAGGTTTTTCTCCCATGGATAATTCTATAATCTGTTTATTCTATATATTCATTTTTTGTTTCATACCTTTCAATTCAGAGTTGTTATAAACTTGACAATAGTATTTCTGCTACTATTATACCAGTGAACCAAATGTGGGGAAAAAGTTTCTGCTCAGCAAAGGAAACCATCAACAAAATGAAAACGCAACCTATGGAATGGGAGAACATATTTCAAACCACATATCTGTTGAGAGATTAATATCCAAAATATACAAGGAACTCATACAACTTAATAGCAAAAAACCTACAAACAACCCAATTAAAATATGGGCAAAAGATTGGAATGGAGTTTTTCCAGAGAAGACATACGAATGGCTAACAGGCACATAAAAAGGGGCTTAACATCACTAATCATCAGAGAAATGCAAATCAAAACTGCAATATTACCTCACACCACTTAGGAGGACTATTAACAAAAAGGCAAGTGATAATAGGTGTTGGCAAGGATGTTGAGAAAAGGGGATCTGCTGTCCTCAACCTGGAAGAACCTGTTATAATAAGCTCTTGTGACCTCCTTGTTGTAAGTGCTGGCCAGATGTCCATGACCAGAGCCATCAACCAAGCCCAGAAACTCTGGTCAGCGAGAATCACAGCGGAAATCATGTATGACTTGTCACAGTCCCAAGAGGAATTACAGGAGTACTGCAGACATGATGAACTCACCTATGTGACCCTTGTCTCAGATAAAGAAGGAAGCCACGTCAAGGTTAAATCTTTTGAGAAGGAATGGCTAACAGAGAAATGAGTGCTGGAGTCCAATCTCGTGGTCCATGTTGGGCAGAAACTGAGGACTAAAGTCAGTGATGAAAGTGTTACTAAACTTAGATTTGGTTGCTCACTGCTTGAAAGCCAATACTCAAGATACAAGTATTGGTAGAAAGGAAAGGTTGTTTTATTTAGGAGGCCAGCAATCCTGGGAAGAAGGTGGACTCATGTCACAAAGAACCAACTCCCAACTGCCAATCAAGGGGCATGAGATTTTAAAGGGAAGTTTCAGGGGTTGTAAGTGGAGGGAGTGGGCTACATGCAGAACAGCACAGTCAACTCTGACAATCAACTTGAATTTGGTCATGTGGTGGTCTGATCAGTGTCATCTTGATTGTTTTAAGTACAGTTAATCTTCAGTTCCAGGGTCTGTTTGTTCCCATTTCCTTGAGGCCAGTTCTTGGAATTGTGTAACATGGAGCAGTTTATGTCATGGCTACAGTCTGGTCATCATGCAGTTAACTTCTTCCACCTGGTTGGGGTTTGTGTATCTGCAAAACAGCTCAAAGTACATGGCTCAGAATATTATCTATAGCCCTTGAGGAGGAACTAGAGGTCCTTGACTTTGTTTAATGACTAAACTATTATTATTTTGTCTTATTGACTGCTTTTCTTTGCTTCTGCATTTTTCTCACTCCTCTGATTAAATTAATTCTTTGGCTAAAGTTTTTCTACAGACAAGAGGCAAGTGGAGGACGTCGGGGGCAGGTGTCACAGGAAGGCCCCTTGGGTCCTGCTCGGTTACAAAAGGACTATCAGAGAAGTTTCTGAAAATCTTGCAGTACAAAATCTGAAGGGGTCATTTTCAAATGCTTCAGGTTTGTTGAAATCCATGAAGCAACATTTGTTCATATTGTGAGTGTGATTGTCCCAGAGAAGCTGTCAGCCAGCACTAGGGGATGGTATGAAACTCAGATAAAAACACTTCATACCTGCCTTGCCAACTTACATCAGAAAAGCAGTGAAATTGAAATTTTGGCTGTGGATCTACCCAAAGAAACAATCTTACAGTTTTTATCATTAGAGTGGGATGCTGATGAACAGGCATTTAACACAACTGTGAAGTAGCTGCTGTCATGCTTGTCAAAATAAAGATACCTCAAATTAGTCTGTGATGAAATTTATAACATCAAAGTAGAAAAAAATGTGTCTGTGCTATTCCTGTATAGCTACAGCGATGAATACTACAGAAACTTATTTTAATTCTCAAGAATGATCATTACATTGTTCAAAAAGACAGGAGCTTATACTATAAATTGTTGCACATTCATTGTCATTTAAAATTAACTTTACATTCTAAGAAGCTGTCCTACAAAGTAAGTTGTAAGTTTTTCATGTGTAATATATTATAAATTTATCTTTTTGAACACAATAAATGCTTTCATATTTAAAAAAGGGAACTCTTATGCACACATGATGGGAATGTAAACTGGTACAGCCACAGTGGAAAACAGTTTTTGAGGTTCCTCAAAAAATTAAAATAGAACTACCATATGATCTAGCAATCCCACGTCTGAGTATATATCCGAAGGAAACAAAAACATTATCTCAAAGAGATAGCTGTACTCCCATGTTCATTGCAGCATTATTCACAATAACCAAGGTATGAAAACAACCTGTCTGTCAGTGGAAGAATAATCAAGAAATTATTAGATACACTTACAGACACAAACACACACACACACACACACACACACACAGAGGGATATTACTCAGCCTTATAAAAAATGGAAATCCTGTCATTTTTGACAATGTGGATAACCTAGAAGGCATTATGCTAAATGAAATAAGCCAGACAAAGACAAACACTGTATGGTATTGAAATGGAGCAGGACCCTATGGTCTATGCCACCCATGTCCTCTGCCTGCCTTTTGTCTGTGGAAAAACTTTAGCCAAAGAATAAGTTTAATCAGAGAAGTGAGAAAATGCAGAAACAAAGGACAAGAGTCAAAGGAGACCAAACAATAATAGTTTAGTCATTAAGCATAGTCAAGGACCTTTAGTTCCTTCTCGAGGGCTATAGATAATATTCTGAGCCATATCCTGTGAGCTGTCTTGTAGATACTGAAACCCACACCAGGTGGAGAAGTTAACTACATGATGACCAGACTGTAGCCATGACATCAGCTGCCACAATTCCGAGAATTGGCCTCAAGAAATGGAAACAAACCTACCCTGGAAATAAAGATTAATTGTACTTAAAACAATCAAGATGACGCTGCTCAGACCACCAATGACCAATTTCAAGATGACGGTCAGAGCTGACTGTGCTATTTCTGCATGTAGCCCCCTCCCTCAGCCTATAAAAGCTCTTGCCCCCTGATTTTCAGTGCGGGTGAGTTGGCCTATGGACAGGCATCCGCCCTCCCCCACACTTGCCGGCATCCAAAATAAAGCAAACTTTCCTTTCCACCAACCTTGCCCCTTTATTGGCTTTTGAGTGGTCAGCAGCCAGACCCCACTTTCGGTTACAGTATCACTTAGATGGGGAATCTAAAAAAAAGTTGAACACATAGAAACAGAGTAGAAAAGTGGTTTCCAGGGACTGCAGATGGGGGAAATAAGAGGCTGGTAGAAAGGAAAAAGTCAGTTATGAGATGAATAAGGTCTGAGGATCGAATGTATAACATGGTGACTATGAGTTGATAACACTCAGTTATCAGTTTCAGTTTTGTATAACTGAAATTTGCTAAGAGAGTAAAACTTAAATGTTCTCACCACAAAAAGAAAAAAGGCAAATATGTTAGATGATGGATATGTTAATTAACTTGACTGGAGGGAGGGGAATCCTTTCACAACGTAGATGTATATCAAATCATCCTGTTGCACACTTTAATTATCTTACAATTTTATTTGTGATTTATACCTCAATAAAGCAGAAAAAATAAGTACCCATGTGCACTCCTAAGTTTTCCCTTAGGTCTCCTTGTGAGAATCACTAAATTATTTAGTTACCTCTTAAGTGTGCTTTTCTTCCTTCTAAATTAGGAGTCTTTAAATAAATTTGTCAGACAGATTGTTTAAATAAATCTTGTTCTATACAAAATTAGCTTTAAGGAGTTGACAGGATTGATTCAGGGGACAGAAAATTCTGATAAGAATTCGATGTTAGATTACAGACAGGGTCCACGAGTGCTAAGGGGAGGAGAAGTGTTCAGAAACAGGGGAACAAAGTAGCAAAGAAAGAAAGCCCTCAGACCAGGGTAGGTAGTATACTAGGGCGTTTGTGCTTTTTTTGTTCCAAAGGGAACTTCTGAGAACAAAATATGCAGGCTTGTAATTTTTATTGTTTTCCTAACAATACAAACTCTTTATTTTATTTTTCTTTAACAAGTCACCCTCATCATTCAGCTTGAGGTTCTTCACTGAGAAGCTAGTCCATAATGCAGATTCAATTTTCAGACAAAATTTCCTGAGGCAGTGTATATATTTTATTTTAGACCAAACAATGGGTAACATACTAAAGTCCTCCACCCCACTAATACTGTGATTCTACTAACAAAAACTATTAAATATTAGGCCTGGTTTTTCTTTAAAACTTTACTTTTGTTTTTCATTTGATTCTATTTCCAAAAGTTTTTGGCTACACATAATTTTACTAAGGTATTTGTATTGGACTCAATGTAATATCATTTTAACCAAAAATGTCCCTTTTGTCTTTGAATTGGTACCATATTTGTATTTTAGAAACATTTAGTTTCCTAGCACCCAGTGATTTAAAAAAATAACTGGCTTAGTACAAAAACTTTCGCAAATCATTTACCTAAAACTACCACTGACCCTTGAACAACGCCAGGGTTAGAATTGCCCATTCCTACACAGTCTGAAATCGGCGCTCCATATTCATGATTCTGCATCCACAGATTCAACCAACCTTAGATTATGTAGTAACATAGTATGCATTTATTGAAAAAAAATCTACATATAAGTGGACTTGTGCAGTTCAAACCCATGTTGTTCAAGGGTCAATTGTACTTGCTTATATAAGTTGCAATTTCCTAAGAATCCCCTCTCCTGTTTGGGGCAATGGACAGTGTGTGTGTGTGTGTGTGTGTGTGTGTGTGTGTGTGTGTGTGTGTGTGTGCGTGTTTTTGAACCAGCATTCTCATTTATCTTGTTAAAAGCTTAAAACAACAACAAAGAAGAATACTGAACTTAGTCGTTTCATTAAAAGTCACAACCTTTTCTTGGTTAATTGATGGTCGGTCTTTTTCCCCCTGATATTAATTCAATATTCTGTATTGTATTATTTTTCCCTAGGAAACTTATAATTCAATGCATCATGTGTTCATTACTACTTTTCTATATTTTTATTTAGTTGTTTAATAAAGGTCTTCAAAAAACACAAGTTGGATTTTTTTCAGTTTTATTTTTCTCCTGTTTTTTTTTTTTTTTTTTGTATGGAAAATTTCAAACACAAAGTCAAGGGAATGGAATGATTCACTGCCATGTACTATTTTTTTTTTTTAATATTTATTTATTTTGTCTGCACCGGGTCTTAGCTGTGGCATGTGGGATCTTTTTTCTTTTCTTTTTTTTTTTTAATTCTTTATTTTATTTATTTATTTTTGGCTGTGTTGGGTCTTCGTTTCTGTGCGAGGGCTTTCTCTAGTTGCGGCAAGCTGGGGCCACTCTTCATCGCGGTGCGCAGGCCTCTCACTATCGCGGCCTCTCTTGTTGCGGAGCACAGGCTCCAGACGCGCAGGCTCAGTAGTTGTGGCTCACGGGCCCAGTTGCTCCACAGCATGTGGGATCTTCCCAGACCAGGGCTCAAACCCGTGTCCCCTGCATTGGCAGGCAGATTCTCAACCACTGCTCCACCAGGGAAGCCCCACTGCCATGTACTATTATCCAGCTTTAACAATTACAAACACATGGTCAGTCTTGCCACATTTTGTATATTTTTGCTTTAGTCAGCTTGTTTTTTTCTTGCATTTCCTTAAGATACTCAGACTTTATCTACTATTGTATATAACGTTTTACCTTATTTTTCTGTAACGTCTTGACCATGTTTCTCAAATACTGTAAATTTACTTTTAGTAGTACCTAAAGCCTTGTCTTGTCTCCTCAGGCATCATTCACACTAGATGATAAACATATGGATGTGTATTCTGGTACTCACGTGTCAACAACAAGGCATTTTTTATTTGAGTCTACCTGGATTACAAAGAGTGAAAAACTAGCCAAACCAGTTTGACCGACACAGGAAATGTGACCAAAAATAGTACATTTTTCAAGTTTAGTGAAGGTTGAAACTGACAATTTAAAATTTCTGAACATTGACTAAACCATCAACTCTATTTCCTGGTGTTTTTCTTTCTTTGTATATGAGGAAAATTGAAGCAAAGAGTCAAAATATCATGGACTGTGGGAGGGAGATTGGCTTCCTTCATTTTTCTTAGTTCTTACTTTCTTATTCTTTCAATCGTCCAAAATAACTTGGGGATTTAGTAATTTATTAAAGATCTGCCATATCAGCATATCATGTCACTTAATTAATTTTCTACAATGAATTAATATTATTGATGCCATATTGATTCTTTAAACCATGTAATAGAAAAATTAGAGCAAATTTAAAGGAGTATCATATCTAGATATATGTTAAATGCTTTCTTATGAACTTTAATATTGTTAACCTGTGTTTATCTAAATTTTTCTTTCACGTTTATCACATTCTTAAGTCTCTCTTTTTTGAGACATTTGAAAATAACAGTGCTAGGCACACAGCAAAATTGTGAGGAAGGTACAGAGATTTCCCATATACCCCCTGCCCCTCTCCAAATAGCCACTCCATAAATGTTACCAAACCAAACTTGGGTCCACTCACCTATGGACATTTGCATTTCCTTGATGACATGTTTTTTGTTTGTTTTTTTTAATTAATTAATTAATTTATTTATGGCTGTGTTGGGTCTTCGTTTCTGTGCGAGGGCTTTCTCTAGTTGTGGCAAGTGGGGGTCACTCTTCATCGCGGTGCGCGGGCCTCTCACTATCATGGTCTGTCTTGTTGCGGAGCACAGGCTCCAGATGCACAGGCTCAGTAATTGTGGCTCACGGGCCCAGTTGCTCCGTGGCATGTGGGATCTTCCCAGACCAGGGCTTGAACCCGTGTCCCCTGCATTGGCAGGCAGATTCTCAACCACTGCGCTACCAGGGAAGCTCTGATGACATGTTTTGAGGAACATCTTTTCATATGCGTATTTCCCACCTGTATATCTTCTCTACTCTAAGTACCTCATATAAGTGGAATGCCAACAAACACATGAAACACTTCTCATATACAAAGACACAGTATAAGTCTTCTTGTGACTGGCATATTTCATTTAGCATAATGTTCCCAAGGTTTATCCATGTTATACAATATTGCAGAATTTCCTTCCTTTTTAAGGCTAAATAATATTCCATTATGTATATAACACATTTTTCTTATCTTTTCATCTGTGGATGAATATTTCAGTTGCATCCACATTTTAGCTGTTGTGAATAATGCTGCTGTGATTGTGGGTATATAAATATCCCTTTGAGACCCTGCTTTCAATTCTTTTGGTTATATCCCCAGAAGTGGAATTGCTGGATCCTATGGTATATCTATTTTTAAGCTCCTGAGGAACTGTCATATTGTTTTCTACAGTGGCTGTAACATTTTCTATCCCCACCAACTGGGCAAAAGGGGTCCAATTTCTCCACATCTGGGCCAACACTTGTTATTTTCTGTTTTTTTGATAGTAGTCATCCTGATGGGTGTGAGACGGTATTTCATTGTAGTTTTTTTTTTTTAAACATCTTTATTGGAGTATAATTGCTTTACAATGGTGTGTTAGTTTCTGCTGTATAACAAAGTGAATCAGCTATACATATACATATATGCCCATATCTCCTCCCTCTTGCACTTCCCTCCCACACTTCCTATCCCACCCCTCTAGGTGAATACAAAGCACCGAGCTGATCTCCCTGTGCTATGCAGCTTCTTCCCACTAGCTATCTATTTTACATTTGGCAGTGTATATATGTCCATGCCACTCTCTCGCTTTGTCCCAACTTACCCTTCCCCCTCCCCGTGTCCTCAAGTCCATTCTCTATGTCTCTGTCTTTGTTCCTGTCCTGCGCCTAGGTTCTTCAGAACTTTTTTTTTTTTTTTTAGATTCCATATATATGTGTTAGCATACGGTATTTGTTTTTCTCTTTCTGACTTACTTCACTCCGTATGACAGTCTCTAGGTCCATCCACCTCACTACAAATAACTCAATTTCGTTTCTTTTTATGGCTAAGTAATATTCCATTGTATATATGTGCCACATCTTCTTTATCCATTCATCTGCCGATGGACACTTAGGTTGCTTCCATGTCCTCGATATTGTAAATAGAGCTGCAATGAACATTTTGGTACATGACTCTTTTTGAATTATGGTTTTCTCAGGATATATGCCCAGTAGTGGGATTGCTGGGTCATATGGTAGTTCTATTTTTAGTTTTTTAAGGAACCTCCATACTGTTCTCCATAGTGGCTGTATCAATTTACATTCCCACCAACAGTGCAAGAGAGTTCCCTTTTTTCCACACCCTCTCCAGCATTTATTTTTTGTTGATTTTTTGATGATGGCCATTCTGACCAGTGTGAGGTGATACCTCATTGTACTTTTGATTTGCATTTCTCTAATGATTAGTGATGTTGAGCATCTTTTCATGTGTTTGTTGGCAATCTGTATATCTTCTTTGGAGAAATATCCATTGAGGTCTTCTGCCCATTTTTGGATTGTGTTTTTTGTTTTCTTTGATATTGAGCTGCATGAGCTGCTTATATATTTTGGAGATTAATCCCTTGTCAGTTGCTTCGTTTGCAAATGTTTTCTCCCATTCTGAGGGTTGTCTTTTCATCTTGTTTATGGTTTCCTGTGCAAAAGCTTTTAAGTTTCATTAGGTCCCATTTGTTTATTTTTGTTTTTATTTCCATTTCTCTAGGAGCTGGGTCAAAAAGGATCTTCCTGTGATTTATGTCATAGAGCGTTCTGCCTATGTTTTCCTCTAAGAGTTTGATAGTGTCTGGCCTTACATTTAGGTCTTTAATCCATTTTAAGCTTATTTTTGTGTATGGTGTTAGGGAGTGTTCTAACTTCACTCTTTTACATGTAGCTGTCCAGTTTTCCCAGCACCACTTATTGAAGAGGCTGTCTTTTCTCCATTGTATATTCTTGTCTCCTTTATCAAGATAAGGTGACCATATGTGCATGGGTTTATCTCTGGGCTTTCTATCCTGTTCCATTGATTTATATTTCTGTTTTTGTGCCAGTACCATACTGTCTTGATTACTGTAGCTTTGTAGTGAAGTCTGAAGTCAGGGAGCCTGATGCCTCCAGCTCCGTTTTTCTTTCTCAAGATTGCTTTGGCTATTTGGGGTCTTTTGTGTTTCCATACAAATTGTGAAGTTTTTTTCTAGTTCTGTGAAAAATGCCATTGGTAGTTTGATAGGGATTGCATTGAATCTGTAGATTGTTTTGGGTAGAATAGTCATTTTCACAATGTTGATTCTTCCAATCCAAGAACATGGTATATCTCTCCATCTGTTTGTATCACCTTTAATTTCTTTCATCAGTGTCTTACAGTTTTCTGCATACAGGTCTTTTGTCTCCTTAGGTAGGTTTATTCCTAGATATTTTATTCTTTATGTTGCAACGGTAAATGGGAGTGTTTCCTTAATTTCTCTTTCAGATTTTTCATCATTACTGTATAGGAATACAAGAGACTTCTGTGTATTAATTTTTTATCCTGCTACTTTACCAAATTCATTGATTAGCTCTAGTAGTTTTCTGGTAGCATCTTTAGGATTCTCTATGTATAGTATCATGTCATCTGCAAACAGTGACAGTTTTACTTCTTTTCCAATTTGGATTCCTTTTATTTCTTTTTCTTCTCTGATTGCTGTGGCTAAAACTTCCAAAACTATGTTGAATAATAGTGGTGAGAGTGGGCAACCTTGTCTTGTTCCTGATCTTAGTGGAAGTGGTTTCAGTTTTTCACCATTGAGGATTATGTTGGCTGTGGGTTTGTCATATATGGCCTTTATTATGTTGAGGTAAGTTCCCTCTATGCCTACTTTCTGGAGAGTTTTTATCATAACTGGGTGTTGAATTTTGTCGAAAGATTTTTCTACATCTATTGAGATGATCATATGGTTTTTCTCCTTCAGTTTGTTAATATGGTTTATCATACTGATTGATTTGCGTATATTGAAGAATCCTTGCATTCCTGGGATAAACCCCACTTGATCATGGTGTGTGATCCTTTTAATGTGCTGTTGGATTCTGTTTGCTAGTATTTTATTGAGGATTTTTGCATCCATGTTCATCAGCAATATTGGCCTGTAGTTTTCTTTTTTTGTGACATCTTTGTCTGGTTTTGGTATCAGCGTGATGGTGGCCTCATAGAATGAGTTTGGGAGTGTTCCTCCCTCTGCTATATTTTGGAAGAGTTTGAGAAGGATAGGCGTTAGCTCTTCTCTAAATTTTTGATAGAATTTGCCTGTGAAGCCATCTCGTCCTGGGCTTTTGTTTGTTGGAAGATTTTTAGTCACAGTTTCAATTTCAGTGGTTGTGATTGGTCTGATTATATTTTCTATTTCTTCCTGGTTCAGTCTCGGCAGGTTGTGCATTTCTAAGAATTTGTCCATTTCTTCCAGGTTGTCCATTTTATTGGCATAGAGTTGCTTGTAGTAACGCTCATGATCCTTTGTATTTCTGCAGTGTCAGTTGTTACTGCTTTTTCATTTCTAATTCTGTTGATTTGAGTCTTGTCCCTTTTTTTCTTGATGAGCCTGGCTAATGGTTTATCAATTTTGATTATCTTCTCAAAGAACCAGCTTTTAGTTTTATTGACCGTTGCTATTGTTTCCTTCATTTCTTTTTCATTTATTTCTGATCTGATCTTTATGATTTCTTTCCTTCTGCTAACTTTGGGGTTTTTTGTTCTTCTTTCTCTAATTGCTTTAGGTGTAAGGTTAGGTTCTTTATTTGAAATGTTTCTTGTTTCTTGAGGTTGGATTGTATTGCTATAAACTTTTCTCTTAGAACTACTTTTGCTGCATGCCATAGGTTTTGGGTCATTGTGTTTTCATTGTCAGTTGTTTCTAGGTATTTTTTGACTTCTTCAGTGGTCTCTTGATTATTAAGTAGTGTATTGTTTAGCCTCCATGTGTTTGTATTTTTTACAGATTTTTTTCCTGTATTTGATATCTAGTCTCATAGCATTGTGGTAAGCAAAGATACTTCATATGATTTCAGTTTTCTGAAATTTACTGAGGCTTGATTTGTGACCCAAGATATGATCTATCCTGGAGAATGTTCTATGAGCACTTGAGAAGAACGTGTATTCTGTTGTTTTTGGATGGAATGTCCTATAAATATCAATTAAGTCCATCTTGTTTAATGTATCATTTAAAGCTTGTGTTTCCTTATTTATTTTCATTTTGGATGACCTGTCCACTGGTGAAAGTGGGGTGTTAAAGCCCCCTACTATGATTGCATTACTGTCGACTTCCCCTTTTATGGCTGTTAGCATTTGCCTTATGTATTGAGGTGCTCCTGTGTTGGGTGCATAAATATTTACAATTGTTATATTCTTCTTGGATTGATCCCTTGATCATTATGTAGTGTCCTTCTTTGTCTCTTGTAATAGTCTTTATTTTAAAGTCTATTTTGACTGATATGAGAACTGCTACTCCAGCTTTCTTTTGATTTCCATTTGCATGGAATATCTTTTTCCATCCCCTCACTTTCAGGCTGTATGTGTCCCTAGGTCTGAAGTGGGTCTCTTGTAGACAGCATATATACAGGTCTTGTTTTTGTATCCATTCAGCCAGTCTATGTCTTTGGTTGGAACATTTGATCCATTTACATTTAAGTTAGTTATCAATATGTATGTTCCTATTACTATTTTCTTAATTGTTTTGGGTTTGTTATTGTAGGTCTCTTCCTTCTCTTGTGTTTCCTGCCTAGAGAAGTTCCTTTAGCATTTGTTGTAAAGCTGGTTTGGTAGTGCTGAATTCTCTTAACTTTTGCTTATCTGTAAAGATTTTAATTTCTCCATCTGAATCTCTGAATGAGATCCTTGCTGGGTAGAGTAATCATGCTTGTAGGTGTCTCCCTTTCATCATTTTAAATATGTTTTGCCACTCCCTTCTGGCTTGCAGAGTTTCTGCTGAAAGATCACCTGTTAACCTTATGGGGATTCCCTTGTATGTTATTTGTTGCTTTTCCCTTGCTGCTTTTAATATTTTTTCTTTGTATTTAATTTTTGATAGTTTGATTAATATGTGTCTTGGCATGTTTCTCCTTGGATTTATCCTGTATGGGACTCTCTGTGATTCCTGGACTTGATTGACTATTTCCTTTCCCATATTAGTGAAGTGTTCAAGTATGATCTCCTCAAATATTTTCTCAGTCCCTTTCTTTTTCTCTTCTTCTTCTGGGACCCCTATAATTCGAATGTTGGTGCGTTTAGTGTTGTCCCAGAGGTCTCTGAGACTGTCCTGAATTCTTTTCATTCTTTTTTCTTTATTCTGCTCTGTGGTAGTTATTTCCATTATTTTATCTTCCAGGTCACTTATCCGTTCTTCTGCCTCAGTTATTCTGCTATTGATTCCTTCTAGAGAATTTTTAATTTCATTTATGGTGTTGTTCATCATTGTTTGTTTGCTCTTTAGTTCTTCTAGGTCCTTGTTAAACGTTTCTTGTATTTTCTCATTTTATTTCCAAGATTTTGGATCATCTTTACTGTCATGACTATGAATTTTTCAGGTAGACTGCCTATATCCTCTTCATTTGTTTGGTCTGGTGGGTTTTTACCTTGCTCCTTCATCTGCTGCATATTTCTCTGTCTTCTCATTTTGTTTAATTTACTGTAGTTGGGGTCTTCTTTTTGCAGGCTGCATGTTCATAGTTCCCGTTGTTTTTGGTCTCTGCCCCCAGTGGGTGAGGTTGGTTCAGTGGCTTGTGTAGGCTTCCTGGTGGAGGGGACTGGTGCCTGTGTTCTGGTGGGTAGGGCTGGCTCTTGCCTTCCTGGTGGGCAGGGCCGCATCCAGTGGTGTGCTTTGGGGTGTCTGTGAACTTAGTGTGAACTTAGTATGATTTTAGGCAGCCTCTCTGCTAATGGGTGGGGCTGTGTTCCTGTCTTGCTAGTTGTTTGGCATGGAACGTCCAGCATTGGAGCTTGCTGGTCATTGAGTGGAGCTGGGTCTTAGCGTTGAGACGGAGATCTCTGGGAGAGCTCTCGCCAATTGATATTACATGGGGCTGGGAGGTCTCTGGTTGTCTAATGTCCTGAACTCAGCTCTCCCACCTCAGAGACTCAGGCCTGACACCAGGCCGGAGCACCAAGACTCTGTCAGCCACACGGCTCAGAAGAAAAGGGAGAAAAAAAAGAAAGAAAATAAATAAATTTTAAAATTATTAAAATTACAAATAATAATAATAATAATAATAAAGAGAACAACCAAACCAATAAACAAATCCACCAATGATAACAAGTGCTAAAAACTAAACTAAGGTAAACATAAAAATCAGAAACAAATCAGTTACAGACAGCAAACCCCAAGTCTACAGTTTGCTCCCAAAGTCCACCACCTCAATTTTGGGATGATTCGTTGTCTATTCAGGTATTCCACAGATGCAGGGTTTATCAAGTTGATTGTGGGAGTTTAATCTGCTGCTCCTGAGGCTGCATGGAGAAATTTCCCTTTCTCTTCTTTGTTTGCACAGCTCCTGGGGTTCAGCTTTGGTTTTGGTCCCACCTCTGCGTGTAGGTCAAACTCAGGTATCTGTTCCCCACCCAAACAGGAGGGGGTTAAAGCAGCGGCTGATTAGGGGGCTCTGGCTCATTCAGGCCAGGGGGAGGGAAGGGTATGGTAGTTATAATTAGAATGTGGGGCCAGCCTGCAGTGGCAGAGGCTGGCGTGATGTTGCAACAACCTGAGGTGCACTGTGTGTTCTCCTGGGGACGTTGTCCCTGGATCACGAGACCCTGGCAGTGGCAGGCTGCACAGTCTCCCGGGGGGGAGTGTCTTTAGTGAGCTGTGTCTACACACAGGATTCTTGGTGGCTGCAGCAGCAGTGTTAGCATTTCATTCCCGTGTCTGGGGTCCGAGCTGATAGCTGTGGCTCGCACCCATCTCTGGAGCTCGTTTAGGTGTTGCTCTGCCTTCTGTGGGCAAACGGGGAAGGAATCCCCTCTCCTCGTGCATCCTGAAACAATGGTCTCTTGCCTCTTAGGCAGGTCCAGACTTTTTCCCGGACTCCCTCCCGGCTAGCTGTGGCACACTAGTCCCCTTCAGGCTATGTTCACGCAGCCAACCCCAGTCCTCTCCCTGGGGTCTGACCTCCGAAGCCCATGCCTCAGCCCCCAGCCCCCACCTGCCCCAGCGGGTGAGCAGACAAGCCTCTCGGGCTGGTGAGTGCTGGTCAGCACCCATCCTCTGTGTGAGAATCTCTCTGCTTTGCCCTCTGCACCCCTGTTGCTGTGCTCTCCTCCATGGCTCCAAAGCTTCCCCCTCCCCCACACCCCCATCTCTGCCAGTGAATGGGCTTCCTAGTGTGTGGAAACTTTTCCTTCTTCACAGCTCCCTCCCAGAGGTGCATGTCCCCTCCCTATCCTTTTGTCTCTGTTTTTTGTTTTTTCTTTTGCCCTACCCAGGTACATGAGGATTTTCTTGCCTTTTGAGAAGTCTGAGGTCTTCTGCCAGCATTCAGTGGGTGTTCTGTAGGAGTTGTTCCACATGTAGATGTATTTTTGATGTATTTGTGAGGAGGAAGGCGGTCTCCACGTCTTACTCCTCTGCCATCTTGAAGGTCCCCTTAATTGTAGTTTTGATTTGCATTTCCCTAATGATTAGCGATGTTGAGTATCTTTTCTTGTGCTTACTGGCTTTATATATATCGAAGGGATCAAAGTCACATCCCCTGCATTGGGAGGCGAATTCTTAACTACTGTGCCACCTGGGAAGTCCCAGGTTGTTTGTTTTTTTATTGTTGAGTTTTAGGATTTCTCTGTATATTCTGGTCATTAATCTCTCATCATATACATGATTTGCAAAGTTTTTTTCTCCCATTCTGTGGGTTGCCTTTTTACTCTGAGGACAGTGTCTTTTGGTGAACAAATTCAAAAATTTTCATGAAGTCCAATTAGTTTATTTTTTTATTGTTGTTGCCTATGCCTTTGGTGTCATACCAAGAAATCATTGCCAAATCCAATGTCTTGAAGCTTTTGTCCTAAGGAAGAAGCTGAATTTATTGAAATATGGAAAAAGAGCTTGGATAAGGACTTTTTGAAACATTAATAAGATTTATCCCCAGGTTTCCAAGAAGCTAGACAAATGGGGTTTTAGGGAAGGAAGAAGGAATAAGCTAAACTCAACACTCTTGAAAGCTTCTTGTAAAGGCAGAGAACTGAAATCTAATTCCTCCTCTTCCTTAGGTTAGGAAAGACACTGAAATAGACTTAATAAGGTACAGATAAGATGAAGGGAAGAGATTCTATGATGGATCTAAAAAGAAGTGATAGGGAACACCTTCCAAACAGATGTCTTTATACAAGCCTGCTGTTAGATGTCCAACCCTGCAGGTTTGCTCTAAACAAGTTTGACTCATACATGGAAGTAAAGATGGTCTGGATGCCACGAGGTCAGAGAGCTGCAATGCTTGTCTAAGGGAAAGTTATAAATGTCCTTGACTTTCAGAAGTGTGGGTGTTCCTCTTAAAATCCCAACATCTTTTAGGACTGAAGATGATTGGGATGTTTCAGAGAATAAAGGCCAAATCCACTCTCAGGTATAATGGACTGTATTTTAACAAACACCACTACTTTATTACACACCTAATGAATGACATTTTCAGTGAAGCTTTCTCAAATTCATCTGGAACAGACCACTAAGTATCTACACATGTGCCCTTGTGTTTTCATAAAGGAAAACACTATTGAATTTGGCTTATGAAACTCTGGCTCATGTATTTGAAGACGATAACTTAAAATGGATGAAGCAATATGTCTTCTTTCTAGATGAGATCTTTTTTAACAAATGTATGACATCAGTTTGAGTAGGGACACTGGCTTAGTCCAAGTGATCCATATTCTCTCATCTTTATTTCTTTGACTGCTGCCTTGTCCCAGAATAACAATAATAATCTACCTCCTACAGAAAAGAGTACAGTCATCCTGATGCTATAACCTGGTCTCTGCAGATGGCATATAAATTTGAATTTCAGACATCTTAGACAGAATTCATGGGGTTAAGACAAAAACTAGGTTTTGGTGAGTGATGAATTATTTTTAAAAATCGAAAATTTTTTTAAAAAATTTATTTACTTATTTATGTTTTTGGCTGCCTTTGGTCTTTGTTGCTGCACATGGCTTTCTCTAGTTGCCACAAGCAGGAGATACTCTTCTTTGCAGTGCGCGGGCTTCTCATTGCGGTGGCTTCTCTTGTTGCAGAGCACGTGCTCTAGGCACGTGGGCTTCAGTAGTTGTGGCATGCGGGCTCAGTAGTTGTGGTTCGTGGGCTCTAGAGCACAGGCTCAGTAGCTGTGGCACACGGGCTTAGTTGTTCTGCGGCATGTGGGATCTTCCTGGACCAGGGCTTGAACCCGTGCCCCCTGCATTAGCAAGTGGATTCTTAACTACTGCGCCACCAGGGAAGTCCCTCATCTCCTAGTCTTGATGAGCTTCTCTGCTCCCTTTAATCTTTCCTCAGGTGGTTTCTTGGCTGCTCCTCCCTTAATTAGCAACAGTTTGAATCTGCCCTTTGGAATTCAGGGAAGGTCATGGAGGCTGGAGCCTTGCCTATGAGAAATGGGGAGCGTGTGTGTGTGTGTGTGTGTGTGTGTGTGCGCGCGCGCGCATGCAAAAAATGGCCTCCATGCCTCGGAGCCCCACAGGGCCTTGCTTGGTTCCACTTGCAATAACACCCTGGGCTGCTCTAGACTCTGATCACTGCTTCTTCCATTGCCCCATTATTTAAGCACCCTGGGATTGACTCCTAAGGAAATCTTCACCCACTGGTGCCCTCTGCACGGACTTGAATACACACAGGGACCAGACGGGAGATGTACTTATTGGGGAGAGAAGACACCAGCTGTCTGGAGTTTAGGACGTGGCCCTCCTGAGGCCTGGGGAAAAGCCATCAGTCAAGAACCCCCGAGTGACCCCTGTTATGCAGGTGGGCCTCTCTCCCCGTACTGCAAAGGCACCCCCTCTTGGGCTAGCCACTTAGGGAGGTGGTTTATTCCTCAGAAATGTGCTGGGCATGTGCTTCCCCTGGGTAACTGTTACTTTTTGGCCCACGGATAAATCCATTGTCTTATCAGGACAACACCAACTCCTCCTTCCCTTCTCTGGGGTGGGCTCTAGCCCACCCTTGCTTAGATAATGCCTAATCTGTGCACAATGCACATTAGGCCAGCTAAGTTCTCGGGACCTAGGTATAACCATTCATAATATTGCCCAGCCCTGAGATCAAAGGGCAATGAGACTCATTCCGGCAGGAGTAGGGATCCCTCTCGGACTGGAGGCCCCTTGGGGAGGTGTCCCGTACTGTGAAATCACTCTACAAAATCTCACCTGGTCCCTTGAGTACTTGTCTAAAAATGTGGGGGATGCCTTACAAGGACTCTGTACTTCTCTGGACTCACTAGCAAATGTTCTTCTTGACAATAGCCTAGCCCTTGACTATCTCTTGGGTGAGCAAGGGAGAGTATGTGCAGTTATGAATGAAACTTGCTGCATGTATGTCAATAACTCTGGTCAGATTGAGGGCAACATAAAAGAGATACATGAGCAAGCTCAGTGGTTGCATAGATGTAACACACAAGGTCCTGATCCAAGCTCCATCTGGAATATGGTCAAACAGAGCCTCCCCAGTTTAACCTGGTTTCTTCCATTTCTTGGCCCACTAACTGCTATTATCCTCCTGCTTATCTTTGGGTCTTGCCTCCTTAACTACCTTGTCAACTTTGTTTGTAAATGGCTTGAAGCCATCAAACTTCAGATGATACTAACCCTGGGGTACAAGCAACTGGGACTGCAGGCTGGTGACCATCAGATATATTTTAGGCCAGTCAGGGAACAGTTCTGCTCCTCTAATCCAGGGAAAAACTATGCCCATGTTCAGCAGGAAGCAGCTTCACAAGGCAGAGCTTTGACCTTCAGCATGCCCTCAAGAATGAGGAACAGTTCAAAACCCACCAACCCCTCCTTGAACAGGAATAAACATATCTTTTTAAGTCACAGGGTCCAGAGACAAAGAAAGCTATACAAAGAGACAAACAAAAACCAGATAGAAACAACTGGAACCAAGGTGGCTACAAATCTGACCTCCAACAGACCCTCAGTCTCATTGTATGCTGATTTTACTATATTAGCTACTAGATGACACACTTACTGGCAGTCATGACTGGAAGATGCAGACCAAAAAAAGGATAAAAAGATGGTGGCCACCTCATTCCCTCAGAAAGCCCTGCCCTTCGTGAGTAGCCAAATTCATAGGACTCCCCATCATTAGCCTCATTCCTTCTCCCTTTGTCTTTACTCTTTAAAATCAAATCTCCCTCTTCACATGGGTGAGAAGTTGATCTGTGAACTAAGTCCCCACTTTTCCATTCTTTGGCCATTGAATAAAACTTGTGCGGCATCGATCTCAGCTTTGGTTTTGCTTTTTGGCTGCATGAACCTGAACTAGCATCTATACTTTCTTTTAATTCTTGTCCTTATACCAATAACAAGCATGACTGAAAATAACCACTTAAAAAGAAGGGTCTCTGCAGTATATTTATTACCTTGTTTTGTAAATCAGAAGAGGAGAACAACATATCTCTCTAAGACTCGAGGAAGAAGCTCCAGCTCCACCTTCAGCTCCCAAAGCTGAAATTCTACTGAAATGATTCCCTGAACGATTTGCCTGTTTTTCTTTAAGTACTATCTTTAAGTACTATGTAAGCATGAAAAACTGACGTAAAAAAACCTGACATTTGGGGACTTCCCTGGCGGTCCAGTGGTTAAGACTCTGCACTTCCACTGCAGGGAGCATGGGCTCTATCTCTGGTTGGGGAACTAAGATCCTGCATGCCGCATGGTGTGGCCAAAAGAACAAAACAAAACAAAACAAAAAATCCCCCCCAAAACCTGACATTACTATGTACTTTGTGCATTACATATCCTTCCACATATATAAATAGTATACATATGCTTTATCATACATAATACATGATCATATAATCATGTATTAATTATCTACTCCTGTGTACGTGTTTTTAATTTGGGGGGATGCCATGGCCATCAGAGGCCTTAACACAGTCAAACAACTTGTAGCTGAGCTTGAATTGAATATTATTTACCAAGGTAATCAACTATAATGTGTTATTGAGTCAATGGTCACAGTGCATAGAATAATTACATACACATGTACATACGCACACGTGTTTCAAGTAAATAGCTTCCTTAATCAAACCCTCCTACTTCCCACTAAATCTCATACTTTGTATGCCATTATTGCCCTGCCAAACCCCCCAAACAAGGCAAAGCGTAAAACTACATGAGTCAACTAACTCATCTAACAAACATATTGCCCTTACCTGACCAACCCAAAGTTAGTATAAGCACAAACTAGCCTCCTCATAATACCAATCAGTTACCTGTAGAAGTCTTATGTAGAAAGACATCCCCCTAGATCTGCCATTTACCTCAAATAAAATAAAAAATAAAGTACATTTTAATAGTTTGCATAAGAATAAATATTAAATATTTCAATACTAATTTTAACAAAACCCAAACTACTAAACCAAATACCAATATATCACTTAAATACAGAAATCTTCTATGTACAAAGTCCTACTTAACCTGTTGGTGTATCTTAATAATTATAGTGAAGCACTGTAAATGCCTAGATGAATTTACTAACTCCATAAACACATAGGTGTGGTCCCAGCCTACTAATTTCTGATAAAATTACACATGCAAGTATCTGCATCCCATTGAGAATGCCCTCTAAATCATAAAAGATTAAAAGGAGCAGGAACCAAGCACACTAAAGTTAATGCCTTGCTTAACTTTGTCCTCATGGGAAATGGCAGTGATAAAAATTAAGCCATAAAAGGAAGTTCAAGCAAGTTATATTAACTAATTAGGGTTGGCAAACTTCATATCAGCCACCTTGGTCACAAGACTAACCCATATTAATAGAAATCCAGTGTAAAGTGTGTTAAAGATTATCCCAAAATAAAGTTATGTCCTAGCTAACCTGTAAAAAACATAGCTAAAATAAAAATAAGCTATGAAAATGACTTTAACGTTTCTGATTACATGACAGATGAAATCCAAACTGGGATTAGATATCCCACTATGTTATCCCTAAATTCAAATAATTATAACAATAAAATTATTCCCAAAATACTACTAGCATGAGCCTAAAAGTCAAAGAAGTTGGTGGTGCTTCACGCCGTTCTAGAGGAACCTGTTCTATAATCAATAAACTCTGACAAACCTCACCAGCCCTATATACCGTCATCCTCAGGAAACCCTGGTAAAGAACAATAGCAAGCATAGTTATCAGACACAAAAATGTTAGGTCAAGGTAACCTATGGGAAGGGAAGAAGTGGGCTACATTTGCTACCTCAAGAACATAAAATAGGGCTTCCCTGGTGGCGCAGTGATTAAGAATCTGCCTGCCAATGCAGGGAACCCGGGTTCGAGCCCTGGTGCGGGAAGATCCCACATGCCGCGGAGCAACTAAGCCCGTGCACCACAACTACTGAGCCTGCACTCTAGAGCCCGTGAGCCACAACTACTGAGCCCGTGTGCCACAGCTACTGAAACCCGTGTGCCACAGCTACTGAAACCTGTGCGCCTAGAGCCCGTGCTCCGCAACAAGAGAAGCCACTGCAATGAGAAGCCCGCGCACTGCAACGAAGAGTAGCCCCTGCTCTCCACAACTAGAGAAAGCCTGAGCGCAGCAACGAAGACCCAACCCAGCCAAAAATAAATAAATTTATTAAAAAAAAAAAAAAGAACATAAAATAATTCATACAAAAGTTTTTATGAAATAAAAAACCCAAGGAAGACTTAGTAGTAAATTAAGAATAGAGTGTTTAATTGAATCAGGACATGAAGCATGCACATATTGCCCAACACCCTCCTCAGATATAGATAACTTTTCATAACCTATTAACAAGTACCAAACATACAGGAGGATATGAGTTGTAAGGAGGTGAGCACACTGGAAAGTGTGCTTGGATGAACCTAAGTGTAGCTTAAAGAAAAGCATCTGGTTTACACCCTGGAGATTTTGTACTGCATGAACACTTTGTACTAAAACTAGCCCAAACTTTCCACCAATTTCAACTATCATTAAGTAAATTAAATACAACATTCATTCAACATCTAAAGTATAGGAGATAGAAATTTGTCTGGTGCTATAGATAAAGTACCATAAAGGAATGATGAAAGAAACATTAAAAGTACCCAAAACTTACCCCTTTTACCTTTTGCATAATGATTTAACTAGAAAACTTTAGCAAAGAGGACTTAGGTTAAATGCCCTGAAATCAGACGAGCTGCTTATGAACAGTTTACAAGAACAAACTCCTCTATATGGCAAAAGAGTGAAAAAGATTTATGAGTAGAGGTGACAAGCCTAACAAGCCTGGTGACAGCTGGTTGTCCAGAAAAGAATTTTAGCTTAACTTTAAATATTAATTTAAAAACATAACTTTTAACATAATTTTAAATGTCTTTATAAAAAGATACAGCTTTTTAGATATAAGATACAACCTTCCCAAGAGAGTATGCATAAATATCACCATAGTTGGCTTAAAAGCAGCCACCAATTAAGAAAGCATTCAAGATCAACAACACATTCATCTTAATACCAATAGTAAATAAACCAACTTCTAATTTAATACTGGACTAATCTATTAATTAATAGAAGCAATATTGTTAATATGAGTAACAAGAAATATCTCTCCATGCAGAATCTTAGAACAGATAGCCCACTGATAGTTAACAGTAAAATAAACCTAAACTAACACTTAATCTAGTCAAATATTGTTAACCCAACACAAGTATGCATTTAAGGAAAGATTTTAAAAAGTAAAAGGAACTTGGCAATCACAAACCCTGCCTGTTTACCAAAAACATTACCTCTAGCACTTCTGATATTAGAGGAACTGCCTGCCCAGTGATACCTCTTTAACAGTCACAGTATCCCGACTGTGAAAACACAGCCTAATCATTTGTTCTTTAAAGAAGGATGTGTATGACTGGTCACACAAGGGATTTACTGTCTCTTTTAATCCGTGAAATGGACCTTTCTGTGAAAAGGTGGAAATAAGATGAGGAGACCCTAAGAAGCTTTAATGAATTAATCTAAAAAATAAACAATAAACAAATTTTAAGGGATAACATAACTTTTAATGGATTAACAATTTTGCTTGGGTGACCTCAAAGAATAAAACAACCTCAGAGGGATTAAAATTTAGACCTACTAGTCAAAATGCTTTACCACTTATTGATTCAAAACATTGATCAATGGAACAAGTTACCCTAGGGATGATAGCTCAATCCTGTTCTAAAGTTCATATCCACAGTAGGGTTTTTGACCTCAGTGTTGGTTCAGGACATCCCAATGGTGTGACTGCTACTAATGGTCTGTTTGTTCAATGATTAAAGTCTTATGTGATCTGACTTCAGACTAGAGTAATCCCAGTCGGTTTCTATCTATTATACATTTATCTCAGTATGAAAGGACAAGAGAAATAAGGCGTACTTTACAAAAGCGCCTTCAAACTAAATGATGATATAATCTACATTCAATTAATTTATACATACCTTACTGTAGACAGGGTTTGTTAGGGTTTGCAGAGCCCAGCAATTGCATAAAATTTAAACCTCTATTCCCAGAGGTTCATGTCCTCTTCCTAAGAATATGTTTATAATGAACATTCTTTCACTAATTACCCAATTTTACTCGCCATAGCATTCCTTACATTAACTGAATGGAAAATCCTAGGCTATATTCAAATCCAGAAAGGGCCAAACATCATCAGCCCTATGGATTATTACAGCCCATTGCTGATGCAGTCAAATTATTTATTAAGGGACCACTATGACCATCAACATCACCAACTTATATGCTTATTATTGTGCCAATGCTAGCTTTAACCCTGGCTGTCACAATATGAATTCCTCTTCTCATACCTTATCCACTAATTAATATAAACTAGGCATACTATTTATATTAGCCATATCAAGCCTAGCCATTTATTCCATCCTCTGACCTGGATGAGCTTCAGATTTAAAATATGCAGTAATTGGAGCTCTATGGACAGTAGCACAGGAAACTTCATATGAAGTAACAGTAGCAGTTATTCTCTTAACCATCCTACTGATAAATGGATCATTTGCACCTTCAACAGTAATTATTACACATGTCGACTGAAAAAAAATGCACAATGTGAGAGTTGTGAGTTAAGTTTTATTTGGGGCAAAATGAGGACTATAGCCCGGGAGACAGCATTTCAGACAACTCAGAGAAACTGCTCCAAAGAGGCAGGGAGGAAGGTCAGTATATACGTGATTTTGGTGAAGAGGGGTACATACACATTTTTGCAGAAGGTCGCTGCTAGTCTCGTGAAACAGACGTCACCATGAAAGATTTTAATGCTTTTCTAGATATGAGGAGATGGAAGAATTGGGCTCATAAAATCTTCTCCTGAAAATATCTAACTATCTGAAGGCCTGTTCTTCCAGTTTTCCCCAGAGCACAGAGTGCCTCATTCCTGATCTCCACCCTGAACTCCTTTCAGGGGGTGTTGAAGGTCAGCAGTCTCAACAGCTTGTGATTTAATCCTTGTAGAGGTAGGTGGAAAGCGCCAAACTTTAGTTGGCACACAAGAACACCTATAACTAATTTTCCTCCTGACCATAAATTGATTATCTCTATTCTAGCAGAAATCCCATTTGATTTAACAGAAGGAGAAACCTGTATTTGGCTTCAATGTAGAAAACGTAGCAGGACCATTTGCCCTGTTCTTCCTAGCAGAATATGTCAATATCATTATAAGAAACATTTTCATAAAATCTTATTTTTAGGAGCATTTCACAACTCCTACATACCAGAATTATATACAGCTAATGTCATCATTAAAACACTCCTCCTAACAATCTCCTTTCTATAAAATTGAGCATCGTATGCACAATTTTGATATGATCAACTTATACATCTCTCATTTTTTTAAATTTTATTTTATATTGACGTATAGTTGATTTACAATGCTGTGCCAATCTCTGCTGTACAGCAAAGTGACTCAGTTATACACATAGAGACATTCTTTTGTTTTAATATTCTTTTCCATTATGGTTTATCACAGGATATGGAATATAGTTCCCCGTGCTATACAGTAGGACCATGTTGTTTATCCATTCTATATATAATAGTTTACATCTGCTGATCCCAAACTCCCAGTCCTTCCCTCCCCCATGCCACTCCCCCTTGGCAACCACAAGTCTGTTGTCTATGTCTGTGTGTCTGTTTCTGCTTTGTAGATAGGTTCATTTGTGCCATATTCAGATTCCACATATAAGTGATATGATATGGTATTTGTCTTTCTCTTTCTGACTTACATCTCTTATAAAATTTTTTTACCACTAACATTAGCCCTATGTATTATATATGAGAGGTTTCACTACCTGTCATCACATCAGGCATTGCACCACAAACGTAAGTAATATGTGTGAGGAAAGAGTTACTATGATAGAGTAAATAATAAAGGTTTAAATGCTCTTATTCCTAGAATCATAGGAATTGAACCTACTCTTAAGAATTTTACATTCTCCATGCTACCACATAACACCACATGCAACAGTAAGGCCTGCTAAATAAGCTATTAGGCCCATACCCCCAAAAATGTTGTTGTATATCCTTCCTGTACTAATAAAACCTATTTTTGCTATCATTCTACTGACCATCATCTCAGGTACCATAATTGTAGTAACAAGCTCACACTGGTTACTGTT
This sequence comes from Balaenoptera ricei, assembly GCF_028023285.1. Lineage (NCBI taxonomy): Eukaryota > Metazoa > Chordata > Mammalia > Artiodactyla > Balaenopteridae > Balaenoptera > Balaenoptera ricei. Next base: position 30,325,089 of record NC_082640.1, read on the forward strand.
ATCCCCATTCTAATAAAAAAATTTAACTCATGAGCTATAGAAACATACAACAAATATTTTCTAAAACAACCCACCACATCGATACTACTTGTAATGACTATTATTGCTAATCTAATATACTCTGGTCAAAGAACACAATGAATTACAAAAATCTTTAATCCAGTAGCATCCACCATCATTAACAATAGCCCTTGTCACAAAAGTAGGACTTTCCCCATTTCACTTCTGAGTTCATGAAGTAACACAAGGTATTCCATGAACAGCAGGCCTGATGCCATTAACATGACAAAATTACACCCCTATCAGTTTTATACCACATGTCACCATCCATCAACCTAAACATGCTATTAATCATAGTGATATTATGAATCATAATTGGAAGCTGAGGCAGACTTAGCCATACTCACCTAGAAAAAATTAGAGCCTCCTCATCAATTGCCCATGTAGGATGAATAACAATTATTATAACGTATATTCCAATTAAAACAATCCTAAACATACTAATTTATAACATAAGAACACTATCTTCTTACTATTTATGCCCAGATCATGTACTACAACAGTATCATTATCACCCACATGAGATAAAACACCTCTCATCACAGTCCTTATCCTCACCATTATAGTATCATTAGGAGGTCACCCACCACTTCAGGGTTTTTACCCAAATGAATAATTATCCAAGATATAGCAAAAATGATAACATCATTTTACCAACACTAATAGCCATCACAGCAGTCCTCAGCATATATTTCTACTTGCAGCTAACATACTCCACATCACTAACTATATTCCCTTCATTAAACAACACAAAAATAAAACGACTTGAACATACAAAACAAATAACCTTCTTATCATTACTAATCACAATAGCCACACAATTACTACCCTTAACTCCGATTTCTATCAGTGCTGGACTAGGAATTTAGGTTAGTTTAGACCAAGAGCTTTCAAAGCCCTGAGCAAGTATAATTTACTTAATTCCTGAAAATAAGGATTGCAAGACCCTATCCTACATCATTTGAATGTCAATCAAACACTTTAATTAAGCTAAATTCTTACTAGATTGATGTTCTTCCACCCCAGGAAATTTTAGTTAACAGGTATGTACTCTAGTCAACTGGTTTCAATCTATTTCTGCCATCAAGGAAAAAAAGGCAGGAAAAGCACTGGCAGAATTGAAGCTGCTTCTTTGAAGTTACAGTTCAATTTGTTAATTCACCACAGGGTTTAGCAAAAAGAGGGCTCAATCTCTGTCTTTAGATTTACAGTCTAATGCCAGCTCTGTTATTTTACCTCTGTTCATAAACTGCTGATTATTTTCAACAAATCGCAAAGATATCGGCATCTTATATTTACTATTTGGTGCTTGAGCTGGAGTAGCAGGCAGCACCTTAAGTCTATTAATCCATGTTGAGCTATACTAACCTGGAGCGCTACTTGGAGATGACCAAATGTGTAACGTAGTCATAACAGTCCCTGCACTCGTAATAATTTTCTTTATAGTTGTGCCCATTATGATTGCAGGGTTCAGAAACTGACCTGTCGCACTAATAACTGGGGCAGCTGAAGTAGCATTTCCCCAAATAAATCTTATAAACTTTTGACTACTTCCCCCATCATTCTTACTCCTACTCGTATCACCAATAGTAGAAGCTGGTTCTGGTACCAGGGGAACTGTAAATTCAGCTCTAGCCGGCAATGTGGACCATGCAGGAGCCTCTGTTGACTTAGCCATTTTCTCCTTACATTTAGCGGGTGTCTCTTCAGTTCTTGGTGTTATGAATTTTATTACTATAATCTTTAATATAAAAGCAGCAGACACATCCCAATACCAAACACCGTTATTTGTTTAATCTGCCCCAACTATAGCCATATTACTATAATTATCACTCTCAGTCCGAGCAGCCAGAATTGCCATACTGTTAACAGAAATCTAAACACTACTTTTCTTTGACCCTGCAGGAAGAGACCCAATCCTATACCAACACCTATTTTGATTCTTTGGTCACTCTGAAGTATGTATTCGTAGCCTACCAGGGTTTGGAATAATCTCACATATTGTTACATATTATTTAGGACAAAGTGAGCCTTTCAGATATACGGGAATAGCATGAGTCATGATATCCATTTGAAATGGAGCAGGACCCTATGGTCCTTGCCCGGCATGTCCTCAGCCTGCCTTTTGTCTGTGGAAAAACTTTAGACAAACAATAAGTTTAATCAGAGAAGTGAGAAAATGCAGAACAAAGAAAAGCAGTCAAACAGGACAAAACAATAATAGTTTAGTCATTAAGCATAGTCAAGTACCTTTAGTTCCTTCTCAAGGGCTATAGATAATATTCTGAACCGTATCCTGTGAGCTGTTTTGTAGATACTGAAACCTCCACCAGGTGGAAGAAGTTAACTACATGATAACCAGACTGTAGCCGTGACATAAGCTGCCACAATTCTGAGAATTGACCTCAAAGAAATGGGAACAAACTGACCCTGGAACTGAAGATTAACTGTACTTAAAACAATCAAGATGATGCTGGTCAGACCACCACATGACCAATTTCAAGATGACTGTCAGAGCTGACTGTATTGTTTCTGCATGTAGCCCCCTTCCTCTGTCTATAAAAACTCTTGCCCCTGATTGTCAGTGGGGTAGCGGGGAGTCAGCCTTTGGACAGGAGTTCGCCATCCCCCCCAGTTGCCGCCATCCAAAATAAAACAAACTTTCCTTTCCACCAACCTTGCCTCTTTATTGACTTTAGAGCAGCGAGTGGCCGGACCCCACTTCAAGTTACATGTTGGCTTTTTAGGATTTATTGTGTGGGTCCATCATATGTTTACAGTAGGGTTAGATGTCTTCACAGAGGTTATATTAAATGATCTCCTACTATATTATGAGCCTTAGGTTTTATTTTTCTTTTTACAGTAGGTGCTTTGACAGGACTTGTCTTAGCTAATTCATCCATATAATTCCAGTATGTAATGTCAATGGGAGCAGTCTTCACTGTTAGAGGAGGCTTCGTACACTGATTTCCACTATTCTCAGGTTATACACTTAACTCAACATGAGCAAAAATTTACTTCACAGTTATATTTGTAGTAGTAAATATGATTTTCTTCCTGAAGCACTTTCTCACCCTTTCAGGGATGTCCTGATGGTATTCCAACTACCCTGATGCACACACAACATGAAATATTTCATCTATAGGCTCATTCATCTTATTAACAGCAGTAATGCTAATAATCTTCATAATTTGAGAAGGCTTTGCACCCAAACGAGAAGTCTCAGTAGTAGAAGCTACTACTACTAACCTAGAAAGGTTACATGGATGCCCTCCACCACATCCTACATTTGAAGATCCTACCTATGTAAAGTTAAAATAAGGAAGGAATTGAATCCTTTTCAACTGGTGTCAAGCCAACACCATAATCATTATGTCTTTCTCAATAAATGAGATAATACTGAAAAATTATATAACTTTCTCAAAGTTAAATCATAGGCAAAAATTCTGTATATCACTAAGGCACATCCATTTCATCTAGGCTCTGAAGATGCAACATCATCTATTATGGAAGAACTTTTACATTTTCATAATCACACATTAATAATCATTTTTAAAATAAGTTCTGTAGCCCTCTGTATTATTTCACTAATATTGACAACTAAACTGACTCATATACATACAACAGATGCACAGGTAGAGAAAAGTTGAACAATTCACAAGCCATCATTGTAATCTTAATTGCCCTATCATCATTGTGAATCCTTTGCATGATATATGAAATCAATAACTCTTTCCGAACCATAAAAATTAGGGGTCATTAAGGATACTGAAGCTATGAATACACAGATTATGAAGATTTAAATGTTGATTCCTCTATAATCCCCACATCAGATCTAAAACCAGGAGAATTATGACTAATAGAAGTCAATAAGGGACTTCCTGGTGGTCTAGTGGTAAAGAATCAGTCTTCCAATGCAGGGGACGCGGGTTCGATCCCTGGTCAGGGAACTAAGATCCCACATGCTGCGGGGCAACTAAGCTCACGTGCCACAACTACTGAGCTCCAGTGCCTCAATAGAGAGCCTGCATGCCACAAACTACAGAGTCCACATGCCCTGGAGCCCGAGAGCCATAACTAGAGAGAAGCCCACGCAACAAAACAGAAAGCCCGCGCACTGCAACGAAAGATCCTGCATGCCTCAATGAAGATCCTGCGTGCTGCAACTAAGACCCAATGCAGCCAAAAAAATAAATTAAATAAATAATAGATATTTTTAAAAAAAAGAAATCAATGAAATTTTTTTAAAAAGTCAATAAATGAGTAGCATAGAGATAATCATCAAATGTTAATTTCATCCCAAAATGTTTTACACTCATGAGCTGTTCCTTCTTTAGGCCTAAAAAACAGCTGCTATCCCAGGACGCCTAAATTAAAGAATCCTAATATCAACAGGACCAGGCATTATGTTGTGGACGATGATCAGTAGAGGTCGTTTTTCTGTGTTCAAAGACAGGACAGAAGGAGATGGCTGAGATGCAGGGATGAATTTGGAGCCCATGGGGGATGCACTCTCTGAGCTCCATGACGGGAATGGGGCCTCTGGGGTCCCAGACCACCCATCACGCCCTCCTGAGTGGAGTGTCAGGAACATTCTGTGTTGGTGATGCAATGGCCTGAGGGCTTGTCACAGCCCTGATGCTGCATCCAATGTGGGCCCCATGCTCTTGGGACCACACCCCACACTCTGTGGGTCCACCCTGCAGGGTCGTTCCTGCCACAGGAGTAGAGACCATCCAGCAAGCAGCCCCCTCCCCAACAGGCAAGAAGAAGGGGTGGAAGTGGGGGCACCAGAGGAATCTCACTCAGACAACAACACCCCAGGATCGCTACTGGGGACACTGATGATGCAGATGAGGCACAGCCCAAGAGACGGGACCAGAGGACCCAACAGGCAGCTGGTCAGGTCCTGGCTCATCTGCACTCCAGACACCTTTGTCCCTCATACACCCCCTTCCTCATACACCCTCACCCTAAATGCAGATTCTTCAGATGCAAACAGGCAGAACATCAGACTGAAAGTCAGCTCTTCCAAAATGACCCATCAGGAAACACTGCAGGATTCCATTCAAATAGGGGCCCTGAAGTCAACAACTCATGGACCGAGGTGGATGTCAGTGCCAGGGTCAGTGGGAGGGCATGGGACTGAGACTTTCATAGTTGAGGAATTTGGGTTTTACAAGATGAAAAGTTCTAGGGAATCAGAAATAAATGAAAAAGAAACGAGGGAAACAATAGCAAATATCAATGAAACTAAAAGCTGGTTCTTCGAGAAGATAAACAAAATTGATAAACCATTAGCCAGACTCATCAAGAGAAGAAGGGAGAAGACTCAAATCAATAGAATTAGAAATGAAAAAGGAGAAGTAACAACTGACACTGCAGAAATACAAAAGATCATGAGAGATTACTACAAGCAACTCTATGCCAATAAAATGGACAACCTGGAAGAAATGGACAGATTCTTAGAAATGCACAACCTGCCGAGACTGAACCAGGAAGAAATAGAAAATATGAACAGACCAATCACAAGCACTGAAATTGAAACTGTGATTAAAAATCTTCCAACAAACAAAAGCCCAGGACCAGATGGCTTCACAGGCGAATTCTATCAAACATTTAGAGAAGAACTAACACCTATCCTTCTCAAACTCTTCCAAAATATTGCAGAGGGAGGAACACTCCCCAACTCATTCTACGAGGCCACCATCACCCTGATACCAAAACCAGACAAAGATGTCACAAAGAAAGAAAACTACAGGCCAATATCACTGATGAACATAGATGCAAAAATCCTCAACAAAATACTAGCAAACAGAATCCAACAGCACATTAAAAGGATCATACACCATGATCAAGTGGGGTTTATCCCAGGAATGCAAGGATTCTTCAATATATGCAAATCAATCAACGTGATACATCATATTAACAAATTGAAGGAGAAAAACCATATGATCATCTCAACAGATGCAGAGAAAGCTTTCGACAAAATTCAACACCCATTTATGATAAAAGCCCTGCAGAAAGTAGGCATAGAGGGAACTTTCCTCAACATAATAAAGGCCATATATGACAAACCCACAGCCAACATTGTCCTCAATGGTGAAAAACTGAAACCATTTCCACTAAGATCAGGAACAAGACAAGGTTGCCCACTCTCACCACTATTATTCAACATAGTTTTGGAAGTGTTAGCCACAGCAATCAGAGAAGAAAAAGAAATAAAAGGAATCCAAATCGGAAAAGAAGAAGTAAAGCTGTCACTGTTTGCAGATGACATGATACTATACATAGAGAATCCTAAAGAAGCTACCAGAAAACTACTAGAGCTAATCAATGAATTTGGTAAAGTAGCAGGATACAAAATTAATGCACAGAAATCTCTTGCATTCCTATATACTAATGATGAAAAATCTGAAAGTGAAATTAAGAAAACACTCCTGTTTACCATTGCAACAAAAAGAATAAAATATCTAGGAATAAACCTACCGAAGGAGACAAAAGACCTGTATGCAGAAAATTATAGGGCACTGATGAAACAAATTAAAGATGATACAAATAGATGGAGAGATATACCATGTTCTTGGATTGGAAGAATCAACACTGTGAAAATGACTCTACTACCCAAAGCAATCTACAGATTCCATGCAATCCCTATCAAACTACCACTGGCATTTTTCACAGAACTAGAACAAAAAATTTCACAATTTGTATGGAGACACAAAAGACCCGAATAGCCAAAGCAATCTTGAGAACGAAAAATGGAGCTGGAGGAATCAGGCTCCCTGACTTCAGACTATATTACAAAGCTACAGTAATCAAGACAGTTTGGTACTGGCACAAAAACAGAAATATGGATCAATGGAACAGGATAGAAAGCCCAGAGATAAACCCACGCATATATGGTCACCTTATTTTTGATAAAGGAGGCAAGCATATACAGTGGAGAAAAGACAGCCTCTTCAATAAGTGGTGCTGGGAAAATTGGACAGGTACATGTAAAAGTATGAAATTAGAACACTCCCTGACACCATGCACAAAAATAAACTCAAAATGGATTAAAGACCTAAGTGTAAGGGCAGACACTATCAAACTCTTAGAGGAAAACATAGGCAGAACACTCTATGACATAAATCACAGCAAGATCCTTTTTGACCCAGCTCCTAGAGAAATGGAAATAAAAACACAAATAAACAAATGGGACCCAATGAAACTTAAAAGCTTTTGCACAGCAAAAGAAACCATAAACAAGACGAAAAGACAACCCTCAGAATGGGAGAAAATATTTGCAAATGAAGCAACTGACAAAGGATTAATCTCCAAGATTTACAAGCAGCTCATGCAGCTCAATAACAAAAAAACAAACAACCCAATCCAAAAATGGGCAGAAGACCTAAATAGACATTTCTCCAAAGAAGATATACAGATGGCCAACAGACACATGAAAGAATGCTCAACATCATTAATCATTAGAGAAATGCAAATCAAAACTACAATGAGGTACCATCTCACACCGGTCAGAATGGCCATCATCAAAAAATCTACAAACAATAAATGCTGGAGAGGCTGTGGAGAAAAGGGAACCCTCTTGCACTGTTGGTGGGAATGTAAATTGATACAGCCACTATGGAGAACAGTATGGAGGTTCCTGAAAAAACTAAAAATTGAACTACCATGCGACCCAGCAATCCCACTACTGGGCATATACCCTGAGAAAACCATAATTCAAAAAGAGTCATGTACCAAAATGTTCATTGTAGCTCTAGTTACAATAGCCAGGACATGGAAGCAACCTAAGTGTCCATCATCGGATGAATGGATAAAGAAGATGTGGCACATATATACAATGGAATATTACTCAGCCATAAAAAGAAATGAAATGGAGGTATTTGTAATGAGGTGGATGGAGTTAGAGTCTGTCATACAGAGTGAAGTAAGTCAGAAAGAGAAAAACAAATACAGTATGCTAACACATATGTATGGAATCTAAGGGAAAAAAAAAAAAAGGTCATGAAGAACCTAGTGGCAAGATGGGAATAAAGACACAGACCTACTAAAGAATAGACTTGAGGATATGGGGAGGAGGAGGGGTGAGATGTGACAGGGTGAGAGAGTGTCATGGACATATACACACTACCAAATGTAAAATAGATAGCTTGTGGGAAGCAGCCACATAGCACAGGGAGATCAGCTTGGTGCTATGTGACCGCCTGGGGGGGTGGGATGGGGAGGGTGGGAGGGAGGGAGATGCAGGAGGGAGGAGATATGGGAACGTGTGTATATGTGTAGCTGATTCACTTTGTTATAAAGCAGAAACTAACACACCATTGTGAAGCAATTATACTTCAATAAAGATGTTTAAAAAAAAAAAAAAAAGAAAAGAAAAGTTCTAGGGATGGTGTGATGCCTCCACGAGAAGGTGAATATATCTGAGGCCTCAGAAACATGCACCTAAAAGGGTGATGATGGTAAAGGGCATGCGATGTGTGTTTTATTTCACTTAAAATAAAATAAAATAAAAATTTAAAATGATGTCTTATTAATTGGGATTCCAGTTAGACTCCCCTTTATCACAAATGTGTGAGGCCCAAGCACCATCCCCCACCTTGGGGGCCATAATGGTATCCTCCCATGGCACATGGGGGACCATTCTTAGGGGGCTACTCTGTGATACCTGAGGTCTTTCCAGGGGAACCCAGAGAGCGGTGACCCCCCAGATTAGATATACAATATGCTATGATATTACTATGATACCACCAAGGGTTATTTGTCACTCAGCAGAACATGGAACAGCAACTTGCTCAAAGGTACCTGTCCTCATAAGAATGTGACAAGATTAAGACAAGAAAAGGGACCACAGGTTAATCAGAACAACACCCTCAATTCAGATGTTGGAAATCTCAGAGGGGACAAGTCATACTGCAGGCAAAGAGCAGATATGGGGTTTCCCCCTTCATGTGAGCCTGACCCATATACATGGGGTGAGACCCACACAATCCCCAGACCCTGCACCTGGGGTCACACATCCACACTCTTCAGAGTGACCCTCACCTCCCCAGACCCTGAACCTGGGGTTACCTGTCCACACTCACCAGAGTGACCCTTACCTCCCCAGACTCCAGACCTGGGGTCACATATCTACCTTGGTCAGGACACCACAGCTGTGCAAAATGGGACCATATGTGTGAACAAGGTAGGTTCCTAGACCTCCTGGGACCCTAGAAAGAAGTGTAGGGTCTGTCTCCTCTCCCCACACTTGGCCCAGAGAAGTCAGTCCCCTCCTGTTTCCACTTTGGTTCCATGTTATTTTAATTGTTTTTAATGCTTTCATGCTAAAGTTGAACACACAGCCTTGGTTCTGGCAGGCTCAGCCCTTTCCTTTCTCACTGAGGTATTGAGAAAACTCATGGGACAGGAGGGCTGAAAGAGGAGGGCAGGCCCAGACTCTGCTGTGTATGGATGATTGACTGGAAGTACAGCACAGAGCAACTTCACCTGTTGCCCATCAACTTTATGCCCAGATCCACATGCCCTGCAATCAATTCACCAGGTAAACCTGCCTCCCTACTAGCCCTGTGTGTGCTGGTGAATTGGAGTAATTACCAGGTAGCCCAGCTGAAGAATCTCCATGAGCCCCAGGGAAGGTGAACCTCACAGGGGTGAGGACTGAGGCCCCTACCACAGCACTGACTCTCAGCATGCATCCCCTGGGAGGGCCAGGTAACCACACTCAGAGCAGTGGCTGTTACCCAGACAAGCCCACCTCAGCTCCAGACCCCAGACATCTGAGCACTGACATTTGGATGCAAGTACAGAGCTTCCCAGCACTGAGGCCAAGCCAGATCTCTACCCAGGTCTCCACGCCCACCCTGAAGCTGCCAGCACTGAGGCAAGGCTGCATCTCTATCTAGGTCCCATATCCTAGTGTATGCAGAACATGGTCAGGTCTAAACGTACTTGATGTAAAAAAGATGGTAAGGTCTAAATTTCCCAGCATGGACAGAATGTGTTCTGGTCTAAATGTTCCAGTATAGACAGAACGAGCTCAGGTCTAAATGTACTCAGTGTAGACAGTACACCATCAGGTATCAATGTGCTCAAAGGGACAGAATACTTTTAGGTCTAAATATACTCAGTGTAGACAGGCATCTTCAGGGTAAATATTCCAATGTTACAGTGCAGACAGAACACAGCCAGGTATAAATGTGCTTAGTGTAGACAGATCACTCTTGGGCCTAAATATCCCAGTGTAGACAGAATATGGGAGATCTAAATCTACTGTGTAGACAGAACTTGGTCAGGTTTAAACTAGCTTAGGGCTGTTCTCCTAGGAGGTACAGGTCACACAAGTGGGGTCTCTCATCTCTGGACAGGGGGCTCACTCTCATGTGGGAACTAGGACGTACATTGCTTGGAGACTAAATCAATATCAGGCTCCACACTTCACCCACATCAGGAAACTGAACAAAATCTTTCTGTCATTAAACATTTCGGCATGCAAAACAAAAATGTTACCAATTTCTTTGGCCACGTGATGGTCGGGATCCAGGAGTTGTAACAGGGAAGAGCAAAATCTGACTCCATGTTGGATCTGTTTCTTTTACTTTAACCTTTGCTCTCCATTGCTTTTTGTTACGATAATCACTGAAAGGATGTTACCTATAGCTATTGGCACACATAATGACCTGCCTAGGGGAACACTGCCCCTCTGCTTGAATGTTAAAGTGACTTTGTTCCTCCCACATGGAAACATTCCGACTCTGCCCACCTGTGAATGGCTGCAGAAAAGAAGAAATTAACACATCTCTTCTCTGATCTGGCCAAGCCGGGAGATATTTTGCAAGACTTATGACCTTTTTACTTTACTTCCTCACATCTTCCCTCGCTCTGTTCTATAAAAGAAGCTGACATCCAGACCCCAATAAGATGGTACTCTAGGACATTAGTCCACCATCTTCTTGGACTCCTGGCTTTCCAAATAAAGTCACTATTCCTTGCCTCAACACCTTGTCTCCTGATTTATTGGCCTGCCATGTGGCAAGCAGAGAGAGCTTGGACTTGGTAACAAATTTGGCTTAGCCAGCCAGGAGCCTTGCTGCTCTTGGCTAGCTGGCCCCGGTCAGGGAATTTTGGGGCAAGGCCCTAGCAGCTGCTGGGACCATTTGTCCTGAAGATTTTTCCTTCAAAATTCTCTGAAGCAGCACTGGCTGCCCCAGCACTTGGCAGTTGAAGCAAGGAAACTACAAACTTTTGCGAGTCGACAGACTCAATTTTGGAGGGTAAGTCGCTCATTGTGCACACTGGGAACATATTCCCCCTCGATTTGGGCTCTTCCTTTATGGGACAAGCCAATTTGTTTGGTTGGGGGACCCCTTTGGAGAGGGGAATTGTTGTTGGACTCTACCTGATTTGGGAACTGGTTTGTTGGTTTTGGTTTTGGTTTTGTGTGCATCAGTGCTGGAATTTGTTTGGGGCTTTTGTGTTGGAATTTGCATCTTTTGTGTTTTGGTGTTATCAAACTTATAAAAATGAGAAATACTCCATCTATCCTGAAGGAGAGCCCTTTGGGGCATATATTAGATAAGTGAGCAAAATGTAGCAGTGAGTCTATGACTAAGAAAGACATGATATACTATTGTAATAGGCTGTGGACCCAGTATATGTTAGGATCAGAAGAGCTATGGCCCCTGAATGTCTCACTCAATTATTATATGATCTTGCAATTGGAAGTGTTTTGCAAAAGAGCAGGGAAAAGAGATGAGGTTCCATATGTAGAAGCTTTTATGCTGTTTTATCAGGAGGAAAAGAAATCAGAGGACAGCCACCTTATGGTGCAGCAGTCTGAAAGAAAACCCAAGAGGGGACCTAGACAAAAGAGCTTAAACAAAATTCAGGAGATAAAGCAAAAACCAAATGAGGATTCATCAGAGTTTCTAGAAAGGATTTATCAAGCTTATAGGCGCTACACGGATGCAGACCCTGAGGTCCCTGAAAACGTAAGGATGGTAAATATGACCTTCATCAGGCAAAGCGCCTCAGATATAAGAAGAAAATTATAGAAGTTACATGGTGCATTTGGAATGAACCCTTCTCAATTAGTAGATGTTGCTTTTAAAGTACTTAACAACAGGGAACAGTGACAGAAGCAAGAAGATGCAAAACGGAATGCAGCTTTTCTGGCAGTAGCATTGAATTCCCAGAAAGGAAGTAACTTAAAGGAAGGTAAGCCACCACTGGGGAAGGAACAATGTGCTTACTGCAAGGAGGAAGGGCATTAGAAAAAAGATTTCCCTAGACTAAATAATAAGAAGGAGGGTAATAGAAGGAAGACAGAAGCCTCTCATATGGTAGAAAGAGAGACTCTGATAATGAATGAAGAGCCCAGGGGACTCCCTTGGGCTTGAGGCGTCGATTCTAATTTCCCCACAGGAGCCCCGGGTAACTTTGACAGTGGGGAACAAGTTGACTGACTTTCTAATAGATATGGGTGCCACATATTCTATGGTAAACACCAAGGTGGCACAGAAAACACCTCAGTCTATCCCAGTCAAGGGAGTTTCTGGAGAAGTACAAAATCATTTGTTCTTACAACCTCTAGAATGCCAACTAAGGGACCTTACCCTGAAACATCCAGGGTGTCCAAACCCCTTTTGGGACGAGATCTCCTTTGTAAAATGGAGGCTGGGACACCTAACCTAAAACAATATCCTCTGAGACAAGAGGCCCAAAAGGGAATTCAGCCAATTTTGGAAAAGTTTTTGAAAACAGGACTGATTAAACCTTGCAAGTCCCCACATAACACCACTATCCTCCTGGTCAAAAGGCCAAACTCAGCAGAGTATCGCTTTGTCCAAGATTTGAGGGCTATTAATGAAGTAGTCCAAGACTTACACCCTGTGGTGTCTAACCCATACACTCTGCTCACAACTATTCCAGGAGAATATGGCTGGTTCTCAGTCCTGGACTTAAAAGATGCCTTTTTTTCTGCATTCCTATTGCAGAAGAATCACAGCAGCTAAAAGTAAAACATTCCAACATAGGTAAATGGGTATGTCAGTCCTTTAATATCATTGAGGTAGCCACCCATTTCTTTGAAGAAAAGAAAAAAAAAACTGTCCTTGTTTTACAACTCTAGATTTTACAGATCTAAGTTTGTTGATCTAATTAATATAGACATGTCTTTAGATTCATTAATATTAAGCATAATCCCTTTTTGTGCCTGGGAATCAAATATGACCTTATTACATCTGTTGCAAGGAAAATAACTTGATATGATGAAACTTTAAAGTAAATGTAAACGAGATAAGAGCTTTTAGGTAAACTCTACAGGAATAATTATGTTCTGAAAATTATCTAAATAGTCTCTCCAGATTTTGGTAACTATTACTTGCCTCTTGGTATTCACTAGAAATTAAGGTTTTTAAGAGTTGGGGATTCTAATTTAAATACATAGTTAAAGCTACTAAAAATAATAAAACATTTCAATATATAATAGGAAAGTGGGATATATGTTTTGAGTAAAAAGGAATTTTATGCATGGTCAGGATGAAATTGGATTAAACTTAATTGGGTAAATGGATTTTGTTATTAAAAGTAGACTGGTGCAGGACCAGACTTTGTTCCTCTTTGCTAAGAGAACAAGTTTACTTAGAATGCTGCTTTTGATATCAGATTGTGTGAACTATCTTGCCTTTAACAGAGCTGTATTTGTTTTTAAATTTTCTATCTGACCAAATGTCTAAAAACATTTTTTTGATATTTTTGACGAATTTCCTATCAAATTCTTTTTTTTTTTTAATTTATTTATTTTTGGCTGCGTTGGGTCTTTGTTGCTGCACACAGGCTTTCTCTAGTGGCGGTGAGTGGGGGCTACTCTTCAGTGCGGTGCGCGGGCTTCTCATTGCAGTGGCTTCTCTTGTTGCAGGGCACAGCCTCTAGGCGTGCAGGCTTCAGTAGTTGTGGCATGTGGGCTCAGTAGTTGTGGCTCGTGGGCTCTAGAGCGCAGGCTCAGTAGTTGTGGTGCATGGACTTAGTTGCTCTGCGGCATGTGGGATCTTCCCAGACCAGGGCTCGAACCTATGTCCCCTGCATTGGCAGGTGGATTCTTAACCACTGCGCCACGAGGGAAGTCCCCACCTATCAAATTCTAATTAAAGTTCTTTTGACTTCAGCTAGCTTTGGGATGCTTCAGAGGGCCCCTGAGAGCCTTCCCTATTGCATAGGTTTTGCCTGCTGTGGAGCATTGGTTGGGATTTTCCCTTTTGAACTAGCCTTGGTCATTCATTCAGCTTCACCTCCGATGGGGCATTGGTTGGGGTGCTTCCCTTTTGTACTGACGGGGCATTGGTTGGGAATCTTCCTTTTCTGGGACTAGGGAACTGTGACCCTGAGGTGCTTCAGAGAAAATATATATACATATTAAAATATATATATATATATATTAAACTGACTAGAATTGGTTGGTATGCTAAATTACATGGAAAGCATTGTCAAATGCATGATTAGCCTCCTCAGATTATACAGTATGAATAAATGTTATTAATATAGACATTCTAAAAATTATGTAAAGTTTCTGAAATTTGCCTATGTCCTGGTATAATGTTATAGTTTTAGTTGTTATCTTAAAATGTTGTAAATCACAACAACTTGGATAAACTTCTTTGCCAAGAAGAATTGTAATCAGATCTTTAACTTTGCGTTTTTAAGATCTTTATCATTCATAAGCAGCTAAGGTGATGCTTTGCAAAACTGCCACATCTTCAAGAAGACTCATAAAAAGAAACTTTTTAAACAAATACAAGTTTCTGATAGCCTTTAGATAATACCATTAGACTGTGTAACAAATGACAAAACTAATGGGAAACTGCTTATTTCATCCAGATCAACAGGAATTAATTACATGGGACTGAATGAACTGATGAATAAGATTTACAACTTTATGACTTTGGGAAATATACTAGCCTTAATCTTTGTTTTCCAGAAAAACCTTTTCTCTTATGCTATGACCTACAACAAGTTGATAAAGTATACCCTTGTAAACAGAGATGAAACATTTATCTTTTTCTCTCTACCTGATCCTGCCACAATTTGGCTTCTCCAGTTGGCTCTCCTGTGAACTTGATGGTTTAATGTAACTGGATTACAACTAGTTATACTAAGCATTGTTTTAATTTGTCCTTTGTTTCAAAATTGTTTATGCTTTGTGTCTCCCTGCGACACTATGACTTTGTCATTGTTACTAGCTGCATTACTTATATCCTTTCTATTTTAAAAGATTGTTGTCTCTTACAGTACCCAGTGTATAACCAAGACTCCAACAAAATTGATGATGGCTCAACATCTTGAGGAAATAGATCACATTTATGACTCTTATAGAATAATTGTAATACTGTGATTCTAAGTATGGGAAGAAGCAATAAGGGAAAACATTTCCTGGATCATAATAGACTAGAAAGACAGAGGATCTAGAGAATCTTTAATTATCAACGGGGCCTAATCCAGAAATTAGCACCTGGAGTGGCATATCAACAAGAATTTTTGCCTGATCTGGGATGAGCCTCCCAGTGCCGTGGGACAAAATTTGGTCATGAAATGTCTCCCAAATATTGGTCGAATTCCGAACCAAGAGGAGGATCCGAGAAATGGAATATTTCCTGCAACAGTCATCATCGATTGCAGCCCTGCAACATGAGCTGGTGAGCCTTGAGGAAGCTCAGGAAAGAAAGAATGCCTGCCATCTAGCAGCCATCAGACTGCAGCCACTCCCTACGGTGAGCCTTGAGGAAACTCAGGATGTGAAAATCCAGGATACAGGCCCCAGATAGCTGAGGTGCATATCAAAGGAATGATTTCAGTGAGCCCAGACTCTTGCATTTCCCCATACATAGAAAAGCACTGAATTCCTTAACTTGAGAGTGCAGTTTCCTTACAGCTGGACAAGGGTGGGTCAGTCTACTTGTTTAACCCTGTTCTACTGAACAACACAGCATCAGGTTCAAATAGTTGAGAGTTGCACTATTTACTAAAAATTCTAAGAATTATTCCCTGCCCAAGGCTGATCAGTTCCATTCCACGATCACCCCTAGGCACCCTTACACATCAGGAAGCAGTTAGAGAGGTTGTCATCCTTTTTCCCACAAGATTGTGGAATGGACATTGACAGTGGGGAATTGTAACAGGGAAGGGCAAAATCTGACTCCATGTTGGATCTGTTTCTTTTACTTTAACATTTGCTTTTCATTGCTTTTGTTGTTATGATCATTAAAAGGATGCTGTCTATAGCTGTAAGCATATATAATGGTCTGCCTTGGGGAACCCTGCCCCTCTGCCTGAATGTTAAACTAAAGTGTTTTGGTCTGCTCACAGGGAGACATTCTGACACTGCCCACCTGTGAAAGGCTGCAGAAGAGAAGAAATTAGCACATCCCCTCCCTGATGCTGGCCAAGCCGGGAGATATTTTGCAAGACTAATGGCCTTTTTACTTTACTTTCTCACTTCCTCCCCTCTCTGTTCTATAGAAGAAGCTAGCAGGCATCCAGACCCTGATAAGATGGTACTCTAGGACATTAGTTCACCATCTTCTCAGATGCCTGGCTTTCCAAATAAAGTCACTATTCCTTGCCTCAACACCTCATCTCCCGATTTATTGGACTGTCATGTGTTGAGCAGAGTGAGCTTGGACTTGGTAATAGGGTGAGCAGGGAGCTTCATGTAGTGCAGCCCAGGATCCTGCAAGGACAGACCAGAAGTGGCCTGACTCCAGCGTCCCAGGCTTCCAGCCGAAGGTGGCCACCCTGGAAGCCTGGGCAGAACAGTCCATCCTACAGGCTGATTCTGGGTGGAGCGTGCTCAGTGTTGCTGAAAGCCCCACACTCAGATCCTGCTTCCCAGCAGCATGTGCAGGGTGTCGGGGGGTGCTGATTTCTCCTATGGCTCCTGGTCAAGTGACTTCATGCACTGGGATGACGCCCAGAATGGGCACCACGCTGTCTTCTTCGAGGGAAGCCGTCCAAGCAGAGGACCCACAGGCCGAGCTCCTTGTGCACTGGCCCATCTCCGCCCAGTGACCCACTTGTCTACCAGGGGCCTACATCTCACCCCCATCACCCCTGTGTGCACAGTACCTGCTCTTTCAAAAGCACAGAGTCTCACATGAAGGAGACCCAGGGGGGGCTGTCAACCCCTCCACTCCTGATGCTGAGTTTGAGGTGAATGAACCCCCTTCACTGGACAACAGGACCCTCCACAGAAAGAGGTGCTGACCCCATCAGAGTTGGGGCTGTGCTGAGCAAGTTACTCCCTAAATATTATGACATGAGAAATTAATATAGATACTAAATGTGTCCATTGATGGGTGAACAGAAAACCAAAACATGGTCCCTCCACACAGGGTATGTTATTCAGCCTAAAAAGGAAGGCAATTCTGACACAGGATACAGCATGGATGACCCTTGAGGGCATTATGCTCAGTGATATAAGCCAGACACAAAAGGAGAAATACTGTGTGATTCCACTCATACGAAGCCCCTGGAGCAGTCAGATCCACAGAGACAGATGAGAAATTCACCTTCTGTCATTCTTGGGGTGTAACCTGCACTTTTAACTAAGACCTGGGGGTCCTGTGCAGAGGCTGAAAGCCCAGCACCACATGGTGCACAGTCACCCTGTGTGACCAGAGCCCAGGAGGGAGGGTGAGATGGGCCTGCATGTTTATAGGACCAGCACCCTATGGTCTCATGTGACACCAACTCACTGGTTAGTGTCCTGTGAGAGCTGCTCCTCAGGGCACCATGCGGGCAAGACAGAATAGTCAAGGGCCACGGCGCTGCCTTCACTTCAGGCCCACTCATGATAACTGTCTAGTTGGAAAGTGCTGAGGCTCCAGGGGAGGGTCCTTCCTGCCTCTTCCAGCTTCTGGGGGCTCCAGGCATCCCTGGACTTGTGGCTGCAGCCCTCCCATCTCTGCCTTCATCTTCACGTGGTTTCTCCTCTGTGTCTGAGTCTCTACTCATTTTATAAGGACACAGGATTGGGACCAACCTAATGGTCCTTGTCTTACCTACTTACACGACCAGGTCCTACTTCCAAATGAGGTCACGTCCTGAGGCTGTGGGGTCAGGACATGGATATCTCTTTCCCTGGGGGTACACAATTCCCCTTCAGTCTGAGATAACAGATAATGCTGCCCAGAAAACAAGCAACCCCCTTACCTAAGCCAGCCCCTCGACAAGGTCCAAGCCCGCCTGGTCTCTTGGAAACTGACCTGGGCAGGAGAGTGCAGCTCACGGCCCAAGTGTGAAAGATGCCAGAAAGCACCCGCGTGAAGTTTCCCTTCACAGCTGTAGCACTAAACCAGCTGATGAGGTCCAGCAGGATAACTCTGTCCTCTTTATAGGACTCAACCCACGTGGTCTGGGGGGCGACAGGCAGCAGTGAGCGGGTGTGTGACTAAGCGTATGTAATGGGCTTGCAGTGAGCAGGTGAGCACACGTGTGTGTGTGACATCAGGCACATGTGATGATCATCAGTGAGCACACATGTGTGAGAGATCAGGTGCATGTGACGGGCCAGCAGTGCACACACACGTCATCAGGTGCATGTGGCATCTTGGCGGGCAGGGCACCCACCACAGGGCTGCAGTGCTGCCATGGGCTCGAGCCACTGACCCTGCCTGGTGTGGAGCATCCCTCCCCCACCCCCCCCCCGTCCCTCTCCCACCACGTGCCCCAGCAGCTCCCATGCCCCCAACCGCTCCCCCCTCAGTGGCTGCACCGGCACAGAGTACTTGCCCTGGACAAGTACTTCTTGAAGAGGGTCACCTCCGTGGTGACGGTGACCTTCCTCTTCTGCTGCTTCAGTGGAGGTCACTCCTGCTAGTGGCTGCTCTGCACCAAGGCATCTGGGCTGCAGAGGGGTGGTCCCTGCACCTGAGACAAAAGAGAAGGACTTGAGGGGCTGTGTTTTCTCCCACCGGGAGACCCATGTCCAGGGGGGGCAGGGGGCCATGTCAGACACACAGGGCCAGATATTCTGGTTCATCTTCCCCCAACACGGTGGGTGAAAGGAGAGCCGTGTGGGACCTCAGACCATGTAGGGCAAGGCGCATGTCGAGGACCATCTCACCACTGTCGGCTGGCCCATTCAGTTTGCTCTCCTGTGAAATGCTGTTCATGACTGGCCCAGTTTTCTGCTGGGCTATTTATGGGACATATATATGGCAATTGTTTATTGGGTTATTTTACATATATGTGTGTGTGTGTACATCAACATATGTATATATTTAGGCAAATGCATAATGTCATGTATCCACAATTATAGTAACATACAGGGTATTTCTCTGTTCTAAAAATTCTCTGTATTCTGCCTGTGTGATGCCCCCAGCCCCTGGCAACACCACCCACTTACTGTCTCTGTAATCTGCCCTCCCCAACATATCATTTGGTTGGAATCACATAGGACGTAGCGTCTCAGACCAACTTCCTGTTCTTTTTTTATTTGAAATTGTCTTTTCATTCCACATCACTCAGAATGTTATTCCAGTGCAATGGACTTTGATGCCTAGAAGTCTCACTGACTACCCAGCATATCCATGTCTATAAACAGATAATTAAATTTTTGTTTTATTTACTATGACCATAGAGTTCTAAGGGTTACATTTTTTTCTGAATTATTATTACAATTATAAGTAGTTCCAAATCATTAAAACAGTATATATATATATTACACATTTTTTATAATTATTAAACAAAGATAAATACTTATTTGAAACATATCTTTTAATAGAAGGAATGTGAATTTTCCCTTTTATTTTTTACATTCAATTATAACTAATTGCTAGGAAGAGAAAAGATTCAATAAGTAGATCTATTCCTAGTTTGTATTTTTTAGATATTAGCACTGAGACACCTTGTTCAGATAAGAGTGGGAGTTTTGTTATAAAAATGTCACTTATTCTTTCAATTCCTTCCCAATTACATACCCAAATATTACACAAAAGGTTTGGTAACCTATCAGCTGACAATGTGATTAGCTTTTCTTTCAATCTTATTGAAGGCAAACCATGGGTAAATTTCAAGAGGATTTATGAGAATCCCTTCTCAGTGTCTGGGAAGCAGCCTTCACCAGGCTCAGCAACTGAGCAACTGTCAATACGGGCAGCTATTCTTTCACTGAGAAAGTCTTGCTTAACCTGATGGCCCAGGAAAGTTGCAACACTGTCCATCTTATTCCACCTTTGTGCATGTAGTATTTTACTTTAATAAAGGGTTCTTACTTCAGGGTGTGCTTTAAGTTCACTTTCTTCAAATCTGCATATTTAGCTTATTCTGCTTGTGGAAGATGATTGGCACGTCCATCCTCCCTGCTTGGCCCACCAGCCTGGTTGGATTCTCTGATAGTCAAGACTCATTTCAATGTTCACTGCAAGAAAAATGGGTGTGTTTGTGTTGAGAGGAGGCTCACCAAACAGGTGAGAGGCAAACTGCAGGACACATCCCTAAAAGCAGCCCCGCCCAGATCAGAATAAGATGGAGCTGGGGTGAACATGGTTCCTATTTAAGTAAGTCACAATAACAAGAGAGATCAAAATGCCACTCCTCATTAAGCCACTGAAGGTGCAATGATGCATTATTAGCTAAAACTCCAGGATATTTTAACAGCTTTATCGAGGTGTAATCGACCTATGACAAATGCACACCTTTAAAGTGTACAGTCTGATAGGTTTTGAAACAGGTGTACCCCATCAAGATAATGATTGTACTGTGGATGAAAAATTAATCAGTGGTCAATCTAAGAAAGAAATGGAGAATTTTATTTGCGCCAACCTGAGGATTATAACCCGGGAGGCAGTTTTTCAGAAAGCTCTGAGGACTGTTCTGAAGAGGTAAGGGGGAGGCCAGTATATATGTGATTTTGATGAAGGGGTACGTGCAACCAAGCACAGAACTTGGTAGGAGGTTACTGCTATTCAGGAGGAACAGATACCTTAATGGTTTTAGTGCTTTTCTAAGTGTGGGAAGAGGCAAGAATCCAGGTTCATAAAAATTTTCTCCTGAAAATATCTAACTCTCTGAGGGCCAGTTCTGCCAGAGCACAAAGTGCCTCATCCTGATCTTCACCCTGAATTCCTTTCAGGGTGTATTGTAAGTCAGCGACTGTGGTGGCTGATGACTTAATTCTTGTAGAACTGGATGGTGGGCAACATTCTTTATGTTACAATCCCCTCCCTTTTGGTCTTAATTTTGACCAAGGTTTGGGAGGCATTTCATGACCAATTTATCCCATGGCGCTAGGAATGCTCATTCCCAGGTCAGGTGAGGATTTCCTTGATAGGCCACTCAATGTGCTGTTACTGGACTAGGGCTTGTTAACAGTAGCCCAAAGCCTCTGGGCTGCCTGTCCTACTAGTCTGTTATGGTCCAGGAAATGGTTCCCTCTTGTGGCTTCCTCCCATATTTAGAGTTACATTATTACAATCACTGAGTTTATAGAACTATGTATTTGACAATTGTTTTAGGTCACCTAGTCATCATTATTTTTAGTGGAGGCTCAGTCACACATTTGGTAATGAAAGAAACAAAAATCTTGTAAAATAGGTAGAATACAAGTAATATAGCTAGTGACATTAATAAGGTCATAAGTAAGTATTTAAGCTAAGCACTTCTTTTAGGTGTGGCCCAGTATCTCCGCAGGTCATCTGACCAGTCTGTTCTGCACCAATCATTATCTTTAAGGGAAATGATATAGTGGCCTTGTCCATAAAGTCCACCAAAGACGTCTGCACGTACAAGGTGAGTGGTGGGTCATCGTGACCCCTTACGGGATAAGGAAAGAAATGTTATCTTCTAAGGAGTTACATGGCTGTCTCCAGGAGAAAAAGTTGATTTTTGTGGCTGAGCAGATATTTCTGCCATTGGGGAGGTCAGGTGAACACATAATGCAGATGCACATTGCACACTAGCGGGGAGGGAGGAGGCCAAAGAGCAGAGAAAAAGTTTATGTTTAAAATTTTTCTTGTCCTACCTTAAAATATGAATTTTTATTTCATCAATACCCTCATCCCCAGAACTTTCCTCCCACCCTCCCCAATCCAGGCAAAGTCGGATCTGCTCTCTGTCACTACAGATTACTTTGCATTTTCTGGAAATGTACATATGAGTACATTTCCAGAAAATGCAAAGGGGTGGGCAGATCAGGTCTGCAGGTAGAATACACTGTATTAATATAAAAGTGTACAGATAGAAAGTTATAAACATTTTCTAAGGTTTGATGAGGACCAGCCACACGCAGAGTAAACAAAAGAAGCTCTGGCCACTCCAGGAAAGCACACCCACTGGGAAGATGTCACAGAGTGCTTGCTCCAGGGCACAACCCGCAGCTGATTTCCTGCCACCCGGTGAGGCCACCTGCACCATCTTCTGTCTCGCCCTCAACACAAACGTCCCTGGGCCGGGAAAGGCAGGCAGTCTTGTGTTACAGGCATGTGCCTGCTCTGGGCTGAATCGTATCCTCAAAATTCACATGTTGAGTCCTGACCCTCAGGGTCTCAGAATGGACTGTGTTTGGAGATGAGGTCTTTAAAGAAGAGATTAAAGTAAAATGAAGTCACTAGGGTGGGCTATACTCCAACGTGACTGGTGCCCTATAAGGAAGAGGAGATTGGGACACAGACACACACAGAGGGATGACCATATAAGGACACAGGGGGAAGACGGCCGTCTACACACCAAGGAGAGAGGTCTCAGGAGGAACCAGCCCTGCTGACACCTTGCTCTGGAACTTCCAGCCTCCAGGACTGTGAGAAATAAATGTCTGTTTTTTAAGCAGCCCTGTGTGTTGTGTTTATTGTAGTAGCCAAGTTAAGATTCCTTGCATTTATGGGGACTTAAGGATTTACTGTCCTAGAAAGAGGGGGTTGCACCAGGGTCCCTCTGCTTGTGAGCTACTCTGAGCACAGGGGCTTCAGGCAGGCCAGCTTCAGGGGCAGCTGCAAAGTGACCCCTTCCAAACCATGCACTCTCCTGGGCCCTGGACAGGAGGGCACATGTCCCTGTTTGGGAACCTCTGGTCTCAGCTGGGGTCTCCCAGGTACAGGTGGAATTGTGTATTTGTGGTCAACACGAAGGTCGCAGTTCTCGGGCACATTGTGGGTGTGCCCTGAGCTGCCAGGCATCCTGCAGGAAGGGCTGCCCTGTGCCTGCTTGCCCTTCCTGGGAAGGACCTGCCAGTGATTTTCTGAGCCGAGAATCTGACTCTGTTCCACTTCAAACAAGTTATTTCTGTATATCTTTAAGATAAGCTAAATTATGCAGGAATATCACAATGATGTGGTTCTAGGAAAGCTTGTTCTCATAGTTATTCAGAACTTTAACAAGAATTCTCCAACATTTTAGAAAATCACATCTCCTGGCTCAGAGTTTCTGAATTGCCAGTAAATGCACCAGGATTGCTGTCAGCACAGTAATTCAAACTATATACAAAGGTGCCTATTTGCCCTCATTTAAAAACATTAAATATAAAGGTTGAATCGAGTTGAATGTTATCTACATTTTCTTAAATCTAAATTGAAGAAAATCTCAAGCAAACATCTGATTACTTAGTGTAGCTGAAGCCAAGCACTCACCTATTAAATTATGTATTATTTCGTTAAAATATATTTCTCTTTAATGCTCCTCTCTATTGTAACTATAACTGCATGGATACATACATAAATATAATTATATTTAAATTATATGCATAGAGAGATTACGTTATCTCTGCATTTGATTTCAGAAAGTGAGGGGAGTGTCACAAAATACTTGCTACAAAAGGGGTGAGGGTCTGATGGGCTGACAGAACCCCCATGACACAGCATTTCATTCCCGCTAAGGTGCTAGAATCGAAAAGACAGACAATGACAAGGGGAGAGATTGGAACCTTCAAACACCACTGGCGGGAATGTGAAATGATGCTGCTGTTTTGGAAAACAGTCTGGCAGTTCCTCAAAATGCCAGACATGGAGTCACCACATGACCCAGCAATTCCACTCCTACGTATAAACACAAGAGAAAGGAAAACTCATGTCCACACAAACACTTGTACATGCATGTTCATAGCAGCATGATTCACAAGAGCCAAAAGGTGGAAACCACCCAAATGACCATCAACAGGTGAACAGAGAACAGATACACAATGTGGTCCATTGTGTGGTCCATCCACACGATGGAACGTTACTCAGCCATGAAAAGGAGTGAAGCTCTGACACAGGCTACAACATGGATGAAACTTGAAAACAAGATGCTCAGTGAGAGAAGCCAGGCACAGAAGGACACTGTCTTATTCTGCTTGGGCTGCCGTAGCAAAATACCAGGCTGGGGGCTTAAACAACAGAAATATATTTCCTATATTTCTGGAGGCCAGAAGTCTGAGATCAGGGTGTCAGGATGGTCAGGTTCTGGTGAAGCTCTGTTCTTGGTTGCAGATGGTGTCTTCTCACTGTGTCCTCACATGGAGGAAGGGGCAAGGGGACTCTCTGGGGTCTCTTTTATAAGGACACTGATTCCATTCACAGTGGCTCCACTCTCGTGACCTCATCACCTCCTCAAGGCCCCATCTCCTAATACCATCACCTTGGGGGTTAGGATTCCAACATGTGAATTTTGGGGGGACACAAACATTCAGCCAAGAATAACCACAAACTGTATGATTCCATTTATAGGAAACATCTAGAACAGGCAAATCCACAGAGACAGGAAGTGGGTTAGTGGTGCCAGGTGCTGGGGGCGGGGAAGAAAAATGGGAAATGACTGTTCATGGGCATGGGGATGGGGTCTCCTTTGGGGGGCTGAGAATGTTTTGGAACCAGATACAGGTGGTACTTGCACAACATTGGGAACTTGATAAATGCCACTGAGTTGTCCACTTTAACGGTAAATGGTGAGTTTTATGTTACATATATCTTACCACAATTTTAAAAAAAAATCATTGTTCATCACATCAACAACTTGACAGCACAGGGAATTCCCACTTCTGCTGAAAGACCCCGTCTGCTTGCCCAGGTGCTTCCTGGGTGACAACATTGGGGCTGTGGAGTGTAGATGAGGGCATGAACGACCCCACACAGGGACGGTCCAGAGGCAGACCCAGTGCTCAGCACACATGTAGATGCATCCCCAACAGTGCAGGACAGAATCCACTGGGAGGGTTGGCCGGCTTTATCATCGAGCTGTGAACAGCCTTGTGGGGCCGGTGGCTGTGCACTGGGGACTGACTGACCACAGCCCTGGGCGCCAGGGGCTGTGGCCTGATTCCTCTCACCCCGAGGCTGGGAACTGCCGGGTGAAGTGGACAGCACTTCAGTCAGTCCATGGTCGCTACTGGACCACAGGCACGGCTGCAGAGTAAGACTGGAGCACCTCCAGTTACTTGAAAACCCGCATGGTAGAAACATGATTTTTACATAAAACACAGGAGCCGTGAAAGGTTATTTTCTTATGTGAGCTGATAACACCACCCCCGCCATGTGTGGACGACCCCTGCCCTGCTCACCTTCCCCACGGTGGTTGGAGTTGAGCTCTTGCCCCCCGCCACCCTGCAGAATTGGCCTCCAAGGCCCACTTGGGGTCCTGCCCGAACCCTGAGGATGTGTCCTGCCTGAGGCTCCTGACACAATATGCTCCCGCTCAGGCTGGCCTGCAGAGATCACACAGAGGTCTAAGCAGTCAGGTCCCAAAGAAGCAGGACATGACCCTGGACACAGACGCGTTCACCCTGCGCAGAGGGGTCCCTACGAGCAAGTGTGAGGTCACTTTTTAGGGCCACACCCCTGTCCCGCCTGAGGCGCCAAGCCCGCCCCACTGCCCGGCCCAAGTCCCTTTCTCTGTGGAGCTCAAGCCCACACCTTCCCCAGCCCTGCCTCACCCCACCCCCCCTCCACCCCAGCACCGTGTAAGGTTGTCTGTCAGCATAACTGATGCCATCCTGGGCCCGTACAGCTCCTCCTGTCCGTCCACTGACCCTACCCAGGACTGTACTGTGTGGTCAATCACTTCTCTGTCCTCAAGGCCTTTCTAGTTAACAGAGGCTGTTTAATAATCATTAGGGCCAGGTGGCCTCTATGCTTTGTTAATCCCCAAACGATGAAGACCTTTGGCTATGTGTTCCCGGGGCCCATGTGACCAGTTACCCATTCATGAAACTTGACTTAGGAATGCACATCCTGTTTCCAAGCACCCCCCGATGTTAACCATAATTGTCCCGGTGACCCCTTGGCCATGCAGAGCGCAGCTGCACATGCTTCCGATCGTCGTCCACCATATCCTGATCCTACCCTGTGAGTAAACTACCCAATAATAAACGGATCCATTGATTACATGGAGCTGCCTGACTTGGTTTTTGGTCTCACGATGCCCTGTCAGTTCGGTGGGCACTTCTCGTTCCCTCCATCCTCCAACACCTCACCTACTGCTGTCCCCCCAAATTTATATCCATTCTGACCCCAGAATCAGGCCTTATTTTTGAAACAGGGTCTCTGCATATATGGTTAAGATGAGGTCATGCTGGATTAGGGAGAGCCCTAAATCCAACAGCTGGTGTCCTATAAGAAGAGGGAAATCTGGACACAGACATAGAGGAGAAGCCACATGACCATGGAGGCAGAGGTGGAGGTGATGCAGCCCCAAGTCCAGGGGCGCCAAGGATTTCTGGAAACCAGAGAAGCTGGGAGAGGCCGGGGCATATTCCCTGAGGTTCCAGAAGGAATCAACCACACCTTCATTTTGTATTTCCAGCATCCAGAGCTGCGAGAGAGAAATCTCTGCTGTTGGGACCCCCGGGGTTGTGGCGTGTTGTCACGGTCGTTGACTTGAAGGTCGGCCATACCGTGTCCCCCACATCGATGAGATGGACCCCAGTGAAAACCTGTCCCCCAGGGCTAAGGTGCACTTCCATGGGCAGCCACACCTCATGGACCCCCAACTCTACTCCTGACCTCTGCCCTCAGCTGATTGTATCTACATCCATTTACCATAACAAACTCTGACACTGAGTATAAAGTTTCAGTGAGTCCTGGGAGCCTCCAAAAAAAAGAACCTGGGGTGGTCTCAGGGCCCCCAACCCCTCAATCGGGGTCAAAAGTGGGGATGGTCTCCAGGCCCTGGAATCTGCAGGGCGCCTCTACCAGGGGAGGTGTAGGAGACCCCAGGTGGTAGTTAAGCTGAGTCCAGGGCCCTCCTGCATATGGGGCATCCTAGCCCTGTGGATCAGGAAGGGGCCAGTTCCCTCCAATGCTCAGCCCAGTCTCTAGATCTGTGAAATGACCTGGGACACCCAGTGCTAGAGGTGCCCCAACTCTGTGGCTTCCTGAGCCTCCAGGGACACACAGGACAGCCACACTGGACTCACACAATGTGAAAACACTTTCCCAGGGCAGGCCTGTAGGTGAGAAACCATCCCAAGGCTGGGGCAGGGCCGAGGGGTGGCGGGTTCCAGCCGGGTGCCAAGTCTCTAATGAGCTTCCCTGGGGGGACGGGGGTAACTGTCATGGTTCTGCCCTTTGTCGCTGGGGGAAGAGACACCCTAGAGACCCTCGAGGGAAGGAGGGGGCATGAAGGGTCATGAGGTGACTGGAGCAGGGACCCTCCCACCCGTGCATCCCCTGCGCACTGTGACCCATCTCGGCTGTGAGCACACAAGCATGTGCTGAGTCCTGTGAGCCTCCCAGCAAGTCCTTGAAGGTGAGGGTGGCCTTGCAGACCCCACCCCTTCCCTCCACGTCTAGTAGGTGGAAAGACCCACTTCTTGCCATTCCAGGAGCAGTTCTGGAGCTGTTCTGGGAGGGGTTCTGGGGTTTTGCAGGCTGAGCCCCTGTTGCTATGCCCCCACTTCCCCACAAGAGCCTCCAGAACAAGCTGTTTGCCCTGTTGCCTGAATGCCCCCCGCCTCCAATATCCTTAGGAAAGAATCAGGGGTTTCTGTAGCAGCGTCTGCAGGCAGCTCTGCATCTGGACCCACGTTCACATCTTCCTTGTAAACACTGAGAACCTTCCCTGACACAAGCCCCCTGCTGACTGCCTCCACATGCCAACCACAGGCCCCAGTGCAGGTGTCAGACCGACTGCCCATCTCAGCCTCCTCCTCTTGTTGTCAGAGCTGCTCCAGGCCCCACTCAAAACCCATGAACCCACCTTTAATAGGGCTGTCCTCCACTCCCCACCTTCAGCAGGAGTTAACAGAAGTCTTTAAGTTAAAGGGTCCAGAGATAAGAAAGGAAGCTACAAACAAAAAAATCAAATGGAACCAGCTGGGACCAAGATGGCAGTGAATCTGACCTCCAACAGACCCTGAGTCTCATTATATGTTGAATTTACCATATCAGCATGTTAAGTGACACATCTACCCGTGGCCATAACTGGACATGAAGGACCAAAAAAGGGTAAAAAGGAAGTGATACCCCACTCCCTTGGAAAAAGCCCTGCCCCGTCCCCGGTAGACAAACGCATATGCCTCCCCACCATTAGCCTCCCTCCTCCTCCCTTTGTCTTTACTCTTTAAAATTAAACCACTCTCTCCAGGTGGGCGAGAAGTTGATCTGTGAACTTAGCTCCCACTTCTCCGTTCTTTGGCCACTGAATAAAACCTGTGCTGTGTCGGTGTCAGCTTTGGTTTCGTTATTCACCTACTTGAACCCGAACGGAAAAAGGAAATCTTCCCCAGCCAGGCAGAGAGCCTCGGCCAGGCTAGGGCCCGAGCAGGGTCCATACGACTTAACTTGGTAGCAATCTGTAAGGAGACAGTGGTCTCTGCCCGTGGGGTGGGTGGAGGGAACACCTACAGCCACAGCACCGGCTCCGTGGACAGCACGGCCCCTCGTGGGCCTGGACCGTGTGCTCTTGTCCCCCCACGCCTGATACCACCTGACAGTTTGACGTGGTGACACTGGCTGCCGGGCATCTAGTCAGGAAGGACCCAGAGGCAGCACCTGGTGCCAGATCACATGTGCCTTTTTACAGGCAGTGGACATAGTAAATATTAGGACTTTGCTTTGTGTCTAGAAAACAAACCAAGTGGCTAGAAGGGGATCTCTGCTATGGACTTGAAACCCACGTGCAAGGTGAGAGCTCCTACTGGACACAGGCTTGGAAGCTTCCGCACAGTTGATGACCACACCAGAGCTTCCTGCCCGACCCCTCCAGGCCTCCCTGGTGCACACAGCTGGACCTGCACTCCTCAGGCTCCCCGACCCAGAGCCTGAAGGGCCAACGCTGGCAGGGCCTGGGGATGAGAGTGGTCATTCCACCAATGTTGCTCAGCTCCTCCTCCCCAGTGACCAGGAGAGGGAAGGCCAGTGGAGTCTGAGGTCCAGCTCAGGCAAAGCTCGAAGTGCCCCCTCCTTGGGACCCCCGGCCCCGCCCTGCTTACTCAGGCCCACCGTCTGCCCCTCCCAGTGCCCATGTCCCACCGACCCACATCCCTGGTGTGGACATCCACGTACACAAGAAGCTATCCCATGTCCTCTTCCCACATGGGATGCCCCCATCCCTGCTTCTCCCTAATCATGGCCTGGATCTCAAATGTTCTGGGCAGGAAGAGGGCTGAGGATGGAGGCTGGGATGGCAGTCCCGTCTGCCTCCTGGGGGCCCAGACACAGGGCTCAGGGGCTGCTGGGCCTTGAGGTCCGGATGCTTCTGGGTGTGGGATGAACCTGCCACTGCCACTGCCCACTGGCGCCTGCTCCTTCCGAGATTCAGGAAACAGGAGGACCCACCAAACTGAGCCCATCCCCGGGCTCTGCTGCAAGTCTGCTCGGATTTGCTCTCCTGATCCTGAAGACAGACCTGCGGGAAACAGGGCCTGCGATTCCCATAGTGACGGTATTCTGTGGAATTTCCACTAGATCCCTTTCTACCCTGTTCTGAGAAAATTACTAGCCAATCCATGCTACCATCACCCCACAAGCGGACTGGGAAGCTGAGGCTCTGAGACGCCAAGTAACCCAGCCAGAAGCACAGATGTGTGGCCACAGAGTGGGGTCTGCACCCACCGCCCGCCCAGGTTGACCGCCCACTCCCAGCAGGTTCCATATCCATTACCTTCATCCCCCTCCGGGGATCAGCTCACAGAGCCTCCTCTTAGGCGGATTCACTTACCTTCTTTTAACTGGAGCCGTCTTACTATCCTGTTTTGGGGATCATCCGGAAGGCTTGAAGCAGGTTCAGTCTCATGTCACCAGAGTACCTTTCCTGAATCACACTCACCACCTGTTCATCCACTCCCAGCTCAGACCCAGAAAGGCCCCCTTGGGCCCCGAGTCCCATGGCTCTGCCTGGGTTCCCACTGCCTCCTGCCTGGTCCTTCCCTTTCATGTCCCCTGCAGTGTCACCAGGAGCTCCCGCCCGCCTGGGGCAGGCTGTCTGCTCTGTCCTGGGGAGGCCTCCGTGGTGTCAGGTGGAAGAAACAAGTGGTAACCATGGGGCCTCCCTCACGCAGCACAGTGGCCAGCACCCGCCTACTGACTTCATCACTCTGGATGGGCCCAGGCAGGGACTCAGGGGGCCTGCAGCATCTCCTGGTTCTCATTTCATCCCAGCACTGCTCACAGGGAAGTCGCTAAGCAACTCTGTGTCGGTTGCACAGAGAGGACACTCATACACTCGCCTCCTCCCAGCACACGGGGCTCTTATGGACAGGCACCTCCCAGGATATGGAGCTCACCTGGGCAGGCACCCAGCAGCCCACGGGGCTCATGTGGGCAGGTCCCTCCCAGGATATGGGCCTCATCTGGGCAAGCACCCTGGCAGGGCTCGGTGCACAGAAACCCTCACATAGCCCTCATTGTGGAGCACCCCCAGCTCACCTGTTGGACAGAGCTGACCCTGAGCACCTCAGAGCAGGACCTGAGCTAACAAACAGCAGCTCCTGGACAGGTCTGTGACCCTGGGCTTCACTCTGTGTGGCCTCCCTCCACCGGGTCTTCCAGAGACTTCCGCTGCACCTGGGGAACTGGGCTCCTGTCTCCACCCACCACCCCTCCTCTCCCTGACTCCTGGGTTCTTCTCAGTAAGAGAGGGTCTTCTTGAAATTGTCTCCCACTCGTGGGCCAGATAAAATGATTAGTAAACAAGCCAGAGCTGCAGCCTCATGTCTATCCTGACCCTCAAGACGCCACACCTGTTCCTTGGACCTGGCCGATGCAGCAAGGCCCATTTTCTGCAACTATGAGCCCCTGATGGGTGAGGATTGGCTGACCTGGGCAGTCTGACCTGGCCGGCCAGCCCTAGGTTGATGTCTGTATAAATACACCCTGCAGGCAGCAAGAGCACCTGCAGCTGTGTCTGAGGCCATACTCTCTGCCCCATCAGCAGCCACGGGGCTGGGCTGGTGGGAGGGAGTGAGGGGCCACAGCTCTGTGGGTGGCCCAGACTGAGTGGGGCTCTGCTGGACTTTCTGCAGGAGTTGCCAGGCTGCTACCTGCTAAGGAAGAGGATACATCGCCTACACCTGCTGTTGGAAGTTCTCCCGGGGCAGAGGTAAGGAAGCAAGAAAAAAGGCAGCGGGAGCCAGGAGAGGAGGGGTAACTTAGGTAGGGAAATGGAAAGCTTCCAGAAGAGTGCCTGGGGCCAGGACCATCCTGCCTGGCCTGCAGGCACCATCTCGGCATGCATGCTGTCGCTGGTGTGGCTCCAAGCCCTTTCCTCCAGCCTTTAAAGTCTTTGCACATATTTAGGTGTTTTACCTGGGAAGGGTGGGTAAGGTTCAGGAGCAGCTGGCCTGGGGTAACATTTACTCAGAGACGCCTCCTCACGGTCCACCAGCTCTCCAATGAGGACTCTCCTTGCGGGGGTCAGGGGGGCTGCTGGCTGTATGTGAGACAATTCCCCACCTCTGACCATCTTTAGAATTGTTCATCAGTGTAGCAAGTGTCCTGATTGGGTTTCATCTGTGGAACTGGCGGGTTCTTAATTAGCAACATGAATGGTGACATCAAAGGTCCTGAATCAGGATGGAAATACTTACCCCCCACAAGTACAGGTGTAAGAACCTGGGGAGGCCGTGTGCAACCGGCACCCTTAGGGATGGGTTTCCAACATTCTGGCGTCCAGCCACTGCTTTAGGATTTCTGGGGGCCAATCCTGGCTCTAACGGTTCCGTAATCCAGCCTCTGTCTTTAGTGAGACCCACACTTCCAGGATCCTACAGAGCAGGGTCTGTGGGACTGTTCTGTGGCTTCTCTAACAAATGACCACAAGCTGGGTGGTTTAAAACAGGAATTCATCCTCCCGCAGTCCTGGAGACCAGACATCTGAGATCAAGGTGTCGCAGGACTGAAGTCCCTCCAGAGGCTCCAGAATAGGGTTGTTCCTGCCTTTTCCAGCTTCTGGGAGCTCCAGGCGTCCCCAGGCTTGCGGCTGCATCCCTCCCATCTCTGCCTCCGTCTTCACGTGGCTTCTCCTCTGTGTCTGTGTCTCTCCTCTTTTGTCTCTTATAAGGATGCTACCATTGGATTGAGGGTCACCCTGACCCAAGATGACCTCACCTCGAGATCCTTAACTACATCTACAAAGACCCTTTTCCCAGATATGGTCCTGTTCACATGTTCTGGAGGGAAACATCTTTTGGGGTCACCATTCAACCCATTATCTGTGTATAAAATAACCCTCATTTTAGGAGATTACCAAGGTCCCATATAGACTGGCACAGACAGCAGCCATGTGGGTGGGGGTCTGGGGAAAATTAGGACCCTGGAATCACCTGGAAAGGATCAAGGCCTGGCTTCATCAGAAGGTGAACTCTTCCACTACGGGACCCATGAAAACAGCCACTCCATCCTGTCTGTTGAAAGGGACACAGTGTTAAGTACAAAAGTGTTTACCTTGCAAAGCTGGCTCTTCTGGGACTTCATCATCAATAGCATCATGTAACCAATAATTACGGGCTTGGAGGAATCACTTTCTGGCACGTGATGACAGCACTGTCACTTTAGGCTCATCAAGCCTAGAGTAGGAATGTTTGAAGGAGAAGAGTTTGGGAGATTGTGAAGCTTGGTTGTCAAGGAAACCGAGCAGGTTTGTCAAGGTTGTCAAGGAAACTTCTCCCTTAAACTGAAGGCAGGGCTGGGGGAACTGAACTGCAGGGATCTTTTAAAGGGGCTGCTCTGAAGCACCATCACCTGAGTGGTGGTCTCAACATGAGCTGTGGTTTGAGAAAAGTGTGATGAGATTAAGCCTTACTTTCTGTTATAGTGGGGGAGGGGTTTGTAAAACACCTTGGCTTTTAGGGCAAAGGTTTGTTACTGGAACAAAGTGTCCCCCCAGAAATGGGCTGAAGCTCAAGATGTCTCTGTCCCCTTCATGTGAGAGTCCAGGGCAGGTGGGTGTAGGGGCCCAGGCTCTGTCTACCTTGTTTCTCCTCCCTGCTTCCAGGTAAGGGCTCCAACTAGCAGGGTGGGGTGACCACGTGGGCACCAAGCCCTCTGTCCAAGGATGCAGGCTGGCCAAGGGCCTCACCACCTCCACTGCTTCCCCTTGGAAATACGAGACACTGTGCCCCAGCTGCAAGGTGCAGGGTAGCTGTGAACAGGAAAAAGGGAAATGGGTTCTGGAGGGCAGCTGGGCGGCTCTGCTGTGAGGGTCGCCCGGACACCAGCACACAGTCTCTGGGGCCTGCGAAATGTGATTACACATCAGCATGAGCTCTTCGATGTTTTGTGGTTCTGGAAATCCTATAGGAGGTGGTTTACAGCAGGTGAAACTAATGCTCTCAGTGGAGGTGATGAAGCCAAAGGTCTGCAGGTCAGACTGAAGGTGCCGATGTGGGTGTACATACAGGACAAAACCATCTCATGTGAGTGTAGTTCAGGCACATTTAACGTGAATGCAGTCGTGTTATGCCTAAGGTCTTGTATCTTGTCCATCTCCTCGGGGACCTCGTCCTTAGTTCCTGAGGCTCCTGTAACTCACGTACGGGGGAATGGAGAGTGGGCTCTGTCCAGTTTGAGCCCTGAGTTACCCTGTGTGTGAGTCTGCTCAGGGGCTGCTATTACAAATACCACAGACAGGGCAGCTTAAACAACAGACATCTCCCAGCCCTGGATGCTGTGTGAGATCAAGATGTCTGCAGGCTGGTTTCTCCTGAGGCCTCTCTCCTTGGTGTGTAGACAGCCATCTTCTCTCCGTGTCCTCACATGGTCTCCCCCTGTGCCTATCTGTGTCCTAATCTCTTCTTGTAGGACATCAGTCCTATTGAATTAGGATCCACCCTAGTGACTGCATTTTACCTTGATCACCTCTTTAAAAACTCCATCTCCAAATACAGCCACATTCTGGGGTCCTGGGAGTTAGAGATTCAGCATGTGAATTTTGGGGAATACGACTGAGTCTACACCATCCTGCTTAGGAACTAATATGTCCCTTGGTCCCTCCTTCCCTCAAGTCACACGGGGATCATCTGATGGCTCAGGGAAAGGCCACTTGTGCAGAGTTTGTGTCCAGCTGGGGAACCCTTCTCTGCTCTCTTTGATCAGGCAGCGGCAGTGCCAGCCCCATCCTGAGGTGAGCAGTTCCGTGTCGCCTGGCCTGCTGAGGTGCTCAGTGCCAGGGGACCCAGGAGCCAGCAGCCTAGTGGGGATGCCGGGACTCTCAGAGCCTTGGCACATGTCTCTCCCACCAGTCACCCCAGCAAAGTGGAGAAACATTTGGGGGATTACAGGTGGGAGAGAGTCACGGTCTTGTTTATGCTTCAGAAAGACCAGTTTGGGGTGGGATGTGAGGTGCACGGTGAGGGTAGGGAGCTTTGTCAGGGCCTGATGGAGGAACCAGGCACAAGATCGGGCTTGGGCCAGGGCTGTCGGTGTAGAGGGGAATTAGCGTGGGAACTGGCCATAGACTCTGGAGGAGGAGCTGACAGTTACTGGGGCACAAGGAAGTGGGAGCCTGGGAGGCTCCAGTGTTATCGAACCAAACTTGGGTCCATGTGTCAGAGTGCAGTAAAGCCAGTCTACTGACACCAAATTGTGGTGAAGAAAAGTGAAGCTTTAATTGTAAAAGTGTCAATACAAGGAGGACAGGTGGCTTGTGCCAAACTCCCTGCAGGGTTTCAGCAAAGCAATTTTAAAGGTCAGGTGAGGGAGGGTGGTCACAGGGTATGTGATCAGCTGGTGCCCAATTCTCTGGTTGATGCAGAGGTAACAGGGAAGTTAACAATACAAATTATTATGCACCAGTAGCTCTGTGTTGATGATCATCAAGTAGTTAATTTCTTCCATTTGGTGGTGGTTTTAGCATCTGTAAAACAACTCAGGAAATGTGCATCAGATACTATTATCTATGTACTTCAGAAAGGAGCTACAGCAGAGGATATGGGGGGAGGGGTCTGTCCTGGGAAGGCCCCATAGGGTCCTGCTCGGTTACACCAGGTGTCTGGGCTCAGCAACCAGGGAAGGTGGGCCTGCCTCCTGGGGTTTGGGGAGTAGCGGGATCACAGTCCTCTGAGGGGCCTGTTAGCCCCCAGGGTGAGATGGGGATGCAGTGGCTGGACAGATACGTCTGGCCTGGGAGAGGGGTCCAGGCTGGAAATGTCACTGGAATCATGGCGGGGAGGAAGAGGAAATGGCAGATGGGTCACAGCAGACTACAAGCAGGTGACTGCGGTCCTGTTGGAAGCAACTCAGAGCCAGAAAGGAGAGGCTGGCAGGGGATCAGCTTCATTCTCTTATTGCTTTGCTTATCTGTAAATTCCCACTCCCACAGTGAGGAGTCTGGCTCCCACCATCTGCCATTTATCAATTCATTTTGATCTCAGTGAGGCAGCGGTGAGTGGTGGCGTGAAGCGAGATCTTAATTCTCTGCCCAGGAATTGAACCTGGGTAGCCTGGATGAAGACCAGGAACCCTAGCCACCACACCCCCTCGCTCTTGCCCCCAGTGAAAATGCATTTCTCATGGAGGCAAAAACTGTAAAAACAGGTACAAATTTTATTATGAGACATAGCACAACAACATATGGGAGAGCACACAGAGAAACAGTTTGTTTTGTTAAGATTGAAGCAAGGCAGAGATGCACAGCCGGAGAGAAAGGGTGCGGCCAGCCTCCCTAATGAGGAGGAGCGCAGTAAAGAGGCGATTAAGTCATTTATACAGGGCAGTTCTTCTGGGTCTTTGTTTACCTTTGGCCAATTATCTGGTTTCTTTTTCCACACCTGACCTGCCCTAGGACCGTCCCTAACATGCATGCCCAACTTTTTTCCAAGATGGATTACAGCCCAGAGGTCTATGGGACGGCCTTAGCATCACATATTATGGGGTGTTGCCCCTTCCTTTTTGACCCCCAAAGAGCATTTCTGCGCATGTGCAATGTTTCCCTTGCCCCAAGGATGGGAAATGTAGGACCTCTTGATCTTTTAACAGGGTTTAACCCCTCTCTGTCCCTGCCATAAAAGTGTCCGATGTCCGGTTATCTACCCTATTCCTATTGTTGTTTCTTTTTAAAAAATTATTTATTTATTTATTTATTTTTGGCTGCATTGGGTCTTTGGTGCTGTGCACGGGTTTTTTCTAGTTGCAGCAAGTGGGAGCTACTCTTTGTTGTGGTGCGCGGGCTTCTCATTGCAGTGGCTTCTCTTGTTGTGAAGCATGGGCTCTAGGTGCGTGGGCTTCAGTAGTAGTGGCACACGGGCTCAGTAGTTGTGGCTTGCAGGCTCTAGAGCATAGGCTCAGTAGCTGTGGTGCACAGGCTTTGTTGCTCCGCAGCATGTGGGATCTTCCCAGACCAGGGCTCGAACCCGTGTCCCCTGCATTGGCAGGCGGATTCTTAACCACCGCACCACCAGGGAAGTCCTCTGTTGTTGTTTCTTATATCGAAGTGCAGATCTCGAAATATAGACAGGAGTCCGGTCATAAATATGTAGTCCGGAGCCTGTTTGTTTCTTGTCTCAGGAGATGTAAACCGGGGGCTGGTAATTAATGTCCGTCCTGGAGCCCATCTTCTTCTCACTCTAGGAAGTGTGAACAGGAGGCCAGTTGTAAATGTTTAGCCTGGAGCCTATCTATCTCCTGCCTCAATTTCTCCTTTTCAAATTACATGTACAGTGGTTTCAGAATTGTTAGCTACTACAACCTGGAAAGAACTTCATAAAATAAAGTCCTCTGTTTACGTATGGTCCATTTTGCCTTTAGTCTACAGATTCCATTCATTTCCAAAGTTAACTTAGGTCAGCACCTTTTACCCCATCCCCTACAGTGAGTTTTTTCAATACATTTCCAATAGTTAGATTCTGTTGCATTATGTATTCCATCCTGTGACACTCCTACATTCTAAATAACTAAATTTGAATAGACTATGATTTACCCCTTGGGCTATACAAATGCATAGTGACAGGTATCCATCCTAAAGTATCACGTGGAATACTTCAAACCCCCCACCCCATGATCTGCTTATCATTTATGTAGTGTAGCTTTGCCTTTCTTAGAATGTCATAAATGGGGTCATACTGTGTGCAGCCTCCTCAGACTGGGTTCTTTCACTTAGCAATATATACAGAAGATTTATCCATGTCTTTCCACAGGTTGTTGGTTCATTCCTTTCTACTGTTCAGTAGTATTCCATTGCATGTGCGTGGGAAGAAAAACAATTTTCCCTCTACCCTTCTAGGTTCTTGGTTGAGACACCCCACTCCCATAATAAAAGACAGATTACCAGGAGAAAAACAGAAGTTTAATAACACGTATACCTGCTGTATACAGGGGGGATACCAAGGAAAACTGAGTCACTCCCTGAAATGACCAAAGCCATCACCTTAAATACCTACTTCAGCTAAAAACAGAAGAATGAAGTTGGGGAAGGGAGGAAGCCAGTTATGGCAGGTTATCATGCAAAGCACAGTAAACAAGGGTATGATTGTTCGCAGATTTAAGTCAGGACTTCTCCAGTGATAAGAGTTACTTGAGATTTAATTATCCTTCTATTTCTGGTGCAAAGAGGGACATGACCTTATAAATGGAGATTTCTCTATTGTAAATGTCCTTCTCTACTCAGTTTTCTAAGAGTTTTTTATTTTTGTTTGTTTGTTTTTAGCAGACTGAAATAATCCTTATGCCAGATAGGCATACTTTGGGGTGGCATATTCTACTCGTCTTGACATGGATGTACCCCAATTTGCTTATGCATTCATCTATTGAAGGACATTCTGCTTTCTTCAAGTTTTTAGCCGTTATGAGTAGAGGTGCTGTGCATAATGGCATCTTTGTTTGCATTTGGACATAGATTTTCAAAGCAGTTGCCTAAATACTGGGAGCATGATTGTTGGATCCCAATGTGAGACTTGTTTACCTTTGGAAAAAACTGCCAAACTGTCTTAAAAAGTGGCTGTACATGCATCCCACTAGCAAGGAGGGAGAGTTCCTGTTGTTCC
Source organism: Balaenoptera ricei (assembly GCF_028023285.1). Lineage (NCBI taxonomy): Eukaryota > Metazoa > Chordata > Mammalia > Artiodactyla > Balaenopteridae > Balaenoptera > Balaenoptera ricei. Next base: position 30,363,529 of record NC_082640.1, read on the forward strand.
TCACCCTCTAGCAGTGGGTATTGTCATATTTTGAATTTAGCAGTCCTAATAGGTGTGCTATCTCATGATTTTAATTTATAATTCCCTAAAGGTATATAATGTTGAGCATTTTTTAAATGATTTTTACTGTATATCTTTTTCGGCTGGGTGTCTGTTCAGATCCTTACCTGTTTTTTTTTTTTATGGGGTTGTTTTAGAGGTCTTTGTCTATTTTGAGTCCAAATCCTTTATCAGATACAAGTTTTGCAAGTATTTTTCTCCCAGTTTGTGGCTTGTCTTTTGATTTTCTGAATAAGGTCTTTCAGAGTAGAAATCTTTAATTTTATAAAGTCCACAATATTACTTTTTCCTTTTGTGGATTGGCTTTTTGTGTGTTAAAACTCAAAGCTTATTATCTACAGACCAAACCCAAGGTCATGTAGATTTTCTATGTTTATCTCTGTAATTTCCATAGTTTCGCGTTTTAACTGTCTGTTAATAAATTCCAGTGACTTTGGTGTAAGTTTTAAAGTTTGTGTCTACCTTCACTTCATTCCATACTGTTTCAAGTTAATTGTTCCTTAAGTATTTTGGAGAAGTTATGGGATACTGCCTCTATTTCAGTTTGAATTTCCAGTTTAATGGATCTAGCAGAACCGCCCTCAGGGGGTGGGGTCTCCACTAAACTGTGAGGGCGGCTTGGTCTGCGCTTTCCCATTGGCTGGCAGGGAACGCAGAGCCCGCCTCTCTGATCCCCTTTGGGAATGCGTGTTCGGCCCGCGGCCCTGGCTTCCCCTGGCAGCTGACGCGAGCCTGGTCTCCTCAGGACTCGCTGGGGCTTTGGCTTCTGGAACACATGGGGCTGAATCCATGCTGACAACGCGGGGGCTTCAGGACAACACAGGGTCGAGTCCACGCTAACGGGAGCCAGGTCTCCTCAGGAGTTGCTGAGGCTTCGGCTTTGGGACGTTGTGGAGTCCAGTTCACGCTGACGGGAGCCCCGTCTCCTCGGGACCGGCCGGGAGGTGGCGCGGCTGACGGAAAAGGTGAGGAAAAGTGAGAAGAGGGGAGAAGGTTCCTGTGTGCGGCCGACTCCTGAGGGGTGTCTGTCTTCACAGGACCCAGGACTGGAATGGCTTGTTGTGGAAAGTTGTGGGTTTTTAGTCAGTTTTTAGCCGGTGTTGTTCCTTGGCGTGTGTCGTCCATTTTCCCCGGCACCGTTTACTGAGGGAACTGTCCTTTCCCCGGTGTATGTTCTTGGCTCCTTTTTTTGTGAATTAACTGACCACGTACCTGTAGGTTTCTTTCTGGGCTCTCTGGTCTGTGTGCCTGTTTCTGTGCCAATTCCACACTTTTTTTGATGCCTTTAGCTTCATAATATAGATTGAAGTCAGGGAGGGCAACGCCTCCAGCCTGTTTTCCTTTCTCAGTGTCGCTTTGGCTCTTCTGCGTCCTTTGTGGCTCCACACAAATTGTTTTTTGTTTCTGTGAAAAATGTCATTGAAATTTTGGTAGTGACTGCGTGAATGTGTAGGTTGCTTTGGGTAGAATGGACATTTTAACAATATTTTCACCCATGAGCGTGGGATATCTTTCCATTTTTTTGGGTCTGTTCAGTTTCTTTCATCAATGTCTTTACAGTTTTCAGTGTGCAGGTCTTTCAAGTCCTTCGTTAAATTTACTGCTAGTTTTTTTTGGGTGCGATTGTAAACGGAATTGTTTTCTTAATTTCTCTTTCTGATAGTTCATTATTAATGTATAGAATCACAAATGATCCTGCAGTTTTGTTGAACTCATTTTTTAGTTCTGACAGTCTTTTGGTGGTTTCATGTAGAAAGCTAGAATTCAGAAATCCTACTGTTCCAACTATATCCAGGTCATCCACAGCACCCAAGACATAGTGGCTGCTAATATAATCTTACCACCGTGCCTCTTAATACCATGGGGACCCCTACAAGGGCGATTAGCATCACCACTTTGGTTGAATTTGGCCTGGGTAAGTCTTGGCCTCTATAGCAATGTTTGATGTCATCTCTGATTTTCTGGCATGTTACTGACATGGTTGTATTGAAAAGTAATTTATTTTCTAGTAAATTTCAAATGTTTAAACTTTAAATAGCAGTACAAAGTTTTCTACGTTCACACCAAGTGCAGTGTGTTTTACCCAAAACAGGGCCACTCTCCCAGGGAACCAGCACATAGCCCCAAAATGAGGAATAATTATGGTTTCCACATTATAATCCTATCCACAGGACCACTTCAACTTTCAGCAGCTGCCCCACCTTTGTGGAAATGTCTTTTTCCATTCTAATCTGGTTTTCTTTTTCTGGAACCATCACTGGGGCTTTCCCTCGTTTTAAAAACCTTCATGAATTTGAAGTGTACAAGATGAGTATGATCTGTGTGACTTTTTCTGTATGGCTTCTTTCACTTAGGATGTTTTCAGTGTTTTTCCATGCTGTAACATGTATCATTTTTTTTTCATTGTGATTAAAAAATATAACATCATTTAAACAATTTTAAGTATACACTTCTATAGCATTACGTTCATTCACGTTGTAAAAATATCCTTACTATCCATCTCCAGAACTTTTTCATTTTCCCCAAGTGAAATTGTAACCATTAAACACTTATTCCCCTCAACCCCTGGCAACCTTATTCTGCTTTTTGTCTTTGAATTTGACTTATCTGGATATCTCATACTAGTGGACTCATAGAATGTCTGTCCTTTTGTGTCTGGCTTGTTTCACTTAGCATAATGACTTCAAGGTTTATCCACATTGTAGCCTGTGTGAGAATTACCTTAGTTTTAAAGGTTGAATTGCATTCCATGGTGTATATACTACATTATGTTTATCCATTCATCTGCTGAAGGACCCTCCAGTTGCTTCCACCTCTTGGCTACTGTGAATAATGCTGCTATGAATATGGGGTACAAAATATCTGTTCCTGTCCTTGCTTTTAAATATTTTGGGTGTATACCCTGGGGTGGAATTGAGGGATTCTATGCTAATTCTATGTTTAAGTTTTTGAGGAGCCCCCCTACTGTTTTCCACAGCTGCTTGCACCATTTTACTTTATTCCTTTATATGGCAGAATAATGCATCTTATGGATCTACCCTATTTTGCTTATCCATTCACCCATTGGTGGACATTTTAATTGTTCTTACCTTGGGCTATTGTGAATAGTGCTGCTATGGATATTGGTGTACAAGTTTTTATTTGAACACCTGTTTTCAATTCTTTGGATATATATCTAGGAGTGGAGTTGTTGAAACATGATAATTACATTTTTATATTTTTGAGAAAATGCCAAAATTTAGCACACATAGATTGCACCATTTTACATTTCCACAAGTAAAGTTTAAGAGTTCCAATTTCTCTACATTGTTGCCAACATTTGTTATTTTTGTTTATTCTTAATATAACCATTCTAGTGTGTGTGAAAAGTTGTGGTTTTAATTTGCATTTCCATCATGACTACTGATGTTTGACATCTCTTCATGTGCTTGCTGACCATTTGTATGCCTTGTCTGGAGAACAGTCCATTCAAGTCCTTTGTCCATTTAAAAAATTGGGTTGCTCTTTTGTTGAGTGGTAAAAGTTCTTGATAGATTCTGGATAAAGGCTCTCATCAGATATAATGTGCCAATATTTTCTTCCATTCTTTGGGCTGTCTTTTTACTTTCTGGATAGCCTCTTTTGATGTACAAAGGTTTGTAATTTTGAGGAACTCCAGTTGATCTATTTTTTTTCTTTCATTGCTTGAGCTTTAGTTTGAGATATAAGAAACTATTGCTAAATGAAGGTCATGAATCCCTTGGTTTATTCCAGGGTGCATACCCTCGGTATCCACTAGGCTAGGATTTAGGTCTGGGGTTTAAGTCAGTGTCAGGGTTTAGAGGTCAGGGGTCAGGGTTGGAGAGTCAGGGTAGAGGGTCTAGGGGTCTGGGCTTAGGGTGTTAGCGTTAGAGGTTAGATTTCTTTAGGGTTAGGGTTAGGTTTAAGCATAATTGGCCCCCTTTGCTCTTCCCTTCTCCTCTCTGAGGTCTCCAGGATGGACACGATTTGCCCAGGGTCACACATGAGTCAGGGAGTTGAGCTGGACCACTGTTTTTCTACCCCCCAGTCCTGGGCTCTGAGAGAAGAATGAAATGTCTGTACTGTTTCTGAGTGTTTCAAATCAAACTCGATGTTAGTCAAGGGTTGTGGAAGGTGTCAAGTCACGCAGGTTTCTTCCTGCCCTCCCATCTGGGAAAGGTGGTGCTGGCTTCACTCTGCCTGGGCAGCCCCAGGTTCCAGCAGAGCCCAGACAGGAGGGCACTCAATGGACATGTGTGGATTTATGCAGAATTGGGTGTAACAACCTGCCAGCCCCCAGCCTACTTGAGGGCTGGTGGGACCCTCCTGGGACTGTAGGCATGCTTTGTCCCATCTGACTGGGCATCAATAGACAATCAAGTCTCAGGCAGGACAGTCCTTGACCTCTGAGCATCCAGGCAGGCATCTGTGGTCCTCTAGCTCAGTCCAGCCTGGGCCCTGTCAAGACCCCATGGACAATCACTGAGCTGACCATGCTGCTGGGCAATGGAACAGCTACCTGGGCAGTGTAGACATTCCTTTGAGATGTTTCAACTATCAATGTCCATGTGGTTGAGAAAAGGTCCTCCTCTTCACAGCCTTCACAGCCTCGTAGCCTGCCAAGAGAGGTAATAACACTAAACATCTGAGTGTGTCCCTGACACAACAACCATACAGCAGACCATGGCCCTGCAATCCTTTGTCCCTTCAGTTGTTAGAAATTTTGACATTCATATTCATTAAGAATCAAAGATATGGGAGTAACTGGGCCTCCCAATGGGAGGTTCATACTGAGGCTGCATGGTCTTGGAGAGCCATATGCATCCATGTGGCCTCTGGAAAGCCTGCCAATTATGGGTTCCATGGCATGGAATAATTCTTGAACCTCCCATTACTTCATTGCACAAGAGTTTCCTTACCACCCTAGCATTTGGTTTCTTCCCTTAGTAAAGGAGAGAGAAGAAACTGGAAAATGAGCAGCATTGTTCTTCAGGGGTGAGTAATTAATATGGCCAGGGAGATGGCATGACTCAAGGGCTCCCACCTCTCAGGGGCAGGAATGAGGTCTGTGTGTCTTCTGAGGGCACATAGGCTATCCTGGGCCAAACCCTGAGATGTGAGGACCTGATGCCCAAGGCAGGAGACGTTGAGTTTACCACCAACAACGATCCTGCCTTTTCAGCAAGTGAAAGAACTTCTTGCCCTCTTGAGAGGGCAGTAAGAGCACACTGGATGAGTAGCTGCAGCCCCTGACCCTAAGTGAACCACTTTTTTCCTTTTGTGTCAGATTCTGTGCTGTGCAGTGAGCTGTCATTGACATAGAATCTGCTGCTTTCTCTCAGCCAGCATCTGTTCTCATGCCCAAGTCTAGTGCCTCAGTTTTCCTTTGGGAATTACATCTCACCTGCTTCCAGTCCAAACAGTTCCAGAAGGATGACCTCACGTTCCACCCAGCTCGAAGATGGGTTTACAACCCACATCTAGCCAGTCCCATTTTCCATCTTCTGGTTCCTGTGATGGGTCAAGGATGAGAATGTAACCCAAGCCAGGCCAAAGGAATTTAAAACCATGACTTTTCTTGGTACCCAAGAAAAGGAGAAGCTCTTTCTTGGAAAAAGGATGGTGAGTGGTTGTCAGCCTAGAATTGCTGTTGGCCCAAGGACAGTGAGAGAGACTGTGCCTGTGAATGGGATCACCCAAAGGCCCTGAGCAGGACAGAGTTTTGGAAAGGAGCAAGACCACACTGAGATAGTATGAGTCACTGGACCTGCCAGGTCCAAACCCATTCTTAAACTTGCCACTTGCCAGTATTAATTTATTTCTACCCTTACAATAAATACTAATTTATTTTACTTCAGTAAGTGTGTCCAGTCACTGGGAATAAAAAAAAGTCCTAGTTGACACATCTGAATCAATAAATCCCTGATCCATCCTCAGGTGTCCTCACATGGCTGGGGGAGATGAAGATACTGGGTGGGGTCAGATATTTGGGGAGCTTCCAAACAGCTCTGTCCCTGTTCCCTCCCTGTCCTGGGAGAGGGAAACCCTGGAACAGTGATAGAGGATAACCAGTAGGGGGAAGAGGTTCCTCAGTGTTTAATTAGTCTTTTTGTATTTTCCTTAATTTAGGGTCCATTTTGGTAATGTGTTTTTACAAAGAAATCACCTGTTTCCTCTAGATTTCCAGTTTGTTACAATAGGTTTCTCTTATTTGACTTTTAATTTTTCCTGTCTTAATTTTCTACAGAATCATCACAAATAATGAACAAATATTGATACTTTATTATTAACTGAAGTCCATGTTCACGCTCCCTTTGTTATACCTTTCCTTGTTCCAGGATCACAAAGGACATGTGGTCATAATGTCTGTTTAGTCTCTTCTGGGCCTTGACAGTTGCTCAGACTCTCCTTGATTCTATGACCTTGACAGTGTGGAGGAGGACTGGTCAGGTATTTTGTAGACTGCCCTGCACTGGGATTTTCTTGGTGTTTTTGTTGTGATTAGACGTGGCTTTTGAAAATGCAGATTACAGAGGTAAAGTGCTTCCTCTTCACTATATATCAAGAGAACAGGCTCTCAAGGGAATTTATCACTTATATTCTTAAATTTGGTTACCTAGCTGAGGTAGTGTTTGTCAAGTTTTCCCACAGTGAGGTTAATTTTTTTCCCATGTCCATCCTGTGTGTCTTATTTAGGAGAAAGTCATAATGCAGAACCCACACTTGAGGAGAGGGGAGTTAGCTTCACATCCTTGATGGACAGCTGAGTGTCTATGTGAATTGTTTAGAATCTTTCTGCATAGGAGATTTCTATTTAACACTATTCATAAAAAACTGTGTAATTTATTTTTGGACATGTGAACAATTATTGTAAACTTCTAGTTATAATCCAGTATTGCATTATTAGACTGCTTAGTTCATTCTTGCTTTGGCTATTGAGAGCTTTTTCCATTTGCTTCTGTTCTCATTTTACATAATTTTTCTTAAGTGGTTTTTTTTTTTTTTTTTTGGTACTTTTTTACTTTCTGATATTTTAAGATTATCCTGCTTCACATATTTACTGTCTCAGTCCTAGTATCAGCCCTTTCTTCAAAGAGCCCTTGTTCCTCTTATTAGAGAATAGTATTAAAAACTTACATGTGGGAGCTAAATAGGCTCAGCTGACAATGCGTGGAAATATATGCATGTATCCCAGCCTATACATATACACATAATTATAAAGATTTCCATGTGGAACTATGTGTATCTCTATTAGGCTAAAGATAGTTTATACTGATGTCTCCAACCTGATCTGTTATGACATGGATATTGTAACCTTCTCCCTTTGTCTGTAACTTCCCACTCCATAGGTAAGAAACCTGGCTTCCACCATTTGTCATTTATTAAATTCAGTGCTTGTTCCATTCGATTACTGATACAGTAGTTTCAGTACTGTTAGCTACTACCCACCATGGGAAAGAACTTAGAGTCCACTGTTTATGTATGGTACATTTTGCCTTTGGCTTACAGATTCCATTCATTTCCAAAGTTAATTTAGGTCAGCCCATTTTGTCCCACCACCAACAGTGAGTTTTTTCATACATTTCTAAATCAGTTAGGTTCTTTGTTATATTCTGTACTCCAGTCTTTGACACTCCCATATCCTAAGTAACTAAATTTGAATAGATTATAATTTACTTGTTGGGTTGTAAAAATCTGTGGGTGTAGACAAATGCATAATGACAGGTATTCACCACTAAAGTATCATATGGACTATTTCAACCACATATTCCATAAACTGTTTACCATGTCTGTTTTGCCTTTGCTAGAATGTCATATAAATGAGGTCATACAGTGTGTAGCACTTCAGACTGGATTCTTTCACTTAGCAATGTAAGTGTTAGATTTATCCTTTTTTTGTTGTTGTTGCACGGGTTGATGGTTCATTCCTTTATATCTCCAAATACTATTGCATTGCATTTTATGAGAGGAAAAATAATTTTCCCTCTACCCTTCTATGTTCTTCATTGGGACCGCGCCTCCCCCCCCCCCCCCCCCCCCCCCCGTAATGAAAGGGAGATGAACTGGAGAAAAACAATCGGAAGTTTAAAATATACCATGCATACCTCCTGTATACTTGAAAGATACCCAGGAAAACTGAGTCACTCCCTGAAATGACCCAAGCCATCACCTTAAATACTACCTTCAGCTGAGAACAAAAGAAAGATGTTAGGGAATGGAGGAAGCCATTTAAGAGATGATTAGGCAAAGCACAGTAAACAAGGGTATGGTTGTTATGCAGGTTTACATCCAGGCCTATTCCATTGACAAGTTTTTCTTGATATTTAGTCATCATTCAGTTCCTGGTCCAGAGAGGGACACACCCTTACAAATGGAGATATCCTTAGTAAATGTAAATTTACTTCATAAAAGGGCATTTTCTACTTGGTTTTCAAGGATTCTCCTGGGTCTGCTATTTTTTTAATTAATCAGTCCAAAATAATCCTTTTGTCAAATGGGCGTATTTTAGGGTGGTGTATTCTGCTCCCCTTGAGATGTATGTCCTCTAATTTGCTTACGAATTCATTTACAGAAGGACATCCTGATAGCTTTAAGTTTTTAGCCATTATGAGTAGAGCTGCTGTGCATTACTTAATGCTTGTTTTTGTTTGAACACAGTTTTTCAAAACAGTTGTCTAAGTACAAGAGGTACGCTTCTTGGATCCTAAGGTGAGACTGTTTAGATTTGGAAAAAACTGCCAAACTGTCTTCTAAAGTAGATTGTACATGCATTCCACCAGCATCTTGAGTATACTGTTGTATGCTTATTTTCTGTTTATCTTCTTTGGCCAGGTGTGTGTTTCAATCTTTACCAAGTTTTAATTGCGTACAAATCCTTTATCAGATAAGTGTTTTGGAAATAGTTTCTTCCAGTTTGTGGTTTTCTGAATAAGGTCTTTCATAGAGTAGAAATTTTTAATTTTATAAAGTCTACATTATTAATTATTTTTCTTTTGTTGATAGACTTTTGGTGTTGTGTGTTTCAAAATGGATCACCAGACCCAAGGTCATGTAGATTTTCTTCTGTTCTCAGATTCTAGAATTTTTATAGTTTGGTAATTTAGATTTGTCTATGGGCAATTTTGAGTGAATTTTGGTTTAAGTTGTAAAGTTTTGTCTACATTCATTTCATTACATATGGTTTCTAATTAATTGTTCCTTAACTATCTTTTGAGAAGATATGGTGAGATACTTGGCTCCATCTCAGTTTGGATTTTCAAACTTAGTATATACAGCAGAACTGCATTTGGGATGAGGCCTCTGGGTTTGTGAGTGCGGTGCTCCCAGCACTTCTCTGATGTCCCACAGGGGGCGCTGAACCCACCTCTCTGACACTGCGGGCACAGGTGCATCCTGCCCACAGAGTTTGCTCCGTGACAAGTGGACAAGGAGCTTTGTCTCCCATCAGGGCTTAGGTTTCTGGACCATGGGGCAGTGTCCACACTGACAGGAGCTGGGTTTTCTCAGGACCCACTGGTGAGGAGATGCCACAAGAGGAAGAAATGAGCAAGTGGGGAGAAACTTCCAGTGCAGCTGACTGCTGGGTGGGTGGGGTGCATCTTCAGGGGACTCAGGAGAGAAAGGGTCTAATATGGAACCTTGTGGGCTTTTAGTTAGTTTTTGTGCAGTGTAGATGGTGACCAGTGTCGTTCTTTGGAGTCTGGTGTCTAGTTTTCCTGGCACTGTTTGTTGATGGCTTAGGGTAGAATAAACATTTTAATGATGGTAATTTTTCTGATGCATGAGCATGGAATATTGTTTTCTATTGTGTCTTCAATTTCTTTATCAGTGTCCTATAGTTTTCTGAGTATAGGTCTTTCATGTCCTTGGTTAAATTTATTCGTAAACAGTTTGTTCTCTCTGATGGAATTGTAAATGGGATTCTTTTCTTAATTTTTCTTTCTGATTGTTTGTTATTAGTGTATAGAAACAAAACTGGTTTGTGCATATTGATTCCATACTTTGCAACTTTACTGAATTTATTTTTTTAACATGTTTTTTGAAGTAATGTGAAAAATTGTAATGCTAAAAGCTCACTGTTTCTACTGCATCCCAGGTAATCCACAGGACCCAAGACATGGTAGCTACTATACTCTTCCCATGGTGCCTCTTAATATCATGTGGACTCCTACAAGGGAAGTAAGTATCACTTACTTGGTGAACTTGGTCTGGGTAAGTCTTGGCCTCTATAATAAAGTTTGATGGCTGTCTTATCTGATTTTCTGGTATGGTATTGACATGGTTGTTCTGAAAAGTAATTCACTTTCGAGTAATTTAAAGTGTACGGAAAACTTTCAGTAATGGCAAAAAGTACTCACATTTGCCACTTCACACAAAATGCTCAGTGTGTTTTACCCAAAACAGGGACATTCTCCTGAAGAACTAGCACATAACCCCTAAATGAGGAAATCATGATTTTCACATTATAATTTAATACACAGGCCCACATGAATTTTCACCTGCTGTCCCAACTGTATGAAAATGTCTTTTTCCATCCTGATCTAGTTTTCTTTTTCTGGAACCGTTACTGAGTTTTTCCCTCATTTGGACAACCTTTATGGATTTAAAGCAGACAAGATAAATATGGGATCTGGGTGGCCTTTTCTGTATGGCTTTTTTCCACTAAGGATGTTTTTAATATTCATTTATGTTGTAACAAATATCAGCACTATGTTTTTTTTTTCATTGTTATTAAAAATACAAAACATGACATTTACCATTTAATGCATTTTAAGTATACAGTTTTGTGGTATTAACTACCTTCACATAGTTGCACAAACAAGTTAAATGACATGTGCTCCTCCTGTGTGCATGGGAGCTACCCAGGAAATTGAGTAACTCCCTGAAATGGCCCAAGACATCACCTTAAATACCATCCTCATCTAAAAAGAAAAAAAAGGAAGGGTATAGTTGTTTCTGTCTACATTCATTTGATTGCATATGGTTTCCAACTGATTGTCAAATAACTAGTTTTGGAGAAGTCATGGGATATTTGGCTTCATTTCAGTTTGAATTTCCATATTTAGTGGATTCTGCAGGCTTGATACAAGGTTTACAACCTTGATATTGCATCATGACCTCCCAATGGTGTAACTGGTGTTAATAGTTTGTTCAACAACTAAAGTTCTGTGTGATATGAGTTCAGACTGGAGTAATCCTGGTTTAGTTTCTGTCTATTTATACATTTGTCCCAGTATGAAAGGACAAGAGGAATAAGGCCTACTTTATAAAAGTGCCTTCAAACTAATTGGTATAATCTCAACTTAATTTTTTTTAAATTTATTTTATTCAAGTATAGTTGATTTACAATGTTGTGTTAATTTCTGTTGTACAGCAAAGTGATTCAGATATATATATATATAAATATATATACTCTTTTTCATACACTTTTCCATTATGGTTTATTACAGGATATTGAATATAGTTCCCTATGCTATACAGTAAGAGCTTGTTGTTTATCCATCCTATATGTAATAGTTTGCATCTGCTAATCCCAAACTCCCAATCCATCCCTTCCTGCTTCTTCCCCTTGGCAACCACAAGTCTGTTTTCTATATCTATGAATCTGTTTCTGTTTGGTAGATATGTTCATTTGTGTCTCATTTTAGATTCCACATATAAGTGATATCATATGGTATTTGTCTTTCTCTGTCTGACTTATTTCACTTAGTATGATAACCTCTAGGTCCATCCATGTTGCTGTAAATGGCATTATTTCACTCTTTTTTTATAGCTGAGTAGCATTCCATTGTGTGTGTATATATATATATCACATCTTCTTTATCCATTCTTCTGTTGATGGACATTCAGGTTGTTTTCATGTCTTGGCTATTGTGAATAGTGCTGCTATGAACATAGTGGTGTATGTATCTTTTTGAATTATAGTTTTGTCTGGATATATGCCCAGGAGTAGGATTGCTGGTTCATATGGCAACTCTAGTTTTTTGAGGAACCTCCATATTGTTTTTCATAGTGACTGCACCAATTTACATTCCCACCAACAGTGTAGGAGGGTTTTCTTTTCTCCACACCCCCTCCAGCATTTATTTGTAGACGTTTTAATGATGGCCATTCTGATCAGTGTGAGGTGGTACCTCATTGTAGTTTTGATTTGCATTGCTCTAATAATTAGCGATGTGGAGCATCTTTTCATGTGCCTATTGCCCATCTGTATGTTTTCTTTGGAGAAATGTCTAATTAGAGCTTCTGCCCATTTTTTGATTTTTTTTTTTTTTTGAGTTGTATGAGCTGTTTGTATATTTGGAAATTAGGCCCTTGATGGTTGCATCATTTGCAAATATTTTCTCCCAAACAATTAGCACAAGTGCTGGGACAACAGGATACCCACATGCAAAAGAATAAAGTTGGACTCTTACCTCCCCCTGTATACAAAATCAACTCAAAATGGATCAAAGGCCTAGATGTAAGAACCAAAATTATAAAACTCGGAGAATAAAACATGAGAGTAAATCTTCATGACCTTGGATTTGGCCATGATTTCTTAGATCTGCTACCAAAAGCACAAGCAACAAAAGACAAAATAGATGAATTGGACTTCCTCAAAACAAAAAACTGTTGTGAATAAAAGGAGCAAGGAAAAAGGTAATCCACCATCCAAAATTACACAAGATGTTTGTAAATCATGTATCTGATAAAGGTCTGTAGCCCACCAGCCCAGCCCCCGTGCTGGTCCAGGGGAGTGTGTGTGTGGCCCCTCCCATCCTAGGTGATAAGGGGATTTCAGGCCCCACAGCACCCAAGGGGTGGACACTGGTCATCCTCAGCACCCTCAAGGAGTGAGTGCTGGATTGTTTTGAGCCCAGATTCCTTCCATTACTGCCCTCAAACACTGAAGGCTTCAGCATGCCTCCGGAAGAACACAGAGTATTTGCAAGTCTTTGAGAATGAAGAGAATATCCTTCGCTTTTCTGAAAAGGGCATCTTATTTCATAGCAGTGACCACTTTCAATCTGGCTGCCAGGGGTGCCCTCTCACCTTCTTTACTTCTCTGAGAGTGGCCATGGTGGTTTGGCTGTCCCCAATCCCCACACCAGGTGACAAAGCCAGTGGGGCCAGCTCCTGGTGGTCCTTACCTTCGTTGGAGATTAACCCAGACTCTCAGCCTGAGATTGAATGTGGACTCCCCTGCTTCTCCCCATCACCAATTCTCATCTCCTCCCGTCTCTTGCTTTTCAGTCTCAGATTTACCTGATGGTCACCACTCGTAGTTCCTGCAGAGCCCAGAGATTTCTCCTTGAAGGAAAGGTTCTGGAAAAATCGGAGGGATAAATAAAGAATGCAGCTGATTCCCACCTTGTGCTGATGCCCAAGAGGGTGATGAGAGTAGGTGTTTTCTCATTAGAATTTTTTTTTTTTTAGGTGGAGAATTTTAATTAAATTGGCATAGTTAAGACCAAAAAGATAAAGTGGGCATTGTCAGTGTTTCTTCAGCCCTTGACTTAACAGGTGAATGAACACAACTTGAAACACAGGTGAATCTTGCTGGTCTATGAGACAGTGAAGGGAGCGTCTCAATATTTAAATATATTAATATAACCAGTTATAGAAATCTAAATATAAAACCAATCTCCTATAGGGTTTGAGAAGGCATTCACCATATCCCTGAAAAGTTTAACATTCCTTATTCAAGTTTAATCATCTCTTTAGAAGAGGAAAACAGTGATAGTACTTGTTGAACCAGAATTACTATCAAAATTCAAAAAGCTGACCATATTCATTTAGCCACAAGCCAATCTTATTTAAATCAGGACAGAAATATTACATTAGCCATTCATGATCTGAATTCTAGTGTATGAGATCAATTTAAATATGGTACACATAAAAAGTCATGAGACATTTGTTTCATAATAAATAAGGCAGTGGCCAACTACTACTCATTAGTAGCTTTTTAGAGATAAGCTATCAAGTCATTTTTGTTCCAGGGATGTACTTCTTGGGAAGTACAGTCTTGTGCTTGCCTCCCTTTTCCACAGTATGGCACTGGGCACACTTCTGAACAAAAATCTTCTTGCCCTTCTCAACATCACCCATTTTTAAATCATTCTTTCTCCGTGTACGACTAAGAAGTTCCCGCTCGCAAGCTGAACGTCCCGCTCTCGAATCCCCTTCTCATTAGAATTTTATGATCCTCCAAGTAATAGATCATTGGTGGTGGTGGGGGGCATCCTGTGTCTTCCTGCTTATTCTAATAATGTCATTCCTGAATTTTAATGCGGTAAATAATTTATATTATAAATATGCTGAGGGGGAGATCCATTTAAAAAATGTTAGAGGTAACTCCAAGGGTTTTAAAACAAACAAGGACATGGAACCCTGTGTTCAGACACTGGCTGAGAGATTCCCACACTGAGCTGTGGTCCCTTGGCGGGTGGAGTGGCCATGACCCTCCTCCCGCAGGTGAGCCTACTAAGGCACATCCCACATGGGACCACTGCATCACAGAATCTTAGATTGGCCAATGACAGGCATCTGGCTAGAGATGTGGACAAGAGAAAACTGCCCAGCAGTCTGGAACAACCCTGGGGCGAGGCCTTAGTAAGGGCCAGCATCAGGGCCTTAGTTAGGGACAGTGTCAGGACCTCAGAGATAACTTGAGGGCCTTAGTAAGAGACAGTTCAGGCTGTTAGGGACATTATCAGGGCCTTAGATAGGGCAGCATCAGGGCCATAGTTATGACCATTGTTGGGGAGTTAGTGAGGGAGAGCATCCGTGTGTTAGGGAAAGAGTCTGGCCACTATTTAGACAGGGTCAGGGCCTTAGTTAAGGATAGTGGCAGAGACTTACTTAGGGACATATTCAGGGCCTTAGTTATGAACAGGATCAGGGCCATAGCAGTTTCATGGTGTTAGTTAGGGCCAGCGTTAGGGCGTTAGCTAGGGCCAGTGTTAGGGTGTTAGCTAGGGCCATCTTCAGGCCTTAGTTAGGGACAGCGTCAGGGCCTCTGTTAGAGAAAACTTGAGAGCCTTAGTAAGAGACAGTTCAGGCTGTTAGAGAGATTGTCAGCGACTTACTAAGAGACATATTCAGGGCCTTAGTTATGGACAGGATCAGGGTGATATTTAGTGACAGCTTAGGCTGTAAGTGACTGTGTCAAGGCCTAAGTTAGAGCGTCAGGGTCTTAGGGACATGGTTAGGGCCTTAGTAAGTTATAGCTCAGGCCATTAGCTAGGGACAGCATCAGGGGCTTAGTGAAGGACAGTGTCAGTGCTTCAGTTAGAGATATCTTGAGGGTCTTAGTTAGACACAGTTCAGGCTTAGGGACAGTTACTTAGGGACAACATCAGGGCCTTAATAGAGCTAGTGTCAGGTCTGTAGTTAGGACCAGTGTCAGGATGTTAGGGAAAGAGTCAGGACGTAGAGTGTCAGAGCCTTAGGTAGAGACAGCTTCAGCACCTTGGTTAGGGACAGCCTTAGAGAATTACTTAGGGGCATTCCAGGGCCTTAGTTATGGACAGGATCAGGGGGATGCTGAGAGACATCTAAGGGTATTAGGGACATCATCAGGTCCTTAGTTAGGGACAGTGTCAAGGCTTCAGTTAGAGATAACTTGAAGGCCTTAGTTAGACACAGTTCAGGTTGTTACTTAGGTATATCTTCAGAGCCTTAGTTAAAGACAGGATCAGGGCCATAGTTAGAACCAGTATCAGGGCATTAATTAGGGTCGAAATTAGAGTGTTAGGGAAACAGTCAGGTCCTTCATTAAGGACAGTGTCAGTCTTTAAAGTAGACATAGTGTCAAGTCCTTAGTTAGGATGAGCTTCAGGGCCTTGGTTAGGGCTAGCATAAGGACATTAGTTAGGGTCAGCATCAGGGGCTTAGGGACATATTCAGGGCTTTAGATACAGACAGAAGCAGGGCATTAGTTACTGACTGATTAAGCTATAAGGGACAGTGTCAAGGCCTAAGTTAGGGACAGTGTCAGGGCCTCTGTTATAGATAACTTGAGGGCCTTTGTTAGACATAGTTCAGGCTGTTCCTTAGGGACATCGTCAGAGCCTTAGAAAGGGCAGTGTCAGGGCCGTAGTTATGGCCAGTGTGTGGGCTTAGCTAAGGACAGCATCAGGGTGTTAGTTAGGGAAAGATTCAGGCCATTATTATAGACAGTCTCAAGGCCTTAGGTAGAGACAGCTTCAGGGCCTTAGGGACAGCGTAAGAGACTTACTTAGGGACATATTCAAGGCCTTAGTTATGGACACGATCAGGACAGTACTGAGGGACATTTAAGGCTATTAGGGACATCATCAGGGTCTTAGGGCCAGGATTAGAGCCATAGTTAGGACTTGTGTCAGGGCATTAGGGACAACAAAAGCGTGTTAGTTAGGGAAAAAGTCAGGCCATTATTATAGACAGTGTTGGTGACTTGAGTAGAGGCAGTATCAGGACCTTAGGGAGAGGGTCAGAGACTTACTTAGGGACATATTCAGGGCCTTAGTTCTAGACAGGATCATGGGCAACTGAGGGACATTTAAAGTTATTAGGGACATCATCAGGGCCTAAGTTAGGGCCAGCATTAGGGTGCTAGTGAGGGACAGCGTCAGGGACTTTGTTAGAGACAGCCACACGCCTTAGTTAAGCACAGCGTCAAGGCTTCAGTTAGAGATAACTTGATGGCTTTAGTTAGACACAGTTTAGGCTGTTACTAAGGGACATCTTCAGAGCCTTAGTTCAGGCCAGGTCAGGGCCATAGTTAGAACCAGTGTCAGAGTTTTAGTTAGGGACAAAGTTAGGGTGTTAGTTAGGGTAAGAGTCAGATACTTAGTTACTGACAGTGTCAGGGTTTCAAGTAGATATATCGTCAAGTCCTTAGTTAGGAAAAGCCTCAGGGCCTCAGTTAGGGCCAGCGTCAGGACATTAGTTAGGGCTAGCTTCAGGGCCTCTGTTAGAGATAACTTGAGGGTCTTAATAAGAGATAGTTCAGGTCATTAGTTAGGGACAGCATCAGGGGCTTAGTTAGGGACATATTCAGGGCCTTAGTTACAGACAGAATCAGGGCGTTATTTAGTGATAGCTTAGGCTATAAGGGACAGCATCAGGGCCTTAGTTACTGACAGCATCAAAGCCTACATTAGGGATGGCATCGGCATTTGTTAGGGCCAGTGTCAGGGCCTTTTTTAGGGCCAGCATCAAGGTATAGTTATGGAAAGAGTGAGGCCGTTAGTTAAAGAGAGCCTCAGGTTCTTAGAGACAGCATCAAGTCCTTAGTGATGTCACGACCTCAGTTAAAGATAACTTGAGGGTCTTAGGGACAGTGTCAGGGACTTAGTTATGGACAGCTTTAGGGCCTCAGTTAGAGGTAACTTAGGACCTTAGTAAGAGACATTTTGGGCCATTAGTGACATTGTCAGGACCTTAGTGCCATCTTCAGGTCGTCAGTTATGGACAGCGTCTGGGCATTAATGAGGGACAGCTCAGGTTATTAGGGACCGTGTCAGGGGCATAGTTAGGGAAGGAGGCCATTAGTTAAAGACAGACTCAGGGTCTTAGTTAGAAACAGTCAAGTCCTTAGGGACAGAGTCTGGTGGTGGGGGCGCTCAGTTAAAGATAACTTGAGGGCCTTTGTTAGGGACAGCCGCAGGGTCTTTGTTAGGGACAGCCTCTGGGCCTTAGGGACAGCATAAGGACCTTACTTAGGGTCTGTGTCAAGGCCTTAGAGACAGTTCAGGCCATTAGTTAAGGACATCGTCTGGGCCTTAGACAGCCTCAGTCCTGAGTCAGGTACAGCATTAGGACCTTAGTTAGAGAGAGAGTTAAATCCATAGTTAGGGAAAACTCAGGCCATTACAGACAGCTCAGGACCATAGTTAGTGTCAGGGTCAGGGCCTAGTGGTGAAATCGAGCAGGACCCTGTGGGGCACCTGGGCATGGAAGCCTGTCCCATGTCTCCTGTTTCTTGTTTGTTGGGGAAAGACTCCAGGCTCCATGATCTTCCCTGAGTTCCCAAGGGCAGATTCGAACAGTTGCTAATCAGGGAAGGGAGGGGATGCAGAGATAAGGGAGGAACAGTCAAGAAACAATAGTTCAGCCTTGGGGCAGGGTCCTGGTTCTGCCTCAAGGGATAAGCATAACAATATCTTCGAGCTCTTTACCAAACTAACCACCCCCCCCATGGAAGATTTTAGCATTCTTCATTCCGGAGAAGATCATCAAGAGAGCACCTGAGGCCAGATTAAAGGAGTGCAGGTCCCGCATATACCCTAATCCTTATAAACAGCTCTGCCCTTAAACCATTGCTATAAAACTCCTCACAGAACCCTCCCACATTGTGAAACACAGTTTTTGAGGGCATGAGTTTTCTGTGTCCTCCTTTGGCTGGCAAAGCAGTAAAACTATGCTTTTTCTACTTCATCCAAAACCCTGTCTCTGAGATTCGATTTGGCACTGGTGCACAGAGGCCAAGTTTTCGGCATCAAATTTGGCATCCAATGTGGGGCTGACTTGGGGACGGCCCCTGTGGGTCTCCTGACTTGATCGGATGCTCCGAGACTTTCTCCACGCTAGCCTCTTTCAAGAGCGTGGAGGGTTGGAGAATTCCTTTAGAGGCCAGATCTCCTGGGACCCTTGCCTGGAAGGGCCAAGCCCCAGTTATACCCTATCCACCATCCCAGCAGTTGGAACTCTGGGGCAGGAGTAGATGGCAAAAGAGGGACCACCCTAGAAGCTGCCGAGGCCATCTTTGCCTTGAGGACGTTCCTTTCTTCCTCCTGCTTGGACTGCCCTGAATGTCCTACTCCAAAGAATTATTTTGGGGAACCAGAAAAGGAGCATTTGGGGTGTTGCGACACCTTGACCAGTGTGTGGTAACACCCCCGGCATGCACTCTGAGGTCCTTTTAGCCCTGTACATTTGGGGGAACCTTGATTCCCCTTTGGGTGATTTTTCATTTCAGGAAATCTCATTTGGAAGGTGCACCACTTGGACAGAGGTCACAGGCTAAGTTGAGACTTGGAAGCCGATTTGAGTCTTGTGCTGTTTGGTTTTTGGTTACTGTTTGGGTTTTGGTTCCTTTGGTTTGAGGCTTCCATTACTGGCGAGTATTTTGTTTTGTTCTTAGTCCGCACGTGAGTGTTCTATCGATCAAACATGGGAAGCGCTTCTTCAGTTCCACCTGGTAGCCACTTGTGCAAAATCCTGGCAGACTGGTCTACCTATAGTTGTAAACCTATGACTAAGAAAAGAATGAAATTCTGTTGTAATTTTGTGTGGCCAATGTACATTCTTGAGAATGAGGAAAGGTGGTCTTTGAATGGTAGCCTAAATTACTATACTATCCTTCAGCCAGAGTTGTTTTGTCACAGGAGGAAAAAGACAAAAGAAGTTCCATATGTTCAAGCATTTATGAAACTACATAATAAAGAAAATGAGCAGCTAAGTGACAGGCTGATGGTACAAAGAGAAAAGAAAGTCTTTTGTCCTAGAGCTGGTTGTTTCTGAATGGGGAAAAAATAAGGGGCAAAATAAGATGGATATAGAAGATGATGGAAAGTTTGTGAAATGGGGACACTGAGAAAAGCATTGTGCGTGATCAGGATTTTCTAAGATTGGATTAAATTTAGCTGGGTAAATAGATTTTCTTGGAAGTGGGCTAGTGCAAGACTGGATTTGGTTTCTCCCTCCAAAGTTTTCTTGGATCACTCCTTTTGATAACAGCTTGTGAGCTCCTTTGCCTTTAGGTGATCTGTATTTGCCTTTGAAATCTCTTCACTTTGGTTAAGTGAGTAAGTATTGTTTGGCAGGTTTTTTTTTTAATAAATTTATTTATTTTTGGCTGTGTTGGGTCTTCGTTTCTGCATGTGGCCTTTCTCTAGTTGTGGCAAGTGGGGGCTACTCTTCATTGCAGTGTGTGGGCTTCTCATTGTGGTGGTTTCTCTTGTTGCAGAGCACAGGCTCTAGGTGCGTAGGCTTCAGTAGTTGTTGCACATGTGTTTGGCAGATTCTAACAGTTCTTTTGACCTCCAGCTAACTTTGAGATGCTTTAGAAGGCCCCTGAGGCATTTCAGAGAAATGTTTGATTAGTATGTTAAATTACAAGGAATTCCTAAACATCTAGTATGTCCTGGCAAAATGTTATCATTCATAATTCTAGTTATTTTTAAATGTTGCATGTCACAGCGATAACTAAGTTTCTTTTGTCAATTACACTGTGATCAAATGTTTAACTGTGACCTTTTAAGTCCTTCCATGATTTATAGACAGTTATTGTTGTGCTCTAACACTTTTGCAAAAGTGCTCCATCTTCAAGAAGATTTATGCGAAGGACCTTTTGACAAACACAGGTCTGTGATAAATTTCATATCATACCACCGAACTGGGTAAGAAATTAAAAATCTTTATGGAGAATCTGATGACTTCATAAAAAGTTAACAAAAGAATTAGTTACTGAGTGAACTGGTGAATATGGTCATAATTTTTTTTATTATTATTACTGGTTTTGATCTGTGTTTTCCAGACATAGGGGAGCCATTCCCCTCAAGCTACTTATGACTTAGAGCAATTGGGTAAATTATACTTCTATAGGTGAAATTGAAATATTTTTCTTTTCTCTCTTCCTGGTCTCTCCAGATATTGGAGACACTTGGGTTCTGAACAATCTTATCAGGTGAATGGGAAAGACTATCTCATGGCATGTCCAGGAATCTCAATATTTTGGGGACTTCTAGAAAAGAGAAATGCACCAAGGCAGAATCTGATGGCTAGCCCTTGGCATGGCTTTCCTGGCCTTGAGAGGCCTTTCAGGAATTTAGTCTGAGGCTCCTTCTGAGGAATTACACCAGAGACAATATGGAGGAGCCTATGTGGTCAATGAACCAGACTTATTTTGGAAACAGATGTCTTGATTTGGCTGTGTTTGATGGAGATGAGGGTAATTTTAGGAAAAAAAGATTATGCTTCAATAGATAGGAAATTCTAGTTCTGTTAATTGAAGTCTGTATTTTTGAAAGTTATTGTGTTAGCCACAATTTTGCCCTGATGTTTAGGAGGAAATGGAAATTACCTAGAGAAGTTATCAGAGTGTAATTACTTATGATGTATCACTGCTTGTTTTAGGCCTCAAAGCACGTGTACAATGCTTGTGTGACAATTGGGTATAAATGATAAAATGTGTGTCCTATAAAGTGTTTCCTCATTAACATACCTCTGAGCTTGTTCATGACACGTGATCAGTTTTCCCCAACGTGGATTAACTAGGCAAATAGAAAGGAGGCCTAGCCCTGATGGACATAATTTACTCTTGGGGCAAACAGCTGAATCATCCCGGCATTGAGGGATAGGTATTTTTATCAATGTTTTCTATTGAAAGACTTGCAATCAAAATGGAAAATGATGAAAAAAACAACCTGCACATATTGAGATATGAGGAAGTCACTTTGACTTATACATGGTTTAACTTAAACTTTACTGACCAAAGCAGCCTGTTTTGTGGCCTTTGAAATGCATTGTACATATGCTTTGACCATTCAGGAGGGGAATACATTTGCAATTCAAAATGGAATAACCATGATTCAGACATCCAAGGTAAAACTAAGTGACCATTCTGGAAGTTCCAGTTGTCACTCCTCCTACTTCTAACTGGGTCTGTTGCACCAAAATGGCGGACCAAGGGATTGAGATCTTAATCATACAAGAATCGGATCCAGGACTTGGAACTCAAATATTACTAATTCGGTATCCATTCCCCAAAATTTAGGCAGGCCTACACCCCATTTCAGCAGGAAGTAGCCAGAGCGGTTGTCACCCTGTTCCCTGTAAGATTTGGGGAAAGATAAAACCAAAATGGGGATGAAAGACGTGTCCCCCTAAAACCGAGATCCCCTGCTGAGTTTATGATTAATGTCTCTGTCTGAAACGATTATTCCTCTACTTGAAGGACATCTATTCTCCTCAAGATTGAGGAGTATCAAAGAAAAGGGGGGAGTGAAACCAAGCAGGACCCTGTTGGACTCCTTGGCACAGAAGACTTTCTGTGTCACCCAATTCTTACAAAGAATAGACTCCAGCCTCCATGAACTTTCCTGAATTCCAAAGGGCACATTGGAACAGTTGCTAATCAGGGAATGGAGGGGATGCAGAGACAAAGGAGGAATAGCCAAAAACAATAGTGTAGCCTTGGGGCAGGGTCCTGGTTCCTCTTCAAGGGATATACATAACAATATCTTTCAGCTCTTTGCAGAACTAAAACCCCCAACAAATGGAAGAGGTTAGCATTTTTCATTGCACAGAAGACCACCTGAGTCCAGATTAAAGGAACCAGAGAAACTCTTTAGGAGACCTCCTGAGGCCAGATTAAAGGAGTACAGGCCCTGCACACACCCTAATCTTATCAGCAACCCTGCCCTTGAACCACTGTTATTAAACTACTCACCAAATCTGCCCAGGTTGGGAACACAGTTTTGAGGGGCACAGGCTTGCTAAGTTCCCCTTTGCCTGGCAGAGCAATAAGGTTATTCATTTCTACTTCATCCCAATCTCGATGTCTCTGAGATTTGATTCAGCACCAGTGCACAGAGGCCAAGTTTTTGGCATCAAGGACAGCCTCAGGTCATTATTTAGGAACATGTTTAGGGCGATAGTTACAAACCACATCATGGACTGAGTTAGGGTCAGTGTCGGCTTTAGTTAGGGATAGAATCAGGGCAATAGTTGGCAACAGCATCCGGTGTTAGTTAGGGACAGCATTATGTCATTACTTACAGACAGCCTCAGGTCGTTAGTTAGGGAAAGGTTCAGGGAGATAGTTAGGGACAGCATCAGGACCTTAGGTTCAGCATCATGCATTAATTATGGACAGCTTCAGGTCATTAGTTAGGGACAGCGTCAGGGTCTGAGTTAGGGACAGCGTCAGGGTCTTAGGGCCAGCAACAGGGCCTTTGGTGGGGTCAGAGTAAGGTGCTAGTTAGGACCAGCATCAGAACGTTAGTTAGGGACAGCATCAGGGACTTAGTTAGGAACAGTTCAGGGGATTAGTTAGGGACAGTGGCAGGGCGATAGCTAGGGAAGAGCATCAGGTCGTTACCTAGGGACAGGTTCAGGGTGACAGTTAGGGATAGCATCAGAGCCTTAAGTTAGGTTACAGTTTCAGTTCTTTACTTACAGAAAACATCTGGTTTTTATTTAGGGACAGGTTCAGGGCAATAGAGACAGTGTCAGAGACTTCTTTAGGGTCAGCATCTGGCTTTAGTTCAAACTAGCATCAGGGCGATAGTTAGGGTCAGCATCAGGCTTTAGTTATGGACAGCGTCAGGATGATAGTTAGGGACATTGTCAGGTGGTTAGTTAAGGACAACGTCAGGGCTAAAGCTAGGGAACAGCATCAGGACTTAGGGACAGCATCAGGTCATTACTTAGAGACAGGTTTAAAGTGATTATTAGGGACAGAATCAGGGACATAGTCACAGTCTCAGGGTTAGGGTTAGGGACAGCGTTAGACCCTTAGGGACATGTTCAAGGTGATAGCTAGGGAACAGCATGTGGTCTTTAGTTAGGGATACCATCAGTTCCTTATTGAGGGACATGTCCAGAGGGATAGGTAGGGAACAGCATCAGGAATTTAGTTAGGAACAGGGAAAGGTCGTTATTTAGGAACAGGTTCAGGGCAATAGTTATAGAGTGCATCAGGGACTTATGGTCAGATCAGGGTGATCATTAGGGAGAGCGTCAGGGCATTAGTTAGGGACAGCATCAGGGCAATAGTTAGGGACAGCTACAGGCATTATTTAGAGACAGGGTCAGGGCGAGAGCTTAGGGAACAGCATCAGGACTTTAGTTAGGTACTGCCTCAGGTGTTAGGGACTTTGTCAGGTCATTATTTATTGACAGGTTCAGGGGGACATTTAGAGACAGCATCAGGGACTTAGGGTCAGCGTTGGGCTTTAGTTAGGGACAGAATCAGTGCAATAGTTAGCGACAGCATCAGGCATTGGTTAGGGACAGCATTAGGCCATTACTTACAGACAGCCTCAGGTCATTAGTTACGGAGAGGTTCAGGGAGATAGGAACAGCGTCAGGGCTTTAGTTAATAACAGCATCAGGCCCTTATTTAGGGACAGCGTGAGGGCCTTAGTTAGGTTCACCATCAGGCATTAGTGAAGGACAGCTTCAGGTTATTAGTTAGGGAGTGTCAGGGCATTAGTAAGTGACAGTGTTAGGGTCTTAGTAAGGAACAGTGTCAGATTCTTAGGGACAGTGTCAGGTATTAGGGACAGCATCAGGTCTTTACCTACAGGCAGTATCAGGTTGTTAGTTAGGGACAGGTTCAGAGTGATAGTTAGGGCCAGTACCAAGACTTTAGTTAGGGACAGCATCAGGGTGTTAGTTAGGGACAGTGTCAAGGCAATAGCTAGGGAAGAGCCTCAGGTCGTTACCTAGGGACAGTTCCAGGGTGATAGTTACAGACTGCATCAGGGCCTTATTTAGGGACATCAGTTTGTTACTTAGAGGAAGCATCAGCTTGTTATTTACGGACAGGTTCAGGGTGATAGAGACAGCGTCAGGGACTTTTAGGGTTAGCATCAGGCTTTAGTTAGGGGCAGCATCAGGGCAATAGTTCGCAACAGTGTCAGGTGTTAGGGACAGCATCAGGTCATTACTTACAGATAACATCAGGTCATTAGTTAAGGACAGCATCAGGGCTAGAGCTGGGGAAAAACATCAGTACTTTATTTAGGGACAGCATTAGGTCGTTACTTAGAGACAGGTTTAGGGCTTTACTAGTGGACAGCATCAGGCACTTAGGTCAGTGTCAGGCTTTTGTTAGAGACAGCATGAGGGTGATGGTTAGGGACAGTGTCAGCTCATTACTTATAGACAGCATCAGGTCATTAGTTAAGGACAGATTCAGGGAGATAGAGACAGCATCAGGGCCTTAGATAAGGACTGTGTTAGGGCCTTAGTTAGGGAGAGCATCAAGGTAATAGTTTGGGACAGTGTCAGGACATTAGTTAGGAACAGTCTCAGGACATTACCTTCAGGCAGCACCAGGCCATTAGTTAGGGACCAGTTCAGGGTGATAGTTAGGGGCACTGTCAGGGCCTTAGTTAGGGACAGTGTCAGGGCCTTAGTTAATGTCAGCACCAGAGTGTTAGTTAGGGATGGCATCTGGGCCTTAGGAAGAGCATCAGTTCATTAGTTAGGGACAGAGTCAGGGCGCTAGCTAGGGAAGAGCATCAAGTCGTTACCTAGGGATAGGTTGAGGATGATGAGGGACAGCTCAGGGATTTAGGCTCAGCGTCAGGGCCTCAGTTAGGGACAGCATCAAGGCCTTAGTAGGGTCAGCGTCAGTTTGTTACTTAGAGAAAACATCAGTTTGTCATTTAATTCCTTAATATATTAAGGAAAAACCAGTACGCCCTTTTTGGCCAGCTGAATCATTGGCGATGTTGAGCAGCTTTTCAAGTGCTTTAAAGGCGAGTCCAATCTACCTCTTGCAATCTGGTTCCTGCAATTCTGCCTTGTTTTCAAGTCCTTTTCGATTACTTACCCCAAGACATTTGTGGAGGATAGGTGTCATTTACAACCCTGTAGGCTTTGTGAATTGCAGTGTCCCTGAGCACCGGTTTTCAACTTGTTTCGGGGAACCTGCCACAGCGCAGCAGGATTGCTTCAAGCCCCATTCTGGTTACTGGGGCAACCTGAGCCTTTGGGAAAGCCCTCTTCCTGATTGGAAATTAGAGTGGCATGTGCCTCTCCAAACACCTGGGGCTTGTGTCTCATTCCTTCCCTCCCTTCCCCCCATCCCCCGGACAAATTCCAAGCCGTGCAAAACCGGCTGTTGAGGGTGCTGTCTTCCCCAGGTGGGGAGACTTTAAGGAAAGAGGCTGGGGGTGGGGGGGACCCCACCACCAGGAGATGTGGAGAAGAGGCGACTTTTCCAAACTCTTCCCAACCAGACAGTCCACCATCCTTGGGGTCACAGGCATGTTTGGCTGTAGGATGGCTCCCCTGCACCTGGAGATTTGGGACCCATGGAGTGGGGACCAGGCGGTACAACTCCAATGGGGCTGCATTCGCTGGCACATCCTCATAGGTTGCTCAGCCCCAGGAGTGTCCAGCCTTAGGACCCTAGCCAGCTCTGGGTCTAGATGATGTGACACCAGGTTGGGTCACCGCCCCTGAACGAATTTAGTAAGAATTTCTCTCTCTCTCTTTTTGTAGTTTATCTCTATTTTTATAGTGGAGTATAGCTGACTTACAATGCTGTGTTTATTTCTGGTGTACATCCATTTGATTCACTTACAGAGAGACATCTATATATTCTTTTTCAGATTCTTACCGGTCTTATGTATTCTTTTCTGGTGATTACAGTGTGTTGAGTCAAGTTCTATGTGCTATACAGTAGGTTCTTATCGATTATCTCTTTTCTCTATGGAAGTGTATGTATGCTAATTTCAACCTCCTGGTTTATGCCTCACCCCCCTCTCACCTTTCCCTTTTGGTAGCCATAAACTTGTTTTCTAAATCTGTGACTCTGTTTCTGTTTTGTAAGTTAGTTCATTTGCATCCATTTTTAGATTCCACCTGTAAGTGATATTATAAGTCTCTTTCTCTGTGTCAGTTAGTATGATCGTATATAGGTCCACCCGAGTTGCTGCAACTGGCCTTATTTCATTCATATCCATGGTTGTGTAATATTCCATTGTACATAAGTACCACATCTTCTTTATCCACTCATCCTTTGATGGACACTTTCTTTGCTTCCTAGTCTAGGCTCTTGGAAACAGTGCTACAGTGAATGTTGGGGTGCATGTGTCTTTTCGAAATCTGGTTTTCCCCGATTTACACCTAGGAGTGGAATTGCTGGACCCTCTGGTAGATCTATTTTTCGATTTTTAAGGAATATCATACTGTTCTTCAGAGCGGCAGTTAGCAATTACATTCTCAGCAGCAGTGTGCCACGGTTCTATATTCTCCCCGTACTCTCTAGCATTTTTTCCTTTAGACTTTTGTGCTGATGGTCGTCCTGCCTCAATGGTAATACCTCCTTGTAGTGTTTTTGCATTTCCCTAGAATTTGCGATGTTGAGCAGGTTTTGGTGGGCTTTTTAAAAAAAAAAACAAAAAAAACTGTGAATGAAATTTACATCTTGATATCTGCTTCTCGAAATTCTGCCCTGTTTTGAAGTCATTTTCGATAACTAACCCCAAGATGCAGGTGGCATTTACAGCCTCGAGGGCCTTGTGACTCTGCAGTTCTCCCAAGCACCAGTTTTCAATTTGTCGTTTCGGGAATTGGCCACAAAGAGGCAGGATTTCTTCATACCCCACTCTGGTAATTGGGGCAACCTGAGCCTTAGGGAAAGTCCTTTTCCTGATTGGAAATTAGAGTGGAATGTGCCTGTCCAAGACCCTAGGGCTTGTGTCTCATTCCTTCCCCACCTTCCCCTTCATCCCCCACCCCCCGGACAAATTCCAAGACGTGCAAAACTGGCTGTTGAGGGTACTGTCTTCAGCCGGTGGGGCGACTCTAAAAAAAGGGCTAGAGGTGTGAACCCCAACACCAGCAGCTGGGGAGACCAGGTGACTTTTTAAATCTCTTCCAGCCCAGGGAATCCACCATCCATTGGGTGTCTGAGCCATGTTAGCAGTAGGGCGGTTTGCCTGGACTTGGAGATTTTGGATCTATGTAGTGGGGTCAGCCAGTACAATTCCAGGGGCCCCTCATTTGCTGGCACTGTCTCCCCAACTCAGCCCAATGACAGTGCAGCCTTGGGACCCAAGCCAGTTCTGGCTCCAGGGATGTGACTCCAGTTTGGGGCACTGCGCCTGAAGCAATTTAGAAACTATTTCTCTCTCTCTTTTTTTTTTTTTTTGAATTTAATTTTCATTGTATAGTGGAGTATAGCTGACTTACAAAGTTGTGTTCCCCTTTTGAGTACAGCAACTGGAATCACTTATACAAAGACGTCTATGTATTCTTTTTTGGATTCATAACATATTCTTACATATTCTTTTTCAGTTATTAGAATCTGTTGAGTCATATTCCCTGTGCTATATAGTAGGTCCTTATCGATTATCTATTTTCTCTCTATAAGAATATGTATGCTGGGCTTCCCTGGTGGCGCAGTGGTTGAGAATCTGCCTGCCAATGCAGGGGACACGGGTTCAAGCCCTGGTCTGGGAAGATCCCACATGCCGTGGAGCAACTAGGCCCGTGAGCCACGACTACTGAGCCTGCGCGACTGGAGCCTGTGCTCCGCAACGAGAGGCCGCGATAGTGAGAGGTCCGCGCACCGCGATAAAGAGTGGCCCCCGCTTGCCACAACTAGAGAAAGCTCTCGCACAGAAACGAAGACCCAACAGAGCCAAAAATAAATAAATAAATAAATAAAAATTAAATATGTGCTTATAAAAAAAAAAGAATATGTATGCTAATTTAAACCTCCTAATTTATGCCTCCTCCCCACCTTTCTCATTGGTAGCCATAAGTTTGTTTTCTAAATCTGTGACTCTGTTTCTGTTTTGTAAGTTAGTTCATTTGTATCAATTTTTAGATTCTACCTCTAAGTGATATCATATGACATTTACCTTTCTCTGTCTGATTTATGTCACTTAGTATATCAAGGTCCAACCAAGTTGCTGCAAATGACCATATTTCATTCATTTCATAGTTGAGTAATATTCCATTGTATATATATACAACATGTTTTTTATCCATTCATCCTTCGATGGACACTTTCGTTGCTTTCAAGTCTAGCCTCTTGTAAACAGTGCTACAGTGAATGTTGTGGTGCATGTGTCTTGTTGATTTCTGGTTTTCCCCAGATTTACACCCAGGAGTGGATTTGCTGGATCCTAAGGTAGTTCTATTTTTCTATTTTTAAGGAACCTTCATAATGTTCTCCAGAGTGCCTGTTAGCAAATTTCATTCCCAGCAACAGTGTAACAAGGTTCCCTTTTCTTCACCTCTCTCCAGCATTTCTTCCTTGGAGACTTTGTAGTGATGGTCATTCTGACTGGTGAGAGGTGATACCTCATTCTAGGTATCCTTTTTTGCATTAGCCTACAATTAGGTATACCTTTTTTGCATTAGCCTACAATTTCCGATGTTGAGTAGCTTCTGGTGCACTTTTTAAAAAATAAATAAAATCACTGTGCGGGAAATTTACATCTTGATATCTGGTTCCTGAAATCCTGCCTCGTTTTGAATTTGTTTTCCATAACTAACCCAGAGACACAGGTGTCATTTTCAGCCTGTCATTTACAGCCTGTCATTTACAGCCTCGAGGACCTTGTGAATATGCAGGGCCCCCAAGCACCAGTTTTCATGTTGTTGTTGCATGCCCCACTCTGGCAATTGGGGCAAGCTGAGCCTTAGGGAAAGTCCTTTTCCTGATTGGAAATTAGAGTAGAATGTGCCTGGACAAACACCCAAGGGCTTGTGTCTCCTTCCTTCTCCCCTACTTTTTGTAGTTAGGACTTGCATGTCTCTAATAATTTGTGATATTAAGCATTTTGCCATGTCCCTTTTTTTTTTTCAGTGTGAGTAAAATTTATGTCTTGAAATTGTCTTCTTGAAAATTTGCCCAGTTTTGAATTTTTGTGTCAGTTACCGACCTCAGGACATTTATTTATTTATTTATTTATTTTTGGCTGCACTGGGTCTTCGTTGCTGCTCGCAGGCTTTCTTTAGTTGCGAGCAGCGGCTGCTCTTCATTACGGTGCGCAGGCTTCTCATTGCAGTGACTTCTCTTGTTGCGGAGCACGGGGTCTAGGCGCCCGGGCTTCAGTAGTGTGGCACGCAGGTTCAGTAGTTGTGGCTCATGGGCTCTAGAGCGCAGGCTCACTAGTTGTGGCACACAGGCTTAGTTACTCCGCAGCATGCGGGATCTTCCCAGACCAGGGCTCGAACCCATGTCCCCTGCATTGGCAGGCAGGTTCTTAACCACTGTGCCACCAGGGAAGCCCGAGATGATGACTTTTGATAGTGAAGTTGAGTTGATGAAAGTTGCCAGGGCACATCCAAAGGCCAAGTTGGTTTTGCGGGTTGCCACTGATGATTCCAAAGCAGTCTGTCGCCTCAGTGTCAAATTTGGTGCCACACTCAAAACCAGCAGGCTTCTTTTGGAACGGGCGAAAGAGCTAGATATTGATGTCATTGGTGTCAGCTTCCACGTGGGAGGTGGTTGTACTGATCTGGAGACCTTCGTGCAGGCCATCTCTGATGCCCACTGTGTCTTTGACATGGGAGCTGAGGTTGGTTTCGACATGTATCTGCTTGATACTGGTGGTGGCTTTCCTGTATCTGAGGATGTAAAGCTTAAATTTGAAGAGATCACCAGTGTAATCAACCCAGCACTGGACAAGTATTTTCCATCAGACTCTGGAGTGAGAATGATAGCTGAGCCAGGCAGATACTATGTTGCATCAGCTTTCATGCTAGCAGTTAATATCATTGCCAAAAAACTCGTATTAAAGGAACAGACAGGCTCTGATGATGAGTCAAGTGAACAGACATTTATGTATTATGTGAATGATGGAGTATATGGATCATTCAACTGCATCCTCTACAATAATGCACATGTGAAGCCTCTTATGCAGAAGAGACCCAAACCAGATGAGAAGTATTATTCACCCAGCATCTGGGGACAGACCTGTGATGGCCTGGATTGCAAGGTTGAGCACTGTAACTTTCCCAAGATGCATGTGGGCGATTGGATGCTCTTTGAAAACATGGGTGCTTACACTGTCGCTGCTGCTTCCACTTTCAATGGATTCCAGAGACCGACCATCTACTATGTGATGTCAGGGCCAACATGGTAACTGATGCAGCAAATCCAGAACCACGATTTCCCACCCAGCATAGAGGAGCAGGATGTTGGCACCGTGCCTGTGTCCTGTGCTTGGGAGAGTGGAATGAAACGGCACCCAGCAGCCTGTGCTTCAGCTTGTATTAATGTGTAGATACCATTCTTGTAGCTGTTAACTGCGAGTTTAGCTTGATTTAAGGGTTTGGGGGGGACCATTTAACTTAATTACTGTGAGTTTTGAGATGTCTATGTGAATAGGGTTGGCACAGATGCAACAATGTGGAAGACTAGGTGATGGGGTCATACTTATCTGTGTTCCTATGGAAACTATTTGAAAATTTGTCTTATATGGATTTTTATTCACTTTTCAAACATGCTACTAAAGCATGCCCCTTAACTGCTGAGCAAGCATTTGTAGCTTGTGCATTGGCAGAATGGGCCAGAAGCTTAGTGTTGTGACCTGTTTTAAAATAAAGTGTCTTGAAATTTAAAAAAAAATATTCATGCATATGTACTCAAAGAAATATCACAGGCCCCCCAACACTAGTTCACCTACAGAGAAATAATAAATAATTTCCTCTCATTGTCAGAGAGATCACTAGGAGACATGATCACCCAACTTACTTAACACTTTGAGGTATCAGTAAAAAAAATACCATTGGAAAAGGATTAAAATCATCTCCAGTTGCAGAGCATATGAATGTATATCTAGTAAGCCCAAGGAATCAATGGAAATTTGTTACAGAAAATAAGACAACAAAATATTGTAAAGAGTATAACATAAGCATATAGTACACAATTCATACAGACACATTCCAAGCAGTTACAAAGTACATAAAAAGGAAGCCTCTAATTTTACAAGTATAAAATAAAATAAATAAAAATAAAAATAAATCTAACAACACATGAGAAAAGCCTATATAAAAAAATTACCATGAACTCCTTATATAGATAATACAGATTTGAAGAAAAAGAAAATCAAGCTATTTCCTTAAATATAATAACAAATGTTTTATATCAATTAAAAAATTCCAATACACATCTGTGTATATGTATACATATGTATATTTGTGTGTAGAGATGTATATAGAGAGATAGATATAGATATGTGTATATTTGTATATATTTGTATGTGTATACACACAAATATTTTTCTGGAGATTGATAATATATTGTTTACATAAAATAATGAGGAAATATATATAAAATATACCTAAAATTGTTATTTTATAAAATTAAAGATTAGTTATTAACTTAAGTATATTTTATGTACATTTCATGGAAACTACTAAGAAAAACTCTATTGTAGTTACACAAAAGGTACAGAAAAAGAGTGAATTCATACCGCATCAAAAAAAACCAAAAAAACAAAAACAAAACAAAAACAAAGGAACTACAACAACAACAACCAACAGAAAATAATGAAAGAGTAATTGTAAGTCCTTGTCAACAATTAACATAAACTTCTTTTTAAGTTTTATTTTATATTGGAGTATAGTTGATTAACAATATTGTGTTAGTTTCAGGTGTACAGACAAATGATTCAGTTATATATATATATATGTATTTATTCTTTTTCAAATTCTTTTCCATTTAGGTTGTTACATAATATTGAGCAGCATTCCCTGTGCTATACAGTAGGTCCTTGTTTGTTATTCATTTTAAATATAGCAGTGGGGGGGCTTCCCTGGTGGTGCAGTGGTTGAGAATCTGCCTGCCAATGCAGGGGACACGGGTTTGAGCCCTGGTCTGGGAAGATTCCACATGCCGCGGAGCAACTAGGCCCGTGAGCCACAACTACTGAGCCTGCACGTCTGGAGCCTGTGCTCTGTAACAAGAGAGGCTGCAATAGTGAGAGGCCCACACACCACGATGAAGAGTGGCCCCCACTTGCTGCAACTAGAGAAAGCCCTCGCACAGAAACGAAGACCCAACATACCCAAAAATAAATAAATAAATAAAAGAAACCATGTTCTCCTGTGAAAAATTTTTTTTAAAAAAAATTTTTAAAAATATAAATAAATAAATATAGCAGTGGGTACATGTCAATCCCAAACTCCCTAACTAACCCTCCCACTCACCCATCCCTCCCAGAACCCTAAATTTGTTCTCTAAGTTTGTGAGTTTTTCTGTTTTGTAAATAAGTTCATTTCTATTATTATTTTAAGATTGAGCATATAAGCGATATCATACAATATTTCTCTTTCCCTGTCTGACTTACTTCACTCAGTATGACAAAAACCACTTTTCTGACAGTCCAGTAGTTAAGACTCTAAAGGGGTGTGGATTCGATCCCTGGTTGGGGAACTAAGATCTCTCATGCTGAGGACCCAGCAAAAAAACAGAAAAACTCAGACTTAGAGAACAAATTTAGGTTACTAGAGAGTGTTGATAGAACTCCCTGGTATACATAGGTCCTTTTTGATTATCTCTTTTATTGGAATACAGTGTATTTGTTAATTCTGTCCTCCTAGTTTATCACTTGACCCCTTCTGTCATTTTGGCAACCATATGTTTGTTTTCCAACTCAATGAGCCTGTTTCAGTGTTCTCTAATTAGTTCAGTGTTGTGTATTTTTTGATTCCACCTATAAGCAATATGATATTAGATTTTTAAAATCTGATTTAATTTCTTTAGTATGATTATCTCTAGGTTTTCAATGTGCCTGCAAATGGCATAATATCATTTATTTAAATGTCTGAGTGTTATTGCATTGCTTACATGTGTCAGTTCTTTATCTGTTCATCCAGCCTAGACATTTGTGTGCCTACATGTTTTGGCTCGTGTAAATGGTGCTACAGTGCACACTTGGGTGCATATGTCTTTTCAAATTCTGGTTTTCTGCACATACACTCTTAGGGGTGGCAATGGCGGATCATATGGTAGCTCAAATTTTAAGTTTGAAAGCACTTCCATGTTGTTCTCTAAATTGACTGTTAAAATTTGCAACCCACCAGCCCTCTACATCATTTATTCATTGTACATTTTCGATGATCGCCTTTCCAACCGGTGCAAGGAGATCCCTCATTGTGATTATGATTTGAATGTCTCTGCTAACGGCTATGTTGAGCATGTGCTTATGGGCTGTTTTTATTCATAATCAGTGTAAGTAGAATTTACCTGTTGAAAATGTCTCCTTTGAAAGTTGGCCCTGTTTTCAATGATTTTGGAACACTTAAGCCTGGACATTTTATGATGTCAGGTATCATTTAGAGCCCAGGAGTCCTTGGGAATATTAAGTGCTCACAAGAAATGTTTTTGAGGTTCCTTTGCGAGAAACGTTCATGAGGCGCAGGATTTCCTCAGACTGAACTCTGCTTAGGCCAGCAGCCAGAGCCTTATGGGAAATCCTCTTTGGGGTTTATAAATTAGAAAGGAATGTGCAGAACAAACACTCAAATCTTGTGCCTCATTATGACAGTTTAATTAATTAGAATAATTTCTATTTTTTTGGAATAACATTGATATACAGTATTATGTATGTTGTAGGGATACAGAACCATTTTCAGTTATACATATCCACATATGTATACATGTTTGGCTTCTTTGCCCATTTAGGTTATTAGAGAGTGTTGATAGTCGTTCCTAGGTATACATAGATTCTTGTTGATATTTAGTTATACGAAATATTTTGTATTTTTAATCCCATCCTCGTAATGTATCCCTTAACTCCTTCTGTCCCATTAGGTAACCATAAGTTTGGGGTTTTTTAAACTCTCTGAGACTGTTTATGTTTTTCAATTATTTCAATGCTGTGTCTTTATAGATTCCAACTATAAGTGAGTTCATATAATATTTGTCTTACTGATTCTCACTTACTTCACTTCGTATGATTACCTGTAAGATTATCTATGTTCCTGCAATTGCCATTATTTCATTCTTTTGCATGGAGGAATTGTATACCACTGTGTACACTGATCATTTCTTTTTTATCTGTTCATCTGTCCATGGACATTTTGTATGTCTCCACATCTTGGGTATTGTAAATGGTGCTGCTGTGCCCGCTTGGGTGCGTGTGTTTTTTCGACTTCTGGACCTGTCGGCCTATAATTTTAGGGGAAACTGCAGGATCATAGGGTAGCACTCTTTTTAGCTTTTAAAGGCACATCTTTAATGTTCTCTATAGTGGCTGTTACCATTTATTTCCCACCAGCTCCATAAAAGGATTTCCTTTTCTCCATGCCCTTTCCACGATTCATTCATTTTTAATTTTGGTGATGGCCTTTTACTCCCGTGCAAGGTGATCTCTCACTGTAGTTTTGATTTGCATCTCTATGTTAATTGCTGTGTTGAGTATGTTTTTATATGCTGTTTTTCTTCATATACCCGTGCGAGTAGAATTTATCTGATTCAGTTGCCTTCTTGAACGTCTTCCCCTTTTCAGTGACGTTCGAACACTTTCGCATGGACATTTGTTGATGTCAGGTATCATTTAGGGCCCTGCAGTCCTTGTCAATACAAAGTGCTCCTAAGCAAGCGTTTTGAGGTTGCTTTTGCGGGAAATG
The DNA here is from genome assembly GCF_028023285.1 of Balaenoptera ricei. Classification (NCBI taxonomy): domain Eukaryota; kingdom Metazoa; phylum Chordata; class Mammalia; order Artiodactyla; family Balaenopteridae; genus Balaenoptera; species Balaenoptera ricei. The sequence continues at coordinate 30,398,893 of NC_082640.1, forward strand.
GCCACTAGGCTGCAGTATGTCCTTGGACCCAACTCTGGTTACCCCGGCAACCAGACGCTAAGGGGAAATTCTGTTTCGGGCTTCTCACATCGAGTGGAATGTGACAGTACAAACACCCAAATCTGTGTCTCATTACCACATTTTTAATTAGATTAATTTTTATTTTTTCTTGAAGGAACATTGATGGACAATGTTGTGTATGTTATAGGTATAGAGAATATTTTTCCCTTAAACATAGACATATATGTATGCATCTTCGGCTTCTTTTCCCTTATAGGTTACTAGAGAGTGTTGATAGAACTCCCTGGTATACATAGGTCCTTGTTGATTATCTCTTTTATTGGAAATACTGCGTATTTGTTATTTCCATCGTCCTAATTAATCCCTTCACCCTTCCTGTCCTTTGTAGTAACCACTTGTTTGATTTCCAAGTCCCTTAGTCTGTTTCATTGTTCTCTAATTGGTTCAATGGTGTGTGTTTTTCAATTCCACCTAGAAGAGATATCATACGATATTAGATTTTAAGATTCTGATTTACCTTATTTAGTATGATTATCTCTAGGTTTTCCGTGTTCCTGAAAAATGGCAAAATTTCACTTATTTAAATGTCTGAGTCATATTGCATTGCAAACATGTGTCACTTCTTCTTTAGCTGTTCATCTGGCCATAGACATTTTGTGTGCCTCCGTGTTTTGGCTCGTGTAAATGGTGCTGCAGTGCCCACTTGGGTGCATATGTCTTTTCGAATTCTGGTTATCTCCGCATATACACTTAGGGTACCAATGGCGAATCTTATGGTAGCTCTAATTTTAAGTTTGAAGGCACTTCCATGATGTTCTCTAAATTGGCTGTTAGAATTTGCAACCCAACAGCACAATAAAAGGATTTGCACTTCTCTATGCCCTCTACATCATTTATTCATTGTCGATTTTTGATGATGGCCTTCTGACAGGTGCAAGGTGACACCCCGTGGTGAGCTTGATTTGCACGTGTCTGCAAATTACTATGTTGAGCATGTGCTTATGGGCTGTTTTTATTCATATTCTACGTGAGTAGAATTTACCTGTTGAAAATGCTTTCGCTGAAAGTTGGCCCTGTTTTTATTGATTGTGAAACACTTAAGTCTGGACATTTTGTGATCTCAGATACCATTTAGAGTCCAGCAGTCCTTGGGAATATTAAGTGCCCAGAAGCATCTTTTTGAGGTTGCTTTTGCAGGAAACGTTCTTAAAGCGCAAGATTTCTTCCGACCCAATTCTCCTTAAGCCAGCAACCTGAGCCTTAGGGGACATCTTGTTTGGAGCTTGTAAGTTAAGAGACAAACGTGCAGAACCAACATTCAAATCTTGTGTCTCATTATAACAGTTTAATTAATTAGATTAATTTCTCTTTTTTTTGTAATAACATTCATATACAGTATTATTTATGTCAGAGGAATACAGAACCATTTTCAGTTATACGTATCTATACATGTTCGGTTTCTTTTCCCATTTAGGTTATTAGAGAGTGTTGATAGCCATTCCTAGGTATACAAAGATTCTTATGGAAAATCCAGTTTATACGAAATATTTTGTATTTTGAATCCCATCGTCCTAATGTATCCCTTGACCCCATCTGTCGCATTAGGTAACCATAAGTTTGTATTTTTCTTAAGTTTATGAGACTGTTTATGTTTTTCAATTATTTCAATGATGTATATGTATAGATCACAGGTATAAGTGAGATCATATAATATTTGTCTTTCTGAATCTCACTTAGTTCACTTAGTATGATTATCTTTAGGTTTATCTATGATCCTGCAATTGGCATTATTTCATGCTTTTGCATGGAGGAATTGTATACCATTGTGTACATGTATCACTTCTATTTTATCTGTTCTTCTGTCCGTGGACATTTTGTATGTCTCCTCATCTTGGGTATTGTAAACGGTGGTGCCATGCACACTTGGGTGCATGTGTTTTTTCGAATTCTGGACTTGTCGGCCTATTATCTTAGGGGAAGCCCTGCAGAATCATAGGGTAGCACTCTTTTTAGCTTTTAAAGGCATATCCATAATGTTCTCTCTAGTGGCTGTTACCATTTATTTCCCACCAGGTCCATAAAAGGATTTCCTTTGCTCCATGCCCTCTCCACCATTTATTCACTGTAAAGTTTGGTGATGACATTTTAGTGCAGTGCAAGGTGATCTCTAATTGTAGTTTTGATTTGCATGTCTGCTAATTGCTACGCTGAACGTGTTTTTATAGGCTCTTTTTCTTCATATATCCATGTGAGTAGAATTTACCTGATTCAATTGCCTTCTTGAATGTCTGCCCCCTTTTCAATGATTTTCGAACACTTTCGCCTGGACATTTGTTGATGTCAGGTATCATGTTGGGCCCTGAAGTCGTTATGAATACAAAGTGCCCCTAAGCAAGCGTTTTGAGGTTGCTTTTGCGGGAAATGGCCACCAGGCGTCAGTATTTCCTCGGGACCTACTCTGGTTACCCCGGCAACCAGACACTAAGGGGAAATTCCGTTTGGGGCTTCTAAATTAGAGTGGAATGTGACAGTACAAACACCCAAGTCTCATTGCCACATTTTTAATTAGAATAATTGTTACTTTTTCTTGGTGGAACTTTGATGTACAGTGTGGAGTATGTTGTAGGTATAGTGAATCTGTGCAGCTTCGGCTTCTTTTCCCATATAGGTTACTAGAGACTGTTGATAGAACTCCCTGGTATACATAGGTCCTTGTTGATTATCTCTTATTGGAAAACTGCATATTTATTATTTCCATTGTCCTAATTTATCCTTTGACCCCCTTTTGTCCTTTTTGTTAACCATATGTGTGATTTCTAAGTCCATGAGTTCCTCAGTTTATGTGTTCTCTTACTTGTTCAATGGTGTGTATTTTTAGATTCCACCTATAAGTGATATCATATGGTATTAGTCTTTCTGATTCTGACTTACTTTATTTAGTATGATTATCTCTAGGTTTTCTATGTTCCTGCAAATGGCATAATTTCATTTATTTAAATGTCTGAGGGACTTCCCTGGTGGTGCAGTTGTTAAGAATCCGCCTGCCAATTCAGGGGACACAGGTTTCAGCCCAGGTCCGGGAAGATCCCACATGCCGAGGAGCAATTAAGCCCGTGTGCTACAACTATTGAGCCTGTGCTCTGGAGCCCACGAGCCACAACTACTGAGCCCAGGTGCCAGAAGTATTGAAGCTTGCACACCTAGACCCCATGTTCTGTGACAAGAGAAGCCACTGCAATGAGAAGCCTGCACACCACAACGAAGAGTAGCCCCAGCTCATCGCAACTAGAGAAAGCTCGTGCATAGCAACGAAGACCCAATGCAGCCAAAAATAAATATAAATAAATAAATAAATGTATTTAAAAAGTGTCTGGGGCTTCCCTGGTGGCGCAGTGGTTAAGAATCCTCCTGTCAATGCAGGGGACATGGGTTCGAGCCCTGGTCCGGGGAGACCCCACATGCGCAGAGCAACTAAGCCCATGTGCCACAACTACTGAGCCTGCGCTCTAGAGCCCATGAGCCACAGCTACTGAAGCCCGCACGCCTAGATCCCGTGCTCTACAGCAAAGAGAAGCCACCGCAATGAGAAGCGCACGCACCGCAATGAAGAGTAGCCCCTGCTCGTCACAACTAGAGAAAGCCCACGCACAGCAATGAAGACCCAACACAGCCAAAAATAAATAAATAAATAGATTTTTAAAAATGTCTGAGTCATATTTTATTGCGTACATATATTCTTCTTTTTCTGTTCACCTGGCCATGGACATTTTTTATGCCTCCGTGTTTTGGCTCGTGTAAATGGTGCTGCAGTGCACTCTGGGTGCATATGTCTTTTCGAATTCTGCTTTTCTCTGCATATACTCCTAAGGGTAGCAATGGTGGATCATATGGTATCTCTCCTTTTAGGTTTGAAGGCACTTCCGTAATGTTGTCTATAGTGGCTGTTACAATTTGTATCTCACCAGCACAATAAAAGGGTTTGCATTTCTCCATGCTCTCTACATCATTTATTCATTTTCAATTTTTGATGATCGCCTTACCGACTGGTGAAGGTGAATCCTCATTTTGATTTAGATTTGCATGTCTCTGCTAATTGCTGTGTTGAACATGTTCTTATGGGCTGTTTTAATTCATAAACAGTGTGAGTAGAATTTACCTGTTGAAATTGCCTTCTTGGAAGTCTGCCCTCTTTTCAATGATTTTTGAACACTTAGCCCTGGACATTTTGTGATGTCAGGCATCATTTAGAGTCCAGAAGTCTAATGTGAATATCAAGTGCCCATAAGCAATCTTTTTGAGGTTGCTTTTGTGGCATGGTCATAAGGCCAGCATTTCCTCGGGCCCAACTCTGCTTATGCCAGCAACCAGGGCCTTAGGGGAAATCCTGTTTGGGGCTTGTAAAAAAAGAGGAATGTGCCAGAAGAAACACTCAAATCTTGTGTCTCATTACCACTTTTTAATAAATTTCTTTTTTTTTGGAGTGACATTGATATACAATGTTGTGTATGTTGTAGGGATACAGAACCATTTTCAGTTATACATATACACATATCTCTGCATATTTGGCTTCTTTTCCCATTTAGTTTATTAGAGAGTGTTGCTAGCCCTTCCTTGGTATACATAGATCCCTGTTGAATATCTATTTTATATGAAATAGTATGTATTTGTTAATTCTCCTAATTTATCCCTTGACCCCTTCTGTCCGGTTGGTAACCATATTTTTTTTTCTAGGTTCCTGTGTCTGCTCATGTTTTCTCAATTATTTCAATCATGTGTATTTTTAGATTCCAGCTATACGTTATATCATATTATATTTGTCTTTCTGATACTCACTTACTTTACTTAGTATGATTATCTCTAGGTTTATCTACGTTCCTGCAAATGGCATTATTTCATTCTTTTACATGGTGGAGTCATATACCACTGTGTACGTGTATCACTTTTTTTTTAATCTCTTCATCTGTCCATGGACATTTTTTATGTCTCCACATCTTGAGTATTATAAACGGTGCTGCAGTGCAAGCTTGGGTTCATGTGTCTTTTCAAATTCTGGTTTTCTCTGCATATACTCTTTGTGGTAGCACTGCCAGATCATATGTTAGGTCTTTTTTTACCTTTTAAAGGCACTTCCATAATGTTCTCTATAGTGGCTGTTCCACATTTACATCCTACCATCACCGTAAAAGGGTTTCCTTTTCTCAAAGCCCTCTCAACCATTTATTCATTGTGATTTTTATGATGGCCTTTGAGACCAGCGCAATGTGTTCCCTCCTTGTTGTTTGATTTCCATGTCTCTGCTAGTTGCTATTTTTACCGAGTCCAATTTCACTATTTTCGCTGCACAACAGGCCAATGAATCGGAGACGAGGTGTTGAGGCGAAGAATACGACTTTATTCGGAAAGCCGGCAGACCAACATGATGGCAGACTAGTGTCTCGAAAAACCATCTTATCAGGGTTTGGATGCCAGTTTCTTTTATAGCACAGAGAGTGGGAGGAATTGAGGCAGTAAAGTAAAAAGGCCTTAAATTTTGCAATATTCCCTGGAATGGCCAGCCTCAGGGAGGGGATGTGTTAATTTCTTCTTTCTTGCAGCCATCCACAGGTGGACAGGGTCAGATTGTCTCCCTGTGAGCTGAACAGAGGCACTTTAATTAACATTCAGGCACAGGGGCAGTATTCCCTGAGGTAGGCCATTATGTATGATTATTATAACAAAAGCAACAAAAAACAAAGGTTAAAGTCAAAGAAACAGATGGAACATGGAGTCCGATTTAGCTCTTCCCTGTTACAATTCCCCGTTGTCAATGTACATGCCACAATCTTGTGGAAAAAAGGCGTGACAACGTTTTAACTGTTCCGTCAGATGGCTCTTTCTGGGAGTTTCTGCCATCGGTTCAATGTTCCAAATGTTGAGATTTTTCTTTTGTTCTGCTTTGGAAGTTTCTACTTTACATCTGTAGACTGAAAAATATTTACAACCTTAAAGTGGAGATTTATCAGGAATTTTGAGGGCTTCAAGCCTGGAGACCGCATCTCAAGTTAAGGAATTTAGTGTTTTTCTATACGGGAAGATGCAAGGGTCAGGGCTCACTGAAATAATTCCTTTGATATGCACCACACCTATCTGTGGCCTGTATGCTGTATTTTCACATCCTGAGTTTCCTCAGGGCTTACCGCAGGGAGTGGCTGCAGTCCGATGGCTGGCTGCTGACGGCAGGTATTCTTCTCCTCCCTGAGTTTTCTCAGGGTTCACTGGCTCATGTTGGAGAGCTGCAGTCGCTGATGATTGAGCCTCTCCTCTTGGTCAGGAATTTGACCAATATTTGAGAGACATTTTATGATCAAATTTTGTCCCATGGTGCTGGGAGGCTCATCCCAGGTCAGGTGAAAAATCTTGATATACCACTCCAGGTGCTAATTTTTGGTTTAGGCCCTATCGATATTTAAAGATTCTCTGAATCCTCTGTCTAATTATGATCCAGGAGACATTTTCCCGTGTTGTTTCTTCCCATACCTGGAATCACATTATTACAATTATTTTATGTTATAAATGTGATCTATTTCTGTAAGATGTTTAGCTATAGAAGTTTTGTTGGAGGCTTGGTTATACACTGGGTACTGCAAGAGACAACAATCTTATAAAATAGACAAGATATAAGTAATGTAGATAGTAATCTTGACAAAGACATAGTAAAGCAGGGAGACACAAAGCACAAGCAATTTTGAAACAAAGAACAAATTAAAACAGTGGTTAACATAATATCAAGTCCACAGGAGAGTCAGCTGGAAACAACAAATTCTGGCAGGATCAGGTGGAGAGAAAAAGATAAAAGTTTCCCCTTTGTTTACAAAGGCATACTTTATCAACTTGTTGTAGGTCATAGCATAAGAGAAAAGGTTTTTCCTAAAAACAAAGATTAAAGCTGTTGCAGCAATAATAGAAATGAAGTTTTCCCTCTCCTGAGAACAAGGAAAATAAAGGTAACAGTGAACAGGCTAGAGAAGAAACATAGCCTGGCCTGAAAGAGTTAATCACTCCTACTTTTTTTTTTTTTAACTGTTACTATCTGTAACTAGATTTGTACTTCACAAAGCTAACCTATTACTCTTTAACACTATGTGAGTTACATCCTGCACTCCCTTGTAGCAAATCACCCCTTGTAGTATTTGCATTTCAGAAAAAAGTCACAGGCTGATAACCCAGAGACAAACAGACCCAATTACCAGGCTGCCTGACGTCAGCTGTGACTGTTTTGAAATAATGCAGGAAGAAGAATGCAAGACCTTTACTACTTTGATCCTTATCATATACCCTGGACTGGGGGCCCCACATATAAAATCTTCTCCGATTCCCAGAGGAGCGCACAGTTCTTGAGGTGCTAGCCTGCTGTGTCTTCCCTTCTGCCTGGCAGAAAAATAAAGCCATCTCTCTCTTCCTCCAAAATCTCTGTCTCTGTATTTCTGTTTAGCATCGGTGCACAGAGAAGCCGAGATTTCAGCAACAAAGCCAGTATATTTCCCAAAGTCATAAAGTTATAAATCATATTTACCAGTTCATTCAGTCCCATGTAATTAATTCCCATTCATCTGGATGAAATAATCATGTTTCCCTTTAGTTTTGTCCTTTGTTACCCAGTCCAGTGATATTATCTGAAGGCTATCAGAAAGTTATATTTGTTAAAAAGTTCCTTTTTATCAGTCTTCTTGAAAATCTTCATTTTGTAAAAGCATCAGGACAAAACTTAAAACAGCATGGTTAAAGATTTGCGTACAATGTAATTAGCAGGAAACTTGGATATACCATTTTAGAATAGCTAGTATTATGATTGATAACATATCAGGACATATCAGATGTAGGGATTCCATATACATTTTGGAATATCTATATAAATGGCGTTTACCCATACACTATAACCTAAGGTTCATCTCCAATCCCTTGACAAAGTTTTTGAAGTAATTTTAACATACCAAATAAACTTAGTTTGACATTTCTCACTGAGATGTTCTTTCGAAGTGCCCCAGAGTCAGCTGGAGGCTAAAAAACTTTGGTCAGATTTTGATATTTGGGAAGTTTGTTAAAAATATCAAAAATGTTTTAAAACACAACAGGATCGTAGGTCACTGTGAAAGAATGCTTATTCATTTAACCGAAGTCACAAAATGATTAAAAGAAAACAAATACGGATCACCTAAGGGCATAGAAACTTATATAATCTGTTATCAAAGGGAGCACTTCTAACAGAGAGAGATCAAATTCCAGTCTTGTATTAGCTTACTTAACAAAATCCATTTAGTTAGTTAACTTCAATCTAAATTTAGTTAATCCTGACCATGTATAAAACTTTCCAGTAAAATGTAATTCCATTCCTCATACCATCTTTACTGAAAACACACATTTTACCATACTGAAATGTTTTATTATTTTCAGTTGCTTTAATTATATATTTAAATTAGAATCCCTGACTCTTAAAAACCTTAATTTCTAGTGACAACCAAGAGGCAAGTAATAGTTACCAAAATCTGGAGAAACTATTCAGATGATTTTTAGAACATAATTATTTTTATAGTTTACCTAAAAGCTCTTATTTCATTTACATTTAAAATTTCATCATATCAAGTTATTTTTCTTGCTGACAAATTTGCAACAGATATAACAAGATTTCATTTAACTTTTTTTAAATCTAGGTGCAGTGAAATTACTATACTTAATGTTGATGGCTCTAAAGACATGTCTATATTAATTAGATCAACAAACTTCAACATTAATACCAGGTATTAATCTAATACTAAATATTTCCCACTTCACGTGAACCTGAAACTCATTTAGCTTAATTTCTCTTGTAGTTAGAATTGTTTGGTTTGTAAGCACTTACTTTTCTTTAAGCCAATTAAATAGAGCTCATTTACAGATTAACCTCAGCAATGTTATCCAAAGACAAATACACATACAAACACACAAACAAACAGAGACATCATAGTTCTCATTTCAAAATTTCAGCCCTGAGTCAGGTATAACAATGTAAAACCCATCAGTTTACAAAAGAGTTTGGATTAAAGTTGGGTTTCTGGCAGATGGAACAAATCAAGCTCACTTGTCTAGATGGCTAAACCCTTTCTACTAATATTTATGGAAAACAAGTCAAGTTCTAAATTGCTGTACTCTCTTTTTCAAAATTTGCATTTTAAAAAGATGGCAGAGATAAGGGTTTTTGAGAAGACCGGATAGGACAATTGTATCTCAAAGATACAGGCAAGTTTCTCCTAGGATCACTTTGTTTTCCCTTTAATATTTACAAGCCTCTTAAGATCACCCGTATTTATTAGAAAATCAATCAACTTGTTCCCCACTGTAAATGGTACCTGGGGCTCCTGTGGGGAAATCAGAATCAGATGCCTCAAGTACAAGGGAAATTGAACTTGAGTCCTGGCCTCTTACAGGATATCGGGGCAAGGGAAATTGCTCTGCTCTAGAAGTGGCTCCCAGTCCAAATTGGGTGCCCAGTTGGGTCTTACTTAGATGGTGATACTAAACCAGGTCCCTGTGCCCTGGGGTTTACCATAGAAACTTCTATTTGATCCCCATGGGTAGGGGAAACAGGAGGCAGTGTATATGTTGGCGGCATGGGAGGGGAGCAGTTGGAACTACTGCCATTGCAGCCTGCTCGGCCATTGAAGGAGCTGGATAGGCTGAAGCGGGGTGTAAGTTTTGAAATAACATGTCCCCACTCTCATTTTTTTTCTCTTCCTTTGTAGAACAGTCTTCCCCTTGGGTTTCCCTTCAGACTGCTGCACCATAAGATGGCAGCCCTCTGACTCCTTTTCCTCCTGATGCAATAGCATAAATGCTCCTACATATGGAATCTCATCTCTTTTTCCTGCTCTTTTTTTTAAACATCTTTATTGAGGTATAATTGCTTTACATTGTTGTGTTAGTTGCTGCTGTATAACAGTGAATCAGCTATACGTATACATATATCCCCATATGCCCTCCCTCTTGGCGTTTCCCTCCCACCCTCCCTATCCCACCCCTCTAGGTGGTCACAAAGCACCAAGGTGATCTCCCTGTGATATTCGGCTGCTTCCCACTAGCTATCTATTTTGTATTTGGTAGTGTATATATGTCACTGGAGAACAATATGGCGGTTCCTTAAAAAACTAAAAATAGAACTACCATATGGCCCAGCAATCCCACTACTGGGCATATACCCTGAGAAAACCATAATTCCCTGCTCTTTTGCAGAACATTTCTAACTGCGAGTGAGCCATTCAGAGGCCATCATTCTTCTGATCTTAAGATATACTGGGTCTACACCCTATTACAATAGTATATCTATCATGTCTTTCTTAGTCATAGATTCACCTCTATGTTTTGCCCATTTATCTAATATATTCCCCAAAATGCTCTCCTTTGGGATAGATGGAGTGTTTTCCACTTTTAAAAGTTTAATAACACCAAGACACAAAAGATGCAAATTCCAATACAAAAGGCACAAACAAATTCTAGCATCGATGCACACAAAACCACAACAAAACCAATGAACTAGTTCCCAGATCAGGTAGGGTTAACCCTACAAAACCAAAGAACTTTTTCCCAGTGAACCGGTTCCCAGAATCAGGTAGAGTTCAACAACAACAATTCCCCCCACCAACAGGGTATTCCAACCAGATTGGCTTGTCCCATAAAGGAAAAGCCCAGACTGACGGGGGAATATGTTCCTGGTGCGCACGCCGGAGCAACTTACCCTCCAGAATCAGAGTCTGTCGACTCATAGCCCTAAATGGAACCGAAGTTCCCCAAATGGAACCAAAGTTCCCCAAATTGGAACCGAAGTTCCAGAATCGAATCGAGTCCATCAACTCGTAGCCCCAAACTGAAGTTGGTCGGTTCCTTGCCTCAACTGCCAAGCGCTGGGGTAGCTGGTGCCGCTTCAGGGAACTTTGAAGGGAAGATCCTCAGGACAAATGGTCCCAGCAGCTGCTAGGGCCTTGCCCCAGTATTCCCTGACCAGGGCGGCTAGCCACGAGCAGCAAGGCTCCTGGCTGGCTAAGCCAAATTTTTTACCAAGTCCAAGCTCTCTCTGCTTGCCGCATGACAGGCCAATGAATCGGAGACGAGGTGTTGAGGCAAAGGAATACGACTTTATTCGGAAAGCCAGCAGACTGAGAAGATGGTAGATTAGTGTCTCTGAAAAACCATCTTAACTGGTGGGGGGGGCGGGGGGTGGGGTTTGGATGCCAGTTTCTTTTATAGCACAGAGAGGGAGAGGAGATGAGGAAGTAAAGTGAAAAGGCCATAAGCTTTGCAAATACCCCCTGGAATGGCCAGCTTTGGGGAGGGGATGTGTTAATTTCTTCTTTCTTGCAGCCATCCACAGGTGGACAGGGTCAGATTGTCTCCCTGTGAGCTGAACCCAGGCATTTAGTTTAACATTCAGGCAGAAGGGCAGGGTTCGCTGAGGCAGGCCATTATGTATGATTATAATAACAACTGCAACGAAAAGCAAAGGTTAAAGTCAAAGAAACAGATGGAACATGGAGTCCGATTTAGCTCTTCCCTTTACAAAACCATCTTTTTTACTTGCCTTTAGTCATGAAAAATCTAGTTTATGAGGTTTTTTTTGGTCCAAAATTCATGACTATTGCTTTTATTATATGCTGGGGCATTTTTAGGATGGTTTTCATTAAATTTTTCATGTTCAGAAATTAAAGATGAGAGTAATTCCTCAGTGAGCATATTAAGTTGATTTTGTTTAATTAATACAGTTAATTACTTCTCAATTGGAGAGGAACACTAAGATGGCTTTTCTTCAGTTATTGTTTCTTCCACCTCTTATATGTAACATTATCAAAGTTATTCACTTTACTGTAAAAATTAGATCAGGTGAAAATTTGGAGAATTCATAAGTCATGGGGTTGTTTAGGCATGAACAAACACACGTGACTGTGATGGGTGTTTAATAGATTTTGTAAAATTAGGAGAAAAATATTCCAATTTGAATGATGCTGTAGCATGATGTAAAAGAAAATGTACAAGATGAAGAATTGCATGATTTCGCATGTGGTGAGAGGACACCTGTTCTCTGACTGCACAACTGACACACCCTGAATTTAGGAGAAAAATCTACTTGTTTCATTTCCTGATTATTTCCAGGTTTTTGTTTTTTGTTTTTTGTTTTTATCATTGTCATCCTTGCTACATATGAATCACAGTCACTGCCCTTCTTTGCTTTCATTATGGACATAGGGTTCCCACTGCTCTCCTCACCCCCAGTCATCCATGCAGGCCCTGGTAGTTTCTGATGTGTACCTTCAAAATTTTTGAAAGCAATGAGAAATTTAAGTGATCAATTTGAGGTCACTTATACGATTCAAATACAGCATTGTGATCACTTAATTGTGAGAAGAGTGGAGCAGCTTCAACGGACCAGAGTTTTAACTCAGGCAGTTAGCACTAGGAGACTTGGAAAGACAGATAAAATAGGACAATGGTGTTTTTTTGTTTGGTTGGGTTTTTTTTTAGAGAGAGATACATAAGACTTGTTGAAAGTACATATGGAGAGTTCTTTGGAAATGTAGGGAGGAAAGGAATGTAGCAAGGAAGCTCCACATATTCACCCCAAGGTCTTAGGCAGCTGGTGGTGGTGTATTCGGATGTACAAATGACAGAGATGGAGACTTGGCAAGTGTGCTGGGTTTCTGAGAATCCAGGAAATCTAATTCTGTCCTAGTGATTTAAAATATTTCCTGGGCAGTACTAAGGACTAGATGCTATTAGTAGACAGAGATTATTACATTTTTCCAGGCTTAGATCAGTGGCAGTTTGATGGAGATGGGGTGTGGAATGAAACAATCTTTGTGAACATAGCTTGAAATGTCCCGTGGCGGACTAGATGTGGAGATGAGGAAGACTTCCGGACACTGTAATAGGCGGGTCAGCATGGCATGTGCTGTGGTTTCACAGAAACCTAGGTGCCAGGTATATACCAGCAACATAAAATATATCTACTGTAAATGAGTGACCTTCCAGGGAAGCTGACCCACAGGTGGCAGGGAGCACCCTCACTTCCTCTCAACAGAGTGATGGCCTTGTCATGTGCTCTGGGATCTGTACCAGGTGTCACTTAGTTGGGGGAAAAGTTTATCAGTCAGAGGCAGTGAGCATTTCTTTTTCAAACAGTTTATTTGGTTTTTAGGCTAGAAGTTCTGAGTTTTTTCATAGCCCATACTGTATTTTTACCAATCTTGCCTGTAATGGGAAGAGGACTTTTTTCAGTTGTGCTAATTGATACAGTGGGCTTGGGTAGCAGTTTATGCTCACTTTTAACCTTGGTATAAGTAAAATATAATCATGTGTGTTTTTCTGTAACTAGTGGTTTGTTTTCAGTTATACCAAGAACGGACTTATGCATATGCATAGAAAAGATGTACATTTGGTGTTATGTACACAGTGCATAGGTAGATGTTCATAGCTGAAAAAATGGCTGAGAAAATTTATGAGGTACCTTTTCTTTTTTCACTTCTTCTCTCTGGTGTTGGCTACATGCAGGCACTTTACACATTTCTGTTCTCTCATAACCCTGGTATGGTTGCCCCACAGTCATATATATCACATTTCTTTATCTATGCTAGACACCAGGGAAGCAATAGATGGCACCTCAAATTTCTAGATGCCTAAATTAAATAAATAAATAAATAAAACAAATTGGGATCATCAAATCTTAGTGAGAATGAAGAGCAATTAATCTCCTGTATTGCTGATTGGACAATTAGAAATATATCCAGTTAGGAAAACTGATTGACTTTTACTAATAAACATAAAACTTTACCCTGTTAGAAAAAAAAGTGAAAGTAAGCACAAAACAATGAAAAATCTCTGAACTTCTAAGATACCCTTCCATTCTGTATTCCTCCACCATCTGTAGTTAGCTTCTATTGCATGCAAATGCTTTTTAAAATCAATGATAGGGAAACAGAACAAGAGACAGAAAGGTGAGTCCCAGTATCTGCATCCTTATGGTTATTAAGTAGTGCAAGTGTAGTGCTACTAAAAACTGGTCTGGGGAGCAGCATTGGCACAAAGAAGAAACTTGATAAAGATGCCAGTTCCTGGGCCCCACTCCAAACCTGCAGAATGACAATCTCTTCCATGGGTCCTGGAATGCTTTGTATGCATATTTAAATTTGAGAGGCACAATTTACATAAATGCTTATCACTCTAGGCTTACAATAAAGATGACATGGTGAGTTATAATAACCAGTATCACCTGTGACCTCCTTCACAGATTCTTCTTTTTTTAAATTAATTAATTTGATTTTTGGCTGCATTTGGGTCTTTGTTGCTGTGTGCAGGCTTTCTCTTGTTGCGGTGAGCGGGGGCTATAGTTCGTTGTGGTGTGCGGGCTTCTCATTGCAGTGGCTTCTCTTGTTGCGGAGCTTGGGGTCTAGGTGCGCAGGCTTCAGTAGTTGTGGCACGTGGCCTCAGTAGTTGTGGCTCACGGGTTCTAGAGCGCAGGCTTAGTAGTTGTGGTGCACGGGCTTAGTTGCTCCGCAGCATGTGGGATCTTCCCGGACCAGGGCTCAAACCCATGTCCCCTGCATTGCAGACAGATTTGTAACCACTGAGCCACCTGGGAAGTCCTCCTTCACAGGTTCTGCCTGAGAGCACATTAAAAAAAAAAAAAGTATAATTGACCTACAATATTATATTTGATGCAGGTGTACAACATAGTTTCAGGTGAACAGCATAATTTATATAGATTACAATAAATATTTTTAAACTGCATGCTTCAGGCAATTCCAGGGTGAAACCAGAGTTAAGCAAGAGGGCTCTCAGGTATATTTGTGGTGTGAGAGTTGAGTTCAACCTTTGGTTCAAGAAAAGGTAATAGAGTCTGTGTGGTCGGGTCAGGTCCTTGCAAACCATATTCCCCATTGCTGTAGCAGAATTAGTGGTTGACTGTGAGGCCGAAGGGCAGGTGAAAACAGGGAAGGAGAATATCACATTTTGGCCTCAAAATCTGCAAATTAGAAATTCTTTCTATGTATTTTAAAGGGGCTGTCAGGAAATACTATTTGGTGAAATCATTTTCTATAACATAGAGTATCCTCTCTTCTCTGCTGAACACAGTACTGGATTGGAAATTGTAGAATCCCCGGGATGAGTCATGTTCCTTTTCTAAATAAACAGGTCTTGCTGTCTCTAAGCTGAACCTGGTCACCTTTTTTGAGCAAAGGAAAGAGCAGGGATGTGAAGAAAAGGAGATAACAGTCATACCCTCTGGTAGGTGGGAATGAATAAAGCAGATGGCACAGGTGTGATGTCTGAGAGCATAACTATCTCGTATGTTAAAATAACATAAAAGGTGTATCTGTCTTCACTGCTAATAGTTTTACTTCACTCACATATTAATAAATTGATGATAATATGATGTGAAATTAGTAAAATTTTTTTACCCTACACAATTTTATTAATATTAGTGATTCATAACAACTACTTTAAGGCACACTATGATGCTATTCAACAATTCCTGTGATAGGTGGTATTCCATTTTGTTCAGGCACAGAAACATATGACTCTCTGTTGCTGTCCTAATATTGAGCCTGTCTTGCATGTATTAAATCCAACTTTGTCATATAGCAGGTTTCTGTAGTATTACAATGAGAGCATCTATATTAAGATCACTACATCCTTTGCATAATTGATATTGGCCTATTAAATAAATCTTTATACCGAACTGGAAACTTGTCGGTACTAAAATAAGAATTACCACCAACTTAAACTATAATAACAGGTTAGGAAAACAGATAAATATATATCTAAACTATTGGAAAAACACAGCTAACTAGATTTGTAAATATATCATAGTAATTAAGTGTGCTAGGTTTGTCAACAGAAAAAGGATTTGGGATTCGGTTATGATTTATTTCATAACAGAATCACCATCTTACTGACTGTAGGACTGTTATTACGTATTCCCTGATGTTTCATGTTTGCTGCTTATGATCTGATCCATGTCTCTATGGTTTTCATCTTGAATAGGCACAGGCAGCAGATTCAACACATCCATAGGACTATTATCTCCCCTAGATCCTCCCCTGAATCTAGAGCCACCCAAAGCGTCCTTGTCTTGGTGAGCACTTTTGTGTCTTTGTAACCCTCTCTTCCATATTTCACATTTGTTTGGCTCCTTTTAGTAGTCCCAACTGGTGAATGGTGAACTCTGCTGCATTGATTACTGTCTGTTTCTTACCTCTAGCCCCCTGCATTCTCTTGATTCATGACTGCAGAGTATCCAGGCTTTGTTTTTCTTTGATAATAATGGGAGAATTTCCTAATCTTGTGAGATATATGTAAATTGATGATATTTGCACATTGGTCAGTTTTTTGTATATTCATTCCTCTCTAAGTACTAAGTATAATTTACAGTCATTTACAAGAGAGTGGCAAATAAGACAATTTTATGCTCCAAAAGAAGCAATAAATCATAGTACAATTGTAAATGCATTACTGTTTGATTATCATATAAATACCTATGTAAATATAATTTTTTTTTTTTTTGTAAATATAATTTTATTAATGCTTGTAGTGGAGCTTCAGAATCTAGGCAGTGTCAAGCAGAAGCCTCTTAAATAATCTGGGGTTACAGAGGAGTCTTGAGTGTGCAAATAGGTATCTGAAATAATATATTTTCCTGGAAACAAACTCAGCCTGGAGTTGTATGAATAGCTACATGAAATGAAAGAGCATGTGAGATATACCATATATATATGGTAGTATGGTCATTTTTAAAGTATTAATTCTTCCAAACCATGAGCATGGTATATTTTTTCATCTTTCTGTGTTGCCTTCAACTTCTTTTATCAATTTCTGATAGTTTTTTGAGTATGTGTCTTTTACCTGCTTAGGTATGTTTATTCCTAGGTATTTTATTCTTTGTGATGTTATTGCATATGGTATAGTTTCTTTAATTTCTCTTTCTGATAGTTCATTGTCAGTGTATAGAAATGCAACAGATCTGTATATTAATTTTGTATCTTGCAACTTTTCTGAATTCATTGATGTGCTCTAGTGGTTTTTTGGTGGCGTCTTTAGGATTTTCTATGTACAGTGTTATGTCATCTGCAGACAGTGACAGTTGTACTTCTTCCTTTCCAATTTGGTTTGCTTTTATTTCTTTTTCTTGTCTGATTTGGTGTGCCTGGATTTCCAATACTATGTTGAATAAAAGTGGCAAGAGTGGGCATTCCTGTCTTGACCCAGATCTTAAGGAAATGCTTTCAGTTTTTCACCATTGAGTATGATGTTAGCTGTTGCCTTCTCCAAATGGCCTTTATTATGTTGAGGTATGTATCCTCTATATCCAGTGTCTGGAGAGCTTTTTTTTTTTTTTTTTAATTGATTGATTGATTGGTTGCTATGTTGGGTCTTCGTTTCTGTGCTAGGGCTTTCCCTAGTTGCGGCAAGCGGGGGCCACTCTTCATCGCGGTGCGCGGGCCTCTCACTATCGTGGCCTCTCTTGTTGCGGAGCACAGGCTCCAGACACGCAGGCTCAGTAGTTGTGGCTCACGGGCCCAGTTGCTCCGCGGCATGTGGGATCTTCCCAGACCAGGGCTCGAACCCGTGTCCCCTGCATTAGCAGACAGATTCTCAACCACTGCGCCACCAGGGAAGCCCCCTGGAGAGCTTTTAATCATGAATTGATGTTGAATTTTGTCAAAAGCTTTTTATGCATCTATTGAGATGATCATATGTTTATTTTTTATCATATGGTTTTTATTCTTCAATTTGTTACTGTGGTTTATCACATGGATTGATATGAAGATACTGAACCATCCTTGACTCCCTGGGATTAATCCCACTTGACCATGGTGTATGATACTTTTAATATATTGTTGGACTCATTTTGCTGATATTTTTTGAGGATTTTTGCATGTATGTCCATCAGTGACATTGCCTAGTAATTTTCTTTTTTTATGTGATATTTTTGTCTGATTTTGATATCAGGATGATGCTGACCTAATCCTCTGCAATATTTTGGAATAGTTTGAGAAGGTTATATGTTAACTTTTTTCTAAATGTTTGGTAGAATTCAACTCTGAAGCCATCTGATTGTTCACTTTTGTTTGTTGAGTTTTTGTTTTTGTTTTTAATTATTACTGATTCTATTTCATTACTGGCAATTGCTCTGTTCATATTTTCTATTTCTTCTGGGTTCAGTCCTGGGAGATGGTACAATTCTAGGAATTTGTCCATTTCTTCTACTTTGTTCATTTTATCGGCATATATAGTTGTTCATATTAATTTCTTATGATCCTTTGTGTTTCTGTTGTGTCATTTGTAGCTTCTCTTTTTTCATTTCTGATGTTATTGATTTGGGCCCTCTCTGTTTTTCTCAATGAGTCTGGGTAAATGTGTATCAATTTTGTGTATCTTTTCAGAGAACCAGCCCTTAGTTTCATTGATCTTTTCTATTGAATTTTTAGTAGCTATTAAAAAAAAAAATCTACTCTGATCTTTATATTTCCTATGTTTCTACCTACTTTGAGTTTTGTTTTTCTTCTTTTTCTAGTTGCTTCAGGTGTAATGTTAGGTGGTTTATTTGATATTTTTTTCTTGTTTCCTGAGATGAAACTTGTATCACTGTTGGCTGTGTCCCATAGATTTTGGATCATTCAGTGTTCATTTTCATTTGTCTCCAGGTATTTTTGGAATTCCTCATTAATTTCTTCAGTGTTCCTTTCTTCTTTTTTCTCTTCCCCTGTGATGTGAGGACTATCTTTAATATTATGTTTGGATTTCTTTCAGTTGTTTTGTGTTTGTTTGTTTTGTGTGTGTTTATCTATTATTGATTTTTGGTTTATAGTTACCAGGACATTTATATGTGTGTGTGTGTATGATTATTTTAGGTTGCTGATCTCTTAATATCACATGCATATTAACAACCCTGCATTTTTGCTCTCCTTCCCTCACAAGTACTGGTTTTGATATCATATTTTATACCTACTTGTTTTGTGTGTCCCTTAACTTTATTGTGAATATAGGTGATTTTACTACTTTTTCTTTTATCCTTCCTACTAGCTGTGTACATGGTTGATTTACTACATTTACTGAATATTTGCCTTTACCAGTGAGGTTTTTCCTTTCGTAATTTTCATGTTTCAGTTGTGGTCTTTTCTTTTTCACTTAACCCCTTTAATATTTCTCATAAAGCTGGTTTGGTGATGCTGAACTCTTTTAGTTATGCTTCTCTATAAAACTTTAGATCGCTCCATCAAATCTGAAGGAGAGCCTTGCTGTGTAGAGCATTTTTGGTTATAGGGTTTTCCCTTTCATCACTTTAAATATACCATACCACCCACTCTGGTCTGCAGAGTTTATCCTGAAAAGTCAGGAGATGACCTTATGCTAGTTCCCATGTATGTAACTTGTTGCTTTTCCTTTGCTCCTTTTAATAGTCTCTCTTTATCTTCAATTTTTGCCATTTTAATTGCAATGAGTCTTGGTATGGTCCTTTTTCAGTTGATCCTGTTTGGGGCGTACTGTGTTTAGTTGACTTGAATGTCTGTTTTCTTTCCCAGGTAAGGCAATTTTTCAGCTTTTGTGTCTCCAAGTATGTTCTCTGCCTCTTTCTCTTTCCCTTTTCCTTCTGGGACCACTATAATGCAAATGTTAGTGCTCCTGATGTTGTTTCAGAGGTCTGTTAAAATGTCCTCATTTCTTTTATCCTACTTTTTGTTGTTGTTCACCTTCAGTGATTTCCAGTATTCTATCTTCCAGTTTTCTGATTCATTTCTCTATATTATTTAGTCTACATGTTTCCTTTTAGTGTATTTTTCATTTCAGTTACGTATTCCTCATCTCTGTTTGGTTGTTCTTTAAGATTCTAACTCTTTTTTAAAAACTTCTTGCTCTGGTCGTCCATTCTTCTCCTGAGTTCTTTGTTCATCTTTATAATCATTACCTTGAAGTCTTCCTTGGGTAGATTGGCTATCTCCACTTCACTTAGATCTTCTTCTTTGTTCTTATCTTGTTCCTTCATTTGGATCATGTTTCTCTGTCACCTCATTTTCTTGCTATGCTTCTGGTAGGTTAGTTACATTTACTGACCTTGGAGAAGTGGCCTTTTGTAGGAGATGTCCTATGTGTCCCAGCAGCCCACTCTCCCCTGGTCACTAGAACTATATGCTCTAGGTGTACCCTCTATGTGGGCTGCTTGGGTCCTTCTGTTGTGGTGGGCTGACTACTGTGGGTAGTCTGGTAGGCTTGGCTGCCCCCAGTCTGGTTGTTTGACAGGTTCTGCCTTGTATGGAGGCTGTCAGTACTTCTTGGTGGGACAGAATTGTGAGGCAGCTGGCTGCACACAGTCCTGGGCAACACTGAATCTACTGCTGGCTCACTTGTGGGTGGAGTTGGGGTCCAGGAGATATCATGCCTAGTGACCAACCACTGGTGTATAAAGCCAAGTCCTGGGGCTATGCTGGCTTACTGGCAGGCAGAGCCAGGTCCTGGGCTCTAGATGTAGAGCCCAGGGTTCCTAGAAGTGTTGTTGGACCACTGTTCCTGACACAGCTGGCTGTGGGGTCTGGAGCATCCCAAATCCTGTGCTGGCATTCTGATGGGTAAGATCAGGACCCAGCTGAGTCCATGGCTGGTGCTG
This sequence comes from Balaenoptera ricei, assembly GCF_028023285.1. Classification (NCBI taxonomy): domain Eukaryota; kingdom Metazoa; phylum Chordata; class Mammalia; order Artiodactyla; family Balaenopteridae; genus Balaenoptera; species Balaenoptera ricei. Next base: position 30,419,573 of record NC_082640.1, read on the forward strand.
GCCTGCTGGTGTTTAGGCTGGGTCTGCAGGCTGCTGGGCTGTGGTAGTCCTAGGTCTGCTGTCTATCCACTGGTAGGTGGGGCTGGTTGTAAAGCTTGAGCAGGCTCAGTAGTGGTTGCTGCCAGGGCCCAGCCAGTCTTAGGGCTTGTTCTGGCCTGCTAGTGAGTGGGCTGGTTCCACAGGCTGCTGGGCAGTGGTATACCTGGGAATGGTGTCTGCCTGTTGGTTTGTGAAGCTGGTCCCAAGGCTAGAGCAGGTTTGCTGTTGGTTAGGCCAAGTTCCAGCGAGTCCCTGGGTGGTGACCACCTGCTGATGGGTGAGGTTGGTCCCAAGGCTAGAACAGGCTCACTTCTTGGAGGGGCCGGGGATTCTGGGGCTTGTGCCTGCCCACTGGTGGGTGGAGTTGGGAACCAGGGTCTCTGGCTAGAGGGTCCTGGGGGTCCTGGATATAGTGCCTGTGCACTGGTGTGTGGAGCATGGTCCTAGGGCTTCTAGTGGTTGGAGTCAAGTCCAGGGGCAGCTGTGGACTTGAGAGTATCTTAAGGCAGCCTGTCTGCTGGTGGATGGGGCTCTGTCCCTGCTCAGTTAGTTGCTTGGCCTGTGGCATCCTACTACTTCTGTCTATAGACTTGTGGAAATGTATGGGGCTAGGTCTTGCGGCTAATAAGCTAAAAGGAGGATTCTGAAATTATGCTTGCTAGTACCAGTGTCCACAAGGTAGAAGGAGCTCCCAAAAGTGGCTGCTGCCAGAGTCTATGTCCCTGAGGATGTCCTGTAGTTGCCTCCTGCCTCTCCAGGAGACTCTCCAAGATCAGGAGGTAGGTATGACCCAGGATCCTTTCAAATTACTGTTCTGCCCTGTGTCTCAGAGCATGTGGGATTTTGTGTGCACCCTCAAGAGTAGAGTCTCTATTTCACACAGTCCTCTGGCTCTCTGGAAAATAAGCCCTACTGGTCTTCAAAGCCCATCATTCTAGGGACTCTTCTTCCCAGCACAGGACCCTGGGCTGGGGAACCCAACGTGGGGTTCATATCCCTCACTCTCTGGGAGAACCTCAGAAATTGTAATTATTTTCCCATTTGTGGGTCACCCACCTGGGGGTATCGGTCTTGACTATACTGAGATTCCCCCCCCCACCTGTCTGGTTGTGGTGTCTTCTTTACGTCCTTACCTGTAGAAGATATTTTATGATAGGTTCCAGCCTTTTCCATCAATTGCTGTTCTGTAAATAGTTGTGATTTTGGTGTGCTAGGGAGAGGAATTGAGCTCAGGGTCCTTCCATGCGATCATGTTGGACAATCTCTCTACTTCATTCTTAAATCATATTATTTTTTTAATAAATTCATTTACTTTTTTATTTTTGGCTACGTTGGGTCTTCGTTGCTGCACGTGGGTTTTCTCTAGCTGTGGCGAGCAGGGGCTACTCTTCATTGCAGTGCGAGGGCTTCTCATTGCAGTGGCTTCCCTTGCTGTGGGGCATGGGCTCTAGGCATGTGGGCTTTAGTTGTGGCTCGTGGGCTCTAGAGCACAGGCTCAGTAGTTGTGGCCCACAGGCTTAGATGCTCCACGGCATGTGGGATATTCCCGGACCAGGGCTCGAACCCATGTCCCCTGCATTAGCAGGCAGATTCTTAACCACTGCGCCACCAGGGAAGCCCTTAAATCATATTATTTAATTTTTTCTAATATCCTGTTTGAATTGTAACAGTTTGAAATTTCTTATCACTCATGTTTACTTCTCCTGGTTTAAAAAATTGTATAGTGCGTACATTCATTTTGAAATAAAAGTTACCTGTGAATCTACCTAACTCAAAAATCAAGGACTTGACAAAAGCCTTTTCTACCTGTGTTACCCTCAAACTCTGCACCACACCGCCAGCCTGGGGAACATCTTGCACCCATGCTCTCCCTCTGTTTTTGGACTGTTAACGATCATGGCATCTGTGTGTGTGTTAACAAAGTAAATTTACCTATATTCCTCTTTATAGTCTTTCCAGGTTTTGTTTTGTTTTGTTTTAGGGAACAGTCCTACTATGAATGTACATTTACTGGTCTGCTGAAGTTCATATGTAAGCCTGTCAAACATATTACCAGAATTGGAATTGCTGGTATATACACTTTGATAAATTTTAGAGACAATGGTAGAATAGAAGTAAATTGTATTTCAAATCCCACAATATTCTCACACCATGAAAACCCTTCCCTTTCACATATATTTATTTGTGGTTCCTCTTTATGCCCATACTATATTTCCCAGAGATGGGTAAGTATTATGTTCCTTGCTAAAATATTTACTCTCTTGTTCAAGGTCAGGCTTTTAGTGGTTCTAGCATGATCATATTTCCATTATCTTGCAAATACAAGATTTTCTCTCACACTGCCTTTTATTCTCTGCTCTCCTATATTGCCCTTCTAAATCTAGTGCTGCTCTTTCTTTATGTTCTTCATCAACCTGGATAGATTATACTGTTTTCTCCATTATTCACAACGAATAGAATAGAATAGAGCACCCAGAAATAAACCTTGATATATGGACAAATGATTTTTGACAATTTGCCAAGTCCATTCAAAGTAGAAAGGACAGTCTTCAACAAATGGTGCTGGGAAGTCTTGTTGTCAACATGCAAAAGAAGGAAGATGGATGCTTACCTAACATCATATACAAAAATTAATAAAAATGTATCAAGAAACTCAACATAAGACCCAAAACAATAAAAGTCTTAGAAGAAGACATAGAACAAGAGCTTCATGATATTGGATTTGGCAGTGTTTTCTTCAATATGAAACAAAGGAATAACTAACAAAAGATAAATAAATGGCAGTACATAAATTTTTTAAAATGTATATCAAAGAAACCATAAACATAATATAATGGCAACCCATAAGATGGGAGAAAATATTTTAAAGCCCTATATCTGAGAAGGGATTTCTATTTGGAATATACAGAGAACTCCTACAACTCAAAAAAAAAAAGGCAAACACCCTGATTCAAAAATGGACAAAAGACTTGAAAATAGATATTTCTCCAAAAGAAGATGTACAAATGACAATAAGCACTTGAAAATATGCGCCATATCACTAGATACATATTTATATATTTGTGTGTATGCACACACACACACACAAGCAGAAAACAAGAATTGGTGAGGATGTGAGGGAACTGAAACCATTGTGCTATGTCAGTGGGAATGTAGAACGATACAGCTGCTTTGCAAAACAGTATGGTGATTTTTTCTGATACTGAAAAGTAGAATTACTACATGATCCAGTAATTTTACTTTGGGGTATACCCAAAAGAATTGAAAGCAGTGTCTTGAAGAAATATTTGTACTCCACTGTTTATAGCAGTAATATTCACAGTAGCTAAAGTATGAAGGCAACCTAAGTGTTCATCCACTAGTTCCTGGATAAACAAAATGTGGTATACACATATAATAGAATATTATTCAGTCTTCAGAAGGAAAAGATCTAGGAATATGCTACAACATGGATGAAACTTGAGGAAATTTAGCTACAAAAACTCTCTTCTCTTTTTGTCTTATCTCAATATAACTTACCCAAGGTACATCAATGTTGAAACATTATCAGAGAAATGCAAATCTAAACTGCAATGAGGTATTACCTCACATCAGTCAGAATGGCCATCATCAAAAAGTCTACAAAGAAAAAATGTTAGTGAAGGGGTGGAAGGAAAGGGAACCCTGCTACGCTGCTAATGGGAATGTAAATTGATACAATCACTATGGAGAACAGTGTGGAGGTTCCTTTAAAAACTAAAAATAGAATTACCATATGAGCCAACAATCCAACTCCTGGGCATATATCCAGAAAAAAACATAACTCAAAAAGATACATGCACCCTAGTGTTCATTGCAGCACTATTTACAACAGCCAAGCCATGGATGCAACCTAAATGTCCATCAACAGATGAAGGATGGATAAAGAAGATGTGGTACATATATACAATGGAATATTACTCAGCCATTAAAAACAATGAAATAATGCCATTTGAAGCAACATGGATGGACCTGGAGATTATCATACTAAGTGAAGAAAGTCAGACAGAGAAAGACAAATATCATATGATATCACTTACATGTGGAATCTAAAAAAATGATACAAATGAGCTTATTTACAAAACAGACTCACAGACTTAGAAAACAAATTTATGGTTACCAAAGGGGAAAGGTGTGTGTGTGTGGGAGGGATAAATTGAGAGTTTGGGATTGACATACCCACACAGATAACCAACAAGGACCTAGTGTATAGCACAGAGAACTCTGCTCAATATTCTGTAATAATCTAAACAGGTAAATAATTTGAAAATATATATATATATTACTTGGCTGTACACCTGAAACTAACACAACACTGTAAATCAACTATACTCCAATATAAAATAAAAATTAAAAAAAGAAGATGTGGTATATATGTACAATGCAATACTATTCAGCCACGAAAAAATGAAATTTTGCCATTTGTAGTGACATAGATGGACTTGGAGGTCATTATGCTAAGTGAAATAAGTCAGACAAAGAAAGTCAAATACTGTATATCACTTATATGTAGAATCTAAAAAATAAAACAAAACTAGTAAATATAACAAAAAAGAAGCAAACTCAGAGATATATCGAACAAACTACCAGTGAGGAGGGGGGAGGGGCAATATAGGAGTTGGGGAGTGGAAAGTACAAACAATTCGTTGTAAGATAGCTGAAAGACATATTGTACAACATACATATTGGGGAAAATAACCAATATTTTATAGTAACTGTAAATGAAAAGTAACCTTTAAAGTTGTATAAAAATTAAAAAGAAATTTTTAATAAAATTTTTTAAAGATTCAGAATTCTAAGAGAATATTTGAAAAAGTGGATATGCTTTTCTCTAATCTTTACCTTAATCAATGTGCTTTTTAAAATGTGAGAAAGTATAGGGACTTCTCTGGTGGTCCAGTGGGTAAGACTCCGCACTCCCAATGCAGGGGGCCCGGGTTTGATCCCTGGTGGGGGAAACTAGATCCCACATGCATCCCACAACTAAGAAGCCCACATGCTGCAACTAAAAAAAAAAAAAAATCCCACATGCTGCAGCTAAACATGCTGTAGCGAAGATCCTGCGTGCCTCAACTAAGATCCAGTGCAGCCAAAATAAATAAATAAAAATATATAAAAAATGTGAGAAAGTATAAACACGTAAGGGGAGATGGGGAGAACAAACTGTGGCACCACAATTTATAACACACACACATAGACAAACATACAATGAATGAAAAATCTGATCTGTTAATTCAGGTATAATGTGCTTTATTACTTAACATAGATCACAACTTCCTTTGTTAATCATCAAATATGCATTCATGGCATCATTTTCAAAGTCTTCTGTCCATTCCCAACCCAAAATGTTAATCCACCCTTCCTTACTGCCTTTGGTTTATTTTCAAACAGATCTGTGATGTAAACAACTTTGTGCTCTGCATCTTTTGGGGTATGGAGTCTCAGCTCACCTGAGGACAGGTGGACCTGCCCTGTCCCTGGGTAGTCCTGTCTGTCAAGTGGGCCCTGAGAGGAGAGGGGGCTAAAGGACCTGAGGACAAAGGGTACCTTTGGGGAAGATTTCTAAGGGTGACCCCTCACACATCCCTAAACCCACCACATGATTTCCACCAACCAAGCAGCATCTACCATAGGCAACAACAAGACAACACCTATTCCAGGAGGAACTCGGCCCCTAGGAATCAGGCCCAGGGAACCTGCACTTCTGGAAATTCTCTGAAGCCTTCACACGACTCAGTGGTCTCAGGTGTGCTGTGCCTGATCTCTATCTCAGTGCTACTGAATATGGGTCTGAGGGAGTAACATCTGCATGAACAAGAAAACTCGTAAAAGATGTCATTTTTTGAGCCCTACAGGAGATTCATAACTTAAGAGTGGGCCCTGCTTCCCCCCAAATTTGTACGCACTTTAAAGCTTCAGAAGAAACATTTGCTACGTGGTTCCCATGCAATTTCCCATTAGTATTACATGATGAGTATTTAGAAATAACATCACCTGTGCCCTCCCCACAGAGTCTGTCTATTGATCTGGGTGGGAGCATCCGAGTTGTTTTAACTCCAGGTGATTCTAAGGTTAGGCCCGGTTTAAGCCCAAGCCCAAGGGCTACTGGTACCTGGTGATAGTTGTTTGCAGTCTTCAGTCCTTTTGCCTTTGGGGAGACATTGGTGTCTGCTCTACATGGGATTGGAAAGGGCAGGTCAGTGTAGCCAACTTACTCTGTGCTGTAGTGGAAGTTCTGGGGCATCTGTGTGAGGGGAGAGCATGTGTTGGCAGGAAAGAAAAAGCTCACAGTTCGGTCTCCATGCAGGAGCTCATTGTTCCTGAATCTCTTTTTCAGAAGGTTGCCGTTTCAGCATTTCAAGGTCCTTTAGCCTGTTGGTGTTGTGGGAAGAGGTGAAGGAGCTGTGCTGACGCCACTGAAGGCATATTTTCAAGATACCAATGTGATTCCTCAACATCATATCAATAAGAAAACGACCCAGAGCAGGAGGAAGGAGAGGAGGAAATGGCAGCTTCTCAGGTAACTGTCCTGTCCTGGGTCAGAGGCTCTGTCTGCTTTTCCTCCTGAAATGTCGTGGATTAAGAACCTACAAATCTTTTTTTTTAAATTTTATTTATTTATTTATTTATGGCTGTGTTGTGTCTTCGTTTCTGTGCGAGGGCCCCCTCCAGTTGCGGCAAGCGGGGGCCACCCTTCATCGCGGTGCGTGGGCCTCTCACTATAGCGGCCTCTCGTTGTGGAGCACAGGCTCCAGACGCGCAGGCTCAGCAATTGTGGCTCACGGGCCTAGTTGCTCCGTGGCATATGGGATCCTCCCAGACCAGGTCTCGAACCCGTGTCCCCTGCATTGGCAGGCAGACTCTCAACCACTGCGCCACCAGGGAAGCCCAAGAACCTACAAATCTTTAACTCTCTACTTCTTATGTGCCTAGCAAGGTCATTTTCAACTACTTACTTTTTTCCTTCTTGTGATAGTCAAAGTCAGCACTTTAGAATACTTCTACCCTGTGTTCCAGAGCCTTTTCCCCATTGTCTGCATCCAGGCTCCCTGTAGAGCGTGGAGAATGACACTCAACTATTGAAAAGATTCCCTTTGTGAAAGATCTACATGAGAAAGCATTAATATCCAAAATTCCCTATGGGATAATTTTGGATGTTGAGCTATTAGTGAATAAGGGGAAAGTGAAATGATTAATGTACATCTGAATGCAACAACTTATCACACCAGGATTAAGAAAATGCACTTTTCTTTTTTTAAATTTTTTAAAATAAATTTATTTATTTATTTTTGGCTGCGTTGGGTCTTCATTGCTGCCCGCGGGCTTTCTCTAGTTGCGGTGAGCGGGGGCTACTCTTTGTTGCGGTGTGTGGGCTTCTCGTTGCAGTGGCTTCTCTTGTTGCAGAGCACGGGCTCTAGGCTCACAGGTTTCAGTAGTTGCAGCACGCAGGCTCAGTAGTTGTGGCTCGCAGGCTCTAGAGCGCAGGCTCAGTAGTTGTGGCACATGGGCTTAGTTGCTCTGTGCATGTGGGATCTTCCCAGACCAGGGCTCAAACCCGTGTCCCCTGCATTGGCAGGTGGATTCTTAACCACTGCACCACCAGGGAAGTCCCAGAAAATGCACTTTTAAATGGGATGGCATTAGTGATCTAGATAACGCAAAGTTCTGAAAAAAAAAAAGTAATTAGGAGAGACTTGCTCTCTATATTTATAAGAAAGACTTACTATTTAAATACACAATTAGAGTCAGGGAACATGAGAAGTATATGTGGACTGAAATTTGCATAAACTTACATTTTTTTCATGATAGTTTCAGATGATTTTCTTACGTATTTTCACCGAGAATACCACAGCAGTGATAATGTCTTGCCTGCTTCCGTCACCTGATAATCATTTGTCCCAATACACCTGATGTTCACTGGTTTAGGTGCTTTCTGCAGATTCCTCCATGATGTTCAAATATTTCTTTTATCTTTAATAAGGGTTTTGTGTGATTCACTGAGAAATGTGCATAAACCATCACAGTAAATCTGGAAATTCCCATTTCTTCTTAGTTTTCCTTTGTTTGTAGTTTGTTTTTGAAAAATGAACATTTTCACCTTTCTTTATTAAAGACATTGGCTTTAAAAGTGGAAGTTGTAATCAGTCAAGACTCTTCTAAGTTTCCATTATACTCCACACTCATCTAACAGACATACTCTTCTTTATCACTTCTTTGTATTTTAAAAAAAGTTTACAAGAATCATATTGTTAATGTATGCTCAATTGTGTTAAATTTCTGAAATATAGCTCAACTCAAATGATAAATATTTTCTACAAAATCAGGGATTCAGAACCAGTAGCTCTACCTTATATCATTGTGTGTGTCTCCCCTAGTGTATTTATAAAATACAAATTTTTGCTGGGAGGTTTTTGAGAACTGATTCAATCTCCTTAATAGTAATTTGGCCTGTTCAGATTGTTTTATTTCTTCATGATTCAGTCTTTTTATTTTTAAATTTTTTCTTTAGCCCATTGATTCTTTAGGATCGTGTTGTTTAATTTCCACATACTTGTAAATTTTCCAGATTCTTCCTGTTGTTCATTTCTGGTTTCTTACCATTGTAGTTGAAAAAATACTTAGTATGATATCAGTCTTCTTAAATTTGCTAAGACTTGTTTAGTGACCCATCACATGATCTGTCCTACAGAATGTTCAATGTGCATTGGAGAAGAATATGTATTCTGCCCCTGTTTGATGGACTGCTCTGTTTTTGTCTGTTAAGTCCATTTGATCTAATGTATAATTCAAGTTCAGTACTTCCTCATTGATTTTCTTTCTGGATTCATTGTTCAAAGTTGGGTATGAAAGATCCCTACAATTTTTTTTTGTATTGTCTATTTCTATCTTCAAATCTGTATTTGCTTAACATAAGTCCTCCACTGTTAAGGCATATTTATTTATGATTGTATTCTTGATGAATTGACAATGTTATCATTATATAATGACCTTATTTTTGTTGTTGTTGCAGCTTTTGGCTGATTTTTATTTTTGTCTTGTGTAACTGTAGCTACCTCTGCTTTCTTTTGGTTTCCACTTGTGTGGAATATCTTGTTCCAGTGCTTCATTTTGAGCCTATTTGTGTTTTTAACATTGAAGTGAGTCTCTGATAGGCTGCTTATAGTTTGATCATGAATTTTTATCTGTCTAGCCACTCTCTGACTTTTGACTAAAGAATTTAATATATTTATGTTTATAGTAATTATTGGTAGGTAAGGACTAACCAATGCCATTTTATTGTTTTCTGGATGTTTTGTTGTTTCTTGTTCCTTTCTTCCTCTTCTGCTTTTTTTTGTGAATGAGTGATATTGTGTAGTGGTATATTATGATTTCCTTCTCTTTTTATTTTCTAAATCTACTCTAGGTTTTTGCTTTGTGGTTCCATGAGGCTCACAGAAAACATCTTATAGATATAACACTCTATTTTATGTTGATAACAATTTAACTTCCATCACATACAAAAAATCTACTCTTTTACTCCCCTCCATAAAATTTTATGGAGTTTAGCTCTTTGTATATTGTTTATACATTAAAATGATTATAGCTGCAGTTATTTTAATCATCACATACTTTAACCTTTATACTAAAGTTAACTGGTTAACACACCACCATATCACACTATTTAAGTATTCCTACCTTAACTATATACTTATGTTTACAAGTCTATTGTGTATTCTCATATGTTTTCATGGTACTATTTAGTTTTATTTTAGCTTGAGAAACTCTTTTAGAATTTCTTTTAAGACAGATCTAGTGATGATACACTCTCTCAGCTTTTTTTTTTTTTTTTTGAAAGAGTTTTTAATCTCTCCATTTAAGAGGGACAGCTATGATGGAGACGATTATCTTGGTTTCCTTTTTTTTTTTTAATTGAACAATTTGAATCTATTATCCCACTCTCTCCTGACCTGTGAGGTTTCTGTTGCGAAATCAGTGGATAACCTTATGAGGGTTCTCTTGTAAGTTATAAGTTCCTCTCCTCCTGCTGCTTTTAAGATTCTTTGTTTTTGATAGTTGACAGTTTTACTCTAATGTGTTTTGGAGAAGATAGTTTTTTGAGTTGAGTTTGGTGTCTATGAGCTTCATGAACTTGGATATCCAAATCTCTCCCCTGATTTGGAAAGTTCTCAGCCACTATTTCTTTAAAGAAGCTTTCTGTCTCTATTTTTTCCTTCTAAGTCTCCGTAATTCACAGAATGTTTCTTTTGATTTTATCCTATAGATCACATAGTTATTCTTCACTCTTTTTCTCTTTGTTCTCCTCTGAGTGGATATTTTCAACTTACTGTCTCCTAACTCACAGAAAATTTCTTCTGCTTGACCTGTTTTGATATTGATGATACTTTTTAGCATTTCTTTTTTTCCTTACAATATATTTAACATATAATATTTGAATTTAAGGTGTACAACATGGTGATTTGATACATTTACGTATTATACTATGATTGCCATTGTAGCAGTAGTTATCATTACTATTTCTTTATTGTGTTTAGAAAAATTAAGTTCTAGTCTCTTAGCAAGTTTGATGATTATAATAAAATACCACTGTCTAGATTCTCTATACTGTGCATCAGATCTTTAGGAATTATTTACTATTAGTTAAAAGTTTGTACCCTTAAATAACATCTCTCCTATTCCCCACACCCCAGCCCCTGGCAACCAGCATTCTACTGGTTGTTTTTGTGAGTTTGGCTTTTTTTTTTTTATTTTACAAATAGATGATATCACATAGTATTTTTCATTCTCTTTTTGACTTATCTCAACATAACTTACCCAAGGTACTCAATGTTGAAAATGGTAGAATTTTCTTCTTTCTAATGACTGATAATATTCATTGTATGTAAATATAAATATATAAATATAAATATCACATTTGTCTTATCCATTCATCAGTTGATAGGAATTTAGGTTGATTCCATATCTTGGCTATTGTGGATAATGCTGCAGTAAATATGGAGGTGCATGTATCTTTTCAAGTTAGTGCTGTTATTTTCTTTGGATAAATACCCAGAAGTGGAATTGCTGGATCATATAGTATATGTATTTTTAAAGTTTTGAGAAACCTTCATATTGTTTTACTTAGTTGCTGCAAAACATATATCCCCACTAACAGTTCACAAGTGTTCCCTTTTGTCCACATCCTCACCAACACTCATTATCTCTTGTTATTTAATGATAACCATTCTAACCAGTGCAAGATAATATCGTGTTGTGGTTTTGATTTGCATTTTTTTTTTAAACAGATTTTTTTTAAATTAATTATTTATTTTTATTTATGGCTGTGTTGGGTCTTCGTTTCTGTGCAAGGGCTTTCTCTAGTTGCGGCAAGTGGGGGCCACTCTTCATCGTGGTGCGCGGGCCTCTATCGCGGCCTCTCTTGTTGCGGAGCACAGGCTCCAGACGCGCAGGCTCAGTAATTGTGGCTCACGGGCCCAGTTGCTCCGCGGCATGTGGGATCTTCCCAGACCAGGGCTCGAACCCATGTCCCCTGCATTGGCAGGCAGATTCTCAACCACTGCGCCACCAGGGAAGCCCTGCATTGTTCTTATGATTAGTCAGGATGACATTTTTATATACCTATCGGTCATCTGTATGTCTTTTTGAAAAAAAAAATCATTTCCTTTGCCCATTCATGAAACCAAACCATTGTTTGGTTTCATATGTATTTTATGAGGCTTTTTTTTAGGTATTTTAATTATGTGCCTTTTATCCAATATATAGTCCACATTTTTCCCCATTTTTTCCGCATTTTTTCCCAAAAGTAGGTTGACTTTTCATTTTATTGATTTTTTAATTTGTTGTACAGAAGCTTTGAAGTTTGATTTATTCTCCTTTGTTGACTTCTGCCTTTGTTTTTTGTGCTTTTGGTGTCATATTCAAAAAGTCATCAAAACAAATTCAGAGGAGTTTCTTATGTTTCTTTTAGGACTTTTATGGTATCAGGTCTTAGGTTCAAGTCTTTCACCCATCTTGAGTTCATTCTTTTGAGTGGTTTAAGATAGGGGTCCAGATTTACTTTTTGCTTGAGTTTATCCAGGTTTTCCAACACCATTTATTGAAGACACTGTTATTTCCCCATGGTTGTTCTTGGCTACCTTGTCAAAAATTAGTTAACCTTCTATGTGGGGGTTTAATTCTGGGCTCTTTATTCTGTCCCTCTGGTCTGGGTGTCTATTTTGATGCTAGCACCATACTGTTTTAAATAGTATAGATTGTAGTAGAGTTTGAAATTAGGAACTGTGATGATTCTGGTTTTCTTCTTCTCAGAATTGTATTCAGTTCTTTTCTGGTTTGATAGAAAGTTTAGAATTGATTTTTCTATTTCTGTAGAGAATGCCATTGGATTTTTGGGAGAGGTTTCTTTGAATCTACAGATGGTGTTGAACTAAGGACTTTTAAATCTTAGAAATTCCTCCAACCTATGAGCATAGGATATCTTCCCATTTGTTAGTGTCTTCAATTTATTTTATCAATGCCTTGTCGTGTTCAATGTACAGACGTTTCACCAACTTTGTTAAATTTATTCCTAAGTAATTTATTTTTTTTTGATGGTATTGTAAATTAGTCTTCTTTATTTTTTCAGAGAGATGTTTCACTATTTGTGTATAGAAATACAACTGATTATGTGTGTTGATTTTAATTATATCTTCAAATAATGACAATTTTAGTTCTTACTTTCTTAGTTAGATGTCTTTGTCTTGCCTAATTGCTCCAGCTAATACCAATACTTGCAGTACTATATGTACTATCCATAGTAGTCTTATGATCCTATGTATTTCTGTAGTATCAGTGGTAATGTCTCCTCTTTCATTTCTAATTTTGTCTTCTCTCTTTTTTCCTAGTCTAGCTAAAAGTCTGTGAATTATATATTTTTTGAAAATCCAGCTTTTAGCTTGTTGATCCTTTCTATTGATTTTCTTGTATCTATTTTATTTATTTCCACTCTAGTCTTTATTATATTCTTCCCTCTGCTAACTTTAGGATAAATTTCTTATTTTTCTAGTTCCTCGATATGTCGAGTTAGATTATTTAGGCACTTTCTAATTTCTTGCCATTTGCACTTATCGCTATACACTTTCCTTTCTGGAATGCTTTTGCAGCATCTCATAGGATCTGGTAAGTTGTGTCTCCATTATCATTTGCTTTAAAGTTTTTAAAAAGTTTTCCTTTTGATTTCTTTTTTGACTCATAGACTTTTTTGGAAGTGCACTGTGTAGTTTTCCCTTCTTTGTAGATTTTCCAGATATACTCATTGCTTTCTAGTTTTATATCATTGTGTTCAGATAGTTGGTATGATTCTGATCTTCTTAAATTTGCTAAGACATCGTTTTTCATATAATCTATCCCGGAGTATGTTCCATGTGCACTTGAGAACAAGTTGCTGGATGGAATGTTCTATATATGCCTGTTCAGTCCATTTGGTGTATACACTGGTCTATATACATAAATCCTTGCTCATCCACTATATGGATGATCTATCCACTGCTGAGAGTGGAGTATTGAAGTTCCCTACTATTATTGTATTGTTTTTTTCTCCCTTCAGATCTGTTAGCATTTGCTTAATATATTTAGGTGCTCTGATGTTGGGTGTGTATCTGTTTACAATTGTTACATCCTCTTGCTATGTTGACCTTTGTATCATTATATTGAATATAATGACTTTCTTTGTGTCTTGATACTGTTCTTGTTAAAGTCTGTTTTGTCTGATATAAGTATGGCTACCCCCACATTATTTGGCTTCTACTTGCATGGAATATAATATTCCACATCTTTATTTTGAGTATATGTGTATCTTAAAGCTGAAATGAGTGTCTTATATGCAGAATATAATTGTACCCTATATATTTTTTATACATCCAGCCACTCTGTGGCTTTAATTTGTAAATTAAATCCACTTATATTTAGAGTGAATTTTGATACGTAAGGACTTATTACTGCCATATTATTAATTGCTTTCTGAATGTTTTATATCAGTGTTCCCCAACCTTTTTGGCACCAGGGACCAGTTTCATGGAAGACAATTTTTCCACGGAGTGGGAGGTGGGGATGGTTTCAGGATAATTCAAGCACATTATATTTATAGTCCACTTTATTTCTATTATTATTACATTGTAATATATAATGAAATAATTATACAACTCACCATAATGCAGAATCAGTGGGAGCCCTGAGCTTGCTTTCACTTGCCACTCACTGATGGTTTTTTTTTTTTTTTAATTTATTAATTAATTTATTTTTGGCTGTGTTGGGTCTTCGTTTCTGTGGGAGGGCTTTTTCTAGTTGCAGCAAGCGGGGCCACTCTTCATCGCGGTGCGCAGTCCTCTCACTATCGTGGCCTCTCTTGTTGCGGAGCACAGGCTCCAGACGCGCAGGCTCAGTAGTTGTGGTTCACAGACCCAGTTGCTCCGCGGCATGTGGGATCTTCCCAGACCAGGGCTTGAACCCGTGTCCCCTGCATTGGCAGGCAGATTCTCAACCACTGCGCCACCAGGGAAGCCCCATTGATAGGGGTTTGATATGAGTCTGCAAGCAATTGATTTGTTATGGTCTCTGTGCAGCAAACCTCTCTGCTAATGATAATCCGTATTTGCAGCCGCTCCCCAGTGCTAGCATCACCGCTTCAGCTCCACCTCAGATCATGAGGCATTAGATTCTCATAAGAAGCATGCAACCTAGATCCTTCACATGCCCAGTTCACAGTATGGTTCACGCTCCTATGGAATCTAATGCTGCCAATGATCTGAAAGGAGGCAGAGCTCAGGTGGTAACGCGAGTGATGGGGAGCTGCTGTAAATACAGATGAAGTTTCTCTTGCTTGCCCACCACTCACCTCCTGCTGTGCGGCCCAGTTCCTAACAGGCCACGGACCAGTACCAGTCCATGGTCCGGGGGTTGGGGACCCCTGTTTTACATTTCCACTGTTTCTTTTTCCCCTCTGGTTCTGTCTACCTTTATAATGGGTGGTTTACCATGTTGGTATGCTCTGTTTCCTTTTTTAGTGTTTGTGATTCTACTAAAAATATTTGCTTTGGGGTTACCATGAGGCATACATAAAATAACTCATAGTTAAAACAGTCCGTTTTATGTTGATAGAAACTTATCTTTGTAGGCCTGTAAATGTTCCATTTTTAATTCTCCTTTTATATTTTTAACGTTACAATACACTTCATTTTATTCTGCATATTTTTAAAAAAGCTATTGTAGCTATAGACTTTTCTATTGCATTTTTCATTTCATCCCCAGAATGTTTTTGGTTCCTTTTTTTTTTTTTTTTTTTTACAGTTTTTGTCTATTTTTGTTTTCTTCATGTTTTTTCTGATTTCACTGAATTGTCTTTCAATCTTTCCTTGTAGCTCACTGAGGTTTCTTATAACAGTGTTTTTGAATTATTTATTAGGTAGATTGCAGATTTCAAAGTCTTTGGGATTAATAACTGGAAGACTCTGTAATCCTTTAGTTGTGTTAGGTTACTTTGATTTTTGAAAAAAAAATGTTCCTGGCGTTTTGTGCTTCTGTCTTCACTTTTGAAGTAGCAGCCACCTACTCCAGTGTTTGCTAATTGTCTTCAGGAGAAAAACACCTTCTGTTGGCCCTCTAGACATAGAGTGTCTGAGGCTTTCTCAGACCTTCTATGTATAAAAGTGTTTCATGCTTCTTATTTCATCTTTTGGCAGAATTCTTGAGCTTATATGCTCTATTTTTATCTAGCAACACAATAGGCTGGGGGCTGATGATAGAGTCCCTTTTCCTCTCCTAAGGGTGGTGCTAATGCAGAAATTTATGATCTGTCTCTGGCCTGCAGATGTGAGCCAGCTTCCTTTGTGTGTTATCAAGCTGTCAGCCAAAGCCTTCCCTCACTGCCTTGGTTGTGAGCACCAAGTATACTAGCTACAGTGGATATTTGTATAATGTGTTAAGAGCACTGAGGGTGCCCACTGGCTAGTTGGGAGGATCCACGTGTAAGGCATCCCTATTCGCTCATGGATGGGCTTCTTGATGGAGTCTGTGATACAGCAGGTAGAATCTGCACCACATCAATTTCTTCTAAAAATCCTATCTGCTACCTCTTCCCACCCCAGTCATTCATCTCATAATTCAGCACTCTGAATGGGGCAAGAAATCAATGGGCCTTTTTGGCAACATCCCACACAGTTGGAGAAACTACATGTTAATTCACATGCTCTCACTTGCCCCTGCAGGGGAAATCATGGGCCAGGAAGAGCCCTCTTGGCCTTTAGTTGTTCAGTCTTCGGGGAGGCTTGATGTTCGTCAAGTGAAACCATTCCTTTTACTTTGTTCAATTCATGCAAACTCATACGTATTTTTTTTTTTTGCCCCAACATTATGCCAGTACTTCTCTACAAGAAACCTGAATATCCACAAAAGCTCTTTCGTTCTTAAGTGATGGATTAAAACAGGATTTTCCAGGTACCCCCAGGCTGTAGCCAAGAGGGTATGGAGCCAGTTAACAGATGACTGCAATGTCCAGAGCTGGGACTGAGGTCTCTATGCCTAATACCCTGTGCACAGGTGGGTGAGACTCCTCCTGTTCCCCTTGACATATTTTGCTGGATCCCACAGCTCCCACAAAGACACTTTGGTCTGTGAATGAAGCCAAGTTGTTATTAAAGGGGGGGTATGATGAAACACATCTTATTCAATCATAATGCTGATGTAACTCCTCACAGAAGTATATTCAAGTCAAAGTGAGTAACTCAACCTGAGCTGCTTTTACTTTGCTTTTATCTTTTTTCACTCATCTTGAAGCCTCAACCATGAGGCCACCTGGAGTCTCCCATTCTTCATTTATTAAGGGAAGAAGTCCTAGAGAGAGAGAGAGAGAGACAATTCCACGTGATTGACAGATTCTCACATGGAAAAATGATTAGGTCCTTTGTCCCTCCTAATAGAACCCCACTCTCTATAAAACCACCCACACTTTCTTGACCCAGGTCAGAGTTTCTTCCCATGCTGTAAAAAGACAAGAAGAAATCAGGGAGCTGTTTCCCTTCTTCTTCACCTCCAGGAGTGAGTTCTCTTTGCTTTACATCATTATTACTTGGAAAACATTTAAAAATTCCCATGTCCAGAACTTAAAAGGATTCAGTAAATTAGTATTTCTGGGCATCATTACTTTTAAAAGATCACCAGCTTATTCAAAATGCTATCAAATTGAGAATAAGTACACCTGCCCTACTTAGTTAAAAAAAAAAGTGCGTGTGAGTCACATGAAAATACTGTTAAAATGCACTTTCTGACCAGGAGGCCTGAGTTATGCCTAAAAGACTGAAATCTGAACACAATTCAGGGACAGAGACTACACTGAGACTACTAAGGTCCTCTTTACACTCATGTAAATAAAACTTGGTGACAAGAAAAAAAACTTATTAGAGATGACTGGAAGTGAGGATATTTGTACAATATAACACATTGGGAGGATCTCATTATCATGAAGAAACTAACCAAATATCAAGTGATTTTTAATAAACAGAACATGTAAAATGAAGACAATATCCTCCATTATGGTTATCAGTACAACTTTCTCTCAGAGACAAAAATTCTAGTTTCAGTAAAGGCTCAGCTTAAAAAGTACAGACCTTTTCATCCCCAGAGGTGTCTATTTTATCCAGAGTTTCCCAAATTCCAGTCACTTGCAAAATGAATACAAATAATTTTTAATTATTTTCCTACTGACATAGCTCTATATTTTACAGTGTGTTGACTCAGTTTCTTATTAATTTACTAATATTTTCCTTTCAGTTTTATTGAGATATAATTGACATATAATACCATAGAAGTTGGAGCTATACAGCATAATGACTTACATACTGTGAAACGATTAGGAAACAATTAAAAAATTTTCTAATTTACTAAATACTTCATATGACAGTTTGGTAATCTCCTTTTAAAACATAAGTTAGGGCTTCCCTGGTGGCACAGTGGTTAAGAATCCGCCTGCCAAAGAAGGGGACATGGGTTCCAGCCCTGGTCTGGGAAGATCCCACATGCAGCGGAGCAACTAAGCCCATGCGCCACGACTACTGAGCCTGCTCTCTAGAGCCCACGAGCCACAGCTACTGAGCCCACGTGCCACAACTACTGAAGCCCGCGCGCCTACAGCCCATGCTCCACAACAAGAGAAGCCACCACAATGAGAAGCCCATGCACAGCAATGAAGAGTAACCCCTGCTCACCCCAACTAGAGAAAGCCCACATGCAGCAATGAAGACCCAATGCAGCCAAAAATAAATAAATTAAAATAAATTTTTAGAAAAACATAAGTTAAATTTACATAATTCATAACATTACATGAAATTGGCTGTGAGACCCTCAATATTATTTGGTGTTCTGAAATCCTTACATATACCACAGCTGGGAGAGTGCTGATTCATGAGACAGATTCAAGAGCAGCTGACTCTGCTTTTTTCTTCTTTCTCTTACTCCCGTAGTCACCTCCTAGACATGTTAGATTGGAGGCTGAAGCTTCTCTGCCATGGGGGGAGAGTCACTCTCCTCAGAAGATATCAGAAGGTCCTCATGAGAACATGGACTGGGACATGGATCAGTATCACTCAGATTACTCCAAGATGTGAAACATATGACTTGTAGGAGGAGGCATCTCAGGAGGATGAAATGCAAGGGTTGTTCTGAACCTAGACCCAGCCTCCCCCCCATCCCTTGTCCCATCTCATGAAGACAATTCTGAAGAGTTGGTCTGGAACATGTATAGATGGTGGGGGTTGGAGGACAATGCAGGCCTGGATTGTGCTCAGGTGAGGTGAGGTGAGTTGAGTAGAGGCTGGGGGGGGTCAATGCTTAGCATTGGGCCAGACTTCCTCATGGTCATTTGGTGTGCCTGTTTGTATCCAAGTCCAGTTGTACTGGGAAGAGGATGGAGACTATGGACAACTCGACAGGTCAGGTCTCTGAGTATCCTCAGAGGATAAAAAGGACCTGAGTCTTACTTTTTTGGAAGGTAGGGTGGGGGGGTGGGTAGCTTCTAGCAAGTCTGGATGGAGAGCTGGGCAGATCTCTTGCCCAGTGCCTGAGTTTGGAGTCCTGGCCAAATTTATGTTTGACAAGCTATGGTCTGGGCACTGAGTCTACTTCAAGACACTTGAGTTATGCCTTGTGGTTGAGGACACGGTCCAGACCAAATGTCTTGGTGGCAAGCTGAGAAACTACAACTGATACCACAGAAATAACAACAATTTAAAAAAAAAAAAAAATATATATATATATACACATATATATATACTATGAACAATTATATGGCAACAAATTGGACAACCTAGAAGAAATGGGTAAGTTTCTAGAAACATAGAGCCCACCAAAACTGAATCAAGAAGAAATAGACAATTTGAACAGATCTATCAATAGACGTGAAATAGAATCTGTAAATTAAAAAATTCCCTGCCAACAAAAGTCCAGGACCAGATGGCTTCACAGGCAAATTCTACCAAACATACAAAAAAGAACTTATACCAATGGTTTTCAACCTCTTCCAAAAGGTTGAACAGGAAGGAATACTCCCAAAGACATTCTATGAAGCCACCATCACCCTGATCCCAAAACCAGACAAAGATGCTATCAAAAAAAAAAAAAATTACAGGCCAATATCTCTGATGAATATAGAAGCAAAAACTATCAATAAAATATTAGCAAACTGAATCAAATAACACATAAAAAAATCATATACCATGACCACACTGGATTTATCTAAGGGTCAAAAGGATGATTCAACATACACAAATCAATGTGATACACCATATCAACAACAACAAAAAAAGACAAGATCCACATGATCATCTAAAGAGATGCAGAAAAAGCATTTCCTAAAATTCAATATCCATTCATGATAAAAACCCTTGTGAAAGTGGGCATAAAGGGAACATATCCCAACATAATAAAAGCTATTTATGACAAACCCACAGCCAAAATACTACTCAATAGTAAAAAGCAGAAAGCCTTACCACTAAAATCTGGAACAAGACAAGGATGCCCAGTCTCACCACTTCTCTTCAACATAGTCCTGGCCACAGCAATAAGACAAGAAAAAGAAAAGGTATCCAGATTGGAAGAGAAGAGGTAAAATTTTCATTATATGCAGATGACATAGTACTATATATAGAAAACTCTAAAGACTCCATAAAATAACTAGAACTGATAAACAAATTCAGGAAGGTAGCAGGATACAAGATTAACATACAGAAATCGGTTTCATTTGTTTACATTTACAATGAAATATCAAAAAAGGAATGTAAACAAACAATTCCTTTTAAAATCACATCAGAAAATAAAATACTTAGGTGTAAACCTCACCAAGTAGGTGAAAGACATATATGCTGAGAACTACAAAATATTAATAAAGGAAATTGAAGATGATTCAAAGAAAGGGATATTCCATGCTCTTGGATTGGAAGAATTAATATTGTTAAAATGGCCATAATACCCAAAGCAACCTACAGATATAATGTGATCCCTATCAAATTATCCATGACATTTTTTACAGAACAAGAACAAATAATCCTAAAATTTATACAGAACCATAAAAGACTGAGAGTTGACAAAGCAACCTGAGGAAAAAGAACAAAGCAGGAACCATAAACCCTTCCAGACTTCAGATACTACTATAAAGCTACAGGAATCAAAACAATGTGATATAGGAATGGAGTCAAGATGGCAGGGTAGGAGGACACAGAGTTCATGTCTCCCAACAATTAGGGCACCTACCAAGCACTGGTGGGGAACCACAGACGCCTAATGGGATGGGAGGAACCCTGGAGCGACCAGGTAGGACATGGGGGGTAGGGAGGGGAAAGGAGAAGTGGAGGCAGGATGGGACCAGTACTCATGAAGGGAAGCTGGGGGAGGGGAAGGGTACCCATACCTGGAGGGGCCCACCCACAGTGAGGGGAGCAACGGGGACAGGGAGAGACCCTCAGGAGATTGGAGGAATGAAAGGGAAAGCAGCTAGCATGTTCCCCACCCACTTGGGCCCTGGGGAGCCTGCTGAGGTCCTGGGCCTTATCCTCTGCCTTCCTAGGCCCCCTCTGGTCACGTGGGTCCTGAGGGTGTGGGCGGGGACCAGTGCCTCTGAGGGGTAGCTGGGGGAGGGGAGGGGTGGAGATTTCCCAGGAGACCCCAAGGGGGGCAGCAGCAGCAATGAAAGGAAGTGACAGAATCCTGCAACTCTGTGAGGGTGAGTCCCTCCTGGTTCCTACACTCTTTCCCTCCTGGGTAACCCTGATTGGTCTCCCTATCCCCTTTTGTGTGAGGAAATTGTTCCCATTCCCTTCTGACCAATGGGGTCATTTAGTGGACCTTTCAGATGCCACTTTCCTCCATTTCTTTCATTCTGCATTCTTCCTTGCCTCTCTGGGAAGAATAGAGTATGTTGGCAGGGGAAATGAAAGTCATTTTAGCCATACCATGCCATAAGCTGAATCCTTGAAGTTAGAAGAGCCAGTTTTCAATTGCGAGGAATCCTCCAAAATTGGCCATCAAAACTCATTTCACCATCACAGGGCCTGCAAGACACTAAGTGGTGTACAGTCCCAAGAAGAGTGTATAAAAACCTTGTCTCCATTAGTTGAACAACAGACATTGATTACAACCTTCCTCTTTTTTGAGCTGATGTTTAAAATGTATCAAGGTTTTTGGTGACCACCCCAGAGGCTGAGTAACTCATTACATTTAAGTTGACTCCTTGTCTGTCTCTTACTGTGAAATTTAATATAGGAGATGTTGTTTGGTTAATTTTAATTCTTACGGGGCGATGAGGAAATTCTAACATATTGTCTTTCTGTTTTTGGTGCTCTCCTACAGCCTCCACAACGGCCAATGCTCATCCAGGCATCCAAGAGGAAATCTGTCCTGGAAATGGATCGCCCGATTAGCTCACTGATCGGGAATGATGACCTGAAATCCACCTGGCCCTCAGGGCGTCCCATCAAGAGAAGTTTGGTCCAGGACTCCATAAGCAGCATCCAGGCACCAGGCAAGAGATCTGCTCAGATCTCCACCCTGGCTTGTCTGAACCCACCAAAGAAACCCAGACTGAGTCCCATCCAATTTCCCAAGAAGAGCACCCTGAGACCAGATCCGGGGGTTTTCCAGAATCTGCAGCCTCCACCCAGTACCACCGGACCTGGGCCAACTGTGGCACCCCCAGTGACCAGGAAGACACCCGCCCAGGTGCAAAGCATTGACCTCCAGCCTCCACGCAACACATCTTACCTGGATACTCTCCAGGCCTACACCAGAGTCCAGCCTCCACCCGTCAAACATGTTCCAGGCCAGCCTCTCAGGATGCTCTTCAGGAGAGTAGGCAAAGCCTGGTGGAGCTGCACATACATGACATCTCCCTCTTTGTCTCCTGCTGAGAAGCCAACCTCTCCTGCACAGAGCCCACCCATGGGCAAGAAGTCTGAGGAGCACTGTGCCCCAGGCCACTGGAGTGTCCTCTATGATGACCTTCAGATTTCTTCTTCCTCTGAAGAGAGTGAGTGAGAGGGAGACACCAATGACCACTAAGACATGTCCTTCAGCCCCAGGTACCCTGGAGGTGACTGTGGAACAGAGGAGGGGAAGTCCCAAGGAGTGCCCTGTCCCAGGTGAATCAGTGATTCTTCAACTCTGGGGGGTGGGTGGGTGAAACAATAGTGGAAACCCAGGTTTTGCTTAGGGACACACATGTGGAAAGCACTGCATTTTCTCCTGATGGAATTAGAGTCAGCATGGAAATGGTGCTTATCAAACTGGAATGTCAATTCTTTTGCAAGCTCAATCCTTTGTAGACAACTTTGAGACAATTCCATGAGAAAGTTTTAACTGTGGTGTAAATAGAAAGCTGTGGTGAGAATCTGGAATTGGTGGCAAATGTCTGAAAGTATTGCACCTGGCTAAAGGGCCTAACTCTGCTTTATAGAATGACAGCAGGTCCCTGAGTTAAGATGAGATTTGTGGATTCTGTGGACTTCTTTCCATGTAAATCGTACAGGGGACTGCTCCTGTGGCTTTGTTTATTATTATTATTATTGTTATTTTTCTTAGTAAACATTATTCTAAAGCTTTGTTTAAAATTTTTCTTTCAATACCAATACAATTCTGGGCAAAACAAGTCATGGCATACGTGGTTTTTATTTTTCAGCCTTGAAGATCCCCATGACATTTATTTTTCATCCTCAAAGCTTATGGAACTGGGAGGACAGAGGAGCTTGGAAGGACTGAGGCTGTTCAGAAATATAGACTCTCAGGCGCCCCTGCCCCCAAGACCACTCACTGGTCAGTATATGCACATACACAGTGTGCCCTTGTCAGTGTCAGGCATGGAGAATGTGATGAGCACTGTAGGCTGACTTGTTCTCACTGAGGCCCACATGCCACTCTGAGGGTGAATTTTAATAGCTACATATGCCTCAATCTTACTTCAAAGGATCCCACGTTTCGGTTGTCTGTTTTGAGGCCCGGGTATTGGGATTTCAGCTGCTCTCCAGATGAGTGGATTAGGCGGCAATGTTTGAGAACCACTGGAGGTGGTGTGCCAGGATATCCTCTAAGTCCCATGTCATCTCCTTTCTCTAACATAGGACACAATCTGACTAGGACCAAGGAAAACTATGTAGCTTTATAGAAGGAACTTCCTGGGAGGAGCCAATGGCTGCTCCATCAATCCTAGAGAACACCTGTTTGGGGAGTATGTCTTCCTTCTGCAGAACTCTGTACCTCCAGGACAGAAAAACCACTGTGGTTGGAGGAAACCAAAAGGTCTTTTAAATATGGAGGAAATAGAAAGGCTCCCCTTTGGGCTACACCCAGAGCCTGCTACAACTGTGGATATGAACCTGTCTCCAGTGACCTATGTCACAGTTTATGCCTTTTCCTCCCTTGTCTTCTGACCAAATCTGGCCCTTTTACTGAATGATGGACTCTGACAAAACCCAAATAGCTCTACTCTTTCCTTCTATCATAGCATAGGGTTTGAGTAGGCACTGACTCTACTTTCCAGAATCTTCTAAGCCTCACTGAAGTAAAGAATAGGCGTCTGTTAGAGAAGCCATTTGAGATTGGAATGAAGGGATGGGTGCAAGAACTTGGACCTGCCAACACAGGGAGCATGGTCCCAGGACACATGAATGTTATGTTTTAGTAATTCAGCATTGATGTGAGGCTCACTGAAATCAAGTGATGTCAGTTAAGGCAAGGTATTTTTTGTTTGTTTGTTTGTTTGTTTAATCTACCCAGGGCAAGTCAGGAAACTCTTTCTTCATACTTGATAGAAAATTCCCAGACAGAGTAAGAAAAAATTGGTTAACCTATTTTTTAAATTAATTTTTATTGGAGTACGGATGCTTTACTGGCTAACCTATTTTTTAAATGATATTTCAAACAGCCCAATGAACAAAGATACTGGAAAATGTGAAATTTCAAGATATTTAGAAACTAAGAAAAATGATGGGGTGCCATTTGAATGAATCACAAATTTATTTGTAACTTATATGGCTTCTAAAGGGGAGTGAAATAGAACCCATGAATTGTAGGGAATGAGAAAAAAAATTTGGTAGGTCAATAGAGAGATGTATAGATACAAAGATAGATAGAGATATTCATACTCACATCATATATATATTCATACAAAGATGATTGATATTAGATGGATATTTTACAATGTGTTATTTTAAAGCAATTTCTCTCTCCACCTCCCCCCATTTTTCTGCCAAGGTCATGGTCCTATGAAATGCAAGAAACTTAGCTCAGCGATTACTCTCTGCCTCCCAAAGAATGGGGAATAGAAATGATAAATAATATCTGAGGTCTTAAGGGGGGAAATTGCACATTCTGCCTAGGCATTATCCATTCTTCATGACCCAGTGATCCATGGATTAGGAATGATATGAAGCATTGTATAGCCTGTCTTTTCCTCTAGAAATAGTAAAATTTCTAATTCTGTATTCCACTCATGGCATTTCTTGAGTTGAGTTTGGGTTAGTTTGGGTTATAGCATGCCAGATTGCAATTGAGAGATCCTTTATAAGAAATTCTGAAACAGACTGATAAATCATTCTGCATGCTATATATTTCATGAAGATGGCCATGCAATGACATGGACATAACCACTGGGATTTATAAAATCCCAACGCAAGTGCTGTGAAGCAAAGTGGTAGCTATCTTCCTATAGGCTTGGATAGGCCAAATCATTATTCGTTCCTTCCTACCTGAAACCTCTTCATTTGACCGTATGAGAAAGAAAATGCAACCCCACACCAAGATAAAAGCTAAAAGAAAAGAGTTCAAATACCCAGCTATGAAGCTACCAGTCTACTGGATCAGAAAAGATTCCCCAGGTAAACCTGTAAACGAAGGTAGACTCATCTTTTGTCATATGGGAAAGCCTATTTTTTCAGAAGTAGGCACACTTGCTTTGATGTTCAAATGCCTGTATGAAAGTATTAAATGAAGGCATCCCATGTTTGTATGATTGGTATTTTACTGAATAAAAATTCTATTTCATTTTCTCCTCTCTGTGGAGAGTACGTGTGGCTGTTAGACCTTAGTACCTCGGTGATGTTGCTGTTTGCACTAATATACGAAGACAAAGGAGGCCCTAGGAAATACACTCCAAGTGATATTTAAATAGTAAATATTATGTTCTCTATATTTTACCATGATAAGCGTTGTGGAATTTAGAAAAACATAGACATACTAAAAAAAAAAATAGTTGTTCTTTCCAAAAATAAATATACTGCTAAAAATAGACACAAATGTCCAGATAAGCCTAAAATGCATGAAAACACTACAGCACAACTTGCAGTCACACCCTTTGATGTAAGGTGTGAAAAAAGGTGAGAGAGAAAATTCCTTGGGTGGGAAAGACTCAAGGAGATCATGTGACCTTAAAGCCCTATATAAGTCAGCGAGGCAGGGCCGTTCCCCACTGAAACTGTGGAATTTGGCAATGTGACTGTTCCACTGTCACAACCACACTCTGATAAGGAGATTGGGGTTCTGCAACTTAACCTGATTTGCTTTGCAGGCAAGAAGAGCAGCAGAGGAAGCTACTCCCTTGCTCAGGAGGGGCCCACCCACAGTGAGGGGATCAGCAGGGGTGGGGAGAAACCCTTGGGGGACTGGAGGATCAGAAGGGAACTAGGCCAGCATTTCCCCTGCCCACTCGGGCCCCCAGGAGCCTGCTGAGGTCCTGGGCCAGATCCTCTGCCCTCCGAGTCCCCCTCCACCTGCGCTGGGCCTAAGCCCTACCTCTGCATCCCCGCCTAGGGACTTACCTCTGCACTGCACACTCTGAGGCCCTCTCCAACCATGCTTCCTTTTCCAGGCCTTGTGGATCCTGAGCCTAGGCCTCGCCCCCACCCTAAACCCCACCCCCACCTAAGCCCCGCCCCCCACAGACAAGGACTTTTCTGGCCCTTTTTTTTCTATTTTTTTCTGTTTTATGAGGTTGTGGTTCTGTTTCACCTTTTTGTTGTTGTTTCACTTATATTTTTATTTTTTCTAATGAATTTTTAATTTTTCTAATTTTATTTTATTTTATTATTCTTTGTTATTGTACTGTTCCTTTTGTTTTTCTTTTGACGTGCCACGTGGCTTGCGGGATCTTGGTTCCCAGGCCAGGGGTCAGGTCTGACTCATATGGTGGGAGTGCCAAGTCCAAACCACTGGACTAACAGAGAAACTCAGACCACAGGGAATATTCATCAGAGTGAGGTCTCCCAGAGATCCTCATCTCAGCACCAAGACCCAGCTCTATCTAACTGCCTGCAAACTTCAGTGCTGGATGCCTCAGGGCAAACAACCAGGAAGACAGGAACACAGCCTCACCCATCAAAAAAAAAAATGAGACGACCAAACAAATTGTTACAGATGAAGGAGCAAGGTAAAAATTGTTACAGATGAAGGAGCAAGATCAAATAAATGAAGAGGAAATGGGCAACCTACCTGAAAAAGAATTCAGAGTAATGATAGTAAAGATGATAGAAACTTTCAGAAATAGAATGGAGGCAGGGATCATGAAAATACAAAAAATTGTTTAACAAAGACCTAGAAGAGAACTAAAGAGCAAACAGTGATGAACAACACAATAACTGAAATGAAAAATACACTAGAAGGAATCAATAGCAGAATAACTGAGGCAGAAGAACAAATAAGTGAGCTGGAAGATAGAATGGTGGAAATAACTGCCGTGGAGCAGAATAAAGAAAAAAGGATGAAAAGAATTGAGGACAGTCTCAGAGACCTCTGGGACAACATTAAATGCACCAACATTTGAATTATAGGGGTCTCAGAAGAAAAGAAAGAGAAAGGGTCTGAGAAAATATTTGAAAAGGTTATATTTCAAAAGTTCCCTAACATGGGAATGGAAATAGCCACCCAAGTCCA
The DNA here is from genome assembly GCF_028023285.1 of Balaenoptera ricei. Taxonomy (NCBI): domain Eukaryota; kingdom Metazoa; phylum Chordata; class Mammalia; order Artiodactyla; family Balaenopteridae; genus Balaenoptera; species Balaenoptera ricei. Next base: position 30,447,065 of record NC_082640.1, read on the forward strand.
GGAAGCGCAGAGAGTCCCATATAGGATAAACCCTAGGAGAAACACGCCAAGACACATATTAATCAAACCAACAAAAATTAAATTCAAAGAAAAAGTATTAAAAGCAGCAAAGGAAAAGCAGCAAATAACATACTAGGGAATCCCCATAAGGTTATCAGCTGATTTTTCAACAGAAACTCTGCAAGCTAGAAGGGAGTGGCAGGATATATTTAAAGTGATGAAAGGGAAAAACCGACAACCAAGATTACTCTACCCAGCAAGAATCTCATTCAGATTTGACGGAGAAATTAGAACCTTTACAGACAAGCAAAAGCTAAGAGAATTCAGCACCACCAAACGAGCTTTACAACAAATGCTAAAGGAACTTCTCTAGGCAGGAAACACAAGAGGAGAAAAAGACCAACAAAAACAAGCCCAAACAATTAAGAAAATGGTAATAGGAACATACATGTTGATAATTACCGTGAATGTAAATGGATTAAATGCTCCAACCAAAAGACACAGACTGGCTGAATGGATACAAAAACAAGACCCTTATATATGCTGTCTACAAGAGACCCACTTCAGACCTAGGGACACATACAGACTGAAAGTGAAAAAAGTTATTCTATACAAATGGAAATCACAAGAAAGCTGAAGTAGCAATACTCGTATCAGATAAAATAGACTTTGAAATAAAGACTGTTACAAGAGATAAGGAAGGACACTACATAATGATCAGGGGATCAATCCAAGAAGAAAATATAACAGTTATAAATATTTATGCACCCCACATAGGAGCACCTCAATACATAAGGCAAAGGCTAACAGCCATAAAATGGGAAATCAACAAGAACACAATTATAGTGGGGGACTTTAACACCCCATTTACACTAATGGACAGATCATCCAGACAGAAAATAAATAAGGAAACACAAGCTTTAAATGACCCAATAAACCAGATAGATTTAACTGACATTTACAGGACACTCCACCTGAAAGCGGCAGAATACACTTCCTTCTCAAGTGCACAGGGAACATTCTCCAGGATAGATCACATCTTAGGTCACAAATCAAGCACTGGAAAATTTAAGAAAATTGAAATTGTATCAAGCATCTTTTCTGACCACAATGCTATGAGATTGGAAATCAATTACAGGGGGAAAAAAAAACTGTAAAAAACACAAATACATGGAAGCTAAACAGTGCACTGCTAAATAACCAAGAGATCACTGAAGAAATCAAAGAGGAAATAAAAAAATACATAGAAACAAATGACAATGAAAACATGATGACCCAAAACCTATGAGACACATAAAAGCAGTTCTAAGAGGGAAGTTTATAGCAATTCAATCTCACGTCAAGAAACAAGTAAAAGCTCAAATAAACAAGCTAACCTTACACCTAAAGCAACTAGAGGAAGAAGAACAAAGAAAACCCAAAGTTAGTTGAAGGAAAGAAATCATAAGGATCAGAGCAGAAATAAATGAAATAGAAATGAAGAAAAGAATAACAAAGATCAATAAAACTAAAAGGTGGTTCTTTGAGAAGATAAACAAAATTGATAAACCTTTAGCCAGACTCATCAAGAAATAAAGGGAGAGGACTCAAATCAATAAAATTAGAAGTGAAAAAGGAGAAATTACAACTGACACTGCAGAAATACAAAGGATCATAAGACACTACTACAAGCAACTCTATGCCAGTAAATGGACAACCCTGAAGAAATGGACAAATTCTTGGAAAGGTACAACTTTCCAAGATTAAAACAGGAAGAATTAGAAAATATAAACAGACCAATCACAAGCAATGAAATTGAAACTGAAATTAAAGATCTTCCAACAAACAGAAGTCCAGGACCAGAAGGCTTCACACGTGAATTCTATCAAACATTGAGAGAAGAGCTAAAACCTATCCTTTTCAAACTCTTCCAAAAAAATGCAGAGGATGGAACAATCCCAAACTCATTCTACGAGGCCACTATCACCCAATACCAAAACCACACAAAGATATCACAAAAAAAAAAAAAAGAAAGAAAGAAAATTACAGGTCAATTTCTCTGATGAACAGACGCAAAAATCCTCAACAAAATGTTAGCAAACAGAATCCAACAACACGTTAAAAGGATCATACACCATGACCAAGTGGGATTTATCGCAGGAATGCAAGGATTCTTCAAGATATGCAAATCAATCAATGTGATAAACCATATTAACAAATTAAAGAATAAAAACCATACGATCATCTAAATAGATGCAGAAAAAGCTTTTGACAAAATTCAACACCCATTTATGATAAAAATTCTCCAGAAAGTAGGCATAGAGGGAACCCACCTCAACATAATAAAGGCCATATACGACAAACCCACAGCAAACATCATTCTCAATGGTGAAAAACTGAAAGCATTTCCTCTCAGGTCAGGCACAAGACAAGGATATACATCTCACCCCTCTTATTCAGCAGAGTTTTGGAAGTCCTAACCATGGCAATCAGAGAAGAAAAAGAAATAAAAGGACTACAAATTGGAAAAGAAGAAGTAAAACTGTCACTGTTTGCAGATGACATGATACTATACATAGAAAATCCTAAAGATGCTACCAGAAAACTACTGGAACTAATCAATGAATTTGGTAAAGTTGCAGGATACAAAATTACTGCACAGAAATCTCTTGCATTCCTATAAACTAACAATGAAAGATCAGAAAGAGAAATTAAGGAAATAATCCTATTTACCATCACAACAAAAAGAATAAACTACCTAGGAATAAGCCTACCTAAGGAGGCAAAAGACATGTACTCAGAAAACTATAAAACACTGATGAAAGAAATCAAAGATGACACAGACAGATGGAGAAATATATCATGTTCTTGGATTGGAAGAATCAATCTTGTGAAAATGACTACACTACCCAAAGCAATCTACAGATTCAGTGCAATCCCCCTCGACTTAACAATGGCATTTTTCACAAAATTAGAACAAAAAATATTACAGTTTGTATGGAAACACAGAAGACCCTGAATAGCCAAAGCAACCCTGAGGAAAAAAAACAGAGCTGGAGGAATCAGGTTCCCTGACTTCAGACTATAATACTAAGTTACAATAATCAAGACAGTATGGTACTGGCACAAAAACAGAAATATAGATCAATGGTACAGGATAGAAAGCCCAGAGATAAACTCACACATATGGTCACCTAATCTATGACAAAGAAGGCAAGAATATACAATTGAGAAAAGATAGCCTCTTCAATAAGTGGTGCTGGGAAAATAGGACAGCTACATGTAAAAGAATGAAATTAGAACACTTCCTAACACCATACATAAAAATAAACTCAAAATGGGTTAAAGACCTAAATGTAAGGCCAGACACTATAAAACTCTTAGAGGAAAACATAGGCAGAACACACTTTAACATATAATCGCAGCAAGATCTTTTTTGACCCACGTCCTCAAGTAATGAAAATAAAATAGTAACAGGACCTAATTAAACTTAAAAGCTTTTGCACGGCAAAGGAAACCCTAAACAAGACGTAAAGACAGCCCTCAGAATGGGAGAAAATATTTGCAAGTGAAGCAACGGACAATAGATTAATCTCCAAAATACACAAACAGCTCATGCAGCTCAATATCAAAAAAACAACCCAATCAAATAAAGGGCAAAAGACCTAAATAGACATTTCTCCAAAGAAGACATACAGATGGCCAAGAGGCACATGAAAAGATGCTCAGCATCAGTAATTATTAGAGAAATGCAAATCAAAACTACAGTGAGGTATCACCTCCCACTGGTCAGAATGGCCATCATCAAAAATTCTACAAATAATAAATTCTGGAGAAGGTGTGGAGAAAAGGGAACCCTCTTGCACTGTTGGTGGGAATGTAAATTGATACAGCCACTATGGAGAACTGTATGGGCATTCCTTAAAAACCTAAAAATAGAACTACCATATGACCCAGCAATCCCACTACTGGGCATATACCCTGAGAAAACCATAATTCAAAAAGAAGCATGTACTACAAAGTTCATTGCAGCACTATTTACAATAGCCAGGATATGGAAGCAACCTAAGTGTCCATCAATAGATGAATGGATAAAGAAGATGTGGTACATATATACAATGGAATATTACTCAGCCATAAAAAGGAATGAAATTGGGTCATTCATAGAGACGTGGATGGACCTAGAGACTGTCATACAGAGTGGAGTAAGTCAGAAAGAGAAAAACAAATACCGTATGCTAACACATATATATGGCATCTAAAAAAAAAAAGGTTCTGATGAACCTAGGGGCAGGACAGGAATAAAGACACAGATGTAGAGAATGGACTTGAGGACACAGGGAGGGGGAAGGGTAAGCTGGGATGAAGTGAGAGAGTGGCATGGACATATATACACTGCCAAATGTAAAACAGCTAGTGGGAAGCAGCTGCATAGCACAGGGAGATCAGCTCAGTGCTTTGTGACCACCTAGAGGACTGGGATAGGGAGGGTGGGAGGGAGACACAAGAGGGGGGGATATGGGGATATATGTATACATATAGCTGATTCACTTTGTTATACAGCAGAAACAAACACAACATTGTAAAGCAATTATACTCCAATAAAGATGTTAAAAAAAAAAAAGGTGGTGTTGTCCATAGTACGTTAAAGTAAAATACAGGTCCCATGACTGACTTTATAATCAATCCGTTCTTAAATAAAATTCCCTATGAATATAGCAATCATTCTTTCATTCATTATTTCAGATCATGTCTTAACAAAAGTTTAATATATACCCGGGTTCCACTAGGCCTAGATGGAATTTAGCAAGTGAAAGTTACATGGATCCAATCCTTGTGGAATTGAAACCCATCTCATAGGGTTATCAGAAACTGTTAACTAATAGAAATTCTTGAGTTTGTTTCACAGAACAGCAGATAAGGGAACAGCTTGTTTAAAACCCTCCTCTTGTAACATGCCTTCACCGTCAAGCTCACATTCATTGTTCCCGCGAATTGCATACCCTGAAAGCTTCCCATAGCTTAGACAATATATTACAAGACTCCTTTAACCACCGCCTGTAGATAACTCCTCTGACAGATGGGTCACTATAGTAATGGTTGGTTGTTTTTTTCAGGTCATGAATCTAGTCTTGCTCTGTTCAAACCAGACAAGACCATCAAACATTCAATTGGGTGGGTGCGAGTGCCCAGCAGATGACCATTTGAAATGAGGGGGCCAAAAGCTCCATCCTTAGCTCATGCTAATGCCACCATATTCTGAACATGCATCCCATGAACTAGCATGTAACAGAGATATGCCTGCACAGAACAGCGATAACCTCACATTTTTCCTGCCTTCAATCACCTTTCCCTTCACCTCCAACCTCCCTCTACTCTTCACCCCTAAATATCCCTGCTCCCTTCCCTTTGAAATGATAGATCTCAAACTTGTTCTCCTGTCTCCTCCCTTGATTCCCTTGTAAATAAACCCTTTCTCTGCTGCAAACCTTGGAATCTTGGCCTTTGCCTTGCTGATCATCAGGCAAATGAACCTGGATTGGTAAGAGAATGATGTAATTCATATTTGTGAGCATCTTAGATCAACATGCTGAGATCTCCAGAAGGTGACCATTAAGATGAAAGCAACAGTGATCATAAAGTTCTGTGAATTTCCTTTATATTTCCACTCACCTTTTCTGTATTTTATTGAACATTTTCTATTATCAGTTCCTTTACATGACCAGTGATGAACATAAGGGTATCATCATTTTTGAAAATCAAGAGCCAACGTACAGGGCTTCCCTGGTGGCACAGTGGTTGAGAATCTGCCTGCCAATGCAGGGGACATGGGTTCGAGCCCTAGTCTGAGAAGATCCCACATGCCACGGAGCAACTAGGCCCGTGAGCCACAAACTACTGAGCCTGCGCGTCTGGAGCCTGTGCTCCGCAACAAGAGAGGCCGCTATAGTGAGAGGCCCGCGCACCGCAATGAAGAGTGGTCCCTGCTCGCTGCAACTAGAGAAAGCCCTCGCACAGAAACGAAGACCCAACACAGCCAAAAATAAATAAAATAAATAAATTTTTAAAAAAAAGCATATTGAAAAAAAAAAAGAGCCAACATACAGTGAATTGGAAATAAAGAGACAGAGTATAAGAAGCTTCCACTGAAGAAAGAAAAAGAGGAGTTGAGTTTTTTAGATTCCACTTGTAAGTGAGAACATTTAAGTGAGAACTATTTAACTTTCTCTGACATACTTAACTTAGCATCATGCCCTCAAAGGCCTTTCTTTTTGTGGAATATGGTAGAAATTTTTTCTTTGTATGGCAGATATATACACATTTCTATATAGAGAGATAAATAGATGATAGATAGATATATAGATTGATTGGTTTCTATATAGATATATCACATTTTCTCCACCCATTGAGGGACACTTAGATTGTTTCCATATCTTGGCTATTGCAAATAATGCTGCAGTGAACTTGGGGCTGCAGATATCTTTTTGAGAACGTGATTTCATTTCCTTCAATATATACCTGAAATTGGAATTGTTGGATCTTACGATAGTTCTATTTTTAATCTTTGGAGGAACCTCCAAACTCTTTTGCACAGTGGCTACACCAACTTACATTCCCAGCAACAGTGGCCAAGGTCTCCCTTTTCTCCACACCCTCCTCAACACCTGTTATCTCTTGTCCTTTTGATGACGTTTATTCTAAAAGGTGTGAAGTGATATCTCCTTGTGGTTTTGATTTGCATTTCCCTGATTAGTGATGCTGAGCATCTTTTCAGTACCTGTTGGCCATCTGCATGACTGTTTTGCCAGAAAGATATTTAATATGAATCCTGAGGTCAAAAACATGCAATCCCGGAATTAAAGTTTTACTGAGCTCTGACCACCACAGCAACAGTCAGCTCTACCCACCACCAGAGCCTCCCATCAAGCCTCTTAGATAGCCTCAACCACCAGAGGGCAGACAGCAGAAGCAAGAAAAACTACAATCCTGCAGCCTGTGGAACAAAAACCACACTCACAGAAAGATAGACAAGATGAAAAGGCAGAGGGCTATATACCAGATGAAGGAACAAGATAAAACCCCAGAAAAACAATTAAATGAAGTGGAGATAGGCAACCTTCCGGAAAAAGAATTCAGAATAATGATAGTGAAGATGATCCAGGACCTCAGAATAAGAATGGAGGCAAAGATCGAGAAGATGCAACAAATGTTTAACAAAGACCTAGAAGAATTAAAGAACAAACAAACAAAGATGAACAATACAATAACTGAAATGAAAACTACACTAGAAGGAATCAATAGCAGAATAACTGAGGCAGAAGAACGGATAAGTGACCTGGAAGACAGAGTGGTGGAATTCACTGCTGCAGAACAGAATAAAGAAAAAAGAATGAAAAGAAATGAAGACAGCCTAAGAGACCTCTGGGACAACATTAAACGCAACACCATTCGCATTATAGGTGTCCCAGAAGGAGAAGAGAGAAAGGACCAGAGAAAATATTTGAAGAGACTATAGTTGAAAACTTCCCTAACATGGGAAAGGAAATAGCCACCCAAGTCCAGGAAGCGCAGAGAGTGCCATACAGGATAAACCCAAGGAGAAACACGCCGAGACACATAGTAATCAAATTGGCAAAAATTAAAGACAAAGAAAAATTATTGAAAGCAGGAAGGGAAAAACGACAAATAACATACAAGGGAACTCCCATAAGGTTAACAGCTGATTTCTCAGCAGAAACTCTACAAGCCAGAAGGAAGTGGCATGATATACTTAAAGTGATGAAAGGGAAACCTACAACCAAGATTACTCTACCCGGCAAGGATCTCATTTAGATTTGATAGAGAAATCAAAAGCTTTACAGTCAAGCAAAAGCTAAGAGAATTCAGCACCACCAAACCAGCTCTACAACAAATGCTAAAGGAACTTCTCTAAGTGGGAAACACAAGAGAAGAAAACGACCTACAAAAACAAACCCAAAACAATTAAGAAAATGGTCATAGGAACATACATATCGATAATTATCTTAAACGTGAATGGATTAAATGCTCCAACCAAAAGACACAGGCTTACTGAATGGATACAAAAACAAGACCCATATATATGCTGTCTACAAGAGACCCACTTCAGACCTAGGGACACATACAGACTGAAAGTGAGGGGATGGAAAAAGATATTCCATGCAAATGGAAATCAAAAGAAAGCTGGAGTAGCTATAGTCATATCAGATAAAATGGAGTTTAAAATAAAGAATGTTACAAGAGACAAGGAAGGACACTACATAATGATCAAGGGATCAATCCAAGAAGAAGATATAACAATTATAAACATATGCATCCAACATAGGAGCACCTCAATATATAAGGTAACTGCTAGCAGCTATAAAAGAGGAAATTGACAGTAACACAATAATAGTGGGGGACTTTAACACCTCACTAACACCAATGGACAGATCATCCAAAGTGAAAATAAATAAGGAAACAGAAGCTTTAAATGACACAATAGACCAGATAGATTTAATTGATATTTATAGGACATTCCATCCAAAAGCAGTAGATTACACTTTCTTCTCAAGTGCACACGGAACATTCTCCAGGATAGATCACATCTTGGGTCACAAATCAAGCCTCAGTAAATTTAAGAAAACTGAAATCATATCAAGCACCTTTCTGACCACAACACTATGAGATTAGAAATGAATTACAGGGAAAAAAACGTAAAAAGCACAAACACATGGAGGCTAAACAATACGTTACTAAATAACCAAGAGATCACTGAAGAAATCAAAGAGGAAATCAAAAAATACCTAGAGACAAATGACAATGAAAACACGACGATCCAAAACCTATGGGATGTAGCAAAAGCAGTTCTAAGAGGGAAGTTTATAGCTATACAAGCCTACCTAAAGAAATCAGAAAAATCTCAAGTAAACAATCTAACCTTACACCTAAAGGAACTAGAGAAAGAAGAACAAACAAAACCCAAAGTTAGCAGAAGAAAAGAAATCATAAAGATCAGAGCAGAAATAACTGAAATAGAAACAAAGAAAACAATAGCAAAGATCAATAAAACTAAAAGCTGGTTCTTTGAGAAGATAAACAAAATTGATAAGCCATTAGCCAGACTCATCAGAAAAAAGAGGGAGAGGACTCAAATCAATAAAATCAGAAATGCAAAAGGAGAAGTTACAACAGACACCGCAGAAATACAAAGCATCTTAAGAGACTACTACAAGCAACTCTATGCCAATAAAATGGACAACCTGGAAGAAATGGACAAATTCTTAGAAAGGTATAACCTTCCAAGACTGAACCAGGAAGAAGCAGAAAATATGAACAGACCAATCAAAAGTAATGAAATTGAAACTGTGATTAAAAATCTTCCAACAAACAAAAGTCCAGGACCAGATGGCTTCACAGGCGAATTCTATCAAACATTTAGAGAAGAGCTAACACCTATTCTTCTCAAACTCTTCCAAAAAACTGCAGAGGAAGGAACACTCCCAATCTCATTCTATGAGGCCACCATCACCCTGATACCAAAACCAGACAAAGATACTACAAAAAAAGAAAATTACAGACCAATATCACTGATGAATATAGATGCAAAAATCCTCAACAAAATACTAGCAAACAGAATCCAACAACACATTAAAAGGATCATACACCACGATCAAGTGGGATTTATCCCAGAGATGCAAGGATTCTTCAATATACGCAAATCAATCAATGTGGTACACCATATTAACAAACTGAAGAATAAAAACCATATGATCATCTCAATAGATGCAGAAAAAGCTTTTGACAAAATTCAACGCCAATTTATGATAAAAACTCTCCAGAAAGTGGGCATAGAGGGAACCTACCTCAACATAATAAAGGCCATATATGACAAACCCACAGCAAACATCATTCTCAACGGTAAAAAACTGAAAGCATTTCCTCTAAGATCAGGAACGAGACAAGGATGTCCACTCTCACCACTATTATTCAACATAATTTTGGAAGTCCTAGCCATGGCAATCAGAGAAGAAAAAGAAATAAAAGGAATACAAATTGGAAAAGAAGAAGTAAGACTGTCACTGTTTGCAGATGACATGATACTATACATAGAGAATCCTAAAAATGCCACCAGAAAGCTACTAGAGCTAATCAATGAATTTGGTAAAGTTGCAGGATACAAAATTAATGCATGAAATCTCTTGCATTCCTATACACTAATGATGAAAAATCTGAAAGAGAAATTAAGGAAACACTCCCATTTACCACTGCAAAAAAAAGAATAAAATACCTAGGAATAAACCTACCTAGGGAGACAAAAGACCTGTATGCAGAAAACTATAAGACACTGATGAAAGAAATTAAAGATGATACCAACAGATGGAGAGATATACCATGTTCTTGGATTGGAAGAATCAATATTGTGAAAATGACTATACTACCCAAAGCAATCTACAGATTCAATGCAATCCCTATCAAATTACCAATAGCATTTTTAACGGAACTAGAACAAATCATCTTAAAATTTGTATGGAGACACAGAAGACCCCAAATAGCCAAAGCAGTCTTGAGGGAAAAAAACGGAGCTGGAGGAATCAGACTCCCTGACTTCAGACTATACTACAAAGCTACAGTAATCAAGACAATATGGTACTGGCACAAAAACAGAAACATAGATCAATGGAACAAGATAGAAAGCCCAGAGACAAACCCACGCACGTATGGTCAACTAATCTATGACAAAGGAGGCAAAGATATACAATGGAGAAAAGACAGTCTCTTCAATAAGTGGTGCTGGGAAAACTGGACAGCTACATGTAAAAGAATGAAATTAGAATACTCCCTAACAACATACACAAAAATAAACTCAAAATGGATTCGAGACCTAAATATAAGACCGGACACTATCAAACTCTTAGAGGAAAACATAGGAAGAACACTCTTTGACATAAATCACAGCAAGATCTTTTTTGATCCACCTCCTAGAGTAATGGAAATAAAAACAAAAATAAACAAATGGGACCTAATGAAACTTCAAAGCTGTTGCACAGCAAAGGAAACCATAAACAAGACGAAAAGACAACCCTCAGAATGGGAGAAAATATTTGCAAACGAATCAACAGACAAAGGATTAATCTCCAAAATATATAAACAGCTCATTCAGCTCAATATTAAAGAAACAAACAACCCAATCCAAAAATGGGCAGAAGATCTAAATAGACATTTCTCCAAAGAAGACATACAGATGGCCAAGAAGCACATGAAAAGATGCTCAACATCACTAATTATTAGAGAAATGCAAATCAAAACTACAATGAGGTATCACCTCACACTGGTTAGAATGGACATCATCGGAAAATCTACCAACAACAAATGCTGGAGAGGGTGTGGAGAAAAGGGAACCCTCTTGCACTGTTGGTGGGAATGTAAATTGATACAGCCACTATGGAGAACAGTATGGAGGTTCCTTAAAAAACTAAAAATAGATTTACCATATGATCCAGCAATCCTACTACTGGGTGTATACCCAGAGAAAACCATAATTCAAAAAGACACATGCACCCCAATGTTCATTGCAGCACTATTTACAATACCCAGGTCATGGAAGCAACCTAAATGCCCATCGACAGACGAATGGATAAAGAAGTTGTGGTACATATATACAATGGAATATTACTCAGCCATAAAAAGGAACGAAATTGAGTCATTTGTTGAGAAGTGGATGGATCTAGAGACTGTCATATAGAGTGAAGTAAGTCAGAAAGAGAAAAACAAATATCGTATATTAACGCATGTATGTGGAACCTAGAAAAATGGTACAGATGAGGCGGTTTGCAGGGCAGAAGTTGAGACACAGATGTATAGAACAGACATATGGACACCAAGGGGGGAAAACTGCGGTGGGGTGGGGATGGTGGTGTGCTGAATTGGGCAATTGGGATTGACATGTATACACTGATGTGTATAAAAGTGATGACTAATAAGAAACTGCAGTATAAAAAAACAAACAAACAAAACAACTAATACTAAAGTTTCACTGGGTTATTTGTATGGAAATATGTTAATATAAATGTTTCAGACATTACATGAAATTTCTAAAAATCTTATATGTTCTGGTATAATGTTATAAGTTATAATTCTAGTTATTACTTTAAAATGTATATCTCAGAAATAACTAAATTTCCCTGTCAATTGCATTATTATGAACTTTCATCAAATCTTTAACTGTGGTCATTTTTAAGTCTTTTGTCATTTACAGACAGTTCTGGGTGTACTCTGATGCTTTTGCAAATATGTTCCTATAAAAGGGTTTCATCTTCAATGAACTCATGGAAAAGACTCTGACAAGTACAGGTTTCTGGTAACTGATTGTACTGCTGAACTGAATGAATACGCATTTTCAGAACTCTAATGAAAAACTGATGAACTCATAAAAGTGCTAACAAAAGATCAAGATGAAAAAAAAATTAATTACATGGGACTGAGTGAAGTGATGAGGATGATTATAATTTTTGTGACTTTCTGTTTGAATTAAAAAAAAAATCCCACAAGGACTCAGAGGCAAAGAATATGCAAATCAATTTTCACTGCAAAGTAAAGGAGCTGTTACAGTGGAGGATTACTGGACTGAATGTCTATATTATGACATAGTATGAGTGTGTTTCGTGTTTGGTAATTGCAATCAGTGTTGCTTTTGTTGTGGTCATCCATTTACAATGCTTGGTGTCAGTCTATTTATCTCTTCTAAAAATAAAATACAGTGTGTGTGTGTGAAAAAATAAAAAAAATAAAAAATAAAAATAAATGAGAAAGTTAGCAAGGCTGATTAACACAAAATGATCTTACAAAATTCAACAGCATTTCAACAATACTAGGCTAGAGTATAATGTACTTCATAGAGTTGATATTTTAAATGGTATCTGGAAATCAACCTAACAAAGAATAAAAGAAAAACAAAAATTACAACTCTATTAAAATACATTAAAGATTTGAATAAATACAGTTATAAGCAACTGTTTTGATTGTAATAGTGCATTTGCTTTAACATAGCTTTTTGCCCTCAGATTAATCTATATAGCCAATGTTATCCCAATCAAAATTTAAGCTGGCACTTTTGATAAACTCAACTAATTTAGTTTTCAATGAATGTGGGAGGGAAAATTTCTCAAAAAGCTAAATCAATTTTGAAATGAGGAACAAAGAGGGCATGGCCTGGACACAGTTAACAGGCAATGTCAATATCTATTCCACCTTCTTTCTGGAAAAAAGAAAGCAATGGCTACCCTCCTCAGAATCATTTGCCACCAATATTGAAGCTGCAAATTAGATGCTGTGCAAAGTGCGAAGAGGCCTTTTTGTGGCTCTTCTTCTGAAAATCAGGCTCACAGACAGAAAGCTTCTCTGCATCAACATTCTGGTGTCCATTCTCAAGCCATAGATATTATTGGTGGAGAATTTTTGAATGTAGAATCACTCTAGAAGTCTCTTTGGCAGAGGTAGCTGCCCTTGGTCAATTCTGTAGGGTGAAGGTATGTTTATAAAGAGGCCCAACCTTAAATCCACAACTTCAGCCATTCCAATGATCTTGAAAGCACCAAAGTCTTTACATTAAAACCCATACTACTCAAAAAAAAAAAAAACAAAACAACACAAGACCTGTGTATATGCTGTCTACAAGAGACCCACTTCAGACCTAGGGACACATGCAGACTGAAAGTGAGGGGATGGAAAAAGATATTCCATGCAAATGGAAATCAAAAGAAAGCTGGAGTAGCAATTCTCATATCAGACAAAATAGACTTTAAAATAAAGACTATTACAAGAGACAAAGAAGGACACTATATAATGATCAAGGGATCGATCCAAGAAGAAGATATAACAATTGTAAATATTTATGCACCCAACATAGGAGCACCTCAATACATAAGGCAAATACTAACAGCCATAAAAGGGGAAGTCGACAGTAACACAATCATAGTAGGGGACTTTAACACCCCACTTTCACCAATGGACAGATCATCCAAAATGAAAATAAATAAGGAAACACAAGCTTTAAATGATACATTAAACAAGATGGACTTAATTGATATTTATAGGACATTCCACCCCAAAACAAAAGAATACACATTTTTCTCAAGTGCTCATGGAACATTCTCCAGGATAGATCATATTTTGGGTCACAAATCAAGCCTTCGGTAAATTTTAGAAAATTGAAATCGTAACAAGTATCTTTTCCGACCACAACGCTATAAGACTAGATATCGATTACAGGAAAAGATCTGTAAAAAATACAAACACATGGAGGCTAAACAATACACTACTTAATAACGAAGTGATCACTGAGGAAATCAAAGGGGAAATCAAAAAATACCTAGAAACAAATGACAATGGAGACACGACTACCCAAAACCTATGGGATGCAGCAAAAGCAGTTCTAAGAGGGAAGTTTATAGCAACACAAGCCTACCTCAAGAAACAGGAAACATCTCAAATAAACAACCTAACCTTGCACCTAAAGCAATCAGAGAAAGAACAAAAAACCCCCAAAGTTAGCAGAAGGAAAGAAATCATAAAGATCAGATCAGAAATAAATGAAAAAGAAATGAAGGAAACAATAGCAAACATCAATAAAACTAAAAGCTGGTTCTTTGAGAAGATAAACAAAATTGATAAACCATTAGCCAGACTCATCAAGAAAAAAAGGGAGAAGACCCAAATCAATAGAATTAGAAATGAAAAACGAGAAGTAACAACTGACACTGCAGAAATACAAAGGATCATGAGAGATTACTACAAGCAACTCTATGCCAATAAAATGGACAACCTGGAAGAAATGGACAAATTCTTAGAAATGCACAACCTGCCGAGACTGAACCAGGAAGAAACAGAAAATATGAACAGACCAATCACAAGCACTGAAATTGAAACTGTGATTAAAAATCTTCCAACAAACAAAAGCCCAGGACCAGATGGCTTCACAGGCGAATTCTATCAAACATTTAGAGAAGAGCTAACACCTATCCTTCTCAAACTCTTCCAAAATATTGCAGAGGGAGGAACACTCCTCAACTCATTCTACGAGGCCACCATCACCCTGATACCAAAACCAGACAAAGATGTCACAAAGAAAGAAAACTACAGGCCAATATCACTGATGAACATAGATGCAAAAATCCTCAACAAAATACTAGCAAACAGAATCCAACAGCCCATTAAAAGGATTATACGCCATGATCAAGTGGGGTTTATTCCAGGAATACAAGGATTCTTCAATACACGCAAATCAATCAACGTGATACACCATATTAACAAATTGAAGGAGAAAAACCATGTAATCATCTCAATAGATGCAGAGAAAGCTTTCGACAAAATTCAACACCCATTTATGATAAAAGCCCTGCAGAAAGTAGGCATAGAGGGAACTTTCCTCAACATAATAAAGGCCATATATGACAAACCCACAGCCAACATCGTCCTCAACGGTGAAAAAGTGAAAGCATTTCCTCTAAGATCAGGAATGAGACAAGGATGTCCACTCTCACCACTATTATTCAACATAGTTTTGGAAGTCCTAGCCACGGCAATCAGAGAAGAAAAAGAAATAAAAGGAATCCAAATTGGAAAAGAAGAAGTAAAGCTGTCACTGTTTGCAGATGACATGATACTATATATAGAGAATCCTAAAGATGCTACCAGAAAACTCTTAGAGCTAATCAATGAATTTGGTAAAGTAGCAGGATAAAAAATTAATGCACAGAAATCTCTTCCGTTGCTATACACTAATGATGAAAATTCTGAAAGTGAAATTAAGAAAACACTCCCATTTACCATTGCAACAAAAAGAATAAAATATCTAGGAATAAACCTACCTAAGGAGACAAAAGACCTGTATGCAGAAAATTATAAGACACTGATGAAAGAAATTAAAGATGATAGAAATAGATGGAGAGATATACCATGTTCTTGGATTGGAAGAATCAACATTGTTAAAATGACTCTACTACCCAAAGCAATCTACAGATTCAATGCAATCCCTATCAAACTACCACTGGCATTTTTCACAGAACTAGAACAAAAAATTTCACAATTTGTATGGAAACACAAAAGACCCCGAATAGCCAAAGCAATCTTGAGAACGAAAAATGGAGCTGGAGGAATCAGGCTCCTTGACTTCAGACTATACTACAAAGCTACAGTAATCAAGACAGTATGGTACTGGCACAAAAACAGAAACATAGATCAATGGAACAGGATAGAAAGCCCAGAGATAAACCCACACACATATGGTCACCTTATCTTTGATAAAGGAGGCAAGCATATACAGTGGAGAAAAGACAGCCTCTTCAATAAGTGGTGCTGGGAAAACTGGACAGGTATATGTAAAAGTATGAAATTAGAACACTCCCTGACACCATACACAAAAATAAACTCAAAATGGATTAAAGACCTAAATGTAAGGCCAGACACTATCAAACTCTTAGAGGAAAAGATAGGCAGAATGCTCTATGACATAAATCACAGCAAGATCCTTTTTGACCCAGATCCTAGAGAAATGGAAATAAAAACAAAAATAAACAAATGGGGCCTAATGAAACTTAAAAGCTTTTGCACAGCAAAGGAAACCATAAACAAGACGAAAAGACAACCCTCAGAATGGGAGAAAATATTTGCAAATGAAGCAACTGACAAAGGATTAATCTCCAAAATTTACAAGCAGCTCATGCAGCTCAATAACAAAAAAACAAACAACCCAATCCAAAAATGGGCAGAAGACCTAAATAGACATTTCTCCAAAGAAGATATACAGATTGCCAACAAACACATGAAAGAATGCTCAACATCATTAATCATTAGAGAAATGCAAATCAAAACTACAATGAGATATCATCTCACACCAGTCAGAATGGCCATCATCAAAAAATCTAGAAACAATAAATGCTGGAGAGGATGTGGAGAAAAGAGAACACTCTTGCACTGTTGGTAGGAATGTATATTGATACAGCCACTATGGAGAACAGTATGGAAGTTCCTTAAAAAACTAAAAATAGAACTACCATACGACCCAGCAATCCCACTACTGGGCATATATCCTGAGAAAACCATAATTCAAAGAGTCATGTACCAAAATGTTCATTGCAGCTCTATTTACTATAGCCAGGACATGGAAGCAACCTAAGTGTCCATCATCGGATGAATGGATAAAGAAGATGTGGCACATATATACAATGGAATATTACTCAGCCATAAAAAGAAACGAAATGGAGGTATTTGTAGTGAGGTGGATGGAGTTAGAGTCTGTCATACTGAATGAAGTAAGTCAGAAAGAGAAAAACAAATACAGTATGCTAACACATATATATGGAATCTAAGGAAAAAAAAAAAAAAAGGTCATGAAGAACCTAGTGGCAAGACGGGAATAAAGACACAGACCTACTAGGGAATGGACTTGAGGATATGGGGAGGGGGAAAGGTAAGATGTGACGAAGTGAGAGAGTGGCATGGACATATATACACTACCAAACGTAAAATAGATAGCCAGTGGGAAACAACCGCATAGCACAGGGAGATCAGCTCTGTGCTTTGTGACCACCTAGAGGGGTGGGATAGGGAGGGTGGGAGGGAGGGAGATGAAAGAGGGAAGAGATATGGGAACATATGTATATGTATAACTGATTCACTTTGTTATAAAGCAGAAACTAACACACCATTGTAAAGCAATAATACTCCAATAAAGATGTTAAAAATAAATAAAATAAAATAAAATCTTTCGTTGAATCCATAGACTCTATAAATGTATTACTGTCTATAAATTTGTGAGCGGCAGTAAGTGAAGAAATTAAATATGCTTGTTTGAAAGAAGCAAAAGGCCACAGAAAAATCCACTCAATAAAGATATAATGAATATCCGCAATTTAAAAAGAAGCATTTTAAAAGTTGTTTGGGGCTTCCCTGGTGGCGCAGTGGTTGAGAATCCGCCTGCCAATGCAGGGGACAGGGGTTCGAGCCCTGGTCTGAGAAGATCCCACGTGCCGCGGAGCAACTGGGCCCGTGAGCCACAATTACTGAGCCTGCACGTCTGGAGCCTGTGCTCCGCAACAAGAGAGGCCACGATAGTGAGAGGCCCGCACTCCGCGATGAAGAGCGGCCCCCACTTGCCACAACTAGAGAAAGCCCTCGCACAGAAACGAAGACCCAACACAGCCATAAATAAATAAATAAATAAATAAAAATAATAAAATGACTAATACTCTAAAAAAAAAAAAAATGATTGCCCTCGACCCCAGTGACAGAGGCACCTTAACCGACCTAATGAGGCATCCATGGGTGAACATGGGCCAGGAGGAGCCACTCTGGCCATACTGTGAGTTGTCCTCTGACAAGGACCCGGGGGTGACAGTGGTAGTGGCTCTGGGCTTGAGGTGGGACCAGATCCAGGACTCAGGAACAGGTAGGAAGCATGACAGTGTGAGCTCAGAGGAACCCGAGGTGGGGGGCTGCACCATCACTGTGAGGCCCTCCCCTTCTGCTGACCTCAGCAGCCATGACGTTGAGCCTTCCCCAAGCCCTGGGGTGTCCACCGTGATACCCACGTGGCTCTACCAGGAAGAAAGTGAGCAGCTGCAGGAGGACCAGGAGTCAGGGCAGAAGATCAGCGAGCCCGCAATTTGGCAGCAAAGCTCATGAAAAACACCGACCAGCCCATGATTTTCAACTGATTCCTGAATTCCTTAATGCAATTTGTCTAATGGCCAGTCTCTCATAAAACCTGACCTCAGGGTAGAGGGGGGTCGGGTGCTGGGAGGGAGCACTAGAAGGGGTGGGGCCGAGGCGTCCGGGTGGCTCCCCATAGCCTTGTCCACCTCCCAGAGCACCGAACACCGATCTTTAGCTGGTCACGCGGACGCCCAGGACTACAGAGTTCCCACCTCCGCTGCAGCGAGGCTGCTTGTGTGACCAAGCTCTCCCTCCAGGACAGGAAGGGAAGTGATTTGCACAACCTCTAGAATACGTCCCAGGAGAGAGAAGAAGGCCCTTTCTGCTTCTCCCTCTGTCCTGCCGCTGGGAACGTGAGCTCTGAGGTTGGAGCTCATCCTGCCCGTGTGGACGAGGCAACTCCGCTGGGTTGACAGGGCATCAGGGACAGAAGCTTCCTGGACCAGCTCTGGACTGTCTGCCTCCAGACCCAGCATGACGGATGCCAACTTCCGCTTGCCACTCTGCTGTGGCCCTGTGTTACAGCTGCTGAGCCTTATCCTAAGCAGGACTGCGGTCCTGGAGGGGACATTTCTTGTGGTTCCCTTGGGTCCGGCTGCTCCCAGGACCACAACTGTCTGACGTTTCCAGCCCTCCCTTCCAGGGGTGACAGCCAAGCTCAGCTCCAGCCCACTGTCCTCTCAGGGCGCTTCTCTGGAAATCTAACGCGGGAAGACAGATGCTCCCGACTGAACAAATCAGGAGCTGGTGGTACCTTCCAGGGGCCCCACCCCCTCTCTCTCCCAGACGCAGCTTGCTTTGAAATATGCTTCGCTGACTCTATCCCTGCTAATATCTGTAGATTCTAATCACATAACTCAGGGAACAGGCTGTCTCACGTGTGGTGTGACTTGATTATTGCTGGAAAGAAGAGTTTAGAACCGACAATTTCCTTGCTAAGCAGACAAGCATAAAAGCTTAATTTGAAAACCAACCAAATTCCACTCACGGTGCAAAGGCAGAGACTGGGACTTGGTCAAGCCTGGGCCTGAGCCCTCAGTTTAGGGAGACGGAGAGTTAGGACCTCACAGGTGTCTGGTCCTGTGCACGTGATTTTTATACACCTTCCACCCTGATGGAGCCTGTGATTTTATGGGAAAAGGAGTTCTAAAAATTAAATTATTAAACTTGACAATATTGTAAAAAGGTGTACAGTTCACTTATTCTTCATTTGTTTACTCTAAGTGTCTGCAAAGTGTCTCGTAGGCTGGTTTAAAATAGAATGTTTAGTAGAAAGTTTGAGGGTCAGTAAGGCCAGCAGGTCAGGAGACAACTGCCGCTGAAAAGAGACTTTCTACTCACAGTGTCAGAGGAGGGGGAGGACGCACCACGCAGGGAGCATGGGGAGGGCAGGAGGCGGAGGAGCCCGGAGCTGCAGACAGACAGACGGACAGGAGCCTTCATCGCAGCTTCTGTGGAGGGAAAGGCAGGTAGGGTGAGCAGGTGGAGGACCGGCCAGGCTGAGCAACATCATGGGCTCTGGGCTGTAGGGGCCCCCAGCGGCCTGGAGCCTGACCCTGGGGGAGCAGGGCAGGTGGACAATGGCTCAGAGTGTGAGTCCAACAGAGGAGGTGCTTGGTTTGTATTTGAAAAGTGGGTGCTGGGGGACTTCCTTGGTGGACCAGCGGTTAGCACTTGGCACTCTCACTGCCGAGGGCCTGGGTTTGATCCCTGGTTGGGGAACTAAGATCCTGCGAGCCGCGAGATGCAGCCAAAAAAAACCCAAAAAAACTGGGCCCTAAAAGGACTCCTCCTGTGGGTGGGCAGGGGCTGACAAGGGGGGCAGGAGGCCAAGTCGAGGTGACACAGAACAGGGGGTGTCCGGCAAAAGCAAAGCACCAAGTTTACAGAAGGTAGAAACACGGTCCGTACAGGCTCAGCTCAAATGTCACCTCCTCAGAGGAGCCTTCCCTGCCTGCACAGTCTACCGGGACAGGCTCCCCAGCCCTCAGCCACTTCATTCTTGCACAGCGCTCAGGGCCGGCCCCCTGCTGCGCACCCAGAAGAAGGGTCCTCGCAGGGGCCACAGGCCCCGCATGACCTGGTCTCCCATCTCTCTCCCCCCGACCCTGCCCTCCTGACTTCCCCGAGTCCTGCATGTCCCCGCAGCACGTGGCCTTCTAACAGGCCGTGTGCTCACCGTGCACCTCCGTCAGTGCCGGGCCCGCTGCCCAGGTCAGTGCGGGCACACAGGGGGCTCAGCAAGCAGTGAATCAACGGCTCTTACCATCGCCGCCTGGAACGTTCTTGTCCGTGGTCTCAGCGTCCACACACCCAGTGCACGTTCACTGAGGCCTTACTGTGTGCTGGGCGGGCTCCAGACACCTGGTCTCCATTCTCATGCAGCCAACAGCCTAGGGGGGTGAGACAGAGAAAAATAAGTAAAATATAGGCAAAGTCAGGCAGTGAGATGTTCCATGGAGAAAAATAAAGTCAGGCAGGACGCTGGAGCGAACTCCTGGAGGTGTTGAGGGAGCGAGCGATGCAGAGGGAGAGAGTTCCCGGCTGAGGTGATGGCCAGTTCAAAGGCCCTGAGGCCACAGTGGGCTGCAGGTCCAGAGTCTTAGTTATCCGTGTGGATTCTTAGTTTTCTCTCCAGTCTGCATGTTGCTTTTATTTATAATCCTTGGTTTCACCTTTCTTGCTAATTAACCTGAGTCTGGGTCACCACCTGTTGAGTTTAGCAAATTCTACCCGTGATTTAAAGTGGAAACAGGTGAATACTGGTCAAGTCAGCACATGTTTACTGAGTGGCCTCCCTGGGCCCAGCTGTGTCTGGCACCAGGCGGCTGTGAAGTGAGCATGACGGTCTCTGCCCTGAGGACCCCAGTTAGTGAACATCCAGACGCCCTCAGGCCCGGTCTGCTGCACCTTCCTCCCCCACCTCCTTCAATTTTAATTTTTTTTAACTTGGAAGCCGTGTCATGACGGTGCCCCTCGGTAGTGAGAAACTCAGTCACCACTTCAGCAGTGGGATCCACCTGTCGTGTCTGAGCTGAGACTGGACAGGATGGAAACACAGGATGTGGAGGAGGAGATGGCTCAGGGGCTGGGCCTCAGGGGCAGGCAGAGGGGAGATGGAGAGAGAGGAGGCGGTCACGGCAGGAGGAGGGGAGTCCAGGGGCTCCCAGGGTCACCTCCTGCTGCTCCTGCCTCAACACGGGAGCCTGTAGCCCACGCTGCATCACACCTGCAGGCCCTCACATGGCTGGGCCTCCAGCAGGAGCCCCTCTCCTCTACTCAACCAGCAGCAACTCCCTCACCCTTCAAGACCCTGCTCTTCTGAGGGCTTGTCCCTGACCCTGCCCGCCTGGTGCACCCGTCCCACTGTGACCCACTCACCCGCTCTGCATTCACCTCTCCTGGTTGTCACGGCCTGAGGATGACCTGACTCCCCGGGACATGGTCTGCTTCTCGGGACCAGCTGAGAGACCAGCAGACCTCGGTTGTAAGCTCTAAGTCTGCATGACCCTGGGCGAGTCCCTTATCCCCTGGGAGGCTCCATCTCTCCCTGTAAAGGGGTCTGGCAGTGGCCACCCCACAGCGACAGTCAGCTGCTGGACCTGCCAGAGGAGGAGCAGGGCTGGGGGCCTGTGGCTGTGACCTTCAGGGCTGACCCTGGAAGCGGGCCTCAGCATGGCCAGGGTTTGCAGAAAGCCTGGGTGCAGCGAGGCATGAGGGGGTGGGAGAAGGGCAGAGGTTAGGGGGCAGCTTTGGAGCCAGAAGACAGGGCATCCAGGGGATACTTTCCAGAGCCCCTGGCCCTGGGCCTCTCCCACCCCCACCCCTTCCTGGCTGCCTTCAGAGGACATGCGAGGAACCCCTCTTTTGAAGGCTACACTCAGCCCATTTATCCCACCCGCCCGGCGTTCAAGGCAGGCTCCACACGACTGTGGCCCTCGTGTGCCTTGTGAAGCAGTGAGGGCTAGAGGGAGGACTGCAAACTCAGATGTCTCCAGGGGCCAGGCAAGGAGAGGCTGGGGGAGGGCCCGGGCCCGTGGGAATCTTAGGGGGCGGTGGGGACTGTGACGAGCTGGGGACACAAGCTCCGTCCAGAGTGGGCTCCCACTCAGCCCCAGAAGAGCTTTGCCCAGAGGGAACGTCACCCAGGAGGCCGGAACTTCTCACTTCATATCAAAACTAACAAACTAACAAAGCTAGAAGCCTGGGTTTTTGCCTGAAATCTTCTAGTTTTTAAATGTTAGAACTAATTTAAAAAATCTAGACTTGCCCCTGAGCCCTAGTTCAAGGCCCTTGGTTTAAGACCAAGGGTGGGCTGGCCAGCCACCCTGAGGCAGGGTCCACGCTGGATGCCTTGTCACTGCACAGCCCCTGTGCCCACGTCCCCAGCCCTGCCCAGTGCCTCCTCATGGATGTTCAGGGGACAGCTTCATCCCCAGGAACCAGCCCCTCCGGTCAGGGTATGGAGGGGACACGGCTCTTCTGGGATTGCCCTTTCCTTCAGCAGATCTTCGGCAGCTGGAGCTTTGAGACCACTCGTGCACACACACACACTGATCCAGCCCTCTACCCACCAGACTAGGCTTGCCCTTCGTGCTGAAGAGCTGGAGTTGAGCTCCCCAAGAGGAGCAACCTTGTGCAGGAGAGTGAGTGAGCCTTCCCTGCAGCCCTAAACCTTTATCGAGCACCTGCTGTGTACTTGGTCCTGGCATGGGAGCTTGGGGCATGGGGGGGAGTCTGGGCATCTGACCACAAGGGACCAAATAAACCAGATGAGAAGGCAGTGGTGTCAAGGGCTTCAAGGAGGAAGGAGAATACATCTGATGGGGAGGGGAGGTCAGGTGACTGGGGTGGCCTTGGAGCATCACCACCATGTGATCTGGGGGAACAGGGGACAGGTGTGCTTGGTGGAACAGCATGCACAATGGCTCAGAAGGTGTGGGGAGTAGAGGGATTGTACCTGTAGCAGGCCTCCTTCCCCCTTCCTCTGTAATGATGGGGCAGCTGATGAGAGCAGCTCTCAGTGAGCCCTCCTGGGGCCCTGTTACTAGTTCTCTATTATAGATGAGGACACTGAGGCACAGAGAGGGCAGGGGCCACCAAAGGTCACACAGCAGGACTTAGGGAGCCTTCCTGGGGTGGCTGTTACTAGTTCTTTCATACAGATGAGGACACTGAGCCAGAGAGAGGGACGGGGCCACCCAAGATCACAGAGCAGGGCCTTACTGAGTCCTCCTGCAGCCCTGTTACAAGTTCCTTATTATACATGAGGTCTCTGAGGCACATAGAGGGCAGTGGCTGCCTAATATCACAGATTAGGTTCTTAGTGAGCCCTCCTGGGGCCTGTTACAAGTTCTCTATTGCAGATGAGAACACTGAGGCACTGAGAGTTCACTGTCCTCCCAAGGTCTCAGAGCTCGGTCTTAGGGCACCCTTCTGGGAGGGGGTCCTGTTACTAGTTCTTTAATACAGATGAGGACACTGAAGCACACAGAGGGCACTGGCGCCCAAGGTCACACAGCAGGGTCTTTGTGAGTTTTCCTGGAGGCCCTGTTACTAGTACTCTGTTACAGCCAAGGACACTGAGGCACAGAGAAGGAGCAGGGAAGCCCTGCTATCACCCAGGCCCCACGGCCTGTGTCCTTCACGACCGGCTTTATGCTGCCAGCAGGGCTGCAGGCCTGGAGTGGACATGGAAGGCAGTTCACTGCAGCATTATTTACAATAACCAAGATATGGATGTAACCGAGCAGGACCCTATGGGGCCTTCCCGGGACAGACCCCTCCCCCATATTCTCTGCTGTAGTTCCTCTCTGAAGTAGCCAGATAATAGTATCTCATGTGTGTTTCCTGAGTTTTTCAGATGCTAAAAACCCCCACCAAGTGGAAAAAATTAACTACTTGATGATCATGAGCCCCCAGACCTACTGGCACCTAAGGACTGATAAAGTTAACCCCTGTGACACCTCACCATCGACCAATCAGAGAATCGTGTACAAGCTGATCACACACCCTGTGACCCCCCCTCCCTCACCTGGACTTTAAAAATGCTTTGCTGAAACCCTTTGGGGAGTTCGGGATTTTGGGGGCATGAGCCACCCGTCTCCTTGCTGGCCCTACAATAAACCTTTCTCTGCTTCACACTCTGGTGTGTGTTTGTTTGGCTTCACTGTGCATCGGGCACATGGACTTGTGTTCAGTAACATGAAAACAACCTAGGTGTCCATCGACACATGAATGGGTGAAGAAAATGTTACATATATATATATATATATATATAAAAATTATATATATAATGGACTCTTACTCAGCCATAAAAAAGAAGGAAATCTTGCCATTTGCAACATGGATGGACCTTGAGGGCATTATGCTAAGTGAAATAAGTCAGATAGAGAAAGATACAACCTCACTTATGGAGTTGAAAAAATAAACCAAACTCATAGAAACAGAGAACAGGATGGTGATTATCAGAGGCGGGGTGTTGAGGGGGCTGGTGAAATGGGTGAAGAGGGTCAAAAGGCACAAACTTCCAGCTGTAAGATACACAAGCCCTGGGGATGTATGTACAGCAAGGTGACTGTGGTCAACATCACTGTGTTGTGTATGTGAAAGTTGCTAAGAGAGAAGATCTTCAAAGTTCTCATCACAGGAAAAATAATCTGTAGCTGTGTGTGGTGGTGATGGTAACTAAACTTATTGTGGTGATCATTTCACAATAGGTACATATATCAAATCATGATGCTGGACACCTAAAACTAACAGTGTTATGTGACAATCACATCCAATATCTATATCTCAGCAATCAGGGGTGAGAGCGTGGACAACCTGTTGCCGAAGCTGCGTTTGCTCTACAACAGCAGAGGGCTGTGAAATAATTTTTGGGAAAAGTGTGCCGACCCTGGCCTGGAAGACAGTGGTTTAGCAGCAACAACAGTGTGCCTGGGTGCACGCTCAGCCCAACCAGCCCCTGTGCTCTACCTGTCATCCCATTTAATCCCCTCCCCACACTAAGAGGGAGAGACTTCAATATTCCCATTTTACAGATGAGAAAACGGAGGCCCAAGTGTTGGAGCCAGCTTTGAACCGTGTTGTGATTTCAAAGTCACATCTTAACCCAGATTTCTAGAAGGTGGGGGTCCAGGCACTGGGGACCCTCCCTCTTCCACACTTAGAGTTGTGCTCCAGGGCCCACCATCCCAGAGGCTGCTGGATGAACACATTTAATCCACTATTCTGCACCCACTCAGTGCTTGGCTGCTGCTCTCCTGCTGCTGCTGACACTTCAGCCGGCTGAGGTTGTACAGGTGACTCATCACCACCTGCCCACCCTGCCCTCCTGTGGGGCAGGGCCCTCCTTGCCTCGTTATTCTAAATCCTTAGCTCAAAAAATCTGCACAACTGCATTAAAAGAGCCCTGCTCGCCTGTGCGGAGGCCTTGACAAGGGGAAGGGAGGGGAAGTTTTGGGGTGGCCTCTTATACTGAAGGGACATGAAAGGGACACTATTTATGTCCCTAATGGGACTCAATGTGAAGCTGAGAGCTTTGTCCCATAGAGAAATAAAAGCCCCCCACCCTTCACCTGTGAAAGCAACTCAGGCGCTATGGTACCCTGTCTGCCTGTCTGGCCCGTCCATATTTGGTCTGTGAACACCTCCGGGGCAGGCCTCTGCCTTCTCCTCTCTGTGTCCCCTGAGCCTGCACACCGTGGGCCTTCAGAGCCTCAGGGACCTCGCCCCACCCCCACCACGGCCAGAAACCTCCAGCCATCAAAATGCCTGTGGAGTCACTTTGGCCCAAGCACTGCTGGGTACCTTAGCCCCGTCTAAAGAACAAGCCATATCATGGGGCTTCCCCAGAGTTCAAGCAGCAGGATCTGGGGGTTCTGTCTGGCTCCACACTTCCTCACTGTAGCCCAGTTACCTCCCTTCTCTGAACCCCAGTCTTGTCCTCTAAACGGGGACATGGATTGCTACCTTAACGGGATTAATCCTGTGAGGACTAATTTGGGTGATCCTAGAATTTATAGCTGGCCCCAAACAGATACCGCTTGAATCCATTCGGATCTCCAGATTAAACTGGAGTCTCCCAAGTGTTATCTGGAAATTCTTCCGTGAAGCTAGACGAAACCCACACAGTTGCAGTTCCAGGGTCTCCACTTAGCCAGCTGGACAGAAAACCCAAAGTGGCTCAAACAGGCTAACAAACAAGCAGGAGAGAATGACTTACGTAACTAAGTCCACAGATAGACGGCTTCCGGCAGGGCTGCACCTGGAGCTCAGGGACGTCAGCAGGAACGGTCTCTCCCCGCCTCTGGGTTCTGCTTACTGGTGTCATCCTCACGCAGGCGGCTCTACCTTGATGGGAGCAAGACGGCCACAGGCTGAGGTCAAGTCCCCTCCAGCTGCCGCGGGCTGGCCTCATATCCCCGCCACTCCCAAGAGAAACGCAGCTTCTCTTTCCCAGGATTCCAGCACAAGGCCCCTCCCTGGGCCCTGATTGGTCAGTAGCCCACTCCTGAGCCAATCACGGTGGCCAGGGAGGATGGCACATGCTGATTGGCCAGGTCGAGGTCATGTGACCATCCTCTCCGGGAAACTTGCGAGCTGTTCACCCTTTGTGTGGGGTGGGAGACAGCGTGATGAGCAGAGAGCAGGGGTGAGGGACCAGCTGCTGCGTCCTCTGTGCTCAGTTTCCTGGGAGGTACCTGCTCACATCCTCCTCCCACACCCCTTTGTCCTCTGTTTACAAAAGAATTCATGATGCATTTCTTCTCTTCCCAAGCCCCGTTTCACCGACCAACACCAAAAAGGAGCAAGACTTCCTGTTTGAAGACAGGATTGGGGATCCCCTTCCAGACTCAAGGCTTGCTTTTTGCGTCCCGTTACAATCATTTATTCAGTCAACAAACATCCACTGAGCACCTACTACACGCTGCTATGGGTTCTCAGGACTGTTAGTTGTTCTGAGTAGTGGGTATCACCCAGGAGCCTCCAAAAGGGAACAAGTTTTGTCTGATGAAGCATCTGGAGGTGAGCTTCCAGTCCCACTCTGCCACCCACCGTGTGGCCCTGAGGAATTCCTCCTCCTCTCTGGGCTTCTGCTTTCTCATCTGAGGAGGCACTGGGGAAAATGAGGTCCTGGAGCCCCCTCAGCTCTGACATGCTGTGGTTGGGTATTAGAACATGTCTCTCCAGCTGAGTCAGCCGATGAGCACCATGGAAAATGGCCACAACTCTCCCACGGCAGAGCTGGGCTGAGATGAGTCCACAGTCACACAGCTGTGCATCTAAATCCTTCCCCTTCATGGCTGCTGAGAGCACCCAGGGCAGAGGAGGATCAGCGCTTTCCGTGCCTGTGAAGACCCCCAGCTCTAGGTCCCTATGAGCTTGCCCAATGCTGCTGCTGCCCCAGAAAATCTTTTGGGGCATTTGTGATTCCCAAGTTCTCCCACTTACAGTCAAGTTTGGGGCTCTCAAAAGGAAGTAGAGGGAGGCCACATGACGGGGAGGAGAGGATGGTGTGGAGGTTCCACGGAGTGCATCCATCATCCACCTCCCTCTCTGCTTCCCTTTCTCTGTCACAGATGAAGTTGGTCATGGCTCCCCGGAAGAACAGAGACCCCTGGTGTGTTGGTGGGGAAGTGAGGGATCCCTCAGAGGCAGGCTCAGCAGGGAGACTGTTTTCTTCTGGACGAGTCTAGTTTCCCTTCACTCTGAACATTTGGGGACGTGAATTAATACCCCTGGTCATTCTGTCACTTATTGTCAGGTCACCTTATTAATCCATTTGTTCCCTCCTTTATTTAGCTCATGCTTTTTTTTTTTTTTAAACCAGAAGGGCGATTTATGAGAAAACAGGGAACCTAAGAACAGGGAATGGATTAGCTGTCTTTCCAGAAGACTGGAGCTGCAGCTGGTGAGACATGAAGTCGCCAGGTTTGCCGTGTTTCTTCCACCCTCCTGGGGCCACATGGTCACTCACCTCTGCTTCCATTTGCACAGCACTAGGTCCTCCTGTCTTTAAGTCTATTGGTTTCTCTCCAGTTCCACCGCCAGGGCCCTGGTCTAAAGTACTATCCTTTGTCCTGGGAAAACTGAAATGACCTCCTAAAGTTTCTCCCCACATCCACTCTGCTGTTCTCACTACAGCCAGGGTGATTTATTAAAAATGGAAAATGTACTCAGTGGTTTTCCACTGCTCCTAAGATAAACATAAAAATCTTAAGCCTGGTGTGGAACCGGATTACGATTCGTCCACATTCAATGCCCTTTGCTGTTGCTCTCCTCTCACTGGAGGATTATACAGCCCTACCCTTTGTTTCTCCAGTCACGGCAAAGGGGCTGATGAACAGGGAAAGAAATGTGAGCACACACTTAAGAACCAGTGCATGATCTTCCTCTTTCCCTGGCAAAGGCAGTATCCAGATAGAGACTGCTCCGTCAACCCGAGTCCAGAGGGAAGATGACACGGAGCAGAGCCACGCAAGCATGTAGCATGAGTTCTTTGGTCTGGATGAAGGTTTGCTCTCTAGCCACTGCTTTTCTTACATGTATTACATTCGTATAGTTTCTCTAGAGAGGGCTGGATTTTGGTATTTCTCTTCCTTCAGGTCAGTTATGTTCTGTTAAATCCCCAGTTGTTTAGGGTCTGGTAAAATAGATTCTCTTGAGGGCAGGCTTCATTAAGAAGAATAAAATGTTGTGGGCCTATTTCAAAAGTTTCTTGTCCCCCTGCTGGACGTGGAGCACACTGTCTCCAATTTCTCAGTGTGAGAACCTGGTAGGAAGTTTGAAGCTAAGACTCACAAAAGTGGAGGACCCCTCCCTAACACTGGGCCCCCCTGGAGTTTGTAACTCTCACACTTGCTGCACTGAGCCTCCAGCAATTTGTCAATCACGGTTCAGGTTTCCTCCCTGGTGTCCATGGAGGTTTCTGCTTGCACCTTTCTGCTCTGGTAAATGAGATACTTTGTACCTACCTGTCTCTCCGATTTGGGGGCTGGCAATTCGTCTGTGACCTCAATTCTCTGATAGATCTAAAAAAATTTACTGATTTTCAGTTTGTTTAGTTTTTTACTTGTTGTTAGAATGGCAACTTCCAAATTCTTCACATGCTGAACCAGAAATGAAGTCTGAATTGTCGTTTTTTGTTCCTTTATTTCCCTGTGAAAGCTTTGCTTTATTCAATTGTTAATAATCTTTCTTCCCTTCATTCTTTTTTTTTTTTTTTAAATTTTATTTATTTATTTATTTATTTTTATTTACGGCTGTGTTGGCTCTTCGTTTCTGTGCAAGGGCTCTCTCCAGTTGTGGCAAGCGGGGGCCACTCTTCATCGCGGTGCACGGGCCTCTCACTATCGCGGCCTCTCTTGTTGCGGAGCACTGGCTCCAGACGCGCAGGCTCAGTAGTTGTGGCTCACGGGCCCAGTTGCTCCGCGGCATGTGGGATCTTCCCAGACCAGGGCTCGAACCCGTGTCCCCTGCATTGGCAGGCAGACTCTCAACCACTGCGCCACCAGGGAAGCCCTTCCCTTCATTCTTAATTCCTAATTATTTTTTTATACCATGATTTGTCTAATTATTCCTTCTTTGATAGAAATTTGATGACATCCAGTTTCACTATTATAAACAATGCTGCAGTAAGATTCATGTATATAATTTATTACACTGATTATCTAACTGCTCAGTTTGCACCTTGCTTTCTTTTAGTCAGAGAGCATGAGTCATATTTTTAACATTTCTTTTGTAGGGATTATTTGCTTTATAGGGAAGTTAATGCTATCACTGAATAGACTCTTATGAAGAAACTGGACTTCAAGGTGGTCCATCTCAGTATTCTGGTAAAAAAAATCATGAAATTTAGTATTATGCTCACTCCATCACTTTTTAACAAATAAGTAATATTTTTTAAAGAATAAAAAATACTTCATTCATCACAATACAATCTCTGAACAACACATCCTAAACTCAGGCTTATGAGGAAAGAGAGTGTACGTGACAGTTAAGGGATGGGACAGACTCCAAATTTAAATTTAAATTTAAATGCCTCTACTCTTTTTGTTCAGGAAAAGTATGACTTTCTTTTGCCTTTAAAACTTCTAACTCTAGGGTCTTCAGAGAGGATGAGATATTGCTGTTGCACCTGTTTCTCTTTCACTGTAAGGCTGCATCTTATAAAGATAGTAGAATTGGACATGGTGCAATAGATGTATGTGTTTCGGGTCAAATATTCAAAGTAATGAACCCATGATAGGGATCTACAACTTTGATTCTCAATAGAGAATATCCTTTGATTTCCCTGTTTCCATGATTACTAGTAGAAATTCACCCATGCGAGGAGATGTGGTTCTGCTGATGGTGTCTAGCTTGAACATCAGTAGTCAAGGCTGCCATGTCCATGGGTGGATTAGAGTTGACCTCCTGATGACCTCTGCACTTGGTCATTGATGACGGGAAAATAAGAATTTAAAACAGCTCAGTGCTAGACACACTCATTGTAGAGTTTGATTTGGTAAACCTAAGGGAGTACATGGAAAATGGAACAGTTTTCACCATCGATAAAATTTGCAAAATTCTTATCATTAAAAAAAATAACTTTTCCCCCGTGTATATACAAATGAAATTTCTATCCCTCTTTCTATTTTTAAAATTGCTTCCATTTATCTGATGGACCTATGTTTTAATCTGGGTTCTAAGAAGTGTGAAAGAAGATCTTGGTCATTCAAAGAAAAGAAGCCATAGAAATATGACTTTGATTGGGTTTCTTTGATTTAATTTTTGATATTAAGCTATATGAGCTGTTTGTATATTGTGGAAATTAATCTTGTCGGTCACATCATCTGCAAATATTTTCTCCCAGTCTGTAGGTTGTCTTTTCATTTTGTTTATGGTTTCCTTTGCAAAAGCTTTTAAGTTTAATTAGGTCCCATTTATTTTTATTTCCATTACTCTAGGAGATGGATCCAAAAAGATATTGCTGCGATTTATGTCAGTGTTCTGCCTGTTCTCCTCTAGGAGTTTTATAGTATCCAGTCTTACATTTAGGTCTTTAATCCATTTTGAGGTTTTTTTTGTATATAATGTGAGGTTTTCTAATTTCATTCTTTTACATGTAGCTTTCCAGTTTTCCCAGCAACACTTATTGAAGAGACTTTTTTCTCCACTGTACATTCTTGTCCTCTTTGTTGTAGATTAATTGACCACAAATGGGTTTATTTCTGGGCTTTCTATCCTGTTCCATTGATCCATGTCTATTTTTGTGCCAGTACCATACTGTTTTGATTACTGTAGCTTTGTAGTATAGTCTGAAGCCCAGGAACATGATTCCTCCACCTCCATTCTTTCCATCTGTTTGTGTGCTCTTCAGTTTCATCAGCATCTTACAGTTTTTGGAGTACAGGTCTTTTGCCTTCTTAGGTAGGCTTATTCCTAGGTATTTTATTCTTTTTGATGCAATGGTAAATGGGATTGTTTCCTTAATTTCTCTTTCAGATATTTCATTGGTAGTGTATCGAAATGCAACAGATTTCTGTGTATTAATTTTGTATCCAGCAACTTTACTAATTCATTGATGAGCTCTAGTAGTTTTCTGGTAGCATCTTTAGGATTTTCTACATATAGCGTCGTGTCATCTACAAACAGTTTTACGTCTTTGGAGAGCTCAGGCAGGGAAGTGGGGAGCGAGGCCAGGCTGGGGTGAGCGGTCCCTGGAGTGGAGCAGGGTTCTCAGGAGATACTTTTCTTCCTCTTTCCTTCCCTTCCCCTCTCCTCCTTCCCTCCTTGGTTGTTGGTGGGGGTTGGGGGATCAGCCAGCTGGCAGGGGAGCGGGCAGCTCAGGGGCCTGTAGCCCTCTGGGATGGCTGTGGGTTTTCTGCAGTCTTGTGCTTTGGTCATGTCATGGGACTGTAAACCTTTCCTGTTGGGAGCTTTGAAAGACAAATCACGAGAGGGGAGGGTGTAGGGAGGTCCATCAGGGAAATGCCCCCAAACTGATGATGGACACAGCACTAACAATCAAAATATTGAAATCCAACTTGAGTGAAAACCAGACACCACTCTGAGCTCACACCAAGTACCTACTCCACTATCAAGAGCTAAAGTGTTAACCACCTGGCTTTTTGAACATTATCCCCTCCATCAGAAGCTGCAAGTGTCACTCAAGACACCCAGCAGGCTGGCCTCTGCCAGGGAGGCCTTTTCAGTGCAGCCAGGGGCTGAGTATAAATCCCGGTTCCTGACAGCACAGGCCCTTCCTGACATGGCACAATCATCCAGGAAAATGATTTGCTAAAGAAAAGGCAGGTAAGACCACACTTTACCTCCAAGGAGAAAGAGAAGTGCTTTTTGTAATGAATCAGTAAACAGATCATAGGGGACGGCCCCTAAAGGAGTTGAAGGTATAAGGTGGGTTAAGGAAGGGGTGAGCAGTAAGGCTAGAAATCCTGAGTGCTATCCTCCGATGGATAACTCCTGGGAACCTGCTAGAAGCACACAGCCTCAGGCCCCACAACAGACCCTGCATTTTGGCAAGACCCCCAGGGTTCACAGTGCACTGGAGTTGGAGAGGCACTGGTCTAGGGTTGTACTGAGGAAATTTAAAGGCCAGGTCCTCCTGATGCCCAAGCTCCATCTCCTTTCCAAAGCTTTCTGAAGGCTCTACCCATTCTTTTCTCTTCGTTGCTACCGCACTGAGGTTTAGCCCCACTACTGTGTGAGGTTCTGTCTCCCCAGTTAGACTGTCAGCTCCTCCAAGCAGGAGTTTATTCACGTCCCAGGCATCTTGTATATGCCTTACACGAACAGCAACTAGCCCATCAGCAATCACCCCAGACTGTTTCAGGGCCTATTTAGAGGAGTGTTTCTCACATTTAGAATCATCCAGGGGGCTTTAAAAAACAACCACCCAAACAAACACCAGCAGATGAGAAAAGATGGCTGGCGAAGGCACTCCCCTCCACCACCTTGATTTTTAGATTAGCCCAAACTGGCCACAGCAGGGTGTGAGGACTGTAACGGGCACCCAGGAACTGGACACCACGCCTTAGTGGGCCACCGGGCAGCCCCTACTCCTCCACTGCGTCCTCAGCGCTGGAGCGTGCTGCTGCTCTGCACAAATCCCACCAACTGACAGGCAGACATCACATCCCCTCTAACTGTCCGAACCAGCAGTTCATCGTTTGCGTGTTTGTACGTAGGGTTAAATAAAAACTTTAAAGGATGCTGACTTCTGTAAAGCCCTAGAGCCTGGCTGCCTTTAACAAAGCTCTTGTTATTCTTCATGCAGAAAAAAATGCACCCAAGATCTCAAATTCTGACAACCAGTGGCAGCACACAGATAACCGTAAGTTTTATTATGAATTTAAAAACCTAAACATTTCATGAGGACTGGGAAGCCTACCCACAAGATCTGCCCTCCTGCATTTCCAGTTCCCACACATCCAGGCCTCACCGCACACACGCCCCAATGATGTGCAATCCGCAGCACAGCGAGTGTCCTTTATTTGCACTATTGATAGAAAACTGGCATTTAGATTTCAAAATTTTTATTACAAAATTACCAGCAGTCTTAAGCATTTCAACAATGCTTATGAACTCTACTCTGCTGACACAAACAAGGCTATTCAAAAACCAGGACCTGTCTGAAGTGGACTATTGTATGTCCTGAGATCCTTAGAGGCCACCCTGCTCAGGACCCATTTGTGACTGTGTCTTCTTCCATCTCCTCTTCACCATCATCAGTGGGGCCTAGAGAAAAACACAAAGCCGGAAGTCATATCAATTTTAGAGAACGTGCTCGCTCAGTGTGTGAGCGCCCATCCGTGAGGCTGCTGTGTGCCAGGCCCTGGGCAAGGTACAAAAGCCCAACAGCGGCCTCTGCCTTGAGGAGTTTAGGGTCTGGAGACCATCTGTCTTTGGCAGGTATTGGAAAGGACTGTCAGTTCCTAAGGGGAAGGGTCACAAAGGTGTTTTATGAAAGTCAAACTCTTTGCCTGCCATTCTAACCCATTCTGGTCAAGCTGATAACTCACTTTTTATAAAGATAAAAAGCTTAAACTTTGTGTTTTGTTCTTGCCACTACTATGGGCAAAGAAACTGGGAACACTCAAAAAAATTAAAAAAGGGGCAGGGGGGAATACCTACCACATGCTGGGGATAGTCAGTTAGTGACTATGTCTCTAAATTAAGAAAAATATGGCAACAACAATGAAATGGTTGTTATTTGTCAACAATTCATTGCAGATATTTTAGTAAATGTATTCTGATAAAGGAAATGTTTTAACCCTGTCAATGTTAGGGAAAATTTCTCATGTTTAAGCCTTTGTTTCTAGTTAGACCCAAACATTACATTTCTAGATACAGGAAGTGCTACTCAGAAGCCTGGGCCCACTGAAATTGACAGAACCATGAACAATCTCCGTCTTCCTCTTCTCAATGTGCCAACGTGTTTAGATGACACTGAAAAATCCAAAACTAGCCTAAGGCCCAAATAAAACACTTTAGGGGGAGCAAATTAAGTCAGTAATTTTGTCATACTGCAGTCCCAGTAAGCAATTCGACACAGCTTCCTCCTCCAAGCTATTACCAGGGAGCCTTGAAAGCCTTCAACAGACCTGTATTGTTCTCAGGACCGCAGACCTCCTCCAGCACAAGGCCTGCAGTCACCCGAGGGGCTGGACTTGAGAGCTCACTCTGCTGCCCGTCTCACCACATTCCCCCCCATCCCTTGACCTTGGCTCACACTGTCCTCCTTCAGTCCAAGTGTGCAAGGCTCTCTTATCACAGGTTTTCTGCCAGTGCAGTTCCATCCCCCAAGAATGCCATTCTGCCTTTGCCTAGTTCAAGGGTTCTCAAATACTTTAGTTTTAGGACCCAAAGAGCTTTTGTTTAAGTAGATTACGTTTATTGATAGTATGTTAGAAATTAAAAGTATTTTAAAAAACAGTAATTCATTAAAACAATGAATCTATTATATATTAACAATGTTTATATTTTTATAAAATATAACAATACCAATATTTTCTAAAACAAAAATATTTAGTGAGAAAGTTGGCATTATTTTCTATTTTTGCCCATCTCTGTAATGTCTGCCAAATAGCAGCTGGACCCTTGTACTGACTTCATCATTCCACTTGCTACAGTATGTTGTTTTGATTGAAGGGTATGAAGAAAATCAGCCTCACACAGACATGTAGTTAGACAAGGGAGGAGTATTTTAATAGTCTTTGCAGGCAGTTGTGGCTATTCTTTTCTGATACTATGCCAAAACTTGACAGAAGTGGTATTTTTTTTTTTTTTTTTTTTTTGGTCACGCCACTTGGCTTGTGGGATTTTAGTTCCCCGACCAGGGACCGAACCCAGGCCCACAGCAGTAAAAGCCAAGTCTTAACCACTGGACTGCCAGGGAAGTCCCAAAAGTGGTAGTTTCTTAAAGGTTAGATTGCAGTGTGGAGTCTGAAACCTTATCAATGAACTTTTCGTACTCTCTGACTTGAAAATCCACCGGTTTATTCTGTACTCTGAATGGATCATTTATGCATGCATGACTCTGTAACATCATTTGGAAAACGTTGCTCACTGAGTTATGCAGGTCTTCCAAATGTTGACCCATTTCTTTATATGTTATAAAAAAAAAACCACATTCATTAATAGCAACAATTTCCGCAGAGAAGTCTGGAAGTACTGGGAAACTGTCAAAGTTACAATTGTGGAAAAAAAGTTTCCCAGCTTTTAACTTCTGCTTGAAATTTTGAGTATTATCATTGGTAACAAATACTAGCTGCTCTCCTTGAAGTGGAAAGCTCACTTCACGTTGGTGAAGCTGCCTGCCTCTCACCTGAGCCAGCACAAGCGCAGGGAGCCAACCACCCACGTAGGCACAGAGGTGCTCTATGCACCCCCATTCCATCGTCACCCAGGAAACCAAAAATGTGCGCCCCAGGGGCCCAAGGACCACACAGGTGAGAACCACTGGTCTAATTAATGTCTTACTTGTTTTTAGCTTCAGTTCCAACATTATTTCCCCAAGGAAACTTTCCCTGAGCTGCCAGTCTAGACAGAGGTCCCAGTTACATTCATATCAAACTTGCAATATGCACGGTCTGGGGTAGTTTTCACTTTATACCCCAGTGTCCACCAGTTTGCCTGACACAAAGCTGGCATTTACTATCAGAACGGCTCACACCCTCTGCTCAGTGCTACCTACAAGTATCTTACTTAGTCCTCCCAACAACCTTTTGAGGTTACCATTATCACGATCTCAGATTTAAAGATAAGGACACAGATTTAAGATTAAGTGGAGATTAAGAAATTTACCCAAGGCCAGAACTGGTGAAGCTAAGCTCTGACCCTCAGCCTGTCTGGCTCTGGAGCCTGTGTCCTCATCTGCTAAGCTAGCCTACATGGACAGGGGTCAAAGGCAACACGGTCACCTCCACTGTTCGCTCTCATTCCATGGCTATGAAATAATGTTTGTCTCAACTTTTACAGAAACCCCAGAGTCCTACGACATAACATTCTTTAACAAATGATTTATCTTCAAAGAGCATTTAAAGGCATTTTGAGTGGATTAGATTAGATGGTAATGAGGCACTATTCTAGCATTCTTGGGTCGTAGCATGTAAACTGTTTTGCAATCACTTCAAGTGTACCATTAATTTGGAAATAAAGACAGAACACTGTTACCTGATCTGCGTTCTCTGCCAGGTATCTGACCGGACTGAAGCAAGCCCTTCAGCCGCTCCACTTCAGCCAAAGTTGACGCGTTTGCTATAGCATTCTGGATGCCAGGAGACAATGGAGACGGACAGTTACTTTCATCTAAGCCTCCATCACCCAGAAAACACTCACAGGAATTCACACCATCTTTTTGAGTTGGAATATTAAATAGTTCTTTGTTGGGGGAAGAATTTTACTGGCACAGTGAAATCAACCCCAAAACCAAATCATAAATTTCCAAAATTGGTAAACAGCTGCAGACCCTATTATAAGAGAGCAAATAATCGCTGCTTGTGTCCTAAAATCTTAGCTAATTGAAGGACCTATTTGGAATTATGCTACTGGATAATTTAGGAGGCAGTATTATAAAATTAGGATTTCTCATCAAGCAGGATCTTTCAAAGTAAAAATTAAGACAGCATGCAAAGGTAACTAACTGTTCAAATAAACACATCCTGGGAAAATGAGAAAGACTAGAGTTGCCTCCACTTTGACTGGCTCACATAATTAATTCAAGTCAAAGTCTGGTCAAATGATATCTTTAAGCTAGTTTTTCCTTACACAAAAATACAGCTGGATTCTAACAATTGTGGGGAAAATCTGCAGTGTTTGATTTATTACTTGGGTTATTACATAATTTTGAGTCCTAAACCCATAACAGCTCACTCCAGTCCAAGAATCCTAACACATGATTACCTTGATTGCTTCCACATCCCCTGGAGATGGCCCACCTTTCTTTTTGTCAGTTGGCAAACCAGCACCTGGATTGAAACTTGGGAGGGGAGGGAAGTACAAAACTGTCAAATCCAGACCAACAGAAATTGCTTCTCTTTTACTTTCAAAAGCTTTTGAAAGTAATTCAACCAGTGTAGTATCTTATCTTTGTTAACAAACTGATACAAGAAACCCTCTCCTTCAGAAACACCACCCAGTTCATCTTCCTACAGAGAAAGGAGGATGTATATAATATCGCACTAAGACTGAATACTGAAATATCTGCTCTGCTAATCTGGTAGAAATCTCACGTGATACACGGACCACTGATGGTCATGGATCATCATCACGCAAATTTAGTACTGTATTAGTCACAGGTGTTTCATTTCATTTTGCAGGAGGCAAAATGCCAGACAGATAATGTTTCTGAAGGTGAAGTGGAGTGAAGTTGGATATCCGGATCTTACGTTTTGCTTCTCCTGGCAATATCCTTTGCAAGTTGTGCACCCCGTTTGCCCTTGAACATTTTCTCTGCTTCCTGACGCTCCTACAGCGACACCACACACACAGTTAATGGAAATAGGAATACCACATGCATTTAGATGCATTCCTCAGAAAACATGGAAGAAAACTCTCCTGGAATACTCTGGGCTGGTGAAAATACCACGAAGCCAATTTCAAATTAAAAGGAGACACAGTGGTCGCCTTTCTGGTGAAGGTCCCTGAAGAAAGTTCCCTCTCTGAGTTTCAAGGAGGGGCTCTCAAGGAACTAAGAAGGTTAAAAAAAAAAAAAAAAAAAAATCCCCCAATAAAGGGAAAATCATTCTAACAATTAAAGGTACTGAAACGTGGATTACATTACACTCCCCACAGGGAGTGCATCTAAGCAGGCCATCTGCTGTGACAGTGCCCACGGTGGCTCTGAGGCTGTGCCACCTCTAGAAAGACCAGCCCCACACAAGACAACCGGAACTCAAAGTCCTACCATAAACACCGTATGGGAAAATTGACTTAGCACCCCCTCCCCATTCTCATTACAAACCAATGATAAAAATCACTGGGCCGTTTAAAAAGTCAGTCACAAAAGTATAAAGGAAAACACACCAATCTATAATGACTTACAACAGAGTAATACTTACTTTTAGTTTCACCTTCTGGAAATCCAGTACTCTGACTTGTGGAACTTTATAAATCACATATAGTCTGTAATGCTTCTTATTTGTTACAGGATTTCTTAGAATACTACAAGAAAAGGAACAATACAATGCCAATGTTGTTCACAGCACAGCATTCAAGAGGTCCATTTTAATAAAATCTAATGAGTCCATGAAGTAAGGAAAAGTTCACTATTCTTCACATTTCAATGTCATAAGAACTTAACACTAGGGAAATTTTAACAGAGCCCAAAGGAAATACTTTCAATATTTGTTTTTTAAAGGTACTTTTTGGGCTTCCCTGGTGGCGCAGTGGTTGAGAATCTGCCTGCTAACGCAGGGGACACGGGTTCGATCCCTGGTCTGGGAAGATCCCACATGCCACGGAGCAGCTGGGCCCGTGAGCCACAACTACTGAGCCTGCGCGTCTGGAGCCTGTGCCCCGCAACGGGAGGGGCCGCGATAGTGAAAGGCCCACGCACCGCGATGAAGAGCGGTCCCCGCACCGCGATGAAGAGTGGCCCCCACTTGCCGTAACTAGAGAAAGCCCTCGCACGAACCGAAGACCCAACACAGCCAAAAATAAATAAATAAATAAATAAATAAAGTAGCTATAAAATTAAAAAAAAAAAAAAAAAGGTACTTTTTACTAACTGATGACTTTGAGATCAAGGCTGGTAATGGTGTTATTTTAAAAGACTTTATTGTCACCACCACAAATAATTTCCATACCTTAGATAAGTCAATGATTTGAGAGATGCCAAAGGGTCCAGATCACCCTGTAAAATAACAGCCACAGGTAAGAACACAAATACCACACCCCATTTTGATACTGTGAAATGGTGGATGCCTTTGGAGCAAGGACTGATCTTGTCTTTTATGCACTTATTTGTTTTTCCTGCCCCAGAACCCAGCACAACACTAGCACATCACAGATGCTTGGTACATTTCTACTGAAAACACTCGTTCATAAATTTGAGCTTCTTAAACTTAATATCTTGGCCACAACAGTTTCTGTCTCAACAGCAGAAGAGACCAAAAAAATAAAATCATTTCCTGTAGCAAATTCAAAAGGACTACTGAGCTTAAAGCAGTGATTGAGAAAAGAAAGCAATGTGAAAACTGCTGTAACTTTTGAGCAAGTTCTTCACACAGGGAACCTCAAACCATGATCCTGGTGTAAGGTGGTTTTTCCTATTGGTGCCTGGGGGCAACACAGGTATGTCATCTTTGAAGGAAGGCACCTTTATTCTAGGCGCCCCCAAATCTCTTCAAATAACATTTTCAAGGACAAGGAGTATAGTTAAAAAAAAACGTATATGGGAAGAAGGCAGGTTAGCTTTTGAATCTTCCCAAATTATGCCATAAAACACAGTGCAACAAGGATAGAAAAACCAAAACCTATGGTCAACTACAAGCAAACTAGATGAAAAGGTACTCTGGCAAGAACCTAACACAGGAGCCAGTGAGGACAAACTACTGTGAGAGCTACATGACTTGCCTGGTGACAACATCCACACAAGAAAAAGAGAGGAAAGGCAGAG
Source organism: Balaenoptera ricei (assembly GCF_028023285.1). Taxonomy (NCBI): domain Eukaryota; kingdom Metazoa; phylum Chordata; class Mammalia; order Artiodactyla; family Balaenopteridae; genus Balaenoptera; species Balaenoptera ricei. Next base: position 30,487,881 of record NC_082640.1, read on the forward strand.
AGGCGTCCAACAGACCCGAGAACTCCAAAGCGACTGACAGGTACCCAGTTTGAGAAAGGATAGGCAAAGGATAGGCATGTCCCAATAATGAACACATTAAAGTGTGTGATGACGCCCGAAGGGCTCGAGCAATCTGGGACTTCACTCCACCAGAAACTGTGCCCTTTCCAGAACAAAGCCCCACACGGAGGAGAAACTGCTAGAACAGATCTGAACTGAGTGGGACAGGGCCAAGAGGGACAATGAGGAAAAAAGTACAAGTAAAAGCAGGGGAGGGCAACACAGCCAGGTGCTCAGAAAGCTGCCGCTTTTAAATACTTCACAACAGCATGGGAGGGAGCTCTAAAGCTTGCTACTGGCACACCATCACTAAAGGAAATCTAAAGAACAATCCAAAAAGGAACAAAGGAAGACAAATATTGCATGACCTCACTTTTATGTGGAATCTCAAGAAAAGTCCAACTCACAGCAACAGAGTTGAATGGTGGTTACCAGAGGCTGGGGGGTGGAGGAAAGGGGAGATGAGCTATTGATTAAAGAGCACAAACTTTCAGTTATAAGATAAATAAGTTCTAGAGATTTCTGGTACAACATTTAACGACTACAGTTAAAAATAACATATGGTGTACTCAATATGATAAAAAAGTAGATCTCAAGTATTCTCACTGCACACACAAAAAGGTAACTAGGTGAAGTGGTGAATATGTTAGTCTGTGGTAATCATTTCACAATGTATACATATATCAAATTTCACATTGTACACCTTAAACATATATAATTTTCATTTGTCCATCATACTTCAATAAACCTGCAAAAACCAAAAGAAAGGAAGAACAGTAACTTTAGTCACACACACAGACACACATACAGACTGTGTAAAACACAGTGATGTCTTCACGGGGTGGGGGGGGCGGCGGGGGGTGAGATGGTTAAGGTGCCGTATTATTCAGGAGGTAGAGGTGCTGGTTAACTGCTTTACGCTTGGATAAATATGTGTGTGCTAATTCCTAGGATGCTAAGAATAGAAACAGAGTCTATTTAATAATTAGTTAATCTCTAAACTATCAGAAGGAAAAGTGGAATGCCAAAAAAAGAGAGCAATACAGGAGAGAAAAAAAATTGCAGACAGATGGAACAAATAAAAAATTCTAGAAAAGAAAGAAGATAAACTCAAATATACCAGTAATTACATTAAACATAAACAGACTATTTCATTTAAAAGTCAGATTTCAGACTGGATTTAAAAAAAAAATCCTATCATATGCTGTTTTTCAAGAGACAAATCTAAAATATAAGTACAGAAAAACAATGTAAATTTTGGATGAAAAAAATGATTATGCAAATACTAACTGAAAAAATGCTTGTTTTGATATACTGCAGCAGATAAAATGGACAACCAGGGTAAAACAGCACTAATAAGATGTAAAGAGGGTCACCACACATGATAAAAGGTTTATTTCATCAGTAAGATACATAAAATTTGGATATATCAAATAACCTAAAAATATATAAAACTAAAATTGACAGAACTCCATGGAAACAGTCAAATCCACTATCATGTAGGATTTTAATACACCTCTTTCAGTGACTGATCGGACAAACAGCCTTCATCTTTGCAAACAGCTTTAAACACAATTACAACACACAGAATATACTGCCCCCATCATGCCACACATTCCCTATGAACACACATACCTCATATAGTTTAGAAAGGACATGCCCTCAGATCAGTGCTTTCTTACTTTTGGAGTCAAGTACTCCTTTGGGAATCTGAAAGACGCTTATAAACCTCGTCCACCAGGAAAGGAACAATCAGGGAAATAGGGAAGGGAGGGGTTAAGGGCATAATAACCTAAAATCAAGTTATATCACATGAACTTAAACATCCAGTATTTAAGTGAGAAATTTAGGTTGCAAAACAATGTATAGTATAAGCTCAATTTTGTTAAAAATTATACACAGAGCAGAAATTTAAAAAGCATAAAAATAATCATATCCAAATAGAGAAAATGAAACTTGCCCCCTATAAGAAACTGGATTTCAGGGGTTTCCTTGGTGGCACAGTGGTTAAGAATCCATCTGCCAATGCAGGGGACACGGGTTCGAGCCCTGGTCCGGGAAGATCCCACATGCTGAGGGGCAACTAAGGCCGCTCGCCGCAACTACTGAAGCCCGTGCACCTGGAGCCCATGCTCCACAACAAGAGAAGCCACCGCAATGAGAAGCCCACTTGCCACAACTAGAGAAAGCCCACACGCAGCAACGAAGACCCAACGCAGCCAAAAATAATAAAATAAATAAATAAACTTATAAAAAAATAAAGAAACAAAGTGTAATGTTTTTTTAAAAAAGAAAAAACAGATTTCAAATGGATCGTTGATCTAAATGTGGAGTAAAACAATAATTTCTTGAATAAAACCCTCCAACAAAATTTAATGTATGTCACATATGTAATTTTCTAGTAATGACATTAAAACAGGAGAAACTAATTTTAATAATACATTGTTTTACCTATTTTCCAAAATATTACCATTTCAATGTCAGTATAAAAAAATTATTGATAGTTTATATTCTTTTTTTTTTGTACTAACTCTGTAGAATCTGTAGTGTATTTTATATTCTAGTATATCTTAATTCAAAGTAGCCACTTCTGGCTAGTAGCTACCATACTGGACACTTCGATTCTAGAAAACAGAATATGTGAGTTTCTTTATGACCCTGGCGTAGGGGAAGCTTAACAGAACTCAAAAGTACTAATAACAACAGACTGATGAAATGGATTATGCTTGAATTAGGAACTTCTCTATCAAGACCCTAAGAGAGTCAAAAGGTGAGCTAGAGAGTGGGAAGATATTTGCAACACATAACCAAAAAAGGCCCATTTCCTGAATTAATTAAGAAAAGAAAAAGGATGATGAGATAATTTTCTGGATTTTCCAAGTTTTCTATAAAAGGCATGTAGTACCTTTAACTCCTCCCTGCAAATACGTTTTTCCCCTGTTCAACTTACCAATTCCACAAGACTGTTGTTGGTGAGAATGAGTTCTGTCAGACAGGGCAGAGCCTGATCAAGTCCCTCACCTATACGGCTAAAATAAAAAGAAAAAATCTTAATGAAAGTAAAAATTAAGTAAACTAACAACTTCATCTAAGCCTTTGCCCAGAGGACTTCAAAGTGGTAAGAACCTTAGAGATCTTTCTTCCAACACTCTAACAGAAGGAAGGACCTTGTCTGAGGTCACAGAAGTGGGATGATTTTAAAACCCATGCCTCCTGAAATGCCTCCTGAAATGCCTCCTGAAAGCTGCGAGGGCTCTTTCCACTGCTACACTATCTAATGAGACCTAAGACAAAGAGAAAGTCCTGTGTAAACAGACTTACTTTGCTCATCTCAGGACCTGTGTGCAGGTAGCACAGAAATACAAGTGGTTCTGCATTCACAGCTCAAGCACAAGATACACCAACCAAACCACAACGGAATAGTTAACTCATGAGAAATACACCAATTAAAAAAACGCAACTCAACACCCAGAACTTCTTAAAGACATTGTCTATAGACCTTTAATAACTTTTCTCCAACAAAATTTACAAAGATGATGAACGTGGGTCAAAAAAAAGATCTTAATTTCAATAAGCAATATTCTAAAAATCAGCTGCAGTTAAAGAAAAACAAATAGCAGAGGATTTGAGGTAGAATGAGATGTTAAGTCAAAAATATAATTGTTGAATTTTATGTTATCTCTTTAATATGACCCCTCTGATAACTTTAATTATTATTTTAGAAACGAGCCAAAATATGTACAAAGCAGCATGTTTTTAACTTAAATTAGAAACTTACCATGAACATATATATATATACACACAAGATTTCTGAATAAATGCAAATAAGACTAGACCAATGACAAATTAATCTCTGGATCTGTATGGGACAAGTGCAGCTCATTTTCCATTTAAGAAATATGTAGGTTAAAAAGAAAAAAAAGAAATATGTAGGTTTAACTGGCAGTATATACTGCAACTTCTTCAGGGAACTCTGCAACATTTAGGGGGAAAAAGCTACTTTCCACTAGTAGACAATTACCATATTCTGTTGTTGTTCACTAATAATGTTTTCAGTCTTCTCAACAAAGGAAAACCATCCAGTTTCCTGATTTCATTGTCAGAAAAATCAATGGCATCAAACTGGTCTAAGGTAGCGCCTAGATTTTCAATGACAGGAATTTTATACCCTGCAAAAAGGAGGAAAAAAAAAAACACCCACACAAGTATTAATATAATTAAAAGGCACCTAAAACATTAGCAGCATTTCATGTAATTGGACTCACAGCTAATGTTCCTTCCAAAAGTGTTTACCTAGCACCTATGCCGTTGCCAGACACTGCCAAGGTACTGGCACATAGTACGAGGAACAAGACAGTCACAAGTCCCAGCTGCCATGAAGCTTATAGTCTAGCAGTGGACATGAAGATGGCGACGGTGACAAGGGCAGTAATGATGAGAATACTTACTAGCAGTAACTAGTACCTAACAGTTTTCAAGTATATTTACAAGGTGCCTCATGCTGCTCTAAGCAAGGCCCCAGAGCTAGTGAAGTGGCCTAAGAGGACTTTACGCTGTGAGCTGCTTAACTGTCAGCGTCCAAACGTTGTTCACACATGGTGGACAACAGCCCTCAACCTCTTTTGCATCCCACAGGCCCGATTCTTAGAACTCACTGGGATGTCTTCATGATATGATGACCGTTCCCCCTTACTTCACCTCCCCCAGCTCAAACCCAGAGTTGAAAGTCAATAGGTCACAAAGAATGGTAAATCACCCTGTGGACAACTCAAATACTCCCTGATTTGTCTAACACGGGCATATTTATTGTGCTAGGTGCTCGGAGAAAAAAAGAAGTTAAACGAGCCAAGGTGAAAGTACACAGTGCAGAGCTGTAAGGGCTACATCAAAGTAAGTGCTGCACCAAAACAAGACTCCTCAACACTGGGTGCACTTCAGACTCAGAGAGAAGGCAGGGATCACCTGTGCCAAGACTGTAAAAGCGGTCGGTTACGCTTGAGTTGAACCTTTCTCTAAGAAAGTTAGTTTCAACAAAACGAAAGTACTGGGCTTTGCCAGCAAACAAAAAAGCAAGCAGAAAGCAGAGCCCGCAGCCGTGGTGCTCCGGCGACCGCGCTTTCTCCGTGGGAGCGATTCTCAGGCCAAGACTGATTATCTTATCCCCGGAGAAGCCGCCCCCTAAAATGCTGATGAGCTGCACGCCGAGGCGGAAATCACTACAGGAACCTAACAGTTCGGGGGCTTCCGCAACCCTTCCGCAGGCACCCGGCAGCGCCAGCCTCGCTCCGACAGTCCGCTCTTTGCAATGTTCTGGTAAAAGGGGAAAAGACGACTGAAGCCAATGAGGAGCAAATGTCGGGGAGACAATCGCTTTTGTCCCGTACTTCGTCTCCTCGCTCCCTTACCCTGTCTACACTCTCCCGACAGCACGTTAACGCGTCTCGCTCCGCACGAGGGTCGCAACCGCTAGCTAGATTGTGTATTTCCCGGCCCCGCAGGAGCTCAGGCCGCGAAGCCCGCCCGGCTGGCCCGGCACAGGCCCGCGGTCCTACCGGAGCATCGCGGCGGCCCCGTGTGTGCGGGGAGGAGCTGGGGTGAGGGGCGCCTCGGAAGGGCCCAGGGACGGCCTTTCGCCGACGACAGCGGGACCCAGCCCGGCTCGGGTCTCGGGACGCAGACCGCCGGCCACGCTCCGGCCCTGGAGCACGCGGCTGGGCCGGGCCGCCTGGCGGGCGGGTAGGCCGGACCGCCCGCCCCCGTCCAACTCACCCCGCAGGTCCAGCTCGCGGTCCCGCACAGCGTTGGTGTACTGCGCCGCCTGCTCTATTAGCTCCGCCGTCAGCTTCACCATCCTGCTGCCTCCCACCCGCCGCGCCGCCCGCTCCTCTCGCCGCACCGACGTCCCGGCGTGCCCCGCGCCCGCGCCAGGCAGCACCAATCGCCGCCGGCGTGCGCGGCCTGAGCGGCGTCCAGGCCGAAGCAATCGAGGAGCCACGCCCCCGGGCTCGGGCTCCGCCTCCCGGGCTCGGGCTCCGCCTCCCGGGCTCGGGCTCCGCCTCCCGGGCTAGGGCTCCGCGGCGGTCCGGTGCGCGTCGCCGCGCCTCTGGTTCTGGCTCCGTTCCTCTGGCGCCGCCGCGGTCGGCAGGGCCCGCGAGTCCAGACAGCTGTGTCCGCAAGTTAACAAAATGTGAAAGCCCCCGAAGGGAACTTTCTCGTGCATCAGTGCACCGTGAGGTGAAAGGGAGGCTGTGACTGTCCTCACTCCACCCGTGGATCCAGTGATGGGTCCCGGATTTTGGCCCCCAGCCTACCAGGTGAGGACAGGGGCTGGGTCGACCGCCCCGGTCGAATTTGTGGTTAGGTCTGTGCTCTATAGACAATTAGATATTCATGTTGAAGCCTGGTACACGGGAAAGCGCGCAGATCAGAAATCTGCAGCAGAGTGAGCACACCCGCGTGGCCGCCGCCGGCCTCCTAAACGAACACTATTCGGAAAACCTGCCCCCCTCACCCCTCCCCAAAGGCAACTGCGAATCCAACACCATAGATTAGTTTTGCTTGCTTTTGATATAGACTCATGCGATCTGCTTTTGTGCCTGCTTCCTTCGGCTCTGTGTCGTGCCTGGAATCCATCCAGGTTGCAGGCAGCAGAGGTTTGTTTACTTGCTGTTGTATAGAATTCCATTGTGTCTCTCACACCATAACTTATCCATTTTGCTGTTCATGGACATTAGGGTTGTTTCCAGTTTGGGGCTGTTCTGCATAATGCTGCTATAAATTTTCATGTGCATGGATCTGATGCACGTGCATCTGAATTTCTCCAGGAGTGGAACTAATGGGACATAGGATGTGGTATCATCAGTAGATAATGCCTGACGATCACTGCCAAGAGGCTGAAATAATTTCCAGTCTCTAGTGGTGTGTTAGGGTTTCCATCACTTCCAACGTCAGCCTCATTGGCACTGTAAGTCTTTATAATTTTAGCGATTCTGGTGGGTGTGTAGTGGTATTGCACTAATGCTTTGATTTGCTTTTCTCTAATAACTAATAAAGTTGAGGATCTTCTGTATATGTTGTCCACTCTTGATATCTTTTGCAAAGTGCCCATTCAAGTCTTTGCCCATCTTTTTCTATTGGGTTGTCTGCCTTTTATTTTTATTATTATTCATTATGGGATTTCTTTATATATTCTGGATATGAGTATACTCTGTGGTTTACCTTTCACTTTTTTTTTTTTTTTTTGGTTAAAACTGCTTAAATACCAAAGACCTCACAGGGAGTGGAAATACTGTCCTCATATACATCCTCATTATAATCCATTTTGGTCTAGGAAAACATCTTATTCCCCAAATCACCAAATCATAATCTGGGCTGTAAATTGAATCAAAAGGATAAGAAATGTGACTGCCTCTCCCATTTTGAAAAAGAAACAAGCTTTCAAAGGGTCCAATTCAAGAACAGACATCAGAACTTTTTAGCTCAGGAAGCCCTGCCCATTGACAGTGTCTTTTGTCCTATCTTGGGGGGGGACACTTTTACTATGGTCATGTAGGTCTGGGACCCAGAAAGGGTTTTCTGCTTACTGACCTTTTCACTGTTAATGAAAAGGTGTTGTTTAATGACCAGAAGTTTCTAATTTTCACATAGTTCAGTTTATGTGTATGTGTATGCACATGTGTGTCTTGTTTGAGAAATCTTCCCTCATCTCCAAAATGTTTTTCTGTGTTATCTACTAGAGGCTCAGTTGTTTTATCCTTCACATTTAGCTCTCCAATTCCCCTGGAATTGATTCCTTTTGAACTTTCTATTGAAGCATGATATACATGCAGCAGACTGCAAACTACACACACCCAAGCAACTGACATCCAGATCAAGAACAGGAGATTGCACATTCCAGAAGCACCCCTCTTGCCCTCTTCCAGCCACACCCTTGCCCCAAGGGTAACCACTAATCTAACATCTTGCGTAGATTGGCTTTGCCTAGTTTTGTATTTATGCAAAATGAAATTGTACATTATGCAACTCTTGCTTAACCTGTTTGTGTGTAGATGTAGTTCATTTATTCTCGTTGTTATATAGTTTCTCATTGTGTGAATATTCCACAGTTTGTCTATTCTGCTGTTGATGAGCATTTGGGTAATTTTCAATTTGGAGCTATTATAAATAGTGCACCTACTAACATAATATATATCTTTAAGTGAACACATATACTGATATATACTTGGAAATAGAATTGTTGCGCCATAGGGTTTACTTACTTTCAGCTTAAGTAGATACTACTAATTTTCCAAAGTGGTTGTACCAGTTTATACTCCTTACTGACGTTTGGTATCGCCTGTCTTTTTAAGTTTAGCCATTCTGGTGGGTTGGTAGTGGTATCCCATTGTGGTTTTCATTCTATTTCTCTGATTACTAACACAGTTGAGAACTTTAAAAACAATATATTTATGGTCCATTTAATTAGCTTTTGTGAAGTGTTTGTTTAGGTGTTTTGTCTGGTTTTCTATTGGGTTGTCCTTTTTTACTGATTTGTAGGTGCTTTTTTTTGGATAGAAGTCCTTGTGAGATAAAAGTACAGTGACTATCTTCCCTCTGTCTGTGGCCTTTTCACTCTGTTAATGCTGTCTTTTGGTGAACAGAAGTTCTTCATTTTAACATAGTCTAATATACGAACTTTTCCCTATATGGTTAATGTTTTTTGAGTCCTCTTTAAGAAATCTTTGCCTATGCCAAAACTATAAATCTTTTCTTCTAAAAGCTTTATTGTTTCCCCTTTCACATTTGGATTTGCAATCTGTCTGGAATAGATTTTCATACATACTCTGAGGTAGGGATCAAGATATATTTTTTCCTCATCTGGGTATTCAGTTGATCCAGCACCATTTATTGAAAAGCCCATCCTTTCACCATTGTGCTGCAGTGCTACCTTTTTCATAAATCAAATGTCTAAATATGTGAGGATTTAATTCTGGACTAGCTATTCTGTTCCATGGATTTAGTCACCTATTTTTGCATACCATCTTACTGTCTTTATAATAATAAGCTCTATTTTAAAACTTGATATTCGCCTCAAAAAAGAGCCACTTTTTTTTTTCAAGATTGTCTTGGTTATTATGGCCCTTTGCATTTTAATAGAAATTTTAGATAAATCTTGTATCTAAAAAAGAACCCATACTTTGATTTATATTGTATTGGATCTGTGGATGAAGGGAATTCTTTTTTTTTTTTTTTTTGCTGCGTTGGGTCTTCATTGCTGTGTGCGGGCTTTCTCTAGTTGTGGTGAGCACGGGCTACTCTTCGTTGCGGTGCATGGGCTTCTCTTTGCGGTGGCTTCTGTTGTGGAGCATGAGCTCTAGGCACGCGGGCTTTGGGAGTTGCAGCACGTGGGCTCAGTAGTTGTGGCTCATGGGCTCTAGAGCGCAGGCTCCAGTAGTTGTGGCGCATGGGCTTAGTTGCTCCGTGGCATGTGGGATCTTCCCGGACCAGAGATTGAACCCGTGTCCCCTGCATTGGCAGGTGGATTCTCAACCACTGTGCAAGCAGGGAAGTCCCTGAAGGGAATTCTTATCTTTACAATATTGAGTATTCCAATCCATAAACATTTATTTAGATATTCTTTGGTTTCTCTTAGTGTTTTATAGCTTTTGTGTAGCGGTCCTATACCTCTTTTACTAGATTTATTCTAGTTATTTAATAGTTTCTGATGCTATTGTAAACAGTATCTTCTATTAAAAAAATTCCATTTTCTAATCATTGAGTGCTGGTATATTGAAATACAGTTGATTTACAGTGGAAATACAATTGATACTGGCATTGTATCCAGCAGTCTTGCTGAAGTTATTTACTAATTCTAATCATTAATGTATAACTGTTCTTTTGGATTTTCTACATGCCTAACCCTGCTCTTTGAGAATAATGAGCGTTTTATTTCTGCCTTTCCAATTCTTATACCAGTTCTTTATTTTTTGCCCTATTGCTTTGGCTGGGATCATCAGCACAATGTTGGATAGTGGACATCCTTTAGCAGGCATCACTTCATAGCCCGGGGGCGGGGGGGCGTAGGGGAGGGAACCCTCATCACCTGATCAAAGTTAACACCACCAATAACGGAACAAGTCAAAAGTCTTGTATCACCTACTAGGATGCAATGACAAGAACACAGCATTGCTTCGGAGAGATTCATGTCAAAGACACTTGACCTGAATGGAAATACGAGGAAACCTCAGACAAGCACACACTGAGGGACAGCCTACAAATAACTGGCTGGTCGTCTTTAAAAGGTTCAAGGTCATGAACGTCAAAGAACCAGGGAACTGTTCTAGATTGAAGGCTAGAGCCCTGAAGAGTACATGCAGAGTGTGATCTAAATTGGACCCCTTTGCTAAGGGCATTATCAGGACAGCTGGCAAGACTTGAATCCAGTCAGAGGATTGATGGTAGGAATATACCAATTTCCTGATTCCCATGGTTATGTAGGAGAAGATCCTTGTTATGGGAAATAATTTGAAGTATTTAGGAGGTGGTAGGATATTACATCGGTAATTTACTTTCAAATTGTTCAGGAAAACATTTCTTTGTACTATACTTGCAACTTTTCTGTAATTTTTGCCTTGTGATTGTTTCAAAATAAAGAACAAAACAATCCAAACTTCACTTCATTCCCGAGAGAACCACCAGGTGGAGTCCTTAGACCAGAGAGCTGATTTGACAAGCCCTTCTCTTATTCAATTAAAAACAAAAGGGTAAGCAATTATCCGCCAATAAAGATGTCAAAAAACAAAAAACAAAACAAAACAAAAAACAAAAGAGCTTATTTCTTTACTTTAAAAAAGGAAAGTAGTATGGGTTTCCCTTGCTTCAGCACACGAACAGGGACATAAGCTATAGCTGGTTTTATTCATTTTAGGGTATCTCTAGGAAGTTGAGAACAGGTTTTCTTTTTTGATTGCACTTCTCTTAGCTAGGGTTTCTCAGCCTCCTCAGCACCGTTGACCTTTGGGGGCTGGATAACTCTTTGCTGTGGGGACTGTCTTGTGCATTCCACGATGTTTAGCAGCATCCCTGGCCTCTACCCACTAGATGTCAGTACAGATGTCTCCAGGGAGACAAAAATCACCCCCTGGGTGAGAACCACTGTCTTTGCAATGAGATGTTCTCTGCTCTGGGCACGCTGGTGCCCATCTGCTCAACAGGACCACCCTTAGTGTAGCTGATACAGAGTGGGGGGTGCCTGGGGGGGCAGCTTTGGGTGGTAGGAGCTGCTGTGCCACGTAGCAGTGCTGTTCCGTGCTCGGACAAGCCGCAGAGCCTGGGGCGTCGGGACAGGCCTGAGACAACCAGCAGGACGGATAAAGCCTGGGCTCACCAAGGAACGCAGCCGAGAAGTCTGGGACAGGATGCAAACTCCTCCTTTCCCATGACAGTCGGCCCCTAGCTGCCTCTCAGCCGGCTGGGCAGAACCTTACGATGCCAGAGAATGGCTTTGGTGTATTACTTTCCATCACCCTTGCTTGTTCTTATTAAAATAACCTTCCTTTTACTTCACTTCTCCACCTCCTTCCCCTTTGCATCCTGTGATCTAAACCTCCACCCCTCACCTGCTCCCAGGGGCCCCAGTGTGCCCCAAGCTTGCAGGCTTAAGGCCCCTCCAGCCACATTATCAATGATTTAAATGCAAATGGCAGTCCCCCAAGTTCAAGGGAACTTCACTACTGGCCACATTTAGACTATGTTGCCCCCCGCCCCCCGCCGTTTTGTACTTAAAGCTCCGTTCACCCCTCTCCTTCCCACTATAAGTGCATCTCCTGTAAAAAGTGCAATTCTCCCCAGCCCTTTGAAGAGGTACAAGGTATAAAACCAGCAGTGGCCTGGAAGGGATGGGGACATGCATCTGGAGACCACTGTGAGGTGCCAAAGACTTTGGGGACAAGGTCAGAAAAATGTCATCCCCTGGCAATGAAGACAGTTTAAAATGAATGCATCGTGGCCGCGTTTGGCCAGCTGCAGAAGTGACCATCCCTCCTGCCGAGAGCCGGCCTCCCTCCCGGGGCACATGATGGAGCACCCTCGCCAGTGTGCGGCCCCAGACAAGTCACTTCAGCTCTACGAGCCTCGGTCTGTGAAATGACAGGTTTAGAGGACGTGCCCCACGAGTCCATCACGCAAAACAAAATCCATAGACGTGTCCTGCACCAACGGAGTCCAGATAATCTTAAGGTCGGACCATTTGCAAACAGGCATTTTTTGTGGTCGGTCCCTTTTAACAAGGGGGTGATTGGTCCTTAGGCCTTTGTGAACACCTTCTCAACTCCGCACTGCACTCGCCAGCCCCAGGACAGGCTGGCCCAGCCACTGCCGGGCGGGTACGTGCTGCCCGCTGGGCTTCTTGTAGGTGGTGTCCTTTGGGAATAACAGGACTTGATTTCTGGTTCGGCTGCAAACATTGTTAAACCATGAGTTCTCAGTGGACAAAAAGCTCTAGCGGCTAAAATGGTGCCCCGCACCAGAGGTGCTTAGCAAGCTGCTGGTTTTAATTCAATCAGGCTCCTGGCGGAGGTTGAATTCTTACTGATATTCTGACCAGTCCTGGCTACTGTCTCCCAAACACACTTACTCAGTCCTTCATTACGTCACGTTGACAACTCGGGCCAAGTCCTGCTCGTGGCGGCAGCTAGCTGGCTGGTCACATGGCCTACCCCGCTTTCCGAGAGCAGCACGCTGCTCCCCACCTCCGGCCACGTGGTCACTGGAAGGGCTCTGGGGCCACGTGTCCCTGTGGCCAGAGCTGGTGGAACCGGGCAAACACGGATGCAAGGCAGACGAACCCGGGCCTGAAGCAGATTCAGAAATCTTGTTTAGAGGGTTGGATGGGCACCAATTTTTCTTGGGAGCTGTGAGTGGTCTTGTCATTGGTCCCATCAAGTGCACAGAGAGGAGGCACTGCTGCAATGAGAAGAGGGTCCAGGTGACACTTAATGCTGGTCCCAGGGCTCCCAAGCCCCAGCTGCACCTTTCCTGAAATTCCCAGACAACCCTGGAATCCCAAAACAATGGCCCTCCCCCACTTTTGTCTTTTCCCAAGTCAGTTCTAGTTGGTGCATTTCCTGTATTTGCAGACAAAGGACTCCTAGTAAGTACAACTCCGACCTCACAGAGAGGCCAGGGTAAAAATCCCATGCAGCGCGGAGCCCACGGGTGCGGGGATTTCAGCCATGGTGCGGAAGACAAGCTGTAACCTAATGAAATCACACTCGCAGCTCTAGGTGAAGAGGCTTGCAGTCTGGGCTCCTCCGGGACAGAAAGGAGGCGTCCCTACCTCCAGCCCCTCTACCCAACCAAGCTTTTGTGGCCTGAAGAGGGTCTGTTTGCCAAAGGACACCCTGGAGCTGGAACTTTGGGATTCTCCCACGACTGCTGCAGCATTATTCGCTAAAGCTCAAAGACCTTGAAATAAAAGCACACATAAAGCCATTTTACACACTGGCCAGTACCCACGTTTCAACGTTGTGCCTTGGAAAGAAACACAGTCTCCTTTGCCATGAAATGTTAACTCTTTTATTAATTTAGGGTTAACACTGTATTTGCTTTGTGGATTTCATTTTCGTTGTTGTGGATTCAACAAACAACAGCTGGGCTCCCCCCCAGCCGACAGGGGACTCGTCAAACGTGTTACAGTCACAGAGGGGAGCAGGACGAAATGGAGAACGAGCTCGAAAAAATTTAAGGCAAATGTTACTCCCATATTAAAGGGACTTGATCAAGCAGATCTGTGCATATCAATGAAAATATATGAAATATTTGTCAAAATAATTAACATCGGTAAAAATTAGAACACGTAGCTTATAAAATACCCACACAGGTTTGGCAAAAATAAATCCAACCGTGTCGTTAGGCTCATAGCACACACAGACACAGGGGCGCCCACCTTAAGAACAAGTCTCCTGAAAAGCAGGGCCAATGTATTTTCAAAGCAATTCCACAAAATGGGACACGACAGACAATGAACAATTCACAGGCTGGGTTTACATTTTGGTAGGAAGAATTGCTTGGTCGTTGGGGCACCTTTTGGCCAGCACCTGGGACGCCTCCTGGGGACCCTCTGTGTTAGGCAGAGGTGACCGTTCATCTGGGCCATGAGACTCCCAGAGACACAGACAGGATGCAGAGACCAGGGGCCTTCAGCTCCCTCAGAGGAAAGGGCGGCAGAGGAAGGAGGGTCCCTCCAACCCATCCGTTTGGGATTTGACTTTCTAAGCCATGGCAGCAGTTTCAGAAGTCGCTGATTATGTAGAAATAGATGCTCCATCCCCAGCGGTCGCACGTTTTAAGCCCCGAAATCTGTTTTATTTACAGTCTGACCAAACCGTCCCCCAGACTGTGGCAGGCAGATGAGCAGGTATGCCCCTCAGCCCTCCATCACGCAGGGGCACAGCCCAGGGGTCTGCGGGCTGCCCAAAAGCACGGGGAGAAGAGCAACGCACCAAGCATCCCGCCTTTCTGCTTTGGTCTCGAAGATTCAGTAAACTTACGGTCCCAGAAGCTGCTCTGAAGCCGGAGCTGTGGATTCCTGGAATTCGTTCCACTCCCGTTGTGAGTTAGCCAGAAGAACGGAGCCAGCAAGCAGGGTGTGAGAGGGCATCGCTGACACCTCCTCGAAGCCCTCACCCACCTGGCCTGGGCGCCCAGAGATGCCGCGGACGGACCTCGCTCCTGGGGAGATAAAGCTGTCAGGTGCAGGGCACCACTCCTGAAACGGACTCTGGCCGACAGCCTGGAGGAAGGTGGACGGACAGACAGGAGGGGCCCTGCCCTGTGCGGGCGGCCGGGCGCCCCTACCCGGCCAGGAGGCAGGTGCGGCAGCAGAACTGGATGAAGAGCTTGCGTTCGCAGAGCCGGTTGGACTTGACCATCTCGCAGAAGGTCTCATCGGCTGGGCCCCCGGGAAGGAGAAAGGAGGGACACGTCAGATTTGGGGGCCAGTTAGGATTGTTCCCATCACCCCACTCTGCTGGGGACACAGGGGGAGCAGGGGCGGCAGGCCTCCCAGTCACCCCCGTGATGTGTGGCGGGCCTGGCGCGGCAGAGGCCAGAGCTGAGTCTGGGAGACAAAAGCGGACTCGGGGTGGCAGGGGAGTGGGCAGGGCCTGGGGACACCTGGGCTGTGCCAGGGAGCCCTCGGGCTCCCTGTTCCTCTTCCTGGACAGCTGTGCTGGGGGACTTGGGAGGAAGATGGGGTCAGGCCTGGCAGGGGCAGGATGGAGGCTACGCCATGATCCCGGGGACACCCCAAATCGGGGAGGAAGGGGGTCACCAAGAGGGAAAGGCTGAGGGGGAAGGGAAGAGCCACGGAGGCCGGCCCCTCCCCTCGGCAGCTGGCTTTTGAGGATGTTGCCATTCATGGGAACCGGGAGACACCCCGGGGACAGCCTCACTTTCTCAGGCTGGATACATAACCCGAGGAGGTGGCTTCCTAAAGCAGGAGCTTCCTGGCCTTTGAAGGGACATAATTCTGCAAGCCAAGAAAACCACCTTGTGGTCCACAGGGCGTGCCCAGGGTGCTCTCTGCGGGCTTCGCGCTCTGCCAGGCTGGGGCCGGTGCCAGCTCCGTGCCCACGGACAGCATGGCACTGGCGGTTCCCCTCTCCTGCACGCCAGCCAGCTCACAGCGCCC
This sequence comes from Balaenoptera ricei, assembly GCF_028023285.1. Classification (NCBI taxonomy): domain Eukaryota; kingdom Metazoa; phylum Chordata; class Mammalia; order Artiodactyla; family Balaenopteridae; genus Balaenoptera; species Balaenoptera ricei. The sequence continues at coordinate 30,503,611 of NC_082640.1, forward strand.
AGAGCCAGCTCTAGGCTGCTCCTCCCTAGGCCTGCTGAGCCATGGAGGCTCCTTCTCGCCACGGCACGTCTGCCCACGGCCCCTGCATTGGGTCTCCGGGCCAGAGTCCTCTGCCAAACTTTCTCTTGCCCGGAATCCCCAAATTGGTCTCCTCTGAGCTCCTGTTTTCACAGCCCATCCTTGCCTCTCCTCATCGGCTTAGAGCACCAGGGCTCTCCCACAGCACAGAGGCAGGTCCTTCCCATGGACACACGGGCCTTGACACATGTTCAGGGAGGCTGAGAGCCTTCAGGCCTCCTGACTTTGACCTCCAAGGTCTGGCCTCTCCTAACGCATGTCACCACACCCAGGCCACCTTGGGCTTATGGCAGGAGAGTGGGAACGGTACGAGAACAGAATCATTTGTAAGAGTTACTCAACGGACCGACCCACACTAGCTGGGCTGGTGGTGGAGATGCCTCTCTGGTCAATGTGAGAGGCCTAAAGGGAAGGGAGGAGGCCCAAGGGAGAGCCAAGTGGTCATCGAGAGGAGGGGCCACAGGGCTGTCCAAGGGACTGCGGTCCCTGCATCTTCTTTTCCTTTCTCTTCTGCCCGGGGCAGCCCCCGGGTGGCTCAGGGGCCGTCACCCACCCATGCTCACCGTTGCTGCACGTGTGGTTGGTGACGCACGAGGTTCCCAGCTGTGTGAAGCCTGTCTTACACCGGCTGCAGTTCCTGCTGGAGCCTTCACAGCTCAAGCAGCTCTCATCACACCTGCGGGGGAACACGGGTTCCCAGATGAGAAAGAGGCACATCCACTCCAGGCCCCTTCCCAGGGCCCTCCCACCCTCCTGCACTGCGCCCCCTGGCTGTAACCGTGCCCCCCACGACAGCCCGAGACTCTGGCCAAGCATCTGCACGTCTCTCCTCTATTGCCCTGGGAGGGCGGAGACGGTCATGGCCAGTTGGCAGGAGGATGCCTGGAGCTGAGGATGGGCCCAGGTCTCTGAGCCTCCCCGTGGCTCACCTGGACGCCCTCCTGGGCACTGTGGCCACAGGTGGCTCCCTGAGGATGTCAGCATTGACTCTTGGGGCTCGGGGCCAGGCTCCCCCGAATGTGACAGACATGACCCTGGGGCTGGCCGGGGCTGAGCCTCCTTTGTGGTGACGTCAGCCTCCCCGCTGGGGACAGGGGGTGGGGATGCCCTTTCGACCTGTCCCGAAGACAGGACCCAGGACTATTGCTAACAGAGTGCCATGACCTTGGGGGTGGGAGGGTCAGCGCACTCCACTGTCCCGTGCGTTTATCTGCGTCTGTCTGTGGCTGCGTCTGTGGCACTGGAGCTGAGCAGCTGCTCTGGAGACCGTACGGCCAGCAAAGCCTAAACGACTCACCATCGGGCCCTTCACAGAAGAGCCTGCCGACGCCCCTTCCTGCTCTGGGCCATGTAGGGACCTGGGCTGTACCTGCTGCCTTCTCTGCGTCCAGCTCCAGGGACTGGGTCTCCCCAGACCCACCTCGCAGCTCCCTGTCAGCTGCAGGCCCAGCAGACCCGGGAGCGGGGCTCGGACAGGGTGGGCGGGGCATCGGGTAGGCAGTGCTTGGGACAGATGCCACCTCCCAGGCAGCGACCAGACGCCAACAGCAAGGCTCACTGTAGGCCTCCTTCCTGAGCGGGCCTGTGCCGGCGTCAGATGCCACCATGGATTCTGCCTGCACAGGGCCTCCGGGACAGCGGGCCCTCAGCCTGGATGAGAGGTGGCTTTTGTTCTCCTGGGGTCGCTGAGGGCGCCTCCAAACTGGAGTTCGGGCCCATAGTTTATAAACGTGTAAACCCACAGGCAAACCGCATCCAGGAGCCCTTCCGACTTCCTCCTCCTGCAGCAAGAGCCTGCCCTACCCCCTCACAGACCCTGGAGCGGGAGGACGGGGCCCGTCGTGTAGACTCTTACTGCGCACTTTGGGGAAGACCCCAGGGCCTGGCCCCTGTCCTGCTGCACTGCTCTGGCCGGGCCACAGGCCCCTCATGCCACTGCACAGGAGACCACTCCCCCCAACTCCCGCTTCTCTTACAGATGATGTCCGCTAGTGACACGGGAGCTAGGGCCAAGCCAAGCCATGTAATTGGGGGTCAGCTGTCTCGAAGGCCGTGGCTGAGGGTTGCTTTGCTATGAACAGTAAGAGGGCGGCTACAGTGGAGACCCGGCTGACACAGCTCCCTTTCTTCTCCAAATTCAGCCTCACAGAGCCCCAGGATCTTCACGGCAGCCCCCGGGAGCTGTGTCGGTTTTCTTCAGCCATGTAACCCATGACCACAATGCAGCAGCTTAATCCACCACTGTTCAGCATCTCCCAGTTCCGCAAGCAGAAGCCTGGGCAGCCTCGGACGGGCTCCCTCTCGGGCTCACAAGGCCCCGGTCAGCTGTCGGCCAGCCTGGGCTCGGATCTGGAGGCCCCGGCTTGGGCAAGAATCCGGCATCAGGCTGCTCCCCCAACTGCCTCGGGGCCCCTGTTTCTCTGAGAGACCCTCTTGGCTCCTCCATCAAGGTTACCGTGCCTGGCAGGTGGTCCTCTTGGGCAGGGGGCTTTCAAGACGCCTCTGGTTCTGCTCCTTCTGTGGTACCGCCCTCACCCCCAAACACCGCAGCGACTGTCCTGCCAAACTCTGCAGGGCGGCGCCCACTGCAGTCCTCTCCCTGCCCTGCTGCCGGGGCCACTTCCCCGCCTCCCATCTTTAGGCTGTTCCAGGTGACAGTCAGATGGCAGAAATCTCGTCACACTGGGCACAGGACAGAGCAGAAGGCCTGCCTGAGTCTTGCCCTGCTTAAACATACCCAGGAGGGGCCGGGGGAGGGAGGGTGGTAGGAGGGTGGGGGGCAGACACCCCACTGAGTTGCTCTGTCTTCAAAGAGGTCCTTGCTCCCTCTTCTAGGTCCTCTTCCTAAGTCTTGGGGTGTCCGGCGCCTCTTTTGAGATACTTATCATGGACTGTTCTCAGCCGTGGGCCTCAGCATAACGGGTCTTGACTTGGCATCCAGGCCGCCAACCTAGCAGGCCTGCGTCCCGGCCTGGCTTTTCCCCATGAGCCCTGGCTGGCTGCTCGCTCCCTCGAGGCTGCCCTGGCCGGCACTCAGCATTCTGGGGCCTTCGGGAAGCCAGGCTCTCTGAACGCTGCTGCTGCCTCGGTGGGGAGAGGCCCTGCGGAACCAAGGCCATTTGTCCTTCCAGGGGAATCCACACTGAGGGGTCTTCAGAGCCCTGGGACTCGGGAGACGGGAATTCTCTGAAGTGCTAGCAATTCACCACCTCGGCGTCCCGTGCAGGGCGCTTCCTGGGGGTGTATCTCTGAGACCTGCTGTGTCAGCCCCAGCACTGGACGCTCCTCCAGGACTTAAAGCTTTGCCATGCGTGGAGGTGAGCACCCAGGGAGCTCCTGCCCTCCTCAGCCAAGGAGGGGCTCACGGGGGCTGCCTGCCCCCTGCCTCCTGGCGCTGGGGACCCCATAGCTTCTGGGTGCCCTGCGGGGGCTGTTTGCCGTACTCGTGGGAATTCCCAGCATCCTCTGAGAGCCAGGGTGTCTGACAAACGAAACCAATTATCACTGTGTAATTCCACTTTGTCCCTGGCTGCCATACTTAGGGTAATCACCCTGGAACCAGCTGGCTGGTTAAAATGAAACTTTACTTCAGACACCGGTGCCGAGGGTCCTTCATGGGACTCAGCAAGGCTGGGTGAAGGTGGCTGGGTAGTGGGGCTGAAACCCTAACCCTCTTTGAGTGGGTCCCACAAGCGCAAGGACCAGGTGGTCTCTCATTTGCTCACGTAGGTTACTGGTGTTTGTTTGTTTGTTTTAAAGAATAGGTTACAATCCAGAAGAGTTCTCAAACACAGCCTGAGGGGATCTCAAAGACCCCCCCACTGTGGGTCCCCAGCTGTGAGCTGCCAGACGGGCATGGTCTCCCTGCACTGCTCTGAAGTGGGCGCCTGAGGCTCCCTCTTTGAGTCTACGTCAGAGGGACGGTCCCTTCCCCACTCCCACCACCACGATCTTCAAGGTCACCTGCAGACTCCTCATCGTCACTCTCACCCTAGACGAGACAGACTGCCCTGCCCTGTTCCTGGGTTCCAGGTGATGAGGCCTGACATGAGGCAATGTTCAGCAGGACAAGAGGACACCGAGCAGATGGCTTCTGCGTTCACTGCCCACATCCCGTGACAAGAGAGAACGCTGCTCAGAGCCCCCAGAAAAGGACCATGCGCCTTGCAGACACACGGGAGGGAGCGGAAAAGGAGAACGAGCAGGGTTATAACATCTCTGCATTGGCTGGAAGCGGCTTTAGAATGAGGAAGTTGTCGGGATCTTGTATCTTCTCTAAATTATCCAATTTAAATTTTAAACAAATCCTACACGTGGTTTCCTTAATGACGTGCTGTGAACGCACTGTGGTCCATGGTGCAGGTGGGGCTCGCTGGAGTCTGCCCCGGGGTGGCGGCTCTGCCAGTCAGGCCCCCGTCCTCCGCGTCCTGCCCTCCCAGCCACGCGGCGCCTGGTACACAGTAGGTCTCCACAGGTACTCAGGACGTGAACAAAGGCATGAGGGCCGCCGCCTGACTGTGACCTTGGCCATCACCACCTGCAGGGCCCCCTCCTCTGTAAATGGGTTCCTGTCTGCCCACTGCACCCACTGCTGTCGTGGAACATGGCCCACCCTGCCCCCAGCCCCTGGGACAGGGGCCATCAGACACAGCCCTCCTGCCACTCCTCCACGGGCACCGCTGACCGCCCTTCGCCGGCCATCTCGGGCTAAGTCAGGAGGACTGCCTGGAAGGCGCACATACCTTCGGCACACTTTGTGGGGCAAGCCCGGCATCTCCTCTGGGTAGAAGCCCTCGCCACAGGCTGGCACACATTTCCAGTCTTGGAAGTGGAAGTTTGGGGCACAGTGAATACACTCTTCTCTGCTGGGCCCTGAGGGGTGCGGGAAAAGCAGCAGAGGTCAGGGACCGCCCACCTGCCCATCACGTGCCCCAGACCTGCTGCAGCACCTGTGAGATCCAGGTCCTATTCAGACGCCCCAAGGCCACCACACAGCTAGATTCACCCAGGTGCCACTGTGCGTCTGCACTGGGCCCTCCTTGCCACTCCTGGGAGGTGGGCCTCACGCCCACATCTCACGGATGGGGACATGGAGGCTGCATCAAGCTCAGCACACCTCCCACTGCCTGGGCCGCGTTCATCGGCCCTGATTCCAGGTGCCTCCTTTCCCAACAGGCCTGGGCCCGATTTCGGCTAGGGCAGCCACAGGTAGCTCTGAGTGCTCAAAATGTGGCCTGGCCAAACATACTTACACACTGGATTTCAGAGACAAAGTTAAAAAAAAATGTGAAATAGCTCGTTGATTTTTAAAATATTGATTACATGTAGAAATGATAGTATTTAGATACACACGGTTAAATAAGATGTTATAATTATTTTCACCTGTTTCTTGAGGGAACTTAAAGCTGCATCAGTAGCTCACATCGTATTTCTAGTGGACAGAACTTGGTGTAAGAATATGTGGGAAAAGGGAAAGAAGAGGTTTGGGGGCCTGGGGTTGACAGGTATTTGGTGTGAAGGATCAGGACTCTTTCAACAGAGAAAAAACAACTAAGGCCTTATAGGGTGAGGCGTGGGGACCAGAAAAGGCAAAAGCTCTGAATGAAGGATCAAGAGTCGTGAAGGAAAATCTGCAGCTCAGTCAAGAGGACTCATCAGCCTGGGCAGGCAGTGGCCCAGAGTGAAGAAACCGTGCTGTCCATCTGTCTGTCTGCCCATCTGTTCATTCATTCAGGCCAACAGCAAGTCAGTGCTGGGTGTGCACTCCGTGTCAGAGTCCCCAAGGAGCATCAGAGAGGCAGCGAGGTGGCCACTGGCTGACGGCTTAGAGGACTGAACTCGGGGAGAAACCATCTCAGATGCTCACGGAGACCACAGCCCCTCCTTAGACCTCCCCCCACTGTGGTCTTGTCTCGGCTTGAGGCCTGACAAGCTGAGGCAGAGGTGTCCGGCCATCTTCCTGGAGTGACTTCTGGACCTACTGGGGGCCTCTGGGCTGCGTCATGTAGACAGGGGTCTGCAGGGCGGCTCTGCCAGCCCCGAGACTTGGTGCTCTGGCAGCTGGTTTCTCCTTTCAGAACCATAGCTTCCAGCTTGGAAGGGGATTCTGAGCTCACCCAGGACTGAGCGTGAGGCAGAAGTGGGAGCCCTTGGGGTTCCAGGGCCTTCATGAGGAGTAGCTGCCCACCCGCCTGGGGTCTCCACGGGGGTCCTCCCTCTGTTGCTGCAACGCAGTGGGAGAGCCGCCCCACAAATGCGTCCGGTTTATGTCCTTCTGGATGGACGGCTGCTCTTGTGCCCCAACCCCCATCACTTATCTGCAGGGAGCATCTGGCATTGGGCCCCCCCCCGCAAACCCCATCACCCAAGTCCTACTGCCTGGGCCGCCAGGGCCCCAGTGCCTAAGGAGCTTCTGCAATGGGAAAGAACACTCATTCCTGTTTGTTCCTAGTTCAATGCTCAATTTGCTAAACTTAAAAGCGGATGAAACTCGTTCAGCTGGGGTTAGAAGAAGAGAAAGCCCTGGGATGGGTGGAGGCGACGGCCCCATGACAACATGAAGGTGCTCAGTGCTGCTGAGGCGTGCACTTCAAAATGGTAGGTTTTATGTTCCAGATCTTTTAGCACGATGACAAAAGCTGAGTCAACACAAATCTCCTAGAGCAACTATTTTCACTACTACTAAAAATTGTGAACTTTGTAACTCAAAGTCTCTCAGGGATTCCGTTTAGTCACAGGGCTTTCCAGGCATCAGACACTTGAAAAGCGGACACAGATCATAAAAATCGTAGCAAAACGGGTGATGCTTAGGCAGGATCCACTGCATCATTTGTGGGTCCCAGGACAAAGTGAAAACGCAGGGCCCTTATTCAAAAGGCAGGAAAAACGTGCTATGAAGGGTGCTAAGATACAAAACGCGTTCCTTTCTTCTGCCATCTCTCTCTTGACCTGTCATGGTTTTTATCTGCTATTTCATGTTGTGCTCCCCTGGGTGAGGACCGGCCCTCATGCCCCTCAACTCCACACACATGTGCCCCACTGGCCGCTAGCCACTGACTCACGCACCACGCCCTGCCTACCGGGTCCCCTGCACCCACCCAAGGCAGATGGGTTCCCCAAGGGATCACATCCTCTGTGCCAGAGGCTCTGGGTACCTGAACCAGGATGGGAAGAGGCTTATTCCTATTGAGTCAACACTGAGTGTCCCAAGGTACTGCTGGCCTGAGGTGGGGACAGATGCCACCATGCTCCATGCTGTACTCATGCCTAACCACGACCCTCCCCACACTGCACCCAGGCCCCTCACAGGCGGGGAGCAGCAGTGGTCATGGAGTGGGAGCTGGGAGGGGAGGACCAGGTGGCCTAGGCCTCCAGGGGCTCCCGACAGGGACCGTGACAGGCAGTGAGAAGCCTTCAGCGCCGGAAGTGGGTGGGGTCCCTGTCCCAGCAGCGGCTGGGGTGGATGCACACGTCCCAGAGCATAGAGGGAACCCGGGCAGGTGGGTGTGGGGAGCAGGGGAGACCCCTGGACAGCCTGACCCCTCAAGTGACAAAGAGGTCACTGGACTGGGTGAGAGAACCCACAGCGACTATAAAGCTGTTTGCCAGCAGGCAGTGTGGGGATGCAGAGAAATGAAACCACATTGAATAATTGAAATCAAAAGCATTATAAAGCCACACGCCTGAATTTTATGGATTCAAGTGAGTACGAAATTTAAATAAGTGACATCGGCGATGCTCTTAATCAACCTGGGCTAAACAATGAGTCAAAGAAACAGAATGAAAATGACAGGCAACAAGGCAAACGCTAGGAAAGGCTGCTGGGCCCCTGCCTTTTGGGGGGTTGTCCCAGGAGGGGGCCCCAGCAAGGCACATCTTCCAAAGGCCTTGAGAGTGCTGGTCTTGGCCATGGCATGTCCACTTCTGGTCAAGGGTCAAGGGCCCCTTGACATGGGCTCACACGGCCACACTGGGACGGCTGCCCCGTCCTGCCACGCATCCTGGGACCCATGTTACGGCATCAGTGACCTAGCAGAGACCTAATTCTTACATTGTCACTGCAGCAAAAACTCAACCTGATGTGGGTTTCTTAGAACAAGGACCAAAGCGCTGGGTCAGGAAGGAGGGTCAAGAGGAGAAGATTCAATCAGAAATATATATGAGCCCACAAGCTCAGAATGTGCTACAGTATCCTGGTGCCAACAACTCTGCAGCACGAAACCCAACAAGACAATCATTCTCTGCGATTCTGCATAAAAACTGTGCCTGGAAGGCAGCTGTGCTATCATCTCTGTGGGAAATTACAATACACATAATATTGTTTACAGAGATCTTTTCCTCTTTTGAGTAAAATGTTCAAAAATAGGGAAGATAGGTACAAGGAACTAAGGCTATGTTTTAAAAAGCCTTCTTCCTTCACCACGGGAACTTGCCCAGCCTCTCCCCGATGCATCATGAACCCCCGGCACTGCTACCCTGAGGCAAGGGCTGGGTTCCACGCAAGAGCTCACGAGCAGTTAGTATCCCTGCCCGGCCTGAAAGCATCCCCTACCTGGCTGGGCTCCTGACACCGGGAAGCCCAGGCTGCTCCAAGTGGGCCCTTGTGGTTTTTCTTTCTTTCTTTTTCTTTTTTTTTTCAATTATAAAAATTGTGGTAAAATGTACGTAACATACAATTGACCATACTAACCATTTAAGCATACAGTTCAGTGGCATTAAGTACATTCATATTGTTATGCAAGCATCACCACCATCCATCCATCCCCAGAACTTTTTTATCTTCCCAAGCTGAACCTCTGTACCCATTAATCACTATCCCCCTTTCCCCTCTCCCAGCCCCTGGTAGGGCCTCTGGTATTTAATGCTGCAACACCCACGGAAGCCCGTAAGTCCTAGGGCTTTCTGGGTTTCCAGGTAGTCAGCCCACCGGCCTGGGGAACTCGGGCTCCAAGTGTGGCCCCCGCAGGCCGTGAACTCACCCACGCAGGTCTGGCAGGTGAGATGGCATTCCCCGCACCTGATCAGCTCAGAGTCAAAGTAGGTGCCTGGCTCACAGTCTGGAATGCAGCTGCCCCGTGCAAGGCTGTTGAAAAGAAAAAAAAGGCAGTCTTTTATATCCTTTCCGAAGCTCTAATTCAATTATGATTTGCCCTCAAATGCCTTTCATGAGAGGAACTGAAAGTTGCTAAAGCACAGCTCTTGGCGTCACTTAAGGTTCTGAACTAATGAAAGCGGCAAAGCTGTCCGGCAGCATCTCGAGTTCGGCTGGAAGGGACACCCGGGCCTGGAAGCAGAGTCTCCGCCTTCTGGTGGCCGGTGGTCCCGAAGCTCCTTCCCAAAGCCCCGTGGCCTCGGCCCCTGTGCGGGAGGCCATGCCCTCCACGCCTTCTGTGCTCTCCTGCTCTGTGACACCTTCTCTTCACTGACACCAATCACACTAGAACCCAAGGCCCACAAGGAGAACTCAAGCACGGGAGGGTCACCCCACTGGCTTGGTCTCACTGGGCGCAGCCCTGGGTGAAGCCTTGGCATCTGTGATGCGTGAGGGGGGTTGGCGGCAAGACTGACCCTGAGTCCCAGTGGGCTCCTGCCTCGCCCTTGCTGGAAACGTTCTGTGCTTCACAATGAACCTGAGATAAAATCCGCTCCTGGGACCTAGCAGCCCCGCCTGCTGTGGCTCCGGCCTTCCTCCCTCACCTCGCTCGGCCAGGCAGCGAGCGCATGGCTTCTGGAGCAGACCCTCTGCCCCTTCCCAGCTGTGCAGCCCCGGCCCCGGGCAAGCCAGCCAACCTTCCTGCCCCTCCGTCCCCTCAGCTGTCCGTCAAGGCTCCTGCGTGGTCAGGTTGCTTTGAGGACAGAACCTTGGCAGGTGTCGGGCACCCAGCAGTGTGAGTGGGTATTGGCGGCCATGGCCGCTTCAGTTCCCAAGCTCACTGCTGCACATGCTGTAGATGGACCTGCTGCCTGACACATCAAACACGTGCCCCAGGGTCTGTGAGATCCAGAGGCTCCTGCGCTTGGTGGGGGGACGTCGGGGGGGCTGAAAGCATCTCTGTATCAAGGCGGAGGCCGACCCCAGGGCTCCCTCTCGTCCCGGCCCCCAGGCCACTGCACCAGCTGTTCAGTCAAGTCTTTACTAACGGATGTTCCCAGCCTAAAGAGATGGACGCACGGCTTGGCCGCCCTCACTGCTTCAGTGTGACCGATGATTTGAAGCCACAGCTAAAGGGGATATTGGGCAATAAAAGGAAGCTTTCTGTGGATTACGGCTGATGATGTTTCAGTGTCCGCAGTCCTCTCTGACTGCTCGTCACGGCTGCACCGCTGCCTCCACCTGGGGGGCTGCTGCCTGAGAGGCATTTTCTCCCCAGGACACAGCTCCTGGCCTGAGCATCTGACCTCCTCTCCCTGACCTGACCCACAGGAGCAGGGACGAGCTCCCCCCCCAGCACATCCCCACTGGGAAACAGGCTCCAGGGAGCTGGAAACACAGTGCCTCCCCCTGACACCCTGAGTCTCCGGCCTGAGTGGGGGGCCCTGCGGGAGGGTCCCGCAGCCAAGCTCCCAGGCCCCAGTGGCGGCCAGCTGAACCTCTCCGCCTTTCCCTTCTGGGGCTCCCCTTCCTCCACATGTCGCCCCTCCGCTCCTCATCCTGCCTCATGCAGCTCCCCGGTTCAGAGAACGGGCATGACGTGTGACTCTGGAGTCCTGTTCCCCTTCCCTCCCCCGACTCCCAGGAGCACAGGGCAGTGGACCCTCTTCTCTCCGATCCCCTGATCTGGAGGGGGTGGGGTGGGCTTGGGGAACCTTAGTCATGCTGCTCCAGGAAACTGTTCCTCTCCCCGTTAGTAAAATGTGAAGAAGAATGCCATATATGTCACATACGTCATAGGTTGCTGTGAAGATTAAATGAGGCAGTATTGGTGAGAGCAGCTGGAGTAAAATGCTTGTTTTCTTCCTTCACTCCTTACTGCAAAAGAATTCAACCCTGTGGGGTTGAATGTGAGGGGAGGGAAGGGGAGGCTGCAGGACCGGCAGCATCCTTGTCCCCTGGGGGCCAGGTAGAAATGCAGAGTCACAGAGCCGCTGGGTCGGCACCTGCATTTTAACAAGAGCCCGGTGATGCCCCCCGGCCCCACCCCTGCTCACTGCCCTCGCTGACCCGTCCCTTTCTTCCTTAAAGTGCAAACCCCGGTTCAAGGCTGGATCGCGGGAGGGTCCACAGCACAATTTCGAACAGAATGATTTCTAAGCTCCTAGATGGTAACTTCAAGGAACAAGTAATGTATACTTGGTGGCAGTAAACAGGCTACACCAACATCCCAAAATACTCCAGTAAAAAATCATTAGCTCGGTAAGATGCTTTTAAAGGAGACGTGGGCTGAGCTTGGTGGAGCCGGGCAAACCAGGAATCTACAGAGTATCTCCAGGGAGCAAGCCCCCTCCTCCCTTCCCTCAGTCATCCAGACTGGGAAGGAAACTGGAGTGAGTGGGGCTCGGTGCCTAAGAAAGGGAGCTCCGTGCTTCGTTAAAACTCCCCACCCTTCCAGCCGCCAGCCCTACTTTCTATGAGAGGATCCACTCTCGCTCTTACCAATTCTCCAAATGTTGTTCCCCATCCTCTGACTTTCTATCATAAACAGCAATCTCTAAGTGGAAATCTGATTTTGACTCGGAATCTGTATCCTGAAAGGCTTTGGGCCTCTGAAATTTTAGCTTTTAGGAAAAGGTGGCACACACTTGGTACATCAATGACAGACACTTGTACCAGCATATACCCATGGCCGCGCCTCAGGTCTGAAGGGAGGGTCTTACCTGAATCCTTCTTTACAGACAGTACATTTCTCTGGTTCATCCATGCACTTTTTACAGCTTGGGTGGCATTTAAGGCAGTTTTTCTGATCTGGAGAAAAATAAGAGGAGGAAAAGAGAAGAGGTGGGAAGAGTGGATGTGGATCAAACCTGGGTAAACGAGACTCGGGTGTTTCAAAGCAGGGTTGATGGAACAGCCATCACCGGCGTTGTCTCCAGACGGGTGACATGGTGACCGACCGCCAGAGGCATGTGGAGACCGCGTGCCCAGGTGTCAGATCACAGGCCTCGCACCTCTTTTCTGGAGTGAAGTCCTCACACGACCTTGAGGCTTGGAGGTGGGCCCTTTCCAGAGGAGACGTGCTCTAGTCCTGCATCTTCCCCCGGGACTGGAGCCAGCGGAGCAGAGTTTACCGAGGTGCCAGTCCTCCTAAGTGTGACCGGTGGGGCCTGAGGGTGCCCCTGAGCGACCCCACCCACCCAGGGCCCTCACAGGGGTCTTTACTGACACGTTGGCGGTCACCTGCACAGACATGAATCTCCGACACCCACCACACCTTGCGGGAAGCCCTGGGTCTCGGTGATTACCCAGGTCACTCATCCTGGCACCTGGTCAGCATCACCCTGTGCTTGGGGCCTCCTCCTTGGGGCCCCACAGGTGGCATCACACACACGCTGCAGGGGCTCAGCAAGGGCGTCTGGGGGTGACTGTCGGGGTGACCGAGGTGGCTGGTTCTTGCCCAGGGGTAGGGTGGGGGTTAGGGATGGAGGAGCCTCTGCCCCGAAAACAGGTCTGGTTGCAGCCCAGGGCAGGTGTTTGCAAAGCCTGTGAAACGTGTCTTGCGTGACTCTTTGCATCCCCTCTAAAGAGTGTGGTTATTCCATGGCTTTATATGTCCTTAAGGATTCCCTGGCTCCTTCCCCATAGGAGTGAGAGCAACGCTGTGACGGGACCCCTCCTGCAGGATGCGGGCCAGAGGCGAGCTCTGGGAAGCGCTGCCCCCTCCCTGCACAACGGCCAACATGTCGTCTGAAAACTGTCCTCCATCAATTTAACCCAAGCCCTCTCTTTGGCCTCTTCCAGGCCGAGGTGAGTGTTCAAACCTTGGCATGAGGTCCCGGCCCCAGAGCCCATCCACCCCACTTCCCAGGACAGGCAGGATGGCAGGACCCCTGTGCTGCTCTGAGTTCACTGGGTCATTGCTAGCTGTGGGCCCTCTGGCCTCGCTCGGCTTCACTTCCCCATCTGCAAGGTGAGGAAAGCGTCGCCCCCCTCTTGGGAGTGTGGTCACTATGTAAAGTGCACAAGCAAGACCAACCTGTCCCCCTGAGCCCAGTTATGCCCGGCAGCAGGCTCCTCTTCATTCATGGAGAGCCGCAAACCTCCCCGGCCTTAAACCCCGGTTTCAGCTGAGCGGCTCTTGCTGGGAGGGGCTTTCATCCAGTTTCAATCACCAAGGCCACAAGCCGGTGCCGGGTCCCGCACCCCGCCCAGCGGCCACATCCACTGCTCCAGGAGAGACTGCAGGGCATACCGGAAGCCTTTCTATTTGGGTGTCTGCAATCGGTCTGAGCCTGAGAGCCACTGGCTCAAGCTACCTCCCTGTCCATCCTGAAGAAGAGACATTGACCTACAGAAGTGTGACAACCCCAGACTACGGGGGCTCCATTTCTGAGTCACTTTGAACCATCCTGGCCAGGTTTGGGTGTGAACTGCTATCCACTACCAGGGTCCGAGGGCTTTGATTTCATCCTCTCTCCCTCCCTCCCGTTAAGGGTCCTTTCTCAGGAGGACAGAGTACACAGGAAGCAGAGGGCGGGGAAAATTCTCCCAGGAGAGGGGACCCCAGTCCAGAGAGGGGCTGACTCCTCATTTCTAGGCCCGGGGACACACACTTACTTTCATCAGCATAAAATCCGGCGGGACAGAAGGTCACACAGGTGTTCACCTCCTGGTGGTGGTAGAACCCGCGGCGGCAAGACAGGCACTGGGTGGGGCCCCGGCCCGAGCAGGTCTCACATCCCTTGTGGCAGCGGCGGCAGCGGCGGGCTGCCATGTCCCCAAAGTAGCCCAAGGGGCACACGTTCACGCACTTCCTGTGGGAGCAGATCAGGAGAGGACTTTCCTACTGGCCCCAGCCCCACGCCTACCTGGCAGCACGGGGGTCAGGCCGAGGCAGGGCAGCTGGCCAGGAGGGAAATCTTAGCTGCCTCCCCGTCAGCAGACTCTGAGGAAACAAAGGCCCCAGGGCGGAGGTAAACCACTAATGCCCCTGAGAAGTTCCTGATGCAGGAGAGGGTTGAGGGCTTGCATGGGAACCTGGGACTCCTGCCCTTTCAAAGTTTCCCCGAGGGGGGCGGGGGCACTCGCAGGTTGTGCTTGGCTTCCTTGGGCAACACCATAACGGTATCTGACTTTTGGAATGTTCAGCTCCGGCAAAACCCCACTGACAGTGCCCACGGGCAGTGAGCGGTCTCCAGGCTGTGTCCAGCCAGCAGAACAAACGTCTTCGCACAGCGCAGGGAGGGTGCGGCTGTGTCTGGGCCCCGAGGACACCGTGAGAGTCCCAGCCGCACCCCTGCCAGAGCCCTGGTGGGTATGTGCTCCCCTGGAGGGCTGCACCCCTGCCCGGGCGCTCAGGGATGGGGCTCCTCATTCACGGCCGATTGTGCTGACTTTTAGAACAGTACTGGCCCTTAAGATGACATCTGTCTGCAGTTCCCAAGTGGCTGTCATGCTCAATACGACCCATTTTTGTTTAGCAAAATGGAGAGAAAAAAGTTTATAAGCACAGACAAAACAATGCCACGGCCTCTGAGTTCTCTGTCATGGTCACGCGTTATTTATGAGATGAGAATAAAAGGTTACAAAAACATAAAATTCCCAAGCAGTGACCCTCAGGATGATCTCCTTTCCGGGGTGTTTGGTTAATTCCTAAGTATGGTGCCAGGCTGCGGGGGTGGAGAACACAGCTTGGCCACCTTGGCGGGACGCTGGGTGTCTCCAGGACACGCCAGGGCAGCCCAGCCCTTTACCTGCTGGTCTTGACGCTCCCCAGGCTGAAGTGGACACAGTTCAAGCACTGGTCTGCATTGGGGCCATCACAGCCTTTGTCACCACACTCCGGATGGCACACACCTTAAAGAAACAAGCATTTCCTTTCACCCATAGAGATGCTTTCTCAATCACGTCCAGTCTCCTAGGACCCCATGTCCGGGCCTCACAGGCCCCTGCTGGGCCAGAGCACCCACCCCTGCGGGACCCGCCTCAGCTGGGAGCCAAGCCTGGCTCTGGGCTCCAGTGTCAGAGGGTCTGATGACTCGAGACAGGGACGGCCCGAGGACAAGCAGGACAGCCGGTGGTGGGTGAGGACCCGGGTGGGTGAAGACAGGCATTGTGAGGTTCTAGAGGAGCAGCCATGGCGGGGCGGGAGGGGCAGGGGACAGCCTCATGCAGTGTCCTCCCCTGCAGCAGAGATACGATGCTGGACCAGCCACCAACTCTGATTTCCATTGTGAAGGACAGAGCAACGCGATACGGGGCGTTGAGGGCTTGAAGGCGCTAAAGAAACTGTGGCCAAGCAGTGAAGATCCGACAGAAATGAAGCGGGAGAGGCTGGAATAGAATGCGCCATGTCCCTCACACGCGGTGAAGGAGGCAGGTGGGTTTCCATGTCCCTGGTGGGTCTGGGGTGGGCGGGAGCTGAGCCCTTTTCAGCTCCCCTCTCTCTCACCCTCAGAGGGGGGCATCCTGTCTTCCCTCGATCCCCAAATTCTAACTCTGGGAGCCTGTGTGGTGTTGTCAAAGCGACGGAGAAAAATGCGGGAGCTGGGGGACCCCATCGGGCCCCCTGTCCTAGGTCTCCCCTCCACCTGCGCCACGGGGAAGAGCCCAGTTTGACTGGCTCTTGCCCTCAGGCCGGGCGGCCCCTCCACAGGTGTCCTCCTCACCTGGGGGTCAGGGCCGGTGCTGTGCTGGGACCCCCACCTCCCTTGCCCCCCGACGCTCTTCCTCCTCTGGGAGATGGTTCTGGAAAGCCTCCCCGTGTGGGGAGGGAAGGGCCCGGCGGGGCGTTATGAAAGTTTTTGAGTCCTTGGAAGAAAAAACAACCTTCTACAAGGTTTTAGTTGTTGGAGGGGGTGGGGAGTGAGTTCAGAAGCAAAGAAGAGGTGTCTTGCCAGCTACCAGAGTTTCCTGGGGACGTGAGGGAAAGACAAAAGTCCCCATTCTCTGCCACCCACAATGGGTCTTTGCTGAGGGGCACAAAGCCCTCTTCATTCCTCTTTAAAGGGCCTCCAGACCTTCCCAGTGTTAGACTCAGCTGTATTTGGCTTCCCTCCCTGAAGGTTTACCGTTGTTGACATTTCCAAGGTTCTCATTGTGGGTCCCCCCGTGAACCCCTTTCAGAGCCGCGTCCATCCCTGGGGATGCACTAGACGCTCCTTGTGGTCTGGGTGGGGGAGGGCGCTGGGGTCGTGCTGGAGCACAAGGTGCCCCCACCCCTTCCCAGGCCCCAGACTCACTCGATTTGGGGATCGATTCTCATTTGACTTGATCCTTGTTCGCCTCATCCCAATCCACTTGTGGGGTCCAGCCCTCCCCGCTGAGCTGGCCTGACACCCCGCCTTCCCCTGCGGTCACCTCTCCCCGAGGCAGGCCTGTCTCACGTGAGAAAGTGAACCACTTCCTAGTCCTAAGGAGAAGTGGGGGGACAGGGAGGAGACGAAGCTCCCCGCGGGCAGGATCTGGTCTAGCGTGTCCACTGCCAACTTCTCAGCACCTGGAAAGGCGTTCAGCACAGGGCAGGCGCTCAATAAATATCTGCTGAGTGGCTGAGGATGAGAGAACGGATGAAAGGAGAGGGGCAGAAACTGGGGAGGCGCAGTGCCCTCCTGTCCACACACAGGATGGGAGGGCCTCGGGGAAAGCCTGGTTCGCGGTGTGTGGACTTCACGGAGCCCCCTCCCTCCGGGGCCTCTCTGTGGGGCAGAGATTAGTCAGGAAGCCAGCGGGAGCCCCATGCAAGGCAGGGACGACCCAACAAGGGCAGCAGGACCCCGCCAGGGCATCTAGGTGACGGCCATGTCCAGCCCTGCTTTGGAGAGCTCGGTAAGAACCACCGCCCCCATTCAGGGTGCTTGGGTCCATATCTGTAAGCGCCCTCCCCAGTACGGCTCTCTACCAGATTACCTCGACAAGCCCAATATCGAGACTCATTTCTGCCATGAAACATTCTTTTATTTACTTATTTATTGTTTTGGTCTCGCCTTGCGGCACGTGGGATCTTAGTTCCCCGACCGGGGATTGAACCTGTGCCCCCCTGCAGGGGAGCTCGGAGTTCTAACCACTGGACGGTCAGGGAAGTCCTGAAACTTTCTTGAATTACACCCACCTGCTTGGCCATCTTGTCCCAACGCCACCATCACTTCTAAGAATGCACCTGGGTTTTCTCTGGTACCGCTGTTAACTCATTCTCTGGGTGAGCACATGCTATTCACTGCAATTGTATTTGTGTCTCCTTTTCTTCTTTTCTCAATGAGCCCGAACGTTCCTCAGAGACCCACTACCTTCCCGTCTCACCTCCCAGGGCTCCAGCTACAGGGCAGCATGACCCTCGTGCTGAGCCGGCTGGATCACAGCTACTCCCTTCTGCAGGGTGTCAGACTGACACAGGCTTATTTGAAAACTCTACCTTGAATCCTTAGTGGAGCAAAGCCAGGATAAAAAACATGCATAAACAAACATTAGAAAGCAACTGGGGAACTCTCGATGGGTTTTGTCATGGGCTTAGACCAATTCCTGGAGGACCAGGCGGATTCAGTAAGTATCACAGTCGTTCTCACCATTCACGCCACCCAAGAGAAGTGCGCTGGGCCTCCTGTGTCACTAAGAGGCCCGAGGTGGGTGCCAGGGTAGAGCTGTCTGCACAGAGACCCCCTTATGGCAGGGCTGGTCTCTTCCTTGAGGGCCTGTGACCGGGGCATGTTACCTAATGCTTTAGCCCGCCTGTTGGGTGAGTGCTGACGTGCCGTGAGTCTGTGACCCACGCAGCCCTGCGGCCTGTGAATCAGCTACCCTGAGCCGTCAGGCCGTTGGGGCAACGTCTCCAGGCAAAGGCTGCCTGGACTCTCGGCTCCCCGCACGGCCCTGCGTGGCCAGGCACCCTGTCCTCAGCCCGTGTGTCCTCCTCTCCTGAAGCCCAGGCTCCCCTCTGTTCTCTCGAGGTCCTGTCCCCCCCCTTGTGGCTGCTCTCCTGTAGCAGCCCCAGCCCCTCCCCCTTCCTGCCATCACCCCGGCTCCCTAGCCCACAGCACCTGAGCACCCCAGACCTGCTGGATCAGTCCTGGGGTGGCCTGCCCTGCAACCAAGCATCCTGGGAGAGTTACCGGGGACCTCGGTCTGTGCTCTCCAGTACTACCCCACCTCCACCCTGCTGCTCTGCAGATGGCTGGGCCCCAGCAGGCTGGCCATCCCCGCAAAGCCCTCTACCTTCAGGACCTCGGCCACTGACGTCTCCCAGGCACCTGACCCCGCCCTTCCTCCGGGCTGAACCCCCAAGCCTCCTGATCTCTTAGCAGCCCCCTAGGTTGCATTTCCACACCCTCATTAACTTTGGGAACCCCAGGCCCCACCACGACCCTGACCCTCCACCCACTCAGCCTCTGGCTGCCTCCCCTGCCCCCATCGCCAGGGGGCGACAGTGGTTGAGAGTGTCCCCTACCCGTGTCTACCTCACAGCTGACCCCTTCACAGGGCAGCTGTCCTGATGGCTCTGGCGAGGCACCTGACACCCCCATGAGCCCCCCCAGGAGCCCCGCTCCCCTTCTGTCCTGGGATCCTTACTGTCCATGGGCGGCTGGACTCCCCTCTCTGCCCCTCACTCACCTCCTCCCCTTTACTCCTTGTTCCGGGGAGAGCTGGCCCTCCACCTGTGTGCCCCCATCACAGCGCTGCTTGGTGCCCCCCGCTGCCTGACGGAGGGCGGGGCCCAGAGGCCCCCACGCACTGTCTGCATGACCAGCTCAATGCCTCCGAGAGGTGTCCCCGGCACGCAGCCACCCCTGCCAGCTCACCCCTCAGCTGTGCGTGAAGCTCCACAGAAAGCATCAACAGGGACTTCCCCGGTGGTGCAGTGGTTAAGAATCCGCGCTCCCAATGCAGGGGGCCTGGGTTCGATTCCTGGTCAGGGAACTAGATCCCACATACGTGCCGCAACTAAGAGTTCGTGTGCCACAACTAAGGAGCCCACATGCTGCAACGAAGACTAGACACAACCAAATAAATAAATAAGTAAATAAATATTTAGAAAGTCATTGAAAATCATTGTCCTACCTCAAAATCTCCCCTGCCCAGCACCCTCTCTTTCTCCCTGGGCTTCTGCACCTGGGCTTGTTTGTCTGTGACTCAGAGGGCTTCCCCCAGGGCACCAACGAGATGCTCCTCCACACTGCTCCCCCTCCCACTGAAGCCCTCTCCTCCTCTCCCTCCACCCCTCCTGCCCCCTCCCCTCTCTTGCTCTTTCCTGCTGTGACTGGTGCACCCGCCCCACTTGCCCCTGAGATTGCACGGAACTTCCCCAAGTGTCGGAAACACACCTTAGTCCCAGAGACCCCTCTAACCACCTGGGCCAGGCTTGGGAAGGACTGAGCGGCCTGGGCTGCAGAACAGTTAGAGTGAGATTCCAGGACAGTGTGAGGTTAGAGTCATAGCAGATTTTAAGGGAAAAAAAAAAAAAATCAGTCCTTTATTAATAATTACTGAATCTTGCCACAGTTTATAAATCACAGGGGGAAACAGAGCAGATTAGTCCATACATAATTCAATGCTCCATTTTAAAGGCACGGTAGAAGAAATTTAAAATTGAATCGGCCATAATTTATGCTTGATCTGTATTGGTGGAATTCTCCATTTTGTTACTTTTTTTTTTTCAGAAGCTATTAGATAACTCAAAGCATCAATATTCTTAGATCTCACCCATCATTTATCAAGTAGCTGTAACATTTAGCTAAGGAAAATATGCCCAACCAGAAAGGCTCTGTTTCTCAGAAATCACTGGGATGGTTCAGAGGGAAAGGAAGAGCTTGCCACCTAGCACGCTGACCAAAACTGCGCCCAGCCCGGCGACTGGGAACGTCCTTCTGCATGCTGCCCCAGCTCTCAGCGTGGAGCGCTGCAGGCCCAGAGCCGAGGGCCACCCTGCAGTGGTGCAGCAGGAGGAAGAGGATTTGCAACGAGGCATCTTTACTTCCTGTGAGAGGCTTGAGCTGCTTCTTGCAGCATCAGTGTCCTCTGACATCAGGTCTGAGACCCTGTGCTGGGTCTTTCTCTCAGCCCCTGGGCTGGTCAAGATCTCCACTGCCAGCAACTCCTGGCTGTGCTCACTCAGCCCAACCATCCTGGGCTCCCGGTAGCACCCTGGTCCTTCCCACATTCGGTCACAAGGACTGAAAGTGGATGGACTTGGGAGAGGGTCAGGAGGCTGAGACGGAAGACGGGGGCCCCTGAGGAAAAGGGGGCACCCCAGAGGAGTGTCACTAGCCAGGGGGCAAGTCCCCGTTCTGGTTGGGCATAGGGAACCTCTATTCCCGGCCTGGGAAGGTTGGCGAGTACTTACTGGTTTGAAGCATACTTACTGGTCTGTAAAATATTAGGAGAGCCATGGGAGGGAGGAGCTGTGAGTGCAAATTACCATCATTATTACGACTCCCAGGAAAGAGGAAGGCCTACAGCCCTAGCCCCGCCTTCCGCCGGGAACAGCCCGCGTTTTAAGAGCTGCACTGGAAAACCGAGCATCTTCTCTGGCCTCAGGTTCATTACCTGTGTAGTCCTCTTCGTCCTCGGGAACCTCGGCCTGGGATGGCGACAGGGCAGCCTTGGGTGGCTCTGGCTCTGGGGCCGAGAGCTCCAGCATCCGGGAGCGAGACTGATGGGCGCTGAAGGTGGTATAGGGGTGCTGGGCCGTGCCGTACAGGATGAGGCTCCACTCTTTCAATTTCCCTGGAAGGCACCGGACCCAGACTCACCCGAGGGTCAAGAGCCTCCTTCGGGAAGCCCTTGATGCGCTCTGGCCCCTTGGTCTGGCCGGGGGCCTCTGTCACCCACAGAAGTGCCTGGCCCTGCCCGGCTCAGGTCCCAGAGCCCTCCCCTGACAGCAGGGCTCTGAGCCCAGCATCTTCCCCTCCTCGTCACCTGGGAACCAGGAACCCACCTCCTGCCCAGGCCACAGTCTCCGTCTCTGGGTCTCGGCACAGCCTCCCTCCCTTGGCCCCCAACCCCATGATGGGCAGCAGCCCCCTCTCCATCTTGGAACATCCAGTGGGTGGATCTGGGGCGGGGCCTGGCACTCAGCCGTGTCCCATTGTCCCCAGATGTGGTAACTGGGTTACACTGAGGAGTCCTGCTTTTTGGATGCTCCACCCTGGGTCTCGGGCTCCCTCCATCCCAGTTAGTCCAGGGCAGGTGGGCAAGTTTGGCGGGTGGCACACACCCAAACGTCCGCCGAGGCCGGGCATGGGGAGGACCTCCTCAGAAACAGGAGGATGCCTGGCACCCACGCTGGTCTGGGTGTGGGGGGAGGACAGAGGCTCACGGGAGAGCAGCCGGCTGCGCCCGGGGATGGGGCAGGGGCAGCAGGGGGCAGCAGGCGCCCCCCCAACCACCGCCTCCACCAGGGAGCGAGGCCCATGCCGCTCAGTGTCCTCAGGTGAGAACAGAAGGGGAAACCCGGCCTGCAACGTCCAGGCGGGATCCCTGATGTAATAAAGCACACAAGGGCCAGGTTGGACGTGACCATGGGCCATGGGCCGGCTTCCCTTCTCACCACGGTGTGCCCAGCATTTGGGACTGTGTGACCATGTCGGGGAGGTCACTGCTGTCACTGTCACTCAGGCGAGGGGCCGAAGGCCAGTGTGACCTGCCAGAGGACACGCGGCTCGTGCTAATGGGCACCCCAGCCCCTCAGGGTTTATTGAGAAGAGGATCAACCCAACACGAATCGATTCTGTCCCACGGCGGGGCACAGAGCAGCACTGTTTCCTTTTAACCATCATCCTGGCCAACTAAGGCCCCAGGTCCTGAAAGCCTGCAGCCTCCGAAGCCCCCAAGTCAGGCCCTGCACTGCTCGGGCCTCTCCTGGCCTGGCCAGGATTGAAGGATGTGGGTCCTTCTGTTTAAAAGAACCGTCCTGAGCTGACTGTCTCCCGGGACATGGTCTCCAAAGGGCCGGGCTCTTTCCGTGGCCATTTCCCTAATGCAGTGAGCGACGCTTACACGAGAAGTATTGATACTTCACATGGGTGCAGGTGCAGCAAACACAGGGCCTGTCTATGAACGATCATCCGTTCTCAACTCCCGGGGATCAAATTAAAGCTACATTTCAAAACCACAAAGGCTCTGGACATTTGAACTGCTGAGTGATGAACTGTCATTAAGGGGGAGAATAATAACTACAGGGCAGGGAACAAGGGCTCCGTGAGCTATAATTTGAATCGAGATTTATTTCAATCCTATATGATGTCTCCAAAAACACCCACCAAAGGCCTCATCACTAAAATTAGATTCTTATTTTCGGATAGAGTTTTGGTAGGACAAACAAGAGAAGAGGGGCTGATCCAAGCTTGGGATCGGCACACACCCTGTGTGAGGGGGGAGAACAGAATGAATTCCAAGAAACCAGGGAGCAGATCCTACGAGTTCTCATCACGAGGAAAAAACCCAGTTTTTTTCCTCTTTCCTTGTGTGTGTCTATAAGAGATGATGGATATTAATGAAACTTATTGGGGCAATCATTTCCCAATGCGTGTAAGTCATTATGCTGTATGCCTTACACTTATCAGTGCTACATGTCAATTATATCTCAATAAAGCTGAAAAGAAAAAAAAAAAATCCAAGAAACCAGCAGTAGGAGCTGTCTTGCGGGAGGGGCCCAGGAGGGGAGACTGGGGTTCAGGAATGGAAGAGAGACTTCATTTTTATTGTTTTCTCTTCCAGATTGTTTGATTAAAAAAAAAAAAACCGTGGCATATATTATATTACCTTTCACATACATCAATTTTAAAAATTAAGTTTAATTTAAAAATCTAGAAACAAATTGGTTATATGGTCAAGGAAAAAAAAAAACACGAAAAAGCTGTGGTACTCAGGGCTTTTGAGTTACATTTCCAAATAATCAACAAATGTGAATGGCTCAAAATCTACAAGTATAAAAGGGAACACAGTGGAAGTCCCCCTTCCAGCTGCTTCCCCATCTCTCTCCACCATCTCTCTCCATGGCAACCGGTTCCCGGTTTCTTGAGCACCCTTCCGGTGGTGTTTTATTCTTATCCAAGCAAATACGAGCACATATTCTGCCCCGTCCCCTTTATCAACACACCTGGGAGCACCTTCTGCACTTTGCTTTTTCCATTAAAATGCATCTTGGTCATCTTTCCATCGCTGCATCAGAGAGGTATCGCGTCACTTACTTAACAATCCCCTCTTGACAGGCATTTAACTTGTTTCCAAATGTTTGCAATTACAAACAGTGCCATAACTGTGGTCACACGAGGAGGTACCTGTTGAGGTTGGCAGAGCAAGGAGCCTGGAGCTGCACAGTCTGGGTTTGAATCCTGGCTCTGCCACCTACTAGCTGTGTGGCCTTGGGCAAAGTACTTAATCTCTCTGTTCTTCAGTTTCCTCATCTGTAAAGTGGGGATAATAATCATAATATCTACCTCATAGAGTAGCTTGGGGGATTAAATGACTTTAATGATGGTAAGAGATTTAGAACAGTGACTGTCATATGGGAGCTGTTGCACAGAGTTTGTTAAATAAAATCTAAGGAGCATATCATTTCACATGTGTGTAAGTGTATCTGTAGTCTACATTGTTAAAAGTAGAATGGTGTGGGGGGAGGGGCAGGGATCAAAAAGGATGTGAATTTGTCATTTTGACAGACATTGCCAAACTGCCCTCCACGGAGTCTGGTCACATCACACCCCTGCCAGGAATATACCAACACACCTGCTTCCTCACAGCCTTGGACGGACAATCTGACAATTCAGAGAAGTTCACTTTACATTTCTCTTATTGACACAAGAAGCTGAGCATCTTTTCAGATGATTAAGAGCTTGACACCTTTCTGATTTGATAAAATTGGAAGCAATTTATAAATTCAGAAATTTGCCAAAAATATTTGCCAGGGACAAGTGATGAAACTTCGAAGATGCATTAAAAGTGCACTTTTGCCACGTTTGTACCAAAGATTTACAAGTGGACCAAGAAGATGGCTGCTCACACTTGGTTTAAATTTCTGTTCCTTCTCTCCGTCCGCAAGAGATATTCACTAGAGCCTCTGAGGGCCCAGGTGCCATGCTGGTGAGTTAGGAGCACAGAAGAAAGAGCGGCAGGGAGACGGCAGAAGGAGGGAAGGAGACCTCCCCTGTCCTAGAAGGTTCTGTGCGGACAACTTGACCTGAGGGTAAGGTTTAGACAGTGGTGATTCTAGAGACATTTTCCTCCTTTTTTTTTTGTACTTAAAGGTGAACATGCTCTTTTTACTTCTACCAAGAGAGTCTCTGGTTTTTTTGCCTTCATAAGACATGCAAACAAGTATTCCAGTATATGGCATAATTTGAAGTGCAATTCTCTTTTTAAGTTATTTTTTCCTAGTTATAAAAGAGGGATGATTATTAAATACTGAAACAAATAAAGAAGAAAATAAAAATCACCTCTAACTTGTCTGGCATAGTCTCCTCTTGGCTATTTTCTATGCGTGTTTGTTTTTCACATAGTTGAAATCACGCAGGACAGCAATTTCTCTTTCTTCTCTAACTCAGCATCATGTTAATCACATCCAGAAATCATTTCTTCACCCGTTTAATGTCTTCTCCCCTTCATCAGACCAGAGGTGTCATGTGGGCAGGAATGTGTCTTTCTTATGTGGCATACTGGCCTCAGCGTGTGGCAAGTTTCTGCTATGTGTGCTCAACAAATGTTTGCTAAATTAATACACTGATATCTTAAAATATCAGCAAACTATTTCACTGTATGAATATAAGCATTTTCTTAACCAATCTCTCATAATAGGTTATAACAGGACATGTGTTTCAGTTTCCTTTTCATTTTTGGTTTTATACATGAATTTGCAGGAAATATCACTTGCTGCATCTGAACTACTCTCCCCAGGTCGATTCCCCGAAGAGAATACAACATTGTGAAGGCTCTTGACACATAATGTTACGGGGCCCAATAACCCTTTCATGGAGTTTGGCATCTCATGAGGCTTGATTCAGAAACTGCCAGGTGAGAGACCACAGCGCACCTGGGAAGAAGCCCACCTGGTATACAGCCCGCCTCCAACCCGCAGTCCCACCTGGGGCGAGTCAGAAGGATCAGACACCAGTGACTTGACATCACAGGGTAAGGCAGAGACGCACAGGAACATGCAGCTCTGGGCTCTAGGCTTTAGGGTGGTCCTCTCCTCTCGCTGAGTCAACACTTATCCACGACCCCAAGGGTCCAGCCCACGCGAGGACCAGGTCCCACCACGCTCACCAAGCCCAGAGCCCGCCCTCGCTTTGAGGAGATGAGACACCTGGAGGGAAGAACCAAGGAAGAAGCAGAAGAAGAACGATCCAGGGCTACACCAGACCAGAGACCCAGTCCACACTCCACAGAACTGCCTTCCAGAGGTGGGAGGACTTCGGAATGTTGGTCTGCTTTGGACAAAGCGTTTAACAAGAGTGTATTGATTACTAGTCAGGACGTCGGCATGCCTGTTCAAGCTTACCCTTACAAAACCCAACTAGTACCATTCATTCCTTAATTTCCTGGAAGAGGTCTGAAAAGATGCCCAAATCCAAATTCCCTGGCTTTCTCTCCATCAGATTCCTGAGCCCCTAGAAGAAAGAAGGGCAAATCCACCTGCTTAAACACTCAGGGCCAGCACTGCTTGTGAGAGGCAGAGGATAATCCTAGCTAGTACCCCGGAGGCTGCCGATAAATGGCTTTATCATCATTCACCATCTTCAATGCATTTCCCCCTCAATGAACTGAATTTGTAATGAACAAACAGGATTATTCCTATTCAAAGAAAGAACGAGAATTAAGGGAAGACTGAGGTTGAATTTGCCAATAGGGAAGTACCAGCAGTAATGAAGCTTTTCTCTTCCAGCATTCTGAATTAAGCATTAAAAATCCTTGAGAGGGGAATTTACAATTGGAGACAAACCAGCTAGGAGCGGGGGAAAGGTTTTGTTAGATTAAGGACTCCGAGATAATACTTTTGAATTCCTGGGTTTTCTTTGGCCATAAGAGAAGCTATTAACAATAAAGAATTTACTAATTCTCCCCCCCCCGCCCCCGCCACATTTACAACATTCAGGGAGAAATTCTTTAGTTGAAACACAGTAAAGAAAGAGAAGCCTATAATCAAGAAATATGTTTCAGTCTAAATAACACTCCAGGGGAAGCCTTTTCCTTCTGAGGTCCAGGGAACCTGTTTACAAAGTTTAACGCAGAGGTTTGGGTAGAGGGATAAAAAAGGCTCTCCTCCTTCTGTTTATAAAAATATACAAGGATGCTTTAAAGGGTGAATTTTATGCTGTGTGAATTATATTTCAATAAAACCGTTATATGAACTATTATACACTCACAGAAATATCAACCTTTACTCAATGAATTTAACATAGTTATAAATGTGCTTTAAGTCCACATTATGGCAAACAAGAGGTAGGAAGATAGAGAGAATTTAGGAAATGGCCTAGAAAAGAAGAAGGAAGAGTGCGCACATGTATGTGTCCCCTATGGACATGCACACATACACACATGCGTGCACACCTCCAGAGCCGGAAGTAAAGCCAGGCAGATGGGAGAATCTTCCCTATGATCTCGTAGCCATAAAAACCCTTCAAGATGGTATTTTCAGTGCCAGAAGGAGGATCTCAGAATCCCAAGCGCCAGTGTTTCTTTGGGTGAAGTGTGGAAACACACATATCAGGTAAAGAACAATCACTTGTACAGTTCGGCAACACACAAAACTGCACTTTTCTTAATGGCACCTACAGGGTGAGATAGAGAACACTAAAATACCATCTTTCAACATTTTTCAGTTAGTTCAAAGTAATAAATTAACAGTTTGAAAAGACAAAGTCTGCTACACGGGTTATAACAGGACAGCGGTCCTTCCCACCACCCTCTCCACCTTTCTGCGTCCTGCCCCAGACTCAGTCTCTCGTAAGGCTCCGAGGGGGCCCTTCTAGGGTAAATGCTCACGTGCTCTGTCCAAGCTCCTGAATTCTAGCCATTGTCCAATGCCTCCTTACCCAGGACATCGAGAATCCTTTCTCCTACACTATCCACCACATGCCCACCCCACTTGCTCTTCATTTTCTGGGAGGTTTCCTCTTCCAACCTATCTCTTGCCTTTCTAATTTTTGCCTCATATTTTAAAATTTCAAGTCATTTATCTGGTTCTCCCAATGTTCCTTTTTAAAATGCAGCATCCTGTTCTTATTTCAGCACTGAAATGCTTTATCTTCCCTGAGGATACCTATGAAATAACAGAAACTATATATTGGTCTCTACCCCCGGTTCCTGGCACAGGGCTCCTAAAACCCTTGTCAATTCCCAAGTGAAAAAAATACTAGGAGCAACTTTTGTTCTAATGAGGTGACTCTGGTGGGCTCCTGGGTGGTTCCTGGATGGGGGCTGGTCACCAGAAAGACCAAGCCAGGATTCGGAGCTTGGACTTTTCAGCCCCACCCCCCATTTCTCTAGAGAGGGGAAAAGGGCTAAAAACGGAGTTTGTAATTGATCGCGCCTACATGAGGAGGCCTCCATAAAATCCCAATAGCATGGGGTTCAGGGAGCTGCTAGGTGGGTGAAGACATCAACCCAGCAGGGTGATGCATCCCAACTCCACAAGGACAGAGGCTCCTGCACTAGGGACCCTCACAGACCCTGTGTATCTCTTCCTCTGGCTGTTCATCTGTACCCTTTTATCATAGCCTTTAATAAACTGGTAAATGTAAGCAACTGTTTCCCTGAGTTTTGTGAGCAGCTCTAGCAAATTAACTGAACCCAAGGAGGGGGTCTTTAGATCTACAGGGCAGTCGGTCAAAAGCACAGGTGATAACCCAGGCTTACAACGGGTGTCCAAAGTGTGTGTGTGTATGTGTGCGGCGGACAGTCTTGCGGGACTGAGCCCTTAGCCTGTGGGGCCTGACTCTGTCCTCAGGTAGGCGGTGCCAGAACTGAGTTGCATCGGAGGACACCCAGATGGTGCTGCAGAGAATTGTTTGCTGTGGGGGGAAAACCCCACACATTTGGTGACTAGAAGTACTGGAAGTGAAGAGTTCTGTGTTAACAATAAAGGAGACACACAGGAGAGAAACACAGGAGGGAAGAAGAACTGGCCTTTTCCCTACTTGGTTTTCTATCTTGTAACACCAACTACAGTTTTTTTGAAGTTTTGTTGTTGTTGTTGTTGTGCTTTTGTTTGCTTTTCCTGCCTGAATTCGCTCTTACCTCTAAGTTTATTCTCTTCAGGGTTTGCGTCTGTTTTAATGTTGCATAATCTTCTCGAATGTGTGGAGGTCCTTCTATATTTAGCAGTGAGGCACTTAGAATGATTAGAAGTTCTGCATGCTGAAATGTGAAAATGCACTTTTTGTTTATTGATTTTGTATTCGGCAAACTTGCTAGCCTGAACAAAATGAGAAAGGAAATGTTATCCTTGCACGCCAGATAGCTTAGATGTAAACGCTTGTTTTCATAGTAAATGCAAGCACTTCCTATCAGAAACAATGGAGATAAGAAGAAAATGTAATATCTTTAAAGTGCTGAAATGAAAAAAAAAAAATAGGGCTTCTCTGGTGGCGCAGTGGTCAAGAATCTGCCTGCCAATGCAGGGGACACGGGTTCGAGCCCTGGTCCAGGAAGATCCCACATGCCGTGGAGCAACTAAGCCCGTGCGCCACAACTACTGAGCCTGCACTCTAGAGCCCACGAGCCACAACTACTGAAGCCTGTGCGTCTAGAGCCCGTGCTCTGCAACAAAAGAAGCCACCACAATGAGAAACCTATGCACCACAACAAAGAGTAGCCCCTGCCTGCCACAACTAGAGAAAGCCTGCGTGCAGCAACGAAGACCCAATGCAGCCGAAAATAAATAAACAAATAAAAAATACTGCCAACCTAGAATTCTATATCTAGAGAAAATAGCCATTCAAAAATGGGTGGAGGACTTCCCTGGTGGTGCAGTGGTTAAGAATCCACCCACCAATGCAGGGGACACGGGTTCGAGCCCTGGTCTGGGAAGATCCCACATGCCATGGAGCAACTAAGCCCGTGCACCACAACTACTGAGCCTGCGCTCTAGAGCCCGCGAGCCACAAATATTGAGCCCACGTGCCCCAACTACTGAAGCCCGTGCGCCTAGAGCCTGTGCTCTGCAACAGGAGAAGCCACCGCAATGAGAAGCCCACGTACCACAACAAAGAGTAGCCCTCGCTCACCACAACTTGAGAAAGCCCACACGCAGCAACAAAGACCCAACGCAGCCAAAAATAAATTAATTTTAAAAAATGGGTGGAGTCACAGCACCATCGCAATGACTTCCTCTAAGCAGAGTCAAAATCAGTGTGTCAATAAATAAACCTATTTTTAAAAACAAACTGAAAATGGGTTGAAATAAAGATATTTTGGAATAAATCCAAGCAGAGCAAATTCATGGCTAGCAGACCAGCATGATAAGAAATGGTGAAGGAAGTTCTTCAGGCAGAAGGAAAATGGTCACAGATGAAAATCTGGATCTACAGGAAAGTACAGAGTACCAGAAATGGTGACCATGTAGGTAAATATAAGAGTAGCTTTATTTTTTCTCTTAATTTCTTTAAAAGACAACGACTGTCTTTAAAGCAAAAATATCCCTGCAAGATGGAGTTTGTAATGTGTATAGAAGTAACATATAGCACACAACTACAGCAGAAAGTGGGGAGGAGTATTAACTCCAAGTCTACTGCGACAATCACAAAATAGGCTAAAAATCCTAAAGGAAATAAGATGGAATATTCAAACATATTTAATCCAAAAAAAGACAGGAAAAGAGGAACTTTTTAAAAATACTGTTGGATTTAGTTTGTTAATATTGAACTTGGGATTTTCCTATTTACGTTCCCAAGTGACACTGGCTGAAAAGTCTCCATTCTCATAGTGGGCTGTTGGGAGTTGGTATCAAGGATACTCAGGCTTCATCAAATTAACTGGGGACTCTTTTTCCCTCTTTTTCTACCTTCTGGAAGAGTCTGAGGAATATTGACATTACATTTCTTCCATTTAAATGTTTAGGAGAATCTGCCAGTGCATCTGTCCAGCCCTGAGTTTTCTTTTAAATTATAGAATCAATTTCTTTAATCACACAATTTTTTGTTTCTTCTTGTGTCAATTTTGCTGTTACATTATTTTTGGTCATTTCACTTAACATTTCATTTTTTTGGTCACAAAGTTGTTTATAATATCTTCTTATAATAACTTTGATGTATACAGGATCTATAGTAACATTCTTCTTTTTCATTCATGAAATTATATACAGATGACCCTTGAACAACACAGGGGTCTGGGGTGCCAACCCCCATGTATAACTTTACAGCCAGCCCTGCATCTGCAGATTCAACCAACCACAGACTGCGTTGGACTGTAGTTCTTATTTACTGAAAAAAAAAAAAAAAAATCTGCATCTAAGTGGGCCTTCACAGTTCAAACCTGTGCTGTCCAAGGGTCAACTACATTCTCAGGTTTTTCCTTGACCAGTCTTCCCAGAGGTTTATCAATTTTATTAGTGTCTTCAAAGGGCCAACTCAGGGCTTTTGTCAATTCTCTCTATGTACGTTTGTTTTCTATTTCATTGATTTCTGCTAGTTTAAAAATTCCTTTTTCCTGCTGTCTTTGAGTTTATGTTGCTGGTCATTTTCTACCATCAATTTTTTTTTTTTTAACATCTTTATTGTAGTATAATTGCTTTACAATATTGTGTTAGTTTCTGCTGTATAACAAAGTGAATCAGCTATACATATACATACATCTCCATATCTCCTCCCTATTGCATCTCCCTCCCACCCTCCCTATCCCACCCCTCTAGGTGGACACAAAGCACCTACCATCAATCTTTAGCCCTTCTTCTTTTCTAACACATGCAGTTGGGAACATACATTCCTCTCTCATCTCTACTTCACCTGCATTACCTGTTTGGATATGCAGTATTTTTATTATCATCCAGTTCCAAAGATACCCTATTAAATTATTATCCTTTTTTTAAAATAAATTTATTTATTTAATTTATTTATTTTTGGCTGTGTTGGGTGTTTGTTGTTGCACACGGGCCTTCTGTAGTTTCAGCAGGCGGGGGATACTCTTCATTGTGGTGCACGGGCTTCTCATTGTGGTCGCTTCTCTTGTTGTGGAGCACAGGCTCTAGGCGCATGGGCTTCAGTAGTTGTGGCACATGGGCTCAGTAGTTGTGGCTCGTGGGCTCTAGAGCGCAGGCTCAGTAGTTGTGGCACATGGGCTTAGTTGCTCCGTGGCATGTGGGATCTTCCCAGACCAGGGCTCGAACCTGTGTCCCCTGCATTGGCAGGTGGATTCTTAGCCACTGTGCCACCAGGGAAGTCCCTCCCTATTAAATTATGATTATTTTCCTTTGACACATGAGTTGTTTAGAAGTATTTTTTAACTATCAAATGTATGGGCTTTTTCTAGTTATCTTTTAAGTTTTGATTTCTTACCTGTAATCTCAGAGGACAGGGCTTATATACTACCAATCCTTGGAAATACTCTGAAGTTTGCCAAATGGCCTACTACGTGGCCAATTTTCATGAATAATCCACCTGTGATTGAAAGGCGAGTGTATTCTTTGGTTGTTGGGTGTAGGTCCATTGGTTAGACCTAAATTGTCAACTGTGAAGTTCAAATCTTCTCTTTCTACTGATTTTTGTTATTTTGTCTATCAAATATATTTGAGGTATGCTAAATCTCCCACCTTGTGTGTGAGTCTGTCTTTTTCTCTTTGGAGTTTTAACAAATTTTTGCATTATGTATTTCGAGGCCACGTTAGAATTGAACCAAATCTTTTATCAACGTGCAGTGACCCTCTTCAGCTTTGGGATTGCTTTTCGCCATAACATTTCTGTTTGTCTGATGTTAACGTAACTACATCAGCTTTCTTTGTTAGCATTTGCTTGGCCTATCTTTTCCCATCCACTTTATTTTTAACTTTGCAGTTTTCTTATACTTTAGATATTGTTCTTACATATAGTTCCATCAGTCTGTCTTAGCAGGAAGAAGGCAGCATAATTAAACTAGGATAATCCAATAAGGCTTTATTTAATAAAGAGACTGTTTACAGAGGTGTCAGCAGAGCAAAACACAGCCACAAGGGACGATGGAGTTCCCCGGGGCTAGAAACAGAAGGGGTGTTTAGCCCATAAGTGTACAATAGTCTACCAGCAAGGGGAGGGTGGGTCTGTGACCCCAAGGGGTGCTGGAGGGATAAATAACTTTGAAAGAAACATCTCCTTCCTCCTTCCATTCTCCTGCTGGAGTTTCCCCCTGGCTGAATTCCACCACCAGCCACAGGCAGAGAGTCTGTGGATAGACCAGCCTCAGACAGAGTGGGGAAGACAGGAGTGCACAGGGGTCTGGTTGGTAAATCAAATACACCCGGCACAACAGCAGACACATGTAAAAAATCTAATCTGACAATCTTTGTCTTCTAAATGAAGCAATCTATTTACCTTTATTGAAACTATCAATACGCCTGGACTTATTTTCACAACTTGTTTTGTATATTTTAGTTGTTTTGCTAGTTGTCCTGTTCTTGGTCTTTCTGTTGCCAGATGCAGAAGCCCACAACATCTCTTAACATTTCAATTTTGTCTTTGTTTTGGGGTAATTCGTTAGCAATTTATGAAAAATATTTACCTTATACTAAAAAAAAAACCCCAAATCAAACAGATTCTGAAAAAGATCAAATCACAAACTGGGAATAAAAAAAGAATTATCGAAATTCTGGAAAAGAAATTTAAGATTATCTTAAAAATATATATAAGTCAAATAACAGACCAGAAAAAATATTTATAGGAGCTATGACCCGGAAAGGGTTATTACATTTGTATTTTACATGGAGTACCTATTAGCTTAATAACAATACTGACTATTCTCTGGACAAAAAGAGAAAGGGCAATTAAAAACACACACACACACTTTGTACACAAACATTTGGAAAAGTGTTCACCCTCCTTAGTAATTATCACAACGCAAATTAAGGAAAGATATCATTTATCTCCTCGAGAGCTGGCAAGTGAGTGCCTACTTGTGCCTGATGAAGTTGTATGTTGGTTCAACCATTTTGAAAAGCAAATTAGTAAAATGTATCCAGCGCAGGTATATTTGTGGTTTCCACCGCTTATTTATCCTAGTAATTTTACTTCTGGTGAACGATCCCAAGGAAATAATTTTAAATTTAGGAGAAAGCTTTCTGCACTAAGCTGTTGTTTATAATAGCAAAAACTCCAGAAAACAATCTACGCGTCCCAACGATAGAGGAATGCCTAAATAAATGATGGTATTTCTACTTGGCGAAGTATTATAAAAATACATAAAATGCTGCTCACAAAGGATATAAAATGACATGAAAAAGCGCTTGATATGCAAGTAACAGAAAGAAATACAAAGTTATGTACGCAGCACGGTTGGAACGCAGTAAAACGTCAAGACGAAAAAACACCAAGTGGAAATATAGACATATTGAACATGATGTGCTTCTGAAAATAACAAAGTCAAATGTTCAAACATTAAATGCACTTACATATTCTTGGCGCAGGGGGTGGGGGGGTATCTGGCTGCCAGAATGCTGACCAGTGCAGGTGTACCTTTGTACCTGATGCAACAGTGGAGAACCTGAGGAAGGGGTTTCAGGAGAGCTCTTCCTCTTTCCATACATTTTATTTTTCATCTTCATCAACATTTTGTATTTTATTTGCAAAAATGAAATATTAAAGAAGAAACTCATCTCTTTGTTACATCCACGATCAGGCGAGACATAGGGTGATGAACAAAGCCACAACTCACGTACGTGCACCTGAACAAGCAGGGTGTCACGCTTCCTTTTCTCCTGAACTAGGAGACTTTGGGCAACAGCACCACTATAACAGTCCCCTGAAAGAGCAGAAGGGAGGCAACGAGACCAACTGAAACACTGAGTCCTTTCGAAGCAAATGGAACTTTTGGACAACCGTGTGTATGGTGCCTGGAAACCTCCTGGAGTCCTCAGTTCTTTCCAGGAAGCGGGAGCGATTCTCCATAATCACACTTTCCAGAAATGAGAGTTTAGTGACAAACTTGGAAGCCAGCACAGAAGGCACATGCTTGAAATCTAAGCTGCCAGTATGAGATAAATTGAGCCATCAAACACAGATTGCAAAATCTCCATTCTTCTTTTGGAAGTGAAGTCTAGCTCAAAGCAGATGTCAATTCAACCGTGGTCAATAACACCAGCAAGAAAATGAGAACAGCTATGCTCTCAGGAGGAGGAAGTGTATGAAAGAGCTACTGAACAGAAATCAAGTGATAAATGGTATATTTATAAATGGAATATTTCCTGCCATATCAATAAACACAGGATGTCAGAGTCATCAACGACTGCAGCCCTCCAACGTGAGTCAGTGAGCCCTGAGGAAGCTCAGGGCTGAAAAGGATACTTGCCATCTAGCAGCCATCAGACTGCAGCCACTCCCTGCGGTGAGCCCTAAGGAAACTCAGGATGTGAAAATACAGGATATTGGCCCCAGATAGCTGAGGTGCACATCAAAGGAACGATTTCAGTGAGCCCAGACTCTTGCATCTTCCCATACATAGACAAGCGCTAAATTCCTTAACTTGAGATATCTGGCTTTCTTTATTTAACAATAATTTTTTGACTTTCCCAATTACCTGCTCTTTATTGCAAAATTCCTATGTATCTTGGCTCCCCCCTCGCCCCGTCGGAGCAGTTTCTCAGAGTTATCGGAAACACTGTCTCCTGGGCTGCAGTCCTCATTTTGCCCCAAATACAACTTAACTCGCAGGTCTCACGTTGTGCATTTTTTAAAGTCAACACAAGAAACCATGGAACGTTTTATGATGAAAAAAGGGAAAGAACAGTCACACCGGAAAGACTAATTTCTACCTCTTTTAACTGATTATTAAACGGGTTACTGAGTGTGCATAGCTGAAAACAGTTGATTCAAATTATATGAGCTCTTGATTTAAACAAGGTTCAGGGCTGCGGGTACCTTCATTCCCTCCATCATCCAACACCTGCTCATTATAGCTACGTTCCAAGGGCTGAGCGCCGGGGAGAGAGGAGAGACCACATCCTGCACTTCCTGTAGTGCAGAATCACACCCAACCAGTTCTAATGGGATGCCCGTGATGACCCACCCCTCGCAGTAGTTCACGGGGATTACTGAAGTGCACACTTAGTCTGCCACTGACCACATGCTTTAGGCAACATTCTCTAGAGAGCAAGCACTGTGGCAAAGCCCAGGGGCTGAGGCTTCACCGGGAGGTGCAGTCCTGGGGCAACAGGAGTGCAGAGGAGGGGCGGCCGGGAAGGGGGAAACTAGTACCAAGCTGGCTGCAACTTCACACCAAAGCAGCAGGTTGCTAGGCCAGGGGAGGTCTTCCAAATGGGCCTTGTGGGGCATGTGGGAAGGATGTAGGCCTTTCTCTCAGCTCTCTCTGGGCAAACCTCCCGTGCACTCCCAGGTGTGTTACCTGCCCCTCCACGTGGCTAGATGCTGGTGTGAACTAAAATATCACCTGCCCTATCAGTGAACAAAGGATGTTGCAGCCATCAAGCCATGACATTACAGCCACCCTGACGTGAGCCCTGAGGAAACTCAGATGGAGACAAACGGGCTGCCCACTGCCACCCTCAGCCACTGCGGCCCCCCACAACGGTGCACCCTAAGGGGACTCAGGATGGAGAAAAGCAGGATACTGGCCCCAGATAGCTGAGGTGCATATCAAAGGAATGACTTCAGGGAGCCCAGGATCTTGCATCTTTCTATACACAGAATAGCACTAAATTCCTTAACTTGAGATGTCTGGTTTTCTTTTAAAGATTTTTTTTTTGGGATGTGGACTATTTTTAAAGTCTTTATTGAATTTTTTACAATATTGCTTCTGTTTTATGTTTTGTTTTTTTGGCTCGAGGCATGTGGGATCTTAGCTCCCTGGCCAGGGATCGAACCTGCACCCCCTGCATTGGAAGGCGAAGTCTTAGCCACTGGACTGCCAGGGAAGTCCCTGGTTTTCTTTAATTAACAATAGTCTTCTGATGTTTTGACTACTTCGTTGCAAAAACTCCTCTACATCCTGGCTTCCCCCTTGCCTCTTCTGAGCAGTCCCTCAGAACTATCTGCGAGGCTATGTCCCAGGCTTAAGTCCTCAGCTTTGCCAGCCAAATAAAACATAACTCTCAACTTTTAGGTTGTGCATTTTTTTTTCAGTCGACACTGGGAAGCCTGGATTTCACATGTCACTTGGAAGTGGAGAGGAAAAGTTACAGCCTCCTCACGTCCTCTTGGGTTTGATTGGCCCCCTATGGCCAACACAGCTCCTACCTGTGTGGGAACAAGGCAGCTGTGCCCTAGCTGAGCCTTCACCTCGGTGGAGGCTGGGGGAGCTGACGTGAGGCCAGACCTCTCCACTGGGCAAGAGGTGAGGCCCCAAGGCAGCGGGACTGAGGCAACCTGGGGAGCACACGGCGGGTGCGGTTTGAGATGTAGGGAGTAAAGTGTAATCAACACACAGGATTCAATGCAGAAGGCATGAACTACCACGAGTAAAGTTCGAAAAGAATGACTTCCCTGAGCTTTCTTTGGTCCCTTCCCTTCCATTCAAGGGAGCGTCGTAGCTTGCTAAGGCAGAAATGCAGAACGTGACACAGAAGAGAGAGCGTAACACTGAGAGTTATCAGTCACTGCTTTAGATGTTTCAGCTCATAACCCTAAAACCTCAAAATTCCTCACCAAGTATCTGTTCATATAAAATCTACATTTGAATCTCATCCAGGCCTGTGATGCAGATACTATTATTCGCGTCACATGTGTGCAGGAAGGGAGGTTCCAGAACCAGGTTCCAGAACCAGGTTCCAGAACCAGGCCAGAAAGTGGCCTGGCAGGAACTCAGATCACACCTGCCAGGCTCTGCTCTGGGCTCACCCCACGCAGGGTCCCCAGGCCTGAATGCTGCGCCTGACTCCGGGCTCTGCGGAGCCTGGTCTCCCTCTGGCCACCCGCTTCTCACAGACTCTGCCTCCTCTCAGTCAGGTCAGCGTGAATGGGGCGCAGGCTCCAGCTTCGTAACTCGCCTGGGCCCCTGCAGCTTTACTCCGCACGTTTTGGCAAACACACCAAATGCTGCCTGGACCTCTTTGATCTTGCCCCGGCTTCACCTTTCAGGTTTGGGGGAAGGAGAAACCCAAAGATGGGATTCCACGGAAGGGAGCCGGTGGAGTCAGGTGCTCTGGGCCAGCTCCAAAGAAAGCCAAGGCGTGTGGGAACATCTTACATGGCTCTGCCCCGGGACTCACTGCATGCACACAGAGCCACTCAGGGCCAGGGCAGTTCGCCGCGTATTATCTGCTCACAGCAGTTTCAAAACCAAGCTGTGAGCAAATTTTTGCTTCTTTTGTTTGGAAAAAAATGTTGCTTAAGAAGAAGAAAGGATAGAAATGGACCTGCTGAGCTCCAAACTTGAAAGAATTGGCTGGATGGCAACCCAGCATGTCCTCAGCACAGCACCCCTGGATTCTGTTGTTTCCAAATTCCTGGGCTCTCCAGAATCACAGCCAGTTTAATCTTCTTCAAAGGTGTGGAGGCAGGTCTCCACCTG
Organism: Balaenoptera ricei; assembly: GCF_028023285.1. Classification (NCBI taxonomy): domain Eukaryota; kingdom Metazoa; phylum Chordata; class Mammalia; order Artiodactyla; family Balaenopteridae; genus Balaenoptera; species Balaenoptera ricei. The sequence continues at coordinate 30,541,415 of NC_082640.1, forward strand.
TTCCCTCTGGGCTGGAGCTTTCCCGGAGGGAAAATGGACCAGTTCCCAAAGGCTGTGGTTAGAACCTATATATGTGAGAAGAGGGGGAAAAGGGACTGAGCTTCCATGACAACCCATCCCGTGCCAGGTCATGCTGGAAATATTCATTCCCATTAGGTGCCCAAACATGCCCACGAGGGAGTTATTATCACTCACAAGGTCTCCTAGGCAGTAGTTGGTGGAGCTGGAACTGGGACCCAGGCCTTTTTACGCCTATATTCAGGCTCTCTATACCAGGTCATGCTGTGGCCCTACCTGCAGAATGCCAGGCACATTCTCGGCTTTGTTTTGTAATCCCCGGAACTTCCGCTTGTTTGCTTGTTATCCTGATATTTACCTTCCTGTCTCTGTTTTAATTTGTACTTTCTTCCATTACTGCAAAGATTAAATAGCTTTTGTTTACTGGTTGTCATTTTTCTTCATGAATTGCTCTTTCAAGCTCTTTGCCTATTTTTCTACTGGGATGCTTCACACATTTCTTAGCGATCTGTGAGACTTCTTAGTGATTCCTTACACGTTAAGGCTATAATGGTATAAACCTCTGTTTGCAATCATCTAACCATGGGATTTGAGATGAAGAAGGTGTCTGCCTGTGTATGGAATTTTTTATACCAAATACTGTTTTAATTATCCCCCTTGGAAAAGTGACTTTTTAGCATATTGAGAATTCAAATGATGACTGTTTACTGATTAGCAAGATTTAGTAAAGAAAAAAAAAAGTAGTTTGATTTCGTAAATAAGCAGTTAAACCAATGGCGATTAGACCTTACTCCTCCAAGTGGGTCTTGGAAAGAAATAAACCAATGAAATAAGAGCCCCTGATTGTGCTGTCTGGTCCTTGGGGAGGGACCAAGGCTCTGCTCAGGGGGGCTGGCTACTGGGATAAAAAGGAGTTTTGGGGTTGGGGGCAGAGCACTTTGTAAGGTCTGAGTCTCAGTCACAATTGAATGTATCCACCTTAAAGTATACTCATCCCAAAAAAAGGCCTTTACCTAAAGAGGTAAAATTGTCATTATATGCAGATGACATGATATTATACATAGAAAATCCTAAAGACTACACACAAAACTACTAAAACTGATAAACGAATTCAGCAAGGTAGCAGGATACAAGATTAACATACAGAAATCGGTTGCGTTTCTTTACACTAACAATGAAATAGAGAGGGAACGTTAAAAAAAAAAAAATCCCTTTTAAAATTGCATCAAAAAAATAAAATACTTGGGAATAAACCTGACCAAGGAGGTGAAAGAATTATATGTTGAGAACTATAAAACATTAATAAAAGAAATTTAAGATGATTCAAAGAAATGGAAATATATCCCATGTTCTTGGATTGGAAGAATTAACAATGTTAAAACGGCCATACTATCCAAAGCAATCTACAGAGTTAATGCGATCCCTATCAAATTATCCGTGACATTTTTCACAGAACTAGAACAAATAATCCTAAAATTTATATGGAACCATAAAAGACCCAGAATTGCCAAAGCAATCCTGAGAAAGAAGAACAAAGCAGGAGGAACAACTCTCCCAGACCTCCCAGACAATACTACAAAGCTACAGTAATCAAAACTGCACGGTACTGGCACAAAAACAGACATATGGATCAACAGAAGAGAATAGAGTGCCAAGAAATAAACCCACACACCTATGGTCAATTAATCTTTGACAAAGGAGGCAAGATTATACAATGGGGAAAAGAAAGTCTCCACAGCAAGTGGTGTTGGGAAAGCTGGATGCATGCAAATCAATGAAGTTAGAACACACCCTCCCACCATACACAAAAATAAACTCAAAATGGCTTAAAGTCTTAAATATTAGACATGACACCATAAAACTTCTAGAAGAGAACATAGGCAAAACATTCTCTGACATAAATCGGACCAATGTTTTCTTAGGTCAGTCTCCCAAGGCAATAGAAATGAAAGTAAAAACAAACAAATGGGACCTAATCAAACTTACAAGGGCTTTTGCACAGCAAAGGAAACCATAAACAAAACAAAAAGACAACCTACAGACTGGGAGAAAATATTTGAAAATGACGCAACCGACAAGGGCTTAATTTCCAAAATATACAAGCAGCTCATACAACTCAATAACAAAAAAACAAATAACCCAATCAAAAAAGGGGAGAAGACCTAAACAGACATTTCTCCAAAGAAGACATACAGATGGCCAACAGGCACATGAAAAGATGCTCAACATCACTAATTATTAGAGAAATGCAAATCAAAACTACAGGGAGGTACTACCTCACACCAGTTGGAATGGTCATTATTAAAAAGTCTACAAATGCTGGAGAGGGTGTGGAGAAAAAGTAACCCTCCTACACTGTTAGTGGGAATGTAAATTGGTACAGCCACTATGGAAAACAGTATGGAGGTTCCTCAAAAACTAAAAATAGAACTACCATATTACCCAGCAATCCCACTCCTGGGCATATACCCAGACAAAACTGTAATTCGAAAAGGTACATGCACCCCTATGTTCATAGCAGCACTATTCACAACAGCCAAGACATGGAAACAACCTAAATGTCCCTTGATGCTTGAATGGATAAAGAAGATGTGGTACATATATATGATGGAATATTACTCAGCTATTAAAAAGAATGAAATAATGCCATTTGCAGCAACATGGATGGACCTAGAGATTATCTCACTAAATCGAGTAAGTCAGAAAGAGAGACAAATACCATATGATCTCACTTATATGTGGAATCTAAAATATGACACAAATGAACTTATCTACGAAACAGAAACAGACTCACAGACACAGAGAACAGACTTGTGGTTGCCAAGGGGGGAAGTGGGTCACGGAGGGATGGAGTGGGTGTCTGAATCACTTTGCTGTACAGCAGAAATTAACACAACATTGTAAATGAACTATATTTTAATAAAATAAATTAAAAAAAAAAAAAGAAAGAAAGTCCTCTACCTATACAATTCCCAATACGCAGGGGTGTGCTGGGCCAGCTCACATTGACTTAATACAGCTGACTGTTAACACTTTCAAGAATGTTGTGAGCGGGTTCTTAACATAACCATTATTAAAAATTAAACTACATAAAATTATGATTAAATTATATTGAGAACAAAGGTAACAAATATTCAGAAATCACCACTTCGTAATTACTTTATCTTGTCATTTCCTATACTCTGGGCGTTACTTACATCTATTCTGTCTACATGATGGAAATACTCTCTACTGGTGGCCTGTGCATCTCCTTCCAACTCTATCTTCAGAGTCAACACCTTGGTAGCTTGAAATCGGTCATGGTGGGAGAATTTATATGTGGAAATGGACAAATGCAACAAATAAGGACTTCATTTATTGTTGATTTTCTAGACTGAAAGTGACAGAGATAATGTTAATAACAGATTAAACTTAAAAGTGTGTTGTGTTTATAGTCATTACACTGGGAGTGGCATAAAAAATTATGAAAATATTCTTCCAGTTTTTGAAAAGTATTATCCAATTCAGCAAAGAAGTTGCTTGTGTTGTTGACAAATGAATGAAGTTCAGACCTATATTTATGTCGGAAAGACAGCTGCTCATCAACTACATCCATAGGTTGGCCATGGATAAGAGAGTTTGGTGAAAATTTTATTGATTGATTGATTGATTGATGCATGCATGCCACATCTCACGGCATGTGGGATCTTAGTTCCCTTAGTTCTTGAACCTGTGCCCCCTGCAGTGGAAGCACAGAGTCGTAACCACTGTACTTCCAGGGAAGTCCCTGGTGAAAATTAATGAAAGCATTCTCTGAGTATCGATGGGCTACATGGAATTTACAGTATGAAGAGTGTATATTTTATTTTTATTTGTAAATTTTGTTCTACACGTACTTTGTGTCAGTAGTTTATAATAAACGTATGTGATATATAGACATACATAATTTCCCCCCAGAGCACTGGTAAGTTGTTAAACACTTACCGTCACATGGGACAATATGGTTCCATGTGTGGGAAAATGGGGCCTGGATGGGATGCCTCAAAAAGTACCCAAATAAACAGGCCTCTTCATCACCAAGTAACAAGAGCACGTACTCAATTCAACTGCAACATGTAAACAGGCTACAGCCACAGCCTGTTTTTGTAAAGCTCTGTTAGAATACAGTAGGCTCTTCATTTACATAGCTTCTGTGGTTGTTTTTGCACTAAAATGGCAGAGTTGTTGTTGTCACAGAGACCAGAAAGCCCTTCACAGAGAAAGTTTGCAGTCCTTGGGCTACAGATAAGTGAAAAAGACCATCTGTGAATGACTCAAGTTTGTACAAAATATTTTATAAATATTTTTCTAATTTTAATATTATGGTATTTTTTGCCAAACAGAAGTTTCTAATTTTATGGGTATAAATCTACCAAGATAATGATTTCCTTTCCAAATGGTGAGCCAGTTGTCAATATCTTTTATTCAACGCTTTATTCTTTCTCCGCCAGATTGAAATGTTACACTTAGTGTGTCTACACGGCTCTATTTGTGGACTATCTATTCTGGTCCCCTTGACTCATCTGTCTATCCTGGCACCAATAGTTATTATAGTTTAAAAATATGTTAAATATCTGCATTTAATTCTTTCAGAATTTCTCTCCCTAGTCTCACTCTTCCAGAGAACTTTATAATCATTCAGTCGAGCTCCCCACATCCCTTAATTTCACGGTGATATTTGCTGGGAGTGTTATAAAATGGTAGATTTGCTAAGAATGGATTAATCAATGATACTGAAGCCAGGCACAGAGTGTATAGGAAAAATCCTTAAAGATTGATAACTATCTATCCTAAGTGCCTATTGTGTTTCAAGAGCTCTGGTGGGTTAAAAAAATAAAGGACCATGCCCACACCTGTCAATCATAGTGAGGTCTCAGAAGTCAAGTGCTCCCTGGAGCCTCAGGCCAGGTGAGGCAGCCTCTCAGGAGAAGGGCTTCCTAGGAGCCCTGACCCTCATGCACAGCAGATGCTCCTGGTACCAGGCAACTGTCAGCCTTTGTTATTTCATTTGATTTTTATCTTCTAATTGCAACACTTTAAAGTAAAAAACCCAACTACAAATATCCTAAAGCCAGACACGTGAAAAGCACTGGCCACAGGGCTAAAGAGGAAAACATCCACGGAGGGTGCCTGCCGGGTGCACCTTGGGTGGGTGCGTGGGGACTCACCCACGGCGGGGGGTGGGGGGGGATGGAGTGGGCCGGGCCTGTCTGTGCAGAAGCACACCTGACTCCAGGCTGCGCCCTTACGCTAGGTGAGCTCCGTCAGGCTCTGTGTGGGGCTTGAACCAGCTTCCTCTCCCACAGAAGGAGGATAAAAACACACAGTAATTGCTATGAGGAGTAAGCTTCATAACACTGAGCACCTCACATGTGCCGCTTCATTTAATCCTCCCAACAACCCTATGCAGAGGAGGCCTCGAGGCTCAGTGGGAGGAGTGACCCGTCCAGGGCCACTGCTGGTGAGATGCAGGACAGGGGTCCGCTGAGCAGGCCAGCTCCAGGGCTCAACTGCTAGGCTGTGCTGGTTCTTTAGACACAAGCAAACACACACGCACACGTGCATACCCACCACACCCACACATGCACGCGCACACACATAGGTGAATGCACACACACGCACGTACATACCCACATGTATACAGATAACTTACCTATGGGCACACATATACACACATACGATACCCACTCCCATACGTGCAGGCACATACACACTTACGCACTTGCACACACAGAGTTTGGGACCCTGCCTTATTCCTTCATAGATTTTAGACTGACTGTCTGAGAGTAAGAAAGTCCAAAGAAACTAGTTCTTCAGTGGCGCACTGAACATTTTTTTTTTTTCACACTTGTGGAGAATTGAGGTGTATTTGCTCTAAAGCACCTACATCTTTATTTTATTTAATTGTGCAAACCCAATCTGCATAATAGTTTTTCCTTCTGACCACTTTGGAAGAGATGTTCCCCATACATGTATTTTAAAAAACTTTTCATGATGTGAATTTTCAAATAAACACAAAACAGAGAAAACAGTACAATGAATTCCCAACGTCCCAACAATCATGGAAATTTGGCCCATCCTACTTCGTCTGTTCATGCCCTCCCCATCCTCCACTTTCCCATCCTACACCCCTGGAGTGTTCTAAAGCTAATCCTAGACATCACTAACATTTCACTTGTAAATACTATGGTGTGTATCGCTAGCAATAAGACGTTTTTATTTTCATAAACCTTAATTCCTTGTCGGCTAGGACTCTGTTTAAGATGCCCTGATTCTATACGGACTTCTAGCAATGAGATAACACCCAGTGCCTAATGGAAAATACATAAGCACTCATTATCATCATATTCCTCACGTTCCTTCAATGAGAGTCTGGAAATGCTATGGAAACCAAGAGAAACCTGGCACATGTGGGTTGCTGCTCTTTTGGAAACAGAGGGAAGATAAGAGAAAAAAAGAGAAATTTTAATTGAGGAGAAAAAGTGAATTCCCTGAGTTCAGGAGAACAACAGGATTTTTTAAAATGCCATCAATTGTCTCAGAAAGTCTATTTATTACGATGTGAATGCCAAGTACGTAAGACTAACTCCTGTTTAATGGCCCCTGCTGGGGCCATTAAATAAGATATCTGGTGCTGATCACAGAAAGAGGATTGGAAGGATGCTTGATTATGCTTCCCATTTAAACATCGATGGCTCCTGACTCCCCCTCGCAGGGGAAGTGCAGGCCCTGCACAGAGAGAAACCACAGCCCCAGCAAAGTCTCCATGTGGGGCGCCGAGCAGGGTGCTCGGGGGTGCATAGGGGAGGGAGGAAGAAGCATGTTTCAGCCCTGTGCCTGCCCAGTGGACTCAGCGCGTAGCAGGTAAGTGTGTGAATGAGTGAGAAGACCAAGGGAGGACATCCCGGTGCTGCTCAAAGCTGGGCCGATCCCAGCCAAGCAGGGAGGACCCACAGCCTCACGCATGTGCAGGGGTGCCTGCAGGAGCCCCAGGTCACAGCGGTGCTGGGGGCCTCCCCGCACCCAGATGCGGAGCAGTGTGCACACCTGGGCCGGGAGGCTGGCCTGACGCCGGCAGGCGTACAGGCTTTGCCTTGTGCCCCAGGTGTGATCACCAACATGAGCTCGAGGTGAGGAGGGCGGATGGGGAGGTCCCGCCCCTCAATTACTGGGCCCGGGTCATCACGTCCGAGTGACCCCCTGAGGAAAGTTTGTCCATCCTCATCTTAAAGGGGAAGGGGCCCAGCACTGGGGCCAGATGTCGTTATGTATGAGTTTGCATCCCTCCCAAATTCATATGCTGAAATCCGACCCCCAGCCTTTGGGAGGTGATTAGGTCATGAGGGGGGCTCCTCAGGAATGAGATTAGTGCCCTCACGAAAGAGATCCCAGAGCGCTAGCGAACTCTCCCTCTGCCCTGTGAGGACACAAGGAGAAGGTGGCCGTCTGCAACCTGGAAGAGGCCCCCACCAGAACCCGACCACGCTGGCCCCTGATCTTGGGCTTCCAGCCTCCAGACTGTGAGAGAGACATGCCTGTTGTTGATAAACACCCCAGTCTACGACACTCTGCTATAGCAGCCCGAACAACGACAACAGCGATTCAGGAAAGCAGGGGCACCAGGAGCCGACCCCAGGCCTGCCCCAGGCAGATGCAGAAGAATGAAGCACACGTTTCCCAAAGAATTGGAACTTTCTGCATTCAGTGCCCAAACTGAAAAGCTAGAGCATTCGAGATGGAAACTTTGTAAAATGCAGCCACTCTTCCCTGAGAGATGTTCTGCAGGATGGGACCCCTGCTCTGCTCTGACGGTGCTGTCGGCGGCTTGCGGTGCTGGGCCTGGCCTCTCTCTATGTGGTGGTGGTGTGGCCTGTGGGGGAGGTGTTGGGGGAGGGGGTTCGGCCAGCCTACCTGCCTCTGGGGTGCCCTCCCCACCACACCTGAGCCCAGCCCTGCTCCCCCAGCGAGCGGCAAGGCAAGGTCCTAGTAGCCCCAAGTTGGGACTGATTAGATTTCAATAAAGGTGCACTGAACATGGATGGGAATGATTGAAACACCACTTGCAAAGGCAACCTGGCTGTGAAGCAGGATTTGTACTCAGTCCCATCCCTAACTTGCCTCCGGAGGAGCGTAATCCCAGGAGAAGACACACCCTCTCCTTGGCCCAGGAACTGAAGAGAAAAACGAATGAGTAATCTGCTCCTCAGTCGTAAAAAAAAGAGTTTTAAAACTAACAACATAAACCAGGCTCAGTGTGACAGGAGGTGAGTACTGCTTGAAGGAGCGTGTCATTCAGACAACTTAGTTACTCAGTAAGCCCCGGGTCTTATCTCAGATTTTTAGAGCACTCTCACCCAGCATACCACTGGAACTGAATTGGCTTTCTTTTTTTTAAGCAATTACGATGCAGAGATTTGAGGGGGACTGAAATGAACAGAGACGCAGCCCCGCACCCCAGGACCCATTCTTGGAATCACTGCAGAGGAAGGACAGGGGCCGTGCTTTCTGAGGGCAGTGACCGTGTGTTGTTGCTTTATTCCTGGCACCGAGGCCAACGGAGACCCGGTACCTACAGGCCACCTTGAGCTGACAACCAGGGAGGGAACGACATGCCCACTGGGACCCATCACAGCCTCGGCACCAACAGCATCTCGAAGGCCTGCATTTCTACTGGGCTTCGGGGTCTGCGTCAGGGGGAAACCCTAGTCTTCTGTGTCACCTTCGCAGGCTGAGGTCCCACCAGACTGAGCTGCACGGTTCAGGGTCTGGTTGCCACAGTCCTTACCCTCTCCCTCCTGCCCCCATCTACGTGCAGAGACGCCGATGGAGCCAACGCAGACTTCGGCTGCACTCTGGGGGGAGGTGCTAGGTAGTGCCTGAACGGCTGAGCGGGTGGCTGGACGGGCGGCCGAGACGGGGAGCCCAACCTCGTCCTGCCCGGGAAGCAGGGCGTGTGGTTTGTCAACAGCCACTGGCTACCAGTTTCCACAAGGCTGCCTCAGGAATGGTGTTTCTACAGGGTGGAGCTCAGACAAATGAACCCACCCCAGGGGCCGCTGTAGGAGCAAGGAGACCCTCTACGACAGCACTGAAGGAAGGGTCCCCGCCCCCCAGAGTCCAGCAGGTCACAGAAGGTCAGAGCTAGAAGGTACCAGGGGGTGTGTATTCTGCGCCGGTCTCAACCGGCCCAGGCCCAGACGCCACCCACACTCAGGGAGGGAGACGGCCTGTTTCAGGACTTAATTCGGGGTTGTCCCCCGCTCCGCTAAGCCTGTGTCCTCTGCAGCAGGCAGAGCGTCGGTCACGGGGTGATCACCCCTGTCCTCGTCCGTTCACCAAACATCTTCTGTGTCCATTACCAGCCATGCAGCAGGAGGCACTGGGGACACAGCAGCCGCCGGAGGACCAGACTCCAGAGAGCAAATGTTAGCAGGACAAGGGCAGAGCCAGCGCGTGCGGTGCAGGCCAGAGGCGGGGAGCGGATGGACAGGATGGGGTGGCGGGGAGGTGCACGGCACGCAATTCTGCGCGCTGCACCGAAGCAGCCCCCAGCTCGGCACGTGCACCCGTGTGGAATCGTTACGGAAACAGATTCCCTTCCGGCGCCCACATCCTGCAGGCACAGGGTCACCTCACTCACCCCTGGGGGAGCCCGTCCACATGCGTGGCTTTCAAGACACGCCATTTGCTCACAGCACTGAAATGTGTGCACCCGACCTCCAGGTCCACTTCTCTACCTGGATATGTCACAGACACCTTCAAACTGAGCTCCTGATCCTTCCCCCAGCACCCACTCCCCCGCGATGTCCCAGATCTAGGAAATTGCTCTGCCTTCTCCCGACGCACAGGACAAACCTCCGGAGTCCTCAGGGCCCCCTCTCCTCTCGGAACCCACATCAGATCTGTCAGCATGTCCTCTTGACTCTACTTTAGGAACCAGCTGCTTTCAATACCTCCACTGCTGCCCCCCAGCCCCAGTCAGGGTCACCTTCACCTCACACTGTGATGGCCTCCTAACTGCCCCCTACCGCCTCTGCCCTCTCCCCACTCAGTCACTCTGATCCAGCTGTCAGAGTGACCCTGTCCACATGGTGGTTCAGACCATCTCTCTCCTCTGCTCACAATCTCTCCAGGGCGTCCCACCAACATCAATCCTGACGACAGCCCACAAAGCTCGGCGCAGTCCGGCCTTGCCGCGTCTCGGGCACCACCGGGCACACTGCATCACCACCTGCGTGTCGACAAAACCCCAGGGGGAGCGCTAGACGAGGAGGCCCGGGGTCTCCTAGGCGTCTGCCTGCTCCGCTCCCACCCAGCCCCACAGTAGGCTGTCTGGAGCTGGGTCTGGAAGAGGAGCGGGGTCCGGACAGGCCAGAGAGCGCGGAGGAGCAACCAGGCCAGCGAGGCCCCTCCCAGGATGTGGACGTACCACACAGGCCACGGCCAGGAGAGATCCAGCTCGGCTCCACGTCCCAGCCGAGGATGCTGAGGTCCAGAGAGGAGCCTGGACTTACTAAGTGCTGAGAAACATGAACACCCACGAGGCTCATCCCGCGCTTCCAACAGGCAGGCTGGCTGTGGCGTGTGGATCACAGCCTTCGCTGCTCCCCTGCGTGAGTGGCTGGGCTGGTGCCGGCTGGCGCGGGGACTCTGCCTCTGCCCGTGGTGCAGGGGACGCATCGGCCTGACCCTTGACCTTTAATAGGGCCAATGCACTCTGGGGCTTTTAAAGGACTACTTGAGGAGCGTCTAGTTTTAAAAGACGTCAATTTCAAGTGATTTAAAATTTTAAGTTTTTGTATTTTCAGAATTTGTTCCACTAATGTATTGCATAATAGTGATTATTTTAAAGGCAGAAAGAAAGTGATTTGGGGGGCGCATGGAGGACCTCGGAGACGACTTGATCACTTAAAGTCAATTTTTTTGCATAAAGCAAGTCAACGCTCCTCTCTCCTCCCCTATTAAAAAAAAAAAATCCGTGAAACTGTTTTACAGAGAATCAGAAAAGAACCAGGGCAGAGGAAGGGTTTAGGGTCATCAAAAAGAAGAGCATGTCTGCAGAGAAGGCCGCAGGGAACAGCTGATCAGAGAAAACAAAGCTTGGGTAAAACTGTTCCACAGACAAGCCAGACTGGAGAACAGTCCCCGCACTCCACCAGGAACCCGACAGAGGGACTTTGGTAGAGCTCAGCACCTCGGTGGTGACTACAGGACAAGACATCACAGTTGCCTGCTTTTCCTTCCTGGTGTATGTACCCTGTCACCTAGATCAATGCCTGGCCAGTAGCAGGCATTTAATAAAGATCGGTTAAACAGACGATTATTAGCTAAGAGTTATGAAAGGGAGCAAAAATTACCAGAGAAGTAAACAATCTGAAAATATTTTAAAAACCATTCCATTTACAATAGCATCAAAAAGAATAAACTACCTAGGAACAAATATAACCAAGGAAGTAGACTGAAAACTACAAAATACTGCTGAAAGAAGCCCTAAATAAATGGAAAGACATCTGTGTCCATGGATGGGAAAACTTCATGATGTTAAGATAGCGATACTCTCCAAGTTGACCCACAGATTCATCAAAATCTCTACCAAAATTCCAACTACGCTTTTTCCAGAAATTAACAAGCTGATCCTATAATTCATATGGAATTGCAAGGGACCGTGAATAGCCAAACCAATTTTGAAAAAGAAAAAGTCAGAGGACCCACATATCCCTGATTTCAAAACTTACTACAAACCTACAGTAATCAAAACAGTGTGTTACTGACATAGGGAGAGACCTATGGACCAGTGGAATAGAGCTGGGAGCCCAGAAACAAGCTTATACATTTATGGCCAATTGATTTTAGACAAGGTGTCAAAACCATTCACTGGGGAAAGAATAGTCTTTTCAACAAATGGTGCTGGGACAACAGGATAGCCACATGCAAATGAATGAATTTGGACTCTTACCTCATGCTACATACAAAAAGTAATTAAAAATGGATCCGAGTCCTAAACGTATAGAGCTAAAACTATAAAACTCTTTGAAGAAAACATAGGTTTCGGGACTTCCCTGGTGGTGCAGAGGTTAAGAATCCGCCTGCCAATGCAGGGGACACGGGTTTGAGCCCTGGTCCACGAAGATCCCACATGCCGCGGAGCAACTAGGCCCGTGTGCCACAACTACGGAAGCTGGAGTGCCTAGAGCCTATGCTCTGCAACAAAAGAAGCCACCGCAATGAGAAGCCCACACACCGCAACAAAGAGTAGCCCCCACTCTCCGCAACTAAAGAAAGCCCGCGTGCAGCAATGAAGACCCAACGCAGCCAAACATAAATAAATAAAATAAAGTAAATTAAAAAAAAAACAACATAGGTTTCAATCTTCGTGGCCTCAGATTAGGCAATGGTTTCTTAAATATGATGTTAAAAGCAAAGCAAAACTAGAAAAAATAAACTGAATTTCATCAAAATAAAAAACCTGGGCTTCCCTGGTGGCGCAGTGGTTAAGAATCCTCCTGCCAATGAAGGGGACACGGGTTTGAGCCCTGGTCAAGGAAGATCCCACATGCCACGGAGCAACTAAGCCTGTGCGCCACAACTACTGAGTCTGCTCTCTAGAGCCTGCGAGCCACAGCTACTGAAGCCCGCACGCCTAGAGCCGGTGCTCTGCAACAAGAGAAGCCACCGCAATGAGAAGCCTGCGCACTGCAATGAAGAGTAGCTCCCACTCGCCACAACTAGAGAAAGTCGGTGCGCGCCAATGAAGATCCAATGCAGCCAAAAATAAATAAATGAAATTATTTTAAAAAACCAAAACTTTTGTGCACCAAAGGGCACTATCGATAAAGTGAAAGAAAAACCCACATAATGGGAGAAAAAATTTGCAGATCATGTTATCTGATAAGGGTCTAGTATCCAGAATATTTAAAGAACTCTTACTCAACTCTTGTTGTATGATTATAACTCAATAATAAAAAAACAAAAAATCTAATTTAAAAGTGGGCCAAAGACTTGAATAGACATGTCTCCAAAGAAGATATAAAATGCCAAGAAGCACATGAAAAGATGGTCAACATCACTAATCATAAGGGAAATGAAAATCAAAACCACAATGCGATACCACTTCTCATCCACTAGGATGGTTATAATTAAAAAAAAGTGCTGGCAGAGAAATTAAAATCCTCATATCTTGCTGACAGAAATGTAAAATGGTCTGGCCACTGTGAAACAGTTCGGCAGTCCCTCAAAAAGTTAAACACAGTTACCATATGACCTAGCAATTACACTCCTAGGTATACAGCCAAAAGAACTGAAAACACATGTCCACACAGAAACTTGTACATGGACGTTCATAACAGCTATTAAGTAGAAACAACCCACCTGTCCATCAACTGATGAATGAATAAACAAAATGTGGGAGAGTATTTAGTCATATAAAGGAAACAAGCACTGACACCTGCTGCAGTACGGACGAACCTTGAAAACATCAAGCTAAATGAAAGAAGCCAGTCACAAAAGGTCACGTGTTGTATGATTCCATTCATATGAAACGCCCAGAAGAGGCAAATCCAGAAATAGAAAATAGCTGAGGAGTTGCTAAGGGCTGGGAGGGGTGGGGGATGAGGGCGACCGTTTAATGGGTATTGGGATTTCCCTCTGGCGTGATGACAAAGTTCTGGAATTAGATCGTGGTGACGGCTGCACAACATTGTGAATGCACTGAAAGCCATGGAATTGTACACTTAAAAACAATTTGAGCAGTGACATTTATATCATGTAAATTTTACCTCCAAGAAAAAACAACAACAAAGAATGATCCACGTACTGTAGTTGAATAAAAGTCTAGAGTTAACAAAAGGATTGAAATACAAAAGTTGCTGGGACTTTCCCAAGACCCACTGACCTTGTTTCTCTGGGTTGCGGACCTGGGACGGCATGTCCTGGATTTCCAGGGTCCATTCCCCCTCGGCCTTCTCTCCCCAACAGTGCACGGTCATGAACTCCCAGTTTGTAAAGCCTTCGTTGGAATGATCCAGCAACCTGCAATCGGAAACGTGGGGTCAGAACACAGGGTCCCCGAAGGGATGGTGGCCGGGGTGACCAGTCCACCGAGGGCTCTCCTGCCTGGGAATTATGCCCAGGTGACTGCAGAGCTGGCTGAAGTGCCCCCCCCCCCCCAGGGCAGAAGGGGGCTGGCCCGTGGCTGGCCTGAAGGTGCAGGAGACGCTGATGCCTTCAGGCCCTGGCTGTGCAGCACAGCCCTGCACGGCACCTTCACCGCCGTGACCTCACTGGGTCTCCAAACACTCTAAAAGGAAGGCAGTCAGGCTGCACAGGTGCTGCCAGCATAAGGCAGGGGCTGGGTCAGCGGTGGGCTCCTCCCCCCACCCTAATTCGCAGACGAGAGGCCCCGGGAGTAGGGATCTTCTGCAGGTCCCCCCTCCAGTGACTGGCTGAGCTGGAATGCCCTCAAGGGCATTTTGACTCCTGTCCTGGGTTCTCTCCATCACCAACAAACGCCCCCATGTTCCACCCCAGGAGGGATCCTACAGAGCCCGTGACCCCCAGTTCCTGGATGGAGGCTAGGCCACACCATCCTTCCGCCAGAGCCACAAGGTCATCACAAAGGAGGCCTTTCTAAAATGCTGGTTTATGGAACGAAGGAATCTTTCACATTTGTCTGAGAGCCAGCTCTTGTGGTTCTTCTCCAGAAGATACAAGTAAGAAAAAATGAACAACTACTCAAACTTGTGGGAAAGATGTTGTCCCTTAATCTCCAGGGCTTAGCAGGTTTCCACAGCTGCATTTGGGGGAGGGAACGCAACAGGCCTGGTGGTTTTCCACTGTGGGCAGGAGGCACCCCTGGGCGCTCCTCCCATGGCCCGTGTCCCCTGCAGGTGCAAGAGCCCCCTCGGTCCTTCCAGACTGGAAGAAGGTCCTTCCTGTTGGACCTTCGGCCCCGGTCCATTTTCTCACGCTTGGTTCAGGCAGAAACAGGGAGCAACTCATGGATACCCTCCTTCTCCAGCACCCAGGGCCCCTCAGTCTCTGTAGAAGGAACAATTCTGGACTGTTCCTTCACGGCCTAATTTTCTATCTCTATTTTGGAATAACAATTTTTTAATGTAGAGGCTCTTTACTGTTCATCAGAAATTCAGATATATGTTTTGTGTGATGTCAGATTCAATTCCCACTTGGGGGTTCTCCAAACATCCATTGTACAAAAATGTTTATCAAGGAAATGTGCTTTGCGTGGACAACAGTGCGGGGAGGGGAAATCCTCTACTTTCTTCTAAGAAACCACAAAGGTCAAGGCTGATCTTCACACACGATGCCAGACTGAATCTAAGGCACTGGGGACAGAACAAAGACAAGCTCTTTCAAGGGCTGAGGTACTTAAGACGTCAGCTTACTCGGAGCGAAAAACACCTGGAAACCCGAAAAAAGCTTCTGAATTAAGCAAGATGTGAAATAAAGTAGAAGGTAATCAATCCTGCACTTGATCTTAGCCAAAAGGCCGAGAAGCGATTGGATCCTAAAACACAAATTCTTGGTATAGTCACACAATCTGCCTTGGAAAAAACCAAATTCCCAAGACTCAGATGACGACCCCAGTGGCTCCGGATGGGTTGAACATGCTTGATGGCGCTGGCTCAGCGTGACCCAGGGAGCGGGCAGCTGTGAACCAGGTGAGCTCAGCAGTGCCCGCTCTCTCATCCCAGGGGCTCCAACCCTGGGCCTGAGCAGAGGGATGGAAGTTAGGAAGGGATGAACACAGAGCCGGGTGCTGGAAGGTTTCTGCTGACGGGTAGGCAGGTGTAAGCAGGATGGGAGCACAGCTAGCCCCTGAGCCAGGGACCATGCCAGTATTTCCACCTGTATCATCACATCCAGTTCTTGTAATACTCTTAACTGTGACGGAGGGGTCACAGGACGTTTCCAGAGTTGAGGAGCAGTGGCCAGCTCCCAGGTGCCCCACTGGGAGGTGAAGGAGCAGGTTGTGAGCTCAGGCCTCTGGGCTCCAGAGCCCACGCCGGCCCTCCCTGGTCACTGCTGCCCCCACCCCAAGCCTCCCCGTGCTCAAGGTCAACGCAGACCACCATTTGGGGTCTGCGCCCAGCTCCTGCCTCAGATTCAAGGGTTGCCAACTTGGATGCCTCTAGGCATCTGGCCTGGAGCAAACGGGGGTCCAGCGAGGTGACCTCACGAGAGCCTGGGCACGAGCGGCCCACGCCCGGCCTCAGTGCTGGTGCAAGGATAGGGCCCTGGGGTGCTCTAGTGAGTATTTGCCCTGGAACGTGAGCCCAGTATTGGACAGCTTCCAATTTTTCAAGAAGCACTAGAAATTTGGACTTTTAAAGGAAATCTCTAAAAGTTCTGATTAGTAATAACAGCAACTCTGGTTGCAAAATAGCACAAAGCTGCAGCTTGCCAGCCGGCACCCTCAAAATACTCGTGCGCATGGTGGTCTCCCACGTGCAGAGGGTGGCCCGGGCCTACCTTCAGAGGGGAGATGCCACCTGTCACTCTTGTGCTATGAGGGGGGAGCCCAGCAGGGGCCAAGCTTGGTGCCCAAGCCGTGGGAGCTGATGAAGCCAGGGTCTGGTCTCCGGGTGTGTCCAGCGCACTGAGGACAAGCCCAGGGCTGGGCCCACAGTCTCCTGCCACAGAGGGACCGGGCTGCTGGGGAGGCGGGGGGGCCGAGGAGGACACAGCACACTCCCCTCTCTCTGATGGAGGCCGACTGCCTCTCTCTGTGTCATGCAGAGCAGCCGGGGACAGAGGGGCATCAAGAGAAAGGGCCCCTCCTGCCTGGTCCTGTCTGGAGGCTGTCACTCACCCCCATTTCTGAATCTTGCAGCCGCAAGAAGGGCTGCAGCCCTGGGCAGGGGACCCAAACGAGGCCAGGGGGCCCAGGCGGAGCACGCAGGCAGCGGGGGCTGCGGTCCAGCGGGCAGGGCAGTCTCAGGGTGTGTCCCGAGGGGTACTGGGCACGACGGCCAGTTGTTTTTCAAGAGAAGCGAGAAATGCTGATTTGTCCGTGAAACCTTTTTTCTCCCTCTGCCTCGTAGCTGGAAGGAGCTGGAAAAGGAGGCCCAGGCCCCTCTAACCTCCCGCGAGCTCCCGATACCACTTCACTCTGATGACCCGCAAGTCACATAAATGCAGCAAAGCACTTCTTCTTGTCTCGAAATCTGTCGAAGAAATGACTCCACAGCCTTGCACAAACCGGGCACCACAAACTGTACACCGGGCTCCAAGAGTTCAGAGCCCCCCTCTCAGAGCATCTGCTCCACAGGGACCGTCCTAGTGCATCGGCAAGACCTCCGCAGAGAGAAGCCTCCTAACACCTGTGCGTCTCCCTCAGAGCCTCCTGCCCGTGCAGGCTCTACCCCAGGACACAAAACAGTGCTCCTCTGACACGCGTTCTCCCTTAAAATGCAGAATGAATACGATAAAAATGATCTCCAAGGACCTCAGCAATGAAGTCATAGCCAGAATTCCATGCATTTCTCCACTAAGCAACGAAACCACCACAAACCTTTGTCACTACTTACTGCCTGAAATGGAGAGTTTCCCAGGGCGGCTTTGAAGGGCAGTTTGCAGGAGGCTATTTTTCAGGTTTGTTGGGTCTACGTGTGAGTGTCTTCAAGAGACAGAAACAGCTAGACCCCCAACGTGCCGGGTGCCTTGCAGGGCCATGTGACCTTGAGGTGAGCCCAGCTCCCGCCCCGGCCCCCCAGGCCAGCCTGGATTTACCTCTTTGCCAAAAGCTGAGACTTGGTCCCTGAGGGAGAAATCAAGTGGATCTGCAGGTCCCCTCGGCGTGGGTGGGAGATGGTGATTCGGGCCACCACGTGCTCCAGGTAGCCCACACGCTGGTCGGAGTGGTCGGCGCAGGCGGTGGTCAGGGCGCTGGTCCTCAGCGTCTGCACCACGGGGATGCTCCTGGTGGAGGAGGGAGGGGCTTAGTACTTGGCACCTGAAGCCCTAAGTCGCGCACGAAGGGGACGGAGCCAGGCCTCCCGGCCGCAGCCCCTTGGTCTCACACTCAGAAGTGCCTGTCGGGGTTACATCACCTGCCCAGAAGAGGTTTATCGTTCTGGAATTTGCTTAGAGACATTTAAAGAATGTCTTCTTGTGCAGACTCCGCTAACGTACCCATGGATCCGCCCCCTCGGTGCCCTAACCCTTTGGCCAGCTCATCTCCTCAACGCCTGGGGTCTGCAAGGCTTTAAAACCCCAGCACTTCTGTCTCAAAGACTGGCCTTGAAGATATAAGTCGTGATGCTGAATGATAACAACAGCAAACATTTCCTGAGTTGGCTGTGTGCCGGACACCAGCCCCTGTTGTGAGAATTCACGAGGACCGACCCGTTTGATCCAGAGAGAGATCGAGGACCATGCCCAAGGTCACAGAGCTACTGAGAGGCAGAGCTGGGGTTTAAGACTCTGAGTCCCCAGAGGTGCCCAGCTTGTGTGGACCCACACTCGTGTTCAAGAAACCAGGAAAGAGGAGACGGACAAGGGACCCAGGGCCAGACCTGGCCTCTGGTGCTGAATGCACTGGTCGAGGCCACAGTGACTGGACAGGAGATGGTCTGCTCCGGACCGTCTGCTTGAAGGCTGGGGGCCCCTTCCTCCCCCGCCCCGTGAAGGGAGTGGATGACAGTTCTCTGTACAAACTCAGGGGAGCTTTATCATCTGGGGTGGAATCTGAGGACAGGCACCAAGCCCCAGTCATTCAAGACTCAGTCCCACCAGGATTTTCTCACATGCTCCCCAGATGGAGCAGACAAGCCTGCACACGACGCTGCTGCAGAGCCCCGGCCGGGCCACCCTCTGAGTCTGCACCACCGCAGGTCACCCTAATGGTCTGTAAACTGAACAAAGGCCACCCTCTGCCCAGCAGCACAGGAATAATTCCCCACCGCTTGGCCAGCGCTCTGTTTATTATGGGGAGTGCTTTTCCCATTATGCCCGACTTCCCTCTAGGGAGGCGCGGGGCTCGCAGCGTGGGTTCAGCATCTCAGGAATTACGTCGCTTGGCTCGACTGGGCCCGAGTCATAAAAAACAATCAAAACACTTATAAACAGTGATGTAATTCCCTCAGAGACTCTCTAAATATTTGAAAACATGATTTGCATACATCCTAAATTGATTTAGAGATGCTGACTTCTTCCATTGCCTTCTCCCAAGCTTCACTGTCTGTGTTTACAGGTCAGTGGGCCCCCCGCTGCGGGAGACGCAGCGCAGAACAGAAAGCTCTGGAGAGTTCCAGCCCCGCCGGGCACACATGTATCTCCAGGTAAATTATTCCCGGCCCTCTTGCACTAAGAAGGCAGCGTGGGTGCTGGGGGGAGGGGACTCCTCCATGTGAAGACTCACTAAACAACCCCATGCTCTCCTGGGCTGAAGAGCAAGATGGGGGTGAAACAGAAACAAAAGTCATAATGAAGTTTTAAACTCTGTACCTGCCCCCACTCCCGACCATTTGCCAATTAGGATGCGGAGCAATCACCCTGCTCGAGAAACAGACCTGGGATCCCAGCCAGGAAACCTTAATCCTAGGGATGAGGTGCAGGCATTCAGAGAATAGGAGCAGGAGAAAAAAAAAAAGGCAGCCCGACCCCCCTCACGGCCGCCTCCCTGGGCCCAGCCCTGGTGTGGACATCTAGAGGAAAGCGCAGCTCAGGGCGTGTGACGTCCTCAACAAGACTGTCAAAGCCTCTTGCAATCTGCTGTTTTTATTCCTGCTCAGGGACCCCAGCTGCCAGGCCCCCTGAGGTCACAAAGGTTGGCCAGTCTGACGCACAGAAGCTGCAGGGTTTAGGTTAAACAATGCACAGAAACACAAACACAGGTAAGTTGTACTTTAATCACCAAAACTGATTTAGAGAGATCTTACAGCTCCCAAGATAACCGAAAATGTTCCTCTGCTACTAAACTCCGAAATTGTTGTCTGTGCACAAAGCCATCTTCCCAGGACCTAGGGGAACCGAGGAGTAAAAGGTCCTATAAGACCTCCCTCCAGACCCAGTGATATTCAAGCTCTGGGGGCTGCCCTCCTTAGAAGAGGGCTCTGGGGACAGAGACGTGTCACTTCCTGCTAAGCCACACGTCAGACTTAATTATGGACCTTCCAGATGTTCCTTCATCCTAAGGCCCCTCAGCAGCTCCCTTCTCCTGAGGGGGGAGGGCTACCAGCCCACAGGCTTCATAGTAACTTCCCGGTACCTCCATCCAGTATTCTCTAGTACATAATACCATCTAATTGTGTGTAAATGCGTAGAAACAAGTTCGCAGTTTACTAAATTCAAGGTGCTTGCCAAATCACAACGCTTAAAATCTTATGGAATCAGTGACATTCAGAGCCAGAGGTAGAAATGTTTTCTAGTAAACCAAGTGGCTGGGAAAAGCAGGAGAAGGTGGGCAAGGGGCAGAAGCTCTCTCCCTCCCCGCGTCTTTCTGCTAAAGCTGGGAAGCCACTACAGGTCAGCACATGCAGACCTCCTTTCACTGCACTTCGCTTAATTGCGTTCTGTACAAATTGAAGGTCTACAGCAACCCTGCGACAAGCAAGTCTGTCGGCGACACTTTTCCAAAAGCATTCGCTCACTTAGTGTCACATTTTGGTTATTCTCACAATACTTCAAACACTTCAGTATTATTATTAAAAGTTCTGGTGGTCTGTGATGAGTGATCTTTGATATTACTATTGCAAAAAGATTATGACTCACTGAAGGCTCAGATCATGGGGAGTCTTTTTTGGCGATAAAGTATCTTCTATTAAGGTATGTACATTGTCTTTTTAAACATAATGCTGTTGCACACTTAACAGACTACGGCACGTTGGAAACGCAACTTTTATATGCGCTGGGAAACCAAAAAATTCATGTGACTCGTTTTATTGCAGTGGTCTGGAACTGAACCAATAATATCTCCAAGGTCTGCCTGCATTCCTCACTCCTACCTTGAAGACCTCTCCCCAGCTCAGCTGCAAGGCCAGACCTGTGCCTTGGCCCCGAGCATACCCAGGGTGACGCCACCTTTCCACGCGCAGGGCTGGGGCCAAGCGGGCCGTGCTCAGTTCCTCCCCCGACAGTCCTGAGGTCACGTGGAGCAGGAGACCCAGTGGAACCAGAAAGCAGCAGCGTCCTTCCCCCTGTGGTATTTGGCATCTGTCTGGGGGAGAGGAGGCTGCTGCAGAGCCGAGGACCATGACAACGGAGGGTCATCCAGGAAGGTCAACCAGAAGGTCAACCAGGAAACCCCTGCATCGACCTTCTAAAGGGTCATGATTGGATGGAGAGGGGTTAATTGCGACAGACTTATTAGACTTAGGAAGGCAACATGGCCTGTGGGAGGGCCTGGGGCCATCTGTTTGGGGACAGCAAGGAGGTTCTGAGTCACTTCCTGGGTCTATGTTCCAGGATGACTGTTTTTGGAAGGAGGGTCATGAGAGTCTGAGGCAGAGATTCTGTGACTTTCTTACTCAGGTTAGTTCACATTTAGGATTTTCCTTAGATGAAATTACTTTTGATTATCAAACCACAGATGATCATTTAGGCTGCAAATAAAATTTAGCTTAAAAAAAAAAAGAGGCTAATCCAGTATATTAATTTAGACAGGGCTGTCCATGATTAATTGGGCTATAAGGTGTTTTAAACGCACAGTGTTTAAATTTATGGCACATATTTTTCTTCTATGTGAAATGAAGGGGCTAAATTAGCTGACTTTTAAACATTCCTTCCAATTCTAAGGTTCAGTCTGACGGGGGTGGGGGGAGACAATGAAATTACAGTCAATCCTCATTATCATGAGTCCATATTTGCAAATTCACCTACCCACTAAAATTTATTTATAACTTCAAATCAATACTTGTGGTGCTTTTGTGGTCATTTGCAGAGAGAGAGGCAAAATATGTGAACTGCCCAGTGTGTGTGTTCCCAGCTGAGGTCGAACAAGCTCATACTATAAACAAATGTCCTTCTTCTGGTCTACCGAGTGCCACGTTTTTCACATTTTTGTGCTTTCTGTTGGTGGTTTCACTGTTTAAAATGGCCCCAAGCACAGTGCTGCAGTGCTGGCTAATGTCCTAAGCACAGGAAGGCACTGATGTGGCTTGTGGAGAAAATCCATGTGTTGGTTCAGGCATCGTCCAGGCCTGAGTTACAGTGCCGCCGACCATGGCTCACTGTCGATGAGTCAACTATACACTTTAAAGTGTCTCTAGACAGAAACACATATAAAACAAGTTTCTGTATTGACCGGTTGACAAAAGTGTCGTGACCAGAGGCTCCCAGGAACGATGGTGCTGCATTCATGAAGTCAGCATTTGTAGTGACGTCATAGAACTACTGTGAACAATGAGAATCACGGTATTATTCAACTTCAACTGCTTGTCTTAGAAGTAGGGAGCGCTCACAATGTGGGGGAAACAGGTTTTTTCCTTTTTTTAGTTAATTATTTATTTATTTTTGGCTGCGTTGGGTCTTCGTTGTTGTGTGTGGGCTTTCTCTAATTGTGGCGATCAGGGGCTACATTTTGTTGCGGTGCATGGACTTATCATTGAGGTGGCTAATCTTGTTGCAGGGCACAGGCTCTAGGCATGTGGGCTTCAGTAGTTGTGGCACGCAGGCTCAGTAGTTGTGGCGCATGGGCTTAGTTGCTCCACGGCATGTGGGATCTTCGTGGACCAGGGCTCGAACCCGTGTCCCCTGCATTGGCAGGTGGATTCTTAATCACTGCGTCACCAGGGAAGCCTGGGGAAACAGGTTTGCATCAAAAAATAAGCTAAGGGGACTTCCCTGGTGGTCCACTGATTAAGACTTCACCTTCCAATGCAAGGGGTGCAGGTTTGATCCCTGGTCAGGGAGCTAAGATGCCTTGCGGCCAAAAAACCAAAACATAGGACAGAAGCAATATTGCAACAAACTCAATAAAGATTTTTAAAAAATGGTCCACATCCAAAAGTCTTAAAAAAGAAAAAAAGCTAAGGAGGACAAGGGCTGCAGGAAAACAAACAGTTAACTAAAGGGATATGAGGAGACAGAACAAAGGTCGAGGGCCTGGGTATGGTCACCCCCAGCGCAGGACTGCAGAGCACCCCTTGAGTTTCCTTAAGGCACCCAGGCCCATGTAGGATGCCATGATGGAGGAAGCCAGGAGCAGCGGCCTCATACAGTAGCAGGCGGGCACGGATCAGATGCCCTGGAGAGGGGCTGGGAGGGCAGGGAACCTGCACAGTACAGAGCAGGAAAGAGGGGCTTCTAGCTGCCTGAAGAGCCATGAGCCCCAGTTGTGTGCCACAGCCTCCCTGCAGAGCCCTGGAGTCGGGCGGGCATGGGTCCAGCCACACAGGTGCTCCGGGCCAGCCCAGCTGACCTGCTGCACGACAAACACCAGGGCCCGGCCCCTTGGGTGGTGGCGGCTGACGGAGACTGCAGGAGCCTGCAGGTAGCCAAGGCCAAGGTGCCTTTCCGTCTCAGAGCCAGTGTGCCCCGCAGCCGGGATGCAGAGGGATGGAGGGAAGGTGTCCTGGGGGACGTGGTTCCATCCTGCCTGAGCTCCTGGGATGCGCTCCTGCCCAGAGGGACACGTTTCCCGGTCTTCCCTCCTGAGTAGAAGGACCAGGCCACCCTAGTGTGACCTTCAGAGAACGGTGTTCATTGGCATTAAGTGCAGGCGTCCTGGTGAGGGCTGTGGCCACACCTGCCAGTTCTGCGTGAGGTCGTGTGGGTTCTGAGCCAGGGGCCTGGGTGTCCGTGGTCACAACGAAGAGCACTGACACCCCTCTACCCTCGCCCGCCCCTCAGCCCTAACCGGGCTATCCTCCCCTGGGGTACATCCTGTTCAGGGAGACGGTCCCCAGGGCCATGACCCGAGGAGTCACAGGGCCACCCTCTCTGCAGATCCTGCCTGGGACCCAGCCTGTGCTCAGACATGAGCATGGCACCCACTGTGCCCTGGGGGACCACTCAGGCCCTGCTGGTGCCCCTCTGCTGGCCTCCTCCGTCCAGAACCACCCCCACCCTTGAGTCAGGCTCAGGCCAAGAGGAGCAGAAAGGCCAGCAGCACAGCAGGAGAGAGGCTGTGATGGGCAGGGGCTGGGGGCTGCCATCACAGACCCGTCGGGGGAAGCTGTGCTTGTTCCCTTCTGAACGAAGGCCATGCGGACACCCCTAGTCTGGATGCTGTACATCTAGGGACGGGGGGTGGGGGATTTAGCCTGTCTCTGTCGGGATCCCCCGCCCGAGAGACAGTAAGAAGTCCCTGGGGTCATGGAGAAGGTCAGGGAGCCGCCAGGAGAGAAGGGCCTGCAGGCATGGGCGCGGCGAGGAACGAGAGGGGCCAGGCCCCTCACTCCGAGGCGCTGCCAGATCTCCCTGGGCCGTCTCTTTACAGCCTGTCACCCACCCCCACCCCGGAACAGCCCCCCGCCCCACAGAACAGGCTGTGGTGTCTGACCTACCTCTCAGGCACCCACGGGGAAAGCACAGCCTACGCAGCTTTCAGGGAGTGCTGAGTGTCGGTGCAGCAGGAGGGGAAATCCCTTGAACTCGCTGGGCACTTTCGCGATAGAGAATGGCTTGTTACGGGCCTTACAGATGACACCGGTGAAAATATGAGCTGAGCCCGAGTCTCTGTTGTGACATTCAAACACACATGGAAGACATTCTTGCCTGATCTTGGGCACAGATGGTTTTAAATCTCCTTAGAACTTTTGTCAATTACAGGAAGGTAAATAGGATCATGAACAGTGCCATCTGCCTGTGCAAAATTATTTGAAAGTCTGTGGGTGTCAGATAGAGAAGGATAAAATGAACACTTTTATAGCCTTTCTAAAAAAGTGAAAAAGAAAATCAAGCTTAGTATAATTCCCGTGAATGAAAAAGAGGCCCAGCTTTTAAGTATCTTATTTGGCTCGCAGGATTTTCTAGCCGGCACTTCCCTTGCGTCTTTAAAAACCCAGGCTACGGCGAAACAGTTTATGACATCCATGTCTCCTAACTTCGTGCTGGAAAGACAACCAGAGTCTTCTAAAGCAAAGAGGACTTATGTACTTGTCTTCAGCTTCAGCAGGTTTGGAAGATTACCATCTAGACAGCTTTTGGTTTAGTACGGCTTGTCTTTTATTAAAGAACTCACCCACCACACAAAAGATACTTCAAAACTAAAAGCTTTGAATATTTAGGTTTATCTATAGAGCAGACCATCTATTTCTAGATGTTCAAGAATTAACTGTGCACTAACCACATGCTGTTTACTTTTCTGGTATTTCATTAAACCAGACTGCGTGTGATGTCATTTTGTAACAACTCTGCTTGTAAATACGTAGGTGAATGTGATGGATGACAATTATCAGGCCCTTACTGTGAGCCGGGCACTGTTCTAAGCACTCCGTGTGTATTCACTCATTCAAAACCCCCAACCAGGGTGTGAGGTTTGGGAGCTGTTTTAAATCCCCACGTCATAGATGAAGAAACTGGGGCTCAAAGGAGTTAAGGAGCAGCCGCGGCTGGATGTCAGTGCTCTTCATTCCTGCCCTGCCCGTGACCACGGACACCCAGGCCCCCTGGCTCAGACGTCACCGCAGAACTGGCAGGTGTGGCCACAGTCCTTGCCGGGATGCCTGCACTTAATAGCAAGGAACACTGTTCTCTGAAGGTCACAGTAAGGTGGCCTGGTCCTTATACTAAGGTGGGAAGACAGGGAAACGTGTCCCATGGGTACATGGGTCCGCACAGGGCGGCCAAAGAGGCCCCCTCCCCCCTTCCTCCCTCTCTCTCTCTCGGTGTTCTTCTCCACTGGAAGCACTGAAGCCAGGTCTGGGACATTCACGGCATCCTAAGATTCCACCATGAGAAGGAAAAACCAGAAAGAGGCCAAGACAGTGGACAGCTGTCTCCGGGGACCCCTGGACCAAGAAACATCTGCAGAGAGGGAGCAGGGAGAGGCAGAGGGAGAAGCAGGCATGTGGGAAGACTTCCTTTTCATCTTTAAGCTAAATGGTCCCAGCAGCTTAGGCAAAGCTACACAAGAACCCTGATGAAGGAAACCAGCCATAAGCACTGGGGGTGCTCAGCGGCCCTGGCTCAAGCGACCCTGGCAGGCAGGCTGCAGCTCTGCCGGGAGATGAAGCCATCAGGGCTAAACACGTATCTGCCTTCCAGGCGGGAGCACTTGGCTGTCTGTCTCTCTCTTGGCTCTTATGTCCTTGGGAACAACTGAATGTGCAGTTGAGGTTTGGGACAGCAGATTGGCTGAATATTCCAGAGAGTCTGAAACTGCTAAACGTAAAGATGATTTTCCCTTAGAAACAGAAGTGCGATTCTTCCCGTCTGCTGGAATTTGCGGGGACCTTTCCTCAAAGGACAGGAACAATGTCACACTGTGTGGTATGGCTGCGCCCCTCAACCCATGCTGTCTAGACTCCATGTACCAGCACTTAAAAAACAAAATAAAATAAAAATAAAAACAACCCTTCGCCACCTAGGCACCACTCTCCCATCTTAAAACTATTTCTGGCAGGAGAAGAATGCTTCATTCAGGAGCTGCCCCAACGGGGAGGCCAGCGGAAAGGAAGGGCTGCAGCCTGGGCACGGCCGGGCAGAGGGCAGCCTCGCGGGTGGGACCCAGCCCCCGAGTCCAGCACCGTCTAACCTGGAGCTTGAGTGTCTGTGTGCCAGGGGTCTTCCAAATAACCAAGCAAAAGAATGCAAAAGGCCTCTTAATCTCAGAAAACCTTCCACTTTCTCCTGAGTTTGACAGTCTAAGGATCCCCAGAGAAAACGATGCTTTCAAATGTCAAGGCTGAGACTCGCCTGCTGGCAGACCAGCTCCTCAGGCCTTGGAGGGATAACCCGGCAGTCAGTCTTCACAATTAGCATCAGGAGGGAAATGCAATTTTTCAAAAGATCCTTCTGTGGCTATTCATCCAACAAATACCTTCTGAATTCCTACTGTACGCAAGGCATCAGCAAGAAACACTTTGCTCAACATTTTATAGCAGAAGGGCATATTATAAGAGGTAGATGTCTTTAAGGAAGGGGCGATCTCAAAGAGAGTGATCTATATTTGTTGATAAAGCAAGAATCCCTTTTAATCACCCATCATTTCTTTTTTTTTCAAACATACATTTTCCAAAGGTAATAAACAGTTATAGATAGAAAGAAATGCATTCCATTCTTCATCAGATTTTAAAGCCTAGAGAAACACCATTCTGAAAAGGATAAAATGGACAGCGGCAACAGCAGAATTCAGGAGAATAATCTGATTTCCTCTCCTAATGGAATAGGGTTCTTGCTATTTTATTTACTTTATAGCTGATTTTTTTGGCCATGTGACACAGCCTGCGGGATGTTAATTTCCCAACCAGGGACTGAACCTGTGCCCCCTGCAGTGGAAGCGCAGTCTTAACCACTGGACTGCCAGGGAATTCCGTACAGCTGATTTTTTTAAGAACTACCATATGACCCAGCAATCCCACCACTGGGCATATACCCTGAGAAAACCATAATTCAAAAAGAGTCATGTACCACAATGTTCACTGTAGCACTATTTACAGTAGCCAGGACATGGAAGCAGCCTAAGTGTCCACTGACAGATGAATGGATAAAGAAGACGTGGCATATATATACAATGGAACTTTACTCAGCCATAAAAAGAAAAGAAATTGAATTATTTGTAGTGAGGTAGATGGACCTAAAGTCTGTCATACAAAGTGAAGTAAGTTAGAAAGAGAAAAACAAATACTATATGCTAACACATACATATGGATCCAAAAAAAAAAAAAAAAAGGTTCTCATGAACCTAGGGGCAGGACAGGAATAAAGACACAGACGTAGAGAATGGACTTGAGGATACCGGGAGGGGGAAGGGTAAGCTGGGACAAAGTGAGAGAGTGGCATGGACATATATAAACTACCAAATGTAAAATAGATAGCTAGTGGGAAGCAGCCACATAGCACAGGGAGATCAACTTGGTGCTTTGTGACCACCTAGAGGGGTGGGATAGGGAGGGTGGGAGGGAGACGCAAGAGGGAGGGGATAGGGGGATATATGTATACATATAGCTGATTCACTTTGCTATACAGCAGAAACTAACACCACATTGTAAAGCAATTATACTACAATAAAGATGTTAAAAAAAAAAAATCCCAGTGTTTACACTTGAAGCTTATCTGAGTCCATGCTGTGCACTCATCTGAGCTTATCTGAGACACCGTGCTGCTGTGCACTCTGGATACTAAACCCTCTCCTGCCACAGAGAAGAAGCGGGGCTGCCACCCTGGTCCAGGACCAACGGGGTCTCACTGCGGACTCTCGGGGCCGGTGGAGGTGCCAGAGCTACGGCTCCAGCCTCTAGGAGGCCGCTCGGTGCTGCTGCCCATCGCCCCCAGCCAGCAGGGCACCTCCCAGGTCTGGGTGGCTCTGCTAAATATTACGGCTAAGAATTTCCGATCCTAGGCTGGGGTTCAGGCTGAGGGACGGACGCCTCAGAATGGAGCAATTGACAAAAGGGGAAACTACAATGACAGCAAAAGGCCTCAGAACAGTACTGGATTAAGAATCGATTCCTTTTCCTGTTTCACAATCCACAAGAAAAAAAATGCACACATATATAGAGACGCACTGCACGCACCCACGTACGCATGTCCCCACCAATGTGCACAGGAATGCGTGTGTGAACACCTATCTCCCCCCTCCCCGAAATACCTTCCAGCAGAGTCCAAAGGACACACGGGAAGAGCCGAGCTCACCTGGGCCTCTTGTCTGTGACGGCGACACAGCTGTGCTGCAGGGGCACCGCGGTCCACTTCTTGGCCTCCACGACGAGGGCGTCCGCGTCTACCAAGCCAAATCCATAGAGGTGGCTAACTGAAAAGACAGGGCCTTCAGACCCCGCTCCCCACTGCCACCACCGTCCGGGGACAGGCCACCTGTGTCCCTCCAGGGCTGCAGGGCCCCTGCCAGCGCCTGAGAGCCCCGGGCCACAGCACCCGTCCTTCTGAGGACACTCCCAGCTGCTTTACTCTCTCAACTCTTTCAGGCCAGGAGTGAGGGCCAGAAAATACGTCCCATTTTGGTGCAAAATAAAGGAAGTGTTGGGGGGGGGCTAGTACTTTCTTTTTGTGAGATGAGGGCGAGTTTCTTTATATTAAAGGGACTTCCTGGCATCTGCGCTCCCCGAATTTTGAACCGGACAAGAAAAGCAAAACATGAGACGCCTTAGTTCACGCAACCACGACGTGCAATAAGCACAATAAAACAAGGCGCTGCTCGTCTCTTTTGCCATTTGCTTTCCCTGCTGAATTTCTAGGGCATTCAGGGAGAGCAGCATCACCCAGCACACAGGCTGGCCCAAGCTGGTGTTTAATTTGGCCAACGCAGGAGAGTTTCAGAGTTGAATTTAAGAGGCAAGGTCAAGAACTAGATACAATCTCTTTTCCTATTTAATTAGGCCAAAATTGAAATGTAGGTCAGCTCTTGTTACAGCACACCACTACCACAAACATTCCTGCAAGACAAAGATGCATCAGGCCTAATCAATGGCCTCCTTATTAAAAGGAATGTCCCTAGGAACTTAGGGTAACAATGCTTGACCTATATTTTTCAAAGGGTAGTATCAGGCTTGGTGTCAAAATAGTTGGACCTGAGCTAAAGAAAAGGAAAAAAAGTCCTCCCTACCATACCATGGCTGAATGTAAATCTTTTTCAAGTATCTCTGGTAAGAAGCGAGACAAACAAAGCCAGTGGCACAGTCCTATAATAACCTGCTCAAGAGGCTCCAAATATCTGGGTTACAAGCCTGGACTGTGGGTTGATTTCATGGTACCTGTGTCTGTCCCAGGCTATGATGGGGACAGAGCCCTTTTAAAACACAAGGGCTTGATGAGAGAAGTTTTATAGTTAGAAAGTAACTTATATAACTATCTCAATGTCCTCCTTGTACAGGTGAGGAAACTGAGGGATAGTTTCAAAATCGTAGAGCTACCCAGGGCTAAGAATGCAAGTTGTCCTTAGGTGGCACATAAGCAAACATCATTTATCTTAATAATTATGGATTTGTTTTAATGTGCATTAGAAAAAACATAACTACATATCAAACCCATGAGTAACTAGATGTAATAGAGCTTCCTTTTAAAATATATTTCTTTGTGTAAAAAAAATAAAAATAAAAATGGGCAAGCCCATTTAAAGAGAACTATGAAGTCAATACTGGTACAGGTGGCCCCTGACATGGCAAAAGTCGTGAGGCTTAGCGAGCCCAGAACTTGAGTGACCTTAGGGTACTTTCCTTAAACTACTGGATTTGTACTTTTCATTCTCGTGACACATAATTAATGTTATTTGGGGGTTCTTTTTGAGAAATTCATGTCCCCGCCTATACAGGCTCCAGGAGGTCAGGACCCACTCAGCCCCGGAGTCTTGGCCGCACCTTTATGACCAGCACCGTTCACCTTCCAGTCGTTTGCTTTGAGGTGGGCCGGCCTGGACGTCTTCACCAGCAGGTGCTGGACGTCCCTCCAGGTCAGCTGGCTGCTGCAATGACACAAGGACAGACGGCTGTACTCACGTGGTTTTGTAAGGCGGCCGCAAGGCCCATCAGAGGTGGGGCGCTGGGAGCTGGCCTCGTGCCTGGACTTGAGGAAGGCTCCGCGGGCTCCCCTCCTTGTCAAGGGTCAACGTCACAGCCTCTTTGTAAAGAACGGTTTCTAGTCATCAAACCCTGAGATAAGATAGTACAATGGGTGACCAAAAACCCACAGTGTTAAAGCCCAGCCTTGCTACCACGATCCACCTGAGTCTGTATGAGGCTCTATGGCAAACTCTGGCCCCGGGGAGAGGACAGCCTTACGTATCAGCACGTGTTGGGAGAATCTGGACTGGTCTTCACTATGTGAGTGAGCGTTCCGTGGGCCGGGGCATGCCCAGCCATCACCTACTCAGACCCCATGCCCAGGACCACTGCCCACACACTAGAATTTGAGATTTTAGTAATTCTACATTAACAATATATTCATTTTGGTGCAGAGTAGAAACATTTCATTAAAAGAACACTTGCTCACGATTAAAAATGCAGAGATGAGATATCTTGGACACTAAGACACATTTGCTTGCCTTTTCAACACTCCTCAAAACAGGATCCACCTGACAATGATGCTCTCAGAACCCTGCTCTGTCCACAGCGCTAGGACCGCGTCACAGACAAGAATGGGAACTCCCTGGGGACTTCCCTGGCGGTCCAGTGGTTAGGACTCTGTGCTTCCACTGCAGGGGGTTATGGGTTCGATCCTTGGTTGGGGAACTAAGATCCTGCAAGCCACGCAGCATGACCAAAAAAAAAAAAAAAAAAAAAAAGAGCGGGAGCTCCCTGGACGTGGCCATCGCCACCTCTTCTTAAATAGCACCTGCCCTGGCCAGTCCTCACAGGCATCTTTCCAACTGCCCACTCTTTGTGTGTGTGTCTGCAAATATACATGACATAAAATGTACCATCTCAACCGTTTTTAAGCGTACAGTTCAGTGCCATTAAATACATTCACCTTGCTATGCAGCTGTCACCACCGTGCGTCTCCAGAACGTGATCATCTTAACCCACTGAACCTCTGCCCCCATCACTCACTCACTCCCCATCCCTCCCCCAGGTCCCTGGCCAGGCCATCCTACTTTGTCTCTATGGATTTGATGACTCCAGGTGCCTCACACAAGTGGAGTCCCAAGATATCTGTCCTTCTGTGACTGGCTTAGTTCACTCAGCATAATGTCCTCCAGGTTCGTCCACGTTGCTGCAGGGGTCAGAACCTCCTTCCTTCTCAAGGCCGAATGACATTCCATAGACCACATTCATCTATCGATGGACATCTGGGTTGCTTCCACCTTCTGCTATTGTGAGTAATGCTGCTGTGAACATGGCTGTATAAATATCTCTTCGAGTCTCTGCTCTCAGTCCTTTTGGGTGCACACTCACAAGTGGAATTGTTAAATTATATGGTAATTCTTTGTTTCATTTTTTGAGGAGCCATCACACTGTTTTTCACAACAGCTGCACTATTTTACTTTCCCAACAAATGCCCCCTCTTTGCCTGCTTTAGTACTGGAAGCTCACCTGTGGCTTGAGTCCTGGGGGGCCTGTGTACTCCTCCTCCCTGGGGGCTCCCGCTCTCTGGGGTCTAGCCCTGGCTTCCCCTGATTTCTCCACCACGCTCTTGACACTGTGCTGGTCCCCGGCCAGTCAGTGGCCTCCTGGCTGCCTATCCCAACTGTTCCCATCAGTACAGTTTCCAGACTTTTTCTTGGCACAAGCTGACCTGCTATCCTCCCCGTATCCACTGCCCTCCTGAGGACCACAGCCAGCCTCACTGTTAGAGGAGGATCTGAGGCCCCGAGTGGCCCACAGCCTTGCCCTCTGGCGGAGAGGCGCATGCACAGGCTTTGGAGTCCAGACAGCAGATGTGCCTGCCGCCCTTTTCCCTGCTTGGCCGGGCTCGTCACCCCTCACATCCGCAAGGTCCACCAAGGATGGAGAAAGCCAGCCCCCCGGGAGCTCAGCACAGATGCCAGGAAGCCTGGGCTTCAGAGCTGACACAGAAAGGGTCCAGAAAGGGAGGATGTGAGAAACCATCTTACTAGGAGAAACTCCATTTCATTTTTGATGATAGTAATGAAATCACATATATAGTTGTATGAAAACATGTCTAAGAAATGGTGTTTAAAATGTTTTTTTAAATGAAGAAGGGATTGCTGGGCTTTGGGGGTGGTTCTTACACATAAGGCTCTTCCTTCATCCTTGTCACACACTGCTTCTCCCCCTAGGTGACCTGGCTTTGCCTGGCCTCCTTCCACAGCAAAATTGTTGCACACATGAGCAGCTGTCCAGACACTACCCCCGCCTCCAAAGCCCCTCAGCTGAGGCCGGCAGTGTCCCTGGTTACACCAAGTTCCTTCCTGGACCAACCCTATGCGTTTAAATGCTCTAAGTGGACACTGTTTCCAATGACGTGTGCTTGACCTACCACCTGTAAAATTCTGAGGAAGAGCTAAAATGATGAGGCAGTGATCGGGGAATTCATGAGTCCACAGGCCAAGTTTAATGGGACAATCCGGCACAAAGCGGGGTTTGTTTTCTATTTAGTTTCAACTAACAAAACTCCTTGCATGTTTCCAATAAGGAAGGAAAGAAAATATAAAACAACGAATCACCAAGTATGTGAAAGCAACTTTCCACACAAGCAACTATTTAGCATTTTTTAAATGAGCCTTAGGACACAGAAGCCATCATTTTGGCCTGAAAATCAAACATATTTCACTCTTTCTTTGTGAAACGGGTAGCATTTGAGTTTTACACTCTTTCGCCTGATGCAAATCAACAAGCAAACATACATAATTAGAAGGATTGCAGCCACCCAAATATAACTTCTGAATCATTTAAAATCTCATCTGCAGCAAATGACTCCTTCAAAGGGCTGGGATGTTCTGAGCCAGTTTTGATAGTTAAACTAAAATCTGTTTTTGACCCCATGACTGTATGTGTAGTAGAGTCTCTTTTTCTGAACCATCCACCCATTGACAACTCTAGGGGTTTTATTCATCTTAAAGCAGATAAATCATCACCACTGTATTGTCAACTTATGAACTAAAGTTGACAAAGGGCAGCTGTATCAGCCTGAAGTGTGGTCTTGGGGTGCGGTGCAGGCTTGGGGCACCCCCTCGGTTCCCTGTGCTCCTACGAAGGGCAGGAGACTGTGAGCTTGAAAACGGGAGAGAAGGGAAGAAGCCACTCACGCCCGTGAAGGAGAAATCCTGACGTGAACCTGGAGGACACTAGGCTGAGTGAAGTGAGCCAGACACAGAAGGACAAACACTGTGTGATCCCACAAATTTGAAGTCTGAGAGGAGTCAGGTTCATAAAGACAGAAACTAGAACGGTGGTTGGCAGGAGCTGGGGGAGGGGGAAATGGGGAGCATTATGGGCTGAATTGCGTCCCTTCCCCAAAATCACACGTTGAGGCCCTGACCCCCAGGACCTCAGACGTGACTGCACTTGGAGATGGGGTCTGTAAAGAGGTGATTAAGGTGAAATGGGGTCATTAGGGTGGGCCCTGATCCAACATGACTGGTGTCCTTATAGAAGGATCTAAACACACACACACAGAGGCCACGTGAGGACATGGGGAGAAGGTGGCCACTGACACGCCAAGGAGAGAGGCCTCAGAGGAAAACAGCCTTGCCAACACCGCGATCTTAGACCTCTAGCCTCCAGAACTGTGAGATCGTACGTTTCTGTTGTTTAAGCCCCGCCTGTGGTGTTTCATTATGGCAGCCCCAGCAGACCACACAGGAAGCTGTCTGATGGGTACAGGGCTTCAGTCTGGGCAGACGAAAATGTTCTGCAGATGGCTGGCGGCGACGGTCACTCAACAGTGAATGTGCTTAACGAGCACCACCCTTAAAATGGTGTGTAAAATGTAAATTGTACGTTATGTGTATTTTACCACAATAAAAACTTTTTTAAAAAAAGGAAAAGGAGGGAAGGTAGGTGGGAACTTACTTTGCTTCCAGCGCCAAGGCGATGATGCCGGCCACCATGGGGGCCGAAACTGAGGTCCCGGTGTGGCCATCGGTGCAGCGCTGGCGCAGATCCGTGGTCACCTGGGCGGGGGCAGCAAGCAGCCAGGTCAGAGGCTGCTCAGGACACTGCCCCTGGGCAGGCGTGACCTTGGCCCCAGGGACGGAAGAGGTGCTATGCAGACACACCTTGGCAACGGAGGTTTCTGCGTGTCTGGCACCCCCTGCAGCAACAGGGTGATGGCGGGGTGGGAACGGGGTCAAGGCCACAGCCCCCCACCACTGCAGATGCAGCCCGAGACTCAACAGAGAGACAGAATGAAACAGAGGGGCCTCCGCGGCAAGACCCCCTGCCAGGGCCCCCATCAACAACCCCCAAGTCACTCCAGACTTCAGAGCAGGGAAACACGTGCAGGTGCCGTCTGGCCCAGAGAGCATCTCTGCCGTGAGCCAGAGGTCGGCCATCGGTCAGAGAAGGTCACAGAGCACTCTCCACCAGGACGTCCTCCCAGGTAGCTGACAGTGTCCCAGAGCACCCAGTTCTGTCTGCAGCAGGAGCTACAACTGTGCCCCTTGGTGACGGGGGTGAGCACTGATTCTGGGCCTCACCACAGTCCAGCCTGACTGCACCTTCCCTTTGAACTGAAACGGAGAAGCACGCGTGGGTACAGCTGGGAGATGCCTGTTGTGCTGGATGGGACACTGGCCCTAGTGTGACTCCCATGCATTTTGCAGGTGGAACTAAGGCTGCTAACCAGCTGACCTTAAATCGCGGATTTATCCTGGATTATCTAGCAGGCCCGATGTAACTACAGGGAGGGCTCTTAAAAGTCTGTCACAGAGGCTTACGAGGGACCTGACCCTCCCTGCTGGCTTTGAAGAGGGCGCTGGGGGGACAAAAGCCAGGAACATGGGTGGCCCGCAGAAGCTGGGAACAGCCCTCGGCAGCCAGCCCACACGGAAACAGGAGCTCAGTCCTATAACCACCAGGAACTAAGTTCTGTGAACACCCTGGATGAACAATGAATGGATTCTCCCTCCAGCCTCTGGAAAGGAACGCAGCCCGGCCAACACCTGGACATCAGCCTCGTGAGACCCAGTGGAGGCTGCAGCACTTCTGGCCCACAGAGCTGTGAGATGACACAGCTGTGCTGTTTCCAGCTGCGAAGTTTGGGACAATTTGTTATGACAGCAATAGGAGACTAATATACCCACCAACTGCAAGGCTCCAGCAACCCATCTGCAAAACCCTTGAGAACGAATTTCCCCCGTGGTAACAGTCCAGATCCTCTTCCAAACACAGCATTTTCCTTCCTCATGATTCAGCTGGGCTGACCATCACCAGTGAGAGGGATCCAGCCCGTGTCACAAACACAGAGGAAGATTCGACAGGGATGCTGGTGGAGACCAGCCTCCTCCCCCCTCCTAGTTCAGCAGGACCTTGACACTGGGGAGGGCAAGGGAGCAGGGATGAGGATGCAACCTCTCTGACCCCAGGATCTTCATCTGCAAAGGGGCTTAATGCCAAGTCCTTCACGGGGCTCCTGTGAAAGCACAGCTGGCACCTGGCACATACTTGTACTCAGTCAAAGGTGGCCAGTGAGGGAAACTGAGATTGTGTGGGCAGCAGACCAAGCTCCCAAGAGCAGGTAAGGCTCGTGGCTGGCTCTCCAGCCTCAGAGAAAGGGGCATGAGTAGAGGGGCCTCCCCACAGGGAGGGGGTGGCTGAACCAAGGTGGGCAGCCCCTTCCTGAAACCCTACATCCTGCTTGGTACTTGGCCGTGTTCAGTGAGTGAATGAATGAGGGAGAGATGCCGCTTCAGGTGCAACTTATTTGATCACAAGCCCTGTCTCAGCACCGGGCAACCCCTCGCAGGTCGGCACTCGCTGGATGGTAGCAAGAGAAGAGGACGAGGGGTCCGAGCTCCAATTTCCATGGACACCTGCCTGAACGTGCAGACGCGAGCTGCCCACCATCCAGGGCAGGGGCTCACCCCCTGGCAGGGTCTCTGAGGGACTAAGGGACTCAGAGCAAACACCTGGCCTTGTTGAGTTGGGGGAAAAAACAAAAACCAAAACAAAAAACAACCTGCCACCCATACTACCAGGGACGAGCACCAGGACAGCAGCTGCAATGGAGTGTGATTTTCTCTTTCACCCTCTGCCCAGCGACACCCTTCTTACCATACATTAGGGCTCAGAGAATTGTTTTAAAAAAGAAAAAGAAATTAAGGCATTTTGTAGCTAAGGCGTGTGCCCACGCATGCACACGTACACACATGCAGATGCCGTGTGATTAATTAAGCAAATAAAGCTGCAAGCCCTGCTCCCAGGGATGGGGAATGGCATCCACCCAGCACAGAGCCCCCGGCACACAGCACCTCTCTGCCCCCTCCAGCCGAGGCCTCTGTCAGGTTCTGCTTAATGAGACTCCAGCAAGTCCGTGTTCAAACGAGCTAGATTCCTAAATGAACAGGACACCATTCAGAATCTCAGCCCCATCCCAGGGGTGCACGGTCCAGTAGAAAAGGAAAATAAATTAATACCTTCGTGAACCAGCCCGGGCCGCTGCCAGGCTGGCGGTGGGAGGATCGCGGCTGACCTTCCCGCTGGTGCAGAGCAAATCAGGGAACGGGAAGCCTGCACGCTCCCGCAGAAAAATGTAAAAATATGCCTGCAAATAATGTCTAAAGATGTGGCCAGGCAACAGGAGAAATGAAAAGACGCCAGTGAGCTTTCAGGTTAAACCAGTTGGCCAGCTCCACGGTCTCCTTTTTTAAACGTCTAAAAACCATCTTAATGACTGTGCATTTGAATTCTGCATTCATTTCAACTTGAAACCCTCCCCTCTTACATTTTTTTAAAGTAGGAAAGCACGTAGGGAAGGAACAAGCACAAACTTCACCCATCACTAAACTAAAAGTTACTCTCTAAAAGATAAACCGCACTTATGTTCATTGAAGTGAGCATAACCGACAGAAACCACTCTCAACCTGAAGTGTCTGGAAAAGTCCTTTTGTGAGGAAGGGAACACCTAGGACACTCGGATTTCTAAACTGTTTCAGTACAAGAAGCAAGACTTTCTCTCACTCTGTTTTGCACGTTGAAACTGAACTGGCCAGTTGGATCCCAAGCGATGTGACCACAGAAAGTAGAAAGCTAAAAAAAGACACTGTGCTGAGAATACACCCCGTTCTTAAAGGGTATTTTTAGATCCCTAGAGACAGAGAGGGTTTTAATTGGTATTTTGTGCCAAAATTAGAAAGGCAGGGTCTGAGGAAGGTTGCCAAGGGCCTGGGGTTTTCCTTGAGGCACAACTAGTGCCCTGACGGCAAGGCTGGGCCCGGGGCCAGGTACACACTGCCCTGACTGGCCCGTCCTCCCGGGAATGGGACGAGGAGCTCATCCCCCGGGGTTCCGCCGAGGACTCACGATTTTGCGCTCGTAGAAGGCCCCGCTGCTGTAGGTGGTGGCCAGGGTGGACGCACACTCCTCTAGGTACCAGGGCTTGTAGCCGTTCTCGGTGGTGCTGCTCACGGAGATGGTGTAGATGCTGTTGGTGTAGCCATCGCAGGAGCAGTGGTCCCCCTCTCGGCCGCCGTTCCCCGACGCCCAGACGAAAATGGAGCCCAGGCCCTGCCGGCCCTGGAGGGGAGAGGACAGGTGTCAGCCCACACGGACCCCCAGCTGGTCTCACCCCTGTCCGGCGCCCCCCTCCGCCCCTGAAGAGGGAGGGGGCTGAGGAGGATGCACTCAGACCAGACAGAGGCCGCCCAGTGCGTGGTTTGTGGGCTGGTGGGCTCCGTCGTTCCAATTTTCATAGAGTGTTGGCGGCAACAGCTATGACACCGCAGAATCACAACGTCATACTGAGAAGCTGGCCCAGAAAGTCCTCCCTGTTCTTCACGGGAAAATCAAGGCCCTCACACAAGCTGTTCTGTCCCAGAGCAACACCAGTAATTTCCACCGCAATGACCCATGATCAAAAAGACCAAGCAGCGCCCTCAAGTACACTGAGATGAAAGCTGACGGCTGAATTTATGACGTTAATTTTTCTGGGGGAGGAAGAGGGCAAAAGTTCCAGAAAACCCAGCTGCAGAAGCATCCTTCCTGGAGAGCGAGCTCCTTGAAAAGCGGGTGGGCCCAGGATTTGCAGGAACAAGGGCCAAGGGCCAGAACACCCCGGGGCCATCCTAGGAGAGCGCCCCGGGGCTTCCCCACGGGTCAGCGTTGAAGCGGCCACACTGCCAGTGCAACCAAGGCCAGCGGCTTCACCTGTGTGTAGGTTTTC
This sequence comes from Balaenoptera ricei, assembly GCF_028023285.1. Taxonomy (NCBI): domain Eukaryota; kingdom Metazoa; phylum Chordata; class Mammalia; order Artiodactyla; family Balaenopteridae; genus Balaenoptera; species Balaenoptera ricei. The sequence continues at coordinate 30,580,307 of NC_082640.1, forward strand.
ACATTTAAGGACACACATGTGACAGCAAGTCTCTGGAAGACAGTAGCAGGTCAGGGGAGCTCCTGCAGCCTCTCCAACCCACACCCATGGGATCCAACCAACACTCATCCCAGCCACAAACACCAGCTAAAGAAGAACACCAGTTCCAAGATGGAACCGACCCGTTCAGTCCGAAAGGCTGGACGGTTGGTGGGCACAGCCAGGCCCAGAGAGCAGTGCCAATACCCGTCTCCACGTGGGCTGGCGGCTCCGGCATCCTTGCCAAGGATACTCCTGTCCAAACACACAGGAGGAAACTGACACTTAGGTCCAACAACTGGCCAATTTAAAGAAAATTTTCAACAAAATCATACAATTCCCCGTAGCCCGACCGAAGCGCTGCTTCTGACAGGATGCCTGACACACCCTTGGAGCTCAAGTCCACCCGGACTGAGGGCACCCACCTGCTCCAGAAGCACCCGGACACCCCACTTTTGGACCAAGTAGACCACAGGTCCCCACCCTTTTGTGCCTGTTTGTCTTCACTCCCACATCCCCACCAGTTCCAACCTGAGGCTCGAGGGACAGCCCAGTCCCAGGGCTCAAAACTGCCTCATCCACTCCGTTTTCCACATCTCGAAGGTAGACCTGCCCAAACGGCCAAAAGCTCGACAGAAAAGTTACTTACAGTTAGCAAAAAGGGCAACCTTCTGGAAAAAAGGCACAAAGGACTAAGGACATGCGTGTGTCTGTGCCCATAACTACCTGTAGGAAAAGATTAATCAGAAGCTCGTTCAAAGCAACGAAAATTGGAATGAAAGGCTGTTGAACCCATCAGAGCCTATCTTTATTTCACCTCCAACTCCTCACCTCACTCCAAATTATTTATCAAAGGCTGTCATTTTGCAAAGCAGGGCAAGCGACCTTACTGCTCCAGCAGCATGGAGAATGGCCTCAAAAAGCACTTCTCACACTCGTGAGGAGAATCCCCGGGGGTCTCGTTACATCGCAGACTTGGGCTCAGCTGGTCCAGGTGAGCCCAAGATTCTGCACTTCTGACGGGCTCCCAGGTGATGCCAGCCCTGCTGCTTGGGACCCCACTTTGAATAACAGAGGCCTGAATGCCAAAGACTTGCATCTCTTCACCTTGCACTTTGCAGGTACCACTAGACCCATGAGTTCTCACAGGCATCAAGGCGTCCAAAGCCTCTTTCCCTTCTGAAAACAGTTTCCTGGAAAGGGAACGTGGGAACGAGGCAGAGGAAACACCCAGGTCTGAGCCATCTCTGAGGACTGCATTTTCACTTTCCGGGTCTTCCGTTCCTATGGAAGCCACAGGACAGAGGCTCTAGGGGACGTTTCAACCCCGGCTATGAACTTGCACTTCTGTTCAGGAAGCCACCACCTCAACCCCATCGGAACGTATTTGAGCATCTTGCCTGGGAAGCGGAGACCTCATCCACAGACTCAGAGGGCTAGCACATGCCCGGCATCTGGACAAAGCCAGTGCTTTCAGCCACAGTGACACTGACTCTCCCCTTCTGGGTGACAAGCCACATGAGGACCAACATCAAACACATCTTTATGCCAAAGTACAGAGTCTGATGTCTCCTACCACCAACCCACACGATCTACCAAAGATGAAGTCAGATTTTACAGAAAAAGGATATAGGTGACAAACAACAGGGCGTCACGGAGGAAAAACAGATGGGAGAATGTGGTTCGGTCTGAGATCATCAAATCTCTAGGAGGATTTTCAGTGACAACTTCAGACAGCTGTGATTTAAGGCTCCCTATGTGGCATATTTTATTCAGAATGACTAAAAAAAAAAAATGAAATGACCAGTATTTCAAGAAACTGTGACAAGAATGGCGGGGAACCACATGGTCCTCTCTGCACCTTCCACACTCCCCTGAGAGCTGGATGAAGCCGGTGTTGCTCAGAATTCAGGATTGCTCCTCTGTGGGGCACCACGGGGGGATGGGCAGAGGGTGATAAGGGCTGCTTTCACTATAATCCTCTGGTACTAGCTGATTTGTTAACTATTTATTAACCACATTTTAATCATGCATGGTTTACAATAAGGTAAGAACTTTTAAAATACGTTTAAAAAAATATAGATAATAAAATGGGCTTGACCTGGCCCCCGTCCTGTTTCCTGTAGAAGCCAGAGGTATAAACCCTGCCTTGGGGATGCCTGGACCTCCTGACCCAACCCTGCCAGCATCGCCGGGCCTCCCAGGGCCACCCGGACGCTGACCACAGCTCTGTGTCTGCTCCAAGAAGCTGTCCTCGCCCAGAAATCTGCCTTGCCACCCTGCTTGTAAGAGCTGGGTCATCTCCAGGACACCCCCCCACCCAGGCTTTCCTGACTCACAAGGACCCACAACTGATGACCACAGAGAGACTGGGCTGGACCTCCCGAGAGGAGCCTGCCAGCCTCCTCTGCTCCCCCTCAGCCGGTGGGTGGAGGGCCCATGCTCAGATGTTTGCTCGGTGTAGCCCCCAATGGGGTCCACCCCACACATCCTAAACACACTGGGCTGCGAGCTGGCAGGGAGAGAACACGGCCAAGACCTGCTGCTGCGGGGGTGCTGGCTGAGCACACTCCCCATGATGGACGCAGACCGCTCCTCGGCTCGGGGTTCCTGTGAGCAGGTGGGCCGAGGCCCAGACACTCCTTCCACCTGCACTGTCCCAGGTAACAGGCCAGGTGGTTAGTCTGGGATCCCCACCACCTACCTGCATACACCCCTCAGCTGGGGGCAGTCAGGCTCCAAGGCTCAGAGCCAGAGGGCTGGTGAGTGACCAGCTGGTACTTTCCAGAACAGCTGCTCTGTAATGAGGTGACGTCCTTCTGCTCTCGTTGGTGGACGGCCGCTTCCCTGAGCCCCCAAATGACTTCTCCCTCGCTCTGGTCCTGGCACCATCGCTGTCCTGCTTTGGGGCTCTCCCCTGTCACTCTAATTCTGTGTGTATGCTGCTCAAATTTATTTATTTTTTTAATTTTTTTTGGGGGGGGCCACACTGCACGGCATGTGGGATCTAGTTCCCCGACCAGGGATGGAACCCACGCCCCCTGCAGTGGAAGCACGGAGTCTTAACCACTGGACCGCCAAGGACGTCCCTCAAGTTTATTTACTGTTACCTACGTGACAAGATTTCTTCTTACCTATATGACATGTTGGTTGTTTAATAAGACATACTTTGAAACAGCATGAAGATGGTCCCATATTTGTTTCTTAAAAAGGTGAGTGAACCCAGTTCCTTCTATATGCATAGAAGTGTTAAATAAAGAGCATTTGGAAGATCATCTTTGGGTTTGTCGGATTGAGAGTGTTTTTAATATTATCTTTTTGGCTTTATTCCTTCTGATGTCTCACTGTTAAATATTTTCACTATTCCCCCCATCCCTGAGGCTCCCTCGCAGCTCTGGGTTACTCACACCTTTTTAATGCCGTACTCGAAGGCCTGTCTGGCCAGTCGGCCGGGCCCGTCCACCGTCTTCCCGTCGTCGTCCGGCCCCCAGCTCGCGCTGTAAATGTCGATGTAGTTGGGTCTGATGCCCAGGGACTTGGCCTCCACCACGTCGGTCACGTCTCCGTCCAGCATGCGGATGCCTGGAAGCACAGGCCCGTGACAGTCGCATGGAAGGTGGGTGGGTGGGTGAGGTTCCGTGCGGACGTTGGTCCCCGCGTGGCCACTGGTCCCCGTGTGGACCGTGGCCCCCGCACAGCTGTCCGGGGTGCTGGCTACAGCATCCGGGCCCCGTGCTTAGCTGGGACACCAAGCTACTGGAAACTCCTGCTCTTAGAACCTCGAAACTGTACTCAAACACAATGTCAGGGACATTCACGGCAAAACAAGAGTGAGATTAGGCCCGGGTGACATCAAAAACTCAACAAGAGTACTCACAGCCACATGGGTGCTGACCGAGGAAGGGGCTGAGGTCATCAGAGAACCAGCTCCTTATAGCTGGACAGCCTTAAAGGGGAGCAGCAGAGATAGACTTCAACACCGTCTGCTTTACCTGCCGGCTCTCCATCTATTTCCCTTCCCCTCGTCCCTGCCTATCATGGACTGAACGCTTATGTCCCTCCAGATTCACATGCTGGAGCCCTAACCCCCGATGTGAGGGCATCTGGAGGTGGGACTTTAGGAGGTAACTAGGTTTAGGTGAGGTCAGGAGGGTGGCCCCAGGGCAAGATTAGCACCCTTCGCTGGCTTCCTGTCCCCTCCACCGCGTGAGGACACGGATGGTGGTCGTCTGCCAGCCACCACGTGGGCCTCACAGGGAACCAGTGGGCCAGCACCTTGATCTTGGACTTCTAGCCTCCAGAACTGTGGGACGTAACTGTCTGTGATTTGGGCCTCCCGGTCTATGACCCCCCGAGTGATTCAGAACCTCAGGTGCCTGGCAGTAGGACAGCGTGGGGATGCCACCATCGTTCAGACACGGAGACAGCAGCACAGGACAAGTGGGGGTAGATGCCTTGTCACCCCCTCACCCACGGGAGGGACATGGGGCAGGCCACGGGGGAAGCCCTGCTTTGACCACCAGTCGTGACCAGCTAGTGACTACAAGAGCTACCTTGTCTCACTAAGCTTCTGTTTTCTATAAACTGTGATGATGAAAATTATTGTATCTATAGAGGTGCCATAAACACTAAAAAAGACGGTTCATATAAAGTGCCTGGAGTGCGGTAAGTACCCAGTGTGTGTCAGCAGCTAGTCTGACCCCATCTGTAAAAACGGGGATAGTGAAACCTACCTCCGGGGGTTGTTAATAACTACTTTTTACCTTTACTTTTAAAACATTTACTATTTGACATGTATGAAGGATTGCCTGGCACAAACGTGTTAGTTATAAAGCCTAATAAAATAACAGACACACGTGAACATCCATCTAGGGAAAATATGAACTTGAGCCACTGTGGCCTCAACCCAGGCCCTGCCCCTCACGGAGGAAACTGCTCAGAATTTTGGACTAGTCTTTCCATTGCCTTTAAAAACGGGTGCTTTAATACAACTGTACGCATAATACACTGCTTAGCTTTGCTTGTACTGGGAATTCATCCTTTCTTGGTTATGTATGTTGTAAACATCTTCTCCCAGTTGATGCCTTGTCTTCTCACTTGTTATGGTGTCTTCTGATAAACAGAGGTTCTTAATTTCAAGAGAGTGGGAGCCAATTTCCCTTTGAAGATCAAGGGGGTTATTACGAGGGCCAAATCTTTTCTGGGTTTGTGGGCATCTGTCGTGGGGTGGTGCCACTTCTGCTGCATCAGCTCATCGCACTTTCTCCTTTCTCAGATTTCTGGGTGGACGAGGAAAGTCAGAGTAGCCCCAAGTACCATCCTTCCCAGTTGCTAGTCTGTGTGCCCAGGGCCTTCGTCTCTTTGGCTGCGTCAGAGACACTGGGCCCAGAGGCTCTTGGAGCCACGAACCCCAAGGAGGGGCCATAACCAGTACAGGACGTTGGCCACGTGGTGTGGCAAAGGCGGGGCCCCAGGCAAAATAAAGAGCAGCTCACAGCTGGGGGAAGAGAGCAGGGGTCAGACAGTCCTGGGGTGGAATCTCATCTCGGCTGCGTGTGACCTTGGCCCAGGGTCTCAAACTGTCCGAGCCCTTGTTTTCCACAAAACTTACCTGCCAGGGTAGTGGGGAGGATTAAATATTTGTTAAGGCCCTGGGGCCCTGTGCTTTTTGAGAAATGGCAGCTGCTTTCTTTATGCCCTTCTATATGGCAATGGATTTTCCAGGGCAAGAGACCCCGCCGGTCACACTGTAGCCACAATCAATTCTGATGTCCTAGGGGTGACATTTAACCTGCTATCCTAGGGCTTCTCCATGCCAGTGATAGGTGTTGGGATGCCTCTTTTTGAACAAGAACAAGATGCCAAACGACATCTAAAATAAGTAAAAACATAAGACCAGAATGCTTTCCCAACACTTCTCACAATGCTCCTCATCTTGGAGGAAGAGTAACTGACGTGTGAGAAAGAAAGCATAATGTATTTAGATTTTAATGAAGCATCTATTTCCCCCAACACTGACAAGTTGCCAACAAGGAAAAGGTAAATATTTTCAGTGGAAACCTGCTGTTCCAATATTAGCTTTAAATGTGAATGGCTCTCTGGAAACGCCAAACTGAAGAAAACAGTCATTTCTCCAATGAAAAAATAAAGACTCATTTCCCATAAACTGTCAGGTACAAAAATAATGTGGACAAATCATTTGGATGGCAGATCCACTCATGGTTGTTAGCGTGCTCACGACTCAGCAGTGGGCTGGGTTCAGGGCTCCCAGGGTAGGATAAGCAGGCCTGAGCCGTCCACTCCAAGGGCCAGTCTGTGGCACCAGGTGGGAGGAGTGTGAGGAGGAGGAGGACGGGGCTTTGCAGGGTCTGACAGGTTTGCATTTGGGTGGACAACTCCTAGTGCTGCCAGGGCTCAGCCCCCCAGGGAAGAATCACATAGCTTGCCTCACAGGAAACAATGAACTGTCCATAAACTGGCCTGCACCCAACGATAGCTTCAAGGCCCCAGGAGAACCTGATGAAAGCAATGATTTTACAAGTCTCTTGATGAAGTTAAAAAAACTAACCGGGACTTCCCTGGTGGCGCAGTGGTTAAGAATCCGCCTGCCAATGCAGGGCACACAGGTTCGAGCCCTGGTCCGGGAAGATCCCACATGCCACGGAGCAACTAAGCCCGTGCGCCACAACTACTGAACCTGTGCTCTACAGCCCGTGAGCCACAACTACTGAGCCCGTGTGCCACAACTACTGAAGCCCACGCGCCTCGAGCCTGTTTTCCACAACAAGAGAAGCCACCGCAATGAGAAGCCCGCGCACCACAACAAAGAGTAGCCCCTGCTTGCTGTAACTAGAGAAAGCCTGCGTGCAGCAACGAAGACCCAACGCAGCCAAAAATAAATATAAATAAATAAATTTATTAAAAAAAAACCCAAAACACTTTTTTTTCCATAGTGACCTGTCCTTCCTCTCTTTTCCTGCTCCAATTTATGGTGGGACTTTGCAAACCACAGGCTTGTATAAGGCAAGGCAAACCCGTGGACATGCAGACGACCATGTGAAGCAGACCGAGACACAGCATTTCCCCTGAAAACGTCCTGAAGAAGTTCCATGTTCAAAGGCAATGGATTTGTCTTCTATGTCTGTGAGTCTCTTTCTGTTTTGTAAATAAGTTTATTTATATTTTTTTTTTAGATTCTGCATATAGGCGACATCATATGATATTTGTCTTTTCCCAAAGGGGAAAAGGGTGGGGGATAAATTAGGAGTTTGGGATTAACATACACACACTACTAAATATAAAAGAGATAACCAACAAGGACCTACTGTATAGCACAGGGAACTCTACTCAATACTCTGTAATAACCTATATGGGAAAAGAATCTGAAAAACAATATTTATATATAAAATATATATAAAACTGAATCACTGTGCTGTGCAGATGAAACTAACACAACAATGTAAATCAACTGTACTTCGATATAAAATAAATAAACAATTTTAAAACAGTAAACAGTAAGATCAGAGTGCTGGATTTGGAGACGGGGTCCTTAAAGGGGTAATTAAGCTGAAATGAGGTCACATGGGTGGGCACCCATCCAACATGACTGGTGTCCTTTTAAGAAGAGGAAATTCTGACACAGACAACACAGACTAAGGGATGACCACGAGAAGACACAGCGAAAAGCAGCCGTGTGTGCTGGTCTAGAGAGAGGCCTCGGAAGAAACCAGATCTTCCGACACCTTGATCTTGGACTCACAGCCTCCATAACCAAGAGAACATACATTTCTGTTGGTAAGCCCCAAAAAAGGTAACAGGAAGAACAGACACACACACATACACACACACACACACACACACACACACACACACACAAGAAGTCAGCTATCAGCCGGTTATTAATGTTTGCAGGAAGGCAGGGGAGCGGGGCACGGGGCCCACTTTTGTTTATTTAGAAGTAATGTATTTTGCCTTCAGCAAACGAATGGCAATGCTAGAGCAATAGAGGCAAGTAAAATGAGATTGTAGCTTCCTGAGTGTGACAAATAGGCCTCCCCAACAAATTTTGCTCATTAATTCTGAGTTTATTTTCATAAATCCACAGAGAATTGGTTTTTGGTTTTTTTTTCTCCCCCCACTAAAACTACAGTACATTCTGTTCTACCAACAGCCATTCTGGGCCAAGTGAGGTTGCAACAGTTGTTTAGAAATGCTAAAAACCTAAAAGGTTTCTGTTAACTCTCATTATGGCCTAAGACAAACAGGGCTCTCAGATCTCTAAATACACCCACATGTGACAGCCTCCTCCTAGGACCCGGGGGGGGGGCCATGGTCGGCCGGGTTGTGAGCCACATCTGCACTTGCCATTGTCACACGAAATGCCTGGAGACCCGCGGCTGACGGCCAAGCCAAGTTTCCCCTGGCCTCCTGCTAGGTTCCCAATCTCCCTCTGTAGTGGAAACACAGCTAGAGCCAGCGGTGCCCCAGTGAACTCACTGGCCTGTCCTGCCACGGAGCCCTGGGCCCCTCCTAGGTAGGTCTTGAACCGGGTCTCTTATTTTCTGTATTCTGATGCTTTGACATCTTGGGGCCTTGCTGACCCTGCAGGGACTGACACCTCCATGCTCCAGGGCTGGCCAGTTCCTGGAGATGGTCCAGAACTCCCCCAGGAGCACATCTTTCCTATGCAAACCAACCAATCCAGAGCTCACACCCCCCAAGCACCCCCCCTTTATGGGGCTTTTACAGTTGGGGTTACTCTCCACCTGCCCTAATCACCCCAGGGCCAGGGCCAGGTACCATACAAGCAGGGGCAGCCCCTAAGCCCTGAGCCCTGAAATGATTCAAACTAACCCATCCTAAGCCTGCTCACCCCACCTCGCCCATTCTTTCCTGCAGAAACCACAATAAAGGCTGAAGCCCACAGGTCCCCTCGCTCCCTCTGCCTCCTGACCGACCCTGGTGCTTTTCCGTGTGTCCTCCATGCCAGGCATAACCCATCCTCTTGGGAACTGTGAGTAACAAACTCTGTTCAATGGCCATTGTCTCCTGATCTGTGGGCCTTGTCATACCTAAATAGTAATGAAAACTCTATTTTAAAACAGGTCACTCTTTTATAATCAGGTTCTGCTGATTTTTCAGAGAACTATAAAAAAGTGGAAGAACCTCAGCAATGCTCTAGAGATTTGAAACCCGGACTGACTTTCGTGGTCTCTCCACCAGGGAGCAGGGGCCAGAGAACAAGGCGATCCAGTGAGAGCTGGCAGCTTGGGACAGGGGACAGAAGAGCATGATGGGGACCCGAGTATCCATCCTGCAAGTGGGAACACGAGGAGCCCTAGCGGATGTGTACCTGTGACAAGGACGTGAGCACATGCCCTGAGCTGGCCTTTGACAGAGACCAGAACACGGTGGTGATAAGACAGTCACACCACCCAGAACAGAGGCCACCGGCTTGTCACGTAGGCTTGGACTTGTTCCCTGTGCTCTCCCCGGCCTTTCTCACACACCCCCAGAAGCGGAGCTGCTTCCCACTCAGTGTCTGTGAGGACAACCTCAGGAACCCCAACACGCAGCCTAGAACCGGCTCACCTGTCCTTGGGGCGGGGGGCTGCAGGGCAGCGTGGCGGGGGCGTGGCCACCAGGGGGACACAGGGTGCAGGAGCTGTGGCCACGCTTGTCCATCCCCTCCTTCCCAAGGCTCCTCTTAGCCTCGGGGTCCCAGACCCAGCAGGCGGGGGGTCTTTGATGAGAATGTGGGGCTACAGCTGCCCACAGTCACTAAATCCCCCCAAACCTCCCAAGGCATTTAGAATCCTCCTGCAGTGGAAAATGCACTTGGAGCCTTTGAAGATTAAACTGTAGCTTAAACTGTCCTCTTAAAACACTCATAAGCCTAAACTGCTTAATGGAAACACTAATGAGACTGAATTCTGTGAGTCTGAATTAACATAATTAAGTAATTTATGGGCAAGGATTAATTTAGCTGTTAGGTACTTAACAGTCTCATGTTTGCGAAAAGAAAAGGCATGATTCAGTTCCCCAGTCAAAACAGAGAACAAAAACACCAACAGGAATTTGCCTGCTGCTGTTTCGCTTTTCCTTCCCAGAAACAGAGTCAACAGACTGAAAAGATGCACGTCCTTCATGCAGCCTGAGCAGAGAGTTTTTCAGTTTCAGGGCATCTGCCAGGCCCGGGCGGGGTTCCTGGCAGCCGCCCATGGCCCTGCTCCCTAGCAGCCTTGGGATCTGTCCCTTGGGCCAGGGGTGCTTCTCCGAGCTGGACGCAGGGCAGGTTGTGCTCCAGGTGACACCGTCCTGACCCAGGCAAGTGTCTGAATCTTGCTAAGCATCAGTTCAGGGGAGCAACACCCCAAAAGACTGATGCCCTTTAGAGTTAAAGGGGTGAGGGCATCACTGCCTGCCTTGCAGGTTCCCTGACAGAGCAAGTTCTGCTCAGGCCGGGGTGGGGTGGACAGCTGGCTGCCCAGAAAGCCTGTCTCACAGGTGCTGGGAGGGGCCATGAAGCCAGGAGGACGTGATGCAGCGGCCGGGCTCACACCCAGGGGCCCCTCAAGGCACCGGCAGGGAGGGCCCCGTCTATGGAGCTCACCTGGCGGGTGAGATGAAGGAGATGATGATGATGATGATGATGATGATGATGATGATGATGGAGCTGAAGGCTGGTAGGTGCAGGCAAGTCTGAGCCCACCCACCACCAGTGCTGACCAGAAGCAGATGGGGAAAGAGGGAAGGAGCATTACAGGGAGTGAGAAGCGGAAGATCAAACATAGGGCTGAAAAAAAAAAAAAAAAAGGTTAACAGAGTGAGAGAGTAAAGAGAGGTTAAGTGAGGAGAGAGGACAGGGGTGAGGCCCGCCATCCTTTCCCTCCACCTCCCACGTTGCCCCATTATCGGAGGAAGGACGGAGTACACAGCTTAGTACATTTGAGGCTGAGAGAGAGAGCAAGGCTGAAATATCTTTGGAAGGAATGTGAATGCAAACAAGGAAAAGAATACGCGTGCACACCATGGACCCTTCCTTCCTGCTTCTGTTCCTGCTCACAGGGCTTGGTGGCAGCTGTCCTCATCCGGCCACCACCGTGTCCAGCATCAGAGAACCACAGCCACAAAGGGACAACCCGGGCTTCAGGTCAGCAGGCCTGAGTTCACATCCTGGCTCTGCCTCAGCAGCTGTGTGGACCTGGACATGGCAGGGAACTTCTCTGGTTGTCACTTACCCCTGGTGAAAAGTGGCCATGATAATATCCAACTTGCAGAACCATTCTGAGGATGAGATGCACAGACGAGTATACATGTCTGGTACAGCATCTGGTAACTAACAGCAACCAGTGACAGCACTTAGCACCATCACAATAAAAATACTAAGGAGCTTGGACCACGAAGGAAAACCGAGCCCTCGGTCCACCTCTACTCAGGGCCCAAATCCCTAGAAATAACAGGAAAAAGAGAAGAAAACGAATAAAACTGTAACAGCCCTGGAAACAAGACTGGCAGATGAGATGTCCAAGGAACTGCGGGAAGGCAGCGAGCAGATGGGATGAGGTTGCAGGAGGAAGCAGGGCCTGGGTGGGGAGGCTGCTGCCGAGGGGAGAGCAGTGCCAGAGGAGCAGGGCAGGGGCGCCCAGGCTGGGCGTGGGCAGCGGCACGCTTCATTCAGAGGCTGAGAGGCAGGACAGAGCCCGGGGATGGGGAGGCTGCCACCGCCCTACCAGACTTCAACATCTTCTCTCAACACTCGATAGAACAGCCAGACAGAAAATTAGAAAGGATGAGGAAGAACTCAACACCATCAACCAACAGGTTCTCATAAACATTTTTAGAACATTCTACTCAACAACAGAATACACGTTATTCTCAAGGGCCCACAGAACATATTCCAAGATAGATTAGACCCTGACCTCAATGAATTTAAGAGAACTGAACTCCTACAGAATGTGTTCTGCAACCACAATGGAATCCAACTAGTAACTGACGACGGACGGAAAATAGAAAAATCTCCAAGCAGCTGGAAACAAAACAACACACTTTTAAAAACTCCACAAGTCCAAGAGGAAGTCTCAAGGGAAAAACAAAACAAAACATTGAACTGAATGAAAAGGAAAATACAACATACCAAAATCTGTGAGACATGGCTACACTATTGCTAAGAGGGAGATTTATGGCACCATTGTTTACATCAGAAAAGAAGAAAAGTCTCAAATCAATAACCGAAGCACCCACTTCAAGATCCTAGAAAAAGAAGAGCTAAATAAGCCCAAAGCAAAAGGAAGGAAGGAAATAATAAAGAGCAGAAAACAGTGAAATTGAAAACAGAAAAACACTAGAGAAAATAAGTGTAACAAAGAGCTAATTTTGTGAAAAGATCAATAAAACTGACAACCTTCCAGTTAAGAATGACTAAGCAAAAAAAAAAGAAGACACAAATTACCAATATCAGGAAAGAAACAAAGAATATACCCCCAGATGCTACCAACAGCAAAAGTGTAATAAGGGAATATTACAAACAACTCCACAAATATACTTGATAAATTAGATGAAATGGACCACTTCCTCAGAACACACAAACTACTACAACTCACCCCAATATGAAAAGGATAATTTGAACAACCCTATAACTTTCCAAGAAACTTAGTTTGTAATTTTTAAAAAATCTCCCTGCCAAAGAGATATGGTTTCACTGGAAGATTTTACTAATAGTTTAAAGAATTAACACCAATTCAACACAATCACTTCCAGAACATAAAAGAGGAGGGAACACTTCCCAATTCACTTACTGAAGCTAGGATTACCCTGACAGTACAAAGACAGTCCAAAAAAAAAAAGAGCAAGAGAGAGAAAGAAAAAGAAAATTACAGACCAAGAATCCTCATGAACACAGACACAAAAACCCTTAACAAAATATTAGCAAACAGGTTTCAGTAATATATATATAAAAAAGGAAACACCATGACCAAGTGGGGATTGGTCAGATTCAGTACTGGATCAATATTCAGAAATCAACCAATATAACCTACCATATTAACAATTTAAAGAAGAAAAATCACATAATCGTGTCACTCAACAAGGAAAAGGCAGTGACAAAATTCAATACCCATTCATTTAAAAAAGAAAAAAACCTCTCAAACTATGACTAGAAGGGAACATCACCAACTTGCTGAAGAGTATTTACAAAAAAAGCCTACAAGTAACATTATACTTAATGGTGAAAGTCTGAATGCTTTCCCCTAAAGTCAGGAACAAGGTAAAGATGTCTGCCCTAGGTTGGAAGTTCTAGCCATGGCAACAAAACAAGAAAAGGAAATAAAAGGCATAAGGATCAAAAAGAAGAAATAAAACTGCCCTTATTTGTAGATGACATTATCAAGTATAAAATCTTAAAGAATCTACTCCTAGAACTAATAAGCAAGTTCAGAAAGGTTGCAGGATATAAGATTAACATGCAAAAGCAGTTATATTTCTGTATGTTAACAATGAACACATGAACATCAAAATTAAAAATATAATGCCTGGGACTTTCCTGGTGGCGCACTGGTTAAGAATCTGCCTGCCAATGCAGGGGACACGGGTTCGACCCCTGGTCTGGAAATATACCACATGCTGTGGAGCAACTAAGCCCGTGCGCCACAACTACCGAGCCTGCATTCTAGAGTCCGAGAGCCACAACTACTGAGTCCGCGTGTCACAACTACTGAAGCCCGCGTGCCTAGAGCCCGTGTTCCGCAATGAAGAGTAGCCCCCGCTTCGCGGCAACTAGAGAAAGCCTGCGCACAGCAACGAAGAAAAAAAGAAAGAAATACAATGCCTTTTATCATTGCTTAAATAAAATGAAATATTTAGGTATAAATCTAACCAAACATGTATAGGACTTGCATAGTGAAAGCTTCATAGTGCTGATGAAAGAAATCAAAGAAGATCTAAAAAAATGAAAAGAGGTATTGTGTTTGTGAAGACTGAACATAGTAAAGATGTCAGTTCTCCCAACTGATGTACAGGTCTAACACAATCCCTACCAAAACCCCAGCAAGATATTTTTTGTAGATATTGACAAGATAATGATAAAACTTGTATGGAAAGGCAAAAGAACTAGAAAAGTTCATATAAGTTTGAAAAAGAACTTATTGCTCCCACTAAAGTGGGAGCAATCAGTCTACCCCATTTCACAACTTTTTGTAGCTATAATAATCAAGACTCTGCTGCACTGGGAGAGGGACAGACACATAGATCAATGGAACAGACAGAGAGCTCGGAAATAAACCCACACAAATATGCCCAAATGACTCTTGACAAAAGTGCAAAGCAACTCAGTGGAAGAACGACAGGCATTTCAACACATGGTGCTGGAGTAACTGGATGACCATAGGCAAACAAAACAAAAAACAAACAAAAAAACCCCTTGACCTAAGTCTGATACCTTATACAACATTAACTCAAATTGGATCTCTTAAAATGAAACTCAGAATATATAACTTTTATAAAACTATAAAGCTTTTAGGGAAAAAAAAACCAGAGAGTATCTTTAGAATCTAAGATAAGGCAAAGAGTTCTAAGATTGATACCAAAAAACATGACCCTAAAAGGAAAAGTTAATAAATTGGATTTTATCAAAATTTTAAAATTTTACTCTGGAAAAGACCCGGTTAAAGAGGATGAAAAGACATGTTACAAAATGGGAGAAAATATTCACAAACAACATAATCATCAAAGCACAAGTAGCTAGAATATATAAAGATCTCTCAACACTCAATAGTTAAAAATTAGAAAATGAGAAAAAGACATGAAGAGACATTTCACTGGAGAGGATAGATGGATGGCAAATGAGCACATAAAAAGATACCCCACATCACTAGCCTTAGAGAAATGCAAATTAATGAGATGTTACGATATACCTATCACAATGTCTAATACAAAAAAACAGTGACAATACCAAACATTGGCAAGTATGTAGAGAAACTGGATCATTCATACATTGTTAGATGTCAAATGGTAGAGCTTCTCTGAAAAATAATTTCCCAGTTTCTTAAAAAAATAAACATGTACTATTATACAACCCGGCAACTGCATTCCTGGATGTTTATCCCCCCAAAATGAAGACAATGCTCACACAAAAACCTATACAACAATGTTTTTAGGTGCTTTACCTGTAATATCCAAAAACTAGAAACAACCCAGATGTCCTCTAATGGGTGAATGGTTAGACAAACTGTGTCACATCCATACCATGGAATACTACTTATCAATAAACTACAGATATACACAACAACCTGGATGAATCTTCGAAGAACCATGCTGAGTGAGAAGCACCAGTCCCGAAGGTTACATGGTATATGGTTCCTTTTTTTTTTTTTTTTTTTCACTTGTTAGCTTATGTCTCTCTGGGCGTCATTCCTGGCACGTGGGGTCCCGCTCTTTGGAACCTTCACTGGCCATCCTTTCCTCGTTTCTCCCCTGGGCACGAGAACCGCATAGGTACATACATCCACCCATCTTCCGCATCTGTAGACGCCTCCTGCCTCTTGTGCTATTTGGCCAAACTCTAATGCTCCCTCAGTGCCTTCATCTCCGGGTCTGTTCCAGTGGAGCCTTCCTCCCTGGGGTAGTAGTGCAGGGGATTGGGCCACAGGTCTTCGCTGATGATCTCAGCAATCCTGTTAGACCCTGGGCAGTTGTGGTCAGACAACCAGTTGAGGAAGTTAAGGCTGGTGGTGTCCTGCCTGCGACTGGGGGCTCCCAGTTCATAATCCCAGAACCACTGGACTGGAGTGTAACGAGACGCCCTATATCCAGCGATGCTAAGGTGTTACTCCTTAATGATCGCGTTGTTCCAGAAGTAGGGGTTGTTCCAAAAAAAAAACATCAACTTGCAGCGGTGCCTGGGATGGCCCAGTTCCTGCACCTCCAAATGGATCATGTAGCTAAGCATGTCTTCATCTTGGTCATTGATTATGGCCAACATCTGGGGGTGGTTCATAACGGCTCTGGCCCAGAAGCCAGGGATGCCCTGGAGGATGGCCCTCCTGCAATCCAAGTGAGGCTTCTGCCTCTGACCGATCTTGTGCTTGAGCCAAGTGTAGGCCCTGCTGGCTTGGGCATTCAGAGTGCTCAGCTCTAACTGCAGGGCCTCCAGCGCCTCCAGCGGGGGCCAGGCAGTCATGGGTCGTGGCCCTGGCATTTCCAGCCCCTGCTCCTGGGGCTTCTCCTCCCGCTCCTCTGCCAGCACCTGCTCCCGCTCCTCCGCCACCACCTCCACCACTTGTATGATGTCCTCCACCAGCAGCCCCAACTCCTCCCCGATCCCCACCACCTCTCGCTCCTCCAGAGCCGTGCCTTGCTGCACGACCTCTACCCTGAAGATGGTGGCCCTCCTTGCCCGACCCACCAGCTAGTGCCCGCGGTCCCCACCGCACCTGGGGGACTGCGGGCCCCTGCTTCTGAGGACCCCCTCCCACACCTAGGATGACCCAGGGTCCCTGGGCAGCACCGCCTTCCCCAGGCCGGCCTCACTCGCCATGTGGCCCTGGCCCTGAGCTGGGAGAGCTATGAAGGAGCCGGAGGTGGAAGCACAGCATGTGGCCCACAGAGCAGGCCCAACGACTAGAGTCACCCTGCAATGCGGACTTGGGGGGGTAGGGGGCCAACTGGGGCGGGGGTTGGGAACGCATCTCCATTTTTTTTCAAGTTTTATTGAGCTTCATTACAAATCAATTAGACAATAATAATCACAAAACTAAAGTCAGAAATTAAAGATAAAAAATTATTCTGACCACATAAAAATAAAATTTTTAACACCAATATTAAATAACAATTATTAACAAACTGGAGAAAAAAATATTTGAACATAAAAAAGTTAATAATATTTCTATTGATTTAAAAATCAATATATGCTAGCCAGACATTGATTACAACCTCTAGCTAAAAGTGAGTTAGACAGCTGGGGAGGAAGAATCTTGAACTTCATTTCTTCACATGTTTAAAAATAAAAGAAAAAGAGATTTTTCAGTCAATTCTTTTGGATTCAAAAATTTTGGATTTTTGTTTAAATTTTAATCTCTCAACTCTAATTCCTTCTCAGGAAGTATGATGGGGGAAAGTTTACATTTAACTCTCTGGCATCTATAATGCTGATATTAATGGAGCATCTTTATGTATACATTGTAATTGGCATATTTCTATTTATCAATACCATGATTTAATCCTACCACAGAGTATTTAACAAACTCTGTTGGCCAATGTGGTTGGATACTCTGTAATAGAAAACAGAGTGATTTCTTAATCCTGGTTACTAACTGGTCCTTAGAGTTAATTCACTTTTCCGAGAGGAAGACATTCCCAAACATTCCTGTTCCCAAATTATGGTTCCGTTTTACATCATTTTTGAAATGAGAAAATTACGGAAATGGAGGACAGAAGAGTGGTTGCCAGGGGTTAAGGAAGGGATTGGGGCAAGAGTGGTTGTGGTAATAAAGAGGCGCCATGAAGGACCCTTTTGTGACCCTGTTCTGTATCTTGACTGTATCGGCATCAGTATCCTGGTTGTGATGCTGTTGCTGTAGTTTCAACAGGAGATCACCATGATGGAAAACTGGATAAAGGATACACTGGATCTCCGTGTACTGTTTCTTACAATTGCATGTGAATCTATAATTATTTCAAATATACATTTCATTGAAAACATCAACTAGAAACCCTAGAAGGTAAATTCTTTTCAAAACGTAAAAACTGCAAAGATAGGGTGTGTCAGAGAGCTGGACAACTGAGCTTAGGGATTCTCCCAAGACCCAAGACAAAGGGTCAAAGGGATAGAAAGTCTGAAGAGGCCAACCTCTAGTATCTGTCTAATAAGAGTTCTAGGAGGATGAAATGAGGAAAAATAAAGCAAAAGAGTCAAATAAATAACAGAAGAATTTCCTGAGACCAAGCACAGAAGTCTTTGAATTTCAATCTCAAATCTAAACAACGGTGACCAAAGAAACTGGCCCACCTTTACAGTTCAGCTCAGATAATTGTTGGAGTATAATGAAAAACGGTTAATAACTCACTGAGGGCTAGGCAGGAAAAGGAAAACAAACTCACATCAACACACACAGGTCAAATCCCAGAACAAGGAAAGAGAAAAGAATCCTGAAAGGTTCTGGAAGAAGAAGAAAGTTATCTGAAAAGGAACAACAATTAATATTGGCACCAGATGCCTCGTCAGCAACGCTGCAGGCCAAAAAACCAGGGGACAAGGTTTTTGAAATTCTCAGTGGAAGTTATTTTGAACTTAAAATCTAAACTCAGCCTAATTTGTTGGAAGAAAATAAAGACTTCAAGAACTCAGAAAGTTTACTACCTAGATAGCCATCCATATATACAGCAAGCACTCAAAAATATCTTTCGAAAGAATGAATGACTTAGTAGAGAAAAAGATCTTGTAAACTAAAAAACTTAGCATAAAAGAAAGAAGATTAAAGAAAAAAAGGTGACCAAAGAGGGACTTCCCTGGTGGCACAGTGGCTAAGAATCTGCCTGCTAATGCAGGGGACACAGGTTCCAGCCCTGGTCCAGGAAGATCCCACATGCCGTGGAGCAACTAAGCCTGTGCACCACAACTACTGAGCCCACATGCCACAACTACTGAAGCCCACACGCCTAGAGCCCATGCTCCGCGACAAGAGAAGCCACCGCAACAAGAAGCCCGCGCACTGCAACGAAGAGCAGCCCCTGCTCGCCGGAGCTAGAGAAAGCCCGCACACAGCAACAAAGACCCAATGCAGTCAAAAATAAACAAATTAAAAAAACCCAAAAAACTCTTAGATGGTATCAAAATTAAAAAAAAAAAAATGAAGCCAGATACATGCTGATTGCAAAACTAAGGTTAAAAATAGAGAGATGAAAAACATATGAGGAAAGTGATGATAAAAATAATTTAACAGGTGTGGTGATATAAATATCATCCAAAGAATAATTAAAGGCAAAAAGACAATAAGACAAAGAGGGGATTTTTATATTGATTAAAGAAAGACTCATTACATCAATATGCGATGATAACTTTTGTACATCTTATAACTATGAAATGCATACACCAAAAATTGAGAGAAATCGACAAATCCACAATCGATGTGGAGACTAACATCCCTTCTCAGAAACAGACCAGGTAGACAAAACACAAGACGCCCAAACACCTGAATGAGCTTCATGCAGCCACAGGTGACAAATGCGGCCCCTACAGGCACCAGGCAGGCAGGATGAACGGCTGACGTGGACAGGTGAGGGGGATGGGTAAACCATCCTTTGAAGGTGCAGCCACTGTGCAGCCCAGCTAAGTGTCGCCATGAAGGAATGAGGGTCCAGCAGAGCCAGAGCTTCTGATTTTTTTTTCAAGAGAAACCCCAAATCCCTATTTTCTACATAAAATCTCTTAATTCGTAAATGTTTCCTCAAGTTAAAAAAAAAAAACAAAAAACTTGTGTAGGGCTTCCCTGGTGGCGCAGTGGTTGAGAATCCGCCTGCCAATGCAGGGGACACGGGTTCGAGCCCTGGTCTGGGAAGATCCCACATGCCACGGAGCAACTGGGCCCGTGAGCCACAACTGCTGAGCCTGCGCGCCTGGAGCCTGTGCTCCGCAACAAGAGAGGCCGCGATAGTGAGAGGCCCGCGCACCGCGATGAAGAGTGGCTCCCGCTCGCCGCAACTAGAGAAAGCCCTCGCACAGAAACGAAGATCCAACACAGCCAAAAATAAATAAATAAATAAATAAATTTAAAATTACCTTTCTCTTAAAAAAAAAAAAAACTTGTGTAGGTTGTACAAAACATATCTGCAGGCCAAGGCAGCCTGTGGGCTCCTGGTGGCAAACTCTGATCTAACTTATATAGACTTTTGTACTCAATAAGCACAGAATAAAACTACTCCTCAAATACTCATTGGAGTGTTGACAAAAACTGAACATGTACTAAACCACATAAAGAATTTTTTAACAAATTCAGAAAGGCAGAAATTATACAGAGCGCAGTCTCTGATCCCAATAAAGTTAAAAATCAGCAACAAAAGGAGCACCAAAAAAGTCTATGCAGTTGGAAAAAAACTTAAATCCCTTATAAATAACTTTTGAGTTACAGAGAAAAAAATCAAAGCCGAAATAAAAAATTATTCAGAAATGAATACCAATAAGAGCACTGTATAATCAAGCCAGAGATAGGTAATGAGAGGAAAAAAAATAAAATGTTTATTACTTATTAAAGCACATCAAAGCCTGAAAATAAAGAACAAAACATTCTATTCAAAGGAGTTAGGAAAAAAATAATAAAAATTTAAAAGCTGGAGGAATTAATAAACAAACAAAAATAGAAATTCATGAGTTAGAAAATAAAAGAACTAAATCAAAAAATAAAAATTGGTCTGAGCTGTGGGAGGGAGATGAGGTGGTTTCCAGGGGTTGAGAGGGTGGAGCTGGGACTCAGGCTGAAGCTGTGTTGGCTGGCGACCCCGTAGTTCCCGGGCTGAAATCTGAAACTGGCCCCATTCAGGGAGGGAAAGGAGAGCGCAAAGGAAGAGGCAGATTGCTCTGGACTGCCAGGAGTTGTGACGGCTCCAAAATGGCTGTGCATTCCACTGCCTCCGGCTGCTCTCCAGAGGGACAGGGCAAAAAGTGGAGTTCTTCAGGGAGGAATCAGGGGGACCAATTAAACACCTGGAAGCCAGAGGGGGCGGCAGGGGATGCTCAGTGAGGTATGGAGACTGGCAGAAGGAGAAGGAAGGAGTTGGTTCAAGATGCTGGCATAGGAAGATCCTGAACTCACCTCCTCTCATGGACACACAAAAATCTACAGCAACATATGGAAATATTCCCTCTGAACAGAACCTGAGAAGTAGCTACAGCTACTCCACAACAAAGGATAAAAGGGCCACATCAAGGTGGGTAGGAGAGGCAGGGACATGGTCTCGCCAAGCCCACCCCACCCCCCACTGCCAGCATGGAGACCCAAAGTCTGGAGGGATCTCACAAATACATAACTTCTCCCTGAGGAGCCAGAGGGTTGTTGTCCCATGTCAGGTACCCCAACCTTGGGGATCTGCCCTAGAGAGACAAGCCCCCCAAACGTCTGGCTTTGAAAACCAACAGGGTTTTTATTTTTTTGGCTGTGCCGCAGCATGCAGGATCTTAGTTCCTTGACCAGGGATTGAACCCGTGCCCCCTGCAGTGGAAGTGCAAAGTCCTATTTGCAAAGCAGAAATAGAGACAGAGATATAGAGAACAAACTTATGGATACCAAGGGGGAAGGGAGGGATGGGATGAATTGGGAGATTGGGAGTGACATATATACACTATTATGTATAAAATAGATAACTAATGAGAACCTACTGTATAACACAGGGAACTCTACTCAATGCTCTGTGGTGACCTGAATGGGAAGGAAATCTAAAAAAGAGGAGATATATATATATATATATATATATATATATATGTATATGTATACATATAACTGATTCACTTCACTGTACAGCAGAAACTAACACAACACTGTAAAGCAACTATACCCCAATAAAAATTTTAAAATAAAAAATAATAATTAAAAAAAAAGAAGGAAATGGGAAGGGGAGCAAGAAGCGTTCCCTACCATAAAGACTCCACTTAAAGGGAATAAAAACAAGTGGGTAATTAACAGTATCTTGAAAATTGATAAACAATTCCCATCCACCCACACACAACTTGCAGTCAATAAAAATGTTTCATTTAGGGGAAAGTGAAAAAAATAATAATTAAGGGGGTTAGTTTTAGCCATTAAGGAGTCAGGGGGTGAGGTGATTCACTTTTGCACCTGAAAATACATTTTCAATAAAACTGAAGACTAAATATCTTTATTTTAAAAAAAAGAAAGAAAACCAATGGGGCTTATGTCCAGGAGACCATAGGGCTAGAGGGAATGGAGATTCTGCCCTTAAAGGGCTCCCACGCAGACTCACTTGCCCCAGTACCCAGCACAAAAGCAGAAGCTTGAAAAGAGCCTTGATCTTATGTGAAAAACATTCATTTGAAAATCCTAAAATATCTGCCAAAGAAGCAAAAGCCTGTTGGGATTCTCTTCAGGGAATGAGGCTGGCAGGTGCCATTTCTGCCCTCTGCCCTCTGACTCTAACCTGTTAGCATCTGTCCTCCCTGCCCCCCCTGCACTGCTGCTGTAGCCCCATCAGAGGCAGCAGGCAAGTGCCACAGCCCCCCACAGTTCCCCAAAGTCAGTGGGTGCATGCAGTCCACACATGGGATGCCCTTGTGTGCCAGGCTCTGGTGGCCAGAGAGGATTGTGTTTCTGGGGCTAACAGGTCTGAAACAATCAAAGAGGTAGTTCAAGAGACAACCAAGAATGAGGGCAACTTTAAACAATAAAGTTCATCACCTACACAGGTACACCCTATCAAGACTGGGAGAGCTGTTTCTCCTAACACAGAGACGAAAACACAGAGAGTCAAGCAAAATGAGGAAACAGAGGAATTAGCTCCAAATGAAAGAACAAGATAAAAATCCCAGAAAAAACCCTTAATGAAACAGAGATAAGTAATTTACCCAATTAAAAGTTCAAAATAATGGTCATAAAAATGCTCAACAAACTTGGGAGAAGAATGGAGGAACACAGTGAGAATTTCGACAAACAGAAAATATAAGAAGGTAACAGGCAGAAGTCACAAAGCTGAAGAACACAATAACTTAACTGAAAAATACACTGGAGGAGTTCAACAGCAGACTAGATGAGGCAAAGAAAGGATCCGTGAGCAGAAGACAGGGCAGTGGAACTTACCCAAACAGAGAAGCAAAAAGAAAAAATAATTTTTTAAAAAAAGCGAAGATAGCTTAAGGGACCTATGGGACAACATCAAACACAATAACATTCGAATTATAGAGAATGCAGAAAGAGAAAAGAGAGAGAAAGGGGAAGAAAATTTATTTGAAGAAATAATGTCTGTAAACTCCCTTACCCTGGGGAGGAAGCAGACATCCAGATCCAGGAATCTCAGAGAGTTCCAAACAAGATGAACCCAAAGACACCCATACCAAGACACATTATAATTAAAATGTCAAAAGCTAAAGACAGAATCTTAAAAACAGCAAGAGAAAAACAATTTGTTATATACAAGGGAACCCCCATGAGACTATCAGCAGATTTCTCAGCAGAACCTTTGCAGGCCAGAAGGGAGTGACATGACATATTCAAAGTGCTAGAAAAAAAAAACTTCCAACCAAGAATACTCTACTGGGCAAGGTTATCAATCAAAATTGAAGGAGAGGTAAAGAGTTCTCCAGACAAGCAAAAGCTAAAGGAGTTAATCACCACTAAACTGGTCCTACAAGAAATGTTAAAGGGACTTCTTTAAGCTGAAAAGAAATGGAACTAATTGGTAACAAGAAAATAACTGAAAGGGAAAGTCTCACTGGTAAGGTAAATAAGGTAAATATACAGGAAAGGAAGTGGGTTAATCACTTATAAAGCTAGTATAAAGATGACACGACAAAAGTAGTAAAAATAACTGTAATAATTAGTTAAGGGATAGACAAAATAACAAGATGTAAAAAGTGACATCAAAAACATAGAATGTGGTGGGGGGTAGTGAAAATGCGGTTTTAGAATGCACACAAATTTAACTTACTATCAACATAAAATAGATTGTTGTATATATAGGCTGTTGTATGTGAGTCCCATGGTACCCACAAAGCAAAAACCTACAGTAGATGCACAAAAGATAATAAGAAAGGAATCTAAGCGTAACAATACAGAAAGTCATCAAAACACAGGGAAGAAAGCAAGATAACAAGAAAGAAACAGAAAAACTACAAAACAGTCAGAAAACAATTATCAAAATGGCAGTAAGTATTGATACATTCCTATCAATAATTACTTTAAATGTAAATGGACTAAATTCTCCAATGTTTATCCACACTTGAATGGATAAACAACAACAACAACAAGACTCAACTATATGCTGCCTATAAGAGATTCACTTCAGATGTAAGGACAAATACACAGACTGAAAGTGAACAGATGGAAAAAGGTGTTTCATACAAAGGGAAACCAAAAGAAAGCTGGGGTAGCTATACTGATATCAGACAAAATAGACTTTAAAACAAAGTCTGTAATAAAAGACAAAGATGGGCATTAAATAATGATAAAGGAGTCAACCCAATAATAAGATATAACATTTGTAAATATTTATGTATCCAACATAGGAACACCTAAATATATAAAGCAAATATTAACAGACCTAAAGGGAGAAATTGACAGCAATACAATAACAGTAGGGTGCTTTAATACCCCACTTACATCAATGGATAGATCATCCAGACAGAAAATTAATAAGGAAACATCAGACTTAAATGATGTTTAAAAGATGGACCTAATAAATACAGAACATTCCATCCCAAAACAGCAGAATATATAATCTTCTCAAGTGCACATGGAGCATTCCCCAGGATAGATCATATGTTAGGCCACAAAACAAATCTAAATAAATTTAAGAAGACTGAAATCATATCAAGTAATGGTATGAAACTAGAACTCAATTACAAGAAGAAAACTGGAAAAATCACAAGTATGTAGAAATTAAACAATATGCTACTGAACAACCAATGGATCAATGAAGAAATAAAAAGAGAAATTTAAAAAATACCTTGAAACAAATGAAAATGAAAATAGAACATACCAAAATCTATGGGATGCAGCATAGACAGTTCTAAGAAAGAAGTTTATAGCAATTCAGGCCTACCTCAAGTAACAAGAAAAATTTCTAATAAGCAATCTAACTTTATAACTAAAGAAACTAAAAAAATAAGAAATGAAGCCCAAAGTTAGTAGAAGGGGAGAAATAATAAGGACCAGAGTGGAAATAAATAGAGCCTAAAAAGACAATAGAAAAGATCAATAAAACTGGTTCCTTGAAAACATAAACAAAATTGACAGACCTTTAGCTAGACTCACTAAGAAAAAAAGAGAGGGCTTAAATAAAATCATAAATGAAAGAGGAGGCATTACAACTGATATCAAAGAAATACAAAAGATCATGAGACTACTATGAACAATTATACATGAACAAATTGGCCAACCGAGAAGAAATGGATAAATTCCTAGAAACATACACTCTTCTAAGACTGAATCATGAAGCAATAGAAAACTCGAATAGACCAATTACTAGTAGGGAGATTGAATCAGTAATCAAAAAACTCCCAACAAACGAAAGCCCAGAACCAGATGGCTTCACTGGTTAATTCTACCAAACATCTGAAGATTTAATACCTACTCTTCTCAAACTCTTCCAAAAAAATTAAAAAGGAGGGAATGCTTCCAAACTCATGTTATGAGGCCAGCACCACCCTAATACCAAAACCAGACAAGGACATCAAAAAAAAGAACATTACACAGGCCAACAACCCTGATAAACATAGATGTAAAACTCCTCAACAAAATATTAGCAAATCAGATTCAGTAATACATTAAAAGGATCATACCTCATGATCAAGTGGGATTTATTCCAGGGATACAAGGATGGCTCAACATCTGCAACTCAATCAACATGATACACAACATGAAGATAAAAATCGTATGACCATGTCAATGGATGCAGAAAAAACATTTGACAAAATTCAACATCCATTTATGATAAAAACTCTCAGCCAAGTGGGTACAGAGGGAACATGCCTCAACACATAATAAAGGCCATATATGACAGGCCCACAGCTAACCACACTCAACAGTGAAAAGCTGAAAGCTTTTCCCTTAAGATCAGGAACAAGACAAGGATGCCCACTCTGGCCACTTTTATTCAACATAGTATTGGAAGTCCTAGCCAGAGTGATTGGCAGGAAACAGAAATAAAAGGCATATAAATTTGAAAGGAAGAAGTAAAACTATCACTATTTGTGGGTGATATGATTTTATATATAGAAAACCCTAAACACTCCACACACACACAAAAATTGTTAGAACTAATAAATTCAGTAAAGTTTCAGGATACAAAATTAATATACAAAAATCTGTTGCATTTTATACACTAACAACAAACTATCAGAAGAGAAATTAAGTAAGAATTAATACCATTTACAATTGCATCAAAAAGAATAACACATCTAGGAATAAATTTAACCAAGGAGGTGAAAGACCTGTACACTGAAAACTATAAGACACTGAAGAAAGAAATTGAAGATGACACAAATAAACAGAAAGATATTTCATGTTCATGGATTGGAATAATTAATATTGTAAAAATGTCCATATTACTCAAAGCAATCTACAGTTCCAATGCAATCCCTATCAAAATTCCAATGACATTTTTCACAGAACTAGAACAAATAATCCTAAAATCTGTATGAAACCATAAAAGCCAAAGCAATCGTAACAAAGAAGAATAAAGCTGGAGGCATCATGCTCCCTGACTTGAAACTATATTACAAAGCTATAATAATCAATATAGTACGGTATTGCCATAAAAACAGAAACATACATCAGTGGAGCAGAATAGAGAGCCCAGAAATAAATCCAATCATATATGGTTAATTAATTTACAACAAAGGAGGCAAGAATATACAATGGGGAAAGGGCAATCTCTTCAATAAATGGTATTGGGAAAACTGGACAGCCATATGCAAAAGAACAAAACTGGACAAATATCTTACCATACACAAAATTAACTCAAAATGGATTAAAAACATGAATGTAAAGACCTGAAAGCATAAAACTCCAAGAAGAAAACATAGGTGGTAAGCTCCTTACCATCACTCTTTGGCAATATTTTTTTGGATGTGACTCCAAAGGCAATGGCAACCAAAGTAAAAATAAACAAATGGGACCACATCAAACTAAAAAGCTTCTGCTCAGTGAAGGAAACCATCAACAAAATAAAAAGGTAACCTCCTGAATTGGATTAGATATTTGCAAATCATCTGTCTGATAAGGGGTTAATATCCTAAAGAACTCATTCAGCTCAATAACAAAAAATCCACAATCTGATTAAAAAATGGGAAGAGGATCTGAATAGACGTTTTTCCAAAAAAGACATACAGATGGCCAACAGGCACATGAAAAGATGCTCTACATCACTAATCATCAGGGAAATGCAAATCAAAACCACAGGGAGCTATTATCACCTCACACCTGTCAGAATGGCTATTATGCAAAGGGCAAGAAATAACAAATGTTAGTGAGGATGTGGAGAAAAGGGATCCCTTGTGTACTGTTGGTGGGAATGTAAATTGGTGCAGCCACTATGGAAAACAGTACAGAGACTCGTCAAAAAATTAAGAATAGAACTACCATATGATCCAGCAATCCCACTTCTGGATATTTATCCGAAGAAAATGAAAACCCTAATTCAAAAAGATACATGCACCCTCATGTTCATTGCAGCATTATTTACAGTAGGCAAGATACAGAAACAACTTAAGAGTCCATTGATGGATGAATGGATAAAGAAGATCTGAGACACATATACAATGGCATATAATCAGCCATTAAAAAGAATGAAATCTTGCCATTTGCAACAACAGGGGACCTTGAATGTAAGTGAAATGAGCCAGATAGAGAAAGAAAAATACTGTATGATTTCACTTATATGTTGAATCTAAAAACCAAAACAAAACTCTCAGATACTACAGTCCCCCCTTACCCATGCTGAATACATTCCAAGACTTGAAGTGAATGCCTGATACCATGGATAGTACTGAACCCTATATATACTATGTATTTTCCTATACATGCATACCTATACCTATGACAAAATTTAACTTATAAATTAGGCACAGTAAGAGATTAACAACAATAAGAATAAAATAGAACAATTATAACAATATACTGTAATAAAAGTTATGTGAATGCAGTCTGTCTCTTTCTCGCTCTCTCTCAAAATATCTTATTGTACAAATTTAATGCCTTTTCCATCTTAACGAAGCACTCATCATGCACTGTGGCCATAACTTTTGCAGTTTGAGGTTCAACAGCAAAACTAGCACAAATTTCTTTTCCTTCTTCACAATTTCATGGATAGAAGATTTGTTCTTACTGTAGTTCTTAGTAACCTCAGCATATGATTTTTTTGTTTCCTTATTAAATCGAGAACTTTCACCTTTTCACTTAAAGGAAGCACTTTACAGCTTCTCTTTGGCATATCCGAATTGCCAGCATCACTATTCCTTGGGCTTTGGGGCCATTAGTAAAATAAGGGTTACTTGAACACAAGCACTGTGTTACTGTGACATCCATCTGATAACTGAGATGACTACTAAGTGCCTAATGGAGGGATATATCTAGACAAAGAAATGATTCATGTCCCAGGCAGGGCTGAGCGGGTTGGCGCGAGATTTCATCACACTACTCTGATGGGCGTGCAATTTAAAACTTATGAATTCTTTATTTCTGGAATTTTCCACTTAGTATTTCAGGCCACAGTTGACTGAGGGTAACTGAAACCACAGAAAGCGAAACCATGGTTAAGGGGGCACTACTGTACAGAGAACAGACTGGTGGTTGCCAGAGGGAAGGGGGTTTGGGGTGTGGGGGGGAAATGGGTGAAGGGGATCAAGAGGTACAAACTCCCGGTTATAAAGTAAGTAAGTCACGGGGATATAACGTACCGCATGGTGAATATAGTCAATAATACTGTACTGCAAATTTGAAACTGCTACGGAAATGAATCTTAAAAGTTCTCATGACAAGAAAAAATATTTCATAACGCTGTGGGGTGACAGATGGTAACTAGACTTATTGTGATCATTTCATAATGTATACAAATATTGAATCATTATGTTGTACACCTGAAACAGTATAATGTTGTATGTCAATTGTATTTAAATTTAAGAAATCTAGTTCTCTGAAAAACCTATTTTATAGGAAATAGCAAATTTTTCACTAGTCTGATCAAGGGAAAAAGGAGAGATGCCATGAATAAGATTAGGAACAATTATAGCTATAAACATGGAGAATATATTTTTTAATTATGAAAATATGATATAAAATTCGTATGTCATATATTTGAAAATCTGGAGAAATTGATGATTTTCTAGGAAAGTTTAACTACTAAAATTCCCTCAAGGAGAAATGTAAAGCCTGAACAGACCTAGCTCTTTAAAGAGTCACCATGTCTGGTCAGACTGATTAATAAGTTCTACCAACATTTCAAAAAACAGGCAATGTCCACAGTATATAAACTGTTTCAGAACACAATAAATGCTAGAAAGCTTCCTAACTCATTCTACAAAACCAGCTTGATTCTGATACCCAGACTCATGAGGGACATCGCAAAAAAAGAGCAACTGTAGCTCAATCTATCTTATAAATAAAGATGGAAAATCCATGCATAAAATATTAACAATTGAATGCAGTACTGTATTAAAAGAACAATACTCATAATCAAATACAACTCATTCCAAGAATGGAAGGGTGAAATTTCCAATGTTAGGAAATCTATTACTGCAATTTACTACATTAAACAGATTAAATAGTAAAGTTGAAAAACAATAAAATCACCTCAATAAATGCTTTTTTTAAAAGCATGTAATAAAATTCAACATCCACTCCTGATCAAAACTCTTAGAAATCTAGGAATATAAAAATTTCCTTAATTTAATAAAGAGTAACTGCAGGAAACCTACAGAAGACACCTACAAATGGTATAACACAGGATCATTCCTGTATACATCAGAAACAAAACAACAACACCTATAGACAACCACTATTAATTATTCATCAGGAGTTCCTATACACTGAAATAAGACATGAAAAAGAAATGACAGTAATTAATATTAAAGGGATAAAAGCCACCATTTACAGACAGCTTTTATTTACACCTGTCTAGAAAAGCCAAGAGAATAAAAAATAATAGCACCAATAGAGTTTATTAAGGTGGCTAGGTACAAAAAAACCGACACACAAAAATCAATAGTTTCTCTATATCCATTTCAATAATAATTAGCAATATAATTTTAAAAAAATCAACCTAGATATGAACCTAACAAGAAATGCATAAGATCAATATGAAGACAGTGATAAAACTATTTTAAATGACGTCAAAGAAGACCTGAATAAATAAAAACATACCATGTTCCTGGGTGGGAAGACTCAATACTGTAAAGATGTCAATTCTCCCCCAATTAATCTATAATTTCCATGTAATCCCAATCAAAATCCCAACAGGATTTTTTATGGAACTTGATAAGTAGATTCTCAAGTTCACCTGAAAGAGAAAATGTGCAAGAATAGCCAAGAAATTTTTGAAAAGAACCTTAAGAGAAAATTTATCCTATCAGTTATCAAAAAAATCTTCTTAAATCATGATAATTTAAAATGAAGTATTATTTAGGGATTAAAAGACTAACGAAACATAATGGAGGATCCAGTACACATAGGGGAATTTAGTATATGATAAGGGTGGCATGCAGAGATCACTAAATATTAATTCTGGAGAAAAATACAGTTAGATTTCCCCTTCACAACATTCATAGAAATAAATTCTACATGGATTAAAAAGATTAACAGAAAAGGCAAAACCATGAAGGCTTCAAGATGAACTATTCTTCTAAAGCTAAGTTTTTAGATGAAATATAAAACAGATTTATTATCTTGGGCTTTTCTAAGCAAGATCCAAAACCCAAGAGTCATAAAGGAAGATTAACAAATGTGACAACATAAAAATTTTAAACAGACTTTTATTGAAATATTACTTATAGAAAAAAGGTCAAAAATCATCAATGTACAGCTCTACAACTTTTTAAAAATTAAAATTTCTCTGAAATGAAAGTTTGGGACTTCCAGTTAAACATGTAGGAGTGATCCACTCTCCTCTCTGAAAACAATAAGATGACACATGCCTCTGTGATTCCCAAGGGTATATAATTTCTCCACAAAGTAGTGACGCACCTCAGGTCCATATGACCGGGGCATGGGTGGCTAGGGGAGTTTGTTTCTTTGCCACACTGTATTGCATTTATAGCAAAAATGAAAAGCCA
This sequence comes from Balaenoptera ricei, assembly GCF_028023285.1. Taxonomy (NCBI): domain Eukaryota; kingdom Metazoa; phylum Chordata; class Mammalia; order Artiodactyla; family Balaenopteridae; genus Balaenoptera; species Balaenoptera ricei. Next base: position 30,611,307 of record NC_082640.1, read on the forward strand.
CCTAAATGCCCATTATTTTAGAAACAGTGATGTCTGACCAGGAATCACACAAACACATCATCTTTCCAAGAACAGGCAGTTTCTGTGGCATGATTTGTTGGAGGAGAAAAAGTAAGTGACAGTCAGATATGCCCCTGTCCCTGCTGTGTCCACATATAATGAATTAATGCTAATTCACTGGTGAGGGGAGGGGATCTCTCAGAGATACTGGACCGGCAGAAGAGAAGGATCTGGGTTCACAGTGCCTACAGCCTAGCTCACTCCCCCTTCTCTTCCTTCCCATATTTTAGCATCTTACTGGCTTAGAAAGAAAGACCTCAATCCTCTCCAGCCAGTCACTAATCATAACCAGAAAGTGACTAGCATGACACCTCTGCAACAATGCTGCAAAAAATAAGGAAAAAGGGGGCATAACAAGTGCAAGAAAATGATGAAAACTAAAAACAAACATTTCTTCATAATATCCAAAATTTAAAGAAAAAATGATTTCTCTATGAAGCAAGAGCTCAAAGAGATACAAGGATTCCATGAAGAAATAACAAGACAAAAGCAAGAGGCCCCAAGTGTGTTCATCCTCAGGAAAGAAACAGATGGAAAAAATTAAAGACTTTTAGAAATGAAAGCCATATTAGACTTTTCTCTAGGGAGAAAAAGGCACTGGGGAAACTGTCAGAGATACGGAGGACAAGCCTGAGAAAAGCTGAGGAAAAATAAAATAGAAAAGAAATGTTAAATATGTTTAGAAAGAGATATAGAATTCAGGAAATCGAGATCCAATTTATGTATAAGTGGTACATAGGAAGCATAGAACTGAACATATGTAGCTAAAAATATTCAAAAATCGTGACAAGAAAATTTGCCTAAAATTTTTAAATACCCAGATCTTTTTAAGGATACTGAATCCCAAGAACAGCTGCTATAGAATAACCCTCAGCCAGAGGTGGCCCAGCAAAGCTACTAGACTTCAAGGATAAAGGAAGAATCCTATCCAAGCCAAAAAGTCGTCACCTACAAGGGGAAGAAGTTGGGCTGGCTTCAAACTCTTCCAAGCAACAATGAATGCAGAAGACAAACAGGTGATGTTTACCAAGTTCTGTAAGGCTGTAATATATAAAAGATATAATTCAGGTGTAAAGGCAACCTTCAGAACTTCTCAAACATGAAAGAAAACAGCACCTGTTGGCCTTTCTTGAAAAAGTTACTTGGTGGCAAAGTCCAGTGAATTAAGAAATGAATCAAAATAAATTACTCAGGAATGGAAAAGCTGTGCTGAAAATGATGGTGGTGACCAAGACTAAAAAACTGTGAGAATCATAGTGACAGACAGTTAATACTGAACCCCGACAATGTAAAAACAACATCAAAGAAAATAAACAAAAACCCTAGGGGCTTCCCTGGTGGTCCAGTGGTAAAGAATCTGCCTTCCAATGCAGGGGATTGGGATTGACATATATAAACTAATATGTATAAAATAGGTAACTAATGAGAACCTGCTGTATAGCACAGGGAACTCCACTTCGCTGTACAGTAGTAACTAACACAACATTGTAAAACAACTATACCCCAATAAAAAAAAAAGAGGAAAGAAAAAAAAATGCAGGGGATGCGGGTTTGATCCCTGGTCAGTGAACTAAGATCCCATACGCCGCGGGGCAACTAAGCCCGCGAGCCGCAAGTACTGAGCTCCCATGCCTCAACGTGAGAGCCCACATGCTGCAAACTACAGAGCCCACACGCTCTGGAGCCTGCACGCTACAACTAGAGAACAGAAAACTTACACACCACAACTAGAGAGAAGCCTGAGCGCCGGAACCAGAGAGAAGGCTGAGCACCACAATGAAGAGACTGCATGCCGCAACTAAGACCCGACACAGCCAAAAATAATAAAAGAAAATAAATTAAAAAAAACAACAACCTAATATTGAGGTGTGGGGTGAAGAAGTGAGAACAAACTGAAGTAAAGGCTAATTACTCGATATGGGAAATATGTAAAAACAACAAAAAAATGTAACCCTGGCCTCTTAAGACTGTCACAATCTTGAGGCTTTGTTTTTTTTCAATAAAAGAGGGATATTTGAGAAAATATCTCATTATAAGGAAGTATTTATGTGAAGTTCAGCAATTCCTTCCCTTTAAACTTGTTTCTTTTTCTTCTGTTAAATTCACATAAACCAAATAAATTAAGCATAAAGTTAAACAGTAAACAAACAAAATTAAACATAGAATTAAATCTGAAGTTCAGCAATATTCAGTTTGACTTACTTTCTCTTGTGTTAAGTTTGCATAAAATTAAACTTAGTATATTTTACTGAAAACAAATACAGATCTTCCTCGACTTATGATAGGGTTACATCCTGGTAAATGAATCATAAGTTGAAAATATTAGCCCAGCCTACCTTAAACACGCTCAGAACACTTACATTAGCCTACAGTTGGGCAAAAATCATCTAAAACAAAGCCTATTTTATAATAATATGTTGAATATCTCATGTAATTTACTGAATACTGTACTGAAAGTGAAAACAGAATGTTGTATCAGTTGTTTGCCCTTGTGATTGTGTGGCTGACAGGGAGCTGGGGCTGCCACTGCCAAGCATCATGAGAGAGTATTGTACTGCATATCGCTAGCTCAAGAAAGCAGCAAAATTCAAAATTCAAAGTAGGGTTTCCACTGAATGTGTATCACGTGCACACCATAGTAAAGTTGAAAAATCATAAGTCAAACCATCATATATCAGGAACCATCTGTATAGTATGATCAAATGTTAAAGAAATAATATTGTCCATCCATCTATCCATCCACCCATCCATCCACACTTCATATATACGGTTTAAAGATTTTTGTTAAAGAGTAGAAACTAAGAGCTGGGGCCTGAAGTCAGGTTGGTTTGATCTTTGGCAAGTTACATAAACTTTCTGGCCCTTATCTGTGAAATGGGGATAAAAGTAGCATCAATGACATAGCGTTTTGTAAAGATTACATAAGACAATACATATAGAGACCTTAGATCAGTGCTTGTGATCTAGCAAGAGCTCAGTAAGTACTGATTATTCCTGTTTTCACCAGGATCCAGATGATATTTTACCTTCCTTGTGCTCTTCTGCATTTTGATACATCATTACATATATTTTGGAGTTATCTTGACTTATTAGTAATGTTCTAGCAAGCATATTATTTTAAAGATATAATTTGGACAGTTCTACTACTTGCATTCGATTTATTTTTATGTGATAAAACATGTAAGAAACATGCAATTCTACAAAGAAATCTGGTAGAAAAAATTACTCCATTTGTATAAATATATAGTCAAACTTTTAGGAGCCCATCCGTGCTGATTTTAAACCATAACCACAAGTCTTTGACACTTTTCCATTCAAAAGGTGCAGCTTAATTTCTCTCCCCTTGAGTGTATGCAGAATTCATTTCTACAGAATAGAGTATGACCTAAGTGACAGTATGTTACTTCTAAGACTAAGTCATAAAAAAAACATTGCTGCTTCCTCCTGGTTCTCTCTTTGAATCACCTGCAATAAGGGAAGCTGGCTACAAGCCATGGGGACACTCTAAGAACCCCATGGAGAGATACACATGTTGAGGAAACAAGGCCTCCTGCCAACAGCCAACAAGGAACTGAGGACTTTAGCCAACAACAAAGAAGTGACCCATCTTGGAAGTGGATACTCCAGTCACAGCCAAGCCTTCAGACTACAGTCACAGCCAACCTCATGAGTGACGCTCAGCCAGAATCACTCATTTAAGCCACCATCTGTGCTAGATAACAAATGTTTGTTCGAGTAACTGTCATGCAGCAATAGATAACTAATACATCATCTATTTGGTAAAGAAATAGAAACCGTGTTTTAGTGTCAATAATGGCAGAGTAGCTTCTATCACACTAACTCTTCTAAAAGTAATAATTATAAACCCTGGACTAAATACTTATTTATTTAAGAAAACACCACCTTTTTAAGGGCATTGGAAAGCAACCATAAGAAGGCAGAGGCAGGCAATTCAGTTCTTAAAAGAGCAACAATACTGGGTATGATGCAAGTTTATACTTTTCCTCTGAGGGAACTCCCCATTTCTCTTGATGCAGAGAAGCTAGAACTCCATCAGGAAAATGCAATCTTATTCTCCTGGGGAGTCATGGGATGGAGTCTGGGATTGTTAGAGCGGCTGGAAATTGAGAGAAATCCTAGAAAGGAGAGAGCTATGTAAGAGGACATACATAAACTTCCCTCAAACACTCGGCTAACTGCTGGACTAAACATGTTTGGGCAACTCTCTAAGAAGTCCAGGAGGAAAGGAATAGCTGGAGGCTGAATGAGTGAGTGAGCAGATGTTCCAGCCGCTGCCCATTGCAGGGGAGTCAATTTGGAGTTTGAGTCTTGCCAAGTTAGAGGTGTTGGCTAAACACTTCAGTCTTTCCGCTGAAATACCAAAAGGGTCACACTACCTAAGAGTAAAGATTATGTGCTTGGGCTAAAGGATTTTCTCTAAGGCTAAGGACAAATCAGAAAGGGATCAATCCTAAAAAAATGAAAAATCAAGCCTCCATAAGTTCAAACTGAACTGACTGCAAGAACTAAACTCAACAGTATTCAAGGATAACAGGATCAAGAGTCCCTACAATGTAGCATAACAATGTCCGGTGTACAATAAAAAAATTACTAGACATGCACAAATGTGCACATTGTAAAAAGAAATATCAGTGATTGAAAACATACCCACATTCCCAATTTATCCCTCCCCACACCTTTGGTATCCATAAGTTTGTTTTCTATGTCTGTGAGTATATTTCCGTTTTGCAAATAAGTTCATTTGTATCATTTTTTTAAAAAATTCCACATATAAGTGATATCATATGATATTTGTCTTTGACTTCAAATTGGGAATTTGGGATTAACAGAAACACACTATATATAAAATAGATAAACAACAAAGACCTACTGTATAGGACAGGGAACTATATTTAATATTTTGTAATAACCTATAATGGAAAAAAATCTGAAAAAGATGTATATGTATATGTGTGTGTATAAATACACACACATATGAATCACTTTGCTGTACACCTGAAAACTGTAAATCAACAATACTTCAATTTTTAAAAAAAGAAACAGGGCGGAGTCAAGATGGCGTACTAGAAGGACATGGAATTCGTGGCTCCGCAAAACTAGGGCACCTACCAGGCACCCATGGGGGACCACGGACACCTAACGGGATGGGAGGAACCCCCAGCGACCGGGTAGGACATGGGACGTGAGGGGAGGGAAGGGGGAGGAGAAGTGGAGGCGGGATGGGACTGGCGCCCCTGAGGGGTGGCTGGGGGAGGAGAAGAGATCCCACACCCGAAGGGGGAAATTGGGGAACCACTGGGAGGACAGAGAAACAAAAGAGAGCGTGGCCAGGTTTCCCCTGCCCACTTGGGCTCCCGGGAGCCTGTTGAGATCCTGGGCCTGATCCTCTGCCCACCGAGGCCCCCTCCAGCCACGTGGGTCCTGAGGGAGTGGGAGGGAGGGAAGGGGGAGCAAAAGTAAAGGCTGGACCTCTGGGACCGGCACCCCTGAGTGGCGGCTGGGGGAGGGGAGGAGTTCCTACACCCAGCGGGACCCACCCATGGTTAGGGGTCCAGCGGCGAGGGGGCAGACCCTGGGGGAGATGCTGGGGGAGGGGCGTGAAGGAACGGAAGGGAACACGGCCAACGCTTTCCCTGTCCACTTAGGCACCGGGAAGCCTGCTAGGCTCCCGGGCCTAATCCTCTGCGCTCAGAGCCTCCCTCCTGCCATGCAGAGCCCAAGCCCCGTCCCTACACCCCCACCCAGGGCCCTACATCTACACTTGGAGACCCCCTCTGAGGCCCCCTCCAACATGCTGGGCCTAAACTCCACCCACACACCCTCACTCAGGGCCCTACCTCCAAACTCTGGAAGCCCACACTCCAGAGGCCCTCCTTTCGATGTGCTGCCTCTCCCCTTTCACTCAGGTCCTAAGTAGAGGCCCCGCCCCATGCTCAATCATCACCCCTCCCACCCACCTAGGTCCTGCCCCACCGTAAACCCCACCCCTGCCTAAGTTCCACCCCGCCCTGCCTAAACACCCCCATAGCCAAGGCTTTTTTTTTTCTTTTCTTTTTTCCTCTTTTACATTGGGATTCTGTTTTACCTTGTTGATTCACTGTTGTTGATTCTTTTATATTTTAATTTTTCCTAATAAATCTTTTATTTTTCTAATTTTATTTTACTCTTTTATTTTTATAACATTAACATTTTTTTAAAAAGAATTATTAGCACCTTTAATTATTATTTATTTATTTATTTATTTTTTTGGCTGTGTTGGGTCTTCGTTTCTGTGTGAGGGCTTCCTCTAGTTGCGGCAAGCGGGAGCCACTCTTCATTGTGGTGCGCGGGCCTCTCACTGTCGTGGCCTATCCTGTTGCGGAGCACAGGCTCCAGACCCGCAGGCTCAGTAGTTGTGGCTCACGGGCCTAGTTGCTCCGTGGCATGTGGGATCTTCCCAGACCAGGGCTCGAACCCGTGTCCCCTGCATTAGCAGGCAGATTCTCAGCCACTGCGCCACCAGGGAAGCCCCTTATTTTACTCTTTATACTTTGTTAGTGATCTCTCCTTTTGGCTTTTTGCCCCCACCCACCCTTTTTTTTTCTTTTTTCTGCTGTGGTTTTATTTTACTTTGTTGCAGCTGTTTCAATTATAGTTTTATTTTTCCTAATATGTTTTTTATCCTTCTAATTTTATTTTGTTTTTTATTTTTGATATTGTACTGCTCCTTTCTTTCTTTCTTCCATTTTTTTTTTTTTTTATAACGTGCCATGAAGCTTGCCAGATCTTGGTTCCCAGGCTGGAAGTCAGGCCCAAACTCCTGTGGTGGGAGATCTGAGTCAAAACCACTGGACTAACAGAGAACCTCAGACCTCAGGGAATATCAATTGGAGTGAGCCCTCCTGAAGGTCCTCATCTCAGCACCAAGACCCAGCTCTATCTAATTGCCTGCAAACTCCAGTGCTGGATGTCTCAGGCCAAACAACCAGTAAGACAGGAATACAGCACCACCCACCAAAAAAAAAAAAAAAAAAGAAGCAACAGAAAAATATGCTACAGATGAAGGAGCAAGGTAAAAACCTACAAGACCAAATAAATGAAGATGAAATAGGCAACCTACCTGAAAAAGAATTCAGAGTAACGATAGTAAAGATGATCCAAAATCTCGGAAACAGAATGGAGAAAATACAAGAAACATTTAACAAGGATCTAGAAGAACTAAAGAGCAAACAAACAGTGATGAACAACACAATTACTGAAATTAAAAATACTCTAGAAAGAAACAGTAACAGAATAACTGAGACAGAAGAACGGAAAAGTGAGCTGGAAGATAAAATGCTGGAAATAACTGCCAGGGAGCAGAATAAAGAAAAAAGAATGAAAAGAATTGAGGACAGTCTCAGAGACCTCTGGAACAATATTAAATGCACCAACATTTGAATTATAGGGGTACCAGAAGAAGAAGAGAAAAAGAAAGGGGCTGAGAAAATATTTGAAGAGATTATAGTCGAAAACTTCCCTAACATGGGAAAGGAAATAGTCAATCAACTCCAGGAAGCACACAGAGTACCATACGGGGTAAACCCAAAGAGAAACACGCCAAGACACATATTACTCAAACTATCAAAAATTAAATACAAAGAAAAAATATTAAAAGCAGCAAGGGAAAAACAACAAATAACATACAAGGGAATCTCCATAAGGTTAACAGCTGATCTTTCAGCAGAAATTATGCAAGCCAGAAGGGAGAGGCAGGACATGTTTAAAGTGATGAAAGGGAAAAACCAACAACCAAGATTTCTCTACCCAGCAAGGATCTGATTCACATTCGATGGAGAAATTAAAACCTTTACATACATGCAAAAGTTAAAGAGAACTCAGCACCACCAAACCAGCTTTACAACAAATGCTAAAGGAACTTCTCTAGGAAGGAAACACAAGAGAAGGAAAAGACCTACAAAAACAAACCCAAAACAATTAAGAAAATGGTAATAGGAACACACATATCAATAATTACCTTAAATGTAAAGAGATTAAATGCTCCAACCAAAAGACATACACTGGCTGAATGAACACAAAAACAAGACCAATACATATGTTGTCTACAAGAGACCCACTTCAGACCTAGGGACACATACAGACTGAAAGTGAGGGGATGGAAAAAGATATTCCATGCAAATGGAAAACAAAAGAAAGCTGGAGTAGCAATTCTCATATCAGACAAGACAGACTTTAAAATAAAGACTATTACAAGAGACACAGAAGGACAGTACAAAATGATCAAGGGATCAATGCAAGAAGAAGATATAACAATTGTAAATATGTATGCACCCAACATAGGAGCACCTCAATACATAAGGCAAATGCTAACAGCCATAAACGGGGAAGTCAACAGTAACACAATCATAGTAGGGGACTTTAACACCACACTTTTACCCATGGACAGATCAACCAAAATGAAAATAAATAAGGAAACACAAGCTTTAAATGATACATTAAACAAGATGGACTTAAATGATATTTATAGGACATTCCATCCAAAAACAACAGAATGAACTTTCTTCTCAAGTGCTCATGGAACATTCTCCAGGATAGATCATATTTTGGGTCACAAATAAAGCCTTGGTAAATTTAAGAAAATTGAAATCTTATCAAGTATCTTTTCCAACCACAGTGCTATGACACTAGATATCAATTACAGGAAAAAAACTAAAAAATACAAACACATGGAGGCTAAACAATACACGACTAAATAACCAAGAGATCACTGAAGAAATCAAAGAGGAAATCAAAAAATACCTAGAAACAAATGACAATAAAAACACGACGACCCAAAACGTATGGGATGCAGTAAAAGCAGTTCTAAGAGGGAAGTTTATAGCAATACATTCCTACCTCAAGAAACAAGAAAAATCTCAAATAAACAACCTAACCTTACACCTAAAGCAATTAGAGAAAGAGGAACAAAAAAAACCCCAAAGTTAGCAGAAGGAAAGAAATCATAAAGATCAGATCAGAAATAAAAGAAAAAGAAATGAAGGAAACAATAGCAAAGATCAATAAAACTAAAAGCTGGTTCTTTGAGAAGATAAATAAAATTGATAAACCATTAGCCAGACTCATCAAGAAAAAACGGGAGAAGACTCAAATCAAAACAATTAGAAATGAAAAAGGAGAAGTAACAAATGACACTGCAGAAATACAAAGGATCATGAGAGATTACTACAAGCAACTATATGCCAATAAAATGAACAACCTGGAAGAAATGGACAAATTCTTAGAAAAGCACAACCTTCCAGAGTGAACCAGGAAGAAATAGAAAATATAAACAGACCAATCACAAGCTCTGAAATTGAAATTGTGATTAAAAATCTTCCAACAAACAAAAGCCCAGGACCAGATAGCTTCACAGGCAAATTCTATCAAACATTTAGAGAAGAGCAAACACCTATCCTTCTCAAATTCTTCCAAAATATAGCAGAGGGAGGAACACTCCGAAACTCATTCTACGAGGCCACCCTCACCCTGATACCAAAATCAGACAAAGATGTCACATAGAAAGAAAACTACAGGCCAGTATCACTGAGGAACATAGACGCAAAAATCCTCAACAAAATACTAGTAAACAGAATCCAACAGCACATTAAAAGGATCATACACCATGATCAAGTGGAGTTTATCTCAGGAATGCAAGGATTCTTCAATATACGCAAATCAATCAATGTGATACACCATATTAACAAACTGAAGGAGAAAAACCATATGATCATCTCAACAGATGCAGAAAAAGCTTTTGATAAAATTCAACACCCATTTATGATAAAAACTCTCCAGAAAGTAGGCATAGAGGGAACCTACCTCAATATAATAAAGGCCATATATAACAAACCCACAGCCAACATCGTTCCCAACAGTGAAAAACTGAAACCATTTCCTCTATGATCAGGAATACGACAAGGTTGCCTGCTCTCACCACTATTATTCAACACAGTTTTGGAAGTTTTAGCCACAGCAATCAGAGAAGAAAAAGAAATAAAAGGAATCCAAATCAGAAAAGAAGAAGTAAAACTGTCCCTGTCTGCACATGACATGATACTATACATAGAGAATCCTAAAGATGCTACCAGAAAACTACTAGAGCTAATCAATGAATTTGGTAAAGTAGCAGGATACAAAATTAATGCACAGAAATCTATTGCATTCCTATACACTAATGATGAAAAATCTGAAAGAGAAATTAAGGAAACACTCCCATTTACCACTGCAACAAAAAGAAAAAAATACCTAGCAATAAACCTACCTAAGGAGACAAAAAATCTGTATGCAGAAAACTATAAGACACTGATGAAAGAAGTTAAAGATGACACAAACAGATGGACAGATATACCATGTTCTTGAATTACAAGAATCAACATTGTGAAAATGACTATACTACCCAAAGGAATCTACAGATTCAATGCAATCCCTATCAAACTACCAATGGCATTTTTCACAGAACTAGAACAAAAAATTTCACCATTTGTATGGAAACACAAAAGACCCCGAATAGCCAAAACAATCTTGAGAAAGAAAAACAGAGCTGGAGCAATCAGGCTCCCAGACTTCAGACTATACTACAAAGCTACAATAATCAAGACAGTATGGTACTGGCACAAAAACAGAAATATAGTTCAATGGAACAGGATAGAAAGCCAAGAGATAATCCCATGCACATATGGTCACCTTATCTTTGATAAAGGGGGCAAGAGTATACAATGGAGAAAAGACAGCCTCTTCAATAAGTGGTGCTGGGAAAACAGGACAGGTATATGTAAAAGTATGAAATTAGAACACTCCCTAACACCATACACAAAAATAAACTCAAAATGGATTAGACACCTAAATGTAAGGCCAGACCGTATAAAACTCTTAGAGGAAAACATAGGCAGAACACTCTATGACATAAATCACAGCAAGATCCTTTTTGACCCAGCTCCTACAGAAATGAAATAAAAACAAAAATAAACAAATGGGACCTAGTGAAACTTAAAAGCTTTTGCACATCAAAGGAAAACATAAACAAGATGAAAAGACAACCCTCAGAATGGGAGAAAGTATTTGCAAACGAAGCAACTGACAAAGGATTAATCTCCAAAACATACAAGTAGCTCATGCAGCTCAATATCAAAAAACAAACAACCCAATCCAAAAATGGGCAGAAGGCCTAAATATACATTTCTCCAAAGAAGATATACAGACTGCCAACAAACACATGAAAAGATGCTCAATATCACTAATCATTAGAGAAATGCAAATCAAAACTACAATGAGGTATCATCTCACAATGGTCAGAATGGCCATCATCAAAAAATCTACAAACAATAAACGCTGGTGAGAGTGCAGAGAAAAGGGAACCTTCTTGCACGGTTGGTGGGAATGTAAATTGATAAAGCCACTATGGAGAACAGTATGGAGGTTCCTTAAAAAACTAAAAATAGAACTACCATACGACCCAGCAATCCCACCACTGGGCATATACCCTGAGAAAACCATAATTCAAAAAGAGTCATGTACCACAATGTTCATTGCAGCACTATTTACAATAGCCAGGACATGGAAGCAACCTAAGTGTCCATAAACAGATGAATGGATAAAGATGTGGCACATATATACAATGGAATATTACTCAGCCATAAAAAGAAACGAAATTAAGTTATTTGTAGTGAGGTGGATGGACCTAGAGTCTGTCATACAGAATGAAGTAAGTCAGAAAGAGAAAAACAAATACTGTATGCTAACAGATATATATGGAATCTTAAAAAAAAAAATGGTTCTGATGAACCTAGGGGCAGGACAGGAATAAAGACACAGACGTAAAAATGGACTTTAGGACACAGGGAGGGGGAAGGGTAAGTTGGGACGAAGTGAGAGAGTAGCACTGACATATATACACTACCAAATATAAAATAGATAGCTAGTGGGAAGCAGCTGCCCTGCACAGGGAGATCAGCTTGGTGCTTTGCAACCACCTAGAGGGGTGGGATAAGGAGGGTGGGAGGGAGACACAAGAGGGAGGGGATATGGGGATATACATATGCATGTAGCTGATTCACTTTGTTATACAGCAGAAATTAACACAACACTGTAAAGCGATTATACTCCAACAAAGATGTTAAAAAAGAAAAAAGTGAAGAAGGTATTCCACAGGGAACAAAAAAAAAAAAGAAACATACCCACAAATGACTTAGGTATTGGAATTAGTATAAAAGACTGTAAAATAACTCATAAGTATGTTAAAGAGTCCAAAATAAAATATAGGTATAATGGGTGAAGAGAAGGGAAATGTAAGGAAAGATTTGGAAATATTAAAAAAAAAAAAGCCAAATGGACATCATAGAACAGAAAAGCACAATATCTGAGTAGAAAAGAAAAAAGAAAAAAAAATTCATTGGGTGGAATCAACAACAGATTGGAAACAACAAAAGAAAGGATTAGTGAACCTGAAGAAGACAGTGCAAAAGAAATTATCAAATTTGAAGCACACAGAGAAAAAAAGATTTTAAAAAATGAACACAGCCTCAACCTGTGAGGTGTATCAAGCAATCTAACAAGTATAATTGGTGCCCAAAGAGAAAAGAGAGGAAACAGGATTGCAAAAAATACTGACATTTTTCCAAATCCGATTTAGAAAAAAAGTAATAATAATAATAATCCAGGAGGAAGCACAGCTAACCCCAAGCTGGATAAATATGAAAGAAATTACACCAAGGGGCATTATAGTCACAGACAAAGCACAGATAGAAAAAATATATAAAAGTAGCCAGAGGAACAAATCACATTACATAAAGGGGAACAACAATAAGTATGACAACTGACTCATCATCAGAAACAATGGATGCCAGAGACAATGGAATAGCATCTTTAAAGGGCTGAAAGAAAAACATGTCAGCCTAGAAATTCTATGTTCAGCAAAATTTTTTTCAAAAATGAAGATGAAATTTAGATAAATTTCACCTAAAAGCTGAGATGACTTCTCGCCAGCATAGCTACATGTAAAGAAATACTAAAATATTAAAGAAATTCTCAGGCTGAAGAAAAATTGAAACGAGTTAGAAGAAATATGAAGCTAGAAAATAAGGAAGAGCACTGGGACTGATAAATATGTAGGTAAGTATATTTCTTTCCATAAGTATTTTAAAGCCAACTGTTTAAATAAGAATAAACACTGGGTTTATAATATATGAAGTAAAACACAAAAACAACAGCATAAAGAACGACAGTGAGTGTGAACTCAAATAATGTTTTAGGTTTATATACTATACATGAAGTGGTATAATATTAATTCCACATAGATTGGAATAAATTAGGATATCCATTTTAATCTCTTGAACAACAACTTTAAAAATAAAAAAGATATAAAAAGGTAGAGCTCATGGTCACACCAGGGGCATCTCAGAGAAATTCCCTGCTCTGTGTCAACACGTGGAGAGAGAGGCTATGTTAGGGGTGCCTGAAGGCTGCCCTGTCCAGGGGTGGGCTTGGAGGGAGGGGCAGGAAGAGGTGCGGCTGCCTGTGTGGAGAGGCTACAGCTGTGTGCAGCAGCCTTGGAGACGTGGCTGTTACAGGTTCCCTGGGTCAATGTCAACCTCAACCCCACACTATGTCTCCATTGCAAACCCAACACCGTGTCACACACAGTTTATACCCGTTGTCCAAGGACACAGAGCCAGTGGGTGGTGGGAATGGAACTGGTACCCAGGTCAGCCAGGGAGACTTCTCATGGGTCTTCACTCATCAAGAGCTCCAAGGAGAACTTACACATCTCAACATAAAAGAACTATCCACGAAGGAGTGAGGCCAGGTGACAGTCTCCTGATCTGTTCTGCAGGACACGCCCTTGGTGGTTAATGATGGCTGGTTAAATCCCAGACACTTCAAAGGTTTCCAAGGGAAAGGGCAGGCAGAGGGTCCTAAATAAGTGAAAGCTGGGGACCCTATTTTCAAAACTCAAGAAATTCCCCAAAGACTGCATGACCCAGAGTTCTCCACCTTGTGCTGCTCGTAGTAGAGCTGAGGGAGCTACAACCACCTCCACAAAGGCAAAGCAGCAGAGAAGGCCACACCCCAGGAAGGCATCCCAGCATGGCCATCAGCGTACGTGTGAGCACCTCCAAACCGAGAGCCAGTGCCCCAAGGCCATGTGGAGGGTCGAGGACAATTCATGCCCCGGCCACACCTGCTCAGTGCCAGCTCAGTGATGTGCACCTACCAGGCACTGCAGAGGACTTACTAACTGACTGTCTGCCGGTTTGAGTTGTCAGTCTGCCAGGCTCAGGGGGCGGGGGCAGGGGCAGGGGCAGGGGCGGAGGGCGAGGAAGACGTGTGACTCTTTGCTCTAAAGCCCCATCCTAACAAAAGAAGCTTGACTCACAAATGGAGAAACCAAACAACAGAACCAGAGACACCCAGGGTCAGGCGTGCTCCTTAAAGGGACCTGGAAGGCTGACCTCCCCCAGTAAACAAGACGAGGGGGGACACCTGGATTTGGGGAGCACTCCATGAAGCAGAGAGGGCGTGAGAGGCCATAAGTCATGGGTGGACTGAGCAGAACGGAGCTGCGGGGAGAGGTTTTTGGGGTGAGGCAAATGTTACCAGCCCGTCATAAACAGGGGAGACCAGGCATCTCTGGGGGGCACTATGACAAATGTCCTCTGGCTAAAGCCGAGGGACGGGGCAGGAGCAGTGGGCCAGGATGCTCGAGCGGGAGTTGGGGCCAAGGAAAGGCCTCTGTCCCAGGTGAAAACTGTGAACCCTGCTGGGAAAGTCAGAGGGAGGGCAGGATGGGCAGCAGGAGGGGACCCACGAGGCCCCTTAGGACTGGTCGGCTTGACAGCGGTGAGTCAGCAGCCAGACCCACAGGGCCCGCAGAGGCTTTTCAGGCAAACCAGTGAGCAATACCTCCGCCTCCAGGCCCCTGGCAGCGTGAGGTCAGGCCCAGGGTCCGACTCGGCCACCGAGGCCAACGGAAGTGCAACTGCTGAGACTCGCAGGAGGGACATGTCCGGTACCCCTGCCCCAGGCCCGAGCCCCCGGGCAGCACACTCCTGGGCCTTACCTCCGATTCTTGCATTGTACGCGATGCCCACGATGCAGTAAGAGTTGTTGGCTGAAGCGGCGACCTCTCCTGCACAGCGCGTACCGTGTCTGAGACAAAGGAAAAAACGAAGTTAGGACTCCGCCAGCACCTTGCAGTGGGTTCAGTGCCCTGCTCAGCTCTCCTGCAAGAAGAGTCATTTATCCCTAAGCCCGGGGAGGATGCTGAAGCCTTTTCCCCACATCCCTTCCCATCGCCTGCTCTGACGGCTGCTCCAGGAGGGGCATCAAGTGGGCTTTTGCACAGCCCTGGGTCGTCCCGTTCCCCACCCCCGCCCTGCGCCCCATAGGCTGGCAAGGCCTTCCCGCCGCCCTGCAGACACAATGCTCCCGCATCAGGCTGAGTATCCTGCTCCGGCGCCAGGGGCCCAAGCATGCCTCCTCCCAAGCTCTGCGTCCCCGCGACTGACAACACAGTGTAGACGCCTGCCTGGCTGCCGAGCTGAAGTAAGAACAAATGAGAACCTAGATCCTGTGTCCCCTTGTGTCCCCCTCCTCCCACCCCATGCTCACCTCGGGCAGCCCCCCCACCCTTTCCACGGCCATTGCAGCAGGAGCCGAGGAAGAAAGCTCAAAATGGAACACTCAGCAGCGGTGGACGGACTAGGAAGAGGCCACATGAAAAACAGATCGCTCCCCTCAGTAATGACCCCGTTCTGCAACATGCTGCATCGGGTCAGTTCCTTCAGCAGAAGCCAAAAAATACCGGCAAGTTTAAGGAGCACATCTTTGAGAAGAGTCCACAGGGGATCAGAATCACTGATTCAACTTTAAAACCACCTTTGAAACTAGTCCAGGGCTCATGCATTAGCCCCGGGGAGGCAGCCCTCTGTCCTCTGGACCTCGTGCGCCCACAGCCAGGGCTGCTCCCAAGTCACGCAGCCCACCGTCGCACTCAGCATTCAATCCTGCCCTTCATGGATCACTGTGCAGTGTCTGGATTATCCCTCCTGGCTCCCTGCACTCGGGGCTGGGAGACCAGGTGCCCTGCACCCCTGGCGTGCTGGCCGCTGAGTGGGAAGGGCACCAGGGGACGTGAGGCTGGGGCCTTTGCGGGCTCCCCAGAGCGCCGTGGTCCGTCGTGTTGACCACGTTCGCCGGCCAAGCCTCCCTGCACAGCACCCTGTGGGCACCAGGATTTGAACCTCAGAATCAAATCAACCACAACCTAAAATATTATGGACAAAGACACACCTTGGCAAGCATCATGTCAACAGTGGAGAAGAAAGGGACTTCCCTGGTGGCACAGTGGTTAAGAATCTGCCTTCCAATGCAGGGGACAGGGGTTCCATTCCTGGTCAGGGAACTAAGATCCCACATGCATGCTGCAACTAAGAGTTCACATGCCCCAACTGAGGAGCCCGGCAGCCACAACTAAGGAGCACACATGCCGCAACTAAAGGAGTCGGTAAGACCGCAGCTAAGACCCGGCACAACTAAAACAAATAAAATAAAATTAAAAACAAAACAAAACAAAACCAAAAAAAACAGTGGAGAAGAAAGAAAGGGCTTCTGTTCTTCTCTAAATATTTTTGGAAGAATGGGAAGAGCTCGGGGCATGGGGCATGCTGACGGAGAAACGACAGGCAGGACACAGCAAACGAGCTCCAGGGCTGGGCTGGGGAAAGTGGACCTCACCCCCAGGGCTGCCACCGATGACGGAGCCGAGTCACCTGATCTCTCCAGACCTCCTCCCGCCTTCATTTGCAAAGTGACGATCACAAGCGTCACTGACTGAACACCCTCGGTGTGTGTCCCTCACCCATCACCTGACTCCCACCCACGGCCCTGGGGCATGGGGCGCCTCAGGCTACGAGACATCACCCAGCCTGCACAGAGGCACACAGCCAGGCCCAGGATCTGAGCCCCAATTTAGCCAGCATCATTCACTCTCCTGCCACCTCCCTCGTGAGGTCACAGACAGACTCAAAAGGGCTTGGATATTGACCCATGCACTGTGGTCTGAACACAGCCGGCCGTGGAGACCGCAAGATTTAAGGGTTACTCTCTTCAAATATTCCAACAGTGTTTCGAACAGGAACGATGCTGGTCCAACATCCATTGCTAGCTGAGCAGCAGGGGTGACGCCCCTTAGGAAGGGGCTGAATCCACCGAGGCTGCCTTGTGCCTGAAGGGCTGCGCGGGGCTGGCTCCTGGCTCAGCCCCAGACCCGGCCAGGCAGCCGGAGAGCTGCCTCTGGCCCGTCACAGTTCCAGCATCCTGACTGTGGGCCAGCTCAACAGTGACTGCAGGGAGACGGAAAGGGAAGCAAGGAGGGGCTGGCCAAGTGACCAAGTGACATACTTATTCTCATTGCTGGCATCATATCGCGGAGACGGGTCGTAATCGTTTCCGTTGACGTCATAGCTCGCATAGGAATCCTAAGAAATGAAACCCTCGTGACCGAAGAGAAAAGGCCCAGCACATCACAGCCCTGCTTTAAATTGTTTTTACGCCTCAATTGGAAACAGAGAAAAACGCACGCTTGGTACTCTCTTACTATAACTGTAATTATATATATATATATATATATATATATATATATATATATATATATATATATGTATGTATGTATATATATGTATGTATATATATTATGGTGGGAAGTACACATAACAAAATTTACCACCCTAACCATTTTTAAGTGCACAGTTCAATGGCTTTAAGTACATTCACACTGCTGGGCGGCCATCACCACCATCCATCCACAGAACGCTTTTCGTCTTGCAAAACTTCAACTCTGTCCCCATGAAACACTAACTCCCCATCCCCCTCCCCATCCCCTGGCACCCAGCATCTACTTTCTGTCTCTATGAATTCGACTCCTCTAGGGACCTCACGTAAGTGAAAGCATACAGTGTTTGTCCTTTTGTGACCTAGATAATGTCTTCACCGATGTGGCTGGTCCATGTGGCAGCATGCATCAGATAAAGGTTCACCCATCTGGTAGCAAGTGTCAGAATTTCCTTCATCTCATATTTTGAATATGTATGTTTTTGTGTACATACTTATAATCATAGTATTCGTGTAATTTCCTAACCTCCTTTTAAAACACATTATAAAAGCTCTCCAGATTGTTGACTTCAAAACTGTCATCCTTTGCAAACTAGTATATATAGGATGGATAAGCAACAAGGTCCTACTGTATAGCACAGGGAACTATATTCAATATCCTGTGATAAACCAGAATGGAAAAGAACATGAAAAAGAATATATATATATATATATATATATATATATATATATATATATATATATATATACATATGCATAACTGAATCACTTTGCTGTACAGCAGAAATTAAGACAACACTGTACCCCAGGTGCCTCAGGATACTAAATACCTTTCTTATATTTACTACATGCTGGGCTCCCTTCTTTACATTTATGAAGCCATTTAATCCTCACAATTACCCGAGGAGGTAGTAATCCTGTTACTAACCCCGTTTTACAGATGGTGACACTGAGGCACAGAGAAGTCAAGTAACTTGCCCAGGGTCTCAGAGTTAATAAGCCACAGAGCCAGGACAGAAGCCCCAGCAGTTTGGGTCCAGAGCCCATGTCTTAACCCTGCCATTTCTCACGTTGCTGATGTTGATCTGATGGCCACCTCCGTGCACACATTTCTGAGTTTCTTAGGACCCGTTCCCAGAAGTACATGTGAATCCTCTAACATGTGAACGAATCCCTCTGCAAACCCCTGGCTCCGGGTAGCAGAGGATCTGGGCTCACCAGCCCACCCAGCTCGGTTTTCTGTATTGTCTGATATAGGGAGGGGTAGGCACCTTATCATTTTACAAATGTGTCCTTATTTAATGACCCGCACAGTTGAATGTCTCTGCATGCCAGTCGCCAGTTTTAAGGCTTGACTTACATAGTTTGGGGCCAGGTCAGGGTGATTCCGCTCTATGCCATCATCCAGGATGGTGACCACCACGTTTTTTCCCGTGTAGCCCCGCTTCCACGCCGCCTGGACATTCATTTCTGATCGGCAGCGACTGTTCTTGTCGCCACAATGCTGCAGGCACAGAAGACACAAAGCCCCCCCAGCACAGACACACCTGACACAGACCCGCAAACCCAGCAGAGGTGCTCCTATGCTCATAAGGGAATACGGAGAAAATGCTTTCCCGTGCCTGATAAAGCAGGACCCTCTTTCTACCACCCATTTCTGGGAAGGGTCCACGTGGAGGCTCTACTGCTTTTTCTGCCCTCGCAATCTGTCCATCACTTTCCCAGGACACCCACTGCCCTTCAGGGGCTCTGTTCACTACTCACCATGTAGTGACTCATACACCGTGCAGCCAATCGCTCCCCTGCTCAAAGAGCCCCTCCCCTTGGACTTTCACCTAATTAAAAAAACTTCACAAGAAAGCTTGCACCTCACAGCATTAAAACAGGAGTTTTACACTCAGATGAAGTGTGTCTGTTTGGAGCTGTCATGAGAATTTAGCTTTGTTGGGGGAAATTGACCCGTCTCAGAAACACGGCACTGCAAACGTTCCACGGACAGAGAGGCCCACGCCCTACTCACCATGTACCACATGTTGGACCAAATGGGGTCGTTGAAATAAAGGGCCTGAGGGTCGCTTCGCACCTGTCTCTTCACCCTGCGTTTAACTTCTTGTTGTTGGAGCCATTTCACCTACCAGGGGAGAAATGCAGTTACTTTTTGTTTTAAAAACGATCTCCTGGTTTCACGTGGCCGCCTCGTAGGTGCTCCAGCTATCCTTTTCCATGAATATCTGTGTCTATTAGATGCCTTGGATGGTAAATTCCAAGGAGATGTTTTCACTCCAAGTGACCATATTTGAAAGATAAGAACTAGTCTGGGTCTGTAGGAGAGGAAATAGGACCACTCTCATAGAGTTTGAAATGATTCTACTAAAAAAAAAAAGACCTTGTGAAGTTCTCAACAGATTCTCTGGTGATCCTTGTCCCTAATTAAAAGGAAATACATGCAAGGGTATGAAAAGAGTGAAGAGAGGGGAGAAACCGGTCAAATGGTGATCAGGAGTTGGAAGTAAAATGTTTTACAGGGAGGATACGGTTAATTGTGATAATCCATATATTGGCATTTTTAGCAGCTTCTGCAAACATGGTACCAAAACATGTATAGAAGAAAACCTAGAAAGGGATACAGCAAACTATTAATAGCAGCAATTCCTTGATGGTGACACTATTATTCATTTAAAAATTTTAAAATTATTTTCAGGGTTTTATAAACTTCTTTCAATCGGCATGATCTGCCTTCACAACCAAGGATAAAAGCTTGAGAGGCAGGATAAATGTTATTCGAGAGCAGGAATGCAGGAGCCTGGCTGCCTGGATTCAAAAGCCAGCCCCACACTCACCAGCTGCGTGACTTACAGCGGTCAGTTAGCCTCCCTGGCCTCATCCGTACGATGGGCATCACTGTGGCTTGTCATGAGGGAGCACTGGCATATAAACTGGCATACAAAGCATGCACATCACTGCTTGGCACAAGGCTGTATTATCCTCACATGTGTGTATGTGTGTGTGTAAGAGTTTTTCAAGGTGGAAGAGTTTTTTCACTTTTATTTATTTACCTATTTATTTATTTTAAAATTTATTTATTTATTTATTGGCTGTGTTGGGTCTTCGTTGCTGCGCTCGGGCTTTCTCTAGCTGCGGCGAGCAGGGGCTACTCTTCGTTTCGGTGCGCAGGCTTCTCGTTGCGGTGGCGTCTCTTGTTGCGGAGCACGGGATCTAGGCACGCGGGCTTCAGTAGTTGTGGCGCATAGACTCAGTAGTTGTGGCTCGCAGGCTCTAGAGCGCAGGCTCAGTAGCTGTGGTGCACGGGCTTAGTTAGTTGCCCCATGGCATGTGGGATCTTCCCAGACCAGGGCTCGAACCTGTGTTCCCTGCGTTGGCAGGCGGATTCTTAACCACTGCGCCACCAGGGAAGTCTGAGTTTTTTCACTTTTAAAAGATGTGGGACCTGAATCCCTGTGCCCTGAACTGAAACATTTTCTTGGTCCTGCTGCTATGGGCCCCCTGATTCAGTACATCACCCGCTGGGGCTCAGCTCTGCGCAGTGCGCTGAGATGGGCAGGATGGGGGCACCAGGCCCTGCTCTCAGAAGTTTGTGCTCCAGTCGGGGGCTCCCCACCACACAGCGCAGGGTGTGATGCAGGCTCCAAGAAGGCAACAGGTGGCCCAGGGCAGAGAAGGTGAAGGGGAGGAGGAGGAGGAGGAGGATGGAGCCTCTGGGAGGGTGCTGATGGGGGACCCTGGCTGACCTGGAGGCCAGGCCAAGGCTGGTGACCCCAGGGGAATGAAGGCACAAAGTCTGAGGGTCAAGCTGCTCCCCTCAGACCGCTCAGCCTTGACCTCCCCACATGGTCCTGAGGGAGGAGAGGACAGCCTCATTCACATCTAAGGGTGACAACTGATCTCAAGGCATTGTTGGTCACCAGGACAAAATGCTTAGAAAGAAATATCACAGCCTGTCCCCCCAACAATGTGACTTGTCTACAAAACACCAGTAGATCAGCTTCCTGAGAAATGCCGCAAAGAGCTCAAAAACAATTTGGATTAGGCACTAAAACAAGCCCAGGCCCAAGTCCTGGATCATTTATAGTTGCCACTGATAGATACTTCCATGGAAAATAAAACTGTACAGTGAGATATTTTGCTCATAACACCCTCTGATGGCATTTTGCAACTTCCTCATATATTACTGCCTGAACCAGAAAGCTTTTACTCAGTATAAAAAACCTAAGACTGTATTTCCTAACCTGCTAGGCAACCTGTTGTAAAGTACAGTGGTAGGCAAGCCACTGACAGCTCCAAGCTCCCGGGATGCTCCCGTCCACCTTGCCTGGCTGACTCACTACCCATCTTACCAGCACCAGCGCCTTCCAACTGTGGTGCCCACCAGGCTTTACTTCCTGTCACAGAGGAGGTGAACCCTCCTCTTCCAAGCCTGAGTGGGTGACTCCCCCGAATCAGGCAGGTGACATGGGAAAGCCTGTTGCCAGAAGTCACAAAACAATCCCCTAGTGGGACAAAAGAGTGAGGGCACCTGGCCTTCAATCGTTCCTGGGCTCTGGGTAAGAACCCAACTTAACACACAGTTCTGAGGGTGGGCTGTGATGGCCCAGGGCCCGCGGCAGAGCTGGAGGCTCTCCTTGTGGCGTGCTCCCAGGGCAGACCTCTCCCCTGAGACAGGTCATTGTAAGACTCTGACAGCCAGCCAGGCACTGTAGGCCAATGGAACTGGATATAACAAATTACTCTCCAGGTCTGTGGAGATGGATTCACAGGTGACCTCCCAGTCACAGAGGCTGACTCAGCCAGCGGTCACTTGGTCAGAGCCTGCTACCCATCTCCTTTCTCCAGGCTCCAGCCACTGCCTTTCTTCTCACCCAACTCCAGGAAAGGGTGGGGGCTCCTGGATCCCATCATCCTGGCATTTTCCAGATTTGCCCTGATTTCTCTGGAGAGCACGGCCCCCGTGGTCCCTTATTCGCTCACCAAAGCTGCACTGAGTCTCACTGTGTGTCCGGCGCTAGGTTCTGGGAACATGAGTATGAGTGTAAATACCACCGGTTCCCATCCAGGACCAAGGCCCCCCTCCCACCCTCCAGCTCAGACCCAGAGCTCTACTTCAGGGGCCCCTCAGGTTGGAACCCAGAGCCAGCTGGCCTCTCCGGGAAGGTCAGGGGTGCCGATGACCCAAATCCAAGTGCCTGAAACTTTAGCTTTCCCAAGGGTACCCTCATCATGAACAGCGATGTTCTTTATGACAAAGGAACACACAGTTCAGGATCCCTAAGGATGTGTCACGCGTGGAATTGATTCTTCCGCAGAGCTCGCAAACAAACGGTGAGCTGGAACTGACCAATCACAAGTACTGAAGTTGAAACTGTGATTTAAAAACTTCCAACAAACAAAAGTCCAGGACCAGATGGCTTCACAGGCGAATTCTATCATTTAGAGAAGAGTTAACACCTATCCTTCTGAAGCTATTCCAAAAAATTGCAGAGGAAGGAATACAAGCGGTCAGCTGGTGGTGATGGGGAGAGTCAGGCTGGGAGGGGGCCTGACTGTGGTGTTCTTCCTGTGATTATCTCTGTGAGGAAAAGCAACCTGAGATGCTCAGAAGAATTGGCAGTACTCTTCCTCCCCTAAGAGGGCTAGTGCAAAAGGGAAGTCATCATATTTTGCTGGCAGTGTGCCCGGCTGTCACTTTACACTGTAGCTACGCTCATGCTCTGATCATCAGATCCCTCAGAACTCCTAGAGGAGGTGTGCAGACCTTCTCTTGGTGAAAAAGGCAGGGGACAGACAGCGGTACACACTGTCTGCCTTTCAAGGCCATAGGAATATACTTGGAAGGTAAGTCCTAAACCCAGGTAAGCCTGCAAATGAGTGGGCCTGGGGCACATTAAAATACACATTGTGACTAAGCGTGCGTGGTAAGAGCTGAGCTCTTACGGTGGGTCCCCAGCCTTCTTAGGAAGAGCACCAATCACTCTGCAAAGCCTTCAGATCACTGGAGTGAAGGAAGGGGAAATATTGCTGAGAAGAAAGGCCCTGCTCATTCCACATCACTCTCTTTAGGTTTTGTAGAGAGTTGACTGGTGGCCTCCCAAAAGGTACATTCACCCGGAACCAGTGAATGTGGCCTCACTTGGGAAAAGGGTCTTTGCACATGTAATTAAGTTAAGGCTCTGGCGATGTGGTCATGCTGTGCCCTAAATCCAATGACAAGTGTCCTTACAAAGGACAGGCAAAGGGAGATTGAGACACAGGAGGAGGAGGCCTTGTGAAGACAGATTCCACAAGCTGAGGAGCACCTGGAACCACCAGGAGCTGGAAGAGGCAAGGAAGGATGCTCCCTGAGAGCCCTCGGAGGGACCGCTGCCCTGCCGACACCTTAGCTTCAGACTTGTGGACTCCAGACTGTGAGACAACACATTTCTGTTGTTTTAAGCCACCCAATTGTTGGTCATTTGTTACAGCCGCCCTGGGAGACTGATACAGGTTTAAATCACAGCCTTGATCAGGGTTGAAATTTTAAATGTTTGAGAATCCATGAGGCTGTCCTGCTAACGGAGGATCCGGAGGCCCCCAGAGGATGGGCTGAGGCTGCAGGAAAAGCACTGGGGTGGGGGTGGGACTCAAGGCAGAAGCTCTTACCCAAAATTTTATTTTTTTTACTATTTCGTGCAGGATCTTCGTTGTGACATGTGGGATCTTTTTAGTTGAGGCATGAGAACTCTTAGTTGTGGCACGTGGGATCTAGTTCCCTGGCCAGGGATTGAACCTGGGCCCCCTGCATTGGGAACGTGTAATCTTAGCCACTGGACCACCAGGGAAGTCCCCCCAGTATCTGAAAAACCAGAACAGAATGGCCGTCCTGGTGTACCCAGCGGTGCCAGCTCTGGCTGGCAGCCTCACCCACACAAGCCTGCAGCCCCCACCTTAACGGCTCTCCCCTGCACATCTCAGGGCCCTGGACACCTCTCCCCGCCGTTCTCTCAAACTAAAGCTGCCCCAAAGTGGGTCCTGCCCCCTCTACCCAGGTCCCTCTCACCCTCCTGATTCTCCTAACTCATCAGCACTAAAGCCCACCTGTCTCCCAAGTCAGAACAAAGCTGGGATCCTCTCCAACACAAGTGTCACACATTCCATCTCCTCAAGGGGTCAGGATCCCATCCCCAAGGTTCACCATGGCAACGATCCCCTGGCATCTGGACGGTCACATGACTCTCGGGGTGTCCCTGCCCCATGACCGATGCACAATGCGGTCTGACCCCCAAACAGGGCCCCCTCCAGCCCCACCTCTCGCCCCCCCGGCACCCCATCGCCCGCAGGCCTGACTCTCACGGTGCCCCTTCACTGGGCCAACTTACTTGTGTTCCACTTTAACCCTCCCCACCCTGGAATCCTTCCCTGACACCCAGGGGGGCCAGGGGGGCCCTCCGGGCTCCTGTGCCCCTACAGGTGTGTGCATGGTGACGTTGCCTCCACCCCAGGACATGGACATCAACTGTTCAGAAGCCCACTTTCCCCCAGAGGGAGGCATGCGTCTCAGGCACGCTTGTTTCTCCACCTCTCAGCCAACACCTGCCTGTAACAGGGACCTGCTCAGCAAAGATCTGCTGGACTAAAGTCCTGTCCTCTTTCTTCCTGAAAAGGCAAATTGAAAGCTGACGCTGCAAAGTTAGGTGTGTCTCTGCCAGGGGCGAGGGGCTTCCCTGACCTGACTTGTCCGGCACGAACCGCAGCTGTGGTCGGATGTGTCCGGGGTCGGTGTGACCACCCTCTGCTCCCCACTGGCCTGTGCGGACCACGTGGGCTGTGTTTCACTCACCACTATACTTCTGTGTGCCAGGCGATGCATGGTATACAGTAGGAGTTCACTAAATGCTCCCTGAACAAAGGAATGAAGTTAAATGAATACCCTTCAGATATCAAATATGTTATAACCACAGTCAGACTTTCAAAAACACTTTGGAGTAGACAGTGCGACTGGGTCTTCATGACCCCCAGGTGATCTGCGTGGACTTTTTGTGGAAGATCAGTGATTTTGGACAAGAGCAAGGTTTGCCACCTGCAACCCCAGCTCAACACAGAGTATCTCTCCTGGGCAAACCTCTATAAACCTGTATAAAGTGTCTTGACTTCTTCAAAGTCATATTTTGAAGGTGGGACTTCACTCTGACCCTCTTCCTTTTATCCATTTTCTGTATGTTTCCCGTGAAACATTTTTGTCGCGAAGACTTTATCTTCTTCTCATGATGAGGTGAAGAGCAACGCTTTCTTTTGGAGGCAACGCTTCCTCCAGCTTTCTTCTCGAGAAGTCAAATTAAAATTTGGTATCTGTTGAATGTCACTCTGTAGATAAGAGGAGGTAAACTTAAAACATGCTAGAGGGACTTCCCTGGTGGTGCAGTGGATAAGATTCCACGCTCCCAATGCAGGGGGCCCAGGTTCAATCCCTGACCAGGGAACTGGATCCCATTTGCATGCCGTAACTAAGAGTTTGCATGCCACAACTAAGGAGCCCTGGAGCTGCAACTAAGGAGCTCACTTGCCGCAACTAAGACCTGGTGCAACCAAATAAATAAATAAATATTTCTTTAAAAAAAGAATGTTAGAAAACTATTCCCTTAAAAAAGTTTATGTTTAAAAAAAAAAAGATGCTTAGAAAGAAGTCATGCAAACGAGCAGGATCCCAATCAGTGCTGCCGGTTGTACAACTGCCCGAGCGTCGTCTAGGCAGGCGTGCCTTGGGCAGCCCCAGCCGCATCCTCTTCCTGGGGCCACGGGCACACTGTCAGAACAGAAGGCAGCCTGGCACATCAGTCCTGGGTTCAACAAGTACAAAAGGGGGTTGCTGTCACGTTATTTTGAAGTTTCATGAGCCAATGTCACCAGAGAGAGCATGAATGACCCCTGCGTTCCACCCAAAGCCACCACACGCCTACGCTCTGCCTTAAAGCCGTCGACCTCTAATGGGCCCCGCCAGGCTCGGGAAGCCCCAGGGCATCTTTAGGAGCTGGTAGGTCCTAGAAGGGGCTCCAGGGGCTTTGCTCTGAGAGGGAGCTAAGGCAACAAAGGCTGTTCTCCGAGATCCTCGTCCCCATACCCTCCAGATCTCCACCGGTGCGAGAGGAAGAGCAGTGCGTTCTATTTAGGGTTCGTGTTTGTGCACAGCTGTGTCCAGGGCAAGGGAGACAGCTCTGGCCAGCTTCCCCTTTTCTTTTTCCCTTATCTTCATCAAAGGGAGGGACATTTCATTCTGTCACTGTGGAAGGACGGGGATTCCCTCCACCGTTTGCTGTGACAGAGCCAGCCCTGCCTGCAGATCAGGGCAAATCCGTGGAAGATGTCAGAGGCCAGATCCCCAAGTGTCCAGGGGCCCCCCGATCCTCAGGCCTCTTCCAGGAGAGAACAGTGCAGCGGGAGCATGGGGGAAGGTCAACCTTTGACCCCATCCTCTGTGCCTCAGCCTCCAGCTGAGGGAGGGGCCGAACCAGCCCATTTCTGTGACCCCTGCACTCAGCAGCCTGGACCCTTACATCTCAAGTCCCGTCAACACCGACTGCTCTCAACACCTGTCCCGACACGTGTTGGGTCAACTTTCCACCAGCTGAAGAGCAGTGACAAGTTAACTCGCCAAGTGAGGATTCAAAGAAAGGAAAATAATCCTCCCTGACAAGTGCACATCACCTTACAGTTTGCAAGGTGGTCCTTCTCTCAGGACAGGCAATGGTTCAGGCACGTAGGAGTTGAGTGGTAGCCAAGCTGGGGACTTCCCGCCTGGGGCCCAGAGATCCTGGAGGATGGAAGGGCAGGCTTACGTCCCAGGAACCCCCAGAAGCTGTATGCAGAGCAGCGTGGACATGAGCACATGACTTCTTTTCTCCTCTGGATAGAGAGAATGTCCACGACTTCCATCAGCTTTGCAGAGGGGCCTGTGATTCCGACATGGTTAAGAAGCATGGGACTCAGCCGGGCTCGTGGAGGTGGCAAGTGGACTGGGGTCCGACTCCATACGAGGATTGATACTCCCACGCTTATCTTCCTGGGGCAGAGGGCACCAGCCCCACAAGCGAGTGATGGTTAAACAGCCTTGTTAGGTCATGTCTCAGGGAGACGCTTGAGCCCTCCTGAGGGTACCACCTGGGGTGGGGAGGAGATGCCGGGTTGCTATGGAAATCCATGAGCCAGGGCAGTAGAAGAGGCAGAGGAGAAGGAAGACGAACCAAAAATCTAAAAGCTGTTCTAACTCAGACTAGAAGACCTCCCCCTCCTCCTCCCACATCACAGAGGCAAGCGGGGACCCAGGCCTGTCCCCCCTTCCTCAACAGGCCACTTCTCGAATTCGTTCCATCCAAGCTGAACTACACGGGCCAAAAGGTGACCGCTTATTGCTGGTGAGAGCCGGCACCACTCCTCCTGCTAATACTGGGAAACATGAACGGACTTCGGGAAATCAGGGCTCTGATGGGAAGCACCCCGTCCCCCTGAGGATCACCTGCCTCTACTCACATGACCGACAGGTGGCTGAAGGACCCCTGCTCCCCACGGTCACCAGCCAGACGCTGGTCAGCACACTGCCCGGCTGGCTCCATGTCGGTCATTCTGCAGCCTGATGAATTCAAGCCCTCTTTAGGGTTTTTGTCACAATTTAACCAAGGCCACAAGATACTTCTAAAGTCGTTTAGGTAAAAAGAAGTTGATGAGCAAATGGTAACAGATACAACTTGCTACCTGAACTTACTCCCTGAAAACTGAGATCTGTTTCAATAAACATTGACTAAGGGTCCGCCTGCTATTTACTGGGTAGCCTGCCGGACCTGGAGTGAAAGCAAGTGAGGGCAGCCCTGGCCCTGGAGAACGTGACACCCCCCGGCACAAGGCAGGCTGTGTGCATCTTACCCCGAGCTCCCCCCGTCCCCCATCCCCCTACCTTTCACGGCTGCTGCCCGGCCTCGCGCTCCAGGCCTCCTGGAACCACCTGCAGCTCCCACCAGCCGTGTCCCTGGTCCCTGTCATTACTGGATCCCCAGCAAATGAAACCCCTCCTCGCTCCCACCTGGGCCTGCGGTCCTGGCACTGTCTCCAAGGCGGCCAGGAAACAGACATTACAGGAACAAAGTGGGGGCCCGAGAGCCGATGGATGGGCTCCTTACCGCCCTCACGGCGCTGGGAACCTCAGGGAGGGGGACGCCCACGTGACCACTAAACCCTTTAAGACGGTGCGTCCCCTGCAGCAGCGGGCACCTGCGAACACGGCCAGACGCACTCTGGCCCTGTCACTTCCGTGCTGGGACAAGATCTGAACAGCCACGAGCCCTCCGCTCCTGGAGTCCCTGGGGAAGGCAGATGCTGAGGGGACCTCGCAGACCCAGAGCGCTGACATCCAACCGCTAGGAGCAGCCGCTGAGCCAGCTCCCGGTGGCAGGGATGCACAGGCCGAGACCAGAGAGAGACACAGGGGTAGCCAGTGTGTGCAAAGCCTGCGCAGGGGGAAAGGGCAAATGTCATCCGATGAGGATCTTGAAGGCCAGCGTGGCGGGGGTCCAGGGGCCACAGGGAGGCCAGACCAAGGGGGACCTGGGCAGGACATTCCCAGGGGTGGTGGCACCATGACAGGGGTGTTTCATAGGCTCCCTCGGGACAGTGGAGAGCAGACTGGTGTTGGGCAAGGATGCCCACAGCTGGCCAGTGAGAGGGGCCATGCAGCGTCCACATGCCAGAGGACAGGCCTGGGGCACGGGCTGCATGGGTGGTGGACGGAGGGTGGGGGAACGGGCATGGGGGAGGGGCTGCTCCTCTGTGAGACAGAGGTGCGGTCAGAGGTGCTGACTCGGCTTTGGGATGCGGTGACTTTGAGACATCTTGGAGGCATCTAAGTGGAAGCGTCAAGTCTGCCGGTGAAATCATAAAGCACCATCTTTTAAAGCCTATTTGAAAATTCTAACTGCTTACCAACTGGTAGCATCCAGTTCACTAGATCCAGCGGGGTTGTGCTGAAACGTGAAGAGACAGCTGAAGCCCTGCTGTCCCCACGCGGGTGAACCTGTCGGGCCCCGGGTGGCAGCCCACCCTCCCCCCAGCCCATCTCTCAGTTCATCCAGATCAATGTGGTCACTTCCTGTCTATGTGCTGGTATTTGCCAGGAACTTTTTGTTTGTTTGCACTCCAAATGGCTCTAGCACACAAAACTGTCAGATAAAATTCCCTCTGTGGTTAATGGAAAGATCTGCTTAAACGTTGCATCACTGCTGGAAAAAAAAAAACTGAGCTCTGATTAGACTCTGGGGCAAAGTCCCATCCTACAAAACAGAATGCCCACTCCGGCCCTGGAAATCATTTTCCAGCTCCTGAGCGTTGAAGGACTGAAACAAAGCATCAACCCGAAGCCTCCCACCGCCCCGGAAGGAGCCACCGAGGGCCCCCCTAATAACATCTTTATCCTCCCATTTCCGTCATCCATCTGGCTGAGCATGCAAGGGAAGGGCTGAACCAGAGTCATCATTCTAAAATGTAAGGGTTGGAAGATGCAGCAGCAATGTCGAACTATAAGCCAGCTTGGAATGTAATCAGAACAAGTAATTTTTTAAAAATTTGGGAGCCCTTACAGCTATTGGCTGGTGCTTCAGTAACATCCACCCTTCTCCCGACTTTTGGCAAAAGAACAAGTTAAAAACAAATGCCCTCAGTTGGCTTAAATGACAGTCCTTGGAAAAACCCAGTGATTGATACTGCACCCTGAGAACAGTTGGGCTGTTCTCCCAAGGAGAGGGCTGGTCCACAAACCCCTTTGAGCAAAATGGCCCTTTCCAAAGGTGGTTAAAAACATCAAGTAAAGGTGATTAAGAATGGAAGGAAAACAACCGCACGATGCTTGTACAAGATCGGAGCAAAGAGATGCTTAATAAATGTGTGTGCACGTGTGGCTGAAGTCTTAAATCTTCCCTCCCTCTCGTGTGTTGTTTCCGTTTTGTTCAACAAATGTACACTCTATCAGTTTTCATTCGAAGTAGGGGTGGGTTGTAAATTCCATCACTTATCAAAGCAATTTTATACAATAGGGACTGGAGCTAATTAAAATAAAATACCATCTGCATTCGATTGAGCTTTATCCTAAGCCCTATAACATTCATCTCCAGTTTGGTCATTCAAACACGATGGCAACTGCATTCCAGTGACTTAGAATAATATTAAATCATCTTTTCCCTTTCTCAATAATATTAATTACACAACTCTCCAATCGAGAAGGTGACACAAAAACGCTTTGCTCATGTGGGAAAATGTCCTGGTGCTGCAGGACAAGGTAACACTAAACACTTTTGTAAAATAGCTAATTTTACCCAATATTTCACTGGAACGACTAGGTAGAGTAAATATTAGAGTGACAGCTAATTGATATGGTTTGCATTAAAACTAGACTGATTTAAACACAGGCATTTCAGTTACAATTCTGAATTTGTATTCGGAATTGGGTTCGGATGTCTATGCGCGTTCCCTGGGGCTAAGCATTTAATTAGAACTGTAGGAAACAATCAGCCAATCACGTGGGAGTCCCAGGCAGTGCTGGAATGTGAGGGCTGTTTACCTTTTCTCTCTTTCCGCTTTATTGGCAGGATGGTCTGATAGCAGCCCTGCCAGGAGCTTATTAAGAAGCTCTGTACAAAAGGGATTTTTTTTTTGAAAAACTTAACTGCCATAGCCTTTGGAAGTCTCTCCTTCCTTCTCTTTCCTTCAAGGACACAGCTGATGACCGGAATACCTTGCCCTCAGACCCAGACTGAATGCAGTACTTTGAACCCACCTACAATGCACAAGCCCATCATCTCAGATGCCTTGGAGGAGGCTGGCTGGGGCCCACCCGGAATTCTCCTCAGCCGCCTCCTGCCGTCTGACGCTCGGGCTGCAGTGTCCTGCTCCGCTGGTGTTGACAGAGCAGAGACCCGCTGGGTGGGCATCTCTGCATCCCCTGGGGCACAGGGCCTCACACCCAGCAGGTGCGTAATTAATATTTTTGGAAGGAAGGATGGAGGAGTTGAGTTGAATACCTTTAAGAGTTTTAAAATTTAGTCACTAAAAAATAGTGGGTGCCCCTTAAAACACAGATTGCCTCTAACTAATAGAAATAGTTCTAACAATTGAGAAACAGCTTAATTCTCCAAAATCCCTCAGGAAATGAGACAGGCTGGGACCTGGGACCCTTTGCTGCAGTGCTTGCACCTGGACAAACGTCTCCTCAAGCAACAAAATACAAAGAAACTATAAGGGACTAAAAAATAACTGCATGCATGCACAGTTGGGGCAATTTATGGACAGCAAGATACAAAAAGACCAAAAACCCAACTGCCACTTCTGAAGAGCCGGGAGCAAAAGTAGGGGATCAGGAGCAAAAGCAGGGCACTGCACACGCCCCCTGCACTCACCACCACCTAAGCCACCCCTCTGGCCACACCCCCTACCCTCCCCCCATATAAGGAACCAGCTCACCCCCCATCAGGGAGCTAGCAAGGGCACCTGTTGTTTGTTCTCGCTCCCCTCTGCTGCAGCAGGGCCCCAGTAAAGCCTTGCCTGAATTTCTTGTCTGGCCTTTCATCAATTTCTTTTGATTAAGGAGGCCAAGAACACTGGTCAGTGACAGAAAGGGGACCAAGAAACCCACTGTCCCATCCTCTTCTCATTGCACATCTATACGGGGCTGGAGGGGGGGCAGGGGCTCCCCCATGCAAACAGAGTGCCCCTCGCTGTGACTCCCTCTGTGGGAACAATAACTCTGAAGACTTTGGACAGAGAACAAGTACGCCGTCCTCACAAGACAGATCACTGCTTGCTTAAGAGAAATTGTGGAGGGCACTGCAGCAACTCCCTTCCTAGCTTAGAAACGTCTCCGCACTCTGACAGGTGACTGGCCACTGTGAACCTCAGCCCCCCAACCCGCTTCCCCCAACCCCGCAGCCGCATAGAACCCACATGTCTTTGGTGATGGGCCGAGCACCCTGCACTCAGCTCTACGGTGATTCGGGTCTGCTCACCCTTCTCCAGTAGCCCTATCCTGTGGGAATGAGCTACTACCACCTGGCTTTGCTTCTGAGAAGAAAAAACAATACCCCAGCCCCTTTGAAAAGCGTTCCTTCAAGCTCCATGGCATGAACACACAGGAGTATAAACACAGCCCCAAACGGTCAGGTGGGAGGATGCATGTAAGGTGCCTGAGCACATACTAATCCCTTCATAAACATTAAATTCCTGGGACTTCTCTGGTGGTCCAGTGGGTAAGACTCTGTGCTCCCAATGCAGGGGGCCCGGGTTCGATCCCTGGTCAGGGAACTAGATCTTACATGCATGCCTAAACTAAGAGTTTGCATGCCGCAAGTAAGAGTCGCATGCTGCAAATAAGAAGTCCATATGCTGCAACTAAAAGATCCAGCATGCCGCAACTAAGACCTGATGCAGCATGCATCCATGCATGCATGCATAAATAAATAATTTAAAAAACAAACAAACAAAACAAAAACATTAAATTCCTTTCCCTGCTATGAAGGAAGAATGGGATTAGCACAATATTTGCTATCTATCTCCTTCCGTCTGTCCACCCACCCACACTTCCATCCATCCATCCTTCTACCCACCTATAAAATGAACTCAGAACCATACACTACACGTCTACCTTGTCAGAGCCGAACTGCACGAATTAGTTTCACAGGGACCACTTCCTCATGTTCTTGAAACCAGACCACCACAAGGTCATGTCCTGGAGAAATGTTTTAGGTGCAGTTCTCAGGGATACACCATCTCTCCCACCACCCCCAGCTCCGCCAACACAAAAGTATCCACGATTATCAGTGAGGTGGCTTGGGACAACACCAAGGCCAATTTCCCCAGGGAAACTTTATTATCCACGTTCTCTGCGGATCACTGAAGGAGTACCACGTGCCAGCTTGGGAGCCCAAGTGAACATTTCACACATTGCTTTTAAGAGAAGGTGATTTCCATGTTCTAAAACTACGATTTACCAATGGCCTCATTTCTTTGTTGGGGCTGCTACTGCTTCTCACTTGAACTTCACTGTCCCTCATAGCACTCAATGCCCTGTGACATATCACATATTCTTCTATAGACTGTCAGCCCCACCATCCACTCTGACAGCCCTGCTGTGGACACAGCGTGACACGTAGCAGGTATTCCAAAATCACCTGGTGAATGAATGAAGTCATCAAAGGCTCACTTGACCATCTGACATTTTTAATCTTACCAAGTATCTGTTGATTGATATTTGTCAAATATTAAACTAAAATTTATGCAGAAAGTATAATTAACCACCCAATAAATATGAACTATACTAAAAATGTCAGCCTCTTTTCAAATTACATTTGTTTTCATCTCAGAGATCACAGGAATTTTTAAGGAAAAAAAGAGTTATATTTACTGCCCAGGTTTTTAAGTTCATGGTAACCATTAAGATATGTGTTATGACAATCACAAAAACATCCACTTGTCCAAATCCTAATTTCATTATTAAAATGCTAGCTTGAATTGCATAGCCTTTATGAGTAAGATTCACATATTTATCTCCTCTGACTACTGTGTATTTTGTTGATTTTTAAAGATTTAAAATATTAGATCTATAGTCATTTGATTGGAAGTCAGGAATTTAAATTCCCAAGTCTCCCAAGGAACCCAAATATTTGGAGCCTTTAGATGGTCTGATATGTAGCTGCACATCTGTCTTGTTTTATTCAAAGTGGATATGGAAAACTAAAGGCTATCTAGAATCCCATTAAAATCCAGACTCAGGCATTTTCAGAACCACAGCCCCAAACAATAAGCAAACAATACCCTAGGCCCTAAAAAAGCATCCTGCACAGGGAGCAGAGATTTGTACCTGGGGGTCCATCCTGAGGAAGGTGTGAGGGCCTCTGCTACTCAAGGTTGATCTTTTAAAGGTTTTGCTATGATAAAAGTGGTAGTAATCTTCCAGGTTTCCGATCTGCAAAACAAGAAGCAGGATATCACCAGTCAATAGTCTTACAAAATCCTGCATCCCACAAACATCTCCCCCTTCCTCTGAGAGGCTCGTCCTGCTCCCAAAGGAAACATACCCTTCGTTACACTTCCCCACTCAAGTCTCTGGCAGACTCAGCGTCTGTGAACGTGACGGTCAATTCAGAGACTCCTTTTGGATAAACAACACTAGTAGTATTTTCCAATGAAGCACACACTCCCCAAATCTTGCGATGAGGCCATATCATTTAAAGTTTGTATTATCTTGGCCAAGTTTTTTAGACATGAATTAATGTTCATTTAGGGTCAAGCATCCCTGAAGTAGCTAAGTTAGTGTCAAGTCAGGTCTACACCAAAATATTCATTTATAAACAAACTCCATCCTCTCCACCCCACGGGTAAACTGAAATATCTAAGAATGAACATTCACTCTCAAGTGCAACAAGGGAGCCAAGGCAAACACTCGGCCGCATCTGCTTGGGGATTGCAGAAAGGTCAGCTGAGAACATCCAAGCCCCCAGGGTGTCCCAGTTTTCTGCCAGCAGTGGTTTGTCGGGACAGATTTCAGCCTGAGGCCTGGAGGCGACGTAGAGGAGCAGTCAATGTGGCCCTCCGATGGGCTGCCCCCGCTGGCCACTCCCCGCAGCACCGACTTGCTCTCGTGTCTCACGACCCTGGAGCATCAGGTCACCGTTCTCAGAAGACATGCTTCTCGTTCTAACTTCCACTGGTTGTTGAAAACAGCTGGTTGGTCACCATCCTTGACGGCTGGAGGTCACCATCCTTCAGCTTTCTAACTGAAGAGCAGAGCTTTCTGACCGAATACTATATAGACTCTCATGCTGCCCTTCTCAGGCTAAACCATCCTAGTTTCTTTTCCAGCGTCTGATTAAAGAGTGAATTTAGGGTGAATTGTCCTCTAGAGCAGTTAGATGTCGTGATGATGCACCTAGGTTTCCAGTCAGATAGACCTAATCCAAGCCCTGCCCACTCCCTTCACCGCCAATGATCGTGTGATCTCAGGCAAGATTCACCTCCTGCAAATCTCAACTCCTCATGTGTAAAATGGGGATAAAACTACTTACCCCATGCAGTTGTTTAAGTAGGACTAACGTCCACCCAATTCACCAAGACCTTCTACTCACAGACATTGCATCTGCTACAAGATGTCCCCAGCAGAGAGGACTGGCCCAGGCAGAGACCTGGAGGGACGTGGAGATTCTGAGTGGCCATTTCCACATCTTTCCACAAGAAGATCAAGCAAGGATCTACAGAGAGAGCCCACTTTACTATACCCTTCAGCCCTCATTGCCAGAAAGCCTGGCAGTCTGGATGCATCCTGTTCTTGAGTTTCTAGAGACACCCACTTGTCCTTGAAATAAAGAACGCCCTTGTTCACTTAAGCTTGCTCCACGGTGTTTCTGTCGCTTACAAGCACAGAACAGTGAATACCGTAATCGTCATGAGGGTAAGCAGGTATCATCTGTATAGTGCCTAGTTTAGTGCCTTGAACCTAGTGGGTGTTCGAGAAATCCTGGCAGTATTGAGCTGGGATTCTCTCTCTAGCTCTTCTCCAAGGCTCCTTCAATCCTTCACTGGGTCTAGGATGGACCTCAACTCAACCATTCCTGCTGGGTGACCGGGGCTTCAGACCCTCCATGAGTCTTACTTTCCTTGTGAGAAAACTACTACTTTTAAGGGTTGCTCCAAGACTCTCTCTCTATATATATGTACAGAGTCAGGTACAGCTCTTTATATATAAAGAGCTAGCTGAGTGCCCAGCAGGTAGTAAGTACTCTATACATAGTTCTCTGCAATTATGATTCTCAGTTCATTTTCTACCTCAAGACACTGTTCTACCATCATAAACCTCATTATTTCTGCCGTATTTTGCACAAAAGCACTTTTTTCCCTCCTCCTACAGTTAACTGCTCACGTCTTCAACAAAGTTAATTGTTATGTCAAAGGGCTCCTCCTAGAACAAGCCAGAGCTGTTATTTAGCAATAATGGAGTCTTAACTTACAGCAATGTTTAATCAGCATGTTTGCTTATAAGCTGCTACCTTCCCTGGGAGATGTTTCACAACTTTTGGTCTTTTAACTCCAGGCATTCAAGTCAATTTCCACTCAGGGACATGGAGAAACTAAGAGTTGAATCAAATTTGCTGGCAAGGGGATGGATTAATTGAAGAGCTGCTGACCCTAAGCAGACCCATGTCAGGGTAACCCTGGAAGCCATTCAGGGCAGCACCTGCCTTCAGAGCAGCCAAGCCTCTCTTCAAAGGCCAGTCCCAAGGCCATCCAGGCCCCTGCCTCTGCCCCTATCCAGCCACATCCTGAGCAATAGCTCAGACGGTCTGCGCTGACAGGAGTCATTCTCTTTGAGTAATTCAAGGGAAGAACATATGGTTCTCACAGTCCTGACCCGGCCAACTGCCCCTGAGGGCAGCAATGGCCAATGCCACATCTGTTTGGAAACTTATATTCAGCCCAGCATGGAGGCTGAGGGTCTGGGTTAGGGTTAGGATCTGGGGAGGGTTAGGGTCTGGGTTAGGGTTAGGTTAGGGTTAGGATCTGGGAGGGTGAGGGTCTGGGTTAGGGTTAGGTGCAGGGGAGAAGGGGACGCCAGCCAAGGCCCCCCTCCTGCCTTGACAACCCCAGCTGCAGGAAAAGCTGGAATCTGACTCAGGAAAAAAGGGGAGGGAGTTGGGTCACTGGCTATTCGGAAATCTGGAAGCGGCCCTCCAGATCCCCGTGAGATTCTGTGCACCTCCATCCACCCTCTGCCCCTCCAGAAGCCGGGGTGAGAGCATGGGGAGAGACACCTTCCTTCC
This sequence comes from Balaenoptera ricei, assembly GCF_028023285.1. Taxonomy (NCBI): domain Eukaryota; kingdom Metazoa; phylum Chordata; class Mammalia; order Artiodactyla; family Balaenopteridae; genus Balaenoptera; species Balaenoptera ricei. The sequence goes on from NC_082640.1 coordinate 30,648,845, forward strand.
TTGAAACCAAAGATTTGAATGTCAGGCAAACACAGGCCTGACAGGGCAAGGGACAGAAAGGGCTGCCTGACGCTGGAATGACTGCAAGGGTAGGAAAAGGAAGGAAGGAGGAAGACAGGGCCCAGATGCTCAGGAGGGAATCCAGCTACTGTGAGAGGCCTGGGCATCCTCTGCAGCTTGGATGAACATGATATCCCGAGGCCTGTGGCTACACTGTGTGGTTATCAAGTACTAACTCATTCAGAGCAGTGGTGGGCAGACGATGGCCCATGGGCCAAATCTGGTCTATGTTGCTTTTTTACATTAATTTTTAAAATTGTGGTTAAAATAGACATAACATTTATGATTGTAACAATGTTTAAGCGTATAGTTCAGGGGCACTGGGCACATTCGCTCTGTCATGTAACCGTCACCACCTTCACCTCCGGAATCTTTTCATCTTCCCAAACTGAAACTCTGTCCCCGTTAAACACGAGCTCCCCCTCCCCTTCTCCCAGCCCCAGGCACCCACCATCTGCTTTTTGTTTCTGTGAATTTGACAACTCTAGCTGTCTCAGCGGGATCATTTGCCCTTTTGTGACTGGCTTGTTTCCCTTAACATGATGTCCTCGAGGTTCACCCATGCTGCAGCAGGTGTCAGAATTTCCTTCCTTTTTCAGGCTGAATCATATTCCATTGTGTGTACAAGTCACAGGTCGTTTATCTGTTCATCCACTGATGGGCACTTGGGTTGCCTCTACTTTTGACTGTTGTGAATCATGCTGCTCTGAGCACGGGTAGGCAAGCATCAGTCTATGACCCTGCGTTCCATTCTTTTGGACATACACACAACTCCTGTTTTTATAAATAAAGCTTTACTGGGGCACGGCCACCAGTGTTCACTTACCTCCTGCCCACAATTGCTCTCATGCTGTGATGCCAGAGTTGAGTGGTGGCTACAGAGACCCTCTGGCCCCCATGCCTAAAACATGTCACATGTGGACTTTACAGAAAATGTCTGCCAACCTGCGATTTCTAGCATTTGTTGCTGAGTGTGTCTAGGGAGTCCACCAAAGTCTCTGAGGCTGGACATGGTTTCTCTCTAAGGGCTGGGGACCACCAGTCCACACACCGAGGGGCTCTGCTTAAAAACACAAGTGCAGCTGCCATGCCAGCGCCTTCAGCATCTTACCTAGTCATTGAGCTGCCCTTTCTCCAAGCACTATCCTTGTCTGATGCCCCCCGGGTCACTCCTGTCTGTCTGACTCACGCTGCGCTGCCCTCTGCCCAGCTCTCCCCCTGGCATTAGGCCTGGGTCAGGAATATGAGGTTTCCGAGATGGGCAGAAGGTTGGAAAGGATCAAGGGATGGCAGAGCAGGAGGCAGGTGCCCTGACCGCAAGTGGGACACAGGCCAGCTTGGATGACGTGGCATTTACGACATAGCCATATCTTGCCCCGTCCCCCTTGCCCACGCTGTCACCTCCCCCACCACAGCCATGTCAACCCCAGTTATGCCCTCCCCACCTGGGAGCTGCCCCTTGAGCTCTTTGGGTGCCTTCGTGAGATAAGAGGATAGGAGGGCAGGTCACTGTGGGGACGTGGCCACTGGCCTGGTTAAACACGAGGGACAGCTGACTGTCCTCTGGCCTCACAGACGGGGGGGGGGGGGAAACACGGAGATGACCCCATTTTACAGATGGGAAGACTGAGGCCCAGGGGGGTTAAGCCCAACGTTACCCTCAGGGGCTCCCAATTCCTTAGCCAACTCTCCCCATTGTGCCCACAGACAAACAGGTGATGACATCTTACACCGAATGACAAACAGATACACAAGATACAAGTTAGGGCTTAGGACTATTGCTACACTTTTGGTGCAGCTTCAGGGTCAAACTGACAAGACTTGGAAGCGGAAGAATAGACAAAAAAGGTGGGGTTGGCACAAAGACATCTTAAATTCAGGGTAATCCCCTAAGAAAGAAAACGTTCTTATTTTTACTTGGCATCTGCATTGACATTAAAGTAGGTGCTCATCCTGGCTTGGCAGCCCTGGCCATCCTGGATGCCGTCCCTTGGCCTGGCCTTGCCGTGCTCCCCTGGCCACCACGCCCACGCTCTGGGCACCGCTTCCCCAGCCAGCGCCTAAGCAACCTGCTCCGTCAACACGGGGGTGGCGGTTGCAGCAGAACCCTGCTGCCCGAGGGCCCTGGCAGCCTCCTCTTCCTCCTCCGGAGCACGGAATAGATGCTCTTCCCCATCCTCCCAGGCTGCCCACCAGTCCTGCTCGGCGCTGAACCCCCAGACCCTCAGTCTGTTCTTCCTCAATGAATCTGATCTCCGGTCTGCGAGGTGTTTTTTGTTGTTTTTCGGGGCGTGGGAGGGGAGTGTTGGTCACGACATAAAATTTCCATAAATGCTTTTTCTCTTTCGTATCCTTCATATTTTCACAATGCGTTAATTAGAGTCATTCTCTCAGCCTGCCACCATAGAAAATGAACAATCCGCTGAGCCTGTGATGCTCCCATCTCTTCACTCGACACTGATATGTAAAGGTGATAAAATTGGTAACATCATTAAAAACCTTGCTAAGAGTTCTCAGCCAGAACATTGGAAGAAATGAGATCAAAGAACCCATAGTGAGGAGAACTGGATGTGGTTTCTCTCTAAACGATTCCTCTGTTACAGGGGTCCCCGACCCCCAGGCCTGTTAGGAGCTGGGCCACACAGCAGGAGGTGAGCAGCAGGCCAGCGAGCGAAGCTTCCTCTGCCGCTCCCCATCGCTCCCCATCGCTCGCAATACCACCTGAACCATCCCCCCCGGCCCCCGTCCGTGGAAAAGCTGTCTTCCATGAAACCGGTCCCTGATGCCAGAAAGGTTGGGGACCTCTGCTCTTTTAGACACTTTAAAAAAAAACCTAGTCATATATGCACTCGGTACAAAATCTGGACGGTAAACAGGGTATAGAGTTATAGGGAACAGCAAGTCCCCCTCTTCCTTCTCGCAGCCACTAAGGTCCCCGACTTTTGCTGGGGGCTCCTGGTTCATAACAAGAACAGTACCCAGGCCGCAAGCTGAGAGTTCAGATGCATTAACTTGATTCTTCCAACAACCTTACGAGGGAGGTGCCAGGAGCACCCTCATCTTGCAGATGGGGAAACAGAGGCACCACTTAACAGAGTGGTTAAGTGACTGGCTCAAGCCCCCCACCCCACCCCACGCAGCACAGTCAGGAGGTGAATCAGAGTTCACACCCTTAACCATCACCCCTCTGCCTCTCGACACACCTGCAGCATCACTGCCATGGGGATCCCACTCATCTCAGTCTGGTCCCCGGCAGCAGTTCGTTCACACACAGCCCAGTGCCTCACGGGGCTCACGTTCTTTCCTTCCAGTGCAGGAATCAGGAGAGACACTATTACGGCCCACACACACATCTGTTGCACTGTGTCTGTGTGTGAGTGTGTGTGTGGATGGATGGGCATGGAAATGCGTGTGTCTGTGTATTTATGTATGTATGTATGTATATAGATGTATGACTGCATGTGTGTGCACACAGATGTGTGTGTGTATACACACATATGTTGTGTATTCAGATTTGTGTGTATATTTATGTTTGTGTGTATATAGTTGTGTGTGTTTATGCAAGATTCACACATAAATGGCCCTGAGATGCAACCAGGCAAGTCTTTGGTTTTCCCACAGCCCTCACATCCGAGTGGACATCCAGGGCCACTGCAGGTCACCCTAATTCAGAACCTCTGCATCTGAGGCTTGGCGCAAACCCGCTGTGGGCCAGACCTGCCCCCAGATGGAGGTTCTGGTTCTAGAGGTCTGGAACACCACTGAGCATGTGGATTCCGAAACCCATCCCCAGGAGACGCTGAGCTGCAGCCGAGGATCGTGTCAAATCCCGAGGACAGCCCTTTCCAGGAGAAGGCCCCTACCCTCCTCCCCTTCCTGCCTGGCACTTCCCCACTGGTCCTGCCTGGGGCCCTGAGCACGCTGTGCTGGAAAGGCTGAGTCCTCCCTGTTCTCGGCAGACCACCTGGGGTGAGACGACCCCAGCCACAACCAGAGCATGCATCCTTAGATCAACACCATCTTGCTGCCCTCACCTCCACACAGATCCGTTCCTCCTCCCGAGGAATCCCTCATCTTGGTGAAGGCACCACCATCCTCCGCGTGCATCCAGTCATCAAACCCTCTGAAAGCGACCTCTTGAATGGTTCTCGAGCCTGGCTGCTCCCCAATGACCCCGCTCCAGTGCAGGCAGCCCCACCGCCCTGCCTGCCTGCACCAGGGCAGGGCACTGCTGGCCTCCTAGTCTCCATCACACTGCCATTGCCATGCCAGCTCTGCCCCCTCTAGGGGCATGAAGCCCGAGTCCTTCACGGGGCACACGAATGTCTCCACAACCAGGCCAGGCCAGCTCTCCGGCATAGGCCTGGCCTCACCTGCCTCACCTTCTGTTCTCCAGTGACACTGCTGTGTTTGAGGGACCCCCGCGTGCTCTTTCACACCCCCGAGCCTGCTCATGCTGGACACCTCACACCAACAAGTCCACCTCCCACTCTGATTTGAACCATCACCTCAGCTGTCACTGCCTCCAGGAAGCCCTCCTGGACCTCCCAGGCCCAGGTCTGACTACATGTACCCATCACAGCCTATCCTCCCTCCCTTCCTCCCTCCATGCTAAGCTCCTCAAAGGCAGAAACTGTCATCTGTATAATCCTCAGGCCCTGGCAGCGTCTGGTGCACAGCAGGAGCTCAAGAAATGTTTGGTGAAATGAACAGACCTTGAGTGACACTGGAAGGACACATGTCTTCCCCTGTCCACCTACATAGGGTTGTCCAGTTCAGCCGTGACCAAGACCCCAGGCCTCCCAGCTGTTTTGCCTTTGGGCTCTCTCTAGCCCCCTCCCAGGACAGTCCTGAGGCTGTGGAGGCAGGCCGACCACCCACCAGCTGTGTGGCCTGGGCGGGGCCCGAGCCGGCCCCTCTGACGTCCAGTCACAGGGACACGGGGCTGAGCGAGGCCGGCAGTGCAGGGCTCTGCACTCCCTCCAAGTGGCCGGCTGTGGAGAGGAAGCATCTCAGTGACCACAGGTGGGGAAGAGCGTAAACAGCTTGCAGAGCCCAGCAAGGAAGGGGCAAAAGCCAAGTGTGATGGGGGAAAGGCCCGGGCTGGGGGTGTTTATAGGAAGAGCCTCTCTTGTCCTGTTTTTTCCTGTCAATGTGAGTACAGCCAGCTTCAAATCACCTCCCTGCTTATACAGGGCAGGTGTGAGGTAGGAGGGATCCGTGGGTGCTGCCAGCTGGGGCGCACCCTGCCTTCCTGGAGGAAAAGAAGATGACTTGGTGTTTTTTGCAGAGCCTCGGGAACAGAGGAGGAGAACCTCATCTAATTTATCACGTTTGCTTTGCAGCAAAGTCACTGATGAGCATGCCGGATCCACCCCAAATGACATCTGATGGTTCCAAAGGTCCACCCGCCCACTCAGGCCTCCGACGGACGTGACCTCAGATGCAGGTGCAATGCCGTAAGCCCTCGAGTCAGCAAGCTGGCTTTTGTGGGGGGGATGGCCAAGCACATACTTTGGTCAGTCCACTGGGATGCCACCCACCTCCCCAGGCCAGCACAGTGGCATCTGCCTCAGAGGAACAGCTGATAAGTCACAAAGTGTCACAATTCAAGGTCTCAGATGCCAGTGGGCTGCAGATGAGGCTTCTGACTTTGTGAAAAAGTATTCACTTTATCACTCCCATAGCCTGCCCTTGGATGGAAACAGATGTCCTGAGCCCGGCTGCTCACAGCTGCAGTGGGCCAGCTCCTGGAGCTCCTGGTCTGCAGGGCCTGTGTCTTCCAAGGGCCCCGGCTCTTGGAGGAGAGTCTATGTTTGAAAGTGACGGGCGTCAGAGTTCAGTTATATGTTATTCATCCCAGTGGGTCTGCTTAAGAAAAACATAACTAATTAGACCCTATAAAAACCTACACACCATGGAAATATGTTAATATAAATGTTTCAGACATTACATGAAATTTCTAAAAATCTTATATTTGTATTTGTATGGAAATATGTATGGAAATATGTTAATATAAATGTTTCAGACATTACATGAAATTACTAAAAATCTTATATTTGTACTTGTATGGAAATATGTATGGAAATATGTTAATATAAATGTTTCAGACATTACATGAAAGTTCTAAAAAAAAAAAAAAAAAAAAAAAAAAAAAAAAAAACCTACACACCAAATTAATTCGGCCTTGCGCTGGTGACTTCCACCTTTAGAAAGTTATAAACATAGATGGCCACTGAACCTATATTTAGCCAGCACGGAGTTACTTGGTATTTATAATTAAGGAAGTCCAGAGAGAGAGAATGGACATTTTGTTGTTACTTTCAAAAGCATTTTTAAAAAATCCTGCTTCCCATTTCGGTCACAGATACACACAGCAACATTCTGTTACTACGGTGATTACAATTCTGACCCAAGTTAAGGTTATTACACAATTTCCTAGTCTCCTCAGATTGCTTTCTTCAACATGTATCCACCCAAAGCGCGCAATTAAGCTGCTCAACTTCCTACAAATTCCTGAAAAATCATTAATTTTTACTTAGCAGACTGCATTTTCTCTTCCCTGAAGTCACCAAGCCAAATTGTCTAGCTTCAGGTGAGGACAGTTAATGTATACATCTGGCCTCAACCTATACCTTTAATATTCACAAAGAGACATCTGAAAAACTCTACAACCTTTTTGAAGCTCTTCATTTCAAACCATTTACTGGTTAAAGGTTTCTTTATGGCTGTCCGGAATTAGTCGTTTTGCCAGATTTCTAAGCCATCACCCATGTGGCTGATTTGATGGTGAAGGTGGGTTCACCCCGTGTGTCCCCGCTGCCTGCTAACCGCTCTGCAATGTGTTTGGTCTCCAGTGGGGAGAGGTACCCCCGACGCCCACAGGGCCCAGGCAGGGACCCCACGACCGGGAGGTGATGGGTGGGTAAAGAGTCGGGAACTCAGTACTGCTGGATCTCTGGAAATCTTCCAGAGAAGCCAACGTTCAGATCCTACATGAGCTCTTGCAAGTTTTTATTATTACACTGGCAACTAATTCTAAAATGTTAACACCCCTGTGCGGCCCGCCTAAAACAAACCTGTGGGCTGCAAGCAGCCCGTGGTCCTTGCGACGGGGGATCTAGATATTTGGTCTGGACTTTCCCCACTCTAGGAGGCCTGCTGCTGACATTTTTCTTGCTGAGTACGGAAGACATAGGGGGAGAGGCTTATCTTCAGAAACTCTCATCTGGAAAATTAGCCAGGGAAGAGACAGTCTGGGACAGACATGCCCAGATTTGCTCTTAGCAAAGAGCATCTCGGCTTGTGAGTGGAGTAAAAGATGTCCATGACCTTCAGCACAATGGCCATGCACAGCACACCTTGGGGGGCCAGCAATGCCGGGGATCCCCTGAGCACCCAAGGAAACTGGGGGGGCCCATCTGGGTCCTACCAGCCCCCTCCCAGGCTCCCCAGAAAGAAGGGCCAGTGCTGGGCTGCAATTTGGGGCAACTTGACTAAGGCAGGTCAGGAGGTTATAAGGTATGAAAAAAAGAAAAAAAAAGATTTGTAGGGACTCCCCTGGTGGTCCAGTGGTTAGGGCTCCACGCTTTCACTGTAGGGGGCACAACCAGGTTCAATTCCTGGTTGGGGAACTAAGATCTCGCATGCTGCGTGGCACAGCCAAAAAAAAAGATTTTTGTCCTTATGAAAAAAATGTTTAAAATTCAAACTTTAGGGGCTTCCCTGGTGGCGCAGTGGTTGAGAATCTGCCTGCCAATGCAGGGGACACGGGTTCGAGCCCTGGTCTGGGAAGATCCCATATGCCGCGGAGCAGCTGGGCCCGTGAGACACAACTACTGAGCCTGCGCGTCTGGAGCCTGTGCTCTGCAACAAGAGGGGCCGCGATAGTGAGAGGCCCGCGCACCACCATGAAGAGTGGCCCCCGCTTGCCGCAACTGGAGAGAGCCCTCGCGCAGAAACGAAGACCCAACACAGCCAAAAATAATAAAATACAAATAAATAAATAAATTTAAAAAAAAAATTCAAACTTTAATATCAAAAACTCTCAATGTGAGAGGAGTTATGCTAAGGGAAATTAAAAAGAGTTTTAGAGAAATTAATCTTCAAAATTTTTCACTTTAAAAATAAATAGCTCTTATACCCAAAAGAAGTGAAAGCAGAGACTCGGACAGATATCTGTACACCCATGTTCACAGCAGCATGATTCACAATAGCTGGATGCAACCCAAGTGCCCATCGATGGATGAATGGATAAACAAAGTGTGTTCTATGCATACAAGGGACTATCATTCAGCCTTAAAAAAGGAAGGACAGTCTGACACCTGCTACGACACGGATGAACCTTGAGGACATTATGCTCAGTGAAATAAGCCAGACACAGAAGGACAAATCCTGCTTGATTCCATTTATCTGAGGCACCAGACGAGTCACATTCACAGAGACAGAAAGTAGATGGTGGGGGCTGGGGGTGGGTTAGTGTCTGACAGGGACAGAGTTTCATTTTTGGAAGATGAAGACGTTCTGGAGATGGTGGTGACGGCTGCACAGCAATGCGAATTTGCTTAATGTCACTGAACTGGACACTTAAAAATGGTGAAGATGGTAAATTTTATTACGTATATTTTACCACAATTAAAAAAATATATCTCATCTCCTCTACATTCTTGCCCCCCCTTTCCTAAAACTGACTCCTCTCCGGTGTCACTCTGGGTGTTGGGGACCTCAGCTCCCATGACAGTGGCATGTGGAGGTCTGAGAGGGGGAGGTGCCATCAGCCCCAAAGAGCCCAGAACAGAAACAGAGGCCAGTGACGCTGCTCGGCTGTGATTACTAACTACTCTGGGCTCCAGGCAGCTCATCCCCATCCTATGTCCCTCTCAATTATGTGGTTTCCCCTAAAGGGAAAAGAGACACCAGGGAGGGACCTGAGCCCATCACCCCAGCTTCCTTCCTTATATCCTGACGCCCATCCCAAGTGACAGCCTTGAAGGTCTGCTGACCAGGGGTCCCATGACCCACCCTGGAAGCTGGCCTCTCAGGGGCTGGCCCTGCTGAGACAGGAGGCTTAGATTTCACGGAAACCTTCAGTCTAAGCACATCAGTGCCCAAACTCAATAATGCCCATTAAGAACAGACGGAAAGAGAAGCACGCACTGTCCTTTGGCTTCTGTGACTCAACCCCCCGCCAGTAGTTCAAAGTGAAGAAGCTGCTGGGGAGTCAGCTGTCATGATTTCACCAACACCCAACCCGAGGGACACCCTTACCTGGTTGCAAAGCACATCTTGGTTTATAAACTAAAACAGCTTCGTGCAACTGTTTCCATCTGGGCCCTTTTACTGTGGCTTTTGGGACTTTTCACGCAGCTGCTGCATTAAGGGGTCAGGGGACCGCGGTGGCTGCCAGCCTCTGTTTCTACTCTCTTTCGGGAGGAGCTGGATCAGCTTCTCTCTCTGTCCCTTTCATGTTAACATTATGGTTTATGGAATATCTGGCCATAAAAAATTTCAACAGAACTTTAGTATTCAAAGTAAAACTTCAAAAGCACTAATTTGTAGGTGAGAAGTCACTGTTTGAAAGGAAAGTGGGACAAAACAGATTATCCTGTTCTCTGTCTGCCCTCTCACCTCTGCCCACGATTCACTAAGACGATGCACACGACTGACTGACGGCCGGATGAAGGCCTCCCCCACGGGGCACTGCCCTTCGGCTACCCTCCTGTGTTTACTGCCCCGGACACACCCACACGACTGCCCGCTCACGCCTCCACTCTCCCCACAAGTCTCTGAGCAGCTCTCGAGTTGGGCACTATTCCAGGCTCTGGGGTCCTGCAGGGCTCACGCGGCCCAGGACCTGCTCTCCGGGGAGGGCCCCCAGAAGTGAGCGCCACAGAGCAGGGCGAGGAGGGCCCCAGACGAAGCCCTCCTGCCCGGCTGGCACTCAGATCTCAACTCTGAGCAACAAGCTACCCAAATGCTCCCTAAGACAGAAACGGGGACCCACATTTGGAGAGGCTGGCGTCCTACCAGTGGAGAGAACCTCTTTCTCTACTGGGCTTTCAAGGAAAGATGGGGCCAGGGCAGGGAGGTGACAACAAAGGGACCCCGGTCACCACCTTACATGGACTTGGGACGGGGGGAGTGGGGGGACTCCAAGTTGCGACTGTGGCCTTGGAGCCAGGCCGCCGGGATCTAAATTCCAGCTCCTCCATTTAACTGAAAAGAGACTCCAGTCAAGTTCCTTAATTTTTCTTTGCCTCCATTTCCCTTTCCAGGCAATGGGGTAACAGTACACCTCCACCCCACCCCCCCATGGCTGCTGGGAGGATAAATGAGGCACGACACGTGTGAATGCCTGCACGGGGCCTGACACATGGCAGGCTGTCGTTCAAGTAGCTTTTTTCATATTATTTCTGTAAGAAATAATACACATCCCACTTTGGGAGGGAAAAAATGGTTTGCAACAAAGCCAGTTGCAAAGTTAGTTAGGTAACAAATCCCATTTGCCCTTTGATTTCAATTAAAAACATATATATACATTCCCTGGTGGTCCAGTGGTTAAGACTCCGCGCTCCCAATGCAGGGGGCCTGGTTCGATCCCGGGTCAGGGAACTAGATCCCACATGCATGCTGCAACTAAAAGATCCCGTGGGCTGCAACTAAGACCCAGTGCAGCCAAATAAATAAATAAATAAATATTTTTAAAAAAACATATACATACACTTCTTTATTAGTGGTCCCTGTGGGGAAAATAATCCCACCTAGACAGAGCCAAAGAGGCCAGTGTGAACACTCCCCACCCGCCACTGGCCAGGCCTGTGCTGGGGGCACGTGGGAACCCGCAGGGCTGGGGGCCTCCACGCATGCGCCGCGCTGCCTGCCCTGTCCGCGCATCCTCGCTCAGGATGTTTCATGTCCCTGAGATGGACTTAACTTCTTGTCCCTCTTATTTTCATCCACTCATATAAAATGAGGTTGCAATATATGATCACTTCCAGGCTGAGCCATTTTTTTCAGTTCTGTAAAATGAATTCATGCTTCTGTCATCATTCATGTTCACAAGTCTGTAAAGACAAACTCTCTCCGAGTGACTCGCTCACTGGGTTCTGTGAGGTTCTGTCTGATTTATGATCACCACTCACTGGAGCCTAGAACTGGCACTTCCACACCCGCATCAGCAGACACAGATGACACATCTCCTCCGAGGGGAACGGGGTCCAGGGCTTTCCGGGTGACCCACAAGGTCGCGGCCGCACACCTGCGCTCCCAGGGCCCAGTGGCTTCTCTTCCAGAGCTGGGTCAGCAGTGAGGACCTGCCCCCCTCCCAGAGGATGATGGGCAAAGGGGAATGGAGAGCCAAGTTGTGGCAAAGGGAGCATCTGTCCCGAGACCCAACAGGACACAGGTGCTCTGGGGTCAATTTCCCTCTTTTGTCTCCCTGTGAGGAAGGGACCAGCTCTTCCGTTTTTCAAGAGAAGCTGAAGCGGGGGAGGGATAAATTAGGGGCGTGGGATTAGCAGATGCAAACTACTATATATAAAATAGGTAGACAACAAGGACCTACTCTGTCACACAGGGAACTATATTCAATATCTTGTAATACCCTATAATGGAAAAGAATCTGAAAAACAAAATATATATATATAACTTGAATCACTTTGCTGTACACCTGAAACTAACACAACATTGTAAATTAACTATACTTCAATTAAAAAAATAAAAATTATTTTTAAAAAGTAGGTAGCACTGAATTTCTTGTTCCTGAATAAAATGATACCATTTTAAAAAAATGAAAGAGAGAAGCTGGAAACTTAAATTCCTATCTGAAATCTCCTAACGTTTATTTTTTGGTAATTTTTATTTTATATTGGACTATAGTTGATTTACAATGTTTGTTAGTTTCAGGTGTACAGCAAAGTGATTCAGTTATACACATACACATATTCATTCTCTTAAAAATTCTTTTCCCATTTAGGTTATTACAGAATATTGAGCAGAGTTCCTCCCAATGTTTAAATGTTAGTAACTATTCCAATTTTCTAAAAACATTCTAATTAGAATAAAATACACCTGGGGGGCTGCACACACCCCTGGGCCACCGTGGGACCTGGCTCCCCTGCCACGCCCTCTGAGTTCGCTCCCCCCTCTGGGGACCATCTCCCACCTCTAGGGCCCCCCGCCCTGCTCTGCATCTCACAGCACATACCCCTCTCAGGGCGTCTCCCCGAGAGGAACAGACCCAGCAGCCTGGAGGGAGTTCTCTGCAGATCAGCTCCTTTCAAAGACCTCCGCTCTGTTATGTTTCTCCCCAGTGACGACGACAGACGTGAACACTGTCAAATGGTGACTCAGATTCTCAGATTCTCAGCGATGGGTCTAATTACTCAACACATCACCTCTCAAACCTCTTTCTTCCCCAAATCCAAGCTACGTTTAGCAGCTTTTGGTAGATCTCTGTCAGCTTCTATATAACTCCTCCACATCAGCCTCACCTGGAGAAAAACAAATTGCCTTCCATTTCATTTGATGACCCCTACCTGCCATGGAACTTTCCTCAAGAATTCTTTTCTGCGCCTGGCTATTTACTGCCAGCAGTTCTGCTGTGGTTCTGCAGGCCTCATATTCAACTAGAATGGCTGTACGTGTGGCTTTTCTCAGCCAAGGGAGAGAGGCTTTGGGATAGAAGAAAAGATCAGAAAAAGAAACTAAAACGCAACTTGTTTTGACAAGCTATCCTGCCCCCAAGCCAAAGAAGCCATCACCACCTTGCTCCGGGCACCTGGAGATCCCAGAGTTTGGAAGGGCTTGTGAATCACACCTGCGTGCTGTGCGGGGGAAACTGGGCTTGTGAATCACACCTGCGTGCCAGGGGAAGCCGCGCGCGCGCGTGTGGACCCCCTGCTCCACCGCCAGCCGTATCCACTGCCATGTAATGTGACAGCCCAACTTCCCTCATCCTGGACACCCACATGGGTGAATCGCCCCAGCTTCAGACACCAACTGCTCACTCACTCCACACCCCCAAGCCCCCTCCAGGTCCCCTCTCCCCACCCCCTACCCCCTGAATGTCCTCACCCAGCCCTGCTCCTAGCTCCTCTCACTGAACCCTTGGGAATCCCTATTATTTTTTTAAAATGGGGGAATTCTCTGGCAGTCCAGTGGTTAGCACTCTGTGCTCTCATTGCCGAGGGCCCAGGTTCAATCCCTGGTCGGGGAACTAAGATCCCACAAGCCTCGTGGTGTGGTCAAAAAAAATAAATCAAAAAAATTTTTTAAAAATGGAATAGGAAAAAATATTTGCAAGTCATATATCTGAAAAGGGGCTAATATCCGGAATATATAAAGAACTCCTACAACTCAACAATAACAAAACCCAAATTAAAAATGAGCAAAGGACTTGAATAGACATTTCCCTAAAGAAGATATTCAAATGGCCAATAAGCACATAAAAAGATGCTCAACATCACTAATCATTAGAGAAATGCAAACCAAAAGCACAATGGAATACTATTTCACACCAGTTAGGATGGCTACTATAAAAAAAAAACCTAAAAAAGCAGAAAATAACAAGTGTTGTCAAGGATGTGCAGGAATTTGAACCCTTGTACACTGCTGGTGAGAATGTAAAATGGTACAGCATTGTGGTTCCTCTAAAAGGTAAACATAAAATTACCATATGATCTGGCGACTCCACTTCTGAGTATATGCCCCAAAAGAATTAGAAACAGGATCTCAAAGAGATCTTTGTAAGCCAGTGTTCATAGGAGCACTAGTCACAGTAGCCAAAGGTGCTCACTGAAAGATGAATGGATAACCAAAATGTGCTCTATCCACACAACAGAATATTATTCAACCTTGAAAAGGAAGGAAATCCTGAGACCTGCTACAGTACAGATGAATCTTGGGGACATTATGCTGCGTGAAATAAGCCAGTCACAAAAGGATAAATATCGTAAGATTCCACTCCTATGAAGCACTTGGAGTCGGCAAATTCATAGAGACAGAAAGTAAAATGATGGTTGCTAGGGGTGAAGGGGGAGGGGAGTGGTAAGTTAGTGTTTACTAGATAGAAATTTTCAGTTTTGCAAGACAAGGAGCTCTGGAGACGGACAGTAGTGACGGTTGCACCGCAATGTCAATGTACCCAATGCCACTGAAATGTCCACTGAAAAATGGTGAAAATGGTACATTTTACGTTACACATATTTTACCACAGTTGACCACTTTTTAAAAAAGCCTCAGGTACTTCCCTGGTGGCGCAGTGGTTAAGAATCCGCCTGCCAATGCAGGGGACAGGGGTTCGAGCCCTGGTCAGGGAAGATCCCACATGCTGCGGAGCAACTAAGCCCGTGAGCCACAACTACTGAAGCCCGCACGCCTAGAGCCCGTGCTCCGCAACAAGAGAGGCCACCACAATGGGAAGCCGGCACACCGCAACCAAGAGTAGCCCCTGCTCGCCGCAACTAGAGAAAGCCGGCGCGCAGCAATGAAGACCCAACACCGCCAAAAAAAATAAATAAATAAATTTATAAAACAAAATAAACTTATAAAAAAAAAAGCCTGAAACAAACAAAACATTCCTCTACCGGTCTGGTATTTCCGTACACAGCCTCGTCTTAGCTGAAAGCCCCAAGTTGCCTGGGACCCCCCAGTATACCGTGTGTGTCCTGGTTTTCTCAGTCCTAGTGTCTGACCTGATTATTCACAGCTTTCCTCACTCTCAGAAACGTGACCGTGGGCCCCTCCCAGGAAAGAACGCCTCCAGGCCGACCCGAGTTTCCTCTCCCTGAGTCCATACCGCCCACCACCATGTATTCCCGGCTACACCCCTCATGCCACCGTCAAGGGGCTCACCCTCCTCTCATCACCATTTTGCCACTGACACATGACTTTGACACCCTGGTAAACAACCCTCCTGACACCCTGGCCTCAACACTCCCCTCATTCTCTTCCAGACCACCTCCCCCATTCCAGCAACCGTGAGCACGTTCCCAGCCAGGTCCCCACACCCAAACCCCTCCCTCGCCACGACTCTCCCCTCCCGTCCATCATGACCTGGATGCTCCCGATCACTGGTCCATCCTGCCCCGTCCGTCGAACCTAGCCTGGTCCTTTGGGGCCACTGTTTCAACCACGTTGTCCTTAGAACCCTACATTGCCTGTCCCTCCCACCTTCAGCCATCCTGCTTTTCCAGTCCCCGGCACGGCTAAGGGCATCCTTCCCACCCGGTCAAGCTGTCATGACATTAGACCCTCAGCACTGCCGGGCTTCTCAGTGACCAGAGGACACCCTCCACCACAGCACAGGCCCACCCAGCTCAAAGCCCCTCGGCTTTCTCCCTCCTGTGGGTCCCCTTCTTTTAGCCCTCCGACAACTCTCTCCTGCCTCTCTTCTTAAAACAGGCCTTTCCCAGGGCCTCTGGTCCTTGCCCCAAACTGCCCCTTCTCTCTGGCCCTCCTCCCACCAGTATTCATGCTGCTCTCATCCAGCCACCTCCCCCCTCATCGGACAGAATCCTCCTCGTCCTCCACGGTCAGCCCAAACCTGTTTCTCCTTAATGAGCCCCAACTCCAGAAGCCGTAAGGCACAGAGATATCCCCGGAGAGCAGAGAGGCGCGTGGACAAAAAGTCAACGGAGATGCAGAGGGTCTGAGCAGCTCTATCCAGAGGCGTGTTCAAGAGGGCTCAGAACTCTGCACCCAACCACAGAGGACAGCACTCTTCCAGACACACAAGACATTTTCAAAAACTGACCCAGGACCAGGGCTAAAAGCAAGTCTGCTACAGCATCAAAGAACTGATCTCCCAGACAACACAGTCTCTGATGGTGGTGTAATTAAGCTGGACATCAGTAACGTAAAGAGGGATTCAAAAATCCCACACACTTGGAAATTAACAAACATGTTTATAGGACTCATAGGTCAAAGAAAACACCATAATGGGAATTTTAAAATACACAGAATGGAATGAATGAAAATACTACATACAACAACTTATGAGCATCAGTGAACATGACAGTGGAAGGGAAATGTATAACCTTAGGTGCTCCAATTAGAAGTGAACACACTGAAAATTCACGAGATTAAGTGTCTTACTAAAAATTTTTAAAAATAAATAAACCAGAGAAGAAAGGAGATAAATTTAGGAGAATTCTGCAAAAATAGAAAATAAATTTATAATAAAGAGAATAAACAAGGCCAAAACCTAGGAAGAAGGGAATGAAAGGAGAGATATAACCACAGATAAAGCAGAGAATTTAAAAATAATAAGGAAACACTATCAACGATGGTAAGCTAACAAATTTGAAAACTTAGACAACAGGAACAAGTCCCTGGAAAATTATAAAAACTAACAAAGAAAGAAATACAAGACATCAGACTTTCCATTAAAGAAACTGAAGCAGTAGTTAAACATCTTTTCTATCACACAAACAGGCCTATACGTTTTACGGGTAAGCTCTACCAAAATAAAAGTGTGGATCATCCCACTCTTGCACTAACTCTTCCAGAGAGTAGAAAAAGAGTAAAATTTTATAAGGCCAGAATATCTTTAATATTAAAACCAAACAAGGACAGTATAAGAAAGGAATATTATGGGTTCATTTTACTCATAAGTATAGGAGCAAACTCCTAACTAGAATATTAGAAAACCAAATTCTGCAATGAGTAAAAAAAGGTAGTCCACCAGGACCAAGTTTGGTTTATCCCAGAAATGCAAGGGTATTTTAACATTAGAAAATCAATAAATGTAATTCATTACATGAATAGATGAAAGGAGATGCAGGAAAACTTTTGCTAAAATGCAAAACCCATGATAAAAAGCTCTTAGTAAGTTAGAAAGAAAAGGGAACTTTCTTAAACTGTTAAAAAGTTATCTATAAAAACAAATAGCAAATATCAATCTTAACAGGGAAATATTGAAAGTATTCCCTTTAAAATCAAGAGCAAGGTAAGAATGTCCAAATAACCAATGTTTTATTTATCATTATACTGAAGGTCCAGCATCACCAACAATAAGTAAGTAAACAGCTTAAATATTGATCAGGAAGAAACAAAACTACCATTATTCACTGGTGATATGACTATCTACTTAGGAAACCATAACAAATTTATAGACAAATTATTAGAAAGAATAAGGAGTTTATAGTAAGGTGGCTGGATGTAAGAACAGTATTTTTTAAAAATAAATTGCATTTCTACATACTAACAACAAATGTTAGAAAACTTAAGGTACCTATACATTTAACAAAAGATGTGTTAAGTCTTATATATAGAAAGTTATAAAACTTTGCTAATAGACATTAAGGGAGATGTAAATAAATAGACATACCATGTTCATGGACAGGAAGACCCCATATCATAAAGATATAACAAATACATCAAACAGATTTATATATTAAATAAAATTTCAGTCAAATTTCAAATGGGGTTTTTGTTTGTTTGTTTTGTGAAACTTGTCAAATTGATTCAAAGTTAACATGTTAGAACAAAGGGCCAAGAATAGCCTAGATATTCCTGAAAAAGAATAAGACTTGTCCTACAAAACATCAAGCCTTATTATAAGGCTACAGTACGAAAGTTTGTGATGCAGTGGGTCAGGGACAGACAAATAAACTCACAGAACAGAAAAGAGACAAACTCATGCAAATACAGAACTTGATTTATCAGGAAACATCAATTAAAATGAGGGACTTATCAAATTATGATGTTAGGAAATTCATGGGGTAGGGGGGAGTTAAATCCCTTCTTCACATCAAATACAAAAACAAACTGGAGCCAGATTAAGTACTTAAGTGTGAGAAGTCTAACTAAAGTTCTTAGAACTTATGGGAATGGGCCAGATAGCTTCTAATTAACTCCCTAAATCTATTGAATACTTTCCTCCACCCGGCTCTCAGCCCCAGTAACAAGGACTGCATCAGCGAGCTCTCTGCCCTCTGGCTGAGGATGGGTTTGGTCCTGGAAAACCTTGGGAAGGTAGCAGAGGGAGGACGGAGAGAGTGAAGTTGTCCTATTTACGCCCCTGACCCTCCCTGTGGGGTCTCTTCAGGCTGCCACGTCTCCCTGAAAGTCACTGCTCTTCTCAAGGCACCTGGTGGAAGACATCTCTCCTCCCAGGCTCCACCACTTTTCCCTCCCTATTCCTTCAGGGCCATGGGACAAAGGCAACTCTGCTGTTAACAGTCCACCCACATCTTTGGAAAAGGTGAGTCTATCTATTTACCCTCCTCACAGTACCCTAATCTTTCCTGCTGAGATCCTGACTGATAAAGTAATCGTTACTGGAAGTGATCCTAAAATAGACCCTCAAAATGGGACACTGGGATTGGGTTGTGCATACATTTCCGGAGCACTGAGATAATCACCTTGCTGGGGACGGGGTGTGTGTGCATGTGTGACTACGGGTAATCCACAGCACTGGATTACACGCAAATCCAGAGCATCCGTGATTACACATAATGATACGTGGGATGAAGTGCAGGAGGAGGTGGGGCCTTGGGAGAACAGGGGCCGTAGCAAACATGATTGCAAAGCTTGTAAAGTTGGGTCGATTCTGCTTATGACCCTAGAGAGCACACATCGGGGAAAAGAGAAATTAAAAGCTAAGAATCAGTAACTAAGAACACATGTGGAGAACCAGAAGACCCCCATGGCAGCCCCAGAGTGTGATTTTAAGGTTCCAGAGTAAAAAAAAAAAAAAAAAAAATTGAAATGCACAACACTCCTAGGTAAGTAACAGTTGGGAAAGGTGGGAAGAAGAGGGCCCGTCAGACCCAGGCAGACACTGGCTGCAACAGAGGACTGACCTGCCCCACCTGCAGAAACAACCCTCCCACCAGCTGTGAGGGGAAAGGCTCACCTCTGCAAGAAAAACTACTGCTTCACAGTGGTCGGAGGGGGGGGCCTCTCTCCTCAGGACCCAGTCCACTCCCCTCGTCGCCTACACCCACAAAATGAGGTGCGTCCCAGGGATCCAGGAGCTACCCTGGGAGGAGAGAGCCAGTGTGTACCAGCAGGAGCCTGGACCACGCGAGAGCAGGCGGATGGGATGTAAATGGTCCAGACAGAGCCAGACTCGCAGATACGAGTGCTTTCCCCACAAATGGGGTGTGTAATGTGTAACTCAGATACGCAGGGCATGTTTACAGTTGGTAAGATTGGCCGATCAACATAGAGAGTGAACCAAATCCGATGGCTGGTGAGGTCAGGATGCTGGAACTACCGACACCCGTGAGGCAGTGGCTCTCCAGACTTGAGGGCGCTGGGTCCCCAGGGGCTCGTCACACCCGACGGCTGGGCCCACCCACAGAGGTTCTCATCGAGCAGGGCCGTAGTGGGGTCCAAGCAACTGTATCTCTTGCAGGGTCCAACATGCTGCTGTGGGTGGTCAGTGGGGACCCCAGGAAACAGGAATGTTGGAGGGATCTGTTCTCTGAAACCTGCTCAGCCATCCCTCACCAAGGAGTTAAGAAGGTGCCTGGGGGAGGCAGGGCAGCATCCTTCAAGGGCTCCAGGTGGCCATCCTCTCTGTCAGGCAGGTGACCAAGGGTTGCTCCAGCACCTCTCAGTGGGAACCACGGGATTCTGAGAGGCAGACGCCAGTGGTGGGCACAGCCGATGGAGGCCAGGAGGTAGGTGCGATGATGACCCTGAGCAAAGAGATGGAGTGAGACCCAGGAAAAGAGGGGCAGCCTCTTGACACAGAGAAGCCGAAGCCTACTCAGCTGCTGCGCAGCCCTGCAGTGGGGATTCCCAGTATCTCAGTGCCCAGACCCAGAGCTCTGCAACAAGCACAGAAAGGCTGGGTGCCTTTAGGGGAGAGCCCTTCCTCACACCTCCCCAGGCTCCTGCAGCCCCCTCCCAGAGGCGGTGCACTGGGGGAGGGGCATCCAGACCTCCCGGCAGCTATGAGCCTTGAGCTCTGAACTTGCACTGATCCCACATCCCTGAAATGCCACCGTGGCCCACGGGTCCTGCCTCTGACTGATGTAAACGCTCCTTGTATTGTTTTATTTTGTTCATGGACCAGGTCCACCTGAGGCTGTGTCCAGTGCCCCCGAGGGCCCCTGCTGGGTCATTTCCCAGGTCCAGAACACAGAGCCTGGCAGGCACGCCAGGGAATGGCCATGGCCCCACTTTGGCTCTGGAGTGGGGGGCCTGGGGCTATTATAAAGAAAGGGCCATGGTGCCGTCTGCTCCTTCTGCAATGCTGAGTGATACCGTGGGCGAGCCTTCTGACCTCAGGTAAGGAAGGGTTTCTTCAACAAGAGCAGAGGAAGCGCTATCCACAGAGGAAGAGACTGGCATCACCAGGGGCAGGGGGTGGGGGGTGGGAAAATTGGGAATACTCTGTTACAAGGCACCTGCGCTACCCATGAAGTGGCACAGAGCTATCTGAAGGCGGACTTAAATTAGTTAACGGTGTATATTGTGAACTCCAAGGAAATCTCTTTAAAAAATTTTAAAGAAGTATAATTGATATGCTAAGTGAGGAGGTAAAATAGAATTATCTAAGAGGCTCCATTATAATCAGAGAATGTAGAAAAAGCAGGAAGGAGAACAAATATAACAGAAAACAATTAGAAACATGGTAGATATTAAGCCAATGATATCAGCAATCACTTTAAATGTGACTGGCCTAAATATACCAACTAAAAGACAGAGAAACAATGGATGAAAAAAAAAAACTTTTGTGCTGCAAAGGGCAACACCAAGAAAGTGCAAAGACAACCCACAAAATGGGAGAAAGTATTTGCAAATCACCTATCTGGTATGGACTTGCATCTAAAATATGTAATAATAAAAGACAAAACAATAAATGGGCAAAGGATTGGAACAGACATCTCTACAGAAGACATGCAAAAGGCCAAGAAACACATGAAAGATGCTCAACATCATCAGCCATCAGGGAAACGCAAACCAAAACCAGAACAGCACTAGGATGGGTACAAAAGACAGATAATAACAAGTGTAGATTACAGTGTGGAGCAACTGGAATACTCATACACTGCTGGAGAGATTGTAAAATGGTGGAGCCACTTTAGAAAGCAATCTGATAGTTTCTCAATAGGTCAAACATAGGGTTACCATGTGACCCAGCAACTCCACTCCTCAATATAATCCTAAAGGAGTGAAAGCACACACCCACACAAAAACTTCCGTGCAAATGCTCACAGCAGCATTACTCATAAGAGCCAAAAAAGTAGAAACAACCTCAATGTCCATCAATTGATAGACAAATAAAATATCCATATATTGGTATATCCATACAGTGGAATATTTGGAAATAAAAAGAACAAAGTACTGGTACATATTACAAAATAATCTTGAAAACACACTAAGGGAAAGAAGCCAGTCACAAAAAAAACCACATAGTGTATGATTCCATTATATGAAATGTCCAGAGTAGGCAAATATATAGAGACAGAAAGCAGATTAGTTGTTGCTTAGGGCTGGGGGAGTGGGGGCAGGATGGGGAGTAGCAGCCAGTGGGTGTGGGGTTTCTTTCTGGGGTGACGAAATGCTCTAGACCTGATTGCATTGACGGCAGCACACCCTGTGAATACACTAAAAAACACTGAATTGTACATTTTAAATGGGTAAATCATATGGCACATGAATTATATCTTAATAAAACGGCTATAAAAAAAGAGGAAAGATTGATACATACAATTATGTAAAAGTTAATTCTATTTAATCAGAAGACACGTACACAAGTTTTTAAAAAATTCACAAACTGGGAAATACTATTTCCCTCGCAACTGATAAAGCACTGGTATCCAGTATACATAAACCCAGTCATTCCAATTCTAGGCATGTACCCAAGAAAAACTCTGGCATATGCGCACCACAGGTCACCACAGGTCACGCACAAGGCTGTTCTTAGCAACAATGTTCTTAGTAAAAATCACAAACATGCATTGCCAGGAGAAGGACAGATACATCATGATTTGTTGGCCAATGAATATTGTATAGCAGTGAAAATAAATGAACCACAGCTAAGCTGGGGCTGTGGCTACAATGTGGCTGAGCCTTAGAAACATGTAAGGGTTGAGGGGAGGTCCCAGAACACCACACAGTATATCATTTTTATAGAGCTCAAAAGCAAAACTAAGCAAGGTATTGTCTAAGCATGTCTTCTTCACCTGTGGTACATGCACTGTTTGGACAGCGGTTACCCTGTGGGGCTGGAGAGATGGGGGCAGGATGGGGTTAAATTAATTATACGAGGAGGCCATTAGGCTGAGGTGGCTCTAAGGCCTTAGCAGCCTGCATTTACAAGCAGCCAAACCCAAGCTTGTAAATGCCTCAAGGTTAAGAAATCAAAACCTAAGGACAGCCAATCATGAACAGCTAACTAGGCTTTCCCAAATAAGGCAACTGCTGCAGCTACAGCCTATCAAATCACTTCCTTGCTTTGCTTCTGTGTCTCCCCTATAAAAGTCTTGCTCCTGTCCGTACAGCGTTAATAACCACTTCCTGTTTGGCACTGCCTGATTCAAATCGATTTTTGCTCAAATAAATTCTTAAAATTTTCAATATGCCTTGGTTTATCTTTTAACCGTGGTAAGGAGGTGGCTGTAAGGAGTAAATGAGATCAAGCATGTAGAGCAGTTTCTGGCCCAATAAGCGTTTTACCATCCTTGTCATTGTCACTGTCATCACCCTTATCACCATCGTCATCCTCTTCCTCATAATCCTCCTCCTCCTCCTCCTCATCCTATCATTATCCTTATCATCATCATCATTGTCTTCCTCAGTATTTTCCTTTGGAACGTACAAGTGATCTCCCACTGCCCAGTCCTCCAGTATCACTTCCACACCTCCCAGCCAACTTACCACATTCTACTGGTTGGTTATTGGTGCAGGTGTCTCCCTGGCTGGAGAGCAAGTCCTGAGACCAGCTTGCCTCCTTGGTGCTCTCTGTGTTCCCATAGCAGCTAAGTCAGAGCCTGCCCTTCCCTGAACTGCTGCTTACTCTGAGCAACTTTAAGAGGTGGTTTCTCTCTTGTTATAACACAAGACCCCCTCCTTCCTGATCATCCGTAAGACACTAGAAGCGTACTACAGCCATTGTGATGCATGGCTGGCAGACACTACCTCAACTTCCAACACCTCTTCTACCCGCCTCTTCTGTAGAGGTTGTAGAATCTAAAATCCTGATTTCTCAGGCTCCCTTGTAGCCAGCATAGCCAGGGACATAGTTCTATCCCATGAGCTGTCAGCACAAGTCCCTGGGGAAGGTGACCTTTCCTGAATAAAAAGGGAAAGACTTCACCCTTCCACCTTTTGCCCCCAGCCCTGTCTCCTGCCTGGAACGTGGACGTGAGGCCTGAAGGGGAGGGAGACACCGACAGGCCCCGCGCCAACCCTGGAGGGCCCATCTCCGGACCTGCTGTGTGCACCTTTGTTTCAGGCACCATCTTCTTGTTTAGCAGCTGAATGCATCCCGAGCTACTGTCCCACGATGCTCTGAAATTGGTGGCACATTGTCCTATCCCCCAGCAGAATGAACATCTCCACTCTCAGCAGGGGAGCTTTTAGATTACCACTTAAATTAAATTGCAGCAATCTGATCATTTCATATTTCAGCGCTCACACCCCAAGATGGACTGTGACCCCAGGATGCCACGAACACCCAGCATTGCACAGCTCCTCCAAAATCAATACGGAACCAACCCAGGCAAGATGTGGGGGAGGAGCTACGGCAGGCACTGGTACATGGGAGTGGGCCCTGGGCTGGTGGTCACAGTGTCCACGCGGGAGGCCTGCGCAGAGCGTCTGTTGGTCCAGTGGGCTCACTCACAGCTGCACTGATAACCACCACCCCCTTTCAGTCATGTAGATGTTGAGGTCCACACCGTGATACTCACAACAGCCAGATGAGAACTCTATTTAGAAAGTGATTATTACAATCATACGTTATAGATCAATGCATGACTTGACACCCAGAGATGTGAACTGGCTCGTCAGTTGCTGACCAATTTGCAGACAAAGTGCTGGGATTAGAACCCGGCTCTTCTGATCCTACAGTCTGTGTTTTGGCCACTGGCTCTGACTGCAAGAGCCACCAGATCAAAACAGCCTGATAAAATGAAAAACACCCATTGTGGGGAGATTTGGCTCTTACAAGAAGAGCAGCAGAAGAGAAAACCCACCTCTTGCCCTCCTGTTCCTGAAGTCTGATTATGACTCTTGCTCATTGAATTAGGAGAGTCAGTGCTCTGTGCAATCCCTCCTGAGTGATGTCAAGACTAAAAACAGTTTGGGAAAAGGATAAAATCCAGCATCCCCAGGCACACTCTTCTCCGTCAGGAGTGAAAGTGGACCTGTCAGTTGTAATCAACAGGCAAACGCACGTTGCACAGAGCTGCTCCAGGCCCCAGGTTGCCGGGTCCAGGTAACCAACTATTCCTTCCTGAGCTTCTGCGTTGGCTCTCAGGTGCCCACACAGGCTCACTGATAATAAGTTTTACTTAATCTAAAATTTTCTTTCATCCTCCAGAGAGGATCATTAACCAATTAATTCCAAGCAGGAGTTGTCCTCTTTTGCAGCCGTGGTGATGGACATGAGTCTGGCTGAGCGTACCAGGCAGGGGGACGGCTGAGGAGGGCGCATCCCATGTGGGGCTGGCTGGAGCGGCCACTGGCCAGGTGCCTCCCTGGGAGCCGGTGGGCAGGCTCTGTGGCTGGGGTGTCCTGGCTTCCCAAACCATGGCTCACTGGCTCTTTCTTGGTCTGGCTTAACTTCTACCTTTCCCACCCTAAACTTTCCACATCAGCTCATCTTTTCCCAAAGAAAAAATGAAAGGTATAAGAAGCAGTATGTCTGAAATCTTCTCCATGACACCTTTTGCTAGCTTTGAAGTCCTACTTTAAAAACAGACGGTGCCTTCCTAGTCTGACTCCAATGCCTGACATTGAAAGGACATGTCACTCCCCTCTTTTGGTATTAACAGTAATCACCGTGATGATAATATTATTAGTATTAACATGCATGAGTGTCCATTTCAGGCCTGGCTTTTTCCAAGCACCTGTCAGGGTAACTTCTGTTCTCCAGTAGAAAAAGCACAAAGAGGTTAAGTTACTGGCAGTAAAGAGAAGCACCTTCTTTCATGCCTTCATTCATTCGATTTTTATCTTAGAAGGTAGTTCTGTCGTTTTCCCTTTTGAGTGTGTATTTTTAAACTCCTTATTCATTCATCAATTCATCCATTTAAAAGCATTTGTTTGATTCCAGCTTTTCTAATATAAGGGGCTACTTAGTTTTTTGTCCCATTAATATGTTATGTCAGGAATCAAAAATCCCTTGTTTTATATGTGGGAGATAAGGCACTGTCCTGGCTGCTAGAACAAAGCAGGCAAATTATGGCTATTTACATATTTATCATATTTAATACATTTTATTTTGCCAACTCCTCTTAAAGCACATTAAGTATTTAATTAGTTTTATTTCCTTTTAGAACTATGACATTTTATTTGTCGCTATAATGTAATTAGTGTAATGTCTTTGTTTTCCCCTTGAGTCAGCTAACACTTTCTCTTTTTCATTATGAAATATTTTCTGTTTCCTTCCAAGTTCTCTCCTAACCAAGTCCTTATTTTTTTTTTTAATAAATTAACTTAGTTTATTTTTGGCTGCATTGGGTCTTTGTTGCTGTGCGCAGGCTTTCTCTAGTTTTGGTGCACGGGCTTCTCATTGCGGTGGCTTCTCTTTGTTTTGGAGCATGGGCTCTAGGTGCGCGGGCTTCAGTAGTTGTGGCTCACGGGCTCTAGAGCGCAGGCTCAGTAGTTGTGGTGCACGGGCTTAGCTGCTCCGCAGCATGTGGGATCTTCCCAGACCAGGGCTCGAACCCGTGTCCCCTGCATTGGCAGGTGGATTCTTAACCACTGCGCCACCAGGGAAGCCCCCAAGTCCTTATTTTAATTCACTTTCCCTGTACAGTGTGCTCTAAGACGATTTTATTTCTGAAAAATGTCACATCTTCCTCTCAGTACTAACACTCTCTTCTTACTTTATCATTGTTCCCTATTTTCACTTAACGTCCTTTCATGGCTATTATGTTACATGTTCCAAGTTTTATAACCCTCCAGCATTCATTTTAATAGAATTAGGAGAATCTATAAATAAAAGAAGCTTCCTAGAATAATGCTTTCATTCTTCTCCACTCTCCCTACCCCCCCTTCTCACACATGCCCTAAATTTACCAGCAGACGGGGAGCTTCCTCTCTCGGGCAGAGATTCTCCGGCGAGGAGCCTGAGGGCAGTACCTCTGGTGCATCTGGTCTGGGGCAGCCCCGAGCAAGGCAGGGGCAGGATCCCAGCTTAGGACAGCCCTCCGTCAGGACTCCGTGCAGGACGGCTGCTAGTCCAGCTCTCCAATCCGATGACTCAAGAGAGGCTGAAAATTCTGTACAAAGTCAATACTTCAAATCCTGGAACTAGAAAAGCACTGCAGAACAGGCCCAAGGAGGTAAGTAGCAGGCCAGCAACCCAGACCAGCACTGCTGTGCCAGGGGTGTATGTTGCAGGCTTATCTACCTGTAGGAAGGTCCTTCAACAGCAGGACTCTGCTCCTTTACGTGGACTGGGTGCTTCTCCCCAGGCTGAAGCTCTGTCCCTGGGAAACGAGCAAGTTAAGGGCTCAGGGAGCCACAGTAATCCTTCCAGATGCAGGCGTGACCCCAGAACACACCTTACCAAAGCAAACGTCCCCCAAACCCAGATTCCATGGGGCTTTTTCTGATGACCTCACTGGCCCCATGAAATCCCCAGGCTTCTCATCCTTATCTCTACACACAGATTTATGAGTATGTCTCCAAGGACAGCAGGGGATGTCTTCCAAATCTGTCCTATCCCCACCACAACCCTAAAGATCCTTTTCTCCCAACATTTTATTGTGAAAATTTTCAAACATACAGCAAAGTTGAAAGAACTGTACAGCAAACACCCAAATACCCACCGCCCTGACTCCACCACTGACAATCGCTACAGTGACTCTATCACATTCCTCTCCATCTATCCATGCCTCTATCCATCTGTCAATCCATCTTATTTCCAGTGCATTCCAAAGTAGACTGCAGTATCAGTACACATCCCCTAAATACTTCAATATATACATCATAATGGGGAGTTCAATACTTGCTTACAGATTTTCTCTTTTGAAGTAAAATTTACACATAGGGAAATGAGTAACTGTTAGTTATACACTTGTTAAGTTTTCATAACCGTGTGTACCTGTGTAGCCCAAGCCCCTATCAAGAGGGAGAACATAGCCATCACCCCCAGAAAGTCTCCCTATGCACCTTCCCAGTCAATCCCCACCCCATAGATTAGTTTTTATTCCACCACAGATTGGTTTTGCCTGTTCTAGAAATGGAATCAGATGGCTCTCTTGTGTGAGGCTTCTTTCACTCTGTACAAAGCCTGAGATTCATCCACACTGTTACATAGCAGTTGCCTATTCCTCTTTATTGCTGAATAAAGATGCCCATCGAAGGAATACATCACATTGGTTTATCCATTCTCCTGTTGGTGGACCTCAGAAACTTAAGGAATTGTGATAAACAAGCTCAACAACCCAGGAAACTCCATAAGCCTCTGGGGGGAAAAAAGTCAAAAAGAGTTTGCCCCCAGATAGCTGAGAAACCAGCAGGGGGACAGGCAGGCTGGTGTCTTGCTCTGACGGATGGAAACACGTGTCCGTCTGATTCTCTCAGCAGAGCACCACGACCTGCTGGGGAAACCATGGCACCCGCTCCTGCTGGCCACAGGAAGGCTAGTCACAGCGGCCAACATGTCATCTTCTGCTATGAAAGGCTGATGCAGAAATCAAACTGGGCTCAATGCTAACAAAACTCCCCCAAAAGACCTCAGGACAAAGGCGGTCATTTAGAACAAACTGGGCAGTTCCGGCGAGATGGCTATTCCCTCCCGGCTGCATCCATTGTCTATAACAATCTTTGAGCATCTCTTCCGTGCCCAGGGTGCATGCAGAAACACAGCCCTGCCTGGAGACTTGGAGCCTAATCCATACAGCCTGACCACATGATTCAAATGAAACACAAACACCGAAGGGAGAAAAGCAGCGGCGAGCACGCCAACAAGTTTCCTTGGCTTTGCCGGGAGAAAAGTGGTCTCAGTGGAGGCGCCGAGTCATTTCAAGACTCCCCCGAGGAGGTGAGTGTGCTGGGGAGACCCCGGGGATGAGGCTGAGCGGTTGACTGGACCCAAGACAAGCCCAGGCTGCTGGCACAGCCGTCGGCACAGCTCAATGCACCGCAAGTGACAAACTTCAGGAAAGGAACCAACTGCTGGAAAGTAAAACCAACTTTTAGTGAGACAAACCAACTGGCTTGAAGAGAGGCTTTTCTAATGGTTCTATGTAGCAATCGAACTTCTGACACAAGAAGAAAACAGAAACACATCCAGGGCTCTTTGCAAGTAAAAGTCAAGTTGGAAAGTGGAAAGATGCTCCTGGTTAGGTTGTGGAAATGCACTTCCTCAGGTGGAGTAAGAATGACACAGCTTGTCCTTATGTGGGGTGGTCAGTCCTGGCCCCTGGCCACGAGCCTCAGAGATGGTCTTCCTGACTTAGCGAACCCACCTCTACCTCTGGGGTTTGTTTGGATTTCAAGGCTACTTGGTGTGAGAAGTAACAATTTGGTTTTAGGGTGTTCCTGGTGTGGCCATATATCACAGGAAGGTAGAAAACCATGTTCCTTGAGAAAGCAAACCAAAAAAAAAAAAAAGACCTAGAAAGTACCAGAGAGTTCATTTTGTACAAGGACACAAAACTCTGGGAACAGAAAGCTTCCTTTCCCATAAATGGGCTTTTGCATCTTGAACTTAAATGGAGGGGTGTGAGGGTGTGGAATCGACAAAGTTGTGGTATATAAACTTGTTTAAGCTACTGAAACAAATCCCGCTGCTTGTTTGTGGCTAATAATTTCATATTCCTGCAAAAGAGAAATTGAGACGTGCCTAAGATCTCAGGCATGAACGACTACTATCTATCTATTTATTTATTTATGGCTGCGTTGGGTCTTCGTTGCTGCGAGCAGGCTTTCTCTAGTTGTGGAGAGCGGGGGCCACTCTTCATTGCGGCACACAGGCTTCTCACTGCAGTGGCTTCTCTTGTCGCAGAGCACAGGCTCTAAGCGCCCAGGCTTCAGTCGTTGTGGCACGTGGGCTCAGTAGTTGTGGCTCTCGCGCTCTAGAGCGCAGGCTCAGTAGTTGTGCGCAGGGGCTTAGTTGCTCCGCGGCATATGGGATCTTCCCGGACCAGGGCTCGAACCCATGTCCCCT
This sequence comes from Balaenoptera ricei, assembly GCF_028023285.1. Taxonomy (NCBI): domain Eukaryota; kingdom Metazoa; phylum Chordata; class Mammalia; order Artiodactyla; family Balaenopteridae; genus Balaenoptera; species Balaenoptera ricei. The sequence continues at coordinate 30,678,213 of NC_082640.1, forward strand.
GCATTGGCAGGCGGATTCTTAACCACTGTGCCACCAGGGAAGTCCATGAACGGCTACTTTAATAGCAAAACAGAAATAAGGTTTCTTTTCTTTTTACAGAAATTAGGCTTTATCAAGAGGAACCCAAATAGGGATATTTTTGCTTGTTTGTTTATGTTTAGGAAAACAGCAGAAGATCAAGACATGTGTTAGACCAAGTGCCTAGTGGCCAGAAATGGACTTATTTTTCCGTGTTAAAATCTGTCTTCAGCCGGACATACCTAAATAAACCCCAACTGGGACAAGGAGGCACAGATCCAGGTACGTGGGGTCTAGCAGGGCTGCAACCACGCACCTCTGCCGTCCCCTCCAAGAGGACACTCGGAGAGTTAACGGTGGCGCCGAGGCCCCGTCTCCAGGGGCAACGCCAGCCGGACACACCTTTACCCACTCAGTCCTTTGCATGGTGCCAGGCTTCATGCCAGCACCCGATAAATGCCTGCTGAATAAAAGCAGCAGCAAGTGAATTCCTCTGCCCTCTAATGACATCGTACCCAGGACTTTTCTTCCTCTCTTGGTATTCTCCTCTCTGCCCTGCCCTGCCCTGCACCCCTCCTGACGACACACCTCCTGAGGGCTCAGCCAGTGGGAGGTACAAGCCAGGTGAGGAGGCTGCATCCTCACCACCCCAGCTCTCACAGGCTCTGCTGACCCTGTTTCCTCCCTTTGTCCCCTCAGCCCAAGGTGGGTAGCAGCTCCCCCCCGTGCTGGCCAACAGCCTTGGTTGGTTTCTGTCACCCAGCTCACACGTCTAGAAGCAGCCCCGCTGTAAATGTGCCTCTGCCTGAGCCGTTGAGCTGGGTTGCTTCCCGATGGGATGCAGATTATTGCTCCCACGCATGGCCCACCTGCTCCCCGCTTCTCCTCCCTTTGCCTATGACAACCCGTGGACCCTTCCAGGTCTGGTTCAAAGGCCACTGGTCACCAAGCCTCCCTTGAACCTCCCAGGTGAAAATCAGCCCCGCTCTCCTATCATCCTAAAGCATGTGGACTTCACCCCTGTATTATTTCCAGTATTCCTCTTGCAACAGTTACTTAAGTTCTTTTCTGCTGTGGGTAGGGACCCTGCCTTGTTCACTCTGAGTTACATGAAGTGACCAGCCCAAAGCCCTGCAAAAAAAGGGAAGTCCGGATTTTACTTCCGAGAACAAGCAGCAAACACACCCTCTGAACAACGTTCAAAGTAAAGTGACAGACGGGAGAGTCTATTTACAAACAGGAGATTCACATCCACAATATAGCGACGGCATCTACGGATCATCAGGAGAAAAGAGAAATAACCCAACTGAAAAATGGGCAAAGAAGATAAGTCGCTCAGAGAAGAATTAAAGTGATTAATAACTTTATGAAGAGGTATTTAACAGTAATCAGAAAAAGGCAAAACAACCACGAGAGCTCATTTTCACCTGTAAGAACTAGCAAATTCGAGCATTGATGACCTCCCCACAGGACCACTGAGGGCCTGGCCTCCACACAGTTCTGGGGTCAGTGCCACTCGGAGCCGCCTGCCTGGACCGACCCCCCCCCCCCCCGCCGCCCCCATGCCAAACACAGCTTTGCCTCAGCAGTTCCCCAGTCTCTGGAGCCAGACCATCTCAGTTCAAATCTTGGCTCTGGCACTTACAAGCTCTGCAAACATGGACAAGTTACTTAACCTTTCTGTGCCTTGGTTTCCTCATCTGTAAAATGGGGGTAATGACAGTACTTACTTCACAGGGTTTCTAAGATTAAACGAGTCAATTCCAGGAAAGCACATAAGGGCCAGTAGGTGTCTGTAATTGTTATTCACTACTACAACTACTACTTGTTTTTGCTATTATGTATCCTACAGAAATTCTCATACATGTGTACAGAGGGGACGAATAAGGATGATCACTGCAATGTTGTTTATAATATCCCCCAGAAAAACCCCAAAAACCTGGAGGCAAATCAAATAACATTAAGTCAATGCTGTAAACCAAATATGTCGCTTCAATACAATAGTTTTAAACTGTTCCAAAAGAATGAGGTAGATCTCTGTGTACTTGCATAGAAAGCTTTCCCAGATGTATTGTTAGGCTAAGAAAAGCTAGATGCAGAAAAACATGTTTGGCACAAACCCATTTATGTAAAAAATAACCCCCTACACTCTCCATGTAAGTGTGCTGATGTGTTTGTGAAACAGGACACACAGATACTAACGTGTGGACAGTGGTGGCGTCTGGGGGGAAGGTTAAGTTGAGGATGGGATGAGGGGAGGAAGGAGATTTGGGGTTTTCCCTCTTTATACATCTGCACTGTTTGAATCTTTATGACGGGAGAATATTTATAATACATCTGTAACTTTATAAAATAAGGAAAAAATACTGCATACAATCCTTATGAGTTGAACTAAGCACAGGTTATCAGGGTGGGGAGACGGGGAAAGTGACGGGCGTGGGAACCAGGGCTGTGAGGCCTGGTAGCAGGCAGCCGGGCAGGGACGAAACCCGTCCACCTCCTTAGCCGGTGCTGGCATTCCAGACCAGCAGCAATATCCACCTTCCCGAGGACTCACAAAGAATCCACTGACCTAAATGTCAGGGGAAAGATTAGGTAAGTTATGGGCCAGCCACTAAATGATGCACTGAGCAGTCATTAAAAATTGCACCACAGGGACTTCCATGGTGGTCCAGTGGGTAAGACTCTGCACTCCCAATGCAGGGGGCCCAGGTTCGATCCCTGGTCAGGGAACTAGATCCTGCATGCATGCTGTGACTAAGAGTTCACATGCCACAACTAAAGATCCCGCGCGCCGCAACCAAGACCTGGCACATAAATAAATAAATAAATATTTTAAAAAAACTGCACCACAGAACAGTTATAGACCTGGGAGGTACAGGTGCAAAACTGTACAACCCTATTTGCCTAAGACATTTGTGTGTGTGCATCCATATATACAGATATATACGTGCACACAAACACACACTCTCACACAGTTAAAAAAAAAAAAAAGAAATGGTCCAAAATGTTAACAGTGATTATCTTTGGGTGGAAGAATTATAAATGATTTTTTAAGTTTTCTTTGTTCTTTTCCATATTTTCCAAACTTCCTATACAGTGTATTCTTTCTGTATTATACAAAGAAAAATCAAGTAATGACAATTTCACATCCAGGCTGTGCCACTCTCTGTGCAACCCTGGGTCATGAAGCCCCTTCTCTCCGGTTCTGGTTTTTTTGCTGGGTGTCCGCTTGACAGTTTTCTACTCTCCTCCCGGCTCCAGTAGGCTGTGTGAGGCATCCAAGGAAAGCTCCCCGCTCCTGAGGCTCTTAGACTCCAAAGCTTCGGGCTGCCTTCATTCCTGCATGGATAAGCCTTTGAAGTGAAGCCCCGGCCCAGAGGCCTGATAATAAGGGAGGGTCCGAAGGTACAGCCGAGCCCTCCGCCTCACTGGGAGGGTGCAGGTACCTTCCCAGGGCACCCCTGTGTCTCAGCTTTCCCTCTGCCTGGACTGCACCCTCTGCCTCACCAGTTAGAAGACCCCGACTCCAGCTCCCCAGCCAGCCCCGCTGCCACCTGCTCTCCGCAGCCTTTCCCGACGTGGACACTGGAATCGAAGGCGCCCGTGTGGAAAGCCTTGCTCTGACCTGGACTGAGCCTTAGTGAGTTCCTCAGCTGCTCGGTGCCTCAGTCTGCTCCTCTGTGTAACGGGGTTAATAGGGCTCTGGGGTGATGATCAGAGCAGTGCTTGGTGAACAGGAAGAGCAGCGCAGGGGCTGGCCGGTGGCAGTGGTGATGGGGGTCCTGGAACCCAGTGGCCAAGTGACCCCCTTCTAACGAAACACAGTCACCAGGTGCTTCTGGGAGGTGGTGTGGGAGCAGAGGGCGGGGCCGGGGCCTGAGCAAACAAAAAGAACAAAGACGCTGACCACAAGAGGCTGCGGTCTGGTGGGGAGACAGACACCCTCGCAGGCCGTGGCCCTGGAGCCTGGGAGCCAGAGCTCAGCCCTGCTGGGCAGCAGACAGGTCAGGAAACAGCACTTCAGCTCATCCTGAAGAGGAGCAGGTTCTCCAGGTGGACCACATGGGAACGGGCACCCAGGTTGAAAAGCTGCCCCAAAATAGCAGGTGCACAAGAAAGAAAAGGCATATGGATCATTTCCAGCATAGCAGAGGTCCGGACTGGCTGGAGCATCTGGCAACTATGAGGGGTTCTGGGTGGAGGATGGAGAGGCAGGGACAGGGGGACAGCTCGCTCCCCAAGGGCTGAGCCTGTCAGGCTTTGCTGTGGAGGAGCCTCTGTGGGTTTCAAAGCAGGGAAACGACAGCACGAGGTGGGGAACAGCCTAGAGAGCAGTGAGGCAGTAACCCAGGCGCTGTCAGAGGCAGGGAAAGGGCTGCAGGCGAGACCAGGAGGCAGAGAGAAGGAGCTGCAGCCAGCAGACGGGCACCAGCGGAGGAGGGAAACTCAGCGATGCCCTGGTTTCTGGCTTGGAGGACAGGGTGAGGACGGGTGAGCAGGGGAACAGCCTCGCCTCCTCCAGGCCAGGGGACCCCAGGCCCTTATCTGATGAGCGGGCCAGCCTGCCCTCCCCCTCGCCCCCTCCTGCCCAGACTGTCCACCCGGGGGAGTCTGACAAAGACCCCGGGTTGGGCTGGGGCCTTTCGGGGGCAACGAGGTTCTGGTCGAGTAAACACAGGAGGTCATCTCTGAGAACCGCTGCACAAACAAAAAGGGGAGGTCTGGACATCGAGGTCCCTTTCGAGCACCCGACCGAGACGCTGGACACAGTTTATCCACCCCCATGGTGGATGGTCCGTTTCTTCCCACTGAGAAGACAGTCACCCAACAAGGACTCTGTAAGTGACAGATGCTGGCCAGCGGTAGGAATTTATGAGGCCCCAGGAGGGGTTAGGAAGCTGAAGCCCACGGCCCCTTTCTGGCTGGATCGTGCCCCACGGTGGCTCATGGCTGTCCAGCCCTGTGGAGCGCAGCTGGTTTGTGCCCAAGCGGCCAAGGGGGAGACAATGAGACTGTTTCTTCCTCTCCACGGTGCCACCGACTTGACACTGAGGGCATTGATGGGCTGGTTACCATGGGAACTCGAGCTGCTGATCCCATCCCATCCTGTGGAGCGTGAGGCTCCCTCCAGACAGCTGACGGCTATTCACCCCATTCTGCGCAGCACTGGACCAAGGGCCTTGTGCCTGCTGCCGGGTCTTCAAAATCCTCCAAGAGCAGAGGCACCGGACCTCAGGAAGACCCAGGACTCAGCAGGATGATGCGACCCTTGGGATCTGAAGCATCTACGGTGGGCTCCAGGGCACGGCTGGGCCGCAATGTGTAGCCGACCAGACCTAGGAGCAAACTAGAGCATCACGGGCTGGCTTCTCCCCATGCATCCGCGCAGAGCCCGGAGGGGCCGGCTGAGCATGACTCTGAGAAGCAAGGGATTAAAATAAAAGGTGTGGCTGGAGATGGTTGGGTCCAGACACTGAGAGGAGCCTGACCTTGCTCAGTCACAATGCTCACATCCTGCCCTCCACTGAAAGGCTCTCACAGGGCAGGGGCCACCTTTTCCTTATCTCTGAGGGCCCAGCACCCGAGCATGAGCACATAACAAACACTGGCTGAATAAATGAGGGTGTGTCTGCTGGGCCCAGGCTGCCCTGGGAAGACGGCTCTGCCATCAGAGAAACGGCAGAATCGGACCTGATCTCAGAGGGCAGCCAGACGGCCGATGTGGACTGAGGCACCACAAAGTCCAGAGCCCAGGGGCAGAAACACACAAGCCAGCAGACAGGGTCAGGATGATGGAGGTTTGGGAGCCCAGAGGGCACATCTGCAGAGCTGGGGAAGTCAGGTCCGGCCACAGACGGCCAGGAAGGATGAGGCGCTGACCAGATGGGCGGGGGAAAGCCATCCTAGGCAGAAAGAACAGCACAAGGAAGCTGAAAGGGAAGCAAGTGCACGAAGTGAGGGGATCAGCGGGGCCGGAGCTGAAGGCAGCGGACTGGGCCTGCACGGCGTGGACGGGTGAGAGGTCTAGGCCTGTGCCGGGCGGTGGTGGGGACAAGCCGGGGGGACCTAAGAACCATCCAGGAGGCCAAAGAGACAAGCTTGGTTATGGACAGGACAGGAGGCGCGGGAGCAGGGGAGCAGTGGTGACTTCCAGGCCTTGAGCTTCAGGTGGACGGTGGTCCCTCCCGTGGACGGGGACACACAGAGAGAAGGAGGTTCGCAGCAAAGGAGGCTCGTCCCGTGGAGAACGTGCAGACCTTGAGGGACTGCATGTGGCATCCTAGGGAGGGGTTGGTTTTTTTCCCTCCACGTGGAGAACTGTGAGTCTCAATGCTGATGAGAAGGAGCCAGCGCAGGCTACTCAGGATGGAACCCGCCACCTCCAGCACCCTGTGTGCACATAAGCAGGTGGCAGGAAGGAGGGACGGCGGCTGGCAGGTTTGTCCGCTGCTCACCCTTGTTTGGGACACAGAGGTGAGGTTCCTCTGCCAGAGGGGAGGACGGGGCAGGCGAGCCGAATGGGAGGGCTCTGGGCCCTGGCCTGTCAGTCACCAGTTTGTAACCTGCAGCAAGTCACACTTAACCGGACCTGAGGTCTCTTCACAGTGAAACAGGCCCTGTGACACCTGCCTGCAGGTTGGTATGAGGCTCCGTGGGCGACAGCACCCCCAGGGAATTGCCCACCAGGCGCAAGCACACGCCAGGGCCTCCGGTCAGTGCGAGGCCACGCCACAGTCCAAGCTGGAAAGGAGACGGCGCTCACAAGCGCAGCTCAGAAGGCCTCCCCAGGCAGGGTGCCGGGAGGAGCAGGGGGAGGGTGTCAGCGCCTGGCTGGGCTGGGTTAGACCAGAGGAACTACTTTTTAGAGGCAAGATCTGTGCAGAGACTCAGAGACCCCGAGGATCCCGTAGTATTCCCCAGGATGTGGACAGTCCTGCAAAGCCCAAGACCAGGGAGGGGGCCCCAGACAGTCCTCAGGCTCTCTCACCCCATCAACAGCTGTGTTTCTCATTTGCACCCTTGGTTTCTGCCTAGAGAAGCTCAAACCCTCCCAAGGGACCAGACAGCCAAGCCAGCCACCCCAGCCTGGTTCCAAGTCCCCCTCGGACGCTGCCCTTGGGAGCTTTCCCGGCTCCACGTGCTGCAACTCAGCCTGGCACACCTCTCTCCACTGCCGCCCCATCAAATAAAGCCCCGCCCACTTTGATCCATTACCATCCGAATAAAGATAGCAAGTGGGAAGGTGTGATACTACACAAGCTTCACAATCCCAATTTTGTTTGTACCCCCGGCCCCAGCTCACACCAGAACCTCTCCCTTGCCATTCGCAGGCCAGCCACAAGCATGGCTCCTGGTTCACAGCATAAAAGACAGCCTCCAGCCGAAAATCAATACCAGAGAACTATGCTGCAGGTGACTGGGGAAGCTGCAGGGCTTCCCCTTGCCCCTCCCAAGCCCCCAACACTCCCTGGAACAAGTTCTGGCCCATTATTTTAACACCCGGCTAAAGCTTCAGCTTGTTTTCAGTTGTAAGAACAAGCCGTCCGCAGCATGACAATTTTCCTGTTGACAAGTGAATGACAAAGGCCCACCTGAAATTCTGAGCCAGGTATGCTCCACTCAGCAGCTATTTTAAGTAAAACTATTTAAGGCAAGTTCAAAATCATTGAAGGCTCTTAGATCTTTTAGGGCCCTGGCAGCCAGCCTACCGTTTTATGTTCAGACTCAGAACCAACAAATTAGCTCAATTCCCCAGGCAAAGCAGAAACGTAAGGGCAAGCGTGGTGCCTCAGTGCCACCTTTAAGGTAAACATCACTTCTAAGAGCTGCAGACGTTGAGCTGCTGTGATTTGGTTTGTGCAAATGGCTTGCTTCCTTTCTTTTCACGTGAATACACAACTTGTCTTTTCTCGGAGTCAGCAATGTCAAAGGTAACGATGTAGGTTGGAGGCCACCTCTGCCACAAACTGACCTGAGGGAGAAAGAAGCCTGGCAGAGGGAGAAGGCAGTGGCCAGCAGCAGGGTTCCTGGGCTCTGGGTCCAGCTCTTTCCCAACAGCCTCGTGAGCTGCAGCCAGGCATTGTTTCCCTAGGTCACCATTTCCTTGACAAGTGGATCACCCCAGCCTGGGGAGTGTAAAGCAGGGGCTTCTCATGCTGGGTCCACAGCTACCTGTATGCCCACAGGTGGCCCAGAAACACAGTGGTATGTGTGTATGATGTGCATTTTTCTTTTCTTTTCCCCCCCTTTAACATTTCATGTGTATCTGTGTATGTGCACATGTGTAGGTGTACGTGTATACCCATATAAATATGCACGTGTGTATATGCATGTACAGATGGATGTCTGTATACAAGTGTATATATATATTTATTTTATTTTATTTTATTTATTTATTTATTATGGCTGTGCTGGGTCTTCTTTGCTATGTGCGGGCCCTCCCCAGTTGCAGCGAGCGGGGGCCACTCCTCGCTGCAGTGTGCGGGCCTCTCACCACAGCGGCCTCTCCTGTTACGGAGCGCGGGCTCCAGGCACGCAGGCCCCAGCAGTTGTGGCTTACGGGCTCCAGAGCGCAGGCTCAGCAGCCGTGACCCTCAGGCCTAGTTGCTCCGCGGCATGTGGGATCCCCCCGGACCAGGGCTCAAACCCTTGTCCCTCACATTGGCAGACAGATTTTTAACCACTGTGCCACCAGGGAAGCCCCTATAAGTGTATATATTACTATATATGATATATTTTGACACAAAGAAAAGTGCAATACACTTAAACATGATTTTATATATAACATATATATTACATATATGTCTACAAAGTGCATTAGGAATTAGAACACTGCAGATGAAATTTGAAATTCTACTACTAACTAGAATTTGCTGCGGATCCTTCCAGCCCAAGCGTCTATACTTTTACTACATGTGTAAACATTCATAAATATTACAGAATGGCTCAGTGTTTTTTCAAATTTACATAAATACTATTACATTGTGCATCGGCAACTTGCCTCTTTCACTCAACATTATTTCTGACGCTTATCTATGTAGAAATGAGTGAGCTAGGCATGTATCTAAGTATTGTTGAGTACCCCATGGTGTGGCTATTTCGATATGTCTCTCCATTATTCTGCTGATGGATATTTAGGTTGTGTTTCCCTTCGTTTAAAAATGCCCCTGTGTTCATTCCGGTACAAGTCTCCCAGTGCACCTGTGCAAGAGTTTCTCATGACAAAGCTAAGATGTGGACTTGCTGATGTGACCTGACCCCAGATTGCTCTCCAAGTAGTTGTCCCCATTTCCACTCTGTCAGCAGCATCTGAAAGTCCCAGCTCCTCTACAGCCTTGGCAACACTTGATACTAACACGTTCCCAGTCTGCCAATCCGATAGGTGTGAAATGGGATTATTGCCTGAAGGTGCATTGCCCCAGCAGCTCCCGGGGAGGCTGGGCATCTTTTCTCATCGGGGTTTCCTTTTCATTCAATTCGCTATTCATATGCCTCCCCATTTTTCTACCTGGCATTTATCCTTTTTCTTATTGATTTATAACTTTTTAAATAATCTACGCATTAATCTGTTATATGTTATAAATACTTTTCCTACTCTCTTATTTGCTTTTCAACTGTTATGATGCCTTTATTATACAGAACTTTTAATGGATCAATCTCTTCCCTTTTTTATTTGATCTTTTTGCGTCTTGTTTAAGAAATCTTTTCCTTTCTCAACCCTCCTACGCTGTTGGTGGGAATGTAAATTGGTACAGCCAGTATGGAGAACAGTATGGAGGTTCCTCAAAAAACTAAAAATAGAACTACCATATGATGAAGCAATCCCATTCCTGGGCATTCATCTGGACAAAATTCTAATTCAAAAAGATACATGCACTCCTATATTCGTAGCAGCACTATTCACAATAGCCAAGACATAGAAACAACCTAAATGTCCATCAACAAAAGAATGGATAAAGAAGATGTGGTACATACATACAATGGAATATTACTCAGCCATAAAACAAGAATGAAGTAATGCTGTTTGCAGCAACAGGGATGGACCTAGAGATTATCATACTAAGTGAAGTAAGTCAGAAAGAGAAAGACAAATACCATACGATATCACTTATATGTGGAATCTAAAATATCACACAAATGAACTTATCTATGAAACAGAAACAGACTCACAGACATAGAAAACAGACTGGTGGTTGCCAAGGGGGCGGGAGGTGGGGGAGGGATGGATTGGGAGTTTGGGGTTAGCAGAGGCAAACTATTATATATAGGATGGATAAACAACAAGGTCCTGCTGTATAGCACAGGGAACTATAACCAATCTCCTGGGACAAACCATAATGGAAAAGAATATGAAAAAGAATGTATGTATATGTATAAGTGAATCACTCTGCTGTAGAGCAGAAATTAACACAACACTGTAAATCAACTATAATTCAGTAAAATAAGTTTAAAAAAAAAGGAATCCTTTCCTTTCCCTATGTCATAAAGGCCTTCCATGGCAGTTACACATTCAGGCTCTCATTCCATCTGGCGTTTGTTGTTACGGAGTGTGAGGTGAGGGTCTGGCTGCCCTTCCCTGTGGAGAGTCAGCCCTCTCAGCACCGTTTACTGAACTGTCCAGACTTCCCATCCACATGAGCCTCTTCTGCTCACATACAAGCTCCCACATATGCCTGGGTTGGAGTCAACTCCACCGATGGACCAGACCATCACTGGGCCAAGGCGGAGCTGCCGTGATCACCAAGGCTTATGGTGGCAGAGACGCTGCCCATCTTCCTTCTCAGAGTCGTCTCTGGTATTCCAAGACCCTACTCTTCCTTTGTGTGATTTCATACTCCATATCAAACCTATCGGCACTTAGGTTGCTTCCATGTCCTGGCTATTGTAAACAGAGCTGCAGTGAACATTGTGGTATGTGACTCTTTTTGAATTATGGTTTTCTCAGGGTATATGCCCAGTAGTGGGATTGCTGGGTCATAACGTAGTTCTATTTTTAGTTTTTTAAGGAACCTCCATACTGTTCTCCATAGTGGCTGTATCAATTTACATTCCCACCAACAGTGCAAGAGGGTTCCCTTTTCTCCACACCCTCTCCAGCATTTATTGTTTGCAGATTTTTTGATGATGGCCATTCTGACTGGTGTGAGGTGATACCTCATTGTAGTTTTGATTTGCATTTCTCTAATGATTAGGGATGTTGAGCATCTTTTCATGTGTTTGTTGGCAATCTGTATATCTTCAGATGAATGGATAAAGAAGATGTGGCACATATATACAATGGAATATTACTCAGCCATAAAAAGAAACGAAATTGAGTTATTTGTAGTGAGGTGGATGGACCTAGAATCTGTCATACAGAGTGAAGTAAGTCAGAAAGAGAAAAACAAATACCATATGCTAACACATATATACGGAATCCAGAAAAGAAGATGGTTCTGATGAACCTAGAGACAGGACAGGAACAAAGATGCAGACATAGAAAATGGACTGGAGGACACGGGGAGGGGGAAGGGTAAGCTGGGATGAAGTGAGAGAGTGGCATGGACATATATACACTACCAAATGTAAAACAGATAGCTAGTGGGAAGCAGCCGCATAGCACCGGGAGATCAGCTCGGTGCTTTGTGACCACCTAGAGGGGTGGGATAGGGAGGGTGGGAGGGAGATGCAAGAGGGAGGAGATATGGGGATATATGTATATGTATAGCTGATTCACTTTGTTACAAAGCAGAAACTAACACACCATTGTAAAGCAACTATACTCCAATAAAGATGTTAAAAAAAGTTTTTTTAATTAAAAAAAATACTTTGTTAAAAAAAAAAAAGTAATACCACATGGTTTGAACAGTAAATGCCAATATGTCAAATTCCACTACTAAAAGATAAAAATTCCCAAATTGTCAAAATTTTAAAAAAAATTTTTTAATTAAAAAAATATACTTTGTTAAAAAAAAAAGAATATCACATGGTTTGAACAGTAAATGCCAGTATGTCAAATTCCACTATTAAAAGATAAAAATTCCCAAACTGTCAAAATCAAAAATAAATAAATCGCTCATACCTGGCTTAAAAAAAAAACACAAAACCTATCAGTACCACAACTAGACGACATTGAATTTACACGTTAATTCAGGGGACCTGTGACAGTCAGCCCTCCCATCATGAACATAATCTGTCTCTCCATCATTCAGGCCTTCTTTCTCCCAATGCTTCTTTAAATGTTTTGTAATCTTCTCCACGGAAGTCTCACGCTTCTCTAAGATTTATTCCTAAGTCTCTAACAGTGCCTATGCTGCAGGGAATTATAATTCCTCTCATCTTTGCAGCTGTGGCCACTGTCGGGCAGCTCCTGTTGATCAAGCACCCACTCAACTCATTAGCTGGTCTCCAGGTTCTCTCGGATTATCCTTGTGGCTAATTTTGTCATCTGTCAAGAGTGACATTTGACTCTTCCCAATCTTTATTCCTTTTTTTGTAAATTGTGTTGCATTATCTGGGGCCCCCAGGGCCAAAAGAGGCTCATTTGTCTTGTTCCTGATGACGCATATTTTTAAATGGAGCGGATCCAGAGCCTTTATCAGACTCTGAAGTGGACCCACGATTCAAGAAAGATGAAAAACCATGAATAAACAGAATCAGGTTATCAGTTGTATGAGAGAAAGAAAGTAAAGCAATCAAGCCAGAACTTGAGCGCAGCAAAGACCCAGGAGAAAAACAGTCAGGGCAGGTGCCGGGCGTAACACTAACTGCCCATGAAGGGTTTGGGGAAAGAGTCACCCAAAGGAGACCTGGGACCAGAGAACGTAGCAGGAGATGAAGTGGACGAATCACAACTGTTGGAGGGGACACACTCTTGTTGTGTGAACACAAACAGCTTCCAGCCCGCGCTTCACCGCAGTTCATTCACCCATAAATCAAAGCTAATAATATCTACATCTTATTTATGAGTCACAAATTCTCCTGGCTGAAAAAGGCAAATAAGGTTTTTAAAGAGTTCTTACTGAATAGGTACAAGGTGGAGTGCTCCAGGCCTTTTCCACATTAGCAATGCACTTGGGGGAGGTGGGCAGGAAAGCGGGTTTGGGAATAAAGAATAACAGGCCTTCCTTGAGTAACTGCACGTGCGCGCGCGCACGCACGCACGCACGCACGCACACACACACACACACACACAGTCGCCTGACACAGCTCGTATCCCAAACCAACCAGCCCCTCAGTTTGAGAGCGCCTCCAGCGGCAGCCCCCGAAGCACGCCCACCAGGCTGAGCGACCACGCTGTGTGCAGTCCACCCTGGCTGCCCTGGACCAAGTGGGGAGACCCTGAGACGCTCCCCCAGAAGGTCCCGGGTGGAGGGGTGCACACCCTGAGCAAACTTCTCTCCCACAGGCAAAGTGAGGACAGCAGACTTCATGCACAAGCAACTCAGTGAGTCAGAAAGAAGTCGTTTCAAAGATCGGGAGCGGCCAGGGGACTGGCATTTCTGATCCCCGAGGACAGAAGTCATGAGGGGGAGTCACCGTGCCTCTCTCGGGCAACGTCCAGGAGCTCTCCACTCAACTTCAGTTCCCCTCTGCTCATTTAATTATAAGAGCCAGGAACCCAGGCACTTTGTAATTTACCACGCCATTTAAAAGTCACTTTTAGCGGGAGACAAATTGCTGGGCCATCTGGGCAGAGCAGCCAAGTGTAGCAGGAGCTGGGGCCCTAAGCCAACAGTGTAAGCAAGGCACCGGATGGACCCTGAGGAGCCCCTTCTTCAGTCTGGACCATGAACCAGGGAGATTTAGGAACCACAGGGAGAATTGAAGCCAGTGCTACCCAAAGGCAAATCTTAAATCACAGGATGTTTGGAGAGACTTGAGTGGTCAAAATACAACAACAAAAAAAGATATACAAGGATGTGATGGGTTGTTTCAGACACACTCTAACCTGCGATGTGAAGTACAGTTGAAACGGGTAGAACCCACTTTTCCCGAAGGTGGCACATCTCACATTAGCAGCATCCGGACTAGACTCAGGATGCAAAGAGATGTCATTTACCTCAGGGCCGCACCACACTTTGCTAGCTTCTGTCACGGATAACGATGAAACTAAATTTAACGCTGCTTGGCAGTAGGGCTTGAGTTATGAGCGCGCGAGTCTCTGTCACTCCATTTGATCCTCTAAGTGTGTAGTTTGTAGGAGATTTGTTCACCGTACGGAGAGGTCCACTGGTGGGACTGCACATTTGAGCCTGCTGCGGCCCCTCCACCCGCCATAAATCAGGATCAACCCGCCCCACTGCCACCCCGCAGGGTTGGAGCAGGAAAAAGGGACCTGCCACGGAGGTCCTTTGGAGTTATGCAGCCTCTGTGCCCGGAGCTTGTCCCCTCTTGCTAACTGACAGCAGTCCTGAGAGCGAGGCCGCGGGAGAACGCCTGGCTCCCCGGCCAGGGTCAGGCCCGGCAGGTGCTCTGCAGCCAGAAAACACGGGATTGTCTCAACCACTGCACACGTACGCACTGTCACTGCCCGGACAGATGGAGAAGACGGGAAGTGACTTGCCTAAGTTCACACATCTGGTCCGCAGAGAACTACCATCAGAACCCCGCGCGGAGGCCCAGAAACAAAGCCAACTCCCTCCACCCCCGCCGTCGCCGCCAGAAGCCTGGAGGGGTTTCAAACGCGGGACAGCCGCCTCCGACCCTCGGCGCGACTGCCCGGTCCCGCGCCACCCGGAACGCCTCCCCGACGACGGCTCCCGGGCACAGGCACCAGCCGCTCTCCCTCCGGGAGTCGCGGACACTTAGGGAGCGCACGTCACCCCCGGAGCCGCCTGCCCCTCCGGCGCGCGCACAGAATCCTGAGCCCCGCGCGGCCCGACGAGGTCAGAGGGCCCGGCGCGGAGGGGCCGGGGTCGGCGGCGGGACGAGCTCGGGGGACACGGAAGACGGCTCCCGCCACAGGCTCCCCTCCCGTGCGGCTGGGCAGGTGCCCGCGCCCGGGTCGCTGCCCCCGTCGCGCCGGGCCTGCCCCTGCGTCCCCGCCGAGGGCCCCGCGCGCCGCGCTCCCAGGCGACTCCCTGCAGGGCGGCCCCTCGCGCCGCGCCCGCCGGAGGCCGGGAAAGTTTCGGGCGCGCGGGGCCGGCCGCACTCACCTGGCCCAAGTTGAGGTAGCCGTGCGCCGCGGCTACGCGGTCCGCCGCGGCCGGGCCGCCCAGCACTTGCACCGCCCAGTGGTTGGTGTAGACGGGGCGCGGCGGCGGCGGCGCGGAGCAGGCGGCGGGCAGCGCGAGCAGCAGCAGCCAGCGCCAGGGGCGCGGCGCGAGCGGCCGGAGCCCGGGCCCGCCGGCGCCCCCCGTGTCCGTGTCGGTGTCCGCGTCCCCGGCGGCGGCGGGGGCCCGGGGCGGCGGCCGGGGCCCTGGCGCGGGCGGCGCGCGCGGAGGCATGGCAACGGCAGGCTCGCTCGGCGCCCGAGCGGCGAGTGCGCCGGGGGGTGGGGTGCCGCCTTTTAAAGCCGCTCCGCGCCGGGGAAGCGCCGCCGCCGCCGCTGCGGGCGGGAGCGAAGGAGGAGGGGACGGCCGCCGCGCGTTCCCGCCCGCGCGGCCCGGCGGCGCCCTGGCCCGCGCTGGGTGGCCCGCACCCGACCTTCGCGCGCCCGGGGCGAAGCGCCCCCCTGGAACTTCCCGCAGACTTCGGGGGCCCTCGGGACACGCGTTCCACTGGCGTCCGGGAGGGCCCGGATCGTCTCAGGTGAGTCCCGTTCCCAGCCTGGCGGGCTGGGGACCGGCGCCCCCCTCCGGTCGGGCAGCCTGGGGGCCTCATTTGCCTGATGGTGTTTTGACCTGCGTGCGAGGCCTTGCTCTTGCTCGTCCCTGCGTGAGACAAGCGGCTCGCCCTAGGTCCTGGGTTCTGGGGGAAGAAGCCACAAGGAAAGACAGGTCAGGGCCCGTTCAGAACTAGGCCTGATGGAAGGGACTTGGTGAGGGGGGCAAAAACGTTTGGCAGATTAGCTGGCTTCGGGAGGAACCTCGGGGGACAGCCCCCAGGTTGCAGCCCACTGGGGGGTAGACGGTGCTCTGGATCCCGAGCTGTCCAGTTCCTAGCTGTGTGATCCTGGGCAAGCTGCTGTCCTTTCTGAGCACAGGGCTCCACCTGTGATTGCGGGTGACAGTAGTTATCTACCCCGTGGGGCTGTTTAGGGCATGACATGAGCGCTGGCCTTGCAATCGGCTGTTGATAAGTGTTTATATGAACGCAGGGCCTGCCGCATGGTAGGTGATCACTAGCTGTGTAGACTCTTAAAAGCTCCCGCTGACCTGGGACCAGTCAGTGGGAAAGTAAGTGGAATCATCTTGGCCCCTGCTGCCTGGAGCAGCCTAGAATCCAACAGAGACTTATTTGGTGCACCTGGAGAGCTGTAGAAATGTTCACACCTGCAACAGGTGAATGGCAGGGTCTCTTCTCCTATTCCTCCCAAGGGGTGTTGGTCCCAACTGGCCACATGTGGAAAGCAAGCCTTTATTACCTTGATTACTAGCGGCTGGCAAAGAAACAAAAACAAGGCCACGAAGGCCTTGAGGTGGGAAGGGAATCATGCCCTGATGGTCTGTCTCCAGGAGCAGCCCCTTGCCTTCGGGCAGCTGTAGAGAGCTCACTGTGCAAGTCTGTGGCTTGGCAGGTGGAAGGTCGGTGACGAGGGGCAGGAGCAGGTGGGGACAGAGCAGGACCCATGCCGATGGCTTCCCCGGGTCCTTTCCAGCCTCCCTCTCAGGAGCCCTTCGGTTTCATAACCCACATGATTCATCCTTTCTGCTGGCGTGAGTCACCCCAGTGGAGGTGGGAGAACAGGAGGCCCGACAGGGACCAGCCAAATTCTTGTTCACAAGTGCTCCTGCCAGGGGCCCCTCTGGAACCTGGGGATTGATTTCCCACACTTTCTTCCCTTTTCTGCACTAAATGCAGTTTGTCCTCCCTTTCCTCCCCTGGCCAAGTGGGCTCAGCCCACGATGCAGAATGCAGGCCCTGAGTTTCCCTCCTGCAGATGGCCTCGCCCTGCCCACGTGAGAGACAGAGGCCCTAACACAGGCTGGGCTGCCCTGCGGGAGACCGCACTGCCCCGAGAGGGCAGAAACAGTGCCCAGAACCCATAGCCTGTCTCTTCCCAATGCCACCCTGGCTGCCCACAGAGGAGGGACACTGGATTAAAGGCCTCCCTCTGTCACTTGCCAGCAATACACCTGTCACCTTTCTGGCCCCTGTTGGCCAGACTGTCCCTTGGCCCTGTCCTGGACCCCGTGTTGTACTCCTTCAAGTATGTGACCCTCTTCAAGCTAAGGCTACACTGCACATAATCTAAGTTATTATGAAGCGGCTCATGTCTCCCAAGAGGATACTGCCACAGCAGCAGTGATTTTGACAGACAGAGATAAGGGTTTTTCCATAATAATTTAGTAGATTAAGGGATTCAGCCCACTGAACTGAGAGGAGACTAAAATGCATCTGAATTTTTATTTGGAGGGATCCGAATTTATTTTATTAATAGATCTGCTCGTTTGGGGCTAAACTTTCCATTTACTGTGGACGTGCCCAGACAATATCTTGGCTTCAATGTTGTTGGGAGCCCAGCTTCCCAAAATGAACATCTTAAAGCACCTGCTGTGGGTTGCCCATTGATTTACAAGGTGACAGGACAGCTCGATCCCAGAAGGACCAGCCCTTTGCACTGTGACCGGATCTGGAATAAGACCTGCCTCGTCTTCCTGTAGGGAAGGGGTTTACCACGCACTCCAGCTCCAGCTCTCCAGATGGCCCTTGAGGGCCACACAGCTCTGTAGGGACGGGGAGGTGGGGCCTACTGCTTCCCTAGACTGAGGTCAGCAGGCCTGCGGATGGACAGGACATGGACCACAAAGGTGACTGGAGCCAGGAAATTTTTCAGAAGTTTTTTTTTTTAATTTTATTATTATTTTTAAAAATTATATTTTGGTCACACTACACGGCGTGTGGGATCTTAGTTCCCCGACCAGGGATCCAACCCACACACCCTGCATTGGAAGCGTGGAATCTTAACCACTTCAAAAGGAGGCAATTTCTGGATCAAATTCTGTTTCAACACACCCCAAGTGGCTATGTGAAATCTTCTGCTATCAAGTGGTCCGGGCAGTACTGGGCACCCCTTGGCCCCAGCTGTGTAATCCTGTACTTGCTGTGAAGGGATCAATGGTGGGCATGAGAACACGTAATTCAGTAACATCTTCCCAGTGATGCCACCTCCTCTTGTCTGATTTGGGAAGATACTAGCATAAATATCACATCTTTGTATTAGCATTTTCTAAAACTTCTGAAGGGAAGTTTTCTAAAACTTCGGAAGTGTGCTAAGTTCGGTAGGTTGGGGTGGCATCCCTCAAAGAATGTCTGATGGGCACCACCTTCAGGATGTGAGAGAAGAGCATGCACTCAGCAGAGCTTCCCTGCTACTTGTGTGCAACCCCGGGCGAAGTTATTCCAGTATCCTCTGCCAAAATGGCAGTAATGATGCTGCGCCCATGCAGGGGAGCTGCGGAGCCAGTCAAAGCTGACAGGGGCCAAGCCCCTTGCCCAGCCTGGCACCAAGTACACGCTGAACAAATGGTGACACCGGTGACCACTGCTGCCGCCGGGCACCAGGAGCCTCCAGTGGGGTAAGATGGGCAAGGCTGCACACTCTGTCCCTCTGTGGGGTTCACGGGCACATAAATGTCCTGTCCTTCCACCAGGCCTAGTTGCACATTTCCTCACATCTTAACATCCCTGAAATCGGGGAAAATCTCACAGTCAGTGTCTTGTGGTCACCACTGGCCTGGACCGAAACTGACTTCTTCTTGAGAGGATTTGTGTTTGCTTCTGCCAGTGATCTGGGACACAGCTCCTGAGACCCCTTGGGGACCACGTGGGTGGTGTGACCCCCAGCTGAGAACCAGCTTATGGTTCAAATGATCAGTGCAAGCGTTTCTCCCTGCCTCCACCATGGCCAGGGGAGAGGCCAGAGGGCTCCCTGCTGTCCCTCTCTGGTGGTGGGTTTATTTCTCATCTTCTCCTGCACCAACGGTGTAGCCTTTCACTGGCACAGCTTCATGGAAGAGTCCCCATGACACTTCCCAACTTGGACACTTTTCCTTTCTCAGTAATATGTCAAATCCTGATGCATCTTCCACTCAAGGGTGTCTCTTGGATTTGATGAATATGGCATTAATGCCTCTAAGACACATTGCAGTAAAGATGCCTATTTAACTCTCTCAAATGTATTTGATGTTTCTTCGTGTAGCATCTATTAACATCCTACAGCAGAGGTACAGAGAGTGCCGTGTTTTTAATGAAAATCTGTTTTGACTCCTTTGGCAAAGCAAAGGTCTTCCATTGCCTGGTTAGTGTGAATTTTCAAATTCTACCCTTCTCTCAGGAGAACACCTGGATGCTTTAGACTACACAGCATTCAGAGGTGTGATGCCCGATGGGATGCATTCTGTAGAACTGACAGCCCTGCCACCAAGCCTGGATAACACACATGGTCCCTAGCCTGGGGGGACAGGAGATGCTGACACAGACGCCACATAGTGAGTGGGCCTGTGATGAGAGTGGGCCCGCGAAAGAGTAGACCACTGCCTCCTTCCACCCCTTCCACACACACCCCGTCTCCTCACCCCCCACCCCCAGTCCCGAGAAAGCACCCAGGCCCAGGGCTTCTACAAACCAGGGGTCCCCCAACTGACTCCAAGTCTTTTCACCCAAAATCCTTCTCGCTGTGGCAGGTCAGGGGTCTTCCCTTTCGGTCTGTGTTACTGCCAGTTTATCTCATCGTCTCCTCAGTGTGGGCTGATTCATATTGGGCTTTACTCCTTTTGGGGGCGGGGGGCTGACAATCTGAGGGGGTGCGTGGAGCAGCTCTCTGCCCACCCCACTCCCACCCACTCTTTGCCTCTCTGGTTAGACTCTCCCTTTTACCTAGCTCCTCCTCCTGTTAACAAAGAGTCTTGTGAAAACTGCTTCTCCTGCAAAACAATTATCCTGAATCTAGCAATTATGTATCTCAGTGTTCCTTTCATAAACTCCCAGGCGGAAATTTAGTGTCAAACAAGGAATTTAGGAGCAAAACAGCTGAAACTCCCTCAGAAGCTCTTCCCGACTAAGAATGAAAGCTTTGCCGTTTCTCTGTTTTCCCTTCTTGCCTTGGCTCCCAGGAGGCTCCGCGCCCCATGTGATAGAAAACCACAATGGTTTACTTTCTCCTTGCCGCAGCAGTTAGGATGCCTCTGGTTACAAGTACTAGAATATCCAAGTAAAAGGCACGTGGACAATAAAGATGGCTCACTATCCCATGAACAGGAATTTGGTGAGAGCTGGATCCAGGGTTGTTAATTCAGCAGCTCAGTGATAGCAGGGCTCAAGATAGCCTTCCTATCCTTTGCCTGGCCTTCTCCTCACGGACAGAGATAACTGCCCCACACTGGGGCAACTCAAGATGGCCTCCAAGGAAGGAATGGCAGGAGCGACCTTCCCTCTCGTGACTGTCTCATCTCCTTAGGGGAACACACCCAATGTCCAGTCCATTTCACCTCAGGCCCCACTGACCTGAACTGGATCACAAACCCTCCCCCTCCCAGGTAATCATTGACAGAGTAAGCGGGGTCGCCCACGTTGGTTTGCATCAGTCTTGGTTTTCCTCCTGGGGAAACATCACCGCCCCAGACTGAGCAAAATCAGAGATCTGCTAGCAAGACGCCGGTCCAGGAAGGCTGCTGGCTGGGCCTACCATCTCCTCCCCTCCCTTTCTATTTCATCACCTTCATATAGATTCAGACTGCAAATGCATATTTATTGAAAGGAAGAACAGAAGGGAGGAGGGAGGGAAGGAGGAGCCCCCCACCCCCATGCCAAGCAGACCCCCAGGATAGCACTGCATTTTACCCGAGCCCAGCAGATGGGCAACAGGATCTGCATCTTACTCCTGGGTGAGGACATCATTCCTTTGATGCCAGGATGAGTTTTGGCTTCGTTGCCTGAGCACTCTTTCCAAGTGAGAATAAATTAGGAACTTGGGCTCCGCCCCCCACACTCTCTGCAAATGGAGCGAGGCACAAGCTGGAGAGAAGAAGAGCTCGAAATCCAGTCCTTTCTAGACAACCATTGTCTCGGGAACCCGAGTGTATAAAGAGATAATGGGGAACGTGCAGCTCAGGGGCTGGGCTGGGTGCGGCGGAGGAACTGGCTGCTGCGGCCAGAGGCAGCAATGCGGTCCGTCACTCCTCTGTCCCCCCGCCCCCTCCAAGCTGCCCCTCCCTGGTTGCCCCGGTCCTCAGGGAACCCTCCCCCCGCCGCCCCCACACCGTGGGCTCCTGCTCTGGCAATTGCGCACACTCAACTTTTCCTCTCCCAGATCCTTCCCCTCATCTGCACGTTTCCCAGTGCCCCGCCCCCCACCCTATACAGGCTCCCTCACCCCCCTCCCCCCTCCGGCTCTTACCACCGAGGCCCTGGAGAAGGTCACCTGGCTCTTCACCTAAGGGTCACTGTGCTCCTGGCTCTCCGTGGACTCAGCACCTGCGACCGCAGCCGACCGCAGATGGAGAACCAGCCACCTGTCTCCCTGACACGCGCCATCCACACCTCCGCAGTCGTGCAAATCCCCACGCTCCTTTCTCCACCTCCCACCCTGTCCCCACCCTCACTCTCCCGAGGCCCCGCGTCCTTCTTCACCAAGTTCTCAGGGGAGACCGTCCCCTCCCACTGCACCCGTGGGCTCGTCTCCCCACCCTGCTGCCCGAGGGGGCCCCGCTCCTGCCGAGGACCCCACTCCCTTCCTGGGCACCCCCCTGCGCCCCACCCCGCCCCGCCACGTGGTTCTTCAAGGGTGTCCCTGCACCAGCTGCTGAGTTCTCTCTTTGCTGCTGTGATTCCAGCATCTTTAAAACAGCGATAACGACGAACTCTCCAGCTACCCTCCCATTTTTCTTCCTCCCTTTATAGGAAAACAAAACTCTCAAAAAGTTGTCTCCACCCAGTGTCTCGGTTTCTCTCCGGCTCTCTCAAACCCACGCCAATCAGATCACCCCTCACTGCCCGAAGCCACACCCTGCTTGCTGTCACCACTGCCCCGGGTGGCTAGAGGCCAGGGGCCAGTTCTCAGCCCTGGTCCCCGGAGCCCTTCCTGCAGCATGTGACCACTCGTCCCTGAAGCCTTTCCCACGTGGCCTCCGGGACACCCCTCCCCACCGCGCTGGTCCCCCCAACACAGAGACTGCTCCTCAGTCTCCACTGCTGGTTCTTAGCATCAAGGGCCCCAAGCCCCAGTTCTGGGCTTCCTCCCTCTCCCCTGCCCACCCACCTCCACTGCCCCACCGGGACGTCAGTCATTTTCATCACCGCGGGTGCCCATTACCGGCTGATGGCTCCCAACCTGTGTCGCCGGCTTGGACGTCACACCTGATCACCAGACACTGAGGACATCTCCCCTCTGCGTCTAAGGCTCATCACACAAACTGAGCTCCTGCTCTTCCCAGCCCCCTAACCCACCCCCAGATTTCCCATCATGGTAAAGGGCAGCCCCAAAGCCTGCGGCCCCCTCGACCCCTCCCCGAGTCTAGGCTCTCAGGGAATCTGGTCATTTCTACCTTGGAAATCCATCCAGAGCCTGAGTACTTCTCACCACTCCGACTGCTACCGCCCTGGGCCAGGCCACGCTCACATGTCCCCTGGTGTAACTCAGCAGTCTCCTAAATGCCCTCCCTATTCTGCCCTTGCCCCTTGAATCAGCCCTCAACACGGGGGATCATGTGAAACAGAGTCACATAGGCCACTCCCCAGCTTAGAGTCCTTCCAGGCTCACGCAGAGCAAAACCAAAGTCCTTGCAGCCCCAGAGGTCCCTTACAACCCACCCCAAGCCTCCACCCCCACCATGCACAGCCCGTTGGTCAGATATCGGAAGACCATTGAAATGGATGGTTTGAGCTTCCCGGAGGAAGTGACTTTTAAGCTGAGCTCAAAGAAATAAACAGGAAATACCCAGATGAGCAGACATCAGTCAGGTCTAAGTAGGAAAACAGAAACTGCACCAAGTGTTTACAGTGGATGGAACTAGTGACATGGATGATCGAAGAGCTGAGATGGGGGAGGGAGGGGCAACCCGACATTAACACCGACTCCCCCACCCCCGGTATGACCCGGCTCCAGGCAAAGTGCCTGGCAGTTGGTCCAGCATGTGCAAAGGCCCTGGGGCAGGAGAAAGGTGGTGTGGTGGGAGAGCTGGAAGAGAAGCAAAGGGGCAGGGGCATTGATAGTGAAAGGAGGGTGGCCTGAGAGGGGACACGAGGCCAGGCTGGGGTAGCTTCACCAGCCCTGGCAAGAATTTGGACTTAATGCCAAGAGGAGTGGAAAGCAGAGGAGAGACGCTCCCGCTGTTGCGACCAGCCAAGCCTCGTGGCTCTCAAGCCTGTATCTGCAGCCCTTCCCATCTTCAGAAGAACATACCTTGGGTCCCACACCTTTAGCTCTTTACTCAACACCCTCACTGTCTCTGGCCTCTTAAACACCAGCCTGCTCACCTCCGCCCTGCCCAGACCCTGGCCTCAAACGTTCTCTGTGACATTCATGGAAGTGTTGTTCCCTCACCTGGCTCCTGCCTGGCTCCCGTCCCAGTGGAGGCCTCACCGTGCACACACAGGCTGTCAGGATAACTTCCAGCCTGGCTCTCTGCTCCAGCTCACTGCCCCTCTAACCCCACCCCCAACCTGAGGCTTGGTTCCCATGTGCTCTTGGGAGCCTACTTAGACCATTGTGAATGTTTGCAGCCAACAAGGTGGAGACCAAACTCCATGAGGCAGAGCCCTCATGGCCTTAGCAAGCTGGCGCTGTCTTTCTTGCTCTTCCTGCCCCATCCTGCCTGCTCATCCCTGCTTGGATTTCAACACCTCCTCCCTGGGTGTGCCTTTCTCCCCTCCCCGCCCCCACATGCAAATTCCTCCTGCTGCAAGGCACCTCCTCCGTGAAGCCTTCCTTCACCAAAATCACCCCTCCCATGCCCCAGCCCTCTCCCTCTTGTCCCCAGGCAGAACTGCTCACCTGGCTGTGCTGCCTTACGTTCTGGTTCTGGAATCTCTCACACCCAGCTCGGTGCCGACTGGGGGCTGAGTCTCAGAAGCTGCTTTCCATCTCTTGGGGCTCCCTGGGCCTCCCTTTCCTCCCTGGTAGGAAGAAGCCTCAGACCTGGTGCCCTTCCCCTGTACAAACAAGCTAGAACCTCCTTCTGGGGTTTCCTACAGCAGTCTCTTCCAGAACCTTGGAGGAGGATAAGCTAGTCTGACGTGGGCAGGCAGGACTGTGAAGGGAATCCTACAGGTTTAAAAACAACCCATTGGAGCCCTGGGTTTTTCCTATAAATATGATTGCTGTCATCCTAAATGTCACTCCGTCCAGGTTATCTATCCCTCAGTATCAGGTGACAATGATTTTGCTAAAAGAATCAAGACCAGAAGACCTGACTGTAGATGGCCAAGAGCAGCAGCAGATCCAGGGCCAAGGGCAGTAGAGCCGGGTCTCGTCGACGCAAAGCAGCCCTATGACCAGGGCAGGCGTTGGGCTTGCCGAGCGGGGGCTGCAGGAGTGCAGAGGGGGTTTATGACGAGTCGGTGTATCACGTGAAACAAGGGGCCTAGAGACGAGAGAAGCCTGGTGACCACAGGCCCCACGAAGCAAGACGCAAAGGCACCCACGTTCCTTTCCACATGCTGCTTCAATTTTCTGCTGACCTGAACACAGCTTCCTGCAGGATTGCCCTGGTGCGGGCCCCGGAGTCCGGTCTCAGGCAGGGTGGGGCAGCGGGCAGTGGGGTGGGCTCTGGGTAGTGGGTGGAATCCAGCCCAGCACTTGCTGGCTGTGTCACTTTGGACAGGTCACCTTGCCTGCTAGGCCTCGGTTTCCTCCGCCGTAGATGAGACTTAAAACGGCCCCTCCATGGAGAGTAGGCAAGGTCATTCATGCAGGGCCAGGACCTTGAGGGCAGCCAGCAGGCTGGCAGCAAAGCTCCTGAGACGTGTGTCTCTGGTTTGGCAGATGCTGGCAGGGGTTGTGGTGACAGCAGAAGCGTGGGGTGGCAGGGCGCTGTGCCGAGTTACGTTTAGATGTTACTAAAACCTAAATGGTTACTTATCTTGCTTGGATCTATGTGGTGAATTTAGGCTTCCAAAAATCCACTTGAGGCTTTTTATATATTCACTATTTATAGTCTAAACTCTCCCAAATTCCCAAGCCAGCCAAAATCACTCCTGCTGTGTCTTCTCTCCACCCAGACGCACCAGCAGCAGAGAACACAGCGGCGTGAGCTGCGGCCCCAGCAAGCCCAGCACTCTCTCTCCTCGCGGAGCGAGACCCAGGAACTCCTCTGCCCTGTGCGGGGCCACTGGCCACCGTGTCCAGTCCCACCAACAACGCCACCAGGCCTGCCGTTCCATACGGTCATTTCCAAAAGGTGGAAAATTTGGTAACCAAACAATATTTCTGTGACCCATACGATTTTGCGTCTAGCTCTCTTCATCTGGATCGGGGCTAATTCCCTTATTATTTCTCTTTCTCCTGAGCCCCTTTTACCCCGATCCTGTAAGGCGATCTTTCGTTACAAACCAGCAGCATGGAGCAGTGTGCTCACCCCAAGCACGCAGTCATCATGGGTCACAGGTGGTCACCCTCGTTCTCTCAGTCCCCACCCTTGGGAACCTTCTCGCTCACGGCCAAGATGCTGCACCTCTCAGGTCAAAGTTCATGGAGGGCTTGGGGCACAAGCAGTACCACAAGACAGCACAGCAGGAAGTGAGCTCAGGTCCTGTCTCCCGGAACAGGCAGGGGAGGGTCTGGACAAAGCAGATGCCCAGGCAGGAGAAGGAGAGGCAGTGGAGCACTGTGGTTAGAGCAGAGATTCTTGAACTGACCATCTAGGTTCTCATTCCAGCTCTGCCATTCCTAGCTGTGTGACCTCAGGCAAGTCAGTTAACCTCTCTGGGCCTGGGTTTTCCCAACTGAGGATAAAATGGGCACAAAATCTGTGTTCACCTCAAATGAGTCAATGTAAAGTGCTCTGACTTGTGACCTGTGCTTAGACAGCATCACGTAAGAGGTGTGATTATGAGGCCAGACATCTGATTGCTACCTGTAAACACATGCTGCAGAAGTTTGTGTGCGGCTGTGTGAGCACAAATGTGCTCCAGGCCGGCCAGCCCCATGGCGCCGCTCCACGGAGACCGATGCTCCACATCCCAGACACAGAAGGAGCACGCAGCGCACAGACAGCCCCAGGGCCATCAGGAGGGAGCCAGGCAAGGAAGGAAGGAGGCAGTGGAGGCCAAGGAAGGCAGGACAAAGTGGGGGCAAGGAAGAGAAACACTCATGTCCTACTGAGGCCTCTGCCAGGCTTTCACGTACATCTGTGTCTCATTTGTTTTTAAAGCCGTCCCGTACAGTGGTTATCATTCCTCCCGTTTTACAGATAAAAGTGAATGTTCTAGTCGGGGTGGAAGGGTGGTGGTGAAGGCACAAGACAAAGGTGGAGGAGGAAGCCGAGTCACGCCCAGAGGTGCCTGTCCTGTCCCACAGACAGTGAGCGGGATCCTTGGATGACAGGCAAGGCCCGCGAGGCCTGGAGGGCGGGGAAGCAGAACCCTCCGCTGGTCCACCTGGGGGTCGGCAGAAACGGGCGACAGGCCTGGGGAAGTCACTGGCTCATGGTGACCATCTGTGCCATCCCCACCCCAGGGCTGTGCTCCTGGGCACTCAGGGTCCCTCCAGAACTGCCCCCGGGGTCAGCAGGCTACACTGTTGCCCCTAGAGGAGACAGAGGAGGGAGGAGCCGTGTCTGGAGCAGCCAGCCCAGGGAGGCCAGGAGGGAGGCCAGGGTTTCCAAGCTGGGGAACCCCTGGGTGGGGGGCCCGCCAGCCCCGGAGCTGCCTCCACTCTCTGCCTGTGTCACCTCCCTGTCAGAGGAACTCAAGAAAGTGAGTGCCCTGGGTGGGGGCAAAACTGGTCCTTTGGGACACAAAGCCCAAGGATGCACCCACACCCCATGGCCTTCCTCCAGAGGCAGCAGCGTGGCCACATCTGAGGAAGGGCACCGTCCACCAGCCCGGGGTTCACATTTCCACAGGGCAGTTGCAGGACTAGCTGCTAGGCTTGCAGATAAATGCTAGATGCCCAGTTAAATTTGAATTTCATATAAACAATGAAAAAACTTTTCAGTATAAATATATCCCACACAATAGTTGGGATATACTTATACTAATTATTTATCTGAAATTCCAACTTACCTGGCTGTCCTGTAATTTTCTTTGCTAAATCTGGCAACTTTACATGGGGACCAAATGCTTCAGCTGGAATTGGGGAGGGCAGGGTATCACTAATACTTTAAAAATGAAGTGCCAGGCGAAGGTTTTGGTTTAAAAATTCAGAACACCTTCTGATGGGGCCAGGAATCAAGGCAATGCAAACCACTAAAAGTGTCTTGCTTTCATCTTTTTGATGCCTCCCTACCGAAGGACAAGGCACTCTGTCTACCAAGGGTCTAGAAACATCTTTCTGCCCCCAATGTCTGTTTAGAAGGCAAGCCTACCTACCCCTGCCAGTGGTATTTGGGAATTGAATTATACCTTCTTTTTTAAAACAGAAAAAAAAAAGTCTTCTCTCCGGGGCAGCATTCACATGCCCATGAGCTCTGCCATCAAGTATGAATATTCTCTTAAAAATAAAAATTATGGTGTACTTAAAAAGGAGCATGTTATGTCAGCACTGGTGATAAGACAATTTATTACTGTCTACAAAAAGAAGGCTCTAATGATGTGGTGGAAGCAGGCTCAGCGGGCTGTAAATTATGAGCCATTCTCTCGCTGGCGGAAATAAATCCTCCTGTCAAGTCACTGCGCTCCCCCTGACGGCCACGGGCTGCGGAGCGGCAGGAACTACATGCCTGTCACCTGGGGAGCAGCCCCACTCCACCCCTTGGGGCTCCCCCAACTAGTCCACACAAACCTCCCACGACCTGCAGTCACATCTTTGGGACACATGTCCTTTTTGACATGAAAAAATAACAACTGTTTATGGTCTTCTAATAGGCAAAACAAAAAAAGAGAGAGGAAGGGAGGGAGGGAAGGAAGGAAGGGGAAGGGAAGGAAGGAAACAGAATGCAGAGTTCATTGGGAAAGGAGCAGGATTCGAGATCAGAAGGCCTCATTGGACACCCTGCTTTGAGGGAAATGCCCTTCCCTCCTGAGCCAGGCTTTCCCTGGCTGGAAAATGAAGGACTTGGGCTGAAGGCGAGACCGGCAGGGACTGCTGTTCCCACAGGTACTGTGCTCCCATGCGGTGATGAGCCTCCTGAGCGGGAGGGGTTCAAGAAGAGCTGGGGCAGCACCTGCTGGAGATGGTGAGGAGGGGCCTCCTTCACCCTCCAGGAAGCTGAGCTCACACTGACTCCCAGGGCCAGCTCCCCAATTCCAGAACTCAGTGTAAACAGCCTCAAGCAGAGCCGGTGAGCGCCCCACATCTTCCCCTCCAGTGGCCTTACCACTGTCCAAAGGCGAGCTGTGCAATCAGCCCCTTCCCCTGGAGCCCGCTGTCTGCATCCAGACAGAGATGTGCACACCATGAACAAACAATATGGGTGATCGCTAGGCGATAAATATGACTACATATGTCTACTGTGTATGAGCCTGGGGTTAAGTGCTTTCCTAGAATGGCTGAAGGATTAGTTGGCAGGGTTGCCAGACAAATACTAGATGCTGAGTTAAATTTGAATTTCAGATAAAGAATGGGAAAAAAAATTTTTTTAAGTATAAGTATATCCCACACAATAGTTGGGATATACTTATACTAATAAAATGATTTGCTATTTATCTGAAATTCCAACTTACCTGGCTGTCCTGTATTTTTATTTGCTAAACCTGGCAACTCTAGATAGGGACCAAATGCTTCAGCTGGAACTGGGGAGGGCAGGGTATCAATAATACTTTAAGAAGAAGTACCAGGCAAAGGTTTTGGTTTAAAAATTCAGAACACTTTCTGATGGGGCCAGGAATCAAGCTACTCAAACCATTAAAAGTATCTTGCTGAGCTCAGATACAGGCCATTAGGCATCTAGACAGATTAAAATAACATAAAAATAAA
Organism: Balaenoptera ricei; assembly: GCF_028023285.1. Lineage (NCBI taxonomy): Eukaryota > Metazoa > Chordata > Mammalia > Artiodactyla > Balaenopteridae > Balaenoptera > Balaenoptera ricei. The sequence goes on from NC_082640.1 coordinate 30,707,392, forward strand.
TAAAAGCAAAGAAAGACACAGACAGGGAGGGAGATAAGACTAAACGAAACACCTGAGACTATCGTAATAACCCTCGGGGCCTCCGGCAGCAGCATCCATGGGAGAAGCGGTGGCTCGGAAATGGCTCATGCCAGGGAGGTTTTGCAAGCTGGTGTATCAGGCAGGATTTGGGTGACCCGGGAAGCATCCCTTTGCCTGCCAATCCCCCTCCCATCCTGGCCCCAACGGGCTCCGCCCAGGCTGTGCTCGTTCCCCACCCCCCCAGGGTCCTTCCCTGCTCCCGCTACCCACCCTGACACCCCAGCAAAATGGACAATTGTCCAAGTCAGAGGCACCCCTCCCAAACAATTCCTATTTCTTCTATTTTGTCATTTCCTTTCACATCTTATACTGTCTTCTTGAGTTTTCAATTATTTTTCCTCCATTTTCTTGTTACTTATTTTCCCCCCAAAAATGTTTTTCTGATTGTCAGCAAGACACCTGTGCCTATATATAACCCAACATGAATTCTGTCTGTTGCCCTTTCTGCCCCATGGGACTAGGCACCCGTGAACTTTTCCGTGAACTTTGCTTTGCTGGGGCAGGCGTGGTGAGAGACACAGCACGTGGGGCAGCTCGGACACCAGGCAGGAGGCCATGGGGACACACACTGCTCTTTGCAAGGAGGAGTCCAGGAGGAATGTCAACAGCACTGTCTTCTAGTCCAAAAGGGGGGGGCAGGGTTAAGGGTTAGCGACTGCAGTTCTACATTAACCAGCCCTTCTGGGGATCTATAGAATAATGACAATGTTTGGACTGTCGGTGTCAAGGCTGTAAGCAGTCCTAGGGTTGTCTGGGCCACAGGTTAAACAGAATCTACGATACAGTAATTTACTGAACTGTTCTCTAATTACATGAAAATTGTCATCCACGTCTGCCACACACAGGAACAGGGTGCCAACCACGTTCTGATTAATCTACGTGTTGTCAGGTTCATGGAGAGCTGGCTGTACCTGCCATTGCTGGACCCAAAATTCTTCCTGTTCTGTATTATTTTGTGCTTTTGCCCAGAGAAAAATGATCGATTAAAGCAGAAAAGCAGGTACAGGCTGTCCCCAAATGAACACGTTAAAAGGCAAAGAGATATTGAAATGTCAAACTTTTGTCACCAGCCCATCATTTGAACGCTTTTCCAGCCGAGCGCATCTGCAGTGACATCAACCCCTCCCCGTGCTTCGCCAGGCAAGGGGGGTGCTCCCGCTGGCCGTCACCAGGGACCTGGACCAAACCCTGATGGGGGGGGCGGTCATCCCTCGTGTTGGAGGAGCAATCAGGATGCACCGTGTCAGTGGGTGTCTGGGAGCCTTTCAGACCAACCAAGCGTTAATAGCCCATCTTGGCCCCAGATCCTCTAACACGGCCCTGATTCTGCTCTTCTCAGAGCTTCACGTGAAGGTGACGCAGTTTCTCGTTTGAAGTGAGACCGAGATGCACACTACCTCCGTGCAGACATACATCACTCAAAGCTTTTCCCACAGAGGCCAAAAGGGTCCGACCCACAGCCCCAAAGGCAAAGATAACCAAGTGGTCATTAAAACTAAACAAGTGCAATCAAGATAAGAGTCTAAGTGCTAGTGGAAAAGACAGTGGCACTGAAAATAGCCTGAAGGGGCTGGCAAGATGGCCTGCATTTTTGGCCAGGTGAGAATTTTTTCCATGTGAAATATGTAAGCGATGTACAGATTCCACCGACACCCTGAACACCAGATTGGATCTAAAGGTCAGAGCATTCGCTGATGCTGAAATTCAGGGGTCGCCCAAGCTGTCCACGCCATCCTTATGCACCTCGGCTCTTGGGGTGGTAGGGGTGAAATGGGGAGGGAGATCCCTTGGGGCTGGGCCCACACGCCTGCCGTCTCCGAGGCCTTCGGACGCTGGGCCTGTGACCTGGGCTGTTAGATGTGGTCCACTGGAGGCTTAGCTTGGCATGTAAGAGGTCATGCAATGTAGGAACTACCTCCCACAACGAGACAGGAAGGGAAGTGGGAGAACAGGAGGCCGTGGGCACCTGCCAGGTGGCAGGTCAGTTGCCAGCTCACTGGGGTCTGTCTGCTGGGACCCAGAGGTGGCTGTCGGGGTGAGGAGGCAGGTAAACAGGAAGCAAAAAGGGTCTCCAAGTCTTTTGAACTAACCTGGGCTTTCTTACATGATTCTCTCATAAGACCAGCATGCAAGGGACCCTCTCTGAGCAGAGGCCACTACAGAAGTCTGTCAGAGCGGGGGCGGGTGGAGGGGGCTGGGGGAGAGGTCCAGCTGGCAGTTGGCTCTATCACTAAAGGTCATAATAATGGACTTTCTTTTATACTTAGTCTTGTTCTGTTCTTAGGTCTTCTACATCACATTCTACCAAAACCACTCGGTCATTTTGATTCATAACTCAGACACTTTTCTTATCATCCACCTGGCACACGCATGCGCACACACACGCGCACACACACACGGCCATCAAAACAATACCCTGTGTCCACAGTAAGCTCATCCTTAATTTTGGGAAGTCCTAATGAGGAAGGGACTGTCCCTCCTACTCCCAGCGAGGCCACCATCCTGGAGCCTGATGACAAATGGATGACAAATGCTGAAGACCCTCGTGTCCTGACGGTCTAAGACACTGCTTTTCACTATCAACTTTTTCACATCTAGTTCTCAGAACAAGGATGTATTTATTCACAATGCAACTGTTTTGTGCCTGTCTCCGCCTATCAATAACCAGTGTTATGGATGGACGGGCCCTTGTGGTTCTTATTATGACTGCAAGATACCCTTCAGCAACAGCCATCAGGAAACTTGGAGAAAATAAAGGTTTATTACCTACAGGACCTGGAAATTACACAGCCACACAGAGAGTTCTAGGGCCTGGGCTTCTGCTTTTACTGGGGTTGAGGGCGGGGCCCAGGGTTTCACAGGCTCACTCACTATTGGTGAATTTAAAACACAAGAGCAGGAAGGGAAAAAAAAAAAAAAAACCAAGTGGCCCAAATGGTTAGTTATTGAAATCAACCAAGATCTCTAAAACGGGGAGCCTCAGTGAGGGAGGCAGTCTGGCTCTCTCTCCAGCCCTGTGGCTGGCTGTGTGTTTACAGACAGCCGTCTTTGAAGTAGACGCCTAGGCGATCAGAGAGTAAGTCAGGCACTTGCACTGCAAAACAGAAAAGACAAATAGAAACGAAAAACTGTCTGGGCTTGCACTACATCAACATCTTATTTTATTCATTTAAAGCATTTCAGAATGCTTTTCTGAATATGCACGGTAGAAGAGGACACATAATGAAAAGCAAAGACCACCCACTCTGTTCCCTTCCCCACCCACAGTCCCAGAAGCTGCCATCCTTTTTTTTTTGCCATCTTTAACCATTTCTGCATTTGGCTTTTCTGGTGGTTACCATCTTAATTCTAGCACACTACGGTTCTATCTTGATATTCAGCTTGACTCTTTGCTATGAACCACAGGCTTTAGCTAACACACTACTCCCTCCTCTAAATTTTAAGAGTTACTATTTAAATTTTTCTGTTGGCTACCTTTGAAACATTGTCTCACACCTAATCTTACTTCTTCTTCTATTGTTTTCAGACAATCTCTTAATTTCTCTCAACTATACCCTGACAACATTTAAATTGTCAGAGTTGATAATTTTATATACTATTTTATGAACATAATTCTTTCATGTTTTGTCCATAGGCTGATTCTAAAAACCAAAAAAACAATAAACACTGTTTACGCTATTATGACTTAGTAAATATTGTTCCTTCAAAGTCAGTCAGGATAGTAGGATTTTATTTCCTTCTCGGTGGGTCCAGTGTCATTAACTACAAGATTCACGAATGGTCAATCATTAAATTCTTGTCACTTTGCTTCCTTCACATTTAGACATAGACATGAGCTTCTCACATAACTTTTTGTTCTTGGAATTTTTATTTGCCTTATTTTTTCTTTGCTGGATCTTTGAGATTACCAAGCCTCTTAATCCTACTATTTCTTGAAGTTTTTTGCTGGAATATATCCTGCAGTAACAGAAAGAGCGCTTTGGAGATCAGTTTTTAGAGTACTTATAAATCTAAAACTCTGTGTTTTCTCACATGCATAACAATTTTCTTCATATAGAATACTGAGTTTTAAATTATATTTTTCAGAATTTTTTCTTCTTCTAGTATCGAATGTTCCTGGTAAGATGTCTGAGGCCAGCATTATTTTTGCTCTTTCAAGGATGACTTCTTCTCTCCTGGAAGCTTTAGGAATTTCTCTTTATGTGTGATGTCCCTGAAATCTCTTGAGTCTGCATCAAGGCATGAATCTTTTATTCTCTGTCCTACCTGGAGCTTGGAGGGTCTTTTATTCTGGAGATAACTATGTTTCTTCAGTTCTGAGAAACTTTCTTCTATAGTGTCTTGATTCTTTTAATTTTAACAGAAGTTGTACATTTACATGGTTTAAAAATCATATAGTTCTATAGGTCTTACATGAAGTTAGCTGTTTCCTTTCCACACCCCAGAAGCCACTACTTTTGATGCTTTTAGCCTCTGATATTTGCCTCTGTATTTGTAAATCACATGCTTAAATTCCAATGTATTGATTTTTGTTTATTTTAAATATAACGTATTTACTTCAGACAATGGACAATAAGGGTTCAGCTCTTGCACTCCACTCCCATACCCTAAAATACATTTCTTTCCCTTCCCATTCTTCTAATAGAATGGTATAATTTTTGGACAAATCAATATTTAGCATTTATTATGACTGTAAATATTATTTGAGGCTGTAGCATGTGGTACAGTAAAATTTTCTTATACAATTTTTTGTTTTCACTGGAGGCAATTTTTTTTTCCATTTGTTTAGTTTTTTTAGGTACCTATCACAAATTCATCCCCAAACTCTTCAACAGAAGAAAAAATCTCCCCTTTCCTGGGAAAGAAAATATGAGCAATTTTTTAAAAATTCAGGACACTGCATATCTGAAAAGCATGGTGAGAGTTTGAGGATATAGAATTCTGAGACATCATTTTCAACAAGAATTGTGAAGGTCTTTCTTATCCTTTACCTTCAGCCTTGCTGCTGAGAAGTCTAATACAGGACTAATACTAGGCCTTGTGTGGGCCTATTCTTTCTCTCTGGGAACTTTAGTGCCTTTTTTTTTGTCCCCAGTGTTTTGAAACTTTTCACTGGTGTGTCTTGTGTGGCTTTGTTTCCACTCATCATGCTGGACAAGTGGTAAACCCCTCAGACTAGAAATCCATGTCTTTTGTGTGCAGGAAATTTCCTTGAGTTGTTTCTTTGGTAAATTGCCCCTCCATTTTCCTTCTTCTCTATTTTTGAAAGTTCTGTAATTTAAACTGTTCTATTTCATGCTTAGTCTAATTTTCTTAGTTTTTAGCTTCTATTTTCCATTTCTCTGTTGGAGTTGTTCTAATTATTAGGAGATTTCCTCAACTTTCTTTCCAGGCTTCTACTAAATATTTCATTTCTGCTTTTTTTTTTTAAATTCCAAAATCATTTTTGTGTTCTAAATCCTCCTTTCTACAGCAATATTCTTTGATCAGCCTTACTGAAGTAAAATTAATATGTAATTGTTCACATCTAAAATATACAATTTGATAAGTTTTGACATATGTATATACCCATGAAACCATCACCACAATCAATATAATAATTTTTTCTTAGATGAATTACGCTTTTGATAAAATTTTCCCTGATTCATGCTCATGAAGATTTTTTTCCTATGTTTTCTTTATCTAGAAGATTTGTAGTTTTAGGATTTACATTTTGGTCTATGATCCAATGTAAACCAATAAACAGGGTTCATTTTTTTTTTGCATATGTGTATCAAATTGTTCCAATGCTATTTATTGAAAAGCATTATCCCTTTCTCCTTGAATCACCTTGGGGTCTTTCTCAAAAATTAATTGCCCATACATGTGTGAGTCTATGTCTGGACTCTCCTCTCCTCCACTGATCTCCTTGTGTATCTTTACACCAATACCACCCTACTTGATTACTGTAGCTACATCATAAGTCTGAAAATCAGGTAGTGAAAGCCCTCCTCATTTGTTCTTCTCTTCAAAGTTGTTTTGGCCATTCTGGGTCCTTTGCATTTACATATAAATTTTAGAAATAGTGCATTAATATCTACAAAACAATCTGCTTGGATTCTGATTGTGTTAAATCTATACATCAATTTGGAGAGAACTGCCCTGTTAATAATATTGAGACTTCTGATCCATGAACAAGGCGTTCTCTCTCCATTTGTTTAGATCCTCCTTAATTTCTCTTAGCATAAAGGTGTTTCACATCTTTCATCAAGCTTATCCCTAAATATCTAATTTTTTGATGCTACTGTAAATGGCATTGTTTTTGAAACTTTAATTTCTAATTATTCGTTGCTAGTATATAGAAACACATTAACTTTTTTTGTACATGGATCAAATATCCTATAATCTTGCTGTAACTACTTCTTAGCTCTAGTAGCTCTTTGTAGATTTTGTAAGGACTTCCTACAAGAATGATCATGTCTATAAAGGAGGACAGTTTTTCTTCTTTTTTCCCATATGGATGCCTTATGTTTTTTTCTTGCCTTATTGAATGGGCTAGAATTTCCAGGACAAGGTTGAATAGAAATACTGAAAGCAGACATCCTAGCTTTGTTTCTTGTCTTAGAGGGAAAACATTCAGTTTTGTTTTTTTTTAACTTAAAAGATCACTTTCTTAGACATACAACGTAATAATCATAAAAGAAATCTTGTGAGAGAAAGGTGAATTTTTCTAACAAAGCACAACATAGTGAAACATAATATTGTGGGTGCTTTTCCTTTTCTTTTTTTAAATAGACTTTATTTTTCAGGGCAGTTTTAGGCTCACAGCAAAATTGAGCAGAAAGTACAGAGAATTCCCATATACACCCCGGCCCCCACACATGGACAGCCTCATCCACTATTAACATCCTGCCCCAGACTGGGACATTTGTTACTGTCTTTTCACTGTCTCCATGGTTTTACCTTTTCCAAAATGTCATATAGTTGGAATCATACAGTATGTAGCCTTTTCAGATTGGCTTCTTTTACTTAAAAATATGCATTTATGTTTCCTCCATGCCTTTTCATGGCTTGATAGCTCATTACTTTTTAGTGCTGAATAATATTCCATTGCATGGATGTACCACAGTTTATCCATTCTTCTACTGAACGAAATCTTGGTTGCTTCCAAATTTTGGCAATTATGAATAAAGCTGCTATAAACATCTGTGCGCAGTTTTTGGGTGTGGACGTAATTTTTCAACTCATCTGGATAAATACCAAGTAGTGCAATTGCTGGATTGTATGGTAAGAATATGGTTAGTTTTGTAAGAAACTACCACTGTCTTCCAAAGTGGATTTAGTGTTTTGCATTCCAGCAGCAATGAATGAGAATTCCTGTTGCTCCGTATCCTCACCAACATTTGATGTTGTCAGTGTTTTGGATTTAGATTCTAACAGGTGTGTGGCAGTATCTTATTGTTGCTTTAAGCATTCAGTTTTTCACCATTAAGTTTGATGTTAGCTATAGGTTTTTCATAGACACCTTTTATCAGGTCAAGGAAGTTCGCTTCTAATTGTAGTTTGCTGAGCATTGTGACCAGGAATGGATGTTAGATTTTGTTAAATGCTTTGTCTGCATATACTGAGATGGTTACGTGATTCTTCTTTTTTAGTTGCTAATATGATGAGTTACTTGATTTTTTAATGTTTAACATTGCATTCCTGGGAAAAATCCCACCTGGCAATATGCATTGTAATTTTTATTTACTGTTAGATTCACTCTGCTTAATTTTGTTAAAACTTTTTGCATCTAAATTCATGAAGGGAATTTGTCTGTAGTATTGTATTCTTATAATGTCTTTGTCTGGTTTTGGTATCAGAGAAATGCTGGCCTCAAAGAATGAGTTGCAAAGTATTTCCTCCTTTTCAATTTTCTGGAAGAGTTTGTATAGAACTGATGTTATTTCTTCCTTAAATGTATGGCAGAATACACCAGCGAAGCCATCTGTGCCTGGAGTCATCTTTTTGGAAAGATTTTTACTTACAAATTAAACTTCTTTAATAGATTTATTCATATTCAGATTATATATTTTTGATTCAGATTATCTATTTCAAATTCAGATTCTTTTTATTTTTTGTGTGATAAAATATTCATAACATACAATTTACCATTTCAAATATTTTAAATATACAATTCAAGGGCACTAAGCACATAAACAATGTCCCATAACCATCACCACTATTTCCAGAACGCTCTCATCATTCCAAACAGAAACTCTGTACCCATTAAACAGTAAACTGCTTTTCCCCCCTCCTCTCAGTCCAGTAACCTCTATACCTCTCTATGAAATTTGCCTATTATAGATACTTCACGTAAGTGGAATCATACAACATGTGTCTTTTTGTGTCTGGCTTACTCACTCAGCTTAATGTTTTCAAGGTTCATCCATGTTGTAGCAAGTATCAGAATGTTGTTTTTTATTATGGCTGTTTCTTTTTGAGTGAGCTTTGAAAGTTTATATCTTTCAAGGGAAGTCTCTTTCATCTCAATTATTAAATTGACTCATATGAAGTTATTTATAATACTTTATAATTTTCCTTTTAATGTATATAAAGTCTGTAGTGATGTTCCCTCTCTCATTCCTGATATTGGTAATTTGTATCTTTGATCTTTTTTTCTGGTACTTCTGGCAAGAAGCTTATGAGTTTTATTGATTTTATCAAAGAACAAACTTTTGGTTTCACTGATTTTTTTCTTTTGTTTTCTATTCTCTATTTTATTTATTTATACTCTTTATTGTTTCTTTTCTTCTGTTTTGAGTTTAATTTTTCTTCTTTCTCTTATTTCTTATAGTATAAGCTGAAGTAATTTATTTGAGACTTTTCTTTTTTCTAATACAGTAAGTCCCCTACATACAAACCTTCCAGTTGTGAACTTTCAAAGACGCAAACATGCGTTTGCATGTCCAATCATGTAAGTTAGTTCACATGTCTGGCGTTACCTGTAAAAGTTGGGTACCTAGGCTAACTCTGTTGGACTTATGAACAAATTGGACTTACGAATGCACTCTTGGAATGGAACTCATTCGTATGTAGGAGACTTACTGTATATGCATTTGGTACTATAAATTTTCCCCTAACTAAAGCATAGTGCATCCCACAAACTTGCATCCCACAAATTTTGATAGGTTGCATTTTCATTTTGATTCAGTTCCCTATTGATTTCTTCCTTGACCTTTGGGTTATTTTAAAATGTGTTGTTTAATTTCCAAATATTTCAAGATATTCAGCAATCCTTACATTATTAACTTTTAATTCCATTGTGATCAGAGAACAGACTGTTTGATTTAAATTCTTATACAGTTATTGAATTTTTTATTGCCCAAGAATACACTATTTTAGTGGGTGTTCCATACGTACTGCAAAAGAATGTGTATTCTTCTGTTGTTAAGTGTAAAGTTGTATAAATATCAATTAGAACATGTTGGTTTAAAGTATTGTTCAAGGCTTCTATATCTTTACTGATTTTCTATCTATATTCAAATTATTGAGAGTAGAATGTTGAAATCTCTAACTATAATTTGGATTTGTCCATTTCTCCTTACAATTCTATTCACTCTCGCTTCAAGTATTTTGAAGTTCTGTTATGATGTGCATTAATGCTTACATTTGTTTTGTACACTCTTGGTAACTTGCTTCTTTTATCATTATCAAATTATCATCTTTATCCCTAATAATATTCTTTGCTCTGAAATTTAATTTCTCTGATAGCCACTGCTTCTTTCTTTAAATTGGTTTTAGACTACTGGATCTAAATTTTTTAAATCTATTTTTCACCTTGTATGCCTTCTTTCAACTTTTACTTTTAACCTGTTTGTGCCTTTATATTTTAATGGGTTTCTTTTAGAAAGCAAATAGTTATCCTGCTTTTTTTATTCATTCTGACTATCTCTGCCTTTTGATTGGGGATGTTTATACCATTTACATTAAGTGTGATTATTAATGTGTTTGGGTTTAAATACATCATTTTGATATTTGTTTCCTATTTGTCTCAACTTTTATTTGTTTCTGTTTTCCTTCTGTGCTGGCTTCTTTTGGATTGAGTATTTTTATAATTTAATTTTATCTCCTCTTTTGGCTTACTAGCTGTAAGCCTTTACTTTCTGATTTTACTGGTTACTTTAGGGTTTATGGTATACATCTTTAACTTATTACAGTCTCACTTAAAGTAATATTATACCACTTTGTATGTAGTATAAGAATTTTACAACAGTATATTTCCATTCTTCCTCCCCTGAATTTTGTGCTATATTTTGTCTAGATTTTACATGTTATAAACTTAACCCTCTATGGTTACTATTTTTATATTTAAAATTAACACTTTTTTAAAAACAAAAAAAGAAATCTTACATTCATATACACATCATTTCTGGTGCTTATCATTCCTTTGTGCAGATCCAGTTTTTCTTCTAGGATCATTTTCCTTCTGTCTCCATGACTTCTTTTAAAACTTCTTCTAGTTTGTTTCTGCAAGTGGTAACTTTTTTCTGCTTTAGTGTTTCCCAATTTCTCCATGTATAAAATTCTAGTCTGACAATGTTTTTTTCCTTTCAGTACATTAATACGTTGCTCCACTGTCTTCTGGCTTGCTTTGTTTCCAACAAGAAGTTGCTATCACTTTTATCTAATAGCAGTGTATATTTTTTTCTGGCTGCTCTTAAGATTTTCTCTTTACCTCTGGTTTTAAGCAATTTGACTATGATGTGCCTTTGTGTAGTTTTCTTTACATTTCTTGTGCTTGGGGTTTACTGAATTCCTTAGACCTGTGAATTTATAATTTTCATCAAAATTGGGGAAATTACAGCCATTATTTCTTCAAATGTTTTTTCTGCCTCCTACCCCAACCTCACCCCACTATCTTCTCCTTCTAGAGTTCCAATTACATATAATAGGCCATTTCAAGTCGCCCTACAGTTCAGTTTCATTTATTTTTCCAGATTTTTAGTTGTTTTAGAAGAGAGGATAAATCTGATTCCTGTTACATTTATCACCAGGTAAAATAGAAGTCCAATAATCCTGTTTAATGGATAGATTTGTTTCTAAGATTTCAATTATGATTTTTTAAGCTTTCTTCTGCTTATCACAAGAGGGTGATGCTCATCAGGATGCACAGGATGAGGGAGGGAATCCCAGGAGGTCTACCTACTTCATGTAAAGATTTTCAAACATTCTTCCTCATTTGAGCCTCACCTAATCCCTTCATTCAGAGTTAACTGATGCTTTCAACTCCAGAGTCTTTTGGTAATTCTTCAGTTTCTAGATTTTCCCCTAGTGTAGGCTTCAGCTTTCATGGGTCCATTAACAGTTATTGCTCAGCCATCTACCTCCCAGCTTCCAAACGGATTGCTTCAGTCTCTCCTCCCATTCTCTTTGCCTTTACAGATCTAGCCCCCCATTTTCATTTTATTGAAATTGCTTCCTTTGTGAGAAAGCAACCATAAATTCAGGTGTTTTCTCTGCCATGTTAAACCAGAAGATAGATCTATTTCTAAAATATCTCTATTTGGAGCGCAGCCGGGGTTGCACCATGAGCAGCTGGGGCTCGGGCCTCCCTGATGATTGACTGCCCCACCGGTTTCCCTACCTTCTCTGGACCTGGTCATCCTGTTGACACTTCTGTCAGGCTGCTCTGTTACGTGGCGCTTTCAGACTGCCCAGCACTGAGAGCAAAGGCATGTACCTTATAAGCAGGATATGGCAGAATTTTAAGCCAATCTGAGAGTCTCTGTTTTTCCGTGAGGGACTGCCCATTCGCAGCATGGATTTTAACCAAGGCAACAGCATCACTGTGAGGCAGAGGGACACGGGTATCCTGAATAAGAATAATATACTCTTGATATTGAAGACAAGATGGCAGAGTAGATGACCTTGAGCTCACCTCCTCCTATGAGAACACCAAAATCACAACTGCTGAACAACCATCAATAAAAAAGACTGGAACCTACCAAAAAAGATACTGTACATCCAAAAACAAAGAAGAAATCACAATGAAATGGTAGGAGGGGCACATTCATGATACAAAAAAACCCCATACCAGCCTGGGTAGGCGACCCACAAACTGGAGAATAATTATATCACAGAAGTTCTTCCACGGAAGAGTTCTGAGCCCCATGTTTAGCATTAGGAGAAGGAGCCCCAGAGCATTTGGCTTTGAAGGCCAGCGGGTCTTGATCACAGGAAATCTATAGGACTGAGGGAAACAGAAACTCCACTCTTGGAGGGCACACACAACGTCTCATGCACACTGGGACCCAGGGCAAAAGCAGTGACTTCAAAGGAGCCTGGGTCAGACCTACCTGCTGGTCTTGGAGGGTCTCCTGGGGAGGCAAGGGGCAGCTGTGGCTCTCTCTTGGGACATAAAAGCTGGTGGCGAACATATACAGAGTACTCATCTGAGGGCTGACATCTTGCTTGGAACATTAGCACCAAGACCTGGCCCCACCCAACAGCCTGCAGGCTCCAGTGCTGGGACTCCTCAGGCCAAACAGCCAACAGGGTGGGAACACAGTCCTACCCATCAACAGACAGGCTGCCTAAAGACATCCTGAGCCCACAGCCACCTCTAGACATGCCCCGTGACACGGTCCTGCCCACCAGAGAGCCAAGACCCAATTCCATCCACCAGTGGGCAGGCAACAGTCCCTCCCACCAGGAAGCCTACACAAGCCTTTAGTCCAGCCTCACCCACCAGGGAGCAGACACCAGAAGGAAGGAAACTATGTTTCTTAACCTGCAGAACTGAGTCTGTAAACACATGTCAGAACCTACCCTGAGACCAGCTGGTCCCTGGCCCTTGGGTGATGAGAGGAGAGTATACTGCTGGGACACATAGGACTTCCCTTACAGAAGGCCACTTCTCCAAGGTCAAGAAACATAACTAAGCTACTACATCCATAAAAATACAAATATAAGTTTAAACAAAATGAGACAGCAAAGGAATATGTTCCAGACAAAAGAGCAAGATAAAGCCCCAGAAGAACAACTAAGTTAAGTGGAGACAGGCAATCTACCTTAAAAAGAGTTCTGAGTAATGATAGTAAAGATGATCCAAGAACTTGGGGAAAGAATGGACGCACAAAGTAAGAAGTTAAAAAAAGTTATTTTTTAAAGCTTTTTTAAAAAAATTTATTTACTTTTTATTTTATTTATTTTTGGTTGTGTTGGGTCTTTATTGCTGTGCGTGGGCTTTCTCTAGTTGTGGTGAGCGGGGGCTACTCTTCATTGCAGTGCACAGGCTTCTCATTGTGGTGGCTTCTCCTGTTGCAGAGCATGGGCTCTAGGTGCACAGGCTTCAGTAGTTGTGGCATGTGGGCTCAGTAGTTGTGGCTCGTGGGCTCTAGAGCACAGGCTCAGTAGTTGTGGCTCATGGGCTTAGTTGCTCTGCAGCATGTGGGATCTTCCCGGACCAGGGCTCAAACCTATGTCCCCTGCATTGGCAGGCAGATTCTTAACCACTGCACCACCAGGGAAGCCCCACAAAAAGTTTTTGACAAAGAATTAGAAAAAATAATGAACAACCAAACAGAGTTGAAGAATAAAATAACTGAAGTGAAAAATACACTAGAAGGAATCAATAGCAGAATAAATGAAACAGAAAAATGGATAAGTGACCAGGAATACAGAGTGGTGGAAATCACTGCCTTGGAACAGAATAAAGAAAAAATGAAAAATGAGGACAGTTTAAGAGACCTCTGGGACAATGTCAAATGCACCAACGTTTGCATTACAGGGGTCCCAGAAGGAAAAGAGAGAGAGAAGAGGCCTGAGAAGATATCTGAAGAGATAATAGCTGAAAACTTCCCTAACATGGGAAAGGAAGCAGTCACCCAATCCAGGAAGTGCAGAGAGTCCTATACAGGATTAACCCAAGGAGGACCACACTGAGACACATAGTAATCAAACTGACAAAAATTAAGGCTAAATAGAAAATATTAAAAGCAGCAAGGGAAAAGCAACAAATGACATAAAAGGGAATCCCCATAAGTTTATCAGCTGATTTTTCAGCAGAAACTCTGCAGACCAAAAGGGAGTGGAATGATGTATTTAAAGTGATGAAAGGGGGGCTTCCCTGGTGGCACAGTGGTTAAGAATCTGCCTGCCAATGCAGGGGACACGGGTTCAAGACCTGATCCGGGAAGATCCCACATGCCGCAGAGCAACTAAGCCCGTGCACCACAACTACTGAGCCTGTGCTCTAGAGCCCACAAGCCACAACTACTGAGCCCATGAGCCCCAACTACTGAGCCCGTGTGCCAGAACTACTGAAGCCTGTGCACCTAGAGCCCGTGCTCTGCAACAAGAGAAGCCACCGCAATGAGAAGCCCATGCACTGCAACGGAGAGTAGACCCACTCGCCACAACTAGAGAAAGCCTGCACACAGCAATGAGGACCCAATGCAGCCAAAGACAAATAAGTAAAAGAAATAAATTTTTTTTAAAAAGTGATGAAAGGGAAAAACCTACAACCAAGTGTACTCTACCCAGCAAGGCTCTCGTTCAGATTTGACAGAGAAATCAAAAGCTTTACAGAAAAGCAAAAGCTAAAAGAGTTCAGCACCACCAAACCAGCTTTACAACAAATGCTAAAGGAACTTCTCCAGGCAGAAAAGAAAAGGCCACAATGAGAAACAAGGAAAGTACAAAATGGGAAAGCTCACTGGTAAAGGCAAACATACAGTAAAGGTAGGAAAGGTTGGATACACACAAATAGGGTATCAAAACCACTAATCATAAGAAGAGGAAAGTACAAATCCAGGATATTTGAAATGCATTTGAAATTAAGAGATCAGCAACTTAAAACAATCATATATTTATATAGACTGCTATAGCAAAACCTCATGGTAACCGCAAACCAAAAATCTATAATAGATATACACACTCAAAAAAGAAAAAGGAATCTAAACTAAAAATAGTTATCAAAACACAAGAGAACAAAAGAGGAAAGGAAGAAAAAAGACCTACAAAAAAAAATCCAAAACTATTAACAAAATGGAAATAAGAACATACATACCGATAATTACCTTAAATATAAACAGATAAAATGCTCCAACCAAAAGACATGACTGGCTGAATGGATACAAAAGCAAGACACATATATATGCTGTCTACAACACAGCATAGACTTTATTGTTTTTTTAGTATTTATTTATTTATTTTTATTTTTGGCTGTCAGGTCTTAGTTGTGGCACACGGGATCTTCTGTTGTGGTGCACGGGCTTCTCTCTAGTAGTGGTGTGCAGGTTTTCTCTCTCTAGTTGTGGCGTGCAGGCTCCAGAGCGCATGGGTTCTGTAATGTGGCGCACGTGCTCCAGAGGATGTGGGCTCTGTAGTTTGTTGCATGTGGGCTCTCTAGTTGAGGACACGCAGGCCCAGTAGTTGCACTGCACGGGCCTAGTTGCCCCGCAGCATGTGGGATCTTAGTTCCCTGACCAGGGATTGAACCCTTGTCCGGTGCATTGGAAGGTAGATTCTCTACCACTGCACCACCAGGGAAGTTCCAAGGCAGCATAGACTTTCAATAGACTTTAAAATGAAAGCTGTTACAAGAGACAAAGAAAGACACTACATAATGATAAATGGGTTAATCCACAAAGAAGATATAACAATTGTAAATATATATACACCCAACATAATAGCATATCAATATGTAAGGCAAACGTTAACAGACATAAAAGCAGAAATTGACAGTAACACAATAATAGTGGGGGACTTTAACACCTCACTTTCATTGATGGATAGATCATCCAGACAGAAAATCAATAAGGAAATACAGGCCTTAAATGACACATTAGACCAGATGGACTTAGTTGATACTTATAGACCATTCCATCTGAAAGCAGCAGAATAAACATTCTTTTCAAGTGCACATGGAACATTCTTCAGGACAGATCACATGCTGGGCCGTAAAGTAAGCCTCAGTAAATTTAAGAAAATTGAAATTGTATCAAGCAACTTTTCCAACCACAATGCTATAAGATTAGAAATCAAGTATGAGAAAAAAAATACTGCAAAAAAGCAAAAACACAAAAACGTGAAGCCAAACAATATGCTACTTAACAACCAATGGATCACTGAAGAAGACAAAGAAGATGTCAAAAAATACCTAGAGACAAAGGAAAACAAAAACATGACAACCCAAAACCCATAATACAAATCCTATGGGATGCAGCAAAGGCAGTTCTACGAGGGAAGTTTATAGCAATACAAGCTCACCTCAGGAAACAAGAAAAAATCTCAAATAAACAACTTAACCTTACACCTAAAGCAGCAAGAGAAAGAAGAACAAACAAAAACCAAAGTTAGCAGAAAGAAAGAAATCATAAAGATCAGAGAAGAAATAAATGAAACAGAGACTAAAAAAAAATAAAGAGATCAAGGAAACTAAAAGCTGGTTCCTTGAAAAGATAAACAAAATTGATAAACCTTTAGCCAAACTGATGAAGAAAAAAAGGGAGAGGGTTCAAATCTATAAAATTAGAAATGAAAAAGGAGAAGTTACAATTGACACCATAGAAATACAAAGAACTATAAAAGACTACTAGAAGCAACTATATGTTAATAAAATGGACAACCTAGAAGAAATGGACAAAATCTCAGAAAGGTACAATCTCCCAAGACTGAACCAGGAAGAAATAGAAAATATGAACAGACCAATTCCAAGTACTGAAATTGAATCTGTGATTTAAAAGCTTCCAACAAACAAAAGTCCATGACCAGATGGCTTCACAGGCAAATTCTAGCAAACATTTACAGAAGAATTAACACCTAAACTTCTGAAACTATTCCAAAAAATTGCAGAGGAAGGAACTCTTCCAAACTCATTCTATGAGGACAGCATCACCCTGATACCAAAACCAGACAAAGATACCACACACACAAAAAAAGAGAATTACAGGCCAATTTTGCTGACGAACATAGATGCAAAAGTCCTCAACAAAATACTAGCAAACTGAATCCAACAATACATGAAAAGGATCATACACCATGATCAAGTGTGATTTATCCCAGGGATGCAAGGATTTTTCAATATCTGCAAATCAATCAGTGTGATAAACCACATTAACAAATTGAAGAATAAAAACCGTATGATCATCTCAATAGACGCATAAAAGCTTTTGATAAAATTGAACATCCATTTATGATAAAAACTATCATGAAAGTGGGCATAGAGGGAACTGACTTCAACATAATACAGGTCATATACGACAAAACCCCAGCTAACATCATACTCAATGGAGAAAAGCTGAAAGTATTTCCTCTAAGATCAGGAACACAACAAGGATGTCCCATTTTGCCACTTTTGTTCAACATACTTTTGGAAGTGCTAGCCACAGCAATCAGAGAAGAAAAAGGAATCCAAATTGGAAAAGAAGTAAAACTGTCAGTGTTTGCAGATGGCATGATACTATACATAGAAAATCCTAAAGACACTACCAGAAAACTACTAGAGCTCATCAGTGAATCTGGTAAAGTTGCAGCATACAAAATTAATAAACAGAAATCTGTTGCATTTCTATACACTAACAATGAAATATCAGAAAGAGAAATTAAGGAAACAATCCCATTTACGACTGCATCAAAAAGAATAAAATACCTAGGAATAAACCTACCTAAGGAAGCAAAAGCCCTGTACTCTGAAAACTAAAAGACCCTGATGAAAGATATCAAAAATGACACAAACAAATGGAAAGATATACCATTTTCTTGGATTGGAAGAATCAATATTGTCCAAATGACTATACTACCAAGGCAATCTACAGATTCAATGCAATTCCTATCAAATTACAAACTGCATTTTTCTTAGAACTAGAACAAAAAAATTTCAAATGTGTATGAAAACACAAAAGACCCCAAATAGCCAAAGCAATCTTGAGAAAGAAAAACAAAAGTTGGAGGAATCAGGCTCCCTGACTTCAGGCTATACTACAAAGCTACAGTAACCAAAACAGTATGGTACTGGCACAAAAACAAAAATATAGACCAATGGAACAGGATAGAAAGCCCAGAAATAAACCCATGCACTTATGGTCAATTAATCTATGAAAAGGAGGCAAGAATATACAATGGAGAAAGACAGTCTCTTCAATAAGTGGTGCTGGGAAAACTGGACAGCTACATGTAAAAGAATGAAATTAGAAGATTCTCTAACACCTACACAAAAATAAACTCAAAATGTATTAAAGACCTAAATGCAAGACCAGATACTATAAAACTCCTAGAGGAAAACACAGGCAGAACAGTCTTTGACATAAATCGAAGCAATATCTTTTTGGATTACATCTTCTAGCGTAACTGAAATAAAAACAAGAGTAAACAAATGGGACCTAATTAAACTTAAAAGCTTTTGCACAGCAAAGGAAACCATAAACAAAACAAAAAGACAACCTACAGAATGGGTGAAAATATTTGGAAACGATGCAACTTACAAGGGATTAATCTCCAAAATATACATATAGCTCATACAGCTCAATATCAAAAAACAAACAACCCAGTAAATAAATGGGCAGAGGATCTAAAAAGACATTTCTACAAAGATGACATACAGGTGGCCAATAGACACATGAAAAGATGCTCAACTTCGCTAAGTATTAAAGAAATGGAAGTCAAAACTATAATGAGGTATCACCTCACACTAGTCAGAATGGACATCATCAAAAAGTCTATAAACAATAAATGCTGGAGAAGGTGTGGAGAAAAGAGAACCCTCCTGTACTGTTGGTGGTAATGTAAACTGGTGCAGCCATTATGGAGAACAGTATGGAGGTTCCTCAAAAAACTAAAAATAGAGCTACCATATGATCCTGCAATCTCACTGCTTGGCATATATCCAGAGAAAACCGTAATTCCAAAAGATACATGCACCCCAATGTTCACTGCAGCACTATTTACAATAGCCAAGACATGGAAACAACCTAAATGTCCATCAACAGATGAATGGATAAAGATGTGGTACGTATATACAATGGAACATTACTCAGCCATAAAAAAGAATGAAATAATACCATTTGCAGCAACATGGGTGGACCTAGAGATTATCATACTAAGTGAAGTAAAGTCTGACAGAGAAAGATAAATACCGTATGATATCACTTGTATGTGGAATCTAAAAAAAAGGATACAAACGATCTTATTTACAAAACAGAAATAGATGCACGGAAATAGGAAACAAACTTATGGTTACGAAAGTGGGGGGGAAGGATAAATTAGGAGTTTGGGATTAAAATATACACACTACTATATATAAAATAGATAACCGAAAAGGACAGACTATACAGCACAGGGAACTATACTCAGTATCTTTAATAACCTATAATGGAAGAGAATGTAAGAAATATATATATATATATCTGAATTACTTTACTGTACACCTGAAACAACACTGTAAATCAACCATATTTCAATAAAAAATTTTTTAAAAAGAAAGAACAAAAAAAAATCTCTATTTTTCTTTGCTAATATTCTTCTCTCCATTTTCTGTCTGAAAATGGATAGTAGTTGGGTGCTGCCCTCTTGGAGTAATGCTTTAGGTCCCTTAAGTTTTCTCTCATATTTTTTATATCTTTGTTCTTGTGTTTCACATCCAAAAGGTTTCCTCAACTTTATCTCTCAGCTCTTCGTCTGAATGTTTAGCTTCAAAAAATGCCTTCTTGATTCTTCCCTAGAGCCTTCAGAGGGAGCACAGACCTGCCAACACCTGATTTCAAACTTCTAACCTCTAGAACTGTGAGGGAAAGAATTTCTGTTGTTTTAAGCCAGAAATCAAACAAACAAACAAAAACCGCTACTTCTCATTCTCTTTTCATAGCATCCACTTCTGATTTTGTGGATGCAAAATCTCCCCCAGATTTCTCTGAGGATACTAACTAGATTTGTCAGGTTCTCTCTCTTCCCTGGGTTGTGTTTTTAATCTTATGCAGTCAGCTATTCTGTTCAATATTCTTGGTCTTTTTTTTTCCAGATGGCCAGCTTTCCCCATGTGTCTGGTTATGTTTAGTCCTCTGTTCATATTTGAGGTTGAAGGACCATATTTACAGTAGCTGGCATGTTGTGTCTTGTCAACAAGTCACACCCTTGAGCTAATAAAAGGCCTGGACGGGAGTATCACGTGTGGGGTTGGCCTTGTGCACCAGCAGACTTTGCTTTAGGGTTCACAAGTAGGATGCTGGTGCTCTTGGGACCATTCTTTGATATTAGAATGGGAAGTCACCAATACTGACACTAGGAACCTTGGATCTCCTTGGTCAAACGTCTTTAGGAAGAGCCTTCTGGTTTTTTAGTTTGCTTAGGAGTAAATATCTAATGTTGGTCTCTCCCTGTGAAGTGAGTGGGGATTTAGAGAAGGGACTGATTGACACAACTGTTGACAAACCTTTAATTAAACATTCTGTTTGATGCCCTCCTTCACTTTCCAGTCTCTCTGTGCTCTGTTGGGAGGACTGGCCACTGCTGTGAGCCCCACTGCCATGTTCTCTGCACTGCACACCCATCCTTGGCTTTTTCTCATCTGTTACCTGTGCCTTCTGCTCTCTATCTCCCTACATCCATTTTAATGTCTTATTTGCCTATAACCCTTTCTCCAACCCCCTTCCTGTTTGGGGATATTTTTTCATTTTGTACCTTTTTATTGGGATTTGGAAGGAAAAAGAAAAATCCATGCGAAAAATCCACCTTCTTAAACCAGAAGTCTGTTTTTCCCCAGTTTTATGAGCCCTTAAGCTTCTGCAGAATAAACACATAATTGGTTTTTCCTTAACTTAGACAAACGTCTAAGTAGCAGTCAAAGAACGTTCCAAGTTCTTGAGCCAGCCGGTGCCATGGGTCTGTGGTGCACAGACTGGATGTCTGCTGGTTTGTGGGGGTAACAGAGTCCCCTGGATCTGAAGCCAGATTTGCTGTAGCAAGATCTCTGACTCCAAAGGATTACAAAATACTGAATTACTGCCGTGTACACCCAATAAGCAACCTGGAGCTGCATCTTGGGTTGATCTGAGTTACAGCCAGAGTGTATTGGTCCTTGGGTGATTCTATCCTGTGAATAATACATTACCCAAGCCCTGTGCTGGAGACGGATTGCCCTAATACCCATCCAAGGGACCTGTTGCTGGGATGTGTACAGCTCCAACCCATCATTCTGGTGCTGTTTTATTGATGCCAAAGAGTCCCCATAGGTGATGTATTACACAGCGGGGAGATGGCCCCTGGAGGAAGTGAAAGATCTGCAAGAAAACTCTTAATAATTATTGGAGAAAAGACAGCTACCATGCTGCATATAAAGGGTCTTTTTCTCCCCCCCTGTCAACTAGGGGAGAATATTGATATGCACTTTGCTTTTCCCAGGTTATCTCCTGCTCTCCTATTATACGTTTGGATACAGCTAAGAATAATTCTTCAGAGCCACCCTCCCCCCACCAAAAAAAATCCTTATCCCCTGAGTATCTCTGAACCTCCACAGATTCAAAGATGGGTAAGCATTAAAATGTCACCATCTCCTGGACTTGGTGCTTTTAAATTTCCTGTTTCACAACTACTGAGATGTAATTTCACGAGCAAAAATATCTGTCAGGGAGAATATTAAACAACTCCACACCTTCAGCCGTCCTGTCTTCAGCTATTTACAGATATGTTTTTAAAATATACCATTTAAATATGAACGGCAACTTCCTGTTAAACTTTGGATGTAGCAGCTGGCAAGAAATGTGCCCCCCCCATTGGTGAGAGAGGAAAAATTGATTTCTGTATACAAAGCCCTAACATGACAAGCAGAAGCACTTCCTGATAAATAGCGCCAAGCAAACATTCATATCCTTGCCTCCACCGTATTCAAAATATTTTTGCTAGACCAAGTGCAAAGTATTATTATCATTAAGTTTATCCTCCTTGGAACTGACCAGTTCCAAGTTCTACCAGAAGGTCTGATAGGAGTCAAGGCTATGGACGTTTATCATGGCAGTTACTTTGGTTTTAATTCTCTTCCAAAAAATGCTGCAGAGCCATGGATGGATATAAACATCGCCGTGCTTGAGGAAACCCACACCCAACAGCCCCAGGGCCGCAGCAGCCACCCCACAAACCAGCAAAACGGAAATTCCAGAGCAGTAAACAGTCAGAACTCAGATCCAGGGGCAGTCCCTGAGGGCACCACGGGGAAGAAAGGCACGGACAGTGGCAAAGACATCTGGGTCCCCACAGCTCCCTCCAGCTGCCACCACGAAACCTGGCTTGGAGTGGATTTGGGTTCCAAGGAAAACCCGCATCTGTGTCCTCTTTGTTCACCAAAGCGAAATCCTCCTCTGGTTGTTCCCTTTGTTTAAACCGCAAACAAAACCCTGTTTACTGCCGTGCTACACGGGTCCGGAAAAGAGCCCTCGTCACACGTGCACAGGCTGAGGAATCTGCACATCCTGACAGATACCCAGAAGGCCAGACGCCTTCGGGGAGAGTCGGGTCTTCCCCGTGTCCCGTTACGGTCACCGCCTGACCCCGCGCCCCCTCCAGGGGACCACTCTCAGCGCATCCTTTCTTACATGTATTCCCAAACAAGAGCCGCAACTCCATAAACTAGATGGAGTAAAACAAAGGCAACCTTGTGCCAATGTTTCCAAGTTGAAGACACAAGGCCGGCACGTGACAAAGATCAACTTCGCCCAGGATAGGGAGTGGGGGGAGGTAATCCGTGGAAAGAAAGGGAGAGGGTGGAGCCCCAGAGGACCTGCAGGCACGGAAAGAAAGTAGACCCTGGTCTGGGGCCGGGCAGGGGCGGGTCGCGAGGCGGAAGCGGCAGCCTCAGAGCCACGTGTCACCATCAACCACGCAGCTGGCGGCCATGCGGGTGGCCTGCTCAGACGACGCGCCCTCTCTCCATGAGCGGGGCTCGGAGGCGCTGTGGCCTACCAGCTCCCCTGCCCCCGGGGAGCCCGGAAGCCCGAGGAGCCCCCTGTGGGCGAGCTGAGCTGCAGACCCGGCTCAGAGGCGCGCTGGTCAAAAGAAGGCTGCTGGACCGATGGGAGCTGTGCTGCCCGAGCGCCCAGTAAGCAGCGGCGCCGGCAGTGAGGATGTTTTCTTACCTCTCAAGGACACGGGAGCTTGGGTGGCGGGCAGTCCGTGCTCGTGCTCAGCAGGGTCTTGAGGGCGTCTCTCCGTCATCCCCTCCATTTGCCACCTCCCTTCACATGGACCCAGGTGGCCGCCGGTTCTGCACGTCCTGTCTCCAAACTGCTCCTTAACTTCCACTGAGACAGGAGGGAAGGCAGGGCACGACCATTAAAAGAAGGACAGAGCCCTGGAGGACAGGACATAAACCGTCAGAACTCACTAGGCCCAAGATGGCGGAAGGTTCAACTTCCGGTGGACCTTGGGCCTCGTTATACCTCATTGTAATACGCTGGCATCTAAGCCACACCCACAGGCGCCATGGCAGTTCAGGGCTGACCATAAAAGGCCAAAAAGGGGGCGGTGGTCTAAGTCCTGGAAATCCCCGCCCCTTCTCCCATTCCTTACCCTGTGAGATTACCCGGCCTGTTAAAAACTAACCATCCCATATTTCAGGGCCTCTCACTTTCTGAGACACCCACACTCTGCCTATGGAGCGTGTATCTCTCTTAATAAACCTGCTTTCCCTTTACTACCTCTCGCTCTTGAATACTTTCCCACGTGAAGCCAAGGACCCTCACTTGGTGGCCCATTCCCAGGGACTCACCCGAGACCCAGGACGTGGCTGTCCTCTGGCCCCACTTTTCCTGCCACACCATCAGGGAGGGAAAAGCAAACCTCCCCTTATGTCCCCTTAGAAAAAAAGTGTTTTTTTTTTTTTCTAAGGAGGTAGCTTATGTGCTGGAGGGGGCATTGCTGGACATTCTGGAAATTATGCTAGTTATCCATCACACACAAAGAACAACCCGGGACAAAGATAATTGCAGCATGGGTTGAATTGTGTCCCTGCAAAGGATGTATTCAAGTCCTAACCCCCAGTCCCTGTGAATGTGACCCTATTTGGAAACAGGGTCTTTGCAGACGTGATCAAGTTAAAGTGAGGTCCTACTGAATGAGGGTGGACATAATCCAACATGACTGTCGTCCGTGTGAGAAGAGGAGAAAGAGTCACTCGCAGGGAATGCAAGTGATGATGGAGGCAGAGGCTGGAGGGCTGCAGCTGCCAGGCAGGGCACACCTGGAGCCACCAGAAGCTGAGGAGACAGGAAGGATTCTTCCCGGAGGCTTCAGAGGGAGCGTGGCCCTGCTGACGCCTTGATTTTGGACTTCTGGCCTCCAGGACTCTGAGACAACAAATTTCTGTCATTCTAAGCCACTAGTTTGTGGGACTTGGTTATAGCAGCCCCGGGAACCTAACAGAGATAATATTTAAATATCTAGGCCCTCGCAGGGACATCAAGGGGTTGTCTGTACCCTCCTCTGGGCTCCGGGCATCAGGTAGGAGGGCAATCAGGTGGAATTCGTCTTTACCCCAGGCCAAGATCACCAGCAACCCTCAGGGAGGGGCAGTAGAGTGTAGACATTAAGTGCCTGGACTCTGGAGCCTGAATTCAAACCCCTTCTCTGTCCCTTCCTGGCTGTGTGACCTCAGGAAAGTCACTTAACCTCTCTGTGCAGCAGTAGCCTCATCTGTAGAAAGGAGATAAGATTGGGTTGTTCTGAGGAGTAAATGAGTTCACAGACATAAAATGCCTCGAGCGATATCGGGCACACAGTAAGTGTTTGCTGAGAAGGATAGTTGTCCTCTCCTCCCACGTCTTGTCTGTCCCCTTGTTTACAGCATGGCTACAAGGGGTCACCTAATGGCCTGTATTGAAGTGAAATTGGGGGGACTCAGGGCCAGAAGGAGCAGGCCAGTACCTGGAGTTATGGCAAAGTCAGGAGTCGTGTGCAGAGTGAGGACAAGGAAGAGCAATATGCCGGAAATGCCAGCGGACGGCTGGCACTCAGATGCGGGGAGACAAAACAGGTGGCTGCAAGTCCTGGCACGCGGGCCCTGGAAGTGGAAGGAGGGGGAGCTCCTGGGTGGAGGATGAGAAAGGAGGTGCTGGAGACCCAAGGCAGCCCTGGGTGGAGATGGGTGCACAAGGAGACCCCTGACAAGCAGGGGTGGTGAGGGGACCACTGCCTACAAGGTGCCTGTGCAAGATGTGGCACCATTTGTCCCACAAACTGGGAAGGGGACACTGGAAAGGAAGAGGAGCTTGCCTGGGTTCACAGGGCCGTGGGCCACAGGGATGTGAGTGCCACGCAGTGCCCGTGACCGGCTCCCGGGTGACCAGCTCTTCTGCCTCCGTGCTCGGCAAGATCTGGTCCAGCACCTCACAGGTGCTCGCCAGGCCACAGCCTTGCAGGAAGGTGCT
Organism: Balaenoptera ricei; assembly: GCF_028023285.1. NCBI lineage: Eukaryota > Metazoa > Chordata > Mammalia > Artiodactyla > Balaenopteridae > Balaenoptera > Balaenoptera ricei. The sequence goes on from NC_082640.1 coordinate 30,732,846, forward strand.
GGGGCCTGAGGACAGCCAGCTTGGCCCTCGGAGGGCAACTAAAGCTATACCCAGGCTTACTTTCCCCTCCCTGAGCAAGCAAGAAAGAGAAGGCAAACATGCCCTTGGGCAAAAGTGCTAATTTGAGAAGCTAAACCACATCTAATTTGTTAAGATACACACAGCTTTGTGATGGTTACAGTAAGACAAACAGGCCCAGAAAAATTTCTAGCAACCTCTAATAGTTCAAGGAAACATAAAAACTTGTGCAAATGCCTCCGGAAGCAAATGGCAAAGGAAAAAAACAAAACAGCACAAAACTGTCCAGAGGTGATAGGGCAGCCAACCCCACACCCCAACCTCGGGGACTCTGGGTTAAATGACGTCTGTGACATAGTTCTGCAGTTTTGGCCTTGTTTCCATCCTTAAAAAGGATCCATTCGTTCACCATCACAACTCTTGGCAGTATGCTGATATCTTTACTTCTTCATTTGTCATTTTTAGACAATCTCTACTGATTCTACACTCTTAAAAATGAGAATTTCACTTATTTACCTTTAACCCCACCTTCTCCAAATCATAATTTTTTATTTTTCATACTTGTTACATTTGCAGCTATATATATATATAGCCTTGAAACGCATTGCTTTTCTGTCCACTGTAGGCAGTGTTGAGTTTTCACCACATAACAGAGGCCACGGCAACCCTGCTCTTTCCTCCACCTCCCTTCCCTGTTGCTCCCTCATCAGCTGGGTTTTCCTTTTACGGCATCAGAAATTTATAACATTTTGTTTGACAGCCATAATTAAGTTTTCTGTTCTTTGTTAAGTTTTATCTAGGTATTGAAAACAAGTAAACAACATTGGCATTTTTACAACTCTGTAAACTATTCACAATAGTGTTGACTGAGAAAAAAAAAGCACAACCTAAAAGCTGAGAATTATGTTTTACTTGGGGCATTACTGAGGACTGTAGCCTGGGATGACAGCCTCTCAGATCCCTCTGAGGGACTGTTCTATTACTGCTAATCACAAAAACAGACATCTCAAGTTAATGATTTAATGCTTTTTTTATGTTTGGGAAGATGCAAGAGTCTGGGAGCATTGAATTTATTCCTTTGATATACACCTTAACTACTTAGGGCCAGTATCCTGTTTTTCTCCATCCCGAATCCCCACAGGGCGCATGGGGTGGGGCAGCTGCAGTGCTGGTGGCTTTAGGCTTGGTGGCCACAGCAACATCCTTTGTTTACTGAAATGGCAGGCGACATTCTCTGTCCACAGCAGTTACGTGGTTTCCTTCTCTATAGGCTGATGGCTTTCCCAAGTCACACAAAGGAGAACGATTTTAGCCTCAAGGCTGAAGGATTCTTCCACACATTCATCTTGCTCAAAATCCGGCCACGTGTTCAGTTAAGAACAGAATGCTCTGGAAATATTTCAGAATGGCAACTTTTCTCTTTTTTTTTTTGGCTGCACTGCACAGCATGCAGGATCTCAGTTCGCCAACCAGGGATGGAACCCGTGTCCCCTGCAGTGGACGTGCAGAGTCCTAACCACTGGACCACCAGGGAAGTCCCCAGAATGGCTACTTTTCTAATCCCCCTGTTGGAAGCACAAGGGAAGACTGTGCTCTGATCGTCCCTGTAGGTAAAACTCGTGAAAGTGTGGGCCCCCCTCCTAAGGCTGGAGCCCGCTCAGATGGTCCACACCGGGGCTCCAGCCCTCGAGGGACAGTTTGGGTCTTTCTTCCCTGGCGCTGGTCCACAGAGGCTTTTGTTCCTGGGCTTCGCCTCCAGTAAGCTGTGATTCTCCATACCTACCTGTCTGTCTCTCCAATATTTGGGGCAGTGGTTTACCTGTGACCCCAGTTCTCCTGTAGATCTAAGAGGAGTTGTTGATTTTCAGTTGGTTCAGCTTTTTTCTTGTTGTGAAGATGGGAGTGATAACTTCCAAGCTCCTTACATGTCAGACCAGAAACTGTGAGTCCCTTTCAATATGTCTTAAAGCAAGCTCCTGATTTCAACCCCCTCTGTTGGAAATATCTAGAGGAGTTTCTGCTTTCCTGACTGGACACTGGCCGATACACTATCCTGCTGCACTGAGTCTTCCCTGCCTGGGGACACCCATCCCAGGGCCTCCTGAAAGCTCACATCCTGACCCAGGGGCCCCAGGCCGGGGCATCCGTGTCATCTGGGGACTTCCCTCCACCGAGCCTCCAGAGTAGAGCGCCTGTTTCTTGGATCCTTCCTTCTTGGTTTTCCTCCTTGTTTTGCTGGAGTAGTTCCTCAGGAGACTCTATAAGAAAAGGTGGCAGAATTTCTAAGTTTCCAGATGTCTGGAAACTGCATTTGTTAGTCCGAATCCTTTTGAGAATTGTTTCACTGGGTATAGAATTTGTTTTTTTTATAAATTTGTTTTATTTATTTTTTTATTTTTGGCTGTGTTGGGTCTTTGTTGCTGTGTGCGGGCTTTCTCTAGTTGCAGCGAGTGGGGGCTACTCTTGGTTGCACTGCGTGGGCTTCTCATTGCAGTGGCTTCTCTTGTTGTGGAGCATGGGCTCTAGGAGAGAGGGCTTCAGTAGTTGTGGGGCAAGGGCTCAGTAGCTGTGGCTCAAAGGCTCTAGAGCACAGGCTCAGAAGTGTGGTGCCCGGGCTTAGCTGCTTCACGGCATGTGGGATCTTCCCGGACCAGGGCTTGAAACCGTGTCCCCTGCATTGGCAGGTGGATTCTTAACCACTGCACCACCAGGGAAGCCCAGGGTATAGAATTCTATGTTCAAAATATTTCCTCCCAAACCTTGGAAGGCCTTTGTCTTCTAGAACCCGATCTCCCTGAGGAGGTCTGGGTTTTATTTCTTTACAGGCAGTCTGATTGTATTAATTTATTTTCTCCCTGGATGCTTTCAGCACCTGCCTTTCATTCTTCATGTTCTGAAATTCATGAGACTGTGTCTGGTTGTGGATGTTTGATTATAGATCCAGAGTGGCACTCGTAGGCCTCCTCAGTCTGACGACTTATATCTCTTGCCTTTGAGAAAATATCCTCTAGTATATCTGAGATTATTTTCTTTCCCTCAGTATCCTCTGCTTGTTCTGCAGCTGTAACAGTCAAATGTTGGACATCCTGGTTTGAACTGCTATTTCTTTTTTTCCCTCTCTCTCATGTTTTTGGTTTCTTTCTCATTTTTGTCCTACCATCTGGGAAGCTTCCTAATTTTCTTTTATTGAAAGTTTTATTTAAAAAATCATATTTTTAATTTCTAAGATTTCTTCTTGATTATGCAATTATTTCCTTTTCATAGCATCAGTTTTTGTTTTACAGATTTAATAACTTCTCATATCCTTCTGAGGATATGAGAATTTTTAGGAATTATCTTGTGATCCCTGCATTGTTTCTTTTTCCTATAGGGTTGGTTGTTTTGCTTGCTAATCTTCATATTTCTCATTCACATGGCTGGTCTCCCTTATGTGCCTGGGGACCCTTGGTCCTCCTTCCATATTTGAGAGTGAAGCTCCAGGCCAATGGTCCTGGGTGCCTGGTATGTTGTTCCCCTGCGGTTGTAGTCAGTCTGTACCCCATGAGGCCTCTCCCTTAACTGGGGAGGGTGACAGTGAGATCTGATGAAGTGCACAGGGCTTGTGGCCTAGAAGCTTCACTGTGGGATGAGCAATTGGGCTGATGGCTGGTACATGCTAAATAGGAAGGCCTTATTCTAGATCAGTGGTTCTCCATCCTGGCTGGACCTGGTGAATGTCTTAAAATCCTGATGCCCGGGCCACATGCAGAACCCATGAGGTCAGAATCTCTGGGGGTTGGGGCCCCAGGCCTCAGCATTTTCTAAAGTGATTTCAGTATGCAGCCGAGGTTGAGAAGTTCTGTTCTAGATCAGGGACTCTCAGCCTTCAGTGTAGCCTCCATCTCCTGGAGGGATGGTTAAAACATGGACGGATGGGCCCCAAGGCCAAGAGCTGCTGATTAAGCAGGTCTGGGGTGGGCCTGGGAATTTGCATTTCTAACAAGTTCCCAGGTGATGCTGATGGTGAGGAACATATTTTGAGAAGCACAGCTTTAGAGTAGATTCTTCCACATTGGAAGTCTAGTTCGTCTTGGGACGTTTGTTCAATTTCTCTAAAAAAGAGCCCCTTTTTTGGCTTGAGGTTGTCATTGTTCTGTGCCTTGGTGGGGGGGGCCTTAGACTGAGCCACTTCATAAACAGATTTCCTATCAGTCCTGCGCTTTTCAGCGCTCCTATCCCCCCCTCCCCCGCCCCACACCTGCCAGCTCGCAGCCTGTGCCCCTCTGGGTTCGGGTAGGGACTGGCCTGCCGCTGCAGCCTCCCTCTGACAATGTTCTGAGAGGTGGACTCTGCCTTTCTTTCTCCTTCGTTCATACCCATCCATTTGCTTTCCAGCTTACAGAATCATTTTTTGTTGGTTTTTCTCCCAAATCTTTTGACTGCTAACGCCCCTGCCTCCAGGCTGGCCTGGACCACGGCAGCCAGTTCATCCTCTGCCGCCGACTCCTGTGTGCGGCCCTGGATGCTTCCAGCTCGGCTCAGACAACACTTCTTTCCAGCTGGTGGTCACGGCTGTATCTCCAGCATGTTTGTTGTTGGCTTACCGTGTTCAGGCACCACATTTCACGGACAGAGTCTACAGTAATCTCTGAACACTGTGAGGTAGATACTATTATTTTCTCCATTTAGAAATGATGGGCATGAGGACTTCCCTGGTGGCGCAGTGGTTTAGAATCCGCCTGCCAGTGCAGGGGACATGGGTGCGAGCCCTGGTCCGGGAAGGTCCCACATGCCGCGGAGCAACTAAGCCCGTGCGCCACAACTACTAAGCCTGCGCTCTAGAGCCCGTGAGCCACAACTACTGAGCCCACGTGGCACAACTACTGAAGCCCGCACGCCTAGAGCCTGTGCTCCGCAACAAGAGAAGCCATAGCAATGAGAAGCCCGTGCACCAGCACAAAGAGTAGCCCCTGCTCGCCTCGCCGCAACTAGAGAAACCCAGGTGCAGCAACGAAGATCCAATGCAGCCAAAAATAAATAAATTTATTAAAACAACAAAAAAGAAATGAGGTGAGTGAGAAGCAGAGAGGCCGCACAGCTGGGGACCTGTGACTCCCACGCAGGCTCATGGGCTACTGGCTGCAACTTACAACAGGCTCTGCCAACGGGAAATGGCCCCAGGACGCAGTGATGCCCCACCTGGGCCAAGCCAGAATTGCAATCTAACTGTGACCCCCTTCTCCCTGTTTAAAAAAAAAAGGTATTTTTAAAAAAATGTATCTATTTTAAAAAGCCCATTTCTAAATTAAAGTGAATTGAAGTTCATTTTACTCTGAGAGCTTCACAGTAGCTCTTGAGATAAAATGGATTTCAATTAGTTTAGCTTTGAGAAGATCTCAATAGCTTTTAGGATATGTATGACTGTCATGGGGTCTCACAAATTTAGGTGAGAAATCTCCAGCCCAAGCTGGAGAAAGATAATGGCTTGTCTTCCACCGAGGCTTCCGTGGGCTCCTGGCCAGGGAGAGGAGATCCCAGCTAGGGGCCAGGCAGCACCTGCCCTTTCCTCTGAATTTCCTGACTTTTCTATGGAGACCTTCAGTGGTTTCATCCCCAAACTCCAGCCAAGGAATGAGAGAGCTAGAGAAAATCATTGCCTTGTGGTTCCTCCATAGTGCCCGCTTGGGGCCAGATCCACTGAAGTGTCCACAGCTGAGTCCACATAAAGCTGTGGTTTCAGGGATACTGTTCCAAGGTGTGTGGTTATGACCCGATGCCACGCGGACACAGAGACACCCAGCACAACCTCAGCTCCCAGGAGCCCCGGGCTCCATGCCCCCCAAGGACAGCCCCTCTGCACCCCTTCTCCCTGCGGGGAGGCCGCCCAGCTTCCGGGGCCGAGGTCGCTATCTGAGCTCTTAATCCTCTTTCCTGAGCTTCACAACGAGCCTCCAAAAGAAAACCCACACGGCTCACACGAACCCTGATGTGGATGAAGAGCAAACCAGAGGATGGCTTAGAAGTCCCGATGCGATAGGACGGCGATGCCCCGGCCACGGACCCCAAGAGTGGGAGCGCGCACCCCAGAAGTGAGAGGGAGGAGGGGTGCGCCCTGGCCACACACATCTGACCCAGCGCCTGAGTGATGGATGTCCAGCGAGAGAGAGAGAGAGCGCACGCGAGCAGGGGCAGGGAGTGAAGAAGAGGAGAGAGAACAGGAGCTTTGACACATCCAGCTGCTCCATAACCAGGGAGGCAAGTGCAGTGACAGAGCAGTTGGAGCCAAAGTCACTCAGGGACTGAAAGGCAATTACTTAAATATTTAAAGCAGACGCCCTGCGAGCAGCTGTGGAGGCAGCTCTTTGTTAATATTTAACATGATCTGGGCAGTCACTGGGAAAACAACTGTTTACAGGAGAGATGAACAAACAGCCCCAATTGCTCAAAGCCAGTGGGAGGCTTTAGGGGACTAGCAGCTGCCAGGGATTCCAGATCCAGCAGCTCTAGATCCAGGAGGCCCACAGCTGTCCCAGGAGTACAGTGAAAACCATAAACATGCATCATCGGCTTGGCGGCCCTGCTCCAGAATCGTGGTTTGCAGGAAACCCAGCCCTGCAGCTGGGCCTGGGAGGTGGCTCCTGGCTGGCCGGCCGGCCCCTCGTGTGGGCAGTTGCGCCCTGCAGCCCTGGCTGGGCCCTCCTTCTGGCCTCATGCGCTGTCCCGCGGGGGATTCCTCGCAGAACTCCCTGCGCACAGCCGGGGACAGGTGCTCGCAAGTGGAGAGGCTCTAATTTGTGGAAAGAATCACAAGCTTGCTTGAAAATCCTCCAGCTCACACTTGGGCCTTTAGGGACACCAGACCAGACTGCTTCCCGGAAATGACAAGCTAGCCTATTTTCAGGAGTGTTCTCAGGATCGTTCCCACTTCCGTGTGCCAGGCCTCCATGAGCCTGGTTATCTTTACCGAGTCTGGATAAATCAGGCCAGGAGTGAAGGATCATGCACTCACCTCAAGCCTTACTCCCCCTGGGCCTATTTTCCATCACCCCTAACGCCCTCCCACAGGGGCCTCCTGGAGCCCATACACATGGGTCGCTCTTGGGGTCACCTGGATGTGAAATTCCAGTTCAGAACCAAGGGCTGCTGCCATAAGCTCCATTTCATCATCCAGGGCATCGATTGTGGAGTTGCCCAACTGTAGACCCACAATCCTGGGTACCTCCCAGCAAGCCACTGCCCACCCCGCCCAAACCACAGCTGACCTTGACCCCCGGACAGCTCTCTGACGGCTGTTTACACAGCTGGCCATTTATTGTAAAGGCTGAAGCGCTGAGCAGTGTCCCATTGTGACAAATCTGTACATGGACTGGGGCCCGCACATCAATCTTTGTTAAAATAACTTTTCGTTTGTTAGAGCCAACGTTTGCATGGATATTTACTCCTGGGTTTCAGGGAATTAATACATTTTTATACTCTGAGAAAAAGGCACGAGACTGTCTAAGGTATTGGAAGAAACTTTTCTGTGTGCACAGCACGGTTCTGACAACTGGAAATCTGAAAGAACACTGGCAGGGGTAAGAAGAATCAAAACAACAGTTAGCAATCATTCCACTTCAGCAAAAGAGGGGCCCACGGGGTCTAGAAATACCCAGGACCACTGAGCCATTGCTGGTCATTTTTGTTTTATGGTTGTCCATCATCAGAATGGCCTACTCACCTCTGGGGAATCAGCCATTCTAGTGGGAGGTAAGACCCTGCCTCCCTCTACGAAAACCTAAAAGGCCAGAATGTGCTCTCCTTGAGCCCTGCAAGGGGGCGCAGGGCTGGGCAGGGGTCCCAGCAGGGCCCTGGGCACAGACAGCAGCGGCCCAGTTACACATCGGGTGGGATCTGGGCTGAGGCTGTGGTCACCCAGCACCTCTGGGTTCCTGATCATTTTCCCCAAGTGATTCTCCAGCCACTTGGTCTCCTTTTAATAAATGCCTCTCCTTACGATCACCCAGGGCTGTTCTGCAGCCAGGAGCCCTGATGGGCGCCCTCACCTTCAGCCCTATGCTGCTGCGGAGGACGCCCCCTTCTGTCCTGGCAGCTCTAGGTCAAAGCCGCCAACAACCTGCTCAACGGAACCCTCAGCTTCTCACCTCTGCCTGTGCCAGGCACAGCCTGCGCTGCCCTTCCCACCACCCCCTCCCGCCCCTGCGCTGCCCCCACCCCCTCCTCAACCCTGCGCTGCCCCTCCCCCTCCTCACCCCTGCGCTGCCCCTCCCCCCACCACCTGGGCGTTCTGATGGACTCAGTCTTTCCTAAAACTGCACACATGAACCAAAATTTGGCAGCATGCTGGTGAGGGCTGGGTGGCATCCCCTATCTGTCTGTTTCACTGGTTGGAAACGGGATTACAAGCCTGGAAGGGCTCCAGCAAAGTCCTGTTTTCGCCACTGTATACACACGGCTCCGAAGGCCGAGTCAGGGTCAGAGGTCAGGCTGCCCGGCTGGGAAGCAGTGGTCCTCAGGCTTAGCTGAGTGACTAAGCATGGTCACGTTACCCAGGGCAACTCTGCCCCCGTTGGGCCTTGGGGAGCAGAGTGGCCATTCTCACGCTCCTGAGTTTGGGAGTGAGGTTTATCCCACCAGGCTCCTTGAATGGAAGCATCCTGTCACTTTTCCAGGCCAAGAGAGCTCGCCCCCTTTTCCCTCCCCATCATTCACTGTCACCCAACAGAAACGCGCTGAGCACCTACTGCACGCACGAGCCTGGCTGTGGGCCCCCGCACCCAGCAGGGGCATAAGCTGGCCATGGCCGTGGGTGTGGGGGGAGGGGTGGCCGGGTGACCAGCAAGGCGGGGACGGGTTCCAGATGCAGCCGAGCAGAGGATAAGGGGACCCCGGACAGTGCTTTGGGAACTGGAGTTTGGAAGGGCTGGTGGCTCTGCCGGCGCGGGGAAGCCCCTGCCCTCGGAAAAGCGGTTCCTGAGATAATCCCGTCTCTTGACCTGCCAGCCACTCCTTCCTTGGCGAGGATGTGGGTGCCATTCTGTGGATCGTGCAGAGGTCACCGTCTGCCCCACACTGCAGCCCTTTGGCTCATTTGTCTGTTTATCCTGGTAGACTGTGTGTCCTTTTATTGGTATCTGTCCTGTCCGTGTATATAACACACAGTGTTGTTTTCATTACCTTCATTAGATTTTTTTTTATTGTGGTAAAATATACCTAACATAAAATTTACCATTTTAACTATTTTAAAGTGGACAGTTCAGTGGCATTAAGTACATTCACATGGTTGTGCAATCATCACCACCATACGTCCACAGAGCTCTTTTCATCCTCCCCAAATGACACCCTGAGCCCATTAACACTAATACCCTACTCACCCGTCCTCCAGCTCCTGGCACCCACCATCTGCTTTCTGTCTTTAGGAATTTGACTCCTCTGGGGACCTCACATGAGTGCAGTCACACAATATTTGTTCTTTTGTGACCAGCTTATTTCACTGAGCACAGTGTCTGAGGGTTCATCCACACTGTAGCAGGTGTCAGAGTTTCCTTCCTTTTTAGGGCTGAGGAGACCACGTTTTGTTATCCACTCATCTGTTGACACAGTTTCATATTTTTAATTTACATGATTAATATTACTCTGTTGGCCTTGTTTGTTTTCTTATTTCCACTCAGCACCATCACCATGATTCATTCCTGTTCTGTGTGCATCTAGGCCTTTGCTTCTAACAGGGGCCTAGAGTCCCAGGCCCACCCCTCACAGTTGGCTCATCCCCCTGCCCCAGGCCATCCCCTCCCCACTGCACACAATCCTACCAAAACCATCTGTGTGCAGGTCCCATCTACCACTACTCTTCTTTCCATGGTTATAGTTTCCACCCTTTGGTTCTTTTATGACTCCTTGTTTCTGTTTTATTATTGATACACTCCCTTGCCTGAGAATATTTATTGTACTTATTTTAAATTCTGGATCTGGGGACTTCCCTGGTGGCACAGTGGTTAAGAATCCACCTGCCAACGCAGGGGACACAGGTTTGAGCCCTGGTCCGGGAAGATCCCACATGCCGCGGAGCAACTAAGCCCGTGCGCCACAACTACTGAGCCTGTGCTCTAGAGCTTGTGCTCCTCAACAAGAGAAGCCACCACAATGAGAAGACTGAACACCGCAACGAAGAGTAGCCCCCCGCTCGCCACAACCAGAGAAAGCCCGCACACAGCAATGAAGACCCAACGCAGCCAAAAATAAAATAAATAAAATAAATAAATTTATTAAAAAAAAAAAATTCTGGATCTGCCTGAAAATTCTGCTTCCCGAGGTGACTGTGGTCCAGGGCATATTCTCCATATGAGCTGCTGTACTCCTGGGTCTTCTGTTTGCCCTTGGCTCGTGGACTCCTGTCCTCCTGGGGCTGTTGTCACCCTGTTTGGGGACAGGTAATGGGGGACTAGGCGAAGCCCAGGCCTCACCTGGGTTTCTGTGTCCCTCCTGGAGGGGCTGACGGGAGAGAGGGATGAGCCCTAATACCACAGAATTACTGCCGAGCACCCTCTTTGCTGTTGCTCCACCAGAATTTTCCTTAAACTCACAGATGTCAGTGGTCCCAGGAGGAGGTTGGCTTTCCAGGCTGCAGCCCACCAACCCTGGGGAGCAGAGGGGGAGGCAAGGAGAGGGTGTTTGAGGGAAGCCGATCTGGCAGGGCCGCTTCTGTCAGCTCCTCACCTGGCAGGACTGGGCCACCCCAACCAGACCCTCCCCGATAAGAGGCTGTGGGCTGGGCTGCTGGTCTCTATCTGGGAGAACAGGCAGAGACAGCAACAGAATTTCCCAGCTCTCCTCTGCCCCCTGCCCTGGTGGCGGTCCCGCCACCCCCACGGTCCCAGCTCTCCCATCACCACCCCCAGTGTTCCCACTAGCCTGGGGTCTCCTCAGGACTTTCCAGTTCTGTGTCCCTCCCTCTCCTGCGGGGCCTCCAAGGTCGCTGCCCGTGGGGGTGAGGGCAACCCCTGCTTGTTCTCTGTCTTGTCTGGACCCAGAAGCCTATCATCCATCCTTCTACCCTCCCCCAGCTCCCGCTGGATTCCAGGCCCTGGCGGATGCACACAAACGTGGCTGGATGAATTCATGGATGAAGCGGTGGATGGCCCCCCTGGAGCCCACCTTCAGCGCTCCTTTGTGGACGTCTGGTAATGGGCCTCTTCACTCCCCCAGCCCTGGCTCTGCCCTCTCCGGAGAGCACACGTCCCCTGTCAGTCCCTACTGGACCTGGATAAAGTCACTTTGAATCCACTGAGAGGGAAACCACATGTCACAGTCAATAGTGGAAAAAGGGGGCTTAGCTGGAACCTTCTTTAAAAATTTAATAGGGCATCCCTGGTGGTGCAGTGGTTAAGAATCTGCCTGCCAATGCAGGGGACACGGGTTCGAGCCCTGGTCTGGGAAGATCCCACATGCCACGGAGCAACTAAGCCTGTGCACCACAGCTACTGAGCCTTCCCTCTAGAGCCTGAGCACCACAACTACTGAAGCCCGCGTGCCTAGAGCCTGTGCTCCGCAACAAGAGAAGCCACCGCAATGAGAAGCCTATGCATCACAACGAAGAGTAGTCCCCGCTTGCTGCAACTAGAGAAAGCCCGTGCGCAGCAACGAAGACCCAACGCAGCCAAAAATAAATAAATAAAATAAATAAATTTATTTAAAAAGCAATGAAATAAAATTGTGAAAATGTGTAAATATTCACACATGAGAAGCTCATTTTGTCCTATAATTTTAAAAAATTACCTGATATGCAACTATAAAATACCTCTTAGAGAGATGAAGGAATCTATTGTTAGTTTGGGGGCATAATTTCATATGCTTGACAATATTAATAGCAAACATTTCTATAGCATTTACTAAGTGCCAGGCACTGTTCTAAACTATAGATGTGTGTATGTATTTAATATATTTAATGTTCACAATCATGAGAAAAACACCATTACTATCCCCATTTTACAGATGAGAAGACAGAGGTGCAGAGAGTTGAAGCGACTTGCCAGCCACATGGCCTGTGCTGTAGGGCCACAGTCCCGGCCCCTCCCCACTGGGCTCGGTGCGTGTCCCTCACTTCCTGTGTGACATCTGCATCCTGGTCAGGGGGAGGGTTGGTCTTGCAAAAGCCCGAGGGCCTCCTGAACGCTGCGTCTTTGGAGACTTTCTCTTTGGAAGTGGTTGTTGGACTGTCCACTGCGTTTGTCAGTTCTCTCCTCGTCCGTGAGAGCAGGCCCACCTCACAGCCCTCACCGTGGACGGTTCTGTGTGACTCAGGAGGTCAGCACACCCCGAACTTTGCTCTTCAGGGGACCCACCCTGAGCTGCATGGTACTTTTCCACATGTGCGACCCGATGGCTGCATCCTGTGGGGTTGGGCCGGGGGAGGCCGGCGACACTACAGTGGGGCTGACGTTCTGAGCTGTTCACTCCCTGGCAGAGGGAGGTTTTGTGTCCAGCCCCGATCTGGGCCCTGGGGATGCAGGGTGGACAAAACAGATACAATACCTGCTCTGTTTTTATGGAGTGGACATTCTGTTACAGCCTAATGGGGAAGGCAGACATAAACAGGACAGTTAAATAAAATACACACAGAGAGAAATGTGATAAGGAGGAAAATGAAGCAGGAAAAGAGGACAGGAAGTGATCCCCAGGGAAGCTGCAATTTAAATAAGTGTGTGTGTGGGGGTGTCTCCAAGATGGTGAGATCTGAGCACACCCAGGAGGCATGGGGGGGAGGGGCAGGCAGCCCTGGCAGGGACAGCTCGGCCCTGAGATCAGGAAGGGGGGGATACATCGGGCTTGGAGGAGGGGGCAGAGGTGCCGTCACCATCACCGGGGAGCAGGGCTGGGTCAAGGCGGCCTCCTGCACTGCAGGGGCTTTGGCTCTGTCTCTGCGTGAGGCTGGAGGGGTCCGTGGGGGACCCCGTTGGCCTCTGTCTGAAAGGGTCACTCTTTTATGTATTGAGGCGAGACTGCAGGGGCCACGCAGGGACTCAGGAGGGGGCTGTTTGCAATAATCCAGAGGCGGTGATGACAGGGACCAGGGTCATGCAGTCATGGTGGGAACAGTGGCCCCCAGTGGGTGCTCTTCCGAGTAACAGGGCACAGAAGGAGGGGAGTCCAGGGGACTCGGATGTGTGGCCTGTGCTGTGGGGCTGCCACTTCCTGGCAGGTGAGACTGGGGAGGCATGGGGCACTGGGATGCTCTGTGCTGATGACATGCTGGGCTCAAGCTGCTTTTAGCCTTGGTGCTGAGAACCAGCGGCCCGGGCCGTGCAGAAGTGGGTGGGAGACGTGTGCTTGGGGGTCCTGACATTTAAGGCCAGGAGACCGACGGGCCATCAAGGAGGAGGCGCTGATGGAAAAGGGAAGAGGCTCAGGACGGAACCCCGGCCTTCCCTAAGGAGGTGAGGGGGTCCAGCCGTGGAGGCGGGGCAGGAAGCCCAGGTGAGGCCGTGATGAAGGTGCTGCGGGAGGCACGATCATCGGGGTCCAGAGCGTGCAGAGGGCGGCGCACAGGGTGGCACCAGGACGGGGCTGCCAGCCTGGGGTAGAGGGAGGACGGGGTCAGCAGCTGGAGGGCAGAGTTGTCCAGAGCCCCTGGGTGGCACGCAGGGGGAGAAAGCCGGACAGCCTTGGAGAGAGAATGGCAGAGGAATTAGAGACAGCGAGTGTCGACAGCTCGCTGAGAAGTTTCCTGGAAAGGGAAAGAGAAATGCGCCGTAGCCGGAGGGAAAGTGGGTCACGGAAGGATTTTTTTGTTTGGTGTTGGTTGGAGGACATGATCCAGGAGGGAGATAACCTTGCTGGGGCTGGACGGTGTCCCGGCGCAGCCGAGACGCAGTGGGTGCGGGGTGGAGGGCAGGGCCGCGCATCTCGGATGCGGTAGCCGAGGCAGAGCCGCGCCTGGACTCAGAGTGAGGGTCTTGGCCCAGCACCCCGGCCCTCAGCCCCGCACGCCACGCTCTGTCCCCTTGCCGTGCTGCCCATGACGGGCTCTCCCTGGGTCTGAGCTGTGACTGGGCAGACCTGCCCTGCGCTGAGCAGCGGGTGAAGGGGCAGATGGTGCCCGCGCGGAGGTGTCTCCTGCGGGGGACAGGGATGCAGGTGTCGCAGTGGCGGTGGGAGGGGCGGCAGGTCCCGTGGCGCCTGTGCTATGACCCTGCACGGTACAGCAGGCACCCCCACGGGATAGTGGCTCCGAAGCCTGGGCCCAGGGCCACGTGGCACGGCAGCTGCTCCACTCCCTGGATCCCAAAGGCATTCTCTCCTGCTCCCACGCCAGCTCTGGGAGGTAACGGGATCGTGGCTCTGTGTTAAAGACACTGTCTGCTGATGTCCTGCTTGCATATCTGCATGGGCCGAGGTCAGGTTTGAAATCTGCAGACTTGCTTTCTCGCCGGCTGCTGGTTGTTTCCAGAACATTCCATCACCCGGGCCTCCTTTCATGCTGGCCCCAACCTGTGCCCCTCAGACAGCACCTCTAGACTGTACCTCCATTCCCACCCCCAGGGGGAGCCTGACAGTCTGGAGGGTGCTTCTGAGGGTCTGCCTTCAACGACATTTAAATGGGGGAAGGGGTTTTCTCTTCACTTTCTCTGTCACATTTATGGTGTTCTTTCCCTTTACAGGACGTTTCCTCTAAGCTTGGCTTCAACTTCAACGGATAGCTTCCTATCCTATTTAAACTTTTAAAAAAGGGACTCAAACTCAACACACAAATGAGGAATGTAGCTAAAAATGAGAGATGTGAAGAGAAACTTTTTTTGTCAGTGCAAATATTTTCGGAATTTAATTTTCCTGAGAAAAAAACGATTTGCAGACAGAAAGTCTGCAACCTGTGTTTGAGCACCAGTGGCCTCTGGTGTCTTTATTTGTAAACCTAACATGGTGATATATGACTCCACAAACCACGCTTCCCTCCCAGGAAAATTAGAACAATTATAACAACCCTCTCCCTCTTCCTCCCTCTCTTTTCCTCCCCTTTATCTTCTTGGATGACTGTGGACAAATAAGACAACGCCTCCTAGAAAACAGAGCTGGCGGACAAGGAGAGTGTATAAAGCAAGATGCTTCCACATCACTACGAAGCGTATTTCAGCAGAAGCCTCTGACAGTGATGCAGACAAGTGCACATGCCATCCTCTGTGTGAAAGCAGAGCAACGTGGAGAGTGAGCACGAAAAGGGAGCAGGGAGGACGATGGCAGTGTGTACGCTCAGCCTCCGGGCACGCTGTCGCATGTCATAGATGTTCACGTGGTAACAGATGTAAATCCTCTTTCCGAGCCATTCGAGCCAACCTGAGGACGGTACCCCCGTGGCTGAGGCGCCCCTCTCCATTCATAACCACTGCTGTCTGCTTGTCCCATAAAGCTCCCCCGAGAAGTCGAGAACAGCCCCTTTGACCATGTGACAGAAGGAAATCCCAGACAACTCTCCAGCCCCCAGCCTTCTGGTCTTGCAGCTGAGGCCCCAACATCACGGAGCAGAGGCCAGATATCCCCACTAGGTCCAAATTCCTTCCCTGATCCACAGAATAATAAAGGACTGCTTTACGCCACTAAGTTTTGGGGGTAATTTGTTACACAGCTGTTTTAGTCCGTTCAGGCTGGTATAACATTAACTGGCTGGCTTATAAACACATTTATTTCTACATTTCTGGAGGCTGGGAAGTCCAAGGTCAAGGCACTGACAGAGTCAGTGTGTGGTGAGAGCTTCCTGGGGCACAGACGGCACCTTCTCGCTGGGTCCTCACATGGTGGAAGGGGCGAGGAGCTCTGGGGTCTCTTTGATGAGGGCACCGATCCCCTCATCGGTAGGGATTGAGGGAGGTCATGAGGGAGGGCTCCACCCTCATGACCTCATCACCCCAAAGGCCCCACTTCCTGATACCATCACGTTGGGGATTAGGTTTCAACATATGAATGTGAGGGGACAAGAACATTCAGACCATAGCAGAAGCCATCATAACCAGAAATTCAGGCTCACGTGTATGTGTGTGACTGGAGGCAATTTCTGAACATCTGAAGAGAGGAATTGGAGCTGCCATTCATTTATTGTTTTCCCATATTTTCTAATGTTTGTACAGTAAGTTAGTATATTGTTCAAGCTATGAAAATAAAACGTAAAACGACACAGGGTAAGCTGGGACGAAGTGAGAGAGTGGCATGGACACATATACACTACATGTAAAGTACATGTAAAGTAGATAGCTAGTGGGAAGCAGCCGCATAGCACAGGGAGATCAGCTCGGTGCTTTGTGTCCACCTAGAGGGGTGGGATAGGGAGGAGATATGGGGATATATGTATATGTACAGCTGATTCACTTTGTTATAAAGCAGAAACTATAACACACCATTGTAAAGCAATTATACTCCAATAAAGATGTTAAAAAAAAAACCAAACAAAACCGATATGGATGAATCCCTCAGATGGAAGGAAACAGGACCACAGCGAGTGTTCAAGGGTACTGTGCCGGGTCAGCCGGGGGCCGGGGCGGGTCGGTGGGAGGGTAGAAAGGGCTCCGGTGGAGGGGAGCTGCTGCTCCCACATGGGCGGCTTCGGCACCTGTGTTTCTGGGTGGGTGGGGCAGTGGTCAGCCTGCAGCGGACGGGATTGTGTGCTCGGAGGCCATGAGAGGGGCCCCTCCCGGGCCAGTCATGCATTCCTGGCTAAACTTTTCCTCCCCAAAATCTAGTTCATCAAGGGGCCTCACCTCAAATGCTGCATCTAAGAACAGTTTTAAAAGATTCATCTACACACCCACATTCTGAGTTTTAGGAATGCAAAATGGCCAGGTGATGAGACACACAGACTTCAACACAAAGACAGTGGGTTCAGCGCATCTCTGCTGTGGAAAAACCACTCGAGGCCAGGGCCTGCCCTGCAGCGTCTGCAGAAGGAAGGGGGCAGGGGGGCCCTTGCCCTTTTTCTAGGGAAGATGTTGCATACCATTTCTTTCCCCTCCCCCCAAAGCATCCTTCTACGTTCAGGGTTTGTTCCAAAATCACTGCTGCTTCAAAGTTTGTTCTTCCTTTTTTTATGGTTCATACCTCAGTAGAAAAAGGAGAGTTAAGCCTTTCTTTTCTCCCCCTTTTTTTACCCTGCATTATTTATTTGCCATGGCTTGACTCTCCAGGGAACCTGAACCAATCCACGTGGGCTTTGTTCTTGACCTGAACACCTGGTTTGAAACGTGGAGTCCCAGAGGGTCCTCGTACTGTTGGTTCCACTGAGGCTCCCAAGGTGGACTTCAGGGACTGACGCTGGGGTTCATGGGAGGCAGTGAGGGCTCAAAGGGGCACCTCCCAGCGGGGCAGCTGCCCTGACTGCTGTTCATGAAGGACCAGTGGGGGCGGAGGGGAGAGGCCAAGGGTCACGGCTCCGCAACACAGAGGACAAGAGCTGGGACTGTCAGGGGCTGGCCTGCAGTGGATGAGATCTTGCCTCAGGAGGGGCAGTGTCAGGACCAGCCTGGGGGCAGGAACACAGCCCCTGCTGAGCCACGAGAGGCCAGCTCAGGGGCTGGGGGCCAGATCGAAGCAGGCCTGGATCTGGGGTGGCCGTGCTACTCCACGGACGGAAACTGGAAAACCAGAGTGGACCAGAACAGGGTTGGCCTGCCGGAGGAGGGCCAGGGGAGGGCAGAGAGGGGAGAAGAGTTTCAGGGACAGCTGGAGGACCAGCTGATGGGGGACGGCCCACCGGTGGCTACTTGCTCTGAACTGGAATTCCAGGACCCTTGTCCCCCACAGAAGTCCAGTGGCTCCGACAGGTGAGCTCCCAGGGCATCCCGAGAGCCCACCAACAGTCTAAGGAAGCAGCCGGGGGTCTCTGGGGACAGACTGGGTGAGAACCCCAGGATCCAGGCTGCTCTTTGGAAACGAAGAGCCTGCTGGAGGGGGCATTTCCCTGGCACGGAGAGACCACTGGACCCTCGTGGGGCCTCGAGGCCGAGGAGCAGGGAGCAGGACAGGAAGAGGCACAGGTAGAGGCAGGCTTGCGCAGGGCTGGGTGTCTCCGAGAAAAGACCGCCTAGACGCGCTGGGGCCCCTCCCCAGGGCAGGACTGGGCAGGGTTTTCCCTGCCCGTGTACGGTCACCTGTGGCATTTGGAGTCCCCCTCTAGGAGCACTGATGCTCTTGGGGCAGCTGGCACCTTATTCTAGGGGTCTCTCTTCCCTGTCGAGCGCAGATCTGGGGCCCTGGGGGGAGGCAAGTGAGGCCTCAGGGACCCCCTCCACCTGGCATCGGGCACTGGGAGCCCCTGCGAGGGACCACCAGCCCCACCCAGTCCCCATCGATAGGCCCACTGGGCTCAGTGCGGTGTGAGGCCTGCTCCCAGGATGCGAGCACCGTGTCCCGAGAACACCTGCCCTCCCCCTTGGTTGGGATCATGGCATCCTGTACCCTGTTGGGGAGCATCTGGCAGGTGCAGGAGGAACAGGCCGGTTCCCAGCCAAAGAGCCGAGGCTCCAAGTCCTGCCCATTGCCATCGGATCCCCTGCGTCCATTTACCCAGCACCTCCTCTGCCTGTCCACCAGGCCGGGCTTAGCCCAGGACAAACCTGCCCGCTCAAGTCAAAGTCACCTCCACCCCGCTGTCACGTTTTCTGTTTCTCATAATCGTGGCCCTTCCCATGCTCTGGAATCCTCTGGTCCACCTGTCTGGTCCACGTGTCCGCTATCGTCTGTCTCCGCTCTGGGATGTCAGGCTGGCAAAGACAGGGACCTGCTGGCGGGGTCGCTGCCTGCCCATCGGGCTCAGTGCCTGCAGCCTGGCAGGGCTCAGGCCGCCCTTGTGCAGGGGGCGGGGGAGCGAGTGGGTGACCCAGGCGCCCGGCTCTGGGGTGGGTGCTGGGCATGGGGGATGAATAACACACAGTCACAAAGCCTTAAAGGGCCTGGATAACAGACAGCAGCACTGAGGGGCCTGAGGAGTCCCAGCCGGATTACTGGGCCTCAGGGGAGGGTTTCCACCCGTGGGTGGGAAGGAGGAGCACTTTGGGCGGGGAGGGGAAAGTGCCCACCTGGGCCGGGCGCAGGGGAGGCTGAGGCCAGCTGCCGCGTTCTGGCTTATCTGGGCCTCCTTCCTTCCATCGCTGTATTCCCCGCACACCCCCAGGCCCCTTTTATGTCCCCATTCTCCTCCCAGGCCCCCTCCCTGTCCCTCCTGACCCCCGCCCTTCTGCCAGGCCCTGGGCCCTTGCCTAGACCTCCGAGGGCTGCCCCCGTCCAGGACCAGGTGGGCACAGACCCCACACCTATGACCCCTGGGTTTGTGCCCTGTCTGCTGCCATCAGCCCCGGGGCCCGACCGTGGTCCTTATCCCCACACATGGCCCAGCATCCCAACCCCATCCCCAGTACTGCTCTCCCCACCCTTCCTCCATCCTGCCCAGCACCCAAAACTGGACCCCTGGGCTGGGGAGGCCAACTTGGGCCAAAGCCCCATGTGGTGTTTGCGATGATGGCAGGGTATGGGGGTGGGGTCTGGTCGGCACCTGCCTTGGCCGGGCTCTGTCTCTGTCCTGCAGGGCCCGGGGTCTTTCCTCCAGGTGCAGGCCAGGCTCATCCACATCTGCGGTGTGTCTGGGAGCCGTGGGCAATCCAAGGGGGTGGCTCTGGCCTCTGGGGAGACTCTGTGAGCCAGCCCTTCCTCCCGTCCATGAGGCAGACTCACACACACGTGCGCACGGTTGGGGGAATGGGTCCCCTTGCCAGAGCCCGGGGTCCTTGCCTTGAACAGTAGACCTCCCAGGACCTGCAGCCGAGGCCGAGGGGCAAATGTCTGCCAGTTGGTCCAGGGGGTTCTGGAAGGACCTGGGGCTGGAGGTGGAGGACAGGGCAGGTTAGGACTGCAGGGCCGGTGTGGCTGGGGCCCCGGGGCCAGGGGCCTGGAGGGACTGGCCTTCCTCGCCCGCTCCTCCCTCTGCTCCCGGGAGCAGCCCCCTGGTCCCGCCTCAGTGGTGCCTCCGTGTTGGTCCTGCCTCCAGACTCCCTCCTTCGGCTCCCCTCCTCCTGCCTCTGGAGCAAATCAAGTGTGACATTCGTTATTCACATTGAAGAATTAAAATACTAGCAGCAGCTCAGGCTTCTGGAGCACATCTTGTGTGCCGGGCCCTTCTCCTTGCAGCAAGGGCAGAGCCGGTGTCGTCCTTGTACAGGAGAGGCACTGAGGCCAAGAAGGCAGCTGGGGCTCAGGCCCACTCACCAATCCCGCTCTACACTCCCGAGAACTTAGCGTTTGGTATTTCTTATTTTGCTCAAAAAAGGAAACGGTCTAGAGGTCATGACTAGTAGCCTTTATAGTTTCATGAAGTCCCAGGGGGTCTTCCCCCGCCGGAGTTCCCAGCAGCAGAGCCAGGATTCAGTGTCCAATAAGAACGGAGGATTATAACCATCACTTGGGGCCTGGAACCTGCGGGCCGGGGAAAGCTCCCGTTCACGCCCCCGTCCCTGGAGAACAGGGAAGGAGTGTCTTTAGAGAGTTTCCACAGCCATGTCTGAAGCCGGAAGCAGCTCCAATGACATTCTCAGCTGATATGAACGTGTCACCGCCCAGGGGCCCACATCCCCTCCCCCACTAGACCTGCAGGCCTCGTCGATCCATCATCTACCCAGGCCACCGCCCCAGCTCGGCCTGAGTTCCCAAGTGATTGCCACGCAGGGTGAGGATGGGTGACACAGAACCTTCTCCACTTCCTGATGCCCTGCAGCCTCCACCCCCACCCCCTGCCCATCCACGGGACCCAGGGGTGTCTGTGCTGCTTGCACGGCTTGGCCACTGGGGCCAGAGGACCCCCTGCCCACCACACCAGGACCATCTGGACGGACAGTTTCAAGCACTATGTGTGTGGGTGGAAGGGAGTCTGTGGGGAAAGCTAGTCTCCAAATAACAATATGGAAAAAATGTTAAAGAGCTGAACTAACGTGGGATGGCTGCAAGCCTCATTCATTAAAGTAAAAAATGAGGAAAACTGGCATGAAAGTTAGGAAAATTACAGGGTATTTCCTACAAGGAATATATGGGACATCCTTGGAAATTTCTTGAGACATAATAAGTTTACAGTTTCTCTTCTTTAAAAAAATACCTTGCTGTGATTCACCTGTCCCCCTGCTCCCCCCCCCCCCCAAAACCCCCGCCGCAAGAAAAGCAGTTATTTATGGCGGTAAAATAGTCCCCATTTAGAGCAACTTCAGAGAACAAACACTGCTCTTGGAGCCTCCATAGCAGCAAAGAATCTGGCACTGGCTCAGCATCTGAGGTTGAGCGTTTGCTTGCAGCCATTAATTGCGGTATAAAGCCTTTGTCAAAAAGCCCTGGATCTGGAGTCTCAGCCATAAAAGCCCATTTAGAGCCAGTGGGAAGCTGGTCTTCAAGTTCTCATTGACAGAAAGTCCAGTTCCCAAGCAGGAACTCCCAATTACTCACTGACTGGATGGACGTCTGAGGGCCACCTGGGGGGTCATTAACTGTGAAAATCCCTCCTGGAACCTAGCACCATGGGCTGCCCAGATCTGACCCTGGAACTGCCGCCTGTGTGACCACAAAGGAGCCCAGAGAGAACTGGTGTGGGATTGAGGAGAAAAGGAAGGTTTCCTTCTCCCCTCCTAAACTAAGCATGCTTGGCCCACTCCCTTATTTTATTTTTTTAAATAAAGTTATTTTAATTTATTTTTGGCTGCATTGGATCTTCGTTGCCGTGCCTGGGTTTCTCTAGTTGCGACAAGGCGAGCGGGGGCTACTCTTTGTGGTGGTGCGTGGGCTTCTCATTGTGGTGGCTTCTCTTGTTGCACAGCACGGGCTCTAGGTGCGCGGGCTTCAGTAATTGTGGCTCGCGGGCTCTAGAGTGCAGGCTCAGTAGTTGTGGCGCACGGGCTTAGTTGTTCCGCGGCATGTGGGATCTTTCTGGACCAGGACTTGAACCCGTGTCCCCTGCATTGGCAGGCGGATTCTTAACCACTGTGCCACCAGGGAAGCCCTCACCCCCTTATCTTAAAAATGACTAATTAAATGCCCAAGTCCAGTTGCTTTGGCCCATGCTGGGGGAGGTATTTAGAAAGCAAACACCTATGCCCAGACACAAACCCTTCTCTGCTGCAGAAGATGCCACCTACGTGCTCTTTACATGAGAGCAACCGTGAGGGATGGGGGTTTCGAGACAGTAGATCCCAGGAGGGCTGCCTGGCACACAATGCAGCCAGGAGTACAATGACTTGCAAAAGCAACACTCTCCTTTGCCCGTTGTGACAACGGCCACTGAAATGGGAAGAACAGTGGACACCGGAGTGGCTGTCCGCTCCGAGCTTGGGCATCTCTCTTTTCCACGGGACCGTGAACTCTGACCATGCTTCTCCCTTCATGACTGCAATTGTTACAGAGCCCTTCACCACCTCACGGCCCAAACGGCTTAAGTAGGAATTGGCTCCCACCAGTCAAGAAACTGATGTTGGAGTCTTTAAAAAGGAGCCAGCACTGATAGTTTGGAGCTCTTTTAATTGATCGGGTCACTGGGTGAACTTGTGACAGAGATACTGCTGTCCACAAACTCATCCACAGCTGTGTTTTCCTTTTCCATCCACCAGATCTGTTCAGCAATGTTCAATATACATGACCCAAGTGAAGGTTTACACTGAAAACATTCTTTAGAGTAAATATAAATGGCCAATAAGCATAAGAAATAAGGCTCTACCTCACTAGGGGTCAAAGAAAGGTGAAAACTTAAACTCCACACCATCCAAAAGGTTTATACAGCAAAGATACAAAGATAAGTTCTCTTTGGTAGAGATGGTGACACCCAGTTGTATGATGTGGGGAAACGGGCTCCCTTGTCCACAACTAAGAGCAAAGATTGCCACCTTTCTGGAAGGCATTTTCTCAATATTTTCCTTCACAATGCCCAACATTCAATCAAAAATGACCAGGTGTGAAAAAATGACAAGATTGGAACAAGAGAAAAAAATTGGACAATAGAAGCAGAGCCACT
Source organism: Balaenoptera ricei (assembly GCF_028023285.1). Lineage (NCBI taxonomy): Eukaryota > Metazoa > Chordata > Mammalia > Artiodactyla > Balaenopteridae > Balaenoptera > Balaenoptera ricei. The sequence goes on from NC_082640.1 coordinate 30,755,854, forward strand.
GGAGATTCTGATATTGGTGTTGTCAGGCTCTTAAGAACTTTAAAATACTAGAGTCATATGTTCCAGAAATTAAATGACAAGATGAATATTTTCACTAGCAACCTGGAAGCAATAAATGGTCATTGTAGAACTTTAAAATACAGTAACTAAAATTAAGGCACTGATTTTAACTAAAATTAAGTTCAACTACAGATTATACAAGGTGAAGAAAATAAGTAATCATGAAGGCAGATTAGAAAAATACATCCAGACTGAAGCAAGAAGAGAAAAAAATTAAAGAGTTAATTAAGAATCCGCCTGCCAATGCAGGGGACATGGGTTCGAGCCCTGGTCCGGGGAGATCCCACATGCTGCGGAGCAACTAAGCCTGTTCACCACAACTACTGAGCCTATGTTCTAGAGCCCATGAGCCACAACTACTGAGCCTGCATGCCACAACTACTGAAGTCCAAGCGCCTAGAGCCTGTGCTCCGCAATGAGAGAAGCCACTGCAATGAGAAGCCCACGCACTGCAATGAAGAGTAGCCCCTGCTGGCCGCAACTAGAGAAAGCCCACGCACAGCAACGAAGACCCAACGCGGCCAAAAATAAATAAATAAATAAATAAATATTTAAAAAATACAAAAAGAATGTAAAAGAAATGTATGTAATTAGAGTCCCAGAAGGAGAAAGAGAGAATGGGGGCAAAAGTAATATTTGAAGAGACAATGGCTGAGAATTGTCCAAAAATGATGGAAGACAGAAAGCCTCAGATTTAAGAAGAGTTATAAAGCCCAAGTGGTATCAATGAAAAAAAAACCACATCCAGACAGAACGTGGTAAAACTGCTGAAAACCAAAGAGAATATCTGAAAAGCAGCCACAGAAAAAATTAGAGGGTTTGGAATATGAGGCTTGGATTCACTGAATTTGGTGCCTGAGCTAGAAATGTGTGTCTTCCATCCAGCATAGGGCTGTCAGATAAGATACGGGATGCCTGGGTAAATTTGAATTTGAGATAAACAACAAATATTTGTTTTGTATAAGTATGGAAACATGCATTATTTGGACCATACTTACACTAAAAAATTATTCATCATTTATCTGAAATTCAATCCAAAGCAAATTTAACTGGGTATCCTGTTTTGTTCTTTGTTTTTTTCTTTCCCTAAATCTGGCGACCCTGTTCTTTGGGGATGCTAACGTCACCTCTTGTCAGTTCCCCTGAGGAAGAAAAAGCCCACCTGCCCTGGAGGCACCAGGAGGTCACTCGGACTTGACCTTTTTGTACTTCCCGTGTGCCCCTGCCTGATGGATGGCGACCCGAGACCTGAGGGCCCATGACAGCTCTCTCTGGAGGCTGTGGCCAGGGAAACCTCCCGTGAGGCTGAATCAGACTCATCTCCCCCAAGAGATGGCGGCGGAGTCACTCAGCCCCGACTTCCTTTTAAATGGAGGCCTCAGTGCACACCTAGCAGCTGTCACAAGTGCAGTTTGGGGTCTGTAAGTCCATAGAGCCACGTCTGGTTCCACGGAAGATGCGCTAAGCTTGACAAAATGGCAGCCCAAGCCCCTGCCTCCGTGGTCGGGGCATCCACACCTGACCCAGCTCGACAGCTTCAGTGGAGGGTTCCCTAACCCTTCACAAACAATGTGGATTAAACACCGAGTAGGCCAGCTCAGTGTTATAAACAGCAACTCCCCAGAAAGTTCTGGGTCTCTGGTAAGGTTTTAAAGTTGTCATTAAATAAATAAATAAGCAAACAAACAAACAAATAAATGGAGAAAGCTCACAGTTCTCACTGACTTGTGTTACTCATGAGAATTAACCTCGACTCTTAAATCACTGCTCTCAGTCTCAGTTTCCTCATTTGTCCAGTGAGGATAATAGTACCTGCCTCATGGATTCGGGGCTGGGTTAAATGAGATAAGACCTGTAAAGTGCTTTGTTCAAACTGACAATAACAACTACTTGACAAATGCTAGCTTATGTCATGTGGTGGACAGAGTAATGCCCCCCCACCCAGATGTCCACACCCCCATCCCTGGAACTTGTATGTTATGTCACAGGGCAGACAGGATTTTGCAGGTGTGATTAAGGTGAAGGACCTTGAGATGGGGAGATTATCCTGAATTTTCCAGGGGGACCCAATGTAATCACACAAACCCTTAGAATCAAAGAAGCTTTCCCAATGTAAATTGGTGCAACCATTACGGAAAACAGCATGGAGGTTCCCCAAAAAACTAAAAATAGAGTTGCCATATAATCCAGCAATCCCACTGCTGGGCATATATCAGCAAAAACTATAATTAGAAAAGATACATGCACCCCAATGTTCATAGCAGCACTATTCACAGTAGCCAAGACATGGAAGCAACTTAAGTGTCCATCAACAGAGGAATGGATAAAGAAGATGGGGTACCTATATACAATGGAATATTACTCAGCCATAAAAAAGAATGAAATAATGCCATTTGCAGTAACATGGATGGACCTAGAGATGATCATACTAAATACCATATGATATCACTTATATGTGGAATCTAAAATATGACACAAATGAACTTATTTACAAAACAGAAACAGACTCACAGACACAGAAAACAAACTTATGGTGACCAAAGGGGAAAGGTGTGGGGGAGGGATATATTAGGAGGTTGGGATTAGCATGTACACACTACTGTGTATAAAACAAATAACCAACAAGGACCTATCATATAGCACAGGGAACTATGTTCAATATCCTGGAATAAACCATAATGGAAAAGAAAAAAAAAGAAACTTTCCCAGTTGTAATCAGAGGAAGAAGTGGCTACGGGTGGGGGTTGCAGAGAAACACAGCACTGCTGGCTCTGAAGGTGGAGGAAGGGGCCATAAGCCAAGGACTGTGGACAGACTCTCAAAGCTGGAAGAGGCCAGGTAGTGGATTATCCCCTAGAACCTCCAGAAAGTAATGCAGCCTGCTGAGACCTTGGTTTTAATCCATTGAGACCCATGTCAGACTTCTGATCTACAGAACTATAAGATAATAAATTTGTGCTGTCTTAAGCCACTATGTGTGTGGCAATTTGTTACACCATCAACAGGAAACTAATACGATCAAAATGACTGTTAATAGGACTGTGCCCTCCTTTGAGATCAGAGCCACATATATGTCTTTTGGGTCTTCCAAGGACCATGGGCATCCGTAAATATTTGTCTGCCTGAAAAACAATAAGCTTCATAGCACAGTGGTCGGGGCTGCAGTGGTGCCAGGAAAACAGTGAAATAATCAGAGTGTTTATGAGAAGATCAATTTTAGAAATATTACAGGAAAGAACAGACTGATTGAGTGTCAATGCCAAAAGAATTTTCTATTTAAATGCCCAACATTAGAGTACTTGATCAATTGTAATAATCCAGAAAATTGAATACTGTGCAAAGGCAAAGGCATTGAAGAAGAATATTTAATTAACATGGAATTTTCACCCTATTGAGTGAAGGAAACAAAATACATGACTGTACGCTGAGAATAAGCTCTTTTTTCTTAAAAAAAAAAAAAGTACCTGTATAATATATACATGGGAATAATCTCTGTAAGGATAAATATCAATGCAAGGTTCCCAGTGGCAGAGCCCTGGGGACTTCGGGAATAGAGGTGTCTGGTTTCCAGCCACCGAATCTCCACAGCGTAAACCTTCCTTCATTTCACTGCTTCAGCCAAGCCCGCTCTACAGCAGGGACCCCCGTGGGTGAGGGAGGTCAGACAGAGGAGCTGGACTTCACGTCCTGGGCCTTGCAGGGCAGAGGGAAGGACAGGCCTGCAGGGGACAGGAGGCATCACAGGTCAGGGTCAGGAGATGGGGACCCCATGAGAAAGTAGGTGCAGACACAGCATCCTGAGGAGAGTGTGGGGTGGGGACACAGGCTATGTGGGGAATCTCAAAGGACAGGGTGACCTCAGCTGACACTCAGGCTTCACAGAAGAATGCGCTAGATGCTTCAGGCATGACTCTATGCCCAGGGAGTCTGAGGGGGCTCCTTCCAAAGCAGGGTGTCAGAGGAGCTGACAGGAGTCCAGGGAGTCAGAGGGAGCAGGTGGGGGTCCGGGGGGGCGGAGGGAGCAGATGGGGGGTCGAGGGGGCGGGGGGAGCTGGTGGGGGGGTTGTGAGGCAGTGGGGCATGAAGGCTCTCACATCACGGGCACCTCCTGAGTGGCATTTAGTCCCATCGCTGGGCGTGCAGGCTGCACAGGAGGATGGGGATGAGGGCAGGTGTGGACAAGTGATTGGGTTAAATCAGCGTATTTGAGTCATTTGTGAAAGGCCTTGAGTTCCCTGCTGAGATACTTGGACTTTGTCCTGAACTTTCCGGCCAAAGTGTGGGAGTGTGATCAGATCAGTGTTCAAAAACCAAACCAAACCAGACGCCTCTGGCAGCGAGCGGAGGACTCCATGGCGGGGTTTATGCCAGCAGCCCGTGAGGCAACGTGTCAATTTTCTCCCAGGCCCTCACTTCCCCAGCTTTGGAAACCACAAGGAGTGGAAACTGACATGACTAAAATGCTTATGGGTTTAAATTATTTGATTTTGCATGCCATTTGCAATTCTCCTGCTAGGAAGTATTTACACTTGAAAGAGGAACTTCAGTCTTATATCACAACAGCTGGTCCTACAAGAGGTTGTCAAGAACTAGTGAACTAGCAAGTGTGTTGACTGGACAAGCCCAGCTTTCACTGCGAGGAAGCAGCAGGAATTTCCAGGACGAGCAATGAGGGCAGAGTGCCTCCATTCCAGGAAGGGCCGGGGAGCTGGGGCTTGGCCAAGGAGGAAATCGGATTTTGGATCATGAAGACCCCCCACTAATACCTGCAATGGGAGCATGTTCTTAACTGGACTGGGTTACCCGTGAACATCACAAGTGTAAGGATGCTGTGGAGGGCTGACAAATGCTCATACCTGGAAAGAACAAGACAGACGCTCGCAGCTCGGCTGTGGAGGGAAGCATGTCCTGTGCACAGAAGCAGGCTGCGAGACGTGTGGCTGAAGCCCACTGGCGCTCCCCTCACTCACACTGAAGCCTCTCGGGTTCCCTGGGCAGATGGGTGACTCTGCCGGTGTGTTGTTCTGTTAGGGAACCGTTGACCAAAACCGCCCGCCTTGGCCAGGCACGATGATAACCGCTTGCCTAAGTTGTCTCACAACAGGAGGTCCTGATAAAGGACACAGTGCTGACACCGAAAACTAACGGGGAGAATTCGGGAGGGGCCGAAAGGAGGAGGGAGGAGACACCAGCCCATAATATGTCCTGAAAACCTCCCAGAGTCCTTTGCACTGGAATCCGTCTTGGTTGAGTGATGCACGCACCACCAGGAAAGACCCTGAGTCACCAAATATGGGCCAAGCAAGATGATTGGCCAGAGACAACCAGAAACTAACCCCATCACCATAAACCCTGCGACTGCGAGCCACGTGGCCAGCAGTTCTCCTGGGTTCCCTTACCTTTCTGCTCTCCGCCTGGGCGCCCCTTCCCAATAAAGTCTCTTGCTTTGTCAGCACGTGTGTCTCCTTGGACAATCATTTCCAAGTGTTAGACAAGAGCTCACTCTTGGGCCCTGGAAGGGGTCCCCCTTCCTGCTACAGTTCTGTGAAAGGGCTTTGCTGCTCCTCGAGATGCAGAAGGTCCATTCACGCACCCCAATGCAGCCACCTGGGTTCTCTGTGGATGTCTCTTTCAGAGGCAGCATCTTCTCCCTGGCTCTGCTACAGGCTCTGGACTCATGACCAGAAGCCAGGTCCTCAACTACACAGAGAAAGCATTAGTTCTAGCAAGGTGGCGGGGGTCCTTTCAGACTTGAAGCAACAAAGTCCAGGCTGGGCAGATTCTCTTTTCCCAGCTGCCTATTAAAGAGCTGTAGCAACTTTCATTGAGGAACCAGCAGTCAGATGTCTTCAGCTTTAAAAATATTCATCCTCCCTGAATGTTGCCATGGCACAAGAAAGAAGAAAGGAGAAAACCGTAATTCAAGAAGATATGTGCACCCCAGTGTTCACAGAAGCACTATTTACAATAGCCAAGATGTGGAAGCAACCTAAATGCCCACTGACAGATGAATGGATAGAGATGTGGTCCATATATACACAAGGGAATATTAGCCATAAAAAAGAATGAAATAATGCCATTTGCAGCAACATGGATGGACCTAGAGATTATCATACTAAGTACAGTAAGTCAGACAGAGAAAGACAAATATCATATGATATCGCTTATATGTAGAATCTAAAAGAAAAAAAGACACAAATGAGCTTATTTCCAAAACAGAAACAGACTCACAGTCATAGAAAACAAACTTATGGTGACCACAAGGGATAGTGGGGGGGCAGGGGGGAATTAGGAGGCTGGGATTAACATATACACACTACTCTATATAAAATAGATAACCAACAAGGTCCTACTGTAGAGCACAGGGAACTATACTCAGTATTTTGTAATAAACTATAAGGGAAAAGAATCTGAAAAAGAATATATATTATACATATAAATACATGTATTTAAAGTTATATATATATACATATATATGTATATCTGAATCTCTGTGCTGTACACCTGAAACTTATGCAATATTGTAAATCAACTATACTTCAATAAAAAAAATATTCATCCTCCCTGAATGTTGCCATGGCACAAGAAGCCAACTTTTCCAGGGTTATACTCATGACCATCAAGGATAAATATGGTTAGGAGAGTATTCTCTACATGAATCTGGGGTTGCTGTCTCATGGGCACATGAGGGATGCTGCAAACACAGATTCTTTCATCCTAGTGGAGCCCCATGAGTTAGGCAGGAAATGGTTAGGGTTTACTTCAGGTGCACTGCAGTTTTTATTTATTCACTGCAACTCTTCAGAAAAAGCTGTCTGGTCTGATTCAGCCAACCAACCAGCTATTTTTGAAAACCACTTAACAAGTGATGGCTATGTGTCACTTGTTTCCGTGGGCACACCAATAGGTGGGAGCAGATGAGGGCCCCACTGTCAGCCACTACGGAAATGTTCCCTGGAGCATTTGAACTTCAGCTAAGACCCCAAAGCCGAGGACAACAGCAAAGAAGCACCTGCCACATTGTCAGAAGAGCACCAGCAGCTCCCAGAAATCCATTCTGGGCTTTGCTAAGAAGTCTAAACCGGTTCTGAGGCCCTTACCCCAGTGGCACCTGCCAACCCGCTGTAGAAACTCGAGAGGGATGGGGTCAAGTGGGAGTTCTGTAGAAGCAGTGGGGTCACTGGCCCACGGGGAGCACTCAAACCAGGTGAAGTGGGGCCCAGAGACCCCTTTAGAGATGGGGCGCCCCCCAGAAGGGATATTGGGCATCAAATTTGCATTTGTCTGCAGTTTGTTCCTTTTTATTTCTGGAGAGTGTACCCTTGCATGGATGTACCTTTGTTTATCCATTCTCTGTGGAGGGACATTTTGTTTCTATTTTGGGGTGATTATGAATAATGGGGCTATAAATGTTCATATACAGATCTTTGTGTGGACATATGTTTTCATTTCTCTTAGGCAAGTATCTAGGAGTGGAAGAGCTGAGTCATATGGTAAGTGTGTGTTTAACATTGTAAGAAGCTGGCAAAATTTTCCAAAGTGCTTGTAACGTTTTGCATCCTCGTTGGAAGTGTACGAGAGTTCCATTTCCTCCACATTCTTGCCAGGACTTAGTATTGGAAGTCTTCTGAATTTCAGCCAATCTATTACGTGTGCAGAGGTATCTCAGGGGGTTTTAATTTCATTTCCCTAACGACTGGTGCTATTGAGAGTCTTTTCATGTGCTCATTTGCTGTCTGTATATCTTTGGTGAAGTGTCTATTCAAATATTTTGCCAATTTTTGTTTTTAATCTTCTTATCAGTTATTAAGAAGAGCACATTCTTTATGTAATCTGAATAACACAAGTGTTTTGTCAGATATGTACTTTGTAAGTATTTTCTCCCAGACTATGGCTTGTCTTTCCATTTTTTAAACAGTCTTTTGAAGAATGAAAGTTTTAAAACTTTGATGAAGTCCCATTTATCAATTTTTTTTCTTTTATACTGGGTGCTTTTTGCGTTGTAGCTTGTAAATCTTTGCCTAACACAAGTGCACATAGATGTTCTCCTATCTTTTCTTCTCAAAGTTGCATAGTGTTAGCTCTTACATTTAGGACTATGATCCACTTCAAGTTAATGCTATAATGTGGCATGAGGTAAGGGCTGAGGGTCATTCCACACGGAGATCCAAGTGTTACAGCACCGCTTGTTGAAAAGAACAAAGAGAGCTTTTTTTACTGAAGTATAAAATACTTGCAGAAACATGCACGTCCGTGTACAGCTCAAGGAGGTTTTGCAAACTGAGCACCTCTGTGTTATCAGCCCCAGATTAGGAAACAGACCCTTTCCTGCCATTCAGATACTCATACTCCCCGTCTGCCCCACCCCACCCTCCATAACCATTACCTAGACTTCTAACAGCTGAGAGGAGTTTTGCCTGCTTTTAAACTTTCTGTAAATGGAATCATATAGTGTGTCTTCTTTTGACTCTCTGTTCTTTCACTCAACATTATATTTGTAAGAGTCGTATGTGTGTTGCACTTCCATGTAGACCACTGCTTCTCACTGATGCACCACAATTCACTGATTCATTCAGTTGTTAATACTCATGTGTGCCATGTCCAGTTTGGGGCTGTACCTGTCTTTTCACGATCATTGGTTGCTTTCCTGGGAGTGGAACTGCCGGAGCATCAGGTGTGTGTATCTTCAATGTCAGTGGACGCACCAAGGACCTTTTCAAAATGCTCACACCCCTTCCCCCTCCCCCAGCCGCGTGGGGGAGTCCCGGTTGCCCCGCAGCCTAGCCAGCACTTGGTATTTTCCACGACTTCCCCTTCCGCCACACGAGTGGGTGTGCGGCCATATCTCTGATGACCAACAAGATCGACCCCTTTCTGTCTGTTTATGAAACGCATGAAAGAGGATATTTTGATTCATTCTTTTGAGACGTGCCTATTCAAGTCCATTTTCATGTTATCTTTCTCTTGTAGGCGTGTAGGAATTCTGTGTATATTCTTTGCGCACGTCCTTTGTCAGACTTACACGTTGTCGATAACTGTTTCTGACATGGAACTCTATGTGCTGCCTTTTGATGAATTTTTCTTTCTTTTTTTTCCTTTTTCTTTAACTTTTATCTTCCCTTTTTTTTTTTTTTTTTTTGCCACTCCATGCAGCTTGTGGGATCTTAGTTCCCTGACTAGGGATTGAACCTGGGCCCTCGGCAGTGAAAGCACAAAGTCGTAACCACTACACCGCCAGGGAATTCCCTGAAGAATTTTTCTGAAGGTGCTACTTCAGGTGGATGTCGAGGCTCCTGGGGACTAACGACATCAGAGAGCCATTCCCGTTCCAAGGACAGAGGTCAAGGGGACAGACAGTGTCGCCTGGTGCTGGGAGGCGGGGCAGCCCGGCTCCCACCCTCCTGTCTCCGGCCGGGGCCTCCACGGCCGGGGCCTCCACGGGTGGAACCGGGAGATCAGTGAGCAAGGAAGCCCCGGAGGCACAGTCCAGAGGGTTCAGGCTCTGGGGGCACAGAGAAAGAGAAGCGGGGGCAAAGATCAGGGCGGGGAGACGGGGTGCAGCGGAGATGAACCAGAAAGGATGGGTTGCGAGAGATTATGCAAAGAATGTATCTCCCAGGTTAAGAAACTCTGTAGTCTGCATGGCCCCAGGGGGTCTCCAAAGAATCCACAAAATGTGGACCTTGAGAGGGGCAGCATTTGGAGGATTGCCAAGTGAGGGCGACAGCCACAGGACTACTTAAGTTAAAAAGAAAAAAGATGTTCTGCTCCCTGCCTCTAATCTCCCACGCCCTCGCCCCAGAGAGGAAGGAAAGAGTGAGAGAACAAGGAAAAGGAAAGGGGCGCGAAGCCCCTCCTCCATCACTGGCTCAGCCACAGGGCCTGCCTGCGAGTTTGGCTTGGATGTGAGATTCGAATTTCGACTGAGACTGGATTGGACTCCTTAATGCCTGGAAGTGAGTCATCTTTATAGAAATGGGGCTTGTTCTTGTAGTTAAAACTGCCCCATGTGCTAAGGGGAGCTGGCTTGCTGAGATGTTGGCAAGGGGCAGAGAAGGAAGATGTGGAAGAACTTATTTGAAGCCCAGGGTTGGAGGAAGATCAAGCCATTTCCTGTTTGTTCCTCACTTGTTCAGACTGTTCAACAAACCAGTTGTAAATAACTCAAATCGCTCTCTTTTTCAGTAGACACGGGGCTACATGCTTTACATGCACTGTCTTGTAACACTCACAACCACTCCATGGGTCAGGACTGTTATTATCCCTGCTTTACAGATGTGGAAACTGAGGCACAGAGAGGTTAATTAACTTGTCAGAGGCCACATTAGGCTGGTTTCAAGTTCAGCAAATCTGATTCCATAGTTGGAGCGAGATTCTTTTTTTTTTTTTTAATAAGACTTTTTTTTTTTGAGTGGTTTCAAGTTCACAGCAAACTAAGAAGGTATAGAGGGCTTCCCTGGTGGTGCAGTGGTTAGGAATCCGCCTGCCAGTGCAGGGGACGTAGGTTCAATCCCTGGCCCAGGAAGATCCCACATGCCGCGGAGCAGCTGGGCCTGTGTGCCACAACTGCTGAGCCTGCGCTCTAGAGACTGTGCTCTGCAACAAGAGAGGCCACGACAATGAGAGGCCTGTGTGCCACAACAAGGAGTAGCCCCCGCTTGCCTCAACTAGAGAGAGCCCATGAGCAGCAGCAAAGACCCAACATAGCCAAAAATTAAAAAAAAAAACCAAATAGATAAACAAATTAAAAAAAAAAGGTATAGAGAGTTCCAAGTACCCCTGCCCCCTCCCACCCCCCACACATAGCCTACCTCACTATCAACATCCCCCCCCAGATTGGAACATTCGTTACAACTGATGGACCTACACTGACACATCATTATCGCCCAAGGTCCAACAGGGTTCACTCTTGGTGTTGTACATTCTATGGATTTTGGACAAATGTATAATGACAGGTATCCGCTGTTATAGATTCACACAGTATTTTTACTGCCCTAAAAGCCCTCTGTGTTCCACCTGTTCATCCCTCTCTCCCCTTAACCCCTGGCAACCACTGATCTTTTTACTTTCTCCGTAGTTTTGCCTTTTCCAAAATGTCACACAGTTGGAATCACACAGTATGTAGCCTTTGCAGATTGGCTTTTTTTTCACTTAATCATATGCTTTTAAGATTCCTCCATGTCTTTTCATGGCTTGACAGCTCATTTCTTTTTAGCACTGAGTAATATTCCATTGTTTGGTTTTTTCCACAGTTTATTTAGCCATCCACCTATTAAAGGACTTCTTGGTTGCTTCCAAGTTTGGGCAATTATGAATAAAGCTGCTATAAATGTCTGTGTGAGGGTTTTTGTATAGACATAAATTTTCAACTCATTTGGTTAATTAAATACCAAAGAGCATGATTGCTGGATTATATGGTAAGAGTATGTTTAGTTTTGTAAGAAACCACCAAACTGTCTTCTGAAGCGGCTGCACCATTTTGCATTCCCACCAGCAATGGATGAGAGTTCCTGTTGCACCACATCCTTGCCAGCATTTGGTGGTGTCAGTGTTCTGGAGTTTAGCCATTCTAATAGGTGCATAGTGATATCTCATTGTTGTTTTAATTTGCATTTCCCTGATGATGTATGATGTGGAGCATCTTTTCATATACTTCTTTGCCATCTGTATGTCTTTTTTGGTGAGGTTTTAAGGCCTTTGGCCCAGTTTTTAATTGGGTTGTTTCTTTTCTTATTGCTGAGTTTGAAGAGTTATTTGAGTTTCTTATTGTTAAGTTTGAAGAGTTCATTTATCAGATGTTTCTTTTGCAAATATTTTCTTCCAGTCCATGGCTTGTGTCCTCACTCTGTTGACATTGTCTTTCACAGAGCAGAAGTCTTTAATTTCAGTGAAGTCCAGCTTATCAATTATTTTGTTCATTGATCATGTCTTTGGTGCTGTATCTAAAAAGTCATCACCATACTAAGTCATCACATCATACTAAGTTTTCTCCTATGTTATCTTCCAGGAGTTTTATAGTTTTATGTTTTACCTTTAGGTTTATGATCCATTTTGAGTTAATCTTTGTGAAGAGTATAAAATCTGGGTCTGGATTCATTTTTCACATGTGGATGTACAGTTCTTCCAAGACCATTTGTTGAAAAGACTACCTTTGCTCCATTGCATTGCCTTTGTATTTTTGTCAAAGATCAGTTGACTATATTTATGTGGGTATATTTCTGGGCTCTCTATTCTATAGCACTGACATAAATGTCTGTTCTTTCACTGATACCATGCTATCTTGATTACTTTAGCTTTATATTAAGTTTTAAAGTTGGGTGTGTCAGTCCTCCAACTTTGTTCTTCTTCTTCAATATTGTGTTGGCTGTTCTGTGCTTTTGCCTCTCCATTTAAACTTTAGAATCAGCTTGTAAATATTCAAAAAATAACTTGCAGGGATTTTGATTAGGATTATATTGAATCTATAGATCAAACTGGAAAGAACTGACATCTTGACAATATTGAGTCTTCCTATCCATGAACATGGAACATCTCTCCATTTATTTAACTCTTTGATATCCTTCATCAGCATTTTGTAGTCTTTTTCATATAGATTTTGTATGTATTTTGTTAGATTTAAAACTTAGGATTTCATTTTTAAATGGTATTGTGTTTTTAATTTCAAATTCCACTTGTTCATTGATGGTATGTAGAAAAGTGAATAACTTTTGTATATTAACTTTGTACCCTGCAATGTTGTGGTAATCATTTATTAGTTCCCAGAGTTTTTTAGTTAATGCTTTGGATTTTTCTACATAGATGATCACGTCATCTGCAAACAAAGATTGTTTTATTTCTTCCTTCTCAATCCGTATTACTTAAAAAAAATTTTTTTTCTTGTATTATTGCATTAGCTTGGACTTTCAGTACAATGTTAAAAAGGGGTGGTGAGAAGGAATATCCTTGCCTTGTTCCTGATCTTTGCAGGAAAGTTTTGAGATTCTCACCATTAAATACGATGTTAGCTGTAGGGTTTTTTTTGGTAGATATTCTTTATCAGGTTGAGGAGGTTCCCCTCTATTCCTAGTTTGCTGAGGGTTTTATCATTAATGGGTGCTGGATTTTGTCAGATGTTTTTCTACATCTATTGATATGACCATGTGACTCTTCTTTTATAGTCTGTTGATGTGGTGGATTATATTAATTAATTTTCAAATGTTGAGGTTTCCATACCTGGGATAAATCCCACTTGGTTGTGGTATATAATTCTTTTTGAACATTGTTGGATTCAATTTGCTAATATTTTGTTGAGAATTTTTGCATCTATGTTCATGAAAGTTATTGGTCTATAGTTTTCTTTTCTGGTAAAGTTTTTGGATGTTTTTAGTATTAGGGAAATACTGGCCTCAGAAAACAAGTTAGAAAGTATTTCCTCTGCTTCTATCCTCTGAAAGAGATTGTAGAGAATTGGTATAATTTCTTCTTTAAATGTTTGGTAGAATTCACCAGTGAGCCCATCTGGGCCTCGTGCTTTCTGTTTGGAAGGTTATTAACTATTGATTCAATTTCCTTAATAGATATAGGTCTATTCGGACTATCTATTTCTTCTTGAGTGAGTTTTGATAGATTGTTTCCTTTAAGGAATTGGTCCATTTCATCTAGGTTCTCAAATTTGTGGGCATAGAGTTGTTCATAGTACTCCTTTTTTAATTCTTTTAATGTCCATAAGATCTGTAGTGGTGTTCCTTCTTTCATTTCTGATATTAGTACTTTGTGTCCTATCTTTTTTTTTCTTGGTTAGCCTGGCTAGAGGCTTATCAATTTTATTGATCTTTTCAAAGAACCAGCTTTTGGTTTCATTGATTTTCTCTATTGATTTCCTGTTTTCAACTTCACTGATTTCTGCTCTAATTATTTCTTTCCTTCTGCTCATTTTCAATTTAATTTGCTCATTTTCTAGTTTCCTAAGGTGAAAGCTTATTGATTTTAGATGCATTCAATGCTGTAAAATTTCCTCTAAGCACTGCTTTCGTTGCATCCCACAAATTTTGATGAGTTGTGTTTTTATTTTCATTTCATTCAAACTACTTTAAAATTTCTCTTGAGATGTCTTCCTAGACCTGCATGTTATTTAGAAATGTGTTGTTTAATCTCCATGTGTTTTGGGATTTTCCAGGTTACTTTCTGTTATTGACTTCTTGTTTAATTCCACTGGGGTCTGAGACCAGACACTGCTTTATCCCTATTCTTTCACATATGTTAAAGGGTGTTTTATGCCCCAGAATGTGGTATGACTTGGTGAATATTCCATGTGAGTTTGAGAAAAATATGTATTCTACTGTTGCTGGAAGAAGTAGTCTAGAGATGTTAGTTAAATCCAGTTGATTGATGGTGTTATTGAGGTCAACTATGCTCTTACTGATTTTCTGACAGATCTGTCCATTTATCATGGAGGGGTGTCAAAAGCTCCATCTATGATAGTGGAGTCAACTATTTCTTCTTGCAGTTCTATTAGTTTTTGTCTTGTGTAGTTTGACACTCTGTTGTTAGGTACGTGCATATTAAGAATTGTTATGTCTTCTTGGAGAATTCTCTTTATCATTATGTAATGCCCTTCTTTATCCCTGATAACTTTCCTTGCTCTGCCTGAAATTAATACAGCTACTCCCACTTTTTTATTGATTAGTGTTAACATAATATATTTTTCCCTCTATCCTTTTAGTTCTAATCTATATGTATCTTTATATTTAAAGTGGGTTTCTTGTAGACAACATATAATTGGGTCTTGTGTTTTAATCCACTCTAACAAATTCTTTTAATTGGTGCATTTAAGCTATTGACATTGAAAGTGATTATTGGTATGGTTAGATTAATATCTACCATTTGTTACTATTTTCTGTTTGTTGCCCTTGTTCGTTGTGTCTATTTTTGTCTTCCACTCTCTTTCTGCCTTTGTTGTTTTTAGTGAGCATTTTATAATTCCATTTTCTCTACTTTGTTAGAATATCAGTTAGACTTCTTTTTTTGCTTTTTTTTAGTGGTTGCCCTAGAGTTTGCCATATACATTTACAACTAACCTAATTCGTTTCAAGTAACACTATACCTCTTCACAGGTAGTGTGAGTACATTATAATAATAAAATCTCCCTAATTCCTCCCTTGTATCATTGCTGTCATTCATTTCACTTATATATAAGCATACATATTCAAATACAATTGTGTTTATTGTTATTTTGAACAAACTGTTATCTATTAGATCAATTAAGGACAAGAAAAATATTTATTTTACCTTCTTATTCTATTTATCTTCACTTCAGTGCTCTTCTTTACTTTATGTAAATCCAAGTTTCTGAACTATATTATTTTCTTTCTCTTCAAAGAACTTCTTTTAACATTTCTATCAAAGTAGGTCCACTGGCAACAAGTCAATTTGTTTATCTGAGAAAGTTTTATTTCTCCTTCACTTTTGAAGGATGCTTTCACAGGGTAAAGAATACTAGGTGGGTGCATTCTTTCTCTCAACACTTTAAATATTTCACTCTACTCTCTTCTTGCTTGCATGCTTTCTGAGGAAAAGTCAGACAATATTCTAATTTTTGCTTCTCTATGGATATGATGTTTTTTCCCCTCTGGCTTCTTTCAGGATTTTTATTTTTAATCTTTGATTTTCTGTAGTTTGAAAATAGTATGCTGAGGTATAGTTTTTGTTGTGTTTTGTTTTGCAGGGGAGGACTGATGTTTTGTTTTGAGGGGTTTTTGTGTGTGGTGTAGGGTGTTTTTTGTTTTTTTCGTGTTTTTGTTTTGTTTTGTTTTTTGCGTTTATCCTGCTTAGTGTTCTCTGAGCTTCCTGGATCTGTGGTTTGGTGTCTGACATTAACTTGGGGAATTTCTCCATCATGATGGTTTCAAACATTTCTTTTCTTCTTTTCTCCCTTTCTTCTCTTTCTGGTGTTCCCATTATGCATAAGTTACATCGTTTGTACTTGTCCCACTGTTTTGCATATTCTGTTTTCCTTTTTTTCAATCTTTGTTCTCTTTGCTTTTTGGTTTTTGAGAATTCTGTTGATATATCCCCTAGCTCAGAGATTCTTTCCCAGCTGTGTCCAGTCTACTAACAAGCCCATCAAAGACATTCTTCTTTTCTGTTACCGTATTCTTGATCTCTAGCATTTCTTTTTGGTTCTTTCTTGGGATTTCCATCTCTCTGCTTACATTGCCTATCTTTTCTGCAAGCTGCCTACTTTATCTCTTAGAGCCCTTAGCACATTAATCATAGTTGCTTTAAATTCTCAGTCTAATAATTCCAACATCCCTGCCACGTTTCATTCTGAAGCTTGCTCTGTCACTTCAAATTGTGGGTTTTGTTTGTTTTGGGTTTTTCATTTGTTTGTTTTGTTGTTTTGTTTTGCTTTTTGATATGCCTTGTAATTTTTTCTTAACAGCTTTATTGGAGTATAATTGCTTTACAGTGGTGTGTTAGTTTCTGCTTTATAACAAAGTGAATCAGCTATACGTATACATATATCCGCATATCTCCTCCCTCTTGCATCTCCCTCCCACCCTCCCTATCCCACCCCTCTAGGTGGTCACAAAGCACCAAGCTGATCTCCCTGTGCTATGCGGCTGCTTCCCACTAGCTATCTATTTTACATTTGGTACTATATATAAGTACATGCCACTCTCTCACTTTGTTCCAGCTTACCCTTCCCTCTCCCTGTTCCAGCTTACCCTTCCCTCTCCCTGTGTCTTCAAGTCCATTCTCTCTGTCTGCGCCTTTATTCCTGTCCTGCCCCTACGTTCTTCAGACCTTTTTTTTTTTTTTTTTTTTTTAGATTCCATATATATGTGTTAGCATATGGTATTTGTTTTTCTCTTTCTGACTTACTTCACTCTGTATGACAGACTCCAGGTCCATCCACCTCACTACAAATAACTCAATTTTGTTTCTTTTCATGCCTAATACTCCATTGTGTATATGTGCCACATCTTTATCCATTCATCTGTCTATGGACACTTAGGTTGCTTCTATGTCCTGGCTATTGTAAATAGAGCTGCAGTGAACATTGTGGTACATGACTCTTTTTGAATTATGGTTTTCTCAGGGTATATGCCCAGTAGTGGGATTGCTGGGTCGTATGGTAGTTCTACTTCTAGTTTTTTAAGGAACCTCCATACTGTTCTCCATAGTGGCTGTATCAATTTACATTCCCACCAACAGTGCAAGAGGGTTCCCTTTTCTCCACACCCTCTCCAGCATTTGTTGTTTGTAGATTTTTTGATGATGGCCATTCTGACGGGTGTGAGGTGATACCTCACTGTAGTTTTGATTTGCATTTCTCTAATGATTAGTGATGTTGAGCATCCTTTCATGTGTTTGTTGGCAATCTGTATATCTTCTTTGGAGAAATGTCTATTTAGGTCTTCTGCCCATTTTTGGATTGGGTTGTTTGTTTTTTTGATATTGAGCTGCATGAGCTGCTTGTAAATTTTGCAGATTAATCCTTTGTCAGTTGCTTCATTTGCAAATATTTTCTCCCATTCTGAGGGTTGTCTTTTCGTCTTGTTTATGGTTTCCTTTGCTGTGCAAAAGCTTTTAAGTTTCATTGGGTCCCATTTGTTTATTTTTGTTTTTATTTCCATTTCTCTAGGAGCTGGGTCAAAAAGGATCTTGCTGTGATTTATGTCATAGAGCGTTCTGCCTATGTTTCCCTCTAAGAGTTCTATAGTGTCTGGCCATACATTTAGGTCTTTAACCCATTTTGAGTTTATTTTTGTGTATGGTGTATGGAGTGTTCAAATTTCATTCTTTTACATGTAGCTGTTCAGTTTTCCCAGTACCACTTACTGAAGAGACTGTCTTCTCTCCATTGTATATTCTTGCCTCCTTTATTAAAAATAAGGTGACCATATGTGCGTGGGTTTATCGCTGGGCTTTCTATCCTGTTCCATTGATCTATGTTTCTGTTTTTGTGCCAGTACCATACTGTCCTGATTACTGTAGGTTTGTAGTATCGTCTGAAGTCCGGGAGCCTGATTCCTCCAGCTCCGTTTTTCTTTCTCAAGATTGCTTTGGCTATTCTGGGTCTTTTGTGTTTCCATACAAATCATGAAATTTTTTGTTCTAGTTCTGTGAAAAATGCCATTGGTAGTTTGATGGGGATTGCATTTAATCTGTAGATTGCTTTGGGTAGTATAGTCATTTTCACAATGTTGATTCTTCCAATCCAAGAACAAAGTATATCTCTCCATCTGTTTGTATCATCTTTAATTTCTTTCATCAGTGTCTTATAGTTTTCTGCATACAGGTCTTCTGTCTCCTTAGGTAGGTTTATTGCTAGGTATTTTATTCTTTTTGTTGCAGTGGTAAATGGGAGTGTTTCCTTAATTTCTCTTTCAGAGTTTTCATCATTAGTGTATAGGAATGCAAGAGATTTCTGTGCATTAATTTTGTATCCTGCTACTTTACCAAATTCATTGATTAGCTCTAGTAGTTTTCTGGTAGCATCTTTAGGATTCTCTATGTATAGTATCATGTCACCTGCAAACAGTGACAGCTTTACTTCTTCTTTTCCAATTTGGATTCCTTTTATTTCTTTTTCTTCTCTGATTTCTGTGGCTAAAACTTCCAAAACTATGTTGAATAATAGTGGTGAGAGTGGACAACCTTGTCTTTTTTCTGATCTTAAAGGAAATGGTTTCAGTTTTTCACCATTGAGAATGATGTTGACTGTGGGTTTGTCATATATGGCCTTTATTATGTTGAGGTAAGTTCCCTCTATGCCTACTTTCTGAAGGGTCGAGCTCCTGGAGGCAAATTTCACAAAGTTGTGGAAAACCTCCCGTGACTGGGTCCCCTGGAGTTTTTAACTCTCAGAGTTGTCGGCATCAAGCCTCCAACAAGTCATCAATTACACTCCAGGTTTTCCCGCCCTGGCCCAGGCTCTGCAGCAGTTTCCAGCCCTGCATCTCTGCTCTGGGAAGCTGCCTGTCTCTCCAATCTTGGGGGCAGTGGTTGGCCATATGCCCTCCCCTCTCTCAGGGACCCAAGAAGAGTTATTGACTTCTCAGGATGTTCAGCTTTTTACTTGTTAGGACAGAGTGGCAACTTCCAAACTCCTTATGTGCAGAACTGGAGAAATCCCTATGCTGAATTCTGTGCCTCATTCAGCAGCCTGAGAGGGTTAGTCTATCTGGTTAGAAGCTGTACAGGCTGGTCTGGTCACCAAGGTTCTTTCAGGCTGGGGGAGCAGCTGGGCAAGCAGGGGCTGGCTAACGCATCAGACCTGAGCTAATCGAGGGGCAGGGGAGGCCCCACATCCCCAAGGGGCCTGGGAGGGAAGACAGATGGCAGCCTCTTCATACAACCATCTCCACAGAAGCAAAACCACTCCTCCAGCCAATGTTTCCAGTCCTGGGGTCCAGGAGCCCCAGGGACTGACCCATGGAACCCTGTCTGGACCCTCCCACAGTGCAGGCTATGCCTGCGAAACTGCTGGGCAGGACAGGGAACAGGTGCAAAAAGTTCTGGGGTTGTGCCGCCCAGTGTGGTGGGGACGGGAGAGCAGAGGGAGGAATCGTTATTAGATGATTAGGCCATAGAGGCTCCACTGCAAAGAAACTGGAATGTGAAAACAGACATGATGGTGGAAGCCAGGAGGCAGGCGGTGGGTGGACTGGAGGGCAAAGGAGCGGTGTACACGGTGTGGGCCACGGCGGTGGGGAGGTCGCTGCCCCTCGCCTGTCACAGGGTGGCATTCGCTGCCCTAATCTCCAAGCACAGGCCAGCTTTCCCTTCCTTAGGATGTGGCTGTCTGATGGTGCAGAGCTCCACCCTGGTGGGAGACATCTGCTAATGGCTTTTTCACTTAGATCAGCTCCCTGAGGCCACACCATGTTCTCCACTCATGTGGGCCAGCACGCCACTGAATAGGCAAATTTTCTTACACCCAAGTTGCCAGTCACCTAGAGAGCCTGGTCATGTGTCATCCATTTTTGAACCCAGTCCAGAACCTGGTCCCAGTCGACCTTGCCTTCTCATGCAGCTGGTCATCTCTGGACAGCCAATCTCCCAAGACATCCCTGGATCACTTCCTGCCACTCTGCCCCATCTTTGCCCCAGAGGCCCTGATACCAGGCAACCCAGACGCAGAGCCCTCCTGTCTTGGGGTGTGACTGTGCATCCCACAGTGAGGCCACCTACCCACAATGTGTCTCTATGCTGTTCACAAAAGAGTACAAACGCACGATTGCAATGACGTGACCACAGGTTCACTGGGGAAACGGCCTTCCCCTGGGGCCCCTCTCTTCCTGTTTTCCATCTGGTTATTGGAGCCCCTCAGATGTGGCTGGGGATGGAAGGCTTGAGTTTCTGGAGCCCACTTTCCCCTCTGTTTTGAGAACTGGGATAACATTTGCTCTGCTGCAGGCATTCACTCCACCTCCTATCTGCCAGGATTCTCCTCAAGAATCAAGAAAAAGTGTCATCTGTCACTTCAGAAATTTCTCAGAAAAGCAAATCAAAGCCACAGGGACACCCCTTCACAACTTTTTGGTGTGGCTGTGGAGAAATGGGAACCCTCGTACGTCGCTGGCAGGAGTGTGAAATGACGCAGCCACTGTGGAAAACAATTTGGCAGTTCTGCATAAACACAGAGTTACCACGTGACCCAGCAATTCCATGGTTAGGTATAGACCCAAGAGAACTGAAACACCACACCTTTTGGGGTGATGAGCACATTTTGGAACGAGACAGAGGTGATGGTTGCATAACACTGTGAATGTACTAAATGCCACTGAATTGTTCACTTTCAAGTGGTTAATTTTATGTTACATAAATTTCACCTAAAATTTAAAAAATTTCCAGTAGTGGGTTGACTCTGGAGATCTCAGGTCATCTGGAACCTCTAGGTGTTCCTTTATCATCCTTTCCTCCTTTAAGCTACTAATCGGGTGCTTGACTAGATTCCTCTATTCCTGTCTTTCCAATAGGCCCCTCTCAGGATGCCATGGAGGGACCACTGCATCTGTAGTCTAAATTCCACAGTCTCTGGAGCATCTATTGCCAGCTCGTTTTGCACACAGGGGAGAAGAGGGCTGAAGTGGTTTGCCCAAGGCCACTCGTCTGGGTGACAACGGGGCTGAGTGTCTTGCTCTCACCACCTGCTTTGTTCCCAGCAGCTATGATACAGAAGAACAGTGAACATACAATGGTGTGAGAAAGCCACACTCCCATCCAGCAGGGAGACAGAGCTAGACTCAGCCAACAGAAACTGAGGGATGAAGTTGCTTCAGCAAGAATTCTTGCCTTCTTGATATCGTCTGGTTTGCCCAGACACTACACTTCTCCCCTCTGCTACTCTTTTCTGAAAATTATTTTCTTTACTTCCAAGCGAATGGCCATTTGGTGCACTCTGGCTCTGTTCCTGTCAGAAGTGGGCAGCTGACCCTGCCTGGGCCCACCCATCCCTTTCCTCAGGAGGATGGAAATGGGACTTAGACCCCTCTGGGGCCTGGACTCTAAGGTAAAACTCTGAAGCTTCTGGCAGCCAGGCAGAGAGAGGCAGAGGAAACATGGAGACAGAATTTTCTCACTTCTCCAGTGTCCAGTGCCAGCCCTTTTGCTGAGGCCAGCTCTTTCCTGCCCAGGAATGCCCTGCACACTGTTACCGCTCCTGCTCAGTAATTCGAGGGTGGGAAGCTAAAGCCTACATTTCCCAGACTCCATTGCAGCAAAGGCTTCATGTGTGACCGAGATCCCACTAGCCACACATCTGCAGGACACTGGCAGGTGGAAATGAGCCTACACTCAGGGAAACTGGGCCTCCTCCAGGCAGGATGGACCCAGTGCTTGTCTCCCCCGCCTGAGCAGCTGAGGTGGAGCGTCTGTTGTCCCGGCCCTCAGCTGTGGGCCGGGGCCGAAGTCACTGTGGGGTTTTCAGAAGATGAGTCCTGTTGTCTGACAGGTGCCTCTCTGGCTGTAGGATCTAAGTGTGTGTCCCTGACCTGCCCAGAAATTCTATAAACCACATAACATGTTGTAATAAATTCCTTTCTCTGAAACAAACTGGAGTGGATTCTGTTGTCTGCAACAAA
This sequence comes from Balaenoptera ricei, assembly GCF_028023285.1. NCBI lineage: Eukaryota > Metazoa > Chordata > Mammalia > Artiodactyla > Balaenopteridae > Balaenoptera > Balaenoptera ricei. The sequence continues at coordinate 30,777,984 of NC_082640.1, forward strand.
GAATCCTAATTTATACACATGACAATAAATTACTCTTGTGGATGGTTTTACTTGGGTGTCTGTCACTTGCAAACAAAATTGTCTTAATCAATATAATAGCCAACTGATCAATCAAATTGTCTGTTTAAAAAAATACAACTCTTTAAAATGGATTAAAAAACATTTTTTATCCAAATAATAGATGTCTCCATTTTCAGGCAGCTCTGACAGTACCCTCGAGGGTGAGGCATCAAGACATGAAATTTCATTTTTATGGAATGGGAAATGTGTGAATGTTATAAGTTAAATGGCTTGTGGGGAACACTGAACAGTTGAAATTTTATCTTGTAAGAGATTTTAAATTAAAATGCTCACCTTTGTTGCTGTTGTTCCAAGATCCTCTGTTACTGCCTTCTTTTGTGTTAAATCGATATCTTATAATGTGCCATTTTAATTTTCATGTTATTTGTTTGCTACATATTTTGAGTAATTTTCTAAGTGGAGACACTGAGGATCACCATTAATAACTCAATTTACAGGATTCTAGTTCATATTAATGCTCATCTCCATCGGGTCATTGGTTCTAATTCCTCCTTGAGTTCTGAGGACATGAGGTCCGAGTGCCGCTCAGTAGACACCTGAATAACAGGACTGGAACCAGAAGCCACATCCCTTGACACTGGTCTGGTCTCTCCGCCCCAGCACAGTATCTCTGGAAGCAAAGATTTCAGAGCTTGTGACTTGGCCAGAAACGACAGAGGAAGAAAAGAGAACGGGGCCTCACATATTTTTTATTTGTGACCATGCCAGCAGAATTAAAAGTCAGAAGATCAGAGCTGTGAGAGATGTATTTGGCTGAATCCTTGTTTGTGATTCCTTCTCTACAGGGAGCTACCAAATCACAGGGGAAGAGTGTGGGTTCCTGGCCCGCCCCACCCTCTTGCCTGCCGCCTGTATTGCCCTCACCGATTCTTCAAGCAGCCTCCACACAGATTGGACTAATGTGTCTAATGGGCTCAGGAAGTTTCTGCCAAAAGAAGTTTTGCTTCTTCCCCAAAGACACTCATTCCAATAGAGGTTTCCCTCTCTCTCTCTCTAACAAAGCAGGGGAAGAGACTGCAGCAACTGTCATAAATCAAGCTACTTATCATGGCAGGAAAGGGGCTGCTGAAATGGATGGGCAGACTGAAGTCACCGCTGGCCTCGCCATGCTGCCTCTGGGAGGCGGTGTAGACACGGGGAGAAGCCTGCCTCTGGGCACCTGCCAGGTGCTTCCAGGGACTTCAGTGTAAGGAGGTCAGCCACAGCCAGAAAGAGTGACCATTCCTGGTGCAAATGCCATTGAAAATTCACCCGGAAGACAGGCAAGAGCCTTCCCCGGAGTAGAAGGAAAAAAAGAAACAATGACTTTGTCTTGGGCAAATCACTGGAAAATGAGAAGAGCTGCTGTGTTCCCAGTGTCTTCTGGAGACGGTTTTTCATGGAGTCAACCAAACAGGAACTGAATCCATGTTTAGAAGAGCAGTAGCTACAGAAGATTTTTCTTATTTCTCTCCACACTCGAGAACAATAACAACATCAGCATCTGGGAGATGGAAGTTCTTCGTCATGTGTGAGGAATCACACCAAGTTCAACAGCCTGCTGGAGAGGCCGTGGAACTGGACGCTTTAAAAGCAGTGGATCGCACAGCTGAATGCAAACCGTAACCACCCATTTCTCTTTGCCAGAAAGACCCAGGGTTGCAGAAACTAAAAGCTTTGCCTGGGACGTCCTTTCTTAAGAGGATGCTGGCAGCATGGCCTGACCATTTCTCCCTGATGTGAGGATGGACTCATCTGTACTTCCGCCCCCAGAGGATGGACGCGTTTTCCCCCAGGACTGGACCACCCTTGGCCAGCAGGCTGAGAAGGTACCTGCGTGCTGGGTGGGAAAGCTGGGGCGTGGCGGGGAGCCACCAGAGCCGAGAGCCACCACAAAGGCCACCAGCAGAGAGCCCCATGGTCTGTGCAACCATGAACACTGCTCCTAAGGGCAGAGTGAGCCTGAGGTGCAGAAGGAACACGTAACAACAGCAGCAGGGTTTGCTGCATGAAGAAGAATGGAAGGCAGAGCAGAAGGGGCAGAGAAACAGGACCGTGAGCAGGGCTGAGAGGCCTGAGGCTCCTCAGGGCGAAAAGGTCCCCGGCGCGGAAAGGCTCGCAGGCAAACCAAGTTTCTCAAATCCTTCTGGTATTGAATGAATTTAAAGCATATGGAGAGGAGCCAGGGGAAGAAGAGATGGGGAAGGGTGCTGGGCTTAGGATGGGGGAAGGGGGCGGGCAGGGGCAAACCGGGAGGAAGAGCCACACCCCCAACTCCTGGGGGCGCAGCATCCCCAGGTCTGAGCCTCTCTTCACCTCGGCCTCCCAGCTGACAGACGGGGTGAGGATCATACTTGAAGGCGGGCAGGGGGCTCAGCCGAGGGAAGGTCCCGAGCCAGTGCCCCTCCCTCTGTCAGAGAGGCGCCGGGGGAGGACGCTGGCCGGGCCTCAGAGGAAGCTCGCCCGTGACTGTGAAGCAGTCTACACTGCATATCTCAGGTAACCAAATACCCTACACGGGGCAGCTTCAGCAGAAGAAATGTATTTTTCTCACAGGTCTGGAAGCTGGACATCCAAGTTCAAGGTGCCAGCAAGGTGGGTTCCCTCTAAAGGATACAGGAAAGGGTCTGTTTCAGGCCAGAATCATCACACTACTGTTTAAAAAAAAGAAAAATCAAGAAACAAGAAAAAAACTCTTGGAAATTACAAATACAATAGTAGAAATTAAAAACTCAACAGAAGGCTTGAAGGGTCAAGTGGAGAAATATTTCAAGAAAAATAAAAGTAGAGAAGCAGCACACGGGAACATGTGGCCTATTACAAAGACAGCCACCATGCTCCACACTCCCTGCGTCCACGCTGTCCCTGTCAGCTCGGGCTGCTACAGCCAAAATGCCACAGGCTGGGCAGCTTAACAACAAACACTTACTTCCCACAGTTCTAGAGGCTGGACGTCCAAGACCAAGGTCCCAGCAGATCTGGTGTCTGGTGAGGACCCGCTTCCTGGTTCGTAGATGGATGTCTTCTCCTTGTATCCTCACGTGGGAGAGACAGAGCTGAATCAAGATTCCTCATGTCTCTTTTTATTAGGTCACTAACCCCATCATGAGAGCTCCACCCTCATGACCTAATCACCTCTCCAAAGGCCCATTTCTAAATGCCATCACTTTGGGGATCAGGGTTTCAACATATGAATTTTTAGGAGGACACAAACATTCAGGGCAAAGCACATCCCCTATGCAATGAGACTGCAGCTCCAGCCTACAAAGGTGGCATCTCTTCCCCCTCCCCTTGAATCGGGCTGGCCTTGGAATTTGCTTTAGCCAGTAGAATGTGGCGGAAGTGACACACAAGCCTTGTACATTCCTGCTTGTTTCCCCAGACCCCTACGTGGCCGCCATGTGAACAGCCCCAGACTCGCTGTCTTGAAGACTAGAGAGCATGTGGGGGAGGAGCTGTCTTAGCTGAGACCATCTGACACCAGCCAACCACCAGCAAGCCCAGCAGCTGACCAGGGACGCATGAATGAGCCCAGCCAAGACGAGAGAGACTGCACAGCGAGGCCCACACCAAACTGCTGACCTCCAGAATCTTCAGCTAAATTAGTGGTGGTTGTTTCAAGCCACTACATTTGGCGGTAGTTTACTACACAGCTAACTGACACAGAGCATCAATCCAGGAAGTCTAAACCTCAGTAATTAACACATCAAGAAGAACAAAGGAGAAAAAGAGAAAGAAATTGCCAAAGACATAGTACAGAAAAATTTCCCAGACTTAAAAGATGAGTTTCCAGATTAAAAGTTTCCACTAAATTTTCACTATAATAAATGGGAAAAATACTACACTAGGGACATCACTTGGAAATATCAGAATACTATGGGAAAAGAGAAGTTTTTATAAACTTTCAAAGATGAAAAAAATGGTCACATAAAAAGAATCTGGAATAAAAACGACAGTGGACTTCTCAGTGGCAACATTGGAAGGTAGAAGGCAATGGAGAAAATGCCTTCAAAATTCTGAGGGAACAGTTTCCACCTGATAAGTCTATACTCAAACTGTCAACCAAGGGTAAGGGTACAATAAAGGCATTTGCAAATATTCAAGGTCCCAAAAACGTGCTGCTATTCATCCTTTCTCAGGAAGCTGCTGAAGGATGTACCTTATCAAAATGAATAAGTGTATACTTAACGCTTACTTGAAGGTCAAGTATACTTGGGTTAGTATACTTATACTTACCCAAAAGAATAAAAAAACATACATCCACACAAAAACTTGCACACGAATTTCATAGCAGCATTATTCACAAGAGTCAAAAAGTGGAAACAATCCCAACGCCATTCCACTGATGAATGGGTGAACTAAATGTGCTATATCAATTCAATGGAGTATTATTCAGCTATGTAAGGAATGAGATACTGATCCATGCTACAATATAGATGAACCTCAAAAAACATGCTAAGTGAAAGAAGCCAGACAAAAAAGGCCACATGTTGTATGGCTCTATTTATTTGAAATGTCCAGAATGAGCAAATCCACAGAGACAGAAAGTGGATTAGTGGTTTCCAGGGTCTGGAGGGAGAAAGGAAAGGGGAATGACTGCTGACGGGTTTGGGGTTTATTTTGGGGGTGATGAAAATATTCTGGAATTAGACAGAAGCACGGTTCTGTGAATATAATAAAACACTGAATTGTACACTTCAAAAGGGTGAATTTTATGGTATATGAACTATATTTCAATTAAAAAGGGATATGTAAGTTGAGAACATAGATTTCTGGAGATTCAGAAAACAGGAGCTTCAACATAAGAGGGAGTCAAAGGGAACGCCAAGGATGATATTAAAGCCCCAGGATGACAGCTGTGCAGCGGCTGGCGGTGATAAGGCCAGATTAGAGCAGCAGACAGGGCGTCTGAGAAAGACGTCGCCAGTTCGAGAATGGAGCTGGCGTGGATGGTCTGAACATACTCGAAAGAATTTTATAATCATTTTGGTGATAAATTAGTGATTACTATATAGAGAACAAATGGGAAAGCAAATGGAAACATTCAAAAAATTTTAAGAGCTTCTCTGGTGCAGCAGTGGTTAAGAATCTGCCTGCCATTGTTGGTGGGAATGTAAACTGATACAGCCACTATGGAGAACAGTATGGAGGTTCCTTAAAAAACTACAAATAGAACTACCATACGACCCAGCAATCCCACTACTGGGCATATACCCTGAGAAAACCATAGTTCAAAAAGAGTCATGTACCAAAATGTTCATTGCAGCTCTATTTACAATAGCCAGGACATGGAAGCAACCTAAATGTCCATCGACAGAAGAATGGATAAAGAAGATGTGGCACATGTATACAATGGAATATTACTCAGCCATAAAAAGAAATGAAATGGAGGTATTTGTAGTGAGGTGGATGGAGTTAGAGTCTGTCATACAGAGTGAAGTAAGTCAGAAAGAGAAAAACAAATACAGTATGCTAACACATATATATGGAATCTAAGGGAAAAAAAAAAAAGGCCATGAAGAACCTAGTGGCAAGATGGGAATAAAGACACAGACCTACTAGAGAATGGACTTGAGGATATGGGGAGGGAGAGGGGTGAGATGTGACAGGATGAGAGAGTGTCATGGACATATATACACTACCAAATGCAAAATAGATAGCTAGTGGGAAGCAGCCGCATAGCACAGGGAGATCAGCACGGTGCTTTGTGACCACCTAGAGGGGTGGGATGGGGAGGGTGGGAGGGAGGGAGATGCAAGAGGGAAGAGATATGGTAACATATGTATATGTATAACTGATTCACTTTGTTATAAAGCAGAAACTAACACACCATTGCAAAGCAATTATACTTCAATAAAGATGTTAAAAAAAAAAAAAAAAAAAGAATCTGCCTGCCAATTCAGGGGACACGGGTTCGAGCCCTGGTCCGGGAAGATCCCACATGCCATGGAGCAACTAAGCCCGTGAGCCACAACTACTGAGCCTGCGCTCTAGCGTGCATGTGTCACAACTACTGAAGCCCGAGCGCCTAGAGCCTGTGCTCTGCAACAAGAGAAGCCACTGCAATGAGAAGCCTGCACACCGCAACAAAGAGTAGCCCCCGCTCGCTGCAACTAGAGAAAGCCCAGGCGCAGCAATGAGGACCCAGTGCAGCCATAAATAAATAAATAAATAAATAAATTTATTAAAAAAAATTTTTTTTAATCTAGAAAGACAGAAAGCTGAGCAAAGAAAAAACAAGTAAGCATAGCACAGTACATGACTTGTTGTGAATAACAGTTGCAGGCTCAAAATGTGGATATAAATATACACATACCTAGAAACTGATATCGCAATATTGACATGTGTGTCTGTGGACAAGGAGTGGAGAAAGATTAATTATCAATAAATAATATCTAAAACTAAATACTCAAGAAATAGCAGTGTGATCAAGTTGTATAGAAATATGGATACAAATGCCAGGAAAAAAAAAAAAAGAGTTAAAAACATTTGCCTCAGAGGAGTGAAAATTAGAAGTTTCACAGATGAGGCAGGAAAAAGCTGTTTTTCATTATTAGCCTAAGTAAACTTTTTGATTAAAAAAATATGCGTAGTATTTTGTTAGAAAAGTGAGAATTATCCCATGGTCATATAAAAGAATGCATAATCTTTATTCAAAGAATCTCAGGTTCTCTCTCATGCTCTCTATCACTCTACAATCAAGTTCAGGTATAGTACTTCTCAAAAAACAATGCCAGAAAGTGTCCTAGATTTATAGGAGACAAGAGTTCAGGGTGAAACAGCTGAATACCCGGTTCTCCAGGGGTGATTCTCACCACAGAGCTCTCTGAAGCCAGCTCAGGAAAATTAAATCAAAAGGCCTAAGGGCATTTGTTCCTCTTGAAGAGTCACCCCCCAAACTTTCAGACTGAAGCAGTCTAACCACCGGTAACAAGAAGGGTGTCCCTTCACCCTTGAGGCTGTGTGCACAGCAGGGCTTTTCTCCTTCCGAGGCACGGACGCACTGTGTGGGGGTCAAGCTCAATGTCCCCTCCCCCAAAGGAGCCGGGGTCAAGCTTTCAGAACAAGAGCAGACACATGCGAGCAGTGAGACCTGGTGCCCTGACCACAGACAGTGCAGGCCCTCGTGGGCCTGAGGCAGAACCTTATCTTCCGCAGTTTGAAAACAGAAAACTCTTCCCACTGAGCAATGCCATCCTCTGTTCCTGTTAAGGGTACAGAGATGGGACAGATGAATTAACAGTGATGCACTTACCACTGAATTGGTTCTGGGTCTCTATTATCTGTCTGTCTGTACATATGTCTATATATACCTCTCATCCAAGAAAATCATGTTATGTTAATCACATCATTGTTTAAAGAAGAAAAACTCAAGAGAAATACTTGTAAACATTTTGGGTTGCTTTGCATGGTTTTGAGATGATTGGTATCAGAATTTTAAATTTTTATATTTGAAAGTATGAAATAAAAATTGAAGAAATGGCCCGTTACTCGACAGCCATTCCTCCCTCTTTCTTCTTTACAACCAAATCATGATTCCTCCTTTTTTTTCTGTCTTCATGCTCCTCTGTGCAGCCCCAGCCCCAGCCCCAGAGACTGGCTCTGTATTGGTCTAATTCAATCCCGGTAATTCTCGTCACAGGCACAGGGAGAGGCATGTGACCCAGTTCTGGCCGATGAGATACAGGAAAAGTCTCCCAGGAGGGAGTCTGTGATGGATTTCTTAGTTCTTAAAATAAGACACAAGGACAAGAGTGTCCCTCTCCTACTCTGAACACTGCAGGGCAAGGGGATGCCTGGAGTCACTGCAGCCCTTTTGACGTGTCAAGGTCAGCAGAGAGAGAAGATGGAGAGAAGGTGGGGCCCTGATGAGCCAACTCTGGAACTGCCCCACTTTGGGACGTGTTATTATATGAGCCAGTACATCTCCTTACCTTTCAAGTTGCCATATGTTGGAAGCCCTATTCAGGGAGCTGAAAGCATCCTGAATGATACAAAGATCCATATCTAACCACAAATGATGAATTATTAGAAGAGCCAGGATCAAGAGAAAATTCCAAAAAGCTTCCAGAGGGGAAAAAGAGATGGTCCTCAAAGGAATGAGAGCCAGGCAAGCATGGACTGGCAGCCCTGCAGGATGCTGGCACACCGCGGAGCGAAGCCTGCAACACTGAGCGAAAATGGCTTCAGTCTAAAAGTCCAGCCAAAGTGACCCTCCAGTGGGAGAATGCACCAAAGACATTTTTGGATACCTGTGAACGAAAAGTTAAGCTCTCATGCATTTTTTCCTTAGGAAATAATAAAAGAGAATACTCCAGCAGAATAAGAGAAGGAACCAAGAAAAGGGAAAACAGAGACTCCAGGAAACAATGGGTCCAAACCCAGAACTGCAGTCAGGAGAAGCCCCAGGACCACATTTGAGCAGTGAGCTCTAGGCTGGAGCAGGTCAGAGGCCCTGGGAGGGAGGACCAGGGAAGAAAGGGCACTGCACGCCCAGACACTGGAGCTGTGACAAGGGCACAGCGTGTGAGGCGGAAGCAGAGGGGCATCCAGGGGCTCCATGGATGGCCAAAGGGTGGAGAGTTGCAATCTACATATGAAGCACCTGATTCAAATTAGCACAGGATTCAGGTAGGACCCGAGAATAAGGATGAAATGGACTAAGCCACATAGAAGTGTAGGAAGCTGGAAACTGCAGGCATTTGCTGAATGAGGCGGATGTGTCTTCTTTCCAAAAGAAAGACAAACTGAACATAAAAGATATGATCCAAATATGAAACAGACCAAAATATCTATCATGATTTCGAGTAACTCATAGCATGAAACACAGTCCATGTGAAACTTTTTTTTTCAAAGACCGGAGGATACCGACAGTAGACCGGTAAAGAAGGAAACATAATTCTGGCACATGACTTGACTTGGTTTTTTTGCTTGTCTGTTGGTTTTCACCTCTGAGAATCAATCTACAAACAAAGCAACAGATAATCTTTATCAGTCTTGACAGTGTATGTGGAGAGATGCACTGACAGAGGCTGGGAAGCAGAACTGGGTGTAAGCAGAGGTGTGACGTCCTCTTTTCACAGAGTAAGGGATCCAGAAACACAGGTTACGTTTGCTAGAACAAGAAATGATATAGATGAGGTACTGATATCACTTAAATATCTTGTTCTGATTTTAATCAGAATGCTTACAAAGTGTCTCTACTGAATATGTTTGCTGTGGCTTGGTTTTTTATTTTATACGTTTAAAAATTTTTAAGCTGGGCTTCCCTGGTGGCGCAGTGGTTAAGAATCCGCCTTCCAATTCAGGGGACACGGGTTCGAGCCCTGGTCCCGGAAGATCCCACATGCCGCAGAGCAGCTGGGCCCGTGAGCCACAATTGCTGAGCCTGCGTGTCTGGAGCCTGTGCTCTGCAACAAGAGAGGCCGCGATAGTGAGAGGCCCGCGCACTGCGATGAAGAGTGGCCCCCACTTGCCACAACTGGAGAAAGCCCTTGCACAGGAACTAAGACCCAACACAGCCATAAATAAATAAATAAATAAAATTTAAAAGAGATAAGCAAAACATTCTCTCTATAAATTTGATCTTTAAAAAAAAATTTTTTTAAGCTGTTTTAATTTTTACAGAAAGAAAATTGAGTGGAAAGTACAGAGAGTTCCCACAAACCCCTTGCTCTCCACCAATTCCTGTAATTTTTAACATTTTGCATTAGTGTGGGGAACATCTGTGACAAATTGTTGTGTCTTTTTTTTTAGGTTGAGGAAGTTTCATTGTATTATTAGCTTACTGAGGATTTTTATCAGGTTGGGTGTCAGGTTTTTTAATTGAAGAAATGTACCAAGGGCTTCCCTGGTGGCACAGTGGTTGAGAGTCTGCTGCCAATGCAGGGGACACAGGTTTGAGCCCTGGTCCTGGAGGATCCCACATGCTGCGGAGCGGCTGGGCCCGTGCACCACAGCTACTGAGCCTGCACTCTGGAGCTCGCGAATCACAACTGCTGAGGCCCACGCGCCTAGAGCCCGTGTTCCACAGTGGGAGGGGCCACCACAATGAGAGGCCGGCGCACCGCAGCTGAGAGTGGCCCCCGCTGGCTGCAACTGGAGGAAGCCCATGCACAGCAACAAAGACCCAATGCAGCCAAAAATAAAGAAAAAATAAGTAAATTAAAAAAAAAAAAAAGAATTAAGCTTTTAAAAAAAAAGAAATGTACCAAGATAAATATGTATCTTCCCCTTAATATGACAGTAAATTACATTAATAGAATTCCAATATTGAATAATAACAGTGAGAAGAAATGGACTCATCAATAGAGTCCAGATGTTTTGTAGAAAAAATAGCTTTGATCCCTACCTCACACACCACACTCCAAAGTAAATTCCAGATAGGTTAAAACTCTACATGAAGAAATCAAAACCACAAAAGAATCAGAGGAAAGTATAATATTTTTATAATCTTGGGATGGGGAAGGACTTCCTAACCAAGAGCCAAAACTCAGGATTCATAGAAAGAAAAGATGGAGAGATTTATATATCAAAATATAAATCCGTTTACTACCCCCAAAAACCCTGTCACTAACAAAAAGAAAAAGATAAGAGACAGGCTGAGAGAAAATATTTGCCATATTCCGTAGACAAAGGGTTAATGGCCATAACATATAAAGAGGCTCTGGGTATCACCAAAGAAGAAACAGCTTACTACAAGATGGAGAAAGGGTATAAACAGGCAATTCACAAAAGATCTCCAACTGCTTATAAATGCATGAAAAGAATCTCAGCATCAAAATGTAAGTGAAACTCCAGAGACTCATCAGATGGAAAAACCGAAATGGGCGGTGGGACTGGAGGGCAACAGAAAGGGTGGGACAGCCAAGGAGAGACCCTCGGAAATGAAATGGGAGCTGAAGGGCTCATCTGGCTGCTCCGCCAGCGCAGCGCCGGGCGGCAGGGCTGGCGAGAAGCAGGCCTGCATGGCTCTAAGCCTTCCAGCGAGGAAGGCTGGCAGGAGGCTCAGGTGGCAGGACCAGGGGTGTCCCACCATGGCTGGTGGTGGGGGGCAAGTGGGGTGGATGCTTAGGACAAAAGTCGCCAGTCCTGCTTCCTTCCCAACCCTCCCCACTCCATCCTTCACCACCCTGCTCCGGAGGCAGAGAATCCCCATCCTCCAGCTGTATCCCAGCTCTCCTGACCCTGACCCGGACCCCCCTCACCCAGATACACACGCCTCCCCCAGAGCACCAGCAGGTGGACCCAACAGGGATAGGGCAGTAACAACAGCACCATTTCTCCCTACCACATCTTGCCCTGCAAAATCTTTTAAAAAATCACAGTGTAAATTCACCAGGAAGAAAAAAAGTAACAACAAATGGAAAAATGATGGACGAATTTAATCATCTATAATTAACCATAGGAGAACAGCAAGTGAAACCATTTCCACTTCATTTTATTTGAGGGCTTATCTATTCAAATTATGCATGGCTGGGCTTATTCCCAGCCCCAGAGCTGACTTCTAACCAGCAGTTGGCAGAGAAGAACCATCCCGGGCACAGACAACGCCATTGTCTTCATTCTCCCGGTCCAGCCCCTGGCTGCACCATGGGGGGGCGCTGCAGACCCACGTCTCCTTGCTCCCAGCACCCACCCAGGTCCTTCCACGAACCCTTCCTCCCTGGCCTGAACAAGTCCTGTTCTGTGGGAAATCATCTCCCCTCTGCCCTCAATCCTTTCTCCTCAGCCTCCTTCCACTCCTGGGCCTAAACAAGCCCAAGGTCTCCCCAGGATCTCCACACTGCACTGTCTTCTTGGATGGGGGCTGCTGCCTCCTCCAAGTTAAAGGGCAGGAGGAAGGGGCAGCCCACATCCTGGGGCTGCACCCAGAACATGGTTCAGGGTCATCTCTCCAGAACTGCTCTTTGAAAGGCTGCACCATCTACCTTTCCCCGTCAGCATCACCCAAGGCGCCGCCAAACCCGCCCGGATTCTTGCTCCTACGTGGTCCTTCAGAGCCCCGAGTCCTCTGAAATAGTTCTTTCCCTCAAGTTTAATGGCTTCTGCATCGTCCTTTGTGTGACCCCACGACATGGCTCAGGTGTAATCACAGAAAACACCCTCACAGGTTTACACAGAGGGGAGTTCACAGAGGGTGTTAGGAGTGCACAGAACCCTCTGGGCTAGAGGCGTGGCTTTGGGGTTCGTTCTCCACGCGGAACTGGACGCCAGGTGAGCTCCACCTCTGGCACCATCGCCATCAGGAAGTTGGGGAGGAGGAGGAAGCCCACGTGCCTCTCGGCTCTCAGCCACGACCACACTTGCTACGCGGATGCCCTCTGCCTACCTCTTGCAAGCATGAGGCCGTTGCTTCCACCGATGCAGAAAACCCAAATGCCTCTTGTACTGTGCTCACCATCAGATCAGAACGGAAGCAGCAGCAGCCGGGCCTCAGCCTCACCTCCCTTTCCAAGTGTCATGCACTGAATTGCCACACCCTTACTGACCGTCAGAAGCAAGTGAGCCTGAGAAATGCACCCCCAAGAGGCTGCGATGGAGAGATGGAGGCAAAGGACATGTGCCACAGCCCCACGGTGCCCACCCCGGACGGGACCCTGTCGTCAGCGGCTGCCCCCCTTCCTCACCACTATCCACTTCTTTGAATCCATAAGTAATTTTGTACGATGCCCTCCCCCTCCCAAATGTGTGTGTGTGTACGTGTGTGTGTGTGTGCGCGTGCACGCGCACGCAGGGTGGGGGGGAGGGAAGGAGAGCGGGAAGGAGAAGTCGTACTGGTCATAATAACTAGTAACTTGTCCTTGAAGACAGGGACAGATGCGCTTTCCTGTGCAGGTGTGAGCCTCGGTTACTTTGCTGAGCAATGCAGAAGCCACAGGGGCCCTACGACATTAAGTGCACAGGAGCGGATCAGGGTGGAAGTACTTTGGGGGGAACCCAAGGACACAAGAAGCCCCAACGCAGGGAAGGGAGCTGACGGTCACAGACTACAGACAGCCTCGTGTCACTTCATTTCTCACCTCACTCCCGCACATCTCCAGGGTAGGCAGCTCGTTTTATATAAGAGAAAACTGAGGGGGGTGGGGGGCAGGAAAGATCGCCCTTGTGCGGTGCTGGCAAGGTGTGCAGTAGCAGGGCTGAGAAGTGGCCGCCAGTCCTTCAAATACCGCCCCAGGGGGGCGGGGGCCAATGTTGATGCCCTGGGGACATCAGTATCCAAAGGACTCTTTCAGTTGCAAGAGACAATACCAATTCCAAATACCTTTCAAGGTTAAAAGGGGTCAGTCAGGTGGGGAGCTTACTGCCTTGTGTAGCAGGGCTTCGGCGGGGCATCTAGCTTTGGGCACAGCTGCACCAGGGGATTGGCAGCCCGCAGCCCAGCAGCTCCCACCAAGGCCAGCATTTGGCCCAGCTTCCTTGCCCCGCCCCTTACACAGGGCTGAGTCCTCTGATTGGCTGGGCCTGGGTCACGTGTCAGACCTGCAGCCCCAGGGTGGGCCTCCCCGCCCCACCAGGAAGAAGGATCAGGGGTAGCATCCTCCACTGAGCCGGAAGGCACAGCGTCCGCACCTGCAGCCCCAGTCCACACACAACTTAGACCCCAAACTGGCTGACACCACGAAGGGAGGGCGGCTGTCTCCGAGGCTGCAGATCCCCCCATGGGGCAGAGGACTCCTCTCCGTAACCTGACCGTAAGGCCCGGCAAGTCTGCGGGGGCACATTAAAGGATAAACGCCACAGAAACAAAATTGAAAATAAAATTTATGACCCTTTTTCGAACCAATATCCTAAAGCTGGCCGAGACAGCCAACCAGACGTGGTCTCTGAATTGCAGGAGAAATCTAACGGGCACTTATACTATTAAACCACACGTGCGGGATGAACCTGGTCGTTTTCTAGCTCCCCGGGGGAAGGATGAAGAATGAAGAGAGAAGGCGGACTTGCCAACAATCAGCTCGCGCCGTCCTCATGCTGCTCATCTCATGGATGCTTATCCGTCACACCGTCCTCAGGCCGCCTCGCAGGCCCCTTATTGCTGCACAATCTTTCTGAGGAGCCGGAAGCATCTGTCTCTCCAGCTGAGAGATGCAGGCGGTGGGCAAATATCTGGGCCAGAGGTCGGGCCGAGGAAGCCCCAGATACCCCATTTTCGTTTGATGGAAACACTCTCATTGGCTGGATGGATAAGGGGCTGTGGTTGGGCCTGCCCACCAGGCCCAGCACCCCCCAGCCCTCTTGGAGAGGCGCTCCCAGGCTGGAGAGCCAAACCTGGAGCAGCACAGAAGCCCAGAACATTCCACAGGCCAGGGGCCAGCGTTCCACCATGGCAGCCTGCTGCTGGGCCATCCAACATCCCTCTCCATCCTTCCTTGCTAACTGAGTTCCAGTTGTTCCTGGGTGGCGATGGGCCCAGCAACAGGGAATGAATCACGAGTCCGTCCACTGGTCATCAGTGGTAGAGGCAGGCATGTGACCAGTTCTGGCCAAAGAAACAAAAAAGCCCACTAGGAAACTGTGTGATCATTTTCCTTCTCAATTAGCAAAGGACATGCAAGGGAAAAGTTCCTTGTTTGCTATCCCCTTTTCTCTGCTTTGCACACATGGTATCGGGTAGTGTTGCCTTGAGTTGCTGGGATCGACTTAGGGAATTTCAGAAAGGCCAAGTGAGCACTGCTGACCCGCCTTGCAGCTGCCCACCTCCCTGCTTCCTGTTGGATTAGGTAACAATACTTGTGTGAATGAGATGGTGTCATATTCTGTCACTTGCTACTTAAAGCAACCAACTACTATATTCACAGTCACCTAGTGGGCTTGAGACAGAACCAGGATAACATGCCAGGCCAGTGCCCATCATACTTAACTTGGAATCCCACTTTTAAAGGTTTTCCACACCTGTTTGGAGCATGCAGCAGGTAACTGATACACACTCACACTGGGTCACATCTGGAATTGTCAGGGAGAATTCCTACTGTCAGCCAGTGGCCTTGTGTCTAACATGGTTTAGCCCTATGAATTTGCATTCTTCTTGCTTTTTAGAAATTAAACTTTTAAATTTGAGATAATTGCAGGTTCATCTGCAGCTTTAAGAATAATACAGAGAGATGGTGGGAATATAAGTTGGTGCAGCCACTATGGAAAACAGTATGGAGGCTCCCTAAAAAACTAAAAATAGATTTACCATATGATCCAGCAATTCTACTCCTGGGCATATATCTAAACAAAATTATAATTCGAAGATATACATGTACCCCAATATTCATTGCAGCCCTATTTACAATAGCCATGACATGGAAGCAACCTAAATGTCCATTGACAGATAGATGGATAAAGAAGATGTGGTACATATATACAATGGAATGTTACTCAGCCATGAAAAACCATGTAATAATGCCATTTGCAGCAATATGGATGGACCCAGAGGTGATCATACTAAGTGAAGTAAGTCAGACAAAGACAAATACCACATAATTTCACTTACACGTGGAATCTAAAATATGACACAAATGACCTTATTTACGAAGCAGTTCTCCTGGGTTCCCTCACCTGCTGCTCTCCGCCCAGGTGCCCCTTCCCAATAAAGTCTCTTGCTTTGTCAGCATGTGCGTCTCCTCTGACAATCATTTCCAAGTGTTAGACGAGAGCCCACTCTTGGGCCCTGGAAGGGGTCCCCCTTCCTGCTACAGTTCTGGGAAAAGCCTTTGCTGCTCCTTGAGATGCAGAAGGTCCATTCAGGGGCCCCAATGCTGCCATCTGGGTTGAGTGGATGCCTCTTTGAGAGGCAGCATCTTCTCTCCAGATCTGCCACAGGCTCTGGGCTCACAACCAGAAGCCAGGTCCTCAGCTACACAGAGAAAGCATTAGTTCTAGCTAGGTGGGTGTCGGGGGTGGGGGTGGGGGTCCTTTCAGACTTGAAGCAACAAAGTCCAGGCTGGGCAGATTCTCTCTTCCCAGCTGCCTATTAAAGAGCTGTAGCAATTTACATTGAGGAACTAGCGGTCAGATGTCTTCAGCTTTAAAACTATTCATCCTCCCTGAATGCTGCCATAGCACAAGAAAGAAAGGAGAAAACCACAATTTGAAAAGATACGTGCACCCCAATGTTCATAGCAGCACTATTTACAGTAGCCAAGACATGGAAGCAATCTAAATGTCCATTGACAGAGGAATGGGTAAAGAAGAGGTGGTCTGTATATACAGTGGAATATTACTCAGCCATAAAAAAGAATGAAATAATGCCATTTGCAGCAACATGGATGGACCTAGAGATTATCATGCTAAGTGAAGTAAGTCAGACAGAGAAAGAAAAATATCATATGATATCACTTATATGTGGTATCTAAAAGAAAAAAAAGACACAAATGAACTTATTTCCAAAACAGAAACAGACTCACAGAAATAGAAAACAAACTTACAGTTACCAATGGGGAAATGGGGTGGTAGAGGGATAAATCAGGAGTTTGGGACTAGCAGATGCAAACAATTATATACAAAATAGATAAACAACAAGGTCCTACTATAGAGCCAGAGAACTATATCCAATATCCTGTAATAAACCATAAAGAAAAAGAATATGAAAAAGAATATATAAGTGAATCACTTTGCTGTACAGCAGAAATTAACACATTGTAAATCGACTACACTTCAATTAAAAAAAAAATAAAGATTGAGTTAAGTTTCTGTAGTCCCTGTCACCTTCCTCAAAAATAGTGATAATAATAATACGGAGACACTATGTACCCTTTACACAGTTTTCCCCAATAGTATAATATCCCAACCAGAAAATTGACATCGATCCAGTCAAGATTCAGAACTTTTCCATCACTACAAGGACTGCTCCAGTGGCCCCTTTATAGTCACAGCCACTTCCCTCATGCCTCCCACCCCCAGTCCTTCACCCCTGGCAACCGCTAATCCATTGTATATTCACCATTCATATAATTTTGCCATCAAGAATGTCACATAAATGAACTCATACCAGTAGGTAACCATTATTTTTTTCCATTCAGCATAATTCCCTGGAGAATCATCCTAGTTGTACATGTATCAGCAGTTCCTTCATTTTATTGCCAAGTAGCATTCCACAGTATGCATGTTCTGTTTACCTGTGGCTCACAGAACATCTGGATGGTTTCCAGCTTCTCGCTATTATGAATAAAGCTGCTATGAACATTCTTGTACAAGTTATTGTGTGAACCTAAGTCTTGACTTCTCCAGGATAATTGCCCAGGAACACAATTACTGAGTTGTATGGTAGTTGCCTGTTTATCTCCTTAAGAAACTGCCAAAGTGTTTTCCAGAGTGGCTGTTCCATTTACATTCCTGCCAGCAATATATAAGTGAAGTGATCCAATTACTCTGAATCCTTGATAACACTTGGTGTTGTCACTATTTTTCATTTTAACCATTCTGATAGGTGTGCAGTAATATCTCATTGTGGTTTCAACTTGCATTTCCCTAGTGACTAATGATATTGAATACCTTTTCATGCATTTATCTGCCACCTGTATACCCCCTTTGGTGGAATGTCTGTTCATGTCTTTTGCCCATTTTATAACTGAATTGTTTATTTTTTACTGTTAAGTTTCAAAAGTTGTTTGTATATTACAGATACTAGTTCTTTGTTATTTATGTGGTTTGCAGTGTTTTCTGCCACTGCAGAAGCTTTCATCTCTTAACAAGGTCTTTCATAGGACAAAAGGCTTTAATTTTGATGAAGTCAAATCTATTGATTTTTCCTTTATGGATTGTGCTTTTGGTGTTAAGTTCAAACTCTCTTTCCCTAGCTCTAAATCCCAAAGATTTTCTCCTATGATTTTTTTCTTAAAAAATTTATAGTTTTACACTTCACATTTTTAAAAAAATATACTTTACATTTATATATGAGCTATTTTGACTTTTTTTTCATAAGGTATGAGGTTTAGGTAGGTGCATATTTTTTCCTACAGATGCGTAGTTTCTCCAGCACCTTCTATTGAAAAGGTTATCCTCCCTTCATTGAATTCTTTTGCACCTTTGTCAAAAATCAGTTGGGCATATTTGTGTGGGTCTATTTCTAGGTTCTCTTTCCTGTTCCATTGATCTTTGTGTCTATCCCGCCACGCACACCACAGGGTCTTGACTCCTTTAGCTATAGTAAGTCTTGAAATTGGATAGACTGATTCCTCCCAATTTATTTTTCTTTCTCAAAATTGTTTTAGTTCTTCTAGTTCCGTTGTCTTTCCATAAATCTTAGAATATATGTATCTACAAAAACTTCCTGGGATTTTGATAGGAATTGCATTTAACCAATAGATATATTTGGAGAGAACTGGTATCTTTACTATATTGTGTCTTCCAATCCATGAGTAAGGTATATCTCACCATTTATCTAGAGCTTCTCTGAATTCTACTATCAGTGTTTTGTAGTTTTTGGCCATACAAGTTCTGTACATGTTTTGTTAAATATACACATAAGTTTTTCTTTTTCTTTTTTTAGCAATGATATTATATTTTAAATGTTGACATCCACATGTTTATTAATATTATAGAGAAATACAATTGATTTCTGTATGTTGATCTTCTTGTGGCCTTGAAGTATGCACTTATTAGTTCTATCATTTGGGGGGTAGATTTCTTGGGATATTTTACATAGACAATCATACTACCTGCAAATAGGGACACTTTTAGTTCTTCTTTTTAGAGTTGTATAATTTTTTTATTAATTAATTTATTCATTTATTTTTATTTATTTATTTTTGGCTGTGTTGTTTGGGTCTTTGTTGCTGCACGCGGGCTTTCTCTAGTTGCGGCGAGTGGGGACTACTCTTTTGTTGCGGTGCTCAGGCTTCTCATTGCAGTGGCTTCTCTTGTTGCGGAGCATGGGCTCTAGGAGCATGGGCTTCAGTAGTTGTGGCTCGTGGCTCTAGAGCACAGGCTCAGTAGTTGTGGCGCACAGGCTTAGTTGCTCCGCAGCATGTGGGATCTTCCCGGACCAGGGCTCAAACCCATGTCCCCTGCATTGGCAGGCAGATTCTTAACCATTGTGCCACCAGGAAAGCCCCTTCTTGGGAATTGTTAAACAAACAAAAACTCCTAGAATCAATAAGCAATTGAGCAAGATTCAAGACACAATGTTAATATACAAAAAAATCAATTGCTTTCTTATATACGAGTAATGAACCATTGGAATTTGAATTAAAAACAGCACCATTTACATTAGCACCAAAAAATGAAATACTTAGACATAAATCTAACAAAATATGTACAAGATATATATGAGAGAAATTATATATCTTTAATGAAAGGAATAAAAGAAGAATAAATAAGTGGAGAGGTATTCCATGTTCATGTATAGGAAGACTTAATGTTGTTAAGATGTTAATTCTTCCCAACTGTAGTTGATGTGTAGACTCAACACAATTCCCATCTAAATCCTAGCAAGGTATTTTCTGAATACAGACAAACTGATTCTAAAGTTTACACAGAAAGCTAAAGACCCAGAATAGCCAATACAATATTGAAGAAAAAGAACAGAGTCAGAGGACTGTCACGATCCAATTTCAAGATTTACTATCAAGATACAGTAGTCAAAGTGTATGGTATTGGTGAAAGAATATACAAATAGATCAATGGAAGAGAATGGAGAACTCAGAAATAAATACACACAAATATAGTCAGTTGCTTTTTGACAAAGGGTAGCAAAGGCAATTAAATGGAGGAGGAAGTCTTTTGAACAAATAGTGTTAGGTAAACTGCATACATGCAAAAAAATAAATAAATAAAATAAATGAATCTAGACAAAGACTTTTTATCTTTCAAAAAATTAACTCAAAATTATCTCAGGCCTAAATGTTAAGACACAAAACAATGAAACTTCTAGGCTATAACATGAGAGAAAATGTTTGTGACCTTGAGCCTGGCAATGACTTTTCAGATATCACTCCAAAAACATAACTGTGAATGAAAATATTGATGAGATGGAGTTCATTAAAATAAAAGAACTTATCTGTGAATGGCATTATTAAGAGAATAAAATGATAAGCCACAGACTAGGAGAAGATATTTGCAAAACATATAACTGATAGAGGAATTGTATCCAAAATATACAAAGAACGCTTAAAACTCAACAATAAGAAAACGATCCAATTGTTTGCCCAAAGGGGGGCAGAAAACCTGAACAGGCACCTCACCAAAGAAGATATACTTAGGCAAATAAGCATATGTAAAGATGTTCAACATCACATACCATTAATTTCAAATTAAAACAACAATGAGGTACCAATACACACCTATAATCCGAAACAGTGACAATACCAAATGCTGATGAGGATGTGGAGCATTGGGAAGTCTCATTCATTGCTGGTGGAATGCAAAATACTGCAGTCACTTTGGAAGACAGTTTGGCCATTTCTTAGAAAGCTAAACAGTCTTATCATTCACTCCAGCAATTACACCTCAAATGAATTGAAGACATGTCCACACGAAAACCTGCATATGGATGTCTATTGCAGCTTCATTCATAATCGCCAAGACTTGGAAACAACTAAGATATCCTTCATCATGTCAATGGATACGTAAATTGGGGTACATTCATATAATAAAATATTATTCAGCACTAAAAAGAAATGAGCTATCAAGTCATGAAAAGACATGGAGGAAACGTAAATGCACATTACTAAGCGAAAGAAGCCAATCTGAAAAGGCTACATACTGTTATGATTCCAACTATAGGACATTTTGGAAAAGGCAAAGCTATGGAGACAGTAAAAAGATCAGTGGCTGCCAGGGGTCGTGGGGAGGGAGGGATGAACAGGCAGAGCACAGATGATTTTTAGGGGAGTGAAACTATTCTATGTGATACTATAATGGTGGATACGTCATTATACATTTGTCCAAACCCATGTAATGTACAATGCCAAGAGTGAACCTTAATGTAAATTATGGTCTTTGGACAATAATAATGTGCCAGTGTAACAAATGTACCATCTGGTGTGGGATGTTCATAGTGGAGGAGACCAAGTGTATGCAGGCAGAGGGTAAATGGGAACTCTCTGTACTTTGTGATCAATTTTGCAGTGAACCTAAAACTTCTCTAAAAATGAAGTGTACTTTTTAAAAAACCCATAGAACTGAATAACACAAAGAGTGAGCCCTAATGTAACTTATGGGATTTAGTCAATAATAATGTATTGATATTGGTTCACCAGTTGTAACATACATATCACACTAATGCAAGATGCTAATAATGGGGGAAACTGGGAGCAGAGAGGAGTGAATGGAAACTCTCTGTACTTCCTGCTCAATTTTTCTGTAAACCTAAAACTGCTGTAAAAATGGAAGATTGTTAATCTTTAAAAATTCAATTTCCTTAATAGTTATAGGGCTATTCAAATTACCTAATTAATATTGGGTGAATTGTGGTAGTAGTTGGTACATTTCAAGTAACTGGTCTGTTTCATCTTAGTTGTCAAAGTTATGTGTATAGTTGTTTGCAATATTTTTAAATTTTCTATTTATCTATAGAATCTGTAGCAATATCAACTGTTTGAATCCTGATATTGGTAATTTGTGTCTTCCCTTTCATTTTTATTCCGTCAGTCTTGTTAAGTTTGTCAATTTTATAGATCTTTTATTGATTTGGGGGGATACATTTTATTGACTATTTTATTGATTCTTTGAGATGCATTTTATTCTTTTCAAAGAAACAGCTTTTTGTTTAATTGACTTTTTTCTATACTTTTTCTGTTTTCAGTGTCATTGATTTCTGCTCTTATCTTTATTATTCCTTCCTTTTATATGCTTTGGCTTTATTTTGCTCTTCTTTTTCTAGATTCTGAAGTGGGAGCTTAGATGATATACTTGAGACATTTGCTGTTTTCTGATATAAATATTCAGTGCTATATATTTACCTGTTAGCACTTATTTAGCTACATCCCACAAATTCTGATATGTTGTATTTTCATTTTCATTCAGTTCAACCTTTGAAAAAAAATTTTCCATGGTAACTTCTTCTGTGACCCAAGGATTATTTAGAAGTATGTTGTTCAGTTTCCAAGTGTCTAGAGATGTTCCTGTTTTCTTTATGTTGTTGATTTCTAGTTTGATTCCACTATGGAAGGAAAAAATACTTGGTATGATTTCAATTCTTCTAAATTTGCTGAGTGTTTATTGTAATGCGCCAGGATATGATCTATGTTGGTATATGTTCTGTGGGCGCTGGAAGAGTATGTACTCTGCTGTTGCTGGGTGGTAAGCTCTATAAGTGTTGATGAGGTCCTGTTGACTGATGGTTTCGGGACTTCCCTGGTGGCGCGGTGGTTAAGACTCCACACTTCCAATGCAGGGGGCAAGGCTTCGATCCCTGGTTGGGGAACTAAGATCCTACTTGCCAGCATGGTGTGGCCAAAGAAAAGAAAAAGAAACTTACAGTCAGTGATTGATGGTGTTGCTGAGTTCCTCCATATCTTTCCTAATTTCCTCTATAGTTGTCCTGTCAATTGTTGAAATACGGATGCTGAAGTCTCCAACTATAATTGTAAGTTTGTCTATTTCCCCTTTCAGTTCTATCAGGTTTTGCTTCACACATTTTTACAGCTCTGCTGTCTGGTGCAT
Source organism: Balaenoptera ricei (assembly GCF_028023285.1). Taxonomy (NCBI): domain Eukaryota; kingdom Metazoa; phylum Chordata; class Mammalia; order Artiodactyla; family Balaenopteridae; genus Balaenoptera; species Balaenoptera ricei. Next base: position 30,800,637 of record NC_082640.1, read on the forward strand.
TCACGTTTAATTTGCTATGACTTTTTGGTGGACTGACCCTTTTATCACCATAATTTCCCTGTCTTTAATAATTTTCTCTTTGAAGTCTATTTTATTTGATATTAATATAGCTACTTGTGCTTTCTTCTTATTAATGTTGTCTGGAATATCCTTCCCTATCCTTTAACTTTCAACCTACCTATACAATTATATTTGAAGTGAATTTATTTTAGCATATATTTGGGTCATGTTTTCTAATACACTTTGCAAATTTCTATCCTTTTCTCAGTGTATGTGTATCATTTACATTTAATGTGATTGTTGATATGTTTAAGTCAGTCATTTTATTCTGTTTTCTGTTACCTCTGCTTTTGGTTTCTCTGTTTTCTTTTTCCTGTTCTCCTGTGGGTTACTTGAATGTTTTTTTAGAATTCCATTTTGATTTATAGTGATTTTGAGCGAATCTCTTTGTATACCTTTTTTAGTGCCTGTAAATCATATATATATAACTTATCAATCTACTGATGTCAACATTTTACCATTTTGAATGAAGCATAGAAATCTTATCTTCCCTTACATCCCTTTTCCTCCTACTGTTTATAGTACTGTAATTGTCTTAAATTTATGTCTTCTACATACATGTAGAACTTCATCAATGTTATAATTTTTATTTCAACTCTCAAGCATAACTTAGAAAACTCAAGAGGTGAAGCAAAATGTATTATATTTAAGCTTATCTTGACTCATTCCATTGTTCTTTCTTTATTCCTGATGTTTCAGGATTCCTTCTGTTATAATTTTCTTCCTGTTATAGATATTCCTTTAGCCATTCTTTTAGAGTAGGCCTGCTGACAACAAATTCTCTTAGATTTTCTTCATCTGAGAAAGACTTGATTTCCTCCTTCATTCCTGAAGAACATTTTCTCTGGATACAGAATTCTCGGTGGACAGTTCTTTTTCAGCATCAGAAAGTGTTGTGCCACTTCCTTCTGACCTCCATGGTTTCTAAAGAGAAATTTGCTGTCATTTGAATTGATTTTTTCCCTATAGGTGAAATTTTGTTTCTCTCTTGCTGCTTTCAAGATTTTTCCTTTCTCTTTGGTTTTCATATATTTGATTACGATGTAATATATATAAATATTATAAATATTTATAAATATATTGATAGAAAATTATAAATTTATATTAAATATAAATATATAATGTTAAATATTATAATTATAAATATATAAATATTTAAAATCTTGGCATGATTTCATTAGATTCATCCTATTTGGAATTCATTCAGCTTCTTGAATTTGTAGGTTTATTTCTTTTGCCAAATTTGAGGTGTTTTCAGCTATTATTTATTCAAATCCTGCCCTTTTCCCCTCTCTTTCTGGGGCTCCAATGACACAAATCTTAGTTCTTTTGTTATAGTCCCACGGGTCCCTGATACTCTGATCATTTTTTTTTAAGTCTATTTTGTCTCTCTAGTTTAGACTGGGTGATTTTTACTGCTCCACCTTCAAGTTCACTGATTCTTCCTTCCTCTCCATTCTGCTGTTGGGGTCACCCAGTGAGCTTTTCATTTCCATTACCATATTTTTCAGTTCTAAAAGTTGCATTTTTCATCTATATATCTTTTATTTCTTTCCTGAGATCTTCCATTTCTTTTCTGAGACTTTCTATTTTTCATTTGTTTCAAATCTGTTCATAATTCATTGAAGCATTTTTATCAAGACTGCCTTAAAATTGTTAGATAATTCTAACATCTCTGTCAACTCAGTGTTAACATGTATTGATTGTCTTTTTCATTCAAGTTGAAATTTTCCAGGTCCTTGGTATAACAAGTGCTTTTTGATTAGAACTAGGACATTTGGATATGATGTTATGAGACTGGATACTATTAAACCTTCTGTTTGAGCTGGTTCCATGATACCACTCTGGCAGGCGAACAGAAGGCACTGCTTTGTTACTGCCAAGGGGATCAACGTCCAGGTTCCTCACTTGGCCTCCACTGACATGAAGGAGGGGAAGGACCCCTTGTGGCTGGTGGCTGGGATGGCAATTCTGGGGTGCTTCCCTGCTGTCCTCACATGGCCTCTACTGACACCAGAGGTCGGGATGTGTGGTGCCTCATAACTGCCTGGCGTGGATTAAAGTCCCGGCCCCCTGCTCAGCCTTCTCTGACATTGTTCCATCAGGGAAGCTGGGATACCCTGCTACACAGCCTGGTGAGGGTGGAAAGCGAGGCTCACCTACTTGCATGGGTAGGGATAGTGCCACGGTTTTTCTGGGGTGTCTGGCTGAAGTACAGCAGTTACTGACTAAGCGTTTTCTGTCTTCCTGGCCCTTTGGCTAGAGATAGCAAGCTTCTGTAGGGACTTCTTTTGTTTGTGTGTATTAGTGTTTTGCCTGCCTCTTCAGCTCTAAGTCTGGGCTATGTGAGGCAAAAAGAATACTCAGGGAACTCATCCCCATGTAGTTCCTTGGGTCCTGAGGTGCCTAGCCAGTCTGCCGCCTTCTCTCAGTTTATCAGAGCCTTCTTTATTTCTTTTATTTTTGGCTGTGTTGGGTCTTCGTTGCTGCACGCGGGCTTTCTCTAGTTGCAGCGAGCGGGGGCTACTCTTCATTGCAGTGCATGGGCTTCTCATTGCGGTGGCTTCTCTTGTTGTGGAGCATGGGCTCTAGGCACGTGGTCTTCAGTAGTTGTGATGCACAGGCTTAGTTGCTCCGTGGCATGTGGGATCTTCCCAGACCAGGGATTGATCCTGTGTCCCCTGCATTGGCAGGTGGATTCTTAACCACTGCGCCACCAGGGAAGTTCCAATCAGAGCCTTCTTATATTGCTTTAATATATAAGGTCCAGTGTTTTAATTGTACTGAGAGAAATAGAGGAAGTGTGTATATGCCATATTCCTGGACAACGTGCATTTTTAGGTGAAAATTTTCCTTCATTTACCTAGGATCAGGAACCTAAGCTGATTTACCACAATACAAAGAGGCTACCCTACCCTCCTTTCCCCTTTGGTAACCATAAGTTTGTTTTCTATGTCTCGAAGTCTATTTCTGTTTTGAAAATAAGGGGGGATAAATTAGGAGTTTGGGATTGACAGATACACACTCCTATATATAAGATAGATAACCAACAGGGACCTACTATACAGCACAGGGGACTATACTAACTATCTTGTAATAACCTATAAGGGAAAAGAATCTGAAAAAGAATATATATGTGTGTGTGTGTGCGTGTGTGTGTGCGTGCGTGTGTATGTGTATAACGGAAGCACTGTGCTGTACACCTGAAACTTAACACATTGTACATCAACTATACTTCAATAAAAAAAAAAAGTCTACCCTCCAAATACTTTGCAAATCTCCAAGAGCACATTATACTGCTTTACTTCTGAGTCGAATGTACAAGACAGAACGATTCTAATTCTATTGTGGAGTTAGGATGCAGTACAATGGTGTAAAGCCCATGAAAATGTTAAGACAATTTACTGAGGATTTCAGGATACTAATTAGCTTTTTGTGACTTGGCCCTTACACAAATCTGAGACTAAATAGCTTTATTTTATTATTATTATTATTACTACTATTATTATTATTATTGGACACTGAGGCAATGCCAGTCACCCTGCATATCCAGATCCCCCACCAGCATGGGACCTTCTAGGATCCCTAGAAGGGATCCTAGCCATGTTCACATGGTTGCACGTTTTATAAAATTTTCAGGACTAAGGGATTTTAACTGTAATTGGCTCCAAGCAGTCTCTGTCTCCACTCTGATTTCCCCTCCATTATATGTCCCCTCTTATTGGGTTTTGGGGGTGCCTATGGACATTTTGGGGTGGTTACAGATCTGAAGAGGAAGTGAGCTGAGGATATATTAAGTCTGAGTTTTGTGGGATATATTTATGTGATTCAGAGTGGCTTTGGTATATAATTAAATTACTGAAGTCATCTGGTATAGGAATGTCTTCCAAAAATTTGCTTACTGTGCACTGTGTCAACTCACCTGGCAAGTGACAAGAAAATATTGACTAACTGCATAATGAATGCTATCAACTGAAAGAATATTTCAGATTGTCCATTGCACAAGAAAACTTGAAATGCCTTGTAATCTCACAGCTCACATATGACAGGTACTTGATAAAGATTTCCTCAAATTGGAAATAATCCAGAATTTTACATGCCATTTCATTAATGACCAGTTGTAAAGATGAAAATAACTTTTCTAAACTATCAATAAGAAAATCAAATTTTAATCAATAGTGCTAAAGGAAAGCTTCATTTCTCTTTCGATTCTCTTTACAGAAAATGCCATTACAAAGTTACTGTAAAAAAAAAAAAAAAAATATATATATGGCAATGAAGTAACCTAGAGGTATGTTAGGGCATAAAATTAATTTTTTAAATTATGTTATTTTTCAGAATGCTGTGATGTTTGAGGTTTGAATTTTTACTTTCTTGTGATTTCTTATTTTTTTCTCATTAAATATTCACCTTTGTACTTAGTTTTGTTTGCATAATTTTATGTTCTTCTTCATAAAGGGGACTCCCAATTAGATAATCTTTGAGCCCATGTTTCTGACCCATGACCATGCACAAAACCACTCAGTTTGGTTGAGGTGGGATAGGGTTTATTGGTGGGTGTGAGAAGTCTCACAGCACCTTCAGGAAGAGTGAAGAATTCGACTCGGGCTGAGCTTCCAGAACCCGAGAGCCGGATTTGCTGATCCGATGCCACCCTGCCTCCACCGTGCTGGGGCGGGGCGGTGCCCCCAACGTCCCTGCCCCTGCCCCTGCATGCTCCATGCAGATGCCACCTTGCCTGAGGCTTCCTGGGTGCCCTCCTCAGTCACACGTGTTTGGCGTCTCATGGGAGAGGAAGTCAGTGTGGAAGGTAGGATTCACAAGGTAGGGGATGGTGAAAATGTCCAGGAGGTGCTGAAAAGACTATGGGCATCCACTGTGACAGATGTCCACTCCCTCTGATGCAGGACAAGGACCCAAAGGGGTTCCAGATGCAGACAGGTAAATAAGGCTGGGCCCCGACTTCAAGGACTCCCTGGAAAGTGGGGGAGAGACTGGTGTCCTAATACCCCAAAGCAGAGTGTAAGGCTCTGGTCACAGGCACCCTTAATAGTTAGTTTCCTAAGAAGGGAGGACCACTGACCTTGACAACCCCCTAACTGGCTTGTTCAGAGGGAGCAGCGCCAAGGCTGACCCCTGGCACCCTGAGACGGACAATCTCCTGCTTAGTTTATCTGTTGCTGCTGCTGCCTCAGGAATTCTAAGCTGCTGATAAATGTTAATCTCATCACATTACCAAAAAAAAAGAAAGGGAGTTTAACAACCTAAAAATATAATATAAACCGAACAGTTTCTTCTTCCCTCACCCACACAGTCAAAGAATGTAAATTAAGGTGTTCTTTCAGTTTCTAAATTTCTATGTAACAACAGGATCAAAAAAATGAAAGGATAACTAATATTTCAAAACATAATCCTCCAGCAGATGAAATGTAAAACATTTGTTTGCATCATTGCTTCTGTAGTCCAGGATGGGGAAAGATATCCTGGGGGTAGACAACAGTAACAATTATTTCAAATATAAAGACCACAAGAAGGTCCAAGAGGGCAGCATAGGAAGATCCTGAACTCACCTCCTCCCAAGGACACACCAAATCTACAGCCACATATGGAACAATTCCCTCCGAAAAAGACCTGAATACCCATCCCCTGCACTCTTCAGCTGCCCCACTAAAGCCGGCAACCACGCACTGACGACACAGGTGACTCTCCTTGATCATCTGGCTCTGGTGGCCAGGGGGCCTTGCATCCCTGAGTCCCATGGGACTGTAAAAATCTGGGAGACAGTTCCTGGCAGGCTACCTCCCCAGAGCACCACACAGACAGCAGACTAAAACACACCCCCAGTCTCCCTGTGAAAAGGTCCTATGTACCTGTCCTGAAGCTTCAGCCTGAGGGCAGGACTCAGGTTTGCCACATGCTAGAGGTTCCAGAGGTGCTCTCAAGGAGCACAGGGTGGGGACACAAGCCTGGTGCTCTGTCTAGGCCTTAGTGCCGCGTGCCAGTACCTCCCAGAATAAGCTTATACACTCACTCATCTGGAGCCCCAGTTTCTGCAACTGTCACCCAAAGGACAACCCCAGATCACCTGGTCTGGAGGCCAGAAGATTTATGGGTTTATAATTGCAATCCCACAGGACTGTACATATTTGCATACTTTAAAAGCTGCAACCTGAGAGTCTGGCTTCTAATCAGCCTAAAACCTGGTGCTGACTGAGATCCCTCTCTCTGGAATGCTGGCAGGTCTCAGCACACCCTCAATGACCAGGACCTGTCGTGGATAAATCAGGCTGCTTAGACAACCACAAAGATTCAAGAGACAATTCTAGGACAAGGTTGAAGGACAAGATTCATCCCCTACACAGGCCACTCCTTCAAGACTGGAAGAGGTAGCTGTTTCACTGAATACATGAACAAACACAGAGATTCAAGCAAAATGAGGAAACAGAGCAGTATGTTCAAAACAAAAGAGCAAGATAAAAACTCACGGAGAAACTTTAATGAAATAGAGACAAATAATTTACTTGATGAAGAATTCAAAGCCATGGTCATAAATATTCTTACCAAACTTAAAAAAACAATGGATGAACACAGTGAGAACTTCAACAAAGAGATAGAAATTATAAGAAAGTACCAGGCAGAAGTCACAAAGCCAAAGAACACAATAACTTAACTAAAAAATACATTAGAGGGGTTCAACAGAGACTAGATGAAGCAAAGAAAGGCTCTGTGAGCAGGAAGACAGGGCAGTGGAACTCACCCAAACAGAAAAGCAAAAAGAAAAAGTAATTTTAAAAAAGGGAAGATAGTTTAAGGGACCTGTGGGACAACATCAAGCAGATGACATTCAAATTACAGGCGTCCCAGAAGGAGAGGAGAAAGGGACAGAAAACTTATTTTAAGAAATAATGGCGGGACTTCCCTGGTGGTGCAGTGGTTAAGAATCCACCTGCCAGGGCTTCCGTGGTGGCGCAGTGGTTGAGAATCTGCCTGCCAATGCAGGGGACACGGGTTCGAGCCCTGGTCCAGGAAGATCCCACATGCCGCGGAGCAACTAGGCCCATGAGCCACAATTACTGAGCCTGCGCGTCTGGAGCCTGTTCTCCGCAACAAGAGAGGTTGCAATAGTGAGAGGCCCGCATACCGCAATGAAGAGTGGCCCCCGCTTGCCGCAACTAGAGAAAGCCCTCGCACAGAAACAAAGACCCAACATAGCTAAAAATAAATAAATAAATAATTGTAAACAAACAAACAAACAAAAAAAACTATTAAGAATCCACCTGCCAATGCAGGGGACACAGGTTCGATCCCTGGTCCAGGAAGATCCCACATGTCACAGAGCAACAAAGCCTGTGAGTCCCAACTACTGAGCCTGCGTGCCACAACTACTGAAGCCCGTGTGCCTAGAGCCCGTGCTCCACAACAAGAGAAGCCACTGTGCTGAGAAGCCTGCGCACCGCAACAAAGAGTAGCCTCCACTCACTGCAACTAAAGAAAGCCCACATGCAGCAACGAGGACCCAATGCAGCCAAAAATAAATAAATAAATAAATTTATTTTTTAAAAAAAGAAAGAAATAATGGCTGAAAGCTTCCCTAACTTGGGGAAGGAAAGAGACATCCAGGTCCAGGAATCCCAGAGAGCTCCAAAGAAGATGAAGCCAAAGAGATCCACACCAGGACACGTTATAATTAAAATGTCAAAAGTTAAAGATAAAGAGAGAAACTTAAATGCAGCAAGAGGAAAACGACTTGTTACCTATAAGGGAATCTGCATAAGACTATCAGCATATTTTTCAGTAGAAACTTTACAGGGCAGAAGGGAGTGCATGATATATTTAAAGTGTTCAAAGGAAGAAACTTCCAACTAAGAATATTCTACTTAGCAAGGTTATTACTCAGAATTAAGAGAGAGAGAGACTTCCCTGGTGGTGCAGTGGTTAAGAATCCGCCTGCCAATGCAGGGGACACGGGTTCGAGCCCTGGTCTGGGAAGATCCCACATGCCATGGAGCAACTAAGCCCATGTGCCACAACTACTGAGCCTGCGCTCTGGAGCCTGCGAGCCACAAATACTGAGCCCATGTGCCACAACTACTGAAGCCCGCACGCCTAGAGACCATGCTGCGCAACAGGAGAAGCCACCACAGTGAGAAGCCCACGCACTACATCAAAGAGTAGCCCCCCTCGCCACAACTAGAGAAAGTCTGCGCGCAGCAATGACAACCCAACGCAGCCATAAATAAATAAATAGATGGATAGAAAGAAAGAAAGAAAGAAAGGAAGGAACAGAACTAAGAGAGAGAAAGAATTTCCAAAAAAGCAAAAGCTAAATTAGTTCATCACCACTAAATCAGCCTTACAATAAATGTTAAAGGGACTTCTTTAAGCTTAAAAGAAAGGGCACTAAATAGTAACAAAAACATATGAAAGTATAAATATCACTGGTAAAGGTAAATATATAGAAAACGTAGTGAATTGATCACTTATAAAGCTAGCAGGAAGGTGAAAAGACAACAGTAGTAAAAATGACCATAACTATAATAATTAGTTAAGGAATACACAAAATTAAAAAAACATAAAATGTGACATCAAAAACATAAAATGTAGTGGGTAGGGAAGTTTTAGAATGTGTTCAAATTTAAGCTGCTATCAATTTAAAATAGACTGGAACCTATACTTATATCTGATAAAATACTTTAAAACAAAGACTGTAATAGAAGACAAAGGGCATTACATAATGGTAAAGTGGTCAGTCCAACAAGAGGATACAAAATTTGTAAATATTTATGTGCCCGACATAGGAGCACCTAAATATACAGAGCAAATATTAACAGAACTAAAGAGAGAAATTGACAGCCACACAATAATAGTAAGAGACTTCCCCACTTACATAATGGACAGGTCATCCAGACAAAATCAATAAGGAAACACTGGCTTTAAATGACACATTAGACTAAATGAACTAAACAAGATATCTCAAACAATCTCGCTTTACACCTAAAGGAACTAGAAAAAGAAAAAACAAATCCCAAAGTTAGTAGAAGAAAGGAAATAACAAAGATCAGAGTGGAAATAAATAGAGACTAAAAAGACACAGAAAAGATCAATAAAACTGGTTCTTTGAAAAGATAAACAAAACTGACAAACCTTTAGCTAAACTCACCAAGAAAAAAAGAGGAATCAATAAATAAAATCAGAAATGAAAGAGATGTTATAACTGATACCACAGAAATACAAAGGATCATAAGAGGTTACTATGAACAATTATAGAGCTACTGGACTTCCCTGGTGGTGCAGTGGTTAAGACTCCAAGCTCCCAATGCAGGGGGCCCAGGTTCAATCCCTGATCAGGGAACTAGATCCCACATGCATGCTGCAACTAAGAGTTCACATGCCACAACTAAGGAGCCCATGTGCTCCAACTAAGGAGTCGACAAGCTGCAACTAAGGAGACTGCAAGCCACAACTAAGGAGTCCACCTGCCACAACTAAGACCCGGCACAACCAAATAAATAAATAATTTTTTAAATAATAAAAAATAAATGTCAGCTCTCAAGCCTTTAAAAAAAATTGTACAGCAACAAGTTGGACAACTGAGAACAAATGGAAAAATTCCTAGAAACATATAATCGTCCAAGACTGAATCATGAACTAAATCTGAATAGACCAATTACTAATAGGGATATGGAATCAGTAATCAAAAACCTCTCAACAACAACCAAAAAAAGCCCAGGACCAGAGGCTTCACTGCTTAAGTCTACCAAACATTTAAAGAAGACTTAATACCTATTCTTCTCAAAACTTTCCAGAAAATTGAAGAGAAGGAAACACATCCAAACTCAGTTTACAAGGCCAGCATTATCCTGATATGAAAACTAGAAAAAGATACCGCAAAAAGAAAATTACATGCCAATATCCCTGATGAACATACATACAAAAATCCTCAATTAAATATTAGCAAACTGAATTCAACAATACATTTAAAAGATCATACATCAAAGTCAAGGGGGATTTATCCCAGGGATGCAAGGATGGTTCAACATCCACAAATCAATATGATACACCACACTGACAAAATGATGGATAAAAATCATATGATCATCTCAAAAGATACAGAAAAAGCATGTGACAAAATTTAACATCCATTTATGATAAACACTCTCAACAAAGTGTATAGACAGAATGTATATCTCCATAATAAAAGTCATATATGACTAGCCATATATGACACCTAACATCATACTCAATGGTGAAAAGCTGAAAGTTTTTCAACTAAGATCAGGAATAAGATAAGGATGCCCACTCTTACCACTTTATTCAACAAAGTATTGGAAAGCCTAGCCAGAGTAATTAGTCAAGAAAAAGAAATAAAAGGCATCCAAACTGGAAAGGAGGAGGTAAAACTGTCACTATTAGCAGACAACATGATTTTATATATAGAAAACCTGAAAGACTCCACCAAAAATCCGTTAGAACTAATAAAATGAATTCAGTAAAGTCACAGGGTAGAAAATCAATATACAAAAAGCTGTTGTGTTTCTATATACTAATAACAAACTATCAGAAAGGCAAATTAAGAAAACTATCCAATTTACAAAGCATCAGAGAGAATAAAATGCCTAGGAATAAATTTAACCAAGGAGATGAAAGACCTGTACACTGAAAACTACAAGACATCGATGAAAGAAACTGGGGAAGACACAAATAAATAAAAAGATATTCTGTGCTCATGGATTATCATGGATTAGAATGTCCATATTACCTGAAGCATTCTATAGATTTACTGCAATCCCTGTCAAAATTCCAATGGCATTTTTCACAGAAACAGAACATTCCTAAAATTTGTATGGACCACAAAAGAACCCAAACAGCCAGAGCAATCTTGAGAAAGGACAAAGCTGAAATCACTCCCTGATTTCAAACCACATTACAAAGCTATATAATCACAACAGTATGGTACTGGCATAAAAACAGACACATAAATCAATGCAACCAAATAGATGTCCCAGAAATAAACCCACACATATATGATCAATGAATTTACAACAAAGCAGGCAAGAATACACAATGGGGAAAGGACAGTTTCTTCAATAAATGATGCTGGGAAAACTGGACAGCCACATACAAAAGAATGAAAAATCTTACACCATTCACAAAAATTAACTCAAAATGGATTAAAGACTTGAATGTAAGACTTGAAACTATAAAACTCCTAGAAGAAAACATAGGCAATAAGCTCCTGATATCTGTCTTGGCAATTATTTTTTTGGATCTGACTCTAAAAGCAAAGGCAACAAAAGCAAAAATAAACAAATGGAACTACATTGAACTAAAAAGCTTCTGTACAGCAAAAGAAACCATCGACAAAATAAAAAAGGCAACCTACACAATGGGAAAAATATTTGTAAATCATGTATCTGATATGGGGTTACTATCCAAAATAATTAAAGAACTCAAACACCTCAACAGCCAAACAACAAATAATCCATCTAAAAAATGGGCAGAGGATCTGAATAGATATTTTTCCAAAGAAGACATACAGATGTCCAACAGGCACATGAAAAGATGCTCAACATCACTAATCATCAGGGAAATGCAAATTAAAACCACAATGACTTCAGACTATACTACAAAGCTACAGTAATCAAGACAGTATGGTACTGGCACAAAAACAGAAATATAGATCAATGGAACAGGATAGAAAGCCCAGAGATAAACACACGCACATATGGTCACCTTATTTTTGATGAAGGAGGCAAGAATATACAATGGAGAAAAGACAGCCTCTTCAATAAGTGGTGCTGGGAAAACTGGACAGCTACATGTAAAAGAATGAAATTAGAACACTCCATACACCATACACAAAAATAAACTCAAAATGGATTAAAGACCTAAATGTAAGGCCAGACACTATAAAACTCTTAGAGGAAAACATAGGCAGAACAGTCTATGACATAAATCACAGCAAGATCCTTTTTGACCCACCTCCTAGAGAAATGGAAATAAAAACAAAAATAAACAAATGGGACCCAATGAAACTTAAAAGCTTTTGCACAGCAAAGGAAACCATAAACAAGACGAAAAGACAACCCTCAGAATGGGAGAAAATATTGGCAAATGAAGCAACAGACAAAGGATTAATCTCCAAAATTTACAAGCAGCTCATGCAGCTCAATATCAAAAAAACAAACAACCCAATCCAAAAATAGGCAGAAGACCTAAACAGACATTTCTCCAAAGAAGATATACAGAGTGCAAACAAACACATGAAAGGATGCTCAACATCATTAATCATTAGAGAAATGTAAATCAAAACTACAATGAGGTATCACCTCACACCAGTCAGAATGGCCATCATCAAAAAATCTACAAACAATAAATGCTGGAGAGGGTGTGGAGAAAAGGGAACCCTCTTGCACTGTTGGTGGGAATGTAAATTGATACAGCCACTATGGAGAACAGTATGGAGGTTCCTTAAAAAACTAGAAGTAGAACTACCATACGACCCAGCAATCCCACTACTGGGCATATACCCTGAGAAAACCATAATTCAAAAAGAGTCATGTACCACAATGTTCACTGCAGCTCTATTTACAATAGCCAGGACATAGAAGCAACCTAAGTGTCCATAGACAGATGAATGGATAAAGATGTGGCACATATACACAATGGAGTATTACTCAGCCATAAAAGGAAATGAAATTGAGTTATTTGTAGTGAGGTGGATGGACCTAGAGTCTGTCATACAGAGTGAAGTAAGTCAGAAAGAGAAAAACAAATACTATATGCTAATACATATATATGGAATCTAAAAAAAAAATGGTTCTGAAGAACCTAGGGGCAGGACAGGAATAAAGACATAGACGTAGAGAATGGACTTGAGGACATGGGGAGGGGGAAGGATAAGCTGGGACGAAGTGAGAGAATGGCATGGACTTATATATACTACCAAATGCAAAATAGATAGCTAGTGGGAAGCAGCCACATAGCACAGGGAGATCAGCTCGGTGCTTCGTGACCACCTAGAGGGGTGGGATAGGGAGGGTGGGAGGGAGACGTTAAGAGGGAGGAGATATGGGGATATATGTATATGTATAGCTGATTCACTTTGTTATAAAGCAGAAACTAACACACCACTGAAAAGCAATTACACTCCAATAAAGATGTTAAAAAAAAAAGATGTCAATACTATTCAAAGTGATCTACAGATTCAATTCTATCTCTACCAAAAAAAAAAAAACAAACAAACAACAAACCACAATGAGATATCACCTGCCACCTGTCAGAAAGGCCATCATACAAAAGACAAGAAATAACAAGTGTTGGTGAGGATGCAGAGAAAAGGGAACCCTTGTGCACTGTCAGTGGGAATGTAAATTGGGCAGCCACTATGGAGAACAGTATGGAGGTTCCTCAAATATTAAAGATAGAACTACCATATGATCAAGCAATTCCACTAGTAGGTATTTATCTAAATAAAATGAAAATACTAGTTCAAAAAGATACTTCTACCCGTTTATTGCAGCATTTTTTACAATAGCCAAGATATGCAAATCTAAGGGTTCACTGATGGATGAATGACTAAAGATGTGGTATATATATGCAATGGAATATAGTACCCAGCCAGAAAAAAGAAAGGAATCTTGCCACTTGCAACAATATTGATGGACCTCAAGAGAATTACACTAAATGAGAAAAAGAAAATACTGTGTGATTTCACTTACATGTGGAATCTAAAAAACAAAATAAATGAACAAACAAAATAAAACTCATAGATACAAAGAACATAATGGTGGTTGCTAGAGGGGAGGGGGGGTTGGAGGGTGGGGGAAATGGGTGAAGGGGGTCAATATGTAGGCTCTCCGGCCTCCTCCAACCATCCACCTGTGGAAGGGCTAGGAGATGCAAAGCTGTAGATGAGGAAAGCTAATCGGCATGGCCCTAAAAGGGACACGGCTAACCAGTGCTTAAAAACACAAAGTGGAAAGTCTACTAACAGAGACGCTTCTCAATATTGCAGACAAAGGAATAACTAGAAATTGTCCCCTCCTAGCCACAACGAACCAGGAACTAGCGAATTCTGAGGTGCTCTGAAGGGGCTCCAGGGTCACCGCAGCCAGCTCCCACACAACTTCTTTCCCTTCCCTTTTCCCTCATCTCTTGAACGACTTTGGAAATGAATTGCAGGAGATTATATTTTCTAAAAATGTCCACCAAAATATTTTAGTTTTACATGCTTTTCTCCTGAACCTTCCCACTCCCCTATTAAGAGCTGCATTTATGTCTGTTCCCCAGATGTTGAGGGGCCCATCACTGACTCAGTGAGTGGACTGTGGTGGACATGATGCTGATGGCTTCAGAGCCAGGTCAGGACAGGGAACCCAGGTCCATGTGGCCAACCTCCACGCTGTAGGAAAGACCCCCAGAGACCACCCGGAGGGACTTGTGGAGAGGACCCACCAAGTGTGAGAACAAGCCCCCAGGTGGCTCTGGTCCCCACTCTTGAGTCCCACTGGCAGACAGGACAGACAAACCGTTCTGCTGTGCCTTGCCCAAATTTCCAATCCACAGTACCTGTTAAAGTAAGTGGTTGTTTTATGTCACTAAGCTCTGAAGTGATTAGTTACACACCCACAGAAGCTGGCACATTAAATAATCACAAAAATGTTCTGTCATTATGTCCACATTGCAGAACTGACCAGCCCAGATAAACAGACCTAACACAAAGGAAAAATAAATCAGATCATAAGGTGTATTACAGTCCACAGGAGATACTGTCCTAATTGGTTACAGACAGTTTATATAAATTTAAAAGAAGATGTCGGCATACAACCGACCTCAGAGATATTGCAGGTTCAATTTCAGACCACCGCAATGAAGCAAATATCGCAATAAAGCGAGTCACATGATTATTTGATTTCCCAGTGCATATAAAAGTTATGTTTACCCTCTACTGTAGTCTCTTAAGTGTGCAATAGCAGTATGTCTAAAAAAACAATGTACATACCTTAATTAAAAATACTTCATTGCTAAAAAAATGCTCACCATCATCTGATGACGCAGGGTTGCCAGAAACCTCCAATTTATTAAAAAATGCAGTAACTGCAAAGTGCACTAAAGCAAAGCACAATAAAATGAGGTCTGCCTGTAACTCCAGAATTTCCAAAGAAAAGAGAAAAAAGTTAACCTTCTATATGTTGACTCAAATTTTTTCAAAGGGAAAAAAACTTAACTTTGATATTCATTAATAATGTTGGTTACTAGGTTACAAAATAAGAAGAAAAGCAGATCATTCACAGCTTTTAGCTTCTAAATATGGCTGGGAAACTCTTTGAAAGTCATTTTATAATTGGAAAAAAATTCATGCAATGTTCTTGATAAATGCAGATAAATGAAGGCAAGTTTGTAATTTTGATTTAAAACATCTAATTTCTGCTTCCATGTAGGAAGTAGAGAATGAGAATGAGAAAAATCTGGAGGTCTACAAAAATTATCATCTTTCTTGAATCTATTAGAGATGTGAGGTTGCGTGGCAACCAAATACAGTGATTTCCAAAGGAGGGGCAGAGCCTCCAGGGGAAACACGGCTGCTACCTGTTCCCTTATGCGAAGACCAGGAGAAACACGGGGCTGCCTTGGGGGGTGGAGATCTCAGCTAAAACGTTAGCAAATCTTTAAAGGCCAAGTGTGGGCTTGCGTGTATGTTTGGAACAGCTGAGTCATCCAGCAAGAGTGCTCGCAAGGGAAATACTAGGAGCAGGGCAGGAGCCGGGGAAGGATGGGCACGGACCCACCCCTTTCCCGGATCCATCCCTCCTATGAACTGAGGGAAGGGCACCAAAGCCTCCTACCCACAGGGCACAGGTAAAAATCCATTGCTTTCGAAGACAGAGAGGCAAAACCCATCTGCCTCTGGGAGAGAAGTTAGAAACCTCTTGCCCCAAGGACACAGGGAAAAACCCATTACTACTGCAGGAGTAAAATGTCCTACTTCTGAGGAAAGACAAGAAACCATTTAGGGCCCAGGACCTTAGATCAATACCAGGCAGAGGGAGGAGGAGCAGGAAACTCCTGTCCAGAATCAACACAGATACAAGGCAGATTTGGGTTGCCATGGGAAAGAGGGGCAGGAAGCACCACACTGAGATTTAGGATCTAAGAATGAGCTGGACCAAGACATCAGAGGAATCCCCCTCTCACCGTAAACTTCGTGCTGAGAAACAAGTAGTGGCCCTCTATCCCTGAAGGAGAGGCAAGAGCTCTCCTCGGTCGCACAGAAATGCAGGAACATCTACAGGTGAAGGAAGCATCAGAATCACTGAGAAAAACCACCTGGAACCTCAGCACCCCCGTAAGCACAAGGGAAAAGCATCCACATTTAGAGAAAGTAGAAGCCTTAGCTGCACTGACAGTAGCAATGAAACAACAAAACCTAAATCCAGCTCAACCCCTAACTAAATTGACTCAACGTCACACACTAAAACCCAGACCGAAGAGGCATGCTAGCACAGGTGTGAATACAGTTTACCTCTGTCTGTACTGTCCTTGTACACATGAGGTCTAGCATACAATCAAAAAAATTAGTTTCAAAAAAATAAAAAATAAGTAAGAGAAAACAATCTAGAGATAAAGCAATCAATGGAAATAGATTTGATGACCCAGATAATTGAAACTGTAGGGAAATTTCACCAGAGAGATAAAAACTATAAGAAAGAGTAAAACAGAAATGCTAGAAATAAACTATATGATGTCAGAAATGGAAAATTCTTGTGACAGGCACACGAGTAGAATGAATATCACTTTGGAAAAATCAACCAGCTTGAGCATGGGTCAATAGAAATTAAGTGAACTGAAACACAAGGATAATAATGTGGTGAAAGCAAATCAGAGCACTCCAGGCCTGTAGGAACCGCCAGATGGTCGAACATACACGTAACTGGAGTGACAGAAGAAGAGGGAGAATTTGAAGAGAAGAACTATTTGAAGAAGGTCACAGTCAAGAATTTTCCAAAAATAAGGATAAACATTAAACCACAGCTCTAAGAATACAGAGGACTCTAAAAGGAATAAATACCAAAAAAAAAGAAAAGAAAAAGAAAACTCAACACCAACCAGAAAAAGGCCCACATACACCTATACACATCATGGTCTACCTGCTGAAAGATGAGAAGAAAAAAAGCTTTACAATGTGATGACTAGAAGTAACGCTGCTTACGTTATAAACGAAAGTTGCTAGGAGAGTAAATCCTGAGTCGTCAATCACAAGAAAAATTTTTATCTTTTTCTTTTATTTTGTATTTATATGAGATGATGGATGTTCACCACACTTACAGTGGTCATCATTTCATGGTGTGTGTGTAGGTCAAATCATTATTCCATATACCTTAAACTTATACAGTGCTGTATGTCTATTATATCTCAATAAAACTGGAGGAAAAAAACTGTTTTAAAGAAAACAGAAAGAAAAGCTTGAAGGCAGCCGGAGGAAAGAGGGAACATTACACACAGAGGAGCAAAGATAAGAGTTACAGGACACTTCTGATCAGAAACTGTGCAGGGCAAAGACAACACAGTGGCTGAAAGGAAAACCCGTCAACTCAGAGTTCTACACTCAGTGCAAATATCTGTCAAAAATTGTGGGAAAACAATGACATTTTCAAACAAACAACATCTTATAGAATTCACTGACAGCAGACATGCATTACAAGAAATGTTAACAGAGTCCTTGGGGCAGAAGGAGTGTCTGACGGTCACCCCACGGAGGTGGGAGAGCTGAGATGTTGAGACTCGTAAGGCCACGGGCACCAAGAAGATATGGGAAGATTTATTACCCGTGAGCTTTCCTGAGGAGAGGAGGGCAGGGGCCAGCCAGCCAGGCCAAATGGCAAGAGCAGTGCAGGGCCAGTGACGCTGGGCTGAGGAAAGGGCTCAGGCCCTCGGGCTGGGGCTCACACACTGTGAACTTCCTGCTGGCACTTCTGGAGCGAGTAACCAGGTCTTCTCATCATTATCTTACTGGCTTTTCCCCAGATGTGGAGCCAAAAGGGAAGAAAGGAGTGGGGCTTGAAAGCTGGAGATAGCCCAACATCAAAAATGGAGACTTACTCTTTATTACATGGATATGACGACAGAGAGAAAATCAGTCAACAAAGAAATGTGGGCCACCAGAAGTGGCAAAAATGGACGTTAACTACAGAAGACTTTTCTTACTTTAAGTCACAATGAAAGATAATCCACAGCTTCTGTGAATTCCAGACAAAATACACATTTCACCCTATTCCTCATACTGTTTGCAAACAAAACTCTCCACAGATACACAGAGCAGCTGGCAGAAGACTCTGAGGGGTGCAGAAGAGAAGGTGGGCGGCAGGGACCTTGATTTGAAGACCAAGCAGGCAGGGCATTCCTCCTACAGATTCTCGCCCGAGAGCTGGAGGGGTCCACAACCCAGAAATGCCAGCAAGCACAGACCAACAAGCTCCAAGGAAAGCCTCTTCTCTCTGGCCCAAAGCCTCGATAAAGGGCAGCCCTGCAGGATGGAACCCACTCTACTCCAGATGAAACCTCAAAAAAGCTACTCCATCCCCCACCCCTACCCAACACTGTAGCCACAGGGATAGCAGGCAGAGCCCTGTGACCATCCCTGCCCTACGCTGACCAGGAGGCCCCCCTCCCCAGTGGGGTAGGGCCGTGGAGACTGAGGGGGAGCCCTGTGACCACCCCTGCTTTCCAATAGCACAATGGGACTGTGGGCAGACTCTGGGGTGAACCCTGTCGACCATTCTGTCCCACACTAATATGAGCAGAGGCGCAGCTCCCACTCCATACCCCCCGCACTGCACACACTGTGGAGGGGTCCCCATTACCATTTCGGCTCTGCACTAAGCAAACGCCAGCACACAAGTAGTCTCCTCCCCACCAAGTAGCACATCAGCTGCAGAGACTGTGACAGCCCCACGTGCACTAAGCAAACAGGAACAAGGAGGCAGCACCTGCTCCCCCCCTATCAGAGGGGGTGAGGATTACAGAGAGAACAGAGCAGGAGACAGGGATACTTAAATCTGTGCATGAAGTCCTGGGAAGACCCCTAAGCAGCCCATGCATGACCAACCAGAATGAACACATCAGAAGACTGGAGAACTGAACTCAAGGTCAAATGCTGCTCTCGTTTCAGGCTGGCCTCTGGGCAGCACATGGCTGGGCAGGACAGCACTGCAAACCACACTGGCGTCTGAAGCATGGCCCACAGAAGTGTGCCAGGCCATGCACTTGGAACCTAAACAGGCTGAGCGCCTGCTAAAAGCAGATTGAAATGCAAACCAGAATCTCATAAACTCACAATTTGTCCTGGCACATTCCACAATTACTCATCATACTGAGACCTGGAAAATCTCAACTCAAATGGGAAAAAACAATCAGCAGACGTCAACATCAAGATGATACAGATGCTATAATCACCTGATGAGAATTTTATAGAAGCTCTCATAAAAATGTTCCCAAACAGACACTAACACTGAGAAAAGAGAAAAAACAGAAACTCTAGGCAAATAAAAAGACTTAAGAAGAACCAATAAAAACTTGAGAAATGAAAAATAAGTGAAATTTAAAAACTCAATGAATGGGCTGAACAGCAGGGGGATACAACATCAGAAAGAATCAATGAACCTGAAGACAGAAAAATTGAAATTATCTGATTTCAACAGAGGGAGAATAGATTTTGAAAATGAATAGAATCTCAGAAACATGTGGGACAATAACAAAATAATCTAACATTCATGTCATCAGAGACCCAGCGGGAGAGAAGAATGAGTGTAATGCTGAAAAAATATTTAAAGAAATAATGACTGAAATCTTACCAAATTTGAAGAAGCAAACCCTAAACAGGATAAACCCAAAGAAATCCATGCCTGGATACATCATAATTAAATTTCTGAAAACTAAAGACAAAGGAAAAATCTTGAAAGCCACCAGAAAAAAATGATGTGCTACCTGATGTGAACAGTAAAACTATTCCTATGACAGCATGTTTCTCATTAAAAATCATGAATGCCAGAAGGAAGCATTTTTCAAGTGTGAGAGAAAAAAGCTGTCACCCAGAATTCTATATTCAGCAAAACTGTTTCAGGGATGAAGGTGAAATTCTCAGATGAAGGAAACCTAAGAAATTTTTTGTCAGCAGACCTGCTCTACTGAAGAAAAAAAAATGCTAAAGGAAGTTCTTCAAACAGAAAGGAAATGACAATGGAAGGAAACCTGGAACATGAGGAATGAGAAAGAGCAGAAAGGGCGTGTCAGTTTTCTGTGGCTGTAAATGTGGATAGTTTAAAACAACACACGTGGATCAGGAGTCTGGGGTGGCTTAGCTGGATTCTCTGTTTCAGGCCCTCACCAGGCTGCAATCAAGTGCCAGTGGGGCTGTGCTCCTTTCTGGATCTTGGGGCCTTCTTCCAAACGCACATGGTTGTTGGAAGAATTCAATTCCTTGCAGTTATAGGACTGAGGCCCTCAGCTCCTACAGGCTGCCCACTGCTCCCTGCCACATGGCCCTCTACAGGTAGTTCGTATCACAGCAGCTTGTCCTACAAGGGGTCCTGGGATTAGGTTACATCCACCTGCAACAAGGCAATGAGCCAACGCTCCACTGTCAGGGAGGAGACAAAAAAGCCCCACAGGAAGCTTTGCATGCACCCTGAGCTGGACCTGCACACTACACCCAGAAAGATAAAGGATTTAAACAGGAAAAAGATCAAACAGGTCTCGCAACACCATACCAGAAATGCCCAGGGTACAAATTTACTTGCCACACCAAGAACTGGGGCAATCACAACCTGAATGAGAAAAGATAATCAAAAGGCACCAACACTGAGATTACTTGGAGGTTGGAATTAACCTGACAAGGATTTAAAGCAGCCATGATAAAAATGCTTCAATAAGCAATTATGTACACTCTTAAATAAAGAATAGGAAGATTACAACAAATAAATATAAGATATAAAAAAAGAACGAAAGGGAAATTATATAACTAAAAAATATGATAATTGAAATTAAAAACTCTCTGGACAGGCTCAACAGTAAATTGGAGATGGTAGAGGAAAGAATCAGTGAACACAAAGACCAATCAATAGAAATTTCCAATCTGAACAACAGAGAGAAAATAGACTTAAAAAAAAAAAAAGAAGAACAGTGTCTCAGGAACCTGTGGGACAATAACCAAAAAATCTAACATTTGTATCACTGGAGTCTCAGAGAAAGAGGAGAAAGAGTATGAATCTGAAAAAAATATTTGGGGAAAAATGGCTGAAAATAATTTTTTTTAATTCAACTAATCCAAAAGCAGGCAGGAAAATATGAAAAAGAAGACAAGGAACAGATGGAACAAATGTAAACAACAAACAAACTGGTAGACTTAAATCCAATTCTATCACTAGTGATATTAAATGTAAATGGTCTAAAATCCCCAATTAAAAGGCAGAGATTGTCAGATTAGATGAAAAATCAAAACCCAACATATGCATCTAGAAGGAATTCAATTAAATATAAAGACATGGATATGTTATAAAAGTAAAAGGATGGAAGAAGATATACTAAGCAAACACTAATAATAAATAGTATAACATTAGTATAATAGTGGCTATATTAATATCAGAAAAGTAGACTTCAAAACAAAGAATATTACCAGGGATAAAGAGGAACATTGCATGATAATAAAGGGGTCAATTCATCAAGAAAACATCACACATTCCTCAAAAATTAAACACAGAACTACCATATGATCCAACAATCCCACTTCTGGGCATATATCCAAAATAATTCAAACAGGGATTCAAACAGATGTCTGTATACTAGTGTTCACAGCAGCATTATTCACAATAGCCAAAAGGCATAAACAACCCAAATTTCCATCAACAGATGACTGGACAAACAACGGAATATTATACAGCCTTAAAAAGGAATGAATTCTGACACATGTTACAACATGGATGAACTTTGAAGACATAATGGTAAGTCACAAAATGACAAATACTGTATGCTCCATATTACATGAGGATAGAATGGTGTTTGGCAGGGAAGGGGGAGAATAAGGAGCTGTTTAATGGGCACAGAATTTCATTTTGGGAAGACGCAAAAGTTCTGGATTGTGGTGAGAGTTGCACAACAATGTGAATGTACTTAATGCCACTGAACTGTACACTTAAAGTGGTTAAAATGGTAAATTTTGTGTTATGCATATTTTATGACACCTATAAAGTTATCACAATCCTAAATGCATATATGTAACAGCAAAGTATTAGAATATATAAGCAAAAATTGATAGAACTGAAATGAGAAATACAAACCCATCATTATAGTTGGAGACTACAACACTCTTCTGTCACTAATTGACAGAACAAGTGGATAGAATATTTGTAAATATATAAAAATGCTGAAAAATACTACCAACCAACTTGATCTAATTGACATTTATAAAACACATTACCTGGAACAGTACACACTTTTTTCAAGTACACATGATATTCAGCATGACAGACTATATTTTGAGCCATAAAGCAAACCAACAAGTTTTTTTAAATTAGAATACAAATTTTATTCTCTGACCACAATGAAATTCAACTAGAAACTAATTACAAAAATATATCTTGAAAATTCCCAAATATTTGGAAGCTAAACAGTACATTTAAAAATAATCCTTGGGTCAAAGAGGAAGTTGAAAGAAGAATTATAAAATATTTTTAATTGTACACAATGGAATTCATGAGATGTACACAAGTTTAGAGGGAAATTTATAGCATTAAATACTTGTATTAGAAAAAGACAAGTGTCTCAAATCAATGACCCAAGCTTCCACCTTAAGAACCTGGGGGGAGAAAAAGCGGTAGGGAGGAGTATGGCTTGTATTCTGAGCATTTTTTATATTTAGAGGTTAAAAATCACAGCCTGGCTATTACTGGGGCCATTTTTCCCTTTCTGAGCATGACCTCACACTTGGTGCCCCATGTGTTTTGCTGTGAAATGAGTTCTTTGAGCAGAAGCAATCTTGTGTGAAGCAGTAAACAAGGCTAGGGAGACAAATCCACATCCAGAGTATGTGTCTATTCCATGAGGATGAATCAATATCCCTTCCATGACAGAAGAGGTCCAATGGAATCAATTGCCTTGTACTTACACATTTATATCCAAGAATGGAAGCTCTGGGACAGGAAGAACTTGCTCCCTGCTCTATCTCCAATGCCCAGAATGGTGCATGTCATATACTAGCACCACAGCATCTATTTGCTGAACAAAGGAATACACTTACGTGCTCTATAGCACAAAAAATTTGCAGGGGCTTTTCTTCTATTTCCTGGGTCATGTTTTCTTCAAGATGGGCTCTTCCTCTTTTTTTGAAGCCTATGTTCCTTCCTCTATTTCTTCTGTGTTCTTCCATTCCCCCTGCAATAGTATACACAGTTGCTGTGCCAATTGTTGAGCTTTACTGAGATAATTTACATACCATAAAGTTCACCAGCCTAAAATATACCTGACTTTTTCACTTAGCATCAAGTTTTTGAGGTTTATCCATGTTTTAGCATGTATCAATACTTCCTTTTTATGACCAAATACTGTTATATTGTATTGATAGACCACATTTTGTTAACGCATCAGTTGATGGATATTTGGCTTGTTTCCACTTTTGACTATTATGGATATTGTTGCTATGAACAAGTTTCTGTGTGTACATATATTTTCATTTTTCTTGGGCATATATCTAGAATTGCTGAGTCAAAAACAGTAACTCTATGTTTGAAAACTTTTAAGAACTGCCACTGTTTTCCAAAGTGGCTGCATCATTTTCCATTCCCACCAGCAGTGTATGAGGGTTCCAATATTTCCATATCCTAATTCTTGTTATTGTCTCTCTTTCCTGTTAGTCATTCTGGTGGGTGTGAAGCAATGTCATTTCTTTTTATTGTGTTCTCTTATGTGGGCAACTTCATGATATTGGGTGAGCAAATTACCCTATTTATTTTTTCTCTCTGAGCAGTTTGAAAGCTGTTATTTTGCATCCTACTGAATGTTCGGGAGCGTGATAGCCAGAGGCAAGGCAGGGAAGAGCTCAACTGAGACTATTTTTGCTAGAATATCTGGTCTCCGGCCTCTTCACTAAGGTTTCCAAGTGTCCCCAGCAACGTTTCCTGTCCCCTGGGTAGGAGGTGATGTCATGACCCCTGGGGGCCATCCTGGGCTCTGGATCCGTTCTCTGGCTCAGCATGAAACCCCCACTTCCATCAGAGTCAGTCCTCTCATCAGTTTCTCCTCAACAGCCCTTTTCACACACCCCACCCCCTGAAGTAACAGGAAAAGATAAGGATATCCCTCTTCTCCCAACTAGTCACTCTTGTGAGTCAGAGTTCCTGGATTTTGCTGACTCACCAAGACCATTTGCAGGAGTAGCCTGGCACACCTGAGCAATAATCTTTTTTCTTCTCTTGTCATTTTTAGATGATTTTTATTTGGTTGCCTTTTTCCTTGTTTGCTGCTGGGCTTATTCGTTTGCTTGTTCTTTGTGGTAAGGAGGCTCCAGTTTAACTACTGTGTTCATGTCACTGAGTGTTTGAAAAGGGAGATGTTGTGACCCAGCTGCTCTCTCCACTCTACCCAGAAACTCTTAGCAATACATTTAGGTCTTTAGCTTACTCCAGGAGATTCCCCATTATTCATTCATCGAACAAATAGTCACTGTGCACCTACTGTGTGCCTACCTACTGTGGGCTCTCACAGCTGGGGTACAGCAGAGAACCAGAGTCCTGCTCTCCTGGAGCCTCTTAGTAAATGACGCCCAAGTGTCTCAATCAAGGCTTCATTTCACATAAAAGCATGTTTATAGAAGATAATTTCAATACTTTAAATCCAAGAATTTATACCAAGTTGCAAACCCTCTAATATCCTTGTGACACTTCACACGCTATGGCCTGGACAGAGGGGAAGCTTGAGAGCGTGAGTGAAGGAATCCGCCTGCATTTTTAAGCTCTCCTGATGTATTTGAAAAGGAGAGCTGTTTTCCACTCATTGCTTACGGGATGAATTAGAATCACTTGCAAATTCCTTACTTGATGATGTGCCAAAAATAAATTCAATTCTGGCACAAAGTATTTAAAAAGTATAGGGAAACAAAGTTGTGTGGCACAGAGAAGACAATTTTACATTTTTAAATCCTGAAGCATAAAACCTTTTAAAAATCTCTTTTTATAAGCACCATAAACCAGTTGCTCCCCAGCAATCTGCAGGAATCGGATCCACGTGGTGCTACGGCCAATATTTAGTTAGAGCCAATTTCTGTATATTACCACCCTGCAGCCACCTCAACTGCCAGGGCCCAGAATCCCACTCAGGTGCTTCAGTACCTGCAAGACACCCATGGCATTAACTCACTCAGCAAATATGAGGGCCACTGTGTGCACAACACTGTGCTGGGGACGACGGGGGAGAAATAAATAACACAGCACCTGCCCACCAGGAGTTACTGGGGCAAGTGGAAGAAGAATGCTGACAAAGCAAGGCAGCCATTCATAAGACAAAGTAATGACACACAGCATGCGGCAGTGATAAATTCTCAATTTCCAGAGAACCGTCAACAGAGGTTGGTGACTAATACGGTTCCCAGCCTGTGACAAGCTTCCCCATCTCACAGCCTCTGATCTGAGCTCCCAGCACACGGGAATAGAGCCTAAAGGTCAGACCCAAACAAGACAGTTTGCTGCCAGCAGAGGCTCATGGAATTGGCTAGAGATTACATCCACCCTCTCTGGTGCCCTTTGAACATGTAGTTCTGTTACACCTCCTTTTAGGGACACATGTGAGTTCCTCACTCATAAATTTGGGAATCTCTTCATCTTCCTGCTAGCTCTCTGAGGCCATCAGCTCCATCAAATCCTTGATAGGAAGAATCCCCATTTGCTTACATCCTTTAGGTTCCAAAGACTATCACCATATAAAAACTTCCTTAGGATTTAGGAACAAGTTCATCCATCTCCTCTTGTGGATTCACAATCATTTCAGCTTTCGCCTTTCAAATGCTGGAGTTTCGTTGTTTAACTCAGGCCATAAAGCATACAGATGGTCAACGGTCAAGATACATACCTCTCCCATGAACACCAGGAACAGCCAGCAAGCAATTCCCATCACTCCCCCGCTCCTCCTTGTGTGGGAGCACAGCAGTGGAGATCCTCTTCTACGTGGAGCCGACTACTGAGGGGATTCTGGGGAAATCTTTATTATAATTAGCAAAGGGGCTGCTTCCTGGCAGGAACAGGTCCTCCTCTAAAGAAATACCAGCTCAGCCAAGAGTCTCATGTACCCATGTCGGGTAAGAAAGTGTGCTGTCTTTAGAAAAGAAAGTCCCGTGCAAACTGGGCTGCCCACCTGGAAGTGCAGCCCTGCTCTGTGCCCAGGCTCAGGCTCCCGGGGGAAAAAACAAGTCAAGACTGGCTGTTTCTGGGAATATGATGGGAAAGCAACGGTAATGGGGATGCCCCACCTAGTGGCCAGAGCTGGAACTGCTACTCAACCAGACCAACACACACCTGCACAGACAAGATTCTTGATTCCTAAAGGGCAAGTTATTGCACCAAATAATTCAGTTCCTTTTTCAGGTAAACTGTAATTTATTCTGGTGAAGAAACATGTTTTTGTCACCTGAGATTTATGGACATATTCTCAAAAAATATTTTATAGCTAAAGATCTGATGGCCTGGTTAAGTCTGCTGGCTACTGACACAGATGTTTAAAAAGTAACACTCAGATACCCAATTTTAAGGGGAAAATGTTAAAAATTTGTAAATGTGTCTAGGGAAATTGTTATTAAAACTCAAAAAGACCTACAAATCCAAAACAATTAATGAAAATAAAATACATATCAATAATAACCTTAAATGTAAAGGGACTAAATGTTCCAACCAAAAGAAATAGACTGAATGGATACAGAAACAAGACCCGTATATATGCTGTCTACAAGAGAACCACTTCAGACCTAGAGACACATACAGACTGAAAGTGAGGGGATGGAAAAAGCTATTCCATGCAAATGGAAATCACAAGAATGCTGGAGTAGCAATACTCCTATCAGACAAAATAGACTTTAAAATAAAGACTGTTACAAGAGACAAAGAAGGACACTACATAATGATCAAGGGATCAATCCAAAAAGAAGATATAACAATTGTAAGTATATATACAACCAACACAGGAGCACCTCAATAAAGCAAATGCTAACAGCCATGAAGGGAGAAACTGACAGTAACATTATAATAGTGGGGGACTTTAACACCCCACTTTCATCAATGGACAGATCATCCAGACAGAAAATCAATAAGGAAACACAGGCCTCAAATGACACATTAGACCAGATGGACTTAACTGATATTTATAGAGCACTCCACCAAAAACCAAGAGAATACACATTCTTTTCAACTGCACATGGAACATTCTCCAGGATAGATCATATACTGAGTCACAAAGCAAGCCTCGGTAAATTCAAGAAAATTGAGTATCAGCCATCTTTTCCGACCACAACGCTATGAGGCTAGAACTCAACCACAAGAAAAAACTTGCAAAAAACACAAACACGTGGAAGCTAAACAATATGCTACTAAACAACCAGTGGATCACTGAAGAAATCAAAGAGGAAATCAAAAAATACCTAGGGACACACAAAAAGGAAACCACAATAATCCAAAACCTATGAGATGCGGCAAAAGCAGTTCTAACAGGGAAGTTTATAGTGTTACCAGCTTACCTCAGGAAACAAGAAAAATCTCAAGTAAACAACCTAACCTTACACCTAAAGCAACTAGAGAAAGAAAAACAAAACCCAAACTTAGTAAAAGAAATCATAAAGATCAGAGCAGAAATAAATGAAATACAGATTAAAAAAAAATAGAAAAGATCAACAAAACTAAAAGCTGCTTCTTTGAAAAGAGAAACAAAATTGATGAACCTTTAGCTAGACTCATCAAGAAAAAAGGGAGAGGGCCCACATTAATAAAATCAAAAACAAAAAAGGAGAAAAGTTACAACTGACACCACAGAAATACAAAGGATCATGAGAGACTACTACAAACAACTGTATGTCAATAAAATGGACAACCTAGAAGTAATGAACAAATTCTTAGAAAGGTACAACCTCCCAAGACTGAACCAGGAAGAAATAGAAAATATGAACAGACCAATCACGAGTACTGAAATTGAATCTGTGATTTAAAAACTCCCAACAAACAAAAGACCAGGACTAGATGGCTTCACAGGTGAATTCTACCAAACATTTAGAGAAGAGTTAACACCTATCCTTCTGAAACTATTCCAAAAAATTGCAGAGGAAGGAACGCGGCCAAACACATTATATGAGGCCAACATCACCCTGATACCAAAACCAAAGATAACATGCACACACAAAAAATTACAGGCCGGTATCACTGATGAACATAGACGCAAAAATCCTCAATGAAATACTAGCAAAAAGAATTCAACAACATATTAAAAAGCATGATACAACATATCAAGTGGGATTCATCCCTCAGATGCAAGGATTTTTCAATACCCACAAATCAGTCAACGTGATACACCCTATTAACAAACTGAAGAATAAAAAACATATGATCATCTCAATAGATGCAAAAAAGCTTCTGACAAAATTCAACATCCATTTATGGTAATAACTCACCAGAAAGTGGGCATAGAGGGAACATACCTCAACATGATAAAGACCATATATGACAAACACACAGCTAACATCATTCTCAATGGTGAAAAACTGAAAGCATTCCCTCTAAGATCAGGAACAAGACAAGGATGTCCACTCTCACTACTTTTATTCAACATAGTTTTGGAAGTTCTCGCCACAGTAATCAGAGAAGAAGAAGAAATAAAAGGATTCCAAATCGGAAAAGAAGGAAAACTGTCACTGTTTGCAGATGACATGATCTATATACAGAAAATTCTAAAGATGCTACCAGAAAACTACTAGAGCTCATCAATAAGTTTGGTAAAGATGCAGGATACAAAATTAATACACAGAAATCTGCTGCATTTCCATACACTAACAATGAAATATCAGAAAGAGAAATTCAGGAAACAATCCCACTTATCATCACATCAAAAAGAATAAAATACCTAGGAATAAACCTACCTAAGGAGGCAAAAGACCCATACTCTGAAAACTGTAAGATGCTGATGAAAGAAATGGAAGACCACACAAACAGATGAAAAGATATACCATGTTCTTGGATTGTCAGAATCAATACTGTTGAAATGACTATACTACCCAAGGCAATCTATACATTCAATGAAATCCCTGTCAAATTACCAATGGCATTTTTCACAGAACTAGAACAAGTAGCCAAAACAATCTTAAGAAAGAAGAATGGAGCTGGAGGAATCACGCTCCCTGACTTGCTACAAAGCTACAGTCATTAAAACAGTATGATACTGAACACAAAAACAGACACATAGATCAATGGAACAGGATAGAAAGCCCAGAAATAAACCCCTGCATTTATGGTCAGTTAATCTACAACAAAGGAGGCAAAAATATACAATGAAAAAAAAAGACAGTCTCTTCAATAAGTGGTCCTGGGAAAACTGGACAGCTACATGTAAAAGAATGAAATCAGAACATTCTCCAACACCATACACAAAAAATAAACTCAAAATGGATTAAAGACCTAAATGTAAGATCAGATACTATAAAACTCCTAGAGGAAAACATAGGCAGAACACTCTTTGACATAAATTGTAGCAATATTTTTTTGGAATTACTCCTAAAGTAATGAAAGCAAAAGCAAAAATAAACAAAAGGGACCTAATTAAACTTAAAAGCTTTTGCACAGCAAAGGAAACCATAAACAAAACCAAAAGGCAACCTACGGACTGGGAGAAAATATTTGTAAAGGATGCAACCAACAAGGTATATATTTTCCAGAACATACGAACAGCTTATACAGTTCAATATCAAAAAATCAAACAACCCAATCAAAAAAATGGGCCGAAGTCCTAAATAGCCATTTCTCCAAAGAAGACATACAGATGGCCAACAGGCACATAAAAAGATTCTCAACATCACTAATTATTAGAGAAATGCAAATGAAAACTACAATGACGTATCACCTCACACCAGTCAGAATGGCTATCATCAAAAAGTCTACAAATAATAAATGCTGGAGAGGGTGTGGAGAAAAGAGAACCCTCTTGCACTGTTGGTGGGAATATAAATTGGTGCAGCCACTATGGAGAACAGTATGGTATGAAGCATCCTTAAAAAACTAAAGATAGAGTTACCATATGATCCAGCAATCCCACTCCTGGGCATATAACCAGAAAGATGAAAACCCTGATTTGGAAAGATACATGTACCTCAATGTTCACAGCAGCACTATATACAATAGCCAAGTTCATAGCAGCACTATTTACAATAGCTAAGTGTCAGTTGATGGAGGAATGGATAAAGAAGATGTGGTACATATATCCAATGGAATATTACTCAGCCATAAAAAAATGAAATAATGCCATTTGCAGCAACATGGATGGACCTAGAGATTATCATTCTAAGTGAAGTAAGTCAGACAGAGAAAGACAAACATCATACGATATCACTTATATGTGGAATCTAAAAAAATCATACAAACGAACTTATTTACAAAACAAATAGACTCACAGACATAGAAAACAAACTTATGGTTACCAAAGCAGAAAGGTGGGGAGAGATAAATTGGGAATTTGGGACGAACATACACACACTACTATATATAAAAGAGATAACCAACAAGGACCTACTGTATAGCACAGCAAACTATATTCAATATCTTATAACCTACAATGGAAAAGAATATGAAAAAATACACATACATATATGTGTATATATATATACACATATAAACATAACTGAATCAGTCTGAAACACTGTAAATCAACTATACTTGAATTTTAAAAAGTTAATTAAAAATATTTTTGGATTAATAAATGTTTTTCTTTCCAAGAAAAGGTCTACAACAGATCTTACAAAGACTCAAAACCATTTATCACACCAACACATTTTTTAACACTTCCACTGTGTGTTAATGAGCCAGCCAATTATGAATATATCTATTAGAACGGAGTAATGCCCTGAAAAATAAACATTTTACTTCTCAATAATAAAAGTTGCTAGGATTATTCAAGATTATATTTTAATATAAAAAACATAACAGGAAGAAGTCTGCAAAATTTTTAAAGTAACTTGTAGTTTTATTAATTTTCCAGTACTCTTGCAACATTTTATATTACTAACAAAATTCCAATCACAGGAACCAGACACAAAATTTCTGCAGTTTACTTCAAACAGTCATATATGAAGACCAGACTACATAGACATTACACTGCAAAACTCAGAGATGACTGAAATTCAGGTAGATAATTTTATTTAGCTAAAGAATAATAAAGAGTAACACTTCCCACTTCCTGCAATTATAGCTGAAAAGCTTTTTACGGCAGATGACACTCAGGCTGGAGATACATGTGACACAGTTTGAGGTAAGCAATATAAAACTCAAGTCTACGAATTGAACAGATTTTCAGTCGCTGCACAGGTTGCTCTTCTAGTTTAAGTAAGTTTAAATTTTTTCACAGAAAAAAAAAATAGGCTTCAGGCAAATAAAAACGAATTCCAGATAAACATAGTTCAGTGTTTTTTATTTTACCTTCATCAAGGCAGGCAGAGTACAGATGCTGTACATTAAAAACATACACATACACCATTCACGGCACATGGACTCCTACAGGGAAGAGGCCGTTTTCTAAGCACTGCTCCTCTCTGAAGCGCGCAACTGCAGCTAAATGTACAAAGAGCCATCCGCTGGTCCCACGTAGCCGACTCCAATGAGCAGGACGTCGAGCAGCGTCCATATTCCCAGGCCCCCGAAGCTGAAGAGCTTGCCGAGGCCTTCTCGCCACTGGCCCAGGTAGAAGCGGTCCGCTCCAAACCCACCAAGGGTGATGCTGCAACAGCAAACAGGCCTGGAGTCCATCAACGGCCCCCCCGACTGCGCCTGCATTACTGTGCCTCAGTAACCGCTAACTCACATGTGGGAAAGGGCCTCAAATCAAATTAAGGTCCCTTAATCAGGACACACTGACTATCTCACAAATGTACAACGCTAAAAAATCATGGGCAACAAGACCGTTTAATTGTCAAAAGTAAACACAATTTTTAGCTGTAATGAAATCTAATGTTTCTCTTTTCAAGAAAATCAAGCTTGTTGCTTTTTTAACCTTGAAATGGCACATCCAGGAGAGCAAAGTGGGGCTAGTCCTACAAACAGTGCAGGAACGTGGTGGTCGAAGGTGGCATCGCCAGGCAGCCAACACCACCTGGCCGCTCAGATCAAGTCGTGAACACTGTCAGTCACCCATCTTTAAAAATTTCATGTTCAGAATAAATGACTTTTAAGGTTCCTTCAAATTCTAAGATCTAACAATATTCGGACAACTTCTCATTGTATTTCTTTTAAAGTTTTTATTATGAAAAATTCCAAACATATAAAAGTAAAAAGGGGGCTTCCCTAGTGGCGCAGTGGTTGAGAGTCTGCCTGCCAATGCCGGGGACACGGGTTCGAGCCCTGGTCTGGGAAGATCCCACATGCCGCGGAGCAAATGGGCCCGTGAGCCACAACTACTGAGCCTGCGCGTCTGGAGCCTGTGCTCCACAACAAGAGAGGCCGCGATAGTGAGAGGCCCGCGCATCGCGATGAAGAGTGGCCCCCGCTTGCCGCAACCAGAGAAAGCCCTCGCACAGAAACGAAGACCCAACACAGCCAAAAATAAATAAATAAATAAAAAATTAAAAAAAAAAGTAATAATCAGGTACTTAAAAAAAAAAAAAAAAGGTAAAAAGAAGAGAACAGCACCCATGACCCAGCTCCAATAGTTATCAACACGTGTCCATCCCTGGTTCATCTACACCCTTCCAATCCCTCACCCCGAGTACCAAGAAGCAAACACTGGGTGTTATCACATTCACCGTGAATATTCTCAAAGAAACCATGTTGAGCCCAGCGAAGAAAATTATTCTTATTTTTAAAAAATCAGCTATTAAATGTGCCATGGTAATTTAAGATGTCAACAATGTTGGGGAAGCTGGGTGAAGGCTGTACAGGAACTCTCTAGCTTTGCAACTTTTCTGTAAATCTAAAATTATTCCAAAATAAAGTTTGTTGAAAAGCAGAAAGTCGGCTGTTAGTTTGAATGTGAACCACTGCTGACAAAGACGCTGGGTGTCACCAAATATCACTGTCGTTGCATCTAATTTTCTATCATGGACCCGTCTTTCACTTTCCAGCTGTGCCTTCCTGCCAGCAGGATCCTCCTCTTCCCCAGCCCAAACCCTGACGCAGTGGTTCCCGACAAGGGGCCACTCAGCCACCCCTGGAGGCATTTTTGATTCTCACAGCTTCAGCGGGGGTTGGGGAGACTGCTAACACCCAGTAAATGGAGTCCAGAGATGCTACTGAACATCCTGCTCCGCACAGGACGCCCCACAGCAGAGAATTCGTGGCCCAAACGTCAACAATGACAAAGCTGAGAAGCCCTGCCCGCGTCTCACCACAGGCCACAGGCCACCTCAGACTCTTACCCTAAACCTCCAACAGCGGATGCCCACCTTCCTAATCAGGGAATCATTTAACCAGCACCCCACCTGCCCTTCCCTCCGGTGGGAAGAACTGGTACAATTTTCTTTTCAAACTGTTGAAAAGTTTAACTAATACAAGCAAATTTTTATGTAAAAATTGTAAGTCTATAATTATGTTTGAATGGTGGAATTATAGGTGATTTTCAACGTTTCTCTTTGTCATTTTCATTTTTTTCCAGTTTTCAGTACTGAGCATGTATTATTTTTCGTAATAAAGAAGAAAATTACTGAAAATTAAAGATATACATCATAAAGGTATCAAGTTTAAAGTATATGTCATTTTACTAATTCACAGTACACTCAGGATGGGAACCACTGACTGGTTCTAATGATCTCTAGTAATGACTACAGTCACCTCTAGAATGTGCAGGCATCTTGGGAGGAAAACCAGCAACGGGCCATTAAATTCCACGAGGGTACTGGTCTGACCACCTAAATAACCCCCCACAGTGCTGTCCCTATGGTCTACCTAACACATGGCAGGATCTGAGTGGATGGAGGAGGAGCTTGGAAGAGCCCACCAACCCCAACGAAATCCAAATCGCATCCGACTTACTAGAAACAGAGCTTACCTCAGAGCCAGAGCAGTAGACCACTTATAACCGCCAGTCCAGTTGCAGTACAGCATTTTCGGAAAAGTACGGTTACCTTAAAAAAGGGAAAACACTCCACATAAAAACACGGGTATAAAAATACTCTCAGGGCTTCCCTGGTGGCGCAGTGGTTAAGAATCCGCCTGCCAATGCAGGGGACACGGGTTCGAGCCCTGGTCTGGGAAGATCCCACATGCTGCGGAGCAACTGGGCCCGTGAGCCACAATTACTGAGCCTGCGCGTCTGGAGCCTGTGCTCCGCAACAAGAGAGGCCGCGATAGTGAGAGGCCCGCGCGCCGCGATGAAGAGTGGCCCCCGCTTGCCGCAACTAGAGAAAGCCCTCGCACAGAAATGAAGATCCAACACAGCAAAAATAAATAAATAAATAAAAGCCCCCCACCCCCCCAAAAATACTCTCACACAGACTAAATTATAACTAGCGGCCTTGTGATTTACAATCTAAAAAGTCAACTTTCTTTACAAAAGTAAATGTTCACTACAACGAATGGTAAAAAGAAAGCCCTGACTGTCTATGAGCACAGACTCGACATTTAAATCAGTTTTGTGAGGATCACAGCTTGAAGAAGGTAAAACACCCCACCTGCTGTGAAAACATGGGTAACGTGGGGCTGAGACAGACAAACCAGGCACCAGGAAGGGAGCGGGCCCACAGACCACCTGTGAGTCCTGGGACACTGGGCTGTTCCAGCTGGAAAAAGTGAGACTGAATCCACCTTACACCATTCACCAAACCAACCCCAGGGGACTAGAGACCTAAACGTGAAAGGCCACATTTACAACTTTTAAAAGAACGCACAGGAAATTATGAATCTGGAATAGGGAAAGATTTCTTACAACAAAAAAGGGCTAACTCTGAAAGACTAAAAACTTCAACTAACTAAAAATTTAAAGTTCTGTTCAAAAGATACCAAAAGAAAGGGGCTGGGGGGGTAGTTAAAATCTGGGAGAGGATGTTAGGGACACCAAAAGGTTACTACCCAAAATATAAAAGAATTCCTAGAAGCCGGTAAGAAAAAAAAACAAAACGTAGGGATAACAAGTATTGGAGAGGATGTGGATCATCACGAACAGTTGTGTACCACTGGTGGGAATGTAAACGAATACAACCGTCCTGGAAAATAACACACGCAAGAGAGTGTATGCCAGACAAACTCCTGCACATGTGCAACCAGGAGACAGGGACAAAAGCTTTAACAGCAGCGCAATTTGTAAGGAAAAAAACTGTAAATAATCCAAATACAGTGGAGAAAGGATAAACTATGATACAATCTTACAAGTTATTATACAGAAGTAAAAAAATAGTAATAAGAGAAGACAAATGGAAGAATCTTAGAGCCATGATGTTGAAAGACGGTCTCAGAAGACCATAAACAGTCTATATTATACAATTCTAAAACATGCACTACTGAATAATTTACCACACTATATTCTAGTACATTCATGTGATAGAACTACAAAAAATTTAAAGAAAAGGAAGTGAGATGATAAGAAAATCCAAAAGGGTGGTTACCTCTGAAGAAGAGGCAGGGTAACTGGGTGCAGGAAACACACTCTGGTAGTTTCAATGGCATCACGCTGCTTTAGTTGTTAATTTGGGTGAAACTCAATTATACACTATGCTTTATACCTTATACATTTTTTGTTTTATCAAATATTACATTTTAAAATAGAACTGGCATAACTAAAAATAGTGCTAATAAATATTTCTGACGAAACAATTAAAATTTAATTCTCAAGTTTCTGGTTACAGGTCCATAAATAAGCCTAGAGAAAAATATCTTGCTCACAGATTTCCTTAACTGCCGACCTACCGAGGCAGTGGACATGGTCCCGCACGGTGCAGTTGGCCGTGTAGCGCTGCCGCGGGCAGGACACCGCCATGCAGCTGGTGGAGCTGGAGCACTCGTAGTCGGTTTCTGGAAGCTGCCAGCAGAACCTGCAAGTCATGTTGAGGACAAAGCTCTTTCGGGATTTGAAGTCTTGATCCTATGTACCAAAGGACACAGAACTATTCAATCATGATACAGTAGTTTGTTAATAGGTCAATAAAACTACACAGTCATATGGCACCAAGTGTCTAAAATACTTTATGACCTAGGAGGAAGTGGCAGAAAAACAGGTATCAAACCAATACGTACACAATACAAATGTGTATGCTATGATCCTATGATCATAAATATACAACCAAAAATATATACCTAACAAAAAATATCTAGATAAATGCACATCAAAGTAACAAAGGTTATTTCAGAATGATAAGTATTTCATCACTGTTACTTTGGCTAAATTTTTAATAATGCACATGTGTACTTTTATAACACAGAAAAAAGGAAAATGTACTTTATAAAGCCTCGGAGTCACAGAGAGTTCAAAGGGCAGATGAGTCCCTCTGCTCAAGGTCACGGAGCTGCAAGCCCGTGCAGAACGCAGGAGCCCTGTTACTGGAGGAACAGCCTGGCCACCGGGTCTCAACTCTTCCCTAGGAGCCGCCCTGCAGTGGCCCAGAGCCCCAGGGCTGTCACTGCTGTCACACCCCCACGAGCACCCAGCAGGACCGACCCATAGGCAGCCCCAGAAAACCACTCCCAACTTAGAAAGAACTGCATAGAGAGGCTGATGAGCAAGTGTTCACTGTGGGCCCTGAACTTCGAGACCAGAGGTATTTTTCATTTCAATTTTAAATGTCCTTATTCTGTTTTCTGCCTATAAGAGCAGTCCATGTTCTTACATGTTGCACATTTGGAAATTACAGAAAAAACCTGTAACCTCTCCAGAGACAAGCACTTTTAACCTTCTTTCATTTTTCCTTCCTATAGTACAGATTTACATACATGGAATTATACTGAAAACATTTTGTATCCACTTGACATTATATTGTAATAAATATTTTTCAAAATCATATTTAAATGGTAACACAATCACCTCTGGAAATATTATATTTATTAACTTTTTTGATTAATGCAAAACTCCTATTATGGACAGTATTTGAAACCGAGTAAGGCACCACGTGATTTAAGCAATATTGTTTTAAATGTCTGCATATTTCTAGTGATGCATCCATAACACGTTTCTTATCAATTGTTTTTTAAAACTAGGTAGTAAGTGTACGTGGTACAAACTCCCGGAGACAACAGGAGAGTGAGGAGGAGGCTGGTGCAGCCCAGCCCTCAGCAGCACTGCCCTCCCCAGCGCCAAGCACCGCTCACCCACTCTGGCCTTCCAGGGAGTCTGTTCTATGCGTGGGCACGTTTACGTCAGATACGTTTCTTTTTTTTTTTTAATTTAATGTTCCCACTGATATTTACTTTTTGCTTAATTCTATAGATATCGATAAATATCCCTAGAGCTGCCTAGTTCTTCTCAATGGCTGCAATGTATTTATTTCACTACACAGTGGACCATAAATTAAACTGTTCTCTTTTGTACATTCGGCTTGTTTCCAATCTTGCCTGTGTGAACAAAGCAGCTAAGAATATCCTTAGGCATATTTATTTGCATACACGTGCAATATGTAATATCTGTAAGATAAATTCCCAAATATGGAATTGCTGGGTCAAAGCTTATGTGCATCTATAAGTTTCAGAGATAAGACAAAGTGCTCACAAGAGGCTGACTAACCTACCTGTCTGCTAACAAGATACAGGAGTGTTTGTCCCTTATACCCTTAAGAACTCAGAGTGTTATCAAACTTTTTGATTGTTTTGCCAATCTTATAGTTTAAAAAACACATTGATTTGTACTTAATCATGAGAAAAATTAAACTTTTTTTCATGCATTGAAAGTCCAATTGTATTTCCTTTCCTATGAACCATCTGTTCATGTCCTAAAACCATTTCTCTACACGACTGTCATCTTTTTCTCATTGGCTTTTTGGAAGTCTTTATATATTATGGATATTAGTGCATTATTTGTCACATGTGTTAGAAATACTTTTTCCTAGTTTGTCATTTATCTTTGGCCTTTATGCTTTTTTGTAGGTCATGCAGAAATCTCTGATTTTTAGCAGTCAAATCTATCAATTCCTTCTTTTATGGCTTCTAAATTTTATTTCATACTTAGAAAAATATTCCCTACTTTGAGATTATAGCAAAACTATCTCATGCTTTCTCTGGTACTTTGTGGTTTCACTTTTTCACATTAAATCTTTGATCTGGAATTTACTTTGGATAAAACAGGATTCCACTTTTTTCCATATAGCTACGCAGGCACCCCAGCATTTACTGAATCCATTTTCACACCACAAAAAAGTATAGATCCCAACAAAAGCTCATCTGTAGTAAAAAGATGTGTTACCTTTCCCTTTGTGAAACAGCTGTCATTAGTAAGGATACAGAACATATCTGAAGGAAATAAACTTGCTTCAAATACACTAGCAGACTGAGCTCTTCTCCAATGAACAGAAAGCAGCGTTTCTATCAAGCACATTTCCAGCTGAGGTAACTGGCTTGATAGTTCCCATCACAGCTGGAGCAGGAGCTATCTGATATGAAAGGGGTTGCAGGATTTTTGCATTAATTTCTATTTATATACTTAACAGGGCCGTCATAAAACAATTTCTTTGACTAGTGTAATCCAGGTAAGGTTCCCTTGCTCTGAGTCCCTGTGCAGTATGCATTAGAAGGACAAGAAGAGTTTCTTTCTTTCCATTAATATGAAGTTCAAAATAAGGTGCGGGAGGGAGGGAGAGAGCTGAGTGCAGCACAGCGAAAGGATGAGCATTTGCACGTGCACCTGCGTATGCAGTTGGTCACAGCTTATTTCTTCCTGAAATGCTAACTTATTTAGCGAGACAGGATCCTACAGGTGGTCATTAAACAAACAAGGGAAGAACGCACGGCCTGCCCCAGATCACCTGGCCGCAGCAGTCCTGGGACCCGTGGCTCCTGACAGCCAATTATTTGACTGCTCTTCATTTTTAAGAAGAAACAGACCACCAGACGCTCCTGAGGCTGCCTTCAAATGCCACACTTGCGGGCTGGGCACCTGCTACTTTACAGGATTCGCGATGACTGGCTAGTCAGGAAGCAGGTGAGGTGAAAGCACCTGGGGAGGAGAAGGGAAGGAACCCATCCAGGGCACATCTCAGCCAAGGGGTGAGGATGCACCAGGGACCAGGACCCAGGAATTCAGAAACTTCCCTAAGCTTTGTAATTTCTCTACCTTTGTAATTTCTCCTATTCTCTGCTATTTTCCACTAAATGAAACTACTTGTTTTTGGAACACCTAAAGAAGGAAGAAATTGAGAACTGTGCTTCCTTCAGGAACCAGCTGTGAGAGATGAATGTCAAAGACACTGAGGCAAACAAAGGAGGCTAATTCTGGAAAAGCTCTCCTCAGCCATCAGTTTTCTCATTTTTCACAAGGTACCTACTATCTGCCAGACCCATGAAGTACACAATTTCAAAAGCCTTCAAACAGGTTTCGCCATTAGGTAAGTAGGGAGAAAATTCTATGTAAGATACAGCAACAGAGACTAACTGATAATCCAAGGGCAGTCATGAAGATTACCCAGCAACTAGTTCAATTTTCCAGCACACTTTAAAGCGTAACTCTGATATAAGAAAATGACAAATAGTGACAGTTACAAACACTATGTCCAGACACTGAGAACACATAAAATCTCATTTCCCCTTTGGAGTGAAGCCTCCCTCATGCCCTCTCCTGATACTAGACCTCAGGAGAAATAGAGAAAGAGCCTGGGGGTGGAAGGAACTTTCTAATCTAGCCCTCTGCAGACCAAGTTCCAATGAACCGACGGGGAAAGGTATCTTGTTCAAGTAAGTTAGAATCGCTGGGTCAAAGGGAATCTGCAAAAGAGAATATGGTGGGCTTCCCTGGTGGCGCAGTGGTTAAGAATCCGCCTGCCAATGCAGGGGACATGGGTTCGAGCCCTGGTCCGGGAAGATCCCACATGCCGCGGAGCAACTAAGCCCGTGCGCCACAACTACTGAGCCTGCGCCCTAGAGCCCACGAGCCACAACTACTGAAGCCCATGCGCCACAACTACCAAAGCCTGAGCACCTAGAGCCCATGCTCCGCAACAAGAGAAGCCACCGCAAGGAGAAGCCTGCGCACCGCAACAAAGAGTAGCCCCCGCTCACCACAACTAGAGAAAGCCTGCGTGCAGCAATGAAGACCCAACGCAGCCAAAGATAAATTAATAAATTAATTAAAAGAAAAATCTTACTTCCTACTGCTTCCCTTAAAAAAAAGAAAAAAGACAGAGAGAGAGAATATGGTATGGAATCTGTGTTTTCCTCCTTGACCATCTCCCAGAAAGAGGGCGCCATGGAAACACTTTAGGAAAAGCTGTTCTGGGCCCATCTCCTGATTTAACAAGAGACAGATGACTAAATCACAGAGCTAGTCATGGCAGGTCCAAGAGTAAAACACTGCCTCACTATTCATTTCGACTCTCTATCTCACCCACATGCTGGGACTACAATGAAGTTTGCAGTAATTTCCCTGGTCCAACGGTTCAAAAATGCAGATACGTGAGTCTCCCTGCCCTCGTCACACTCAACAGGTGTGGGGCTGCCTCCAGGAGTCCGTGGCTCTGAAGCAGGTACCCTGAGAGCACGCTAAGGAACACCGGCTGTGGAAGCCTTTGTAGGCTCCTTCCTGGCTGTCAACATATCAGAGATGGGCTGCAGGTGTGACCACTGTAACAGGGTCATTTCTAATGGGCAACAGTTGGTGCGCTTGAGCCTTTTCTATTTCCTACTTTTTGTAAGAAGTCTGACAATTGCTTCAATTTATCCTTATGTCAAAAAATTGCTATGTGAAGCCTTGTAAACAAACTTTACTTGGAGATGGAAGTTTCCATCTTCTGATAAAGTTGACTTTATTCCTCAAATCTTACTTTTAAAATGCAGAGCACTTTCTGAATTTCCTCCATAGCCAAGTCTAAACTCTACTTATAACTCGAGCTTTACGATGAGTTTATTAAGAATAAGTAAGCTGCAGTACTTACAACACAGGTAACAGAAGGTTTGACTGTGCAGTCAAAAGTGACAGGCTTCCCATAGACACAGGAGAAATTGGTCTTGCACTCTATACAGTCTGCGGGAAGTCTGCTACACAAACCATTGCTCGGACACTTCATCATATAAGGTGGGATATCGGTGCTTTCTGTGAGAGGTGAGAGAGAAGCTTATTCTCTTGGAATACTGATTACAATAACAGAGGAAAGCAGTTTTCTAAGCTTAAGGAACACAATCATGAGCATAACATATATACAGTGCTAGAAATAAATTAGGACGTCAAAAAGTCTATCATGTTACAAGATGAAAAAAACGAAGGCTTACAGATGATAAAGTTCATTCAAGATCACAGAGGGAGGGCAAAACTGGAACCAGAACCCAAATCTCTCAGTTTCCAATCCAATGTTCTTTTCACTTGAATTCACGAATTTGTAAGTGAAGCCCCTAACCCTCTAAGTGAATCAATCGGTACAAGGTACCAACCCTAGAAAAACGTCTTGTCATTATTCCACCTTGGTACTTCAACAAGCCACCATCTGCAAGTAACATTTACAATTTTACAATACCAAAGTTCAAAATAGTTCTTTATATTAGTAACTTATTCAGTGGGTTGCAGTAAGTTTCTCCAGCCAGCCTAGCTGGGAGTATAATATATTACCATCACTTAAGAGAGGATCAAAATTGCAACCAGTATTCTCAGGAAGAGAAGCTTTCAAAAACGTCCAAGAGAGTAAAAAATTCTTGTGCTTTCTCTTTAAAATAATCTATGTTTTAAACTCAAGTATGCTGCTGTCTTCTAGTAGTCTTTTATAGAATCAGTAAAATACGTCTGCCAGTTTTAATTCACTGAAGTAATGGAACTCTAAAGGGATGAAACTACAGAGACCAAAGTTTCATTTAGCAAAACACACTAATACTCATTTAAAACTGGTCCTACTTAAAGTCACTATGAAGTGGGCAATTCTACAAAATTCCTACAAAAGGGTATACTTACAAAAGGGTATAATTCCTATTATACCCTTTTGTAACAGGAACAAAAGAAAATTTTCTTTTCTTTTGTTCCTATTACTACCGCGGCTGGAGGATGGGCACTTAGAATCACAAAGCTAAGAGTTTTACAGGGCCAGGGCAACCCCACCACCTTAAAAAGATGAGAAAACCGAAACCCAAAAAGGTGAATAATTTGCTCCAGCTCCCAGCAGCACCACCAGAGATAGATGCCAAGTCTGTACCATTCCCTCTGCAATCCCTCCATTTCACACAGCCTTGGGGGAGCCTTTAATAATATCCAACATCAGGAACAGGGTTCCAAAAGCACAAGAAATTTTCTGAAGGGAAAGAAGCATTGGTTGAAGGTTATCTTGATGGATGAAGCGGAAAAAAAAAAAACCTTTGAAATAAAGAGATGGAAATGGGGAGCCTGGGACTGGAAGAAGATGAGACAGGAATGTCAAAAGGTACTGAAATAACAAGATTGTCTACAGAAAAGGTCTGTATCTGCCTTTAATTCACATAATCTAAAATGCAATCAATAAAATGTTCAAAACATGTAAAGTGATTTCATATTCTACAAGAAATTTTATCCAAAAAGGAAAGGAAGAGACCACTAGATACAAACATACACGTTTACTAGAAGAGAAAACGTCTAGTACCTGCTGCCCTGGGCACTACTGTGAACGTACGTGTGGGGCCCGGATCCTTGTCGGACTGAGCCAGCGGCTGCGAAGGCTCTACACTGAAGGACCCTATGATTAGAGAAACGAAGACCTCAGGCTGTGTGGGTATCGCGCCAGGCCCACAGCTGCTCGGGCAAACATCTCGGCCTCACCGCCGGGAAACTGAACATGAAACCCAACGGGGTCGACACTAATTTAGGTCTGCGGGCAACTGGAGACGACGCGCGGTGCCGAGACCCAGCTCCGCGTCCCCGGCCGAGCCCCCAGGCCCACAGTTCGAGGCTCGCGGCTCCGGCTCCCTGAGCCGAGGGGCGGCGGCAGGACGCGCCGGACTCGGCTGTAGCGACCCGCGCCCTCCGCCCGCACTCAGCCTCCGCCCACGGACCCAGGCCGACGGTCCCCGCGGTCCTGGGTTCCCCACCCCTCAGCCCGGCCCGGCGCACACCCCTGCCCCCAACTCACCGCCGCCCGAGAGGATGTAGAACTGCGAGAGGAACAGCAGCACGCGACACAGGCGGCACAGGCCCCGCAGCAGAACCCCTGCAG
Source organism: Balaenoptera ricei (assembly GCF_028023285.1). Classification (NCBI taxonomy): domain Eukaryota; kingdom Metazoa; phylum Chordata; class Mammalia; order Artiodactyla; family Balaenopteridae; genus Balaenoptera; species Balaenoptera ricei. The sequence goes on from NC_082640.1 coordinate 30,844,207, forward strand.
CCGCCATCTTGCCGGCGGGAGCACTTCCGGGCCGCGGGGGACGCCGGGCCGAGCGGGGAGAGGCGGGTCCGGGTGGGTCCACGGCGCAGGCGCGGCCCCTCCTCCCGAGTTCCCCGCGCCCCGCCTCCTAGGGCTGCCAGGTGTCAGACGGCTGCCAGGTGCCAGATCACTGCCAGCGCCTGGGACGAGGCGTTCACCTCTCCCCCGGCGGCTGGAGACACGGGAAGGTCACCTGGGCCCCGAAAGTCACACCTGAGGGATCGAGAGCAGAGGCGGGCAAATGTGGAAAGTTGGCCGCTGTTTACCTGTGGCCGGATCTGTACGTTTAGAGATAAAAACTGCTGCTGTGCGCTTGGTACCGTGCGGAGGTTTGACGACGTTACGTTTTTGTCAGACTAAAAAAGGCTCTTTACAGATGAGGAAACTGGCCCAGACTGCTCGGTAAGGACCCCAGGTGTGCCAGGTGGCCTCCAAGCACCCACTCCCCGCGACCCCAGGGCCCGGGCAGCGTCCCGCGAGCATCTCTCCAGGCCCGCCCTGCCCGGATGTCTAACCAGTCCTCAGAGACGCTCCTCGAAGACGGGGAGAGTCCGGACTGAAGTGCGGCCGCGGGTCTCAGGCCCCCAGACCCCACTGGAGGAGGCCCGCCCCGGGAGGGAGCTGCTCCCAGGCCGCGGCTCCCTGCGGCCGGCACAGCGATCCGCACCTGTTCCCACCGCAGCAACCTTCGTGCTGGGCTGCGCACGGGCTTCCCTCTCCCCGCCCACCCGCCACAAGGTTGTCTGGGGTGGGGATGGGGAGTCTTCTGACGCCCCCTGCCTCACTAGCATGTTTGGTGAATTCAAGGAATGTATCGAATAGTGCTTGGCCTCAATTAAAGTTAGCTTAAACAGGTACATCACACAATCTGCACCTTCTAGCATCACACAGGCCTGACACTTGAACAACTTCGGGGTGAGGGCTGCAGTGTAACTTAGAGTGGGCCCTCCTCATTCGGTTCTTCCCTATCGGTGACTACACCTCCTTAGATTCCACCAACTGTGGGTAGGATTGTGTATACTCTAGCATTTGCTATTGAAAGAAACCCACGGGTAAGTGGACCCGTGCAGTTCAATCCCCTGTTGTTCACGGTCAGCTCTACTGTTTTGTCTTCCAACTCTTCAGGAAGCTAAATGATAAGTGTGTACAGAAGAGAGAGCAGGTCTTAAATTTATTTTGAATTCCACAGCACATAACCAAATAAACACAAAAAATACTGCTTGATTGGTAGCTAAATTCACTACTGACATAAAGCCATTTTAATTCAGTTCTGAGCAGTAAGGTATTCCTCTCAGTTAAAATCAGAAATCCACTCGTGTCTGTAAATCAATGGAATGTCATCCCATCAGACGAGTAATTTAACTCTAGGGGAGCAAATTATTATGGTATAAACCTATAGGTGAAACCCTGGAAGTGCTACGTAACACATATTATTTGAGAGTTTATTTTTTCTAAAGATAAATAAGGTTCAATTGTCATTTAGAAGCATTAAAATGGCAACTCTTATCCTATAGTGGAAACTACAGAAGATTGCACAACACTGAATTTCTTTGAGTTCAGAATCCTTTGTTAATAATCCAATATTTAGTACTAGTTTCTTCTTTTGTGATTGTTGGTTAGTTAAAACAAATTGATTCCAATTTTGAAAATAAAGTTTCAGGACCTCCCTGGTGGTCCAGAGGTTAAGACTCCACATTTCCACTTCAGGGGGCATGGTTTCGATCCCTGGTCAAGGAAGTTCCACATGCTGTGGGGTGTGGCCAAAAATAAGAAAAATAAAGTTTCAGTGTGAACTTTAGTAAAACTTCAGTTAAAAAATACCTGAGACATAATGTTATTAGAAAATAAGATTTCCCCCCATATTCAAAAAGCTTTGCAGACTTTTATTTGAAACTTATCTTTTGAAAATCACAATTCTTAACAGTAACATCTCATAATGCTCATTTCCTAGTATTTCCCTCTTTGATGAACGACATTTTCCCATTTAAGTCTCTCAAGATATTTGGGAAATTTAAAATTTCCCACACTTGTCCTCTCATTGTCCGCAGACACATTAGTGAATCAGATTTTGTGCATATCAGCCACTCATTCCCCGTCTCACTTCTCACTGTGCCCATCAGTGGACTGGACAGTGGGTCCCAAGTTCTCAGAAGAAGTACGAATGGTAACTAAGGAAAATGCATGTTCAGGGTTCAGAACAAGGTTACACAGATGTGAGCACAAGGAAAGGACTTCAGAATTCTTCCTCAGCATTCAGGGTACGTGATTTCTTGAGATTCTTCAATTTATCAATGGCAGAAGTTACTGAAATCTCTCCATGAATTTTGTTGTCTCTTGTTCGAACATTTACGGCATTATTTGTCTTTTCCTTTTCTCCAACCACTGTAGAAAACAAAGGGAAATAAATATATTTTCAATCAACAATTTACTAAATATTAAGTCAGCAGTCATATGGCATGTGTCTTATTAAGTTTTCTTCTTAGTACTAATCACCAAATATCAATCTAATGTCCATTTGGTCATCCTCTAAGAGTAAATTTCTTGAGACAAGGAATGACTTCTAATCCCATCTCCCTATCATCCATTTTCCAGAACACCTGTGGTGGTCGTGGGGTACAGGTGGGAGGAGGGAGCTCCTAAAGACCCCCTGACTCCACCTGGCACACTGGATGAATCAAGAGGCGGGCACCAGACACGTGCCCAACCAGCCAACAGAATTTTCTGGTATATATGTAAAAGGTCTGTTCTCGCTAGTGGCCCATACTGTGAGATGATGCAGAATTCTGCCGCCATGTTTCTTGCTGTCTGGAAAGAACATACTGGCCAGCAAGTAAGGGGGATAAAATAGATCAAGAGAAGCTTAAAGAAGCAGATCAAAACAGGGAACAGAAATGGGGAGAAATGGTCCTGGTAAGGGTTGAGTTCCCCTTCCAGTTACTTTTCTAATGATTTGGCTACTTAATTCTACTTTCCATGGCACGAGATACTCTAACTCCCTTCCAATACATTCCATCGTGTCTAAGCTAATTTGAAATTTCTGTCACCACAAGAAGGCTGACTGAAGCATCACACTACCTACTACAAACATTTTTGAAGACAAACTGCTCATAGGACAGCCCTGTGCATACTTATTTTGCCTTCTACAGAAACTTTCAACTTATAGGAGATAACCATATCATGCCTGCAGGCATATAAATAAGTTTCCCTTGATTTTGAATCATTTTTACGTCAAAATTTTAGATTCTGTATCTAATTACTCATGTTCCTCAAGGACGTTTTATTTTTTCACTTAATTCTTTTGTTTTGATCATCTTAAATTTAGAACATTTCCTAGTCATTAGTTTCATCCTAAAGATTTATAATAAACCAGAAAAGTAAAGGAGATTATTTCAGTCCTATCACATGACTGAAACATACGGAGTATAATTCTACTGATAAGATCATTTTCCACTGTCAGTTTGAGTTATTAATTCTTCCTAGTAATACTACACCACAGGATCCATGTGAAACTTCATAACTCTTCTTTTCTGGTAAATAACAAAGTATCTAGCCAGGAACACCACAGACTCTTCTTTGTGTATAAGTATTCAACAGCTATTTGTCATAATCAAGCAGTTATACCATACTCTTTATTTTGTTTTTTGGGTTTTTTTGGAATTAAAGTGAAAAAACAAGCATTTGGGAAAAATATATGCAAATTTAGATTACCCAAAATAAAATTATACTGATCCAGCTGTGCATTTTGTATTTTCTTATTTAGTGTACAACTATGATCTAAGTCAACATCAGCCATGAATCCTTCTTCAAAAAATTCAGTGGATACCTATAAGAGAATGAGACACTTTCATTAATACATTGTGTATGGTAATGCAGTGGCCAGCCTCCAAGATGACCCCCAGGGTCCCACCCCCCCGGTATTCACACCCTTGTGTGTCCCCTCCACCTTGTACCAGGTTGGTCTGTGTGACCACAGTGGAGGGAGAGTGATGGCACCCCACTTCTGAGATGAGGTTAAAGGGCTGTCACTCCCCCTGCCTCAGCCTCTGAGAAGCCTCACCAGGCACCCGAGCCAGAGTCCCCAGCCAAGCTGTCCCAGATTCTGACTCGCAGAAACTGAGATAATAAATGCTTGTTGTTCTAAGCTGCCAAGTTTTGGGCTAATTTGTTACATAGCAACAGATTTTAAGTATTCTTCCTAATACAGCCATGAGGAAAAGAAGAACTATGAGATGTTTTAAAACACCAATTTCTCAAAAACATTAAGAAATAAAATAGTTCTGATACAGCTACATAGACACGACTCAGGTGTTACTGAAAACATTTACTGAAAACATGGGGTGGTAAATTAATGTATTAGTTATGCAATATTTTAAGGTGTGAATAACATTCCAAGTCAATGACGTTCATAGACCACATGCCAAGATTATGTACTTTAAATGTCTCTAATTTTACCTGAAGTGCATATTTTTCACAAGTTGGCTCCACAGGGATGACCATTACCTGACGAGGAGACAGCCAGAAAGGCCTGAAAAATATAATACGTATTTTTAAAATGACCATTTATTACAAGATTAAAAAATAACCAAAGACTCTTTTTTTCTTTTTAAGTAAGACTTCACAAGAGAGCAGGTTCAGCAGAGGGGTGTGGAAGTAAAGCAAACTATATTAAAAGGCAATAGAGGAGACAAAAGGGGAAACTGGGCATTTTGATTGGAAAGGGAGGGAAAACAGGTTGGCAGCTAGATGAAAGGGCTAAACATCACTGACCATATGACCCAGCAACCACTCTCCTGGGTATTTATCCCAGAGAAATGGAAACATGTTCACACAAAAACCTGCACGCTAACATTTATAGCAGCTTTACGTATAATAGCCCCAAACTGGAAATATCCGAAATGCCCTTCAGCGAGTGAATGCTCAAACTATGCATCACACTACAGAACACCATCAGCAGTGAAAGGGAGCCAACGACTGGTACTTGAGATGCCTCGGATGCATCTCAAGGCGACTTCATCCAAGGAGTGAAAAAAGTCAGTCTCAAACGGCTGCACACTGTGATTCCATTTATGTAACATTCTGGAAATTATAAAATTATGAAGATGGAGACCAGATGAGTGGCTGCCGGAGGATGGTGACAGGGATGGGGTAGGAGGTGTGTGGCCATAAAATAAACGGCAGCATGAGGGATCCTTATAAGTAATGGAACTGTCCTGTACCTTGACTGGCGGGTACACCAATCTACACGTGTGCACAAATTCAAGACCTGAATAAGGTTGGTGGATTGTCACTCCCCAGTTATGCTGTATACAGTTCTGCAAGATGTTACCATTGGGGAAAACTGGTAAAAGGTATGCTGGACCTCTGTAAATGATTCTACAGTTATCTCAAAATGAAAATTTTTTAAAAGATGGAAAGGTGGGTATAAGCAATGTTTGATGTGGGAAATGTTTGCCTTTTTCTTTAGCATATTTAGTTTGAAGGTGGAAGGAAATGCACGGGGACTATTACCAGATGGCACTTTGTGCATATATGTTTTCACATACTTATTCTTAAATTACAAAAGCAAAATAATACATGTGACAAATGTAATTATATACATGATGAAATACAGATTATAAAATGAAAAGTAAATGTATCTTTTTGAGCTCTGTTCTCACCCCTGCTTCAGCCCCACCAACTCAAGAGAGCCACATTTTAAACATTTCTATTTTTATTTCTCAGGGAGATTTCCACCACAACTTGGTAGAAGTCCAAAGGCTTCCTGTGTAAACTGTGGAGAGTGGTACTGTGTCTCCACAGGGAGTTGTGCCCACACCATCTCCTGATCCCCTAGTTCTACTGCTCTCTTGCAAGACCCACCATCTCTCACTATGTTAACTATTTACAACAGAATCAACTAGAGAGAAATATAAACATGTTAATTCACACACACACATATTCATATCTATAGTTTTGGATTGTCTGTACCTGTAATAGCTTGGACACCCCCATGACACCTCAGTATATTTCTCTAGGATTGCAAATAAAATCTAAGGGACAGACACAGACTCGGGCAATACCATCCCCATGGCCTATTCTGAGTGACCATCCACATACCAAATCGACTTGTCATCTGGTTTCCAACCTAAGTATATCTCTTAAGTCTCTGACCCTGTGGCCAAAGCAATAACCAGATCCCACGCATAAATGTAACCCACACGTCTGGCCACTTTTCCCTCGGGGCACGGAGGATGAGCAGACGTACCACTCAAAAGCCTGCACTCAGGGCATTCACCTTCCCCCTCCATCCCGCTGGAAAACTGCAGCGGTTCGCTTTGGGGCCATGTGTGAACCAGGCTTACATGTTTCCTCCTAAGTCAGTGGTCACAGGGCTGTGAGGTCAACAGCACAGTGGAAGGAAGGAGGGCAGTACAGCTAGAGACGGTGCCGTGAGAGTGTGGGCCATATATGTTCCAGCGGCTAGATCTTTGCGGTGTTTGTTTGACACAAGTGAAAAGGTTACTCTAATTTTACTGAGATCCCAAAAAGGTAAATGATAGTGGTATGCCACGTTGCCTTTGTTTTCTTTGTTTTGTTTTCTGGTCTGGCAGATGCCACAAAAATTTTTATTTGCTGTTTGGATACTTGCTAATTATAAGGCAAGAGCCACCAATTTTTTCATATTAATTTCATCTTTTAGACATGATTTTTAAGAACAGTAGACATATAGCTTTTCTTTTCCATATCACTTACCATCTTCCTCCATAGTTTTCTGAGAGAATGGCTATCATTCTTTCCACTGACCCCAAAATGGCTCGATGAATGATCACAGGGCTCTTCTTATCATCCCCATCCTTACTAAAAAAATGAAAATTATACAGTTAATTATTCTCTTAAGATTCATAAATAACTTTATCTTCTTACCTTATATTTAAAAGGTATTTTCCCAAACTAGGTAAAACAATAGATTACTCATAAATTATCTTTAAACATAAAAGTGCCATTAATTAGAAATAAAGGGTTTTTTTCTTTCAAATTATGGTACCTTTTATCTTTTATTAAAGAGATTTTGCATTATGTTTTTTATTTTTCTAATAGTTTATTATTTTTAAAATTTATTTATTTTTGGCTGCATTAGGTCTTCGTTGCTGTGCATGGGCTTTCTCTAGTTGCAGCGAGCGGGGGCTACTCTTCGTTGTGGTGCCCGGGCTTCTCATTGTGGTGGCTTCTCTTGTTGCAGAGCATGAGCTCTAGGCGTGCAGGCTTCAGTAGTTGTGGCGCACGGGCTTAGCTGCTCCGCGGCATGTGGTATCTTCCCAGACCAGGGCTTGAACCCGTGTCCCCTGCATTGGCAGGTGGATTCTTAACCACTGCGCCACCAGGGAAGCCCTATGGTATCTTTTACAAACCAAAGGGAAATAAAATATATCATCTAGGAAAAAGCAAGGTAATATTAGATCACTATCTCTATTACAAATCTACTGATTATTCTAAACTACCAGCTTTATTCGAAACTACCAGTTTACTCATATTGAGAGGCAATCTTACAAATCATTGTTTTTTAAATTAACTTTATTTTGAACTATGGCTTACTTCACCACTAATTTATTGAACAATTATCAAAGACATTGCAAAAATAAAGAAAATGGGTTTCTGTACTCTCTAATAGAATATGTTGGTATTCTATTAGTTTGGGTTAATGGTATGACCACGGTGGCTGGCAAAAAATTTACCAACCTTGTTTAATTAATATAAGTTATTAGTTATTAGAGAATATTGAAAACATATACAAAAGTAGAGAGAATAGTATAATGAACTATTGAATATATACTATTATATATATAACTATATATAATGAATATATATATATATATAATGAATCCCACATAACCCTTTCTCAGCATCAGCAAATGTCAACTCACAGCCAGTCTGGTTTGGTCCAAATGCACCCATTCCTGACACCATCCACTGTAAACACACTGCCATATTGTAAACACTATGCCCCCATACTACTGATATATTTCAAAATGTTCCTGATACTTGTTCCAGAAGTCCACTGGTCAAATTCCGTTTACAGACCTGAAACCTTCATGACATTCTCCTTACATTTGAGAATTCTCCCCTCCCTTTCAGAAAAAGATGTAAAAAGCAAATTACAACTGTTAATTGTAATAAAGTAAGGCACTCCAAGATCTGTGCATACTTTTCCCAGAAAGATAAATTTCACATTATTGCAACAAATGTAATAATATGTGATACTTACAAAGTTCTTAGGATAAATTTTTATCTAAACGTTGTAGCAGCTAGTTACTACTAAAACACATATACATACAGGGCAAACAGACAAATAAAAACAGAGACTCATTCATTAAACTCACTTCAAAAGAGTTTTCATTGGACATCGTCATTGCCAATCATTTCTGCTAAGAGCCACGGCAGACTGACTGCAGGCCAAATCCTCTGTCAGATCCTACAGAAGCTTTGGGGTGGGGCTGGGGGGCCTGAGTCCAGTCCTGCTCAGATATATGAAGAAATAATTCATTCTACAAACTGGAAACAGCATGGTATGTTCCTGAATGTCACATAATGTTGCCTGTGTAGGGAATGAAAGAGAAGCAGCATGATCCTTTCACAGGCCCCTGGGTACCAGAAATTTCTGTCCCATCATTTATTTTAAAAGAATTAAAATCAGGTCTAAAGAAGGGCAAAGAGTGACCTAAACTATGCTTACACATCTATACTTTCAGGTAAACGTTAGAATTAATGACAAGTTCCCCCAAACAATCCTCATGGATTTAGTTGGAATTACATTAGATTTAGAGATACATTTGAAGAGAATTAGTATCTTCACAATATTGATTCTTCCCATTCCAACACTGGTGTGAATCTTCATTTAAACAACTGTTTATTTTGCCTTTGATAAAGTTTTATGGTATATATTTCAAATAAATATTATATATTTATATTTCTTGTTAAGTTTATTCCTAGATATTTTGCTTTTTTTTTTTTTAGTTTAGTTTATTTATTTATTTTTGGCTGTGTTGAGTCTTCATTGCTGCGCACAAGCTTTCTCTAGCTGTGGCGAGCAGGGGCTACTCTTCATTGAGGTGCGCAGGCTTCTCATTGTGGTGGCTTCTCTTTTTTTTTTTTTAAGCATCCCCAGTGACCAATGGCTGGGAATCCTCTTATTAATTTTATTTATTTATTTATTTTTGGCTGTGTTGGGTCTTCGTTTCTGTGTGAGGGCTTTCTCCAGTTGCGGCGAGCAGGGGCCACTCTTCATCGCGGTGCGCGGGCCTCTCACTGTCGCGGCCTCTCCCGTTGCGGAGCACAGGCTCCAGACGCGCAGTCTCAGTAGTTGCGGCTCACGGGCCTAGCTGCTCCGTGGCATGTGGGATCTTCCCAGACCAGGGCACGAACCCGTGTCCCCTGCATTGGCAGGCAGACTCTCAACCAGTGCGCCACCAGGGAACCCCTGTGGTGGCTTCTCTTGTTGTGCAGCACAGGCTCTAGGCACGTGGGCTTCAGTAGTTGTGGCACGTGGGCCCCGTAGTTGTGGCTCACAGGCTCTAGAGCACAGGCTCAGTAGTTGTGGCGCACAGGATTAGTTGCTTCGCTGCACGTGGGATCTTCGCAGACCAGGGCTCGTGCCGGTGTCCCCTGCATTGGCAGGTGGATTCTTAACCACTGCACCACTGGGGAAGCCCCTTCGCTTGGTTTTTGTTGTTACTGTTGTTGGTTTTTGTTGTTATTGTTGTTGTTACTGTTTCTGAAATTTTTTTTCCATTGCACTTCTTAGCAGGTTGTCGCTAATATATATGAAAGCAAATTGATGTTTGCGTTTTGACCTTATTGCTAGGTACCTTACTTTATTATCAGTTTTAATTTTTCTCCATCTGATTCTATTGGATTTCTAGACATCTTAGCATCTACATATAATGAAAATTTGGCTCTTTATTTCAATATGTCTACATATCCCAGAACAATTGTGAGTAAGAGTACAAACAGGCTAGTCACCATCTTCTCAACTAAGTCGAGATGTTATTGTTGTTTTCTAATAAATACTCCTTACCATTACAGGAAACTTTATTTCTGTTCCTCTCACAGGAATGAATGTTACACTTTATCCAATGCCTTTCAGTGCTGTTGAAGGTAATGGGTGACAATACGCTTCGTAATGTTAAACCACCCCTGCTTTCTTTTTTTTTTTAATATTTATTTATTTGGCTGCACCTGGGTCTTAGCTGCGGTTGCTGTGTGCGGGATCTTCCTGGCGGCATGTGGAATCTTTAGTTGCGGCACACGGGGATCTTTAGTTGCGGCATGCGGGCTCTTAGTTGTGTCACGCGGGATCTAGTTCCCTGACCAGGGATCCAAACCCAGGCCCCCTGCATTGGGAGTGTGGAGTCTTAAGCACTGGACCGCCAGGGAAGTCCCAAACCACCCCTGCTTTCTTGGGTAAAAAACTTACTTGAAAAAAAAAAAAAAAAAAAAACACAAAACTTACTTGATCAAGGTGATGACCTCGCTGCTCCTCCCTCTTCTCCCCTCATATCTAAGCCACAAACAGATCGCATTGGTTCTACCTCCAAAATATACCCCAAATACCTCCACTTTTCTCATCTCTATGTATCACTGCCACCATGTTCTGTCATCATCTCTTAGCTGGCCTACAGACCACTGCTTCCACTTCTGCTTTCCAGTCCCCACTGTCCACACAACACCTAGGATGATGGATGGATGGATGGATGGATGGATGGATGGATGGATGGATGGATGGGTAGATGGGTGGATGGGTGGGTGGGTGGGTGGATGGGTCGCTGGGTGGGTGGATGGATGGATGGGTGGTTGGATGGGTGGGTGGATGGCTTGCCTGATCTACTGCTCCTCCACATACCCCTTGGATGGCTAGTAATGTTCAAATTTTGTTGCACTAGTTGGGTTATTTTGGCATAAAGTCCCCCTACCCCTAATTCTTTTTGTTCATTTTGGTAGGTTACTGGGGAAAGATGATTTTGCAAATATGAACTTAAGACACCATCTTTTCCAAAAGGCCTGAATTTATTCTTGAAAGTTCCGTGCTTTCCCCTTTAACCTTTGAGAATTTTTATTATTCTCATGTCCTGATGTAACTCCCTGTATGAACACTTCAACTATTCTTCAGCTCTTTACCTTCTCACAGGATGTAACTCTGAGTGTAGCTCTATAACCATTAATCAAAACACAAGTTGGAGAATCCAAAATAAAATTTTTGTTGGTTGAACATACATTGAGATCACTGCATAAAATCCTACACTCTGGGAAATTGGTGGTTGTTCATTTATTATAAGAATCTTATTAGGAAAATATTCTATTAAAAATTATTAGACTTAAAATATGCCAATAATTTTTCCTTTTTAAATTAATAATCTTGAGTGAAAGAGATCTCAACACATTATCTAATTAACACCACATCTAAAACTGGACATGGTGAGGAGAGTTTAAAGAAATGATGTTGTGATTTTTGTCTAATTCAAGTCAGTGGAATGGTCTTTAAAAAGAAGCTGGTTCCAGGCAGAATGAAGTAAGCATGCCACACCTGACTCTCTTGCTGAACGCAGACGTGGACACTGGAGAGAACATGTAGAACAGCCACCCGAGGGCTGGGAGGAGTGACTGGTGCCGGGGGATTGCCGAAGAAGGCCAGAATCTGAAGTGCCACCAAACTGCACTTAGTTTTTTGTCATTTTGTCTTCCAGTTTGTGTGGCCTGGACTCAAAGACAGCCCACACGCAAGAATACATACCAGGTGCAGACAGGAAAAGCTTCAAGAGAAATCCTCACTTTCTGGCCAAGAGCCAGAAAATAACTGCTAAGTTTCAGAAAAAGTGGGGGTGGGGGACGTCCTGGAGTTTTCTTCTGTTTCTTTTTTCTCCTCTCTTCCTCCAGCCCCCAGCATTCCCACAGTGGCACAGAGACTAAACAGGCACCTAAAACTCCAAGGAAGGGGATCCTTCTCTCCGACCAGAACAGCTGTGATCCCAAGCGTACGTGAATCCCTGTGATCTCTCTCTCTCTGGCTGGCCTCCTGATGCCTGGCCTCTGACACAGATAGCCCTGGAAACAGCATGCAGAGCAGGGAAGCTAAAGCCCAGCGTTCTGGCCACAGGACTACAGAAAGGGACTTCAGGGAACCAAAAAGTGTCCGGGAAATACAGAGAGCAGGGGGCGCAGAAGAGCTGCCCCATAAAGGGGTGTATGAGCTCGGCTGGCCTCACCTCTCATTGCACATGCTTGGATCCGACCCTAACAGCACATAAAAGGCTTGAGAATTGCACTGTGGGACTTGGCCCCTGGGTGGTGCACACAGGACAGGAGGCCTCGCTGAGGCCAAGATCCACAGATGCTCATATCCCTTATATACAATGGCTGGTACAGTGAGCCCAGTCGGCCCTCCATATCCATGGGCTTAACGGATATGGATACAGATACGGATACAGAGGGCCGACTGTATAGGCTCAGAAAACTGAGCTGACGTTGGAACCACAGAAGGCGGGTTAGAAATTACAGCCTGAACCTGCCCAGGCAGAATGACTGCTAAAAAGTCAACAATCCCTTTAGGATTTAAACAAGACCCAGCATCTCACAATATAATATTAACAATGTCTGGGATGCAATTCAAAACTACTCAGCATATTCATCACCAGGAAAATCTCAATTCCAAAAAACAGATTATGGAAAGGGAATAACAATAACTCTGCAGTGGGGAAATCTGGCAAACTTTATTTTAACCAAGTGATGGAGGTTACATCACTGCTGACAAGTCACATTGATGCCATGCACACCCTTGATAGGATGAGCCACCCTCAAAAGGTGATATACAGTATGATCCCACTTGTGTGGAATTCTGGGAAAGTGATGGAGAGGAGGTCAGTGGCTGCCCAGGGCTGCGGTGGGAGGAGAGTGTGACTGTAAAGGAACAGCACAGGGATTTGCTTGCCTGATGGAATCACAATCGTGGTGGTGGGCACACCACTCTATACGATGTTAAAACTTACAGAACTGTACACACACACACATATACACACAAAGTCAACTTTACTGTGAGTTACGAAAAAATTTTTTAAAGAAGTTGTTGGTTTGCAGTGATGAAACTGCCTTTTTTCCTCTGCTTTCCCTGGTAAATATCATCCTTAAGACACAGACCCAGGGTCAGCCATTTTTGAAGTCTCTCCCTCTGCCTCAGGGAGATTTCTCTGTTTGGGTCATGTTTCCACGTCCTTTGTTCATAGCTCTAACCAGAAAACTAAAGCTGACCTCCAACTAGATTACAAGCAGGTAAACAAATATATACTGAGTATCTTGCACACAGACAGACATTCACTGACGCTTGTTTCCGTACTGCTAATGCTCAAATGACAATAATTAAGATATGAGTCCTACATTATTTATCACATTCAATCACTCACCTAACATATGTAAGATTAAATCTTACAGGCAGTTGGAAGTCCAGCTGAATTGTAGCACACTGATGGTATCTGCCAATAGCATCCTTGATTTTTATATCAATCTGTAAATTAAATGATGTTTGCTTAGAGACAGGTTTTATTTTTCTTTTAAATTTTACTTTTTTTGAAGCATATGGCCTACTTACTTTAGGACCATAAAATGCTCCATCTCCCGGGTTCATCTTCCATGGTTTCCCAAATTCCATCAAGCTATTCTGTAGTTGCTATTTTTTTAATAAGAAGAGAACATTACTTAATCACCATATACTTATTGAACCTCTTTCACATTCAATAAACTACTGAGCAAGGACTACGTAAAGAAAATTAAGATGGTGCTTACTCTCAAGAAACATACACATTTTAATTGGGGGAGAAAAAAGATAACTTACTAAACTGTTCCACTGAATTCCAGGTAAGTGATAGAGGGCTACTTTGGGCACTTCCAGGGTGCAGGCCCCCTCTGCCCTACTCTCTCCAGCTCCTTTCAGGAGGCGCCTCCACGCCGTAATAGGCAAGCAAGATGTGGCCTTGCTCCTCGTGCACTCTGTGCTCAGAAGACTGGGGGACAGGCCTTGCACTCGCTCTTGCTTCTCCCCCACCTCTGTGCCTGCAGCTGGTGGGCAGGGCCCCTTGGGACACAGAGGCTGTGGAAGCGGGAGGCCCACTCTGGTCTCCAGACTAAGCCACGTAAAGTCACCCAAGTTAGCTCACAGTGAGGCCGCTCCACACTGACGGTGACGGGGTGTGCACACGAGCATTAGTGATAGGGCTCTTTGAGTCTTCCGGCCACTCCCTGTGAAAACAGCTTCTCTGGGAAGCACCCAGGCATCCCTAAGGCCCTGGCCACAAGACTGTCACAACAGCAGCCAGACTCCCGTCATCGCCCCAGCACACTGGAGCCGTGAGGGGGGAGACATTTGGGAATGAAGTGCCTGACAGGGAAGGAAAGCAGTGGTGGTGTCTTGGGCCAGGCCAGCGTCACCCAGAAAGCCTCCTCCAGGGCCTCAGTCAGAGCAGGTCAGGAGCTGCTCCTGGCCAGACCCCAGGGGGTCCCTCAGGGACTCAACCCTCCTGAAGAGGCTTCCCTTGTGCTCAGGGCTGGGAAGGCCACCTTCACAGATGAACTTCACAAGCTGGAGCTGCCCTCCCCCGACTTTGTTCCTGAAGGGAGAAGAGACTGTGACCCATGTTCTCAGACAAAACAAGGGCCTGCTACAGCAGGTAACAGCGATAGTAGGGGCTCCCAGGGAATTAAAAGTGAAAGAAAGGCCAGGTTTGGGGGAAGAGCATACAGCAGAGGTCACTGCCTCCACTGCTCTGTCCTCTCCCTGGGGACACCAGGATAGGAAGGCCTGATGGGAGGGGCCGAGGCCAAGAAAGCTTTGGGTTGACACAAGGTCTGGGAAGAGGGGACGTCTGGGCAGAGCTGGAACCGCCACTCCCAGGCCTGGCCTGGGGACACTGCCCGGCACCTCTTCTCCCTGCTGTCTGTCCTGCCCCAAGCATGCCAGGTCTCTGGCTCCCAAGACCACTAGCGTCTAGACTGTGGGACGTGCTGGGCTTCGGACACATCAGTTTGCTTGTGCTTATGTGGGAGGGGCTGGAATATTCTTAGGGATCTAATGACTCACTGCAACTCTGGGAAAGTGGAACCCAAGAGAGGTTTTTTTTTTTAAATTAATTAATTTATTATTTATTTTTGGTTTCATTGGGTCTCTGTTGCTATGCGCGGGCTTTCTCTAGTTGCGGCGAGTGGGGGCTACTCTTTGTTGCGTGCACGGGCTTCTAATTGCGGTGGCTTCTCTTGTTGCGGAGCATGGGCTCTAGGTGCGTGGGCTTCAGTAGTTGTGGCTCATGAGGGCTCTAGAGCACAGGCTTCAGTAGTTGCGGCACGTGGGCTCAGTAGTTGTGGCTCATGGGGGCTCTAGAGCGCAGGCTCAGTAGTTGTGGCACACGGGCTTAGTTGCTCCGCGCCACGTGGGATCTTCCCGGACCAGGGCTCGAACCCGTGTCCCCTGCATTGGCAGGCAGGTTCTTAACCACTGCGCCACCAGGGAAGCCCCCAAGAGAGGTTTGAGGTTAATCCAGCTCCAAGGAGCTGATGGACCTACGTCAGTTCCAGTGGCAGAGGCCAAACCAGAGCTGCTGAAGAAGGAGCCAGAGAATTTCTTTAAAAACTTATGAAATTGGTTATTAGTGACCAGCACTGAAAAGAGTATAAATGAAAACCTGATATAAACTAAAGTGTGAAGCAAATGTAAGGTACTGCTCTTATCATTGTTTTGAAGAAAACTGGATTAACAACATTCTACAATGGGCACATTTATCCCAGAACTTCCAATTTTAAATTTCCATTGCAAAGCATCGCATCCTCATGCAAGGTATTTTCCATATTCACAAAAATGAAGGGTAACACTTTGTTTCTCCGTACCTTTTCAGCTTCATCCCATATCTCAACCTCCCCTAGAAAGTTTTCAGGTCTTGTTGACAAATTTAATTGAAAGGAGAAGCCAAATGTTGAGTAAACGGACTGCAAAAACTGCAAACACCCTTTTATTTCTTCTTCAATCTGAAATTAGAGCAAATGAAAAACCTTAAATAACACCAAATTTAAACCTATTTATGGCATTAAAAAACATTCTTCTTGTCAGATAGAAATAAAGCGTGCTTTTACTATAGTCAATGGCACTGTTCGGGTTGTTGTCTTTTCCTTACTCGAATATTCACGGGACGCCCGCCAGGTGCCAATGCACACAGGCTGCTGGAGGCCCCCATGGTCCAGCGCAGGGCTGGGCGAAGACCCAGGCGAGGGTACCTCTCCGTGCACAATGCCACACAGGAGGAAGGGCGGCTGTCCAGAGGAAGTGATGGCCAAGCTGCAGCCAGAGGAGAGGTTAAGCGTTCTCCACGGAGGCAGGGCAGGAGCTCCCGGAGCAGAGGAAACACTGAGGATGTTTCCTCAGGAGGAGAGGATGGATGGAGGAGTGGGCCACACACTCCACAGGAGTGGAGGAGTGGGCCAGGGCAGGACAGCCGCGGGAAGCTGCACGTGACGGGACAGACGGCACAGAGGGAGCATGGCAGACAGTCAGGATAGAGGCAGGCCGGGGCCAGAGAAAATGCAGTGCTTTCAAAGCCAGGGTAATGTCTGCACTTTTTAGCCTGAGAGCAATGGAGAACCAGTGGAGGTTTCAGCAGTGGACTAACACAGTTCAATGTGATTGTCTGAAGTACGGGAAAAAGACTGGCAAGACGAGAAGAGCAGCCCATTAGGAGGCTGTTGGGAACCTTCAGGAGCAAGAGGATCTCAGCTTGAAACAGAAGCGGCTGGAATGCAGGGAATCAGATGCGTTTGCAGGATACCTGTCCTTTCGCTCGCTAACAGATAGTAATTGCCTATATTGTCAGCACTGTGCTGGATGCTGGGAATTCAGGAATGAATGAACTTATTCAAGAATAATATATTTAAGAAGGGTGATCAATAGGGCTTGTGATAAACTGGACATGAGAAGTGAAAACCAAAGGACACCTGGGTTCCTGGCCTGGGCCATGGAGAGGGTGCTGGTGCATCGCTGAGAGGAGGAGGACGTGGTGTGAAAGGCAGAAGAGGGGCCAACCTGGGCCTGGCCAATGCAAGGGTGTTTGTGATGGCCAAGCAGACACGTCCCCCAGCCCCTGGAGGGCTTGGAGCTCAGGGGGGACAGCTGAGACGCAGCGGAGGTAGGAGAGGCACTGAAGCCAGAGAGCGCAGGGTGAGAAGAGCAGGGCCAGGGCTGTGAGGCTGAGAGACAGCATCCTTACCAGGGAGAAAGACAAGCACATCTAAGTGCGGACGAGATGGGGCAGCAAAAACAGAGACGTAGAGAGAGGGGACAAGTAAGGATCTGCGTGTCACCAGGGATTAGGTTTTGGAATTTTCATCAGTGGAATCATGCAGCCCTTGCTCTTTTTTCTGTCTGGCTTTTTACACTATGTAGAATTATTTCAAGATTCATTCATACTGTTGTGTGCATCAATAGATCATTCTTTTTTCTTGCTGAGTGGTTTTCCACTGTATGGATATATCACTGTTCCTTTACATGCTCACCTGTCATTGGGCTGTTTCTATATTTTGGCTATTTCAAATAAAGTTGCTATGAACACGTGTGGACAAGTCTTTGTATGGACATGTGCTTTCTTTTTCTCTTGGAAAAGGAAAAGGAGTAAGATGGCTGGGACATATGGTAGGTGTGTGCTTTACTTTAAAGAAAAAAATTATTTATTTACTTATTTGGCTGTGCTGGGTCTTAGTTGCGGCACACAGGATCTTTGTTGCCACACGTGTGATCTTCATTGGGGTGTGTGGGATCTTTAGTTGCGGCATGCATGTGGGATATAGTTCCCTGACCAGGGATAGAACCCGTGCCCCCTGCTTTGGGAGGGTGGAGTCTTAACCACTGCACCACCAGGGAAGTCTCTGCTTCACTTTTTAAGAAACTGCCAAACTGATTTCCAAAGTGACTGTGCTGTCTTCCATTTCCACAACCAGTGCGTGAGAAGTCCATCCCCTCCACACTCCCAACACGTGTCAGAGTAAGCCTTTTACGTTTTAACCATTCTAGCTGGTGTAGAGGCAGCTCCTTACGGTTTCAGTCTTCATCTCCTTAGTGACTGATCATCTTGCACCCCTTATTCATGTCCTTCTTTGCCATCTGTCATCTGTCATCATTCATGTCCTTCTTTGCCATCTGCCATCTCCTTAGATATGTATCTTCTTCTGTATATATTCTTTGACCATTTGAATGGTCAAATCTTTTTGCCCATTTTTAAAAGTTTAACTTTTTGAGATTCACATGCATTTGTAAGAAATAAGACCGTGGTACCATTTACTCAGGTTTCCCCAGTGGTGATATAATTTTTGCTTCAACCGTCAAACACAACTCAGAAAACTCAAGAGAAAAAGGAAAAGGAAAAGGAATATTTATTGTATTTAACCATGTTTTACTTTTACAGTTGTTCTTTCTTCCTTCTTAATGTTCCAAGACTCTTCCTTTTATCATTTCCTTTCTCTTCAGAGAAATTCCTATAGCCATTCTTCTAAGGTAGGTCTAATGTCTTGATTTCACCTTCATTCCATAAAGACATTTTTTCTGGGTATAGAATTTTGGGTTAACAGTTATTTCAGCATTTGGAAAATGCTGTGCCACTTCCTTCTGGCCTCTGTTTTGTTTTGTTTTTGATAAGAAATCTGTTTGTTGTTTTTTTTTTGTTTTTTTGTTTTTTTCCTTAATGGTAAGGTATCATTTCTTTCTCACTGTTTTCAAATTTTTTTCTTTTTCTTTAGCTTTCAGAAGTTTGGCTATGATGTGTCTTGGTGTGAATTTCTTTGGGTTTATCCTGTGTGGACTTTCTCAGCTACTTGAATCTGTAAGCTTATGTTTCTTGCCAAATTTGGCCAGTTTTCAGCCATTACCTCTTTGAGTACTTTTTCACCTCCACCCTACATTTCCAGAACTATTTTCAGAACTATTCCAGAACTCTGGTGACATAAATATTAGGCATTCTGTTATAGTCCCACTCGTCTCTGAGGTTCTGTTCATTTTTCTTTCCGTCTCTTTTCTGTCTGTTTTTCACATGGTGTCATTTCTCCTGGTGTCTTCAAGTTCACTGATTCTTTTCTCTGCCTCCTCCATTCTGCTCAGGAATCCATCCACTGAATACTTCGGTTATTACATTTTTCAGTTCTAAAATTTCCATTTGGTTCTTCTTTATATATTCTATTTCTTTCCTGAGACTGTCTATTTTTTCATTTGTTCCAAATGTGCTTGTAATTGCTTATTAAAGCATTTTTATGATGGCTTCTTTAAGATTCTCATTAGATAATTCTAATATCCCTGCCATGTCCACATCAGTGCTCCTACACTGCCCTTTGTCATTCAAGTTGAGATTTTCCTTGTTCTTGACATGATGATTGATTTTTGATTTCTGAAATCTAGATATTTTGGATATTATAAGACTTTGGATTTTATTTAAACTCTTCATTTTAGCTGGCTTCCACTGACTCTGCTCCAACAGGGAGGGAGCAGTACTGCCTGGTTATTGCAAAGCAGGAGCAGATGTCTGGGTTTCCCACTGGGGACCGCAAGGGAGGCAGAGGCTCCTCATTACTGCTGGGTGAGTAGGAGTTCTGCACCTTAGTAGGTTTCCTCTGATAACACCTCAGCTGGGAGAGGCAGGGGTATCTTGGTACTGCTCCTCACGTGGCCTTTAGCAACCCCCAGGGTGCACGGCCTCATTACTGTGGAGTGGTAGTAGAAGTTTTGTCTCTCCACTCAAGCAGGAAGTGGAAGAGGCACCTTGTGACTGCCAGGTGAGGGTGGAAGTCCAGGCTCCCACTTAGTCTCCACTGACATTATGGGGTGGGTGTGGGGAGATCCCTGTTAATGCCTGGCAGGGATGAGTAGAATTGGTATGATTTCTTCTTTAAGTGTTTGGTAGAATTCACTAGTGATTCCTTCTGGGCCTGGAGTTTTCTTTGTGGAAATGTTGTTAACTACCAATTCAATTTCTTTAATAAACACAGGGCTACTCAGATTATCTATTTCTCCTTGAGTAAAGTTTGGTAGTTTGTGTTTTTCAAAGAATTTGTCCATTTCATCTAATTTGTCAAATTTACTGGCATAAGCTTGTTCATAATACTGCCTTATTACCCTTTTAATATCTATAGGATATGTAGTAATGTCACTTCTCTCAGTCCTAATATTTTTTTTTCTTTTTCTTTCCTTTTTTTTTGGCTGCGCCATGCAGCTTGTGGGATCTTAGTTCCCCGACCAGGGATCAAACCTGGGCCCATGCAGTGAGAGTGCAGAATCCTAACCACTGGACCACCAGGGAAGTCCCCAGTCCTAATGTTTTTAATTAGTATCTTCTCTTTTTTCTCCAACAAAACTAAAGGTTTATGAATCTTATTGATCTTCTAGGAGAACCAGCCTTTGGTTTTTATTGATATTGTTGTGTTGTTCAAGGGTTAACTGGACAATATTTTCTAATTTCCCTTTGATTTCTTTTTTTTTTTAAATTTATTTATTTATGTATTTATTTATTTTTGGCTGCATTGGGTCTTCATTGCTGTGCACGGGTTTTCTCTGGTTGCTGTGAGTGGGGGCTACTCTTCATTGTGGTGTGCGGGCTTCTCATTGTGGTGGCTTCTCTTGTTGTGGAACATGGGCTCTAGGCACGCGGGCTCAGTAGTTGTGGCTCATGGGCTCTAGAGCGCAGGCTCAGTAGTTGTGGTGCACGGGCTTAGCTGCTCCGTGGCATGTGGGATCTTCCCAGACCAGGGCTCGAACCCTTGTCCACTGCACTGGAAGGTGGATTCTTAACCACTGCACCACCAGGAAAGCCCTCCCTTTGATTTCTTATTTGACACATGGGTTATTTAGTAGTGTATGATTCACCTTCCAAATACTTGGAAAAAAAATAATAATAAATTTCATGTCAAGAAAAACAAACAACCCAATCAAAAAATGGCAGAAGACCTAAATAGACATTTCTCCAAAGAAGACATACAGATGGCCAGCAGGCACATGAAAAGATGCTCAACATCACTAATTATTAGAGAAGTGCAAATCAAAACTACAATGAGGTATCACCTCACACTGGTCAGAATGGCCATCATCAAGAAGTCAACAAAATAATAAGTGCTAGAGAGGGTGTGGAGAAAATGGAACCCTCCTACACCATTGGCAGGAATGTAAACTGGTGCAGTCACTATGGAGAACATAAAAATTTAGCTTAAAAAGCTAAAAATAGAGTTGCCATATGATTCAGCAATCCCACTCCTGGACAAATATCCAGAAAAGATGAAAACTCTAATTCAAAAAGATACATGCACCCCAATGTTCACAGCAGCACTATTTACAACAGCCAAGGCATGTAAGCAACCTAAGTGTCCATGGACAGATGAATGGATAAAGAAGATGTGGTGTGTATACATATATATATACGCACACAACAGAACAGTACCCAGCTATAAAAGAGAATGAAATATTGCTATTTGCAGCAACATGGATGAACCTAGAGGTTATCATACCTGAAGTGAGTCAGACAGAGAAAGACAAAAATCATATCATTTATATGTGGAATCTAAAAAATGATACAAATGAACTTATTTACAAAACAGAAACAGACTCACAGACACAGAAAATAACTTATGGTTACCAAAGGGGAAAGGGAAGGGGGAGAAAAAATTAGGAGTTTGGGATTAACAGACACACACTACTTTACATAAAATAGATAAACAACAATGTGATTTATGTTCCAATGTATAATAATAAAATTATCTTTACTTTTTATTTCTGTCAGTGATTGATTGTTAAAAATTTTTAAATAGCATCAAACAGAACTTCGAATTTTCAGAGAATTAGGTTCCTTTATAATAAAATAAATTATGTTCGAAAAAAACTTTTTCATGTCATGAGATTACTGATCTATGACCCAAATTAGAGAATCACAAAATGTTGGAGCTGATGGGCCCTCAGAGACTAGACTGAACAACACATTTCACAGTGACTCTGAAAGACTCAGCGATCTGTCCAAGGCAGCACATGGGACCTGTGCTGACCACGCCTCCCCCGTGTCCCCGTTTACCTGCTCCACAGTGCAGAAGATGTGAGCGTCATCCTGCTGGAAGCGCCTGACGCAGGTCAAGCCACTCAAAGTTCCCAACGGCTCATTCCTGTGAAGAGCTCCGAAGTCAGCAAATCTAATAGGCATTTCCCTCCATGATCGTGGACGATGGGCAAACATCAGACTAGAAAAGACACAATGGCACACAGCTTTTCCTTAGCATGGAAAAGATTATGTAATGATCTAGATGTTAATAAGGTACAGTTAAATGCCTCAGGATTTGTAAACACCTTATTCTGGTTCTTAGATCACCAATTTTACAAAAATTCTTCTCCCATGAATTAGTGAACCTTGAATTTACATCCCTGCACACTCTGAGAAAGAACCCTCTTATCTTCTCCAGAATGCTGTTCCCTACTCTCATTCACCCAGGGAATATCCACTTACCGTTTACAATCCATTTCAAAGGCTACTTCTTAAGTGAAGCAGCCCTGGACACTCCCCCAGAAGGGCTAGTCAGGCTTGCCTCAGGCTCCAAGAACAGCTGGAATTGCCACAATTTTGACACTGGTCTTGCTATTTTTATAACTGACTGTCTATATATCTGTTCCTTCCCCACTCTGCTCATGAGCTCCGGGGGGAAATGGATTGCGTCTGAATCACCTCTGCATTTCCAGCTCCCAGCACTGGAAACACTCGGCTAATGTTCTCTGTTGAATGAAAGGCCGCTCTTCTGCAGGAAGCACCCCTGGCTCCCATATCCCATCACCACTAGGCCACTGTGGTCCTGCTCTTCCTTGTTCTAAGACATGAAAATACAAAATTGCATTCTCTACTTGTGTTCAGCTTTCTTCTAATTCTATTGAAATCACAGCTTCAACTGGTACCCAATGGGAAACTGAGTTAAGAAGTTGTTAATACAGGTGTTTTAGAGAATGCAAAGTACTAGGTTAGCCTCCACCTTCTGTTTTTAAAAAGAGGTTATAGAATATTTACATAACAGTTTTTAGAAAATTAAAGATAAATATATATTTTTTACATGCTGCCATCATAAAGTTGAACTTCTTTCAGTCTTTACTGAAAAGGGCAAAGAGCTTTCTTCAGTGTTCAGAGGTTTGTTTTAAGTAGTTACCTTCTAAAGTAAATTTACCGGAAACTATGTAGTTGATGATACAAAGCTACAATAGTTAGGATATTTTTTTGTGGAGAGTTGTATCTGTTCACTTCCAGTTGTAAAATCTGCTACTCTTACAAGGTTGCATTTGCATACAATGCAACTTTATGATAATTACATTCTTTCACAGACTCTAAGACAACCTTGATTGTAAGATGTACCATTATTTTATACATCACTAAGAAAGAAAATAACCATTAATTAAATTATGGCATAATGTTAAGATAACAATTATAAGATGCGTCCCAATTTCAGGGGTAAAGCCAACTTAGAAACAATGAAATCCAGTCATCTATTTTGACCTCACTGTTCTTGTTACAATCAACCCAAATAGTATGTAAGAACTAGATGTTCTGCAAATACGTATATTTGAAGTGTATTACTATTAGGAAGAGAAATATTACAATAATTTATAAAGTTGATATGTAACATTATCCTCTGAGAAGCACAAAATACTAAATGGTTTCCAGCTAACATCCCACACCTGTCAAACATATTTTAAAAAGTAAATTTATTCTCTAGAATGAAATAACTTGGTAAAGATGATTTCTAACCACCACTCTTCAGATTAAAGGAATCACTTAGTTCCAAAAAGCAAAATAATATTAAAGACTAATTGTGAGGAAGTCTGCTATGCGCTTATAGGCACAGATCTGCTTCACTTTTAATACTCACCAGTGCCCCGGACAATTCATGGGCTTAAGGGCAAAAGTGTCCTTGTCAATGTCAAAGGTGAACATGTTGTCACTGTAATGCTGCCAGTGTCCAGAGGTTTCCCAGAGCTTGCTGCTGTACACGTTGGGGGAGAGCACCTCCATGAAGCTGCGTCGGTGGTACTCCTCCTAAAAGAGACGCACACGCAAAGTTAAAATCTGCTGGGACAGGTCACAACTCCAGGCAAATAACACCGTGAACAAAGATATTTAAATTCAGGATTATGTCTTACATTAATTCATGGTTAATATGCCCTTGGCTTTAAGGGTGGTACTTTATGGATCATGAAAGAAAGATTAGTGTATGCTCAGTATAATTTTCACATTAAGTATATTTGTTTTATAGTATAATAGTATATAGTATGTAATGTTTTAATTCTTTGATAATTAGTAATTGAAATACTATATATATAAACTTTCTGTAACTACAAACTCCCAAATCCTTGTACCTTCCAGATAAACAGCAGGGGTTTTTTTTCTATTACTTAAGAGGTAGAATAATTTTATAACTCAGTAAGCCTCTGAGGGCCATGTTAATTTACAGTTTTGACCCATTTAGTTTTAAATAGAAATAAAGCTAGGAATTTGAATTTGTAATATTTTAAGTGGTTGTTATCTACTGAGTCATGAGCTGGCTTTGCTCCCTCCCTATCAACTAACAGCTTCCCTCATTCCATCACTGGGGTCAGGAAAAGAGAGTCTTGTTTTCAAGCAGAGTTCTTTTACTTTAACTTTGCTTTTTTTTTCTTCAAGTTATCAATCTGATGATCTCTGTTCAGTGTTTCTTAGAGTTTCAACATTTGTTAATCATTTAATGGGCATCTGGCACAAACCTAGATCACCATATTTTAGCTAAGTAAAAATATATTTTTTATACAATTAAAAAAATATAAAACATACTATTTCAAAATTACTACAAAGAACAGTTTTACATCACTGACAGGGATATATTACTTGTCGCTTTTCAGCTGAGCATCTTTTCAGTCCAGTCGTGAAGAGCCTGGGTCTCAGCTATCCAGTAAGCTTCTTTACTTAACCTTTGTTTTTACCAATCGGAAAATTTCAACAAAATTATAGGTTACTATGAATGGCAGTAATTATTTAGTGGTAAGTCAGATGGCTCCATATACTCAGATTAAACAATGTCCCAGCTACTTCCCTGGTGGCACAGTGGTTAAGAATCCGCCTGCCAATGCAGGGGACACGAGTTCGAGCCCTGGTCCGGGAAGATCCCACATGCCGCGGAGCAACTGGGCCCGTGCGCCACAACTACTGAGCCTGCGTGCCACAACTACTGAAGCCCACGCACCTAGAGCCCGTGCTCTGCAACAAGAGAAGCCACCGCAATGAGAAGCCTACGCACCGCAACAAAGAGTAGCCCTCGCTCGCCACAACTAGAAAAAGCCCGCGTGCAACGATGAAAATCCAACACAGTTCAAAATCAAATAAATAAATAAATAAACTTAAAAACAAACAAAAAAAAAACAAAAAACAAGGTCCCAGAAATTAAAGGGGTTTTTGTGTTTTGGCTTCTTTTTTACTAGAGGTTACTTTTAAAGCTAAGCTCAGGAGATAGTAATTGATAGATTTTTTTTAACCCACTCTGGACACAATCATGTTAGGAATTTGTTTTGTTGAGGTGTTTGGAAATGATTTTAAACTATGCCCTATGAGGGCAAGTGTCATTATGTTTGCAACTTCTTTTATGCAGTTTAGCAAAAAACAACTGCCATATTTATACATAAAATGTATAAATATATTGCATGTATACCACCTTATCTCTGTATATTATATGTGTGTAATATATATATATATATATATTGTTTTGTCTCTCTCACATGCACATACATGTCAGAGACAGAGAAAGCAAATTGGCAAACTTAACAATTGATGAATCTAGATGAAGGACATATGTACGCTCACTGTACTGCGCTTTAACTTTTCTGTAGATTTGAACTTTTTGAAAGAAAAAGTTGGGGAACAATGTATCTGAATCCATATTATCAATTTCTTTCTCTAAAGAGTAAAGAAAATCAAGTCTGAGAAAGAGCAAAGTCATGATGACTGAGCAGTCTATAGCTCAGTCTGATCTGAAGAAATCCTGAAGGCTTATTCTGAAGATTAAAAAGCATATTTCATCCCTGAAGTAATAACTTCAGACCGTAGAAGGTACTGAATCTCCACCTGCACCTGTGATTTGGCCACCAGAAATAGCACCTAAATATCAGTGCATAGAGAAATTATCTTAAGTAATTTTTCATTATAAACACTAAAGTGATTCCACTTAAACAGATCCTTTCCAAAATCACACTAAAATACCAGAGTTTTAATAAAAGCATAATTCTACAAGGCCAAAGAGAAAAAGGAGAGGAGATGACAGCTATATACTTACAAATCTGGAAAGCAGATGAGCAACAGCCTCAGCAGATCTGGGAAAGCTGAAACTTTATGGGAGAATCCCAGAGGCAAGACTACTCTGGCTGGATATAGATTTCTTGGCTTCACATTTTTAAGGTATTGCTCCTGTCTTCTATATTTTAGGGTTTCTATTGAAAATTTCATTTCTTTTATGACTAACGATGTTTAGCATTTTTCTGTGTGTTTTTTCTGCTGTTTCCATTAACAAAATCAAATATCTAGGGATAAATCTGATGAAAGATGTGTTAAGACCTCTAAAGTAGCAATAACAAAATACTGTTGAGGGAAAATAAAGACCTAAATGAGTTGACAAGATTTCCATATTTATGGATTGTTAAACTCAATATTGTTGTCATTATCTGCAAATTAATCTATAGATTGAATGTAATTCTAATCAAAATCCCAGCAGTGTTTTTTTCCTTTTTTAGGAAATTGACAAGCTTCTTGTAAAAGTTATATGGAAATGCAAAGAATAGCCAAAATAATCCTGAAGAAAAATAATAAAATTAAAGAACTTAAACTACTGACACCAAGACTTAAAATACAGTTACAGTAATCAAAGCGGTGTGGTACTGATGCAAAGCCAGACAACAAAGGGACCAGAAGAACAGAATAAATACCCGGAAAAAATATATATGTGATGATTTGGTTTAGGACAAAGATTCTGCTACAGTAATAAATGGTACTGAAGTTACTGGATAAGCACAGAACCGCAAAATGAATCCAAGGTAAATCATAGCCTTAAGAGTGAAAGCAAACAAGTTTTTAAACAGAACAAAGAAAAACAGTTTCATGACTCTGAAGTCGGCAAAGATTTCTTAAATAGGACGTGAAAAACACTAAGCAGAAAAGAAAAAAAGTAAACTGGACTTCATTAATAAACATAAAAAGTGTTGGTCCAAAGACATCATTAAAAAATAAATCAAGAAGCCACAGACTGAAAAAATATACTTATTACATATATTTAACTAAGGACTCAGATTCAGAATATAGAAAAAAATTCCTACAAATCAACAATAAAAAGACAACCCAAACTTTTAAATGGGCAAAATATTTAAACAGGAGCTTCACAAAAGAGAACACCCAAGTGGCCAATAAGCATATGAAAAGATTCTCAACATCACTATCCATCAGGGATATGCAAAATAATGCTATTATACCAAGTGTTAAAAAAGAAATAACAAGCCCCAAACGGGGTCACTTACCCCCAGGACAGGAAACCAAGACAGTTTCAATCCCCCCTAGAGATGTGACCTTTACAACAGCCCATCTGAAATGTCCTGATCAGCACTGGTGACGTAACTGCCTGAGAAAGACCGTAACTGCCTGAGAAAGACCGACCCTGCTGTTCCTCCCCCAGTAGAAGACAGCCTGCCTGAAATAATCCTTTCTTTTCATTTGCTAACACCTTCTCGCCCCCTCCCCTCCTTCTACCTATAAAAACCTTCCATTTCGTACAACCCCTCCTACTGCTGCTGATTCTTGAATTTCTGAATAAAGCCAATTAGTTCTTCAAATTTATTTGGCTGAATTTTGTTTTTAACAGTGTAGAAGAATTAAATAATCATGTATTCCTAGAAGGAGTAGTAAGTGGTTCAACTACATAAAAACTGTTCAGCATTTTCTTAAAAACTTTGTCATTACTTCCCCAGGACCTAGCAATTCTACTCCCAAGTAAATACCCAAGAGAAGTGGGTTCTTGGGAGCACCAAAGACATGATCAAGAATGTTCACAGCAGCTTCATATGTAATAGCCCCAAACTGGAAACAACCTACATGTGCATCTCAGGAGAATAAATTAACAGATTGTACTATAGTCATAAAATGGGATAAATCAAAATACACACAACTTGGATGAATCTCACACATTACGTTGAACAAAAGAAGCCAGAAACACAATAGTGAATACTACGATTCCATGTTATGAAGTTTAAAACCATGGGTAATTTATCTATGGTAACCAAAATCAGCATAGAGATGATCTCAGGGGAGGGGAGGGGAGGCAGGTACCAACCGGGAAGAGACCCAAGAGGACACACAACAAGATGAAAGGTTCTTGGTCTTGATTTGAGTGTGGCTGGTAGACGTGCACACGTGAAATTCTTCAGATTTGTCCACTTTAATGAATGTAACTTTTATTTCAATCAGTAGCCTCCCTCTGAATGCAGTAATATTGTTAGGGAACCGCTGACCGAAACTGCCCACCTTGGCCAGGCACTATGATGACCGCTTGCCTGTGTTGTCTCACAGCAGGAGGTCCTGATAAAGAACACGGTGCTGCCACCGAAAACTAACGGGGAGAATTCGGGAGGGGCTGAAAGGAGAAGGGAGGAGACGCCAGCCCATAATATGTCCTGCCAACCTCCCAGAAACCCTCGTGCTGGAATCCATCTTGGCTGAGAGATGCGCGCGCCACCAGGAAGGACCCTGAGTCACCAAATATGGGCCAAGCAAGATGATTGGCCAGAGACAACCTGAAACTAACCCCATCACCATGAAACCCGAGACTTCGAGCCACGTGGAGAGCAGTCCTCCTGGGTTCCCTTACCCTACTGCTCTCTGCCCGGGCACCCCTTACCAATAAAGTCTCCCGCTTTGTCAGCACGTGTGTCTCCTCGGACAATTCATTTCCAAGCGTTAGCCAAGAGCCCGCTCTTGGGCTCTGGAAGGGGTCCCCCTTCCTGCAACAACATAAGAGACCTAATGCAAGAACCACCCCGATGAGCCTAACACTTGGAACCATGAAAGATAAGTTTTAATCAGCAGTTTTAAGCTACTCAGTTTCAGGACGGTTTTCTAGGCTGCGATAGAACAGACAACGAGGACAGCATGTGCACTGGCCATGGGTGCTGCTGCACCAGTAACCCTAAAACAGGGGGCTGTGGCTTTAGGGCCAAGTGGTGGGCAGAGCTAGAGGGGCCTTAAAGAAACTGTCTCTGAGGAGCTGAACACTAATAGGAAGGAAAATGTTACTGGAAGTTGAAGAAAAGAGGACCCTTGTTAGGTGGTGCCAGAGATTTGGTAACCCTGTCACCCCAGGTAACACAGAAAATAGAAAGAGTCCCCAAAGAACTCACAGACTTAGCTGGGGGTGTCCGGGCAGAATGTGGAAAGAGACAGCCGACTTCTAACTGCCTGTGACAAAATACAAGAAGACAGAAACTAGAGAGAGCACTAATACGTTTCTGAGACAAATTTAGAGGAAATACAAAGGTGGCAGGACCTACCGGATTCAAAAATAAAACTTTCTCACCCTCAGACCCTCCCAGCAAAAGAGTCACAAGACTCTTGAGGACAAAGGTAAAATCTTAAGGGTGCGACTGTCTGCCCTTTGCAAAGACCTCGGAATGAGCTGAGTACCCAATGGGGCTTTAAGAGTCTTAGGACTGCGCTTTGTACACTCAGTTAAAGATGAGGCTTTTACATTTTTAAGTGTCATCTCCCAGCAGCCTCCCAGGCAGCCCTGGGTAGGGAAGGATCTGTCCCAGAAAGAGACGTAGGGATGGCTTTTATCTAAGCGTTGATTATAAACACTGTATGTAAAAGTGCCCCCCACACTCTTAAAGGAACTGTACTAGCTGGGATTGAAAGGGACAGAGACAGCACGAAAAGAAATGAGGTCTCTGGACCCCAACCTTCACAGAAGGAATCAGGCTGGGGACATTGAGAAAGCTGCTCAGAGGTCCACACAGGCAGGGAGGCTGACTCGGAACCAGGGCCCAGAGGGAAGAGAACTGAGTCCTGAATAACAAGCGTTTTCTGACCTTGGAGCAGGGAAGACGGGTGGGAATCAGGGTTTCGACAGATCACCGACCCCAGCACCTCCTTCTGCCCCCATTCCTTCCTGAGTGGGAATGTCCCCGGCCTCCTACTCCTCCATCATCATTTTATAATGTGGCGGGGTGGGGGGAGTGAGGTGGCCCACAGGTAACCTGTCTCTTTAGTCCACAGGTCTTACACTGACGGGAACTCTACACCTGAGAAGCCTCCTCTGCACCGAGATGAGTTACGAGCTTCTGCGCTGATGTGGTAACCAGAGGAGACTTGGCAGACCTTTTACTCAGCACTCAAACACAAAGGGCACAGCTGACTCTCCTCCAGCCTTTGGGGGTTGAAGACATAAAGAGCCACCAGACGCTCAGCTGGAAGCCCCGGGGGCCAGGCCCCGGACACAAGGGCAGTCTGTGTCTCATACAAACGCAAGCCCAGCCCTGACTGAGCTCAGTCTCTGCACTGAGGGCTTCTTCTTCCGTCTAGGCGATGGGTAACTGCTCAAGTGGGAGAAAACACCACCCGAAGCCTCTGCAGGTATGTTTACATACAATATCCAGCATAGAATAGAAAACAATCAGCTGTGGAAAGAGGCAAGACTGCGTACCAGAAAACCAGGAGAAGGCAAAGTCTCTGAGAGGTTTTTCTTTTTTGCATGGAAAGGCCGATTTCCTCAGACACGGATATCTGGGGGTTCAGAGTTCTTCACCTCATCTGTGTCTGCCAACCATTCCCCTTCCAAGCCTCAGAGACCCCCGTCCTTCCCACCAATGCCCTTACCTCAGCGGAAGAGACCACTGGGCTTACGTACATTAATGACTGTACAGTACTGCAACCCATAGGATCAGGCCTTGGGCCTGATCATCAGCCATGTCTGTCTTGCATCTATAAGAGATAAAAGATTCTTTTAAGGCCACCACAGAGGCATCCTATTTATTCTCCACACATTCCACCTCCAACCCAGGGAGTTCAAGGTGCCAGGGGCTGTGCTGATTTTCCAGCAAAGACAGCACACCCCAAACAGCAGCTGTGATGGCCATTACCACCAAGTGAAGTCTGACACCCTTCAAAGACTCTTCAGGTCTTACCTCCCTGCTCTCTGATCTCCTCCCATGGCTAAGCAGTGGCCAGTCCCTGTGGAAGGCATGCAGCCCACAGAGGTCAGCCTCCAGGCACACAGCCGAGAAGAGAAGGAAGGAAAGCAAGTCAGAGAGTAACCAGTACAGGCCGCGTACCTTCTCAGGAAGGCACTGCGGAAGGTGGTCCCCCCAACGAGAGGGACAAGCAAGGAAGAGGAAGACATGGGTCAGGGGAGAGGGGGCTCAGCACAGGAAAGACAGGAGGGGAGTAGCCAGGGCAATGACGAAAAGAAGTCCTAAGACATCAGTTGTCAAGAATCTTAGCAAGTCAATTCTGGAGGGAGAGGACCAAATTTGAAGAAAAAAAATTTACTTAGAGATTACCTGAATCATCAGAATACACTGCAAGGAGTTTCAGAGTTTTGATAGAAAGTTTAGGATGAATTAGTGATGGGCACATAGAAAACTGAGGAAATGAAAGTTTTAGGTAATTATTAATTACAGGAAAGACACAGAAAGTACAGAAAGGAAAAGTAATCCTAGTAGTCTGCCTGGGTCACCTCTGAACAATATCTACATAGTCCTAATGAAGACTTTCCACTCTATGAACTTGTCCTATTGTACAAGTAGCTATTTTACAAAATTGTTTTTTCACTCTTTGCTCTGGAGCTGCCAAATCACCCAGGAGTCACATAATAAACAATGGCGGGGGGCACCAGTGGTCCAGGGATCACATCCTGAGAAGCAATGATACTTCACAGTTTAGCATTCTGTGCCACACAGAACCCTTCCTCCTTCCTTCTCTCAGGGGGAGTTCCACACTTGGTCTGAAGTTTATCTTAGTATCCTACGTGCTCTAGAAACTTACATGGACAAGAGGTACATTTAATGAAGTCCAAGGATAAATGTAAATATTTAGGAAAAATACAAATTGTTTTAATGTTTTTAACTGAAGGCACAATGTGGCATTTCTCTTTGAGGTTCAAAATTCTTAGTATTATTAAAATAAAATTAATGGAAATGCTTGGCCATTTTACGATGAGAGAAAATAGTAAAATGTAAAATGGAGTTGAATAAGTATAGAATATTTTAAAAGTTAACTTACTCGTATGAAATCCGTAAGTGTATTATAAACAAAGGCTCCTCTGGGAAGAAAGAAACAGCTTCCAGGACTCAGATCATGGAAGAAGAAAAGTTCTTGTTCCTAGATGAAAACAATAATTGCATGTCATTTTCACTGTCGTTGCATAACATTTACTGTATACAAATGATACACTAGGAATAAAACATATACTCAGTTATTTCCGATTCTAATATTGACATTCCAAAGTCCCTCAGTACTGTACTTGAATCTAACTACATGTAACAGCACATGTAAAATTACAACTCATATTTATGGTTACTTAGCTTTGAACTTGGCTTTTATTTCACCTAGTATTTACTGCTGATTTCCTCCTCGGCACTTTGGAGTACAGATCTCATGGGGAGACATGGCTGGAGGTGGGCTCTGAGTGACGTGACATCAGCATGGCCGTCATGCTTAGAGCCCACCCTGGCGGCCACCACCACCCAGTGTCCGTCCTCATGCCACCTTGCACACTACCCAGCAGAGCCGAGGACATGGAGCTCCACAGCAAGTGCCTGGCCTGTCATGTAACAGCTCCTACATGGCAGGACTGAGAGTTAAACCCAGGTCTGCCTCCTTGCAGATCTTCTTTGTTTCTGCTCTGCTTCCCAAATACAAAGTATATTATCAAGTATACACAATTTTTTAAAAAAGGTTATTTTTATATCATGATAAAAATGAAAGGTGCAATTGTTTAAATCTAATAAAAAATACAAGAAGGAAAGAGGTTAGAAGACATTGGGGTAGGAGTGTGAAAGAACTCAGCAGCAAACCATGAGCGCCAGCAAAACAGAAGACAGGAGAGGAGGAGAAGAAGAAATGTTAGTTTTAAGACACCCTAGTTCTGAGACACGGTCGCAGGCCAGCTCAGCAGCGCTCAGCGCGGCGTACCTTCCCAATCCTCCTGTGATCCTGGGTCTTGGCCTCCTCCTGCAGCTTCTCCCAGGCTGTCATCATCTGGTCATCAGGAAAGGATATCCCGTAGACCCTCTGCAGCGTCTCCATTTCAGGGTTACCCTCCCAATATGTTGAGGAATTCTAAACATCAGAGATTTGGGTAAACACACCAAACCCTTGGTTACAAATAAAACTGCTCTGAAACATGTACAGTTGGTTCATACCAGGGGCCTGAGCTACCGTGGACTTTGGTATCAGCCGGGTATCCTGGAACCACTGCCCCGTGGATGCCAAGGGATGACTGTACACAATTCCTCACCCTAACATCAGCATAGCTTACTTAAAGATGAGTTTTTGTAGACTTGGAATCTTAAATTGTTTCTAACTAAACCTTCCCAGCCCAAATTATACCATTAATCAGTAAATTATGTAGTCAGTCTGCTGTGGATTCTAGGGATGAAAAGTAAGAAAGAAAGTGTGGAAATGAGGGAAGGCCAAGCACCGAGTGCATCACCCAGGAGAAGGCAGTGGAGGAAGAGGTGTGGGGACATGAAGGCCAGCCTTGCTGACTGTCATCACCCTTCCTCCACCTGTGAGAAAACCAAGGCCTGGGAAGGGCAGGACGGTGATGTCAGTCTCAGGCCTCCTGATTCCAGAGCGTGTTTTCTGCATCATACCACTCTATCCCTTTTTTTTCTCCGTTTCCTACAGTATGTTATTCTCACATGCACATAAACATTCTTGTTCACATTAGGGCAATTCAAGAAAACAATAGTATGCAGAACAATATTTTAATATAGATGAAAAAGAAATGTACTGTAACACTTATAGTAAGGTTAAATGATAAACAATTAAAGGCTACATATAATGTTCTAATTACCAAAATTCTAAAAAATTATATTATTTTTAGAAGCCCATATAAAAATTAAATATGAATGTAGTGTTTCTAAGAGGCATGGTGTTCAGGTTATAAAAGATATTATTGAACTACTGTCTTTTCTAGTTCATCTTAAGTTTACTATATTAAGAAAAAAATCAATCCTTACCTTGAAAATTTTTATCGCTTTAATTTTTCCAGTGTGGCTTACATGGGGGCCTTTACAAAGGTCAACTAGTGGACCACACCTGTAATGAAATATTTAAAACATGCCCAGGCACAGTTATAGCTTTTGGGACTATTCATTAGAAACCATGTTCTATGTTTTGGGGCAATGTTTAATTTAGGAACAACTTAATTTAAATTAATTTTTAATTTAAGGAGCAGGAAAGAGGCGATTCACCTAGTCTCAGATCCCAGCCTTCTCTCCTTGGCTCACATTCAAAAGCCACAGAATCATTGGAAAGAAACTGTGCAGACAGAGACACCACTTTTCATTGTCACACCCTAAGGCTCCTGAAAACCTTCACTGTCTTAAAATCAGATAGCCATTTCCCTGCTCTACACTAATTTTCAAAACCAAAATTATATGACAGTTATAAAAAATGCGTTAAGTTGATATTTTACTTTAAAAATAAACTTCACCAAACCCACAGAACGCACAACACCAACAGTGAAGCATGATATAAGCATCAGTGTAGATGGATTGTAACTCATTTCCCACCTCTGGTGGGTAATCTTGACCATGGGGAAGTTGTGCATATATGGGGGCAAGGGTGTATGGGAACTCTCTGCATCTTCTTCTAAATTTTGCTGCGAACCTAAACGGCTCTAAAAAATAAAGTCTACTTAAAAAGTAAATAAATTCAAGGGCTTTTGTTTGTTTGTTTTTAGGCCCCCTGATTTCATGACAAAATGTCTAATTGTCTCTTGGTTTAGAAAAACAGCATACCGACTTAACAACGTAAATCTCAGGCAAAGGTTTAGATCAGAGACGACACCGCTATTAAAGCACACGGGGCTGCAGCTGGGGACTCGCCTGCACCTATAATGAACAAGGGACCACCAAACCCTAACAAGCGCAGACTTTTCTCCAAGTACAGAAACATTAACAGAGTTAAGATACCAATAATGTGGGTCTAAGGTGACTTAACGTCAACCAATTTAAGGAAAATTTAGTAAAGAAAGAAAGTTGTTCCTTAACTATTCCAACCAATTTTAAGTATTTTTAAAGTTCACTGGTTAAAAAGTTAAAAATTACAATGAATACATAAAGGGACTGGATTATTCACCAAAGTACAATGAAGCTTTAAACATGAAAACATCATTTCTCTGAATGACCAGGCTTTAATGTATTGTTCTCTGTCCAAGATGGAGGTTGTAAGTCAATGCTCAGAGAAATGGAAAAAAATGCCTGATTAGCATGAAAGACTTTAATAAGCTAATCTTTAAATAATTCCATAGAAAAAAAAGCTGTTTATTTTCAAAAAATTAAATACAAGCCATTCCAATTGATAGAATAAGCATCAATGTTAACCTAAGTTAGAAAAAAAGACCCAAAATGTCAAGTATTAAAAGCCAGAAATTTAAAACTTAGCATATCTTTTCAATTTCTTCATTTATTTTTAAACTTTAAAATGATTATACTGACACTTATTTGTATTAGAGGTAATAAATAACAAAATCTTATCAGGTCATTGGAGAGCAGCAAAAATAAGATAAGCATGGTATCCACCTTCAGCATAAAACGGCCATGTGTTCATATTATCATTTAAGAAACGCAGTGTGGGGACCTCCCTGGTGGTGCAGTGGTTAGGAATCCACCTGCCAATGCAGGGGACATGGGTTTGAGCCCTGGTCCGGGAAGATCCCACACGCCATGGAGCAACTAAGCCCGTGCACCACAACTACTGAGCCTGCGCTCTAGAGCCCGTGAGCCACACCTACTGAGCTTGCGTGCCACAACTACTGAAGCCCACGTGCCTAGAGCCTGTGCTCCGCAACAGCCACCACAGTGAGAAGCCCGCGCATGGCAACGAAGAGTAGCCCTTGCTCACCGCAACTAGAGAAAGCCCACGTGCAGCAATGAAGACCCAACGCAGCCATAAATAAATAAATAAATAAATAAAATTAATTTTTTTAAAAAAAGAAATGCACTGTGCACAGCTGTGCATAAAGGGGGTACAATTTTACTCACAGTACAATTAAGTCAGAGAACCATAGTACTTGAATGTGGAAAGGAAGTTCCCTGTGGAGGATATTTGTGGTCGTACTTATACAGGGACCAGGTCTTCTCCGATGGGACCGTGAAGGCTACAGGCAGCCAGAGAGCAGGACACACAGGAACAGAGACGAGCAGTACCCACAAGGCAGCTGAACAAGTGGCCAGTAAAAGGGGTTGGGAGCCTAATGCCCAGCAAAACTAAGTGGTTTGGGTAGGGGCTCCCACTGGCCTCTGCTTCCCACCACTTCTTGTCTCACTGTGAGTCCGGCTGATGCCTGGAGGGTAACGCTCTTGGACCCCAAGCAGTGGAGGGCATGGTAAGAGGCAGAGAATCACTGCCCGAGGAGATGGCCCATGACAGCTCCCACCGCCCCTCAATAAGAATGTGGGAGGACAAACAGAATTCCTTTCCCTAACAGTCCCCCAAAATGTGAGGCCCTGAGAACACAGTCTTACTCACAGGGAGAAAGAGGCTGCTATAGCTAACATCCAGAACACAGAATGTGGGTTTTTAGTACCATCCTGATAAATACAAATGAGAAGATAACAATTCCCCTTTGGTGATAACATTTCAGAGTCCCCACCTACAGTAGTACTATACCAACCATGCCAATTTACAAATAGACCACCCACCAAAGACACACTTGCTACTGTTAATGCCTTCAGATGTACCACTGAGCAGTGTTTAAAATTCACACACATCTTACCTGTAAACTGTGGTCGTTGGCGTGTTAATCTTCTCCTTCAGGATGCGGCATTTAAATTTATTGTACTACAAAGAAAAATACATTTACATATTATCACACAAAATGTTTAAGTGGGAAAAAATGTTAACTTTTTTCAACACACACTGAATGGGCGTCTGCTATGTTCTAGGTGCTGAGACTGTGGGGATACAAAGAGCTGAGAGCCCAGAGCTGTGCCATCCAGGACGGGAGCCTACTGAGCATTTGAAATGCAACTGATCTGAAATGAGGTGCACCACAAGGGCAAAACACTGGATTTCAGAGGCATAATGTGAAAAGAAGAAAATAAAATAGCTCACTAATTACTTTTTATGTTGGTTACATGTTGAAGCAATATTTTTGATTTATTGGGTTAAATAAAATGTTATAAAAATTAATTTCATCTTTCTTTTACTGTTAAAAGGTGGCTACCAGAAAATTTAAGATGACATATGTGGCTGAGATTTGTGGATCTCATTATTGGACAGCACTGTTCTCGAAGATTCCAATTTTAACTACATGAAGTAAATAAAATTCTGAGGACATGTAAAAATTTAAAAAGGGAACCCTCCTGCACTGTTGGTGGGAATGTAAATTGATACAAGCCACTATGGAGAACAGTATGGAGGTTCCTTAAGAAACTAAAAATAGAATACCATATGGCCCAGCAATCCCACTCCCGGGCATATACCCAGAGAAAATCATAATTCAAAAAGATACATGTACCAAAATGTTCACTGCAGCACTATTTACAATAGCCAGGACATGGAAGCAACCTAAATGTCCATCAACAAATGAATGGATAAAGAAGATGTGGCACATATATACAATGGAATATTACTCAGCCATAAAAAGGAACGAAATTGAGTTATTTGTAGTGAGGTGGATGGACCTAGAATCTGTCATACAGAGTGAAGTAAGTCAGAAAGAGAAAAACAAATACTGTATGCTAACGCTTATATATGGAATTTTAAAAAGCGGTACTGATGAACCTAGTGGTAGGGCAAGAATAAAGACGCAGGTGTAGAGAATGGTCTTGAGGGCACAGGGAGGGGGTAAGCTGGGATGAAGTGAGAGAGTGACATGGACATATATACACTACCAAATGTAAAATGGATGGCTAGTGGGAAGTTGCTGCATAGCACAGGGAGATCAGCTCAGTGCTTTGTGATGACCTAGAGGGGTGGGATAGGGAGGGTGGGAGGGAGGCTCAAGAGGGAGGGGATATGGGGATATATGTATACATATAGCTGATTCACTTTGTTGTACAGTAGAAACTAACACAACATTGTAAAGCATTTTTACTCCAATAAAGATGTGAAAAAAAAAATTAGCAGAAAACCCCAAACAAAAGAGGAAAACCCAGAATTTTATATGGTATTATACATATTGCTGAATTCAATAGCCGGAGTACTAACAACACTCAGAATTAATCAGATTCATAAAACACACATATGAAACTATTCACCCGGCCCTTCACCTACCTATGTCTGCATTAAAAATTCAACCAACCCGTTGGGAACAATTTGGTGAGCAGTGGCCAATTATTTGTTAAAACCAGTCGTCTGTGTTAAATATTGTTCACGTTCCCGGCACGAAATCACCTTAAACAGGTCCAGCAGGGCCTCCTTGCTGACTTCCAACCTTTCGAAAGGCTGCTGCTCTTTGATGATGGCCTTGCACGCGGTCTCCAGCGCTGGCAGCTCTGTGCTGGACACGGCCCTGCAGGGAAAAGCAGCGAGAATCAGCACAGATTGCTCAGACATGACCTTAGACCTGTGGCCTTTGTCACCAGCTGACTAGCCTTCTACATCGAGGAACATGGTACTTTACTGTCCAGGACTTCAGAGGGTCAGTCATCCTTTCACACGGCAGGTAACCCTACTTCTCAAAGAGGGAGACGGAGGCGTCAGCTGATGAACTGCCCTCGGTTCTCTGAATAGCCCCGTTGGACACTCCCCAGCTGGACCGCAAGCTCCTCCGGGGCCTGATCATCTGGGCAGTCTTCCTCATTCTTCACACGTTTACGGTTTTGTTCAAAAGCGTAGTGTGGAGTATGCGCCATGCCCCTGCCCTAGACCAGGAGATCCAGGCTGGGAGGAAGCTCTGAGAGCGTGAACTGCAGGTCAGCCGGCCTCCGCTGGGCAGCCCCGGCTCCTCTCAGAAACCCCTGTCTGTGCTCACACCCCTCCAGCCCTGTGGGCCACCTGCATTCCTCAAACAAGCCGCACACACCGTAACCCAGGGCTGTCCCACAGAGGCCTGGGACGTTCTTCCCCCACCAGCCTCAGAGCTCGCTCCCTTCCTCCCTCCGCCCCACTCTTGCTTCAAGGTCACTGAGCTCTCAGCTGACCGTCTGCCTGCTCAGGCCCCCACCTTCCTCTTCCTTTCACAGCCCTCACCACCTCGTCACCTCCGACAGCAGACAGCTGTGTGTCTGTCTATGTCTGTCTCCCCCAGCCAGACTGCTGAGCCCACGAGGACAGGCTGATCTGTTCAGTGCGGAGTCAGCAGCACCAAGCCCGGAGCACACAGGAGGCGTCAACACATCCTGCGGAATGACTCCTGGTGGGGGGGTGTCCAAACAGGGGACTACGCTGCACAGGCTGGGAGCAGGAGCTGCAGAGTGCCGGGCGCTCGGTTAGGGACGGGTCACTTTGGCAGTGTGGAGGTGGCAGATGGCGGGAAAATGTACCACGGTCGTCCAGGCAAGGACAATGGGGGTCTATGTTAAGGCAGAAGGTGGGGGAGAACTACTTAGGGGATAAAACTGGCAGAACTGGATGGAGTGACTGAGGGGGCGGGGTAGGGGGTGGCAAGGAGCAGGGTGGGCTTGGGAGGACCCTCAGGTTCTGGTTTGAGAGCTGGTGGTTTCCTTAAGGGCGACGAGGGATATGGAGAAGGAGGTGGGCCGGGGCTGGGCCTGCTGCTCGTGATTTCAAGCACAGATCTACTTGAGGAACGTGAGGCCTCTGCGAACCAGCCCCTTTGGCACCAGCTGTGGGACCTGTGTGGCAGGGGTGGACAGCGCCCTTGACTGTCACGGTGCAGAGCTGAACTATGTTCTCTCCAGGGATTAACCCTACAACTCTGGTCCGAATTAGTAGTTTGCCCTAGCCAAGTCTCAGGTTACATAAATAGCATATCACATCCTTCTCAAGAAAAGAAAGAAAACAATTTGAGAAGTTACCCTTGAATCTAAACTCATAAAAAATAATACTGTTCATAAATGGTGACCTAATCTATAATCACATTCTGCAATAGGTATTCACACTACACTAATGTGTAACCACTATAAACACATGCACTCAGAGGCATTACCTGTCTTCGAGGAACATGTCGTCGTAGAACCCGCAGTCGGTGGGTGGCCCACAGCACAGGAGGCCCCCGTAGCGGAGCTCCAGGGCTTCCCCGAGGACGTGGGCACTGGAGTGCCAGTACACCTGCGGGCAGGACAGAGGCCGCGGCCACGACCACGGGTCACAGGAAGCCGTCAGGCAGACAAGAGGACAAGCGAGCACGTGGATACAGTGTAAGGGGACAGACACTGGGACACAAGGCAGCATCAGTCTCTGGTGACTGCTGACGCGAGATGCTTCCTGAGCCCTCCCTGGAACCCCCGGCAGCTGGCTGCTTGGTTCTAACACGCAGCTGCTGCTCTGTGTGGCACTGAAGCCCAGCTCCTGCACCGCTTCCTTCTGTGCCTTAACCACCAAGCAGAGCAGCCGCCCAGAGCAGGTCCGGGCCCAGCACAGAGGAACGCCAGGGAGTGCCGGGCATGGGCCCCCTTCCTCCTCCTCCTCCGGGCAGCCTCTCGGAGTCAGATTCGAGGCCACAGCGGCTGCTCATGACATCGCTCACGTTAACAAGATTCTGCGTCTACACAGCAGTCTTCACGTGCTGAATAGCACGTGGCTGTGGAAGTTTGAAAGATAACTCAAGACAGAGGGGTCACTGAGGACTGTCTGCTGGCTGCCGGGGTCCCCTGGGCAGGGTGTACATTAGTCAATTCACTGCAGTCCAAGGGCCAGTCATTAGCTCTACAAGTTCAGAAAGTTGATTGGGTTTTGAATTACCAAGGAATCAATGGTTTATGGATACATTAAAACTAACCAGTCACCAAATATCAATAAATATAGATGCCAAAGGAACAAGACAATCGAGTCCTCTGGCAGCACTTTCCTTAATTAAATAGGAAGCAAATTGCAATTAGAAAGCTGTCTGAGATAATAAACCGGAGTAGAGGGAGTTAGCTGATTGAGCAGGCTCTGTGCAATCCCGACCCGCGGCACCAGGCCTAGAGGGTCAGTCCTTGGGGCAGAGCCCTCTGCTTGGGATGGTACAGGATGGCAGGCTGGCTGCCAGCGTCAGCCCAAGTACCTTCTTTGGTGCATTGTGCACACCTGGAAATTGCCTGAGCCAAACACTGTGTTAGGTGCTGGAGACACAAGAGAGAAAGAAATGAGAGCCGCCGGCCTCGTGCGGTTTGCAGCCTAGTGGGGGAGAGGGCAGGCAACAAACCTCTAAGTGCATCATCGCAAGACGAGAAGAGTATTTAAAAGAAGATGAACAGGGTGCTGTAATCAAGAATCACAGCGAAGGCCCTGTATTCACAGCGTGGTTAGGGTTGGGGGGATGTACCACTCAGCAGCTTGAGGAAGGCTGACAGGTAAGAACAGGCCAGTGACCATGCAGGCCTTGGAGAGGGATTTGAGTTTTATTCTAATGCAGTGGGATGTATTAAAAGGTTTTAAGCAGAAAAGAAATGACTGAATTTACATTTAAAACATCGTGCATCACAGAACTAGCAGCTTGGGTTCTTACATACGTCTGGTTTTGTTTACACCTCAGATAAGTACCTTGTTTACACCTCAGATAAGTACCTATCCTTTCTGAGCATGAGGCCCCAGCAGCACATCGCTGACTGCTCCTGGGACTTTGGCAAAGATTTAGAGCAGAATGAATACCCACATACATTCTCCTGCTGGACAGCATGCTTGCAAAAGGAAATATCTATTAGATACATTTTAAACTTGAAAGCTCTACCATTTTATAAAATGCTCCTTGTTTCTGGTGCGCGTATTTATCAACTTTACATGAACATTCTTGCTGTCACTTTCGACATGAATTTACCTAGAGGGTGGGGACTATTTACTTTCATATGTTACATCATGCACTAAAAAGTCTTGTAAATAGAAGCATCTTTTAAAATAGAAGTTTAAGAGTTTGCTATACAAAGGAGACGAATTTTTCTGTAAAGTAAAAAATGCTTTACAAAATCATTAATTTTATCATCTTGCAGATCTGAGTTTTCTAGATTTGCTTTTCTAGGATTTCTTTTTCATGGATATGCATTAAATATTCATAAATGGGTTTATGCTCAAAATCTTAATATGTTCATAGTAACAGGAAAATAAAATCCAAGAACAACAAAAAAAGTCTCTGTTACTAAATTACACTAAAAGAAGCATCAAGAGCTTGGAAAAGTTACTGAACCATCCTGAGCCTGTGTACTATTAACACGGTACCTGTGTGAAAAGGTAAGTGCAGACTCAGGGAGATAACGTACACAAGGGGCTGGGGCTGGTGCCTGGCACGGAACATTCTCATTTTCATAAACAACCACAAGTATTTTGGAAGCCCTGCAATGTGACACCAGGTGCCATGTTAGTATCAGGGTAGGCAGAGGGGTGGGCTGATGAGACCCTCTAGAAACATTCCCCAAGATAATATGATAAATAAGTTTTCTCTTTCATGATGTCACTAAACACAGGGGGAAAGAACTCCAAAGAGGCCAACCCCTCCATGGAACATTAAGTTTGGTAGCTCCCCCGTCCCCCCACCCAAACACCTGACAGACTGAAAGCCTGCAGCAGCCCACTGTTAAAGCGTCTGTTAAAGAGCAGTGTCCGCAGGTCAACCAAGAGCCAGCTAGTGTGGGAAAGTGCTCAGGTCTTGGCAGGATTCCGCCCTCAGGAGAGGGTTAAAAGTAACTGCCGGGCCAGCTACCATGGCTGCTCCTACTTGACTTCTCCGGAGGCTGACACCACCCGAAAGTGTCTAGTTGTTTATTTCCTTGCTCACCACCCCTCCCACCAGTGAACTCTCTGTAGCAGGAGCCTCTGCCGCCCCACAAGGTCTGGCACGTGCACCCAACAGCTTAGATACTGTTCAGCTGACTGAGGGAATCAATACATGTTCACAAGTTCTGGGGCAACAGTTGGCATATAGTTAGGTGACAGTTGTTTGGGTTAGATCTTAAGTGAGAAAAACAAAATAATACATATAAGCTATGTATTTCATTTAAAAATTGCTCTTTCTGAGTCACTTTTAAATATGGTGTTATTAATATTATATTTATTAAACACCAACATATGCATTTTAAACCGTAGAAGGCCACAAAACCCATCATTCTTGACTTCAGTATGTGGCTTCATAATTACATAATATAATTGATAACATAAATAGCCAAAGTATGGTGGGTTGGTCTTTAAACACTTACAGCTTGGGCTTCCTTGTCCTCAAACATGAGCAGCTCTAGGGTGGAGTCCCCTTCCAGCGGACGGTCCAGGTCCCACAGCTCCCCATTCACTTTGGCTATCACTGTGCTTTCCGCCAGCTCCTGACTGGTGAGAGAATAGTCACGTGGACGTTAACGCATCACAGGCTAAAACAAAAGATGAAAATGATTTCCAGGGTTTCTTTCTTTAGTGGAAAGTACAAATGTAAACTAATAGGATAGATTTTTAAAAATTTTGTAACACTTATTTTAAGTACAAAAGTAATAAGATACATTCACTGTAAAAACTCAGAAAACAGAGAATGCACAGAATAAAATAAAAATCATATAAATCTCACCACCCAGAGATCACCACTCATAACATTCTGGCACATGTTTTTCCAGTCTTTATCTATACCCGCCCCTCCTTCACACAGCACACACACACACACACAAAGTACACAACCCCATCATAAAAAAACATGGTTGCCTACATAATTTTCTTCACAACCATGCCATCAGACAGACTCCCAGAACATTCTGGAAGGACCACACTGATTAAGGAAGCCTCCTCCTGCACACCAGGTCGTTGTGTGCTTATCAGAGCGTACACTGCACAGACATCCGTGCACAGGCGGCTTTGTTCTTTGGTGATTTTTCTGGGAATAGGCCTTTGGAAGTAAAATTATTAGGTCAAAGAGCATGTGCCTCTGAAGGACTGCTGATAAATATTGTCTGAATGTACCACTTCCACGCACCCTGATTTTTTCAAACTTTGCCAATGTGATGTTGGTTGTTTTAATTTGATTTATTGGATTATAAATGTTTACTGGCCAGTTTACGTTTATGAATTGTCCA
The DNA here is from genome assembly GCF_028023285.1 of Balaenoptera ricei. Lineage (NCBI taxonomy): Eukaryota > Metazoa > Chordata > Mammalia > Artiodactyla > Balaenopteridae > Balaenoptera > Balaenoptera ricei. The sequence continues at coordinate 30,888,680 of NC_082640.1, forward strand.
TGTCCTTCGCCTATTTTCTACTGAGGTGTTGATCCTTTTCCTTTGTGTGTGTGTGTGTGTGTGTGTGTGTGTGTGTGTGTGTCTGTCTTTTCATTAACATTTATTGTTTGAAAATTACTGACAAAAATAACATGTTAAGAGAAGAGACGTATAAAGCACAGAAAAGCACAAAGAAAAAAAATCACCCTCTGGACTTCCCTGACGGTCTAGTGGTTAAGACTTCCTGCTTCCAACGCAGGGGGCACAGGTTCGATCCCGGGTTGGGCAACTATGATCCCACATGCGCGGCCAAAAAAAAAATTCACCCTCAATCCAGTCACCCAGAAATCACTGTTAACATTTGCTGTCCATCTTGCCATTTTTTGGATATATACATACACCAACGTAAAAATTTTAATAGTATTACTCTTTATGTTATATGATAACCTATTTTTTAAACTTAACAATAAACCATGACATTTTCCCCAACAGCAAATAGACTTGTAAAACATGCTATTTGACAGCTGCAGTAGAACTAAGATTTGCTTAATGAACCCACTATTGCTGGGATTTGGGTTATTTCTTTGTGGGTTTTGGTTTTTCTTGTTTTATTTTGACAATGACAAATAAAGCTGCAATGGACATTCTTGAACATACATCTCAGTTCCTGATTTTTCCTCAGGAAAAATTCTAGAAGTAAAACTACTGAGTCAAGGGATAAGCACTTTTAATGACTTTAATTGGACTATATTACCAAATTTTCCTATCAGGAGAGGGTCCCAAAATACCTTTCTCTGTGCTCTCACCTTCAGGAGTACAAAATTGTGTCATCTTGACAATGTAACGTTTTCATTTGCATTTCTGTGAGTAACTTGAGCAGGGGCACAGCACTGTGGTTAACAGCACACACTCTAGGGTCAGGCCAACCTGGGGTTAAACACGGGACAATTTACTCAGCTTTTCTAAGCCTCGGTTTCCTCATCAGCAAGGTGGGAATTACAGGACCTTCCTCATATATTTATCCTAAGGATTAAGTAAGGTGTACTCATAATAAGAACTTAATACACGTTCAGGATTGTTATCAGTGGAGTAGAATTTTATCTTCACCTTTGCTGGCCGTGCCAGGCTGCTAAGGGCTCCTCAAGCCCATTCTCTCTGTCCTCTACAGTCAGTGCCTGGCCGTCCTTGCAGCAGGAGGTAGCCACGTGGCTTAGGTGGAGGCAGAAGCGGTGTCCAGCACTGCCAGATCTCAGCCTTAACACCATGCAGGGCAACTGTCCATCCGGCCCTCTGTAGATGGAGCACACATGCTACGACCTTTGGACCATACGGACAAGGGAACACTGTACCAGACCACCCAACAGCCAGATGGAAGGAATTTAGGTCCCCAAATAAATGTATGGAGAAGCGCTGCCTGCCAGCCTGGACCCCGCACCCCCAGACTGCTGTCAGAGAGGCTCTGGTCGTATTTAAGGCACTAAGTTTTCTGTGGCCTGTTGCAGCAGCTTAGCCTGTGTCTTAACTAACGCAGAAATAAGGGCCTGCAAGTGAGTAACAAAAACAAATCATCCGGCATTGGCTTAGCGGATGGGCGGTGGGTTACACAGAAAGAGATACTCAGACATGGAAAGCCAATAACCCTGTTACAGCATAACAAAGTGTCTCCTAAGACTTGCAGGCAAATAATGTGCTTACGATGCCTGTAGCACATGAGTAAACGGTTATACAAAGGCAAACGCTGGGATACACTGGGTAACTCTCGTGGCTTTTAACAAAATACTACCAGGCCAAGATAAGCTCAGACGGTATTTGTCCCCTTGCGAGGGAGGCTCTCTCCACACACGGCCTGTAAGCCAAACTGACTGGGAGCTCAGAAGTGTGAGGCTGTGCAAGATGCAGAAACAATCTTCTGTCCCAAAGAGCAGGAGGAACAGGCACTGACAGCCCTTCTCAAAGGCCACACAGAGACAGACAACACAGGCTGGTCCAACTACAAGGATCAGAGTAAGGGAGCCGCCTGCCCCCAACCTCGGGTTTTGTCTGATCTCAGCCCATTTAACTGATGGAGAGAGGAACAAGCAAAGGGCAAAGGCCAGGGAATAAAAGGGTGAGAAGTCTCTGTCTAGGAGAAATCTTCAGTATGGTTACTTTCATGGGAAACTGATTAGAAGCTTCTAGTTAGAAGGCTACTACGGTTAACTGCTTGAGGGAATTGTTTTGCCAAACAAACTACAAGCCCAGCTTACAAGTACCCGCGACCGATCCTCACGGGAGCCCTGAGCCCCACGTGTGCACCAGCCTGAGCCGCACCAGCAAACCTCGCGGCCTCCACGATGAACAACTGCCCGCACTTCAGATGCGGCAAGTGAGGGCGAGGGACAACGGCAAGCCCTCCAAATTGCAAAATCAGGGCCGACAGAGGGCGGTGGACAAGAGAGCTGCTCCCAGAGGACAAAGGGTGGCCAGACGGTTTGACCCGAGCCCCACCCACGGCCAGGCTGCAGACAAGATCTGGGGGCTCCTGAGCACCACTGTCTGCCGCATCACTCCTCTTTTTTCCAAATGACACTTTAATCGTGATTGTGTTTATCCCACCACTATACACACGTGGCGTGGGCAGCCTCATCTATCAGTTTACCTGCTGCTAGAGCGCGAGCAGCCAGCCAGTGGGGGTGTTGTGTGCTTCACCTGAAAATCCTGGGCTTTCTGCTGACAGGGCCTGGAGTGGTCTTGCCGGGAGAGTGAGGGAGTGTGGGGGATGATGCACGGCAGATGCTCACAGGTGTCTGGAGGTCCCAGCGGCAGGCTGCGGCGGACGCTGTCCCCAAGACCATCCTTGCTCTCTCCTGTGGTGAGAGTGCCTGGGCTGGACACGTGGCCAGCCAGAAGGAGCTACGTTTCCATTCTCTTACAGGCGGCGTGTCTGTGTGACTAAGCGTGAGCTAACAGGCTGTAGGTGGGAATTAAACGTGCTGCTCCAGGGTCTTGGCCTCAAAGCACCCTTGCTCTCCAGCCGCTCTTCCCCTGCCTGCAAGCAGGTCCATGGGTGTGACCCAGCCTCCACCCCTAGACGTGGACAAACCCTACCTAAGGGGACGGCAGAGCGACAAGATGTGGGGATCTTGGGTCCATAAAGGACTGCCTAGATCAGAGACGCCCACCAGCCTGGCCACCACGAGTCTGTCAGGGGAGAATGTGGCGTCTGCCTTATTTAAGCCATGATCTCTAGGGGCTCTTTCCTGCAGCAGTTTAGTCAGAAGCCCCTGGGGGCTCCTGGAAACCCAGATGACTAACTGATTCAGGAAGTGTGGGATGGGGCCCGAGAATCTGCTCTTCCATCAAGTTCCCAGGGGATGCTAATGCTGCTGGTTTGGGGACCACATTCCGAGAACTACTCTTCAATGAACTACTATGAACTGTCCTTTGCTCATTTTTTCTGCTGGGGTATTTCCTTGGGATAAATGGCTATGTATAGAATGACTGGATCCAAGGGTTGGGGTTTGCACATTTAAGAAAGAGACTGCGCCTCTGCATCCACCCTCCAGCAGCGCCATTTCCCCAAAATCATATCAATATTAACTATTATTCATAAATCTTTGACAGACCAATAGATAATACACAATTACTTTAATTTGCATTTCTAAGACTATCTTTTCCTCCTTTTTATGCGTCATTTTTACGCATAGCCATTTTTTCTAAGTGTTTTTGACTCTGTCTTTTCCTTAATGATTTGTACCTTACATGTTACACTCAGGAAGGCCGACACTCCCTCAGAGCAGGGAAAATCATCTATGCAATCAAGTCTCAGGAAACCAAGGGAACAGTCAGTATCATTTAATTTAATAAAACTATTATTTTTAACTTTATTTTTATAACCATACACCTTGCTGCACCCTTACTTATTTTAATAGTTTTTCAGTTAATACTCTTCTCTAATTCACTTTTTTAGTTTCCTCCTTGTTTAACTGTTCTTTTTCTAACTTCCTGAGTTGAATTCTTGGTCATTTCATTTTTTCTTATTCAATAATAAAAGCCTTCAACACTATAAATCTGTTCCTGATCACCACTTCAGATGTATTACATAGATTTTGAAATATATTCTCCTCATTAGAAGTATTTTCTAAGAATACTCCTTTTTTACTCTTTTTATTTCTGAAAATACTTGTTTTTATTTCTTTTTACCTGAGTATTTTGAAGTTTTTTTAATTTCCTAGTTTTGTTTTGTCTTGTTGTCATTTAATGCTTACTGAGTTCACAACGGATTTCACTTTGCTTACAGAATGCTAACTGTGTGTTTCTGTATTTTATTAAGATTCTGAGGAACCGAAAGCACGACCACAGGTGCCAAGAGAGAAGGCACCATCTGGGCCACAGCACAGAGATCAGGGAGTAGCCACAAAGCCTACCTTATTAGAGTGTTATTATTCAGACCATATAATCTTAATTTTGGGTTATTTGATCAAAAACTGAGAAAGGCATGTTAAAGTTTGCCACTCTTGAGTTCCTATAATTTTGTATTTCTGGTTTGATGCTACGTTATATAACTCATAAAGGTGCGTGACAAATTGGGAATTACACTGTTTTTCTATTTTAAAAATAAGCCTCAGTCTCCCATTCAATGATTCCAGCCCTAAATTCTGCTGTCTGATGGTAACATTAAGACCACTGCTTTCTTCTTATCAGGTTTGCCTGATATAGCTTTGCCCATGCTTTAGTTTTGGACAATTTTACTTTTTAGACACTCCTGCAACCCCTCTGTCATTAAACTCCAGGGTGGTTTTAAACTGGTACCTGTGGGAATGCAAGTCACTGACTGTACAATGAGAACACGTCCTATAATGAAATGACCTTGTTTCCCAAGCTTGGACAGTCTCTTCAGTGCAGGACGGCTCAGACTTCAATCCGCCAACATGCAAATGACTCTCCACAAGGAAACATAAACTTATTTTTGCCTCAAAGCCCATTCCCAGCACATCTATTCCTCTCTCCTGGAAAGCACAGGAACAGGTTGGAAGGGGCCTTTAGGGTGTATGACATAATAGGATGAAAAATACAATTTTAACCATATTTTTTAAAGGAAATCTGAAGATTTTAATTGTTGAAAAGTTTTCTTTTTAAATAAGAAGTTTATTTACATGGCAGTTTTGAGCTACAGCTTCCACAGAATTTTATTTAATGCCAGGAATTAACTTTAGTCAAAACAACACAACTTCACTGAAGTATCTAATTTCTAGGAAGGTCAAAGCTTCCAGGGCTGATCATAGCTCTAACACATACATCTTCAATCTATAATTAATAGGCCTTTTTGTACATTTCTAGAGTTGCTTTCATTTTCAGAGTATCTCTCATATACAGTATTTCATTTAATCTTTACAACCTCATAAGGTAAACGATAAAAGTATTATTATTTCCACTTAAGATGTAAGAAAACAGGCTTGGAAAGCTTGAGGGATCTGCCCACATTGGTCCAAAGACCCACCCACAGTTATTTACTGGTGGAACAATGGCTTGGAGTCAAGTCCAACAAAAGACCTGTAAAATCTCATGGAAATAACTTGATGATGAACCGGGTCAATGTAATGTCGGCTGTCAAGGATTATACATTTTTCTCTACTATAAATTTTTATTAGAACTCTAAAAGTTGGACCCTTTAAAGAGAAAGAGATTGTGTTCTGATATTCAATTACTTATTAAATGGCCCCTTTAGAAGGCAAGAGGGAAATAATTACCTAATTACATTTAATTTATTCAACTGAGTAAGAAAAGAATATTTTAGCAGTCCCTAAGAACACATTTTCACCAAGCTCTGGCCCAACACTCAGTACTGATTATCTGCTCCACACTATGGTTTACCTAATTTCAGCAGCCACTTGGTAAGGTGTTGTTTTCCAAGCTTCCCCTTCCACTGTTGTCCCATCAGCCACTCTTACTGTGATCACATTGCTTGTATTCCCCTTTTTTTCATAAATGGCAAGTAAGAGCTGATGATCTTTCTTCAGTATTTCAAAAAGCTTCAATCTCTCCTTCACAAAATTTGGTGGATTCTTCACCTGAAAACCATTAGAATACAGTAGGGTTAACAGACACAGTCCACTTTTTTCCTAAAGGCTCAGCTCTAAGTAAGCCCCACCCCTTCTCAGCAGGCCCAGGTCACGGCCCCCACCAGCCCCTATGGCTCTGCTTTCACTCTCACCCCCTGCAGACTCCCCTCCCAGGGTCTAACTCCCTCCTAGCTCTCAGGGTCCTGCGCAAAGCCCTCCTCTTCCAACTACCACACCCACTGGCATCGCCCTTCTCCACAGGTTTAACATGCTCGTGCACAGAGCCACACAACTCAGCCCTTATTGATACACCATCTGACTTTGTTCTCTAGTTGTTTCTCCCGTTTGTCTGAACTCCTTAACCCGATGGTTCCCTGAGGCCAAGCATAATCCTCCTCTGCTCCTACCAAATGTTGATGTGCCTGATCAATTCTGGTTGTTTTAATGATTTATATTTAAAAAGCAAAGAAGCTGGTTTCCTTAACACAAAAGAAGAGCTCTGCTTTCTCAACTTAAATAGACTAAGGAGCCCTTTACAGCTATGGGGCTGGCTCACCTCTAAGTTAAGACACCTTGTATCTAAGGCTAACAAAATTTTAAACACACTCCTGTGGCCCAAGTCGTAATTTACAGCAACTGTTTTAATTAAAAACCCTGGGAAATTAACTACATAAGCATATTTAAATTATAGGTAGTATTTTATATTATTTCCACAGCAATGACTTACCTCACTGTCAGGCCCGCTTTCCTTCTTTTTAATGTCCTTTTCTTGGCTCTGACTAGGAGGAGGCTGAGAAATAAAGGGAAATAATAAACAACTCATCCCAATGACAACAAAGAGCTACATATCTGAAGCCCGAAGCAGGAGAGGGACAGGCCAGCAGGCAGCAAGCGTCCCATGTTTAGAGGCTCACGGCTGGGGCTCTACCGACCATTACCTACAACCCTCAACAGGTAAGCCGTTTTCTGGGGTTCAGTCCTTCCTGAATGTGCACTTTCACACATGCTTGCTAAGTACACTTAATATATTTTGCCCTTTAAAAATTTTCCCCCCTAAATTTTAAACAAATAATGTCCCTGGATTACTGGTTGCATAGCTGCTGCCAGAGACTTTAAATGCACTGTTACAGGAAGGTGTTGCCCAGGAGCACCACAGTCTGCTGGTACAAAGACTGAGAACACCCACAGTCTGAGAAGGCCTTCAGAACTTAGAAATGCATTACGTTAGAAGAAGGTAAGTGAACCAAAACATTAAAATACGCTATCAAATGACAATGTTAAATACGCAAATCTCAAGATAGACCTCCAAAACAAGGCAACAACTAAACACCCCAAACCACCTGTCATAAACAGCTCAGACCAGCCATTCACCAGGGGGAAGGGAAGTGTTTCTACGTGGAGCTGTTGGTCTTCCTGCCCACGGAAAGAAGCGTGAGTTTTAAACACTGCAGCATTTTTTTCCAAGACAGGAAAATGCTATTTCTGTCACTGAAGAAAATGTGCGGCGAGCAATTTACGGGAAGAGCTGAGACATTACAGCGTTAGGTCAGCCTGGCGATCGCTGGAAACGCAGCGGCGCCGGCGTGTCCAGCCTGTCGCGGATTCCCGGCCCGAGTGAGAGCGCGGGGCAGGGGCCCGGGAGGGCAGGCCCCGCCCCCCGCAGCCGCAGCGCACCTGCCGCCGCGCGCACGCCCACCTGCCGCCCCAGGGCTCTCGGCGCACCAGCTCCGCCGCGCCCTGTGGACAGGCCCCCACCCGGTACCTGCGCGCCCGCGGCCGCGCGCCCGGCCTCCTGCCGCAGGGCGCTCTCCCGTCGCGCCTGGTGGCTCAGCTCCTCCGCGAGGCACAGCCGCAGGCGGTACAGGCGGTGGCGCAGCTCGCGGTTCTCGGCCCGCAGCTGCGCCACCTCGCGCGTGAGGCACGGCCCCTCGGCCTGGCAGCGGTCGGGCGCGTTCAGCTGCTCGTCCCTCAGGCGGTGGACCTCCGTCCACAGCCAGCGGATGTCCTCCTCCTGCCGCGCCAGGCGCGACGCCACAGCATCCACCGCCAGGGCCTCGGCCGCCATGGCGTCCGCCTCGCCTCACACAGGTACTGGCGCCCCGTTGGATACTGTCCCCTGAGAAGGGGCACACTGCGATGTCGGGCCGGGGCCGACGCTATATAAATGGCGGGAGGCGGGGGTGGGGAGGAAAGGGGCGACGCGGCGGGGCGGGGCTGGCTGTGCAGTGTAGGGGCGGGACGATAGGAGCTGAGGAGGGCGGAGATATGGGGCGGGGCTATAGGAACTGTAGGGGGCGGGGCGATGGGGAGGGCTGGGACCGGCTTACACTGCAGGGGCGGGCTATAGGAATTGTATGGGGCGGAGTGAAGAGGAGAGACTGAGCGATAGGAACTGTAGGGAGGGATGATGGGGAGGGGTGGGGCCGGCTGTGCACTGCAGAGGCTGGGCTATTGGAACTGTAGAGGGCGGGGCAAAGGAGAGGGGTGAGGCTGGCTGTGCACTGCAGGGGCAGGGCTGTAGGAACGGGGGGCGGGGGAGACGGGGAGGGGCAAGGAGACGGGTTGAGGCGGGGCTGGTGGACCCACGTTGAACACGCTTCGGGGCTGGGGGGCCAAAACAGGCAGAGTGACCTGGAGAGTGGAGTGGGCCCTAAACAGGCTCACTGTGCCTTCAAAGCTACGAGTATGTTGCCAAAATGCATATTGTCCAAAACCATCTCCCTTCCCAGAATGGCTCCTGTTTTCCCTCTTGTGAATCCTGGCAGTTGCCATTCTTTTAACTTGCCACCGGGTTCTAAAAAGTGGCCACTGAGAATTGACCTTCTTTGGCCTCATGCCAAGGCTGCCCAAATGCAAAGGTTGCTGCACCAGGGTGCGCAGATCACTACAAAAATTTAAATCTGATGGCAAGAAATTGCTAGTTCCTCGAGGGTAGGGCAAATGCCACATAGGTCTTTGTATCCCTCATAACCATGAGCACACACACCTTCCCGTAGTAGGAACACAAGTTGGTTTTTATTAACATTCTTAGGGCTTAGAATGTGGCAAACCTTGTTCTAAATTCTTTACACAGATATTAACTCCTTTAATACTTACAGCGAGAGACACTATTGTTATAGCCGTTTATAGATGGAAAACTGAAGAACAGAGAAACTAAGTGTTCAAGGTCACACCATCACTGCATGGCACAGCTGAGGTTTAAGCTTCGACCATCCGAGGCATGTTCATGTGCTCAGCACTAGGATGCCTTTCGACTGCGGTAAAGTTTAACTGGACAGGTAGTCTGATGAGATACAGGCCATGATTGTCATCGTGGTTCCAAAATGGGAGAGCTTAGTTTGGACTGGTGCAGTTGGGAAGGGAACAGATGCTCTGGAAAATAAAGGTTGGCAGGTGTTAGGAAGGAGGAGAGGTGGATGAATGCCTCTGTAGGAGGTGAGGGGGCGAGCTGATTGGAGTCACACACAGCTCCCAGGAGGAGGTTCCATAAGTATGACACTAATACCAGTGCGTCTTTGTTATTCCCTCCCCTGACCAGCTTCTGGACGGAGTTACACAGACTCACAGGCTCCACAGCCTTCCCACTCTCTTCCCCACTTCCCCCCATCTGATTTCTGCTCCTCCCGTTCTGGCGTGACCTACGCACTGTCAAATGCCGTGGCCTTTGTAATTTGTCTCTCTTAGGATCCATCGCCAACCCCCAGGAAACCGCTGATCTGCTTTCTGTCACTATAGGTTAGTTTACATTTTCTGGAGTTTTCTATAAAAGGAATCATATGGTATGTACTCCTTTTATTTGGCTTCTTACGCTCAGCATAGTAATTTTGAGATTTACCCATGTTGTTGGGTATATCAGTTCTTTCTTTCTCTCCTTCTTTCTTTCCTTCCTTCCTTCCTTCTTTCTTTCCTTCCTTCTTTCCACCTCCCTCTCTCCCTCCCCCCCCCCCTCTTTCCTTCTTTCTTTCTCTTTTTTTTCATTATTTTTATTGGAGTATAATTGCTTTACAATGTTGTGTTAGTTTCTGCCATACAGCAAAGTGAATCAGCCATATGCATATGCACATCCCCTCCCTCTTGGACCTCCCTCCCCACCCCATCCCACCCAACTAGACCATCACAGAGCGCCGAGCTGAGATCCCTGTGCTATACAGCAGGTTCCCACTAGCTATCTATTTTACACATGGTAGTGTATTTATGTCAAACCTAATCTCCCGATTCATCCCACCCTCCCCTTCCTCCCCTGTGTCCACATGTCCATTCTCTACATCTGCATCTCTATTCCTGCCCTGCAAATAGGTTCATCTGTACCATTTTTCTAGATTCCACATATATGCATTAATATACGATATTTGTTTTTCTCTTTCTGACGTACTTCACTCTGTATGACAGATTCTAGGTCCATATACATCTCTACAAATGACCCAATTTCATTTCTTTTTATGGCGGAGTAATATTCCATTATATATACGTACTACATCTTCTTTATCCATTCATCTGTCAGTGGACATTTAGGTTGTTTCCATGTCCTGGCTATTGTAAATAGTGCTGCAGTGAACATTGGGGTACATGTGTCTTTTTGAATTATGGTTTTCTCAGGGTATATGCCCAGTAGTAGGATTGCTGGGTCACATGGTAGTTCAGTTTTTAGTTTTTCAAGGAACCTCCATACTGTTCTCCATAGTGGCTATATCAATTTACATTCCCACCAACAGTGCAAGAGGGTTCCCTTTTCTCTGCACCCTCTCCAGTATTTACTGTTTGTAGATTTTCTGATGATGGCCATTCTGACCGGTGTGAGGTGATACCTCATTGTAGTTTTGATTTGCATTTCTCTAATAATTAGTGCTGTTGAGCATCTTTTCATGTGCCTCTTGGCCATCTGTATGTCTTCTTTGCTGAAATTTCTATTTAGGTCCTCCACCCATTTTTTGATTGGGTTGTTTGTTTTTTTGATATTGAGCTACATGAGCTATTCATATATTTTGGAGATTAATCCTTTGTCTGTTGCTTCATTTACCAATATTTTCTCCCATTCCGTGGGTTGTCTTTTTGTCTTGTTTATGGTTTCCTTTGCTGTGCATAAACTTTTAAGTTTCATTAGGTCCCATTTGTTTATTTTTGATTTTGTTTTCATTGCTCTAGGAGGTGGGTCAAAAAAGATCTTGCTGTGATTTACGTCAAAGAGTGTTTTCCCTATGTTTCCCTCTAAGAGTTTTATAGTGTCCAATCTTAGATTTAGGTCTTTAATCCATTTTGAGTTTATTCTTGTGAATGGTGTTAGGTAGCATTCTAATTTCATTCTTTTACTTGTAGTTGTCTGGTTTTCCCAGCACCATTTATTGAAGAGACTGTCTTGTCTCCATTGTATATTCTTGCCTCCTTTGTCATAGATTAGGTGGCCATAGGTGCATGGGTTTATCTCTGGCCTTTCTATCCTGTACCATTGACCTATATTTCTGTTTTCATGCCAGTACCATACTGTCTTGATTACTGTAACTTTGTAGCATAGTCTGAAGTCAGGGACCCTGATTCCTCCAGCTCCGTTTTTTTTTTCTCAGGATTGCCTTGGATATTCAGGGTCTTTTGTGTTTCCATACAAATTGTATAAGGTTTTGTTCTAGTTCTGTGAAAAATGCCATTGGTAATGTGATAGGGATTGCACTGAACCTATAGATTGCTTTGGGTAGTATAGTCATTTTCACAATATTGATTCTTCCAATCCAGGAGCATGGTATATCTCTCCATCTGTTTGTGTCATCTTTGATTTCTTTCATCAGTGTTTTATAGTTTTCTGAGTACAGGTCTTTTGCCTCCTTAGGTAGGTTTATTCCTAGGTATTTTATTCTTTTTGTTGCGATGGTAAAAAGGATTGTTTCCTTAATTTCTCTTTCTGATCTTTCACTGTTAGTGTATAGGAATGCAAGAGATTTCTGTGCATTAATTTTGTATCCTGCAACCTTACCAGATTCATTGATTAGTTCTAGTAGTTTTCTAGTGGCATGTTTAGCATTTTCTATGTATAGTATCATGTCATCCACAAACAGTGACAGTTTTACTTCTTCTTTTCCAATTTGTATTCCTTTTATTTCTTTCTGTTCTCTGATTGCCGTGGCTAGGACTTCCAATACTATGTTGAATAAGAGTGGTGAGAGTGGACATCCTTGTCTTGTTCCTGATTTTAGAGGAAATGCTTTCAGTTTTTCACCATTGAGAATGATGTTTGCTGTGAGTTTGTCATATACGGACTTTATTATGTTGATGTAGGTTCCCTCTATGCCCACTTTCTGGAGAGTTTTTATCATAAATGGGTGTTGAATTTTGTCAAAAGCCTTTTCTGCATCTATTGAGGTGATCATATGGTTTTTATTCTTCAATTTGTTAAAATGGTGTATCACATTGATTGATTTGTGTATACTGAAGAATCTTTGCATCCCTAGGATAAATCCCACTTGATCATGGTGTATGATCTCTTTAATGTGTTGTTGGATTATACTTGCTAGTATTTTGTGGAGGATTTTTTGCGTCTATGTTCATCAGTGATATTGGTCTGCAATTTTCTTTTTTTGTGGTATCTTTGTCTGGTTTTGGTATCAGGGTGATGGTGGCCTCATAGAATGAGTTTGGGAGTGTTCCTCCCTCTGAAATTTTTTGGAAGAGTTTGAGAAGGGTAGGTTTTAACTCTTCTCTAAATGTTTGATAGAATTTGCCTGTGAAGCCATCAGGTCCTGCACTTTTGTTTGTTGGAAGATTTTTAATTACAGTTTCAATTTCATTACCTGTGATTGGTCTGTTTATATTTTCTAATTCTTCCTGGTTTGGTCTTGGAAAGTTGTACCTTTCCAAGAATTTGTCCGTTTCTTCCAGGTTGTCCATTTTATTGGCATATAGTTGCTTGTAGTAGTCTCTTATGATCCTTTGTATTTCTGTGGTATCAGTTGTAATCTCTCATTTTTCATTTCTAATTTTATTGATTTGAGTCCTCTCCCTTTTTCTTGATGAGTCTGGCTAAAGGTTTATCTGTTTTGTTTATCTTTTCAAAGATAAAAGAACAAGCTTTTAGTTTTATTGATCTTTGCTATTGTTTTCTTCGTTTCTATTTCATTTATTTCTGCTCTGATCTTTATGATTTCTTTCCTTCTACGAACTTTGGGTTTTATTTGTTCTTCTTCTTCTAGTTGCTTTAGGTGTAAGGTTAGATTGTTTGAGATTTTTCTTGTTTCTTGAGGTGAGCTTGTATTGCTATAAACTTCCCTCTTAGAATGCTTTTGCTGCGTCCCATAGGTTTTGGATCGTTGTGTTTTCATTGTCATTCATTTCTAGGTATTCTTTTATTTCTTCTTTGATTTCTTCAGTGGTCTGTGGGTTATTTAGCAGTGCACTGTTTAACCTCAATGTGTTTGTGTTTTTTACAATTTTTTCCATGTAATTGATTTCTAATCTCATAGCATTGTGGTCAGAAAACATGCTTGATATGATTTCAATTTTCTTAAATTTTCCAAGCTTTATTTGTGACCCAAGGTGTGATCTATTCTGGAGAACCTTCCATGTGCACTTGAGAAGAAAGTGTATTCTTCCGCTTTCGGGTGGAATGTCCTATAAATATCAATTAAGTCTTTCTAGTCTATTGTGTCATTTAAAGCTTGTGTTTCCTTATTTCTGTCTGGATGATCTGTCTATTGGTGTAAGTGGGATGTTAAAGTCCCCCGCTATTATTGTGTTACTGTCGATTTCCCCTTTTATGGCTGTTAGCATTTGCCTTATGTATTGAGGTGCTCCTATTTTGAGTGCATAAATATTTATAATTGTTATGTTTTCTTCTTGGCTTGATACCTTGATCATTATGTAGTGTCCTTCCTTATCTCTTGTCACAGTCTTTATTTTAAAGTCTATTTTATCTGATATGAGTATTGCTACTCCAGCATTCTTGTGATTTCCATTTGCATGGAATATCTTTTTCCATCCCCTCACTTTCAGTCTGTATGTGTTCCTAGGTCTGAAGTGGGTCTCTTGTAGACAGCATATATATGAGCCTTGTTTTTGTATCCATTCAGCCAGTTTGTGTCTTTTGGTTGGAGCATTTAATCCATTTACATTCAAGGTAATTATCAATATGTATGTTCCTCTTACCATTTTCTTAATTGTTTGGGCTTGTTTTTGTGGGTCTTTTTCTTCTCTTGTGTTTCCTGCTTAGAGAAGGTCCTTCAGCATTTGTTGTAAATCTGGTTTGGTGGTGCTAAATTCTCATAGCGTTTGCTTGTCTGTAAAGCTTTTGATTTCTCCATTGAATCTGAATGAGATCCTTGCTGGGTAGAGTAATCTTGGTTGTAGATTTTTCCCTTTCATCACTTTAAATATATCCTGCCACTCCCTCCTGGCCTGCAGAGTTTCTGCTGAGAAATCAGCTGATAATCTTATGGGGATTCCCTTGTATGTTATTTGTTGTTTTTCCCTTGCTGCTTTGAATAGTTTTTCTTTGAATTTAATTTTTGTTAGTTCGATTAATATGTGTCTTGGTGTGTTTCTCCTAGGGTTTATCCTGTATGGGACTCTCTGCGCTTCCTGGACTTGGGTGGCTATTTCCTTTCCCATATTAGGGAAGATTTTTACTATAATGTCTTCAATTATTTTCTCAGACCCTTTCTCTTTCTCTTCTTCTTCTGGGACTCCTATAATTCGAATGTTGGTGTGTTTAATATTGTCCCAGAGGTCTCTGAGACTGTCCTCAATTCTTTTCATTCTTTTTTCTTTATTCTGCTCCACGGCAGTTATTTCCACCATTTTATCTTCCAGCTCACTTATCCATTCTTCTGCCTCAGTTATTCTACTATTGATTCCTTCTGGAGTATTTTTTTTAAATTAATTAATTAATTTTTGGCTGTGTTGGGTCTTCGTTTCTGTGCAAGGGCTTTCTCCAGCTGTGGCGAGCGGGGGCCACTCTTCATCACGGTGCGCGGGCCTCTCACTATCGCGGCCTCTCCCGTTGCGGAGCACAGGCTCCAGATACGCAGGCTCAGTAATTGTGGCTCACGGGCTTAGCTGCTCCGCGGCATGTGGGATCTTCCCAGACCAGAGCTCGAACCCATGTCCCCTACATTGGCAGGCAGATTCTTAACCACTGCGCCACCAGGGAAGCCCTGGAGTATTTTTAATTTCAGTTATTTGTTGTTCATCACTGTTTGTTTGCTCTTTAGCTCTTCTAGGTCCTTGTTAAACGTTTCTTGTATTTTCTCCATTCTGTTTCCGAGATTTTGGATCATCTTTACTATCATTACTCTGAATTCTTTTTCACATAGGTTGCCTGTTTCCTCTTCATTTATTTGGTCTTGTAGGTTTTTACCTTGCTCCTTCGTCTGTAACGTATTTTTTTGTCGTCTCACTTTCTTGATGGGTGGAGTTGTGTTCCTGTGTTACTGGTTGTTTGGCCTGAGGCATCCTGCACTGGCGTTTGCAGGCAGCTGGGTAGAGCTGGGTCTTGGTGCCCAGATAAGGACCTCTGGGTGACCTCACTCTGATTAATTTTCCGTGGGGTCTGAGGTTCTCTGTTAGTCCAGCAGTTTGGACTCAGTGCTCCCACTACAGGAGCCTGACTCCTGGCCTGGGAACCAAGATTCTGCAAGGCGTGCAGCATGGCAAAGGAAAAAAAAAAGGAGCAGTAGAATAACAAAGAATAAAAGATAAAATAAAATTAGAAAGATAAAAAATATATTACATATAAAAAATATATATAAATATATATTTTAAATATATAAATATATACATTTGTATATATGTTTATATATTTACATATAAATATAAATAAATATATATAAATATATTAAGAAAAATAAAAATATAATTGAAACAACTACAAGGTAAAACAGAACCACAACAGAAAAAAGAAAGAAAGAAAAAAGGGAATACGCCAAAAGGAGAACAATAACAAAGTACAAAGAATAAAATAAAATTAGAAAAATAAAAGATTTATTAGAAAAAATAAAAATATAAGTGAATGAACAACAAGGTAAAACAGAACCACACCCTAAAAGAAGAAGAAGAAAAAAAAAAAGGCCGTTAAAGGCCTTGGCTGTGGGGGGGCGGAGCTTAGGCGGGGGTGGGGTTTAGGGTGGGGGCAGGGCCTATGCTCAGGACCTGCCTGGCAGGGAAAAGGCAGCACGGCCTGAGGCGGGGCCTGGGAGTGTGGGGTTCTGGAGTTTGGAGGTAAGGCCTTAGGTGAGGGTGTGTGAGCAGGGTTTAGGCCCAGTGCAGTTGGAGGGGTCTCAGAGGGGGTCTCTGAGTGCTGCCTGTAGAGGTAGGGCCCTGGGTGGGGGTTGGGGGTGGGGTTCTGCGCTCCCGGATGGAGCCTCCGAGGACTGGGGATTAGACCTGGGAGTCCAAGAGGCTCCCCAGTGCCCAAGTGGGCAGGAAAAGCACTGGCCACTCTCCTTTCTGTTCCTCTGCCCTCCCAAGTGTCTCTGCCGTCGCCGCTGAACCCGTAACTATGGGTGGGCCCCACTGGGTATGAGAAATCCTCCCCTCTCCCAGCTGCCCCTCAGGGGTGCAGGTCCCATCAGTCTGGCCTTTACTTTTCCTCCCCCCTCCCTCCCTCCCACTCCCTCAGGACCCACGCAGCTGGTGGGGGCCTCAGTGGGCAGAGGATCAGGCCTGGGTCTCAGCAGGCTCCCCGGGGCCCATGTGGACAGCGGAAATGCTGGCCATGCTCCCTTCTGATCCTCTGCCCTCCCAACGGTACCCCTCTTTCCCCCTCTGGACGTGGGATCCCTTCCCCTCCCCCAGCTGCCCCTCAGGGGTGCCAGTCCTGTCCTGTCTCCACTTCTCCTCCCCCTTCGCTCCCCTGCCACACCCTACCCGGTCGCTGAGGTTTCCTCCTGTCCCCTTAGGTGTCCATGCCCCCCCCCCCAGTGCCTGGTAGGTGCCCTAGTTTTGCGGAGTCAGGAACTCCTCGTCCTTCTAGTCCACCATCTTGACTCCGCCCCTTTCTTTCTTTCTCTTGAGTAGTATTCCATTGTACGCCTATACCACAATTCGTTTATCCATTTATCTGTTGTTGGACATTTGGATTGTGTCCAGGTTTGGTCTGGGACCTATCTCACAGCCAGCTCATCTGTTCCCCAAACCCACACTCTGCTTATTTGCCCGGTTTCAGAAAGCAGAGTTTGCATAGACATATTCAGCAACTGGCAGAATCCCCACAGTGGTTCCTTGACCCACGGACTTAAGGATATTCTAGTAAGAAAGGCCAAGTGGGAGCCACTTGAATTTTCTCAACCTTCAAAAATTGTAAACCAAAGCAAACACCGCATTCCTGGAGGAATTGCAGAGATGACTACCACCCTCCAGGAATCGAACAGTGCAGGTGTGGAGATTCTCATCACACCTCCGTTTACCTCCCCTGTTTTGCTTGTGTACATGACAGATATGTGTTGAGGAACTACAGTGGATTATCATACATTTAATTAGATGGTGACTTTAGTTGCAGCTGCTCTTCCCGATATGCTATGATTGGTGGAGTGTATCAACATCATCCCTGCCACCTTATATGCAGCTATTGGTCAGGCTAATGCCTTTTTCTCTCCACCTGTTCATGAAAGGCCATCAAAAGCAGTTTTCTTTCAGCTGGAAAGACTAGCAATATCTTCACATTCCTACCCCAGGACTACATAAACTCTCTAGCTTTATGTCATAATCTAGTCCACAAGAAATATTCATAACTTATATGAAGAAAACCTTAAAACACTTCTGAAAGCCACAGAGGTAGAATTGAACTGATGGTATAATGTCTTTGTTCTTGGTTAGGACACCTCAACATCCTTTAGAGGTCAGCCCTCCTTACTGTACTTAGAAATTTAATATGATCCCAATAAAAATTCCAAAGAGCTTTTTTATGAACCTAGAAAAGTTGATCCTAAAGTTCACATGGGAAAGTAAGTACATAGTAATAGCTAGGAAAACACTGAAGAGAAAGAGCTGTAAGGCCAGCCCTACTGGATATTAAAACATAGGACAAAAGCTCTATAATTAAGAATATGGACAAATAGCATCTGATATCACTTATGTGTGGAATCTAAAAAATGATAGGAATCGACTTATTTACAAAACAGAAATAAACTCACAGACATAGAAAACAAACTTATGGTTACCAAAGGGGAAAGTTGTGGGGGAAGGATAAATTAGGAGCTTGGGATTAGCAGATACAAACGACCATATATAAAATAGGTAAACAACAAGGACCTACTGTATAGTATAGGGAACTACACTCCATATCTTGTAATAACCTATAATGGAAAAGAATCTGAAAAAGGATATATATACATATATAACTGAATCACTTCGCTGTGCATCTGAAACATTGTAAATCAACTATACTTCTATTTAAAAAAAGAATATGGTGCTGGAGCATGAGTAAACAGACATATCTACAAATAGAACAGAAATTTCAGAATTAGACCCAGTATAAAAATCTAGTAGATGATCAAGGTGGTATCACAAATAACTGGGGCAAATGTAGTCTTTTTCTTTTTTAAAAAAAATGGTGTGAGGATTCTAATAAACGGTGTAAGGACAGCTCAATCACCAGTAGGAAAAAGATGAAGTTAGACCCATTCCTTACATCAGGCACAAGAATGAACTCAAGATGAATGAGTGATCTAAATGTAAAGATGGAAACTACACAAATACTGGAAGAAAACAGAGGTGAATTCCTCTTTAACCTTGGTGTGGACAAAGACATTCTATCTATGGCTCAACATCCAGAGGCAAATCAGTGAACAAGGATGGATAGATTTGACTACTTAAAAAATTTAAAAATTCACATGGCAAAAGTCACTATCAGCAAGGCAAAAAACATGACAAGCTGGGAAAAAATATTTTCAAGTACATCGCAGGTAAAGGAATAATCTCCCAAATTTATAAATACTTTAAAAATTGAGAACAAAAGAGACCAAAAATCCCACAGAAAAATGAGAAAAAGACATAGTCTACAAAAAGAAATAGAAAAATGGCCCTTAAACGTATGAAAGATGTTTAATTTTACTACTAATAAGAAAAATGTAAATTCAAATTTTATTAAGATACTATCCTTACCCATCAGGTTTAAAAAATTCAGAAGTTTGACAGTTCACTATAGGTGAGCCTGTGGAGAAACAGGCCCTCTCATACGTTGCTGGTGGGAATACAGAATCATAGAACCTCCATGGAAGGAATCATGACAATATCTAATAAAATTACATATGCGTTTATCCTTCAGCTCAGAAATCTTACTTCTATAAATTTATTTGGAGGATACACCACCAAGAATACTAAATGCGTTTGAACAAAAATTATTTATAATTGTTTCAATAAACTATGCTACAACAACACAATGAAGTATTATGCAGTTGTTAAAAAAGAATTAGTAAAATGTTTATGAACATGTGTTATGAACTGATTTGGAGTGATTCCCAGGAAATATTATAGAGTTAAAAAAAAAAGTTCAAAAGAGCATATATAGTGCATATACAGTATGCTACATTTTGTGTAAGAAAGAAGACAAAATAGGAAAAAAACATGCATATATCTGTGTATCATCGCAAAAAGAAGCAGAAGAACGATGAACAGAAGGATGGCGCTGGGTGTCTACAAGGGTTGGGAAGATGGACTAGGGTGGTGGCAGAGGGAATCATACTTTCCTGGGTGTACCTCTTTGTATAGTTTTGACTTCTGAACGTGTATATTTTACATATTCCGAAATTAAATCAATAGATATGAGAAGGGGGAAAGCTTAAATTGGAAGGAATTTGAAACAAATGAACTTGATTGTAATTCAAATGAATGCCATAACCAAAGAGAAGGGGGAGGGAAGAAAGAATGAATGACTGTACATGCTCAGTCTCAGCCAGGGTTGAGTGAGGTGGGGGAAGTATTTCAAATGAATACTGAACCCTTTTTAGAAGGTTTGATTATTGTAGTGGTCTGAGCAAAGGAATTCTGAAACAACTTTTGGTGCATTATAGGCTGGAGCACATGAGTAAATGTCTGGATGTTATTGAGAACTAGGGTTCTCAATGTAGAAGAAAAATACGAATACAGAATACCAGAAAGCAGGAAACAACCCTATGAGGATAGATTGGAATTGAGGGATCAGCATGAACTCGTTAAAATGTATGCGAATATGCTTGTTTGTGTGCACATGTACTTAAACATATGCATATATGTACATGTGTATATGTTTTTGTACATCCATGCCTATATTTCCTAACGCTGTATGCTGAAGGTGTCAAGAAGCAAATATACTCAGCAGCAATGAGCACACCTAGCATCAAGGTCTTGACCGCTGATATCATTGCTCACTAAATGAGGAACCAGGGCTCCTGGGAGAAACGGCTGGTACCAGGGCTGGAGCATGTAGGTTGAAGACAAGCCTGGAGACCTTGTTTTGCTGGAAAGTAATGTGCTCACCACCACCCTCAAAGTGATGGAAACATGTCACAAGGACATAGGAACCAGGTTGGAAGGGCTCCCACTGGCCACACTTGGGACCGCTTGAACAGCAAAAAACAATTAAGTACAGTAATGAATGATAAACCATTGAAAAATATAGGAATTCATACTGATAAGAGGGCTGAATGGTAAATGCAGAAGTAAACGTGTAATTGAAAAATACCTTTGCCACTGTCATAGTAAAGACTGGATCAGGCAAAAACAATCTAGGTAGCCTTCTGAGAAGTAGCAGGATACTTTTAAGGTTTGCAAAGTGTCTCCCTACAGACTGTTGATTAGTTGCAAGGGAGAGGGGAAAAAAAACTAATTACACGGTTGAGAAATCATGCAGTACCTTGACTGGGTGATCAAAGTTAACATCACCTATGAGGCACAGGTGGACATCATGCACCCCCCCTAATTCATAACCCCGATATAATCACAAGGAAACCTCAGATAAACACAAAATGAGGAACATAGTATTAACAAAATGGCCATGAGGGGGAGGAGGAATGGTTTTCTTAAAAAATGTCAACATTGTGAAAGATAAAGTTTGTAGATTAAAGTTTGTAGTTCCAGATTAAAGGAGGTTAAAAAGCCATGATAAGTAAATGCAATATCTGACCCCAGATTGGATCAGATCTGGGGGGTAAAAAGCTATAAAGGACATTATTAGATCAACCAGACAGAAGTAGAATAGGAATGCAATATTAGAGAAAAGGATTAATGTGAATGTATGAGGTTGGTCATTGTTCTAATGTTATATAAGTGATTATCTCCATTCTTAGTAAAAGCAAGCTGAAGAATTTAGGGGTCAAAGGTCATGATGTATAGAACTTACATCCAAATAGTTCAGAAAAATGTATTGTAGAGGGAGAGAGAACAAATGATAAAGCAAAGGGTAAAAAAATGTTATCAGCCTCAAAAGTGAAGCTTCTGAAAATTAACACCAGTTCTGAAAACTTCCATCAGATGATATCTCTCCTCCAGGTAAAGCCTTCAGGAGCTTTCTACTGCAAGGGGAGGAAAATCCAACTTCTTTCTTTTTTTTTTTTAAATAAATTTATTTATTTTTGGCTGCATTGGGTCTTCGTTGCTGCACGCAGGCTTCTCATTGTGGTGGCTTCTCTTGTTGTGAAGCACGGGCTCTAGGCGCACGGGCTTCAGTAATTGTGGCACGTGGGCTCCGTAGCTGTGGCTCACGGGCTGTAGAGCGCAGGCTCAGTAGCTGTGGTGCATGGGCTTAGTTGCTCCGCGACATGTGGGATCTTCCCGGACCAGGGCTTGAACCCGTGTCCCCTGCATTGGCAGGTGGATTCTTAACCACTGTGCCACCAGGGAAGCCTCAAATTTCTTACCAGGACCTAGCAGGCTGGCCAGATTGACCTCCTGATGGCCTTTCCAACATTGCTCCCTGACCCCACGCAGTCCAACCCCACATGCTGGTTCGTGGAGCCCTCAGATGCCCAATGATTCCCACGCTCTCCTGCTCTGGGATTTTACGCATTCTGAGTCTCTGCCTGCTCATAGCTTCCATCCACTCTTAACATCTGACTTCTTTTCATCCTGGCAGTTTTAGCTCGTGTGCCACCTCTCCACTCTATTTAAGGTATCCCTATCCCCATTTCCTCAGCATCTTTTTCAACAATATTGTAACTATTTTATTTATTTGTTACCTGGCTTTTCTCTCTCCCTACCTGGACCTTTTCTCTGGGTAGGGAAGTTGTCTGTCTTCCTCACCATTATTTTGTATCATGCTCAGCACAAGGTGGGCAACAAAATAAAGAAAATCTTAGAGTAGAAATGGCCTGTGACAAAAATTTGGAGGCAGGAAAATGATCAGTGGGTGCCAGATGTTAGAGGGGAGGGAGGGATGACTAGGTGGAGCACGGAGGATTTTAGGGCAGTGGAACTACATCTGATGCAGTAATGATGGATACACATTTGTCCAAACCCACAGAATGTAAACCACCAACAGTGAACTGTAGACTCTGGGTGATAATTATGTGTCAGTGTAGGTTCGTCATTGTAACAAATGTACCCCTCTGGTGGAGGTGTTGATAATAGGGGAGGCTGTGGGCGTGTGGGAGCAGGAGGTATATGGGAACTCTCTGTACTTCCTGTTCAACTTTGCTGTGAACCTAAAACTGCTCTAAAAAAGTAAAGTCTGTTAAGAAAAAGAAATGGCCTGAGAGACTATAAAAATACCACAAGATGGCACTAATTCCCTTAGACGTTTCAATGTGGGGCACATGATCTTTGCTGCTGGTGCAGAAGAATGTAGTTAGGGTTAGGGGTTCTGTGATCTCCAGTCCAGTTCTTACAACACTCAAAGTGCTTTACAGCATTGTCACAGCTCAGCCCCAGCTTTGTACTTTCTTTTTTTTTTTTTTTAAAGTGCTGCCTTCTCTTTTTATTTATTTATTTTTTAATATTTATTTTTGGCTGTGTTGGGTCTTTGTTTCTGTGCAAGGGCTTTCTCTAGTTGCGGCAAGCAGGGGCCACTCCTCATCGCGGTGCGCGGGCCTCTCACTATCGCGGCCTCTCTTGTGGTGGAGCACAGGCTCCAAACGCGCAGGCTCAGTAGTTGTGGCTCACGGGCCCAGTTGCTCCACGGCATGTGGGATCTTCCCAGACCAGGGCTCGAACCCGTGTCCCCTGCATTGGCAGGCAGATTCTCAACCACTGCGCCACCAGGGAAGCCCCCAGATTTGTACTTTTCAATGGATGTGTTAAAGTGTCGAGTTTATTGTTACTCAGGCAGGGTGAGGCCAACGGATCAGGAGACCACGACCACTGAAAAGATGGTTTGTCATTTACAGTTCTCAAGAGGAGGGGGGGCTCCGTGCCAAGCAGGGGCACATGGGGGAGCACCAGGGGTCCGTCAGGAGGCAGGTGTGGGGCTCGTGGTTTCTGCAGGAAGGAACAGGTGAGGCAGGGTAAGCAGGCTTACGATGGGCTAGTTTGAATACTTTCAGCAGGCTGTGGGACAGAGGGGCTGTCCCTAGTTGTCTGATACCTGATCCTGGGGTCATTAGGGCAGGTAGTGAGTGGCCCCAAGTGTAAGGGCCCCACAAAGGAGGTGTTTGGGGGTGTGAACTCCGGATTGGTGACTTGCCTACGAAAGTTGTGCTTGCAGGCGAGTTCTTTGCTGTCTCTAGGAACGGGCCAGTCCTGGGGGCGGGGCGGGGACGGGGGCAATCTCTTCGGAGTCAGCAAGGCGCCAAGATGTCAAAACATCAGAAATACATGGTTAACACAAAGAAGTATGATGACAGAGAATTATTTTCTCAAGGTCACACACGAGGTCAGAAGCAAAGCCAGGAAAAGCACCGTCACCAGAACACCCCAAGGGAGTTTGGATTTCTGAAAAGCAAATCTTCCACCCAGATACTGTAGAAAAATATATAATTGCTTCTATAAATGGAACTGGCAAGAATATTACGAGAATTGCAGATCTTTTCATCAATTTCCTAACTGGAAAGCAGTTTATAAAAATTGGGCTTCTTTGAATCATTTCTCTTCACCTGCGAATGATCTGCTTTTTTTTTTTTTGTTTTCTAATTTTATTGGATTGTAGTTGATTTACAATGTTGTGTGAGTTTCAGGTGTACAGCAAAGTGATTCAGTTATACATATACCTATATTCATTCTTTTTCAGATTTTTTTCCCATATAGGTTATCACAGAATATTCAGTAGAGCTCCCAGTGCTATACAGTAGGTCCTTGTTGGGTGAATGATCCTAGGGTGACTTTTAGAGAGAAGACATGGTAATGATAGTGGGAGAAAGACCCCTAGGCTATGCTTCCGTCTCATGGGCAGAGGGAGAGGGACAGGCCAGAGAAGAACAGGTCACCTGCAGACGCAGCCGGGGAGCATCCTGAGGTGAGTCAGGCCTGGCAGCTCCAGCAGGCGGAACGCGCAATCATCCTGCATCTGTGTGGTGCGTAGTGAGGCATGGCTCGTGGCAGAGGCCTCCCCTGACCCGGCAATAACTCCATTAAGTGGACATCGGGGTTGGATCAGAGGAGGGGGGTCATCTGTGGGACTGAATCATTTAACCAAACCATCACACAGAAGTGTGCCAATTTCTAAAAGAAAAAGAACCATGCCCTAAGAAACAGCACTTAGCAGACAGTTTGGGAAAACCAAAATGCTCTGTTGAACAGCTGGCTTTGGCAAAGTCCCCGCTTGTCCACAGCCAGGCTGGCTGTCAGGCCATGTCCAACCCCCAACGACAGGGGAGAGAAGGCCAGAGAGATGAGTAGTCGGGTCCTGATACAGCTTCCAGCGTCACAAGGAGACCCTTCAGTATAGACCGTGAGCCTGTTACGTTTGTGATGCTGAAAATAATCGTTTGGGGGGATGCAGGGGTCGCCTGGGGAAGTGCTCACTTGGGGACCAGGGGACGAATTTCAGCTGAAGGGGATTCAGCCAGGCTGCATCTTGTTCATCTTCCCAAGTTCACCACTGCAAGGGGCTCACAGGTGCAGGGCAATCCTCTTAGGCCACGACGGCCAGCACTGCAGGTTTAATCCGAGGCCCCCCCTCTCCCCGAAGACCTGCAATCTCTCCAGACGGTGGGATGAGTCGGCCTGCAGATGCCTGTGCGGTGTGGATGTTGCCCACGGAGGCCGTGGAGCTGCCTGGACCGGGAGGGAGCCCTTTCCCGGGCCCTCCACGTGCCAGGACAGCAGAGACAGGGGCCGGGTCTTGGTTCTATCACTGCGAGCCAACGACACCGAGAGAAAAGGAGAGGAGGGCCGAGCAGCTCTCGGAGATCCCCAGGAGTTACAAAGAGAGGATCCTGAGGGACTTGGACGTGAGCTGGGTGCTCCCACACTTGGTGTACGACGGTGTGTTCTCCTTGCAGGAGTGCAACCAGATCCTCTCCCGGGATGGCTCTTTGGAGAGAGTGGACTCTTTTTTCTTGAAGCTGTGCTCCAAAGGGCCAAAGGCTTTCTGTGCTTTTTGCTCTCATCTGGAGGAATTCTGCCCTTACCTGCTCACCTGCTTGTTTCTTTACCTTCAAGGTAAGAACATGGTTTGCTCTGAGAAGTGTTAAGATTAATGATGGTCTAATCAAAATATCTGGCACTACAACCACACTCTTTAAGAATGCGCTCCAATGCAGCATTGATTTTTATTTTAATAAAAAGATCCAATACTTCTCTCTAAAGTCTCATGATACAGAAGTAAATGCTTATGGTGTCACATAAAACCTTACACAACACAGCCTAGGGGATGACTTCAGTTGTCTCATAGAATGATTTGCGCCTTTCTGATTTTAATGAGGACTTTTAATTGCAAGGCATAAACTATTAATAGATTAAGTTTCAGTTAATAGAAGCTGGCCTGAGCTTTCATTTTATAGGTAAAGGCACAAAAATTGCCATGGTTCCTCAAAATGTAAGAGTTACCGTATGACCCAGGATTCCACTGCTTGGTATACTCCCAAGAGAAATAAAAACATGTCCACAGAAAAAACCTGTGTGAGAATGTTCACAGCAGCATTATTCATAATAGCCAAGAAATAATGACCCGAATGTCCATCAAGTGATGAATGGATAAACAAAATGTGGTATATCCATGCAATGGAATATTACTGTGCCATAAAAAGTAGTGAAAGCCTGAAACATGCTACAACATGGATGAACCTTGAAAACCTTATGCTAAAAGAAATAAGCCAGTTACGAAATGCCACATATTGTGTGATTCCATTCATATGAAATGTCCAGAATAGGTAAATCCATTGAGACAGAAAGTAGATTCGTGGTTGCCCAGGGCTAGAGGTAAGGGGATTGGGAGAGACTTCTATTGGGTACAGTGTTTCTTTGTGGGGTGATGAAAACGTTCTGAAATTAGGTAGTGGTGATAAACTGAGTATGTCTATGACATACTAAAACCCACTGGATTGCATTTCTTTCAAAGGATGCATTTTATGGTACGTATGTTATATCTCAAAAAAAGCTGTTATTTCCAAAAATTAGCATGGGAGTCTCCTCAGCTGTTTCTCATCTGCTAGCCTTCCAAAGAGAGCCCTGTAATTGCTGGTTCCGATTTCCCTACCTCCTTCCTTCTAAAGAGAAAGGGTTTGGGTTCGTCAATATCAGTACGTTAAAGGAATGAAGAGTGGGGGAAGGGAAGGTGAGCGTGAGAGAGAAAAGCAACACAGAGCCGGACATAGGAGGCGGGTTTGGGAAAAGCAGTGACAGCAGATGTTCTGGGGCAGTTGTAGGACTATGGGAACAGAGGCAAACGAAGGAGATCCCTATCGTGATTCTGTGGCCTGAGTACGTGTGTACCACTCAAGTCTTCGAGAATTGCAGAAAGTGTTTGGTTGTTGGTCTTCATTTGCCTGAACCATAAGAATCCCAGCTTTACAATAGATACATCTATGTTAAGATTTGTCTCAGTGGAAAAATTATCCTTGGTTTTTAAGATAGTTGTGAATTATAATGTTCAGTAAAATGGTCCATCCATGGACCAGGTCAAGATGGTGAAAGTGGATATTTATAAATGGCTTCTTATTTATACATTATTTAGGCTATCGTGTAATATAAATAATTATACATATTTCAGGTTGTAATTAATATAAATTTATCAGAGGAGTATTTGTTCATCCATTCATTTATTGATTCTATACAACTTTATACAGTACTGTGGTAAACAAGAACAATGCAGTCCTTTATTTTTTATTGCCAAGTCCTTTATTGCTATTAAATATCTATCATACAGTAAAAAAAAGAAAACCCCTTTGGTAAATATTTTTTACAATGTAATTTAAAATGTTGATAAGTCAAAAATAGCCTGAATATCTATTACAGTAATCATTTAACTTTTTAGGTAAGGGTCAGTTACACAGTGAGTTTTGTTTATTTGTTGCTTAATTTTTTTCTTGTAAAGAAATAACCTTGGCTGAAAAGGAAGAGGGAGAGGGAAAAGGATCAGGTGGAGATTAGTTGTATCTTTAACATTTTAATTCTTTAAAAAATTTTGAAGCATATCCTGGGCATATATCCAGAGAAAACCATAACTTGAAAAGATACATGTACCCCAATGTTCATTGCCGCACTATTTACCATAGCCAAGACATGGAAGCAACATAAGTATCCATCAACAGATGAATGAATAGGAAGATGCAGTACATATATACAATGGAATATTACTCAGTTTTAAAAAGAATGAAATAATGCCATTTGCAGCACCATGGATGGACCTAGAGATTATCATACTAAGTGAAGTAAGCCAGACAGAGAAAGAAAAATATCATATTATATCACTTATTTGTGGAATCTAAGAAAAAAAAGATACAAATGAACTTATCTACAAAACAGAAATAGACCCATAGGCATAGAAAACAAACTTATGGTTACCAAAGGTGGAAGGGGGTGGAGGGATAATTTAGGAGTTTGGGATTAACAGATACACAGTACTATATATAAAATAGATAACTAACAAGGACCTTCGGTATAGCACAGGGAACTATACTCAATACTTTGTAATAACCTATATAGGAAAATAATCTGAAAAAGAATATATATATGTGTATATATATACACATATATATAACTGAATCACTTTTCTGGACACCTGAAACTAACACAACATTGTAAATCAACTATACTTAAATTTAAAAAGTAACAAAAAAATTCTGAAGCATATGTATGAAAATGTTAACACTTGTTAAATACAGAGTTGGAAACATGGCTATTTCTTATATTTCTTATATTATTTTCTATACTTTTCTGCATATTTGAACATGTTCCTCAGCAAAAATAAAAATAGAGGTATTTGAATTGTAAAAAATAATCTGATTGTGGTGGTGGTTACACAAATCTGTACTGATGACAACATTTTATAGAACTATACAAGAACCACAAAAAACCCACAAAAAAATGAGTGCATGTAAAAACTAGTACAATCTGAATAACGTCTATAGGTTAGTACTGTGCCAATATCAGTTTTCTGGTTTGAATGGTTGATTCATTATTCAATACATAACTAGGATTATGTAAAACATTATCATTGGAGGAAGCAGAGTGAAGGGTACATGGGAGCTCTCTGTATTGTATTTATAACTTCTACCCAACTTTTTGAAAATTAAAAGTTGTAAAAAAAAAAATGTAACAATAACATCAGAATTTAACTGGAGAGATTATTTTTCAAAAATCAAATTCTAAAATGTTCAACTTCTTTTGCTACCTGAATTTCATGTCAACAGTCAGAATTTAGAGTTTTAAAGTAACTTTTGTAGGTGATTCCCTAGGTCATAATTCTGGGCTATTCTGTAAGTTCTTTGCAGAGGTTCACTTCCTTCCAGCATGGGGTGACCCCCCTGTGCTCTATGGGGCTCACCCTTTGTAGGTGCCCAGAAGGGGCTGCTTTATGATGGGCTATCACGACACCTCCCTTCAGAAGGAAATCCATCTCCTCTCACTGTATGGGGGTAGAATCAGCCTGTGTAAATGCCTAGGAGGTCTTGCCGTCCTTAGAATACACACAAGGCCAGCTGCCATCACTAGACATACATACTATAAACAAATATGTCCCAGGGTGACCACGCGGGAAAGGATCCAAGTTAGCAGTTATGCTTCACAGCATCTGCAAAGGTAAAACGATCTAATTGGTGTAAAGGTGGAGGCATGAAGTTACTGTATTTCACTATCAACAGCTAATGAGATCTCGGGGCCCAGGAGCACTACAGTGTCCTATGTTTTATGGCGGCATTTTATTGATTGATTGATTGATTGGCGGCATCAGATCTTAGCTGTGGCACGTGGGATCTTTCATTGCAGCGTGAGGGCTCTTTGCGGCACGCGGGCTTCTCTCTAGTTGAGGCACACGGGCTCCAGAACATGTGAGCTCTGTAGTTGTGGCGCCTGGGCTCAGTAGTTGCGTTGCGCAGGCTCAGCTGCCCCGCGGCATGTGGGATCTTAGTTCCCTGACCAGGGATAGAACCCGCGTCCCCTGCACTGGAAGGCGGATTCTTAACCACAGGACCACCAGGGAAGTCCCTATGTCCACATTTTAACGTTCTTTGCGGAAGCACTAGTTGTTACAACAGGTCATTTGTGCCCATAGAGATGAAAAGAGCGCCTGACACCCCTAAGTACGGGGGAGAACCCCACACACAGGGCGAGAGGCTCATCCCTACGGCCCCTTAAGGTGGGCACTGCGTTTCTCCTATTCCCACCCTCATGCACTGGGAGGGCAGGCGGGATCTAGAGCTGGAAGGACCATGTAAGTGTGAGCAGAGTCAGCCTCTCCCTCAGCCCAGTTCTTGGGTGGGCTCTTCCACCGCGATGCGATTCCTTGTGGCCACACAGATCACGACACGCCTGCACCTGGCAGGTATGTGACCAGCACTGGGCGTGCTCTGGGAGGATGCGGGCTGCCTTCCAGGAGCAGGAGGGCGAGGGGGACATGACAAAGGAGGAGCACGTGAGCGCGAGGGCCGGTGCAGGCGGGGGTGGGCAGAGGGGTCGGCAGGTGGCCTTGGATGCTGAAGGGGCCCCACGGAGGGTTTTAATTGGGTGCCTCAGCTCTTTGGTAGGGAAGATGGCTTCTTGTGACGGATGGGAGGTGGGACAAAGAGGCTTGTAGGGAACAAAGTCTCAGAGCGTTTGAATCGGGCGTGCGGTAAAGCTGCTGCCCCAAATCACAGTCAGGTCCCAGAGAGGAAGAAGATGAGCTTTCCTGGTGAGCCTCACGTGCCTCTGCCTCCCAAACCCACACAGGCCGTGGGTGTCCTGGGTCAGCAGCTCAGGAGAAGCCACATTTGAAAGGGATCCTGGCTCCTCCTTTTCCTTCTTCCCTGTTTCCATGAAACCCATTTTTACATATTGCAAGGAATGTGAGTATTTATTTACTCCAAAGCCCTGTGCTCAGAAAAATACCGACATGGGCTTTTGAAAAACGGCCCTTTCTTCCCAGCCCCAAGGAGCAATTGAAGGACTTACAATAATCCGTATTTCAATGAACTAACGGGTGTTTGTTTAGAAAAGTGTGGCCTGAATCCTGTTTGCCCTTCTCTGCACTATTGGAACGGCCACGTCTCCAGCAAGAGATGACTTTAGCAAAGGGAAGCAAGGCAGGGATAAGTGGGAGAGCGTCTTGCCAGAACTGTGATTCCTGTTTATGTTACAATGCAGAGCAGACCCACAGGATCCTGCAAGATGTAGCTGCCGCAGAGGAAAAAGCAAGGGTTGGAACTCAGCCCGAACCTAGCAGTGTCCTTGAGACTGAGGATCGAGAAAGTCTTCAATTATTTAACAAGTATGTTCACATTCTGTGTGTGTTTCCAGCTTTTGAAAAGTCCTATGTTTTTCTTTTCCGTTTTCTTCCTCCCTGCGTAGCTCTGATTTCACCCTGACCCCTGACCATTTACAAATCGTTTTGCTGATGCCCATATTTTAGAGGATGTGCCCAGGCCACTGTGTGTCTTCTTGGGTTGTTCCACGGTGTAGAAAAATGGTTCTTGGAGAGCACATGAATCTCAGACCCTGGATGCCATGGAAGCACGCTCCTAATTGCCCCCGGGCTTTTGTTCCTTATTGGAGCCCCGAACTGCACTTTCAGAGCCTCCCGGATAACTCTGCATTTCAGTGGTAAAATTCTAACATCTGAATGTCCTGGATGCATTGGGGAGTTCCCTGGTGGCCTAGTGGTTAGGATTCCGGGCTTTCACTGCTGTGGCCTGGGATCAATCCCTGGTCAGGGAACTGAGATCCCACAAACCACACAGCACAGCCAAAAAAAAAAAAAAAAAAAATCGTGCAGTGATCCACTAAAATGTGTTCTAATGCTTTCCCCCTCAAAAAAACCCTGAATATTCAACTTTTTATGGGACGTTCTGGAAGTATTCTAATATGAGTGGCCTTCGTCTGCTTTTCCAGCTCACAGGTTATGTATGTTATGGGCTACAGTGAAACTTGGACTGTGCTCAGCCTTCATGGCTCTTTCTTGCAGATACAGACTCTGATGGGAAGGATTTGAATAAACCGAGAACCGAAAGCAACTGTCAAAACGGTTTCTACTCCAGTCAAAATCCTTCCCCCTCCAAAAGGCATGAAAAATGTAAACCATCCGTTTTCTTTAATTTGCTTATGGCTTGCTTATAAATAGCTACATTGTGATAATTAGTAAGCATTGTGGAAAAAGTGCACAGGCCAACCTTTAATGTATTTAATTAGCGTATGTAATCGATTTTTCCATTCATAGGGCTTATTAACTTAAATATGTACTTGGGGCCTCATTATCATAGTCTATTCACTTGGAAAGTATACATCCTGCTTTTGATCCTTTTTCTGGCTGTGTGGAGAACCCATTTAGTCTTGGGGCAAAGCTCTCAGGGGTCCCTGAAGCTGACCTGGGTGGGCTTGGGCTCCCTGTGATGAGCGCTCCTCGTGCAGGTGAGCCCCCTCTGTGGGGAGCGCAGTGTCCTCCCAGCTGTGTCCAGCAGGCCCAAGGCCGGCCCCCCGGCATCCCAGCCCTTCCCGGAACAGGACCCAGGGTGACAGGTGCCTGCAGCGTTTGTCAAAGAGGTGATTTTTGTTTCTTTCCCCGTCTACTTCTTGTTTTCAATAAGGAGAAAGGATACACACACACCCCTACGGAGAAAGAGAGAGAGAAAGTTATATTAAGGAATTGGCTTGTGCATTTGTGGGAGCTGGCAAGTCCAAAATCCACAGGGCAAGCCCTGGCAGGGTGGGAATCCAGATCAGACTTGATGTTGAGGCTTCAGTCTGAACTCCACAGGGCAGCAGGCTGGAAACCCTGGCAGGTTTCTATGTTGCAATCTTAAGGAGAATTCCTTCTATTTCAGGAAACCTTTGTCTTTATTCTTTATTCATGTGATTGGGTGAGGCTCACCCACACTAGGAAGGGTAACCTGCTTTACTCAAAGTCCACTGGTTTAGATGTTAATCACACCTAAGAAATATCCTTACAGCCACGTCTAGACTGGTGTTTGACGAAACACCTGGGCACCGCGGCCTAGACAAGTTCACACAAAAAAATTGCTTTCTTTGAGCTTCTAAGGCTTTGGATTTTCCTGATTCCTGGGGAGGGTCAACACCTTCTCTTTTTCCTCCATTCCCCAGGGCCATGTCTGTGTGGATACAGGTGCACGTGGGGTGAGACGTGCCCTGGAGTGGTCTAGATGCATCTCCCCCTGCCCCCAGCCTCAGGCCCTTCTGAGCTGAAGACTGAGCTCGTGACTTTAGCCATTTCCCGAGGAAAAGTTGCGGCCGACCCCACCCATATCTCTAGATTGGCCCTTCTCTCCAGAGCCGTGACCTATGCTCTCAACAGCCTCCCCTGACCTGTTCTTCCCTTTTGCGCATTGCTTGTCTTCTCTCTGACCTCACTGTCCTTTCCTAGCCTGAAATTCTAAACTGGGTACCCCCAACCCTGCTGGAGAGCATGTCGAGAACCTTCCCCGCTGGGCCATCACTGGACATTCTGTCTGTGTTGGTTTATCATTTTATCATCACTCCCTCTGTGTTCACTGTTTATTGCTAACAATTTCTGCAGACTCCCGACTGTATCTTGCCATGATTTAAAGAGTTAAAATGGCCCTACATGTTGGATAAACATGTTCTACATTCTAGAACAATAGTTATGTCTGTTAGGTTAACCTGCAAAGTGCATAAACCTAAATCCTATTTGGGTTAGAAAACAACCTATAATATGTCGATTTTTCTGCATCTGTGAAACACTGGTCTAAAATAATCATTGATCATCTCATACTCGTGTTGAATGGAGTCCTGTGAAAAATACACCTCATTAGGTTATTTCATCACAGTAGTGATGACAGTAGGTATTATTAAGCACCTGTATGGCCAGCTCCTAAATATGCCTCTTGAGAAGGGCAGTCATATGATAATTCCTCTCCCAAAATTTATATCCAGGTTCTGTGAATTAATGAATAAGTTAGAGATGCACTATGTGATTTTATTAGGAGGTGAGGAAAGTGTCTTTCCTGTCTGAGTTTTGCCACACTAGCAGCAAAATCAACTTGGGTTCCACCAACTGTTAGAAGACATTTCATCCACGCGTACGTCTGCTGCACAGCGGTCGTGGTGAAGGCCCTGCTCTGTGCCCGGTGGGGTCACCATTCTCCCCTCATCCTCCTGCTCACTGTCGGCAGAGGAGGCTGGAGCAGGACCTCTACCCCAGGACTGCGCAGAAGTCAGGCTGGAGTGGAGGCCCTCGAAGTGGGTCCTCCCACTCAGCACTGGGACCTGATTTCAGAAAAAGTACCCCGTGTGCTTAGTGATGTTTCTCTCTCCTTTCCGTGAAGAGCTAGAGAGAGGGGATTGACTTGGACACAGCAAGCGTGTGCTTTTCTCCTTTTTCTGTTCATTCACCTGTCAAGAAAAGAACACTCCTTGCTCACAGACGCATACACTGAAGAAAAAGACAAGGAAAGAGAGAGGAAGCCCCTTTAAGCCTCATCAGGGATAACCTCAATGTTTAAGAGCAGAGACTAAATCAGAGATTCTTCCCCTGCTACCCACACACAGCACTGTGAATTCACCAGGGCAACAGTATCCAGGACCTGCGGCTCCACCCATGAGAAGGCAGCAGCAGTCCTGAGGACGCCCAGATGGCATCCCAGACACAGGCAGCAGGCAGGCTGCATCTGGATGAGGCCGCCGGAGGCGGGGAGGAGCCCAGCTGACATTGTGTTTCTGTTTACAGTCATTAAATGCATTGAAAAGGGACAATGAGGGATGAAAGGAAAGAAATGCTGGGCGTGTCCTATACCTAAATATTTCACTCATTTGGGACGAGCCTCACCTCGGGTGTCAGGTCATAATTCTCGGGTGGGTCTGCATGCTCCTGCGGAGTTCTGAGGACACTCTCGTCACACACCCACAGCCCCCTCGGGGCACAGTCATTTTCCATGTGTTATCTTAGCTCCTCTCCCCACACCTCAGAGTGCGATTATCCCCAAGTGGCAGGTTTAGGAGCTGAGGCTCAGGGCTGAAGGGACTGGCTCCAGGCCCCTGGTTCTGTGCCCTTTCCAGAGCCCCACGGCCTCCAAGGACCTGGCACTCCTCCTTCACAGGGTGTGTGCGGGATGCAAGCCCCAGGACTTGGCCGGCCTGCTTCTTAGCACACCTACCGATGGAAGGAAACACCTACACCTACAGATGGAAGGTCTTCTGCCCACCAGGCCTCACTGTGGATTGGGAACAGCCAAACCACCCGTGTGGGGTCCACACTTTTTGGTTGATTAGGCCCTTGGGAATCTCACTCTAAAATTTCCTCCACTGTCCAGCAACACACCTGGGCAGCCAGGATGGGACCCTCCCCGGGGATGGGACCCTCAGCTCTGTTTCCACACACTCTGGCCCCTATTTTCATGCTTATCAGAATAGATGGGTTGTTTCCCCTCACACCTCCCCTGCCTCCCGACCCCCCGGCACACACACTCACAAGAAGGAATCTTTTACATCCACCCTTTCCTTCTCAGAGCCCAGCACAGCCTGGGACGGAGCTCGCGGCTTGGCCTGCAGTGAGCAGAGGTGAAAGCTTGCCCATCCTGGGCCTGGGTCTCCACGCACCCGGCTTGGCTTCCTCACCCCCTGGTTCCTCTTGAACCTACTCTGCAGCCCACTCCCCCTCCCCCTGCCGCCCCCATAAAGGCTGTGGTGAGACCCCCCCCCCCCCCGCATCCCTCCATCCCTGGCCTTCTCCTCAGCTGTTCCAGGATGCGCTCCCCGCCTCCCTCCCCACTCCTCCTGCTCCTCCGCGGGATCCCAGTCCTGGTGGCTCTCTTGATGACTTTGTGGGCCTCTACCCATCACTCCCCAACTGGCATCTCCTCCCTGAAGCCCAGTCCGATCCACTGCCTCCAGCCTAAGAGGCGACCCAAACGATGCTAGCAAAGCACCTGGGAACCAGCCCCTGCCAAGTGCCAAGCCCACGACTGCTTAGGGCTCAGCAAATGGCACTTCTGTCCAAAGTCCTTGGACGGTCCCCCTGGCTTCCCTTCCCCTCATCCCACGTCCCAGCCCCAGCTGTTCCCGGGATCTGACTGCTCCTCACCACGCGGCCAAGTCCAACCACCTGCACCTGGAGGCTGTGGGGCTTCCTAACCTGCCCTGCTTGGTCCCGGACCCACAGCCCATGGTGCCACAGCGAAGAGAGACACATTATAAACGCGTCAATCAGTCACTTCACTGCCTGGCTTAAAGGCCCCTAGGGGCCTCCATGACACCAAGATAAAGTCCTTGCTCCTCAAAATGGCCTTGGAGGCCCTGGCCCTGGCCCCTGGATACCTCCCTTCCTTCCCCTAGGGCTGCAGGCTCATCAGCCTTTGGCTGGTTCTCCTCCTGGCTCAGGACTCCACCCTCCTGTCTTCCCTGGAACAGCTGCCAACCCACCCTACGCAGCAGAGGGGTGGGGCGGCTTCTTTCTGACCCTCACGTACCTCTCGTACCTCTCGGGGAGGACTTTCCTAGCCCTCCTTCTAGAACTGTGCCACTCCCACCTCTAGAACTATCCATCCCTCATCCTGCCTTATTTTCTTCAAGCACTTATCACTCCCTGATGCATTGCATGTTTTGTTTCTTTGTTCGTTTGTTTTCTCCCAGTAGAATGCAAGCTCTGTGAGGATAGAGATTTTATTTTGTTCACGTCTGTATCCCTAGTTCCTAGAGCAGTGCCTGGAGCACAGTAGGTGCTCAATAAATATTTGTTATAATAAATAAATAATAAAAAATATTGAACAGAGGTTTAATAAGATGCAGCAAAATACCAATTTCCCTGCTGATGATAGAGATCAAGGTTAGTGAAGTATGGCAGTGGACCAAATCCAACCCGCAGCCTGTTTTTGTAAATAAAACTTTATTGGAGGGCTTCCCTGGTGGCGCAGTGGTTGAGAATCTGCCAATGCAGGGGACACGGGTTCGAGCCCTGGTCTGGGAAGATCCCACATGCCACGGAGCGACTAGGCCCGTGAGCCACAACTACTGAGCCTGCGCGTCTGGAGCCTGTGCTCCGCAACAAGCAAGGCCACGATAGTGAGAGGCCCGCACGCCGCGATGAAGAGTGGCCCCCACTCGCTGCAACTAGAGAAAGCCCTCGCACAGAAACGAAGACCCAACACAGCCATAAATAATAAATAAATAAATAATTAAAAAAAAAACTTTATTGGAAAACGGGCACATCTGCTCATTTGCATAAAGTTTATGGCTGCTTTCATGCTGTCACCAAAGTTGAGTAGTTGTGAGAAAGACTGCACTTAGCCGCTCTTTTACAAAAGCATTCACTATTTAAACACTGTAACCTGTTCTCGTCTTTTCTTTTTAAGGAAATTAAGATTGAATGTGAGAATTTCTCTCACATTCAATAAATCACATCACTGTATGGTATAAGTTATATCTCCATAATACACATGAAGGTTGTTTAAAGATTTGTTAAGTCAGTAAGGAAAATAGAATAGACAACATTGTGAATTTTAAAAATAATTTCAGGCCTAGTCATTAAGTTTTTTCTTCAGACCCTTTATTGTTGAGAAGGACATCTAATAGATTAAATTAGGTTTACCCATGCCAAACAAATCAATGGCTCTTTTATAGAACAAGGCTTGAAGCAAGAGAAAAATGATAGATTCACATTGAATCTTGTCTATGTTTAAAATACAGTGAGCCCTATATGTCTGAAAATGTGCTTATAATTAGAAATATTGGTAAACTAAGTGTAAGTGCCTTGTTATATCTGAATTTGATCAGAAAGTGTCCAAATTACCCATAATACTCTCAGCTATGCCCTCAAGTTGTCATAGAAGCAAATATCCCTTTAAACATTTTTTCACCCTCCATAAATCTCATTAAATAAAGATAATTGTGACACCTACCATGTCAAAAGCGTTTGATTTTCAGATTGCACTTGAAGAAATGCACAAATTACACTTGTTTCGAGTAAGAAAAAAACAAAGCAGTACTCAATATTCTATGGTATAACTCAAGACAGATAAGACAGATTGCAGTAATTATTGTGAGAAAAGTAACCACAGTACTTGCTCAATATCCTAAAACAGAATTTACTGAGAATCCATATTGGACATGTCTGAGACCCTGGAACATTTTAAAATTTCATATAAGCTACTGGAACTTGCTTACCTTATCTATATTAATGCACTTTATCACCCTAAACAAATTTTGAGTGATAAAAGATGCCTTTCTCCTTTCACCTTTTTGATAGTTTACAGTCATGGTGTGTGTCATCCACTGTGGATGTGGATTTGCCAATTTCAGGCTGAGGTAAAGTGCAGTCCTCCTTTAACACGAGGGGGGAGCTATATCATCACCACTAGGTGGTGCTCTGCAATAGTTAGTAAATTTCACAGTGTTTAAAATTGGCATTGACAGTGATTCTTTTCTTCAAGGAATGAATCACTCTTAATGCGTTTTTGCCATTCTCATCAGCACTATCTACTGCTCTCCTAATTTTAATTTGCTAAATCACCCTATTATGAAGGAATGATGGCCTTTGACTCATACTGAAATCTCTGACGTAAAGTTCTTTAGGTTAAATAACATGTGGGCTTCTGAGAAGTGCTATTAATTCTCTCTTTTCTTTCACAATTAACTTCAAGTGAAACAATATCGTAAAGGAATGTGAACACTTTTTGCAGCCAACTAAGCAATTAAAAGCAAAGACAAATGAGCATTAACAAAAACCGAAATTCACCGTTCTTCATGGTATCTGTAGTTGACAGCTAAAGCTTTTGTTTATTTTCATTGCTAAGTCTTGTATGACAAGAATGTTTTTGGTAGATAGGATGAATTTTGTCTTTATCAGTGTGGTACAAGCAACCAGGCTCTGGTTTAATGGAAGCCGTTCCTAGGAGCCTCTCTGATGGACGCTAGAACTGGGCTCTGTCACCCAGGAGAACACAGTGGTTTCACTCCAGAGAGCTTTTGAAGGCAACTTCACTCTGGGCTGCTACATTTTTCCATGTTTCATTGGGAAAAAAATTCTGCACCATTATGTGTGAAGATCATTCTGGTGTTGATCTGTAATAGGTACACATAGTTCCTCTCATTTGTGGTCAACTGGTAAGAACGATGGTTCTCTAAAGCCTGAGTCGGTTTACCTCAACTCCCAGTAACTCCATTAGAACAAATTTCTCCTCTGCAAACAACTCAGCATATAAATAGTTTGCGTGAGGACGGATAGCAAAATAATATAGACAGAATCTTTTAAATAGGAAATACATTGAATTGGCATATTGCAAAATTAAATAACTGAAAAGTTATGTTTAAATTTTATCTCTTTTTATATTTCCTTCATGAAAAAGCATGTCCCAGTAATAATTAATCATTTAGTTCAATACCTTGAGAAAGAATTCTTGAGTTATTTATAGATATCTATATGTCTTTATCCATTTGGTTTGTTATAACAAAATACCCTCAGCTAGGTGGCTTATAAAAAACAAAAATTTATTTCTCACAGTTCTGGAGACTGGGACGCCCAAGATCAAGGTGTCGGCAGATTCAGTGTCTGGTGAGAGCTTCTTGATTCATAGATAGCTGTTTTCTCTCTGTCTCCTCATGTGAGAAGGGACGAGGAAGCTCTCTGGGGTCCCTTTTATATGGGCACCTAATCACCTCCCTAAGGCTCTACCTCCTAATACCCTCACCTTGCAGGTTAGAATTTCAACATAGAATTGCGGGGAGAGACATAAGCATTCAGACCATAGGAATTATATATATATATATATATATATATATATATATATATATATATATATATATATATTTATATTTATATTTATTTATATTTATTTATATACATATAATTAAAGAATACAGGCAAGTTTTTATTTGTTTGTTTTTTTTTTTTGGTTTTTTTGGCTGCGTTGGGTCTTCGTTGCTATGCATGGGTTTTCTCTAGTTGCAGCAAGCAGGGGCTACTCTTCGTTGCAGTGTGTGGGCTTCTCATTGCGGTGGCTTCTCTTGTTGCGGAGCATGGGCTCTAGGCGCGTGGGCTTCAGTAGTTGCGGCATGCGGGCTCAGTAGTTGTGGATTGCAGGCTCTACAGGGCAGGCTCAGTAGTTGTGGTGCACGGGCTTAGTTGCTCCACGGCATGTGGGATCTTCCCAGACCAGAGATCGAACCCGTGTCCCCTGCATTGGCAGGCAGATTCTCAACCATTGCACCACCAGGGAAATCCCCAGGCAAGTTTTAATAAGGAAATACTTGATCGTTTTCTAAAAAAACATTTTGAACAAATGTTTACTGAGCCCCATGGTGCCAAGTGTTGGGAGGGATACAAAGAAGTAAAAGATGGTCCCTACCCTCAAAAACACATATCCATACATCCTTATTGAAGAAACCAAGCATGATTGCTTGAAACAGTACAAGGCCCCAGACACTTAGACAGCAGATTGGAAGTCAGCAACGTGGAGGGTGTTGGATAAAAGAAAACTCTTCCAGAGCCGGCACAGAGAAACTCCTGGAGGGGAAGTGACTTATGCGGTTCATGAATCACTGGTTCACACACTGGCTGTGTATTGGAATCACGTGGAGAACTCACAACACAGAGATTCTGCTTTAGTGGACCTGTATGCTCCCCAGGTGAATCTAATGAACCATTGCCCTAGTGTTAGTCCCAGGACTGGCTGCTGGTCTAAGAATCCAGCTTGAATCAGAATGTAAATCAACTACATCACCCAGCACAACGTTTAGTTCTGCTGCCCTTCTTCTTATGAGGGTAACATAACATGACAATCTTGATGAAAGAAGCAGCAGGTGGATTTACCCCTGGTAAAAGGTCCGCATCTTCCTGGGCCCGTGTTTTGAGTAGTGCTGCTAAATCATGAGTGGAATTTACATAGGTTTGGAGGGATAGAGGGAAGCAAGCATTCATGGAAATAGCAAAAACAAAGGTATAGAAGTGGGAAGAAACAAGATATCTCAGAGCAATTTTGTCTATAGATCTGATGAGAGTATCATTAGTATTCCTCCTAAGCATACATATCCGTGGCAAATTATAAACGACACTAAAGGGTTATTAATGAATAACAATTTAAGGTATTAATAATGGTCAGCATTTCTTTCCGCATTTCCCCCTTTCAAGGCACTTAATGTTTGTAAGTAAAAATTCCATCTTTAATTGACTTTTTGTATCTGCAGCCTTGTCTGCCTGTGCCGTGTCATTTAGCTTAGGGTCTCATACAGAATATGTGTTCAGTAGATAATTTTTCAATGCCTTATTATGGAAAAGTTTATGCATATACAAAGTAAACAGAATAATGTAATGAGCCTCTGTGCACCAGTTACCCAGTTTCAGGAATTATCCACATTCTGCCATTTCTGCTGCTTTTGTAATCCCACCCACTCCCTGCCCTGACATAATATTATTTTTTAGTTTTTTGGAGGTAAAATTTACATCTATCAAAATGACTTAGTGACAGAACCACAAAGCTGGCTGTACGATTTTGGCAAATGCATACACCTGTGGTGCCCCCAACCCTGTGACAGAGAACATCTCCATCTGTCCAGAAAGTTCCTTCACATCTCTGGTCAGGCAATCCCTCACCAACCAGAGGCAACTAGTAGGATTTTTTTTCACCTTACTGAACTTCACCTATTCTAAAATGCCATCTAAAGGAAGTGCACAGCATTTACTCATTTGTATTCAGATCCTTTTGCTTCACATAATGTCTGTGGGGTTCACCCATTCAATAAATATTTTTTATTTTTTTATTCTTTATTTTTATTTTTTTAAAGATTTTTTTTTTTTGATGTGGACCATTTTTAAAGTCTTTATTGAATTTGTTACAATATTGCTTCTGTTTTATGTTTTGGTTTCTTGGCTGTGAGGCATATGGGATCTTAGTTCCCTGACCAGGGATCAAACCCACACCCCCTACATTGGAAGGCGAAGTCTTAACCACTGGACCACTAGGGAAGTCCCAATAAATATTTTGTAAAGTAAAGAATTCTGGACTAGAAAGTGGCGGGAGCAGAGGGCTCAGGAGGAGGACAGATTGGGCGGGTGGCCTGGCATCCGTCCATCTGTGGCAATCCCTGGAGGCCAGAAAAAGGAACTTTTACTCCGTTTTCATGGCTGCAAGTCAACGGTCTGCTTCATCATTGCTGAGAGGGCCTGGGAGCTGGTTCTGACTCCACACC
This sequence comes from Balaenoptera ricei, assembly GCF_028023285.1. Taxonomy (NCBI): domain Eukaryota; kingdom Metazoa; phylum Chordata; class Mammalia; order Artiodactyla; family Balaenopteridae; genus Balaenoptera; species Balaenoptera ricei. Next base: position 30,930,313 of record NC_082640.1, read on the forward strand.
CCACTCCCCACTGCTTTGTGAGTCACCGCAGTGCCACTGAGTGGCCAGGCCTGGTGCCAAACTCTCCGTGGAGCTGCTGCATTCACATCTCCCCCGAAGAGCTGGCCCGTCCGTAAGTCCCATCCCACCCCCCTGTACAGACAGGAGGAAGGAGCTCAGAACTTGGCACAGGCCTTTGAAAGACTGTGTGAGCCTTGTAAGGCAGCGGGGCTGCGAAGGTCAGTGATATGAAAAGCTTGAGCAGAGCAGTCAGGGAGCCATGCACCAGGGCTGGGCACTGGGAGCTAGTCGGGGGCCTGTCGGTGTACTGCCCGGGCCGGGAATCAGGCCATCCTGCAGGGCTGCTAAGGAGGTTTGATCTGTGTGGGTGTCGGACGAGGACAAGAACACCACAGACCAACCATCAAATGCAGCAGTGATAAAAGATCTGCTGACCAGGTCAGGCTGAGAACCCCAGCAATCAGGCTCTGGAGTTGGAATCCAGGTCAAGGATGAAGAAGAAGACAGTCTGGACTCAAGCTAAGTTTTGGAACATAGAAAGTCCAAGGCAGAATAGCAAGGAAGGCAAAAAGCTGGAGAAGTGGTTGTCCAGCAGAGGAAAGAGTGTCTGGAGGCTGATACGGAGTGATCTTTTCCTTCCTAAGCATTATCTTCCTCCCCAATATCTTCCCTCAGATTCCAGAGAAGTATAAATTTAGGGGCCTTGAGAAAAGGGCGGGAGAACTTCTATGTGCCTTATTGTAATCGATAGGATCAAAGATAGCCCCAAGTGTTGGAACCTAGGTGTATTAATTATCTGTTGCTGCAAAACAAATTACCCCCAAATCACCCCAAAGTGTGTGGCTTAAAAAACACAGTTATCATCTCATTGTTTCTGTGGGCCAGGAATCAGGGCACAGTTTAGCTGGGTTACACAGCTCAGGGGTTCTCACAGGCTGTAATCAAGGTGTCAGCTGGGGCTGTGGTCTCATCTGAAGTTTCCAAAGGAGAACAATCAAATTCCAGCTCACTCCTATGGTTGTTGGCAGGATTCAGCTCCCTGTGAGATGTTAGGATGAGGCTCTGGCTTCTTTACTGGCAGTTGGAGGTTGCCCAGAGTTTCTTGCCATGTGACCTTCTCCACTTTATCAGAGCAAATGTGTGAGGAGAGTCAGAAAGACAGAGTATATGAAAAAGAGGGAAGTCACAGTCTTTTATAACCTCCTCTCATAAGTGACACCCCATCACCTCTGCTGTATTTTGTTCATTAAAATCAAGTCGCTGGTCCAGCCCATACACACAAAGTCATGAATACCAGGAGGTGGGTGTCACTGGCGGCTGTGTGGGAAGCTCCTGACTCCCTAGGGGACTGGAGGAGTGGAAATATCAGGGACCACAATACGGCAGCTGGGATGGAGGTCACATGGACCCAGATGATAGGCTGAGTTGTATTCCCAGTAGGTGTCCCAAAACCTCAGCCCACACCCATGTGAGTCGTGGGAGAGCTCATAGACTGGGAAGCACCCTGTTTTGACCACCTGTAGGACATGTATACTTCATTTCATTGCACAATAAACTGATCTGTCATCTGGACAATCAGCTCTGTCCTAGAGAAGTCTAAGGGACCGCTCCTGGGCATGTCCATTTTTCAGCAATTTCCTCCTGATTCCCAGAGAACTGATATGAGACTGACCTTGGCCATGGTGTTGAACCACAGAGGCAAAAGAAGCCACTTTTTTTTCTTTTTTTTTCTTTTTGGAGGCAGAATAAGGCCTGGAAATTGTTTTGCCTTCATTGCGGTTGTTACTTTTCTAGAAACAGTCTCTTCCTATTTTAGACAAGGATGTAAAGTCTGCCTGTTCTAGCTCACAAAGATCTTGTGGGAGCCAAATGAGATAATGCTCATAAATGCATTTTGAAACTTTTTTTAAAAGGACAAATGTCAGATATTCAAACCACATATTGTTTTTTTTTTAATCAGTCATCAATTTTATACATATCAGTGTATACACCACATATTGTTATGATCGTCGCTGTTCTTTAAACAGTTGTTTATCAGAGAAGATCAAAGTTTTCAGGATAAGCTCTGACTCCTTCCACTCCTTCTGCTTCTCCATGCCCAGAGGAGCCTCCTCTTGGTGACTGAGGTTCGCAGTGTCACCTCTCTCCCAGATCCCTGCCTAAGGTCACCCCTGCTCTCCTCGGGCTGAGGGCACACACGGCCCTCGTGCCAGCCTCTCTGTGCCCCTTAGCTTTGCCAGGTCTTCCCTCTGCCACACTCCGGTCACCGAGCTGGCTGCTGTGTAAAGTACAGAGCTCTCGCCTACACTGGGGCCTCTGATCGCCGCCCCGTTGTCCTGACCATCCTCACCCCACCAGCCCCAGGCCCTCTGCCCAGGCCCTTGCCCCCTGTCCGAGGCCTTGCCTCTGTGCTCCGTGGCCCCTGCATGGAAGCAGAGGGCCCAATCTGTTCCCTGGTGCCGGGCACCCCCGAGGACCACTCTCTGTTGCCTTCCCTCTGCACTTTTGACATGGATCTGTTTCAGTCATCATGTTCTGCAGAACATGCTCTGCAGTAGAAGATGGGGGTTACCGTATCTTCTGAAGCTCAAGCCTTCACAGGCAGTAAAGAGCAGAGCTAGTATCCAAACCCAGGCCCACCAGCTCCCTCCTCCCTGGGCGCCTGTGACGTCCCCCCATTAGGTCAGGAGACACCGTTCTTCAAGTCTTCAGGTTCCCAACAGTAACTGGGGATTCTGCCCCAAGGTAAAAAACAGTGATCTGGGCAAACTCCTGACACACATATATATTTCTGCCATAATTTATTAAATCCATATTTAATACATTTCATTGGATAAAAAGATTAACTTTTATTTTGTGAAAAAAAAAAAATTGATGCAAATGTTGTAGCCCTGGTAACAATGTGTGTCTACATCAAATACAAAGGCTGAAAATTTCCCATTTCTGGTTCTTTCAAGTCGACTCTATGCCATTAAATATCTACATTAAATGAAGTACCACACTGCCTTAAGAGTTATTCATTTGTAGGAAGAGACTCCAAGGTGTAACCCTTAAATCTATAAAAAGTACTAACTAAAAGTAACTGTTACCATGGCAACACACTGCCTTCATTAGGAGCCTCCCAAAGCAAAGCACTTTGGAAATGAGCATTTACAGGTGCTCCAGAATCATTGAAACTCCATGGAATGGATTTTTAATCACTGTTAACAGTTGCAGCTTCATTCTTAGGTTCAAAAGGAGATTTCAGAGCTTGCCCCGTACATACACTCTTTTAAAATTAAAGGAGCGTATTTCATTAGTATTGCCGATTTTAGATAGATAGATAGATAGATATGTATGTTTGAGGAACTCACAAAAGGGATTTTAAAATGCATGTAGATGGGTAGGGTCCATGAATGGCTAAGACACTTTGGCAAAAGAAGAACTAGGGGTTGCAGGGCACACCCCCCACATGAAGTCACACCACGGAGTCGTAGCAAGAAGGCAGCGTGCTCCAGCAGAGGAAAAGCAAAGAGGTGGATGCAGCCCGTGAGAGAGCCACGGACCCACAAGCCACACGCAGGCCTGGGACGGGCTCGGGTGAGCAGCAGTGCTCCAGACCAGCGGGGAGAGACCCATGTGTTTGCAGCAGCGTTGGGGAAACCTGTCTCAGTAAATGGATTCCTCCCTCCCACTGTGTAAAGGAGGCAAAGTCCTGTTGGATTCAATACTTTAATAGGTAAAGTATGGATGGACCTAGAGATTGTCATACTGAGTGAAGTCAAAGACAAATTATCATATGATATCGCTTATATGTGGAATCAAAAAAAAAAGGGTACAAATGAACTTACTTACAAAGCAGAAATAGAGTCACACATGTAGAAAACGAACTTATGATTACCAGGGGGGAAGGGGGGGAGGGATAAATTGGGAGTTTGGGATTGACATATACACACTACTGTATATAAAATAGGTAACCAACAAGGATCTACTGTACAGCACAGGAAACTCTACTCAGTACTCTGTAATGACCTATATAGGAAAAGAATCTAAAAAAGAATAGATATGTGTATATGTATAACTGATTCACTTTGCTGTACACCTGAAACTATCACAGCAGTGTAAATCAACTACACTCCAATACAAATTTAAAAGAAAAATAGGAAAAGTAAAACCGTAAAACAGATGCAAAAAGGTCAAAGGAAATGCCTTGGCGACCTCAGGGAGGAGACTATTCAAACAAGACCCTCAATGCACCAACGACAGGGCAAAATAGGAGGGATAAGACCATCTAAAAACTCTACCTGTGGTTCAGTGAAGTCGTCATAGTCAAAGTTAGCAGAAAACAATAATCTGGAAGAAGATTTGAAATGAATAAAATTGACAAGGGGTTCATAGATAGAACCACTCTGTCTGAGAAGATTTGTCGCACTCATGGGAATGTTCCAGGTCTGTGCTGGCCGTGAGCCACTGGCGGCTAATGAGCACTTGAAATGCAGCCAGTGTGACTGAGCAGCTGGATTTTAATTAATTGTCATTCTAACAGGCGCATGGGACCAGTGGCTACCCCACTGGACAGCACAGACCTGGAATATACAAGGAACTCCTACAAGTCAATAAGGAAAGTGAGAAAACTCAAAATATGAATAGGCAAAAAGAAAAACGTGGCCTCAACTTTCTACCTTCATTTTCCTCCATCTCCATTTCTTTGCTTATTTTATTTTTATTTTATAATTGTATGTATATATTCATATGATGCACCCCAAATCCCTTTCCGGCAGTAAGATTTCTCATACGGAGCTGACCATGGTCCTCTCCCGGGACCAGCTGGGCCTCTGAGCTTCTACGAGATGGGCCGGCACCAGCCGTGGAGAAGCTGCACATTCTCCTACCACGTGCTCAGACCCAGGCTTTGTGGGAACTCATCTGTTCCAGTTCATTTGAAAGAAGAAACACATTTATCAGCTGCAAAGATTCTAAGACAGTAAACAAAGAGGTCAGTGATGTTTCCAGCTCCAAACAGTCTAAGTTTGGGTGGACACGTCGCATTCTTTTTGCTATTTACATAATGGAGAAGAAAGGTTAAAGTTGGGTAAAGCTTTTAGCCAAAGAGAAAATGGAAGAAATTGTAATTTATTACTTAAGGGAACAGGAACAATAGTTCACGTTTTTCTTGTCACTGCACCCTCAGAAAAAGATCATCACAGTGGAGCTGCCTAGAGGAAGGGCACTTGTCGCACAAAGGGCTGGAGCTCCCTAGGAAGGCAGGAGAGAATATGGTCCTCCTGTGATGGTGCCACATGTGTCACTGAAGAGGAAACAGGCATCAAACAAGCATTGTTTGGCTCAAAAAAGTTCTTTGACGAAGGAACCATTTGTTCCCTGAATTGGGCAACAAAAGCAGGTCGTTTACTCCTCCAGAAGTATGAAAGTGCAGGATGTGAAACTCTCCTTTTTGCAGGACAAAAATAGCCAACAGAAAGGGCAACTTTGTGTGGTTCAGTCATGCAGCCCTCAATCAGAAAAGGCAGCCGAACCTCCCTGGGAGCCGACAGGAGAGGCTGCCCGGTCAAGGTTCTGGGGCCACAGGACAGACAAGTTTCAGGTCCCACATAGTGTGAACGAAGAGGCAAGAACCAGAGCTGCAGCCGAGGATCTGCGGGAGAATTAGCAACAGAGAGAGAGCTGGGCTGCGCACAGAGCCCTCGGGCATCCGTACCACAATCAATTAATCAATCAATCAATAGGAGCTGGGAAAGCCCCAAGGATCTATCCCAACAACAGATGCCACTGATCTTCAAAACCCCAAGCCAAGCACTGAGGTTTTAATGTGTTTTTGTTCACTTGATAAATCCTTAGAGTAGGTGAAGGCAGTCATGGCAACAAGCCCCAGTGTTTTCAACAGCTCCATGGAAGATGATGCCTCTCCCTGGGGCGTGTTCCTGGTGTGTTCTTGGCCAGATCAGGCAGGCAGCACCCCGTAGCTGGTGGTCCAGGGCGCTCAGAGGCCAGCAGAAGCCTGCAGAAGGGAACGGCTTTGACACACATGTGGGGGAAAGTGCAAGAGGATCCAGTTCTAAACTCTGGTTTGATTGGCTGTGAAATCTCCTGTTTTACATTTTATAATGAATAATAATAGTTCATGTTTCCTTTCATTAGAAATGCATCATAGAGAAATAACCCGTTCAGTCCTGAAACATCTTTAAGTGATTTAATAACTGCTTATGGTAAAACATAATGTAAGCAATGAGGCTGCCTTTGATGTTAAACTTGTTATGTAGTCATTTGACTGAATTTCCCAAACAAGTCCTTTAGGCCGCTTGTTAATTTTATTGTAATTGTGAGGATCAACCCTTTTGTTGCAGGAAGGGGAACCCAAGAGTGGGCTCTTGTCGAACACTCAGAAATGAATTGTCCGAGGAGACACACGTGCTGATAAAGCAGGAGACTTTACTGGGAAGGGGCGCCTGGGCGGAGAGCAGCAGGTAAGGGAGCCCAGGAGTACTGCTCCCCACGTGGCTCGCAGTCTCAGGGTTTTATGGTGATGGGATTAGTTTCCGGGTTGTCTCTGGCCAATCACTCTGACTCAGGGTCCTTCCTGGTGGCTCGCACATGGCTCAGCCAAGATGGATTCCAGCGAGGAGGATTCTGGACATATCTTCTTCTCCCTCCGTCCTTTCGGCCCCTCCCGAATTCTCCCGGTTTGTTTCCGGTGGCAGCACTGAGTTCTTTATCAGGACGTCCTATTGTGAGAAAACTCAGGCAAACGGTTATCATCATGCCTGGCCAAGGCAAGTGGTTACGGTCAACGGTTCCCTAACCCTTTCTTTTGGAAATTATGATGTAATTCAAAGCTTTGAGTCAGACAGAGCTGGGGTGAAGCACAGTCTCCAGCAAGGCTCTTCACCTCCGTGCACCTGTTTCCTCATTGGTAGTATGGCCTGCTTTGAAAATAAGTGAGTGAACCTCTCAACGTCTGTTCTCTGCTCCCGGCTTTGCCCTCCCTTTCTTACGCTGCTATGGAAGATCGGGGTCTACGATGTGATGCCCACATGCAGGGGAGGAATTCAGCCCAGAGTTGGCATCACAGGCCCATTCTTGGGCCCAAATCATTTCTGATAGAATCATCTAGGAGAAGAGCAGGGAAGTGAGGCCAAGGGCAGGTATGCAACCCCCCGGGCCTTCCCTCAACCTGCAGCCCTCACCAAGGCCCCACCTGACCACGCCAGGGCGCTCTGTTCTTGGATCCCCACTGTCCGCAGAGCCCAGCTGCAGTGGTGACTGGAGGGGTCTTCATTTTCATGGCCTGAGCACCAAGGCCCCGGCGACTGTGGAGAGGTGAGAAAGGGAGAGTTCTGCCCTCACTAAGGGCTCTTCTGAAAGTCAAGAGGAGAATTACACTTCAAAATTATTTCAGAGCAGTATGGGGTTTTTTGTTTGTGACAGGATCTTTAGTTGCAGCATGCTGGCTCTTAGTTGCAGCTTGTGGGATCAAGTTCCCTGACCAGGGATCAAACCCGGGCCCCCTGCATTAGGAGCACAGAGTCTTACCTACTGGACCACCAGGGACGTCCCTGTTTTCAATTTTTCTATTGTAAAAATATACATAACATAAAATTTACCATCTTATGTGGTACGTATATACAATGGAATACTACTCAGCCATAAAAAATAATGAAATAATGCCATTTGCAGCAACATGGATGGACCTAGAGATTATCATACTAAGTGAAGTAAGTCAGACAGAGAAAGACAAATATCATATGATATCACTTATATGTGGAATCTAAAACAAAATGATACAAATGAACATATTTACAAAACAGAAACAAACTCAACAGACATAGAAAACAGACTTATGTTTGCCAAGGGGGGTGGGGAGGGATGGATTGGGAGGTTGGGATTAGCAGGTGCAAACTATTATATGTAGAATGGGTAAACAACAAGGTCCTACTGTATAGCACAGTGAACTATATTCAATATCCTGTGATAAGCCATAGTGGAAAAGAATATGAAAAAGAATGTATATATATGTATAACTGAATCACTTTGCTGTACAGCAGAAATTAACACATTGTAAATCAACTATACTTCAATAAAATAAATTAAAAATAAATAATAAATAAAGATACTCTGACAAAAAGAAAAAACTTACCATCTTAACCATTTTTGTACTGGAGTATAATTGATTTACAACACTATATTAATTTCAGTGTACAACATACTGGTTCAATATTTTTATAGATTATACTCCATTTAAAGTTATTATAAAATATTGGCTATATTCTCTGTGCTATACAATATAGCCTTGTAGTTTATTTATTTTATACATAGTAGTTCATAACTCTTAATCCCCTACCTCTACCTTGCCCCTCCCCTATTTCTTCTCCCCACTGGTAACCACTAGTTTGTTCTCTATATCTGTGAGTCTGTTTCTGTTTTGTTACATTCATTTATTTTTTAGATTCCACATATAAGTAATAGCATTCTCTTTCTCTGACTTATTTCACTAAGCATAATATACTCCAGGTCCATCCTAGTCTGCAAAATTACAAATTTCATTCTTTTTTATGGCCAAGTAGTATCCCATTGTAGATTGATATATATATATGTAAGTATATATGTATATATGTGTGTGTGTGTGTGTATATATATATATATATATATATATATATATATATATATATATATATATATGACACATCTTCTTTATCCATTCATCTGTTGATAGACACTTAGGTTGGTTGGTTCCAAATCTTGGCTATTATAAATAGTGCTGCTATGAACATTAGGATGCATGCATCTTTTTGAATTAGTGTTTTCATTTTCTTCTGATATATTCCCAAGGTGGAATTGCTGGATCATATGGTAGTTCTCCTTTTAGTTTTCTGAGGAACCTCCATACTGTTTTCCATAGTGGCTGCAACAATTTACATTCCCACCAACAGTGTAGGGGTTTCTCCACATCCTCACCAACATTTGTTATTTGTGGTATTTTTGATGATAGTCATTCTGACAGATGTGAGGTGATATCTCATTGTGGTTTTGATTTGCTTTTCTCTGATGATTAGTGATGTTGAGTATCTTTTCCTGTGCCTGTTGGCCATCTGTATGTCTTCTCTGGAAAAATGTCTTGTCAGGTCTTCTGCCCATTTTTTAATTGGGTTCTTTTAATAAAGTTCTTTCAGAACTTTAATTTTGGTTTTTTTTGATATTGAGTTGTGTAAACTGTTGGTATATTTTGGATATTAACCCCTTATTGGTCATATCATTTGCAAATATTTTCTCTCATTCAGTAGGTTGTCTTTTCATTTTGTTTCTGGTTTCCTTTGCTATGCAAAAGCTTTTAGTTTACTTAGGTCCCATTGTTTAGTTTTGCTTTTGTTTCCTTTGCCTTAGATGACAGATCCAAAAAAAATATTGCTTTGATTTATGTCAAGGAGTGCTCTGCCTATGCTTTATTCTAGGAGTTTTATGGTTTCTGATGCTACATTTAGATCTTTAATCCATTTTGAGTTTATTTTTGTATATGGTGTGAGAAAATGTTCTAATTTCATTCTTTTAAATATAGCTGTTTCGTTTTCCCAGCACCACTTATTGAAGAGAATGTTTTTCATTAATTGTATATTCTTGCCTCCTTCATCAGAGGTTAATTGATCATAAGTGTGTAGGTTTATTTCTGGGCTCTCTATTCTGTTCCATTAAACTATGTGTCTGTTTTTGTGCCAGTACTATATTGTTTTGATTACTGTAGCTTTGTAGTATAGTCTGAAGTCAGGGACCGTGACATCTCCAAGCTTTGTTCTTTTTTCTCAAGATTGCTTTGGCAATTCGGGGTGTTTTGTGGTTCCATATAAATTTTAGGATTATTTGTTCTAGTTCTGTGGAAAATGTCATGGGTATTTTGATAGGGATTGGTTTAAATCTGTAGATTGTTTTTTGTAGTATGGACATTTTAACAATATTAATTCTTCCAGTCCATGAACACAGAATATCTTTCCATTTCTTTGTATCATCTTCAATTTCCTTCATCAATGTCTTATAGTTTTCAGAGTATAGGTCTTTTACCTCCTTGGCTAAATTTATTCTTAGGTATTTTATTCTCTGATGCAATTTTAAAAGGAATTGTTTTCTTGCTTTCTCTTTCTGATATTTCATTATTAGTGTATAGAAAAGCAACAGATTTCTGTATATTAATCTTGTATCCTGCAACTTTACTGAATTCATTGATTGGTTCTAATAGTTTTTTTGGTGGAGACTTTCTATATAGTGTATCATGTCATCTGCAAATAGTGACAGTTTATACCAACTTTGATGAGAGTTTTTTTCATGAATGGATGTTCAATTTTGTCAATACTTTTTGTGCATCAGTTGAGATAATCATGTGATTTTTATCCTTCCTTTTGTTAATGTTGTGTATCACACTGATTGATTTGCAGATATTGAACCATCCTTGCCTCCCTGATATAAATCCTATTTGATCATGGTAAACAGACTAAGCAAAAAAAATCAAGACTTTTTAGAAGAAATTTTCAGGTAAATGATTTTCTTCAGCATGCAGTACAAAATAATGTCAAAGAAGTTGTTGATGCTTAGATTCAATAATCTACTCACAATGTCGTAACTTTCCCTTCTGGTCTGTTATCTGCTTGGAGATAAAAATAGATAGAGATTTCAACCTCAGAGCAATGAGTTGCTTACTGTATTTATTTAGTGTGTTATAATTAAAACTGTTGAGAATTCTGCAGCCGCATTTTGCAGAGGCTGATAAAACCTTTTTTCAGTTTGGTTCAAGTAAATTCACACTTCTTGAATTCCGTTTTGTGCTTTAGGATCTAAAAACAAACCTAGGATTAAAAAGAAAAGGCAACAACACCACTGTGGCGTGCCTGGGCTCGTGCAGAAACAAAAGGGTATGTGCAACACATAGCATGTGTCCAAATGACACACTCACAGACTCAGTTGTAGCTCTGGGACTAAATTTGAATCCAACGATGTTATTGCTCACATGTATCTTTTTCCTAACTTTTGATTGAGGTCAGCTCCCTGACCCCATCATCAACTCTACTCTCATCTTTTGGATTAAATTCTCTTTAAATTAATTGAAGTCTTAATTAAAAAAGAAAGAAAGAAAACTTTCCAGAGGAAGGAGGTGACTAAAGGTTATTCATTGCATTTGCCACCAGAGTTTTGGAGATGGCAGGAGCCTTAGAGATTGGGGGAAACTTTGCCATTTAGGGGTCCCTAGCATAGCACCCTAATGTCCATCTTGGGGAATCTTCCATCAGATGAGGGGCACCAGGTCGTTTTCTCCTGCCCTAGTGGAGCCTGGAGGCTACATGTTGGCTCCTGGGCCACTGAATCTTGAGGACCTGGGCAGGGTCAAATGTTAGAGGTCATACTGTCATGGTGGCAGCAGCCTTAGTGACAGCAGTTGTATCCCAGTGGGGCTTTTCCTGCCCTTTCCTACTTGCTGACCATCTAGAGATTCCTGGTCCCGCCGCTCTGGAGGGCAGCCTGGGCCCTCATTACACGTTTGTGGGTACAAATGCCTTGATCTGAGCAGCCTGGGATTTGGAGGAGAGTCAGGCTTCTACCTTGATGTAGAAGCAAACTTAGGTCAGATTCCAGTTCTGCCTCTTACAAGATGAGTGGCCTTGGACAAGCACTTTCCCCCACTGTGTTTTCCTTCCCTCACTTGTGCAGTGGGGCATAGGCCTTGCCTTGCACAGTTACTCTCAAGCAAGACCTGAGTGTGAGACTACTTTTTAAACCATAACATACTATACATCAGAGAGATGATTTTACTGTTGTAAACCAAAAGCCTGCAAGCCACACCAGAGTTGGACTTGAAATGGCTTCACATTTACACGTATAGCTCCCATGTCACTGCTTCCTGACTCTAACCTAGTCGACTAGACCCTCCGTCCTACACCTGGAAGGACTTCAGTAGAACAGCCTTCAGGATTGGCTTAATCCAAGCACTCCAGTTCCTCCAGGGCCATGCCGGTAGTGTCACGTCATCTTCATTTCCCTACACAGGGATGAACAAGGGAAGTGAGGAAGATTCCCTTCCATAGCTCTCTCAAAAGGAAATGACATGTACACACTACTATATTTAAAAGAGATAACCAACAAGGACCTACTGTATAGCACAGGAAACTCTGCTCAATGTTCTGTAATAACCTAAATGGGAAAAGAATCTGAAAAAAATATATATATGTATATATACATAGCTGAATCACTTTGCTGTACACCTGAAACTAACACAACATTGTTAATCAACTATGCTCCAATATAAAATAAAAAATTAAATAAAAGAATAAATAAAACAAATGGATTTTAACATTTTAAAAAAATCATAGCGTTAAAAAAAAAAGAAATTAACCTACTGGAAAACATAGGTAGAATAACACTGTTCGGCGTAAATCACAGCAATATCTTTTTAAATCCCTCTCCTAGAGTAATGGAAATAAAAGCAAAAATAAACATATGGGACCTAATTAAGCATAAAAGCTTTTGAACAGCAAAGGAAACCATAAACAAAATGAAAAGACAACCTACTGAATGGGAGAAAATATTTGCAAATGATGCTACCAACAAGGGATTAATTTGCAAAATATACAAACAGGTCACACAACTCAATAACACAAAACAAAACAAAACAAAAACCCAAACAACCCAATCAAAAAATGGGCAGCTATACATATACATATATCCCCATATCTCCTCCCTCTTGCGTCTCCCTCCCACCCTCCCTATCCCACCCCTCTAGGTGGTCACAAAGCACTGAGCTGATCTCCCTGTGCTATGTGGCTGCTTCCCACTAGCTATCTGTTTTACATTTGGTAGTGTATATATGTCCATGCCACTCTCTCACTTCGTCCCAGGTTACCCTTCCTCCTCCCCGTGTCCTCAAGTCCATTCTCTACGTCTGCGTCTTTATTCCTGTCCTGCCCCAAGGTTCTTCAGAACCATTTTTTTTTTGGGGGGGGGGAAATATGGGGATATATGTATATGTATAGCTGATTCACTTTGTTATAAAGCAGAAACTAACACACGATTGTAAAGCAGTTATACTCCAATAAAGATGTTAAAAAAAAAAATGGGCAGAAGACCTAAATAGACATTTCTCCAAGGAAGACATACAGATGGCCAGCAGAAGACAAATATCATATGATATCACTGATATGTGGAATCTAAAATATGACACAGGGACTTCCCTGGTGGTCGAGTGGTTGAGAATCTGCCTTCCAATGCAGGGGACGTGGGTTCGATCCCTGCTCGGGGAACTAAGATCTCACATGCCATGGGGCAACTAAGCCTGCATGCCACAACTACAGAGCCCACGCTCTGGAGCCCGCATGCCACAACTAGAGAGCCCACATGCCACAACTAGAGAGAAGCTCACGCGCTGCAAGGAAGAGCCTGCACACTGCAAGGAAAGATCCTGCATGCCGCAACTAAGACCTGATGCAGCCAAAAATAAGTAAGTAAGTAAATAAATAAATAAATTTTTTTTAATTGAGAAAATGTCTGAAAGTTAATCTGTAAAAAAATAAATACAAATAAAAAATTTAAAAATATGACACAAATGAACTTATTTACAAAACAGAAACAGACTCACAGACATAGAGAACAGGCTTGTGGTTGCTGGGGTAGGGGAGGGATAAATTGGGAGTTGGGGATTAGCAGATACACACTACTGTATGTAAAATAAACAACAAAACCTACTGTATAGCACAGGGAACTATATTCAATATCCTGTGATAAACCATAATGGGAAAGAAAAAAACTCTGATAGACGGTAAGAGGAATATTTGAGATCACCTGATAATCTGGCTTTCTCACAATTATAAGAGAGCTTAGTTGATGTGGTTGGAGCCCAAGCTAGTGAGGAACACAGTGGGTCTTTGGTAGAGTCGTTGCTGCTCCCATCACAATGGCAAAGTGCAAATGGGAAGCGTTTAATACCATTTGGGGTTGGGATCGAAATCATTTGTGCCACTGAGTGGGGAAAAGTGTAACTACAAGAGCTGTCACAAGACTGTCCAGGGTATTCTCTAAAGCACTGCATCTCAAAATTTAAAGTGCATATGGATTCAGTGGCAATCTTGTCTAAAATACAGTTTTTAATCCAGTAGCTTTTGCATTTCTAACAAGCTCTAATGAGCTGCTCCTGTGGGGACACACTTCACGCAGAAAAGCTCTAAACAACTAAGGGCTGACAGCGGGAGACTAGCACGATTCTGGCTGGATCTGGTCATCCTACTAACTCACTGGAAGTTTAAAAATGTAGCTTTTGATCTAGAGAATTGATTACAAACATGAAATTCTAACTAAACAAAGTGCTCTGAAATCATTCATTCATACTCTTTAGGACAGAGCTAACGGATCTCAGTTGGAGGAGAGACCACCTCCAAGGGGGCATTCGGAAATGTGTAGGGGTCATCATGGTTGCCATGATAACATGGAAATTCTACTTGGTGCCTGAAGGCCCAGGATGCTAACCGTCTGATAATGTGTGCGATAGCTCTGAACAAAGAATTGTCCCACCCAAAATGCCAAGAGAGCCCCTCGAAGATACCTGACAAACCCCAGTGGAGACAGATGCTGGGCCCATGCCTGAGACCTCAGCCAATCAGTTCTTTGAACACCTTTTTTAATTTATAGTTTGGAACAGTTGGCCTTTCCCATGTGTTTTAGCTTATCTTTTTAGAATTTTGGCTGCTTTTGGAATTTTCCAGTGGGAAGAGAGGCCCATGTGTGGTACCATAATTTGATAGAGTCGTGGCTCAACAGAGGATGAGCTCAACAGAAAAGACTTCAGGAAGTCCTACAGAGTCTGGATCCATCGATATTCTGAAAGAAAAATCAGAAAAGGGAATGTCCAGGGTCCCCCTTGAGATGGCATTTTCCAGTGCTACTGTTGGGGTCACCTTGCTCCAAAAATGGCGCTATGACCAGTGTGCCCGACTCCAAACACAAACAACTCCAGGGCTTAGGGTCTATCAAACTCCCAGCACATTCTTGAGAATTCCCTAGTGGTCCAGTGGTTGGGACTCTGCACTTCCACTGCAGGGGGCCGGGGTTTGATCTCTGGTTGGGAAACTAGGATCCCAGAAGTTGCATGGTGCGACCAAAAAAACAAAAACAAAACCAAAAAAACCTCCCAGCACATTCTTCTTCCACAAAAGGAAGAATCCCACAGTCCTCAATTTGCTGGCCATCGCAAGCTTTCCTAATGTCAAACAGATTCTGACCTCCGATCCCAACAGATAATGTCAAACTTTAAAATGAGCATATTAGAAATTCTTCTGGTGTCTGAGCTGAGATAAAAATAGATGTAGATAAGTGAAATAAAATAGGGGAAAAAAGGAGTGACAGGGCAGGGTTAGAGAAGGATGATGCAGTGAGACATTTTTGAAGGTAAGGAAAACCCAAATCAACACAGTGTGGTAGAAAAGAGGCCTTCACAACTGTTGTTTCAGAGACTAGTAAAAAAAAAAAAAAAAAAAAAAAAAAGATGAAATACTGGATGCAGAGATAAGTATATTCAATACAATAAAGGGAAAATAATGTGTAGCTTTTCAAGCTTCCATATTAAGTTCAAGAGTTGGGAAACTTCTGAAAGGGTTTGGGAGGGTCAGTGTGATTCAGTCTGGAGAAGATTTGTTCATCCTGGCGTGGTCTGCGGGAAGATAGGAAGATGGGAAACATCTTCAGCTCCCCAGGGGAGCAATTTCACTGTGTTGAGACCGCCCAAGACCCCCTCACCGCATTGCGATGCCCTGAAGGAGACACTCTGTCACCCATTGCTACGCTCTGACAACTCTAAGATGGGTAAACACTTAATCTGATAAAAATTAGTTACAGATATGCACCCAACATAGGAGCACCTCAATACATAAGGCAACTGCTAACAGCTATAAAAGAGGAAATCGACAGTAACACAATAATAGTGGGGGACTTTAACACCTCACTTACACCAATGGACAGATCATCCAAAATGAAAATAAATAAGGAAACAGAAGCTTTAAATGACACAATAGACCAGATAGATTTAATTGTTATATATAGGACATTCCATCCAAAAACAGCAGATTACACGTTCTTCTCAAGTGCGCACGGAACATTCTCCAGGATAGATCACATCTTGGGTCACAAATCAAGCCTCAGTAAATTTAAGAAAATTGAGATCATATCAAGCATCTTTTCTGACCACAACGCTATGAGATTAGAAATGAATTACAGGGAAAAAAACGTAAAAAAGACAAACACATGGAGGCTAAACAATACGTTACTAAATAACCAAGAGATCACTGAAGAAATCAAAGAGGAAATAAAAAAATACCTAGAGACAAATGACAATGAAAACACGACGACCCAAAACCTATGGGATGCAGCAAAAGCGGTTCTAAGAGGGAAGTTTATAGCTATACAAGCCTACCTCAAGAAACAAGAAAAATCTCAAGTAAACAATCTAACCTTACACCTAAAGAAACTAGAGAAAGAAGAACAAACAAAACCCAAAGTTAGCAGAAGGAAAGAAATCATAAAGATCAGAGCAGAAATAAATGAAATAGAAACAAAGAAAACAATAGCAAAGATCAATAAAACTAAAAGTTGGTTCTTTGAGAAGATAAACAAAATTGATAAGCCATTAGCCAGACTCATCAAGAAAAAGAGGGAGAGGACTCAAATCAATAAAATCAGAAATGAAAAAGGAGAAGTTACAACAGACACTGCAGAAATACAAAGCATCCTAAGAGACTACTACAAGCAACTTTATGCCAATAAAATGGACAACCTGGAAGAAATGGACAAATTCTTAGAAAGGTATAACCTTCCAAGACTGAACCAGGAAGAAACAGAAAATATGAACAGACCAATCACAAGTAATGAAATTGAAACTGTGATTAAAAATCTTCCAACAAACAAAAGTCCAGGACCAGATGGCTTCACAGGTGAATTCTATCAAACATTTAGAGAAGAGCTAACACCCATCCTTCTCAAACTCTTCCAAAAAATTGCAGAGGAAGGAACACTCCCAAACTCATTCTATGAGGCCACCATCACCCTGATACCAAAACCAGACAAAGACACTACAAAAAAAGAAAATTACAGACCAATATCACTGATGAATACAGATGCAAAAATCCTCAACAAAATACTAGCAAACAGAATCCAACAACACATTAAAAGGATCATACACCACGATCAAGTGGGATTTATCCCAGGGATGCAAGGATTCTTCAATGTACGCAAATCAATCAATGTGATACACCATATTAGCAAATTGAAGAATAAAAACCATATGATCATCTCAGTAGATGCAGAAAAAGCTTTTGACAAAATTCAACACCCATTTCTGATAAAAACTCTCCAGAAAGTGGGCATAGAGGGAACCTACCTCAACATAATAAAGGCCATATATGACAAACCCACAGCAAACATCATTCTCAATGGTGAAAAACTGAAAGCATTTCCTCTAAGATCAGGAACGAGACAAGGATGTCCACTCTCACCACTATTATTCAACATAGTTCTGGAAGTCCTAGCCACGGCAATCAGAGAAGAAAAAGAAATAAAAGGAATACAAATTGGAAAAGAAGAAGTAAAACTGTCACTGTTTGCAGATGACATGATACTATACATAGAGAATCCTAAAACTGCCACCAGAAAACTGCTAGAGCTAATTAATGAATATGGTAAAGTTGCAGGATACAAAATTAATGCACAGAAATCTCTTGCATTCCTATACACTAATGATGAAAAATCTGAAAGAGAAATTAAGGAAACACTCCCATTTACCATTGCAACAAAAAGAATAAAATACCTAGGAATAAACCTACCTAGGGAGACAAAAGACCTGTATGCAGAAAACTATAAGACACTGATGAAAGAAATTAAAGATGACACCAACAGATGGAGAGATATACCATGTTCTTGGATTGGAAGAATCAACATTGTGAAAATGAGTATACTACCCAAAGCAATCTACAGATTCAATGCAATCCCTATCAAATTACCAATGGCATTTTTTACGGAGCTAGAACAAATCATCTTAAAATTTGTATGGAGACACAAAAGACCCCAAATAGCCAAAGCAGTCTTGAGGCAAAAAAATGGAGCTGGAGGAATCAGACTCCCTGACTTCAGACTATACTACAAAGCTACAGTAATCAAGACAATATGGTACTGGCACAAAAACAGAAACATAGATCAATGGAACAAGATAGAAAGCCCAGAGATTAACCCACGCACCTATGGTCAACTAATCTATGACAAAGGAGGCAAAGATATACAATGGAGAAAAGACAGTCTCTTCAATAAGTGGTGCTGGGAAAACTGGACAGCTACATGTAAAAGAATGAAATTAGAATACTCCCTAACACCATACACAAAAATAAACTCAAAATGGATTGGAGACCTAAATATAAGACTGCACACTATAAAACTCTTAGAGGAAAACATAGGAAGAACACTCTTTGACATAAATCACAGCAAGATCTTTTTTGATCCACCTCCTAGAGTAATGGAAATAAAAACAAAAATAAACAAATGGGACCTAATGAAACTTCAAAGTTTTGCACAGCAAAGGAAACCATAAACAAGACGAAAAGACAACCCTCAGAATGGGAGAAAATATTTGCAAATGAATCAACGGACAAAGGATTAATCTCCAAAATATATAAACAGCTCATTCAGCTCAATATCAAAGAAACAAACACCCCAATCCAAAAATGGGCAGAAGACCTAAATAGACATTTCTCCAAAGAAGACATACAGACGGCCACGAAGCACATGAAAAGATGCTCAACATCACTAATTATTAGAGAAATGCAAATCAAAACTACAATGAGGTATCACCTCACTCCTGTTAGAATGGGCATCATCAGAAAATCTACAAACAACAAATGCTGGAGAGGGTGTGGAGAAAAGGGAACCCTTTTGCACTGTTGGTAGGAATGTAAATTGATACAGCCACTATGGAGAACAATATGGAGGTTCCTCAAAAAACTAAAAATAGAATTACTATATGACCCAGCAATCCCACTACTGGGCATATACCCAGAGAAAACCGTAATTCAAAAAGACACATGCACCCGAATGTTCATTGCAGCACTATTTACAATAGCCAGGTCATGGAAGCAACCTAAATGCCCGTCGACAGACGAATGGATAAAGAAGTTGTGGTACATATATACAATGGAATATTACTCAGCCATAAAAAGGAACGAAATTGAGTCATTTGTTGAGACGTGGATGGATCTAGAGACTGTCATACAGAGTGAAGTAAGTCAGAAAGAGAAAAACAAATATCGTATATTAATGCATGTGTGTGGAACCTAGAAAAATGGTACAGATGAGCCAGTTTGCAGGGCAGAAGTTGAGACACAGATGTAGAGAATGGACATATGGACACCAAGGGGGGAAAACTGCGGTGAGGTGGGGATGGTGGTGTGCTGAATTGGGCGATTGGGATTGACATGTATACACTGATGTGTATAAAATTGATGCCTAATAAGAACCTGCAGTATAAAAAAACAAACAAAACAACTAATACTAAACTTTCATTGGGTTATTTGTATGGAAATATGTTAATATAAATGTTTCAGACATTACATGAAATTTCTAAAAATCCAAACAAACAAACAAAAAATTAGTTACAGAAGTAAAATCATGTGTGTGTAACACCCATAATCATGTGTTTGAAGATGCTGATTCTCGAGTGGCTGACCAGCTCCCTGACACAGGGTTCCTGGAATGCTGGAAGCGGGCAGTGGTTCAGGGCCTTGAGCACAGCAGGGCTTTCTTCCTCTGGAGGAGAACTGGCCACGCTGATGCTGACTTGCCTTCAAGGACCAGGAGCTTCCTGTGTTGGTGAATCCTCTCTTAAAATGGTGTATGGGGAACTCTGCTCAATATTCTGTAATAACCTAAATGGGAAAAGAACTTGAAAACGAATAGATACATGTATATGTATAAGTGAATCACTTTGCTCTACACCTGAAGTTAACACAACATTGTAAATCAACTACAGTCCAGTATAAAATGAAAAAATTTTACAAAAAGAACAAAGAGGAGTTAAGGACTTGGTTGTGGTGATGTTTTCACAGATGCATACCTATCTCCAAACTCATCAACTTGCATATATTAAATATACAGCTTTTTGTAAATCAGTCATACATCAGTAAAGTGGTTTTAAAAAGAAGAAAAAACATGGTGTGTGGACGTTCTTCTGGAAAGGTGCCGCAAGCCCCAGTATAAGAGAGTGAGCAAGGATGTCCAGGACTCCTCCTACAGGAAGGCAGCTGTGAGCCCTGGAAGGAACCTCGGGGCAGGAGAGCCACACGGAGAGGGCTGTGTGTGCTTTGCTCTGCTCCTCACACTCACTCCCTTAAGCTCCGCTCCTGAGTTACAGCAAGTGTGAGTGCGTGTGCACTCACATGTGCTTCCTTCAACCTATAACCTACCTTCAGCGACACTTGCCACAGCTGGGATGTGTGGAGAAAATGTTGTTTCTCATTGTGTTTACACAGATTTCCTGCCTTCCTCAAGTACCTGTTTGCAGGGAAACAGAGCAAACAAACCAACAGAACCCAACTAAGTGGCCCATGAGGTTTAAAGCTTAGAGGCAATTGATTCTGTAATCCGTTGCTTGGGCACTGGCCAGCCTCCCCTGTTTCCATCTGTTCGAGTGTCCTCTTGTGAGATGGTCCTCCTCTGGGTCCTGGTGGTACTCCTGGCTGTGTGGGCACTGGGCTCCCTGCTTGCTTCCGAGCTGAGGGCTGCGGCTGCTCATTCCTGGGGGGACCTGCAGGTTCCCACCTGGGAGTCATGGCCCCCAATGGACCCAGCTTCTCTTCCATCTCGCTGGCTGAGCCCCTCCAAGAGCTTGCAGCATCTTCCCTGCACCTCCTTCGGGGCCCCTGCAGCCTGGCCTCGCCCCACCACCAGGACTCAGGGTGGCCCGGCGGCTGTCAGCTCAGGGCCTTGCTGATGGGGATTGGAAAACTCTCTCGCTGAGCTCTGGGCTCTGTGCTCTTCAGGAGGCTGGGCCCCTTCATGTCAGCTCAGGGGACCCCACCCAGTAGCCTCTTGCAGAGCCCGTACGTTCTACACCCCTTCCTGCTGGAGCTTCGTGAGGACCACTCGGCACCAACATCAGACTGACCACGTAGCCGGACCCTTCTTGCTCTCTCCTACCACCATCTTTCAGAGGGGAGGAGCTGGGCTTCCCTTTACATCTCTTCTGTGAGAGTTTCCTTGCACCAGGTTGAAGAAAGCCCTGAGGCCCAGCAGAGATAGATAAAAGGACCCTCTTCTCTCTTCACTTTAGGAGATGGTTTAAGTTCCAAGTCAGGTCTAGGCCATTTGAATGGCCATTCAGCGAATCGACCAAATGCACAAAGCCTGGATTTCAAGCCTAGCATCATGCGAAAGAGGGCACATACATGCTCTCTACCCCGGGCAGTAAGCCTCTTGACTCTACTTCAAGATGAGATGACAGAGGTTGAAACGAAATATGGCTTAAGGACAAAATGCACTGGTTTTGTATTTGTAAAATACTGCTTTAATTACAGCTGTTTTATAGGGTCTTTCAGGGGAAAACAAGACCAAGCAACAAAGAAATATATAATTCAGTAGCTTTAATGGGTAAAGAGAACCATTTTAACACAAGGCTTTCTGCATCATAAATTAGACATGAATCATATTTTGCATATTACCTGTGTGTTTGACCATGCCTGTACAGCTAGAATACTGGTTGTTACTGGCCCATGCATTTGCATTTTCCAGTTATTCCCCTGTCCTCTTTTCAACCTCCCACAACGAATTTACGTTAACTTTCAAAAAAAGAAAATGAGTACTTGAATGTCAGGCCAAGTGACTTGCATTCTAGGATGTATTGTAACTTCCAGAGCACTGAGTCAGCAATCTAATGGTTTAGACTGCATCCTCCTGACAGCTGTTTCTTTCTTTCAGTGTAACTTCAGAGAAAAATATCCAGAGGGGATTTGCTGCCCTAGATCTATCAGGAAACATATTTAAGATATTCTGTAGTTTCATAATACAAAAAGGGTTACAACTTCAGTAATAGTTTATCTGAACTCAGGCAAAAAGGTGTTAAAAGCACGCAACAGATACCTTGTTTCATACCAGATTCAAAGAGATGTTGCGTGGGAACAGCAGAAGGTGAGAAATGTTTCCAATACTATTTTAAGGCAATCGGGGAATAAAAGAATTAGAAAGAACCTTTCAGTATTATCTGATTCAGATCCCCGCTTCCGCACCTATAAAGGAGCTTCCTTACTGATTTCTGGCAGGCGAGTAGAGCTGCTCAAAAATCAGAAAGTCTTGGAATTACAGTCAGTGACTGCAAGAAGAGCCAGGTCAAAAGGTCTGGTTCCATCAGGCTCAGCCTGAAGTCCAGGACTTGGGCAACAGGCCAAATTGGGACTGAAAGGCAAAACCAATCCCCAGAGAGGAAGAGTGATCCAGATCAGCTTCCAGAAGCTGGTGGCTCCAGCAGGCAGGAGAGCGTGGACGGCAGTTTGCATTCACGTGGTAACTCTGACGGGTCTCCTGACACCAATTCTAATCCCCTCAGTAGTAGTTGCTTCAGATGTAAAGCAACTACTAAGAAGATAACTAAAACCAAAAACAGTCCAAAAGTTGGCAAAAGAATGAAAATGATACACAAGGAAATATCTACTTACTACAAAAGAGGCAGTAGAGGAGGAATAGAGGAACAAAACATAGAGAGTTGTATAGAAAACAAATGTCCAGATGGCAGAGATAGTTCCAACTAGATAAATAAAAACATTAAATGTGAATGGATTAAACACTCCAATCAAAAGTCAGAGATTGTCAGGCTGGATTTAAAAAAAAACAACAACAACTATGATCCACTTTAGATTCAAAGAGGTTGAAAGTAAAAGGTTGGGAAAGATATATCATGCAAACAGCGACTGTAAGAGGGCCAGAGTGGCATATTAATACAAGACAAAATACACTGGAAGAAAAAAAGTTATTAAATGGGGAGGGACTTAACATTTTTAAAAAAGTAACGTCCATAGTTTACATTAGCATTCACTCTTTGTGTTTTGTACAGTTCTACATGTTCTGACAAACTCATATTGTGTATGCACCATTACAGCATCACACAGAATAGTTTCACCACCCTAAAAAGTCCAGTACTCCACCTATTAATCTCTCTCCTCTTCCCCCAAACCCCGGGCAATTACTGAGTTTTTTACTGTCTCTCTTTATATTTTCTAACTCTTTGTTAAAAGCCTCTAACTTCTCGCTCTGTTCATGAGTTTTTTTCTTGAGTTCTTTGATCATCTTTATGATCATTACCTTGAACTCTTTCTCAGGTAGACTGCCTGTCTCCATTTCACTTAGTTCTTCTGGGATTTTATCTTGTTCCTTCATTTGGAACATGTTCCTCTGTTGCGTTCTAGGACATATTGTAACTTCCAGAGCACTGAGTCAGCAATCTAACGGCCTCATTTTACCTAACCCTCTGTTTTTATTTCTGTGTATCTGGTAGCTTGCTTACATATATAATGTCCTTTCTTTCTTTATGTAGATCAAAGTTTCTGACCTATCAATTTCCTTATCTCTGAAGATCTTTTTTTTAACATTTCTTGCAAAGCATGTCTACTGGCAACAAATTACCTCAATTTTTTTTTCTTCTGCGAAAGTCTTTCTTCCTCCTTCACTTTTGAAGGATAATTTTTCTGGATATGAAATTCTAGATTGGTATTGTTTTTCTTTCTGTACTTTAAATATTTCATTCCAGTATCTTCTTGCTTACATGGTTTCTGAGACGTTAGATGTAATTCTCATCGTTGCTCCTCTATAGTTAAAAGTGTTTTTCCTCTTTGTCTCTGGTAATTTTCTTTCTTCTGAAGTCTACTTTGTTTTATATAAATAAAGCTACTCTAGGAAAAGATGACTCCAATGGCATTCAAACTGTTCTAAAGCACAGAGGAGGAAGGGAGCCTTCCTAATTTATTTCCTAAGTTACTGCATTATGGCTTCTAAAAGCTGATGCAGGTGGCTCTCACACAGATATGCACACTCACAAAGCATCCCTATTTTAAAGTCTTACTTATGAACTTAGTTACAAATCTCCAACATATACTTAAAGAAAATGTATTACAAGAAACACACAGTATTACTAAGCAAGGCTTAATTTAAGAATGAAAAAATCCTTTGATTTAGGAACTCCATTTATTAATAATTAAGAATGAAAGCCTTACGATTACCTTAATTCTACGAAGCCATTTGAAAAATTTGCATTATTTGAAAAGACTTTCAAATACTGTAGCAGAAAGAGTAATTTATTTTTAAATAGATAGTATCAAGGTATGTTTAATGATGGAATGGTCTCTCTGTTTTCAAAAATATTTTGATTGGAAGGCAAAGCCCTGAGGGAGTGGTTTGCCCTGGAATGCCCAGCAAGAAAATAGTAACACTATTTGGCACAAAAACTAAGCAGAAGTTCAGGGAAGGGAGAAAAAAAGATGGGAGGGAAGCAGAATATAGTATATATGTTTGAGCAAACTGGGTAGAATCCTGAGACTCTTGGAGAAATATGCCAGTTAGAAATTCCCAACTGTGTGAGTTGACCAAAGAACTTTACTATTCAATTTACGGTTGGTGTGGCACCACCTCGACCCTATAGAAAGATCTGCATGTGAGGGGCTTTCTACCAAAGAAAAAAGATAGGTTGAGTTTCTCATCTGGCTGAAGGAACAGAGAGCAGAATACGGTGAGGATTGAGGGAAACAAAGGAGCTCAGTGATTCAGCCAGAGCAGAGAATCAGACTAAACTGTGGGGCCCACAGAAATCTTGGAAAGGGGTTTGGGCTTCCCTCCAGGTGTGCAATGGGGATTTGGGTCAATTTTTTTGTAAATCTTAAAATACAGAGTGACCTCAACTGAAATCTGCTTTATGTTAAGAATATACATGATCTATTTGCGATTCTTACTGTGTCAAAATACGCATGCATATGCAAATTTAGTGTACTAATTTCAGATGGATTAAAGATGAGAGTTCTACAATGAGAATCTGTAAGAAGGAAACAGGGGTAAATATTTTAAATAATACTTTATAGGTAAGAAGCTTCCAAGGATGACATCAGACTCAAGAAGCCAAGTAGGAAAAGATTGATAAATCCAAGGACATAAAAATTAAGCTCCTTTGCACAGAAAAAGAAAAGTACAATAAAAGCTACAAAAGATAAATTTGGGCAAAATATTGGTGATACACGATGATCAATGGTTACATCTTCCTAGTAAACAAAGTTTTACTGAAAAGTAAAGAATAAACATCCCAATAGAAAAAGAGGCAAGCATCTCACAGAAAAACAAATACAAAGTGCAAATATAAACACATGAAAAGATGCATAATTTCATTCTAAGGTAGGAGATGAAAAATAGAAATAATAATGGTGGGTGACAGGTTTTTAAAAATGCATTATACCTGCTGTTGGTGAGGATGAGGGGAAACAGTCACTCCTATGTATTATTCATTGGACAATATGTCAGAATAATCTTCTTGGAAGACAATGTTCCTTCTCACAAGAGTACACAGAGGTGTAGGATAGTTTGAGTGTGCCAAAGCAGGACAGCAGTGAGTTAGGCACTCAGGCTCTGGAATCAGCCTGCCAGGGATCAGATGTCACCTCAGCAACTTTCTAGCTGTGTGACTGTGACAAGTTACCTTACCTACCTGAGCCTCATCTGTGAGGTGGAGATGATGTAGTCAGCTCATGGAACTGTTGTGAAGGTTAGGTATACTTATACAGACTAGAAGAATGCTTAGCACATAGGTAGCAATCATTGCAACATTAGTATAAAGAAAACCTCCAACTGCTTCTCAGCAGCGAGCTGTTGAAGGAAAACATGGTACAGAAGCTCAGTGGGCACCATGTTCCATTCACAGGATGGAGCCAACCTACTTTGACTAGGAGACTAGTGTCTCCACTCCGTTAAATCCTGGATATCACAACTTTCCACATTGCTTCATTTATTGTGGCAGCATTCTAGTAAGAATTCTTATCTGGGAGTAAGACAAATGGCAATTACAAAGACAGGTATTTTCTTACACCGTGGCCATTGAGAGTTGGCTCTTTTCTTGTGCTTTCTGCCTTGGAGCTGGGTTTCTCAACAGTGGCACCATTGACATTTTGGGGGCCATCATTTTTTGTTGGGGGCCTGTGCTGTTCATTTTAGCATGTTTAGCAATATCCTTGTCTTCTCCCCACTTTATACCTGTAGCACCCCCAAGATCTGACAACCAAAGAGGCCCCTAGATATTGTCAAAGGCCCCTTAGTGAGGGCTGTGAAACCACCCTTGGTTGAGGATCAGCGCTTTAGAGGCTGGCAATGGAAGAAGAGGCCTGTCGCCTCTCTGCCTAGTCACAAAAACAATCCTCGCATGAGAAGAACTTAGGGAAACACTTCCTTCCTAAGGATGAACTCAGACTGCACTGCCTCTGAAAATTAACGTTTGGTGAGTGTGTGTGTGTGTGTGTGTGTCTGTGTCTGTGTGTGTGATTATTTGACACAAACAATACATGCCCAGTTATCCATTGGGCGCTTGGGTGAATAAGTAAGCATAGTGTCCATTTAATCTGGAGCAAAGTCCTTGAAAGGGTCTAGATTTGGAGTCCCCAAGTCCCACTTGCTTCTGAAAGTCCATTTTTATTTTTAACAGGTTTTTTTTTTTTTTGGCCGTGCCACACAGCATGTGGGATCTTCCCCGACCAGGGATCGAACCCGTGCCCCCTGCATTGGGAGCACAGAGTCTTAACCACTGGACCGCCAGGGAAGTCTGAAAGTCCATTTTTATTTTTAATTTTATTTCATTAATTATTCTTTGAATCAGCAATATATTCACGTGGTTCAAAATTTTAAAGGTATAAATAAGTGTAGAGTGAAAATTTTACTTCTTGTAAACTTGTCTCCAGACACCTGGTTATTTCCCATGAGGCAGCCACTTGAACGGTTTCTTATTTACACTTCCAAATATATTTTCTGCATACATGAATATATTTCTCTCTCTCTTTCCCCCACCTCTTTTTTTAATAAAAACTGGCAACATGCTGGACATGCTGTTCTACACCTTCCTCCTTCTGCACCTTCTGTGCATACATAGCACCCATTCACTGCTTCCTCCTTCCTAACAGAGCTCTGATTTTGTGCAGTTCTTTTCCCCCAACCCCTACCATGGGACCCCCCACCCCCACCCCATGTGCCTTAGTGGAAGTAGATTCCACCTCCAACCTGGTGGTTGGTCAGAGGGTGGCCCATACTCATTGCCCTAAGTCAGTTCAGAAATGGGCATGAGACCCTATTCAGGTCAATGAGCAAGCTGAGAAGTTTGCCAGGCCCTCCAGGAAAGATCTTCATTTTCTTTTTTTTTCTTTTCTCTGTCAGTCTGACTTACTTCACTTAGTATGATAATCTCTAGGTCCATCCATGTTGCTGTAAATGGCATTATTTCATTCTTTTTTATGGCTGAGTAGTATTCCATTTTATACATGTACCACCTCTTCTTTATCGATTCCTCTGTCGATAGACATTTAGGTTGCTTCCATGTCTTGCACTGTAAATAATGCTCCTATGAACACTGAGGTGCATCTGTCTTTTTGAACCATGCTTTTCTCTGGATATATGCCCAGGAGTGGGATTGCTGGGTCATATGGTAGTTCTATTTTTAGTTTCTTAAGGAACCTCCATACTGTTCTCCATAGTGGCTGTATCAATTTACATTCCCACCAATAATGTAGGAGGGTTCCATTTTCTCCACACCTTCTCCAGCATTTATTGTTTGTAGACTTTTTGAGGATGGCCATTCTGACCAGTGTGATGTGATACCTCATTTTAGTTTTGATTTGCATGTCTCTAATAATTAGCGATGTTGAGCATTTTTTCATGTGCCTGTTGCCCACCTGTATGTATGACACTTTAATATAGTCCATGGCCAGGCCCGGAGTCGTGCTGAGCCAGCTTATATTTTAGGATAATTCTGGATAAAGTCATTTTCTCAGGAGCTACACTGCCTGGTGTGGTCCACCTTTCCCATTTGTTGTTGTTGTTATTTTATTTCTAGCCAGGAATTTTTGCAAGTGTAGAGAAGACCCTACTATAACATGCACCCACGCCTGTTTTCTGTCATCTGCAGCAATAAAAATCCAAAAGGCCCCAAGACCACGAGCATCCAAAAGAAACAAATGAATGGGGGATTGTCCTCTGGGCGGCCAGCAGGGCTCTAGCATAAAAGGCCACTTGTACCAGCCCCGTTCACGATCAGCTGACTCCGCTGTACACGCTGAGCAACAGTAACTCTTGAACCTGCCTGCTCCTGTCTGCAACAGTCTCAGCAGGGAACTCAGACCAATTAAACATCCAAAGACACCCTGGGTACCAGTCTGCCTGGGACCAAGTGCACTTCACTTCTTTGCTGATTATACCGACTGACCTCAGACTTGCCCAGAAGTTTGTAAATATTTAGCAGGTTGTTAACAAAGACAATGATGGGCAATCCCAGCAAATTAAACCCAGGTTTATTCTTTTTTTCCTTCAAATCTCAGATTTTAGCTTCCTAGAAATCTACTTTGCCTATTTAGATGAACTATGGGGCTTTTTTTGGAAAGACCATTTTTTTATTATGGTAAAATCCATATAGCAAAATTTACTATTTTAGTCATTTTAAAGTGTATGATTTAGAGGTATTTAGTCCATTCATATTGTTGTACAACCATCGCCACTAACTAGTTTCAGAATCAATTTTGAAAAAGATTTCTGCAATTCCAACAATCTTCTACCCTCTATTATATATTTAGGAAAATTAATTTTTTCTCACTTTTTTGTGTTCAACTGGAACACATTTGAGTTACCTAATTTTGAAGATCTTCTCATGCCATTGATGCACTAAATATGAAAGGTGAATGTAGGGAAATATCTGAAAATATCTTCAAACAAAATGTATGTAAATGACTATTTTTCATGTCATTGATAGTCCACATTATTTCTTTATTATTACATATACACATTATTTTTCCTATATTAAAGCCTTTTCACTAAGCCTGAAAAAAACTAAGCAAGTATGATACAGACAGAAGAGGAAAGTCATTAATTATATATGTGTTATTCTTCATAAATTCAAAGCAACTGTCCCGCTTATTTTAATGTTTTAAAAGACATCATACAACAGTGAATATTTTTTAAAGTCCTTAACTGTGTGGTGAGATAAATACTTTGCTCCTTTCATATATCCTCAAATGTATATCTATTTATAAAACAAACACACATACACACATACATTTTTAAAGCTTTCTGACTTTATTAGGAGGCTAGTACTTGGAGGCAAAGACCAAAATATTAGCACCAAAAAATTGTTGTCAAGAAAATGTAGGGTTGTTGTCTTAATACTATAGGACGTGATTAAGGCTTTTTGTGACCCCTGGTTGGGGACTGATAAGGCTGTGATTAAGTTCTCTGTCTTTTTATTGGTCATAGCTTTTCATTATTCTCATCTTTTAACAGCCACCTTCCCTGACGAGAGAAAGCTTCACCCTAATTTTGGGTCTGAGGCATCTTACATAAGCACCACCCATGGGGAGAAATGATTCTTCAACCAGTCATACAGGCTCCTATTTTTCATTTGGCACAAAAAGCATCAAGCAGAGTTTGTCTTATCTGGGTAATTTTTTTTTCATCAGTTGTAACAGAACAGTAAACTTTACCTTCAGCTTTTCTCAGAATTTGTGTATTAATGGTCCCCACTTGTATCACCCACTGAATACTAATTATAGAAATGGTTCAGTTAGATAATTATTTTGGTTAAGAGTGAATAAATTATGAAAAAGTTGGGACAAGATAAATTTCAAGCACTGTATTTCCACAAGATCAAACCGAAGTTTAAGCCAGGCCGGTGTGTCAGACACTTACAGTAAACAGCCCATTTGTTTGCACTGTCAGATATTTTAAACCTTTTAATAATCTGTTACTTTCCTCTCTTCTTAAACACACTAACTGGGCAAAATTTACACTATGAGTTATATGTTATACAGGCAAACACATGTTTGGGAAATCATGACTTGAGACAGACAAGTAAAGAAGTTGGGAGATGTCGAGCCTTGAATTGAGAATACCTAAATCTGAATGAAAGCCGTATTTGGTAGGAGTTTGGGATTAACATATACACACTACTATATATAAAATAGATAATCAACAAGGACCTACTATATAGCACAGGGAACTCTACTCAATACTCTGTAATAACCTAGATGGGAAAAGAATCTGGAAAAGAATAGATACATGTATATATAAGTGAATCACTTTGCTGTACACCGGAAACTAACACAACATTGTAAATCAACTATACCGTCCCAATGTAAAATAAAAATTAAATTAAAAAAAAAGAACAATTACAAAAAAAAAAAAAAAAAAAGAAAGAAAGCCATATTTGGAAGGGAGTTGGCTCCAGACAGCAGATCTCTGACCCTGGGAGGACTCACAGAAAGGCAGTGTCGGCCTCACAAATGGAAGACTGCTCTAGATTTTAGAGTTGTTCAACAATGAGACAGGTCGCCCTCTGAGGTGGCTTGTCTCTCAAAATGTCCAAGAAAATACAGATAGGGATGTTGTAGAAGCAGTCTTTTTTTTTTAAAGGCATTTTTTAAAAATATGTATTTATTTATTAATATTTGGCTGTGCCAGGTCTTAGTTGCAGGCAGACGGGATCTTCATTGCGGCATGTGAGATCTCTTTTTAGTTGCGGCATGCAGGATCTTTAGTTGTGGCATGTGGGATCTAGTTCCTGACCAGGGATTGAACCCAGGCCCCCTGCTTTGGGAGCGCGGAGTCTTAGCCACTGGACCACCAGGGAAGTCCCGTGAAAGCAGTCTTGCGTCGATTAGTTTTGTCTTAACTCCCTTCTGACCTACCTTGGCTTAATTAGCCAGTTTGCTAAGGAGATAGTTTGAACATCAGGTTTATTGCTGGATACAGAATAGAAATGGCCTCAGAGAGCATTTGGGTTCATGATCTTTTTCCTTCTATCTGTGGGATAGGTTGTTTCTAAAGATGGTCACAGCAATCTGTCCCATCCTGTATGCCCTTCTGCCATGTGACTTTACCAACAAAGAAATGAAATTTCTTCCTTTGAATCTGAACTGGGCCTGTGACTTCTCTCTGACCAGTGGGATGTAGTGCAAGTTACACTGTGTGACTTCTCGGCCTAGGCCTTTAGAGGCCTTGAAGATTCTGTTTCTGCCTCTTGGAAGCCAAGGGCCATGTACAGAAATCTAGACAACCCTCTTGGAGAGGCCACCTAGACAGAAAGAGGGCCTGGATAATAAGAGGCCCCACAGAGGAGAACCAAGGAACCCAGGCTGACAGTCAGCACCAGCAGGCAGAAGCTGGGCTCTTCCAGCCTCATCTGCCCCAGCTGACCCCACCAGAGCCGAGGACAGCTGCTCCCACCAACGCTTGCCCAAGTTCCTAGCTGACAGAATTGTGAGCAATAAAACTGACATTGATTTAAGCTACTAAATGCTGGGCTGGTTTATTACACAGAAACAGATAACTGAAACAGAAATTGGTATCTGGGAGGAAGGTGCTGCCATTACAAAAACTGAAGATATCTGTAATAGGGGCAGGGCAGGTGCACAGCCTTTACTGCAAGGCTGTTACCGCCAGACCCTCAGTGCGAGATCTGCAGCCCGGCTGATAGAGGTCCTGCTCTGCCAATGGTCAGCGTGGCAGTGGCCCTTGTGGCAGAGAGTGAGAGGCAGACCATGGCCTTCTCCCCAGGGCCCTCCAGGCCCTCCGACCTCGGGCTGGTGGGTGAGATGGGGGCCTGGGGACAGGCTGGGGGCTTGTGTCCTGCAGAGCTCCAGAGCCCTTGCCATGGCCACCCAATGGCTGGGCCCAGGCCTTGAAGCAGCGGCGAACCTCTCCTCCATCCCTTCCTCCGAGACCTAATGGAGGTGAAGGTCTCCATGGGCCGCAGTCCGTGGAGGCCTCGGCAACTGGAGCATATGGACACGGCCGTTAAGGTAACAGCTCAGGGACTAGTAGTTAAGATTTCACCTTCCAATGCAGGGGGTGTGGGTTCGATCCCTGGTTGGGGAGCTAAGATCCCATATGCCTCGCGGCCAAAAAACATAAAACAGGAGGAATATTGTAACAAATTCAATAAAGACAAGAAAGAAAAAAGGTAACAGCTCAACCAGCTTTCGTCTCTCCGTTCAAGTTTCAAAACTTGGTACAGGTTAGATCGGTTGTCCACCCCTAGGAGGTGGCCAGAGGTCAGGGTTAAGTTGCAAGGACACTGCACATCGTTACTTCAGGTCCACCTGTGTGGCTGGGGCTTTTCTCTAAGACGGGCAATTGCTGTGAGCTGGGAATTAACGCGATGGGTATTTGCTACCACATTTATTCCTATGGATCCTATACAACTGATTCTCTCCAGTTTAAATGAGAAGCCTGAGGGCTGGCTGTGTCCTGGGCGCCCGGCTCCCTCAGTGATGATGGCTGGGCAGGGTCTGGGGACCTGGCCCTGAGGGCGCCGTCAGCTGAGATCTGCCTCTTCAGCCAGGCCTGGGCACTGGTAGGAGGACCCAGATTGGGTGTTGGAAGAGCGCTCCGGGGCAGGGTAACCGGCCCCCGCGGGGACCCCCTCCTCTTAGCCAGGCCTGGACCTCGGAGGGCGAAAGTTGAGCCTTGGGACCTTGCCCTTGCTTGTCAGAACAGAGAATAACATTTGTGTTGGTGGAGGTTTACAGGAAGATGGTGACCTGACCATGACCTAACCTCAGGAACAAAGGATCTGACACCAAGAAGTTTGTAACAACTAACCACATCCCTCTCTCACCTATTGTATAAAAGGGATTTGCTGAAAGCTTTCGGGGAGTTCAGGGTCTTTAAAGCATGAGCCACCTGTCTCCTTGCATGCCCCTGCAATAATCCTTTCTCTGCTCCAAATTCCCACGTTTTGGTATTGTTTGGCCTCACTGTGCGTCGGGCACAGACTTTTGTTCAGTAACATCATTAGTTTTGACACGGGGAACAGAGGCCAAAGGAGCAACAAGAAAACTGTCAGGGAAGCCTGGAATAGCAGGGAGAAAATTGCTATTGGAGGCTCAAGAAAAGGGTGACCTGTGTTACACCTGGTGGAATTTTTGGCCATACCGTATCATGGAAGATAGAAAACTGCAGCTAATGAACTTGCTGATCTGGATAAGGAGATTTCCAGGCAAAATACTGAAAGTGCAGGCAACCTAAGGAGTGGGAAAAAGTATTTTCAAATTATCTATCTGATAAGGGATTAATATCCAAAATATATAAGGAACTCATACAATTCAGTAGCAAAAAAACAAACAATCTGGTTTAAAAGTGGGCAGAGGATCTGAATAAACATTTTTTTACAAAGAAGACATACAGATGGGCCAACAGGTACATGAAAAGGTACTCAACATCACTCCTCATCAGGGGATTGCAAATGAAAATCACAATGAGATATCACCACACACCTGTTAGACTGGCTATCATCAAAAAGACAAGAAATAACAAGCGTTGGTGAGAATGTGAAGAAAAGGGAACACTTGTGCACTGTTGTTAGGAATGTAAATTGGTGCAGCCACTATGGAAAACAGTTATGGAGGTGCCGGAAAATATTAAAACTAGAACTACCATATGATCCAGCAATTCCATTTCTTGATATTTGTCTGAAGAAAACAAAAACATTAACTTGAAAAGATATCTGCACCCCTACGTTCATTGCATCATTATTTGCAATAGCCAAGATATGAAAACAACCTAAGTGTCCATCAATGGGTAAATGGACTTCAAAATGTGGTCTATACACAGGGAGATCAGCACAGTGCTTTGTGACCACCTAGAGGGGTGGGATAGGAGGGGTGGGATAGGGAGGGTGGGAGGGAGATGCAAGAGGGAGGAGATATGGGGATATATGTATACATATAGCTGATTCACTTTGTTATACAGCAGAAACTAACACAACATTGTAAAGCAATTATACTCCAATAAAGATGTTTAAAAAAAAATGTGGTCTGTATACACAATGGAATATTATTCAACCACCAAAAAAGAAGGAAATCTTGCCTTTTGCACCAACATGGATGGACCTAGAGGGTGTTACGCTAAGTGAAATAAGTCAAACAGAGAAAGACAAATGCTGTGTAATCTCACTTTTATGCGGAATCTAAAAAAAAAAAGCTCATGGATACAGAGAACAGATTGACCGTTGACAGAGGGTGGGAGGTGGGGGTGGGAGAAATGGGTGAAGTGGATAAAAAGGTACAACTTTCATGAGGGTGTAATGTACAGCATGGTGACCATAGTTAATAATAGTGTATTGTATAGTTGAAAGTTGCTAAGATCTTAAAAATTCTTATCATGAGGAAAAAAGATTATATAACTATGTATAGCAATGGGTGTTAACTAGACTTATTGTGGTGATCATTTTACAATATATATAAATATCTATATACAAATATCAAATTATGTTGTACATATGAAGCTAATGTTATATGTCAATTATACCTCAATAAAAAAAATAATAAATAAGTGCACATATTATAAAAAAGAAAGTGCAACTGGCTTCTTTTAGCTGCATTTATAAAATGCAAGAAGAGAGAGATTAAATAAAGAAGGAAGTATTTAGTTTTTAGGCAGGATAAAGAAGAAATATAGAGGGCTCAAGATAGCCTCTCTGGCCAGCAAAACATTCTCAAAGTAAGATATAGGCTCAGAGTAAAGATTAAATCATGGGCTTGGCTGTAAGATCCCTGGTTAAAACCCCATTAAGACTTAAGGCAGCACCTACTAGAGCCTTTCAACTAGACAGTTGGACTTCTAAGAATATTAATGCCATATTTTCCCACAGCTGCTTCCCATGTGGCCCAAAGAAAAGAGAAGCCCATCTTAGAAAGAATTATGGATGTATTTCATTTTGCCATGGTGTGATCCCCAATAAGATTCATAGGGAACCTAGAACAGTTTAAAGACAATTATACTTGTGAAAGCAGCACCAGCTTTCACTAAAAGGAGCAGAGACAGTTCAAAATGAAAAGAGCTCTGTAGGCTCCCAATTTGGGGGAGGCAAGAAGCAGGTGGAGAGAGAAGCTTCTAATGAAAAGGAAGGACAATTAAGAAGGCAGAGCCATGAGCACAGAGGATGAATTCGAGAGCCTCAGAAAGTAATGACCAGGGAACCACTTCCAGGGAGCAGAAATAGACCCTAATTAAGGAATATTTTTTTTGGCCACTGGTGCCTGGCTGGACTTTGGAACTATAATGCACGAGTGACTGTTGTATGTTTCCCATTCTTCTCCTTAGTTTGTATAACTCGGATGACAGGAGATTCTAATAAAACTGCCTGAGCCCCTTGCTGTGGGTGATCCTTCTTAATGTCTTTGAGGACCACAAAGCAGCCCAGTTCCTATTTGTTCTGATCATCGTCCACAGCTGAATTAGTTCAGCGGAAGAGAATCTCACCATCCATATATGCTATTCCTTTTATACCTTGTATCACATGAAACATAGACTTCCTTTCCTCAAAAGCATTGTTCACACAATATATAGAGCAGACTAGATGAAGAATCTAAGGTAACAGGGAGAGTGGGGTCACCTCAAATCTCTAATTTGTGTACTGAAATAATTCTTTGACCATATCTGC
This sequence comes from Balaenoptera ricei, assembly GCF_028023285.1. Lineage (NCBI taxonomy): Eukaryota > Metazoa > Chordata > Mammalia > Artiodactyla > Balaenopteridae > Balaenoptera > Balaenoptera ricei. Next base: position 30,966,023 of record NC_082640.1, read on the forward strand.
CAGCTCAGGATCCAGCCTTCCACCAAAATGTATAGCCCCCTCTTCCCCTCTTCCTCCTTCTCTGTCTTCCATCCCAAATCTCTGTCCATTCCTTTGGAGAACTCAGCTCTGGGACTCCACTGAACACCCAGAGGCTCCGCTGAACTGGGGTCTCACACCTTCCTCTCTCTCCCGCTGGTCCATGTCAGGAGAATAAAGCCATAGAGAGATTTCTCTCTTCACTGATATAAACTATGCTGCCTTCCTCAGAAGGCAGAGGCAGTTATAGATAATTTGGGCTCTATTTTTCCCTTTCCTTTTCCTTTTAGATAATACTAAATAAAAAACAACTGTTTATGTTATGTAAGAGTTTATATAATTATATTGGGGGCTAGAGTAGGAATCACTAAGAAAGATAAGTTGCTGAGAATCTGAAGTTTCATTCCACATGAAATTTAGTACTATTTTAACATTTTTAGATTATGATTATAAAAAAATAATAGAATCTAAAATTGAAGTAAATATCTGCTATTAAGGACAAAAATAGGATGGGATGGAAGAAGAGGCTAAGATTCTCCAAGGTTGCCACCCACAAGCGTCAGATAATTGCTTTACTCCGGCCACTGATTTCAGTAGCTCAAGAGCTAAATAAATACCAGACTGGAGTGAAACTATTTTTTAAACCATTGGCTGGCATGCTTATTTTAATAATACACTTTTAATTACAATATTTAAAGCTAGTTAGAGCTGTATAATTTAGGCAGAGTTGTTATTTTGGCATATTTGTATATGTATATATAAAATACATTGTGTCTTATAGGCAAAGCTGTTGAAATACTGCCAAAATGGTTTTTCTTTTTATATAAATTTATTTATTTACTTTTGGCTGCATTGGGTCTTTGTTGCGGCATGTGGGCTTTTCTCTAGTTGCGTTGAGTGGGGGCTACTTTTCATTGCGGTGTGTGGGCTTCTCATTGTGGTGGCTTCTCTTGTTGTGGAGCACAGGCCCTAGGCACGTGGGCTTCAGTAGTTCTGGCACGTGGGCTCAGTAGTTGTGGCTCGTGGGCTCTAGAGCGCAGGCTCAGTAGTTGTGGCACATGGGCTGGCTTAGTTGCTCCATTGCCTGTGGAATCTTCCTGGACCAGGGCTCGAACCCATGTCCCCTACATTGGCAGGTGGATTCTTAACCACTGCGCCACCAGGGAAGTCCCCAAAATAGTTCTTGATTTTTCAAAAACTAAGCACAAACTATAAAACTATGAAAGGGAAGATTAATAGATTGAACTAAATGAGAATATAAAACTGCTCAGTGAAAGGCACACTAAAAGTGAAAAGTCAGTGTAAACTAGGAGAAAACATTTGCAACACATATCACCCTCAAGGGATTAATTCAGAATATATGTATATAAACAAGAAAGAGACAACACAATAGTAAAATTATGAGACAAATAGACAATTCAGACAAGAGAAAATAAGGTTCAATTCCACTAATAATCAGGAAAATGCAAGTTAAAACCACAAAAAGATATAATTTCATAATCATCAGGTTGGCACCAAGTACAGAGCCTGACACCATCAAGGACTGGCTGGCTGTAGAACAGTGTGTTCACTCTAGTGGGAGTGTATGAAGAACAGTTTGAAACTTTCTATCAAACTTTGGAGATGTGCACATCTCATGACCCAGCGATTATGGTCCTAGACTTAGACTTAAGGGTCCTTTTAACCTTTGTAAAAATGTTACTTTAATGAAAGAAAAACAAAAAACAAAAAAACAGTATAGTCATTAGCATATTTTTGAAGTTTGGAAATTTTTTTAAAAAAATTACTTGTAATCTGACTGGGGGCTCTATCTAGTCCTAATGGGATTTATCCACCGTCAGATTTATGCCTCCAATGAGCAAGTAATTACCTCCTTTTTTCAAGTCTTTCAATACAAAATTCCACTTTCCTCTCCCTAGAAATTGAAATCTCCATCCACTTCCATAAGAAGAGGTGTAGCTCTTTCAGCCTTTCTGAGTCCTGCAGTCTCGAGAGAGAGTCTAGGCTTTATGATATCCTGGCCTTGAGTTTCTTTTCTAGTCTTCCCATCAGCAGGAGTCTGGTCTTTAGCTCCTTTACTAGAGGATCTATTTTTTCCCCCCTTTGGGAATGGTGTAGTCAACAGTCACAAAAATGCTTACAGAAGTCAGCCAGGTAATGTTAGAGCATAAAGCAAGTCAAGTGTTTCAAAATAGGAAGTGATGGCAACTGTAGCAAATTGGAGATGCAAGTGCCATCTGAGAACAACATCTAAGTAGCTCCAACTGTTGACTTGAAGGAATGATTGTTCCAGAAGTGCCAGATATTTATATGAAATTTCCCAATTTAAAAAATAATGTGGGGAATTCCCTGGCGGTCCAGTGGTTAGGACTCTGTGCTTCCACTGCTGAGGGTGAGGGTTCAATCCCTGGTTGGGGAACTAAGATCCCACAAGCCATGTGGCACAGCCTAATAATAGTAGTAGTAGTAATAATAATAATAATAATAAGCAGGCCAAACAAAGATGTCTGTGATCCAATACAGCCCTTAGGCCATGAATTTGAAAACTTGGATCTAAACTCAGATTGGAAGAAAATGTTTCCTCTATTAGCAAGGCTCTATCCCTGTTCCTAAAGATGAGTGGGACCCATTACTCTGCTGCAGGGCTTTCAATTTTTCTCTCCTTCCTATGAGGTTGCAGGAATCACAAGATTACTCTGATGACTGTTCAGTATCCCAAAACAAGCATCCCTTGTTTATTTTATTGACATTTCTTCATTGGATAATTTGTCTCATTAACATTCAGTTATGGTTCTCAACTATGCTATTTTTACATTGAATGTTTTTCTAATTATTATTATTGTGTTGTAATACAACCTTGATTCTCCAAGTGGACCAATTGCTTAGGGATGTTCATTAAGCTTAAAAGTAGTGTTCAGATAGAAAATACATATACCTTAAAAAATGTAAGGTTAAATGGTGAATAGGACTCCAGTGTAAATTAGAACACAAATCAGTATATATTCAGACTAGATATCTGCCAGTGTAGAGAATTCAAATAAGTGTCCAAAATAAATAAATATATGAACCATTGAATAGGAAGTTCAAAGATGAATTTCTGAAAATTGAGGATTTGAGGACTGGCAATCTATTCCTCCAATAATTCCCCATGATATAATTTGACAAATAATGGCACAATCCATCAATGTTTTATGTAATTTTCAAGGAGAGTACAGTGAGTTGCTGTCTGTTAAAGCAATGGAAGTTTTACAAAACCAGTAATGCTTTCCAGCACAAACTTGATAAATTGTGTCTCTAAAAGAGAAGTAAAACTAAAGATCATCACTGCATTCTGCAAAAACTGGTACAGGTCACTGTATTTCCAAGAGACTTACAAAAATAGTCTCAAAGTTAATGGCAAATATGCTTAGAGAGAAAACAAAACAAACATGGTAAAATCCATTATCCAATGACTCTGTTGTTGCACAATATGTAATATCAATATTATACAGTATGGAGGAGCAACCATGACTGTGTGTGCTGGATATTGACTATAAAAGAACCCTAGTGACTGAGGTCAAAAGCCCACAAGAGCAAACCTATGTAGCCCAAACCACACAATCCCTGACCAGATTGAAGTGTTCAGCCTCTCAGCCCTCTGTCTCATGGAGGAAATGGGGAACCATCTCCTTAGAAAATAAATACCAACTTCAGTCTCTATGGTTATTTTATACACAATGTCCAGCATAGAATCAAAAATTTGAGACATAAGAAAAAGCAGAGGACATGACTGATAAATCAAGGGAAAAAAATGGATAATAAAACAGACCCACAAATATCCTAGCTATTTGAGTTGGTAAAAAAAAGGATGTTAAATAACTGGTACAAGCATATTAAAGAATGTAGAGGAAAATATGGATTAAGTGAATGAAAAAATGTCTTTTTCTCCCAGTTTTATTGAGATATAATTGACATATAACATTGTATAAGTTTAAGGTGTACAACACAATGCTTTGATATATGTATATATTACAAAATGATTACTACAATAAGTTTAGTTAACATCCATCACCTCACATAGTTACAATTTTTTTCTCATGATGAGAAATTTTAAGGTCTACTCTCTTAGCAACTTTCAAATATACTATACAGTATTGTTAACTATAGTCACCATACTGCACATTATATCCCAAGAACTAATTTATCTCATAACTGGAAGTGTTACCTTTTGACCACCTTCACTCATTCTCCCCCCACCAGCTCCCACTTCTGGTAACCACCAAATTGTTCTGTTTCTTTCTTTCTTTTTTTTTTTTTTTTTTTTTTTTTAATTTTTATTTTTGGCTGTGTTGGGTCTTCGTATCTGTGCGAGGGCTTTCTCTAGTTGCGGCAAGCGGGGGCCACTCTTCATCGCGGTGCGTGGGCCTCTCACCATCGTGGCCTCTCTTGTTGCGGAGCACAGGCTCCAGACGTGCAGGCTCAGCAATTGTGGCTCACGGGCCCAGTTGCCCCACGGCATGTGGAATCTTCCCAGACCAGGGCTCAAACCCGTGTCCCCTGCATTGGCAGGCAGACTCCCAACCACCGCACCACCAGGGAAGCCCTCTCTTTCTTTTTTTAATAGTTATTTATTTATTTATTTTATTTTTGCCTGCGTCGGGTTTTAGTTGTGGCACTCGGGATCTTCGTTGTGGCATGCGGGATCTTTCATTGTGGCCTGAGGGCTCTCTAGTTGTGGCTCTCATGCTCAGTAGCTGTGGTGCACAGGCCTAGTTGCCCTGCGGCATGTGGGATCTTAGTTTCCCTACCAGGGATCGAACCTGCATCCCCTGCATTGGAAGGCAAATTCTTAACCACTGGACCACCAGGGAAGTCCCATGCTCTCTGTTTCTATGAGTTTAGTTTTTTTCTATTCCACATATAAGTGAAATTATACAGTATTTGTCTTTGTCTGACTTATTTCACTTAGCATAATGCCCTCCAGATCCATCTGTATTGTCACAAATGGCAGAATTTCCTTCTTTCTCATGGCTGAAATAATAATTTCCTTGTGTGTGTGTATAAATATAAATATACACATCTTTATCCATTCATCCATCAATGGACACTTAGGTTGTTTCCTAAGTCTTGGCTATTATAAGTAATGATGCCATGAACATGGGAGTGCAGATTTCTCTTCAAGATCATGATTTCATTTCCTTCAGGAATATACCCAGAAGTGGAACTACTGGATCATATTATAGTTCCATTTCTAATTTCTTCAGGAACGTCCACACTGTTTTCTGTAGTGGCTGCACCAATTTACATTCCCACCAACAATGTACAAGTGTTCCCTTTTCTCCACCTCCTCACCAACACTTGTTGTTTCTTGTCTTCTTGATAATTACCATTCTTTTCGCGTGAGGTGATAATTCATTGTGGTTTGGATTTGCATTCCCCTGATGATTAGTGATGTTGATCACCTTTTCATATACCTGCTGTCCATTTGAATATCTTCTTTGGAAAAAAAAATGTCTACTCCAGTCCTCTGCCCATTTTTTAATTGGATGATTTGTTTTTTTGCTATTGAGTTGCATATATTTTAGATATTAACCCCTTATCAGATAGATGAACAGATTTTCTCCCATTCCATAGGTTGCCTTTTCATTTTGTTGCTTGTTTCTCTTGCTGTGAAGAGCTTTTTAGTTTAATGTAGTCCTACTTGTTTATTTTTGCTTTTGTTGCTTGTTCTTTAGGTGACATATCAAAAAAATCATTGGAGTTTTATGGTTTCAGGTCTTACATTAAGTCTTTAATCGATTTTGAGTTAATTTTGGTGAAAGGTGTAATATAAGGGTCCAGTCATTCTCTTACATGTGCATATCCAATTTCCCCAGCACCATTTATTGAAGAGACTGTCTTTTCTCTACTGAGTGTTCTTGGCTCCCTTATCAAATATTAGTTGACTATAAATGTGAAGGTTTGTTTCTGGGCTCTCAGTTCTGTTCCATTTGTCTAATGTGTCTGTTTCTATGCCAATACTATACTCTTTTAATTACTATAGCTTTGTAATATAGTTTGAAATCAGGAAGTGTTATGCCTCCAACTTCGTTCTTATTTCTCAGGATTGCTTTGGCTATTTGGGGTCTTGTGATTCCAAATGAATTTTAGGATTACTTTTTCTTTTCTGTTTTTAAAATGCCATTGGAATCTTGACAGGAGTTGCATGAATCTATAGAAATGCTATGGCTTTTTGTACACTAATTTTGTATCCCACAACTTTACTGAATTTGTTGATTAGTTCTAACAGGTTTTTTGGTAGAGTTTCTAGGATTTTCTATATAAAAAATCATGTCACCTACAAACAGACAATTTAAATTCTTCCTTTCCAACTCAGATGCCTTTTACTTCTTTTTCTTGCCTAATTACTCTGGCTAGGAGTCACAGTATTATTTCAAATGGAAGTGGTGGGAGTGGGCACCTTTTTCTTGTTCCTGATCAACCTTTCAACATTGAATATGATGTTAGCTGTAGGCTTGTCATGTATGGCCTTTATCATGTTGAGGTAGGTTCCTTCTATACCCATTTTATTGAGAGTTTTTGTCATGAAAGGATATTGAGTTTTGTAGAATGCTTTTTCTTCATCTATTGAGATGATCTTATGATTTTTATCTTTAATTCTATTAAGTGATGTATCACATTTATTGATTTGCATATATTGAGCCATCTTTGCATTCCAGGGATAATTCCCACTTGATCATGGTGTATGATCCTTTTAATGTGCTGCTGAATTCAGTTTGCTAGTACTTTGTTGAGAATTTTTGCATCTATATTCATTAAGGATATTGGCCTATTTTTTTTTCTTGTCGTGTCTTTACCTATATTTGGTATCAGGCTACTAGGCCTCGTAAAATAAATTTGGGAGCATTCCCTCCCCTTCAATGTTTTGGAAGAGTTTGAAAAGAACTGGAGTTAATTCTTCTTTAAATATTTGGTAAAATTCACCAGTGAAACCATCTGGACTTTCCTTTGTTGGGAGTTTTTAAATAACTGATTCAATCTCCTTACTCATTTTTGGTCTGTTCAGGTTTTCCATTTTCTCATGATTCAGTCTTTGTAGGTTGTATATTTCTGTGAATTATTCCATTTCTTTTATGTTATCCAATTTGTTGGTATATATTTGTTCAGTGTAGTCTCTTCTGATCTTTTGTATTTTTGTGGTATCAGGTTATAATGTTGCCTCTTTCATTTCTGATTTTATTTACCTGGGTTATTCTCTTTTTTCTTAGTCTAGCTAAAGGTTTACCAATTTTTTTTTTTCAAAAAAAACCCCAGCTCTTGGTTTCCTTGATTTTTTTCTATTATTTTTCTTGTCTCTATTTCTGCTCTGATTTTTGTTATTTCCTTCCTTCTGTTAACTTTAGGCTTAGTTTTTCTTATTTTTCTAGTTCTTTGAGGTGTAAAGTTAGGTATTTCATTTGAGATCATCCTTTTTCCTTAATGTAAATTTTATTGATGTAAATTTTCCTCTTAGAACTGCTTTTGCTGGATCCCATGTTTCAGTATGTTGTGTTTCCATTTTCATTTGTCTCAAGATATTTTTTGATTTCTTCTTTGACCCACTGGTTGTTCAGGAGTGTATTGTTTAACTTCCACATACTTGCGAATTTTCCAATTTTCCTTTTGTTATTGATTTCTAGTTTCACATTATTATAGTTGGAAAAGATATTTGGTATGATTTCAATCTTCTTAAATTTGCTAAGACTTGTTTTGTGACCTCTCCTGTGATCTATCCTGGAGAATATTCCTTATGTACTTGAGAAGAATGTATATTCTGCTGTAGTTGGATGGAATATTCTGTAGTTGTCTGTTGATTCATTTGATCAAAGTATAGTTCAAGTCCAATGTCTCCTTATTGATTTTCTGTCTAAATGCTTTATCCATTGTTCAGAGTGGAGTATTGAAGTCACCTATTATTATTGAATTGTTGTCTATTTCTCCCTTCAGATCTGCTAATATTTGCGTAATATATTTAGGTACTCCAATGCTGGGTACGTGTATATTTACAATTGTTATATCCTCTTGATGCACTGAATCCTTTATAATTATATAATGACTTTCTTTGTCTCTTGTTACGGCTTTTTAGTTAAAAATCTATTTTGTCTGATATAAGTATAGCTACCCCTTGTCTGTTTTAGTTTCCACTTGCATGGAATACCTTTTTCCATCCTTTCACTTGGAACCTATTTGTGGAGCCCCACTGACCCTACTGCTAGGAATGAGGATCTTTCTTCAAGTACCCTAATGGTTGACCCACAGCCCACACCCACAGCTTACTCCTACTTCTGTTATTGGTTAACTCTGTGTTTGGGGCTTTTACTATCCTAGTTGGGCTTTTGTGCACAGAACGGTATCCTTCTAATTAACATGTTTTAATTCATATTGTATTATTATAGCTATGAAGGTAAAAATCTTGTTTTCCTTAAACATTTACAGCTTTTATTTCATTTACAAATTTTATAATTTTAATCAAAAATAAGAACAATCATTTTCACTTGTGCTTTTACAGTTAATTCCTACATGTAACATATTTAGATATTTAACTTTAATCAAATTCCCTTGGCTATTTCAAAGTCCAATTTTAACACAATTGACTCTCTCAAACATTTCAAATACACCAAGAGAGGATTACAAATGTAAGAAACAAAATCTTACTAAGCATTTAAGCCACTCTTGTCAATCTACTAAATCAGCCTTATAAATTTTGTAGATAAAATCCTTTTAAGCCTTTCAAACATCATTAAGAAAATTAACAGAATATGTACAGGACATCATAATGGTTATATTTAAACACACTTACATAAGAGTACACTGAGTTTTAGAGATTATAAATTATTCATACAACTAATGAATGATGAAACAAGCATGTCAGACCAACTGATGTTCCAAGGTCAAAAGCTCAGGACAGTGGCCTGAGCTCCAAGTGAAACATACTGGAAACCCAAGGGGCATAGAACCCCCAGCAGCTCTGGATTGAACACCTTCTTATAGGCAGATTTTCTCTACCACAGCATCAGCAGCTTCTAAATTCATGACTTTCAAAGATTTGACCAACTGTATCAATTAGTCAGATGAAATTGACCTATTTCAATTTTTGACAATCCAATGATTTTTTCCTCTCAAAAAATGACCTGCCCTTAAATTAATGAGCGCTCTCCAGGTCTTGGTTTTAAATTTCATTTTCTGTGACTCTTGTGTCAACTTCTGCACTAAAGCTTAGAATATTCTAATGGAATTTTGAGCCACTCACTCAGCTATAACCTATTAAAACTTTTTATCTTTCAATCAGAATAGTTGACAATCTAGGACACCTTATTTCTATATTATGCCATATAAGAAACTTGTACTTCTAATTGGTATGTGTCAAAATCTCATGTTAACAGTGAAGAAGCCTGAGTCTTCTGAGAATTTCTAATTTAATTTTGTGTGGCTAAAAGAGAATTACAAAATGTCCAAACTCAGTTTCTGCTATTAATTTTCCAGTAGGCTTTCTAGGATTATTAGTCTGTGGAAGTTGATTTCAGATTACTCATCTCAGTTTTCTGCTGTCCATTACAGTCTTTCAATATATCTTTATCTCTGAATGTCTACATTTAAAAATTCTTATTTAAATCTATAGGAACTAGCACAATGCTTGGCAAATAGTACGTACTGAACAATTAGTGACTGAATGAAATGGATGATAAATAGATCAATTATTATCTTTAGTCACTTGTACCACAGTCACCCAGATTATTTTTAGGAGGAAGTTAACATGTATGAAATGGTAGGCAAAGAATGAGCATACAAGAAATGTTTCTTTAACTGCCTCTCTGGTTGTCTTTTTGAAATGTAATACTTCATATCAGCCATGGCATCAATAAAACTCACACCCTGACCTTCCAACTACTGATGTTTAACATAACACAGTTTTATCAGAATCCTACAGTGGATATTTTATTGCGGGGAGCAAGTGTTATAGCCAAGGGGTTTTTAAATTACCAAGTGACTTGTGACACTAACCCGTTCCCGAGCCTGCCCCTTCCCAGCTCCTGATTACTCAGACGAAACCAGCTGTGGTTTTGGGTCAAAAGCGGAAAACACCAGATGGTATTATACCTACTTGGAGTTACAGGAAAAACAAATGAGGTTCATTTGATGAGGGGAGAATATCAAATGGATTGTATGACACTAACTTTTGACACGTTTGATCAGTCACACACCTTCTCCATACACTGCACAAATCTTTTTTTGTGTTTTGGTTGCATTTTTATCTTTCTTGAAATAATAAAGCATAATATGCCCAAAATGTTGCTTTTTTCCTTCCATCTTCAATATTAAAATGGCTACACAAAAATTCATCAAATATGATAAGTCCTTTTTTAAATACACGCTGATATGACAGCTGTCACATACAATCTAACAAGATTGTTTCGAATGAAGTTAAAAACAACTAAGTGCTACTAGAGCCATCTTACGGAAAAAAAGAAGAACGAAACTTTTGGCCAAACCAATATTTATATATGTATAACTGAGTCACTTTGCTGTACAGCAGAAATCAACACAACATTGTAAATCAACTATACTTCAATAAATTAAAAAAAAATTTTTTTTTAATGTGCTTCTTACTGGAGGTGGTAGTCAAAACAACTTGAAGGACCCTGTCTGAGAGGAATGTGGGCAACAGGTATAGGTGCTATAATCCCCAGCGACTTGCTTGCTGGAAGATTTCCCGTGGGTCTTGCACAGTGTCATTGTAGCAGCCCCCTCATTTTCCTTTGAAGCACTGGCTATCCTCTGAGAACTAATAGCGCATTTTTATTTCTTTCACTTTGTAAAACGATGTCAGCTTTCCAGCTGTAATGTTTATCTACACTGCATGCAAAACTCTACAGGTAGTTTGTCTCATTTGTTAGGAAAATGATACATTTTATGAAAAGTCATGGAGTCTTTCACTCAAGTTCAACAAATATTTATTGAGTGCCTACTGTATACCAGACCCTGTTCTCGAGACTAGAGATATAGCAGTGAACAACACTGACATCAACCCTTTCCCCTGGACCTGGGCTTTGCATGGTGGGAAGTTTTTTAATTCAATCTTTTTACTTGTTATAGTTCTATTCACATTTTCTGTTTGTTCTTGAGTCAGTTTCAGCAGTTTGGTCTTTCTAGGAATTTTACCATTTCATCTAGGTTGTTTAATTTGTTGGCGTACAATTACTCATAGTATTCCCTTAAAATCCTTTTTATTCCTGTAAGATTGGTGGTGATGTCCTCTCTTTCATCCCAAATTTTAGTAATTTGAGTTTTCTCCCTTTTTGCCTTGGTGTCTAGCTAAAGGTTTGTCAATTTTATTATCTCTTCTAAGAACCAACTTTTGGTTTTGTTAATTTTTCTCTATTATTTTTCTATTCTCTATTTTGTTTACTTCCACTCTAATATTTATTATTTCCTTCCTTCTGCTTGCTTTGGGTTTAGTGTGTTCTTCTTTTCTAATTTGTTAAGGTGGAAGGTTAGGCTATATATTTTAACTCTTTCATCTTTTAAAATATTGGGATCACAATTATAAATTTCCTTCATAGCACTGCTTTAACTGCATCCAAGTCCTATGTTATGCTTTTTGCCCCAGTCATAATTTTTTCTAATTTTTCTTATGATTTCTTCTTTTTTCCATTGGTTATTTAGGTTTAGGGGTGTTTTGTTTAATTTTCACATATTTTTGAATTCCCCAAATTTCCTTCTGTAACTGGTTTCTGATTTAATTCCATTGTGGTTAGAGAACATACTTTGTATTGTTTCAATACTTCTAAATTTATTGAGGGCTTGTTTTGTGGCCTGATATATGATTTATCCTGAAGAATGTTCCATGTGCACTTGAAAATAATGTGTATTCTACTGTGTTGGATGCAAATGATCCACAAATGTGTTGGGTCTAGTTGGGGTTTGTTCAAGACTTTGGTATTGTTCAAGACTTCTTTTTCCTTGTTGATCATCTGCCTTGTTCTACCCATTATGAAAAGTGGGGATATTGAAATCTCTGATTATTATTGTTGAATTGTCTACTTTTCCCCTTCAGTTCTGTCAGTTTTCGCTATTTTGGGGTTCAGCCGTTATGTGCAATGCGTTTCTTAAATGTTATGTTTTCTTGATGGACTGACCCTTTTGTCAGTATAAAATGTTTTTCTTTGTTTCTAGGAACAATTTATCTCTGAAAGTCTATTTTGTCTGATATTAGCATAGCCACTTCATCTTTCTTTTTACATGGTACATGTCTTTCCATCCTTTTACTTTCAACCCATGTGTGACTTTAAAGTATGTCTCTTGTAGATAGCATATAGTTGGATCATGTTTTTATGTCTATTCTGTCAATCTCTGTCTTTTGATTGGAATATTTAGTATATTTACATTTAATGAAATTACTGATAGGGAAGGATTTATGGCTGCCATTTTGCTATTTGTATTCTGCATATCTTATGTCTTTTTGTTCCTCTGTTTCTCTATTACTGCCTTCTTTTTTGCTATATATTTTCTAGTGTAGTATTTTAATTTCCTTGTTGTTTCTTTTACTATATTTTAAAAAGTTGTTTTTTTAATGGTTGTCTTGGGGATTACAATTAACTTCTTAACTTAAAATAATCTAGGTAAAATTAATACTAATATAATTTCTGTAGGACACCAAAACTAGGCCCCAATAGTGCCCCATTCTCTCCCTTCTTCTTTGTGCTGTTATTATCATTCAAATTACATATAAATACATAAATATGTATATATACATGCACACATTATAAGCCCATCAGTACAGTTTATAATTGTTGCTTTATGTATTTGTCTTTTAAATCAGATAAAAGAGTTTCAAATAAAAATATTTTTAATTAAAATATTTTAAAAATTAAAAAATTTTAAATATTTTATACTCTCTTTTATATTCAGTTTGATAGTTATTTTTACCAATGTTCTATATTTCTTCATGTGTCTTCAAGTTACTGTTTAGTATCCTTCATTTCAGCCTGAAGGAGTCTTTTGGTATTTCTTAAAGTGCATGTATGCTAGGCATGATTTCTCAGTTTTAGTTTATCTGGGAATGCCTTAATTTCTCCTTCATTTTTGAAGTATACTGTTGCTGGATGTAGAATTCTCAGATGATAGTCTTTTTCTTTCAGCCCTTTAAATGTCTTCATTCTGACTTCTGACCTCCATTTCTGATGAGAAGTCAGATGTTAATCTTATTGAGGATCCCTTATATGTGATAAGTTGCTTTTCTCTTGCTGCTTTAAGATTCTCTCATTGTCTTTGGCTTTCAACAGTTTGACTATTGGCCTAGGTGTGGACTGCTGTATTTTTTTAAAGATTTTATTTTTATTTATTTATTTAGTTAGTTTTGGCTGTGCCAGGTCTTGGTTGTGGCACGCAGGATCTTTTAGTTGCAGCATGCGGACTTTTTAATTGCCGCATGCGTGCTTCTTAGTTGCGGCATGCATGCAGGATCTAGTTCCCTGACCAGGGTTCGGACCTGGGCCCCCTGCATTGGGAGTGTGGAGTCTTACCCATTGTACCACCAGGGAAGTCCCTGGAGTGCTTTGAGTATATTCTACTTGGAGTTCTTTGAACTCCTTGAATGTCCTTAAATGCAGATTAATATATTTCACAACATTTGGGAAGTTTTTAGTTATTATTTCTTCAAATATTCTTTGGGTCCTTTCTCTCTCTCCTTTCCTTTGGGACTTTATGCATATATTGGTATGTTTAATGGTTTTTCATAGGTCTCTCAATCTGTTTGTTTTTCTTCATTCTTTTTCCTTTCTATTCCAGACTGGATAAACTCAGTTGATTTATACTAGAGTTCACTGACTCTTACTCTGCCAGTTCAAATATGTTGTTGAATTTTTAATTTCAGTTATTGTATTTTTCAAAACTCCAGGTTTCTATTTTTTTTAAATTTCTGTTTATTGATATTATCTATTTGGTGAGATATTCTTGTCATACTTTCCTTAATTCTTAGCACATGGTCTCCTTTAGTGAACATATTTATAATAGCTGATTTAAAGTCTTTGTCCAGTAAGTCCAATGTCTGGGCTTCCTCAAGAACAGTTTCTATTAACAACTTTTTCCCCTATATATGGACTGTATTTTTCTGTTGCTTTGCATGTCCTGTAATTTTTTTTTGTTGACGTGTGGACATTTTGAATAACAAAATGTGGCCATTCTAGAAATAATATCCCTCCTCCTACCCCAAGGTTCATTGTTGTTGTTTGTCTAGTGACTTTTCCAGACTAATTCTGTAAAGTCTGTATTCGTTGTCACGTGTGGCCACTGACGTCCTTGATCCGGTAGTTTAGTGGTCAACTAATTACTGGACAGAAGTTTACTTAAATGTTTTGAACCAGTAAATCTCCTAGGCTTTGCTGAGAGGCTGTGTGTGTGTTGGGGCATGCCTTCAATATTCTGGTAGGTAAGTTATGACTCTTCTTTAGCCTTCACTTTCTGCTTGCACTGAACCTCGAAGTCAACCAGAAGTGAGAGATTAGGGCCTTCTCAGGTGTTTCCTGAGTGTGTGCACAGTCCTGCACCGTGCATGGCATTCTGGATTCCCAGGAATATGTCAGAGCTTTCAAGGCACCCTATGGACTCTCATTCCCCATTCTTGCATTTTTTTGGTTAACCTCTTGTTAGCCCCAACTGCTTTCACCACCTAAGGCAGCTGTGATGTTCAACAACTGCTGCTGATTGTTTTTGACAAATGCCCTAAGGATAGGGCTGGTTGCACAGAGTGAATTCTGAGGCAGATCAAATAAAGACAAGCCTTGTGAGCGGAGCTGCCAACAGGTCAAATAATGACAGTTCTCTGGGGATAGGGCTTTTGGGGACCTCTAAACCCATTCTTCCCTTCCAGTGGCTGCTAGTCTACTGGGTTTCAAAGCTATTGTAATTATGAGGCTATTAGTTTCCAAGGCTACCACAGAGCTGGGTAGAAGGGGTTGGGAAGTGGGCAAGTTAAAATCCCATAAGGCTCACTGTTCTTATCAAGATTCAATCATTTTTCTTGAAAAATAATCTTGGGGTTGTTGCAAGCCTTTGGTTGATTTCTGGAGTTCAGAAAAGGTTGATTTGACAATTTAAGCCAGCTCTCTCTTTTTATGGAGAAGCAGATTTTTCTGCCATTCTGGACGGTGCTTCTGCCAGATTTATTTTTATCCCTCGTTATCCTGAATAGATCCCCTCAACCTCCAGTTATCTAAATCCTTGAGTACAGTGCAGTATTTTCATCAAATACCTTACAACAGTATAGCAAGGTGATGCAAAAGGATGAGCACATCTAAGAAATGGTGAATAGATAAGTACAGGCCCTGATGTCTTTTAAAAGTACTGCTCCCAGTACCTTTTAAAAGGTCCTCTCCCAGGTATGAATATACATTTGCAGTGTGAAAGATCCGCCAACTCCTCATTTTATGTGAGAGCTAAAACCTCTGAATAAACAAAAGTGAAATAGATTTAGACCTGTTTTTCTACCAAAGTGACTGTGAAATCATGTTGAGAGCCTAAACCAGAAGGAGACTGTTTTTTTCTAATTCTCCTGTGTGCTAATTAATTTGAAAATGAAGTGTTTAAGTAGATGTACAGGAGGGATGCATTGTAGTGGGAGTGGGTTGACATTTGATCATTCTGCCTGGTGGGTGCATAGGCACTTGTTATCTGTGCTCTTCACATACACATACAGTATACACCTGCTTCCAGGCAGTCCTTGCTTTGCGGGTTCAGATATGCCTGATGTCAGCTACCATGGTTTAATTAAATAATACCAGCTGCTCAACAATATGGGTGAAATTTCAGTTCTCATGGCATACTAACTGTGAGTAAATACATCCAGTACCAATACATATAGTACAAACTTGACGCCATCTCTTTAGTCCAGAAATCACCACATAACATGTGCATCACGATCAGTGACAGCAGTTCTTTCAAAGTTGTCAGTATTTGGTCTCTGAGCATTTTTTAGCTTAGCCACTGACAGCAAAGTGTGCCGTTGTGTTGCCTCCTTTTCTCCCAGTGATATACCCACAGAGCCTTGTTAAAAAACAAAAACAGAAAAAGGGTAACTGAAAGAGAAAATTGGGCAACAAAGATGGAAGTGCAGCAAAGAAACAAAAAACGATAAAGATGGAAGTGGCATGAAATATGAATGGAATGTAATTGGAGTTATAAAAAAAATAGGCAACTGTGGGAATGCTGATGTTGCCACCTTTCCAGAGCCTTTAGATGTGCCGCTGGGGGAGTCGCACTGAATGCAAACTTGAATGAAAAATGCGGCTGTGACAAAAGGATGGGGACGTCCCAGAGGACATCGCATTAAAGGAACTCGGACACACTCCGCGATGGGGAACGCCCAGAGGATAAAACGTTCAAAGTGGCCCAAACAGGACGCTTTGCCAAGACACAGAAAAGATGCTCCCTTGGCATGTAACAACTCTCAGGAAAAGACAAGCACTGTTCCAGCCACTCTTGTTAAGTTTTTCCTACACAGAAATAAAACACTTCAAGTCTCCATGTTTGTAATGCTTTACAGCATAACAAATGATTGGTTTGCTTTTTTTTTTTTTTCGTTTCGCTACACATTTATAACCATGAATGAACAGCTAGGCATGTTTGGACATTTTTAAAGGTCGTGGAACAATGTTGATTTTCCCCTTGAAGATGGTTTTGCACGGTTCAGGGTCCTGTCCACCGCCTGCCCACCCACCAGTGAGGCCCGCACGAGTACACACGCAGTATCCACACGTACAGCACACGGACACGCGTGCATTTTATACACAGCACGCGTCCACACACTTCAGGGTAGAGCGTAAGTGACGGTGACAGCTATTCGGGGGTAATTATAAATACAAAATAGTAATTTTTCCCTCTCTGGAAGGTTGTGGTTGGGATTCTGTGGGAGTGAGGTGGTGGGGAAGCGAGCTCCCACCAAGCGCTGACGGGAGCGAGGCCTCGGGGGCGGGGCGGAGGACGGGATGGGCGGGGCGAGGGGGGCGATGCGGGGCGGTGCCGGCCTCGCCCGCCGCTCCGGACCGGAGCCCCGCCAGCCGGTGCGCAGCGCGGGGGCGACAGGGCGCGGGCCACGCACGGCGGCGGCGGCGGGAGCGGCGGGCACGCACGCACGCGGGCGCGGGACCCGGCACGCACGGCCGGACGCACGGCGGCGACGGCGGCGGCGGCGGCGGCAGGGGCGACAGGGGCGGTAGGGGCGGTAGGGGCGCGGGGCGGTAGGTGCGGGCGGCGGCGGCGGATGGCCCAGGGCTGACCTATGCGGCGCCTGGAGGGGCTGTGCCGGCGGCGGCGGCGGCGGCGGCGGGGCCCGGGCCGCGAGCGGAGCGGGGACAAGATGAAGTACCAGAAGTACCTGACGGTGCTGCAGATGGCCATCGGCGTCACGCCGTCCAACCGCGGCAGCCTTCTGCCGCTCAAGAGGAGGCTGTGGTGAGGACGGGGCCCGGGGGCGGGGGTCGGCGGGGGGCAACGGGCCGGCGGCCGGGCGGTGGGCGCCCTCAACCCCCTCGGTCACCAGAGAGCGCGCGGCCGGGCGGGGCGGGGACCGCAGCCGGCGCCGCGCCGGCAGGTTCTGGCTCCGAACGTGCAGCCGGGCTCGCCGTGCGTTTCCTGCGGCGCCTCGGATCCATCGGCCGCCGATCCGGGTCGGGACGTCCGCGGCCGGCGGGGTCATCCTCGCGGAGTCGGTGACTGGGCTTTACCTGTAGGCCGTCCGGTGCTCCCACCTGGAAACCGCTCTCGGGGTAATGGGAAGAACGCCCCTAAAGAAAGGTGTCTAGGGTCACCTGGAACCGGTGTACACACCGGATCATCTATCGGATTGTATCGCGTTTTATTAGCATGTAAACATGTCACAGGGAATCCCAGTGGCGACCCAGGCGTTCCATCCACTTGGGACTTAGGTGTGCGGTTCTGTCACAAGAGGAATGGTCCAGTAAAGGGGTGGTGACTGTAGAAAAAAGGTGCCGGTGATTGTGGTATTAAGTGGTTATTTCAATTAAATGCGTGGTTAATATAGTTGATAGAGGTTGATTCAATTCAACTGAACATAGTTCAGTTGCATTTAAGCATTGGGAAGAGTAATGTCTGCTATGTAAGGCAAAATGGAATAACGATCTAAGGAACATAAGGATTGAGCAGCCAGGAAAAAGGAGCTTAAAAAAAAATCCCAATAGTGGAGAATTTTGGAGGTAAGACCAAAAATTATGACCAGCAAAGTTCAAATTTCAGCTGTGCCACTTATTGTGTTACTATAGACAAGTTACTGGAGAATCTGTTTCTTTGTCTGTAAAATGGGAGCAATATTCTCTACCTCATGGGGCCATGTGTAGATCAACTGTGATGGTCAATACAAAGTGCTGGCCACTCTCCCCCACTGCATAGTAGGTGCTGAGTAAATATTATTGTCTTCCTCCACCCCCCCTCACACCCCCACTCCCGCCCAGTTGTTAAAAAAAGATAAATTTATTCTGCAAAATATTTTAATTTGATGAACAGCAAGTGACAACACCTGGAAGACTAGGCTGGTAAAAGTTGACAGTGATTGAATTAAGAAATGTCCATGGAAGAAAGTTTTAGCAAATACATCAAGAATATGTCATTATTCTGAAGCAAGAAGCAGTAACATTTGAAGTTGACTTTTCAGATGGATGGTTTACAGAAAAAAAAAAGAGAGGTCAGCACCAACAGTCTTACCCCCCACCCAGATTTTCTCCTGAGTGCTTATCAGTATCGAACACACTGCCTATTTTACTTAATTTTCATATATATCGCTTCTCCCCCCGCCCTAGAATGTAAGCATGGGGCCAGGGCTTTTGTCTGTTTAGTTGATTACTAAATTCCCTTCAACCAGTGTCTGGTACAAAATAGGTTCGCAAAAGATAACTGTTGAATAAATGAATTCTTAATGCATAATTGGAAAAGAAAGTTAAGGATTTTTTTTTTTGGCCTTGCTGAACGGATTGCATTGCAGGATCTTAGTTTCCTGACCAGGGACTGAACCTGCATGCTTGGCAGTGAAAGCGCAGAGTCCTAACCACTGGACCGCCAAGGAATTCCCAAGGAAATTTTCTTCATGTTACACTTAAAAACCAAGATGTGGAAATAAGGTTTGAGGAGCTGTTAGGCATGAATATTAGCAGCAATTGGTCACAAGGTCAAGAAGCTTGGCTTATTCTTTCTTATCATTGGAGTGCTGCTTCTGAAACTAGTTTCCCGAGTATAGAGTTTGTGAAGAGAGAACACAAGGAAATGAAATCCCGGTAACATTTGTACTCTAGAGATTCACGTTTGAGGCAGGCAGTGACCTGGGACCAGCATTAAAAACCGTCTTATGAAGAGACAGCCTGGAAAGAGGGGGATTTCATTGAGCTTTCCCACAGTCTTAAATGAGCATTTCAGGATTTCCACTCAATGGTAAGCGGATTTGCAAATGTTCATCTACTTTCTCCAGTGGCAAAGTGAAGAGCACACTCTACACAACTCGGCACTGGGTGGTACTTTGGGACATAGATGTATAGTCTTTTTTTTTTTTTAGTTGGAGAATATCGTGCTGCCTGGTTAATCTATCTCTTACATCTTCTGGAGTTTATTTTCTAGATAACATTTCATTTTGCCAGTGCCCTAGCAACTGCACGTGGAGAATTTGAGATGGATGGGGCCATTATTTGGCTAGAAGATGTGAGGATGGGGTCTGTCTCTAGAGTGGTTGGTGGGAACCCACAGGCGACATCAATAGTGCATTCAGATCTTGGGGTGCACCAGCTTATGTCCATTTACAAGATGTGAGGACATACCATGGTCATTGTTCATGGCTTATATAAAGGTTTATGTGAAGACCTTTAGGAAGATGTGTATGCTCCCTGTGTTTCTCTCTCTGTTAACTATTACAGTCTGTATGGGAAGACTGCATACCTGCAAAGCTTATGCCCGTCTAAGTGAAGGTTAGGGTTGAATGGGCCAGAGCTTTGGCCCCACACTTCTATCTAGTTTGGCCATTTGTGCTCATCCGCTTTCCTCTTTGCAATACCTTTCTGTCTTTCTGACTGGCTCTACAAATCCTTTAAGGAGTACAGCACTTGCAGACCATTTTACATGGAAACTGAAGTGGACACGCAGCCAGACCTGCATCAGTGGAGCCTGCAGGAGCCCGCTTCTCCTTGGCTCCTTCTCTAAGAAGCTTAGTAAGTAGGAGTGTTTGCAGTGTTTGGTTCTGAATCATTACTGTTTATGAACCTGGAACTCAGGCCTGTTACCCGAGGGAGATGTGAGCTTGTGCGGCTGCTGCCTGCTCTGGGGGCCTCAGATAATGGTCAGTGATGGACAGAAGCAGTAGAGCGCAGTATTTCCTAGATCTGCCATAACAGATCACCAAAAGCAACAGGAATTTCTTCTCCCCCAGTTCTGGAGGCCAGAGTCTGAAATAAAGGCGTCGGCAGGGCCACGCTCCCCCAGGAGCTCTGGGGAGAATCCTTCCTGCCTCCTCCAGTGTCTGTGGCCCCAGGGTTCCTTGGGTTCCTCTTCAGTCTCTCTCAGCACCCTCACGTGGTCTTGTCCGTGTGTCTTGTCTTCTCCTCTTCTGTCTCTTACAAGAACACTTGTATCGGAGTTAGGGTCCACCTGGGTAATCCAGGGTGAGCTCATCTCGAGATCCTCACCGTCGTAACCTCTGTGAAGACACTTTCTCTAAACAGGGTCACATCCACTGGGTTGTTAGGAGGTGGGGGGAGGAGGGGCACAGTTCAGTCCACTGCGGGAACCATGGCCGGTTCCTCGCTGTTCAGTGGGTGTGAGGCCCAAATAGCTGTTACTCCTGTCTATTTCAGGTGAAATGCAAAAAATATTTTCATAATAAGTTTATTGTTGTCAGAGCCTTGATTTTTTTTTTAACTTCTTATTGGGGTATAATTGCTTTACAATGGTGTGTTAGTTTCTGCTTTATAACAAAGTGAAGCAGCTATACATATAGATACATCCGCATATCTCCTCCTTCTTGTGTCTCCCTCCCACCCTCCCTATCCCACCCCTCTAGGTGGTCACAAAGCACCGAGCTGATCTCCCGGTGCTATGTGACTGCTTCCCACTAGCTATCTATTTTACATTTGGTAGTGTATATATGTCCATGCCACTCTCTCACTTCGTCCCAGCTTACGCTTCCCCCTTTCCGTGTCAAGTCCATTCTCTACATCTGTGTCTTTATTCCTGTCCTACCCCTAGGTTCTTCAGAACCATTTTTTTTTTTTCTAGATTCCATATATATGTGTTAGCATCCGGTATTTGTTTTTCTCTTTCTGACTTACTTCACTCTGTATGACAGACTCTGGGTCCATCCACCTCACTACAGATAACTCAATTTCTTTTCTTTTTATGGCTGAGTAATATTCCATTGTATATCGGTACCACATCTTTATCCATTCATCTGTTGATAGACACTAAGGTTGCTTCCATGTCCTGACTATTATAAATAGAGCTGCAGTGAACATTGTGGTATATGACTCTTTTTGAATTATAGTTTTCTCAGGGTATATGCCCAGTAGTGGGATTACTGGGTCGTATGGTAGTTCTATTTTTAGTTTTTTAAGGAACCTCCATACTGTTCTCCATAGTGGCTGTATCAATTTACATTCCCACCAACAGTGCAGGAGGGTTCCTTTTTCTCCATACCCTCTCCAGCATTTATTGTTTGCAGATTTTTTGATGATGGCCATTCTGACTGGTATGAGGTGATACCTCATTGTAGTTTGGATTTGCATTTCTCTAATGATTAGTGATGTTGAGCATCCTTTCATGTGTTTGTTGGCAATCTGTATATCTTCTTTGGAGAAATGTCTATTAAGGTCTTCTGCCCATTTTTGGATTGGGTTGTTTGGTTTTTTGATATTGAGCTGCATGAGCTGCTTGTAAATTTTGGAGATTAATCCTTTGTCAGTTGCTTCATTTGCAAATATTTTCTCCCATTCTGAGGGTTGTCTTTTCATCTTGTTTATGGTTTCCTTTGCTGTGCAAATGCTTTTAAGTTTCATGAGGTCCCATTTGTTTATTTTTGTTTTTATTTCCATTTCTCTAGGAGATAGGTCAAAAAGGATCTTGCTGTGATTTATGTTATAGAGTGTTCTGCCTATGTTTTTCTCTAAGAGTTTTGTAGTGTCTGGCCTTACATATAGGTCTTTAATCCGTTTTCAGTTTATTTTTGTGTATGGTGTTAGGGAGTGTTCTAATTTCATTCTTATACATGTAGCTGTCCAGTTTTCCCAGCACCACTTATTGAAGAGGCTGTCTTTTCTCCATTGTATATCCTTGCCTCCTTTGTCATAGATTAGTTGACCATAGGTGCGTGTGTTTATCTCTGGGCTTTCTATCCTGTTCCATTGATCTGTATTTCTGTTTTTTTCCAGTACCATATTGTCTTGATTACTGTAGCTTTGTAGTATAGTCTGAAGTCAGGGAGTCTGATTCCTCCAGCTCCGTTTTTTTTCCCTCAAGACTGCTTTGGCTATTCGGTGTCTTTTGTGTCTCCATACAAATTTTAAGATTTTTTTGTTCTAGTTCTGTGGAAAATGTCATTGGTAGTTTGATAGGGATTGCATTGAATCTGTAGATTGCTTTGGGTAGTATAGTCATTTTCACAATGTTGATTCTTCCAATCCAAGAATATGGTATATCTCTCCATCTGTTTGTATCATCTTTAATTTCTCTCATCAGTGTCTTATAGTTTTCTGCATACAGGTCTTCTGTCTCCTTAGGTAGGTTTATAGCTAGGTATTTTATTCTTTTTGTTGCAGTGGTAAATGGGAGTGTTTCCTTAACTTCTCTTTCAGATTTTTCATCGTTAGTGTATAGGAATGCAAGAGATTCCTGTGCATTAATTTTGTATCCTGTTACTTTACTGAATTCATTGATTAGCTCTAGTAGTTTTCTGGTAGCATATTTAGGATTCTTTGTGTATAGTATCATGTCATCTGCAAACAGTAACAGCATTACTTTTTCTTTTCCGATTTGGATTCCTTTTATTTCTTTTTCTTGTCTGATTGCTGTGGCTAAAACTTCCAAAACTATGTTGAATAATAGTGGTGAGAGTGGACAACCTTGTCTTGTTCCTGATCTTAGAGGAAATGGTTTCAGTTTTTCACCATTGAGAATGATGTTGGCTGTGGGTTTGTCATATATGGCCTTTATTATGTTGAGGTAAGTTCCCTCTATGCCTACTTTCTGGAGGGTTTTTATCATAAATGGGTGTTGAATTTTGTCGAAAGCTTTCTCTGCATCTGTTGAGATGATCATATTGTTTTTCTCCTTCAATTTGTTAATATGGTGTATCACATTGATTGATTTGCATATATTGGAGAATCCTTGCATTCCTGGGATAAACCCCACTTGATCATGGTGTATGATCCTTTTAATGTGCTGTTGGATTCTGTTTGCTAGTATTTTGTGGAGGATTTTTGCATCTGTGTTCATCAGTGATATTGGCCTGTAGTTTTCGTTTTTTGTGACATCTTTGTGTGGTTTTGGTATCAGGGTGATGGTGACCTCATAGAATGAGTTTGGGAGTGTTCCTCCCTCGGGTGTATTTTGGAAGAGTTTGAGAAGGGTAGGTGTTAGCTCTTCTCTAAATGTTTGTTAGAATTTGCCTGTGAAGCCATCTGGTCCTGGGCTTTTGTTTGTTGGAAGATTTTTAATCACAGTCTCAATTTCAGTGCTTGTGATTGGTCTGTTTATATTTTCTGTTTCTTCCTGGTTCAGTCTTGGAAGGTTGTGCTTTTCTATGAATTTGTCCATTTCTTCCACGTTGTCCATTTTACTGGCATATAGTTACTTGTAGTAATCTCCAATGATCCTTTATATTTCTGCAGTGTCAGTTGTTACTTCTCCTTTTTCATTTCTAATTCTATTGATTTGAGTCTTCTCCCCTTTTTTCTTGATGAGTCTGGCTAATGGTTTATCAATTTTGTTTATCTTTGCAGAGAACGAGCTTTCAGTTTTATTGATCTTTGCTATTGTTTCCTTCATTTCTTTATCATTTATTTCTGATCTGATCTTTATAATTTCTTTCCTTTTGCTTTGGGGGTTTTTTGTTCTTCTTTCTCTAATTGCTTTAGGTGTAAGGTTAGGTTGTTCATTTGAGATGTTTCTTTTTTCTTGAGGTAGGAATGTATTGCTATAAACTTCCCTCTTAGAACTGCTTTTGCTGCATCCCATAGGTTTTGGGTCGTCATGTTTTCATTGTCATTTGTTTCTAGGTATTTTTTGATTTCCTCTTTGATTTCTCCAGTGATCTCTTGGTTATTAAGTAGTGTATTGTTTAGCCTCCATGTGTTTGTATTTTTTACAGATTTTTTCCTGTAATTGATACCTAGTCTGATAACACTGTGGTCAGAAAAGATACTTGATATGATTTCAATTTTCTTAAATTTACCAAGGCTTGATTTGTGATCCAAGATATGATCTATCCTGGAGAATGTTCCATGAGCAGTTGAGAAGAAAGTGTATTCTGTTGTTTTTGGATGGAATGTCCTATAAATATCAATTAAGTCCATCTTGTTTAATGTATCATTTAAAGCTTGTGTTTCCTTATTTATTTTCATTTTGGATGATCTGTCCATTGGTGAAAGTGGGGTGTTAAAGTCCCCTACTATGATTGTGTTACTGTCGATTTCCCCTTTTATGGCTGTTAGCAATTGCCTTATGTATTGAGGTGCTCCTATGTTGGGTGCATAAATATTTACAATTGTTATATCTTCTTCTTGGATTGATCCCTTGATCATTATGTAGTGTCCTTCCTTATCTCTTGTCACAGTCTTTATTTTAAAGTCTATTTTGTCTGATATGAGAATTGGTACTCCAGCTTTTGATTTCCATTTGCATGGGATATCTTTTTCCATCCCCTCACTTTCAGTCTGTATGTGTCCCTAGGTCTGAAGTGGGTCTCTTGTAGACAGCATATATATGGGTCTTGTTTTTGTATCCATTCAGCCAGTCTGTGTCTTTTGGTTGTAGCATTTAATCCATTTACATTTAAGTTAGTTATCGATATGTATGTTCCTATGACCATATTCTTAATTGTTTTGGGTTTGTTATTGTAGGTCTTTTCCTTGTCTTGTGTTTCCTGCCTAGAGAAGTTCCTTTAGCATTTGTTGTAAAGCTCGTTTGGTGGTGCTGAATTCTCTTAGCTTTTGCTTGTCTGTAAAGGTTTTAATTTCCCCATCGAATCTGAATGAGATCCTTGCTGGGTAGAGTAATCTTGGTTGTAGCTTTTTCCCTTTCATCACTTTAAATATGTCCTTTCATTATTGATTGTTCCACAAGTAGAACATATTTCATTTATTGTGTTGTTCATCATTGTTTGTTTGCTCTTTAGTTCTTCTGGGTCCTTGTTAAAGGTTTCTTGTATTTTCTCCATTCTGTTTCCAAGATTTTGGATTATCTTTACTATCATTACTCTGAATTCTTTTTCAGGTAGACTGCCTGTTTCCTCTTCATTTGTTTGGTCTGGTGGGTTTTTACCTTGCTCCTTCATCTACTGTGTGTTTCTCTGTCTTCTCATTTTGCTTAACTTAGTGTGTTTGGGGTCTCCTTTTCGCAGGCTGCAGGTTCGTAGTTCCCGTTGTTTTTGGTGTCTGCCCCCAGTGGCTAAGGTTGGTTCAGTGAGTTGTGTAGGCTTCCTCGTGGAGGGGGCTGGTGCCTGTGTTCTGGTGGATGAGGCCGGATCTTGTCTTTCTGGTGGACAGGACTGCGTCCGCTGGTTTGTTTTGGGGTGTCTCTGACCTTATTATGATTTTAGGCAGCCTCTCTGCTAATGGGTGGGGTTGTGTTCCTGTCTTGCTAGTTGTTTGGCATAGGGTGTCCAGCACTGGAACTTGCTGGTCATTGAGTGGAGCTGGGTCTTAGCGTTGAGATCAAAATCTCTGGGAGAGCTTTTGCCATTTGATATTACGTGGAGCCAGGAGGTCTCTGGTGGACCAGTATCCTGAACTCGGCTCTCCCACCTCAGAGGCACAGACCTGACACCTGGCCAGTGCACCAAGACCCTGTCAGCCACACAGCTCAGAAGAAAAGGGAGAAAAAAAGAAAGAAAGAAAGAAAAAAATAAAGTTATTAAAAAATAAAAAATTAAAAAAATTATTAAAAATAAAAAAATTAAAAAGTAATAAAAATAAAAGAAAGAAAGAAAGAAGACAGTAACCAAACCCGAAAACAAGTCCATCAGTGATAACAAGCACTAAAAACTATACTAAAAACACCCCCAACCAACCAAACAAACAAAAATACCAGACAGACAGACCCCTAGGACAAATGGTAAAAGCAAAACTATACAGACAAAATCTCGCAAAGTCCACTGCCTCAATTTTGGGATGAGTCATCTATTCAGATATTCCAGAGATGCAGGGTACATCAAGTTGATTGTGGAGATTTAATCTGCTGCTCCTGAGGCTACTGGGAGAAATTTCCCTTTCTCTTTGTTCGCCCAGCTCCTGGGGTTCAGCTTTGGATTTGACCCCGCCTCTGCGTTTAGATCGCCTGAGGGCGTCTGTTCTTCGCAGAGGCAGAGGCTGGCATGACGTTGCAACAGCCTGAGGCACGCCGTGTGTTCTCCCGGGGAAGTTGTCCCTGGATCACGGGACCCCGGCAGTGGCGGGCTGCACAGTCTCCTGGGAGGGGAGGTGTGGATAGTGCCCTGTGTTTGCACACAGGCTTCTTGGTGGCTGCAACAGCAGCCTTAGCGTCTCATACCCATCTCTGGCATCTGCGCTGATAGCTGCAGCTCGCGCCCATCTCTGGAGCTCATGTAGGTGGTGCTCTGAATCCCCTCTCCTTGCGCACCCAGAAACAATGGTCTCTTGCCTCTTAGGCAGGTCCAGACTTTTTCCTGGACTCCCTCCCGGCTAGCCGTGGCGCACTAGCCCCCTTCAGGCTGTGTTCACGCAGCCAACCCCAGTCCTCTCCCTGGGATCTGACCTCCGAAGCCGGAGCCTCAGCTCCCAGCCCCTGCCCACCCTGGCGGGTGAGCAGACAAGCCTCTCAGGCTGGTGAGTGCTGGTCGGCACCGATCCTCTGTGCGGGAATCTCTCCGCTTTGCCCTCCGCACCCCGGTTGCTATGCTCTCCTCCGTGGCTCCAAAGCTTGCCCCCAACCCCGTCTCCGCCAGTGAAGGGGCTTCCTAGTGTGTGGAAACCTTTCCTCCTTCACAGCTCCCTCCCAGTGGTGCAGGTTCCATCCCTATTCTTTTGTCTCTGTTTTTTCTTTTTTCTTTTTCCCTACCCAGGTACGTGGGGAGTTTCTTGCCTTTTGGGAAGTCTGAGCTCTTCTGCCAGCGTTTAGTAGGTGTTCTGTAGGAGCTGTTCCACATGTAGATGTATTTCTGATGTATTTGTGGGAGGAAGGTGATCTCCATGTCTTACTCCTCCACCATCTTGAAGGTCTCCCCAGAGCCTTGATTTTTGCATTGAGTGCTTTCAGGAGCATTTACACGGATCTTAGGGGAAAAGAGTGTCATATCATTTTCTTCATGCTTCTAAGTCTGTTTCTCCCAGTTGAGTCAGTAATTATTGAAGGCCATGCAGTATCCATTCGTCCATTGAAGTTGTCATCTAATAGTCAGATTCCAGAAATAAGAAGAGCTGCTGTTCATTGAGCTTGTTCCCTGCTGGGCCCTATATCCCTCTGTGAGGTGCAGGCTGTATCTCCCCAACTTTACAGATGAGGTCATTGGCTTGCCCAGAGTCACACCTCAGCTTTTATGCCAGTTCTTGGGGTTAAAAACATATTTGAGTGAGGACATGCCAGTCCAGAAAGAGAGATGGACTGAAGACAGGAACAAAAGGACGGGAAAGTCCCTTATAGGATGTTGTTTCTCCCATGGTGACCTGTGGCCCATTCACGGCTCACAGAGTTCCCTGACTGGATGGGACCGATATCCAAGTCCTTCCTTGGTTTCTTTAATGAGCAAATTGTAGGCAGTTACACACATTATTATTTATAAGTACAACTAAGGACCATTAATATGAATCTTTTCAGTGAGCTATTAAGGTTTCCAAAGTCTGGTACTCGTAAACAAAAATTAGCATATTACTAGCACTTACTGAAGAATCCTTCAGAAGTACTCAGCATCCTTCTAAAGTCAGCTGCCCTGCTATACTAAGCAGTATCTCAAGGCTCCTGTTCTCACACCCTTGTTTGGAATTCCCCTCATTTGGGGGAAGGATGCTTTGCTATCTCTCATTAAGTGTTATCTTGACTTGGTTGTAGCTGTCAGTTGCTGATATTTTAGAATTAATTTTAGATATTACTTTTGTTGATAGTTTTGTTCTTGTATAACTGCTTTGTTTTTACCATCTTCATTATTTTTGCCCAATTCTTTGTTATTATTGAGTTCTTTTCCACTAGAAATTAGAAATGGGTGTGGTAGATGAGCTTGGGAGTTGTTTGTCCCAAGTGAACCATGGTCAAAACTGGTCGTGAGCCAAATCTGCTGAGTTATAACAAAATGAGAGGGTGGACCCCGGGTTTCTGCCCTTTAAGCCTGTCAGCCAAGGCTGCAAATAAAAACACGACGCTGTTAGAGAAGTTATGAAGCGAGTGGAGAGAGGCAGACATTTTCTCCCCAGTTACCCACTAGGGATGATTAAATGGAATTAAGAATTAGGAAAAGAAAAACTTCATTGTAGGCCGAGTATTGATTTCTCCAGAGTTCAAGGGAAAGCATCCAAGGTGCTTACAGCTCACTTCCTAACTTTATTTCCTTGTCATCAAAGGCCATTCTCCTAAATATCTGGGGAATGATCTCCACAGTCTGAGGTATTCAGTGGGGGAATACCTCAGGTTGGGGGAGAGCGGTGCCTTGGGGTGACAGAGGCTCCTTATACTCCACATCACGAGTACCCAAAGACAGTACTCCCCACCTGAGTTGTAGATGCACCTCTGTATTCTTGTGCATGCCTAGCAGAGAACTATTTGAACACACGTATTTCCACCCCAGGACAAATATTAATTTTTGAGAAATATTAAAACAGAAGAGAAGTGACATTTAAAATTCCCTTATATCTCGACTCCTTCTGCATAATAATCTGGTCCATTATTATCTGGACCTGTTTATTCCTTTTCTTTATCTCCTATCAAAGAAAGGGGGACCATTACTGAGCCATATGGTTTTTAACAGTTGACCTCTTAGCTTCACAGAGATCTAGTCTGAGCTTTAAAGTTACTAAAATTACTCTCTAGGAGCTGGTTCAGTTCTGGGACAAGACACCGTCCTCCCGCTGAGTCTGTGGGTAGGGCGGGTACCGACCTGATATTCACCTGGTATATGCCAGCTCATCCCTCCTGGTTATTAAAGGTTTTTATTATGATCCTGGCAGGGAGGGGGAGAGTCCATTCTTCTAGTTATATTTAGGATCTTTGTTTTCTCTTTTACTTTGTTACTGGATTTAATATTACATTGTGCTAAGTCTGAGAAATTTCTTGGCTTTTAGTCATTTATAAAATTTGGTGGATATAAATTCTTATTGCAGGCTTCAGGTTTTAGGCTTTTAGGTTTGGAAAAAAGGAAAATAGTGATGCATCTCTAAGTCAGATGAGAGGAAAATCTTTTGAAAATTTTCTTTGTGGAGAAAAGTTTATATTTGTGTTAATTTCTTATAAATGATCACACCATATAAGCAGTGCTGTCCACATGAAATGAGAGAGAGGAAATAAAGAAAATTTAAGCCTTGTATATTGTTTTGCCATTCTGTTTTTCTTTCCCATATACCTTCTTCTTTTTTTTCTTAAATTGGAGTATAGTTGATTTACAATATTGTGTTAGTTTTTGCTGTACAGCAAAGTGAGCCAGTTATACATACACATATATCCACTCTTTTAGATTCTATTCCCATATAGGTCATTATAGAGTATTGTGCTAACCTGTGCTATACAGTAGGTTCTTATTAGTTATCTGTTTTATATATAGTAGTGTGTATATGTCAATCCCAATCTCCCAATTTATCCCTCCCCCTGCTTTCCCCCCAGTAACCACAAGTTTGCTTTCTACATCTGTGACTGGACTTCTGTTTTGTAAATAGGTTCATTTGTACCATTTCTTTAGATTCCAATAAGCGATATCATATATTTGTCTTTCTCTGACTTACTTCACTCAGTATGACAATCTCTAGATCCATCCATGTCGCTGCAAATGGTGTTATTTTGTTCTTTTTTATGGCTGAGTAATATTCCATTGTATATATGTACCACATCTTTTTTTTTTTTTTTTAAATAAATTTATTTATTTATTTTTTGGCTGCATTGGGTCCTCGTTGCTGTGCTGGGGCTTTCTCTAGTTGCGGCAAGCGGGGGCTACTCTTCATTGCGGTGTGCAGGCTTCTCACTGCGGTGGCTTCTCTTGTTGCAGAGCATGGGCTCTAGGCAGGTGGGCTTCAGTAGTTGAGGTACGTGGGCCCAGTAGTTGTGGCTCACGGGCTCTAGAGCATGGGCTCAGTAGTTGTGGTGCACGGGCTTAGTTGCTCCATGGCATGTGGGATCTTCCTGGACCAGGGCTCGAACCCATGTCCCCTGCATTGGCAGGCGGGTTCTTAACCACTGCACCCACCAGGGAAGTCCCTGTGCCACATTTTCTTTATTCATTCCTCTGTTGATGGACATTTAGGTTGCTTCCATGTCTTGGCTATTGTAAATAGTGCTGCTACAACCATTGGGGTGCATGTATCCTTTCGAATTATGGTTTTCTCCAGATATATGTGCAGGAGAGGGATTGCTGGATCATATGGTAGCTCTGTTTTTAGTGTAGAGTGTAGGAGGGATCCCAACAATGTAGCAGGGTTCCTTTCCTCCACACCCTCTCCAGCATTTATTGTTTGTAGATGATGGCCATTCTGACCGGTGTCAGGTGATACCTCATTGTAGTTTTGATTTGCATTTCTCTAATAATTAGTGACCATATGCCCTCTTCTTGAACAGAGTTTTTCATTATTTTTATGGAATCTTTTACCCTGCAGAGAGGAGAACAAAACTGTACAGGGTGCTGCTCTTTGTATTGAGAATAATGAAAGTGGCATCACCCAAATTTTACTCTGGGAGATGACTTGAAAGGTGGACTCATTGGAACCCAATGAAATAACAAAAATATAAATTAAAAAAGCTACAACAAAAATAATAACAGTCTGAGTAAACAATAAAAAATACCATTGATGGACCAGCATTCCTGAGGAATGTCTGAGAAGTAGTTAATAGATAGGGACAGATCTACTGAGAGAAATACCTTGCAGAAACCATTGTCTGGAAAATGCGCAGAAGATTCCTGCAAAGTTAAGGGTGGGAGGCTTGAAGCAGCACCAAGGGATAGAAGGAGCAGGGGACGTGTGGGGGGTTCATCAGATCCGACTCCCTCACTGATGTGTGACACGGAGGGGACAGCAGTGTTGCTTTCTCACTGAGGCAGTGATGTGGGCACTAGGGCCAGGGAGACAGGGCTGAACGTGAGATGTCCACTGCATCCCTTGACGCAGAAGAGAAGCTGCCTCACAGACCTCCCGGCAGTGTGTCCTGTCTCTGCCAGAGCTGCCAAAGGCAGGCCACCTTAAGCACTACTGTGGGGAAACAGACGTTCTCTAATAGAAATATAAATAGACTTTAAAAATCACACAACAGTTGGAAAAAGCCAGTATTAAGAGAATACCACATTCAACAAGCAGAGGAACTAATCTCCGAGAAAAAGGAGAAACTTTGGATTAACATGGTTTTCAGAAAGATGCAAGAGAATATTCTATTAATAAAAAAGCATACTAGACACTTTACAGATTTAAAATGTACTCATTGAAGTAAAAGAATGGCTGAATTGACAAAATTGAAAAACAAATTAGTCTGGAGAAGTAAGCTAAAGACTCACAAAGAAAGGGATGAAAAGAAAGAGAACTTAGGAGCTCTCGAAAGAAATCAAAGATGACACAAACAGATGGAGAGATATACCATGTTCTTGGATTGGAAGAATCAACATTGTGAAAATGACTATATTACCTGAAGCAATCTACAGATTCAGTGTAATCCCTATCAAATTACCAGTGGCATTTTTTACAGAACTAGAACAAAAAATCTTAAAATTTGTATGGAGACAGAAAAGACCCTGAATAGCCAAAGCAGTCTTGAGGGAAAAAAACGGAGCTGGAGGAGTCAGACTCCCTGACTTCAGACTATACTACAAAGCTACAGTAATCAAGACAATATGGTACTGGGAAAAAACAGAAATACAGATCAATGGAACAGGATAGAAAGCCCAGAGATAAACCCACGCACCTATGGTCAACTAATCTATGACAAAGGAGGCAAGGATATACAATGGAGAAAAGACAGTCTCTTCAATAAATGGGGTTGGGAAAACTGGACAGCTACATGTAAAAGAATGAAATTAGAACACTCCCTAACACCATACACAAAAATAAACTCAAAATGGATTAGAGACCTAAATGTAAGACTGGACACTATAAAACTCTTAGAGGAAAACATAGGAAGAACACTCTTTGACATAAATCACAGCAAGATCTTTTTTGATCCACCTCCTAGAGAAATGGAAATAAAAACAAAAATAAACAAATGAGACCTAATGAAACTTAAAAGCTTTTGCAAAGAGAAGGAAACTAGAAACAAGACGAAAAGACAGCCCTCAGAGTGGGAGAAAATATTTGCAAACGAATCAACTGACAAAGGATTAATCTCCAAAATATATAAACATCTAATGAAGCTCAATATTAAAAAAACAAACAACCGAATCCAAAAATGGGCAGAAGACCTAAATAGACATTTCTCCAAAGAAGACTTACAGATGGCCAAGAAGCACATGAAAAGCTGCTCAACATCACTAATTATTAGAGAAATGCAAATCAAAACTACAATGAAGTATCACCTCACACCAGTTAGAATGGGCATCATCAGAAAATCTACAACAAGTGCTGGTGAGGGTGTGGAGAAAAGGGAACCCTCTTGCACTGTTGGTGGGAATGTAAATTGATACAGCCACTATGGAGAACAGTATGGAGGTTCCTTAAGAAACTAAAAATAGAATTACCATATGACCCAGCAATCCCACTACTGGGCATATACCCAGAGAAAGCCGTAATTCAAAAAGAGTCATGTACCCCACTGTTCATTGCAGCACTGTTTACAATAGCCAGGTCATGGAATCAACCTAAATGCCCATCGACAGACGAATGGATAAAGAAGATATGGTACATATATACAGTGGAATATTACTTAGCCATAAAAAGTGAAATTGGGTCATTTGTAGAGACGTGGATGGATCTAGAGACTGTCATACAGAGTGAAGTAAGTCAGAAAGAGAAAAACAAATATCGTATATTAACGCATATATGTGGAACCTAGAAAAATGGTACAGATGAACCGGTTTGCAGGGCAGAAATAGAGACACAGATGTAGAGAGCAAACGTATGGACACCAAGGGGGGAAAGTGGTGGGGCCGGGTGGTGGTGGTGGGATGAATTGGGAAATTGGGATTGACATATATACACTAATATGTATAAAATAGATAAACTAGTAATAACCTGCTGTATAAAAAAAATAAAATAAAATTAAAAAAAAAAATATCCAAGAGGGGGTTGGACTTTTGGCAGGGATGTGGTGGTGCTGGGAAGGAAGGAAAATGAAGATGTATTAATGTAATTTCTTGTGGAAGAGGAGGTAAGAAAACCAATGAACCGGAGATGCTGATAGAAAAATATGAGTTTAAACATGTATGTATGTGTATGCATGTATATTTACATATACATGTTTGTGTATATACATATAAATACTTAAATGTATGCATATAGTTAGTTAGCTAGAGTTAGAGTTGCCCTTATAAAATGTACAACTTTCAAACTAATTGGAAGGGGGAAGAGTCTGCGGTGGGGGGCGGGGCAAAGAAAATCATAATGAAAAGGCAGAAAAAAAAAGAACAAAGTATTTAAATTTAAACACACACACACACACAAAACACACACACACACACACAAACCATAAAACAAAGATGGTAGGAAGAAATCTAAACATATGAGTAAAGAGTACTTTGAATGGATTAAGGTCCTCTCAAAAAATACTGATTTTCAGATTGGGTAAAAAAGAAAAGGAATACAGCTACATGCTGTTTACCAGGAGTTAAAGGTACAGCTAAAAAGAGAGAGACAGACAGACACTTGGGAAGGTGGAAAATACAAGCACAGAAAAAGATAAGCCAGGAAAAGTTTAATGTAAAAATATAGATGGAGAACATTATCATACAAAATAGCATTTAGGGTAAAATCTTGAATTGGCACAGAGACTTTTCATATGCTAAATGGTTAAATCCCTAAGAAGATCTGAGTTACAAACATTAAGGCATCTATAAAACAGATTTGAGATATATAAAGGAAAAACTAATGATATACAAAGATCAACTGACAAATCCATATTCATGCTGGGGAGCTCGATACTAGTCTTTTTTATAGAAATCAGCAACTCAGCAAGACAAATACAATGAAGGACACAGAGAAGTTGAGTTTTAACTAATAAGATAAAACGGTAAAATTGTCCTTGTATTTAAGGACCGCCAAATGGGCATTGTTATATACTGTTGATGGAAGTGTAAGTTGGTAAGGTCTTTTTGAAAGGCAGTACTTAGCAACTTCTAGTAACTTTTCCTAAGTAAATACTGCATTTGTACCCAAAGATGTTGTCAAAAAAAGGTGTTCATTACTTTGTGGTTTGATAGCAAACGTTTGAAAACTAAACTAAATGCCCATAATAGGGGAATGATTGAATAAATTGCCATACACCTATGCTATGGAATAGTGGTTAGCCATTAAATAAGAATGAAATAGATCTGTATGGGTTATTATGGGAAGAGTGTCGATAGGTAATTAAGTGAAAAATATAAGATGCAGGACAATATAAACAATTTGGTGCCTTACCTTAAAAGTTTCAAAAGGAGATTAACACATACATAGATAAACATGAGCATTTGTCTGCATGGTTATACAAAGAGCTGTTGGCAATGATTGTCCTTAGGAAGAAGGATGGGGATTTGGGATGAGGGGGGAGGAGGGAGGCTTTTACTTGTTGTTTTTGTATCTTGCTGTACTCTTCAAATATTCTGTCTATATGGATGGAGTACTTTTATTTTAAGCTGTAGATGTACCTAAAGTAGTCTATTTTATGGTATTTACTTCTATGTTATTTTTGTTGTCAAATTAATTTTGCTAGTAGTCCATCCTTTGTGTCCTTTTCAAGCAACAAGAGACATTTATCCCTTTCAGACAACATTTTATTTTATTTTTTAAATGTATTTATTTTATTATTTATTTATTTTTGGTTGCGTTGGGTCTTTGTTGCTGCACGCAGGCCTTCTCTCGTTTCAGTGAGCGGGGGCCACTCTTCGTTGCGTTGCACGTGCTTCTCACTGCAGTGGCCTCTCGTTGCGTACCACCAGCTCTAGGTGTGCGGGCTTCAGTAGTTGTGGCACCTGGGCTCAGTAGTTGTGGCTCCTGGGCTCTAGAGCGCAGGCTCAGTAGTTATGGTGCATGGGCTTTGTTGCTCCGTGGCATGTGGTATCTTCCCGGAGCAGAGATCGAACTGGTGTCCCCTGCATTGGCAGGCGGATTCTTAACCACTGCACCACCAGGGAAGTCCCTCAGACAACATTTTAAATATCAAAGATTAAATAGGTCGTGAAGGTTGATAAATATATGAACATGGAATGTATTACAAATAGGAGATCTGATCATAAAATAAGGATGCTGTTTTTCACAAACCACACAACCACACTTACACATCAGCCTCATTACTTTATAATCTTTATTATCTCTAAAAACCATAATCCACTGAGCAGTGTCCTCCCAGGTTCCCAAGGCACCTTGTTCCAAGGCTGCCACCAGCAGTGGCACAGAAACGGGAGGACGCATGGCAGTCTAGAGTGTGTGTGTGTATGTGTGAACACGTTGCCCAGGGTGCGTTCTGTAGATGACTTAGTTTGTGTGCTGTTTCTTCTTATCTGAATTTTCTTGGTTCTATAGTAATACTGAATTAATAGTGAATTAAGTGTCGACTGTCATGCTTACATTTTTTTTTAACATCTTTATTGGAGTATAATTGCTTTACAATGTTGTGTTAGTTTCTGCTGTATAACAAAGTGAATCAGCTATATGTATACATACATCCCCATATCCCCTCCCTCTTGCGTCTCTCTCCCACCCTGTCTATCCCACCCGTCTAGGTGGTCACAAAGCACTGAGCTGATCTCCCTGTGCTATGCAGCTGCTTCCCACTAGCTATCTGTTTTACATTTGGTAGTCTATATATGTCAGTGCTACTCTCTCACTTCATCCCAGTTACCCTTCCCCCCTCCCCGTGTCCTCAAGTCCATGCTACGTCTCATGCTTAAATTTTTAAAGGCTATTTTCATGCTTAACAGAATCCTCCTGAGCAGTTTCTGTGGTTGTGGACAGTGATGGCTGCCGTGCACTGGTGTGCCAGGCACCAGGCTGAGCACTAGATAAATAACCACCCAGAGGGAAGCAGTGCCTCTCAGTTACCTAGGAAACTTCAGTCTGGTCTTGGTTGCTTTTCTGATGGTTACAGAGTTGACTTTTAGTGAATCTTAATGTTGGAATATTTGAACTGTCATGAAGGATTTCTAAACTAGCAAGCTGCTAAGAAATATTTAGAAAGGTATCTGGTAGAATGTAGCTCCACTGTGATTCTTAGCTTTTTGGTTGAAAAAGGAGTATGACATCTCCAAAGCTATTCTCAAGTAAATGCTTACCTCATACTTGAGAAAAGTATTCACCTATAAACCTGTCTTCTTAAGAATTTTCCTCTTCTTGCAGGGTAACACCATCCTCTGAAAATCCTAATGGTGCTACTTCTAGTGTCAGCCAAGGAAAACCTTCTCTAAGACGAATTAAAGGGAGACTACACAGAAGCAAAAGCCTTGATAGCATCGATTTCTGTGAACTCACTGTAAGTGGATTGTTTAACGCTTTTCTTCCTTTTCAAAGAATATGAAAAATTTGATTTTTAAAAGCTTTCATAAAAATGCAACAGGCTTATTTTGTGGTAAGCATTTTTTGGTAAAAACTGGTTTATCCAACAGGTTACCGACCAGCATAACTTTCTTAACCGATATCCATAGATACATTTATGATAAGCGGTTCATAATGATGATTCTGGTTCAAAGACCAAAATAAAGAAATGTTTCCTGAGCTCTACAATAAAAATTGAATTAAGTTCAGTGGATAATGTAAACTTCCCGGAAAATCACAAATCCACATGTCAATGTAAGTACAGACCTAAGTATTTGATGAACCCCAAACACCCAACCTCCTGGTAGTTCCAGAAAATAGAGGTGCTCTCATATTATTAGGACAGATCCCAGTTCAGTTAATGATGGGGTTTTCTTCTAAGTGATTAACATTAGTGATCTTTTTTGCCCCAGGCCTAGTGACAGGTTTTCACATGGGTATGTGGTAGATTCATGCACGTTTTTAGAGGAACACTGGCTCTTTCAGGCCCCACTGTCCTTTCCTATTAATTTTGTTGTCCTGGAAGAGCTACTGTAATGCCATAAAGGAAACACTAGAATTTTCCTAGCTGTAAGAAGGTTTTATTCACATTTATGTGTTGTAGCATTCATTGGCAGATTAATGGATGTAAGGGATACTTAGACTAGATGTGTTCATTTCTCCCTTGATCGCTGAAGAATTCAGAATTATAAAAGTACCATTGACCATTATTGTTCCAAAAGGTGGTAACAAAGTGTGAAAGTAAAGCCTATCTTTTCTGAGGATATGACTGCTGCATCTTTTGCCTATAATTGATGAAAACAAAAGTTCAGTAATTGTGAATACTCTATATTTTTAGTTTTCAAAAATTTTAGTAATTATTTTTATTAAAATAATTTTACCCAATTATTTTACTTAGAACTATGCTTGACCACATAAGACAAGAAGGTGAAATGTGACCTATCAGAAGACACTTAAGCAATAACTGATAAAAGGGGTTAAAAGACAGTAAATTCTTGCTAAGTAGTCTTAAAGTGACAGAAAAAAATATGTCTGGCTCAAAATAAAGCAAATTGCTTTTCAAAAGTGAAACACTGAATTAATTGAGAAACAAATTTGAATTATTTGTTAGAACATAAAAATGGGAGTTGAAATTTTATCACGTTATTTTATATGATGTTAAATATTATCATTACTGAAGCATAATCAGATAATTAATTTGGCGTGTCATAAAATATGTTTACTTGCTTAAACAGAATTATTGTGGTGGGGGAAGATGTTAAAATTTTTCTAGAATATGACAGAAGAAGAGCTTAACTTCACATAAGGTTGCCTTCAGTTTCTCAGAAATAGAAATAGATTATTTCAGCTGTGAGGAAAAGTTGGTGAATAGAGTTATCTTTTTATTGTGATGAACATGTCTAAAAATTATTGATAGTAAATTTCCTGTCTCATTCCATGAAAGAGTTGATTTGGCTGAAGTTAGTGCACAGTCCAAGCAAGGAAAAAGATAACACTAGCCAGGTGCAGAATTAATTTCTTTCTTTTTGATGACCTTCCCTGTTTGACTTTATCTCAAAAGTGAAATGTTTTAGCATCTCTGGAGGGAAGACATTTTGACATTGAGGTTCAAAGAGAGGTAAAGCTGAGGTAGGGAAAGTGGATTCCTGGGAAGAGCTGTGGGTTCTGGTGTGGGGTGTGCTCGGCTGCATGAGCTGTGCTGTGTGTGACTTTGGTGTTCTGCTTTCTGCAGAGTGCTTTGAAAGGCCATGTACTGATAGTTCATCTACTTGTCAGTAATGGGAATGTATTAACGAAATGTAATTACTGCAATCAATTTGGGTTTTTTGCAATTTGAGTTCATTTTCTGTCTCAGGTTTTTGCAGTCATGGTTGGTGGGGCAGCAATTTAGTGTTTTGTTCTTGGAACATTTTTAGATTGTCAGAAATTTTTTACAATGAGCATGTTCCGTTTTTAGCAAAGCAATAAACTGATTTTCTGAACAATAAAATAATAGAAAGAAGACTCTCCCAGCTTGGCTATTCCCACTTTCTACCATAAGCTATGGTCAGGTAATACTACAATATTCAGAATATATAGGGACATGGAGCATCTTTGGCATGGGGCTGAAAAAGGACTTTTTCCCTCCACTTTTTTAAAAAAAAATTTATTTATTTGTTTTTATTTTTGGCTGTGTTGGGTCTTCGTTGCTGCGTGCAGGCTTTCTCTAGTTGTGGCGAGCTGAGGCTACTCTTCGTTATGGTGCGCGGGCTTCTCATTGTGGTGGCTTTTCTGGTTGCGGAACACAGGCTCTAGGCACGCGGGCTTCAGTAGTTGTGGAACATGGTCTCAGTAGTTGTGGCTCACGGGCTCTACAGTGCAGGCTCAGTAGTTGCGGCGCATGGGCTTAGTTGTTCTGCGGCATGTGGGATCTTCCTGGACCAGGGCTCGAACCCGTGTCCCCTGCATTGGCAGGTGGGTTCTTAACCACTGAGCCACCAGGGAATCCCTTTCCCTCCACTTTTAAAATTTTATCTTCTTTTTTTTAAAAAAGGGAGTACTCTGCTTTTTAAAAACGTGGTTTAGAAAAGGGTTTCATGGGAGGTAAAAAGTGTTCAGATTTGGTTCTCTAATGCAGTTGGCTGTGCCATATAATCGTGGAGAACCAAATTTTAAAATCTTTGCCACAAAGTTTAAAGGGAAGAAGATCCTTGGGAAAGGGTCTGTAATGACTTCCAATTGTATAGGAATACATAACCCTTATTCTCTTCAGGAAATAGCTTAGCCATTGTATGTATCTCTTCATAAATGTTCTTCTAGTTCAAAAAGACTGAAAAATTTGTCATATTATGCACTGTTTTTTAAATTGTAAAAATTCTTATTAAATGTATGGCTTCCTTTAACCGCCAAAGTAAACAGAAAACCTTAAAATAGAAAGACTGAAACTTAGTTCATGGTCTCCTGTCATGTGCATATATATCAAATTTGCATGACCAACAGAGTAGCATTTATATTTTTACATTTTGCTTTAAAGTTTGCCTGAGAAAAAATGCAATTTTTATTGCTTTTGGAAGAACTTAGCAAGTGGAGCCGGAGGTCCACTTGCCATGGTTTCAAGGTCCCAATTTCTGGCTGATAAGCCTCAGCTTCCAGCTGAGACTGTTGGCTTTGGTCCTGGCATCAGATTGATGCCATTTCACCCCTGGGGAGAAGTGATTGTTTCAGCTTTCTCTGTGGGGATTAAATGGGATGGGCTTTCTAGTTCATTCTGTAAACCCTGCAGCATAATTGATTGACAACCTAGTTTACTGAGGGGGCCTGGAATCCATCCACTCTCTCTAGGTCCTTGAGACAGTGTCCCAGGGATACTTGGTACAGTTTTCTTAGGTGAGGTCTGGAATGGACAAGTCTGTTATGATGATGTGTTTTGCCTAGAAAACCTGAGCCTTTCTTCAACACTTTAATGAGTAAAATGCTATATAAACCATGTGACAAGTTCTGTTTTTTTCCTTCGGGTGAAGGAAGGATGTATTGATAATCAGTATGAAGAAGAAAAGCAACCGTTTTTCTTTAGATTTAGCTAATGATGTTTCCGTTCTTAGCTCTTCCATGTCACTGCGGTGTCATTGCCATCAGGTTTAGAGTCATCAGGTTGCATTTTCACTTCTGTCCCTTCCTCTCTCTCAGATTCTAAATGTGTTGTCA
The DNA here is from genome assembly GCF_028023285.1 of Balaenoptera ricei. NCBI lineage: Eukaryota > Metazoa > Chordata > Mammalia > Artiodactyla > Balaenopteridae > Balaenoptera > Balaenoptera ricei. Next base: position 31,006,795 of record NC_082640.1, read on the forward strand.
AAGAATTTTAAGTGGTAATTTAAAAATTCAACAGATTGCTTGAAATTTTACAGCTTCTCTTGATTATACCTCCTACCTAAAATAGGAAGATGGAGCCAGTTGAGTGGGATTCCTTCAGTTTGGGAACGCTGTCCTTAACGTGAACTTAAGTAATTTATTTCTTGCTTTGTGGGTATAAACCTAGATTGCCAGTTTTCTCTTTCTGCCAACAGAGAAATACTCCAAAAAAGTTCTATATACAATAAATAGAAACAATGAACTAATTAATAATTTATGTCTCTGTTCCTTTAGCCTTGAGTAAAAAGGATTCAGTCATCACTGAGAACCATTAGGCAAAATGATACATTTTTCAAAACCCTTCGAGGAGTTTTTGTCATGGGAGGGAAAATATGTGAAGATATTATTTGGAGTGTTACCTTTTGGGGCTAATATGTCACATTTCACTGCTGCCTGAATAATAGTTCTGTGGTTTTTTAATGATCAGCAATTTTTCACATTTGAAAAGAAACTTTTTTCTCCTGGTAAAGAGGCATCTGTGTACGCTACTGGAGGATCTTTGCAACCCTGTCGGGATATTAGTGACGGAAATTTTCTCCTTTCTCTACCCAAGACCTCCTACTATGAGATGTGTGGGATGCTGAGACCCCAGAGGCCTGTTTTAAAACTAAATATCCCTTTGACTTTGACCATATGTTAAGTTTGCTTTTTTGGTGCCTGACTGATGAGTAAGGAGCTGGCACTGAAGGTGCGGAGTCAGTAGAGGGAGAAGACGTGAAGGACACTGAACACCAGCTTACCCTGCTTCCTGGTTTGGTGGGAAGGACCAGCCACTCCCTGCTCCTCGCTCTGCTCTGATCACCACCACCCGCCTCACCGGAGGAGAGCTTAGAAGAAACAGCAGTGAGCATCGTGGGCGCCCTCTGCTCTTCTCACCCTGAGCTCTAGTGACTTGGCATCTTTCCATTCACTTTAGGTATCTCCATGTCATTGTGGGTGCTGACCCCAGGCCACCTACACATCTCCTCACTGCACCTTTGCCTCTTAGTATGTGTTCTGTTCTCCATTGATGATGTGTTTCAGCTCCTCAAAGGCAGGGAGCATGTCTTTTGTATTCCGCAGTGCTAAGCATGTCAGGTCTATGCTCATTAAGTATTTGCTGGTTTATTGTTGGTTGACTTATTGCTCCAATAACTGTGGTAGCTGAGTAGAAGAAAGCTGAGAGACCATTAAATGTTAAAGTGGTGGGGCTGAGAAGCAAGAGGACATGTAAAATCATGTCACTCACTTGACATACAGGAAAAGGAAGCAACTTCATGTATTGACTTCTCTTATGGTGAACATGCCTGAGCATGAAGAAGTAAGGGGGACATTTTTTTGAATAGCCAGAGTAGATGTGATGGTACTGATGGAGGTAGTGGAGGTAACTGGTGGAGTTGGAGGTGGTGGTGGGATGATGGAGGTAGAGATCATCGTGGAGGGGATTTAGGTAGTGTCGGTGGTGGTGGTGGAGGAGGTAGAGGTAGTGGTATTGGTGGTGTTGGAGGTGTAGGTGAAGGTGGTGGTGGTGATGGTGATGATGACGGTGGAGTAGTATTGGTGAGAGTGGGGGTGGTGGTGGAGGCGGTGGTGGTGGTGATGGTGGTGTTAATGGAGGTGGTGGTGGTAGAGGTGGAGGTGATGGTGGTAGAGGTGGTGATGGAGATGGTGGTAGAGGTGGTGGTGGAGGCAGTGGTGGTGGTGATGGCAGAGGTTATGCTGGTGGTGGTGGTGCTGGTGGTGGTGGTGGTGCTGGTGATGCAGGAGGTGATGGAGGGTGTGGTGGAAGTGGTGGAGGTGTGATGGTGGTTGTGGTAATGGAGGTGGAGGTGTGGTGGTGGTGGTGGTGGAGGCGATGGTGGAGGTGGTGATGGAGATGGTGGTGGAGGCAGTGGTGATGGAAGTGATGGTGGTGGAAGTGGTGGAGGTGGTGATGGTGGAAGTGATGGAGTTGGTGGTGGTGATGGTGATGGAGGTGGTGACAGAGGTGGTGGTGGAGATGGTAGTTGGGGTGGTGATGGTGGTGTTGATGGAGATGGTGGTGGTGATGGTGGTGGTGATAGAGGTGGTGATGATAATGGTGATGGAGGTGATGCTGGTTTAGGTGATGATGGTGGAGGTGGTGGTGGTGATGCAGGTAGTGATGGTGGAGGTGGAGGAGATGATTGTGGCAGCTTCTGTTCTCAAAGTGGCCAGGTCCTTCACATTTTGAGGCAGTGAGAATGTTCCTGATTGCATATTACAAAACACTGACTCAGAGTGACCTGAACATTAAGGACGTTTATCAGGTCACATTCCTAGAGCTCTAGAAGTCTAATAGGGTGATCTTCATGCCTGATTGAATCCCATGGGTCCAGTTCCATTTTCCTGGGAATCTTAGGTCTACTTTCCTCTCTGCATAGACCTCATCAGTAGACTTGTCACGTGATGAGTGTGGCAGTTCTGGGCCTCACATCCACATGGATAAAGTCAGGAAGGAAGGGGAGTCTCTCTCTTACAAGCATGGAAACCCTTCCCTGAAGCCCCCTTTGCCACTTCCCATTTCTCTCATTGGGCCTTTTCCTGGATGAGGATCTGGCCTGGTGGATGATGTGTATTGATTTGCTTAGCTGGGTTCTTTGACCAAAAAAGTGCCCCAAACCCCCCAAATCCATAAATAACAGCTATATGGATGTAAGAGTTGGCTGATTGAATTATAGTCATTTAAAATCAACTGCCAGGGAGGAGGAGAGGCAAGATGGCAGAAGAGTAAGACGTGGAGATCACCTTCCTTCCCACAGATACATTAGAAATACATCTACACGTGGAACTGCTCCTACAGAACACCCACTGAATGCTGGCAGAAGACGTCAGACCTCCCAAAAGGCAAGAAACTCCCCATGTGCTTGGGTAGGGCAAAAGAAAAAAGAAAGAACAGAGACAAAAGAATAGGGACGGGACCTGCACCAGTGGGAGGGAGCTGTGAAGGAGGAAAGCTTTCCACACACTAGGAAGCCCCTTCGCGGGCAGAGGCTGAGGGTGGCAGAGGGGGGAAGCTTCGGAACCACGGAGGAGAGCGCAGCCACAGGGGTGCGGAAGCCAAAGCGGAGAGATTCCCACACAGAGGATCAGTGCTGACCAGCACTCACCAGCCGGAGAGGCTTGTCTGCTCACCCGCCGGGGCGGGTGGGGGCTGGGAGCTGAGGCTCGGGCTTTGGTCGGTCGATCGCAGGGAGAGGACTGGGGTTGGCGGCGTGAACACAGCCTGAAGGGGCTAGTGCGCCACAGCTAACCGGGAGGGAGTCCGGGAAAAGGTCTGCAGCTGCCGAAGAGGCAAGAGACTTTTTCTTGCCTCTTTGTTTCGTGGTGAGCAAGGAGAGGGGATTCAGAGCACCGCCTAAACGAGCTCCAGAGAGGGGCGCGAGCCACGGCTATCAGCACAGACCCCAGAGACGGGAATGAGACGCTAAGGCTGCTGCTGCCGCCACCAAGAAGCCTGTGTGCGAGTGCAGGTCACTATCCACACCGCCCCTCCCGGGAGCCTGTGCAGCCCGCCACTGCCAGGCTCCCGTGATCCAGGGACAACTTCCCCGGGAGAACGCATGGCGTGCCTCAGGCTGCTGCAACATCACACCGGCCTCTGCTGCTGCAGGCTTGCCCCGCATCCGTACCCTTCCCTCCTCCACCGCCTGAGTGAGCCAGAGCCCCCGAAGCAGCTGCTCCTTTAACCCCGTCCTGTGTGACCGAAGAACAGACACCCTCAGGTGACCTACACGCAGAGGTGGGGCCACATCCAAAGCTGAACCCCGGAAGCTGTACGAACAAAGAAGAAAAAGGGAAATTTCTCCCAGCAGCCTCAGAAGCAGCGGATTAAAGCTCCACAAACTTGATGTACCTGCATCTGTTGAATAACTGAATAGACAACAAATCATCCCAAATTCAGGAGGTGGACTTTGAGAGCAGGATATATTAATTTTTCCCCTTTTCCTTTTTTTGTGAGTGTATATGTGTATGCTTCTGGGTGAGATTTTGTCTGTATAGCTTTGCTTTCACCATTTGTCCTAGGGTTTGGTTCGTCCTTTTTTTTTTTTTTTTTACTTAAAAAAATTTTTTTTCTTAATAAATTTTTTCTTAATAATTTTTTCCTTATTTTTTATTTTAAAAAATTAAAAAAAATTTTTTCTTAATAATTTTTTTCTTATTTTTTATTATAAAAAATTAATAAATTTATTTTTAAAAATTAAAAAAAATTTTCTTAATAATTTTTTATTTTTTATTATAATAGCTTTATTTTATTTTATTTTATTTTATCCTCTTTCTTTCTTTCTATTTTTTCTCCCTTTTATTCTGAGCTGTGTGGATGAAAGGCTCTAGGTGCTCCAGCCAGGCATCAGGGCTGTGCCTCTGAGGTGGGAGAGCCAACTTCAGGACACTGGTCCACAAGAGACCTCCCAGCTCCACGTAATACCAAATGGCAAAAATCTCTCAGAGATCTCCATCTCAGCATCAAGACCCAGCTTCACTCAACAACCAGCAAGCTACAGTGCTGGACACCCTATGCCAAACAACTAGCAAGACAGGAACACAGCCCCATCCATTAGCAGAGAGGCTGCCTAAAATCATAATAAGGTCACAGACACCCCAAAACACACCACCAGACATGGACGTGCCCACCAGAAAGACAAGATGCAGCCTCATCCAACAGAACACAGGCACTAGTCCCCTCCACCAGGAAGCCTACACAACCCACTGAACCAACCTTAGCCACTGGGGACAGATACCAAAAACAACGGGAATTACGAACCTGCAGCCTGTGAAAAGGAGACCCCAAACACAGTAAGATAAGCAAAATGAGAAGACAGAAAAACACACAGCAGACGAAGGAGCAGGGTCAAAACACACCAGACCTAACAAATGAAGAGGAAATAGTCAGTCTACCTGAAAAAGAATTCAGAATAATGATAGTAAAGATGATCCAAAATCTTGGAAATAGAATAGACAAAATGCAAGAAACATTTAACAAGGACGTAGAAGAACTAAAGAGGAACCAAGCAATGATGAAAAACACAATAAATGAAATTAAAAATACTCTAGAAGGGATCAATAGCAGAATAACTGAGGCAGAAGAACGGATAAGTGACCTGGAAGTTAAAATAGTGGAAATAACTACTGCAGAGCAGAATAAAGAAAAAAGAATGAAAAGAACTGAGGACAGTCTCAGAGACCTCTGGGACAACATTAAACGCACCAACATTCAAATTATAGGGGTCCCAGAAGAAGAAGAGAAAAAGAAAGGGACTGAGAAAATATTTGAAGAGATTATAGTTGAAAACTTCCCTAATATGGGAAAGGAAATAGTTAATCAAGTCCTGGAAGCACAGAGAGTCCCATACAAGATAAATCCAAGGAGAAACACACCAAGACACATATTAATCAAACTATCAAAAATTAAATATAAAGAAAACATATTAAAAGCAGCAAGGGAAAAACAACAAATAACACACAAGGAAATCCCCATAAGGTTAACAGCTGATCTTTCAGCAGATAGTCTGCAACCCAGAGGGAGTGGCAAGACATATTTAAGGTGATGAAAGAGAAAAACCTACAACCAAGATTACCCTACCCAGCAAGGATCTCATTCAGATTTGATGGAGAAATTAAAACCTTTACAGACGAGCAAAAGCTGAGAGAGTTCAGCACCACCAAACCAGCTTTACAACAAATGCTAAAGGAACTTCTCTAGGCAAGAAACACAAGAGAAGGAAAACACCTACAATAACAAACCCAAAACATTTAAGAAAATGGGAATAGGAACATACATATCGATAATTACCTTAAATGTAAATGGATTAAATGCTCCCACCAAAAGACACAGACTGGCTGAATGGATACAAAAACAAGACCCATATATATGCTGTCTACAAGAGACCCATTTCAGACCTAGGGACACATACAGACTGAAGGTGAAGGGATGGAAAACGATTTTCCATGCAAATGGAAATCAAAAGAAAGCTGGAGTAGCAATTCTCATATCAGACAAAATAGACTTTAAAATAAAGACTATTACAAGAGACAAAGAAGGACACTATATAATGATCAAAGGATCGATCCAAGAAGAAGGTATAACAATTGTAAATATTTATGCACCCAACGTAGGAGCACCTCAATACATAAGGCAAATACTAACAGCCATAAAAGGGGAAATCAACAGTAACACAATCATAGTAGGGGACTTTAACACCCCACTTTCACAAATGGACAGATCATCCAAAATGAAAATAAATAAGGAAACACAAGCTTTAAATGATACATTAAACAAGATGGACTTAATTGATATTTATAGGACATTCCACCCAAAAACAACAGAATACACATTCTTCTCAAGTGCTCATGGAACATTCTCCAGGATAGATCATATCTTGGGTCACAAATCAAGCCTTGGTAAATTTAAGAAAATTGAAATATTATCAAGTATCTTTTCCGACCACAACGCTATGAGACTAGATATCAATTACAGGAAAAGATCTATAAAAAATACAAACACATGGAGGCTACACAATACACTACTTAATAACGTAGTGATCACTGAAGAAATCAAAGGGGAAATCAAAAAATACCTAGAAACAAATGACAATGGAGACACGACGACCCAAAACCTATGGGATGCAGCAAAAGCAGTTCTAAGAGGGAAGTTTATAGCAATACAAGCCTACATCAAGAAACAGGAAACATCTCGAATAAACAACCTAACGTTGCACCTAAAGCAATTAGAGAAAGAAGAACAAAAAAACCCCAAAGCTAGCAGAAGGAAAGAAATTATAAAGATCAGATCAGAAATAAATGAAAAAGAAATGAAGGAAACAATAGCAAAGATCAATAAAACTAAAAGCTGGTTCTTTGAGAAGATAAACAAAATTGATAAACCATTAGCCAGACTCATCAAGAGAAAAAGGGAGAAGACTCAAATCAATAGAATTAGAAATGAAAAAGGAGAAGTAACCACTGACACTGCAGAAATACAAACAATCATGAGAGATTACTACAAGCAACTCTATGCCAATAAAATGGACAACCTGGAAGAAATGGACAAATTCTTAGAAATGCACAACATGCCGAGACTGAACCAGGAAGAAATAGAAAATATGAACAGACCAATCACAAGCACTGAAATTGAAACTGTGATTAAAAATCTTCCAACAAACAAAAGCCCAGGACCAGATGGCTTCACAGGCAAATTCTATCAAACATTTAGGGAAGAGCTAACACCTGTCCTTCTCAAACTCTTCCAAAATATTGCAGAGGGAGGAACACTCCCCAACTCATTCTACGAGGCCACCATCACCCTGATACCAAAACGAGACAAAGATGTCACAAAGAAAGAAAACTACAGGCCAATATCAGTGATGAACATAGATGCAAAAATCCTCAACGAAATACTAGCAAACGGAATCCAACAGCACGTTAAAAGGATCATACACCATGATCAAGTGGGGTTTATTCCAGGAATGCAAGGATTCTTCAATATACGCAAATCAATCAACGTGATACATCATATTAACAAATTGAAGGAGAAAAACCATATGATTATCTCAATAGATGCAGAGAAAGCTTTCGACAAAATTCAACACCCATTTATGATAAAAGCCCTGCAGAAAGTAGGCATAGAGGGAACTTTCCTCAACATAATAAAGGCCATATATGACAAACTCACAGCCAACATTGTCCTCAATGGTGAAAAACTGAAAGCATTTCCACTAAGATCAGGAACAAGACAAGGTTGCCCACTCTCACCACTATTATTCAACATAGTTTTGGAAGTGTTAGCCACAGCGATCAGGGAAGAAAAAGAAATAAAAGGAATCCAAATCGGAAAAGAAGAAGTAAAGCTGTCACTGTTTGCAGATGACATGATACTATTCATAGAGAATCCTAAAGATGCTACCAGAAAACTACTAGAACTAATCAATGAATTTGGTAAAGTAGCAGGATACAAAATTAATGCACAGAAATCTCTTGCATTCCTATACACTAATGATGAAAAATCTGAAAGTGAAATTAAGAAAACACTCCCATTTACCATTGCAACAAAAAGAATAAAATATCTAGAAATAAACCTACCTAAGGAGACAAAAGACCTGTATGCAGAAAATTATAGGACACTGATGAAAGAAATTAAAGATGATACAAATAGATGGAGAGATATACCATGTTCTTGGTTTGGAAGAATCAACATTGTGAAAATGACTCTACTACCCAAAGCAATCTACAGATTCAATGCAATCCCTATCAAACTACCACTGGCATTTTTCACAGAACTAGAACAAAAAATTTCACAGTTTGTATGGAAACACAAAAGACCCCGAATAGCCAAAGCAATCTTGAGAACGAAAAATGGAGCTGGAGGAATCAGGCTCCCTGACTTCAGACTATATTACAAAGCTACAGTAATCAAGACAGTTTGGTACTGGCACAAAAACAGAAACATAGATCAATGGAACAGGATAGAAAGCCCAGAGATAAACCCACGCACATATGGTCATCTTATCTTTGATAAAGGAGGCAAGCATATACAGTGGAGAAAAGACAACCTCTTCAATAAGTGGTGCTGGGAAAACTGGACAGGTACATGTAAAAGTATGAAATTAGAACACTCCCTAATACCATACACAAAAATAAACTCAAAATGGATTAAAGACCTAAATGTAAGGCCAGACACTATCAAACTCTTAGAGGAAAACATAGGCAGAACACTCTATGACATAAATCACAGCAAGATCCTTTTTGACCCAGCTCCTAGAGAAATGGAAATAAAAACACAAATAAACAAATGGGACCTAATGAAACTTAAAAGCTTTTGCACAGCAAAGGAAACTAGAGGACTTAGAGGAACTCAGGATAAATATTTGTTGAATGAACGAAGAGATTTTATTAGGTGAATCAATGGCCTCCCTGGCAGGTAGGCCGGGAGGAGGCACTGTGAATGGCAATGGAAACCACAACTTGCAAAACATACCCAATTTGCAAAACATAAACTGTGCTCGACCACGCCATGATGGCCACCATAGACTGGTTCAGACTCTTTTAATACCGGCCCATACAGACCCAAATGTTCCAAGATAAGGCCAAAGACAAACTGGTCTAGCGGTCACTCCTCAAACTCCTGTGCTCTAAAGGTAAAACCACTGACTGGTCCTGCTACTCCTTGCTCTGTGAATTCTGACCAGTCTTTGCCAGGACCATGCAGTGATGGACTCTTGCCTCCTTCCTCCCTCAGGCCCTCTCAGTGCCCTTTCCTCTCTGCCGCCTCCCTCACTCCGCTGCCATCGAGATGCTTGTGGTTCCTTATGGTTCTGTGTGAACAGCTTCCTTGTTGGCTGCAGCAAGTTCACACACCTCATTCTGTTTGACTACAGGCATGTCCGGGGGTCTTTGGCTGGTGGGCTTTGTCAGATGTAAGGAAAGGAGAAGATAAAAAGTACTAGAATGAACAATAGGGGGAATTTTTAAATGTCATTTTGAAATATTTTTAAACTTAAAGAAAAATTGTAAGAACAGTACAGAGAACTGCCATAACCCCACTCTCCCAAATTTCCCAACTGATAACATTTCATAGCGTTTGCTCCACTGCCCACTCTCTCTGTGTAGAGATGTGTATGTGCGTGTGTGAATACACCCTTTGTTATTAGTCTTTTGCTGAACTCTTGAGAGCAAGCTGTAGATATGGTGTCCCACAGCCCCTAAACTTTTTTGGGTTTAGTTCCCCCAAACAAGGGCAGTTTCTACTTAATCACGATATAACCCGTATAACCAAGGCAGGAAGTCAACGTTGGCATGGCAATTCTATCCAGTCCACACATCCCATCCAAACTGTACTGCTGTCCCAGCAGTGTCTTGTTTCCCTTCTGGTGCAGGATCCCACCCAGGAACAGGCATTGTTTCTAGGTGTCATATCTCCTCCTTGGCAGTTTTAAAGAATCCTCAACCTGGGGCTGTTCTGTGTTTCCCCATGACCAGACTCAGGTTATGTGCTCCGAGCAGTAGCTGAGGGGCTGTCCTCACTAGTCCCAGCTCACTGAGGTCTGGCCTCATCACTGGATGCCAGAGTGGCCCAGTCCCAACCCTATGTGGGGAGAGGCATGGCTGGAGGGCACAGGGATCCACCAGAATTACCACCCTCATCAGTTTTCCAGAGTGAGCAGAGTCAGGTAGGGAGAACAAAAAAATCGGGCTATTTATGTCACTTTAGGACGTCCAGAGACCAGTTGGAATGCAGTTTGCCAATTGACAACCAATTAGTAGGAGCTGCTTTGCCCATAATGGTTACTTCTTCATTAAACCATGAATGTCCAGACATCTCTAAGGGACTTTTACAGACAGCCTTACAAGGACTTTTGTTTTTTAAATGGTTAATAAACACAATGGCTACAAGTACTCTTCTTGTGAACATTGTCAGCCCCTGTCTTTTGTATTGTTTCAGGAGCTCAGAATTTTGTCTCCATCTTGGACCTATCCTGACATAGCTTATCTCTTTAGAGTTTCTTTTCACTAACAACTGCTAGTTGGGACCTTTGTTGGCTCTGATTTTAGGCAGGATTTTATTCATCAGAACTGAGCAGAAAACACAGGCCTTTTAGAAATTTAGGTCTTAAGGAAAAGAATATTAAAAATAGGATTTCCAAGAAGAGAACAAGAAGCCTTTAGTTTTCTGCCTTAATTTGTATCTCATAGTCTCTTGGGAAAGCTGCTCCTGGATTTTGCCTGACCATGTCTCTCTCTAGGGCTTCGATTCCTTTTGTTGTGTGGGCTGGAGACCGGCGGCTGCTTTCCCCTCCAGCTCCCAGTCACTGCCCGCCCCACGGCCTCACTTCTCTCCATGCGGGACACCAGCCCACAGCAGAACACGCCTGAGCCTCATGTTCGGTTCACCTGGGACTCCTCTCCCCCACGTCTTTCTCTCTCACGCACACACACCACCACCACCACCACCATCTCGCCTGCCTCTAAAATGGTCTCAGTTTAATAGAGAAGGCAGAAATGTAAACACACCACACCATGGACAGTAGTAGAGGCAGTGCAGGGTACCCCTGGGGAATACGGGTGCTCATCCCCCCCCTGGTGCAGACGAGAGTCACGAAGAAGGTGACTCTTGCACTGGACCTGAAGGATGCATCTGACTTTGTGGGGGAGGAGGTGGGGAGGAGGTCGCCAGGTTGAGGGAGCAGAGCAGGGAGTGGGGGCGAGCTGAGAGCTGCCAGGGCCGTGGGAGGGACCACAGATTGTTCTGACCCCGAGGGGCAGGGTCAGTCAGTCTTGAGCCCCCACCTCACCTCCTGTCTGGAGCTCCGCATTTATCTGTTCCGCTGCAGGAGGGCAGGGGGATGTGCACCGTTTCGCTTAAAAAGAAGGATTCTGCCACGACGACGCTTCTGTGAACTAAGAGGGCTAATGCTAGAACCAGAGGACATGGCCAGTTCAAGGGTGGGCAGCAGGAGGGGAGCGAGCAGGGGAGTTCATTGGTGGGTGATAGAGCAGCTGAGGAGGGCAGTTTCCAGAAGGGAGTGAGTGACCAGCAGATACGTGCAGCCTCAGATAGTGGGGGAGGGCAAAGGCGACTTGGACCTTCCAGCGGTCAGAGAAGGTCACTTAAGAAGTGGGAATTAGAGTTTATCCTTTCTTTTACTTTTTATCTTGAGAGGAGGAATAATGTAATTTTTCATACAGTCACAGAACAAAGAGAGCCATCACTGCTTCAAAACCTATAGAGCTGATGTCATGGGCTCTGACAGTTCCATCACCTCTCTGACAGCCCCTCCCCCAGGGCTATGAAGGGGGCAAAGGGCAGTGGAACTCACCCTCCAGGTGCTGTGCTTACAGTGGTGAGCGGGCTGGGGGGCTTTTGGAGGTGGCTGGTGACATTAGCCAAGGGCAGTGGCTGACAGGCAGGCAGGCCAAAGGAGGTTGAAATTACAGAAATAAAAAGAATATTTTCCTGTGTGCTGTATGAGTAAGTCTATGGACATAATTGTTTTTTATCTAAAATGGATCTGCTTCAGGTTTTCAGAGGTGATCTTATATTATTTCATTACTTTTAACTCAAGAAACTGAATTGTTTGATTTCCATATTTGTTACTGAACAGAATAAATAATCTCTGGGGAACATAAATAATGTAATTACCTGTGTCAGTATGCACACACACTATAATTTCAAGGATAGGTAGAAATTGGTTATATTTGTCTTTGAAGCAGATATTCTGTTCTTGCTAGTCTAAATAAAAGCATTTTAACTTATTTGGTTATTCTGTGACTTCTGAGCATTAGGATGACAAATGGAAGATTCAAAATGTGTAGTTTTCTATCTCTATGCCGTCTTCTATCTTAGGGAAGCCCAACATTTTGTGGTAACCAGATAGTGGTGAGGGCTGGCTGTGGGCCCGGTGCAGAGGGGGTGCAGGCATGCTCAGCGGGGTGCCAGCTCTTGGCCTGAGCTGGGGCGGCCCTGAGAGAAGACACCAGGCAGAGGGAAGGCTTTGGTGTCCTCAGTGCTTTACTGTGTTCTTTCCTGTGGCAAGTGGGGGAGGGTAATACTATAGTCATTTCCCTTCAGTGGTGACGTCGTGGCTTGTAGGAGGGCTTGTTCTTCAGAGCCTGATCTGGGTGCGGGCACAAGACCCAGTCCTCCCCAGATCTCAGTGTGGCCTGTTTGTTCTGGGAGTCCCACTCTGACTCCCAGAGCAAACAGGCTCAGAACTTGAAAGTCCACGTTGGCTGAATCCCCTCGAGGGCCCCTCCGTGAGGCATCTGCAGGTCCGGCGGCTGTTTTCCTTCTGGTCAGGAAACCGGGCCTGAGCCTGGGAAGGGAGAGTGTCCTCGCAGGAGGACAGCCCGGGTGGCCTTCTCCCTTCATCCCTGGGCAGGGCAGCTGGTGGCCACTTGGGGGCAGGGCTCCTCAGCAAGTGACCTGCCGCCCAGGCGGGGACAGCCGCTGGGGCCTGGCTGCCTAACAGCTTCATTCTTCGTACTCCTCGCCCGTCACATCTCTGCTTAAATTCGTGACTGATGGACTTCAATGTGGAATGAAAGTGGAAGGCCTTTCCAATTTGAAGTTGTTGTGGTTGTTTGAATTTCTGGAAGCTCTTGATATTTAGAAGGTGCTGCTGAGGGCGGAGTAGAATTTGGAGCCACCTGTGCTTGTCTGAAGGTGATTTAAATGCCAGGGACTTTGATGACTGGAGGATAACTGGTAGCAGAATGACAGCAGTGACTGTTTTCGTCTTTGCAATGAAAAATGAAAGTGCTTCCACACTTCTTTAAGGACTCTGTGCCGCCAGAAAGAAGTCAAGCTTTTTTGTTGATTTTTTTTAAAAAAGTAACTTAGTTGAAATTCTTTAAAACTAGCTATATACCTGTACTCCAAACATGACTTTAGCTTTTGATCATTTTAAAAATCATGTTTTGATGGTCACTTCCATATTTTAGTGTAACATGCACCATCTTTGTAAGCATTTATTAACTTTTTTTCTCCATTCTCTATTGTTTATTCAATTTTGAAAGATTTATTATAATTAGAATGAAAATCATGAACTAGCTTCTTAAATATTTTACTTTTTTCCTTTTGATCTAACTATATACTTTGAGTTACTGCATTTTATTTCAGTAACTCATAATCACTGGTATTTTCCTACTATTTTAGCATGAAAATTCATTTTCAACATTTTGGATAGTATATAATTCAGTATATTGTTGCTACTGTTCATATTTTAAAAATCTGTTTAACCTTTGGCTTCCACATAAATGTTATTCTTTTTACATGTCAAGTAAAATAAGCACACTGTGTGTTCTGTGTGCACAGCAGAATGTTTAATGGACTGTGTAATTTTAAATGGTTCAAATGTTTATTTTTTCCGCCTTGAAATTGTTAGTGAGGTACATTGAGACTGGCAAGACTTGCTAATGCTTTGAGGCAGGGCCATATTTTATTTCATCTAAATTTTGTTTTCACGTAACACTTGGATTTAGCATCTGATAACTAGATTTCTTTCTAGTGAAGAGAAATGCTCTTCCTTGTACTTTCTCATATTTAAGTGCATTTTGACCAGGGCAAAAGAGGAGCTTTACTGAAGCTGCTGAGTTATCAAGACCATGCTTTAGGAAAGGGTCAGAGTCATGCCGTTGCCTTTCTTGACTTACTCTCAGGAAGATGGTGTGTTCAGTGTGAGTTTGCATGTCATTTTGTGTCTTGGACAGGGTCAGTGTTGTCTGTTTTAGGTTGTGTACTTGTTATTTCCTTTGCATGTCCTGTGCAGATGGTATCTGATAACTGCTTTTTGAAGCTATTAAATTCTGCTTTGTGGTGTGATCATGAAGAAGTACGGTAGTGCCACTGGGTTTTAGCATGCTGGCTTTTTCTTCGTTTTCATTTCAGAATATACAATATATAAAATTTTCCTGTTTTCTCAGATTTATTTTGGATCATTTTTTTAAAAACATAATATCAGTTCCTTTGTTTGGATGGTATAAATGAGACCATCAAGAAATAATCCAGTAGAAACCAATACACTTGTAAGTCTAAGGATCCCTAAATCTTTGTTCAAGATTTGATTTTCCAGGATATGACCACCTGATATTAACCTTTTCTCCTTGTTTTTGACTGACTGAACAGTTTCACATATATTGTGCTCTTAAAATGATGATCTTCTCTGAGCATAAATCCTAGAGCATTCACATTATATGTAATATATGATTATGAAATATAACGGAGTCTGTAACAGTGTTGTTTGCTGACCGCTAAAAGAGTAATGTAGATTTCAGAAATTGGTTATAACACTTACCACAACTTAAAATAAGTAGTGAATGAAATGACCACCTATTGTGGCATGGGTGTTTGCCTGTAGATTTGATGAGAGATGGGTTGGAGATCAGTAGAAAATGAGAGGAAATTGCAAGCAATGGAGCCAGGGGTGAGGAGACCAGCAGCCATGTAGCTGGACTCCAGCAGAGCAGCCAGGGTCCTGAATGAGTCTAACTGTCAACCCAGGGTAGAGCAGTCTAAAGGCCAGGTTTTTATTCAGCTAAGTATAGTGATGTGAAATTGAGAGTGAAGGGACCCCTAATAATTCCTGGGCTTAAGAGGAAATCAGGACCCTCAGCAGAAAAAAGCTGATCCTTTGCCTGGACATTGGTTGGAAATGAGTGCAGTAAGTGGGGGTCCAGGGTCACACTGCAGTCCCAGCAGGTACCTGGACGGAGTCAAAGCTGAAACCAAGCCGAGAGTTGAGTGATCAGAGTTGCAGGTGTGAGAAAGAAACACTCAATTTGGAGAGCCAGTGGGTGGCCCTCTAGATCCCACAGGAAGGCTGGACGCTTGGTCAGCAGCTTAGGAACTTGCTGGAGCCAAAGCAACAGGGATGAGCGTCAGTGTCTACAGTAAAGACCAGGGGAGCCAGGTACTGACAACACAGATAAAATAATACAGTGAAGGGTGAGCAGACCACTGTATTTAGTGAGAGTTAAACATACTCTGTAGAAGTTTGTCATTTTCAATATATGCCATTTTTTAAAAATGGGAGAGTATTGAGCATCTTTATATGCCTGGGGGAACCTTCAGAGATACCAGAGGGAGCAGGGACAGAGATGGAGGGCTCTGCTGCTGTGGGGACGGGGTGGGGGGCAGTGGTGGATGGAATTCACAGCACAGAGTAAGGACCCCACCCCGCCAGAGAGGAGGAACTGAATGAATAGTTGTGTATAGAGGTAAGGTGGGGCTGGGAGGTAGTTTCATTTTCTAAGAGGGCATTGAGATTGCCAGTCGAGGAAGAAGGAGTAGGTAAGATTTCTAGAGAGGTGATGATGCAGGATTGCTGCTGAGGGACAAAGAGAGAGGGAATGACTGGGAACATGAGTAGGGACTGCCGGGCATGGTTGAGGGACCCCAGAGGTCGGAGACCATGACTGCATGGGGCGAGCCTGTGTGATTCTCTCCAGAAGGGCTCTGAAGCCTGGGGGGCGCAGTGGAGAGAGGGCTGGCCGGTTCAGAAGGGAGTGTGCAGTGAAGGACGGGGGGAATTGAGATTAAAGGTGAGAGGATGACGGAGATGATGACCCCTGGGACCAGGATATGAAATCAGAAGGGATCGGGCGGCTGGGGCCTTGGTGCAGAATTCAAGAGCTTTGGCTTGAGTTCTGCGCGTAGAAGTTTAAGAAGTTGTCAGGGGAGTAGCGGCGACTGAGACCAGGTGTGGCTTTGGGAGTGGACAGTTGGAATGGAGTGGGGGTCAGGGTCCTCCCAGAGCTGGTCAAGTCATTTGGAGTGACCACGGGCGGTGAAATGGCAATTCCCCACTGTCCTTCCCTGGTCGTGTTAACACTGCTCTGGGCGACTCTTGTAAAGCCACCAGCACCTTACTGGAGACATAAGAATTTTAAGAAAATGCCTGACAGTAGTTGCTGAAAGCGATAGGGGCTTAGAGAGTCGAGTACTTGCTCCTTTGATTGGAGCAGAGGAGGTGACTAAAATGTTTAGACGGTAAATATAAAGAGTTTAAAATTGAACAAAATTTGAGAAATTTGAGAATAAGGAACCTCTGAAGGAAGAGAGAAGAAATGGTTTGTGGAGTGGTTTCAACTAACTGGAGAGTTAAATGCTGTTAGGAGATGCACAGGTGTTGCTAGGGGCGCGTGTAGGTAAATAGAAGAAGCATGCGTGGAAGGTGGGAGGATGTGGGTACTTTGTGACTTCATTTTGAAGATCATTCTCCAGACACTTCTGAGAGTTTCCCTCTAGTGGCCTGGATTTGATATTACCTCAGAGACCTCCACCCTTAGGTGACTGATTTATCTTATCCTATAGGAAGATGACAACTATTTCAGAAATTAGAATTATCGAACATTTTGTAAATCCACAGTCAAATGAAAATCTGTGCAAGCTTTATTTACTTCCTCAGATCATATCAGCTCTTCACACCCTCCTTGAAATAAAGCTAATTAGCTTTTGTCTCTAATAAATGTTTGTATT
Organism: Balaenoptera ricei; assembly: GCF_028023285.1. Taxonomy (NCBI): domain Eukaryota; kingdom Metazoa; phylum Chordata; class Mammalia; order Artiodactyla; family Balaenopteridae; genus Balaenoptera; species Balaenoptera ricei. Next base: position 31,023,821 of record NC_082640.1, read on the forward strand.
TGAAGTCGAAAACCACTTTAGAAGTTCCAAATACTTCAGTCATAAGCTTTAATCATGTATACACTTAGAAGATAAATGTTCTTTTTAAAATTTTAATATGCATAAATTTTAGATCTTTTTTTTAAGGAGTAATTAAAGAGGTCAATTAGCGTTCTTGTTTCTCCAGTTTGTTGGGTTTATGGCGCTGGGGGTGTCTTCATTATTGTTTTAACTTGGTGTCATTCAAGGTGGGGCGAGGTGAGGAGGGGTGTAGAGGATGTGGAGGGAGCTGGGAAGGTCACGGCCCTAGCCGTGCGTCCCTGTTACCTACAGAGAACCGTGAGTCATCACATTCCTGCTGGAATCACAGATGTTTAGGAAAACATGGGTTTCGTTATTCCACCTTGTATTGTTTTGCTTTTAATTTTGTATCTTAAACTAGCAATTATGCAGTTGACCAGGTAGCACAGAAACATTCATTACGTGTAGCATTCTCCAGTCGTGTGGATAGACACTGTCAAAAAATAATATTAAATAAATCAGGACTTTCCTTCTTTTAAGGAAATAAGAGCTTGTCAGTCATTTGTGTCAGTGGGTAGCTAGTTTTAAAAATTCCCCTTAGCATCAATTTTTATGAAGTTTCTCTCAAATCTTGGTTCTCCTGCCATGAGTGACTTGAAGCAAAGACATAATGAGGGTTTTTTTTTCTTTTTCTGTATTTCTAGTATTCTGTCAGATATAGCAGCTTAGTGGGGATGCGTCTTGATTCAAATAGACTTTTGTCCCATGCCAGATCTTAGTGGTAAAATGACCAAGTTTACCTGGCTTGAGGCTCTCCTCCTGTCTGTCATCAGCTTCGGAACAGCTCTGTGGTGACGCCAATCCTTTTCTCCCGCTGCCCTCAGGCCTCTGCGTCCTCCTTTTCTCTCTCTTCCTGCATCCGCAGTCTCTCAGTGGATTGGGTTAAACTTCCGCTGATTTGTCACCTTCGCTTCCTGCCTGATTTGCTGACTGTGAGGTCCACACACACATCTTTATCTCCTGTTTTCTTCACATCCTTGTAATCTGATATTTTCACCATGGCCCTCTTGGATGCCTTTTCTTCACTCATTCTCCTTAACTTCTTTGCAGGATCTGGCAGTTGAGCAGTATCCTCTTCTTGAAATTCTTCCACAACATCCTGCTTCTCGTCCTAACCTCTCCGATTTTGCCTTCTGTTTTTCCAGGAGTTCTTTAACCCACCATCTGAATGTGGTCCTTATCCCAGCGTTAAGCCTTCACTCCTGTTACAGTTCCTTCCTCCAAGAGTGGTTTTAACTCTTGTTGCTCTAAGAAGACCTCCTGAGTCGGCTTGCATCTCCTGCTGATTGATGGGTGTCATCACTTGAAATGACCTGCCCTCACTTGAGACCCAACTTGTCATGCATGTTAGGTTAATGTATATATTACAGTGTAATATATTGATACAGGTCTGTATATATTAATAGAAACAAAGTCTAGAAAAAAATTCCAAAATATTAGCAAGGATGTGTGTGTACATGAAGGATTATTAATGATTTTTATGTTTTTCTAAATTTGTTTCTTTTCCATTTAATTTTAACATTTTAATTATTTAATATTTCAAATGTATATTTTAATATCTTTATAAAATTTCTACAATTATGAGTTATTTTATAATCATAAAAATAAAGTACATTAGTTTTAATATATTTTTAATAGTTCTAATACTATTCAAATCAGTTTTAGAATTCTATGTTGGAAATGACAATAAGAGAAAAAGAATACTCTCAGAGAAGCTAAATATTCATTTTTCAAAATGGAAGCAAAAAAAGGGAGACTTTTCACACTTGTAAAAATAGCTAAGTTATTTGGAGAGAAGATTGATTATTGATTTGTAGGAATTCCTTGTATGTTTTAGTTATTAGTCCTCTAATGGTAATGGCATTGCAAACATCTTGTCTGTGGTTTACCTTTCTATTTCGTGTTCATCATTTTAATGTAGGCATGTTTATTGGTCTTTTCCTTTATGATTTTTATTCTTTTAATGTCTTATTTAAAGACCCCTTTCTTTCTCCAAGCCATAAAGATGTTCTCCCGTATATCTTTTAAAATGTTTTAATGTTTGCTTTTCACATTTGAGTCTTTAATCCTGAAATTTACTTTTTGGGTGTGGTGAAAGGCAGAGATTGCCTTATTATTTTCAGTATGGATACTATACATGGAATGTTTCATCCTTTCATACTGATCTGTAATACCTTGTCTGTCAAACAGAAAGTTCCCATGTATGTGTGGATCTGTTTCTCCCTTTTCTTTTCCATTGGTCTGTTTACCTAGTCGTGTGTTAAAACCACACTGTGTTAATTACTATAACTTACAAACAAATCTTGAAAACTGGTAGGTGCCTTCCCACCTCACCCTAATTATTTAAAGTTGCTTTCGCTACGCTTGGCCCTTCGACGTTCCTTACACATTTTATAATCAATCTGTCAAATTCCACACAAAACACCCATGGGAGTTTGATTGGAATTACATTGAATATATAGAATTAGAATGGGAGAGAATTAATCTCTTTATAGTTTGGACTCTTATTATACTTGGATAGAGCACATGGCCTATCTATCTATTCTAAAACGGTTTTCAGTAAAGTTGTATCTTGTATGACTTGTTAGATTTGTTACAGAGTTTTTGGTCATTGTAAATGGCTTAAATTTTATTTTCACTTTCTAACTTTGCTGATGTATAGATGTGTAAATGACTTGTGTATTTTCGTGTTATAACCAGCAGCCTGTCATTTTAATTCTAATAGTGTCTGGATTTCTTGGTGATTCTTTGTATACTCTGCTGCTCCCTGCGTGTTGTGACGGGTTTGTCTGGTCCCAGCCCTCATGCCACCATGCCGTCTTCCCTCTGTGCCGGGCTTTCCAGTGCACGGCTGGATGGGGGCCATGATAATGGCCCCTTAGCTTCTAATGCTTCGTCCTTAAGGGTGGCATTTGCTGTATATTTTTGTAGATCACCTTCATCAGGTTAGAGAACTCCTCGTCTCAGTTTTCTAAGAATTTGTGTCATGAATGAGTGTTAAATTTTAAAGAGTACTTTTTCTATACCTATTAAGATAATGCAGTGTTTCTCCCCTGATCTTAATTGACATGTTCATATCAATGTGGTGAATTACAGAATTCTACTATTGTAATTTCTAGTATGAAACTGTTTTTGTGTTACTTGGATAAATTATACTTGAAAATGTTGTTGTTGTTATTTAAGACTTTGCAAAATTGGGTTTCCTAACATTTTTAGAAAGATTTTTACATCTGTTAGAAACTGAGATGTTGGTGCTGTTCTTATGTGCTTTGGTTTCTGGCTTTTCCTATCTTCATTATATGAGTTGGGAATGATTCCTTCTCTTCTTCTTCTCCGGAGTAGTTTGTGTAGACATTTATCTGCGTCTTGGATGTTTGATATAACGTGCCTGAAGTATCATCTAGAGCTGATTTTTGTTTGTTTCTAGTATGTTTTGAGGAGTAGATATTGAACTGCTGATTCAATTTCTTTAGTGCTTCTAGGTTTATTCAAGTTTTACATTTCTTCTTGAGTTAATTTTGATGTTATATTTTTCTTAAAAACTGTCCATTCTCCCTCAAAATTTCACTTGTATTTGCAAAAAGTTGTTTACTGTATTCTGTCTTTTTTTTTAGTGTCAGCTGTATGTGTAGTTGTGACCCTTTTTTGCATTCCTGATATTGCTTCTTTATACCTACTATATTTTTCTTTAGTCAAAGAGCCAGCTTTTGATTGTGTTGCTTCTTGTTATGGTTTGTTTTTAGTTTCATCATTCTGCTCATACCCTCTTACCCTCTGCTCATTCTTCCTCTCATGTTTGAGTTGCACATTTAGCTCAGTGGTTTTCAGTCTTCTTTTCTAATATACACTTAAAACACCAGATTTCTCTCTAAGTAGTGATTTAGCTGAGTCCTATATATTTCAATATTTAGTTCTTTCATTGTCATTAAAGTTTTAAGTATTTTCTAATATCCTTTATGGTTTCTTCTCTGACCTATGATTATTTGGAGCTGTGTCCATAAATTTCCAAGAAGAAGGGCACAAATTGGTTACCTTTTTGCCCCAGATTTCTGATTTCATTGTTGTAAGATAATGTGGTCTGTGTGATAATGATTCTATGATAATTGTTGAAATGTGCATTATTACCTAATAAAGTCAGTTTTTAAAAAATGCCTGAGGGTTGAAGATAATGAGTTCTCTAATCTCTTTACATTAGGCTTATTAGTTGTTATTCAGATTTTCTCTACTTGATCAATTAATTTACTGAAATAAGCACGTTAACTCTTGCTACTGTGATAGTTGGGGTTATCCATTTTTTCCTTCTAGTGATCAAGTTTTGCTGTTAGAAGTTTACTTGTGTAAGGCCCTTGGTGTATATGTGCGTGTATTTCTGCTGGTTGTATAACCTAGATGTAGAATTACTATGTATTAGCTTGTGCATGTGTTCAGTTTTATTAGATGACACTACACAGTTTTCTAAAGTGGTTTAAACAATATAATCTCACAAGTGCTGCATGAGAGTTCCTGTTACACTATTTTTAGCAGCACTTGGTGTTGTCAGGTTTTTAATTTTAGCCATCGTAGTTGGTGTGTAGTAGTAGCACATCGTGGTTTTAGTGTGCATGTCTGTAATAATTAATGAGATTGAGCCTCTTTTCATATGTTTCTTTGTTCTTCTCTGCAGTTTCCAACTCTCTGTCTGAACAGTCTTGTCTTTTATCTTGTTGAACACAATAACAAAGTTATTTTACACTTTGTGTCTCACTCTCTAATATTCAGAGTGATTGTGTGAGTATTCTATTGCTTGTGAGGTTTTTTCCATAGAGTCTTGTCTTCTTGTATGTCTGATTATTTTTTATTGAGTGAGTGCCAAAAAGATTAAAAAAATTAAAAATAAGTTGAGGTCTAGTCTTCTTCCACAGTGCATTTGTGTGTGTTTCTGCCAGGCACTTGGAATCTGTTGCAACTCCTGAGTCCAATTCCAAGGACTTACGTGGTTCAGAACTGAACCTGTGAAGTGCCTGTGAAGACCTGGTTGTTTCTTTATTTGGAGGGAGCACTCCTTCAGAATCCCAACCCAAATTAAGGAGGATTTCCCAGGCACTCTGACTTGGTGGGCCTTGGACTCCAGTTTCTGTCCCTTGATCCCTGGATGGAGTCACAGAGCTGCTCAGCCACACCCCGGAATCAGAGGACACCCGCAGGGGAGAGTGGCCCCCGTGTGCTTGGCTCACCTTCCCAGACCTCCATTCTCGCAGGATTTGGCTTGGCCGTTCTTTGCTATCTGGTTGGTTCTGTGATTCCTTCAAGAAAATGTTCTTTATGTTTTTCCAGTTACATTCAGAGGGAGGCTTAATCTGAATTACCCAGACCACCATTTCCAGAATCTGAATTCCTCCCATAGATATATTTTTTCCTCTTTTTATTCTTAACCTCTCTGTATCTGTATATGTCTCTGTGGATTTTGTGGGGTTTATTTTTCTTTTTACAAAATCTAAATTTTTATCCACTTTAACAGATACATTTCATTTATTTATACTTACTGTGATTTATGATGTATTTAGATACAGTTCTATCATGTTTCCCTGTGCTTTGTTTTTACCCTTCTTCTTCTGGGATTTTCATTTCTTTGGGCCTTTCATTGTCCATCACACATGTGAATTCATTCCTTATACTGTAAATAATTCATTCCTTATACAGTAAATAATTCTTTACTATTCGATGGGTTCCTATGGTCATTTGTGAGATTTTAATTATTTGTAGGAATAAGGACAAAGATTATGAAAAAAGCTCTTTTTAAAAAACTCAGCTTTTGCTTATAAACTCTCAACTTGCTCTCTATACTTTAAAAGTATACAAAAATGTTTATTTCTTTCACTTGCTTTTTATCCTTGTTTTTCTGGTGTTCAATAAGATCATGTATTCTGAGCCTAGAGTTTGTTCCCTTGTGGGGAGTGTTGGGGTCATGGCATAGTGAGCCAAGCCCGCTGCCCTGGCTTAGGGCTCCCTCCCAGGCTTGCGGCCCCCAAGGGGCTGAAGATGGCCAGGGGTTAGATGGAGCGCCCAGGAAAACAGCAGAGGAGGGGAAGACGAAGATGCCGGCTGAGAACAGACTTTTATTATCTTCCACTCTATGCTGGTCAGGATCTGCCTGTAAATAATAAAAACCACTGAACTTTACCCTTTCGATGGGTGAATTTTATGATGTGTGAAATGTACCTCAATCAAGCTGTAAAAGAGGAAGATCTGCCGGTCAGAGAGATCAAGGAGAATGCATCAGAAACTGCTGACTGACCTGCTCATGAATTCCAGAAGCCCTGACTCAGTGTGACCGGTATTTCCAAGTACAATACATACAAGCAGGAAGAGGTGTGTGTGTGTGTGTGTGTGTGTGTGTTTATAGGAATGACTTCCTGGGCTGTTGGTGAATGCCATGGTTTACAGGTTGTAATTATTATGTCCACAGCAGCCAAGTGGGTATCTCTGGGGTTTTTTTTGTTTCTCTTTTTTTTTTTTCTGTTTTTAAATGTTGTATTTTTTAATAGAAAAGGAGGTAGCACAGAAGAGGGATGAGAAGTAATGTTTGATGAGAGCCTTCAGTGAGATGCACGTTGTGTCCCCATGTTGCGTCTCTGGAGGTGCTGAGTGACTGGCTTTAATGACCAGGACAGGAGAGGACACAGCCTGGTCTCAGGGACCAGACGGCCTCCCTCCCTCCATCCCCACGTACCAGCGGCAGGTCTGCTCTCTTCTCAAAGATCCAAGTGCTCTTGGAGAAGGGTGCTTAGCTGGGGAGGCTGAGAAGATTCCCCTTCACAGTTCATGGCACTTTTCGCTGTTTCTGCCGTGCTGCTGTCTCTTCCCAGGACAGGAGGAAGCTGAAGGGAGATGCGCGCAGGGCCTGAGGGTCAAACCACAACCCTGGGCGAGAGTGCACAATCCGCTCAGCCCGCAGGACGTGTGGCTGGACCCACGGCCCACGCTTTAGACCAGCGGATAGAAAGCTTCGCTGGCCTGGACTCTAGTTGTTGGTGTAACAGAATTGGCTCTTGGATTATTTTCTGTGGTTGGAGCAGGTTAAATGAGAGGATGCTGCAGGGAGCTGCTGGCACAGGCGGATTCTCGCCAGCAGTGCTCCCAGGGGGTGAGCCTCGCTGTTTCCTACCAGGCATCTTGTGCTGGGAGACTCCCGGCCCTGCCTTCCAGCGAACGCTGAGAACACGGCATTCAAGTGTAGCAAGTGTCAGGGCAGAGGCAGAGACCCCGGCAGCATTCCTCAGATAACTGCAGGCCCAGCCAACGGGTCAGCCCTCTGCAGTTCAGCGGAGCAGCCGGGTTGAATCTCATGGTCTCAGTTGCACATTTCCGGGGAAGGGTCCCTCACTGCCCATCCCGCCCCCAGATCAGCCCCTGTCCCTGTGGCAAGGCAGTGTGGTCACACTACACGAGCACGGTGGTGCTAGGGCTGGGGGGCTGGTGTCCAGAGACGGCATGGACGTCCCCCACATCCGTGTCGCAGGCACGTGTAATGTACGTAACAGGGACCACACTGTCTATACTCTTTGTGTTCCACTTTTTAAAATATTCGATATTCTTTGAAGACATTTTAATGACTTTTTGCTATTCCTTATATGTACATATTACAGTTTATTGATTCCTCGATTGTTAAAACATTTAGATTGCGTGCATTTTTTTCCCAAATTAAAAATTTACTTCTTTGAATATAAATCTCTAAATTTATATTTCCTTATGATAGATTTCTAAAAGAGAATATTTGAATCAATGGATGAGAAGTGTTATTTTAGCTCTTGGTATGTCTTGTCAGATGGCTTTCTAGAAAGGTGGAGTAACAGATGAGCATAGAGCTGGCTTGTTGCATACAGATGGTGAAACTCACAGATATACTAGGATAAACAAATAAGGCATATTCAGCTTTAAAGATAAGAGTACTGAGGTCGTAACGGGACATTGTAAAGATATTCAGCATATGGGAGAACTTGGTTTTTTTTAATACATTTATTGAGATATTATACATGTCATACAAGTCACCCATTTAAAATGTATGATTCAGCAGCTCGTAGTATATTTGTAAAGTTGTGCATCTATCATCACAATCAATTTTAGAATATTTTCATTCCCCCCCCAACCCCCACTCCCTTTAGCCATCACTCCCTTATTCCCCCATTCCAAACCCTCCGCCCCAGCTCTGGACATTTCATACACTATGTGGCCCTTTGTGTCTGGCTTTTTTCACTTAGCATGATGTTTTCAATGGTCTTCCATGTTGTAGTGTATGTTAGTACTTTATTCCTTTCTATTGCTGATAGGAGAGCTTTGGTTGGCTCAGGAGAAGGACCTGTAAGTCTGTGTGGTCAGAGGGAGTGTGTAGGGGCCCCATTTGGGAGCAATGGTCATGAATTTATGGCACTAAGTTTCTTTGTTAATGTGACTTTCTCCAACATCTGTATGTTTTTATGGCTGTAGCAGTAGTCCTTTTTGCGGATGTACCATAGTTTATTTACCCTATCCATTGTTTGTGGATATTTGAGTATTTCCTAGTTTTCACTCTTTTGAACACTGCTTCATATATATCTTTGCATATTTATGTGATTGTCTTCTATGGGTAAATTTCTAGAAGTAGATTTGATGGTTGAAAGGATATGGCCAATTTACATTTTGGCCATTTATGCTTTTTTATTTCAAATATATAAGGTTGGAAGTTTATAAGTAAAAGTTTAGAATTTTTATGTAGTCAAGTATTTCAGTATTCCCTTCCACTGCTTTATGTTTAATTGAAATTGTAGTGATATCTTTTTATTACTGTTAATAATCATTTTTCTAATGTTAACCTGTTTATTATTCCATTATCCTTTTCTTTGACTGTTCTATTACCATTTCCTTTCCACTACTTTTCCTGTGGCTTTTAATAAGCATTTAATGTCTTTTAAAATGCCACCTTCAGTGTTACTCTTCAAAATATTCATTCTTCTCAAGATACAAGAAACTTACAACCCTCAATTAGACATTTTCCCACACAGCTAACCCTTGTATTTTCACACCAATTAATTCTTTTTATTTTAATTTTAGAAGACTCTAAACTGGTAACTGAAGATTTTCTTAGAAACTTAAAAGCATGGTCCTTTACAAATACACTGTGTATGTGTAGCCTCAGGGTTAATCTCTTAGTTTACAAACCAAAATTACTAAATATCAATTTAATAGACTGTAACTTTTGCTGACTTTTGCATTAATTTTCCATATTTCTGAATGGCTTCTTTTTTTAGTTTCTCTACTACTCTCTTCATTTTTCCGAATTTCCCTCTTTCCCCTCTTTGGAATGAGGGAAAAGTTGCATTCTTTTTATGCTCCCTAGAAAATCTTCCTTTTTTAATGAGGTTTTTTTTTTTTTTTTTTTAATTTATTTTTTGCCTGTGTTGGGCCTTCGTTGCTGTGCGCAGGCTTTCTCTAGTTGTGGCGAGCGGGGGCTGCTCTTGGTTGTGGTGCGGGCTTCTCACTGCGGTGGCTTCTCTTGTTGCGGAGCACGGGCTTTAGGCGTGCAGGCTTCAGTAGTTGTGGCACATGGGCTTAGTTGCTCTGCGGCATGTGGGATCTTCCCAGACCAGGGCTTGAACCCTTGTCCCTTGCATTGGCAGGCGGATTTTCAACCACTGCGCCACCAGGAAAGTCCGAAAATCTTCCTTTTTATTTCACGCATTACTTTATCATGAGTAGTCATGGTGAAAATAGCCTATCTCCAGCTCTGAATGATAATTCTGGAATTTTCCAGTTGTGAAGCCAAAAGGTAATAGCTGAATAAAGAGATGACTAAGAATCTTACATAGAGGTTTAGTATAAAGAAGCTAGTAGAACACAAATACAAAACTTTCTAAGTACCAAAAGAAATACTAGAAAAGGAAAAACAGAGCAGAGAAAACAAATCTCACAATATATGTTAAGTATTATTACGGAAATCTGTCATAATGATAAATGTATATAGACCTAAGTTGCTATTAAAAGTTAGAGTCTCCGATTGGTAAAGTAAAATCTAACTCTATGCTGTGTATAGAGACACACTTAAAGTGATTGAGAAGTGTTAGAAATAAAGGGTTGGGAAAGATGTTCCAGGAAAATATATGTAAAAAGAAAGTCTTGATATCAGACAAAGTAGAATTTAGGCCAAAAAAGATCACATGAGACAGAGATACCGTATAATGCAAAAAGCTATGATTTACAATGAAAAAAATGATAGTTTTTAATATCTGTGCTTTTAATAACACAGAAACAATGTTCCTAAAGCAGGAACTGTTGCTGCAAGGAGGAATAGCACATGCTGATAAGTAGGGGTGTTTAACGTGCTCTCTGATTACACAGATCAAGTGCAAAAGTGTGTGAGGGTGTAGATGCCTAAGTAGGTGATCAGCTAGGAGACCTGTAGACACATGCTGAACTATGTACCCCAGGGATGGGGACTCTACCTTGATTTCACGTGCATGTGGATCATTGATACCAGTTGACCTTATATTAGTTGATTGTAAAAAACTTCATATAATTTTGAAAAAAAGAAATAAATCAACATATTCTGAATAAAATTAGAAATTAATAGAAACAAAAGACTAGTTTCACAGCAGTGTGAATGTACTTGACACTACTGAATTATACCTTAAAAATGGTTATAATGGTAAATTTCATGTTATGTGTATTTTACCACAATTTTTTTTAAAGCCTAAGAAAAAGGAATAACAAAAACCCAGTGACCTGATGGAACCAGAAAGAACACATGGTTGACCTTTAGCAGATCAGTGTGAATTGGGGCAGACTTTGCCTCCATAGAGAGCTAGGTTCAAATGATGGATTTTCCAACACCTTGAGGCCCAAGAAAAGCAGTCAGCTTTAAAAATCACTTCCTCTGTTTTCAAGTGGATAATATCACCTACCTTTAGGGTGAAGATTTATTGAGAATTTATGTAAAATGTCTGGCAAATTCAAGTTTAAAAAAAAAGTGATCATGTTCTTCCTTTAAAGTTTTTGGCATTAAAATAGTTCCATGAAGTGAACTAATAATAAGCATGAACTTGACATGAACTCATTATTTTCATCAACATTCAAAGAAGATACATGATTGTCAAGAGGGAAATGCAAAAAGTGGTCACAAGACTCTCCAAATTCCTCTGCTTTAAAGTTCAAGAACAAGTGAGGAGTAGCATATTACTTGAGTGCCAATTTATTCCAAATAGAAAATGGAAGTAATTATCACTCCCAGTGAAGCTATAGAACTTAGACCTAGAATAAACCTTGGAGTCGATGCCCTACTTAAATAGAGGATGATATTGAAGCCCAGAGAGGTTAGTTGTAGACTAACAAGTCTTACAGCTGGTTAGTGACGGAGCTATGGTTTGACCTTGTTTTCTGTCAAGAGTGTACACCAGAAGCATCACATCTTTGGAGTAAAACTAATAGGACCAGAAGAAGAGGGATAACCACACACAAAGAAAAAGATAAAGCAAGTAAAAATAAAAACAAAACTTCCTTTATGTGGAAATTTTTAGAGTGGAGTAAGGATGTCCATTTGCTCCAAGGTGCAGTCTTAAATAACAGTCATTTATTTATTTGAAAAAGAAGACTCTTCAATCTGGAACATTTAAAACTTTATTAAGTAGTTATTGGATCAAAAGGGAAACATGAACAGAATTCTGAGAAAATAACAATATTAAAAACATGCTGTATCAGAGTCATTGTGGATGAAACAATGCTTAGGAAGATTCATAGCATAAATAGCTGCATAAATAAAAATCAAAACAAAAAATGAACAAAATGAACTAAGTAAAACTCTGGTGTAATAAACAATAAAGTAAAAAAAAAACAGAAAGAAGGCATTAGTAAATATAAAAACTGAAATTAACTGATTAGTAAATGGAAAAACAGAAGAATGACTAAATCAGGAATCTGGTTCTCAGGGTGAAGCTCAAAAGATAAAAACTGGGACTTCCCTTGTGGTCCAGTGGTTAAGAATCCGCCTTCCAATGCAGGGCATGCAGGTTCGATCCTGGTCAGGGAACTCAGATCCCACATGCCGTAGGGCAACTAAGCCCGAGCGCCACAGCTCCTGAGCCAGTTCTCTCTAGAGCCTGAGTGCCACAACTAGAGAGCCCACGCACTGCAGCTACTGAGCCCACATGCCACAACTAAGACCCGACGCAGCCAAATAAATAAATACTTTAAAAAAAAAAGATAAAAACTACTAGCCCCCCTAATTTAAAAAAAGTGGGGGTAGAAAACAATATGTATCCAAATAAGATATGACAAGGGAGAAATAACCATCAAAACAGAAGAAATTTAAAACAGGAGATTACTTTGCACAGTTCCATTCAAATATATTTGAAAACCTAGATGAAATGGGCAATGTTTTATGAAGATATAATTTACTAGAACTTATCCCAGTAGAAACAGAAAATCTAAAGGGCCCAACAATACATGATGTAGGAAAAACTGTAGAAGAACTTAAGTACCATGCCCAGATGGTCTCACAGGGGAATTCTTTCAAAGCTTCGAAGCCCAGATGATCTCAATACTACTTAAACTGTTCCAGAGCACAGAAAAAGAAGGAAAATTTCCAAATTCTTTTAATGAAGTGAATATAACATTAATACTAAAGTCTGATAGAGACTTTAAATGTAAAAATGTTAAGTAAAATGCTAACAAATATAATCTGATAGTACATAAAAAAGATAGATCATGATCAAGTATAGTTTATTCCAGGAATTCAAATGTGATTTATTAATCCATTCATATAGTTTATCAGATTAAGTTAGTAGATTTAAGGAAAAAAATTAATTACGTGATCATCTCCATAGATGCCAGAAAAGCATTTAACAACATTCAACACTCATCCCTTAAAAAATGCTCAGTTTTAAAATAGGACTCAGTGCGTAGTAGCCTGGCATGATTAAACGTTCTCACATGCATGCATACACACACCCCCCAAAGTCAGCACCGTACTTAGTGGGGAAAAACTAGAGGCCTTCCTTTTAAAGTCAGGAATGTGAGAGGCCTACAACTTGGAAAGAAAGAGTTAAAAATCTTCTCTTCTGGCAGATCTTAAATAAAACCCCTGTGATGTGAAATCTCAATTGGAAATATCAGTATGAACTGATTTTTTTTAATTAAAATTATTTTTCCTAGCTCTCTTTACACAACAGTCCTAGAAGCGGTGATAACTGTAGCAGTGAACACATCCATCACCCAGACTGTAGCATCTAGCCAGGGCTCCTTGGAGGAATGGCCAGTTCTGGTTTGGGCAGGAAATATTCAGGATGAGCCTGGAACATTTTATTGTGCCAGAAAGCCAAGAAGTTACTAAAGACTAATGGGGTCATGTCAAGAGACATAGGACCCAACATGAAGGAGCTCTCATCGGACAAAGATGGGGCAGTTTGGGAGTCACACACATAAAAATGCAATTAATTAAAGAATATGTAAAATCCTGTGAGTTTATAAGAATACTTTAAAAGAGAGAGAAAGTCAAACAAACAACTCATTGGGCCCTGTTGGATTATTTCAGAATTAGGGTCGTAGTCTTACTCTGAAAGTTAGTAAGTAAAAGGAAAGAATTGTGCCCTTGTCCTGCCTTTTGTGTTATGAACTGTAATACAGGTAAACAACTGTAACTCACAAGGGAAAGTTGTTCTTTGCAGAAGAATTCCAGCTCTGAGCTGTGGAAAGTATGGTAGACTTAGAAAATCGTCACTGTACGACCCTTGGTGAGGTAACAGATGGAGGCAGTGAAAGCACCGGGTGAAAGGTTGAGGGGGCTTCGCGGTGCAGAGTCCAGGCCGTCACCAGCTCAGTCAACTGCTGGATCCTAGGACAGGTGCCTGCAACACTGCAGGCCTCCTGATCAGATGCAGGAGGAAGCACAGTGCGCTGCCCGAGAATCATACCTGCCAAACACTGTACCCTGAGTTTAATCGTGCTGCTAGAGCTAAATTCTGTTTGCAGAAGACATGGAGAGAAAGGAATAAATTAAACAAATGACACCGTGAGGAAACAAGCAGAGAAGTCCAGGTCAGCTGGAACAAATGCAATGAATTAATGGCATTAAATGAACAAAGATGGGGGAGGGGTGACTCCTGTATTACAGAGGCCCTAAGAGACCTAAGAGACCTGCAGCTACAGGGAACAGATCCGGGGACCCTGCTTGGATCCTGATTAAAACCTGTTTGGGTAAAAAGACATTTTTCAGACAATCAGGATATTTTTATTGTGCACTAAGTATTATATGCTAGCAAGAAGTTATGTTTAATTTTGTTATATGTGATAGTGACATTGCGGTATGTTTTTCAAATTCCGCATTTTTAGAGGCATATCGAAAAGCTGAGAGTTCCTTTAAAGTACTTCAGCAAAGAATGAGAAGAAAAAGAAAAATGGGATAGTGAAGCAAATATGTCAAAATCTTTTTTTTTTAAATTTATTTATTTTTGGCTGCGTTGGGTCTTCATTGCTGTGCATGGGCTTTCCCTAGTTGTGGCGAGCGGGGGCTACTCTTCATTGCGGTGTGTGGGCTTCTCACTGCAGTGGCTTTTCTTGTTGCAGAGCACGGGCTCTAGGCACACGGGCTTCAGCAGTTGTGCCACGTGGGCTCAGTAGTTGTGGCTTGCGGGCTCTAGAGTGCAGGCTCAGTAGTTGTGGCACATGGGCTTAGTTGCTCCGTGGCTTGTGGGATCTTCCCAGACTAGGGCTAGAACCCATGTCCCCTGCATTGTCAGGTGGATTCTTAACCACTGTGTCACCAGGGAAGTCCCTGTCAAAATCTTGATGTTGTTGAGTTTGAGGGATGCATTTAATCATGCATTTCTTTCTACTTTTGAGTGTATTTTAAATATTTCATAATAAAAAGTGTTTAAGCAGTTGAAAGGCATGCTCTATCAAAATGAGAGTAAAGTAAGCTCTCCTGGAAGATATGGGCCATGGAAAAGAGGAGGTCCACCACAGGTGAGGCAAGTGTGCCCCGGGGCCTGCCGGGGGCCCAGGGTGGGAGCTGGGTCCCCCCCGCCCCGCCCCCGGTTGAACAGCTTGCTGGATGTCTGGCTGCTCAGCTCCAGAGAAGCTCCCCAGAGGCAGGGCTGTTTAGGTTTTTTCCTGCCTCTGCATCCCTAGTACCTAACAGTGCCTGGCCCTGCTTGTTTTCAGGGAAGTTGCTGAGGGAGCTGATAAGAGTGTGCGTGGCTGGTTAATGATCCACGGGGTCTCTGCTGGGCATGGAAGAAAGAGAAATCGTGGAGAAAGGCGGGGTTCGGGCCCTCAGCCTCTTCCTGAGGTGGAAGCACCAGTGAGGACAGTGAGCTGGAATGAGAGGAATTTGGTCTGAAGAAGCAGCGTCTTCTTTACAGGCAGGCAGCGCTGCTCTGCGTGAGGATAAGGTCTGTGAGCTGAGGGAGCCCCCCAGGTATCGAGGGTCACGAAGCTGGACGCCAGGTTGTTGAATTAATCATTCACATGGATGTTGAAATTATTCAGGGCGAGCCACCCCAAAGATTTTATCATGAAAAATCTCAAAAATACACTGAAGATGAAAGCATGTTACAATGAATACTCATACGTCCAATACCTGGTTTCTACCTTGATCATTTTACTTGTTTTGTTACATATCCATCCATCCCTCCATCCATCCATCCATTCATCCATCCATCCATCCATCCATTTTACTTTTTTGACTTATTTCAGATAAATTGCAGACACCATTGTGCTTCTCTCATGCAGCAGTGTTGAGGATTAAATGTGAAAGTACTGTTTAACTGTGAGATGCTGTAGAAATACAGGATGTTTTAAACCTGGCTAAGAAGTTGCCTGACTTCAGGTTGCAAATGATGACTCAGTTCTTGAGTCAGCTCCGGGAGCTGTGCCAGACCCAGGTGGAGACAGGCCACCCCGCTTTCCCTGCTCAGCAGGGCCAGCTGCTGACACCACAGTGTGGGCCTGGGCGACCCCTCCCATCCTGCACCCTCGGATGCTCTCAGGATCCAGGATGGGACTGCAGCCCACAGGCAGGGAGAGAAGGGGAGCGGGAAGTTTGGAAGGCCAGGGTGGTGGGCTCCAGGAGGGACTTGGGTGATGCTAGTGATCCAAACATTGACACATCTTTCTTCTTCCAGGTTGTCTTTTTTCCATCTTGTAGCATTTTGTTTTTTTCCTGAATTGTAGTTATTTCTTATCTGAGGTGGAGTAAGTCTAGCCTAGTTCTGGTACCTGTCTCTTACCATGGGTAGCGAGAAAATGACAACTCAAGGAGAAGTTCCCGGAGGAGTAGAGTTATAATTTATTAAACGCTAAATTGGGAGCTCTTTTGTTCTCATGAACCACTTACAGCTTGAGCTTTATTTTTACCTGTATGGAGAAAATGAAGAGTAATGGGAAAATGGTGTTGGCTGGTCTCTGAAGCAGGTTTATGTTGTCGTTTGGGCTCTGTAGCTGTGTTCTGTGACCTGGGGTGAATTCCTTGCCTGGCAGGGCCTCAGTCTCTGGTCTGTAGAGGAAGATGGTGGTACCTGCTCTGCCCTCCCTGGCTTGTGGAAACACACATAAAGAGCTATGGAAGTAGAGGGTGACAGGTTGCCTAGACCTGTTTGCGCCTGGGCTTACCGCTTTAGACTTAACTGCTCGTGTCCTTTCTGTCCGGGGTTCCATCTCCCTTGCAAGGTCCCCACTGCATGGGGAGGGGACAGAGGATCAGCCTGGCAGGGCCCAGATGTGTGGTGACTAGGGTCACTTAGCCTGGTCCCTGGGCCCCAGGCAGAGCTTCCCAGAGGATCGGGAAGAGCTGAGATGGCTGGGGACAAGTGGGAAACCTTGTCCTTGGTGGGGGCAGGTGGTCCTGGCATCCCCCTACCTGACTACTCATCGACCCCCAGGGCTCTGTCCACTGGGTCACACTCTGTCCCCCACCCTGCTCGTTTTCCTCAGCTCTTTACCTAATGGGGTATGTTTGTTTGTTAGTTGCCCCTTCCCACTTGGAATGAAAGTTCCGGGAGAAGGAGAGCTCTTTCTGTCCCCCGACAGACAGCCGTGGCAGAGGAGACCCTCAGGAACGCGACCGAGGGACGTGGGAGGCCTCCACACCCTGCTCTGACCACTGTGGGTCTGGGTTCGCCAGCTCCTCTGCCTCTCTGATGTGAACCAGGCCCTTCGTGCCTCTTTCCTGGTTGGTGTTTTGCTTAGTTATGGAATTCTAGCTTGAAAAGTGTTTTCCTCTGAACCTGAAAATCATTGTTCTACTGTGGTCTGGCTTGAGTGGTGCTGTTGAGACCTCTGATTCTATTCCATTTCCTAAGCCTTGATGTGACGTGCTATTTTCTGTGAAACCTTTTAGCATCTTCTCTTTATTCCTTCTGCATTTCACTGTGATGTGCCTCAAACGGTGTATTTTCATCTTGGCCGGGCTCTTAGAAAGCCCTTTGGCATTTTCTAATTTTGAGAAAGGTCTTCTTTTTTTTCTTGATAAACACCTTTCTTCTCTATTAATTTGATGTTGGAAAATATTGATTCCTCTCTTTTGTCTGCAACGTTTGATCTTTTTATGCAACCCCGCTAAAAATTATTTATTTGTGCTATTTTAAATGTTCAAGACTCCTTCCTCATTTCTTTTGGTTTCTGTCTTTAATTTTGGAAAGTTTTACTGAAACTTGTCTAATCCTTAGTTATCAGTTTATATGAAGGAGTGAGTCACTAACAAGCAGATTGAAGCCGTTGAGCAGGCCGGGGTGGGGCGGGGGGACCTGGGGATCCAAGTCCTCACATCTTGGCCTTCATGGACTCCCTGGTCTTGAGCCCTGTCCCCCTGCCCTGCGTGGTTGGTCCGGGTGCCCGGACCCCGGAGCCTTTCCTGGGTCTCAAGGCAAACTGGTCTCCCTGTGTCATGCCCTCTGCAGGCCCAGGGCTGCCGACTCTGCTTTTTCTTGTTCTTCCACAACGTGTGGCTGTCTCCCACTCATTTGGATCTGTTTTCCTTGTGGCTTTATCTCTTCTTGGTGAGGGGGTGGGGAGCAGTGATGCAGGAGAGAGAAGAGATAACATACATGGACTATCTACCTTTTAAATTAGAAGTCGGCATAGCTATTTTTTAATAGCTGTAATGATATAATTGTGGATATACCACTTTAATCTCTTTAATCTACTCACATACAAATGAAAATTCAAAGTGCTTATTTCAGCCAGCTCTTCAGTTGATGTTATTGTCCACATCAGCACAGCACAGCCGTCCCCTGGGAGCCTGCTAAACCCAGGCTCTGCTGAGTGACAGGCCCCTCAAGGCAGTGTCTGTTCATCACAGCTGAGTGACAGCTCTGTGTCCTGACAAGCATGAGACGTTCCTTAAAGGAGACAGAAAACAGCAATAACAACAATGATACCTTTATAGAGCTGAGTCCTAAATGTCTTTTTGTCAATTATCTAAAGAATGTTGAAAAATACTTCCAAGGTTATCAGAAGAAATTAACATTAATTTGGCTAAATTTATTTGCTGTACAGAAGAAATTAACACAACATTGTAAATCAACTATACTTCAATAAAAATTTTGTTAAAATCTGGCTAAATTTAAGCCATAGATATATCCATGAAAGATTGGTGTGTGTTGCCATGAAAAATTGGTGGTGGGGGGGGGTTGTCTGTGTGATGTGTGTCTGGTGTGTGTGTCTTTGTGTGCTGTGTATGTGTGTGTAGTGGCTGTTGGAAAGGTGGATTAAGGGGAGGGCTTAAAAGGAACATGTGCATGACATCATCACTCACTGCTTGTTGTTGGTTTCAAAATGCTTTATACCAGTGGTCCCCAACCTTTTTGGCACCAGGGACAGTTTCATGGAAGACAATTTTTCCACAGACGGTGGTGGGGGATGATGATTCAGGCAGTAATGCAAGCGATGGGGAGCAGCACATGAAGCTTTGCTTGCTGGCCTGCCCGCTGCTTACCTCCTGCTGTGTGGCCCGGTTCCTAACAGGCCATGGACTGGTACCGGTCCGCGGCCTGGGGGTTGGGGACCCCTGCTTTATACCAGTTGCTTAATAGATGCTATAGACTGATACACTAAAGTTAAGTAGTGAGGTCGTTTCAAAACTAACTTATGATGGCCATATATTAACATTTTTTAGGTACATCTGCCCTTTTTAAAATTTATTTATTTATTTATTTTTGGCTGTGTTGGGTCTTCATTTCTGTGTGAGGGCTTTCTCTAGTTGCGGCGAGCGGGGGCCAGTCTTCATCGCGGTGCGCTGGCCTATCACTGTCACGGCCTCTCCCGTTGCGGAGCACAGGCTCCAGACGCACAGGCTCAGTAGTTGTGGCTCACGGGCTTAAGTTGCTCCGTGGTATGTGGGATCTTCCCAGACCAGGGCTCAAACCCGTGTCCTCTGCATTGGCAGGCGGATTCTTAACCACTGCGCCACCAGGGAAGCCCCATCTGCCCTTTTAATTGTGATCCTTAAAAAGGAATCCCACCTTTAATTGACAACAGCCATTGTAAAGCAGACCCCTCAGGTCTGCAGGAGCTTACTTGTAGAAAGCTTGGGCAACACTTTGAAGACCGGAGAAAAATGAGTTTGTGTAACAGCATTTGTGTACGGTTTAAAATTCACAGGACTCTGTAGTTTCCGTTTTGGCTGCCTATCACTTGAAGTAAATGTTTTTTTAATAATACCACTTTTTTCTTTTTTAATTAAGGATGACGTTCGTTGGCCTCCAGTGGATTAAATTTAAGAGATCCCATTAACCAGTCAGGAAATCCAGTTCTAGCTTCTGAAGTCGCTCTGTTACATTGAATCCTGTGTGTTAAAACAGTCCAGAGCATTCCATAGTGCTCTTGAGATCTTACAAATATGCTAGAAGTATACTGAATAGTTAAATTGGTGTTTAAACACATTATGAAGAGCTACTGAATAGCTGCTATTCCCTAATAATCTTTTTATAACATGGATTTTTTTTTAGGTATAGTTGTTTTACAATGTTGTGTTAGTTTCTACTGCACAGCGAAGTGGAGTTCCCTGTGCTATACAGCAGGTTCTTATCAGTTATCTATTTTATACATATTAGTGTATATATGGCAGTCCCAATCTCCCAATTCATCCCACCACCGCACCCCCCTTTTCTCCCTTGGTGTGCATGTTTGTTCTCTACATCTGTGTCTCTGTTTCTGCCTTGCAGACTCGTTCATCTGTACCATTTTTCTAGATTCCACATATATGCATTAATATATGATATTTGAATAACATGGATTTTAAAGCATCAGTTTTTAAAGGAAGACAGCTTCTCCAACTAAATGTTTCAAAAAACATGAGCAAGGCAATTGTTCAATAAAATGACAGGTTGCTTATCAGATTTCATTTCAGTAGTTGCAACTTGAATGTTTTTGTTACTGTATAGTATCTCAGATTGAAATATATCAAAACAAAGTAAGTAACCACATTTTTTGCATTTACAAATTAATTTTAAAAGTTTTTTTAAAGATAATCTTCAATATTTAAAATTCTGTAACTGGAATACAAATAATAATAACCACTAAGAAACTGCTTTGATAGACTTCTTCATATATTTATTCAGTTTATCAATCCTGTTCTAAGTTTTATGAAATCTCATTAGATAAGGTTAAGGAAGGTTTGGCGTGGTTAAGCTTTAAGTTTTAATATAAAATCCTTTTTATCAAGTAAAGCTAAACGCAGAGCACAGTAAATGAGATTGTATGGTTTGCAAATCATCTTTGGTACAGTCTGGTAACAGGGCCAAGAATTCTCCAGTTGAAAGGGAGAGCAGCTGGTCATGTGGGGTGGGGTGTATCCCTGCAGAAGAGGAATTGGAGGGACCTCCCTGGTGGTCCAGTGGCTGACTCCATGCTCTCAATGCAGGGGGCCCGAGTTCGATCCCTGGTCAGGGAACTAAATCCTGCATGCTGCAACTAAGACCAGACGCAGCCAAATAAATAAATAAATAAACTAATTAATAATAATAAAAGGAGGAGGAATTGGAGAATTGCTAGGTTTTTGGTTAATCCTATGGTAGTTGGCCAGCAAATTGCAAAAAAGTTGAGCAGAAAATCATAAAAAAATGTTCCATATGCTCCTTAAACATTTTATATTAATTAAGTACCTATAAATGCACATTTATTTACCAGTTTTTGGATGTAGCTCCCAGGCCTTTTGTTTGAATATAGATTTGCTTAGTTCTGCATCTTTGTTTTTCCGTGAAGCACAGCCATAGTGCAGGTGGGCTTTCTTTAAAGTGGAAAGACCTCGAGAGGCTTTCACGACTTTTAATAATTTCCCTTCCTCCTTTTTACAGTTAATCTCTTCCATGCTAAATTTGACAGCATATTTTTTTTTTTTAGTAATTTGCCTTCATCAGGTGCTTCCAAAGCATTCATTGAACAATTCTTTTTGCACCCGTTCATCAGTTACAATAATAAGTACAAATGGAACAGTGAAGTCGGCTAAGGTTGTATTCATAGAGCTCGGCTGCTAAGAGTGGAAGTGCGTGTACCTGCGTGTGTCTGTGTGTGTGTGTGTGTGTGTGTGTGCAGGCATGCTTGGTGTGCATGAGTGTTGCAGGCAGCGGGGGAGCCTGAGGGCCCTGTGGGCCGCGGTCCTGGGCGGGTGTGATTCTTCACCGAGGAGGTGAGGGCGGTGGTGGATCTGCCGAGCTGCTGCGTGGAGTCTGGGTAGGAGGGCCCTGCTGTCTGGTGTGGATGTGAGCGTTTGGGAGCCGCACTCGCTCCCCGAGGTCTCCTTTCTTGGCCCCTCTCAGCTCCACGCGGCAGCTGTCTCCTTCCAGGAGCAGCCTTCCCTGGCCTTCCAGCCAGGCAGGCTCTTCCTCCGGGGCCTGCCCTGCGTGGCTGAGCCTGAATCCACAAGCAGAGAGCCCCTGGCACCGTTGTGCGTTCTGACACCGTCAGGGTGTCTGCCCATCAGTGCCTGTCTGTTTGACACAGACTCGCTGGCCTTCGCCATTTAGCTTTCTCCAGGCTTCCCGAGGCTACGCTTACTGGACCCTCGGTCCTGGGAGGTGGGTCAGACAGAGCAAACAGAGCCATTCGGGCAGTTCTCTATAAAGCATCCTCTTCCAGACTTAGGGCACAGGAGACTCTGAGGGCAGGGCAGGCTCTTAAATGTAGGGATGGCCAGAACGCTAAATCAGAGCCTCGGAGGGGCCTGCAGCTTTGGGTACCTGAAAGGCCTCCCTCTTCTGGCTGGGGATGGTCTGATTTGCCCAGAGCTGGAGCAGACTGGGTGGCACATGGGCCAGCTGGTGGGGTCTGTCACTCGCATTTGCCCTGTTCTGAGGAAGCTTGGCTCAGAGCAGAAGATCACAAACTTTTCTGGGGGCACAGACCCTGAAGAGACTATGGACTCTTAGCAGGAAAAAATACACATAGACCTGCACCCTTTTCGCGCAATTTCAGGCCCTTCCAGGACTCTAGGGTAAGGGAAGGCACCCCTTGTAGCCTTCTGCCCTTCCCGAAGCCATTCTCTGTCCCTTTCTAATCCCTCTGCGGCCCACCCCGCTTTGCCCTGCTCCTGCTCCCTCCTCCTCTTCTGCTGGAACCTTGTGTCTGGACACGGCTGCCTGACCCTTGCTTACTCCTTTAGCACTCAGGGCTAAAGTGTTTTTTTGGCTCTAGATCTACATTTTCCCTGGCATGTGCCAAAAAACTGCCTGATAAACAAGCTGTTCAGTGGTAAAGAGGAGGCGTCAGCAGAGGTGACAGTGAGGCCCAGCGGTTCTCAGAGGGCCAGCGCTGAACCAGCAGCAGCGGCAGCGCCGGGAGCTGGTTGGCAATGCAGGATCTCAGGTGCGCCCACACCTACTGTATCCGAAACCCAGCCCTCCGGGTGACGTTGACTCTGGCTGAAGTTTGAGAGCCGCTCATAGAATGCACGAGGGCTCCACTCCCCCAGTTTTAATGAGTGTTTCCCAGGCCATGTGAAGTTCTCTGTAAACTCGGCTTCAAGCTCCTTTCCAGCCAGACTGTGTGGTCCCTGAGGGCCTCCTTGAGAGAAAGTGGGGGCCTGGGTCAGCGGGTGCAGTGGCAGGAGGTGCGCTTCAGTGCTGGCCCTGAGCGCGGCGTTGTGACAGCGGGAGACACGCTGGCGTGGTCTCCGTGGCGGGTGGCGGGGGGAGTGAGAGTGAGGGAAGCAGTGTGCTTACTCCTGCCTCTTCTCCTGCGTCTTCTCTTACAGCCTTGACTTACAGATTTTCAAACAGCAGAGCCAGTTCAGAGGTCATGGAATCAGAGAAAGTCACAGAAGAATCGTTTCTTTAAGAACAGTCGGGAAGGAAATTTGTGGGACCAGTTTCCTTGACTGTCCCGGAGATCAAAGTTTGTGGTGCTCTAACCCCACCACCTCCTGCCAGACACTCAGGCGGATTTTCTCTGTTGTCTTTCTAGACATCCTGGTTTTTTCTGCTAGTCCTCAACCCCCTCTTTCTCCCCCTACCACCTATTTCTTAGACCAGTGGCTTTCAGACTACTGCGAGCAAGAATCATGTGGGGGTGACTCACATTTGGACTCCCCACCCCACTGCAGGGATTCTGACTTATGAGTCTAGGTGGGGCCCAGGAATCTGCATTTTAAACAAGCACACCTGGACCTTTTGGCTCCATGGTCCTTGGACCACTTTGCTGGCTGCTGTAATGGAACACATATTAGGCCAGTATGGGTTTATTTTACAGTTGGAATTCTTCCATGTTTTACTTATGTAGCAAAAGCAGATATCTTTGAAATTGGTTTCCAAATCCACAGAAATTTTTGTTTTACTTAGAAATTGAAAAGCTAGAGGTGAGAAATTACATTGTTCTGGACCCAACTTTGAGCACCTGCTGTGTGTCAGTAACTATTTTAACTTTGGGGGTTGGGACACAGAGAAAGGGACACTGAAAAGGGCCTTAAGGGTATGCTTAACAAAGGTTTACTAAAGATGTGAATTTGTTTCATCATACATGGTATGTGTATAAAAACAAGGGTGAGGCTATACTCATTCAAGGGGTAATCCACCCTGGAGAGTCAAATCCCTAATTTGTGAAACCTCAAGTAATACAAAAAGTTTTGTACATTTGAAAAAAAAATTAACACTCTCTGGACTGCTGTCTTTAGCTTACTTTACTTATGTATGTTAAATTCGTTGCCATCTCCCTGAGGTTTCCTGATGCCATGAGAATACGGAAAGAGAAACCACTCTGGAAAAGACTTTGAAGATTGTTTTCTCATCTGCTTTTTATTTTTATATGCAAACAGAGTCCTCTGCAGTTCATCTTATCTCTGTCTTTAGCCAGAAATACTTTGGCCCATAAAAATGGGCCAAAACCTCCAGCTAAGTGAAAAGGTTAAGTATTTGATTCTTTGAAGTGAAATTGTTATTATTTTTGTTCTTAGTGTAACGACACCCTCTCTGTTCCTCTCCTCCTCACACTTTGTGAATCACTGAGCTAGAATCTTTAGGATCTTTACTGTCATCATTAAATTCTCCTCTCACTCTCACCCACTAGCTGATTGCAGGTCCAGAAATGCAGTCTTTACAAAGAGTCTCATGAATTTACTCTGTTCTCTGCACACATACTGCTCCTTCCCCATCGCTGTACACGTGAGTGTTAACTCTAGTTCTTCACCTTTTTTGAGATTGTGACCCCTTGAGTATCTGATGAAAGCATAGGCCCTCTTCCTGAGAAAGCGCATATACTCACGCGTGTACACACATACAAACACACTCACACACACACAATTTTTCAGTCATCTTGAGAGATTTGCAGACCCTGGTTGAGAAAACCTCGTCAGGGCCATTTTCCTGTCTCTGATAGCTCTTGCAACACATAAATCCTCCATATTTTCACCAAGGCTATCTTTACAAAGTAGATGTAATAATATCCCTCCCCTGCTTAAAAACTTGACTGTCTTTGTAGAATAAATTCTAGTCTCTTCCACATGGTCTGTAGGGAACTCCATCACCTAATTCTGTCCCATTTTTTTGGCTTCCCCGCTTTCACGAACTTTCTCCTGCCTGACATACTGTGAGTTTGCATAACTTTTTGCCAACTCATTGAAGTTCTTGTACCTAGAATGCTTACCTACTCACCCTCCCCTTCTCCATCTGTTTAAAGCATCTACTTTTTCAAAGCTCTGATGACATGATTGTCACTCACAAGACCGTCTTTTTTTTTTTTTCTTAAATGAGGTCTTTTTAAAAATTAATTAATTTATTTGGCTGCGTTGGGTCTTTGTTGCTGTGTGCACGCTTTCTCTAGTTGCAGCGAGTGGGGGCTACTCTTCATTGCGGTGCGCGGGCTTCTCATTGCGGTGGCTTCTCTTGTTGCGGAGCACGGGCTCTAGGCGCACAGGCTTCAGTAGTTCTGGCATGCAGGGTCAGTAGTTGTGGCTCACAGGCTCAGTAGTTGTGGCTCATGGGCTCTAGAGCTCAGGCTCAGTAGTTGTGGCGCACGGGCCTAGTTGCTACGCGGCGTGTGGGATCTTCCCGGACCAGGGCTCAAACATGTGTCCCCTGCATTGGCAGGCAGATTCTTAACCAGGGAAGCCCCACAAGACTGTCTTTTACTCCCTTGTTCATCTCTGCTCATCTTTGTTTCCTGTGCTCATGCAGCACCATCTGCCTGCACTGGAGCATCTGTGAGGTTGAAACTGCTGATATTCAGCTGCTTTTAAAATGTATTATTTAATTTATAAACAGTAGAATTCACTCTTCTTGGTGTACCATTCTGAGAATTTTAACAAATCCTTCACCACCATCAAGATACAGAACAGTTCCATCACCCCCCAGAACATTCCTTCATGCTACCCTCTGTAGTGTTCTGTTTTTTAATATAATTTTGTGTGGTTCAACCGAATGTTTAATCTAAAACTAAATAGCTGTTTGCTTCTTTCTCCTCATTGGATGGTAACTAAATCATGCCTCATTTTTCTGTTTCCCCATCGTTCCTACCATAGAACCTGGTGCATTTTGAGCTCCCAGGGTGTGAGCCTTAGTTGAGTCAACACATGATTGCATGGTTAACACAACTAATTTTAAGGTTTGCTTTAATTGTGAGGTTGAACTTCCCTCATCCTCATTTTCCTGCCTTTTCTTTCTTCATCTGAATCTCCTCCCAGGTCCCCCTGCCCCGTCAGGCCAGAAGCAGCAGCCTCAGCTCCTGCAGCAGCTGGATTTCAGAATTGAGTTGCGCGAGGGGGCAGGTCAGGTGTGCTGCCCACCGCCGGCTCCGAGCCCAGGCGTGGGGACAGCCTCTCCTGGGAGGTGGGCACCTGCTGGGGTTCAGGAGACACCTCCGCAGGAGAAGGAATTAGAGAGAAAGTGTCCCCTCATCTTCACTCTGTCTGCCTCCATGCTCCTCGAGAGCGTCATGGCCCAGCTTACTTGCCCATGTGCTCTGAGAGCAGCAGAGCCACCTGGGGCTGCAGATGGCAGCCAGTGACCAGTCCTGGGCACCCCTGCTCTCAGGTGTCCCTCCCACCGATCCGGGCTCAGGGCATGTCTTTCTCTCCTTTCGTGCAGCCTGTTACACATCACTGAGGATGTGGTGTCTGTGTCTCACGGGGGTCTCCCTGTGCTTATGTTTGCAGGAGAGGAGCTGATGAGTCTCAGGTCTTCAGAGCCGTTGGGATGGGGGTTGATGTTGGGCATTATACACATCAGGACTTCTGAAAACAGACTCATAAGTCCATTTGTGTCACTAGCGTTACTAGCAGGGTTGTTAGAGCTGTATACTGCGATGTATGTCTTTTCGACTTTAATAAAATATTATAGAACATCTACATGCAGGTAGTAAGCATGAGCTCCATTGCTTGATTTAATTAAAATGCTTTCTTTCATACGAACAGTGGTTAAAATATAAAAGTAAACAAAATATCAGAAAATATTTTTAAAGTGGAAAGGTTAAGGGAGTGGTAAAAGTGTTCAAAAACAGGGCTGCATGTAGGGCTTCCAAGCGATAGGCCGGGCACTTTGGCACAGATTCAGGTAACTGTAGCAATGAACCTGGGTGGAGTGAACATAGTAAGGTCAGTCTTTCCACTGCAGTGTTTAGCAATGTAAGCAGGCTTTGATGTTAAAGAGAAAGTGAGTGGACAGAAAATGTCTCATTATCTATATCGTGTCAGGTTTCTGTGACATTATAACATTTCTTACTATGAAAGGCTCTGTCCCCACTGCCTGCTATTGTTTTGCGAGGAAAGTGGGTATTAGATATCAATTTAGATTTGGGGAGGTGAGTAAAAGTTCAGATTGTGTTTCCAGATAAGGCGTTTTCTCCAGTGGTTTCTAGTAGTACAAACAAACAAATATCACGTTGCTCTTAGAGCATTTTCCGATTTCAGTGCAGATATCTCAGCCCTTTGTGGAGCGTGAATCTGGATCCTTCTAGAAACTCTGCTTTGATGGACATAAACGATGAAGACTTAAAGAACTCTTAAAGAGCTGACTTAATTTCCCACCTCTGCCTGCTACACTGTAACCCATGGATGGGTTCCCTGTGAAGCCCAGGCCTCCCCGGGCCCTGACGGCCGTGGCTAGCCCTGGAAGGGTTCAGCCACTGCACCCCTTGGGGACCTGGGTTCTAATCTGCAGACTCCAGCTTGGCGCCAGTGCACAGAGACATTATGCTTGGTGGGAAGGGGCGCCCAGCTCCCCTCAGAACGTTATGTGTGCGTGGTGTGCGAGCGGGAGTTGCCCAGGCCCAGTGTCCTGGGAGCAGCAGCAGCCCCTGCACGGCGGAGGCCAGTCTTGCACCCAGAGCTGCTGAGATTCTCGGCACCAGGAAGAATGATTTTGATTTTGACTCCTAACCAGTTTGTCCCTAAATTGGTTTGAAGAGCATCAGAATCTCTTCTCTCTGAAATGTCACTGTTTTTTTAAATAAATTTATTTTTATTTATTTATTTTTGGCTGTGTTGGGTCTTTGTTGCTGCGCGCAGGCTTTCTCTAGTTGCAGCGAATAGGGGCTGCTCTTCGTTGCGGTTGTGAGGGCTTCTCATTGTGGTGGCTTCTCTTGTTGCGGAGCACAGGCTCTAGAGCGCAGGCTCAGTAGTTGTGGCTCACGGGCTCTAGGGCACAGGCTCAGTAGTTATGGCGCACGGGCTTAGTTGCTCCGCGGCATGTGGGATATTCCTGGACCAGGGCTCGAACCCGTGTCCCCTGCATTGGCAGGTGGATTCTTAACCACTGTGCCATCAGGGAAGCCCTGAAATATCTCTTTTAAATTATCCAGTCTTTTCTTTTAAAAAGTTAACACCTATATAAAGCAGTCACTTGTTTTTATTTGTGAATGAATAAATGAGTTTCCCACTACCAGATAGCCAAAACCAGGTCTTTGAGGTTTAAAGGGGAGGAGGATGGCAGGGGAAGGGAGACTTTGGAGGAGAAGGAGAGTGGCCTGGAGAGGCCCAGCTCAGCGGGTTTGGCTCAGATGGATGCTGAGGTTCCCCGAAGGCAGAGGAAGGAAGGCCTGGAGAACACAGGATACCAAGAACAAGCTGCTTTTTTTTACTTTACCTTTGGCCAACTCCAGCCACAAGGGAACTACTGGACATTTGTTTTGAAGAATGTGGAATTAAATGAAAAGTCTCAAGAAGCCTCCTTTTCTGCATCCTCGTGCAGAAGCGAGGCCTGCATTCCCTGCCCCACCCACCCCAGGCATGCTCCCTGCTGTGAGTGCTCACTGGCCATCAGCAGTGCTGCCACAGCTGTGGTCCTCCACCCTCGGGTGGGCCTTCATACACATGCCACAGAACCCTCCAATGATTAGGCTGATGAGGTTTACTCTTTTTTCCTTTAAAAAATTAATTTAGCAAAGTAACTATTCTGTACCAGGCCTAACTGGGTCTCCTGCCATTCCACTCAGGCATTAACCGCCCAGAATTAGCATAGACCCCACAAGTTACAGGGCCTGGTAACCGACAAGATTTCCTTTACTTCAGATGCCACCTGCACTTCTGACCAAGCGGCTATAAGTGAGGGGGTTCCCATGATCCCTTCAGGCTGGATAACTTACCAGAACAATGCTTAAAACTCAGGAAAGCACTGTGGTTATGATTGCAGTCTTATTAAAAAGAGGACCAGCCCAATGAAGAGATGCATGGGGTGAGGTCTGGGAAGGAATGCAGAGCTTCTGCTCCGTTCCTCATGTTCCTCAGCGAGCATCACCCTCCCAGCACATCTGTGTGTTCACCAGACAGGAAGCTCTGCTGAGTTTTATGGGCCAGATATTTTACTGGGGTTTCATTACAGAAGCGCGATTGACTGAATCATGGGCCACGTGATTGAAGTCAGCCCTCAGCCCTCTCCTCCCTCCGTGGAGGTCAGGCAGCGGAAAGTCCCGCCAGCTCTCTCATCACAGAGTTGGTCTTCCTGGTGCCCAGCCCTCAGCCGGAAGCCGGAAGCCATCCCCATCCGGGGAGTTAGCACGTGAGCGTAACAGAGACACTCCTGTCACTCAGGAGATGTTAAGGGTTGTGCACGCTCCATGCCGGAAACCCGGGATGAAGACCAGACAGGTTCTTTATTACACTACGGTAATATAGTCATATGGCTTAATACGTTACAGAGTACTACAGGATTAAATATCTTCAACTTTCAGAAGCATTCAAAGACTAAATACCTTTAACTTTTCTATGGAACTTACCTCCGCGTTTTAGGTAACGTGCTTGTTGCCATGTCTCTTGTGTGACTACGTTAGACATTCTCCGCTGCCGTCCTGTTGCGGAAGATGAGGGGGAAGCCCCCTCCCTGTGCTCCCCTCCCTCTTCTAACTTACCTCTCAGAATTCTGACACTATATAGTGTGACTATATAAATATTACTCACTGCTGAGCCAAGTAGAGTATTATGACCATTTTCTCCTTTCTTGTGCAAATTTTTGTTTTCCTTGGACTTAAAAATTCCCTCATCTTTTTATTTGCTTAATTTTCTATGCAGCTATTATTATGTCTTTTTAAACTGGTAAGCAAATTACGGAGTCCTCCTTAATGTTATTTTTCATGTGGTCACAAACTGCACGTCTGTGGGTTTTCCCTGGGGACCCTGCTGGAGCCTGTCCTCTGGCTCCAGTCACATGTATTATCCCTAGGCCTTTGCACGGCTGTTTTCCTTGGGCGTCATTTCACTGTCATTCCAGGAGTTTCCCTCACCTCTCCTGTTCCTGGCTCCAGTGAGGCCACCGCCATTGGCGTTCTGAGAATGGGGACATCTCAGTTTATGATGCTTTCAGCTACAGGTAGGAGCCAACTACAAGTGACTAAACAGAAAGGACATTTACTATATCAGATAAGTCAGGAGCTAGGCTGGTGCAGGGTCAGCTTAGTGATATCTTCAAACATAGATTCTTTCAAACGTTCAACTCTTTGGGCTTCTGTGTGAGGATTTGGGCTCATGGACCAGCTCCGAGGTGCCTGCCATATTTCAAGTGTCATATGTAGACAATATCCAGAAGCGAAAAATGAACCGTTTTCTCTGGTGAGCCTCTTTTTAAAGGTCAGAAACTCCTTTTCTCAAAACCTCTTCGCCAACTTTAGTTCACATCTCAGGCCATAGCACAGGGAATGGAATCGCCATAACTGGTTTCTAGGAAGGATTCGCCTTCCTGGGGCCGATACCCCCCTTCCTGCAAAACAGACGACCACTTAATAGAGGAATAAAGTCAGGGTTTGTTAGCAAGAAAGGAGGAGGATGGCTGTTGAGTAGGCCATCAGCTGCTGTGGTGTCAAAGGATTTGGTAAACTGAATGTCTGAGAACGTCCGTGTTGCCCACCCACTGGATGGTTGCTGGGGGTACCATTGCAGGGCAGAGGTCACTTCCCCCTCATTCTGCAGCCTTCCAGTTTCCAGTCTTGTCCCTAAATGGCGTTTTCATCTTCAACCTTTTGTGTGTTCCTGTTCCTCCCTCTTTTGTGGAAATTTTTAGGAAATTCTCTTTATCCCCAGTATTCTGATGTGCTGTGAAGTAGGTCTTTTTTTTATTCATTGTGATGGGAACTTGAAACTTCCAAGTGGAAACCTGAAACCAGAAAATATCTTCCAAACTCTGGGAAGTTGTTTAGTGATGTTTTCTTCCTCTCTTGTTGGGACTGTTGGACTATCTTTTAATTTCTCTCTCTTTTTATCTCTATTCCCCACCTCCCTTATCCTTTTATTTTTTCTGCTTTATGAGATAATTTCACAACTTTATCTCCCAAATTTCCATTGATTCCTTTTCCCCTTCTCCCATATTTTTAGTTTTCAATCGCGCTTTTGTTCTCTGTTCTATTTTTAAAGAGCAGTAAGTGACAGAGGAATGAAAGATAAAGTGGGTGAATATTCCAGGAAACTTCGTTGTGCAAGCGAGGGAATCAGAGGTTGTTCATACTCCATGGATTTCAGCATCCCTGAAGAGGTAGGCAGTCAGCTTAGTAGAAGAAAAGGAGTTTAAAGGACGTTTGTTTTTTCTCAGATTAATGTTCTTAGGTTTCTTAGACCCCTGCATTTGTTATTACTTGTAAATGACATTAACTCTACATTCCTGACTACGAAAGTAATACATGTTTATTGTAGAAATTTTGGAGAATACAAGAAATCACAAAGAAAAACATAAAAATTGTGTGAATCCCACCACTCAGAGATAACCCATTATTAATATTTGAGCGTTCTCTGTGCTATCTCTAATAGTATATGAATACCTATATTCCTTCTAAAAACAAAATTAGAATCTGACTGTAGGTCGTTTCTATATTCTTTTTCCAGTTAACAATGCATCACATATTTTGAATATTCTTAGCTTTAAATATTTTTTCAAGATCATTTTTTTCTTTCAAATTAAAAAAAATTAATAGACTATTTTTTAGAGCAGCTTTATGTTCATAGCAAAATTGAGCAGAAAGTGCAGAGTTTTCCCATATGCTCCCTGTCCCCACATGTGTTCACCGCCCCACTATCAACAGCCACTCCAGGGTACTACATTTCTTAAAATTGGTGAACTGACATTGATACCTCATTATCACCCCAGATCCATAGTTTACATTAGTATTCACTTTTGTTTTGTTTTTTAATTAATTAATTTATTTATTTTTGGCTGCGTTGGGTCTTTGTTGCTGCGTGCAGATTTTCTCTAGTTGCAGCGAGTGGGGGCTACTCTTCGCGGCTGTGCGCGGGCTTCTCATCATGGTGGCTTCTCTTGTTGCGGAGCACGGGCTCTAGGCACGCGGGCTTCAGTAGCTGTGGCGCGCGGGCTCTAGAATGCAGGCTCAGTAGTTGTGGCGCACAGGCTTAGTTGCTCCGTGACATGTGGGATGTTCCGGGACCAGGGCTCGAACCCGTGTGCCCTGCATTGGCAGGCAGATTCTTAACCACTGCGCCACCAGGGAAGTCCCAGGATTCACTTTTTGTGTTGTTCATTCTGTAGGTTTGGACAAGGTGTAATGACATGTACCCACCATTACAGTATCACACAGAATAGTTCCCCACTCTAAAAATGTCCTGTGCTCCACTCCACCTTTTAATCTCTCTCCCCAACCCCCTAACTCCTGGCAACCACTGATCTTTTTACTATCTCTGTAGTTTTGCCTTTTCTAGAATGTCATATAGTTGGAATCATATACTATGTAGCCTTTTTTGGACTGGCTTCTTTCACTTAGTAATATGCATTTAAGCTTCCTTCATGTCTTTCTGTGGCTTGATAGATAGCGCATTTCTTTTTCTTTTTTTTTCTTTTTTTTTTGCTGAATAATATTCCATTGTCTGGATGTACCAAAGCTTATCCATTCACCTGCTGAAGGACATCTTGGTTGCTTCCAAGTTTTGGCAATTATGAATGAAGCTGCTGTAAACATCATGTGCAGGTTTTTGTGTGGACCTAAGTTTTCAGCTCATTTGGGTAAATTCTAAGGAGTGTGATTGCTGGATTATATGGTAAGAGTATGTATAGTTTTGTAAGAAACTACCAAACTGTCTTCCAATCAAGATCCGTTTCAATAGCAATGTGATATTTCATTGTAAGTTTACACCATAGTTTACTTGACTAATTCCAAATTTTTGAACGTTTATATTCTTTCCAATTGTAACCCTGGGATGAACATTCTTCTTTTTAAATCTTTGCATACATTGCTAATTATTTGCTGGGTGTAAATCTCTCAAATTGGATTCCTGGTCCAGGAGATCTGGTCATTTAGAACTGTGTAAGCACTGTGACATGGTCTTTCCCAAAGGTTGTACCCCTGACTTAGGCTCTGCCAATGGGGAACGAGACTGACTGCCTCCCATGCTCTCGGTAACATCATATATTACTGTACTGGTTTCCCAGGACTGCAGTAGCACAAATTTTGGGGCTTTAAACAACAGAAATTTATTCTCTCACAGTTCTGGAGACTAGAAGTCAGAATAAGGTGTCAGCAGGCCTGTGCTCCTTCCGAAGGCTCTGGGGAAGGATTCTGCCTTGCTGCTTCTCACTTCTGATCCTCTGACAGTCCTGGGTGGTCGTTGGCTTACAGCTGCATCACTCTAGTCTAGCCTCCATTGTCACATGGCCTATCCCATGCTTTTGTATCTCTGTGTGTCCTCTCCTCTTCCTAGAAGGACTCCAGCCATTGAGTTTAGGGCCCACCTAATCTACTATGATCTCATCTTAAGTCATTATATATGCAAAGACCCTGTTCCAAATAAGGTCACTCTCTGAGGTTCCTGGTGGACATGAATTTGGGGAATACTATCCATACGACTACGATTATCTTTAAATTTCTTTTCTAATCAGAACAGGGGGGAAAGCATCCTTTTTTTTTTTTTTTAATTTGTATTTATGTAGTGCAATTCGTATTACTAGTGATGTTGAAATCTTTTGGTATGGTTATTTGCATGTATTTCTTGTTTTGTAAATTGTTTGTAGCCCTTACCTAGTTTTCAGTTCAATGGTTTACCTTAACTCATCGAACAATCTGGAATTTATTTTTATTTATGAAAAGAGGTAGAGATGTACCTTTGTCTAACTCTTTCATCTTGCATCTTCTCCTCTAATTATATCCTGGATCTGATCACTTCTCACCCCTCCTCTACTGCCTGCCAGGTCCAAGCCATCCTTTTGTTTCTCCACCCAGTTTGATCTCAACCAGCAGCCAGAACAGTCCTTTTCAAATGTAAATCAGACCCTGTGGCTCTTCTGCTCAGAGCCCTTCAATGGATCTGCTCGCGTTTGGAACAAAAGCCTGAGGCCCGCTGGTGGTCCTGGGGTCTGAACCTCCTCCCCCGCCTCTCCTGCCCCTCTGCCCCAGCCCTCCCTCCTGTTTATCCCAATGCGTTTGCAGATCCAGGCCTTCAGGCAACTCTGCTGAAATCTGCTCTACGTATTTTAGGCCTCAGACCCAGCTCTGAGAGGTCAAAGAATTGATAACAAATGGAGCTGCTCCCGAGCAGGCCTGTTCCCCAGCTCTGCAGCTCATTTTGTTTGAGCGTGGTATTTTGTCTTCAAGTTGCCTACTGCAAATACATGTCTTTATTTGGAGTTTTAAAAGTTAAATTCCCATAAAGGAATTTCCCATTGCTATGATCTGCTTAGATTGCTGCTTTTCACAAAAGTTCTACTCCGATTCCTGAGAAAGAAAGGACAAATATCTCCAAGACTGCAAAAGGAAATTTTCTGATTTTTTAGTATTTTGAAACTTGGTAAGATTAAACATGTCAGAGTGAACACTTAATAATTTCTCAATGAGTAAGGCTTTAATCTTTATCTTCTGTTTTACCAAATGCCAAGGAGATCCTTCTAGGTAAATATTACACGATATTATAAGTACATTTGATCCTGGAAGGAAACTAAATATTAAATTTGTGTTATGCGTGTTGTGCCTTTGTAAAATATTCATCTTGAGCTTCATATAGAGCTTGGGGAAGACGACACATAGATGAGTTGGAAAGTTTTGCTTCATTCAGACTCACCCTCCTCTGAGTGTATGAAGGCAGGAGATGGGTGTGAGAGGGGTGGAGGGGACCGGGCAGGTGTGTTTATGAGAAGCCTGACCTTGTTCACTGAGGCTTGGCTTGCCTGTAAATCACTCAGGTCAAGACCTGGCCTGTGAGATAGAAAAGGTACTTTTCTTAAATAGGGTTGGCAGTTGTGTTGTTTTTTCCTTGGAAGTGAATGGCATGTAACTCTTGTTAACTTGCTGAACTGTTGGTTTCCACATTCTCTAGCTCTTACCAGTTTCTTTTGGATCAAACTAATTCCTTTAGGGCAGGGCAAATGGTACTTTAGTGCAATTTATTGAGTAGAGGAGTTCTGTCTTAACAGAACTGCTTCATGGTCAAAAAGGAGCATTAATGAAGAAGATTCCCATATTCCTGGTCATTTTTAAAAGGTGTTTATATATGGGACTAGGAATCTACCCCTGTAAACCTACATGAGTATTGTGACTGGATAGAAAGTTTCTTTTTCTTTACTTTATTTTTTAATTTATTTTTTATTAAAAACATTTTTTTAAATTGAGGTAACATTGATTTTTAACATTATGGAAAGGTTCTTTTTAAAATTAAGCCTGACCCTTGATTGTTTTTAACTGTTTTTAACTGTAATTAACTGAGTTTGTTTTACCCTTACTTTACTAATGATTTCTTCTACTGTTTGTTCTGTTAGAACAAAATACAAACTAATGACACTGAAGTATTAACTTACCTTTCTCAAGCAGTTGAACCTGTAACTTTCAAATAACCAGCAAGGGAAAAAATATAATGTTGCATTTCTTTCAGTGAAAAAGTTTTTAAAATTGCATTTCTTTATGGTCTGTTTTTGTTTGTTTCCCATTTTACGATTTTCTCACAAAATAGAATTTCAAAGATCTCCATGATTTAATTAAAGAACAAAATGTGACATTTTAAAATTTTCATTTGCTATCTGGATTTTTTTTCCTATTTATCGTCCAACCCTTGGAAATGGAGTCGTTTTGGGGGTTGGTGGCATGAACTAGAGGGTTAATACAGAAATACATGGTTTATTTTTCCATATTATTTAAAATGTTTGTAGTCCTTTTATTTTGTGTTACTAAGAAAAATCAGATTAAATACAGAATTATAGGCTCGTACTTAATATGTGAACAGTATAAAAAGATCTGACTATTTACAATAGCCAAGAAGACATGGAAGCAACCTAAATGTCCATCAACAGATGAATGGATAAAGAAGATGTGGTAGATATATACAATGGAATATTACTCAGCCATAAAAAAAGAATGAAATAATGCCATTTGCAGCAACATGGATGGACCTAGAGATTATCCTACTAAGTGAATTAAGTCGGGCAGAGAAAGACAAATATCATTAGATATCACTTATATGTGGAATCTAAAAAAATGATACAAATGAACTTAGTTATAAAACAGAAACAGACTCACAGACATAGAAAGGAAATTTATGGTTACCAAAGGGGAGGAAAAGGAGAGGGAGAGGGATAAATTAGGACTATGGGATTAACAGATACAAACTATTATATATAAAATAGATAAACAACAAGGCCCTACTGTATAGCACAGGAAACTATATTCAGTATCCTGTAACAAACCATAATGGAAAAGAATATGAAAAAGAATGTATATATGTATAACTGGAAAAAAAAAAGATCTGAATTATGATTGACCATGAGGCAAACATATCACCAATTGAGAAATGTTATTAAAAGTGACACTAGTTCATGGCTGAGGATCAGAGCGCGCAAGGGGCTTCTGTGGTTGTTGGAAGCTATGGGAAGAGGAAGCCCGAGCGGTGTGGATCAGGGACCTCCTCCTCAGACAGCTGTGGTTCTGCAGAGTTTTGCTCTGGAGGTCTGAAATGCAGAGTTATGCTGCCGGCTAGCATTGACTGAACCCAGCTATGATTATGAAAGCAAGAATGGTCAAACCAAACAGCAACTACGTGCCAGTCAAGGATCATTCAGAGGGACCCGTGTCTGTGTTGTGATCTCCAGGATGGGTGACCGGCACTGTCGTGCTGTGACACATAGAGGGGAGACGGCCTGTCCTCAGTGGTAGACGCTCAATGTCCTGTCCCTCTCTACAGGCTTTCCCCAGGTGTGCCAGTTCTCATCCCTTCTCTGTGAAGGCCACTCACTGCTCTGCTGACACCTCTTCTTGGAAGCCCTCCTAGACCTCCTCGCCTTCCCAGCCTGACTTCGGTATCTTATGCGCATTCCTGTGACAGATGTTGACCCTTGTGCTACTGAGGAAGGTTTCTTTCTCTCACTAGGTTGTGAACTTCTGGAGGGTGGACTCCACATCTTCTCTGTTTGTATCTCTGGACCAGCAGACTCAGCACCAGGCACAGAGCAGACATTCAGTAGGGTTCGTTGATTTGAACCCAAATATAACCTGAGGGCCCACTGTGCCCGGCGTCAGGCTGGGTGCTGACCTGCGTTCATTACTCATCTAATCCTCAGAGTCAGAAATTACATCATAGGTGCAGGCTGTGCAGGTTGGAAGCAGAGCCTGAATCCTGTCTGACTCTGCTAGCATTACGCCTACTAAAGCGTGGGGACGGTAAGATGATAATGCACTTGAAAACTCGCAGGGTTCAGGTCATGTCAACGTCTAACAGCACAAAGAGCAATTTTATTTAAGCAGAAAGGATTTATTTGGGAATAGCAGAGGAATTGCCATTCGGGACAAGCAAACTGGTGGCCCCTAGGCTAGTCCAGTGAACAGAGGAGAACGTTCTTTGTGGAGGAAAGGAGGAGGCTGGAATAAAAGTCACTGGAGGAAAACGGAAGTGCAGAATGGAGGCGGCTTCCCCATGGCTGCAGGCAAGGACCCTGCAGCTTGTGCTGTCGTCTGGAGACCCTCCTCCTTCTTGCTGGGCCCTGCGGGCTGGGCCGGCACCCTCCTTCCCAGCTTCCTGCCTCCAGTTCTGAGTCACGTTTCCTTCACACATGTTCACAGTCCAGATAGTACATCCTTGACTTTATTGCCGCAAAGCGATTTGGCCAAAATCTGACGGATTTTGCACCGTAACCTCTAAGGTCTGACTGTAGCACCTGCCTGAGTCAGTATCTCTTCTGTCTTCTGGACGGGGCAGTTGTGTATATAGTTATCAGTTTCGCGAAATTACCTGTGGTTACAGCCTGGAATATAGACATTTAAAATGGATTATATTAGTAGAAAGGGAGTTTGTTTAATACAGTCCCTTTATTCCTCCTCTGCGCATTAAACATAGCTAATCACAATATGAATATGGATCAAAGTGAACATGTTTCTAATATATTTTGTGATGAGTGTACGGTGCAGACTCACTTTGTTGTTCTAGATCATGGGTCAGCAAACCTTTGTAATGACCAGACAGCAAATATTTTAGGCTTTGTGGACCAAATATGGTGTCTGTTGTATATTCTTTTTTTTGTTGTTGTTAGCCCTTTAAAATAATAAAAACCATTCTTAGCTCTGTTTGGCTCTCAGGTTGTAGTTTGCTGACCCCTGTTCTAGATTAAATGAGCACTTTAATTAAGCTATCGTCTCTTAAAGGATATGGAAAAAAAAGCCAGAAAAATGGATCATAGAAAAGTAACAAATAATGAAAATTATTCAGAGTTTTAAAAATTGGGATTATTTAACATAGAGTCGGTTAGAGATTTGATTACTATTTTTTATGTAGCAGCTTTATTGAGATATTCACATAAAATACAATTCATCCATTTAAAGTATACATTTCAGTGGTTTTTAATATATTAACAGTTATACAGCTGTCACCACAATCTAATTTTAAAACGTTTTCATCACCACAAAGAAATCCTGGGCTTAGTCACTGCCCATTCCCTCCCTCATCCCCTCCACCAGCCCTAGAGAACCACTAATCTATTTTCTGTCTCTGTAGATTTGCCAGTTCTGGGCATTTCATATTAATGGAATAATATATTCTTCTTTCACTTAGTATGATGTTTTCAAGGTTCGTTCATATTGTAGCATGTATCAGTACTTCATTCCTTTTTGGTGCCTAATAATATTTTATCATATGGATGTGCCACATTTTATTTATTCATGTATCAATTGATAGACATTTGGGCTGTTTCTATTTTTTTGGCTATTCTGAGTAATGTTGTTGTGAACATTTGTGTACGGATGTATGTTTTGTGGCTGTGTAGGCATATGTTTTCATTTCTCTTGGATATAAACCTAGGAGGAGAATTGCTAAGTCATCTGACAGTTCTGTGCCTTGCTGAATGGCGGCTGCACTGTTTCCATTTTCACCAGCCATGTCTGAGGGCTCAGGTCCTCCACGCCCTCACCAGCACTCCTTATTGTTCATCTTTTGATTATAGCCAGTCTGGTGTCTGAGAATTAGAATTCTATTGTGGTTTCGATTTGCATCTCCCAGTGGTTAATCTTGTTGAGCATCTTTTTGTGAGATTTTGGGCCATTTGTATGTCTTCTTTGGATAAATGTTTATTCAGACCTTTTGCCAATTTTTCAGTTGGGTTATTTATTTTTTTATTATTGAGTTATAGGCATTTTTTATATACTTTGGATAGAAGTTGCTTATCAGATATATTATTTGCAAATATTTCTCTCCCACTGTGTGGGTTGTCTTTTCAGTTGATTGATGCTGTCCTTTGAAGCACGAAACTTTAAAAATCCTTTTGAGGTCTAATTTATTTGCTTTTTCTTTTTTTTTCTTTTTCTTTTTTTTTTTTAACATCTTTATTGAAGTATAATTGCTTTACAATGGTGTGTGCTTTTTCTTTTGTTGATTGTTCTTTTGGTATCATATCTGAGAAACCATTGCTAAATCTGAGGTCACAAAGATTAACTCCTCTGTTTTCTACCAAGAGTTTTCTAGTTTTAGCTCTTACATTTAAAGTTGGTGACTCATTTTGAGTTAATTTGTAGATGGTGTGAGGTAGGAGTCCAAACTCATACTTTTGCATGTTGTTATCCAGTTGTTCTGCATCAGTTGTTGAAATTGTTGAATTGTCCTGGCACCTTTGTTGAAAATCCATTGACAATAAATACATTTTTGTTTGTACAGTTTGTTTTTGGACTCTAGCTTCTATTCCGTTCATCCATGTGTCTCTCTTTAGGCCAGAGCCACTCTGTGCAGTAAGTTTTGAAATTGGGAAATGTCAATCCTCCCACTTTTTTTTTCTTTTTCAAGATTGTTTTAGCTATTCTGGGTACACTGTATGTTCATATGGGTTTTAGGGTGAGCTTGTCAATTTCTTTTTTTAAAAAGGCAGTTGGGACTTTTTTTTTTTTTTTTTTGGCCATGCCACACAGCATGCGGGAACTTAGTTCCCTGACCAAGGATGGAACCCGCACCCTCAGCAGAGGAAGTGCGGAGTCTTAACCACTGGACCACCAGGGAAGTCCGACAGCTGGGACTTCGATGGAGCTGCGCTGAGTCTGTAGAGCGATTGGTACAATGCTGCCAACTCCACAGTATTAAGGCCTCCAGTTCTTGAACATTGGATGTCTTTCCTTTTAGTTCAGTCTTTTTAAATTTCTTTCAAGGACGTTTTGTAGTTTTTAGTATACAAATCTTGTGCTGGTTTTGTTAAATTTATTCCTAAGTATCGTATTCCTTTTGATGCTATTGTAAATGGAATTATTTTCTTATTGACTACTATTTAAAAAAAAAAATTTCATTTATTTATTTATTTTTGGCTGCATCGGGTCTTAGCTGCGGCACGTCTTAGCTGCGGCACGTGGGTTCTGTTGTTGTGGTGCACAGGCTCTCGAGTTGTGGGGTGTGGGCTCCAGAGCACGTTGCCTCTTTAGTCGCAGCATGCGGGATCTCTAGTTGTGGCATGCAGGCTTAGTTGCCCCATGGCATGTGGGATCTTAGTTCCCCCATGGCATGTGGGATCTTAGTTCCCCCATGGCATGTGGGATCTTAGTTCCTCCATGGCATGTGGGATCTTAGTTCCCTGACCAGGGATCAAACCCGTGTCCCCTGCACTGGAAGGCGGATTCCTAACCATTGGACCACCAGGGAAGTCCCTTGACTACTATTTTTAAGAATATAAAGTGTTAACAGATTTTTGTCCGTGTTAGAGAGATACAGAATATTTTTTCCCAGTTTATAAAGGACCAAATACAAGGAAATGGTGTTAAAAACTAAAACAGAAAAAAAAAAAAAAAAAAACTAAAACAGGAGAAGTTTAATTGGAAACAAGGAAGTCCTGTGTGACAATTAAGAGCAAAGGAGGCTTTGGAGTTCTGAGGCTCCACGGTTCGGACAAGAGTCAGCACTGGAGCCTAGAAGAGTCAGCTGTGTCCCAGTCTCTTTCCCATCCACTTGAATCAGGCGCTTGTCTCCCCTGCTCCCCTGAAACCGCTCTCCTGGGAAGTCACCAGTGGCTTATTGGCAGACCTTCGTGCTGCCAAGGTCACAGTCGTGTTGGTCAGCCAGCCTCCTCCTCCTGGACTGTCCTCGGCACCAGTGAAACCCTCTCCGCCTGGGAGCATGTCCCCAGGACCCACACGCCTCTGGTTCTCCTTCTGCCCCACATCTCAGTGTTGGCCCCGGGCCTGGTTCCTGGGCTTCCCCTT
Organism: Balaenoptera ricei; assembly: GCF_028023285.1. Taxonomy (NCBI): domain Eukaryota; kingdom Metazoa; phylum Chordata; class Mammalia; order Artiodactyla; family Balaenopteridae; genus Balaenoptera; species Balaenoptera ricei. The sequence continues at coordinate 31,065,374 of NC_082640.1, forward strand.
CTTTCTGGACTCATTCCCCTGCTGGCCTTAGCCGGCCTCATGGCTTACCTAGTACATCCAAATGCTAATAGGGACCTCTTTCCTGGACTCCAGAATCACACAGGCCATCACTTCAAACTGAGTCCAAAACCAAGATCTGACTCCTCCCCTACCCGCTATCTGTTAGTGGTGACCTCGTCCTTGCTCCTGCTCAGGCCAGAGACGCTGGGCTCATCCTTGCCCCCTTTCTCTCGTGCTTGGCTGTGTTCAGTCCATCAGCAGGGCTCTCCTGGCCACACCTCAGAGTTGATGCCCCTGTGACTGCCTCTCCCCGCCTGCATTTGCCACCCGCGCCTGAGCTGGCACCACCTTTCACCTGGATTGGTGCAGTGGCTCGTTGGCGACTTCCTGTTCTCACGCTGCCCTCCTGCAGTCAGTTTTCCTAGCACACTCTTCAGAGGACCTCAGGATCCTGTGAAAAGGGAAGCTGTGGGTGTCACTCCTCCGCTCAGAGCTCCGCCAGGGCTCCCGTCTCACTCTGGGTAAAGCCCGTGGCTGTCCCTTCTTGTCCCCCCACCTTCCCTTGCCCTGGTGTCTGCTGCGGCTGCCCTGGCCGTCCGGACGTGCACCACTGTGCCAGGCCCTTGCGGCCGCTCGGCCTGTCTGCACAGCTGCATGACCGGGATGCTCAGTGCTTCAGTCTTGCTTTAGTGTCACCTGTGCCGGAACCCCTGTTACAGTCACACTTCCCGTCCCCTCTCACTTTCTCCCTGCCTTATTTTTTTTCCTCAAAGCCCCCACCACCATTTAGTATACTGTATGTTTTACATATTTTTTTAATTGGAATATAGTTGATTTACAATGTTGTGTTAGCTTCTGCTGTACAGCAAAGTGATTCAGTTGTACATAGACATATATCCACTCTTTTTTAGATTCTTTTCCCATATAGGTCATTAAAGAATGTTGACTAGAGTTCCCTGTGCTTACATATTTATTTTGTCAGTTGTGTTTTCCCTACTAGGATGTAAGCTGCAGGAGAGCTGGGGTTTGTGCCTGTTCCCTGCTGTATCCTCAGTACCTGTGACAGCATCTGGCACAGAACAAATAGTTACGGCATATTTGGTGAAGAAATGAATTCGCTGGTCCAGTTCCCTGCTATTAGGTGATTATTTGGTGGGTTTCTTTGAGGATGGGATCCTCTTGGCTGTATGATTTTCTTCAAGGACTGTACCTTGATCAGGAGGAAAAGAGAAAACCTACCTTTTCAATGACTTTATTATGATTATTGAACTCCTTATGTGCCTTCCAGTGGCTTTAAACCTCCTGGCAGACCTGTGCTGCTGCAGACGTGGCAGTGGCCGTCGTACCCGGAGGCGGCTGAGGCTTAGCCGGAACCACACGTCAGGCCGGACAGGCCTGGGCCCACCATCGGACAAGGCCTCCTGCACCCCGCGAGAATTCGTGGTGGGAATAATTCTTCCAGTTTAAGAATTATTATATTAGCATTATGTAACAAACGTGCTGTATTTCTTTTATCGGATAGATTTTATTTGAAACATTCTGAAATATATTCATTAAATAGAACTATTGATTGAAACGAAAGAACTTTTGCTTTCAGAACATATCTGAGGAGATTCTGTATAGCTGTGTCCTGTGTTCAGATTCCTTTATGTACAGACGTTTATGCACTTGGAGTCTCTTCTAACCACCACTTGTCAGTTGTGTGGACACAGCACATCCTTCAATATGTGTACCTCAGGTGACGTCATTGCTGTCCACCTGGCCCCAGACACATCGTTAATGAGACCATCCATGGAAAACTTGCTTCTCAAGACATGGTCACATAGGAATCCTCCCCCCGACCTCCCTTTTTTTTTTTTTTTTTTTTTTACAAAAATCTACTTATTGCGTAAATGTGGCTTCATAGAATCTGATTAAAACAGAGAGGAAAATGGACAGGGATGGTGCAGAGGATGACTTTATGACTGTTTTCACAGAGAACAAGTATAATAAACCTGTTACTTCAGAAGCTTTTGTTTTTATAGTTGGCTTTATGAAATGGGAAGAATAGAAAATTAAATTTGTGTTCAGAGAATCCTCTTTTTTCCAGTTGTTCACATTTTAAATTTTAACTGTAATGAAAAGATGATAGCCAAAAAGGATCTGAGTCAAGAGTTTCTGATTCCGAACTCCGGTCACGGGATCTCAGATTTAGAGTTCCAGACCACAGAGGTCTGGTCTAAGACCCTGGGGGTTTTCTCAGAGTGGCGCCTGGCACTCTGCCCAGTGCGCCTCATACCTGTTGGCATTGGGTCCTCACCATCAACCTGCAAGGCTCACTCGCACCCTTAATAGGAGGACGGAAGCCAGGGAGGGTTTCAAGTTGAGGAGTGAACGCCAGGCTTCGGACTCCAGGTGTGCATCCCGCCACAGAAAGCATCCTGGGGAAGGATGCTGCCCCAGCACGATGTTGGTCCTGCACCGAGGCAGGCAGTGTAGAGGGGAGGGGGTGAACTTGGGCTGGGAGCCGCGCCCTTGCAGCCCCCAGGCAGGGCTCACGTGCATCCGGGCCTGGATTGCAGGCTTGAGAGGGCTGCACTGGAACACGCAGACGTTTCCCCTGGCAGTGTCCCTCCTCGTTCATGGCCTTTGCACTCTTCTGTGGTATCAGTTGTCTAGGGATTCTGCTTTTTTGACAGTAGATGAGGGAATAGTAGAAGAGGATTCTCTTTCCTCCTTTAGCAGTTGTGTAGAGATTTACTGTCACATCAAGTTCTCTGTGAAGGGCTGGTGGGGGGGTGTCTAGTAATTTTTTAATGCATTTTGTATTGAACATACTGTATATACTATTCCTTTCACAGCAGAACATTGGTTTGTCTGTTCTAGAATTTTGTTAGAGATCAATGTCATATTTAACAGTTTGCAATTTCCGTATTTTTACTCTTTGCTCTTTTCTGAAAACTGGGAAAATATTCCTCTGGTTTCCATTTCCTGACAGCTGTCCATTTTTTCCCTTAGGAAACCACACCAACAGTGGCTCTGTTGGTATAACGTATGTAATTGCTTTTCATTGCAGTGAGAGTGATTCACCTGGGCTTTGAGCTTGTTTAGAAGGCCCATCCCCATTTCCAGCTTTTCTAGTTTTTTTAAAATTTTTATTGACGTATAGTTCATTTACAGTGTTTCAGATGTACAGTAAAATAATTCATTTTTACATATATATATCTATTCTTTTTCAGATTATTTTCCATTATAGATTATAACAAGATATTGAATATAGTTCCCTGTGCTATACAGTAGGTCCTTGTTGTTCATCTATTTTATACATAGTAGTGTGTATCTGTTAATCCCAAACTCCTAATTTATCTCCCCCACCCCCGCTATCCCCTTTGATAACCAAAATTTGGTTTTCTAAGTCTGTAAGTCTGTTTCTGTTTTGTAAATAAGTTCATTTGTATCACTTTTTTAGATTCCACATATAAGTTATATCATATATTTGTCTTTCTCTGTCTGACTTACTTCTCTTAGTATGATAATCTCTAGGCCCATCCATATTGCTTCTAATGGCAATATTTCATTCTTTTTTGTAGCTGAGTAATATTCCATTGTATATATGTACCACGTCTTCTTTATCCATTCGTCTGTCGATGGGCATTTAGGTTGTTTCCATATCTTGGGTATTGTGAATAGTGCTGCGGTGAACACTAGGGTACATGTATCTTTTCAAATTAGAGTTTAGTCTTTTCTGAATATACGCCCAGGAGTGGGATTACAGGATCATATGGTAGTTCTTCATTTATTTTTTTAAGGAACCTCCATACTGTTCTCCATAATGGTTGTACCAATTTCCATTCCCACCGACAGTGTACAAGAGTTCCCTTTTCTCCACACTCTCTCCAGCATTATTTTCCATTATAGGTTATTAGAAGTCTACAGGTCTACAGATTGTAGACTTTTTAAAAAAATTTTACACTTTATTTATTTATTTATTTTTGGCTGTGTTGGGTCTTTGTTTCTGTGCGTGGACTTTCTCTAGTTGCGGAGAGTGGGGGCTACTCTTCATCGCGGTGCGCGGGCCTCTCACTGTCGCAGCCTCTCTTGTTGCGGAGCACATGCTCCAGACGCACAGGCTCAGTAGTTGTGGCTCACGGGCCTAGTCGCTCTGCGGCATGTGGGATCTTCCCAGACCAGGGCTCGAACCCATGTCCCCTGCATTGGCAGGCAGATTCTCAGCCACTGCGCCACCAGGAAAGCCCAATTGTAGACTTTTTGGTGATGGCCTTTCTGACCAGTGTGAGGTGGTACCTCACTGTAGTTTTGATTTGCATTTCTCTCATAATTAGCCAAGTTGAGCATCTTTTCATGTACCTGTTGGCCATCTGTATGTCTTCTTTGGAGAAATGTCTATTGAGGTCTTCTGCCCACTTTTTGATTGGGTTGTTGGGATTTTTTTTGATATTGAACTGCATAAGATATTGGTATATTTTGGAAATTAAGCCCTTGTTGGTTGCATCATTTGCAAATATTTTCTCCCAGTTCGTAGGTTGTCTTTTCATTTTGTTTATAGTTCTTTTGTAAGTTTAATTAGATCCCACTTGTTTATTTTTACTTTTCTTGCCATTACTCTAGGAGACGGATCCAAAAAAAAATATTGTTGTGATTTATGTCAAAGAGTGTTCTGCCTGTGTTTTCCTCTAGGAGTTTTATAGTATCCGGTCTTACATTTAGGACTTTAATCCATTTTGAGTTTATTTTTGTATATGGTGTTTAGAGAATCTTCTAATTTCATTCTTTTACATGTAGCTATACAGTTTTCCCAGCACCACCTATTGAAGGGACTGTCTTTTCTCCATTGTATATTCTTGCCTCCTTTGTCTTAGATTAATTGACTGTAGGTGCATGGGTTTATTTCTGGGCTTTCTGTCCTGTTCCATTGATCTATATGTCTGTTTTTGTGCCAGTACCAAACTGTTTTGATGACTGTAGCTTTGTAGTATATTCTGAAGTCAGGGAGCATGGTTCCTGCAGCTCCGTTCTTCTTTCTTAAGACTGTTTTGGCTATTTGGAGTTTTTTGTGTTTCCATACAAATTAAAAATAATTTTGTCCTAGTTCTGTGAGAAATGCCATTAGTAACGTGATAGGGATTGCATTGAATCTATAGATTGCCTTGGGTAGCATAAAGATCTAACTGATGGTGTTGCAAAATAGTGGAGTGGCTGTACTTCTATTCCCTTATGATGGCCTTAACTCTTGTTCTGTTTCTACTGGCTTATCACAGTTATTTTATTTTAAATGATATGAGAAAAATCTCATTTCCTTGGCAGCGGGATCTGATCTTACCCAGTTTTGTTGGGCTTTTACACTGGAGTGGTGGACTCAGGGTGGGTGGGGGAGCGGGGACACTGTCTGGCCACCGTGGAACTTCTATTCTCCTGAGTGGGGCATGCAGGTGAGGGTCAGAACTGTATCTGAAGAGAGCTGGTGGGAGAGGCCAAAAGAGTTAATGAAACTGGTAGGAAAGAGAATTTTTGAGCAGAAGAAAGGAGATATCTAATGGAAGAAATTAAAATTTTTTTGCTATGTGGTATGTGGAAAAAGTATTAATTTTGCTGACCTTTTCCCCGTGAAATCTTTAGTAAAATGACTATGACTTGATAATGCCTTTTGGCGTTGGGTCTCCCTGGAGGATGAGATGAATGACTTAGTGTGACCTCAGAGTGGGAGAGGGCTGCGGAGGGGCTGGGGCCTGGCTAGCCTTCACAGGAAGTCTCCCGTGGCTGCAGGAGAGGCTGGGGAGGAGTAAGTGATAGGTCACAATGTCCAGAGGGACTGCTGTCCTTACAAAGGACTTTTGTAGTTACTTGTTTTTAAAAATGGTGTTCAGTTTGTGGAGGTTTTACTTTTAAAAAGCTAGTTTTCCTTTTCCTCTTCAGTTTACAAATCTTATTATTCTATTAATGAATCTAATTATTTTGCATAAAATTAGACTAATTGTTGATTAATTTTAGTTAATTGGATTCCCCTCCAACATTTTAAACTACATTTATGGGTTTAGTATATTTTATTTTTAAGCCTTTAAAATGTGTGAGAGGCAAATTTACAATCCCAATAGAAAAAAAAAGTCTCAAACAAACAAAATATAATAAACTATTAGTACAGTAATCAAGTTATCTCAAACATAACAGTATTATTTATAAACTTAATACATTTCTGGTACATCTTTCAGCTTACAGATGACAAGACCATTCTGACAGGTCTTCTAAAATATTAAACACTTTAAATGACAGTCACTCAAAGATTATCTTGCACTTAACACTGAAACCATATACATGGATCTGTTTTACGAATCTGATTTACTTTGAGGCCTCTCGTCTCATTTCCTTCCCGGGATTGGTTACCCAGCCAGGGGAGTGGATTTGCCACCTCTTGGTCCCGCGGAGCAGGAGTCCTTGGTTTCCATGGAGCACATTTTCTGGGCATTTGTCAGCTCGAGCGTTTGGTGAGATCCAGTCTGTCTGCTGTCTCCCTGGGTTCCTCATTCTCCTATTTTCTTGCCAGGTTTTCAGTCCCATGTTTAGTCCTTTTAATAGCATCCCATTGCATTCAGCATTCTTCTTATGCTTCTGTTGGGGTGTCACTGTAGTGACAGGAGTGAAAATGAGTGGAGATGCCCTTGTAGTTCTGGGCACACTGGGCCAGAGCCGTTCCTTACGGAATGTAGTTTTAGGATGTAAGCTTGTGGAGGTAGAAACAAAAAAGAACTTTTATGAGAATATTTGTGTGTTATTCACCCATTTCAGGAGACTAATGAATTGTATTTAAGGTTTAAATGATTTGTTGTTTTAAATATAAGTACTATTTAATAATACACTTAATTCATAATGGGGTATTTTTTTAATGACTTTATTTTGGTGAAAAATTTGGGACTTAGGGATGCTCTGGGATTAATTATAATATTACCCTTCAAAATGAATGGTAATACAGATCTTCCTCGACTTAAGATGGGGGTTACATCCTGATAAACTCATCTTAAGTTGAAAATATCCTAAGTCGAAAATGCACTAACCTAGCAGACATTGTAGCTCAGCTCAGCCTGCCTTGAACGTGCTCAGAACACTCACCTTAGCCGATAGTTGGGCAAAATCATCCAACTCAGAGCCCATTTATTTTATACTAAAGTGTTGAATAGCTTATGTATTGAATAGTTTGTTGAATACTGTACTGAAAGTGAAAAACAGAGTGTTCTGTGGGTCCAGGATGGTTGTAAGTATATCGGCTGTTTACCCCCATGATTGCATGGCTGACTGGGGGCTGCTGCCCAGTTTTGCAGGAGAGGATTGCACTGCACATCCCTGGCCTGGGAAAAGACCAAAATTCAAATTCCAAGTACAGTTCAGCTGAATGCATATTGCTTTTGCCCTGTCGTAAAGGTGAAAAATCTTTAAGTTGAACCCTGGTAAGTCAGGGTACTACATTAATGTACTTAAACAGGTGATGGGTGTGTGTATTATATATAATGTTTATATAAAATATATGTAAATGTATATATAGTACATTATGTACACATATATAATGAGTATATATAGTGTTTGAATAAATATTTTAATGAAATAGTTTAGTATTTTATACATAAATCTAGGTTTGAAAAATAAAGTTACGTTCCTCATTGAATATGCAATTAGTATCTAGGTTTTTTTCTTTAACATTATAAAACTTAAATATTATTGCACATTGTTCCTAAGCATCGTTTTTAAAGGCTGCACAGTGTAATTGTTCTTTAAGACTTTTTTAGATTGTCTCCAGTTCTTTTCAATGTGATGAGCATCTTTGTGCACAGAGAGTATTTATTATATGTGATTGTTTCCTTAGGCTTGATTCCCAGAAGTGGAATTACTGGGTCATGGGTACGAATATATTTAAGATTCCAATTACATGTGTTGCCAAATTACCTTCCCAAAAGTTTATATTAGTTTACCATGGTGCTAGCAAATCTAATACAAATGTTATAACTCTATTTATTGCAAAGCTATTAGTCTTTTGATAATCATTTCTAACTGCAAATATTTTTTGCAGTTTGGTGTTTCTTTTCCAGAAGTTTTAAATATCCAATATATTTTTCTACCTTAAAGCTTTTTCTTATTAAACTCTTTAATTCATGTGGAATTTATTTCAGTATATGGAATTGGATGAGGGGCCTTTTTTTCTTTCTGAATTGCTACCAAGTTGGCTCAATCTTTCCCCCATTTTATTTGATTGATTTGTGATATCTTTTTAATATGAGTAGGTTTTATTCCTTGGTTGTCTCTAGTTGTTCTGCTTATCTGTGTTTCTGCCAGTGCCACACTGTTTAAATAATTTAGTATCTGATATGGCTAACCCCCCTCAGGATTCTTCTGCAAATTTTCTTTGTGATTCTTGCCTGTTTGTTTTTTCAGAGGAACTTGGGAATACTTATGTTGAATTTACAAATTATTCTGAGAAAACTGGCCACTTAAAATGTTTAGTCTTCTTAATCAAGCACGTGGCATGGACTGTGCATTTAACTCAAATCTTATTTTTTGTATTTCTCACCAAAATTTCCAATTTTCTTTAAATAGGTCATATTCATTTCTCATTATGTTTATTATTATTTATTTTACATTGTGTTTCAATCTCCTTTCATCATATTTTCAGACCGATACTTGGTATTTTAATTTTGTGTATCTTGTATTCACTCACTTTTAAATTAAATAGTTTCCCATTTGATTCCTAGAAACACATCCAAAAATTATCTTCTTTTTTAATATTTAAGTTTTTGTTTCTTTCTCATGTCTTACTATTGACCTGATTTCCTGAAAAATTTTTTAAAAATAAGACATTTTTAAAAAGCAAAATAGTAAAATTTTATTATTTTTATTGTATAGTTGATTTACAATATTATTAGTTTCAGGTGTATAGCATAGTGATTCAATATTTTTATAGCTTATATTTCATTTAAAATTATTAAAAAACATTGGCTACATTCCCTGTGCTGTATAATAGATCCTTATAGCTTATTTATTTTATACATAGTAGTTTGTACCTCTTAATCTCCTACCCCTATCTTGCCCCTCCTCCCTTCCCTCTCCGTACTGGTAGCCACTTGTTTGTTCTCTATATCTGTAAGTTTGTTTCTGTTTTTATTTTTATATTTATTTGTTTGTTTCATTTTTTAGATTCCACATATAAGCGATATGATATAGTGTGTGTTTTTCTCTGTCTCACTTATTTCACTTAGTATGGTAATCTCTAGGTCCATCCATGTTGTTGCAAATGGCGAAATTTTATTATTATTATGGTTGAGTAATATTATATATATATTCCACATCTTCCTTATCCATTCATCTGTTGATGGACACTTAGGTTGCTTTCATGTCTTGGCAATTGTAAATAATGCTGCTATGAACATTGGGGTGCATGTATCTTTTTGAATTATAGTTTTGTCCTGATATATGCCCAGGAGTGGGATTGCAGGATCATATGGTAACTCTATTTTTAATTTTTTGAGGAACCTCCATACTGTTTTTCACAGTAGCTGCACTAATTTACAGCCCCACCAACAGTGTACAAGAGTTCCCTTTTCTCTACATCCTCGCCAACATTTGTGTCTTGCGGAGACACTCCATAAGAACTTTATTAAACAGTATGTTTTGACATAAACTGGTTTTCCTACACTGCTGATGTTTAAATTTATTTACAGCACACTATATTTTAAAATCAGCCTCTTGTCCAGCTAGGTTCTCTTGGCTCAGGAAACAGTTTTGTAGCCTGGATTATAGTTGATGAGGGGTTTTCAGATCTGAACTTGTGCTTGTCCTGAGAAGCTCCGACGCTTCTGCTCTTTTCCCTGCTCTTCAGGAGCCCCCTTCCCCTCCCTCTCTGAATCTCTGAGCTGTAGTTTACATTTCTCAGCCTGAAGTCATTTCTAAGTACTATAGATGGGGCCACCTGGACTAGCCACTAGTCCAAGGCTAAATAAATAAAATAAAATATGTAAAACATATTTTTCATAATCTGAATTTATTCTACTTAAAGAATTGCTCTCTATTAAAATAGTAACTTTCCTATTTGTATAAAATGCTTTTTTCCCCCCAGATATTCTTAGATGGCAAAATAAAAGGTTGACAATTCTAGGTCAGCTTTGTTTTCCTCCCCTCACTTTTTTTTTTTTAAGTTGTTTTTTTTTTAAATTTTATTTACTTTTGAATGTTTTGGGTGTTCGTTGCTGCGTGCAGGCTTTCTCTAGTTGTGGCGAGCAGGGGCTACTCTTCGTTGCGGTGCACGGGCTTCTCATTGCAGTGGCTTCTCTTGCTGGGGAGCACGGGCTCTAGGTGCGTGGGCTCAGTAGTTGTGGCTCGCGGGCTCTAGAGTGGCAGGCTCAGTAGTTGTGGTGCACGGGCTTAGTTGCTCCGTGGCATGTGGGATCTTCCCGGACCAGGGCTTAAACCTGTGTCCCCTGCATTGGCAGGTGGATTCTTAACCACTGCCCCACCAGGGAAGTTCCCTGCTCACTTCTTTTTTTAATTTACTGGCCCAAGGCAGGAAAGAAATCTGATTGTTTATCAGTTTTTGTTGTATTGTTCTAAAGCTGAAAAACACAAGGGCAGTCCTCTGCTGCCTGTGCTCAGTAAACGCCTGGGGGCGTTTACTGATCAAGGAGAAGGAAGAGGAAACAAAGCCTCAAGGCCTGAAGCCCCTCCCCATGGCCTTCAGAAGTGCTGCTTGGGTTTCCCTTTCCCCTCAGGAATGCTGTCTCAGGGAGCCCCTTACAGCCAGATTGTAAAGAGAACTGGGAGGTGGGGGGAGCACAGCTTGAGAGGCAGGATGTCTGAATCCAAGCCTGCAGGCCGCTCCTGCAGGGAGCGGGGCCCCAGGGAAGGGGCCAGTCCCCTCTGAGCCTGGATTCACATCATGAAAGAATGTAAGACACTGGTGAAAATGGGGGTTCCCTACAGAACTGGGGGTGTGGGGAGGGCAGGGTCCAGATCTTCCCCAGAGTCTGAGGAGTCAGGGAGAGCAGTCCCGAAGGGCAGCCTGGCAGCCTGGGGGAGACACCACCCCCGTGTACAGGGAGGGTCTTGTTCCCCACCCCATCCTATTCCGTTCTGTTGGAGCAGTTCTGTATAAAGGCTGCAGCCGCCCACGATGTCCACACTGGGCAGCGCATGAGACGGTAAGCTGAGTTCTCCCTGCCCCTGCTGTCCATTGCTAGCCTAGCCCTCCTGCCCGTCTGGCCTTTACCCAGCCCCAGCAGTGAGAGCACAGAGTCCTAACCACTGGACTGCCAGGGAATTCCCTGAAGTCTTCCTTGATCACCTGAACCAGGAGGAGGGCTAGTTACTTAGAAGCCTTGGATCCCTTTAGTTAGCCTACTCCTATTGTGTTTGTTGAAGGCTACCTTGAATCGTACCTCTTTGTGTAAATGTCTTATCTCTGCTCAATTGTAAGCTCCCTGAGGGCACTTCTGTAGCCCCTACTGCTGTGACAGTGATGCCTGTGTAGTGTGGGCATTCAGTAAAGTTTGTGGAATAGAAGAATGAATGAGAAAAACCCACGATGTCACTGTGAGACAGTTGAAGAGAATATACATATCTTTTCTACCTTCTTGGACAACCTGGATTAGAGTTTCTGTGTTTGAAGAGGGACTAGGAAAACAGAGGTACTGTAGAGAAGAATGAAATAAGGTGCTTATTAAAATTGTAGGTGTCTGGGCTCTGCCTTCCAAGTTTTGTCGGGCCTGGCTGCAAGGGCTGAGCCGTGTAAGTACAGCAGCCCCGCTCCCCTCCATGGTCCACGCAGCATCTGTGGAGGACCACTGAACAAGGTGATCTCTGTGGTTTCTCCAGCTCTGTTTTAAAAGAACACTTAGAGGGCTTCCCTGGTGGTGCAGTGGTTGAGAATCTGCCTGCCAATGCAGGGGACACAGGTTCGAGCCCTGGTCTGGGAAGATCCCACATGCCACGGAGCAACTGGGCCCGTGAGCCACAATTACTGAGCCTGTGCATCTGGAGCCTGTGCTCCGCAACAAGAGAGGCCGCGACAGTGAGAGGCCCGTGCACCGCGATGAAGAGTGGTCCCCACTTGCCACAGCTAGAGAAAAGCCCTTGCACAGAAACGAAGACCCAACACAACCAAAAAATGATAATAATAATAATAAATAAATAAATAAAATTTATTTAAAAAAAAAAAAAGAACACTTAGACATGATGGACATCTCTTTGTAAAGTTACTTTCTTTCAGAAGATGTTTCATTTCCTTTCCCTATTGTGAGTTCAGTGCAGCCACAAGTACAGATAACGAGCAGGGTGCCTCATCATTTAGTAGAAAAAGGTGTGTCTTCAGATTCTCTACAAGGAGGGCATGGTTAGTAGGATGGCCATGTTTTAGCAGGTATACCCTGTATAGCTTTCGGCCTAAAGACTTTTTCTGAAGAATTTTTACCTTTCAGGAGTTTCCATATTTATCATTTGTTCACTTTATTAATACATTATAGTAGTGGCCCATGGTTGTGATAATTTCACCACCAAGCACATGAGGCTGTCAAGCTCTGTGTATAGCTTGTCTATTCCTTCATTTCATTGAGTTGTAAATATTTTATGAGTAGAATATATCCACAAATTATAAAAGATTTATAAAAAGTTAGCATTCATTAAAATGCTGTTCTTTTATCACTAGAATTTTTACTCTGAAAAAAAAAAAAAAGAAAAAAAAGCCCTATCCTTATAATTAAAGCCAGAAATGAAACCCTTCTCAAAATACCTCTTTTTCTCCTTTATCATTTGGTCATTTTATTAAATGGCATTGATAGAATAAATGATGTCAGGATTAAAAGGGAAATAAAAACATCATTTCACCACTAAAAAGTTGTGGGCGGGGCGGGGGGGGGCAGTAAGGAGATGGTTGCTGCCTGGAGTGTGTGAGATTATTGTATCATTTTACGCCTCAGTCACATACACAAGTCATCTTGAATTGAGGAGTAAATATAGGTTATTTAGCAAGTATAAACAATTCAGAGTGAGAGAGAACACAGAACATTCTGCATTCTCTGCATTCTCTGGGCATTGTGCACAGAAGCCCCGAGCCTGGCCCTAAGGGCCTCCCTTGCAGGCTTTCCAAGGCTGCAGGAAGTGGACCCAGTGTTGCTCTAAGCCCCAAGGCAAGCCTACAACTTGAAAGAAATGTTTTCTTTTATTAGATTCCAAGTTAAATTTCTTTGACTGTAGTCACAGGAAGCGGATAGATTGCCAGTGGGCTGCAAACTGTATACAACCAAACAGGGGTCTCTGTATTTTAGCACAGAAAGAAGATTTACTAGACTTTCTTTTCCAGCAGAAGTAATAGTCCTGGAACTCAAATTGAGGCATATATTTTTTTTCATTAATTATGTTAGTTCTTTCAAACAACCATTTTAAAATAATTTTAAGTGCTTTAGCCATGTTTGTAGTCCTCCCATGTAGAAGTCCTAGGAGTGGCAGAATCAGAAGGGGCAGTAGGAAGGCCACAGACAAAAGTGAGAAGGCATTCCACAGTGATGAAGTCACCACCAAGACCAAGTGAGCAAGCAGCCCATTAGTCAGATCTTGGGTCTGTTTCGCTTTTTCTAGTGACTCTGAAAATCACCTTCCACCAGATTGATCTAAAGGTGGTGGTGGTGGTGTTTTTGTTGTTTTAACGATTGTTGATCACACTGAATTGGACCCATGACTGTGAATTTGGGGAAGGCCATTAGGGAGGGACTTTGTTACACATGCAGGGACGGTTGCTCTTCATTTGTAATTCGGCCACCTAAGTCTCTTAGGGATTTTGTACTTAAACCTAGTTACAGATTTAACTGTGGTCCCTGTTCCCTCTTCTCTGCATGATATCATGTGCCTCCTGGTCATTTTGTGGCCCGTTTTCTGCAGTCTGTTGAATAAGTTGTTTGTCTAACGATTTAGAATGAAAGTCACAAAGTCATTTTAGAAAGGTCTCTCAGATCTCCAGGTGTTATCAGGAAGTCTTTTATCGTTGATACTGGTGATGGGGGCATGAGAGTCATTTTCATATTTAAGGTCTGCTCTGTCGTATAGCTTTGAGCCCGCTGACACCTCTTTTCCCCTTGCCCAAACTGAGACACAGACAAGTAAAACATATGGTAAGAACTCTGCCTGATGCTTGGTGATGGGGAAACTGTGCTAATGAGGGGCTCGCTAGGTCTCCCTGGTCAGTGCACTGGGGCAGTTTAAGGCCGGATTGGAATGAGGCAAGGACATCAGACTTTATTGTCCAGAAACACTTTTTAAAATTTCATTGACTTGAGTATCTGGGAATTACTACTAAATATCCACAAAGCTTCCTGAGTAGGGGTGAAAAGTATCCAAATTGTGGGTCAAATTTGAATCTACTGTCACAACAGGAGATGAACATTAATTGGATAAAGTCTTTGTAGATGCGATCCTGTGTCTCTCAGTTAATGTTACCCCAGATTAGGGGAGAAGGAAACCAGGCAGAAAGAGTCAGTTACTTGCCCTCGGCTAAACAGTGATACTGGAAGGATTTGAACTCAGGTAATGAAGCTGTAAGCTTTACCTCGTTACCCACTTCACTGGACTACCTGCCTGCAAAGCATGCAACAGACCACAAGGGCATTAATGTTTTATTATTATTATTGCTTTGTTTTTAGAGACAAAACAAATAACAAAGAAACAAAAAACCCTGAATGTACATAACACAGAGAGAAATGGTTCAATCAATTGTCGCAATAAATTGCACCAAGAAAGAAATTAGTGAGGATATGGTGAAGACGAAAGCAACAAATGTAGTAAAACCTTGTATAACTTTGAAATTAACTCTATATTACTGAGAAGCAATTGTTTTCTTTTTTTTTTTTAATTTATATTTATTTTTGGCTGTGTTGGGTCTTCATTTCTGTGCGAGGGCTTTCTCTAGTTGCGGCAAGCGGGGGCCGCTCTTCATCGCGGTGCGCGGGCCTCTCACTGTCGTGGCCTCTCTTGTTGCAGAGCACAAGCTCCAGACGCGCAGGCTCAGTAGTTGTGGCTCACGGGCCCAGTTGCTCCGCGGCATGTGGGATCTTCCCAGACCAGGGCTCGAACCCGTGTCCCCTGCATTGGCAGGCCGATTCTCAACCACTGCGCCACCAGGGAAGCCCAGCAATTGTTTTTTAAAGCAATACTCAACATATTTCAAAGTAGCTAACAAGATGAAGATATTTTTAATACATGAGTTAACACTGTCACTTGGTCAAAACCATGTGTGGAAGAGTGAGCATCTGACATCAGGGTCCTGTCACTAACATACCGGAGGTCAGAGGACTGGAGTTGATGCTGATGACAAAATGGCGTTTCCTAGAAACTGAGACTTAGCTTTAAACCACTAAAACTGACCCGATGAAGTCATTAATGTAGCATTAGAAATACACACCTAAGGAAATATTCAAGGGAGGAAAGAAGGCAGTGGGGAATCTGGCCCAACGCACGGGCCCTGGGGAGGCAGTGAGTCCTGGAGACGCCTGGGGGGCGGGGGTGCGGAGAGCAGGAGGGGACAGCAAACCGACCTCGAGGTTTAGCATCTGGCCTTTCTGAGACGTTGCTGCCCCACTAACGCTGTCTTTGCTGTTCTCTTTATCCTGCTTTAACCCCTTGTGTAGGAATGTGGGGGGGAGGGGTGCTGGGGGAGGGGACATTAATTAACTTGCAGGTCACCTTTTCTCCTGCGCACGCGTCCCAGGCCAGCCCTGCCTCCCACACCAGCTTCCCTGCTGGTCCAGGCAGAACGGGAATGTTGTACAAGCAAATGTGGAAACGGGCACATACAAAAGGGAAATTGTTTTTCATTTCAGCCGCTTACGTGCGTGATTAGAAACTATACAGAGCTGTGGGGCTCTAGAATTGTGGGGACACCTTTCAAAGGATGCTTCTAGAGACTTCCTTTTATTGCTTATTTGTATTCTAAGGACAGATGGTGGCTGTAGACTGAACTATGGCCTGTTTCCTAAAATGAGAGTATGTCAGAATGATCCGACATATAAATGAAGTACTTTTTGGAGCATATATCGACTCCTTGAAGGAATTCATGGTTCTGGGGAAGTCCAGAGGCTGCGCATGGAGACCAAGTCAGTTTACATTGCACTTGATTAGTCACAATTAACCAGCTCTTAAAAAACTATACTTTACTTTTAGGGAAAACAGGCAAATTTTAATTTAAAAAGTCAAAGTATTTGTTTTTAAAAGAAATAATCTTCCATTTTTATGTCCTAGAGTCAAATGTTAAGTCAGATCTTCTAAAATCTTTTACATCTGTTATTGCTTTACAAGAAATTATAAAAACAGTGAGCCTCAATTAATGTAAGGTCCTGAATTAAGGTTAGGTGTAGAGTGTGCACACTAAAGCAGCAAAGGAAACTGATGTGCTGTACAGAAAATTGACAGAAGTGAGGAAAAACCGAATTAACCTTAACTTTAAACGAACTGAAACTCTTCCATTTTGTGGGCATGCTCGCTCCTTAGGCCTCACTGTGTTCTCATGAATGTGTGTGGTGAGTGCTTCAGGGGTGGTACTGACCCCTCAGGAGCAGGTGTGGGAGGACTTCCGGCTTCTGAGCAGAGTGTGCTGGTCCCTCAGGTTTGTATCCACAGGGCTGCTGGGGGTCATGGTGCCCCCAAATTCTCTGGAGGTCATGGGCATGTCTGGTTGTGTGTGTCCTGGTGGACAGTGTCGTGTATTAAGAAGTCCACAGCCGTCTCCCGGCACGAAGACCAGTGCTGCCCAGGAGGCTTTCCTGCACTCTCCGTGTGGCTGTGCTGGTGAACGTGACTGGGGGTCACCTGAAATGTGGCTTTAGTGTGTAGGAGAAACATAATTTCTACTTTTATGTACTTTGAATGACTTTAAATAGCCACATGTGGCTGGAGGCCACCATGTTAGACAGCAAAGGTGTCGAGTTTTGGCTGAAGTAACAATTACATTTGGTCACTGGAGATGTGGCCTGTAGGGAAGAAGGTAACACTTTCCTCCTGCGGGGAGACCCAAACCCACAACCTGTGCTTGGGGGTTATTCATAGACTTGAACACTGCATCTCCAGGAGAAGTTAGTCCTCAGATAACTTGCACAAATGATTTGTTTTAGGAATTCATATAGAATTATAGGTGAAAAAGAGGACTCAAAGAAGTTGACTATAATAAAGTCAGCTGTAGTTTTCAACTGCAACAAGGTACTTGAGTAGAATAAAATCAAACCAATGAAAACGAGGTGGAAATCACTCTTAAAAAAGCCTCTCGGGTATTGATTGAGAAGTTCATACTACAGGCTTGCCTCACACTTGGTCTGCAGATGGTCACGGTGCCCCTGTCTCTGCACACTTACTGGGACAGAGTGGAAGGTTGCCTTCAAGTCTGCAGTGGCTGCCAGACTTAGACTTGGGGAGGGGCCTCCATTTAAAGTAAGAGTTCCTTATGTAATGGATTTCATCCTTCAGTCAAGTCAGGTGTTTGCTGCTACAGCCCCACTAACATGTAGATAGCAGTAAATGCTACTTTCTACCGAGGAAGAGAGTGAAAATCTAACACCCTTTAAAAGTCGTTTTAATGGGTGTTATTTGCTTCTTGTAATCATGAACTCTGTCTTTATCCAAATGGTCCTATTTTATACATATGCATGTCAAAATCAATTAGGTAACACTATTTACATGATATCTGTGTGTGTGTATATACGTATAGGTATCATTAGAAGCAGCACGTATATTAGTAGTTGTAATATTGATACAGCAATGCATTAGGCTGTATTTAAAAGCTATTCCTTGTTAAATAAGGAGCTGAATTAGACTTTTCATCTCAAAAGCTAATGATCATGTTTGCAAACAAATAAGAATTTTTAATTCTAAATTTGTTTAAAAGGATGATTTTGCTAGTTTTTACTTGTTTTAGAAAATTTCATTAACGTGGATTTTGAGGGACTAGCCACCCCTGGCTCATTGTAAAGCCGTTTTATCAGCTCAGAAAGAGCATAGACAACGATTTGCTGAGGTTTCTCCTCTTTCATAATAGGGTGCATTCCTGCTTTACCCGGGGCATTGTCTCTGGCAGCGTCACTGCAGGCTGGTTTCAGGGCTGCCGACGCCAGTCCCGATTGTGCCCCGTGACTGAGATGTGTGGGTGAGGTTGCCCTCCCTACCCTGCACCCCGCCACCCACTGCTCTGCAACCAACTTCCAACAAGCTGAGGGCCTGATTGGTTCTGACAGTGCACAGTGGGCACTTCGCAGGGTGCTGCAGCCCCGTCGGTGACACATGCCCCACCGTCCCCCTGCGGGCCGTTCTCACCCTGTCACCCTCCTTCTCAGAGAGAGAGGAGCCAGGACACGGGCCCCGCCGCGTGGCCTCAGAACAGGCCCTTCTTGTTTTACTCATGTGGCCGCACCCCCGTCGCTGTTGCTGCTGTGATGGTGGTGACGGCTGTAAACCGGGACCTGAGGAGAGCGTGGCATGTCATCTCTGTGCACTAAACTGTGTGACCAGGAAACCCCCCGAGGGTGGGTGGTACATTTGCGGGGAGAGGAGGAGGTAGAAGAGGGGGAGGTGGGCGACAGAAAACTGCTTTCCTTTCTGTTCCTTGTCTTGTTTTAATGTGGACTTTGAGCCTCTGGGGTGGGAGCTTGTCTAATGCTGTGCTTTGTGCAGTATCGAATGCACTTTTGTCCTCAGCAAAATGTAGACTAATGATCAGCAGTTGCATTTACACCGCAAGATTTCTAGGTTTATCTGGAGCAGCATACCTGTGTGGTCCGTCCCCTAGGAAATCACCAGGCCACAAAGCCCAGGGCCTCGCTGGGCAGGTGGAGCTGCCTTCACACTCTCGCTGAGCCGTGCTTGACAGCTACTCGATGAGAACATGAAAACATGACACTGAAAAAGAGTATCAAGCGTAGACAATTGCCTTGATCATAAGTGAATAGACCTCTATCTTTTCTTTACGTTTCTAATTTGATTCAAAAAGGGACCAACTCATCACGAGGAGCAGTTTGCTCTTACACGGGAGGGGTGGCAGCCCCTGGGCCCTGGGAGCGGGTCCACCTGGTCACTCCTCTTCCCCCAGGTGTTTCCCGCATCTGGATTAGGTTTTAACGGCAAGGGATGTCACCTTTGAATTTGGGAACAACTAATATCCAGAATTAATTTTTTAAACCTGAAAGATCCAGAAAATGTCTCACAAGTGTTTAGTATATTTGGCAAAACACGGTGAGTTGGTCTATTTAAAAAGAAATTCTTTTGCCAAATAGACATCAAAAGAAATGCTCAGAACTGCTTGAAGTTCCTGAGCTTGGAGCTTTGCCCATCACCACCTGAGGCCCCTGGTGTGTGTGCCTTTTACATGAACACCTGCTCTTGCACAGCTTTCTTCCAAATCCCACTCATCCTGCGAGGCCCATTTCGATGCCGCTTTGAGCCGCAGAAATGACTTGGCTGAAGTGACTGGTGGACCACATCTGGTTGTTAAGGATGAGGTACCCCTGGAACTTGACCTCCTATCGCAAAGTACCAGCTTTCTCCAGGATCTGAAACGTGTTTTGGTTATACTATCCTTGAATTGTGTTTTGTTTGTTTTTTTATTTTCTGTTCTAGTCTGTGCTTTCATCTTTGTTTTATATTTTAAATTTGAACGTGAGTTCAAGGCACTTCATAATCATCTTTGTTTGAAATACAATAAGATTTAAGTCTAAAAAAAGAGATACAAATCTGGAGAAAGTACAGAATAAAGATTTTGCCACATAATTTGACAGTACGAGCACATTTATGCTCACAGTATAAATACCTCTGCAACCCTAGACCATTCTAGAGTTTGTAAGAGAAATAACCGGCAGGGCTGAATTTGTTTCCGATTGAAAGTCAAGTATTGTCCTGAGTCCTTCAACTGCCAGCCTCCTGCCGGTGTCCCTGTGGTCACCATCCTTCTCTCCCTACCCCACAGTACGTCCTGTCAGCTCCTGGCCCGTCTTTCCCCTGCCAGCGCTGCTGTGTGTTCACACCTGCGCTCCTTCAAAAGACCTCAAAATAGAGAAGCATTTCTAAGGCCTTCCATTCAAAGAAGCAGCATAAGAGCGCAGTCACTGTTTATTAACCTTTTAGGTTTACATTTCTCACGTCTTACAGCATGAAATCTACTTCAGTACTTTCCACAGTGTGGTTAGCTAATGTTTTATTATCCGTTGTTGAATAGGAAACCACCCCAGAACTCGGTGGCTTGTCTCTTGTTCTCTGTCTCGGTTCTCACCAGGGTCTGTCCTGGGCTGGCGCTCTGATGGGGTGGGGACTGGGCTCCTGTGACCTGGGCTGGGCGTCCAGGGCGGCCTCTTGGGTGCCTGCTGGGGGCTGAGGGCCTCCCTCTCCAGGCTGTGCCCCCTCGTGAGCAGTGCGCTTTGCCCCACAGCAGGCCTCTCCAGAGATGGAAGCTGCGAGGTGTCTTAGGAATCCAGTCTCAGAAGGCACACAGCTCCGCCTCGCTGCCTTCAGGGGCAGGGGGCCACACGGAGGTGAATACAGGGGGTTCTGCCTGTGGGCATGGTGGGGGTCGGGGCTGGGTGTCATCCTTGGAGATTGGCTACAATAGCCAGAAAACCAACGATAGACATTTCCACATTTTACAATGCTTCCTACGACATTAAAGTCTTCTCATTTTATTGTTACTCTCACAAAGTTTGAAGTATCTCTCTTTGACTCCATTTCCTGCTTTGCGTACTTTTTTAGAACTGTCTGGGAAGTAACCCCAAAGTTGGTTAAAGTGAGCCTTGAGTTGCAGCCAGAGACTTCAGTTACCAGCTCTGAGTGAGTGGTCAGTGTCTTGTTTGGAGGAGCCTCTTTGCTTTGCTTTGTCAAGTGAAAACACTGCGCGGTATTCAGAGGTACCTCGTGGACACGCCCCCTCCCTGCCGCTGAGCCTGCCTTTGAGGTGGCCGGAGAAGGTCTGGCTGGGGGAGGACCGGCCCTGCTGCCCCCGAGGTCCCTTATGACCTGGGTCAGGTGGTCACACACTCACGGCCCTGGTTTCCTCTCTTTGTCTGAATACATCAGTCAGTAAACTTGTTCGTTGTGTTAATTTCCTCATCCTTTCTTATCCTTCTCTTTTTGCCCTCAATTTAAAGTTGTTCTTTCCGGTCCGCAAGCGGGTGTAGACAGCTTCTGGTGGGCAGCAGGCTCTTGGGAGCACAGGCTGTTGCTGAGGCTGGAGGGTTCGCCTTCCTCATGTCCCTGCGAGGGACAGTCCCAGGAAGGGAGTTGATAAGGGCACACGTTATGTAAAATCTGGAGGGCAAGCCTTTCCCTTTTAGGTCAACATTCCGCCGCCAGCTAGGAGGGCTAATCAACAGCAGCATTTTCTGTTCTCATTCCAGAGAGTTTCCCGGGGGCACGATAAATCTAGCTGCCTGTTTACAGGAGCTTGGTTATTTAACAAGCTCGTCTCCAAACCTTGAGGGTCTTTGGTTTCATCCCATCTAACCCAACCTGCTTGCTTCATTTGTACGATCATTACTGTCTACTCATGTTGCTCTGTTATTGTAAGGTAATTTTGCATACTCAGTATAAAAGTCGTTTTTACACACAAGACTCAGGTTAAATTCATTAGAGAACTATTCTAAAATTTTCTCTCTTTTTAACCTTTCGCCTGTGTTTCAGTCCTGTCTCTAATCTGCCCACTAGTATTTCTCATTAGCTAACTTACCTTATTGACACGTTCGCTCATTCATTTGTTCATTCATTCAACAAATGTTATTTTGCACACCTACTCTGGGCTATGTAATATTAGGTAGGAAGGATGGATACTGGAGCCTGGTGAGATGTATGCCCAGGGCATCCCAGGACCATCGGGGAGGGTACCGAGCCGTGTCTGAGGGACGTGGGGCTGAACCTGAGCGCAGTTCATCACCTGGAGACAGCACTCCTGCTTCTGCAACCTTGACCTTAGAGTGGACCTTGGATCAGGGGAGTATATTTGTCGGGTAAATTCTTTGTGGTCCAGGGATTGCTGAGATACATGTTTTCTAAATTTGGATAAACATTGCCACATTCCCCAGAAACATTACATTTAATATATACTCCCCTCAGGGGTGTCTCAGTGCGTTATTCCAGGCTCTCCCCACCATTTTGCAGTGTGATGGGTAAAAAAACAGTATCTCATTATTTATTTGATCTTACCTCTTTAAATATGTGTGAAGTTGAGCATCTTCTTATGATTTTTGTTTTGTTTTTGAGATGTGTGTTTCTCTTCCTGTGAATTTTCTGATGTCTTCCCCATTATTCCGTTGGTTTATTTTTTGTTGGTATGATCACTTTCTTTTTTTTTAAATTTTATTTATTTTGTTTATTTATTTATTTATTTTGGCTGCGTCGGGTCTTAGTTTGCGGCATGTGGGATCTTTGTTGAGGCACGTGGGATCTTTTGTTGAGGTGCGAGAACTCAGTACTTGTGGCCTGCAGGCTTAGTTGCCCCGCAGCATGTAGGATCTTAGTTCCCCGACCAGGGATCGAACCTGCGTCCCCTGCATTGGAAGGCGGATTCTTTACCACTGGACCACCAGGGAAGTCCCCATATGAGCACTTTCTAGATTAAGGAAGTTACCCTTTGTATCTGTGTTGCAAATGTTTTCCCTATTTGTTTGATTCTGAGGTTATGTCCTGCATGGAAAGAGACCATCCTTCCCATCTTGAGATGATACACATATTCACTATTCTCCCTGGCTTTCTCTTATGGCTTCATGTTTACATCAGAAACTTTGATTCATCTGAAATTAATTTTGATATAAAGCATGAGAGGAATCTGGCTTTATTTTTTCCAGATAGCTACCTGGTTACATTTAAACACATTGACTGAGTGATCTCTTTTCTTGAAATGCTACGTTTATAGTAATATAATATACCTTTGTAGTAAATTAAATTCTCTTATATATTTTAATCCTTTTTGTGATCCAGTCATCTGTCTTGTTTATTTCTTCTCCAGTTCCAAACTGTATTGATATTGAAGCTTCATAATATGTTTTATTATCAGCTAGGGCTAGCTTCTATGCATTCCTTTTTTTTTTTTTTTTTTCAGATTTTCTTTCCATGGTGAAAACTTTTCTTCTTGCAAAGTTTGTTAGCAGTATCAAAATCTTTCTCTTAGGTCCTCAGAACCAGTCTATAATGGAAGTTTGAAAAAAACTTAAATTTGGGCTATTTTCCTTAGGGGGTTCATTTTCTCAACAAATACTGGGAAGCTAGTGTCTGCCAATGCCAGACACAGTTTCATTCTCTTGATTTGTTTTTCCTGCCTTCTCTCCCTCGGCGTTGATTGCATGTTGCTCTGTGCGGACACTGAACTTGGCCGGGGACAGAGAGGAGGACCAGCCTCGGATTCACTGAGAGCACCTGAGCTTGGCCTCATCCTCGGGCCTGGGCCACACACAGGGCCCGGTCTCAGAGCTCATTTAGAGTCCAGATCACCAGAAAAGGCAAAAAAGGGAACGAAGCCTCCTCAGCAACTGTTCCTGCTTCTTATCCTAAGCCTTTGTACAACCACAGGCAGGACTAGCAACCTTATAACTGACCAGTGATTTTTAATGCCTGGAAAATTACAGAGAATGAATTAGGAGCTGTTGCTCTAATCCTCTGCTAATTCTACTTAGAAATGTTTTCAAAACATAATTTTTGCTCACTGAGACAGTTTACAAGGGAATACACACACCCTCTCTTTCTCCTGGAAAGAGTGGAGAACTGCATTCGGAGCCCCCATGTCGTGGAAGGGAAGGAAATGCTTTTCTCCTTCCCTGAGCAAGTGGGCTGAGTCGGGTGTGAGGAAGCAAGGTGGGTCCCCTTTCTACAGGGATGCCTGCTTGGACTCTCCAACAAACAGGTTTACAGTTTTGCCCTGTCATCTCTTGTGATGGCCATCATGTAGGTCATTCATTTTTTTTAGTTGATTTCTTGTTCATCCATTGCCCTTGGCTTTTACATTTAAAGACCAAGTTCTAATATTGGCCACAAACAGACGGTGTATCTGATCCGGGCGTTGGTCAGCTTGGATGGGGTGGGGTTTCTTGTGTCCAGGGCAGCTCTGGTGCTGGCCAGAAATTGCTCTTTTCACTTCTTGCAGTTTATATAGTACATGATTGATCTTATTTGTTCTGAATAAATGTCTTGAGTCCAGTTCGCTTGGTCTTGCAGGAAGACCTAGGGAACACAGAAGCAACGAGAAGCACAGGCAGCTCTGAGCCCCTACACGGACGGGGCAGGACCTGAGTGACCACGCGGCCCGGCTCAGTTTGAGCATTCCTCCCCTTCCTCCTCCTCCTCCCCCCTCTCCTCCCCCTCCCCCTCGAGAGGCTGGGGGCTCCTGATGCCGGCTCCCTGTGGTCTCTGTGCCCCTGGCCCTCTGCCTCCCAGGCCAGCTCCGGTGAGGGTGGCTGCTGAAGGAGGCCCACGGGAGGCCTGACCTCCTTTCGCAGCCTCCTGACAGCTCACTCCCAACCAGAAGACGTCTTTATTTTTATTAAACGTGCCTTTCCCCTTCAGTTAATTTGTTGTTGTGAAGGGCACGTTATATTTTTCAATGGATCCAAAGCATTAGAATGCTTTCCAAGCATTCCAGACTATTTTCTGATGTGACATTTGACTTCTATAAAAGCAGCCTGTTTTTTTGTCCTGCAGAAAACATACACTAAGGACAGCTTTTGTAATATAGTAAATAAGATCCCACACAAATTCCACATGGCCTGCTCTGTGGGGAGTTCACATAATAAGATGAAGAATGCTGCCTGTTTGTTTTCTGGCCAGGGTGGAGATTTCATCCCACTGGACGTTTGTCAAAGCTGTGTTCCAATATAGAAGTGATGTATTTAAAAGTACTGATTGAAAATGGACACTTTTTCATCATAAACAAACAGAACCATTATTGCAGCTAGCCTCTATGTCTCAGTAAGGGTGAAGGCAAGCTCTAAATATAGTTAATGACTTAAGCTAATGCTACATTTGTGAGGGAAAATGTGTTGAAATTTAGGTGGGTGTTGCCAGAAGGAACAGGAATGTGGGGGGCAGGACTAGGTGGTGACATGGGGATAAAGTCATGCCTGACAGAAACGTAGATTTCAAAGAAGATTTAACAAAGAATTAATACGCTGCTATTTTTGTAAAGAAGAAGGTGTCAGATCACCAAAAGAAAAAGAAGAAATGCTTAAAGCTGTGTTTACATCGAAATTTATGTCAGCTCTCTGTGTTTCTTTTCTTCCAAGGGCCTGTGATGGAAGTATGCTTTTGCAGTTGTTATCTGCAAATTTTTTTCTGTCTCATTACTGGTCAAGGGCAGAAGGCTTCTCTCAGTAGAGACATTGTGTCCCCTAGTTCCTAGGCAGAGCCTGGAGATGAGAATTCATCCTGGACGAGACTGGATCCCTGTTTCTCTTCAACACTCCACTTCTGCCTTTTTAGCTTTCTGTTTGTCTCTCTAATTCACTCCCTCACTTCTTTTCTACATTCTCCAACAGCTATTAAGGCTCTGGAGGGCCAGATCCATTCCCCGCTTGGCGTTGGTGATGATGTCTGGCTCAGACCTCACGAGAGATGTTGCCAGGTGTGTGAACATCTTCACCAGCCCTCTTTGCTGACAAGGCCCTGTGTATCTGGATCAGTCTTCCTCTGGGTGTGTGCCAGTGGCTTCCAGATGTTTCACCATTTTATGCACCTTCATTCATTCATGTATTTGCCAAATATCTATTAAGATAGTTTTTACAAATTAAAAAATGCACTTCTGAAGATGATCATATTATGAAAATCCCCCAAGTTCTTATGGATATCGCAGATTTCTTTCCACGTAAAAATCACCCTGAAGTTGAAGGAAGTTGCAGCCCCATTCTTTGCGGAAAACTGTATTTTGAGGTTGCACCAGACCTGGCAGAGTAAAATTTTCAACAAGATGGAGTGGAATGAACTACAGAGCTTACGTTAACATTTGTAAGAATCGTCTGCTTCATTCCACATGCGCTGAGGCTTTAAATGGATGCCCTTTGTTAACATCTTACCATTTGCTGCTGTCAGTAACTGCTGAAAGAGTAATTCTTATCCTATCAGAGGGATTGGTGTTGACTTGTGCAGCTAAAACCAAGAACAGCCATCTAATCTTGTCCTTGAATAGTTTCCTGGTCTTGTTACATATTGCTTATCCTGTTAAAATTCACTTGTAGATTCCCGCTCAAGCAAACTATGAAGATCTTGGCTCACATGAGCTTTCATGGTTTCCTGAATCTTCAAATTACAGAGTTGGAAGAGCCCTCTTATGTCGCTCCTGGAGAAGGAGATAAAAAGGTTATTTTAAGCCTTCTAAATTTAGCGTAATGTTTGCTTTTTATCATATAACTTTTGTTTTAATTTTAGAAAAGAGATTTACAAACAAAATACAGGTGTTTGTAAAGCAGAAAGTTAAAAGGAGTAATAAATAGTCTACAAATGTTTACCACTCAGTACCCAGTAAGACAGAGACAGAGGGGCCAGGTGTAAAGGGTCTGTCGGAGAGAAAGTGCCCACAGAGGGAACTGATGAGAAAGGTGGGGATCGTGTTAAGGCAGCAGGACTCAGAGACACAGTCCCACAGAAAAGAGCTGGAGACCCTCAGGGTCAGATGCCAGTTTCCTTCCTCCACAGCCTTTATTCCCCTCATTCGGATGAGAGCCCTGTGGACTTGAACCTGGCCCAGAGGCCTGCAGGCGAATGGAGCCGAAAAGAGCTTGCAGATAACCGTCCTGACAGTAGGAGGCTTGTATAGTTCTCAACAGTAACCACCGCCTGTGGGCTGGGACCTCATTAAGCTCCCAGGTTACCAAACTGAATGAGGTGCACGGTCCCTCCCCTTAAGGAACTTACGCTCTAAAAGAAGGACCTGCGTGAGCAGACTTCAGAAGAGAACAGAACGTTCTGTCTAAACTAGGATACATCTTTTCATCTTGAGAGAGAGAACTCTTTTGAGAGATATCAGTTGAAGACAAATGAAAGTAAAGTAAATACCCTATCACTGACCAGCACCAGCATCTCCAGACAGCCTTGGAAAAGTTGAAGCCTGTAGTCCCCAGGGAACTGGAAGGTGGGAACTTTCCACAGTTTTCCGTCATAAACCTTCAGCAGGAAAAAAACCCCACAGTTGACAAGCCATTTGAAAGACTTCATGTATTCTTATTCTTGACACGGGAGGCCAGGAGCCAGCAGTGCAAATGGTTTAGAGTGGTGAGTTCAGCAGAGGCTTTGTCATCCTCCCGGGAGCAGGGTGGGTGGGTGCGTGAGGCGCACCCAAGTCCAGAGGTCAGCCTCACCCTGCGGTCCTTCACCCGCACAGGGCCAGCGGCAGCCGCTTTCTCGCTATGCTGGGACTCCGCCGTAGCTTCTTGCTCTCACGTCATCGCCACCTTAGTCTAGGCCCAGGTCGTGAACTGCAAGGCCTACAGGGCCGGGCCGGCTGCATCCCTGGGTGCTCCTGCTGGGCAGGCCTGAGGAGGGAGTGCTGGGTTCCAGCACCCCAGGGAGATCTTGCGCCCCCTCCTCCCCAGCAGGCATTTGAGTTCAAGATGTTTTAAAGATGCTGTTCTAGCCTAACAAGGCTTATCTGCCGGCCGCATCAGAAAACTGGTTGTGGGCTGAGGACTGTGCTTTGGGCCCTCGTCAGGAGCTGTTACAGGATCTCCTGAAGCCTTCCTCCTGGCCCTGCCGCCTGGGACCCGCCATCCCTGTTGCCAGCTGCTGATTCCTGAAGCCTATGTCTGGTGGAGTCACTTCCCTGCGGAAACCCAGTGCTCCCTGCTGCCCGGGCTTCAGCCGGAGCACAGAGCCTTGTCTGCTATCACTCCCTCTCCTGTTGGCCCTGGTTTAAGACCCCACTGCTCCGGTGACTGTGTGTGCTTCCCGCAGCACTTCAGCCTAAAGGTTTCATGAGTGAGCTTTCTTCTGCTGGAGTGACCCTCACCGGTGAATCTTAGCTTAAATCACCAGACAGTTACTTAATCAGTCCCTTCCCTGCGATCCATGCCACTTTGTATATTTCTGTGCTTATTCCTGAATTATAATGTTTATATTCCGACATTGTGATGTTTGCCTTCCTCACCAGACTTTGAAATTCTAAAATGTGGGAACCAACTTCTCTTTTTTTCTGTAACTTCCTTTATTCCAAATACAGAGCAGTTTTACCTCAATCTCTCTGAGCCTAAAATTTCTTACCTATGAAATGAAGATACTGGAAATGTTGGGCTAGAATTCAGTGGTTCTTAACTGGAGGTGCCCATCAAAGTAACCTAGAGTCCAACCCGTGGTGCCGGACAACACGATGGACATCCCATGCAGAGTCATGAAGTTGGGTCCCTGTTTCACTCCAAACACTGAAATTGACTCAAAGTGGATTATAGACCTAAATATAAGAACTAAACTATAAAACTCATAAGAAGAGAACCCAGGAGTAAAGCTTTATGACATTGGAATAAGCAGTGGTTCTTTGGTCACTTGTGACCGAAGGAAAAATAGATACCTTAGATCTCATCAATATTATAAACTTTTGTGCTTCAAAGGACACCATTAGTAAAGTGAAAAGACAACTCACAAAATGGGAGAAAATACTTGCAAATCATACATCTCATAAGGGTCTAGTATCCAGAATATATAAAGGACTCTTACAAGTCACCTATTAAAAGGCAACTCAGTGTTTTAAATGGCAAAGGACTTGAATAGACAGTTCTCCAAAGAAAATATTCAAATGGCCAATAAGCATGTGAAAAGATGCTCAGCATCATTGGTTGTCAGGGAAACACAAATCAAAATCACATTGAGATACCACTTCATACCCACTAGGTTGGCTATAATCAAGATGAACAGTAATAAGTGTTAACTAGAAAGTGGAGAAATTGGAACCCTCATGGATGCTGGTGTGAATGGAAAATGGTGCCGCTGCTGAGGAAAAAAGTTTGCATTTCCTAAAAATGTTAAACATATAGTTAGCACATATGCAATTCCATTCCTAGGGGTATATACATAAAAGAACTGAAAACATTTGTCCACACCAAAACTCATATATAAACATTTGTAGCAGCATTATTTCATAATAACTGCAATGTCCATCAGCTGATAAATGGATAAACAGGTTGTGGTATATCCATATGATAAAATATTTTTCAGCCATAAAAATAAAAGAAGTACTGACACATGCTACAACATGGGTGAACCTTGAAAACATTGTGCCAAGTGAAAGAAGGCAGTCACAAAGGGCCACATATTATATCATTCCATTTATATGAAATGTTCAGAGTAAGCAAGTTCATAGAGACAGAAAATAGGTTAATAGTTGCCAGAGACTAGGGTTGGGGAGGGGAGCAGATTGGGGAGTGACTGCTACTTGGAATGAGGTTCTTAACGGGGCCCTGCAAATGTTCTGGATTTAGATACTGGTGATAGTTGTACAACTTCGTGAATTCGTACACTTTCACGTGACTGAATTTGTACACTTTAAGAAGGTGACTTTTTGGTATTTGAATTATATCTCAAGAAAGCTGTTTTTTTTTTTTAATCCCTTTGAGAGCTTTTCTAAAGTATACATGTACCATCTTCTGTCCTGTTGT
This sequence comes from Balaenoptera ricei, assembly GCF_028023285.1. Classification (NCBI taxonomy): domain Eukaryota; kingdom Metazoa; phylum Chordata; class Mammalia; order Artiodactyla; family Balaenopteridae; genus Balaenoptera; species Balaenoptera ricei. Next base: position 31,094,977 of record NC_082640.1, read on the forward strand.
CCTGGTTCAGATTCAGTAGGACTGGAACATGTCTAGGACTCCATCTGCAATGCTCATGATGATGTTATAAACCAGGAGTTCTGACTAGCAATGCACAGACTTGGGTTACCCTAGAGCAAGCATGAAGTGTTTCCTAGGTATGTAAGTATAACTGTGCAAATCTGAGGGTGCCCTGGATGACTTGAGGAGGGAGTAGAAAGCAGAGCTGTCCTGTGATTCTATTCTGCTGTCTGGAACCAGGCAGCAGGAGGGAGGGAGGGAGGCAGAATGGTACACAGGACTGCCAGGAAGACTGAGGGCAAGGAGCCTGCCCTCCTGAGGCCAGAGCGTGGGATGTAGTCCCCAGGGCAAGGATGTGGTGTGGACAGCAGGTCTAAGATCATTATCACCTTGACAGTGGTGTGGAGGCAGCGCTCTGTGGGGAGCAGAGCAGGGGAGACAGGGCCTGCCTGCGGGACATGTGTGCCTGTGGCTTCACTCGGTTGGTGGACAACGTATCTTTGAAGATGTCCTGCAATCAATTTTTCTCCATAAGATATTTTCTTGGCAAGTTATAAAATCATTATAGCACGGGGAACTATACTCAATATTTCGTGAAAACCTATAAGGGAAAAGAATCTGAAAAAGAATAAATATATATATATTATATATGTGTGTGTGTATGTGTATATACATACGCACACACTTAACTGAATCACTTTGGATTTTTTAAAAATTAATTTATGTATTTATTTTTGGCTGCTTTGGGTCTTCGTTGCTGCGTGGGGCTTTCTCTAGTTGCAGCGAGCGGGGGCTGCTCTTCGTTGCGGTGCGTGGACTTCTCATTGCGGTGGCTTCTCTTGTTGCGGAGCATGGGCTCTAGGTGCACAGGCTTCAGTAGTTGCAGCACATGGGCTCAGTAGTTGTGGCACGCGGGCTCTAGAGTGCAGGCTCAGTAGTTGTGGCGCACAGGCTCAGTTGCTCCGTGGCATGTGGGATCTTCCCAGACCAGGGCTCACATCTGTGTCCCCTGCATTGGCAGGTGGATTCTTAACCACTGCGCCACCAGGGAAGTCCCACATAACTAAATCACTTTGCTATATGGTGGAAACTAACAAAACATTGTAAATCAACTATACTTCATTTAAAAAGTCATAAAATCATTGAGCATAAATGTAAAAATAAAAACCAACCAAAAAATTCATTTAATTTCCAACATAGGGAGAAATGTATGGCACAAAACAGTTTGCTTTCTAAATTAGATGGTCCTATAAACAAGATAGACCCATGAACAAGACCATCTAATAGCAATTTGACATCGTTTCAGATGTGACGTTAGAGCTGATCTTACTGGTTGGGCTTTAAGAAAATGACACTGTTTCTCATTCTTATCTTAAAAATCAAACAGTCCACCTCACAGCCACTCATGCTGTACCTCACTTTTTCTTCCTTCCAGATTTTAGGGATACTGTGATGTTTTAGGGATCCTAAAACTTAAGGATGAAAATTGAAAAATCATGTTGGCTCTGAAACTGTTTTAATTTTTATTGGCCACCATGGTTTGTCATTGCAGAAACAATGCCGGAGCATCTCGGCCTTGAGTGTATTTCCTGTCCTTTAAGGCTGTTTTTCACACTCTCAGAATCTTTCAAACAGCTCTTATGGAAACTAAGTGGACTTATTATAATCTGTGTATATTTGTTTCCACCTGAAATGTTAAAATTTAAATGTTAATACAGAAACACTGGGCAAAAAAACAAAGGCGTAAACACTGTTCACTTGAAAATTTTATAAAAAATAAAGCCATCGTTGTTAACAGAACACTTTCTAATAATAATAATCTTGGAAACGAAGCAACATTTCTTAAGAGCCACTGACTGGAAATACAGGCTCGTTTGAGAGTACCGAGTGTCTCCCAGCTCCTGAAGGCAGGATGCATGTTGTCTGGGGAACGGCTGGAGCAGGAACTTGAAAGCCATCAGCATTCAGTTCCCCATAGTTGGTGTCTTCCCTCCCGCACGAATCTTTTCTTCTTCTTGTTTGTCTGCAGAAAAGCCTCCTCTGCTTTTCTTGTCCTTGTGGCAGAAAAACATGACCAAGGCCCAAGGTGGATCCATGTGATATAAGAGGCAGACCAGCAGGTGTTGACTATATTGGCCTTTTAAAAAATGTAAATAGAAACCACCTTTTTTTTTTTTTTTTTATAAATTTATTTATTTATTTATTTATTTTTGGCTGTGTTGGGTCTTCGTTTCTGCGCGAGGGCCTTCTCCAGTTGCGGCGAGCGGGGGCCACTCTTCATCGCGGTGCGCGGGCCTCTCACTGTCGCGGCCTCTCCTGTTGAGGAGCACAGGCTCCAGATGCGCAGGCTCAGTAATTGTGGCTCACGGGACCAGCCGCTCCGCGGCATGGAAACCACCTTTTTTTAATCCAACAGTATCCATTCAGGAAGTCTCTTTTGTTGTAAAAGTGTGTGAATTTTATAAACTTAAGTCTATCCATCCTTTATAATTTCTTTAATCCATGCTGTGCTTAGAGTGACCCATCCCAATTAAAGATTATTGAAATATTCTTCTATTCTTATTTTTTATTTTTAAGTCTTTATTCTAACTGAAATTTATTTCATGATGTGGTATAAGGTAAAAATATAACTTTATAATGCCAGAACATTTTCAGCACCCCCAAAAGAACCTCATACTAATTAGCAGTCACCCCCAAGTTCCCCTCCTACAAGTCTCTGGCAACCACCAATCTACTTTCTGTCTCTGTGGATTTGCCTATTCTGAACATTTCATATAAATGGAATAATGCAATATATGGCCTTTTGTGTCTGGCTTCTTTCACTTAACATGATGTTTTCACGGTTTACTCATATTGTAGCAATAGTTCATTCCTTTTTATGGCTGAACAATATTCTGTTGCATGAATAGACCACATTTTGTTCATTCATCAGTTGATGGACATTTGGGCTGCTTCTACTCTTTGGCTATTGTGACATAACGCTGCTATGAATGTTTGTTTACAGATTTTTGTAGGGATATATGTTTTCAATTCTCTTGGGTGTGGAATTGCTGGTAACTCTGTATTTAACATTTTGAGGAACTGCCAGACTGTTCTCTAAAGCAGCTGAACCATTTTACATCCCCACTAGTGATATATGAAAGTTCAATTCCTCTGCATCCTCCTGTACTTGTTTTTGTCTGTCTTTTTGATTATAGCCATTCCTAGTGGTTGTGAAGGGGTGTCTCATTATGGTTTTCATTTGCATTTCCCTAATGACTACTAATGTTGAACATCTTTTTATGGGCTTATTGGCCATTTGTATATCTTCTTGGGAGAAACGTCTATTCACATCCTTTGTCCATTTTATTTATTTATTTATTTTTGCTGTGTTGGGTCTTCGTTTCTGTGCGAGGGCTTTCTCTAGTTGCAGCAAGTGGGGGGCCCCTCTTCATCACGGTGCGCGGGCCTCTCACTATCGCGGCCTCTCTTTTTGCGGAGAACAGGCTCCAGACGCGCAGGCTCAGTAATTGTGGCTCACGGGCCTAGTTGCTCCGCGGCATGTGGGATCTTCCCAGACCAGGGCTCGAACCCGTGTCCCCTGCATTGGCAGGCAGATTCTCAACCACTGCGCCACCGCAGAAGCCCCCCTTTGTCCATTTTAAAATTGAGTTGTCTTTTTATTTGGATTGTAGGATTTCTTCATGCTCTTTTTTTATATGTTTATTAATATCTTTCTTCCACTTTCTCTTTTTTTCTCATGTACTTTTTACTCTGAGTGAACTTACTAGATATTGAGGATATTAATCCTTTTTCTGACTTATTTATTGCAAATATTTGCTCCAGATTATTTGTTCTTTTTTTTTTTTTCAGTCTAAAAAATTTGGCCTTGTAAGAGTTATCAATCTTTTTCCTTTCTGGCTTATTCCACTGCATTTAAAAGTTCTTCCCTTTTCATCTCTTAACCACCCCACCCCCACCCCCACCCCCACCCCGTTGCCTCCAGATCTGGTTCATTTTCTCTTTGTTCTGGCTTGCTGTTTAATTTTTAACATTTACGTCTTCAGTTCATTTGTAGTTTATTGTCATATACAGTATGATACAAGGATATGAATCCTTCCCTACCCCCACTCCACCCAGCTGCTAGCCCAGTGTCCTTGTAAAACTTATTGATTTGATATTTTCTTTCCTGTTGCTGGCTTTACCATAGATTAATTCTCTTACATAACAAGATTTATTACTCTGTTATCTGTTTTGCTTCATTTAGCTTCATCCTTATGTTTTGTTAGTTATACCTTTATATTATGTCTAATATCTAGCAGATCTTGTTATCATCATATCTGTTAGTTTACCTTATAGATCTTTTCTTTATCACTAGATTTTTGCACCATTTGCACTTTGGAGTCATTTAAATTCCTTTGAAAAATATATTTGGGATTTTTTTTTGCATTGTGTCAAACAAACTTGAGACTAACTTGCATCTTACAGTGTTTAGTCCTCCACTCAGCAGCTGGGTGTGTCCCACTTCTTGACTTGAAGAAATAAACAAGTATAAATAATAATTAATAAAATAATAATTAACTTTTTTGTTTCTTTGTTTTCATATAGGTCCATGCATAGTTGGTTGAAGTTATTCCTTGATACTCTGTTTCATATTTTCACACTTTTGTGAGCTAGAGTCCGAAGGTATTCTTGAGACCTATTTTATCCTGAATTTGAAAGATAGTGATTTTCATGTTTTGCTTTGATTGGCAGGTGTGTGGATTGTATTCCCTGGTAAAGGGAGTGTATTAGTTTCCTGTGGCTGCTGTAACAAATTACTGCACAGTTTTGGAGGCTAGAAGTCCAAAATCTGGTAGGGCTGCACCCCCTCCAGGAGACCAGGAGAGAATCTGACCCTTGTCTCTTCCAGTTTGGGTGGCTCCCCAAACCCAGCATCCCTGGGTGTTCCTGGGCTAGCGGCCCCTGCTCCCCAGTCTCTGCCTTGTCTTCACATCCCTTCTCCCCTGTTTCTGTCAGATCTCCCTCTGCCTCCCTCTTGTAAGGACACTTATTGGATTTATGGCCCAATAATAATCTAGATGGTCTCCTGTCTCAGAATCCTTAATTTACATCTGTAAAGACCCTTTTTCTAAATAAGGTCACATTTTACTGATTCTGGTGATTAGGGTATGGACCTATCTGGTTGGGGCCACCATCCACCCTAGTACAGGAGCCATTCTGCAGTTGCCAGTACATAGACTATCTCTGTTGTTTATAGTTTTTTGGTACTTCTCTATCTTTTTTGTATTTCTATATTTTCTATATGGTATATAAAATATTACATTTTTCACATGGATTTAGAGTTTGGTAAAATATATTTTTTCCAAGTAATTCTGTGATTTCTTTTGAAAATATGGGAAGAGAATGAGACTGGTCATTTTTCCATATATTATAAACTGAGTGGAAGCACTGTGACATGTCGATTTCCTTATTCATGCTTCATGGGAACCTCGTGGTGACGTGGTGAAGGTACAGCAACCATCTGCTGGAAATGCAGATCTGTTGTCCCTCAATGAGTTGTGCCTCTCGTGAAAAAAAAACCCTGTCACTTCATGATCGTGACAGAATAGCATTCATTGTGTAAGTCATCCAACAAAGGACATTCATTTCAGAAGGTTTGGGTTTTGATGTAAGGAAATCACTTTCATGATCCGGATAACAAGAACATTTAGTTACCTTGTGAGATTGCATTTTATAGAGCTTTGAATTTATTTTTAGAATGTACTTGTATTTATTTTAGTTTTGATATGTTGATAAATAACCACAGAGTATGGGTTCTTCTTTTTCAATTTTTGTAGCATGGCCATTGTGTTAAATATGAAGCCTATAGAAAAGAATGGAGCCACTTTAATGTGAATATTTCTGTTTTTCTAACCTTTATATATTTTTAAATTAAAATTTATATTGAGATCATTGTAATTTCACAGGCAGTTAAAAGAATCAGTACAGAGAAGTCCCTTGTATACTTTGTCCAGTTTCCCCAATTATAATAGTTTATAGAAGGACAGGGTAGTATCACAACCAGGATATTGACATTAACACAATCCACTAATCTTATTCAGATTTCCTTAGTTTTATTTGTGTGTGTGTGTGTGTGTGTATTAAGTTCTGTACAATTTTATCACCTGTGTAACCTGTGTAGGTACATATGTTATGTACCACTACAGTTTTTTTTTTTTTTTTTAGGAAATATTTTTATTTCAAAAAGTTAGTGTACTGAAGGCATCCTAAAACCTTAAACAGGATCCTGGACATGTAAGCCTACCAAACAGACAAATAAATACACAAATCTGCCCCATTCTCTGGGGCTGGCACTGGATGCGACACTGGAAGGAGAGTGTCCTAGTCAGAAGAGTCTCTGAGGTCATATAAATATAGAATACCTTATAGCAGTAGGTCAGCATTAAATACAGGTCACTGAACTTTCATAACTTAACTTGTCTTATAGGCTGAAAAAGTTGTGTACATCTGACTTGTAGAGACAGTCCCCACCCCAGCCCCCGGCTGGCCCAGCCCGTCAGTGCACAGACATGTGTGAGTGATGGGAACCCACGCCCACAAGGAGCGGGGAGGGCAGGGAAGGGAGGAGAAGTTTCTCAACGGTTATCCCCAATCCCAGACCCCCAGTAGGAGCCTGCTGTTGCCCAGGCTGCTACGTCCCCTTCCCATCTTTGGTCTTTTAAACCAAAGACAGGGTCTGGGGGGTAGGGACCTGGGTCGTTCTACAGAGTAAACATCACTGGCCCCCCACCCCCCTAAACCATCATCTGAGCGGCCTCCAGAGAGTAGGATGGTTGGTCACACAGTGACCTACTTAGAATGGCTAATTAAATAGGGGGACTACAGTCAAGATACTGAATATTTTCAGCACCACCAGAATCTCTCATGTTGCCTTTTTATAATCACACGCAACTTTCTCCCTTCCCCTGGCACGTCCCTAACCCCTGACAACAACTAATTATTCTCTATTTCTAAAATTTTATCATTTCAAAATGTTATATAAGTGGAATCAAGCATTCAGTACAGACTGAACCTTTTGGGATTGGCTTATTTCACTGACATGATTTCCTGGCGATTCATCCAAGTTGTTGCATATGTAAATTGTTTTTTCCTTTTTATTACGAAATAATATTCCGTGGTATAGCTAGACCACAACTTGTTTAACTCACCCGCGTGAGAACATCTGGACTGATTCTAGTTTGGGGCTATTATAAGTAAAGCTGCTATGAACATTCATGTACGAGTTTTTGTGTGAGTATAAATTTTCATTTTACTGAGATAAATGCCCAAGAGTGCAATTTCTCAGTATACTAGTTGCATGTTTACTTTTATAAGAAACTGCCAAACTGTTTTTTAGAGTGGCTTGACCATACCGCGTTCCCACCAGCAACGTATGAGTGACCCAGTTTTTCCATGTCCTCTCTGGCATTCGGTGTTGTCACCAAATAGGTTTGTAACTGATAGATGTGCAGTGATACCTCATTGCATAATTTCCCTGAGGGATAAGGATGTTGAACATCTTTTCATGCTAATAACCATCTGAATATCCCCTTCAATGAAACATCTTTTCCTTATATATTTTAGTCTTTCTGTCAGATACGTGGTTTGCAAATATTTTCTTCCAGTCTATGGCTTGTCTTTTCATCCCCTTAATAGGGTCTTTGGCAGAGGAAAAGTTTTTAAGTTTGACGGTGTGCAGTTCTTCAGTGTTTCCTTTTGTGGATTGTCCTTTTGGTGTTGCGTCTAGGAAATCTTTGCCTACTCCTAGATCCTGAAGATTTTCTCTTTTTTTTCCCCAAAGGTTTTACAGTTTTACATTTAAGTATCTGATTGATTTTGAATTAGTTTTTGTGTAAGATGTGAGATTCAGGTCTGGGTTCATTTTTTGCTCATGAATGTCTGATTGCTCCAGCACTGTTTGTTCAAAAGGCTATCCTTCCATTGAATTACCTTTTGCACCTTTGTTAAAAATGAGTCAGACATATTTGTGTGGATTGCACTGATCTTTGTCCACGCCACACAGTCTTGATTACTGTAGATGTATAATAAGTCTTGAAATCTCACAGACTTGATTCCTCCCATTTTATTTACTTATTGTTTCAAAATGGATTTAGCTATTCTAATTTCTTTGCCTTTCCATATATACTATTTTATTAACCACTCTTTAAAAAAATTTTATTTTATATTGGAGCATAGTTGATTAACAATATTGTGTTACTTTCAGGTGTACAGCAAAGTGATTCAGTTATACATATACCTGTATCTACTCTTTTTCAAATTCTTTTCCCATTTAGGAATGTAACCACTTATGGTTTTGTTGAGGACTGGCTTACAGTGGAACAACTCTTTCTAAAATGCACAGTGAAAAAATGGAAGATGTCTAATTTCTTGCACACTAGGCTTCTCACATCACAGACGGTTTTAAGAATTAGGCAAATGATTATACACAAACCCTAATGTACTGTACAAGGAAAAAGCACTTTGGAGTCAGAGACATCTGAATTCATATCCATATATACTTTGGAATAATCTTGCCTGTATCTATAAATATCTTGCAGGGATTTTGATTGGTGTTAATTCTTACTTAAATGTTTGGTAGAAATCCCTAGTGAATCCTTCTGGCCCTGGAAATTTATCTTTTGGAAGCTTTAAAGTTAGATATTCAATTTTTTAAAAAAGTGATAAGACTATTCAGATTGACTATTTCCTCTTGGTTGAGTTTTGGTAGTTTGTGGTTTTTGAGGTATTGGTCCATTTCCTCTGAGTTTTCAAATCTCTGAGTATAAAGTTGTTCATAGTATTCCCTTGTAATCTTATCACTGACTGTGGGATCTGTAGTGATGTCCCTTATTTCATTCCTGATAATGGTTTTTTGTGTTTTCTCTCTTTTTGTTTTTGTCAGTCTCACTAGAGGTTTGTCAATTTTATATTGATCCCCCTCCCCCAAGAACCAGCCTTTTGTTTTTTGCTTTTCTCTTTTGTTTTTCTGTTTTTAATTTTACTAGTTTTTGCTCTTTATTACTTTCTTTTGTTCACTTTGAGCTGATTTTGCTCTCTTCTTCCCACTCCCCCACCCCACCCCTAGTTTCTTGAAGTAGGAAGTTAGGTTATTAATTTGAGACCTTTCTGCATTTTTCAGTTAAGTATTTAGTGCTATAAATTTTCCTCTTGGCTACTGCTATTGCTGCACCCCACATATTTGATACAATGTGTTTTCATTTTCATTTAGTTCTATGTATTTTTAAAATTTCTTTGTGACATCCTCTTTGACACATTGATTATTTATGTGTTGTTTTATTTCCACATGATTAGATATTTTCTTGTCTATTATCATTTTCTAGTTTGATTTCATTATGGCAGATAGCACACTTGCATGACTGCAATTATTTTAAATTTTGGGGGGCATGGTTTATGGCCCAACATATGGTCTCTCAGTGAATGTTCCTAGAGTGCTTGAAAATAATTTGTATTCTGCTGAGGTTGGGTTAGTGTTCTACATATTGTCAGTAAGATCCTGTGAGATTGTGTGGATCTTCTCTGTTCTTACTGATTTTCTGTCTAGTAGTTCTCAGTTGCTGAGGGGAGCCTGCAGTACCTAACTACAAATGTGGACTTATCTATTTCTCTTTTCAGCTTTATCAGTTTTTGCTTCAGGCATTTTGAGGCTCTGTTGTTTGGTGTATAGATTGTTTGTTGGAATGTTTGGAATAGATTCCAGGGTCTGATTAAAGTTTTAGGGGAGAGGGCAAGGAAGGAGACACTTCCTGACCTATGTTGTCTCTTTGTCCTTATGTGTTTATAACTTACTGTCATTTTAGTGAGATTTAGTAAAGAGAGAAATTCATATGTAAATCTTGTGTTTAATTGTAAGACCTTATTAAAACATTACAGACTGGTTTAACATACCTTTTTATGAGGATTTTGGGGTATCCCTTTGGTCAGTTCTCTGCTCTTAGCCTGATGACAGCATTTGACATGGTTCACAGTTGATCAGCCCCTCCTCCTTCAAACATTGTCTTCACTTGGCTTCTAAGACACTGTCCTCTGTCTTGTTGGTTTCTCATTCTTAGTAACCTGGGCTGCTTCTCCCTGACCTCTGACCCTGGCATGCTTGGTCTTGGGTCCTGGGTCTCTTCTCTGCACGTACACCCACTCCTCTATGAGCTCACCCACCTGTGGCTTCAGGGACCTTCTCACATTGATGATCACTGCATCCAACTGGACGTCAAGTCCAGTCACGTTTCCCGCTGCCTACCCAGCATTTCTCCTTGAATGTCCACATGAGTCTCACGTTCAACATGTCCAAAACTAGCTCCTGATGTCAGCCTCCAAAACCTGCTTTTTTCCACACAGTTTATGATCTTATTTTATGGTAGTTGCACACTTTCAGTAGCTCAGATCAAAAATCTTAAGACTCCTCTCCTCTGGTGTACCCTGCATCTCCTCTCTCAGCACATCCTATGGGCTCTACCATCAGAACCCACGTGGGATTCACAGACAGCACCACCACTGACGTGGGTCCAGGCCCCTGTGGGTGCCCCTGGCTGGCCTCCCTGCCTCCCCTGTTGCTCTCTCCCTTCGTTCTCTGCACAGCAGCAGAGCATTTCTGTCAAACAGTAGCTCCGTTGTCACCCCATCAGATTCCTGCGCAGGCCTGCATCCAACACAGGGAAAGCCTGCTGGCCAGCATGCCCCACCCTTCACTTCCCTTTTGGCTCCGTCTGCTCTCCTCTGCTCCAGCCACTGGCCTCCTGCTGCTCCTGACACACCGAGTCCCCTCCCATCCTTCCGCAGAGACCTTGCAGTGCCACCCCTTCCACCTGGAGGGTCTTCTGCAGCATGCATGGGGCTCACTCCCCGTGCTCAGGTGTCGCCTTCTTCATGAGACCTTCCTGAATCCACAGATCCAGCTGTCCCCTGCCTTCCCCATGGATTCCCCAGTCTTCTTCACTTGCATTTACTATGTCTAACATTTTGCATATTTTTCTTATTTATCTGTTTCCGTTTCTCCACTGCAGTAGAAGCTATGTGGGGGAAGGACTTCTTGTCTGCTCTCCACGGCTGAGTCCTCAGCATGTAGAGCGTAACAGATGGTTGATCATTGAATTGGGTCTAGAAAATAACTCGTGTCATCCTTAGAACGGTTGCTTGACTCTTCTAACTTTACACTGATACAAAAATGAAAAATAAGAACATCAGTAAATAGCAAGTAGCATGTTAAAATTAAAAACAGAATAATTCTTAAAAAAATGAGCAAATGTTTATTGAGTGCCTGTGGACTCTCTCATACATGAGCTCATTTAATCCTTCCTCATGGCATCAGCTTATAAAAAGCAGTGACCATCACCACCTTTATTGAGAAGAACACTGTGGCTTAGAGAAGTTGGGCAATTTGTCCACACATAGACAGCGTGTGTCTGGCAAAGCCAGGACCGTTATGCAACTTTGCTCGCTGGAAACCACACATTAATTTAGCATTTCAGAAGTGAAATTTTCTTCTCACACATGGCAGAGAAATGTGTGACTTAAGAAAACTGATTATTCTTTTTGCTGTGGGCAGCAGGTGTTAAGGGAACAGCAGAGTGGTTCTTCCTAATTTCTTGTCAGAGATTTGCACTTGTGATCATGCATTCAGTCTCCCTTCTATACTTACGTTGGGAAGCTACAACTTGCTAAAATTTTCATCCCTCTCTCAAAATAAAATAACCTAAAGTTGGGCTTCCCAGTTAACAGTTTACCAGAAGATCAGAAAACCTTGCTTTATACCCTCCACCTCTAGAAATTTCCTTATTTATGGGAACTCTTAATGGGTCTCTGGGCTTTGGAAGCCCCAGATGGACCCAACTTTATTATGTACAGTGCATTCTGGACATTATAAGACAGAGACCACAAACTCAAATTTGATTCTCAGTCATAGCTAAGTTGTGGTCAAGAAGAATATAGATTGTATTTTTGATGATAAATAATTATTTTCCCAAGAGCTTACAGTCATTTAAAGTTAGTAAAGAAAATTTGACCTTTTTAAAAATCTGAAGAATTTACTAATCCTGCTACTTCTGGCTGGAAAGTTGAAAGACAAGTCAGGACTTTACAGCTTATACACGACAAAACATCACTAAGTCAGACTAATTGAGCACAGAGAAAGTTGGAATTAGTCAAAAAAGTAAAATTATAGCATATAAAGAAATGCAGCCTTTTTCTATTTTGCTTATACTGTAACTCCAATTAAATGGTATCTAAGTGTTGCAAAGTATAGGTCCTGAAGGGTGGACCTCCTTTTAATGAGCAGTTAAGGATCAGTTTTAATCAGCAGGTTGTTTGTACACAGATATAAATTATTTTCAGTGAGTTAAATATTTTTGCTGAAATATTTTCCCCCTGCCCTTCTGCTTGGTAAGCTTTTTGTCGTGCACTCGCCAGACTCAACTTCAGCCCAGACTACGTGGGAGCGTGGGGTCAGCCCCTGACCATCAGGGTGGAAACCCAGCCTTCCAGGCTGGTGGGGTCGGTGACAGGCTTGCTTCCCCTTCTTGTCAATCGTAGGCAGTCACGTCTACCCTTGGTGGGTTCTTCTTGCTGCTCATGGGAAATGTCAGTGTCCTGTTTTTGAAGAGCAGCCCTCAAACCGGTGGTACTCTTTGAAGGTACTTCAGGGACTTCGAAATGCAGGAACTCTTATTCTTGGGTCCATGGTTTTCTGTTTCAGATGTTTACCCTCCCCCCAAGCCATCTCCTAGGGACGCCTTCCCCGAAGCCTCCACCCAAGCAAACCTCCCTTCTCTTCTCTGCTTCCCGTCTCCACCGGTCCTCTACGATGAGCACAGGAAAGGTCTGCCTGGAGCTGGTGAGAGGGCCATCCTGGTCTAGGGCCCTCTAGAAGGCTCTTCTACGGTATCACTGGGGGACTAACTGACTTCCTTAGCGAGGAGTGTCCTAATTCTAGCACTGAAGATCCTGTGTCCCACGAAATGACTCCCTGGGACACGAAAAACCCGGGCTTCTGGTGATGGGTACTGAAAGTTGGGGAAAAGTACAAAGCCCATAAGGTGGCCCCCCAAATATGGGCTGGAAACAATGCCATTTTAGCGTCTCTTGGGTCCTGCGTGGATTATTTGCCTTCTGTGGTCGTTGTCACTCTTCTTACCCTGACCTCTGATGGCATCCATGATTTGCAGGTCACAGTAAAGCATCACCCATTGTTTCCTCACCGAGCAAGGAGATTTAAGTGTGTAATTAAGGGCATTGCAACCACGAGTGTTAAAGAATCCGGCTTTGACTCGGACTGTTGTCTAACTGTTGTGCTTTGTGTCAAGATAGGGATGGTTGAAATGTTAACATTGTGAACATTCTGATCATGTTTTCTAAGGATTCAGATAATTAAGATGAAAACGATTAAAATAGCACTGACAGTTTGGCCCAGACCTCACTGAAAAAGAAGGCTGAATGACTGCGATGTTTTAACAACAGATGGAGGGATGCACCAGGAGCAGGAGGACTGGATCAGGGAGGGGGATGACCAAACAGAGATAATGTTCAATACACAGAGCAGAGTTGGAATAGGGCATCAGGAGGGGCAGGGTGAGAACACAGGGACACCAGATCTCATGAACTTGGGCTGAGATAGGCAAGTATATATATATATATTTCTGAATCAATCAAAAGTTTTTTCATGTCCCTCAAAGACACCAATACTCAAATGAAAATAACTGGCATGGAATAATCTTGGGCATGCCATAGGAATGCATCACGGCTTTATTCCCCTATTACTCTGTGGAACTGAGTAAAGTTATATTTCCTGATTCAGAAGTTGCAATAAAGTGCCATGTGGGCAAAAAAAAGAGGAAATCTTGATTCCAGATGTGTTGGGCCCTTATGGCGTAGAGCTGATTCTGTCAGGGTTCATCCACCATCCTGTGTCTACAGTATGTCAAGTGATGCATCAGATCAGGGCAACAAAAATGTTCTGCCCAGCTATTACGTGTTTTGATTTGAAAATTGAAGTTTCAAATCATCTTTGTTTCTGTGACGGTTTTAATGAGATCTCGGTAAACAGACTGTACAAGATTGTTGATATCTTGTCCTACTTTGCTTATCCATCTGCCTATTCAGCAGGCAGTGCAAATGTAAATTTTGGAAATCCCAGTTAGTCTATAAACTTATTACCAAAGAAACTGAAATGATCTTACCTAGTAAATGCCTGCACGCCTCATACACAATACTCTTAAAAAGATTTACCTGCGATACTTTTCATAATACGAGTGTTTGGTCGCTCTTCAGCTTCCTCAAAATGTTTAGAAGCACTTAATGAGATGTTTGAATTTATAGAAGTGGAAGGAAATAGCCTCCTTAGCACCTTTGCCTACAAAATGGCTATTGTTGTTCTCAGCCATCAAATGATGTTAAAATATTGCCCTGTCATAAAATCATATTTCCAAAGTGCAGGACAAAAAGAATTGTCCTTCTCTAATTTGGAAATACATTGAAGATGAGAATGGAGAAAAGAGGTACAGTAAAACAGACATTTGTATGCTCTTTCTTTAAAACTGCTTAATGGTCTTTGATGATGTATAAGAAGCCTAGAAAAGGATGGAGCGATTGTACCTGAGTTGTTTGCTGTTATGTTTAGTTGAGGCAAAAACTCATATGGCGAGAAAATGACTCATTTTTTGAAATGACTGCTTAAAATTTTTTTTATTTTTTTTAAAATTTATTTATTTATTTTTGGCTGCGTTGGGTCTTTGTTGCTGCCCGCGGGCTTTCTTTTTTCTAGTTGTGGCGAGCGGGGCCTACTCTTCTTTGCAGTGCGCAGGCCTCTCATGGTGGTGGCTTCTCTTGTTGTGGAGCACGGGCTCTAGGTGCGTGGGTTTCATTAGTTGTGGCACGTGGGCTCAGTAGTTGTGGCTCATGGACTCTAGAGCGCAGGCTTGGTAGTTGTGGCGCACAGGCTTAGTTGCTCTGCGGCATGTGGGATCTTCCCAGACCAGGGCTCGAACCCGTGTCCCGTGCATTGGCAGGCGGATTCTTAACCACTGCGCCACCAGAGAAGCCCTAAAATTTTTTTGTAAGTCATCAGAAAAGGGCAACTTTCTCAAACTAAAACTTTGATCTCACAAGTTCAAATTACATCTTTGCTTTAAAACTATTTTCTCGGGCTTCCGTGGTGGCGCAGTGGTTGAGAATCTGCCTGCCAATGCAGGGGACACGGGTTCGAGCCCTGGTCTGGGAAGATCCCACGTGCCGTGGAGCAACTAGGCCCGTGAGCCACAACTACTGAGCCTGCGCGTCTGGAGCCTGTTCTCCGCAACAAGAGAGGCCGCGACAGTGAGAGGCCCGCACACCGCGATGAAGCGTGGCCCCCGCTTGCCGCAACTAGAGAAAGCCCTCACACAGAAACGAAGACCCAACACAGCCAAAAATAAATAAATAAATAATTTTAAAAAAAAACAAAAACTATTTTCTCTGAGAGAGAGAGGTGTAACTTGTCCATTCGGATGGTTTAAAAATGATAGACAAGCTTAAATGTAAAACGTAAAACTATAGAATTTCTAGAAACAACATAAAAGAAAATCTTCAGGACTTAGAACAGGGCTGAGGACACCAAAAGTGTGATCCGTAAGGATGAAAAGACAAGCCCTTTACTGGGAAAAAATATTTGCAAACCATGCATCCAACAAACTGCTTGTATCTAGACTGTATGAAGAACTCTCAAAACAACAGTAAAAAAACAATTTGATGAGAAAATGGGGGAATTTTCTGGAGGTCCAGTGGTTAGGACTCCTTGCTTTCACTGCCGAGGGCCCCAGTTCAACTCCTGGTCAGGAACTAAGATCCCACAAGCTGCATGGTGCAGCCAAAAAAAGAAAAAGCACGTGAGGGACTTCCCTGGTGGCCCAGTGGTTTAGAATGTGCCTTCCAGTGCAGGGGATGCAGGTTCGATTCCTGGTCGGGGAACTAAGATCCCACATGCCGCGGGGCAACTAAGCCTGCTCACTCTAGAGCCTGCGCGCCCCAACTACTGAGCCTGCGCGCTCTGGAGCCCGCGTGCCGCAATGAAAGATCCTGTATGCCACAATGAAAGATCCCTCATGCCGCAAGGAAGATCCTGCAACTAAGACTGAATGCAACCAAATAAATAAATAAAAATAAAAATTTAAATTTAAAAAAGCACATGAAAAACTGTTCAACATCATTAGCCATTAGGGAAATGCAAATTAAAACCACATGAGATATCATCACACACCTATCAGAATGGCTAAAATAAAACATAGTGATAACACCAAGGATGCAGAGACACTGGATCCCTCATTCATTGCTGGGAGGAATGTAACATGGTACAACTTCTCTGGAAAATAGTTGGGCAGTTCCTTTCAAAACTAAAAGTGGATTCACCATAGAGACTCAGCGTTTGAATTCTTGGGCATTTATCCCAGAGAAATGAACAGTTATTTTCATGCAGGGATTGGTACACAGATACTCATAGCAGTTTTGTCCATGACAGCCAAGAACTGGAAACTCCTCAGATGTCCTTCAGTGGGTGATGGTTGAACAGACGGTGATCCATCCGTACCGTGGGACACTGCTCAGCACTAAGAAGGGAGGAGCCCTTGGTACACGCAACAGCTTGTAGAAACCTCAGGGAAATCGTGCCGAGTGAAAAAAGCCAATTCCAAAAGGTTACATATTATGTTATTCCATTTATGTAATATTCATGAAGTAAGGTAATTACAGAGATAGAGAACAGATTAGTAGTTGCCAGGTTAGGGGATGGGGGGACCGGACAGGTGTGGCTATAAAGGGCTGACAGGAGGGAGCCCTGTGGGGAAGGCAGAGTGTGAGTGGGGGCTGCTGGGTGTGTTTATACAAGTGGTGTAGAGCTGCGTGCAGGCACGCGCGCACGAGCATACGTACAGCTCGTGAAATCTAAATACAGTCTTTGGGTTGTCCCAGTGTGCATTTTTGGTATCAGAGTGATACTGGAGTTGTATTCATTGCTGACCTCAGGGAAGGCTGGGTGAAGGGAACACGGGGCTTCCCTGTACATTTCTTTGCAGCTTCTTGTGAATCTATACTTATTTCAAAATGAAGAGTTTTATAAAACAGTGGATCTTTTAGACGTAGCTTATTTGATGAAGGTATAGGTGCAGACGACCTGATTAACAAACCAGCCTGTAGATACAAAGTGGATGGACAGTTTTGGAAGGGTTGAAATGAATTCCCACAAGTCTAAAAACCTGCTCTTGCTAGTAAATAAAATTGTAACTACTCCACGCTGAAATGTTTTTGTTGAGAGGATGTTTAGCTTGATATCATCACACTGGACTGACACCAGGCATCATTGTCTTGTGGGCCTGACAAAGGCAGAGCGGCAAGTCAGAGTGAATTTTACATGTGACTGTGTTCATTGTTGCCACCACAGGAAGAGAAGAGGGGTGTCTCAGCAGCTTCAGGCAGTTCAGACAGGTATTATGGGGAAAGGAAACAGAAAGAGTAAAAATACCCTACTGTATCATGGAGCAGAAAGGAACAGGATATTTCTGTGTGTGGTGGTGGTGCTTAAATATAGGTAATATCTGTTTAGCCTTGCATTTATATTTTCCTTTTAAGAAGTCTTACATTCATATACCTTAAAAGTACACAGTATAAAGCCTACAAAATTTAAATATCTAATAAATAATTTAAAAAGAGTTACAGTGCTGTATCATAGGACAGAAACATTAAAAAATATTGTTATATTTTTCTCACACATTAATTAGTCCTATTAATTACTATTGATTGCCACTATTAACTAGTTCATGTTGTTTTGTTTAAATAATAACATTTATGTAACAGAAAGGGAAATAATGCAGAATAATACAATTTCCATCAGCACCTAATTTTTATATTATTATGTCTTTTGTCTGTATTGCTGTGTCCCGGGTTGACTCTCTAAAAGTTGGTTGTCCTAAGAATAACTTCTCTTAACAATAGTGGAAGAAGCATAAGTAAGTCCAGCCAGGACTGTAGTTCCCTTGAGGGGGGATGGTAGAGTGTACCAAACTACTCAGGAATCTGTTCACTCCTCCTGACACCTCAGTGTGAGGGGCTGACCCAGGGGGGTGTGTTTTTCCCTTAGTAAGAGAGCATTGTGATTTTAGTACCACATTTTAAATATCTTTTTTTAAAAAAAATTATTTATTTATTTGTTTGTACAGCAATCAACACAACATTGTAAATCAACCGTACTTCAATTTTAAATGTATTCTTTTTAAAAAATATTTATTTATTGGCTGAGTCGGGTCCTGGGTGCGGCACGCGGGATCTTTTGTTGCGGCGCACGGGCTTCTCTCTAGTTGTGGCTCGTGGGCTCTAGAGCATGCAGGCTCAGTAGTTGCAGTGCGTGGACTCTCTAGTTGTGGCGTGTGGGCTTAGCTGCCCCTCGGCATCTTAGTTCCCTGACCAGGGATTGAACCTGCGTCCCCTGCATTGGAAGGTGGATTCTTAACCAGTGGACCACCAGGGAAGTCCCATTAAATGTATTCTTGAGTAATCTGAATATGGCATCATACCTAACAAAAGCAGGCGTGATAGTAAAGGAGTATGAAAAAGAAAAACTGGAAAAAACATTAAAAGACATTGTTTCTGGCATATACTAAGAGATGTATAAATATTTGTAAAAAATAAAGAGATGTATAAATATTTGTTG
Organism: Balaenoptera ricei; assembly: GCF_028023285.1. Taxonomy (NCBI): domain Eukaryota; kingdom Metazoa; phylum Chordata; class Mammalia; order Artiodactyla; family Balaenopteridae; genus Balaenoptera; species Balaenoptera ricei. Next base: position 31,113,680 of record NC_082640.1, read on the forward strand.
AATAGATGAAACATGAGTTAATGAATGAATGAGTGAATGAGTGAAAAGCATGCAAAGTGTTGCTAAATTTTCCAATCCAGTTTATTGTGTAGACCAGCAGTCCCCAACCTTTTTGGCACCAGGGACCAGTTTCATGGAAGGTAATTTTTCCATGGAAGGGGTGGGGGGGGATGGTTCGGGGATAATGGGACCGATGGGGAGCAGCAGATGAAGCTTCCCCTTGCTTGCCTGCCGCTCACCTCCTGCTGTGCAGCCCGATTCCTAACAGGCCAAGGACCCATCCTGGTCTGCAGCTCAGGGGTTGGGGACCCCTGGTGTAGACTATCTCTAAAAAGGAATTAGGAGAATACAGATTAGAAATCTTTTTAAAATCACAGTTCTCAGTTGACTTAAATTGATTATATGTGTAGGAATATCATCTTTTGTGCTATTTTAGGTGCCAGTTCCGTTGCTGCCTTCAGGATATCAGAGAAGTGAATTTGGCTTTGTCAGAATGTTTCCAAACAATCCAGTCAGGAAACCACACCCTTTCAAAACATACACACTCTCACACACAGATTTAAGTTAAGCTGGATTTTTACATGTTTTTTAATTTGCCCAGCTTTTATAAAACTTTTCATTTTCATAAAGGTACTCTCATGGAAATATTAATCACATTTAAAATTAAACTCGTTTAAAGTTAGCTCTTCATAGAAACAAATTATATGGTTTTATAATATGTATCTTTCCAAAACTTGTAAGACCTACGAATAACCACATCCCACAGTGGCCTCATAGCTTCAGGGATGAAAAAGATCTTCAGCTTTTGACTGTTCAGATCACTGAAAGTTATGGCTAGAAAGGGTCTGAGAATTAATCCAGCCCATCCCCACCCACACATCAATCCCCCCGGGTCACCCCACCCCTAACGCCCCTCCCCCACTGTTGTGTAGATGAGGAAACTTTAGTCCCAGAAGACCTTTCCCAGATATTTCCATCGTGTTCTTTCTGATGCCTTCACCATGTGTGTCCACACTTTGTTAACCAAAGAGGACATTTATTTTGGTTTTAAGTAGAAAGATAATGAATCTAACGGCTTTTCCTAGCTCTGTGTGTGGCCCTCTCAAAAAGAGAAGGTAGAACTGCCAGGAGCAGGAGCTCAAAAGCGCTCCCTCAGTCTGCGGCCCTTAGTTTCTACTGTACCTTCAGCTCAGCCTCAAGTTTTCATTTGTCCCCTTTAAGTTTAGTTCCACAAATAATGAAGCTGCCACCAATTTATTTATTTATTTATTTGCTAGTTTTTAAAGTCCATTCTTCCCAAATACCATCTTTTTGTATCATTAAACCTTGTTGAATAATGTTAATTCCAAGCCCATAGTCCAAAAAGGCTTTTGCAACATTTACTAAATAATAGTTTGCTAATTCAAAATAGTATAAAATATGGTCATTTACTTATAAGATTCTTGTGCTTTAAAAAATGTACTTACAAAAAATTATACTGCACCTTTAAAAATATAAATGAAGAGGCTGGATAAATTAGCATGCAAATGTGGGTGGCATTTGTGCGAAAAGTAATTCTAACGTACTGAAAGCCATATTCATCAAAAATTAAAGTATCAAATTAACTTTCAAATATTTCCAAATAAATAACTAGTATTATGGAGAAATATTTAACTATGTTGAATTTTTCTTTTACAAGTACAGTATTTTGCTAATGATACTAAGATGAGCTACAGAATCCTTACAAAGATTATTTTAAAGCTATGTGATTCAGCTAAATTGATCAGTCAATTTAAAATCCTTTAATATTTTGTTTTAGTAAAAAAACACCTTAGCTAAAACATCATTATGCAGCTCAGTGACTTTGGTTTAGTTTTTCTGTGGCACCCTAAACACTCTCTAATTAATCCTTATGTCTGAATCCAGCATCCGCTGGTGAACATCTGTCGTAAAGAAGAAACATGATTTGTTTAGGGTCCTTAGGGTCATGTTTGTCCTTAGGGTCCACAGGGTGAAATATGCCCAGTTGGAAAGTGTCCTAGATGTGTTCCTGGGTGCTGGGTAGCCCCAGCGCGGCCCTTAGGGGAGGGCGGGTCAGCCAGACTCTGACAGGAGATTGTATGCTCTCTCTATGTACTGGCTACTTGGGTTGCAGAATTGTGTCAGAGGAGACAGGCAGGGCCGTCTGCCAGCAATCCCAAAGGCTATTGTGTAGTGTCTGATCATACGTGACCAGGGGGCAGAGCCAGACCTTTTTAGTCCTTAAAAGAAAAAAAAAAAGTTCTACGTAGTTTATCGGTCATACCTGCCTTTATCAGTGGAGAGACTACTTGGTTTTATAGCCCTTATTATACATACAAAAGGAGGCAGTCTACCTAAGCCTTTGTTGCCTTTAGAGCAGTTTCTACATATATCATTTTCTAGCGATGTGGAATTCCCATTCAGATACACTTACAGAGCACATGCCACGTACCCCACAGTACTAAGAAGCTAATCTTCTGCATGTGTTTGTGTAGTACTCCTATAGGTTTAGCCTTACGTATCAGTTTGTCCTTGCAGTGTAACAAACCACCCCAATACTAAGCATCTTTAAAAATAATCATGGTTCTATGGGCTGGCAGTTTGGGCTCGGATCAGCTAAGTGGTTCTTTTGCTGGACTTGCCTGGGCTCACTCAGGTTGGTGCCATCAGCTTGTGGCTTGGCTGGGACTGGATGGTCTAGAATTCCCTTGCTCATGTCTCTGGAGGTTGGCAGACTGTCAGCCAGAGCATCTTGTTTCCTTTCCATGTGACCTCTCCAGCAGGCTAACTTGGGCTTCTTCCCCTGGAGGTCGCAGGGTCCTCAGCAGCAAGACACAGCAAGCCCTGATGCCCGAGTGCTTTTCAGGCTTCTGCTTGTGTCATGTTTGCCCTTTAAAACAAGTCATGCTGCTACCCAAATTCAAGGGGTAGAAAAGAAAGACTCTACCTCTTGTTGAGAAGAGCTGCCCTGTCACATTGCAATGGGGCATCCAAACAGGGATGGCAAGAATTTCTGACAATTATTTGTAATCTCCCTACCTTTGCGGATAGGAATATTTCTGTTTTTATTGATTTTCATGATAACATATTTCAAATGTACACCAACATTCAAAAATACCCTAAAGTAAAAAGAATGATACATTAAACCTCTTATATGCCCATCACCTGGATTCAACAATTTTCAATATTTTGCTGCTTTTTTTGGCCTGTATTTTTAAATTTTTCTCTTTGCTGAAGTATTTTAAAGCAAGTCCTAAACATGGTGCTGTTGCAGCTCTGCATGTTTCAATATGCATCTCCTCAAAAAGGATACCTTACTTATGTGGCCACATGCCACGATCATATCTTGGTATCATCTAGCACTTAGTCCATAATTAAATTTCCCCAATTGTCTTAAAAATGTCTTTTTACAATAGGTAGATTTAAGGATTCCATCCACATAAGGTCCATAGCAGTCCCAACTTGCTTTTCTTTTCTTTTTTCCTATTAATTTGTTTTGAAAACTGGCTGAGTTTTCCTATATACTGTAGGAATAGTATAGTATAGTTCTATATAGTATATAGAACCTCCCACATTCTGCATTTGTCTGTCTGCTTCCTCGTGGAGTCATTTAAGGTGCATCTCCAGCTCTTGTATTTCTGTTTGTGGAAGTTGCCCTATAGGTGAATTTCATTCAGGTGCCACTCTTGGGGCAGGTGTCCTTTGTAGAGAGGGCTGTGTGCTTCCAGTCGCATCACACAGAGGCATCAGTGTTGGCTTGTCTTACTTTCAATAATGCTATAACATTGATGGGTGTGTTGATCCTTTGATGATCAGTACCTGAATCTGTTATTTCAGTGTAACAAGATGATGATTTCCTAAAAAAAAAGAAAATTATGTTAAATATAAAAATATATTTACCTCTTTTTCAGTGGAGTTCCACTAACTTTTCTACATTTTATGTTTATTATTTGTTTTAAAAGACTACTATTATAAAGGTTTTACACATGCATAAACTGTAAACAAAATCCAAACATTATACTTTGGGAGACCAGACTGTTTAGCTTCTGTTAAGGAATATATCTGGTTGTTTTTTTTAATCCAGTGAGTTTGGTACTCCCTGCCGTCTGGGAAAGACAGATGCCAAACTAAAGTGGGATAGAAAGATTTCTTCTAATCTCCATTTATTGTTTGAGGCTGAGAAAATATCTCACAGAAGTTCTTTTACAATGATGAGTCTGAGAAAATAAGTTCCTTGAGTATAATAAAAAAAGAGAAAGCTCTACCTTGCCATGGTCAGAGGAAGGATGGCCCCACTCTTCCTTAGGAGGAACTCTTCTTAGGAGGAACTCTTCTTAGGAAGGACTGTTCTTTATTGTGAACTGAATACTGTTCTTTATTTTGAACTGAATAAAAAATGACTTGTTTTTAGTGTTTCTACGTCCTTTAAAAAAATGAAATGATGTTGGTGATAGTAGTTTTTTATTGTGGCAAAAATCTACATAAAATTTACCATTTTAACCATCTTTAAGTGTACAGTTCATAATGTTTGTTTTTAAATGTTCTTTACTTTGCAAAATAAAATAAGATTAAAAGTTGGTCATCCTGTATTGTACCCCTAAAGTGGGTTTTTTGTTTCTTTTGTTTTGTTTTGTTTTTGTGAAATTTTACTGGTCTGTGAAATCTAGAAACTTTATGAACCTTTAAATACTTTTCCCTATTTAACAGTGTTATATGACTCTTATCGGCAGAGGAAAACTCTGAAGCAGTTTATAGAATTTTTAAAGATATGGCATAAGAGTGAGATTAGGATTACTTATTTTGTTGCTACAATGCTCTGATAAAGTTCTCCTAATTCTAGTATTTTGTATATATGTCCTCTTTTGTGACATTATCAAAACTGTCTCATTTTCTGCCACAGTGCCATACTTCCCCTTTATATTTCATGTGTAAACTCACAACTCATACTAAAAATAACAATATGTTTTTCTAAGGATTTTTTTGGTAACAGAAACATAAATATACATATGTAAAATGTGGGTGTGGTTATAGTTGTTCATTTGGTCAAAGCTGTTTTAATAAATGGTTCTAAGATTTATAAAGACTTTGCACACATGCTGTTTTTTTCATTCTGAGCCACAGACACCAAAAATCCCACAGGAAGTTGTCTTTGAAAGTGTTGTGGTTTTTTAGTTTCCTGTTCAGTTTGCATTAGATGATCAGAAATAGTCTGTGCAATCGAAAGAGATTCTTGGTTAAACTTTATTGTAATTCTAAATGAGAATCTCAAATTTGCTTGTATTTCTTCCCATATAATTGATCTAGAGGAGCTATAATCACATCCATATGTAGGCATTAAAGTTGTGGTATAATGTGAATCTTTTTTTGATGTTCAAAGGATAAACTCTTCATTGTTAAAGGGGCAACTATCTGAGATTATGCTTTATACTTTCCACTTCTTATCAAACCATCTCCCCGGAAATAAACTGTAGGAATGGAGATGTGCTTTTAATTCTTGACAACTAACTTTTACCTTTATTTTTACAAATGACAAAAACTTTCTCTTGATTCTTTAGAGAAAAGGAGAGACATTAAAAAAACTTGTACAGCTTAATTAATTAATTTTTTAACATCTTTATAGGAGTATAATTGCTTTACAATGGTGTGTTAGTTTCTGCTTTATAACAGAGTGAATCAGCTATACATATACATGTGTCCCCATATCTCCTCCCTCTTGCATCTCCCTGCCATCCTCCCTATCCCACCCCTCTAGGTGGTCACAAAGCACCGAACTGATCTCTCTGTGCTATGTGGTTGCTTCCCACTAGCTATCTGTTTCACATTTGGTACTGTATATATGTCCATGCCACTCTCTCACTTCGTCCCAGTTTACCCTTCCCCCTTCCCGTGTCCCCAAGTCCATTCTCTACATCTGCGTCTTTATTCCTGTCCTACCCCTAGGTTCTTCAGAACATTTTTTTTTTTTTTTTTAGATTCTATATATATGTGTTAGCATCCGGTATTTGTTTTTCTCTTTCTGACTTACTTCACTCTGTATGACAGGCTCTAGGTCCATCCACCTCACTACAAATAACTCAGTTTCGTTTCTTTTTATGGCTGAGTAATATTCCATTGTATATATGAGCCACATCTTCTTTATCCATTCATCTGTTGATGGACACTTAGGTTTGTTCCATGTCCTGGCTATTGTAAATAGAGCTGCAGTGAACATTGCGGTACATGACTCTTTTTGAATTATGGTTTTCTCAGGGTATATGCCCAGTAGTGGGATTGCTGGGTCGTATGGTAGTTCTACTTTTAGTTTTTTAAGGAACCTCCATACTGTTCTCCATAGTGGCTGTATTAATTTACATTCCCACCAACAGTGCAAGAGGGTTCCTTTTTCTCCACATCCTCTCCAGCATTTATTGTTTGCAGATTTTTTGATGATGGCCATTCTGACTGGTGTGAGGTGATACCTCATTGTAGTTTGGATTTGCATTTCTCTAATGATTAGTGACGTTGAGCATCCTTTCATGTGTTTGTTGGCAATCTGTATATCTTCTTTGGAGAAATGTCTATTTAGGTCTTCTGCCCATTTTTGGATTGGGTTGTTCGGTTTTTTGATATTGAGCTGCATGAGCTGCTTGTAAATTTTGGAGATTAATCCTTTGTCAGTTGCTTCATTTGCAGATATTTTCTCCCATTCGTACAGCTTAATTTAGATATTATAACTACCATTGAAAAAAATTTTAAAGTATACTATTTTTCATTGAAATAGTTTTATCAATGTAATTTTTAAAGCATAGTATTCTCAAGGTTAAATTTCTTGCTTGATTTCATTATTTTTAAAACCATGGCAAAAGGAAAATAAACTAAAATTGCCATCAGATGTATTAGATCTTTGACAGATCATTATGTAATCTAGCATTTAACTTATATACGGTAGGCTTGATGAAAAGTGACAAATGAGGAAAGAGGAAAGGTCTCAGTGCATTTGTAGATAACATTTCTAGGTTTAGGTCTGTTAAAGGTACGATGTCTAGTTCTAGGCAGGTCATGCTGATTGCACATCTTATTAAATGGGAAGACTAATAAAGATAATGTGGAAGGTCTTCCACAGCTACCTTTTCAAATAAAATATTTCACAATTTAAAAAAAATAGTATTTGTTCATAAGGAAGTTTTAATTACAGTTCTTAAAAGAATAGATAATACTTTGTCCAAAAACAAAAGTCACATCCAACATGACTTTAAAACAAAAGTGACTGTAACCATTTCTGTGCATGGGGAAAAAAAAGAGTAAGGGTTTGATTTGCAGAATGCTTTTTTCTAGTTCCATAGCTTCAGGTTGCAAAATGTATGATATTTTTGAAATTTTAATTGATATTTATGTATGATATACAGATATTTCTTGGTTACAAGTTAGATCTTTTCATACAGTTTGAATTCTAAAGAGAAAACCATCGTTTAAAACCTGATGTTTCTGCTTTTTTCTGTTTCTTGTGTACCTTTTATGGCACTATACTAGGTACTTTTAAGGAGCTTACCATTTAATGTTACTAAGAATTCCTGACATTTGTGAAGAGCTTTACATTTTACAGAGTGTAGAATAATGAGGGCGGGAAAGGTTTCTTAAATACTCCTTGGTGTCTAGTGAGGGCGTCTGCACTGCGGGCTGATCAGCCGGACCGTGGACCGAACGTCCTCGCAGCCTTTTCTGCTGGGCGCCTCCCCTTCTCTCGCCACTAAGAATTTCAACATATTTTATGCCAAAAATATGCTTTTGGGATCCCTGTCTGTACCGGCTGGAGAAGGGGGTGTTGGGTCTATATCGAGGCCTCGTGTGCGTGAGCCCCCTGGTGCCCGTGACCCCGTGACCAGTGTCCGCGGGGCAGTCGATCCGTCCACAGCGACAGCCAGGACGCACTTCACAGCGAGGCCTAGGCAGGCGGGCGGCGGGGGCCGCGGCCAGGTGTGTCTCTGTTCAAGTCGCAAAGGCTGGGTACACGGAGGCTCGCTCCTCGGGGGCGCTTTCCGCCTGACCCCTGATGCGAACAAACAGGAAACTCCGTCTCCAAGCTACTTCGGAAACTGGGCTTTTCCTTCCGCGACAGGGGTCGCGTCCGGACAGGAAGCTGACCAGCCGCTCGCCCCTCGCCCTCGTGGCCCCGCCCCCGCCGCGGCCCCGCCCCCCACGCGCGGCCCTGCCCCTGCCACGGCCCCGCCCCCCGGCCGGGCATGCTCAGTGGGCCGGGTCGGGTTGGCAGGTTTGCGTGGCCATCCGCAGTTGCCGGCGCCGGCTCAGCCCGCCGACGCCACGTCCCGTCGTTGCGGCTCGTTCGTGGGAAGTTACGTGCGGAAGCGGCTCGCAGGGAGCCGGCGGGCGGGCCGCGGAGGGCTCGGTGCTGCTGAGCATTGAGCGGGCGGGCCCGTGCCGGTGGCGGGGCTGCGGCCGGGCGCGCCCCGCGGGGAGCCCCGGGCGGGGCTGGCGCGGCGCGGACTTTTGTCCGAGTTGAGTCCCCTCCCCGTGGGCCGGGCCTCTCCGGCGCCCCCGCCCCGCTCGTTCCCGGGAGATGTTTATCTGGGCAGCTGAGTGAGGAACCGGTGGCTGGCGGCGAGGAGTCTCGGGTCCGAGGAGCGTCGTGCGGCACCGGAGAGACAAGATGTCCGCCAGGGCCGCGGCCGCCAAGGTGAGCGCTTCGGGGGCCCGTCCCGCCGGGGGCCCGTCTTCCTCCTCCCGCGGGCTGGCGGCTGGGCCGGGGCCCGAGGAGCGGGCGGGCGGCCGGGGGTGGGGACGGCCGGGGCCCAGGCAGGTGCATCGCGGCGGCGTCGCTGGCAGTCCCCGGCTCATGCCCGCGCGGGGAGGGAGCAGGGCGGGCAGGAACGCGCAACAGGTCCCGCCGGGAAGCCGGGCGCGGGGAGCGGAGGTCGGGCCGGAGCCACCCCGGTGGGCGGCGGCTGCTGTCTTTGCGGGAGTGGTTGGTCCCTGGCGAAACCGTGTGGTTTCGATCTGATGTCACTGTCGCTGGTATGCGCGCGCCCGCGACAAGACATTGGGACGGCAAACACTCAGCCTGTGTGGAGTAGGTTGGATTTTTGTTGTTTTAACTCTGTTTTATTTACTTATGGTAACATTGAAAAAACTAATCTCTTAACAGTTTTTAATAGTTTAGTTTGAATTAAACTTTCAGAAGTACCACAAAATACCCTTAAAAATGGACAATTAGATGAACTCTAAACAATAAAAATTGGCAAAGACGTGTGGGTTCCTCAAAAAAGTAACACTTTTTCCTATCAATTTTTCCATGTGCTTTGAAGTATTATGCCATTTTCTCAGTACTTTCAAACCACTTTGTATATGACATTAAAAAGCTGAAGTTCTTAAAAATCAGTTAATATTCTTCTCTCCTTTTGTACATTTTAACCTTTTTCACCATAAAATAGTACCTGCTCTTTTAAACGATTGAAGGAATACAGAAATGTGAAGAGTAAAAATCTTCTCCCTTAAAAATCAATTCATTACTTCAAACAGTATCAAAGTGCTTACGCAGGTACTGGTTTGATTGTTTTTGTTTGTTTTTCTGTTTGAAATGTTTATTCATAGTATCTCGGAGCAGGTATAATAAGGCCCTGGAGTTTCTGATCTCAAGACCTTGTTTTTTGGCTGGCAGAAGTTAGCGGTTACATTTAGTAGTGAATAAATTCTTCTAAGGAATTTAGTGTTCTCTCTTTAAGAAAACTTTCATGTGTACCTTTTTGACCTTAATACTGATTAAGAACAATCTAAAGATTTAGAATAAAAGGCAGAATTTTGCATGATTTTAAAATAAGCTTACATTATTTACTTTTCTTGGGAGGAAAGGCTTTGTTTCCGTATTAACAGAGAGTGTCACTGTGTTCCTGCAGTGTGATCTCTGGCACTTAATATCCAAGACCACACACTCTAAGAAGGTTATTTCATGTATGGAGTGAAGTAAGTTTTCAATAGATTGCCATAGTAAAATGATGATTTAGAAGGAGTCATACATTTTCTCTTGAATTATGGTGTTGAGATTTTATGGCATCTTGAAAAATATCACTAGTTAAACATTACATTTTAGGGACGTTTGCATTCTTAAATATTTATGAGTAGAATGTCAGTTGAAAGCTTATTTTTCTGAAATGCTGTGTTATGAGGCCACCATTAAATCTTATGTAGAGCAAGGCAGGCCGTAAAAGATAGGTGAAATGAAATAGTATTCAACCAACCAAGTCACGTTTAATTTTGTAAGGTGATTAAAATGCTTAAGAAGAACCAGGCTGTGTACTCAATACTTTACATATATTTTTGTTTCCTCCACTTCCCAGTTAAAAAAAAGTGAAGACATTAATTTTGCAGCTTGCTTTTCTTGCTTTTAGCGTAATAGTTTGTAGAACTCTTCTCGAAACCAGTACCTTTGATTCTATATTCTTTGTAATGGTTGAATATTCCATCCCATGAATATGCTGCAGGTCATTATTGCCTTACTGATAGACATTTAATTTGTTTCCAGGATTTTATTGTAATAAGTAGCCTTATATTTTTATATCTGCACTTACATAGTATTACTGTATGTCAAATTCTTAAAAGTGGAATTTCTGGGTCAAAGGGTATGTGCATTTAAAATTCTGATATACGCCACTAAATCTTTCTCCAAAACGGTTGTACCTAGGAATAAATATAACAATTGTTGGTAACTTACCTAATTTTAAAGGACATAAAACCTCAATAAATGAGATGAGAAAATATACTCTCTGAATGGGGGAGAGTGACTCTTGTAGAATATACCAAATTTCCTAGAGTTGGTGTATAAATGTTAACACAATTCCAAATAGAATTCCAGTGCGGTATTGTCGAAAACTTGACATATTGATGAGAAAATTTATCTGATAAAATAAATGGATGATAGCCATGAAATTTTTGGAAAAAGAATACCTTATTAGAAAACCTAATGTGTTATAAATTCAAAGTAATTTGAAGCAGTCTTTTAGCTCAGGAATAGACATTGGAATCACAGAGTCCAGAAACATCTGTGTGTTTATGAGCTTTTAGTGATTATGATCGTCAGCATTTAATGTGTGTCAGCTATTGTTCTAAGTGCTTAACATGAATTAACTGATGTAGTTCCCAGTATCGATATGAAGTGAGCACTACTGTTATTCCCCAGTTTATGGATGAGGAGATTGAAACACAGAGAGATAAAGTAACTTGCCTAAATTCAACTAGCCAGCAAGAGGGAAAATTGAGACTGTATGATAAAAATAACATGGAAGATTACTGGAGAAAGGATGGATTATTCAATAAATAGTGCTGGGACTGTTGGTTATCCTCTTTAAAAAAAAAAAAAAAATTTATTCTAAGACCACCCCCCCGAAAAAAAAAATCCAAATGAAATGTTTGAAAAAGTGCAAAGAAGATAAATCATAAAATACTAGAAGAAAGGGTAGGATGCTTTTAAAAAATATATATTTCAATTGGAAAGGGCTTCTCAGTGCATGATATTAACTTAAGTAATAAAGGAAAAGTTCAGATATACATCTGAATTTGCAAACAGAATTACTAGTGTACCTGATATGAAATGATTCAAAAGTTGAAAACAGGAATTTGAGGGCGGTTCTCTGTTTCACCAAGGAATTGTTTAATTATGTAAGAAAATGATATGAATAATTGGGAACATTTCCATTTGTTGAACCACAGAAAGTGGCTGAAGCAAGTGCAGTGGCTTCTGGATTTTTAAGCTGTTTCACTTAAGAGGAAGCAATAAAATGTAACATTGTACTGTATGCTTATTAGATTTTGCTGCTTAAAAGTTTCCATTTTGTCTCAGGAACAGAATGTTTTTCGCCTGGTTGATTATTTTTAAAATTATAATGTAGTTTAGTATGGAAATTATTTACACCACTTCTTAGGAATTGATTTATAGTTATCAAATAAGGCACAATGAACTTTCCTTAACAGCTGAACATTTGAAAGTTAAAAACTGTAGAATAAAGCAAAATGAACAAAACTAATTACAAAATTAGTCCTTATAGATAGGAATTGTGTCCTCAGTGGCTGTTATGACGTAGTTTTAATTTTGGTACTTAGTGATTGGTATTTGCTTCATACTGCTTTAAAGGTAAATTAAAAACTCACTGTGCTTTATGAGAATTCACTAATTGTGTGTGCCAACGTTTATTGGGCTTCACTGTAGTAATGTTTTTCTTTACCTGCCAAATTTGTACAATACTTGTTTTTCACTAGAAATATTTTTTATAGTATTTAAGGCGAAGACTTAATTTTTTACGTTAGTGTGTTTGACATGGTAGATGCTTGTGGTTAAAACTGTCATTTATGTGCTTGGTTGATAATCCTGACTGCATTTATAACTCTTAAGTTCATTTTAGGACAGCTCCATTAGACAGGTACTTTTCAAATCTACAGTGCTTCCCCACTAGTGAGTGATAGTGGAGGTCAGCCATCCACACCAACAAATAATGAGGTTAAAATCAATCTGTGGCTTTGAGAGCTGTAATGTAGTATATATAGTACTGTTTCCTGTTTGGTTTGAAGGAGAAAGATTACAGTAGTTTCACTGCTTTTTTTTTTTTTTTTTTTCAAGCCTGGTAACAATGTACTGGCTCTGACTTTTACTTGCTCTTTAATCTTTTTTCTATTTAGAGACCAAATGTAAACTCAGTACAGTTCTAAGAATAAAACTGAGTATAAACAAGACAGATCACCAAGCTGCTAAGGAAAGTGTCATTAAAAATAATAATTTTGGTGAAAAAATTGGAAGTGTAATCCTGTTTATTGACGTAGTTCTGACATGATAAAAATTCAGTGTAATGAAAGACCACGAGTCCGTCTGTAAATCCACGTGTGGTGCCACTGGACCCTGGCCGCCCAGCCACAGCTCACTGCAGGCTCCGTGCCAATCACGCACTCAGGGTCGAGCACTGACGGAGCGTGGTGGGGCTGGAGACCAGCCATGGGACAAGCAGAGTTATTTTTTATTCGTAGAGTTTTTGATCAAATGTTAAATAAGATTAAAAGATAGTTTATGTCTAGTATGATATTTCTGAAATATTTGACTAGAACTTGCTTTGCACCTGTGAATTTTGAAAGACAATCTTGGAAAACCTTCTTAGCTTAACTTTTAATCTTGTAGAAAGAGACACGTTAGAACAGTTTACCAAGTTTTGAATTTAATCTAAAATTGGTCTGTTTTAGTATAGTATTTCTAATATAAGCCAGCAATAAAAATAGGTCTTTTGCTACTGCTGACCTAGAGTGCTTCCTAATTTATTTATTGCAGAGAAGAGTGGCTTCAGGTTGCTTCTTTATGGGTTAGCCAGGTGCTTGATTTCCATGCCTTCCTAAACAGATACATTCTTAATAATGAGAAGTGTGTGCGATGAGTTCATGGGTAGGGAATTTCATGTTATATCCTAAAAATGTGTGAAAATAATGGACTCTGAGTGATCGACTATCCCACAGAGTAGTTTTAATATGAGAAAACCAATGTTGCCAAAATTCATACCACAAAATACCATTTGAGGTTTACTAACAAGCCCTAACTGTTACATATGTAGTGTTAATACTGAATCTCAGAAAGCCCTTAACTTTGGGATAGATCAAAAGGTAAGTTTTAATTTGTGCTGTAGGTGCATTTCAGTGTATATTAGAACACTCTTAACTCTTTCATGCTGATAGAACGCTGGGAAGTGAGTTGATCGGTGAGTGACCTCAATCATTCTAGTTTATCATGCCCAGAAGAGAGGTGAAAACTGGAACGAATATTACTTTGCAGGGATGCTAATTAGGGACATAAGATTAGTATATGCCTGGCTTGATTACAAAAATTATTTTTGATTTGCTGAAATATTTTTTGTTTTTGTTTTTTAAAAATAGTGTACATTCCCAAAGAGTGAAAGTTCATTTTTTTCTTGGTTATTTTAGGAATTTTCACTCTTTCAAATTGTTGCTAGTAATCTTTTGGGTTTGTACACAGTTTTTGATAACTGAATTAAACTTAATTTATGATTGTTCTCTTAATTCAATACATAATGCTAAAATTCAGGAGGTTATCAGTAATGAGATTCTTTTTGTTAGTTCAGCAAGTATTTATTGAGCACATTTTGTTTTGGATCCCTGTCCTCTAAAGGCTTATAGTTTTTAGCTGCCCTGTATTGTAATAATCAGCTGTGAAATGTGTAATTCATTTTTAAGATCCAAAGAATTTGAGTTTTTACTCTTAAAATAAATATGAGCACACTCCAGGTCATCTTATAAGAGCGTAGCACTCTGCTGTGCTTTTTTGGTTGGGGAAGGTGGTAGAATCCCATCTGGAGCCTGGGCTTACTGTAACACATGAGTTTCCGCGTTTTCCCTTGTTAATTAAAAAAAAAAATGTTTCAGTTGAATTTGGATACATTCACGCATTTGGTGAAAGTCTAAATAGGTGAAAAAGGTTAAGAATTATAAAGTAATTAGAATTTACTTATATACTTATAACTCCTTGAATATACTGACATGGAAAATGGACAGTAAGCTGGCTGTTACTATTATATTTAGGGTCTAGCCAGTTGTTAAATATGTAACAATTTGGATTTTTGAAACTGTATTCTGTATTTAACAGATACTCACTGCTGGCCTAGTATGAACCAGGCACTGTTCTAGGTGCTAGAAATAGAGCAGTGAACATATCACTATGCTGTACTTGTGGACCATTTTAATGGTGTGGGCAGAAAGCAACAAATAAAATACTGTAAATAAAATGATGATGAGCACTAGAATTCCTAACAGGCCATTTCTGGATCATAACCTGCTTTCCCCAAAGATTATAAGTATCTTGTCTTCTATATTACTTATTTTCTAGTTTTTCTGTATAATTTTACCACTTATGCATTCCGTAAACACTGTGGTTTTGCCTGTGAACTTTACACAAACAGAATCTTCTGGTGTGGACTCTTGTATATGGCTTCTCTTGCTCAGTGTTGTGTCTGTGAGACAATGGACATTGTGGGTGACTAGTTCATTAGCTATCATTGTATTTGTGGGTGAAATTCGTAGTCTTCCGTTTTAGGAGGGCTTACTGTCAGATTGGCTTCTGGAAAAAGTATTTGGAATTAGACTTTTGTGGGTTTTGGGGGGAAAATGTATACTTGTCTGAGGGGCAAGAATTAGGTTAAGTGTATTGGCTAGGTGTTGGTACACTAACAACTATGTGAAAAATAGGGAGCTGCTTTTGGTGTTCATATGCTGTTTACCTTGAAAAGTCAGTTTTAATTTTGAGGGCTTTTTATAACTGAGGTCTTAAAATCCATTATCTTAAAGTGTATTTTCATAGGTATCCATTTACCTGACACTGATCAGACCAGTGAAAGCCCTGATGGGGAGAAATTCATGGTTCGGCAAAAACAAGTAAACACAAGTGTACTTTTCAAAGTATAATTGTAGGAAATCTTTCCCAGTGGTGTCATGTAAAGGAACTTTGGAAGATTTATTTACTGTTTTTCTTTTTTCTTTTTTTTTTTTTTAAATAAATTTATTTATTTATTTTTGGCTGTGTTGGGTCTTTGTTGCTGCGCGGGCTTTCTCTATCTAGTTGCAGCGAGCGGGGGCTACTCTTCGTTGTGGTGCGGGCTTCTCATTGCGGTGGCTTCTCTTGTTGCAGAGCACGGGCTCTAGGTGCACGGGCTTCAGTAGTTGTGGCTTGTGGGCTCTAGAGTGCAGACTCAGTAGTTGTGGTGCACGGGCCTAGTTGCTCCGTGGCATGTGGGATCTTCCCAGACCAGGGCTTGAACCCGTGTTCCCTGCATTGGCAGGCGGATTCTTAACCACTGCACCACCAGCAAGTCCCTATTTTTCTTTTTTAAACAGTGATACATGTTGGAGTATTTAATTAAACAAACGTATACCAACCCATATTTTGATGCTGTATTTCCTGTAAAGTCAGAAGACAGTGGCCATGGCAAGCAGATTTACATCCTAGTTGTAAATATGAGAAATGTGTGTTAATAATAAATAATAGCCTCCTAATACTGAGTGCTGATTCTGTGACAATACTAAGCCAGCTGTTTTATGTGCATTGCCTCATCTGATCTTAACAATTGTGGTAGGTGCTCTTGTGACCTCTGTTTCATAGGTGAGGGATCTGAGGTTAAATTTACTGCTCTGGCTAATGGCACACTTGCTTCTAGGCTTTATAATTCACACATGCGCATGCTTTTACGTTCATGTGCTGTAAGGAGTGTCAAGGAGACGAGTATGGAATGGTGTTAGGCGAGTCGTGACTCATGAGAGCAGGAAGAGAGGGTGCTGTGGGGTCAGAGAGCAGGAGCTCCTCTGAAGGAGGCCGATATTGCCCCGCCCCAGCTGATTGTTGCCGGTGGCGAAGACAGCATGCTGGATCTTCCGTTTTTTTTCCAGAACTGGTTGTAAATCCAGATTTTATGTAAATTACCTTGACTTACGTGTTGGGAGCTGACTTCATTTTTTATACCTTTTTATTGTGAAACATAATTCCTATGTAAAAGCGCAGATAGCACGTGTACATTAATGAATTATCACAAAGTGAACACCCATGTAAGCACCACCCAGCTCAAGGAGTAGAATATTGGCAGCTCTTCAGCTTCCTTCATTGCCCTCTACCTGATAACCTTATCCTGCCAGTGAGCCACTGTCCCGACTGTAAGACCCATGTGTTAGGATCTTCCTGCCAGCACCATTCTTTCCCCAAGACAGCCACTATTCTGACTTCATGTTTTTAAAATTTATCTGTTGTTGCATTATGAATTCATTCATCTTCATTGCTGTTTAGTATTTTATTGTGTGAATGTACTACAGTGTATTTATTCTACCATTGATGGGCATTTGGGTTGTTTACTACTTCGGGCTATTAAGAATAATGCTTCCACTATTAAGATGAACACTTGTTCATCTTTCTTGGTGAACATGTGCATGTTTTTCTCTAAGATGTATTTGGGGATGGAATTGCTGCTGGATTGTTTAGTGTGTCTTCACTTTTAGTAGACGATGTCTTCTGCAAAGAGATTATACCAAGTTACACTTGTCGTCATCAGTGAATGAGAGTTTCTGTTGCTCTGCATTTTCACCAATACTTGGTATTAGCAGACACTTTTAGCCCTTTCTGGTTGGTCTTTAGTGAATCTCATTGGAGATTTTAATTTGCATTTTTTGACTAGATGAAGTTGAGCAACTTTTCATGTTTATGCCCTGTTTGAGTCTATTGTCTATTTTTCTTTAGGATTATCTTATTGATTTGCTTTGTATTTTTTTTTTGGATAAAAGCTAGTTGATTATATGTATTGTAGGTATATTTTCCAATGTGGTAGTTCTCTTAATGGTCTTTTGATGAATAGAAGCTCTTCATTTGAATGTGGTCTGAGTGTAGTGACACAAGAGAAAGGCCAGCAAGGGAATAGAGAGTTTCCAGAGAGGGACCTGTCTTTCGGTAGGCCAGATGCTGCACAGAGAGAGGTCAAGCAATATAAGAACTGAAAAGGTTATCATTGAATAACTCTAAGTCTTTGTTACTTTACTACGTGAGTTTAGGCTCTGGAATCTGCATCTTGAGTCTACCAGTTAATACTGTGTTGTCATCTGTACAACTCAGATGATCACAGTACACTCAGGGACCCGTCTCAGGGTGGTTGTACACTCAGCACAGTGCCCAGAACAGGGTGAGCTGTTACGTTGCCTGTATCTTTTAATAAAAACATTTTAAGTGAAGCCCACCTTAATATCAGGGAAGAAGTGTATAGGAATTATGGTATTTCTGTGTATGTGCACTCTTAAAACATTTATTTATTTTATGTATTTATGTATGTATGTATTTATTTGATACTGGACAAAGGTTAGTTGAGTCCCAGACCAGCGAGGTGTGTTGTGGTGTCAGAGAAAGTCCTTGCGCTCCCGAGATACTTTCAAAAATTTTATTACAGTAGTATTAAGTAAGAGATGCACTCTTTTGTCTGACCAATTAGGGAATAGAGACTAAAGACTACTCCTACTCCAGTGTACCTGGTTCAGTTGGGCTACCTATCTGATAGGGTGAATGACCTGACCGATTAGCAGATTCTGTTCAGTTCTTAACTCCTGAGCACCTCATATCTTTCCACTCGTTCATGGGTACTTTCGACCATTTACATCCCCCCTCCCTCCAACTCACAGATACATACACACATACACACATTCTGTTCTTCTCTTTGTACTCCTGTAGTAGCCTCTTAAGTAGTATCATACCCCTTCTTGTCCCGTACAGTCTGTCTTTTTAAAACAATCTTCTCAAAATCCAAGTTTGATTAGTACCCCCTCTTTCCCTGTGCCCCAGTATGCATGCTTATCCTAAAACTCCTAGGTTTCTTAATTGACTTCAGAAGTAAAAGACCAAAATCCATAATATGATCAGTAAGCTGCTACAGGATTATTTGGCCCCTACCTACTCCTCTAGCCTCACCTTACATCTTTTCCCCCCTCTTGGTCTCTGTTCTCAACCTGTGCTGTCCTCATTTTAGTTCCTAGTGGGTGCTGAACTTCCTGCCAGGTTTGTCTTTGAGTTCCTCTCACGGCACTCATTCTTTGTAGTATTTATTTAAGCCTGTGATAATATATTCAGTTGTGACATTCTTTGATCATCCAGTTCTGCCATTAGACCGTAAGCTCCATGAGAACAAAGGTCATCTTGGTGTGTCCTGTCATCACAGAGCTTAACAAAGTGTCTAGCTTATAATAAACTCAAATATTGTTTGAATGAACGTGGAAAGTGCTTTCCTACCCTAGGGCTCTTGCACATGCTGTTTTCTCTACCTGGAAAGCTTCCCCACTTCTGTCCCTCATTCACCCAGCATCTGTGCCAATTTTTTTTTTGACAAGTGCTTATCAACTTATTAAAAGTTGATTTCAGCAATTTGCAGTGGTGACTTCAGCCCTGACTCCTGGCTCAGTGCTGATGGAGGTAATCTGCTTAACCATCTCAGGACTGTGCAAGTCAGTGAGTCGCTGTGGAGCCTCTTCTGAAAACCATCCCAAGTCTTAGAACCTTCACCACCAGGAATTTTCCTTGTAGCTATTCTCAGAGTCTTGGTATGCATCTGAACTGGTCCTTTCACTTTGAGATGCTTTTCCTTTGTGCCTCTGGTCAAGTCAGTGTTGAGGCTGATGAAGATGATTGTAATTCCCTGAACTGCCAAGTCTGGTCCCACAGGTCCTTCCCGCATTTTGCTGCGGCCACAACCAGGCTTCTTGCCTGCCTTGTTCCTCAGCCAGAGCAGGCAGAGCTCTGAGGACTTGTCTTCCTCAGAGAGCCATGTGCCAATACTTAGCCTCGAGAACCTTGTCCTGAGCCCAGAAAACAGTTCAGAACTCTGCTTTAAGCTCCCTGTGCTTTAACTGTATTTCACTGTACAACAACTTGTACTTATTTGTCTGCTGCTTATTTGATTAAAATCTGACGTCCCTCCTGGACCAGAGGCACCGTTTTCACGGTGGTGCTCACTTAGTGGTAATAGACCAGGTAACATTCAGCCAAGAAGCTCCCAGAAGGTCCTAGTGCATCTCCAGGGCCCGCTGCACTTATCTTTCCTGGAAGGGGAGGCAGCTGCTGAGGAGCCAGCCCGCGGAAACTTTGCATAATGGCCTGGCATCCTGGTCATAGGATTCTTGGTTTGGGTCTTTTCTAGATTCAACAATTAACTTGTAGTCCCCTCAGTTGCCTTCCTTTTTTTTAAGTGGAAAAAGTTCGAGCCCATACAGAAGTATACGAGGCGTGTAATGAATCGCCACGCTAGCCTCACAGGTCCAGTCGTCAGTTTACGGCCAGTCTTGTTCCATCTATACTTCTACCCACTGTATCCTCTCTCCCCCGTTACTCTGAAGCAAACACCAGACATGTCTTTTCATCTAATATTTGAGTATATATCTCTAAAAGATAAGAACTCTTTAAAAAAAAATAACTATATTACTATTATCACACTTTAAAAACAAATTGTAAATTTAAAAATCCACCATTTAGTCAATGTACAGTTTCTAATTATCTTAAGTATCAACTTCTTTTTTCAATATATTTAAGAAAAAACAGGATCCAAATAAAGTCCTCCCATTGTGATTGTTTGGTGTGTCTCCTACGTCTCTTAGACTGTAGGATTCCCCCATCTGGCTCTGGCCCTGGCCTCCCCACCCACGATGCAGTTTTATTGGTGAGGAACAGAATTGTTTGTCCTATGCAATTTCTTGGTCTGGATTTTCCCTGTCATAGTTACAATGTTTCTTGCCCGCTATATTTCCTGAAAATTGGTGATTAGAGCCAGCGCAGTTCTGTCTAATAGAAATATCATATGAGCCACATACATGATTTAAATTTTGTTAACCACATCAGAAAGTTTAACAGGTGACATTAATTTTAATATTTTATTTGTGCATATATCCAATGTATTATCATTTTAACTGTGACAGTTTTTCCGGTTTCTCAGTCTTCTCCTGTCTTTTATGACTTGGACACTTTCAGTGAATGGCGGTCAGTTATTTTTTAGAATGTTTCCATTTGGGTTTGTCTGATGTTGTCTCATGATTGGATTGAGGTTATGCATCAGATTAGGAAAGGGTATGTGATATTTATGTTTTATTACTGGTGTGATAACCTTGAACATTTGGTGAGGTACTTACTGTTTTTCCCTTTGTAATTGATAAATATCTTGGGCAAGATACTTTGAGATTGTTTCTCTTCAAACTTTTGCCCACTGGTTATACTCTTTGATCTTGCCTGCAGCAGTTATTGTGGTGTTTTTTCCCTAAAATAGTGATCTTGTATTTCTCTCATTTCTTCCACATTCCTTTGTAAGGAAGAGCTGTCCCTTCTTCCTCATGTATCTAGTTATCTGTACGTGTATGTTTTAACTAAAAACCATGGGTTTATATGGACGTCATGATTCCTATCCAGCACTCTTCATTCTAGCCTTCACCCTTTCTTGTAACATCTTTCTCTGACAGTGAGAAATCAGCTCATTGTCTACAGTATATTCAGTTATTTGTTTATTCCTCATGTACCTGTCCAGTAGTTAGCAGATTGTTAACCCATCCTACCCTTCTGAGAAACAGATTGACTTAACTCGAGTACAGTGTTTGTGTACAGTTCTTTGTGTCTTTAACATTACAGTATCCAGTCAGAATAGTGTTTTCCACAGTTACTTAGCTGAGTGTTTTTCTACCCATTCTCTTTGGTTGTGGTATTCATTTGTAGTAGATAGGTTTATCTGTTACTGTTTGTATTTCATTTTGGTTCCCACCACCTCATCCTTGTTTATTTTAATTATTTATTTGTTATTTTGGAGTATGTGAAACGTTACTGTAGTTCAGTGCCACAAAGAAATATCATTCCTTCCTCAGTCCTACCACCCTCTCTCTCCCTTCCACCCCATACCTACTTACTCTGTAAGTAATCAATTTCTTTAGTTTCTGGTTTATCATTTCTATATTTCTTTTGCACAAATGAGCAGATACATGTATATATCATATTCCCTTCTTTCCTTCATGAAGGGTGGAATACTATTGGTATTTGTGCACTTTGCTTTATTCTTTTAAAGGTCTGTCTTTGAAATTGCTCCATGTCGGTTCATAGAGATCTTCCATTTTTCATAGCTGCATAGTACTCCACTCTGTGATGTGCTGTAATTTATTCATCCATTCTCCCAAGTTTGGTCATACAGGTTGTTCCCAGTATTGTAGTTACAAACATTGCTACCATGAATACCTGGTACATATGTATAGTCACATTGTTGGAGGTTTATCTTCAGGACAGATTTCCTAGGAGTGGGATCTCTGGGTCAGAAGGTTAGGTACACATTCAGTTTTGTTAGGTATTGCCAGATTTACCTCCAGAAAGGCAGGATGAATTTGCATTTCCCCTGGAAATATTTGTGAGTGAATATAGCCTCACAGTCTTGCCCTTCGACTGCTTTGGCAGGTGAGAAATGGCATCTTGGTGTTATTTTAATTTGCATTTCTCTAATTATGACTGAGTTTGAACATTTTTTCAAATCTTAATATCCTTTTTGTGATGTATTTTTTCCCCATTTTTCTACTGAATTTTTTTCTGCAGTTTTGATTTCTTTATGTTTTAGGGATATTGGCTCTCATGGTGTATCTTGCAGTTTTCTTAAGACTTTGTTTATGGTGTTTTGTGTTTGTATTTCTTTTTTTGGTCAGGCAGACTTTTAAAATTTTTTACATACTTTGTTTTATTTCCGTTAGACTTTGAGTTATGCTTAGAAAACCTTTCCCTACACTAACATTAAAGAGGAATTCACCCAGGTTTTCTCTAGTACTCGTATGGTTTTGTTTTTTACATTTAGATTCCTAAATTCATTCGAAGTTTATTCTTGTGCATGGTGAGATATAGATCTAATATATGTTTTTCCAAATGACAGCCCAGATGTTCTAGCCGCATTTATTAAAAAGTGCATCTTTACCTTAGTAATTTGAGATGTTACCTTTCTCATACACTGATTTTTTCAGTGATTTGAAGGTCTGTTTATGAATTTTTCCATTTTATTCCACTGGTCTATTTGCTCGTGCCCCAGTATCACACTTTTAATTGTAGATGCCTTATAGTATGTCTTAATTAAGAGGCCATACTTGATAGGGCTAGTTCCCCCCTAGTAGTTTTTCTTTTGCAGTGTTTTTTTCAATTTTACCTGTTATTAAACTTAAAGGGAAACATGTTCTTATGTCTGGCTTCTTTTTTCAACACTGATCAGTGTTCATCCATATTGATTGGTGTAGTTAGAGTTTATTCATTCCATGGCTCTGTAATTTTCCATTGAGTGAATGTTGCATTGTTTTCCCTTTTATCATTGGTGGACATCTAGATTGTTTCTGGTTTTTGGCTATTAAGAATAGTGCTTTTGTGAACATTCTTGTAAATATATTTACACATTTCTGTTGATTTGATCATAGAGTATGCTTATTTTACCCAGCTTACCAAAGCAGTGATACCATTTTACACTCATACTAGTGGTGAATTTTTTTTTCTTTTTATAAATTTATTTATTTATTTATTTTTGGTTGTGTCGGATCTTCGTTGCTGCGTGCGGGCTTTCTCTCGTTGTGGCGAGCAGGGGCTACTCTTTGTTGTGGTGCACGGGCTTCTCATTGAGGTGGCTTCTCTTTGTTGCTGAGCACAGGCTCTAGGCGTGCAGGCTTCAGTAGTTGTGGCACGTGGGCTCAGTATTTGTGGCTCACGGGCTCTAGAGTGCAGGCTCAGTAGTTGTGGCGCACGGGCTTAGTTGCTCCGTGGCATGTAGGATCTTCCCGGACCAGGGCTCGAACCCATGTCCCCTACATTGGCAGGTGGATTCTTAACCACTGCGCCACCAGGGAAGTCCACTAGTGGTGCGTTTTGATTAGAGTGTTCATTATTATTTTCTTTTAGCTTATTGTATGGTTGTGTAGTAGCCTTTAATTGTGTTTTTAATTTGTATTACCCTGTTGATTAAGGAAGTTGAGCACTTTCGCACGTGTTTACTGTCCTCTTGTTTGAAGTGCTTCCTCAAGCCCTCAGCCTCATCTTTTCTGTTAGGTGCTTTGTCTTTATTGATTTTCTGGCTGTGAATACTAGATTCGTTAGATAGATATTAGCAGGTTACTTTAAAAGCCCAGATTTACATGAAAATAAATGATACTGCTTCTTTGTTTGTATGGGAAAAGTCCTAAGTTTTAATAACCAAACAGCTTACATTCAGACTGGTATATTTACTTCTTACGGAACCTTGATCTATCGCAACTGCCTCCTTCGTAGTGAAGTTTTCAGCCTCAGGGTGCCTGGTCTGGAAACCAGGAGGGAGCTGCCTGATGGAGTGTGCCCAAGTGAGGCTTAGCAGTTGAAACACAGCTTGTCACTTTACGTTAGACATTTTGTGGTTTGTTTAAAATAGTTTTAGGGTTGAGGTGAAGTAAGGAGGCTGATTTTAAAGAAATGTGGCCTGTCGAGTGTACAAATTTGCTGTTTTCCATTGAGTGCTTTGTTAGAGAAGTATCATGGTTTTTCATATATTTTATTATTTAGAAATTGAAAAGACTTCCTAAAACTTTTTATTTTTATTTTTTGAAAATCAGATAGTGATTTAGTGAGGAGGAGGAATAACCAAAGAAACTCCAAAATCAGACGTGTTAACTACCCATTCAGGTTCCTTTAATAGGTTAATTATATTCTTCATTTTAGCAGCTAAAGAAAGAATGTTCTTGATTTTGATAAGAATCTGATGAATTTGCTCATATATTATCGTTCAGAATATGACTTAGATGTTCTACTGCCCAAAGCAAATGTGGTCAAGATGGCATTCTTTTGTACCTAGCAATTTTCAGCTCCTTATTAATCTTGTCATTACCATTCCTTTCTGTTTTTTTTTGCTCTGTGAATATTTATTTTTAATTTAACTGTAGTGATTTACAAGATCGTGTTCCAAGTGTACAGCTTCAGATTCTTTTCCATTATAGGTTATTATAAGCTATTCAATATAGTTCCCTGTACTATACAATAAATCCTTGTTGTTTATCTATTTTATATATAGTGGTTTATATCTGTTAATCCCTGGATATATACCCAGGAGTGGGATTGCAGGGTCATATGGTAGCTCTATTTTTAGTTTTATAAAGAACCTCCATACTGTTTTCCATAGTGGCTGCACCAATTTTCATTCCCACCAACAACGTACAGGAGTTCCTTTTCTCCACTCCCTCTCCAGCATTTATTATTTGTAGACTTTTCTGATGATAGCCATTCCAACAGGTTCGTGAGGTGATACCTCATTGTAGTTTCGATTTGCATTTCTCTAATAATTAGTGATGTTGAGCGTCCTTTCGTGTGCCTCTTGGCCATCTGTATGTCCTCCTTGGAGAGAGATCTATTTAGGTCTTCTGCCCATTTTTTGATTGGGTTGTTTTTCTGATACTGAGGTTTATGAGCTGTCTGTGTATTTTAGAAATTAAGCCCTTATCGGTTACATGATTTGCAAATACTTTCTCTTAGTCTGTAAGTTGTCTTTTTGTTTTGTTTATGGAAAAACTTTTATATTTTGAGTTAATGTTAGAGAAAAGTTGCAAAAATATTAGAGTTCTCTTATATCTTTCATTCCACTCCCCTTAACGTTTTACATAACTGTAACTGTAGAACAGTTATCAAGGATAAGAAATGAACAGTGATCCAATAACTAAATTACTCACCACATTTGAATTTTGCTAGTTCTTCCTTTTTCTCTTCCAGGATTCCAATTTGTGTTTAGTTGTTACTTCTTTTTGGTGTCTGACTCTGTAACAGATCCTCAGTTTTCCCTCTGTCTTTTATGACTATTTGAAGAGGATTGGTTATTTTTTAGAATGCCCTTCAACTTGGTTTGTCTGATGTTTTTTCATCATTGGAATGAGGTCGTGCATTTTTGGCAAGAATACTATAAAAACCATGTTGTTCATCATGTCAAGGGGTTCATGATATTGATCTGTCTTATTATTAGTAATGTTTACCTTGGTTAAGATGGTATTTCTCCACTGTAAAGTTACTGTGTTTCTGTAATTTATAAATATTTTGGAGGAGGTAATTTGGGGCTGTGCTTAATTTAACTGGTAGTCCTCAAACATTCACCCACTAGTTTTATCATCTGTGGGTGAATCTTTATCTACAACAGTTTCTGGAGTTTGGCTGATGGTAATTCTGTTTTCCCTTTTCCTTTCACATTTAATTGAAATTCCACTCTAATGAAGAGCTGTCCCTTTCCCATTTATTTATTTGATTACATCAGTGTGGACTCATGGGTTATTATTCTGTGGGTTAAAGTCTAATGTTATCATTATTTTGTTGCTCACATTATTCCAGCTTTGGCCTTTAGAAGCTCTTTCAAGCTGGTTCCTGTGTTCTCTTGACAAGCCCCCATAATTTTTTGAGCAGTGCCTTCATTTCTAGTGCCACATGATATTCCAGGTTCCTGCTGCATTTTCCCTGACCCAGCCCTGCAACCAACCCCTTCTCTGAGAAATTCTGGTTTGTTTTATTAAAGACTAGTATTTAGAAATTAAGATCTCCATGCTAGCTGTGCTCATTGCAGTTTTTCTTGCTTCTAGGCTCTCAGCAGACAGAGCTAGGAATCCTGTAGGCATATGCGTATCTACAAAACTCTTATTTCTGTATCTATCTGCATGTATATTGAAAACCATGGGTTTATACTGATACCTCAGATTCTGATCTCACATCATAGAGTTCAGTTTAGCCTCCCTCCTTTTCTTTATAGTTTTTTTCTCCAGCAATAGAAACCCAGCTCTCATTATCTATTATTTCTTCACTTGTAGTATACACGCAAAACAGTTTAAATTTTTTACCCATTTCTCCCCTCACCCCTGGAGAAAGACTTTTGGATATGTGGAGGATAATATATCATGGAACAATACTGCTACACAAAAAGATACACTCAGAAATATCACTTCCTCATCTATGCTACCCCATTTCCTTTCCCCTTTTTACCTGGAAAAATTTTGAAAGGTCTTTTATCCACTTTCAGCCATTAGAAAATGTCAACCTAAAAAGTTTTATTTTTGATAACTGGAAAGCACTGAGTTTTCGAGGGTATCTGTAACTGTCCCTGATGAGAATTTCTCAAGGTTTAATGGTAACTTATTTAAGCTGATATTCTTTTGTAACAGGGAAGAGCTAAAGCTAAGTAGGACTCCACGTTGGATCTGTTTCTTGGACTTTAACCTTTGCTTTTTGTTGCCTTTGTTGTTATAATTGTTGTTATAATCACACATAATGGCCTGCCTCAGGGAACCCTGCCCACCTGTCCATGGCTGCAAGAAAAAAGAAACTAACACATCCCCTCACCGGGGCTGGTCATTCCAGGAGATGTCTTGCAAGACTGATGGTCCTTTTATTTTACATCCTCACTGCGTCTCCCTCTCTGATTCTATAAAAGAAACTGGCATCCAGACCCTGATAAGATGGTTTTTCAGAGACACTAGTCTGCCATCTTCTCGGTCTGCTGGCTTTCCGAGTAAAGTCGTATTCCTTTGCCTCAACACCTCGTCTCCGATTCATTGGCCTGTCATGTGGCGAGCAGAGCAAGCTTGGACTTGGTAACACTTTCGCTTTGATCTTAGGACATTGGCAAATATAGCAATTTATCTGTGAACTTACTTAAGCAAATCTCTAGCTGTGATCAACCAAAAAAATTCTAGGCCCACCTATGTCTTTCTTCCAGCTCCTAATATTTTCTAATCCTATCCATCTCATCGTCTGTCTCCTAAATAGTCAGCCAAGGAGTGAACACACAATAAAGTATTTGAAAATTTAACTGGTGTTGAGAATAGTGGGATGTCAGATGCTCGATTTACTTACTTTCTGTTGAGGCTGTCATCCCACAATTGCTGCAGTGTTACTTTGATCATTATTTTTAGTTCTTATGCTTAGTGAGTTCTTATCCTGTTTGTGAGATTTGTTGAATTCCCTGAGTGTCTCCAAGACCACTCTTCATTTGACTTCAGATTTATCTTTTTTATTCTCTCTTGGACAGGACATCTCCATTTTGAGAGTTTACTTGACAGCCCTTCAGATCAATCCAAATGTATATTTTCCCCACCTTTTAGCACATACACTAGTCTCTTTCTTTGCACTTTATTTGCATAGCAGTGATCACATTTGAAATTAAATGCTTAACTGAAAGGTCAAAGAGGGGCAGGGGTCATTTGTTTTATTCACTAAAACTTACGTTGTACTTCTTAAGTTCCTGGCTCAACCTTATCTCAGTAGGTA
This sequence comes from Balaenoptera ricei, assembly GCF_028023285.1. NCBI lineage: Eukaryota > Metazoa > Chordata > Mammalia > Artiodactyla > Balaenopteridae > Balaenoptera > Balaenoptera ricei. The sequence goes on from NC_082640.1 coordinate 31,141,473, forward strand.
ATCTTGCTTTCTATTTTGGATGGAAAGCAAAAAAACAAAAACAAAAAACAAAACACTTTGGAGGGCAGGAGAATTCAGAAACAATTCAGCATAACAGCTTTGCATACAGAAGAAAAACTCAGAGCCACCAGTGTTACCTCTCTCTTTGCTACTTAATTTTCCTAGTGGGGGACCACAAGTCATCAGGAAAGAGTGCTCAGTGTGCTTTATTTAAGAGATAGTACTGAATAAACTATTTAAAGTATATATTTGATATGTAAGGGTCCAACAATTTAAAAAATATGAAAATTTTATTCTTTTATGTTGTCTTCCATTTTTATATTTTGTTTTGGTGTATTCTCTGGACAATAAATGACATTTTTGTATTAGTTCCTCACTGGCTGTTCCTTTTCAGATTCCTTAGGTTCTTCCTTTTTTCCCCTCAGAATATTTGTGGTGCACAGGGTCATCTTAGTCCTTTGGTAATTGGATCTTTTCACTTGGATTCAATACTACTTTGTTGATTACTCCTAGATCCTTGTCTGTGCCAGATCACCTATATCCACCTGCCTACTGCCTATATCTCTGCTCCAGTATTTCCACAGGCACCTTAAATTAAAGGTGACTAAAACTGAATTTGTAATCTCTTTTTCTGCTGGCTTTTTCACGCAGCTGCTCAATTCAGAAACCTGTAACAGCCATCTTTAGCTCCTCCCCCCTCTTTACTTGCACTTTCTAACTGGTCTCCCTGCCTCAACTCCTTCTTCCACATCACAGCCATCAGAATGAGTCCTGACTATGGAATATGACAGCCTGAAGTTCCTTAGTGTCTTACCATTGAGTTTACAGTCCTTAGCGTTGTGTTTGTTACAAGGCCTGTTGGGATGTACTTTTCTGCAGCTTCTCTTTTTACCCTTTCTCTATTCCACAGATGGTACTGTTCAGCCACATCAAAGCCAGCTTTATGTGCAGCATCAACAACCTTGCTGATACCCTGTTTCTTCTCTGGATACATCTTTCCCCACTTTCTTTCCTGGTCATCCATCAAGCTTGAACTCAGATGTTTCTTTCTCGGGGACTCAGTCTCCCATCTTCTCAGCAAGCAGCGTCCTCTCCATCCCCCGTGGCACCTCGTATACACATTTATCTAGTGTTGTAAGCCTCTCCTTGAGCCCTTAAGGAGGAAGAAGGACCTATTTTTGACCTCTACGGCACTTAGTATAAATGTCTGGATTGAATAAATGAATGGATTGTTTTTAAAATTACAGCCATAAGGATGGTAAATTTTAACTGGCTATATACCAAGTTAATATTAAGGAGTTAAGATTTTCCTTCATTTGGAGAACACTGGCTTTATTTATTCCGTCTTGGATTTGGTCTTCTCCCAGTTATAGGTTCATCCCTTCTTGTCCGTTCTTGTGTTCTCCTGTCTTTTCCCCACTTGATCTGTAATCAGCCCTAAAGGACAGTGAAACTGCCTAGAATTAGGATCCTAAGTTTTGGCAGGAAGCCCTTCAGAGTTGGTGATCTGAGTAGTGTCTTTGCCAGCTGGAGCTTAGAACAAAGAAACCAAACAAACTCTTGGCACTCTCTGAAATGCAGCTTTTTGCTTCTTCAGAAATTGTGATTCTGGTCAGTTGACAATGACTTAGAAGTGTATGTAGAACTCAGAGTCCAGTGGCCACGATTGCAGTTTTTCTGGATGCCTACAGTGCTTCACTAATTATTGAATTTGCAGCCTGTTTGGAACTGAAATTACAGTCTAATAGAATTTTGGAGGTGGACAGGACTTTTTACTTGAGATAATGTCATACCATTCCCTAAATGAGGAACACTAAGGTTACTTACCTAGTTAATTGCAGATTTGGGCTGTGATCTTGATATTTCTGGCTTAGTTCATTTTCTGTTTAACAGCATCTTTCATAGTTATAGGGAATGATAGTGCTGTAATCATTCTTAGAGGAATGACACTTTTTTACTTGCGGTCTCCCCACAAGCCTAAATGTTTTGGGAATGAGACTATTCATTTACCAGAAAATCCTTCTGCCAGTTATGCATTCTGCTTTTTTTTTCCAGTAAGAAAAATGACAAGTAAGCAATTTTACAATAAGGATGATGTTTCAAAAACTATTTGAATAAGTAGTAGATGAACATAATAGAGCATTACAAAAGGGCTCACAGTGAAAATGTAATATTCCCTACCTCCCTGCCCCAATTTCTCTTTCTCCACCCCAGAGGCCACTTGTTTTTTTAGGTATTCTTTCAAAGGAAATCCCCTTCCTCCTTTTTCTAAAGTATCAAAATTTTAGCGTTAAAATCTAAAGTATCAAGATTTCTAAAGTATCATATTTAGTAGTACTAAAAGTTTTTTATATCCGTTTTAGCCTTCAGTTTCTGAGTGATTTAATAAGAATCTCCTCTCACCACCTCCCAACATTTTATGTTCACTTTCAAACATAGCAAAGTTGAAAGAATTACAGTGGGTACTTGAATCCCGTCAACTAAGATTCTACCATTATATTTTACTGTATTTGTATTCTCAGTTCCTTCAGAACTCCTCATAAAGTCTGCCTAGTTATATAAACAACCATGGATAGAATCTTGCTGCTTTTGCCACTGAAGGAAACCGAAGGCCTGAGGGTGGAGAGAGATGGAAGGGTCCATGGTTTAAACTAGGAACACTTTTTTCTCTGTGTGTGTGTTTTAAGTGACTAGGATCAGCAAGGCATAACAACTTACTTATATTATGGATTCAGTTGCTTTAGTGCGCAGGTCAAGAGCCTAACTGACCACCCTTTTTTGGTGTTTCGTTCTCTCGGCTTCTTTCTTGCACATTGGTCTCCCTTCTGATAAATCAAGCTAATAAGGCTGTGTTTGGCTTTAACAGAGAAGGGAGCTATTGTATTACCCATTTTGGGGAAGCCATTGAGTTGGTTGAGTTGTGTACTTTTCTGAAGAAACATTAATTTTGATTGGAATGCTGAGAACAATTGTTTTAGTATTTTTATTTTTCCCCTTATATAAACAAAATCATCTAAATTTCTCTTATTGTACTCCTAGAAGCTTGTACGTTAAGACCTCATTCTATAAATCCCTTACTAACAAGATACTTTTTATAATTAACAATAAAACATAAAATAATCTTAAATATTACTTGATTTTTCCTAAAAGAAAAGTTAAAAGTAGATATTTGAAGTTTCAAGTGGGATTTGATGAATGTGGCTTAAAATATTTTGGCAGTTTTTTCTGACTGGGAATGGAGAAAGGAAAGCAAAAAAAAAAACCTAATGAAAAAAATATTACTCATCATCCCTTCACTTTGAGGATGATCAGTGTTAACATTTTGTATATCCTTTTAGCTTTTCTTTTCATATTCATGTTTAAACAAAGGATAACAATATACAAGCCGTTTCATAATCTGCTTTTCCTCCCTTCACATTAAATGAATTTCCTCATTTGATTCATATTCTTTTACTAAATGGTAAATTGTGTGGCCATTAAAACCATATGGAGGATGATAAATTTTCATTCCAAAGAATATGTTATGGAGGTCCTCTCTGGTTATCAGATCACTTTCAGTTTGCACTGATAGGAAAGGAATTAAAAGGGTAGTGAAGCAGTGCTGCTGGTTTAAGAAGTAGATCAAAGCAAGACAAGCTTAAAGCCATGCAAGCAGTTCTCATTTTTAATAAGTCAGCTAAGATTGGACAAACTGGCAATTGCAGATATTTTTATCCTGTATATTTTAGTAGGACTCTTGATATTTAGCAGAATTACTCATATCATCACTGTGTCACATTGATGGAGGTATTTTTTAAAATACATAAATGCTGGTCAATTTTTTAAAAAACAAAACAGCTTTGTTTCCAGCAGAGGTCTCATTAAAAGGAGGTTTTGCTGCACTTGACTGAAAGATTGAAACAAAACGCTGGTTGACAGTTCTTATCTATGGGAGTGAACAGAGGGATCCTTTCTCTCCCTCTCTTATTCATCTGGCAGGAAAGTTAATCTAGTTGCTTTGTATTTAGCGAAGCAGGCTTTCTTTATAGGGATTCCTTTTCTAAAGTGGCATTAATGTTCGATTAAAGTTGCTGTGGGAAAGGAGAAATGGGCCCAGGGCCCCTTGGTGGACATGTTCTCATGATGGTAGTGACAGCAGTGCACTAGAAAACAAACCTTATTTGTGGAATAGACGTTGGTAAGGCTGGGTGACAAGTGACGTCCTGGAAGCATCGTGCTCAGCATTCTCCCTTCTACCGCACCTTGTGATGTGATACCTCTGAAAAAGCCTTTAAACAAATTGTAGATATATATGTTCAGGAACCCCAATTAAAGAAAATGGTAACATTAAAAGAGATTGAATTACTTTAAGCCTCCAAGAGCAGTTAACCCAATTTATAAGAAATTTACTTTGAATTCTTTAGTGTCTATCTCTTAGATAGTGATTTATTTCTCTCTTTAGTAAAAAGTTCTTGACAGGAGAAGAACCTGAACTACACTGACATTTGAGCACCTCTATTGGAGCTTGCATCACTTTTATTTTAAGGCAGTTCTTTGGGGCAGGGAGTTTGGAATTGTTTATTTGTTTTTCTTTTTTGTTTCTTTTGTGTGTGGCATGGGCATGTGTGCATGATATGTATATTAGAAAAGACTTTTTTTTTTTTTCTTCAGGGTTATAAACAAAGCTTGAAGATAATTCTGTAGTAAAACTGAAACTAGGTGGAGCAGTAATGTTTTAACTGATACTGAAGCAGCCATTGACCAAACCTATCAAATGGTCTTATCTGTTTTCCTGTGATACGTGTATTTATAATTACTGAGTTCAGAGGTATTTGACGTTCCCTTCCTTTGCACAACGTTAAGGAATACTTTTAAATGTTTTATGTGTTGTTCGTTAGATATTTAAAAATACTATTCCAACTTCTGTTCATTTCTATCTGATGTTAAGTATAAAGTTGCAGAATTAGCTTGAACACTGATTTCAGCTGGCATGAAATGACTATAGAGTGGCATCTGTCCAAATTAAGTTAAAAACAAAGGAAGTTCCTGTGTGTAATTTCCTGTCTCTTACAACAAAAACAAAAGCAAGCAAAAAACATTCTATAATTATTAAGCCTTTTTCAGAGTATCTAATATTGAAAGTATGAATTTTGGTATTTTACTGTGCTAAATTGTTTGCTAGATGTTCTCATTCACTTTATTAGACATTTCCTTAAAAGATAATTATTTGTTTTTCTTTTCCTTTATCAGAACACAGCAATGGAGGAAACAGCTATATGGGAACAACACACGGTGACACTTCACAGGGTGAGTTCTGTTGGAGTAAATAATCTGTGTGTAGGTCAGGATACTGGCAGCTTTTGAAAACAATAGAGGAAAGCCAGATGTCAGGAAGCCAGAAGAAAGGGGAAGAACTTTTCGATATTCCTTTGTTTAAAATTAGAGTTGCAATAAATTCTTTATTAAGGTCAAAAGTGAACATGATTACTTTTTCATATATCCTTTTGGTTGTTATTTGTATATTGCTGTTTTTAATCATGACTTAAGAAATTAAGTGGTTATTTTTAAAAATTTGATCAGATAAAAGACACCATATTTTCGTGTAAATTGTAAACTGATTCAGCTCTTCTGAGTATATATGTATGTATTGTAGGCTTGGGGTTTAAAATTGATCAGGGTCATGTGAGTAATAAAATCTTAAAAGATACTCCTTGATTTGAAACATGCAGAGCCAAGCTCTTGCTTAAGCAATTGCAGATGGGCAGAGAGCAAATCCTAGTGAGCTGGGTAAGAGTAAGAGCTTTGTGGGACTTCCCTGGCGATCCAGTGGTTAAGACTCCACGCTTCCAATGCAGGGGGAGTGGGTTTGACCCCTAGTTGGGAAACTAAGATCCCGCATGCCACACGGCACTAGAAATAGATGGAAAATTCTGGAATAAGAATTAAATAAATAATAGCTTAAAAAAAAAAAAAAGAGTAAGAGCTTTGTCTGAAATGAGACTGCCCTGAATTTGAATCCTACTGCTGCCTGCTTCCCTTTAGAAATGAGCAAGTGACCAAACCCACTTCTAAAGCATTGGTTTTCAGTGTTAAAAATGGGGCTTATGCCACCTCATGCTTGACATAAAGTAGTGCCTCCCATAAATCTCTCCTTTCCTCCCTTTGAAGAGAGCTGACTCTACTGATTACCCTTCTCCTTAGAGAATGTACAGAAAGAGATTAGAGAATATTTAAGTATTTTACACTTACTACTTCTACCAGCTATATCCATTACTAGGAAAATGGAAAGGGGGAAAATCATGTTCCTGAACCACCCTGCCCCTGATTATCTTGTGAATCTTTGAATCTACACATGATAGACAGTGGGTAAATTAATTATTAAAAAACAGTGATTTCAGATAAGACTTTTTTGTGTCTCCCTAAATGGTGAAAGAAATCATTAAATAATACTAACCTTAACTTTTAATTTATAAAGCTAAGGTATGGCCTGAATTTGTTTGAAATGTGCTGATAGCATATTTAAATCAGATTAAACATATACCATCATACCTTATAAATGTTTAATTGGCTGGTTTTTATAGAATAATATGGTATTTTATCACATTACATTTATTTTCTTAATGCCTGTATTATTTTTATTGATATAATTTACACACAGTAAGATTCATCCTTAGTGTGCAGTTCTGAGTTTGACAAACGCATTTAGTCATGTAAGTCATATAACTACCACTACAGACAATATAGAACAATTCCATCACCCTGAAATTTTCCCTTGTGCCATTTGTAGTCAACCCCGTCCGCTTACCCTGAGCACTTAGTAACCACTGATGTGTTTTCTGTTCCTGTATGTCTGCTTTTTCTCTCATGTAGGTGAACTCATACAATACATAGCCTTTTGAGACTGGTTTCTTACACTTAGCCTAATGCACTTGAGATTTCTCCGTGATGTACTTATATCAGTAGTTCTTATTGCTGAGTAGTATTCCATTGTATGAATGTAGAATAATTTGCTTATTCATTCTCCAGTCTTGATACCCTGGGGTGGTTTCCAGTTTTTGGTGATTGTGAATAAATCTCTAGTGTACAGGTTTTTGAATGAATGTAGCTTTTCATTTCTCTTGGGTAAATTCCTAGGAATGGAATTGTGGTTTTTAGTTTGTAGTTCTCTAAAGACTAATGATTTCGAATATCTGTTTATGTGCTTATTTGTCATCCATTATCTTCTTTGATAAAATGTGTTCAAATCTTTTGCCCATTTTTAATTAGGTTTTTTGTTTTCTTATATTGACCATAAACAAATAGACTGCAAGTTATTTCTCCAGCAAAAATGGGTTTACTTGGGATCAACAGAGAATTGCAATTCAGGGTCTGCAGCCACTGCAAGACACAGTGCAAGACCCCAGCAAAAATAGAACTCTTTTATAGAGGGGAAAAGGAAGTTGGGAGGGCTGTAGTAAACAGAGTCCATTGGAGGAATTGAGAGTGCAGAGTGTAGTGGTTTTTCATTGGCTGAATTGTGACAGTCTGTCATTGGTTGAGTTCTTGGCAGGCAAGAAGAGGAAGTCTTCTTGCTGGGCTCTGCTAACAGCACAGTGCATGAGTGCTCCCCCTTCTGGCCTCCCAACTCTATTTTAATTGAGGTTTCTGTTTATTAATTTTTATACTTACTGTTTTTTTAAACTATGGTAAAATACACATAACAAAAATTTGCCATCTGTCCAGTTCCTTTGTCCATTTTTAAATTGGGTTTTATTTGTTGAATTGTAGGAGTTTTTATATATTCTGGTCATTAACCCCTTATCAGATATATGACTCATAAATGTTTTTTTTTCCCATTCCATGGATTACGTTTGTACTCTGTTAATTGTCCCTTGGTGCACAGAAGTTGTTACTGAGTTTTGAGAGTTTTGAATATCTTCAGGATACAAGTTCTTTAATAGGTATTGTTTTGCAAATATTTTTCCCAGTCTGTGGCTTGCCTTTTTCCTTCTCTTAACAGTGTCTTTTGCAGAGTATAAGTTTTAAATTTTGATAAAGTCAAATTTGTTAGTTTTTGCTTTTATTGATTTTGCTTTTGGTTTTGTGTCTGAGAAGTCTGCCAAACCTAAGGTCCCAAATATCTTTCCTGTTGTTTTCTTCTGGAAGGTTTTGTTTTGTTTTTGTTTTAATTAAATTTTGTATGAAGATTTTTTTTAGGGGATTTTTTTTTAATATGGATGTCCAATTTTTTGAACAATGATTTATGAAAAGGTTATCCTTTCTTCATTTAATTGCTTTCTCCCTTTGTCAAAAATCAGTGACCATACATGTGTCGGTCTTTCCCTAGTCTCTTTTATTGATCGGTGTGTCTATCCTTTGCCAGTTACTTCTGCCTTGATTATTGTAGCTTTATATTAAGTTGGAAATCAGGTAGTGTGAATCCTCCAAACTTACTATTATTATTTTTCATTATTTTGACTAGTTCCTTTGTCTCTGTATATAAACTTTAGAATAAGTTTGTCAAATTAAAAAAATCTCCCAGGATTTTTCATTGGGATTGCATTGAATCTACAGATTAATTTGGGGAGAATTAACGGTATTGAGTATTCCAAACTATGAATGTGATGTATCTCTTCATTACGGTTTTGTAGTTTTTGGCATACAGATTCTACACACGTTTTGTTAGATTTCTAGTCAAGCATATTTTTTATGTTTCCTCATGCTATTGTAAATGGTATTTTTTTAAATTTCAGTTTTTGATTTTCTATTAATATGTAGAAATACAATTGATTTTTGTTTTTTTTAAAATAGTGAACTTGTAACTTTTCTAGAGTTCTAGGAACTTCTTTGGTAGATTCTTTGGCATTTTTCTATGCAGTCATCTCATCTGTGAAGAGAGGCAGTTTTATGTCTTCATTTTTCATCTATATGCTGTTCATTTCTTTTTTTTGCCTTATTGTACTTGCTAGGACTTCTAGGATGTTGTTGAATAGGGACAGTAATAAGCAGGCGTCCTTGCCTTATTCCAAATTTTAAATGAAAGCATTCTTTCACTGTTATGTATGATGTTAGCAGTAAGGTTTTTGTAGATGCTCTTTATGAGGTTAAGGAAGTTCCCATGTATTTCTGTTTTGCTATTTACTAGGTTGAGGAAGTTCCCTTTGATACTTAACTTTGCTAAGAGGCTTTTTTTTTTTTTTAAATCATGAATAGATGTTGGATTTTGCCAGTGCTTTTTTGGTAAGTATTGATTGAGGTTATCATACGAGTTTTCTTTTTAGTTTGTTGGCATGGTCAGTTTCTTGCTTTTCTGGATGTTGAAGAGCTTTTCATTCCCAAGATAAATTCTACCTAGTTGTGATGTATTATTCATATTATATATTGCCAGATTGATTTGCTAATGTTTTATGAAGATATTTGTTTCTGTGTTCATGAGGAATATTGGTTAGTACTTTTTCCTTGTGTTTTTATTGGTTTTGTAGTAAGGAAAGCTACCAGCCTCAAAACAAGCAGTTGGGAAGTATTCTTCCCTATTGTGTTCTGTGGTAGAGTTTGTGTACAACTGAAGATATTTCTCCCTTAAATGTTTGGTAGAATTCACCAGTGTAGCCATCTGGTTCTGGAGTTTTCTTTGTGAGAAAGGTTTTAACTATAAATTTATTTTCTTTAATTTTATATAGGACTATTCAGGTTATGTATTTCTTCTTTGTTAGCTTTTGGAGATTTTTTGGGTAACTTTGGTAGTTTGTATCTTTCAAAGTATTAGTTCCTTTTATCTAAACTGTCAAATTTATAGACATAAGATTGTTCATGACATTCTCTTATTTTAATATTTTAGGATCTGTAATGGTGGCCCATTTTCATTTATGATATTGGTAATTTGTGTCTTCTCTTATTTCTTGGTCAGCCTGGCTAGAGGTTTAACAATTTTATTAACCTTTTCAAAATACCAGCTTTTCTTTTCATTGATATTTTTTATTTTCTGCTTTGTATTTCACTGATTTCTGCTCTTACTTTAATGTTTCTTCTGCTTATATTGGGTTTAAGTTGCTTTTCTTTTTATGATTTTTTAAGGTAGAAGCTAGATCATTTGAGACCATAGGTGTAATTCGACCGTATCACGTTACATTTGTTTTTTCCTAATACCTTTTTAGTTTTTAAGTAAGGAAAATAAAATAAGACACTTAAATTAGCTAAAGTACGTTTCTCCTTTCTACTGTTTTGCCTGGTTTTGTCAGTTGTGGGGAAATGTTAAGTTATTTACTACAGATCTGTATCTCATTAACTTAGGCAAAGTAGGAAAAGATTCTGAATGTTGAGAAAACAGAATCTGATTTTTTGAATTTGTTGAAAGTGTCACACCAACTCATCATGGTAGTTGTAATACTCAGGCAAGTCTGGAACTCCTGTCTAGGAAGAAGGTCAGTGTAAACTCCATTCTGTAGCTGGGCTCTTCTTGTGCTTCAGTTTTCTTTTGCCCTGAAGGAGGGGGGTACTAGCCCAGAAAAATGTCATCAAAAGATACATGGAGATAAGATGAGTATATAGTTCATAATTCTTTGGTTTTCAAACATGTTAACTATTGTGCTGGGAACACAGAGCTGTGTTGCCTCTGGGCCTCATCAGAGAGGGACTATGACAGAATGGAAGTCCTCAACAACCATCCCTCCAGGAATCGTTTTTGAAGGTTTTTAAAAATAGACCTGTCATTGTAAGCCCAGAAACTTATGCCAAAGCACAATTCAGTTAACTTCATTTTCTGAGGCTGCAGAACTATACTTTCAGATATCTTTCCTTTGGTATTCTGAGTTGTTACAGAATAAAATTTAGACTATCTAGAGCACTGTCAGCAAACTTTTGCTGTAAAGAACCAGATAATAAATAAATACTTTAGGCCTTGCAGGCCATAAATCTCTGTCACAACTTCTCAACTCTGTAGCTGTATTGCAAAAGCAGCTGTAGAGAGTAGGTTAACAAATGGGTGTGGCTATGTTCCAGTAAAACTTTATTTACAACAATGGGCAGCTAGCTGGATTTAGCCTGCAGGCCATAGTTTGCTGACCACTGAACTAGAGTCGTAGCTCTCAGGGTTTATTGTAAAGAGGAATCAACTGGATCATGCCCAACTACCAGAGATTCTGATTCATTTGGTCTGGGATGAGACCCGTAATATGTATGTTTAAAAATGCATGTTTGAAATGGAGGGCCATGTCCTCTGGCATCACATTTTTAAGTAACGCTGACAAAGGAATGAGAGAAAGTTATTCTTCTTGAGGTGAGCCAAGTGAGCTTTTGGAATAGTAGTAAGTGACCGAGATAATTTGAGACTATATGCTTTTGGCAGTAACCTGGAGTTACAGATATTGTGTCTTGCCAGATAAGGGCTTGGTGTACTTAGTTATGCCCACTAAAACTTATTTTCACAGGAGGCCAATCTATTCAACAAAGTCACTCTTAGGAGATCAAGTAGCAGCATTGTCTAGTAGCAATATAATACAAACCACAATGTAATTAAAATTTTCCTAGTCTTCACACTGAAAAATGTAAAATATGGGTGAATTTTATAATAGATCTCATTTAACTCAGTATATCCAAAATGTTGTCATTTTCAACATGTAATTAATATTTAAAAATTGGTATACTGTACTTTGCTTTTTTTTTTCCATACTGAGTCTTAGAAAACCAATGCACATCTTGTAATTTCAGCACCTTTCAGGTAAGACTAGCCACATTTTAAGTGCTCAGTAGTTGTGTGTATAATGGTTATAGTATTGGCAAGTGCAGGTCTGTAGCTTGAAACGGTAGTTGCATCCAGAGGGTCTTGTGTTCCACCCCTCCCACCCATGACATACCCACAACATTCTTTAGTTTCAGATGTTCTTCCTTAGAAAATGCACATATTTTTATAATTCTTTGAGAAATGAATAAATACTCAGGAATGAGTTGGTCATCTCTACTTTTTTATTTTCTGAAAAAAAATTACATGAAAGATTAAGTGAATATTTCTATATTAAAGAATTAAAGGGTTGAGAGAAGTTAAGAGAGGCTTGGCCAAGATGGCAGAGTAGGAAGACCCTGAGCTCACCTCTTTTCACGGGCACACCAAAATTAACAACTGTTTACAGAGCAATTATTGATGAGCAAGACTGGAGGCATAAAGGTCTACAGCTAAAGATAATTAAGAAGGAACCACAGTGAGATGGGTAGGACGGGTGGAGTCATGGTCAAGACCCATACCCCCAGGTAGGCGACCCACAAATGGGAGGATAATTACAGTTACAGAGGTTCTTCCCAAGGAGTGAGGGGTCTGAGCCCCACAGCAGGCTCCCCAGCCCAGGGGTCCTGCACCAGGAAGACGTGTCCCCAGAATTTGGCTTTGAAGGCCAGCAGGGCTCACTTTCTGAAGACCCAGAGGACTATGAGAAATAGACACTCCACTCTTAAAGGGTGCACATAAAATTTCACACTCTCTGGGACCCAAGGCAGAAGCAGTAATTTGAAAGGAACCTGTATCAGACCCATCTTCTGATCTTGGAGAGCCTCCTGGAGAGGCAGGAGACAACTGGAGTGCACCCGAGGAACATAGACATTGGCAGCAGACATTTGGGGAGCTCATTCTACCACGTGGACACTGGTGCTGGCAAGAGTCATTGTGGAACCCTCCCTCTAGCTCATCAGCACCAGGACCCACAGGGCCCTGCAGCCAGACACCCTAGGACCTGGCTGCACCCACTTGTGAGTTGGCACTAGCCCTGGGGCCAGCGTCACACACCCATGGGCATGCACCAGTCCCAGCACCCCCTGGGCCTCAGCCCCATTCACCAGTGGTTCCACACCAGCTCTGGGACTCCTGGGCCCTGCAGCCAGAGACCCCAGGACCTGCCTCTGCCCACCAGTTGGCCGATACTAGCCCTAGAACCTGGCTTCACTCACTGGTGGGTGGGCATCAGCCCCGGGATCCCCTGGGGCCCCCATCCCCACCCACCAACTGTGTGACACCAGCCCCAGGACTCCTTGGGCCCCTCAGAATGGCTATCATCAAAAAGTCTACAAATAACAAGTGTTGGTGAGGATGTGGAGAAATGGGAACCCTAGTACACTGGTGAGAATGTAAATTAGGGCAGGCACTATGGAAAACAGTATGGAGGTTCCTCAAAAAACTAAAAATAGAACTGCCATATGATCAAGCAGTTCTACTTCTGGGTATATATTCGAAGAAAACAAAAACACTAATTCGTAAAGATACATGCACCCCAGTGTTCATAGCAGCATTATTTACAATAACCAAGATATGAAAGCAACCTAAGTGTTCATCAACAGATGAATGGATAAAGAAGATGTGGTACATATATATGTAATGGAATATTACTCAGCCATATAGAAGAATAAAATAAGGTCATTTTCAGCAACATGGGTGGACCTAGAGGGTATTATGCTTATTAGACAGAAAAAGACAATGTATGTTATCATGGATATGCAGAATCTAAAAAAAAAGAAACAGACTCACAGATATAGAGAACAAACTAGTAGTTACCAGTGGGGAGAGGGAAGGGGGGAGGTTCAGGATAGGGGAAGGGGATTAAGAGATACAAACTACTATTTATAAAATAAATAAGCTACAGGGATATATTATATAGGACAGGGGAATATAGCCAATATTTATTTATTTATTTATTTATTTATTTTTGGCTGTGTTGGGTCTTCGTTTCTGTGCGAGGGCTTTCTCTAGTTGCAGCAAGCGGGGGCCACTCTTCATCGCGGTGCGCGGGCCTCTCACTATCGCGGCCTCTCTTGTTGCGGAGCACAGGCTCCAGACGCGCAGGCTCAGCAGCCGTGGCTCACAGGCCCGGTTGCTCCACGGCATGTGGGATCTTCCCAGACCAGAGCTCGAACCCATGTCCCCTGCATTGGCAGGCGGATTCTCAACCACTGCGCCACCAGGGAAGCCCGCCAATATTTTATAGTAACTATAAAAGGAGTATAATCTATAAAAACTTGTATCACTATGTTGTATACCTGAAACTAATATTATAAATCAACTATACTTCAGTAAAAAAGTTTTTTTAAACAATATGTTGTACACCTAAAACTAAAAAAAAAAAAAAAAAATCAAATGGTGAAAGTATGTTGAAAGCAAGGAATCTAGTTAAGAGATCATCTAAGGGCAAGCAGCTAAGTGTTTCAAATAGGGAGGGGATTGAATAGGAAGTAAACTTGGAACAAGGGTGCCAAGGCAATGCAGTGAGGGAAAGAGTAGTCTTAACCGATGGTACTGGGACAACTGATCAACATCATGGAAAGTAATGAATTTTGACTCCTACTTCACACCAAGAACAAAAATTAACCTAAGATGGATCATAGACCTAAATGTAAGTGCTAAAACTGTAAAACTCTTAGAAGAAAACACAGGAATAAATCTTTATGACCTTGGGTTAGGCAGTGGTTTCTTAGATATGATCTTGAAAATAAAAGCAACAGAAGAGAAAACAGGTAAAATTGGACCACATCAAAATTTAAAACTTTTGTGTTTCAAAGGAAACCAAGAAACTCTCAACAAGGAAGTGAAAGGATAACCCACAGAATGAGAAAGTATTTGCAAGTTACATATCTGATAAGGGACTTGTATCCAGAATATAGAAATTCAGTAGTAAAAAGACAAGTAATTCAGTTTTTAAAATGGACTGAAGATTTGAAAAACATTTCTCCAAAGAAGATACAGAACTATTTATGAAAAGATGCTCAACAGTACTGACCATCAGGGAAATATATGTCAAAAATGACAGTGAGATAACCCTGTCACACCCTCTAGAATGGCTGTAATCACAAAAGCAGGCAATAGTAAGTGTTGATGAGGATGTGGATGTTGGCTGGTGGAGCCAACTGTGGTACTAAGTAAGGTATTCCTCAAAAGGTAAACATATGTAGAATTACCACATGGCCCAGCAATTCCACTCCTAGGCATATACCCAAGAGAAGTGGAGACAAATACCGACATAATAACTTATTAAACATGGTTGTTCATAGCATCACGACTCATGATAGCCTGAAAGTGTAAAGAACCCACATGCCCATTAACTGATGAATGATGAATAAGCAAAATGTGGTATATCCATATAATGGAATATTGTTCAACAGTGAAAAGAAATGAAGTACCGATACATGCCGTGACATGGATGAACCTTGAAAACGTTACCCTAACTCGAAGAAGCCAGTCACGAAGGACCATTATTGTATAATTCCATTTATATGAAATGGTCAGAACAGGTGAATAGACAGAAAGATTAGTGGTTTTTAGGATGGGGGAATTCAGGGATGATGGCTAAAGGGTAGGGAATTTCATTTTAGGGTGATGAAAATTTTATGCAATTGATTGTGATGATGGTTGCACAACTCCGAACATACAAAAAACATAGAATTGTACATTTTGAAGAGTGAATTTACGGTAGGTGATTTACATGTCAATAAAGCTATTCTAAGAAAAGGGGCCAGGGAGGGGGAATCCTACGTATCTCTTGAGTAGCGCCAGGCTAGTGTATGGTGGGTAGAAGGTAAGCATTTACACTGAGGTAAGCATGTAAGCTAAGCTAGGCTTGTTTTATCTGGTTGAAGGCCATTGTGTACATTTATAGAGTGTATTATGAATGTTTCAAATCCTTTATTTTATTTAATTCTCTGTGAAATAGGTGTTAATAACCACATGGAATAAACTGAGTCTCAGAAAGGTCTAGTGAAATGTCCCAAAGAGGTACATCTTGAACACAGGTCTCTGGACTCATCATATAATGCTCTTTTCACTTACATGTAAAATTTAATTTTAAATATTAGAAATACTTATGGAATATAATATCTGAAATTCAGAACTCATAATTCTACCACATAAACTACATATATATGTAATAAAATTAATAAAAAGTAGTAACCTTGGTAAGGAAGGAGCCAAAATTTTGGCTTTTTATTTGTTTTTTTTCTTTTTTTTTTTTTAAGTTTAGAACATTGGTGGTGAGGTCAGTTTTGTGGAGAAAATGACAGTTTGGGCAATTGGAGGTGTCCTTTAAGAAGCTGGAAATAGGAAAGTGGAATAAGAATTAGAAATGAAAGCTATAATTTTGGAAACAGAGCCACAAGAGCGAGTAACCAACGGGCTGATAAAGGGCTCAGAGGTAAAAAAGAACCAGTCTAACAGTTGTAGACATTTAAACAACATTTTGAGAACTACCAAGGTACAGTGGAAAAACTGTAGGGGTCTTGTGACTTCTGAACTAGTTTGGGCTTACCACTTACTGATTTTGAACAGGCCTTTCAGATCTCTTGGGACCTCATAGAATTAAAGTGTTACCAGAGTTGATAAAATCCTAATCTCTCTAAGTCCACAGAGAAGTCCTACATAAGGTCTAGTTGGCAGGTAGTGGAGTGACACATAGGATTCCAGGCCTTCTGAATTCATTTGTAGAAAGGAAGTTGAACAAATGATTGCCGAGGAACCATTTGAAAAATTGGATCCATCCATTTAAAAAAATTTTGATCCCCGTGTTCACTGTGAAAACACATGACTAGAACAATTTTCATAGAATGTTGAGGGTAGATTGGAAGAAGAAGGGGAGAGGAGTCAAACTACAAAAACTATAGGAGTAAAACTGTATAAGGTGAGAAAAGTTAGAATTAAGTTAGTTGGTTGTAGAAATTTGGCATGAAAAACAGGAGAAAAAAAAGAAGGCAGCGGGGAGAATCTTTAAGTAGAGAATTGGGCATATTTGAAGGAAGCAGAAGAATCTTTGGAGGAGAGGTTATTCATATTATGCAGTTATATTTCTGCAAGTGAATCAACAGTCAACCTTCAGGAATTTTTTCCCCTTTTTAAAAAATCTTTTAAGGAATCAAGAAATACTATAACAGATAAGTGGGCAAACCTTTTCTGTAAAAGGTCAGATAGTAAATATTTTCAGCTTTGTTGGCCATATGTTCCCTGTTGCAAGTACTCAGTGCAAAAGCAGTTACAATGAAATGTAAAGGAATGGGCATGGCTAGTGTCCAGTGAAACTGGGCAAATAACTTGAACAGATTCCAGGCCTCTTGTTTATCATAAACTCAGTTTCACTACCAGGCAAAGGTAGATATACATATTATTGTTGCTTATGGCTGCCTGTGATGTCGAAAGGACAAAATATGAAAATAAAATTCTTCGATGCATTTAATTCCATCCAAAAGCTATAATCGTGTGTGTGTGCACATATCAATGAGATCATATTATACTGCTTTAAACCACTTCTCCCATCACCATAATAAAAACCATTATCTTGGACATTTTCTCATGTAAACATATAAAAATCAACTATATTTTGACATACCTAAAATTTTTTTATGGTAAAGCTATATGAGAAAAATGGATTATTTTCCATTTCGTTTGAAAATCCCTCTGAAAAGCACCATGTTAGTCTTTTGTAAATCCAGTACAGAGCATATGATTGCCTCAGAATAATAATAATTCTACTACTGTCAATTTTGATTACTGGAAACAGTGTTAAAAATTTTTTACAAATGCTCACCCTATTCCTCTCTCCTTTTAAAGAAATGGTTTTACTCTATGTAGACCATATAGCTATTATATAATTTAACCTTTCTCCCTTTAATCCGCATTTAATCCTGTAAGTAGGTGTATATTTAATGCTTATCACCAGTCCTTTCCATGTGCCTCTTGTCATTTTGATTGTCAGAAAGTTATTTTCTATTAGGAAAGGATCATGAAAAACAATATTCCCTGTGTTTTTCTTATATGTTTACTAGCTTTTCTGTGCCCTTTTATACTTGAAGATTAGCTTTACTGGATATAAAATCCATGGCTCATTGTTTCCCTTGAGTATCTTAACTATGTTATTTTTGGCATAATGTGTTGCTACCCAAGTGTGATGATAATCTAATTTATATTTCTTTTTAAATTATAGCTCTTTTTGCCTAGATGCCAAAAAATCTTCTTAAAATCTAGTCATTTTATTTGAATTTATTTTGGCATTTCCTCTGAATAGATATTCTCAGGTATCTACAGTGATTTGTCTCCTTTGAGTATACAGTTTCGATTACATATATAAATATATGGAAGGATATATAAAATACATGTATCAGGAAAGTTCTTTATTTAATTTTAGTTTTATGGGGTTTTTTTCTCCTATTTCAGTTTAGTCTTTAGGTATTCCTATTATTCGTATGTTGTATCTCTTTTGCCTGTCTTCATTATTTGTAATTTTCTCTCAAATCCTTTTAAAAAAATCTCCTGAATCATTTCTTTTTTGTTTTATAAAAGATTTTTCCTTTTTACTTTCTGTTTCTTTCAGGATATTATGTTTATTTGTGTTCCTATCTAAAATGGCTTTTTAAAATTTCTAATTAACTCTTGAATTCTGTCAGCCTCATTTCTGAATTCTTAAAATTCTTTTTTTTTATTTTCTGAGTTTTTGAATTTTATTTTATTTTTTATACAGAAGGTTCTTATTAGTTATGTGTTTTATACATATTAGTGTATACATGTCAATCCCCATCTCCCAATTCATCCCACCACCACTCCCACCACTTTCCCCCCTTGGTGTCCGTATGTTTGTTCTCTACATCTGTGTCTCTATTTCTGCCCTGCAAACCAGTTTATCTGTACCATTTTTTTAGGTTCCACATATATGCGTTAATATACGATATTTGTTTTTCTCTTTCTGACTTACTTCACTCTGTATGACAGTCTCTAGATCCATCCACGTCTCTACAAATGACCCAATTTCATTCCTTTTTATGGCTGAGTAATATTCCATTGTATATATGTACCACATCTTCTTTATCCATTTGTCTGTTAATGGGCATTTAGGTTGTTTCCATGACCTGGCTATTGTAAATAGTGCTGCAGTGAACATTGGGGTGCATGTGTCTTTTTGAATTATGGTTTTCTCTGGGTATATGCCCAGTAGTGGGATGGCTGGGTCATATGGTAATTAAATTTTTGGTTTTTTAAGGAACCTCCATACTGTTCTCCATAGTGGCTGTATCAATTTACATTCCCACCAACAGTGCAAGAGGGTTCCCTTTTCTCCACACCCTCTCCAGCATTTGTTGTTTGTAGATTTTCTGATGATGCCCATTGTAACTGGTGTGGGGTGATACCTCATTGTAGTTTGGATTTGCATTTCTTAATAATAGTGATGTTGAGCAGCTTTTCATGTGCTTCTTGGCCATCTGTATGTCTTCTTTGGAGAAATGTCTATTTAGGTCTTCTCCCCATTTCTTGATTGGGTCGTTTGTTTTTTTAATATTGAGCTGCATGAGCTGTTTATATATTTTGGAGGTTAATCCTTTGTCATTTGTCCGTTGATTTGTTTGCAAATATTTTCTCCCATTCTGAAGGTTGTCTTTTCATCTTGTTTGTAGTTTCCCTTGCTTTGCTAAAGCTTTGAAGTTTCATTAGGTCCCATTTGTTTATTTTTGTTTTTATTTCCATTACTCTAGGAGGTGGATCAAAAAAGATCTTGCTGTGATTTATGTCAAAGAGTGTTCTTCCTATGTTTTCCTCTAAGAGTTTTACAGTATCCAGTCTTACATTTAGTTTATTTTTGTATATGGTGTTAAGGAGTGTTCTAATTTCATTCTTTTACATGTAGCTGTCCAGTTTTCCCAGCACCACTTATTGAAGAGACTGTCTTTTCTCCATTGTATATCCTTGCCTCCTTTGTCATAGATTAGTTGACCATAGGTGCATGGGTTTATCTCTGGGCTTTCTATCCTGTTCCACTGATTTCTGTTTTTTTGCCAGTACCATGTTGTCTTGATTACTGTAGCTTTGCAGTATAGTCTGAAGTCAGGGAGTCTGATACCTCCAGCTCCATTTTTTTCCCTCAAGACTTCTTTGGCTATTCGGGGTCTTTGTGTCTCCATGCAGACTTTAAGATTTTTTGTTCTAGTTCTGTAAAGAATGCCACTGGTAATTTGATAGGGATTGCATTGAATTTGTAGATTGCTTTGGGTAGTATAGTCATTTTCACAATATTGATTCTTCCAATCCAAGAACAAAGTGTATCTCTCCATTTGTTTGTGTCATCTTTAATTTCTTTCATCAGTGTGTTAACAGTTTTCTGAGTACAGGTCTTTTACCTCCTTAGGTAGGTTTATTCCTAGGTATTTTATTCTTTTTGTTGCAATGGTGAATGGGATTGTTTCCTTAATTTCTCTTTCTGATCTTTTGTTGTTAGTGTACAGGAATGCAAGAGATTTCTGTGCATTAATTTTGTATCCTGCAACTTTACCAAATTCATTGATTAGTTCTAGTAGTTTTCTGGTGGCATCTTTAGGATTCTCTGTGTATAGTATCATGTCATCTGCAAACAGTGACAGTTTTACTTCTTCTTTTCCAATTTGTATTGCTTTTATTTCTTTTTCTTCTCTGATTACCATGGCTAGATCTTCCAAAACTATATTGAATAATAGTGGTGAGAGTGGACATCCTTGTCTTGTTCCTGATCTTAGAGGAACTGATTTCAGTTTTTCATCATTGAGCATGATGTTTGCTGTGAGTTTGTCGTATATGGCCTTATCATGTTGAGGTAGGTTCCCTCTATACCCACTTTCTGGAGAATTTTTATCAGAAATGGGTGTTGAATTTTGTCAAAAGCTTTTTCTGCATCTATTGAGATGATCATATGGTTTTTATTCTTCAATTTGTTAATATGGTGTATCACATTGATTGATTTGCATATATTGAAGAATCCTTGCATCCCTGGGAAAAATCCACCTTGATCATGGTGTATGATCCTGTTTGCTAGTATTTTGTTGAGGATTTTTGCATTTATATTCATCAGTGATATTTGTCTATAATTTTCTTTTTTTTGTGGTATCTTTGTCTGGTTTTGGTATCAGGGTGATGGTGGCCTCATAGAATGAGTTTGGGAGTGTTCCTTCCTCTGCAATTTTTTGGAAGAGTTTGAGAAGAATGGATGTTAGCTCTTCTCTGAATGTTTGATAGAATTCATCTGTGAAGCCATCTGGTCCTGGACTTTTGTTTGTTGGAAGATTTTTAATCACAGTTTCAATTTCATTACTTGTGATTGGTCTGTTCATATTTTCTATTTCTTCCTGGTTCAGTCTTGGAAGGTTATACCTTTCTAAGAATTTGTTCATTCCTTCCAGGTTGTCCATTTTATTGGCATAGAGTTGCTTGTAGTAGTCTCTTAGGATGCTTTGTATTTCTGTGGTGTCTGTTGTAACTTCTCCTTTTTCATTTCTAATTTTATTGATTTGAGTCCTCTCCCTCTTTTTCTTGATGAGTCTGGCTAAAGGTTTATCAATTCTTTTATCCTCTCAAAGAACCAGCTTTTAGTTTTATTGATCTTTGCTCTTGTTTTCTTTGTTTCTATTTCATTTATTTCTGCTCTGATCTTTATGATTTCTTTCCTTCTGCTAACTTTTGGTTTTGTTTGTTCTTCTTTCTCTAGTTCCTTTAAGTGTAAGGTTAGGTTGTTTATTTGAGATTTTCCTTGTTTCTTGAGGTAGGCTTGTATAGCTATAAACTTCCCTCTTAGAACTGCTTTTGCTGCATCCCGTAAGTTTTGGATCGTCGTGTTTTCATTGTGATTTGTCTCTAGGTATTTTTTGATTTTCTCTTTGATTTCTTCAGTGATCTCTTAGTTATTTAATAACGTATTATTTAGCTTCCATGTGTTTGTGTTTTTTATGGTTTTTTCCCTGTAATTCATTTCTAATCTCACAGCGTTGTGGTCAGAAAAGATGCTTGATATGATTTCAGTTCTCTTAAATTTACTGAGACTTGATTTGTGACCCAAGATGTGATCTATCCTGGAGAATGTTCCATGCGCACTTGAGAAGAAAGTGTAATCTGCTGTTTTTGGATGGAATGTCCTACAAATATCAGTTAAATCTATTTGGTCTACTGTGTCATTTAAAGCTTCTGTTTCCTTATTTATTTTCATTTTGGATGATCTGTCCATTGGTGTAAGTGAGGTGTTAAAGTCCCCCACTATTCTTGTGTTACTGTCGATTTCCTCTTTTATAGCTGTTAGCAGTTGCCTTATGTATTGAGGTGCTCCTATGTTGGGTGCATATATATTTACAATGATTATATCTTCTTCTTGGATTGATCCCCTGATCACTATGTAGTGTCCTTCCTTGTCTCTTGTAACATTCTTTATTTTAAAGTCTATTTTATCTGATATGAGTGTGCTACTCCAACTTTCTTTTGATTTCCATTTGCATGGAATATCTTTTTCCATCCCCCTCACTTTCAGTTTGTATGTGTCCCTAGGTCTCAAGTGGGTGTTTTGTAGATAGCATATATATGGGTCTTGTTTTTGTATCCATTCAGTAAGCCTGTGTCTTTTGGTTGGAGCATTTAATCCATTCACATTTAAGGTAATTATCAGTATGTATGTTCCTATTACCATTTTCTTAATTGTTACCTGTTTGTTTGTTTTTTTTTTTGTTTTTTGTTTTTTTTAAATTTATTATGTATTTATTTATTTATTTTTGGGTGTGTTGGGTCTTCGTTTATGTGCGAGGGCCTTCCCCAGTTGCGGCAAGCGGGGGCCACTCTTCATCGCGGTGCGCGGGGCCTCTCACTGTCGCGGCCTCTCTTGTTGCGGAGCACAGGCTCCAGACGCGCAGGCTCAGTAGTTGTGGCTCACGGGCCCAGTTGCTCCACGGCATGCGGGATTTTCCCAGACCAGGGCTCGAACCCGTGTCCCCTGCATTGGCAGGCAGATTCTCAAGCACTGCGCCACCAGGGAAGCCCCTACCTGTTTGTTTTTGTAGGTCCTTTTTTTCTCTTGTTTTTCCCACTTCGAGAATTTCCTTTAGCATTTGTTGTAGGCCTGGTTTGGTGGTGCTGAATTCTCTTAGCATTTGCTTGTCTGTAAAGATTTTGATTTCTCCTTGCCAGGTAGAGTAATCTTGGTTGTAGGTTCTTCCCTTTCATCACTTTAAATATATCGTGGCACTCCCTTCTGGCGTGTAGAGTTTCTGCTGAGAAATCAGCTGTTAACCTTATGGGAGTTCCCATGTATGTTGTCATTTTTCCCTTGTTGCTTTCATTGATTTTTCTTTGTCTTTAATTTTTGTCAGTTTGATTACTATGGCTCGGTGTGTGTCTCCTTGGGTTTATCTTGTATGGGACTCTTCTGTGCTTCCTGGACTTGGGTGGCTATTTCTTTTCCCATGTTAGGGCAGTTTTCGACTATAATCACTTCAAATGTTTTCTCGGGTACTTTCTCTCTCTTCTCCTTCTGGGACCCCTGTAATGTGAATGTTGTTGCGTTTAATGTCCCAGAGGTCTCTTAGGCTGTCTTCATTTCTTTTCATTCTTTTTTCTTTTTTCTGTTCCGCAGCAGTGAGTTCTACCATTCTGTCTTCCAGGTCACTTATCTGTTCTTCTGCCTCAGTTATTCTGCTATTGATTACTTCTAGTGTATTTTTCATTTCAGTTATTGTATTGTTCATCTCTGTTTGTTTGTTCTTTAATTCTTCTAGGTCTTTGTTAAACATTTCTTGCATCTTCGTTCTTTTTCTGAGGTCCTGGATCATCTTCACTATCATTATTCTGAATTCTTTTTCTGGAAGGTTGCCCATCTCCACTTCATTTAGTTGTTTTTATGGTGTTTTATCTTGTTCCTTCATCTGGTACAAAGTCCTCTGCCTTTTCATTTTGTCTATCTTTCTGTGATTGTCTAAAATTCTTATTTATATTCTTTCATGTCTTGTATATTTTTGTAATGCCTTTTCACTTGTTTTATAATAGTAACAGTTTTGAGCCTTTATTTTTCTTTTTTTGAGTACTCTTTTCAGCATGCTTTCATTTTCTGTAGGGGTATTCTGCTACTCATTGTGTTCTATAGTAATTTTCTAAGGGATTTGATCATAATCCCTTTTTTGCTCAATTTTATGGGAAATTAGCTTTCTTGAGCTTCTAGAAATTGGCTTAGTTTTCTTGTGTGTGTGCATGCACTAAAGAAACATAACTGCTGCTGTCTGACATTTCCTAGGCCCATGCCTTTTGTACCCTTTCATCTTTTGCTGTTCCTGTCCCTCTCGAGTCTGAATCCACTGGCAGGTCCGTGTTGAGAATTCCTAGGGGTTACACTGCTCTAGCCCATTCACGCCCTACTGCAGGCTCCTTGTTCTCACTGACAACTGGAGAGGCAAAATCCCTCCCAGTTTCAGCTGTTGTTCTCAAATTGCCCTGCCGTTCTTTCCAGTAAATACCTGTTAGTTATTTGTGGGGTTCTTCAGGTCTTAGGTGTGTCAGATGCCTTGTGGCTTTCTTCCCAAGTAGGTTTTGGGAACACACAAGTCCCATAGGTGTTGCTCATCCCCACCTGCTTCCTCAGGGGGGTACATTGGTTACCTGTGGGGTTTTTTTTTTTGCTGTATATACGGTTTTTGGTTTGCTGTATAGTTGCCCTGCTTGTTTTTATTTGGAAATGCAAGAAATTCCAAATCCATGCTACTACTCTGGCTGCTAATGAGGTTTTAGTGCTCAAATTAGTGTGAGTTTTAAAAGACAACTCTATAAAGGGAAATTGAGTTAAAATTAAATTGAATAATTAGTCAGATACTTGTTTTAGTGCCCTAACATTGATGAGCCACTTTGTGTTAGGTCCTTGCAGGGTTGTACTCAGCTGGGATGTGTAGAAGAATATGTAAACCCCTCCCAAATGAACCTCTGATACCCAGGCTACTTACAGTGCTGTGTGTTAAGTAGCAGAAGTGTGTCTATGTGATCGGAGAGCCTACAGGATGGGGCACTTGTGCCTGTGAAAAGCTAGGTTGGTTTTATGAAGGAGATGACGTTGAAACTGGATGTTGAAGGGTGAGGTGCTAAAGGAATCCTAGGCAGAGAAGAAATGTGAAAGCTTGGAACTTGATGATGCATGGCATGCTTAAGCGGGGGTCATTAGTTAAGTGTGTTTAGGGTAAAGACTGGGGTGCTGGGAAGCAAGCTGGCATTGCATTTCAGGATATTGCATGTTAAGGAACTTGGACCTGTGGGCAATAGAATGACAGAATTGGGTTTGTTTTAGAATAATAATCCTTTGAACATGATGGAGGGTAAATTGTAGTGCAGTGGACGTAAGAAATCTATTGAAAAGGCCAAAAATAGGACCGTGGTGGAGATCTAAGGCTAAAAAGGTTTCAGAGAGAAACCTTCCCTAAGAGGGAAGGGAAAGTGGGGGATAGTCGAACCTTTTATAGTTTTTGATGATCACCCTGGTCTGATATTCACAAAGCTTTTAAGGCTAAGGTTCTCAGCCCTGACTGCCCATTAGAATCACTTAGGAGATTTTTTTTTTTTAAATGCCTGCTATCTGCCCTCCTCCAGTTTTATTTAATTGTTGTGGGGTTGGGAGTTTGGCAGTCATCAAGCAGTTTTGAGACTGATCCCAAATGATTTTCATCTGCAGCTAGGGTTGGGACTCACAGACTTCCTGGGTAGTCATTAAATGAACTGCAGCCAGCGCTGATCCAGCAGGATGACATGCCCCACAGAGTGCTGGCGCTGCATGGAAGCAGTATGCTTCGCCTGGGTTTGATGCCTGGCTCATGCAGCCAGGACTGTACTTACTTGTTCACAAGCAAATCTTAGGAGGTATCTACTGACCTCCGTCTTCCGTATTGAAAAGTCCTGATGTTTTTGGCATTCCTTTAATATTTTTGTGTTATGTTTTTAATTTTTAAATAAAAGAATTATCAAGCAAGATATAAATGCACAGTATAAAAGTATCCAGAGTAAAAGATTAGTGCTAACCTTCTCCAAGGACGGAAAAAAAGTCAAAGAATAACACACCCCTCCCCAAACTGCCCTGGAGGTAACCCTTGGGTGTTTTAGGTTTTTTCCAGTATTTGCAGTTACAATCTGCAGTGAATAACTATGTACATATGTATTTTCTTATTTTTGGAGCTGTATATGTAATCTTCAGGGTACATTCCTAGAAACTGGTTCACTCTGTTGAAAGATAAAGTGCTTTTGAGGACTTCCCTGGTGGCCCAGTGGTTAAGAATCTGCCTTCCAATGCAGGGGACGCGGGTTTGATCCCTGGTCTGGGAACTAAGATCCCACATGCTGTGCTGCAACTACTTGAGCCCCTGTGCCACAACTAGAGAGCCCATGTGCTGCAACAATGGAGCCCATGTGCTCTGGAGCCCGCGTGCCACAACTAAGACCTGACGCAGCCAAAAATATAAATAAATAAATGCGTACATACATAAATGCTTTTGTAATTTTGTTAGGATTGCTAAATTCCTCTCCTAAAGAATTGTGGCAGTTTGCATGCCCATTAGCAGTGGTGCCTATTTTTCTACAGCCTCCTCAACAAAATGTGTTGTTATACTTTAATTTTTACCATTCTCTGTGTGGTTTTAATTTGTGTTTCTTATGAGTTTTAACATTTCATATCTTTTGTAAATTGCTTCATTGGGGTTTTTTTTGTTTGTTTTTGGGTTTTTTTTTGCTCTTTTTTCAGTGGTTTTTAATATCAGTGTTTTCAAAGTATGGGCTGAGGACCCCAAAAGATCTCTGAAGTCTATTTATGCTTAGGACAAACTATTTTCATAACAGCACAAAAATGTTATTTGTTTTTTTCACTGTGTTGATAGTTGTAGTGAAGGTACAGAAGCAGTGGTATGAGGTAAAACTGGCCTCAGAGCCCCAAACCATCCTAATAGTTCCTGGGCTTACTCACAGTTTATAAGAACAATCCCAGTTTTGCTGCAGAATAACTTAAAGCAGTAAAAATTACTCATTTTACCACGTCAGCTTTTGAATAGACATTTTAAAAATAATCTGTATATTGAAATGGGAAATATGCATAAGGCATTTCTGCTTTATACTGAAGTACTTGCATGATTGTTTGAATTGGAAGCTCAACCAACTGTGTATTTGTGTGTGTAACACCACTTTTACTTGAAGGAATGGTTATCCAGACTGGAATATTTGACAAACATTTTTCTCAAGTGAGTACCTGTTGCTTCAAGGAAAACAACTCTGATAATTGTTGTTGCCAATGAAGAAAATTGAATTTTAAAACAAAAATTAAAATTTGGAAAACATTTATCTGCCACCATGAGATGAGCTCAATACTTTTCACTACTTAAAGACTTTGATTGCATTGGTGGTGATTTTAATTAAAGTATGATTTTTAAAAAATATTGTATAGTGGTGAAATGTGTCATCATTTGAAAGATTTACCTAAATAATTTCCAGATGACCAAGACATGCTATTATAAAATCACAATGGATAAAATAATCCATTCAAAGTGCAAAATAGGCCAGTGGATGGGTATTCATGTAACTACAAAAAGTCCACTGATATGGTTTCAAGTTGCACATTGTAGCCACCCATTAAGAAACTATCACTTACCGATATAAAATCAAACATGAATATCCATAATTATCTAAAAGGTTTACTAAAATAACTCCTCTCCTTTTCAACTGTGTGTGTGGGTGAGGTTCTTCATGTACTTTAACATAAAATGAAATATTAAAACAGATTGAAGGCATTTTCATGAATTTTTTTTTCCCTTGGTCGTGAATGTTAGATTTTGTCAAAGGCCTTTCCAGGGTCTATGGATATAATCTCTGAATTTTTTTCTCTAGGTTTATTAATAGGGTCTCCTATACAGTGGCTTTCCTAATATAACAGTCTTGGAAATAAATCACCTTGTCATGGAATATTTGTATGGTGTTGGCCTTTATAAATGATGTTAGGCTTTAGTATTCGGAGGGGGGGGCTCTGTCTTTTTCTTTTTAATCAATTAATTAATTTGTTTTTTAAATTTTTGGCTGTGATGGGTCTTCGTTGCTGCGCGTGGGCTTTCTCTAGTTGCAGTAAGCAGGGGCTACTCTTGTTGCGGTGCTTGGGCTTCTCATTGTGGTGGCTTCTCTTGTTGCGGAGCATGGGCTTTAGGCATGCGGGCTTCAGTAGTTGTGGTGTGTGGGCTCTAGAGCGCAGGCTCAGTGGTTGTGGTGCACAGGCTTAGTTGCTCTGTGGCATGTGGGATCTTCCCGGACCAGGGCTCGAACCCGTGTCCCCTACATTGGCAGGTGGGTTCTTAACCACTGCGCCGCCAGGGAAGCCCTGTCTTTATCGTGGATAGTCATTATCAGATTTAGATATCAATATTATAATTGCTTCTTGAAAAGAATTAGAAGCTTTCGTTCATTTTAGGATGCTCTGGAACAATTTATGGAGCATTGAGGCTATCTGGATATTGATGTTTTGGTAGAATTCCCTGTGAAATCATCTGTGCCTGGTGTTTTTTGTGGGATAATTCCCTCATAACTATCTCTGTTTCCTCTTCAGCAATTGGGTTGCTGAAGTCTTTATTTCTAATAGAGTCAATTTCAATAATCTGTATTTCCCTACAAAATTATCTGTTTTATCTAAGTTTTCAAATTTATTTGAACTTGTTCTGCAGTCTCTTATGTTTTCTAATTGTGTGCTAATAGTTATTTTCTTTCTAATCATTTCTTTATTTTTGAAATTTTAGGCGTACTTCTGCCTATTTTGAAATTTGCATATTCTCTGGTTTGAGCTATATTAAGGGTATGGTTTTGTGTAGTGATCTGTTTTGTATTATTTTGGAGACACAGATTCAGGCAGTTGCCATTATCTTCTGCCACCCAGATGTTTTCCTGTTTATTTGTTTTTTCACATTAACCTTTTTTGGGGGTATTAGCTTTATTGCAATGTAATTCACATACCATACAATTCACCCTTTAAATGTACAATTTACTGATTTTTAGTATATTCACAGATCTGTAAGACCATCACCAGAGTCACTTTTTAAGCATTCCATCACCCTAAAAAGAATAATGTTACTCATAAACCATCCCTCCCCAATGTCTCCATCCCTTTCCACACCCCGGCCCTCGACAATCACCAGTCTGTTTTCTGTTTCATACAGATTGGTCTTTTCTGAACATTTCATCTAAGAGGAATTGTATGATGTGTGCGGTCTTTTATGGTTGGCTTCTTTTAGATAGCATCATGTTTTCTATGTTCCCCATTTTGTAGCATGTATCAGTACTTCACTCCTTTCTATTGCAGATAATTCATTTAATGGATATACCATATTTTAGTTATCCATTCATCAGTTGATAGACATTTGGGTTGTTTGCAGTTTTTGGCTATTATAAATGCTGCTGCTGTGTGTGGCTATAAATCTCTGTGTGCACACATGTTTTCATTTCTCTTGAGTATATACCTAGGTGTGGAATTGCTGGTGTTTATTCTTTTTTTAAGGAGAGTTTTTCTCTTTTCTTCTTATTTGGCTATTTCAGTAGACTTTGGGGTGGAAGGGGAGGTCATGATGTATCCCCTGTCCATGGTGGGCGTGGTCTTCTTTGTGGACGGGACAGTCGTGGAAGGAAGTTGTTACCTTTGTCCTCAGGTGGTTTGGATTGTAGAGCATAGTGTAGTACAATGTTATATGAAAACATAGCCTCTGATTTTCTGATTCTGGAGCCCTAGGAAAATATTGGCTGTTTCTTTTAGACGACTCTGAATACTTCATTTCCTTTCTAGGGAATGGTGTGGATTTCTTTGAGATTAGGTAATTTTTATTTTTATTTATTTATTTTTATTTAATTATTTTTTTATAGTGAAAAAAAACTTCTATATTTAGAATTAGCCAGCTGGACTCAGATGATCCCAATTTTGTTGGCAACATCCAAAGCATCATAGTCAGGAGCCAGTCGAACATATGCCTTCTTCTCTCCATCATGCCTGATCAGGGTGTTGACCTTAGCCACGTCAGTGTCACAGAGCTTCTTCACAGCCTGTTTAATTTGGTGCTTGTTGGCCTTGACATCCACAGTGAACACCAGTGTGTTGTTGTCTTCTGTCTTCTTCATGGCTGACTCAGTGGTGAGGGGGAACTTGATGGTGGCACAGTGGTCAAGCTTTTTTCTCCTAGAGGTGCTCTTCCAAGGATATGTGGGCTGCCTCCTGAGCCGCAGTGTTTTGGGCTGTCGGAAGGTGGGTGACGCCCGGATCTTCTTTTTTTTGTGGCTGTGTACGCCTTTCAACACAGCTTTCTTGGCCTTCAAAGCCTTTGCTTTGGCTTATGCTTTGGGAGGGGCAGGGGCTTCCTTCTTCACCTTTGGCGCCATCTTCGTGAAAAAAGCGAGATTAGGTAATTTTTAAATAACTTGGTAGTATTTTGATTTTTTTTCTGTGCTGGGCTGTCCTTAGTCACTGTGGTAAAGATTTTCAGCTCATTTAGAAGTATATAATTATGATTTTGTTTAATTAAAAATATAAGTAATTTTAAAATGCTTGATATGATTAATGTATAATTTCTATTGTATGCAGTGTGCGTAAGATATTATAGTGTATTACTTCAGTAGAGATTTTTAGGGTAAGTGAAGGAAGTTGATTTTCACAGCTGTTGATATTTTATTATATAAAATGCCACCTGGTTTATATGCTTATTAAATCTGTCATTCTACAAATCAGTTGCCAGTGTTTGTGATGATCACAGGGGGACCCTGCCAATTCCCTCAGGAACCCTTCTGATAAGCAAAAATGAATTCAGGATTTCATTGTTCAGAATTTTTAAATGTGTTTTAGTTCTTAAAGAACATTCATGTAATTGACAGTTTTCAATATTCTGTTATACCCAGCATTAAATTTATTAAAGCCTGCATTCCCATATCAGGATAGGTCATTCTGATGTGTTTCCATACAAGTGAGTGAGCAGTTTGTAATAGGATTGTAATTTTTATATTTGAAGTTTTTTAGATTGTAGAGTATGACATCATAACATTTTACTGTAATTATTACTTTAGGCTCCTGGATTTGGATTTGGAATTGCAATATCTGGTGGAAGAGATAATCCTCATTTCCAGAGTGGGGAAACCTCGATAGTGATTTCAGATGTGCTTAAAGGAGGACCCGCAGAAGGGCAGCTGCAGTAAGCATGTTTCCTACCCTTAGCCACTGGCATGCCATGCTAGTGATTTTTCTAAATTAATATACGTTTATGCTTGTCTCTGTCATATATGGAAAGCTAGTATCACTTAACTTAAATAGAAGGTCACTGTAAAAAATAAAGGTAGTGAAAAGAAAACTTGTTACTCAGTTTGGGGTAGAATCTAGCCTTCAGGAGCCTCTCACCCTGAGTCTTAACCATTTTTGTTCAACAAGAAGATTTGCAAGATAAAAAAGAGGCAAAAGTTACACTAGCAAAAAAATGAGAGTATGAGTAGAAGGACTGAAAGAAAATTGGAAGGAGAAAGACTTTATCTTTAAAGAAGGAATAACTTTTTCCAGCCTTATGACTATTAGTATCATTGAATGCCTGTAACTGTACCACCAGAAGTCATTTTGTGTATTGTGGTACCTGTTCAATCCTTTTGGGAAACATTGTGTTAATGGTTAAAAAATTAATGACCTGTGGTTAGTTACAAGTGCTAAACATTTTTTGTGGGGGATCTGAAATTAAATAGCTGGACATTATTTTATCATTGATCTGAAGACAGATTAATTAGCCCATAATTAGAATATCTTTTTTGAAGATCCTATCTTGAAAATATCTTTATAAACTTATTTGTATGGTTTCATCTAACATGTTATTATTTTGGTCACTTTTTTTCCTTAGGGAAAATGACCGAGTCGCGATGGTTAATGGCGTTTCAATGGATAATGTTGAACATGCTTTTGCTGTTCAGCAACTAAGGAAAAGTGGAAAAAATGCAAAAATTGTAAGTGTTTTTTACCTTTAATTTTATAAAGGTACCAACTTTACTGTTGGTATGCTTTTGGTGTTTGAATTCATTCTTCCCATTTAAGTAAATAAAATCTGGAACAGTAGTTCTAAAGTTAGTTGTTTACAAGTAAGAATGTTTCTTCTAATACCAGTGGTATGTTTTATCACTGGTGCGTATTTTCTCAAAGCTCAGATACCAGGATTTTTTTTTGATTGAAAAAGAAAGGAAGGAGCTCCTGGTTGAATGGTTACCTCTTTATGGCTTAATGCTTCCTTTTCAAAAAAATGCTTAAGTTAGACTGAATCTTGGCATATAGTCAGTTTAAAGTATTTTCTGTTATAGGTTTTGTTCAGTGGACAAATTTTATGTTGTCACTTGAACACATATATTGTCTCTACTTTGTTACTGTGATATAGTTTGAGGAAAGAGAGTGGTAAGGGTTTGTTTTTTTGGTTGTTTTGTGTGTTTTGTTTTTTTTCGGTTTTTTGTTTTGTAGAGTTGTTCAGGATTCATATGTTTTTTAGTATATTGCTAGACTTCTGTTCATATTTGAGAAGTTTTTTTTTTCCTCTTTTTTTTCTTTTTTTAGTAAGAGAAAAGTTCAGCTAGCTCTCGATAACTGGCCTCAAATCACAGTTAAAACTAGGCACATGTAGCAGAGAATGGATTTAATGTTAAAGTCCTACGTAAAATTATATCTACATAGGGACTTCCCTGGCGGTCCAGTGATTAGTACTCTGTGCTTCCACTGCAGGGGGCACAGGTTCGATCCCTGGTCAGGGAACTAGGATCCCGCATGCCACGAGGCCAAAAAAAAAAAAATTATATCTATCAATGCATAGAGGAGCACATTAATCACTTTGCTGCCCCTGTTTCTGCCTTATCTAGACTCTGAAAGGCCTAATTAAGGTACTGCTTGAGGCCTTAGCTCAGGTGTGTAGAGTAGGAAGAAGAGGCTGGCGGCTACATGGTTTGTCCTGCCTTGTCCTCTGAGAACCTTTCTACTTTGCAGCAGACAGTCAGAGCCACAGTGGACCCAACAGAAAGGAGAGGGCTGGAGTGAGGAGGCCTGCATGGTGTTTTGACCTCTGGGAGCTATGGTGAGAGCCAGAAGGGGTATTTCCTGAGACTGTACAACCACAGTTGGAGGCCCTCTCACCTTGTGTAGGCTCCTGTGCCGTATGGCTCATCCCCGAACCAGTGTCCTTGCTGGTTAAGTGAGTTTTCTCATGTGGCAGTAGAACCAGTGTTTAGTTACTGCATTCCAGATGACAGGCATCTTCTACTGTGCATGTGTTTTCACAGCTTTTTATTGTAACCGTATTTTTTACATCTGGAACTCTAGTGTTGTTTTAAATTGCAGTTCGTGTACAGACTGGCTAGTTGATGGTACAATTTTTAAACAGTTTTTATAACATGAGATTGTAGCATTTACAGAAGCAAATTGCTAATTTTTATATTTGTTGGTTTTTATAAATTGAATAAGTGTTCTTCAGATGAGTCACTGCATATTCCAAGGTGAGCACCTTAGGTAAATTGGATTTTTCTCCCTGTGTCTGAGGTTGTGAGCTTCACCCATAGCTCCAGCTTCATTCTTTGGAATATTGAACTGTTGTGTTTTTCCATGCAAAATGTTTAGTACACATGCCCCACATCAATAATACAGCCAAGAAAGTTGTACTCCTACACTTCAGACTTTTCTCACCTTAGAAATGATTTTGTAAGAAACAGTCCAAAACCTGTTATGTATTTGAAATAGCACATGTAAGAAGGATGAGTTTTCCTCTCACTGTGCTTCGCTACATCATTTGGAAAGGTGGAACTCAGGAAGGTTGGGCAAGTAGTTTGCTCTTCAGAGAGAAGCTGTAGGAGGGTTGCGTGGAAGCATGTTCAGTCAGCAGAGGGTAGCTGTTCATTCCTGCATCTGAAGAGAGTGGGTTACGTCATCAACATACACTAAGTTTTCATCATTGAGAATAAAACCATAGTGTCTTAGAATGTGGCCTTTCATTGTAGGATGTCTTTCTTAACTCATCTCCTGCCATAACCAGAACCTCAGGTCACTCTATATGTGTCCCCCCCCCCCCCCCCCCCCCCAGTTCTGAGTAGCCAGCTCCTTCCCTCCCCCGCCCTGGGCTCTTATATTTTGATGGTTCTTAGTTTATATCTTTCCATAAACTAAGACCCCTTGGGCATTAGGCTCAATAAATTTCTTTTCAGTTGAATTAAAATGTTAGAACTCCTTTGATAATATAACTACCATAAATATGCTTAATTTTGTTTAACAGTAGGTGAAGGAGAAGATAGTAAAAGATTGTTTATAACATACTGAACATGTGTAATTTTTACTAAAATTCTGAACATACTAAAAAAGCATTATGAAGCGAATGGGCGAAAACACCTTCCTAGAGATAAACTCTGAACACTTCAGTATTTACCCACATCGCTGCATAGCATTTCAGTGTGTGTGCACACTTCCTCGACCCATTCACTGATGGGCATTTCAGTGTCCAGTTTCCACAAGTATTTTTTTTAAAATTAAGATTATTTTTAAATAATCTTATTAAAATTATTTTTAATAAGATTATTTAAAAATAATCTTTATTATTTTAAAAATAATAAAGATCATCATATTTCTATCTACTTGTTCAGTTACTTTTTTTTTTTTTAATATTTATTTATTTATTTTATTTTATTTATGGCTGTGTTGGGTCTCCGTTTCTGTGCAAGGGCTTTCTCTAGTTGTGGCAAGTGGGGACCACTCTTCATCGCGGTGTGCAGGCCTCTCACTGTCGCGGCCTCTCTTGTTGCGGAGAACAGGCTCCAGACGCGCAGGCTCAGTAATTGTGGCTCACGGGCCTAGTTGCTCCGCGGCATGTGGGATCTTCCCAGACCAGGGCTCAAACCCGTGTCCCCTGCGTTGGCAGGCAGACTCTCAACCACTGCGCCACCAGGGAAGCCCCAGTTACTTTTTAAGAATAACTTCTTAGGAGTAGCTTTTTAGAGTCAGATGGCATGAATGACTTTTGATACATGGATTGCCAATTTGCCCATTAGAAAACCAGTAAGGTACTGAGAGAGTCCAATTTCATCAACACTTACATCTCTGCCAAACTGATGGACTAAACATAGTATTTCAAATGAGGTATTTTAAATTACAAGTGGGTTTGATCTTCACCTGGTGTGTATACTTCCCGTTATGTTTCTTTGCCTGTTCCTGTCCTTATGGTGATGACTGTCACACTAGTGTTGTGTGTATTAAGATGATTAGCCTTTTGTGGTATACACTGCATATATTGTTTTTCCATTTTCTTTGTGAGTGTGTGTAAGTTGTTTACGGTGTTTTTTTGGTTTGTTTTTATATCATTTTATTTCATCATCATGGGAATGTTTTCATTTTTATCCTGTCATATCTGTCAGACTTTCACTTGATTGGCTCTGCCTTTGGTGTCATGCTTCCAAAAGTCTTTACCTTACCAGAGTTATAAAAACATATATCTTACATTTTATTCTAGTACTTACATAATTTCATTGTTTTGTTTTATATTTGAATGTTTAATTCAGCTGACCTGTTTTGAAGTAGGCATTTTTTCCCAAAATTTTTGTTTCACAGTTTTCAGTGTTAAAATCAAGTATGATTACCAAGCCTGAGTGGGTTTATAGTACTTAACTCATAATATAAATGGGGAATCATAGCAGGATTGGATATTTTTCAATGAGTTAAACACTTACTACGTGTAAACACTTCATTACAGGTACAGGTAAATGACCTGGCCAGGACCTTCTCCTCAGGGAACTTGAATTTCAGTAGGCTCGATGGGTACACACAGTCACAGCCATCATGCACACCATCTGAGATGGAGGGTGCTTCAGGTGCAGATTTCAGACAGGTGGCGCTCGCTCTCTTAGGGGAGTGACGGGGAAAGCTTTGAGGACTCAACTGGTTGTTTTGTTTATACCTTACTAGAGAGCGATTGAAGATCGAAGTGCCAACACAAAGAATTGCTTCTAATACAATATGTTGGAGATGGAAATAGAGGTGAGAGTAAGACTCAGGGAGGCAGTGAGGAATGCTTTACAGTAAATGTTGCCCGAGAAGGGCCTCAGCCAT
Source organism: Balaenoptera ricei (assembly GCF_028023285.1). Lineage (NCBI taxonomy): Eukaryota > Metazoa > Chordata > Mammalia > Artiodactyla > Balaenopteridae > Balaenoptera > Balaenoptera ricei. The sequence goes on from NC_082640.1 coordinate 31,177,286, forward strand.
GGGGCACCAAGAGTAGCAAGGCAGGCAGCCTTTTCTCCATTCATCACAGGGCCTTGGCTGCCTGTCCTTTCCACATGCTGGCCTCTTGCTCCTTGTTGACCTTCAGCTTCGATGTTGTTTCCTCAGAGAGTCCTTCTCTGATCACTCTTGGTGGTAAGAAGCTGTGGTATTAAGTGTGGAGCAGCCCTTTGAAGAAAGTGAGTCACAAAAGGAAGAGAAAAGATGATAGCTTGGAAATGAGTAGCGAGACAGGAATCGAAGATGAATTTGCTGATTAGTAGGCAGAGGACAGACTGGAGGTAAATAGGGAGAGATTATAGTTGTTGGTACCTGGCGTGGGGGGGGGTGGTAATTGATGAGGAAAGGTCTTGGAGGTGGGGAGGAATGAGAATAAGCCCCTCTGAAAGGGTGTCGTTCATGCAGGAAGAGGATCGAATTGTCTGAGACCAGGAAGGAAGACCAAATAAATGAGACACTGAAAGCATGTGGGAGTGGGGATGTGAAGTGGCACTGATCTCTATAAATCAGGCCTAGTGACTGACATCTCGGAGAACAGTTTCGGGATACCTGTGTTAGCAAATCCCATGGAATTTGGGGCAAAAAGAGGTAGATGAAAGGATTGCTGAATAAATGAAAGAATTCTTTCAAGTAAAATGAATTTATAGAGGAGAGGCTAATCAGCCAGTGTGGGGATGCAGCCATCTGAAGGGGAAGATAATACAGGATGGGGTTTGTCCCGGCACAGGACCGACGGGTCAAGAGAAAGTAACTTCCCCCCAGCTTTACTGAGATACAGTTGACATACGGCACTGTGTAAGTTTAAGGTGTGCAGCATGATGATTTGACTTCATGAAATGATGACATCCATCATCTCATATAGATACAAAATTAAAGAAATAGAAAAAAATTTTTTTTCCTTGTGATGAGAACTCTTAGGATTTACTCTCTTAGCAACTTAAATTACATTTATCATGTTGTACATTATATCCCTAGTACTTATTTATCTTGTGAAGGGAAGTCTGCACTCTAAAAAAAAAAAATTTAATTATTTTATTTTTGGCTGCATTGGGTCTTTGTTGCTGCGCATGGGCTTTCTCTAGTTGCGGGGGCTACTCTTCATTGTGGTGCATGGGCTTCTCATTGCGGTGGCATCACTTGTTGTGGAGCACGGGCTCTAGGCACGCCGGCTTCAGTAGTTGTGGCTCGCGAGCTCTAGAGCGCAGGCTCAGTAGTTGTGGCACATGGGCTTAGTTGCTCCGCGGCATGTGGGATCTTCCCGGACCAGGGATTGAACCCATGTCCCCTGCCTTGGCAGGCGATTCTCAACCACTGCGCCACCAGGGAAGCCCCAATTTGCACTTTTTGATTGCCCTCATCCAATCCCCCCCACCCCCCACCGTCACCTCTGTAGCCACAAATCTGACCTCTTTTTCTATAAATTTGTTTGTTTTTGAAGTATAATTGACCTACAACACTGTTAGTTCCTGTTACACAACATGGTGATTCTATATTTCTCTATATTTCAAAATGGTCACCAGGATAAGTCTAGTTACGATATGTCACCATACAAAGATACGAGGTAGTTACTGTGTTTCCCACACCATACATTTCATACCCAGGACTCATTTATTTTGCAACTGGAAGTTTGTTTGATCTGTCTCACCTGTTCCTTTCCCTCTGGCAGCCGCCTGTTCTCTGTATCTGTAACTCCATTTCTGTTTTGTTACGTTCGTTCATTTGTTGTTTAGATTCCACATATAAGTGAAATGATACAGTAGTTGTCTTTCTCTGTCTGACTTATTTCACTTAGCGTAATACCCTCCAGGTCCATCTGTGTTGTTGCAGATGGCAAGATGTTATTCTTTTTCATGGCTGAGTAGTGTTTATGTGTGTGTGTGTGAAATCTTCTTTATCCGTTCATCTATTGATGGGCACTTGCTTTGCTTCCATATCTTGGATATCATAAATAATGCTGCAATGAACAGAGGCATGCAAATGTCTTTTCCTTTTTCTTTCTTCCCTCCCCTCCCCTCCTTTTTTTTTTTTGGCCTTGTGGCATGCAGGATCTTAGCTCCCTCACCAGGGATTGCACCCACGCCCCCTGTAGTGGAAGTGCAGAGTCCTAACCACTGGACCACCAGGGGATTCCCATAAATGTCTTTTCTAATTAGTGTTTTTATTTTCTCTGGGTGAATAGGAGTGGAATGTGCTGGATCATACGGTAGTTCTATTTTTAATTTTTTGAGGAGTCTCCATACTGTTTTCTGTAGTGGCTGCACTAATTTACCTTCCTACCAACAGAGCATGAGTGTTCCCTTTTCTCCACATCCTTGTCAGTGCTTGTTATTTGTTTTCTTTTTCATAATTGCCATTCTGACAGGTGGGAGGTGATATCTCATTGTGGTTTTGATTTGCATTTCACTGATGATTAGTAATATTGAGCATCTTTTCATGTGCCCGTTGGCCATCTGTATGTCTTCTTTGGAAAAATGTCTATTCAGATCCTGTACCCAGTTTTTAATTGAGTTGTTTATTTATTTTTTGACGTTGAGTTGTGTAAGTTCTTTGTATATTTTGGATATTAATCCCTTGTGGGTCATATCGTTTGCAAATATCTTCTCCCATTGCGTCGGCGGCCTTTTTGTTTGTTGATAGTTAACTTCACTGTGTAAAAGCTTTTTTAGTTGGATGTAGTCCTGTTTATTTGTGCTTTTGTTTCCCTTGCCTGAGGAGGCATATCCAAAAAATATTTTTAAGACTGATGTCAAATAGTGTACTGCCTATGTTTTCTTCTAGGAGTTTTATGGTTTCAGAGCTTGTATTTTAAATCTTGTATCCATTTTGAATTTATTTTTGTGCATGATATGAGAGAGTAGTCCAGTATGATTCTTCTGTATGTAATTGTCCTGTTTTCCCAGCACCATTTATTGAAGAGGCTGTTTTTTCCCCATTGTGCATTCTTGCTTCTTTTGTCATAGATTAATTGCCCATGTAAGCGTGGATTCATCTTCTGGGCCTTCTATTCCGTTCCATTGATTTATGTGTCTGGTTTTGTGCTAGTACCATGCTGTTTTGATGACTGTAACCATATAGTATAGTTTGAAATCTGGGTGCATGATGCCTCCAGCTTTGTTCTTCATTCTCAAGATTGTTTTTGTTTGTTCATTTTTTGCTATTTGGGGTCTTTTGTGTTTCCATATAAATTTTAGAATTACTTGTTCTAGTTCTGTGAAAAATGCCATTGGTATTTTGATAGGGATTGCATTGGATATTTAGACTGCTTTGGATAGTATGGTCATTTTAGCGATATTAATTGTTCCAGTCCATGAACTTGGTATATCTTTACATCTGTTCCCGTTGTCTTCAGTTTCTTGCATTGGTGTCTTTATATTTCCGAGTATAAGTCTTTTACCTCCTTAGTTAGATTTATTCCCAGGGATTTTATTTTTCGATGTGATTTGTAAATGGGATTGTTTTCTTAATTTCTCTTTCTGTAGTTCATTGTTAGTGTATAGAAATACAACAGATTTCTGTGTATTAATTTTGTATCCTGCAACTTTGCCGAATTTATTGATGAGCTCTAGCAGTTTATTCATGATGCCTTTAGGATTTTCTGTAGGGTATCATGTCATGCTCAGACAGTAACAGTTGTACTTCTTCCTTTCCAATTTGGATTCCTTTTCTTTTTCATGTCTGACTGCTGAGGCTAGGACTTCCAACACTAAGTTGAATAAAAGAGCGACAGTGGGCATCCTTGTCTTGTTCCTGATCTTAGAGAAAATGCTCTCAGCTTTATACCATTGAGCCCACCATGTTAGCTGTGGGCTTATATGTGGCCTTTTTTATGTTGAGGTATGTTCCCTCTATATGCACTTTGTTGAGAGTTTCTTTTATCATACGTAGATGTTGAATTTTATTAAAAGCTTTTTCAACATTTATTGAGACGATCATAAAATTTTTCTTCCTCAGTTTGTTAATGTGGTATATATCACGTCGATTTGTGGATATTGAACCATCCTTGCATCCATGGGATAAATCCACTTGATCATGGTGTATGATCCTTTTAACGTATTGTTGAATTCAGTTTGCTAATATTTTGTTGAGTCATTTTACATCTATGTTTATCATTGATATTGGCCTGTAATTTTCTTTTCTGTGTGATATCTTTGTCTGGTTTTGCTATCAGGGTGATGCTGGCCTCATAGAATGAGTTCAGAAGCACTCCTTCCTCTGCAATGTTTTGGAAGAGTTTCAGAAGGATACATGTTAACGCTTCTGTAAATGTTTGGTAGAATTCACTTGTGAAGCCATATGGTCTTGGACTTCTGTTTGTTGGGAGTTTTTAAATTATTGATTCAGTTTCATTACTGGTAATTGGTCTGTTCATATTTTCTATTTCTTCCTGGTTCAGTCTTGGGAGGTTGTACATTTCTAGGAATTTGTCCATTTCTTCTAGGTTGTCCATTTTATTTGCGTATAATTGTTCACAGTAATCTCTTGTGATCTTTCGTATTTCGGTGCTGTCAGTTGTAATTTCTGCTTTTTCATTTCTGATATTATTGATTTGGGCCCTCTCTCTCTAGTGCCAGCCCACTGGTGGGTAGAACTGGGTGGCTGGTTGTACGGCCAGGGGTCCTAGTGTAGGCTTGCTGGTGAGCAGGCTGGTTTCAGACATCACTGGCTGCAGGGTTCGGGGTGTTCCAAAGCTTGTGTAAGCCTACTGGTGAGTGGGGCTGGATCCCAGAGTGGCTGGCTGATGGGTCCAAGGTGTTTCGGAGCTGGTATTGGCCTACTGGTGGAGAGGGTCAGGGTCCTATGTGTCCCAGGGCTAGTGCCCAGGGTAGGCAGGCTGGTCCTGGAGTCTCTGGCTGCAGGGCCCTGGGGGTCCAGGGGCTGGTGCCAGCCTACTGGGGTGGGCTGGGTCCTGACTCAGCAGGTACAGGGCTGTGGTATCCCGGGGCTAGAGAAAATCATTTAAATATCGAAGCATGACAACTCATCAGACTTGGGAGGAAGGCAGTTGAAACCAGGAGGGAATTGATGGACTAGGAGAATAGGAGGGCATGGAGGAGTCAGAGATAAGATGGACATGGAGAAGTTTCAGTAGATCAGGGTGTCAGAAGTAGAAGACAAGGAGTGTTACTCAAGAAGATCTTGCAGATCTCTGATGAGATCAGATGTATACTGGTGTGAGAAGACAGAGTGCAGTCCAGGGATTAAGAGGCCACTCAGTCAGAAGGCAGTGCAAATAGATCTTGATCTTACAGAAAGTAAAGGAAATAAGTGGACAGGGAAAAGTGAACCAGTGTCAGAGTCAATTGAGGAAAGAAAGCCAGAAGAAGGAATTTATACATAGACCATAAATTACAAATTTTGGAGAGAGAGAAACTGAAAGCAGTTTGTATTGGTAGAGTATCATGGAGTTATTAGCTCCAACACAACACTAAGTTCACTGTTAGTGTGGAAGTACAATAAATTTCTCTCTTAGAGTTCCAGTAGGACAGTTGTGGGCCTTGATACTCATGGATTCTGAAATTTTTAAGGAATCAAGTTGGGCCTGCAAGTTTGCTCTGGTTTGGTAACAACTACAGTATATTTGATTGTATTAGAGTACAGTGCTCCCTCCTTTATTCAAACCACCAGTAATTATTAGTTTTCCTGTAAGCTTGTAATTATTACACATAGAAGATCTTCTGAATTAATTAAGAACTTTATTAGGCCCTCTATTCCAAATTTGCTTCTTAACCAGATCTGTTTATCAGGAGAGCACAAAAGATAACCAATATAGAAGAGTATTCCTTAGTAATTTGTTATATTTGTGTATTATATCTCTTATTCATAATTAGTATGAGACCAGAAAAATGTGGTTTTCCTCTCTTAAGAACTGAAAGTACGTATGTGAAAATCAATCAGCTCATATTGTAATCTTTCTTATTTGTAGACCATTCGAAGGAAAAAGAAAGTTCAGATACCAGTAAGTCGTCCTGATCCTGAACCAGTATCTGAGAATGAAGAAGATAGTTATGATGAGGAAGTACACGACCGGAGAAGTGGCCGTGGGGGCCTGGTTAACAGGAGGAGTGAGAAGAGCTGGGCCAGGGATAGAAGTGCAAGTCGAGAGAGGAGTCTGTCTCCGCGATCTGATAGGCGATCTGTGGCCTCCAGTCAACCTGCCAGACCCACCAAAGTCACACTGGTGAAATCCCGGAAAAATGAAGGTATTTTCTACCAACTCGTTTATCATTTTCACATGAAAATTTTAAGACTAATTTTAATGAGAAGTAAATTTGCCATCACTTTATATCTTTGCTTTGTTGTCTTCTGTTATCTTCGTTTTTGTGTCCTGTTGCTTTAAATCAAATCCTGTGATGTCAGGCTTCAGGGGTCATCTGTTTCCTCTTCTTGAATCATTTTGTTGTAGCAGATAGTACTTCACATAAATCGTCCAGTAGTTGGATTTTGGATTACTTCTTGTGATTAGAATAGGCTAATACAAGAAATGTCACACCATCACCAAGTTGCAGTTCAGTGTTTTACTTAGCTGTCAGGATCAGTAGTACCTACATCTGGGTAGAAATCATTGGATTCGGAGGGAGGGCAGGCTGCCTTTTCTAAATGGAGAGGAGGAGGGAGAGGAGCCCCCACAGGATATTGCTCTAAAAGCAAAGGACTTGTTTGTCAGAAAATTTTGAAACTGAAGCCTAGCTGCCTCCCCTCAGGTAATCACATTTGATACAAATGAGTCTGATTGCAGCTTCTTGCTGCTGTGGGCGTGTCTCTCCCATGCTGGAAAGCATTGATGACTGATCATTTTGATAAAAAGGTGTAAGAGTATTTGAAGCCTGGCTCTGATCGGCTTTACTGAAACCTGACATGTCTCCTGGTTTTTGCTCCCCACTGCCCTCATCCATAACCGACTTCTCAGTCAGACTGTCTGTGTTCAGAGCTGTTTCTCCTTGTTCACCATCCACTCTTCAGCCCTCTCTCTCCGGTATCTGCTCCCAGAACTGGTCATACTAAACCCGGTAGAAATTTCTAGTCTTTATCTTACTTGCCTTCTCAGTACCATTTCACATGGTTAACCACTCCCTATTTTTTTTTGAATTTTATTTTATTTATTTTTTATATAGCAGGTTATTATTAGTTAGCTATTTTATACATATTAGTGTCTATATGTCAATCCCAATCTCCCCATTCATCCCATCCCACCCCCACCCCCCCCACTTTCCCCCCCTTGGTGTCCATATGTTTGTTCTCTACATCTGTGTCTGTTTCTGCCCTGCAAACTGGTTCATCTGTACCATTTTTCTAGGTTCCACATATATGTGTTAATATACGGTATTTGTTTTTCTCTTTCTGACTTAACTTCACTCTGTATGACAGTCTCTAGATCCATCCACGTCTCTACAAATGACCCAGTTTCGTTTCTTTTTATGGCTGAGTAATATTCCATTGTATATATGTACCACATCTTTATCCATTTGTCTGTCGATGGGCATTTAGGTTGCTTCCATGACCTGGCTATTGTAAATAGTGCTGCAGTGAACATTGGGGTGCATGTGTCTTTTTGAATTATGGTTTTCTCTGGGTATATGCCCAGTAGTGGGATTGCTGGGTCATACTGTAATTCTATTTTAGTTTTTTAAGGAACGTCCATACTGTTCTCCATAGTGGCTGTATCAATTTACATTCCCACCAACAGTGCAAGAGGGTTCCCTTTTCTCCACACCCTCTCCAGCATTTGTTGCTTGTAGATTTTGTGATGATGCCCATTCTAACTGGTGTGAGGTGACACCTCATTGTAGTTTTGATTTGCGTTTCTCTAATAATTAACCACTTCCTATTTTTTGAAATAATGGTTTCTCTTGGCTCCTGTAATGCTGTGGGTTTCAAGGGTTCCTCCCTCTTTCTTTTCTGTATCCTTGGCAAGCTCATTGTCTTCATCCTACCTTTCAGTGTTCTGTGGATTTCTGTTCTAGAATCTCTTTTCTACTTCATATAACATCTTTAGGAAATCTCATGTCTCTCAGTGTCGTGGGCTGCTCATGGTGGCACAGCTCCTTCCCTAGGTCCAGTGTGTGCACCCTGGTGCCCCAGCTGAGTCGTAGGCATGTTCACTTAGGTGTTCGTCTGCATCCCTCAGATGCAGCACATCTCCCTCCTGGAATGTTTCTTATGAAGTATCCCATTGAATATATTCCTGTCTACCCGGTCTCTCAAGCCAGCCGGGCGCAGCATGGTGTAGTTTCCCATGACATCTTTTTTCCCCTGCTTTCCTATGCCCAGTTAACACCTTCTAACTTCCTAAACACCACACTTTACTGTCCTACTCCTCCCTTCTCCACCACCACCACCCTCATCCAAGCTACCAGCATCTTTTTTTTTCTTCCGTCTTTATTGAGGTGTAATTGACATTGTATATAAATATGTAAAGTTGTATGTATTTAAGGTGTACAGTGTGATGGTTTGAGGTATGTATACACTAGGAAATGATCACCACAGTCAAGTTAATCAACACATAGTTACTTTTTCCTTTTTTGTGTGGGGGGGGGCGCGGGGGGGGTGAGGAACACCACACCATTGTCTATTAAGTGACTCACTCAGCCTCGTGATCTAGTCGCTGGATCTCCCTGGTCCATTCTCTGGACTGCTCCACATGGTTACAGGGTCCTCTGGGATGCTTCTCTGTCTGACTCTTGCCCTACACTTATGACTTCTTCAAACCTGCCTTGTCTTTCCTTCATACCTTCTGGTGCACTTGTTTTTAACCATTCTGTCTCTACCAGTGCGCGTGCACGCACACACACACACACACACACACACACACCCTCATTTCTCAGGTTTAGTGTTAGCATTTCTTAGGTAGAGTTTCAGCTTTCGCATTTGCTTCTCAGGGAGGCCTTCTCTGACCCCCACTAGGCACAGAATCATGTATTGCTCCATCCGAACTCTTCATCACACTGGTAATTGTGGTAACGTCTTTTTCCCTACTGACTAGGGAAGCTGCCAGAGTGCAGGGACTGTCTCAATTGCTGGTTTTTATCACTAGTGCCTACCACCTAGTTAATATTTACTAAGGAAGTACTTAGAATAAATGAATACATTAATATACAAGGAATATTTTAGAGTCATCTCTGTATTTTGGTCATTTATAATTTTTAAATCTTAAATAAGGACAGTCTTTTAATCAATACTTTCTTTCTGTGAGTATAGTCACCATTTCTAAAGCACACATAGTTGACTGCCTAGATCCCCTAGAAGGTCATTTTCTTTTTTTACCCTGATTCTATTCCTGCTTGTGAACACTCTTTGTGTATTTGCCTTAAGTTGAACTGTAACTGATGTAACTTTTAAAAGCTTGAGTAGCAGGTCTGCTAACTTATCCCATCTTAAAAACAGTTTTGTTTCCCTTCTTGTTTTTTGTTTTATTTTTCTTTCCCAGTAAGACTCAGTCCTTCTCTTTCTCCTAACACAACTGGGGCAGTCCTGTTCCTATTGACATTATACTGTTAGTTGTAGTCATTGTACAGCTTTGCAGGCCCCCTGGACAGTTTTCTGGACTCTCCTGGTAACTTCTTTAACTCTGACCACTCCCTCACCCACAGGTGCAATTAATGTTGCCATGCACCTGGGCACTTTGTTGGTTGTTGGAAGGACTGGCATCTTTATTTAACTCCTCTCCACATCTGCTTGGCTCATTTTAAGCCCTTGTTTGAGTGGTGCACACTGATGCTCTGTGTATGTCTCTCAGAGAGGTGTTCAGGATCCAAAATACTTTTGCTGTAGGAACTGAGGAAAACAAAACCAGTATATGCATGGTAATACAAGTCATCAGCAAAATCGTAAAGCATTACAGAGTTTTCCTTTTCAGAATTGTATTCATTAAACCTTTTGAGAAGCTAGTGCATCAGCATGACACCGTCAGAGAGAAATGGTCATCTCTTCGGATTTTTCTCTCTTTCAGTACAGTGAGAGCATGATATGTCAGTCTTTTGTTTGAACCACGCACTTTCCCTTTGCTTTCACACTGACAGTGAAAATTTTCTGATGATAAGAGGAAATGTCTTCTTTGCAGGGAGGCCAAGAATAATTTCTTATTATTGTAAAAACTCTATGCGGTGATTATTAGTTTCATACTTTTAAACTCTATTTAAAAGTCTTGGGATTTTACACTAAAGACATTTAAATATATTATTTCAGAATATGGTCTTCGATTGGCCAGCCACATATTTGTAAAGGAAATTTCACAAGATAGTTTGGCAGCAAGAGATGGCAATATTCAAGAAGGCGATGTTGTATTGAAGGTATAGTCATATTCTTACATTTTGATGAACTGCAATAGAAAACAAGTTCTAGTGTGACCACATAGATCCTGTTCATGCTTGAAGCGATTTTGCCGAAAAGAATTAAAAATCAATGTTTGGGGGACTAGATAGTTTGCCACTGGCTATTACTGCATGTCAACACTGACGCTTTTCTTTGGGCATAGAGTCATCCTAGAGAATTAATAGCACCAAATGTATATTTTTCACTAATAGGAGTTACTTTGTAGATAGATTTGTCTGTTGTTCCACATTAAGTGGTTTTGATAACTCCTCCAGATATTATTGACGTGTTTTGTTAGTTTGCCCATGAGTAATAGAAAGTGATGGGGAGGAGGTAGAGAATGCTAGTTTGGGCTTTTCTGGCAGAGCAGCAGTGTAGTACAGATTTTATTTTTTCAGTAAGGAGGAGTACTTTGATAGTTTAGGAAAAGTGTAAAGGGAATATTTTGGTTCTCAGGGCAAGCCCAGGAGTAGTTTAGATATTCCTGTTCATGTCAGACTAAGTTAACGTTTGTATTTTTGTCATTTACCTTCAACCTATAGTTTCTTTTCTGTTGCAGATAAATGGTACCGTGACGGAAAATATGTCATTGACAGATGCAAAGACATTGATAGAGAGGTCTAAAGGCAAGTTAAAGATGGTAGTTCAGAGAGATGAACGGGCTACCCTGCTGAATGTCCCTGATCTTTCTGACAGTATCCACTCGGCTAATGCCTCCGAGAGAGATGGTGAGTGTGGCTCTGTTTGCAGAGACCCTTTAAGTGACCTCTTTCTTAAAGTGGGAAGATTTGACATGTTAGAATGAAATGATAATTTTCTATAAGCCAGACACCTTCAAAACATAAGAATTCAAAAAAATTTTTTTCTGTTGACAGCTCACCAGTATCAAATAGTAGCTGATTAAGTTAATACTTAAATCAACCATTTTATATGAAATTATGTTTAGTAACTTATTTCCATTATTATTGGAGTACCTTATATTTTACTGTAGTCATTTCATGGGAAAATAAACAGCACTCTTTTGTTTAACAGACATTTCAGAAATTCAGTCACTGGCATCAGATCATTCCGGTCGATCACACGACCGGCCTCCCCGTCACAGCCGATCACGATCTCCTGACCAGCGGTCAGAGCCTTCTGACCATTCTAGACAGTCTCCACAGCAGCCCAGCAATGGCAGGTAATCATGCTCTGTTGTTTAAAATAAAACAGGTGTGTGTGCTTGGTACATGTTTCTGGTTTTGCTTAGAAATAAAATTAGAAGATAGGTTGTCTTTGGATTACTTAAATTAGGTTCGTGTTTCTTTATCAATTTAGGTATTTCTTATCTAGAATAACAGAGGTCAAACGGTTTCATTAAAGGCCAAAGAGTAAGTATTTTAGGCACGTGAGCCAAGTCTTGTCACTACTCAGCTCTGTCTTTGTGGCACAAAACTAACTGTAGACAGTATGTAAATGAATGGGCATGGCTGTTTTCCAATAAAACTTTATTTTAAAAAAGTTGGCTCTCAGCTGCAATTCGCTGACCCACTGCATTAGAAGATGCTAGCCAGCTTTAGGACAAGTTAGCTATATATAGTAGAAGTCCTTTAGTGGAGAGATTAACCTGGACTTTGTTTTCTGCTTTAAAGTACACTGACTTTGTTTTCTGTTTTAAAGTACACTGTCTGGTATTTATGCCAAAGGGTCTGCTATGCTAGTAGTATATGACTTACCTGAGTTTATAGTCTCTGGGGTCACATATACATTTGAGAATATGAAGAAAATTATGACTCTTCTTTCCAGAAAAATGCACATGTGCACATACATGTAGCACTTTACATAAGAATTCTGGACATTCCCGGGGTTCTGTAGGCCACCAGTGGACCTAGGGTTTAATAGCCATCCATATGGAGATCTTCTGTAGGCACTTGAAATTTCAAGTCCAGAGCTGACCAGTTTAAGATTCAAGGTGGTGATTTGGGACTTACTGCATGAGGGTGTTAGCTGAAGCCATAGAAGTCACTAAAATTGCCAAGAGAAACGATATAGATAGAATGTCCAGAAGTGGAGCACAGGGAGTGTTCCCTGAGGAAGCTGAGGAGGCAAGGGAGAAGTCCCTCCCTGGGAGAGAGCTGTCCTCCAGATTGTCAGAAATCATACTGATAACAGTTGTTATGCACCCCTGAGTTTAGATATTTGTGAGGCTGATTCTCTCTGAATTTCAGATTTTAGACATATAAATTGTATTAACCCTGATCTTTGTAATTAATATTATAATTATTTTTTTAGGGAATATTATAGTATGTCACATGCAAAATGGACTTATAATCGATTATTAGTTTTAACTGCTGCAGGTTAACATATTAATTCTAAAAATCTCCCTGACACAGCACAGACCTTATCTGGAAAAGGACAGCTGCCGCAACATGTACACAGTGATAGAGCTAACATCCCTGATGAGTCACGGGGAGTGGCTGTAATTGTAACACAGTTCTCTCACCTAGAAGCTAGGCTGGCATCAAGCAATTTGGGCATGATTTTCCTTTAAAAAGAAAGAAATGCTCATCAAAATTTTGGCCATTTGTATTTATTGTAATCAAATTCTAAACCTTAGAAAGTTCTTTTTGATACTTACTTTTTTCCATTTAGATTTCCTAAACACTTGACATCTGTAACTTTAACTAAAAGTTGAAGAGGATTTAAAAAAATTGTAACTATCTTCATATTATATTGGGATGTTTTACTTCTCTTGGGAACCTCAAGTATTCTTTATGGGTAACACCAGTTACATGAGATCTTTTAAAAATACAGAATCCTGGGCCTGCTTCTCAGTTCATCTGAGGTAGAGGCAGGGAATACTTTTTTAAAGTTCCTGATAGCATTCCTTTCTCTACATTACCAGATTTGGGAACTTCTGGTTAGAACATGTAGCATATACTAAGGAAAAGATAGTACTTTGAGTACAGAAGACAAAAAGTCTTCAGATTCTTTTCCAAATGTTTGTGCTGAGAATATAATTCCTGAAAATTAAGTGGCCTGCCAAAAGGCAGGATGTAAAGTAGTACCAGTTGCTTAAAGGTTTCATTTTCATTTCCCCCCTAAAGTTAATATTAAAATCCAGATAACTGTGAGAGTTTTAATATAGAGGGTGCCTTGCATTTTGAGAAACAATTTAGAATATAGTAAGAGAGTAAAATCCTAGTATTAAAAAACGCATGGGACATTTTCTTTTTGTTATTTAATTTTGTACAGATGTCTTTGTTTTACAAATGTTCTTTAAATGCTCTTGTTTAAAAAGTGAAACAAAAAAGACTCCTGAGAAAAGTTTCAGTTTAGTGTGTAAAACACTAGCCCCACCTTGTTCTCTTCCTAGATTTCTGAGTATTTTCGTATGTTTGTAAGATTGCAGTTATCTGCTGAGAATAGTAACTTTTATTTTGTCAGAGGCAATAGAATATAGTGATTTCTTTGGGCTTTGAAGCAAGTTTTCCTGGGTTTGAGTCCCAGCCTGCCATTGGTTACTTGCACAACCTTGAAACCTCTCTGCACTTTAGTTTTCTCATTTGCTGTAAAAAAGGCATCATACATTACAAAGTTGTGAAAGTTAAATTAGTTATTAGAACACCTGGTGCAGATATTAGCTGCTCTCATTAGTATGGTGATTAGTAGTAGTAGTAATAGTATCATCAGTTAGAGTTTCCAAATGTGCTTTCACATCTGCTCATATTAAACCATTTCTAAGAAGATTTGCTCGTTCTGTAGGCAAGTCAGTTTAAGCTGAGTGGTTGTGATAAAGTCCAGGGTTATGTAGTTGACAAGAGATTAGAGCCAGGATTAAAGCTCTCGTCCTTTTGACTTAAGTGTTTGACCTTATGGGTGTAGAGAAAGAAAAAAGTGGAAGGTTACTTAAGGGAGCAGAAATCTATAAAGCATTCCATTGTTGTCATGACCTACTTATGTTCCTCTGTGATGTTCTTTTCTTGGAGAACAAATGTTGTATGGTCTGAGTTCTGAGAAAAACACATGAGCGTGTTTCTTCATTATAATTAGATGAGCAGTGTACCCTTACTGTTGTCTTGAACAGGGGCTGGCAAACTACAGCCTGTGGGCCAAATCCAGACTGCTGCCTGGTTTTGCAAATAAAGTTTTACTGGAACCCATCCTGCAATGTCATAATTAAGAAGTTGTGGCAGAGACTGCATGGCCCACAGAGCCATTTACAGAAAAAGTGTGCCAGTCCTCCCCTGGTCTAGGATGTTAAAATAGTTTTGTTTTTAAATTTAAAAATAATATATGTATAGAGAATTATTACAGTGATTTTGTTATAGCTTGATGCTGTTGCTAAGTTTGTTTTGTATATTTTATTCGGTGTTTTTTCACTGCCCACTCTGGGCCGAGACTCCCCCTCTAGGAGGGAGCTGGGCATACTGAGAGTCCTCGGCAGGTGGCACTGCCTCGTGGCGATTGTCAGGGGCTGTCAATGAGAAGACTCTCACTGATTTCACTGCAGTCCCTGCATGACTAGAGAGTATTGGATTTTCAGAGTGTGTTCTAAGCCTCTGCTTGGTTATATTGTACTCTCCCTAGTATTTACAGTTAATTTAACAGATCCATTTTATGCGTTTTCTCCCTAGAGGAACAACATATGTTTACGTTTTTGGTTCTGTTCTATAAACTATTTTAATAAAAGTGGCTCTCATGCTACTGATTAATCATAAGCAGTCGCATTGTTGAAAAAATTCTGTTACAGTAAAAGCTCAGACTAGTTAGGATAAGGTTCAACTGTAGAAAATTTGCATTGTAAAGGTTTGTATTTTGTATTTCTTATACTCAGTCATTCCATAAACTGACAAGGTGCATCTGGGACCTAAGCTGTTGTCTAAGGTTTTTAGAGAATTGTGTATTTTAGCAAATAGGAAAAAGTCTGATTTATATTTAGCATATCTATTTCATAAAAACGATTGCTTCTGAAGTACTTGAAAGCAGTGTTTAGAAGAGATTAAAACTCTGTAGAAATTTAAAATACTTGTTTCATCATTTGTTTCTCTTGAGAGAAATGTCTCCACTGAATTCTGCAGTTAGTGGTGGCAGTATTGATACTGCTTATGGTGTAACAAATACATGATTATTAAATTGGTTCTTATGAATGAGAATTTCTAGCCTAAATCTGAGCATTGAGCCAAGTTAAATAATCAAGTTAAATAATGGGATCAAAAATCCCTTAACTATACAGTCTACCTATATCATCAGGGTTGAAGGCAGGTTCATGCCTTTGTTCTCTCAGAGTGCCAGGTGAGTCCTCATACACATGCATGTAGGGCATATGGTGTTTCTGCTTACATACCTTAGAGAAGCCTTGGCTTTTAAATTAAAGATCTAGTTTTTTTATTTACACACCTTATATGTCACCTTCCATAGTTGTTTTCTTTGAGTTTAGAGAGCTGTGAATATTCTTTTGCCCTAGTATATATCGTTTCTGTTAGATATTGTGTAGTTCTGTCTGGAACATACATAGAACTTTGCCAATAGGCTAAAAATTATTGTTGAGACATCCATATACATAAGCTGAACACTTCTTTTTACTGTTTCAAAATGTAGAGAAGTGACCTTCTTCTGACTGGTGAATTTCAGAGTTTTTTCCCCTGATCCTTGGTTTTAGTCCTTTGTCTTAGGTAAAAAAGATTTCATTACCTCCAATTTGAAAGATGCTTGATTCAAAACAAGATTTATATGTGATATTGTTGGTAATTAATTTGGTGCAGGTACTATTACATTTTCTTTTTCAGACATGCTGTGGAGTCCTTCATCCCTTTTCCCCCCTTCACCTCTGAAAGATAGTCAGGTAGAGAGATTCAGTTTATTAAATCTCAGTGAATTTAATCAACAATTGATGCCTTCTTTCCTATGGCTCCTGTGCCGTGCGCAGTTGATGGTGAGTGATCAGCAGTTAGCACAGTGAGTGTTCTTCAGTGAAGGTTGAAAGATTTTTTCTTCACCAGTAATTTTGACATTACCCTGCTCATTTTTCCTCTATGAAGTATTTTTTGATAATGCACATGTTGTCAGTGTATGATTATAAATATAAATTATGCCCTCAACAATCTAGGCAAGATCCCTGCTACCATAGAGCTTATATCCAAGTGAATAAAACAGATAAATACGTTTGAAATATGAAACAGTAATTTCCATTAGTGGTAAAGAAAATCAGGGTGATGTGACAGTGCAGGAAGAGGGGGCAGTATTAGAGACATGCTTGGGCAGAAAGAAGGCTTCTCTACGGTCAACTTATCTTGAGATGAGTGACTAAGAAGGAGCCAGCCAGAGGAAGATCATTCCAGAATAAGACAGAGATGGAGATACATTCAGCTTGTTGGAAGAACAGCAAGGTGACGGGTGTGGCTGGACCACAAGGGCAACGTAGCCAGGGATTTGGAGTTCTAAAAAGGTTTTTTTTTTTTCCTGTTTTGGAAAATTGGTTAGCGAGAATGTGAAACTTCAAAAAAATTGTTTATCACTTGAATTGTTACTAAATCTTTTTAAAATAAGATTCTTTGTCTAACCTTTGAAAGTGAGTGGAATATTAAAGACCCATCCTGAACTTCTGTTATTCAGATAAGAGCCAACTGTTATTTTCAATCCTTGGGAATTTTCAGTTACGAGATTAAAACTCCAAACTGAGGTTTTGTTTTCACATGCTTTCTCAGGGGACGGGCTGAGGGAGGACCATAGCTCATACATTTCTCTAGTTAGTAGAGACCAAGGTGTAGTAGTGTTGTGCTCAGTGATTGCTGATGGATTTTAACCCTGAAGAGGAGATCATGGACCTAATGACAGCAAGGCAAGCTTAAATATTATACTTTATAGTCACTATTTTTAAAGTAAAAGTGTACATTTTATTTACTCCATCAGCT
Source organism: Balaenoptera ricei (assembly GCF_028023285.1). Classification (NCBI taxonomy): domain Eukaryota; kingdom Metazoa; phylum Chordata; class Mammalia; order Artiodactyla; family Balaenopteridae; genus Balaenoptera; species Balaenoptera ricei. Next base: position 31,194,505 of record NC_082640.1, read on the forward strand.
GAGAACTATTTTCTTGTACAAGTACAGTATAAAACATAAAATATTATAAAAACAGACTTCCACTCACGTGTAAAAGTAGTAAGTATATGAAAAATCTTATTTCTAGTTTAAATAATGTAGGACAATTCTTTATTGCCTTTGAGAGAATGTTAATAAAAAATGAAGAGTATGGTAACACTGGTCTCTTGTTATAAAATCAGCCAAACATACTGCACAATCAAGGGTTGTTTTACTCTAAATATTAATCTAAGTATGTAATAATCATACCAGCAGTGAAGCCCTGACGATGCTGTTGTCCCTTAAGTGAAAGAAGGGTCCTTCTTAGGGTTTCCCTGGTGGCGCAGTGGTTGAAAATCTGCCTGCCAATGCAGGGAACATGGGTTCGAGCCCTGGTCTGGGAAGATCCCACGTGCCGCGGAGCAACTAGGCCCGTGAGCCACAACTACTGAGCCTGCGCGTCTGGAGCCTGTGCTCCCAACGAGAGGCCCGTGCACCACGAGGAAGAGTGGCCCCCGCTCGCCGCAACTAGAGAAAGCCCTCGCACAGAAATGAAGACCCAACACAGCCAAAAATAAATAAATAAATTAATTAATTAAAAAAAAAAGAAGGGTCCTTCTTAGTCTTTCCCTAGTTGTTCCTTACTAAAAATTGTTCATTTTTTCAATTATACTTGTTGAACAACAGATCTGTTTTCTAATTCAGATGGACTAGGTTAGTCGTCATTATCGTCATAAACAAACATGCAAGATGAGAATCGCTGTACAAACTGATAGACTTCATGTAAATAATGTAGCTAGGTTATTGCCAGAAAGCCATTTGTCAAAGTGAGCAATACAGACACTCACATTTTTTCAAAAGCGTACACCACACATATATATATTTCTGAAAATAGTTTACAATGTATAAAGAACAAATTTAAATTGTGAGAACTTTGCTTGCAAATATAGCCAAGTAGATACAAGGTAATTATTCCCCCTGCTTTCTCAGCATACTCCCTGGGCAGCTCTTCACTTCTCTGCCCAAGTACCAGCCCAGAATCTCCACATCTCTCTGCCTTTTTCATCCCTATAATCGTCTGTGTGCCATGCTGTAATTTTTGAATTGCTGTTGAGGAGGAACTGCAGTATGTAAATATCTGTTTCTATATGAAATTTAGAAGATTAGCAATGGCTGCAATATTCTGAGAAGTCAGACTCGAGTGTGCCTTAGTTTTTCTTTCTCATATGTATTAGGAGCCCTCCATGCCAAACTGTCCCTGCCAGTGGAGAAGACTGGAGTCTGGTTAAGTTACTTTCTAAGTTTCTATCTTTATTGATAATTGGGGCTGAGATAGTCCAGTGGCCTTTAAAGGGTACCTAGTTTCTGTGTTCATCCTAAGCTGTGTAGATCTTGCCTACCTTTATGCAATAAATGAGTTTCTGAAAAGAAATTATCAATTGGCTTATGTAGGATGAGTCGTTTATTATTAAGAGGAAATTAGCTTTATAAAGGATGTTTTATTACAGTGAACATTCAGCCTCAGTTTATTTCCTGTATTAAGATTATTTTTAAATAAGATGTAACCAGTCAGTTGGGGAGGTGTTTGAGAGCTAGAAATCAGAAATAAAACTCCTTGAAGAATTGGCAGTCTGGCATATTTCATCAGGGTCCAAAAGACAGAAAGCCTAGTTTCTTGTGAACAGAGCGAATTTAATATAAAGAGATTAAATATAACGAGATTGGAGTGACAAGGGATTAGCCAGTAATAAATAAAGAGACCTCTCAAAAATATAAGAATCAGATGTAAGGAGCAGGCCCTTCCCCTGGTGCTGAGATGGAGTTGCCAAAGGAGGAAGCTTCCCCACCTGTCCCCACACACCTGAGGCTCACTGCATGGCAGAGAATTCACTGTGGTGTCACCGGATGAACTTGCAGGAACTCTGCCCTCCAAGGGGCTTGGGAAAGCCAGTCTTGAGGAGGTGTCTTGTCAGAGACCGCGCACTGTAAAACCAGCCTAGGAAGTGCCTGGGGAAAGCTGCTGGCCACTGAGTGCTTGTGACCCTGTGTCCTGCAGGGGCTGCCGAGGACAGCCCTCACCTCTTCTCACCGCGCTGCCTGCCCTCTGCCTGCGCTAAATGGTCCCAAACAGCTGTGACTTTACACCTGAAGTTTTGCACTTAATCTGTCACTCTTTGCTGACCTGGTTGAATGTGTGTTAATCTGCTACTGTACTTACAGAGTTGACTGGATACGACTTAAGGGTCTGTTTACAGTGAGCCCATTTATGTGACTGTAAAAACTCTCTTTCAGAGACTTTGTCTTAACAACTGCTCCGCAGAGCTTTTAACCAGCCCAAAGTCTCTAGATTAATGGATCATTACCGTTAGATTAATATGTACAAGTGAAAAATCTGAAAAACAAAACCTATCTGCTTACCCTCCAGGGGAAAAACAAAAACACCCTTCAGAGGGTCTCAAGGTCCCCTAGAATGCCTGGAGTTTCTTTCTAGGCTTCTAGGAGCCAGAGTGTGGTAGATAAACATGAGTCCAACTCAGGACAAAGATGGTTTTTGTATAAAGTTGGCTTGACTCATAATAGCAAAAGTTGTTTTTTAATAAAGCTTAAATATTACATGGGAGCCATTAGGGTAGAACTATGTAAGGAAGGTTTGGGGAAAATGTATTTTCCTTTTTTATGGCTTCACTTTCAATAACTGCCACTGATTGTAGGCTGATTCTGTGTGTCTAAATTCTATTCTTTGTCTTATAATAGACTTAATGGTCATACATGCTCATAGTAGAACATTTTAAATGTTTGGGAAAGTTGATTATTTTGTTCTATACTGTTACTCTAGATCTTCATTGCCCAACACCATTGCCACTAGCCACATGCGGCTGTGGAGCCTTTGAAATGTGGCCAGTTTAAATAGAGATGTAAGTGTGAACTACACACTGGAGTTTGATGACTGAGTACACAAAAAAGAATGTGTAAAATACCTCATTAATCATTTATATTGATAAATAATATTTTGGGTATACTGAGTTAAATAAAATGTATTAATTGATGTCACCTCATTTATTTAATATGGATTCTAGAAAATTTTAAATTACATAAATGACTTGCTTCACAATTCCATTAACAGCACGGCTCCAAATCTACGTATTGAATAATGCTTCCATCTTTTGGTAGATAATGGAAATACACTAAAAATGAACAATGATTTTTTCCAGATACTAATCGTATGAAAAATTTAATAGAATGATGTGCGTTCCACCCATCTGCAATGTTAAGTCATAATAATTATATTAAAGAAAGGTGGTAGTCAGTAGAGTATGAGAATTAGCCAACTCTACTAGCGGGAGTTCCGTGTGATGTACGGAGTAAGAGCCCTATTGCACGACAATCTTGGTTATCACTGGGGAGGACGTTCAGATTAAAATATTATCATTGATCCTTAGTTATCATTAATGTCACTTGGTCACATTCTAAGTTTAGAATTTTTAAGTTACAAGAAACAAGAAAATCAATTGGAAACGTTTTTTGATCTTTTTTAAGCAAATAGTCTTTAAAGTCTGTTGCAGAGTGACAAAATCTGTAGAACTACTAAAATTATGTAGTTCTTTAATCTCATTCTCTTCAAAATGTTCATACTTATATCATTTGCATTTTTCAGTGCAAAGAATGCAAGGAGAATTTATTATTTTGTATTTCCCTTTATATTCTGAGGTGCCTAGAGCAGTTTGGGGATAGAGTTTAACTGTATTTATTTATACTTAGACTAACTGTATGTAAGATTTTATTACATAAGCAGTGGCTAAAAATTTTAACTTTTTATGATTTAGAAAGTTCATTCTGGTTTGAGCTAGAAGATATCTTGGCTTTATTTTCTGAAAGACTGTTTTACTTACATGCAGCTCATTTAATACATATAATTTAAAACTGGAATACACCCCCACAGAGTAGTTAAATGAACATGAAAATAGAAACTCTGAAAAGTGCTTATGTTTTATTTTTTCAAGAGGATAACAGGGAAAGAAATTTTTTCCTGATAAGAGACTGCTAATAATATGCATTAATAGAATCAAATTCTTTGTTTAAAATTAGACTTAATTCCATTTTTAAATAATTTTAAAATATTTTAAAACATTTCAGTCTTACTTCATAAGTACTGTGTAAATATTTTCTTATGAAAACTGAAATAGTGGAGGTAAATCTCAGATTTCCCTGGGCTGCTGTTTTGTCTGCTCCGCCCTCCGAGAACCTCTGTCGCCTCTGTCCGTCTGGGTCTTTCTGCATGTGGCGTTGACATGTGTTTGTGTAGCTGTGGAGAGTTTTCTTTAATACCTCAGTGATGTCACGCCATGTATATTCTGCAGTTTGTTCCTCACATTTTATTTTGGGGCTATTTTCACGTCTCCAGATATAACTCTATTTCATTGTAACTTTAATATTTTTATTTTTAATCTTCAATTATGAAAGCATTGTATGCTCGTTAGAACAGGTGAAGTAGGCCAAATCTGCCAACTCCACCTCATCCCAGATCTCCTTCTTGAATTAAGCTTTCCTCCGTACTCGTGCGAACATTTTAGCATCATAGAGTTTCTGTGTGTTTTAAAAATAATTTGAAAAGATCAGGCTCTGCACATATTCCCCAGTTAGTAGTTTATTTCACTTAACACAGGTGAGCATCCTTCCAGCTTATTCTTTTGATGAGAAATTTTCCATATTATGGAAAGTCTGTTTCTAGGTCTTTTTCATTTTTGTCCGTGAGTTCACATACTGGCTCTTTTTATTTCTAAAATAATTTAAAAATGTGTTTGCATATGTTCTAAATATCAAATTCTTATTATATGTATTGTTAGATCAATATATAGTCTTAAAATTGAACTCCTGTTAACATTTGTTTGGTCAAATTGCTAATATTCAGTTGTTTGAACTTAAAAAAAATTCATTTGGTTCAACCTAAGACATATTTTTTCAAATTATTTTCACACCTTTTTAAACTTTTTATGTATTCACTTCATTTTGTGCATTGAATCTTACTTTAAGAGTCCTCTATTTTTTGATAAGATTTTTTTAAATATATTTTATGTTTTGGACTTTATCTGAAATTGATTTATACTTATGTCATTGATATGCATAGAGATCTAATTTTTCTAAATTTGTGTACAGTTCTAAACACTGTTTATTAAACAGCGTGTTCTCTTCCAACAGTTTTGGGCTGCCACTTCTGTAATAAACTTTGGTACTGTGGATATATTTCTCCATTTTCTGTTTTGTTACATGGATCTATTTATCTGTTTCTGTGGCAGTAGCACTCTAGTTTTAATTACTAAGTTTTTACAATATTTTGTTACCTTTTAGAGCAAGTCCCTTGTCATCCTTTTTTGACATTGTCTTGGCTGTTCTTGTACTCTTTACAAATTGCTTTCACAATATGCTCATAAGTTTTTACTTTACTGATGTATAGTCTCCGGAGCAGAGAGGAAGAGAGAATTTCTAAACCCGGGGCTGTCTCAACTCCTGTAAAGCATGCAGATGATCACACACCTAAAACAGTGGAAGAAGTTATAGTTGAAAGAAACGAGAAACAAACACCCAATCTTCCAGGTAAGCCTAGCCTAGAGTGCAGAAAACATTTGCATTCAGACTAAATTGTTTCACAATTTACAGAATTATATTTACAGAAAATATAAAGATGCAATTATTATTACTACTACTATTGCTGCTACCTACTACCCATGTGTGAATTTTTCTGTACTTCCAGCATTTTCTTTGTGAGTGGGAGGTTGCCATATATCAGTAAGCGTTCATGAATGTTTTTTAAATTTTCCAGATAGAAGTTATTTGTGGTTCACAGTTGTTCACAGTGAGTGAGGTGGTTTTCCAGTACTGCTCATTAAGGGAAACATTAGATTGGCTTTAGACACTGTTTAAAGTTCTCTTGTCTATTGAAAGTGTTTTCAGAAACACTTTATGAGTATACCTTGCTGACCTGTATATAAGACCACACGTAAGAATCTGCAAGGTTCTGAGATCCAGTTGCTTGAAAGGCCTGGAGGTCCTGCTTCTACTGTCTCTCAGGTCCTTCTCTCAAAACCTGTTTCTGCTCTGATTATTTAGTGGCAGGAATGTGGAAATTTAAAAATAAATTGTATCACAGTGAAGAAAGAAGGCTACTTTGACAGTCTTAACAGAGAAATGTAGGGATTCTCTCTTCTTATATTCTTCTTCCTCTGTTATTCTTCCCTAAAAAGTATATTTTTCAGACTGTAACAGCTGGTGCTATAGAAAGCATAGGTGACCATGTAACGTGCATACATGCTATAAAGATCCCAGAATTTATAACTGTAAAATGTACCCTAATATATGCATATGTAGTATATATGTTCCCGATCAGGTTCTCTGAACTTACATTTTTGCTGCATTTTGCAGACTTTTTATTGTTTGGTTATTTCAGTGGTTGCTTGCTTTGTTATTCCATTTTGTAAAGTGATTCCTGCATAATTTAAATTTTCTTTTCTTTTAGAACCAAAGCCTGTGTATGCTCAGGTTGGACAGCCAGACGTGGATTTACCTGTCAGTCCATCTGATGGGATCCTGCCTAATGCAACTCATGAAGATGGGATTCTTCGGTAATGTGGTTTTAAACTTGTGTTGTCTTCTCGGCCCATTACTAAGGATTATTTAAATTGAGAATTCAGTTGCGAACCATATTACATATGCTTTTAAAGACAGTGTATACTACTAAATGCTATGATTAGTGTTTGTTTTGGTTTTTTAAATTATTTATATGATAGAATCAGTTAGAGATTAGAGAACAACAAAGAAACATTTAAGATGTTTACTTCTTTCTCACCACTGTTATCTACCTAGTTTTTAGATTAGGAATTACAAAACTAGAAAATTGTTTTCTATTTAAACATCAGAATTTTCACAGGCATTCTAAATCCCTAGCATTTTAAAAAAAATCAGTGTTCCTCCATCTCAGCGCTGTTGACATTCGGGGCCAGATAACTGTTTATTGTGGTGGACTGTCCTTTACATTGTAGATGCTTAGTAGCATTGCTGGCCACTGGCTGCTAGTAGCACACACATACACGCCCCAGTTGTGACAACTAGAAATATCTCTAGGCGCTGACAAATGTTCCCTGCAGGCAAAATCACCTCTGGTTGAGAAACCTGTTCTAGGTTAGTTAGCAACTCAAAAGTAAGTTTTTGATATTCACAACTTTTATTACTTTATATTTTATACATTGAGATTGAGATGTAGATTTTATATCCAGATTTCAAACTATCATGATCATCAGATTAGTTTTTGTTGCCTCTCTGGTAAAAGAGACATAACATGAATAATGGAAAATTACCAAATTTCCTTAAGTAGATTAGATGTAGACCTCTGCTCTCATCTGTTTTCTCTGCTAAAGAAAATTGGGTTATTACCATAAGACCTAGCTTGGTAGAGAGAAATGGCTCCTGAAATAGGTGAAAGTATCACAAGTTTAAAATTATACATTTTGGAGACTTCCCTGGTAGCTCAGCGGTTAAGAATCCACCTGCCAATGCAGGGGACACGGGTTTGAGCCCTGGTCCAGGAAGATCCCACATGCCGTGGAGGAACTAAGCCCGTGTGCCACAACTACTGAGCCCGCGTGCCTAGAGCCCATGCTCCGCAACAAGAGAAGCCACCGCAATGAGAGGCCTGCCCACCACAACTAGAGAAAAGCCCGCGGGCAGTAGTGTAGATCCAATGCAGCCAAAAAAAAAAAAAAGAATGGCCTGAGAGCTTTCCTAACTCTTTAAGTTTTACGAAAACTTTAATAACTAGATTCCAGAGACCTATTTCCCTGAGGGAGCACTGCAGGACAGGTACCAAAGAGAACTGAGAATGTGGGCAGGATTTGTAGCTTAGCCAGGAAAGGTTTAGTTATTCATTCAGATTCGGTGACTGGATCTGAGGCAGAAGGATTTTTGCTATTGCATGTGGTTGACATAACACAGGGCAGAGTATAAAATATTAGGCATGTAGGGCACATGACCCTAAGATGGGGCCTAGAGCTGTCCTTGAACAGTGGTTTTATCAATAAGAAGCCAGGTTTTACTGAAGGATGCAGACTACAATCAGCTCTTTTACTTTTTGAGGTGCACTAGATGGGTCAGTGTTAGGAGAGGACTTGAGGGACCTGGGGCCTTAAGGACTTTAAGGAAATGTTTAAAAGAGCTGTCTGTACAGTTGATTTGGGAGAGGAGTCTGTCAGAAGGCTCTTGATGCAGGTGGAAAAGTAGGATCCATCACAGCCGAGGGACTCACACCTTCCATGATAAAGCCAGTAAATAGATTCGGGGCACTGAGGGTACCACCGGCTCTGGCAGTAAGTGACCTCATCTGACCTGCAGACTCTCAGGTTTCCATCTAGCTAATGTTAGTTCTACATGAAGAAACAAGGTCAAATGTGACTACCTTGTAAGTTCTGAAAGCTAAGGTGGTCTTTAGTTGGCTTTAAAGAACTAGGCATCTCTCTTCCCTCAACTCATTCATTCGTTTGATTTGTGTTTTTTCGTTACTACTAGTTTCTAATTATTTGCTCATTGTTACTTAGTAAATTAAGAGGAAACGGACTTTTCCCCACACTTCGTGTCAGAATAGGTAGAAGAATTGTGTGTCTTCTTGGCTTGGAATGTGGGATGGTTATAGAAACCTAGAAGGGAAATTTGTAATTATGTATATAATTTGTAATTAATTACCCAAAAGGGTAATGCTTAGTTATGATGTGTTTCTGTCTAGCCATTCTTCTAAGGCATTCTTTGGTGTTTGTTTTAGGAGTGTCACAGAGCTTTGACACTACACTGATAGTAGAGGAATGTGCCTGCATTAATTCCTTTGCATTCTCTCTAGCAAGAAGGGGGCAGAGCTTAAATATGGGGCTAATCCAAAAAGACTGAATGATGATAAGCTTTTTGTTTAAAATTCAAAGGGACTGCAGAGTAAGTGATCTGTGTGAACTACTGAAGGAGTCCCCCAACTGCAAAGTTTCAAAACCACTGTCTGTTGGGTATAGAGATTACAATGCTTAGAGCCTGATTTTGACTCTCTGGCATTAGGGAAATTTGTCAGTTTATGCTCAGTTTCTACCTTTGTACAATAGTGCTTCTTAATTATTCAGTAGAGATGATATGGTATGAATTGGGGTGGGAAAAATGGAAGATTTTTTAGCCATTGTTAATGTACCACATATATCCAAGACTCACAGAGTTGGGAAAGCATTGTTATGAAGTAATTTTATAATTATTATGTAAAACAGTACTTACATATTGAATTTGGATATTTCAAAACTTATTTTGTTAATCAAAAATTAAAAGAAAGTGCTATTAAATCTGGTTTGGTATTCTAATGATAAATTTTATTCAGTAAATTAGAGGTGTAGGGTAAATTTTAAAGATGATGGTCCTTTGTTTTATTCTAAATATGGTTTTTATTGTAGTAGTTTGCTATAACTCTTCAAGCTTCTCTTAACTGTTTAAAATGAAATATTTGTCTTAACAGGCCCAGCATGAAATTAGTAAAATTCAGGAAAGGAGATAGTGTGGGTTTGCGGCTGGCTGGTGGAAATGATGTTGGAATATTTGTAGCTGGCGTTCTTGAAGATAGCCCTGCTGCCAAAGAAGGCTTGGAAGAGGGTGATCAGATTCTCAGGGTATGTCAGTGGTCAACTTATGTGGTTTCACAGTACTTAGATCTTTAGAAAAAAGGCATCAGACACAGCAGACTCACTATCGCAGTTAGCTTGTAATCTGTTGTAGTGTCTAGAACCAATTCAGCATGCAGATTGAGAATCCATCAGGTCTTCCCATTCCTGCCTTTGCTCTTATTCACTGCTGTGTTGTTACTACACAGTGTGGTGCTGTGGTCTCGTGTTAATCACTCATGTTCATAGAACCTAAAAAAAGTAAGTCTTAGAGCCCCATAATATCCACCAGTTATTTTTTAAGTTCAACTAAACATTCAGGCTGGCTAGACTCTGCCGTGGGCCACAACTTGCCACTAGGGCAGCGTCAGGTGTTCCTCTCCAGTGGGAGTAGTCTTTGCAGCAGCCCACAGAGCCCTGTAGGACCTTCTTCACCACAGGTGATGGCTCAGGTGTGCAGACATGGGGTTTCCATCAGGCACGTGTGTAAGCTGCCCTGGCTCTGAAGCTTCATACCCCACAAGAGGGAAGAGTCCAGGAAAGCCTAGTTCAGATGCAGGGTTCCAATCGGGTCTTTTTCTTTTGTTTTTTGTTTGTGTTTGTTTTTGTTTCTTTTCCATAAGCAATGCCGCCTAGTAACGTAGTACCATCTTTATTTCTCTCTTCTCTTTTTAAAATATCCAAACTTCCTGCCAGATGCACTATATGCCATTTTAATCGGAAGATCAGATCTCTCAAGTGGGAGTTCCTACATCTGCTCTACTCCTCTTGCTACCTCAGATTGTCGTTGCCACCTCTGTTCTGGTCTCTTCCTGCATTCAGGCTACCTCCTGCCCATGTCCTGCATTTGTTCTCCTCCTGCCCCAGAATATGGCTGCTTTGTTCATGTTTTTCTCTTTCCCTATCCTCTGGTTCTTCATCAGCTTTCCATTGTCTGTTTTTTCTCCTTTGGCTGTTGAACTTGTTGAAGGTTTGGTTGAGTCCCTTCCCTGCTTGCTTTTCAGTCTTTGTGTCACAAAGTTGTGTAGTCTGCCTTCCACCTTAACCACGACTGAATGTGAATTTTCATGAGGCATTGCCAACCTAATGTCATCTTCAGCCTTCAGTTTCCTGTATTTCTTAACTTAGTGTTTTGACCTTCTTAAAAAGTCCTTTTGGAAGTGCTTTCTTCCTTGGATTCCATAACACTGCTTTTCTGGTACTCCTCTAATCATTTCAGTTCTTTTCCTACCTTCTTTAATCATTCTTCCTAAAACTTGGGATGTGTCAGCAGCCCCCTGCTTCTGTCTTGCTTTCGTATCTCTATCTTGGGTTTGGTCGCTTTTGGCAGCAGCCCGCGGTCAGAAACTGTCCTCTGAGCACTCTGCGAACCCCCTCAGACTGTGCTGGCTGCCTATGGCCACTCCCGTCCTCCTCCTCCCCCTTCAGACTTACATGTCAGAAAGTCAGGGCATTGTCTGCTGACTCACTGGTTCCCACCTGACTTTGTGTTGTGATTCCTCCAGATGATGTCTACATTTTGTCAAATACAACATGGATAATTAAACAGACCTGTTATTCTCTTACCTACCCCATATCCTGTTTGAAGTAATCATACATCATTCAAAAAATATTTAATAGTTTTTTTGTTGTTTCGTATCATAAAGGTAGTACATGTAGAAAAAAAATTTTTTTTAATGTGGAAAATTTCCAGAAGATGAGTAGAAGAAAATCTACCTGTAATCCTGCACATAGTCACTGGGGACATTTTGATAAGTTACATTTTGGTCCTTAGGAGCGTCTAATATTAAACATTGATTTGGCAGACACTGAGCTTACATCATACAGATGCTCTTACAGAGGTGGCACAATGCATGCACTATTTCTTTTTAATCTTGTTTCCTTTTGATTTCTTTTTCAGAGCCTAGTAAAAAGTAGGGCTCTATTATACATTCATAGAACTTATAATTTAAAATTTTAAATCCCGAGATTTTACAATAATAATAAACAGTTGGAATTAGAAGTTGTCTTTTTTGGTCTGAATTGGTTGGATTTTGCAGTGCATGATCTCTAATGCCGGGATGCATCGTGACTACTCTTTAAATGACTTTACACCTTCACTCATTTTATTTACTTGGTTTCTGCTTGTTTTAAATAGGGTATATTCTTTTCTTCAAAGTAAAATGAAAATTTTCACTTTTGAAGATGTGATATTTTCGAATTAGATAAACTCTGGAAATATTTGTTTCCTGCATAGATAAATGTTTTTATAATCTTAAAATATGACCAGTAGTAATTTGTGAAATTTATTTTAACAGGTAAACAATGTAGACTTCACAAATATCATAAGAGAAGAAGCTGTCCTTTTTCTACTTGACCTTCCAAAAGGAGAAGAAGTGACCATATTGGCTCAGAAGAAGAAGGATGGTGAGATACTGTCAGAATATTGAGAAAATAAACCTGGAAAAGTTTGAGGACTTAAATAGGAATTTTAATTTTAATGTTTTTAATAAATCAAAGTTAAGTGATAAATGAATTTGTTAATCTCACAGATTTTGTTTATTTTGTCATTTAGGGGCACACAGTCTTACACTGTGCTCGTTAGCACAGCACAGTAATAGGACCAGCCAACCTTTCTGGCGTTCTCTTGAAGTAGAGTGCCATCTGCATGGAAAAATCCTATAGTATTCCACACAAAAGTGCATATGAGCAGCTTCTGAATTTTGTATTGATGTTTTCTAAGCAATATATGCTGATGTTGCATTAATGCAAGGGAATGCCTGATTTTCTCTGTGATTAAGCAGATACATTTTCATTTAGAACAGGGTTTCTCAAGCTTGTCACTGTTGATGTTTTGAACCAAATAATTCTTTGTTGTAAAGGCTGTCCCGTGTGTTTTAGGCTGTTTAAAAGCATCCTTCCCTCTGCTCACTAAGTGTCTGTAGCACACACACCCTCCTTTCAACACACAGTTGCAACTATCAAAAATGTCTCCATGTATGCCAGCTATTTCCTGGGGGGAACAGAATTGCCCTCATTTGAGAACCACTCATTTAGAAAATGGGACATAGATGAGGTTTGCAGGGGCTGCAGCGATATTAAGTTAGATGATTTAAATAGAAAGCATGTGTGGCTTTGGACAAGGTGCTTGATCTGTATCTGCAGTAGTTTCCTCATCTGTGAAATGGAAGTGCTAAGAGTTCCCGTGTCGTGAGATGATGATGGTGTCCAGGAGACAGAATACTTAGTAATTAGTAAGGAGCCACCGTTTGTTGGATACTGTTGTTTTTGTTATTGTTGATATTATCAATAGAATCTTCACATAATGTGTGCTCTTCAGATTAATATCTTTTCCCACTAGTTACTGATAATTTTTTGTTTTGATTCCTTTTAGTTTATCGTCGCATCGTAGAATCAGATGTAGGAGATTCTTTCTATATTAGAACCCATTTTGAATATGAAAAGGAATCTCCCTATGGACTTAGTTTTAACAAAGGAGAGGTGTTCCGTGTTGTGGATACTTTGTACAATGGAAAACTGGGCTCCTGGCTTGCTATTCGAATTGGCAAAAATCATAAGGAGGTAGAACGAGGCATCATCCCTAATAAGAACAGGTATGAATGTTTGGATACTTCTTACAGAACAAATTAAGGAAATGATGACAAGATTTCAGTCCCACTGGGAAATTTTGGTAACGTAAAGAATTAGTTTTCACTGTATTTACCATATCTAAAACTGAGTTAGTTGTATAAACTCCTTTATTTTAGTTTAACCATTAAGAGTTAAACTGCATGTGAAGTTCTATCCAGTGTTTTGACATTTTGTTTCACTATAAGTCTTTCTCCATTTTGTTTTTAAAATACCCTTATTTTCATTTTTGTCTTTTCTTGTCCAGAGCTGAGCAGTTAGCCAGTGTACAATACACACTTCCAAAGACGGCAGGAGGAGACCGTGCCGACTTCTGGAGATTCCGAGGTCTGCGTAGCTCCAAGAGAAATCTGCGCAAGAGCAGAGAAGATTTGTCAGCTCAGCCAGTTCAGACAAAGTTCCCAGCATATGAGAGAGTTGTTCTTCGAGAAGGTAGTCTGTTTTCTACAGATGAACCTAATACCTTTTAATGTCAGTTTGCCTAAGAAAGAAGAAGTATAAACTGTGCTATTTTTCATTTGAATCTCCCCAGCTGGATTTCTGAGGCCTGTAACCATCTTTGGACCAATAGCTGATGTTGCCAGAGAAAAGCTGGCCAGAGAAGAACCAGATATTTATCAGATTGCAAGTAAGTAGTCTCCATACGGACTTCAGATGAGATTGAGCGTGTTTCTTTACTAATTACTTCTCTAAAGGGTGGGTCTGATCCATTCACTTAATAGAAATAACACTTTTTGTAAGTGAACATTTGCAATTGACACCATGTATTTAATTTGGAGGGAAACCTGAGTGACTGTGTCTGTGCTCTGCCAGTTCCCTTTCATAAGAAAAAGAATCACCATTTATGAAAATCTCTTAGCACACAGTCTTGTTTAATCCTGACAGTATCCCATCGGGCAGGTGTCAGAATGTCCAGCTGAAGCTGGGCAAGCTGAGCTGTAGGGTGGTTGTGACTGAGACCACCGCCCCGCCTCTTTAGTTGGGGTGTCATGATGACACCCAGCTAATGAGTCACACACTCGGCTCTGAACCCAGCTCCTTCTGGCTCCAGCCCAGTGTTTTCAGTCATTAAGCAAACAGAAATACTCAGATATGTCAAAAGAGTAATAAAAGCATGACTCATGCTATTGCTTATTGCAGACATATATAGTAGTTTAGTATTAAATATAAATATTGAGGAAGTAGTGCTTTAAATGCCTTACAGATTTTGCTTGCAGATTATTTCATTGTTTCATTATTTTAGCTATTATGGTAGTTTAAATACACAGACTTAGTTATGATCACTTAGGCTTGCTTTAAGTTATTTGTATAGTCTGTTTCAAATTTATATTTTACTAATACAAAGGGTGCAGAAATCTGTCCATATTTTGTTTGCTTTGTCTGTCCATATTATGCTTTGCTTTTGTTCCGCAAAGGATTTAAATCCTCAAGAATATAGCTTTTTCCATATATATGCTGAATTTCTTAGACAGAATTACCAAAGATAGGAAGGAATGACCCAAGACATGAGCACTCCTGGCTGCTGCTGTGTAACTGTGGCTGCTTCCAGAGGGTTGTGCAGCTGTTGTTCCTGCTGGCACTATAAACTCCCAAGTGCTGATTTAATATTATATATATTGCTTTTCATTTGGTTGCTGGTGAAGTTAAATGAGGATATTTTCTGAAACTCAGAAGATTTGCAGACAAATGATAGTAAAATTTGAACAATTTAGAAAATGTTCATTTCTGATTCATCACTCAGTTTGTTAGTCTTTTCAGAAGAGATCTTTTTTTGGTCATTGCTTATAGATAACATTTTGCCTGAAGAAGTTGATACGTATAGATACCACCCGTAACCAAACTTAGGGCTTTTAAATTTACCAAAAGCAAGTGTGAAGACTTAGAAAGCTCTGTCTTAAGGACTAATTGGTTGATTAATTGGGTTTACTCTACAACCAGACTCTTACGAAAGGGATTCAAATCGCTTAGTTATGTATCCTCTTTGAATCTAATGAGAGTTTTTTGAGTTTAGAGACTAGTAGCATTTTCTCCACCCAGAACCTCCCTGTTGATCTCCCTCTGTCGTTCTCCTGTGTTCACCAGATTGGAGGTTGGCCCTGCTGTCTCGCGATGGACTTGTTCTCCCAGATCATCCCCTTGTCCCTCAGCCTGACCTCTGAACTTCCATGTCTCTGTCTTTGTCTGATCTGAACAACTAGAGCTCTAACTACTGAGCTTTCCTGTGACCAGAGTCTCAGACATCGCTCTGCCTTTTTGGTGAAAGCCTTCATGTCAGCAGACCTCTGAGACGCGTGGTTAGAAATCAGCCCAAGCTGCCTTGGCGTGTTCTGCGCCAGGAGGGAGGCACAGGTTGCCAGTGTGAAAGCACAGGCTGTGTCATAGTCACAAGTTACAGCCTTTTCTGCTCCCAAGTCCCCTTCTGCTGATGTGAAAAGAGGTCCCTAACCCAGGACTCCGCAGCCAGTCTGCTGTAGTTGTTGCTGCTGAGTGTGGGCCTGCCCGGGTATTGAGCAGCCGTCTGCGGCCGGGTGGGCCCTGCTGAGGGGAGGCCTCCTCAGGGTATCTGTGTGCCATACAGACAGAACCATTGCTACTCACATGCCACAATGTGAAAAAGGTTTGCAGACAGTGCCATGCCAGGCCACACTGGAGCAAAAGAGAAAGGGAAATCCCTATATACATGTTTTTATATATATATTATATATTTTTTTTAATGGCTCTTTTTTCCAGAACATGAAAATAGTTGGAAAATTTTTGAAAACATGCGTATTAAAACTGACATTTTAAATTTAAATATTTTATTTAGGCCAGACACATAGTTTATAATTTTACCTTCCTGGTTTTAATGGAAGCAAATTTATCAATATTATTTTGTAAATCTACTTTTCTTTTTTTAAAGCTTATTTTCAATTGAGAGAATTGCCATATTTGGCTGTTTCTCTTGACCAAGTGACAGTCCTAAATAATTTTTGCTCAAGTTCCGCTTACTGATTCTTTCCTTTTAAATTATTAATTAATTAATTAGGCTGCATCAGGTTTTAGTTGCATCACGCGGGTTCTTCATTGTGGCATGCCGGCTTCTCTCTAGTTGTGGCATGTGGGCTCTAGAGCACGCAGGCTTAGTTGCCCCGTGGCATGTGGGATCTTAGTTCCCCAACCAGGGATTGAACCCACGTCCCATGCATTGCAGGGCGGATTCTTAACCACTGGACCATCAGGGAAGTCCCTCCACTTACTGATTCTATTTAAAATGTTCATTTTGAAGTATTTATTTTGCTTTTGTGAACATATTGCATCCAAATATTATTGGACTTCTGAGGTTTGGTGGCACCCCCTTGAATTTTGCACTGGGGTGAGTGGCCCACTTGCCTCTTTAAAAAAAAAAAATTATTTATTTATTTATTTACTTACTTACCTACCTACCTACTTATTCATTTAGCTGTGCTGGGTCTTAGTTGTGGCATGCGGGATCTTCATTGCAACATGTAGGGTCTTTAGTTGGGTCATGTGGGCTCTTAGTTGCAGCATGCATGTGGGATCTAGTTCCCTGACCAGGGATTGAACCTGGCCCCCTGCATCAAGAGCGCGGAGTCTTAGCCACTGGACCACCAGGGAAGTTCTCCCACTTGCCTTCTGATCCCAGCAGTGTTGGAAGCATTGATGTAACCCGGGGTTCTCAGCCAGGGTGGGTCTGCTCCAGAGAGGACATTTGGCCACAGTTCTCTTTGTCACCGTGGGAGCAAAAGGGAGGTGGGGGGCTGCTACTGACATCCAGTGGGTGGAGGCCAGAAATGCTGCTCAATAGGCCATGGTGCACGGGAAGCCCCCACAACTGCACGTCATGGAGCCCAGCGTGTCATTATGCCCAGCAGTTGAGAAACTGACCTAACCAGTGGAAATTTCGTGTTTTGTTTTTGTCCTGACTGCACGACTAGAAAGTGAACCTCGAGATGCTGGAACTGACCAACGGAGCTCTGGCATTATTCGCCTTCATACAATAAAGCAAATAATAGATCAAGTAAGTTATTAGAAATTGACCCGTTTCATTGTAAGCTGTGAATTTTGTGTTTCTCAGTGGGATGGGTTTGGTTAAACTGAAAGTAGAAGGTAGTTTTTCTAAAGTTATTACTGGTATACCGTAAGTAAATTACCGAGACATTATAATAATCACTTTCAATGGAACAGTAGTACATGCCTGAGAAGAGCTTTCATTACCACAAAAAAGTATACAGTGTTCACATATGTTGACAGACTTGATATCGCATCAGGACAATTCAGGTTGCACTTTGATATTTATATGTTAGGAATGTGTTGCTACTCACAAGGTCATGTCAGGAACATTAAATTGTTACACTTATTTTCACTCTCTGCTTGCAAGTATTTGGGGTGTCTTAAAAGTGAGCTAGTTAAAACATTTTTTTAAAATTGGGCTAGAAATTATATTGCATTAACTTCTGAGTACACCTTTTTCTAATATGTGCTCCTGAGACATTTTGGAGCACAGTTAAACGTCCATTCCCATTGGAATGTAGTCTCAGCAGTGACTTTCTGAAGGTGATGCTTCTTAGTTAACATGTCTTGCGTCCTTGTTTATTTTTTTCTTGTGTCTTCAGGATAAACATGCTTTATTGGATGTAACACCAAATGCAGTTGATCGTCTGAATTACGCCCAGTGGTATCCAATTGTAGTATTCCTTAACCCTGATTCTAAGCAAGGTGTGAAAACAATGAGGATGAGGTTATGTCCAGAATCTCGGAAAAGCGCCAGGAAATTATATGAACGGTCTCATAAACTTCGTAAAAATAATCACCATCTTTTTACAAGTGAGTATATTAAAGGCCTTCTTTCAGCTTACAGTGTCTGTGCAACAGTATGTGGGCAAAAATGTTGTGTTGTTCAAATATTAAAACTAATATAACCTTTGCCTGTTATGTTTGCTGTTGTGTTAACTTAGGCTGCTGTTGATTAAAAGAAATGGTTCAGTGCCGAAATAGACATTTCCAGGGGTGTGTCCTCAATACCATCTGTCAGATAACTCAGTAGTGGTGACTGAACTCTAAGCAATGGTTGAGTGAATTCTGACTTTTGCAGTGTTCTAATCATAGAACAATGTTATCTATTTGCAGCTACAATTAATTTAAATTCAATGAATGATGGTTGGTATGGTGCATTGAAAGAAGCAATTCAGCAACAACAGAACCAGTTGGTGTGGGTTTCTGAGGGAAAGGTAAGAAATTTCCTGTTTTTAACCCATTTGATAAATTATATAACTAATCAGAGAAGCCTGTGAGTCACCATTGTTTTCTAATTGGATCAACTTATTAAAGTAATTTGGGGCATTAGCTTTTAGGTTTTTATAATTTGTAGGGGTTATGAAAGTTGTTTTGATAGTAGAAGATTCTGAAGTTTCTCTCCCCACTGAATTACCATTCAGTGGTATTCTCTCAGAGAATTCTCAGAGGGTAACTTAAAAGAGCAGGGTTGAGTTCTGACTCTGCCCCTGTCTGACTGAGGAATGACTTTGAACCTGGCTTCCGTTTCCTCCTCTGGAAACAAGGGGAATGGGTGGGCTAGATGAGTGGTCCCTAAAGTGCTGTGCTCAGCATGTGAGATCCAGGACTGGCCCTGAAGAAAAGGCACTCTGAAGGCAAGGAATGGGTGGGGACCACCGTGCTGCAAACCAGACCCCCTGGAGCAGCACAGTACCCACCAGCGTGGTGACGGCTCTGAGAGGTCTGAAGTAAAGGACTTACTTTGCTACTTTAAGCATTTCCCTAAATCCTTACCTAAGGAATTTTTTTTCACTCAGCACCTGTTAACATTCTTAAAACATACTGAAAATGTTAGACAAAGCAATACATCCTTTTGGCTTTGATTTTATAAAGATTAAAATAACTACTTTCTGTTGTTAAGTCTGTCTGGTCTTTTAGCAGTTCTTGATGGGAAAGTCCTGTTTATTTTGTTGGGAGAGATAATAATTTTCTCAAAGTACAGAGTTAAAAGAATCTTTTGTTTTAAATGTCTTTTACCTTCAGATCAATACAATATTAATATATTTTAGTTGCTAGGGAAGATTGAGAATATGTGTTCTCTTATTTTGTTTTTTGTATTTCCTTGTCGGCTTGGTTTTTGTTGTGTTTTGCCCTTGCATGGCCCCTACTTTCCTCTGCCTGGCTATGGCCCCAGGTGCTGTGGCAGTGCATGCTGCATGCTTAGGACCCCCGTGCCCCTTACCCAGAAAACACAACCTCTGCCAAGAAGAGATGTTGAAATGCTGACATCTAGAGGTAGTGTCTGCTGCTCCCACCTGTGGTCCTGTGTCAGAACCATGCCTTTTCTCCTCAGTACCACTCTGGGCAGTGGACTGTACACACGAGATCCTGAGACCACTTAGTAACTGACATATCAGCCGGGACGCTTTATAGACAGAGGCAGGTAGAATAAACTCACTGCACCACTTTACACGACACACTGTTACTAATTCTTAACTCTTGTGGCATTTGATTAGAAGGATTACCGTCCTCTCCATACTAATCTTCTATGACAACACAGTTCTGCTAGCAGCCTTGGTCAGGTAGAATGTTAATAGCTTTCACTGGTGATTTTTGAAATAATATTAGTTTATAAATGCGCAAGGTATACATGTCTACCTATCAGAGGTTTTTTAAATCCACAAATCTTAATTTTCTGTGATCTCTTTGTGATACTATTGTGTGCTTCCTTTCTTTGCTTGGATTTTAAAATGAAGGTCTAGCTCTCCCAGCTTTTTGTGTGAGGAAAATAGGTCATCTCAATTAATTTTATTAACTTTATTAATAGGTCTAATAGGTCATTTACTATTAGAATAGATTGATGCATTTTGTAAATCAGAAAAAATGTTACAATTTAAATCAAGTTTGATTTATGCCCCCCTTCCATTCAAGTATATTTTCTCCAAATAGATTCTTAAACTAAAACCACTTCATTTCACATCGACTCTCCTGAGCTAACTACTTTGATCTGATTGCTAGGAAGAGTTCCTTTTTGCAATTTCTGTTACAGGCTTGTATGTTCCCTATTAAACCAAGAAAAATCATCCTGAGGCTTTCTTAACATGTAAGCTTACGTCATTTCTGGTTCAGAGCACTCCTGGTTCTTGCTCACTTCTGCATTTCATACCACTGCAAAAGCTAAGCAGATTAGTGAGTTGAGTTGTTCTTCCCCAGGGACTTATATACTTCCCTGGCTGGCTTCTGGGTTATAGTCTTCCAGACCCCGCAAGTCAGAGATCAAAGTAGATAGCAAGAAGGTTTCAAGCCATTGAGATTTCAGTGGGAGAGACTCTGCCGGAACATAGAGCAGAGCCCTGGTGTGCTTACTCTCCAAACCGGGCAGGTGATCTGCTGAAAGCCAGAGTCACGGAAGGCTGGTCTTTCCCATTAAGGGAGGGCTCAGGGTCAGGCTGTTGCAGAGCCAGGATTGGGACTGTGGGGGAAGCACCATTCAGGCGGCTCGAGCCTTGTTTATCCTTCATTCAGTTCATGCCGTCTGAATTCTGGGTTCTGGATCCTCCAGCTCTCGTGCCTCTCTGGGCGCAGGGTCCAGGCAGGGTCTTCTGGGACTGTTGTGTGTAATACGGGCACTAGCTTCAAATTAGTATCTATGACAGCCTGTTGACTGCAGCACTGTACTTCCCTTTCCCTCAAATACTTCTGTTCTTTCTGGTCTGCTCAGAAGATAATCAGTGCAGACTGAAGGCTAACAGCTCTTAATTGCCTGTAAAAGAGAGTCATAACTGCATTTCCCTCTCTGCATCCATCTGTGAAGAATAATTTTTAAAAGTTTTTAGTTTAATTAGGCAACCAACACTTAGATGATGCTTTTCCATTGTGTTTTATAAAGCTCTCGGGCCAAATACCAACTTTTTTAAGAAGTTGTTTTTTAATATATAGATTTTATATATACATAAACTCTTGTTCAGCTTGAACTGTGGCGTTTATTTTCCTGGTTATTCTCACGTGCGCTGTTCTGTCAGTCACTGTGTCTTTGTTTCTGTGAGCTTGGTCTGTCAGCATTCTCCCTCTTCACCCTGCTCTGGGCTGACAAGCTAGTGACTGACTAGGTTTCAAAATCAGAGTGGGGCCAGGGCTCCTTCGCTGTCTTCTGGGGCTTTGTCACGGCCGGCCAGCCGATGTTCCACTCATCCAAGCCCTTCAGATCTCAAAGGATGCTCTGTGTGTCTGCATGTGTGCTTGTACTATCTTCTTGACCTTTCCTCACCAGAAGTTTCAAGAAATAGATGTGATTTCTCCAAAGAAGAGTATCCTTTTCAGTCTCCCTTGTAAAATAAAGGCCATCTCTTAAAGAACTACTGAATAAATTTTTAATTTACTTCTATTTGACCCAGGCGGATGGTGCTACAAGTGATGACCTTGATTTGCATGATGATCGTCTGTCCTACCTGTCAGCCCCAGGTAGTGAATACTCAATGTATAGCACGGACAGTAGACATACTTCTGACTATGAAGACACAGATACAGAAGGCGGGGCCTACACTGATCAAGAACTAGATGAGACTCTTAATGATGAGGTGGGGACTCCCCCGGAGTCTGCCATTACACGGTCCTCTGAGCCTGTCAGAGAGGACTCCTCTGGAATGCATCATGACCACCAGACATATTCTCCTTACTCACCACAAGCGCAGCCACAGCCAGTTCATAGAATAGACTCCCCTGGACTTAAAACAGCCTCTCAACAGGTAAGCAGCAAGCATTCAACGTTTTGCAGTTAGAGGTGTATTGTTAAAGTCTAGGATGTGGTGATTGAATTAAAGAATATATTGTCCTTTCTCCAGATTAAGAATTAATCTTTAATTTCAACTTGAGAATACCAAGGACTTAATTCTAAACTTTGTGTGTTTATCTTAGACAGCAGTATACTGAAATTTAAGAAATTCAGGACATGAGGTCATAGTTTTGTTATTCAGCACACTTAAAATGTATGTCTATCAACCACTATAAATGGAAGTGGGAAGTTAGCAGTAAAGAGAAACACTATATTTAAAATATTTTAAACACTTCACAGAAAGCAGAAGCCTCATCTCCAGGCCCTTACCTTTCGCCTGAAACAAACCCAGCATCATCAACCTCTGCTGTTAATCCTAATGTAAACTTAACTAATGTCAGACTGGAGGAGCCCACCCCAGCTCCTTCCACCTCTGACTCACCACAAGCTGATTCTTTAAGAGCACCACGCACTGAGGCAGCTCACATAATGCTAAGAGGTCAAGAGCCATCATTGTCGTCGCATGTAGATCCAGCAAAGGTACCTGTGCTGCAGTGTTGCGCTAATCTGTTGCTCTCCATCAGTCTAGCACATGATCATGTTTGCTTTGCCCTTTAAGTGTTCCTTTTGCTTTTTACTGTGGGCTTATGCACCATAGTGTTTTCAAATCAGTACAGATCATTTCGGTTCTTTATTTTGCATGGCTTCCAGTGATATACTGATTATTTTAAAATAGGCCTTTTAATTGGGATTGGTACTTAATATTTTTATTATTTTTTAATGTTTGGCTTTCAGAATCTTCCAGAATTTCTTTCTTTCTTTTTTATTTTTATTTTTTTAAACATCTTTACTGGAGTATAATTGCTTTACAATGTTGTATTAGTTTCTGCTGTATAACGAAGTGAATCAGCTATATGTATGTATGTATGTATGTATGTATATATATATATATATATATATCCCCATATCCCCTCCCTCTTGCATCTCCCTCCCACCCTCCCTATCGCACCCCTCTAGGTGGTCAGAATTTCTTAATCTATAGTTCAGACCCATTTTAAACTTCTTTATGTTCTGTAAATTATGGTGTCCATAAATTTTCTTTTTGATTTTATTTTCAGTGTCCAAATCAAGTGGAATCAACAGTTCAGTGCATTAATTTTCTACTAAACTTAATAATTAAAAAGTTAAAATATCTTTAACTCACTTTTCATTTAGTATTGATACATGCTGAAAAGTAAAAGCGCCTACTTGCATTGTAAATTTTGAGCTTTCACTTAAACTGGCTTTCTCCACTAATCTGTTTCTGTCCTGGTAATAAATGGTAGAACATGCCATTTTTACATATTAAATCATAGTTTGTCTCTTAAAATAGACTAGAATTTGAAACAAGCCTGTGTCCTTACGCGTGAATTTTTTATACAGGTATATAGGCAGGATCCCTATCCTGAGGAAGTGATGAGACAGAACCATGTTTTGAAGCAGCCAGCTGTTGCTCACCCAGGGCAGAGGCTAGACAAGGAGCCCAGTCTGAGCTATGAGCCGCAGCCCCCATACGCAGAGAGACAAGCCAGCAGGGACCTGGAGCAGCCTGCCTACAGATACGACTCCTCAAACTACGCGGACCAGTTTCCTCGAAACTATGACCATCGTCTGCGCTATGACGACCGCATCCCTGCGTATGAGGAGCAGTGGTCCTATTATGATGACAAACAGCCGTACCAGCCCCGGCCTTCCTTTGATAATCAGCACCCGCGAGACCTGGACTCCAGACAGCATCCCGAGGAGTCCTCAGAACGAGGGTATTTCCCACGTTTCGAGGAGCCAACCCCTCTGTCCTATGAAAGCCGACCGCGCTACGACCCGCCACTCAGGACCTCCACCCTGCGGCACGAAGAGCAGCCCGCTCCTGGGTTTGACGTGCACGGGAGGTACAGGCCAGATGCGCAGCCCTACTCCTCCACAGGCCCCAAGGCGTCCGAGCCTAAGCAGTATTTTGACCAGTACCCACGGAGTTACGAGCAGGTCCCGCCCCAAGGCTTCACCTCCAAAGCAGGCCCGGGCCACTACGAGCCTCTCCACGGTGCTGCCCTTGTCCCGCCTCAACACAAGCCGGAAGTGCCGCCGGCAAGTACCAAACCACTGCCTCCACCCCCAGCTGTGGCCGAGGAAGAGGAAGACCCAGCGATGAAGCCGCAGTCAGTGCTCACCAGAGTGAAAATGTTTGAAAACAAAAGGTCTGCATCAGTGGAGAACAAGAAGGATGAAAACCATAACTCTGGTTTCAAGGTAAATACGTGACTGTGTCTCCTGCCTCGCGTGCAGAGCACATTCAGTGACTGTTGTGCGTAACGCTTCATAATGTTCCCTCCCCCTTAAACGAAGCCTGTTTTCTCATGATCTCTCCCTGAGGCTCGTGTGTCTTATTTTTCTGCAGCCTCCAGAGGTCACGTCTAAACCTGCAGGTGCTCCCGTCCTGGGTCCTAAAGCCCCTGCTCAGAATCAGCTCATTGAACACGACAGAACACTGCACAGGTGGGTGCTTTGTGGGCTTGTGGCCTACAGCTGACTGGGAGTGTGGCCCTCTTACTAGAGAGGAGGCGGGGAAGGCAGAGGTCTCCCTTGCCCTTAGGTGAACTCCTCCAGCTTTTGCAGTTAAAACAGTGGTCCTAGAAGGAAAAGTAAAGAGCTTTATTTCTTACACCTTCTGTAACACATTTTTGTTATTCTTTCAGTTAACAAATCTTTCGAAAACGTATTTCTCTAGCAAATGGCTAAAGTACAGTTTTTAAAGCCCTAACTTTTAGACTGTGGTTTTTAGTTTAATAGGGCTTTTGGATGTGCAAACTGTTAGTTTTTAGGGGTGAGGAAACAGACTCAGATAGCTATGAGATAACTAAACTTAATCCTTTAGAAAGCGCCAGGAGGGATGAGGCTGAGGCTGACAGGAGTTGCTGGGAGAGGAACCCACCAGCTGTGCTCTTAGCTGTGGCCCGATTTGGCTGCTGTTAAGTTGACGGGCTGCATTTGAATACAGTTCTTTGGCCTAATATGTTTCATTCGCTTATATTTGTGCTTGTAATAAAGAGGAACTACTGTCTAACATGTACATTTTCCTCTGATTTTAATGTCTAGTGCTCTTCATGAAAATGTAAACTACTGTGATGTCTCCTTTAGCTGGGATCACTAGCAAATAAGCTCTTCTACACAGAGTAAACATGTAATAACTGAAAGCTTAGCCCCCCCTTCTTGGTGTGAAACGTATTTAAGTTTATCCATTTTTGATGCAGAGTTTCTGAAATTTGCTAACTAGGGCCTCTGTAACAGTGCCTTAATTTGCTGATAATTTACTTTCTTCCCCATGTGCTTCCTGTGTCCTCTGGAACTTTGGACATGTCAAGCTCTTTCCTTATATGAGGATCATTTATTGATCCTGCTGTAAAGTTCTTCAGCTCTCGGTTTTTATTGTTGCTGACGATGGTGCGTGTACTTGAGGAAGCCCTCCACTGTCTGGCTTACTTTTCTCTTTTCTGATGAGCTGCTTCTAACCAGGTCACTATCAAGCTCAGTAGGTAGGTTGTGTTGAAGACTCACGGGCCAGGAGAGTGTTGCCACTGAGTATAATGCATGAGGATACGGGACTGGGAATGTCCACCTTGACTGCTGCACTGCTCAGCCAGATCCTGAGTAATCACAGCAGTCAGTGGAAGGTCAAGGTGAAACTTGTGTATTCCATTTTATTTGTCAAATTAACTTCTCAAAAGTTGTTCCGTTTATCATTCATGATCAGGATCCCCGAACCGCAAAAACCTCAAATGAAGCCGCCTGAAGACATTGTTAGGTCAAATCATTATGATCCTGAGGAAGATGAAGAATACTATCGAAAACAGCTCTCCTACTTTGATCGAAGAAGTTTTGAGAGCAAGCCTTCTGCACATGTCCCTGCCAGCCACCTCTCAGAGCCCGCCAAGCCTCAGCTGCAGTTTTCTAGTTACTCTTCCAAGTGAGTTATTTTGTTGAAGACTTACCTTTTAAAAATAAGATGAAACATAAAGTGGAGTTAATCACACGAAGTTCAGTGTGTGTGTTTGTGTGTGTGTTTTGTTTTGTTTTGTTTTTTGGCCTTGCCTGCATGGCATGTGAGATCTTAGTTCCCTGACCAGGGATCAAACCCTTGCCCCTGCAGTGGAAGTTCAGAGTCCTAACCACTGGACTGCCAGGGAAGTCCTAAGTTCAGTATATTTTGAAGGAAAATAGTTAACTATGTAATACATGACTTCTGTAGGCTCTTAGCATTTCAGCAGTGTGTGCTGTCTAGCTCTGGGATGTGTGTTTTTTGTTCTTAAACTCTAGTGTCAGATATGTAAATTTTTTGCATTAGAGAATATGTGAAAATCAAAGGATTTTGAAATCAAAGCGTTTTGAGGTAAGAGAGGGTAAATGGTTAAGACCCTGATTTTTAAGTCTCTCCCTTCTGTGCAGCACACTTAATGCTGGTTCTCGTCCTTCTTTTCTGTGTTTGTTTTTTAAATATAAAAGTAGGGTTATGTTGGGGAGTGACATTGAGGGATGATACTAAAGAGTTTTAAAAAATTTTTTTCCAAGGTAAGAAAAAACTTGTCTTATATTATTGTTTGAGCTTGAGGGGACTTTAGAGATTTCTGGTCCAGCTGTAAACATGAGGAACCCAAGCTCCAGCGAGGGGCCGTGACAGGGTCAGAGCTAGGACTGAGCCCCAAGTTCCTGCTGTCTTTTTCCTGTCTGTGCTGCTCCCTTCTGTTTGCTTGTCTACTGGGTTTTTTGTTGTTTTTCTTTCTTGTGGGTTTTGTTGGGGTACAAACTCCAAACCCACATGTGCCTGCTTGAGTTCGTATCCTGTTCCGGTTCTGCCGCTGGTTGAACCCTGACTGATGGTGCATTTGGTTCTGAGAGTGGAGTATAAACCCACACAGGCACAGGTGGGTTCATGCTTGAGCAGAACAGGCCCACAAGAATGGAAACAGATGTGGATTTATTACAAGGGATTCGTTTACACAGTTGTGGGGCCGGCTGAGCAAGTCCTAAGTCTGCAGGGCAGGAAGGGAAATGCCTACTGGTCTCGGAGCTCAGGGAAGCTGTTAAGTCCTCTTGAGAAGGGCCATCTAGTTAACCCCTTGGGGACACCTGCACTCGTGTCTGAGTGAATAACTAGGACTGTAGTTCTGCGTAGCCAGGATGAGACACTAAAAAGCAACCACAAATCACTTTCGTGCCTAAGTTTAAAAGCATGAAGATTTTTACTGAATTAGATGCTTCGGACTGTCTGAACATATCATTTGTCACTTGCTGATCAGTGAAAATTCTTTTAGAATATACTTTAAAACCTCTAATATTAAAAGCCTACTTTTTAAAAAATAAATGAATTTATTTATTTATGGCTGCTTTGGGTCATCGTTGCTGCGCGCGAGCTCTCTCTAGTTGCGGCGAGCGGGGGCTACTCTTCGTTGTGGTGCGCCGGCTTCTCACTGCGGTGGCTTCTCTTGTTGCAGAGCGCGGGCTCAGTAGTTGTGGATTGCAGGGTCTAGAGCACAGACTCAGTAGTTGGGGTGCACGGGCTTAGTTGCTCCGTGGCATGTGGGATCGTCCCGGACCAGGGCTCGGACCCATCTCCCCTGCATTTGCAGGCGGATTCTTAACCACTGCACCACCAGGGAAGTCCCTAAAAACCTACTTTTAATTACCACTTGCCTTCTAAGACGTCATTTAAAGTGAAGATTTAAAACCTTTTCCACTGTTATCCATTTAAATCTTTGTCTATGGAAGAAAGCAGTTTATGAGAAACACAGCTGCAAACTGTGAGTGCTGCAGTGCGGGCTCTGTTTGAAGCAGACATTCTTGCACGAGTGTTGTGAGCCTCCCCTGACACAAGCCTAGAGAGGTGCCTAGTGCATCTGGAGAGAGTCCAGACCAGGACGAGCCGGGCGTGGAGCCTGAGGAGCTCACCTTCCGTGAGGTGGAAGCAGTTTAAACATATTCATTCCTCTCAGAAGGGAGTCCAGTTTAAAGAGAGATTTTATTTATCCTTTTACATACCTGGTAAATAGAATACAGCCTTAACAGGATACATTTAGGTCTAAAAAGTAAGTTAAAAGTTTTGCTAGGGAATCAGATGACAAGGCATTTTTGGTTTTGTGTGAATCTTGTTCTCTAGAGAGAAGACTCTATAATATATCTATGACGTATAGCTTTCAGACATGGTCTAGAACACTGCCGAGCACTTGGCGGTGGAGTGGCTCAGTCATTCCATGCGGAGTGACCAAGGGCTCAGCACAGGCCCCGGCGCGCTCCTCCTCATGTCCACAGCGCTGGGAGGAACCAGTGTTTGCTGGGCAGAGGTCTCATGAGAAAGAGATCACGTCTGTCTCTGTAGATTCACTGCGGACTCGGTTTGATTTTACTGTTTACTGTTGGTAGTGTTATGGGGTGAGAAAGTCTAACTTGAGATGGATACTAGGATGCCTTTCCTTCCTTTGTATATGAAATTAATGCTGCATTTTCCCATATACTAAGGTTTTTTAAAAAAATTTATTTATTTTTGGCTGCGTTGGGTCTTCTTTGCTGCACGTGGGCTTTCTCTAGTTGCGGCGAGTGGGGGCTACTCTTTGTTGCGGTGCGCGGGCTTCTCATTGCGGTCTTGTTGCAGAGCATGGGCTCCAGGTGCGTGGGCTTCAGTGGTTGTGGCTCGCGGGCTCTAGAGCACAGGCTCAGTCATTGTGGCGCACAGGCTTAGCTGCTCTGTGGCATGTGGGATCTTCCCGGACCACGGCTCGAACCCATGTCCCCTGCATTGGCAGGCGGATTCTTAACCACTGCACCACCAGGGAAGCCCTCCCATATAGGTTTTTAATGGTTAGAGAGTTGGAAAGGAGACTCGAGTGTCCTAGAAGATGACTCAGCAGGAAGTTGTTTCTGTGCCTTCCCTTTCGAATGCTGTTTTACTCTTTTGCCCAATTAATACAACTTTAATAATTGGAAAATAGTTTAAAATATGGGACCCTCTTTGTCTTACATTTCAAAACTATTTACTGTTTGTCACCAGTAGATTGCCTACAGGCCTTATTCCCTAAAGTAAGATATAGAAATAACAAAGTTACTGTCTTCCAGATAATACGTGCTTTTGTTCCACTTAAAAGCGCACCTTAAAAATGGTGGGAATTAGAGCAGGGAGAAGTCTTTGATAGCACAGGATAAGTGCCCCAGAAGCAGGCAGCTGTCACCCAGCCTTACAATCTGTTGAGCCACATTGTTGCTGGGAGAGGTGAGGAGACAGCAGCCCTGACGTCACCTCCAAAGCAAGTTAGGAGTTGCCAGGATTCCAAGCCAGGGCCAGAAGAGCAGGCTCCGTCTGGGTCTGTGCACGTGCTGCAGCTCAGAGAGTGAGTTGTCTCCTTCAGGACATCTAATGGGATTTCTGTCACTGGAATATCTACCTCTGAAGACGCAGCCTACCGTGAGACTTCCAGGTCTCAAGATAAATGTTGGTGGTTTTCAGCTTACAAGAATTAAGCATAAGATTGGCGTTAGGTGGTTTTGTGTGCATGTGGCATTATTAGATGAGAGAGGTAGAGACCAAGGGAGTCAGCGTGGCAGCTCTGCCCACCTCGGGGCTTAGCGGCAGGCTCGGAAGGAGCACGTGTTGATCATGTATCCATACCGTGCTAGCTGTGGTGCTGCCTCACTTCTGTGTTTTCACTCTGGATTTCTGTGCCTAGCCCCCTTTCTTTCAACAGAGCACTCACCCCCACTTCTTTAGAACCCGCTGCTTTATTTCATTTCTTTGTTCAGCACCAGGAGTGGGTAGCGGGCCAAGGAGTGAAGCTTAGCCATACTGCTGCCCACCAGAGCCCCATGTGTGGAGGGTGGGTGGGTGGGGCCTAGCTGCGTTCCACGTCTCCACCGGCTGCTGGTGTCCCGAGCTAAATGAGAGCCAGTGATAGTTTCTTTTATAGACCGAAGTATGCTGAAATGGTGGATGTGTGTTCTTTGGTTGATGCTTTAAAATGACATTTGAGTTCTGTTTGCTGCAAACTTAGATTGATCGTTTTCTTTCATTTTTCTATTGCGCTTGCTTTGCCATCACCTAGATTTCTTGGCTCTTATACTAGCTCTGACTACTTGGAAAGGAGCGTCATGTGGTAAGACGGGGCATTGGTGTGAGGCTGTGACGTGAGGGTCCCTCGCTGTGGCACTGGCGTTACGTGCACTTGCAGGTGTTAACGTCGTCTTCAGTGCTTAGTCCAAGCACCCAAAATGAGATAACGGCGCAGCTTTAAAGCCGATCATGACTAGACTCTGCGACAGTAATCTTCTGTGAAAGTACATTCCAAGTGTCCGTGTGACTGCATGTGCACGTAAAGCCGGTGCAGCTTTGGCTCTGCAGAGCTCAGAGGGCAGTGTTGCAATTATGGGTCCTGCTTTAAAGATTTCTTTCGTGTGAATTTTATGTGTTCTATGTTAACAGTTGGCAATCGGAAAAAATAAGCATACATTCACAATTTGATTTAAATGAGCCTTAAAAATCAAGCAGTATTTGCTACTCTAGCAATGGCGAAACAAAAAATGGATCTGGTAAATCCAGGGCAAATTTTGAAGTAAAAAAAATATCCAGTGTTACTGGAACACAGCAGTACCCTTTCATTTACAAGCTGTTTTTGGCTGCTTTGGGGCAGAGTTTGAATAGCCGTGACAGAGGCCGTATGGCCAAGAAGCTGATAGCATTTCCTATCAGCCCTTGACTAAGGGCTTGCCAGCCCCTGGCCCGTGATGTCACCTTCTGTGGTGCCTAGTCTGCGCCAGAAGCTGGCGCTTCATACCTTCTTAGGCACTACACCAGAAGGGAATCTAATGAGGATTTGGGCCAATAAATATTTTTCAGAATATTTGGAAGACTTCATTAAACCTACCAACCGTTACTATTTTTTGTAGACCACAGTGTTGAATATTACAAGTATACCCCGAATTTCATCTGCCTTTTGGTTGCCATCTTTTGGATGTTTTACTAATATTCTTAAAATACCTGTGCTGTCTTTACATCTCTTGTGCTGATGACTGGCTGAACTTGTTTGTGTATTTTGGTAGAGTACCCATACTCATAAGGGTAAATTGTGAAATTCTCAATTAAAAAAAAAAAACCTCAGGGATACTTAGAAGAATGGGAACTTGCTTTGTAAATGTGGACCCACCTGCAGGTGTTGGCATTTCCTCATTTTTCCACAGGGGGAAGTCTGCTGAGGTTGAAGCTGTGGACAGGCCGTTTGGGGAGAAGCGCTATGACCCACTGCAGGCCACACCACCCCCTCCGCCGCTGCCTGCCCAGTACAGCCAGGCCGCCCAGCCCGGCCCCAGCACCGCCCTCAGCCTCCACTCACACACCAAGGGGACACTCGGCGAAGGTAGGCGGCTCAGGAGTTGGCAGGACCACTGTAATAGACTCACACTTACAAGATGAAAAGTACGTGCTCGAAACCTCTGGGCTGAGAACGGCGAAAAATAAGGGTTTTGTTATAAGTATCTCTTCTTTTTTATGATATCGACAGTTATATCGGACAAGCCTTTTAGCTAAATAGATTTTAATCTGCCTCCTTAACATAGCTTAATTTCTCGAAGTAGTTTTTGTTTACCAGTACACCCAAAACTAAATATTTGAATGGTGGTTTGTAAAAATTATGGTGATGTCCGTCTTCGCACGTGGATATAGGGCGGCCGTAGAGTTTCACATAATACATGTCCCTGAGCACCTCGTCTTTGCATTTGTGTCCTGTGGCGAAGGCTCATCGAGATAGATCTCATCAGCTCCAGAGCGCTCACCTCAGGGTGGCATCCCTGCGTGTGCACGTCTTCTCCTTCACACCTCTGAGCAGTAACTGTCTCTCTTCCCGGGCCACTGGCCTGGCTCCTCTCCCCCCTGTCCTGCTTCCTTCATCTTCCTCTCCCCTTCCCCATAATCCTTCCCTTTGCCTTCCAGCAAGTGCCACTGCCTCATGCCACCTTCCCAGCTCCACAGCCATTAGACGTCCTGGAAGGGACTGTTGCCTCCACCCTCCCAACATCTCTCTTCTCATTTGGTGCTTTCAAAGGATACACCACAGTTCACCAATCTCCTGGTGATGTTTTGCTACTGGAAACAGTGCTCCTCTGTATTTATGTAGGAGTCCAATCCCAGGGGTATAATTTGATATTACTTTATGTTAGGATTTTCTTTACACACTATCATGTCTGCAGATAAAGTTTAAATTTTTACTCTCCAAACCTTATGCCTTTTTTGCACTGGCTGAGACGTCTAGTAAAATGTTGAGTTGAAGTGATGGTGGCAGACATCTTTTGCTAGTTCCCCACTGTGAGGAGAGAGGATTGAATGTTTCACCGTTACAACATTAGCTGTAGGGGTTTTTGTAGGTGCCTTTTATTATGTTTAGAATGTTCCCTTCTAGTCCTAGTTTACTGAAAGCATTTTGTCAACTGTTTTTTTCTTTTATGTACATTGTCCCTCAGTATCCGCAGGGGACTGGTTCCAGGACCACCCCCCTTCACTCCCATCCCACCATGCACGCTGAAATCTGCGGATACACAAGTCCCCTGTGTAACTGGTGTAGTACAGTCGACCCTCTGTGTCCATGGGCTCTGCATCTGCAGATACAGCGGGCCAAACGCACTAAGATGATCCTAAGATTTGTCTCCTTCATTCTGTTTCTGTAATAAGTTATCTTACTACGTTCACAAGGAGTTTTGGTTTATAATTTCCTTATAATGTCCTTGTCTGGTTTTGGTATCAAAGTTGTGCTAGTTTCATGAAAGACAGAGAGATGGGACGTGTTCCCTCTTTCTCTCATTTCTGGAAGAGTTTGTATAGCACTGATATGATTTTTTCCTTAATTATTTCATAGAATTCAGTTGGTGCTATTTTGCACTGCCACCAGCGGTACAGAGGGTCCCTGACTTATGACGGTTTGACTTTACGTGGTGCAGAAGCGATACACATTTCACTAGAAACTACTTCGAATTTCGATCTTTTCTCAGGTTAGCAATAAGCAATACAATCTCTCGTGAAGCTGGGCAGCGGCTGTGAGAAGAGCCCCCAGTCAGACGCTGCATCACGGGGGTGAATAACTGACACACTTTGAACTGTCCTGGACCCAGACAGCCAGTCTGTTTTTTACTTACAGGACAGTATTCAATAGATCACATGAGATATTTAACACTTTATTATTATATTTTGTGTTAGATGATCTTGCCCAACTGTAGGCTAGTGAGAGTATTCTGAGCACGTTCAGGGAGACTGGGCTGAGCTATGATGTTCTGGTAGGTCCCGTGTATTAAGCACATTTTTGACTTTGAACCTCCCCTGGGAAGTCGAGGAAGATCTGTACATGGAAATTTCTGTTATTCCACATCTTTGCCAATGCTTGGCATTACCAGACTTGTAAGTTTTGCCAATTTAATGGATGTGAAATGATGTTTTTTGTTTTTGTTTTGCATGTTCCTAATTAATAGTGATGTTGAGTATCTTACCGTATGATTACTGGTTAGTCTAGTCCTCACTTGTGTTTTTGCTTGTTCAGGTCTTTGCCTGTTTTCCTCTTGGTTGATTCTTTCTTATGGATGTATAGGTATTCTTCATAGGTTTTGGATCCTAATTTTTTTAAAAATCAGTTATACATGTTGTAAATAGCTTCTGCCAATCTGTGACTTTTCTTTTTTAACTTTAATTATGGTGAGTTTTGTAGTACTGGTTTTTTTTTTTTTTAACATGGCCAGTTTTGTCATTCTGTTTCTAATTTATTGTGGACACTGGAGCGGGGTTGCTCCGATGCCAGTCTCTGGAGGCCAGGATTCCCAGCCACATGACCCTGACTCCAGGCAGCAGGTACATGAACGCTGTCCCAGGTGTCCCTGCTACCTCCTGGCCCCTCAGCATCACACACGGCCACCAGGGGTCAAGAGTGGCCTCAGACTGCTGACCCAGACCCAGTCATGGACTCTGACACCAGGACAGGTTAAGGTGAGAGGGACATCAGATGACTGTTAGAATTTGTGTCAGGAAGGGCGTTCTGGTTTTTGTTTTCTGTATGGATGAAAAATTGTTTCAAGATTTATTCCTAAAAACTTAGTTTAACATGGTCACCACGGTCTCCCACAGAATATCACTTGTTGATACTTTCATGAATGAATTACTCATCTGGATAGATTTTATTCTTGACCCATTATAACATCCTTTCCATCTCACAAACCATTACAATCAGTTAGAGATGGGTTTGTAATTTTTTTTGTTCAAGCCACCGAATGTACTTTATTGTTTTTCTTATTGAAGTATAGTTGACTTATAATATTAGTTTTGATGTACAACATAGTAATTCAATATTTTTACAGATTATACTCTGTTTTCAGGAAGTTTTTGTAATACTTATATGTGTTTTTCAGGTAATTCCATGTCATTGGATTTTCAGAGCTCTTTAGTGTCCAAACCAGACCCACCCCCATCTCAGAATAAGCCAGCAGCTTACAGACCAGCCAACCGAGAAGACGCTGCCCAGTCTGCTTTCTATCCCCAGAAGAGTTTCCCAGATAAAGCCCCAGCTAACGGGGCCGAACAGACTCAGAAAACGATCACTCCAGCATACAATCGATTCACACCAAAACCATATACAAGTTCTGCGCGGCCATTTGAACGCAAGTTTGAAAGTCCTAAATTCAGTCACAATCTCCTGACGAGTGAAACTGCACATAAACCTGACTTGTCTTCCAAAGCCCCCACTTCTCCGAAAACTCTGGTGAAAGCACACGGTTCCACACAGCCTCCGGAGTTTGACAGCGGAGTTGAGACGTTCTCTGTCCACACAGATAATAAGCCTAAATATCAAGTAAACAGTATCAGCACAGGGCCTAAAGCTGTGCCCGTGAGGTAAGATTTTTGCCTTTTTCTTGGCCTGGTGATGTCTCTCACGTGAGTTGGGTGTAGTTTAGGGAACCTGACTGATGATTTCAACTCAAACTTTAAGCTGAATGGTGTTGTCCAAAATGTTGGAATGACTAAAGGTTCTGCAAGAGGCACTAAAGCTGGTGCTCATTATCTTCATTGTGTAAGAACCCAGGCTGAGAGGCACTGCGTTTCACTCAGGGTCACACAGCCGTGTTCAGGGAGCCTAGACCCAACCACTGGTCTGACTTCTGACCTCAGAGCCAGACTCCTAACCAGCCCTGGCTTCCCATGACCTCTGACCTCCAGCTGGGGAGGCACGTTTGGAGAATATCTCAAAAATAATAGAGTATCTGTATTCCTCATCCACTGTTTATTCAACAGTGAGTTTGAAAAGAAGTAAAGATGTAATAACCTCAAAATGGTTGTTTAAAAAAGAGCTTTCTTAATAGTTTTGGTCAGATGGCTGAGCAAATGAGATGAAGCCAGCCTGCCTGGAGCCGCGCTCCCTACTCCCCTTCCCTCATCTGCACAGTGACCGACCAGACCCGTGCTGGCCACGCAGAAAGCACTCGCGGGTCTGCCTCCCGAGCGGAAGGACAGCCAGGGGGGTGTGGAGGAGCAGGCTCCCCTCCCAGGGTGCCCATGGCGCCACTGCCCCCGGGAGGAGCCCATCCCCACCACTCTGGCCACGGAGGAGTGAAGCAGCAGCTCCCTGCACTTAGTTTCATTTCGTTGGCCCATCTTCCTGCTCACCTTTAGTCCTGGCTCAAAACTTTACTTCAACAAGTCCTGAGAACCTCCACTTTTGAAGGAGAATCGGTACCACATCCCCTCTGCCTCGGGTGTCTTTGTGTAACCATGTGAATGGACCGTCTCCTCTCCATGAGCGATTGCCCACACCAGAGTCTTTATTACCTCACGGAATTGGGCGTCTGTGCTTAGGGAGTGGGGAGGGAAGGCCATAGTATGCACACCAGAAATCCTCAGGAGAGAGCGAGCCTAATTAGTGTATTTTATCAGGTCTAAGATGCCATCAGTTGTGAGATGCACCACTGTCTTACGTATCACTAAGAAGGAAAAAACATGCTACCAATTAAACCATGATGTGCCATCAATTTTAAAACACCAATTTCATGGATGTAAAATATTGGGTGAGCAATGTATCAGGCTTTGCATGTTCTGATTGCAAAAATCAGTAATGAAGGTAACTTGACTAGTTACCGTTAAAAATGACATTGACTTCTCAAGGAAGAATATGCTTAGTTAGTTATCCCTGTGAGTAAAGTCTGTCACTGAAAACTTATTAAAGTAAGTAACTGCTTGATTATATGGAGAGATAAAAATAGAATGAAACCACCGACTAGACTAGCAGTGAAAGCTCCTGTATGTCACTAGGAATGTACTCATTAGCCATTTCTGAACTCTCAGTCCCTCAGCTGTAGAAGAGGATGAAGATGAGGACGGTCACACTGTGGTGGCCACCGCCCGCGGCGTATTTAACAGCAACGGCGGGGTGCTGAGCTCCATAGAGACCGGCGTTAGTATAATTATCCCACAAGGAGCCATTCCTGAGGGAGTCGAGCAGGAAATCTATTTCAAGGTCTGCCGAGACAACAGCATCCTCCCGCCTTTGGATAAGGAGAAAGGTGAGTGTGTGATTGCCTGCTTAGTTTCAATAACTCGAGTTGCCCTGTGTGCTCTTCAAAGCTTATCGTGCTCAGTAGACAGGATACCCTAGACCTCTTTTCTTCCCACACCCTGGCTGCCCTCAAGTTCCTTCTACTAGGGAGGGCCTCTCGAATGAGCACTGTGGAGAGGGGAGCCTGTGCTACCTTCACTGTGACGGTGACAGTAGGGCATGGGTCAGTGGGCACTCCTGTACCTGCCAGCCAGTCTTAGCCGACCTTACCAGATTTGTCTTTGAGTCGTTCCTGCCTTGCAGCTCTAGAGATGGGTTAGGTAACACCCACTCCAAAGGCCTTGCTCTGTGCCGCCACCTGCTGGTGGAATGTAAGGCTCGCGGGTTCCTCACCCCACAGACCTTGCACAAGTGAACACGCCGCGGAGGAGGAGGCATCCCCATCGGCTGGTGTGGTGTGTGTTTCTGAGCTGCCTCAGGAATCTAGGAATGCTCTTATTTTTCACAGTCTTCCAGATCTGTCAGGATGATATGATGATGAACCACATTGCAGCTTCTTTTAGAATATTTTAGCAGTGCTTTTTGCTTCCTTAAATTCATTATTTTAGCTCATTTTTGTACATTTTGCCAGAATACTAACATGTTGGCCCTCCTGCATGAATCTCTTAAACCAAGTCTGTAGCAAATTACAACATTAAAAACACAAGATATAAGTAATTTGTAAAATGTTTGAGTATGTCTTATACCATAAGAATGCTGTGATTGAATGAAGTAGCCACCAGCAACGTTGTGGCTATTTAGCACTTGAATTGTGGCTATTTTAATTGAAACTGGCTAGAAGTGTAAAATACACATCAGTTTCAAAGATTCAGTATATTGCTCACATGTTGAAGTAATGTTTTGGATATATTGGGTTATATAAAATATTAAAATTGACTTTAACTGTTCCTTTTTAATGTGGCTACTGGAAAATATTAAGTTACATATGTGGCTCCTGTTACATTTTTCTTGGTCAGTGCTACTATAGAGAACTAACCCTCTTTGGCTTTAAAGCATATGGTTAGAAGGAGGGTGAGGAGAACTGTGGGTCTAGAAGGAAGCCAGCCGTCTAACCTCTCTCCCCCCACCCCCCCAGGTGAGACCCTGCTGAGCCCCTTAGTGATGTGCGGGCCCCATGGCCTCAAGTTCCTGAAGCCCGTGGAGCTGCGCTTACCACACTGTGCGTCCATGACTCCTGACGGTTGGTCTTTTGCTCTAAAATCATCCGACTCCTCGTCGGGTATGCTGTCTTCACTCTGTCCTTTGGGGGCTTTGGGTACTGTCGTTGATTGACCCCTGGGCTGACGGAGCTACCCGTGCTGTCTGTGCGCAGATCCTCCCTCTGTTCCTGTGGCCTTGTAGGCATCACCAGTGTTTTGGAGTTTATTTGTGGTGCATATATTGTAAATGAAAACTGAAAGGTAGAGAAGCTTCTGCCTTGTAAACATTGATGATTTGGCCAAAGGTTGACTGTTTCTTGGTGTTCAACAGAATTATTTGTTCTGTCAAAATTTTTAAGATGAGGTGGGAGATTTGATATTGTCCTGCATATATATATGCATTTTCATCTTCATACTAAGATGATTTGATTCCTTTATGTAATAATTTCTATTTTTGGTTACTATTTCTCAGTCTACAGAGTGTATATATATACTTTGTAGATGTGTGTGTGTGTGTGTGTGTGTGTGTGTATACACACACACTAGAGAAACTTGAAAGATAAAAGACCTTACACTGTGATCGTACTTGGCCATGGTTTTTCCATGTAAAACTCAAAATAACTTATATAATACACTTTTAAAATGGCTTTTTGCTGTCGAGATCATAATTTCAAAGCTTCCATTGCGTTTTCACATTTCTCACTTCCTTGGGTGACTAAGTCAGTTAGACTAAAGTCAGAAGTTTCTATATTTATGGCATAGAACACTTTAATTGAACCTTATATAGAAAAAAAGAATTTAAAGTTCTTCTGAATTTTTGATAAATCAGATGAGCATTATACAGTTTTAGTTTGGTACAGTATGAAATAGAGTTTTACGGTGTAAAGAACATATTTTAGTATTACCCAACATAAAATATTACATATATTCATTCACAAGTACCCCATTTTCAGGGAAAAGTTCTTCAGGGACTCCACTGAGAAACATTTTATTAGCCTAGTTTGAACTAATGAATTAACATTAATAAAACTGCATTTGAAACATATATTCCAAAAGTCAGGTTTTAGTGTGATTTAGAGGGCTGTGATCGTCCTCTAACCCAAAATAGGTTGAGGGTCCTTAAAGTCACTGTCTGTCGTTACTTGTTTTTATAAGTGATTTTTTTCCAGATATGAAAAAAATCAGTATGCTTCGTATAATTTGTTTTGTGCCACAGAACATAAGTTATTTTGTTTGTTAGATTGAAACAACTTACTTTTTTCCTGTGTTAAATTTGAGTATGTACACCTAGAAGAGAAATGTAATTCTGGAATGCTTTTGCTACTATAAAGTTCTGTTTTAAAAAGTCAAGGGTAGATTTTCATAGCTACTGACTTAATTCCAAGAAGTATTTATTAGTATATTGGAAAGAATTTTGAACCTAAAGTTTTTCCCAAGAGTTGTCATAATTCTATCTCACTGCCTAAACAATTTATCTGCAGTATTGCATAAGCGCACATGTATCTGTGAAGTTAAACCCCTCTGTTTTAAACTGCTGAGCCCACCATGACTCAGACGTCACTTAGGTAACGGACAGCTTACAGTCTGCAGCAGGGTTTCTCAGCCTTGGCCCTGTGGGGTGTTTAGCAGCCTTCCTGGCCTCCACCCGCTAGATGCCAGTTGTGACAAGCAAAATTGCCTCCAGACATTGTCCCCTGGGGGGCAGAACTGCTCCTGGTGGAGAACTGTTGCTTTACAGGCAGCAGCTTTGACTGTCGCTTACCATGGACACAAGAGATGTTCGGCTGTCCCAGCCTTCTTTACGTTGAGTTGAGTCCACTGCCAGGGCTCCTTAGCTGTAGCTGCAAATCTCAAATCACCTGGTTAAAAGCTGGTTAAAAACTCCAAAGCCCAGGCCCTGCTTCAGTCTTACTCAGTTCAGTGACTTTTGGAAGCATCATGAATGGTTTTGTTGTACAGCAGGATCAGGGCTAAGAAACTCTGGCCCAGTCTTAATGAATTTTATTTTATTTATATATTTTTTTGTAAAGGGGAGGAGGCTCCTTAACCGAATTCTGCAGAATGTTCAGGGTTTCATTTGGTCTGTCAAGTGTGAGAAATGTGTTCTCATACTCAGCTCAAATGGGGTGATCATATAATTATTGTCCAAACTTTTGAAAGTCAAAGAAGGGTACTCTTAGTAAGTGTTTGGACTCAGGGGCAAACTGGAACTGTCCCAGGCACATGATCACCCTAACTTTCATTCATTTTTTAAAAGGCTCGAACTTGAAAACATAAAAAATAAAAGAGAAATCT
The DNA here is from genome assembly GCF_028023285.1 of Balaenoptera ricei. Taxonomy (NCBI): domain Eukaryota; kingdom Metazoa; phylum Chordata; class Mammalia; order Artiodactyla; family Balaenopteridae; genus Balaenoptera; species Balaenoptera ricei. Next base: position 31,234,646 of record NC_082640.1, read on the forward strand.
GCAACAGCTTTTGGATCATTAGATTCCAGTGGGTCTCCAATGAAGTATATAGCACTAAGAGTTTTGGTACAAGTGCAGTATGCTGAAGAAACAGAGGAAAAACTGTATCTAAATATATATGTTTACGTTTGTCCCATGATTGCACAGCATTACAGATAGCAGTTTAACCAACCAGAAATGACATGAACTTTTTTTTCTCTCATAGGCGATCCTAAAACCTGGCAAAACAAGTGTCTTCCTGGAGATCCAAATTATCTTGTTGGAGCAAACTGTGTTTCTGTCCTGATTGACCACTTTTAATTCTTAAAATATAGGAACTTGATTAAATAATGTGAAACTGGGTTAAACTTACTTACTAAATCTAAATGGAACCACTCCATCAAGTATTATACTTTTCCTAGAATTGATACTGCAGTGTGTTAGTGTCACACGCTTTGTTTGAACTGGAGAGGCTGAGTGAACATCCCCTGAACCGCGCTCGGGAAACATGCTGCCTGCTGCATGTTGGGGGTTGGTGTTGGCTACAGGCTCCAAGATGTGATGCTTTGTAATGAGTTTTGTACTTTTATATGGTCACTGCTTAACTTCACATATTGATTTCCGTTAAAATACCAGCCAGTAAGTGGGGTGCATTTGAGTTCTGTTCTTTCCAAAGTACACTGTTTCAGACTTTATTATGGCCCTGGCCTGGCATACACATTTTTATTATGCATGAGGTAATCACACGTTTTTAAAAAGCACCTCAAATATATAACGAGTGTAGTGGATTTAACAGAAATGTACAGCAAGGGGAATTTATAGCTTTTTTTTTTTTTTGGCAGGGCAGGGCAAGTGAAGACAATTACTTACTGTATATGAAAACTCATTTTTCTTAGGGAAGGACACCAAAGCATGTGAGACTGGTTCTGTGGCCTCTTTGGATCTATAAGTTAACCATATCACCATAGATATACTAACCAGCAGGAATGCCTTACCCTTGTGTTTTTAATTCTTAGATCGTTCTGTGTATTACTAAGTTTTTATGGCTTTTGTGCACATTTAGATACTGTATCATGAAAAGATTGAGTAAATTGTGGATTTGGTGGTTTCAGAAATGTGTAATCACCCAGAAGAAAATAATGGTGTGATTTGGGGTGGTTTTTTTGTTTTGTTTTGTTTGTTTGGCAAGGGGCAGTGGTTGTTTTCTCTCTCTCTTTTTTTTTTTTTGGCTATGGCATTTAAAAACTTCTGATGTTTTAAGGATGCTTGTACATAAGACGTGCATACCACTTTGTTCTTGGTTTGTAAATTAACTTTTATAAACTTTACCTTTTTTATACATAAACAAAACCAAGTTTCTTAAGGCTACCTTTGTATTCTCTCCTGTACCTCTTGAGCCTTGAACTTTGACCTCTGCAGCAATAAAGCAGCATTTCTATGACACACACAAGGTCAGTTTTTTAAGAAAAAGAATGCACAGAGTTGTTACATTTTTAAATGCTGCATTCAAAAGATACAGTTACTCAGAATTCTCTAGTTTGAATAAATTCTTGCAAAGTATCCCTACTGTAATTTGTGATATGATGCTGTGCCCTAAAGTGTATTTTTTTACTAATAGACAATTTATTATGGCACATCAACACAATTTCTGTTTAGATAATACACCACTACATTCTGTTAATCAATCAATAGGTGTGACTGAATTTCTTTTGCAGTTATTAAAAAAAAAATCTCAAATTTCTAAATCTGCAGAATAAAACTTTTTAAAATAAAGTGCTGGTTTGGTCTGTTTGCCCACTATTTTTAGTATTGTTTAACTTCATGATCCTAGTTTAAAATCCTGCACACTGATCCTCATCACCCAGTTGCCTGCTGCCGCATTGGGGGTGGGGGATTTGGAGTGAGCCCCTGTTGCCAGTGCATCCTGGCAGAAGACACAGCAGGAGGAGGGGGGCAGGCGGAGTCTTCCCACTGTGCCTGTAAGTGTATGTGGATGTATGTGTTTATTCATGTTCCATAGGGCCAACTTGTATATGGTTTTGTCTCCTCATAGTTTTTAGAAAAACATAACATGGGCCGATTGTGGGGATTTAATCTGCAGTTTGTGCAGATGCCACCAGAAAATTACCAGAACTAATCAATGAATTTAGTGAAGTCGCAGGATACAAGATTAACAAACAGAAATCTCTTGCGTTCCTATACACTAACAATGAAAGATCAGAAAGAGAAATTAAGGAAACTATCCCATTTACCCCTGCAACACAAAGAATAAAATATCTAGGAATAAACATACCTAAGGAGGCAAAAGACCTGTATGCAGAAAAGTATAAGATACTGATGAAATAAATCAAAGATGACACAAACAGCTGGAGAGATATACCATGTTCTTTGACTGGAACAATCAATGTTGTGAAAATGACTATACTACCCAAAGCAATCTACAGATTCAGTGTACTCCCTATCAAATTACCAATGGCATTTTTCACAGAATTAGAACAAAAAAGTTTACAATTTGTATGGAAACACAAAACACCTTGAGAAGCCAAAGCAATCTTGGTGGGGTGGGGGAGGGGGGGGATGGAGCTGGAGGTATCAGGGTCACTGACTTCAGACTATACTACAAAGCTACAGTAATCAAGACAGTATGGTACTCGTACAAAAACAAATATAGATCAGTGGAACAGGACAGAAAGCCCAGAGAGAAACCCATACACCTATGGTCACTGAATCTATAACAAAGGAGGCAAGGATATACAGTAAAGCAAAGACAGCCTCTTCAGTAAGTGGTGCTGGAAAAACTGGACAGCTACATGTAAAAGAATGAAATTAGAACACTCCCTAAACACAAAAATAAACTCCAAATGGATTAAAGACCTAAATGTAAAGCCAGACACCATAAAACTCTTAGAGGAAAACATAGTCAAAACACTCTTTGACATAAATCGTACCAAGATCTTTTTTGACCCACCTCCTAAAGTAATGAGAAAAACAAAAATAAAAAAGTGGGACGTAATTAAACTGAAAAGTTTTTAGCACAGCAAAGGAAACCATAAACAAGATGAAAAGACAGTCTTCAGAATGGGAGAAAATATTTTCAAATGAATCAACGGACAAAGGATTAATCTCCAAAATATAAAAACAGCTCATGCAGCTCAATATAAAAAAAAAAACCCAATCAAAAAATGGAAGACTGAAACAGACATCTCTCCAAAGAAGACATATAGATGGCCAAGAGTCACGTGAAGAGATGCTCAACATCCCTAATTATTAGAAAAATGCAAATCAGTACTCTAATGAGGTATCACCTCACGCTGTTCAGAATGGCCATCATCAAAAAGTCTACAAACAATAAATGGTGTAGAGGGTGTGGAGAAAAGGAAACCCTCCTACACTGTTGGTGTGAATGTAAACTGGTACAGCCACTATGAAGAAGAGTATGGAAGTTCCTTAAAAAACTAAAAATAGAGCTACTATATGATCTAGTAATCACACTTGGGCATACATAAGGAGAAAACCATTAATTCCAAAAGATGCATGCACCCTAATGTCCATTGAGCACTATTTAAAATAGCAAACCTAAGTATCCATCGACAGATGAATGGATAAAGAAGTGGTGCACATACACAATGGAATACTATTCAGCCATAACAAAGAATGAAATAATGCCATTTGCAGCAACATGAATGGACCTAGAGATAAGTATACTAGTTGAAGTGAGTTAGAAAATGACAAATATCATATGATACCACATACTTGGAATCTAAAAAATGATACAAATGAACTTATTTACCAAAATCAAACGGAGTCACAGACCTCAAAAACAAACTTAGGCATTTGTGTTAGCCATATGTGGAAATCCGCTTACTCTTTTATTAATCTCTAGTTTTTTATCTTCAATAAATATACCTGAATTAAAAACAAAAAACAAACTTATGGTTTCCAAAGGGGAAAGGGTAGGGGAGGGATGAATTAGGAGGTTAGATTAACATATACTCACTACTGTATATAAAATAATCAAGGATCTACTGTATAGTGCAGGGAACTCTACTCAATATTGTGTAGTAACCTATATGGGAAAAGAATCTGAAAATGAATAGATATTTGTATATTTATAACTGAATCACATAACTGGGCACCTACCAGGCACTGGTGGGGGACAACGAACACCTAAGGGGACGGGATGAACCCCTGAGCGACCAGGTAGGACATGGGAGGGGGGTGGAGAGGGGAAGAGAAGTGGAGGCAGGATGGGATCAGTGCCCCAGAGGGGTGGCTGGGGGAGAGGAGGGGTTCCCATGCCCAGAGGGGCCCACCCATGGTGAGGGGAGCAACGGGGACGGGGAAGTACACTAGGGAGATCGGAGGATCGGAAGGGAATGCGGCCGGCATTTCCCCTGCCCACTTGGGCCCTGGGACCCTGCTGAGGTCCCGGGCCTGATCCTCTGCGCTCAGAGGGCCCCTCCGGCTGCGCTGAGCCTAAGCCCTGTCCACATACCCCCACCCAGGGCCTTACTTCTACACTCCACACTCCAACGACCCCTCCCACCATGCTGCCATTTTCGGTGGCACAAGTCCTTAGCGTAGGTCCCCGCCCCCACCTAAGCCCCACCCCCACAGCTAAGGCCTTTTCCAGTTTTTGTTTTTGTTTTTTTTTGCTCTTGTGCTTCTGTTTTAACTTGTTACTGTTTCACTTATATTTTTATTTTTTCTAATATATTTTTTATTTTCCTAATTTTATTTTTTATTCTTTGTTATCGTACTCTTTTTTTTTCTTCTTTTTTCTTTTGCCGCTCCGTACAAATCTTGGTTCCCAGCCTGTGGGTTGGGCTTGAGCTCCTGTGGTGGGAGCGCCAAGTCCAAACCACAGGACTAACAGAGAACCTCAGACCCCAGGGAATATTAATCAAAGTGAGGTCTCCCGAAGGTCCTCATCTCAGCAACAAGACACGGCTCTTGTCCAGCTGCATGCAAACTCCAGTGCTGGACACCTCAGGTTAAACGAGTAAAACAGGAACACAGCCCCACCCATCAAAAAAAATGAAACGACAAAAAAATATGTTACAGATGAAGGAGCAAGGTAAAAACCTACAAGACCAAATAAATGAAGAGGAAATAGGCAACCTACCTGAAAAAGAATTCAGAGTAATGATAGTAAAGATGATCCAAAATCTCGGAAATAGAATGGAGGCACGGATTCAGAAAATACATGAAATGTTTAACAAAGACCTAGAAGAACTAAAGAACAAACACAGTGATGAACAATACAATAAATGAAATGAAAAATACACTAAAAGGAATCGATAGCAGAATAACGGAGGCAGAATGAACAAACAAGTGAGCTGGAAGACAGAATGGTGGAAATAACTGCCAAGGAGCAGAATAAAGAAAAAAGAATGAAAAGAGCTGAGGACAGTCTCAGAGACCTCTGGGACAACATTAAATGCACCAACGTTCGAATTATAGGGGTCCCAGAAGAAGAAGAGAAAGACAAGGGTCTGAAAAATATTTGAAGAGATTATGGTCGAAAACTTCCCTAACATGGGAAAGGGAATAGTCACCCAAGTCCAGGAAGCACAGAGAGTCCCATACAGGATAAACCCTAGGGGAAACACAACAAGACACATATTAATCAAACTAACAAAAATTAAATTCAAAGAAAAAATATTAAAAGCAGCAAGGGAAAAGCAACAAATAACATAAAAGGGAATCCCCATAAGGTTAACAGCTGATCTTTCAGCAGAAACTCTGCAAGCCAGAAGGGAGTGGCAAGACATATTTAACGTGATGAAAGGGAAAAACCAACAACCAAGATGACTCTACCCAGCAAGGATCTCATTCAGATTTGATGGAGAAATTAGAACCTTTACAGACAAGCACAAGCTAAGAGAACTGACCACCACCAAACCAGCTTTACAACAAATGCTAAAGGAACTTCTCTAGGCAGGAAACACAAGAGAAGGAAAAGACCTACAATAACAAACCCAAAACAATTAAGAAAATGGGAATAGGAACATACATATCGATAATTACCTTAAAAGTAAATGGATTAAATGCTCCCACCAAAAGACACAGACTGGCTGAATGGATACAAAAACAAGACCTGTATATATGCTGTCTACAAGAGACCCACTTCAGACGTAGTGACACATACAGACTGAAAATGAGGGGATGGAAAAAGATATTCCATGCAAATGGAAATCAAAACAAAGCTGGAGTAGCAATTCTCATTTCAGACAAAATAGACTTTAAAATAAAGACTATTACAAGAGACAAAGAAGGACACTACATAATGATCAAGGGATCCATCCAAGAAGAAGACATAACAATTGTAAATATTTATGCACCCAACACAGGAGCAACTCAATGCATAAGGCAAATGCTAACAGCCATAGAAGGGGAAATCGACAGTAACACAATAATAGTAGGGGACCTTAACACCCCACTTTCACCAATGGACAGATCATCCAAAATGAAAATCAATACGGAAACACAAGCTTTAAATGATACATTAAACAACATGGACTTAATATTTATAGGACATTCCATCCAAAAACCACAGAATACACTTTCTTCTCAACTGCTCATGGAACATTCTCCAGGATAGATCATATCTTGGATCACAAATCAAGCCTTGGTAAATTTAAGAAAATTGAAATCATATCAAGTATCTTTTCTGACCACAATGCTATCAGACTAGGTATCAATTACAGGAAAAAATCTGTAAAAAATACAAACACATGGAGGCTAAACAATACACTACTTAATAACCAAGAGATCACTGGACAAATCAAAGAGGAAATCAAAAAATACCTAGAAGCAAATGACAATGAAAACACGACGACCCAAAACCTATGGGATGCAGCAAAAGCAGTTCTAAGAGGGAAGTTTATAGCAATACATTCCTACCTCAAGAAACAAGAAACATCTCAAATGAACAACCTAACCTTACACCTAAAGCAATTAGAGAAAGAAGAACAAAAAACCCCCAAAGTTAGCAGAAGGAAAGAAATTATAAAGATCAGATCAGAAATAAATGAAAAAGAAATGAAGGAAACAATAGCAAAGATCAATAAAACTGGAAGCTCGTTCTCTGCGAAGATAAACAAAATTGATAAACCAGTAGCCAGACTCATCAAGAAAAAAGGGGAGAAGACTCAAATCAATAGAATTAGAAATGAAAAAGGAGAAGTAACAGCTGACACTGCAGAAATACAAAGGAGCATGAGAGATTACTACAAGTAACTATATCCCAATAAAATGGACAACCTGGAAGAAATGGACAAATTCATAGAAAAGCACAACCTTCTAAGACTGAACCAGGAAGAAATAGAGAATATAAACAGACCAATCACAAGCACTGAAATTGAGACTGTGATTAAAAATCCCCCAACAAACAAAAGCCCAGGACCAGATGGCTTCACAGGCGAATTCTATCAAACATTTAGAGAAGAGCTAACACCTATCCTTCTCAAACTCTTCCAAAAATATAGCAGAGGGAGGAACACTCCCAAACTCATTCTACGAGGCCACCCTCACCCTGATACCAAAACGAGACAAAGATGTCACAAAGAAAGAAAACTACAGGCCAATATCACTGATGAACAAAGATGCAAAAATCCTCAACGAAATACTAGCAAACGGAATCCAACAGCACATTAAAAGGATCATACACCATGATCAAGTGGGGTTTATCCCAGGAATGCAAGGATTCTTTAATATATGCAAATCAATCAATGTGATAAAACCATATTAACAAATTGAAGGAGAAAAACCATATGATCATCTCAACAGATGCAGAAAAAGCTTTCGACTAAATTCAACACCCATTTATGATAAAAACCCTCCAGAAAGTAGGCATAGAGGGAACTTACCTCAACATAATAAAGGCCATATATGACAAACCCACAGCCAACATCGTTCTCAATGGTGAAAAACTGAAACCATCTCCTATAAGATGAGGAACAAGACAAGGTTGTCCGCTCTCACCACTATTATTCAACATAGTTTTGGAAGTTTTGGCCACAGCAATCAGAAAAGAAAAAGAAATAAAAGGAATCCAAATTGGAAAAGAAGAAGTAAAGCTGTCACTGTTTGCAGATGACATGATAGTATACATAGAGAATCCTAAAGATGCTACCAGAAAACTACTAGAGCTAATCAATGAATTTTATAAAGTAGCAGAATACAAAATTAATGCACAGAAATCTCTTGCATTCCTATACACTAATGATGAAAATCTGAAAGAGAACTTAAGGAAACACCCCCATTTACCACTGCAACAAAAAGAATAAAATACCTAGGAATAAACCTACCTAAGGAGGCAAAAGACCTGTATGCAGAAAACTATAAGACACTGATGAAAGAAATTAAAGATGATACAAACAGATGGACAGATATACCATGTTCTTGAATTGCAAGAATCAACATTGTGAAAATGACTATACTATCCAAAGGAATCTACAGACTCAATGCAATCCCTATCAAACTACCAATGGCATTTTTCACAGAACTAGAACAAAAAATTTCACAATTTGTATGGAAACACAAAAGACCCCGAATAGCAAAAGCAATCTTGAGAAAGAAAAACGGAGCTGGAGGAATCAGGCTCCCAGACTTCAGACTATACTACAAAGCTACAGTAACCAAGACAGTATGGTATTGGCACCAAAACAGAAATATAGATCAATGGAACAGGATAGAAAGCCCAGAGATAAACCCACGCAAATATGGTCACCTTATTTTTGATAAAGGAGGCAAGAATATACAATGGAGAAAAGACAGCATCTTCAATAAGTGGTGCTGGGCAAACTGGACAGCTACATGTAAAAGAATGAAATTAGAACACTCCCTAACACCATACAGAAAAATAAACTCCAAATGGATTAAAGGCCCAAATGTAAGGCCAGACACTATAAAACTCTTAGAGGAAAACATAGGCAGAACACTCTATGACATAAATTACAGCAAGATCCTTTTTGACCCAGCTCCTAGAGAAATGGAAATAAAAACAAAAATAAACAAATGGGACCTAATGAAACTTAAAATCTTTTGCACAGCAAAGGAAACCATAAAGAAGGCAAAAAGACAACCCTCAGAATGGGAGAAAATATTTGCAAATGAAGCAACGGACAAAGGATTAATCTCCAAAATTTACAAGCAGCTCATGCAGCTCAATATCAAAAAATGAAACCACCCAATCCAAAGACAGGCAGAAGATCTAAATAGACATTTCTCCAAAGAAGATATACAGATTGCCAACAAACACATGAAAGGATGCTCAACATCATTAATCGTCAGAGAAATGCAAATCAAAACTACAATGACCTCACACCAGTCAGAATGGCCATTATCAAAAAATCTACAAACAATAAATGCTGGAGAGGGTGTGGAGAAAAGGGAACCCTCTTGTACTGTTCGTGGGAATGTAAATTGATACAGCCACTATGGAGAACTGTATGGAGGTTCCTTAAAAAACTAAAACTAGAACTACCATATGACCCAGCAATCCCACTACTGGGCATATACCCTGAGAAAACCATAATTCAAAAAGAGACATGTACCACAATGTTCACTGCAGCTCTATTTACAATAGCCAGGACATGGAAGCAACCTAAGTGTCCATCGACAGATGAATGGATAAAGAAGATGTGGCACCTATATACAATGGAATATTACTCAGCCATAAAAAGAAACAAAACTGAGTTATTTGTAGTGAGGTGGATGGACCTAGAGACTGTCGTACAGAGTGAAGTAAGTCAGAAAGAGAAAAATAAATACCGTATGCTAACACATATATATGGAATCAAAAAAAAAAAGTGTTTCTGAAGAACCTAGGGGCAGGAGAGGAATAAAGACGTAGACGTAGAGAATGAACTTGAGGACATGGGGAGGGCGAAGGATAAGCTGGGATGAAGTGAGAGAGTGGCATGGACTTACATATACTACCAAATGCAAAATAGATAGCTAGTGGGAAGCAGCCCCATAGCACAAGGAGATCAGCTTGGTGCTTTGTGACCACCTAGAGGGGTGGGATAGGGAGAGTGGGAGGGAGATGCAAGAGGGAGGAGATATGGGGATATATGTATATGTATAGCTGATTCACTTTGTTATTAAGCAGAAACTAACACACCATTGCAAAGCAATTAGAGTCCAATAAAGATGTTACAAAATAAAATAAAATAAAATATAAAAAGCACAGGAAGGTCAAAAAAAAAAAAAAAAGAGGCAAGGGAAAAAAAAAAAAGAAAGGAAAAGAGAGGATCCAGTTAAAAGAAAATCAGAAAAGGAAAAGTTCTAAATAATGCCACAAAAATAGGAAGGAGTATAAGAGAGTACTATGAACCTTTATACATCTATAAAACGGACAACCAAGGAGAAATGCACAAATTCCTAAAAACATACAACCTCTTAAGACTGAATCAGGAAGAAACAGAAAATATGAACAGACCAATAACTAATAATGAAATTGAATGAGTAATAATTTTTTTAAAAAGCCCCAAAGCAAAAATCTAGAAGCAAACAGCTTCATAGGTGAATTCTACCAAACATTTAGAAGAGTTTAAACCTATCCTTCTCAAACTAATCCTAAAAGTTGCAGAGGAAGAAGTGCTTCTGAAATCATTCCATGAGGCTACCATTACCTTGATACCAAAACTAGACAAAGATATCACAAAAATAAATTACAGGCCAATATCACTAATGAACAGAGATGTAAATACACTCCAACAAAATTTAAGAATACAATGAAAGGATCATATACCATAATCAAGTGTGATTTATCTCAGGGAAAATCAATTTATATGATACACCATATTAATGACTTGAGTAAAAATAATGTGCTCATCTCAATAGATGCAGGAAAAGCTTTTGAAAAAACTCAACGTCGATTTATGATAAAAGTTCTCAATAAAGTGGGTACAGAGGCAACATACATCATCTTAATAATGGCCATATATGATAAGCCCACAGGTAACATCATACTCAACAGTGAAAAGCTGAAAGCATTTTCCTCCAAGATCAGGAAAAGAGAAGGATGCCTACGCTTGCCAATTTTATCAACATAGTACTGGTAATCCTAGCCACAGCAAGTAGACAAGAAATAAAAATAAAAGAAACCCAAATTGGAACAAAAGACCTAAAAATGTCACTGTGTGGAAGATGGCATGATACTATACAAAAAAAGAAAAAAAATCTTTAAGATTCCACCAAAATACTTCCAGAACTCATAAATGAATTTGTTTAAGTTGCAGGATACCAAATTACTAAACAGAAGTCTGTTGCAATTCTACATACTAAAAACAAACTTTCAGAAATTGAAAGAAAACAATCTCATTTATATTAGCATCAAAAATAATAAAATACCTGGGAATAAGACTAACTAAGGAGGTAAAAGACTTGTACTCAGAAAAAAAAAAACAGACTAGGGAATCAAATCAAGATGGTGGAGTAGAAGAAAGTAGCACTCACGTCCTCCCACAAATACATCCAAAATACTTCGACAAATGGAACAATTCTCACAAAACACCTACTGAACACTAGCGGAAGACCTCAAATACCTGAAAGGACAAGAAACATCTACATGAAATAGGGTAGGTTGAAAGAAAAAAAAAAAAAAAAAGAGGTACTGGGACAGGACCTGTGCCCCTGGTAGGGAGGGAGCTGAAAGAGAGGAAATGTTTTCACACCCTGGGAAACCCTCTCAGCTGTGGGGAGATCACCTGGGACAGAAAGGGAGCAGAAGAGGCTCAGAGGAGGATGCAACAACTGGTTTGTGGCAGGCACAACAGAGACAGACCTACACAGACGGTCCCTGCCACTGTCCTGCACACCCCAGTCTGAGACATGCATCCACTGGTAGGGGCGGGGGCTGGGTGCTGGATCTCGGGGTCTAGAGGACAGACCCAGGGAGAGGACTGAGGTTGGCTGTGGAAACAGCGTGAAGGGGCTGGAGTGTGGTACAGCCCCAAAGGGGGCTGTTCCCAGAAGAAGCCCGGACCTTCCATGGAAGTGAAGTGCCATTGTTAAGAGGTGCATGAAGGGAGGGGTGGGGCTGCCATTACAGCCTCTTTCTCCACGCACGGGCCCCCACCTCTTTAGGCTCTGGGAGAGCATGCCCCAGCCACTACCTGGGGCTCAGGCCTCCACGGGATCTCGCGCCCAGCTGCCATTTCAGCAGGCTCTGGGAGTAGGTGCCAGTGGGTTGCCACTCACAGAGGCAGGGCTGAAATCACAGCTGACACCCAGGGGCCACATGACTTAGGAAGCAAGGCTGAAATCTCTCCCTGCAGCTGCACCAGCTGCAGATTTAAACCTCCGCTGTTGGATTTGTAAATTCAGCGCCTGCAGGACATCCGAGTGGACAGTGGGTGCTCCTGTGGCTGGGACGGGTCTGGCCTAAGCAGCTGTGGGCTTTGTGGGTGCATGAACGTGGGTGCCTGTACATGGGTGCTGGGCTGGGCCAGGGTCTGAGCTGCCCCCATAGATCCCACAGTGGGTCTGGATGTGTGACTAATGTGGTCCTGGTACCTGATTTCAGTGGCTCTGTGCTGGTGGCCTTGTGAAAACAATGCCTTAGGGACACCAGGGCCAATTGCTAGCGTTTCCAAGGTTGAGACAGGACCGAGGGCAGTGCCAACAACAGTGTACTTTGTGAACCCGCACAACAGATGACAGGTGACACAACAGAGCATGCTCACCAGTGAACAGCTCTGGCAGAGGAATAGTCAGTGGCTCATCTCCTAGTGGGAGCACTCCAATCCCATCTACCTCACACTGCAGCCCAGAAACGTAGCTCAGAAACAGATCTGCTGGCTTTTACTCCAACAACTAGGGAGCAGACCCTGCCCCTGACAGGGCAGTGACAACCACAGAGCAAAGAGGGGGCCCCACTCAATACCCAGTGCAGGCTCTGGTCACCACAACAGCAGTCACATTTCCTATCAATGGCCACCATACACTAAGGAAAGACATGGCAGGCATCCACACTAAAAACAGCCCTCGCACCAAAAAATATTAAATCCACACAAGCTATGCAGGGATGTTCCCACATAAAAACACCCCTCCAAGACCACAGTAGATAACTGTTTCTCCTAAACTCATAGAGCAAGAGAAATATAAGTAAAATGAAGAAGCAGAGGAACCACTCTCAATTAAAAGATCAAGAGAATTCTCCTGAAAGAACACAGAATGAAAACAACCTCTTCAATCTAATAGACACTAAGTTCAAAAAGGAGATAATGAAAATACTGAAGGAATTAAGAAAGGCTATGGACAGAAATGCATATCACTGTAAAAAGGAACTAGAAACTATAAGGAGCTGACAAGAAACATTAGAAAATTCATTTGCTGAGACAAAAGCTGAGCTAAAGGCAATGAATAACAGAATGAATAATGCAGAAGAATGAATAAGTGATCTGCAAGATAGAATAATGGAAATCACCCAATCAGGACGTCAGACAGAATGCCTAATGAAAAAAATTGAAAGCAATAAAAGAGACCTATGGGATAATATAAAGTGTGCCAATCTATGCATAATAGGGATCTCAGAAGGAGAAGATAGAGAAAAAGGGATTGAAAATGTATTTGAAGAAATTATGGCTGAAAGCTTCCCTAACCTAAAGAAGGGAACAGATATCTAGGTACAGGAAGCACAGAGGGTCCCAAACAAGATGAACCCAAACAGACCTACACCAAGACATATTATAATAAAAATGGCAAAATTAAAGAGAGGATTCTCAAGGCAGCAAGACAAAGAGTTAATTGCAAGGGAACCCCCATAAGGCTATCAGCTGATTTCTCTACAGAAACGTTGCAGGCAGGGAAGGAGTGGAAAAATATATTCAAAATCAAAGTACTGAAAGGGAAAAATCTGCAACCTAGGATACTCTACCCAGCAAGATTACCATTTCGAATAGAAGGAGAGATAAAGAACTTCTCAGACAAGCAAAAACTAAAAGAATACAGCAATACTAAACCTATCCTAAAGGAAATATTGAAAGGCCTTCTCTAAAGAGAAAAGCAGTAAGAATCTATATGAAAGAGAAAATTACAATTGGAAAATAAATCACTTAAATAAGCCAGTACACACATTGAAAAAAAAAAAAACAAAAGAAAAATTTTCTGTGAAAGTGCTGATAACCACAAGGAGCAGTGAAAGGATAAACATGATGTAAAAGAGGACATCCAAATCCCAAAATGTGTGGAAGGAGAGGGAGGAAATGTAGATGTTTTCCCTAGAATATGTTTGAACCTACACGACTCCAGTCTAAGGCAAGTAAATATAAGAAGGGGTTAATGCACGTGAAAAACAGGGTAACCAGAAATCAAAAATATACAGTACAGTCACAAAAACCAAAAAGAAGAAAACATAAATATAATACAAAAGAAAACCTTCAAAAAACAAAAGGACAAATAAAATATAAGATCAACAGGAAAACAGGGTTTAAAATGGCAATAAATACATATCTGTCAATAATTACCTTATGTTGTCAATGGACTAAATGCTCCAATCAAAAGACACAGAGTGGCAGGTTGGATTAAAATACAAGAGCCTAAAACATGCCGACGACAAGAGACCCACTTTAGGGCAAAGGGCACACACAGATTGAAAGTGAGGACATGGAAGAAGATATTTCATGGAGACGGAAATGACAAGAAAGTCAGGATCACAATATTTATATCAGACAAAATAGACTTTAAAACAAAGACTATAAAGAAGGACACTATAAAATTATAAAAGGATCAATACAAGAAGAGAATATTACACTTGTCAACGTATATGCACCCAATATAGGAGCACCCAAATACATAAAACAAATACTAACAGACACAGAGGGAGAAATCCTTCAATGTTGTGTGGAACAATGCTAAACCTATGCTAGGTTGGCTTAATCAACCTCTTCAATGGTGGGCCCAGAGAAGGCACCACCAGACGGAGGAGCTCCACCACCAGGGAAGCCCCTGGGCATTCCTCCTGCACTCTTGTACAGCTTGGTAATGATGGGGTTGCAGACTTTTTCCAGCTCCTTCTGCTGATGTTCAAATTCTTCCTTCTCTGCAGTCTGGTTCTTATCAAGCCAGTTGATTATTTCGTTACACTTATCAAGAATCTTCTGTTTGTCCTCATCATTAATCTTGCCTTGAAGTTTCTCATCCTCAACAGTAGCTTTCATGTTGAAAGCATAGGATTCAAGAGAATTCTTCAAAGACACCTTATCCCACTGCTTCTCATCTTCAGCTTTATACTCCTCTGCTTCCTGAACCATGCGTTCACTGTCTTCCTTGCTCAAACGGCCCTTGTCATTAGTGATGGTAATCCTGTTCTCTTTTCCTGTACTCTTATCTGCAGCAGAGACATTGAGGATGCCATTGGCATCAATATCAAAAGTGACTTCAATATGAGGAACACCAGGGGGGCGGGCAGGAGGTATGCCTGTGAGTTCCAACTTGCCAAGCAGGTTGTTATCCTTGGTCATGGCATGCTCACCTTCATAAACCTGAATGAGTACACTGGGCTGGTTGTCCGAGTAGGTTGTGAAGGTCTGCGTCTGCTTGGTGGGAATGGTGGTGTTGCGCTTGATGAGGACAGTCATGACTCCACCAGCAGTTTCAATTCCAAGGGAAAGAGGAGTGACATCCAACAGCAGCAAGTCTTGAACATTTTCAGATTTGTCTCCAGATAGAATGGGTGCCTGGACAGCTGCACCATAAGCAACAGCCTCGTCAGGGTTGATGCTCTTATTCAGTTCTTTCCCGTTGAAGGAGTCCTGTAGAAGTTTCTGAACCTTGGGGATGCGGGTTGAACCACCCACCAGGACAATATCATGGATCTGAGACTTGTCTAGCTTGGCATCCCAAAGGGCTTTCTCCACAGGGTCCAGTGTGCCACGGAACAGGTCAGCATTCAGTTCTTCAAATCAGGCACGGGTAATTGAGGTATAGAAGTCGATTCCTTCATAGAGGAAATCAATCTCAATACTGGCCTGGGTGCTGGAAGAGAGAGTGCGCTTAGCACGCTCACAAGCAGTACGAAGGCGACGGACAACCCTCTTATTCTCACTGATGTCCTTCTTGTGCTTGTGCTTGAATTCTGCAATAAAATGGTTGACCATCCGGTTGTCAAAGTCTTCTCCACCTAAGCGGAGAAGTGGGTATCTCCAGCTGTAGATTTGACCTCAAAGATTCCACCCTCAATAGTGAGGACTGACACATCAAAAGTGCCACCACCTAAGTCAAAGATCAGCACATTTCTTTCTGCTCCAACCTTTTTGTCTAAGCCATAGGCAACAGCAGCAGCAGTTGGCTCGTTGATGATTCTAAGTACACTGAGCCCAGCAATAGTTCCAGCATCTTTGGTAGCCTGACACTGAGAATCATTAAAGTAAGTGGGTACTGTGACAACAGCATGGGTAACAGTCTTCCCAAGGTAGGCTTCTGCTATTTCCTTCACCTTTGTCAAAATCATGGATGACACCTCCTCTGGATAAAAACCTTTTGTCTCTCCCTTGTATTCTACTTGAACCTTAAGCCTGCCTGCATCATTCACCATCATGAAAGGCCAATGCTTCATATCAGACTGGAAAACAGCATCATCAAATCTTCGTCCAATGAGGCGTTTGGCATCAAAAACCGTGTTGGTGGGATTCATTGCAACTTGGTTCTTTGCAGCATCACCAGTCAATCGTTCGGTATCAGTAAAGGTGACATAGCTTGGGGTAGTTTGGTTCCCCTGATCACTGGCAATTATTTCCACCTTTCCGTGCTGGAAGACACCCACACAAG
This sequence comes from Balaenoptera ricei, assembly GCF_028023285.1. Lineage (NCBI taxonomy): Eukaryota > Metazoa > Chordata > Mammalia > Artiodactyla > Balaenopteridae > Balaenoptera > Balaenoptera ricei. The sequence goes on from NC_082640.1 coordinate 31,251,404, forward strand.
AATAGGTGGTGCCAAGATCAATGCCAACTGCAGGTCCCTTAGACATGGTTGCTGGAGCGCAGGCCCAGGTCCACTGGAGGAGAAAAGAGCAACCTATAGAGCTGCCGCCGCGTTCAACGAGATAGTAGTAGGAGACTTTAAATACCCGACTCTCATTAACAGACAGATCTTCCAGCCAGAAAATTAATAGGGCAACAGAGATCCTAAATGATGTAATAGAACAGTTAGACTTAATTGATATTTTCAGGACATTACATCCAAAAAAGGCAGAATGCCCATTCTTCTCCGGTGTACATGGAACTTTCTCAAGGACTGACCACAAACTAGGGCACAAAACAAGCCTCAAGAAATTTAAGACTATAGAAGTTATCTCAAGCATCTTTTCTGATCACAACAGTATGAAACTAGAGATCAACCAGAGAAAAAGAAATGAGAAAAAAAATTACATGGAAACTAAACAACATGCTACTAAAACACCAATGGGTCAACAATGAAATCAAAGAAGAAATTTAAAAATACCTTGAGACAAATGACAATGAAAACACAACTATACAAAATCTATGGGATGTAACAAAAGCCGTTCTTAGACAAAAGTTCATAGCAATACAGGCCTTCTTTAAGAAACAAGAAAAATCTCAAACAACCTAACCCACCACCTAAAACAATTAGAAAGAAGAACAAACAAAACCTAAAGTCAACAGAAGGAAGGAGATAATAAAGATCAGTGAGGAAATAAAATGTAGATTTAAAAAACAATACAAAAAAAAAAAACCCCAAAAACACACACGAAGAGCTGGTTCTTTGAAATGGTAAACAAATTGAAATACCTCTGAGCAGGCTCACCAAGAAAGAAAGAGAGAAGATCCAAATAAACAAAATAAGAAATGAAAGAGGACAAATCACAACTGATACCACAGAAATACAAAAAAAAATCCATAAAAATACTATGAACAATTATATGTCAACAAGTTCGACAACCTAGAAGAAATGGACAACTTTCTAGAAACATACAGTCCACCAAAACTGAATCAAAAAGAAATAGATAGCTTGAACAGACCAATCCACTAGAAGTGAAATCAAATCTGTTATTAAAAAAACCTCCCTATATAAAAAAATTCAGGGCCAGATGGTTTCACAAGTGAATTCTACCAAACATACAAGGAATAACTTGTAGTGATCCTTCTTCAACTCTTCCAGAAGACTGAAGAGGAAGGAACACTCTCAAAGGCATTCTATGAAGCCACCATCACCCTGATACCAAAACCAAAGACACTACCGAGAAAGAAAATTACAGGCCAATATCTTTGATGAATACAGAGGCAAAAATTCTCAGCAAAACATTAGCAAACTGAATCCAACAACACATAAAAAAGATCATACACCATGACCAAGCTGGATTCATACCAGAGTCACAAGGATGTTTCAACATATGCAAATCAATCAATGTGATACATGACATCAACAAAAGAAAAGACAAAAAAACACATGATCATCTCAATAGATGCAGAAAAATAATTCAATAAAATTCAACATCCATTCACGACAAAAATCCTTACAAGAGTGGGTATACAGGGAACATATTGCAACATAATAAAAGCTATTTATGACAAACCCACTACCAGTATAATAATACTGAAAAACTGAAAGCCTTCCCACTAAAATCTGAAACAAGACAAGGAAGTCCACTCTCACCAGTTCCCTTCAACATAGTATTGGAAGTCCTAGCTGCAGCAATCAGACAAGAAAATGAAATAAAAGCTACTCAAATTGGTAGGAAAGAGGTAAAATTGTCACTATACACAGATGACATGATATTACTTATAGAAAACCCTAAAGACTCTATACAAGAAACAACTAGAACTGATAAACGATTTCAGCAAAGTAGCAGGATACAAGATTAACATACAGAAATTAGTTGCATTTCTTTACACTAACAACGAAGTATCACAAAGGGAATACAAACAAACAATTCCGTTTAAAATCGCATCAAAAAAAATAAACTACTTAGGAATAAACCTCACTAAGAAGGTGAAAGACTTATATGCCGAGAACTACAAAAAATTAACAAAGGAAACTAAGGATGATTCAAATAAATGGAAAGATATCCCATACTCTTGGAATGGAAGAATTAATATTGCTAAAATGGCCATATTACCCAAAGCAATCTACAGATTTAATGTGATTCCTATCAAATTACCCACGGCATTTTTCATAGATCTAGAACAAATGATCATAAAATTTATATGGATCCATAAAAGACCCAGAATTGCCAAAGTAATGCTGAGGAAAAAGAACAAAGCAGGAGGCATAACCCTACCAGACTTCAGACAATACTACAAACTACAGACATATGGATCAATGGAACAGAATACAGTCCAGAAATAAACCTGCATACCTATGGACAATTAATCTTCACCAAAGGAGTCAATAATATACAATGGGGAAAAAGTCTCTTCAGCAAGCAGTGTTGGAAAAGTTGGACAGCTGCATGTAAATCAATGAAGCTAAAACACCCTCACACCATACACAAAAATAAATTCAAAATAGCTTAAAGATTTAACTATAAGACACCATAAACCTCCTAAAAGAGAACATAAACAAAACATTCTCTGACATATATCATAACAATGTTTTCTTAGGTCTGTCTCCCAATGTAAAAGAAATAAAAGTAAAAATAAACAAATGGGACCTAATCAAACTTGCAAGCTTTTGCACAGCAAGGGAAATCATAAACAAAATGAAAAGACAACCTACAGACTGGGAGAAATATTTGCAAATGATGCAACCAACAAGGGCTTAATTTCCAAAATATACAAACAGCTCATATAACTCAATAATAAAAAACAAACAACCCAAAAAAATGAGCAGAAGACCTAAAGACATTTCTCCAAAGAAGATGTACAGATGGCCAATAAGTACGTGAAAATATGCTCATCATTGTTAATTAGAGAAATGCAAATCGAAAGTACAGTGAGGTACCACCACACACCAGTCAGAATGGTCATCATTAAAAAGTCTACAAGTAATAAATGTTGGAAAGGGTGTGGAGAAAAGGGAGCCCTCCTACACTGCTGGTGGGAATGCAAATTGGTGCAGCCACTATGGAGAACAGTATGGAGGTTCCTCAAAAAACTAAAAATAGAGGTGCCATATGATCCAGCAATCCCACTCCTGGGCATATACCCAGACAAATCTGTAATTCGAAAAGATACATGCACTCCTATGTTCACAGCAGCATCATTTACCATAGCCAAGACATGGAAGCAACCTAAATGTCCATCGACAGAGGAATGGATAAAGATGTGTATATATACAGTGGAGTATTACTCAGCCATGAAAAAGTATAAAATAATGCCATTTGCAGCAACATGGATGGACCTAGAGATTATCATACTAAATGAATTATCATACTAAATGAAGTAAGTCAGACAAATACCATAGGATATCACGTATATGTGGAATCTAAAATACGATACAAATGAAAATATCTACGAAACAGAAACAGACTCACAGACATAGAGAAAAGACCTGCGGTTGCCAAGGGGGTGTCGGGGTCGGGGAGGGAAGGATTGGGAGTTTGGAGTTAGCAGATGCAAACTAGTAGATATAGGATGGATGAACAACAAGTTCCTACTGTATAGTACGGGGAACTATATTAAATATCCTGTGATAAACCATAATGGAAAAGAATATGTAAAAGAATATATATATATATATATATATATATATATATATATATATATATATATATATATATATATATATATACACACATATATATATAAAACTGAGTCACATTGCTGTACAGCAGAAATTAACACAACTTGTAAATCAACTATATTTCAAAAACGTAAAAAAAGAAAACTATAACAGACTTATAAAAATTGAAGACACAAACAGATGTAAGGATATACTGTGTTCATGGATTGGAAGAATTAATATTAAAATTTCCACACTACCCAAAGCAATCTATAGATTCAACACAATCCTTATAAAAATATCTATGACATGCTTCACAGAACTAGATCAAATAATTCTCAAATTCATATGAACACACAAAAGACCCCAAATAGCCAAAATAATTTTGAAAAGAAAAACAAAGCTGGAGGCATAATGTTTCCTGATATCAAATTACACTACCAAGCTACAGTCATCAAAACACTACGGTACTGGCACAAAAATGGGCAAATAGATCAATGTAACAGAATCAAGATTCCAGAAATGAACCAACAAATTATCTACGTCAAAGGAGGCAAGAATATATGATGGGAAAAAGACAGCCTCTTCAATAAATGGTGCTGGGAAAACTAGAAAGCTACCTACAAAAGAATCAAACTGGACTAGTCTCCCTTAACATGCACAAAAATAAATTCAAAATGAATTAAAGACTTAGACGTAAGAACTGAAACCATAAATTTTTCTAGACGAAACCATAGGCGGTACACTCTTTGCCATCAGTCTTAGTAATATTTGTTTGGATATATCTCCTATTGCAAGAGAAGCAACAACAAAAATAAACAAATGGGACTACATTAAACCAAAAAGCTTTTGTGTAGAGAAGGATGTTATCAACAAAACGAAAATGCCATCTACTGAAAGGGAGAATACATTTGCAAACTGTATATCTGATAAAGGGTTAATACCTCAAATATATCAGGAACTCATAAAGCTCAAGAGTAAAAGAACAAAGCACCCAGTTAAAAAATGAGCAGAGGATCTGAAGAGACAATTTTCCAAAGAAGACATACAGGGGATCAACAGGCACATGAAAAGATGCTCAACATCACTAATCACTAGGGAAATGCAAATCAAAACAACAACCAGACATCATGTCACAGTTTTCAGAATACTGTATTATCAAAAAGACAACAAATAACAAATGTGGACAACAATGTGGAGATAAGGTAACCATTGTGCACTGTTTGTGAAAGGTAAATTGGTGCATCCACTATGGAAAAAAGTATGGCTATTTCTCAAAAAAATTAAAAACAGGTCTACCATATGTTCCAGCAATTCCACTTCTGTGTATTTATCTGAAGAAAAAGAAAACACTAATTAGAAAATATATACGCACCCCTATATTCACTGCAGCATTATTTATTATAGCCAGGATATAGAAGCAACCCAAGTATCCATCAATTAATGAATAAAGAAGAAGTGATGTCTGTGTGTCTATGTATACACACACACACACAATGGAATATTACTCAGCCAAAGAAAAGAATGACATCTTGCCATTTGAGAGGACATGAATCGACAGAGAAGATACTATGCTAAGTCAGACTGAGAAAGACAAATACTGTATGATTTCAATTATTTGACTACTCTAAAAAACAAAACAAATGAACATGTAACAAAACAGAAACAGTTATGAAAATACAGAGAAAAACAGGTGGTTGCCAGAGGAAAGGGGAGTGCGAGGAGGAAAAAATAGGTGAGGGAGATTAAGAGGTACTAACTTCCAGATGCAAAATAAACCTGTCTCGGGTATGAGATGGTATACAATTTGAGAAATGTACTCATTAACTAAGTAATATGTTTGTATGGTGACATATCATAAACACACTTTACTGTGTTGATAATTTTTAAATGTACAGAAATATCAAATTACTATGTTGGACAACTGGAACTACCAGTATTGTAGGTCAATTATAGTTCAAGAACAAACAGATAAAATCACAGAAAAAAAGATTTTAGGTTACCAGAGGCAGGGTGTGGGTGGAGGGGGAACTGGATGAATGTAGTCAAAAGGTACAAACTTCCAGTTATAAGATAATAAGTACTAGGGATTTAATGTACAACATGATAAACATAATTAACACTGCTTTATGTTATATGAAAGTTGTTAAGAGAGTATATCCTAAGAGTTATCATTTTTGCTATTTCTTTAACTTTTTATCTATATGAGATGACGAATTTACACTAAATTGATTGTGATAATCATTTCAGGTGATAATCATTTCATGATGTATGTAAGTCAAATCATTATGCTGTACACCTGAAACATACAGTGCTGTATGTCAATTATATCTCAATAAAACTTAAAGAAAAAGATGAATAATACCTTAATAAACCTAACTTAGGAAAAAAATGTTATAGCAAGATTAAGTGAATCCTACACCAGGACTCCAATGTTTTGGTTGTTAGGAAATATAACTATTCAGCTTATAAATTTATGATAGGCATGTGATCAACTTGATAGATGCAAAGAAAGTAGCATGGTAAAATTCTACAGGTAATAACTTAAAAAATAAAGAAGATATTAATACATATGTACTCAAAGAAATATCACATACCCCCAACACTAGTTCACCTATAGAGAAATAATAGATTAATTTCCTCTAATTGTCAGAAAGATCACTAGGAGATATGAATACCTAACTTACTTAACACTTTGATGTATTAGTCAAAAAATTACCTTTGGAAAAGAAGGATTAAAATCATCTTGATTTGTAGAGAATATGGATATATATTTAGTAAGCCCAAAGAATCAATGGATTATTGTTTCAGAAAATAAGACAATAAAATATCGTAAAGACTATAACATAAGCATATAGTACATGGTTCATATAGACACATTCCAAGCAGTTACAAGGCATATTAAAAGGGAGGCTGCCATTTTAAAAGTATAAAATAAAATAAAAATAAATCTAACAACACATGAAAAGCCTATATGAATAAAATTATCATGAACTCCTTATAAAGATAATATAGATTTGAAGAAAAGGAAAATCAAACTATTTCCTTCAATATAATAATAAATCTTATATATAGAGAAAAAATATACCAATACACATATATGTGTGTATTTGTATATATATGTATGTATATTTGTGTATATATATGTCTGTGTACACAAAAATGTTTTTCTGGGGATAATTTATTGTTTACATAAAATAATGAGAATAGATATAATGTATGTAAAATAATGAGTTTTTACTGAAATTAAAGATTAGTTATTATTAACTTAAATATATTTTACATACAAGATATTTTATTTAAGTTTCATGGGAACTACAAAGAAAAATCTATTGTAATTGCACAATAGATAAAGAATTAATTCATAGCACATAAAAAAAATACAAAGGAACAACAACAATAACAAAGAGAAAGCAATGAAAGGGTAATTGTAAGCTCTTATCAACAATTAAGTTAAACATTAAGGGACTAAATTCTCTAAAAATAATGACAGAAAGTGGTTGAATTAATCTAAAAATAGAACCTACAATATGCTGTCTACAAGAGACTCTCTTTAACTTTAAGGACATATAAAGGATGTAAAAAGATAATTCATACAAATGGCAACCAAAAGAGAGCAGGAGTAACTATACGTATATGATATAATACATATTTTCAATCAAAATCAGTCACAAGAGACAAAGAATGTTACTATACAGTGATCAAGGGGTCAAATTATCAAGAGACTATTACAAGTATAAATATATAAGCACCCAATACTAAAGCATGTAAATATTTAAAGCAAACATAACAAATATTACATGTAGAAAAAGCGATAAAATAATAGTAGGGTACTGCATTACCCCACTTATAAACGTGGATACAGCATCCAGACAGAAAATTAATAAGAAAACATTGACCTGCTTAACACTTTAGAAAAGTAAACCTAACAGATATATACAGAACATTCCATCCAACGACACCATAAAACACATTCTTCTCAAGGGCAAATAAAACATTCTCCAGGATATATCACTCCTGGGACACAAAGCTAACCTTAACATATTTAACATTAAAATCATACCTCATAGCTTTCCAATCACAATGATATGGAAGTATAACTCAATAGGAGAAAAGCCTGAAAAATTCACAAATACATGGAAATTAAACAACACACTCTGAATAACCAATGGGTCAAAGTAGAAATCAAAAGAAATTAGTATCTTGAGAAAAATAGAAATACAAAATACCACAATTTACAGAGTACATCAAAAGTAGTTCTTATGTGCCTACATTTAAAAAAATGAAAGTTTTTGGGCTTCCCTGGTGGCACAGTGGTTAAGAATCCACCTGCCAACACAGGGGACATGGGTTCAAGCCCTGGACCGGGAAGATCCCACATGCCACGGAGCAAATAAGCCCATGTGCCACAACTACTGAGCCTGTGCTCTAGAGCCTGTGAGCCACAACTACTGAAGCCCACGCACCACAATTACTGAAGCCCGTGGGCCTAGAGCCCATGCTCCGCAACAAGAGAAGCCACCACAATGAGAAGCCCATGCACCGCAATGAAGAGTAGCCCCCCCTCACCGCAACTAGAGAAAGCCTGCGCACAGCAACGAAACCCAACACAGCCAAAAATAAATAAATAAAAATAAATCTTTAAAAAAAATGAAAGTTTTCAAAAGAAAAACAACCTATTTTTATACATCAAGGAAGTAGAAAAAAAGAATTACACACAAAATTAGGAGAAGAAAGGAAAGAGCAAAGATTAGAGAATAAATAATGGAGTAAGACTAGAAAAAAAAAAAGAAAAACATCAAGCTAAGAGTTGGTGTTTTAAAAAATAAAGCCTTGGGCTTCCCTGGTGGCAGAGTGGTTAAGAATCCACCTGCCAGTGTAGGGGACACAGGTTCGAGCCCTGGTCCAGGAAGATCCCAAATGCTGTGGAGCAACTAAGCCCATGCACCATAACTACTGAGCCTGTGCTCTAAAGCCTGTGCTCCACAAGAGGAGCCACCACAATGAGAAGCCCATGCACTGCAATGAAGAGTAGCCCCCCCTCACCGCAACTAGAGAAAGCCTGCGCACAGCAACGAAACCCAACACAGCCAAAAATAAATAAATAAAAATAAATCTTTAAAAAAAAATGAAAGTTTTCAAAAGAAAAACAACCTATTTTTATACATCAAGGAAGTAGAAAAAAAGAATTACACACAAAATTAGGAGAAGAAAGGAAAGAGCAAAGATTAGAGAATAAATAATGGAGTAAGACTAGAAAAAAAAAGAAAAACATCAAGCTAAGAGTTGGTGTTTTAAAAAATAAAGCCTTGGGCTTCCCTGGTGGCAGAGTGGTTAAGAATCCACCTGCCAGTGTAGGGGACACAGGTTCGAGCCCTGGTCCAGGAAGATCCCAAATGCCGTGGAGCAACTAAGCCCATGCACCATAACTACTGAGCCTGTGCTCTAAAGCCTGTGCTCCACAAGAGGAGCCACCACAATGAGAAGCCCATGCACCACAACGAAGAGTAGCCCCCGCTCACCGCAACTAGGGGAAGCCTGTGTGCAGCAACAAAGACCCAACACAGCCCCCCAGAAAATAAGTAAATAAAAAAATAAAGCCAATTTACAAACTTTTAGCTTGATTAACAAAGGGAAAAAAAGAGAAGTCCAAAAAATCTGATAAATGAAAGAGACATCAAAGAAATACAAAGGAACATAAGAGTACATAATTAACAATTACACACCAATAAATTAGATAAGTTATAATAAATAATTAAATTCCCAGAAGCATGAAGCCTACCAAGACTCAATCTTGAACAGAAAGTCTGAACAGATCAATAATAAATGAGGAGCTTGAAACAATAAACACAAACTTCCTGACAAAGAAATGCCCCAAACCAGATGGTTTCACTGGTGAATTCTACCAAACATTAAAAAATAATTATCACCAATCATTCTCAAACTCTTCCCAAGAAATTGAGGAGGGAACACTCCCAAGCTCTTTTTATGAGGACAGCATTACTCTGACATCAAAGCCAGATGAGGAACACCACAAGAAAATAAATCTATAGGCTGATATGCCTGATGAATATAAATGCAAAAATTCTCAGCAAAAAGTCAAACCAAATTCAAGAGCAAGTTAAAAAGCTCATACACCATAATCAAGTGGAATTTATCCCTGCCATCATAGAAGGATGACACTATATCTATATCTATCTATCAATAAGGATGATACACAATGTTAATAGAAGAATAAATACATGAGCCTTTCAATAGATACAAAAAAAGAAAGTGACAAAATTCAATACACTTTTATGACAAAAGCATTCAACAAATTGGAAACGGTAGGAGCATAACTCAAAATAAGACCATATAATATACACCCAACAACTAACATTGTACCCAGTGGTGAAAAACTGAAAGCTTTTCTTTTAAAATCAGGAACAAGATAAGGGTATCCACGCTCACTACTCTTATTAAAGAGAGTAATGAAGTCAGAGCCAGAGTAATCTGACATGAAAATAAGAAATAAAAAGGCATCCAAAATGGAGAGGAAGAAGTAAAGCTTTCTCTATTTTCAGAAAATACGATCTTATATATGACTCCCTGAAATATCGAAAATATATAAAATATATACTAATATCCAAAATACATAAAAACTGATACAGCTCAATAATGAAAAAAACAAGCAATCCTGCTAAAAAATGGGCTGGGCAGAAGATCTAAATACACATTTTTTCCCAAAATAGATGGCTATACAGATGGCCAACAGGCACATGAGAAGATGCTCAACATCACTAATAATTAGGGATATGCAAATCATACCCACAATGAGCTATCACCTCACACATGTCAGAATGGCTATTATGAAAAGGACAGGAAATAACAAATGTTGACGAGAATGTGGATAAAAGAGAATTCTAGCACACTGTTGGTGAGAATGTAAATTGGTGTAGCCACTATGGAAAACAGTATGGAAATTCCTCAAAAAATTAAAAATAGAACTACCATATAATCCTGCAATTCCACTTTTGGGTATTTATCTGAAAAAAAAAGACTAACTGGAAAATATATATATGTGCTATGTTCATTACAGCATTATTTACAATAGCCAAGATAGGGAAACAACATAAGCACCACCGACAGATGAACTGATAAAGAAGATATGATATATCACAAGAAGATATGTGTATGTGTGTGTGTGTGTGTGAACATGTAAGTATACATATATACATACATACAATGGAATACTACTCAGCCATAGAAAAGAATGAAATATTGCCGTTTGTAAAAACATGGATGGATCTTGGTGTTATTACTTTAAGTGAAGTAAGTCAGAGAGAGAAAGACAAATACTGTATGATTTCACTAATATATGGAACCCAAAACACAAAACAAATCTCATAGATACATAGGATAGATTGATGGTTTCAGAGGGGATGGGTGGTAGGGGGTTGATCAAATGGGTGAAGGGGGTCAAGAGCTACAAGTTTCCAGTTATAAAATAATGTACATATAATGTACAGCATGGTGACTGTAGTCAAAATTACTGTATTGCCAATTTGGAAGTAGCTAAGAAAGTAAGTGAAAAAAGTTGTCAATGAAAAAGGTTAATTTTGTAACTTTATATGGCAACAGGTGGTAACTAGACTAATTATGGTGATCACTTTGCAATGTATACAAATGTTGAATCATTGTGTTGTATTCCTTAAATTAATATAATTTTATATGTCAATTATATTTCGATTAAAAAAAAGCCACTCTAATACACCAAAACAGTGCTGCCACACAAATAGATATAAACTGCCTTATGTTAGGTAATTACAGAGAAAATTTAAAAGTTCAAAGATTAAATTTCTGCAAAAAAAAAAAAAAAATCAAAACTACAAGACATCAGAGAGCTGGGAGAAGATGGTGGAGTAGGAAGACCCAGAGCGCACATCCTTTCAAAGGCACACCAAAAGCACAACTATTTGCAGAACGGCCATTGGCGAAAAAGACCTGGAACCTACCAGAGAAGACGTTCTACAACTAAAGATATAAAGAAGGATTGACAAGATGTGTGGTAGGGATGGAGCTGCAATATAGTCAAGTCCCATACCCGCAGGTTGGCAACCCCCAAATGGGAGAATAATTACAACTGCAGAGGTTCTCTCAAAAGAGAGAGAGGATTATTCAGCCAAGTCCCACTGAGCTCCTTCCTCCATGAGCTAAAGTACCAGGGGGGGAGGGGACAGGAGAGGGGACTAGCACAGGTAATGGGGAACATTAAAAGATGATTGTTAACTAAGGAAAACCAGCTATCCCAAGAATGTTCTGAGACTGGGACCAAGATGGCAGAGTAGAAGGACGTGCTCTCACTCCCTCTTGCGAGAACACCAGAATCACAATTAGCTGCTGGACAATCATCAACAGGAAGACACTGGAACTCAACAAAAAAGATACCCCACATCCAAAGACAAAGGAGAAGCCACAATGAGACGGTAGGAGGGGCGCAATCACAGTAAAATCAAATCCCATAACTGCTGGGTGGGTGACTCACTCACAGACTGCAGAACACTTATACCACAGAAGTCCACACACTGGAGTGAAGGTTCTGACCCCACGTCAGGCTTCCCAACCTGGGGGTCCGGCAATGGGAGGAGGAATTCATAGAGAATCAGACTTTGAAGCCTAGTGGGATTTGACTGCAGAACTTCAACAGAACTGGGGGAAACAGAGACTCCACTCTTGGAGGGCACACACAAAGTAGTGTGCGCACTGGGACCCAGGGAAAGGAGCAGTGACCCCAGGGAAGACTGAACCAGACCTACCTGCTAGTGTTGGAGGGTCTCCTGCAGAGGTGGGGGTGGCTGTGGCTCACCATGGGGACAAGGACACTGGCAGCAGAAGTTCTGGGAAGTACTCCTTGGCGTGAGCCATCCCAGAGTCCGCCATTAGCCCCACCAAAGAGCCCAGGTAGGCTCCACTGTTGGGTTGACTCAGGCCAAACAACCAACAGGGAGGGAACCCAGCCTCACCCATCAGCAGTCAAGCGGATTAAAGTTTTACTGAGCTCTGCCCACCAGAGCAACAGTAAGCTCTACCCGCCACCAGTCCCTCCCATCAGGAAACTTGCATAAGCCTCTTAGATAGCCTCATTCACCAGAGGGCAGACAGAAGAAGCAAGAAGAACTAAAATCCTGCAGCCTGTGGAACAAAAACCACATTCACAGAAAGATAGACAAGATGAAAAGGCAGAGGGCTATGTACCAGATGAAGGAACAAGATAAAACCCCAGAAAAACAACTAAATGAAGTGGAGATAGGCAACCTTCCAGAAAAAGAATTCAGAATAATGATAGTGAAGATGATCCAGGACCTCGGAAAAAGAATGGAGGCAAAGAACGAGAAGATGCAAGAAATGTTTAACAAAGACCTAGAAGAATTAAAGAACAAACAAACAGAGATGAACAATACAATAACTGAAATGAAAAATACACTAGAAGGAATCAATAGCAGAATAACTGAGGCAGAAGAACGGATAAGTGACCTGGAAGACAGAATGGTGGAATTCACTGCTGTGGAACAGAATAAAGAAAAGAGAATGAAAAGAAATGAAGACAGCCTAAGAGACCTCTGGGACAACATTAAACACAACGACATTTGCATTATAGGGGTCCCAGAAGGAGAAGAGAGAGAGAAAGGACCAGAGAAAATATTTGAAGAGATTATAGTCGAAAACTTCCGTAACATGGGAAACGAAATAGCCACCCAAGTCCAGGAAGTGCAGAGAGTCTCATACAGGATAAACCGAAGGAGAAACACGCCGAGACACATAGTAATCAAAGTGGCAAAAATCAAAGACAAAGAAAAATTATTGAAAGCAGCAAGGGAAAAATGACAAATAACATACAAGGGAACTCCCATAAGGTTAACAGCTGATTTCTCAGCAGAAGCTCTACAAGCCAGAAGGGAGTGGCATGAAATACTTAAAGTGATGAAAGGGAAGAACCTACAACTAAGATTACTCTACCCAGCAAGGATCTCATTCAGATTGGATGGAGAAATCAAAAGCTTTACAGACAAGCAAAAGCTAAGAAAATTCAGCACCACTAAACCAGCTCCACAACAAATGCTAAAGGAACTTCTCTAAGTGGGAAACACAAGAGAAGAAAAGGACCTACAAAAACAAACCCAAAACAATTAGGAAAATGGTCATAGGAACATACATATCAATAATTACCCTAAACGTGAATGGATTAAATGCTCCAACCAAAAGACACGGGCTTGCTGAATGGATACAGAAACAAGACCTATATATATGCTATCTACAAGAGACCCACTTCAGACCTAGGGACACATTCAGAATGAAAGTGAGGGGATGGAAAAAGATATTCCATGCAAATGGAAATCAAAAGAAAGTTGGAGTAGCACACTCATATCAGATAAAATAGACTTTAAAATAAAGAATGTTACAAGAGACAAGGAAGGACACTACATAGTGATCAGGGGATCAATCCAAGAAGAAGATATAACCATTAAAAATATATATGCACCCAACATAGGAGCACCTCAATACATAAGGCAACTGCTAACAGCTATAAAAGAGGAAATTGACAGTAACACAGTAATAGTGGGGGACTTTAACACCTCACTATCACCAATAGACAGATCATCCAAAAGGAAAATAAATAAGGAAACAGAAGCTGTAAATGACATAATAGCCAGACAGATTTAACTGATATTTACAGGACATTCCATCCAAAAACAGCAGATTACACTTTCTTCTCAAGTGCACACAGAACATTCTCCACGATAGATCACATCTTGGGCCACTAATCAAGCCTCAGTAAATTTAAGAAAATTGAAATCATATCAAGCATCTTTTCTGACCACAACGCTATGAGATTAGAAATGAATTACACGGAAGAAAAACGTAAAAAACACAAACACATGGAGGCTAAACAATACGTTACTAAATAACCAAGAGATCACTGAAGAAATCAAAGAGGAAATCAAAAAATACCTAGAGACAAATGACAATGAAAACACGACAATCCAAAACCTACGGGATGCAGCAAAAGCAGTTCTAAGAGGGAAGTTTATAGCAATACAATCCTACCTCAAGAAACAAGAAACATCTCAAATAAACAACCTAACCTTACACGTGAAGGAACTAGAGAAAGAAGAACAAACAAAACCCAAAGTTAGCGAAAAGAAAGAAATCATAAAGATCAGAGCAGAAATAAATGAAATAGAAACAAAGAAAAGAATAGCAAAGATCAATAAAACTAAAAGCTGGTTCTTTGAGAAGGTAAACAAAATTGATAAACCATTAGCCAGACTCATCAAGAAAAAGAGGGAGAGGACTCAAATCAATAATATTAGAAATGAAAAAGGAGAAGTTACAACAGACACTACAGAAATACAAAGCATCCTAAGAGACTACACAAGCAACTCTAGGCCAATAAAATGGACAACCTGGAAGAAATGGACAAATTCTTAGAAAGGTATAACCTTCCAAGACTGAACCAGGAAGAAATAGAAAATATGAAAAGACCAATCACAAGTAATGAAATTGAAACTGTGATTAAAAATCTTCCAACAAAAAAAAAGTCCAGGACCAGTTGTCTTCACAGGTGAATTCTATCAAACATTTAGAGAAGAGCTAACACCCATCCTTCTCAAACTCTTCCAAAAAATTGCAGAGGAAGGAAAACTCCCAAACTCATTCTATGAGGCCACCATCACCCTGATACCAAAACCAGACAAAGATACTACAAAAAGAGAAACTTACAGACCAAAATAACTGATGAACATAGATGTAAAAATCCTCAACAAAATACTAGCAAACAGAATCCAACAACACATTAAAAGGATCATACACCATGATCAAGTGGGATTTATCCCAGGGATGCAAGGATTCTTTAATATACGCAAAACAATCAATGTGATACACCATATTAACAAATTGAAGAATAAAAACCATATGATCATCTCAATAGATGCAGAAAAAGCTTTTGACAAAATTTAACACCCGTTTATGATAAAAACTCTCCAGGAAGTGGGCATAGAGGAAACCTACCTCAACATAATAAAGGCCATATATGACAAACCCACAGCAAACATCATTCTCAATGGTGAAAAACTGAAACCATTTCCTCTAAGACCAGGAACAAGACAAGGATGTTCACTCTCACCACTATTATTCAACATAGTTTTGGAAGTCCTAGCCACGGCAATCAGAGAAGAAAAAGAAATAAAAGGAATACAAATTGGAAAAGAAGAAGTAAAGCTGTCACTGTTTGCAGATGACATGATATTATACATAGAGAATCCTAAAAATGCCACCAGAAAACTACTAGAGCTAATCAATGAATTTGGTAAAGTTGCAGGATACAAAATTAATGCACAGAAATCTCTTGCATTCCTATACACTAATGATGAAAAATCTGAAAGAGAAATTAAGGAAACACTCCCATTTACCATTGCAGCAAAAAGAATAAAATACCTAGGAATAAACCTACCTAGGGAGACAAAAGACCTGTATGCAGAAAACTATAAGACACTGATGAAAGAAATTAAAGATGACACCAACAGATGGAGAGATATACCATGTTCTTGGATTGGAAGAATCAATATTGTGAAAATGACTATACTACCCAAAGCAATCTACAGATTCAACGCAATCCCTATCAAATTACCGATGGCATTTTTTACGGAACTAGAACAAAAAAATCTTAAAATTAGTGTGGAGACACAAAAGACCCCGAATAGCCAAAGCAGTCTTGAGGGAAAAAAACGGAGCTGGATGTATCAGACTCCCTGACTTCAGACTATACTACAAAGCTACAGTAATCAAGACGATATGGTACTGGCACAAAAACAGAAACACAGATCAATGGAACAAGACAGAAAGCCCAGAGATAAACGCACACACCTATGGTCAACTAATCTATGACAAAGGAGGCAAGGATATACAATGGAGAAAAGACAGTCTCTTCAATTAGTGGTGCTGGGAAAACTGGACAGCTACATGTAAAAGAATGAAATTAGAACACTCCCTAACAGCATACACAAAAATAAACTCAAAATGGATTAGAGACCTAAATGTAAGACCAGACACTATAAAACTCTTAGAGGAAAACATAGGAAGAACACTCTTTGACATAAATCACAGGAAGATCGTTTTTGATCCACCTCCTAGAGTAGTGGAAATAAAAACAAAAATAAACAAATGGGACCTAATGAAACTTCAAAGCTGTTGCACAGCAAAGGAAACCATAAACAAGACAAAAAGACAACCCTCAGAATGGGAGAAAATATTTGCAAACGAATCAACGGACAAAGGATTAATCTCCAAAATATATAAACAGCTCAACCACCTCAGTATCAAAAAAACAAAAACCCAATCAATAAATGGGCAGGAAATATAAATAGACATTTCTCCAAAGAAGACATACAGATGGACAAGAATCACATGAAAAGCTGCTCAACATCACTAATTATTAGAGAAATGCAAATCAAAACTACAATGAGGTATCACCTCACACCAGTTAGAATGGGCATCATCAGAAAATCTACAAACAACAAATGCTGGAGAGGGTGTGGAGAAAAGCGAACCCTCTTGCACGGTTGGTGGGAATGTAAATTGATACAGCCACTATGGAGAACAGTATGGAGGTTCCTTAAAAAACTAAAAATAGAACTACCATATGATCCAGCAATCCCACTACTGGGCAGACACCCAGAGAAAGCCATAATTCAAAAAGACACATGCACGCCAATGTTCAGTGCAGCACTATTTACAATAGCCAGGTCATGGAAGCAATCTAAATGCCCATCGAAAGACTAATGGATAAAGAAGATGTGGTACATATATACAATGGAATATCACTCAGCCATAAAAAGGAACGAAATTGGGTCATTTGTTGAGACGTGGATGGATCTAGAGACTGTCATACAGAGTGAAGTAAGTCAGAAAGAGAAAAACAAATATTGTATATTAACGCATATATGTGGAACCTAGAAAAATGGTACAGATGAACTGGTTTGCAGGGCAGAAATTGAGACACAGATGTAGAGAACAAACGTATGGACACCAAGGGGGAAAGAGGCGGGGTGGTGGGGGTGGTGGTGTGATGAATTGGGCGATTGGGATTGACATGTATACACTGATGTGTATAAAATTGATGACTAATAAGAACGTGCTGTATAAAAAAGTAAATAAAATAAAATTGAAAAATTGAAAAAAAAAAAAAAAAAGAGACAGAGATGTCCAAGCACCACATTGGGCTCCTCAGCACGGGGTCCTGCACCGAGAAAACCAGCCCCCAGAGCATTTGGCTTTGAAGGCTAGTGGGGCTTAATTTCAGGAGTTCCAGAGGGTTAGGGGAAATAGAGGCTTCACCCTTAATGGGCACACACAAAAATCGCACATGCTGTGGGACCCAGGGAAGAAGCAGTAATATGATAGGAGTCCGGATCAGACCTACTTGCTGATTTTGGAGAGCCTCCTGGAGAGGCAGGAGATAACTGGAGCTCACCCTGGGGACACAGACTCCGGCAACAGCCATTTTGAGGAGCTCGTTCTACCATGTGGACACTGGTGCTGGCTAATGCCATCCTGGAACCCTCCCTCTAGCTTATAGCCTGAATGCCCAGCCCTGCCCAGACCAAACAGCCTATAAGAGCCAGTGCTGGGATGCCTCAGGACAAGCAACTAACATAGCATAGACACATCCCCACCCACTGGCAGAAAGACTGCCTTAGGACTGTGTGAGCTCACAACCACCTCTGTATATGGTCCTGCCCATCAGAGGGCCCAAGACATGGCCCCATGCTCCAGTGCACAGGCACTAAACCTGAGACTCTGAGGGCCCTCCAGCTGGAGAACCTGAGACCCAGCTCCAACCAAGAGGGGGCAGGCACCATCCCCAGAATTCCATGGGTCCGAGCTACACCCTCTACAGAGCTCGCTCTAGCCTCAGGACCAGCTTCCCCATCGGGGGTGGACACCAGCCACAAGAAAACTGCAGCCCTGAAGTCTGTGGATCTGGTCCACCCACCAGGAGGGCAGACCATGCCCTGGGACTGGCTGGTCCCTAGGCCACCCACCAGCAAGCTTGCTGTAGCCTCAAGTCCAGCTTCACCCACCAGTGGGCAGACCCCAGGCATAAGAAAACCGCAGCCCCACGCCTCCAGACATACCTCACCCACTAGCAGGCCAGATCCTTCCCTGGGACCACCTGGGCCCTGGTGCCAAGCACTAGCAGTTCAATAGAAGGTTCAAGACACCCCAGGCCTTGCAGCCAACTGTGTCAGAAAGCAGCCCCACCCACCAATGTCCAACACAAGTTCTGGGACCCCTTGGACCTGTAACCAGACTCCAGGATGTGGTTTCAGCCACAGAAGTCGAGCAACAGCCCTGGGGTTTCCTGGACACTGACTCCACCCACCAGTAATGCAGCATTAGCCCTGGGTACCCCCATGGCTCTGCAGTAAGCCACCTCCTGACACAGTCCTAACAAGGAGTAGCTAGCCACAAGCCTCTACACAAGGCAGGACCCAGCAACCAACCAGACCAGGGGCCAACCAAGCCTACTAGACCACCCACATAGTGAGCCCACCGCAACAGAAAGACCCACGGAGCCCTCATAGGGGAAACCTCTAGAGCATAATGCTCTGGTGTTGAGAGGAAAGTGCACTGCTGGGACATATAGGACGTCTCCTGCAAAAAGCCACTTCTCCAACATCGGGAAAGAAACATAACCAACCTGGGAGATACATAAAGACATAAACAGCAAATTAGGGAAAACTAGGTGACAGAGGAACATGTTCCAAACAAAGGAACAAGATAAAACCCCAAAAGAAGAAGTTAGTGAAGTGGAGATAGGCAATCTACCCAAGAAAGAGTTCAGAGTAGTGATCATAAAGATGATCAAAAACTTGGGAGAAGAATGGATTCACAAAGAAGCCAGAAATTTTCAACAAAAATTTAGAGACTATAAAGAACAACCAATCAAAATGAAGAATAAAATAAATGAAATGAAAAACACACTAGAAGAAATCAACAGTAGACTAAATGATACAGAGGAATGAAGCAGTGAGCTAGAAGACAGAGTAGTGGAAACCACTGATGCTGAAGAGAAAAAAGAAGGAAAAGAAATGAGGACAGCTTAATAGACCTCTGGGACAACACCAAGTGCACTAATATTTGCATTATAGGATCCAAAAGAAGGAGAGAGAGAAAAAGGGGCTGTGAACACAACTGAAGACATAATAGGCGATAAGTGCCCTAACCTGGGATAGGAACGAGACACCCAAGTTTGGGAAGCACAGAATGTCACATACAGGATTACCCACAGAGGAAAACATCAAGACACATTGTAATAAAAATGGCAAAAATTAAAGTGAGAATGTTAAAAGTAGCAAGAGGAAAGCAGCACAAGGGAACTCCCATTTGGCTAACAGCTGACTTTTCAGCATAAACTCTGCAGGCCAGCAGGGAGTGGCATGATATATTCAAAGTGATGAAAGGGAAAAAAAAAAACCTTACAACCAAGAATACTCTAAACAGCAAGGTTCTTTTTCAGATTTGATGGAGAGATCACAAGCTTCACAAACAAGCAGAAGCTGAAAGAGTTCAGAACCACCAAACCACCTTTATAAGAAATGTTAAAGGAAATTCTCTAAGCAAAAAACATGAAAATTATAAGAGGAAAAAAGCTGATTGGTAAAGGTGAACATATAGTAAAGGTAGGAAATCATCCATGCACAAATCTAGTAGGAAGGTTAAAAGACAAATGTAGTAAAATCATCTATAGATAATAAGCAGTTAAGGGATACACAAAACAATTATGAATAAAATATGGTATCAAGGCAGTAATCATGAGGGGAGGGTAGTATAAATGCAGGGTTGTGAAAATGCACTGAAATGAAGAGATCAGCAACATAAAATAACTATATATATATATATATATATATATATATATATATATATATGCCTGATGGTAACCACAAACTAAAAATCTGTAATAGAGATACACATGGACACAAAAGTAAAAGGACTCCAAACATAACACTAAAGATATCCATCAAATCACAAGTGAAGAGAACAAAAAGAAGAAAGGAACAAGAAAGACCTAAAAAACAACCCCCAAACAATTGACAAAGTGGCAATAAGAACATACATATCAATAATTATATTAAATGTAAATGGACTAAATGCTCCAAGCAAAAGACACAGAGTGGGTGAATGGATACAAAAACAATATCTGTATAAAATGCTGCCTAAAAGAGACACGTTTCAGATCTAAAGACACAAATTGAAAGTAGAGAGATGGAAAAATGTAGTCCATACAAATGGATATCAAAAGAGGGCTAGGGTAGCAATACTTATATTAGACAAATTAGGCTTTAAAATAAGGACTGTTAAAAAGAGACAAAGAAGAACATTACATAATGATGAAGGGGTCAATCCAAGAAGGTATAACAACTGTAAATATATATCCACCCAAAATAGGAGCACCTAAATACATAAAGCAAATATTAACTGACATAGAGGGAGAAATTGACAGTAACAAAATAATAGTAGGGAAATTTAAAACCCCATTTATATCAATGGACCGGTCATTCAGCCAAAATCAATAAGGAAACACTGGCCTTAAATGACATATTATACCAGATGGATTTTATGTATATATATATATATATATATATATATATATATATATATATATATAAAAAACATTCCATCCAAAAGTAACCGAATACACTTCCTTCTGAAGTGCACATGTAACTTTCTCCAGGACAGATCACATGCTAGGCCTCAAAACAATCCACAGTAAACTTAAGAAAACTGAAATCATATAAAGTATCATTTACAAACACAATGCTATGAGACTACAAATCAACTATAAGAAAAAAAACCTGCAAAAACACAAACATGGAGGCTAAGCAATATGCTACTAAACAAACAATGGATCACTGAAGATATCAAAGAGGAAATTTAAAAATACCTAGAGACAAATGAAAATGAAAACACAGCAATCCAAAATCTATGGACACAGCCAAAGCAGTTCTGAAAGTTTACAGGGATACAAGCTTACCATAGGAAACAAGAAAAATCTCAATGAACAATGCAACCATACACACAAAGGACTTAGAAAAACAAGAACAGAGCTCAAAGTTAGTAAAAAAAAACAAAACAAAACGTAAAGATGAGAGTAGAAATAAATAGACTAAAAATCAATAGAAAAGATCAATGAAACTAAGAGCTTGTTCTTTGAAAAGATAAACAAAATTGATTAACCTTTAGCTAGATTCATTAAGAAAAAAGAGCGCCCAAATCAATAAAATCAGATATGAAAAAGGAGAAGTAACAACTGACACCACAGAAATACCAGTGAGCATAAAGTGGCTACTATGAACAATTATATGCCAATAAAATGGACAACCTAGAAGAAGTGGACAAATTTCTAGAAATGTACAATCTCCCAAGACTGAACGTGGAAGAAATAGAAAATATAATCAGATGAATTACAGTAATGATATTGAATCAGTTACCAAAAAAAAAAAAACTTCCAGGTTATGCCTGCCCTCTTCCAGCTGGTCCTCTCCATGGGCCTTGAAGCCTGCTCATCCATCTTCTCCCTTGGTACCCACAACATACTTCCACCTTCAGTGCCAATGCTAGGATCTACAATGGGTAGGCTGGAGACAAGATGGTGGAGTAGAAGTACTTGAGCTCACCTCTGCTAATGAAAACACCAAAATCACAACTAACTGCTAAACAATCATTGATAAAAAAAGACTATAACCTACCAAAAAGATAGTCTACATCCAAAGACAAAGAAGAAACCACAATGAGATGGTAGGAGGGGTGCATTCATGAGATAATCAAATGCCATACCGGCCAGGTGGGCAATCCACAAAATGGAAAATAATAATAGTCACAGAGGTTCTCCCACAGGACTGAGAGTTCTCAGCCCCACACTAGGCTCCCCAGCCTTGGGGTCTGGCCTCGGGAGGAGGAGCCCCCAAAGCATTTGGCTTTGAGGGCCAGCAGGTCATGAGTGCAGGAACTCCACAGGCCTGGGGCAAACAGAGACTCCACTCTTGGAGGGCACACACAAGGTCTCATGCACACTGGGACCCAGGGCAAAAGCAGTGACTTCATAGGATCCTGGGCCAGAACTTGCTGGTCTTGGAGGGTGGCCTGGGGAGGTGGGGGCTAGCTGTGGCTCACTGTGGAGACAAGGACACTAGTGGTAGAGGTACCAGGGAGTACTCATTGGTGTGAGCTCTCCTGGAGGTCACCATTTTGACACCATGACCTGGACCCACCCAACAGCCTGCAGGCTCCAGTGCTGGGAGGCCTCAGGCCAAAAAACCAACAAGGCAAGGGCACAGCTCCACTCATCAGCAAACAGGCTGCTTAAAGTCATCCTGAGCCTACAGCCGCCTCTAAACACACAACTTGACATGGTCCTGACCACCAGAAGGACAAGACCCAGCTCCACCCACCAGTGGGCAAGTACCAGCCCCTCCTACCGGGAAGCCTGCACAAGCCCCTGGACCAACCTCACCCACCAGGGGGCAGACACCAGAAGCAAGAGGAACTACAATCTGGCAGCCTGTGGAACGGAGACCACAAACACAGTAAGTTAGACAAAATGAGACAGAAGAGGAATATGTTCCAGATGAAGGAACAAGATAAAACCCCAGAAGAACTAAGTGAAGTAGAGATAGGTAATCTGTCTTAAAGAATTCAGAGTAATGATAGTAAAGATGATCAAAGATCTCGTAAAAAGAATGGAGGCGCAGACCAAGAAGGTACAAGAAATGTTTAAAAAAGAGCAAGAAGATATTAAGAACAAACAGAGTTGAACCATACATTAACTGAAATGAAAAACACACTGGAAGGATTCAATAGTAGAAAAAATGAGGCAGAAGAATGGATGACTGAGCTGGAAGACAGAATGTTGGAAATCACTGCAGCAGAAGAGAATAAAGAAAAAAGAATGAAAAGAAGTGAAGACAGTTTAAGAGACTTTTGGGACAACATTAAATGCACCAACATTTGCATTTTAGGGTCCCAGAAGGAGAAGAGAGAGAACGGGCCTGAGAAAATACTGGAAGAGATAATAGCTGAAAACTTCCCTAACATGGGAAAGGAAACAGTCACACAAGTCCAGGAAGTGCAGAGAGTCCCATACAGGATAAACCCAAGGAGGAACATGCCAAGACATGTATTAATCAAACTGAAAATAACTGAAGACGAAGAGAAAAAATTAAAAGCAACAAGGGAAAAAACAACAAATAACATACAAAGGAATTCCCATAATGTTATCAGCTGATTATTCAGCAGAAACTACAGGCCAGAAGTGAGTGGCACGATATATTTCAAGTGATTAAAGGGAAAAACCTACAACCAAGAATACTCTACCCATCAAGGCTCTTATTCAGATTTGATGGAGAAATCAAAAGCTTTACAGACAAGTAAAAGCTAAGAGAATTTAGCACCACCAAACCAGCTTTACAACAAATGCTAAAGGAACTCCTCTAGGTGGAAAAGGCCACAACTAGAAACTAGAAAACTACAAAATGGGATAGCTCTCTGGTAAAGGCAAACATACAGTAATGGTAGGAAATCATTCACACATAAATATGATATCAAAACTAACAAATGTGACAAGAGGAGAGTACAAATGCAGGATATTGGCAATATGTTTGAAATTAAAAGACCAGAAACTTAAAAACAATCTTGTTTATATATAGACTGCTATATCAAAACCTCATGGTAATTGCAAACTGAAAATTGACAATAGATACACAAAAAAGAAAAAGGAATCCAAACGCAACACTAAAGTTAGTCATCAGTTCACAAGAGAAGAGAATAAAAGAGGAAGGGAAGAAAAAAGATCAAGACAAACAAATCCAAAACAACAAAATGACAATAAGAACATACATAGTGATGATTACCTTAAATGTAAATGGATTAAATGCTCCAACCGGAAGACACAGACTGGCTGAATGGATACAAAAACAAGACCCATATATATGCTGTCTAGAAGAGACCCACTTCAGATCTAGGGCCACATACAGACTGAAAGAGAGGGGATGGAAAAAGGTATTCCAGGCAAATGGAAATAAAAAAAAAAACCTGGCATAGCAATACTCATTTAAGACTGTTACCAGAGACAAAGAAGGACACTACATAATGATCAAGAGATCAATCTCAGAAGAAGATATAACAATTGTAAATATATATGCATCCAACATAGGAGCATCTCAATATATGAGGCAAATACTAACAGACGTAAAAGGAGAAATCGACAGTAACACGATAATAGTGGGGGATTTTAACACCTCAGTTACACCAATGGACAGATCATCCAGACAGAAAATAAACAAGGAACAAAATTAAGACCAGATAGACTTAATTGATATTTATAGGACATTCCACCTGAAAGCAGCAGAATACACTTTCTTTTCAAGTACATGAGGAACATTCTCCAGGAAAGATCACATGCTGGGCCACAAAGCGAGCCTTGATAAATTTAAGAAAATTGAAATCTTATCAAGCATCTTTTCCAACCACAACTTTATGAAATTAGAAATCAATTACAAAGAAAAAAAACTGCAAAAAACACAAACACGTGGAGGCTAAACAATATACAACCAACAAACCAATGGATCACTGAAGAAATCAGAGAGGAAATCAAAAAATACCTAGAGACACATGAAAATGAAAACACAACGATATTAAACCTATGGGACATAGCAAAAGCAGTTCTTAGAAGGAAGTTTATAGCGATACAATCTTGCCTCAGGAAACAAGAAAAATCTCAAATAAACAACCTAACCTTGCACCTAAAGCAACTAGAGAAACAGGAACAAACAAAACCCAAAGCTAGTAGAGGGAAAGAAACGATAAAGATCAGAGCAGAAAGAAGTGAAATAGAGATGAAGAAAACAACAGAAAAGAACAATAAAACTAAAAGCTGATTCTTTGAAAAGAAGACTAATCACAAGTACTGAAATTGAAAGTGTGATTTAAAAAAAAACTCCTAATAACAAAAGTCCAGGATCAGATGGCTTCATGGGCAAATTCTAAGAAACATTTAGAGAAGAGATAACACCTAGCCTTCTGAAACTATTCGGAAAAATTGCAGAGGAAGGAAGGCTTCCAAAGTCATTCTACAAGGCCACCATCACCCTGATACCAAAGCCAGACAAAGATACCACAAAAAAAGAAAATTACAGGCCAATATCACTGATGAATGTAGACGCGAAAATCCTCAACAAAATACTAGCAAACCAAATCCAACAATGCATGAAAAGGATCATATACCATGATCAAGTGGGATTTACCCCAGGGATGCAAGGATTTGTCAATATCTCAAATCAATCAGTGTGACACACCACACTAACAAATTGAATAAAAATCATATGATCATCTCAAAAGACGTAGATATAGCTTTTTGTTGATAAAATTCAACATCCATTTATGACAAAAACTCTCTAGAGAGTACTTCCCTGGTGGTGCAGTGGTTAAGAATCTGCCTGCCAATGAAGATCCCACATGCCATGGAGCAACTAAGCCCAGGCGCCACAACTGCTCAGCCCGCGTGCCACAACTACTGAAGCCCATATGCCTAGAGCCCGTGCTCCACAACAAAAGAAGCCACCGCAATGAGAAGCCCACACACCACAATGAAGAGTAGCTCCCGCTCGCCGCAACTAGAGAAAGCCTGCACGCAGCAATGAAGACCCAATGCAACCAAAAATAAATAAAATTTTAAAAACTCTAGAAAGTGGGAATAGAGGGAACATACCTCAACGTAATAAAGGCCTTATATGACAAACCCACAGCTAACATCATACTCAATGGTGAAAAGCTCAAGGCATTTCTTCTAAGATCAGGAACAAGACAAGGATGTCCACTCTTGCCACTTTTACTCAACATAGTTTTGGAAGTCCTAGCCACAGCAATCAGAGAAGAAAAAGAAATAAAAGGAATCCCACCTGGAAAAGCAGAAGTAAAACTGTCAGTGTTTGAAGATGACATGAACTATACATAGAAAACCCTAAAGATGCTACCAGAAAACTACTAGAGCTCATTAATGAATTTGGTAAAGTTGAAGAATACAGAATTAATACACAGAAAACTGTTGCATTTCTATACACTAACAACAGAAGGTTGGAAAGAGAAATTAAGGAAAAAATCCCTTTTACCATTGCATCAAAAAAAATTACCTAGGAATAAGCTTACCTAAGGAGGCAAAAGACCTGTATTCTGAAAACTATAAGATGCTGAGGAAAGAAATGGAAGATTACACAAACAGATGGAAAGATACCATGTTCTTGGATTGGAAGAATCAATACTGTCAAAATGACTATACTACCCAAGGCAATCTACAGACTCATTGCAAGCCCTATCAAATTACCAATGGCATTTTTTGCAGATCTAGAACAAAAAATCTTAAATTCGTATGGAAACACAAAAGATACAGAATAGATAAAGCAATCCTGAGAAAGAAAAATGGAGCTGGGGGAATCAGGCTCCCTGACTTCAGAGTATAGTATAAAGCTACAGTAATCAAAACAATATGGTACGGGCACAAAGACAGACTTATAGATCAATGGAACAGGATAGAAGGCCCAGAAATCAACCCACACACCTATGGTCAATTAATCTATGACAAAGAAGGCAAGAATATACAATGGAGAAAAGACAGTCTCTTCAGTAAGCGGGGTTGGGAAAACTGGACAGCTATATGTAAAAGAATGAAATTAGAACACTTCCTAACACCATACACAAAAATAAACTCAAAATAGATTAAAGACCTAAATGTAAGACCAAATACAATAAAACTCCTAGAACAAAACAGGGAGAATACTCTTTGACATAAATCGCAGCAATATCTTTTTCAATTCACCTCCTAGAGTAAAGAAAATAAAAACAAAAATAAACAAATTTGACCTAATTAAACTTAAAACCTTCTGCACAGCAAAGGAAAACATAAGCAACACAAAAAGACAACACAGAGAATGGGAGAAAATATTTGCAAATGATGCGACTGACAAGGGATTAATCTCCAAAATATACAAACAGCTCATCCACGTCAATATCAAAAAAAAAAAAAAAAACAAAACAAAACAAAACAAAAAACAAAAAACAAAAACAAAAACCCAATCAATAAATGGGCAGGAGATATAAATAGACATTTCTCCAAAGAAGACATACAGATGGCCAAAAAGGTCATGAAAAGATGCTCAACATTGCAAATTAGAGAAATGCAAATCAAAAGTACAATGAGATAGCACCGCACACTGGTCAGAATGGCCATCATCAAAAACTCTACAAACAATAAATGCTAGAGAGTGTGTGGAGAATAAGGAACCCTCCTACACTGCTGGTGGGAATGTAAGTTGGTGCAGCCACTATGGAGAACAGTATGGAGGTTCCTTAAAAAACTAAAAATAGAGCTACCATATGATCCAGAAATCCCACTCCTGGGCATATATCCAGAGAAAACTGTAATTTGAAAAGATACATGCACCCCAGTGTCCACTGAAGCACTATTACAACAGTCAAGACATGGAAGCAACCTAAGTGTCCATCAACAGATGAATGGATAAAGAAGATGTGGTATATATATATACAGTGGAATATTACTCAGCCATAAAAAAGAATGAAATCATACCATTTGCAGCAACATAGATGGATCTAGAAATTGTCATACTAAATGAAGTATGTCAGACAGAGAAAGACAAATACTATATGATATCATGTATATGTGGAATCTAATGATATGAATGAACTTATTTACAAAACAGAAACAGACTCACAGACTTCAAAAACAAACTTATGGTTACCAAAGGAGAAAGGTCGGAGAGAGGGATAAATTAGGAGGTTGGGATTAACATTTACACACTACTATATATAATATAGATAATCAACAAGGACCTACTGTATAGCACAGGGAACTCTATGCAATATTCTGTAATAATCTATATAGGAAAAGCATCTGAAAAAGAATAGATATATGTATATATATAACTGAAGCACTTTGATGTACACCTGAAACTAACACAACATTGTAAATCAACTATACTCCAATGTAAAATAAAAATTAAAAAATAAAAAACTTCCAACAAACGAAAGTCCAGGAGCAGATGGCTTCACAAGTGAATTCTACCAAACATTTAGAGAAGAGTTAACACCTATTTCTCTCGAACAGTCCAAAAAATGGCAGAGGAAATTGCAGGGTCAGGAATTATAGGGTTGGAGGAAATGGGTGCAGGGTCATGAGGAAACTAAGAACATGTGATAACTGACGCCTGGAACATTTGAGGGCACTGGACATATAGGACATGAGAAATGGGCTGAAGTCACTGGAATGAGGGCAGGATAAAGGGCAAGGGAGAAGGAGGATATGAAGGATAAAAGGTTTGGGAGCAATAGAAGGGGGAGGAGGGTTGGGCTGAGAGCTCTGGAATCCAGGGGATAGAGGTTTCATGGGGATGGAGGTCTAAAATGCACAGGATGGACATGGGAGAGCAACAGAGAAGCCTAGAAGGGGAAGAATTCATTCTAGAGATAAAGGTCACAGAGGAATAGAGAAAGATGGAGTAGAGGGGTGGAGGTAGGGTGATGGTAGTTGCAGCGGGTAGACTGAAGGTCACTCATTTCTTCTCCTATTCATTAATTCCATGATTTGCATTCAAATCATAACATAATTGTGAATAGTTTCTAATTTGAGACCTTGAGGTAATAACCTTATTTACATAAAATACTCGTGATGATCCCTTCAACTGAATACACAGTAAAGGATTAGAGAAAAAAAGAGTAAACAATGATACAATATTTCTTCTCTCCTTTAGGGACACCGGGTGCAAAGTGTCACCACAGAGGGCTCACAGAATGAAATGGATTCTGCCTAGTACCTGAATGGTCTTGGAAGTGGATTCTACCCTGGAAGTTGCAGATAAGAACCTATGCCTCATGAAACCCTGATTTTTGACCTTGGAAGACCCTAAACAGAAAGCCCAGCAAAAACAACTGGATCTCTAACTTATGAACTGTAGAATGTTTTTTAAACTGCTAAATGTGTGGTCATATGTTATGGCAGTGATAGGAAAGTACTATGCATAGGAATGAATTTAATTATAAAATAATAAACATTATAAAATATAATATTGTAAAATATTTAAACAATAAAAGTCAAGTAACAGTGTCCATTAATTAACCATTCCCAAAGGCAATAAAAGTTTTATCTCCAGATATAACATCATCAGTTCCAAGTACATCCTCCTTGCTATGCATTTCCATGTGTAACTGAAATTACATTTGAATTTGTATAATATGCATCCACACATACACAAACACTAAAATATTATGTACATGGTTGAATACTTACATAATTGTCAAATCAAACTTTCTGTCTATCAAATTACGTTCCTTAACCAATGACATATGAAGGTGATATCGTCGCACCAGTAGAAATGGATTTCCCGCATTCCCAAACACACGACATCATATTCCATGGTAATTATGAATAAAATGACTTTACTGAAACACTCCCTGGCTATGCATTTGCATAGTTGCATGTGTTTTTCTCCTGTGATCACAGAATGTGGATCTTTGATTTGTATAGATATGTGGGTGGTTCTGGGACATGAAATTTTTGCACCAACGTGACTGTGCATTTCTACATTATGTGGCACATTGTTAAATTACCGTGCGAATGAGTGAAAAGTATAATATCCCATTATAACACTGCGTTTCCAGTGTTAAAGTAATTAAACAAGGAGGCCATTAGGCTGAGGTGACTTTCATGCTTTGGTAGCCTATTTAAGCCAACAAAACTTAATCCAGAGTCAAGGCACTTTAATCTGAGAAAATAAATTAAGAACAACCAATCACACACAGCCAACTAGGCTTTCCAAACACAAGGTGACTGGTAAAGATACAATCAAATATTATCCTTGCTTTGATGTGGTGTCTTCTCTGGAAAAACCTCTCCCCTAGCTCCTGCAGATAAAGAGCTCCTAACCGCCTTTGATCTGAGGCTGCTGGAACTGAATAGAAGCATGCTCAAATTAACTCTTGAAAATGTGAATGTGCATCATTTTATCTTTAACACCACATAGAGCCACACTTCCTTTTGCGCTTTTTCCTTATCTAGTCCCTGAACACCTCACCCAGGTGCAGCGTGGCCTGAGGACTCAGTGTGATGTCTCTGCCCACTTCTCCCTGCCCCCACTCTCTCATGCCAGCAACACACCAGCACCGCTATGCCCTCACCTGACCAGACTCCACCCCTGATAATAACACCACAATGCCCGTGCTGAGTCTCCCACCTCATGCTGAGCAGCGCACAGAGGACTTCTGGCACACACCAGCCCCTCCCAGGGCCAGAACCTCCACTCACAGTCTCCTCCCTTCACCAGTGCGGGGCTCCAGCTCACCAGTCTTGAATCCCATTTCAAAGAGGCCCACACCCTAGAGTTCACAGTTCAGGCAGGCTGGAAGCTGGTACCACAATCTGTAGCACAGACCAATTCTCCCTCTGACCCGTGTTGTTACCCCTAGGGTTTTTGACAACCTTTCACTTTTTTGCCTTTTCTTTAGCCCAAACCTTCACACAGGAGATGGAGATGTACCTCTGTGACAGCAAGAGACATAAACCTGGGCTTCTCAAAATAATTTCCATTGAAGCAGAGCTTCCCAACCCGCATTTTAAAGCCTAGCTTCCTCCTTCACCTTTGGACATCACACCTGTGCTATCTGCTTCATTCATTCCCACATACCTGGGTGTATGGCGGTTGTCTCCTTTTCTTCACATCCCAGGGTTCTTTTCTCTGCGCAAAAAAGTGACCAGGTTCACCTTCGAGACAGCAAGACCTTTTTTATTAAAAAAAGGAACATGACTCACCCTGGGAATTCTACAATTTTCAATCCAATACTGTGTTCAACAGAGAAGAGAGGACATTATAGGTTATAGAAAGTTACTTCACCAAATACTACTTCCTGACAGCCCCTTTAAGAAACTTAGGAAGTATTTCTAAATTGCAGATCCTCAAATCTACTTCCAAATACTACTCTATTCAAAATAAGGAATAGATATCTGATTTTAAGATGTAGGCAATGATATTTTCATTTTATGAATATCTGATTTTAAGATGTAGGCAATGATATTTTCATTTTATGAATATCTAGAATTATCACTGATCTAGAGTGAAAGATGCAGATCAACTCAAGAAATGATGACAAGACGCTGTGAAGATTTTCTTTGCAACGATAAACCCCTATTTCCTTGAAATGATTTCATTTCTCATTTGTGCAGCTTATATTATAGCATTTTAAGATACCTGAACATATACTATAGGACTCTTGTTTTCTTTTCCTGAAGATACAAAAAGTAATAAAGAGGAGAATAACTGAGACATGACAGTGGAATAAAAAGGGAATTTACAGAACATTTACTAACAAAAGGCTGAACCAAGGTGAGAGCCATTCCAAAGCAATCTACAAGTAAAGGGAAATGAACTAGACAGGGCGAGTTTTCAGATTAAATGCAATGGTTTATGCACATCTCTCAGTAAATCCCTCTAAGACCCTATTAATGATAATTGGAAAATTGTTAGCTTCTCAGTCGAGGAATATGGCAGACAGGCCCTGAGCCAAGTGAACAAAATTAGCATCAACTATAATAGGACAAATTGATAGCAGCTGCCCCATGCACGCAGGACTCATCATTGCTCTGATAGCTTTGCAAATAAGCAAACAAACAAAATTAATCTAATTATGAGAACAGGGTGAAGCACATTTAAAGCCACATATAACTCTGATATCCTGTATTCTTGTGTATTTTAAATAGTAAGTCTTTCCTTGAGGCAATTGAGAGCTCTGTTTTTTTTTGTTTTTGTTTTTTTCCAGAACTTTGAGTTACTCTGGACCATATATCAATCTGCATTATTGGTGCATTTTCATAATCCTAGTCTACATATCCGGATGCTGGATCCAAGCAGGACCTAAATATTACACATTCTCCTTCCTCACTGACATCTCAGGACCCAACCCCATATTCAGTGGGAGTCTCGTGTATCAAACACATCCCCCAAGCTGATTTGACAAAAAGAGAAACACTTTCAACATTTGCACGTCAGCAATTCACAGTAGCCATTCTTTATGCTGTAAAGGGAGTCTGGATGGAGAAAACGGAAAGAAGGCTCTGGGATATAAGAGAGGAATATCCGAAAGATCTACCCATGGCTGTCGTTAGGAAAGACAGAAAAGTACTGAAGACAAATTTGTTAGGCAGGACTACCAGAGCTACAGAAGTAAATGTTTGCAAGTTCTAAATACTTGGTATTTCAGCAAGAAAAGGTGACACAGCCGCTGACCTGGGTCACAACACTTACCTGAGGGCCTGCCATTTCTTCCTCTTCCCCCTCCATCTGGAGGTTTCTTTCTCAGGCGATACTGTGGAGAGAAATCACACCTGTACCTCTTTGAAGGCATCAGCACAGCCCCTTCACACGCTACCCCCGCCCACTCAGAGGCAGAAGGACCTTGAAATGCAGAAAAGGCCACGTGACAAGATTCAGAAAAAAACGAGCTCCTCCAGGGAAACCAAAACGTGTTTTCTCCTGCCCTGTTTTCACATGCCCTCCTGTCCCACAGTCAACCACTAATTCTACTATAGCAATGGCGCACGTGGGTTGCAAGGACCTGACGTGCCCACACAGATTCTATTACCTTTCCTTGAACCAAACGCCGGACTCAACTCTCACACCACAAATACACCTGAGAGCCACCTTGATTAACCCTGGTTTCACCCTGTAATTGCCTGGAGCACCTAATCAAAACAAAGTTATTTGTAATCTATATAAATGATGTTCACCTGAAACTATGTTGCACACCTGAATCAAATACAATATTTCAGGTCAACTCTACTTCATTTAAAAAACCACACCCACCCAGAATCTGTGAGAGAGATTACAGGTGATAGTACTTATTAAAACTCACCATGTCATCTTTATTGTAAGACTAGAGTGGTAAGCACTTATGTAAATCTTGCCTCTCAAACTTTCCTATGATACAAAGCTTTCCAGCACCCACTGAAGAAATTGTGATTCTGCAGGTTTGGAGTGGGGCCCATGGATTGCATCTTTATCAGGTTTCTTCCTTGTGCTGATGCCGCCCTCCGAGACCCATTTTTAGTGTCATTACACTAGAGAAAGCAGGCACACCACACCTCAGCCCCTTGTACCAACCAGCTTATCTCAACACGACTACTGTTGGTTCCACTAATGACCACCATCACCATCTTGAAGGATCACAAGTTTTGTTGGCACTTTAAAGTTTACACAAGGCCGATAAAGGCTGTAACATCTGAGTAAGTGTCTATTTGGAAAACGACAACATGTATATAGTCATTAGTGCAACGATTATTGAGCATCTACTGTGTGTTTACAAGTAGATTATGGTGCACTGTTTTGGGGATCTCACAGGTATTATTGGAGTTAACCCTCATAATACCCTGGGATTTGGGCACTAGGAGTCTCATAACAACCATGAGGATGCAGATACTGGGATTCACATTTCTGTCTCTTCTTCTGTTTCCCTATCATTGATTTTTCAAAGTATTTGCATACAACAGAAGATCTCAATAGATGGCTGGAGGAATACAGAAAGGAAGGGTATCTTAGAAGTTCAGAGAGTTTTCATTGTGTCCTGTTTACTTTTTTTTCTAATAGCGTAAAGTTTTACGTTTATAAGTGAAAGCCAATCAGTTTTTCTAACTGGATGTATGTTTTTATACCCCCATCAGCAATACAGGGTAATTTTAGTTCCTCTTTGTTCTCACTAAAATTTGATGTTACCAGTTTTTGGTTTTTTAAATTAATTAATTAATTAATTAAACTTAGGCATCTAGAAATTTGAGGTGGCATCTCACTATTGTTCCCCTGGTGACTAGCATAATTACATAAAGAAAATGTGATATATTGTTCAGCCTTAAAAAAAGAACATCCTTCCATTTGGGACAACACGAATGAACCTGAAGGACATGATGCTAAGTGGAATAAGGCAACACAGAAAGGAAAATACTGTATTATCTCAATTATACGTGGAAACTACTAAAGTCCAAAGCATAAAACAGAGCAGAAACTTGATTGTCAGGAACTTGCTGTGGGGAGACAGGGGATGTTGGTCACATGGTATAAAAATTTGGTTAGGCAGGGTGAATGAATTGTAGAGATCTAAGTACGGCCTGGTGAAACAGTTAGTTATGGGGTATATTATACTTTTGCTAAGAGAGTGTATTTGGAGTGTTCTCAGAAAAAAATGCAAATAAGTGAGATGACAGGTTGATTAGCTTGAATGTGGAAATCATTTCACAACATACATGTTTATTTACATTTTTGAACTTGAGCAAATACTGGATCTGCAGGAATGGAAAGCAGGGTACTGAACGGGATGGCTCTTGAAATGCAGGGTTTAATGAGAAATTAAGACTCCAAAACATACAGGTCTTTGCTCTCACATATCTGCTTTTGGGTTTCAGCAAAATGCGAGCATCTGCCACTGAAGTGTGGGAGGAACAGCCAACCAAACCCTGATCTCCTGTAAGCTGTGCAGTGAGGGGAGGACCCAGGGTGAGGATAGACCTGGATGCAGCCTCCCGAGGGGGCAGATCTGGGCGGGGCTGAGGAAGAAGCTGGCTCCCTGCACTGTTCTCCCCGGCTCTCTGGGGCGTTCCCTCACTGTCCTTCCCTAAGCCTGCCCAACAGAGACTTAACCTCCAGAGTCACACTATTTGAACCCATTTAGTCACTTCCCTGCCTATTTTATATAGTGAAATAAAAGCAATTTAACATAAACACAATTTTCTGGGACAATTATACTATAAACTATTTTATTCTTAACAAGTTCAAAGACATACAAATCATTGTCATCATCATCAATATCATCATAACCTCTCCTGACAGTTGATGGTCCTTCAAGGGGTGACATCAGAACTCACAACAGAGAAAGGGAATTGGCCCAAATGAAGCCAAAGTCCCCTACACACCACTCCTTTTTGCACTGGCCACACAATCCTGAATTCAAACATTTAACCATCTGTGATATCCTTTGTGTCAGGCTCTGTGAAAGAGTTCAAGTAACATCAGCCATTCACAAATATCTTCTCACGTGTTCCCTGTGTTACAGAACATGTATTTCCTTAGAGTGGCCACTTGATAGAATTCTGACCAATGATATGGGGAGAGAAGGGCAGGGGAGGATGTTGTTCCCCAAATCAAAAAGGAGTGGCTTCAAATCAAAACCCCTATGTCCTATCATATTCACACAGCCTCCTTCTTGTTGCATGGAACATGGTTTGGTGCTTGACAGTGTGGCAACCGTATATATTGGGGTTATGAGAGAACAAAAACATGTACAAGGCTGCATATAAGCCATGTCAAAGAGAAGAAGTGAAAAAAGAAAAGGTCCCTTTTGTTTTCCCAGCCATTGAACATCTACCTATTCCCTGTGTACACAGCACCAAATATACATCTTCTTTTCTATATATATGCATTAGTCTGTTCTTGGTATAACTGAAAACAAACTACCAGTTACAGAAAAACACAGATTCTTATATTTCATTTATACCAATGTTAAATATGAGCATAACCTGATACCAACTCCATTGTATCAATTACCACAACTGAAAATATTGTCCTTCCACTCCAATCAAGATGGGTTAAAAGACAAAATGGGCTGTGAAAAACTTGAGAACTTCCAGCTTAAAAACTAAATAAACTGTTTGAAAAAGAAATGCTCACTGCCTCTGATGGTGAACTTCTCACCGAACTAAGTGACGCTTGGTACAGAACCCAGAACTCATCATAAGACCATCACTCTGTTGAGAGGAAGTGAGAAGTGTCCCTGCCATCTTCAGGTCAGCTTCCCTGGAAGGTCACTCATTTAAAGGAGATATAATTTATGTTGCAGGTATATACCTGGCACCTAGGTTTCTGTAAAACCACAGCACATGCCGTGCTGACCTGCCTATCACAGTGTCCAGAATCCTTCCTCATCTCCACATCTAGTCTGCCACAGGACATTTTAAAGGTATGTTAACAAAGTTTTTCACTCCACACCCCTCTCCATCCAACTGCCACTGATCTGAGCCTGGGAAAATGTAATAATCTCTGTCTACTAACAGCATCCAGTCCTCAGTACTGTCCAGGAAATATTTTAAATCATGAGGACAGTATCTGATTTCCTGGATTCTCAGGAACCCAGCACATTTGGCAAGTCTCCATCTCTGTCATTTGCACATCAGAATACACCACCACCAGTTGCCTAAGACCTTGGAGTATTAAAGAGAGCCTCCTTGTGCTTGCCTCCCTACATTTTGAAAGAACTCTCCATAGGTACTTTCAGCAAGTCTTACGTGTCTATTTTTTATTTTCTAATTTTTATTTTATATTGGAGTATAGTTGATTAACAATGTTGTGTTAGTTTCGGGTGTACAGCAAAGTGACTCAGTTATAACATATACATGTATCTATTCTTTTTCAGATTCTTTTCCCATTTAGGTTGTTACAGAGTACTGAGCAGAGCTCAGTCTTCACACGTCTCCTAGAGCTGACTTCCTGAGTCCTGGAAGCTTCCAGGTCCAGGTCCAGGACCAGGTCTTCCTGGTCCACTGAAGCTGCTCCACTCTTACCACAATTAAGTGATGGCAACGTTGCACTTGAATCTTATAAGTGACCTCAAATTCATCACTTAAATTTCTCATTGCTTTAGAAAAAATTGAAAGTACACATCAGAAACTACCAGGCCCTGCATGGATGACTGGGGGTGAGGAGAGCAGTGAGAACCCTGTGTCCATAATGAAGGCAAGGAAGGACAAGGACTGGGGCTCATGTGTAGCAAGGATGACAATGAGGTTAAATTTTTTAAAACCCTGGAAATAATCAGGAAACGAAACAAGTAGATTTTTCTCCTAAACTCTGAGGGTCAGTTGTGCAACAAGAGAACAGGTCTCCTCTCTCCACATGCAGGATTCATGCAGTTCTTTCTTTTGCACATTTTCTGTCTCACTCAAATTAGAATATTTTTCTAATTTTACAATATCTATTAAACACCCATCACGGTCATGTGTGTTTGTTCACCTCACGCACCTGCTTAAACAATCCCATGACTCATGAAGTCTCCAGGTTTTCACTTGATCTAACTGTCACACTTAAATGAATAACTTTGATAATGTTACTTATAAGAAGTGGAAGAAACAATAACTGAAGAAAAAGTCATTTTAGTGTTCCTCTCCAGTTAAGAAGTAATAATGTATTAAGTAAACAAAATCAACTTAATATGCTCACTGGGGAGGTATTCTCATCTTTAAATTAATTTCTGAACACCATTAAATTTAATGAAAACCATCCTTAAAATGCCTCAGCATATCATGAAAGCAATTGTTTATGAATTTTTGAAAATAAAATCATAAACTAGATTTTTCATGATAAACAGGCAAGTAAACAAGATGGTTTGAGAGCATCTCAGTCATGACTCGTGACATATGGAAATAAATGAATTCAATGTAAAGTAGACAAAATAGATCTATACTACATATCTGTGTCTTGAGTTTGTAATTCATCCACAATTTTGAAATTACCAGTTATGATCCATTATTTCTAAATTCTTTCTAATGCTATGTGTACACAAACACTCTTCCTTCTTAGTTTTCTTACTCCTAAATATATCTCCATATATTTACACATTGCATTCCCTGTATATCAAAATCATGAAAAAGTTTGTGTTCCACCTGCTGAGTAAAGAAACATGTGCAAAGAAAAATATAGTGTCAAAATTTAAAAATATTGGCTCAGAATTTCAAAGTATGGATTTTCATTATACTTGTGACTTTGCTAAATTAACATTTTAAAAAATAAAGCTCTCAGCAATGCGCGGTGAATCCGGGTTTAATACAAGACCAGAAGGGAAATTGAAGCAAATGAGTTTATTACTCACAGGTCCTATAATAATTAATAGCAAACCCTGAAGTCTCACTCATGGAGGCCAAGGCAAGATGCAGGCAGAGAGTGTCACAGGAGTTGGGCTCATGCCTTTATTATGACAATGGGTGAAATTCTTTGGGTTTGCAGGGTTAAGTGTGTATTGTTGTATTAAAACGAATTGAGCAGGATTTTCGTAAGCTCTGAGGGTCTTACTGAAGGGATACTTGAGAGGAGGGACCAGGGTTTCTGGAAGACTGCTGATCACAAGGGCTGCTGGGGAAGACACAGCAAGAACTTGCATTTGCGTGTGAGTTTGTATCCTGGTTTCTAGTGCACGCGCTCATAGGCATGGCTGGTGTCAGTTCAAGGCACCTGGAGGCTGCCTGGCTACACAAAATGATTGCTGAGGAAGCAGTATTAGGCAGTAGCTTCCGCAGCTCTCAACAATCCTCCTGTATTATCCTTATTATAACCACCACAATGTGCCAGTAGTTACAAAAAGGAGGAAAAATACAATATAGAAATTATGAAAAATACAATCTCAACTTATTTGAGCTTTAAGGCCAATAGGAAAGGGATTACTACAGATGTCACCCCACTCTGTTCTCAGATAGTTTTTTGTGGTTATTTGTTACCTAAAATAATGCTTAAATAATGTGGGAGAAGTTGATTTTCATTCATTACACATCAAGTTTAACATACTAAAAACCACTCAGTTTTGTTAATTAACATACAAGTTCACATAGAGCCTAAATAAACCTTTAACAATCCACCTATGATTCTCTAACAAAATACAGATTACAGAAATTCAGAAGCATTTTTCTTCTTCTGATAGAATGATCTGAGAATTATGATTTATATGGTTTACAAAAGGGAGGCTAATTATTTAGTAAACATGGATGTACATCAGTTTTATAATCTCTAACACAAGGTTTACCTATACTTTTCTGGATATGGATGAAGATGTGTTTATTTCAAACATGCCAACTAATATTCATGACTTCTATCTATTGATTCAGTGAATGTTTATCAGAATTTTAATGAACTGCCATCTTTTTGTCCCAAAAAGCAATTGGCAAAACTATTTAAAACTTAGAGTGGTCTGTCTTTAATACAAAGAATGATTCCCTGAACACTTAACTAATGGTGATCTATAGGAATGATTTAAATCAATGACAAACATCATGTCCATTTAGATTTTCATTGTACATTTTACATTACAGGGTCTTTAAACACCCATGGTAGTAAAAATAAACGATTGCCACCTAATACAGAAGGACTTCTCTTACCTCGGAGGCATCAACAATCAAAAACATGAGTGTAGAGGGTGGAGTCAAGATGGTGGTGTGGGAAGACACCAAGTTAGCGTCTCCCCACAACTAGGGCGCCTGCCGGCTGCTGGTGGGGGACCCTGACGCCCAAGGAGATGGGAGGAACCCCAAAGTGAACTGGTAGGATGAAGGGGAACAGAGAAGGGAGAAGAAGTGGAGGCCAGACAGGATCAGCGCCCCTGAGGCTGGGGAGATCAGGAGAGGTAGGTGGGAGGGGCCCTCTGGGAGAAGCGGGAGAGGAGAAAAGGGAGATCGCCTGGCCCACTTGCCCTGGGGAGCCTGCTGAGCTCCCAGGCCAGTCCCCTGCTCTCCAAAGCCCCCTCCAGGCCATGTGGGTCCTGGGGGCATAGGAGGGAGGCCAGGGAGATCCGGAGAGGCAGGTGGGAGGGGCCCTCCAGGACAGGAGGAGCAGGAGAGGAGAGGAGGGCGTTTGCCCGACCCGCTCTAGCCCAGGAAGCTTGCTGGGCTCCCAGGTGAGGTCCCGCACCCCTGAGACCAGAGGTGGGGGGGCACGCCTGGGCCCCTTCTGTTCCTTGAGCCTAAGCCTCACCCCTCACAGCCCCCAGAGCCTTTTCCAGCCCTGTGGGTCCTAAGCACAGGCCTTGCCCACTGCCCAAACCTTGCCCTTGCTTAGGCCCCACCCTCCACAGCCCATTTTTCCCTTTTTTTTTGTTTTCTTTTCCTTCCTCCTCTTTCTTACTATTGTGGTACTGCTGTACCTTGCAGATGCTGATTCAACTATATTTTTATTTTTATATTTTTTCTAACATATCTGTTAGTTTCCTAGTCTAATTTTATTTTTTATTTTGTTATTGTTCTCTCTCTTTTTTTTTGCCACTCCATGCAGCTTGTGGGATATTGGTTCACAAGCTGGGGGTTGGGCCAAAGCTCCTGTTGTGGGAGCTCTGTGTCGGAACTACTGGACTAACAGAGAACCTCAGACCCCAGGGAATATTCATCAGCGTGAGGTCTCACAGAGGTCCTCATCTCAGTACCAAGGCCTAGCTCTACCCAACAGCCTACAAACTCCAGTGTTGGAAGCCTCAGGCCAAAAAACCAGTAAGACAGGAACACAATGCCACTCATAAAAAAAAAAAAAAATCAGATAGCAAAGAAATATGTCACAGGTTAAGAAGCAAGGTAAAAACCTACAAGACCAAATAAATTAAGAGGAAATAGGCAATCTACCTGAAAAAGAATTCAGAGTAATGATAGTAAAGATGATCCAGAATCTCAGAAATAGAATGGAGGCATGGATTGAGAAAATACAAGAATTGTTTAACAAAGATCTAGAACTAAAGAACAAACAAACAGGGATGAACAACACAATAACTGAAATGAAAAATACACTAGAAGGAATCAATAACAGAATAACAGGCAGAAGAATGAAAAAGTGAGCTGGGAGACGAAATGGTGGAAATAACTGCTGAGGAGCAGAATAAAGAAAAAAGAATGAAAAGAACTGAAGATAATCTCAGAGACCACTGGGACAACACTAAACGCACCAACATTCAAATTATAGGGGTCCCAGAGGAAGAAGAGAAAAAGAAAGGGTCTGAGAAAATATTTGAAGAGATTATACTCGAAAACTTCCCTAACATGGGAAAGGAAATAGTCACCCAAGT
Organism: Balaenoptera ricei; assembly: GCF_028023285.1. Taxonomy (NCBI): domain Eukaryota; kingdom Metazoa; phylum Chordata; class Mammalia; order Artiodactyla; family Balaenopteridae; genus Balaenoptera; species Balaenoptera ricei. The sequence goes on from NC_082640.1 coordinate 31,293,047, forward strand.
CTAGGAAACACAGAGAGTCCCATACAGGATAAACCCTAGGAAAAATACACCAAGACATATATTAATAAAACTAACAAAAATTAAATTCAAAGAAAAAATATTAAAAGCAGCAAGGGAAAAACAAAAAATAACATATAAAGGAACCCCCATAAGGTTATCAGCTGATTTTTTAGCAGTAACTCTGCAGGCCAGAAGGGAGTGGCAGGATATATTAAAAGTGATGAAAGAGGAAAACCTACAACCAAGATTACTCTACCAAGCAAGGATCTCATTCAGATTCAATGGAGAAATCAAAAGCTTTTCAGACAAGCAAAAGCTAAGAAAATTCAGCACCACCAAACCAGCTTTACAACAAATGCTAAAGAAACTTCTCTAGGTGGGAAACACAAGAGAAGAAAAAGACCCACAAAAACAAACCCAAAACAATTAAGAAAATGGTAATAGGAACATACATATCAATAATAACCTTGAATGTAAATGGATTAAATGCACCAACCAAAAGACACAGACTGGCTGAATGGATACAAAAACAAGACCCATATATATGCTATCTACAAGAGATCCACTTCAGAACTAGGGACACATACAGACTGAAGGTGAGGGGATGGAAAGATATTCCATGCAAATATAAATCAAAAGAAAGCTGGAATAGCAATATTCATATCCAGTAAAATAGACTTTAAAATAAAGATTATTACAAGAGACAAAGAAGGACACTACATAATGATCAAAGGATCAATCCAAGAAGAAGATTTAACAATTATAAATGTTTATGCACCCAACACAGGAGCACCTCAATACATAAGGCAAATGCTAACCATGAAAGGAAATATCGACAGTAACACAACAATAGTAGGGGACTTTAACATGCCACTTACATCAATGGACAGATCATCCAAATAGAAAATAAATAAGGAAACACAAGCTTTAAGTAACACAATAGACCAGATAGATTTAATTGATATTTATTGAACATTCCACCCAAAAGTGGCAGAATACACTTTCTTCTCAAGTGCACACAGAACATTCTCCAGAATAGACCACATCTTGGGTCACAAATCAAGCCGTGGAAAATTTAAGAAAATTGAAATCATATCAAGCATCTTTTCTGAACACAATGCTATGAGATTGGAAATCAATTACAGAAAAAAAACTGTAAAAAACACAAATACATGGAGGCTAAACAGTGCGCTACTAAATAACCAAGAGATCACTGAAGAAATCAAAGAAGAAATTAAAAAAATACATAGAAACAAATGACAATGAAAACATAACGACCCCAAACCTATGGGACACAGCAAAAGCAGTTCTAAGAGGGAAGTTTATAGCAATTCAATCTCACCTCAAGAAACAAGAAAAATCTCAAATAAACAATCTAACCCTACATTTAAAACAATTAGAGAAAGAAGAACAAAGAAAACCCAAAGAAGTCAGTAGAAGAAAAGAAAGCATAAAGATGAGAGCAGAAATAAATGAGATAGAAATGAAGAAAACAATAGTAAAGATCAATAAAACTAAAAGATGGTTCTTTGAGAAGATAAACAAAATTGATAAACCCTTAGCCAGACTCATCAAGAAAAAAAGGGAGAGGACGCAAATCAATAAAATTAGAAATGAAAAAGGAGAAATCACAACTGACACTGCAGAAATACAAAGGATTATGAGACTACTAAAAAAAACTATATGCCAATAAAACAGACAACCACAAGGAAATGGACAAATTCTTCGAAAGTACAATTTTCCAAGACTGAAACAGGAAGAATTAGGAAATATAAACAGACCTATTACAAGTAATGAAATTGAAACCATAATTAAAAATTTTCCAGACTTCCCTGGTGGCGCAGTGGTTAAGAATCTGCCTGCCAATGCAGGGGACACGGGTTAAAGCCCTGGTCTGGGAAGATCCCACATGCCACAGAACAACTCAGCCTGTGCACTGAGCCTGCACTCTAGAGCCTGTGAGCCACAAATACCGAGCCTGTGCACCACAACTACTGAAGCCTGCACGCCTAGAGCCTGTGCTTCACAATAAGAGAAGCCACCACAATGAAAAGACCATGCACCGCAATGAAGACTAGCCCCCACTCACTGCAACTAGAGAAAGCCCGCACAGAGCAACAAAGACCCAACACAGCCACCGATAAAATAAATTTATAAAAAAGAAAAAAATCTTCCAACAAAAAAAAAGCCCAGGACCAGAGGGTTTCACAGGCGAATTCAATCAAACATTTAGAGAAGAGCTAACACCTATCCTTCTCAAACTCTTCCAAAAATTGCAGAGGGAGAAACACTCCCAAATTCATTCTACGAAGCCACCATCACCCTGATACCAAAACCAGAAAAAGATATCACAAAAAAAGAAAATCATATACCAATATCACTGATGAACATAGATGCAAAATTCCTGAACAGAACACAAGCAAACAGAATCCAACAACACATTAAAAGGATCATAAACCATGATCAAGTGGGATTTATCCCAGGTATGCAAGGATTCTTCAATATACGCTAATCAATCAATGTGATACACCACATTAACAAATTAAGGAATAAAAACCATATGATCCTCTCAATAGATGCAGAAAAAACTTTTGACAAAATTCAACTCCCATTTATGATAAAAACTCTCCAGAAAATGGGCATAGAGGGAAACAACCTCAACATAATAAAGGCCATATATGACAAACACACAGCAGGTATCATACTCAATGGTGAAAAACTGAAAGCATTTCCACTTAGGTCAGGAATATGACAAGGATGTCCACTCTCACCACTCTTATTCAACATAGTTTTGGAAGTCTTAGCCACAGCAATCAGAGAAGAAAAAAAAATAAAAGGAATACAAATTGGAAAAGAAGAAGTAAAATTGTCACTGTTTGCAGATGACATGATACTATACAGAGAAAATCCTAAAGATGCCACCTGAAAACTACTGGAACTAATCAATGAATTTGGTAAGGTTTCAGGATACAAAATTAATGCACAGAAATCTCTGACATTCCTATACACCAATAATGAAAAATCAGAAAGAGAAATTAAGAAAACAATCCCATTTACCATCACAACAAAAAGAATAAAATACCTAGGAATAAACCTGCCTAAGGAGGTGAGAGACTTGTACTCAGAGACCTATAAAACACTGATGAAAGAAATCAAAGATGACATAAACAGTTGGAGAAATATACCATGTTCTTGGATTGGAAGAATCAATATTGTGGAAATGACTATACTACCCAAAGCAATCTACAGATTCAATGCAATCCCTATCAAACTACCAATGGCATTTTTCACAGAATTAGAACAAAAAAAATTTTACAATTCGTATGGAAACATAAAAGACCCTGAATAGCCAAAGCAATCTTGAGAAAGACAAAAGGAGTTGGAGGAATCAGGCTCCCTGACTACAAATTATACCACAAAGCTACAGTAATCAAGACAGTATGGTACTGGCACAAAAACAGAAATATAGCTCAATGGTACAGGATAGAATGCCCAGAGATAAACCCACGCACATATGGCCACCTAATTTACAAGGGAGGCAAGAACATACAATGGAGAAAGGACAGCCTCTTCAATAAGTGGTCCTGGGAAAACTGGACAGCTACATGTAAAAGAATGAAATTAGAACACCACCTAACACCACACACAAAAATAAACTCCAAATGGGTTGAAGACCTAAATGTAAGACCAGACACTATAAAGCTCTTAGAGGAAAACATAGGAAAAACACTGTTTGACATAAACCACAGCAAGATCTTTTTTGACCCACCTCCTAGAGTAACAGAAATGAAAACAAAAATAAACAAATGGGACTTAATTAAACTTAAAAGCTTTTGCACAGCAAAGGAAACCATAAACAAGACAAAAAAGACAACCCTCAGAATGGGAGAAACTACTTGCAAATGAAACAACAGACAAAGGATTAATCTCCAAAATATACAAACAGCTCATGGAGCTCAATATCAAAAAAACAAACAGTCCAATTAAAAAATGGGCAGAAGACCTACATAGACATTTCACCAAGGAAGACATACAGATGATCAAGAGGCACATGAAAAGATGCTCAACATCACTAATTATTACAGAAATGCAAATCAAAAAACTACAATGAGGTATCACCTCACACCAGTCCGGATGGCTATTATCAAAAAATCTAGAAACAATAAATGCTGGAAAGGGTGTGGTGAAAAGGGAGCCTTCCTGTACTGTTGGTGGGAATGTAAATTGATACAACCACTATGGAAAACAGTATGGAGGTTCCTTAAAAAACTAAAAATAGAACTATCATATGACCCAGCAATCCCACTACTGGGCATATACCCTGAGAAAACCATAATTCAAAAAGAGTCATGTACCACACGTTCATTGCAGCACTATTTACAATAGCCAGGACATGGAACAAACCTAAATGTCCACTGACAGATGAATGGATAAAGAAGATGTGGCACATATATACAATGGAATATTACTCAGCCATAAAAAGAAACGAAATTGAGTTACTTGTAGTAAGGTGGATGGACCTAGAGTCTACCATACAGAGTGAAGTAAGTCAGAAAGAGGAAAACAAATACTGTATTCTAACACATATATATGGAATCTAAAAACGAAAAAAAGATACTGATGAACCTAGTTGCAGGGCAGGTATAGAGATGTAGACATAGAGAATGGACCCGAGGACACGGGGTGAAAGGGGGAAGCTGGGGCGAACTGAGAGTAACATCGACATATATACACTACCGAATGTAAAATAGGTAGCTAGTGGGAAGCAGCAGCATAGCACAGGGAGATCAGCTTGGTGCTTTGTGATGACCTAGAGGGGTGGGATACGTAGGATGGGAGAGAGGGCTCAGGAGGGAGGGGATATGGGGACATATGTATGCATACGGCTGGTTCACTTTGGGGTACAACAGAAACTAACACAGTATTGTGAAGCAATTGTACTCCAATAAAGATCTATTTAAAAAAATGAGTGTACATTCACACTAGAAAGAAAAGCATAACATGTAGTCATTTGAGAGTTGAGTTGTATTAATTATTGTTTTCAAATAATCTCAACTAGTGCTGATATAAATAAAGGTATTGATAATGATTTACTTGTCCAAACATCCATCCCCTTTATCCTGTAATCAATACCAACAAATAAATTCTATTAGTGTTTTGTCTTTAGATTATTTTCTACAATATTCTGATTTAGAGTAATGCCGGAAAAGAGGTATTGACTGAATGCTTTCTACTATGTATTCTAGCATTTAATTAGTATTTATTTTTGATTAAATTTTTTTGTCATTCAAATTTCTTTCCATTATGAACTCGCAGGTGTTTTCTAAAGTATGTATTTAAGACAAACATCTTTCATCACTTATTACATTTGCAGGGTTTCTCTCCACCATGGACTCTCTGATGTCAAGCAAGGTGACAACTCTGGTTAAAGGCTTTGTCCCATTCTCCACATTTGTACAATTTTCCCTAGTACCTATTTTCTGATGTCTAGAAAGTTTCGAGACCCAGTTAAAGGCTTTGTTATATTGGCTACATTTGGGAGGTTTCTCTCCAGTATGAGATCTCTGATGCTGAGTAAGACATGAACGCTGATTAAAGGTTTGCCACATTTTTTACATTTGTATGGTTTCTCCCCAGTGTGAAATCTGTGATGCTGAGTAAACTGCGCATGCCTTTTAAAGGCTTTGCTACATTCTGTACATTTGTAAGGCTTTTCTGCTGCATCTGATGCTGCTTAAGATTTGAGCCCTGGGTAAATGCTTTGCCACAGTCTTTACAGTTGTGTGGTTTCTCCCCAGTATGAATTCTCTGACGTTCAGAAAGTTTTGAATGCCTTTTAAAAGCCTTGCCACATTCTGTGCATTTGTAAGGTTTCTCTCCAATATAAGATCTCTGATGCTGCTTAAGATTTGAGCCCTGGGTAAAGGCTTTGCCATGTTCTTTACATTTGTATGGTTTCTCCCCAGTATGAATTATCTGATGTTGACTAAGATTTGAATACAATTTACGGTCTTTACCACATTCTTTACATTTGTAAGGGTCCCCTTCAGTATGGATTTTCTTATGTCTTCTTAGATTTAATGACTGATTAAAGCCCTTCCCATATTTATTACACTTGTAACGTTCCTCTCTATTATGAATTCTCTGATGTTGAGTAAGTTTTGAAGACTGGTTAAAAACTTTACCATATTCACTACATCTGTAAGCCTTGTCTCCAATATGAACACTCTTATACACAGTAAGATTTCAGCTTTGATAAAAGACATTTCTACATTTATTACTTTTAAGATGGTTCTCTGAAAGTTGAATTCTGACGTTTCATAAGATTTGAGTCTTGGTCAAAGTTATTCCACGTTTCAATGCATGGATAACTTCTTGCACCGTTATAAACACTCTTGTGATCGTTGAAAATAGAACTCTTGCTTAAGGCCTTACTAATTTTATTACCCAAGAAAAGTTGTTTCGTATTACCTATACTGTGATACCTATTGAACAATGCTGGCTGAATAACGACTCTCCCATTATCATCAGCATTACAGGTTCTGGAACATGGAGAAAATATTTCTTGGTTAAGGAATTAAGAACACTTGCTAAAGGATCTCTCAAATTGGTCACACTAGGATTTTTTTCTTCATTTTAAAATCTCTTGCCTTTATCTATTTTATATGCAGTAGTGGGTACCTTTTAATCAAGCGCTGCAAAATACTGGACACTGAACGTAAGTGAAAATGCACTAAATTTGAGAAGAGATGAGAACAAAACAATAAATTGATTTTTGTCTTGGAAAAAAAAATTTGCATGGAGCCCGGGGAATAAATGGAAGTAATGTAAAATAAATAAATGAATAAATAAACAAACAAATAAATAAATAATAAAATAAAATCTCTTGTCTTCAGACAAGTTTAAATGAATGTTTAATCCCAGCCTATATTAGTAATTGCCTGAATGAGTATTTGCAGTATAGACTAGATGACTTTATAGGTTTCCAAATTTCCATTCGGAGAATGTGTATGTTAAAAAAAACGATGTGGGTCTTTGCTTACAAAAACATAATTTTCTGCCAAAGATATTGATGTAAAGTATAGTTTCTCCCACTTTCATTTATATCCTTGGTTTCTTTTGGCAGTAATGTTTTCATTATGGGAAATTGTCCCAATATGATTATGTCCATAATAACATACTTTCAGCCCTTCACATGACCCCTTACTTTCCCAGTCTTTCATTAAGTTTAAATTTCCAAGGCAATAGCTTTCATATTTTCTGACCAGCATGATTTGGAATAAATCCTCTATGCCTGGCTTTTTTGGCATCAAACCCTGGATGTCATGAGAAGATATAGCTGAAAGATACCAAATAATAAATTATCCCACTCAGTAATCTCAGTGAAGATACATACAATTTTATGTATAATTGATAAGCCCATAGTTAGATTAAGAATAAAACAGAAAAGACTCAACTAAAATCAGAAGTGAAGGCAGAGATTAAAAAATGATACTATAGAAATAAAAGAAATTAAAGGAGGCTACTATGAATAATTACTCAACAACAAATTGGACATCTAGAAAGATACAGCCTACTTAGAATTTAGAATGAAGGAATTTAAAAAATCATAACAAACTTACAACTATTCAGTAGACAAAATACTAATTTTAAAGAATTTCCAACAAAGAAAATCAATGAACCAGATGAAGTAACTGGATAATTCCAGCAACATTTTGAGAAAAATTAGCACCAATTCTCAACAAATATTTCCAAAGTGTGAAGAGAAGAGAAATTATCAGAACACTTTCTATGAGGCCAACATTACCCAATATCAAAGATAAACAAAGATACTACAAATTTTAAAAAAAAAAGAAAAGAAAAAAACTACAAGCCAATAACTGTGCTGAATACTGACATAAAGGTCCTCAATAAAATACTAGAAAAATGAATTCAGAAGCACGTTTAAGGATTGTACACCAATAAAATTCAGGATTATTTGTAGAATTCAAAAGTATTTCAACAAATGGAAATTTAAAAAATATATTAAGGGCACATACAAAGAATTAAGGTCACACTACATATCAAATGATGCAGATAAATAGACAATTCAGGACTTTTTCATGTTAAAAACACTCAAAATAGGAATTAATGAAAACTATCAGAATGTAATAAAAATCATATACAAAAAGACCAGTTACCAGTATACTCAATAGTAGAAGACAAAGCTTTTTCTCTATATTTCAGAAAATGATAAGAATTCATACTCTCGTCACTTGGATTCAACACAGTACTGGATTGCCTAATCAAAATGATCATGCAAAGAAAAAAAGGCATCCAAACCAGAAAGGAAAGAGTAAAATACCTCTGTTTACAGATGACAAAATCTTACAAAGAAAAACTTAAAGCATCTATGTTAAAAAGCAAATAAACATAGACATCATAAACAAATTTAGCAAAATTCAAAATTAAACAAAAATTAGTTGTGTTTCTATACAGTAACAAAAAATAATCCAAGAAAGATATTAAGAGTATATTTTCATTTACACTAGCTTCAAACAGAATAATACATTAGGAGTTAATGTAATGAAGGAAATGGAGACTTGTATGGTGAAAATTATAAATATTTCTGGAAGTAACTCGAGAAGATGTAAATAAACAGACACACATTCCATGCTCTTGGATAGGAATACTTATATTATTAACTGTCAATACTATTCAAGGGATCTATAGATTCAGAACATTCTCTTTCAAAATCCCAATGACAATTTAGGCAAAAATAGAAAAGTTCCTTCTAAAATGTATGTGGAATATCATAAAATACTGAATAACCTGGTAAAGAAAGTAGAAAGTTGGAGGCATGACATGTCCTGATTTTAAAACATACTACAAAGCAACAGTTGTCAAAAAAAGGGTAGTACAAACCTGCAGACAGAAACAAAATAATGGATCAACATAGAGAGCACAGATAGAAGCTCTCATGTTTATGGTCAAATCATCTTCAACCAGGGTGCCTATCACAAGCAAATGGAAATGGATAGTCTCACACAGAAATGGAGCTGGAAAAATTGGATGTTTACATGTGACAGACTGATGTTGGACCCTTAACTAATACCACATACAAATGTTAACTCAAAAAGGATTGGTGATTGAAATATAAACATATAACTATAAATCTCCTAGAAGAAAACATAGGGGAAAAGTTTTATGCCATTTGATTTGGCAGTGATTTTTCGGGTATGAAATTAAAGCTCAAGCAACAAAAGCAGTGGAATTGAAATGGATTACATCACGCGTAAAAACTTGTACACATTAGAGGAAACAATCAATGGGGTGAAAAGGCAACCTGTGGAAGAATAGAAAATTCTGCAAAAGCAAATATCTGATAAGGAAGCAAAGTGAAGAATATATAAATAACTCCTAGAACAGAACAACTTCAAAAAACAAGTACCATAATGTATGGGCTGAGGATTAAACAGACATTAATTCAAATAAGATATGCAAATAAAAACAGAAATGTGAAAGATGCTCAGAATAAGTTATTATTAGAGAAATAAAAAACCACAATGAGGTATCACCTCATACTGATTAGGATGACCACTACACATACATTTTATATATTATATTCTATCTTTATTCTATCTATATTCTATTCTATTATATATCTACATTATATCTATGATATATTTATATGGCAAATGTTGGCAAGGATATGGAGAAATTGGGATCCTTATTTACTGTTCAAAGAAATATAAGAGTATAACAAGCATAAAAAACAATATGGAGTTTTCTCAAAAAATTAAACATAAAATTATGATATGATCCAGTTCTCCCACTTCTGGGTATGTATATAAAGAACTTCAAAGGAGGATCTGTTAGAGACATTTTCACACCCAGCTACACTGGAGTATTACTCACAAAATCAGTAACAGAGGAAACAGCCCAATATTCATGCATACAAGAATGGTTAAAGAAAATGTAGCATATACATACAGTGTATTATTATTCAGGTTTGAAAAAGAAACAGATCTTGTCACATGATACAACATGAATAAATCTTGAAGACATTATGTTGTGATATGTAATAGTCACAAAGGGACAGAAAGTATAGTATTTCCCTTATGTGAGCAACTTAATGTAGTCAACCTTATTTTAAAAAGTGAAATGTTAGTTGACAGAGGCTTGTAGTAGAGGCAAATGGGGAAGTGTTTGTTTAACGAGTATTCAGTCAATTTTTCAAGATGAAAATATCCAGAGATGGATGGCACAATCACATGAATATAATTAATGCACTGAAGTGTACAGTTAAAAATGGTGAAGATGATACATATTGTGATATGTTTTTCTCATAATTAAAAATTAAATAATACCCAAAATAGATGTGTAAAAAACTTTTAAAAATTACTTTTAATTCAAAATTTTCTCATAAAAATAATAAATTCATTTAAAAATAGATGAGAGATTAAGATTATTTCCATAACTACTCACCAAGTCAGAATAAAACAAACACTGATCATTAACAAAGAAGACAAATAATGTTGATAAATCATGTACACAGTATGGGTAATAATAAAATAAACAATCACATATTTTATTGGCAATAGACATATGGAAAAGTCAGATTTGAATTCAACACCACATTGTTTTAAGTGTACTGAGTTGAAAATTATCATTTACAGTCATGAAATATAGGTTAAAAACAAAAATGAAATTAACTAATTTGGGGGAAACACATCATAAAAAAGAAAGCATGGAAATAAAAACAAAAATAAACAAAACGAATCAAACTTACAAGCTTTTGCACAGCAAAGGAAACCATAAACAAAACGAAAAGACAACCTAAGGAGTGGGAGAACATATTTGTAAATGATGAGACCGACAAGGGCTTAATTTCCAAAATATACAAACGGCTTATACAACTCAACAACAAAAAAGCAACCCAATCAAAAAATGGGCAGAAGATCTGAATAAACATTTCTCCAAAGAAGAAATACAGATGGCCAAAAGGCACATGAAAAGATGCTCCCCATCACTAATTATTAGAGAAATGCAAATCAAAACTACAATGAGGTACCACCTCACACCAACCAATCAGGATGGCCATCATTAAAAAGTCTACAAATAACAAATGCTGGAGAGGGTGTGGAAAAGAGGGAACCCTCCTACACTGTTGGTGGGAATGTAAGTTGGTACAGTCACTATGGAGAACAGTATGGAGGTTCTTTAAAAAAACTAAAAATAGAGCTACCATATGACCCTGTAATCCTACTCCTGGGCATATATCCAGACAAAACTATAATCCAAAAGATACTGATACATGTACCCCTATGGTCATAGCAGCACTATTTACAATAGCCAAGACATGGAAACAACCTAAATGTCCACTGGCAGACGAATGGATAAAGAAGAGGTGGTACATATATAGAATGGAATATTACTCAGCCATTAAAAGAATGAAATAATGCCATTTGCAGTAACATGGATGCAACTAGAGATTACATACTAAGTGAAGTAAGTCAGAAAGAGAAAGACAAATACCATATGATACCAATTATATGTGTAATCTAATATATGACCCGAATGAACTTATCCATGAAACAGAAACAGACTCACAGACATAGAGAACAGACTTGTGGTTGCCAAGGGGGAGGGGGTTGAAGGAGGGGTGGATTAGGAGTTTGGGATTAGCAGATGCAAACTATTATACATGGAATGGATAAACAACAAGGTCCTACTGTATAGGACAGGGAACTATATTCAATATCCTATGATAAACCATATGGAAAAGAATATTAAAAAAAAAAGAATGTGTATATACATATAACTGAATCACTTTGCTGTACACCAGAAACTAACACAACATTGTAAATCAACTATACTCCAATAAAAAAAGGAAGCATATTGTTGTGGAATTGCTAAATAAGAATAAGAGAAAATTTATTGCCCTGAATTCTGAATGCAACATATATGTACTATTAAAAAAGAATCCTTCTAAATAACATTAATTTTCATCTGTGACACTGTACCCATAAAAAGCAACCATTTTCAATCACTGGCATGTGTTTAAAGGCACAAGAATTTCACAGAAAATACACTAAAATCATTCATATTAAACTCTAATGAAAATTTTGAATGAATAAGAATTTAAATGACAGTAGAGAAATTTAACATTATTAACAAATTGCTTATATACATGCACAAATTAACAAGGCTGTAACCCATTCCTTAGAACAAAAATAGAACCATCTTTATAAATAAAGGAAAAACATGAAAGTTTTAAAATATGCAGACAATCACTGATATATAAAATAAACATTTGCAATTAAATTATACCACGATTCAGATAAACTCTGAGGAGAGCAGATGAAAAACTAATGATTACTTTTTGTTTAACGTAATCTTAAAATTATGAACCAAATTTTTTCATAAACACGGAGTTCATCTACTTCTCTAACTCACTCTTTACCAAACCTGTGTTCATCCAAGCATTAGATATTTTACATTAGATACTTTGTATCTAAAATCTTAGATGATTTTGATATGAAATTAATCAGAAAGTGAAAACATATGGCACACAGTCCAAGGAAGTTTCATCTTAAATAAGGCAAATTATAAAATTATAGATATTAAGAAATTAAATAAGAATTGAGACTTCGAAATATTGTGGGCAGTGTTCTAAGCTCCCCTATGTATTAATGTATTTAATAATTCTATGACATAATAGATAAATTAACATTAAAGATTTGGCACAAATACACTTAAAAATGTCTAATATTAGTTCATACAAAAAACAAGGAAATTTTTAAGTAAAACTGAGGATTACATTTTATCATTTTAGGGAGGTGCTTTCCACTCTGATGTAATTACTTAGTCTGAACTTTGTTAGGGTGATGTTTGAAGTTTCCATGGGATTAGATCTTATAAAGCAGAAAACATAATATCTGTCCCCAGTATTCCTGGAATTTTGGCACCAAATCTCAATATCTCCACAACTCCCCTCATGCACTTCAGACGTGAGGCAGAAACAGAACTTTAAAAAATGAGCTTAACATAGAGATACTCAGAAATGTAAACAGTTTTTCCAAAGCCCTTAAAAGCAATGGAAGGACAGCCAGATAAATGCAGGTCATCACAGGACAAGAGGAGGATTTGGGTTCTCGGTGTGGATGTGAGGGATAATCACTGGAGCTGAAGGAGAATACATGAAAGATGTGAGCACAAGAATGGAGCAGGAGATGTCCCTCAGTGACAGCAACAGAAGTAAGCCTGGGTTTCTCAAAAATCATTTCCACTGAAGCAGATCTTCCCAAACCATATTATAAGGTTAGACTTCCTCCATGATCTTTGGACCTCTCACCTGTGTCATCTGCTTCATCCATTCACACGTACCTGGGTGTATGGCTCTTGTTTCCTTTCCCTTCATATCCCAGAGATCCTCAATTTGTTTGTGTTTGTTTGTTTTTTATGTATTATTTGTGTAAAAAGTATTATAAACCTATTACAGTACAGTACTATATAGCTGATCAGTTAGTCGGATACCTAGGCTAACTTTGTTGGACTTACAAACAAATTGGACTTATTAATTGGCGTATGCAGGAGACTTACATAAACGCAAAAATATGAAATTCCCAGTGCAAGAATCTCAAGAAAGTGTCTGTGAACAACAGGTGTAGTGTGATAAATGGATATCAGGTGACTAAAGCACAAAGAAGGAAACATTATCACTGCTTGGGTATTTTTGGCAAAAATAGGGAATCATAGGGACTTCCCTGGTGGTCCAGTGGTAGAGAATCCACCTTCAAATGCAGGGGATGCGGGTTCAATTCTTAGCTGGGGAACTAAGATACCACATGCCACGGGGCAACTAAGCCCACATGCTACAACTACTGAGCTCGCACGCCTCAAGTAGAGAGCCCATGTGCCACAAACTACAAAGCCCAAGCACTCTTGAGCCCATACGCCACAATTAGAGAGAGAAAACCTGCACGCCACAACTAGAGAGAGGCCCGCACGCCGAAACAAAAGATCTTGCATGCCACAACTAAGACCCAATGCAGCCAAAAAAATAAAGAAAATAAATAAACAAAATAAATAAATATTAAAAGAAACCCAAGGAATCATAATCTGAATCTATCCTGAAAAAATGTCAGTTTTACTACAATGAGGTATCACCTCACACCAGTCAGAATGGCCAGTCATTAAAAGGTCTACAAATAACAAATGCTGTTGATGGGAATGTAAACTGGTGCAGCCACTATGGAGAACAGTATGGAGGTTCTTCAAAAGACAAAAAATATAGTTGCCATACGATCCAGCAATCCCACTCCTGGGCATGTATCCAGAAAAGATGAAAATTCTAAATGAAATAGACACATGCACTCCCATGTTCATAGCAGCACTATTTACAATAGCCAGGACATGGAAGCAACCTAAATGTCCACCTACAGATGAATGGATAAAGATGTGGTACATACATACAATGGAATACTATTCATCCATAAAAAATGAAATTATTTGCAGGAACATGGATGGACCAAGAGATTATCACACAGTGAAGTAAGTCAGACAGAGGAAGACAGATCCCATATCATATCGCTTACATGTAGAATCTAAAAAATGATACAGATGAACTTACTACAAAACAGAAACAGATATAGAGACGTAGAAAACAAACAAATGGGGAAGGAGGGATATATTAGGAGTTTGAGATTAGTGGATACAAACTACTATATAAAAAATAGATAAATAACAAGGTCCTACTGTATAGCACAGGGAACTATATTCAATATCCTATAATAAGCCATAATGGAAAAGAATATGAAAAAAATGTATATTACTGAATCACTTTGCTATACACCAGAAACTAACACAACATTGTAAATCAACTATACATCAATAAAGTTTTTTTAAAGGCCAGTTTTATGCAAATTTTAATCCTTATATTTCTCCCATGTTCTGTATTCCAAATAGTGCATTTAAATAGTAAGGCATTCTTATCAATATAGGGAAAAGACTCTCCTACTTTCTTTATTTTTTCCAGAACTCTGAGAAATTCAAGATCACTAAGGTCATTCTAGCTATATGCACATTTTCTTAATCCTATCCAAAAAGCTGATCCTGCATCCAGATGTAAGAGAATAACTACATTTTCCCATTCTACCCTAGGAGCCCGAAACCCAACCACATCCCTACGGGAATCTTGGATGTCAATGAATTTCTGTGTTAATCTCTCACAAAGGGAATACTTTCAATACTTGGATGTCATTAAATCATGGTGAGAATTCTTCAGACTCTATAGGAAACAAAGAGGTCGACTACCAAAAAAAGGCTCTGGGAAATAACAGAGAATTATTCTAAAAGGCTGATCCTGAGTATCATAAGAATAAAAGAAAAAATAAGTACTTGAAAACAACCTCACGAGGCAGAAAGATCAAAAGTAGATAATTAAAATTTTGCAGTTCTCAATCCAAGACATATCAGGAGGAAAAGCAAACAGAGCCTCTGACCCAGGACAGGACAGTTACCTGAGAAGCTGCCATTTCCTCCTCTTCTTCCTCCTGCTCTGGGTTGTTTTCTCACCAGTATTATGTGGAGGAATCACAACAGCATCTTGAGAATATACTGAATACCTTCAGAGGTGTCAGCACAGCTTTTTCAACTGCTCCCACTGCACCCACAGGCAGAAGGACCTTGAAATGCTGCAAAGGGCAACCTCTCCCGCCCTTGGTCTCAGGAGAGATTCAGGAATAATCAGGTCCTACATGGAGACCACACTGAGGTTTCCCTTTGTTGTCTACACACATTCTTTCCTCATAGATGTCCAAAAATTCCGCTACAATGAAGTATGTGGGATGAACTGACACTCCTATTCCAAACTCAGAACAGACACTGTTGCCTCTCCTTGGACTAAAGCTTGGGCTTAACTCTCACAAATATACCAAGAGCCCACGTATCTAACCCTGGCCTCACCTTAGAATCACCTGGAGCACTTAATTAGTACAACACTGATTCTCTCACAGGAGGAATAAACAGACTCTGTGGGCAGGGAATAGGTGATGTTATTTCTTAATACTGCTCATCTGATCCTGATGGGAAACTGGAAGGTAACCACTTACCTAAACATGTTTTTCTGAAGCTTTAAAGTGAATACAAATCCCTTTGTGATCAGCTCCCCATTCTAAGAAGTTATGAATCTGCAGGTGTGTGGTGGGACCCATAAATATCATCTTTAACAATTTCCTTCTTAGAGGCAGAAGACAAGATGGTGGAGTAGAAGACCCTGAGCTCACTTCCTCCCATGAGAACACCAAAATCACAACTAACTGCTGAACAACCATCAATACAAAAGACTTAAACCTGCCAAAAAAGATTTCTACATCCAAGGATATAAAGAAGAAACCAAAACAAGACAGTAGGAGGGGCACACTTGTGATATAATCAAATCCCATGCAGGGTGGGCGATCCACAAACTGGAGAATAATTATGTCACAGAAGTTCATCCACAGGAGTGAGAGTTCTGAGCCCCACATCAGGCTCCCCAGCCTGTGGGCCTGGCATCGGGTGGAGGACCCACCAGAGCATTTGGCTTTGAAGGCCAGCCGGGCTTGACTGCAGGAGCTCCATAGGACTGGGGGAAGCAGAGACTCCACTCTTGGAGGGCACACACAAGGTCTTGCACATACTGGGTCCCAGGGCAGAGGCAATGACTTCAAAGGAGCCTGGGCCACACTTACCTGCTGGATTGGTGGGTCTCCTGGGGAGGCAGGGTGTGGCTGTGGCTCTCCCTGGGGATGTAGACACTAGCGGTGGGGACTTCAGGGAGTGTTCAGCTATGTTAACTCTTGAGGAGGCTGACATCTTGCTTGGGTCACCAGCACCAAGATTTGGCCCCACCCAACAGCCTGCAGGCTCCAGAACTGGGATGCCTCAGGCCAAACAACCAACAGGTCGGGAACACAGCCCCACCCATCAACAGGCAGGCTGCCTAAAGACTTCTTGAGCCCACAGCCAATCCTAGACACATCCCTTGACACGGCCCTGCCTACCAGAGGGCCAAGAGCCAGCTCTACCCATCAGTGGGCAGGCACTGGCCCATCCCACCAGAAAGCCTGTATGAGCCTCTAGACCAGCTTGACCTACTGGGGGGAGACACCAGAAACAAGAATTACAATCTTGCAGCCTGTGGAATGGACACTGCAAACACAGAAATTTAGACAAAATGAGACAGAAGAGGAGTATGTTCCAGAAGAAGGAATGAGATAAAATCCCAGAACAACTATGTGGAGATAGGCAATCTACCTGAAAAAGAAAAAAGAGTAAGGATCATAAAGATGATCCAAAATCTTGGTAAAAGAATGGATGCACAGTGTGAGAAGTTACAAGAAATTTTTAACAAAATTAGAAAATATAAAGAACAACCAAACAGAGTTGAAGAACACAATGACTGGAATGAAAAATACACTAGAAGGAATGAATACCAGAATAAATGAGGCAGAAGAATGGATAAGCGAGCTGGGAGACAGATTGGTGGATATCACTGATGCAGAACAGAATAAGAAAAAAAAAAAGGAAAAGAAAGGAGGACAGTTTAAGAGACTTCTAGGACAACATTAAATGCACCAACATTCGCATTATAGAGGTCCCAGAAGGAGAAGAGACAGAGAAAGGGCCTGAGAAAATATTTGAAGAGATAAGAGTTGAAAACTTCCATACACGGGAAAGGAAACAGTCACCCAACTCTAGGAAGTGCAGAGTCCATACAGGATTAACCAAAGGAGGAAAAGGCCAAGATACATATTAATCAAATTGACAAAAACTAAAGACACAAAGAAAATATTAAAAGCAATAAGGGAAAAGCAACAAATAACATACAAGGGAATCCCCATAAGGTTATCAGCTGATTTTTCAGCAGAAACTCTGCAGGCCAGAAGGGAGTAGCATGGTATATTTAAAGTGATAAAAGGGAAAAACCTACAAACAAGTATATTCTACCCAGCAAGGCTCTCATCCAGATTTGACAGAGCAATCAAAACCTTTACAGATAAGCAAAAGCTAAAAGAATTCAGCACCATCAAACCAGCTTTAAAACAAATGCTAAAGGAACTTCTCTGGGTGGAAAGAAAAGGACACAACTAGAAACAAGAAAACTACAAAATGGGAAATCTCCCTGATAAAGGCAAACATACAGCAAAGATAGGAAGACATCCACACACAAATATGATATCAAAATAACTAATCATGAGAGATACAGATATTTGAAATGCATTTAAAATTAAGAGATCAGCAACTTAAAACAATCAAGTATATATATAGACTGCTATATCAAAACCTCATGGTAACTGCAAATGAAAATCTGTAATAGGTATACACACAAAAAAGAAAAAGGAATCCAAACACAACACTAAAAATAGTTACGAAATCACAAGAGAAGAGAATAAAAGAGGAAAGGAAGAAAAAAGACTTACAAAAACAATTCCAGAACAATTAACAAAATGGCAATAAGAACATACATATCGAAAATTACCTTAAATGTAAATAGGTAACATACTAACATATTAATCAAACTATCAAAAATTAAATGCAAAGAAAAAATATTAAAAGCAGCAAGGGAAAAGCGACACATAAAATACAAGAGAATCTCCATAAGGTTTATAGCTGATCTTTCAGCAGAAACTCTGCAAGCCAGAAGGGAGTGGCAGGACATATTTAAAGTGATGAAAGGGAAAAACCTACAACCAAGATTACTCTACCCAGCAAGGATCTCATTCAGATTTGACAGAGAAATTAAAACCTTTACAGACAAGCAAAAGCTAAGAGAATTCAGCACCACCAACCTCAGTTTTACAACAAATGCTAAAGGAACTTCTCTAGGAGGGAAACACAAGAGAAGGAAAAGACCTACAGTAACAAACCCAAAACAATTAAGAAAATGGTAATAGGAACAAACATATCAACAATTACCTTAAATGTAAATGGATTAAATGCTCCAAACAAAAGACACAGACTGGCTGAATGGATACAAAAACAAGACCCATATATATGCTGTCTACAATAGACCCACTTTAGACCTGGGGACACATACAGACTGAAAGTGAAGGGATGGAAAAAGATATTCCATGCAAATGGAAATCAAAAGAAAACTGGAGTAGCAATTCTCATATCAGACAAAATAGACTTTAAAATAAAGACTATTACAAGAGACAAAGAAAGATACTACATAATGATCAAGGGATCAATCCAAGAAGAAGATATAACAATAGTAAATATTTATGCACCCAACATAGGAGCCCCTCAATAAATAAGGCAAATGCTAACAGCCATAAAAGGGGAAATCGATAGTAACAGAATCATAGTAGGGGACATTAACACCCCACTTTCACCAATGGACAGATCAACTGAAATGAAAATAAACAAGGAAACAAAAGCTTTAAATGAAACATTAAACAAAACGGACTTAATTGATATTTATAGGACATTCCATCCAAACAACAGAATAAACTTTCTTCTCAAGTGCTCATGGACTATTCTCCAGGATAGATCATATCTTGGGTCACAAATCAAGTCTTGGTAAATTTAAGAAAACTGAAATAGTATCAAGTAACTTTTCCAACCACAATGCTAGGAGACTAGATATCAATTACAGGAAAGAAACTGTAAAAAATACAAACACATGGAGGCTAAACAATAAACTACTAAATAACCAAGAGATCACTGAAGAAATCAGAGGAAATCAAAAAATACCTAAAAACAAATGAGAATGAAAACACGATGACGCAAAACCTATGGGATGCAGCAAAAGCAGTCCTAAGAGGGAAGTTTATAGCAATACAATCCTACCTCAAGAAATAAGAAACATCTCAAATAAACAACCAGACCTTACACCTAAAGAGAAAGAATAACAAAAAACCCCCAAAGTTAGCAGAAGGAAAGAAATTATAAAGATCAGATCAGAAATAAATGAAAAAGAAATGAAGGAAACAATAGCAAAGATCAACAAAACTAAAAGCTGGTTCTTTGAGAAGATAAACAAAATTGATAAACCATTAGCCAGACTCATTATGAAAAAAAGGAAGACTCAAATCAACAGAATTAGAAATGAAAAAGGAGAAGTAACAACTGACAATGCAGAAATACAAAGGATCATGAGAGATTACTACAAGCAACTATATGCCAGTATAATGGACAACCTGGAAGAAATGGACAAATTCTTAGAAAGGCACAACCTTTTGAGACTGAACTAAAAAAATAGAAAATATAAACAGACCAATCACAAGTACTGAAATTGAAATTGTGATTAAAAATCTTCCAACAAACAAAAGCCCAGGACCAGATGGGTCACAGGCGAATTTTATCAAACATTTAGAGAAGAGCTAACACTTATTCTTCTCAAACTCTTCCAAAATATAGCAGAGGGAGGAACACTCCCAAAGTCATTCTACGAGTCCACCATCACCCTGATACCAAAACCAAAGATGTTACAAAAAACGCAAACTACAGGCCAATATAACTGATGAACATAGATGCAAAAATCCTCACCAAAATACTAGCAAACAGAATCCAACAGCACATTAAAAGGATCATACACCATGATCAAGTGGGGTTTATCCCAGGAATGCATGGATTCTTCAATATATGCAAATCAATCAATGTGATACACCATAATGACAAACTGAAGGAGAAAAATCATATGATCATCTCAACAGATGCAGAAAAAGCTTTTGATAAAATTCAACACCCATTTATGATAAAAACTCTCCAGAAAGTAGGCATAGAGGGAACTTACCTCAACATAATAAAGGCCATATATGACAAACCCACAGCCAACATTGTTATCAATGGTGAAAAACTGAAACCATTTCCACTAAGATCAGGAACAAGACAAGGTTCCCATTCTCACCACTATTATTCAACATGCTTTGGAAGTTTTAGCCACAGCAATCAGAGAAGAAAAAGAAATAAAAGGAATCCAAATAGGATAAAGAAGTAAAACTGTCACTGTTTGCAGGTGACATGATACTATACATAGGGAATCCTAAAGAAGCTATCAGAAAACTACTAGAGCTAATCAATGAATTTGGTAAAGTAGCAGGATACAAAATTGATGCACAGAAATCTCTTGCATTCCTATACACTAATGATGCAAAATCTGAAAGAGAAATTAAGGAAACACTCGCATTTACCACTGCAACAGAAAGAATAAAATACCCAGGAATAAACCTACCTAAGGAGACAAAAGACCTGTATGCAGAAAACTATAAGACACTGATGAAAGAAATTAAAGATGATACAAACAGATGGAGAGATATAGCATGTTATTGGATTGGAAGAATCAACATTGTGAAAATGACTATACTACCCAAAGGAATCTACAGATTCAATGCAATCCCTATCAAACTACCAATGGCATTTTTCACAGAACTAGAACAAAAAATTTCACCATTTGTATGGAAACACAAAAGACCCCGAATAGCCAAAGCAATCTTGAGAAAGAGAAACGGAGCTGGAGGAATCAGGCTCCCGGACTTCAGGCTATACTACAAAGCTACAGTAATCAAGACAGTATGGTACTGGCACAAAAACAGAAATATAGATCAATGGAACAGGATAGAAAGCCCAGAGATATACCCACTCACATATGGTCACCTTATCTTTGATAAAGGAGGAAAGAATATACAGTGGAGAAAAGACAGCCTCTTCAATAAGTGGTGCTGAGAAAACTGGACAGCTACATGTAAAAGAATGAAATTAGAACACTCCCTAACACCGTATACAAAAATAAACTCAAAATGGATTAAAGACCTAAATGTAAGGCCAGACACTATCAAACTCTTAGAGGAAAACACAGGCAGCATAGTCTATAACATAAATCACAGCAAGATCCTTTTTGACCCACCTCCTAGAGAAATGGAAATAAAATCAAAAATAAACAAATGGGACCTAATGAAACTTAAAAGCTTTTGTACAGCAAAGGAAGCCATAACTAAGACAAAAAGACAGCCATTTGGGAGAAAATGTTTGCAAATGAAGCAACTGACAAAGGATTAATCTCCAAAATTTACAAGCAACTCATGCAGCTCAATACCAAAAGAACAAAAAACCCAATCCAAAAATGGGCAGAAGACCTAAATAGACATTTCTCCAAAGAAGATATACAGATTGCCAACAAACATATGAAAGGATGTTCAACATCACTAATCATTAGAGAAATGCAAGTCAAAACTACAATGAGATATCATCTCACACCGGTCAGAATGGCCATCATCAAAAAATCTACAAACAATAAATGCTGGAGAGGGTGTGGAGAAAAGGGAACCCTCTTGCACTGTTGGTGGGAATGTAAATTGATGCAGCCACTATGGAGAACAGTATGGAGGTGCCTTATAAAACTAAAAATAGAACTACTATATGACCCAACAATCCCACTACTGGGCATATACCCTGAGAAAACCATAATTCAAAAAGAGTCATGTACCACAATGTTCATTGCAGCACTATTTACAATAGCCAGGACACGGAAGCAACCTCAGTGTCCACTGACAGATGAATGGATAACAAAGATGTGGCACATATATACAATGCAATATTACTCAGCCATAAAAGAAATGAAATTGAGTTATTTGTAGTGAGGTGGATGCACCTAGAGTCTGTCATACAGAGTGAAGTAAGTCAGAAAGAGAAAAACAAATACTGTATGCTAACACATATATTTGGAATATAAAAAAAATGATTCTGAAGAACGTAGGGCCAGGACAAGAAAAAAAAGCAGACGTAGAGAATGGACTTGAGGACATGGGGAGGTGGAAGGGTAAGCTGAGACAAATTGAGTGAGTGGCATTGACAGATATACACTACCAAATGTAATATAGATAGCTAGTGGGAAGCAGCCTCACAGCACAGGGAGATCAGCTCAGTGCTTGTGACCACCTAGAGGGGTGGGATAGGGAGGGTGGGAGGGAGATGCAAGAGGGAGTGGAAATGGGGATATATGTATACATATAGCTGATTCACTTTGTTATACAGCAGCAACTAACACAACAATGTAAAGCAATTGTACTCCAATAAAGATGTTAAAAAAAAAAAAAGAAAATGTGGTATACATACACAATGGAATATTTCTTAGCCATAAAAAAGAATGAAAAAATGACATTTGCTGCAACATGTATGGACCTAGAGATTATCATAGTATGTGAAGTAAGTCATAAAGAGAAAGACAAATATCATGATATCACTTATATGTGGAATCTAAAATATGGCACAAATGAACCTATCTACAAAATAGAAACTGACTCACAGACATAGAGAACAGACTTATGGTTGACAAGGGTCAGGGGAGGGAGAGGGATGGATTGGGAGTCTGGAGTTGGTCGATACAAACTATTACATTTAGAATGGATAAACAACAAGGTCCTACTGTATAGCACAGGGAACTACAATGAATATCTTGTGATAAACCATAATGGAAAATAATATAAAAAAAGAATGTATGTGTATAACTGAGTCACTTTGCTGTAGAGCAGAGATTGGCACAGCACTGTAAATCAAGTATACTTCAATAAAAATTTTTAGAAAAAGTTATATATATACTTACCATATGAAATTCCACTCCTAGGAATTTATCCAGGAGAAATAAAAATATACTTAGACACACACACAAAAATAAAATACCCAGGAATAAATTTAACCAAGGAGGTGACAGACCTGTACACTGAAATCTATAAGACATTGAAGAAGACACAAATACATGGAAAGATATTTCATGCTCATGGATTGCAGGAAATATTATTCAAATGTCCATATTACCCAAAGCAATCTACAGATTCAATGCAATCCCTATAAAAATCCCAATGGCATTTTTCACAGAAATAGAGGAAACAGTACCAAAATTTGTATGGAACCACAAAAGATTCTGAATAGCCAAATAAATCTTGAGAAAGAAAAATAAAGGCAGAGGCATCATGCTCCCTGATTTCAAACTATATTACAAAGCTACAGTAATCAAAACAGTATGAAATTGGCATACAGACACATAGATCAATGGTCAGAATAGAGAACCCAGAAATAAATCCACCCATACATGGTCAATTAATTTATGACAAGAAAAGAATATACAATTGGGAAAGGACAGTCTCTTCAATAAATGGTGTTCAGAAAACTGAACAACCACATGGGTCTCAAATTTAGATTGCACATATCAATATTGTAATGGTTAATATTATGTGGCAACTATACTGGGCCATGGGGTGCCCAGATATTTGGTTAAACATTATTCTGGGTGTGTCTGTGAGGATGTTTCTCGATGAGATTAACATTTGACTTGATGGACTGAGGAAAGCAGATTGCCCTCCCTAATGTGGGTGGGCCTCATCCACTCAGTTGAAGGCCTGAATAGAACAAAAAGGAGGAGTAAAGGAGAATTTGCTCTCTCTGCCTGACTGTCTTGGAGCTGGGGCATCAATCTTCCCTGTTTTCAGACTCAGGGTGGAACTTATACCATCAGTTCTCCTGGGTCTCCAGCTGGCTGACTGCAGATACAGAGACTTCTCAGCCTTCAGTATCATGTGATCATGTGAGCCAATTTCTTTCCTTCCTATCTACCTATCCATACATCTATCTATCTATCTATCTATCTATCTATCTATCTATCTATCTATATCTATCTTTTATCTACACACACCATGCACACACACACATACACACACACACACAATCTATCTATATCTCTCCAATTCGTTCTGTTTCTCTGGAGAACCCTGACTAATATAAATATAAACTCAAGAGGTATTTTATTTATTTAGTTTGTTTTTCTAACCCTGTCTGCCAAAACAGCCCAGAAATAATGACCCATTCTATGGCATTGAAATACTACTTCTTAGCAAAAGAAACAAGGGCTTCAAAATAATTTATTTGAGGGCTGGAGCAGGAAACATACAAGATGAGGCTGGAACATCTTGTGACACCAGACGGCAGAGAAGCTGTCGAGGACCAGGAGAGTCAGATCATAGGGACCTAGGAGCCAACTTGAAGAGGCTAAGATTGGCCCAAGATTGAACCATTTAAGCTTTAAAAAGGATAATCATTGAAACGGATTGAAATCCATCAAATATGTTAAATCCATGAATTAATAGTAATATTAAGACAAAAAGAATTGATCACCTTCAGATGTTAGGGCACCAAGTCTTTTACCTTGAAAACTGGGAAATCAAAGGAAAGAATCCAACATTGTCCTGTCTTTCCTATATGAGCTATACCATTGGATAACCAGGTAGCAGCTGACAGAAAGTGAGTCTATAAAAAAGCCGGGGGACTTCCCTGGCGTTCCAGTGGTTAAGCCTCCACGCTCCCAATGCAGTGGGCCTGGGGTTGATCCCTGGTTGGGGAACTAGATCCCACTACTGCAACTAAGACTTCACTCACAGCAACTAAGATCCCGCATGCCGCAACTAAAGATCCTGCGTGCTGCAACTAAGACCCGGTGCAGCCAAATGAATAAATAAATAATTTAAAAAAACCCCAAAACATTCTCTGCACATTTCTGGGAGTGGTTGGGGTTCACCTGCCTTTGAATTTCCCTATAGACACCATGGCGCGTGTCCCCTGTGTAGTGAGCCCAGAGTGCACAGGGCATGGCCACTGCCCGCCTTTCTTACCCACTAGTAAGGACTGTCCCCTTCTCTGCTCCAGGACCACCCTCTACCCCACTCACCACACTCCTTTCTCTCCTCTAATTGGCTTCTTTAGAATGGACTGGATGTAATAGGGGACCAAAGCTTTTCTTTTTTTCCCTGGGAAAATAGCTCTCTGTTACGACACCAAAAGCAATAAAAACACTCAGCTTAAATTCCACATTGAATTTCAAAATAAAATATTTGAAATGTTCTGAGTAGGTTACTCCTTTTCAATGCTTTTTGTTATTACTAGATACAATAATTCCCTGGGTGAGAGGTACCATGACCTCAGGGATTTATGACACAATTACTCTGAAAGTAAATTGAGAATTACTTGATGTAGTATGTTATGAATAAGAAGGTATCTATATTGAAATTAAACTGTGTAATAGCTGATTTCTTTAAAAAATATTGTGGTGCATGTCTCGTGGAAATTCTTTTTTTTTTTTTTTTCTGGTTCACAAAGAATGTGCATTTTTAAGTTTTAGAAGATTATCAAATTGCCAGGACCAAAAATTGTACCGATTTATATTCCCACCAACAGTGTCAGAATGTGGTCCATTCACCCAATTTTCTGAAACTCTAATACTGGATGTTATCAGCCCTAAAAAATTACTTTGCCTTCTGACAGGCAGGAAGGCCTATCCTGTTGCCATGACTGCATTACTTTGTTACTAACATGACTGCTTGCCTCTCCATTCAGGATTAGCTAGTATTTCTTCTTTCTGTGAAATGCCCACTCACATCCTTTATCTAGTTTTCTATTAAGTTTTCTCTGTGAGTTCTTTGCATATTAAGGATAGTGATCTTTACCCCCCTATTGTAACTACAAGTATCTTCTCTCCTGTTGCTCATCTTAATTTTTGGTGAGAAATCTTGCCATATAGAAATATTTAATTTTCAGGTTGTCAATTGGGTCCTGTGGAAAAAAAAATTCAGTTTCACATTAATCAGAATTTAAGAAGGGCTTTTGTGGCCTTTTTGCTTTGTGTTTGACAGCGTTGTTTTTGTTTTTGCTTTTTAAAGCCAGCCCCCGGCAGAGAATAGCTACCACCCAGGCTCTGAGCTGGAGCCTCCCTCGTTCAGAAGTTGCCTTTGGAGTTTCTTCTCTCTGTTCTCTCACCTATTCCAGTGGATCTCACACTTGACCGAGAGTCAGAATCCCCCAGAGAGCTGTGAAAACCCCAACTGCTGGGCGAACCTCCTGATTCCAGCAGATCATTCAGCTCATGCACTGATTGCAAAGTGTGCAGTTGTGGTGCCTCCTTGCTTCTCAGTGATAAGCCCACATGGCACTTTATGAAAATGGATAATCAAAAGAAAGAATTGGCCAACAAAGATGAAAGTGCAACAAAGAAACACCAAGTGATAAAGATGGAGGTGAAATTTGAGCTGGACGTGAATGGCATTCTAGAACAAATCAGGGACTCACAGAAGACAGAGCTGACCATGGGAATGTGGACACTGCCAACATTTCCAATTTGGACAAACCCAGAGAAAGAAAGGTGGCAGAGGCATGGAAAGGTATGAGCAGAACAACATAGCAGCCCATGCAATACCACTGCCTTAGGAACAATGTTAGCAAGGTGGGTTGCTTGGCTGTGGAATTTGTTCAAGCATCTTGTCTGACAAATAGCCTGATGTCAGAGTGTGTTGCCTAAAAAGTGGTGTTCACGCCGAGCATGCTCAGAGCAGAGATGTGGAACAATGGAGCACAAAATGATTCAGCTCAACCAGCTGAACTGTGCCTTCTCTCATTGGAGAGACCACTCTCAGCTTTACTCTGAGCAAGATGTAGGTCCAGTGGCCTCTTAGGTTTTAGGAAGTCTTCCCTAAGTTCTCTCCAGTAATAATAATAACAACAACTTATAATTGTATAGGTGCTCTGGAGGGCTTACGCTCTGTCTAAAGGGCAAGGCTGCTACTCAGCTGTGGGAAATGTAGGCCCAGGAGTTGTGAGACCCATTAAAGATTTTAAAAGAAGCCAGCAATCTCAGCTTTACATGAAATTTCCCAATTTGAAAAGGTTGACTCCAGCTTTTAAACAATGTATCACAGAGCACGGCAAACAAAGCACATCTCTGTGCTCCCTCAGGCTGCAAGACTGTCAGACGATGGTGCTGTTTTTTGTATGTAGTATTCACTGAATCCTGACAAAGCAGAGGTTATAATGCAGTTACTTCCTGATTTTCATACTCAGAAACAGGCTTATGGAGCGTGAGTGACTTGCCCAAGGAAGCACTAGTATTAGGTGCTGGGCCCAGTCATCCAGTGCCTAATTTCACGATCTTTCCTCCTCTACTTCTGCTTCCTGAAGTTTGCTCTATCAGCTGTAAGAACCAAATGAAAATCTCAACCACCAGGGCTCCAAAGGGCCATGGACCAGGAAAGCTCTGAGGATCTGGGAAGCACGACCTCATGGTCTGTTTTTTAGGGCATTGTCATTGTGATAATCAATTCTAATCCATTTCTGTCCTCATGTGTCTAAATGAGTGGATGGTCAATGTAGCCTTCAAGTAATGCTGCATTACTGCTGTTTCTCTTACCTAAGTTTCCTGCATGTCCAGCAGCAGTGCATTTGAGGGTGTCCTCCTGACAAGTCTTGGGAAGCATGTTGCTGATTATGTACAGGGTTGCATATTTAATGAGTAGATGGTTCAAAATCCACTTATGAAAAATGATGGACTTGCTATCAGCAGGTTCTGAAAGGATGAACATTCGTGCATGGAGATGGGATGGGATGGGGAGTAACTTTGCAGAGTCAAGATTTTACTCACTTCAGCAATGGATGAATAGATCATTGAAACCTCAGATTTTTACCATATATTCAGTAATTTTGGTCTGAAAAATTTAAAACACATATAATCTTGGTGATAAAAATATCTCTGTAATGCAGTTATAGAATACCAACTTCACTGGTGCATCCATGATGAAAAACAGTATGGAGGTTTCTCAAAAAACTAAAAATAGAGCTACCATATGATCCTGCATTCCCACTCCTGGGCATATATACAGACAAAACTGTAACTCAAAAAGATACACACACCCCTATGTTCATAGCAGTGCTATTCACAATAGCCAAGACATGGAAACAACCTAAATGTCCATGGACAGATGAATGGATAAAGAAATGTGGTATATATATATATATATATATATATATATATATATATATATATATATATATATATATATAATGGAATATTACTCAGCCATTAAAAAGAATGAAATAATGCCATTTGCAGCAACATGGATGTAACTAGAGATTATCCTACTAAGTGAAGTAAGTCAGAAAAAGACAAATACCATCTGATATCACTTATATGTGGAATCTAAAATATGACACAAATGAATCTATCTATGAAACAGACTCACAGACATAGAGAACATACTGGTGGTTGCCAAGGGGGAGGGGGAGTGAGGGAGGGATGGATTGGGAGTTTGTGATTAGCAGATGCAAACTCTTATATATATAGGATGGATAAACAACAAGGTCCTACTGTATAGCACAGGGAACTATATTCAATATCCTATGATAAGTCATAATTTTTATATATATATATAAATAAAACTGGATCACTTTGCTGTATAGCAGAAATTAACACAACATTGTAAATCAACTATCCTTCAATAAAAAAATATAGAATACCAACTTTAAACCATGTAATAAACTGTTGAACAGTCCAAGCAAAAGTAGCTGCAAAATGTTCCCTTCAGTAACTGGCTGAATCAATATCTGAATCAATATGGTTATTAGTTGTAAGTCACTTAAATAATGGGGGGTATCTGCCCACAGGGATGATTTTACAATAATTAACCTGTAGCACATCATTTGTTATCAGGGAATTGAAAATCAAAACAATAATGAGATACTGCTACATACAATACCTACTAGAACAGCTAAAATCCAAAAAACTGACAACACCAATTCCTAGAGAGCATGTGGAGCAACAAGAACTCTCATTCCATGCTGGTTGGAATGCAAAACCCAAATACAGCCACTTTGGAAGACAGTTTGACAGTTTATTACAAAATGAAACATAGTCTTACCATAGGATCCAGCAATCACACTCCCAGGTATCACCCAACTAATCTGAAAACTTATGTCCACACAAAAACCTGCACGCAAATGTTTAGAGCACCTTTATTCATAATAGCCAACAACTGGAAGCAACCTAGATGTCCTTCAGTGGGAGAGTGGATGAACAGACTGTAGCACAACCAGACAATGGAGTACCTTCAGCAATTAGAAGGAGTCAAGCCACAAAAAGATATGGATGAATCTTAAATGCATAGTGTTAAGTGAAAGAAGCTACATTCTGTATGATTCCAATTATATGACATTCTGTAAGAAGCAAAACTATACAGATAGTGGTTGCCAGAAGTTTAGGAGTCTGAGAGACAATTGAATAGGTGAAGCACAGGGGATTTTTTTGGAGTGGTGAAACTATTCTGTATAATACTATAATGATGAAGACAAACATTGGTCAAACCCAAGAACTTTACAGCACAGAGAGTAAACCTTAATTACGCAAATTAAAAAAAAAAATTTAGGAGGTTAGGGATCCTAGGATGAAATGCATTATGTGTCAAAAGAATCTAAATATAAAACAAATGTATGAAACAACTTCACAGAAGAGGGTAGGGAATAAAGTGCTGACCTAAGTAACTTTGGAAATGAAGTTTAGTTCTTAGTAACTTTAGTCTCTAAGACTAAAGGCACAAAGAACCATGCACAAGTGCTGTACTCTAGCTAACAGAGTTGTTCCCCGTGTGGGTATGAGTGAACAATTCTGAAACCACTGTACATGTTTCCTGGAATTAAATGATTAATGAAGTACATGGTAGAAGTTAGGTTTCTCACTGTAGGAATGAGAGGTTACAGCTAGGCAAGGGCAGTAGCTAGAGGGATCCATGTGGTAATGGATTAGAATTGGAGACCTCATGTTTATCTTAATACAGTTAGAGATGGTTACGTACAGAAATACTTATAGATATGTGTATGTACACAGGTTAGTGTACACACACGCATTTCCTTGCTCTGTGAGCTGAGAGGGCTTATTAAGCAGTGTCTCCCCAGCAGCAATGAGCACGCCTACTGTCCAGATCTTGGTTTCTGATACCGTTCTTCAGTAGAAGGGACCAGGGCTCCCCAGAGAATGGCTAAATCCAGGACTCAGGCTTGAAATATATGAGATGAGCTAGGAGCATCTTGTGGTCCAGAAAGTAAGGAAGTGCTCAAAAAACCCAAACACCCACCGTGATGAAGGCCTGTCCTAGGGACACAGGAGCCAACTGAAGAGCTCCCAGTGGCTCAAGTCGGAACAATCTGAGCAAGAAAATTAAGTAGTATACAAATCACAAAATGAATATTCACGAGTCCACATTTATATAAATGATTGAATAAATAATAGCAGAGGGGGCTTCCCTGGTGGCGCAGTGGTTGAGAATCTGCCTGCCAATGCAGGGGACACGGGTTCGAGCCCTGGTCTGGGAGGATCCCACATGCCGCAGGGCAACTGGGCCCGTGAGCCACAACTACTGAGCCTGCGCGTCTGGAGCCTGTGCTCCGCAACAAGAGAGGCCACGATAGTGAGAGGCCCGCGCACCACGATGAAGAATGGCCCCCGCTTGCCGCAACTGGAGAAAGCCCTCGCACAGAAACGAAGACCCAACACAGACAACAATAAATAAATAAAAAAAAAAAAAAAAAAAAGCATTGCCTTGCTTTAAAAAAAAAGAAAAAAAAAATAATAGCAGAGAAGATATAAATCTCCTGAGCAGAATTCCAAGTAATTTATGTAGATACCCAGCCCTTAAGGAGAGGGGCATAACTTCTCACTCCTAATTGTGGGCTGTGTGTGGTGGCTTCCTTCCAAAGAGCACAGCATGGGAGAGGGAAACAGTCACTTTACAGGAAAGAAATCTGACAAACACTCCCTCAGCCAGGTCATCAAGGTCAACATCAACAGTGATGGATCTTATTCATAGTATGTCCCCTTGATAAGATGTGCTGAGAATGATGCTTTACCTCTGTGGTCTTTCTCCCCAAAAACATATTGCCCCAGTCTAATCATTAAAGAAATATTTTAAAAAATCACTTGAGGGAAACTCATGTAATCACCTCAATCAAGAGACTGTCCCATCACCACAAGGCTTCCTCGTGGAACCTCTTTGTAGCCACATGCACCACCATCCCCTCCCTAACCTGGTGACCATTGTTCTGTTCTCCATCTCTATACATTTTTTATGATTTACTTTTTAAGATTGACATGCTCAGAGTGACCTGACCAAATATGACGTGTTTGCTGCTGTGCAGAGTGGAGGAGCCTGGACAGATGGGAAAGAATCCACGGGAGAAACAGTGGTCCAAGGGTGGTCACGGTTGAGTGATCAAGCTGGAAACTTCAGGGAGGGGATGGGTTTCACGGTCATTATCTTGGAGGAAAGCTGCTTCTGGTGAAGGCAAAATCTGGGTGTGCTTCCAGGAGGGGGCAGCTGAGATGCAGTGGAGCAGAACACAGAGGTGAGGCTTTGCAGGAGGTGAGAGGTCAAGGCTGCTGGGTGGGTTGTCATGAGGATGTTGAAGTTACTCGAGAGATGGCAGGGCTTGGATGAAGAAGGCAGGAAACCCTGGAATGTACCCACCACACAGAGCAGAGCCTAGCGGGTGGATTTGGGGCTGACACAAGCTTGTTAACCAGCACAGGGTGAGCAGGGAGACACAAAAGGGGAGCATGTCACAGCCTAGCAGCAGCTGCCTCCCCGTTATAAGCATCTGCAAATGGACACAAGGAACAAAGTGAAGCAAAGTTTTGGAGCAGCTCTGGTAAGTGACAGGTGTGGATTAGAGAGAGGGCAGGGACCCTTCTCCCACAACCTAGACTTTTAGGACTTCATGACCCTGACTTTCCTAGTTTTGCAACAGGTGAGAGCTGGATCTGAAAGATCAGATGTGGCTGGAGCAGGCCGTCACCATGCTGGGTGCAAACAGATCCAAGAGGCAGAGGGAACAAGGGTGGTATGTTGGTCTCCTAGGGTCACTGTAACAAAGTACTGCAAACCAGGTGGCTGGAAACAACAGACATTTATGCTCTCACAGTTCTGGAGGCAAGAGTCCAAGGTCAAAGTGTTGGCAGGACTCTGCTCCCTATGCAACCTGTAGGGGAAGATCCTTCTTTGCCTCTTCCAGCTGCTGGTGTTTGCCAGCAGTCCTGGGCACCACTTGGCTTGTAGGTGCATCTGTGTTTCTTCTCTTGGTCTTATAAGGACACCAGTCACATCGGATCAGGGTCTACCCTAATGACCTCATCTTAACTTGAGTACCTCTGCAAAGGCCCTATTTCAAAATAAGGTCACATTCACAGGTACCAGTGTTTAGGACATCAACACACCCTCTTGGGAGACAAAATTCAACGCATAGCAGGGGAGATGGGCATCACTGTCCTACAGGTAATGTGGTCCAATCACTAATCAAGTAACTCACTCCTCTCTTATGGGGAGGAGCAAAGAAGTAGACAAACCTGAACCGTGCATACCATACAGCCCTTTTGGGGGCATGAAAAAAACACAAAACAGAAACGTAGCCATTCTAATCCTCATTTTACAGATGAGTATAAAGACCTAGGAAAGCTCAGAGACTTCTCTGGCATCTTCCAATGAGTGACAGGCACAACCGTGGCCAGAATGTAGTTCTTCCAGGTTCCAGGCCAGTGTCCTTCCCACCAGGTCCCTCTCTGTGGTGCGTCAAGGCTCTGTCTTGCCCTCATGGACAAGAAATGGAACGGGCAGCTGGGCCACCAGGGGTGGCTGTTCCCTGCACAAGGACGCCCCGTCAGGGGGGCTCAGTGAACCGAGTGGGCATGAAGGAAAGAAGTTTCCCTTACAAGAGTCTTCTAAAATTAAGTGACTCTTTTAAAAGAAGACTGCAAAATGAGTTAGGCATTGATTTCAAGAAAATTATTTTCGAAGGAATCGACTTGCAACGGGCATCTTTTAGCAAAGACAGATTTTTCTCAAATCTTTTAGTATGTTACACCGTTTTGGAAAAATTTAAGAAAAAAAGCGATGTTTTTTAAGAAGAAAGAAATAAGAAGTTGTATTTAATAATGACTGATGGGAGACTGGCAAAAGAAAAATGACAGTAACGTTTGAAGGTTTAATTAATGTATAAGATTAATGGAGACAGTATTCATAGCTAATTGACACAGCAGTTTGTTAAAATTCTGAGGAGAATCACATTATAGGTCCTCTGGGGTGTTATTTGCATATTAACAATAATTTATGTTAGAGAATTTGTAAAGCACAGTCATCCTATCAGCATGTTTATGAATATTTGGATCCCTTAAAAGCCTTTTGTGTTACATCTTTAAATATCCCATTATATCAATCACGAAAAATTTCCCTTCCTTCCTTCTTTCCTCTCTCCAAATTAATTTTTCCTGGAAGTTGTGAGGCTGTGGAAGGCTTAGCATCTTGGATCCATTCTGGAGACATTTACACGTGCAGTTACTGTGCTTTGAGCTGTCTTCCTTAAAGAACACAGCGGGACCCTTGGACCTCCAAGGACCCTTGGTTTCTCCCTTCTCCATGAATTATAATTAAACTGAGTATTTTTTTCCGACACGGAAGCTTTCTCCTTTGTACAGGCTCATCTGGAAGGAGCATTAAGGATTTTAGGTCACTTGGATACTATGCTGTGCAGTAAATGATTCCACTGCCCTGAAACACTAATTTACCAAATAGTAGCCTACTTTTACTAAATTACAACCATAATTTACTAAATTTTACTGAGGAAGTAATTTCCTAAATGGTACCCTAGTGGCTGGGACATGCTATTACAGTTTCCAGTCCTACCGATGGTACTTCAAGGACACCGCCTGTTGGAAAAATGACCTGGCTTCACAATTCTATTGATGTGTTTCATCCAAAACTCACCTGTCTGCATGGCCACCCATCAGCTGCGGGCTGGATGGAAGGACACCTTGAAAGTGGTCCGAGGAGCGAAGCAGGAGGGCCGTGGCACACAGAGTTGGTCACACTGGCGGCCAGGGCTGAGGCCAGCATGCACAGCACCTTGGTACCAAGCAGAAAATGAGAAAGGGACAAGCGCCAGGCCAGGGTGCCTGGCCTGGTGAGTGGGGGTGAATTAGACCCACTCGGTTCACTGAGCCCCCCTGACGGGGCGTCCTTGTGCAGGGAACAGCCACCCCTGGTGGCTCAGCTGCCCGTTCCATTTCTTGTCCGTGAGGGCAAGACAGAGCCTTGACGCACCACAGAGAGGGACCTGGTGGGAAGGACACTGGCCTGGAACCTGGAAGAACTACATGCTGGCCACGGTTGTGCCTGTCACTCATTGGAAGATGCCGGAGAAGTCTCTGAGCTTTCCTAGGTCTTTATACTCATCTGTAAAATGAGGATTAGAATGGCTACGTTTCTGTTTTGTGTTTTTTTCAAAACCTGTAGAATGAACCCGTACACAGGGCACCAAGAAATAGACTGGATGATGCAGAACGGCTCCGGAAGAAGTAGGTGGGGTCAGAGGCTGGCTTCCTCTTCCTGGCCCTGAGGCAGCCGTGGTCGCTGGCCGTGAACCCCAGGCTCCTCAGGAGGGACCCGCCTGACAATCTGGGCCAGATGGCTCTGAGGTCTTCACATCCCAAGGCTCTTCCTCTCTATCCTCGGCTTCCCAGTGGTCTTGTTGCGAGGGCGTCAAGCTCTTTGGGCCATTTTTTGTGTTTGATGGGGCAGAGTTATAATGCGACCCATTGTAGAGTCATAGGTACTGACAGAGAAAGAAATTCATTGAAAGTGTGGAAGAGTGAGGCAGACATTCCACAGCTGAGGTTACAAGTTGCTTTTCTGTTCGTCTCTTCACTGAAGCCTCAAACCACCCCATGAGTCACCCCCACCTTCCAGATGAGGTGACGGAGGCAGGAATGGCACGTGGCCTGGCCCTGGTCATAGGGCAGGGAGGGGTGGCCGGCTGGGCCATGTGTTTGGATTCCAAGCTTATTGCTTTTTCCACTCTGCTTCACAGCTGCCTGTTTTGACAAATCTGCTGCAGATTAAGTCTGGGAGGAATAAAGGGTCGACATCCAGATCACAGACATAGAGAAGAGACTTGTGGTCACCAAGGGGGAGGGAATATGGGGGAGGGATGGAGTGGGAGTTTGGGATTAGCAGATGCAAAATACCATATATAGGATGGATAAACAACAAGGTCTTACTGTATGGCACAGGGAACTATATTCAATATCCTGTGATAAACCATAATGGAAAAGAATATGAAAAGAATATATATATATGTGTATAAGTGAGTCACTTTGCTGTACAGCAGAAATTAACACAACATTGTAAATCAACTCTACTTCAATAAAATTTAAAAAAAAGAGTCGACATCCAAATAGCTATAAATCCGCGGCGCAGCACACAGTGTATGTTAGCATCTACAAGGCTGCAGAGGTGGGGTGGGGCGGGGCGGGGGGAGCTGAAGGAGGTGTTCCCAGCTGCGGCTTCCTTTCGTTCTATGAAGGGTTTGCTTGTCAAGAAGCATCTGGCAGATGACACGCAGCCCCTTTTCCAGGATGAATGAAGACGCACAGAGGCACATTGCAGGAGAGCAGCACATACATCTTTGTTCAAGGATGTCAGACACAAAATGGAGTTGTTTAAAAATTCACTCTCTGATACAGGCACAAAAGTCATGGTACAGGAAGGTCACAATGAACTTGACAAGCCAAGAATGTGAGGTTTTCCATCTCATGTAAATAAACATGCTTTGGGTGGGGGAGGGAAGGGAAGGGAAAACTGATACAGAAATCCACACACATCAAGTGTAGAGCTGGGTAAATTATTTTAAGGTGAGTGGCCTTGTAACCACGCCCCCAGGTGAAGAAATTAACCACAAACGACACCAGAGTTCCCCCCACCTGCCCCATCCCGATGATAACCCCTTCCTCCTCCTCCAAAGTAACCACTTTCTGACTTGTAGTCATCACTTCCTTTCACTTCTTTGTAGTTTTAACATTCAAGCATCTCTCCCTAGACACTACAGGCTAGTCTTGCCCATTAAAAATTTTTTAATGTCTTTCAAGTCTCAATCTCCAGGTTTCCCACCATCCTTCTCTTTTCCCTACAATTTATCTGTGGAGGAACCTGGACTATCTGACAGTCTGGCTTTTGCTGACTGCATTCTCATGGTACAATTCAATATGTTACTCTGCCTTCTGGGTGTCCTGCCAATTGGCAGCTGGATCCAAAGACTGGATTGGAGTCAGGCTCAATCCCTTTCACAAGATACAAATGATGTGTCCTTCCATCAGGACCATCATGTCTGGTTTTCACTCTTTTTTTGATGTCAGCAGCTGTTGGTGCTCAATTCCTGTATCTATTAATTCATTGTGGGCTGCAAAGTGGTGATATCTTAATTCAATATTTTTTTCAATGATCACTTATCACTAATAATTGATATTATTATACAATGATACTTCCCCTCACCTACTATCTGATTACCCAAGGGTACATTTTATATAGGAAAGACAGGATAAATGCCTGATAATTTTCTTGTTATTTGCCAGTTTTTAAGATTATGAATTATTTCCCTATTATCCTCTGAGGCCAACCAATGAGTTTTTAAAAAATATCATCATGAACCTATGGATTTAAACATATTTGATAAGTTCCAATGCATTGCAATGAGTATCCTAATTGACGCTCAAAATTTCCCATCGTTAGCAAGTAAGAACTTCTGAAGTCAGCTCCTGATTCCTTTTGGCATTACTCTAGTAATCTCTCATAGCTTTTTGCTATCTGATACGATCCCAAACCTGGGATCAGCCAATTCTTTTATTCAGAACTGGTATTTTAAGACCATAATCAGTGCACTAGGGATAGTCATTGCGACTGGGTTGGTCATTGTTTCTAGGCTTTTTCAGGGGACAGAATGAAGAGAAACACACACACACAGAGTAAGCTACACAGAAAGACAAAATAGTTCATAAATTCATACTGTTATTTCCAATTCAAATTCCGGACTACAGGAATTTTATGTAACATCTATATTGCATCTCTAACTGCTTTTCTCTACACTGAGAATCCTAATTCTCAAGGACACAAAAAATGATAGAATTAGAATGTCCCATAATTCCTCATTTGCTTAATCTGGTATTATGTGCAAAGAGTCTCATAATAATAATGCAAACCCTACTGCAACCAATTAATTACTGGGCGCAGTGAAAGCTTTTGCATTTGCTCTTCCCATTCAACCCCAGTTTTAAAAAATAGTCGTATTATAGCTACATTGTCAGAGCATGTCTTAGTCTGTTCAGACTGCTATGACTTCTAGAAGACTATAGACTGGGTGGCTTATAAACACAGACATTTATTCCTCACAGTTCCAGAGGCTGGGAATTCCAAGATCAAGGTGCCAGCAGACTCAGTGTCTGGTGAGGGCTTGCTACCTAGCTCATAGATGACCATCTTCCTCCTGTGTCCTCACGTGGCAGAAGAGGTGAGGGAGCTCTCTGGGGTCTCTTTTATTAGGGCACTAATCCCATTCATGAGGACTCCACCCTCATGACCTAATCACCTCCCAAAGGCTCATCTCCAAATATCATCATATTGGGGATTAGGTTTCAGCATATGAATTTCAGAGGTTCACAACATTCAGTTTATAGCAGAGCACATAACCAGTACATACTACACTTTTTCTTTTAATACTCATTTGGTCTTTTGAAATAGAACAGCTTTATTAAAATATAATTCACATAGCACAAAATTCACCCTTTTAAAGTGTGCAATTCCGTAGTTTTTAGTGTGTTCACAGCAGAATGCAACCATTACCACAATCTAATTTTAGTATATTTCATCACCTGAAAAAGAAACCTGTCCCCATTAGGAGAAACTCCTATTCCTCCTTCCCCTGGCCCCTGGCAACCACTAATCTATTTTCTGTCTCCATGGATTTGCCTCTTCTGGACATTTCATATCAATGGAATGATACAATTATATGGTCCTCTGTGAATGGCTTCTTTCATATAATGTTTTCAAAGTTCATCTATCTTATAGCATTTTTCACTACTTCATTCCTCTTTATGGCTGAAAACATTTCATTGTTTGGATCCACCATATTTTGTCTGTTCATCAGTTGGAGATACATAGGCTGTTATCATTTTTGGGTTACTATGAATAATACTGCTATCAACACTCATGTACTCAGGAATCTCTGAGTCCTGTGGTAACTTTAAGCTGGGCACATTGAGAAACTGCCAAATGGTTTTCCAAAGTGGATGCACCATTTATATTCCTACCAGCACATCCAAAGTTTCCATTTTCTCCACATCCTGCCAATACTTGTTATTGTCATCGTTGTAATAACAGCCCTTTTAGTGGCTGTGAAGTGGTATCTCATTGTGGTTTTGATTTGCATTTCCCTAACAACTGGTGATGTAGAACATCTTTTCACGTGCTTATTGGCCATTTCTATATGTTCTTTGCAGAATTGTCAATTCAGATTCTTTGCCCATTTTTAATTGGGTTATTTGTTTTGTTGAATTGCAAGAGTTTAAAAGAATATGTATTCTGGAATACTAGATTCATGATATGTGATTTGTAAACATGTTCTACTTTTCCATAGATTGTCTTTTCATTTTCTTGATAATGTCTTTTGAAGACAATTTTTAATTTTGATGAAGTCCAGTTTATCTATTCTTTCTTTAGTGCTCGTGCCTGTCATTGCTAAGAAACCATTGCCTAAATCAAGGTCATGTAGATTTATAGCTATGTTTTCTTCAAAGAGTTTCATAGTTTTAGTTTTTATATTTAGCCCTTTGATGCATTTTTGAGTTAATTTTTATATATGGTATGAGGTAGGGTCCTCATTTAGTCTTAGTTCTAAAAGGAAATTTATATTTATTGCTCTTCAACCTGTACTTATGTTAATGTTTCTCTAGTTATTTTGGTTGTTTGAGGTTCATGAACGAATAAGATTCTTCATGAAGGGCTCGTGGGAACAATATTCCATGAGTTCTTGCACACTGATCACAGTTTATATGTGAGCTTTATACTTGAAGTTCAGTTTCTGGATATAAAATCTTTGGGTGACATTTTCTTTACTTTTGACTATCTTAGAAATGCTTCTTCACTGATTTTCTGGCATAATGCATTATTGTTAAATATATTATTTCCTTAAAGAGCTACTTGCTCTTTTTGCCTCAATACCCAAAGGATATCTCCTTTTTCTTTAGAATTCAGTAATTTTACTACAATATGTCTTGGTCATGACCATACTGGTTTGATAGTCTCTTGCACAGAGTGTACTCTTTCAATATGCAATTTCAAGTCATTTTTTTTAGGATTATTTTCTTGAATTATAGTTTTTAATATTTGTGTTGTTCCCTTGCTTTAGTTTTCTTTTTCAGGAGCTCCTTTCAGCCATATGTTGGATCTTCTTTAATACTGTTCAGTATATGCTTTCTCACAAATCTTTTCTTACCTCTTTTATTTATGATTTAATTATTATTATTATTATTTTTTTTGGCCACACCACGTGGCATGTGGGATCTTAGCTCCCCGACCAGGGATCAAACCCATGCCCCCTGCATTGGAAGCCCAGAATCTTAACCTGCCAGGGAAGTCCCAATGATTTAAATTTTATCTTCCTTTTTACCTTTTATTTCTCTCAGGTTATTAGCAATTGTATTTACTCACTCTTGTACTTTTTCTAGCATAGCCTTTATTTCTGATATCTTTTTATTCTTTTTCTGTTTTACATTTAATCCCATGATCCATTTTTAGTTAACTTTTGTATAAAGTGTGAAGTTAAGTTGGAGTTCACTTTTTTTGCTTATAGATATCCAATTGCTCCAACACCATGTGTTGAAAAGCCTATCCCTCCTTCTTCATTGAATTGCTTGTACATCTATCTCAACAATCAATTGGACATATTGTTTTGGGTCTATTCTGAGTTCTCTATTCAGTTCCATTGTTTAATGTGTTTATTCCTCTGCCCTAACCACAATATCTTGATCATTATATCTCTATAGTAAGTTTCAGTATTGAGTACAGTGAT
Source organism: Balaenoptera ricei (assembly GCF_028023285.1). Taxonomy (NCBI): domain Eukaryota; kingdom Metazoa; phylum Chordata; class Mammalia; order Artiodactyla; family Balaenopteridae; genus Balaenoptera; species Balaenoptera ricei. The sequence continues at coordinate 31,333,760 of NC_082640.1, forward strand.
CCTTCCCACTTTACTTTTTTTTCAAGATTATTTTAGCTATTCTAGGGCCTGTGCTTTTTCACACAAATCTAAAAATAAGTCTAAAAAAATCCTTGCTGGGATTTTGACATGAATTTCATTAAACCTATAGGGAAATTCAGAAAGAACTGACATCTTTACTATGTTGCATCTTCCAATCCATGAACACAGTGTGCCTCTCCATTTGTTTAGGTCTTTTTGTTTTTCTTTTTGCCATGTGGCATGTGGGATCTTAGTTCCCTGACCAGGGATTGAACCCACACCCCCTACATGGGAAGCACAGAGTCTTAACCACTGGACCACCAGGGAAGTCCCTGTTTAGGTCTTTTTTGACTTCATCATTGTGATGGTTAATTTTTTGGTCACCTTGGCTGGGCCATAGTGCCCAGATATGTGATAAGAAATCATTTTGTATGTTTCTTTGAAGGTATTTTTTGAAAGATATTAACATTTAAATCAGTGAACTTTGAGCAAAACAGATTCCTCTCCATAATGCAGCTGGCCCTCATCCAATCAGTTGAAGGCCTTACTAGAACAAAGAATGACCCCCCCCACCTTGCCCCGAACAAGAAGGAATTCTGCAAGAGTAGAAAAGGGACTTCTACCACCTTTCCAGGTTAGGGGGATCATTATAATCAAGTCTGGAACTTCCTAGGAAGAGGTTTTGGTCTGGATCCCACATTTAAATCACTAAATGATTTCTGAAGTTTCATTACTTTGCCCATTTATCCTAAGGCTATTGGAATATTGTATAGTTGTAAGAGTAGAACTAATAAAGGCCTTACAATAATGCCTTTTGAATTCTAGATGGAAATTAATCCATAAGAAATATGAGGTCTGGCACTGAGTCTTATTGATCTTTACATGTTTAGGACAATGCCTTGCACATATACCACTAATAATATTTTAGAATAGATGGATGACATCAGGAAAAATATAAACTATTTTAAGAAAGCTGTATCAGTATCAAACAAAAGATACTTACTATAGCTTTTATTCTAATAAGGCACTATTCTGAGAACTGTGGGAAATCCAAAGAAATACTATGAATTCTCTCCTTAAAGTTACTATACTGTATTTGAGGAAACAGCTTAGTTTGTTTTTCCCTACAGTGTCCTGGAAGGTGGCTTCCAGATACCAAGTCATCTCTGCTGGACATCTGTACTCTGCTCTGTCTACCAATGGTGTTAAAGCTTACCCTTCCTCCTATTTTGGTTTGGTTTGGCATTTGGGTCCTAACCTAAATTCACCTTCTGGTTTCAGATCCTATGCATCTAACTTACGTTTTGGTCTTTTCTGACCTAACTTGTTCCGCTGCTTTGGGCCAGGATCAGCTGAACCCAACAGCACTGCTTTCATACAGGATGGTGTCACGATCACAGAAGAATAATGGGCACTTAGTGTATGCTGTATGGTAGTGCTGTTCTAAGTACTCTAGATGAATTAAATCATGGAATTCTCACAAGGAGCTTATATGGCAGGTACTATTATCACATTATGTAGGAAGTGATGGAGCTGGGGTTTGGACCAATGCTGTATGACACCAGCATTTAAGGCACAAATGCCCTAACTACTCTGCTGGCCTGCCTGCCTTTTAGATGTGAGAAAGAACTTAAAGTAGAGATACAGTTTGCATGGGTGATGAAGTAGGTCATTCTCAGCAGGAATGGCCCACTAATGTCCAGAAGCTAAAAAAGCAGAGGCCAGTGTCTTGCTGGAGCAGAGGGCTGGGGAACATGTCGGGGAGAGCAGAGAGAGAAGTGGGGTTTGCTGGATGGTCTGAGCTGTCACTGAGCACACAGCTTACTTGCATGAGAAAGGCCAACTATCCCCTGAGAATTATATCTGCACTGTGAAAAGTGGGGCCAATGACGTAATTGACACTGAAGATCAGTGAGTCTTGATGTTTATTTTTCCAGGGACTTCCCATTTATCCGTGAGCAAAGTGCTTTACTTTTGTTTCATACTTAAAAAATAAAAAAGCTATTCAAGGAGTTCTCGTTGAAGGTGACTCTCATCCTTCAAAACCAAATGATAAATTTTACTCCATTATTTTCTGTTCAGTTGATGGTTGAGAATTATCAAATCTCATGTGGCTTAACTTGTAATTTTGATACATTTTCCCTGAAGGCAAAACACTTCTTTCATGCATAATTTTGTTTGAGTCAGTGTGTGTGAATGTGAATAACTGCTTATTCTAATGAAATCATTACAATATATGTTTCTAATAACCTGACTTAATGGTGCTGGTTGAGTTAATTTAAGTGGAACCTACTTCTTAGCCTCATTGCCCTTCCTGAGTAATCCAACATCATTTATTTCTCAGGGGCTTCTCACAAAATTCTAGTCAGTAGCTCAGAAGTCTTAAAAACTTAACTTTGGATTTACTTATTTTATCTTTAAAATTTTTTCATTTTTTAATTGAAGTATAGATGATTTAGAATGTTGTGTTAATCTCTGCTGTACAGCAGTGTTCAGTTATACATATATACATTTTTATATTCTTTTCCATTATGGTTTATCACAGGATATTGACTATATAGTTCCCTGTGGTATACAGTAGGACCTTGTTGTTTATCCTTTTTATATATAAAAAATTTAACTTTAACATAGAGTTTAGGATAGAGAATTCAATTGAATAAATAGTAATTAAATACTACAATCTGCTAAGGACTATGCCAGGTACATTAAGGGATTGAAAGCATGAATGAAACTGTGTTCCTGTCTATAAGGAACTCATTACTGATGGAATAATGTCACCCAGCATTCACAAAGTGCTTTTATGTTTGCAAAATACTTTTATCTATTTGTGATCTAATTTAAATCTCATCACAGAAACTATGAGGTTTTATGAGTGTTCCAAGGCCTGTCAAAATTAGATTTCTTCCTTCTCTGCACTAAATTGTACTTTAATTATTTTATTTAAGTGTGGAACACTTTAGGTATTAACATGTTAATATTAAGTCTTCCTATCCATGAACACAGTGTCTTTCCAACCATTTATGTTTTCTTTAATTTCTTTCAGCCATGTTTTGTAATTTTCAGTGTATAAATCTTTCACCTCCTTGGTTAAATTTATTCCCAGGTGGCAGTGAGATAGACATTTTATAACCCAATGGACAGAGACAAGTCAAAGTTTTCACACGTGAAGTTATTCTCTTATCAAAGCCCAGAGATGCCTGTGCAGTTTTCACCCCTCCAGTTACAGTTATCTGAACAAACGTGCTCCAGAGCTGTTGGTGATGACCAGAGGACACTGGGGAACAAGTTCAAGTCACTGTTTTTCAATTCTACACCTAAAAGTGGAATTACTGGGTCATGTGATAAATTTATATTCCCACTAGTAATGAACAAGGGTTCCAAATTCTCCATGTCCTTGCCAACTCTTGTGATTTGCAGGTTTTTTCATTTTTAATTTTTTATTATAGTCATCCTAGTGGTGTGAAGTGGTTTTTCATTGTGTTTTTTCTTATTGTGTTATAATATACCTAACACATTCACATTGCTGTACAACCATCACCACCATCCATCTGCAGAACTTTTTCACCTTCCCTAATAGAAACCCTGCACCCATTAAATACTAACTCCTCATCTGTCCTCCCCCCACCCCCTGGCAACCACCATTCTACTGTCTCTATAAATTTGACTACACCAGGCACCTCATATAATTGGAGTCATAGAATATTTGTCTCTTTGTTGACTGGCTTATTTTACTCAGCATGATGTCCTCAAGGTTCAGCAGATAGTAGTACAGATATCTCTCTGAGTCCCTGCTTTCAATTCTTTGTGGTACATACTTACAAGTGGGTTTGCTGGATACAGTAATTTTATGTTTAATTTTCTTGAGGCACTTCCATACTGTTTTCTACAGTGGCTGCACCATTTGACATTCCCATCAGCAGCACACAAGGGTTTCAATTTCTCCATATTCTCAATGACACTTGGCTATTTTCTGTTTGTTTTGTTTTGGATAATAGCCATCCTAATGGATGCCAAGTGGTATCACATTGTGGTTTTGATTTGCATTTCTCTAATTAGTGGTGTTGAACATCTTTTCATGTGATTATTGGCCACTTACATATTTTCTTTGGAGAAATGTCTATTTCGGACATTTGTCAATTTAAAAATTGGGTTGTTTGTCTTTTTGTTTTTGAGTTATTTATACATTCTGGATATTAAATCATTATTAGCTATATAATTTGCAAATATTTCCTCCCATTCTATAGTTTGTCTTATTGCTTTCTTTCTTTCTTTTTTTTTTTTTTTGGCTGCGTTGTGTCTTCATTGCTGTGCATGGGCTTTCTCTAGTTGCAGTGAGCAGGGGCTACTCTTTGTTGCAGTGTGCAGGCTTCTCATTGCAGTGGCTTCTCTTGTTGCGGAGCATGGGCTCTAGGCATGCGCGCTTCAGTAGTTGTGGCACGTGGGCTCAGTAGTTGTGGCTTGTGGGCTCTAGAGTGCAGGCTCAGTACTTGTGGCGCACGGGCTTAGTTGCTCCGCGGCATGTGGGATCTTCCCAGACCAGGGATCGAACCTGGGTACCCTGCATTGGCAGGCAGTTTCTTAACCACTGCACCACCAGGGAAGTCCCTTTGCTTTCTTGATAGTATTCTTTGATGAACAAAAATTTTTAATTTTGATGAAGTACAATTTATCTAGTTTTTCTTTAGTTGCTCATGGATTTGGTGTCATAGCTAAGAATCCACAGCCATATCCAAGATCATGAATATTTATACCTATTTTTTCTTCTAAGAGCTTTATGGTTTCCACTCTTATATTTAGGTCTTTGATCCATTTTGAGTTAATTTTCATACATGGTGTGAGGCTGGGGTCCAACTTCCTTCTTTTGCATATGAAAATCCAGTTGTCTCAGCTCCATCTGTTGAAGAGACTATTCTTTCTCCATTGAATGGCAGCCTTGTCAAAACTCGACTGGTGTTAGATGGATGGATTTATTTCTGGACCCTCAATTCTATTCTAATGGTCTGTCTATCCTTATGCCTCTACCACACTGCTTTGATTACTGTAGCTTTATAGTAAGTTTTGAAATCTAGAAGTGTGAGTCTTCCAACTCTATTCTTCTTTTTCAAGACTGTTTGGCTATTTGGGGCCCACTGCAATTCCAGAAGAATTTGAGGATTGGCTTTTCCATTTCTGCAAAAAAAAAAAAAATATGTCTAAGTTTTGACAGGGATTACATTGAATCTGTAGAGTGTTTTGGGTATTGATGTCTTGATATTAAGTCCTCCTATCCATGAACATGGTGTCTTTCCGTTTATTTAGGTCTTCTTTAATTTCTTTCAGCAATGTTCTGTAATTTTTGGTATACAAATCTTTCACTTCCTTGGGTAAATTTATTCCCAGGTATGTTATTCTTTTAGATGTATTGTAAATGGAATTGCTTTATTAATGTTCTCTTCAGGTTGTTTTTTGCTGGTATATAAACAAATGACTAACTTCTGTGTGTTGATCTTGTATCCTGCAACTTTGCTGAATTTATCATCTCCAGTAGCTTTCTTGTGGATTCTTTGAGGATTTTCTATAAATATAGGATAATATCATCTGTGAACAGAGATAGTTTTAGTTCTTCCTTTCCAGTTTGTATGCTTCTTCTTTCTTTTTCTTGTCTGATTGCTCTAGTCAGAATTTCTAGTACAATGTTGAATAGCAGCGGTGAATATGAACACCCTTATCTCATTCCTAATTTTGTGGAAAAGCTGTCAATCTTTCACCCTGAGTATGATGTTAGGTGTGGGTTTTTCATAAATGTCCTTTATCATACTGAAGAAGTTTAAGGAAAGTGACTCTTTAAAATGTTATTTTTAGAAATAATTTGAGGCCTAGGATGATGTTATTTTGGTGTTATTTTTCTCCAGAGATGATTTTCAATTGCTTTTGTCAGCTCCTAGAGGCTTGAGCAATGCAGAATTACTTTAATCCAAATTTTGGGTTTGGGATTTCTGGGCACCTGCAACCAGAGAGAAGGCTGGCTTACTCCCTTAATCCCCAGGCACAGCCATCTGGGGGTCCATCACAAAGCAGGGGACTGGCTTCCTGGGTTCCCACCCTTGGAGAGACCTGGACTCAAAACTCATCCTTCTAACCCTGTGTGGTTGCCAGAGCCAGAATGCAAGTGCTCAGGGCAGAAGCTGTCCAAGTGCTGCATAACTCTCTGGATTCCTCCTAGATCTTGGCCTGGTATTCTCTCATTATCTCCATAATTCTTTGATGCTTTAAAAAACATATTTAAAAAATATTTCATTTGGCTTCTTAGTTGTCTTCAGCAGGAGAATTCGCTAGCCTGCTTTTCCTAGAAGTGGAGTTCTCTGCTGATTATTACTTTTCCAGAGGTAGGGATTGTGAGATCCAAGTACACCTTTCTTCTGTCTTATAGGAGATGCAAAGGGGCAAGCTCATTTCTCATCCATTTATGGAGACGTATATGTTGAAAAGAACAGGAATCTGGAACAAGGGGCCTGTAAGGGAGGCATTAGAATTACTTATCTCCCCTTGGTGCAAGAAGGCGTGAGCCTTGCCTTTCACAGAAAGCTCAGCCACCTTCTTTGCTTAAGAACAATGGCTCACAATACTACAAAGCTACAGTAATCAAAACAGCATGGTATTGGCACAAAAACAGAAATATGGATCAATGGAACAGAACAGAGAAACCAGAAATAAACCCACACACCTATGGACAATTTATCTTTGACAAAAGAGGCAAGAATATACAATGCGGAAAAGACAGTCTCTTCAGCAAGTGGTGCCGGGCAAGTTGGACAGCTGCATGTAAATCAATGAAGTTAGAATGCTCCCCTACACTGTACACAAAAATAAACTCAAAATGGTTTAAAGATTTAAACATAAGACAAGACACCAGTAAACTCCTAGAAGAGAACATAGGCAAAACAGTCTCTGACATGAATCGTACCAATGTTTTCTTAGGTCTGTCTCCCAAGGCAATAGAAATAAAAGCAAAAATAAAGAAATGGGACCCAATCAAACTTATAAGCTTTTGCAGAGCAAAGGAAACCATAAACAAAATAAAGAGACAACCTACGGACTGGGAGAAAATATTTGCAAATGATACGACTGATAAGGGCTTAATTTCCAAAATATACAAACAGCTCATACAATTCAATAATAAAAAACCAAACAACCCAATCAACAAATGGGCAGAAGACCTAAATAGACATTTTTCCAAAGAGGACATACAGATGGCCAACAGGCACATGAAAAGATGCTCCCCACTAATCATCACTAATTATTGGAGAAATACAAATCAAAAGTACGAGGCACCACCTCACACTGGTCAGAATGGCCATCATTAAAAAGTCTACAAATAATAAATGTTGAAGAGGGTGTGGAGAAAAGGGAGCCCTCCTACACTGTTGGTGGGTACCACTATGGAAAACAGTATGGAGGTTCCTCAAAAAACTAAAAAGAGAGCTACCATATGATCCTGTAATCCCACTCCTGGGCAAATACCCAGACAAAACTACAATTCGAAAAGATACGTGCGCCCTGATGTTCATAGCTGCGCTGTTTACAATAGCCAAGACATGGAAACAACCTAAATGTCCATTGACAGATGAATGGGTAAAGAAGATGTGGTGTATATATATATATACACATATATATATATAATGGAATATTACTCAGCCATTAAAAAGGATAAAATAATGCCATTTGCAGCAACATGGATGGACCTAGAGATTATCATACTAAGAGAAGTCAGTCAGGAAGAGAAAGACAAATACCATGTAATATCACTTACACGTGGACTCTAAAATACGACACAAATCAACACATCTACGAAACAGAAACAAACTCACAGACATAGAGAACAGACTTGTGGTTGCCAAGGGGAAGGGGGTGGGGGAGGGATGAATTGGGAGTTTGGGATTAGCAGATGCAAACTATTATATATAGAATGGATAAATAACAAGGTCCCACTATATCGCACAGGGAACTATATTCAATATCCTGTGATAAACAATAATAGAAAAGAATATGAAAAAGAACATATACATATATATGTATAACTGAATCACTTTGCTGTACAGGAAAAATTAACACAACATTGTAAATCAACTATATTTCAATCAAATCAAAAAAAAAAAAAAGAACAATGGTCTGTTAGTCTAATCTGATTTAGGGAGAAGAAAAAGTTGCTATAAGGTGGTTCCAGGGGTCTCCAGGAATCTCCCATAACACTAGGACATGTATTACTACAGACTTTCATAAGAGAAAAACACTGAGGACCAAAGAGGGCCAAGGATTTGCCAGCTCCTACCCTCCCTATTTTTCTCCCCCCCTTTCCCCCCCTCCCTCCTTCCTTTCTTTATGATTCACTTCTAGGAAATTGACTCACCTTAATTATTTATTGCATTTAATACGACAGAATTTTAAGATTTTCTAAAATACAGAATTGATTTTTAAAAGAGCAAAGTGCTTTAAATTTCTACATCAGTCTCTCCCTCAGCCCCCAAATCAAATTTCACCAAGGAGGTAGATCCCTATCCTAACCCACGTACACCAAAATCCCCTGCTGCGCTGCCTGGAGCTTTTTCCATGTCATTTATAAATAGAAGGAATTGATTCACATATATTTTGGAAGCACATCTAATATGTAAATGGGAGTTCACTGGAGGTTTCCAACACTTGGTGACTCTTCCCATGGTGTGTCAACTGGCGGCCCCCTATATTTTTAGTCCATGTTTAATTCACCACTGACACCTGCCATACAGCTCTCAAATCCATCCAATTCTCCACCTTAATCCAAAACACTGTCACCTCTTGCCTACATGACAGCAACAACATCTCATCTCTCTACATTCCCTTGGGCATCCCTTAATCCATTTTCTATATTGTGGTCAGAAAGCTCTTTCCAAAGCTCCTTATCATCTGTTTTTTGGCACCGTGTAGAATTCTCCGTAACACTGAACCCATTTGCAATTGGCCATTTGAGCAATTATCCATATGCTGCCGGTCTCCCCACCACACTGAAAGGTCTCTGAGTACAGGAATCTGGTCTGCTTCTGCTCATCCTTACACCCTCAGTGTCTGGTACACGGCGGGTGTTTAACATATTTTTTAAATACTACATAATGTCAATAAACTCTACGTAACTTACTTATTTGTTATGCTTGTTATCTGTTTCTCACCTTGCCCCTGGAAGGCAGGGGGTTGGCTGTTCTGTTCACCCATGTTCTCTGAGAGCCTAAAAGGGGGCCCAGTGCTTAGAGGGCCCTTTGTGACCTTTTGCTGGAGGAATGCATAAATGAATGAATGAGTGACTTGACTACAGTGAGAACCTAACTTCCTGGCAGTCCAGGATCTTGTTTGGTATAATTCCAAGCCCTTAAAAAGTGCTGGCCTGCACATTTCTAGATAGAGAACGTCTCCAGGAAATTTGAATTTGTACTCCAGTGCTCAGAACCATGCCAGTCAGAGGCTCAGTCCTGTTACAGGTAAGAACTGCAGGAGGAGCAGCTTTGGCCACAGGCCAGCGTTCTGAGGTCAGCCACTTCATCTGTGGAATTCCCACCCCTGTTCATCCTTGGGCCATCCACTTGAATTGGAAAATAAATCCCATCCCCGCTAAGGTGTTGGTTGATAAAGGCTTGAGCTACTGCCCCTTCAAGAGTAATTTGCATTTTAATAGAGGCTCATCAGCCCCAAAGGAATCAGTAACTCTTCTAAAGATGTAATTTCCAGCACAGCAACTGCAGTATTTTGGGGCAAGACTCTGCAGTGTTGCCAATCCAGATCAACAGGGGGACTCCCTCAGTCCCGCCTTGAGGCTGTGTAAGACTGACCCACCATTTCCCACTATTATTACTGTGAACGTTGCCTTTTTGTGCCTAATCTCCTCAGGTCGCCCGACACTCGTGGGCCTCTCATGTCAACACAACCCTTTTCAACACTGGCAGTCTTAAAGTGGTCACATCAACAGGGCCACAAAGTGAATTGTGACAAAACTTCCAAGCTTTCTTGGTACCCTAAGGAAGCCAACAGTCAGGTATTTAAAACCTAATACAGGCAAAAGGGAGTAGAAATGATTTCGTAGGTCCTTCATGATACTGTTCATTTAAATTCGTTTTGTGCAATTTGTTTTCAGCCCCAACTTTTTACTTGTATCAAAAGCCCTGCAAATGGAAGGTGGGCAAGAGACATCCGTTCGTGAGCTGGGAATATTCTAAATGCCGAGTCCTCCAGGGCCGAGTTCTCAGTGGTGCCTTGAGAAATTCTGGAACTGCAGAAATTCTGGATCTTGGAATTCCGCATTCGAGAGCGGCTCCTGCTCGCCACACCTGGGACCGAGCGCTCGGAATTCACATCTTCCCGACCCCGGCCCCGCCACGCGCGCCCCTCCCCCGCCCAGGGCCTGCCCCAGGCTCGGCGGCGGCTCGCCCCCTGTGGCGCGGCCGGGCCACGGGCCCGGCTCCCGGGCCCCTTCCCCGCCGCTGGCCCGGGGCTCCGCCTGCCGCCCTCGCCCTTGAAGCGCCCGCGATCCCCACTCCCCTCCGCGGCGAGAGGCGCGAGCGCCGAGGCCCAGCCGCTGGGACCACACCTGTGCCAGCCCGTTCCCGCCCCGCTCGGTCCCGGCTCGAGCTCCGGCCCCGGCCCCGACCCCGCGCGCGGCGGCGGGGCTCGCGCCCGCGGACAGAGGCGGCGGCGGCGGCTCGCTCCCGCGCCTGAGCTGGGGAGCGCGCCGGGCGGGCGGGAGAGGGCGCAGCGCGGCGCGGCCGGCGGGCGGCCCTGCTGAGCGGCGGCGGCGGCATGGGCGCGGGCACTGGAGGGGGCTGCGGGTGCCCGGCTCCCCGCCCGGTCCGGCCCGCTCCCAGTGCGCTGCCGCCGCAGCCCCTGCGGCCCGCGGGGAGGCCAACCCCGCAGCCGGAGCAACTTGCCTCGGACCCTCGGTGAGGAGGGGCGGCGCGCGGGGCCGGACGGGAGCAGGCGAGGCGTGCGGGCGCGATGCCTCCGGCCGGCGGTCCGCGCGCGCCGCGCCCCGCCGCGCTGCCCCGCAGCCTGTCCCGCCTGCGCGAGTGCCCGGGCCGCTCCCGCATCGTGCTGGCGCTCGGGGCCACGCAGATGGCGCTCGGATGCCTCATCGTGGCCGTCAGCTTCGCCGCGCTGGCGCTCACCACCTCGGCCCGCGTCCGCCACTCCTGCCCCTTCTGGGCCGGCTTCTCGGTGAGTGTCGCACGGGGCTGCAGGCGGGGTCGAGCCTACCAACCCGCGGGCGCCAAGTTCGGGGCGCAAGCGTCCGGGCGAGCTGCCGCAGCCCGGGGTGCGCTTCAAAACTCGGGCAGGGTAACTCCGGGGACCCGACTCACCGCTCGCCGCCCTGGGAGCGTGGCTTTCCCTTTCCTATCGCGCTGGTCCCGGAGTAACTTTTCTTCGAGGAAGCAGAAGCCAGGCGCCCGCGACCACCCGAGGGGCCTTCGGGTGAGGGTGGGCGGCGGGCGCGCTCCGGGGCGGGCGGCTGCGCCCTGGGGCCCCCTGCTTCCCGGTGGCCAGGGACCCGCCAGGCGGGCTGGGCGGCCCTGAGCGAGGCGGGAGCAGGGGTGCGAGCCTGGTGCCGGGCCGCGGCTCCGTGCGCCTGGCCTCCGCGGCGGCTCTGGCCGGGCACTGGGGAGCAGGGCGCGTCGCGTCGGGTCGCTGGTCAGTCGAGGCGGCGGGAACCGGCCAAACCCGCTTTGGCCGCCCACCCGCTTGGCGTCCAGGACTTGGCGCGTCCCGCGTTTGGCGGGAACGCACCGGCGAGCTCAGCGGGCGGCGGGACTGGACGAGCGAATGCTGGCGGCGTCGGGGGGCGTGTTTAGTGAGCTTCGTCTCCGCGAGGGTGACCGACTTTCAGGATTTTGACCCCCAAATTAGAGAATCCAGTGGCTGACAAACCTCCATAGGAGCAAAGCCACCAGGAATCCCATTAAAGGAAATGATTGTCTCCAAGAGTTAATTTTGGGGGGCATTTTTTGATTGAAGTCGTTTTTTCCTGTATTAGTAAAGAACAGACATATGGAAACGGTAAAAATCGATGCAGAGCAGATAGTCTTTATAAAGAGAGGCACTTGTTCTGCGAACTCTTGACATATGTAACTACATTTGGTTTCTGGTGCTGGAGTACATCTTATAGGTTTAAACCGTAAACGCAGTGTGTTTAAGTTCCATCTTCAGAAATCCAAACCAAGCCTTTGTAACGAATGTTTGCTATTTGTTGTTGAGTTTGGAAATTTAAAAATTCTGTCCAGCTTCGCTTTTTGTTGTTGTTGTTCTTTTGTAATGGCCTTTGTTCTCTAAGTGTGATGCCCGGCTGGTAAAATGAGATCTGAGCAGAACTGACTCTGTGACACCCTGATCGATGCAGGTATGGTGGTTCATCCTAATGGGGGTATTAATTTTCAAAGCTTATTTCAGACCAGGGGTGAGTCTTGGAGAGCTGATTAAAACATCAGCCATGGCTGATTAGGCCATAGCTCGCAGTGTTCAAATCAAAGACAGGGGGTTGGAAGCAAGACCCAGAAGTCATGATTAAAACGGGCCCCTGTATATAGTCTTCCTACCTCTGTAGCTCAATTTTTAGCATGATTTAGTATGCATTGTTTCCATGTGGTCTGTCTAGTGGGCCCGAGTTTGTGTCTGCTGGAGCGGCCTACAGGTGGCAGACTGGTAAATGAGCTTCTCTTCCTGGCTTCTCCCTGGGCCTCTGCTTCTCCACCTAGTCCGAGCTATGTGGCTTTGGCACTTTTCAAAGGGCATGGAAAAAGAGCTGCCTTTTAATAATAAGCTTAAAAGGGAAAACACTCGTCAAAAACGGTAGAAAAGCTGTTTATGTGAAAAATGTACGTTCACTGCATTTTAGTCTAAAGAGTTAAATAAATATGTAATCCATGGATTTAGTTTGGGTGATTCATAGTTATTCCTTTCCACAGCTATAACCTATTAGTCCTAACTTCCTGCGATTCAGAATAATTCCACACGTGTCTGCTGTGTGCAGACGTTTCTCTAGGCTCTGGGGACAACAGTGAACAACATCCTCTGCTTAGGTTTTAGAGGTTGTAGATTCTGCTCTCCGTCCACCTCCCACTCCCTGCCTCTTTACACCCACTGTTTCACGGGCTAGTTTTCTTTCTTGAAACTGAATCTACCACATGCACCTTTACAATTCTTTCCAAACAGTATATACCATTTTTTACATATGACCTCTGCCCTTTGCAGACATGGTGGTTGGTTCCAGTGATGTTGGGACAGGTCTGCATGTTGGCTTGGCTTTCGGCGCTAACACTGGCCCCTTGCCATGAATGTGCCTGCCTGCCCGGACCTGGAAACCACTTTGCAAGGATAGTTTTCTTTTACGAATGGTGACTAAGATGGCCGGCTTTACACCAAAATCTGTTCTGCGTGGTTTAGGGCTGCCCTGTGTTTCCTCTGCATTTCCTGAAATAAGGGGTGTGGGCTCTTTAGCACTTTCTAGGTTGCTAGGCCTTCTCTGTGGTGTGTCCATGGTGAAGAACCATTGTAAAAATAATTCTCCTTTATTGAAGAAAAATCAATACCCAAGAAAACGGCTTACATTTATTGAGCACATACTGTGTGCCAGGCATTAAGCTGAGTGTTTTTCGTGCTGTGATAGCACATTTCGTCTGTGGCCCCTGGTGCCCCTGCTCTTGCACAGTTCCCTGCACTTGTACTTGGACTGGACCTCTGACTGGCCTTAGCCAGTGGGATGCAGCAGAACTAAGGCTGTCTCCAGGGCTAGGCCTAAGCCCTGAGATGTCGTGGCAGCTTCTGCAGAGTCCACTGAGGTGAAGAGGGATTAAGGAACTTGCTGTATTAGTCAGGGTTCTCCAGAGAAACAGAACCAATAAATACATATGAGCAAGCTGGAGACCCAGGAATGCTGCTGGTATAATTCAGTCCAAGTCCAAAGGCCCAGGAACTGGAGGGCCCATGGTGTAATTCCCAGCTTGGCCCCAAAGCCTGAGGACCAGGGGTGCTGATGGCCGAGGGCAGGAGCAGATGGATGTCCCAGCTCAGAGAGAGTGAATCTGCCCTTGTTCCTCCTTTTTGTCCTACTTAGGACCTCACTGGCTTGGATGAGGCCCATCTGCGTGGATAAAGGTGACCTTTACTCAGTCTGCTGATTCAGTGGTATCTCTTCTAGAGGTCCCCTCTCAGACACACCCCCAAATAATGTTTTCCTGTCCCCTTCGTCTAGTCAAGTGGATACATAAAATTAGCCTTCACACCTGCCCAAGGTCACACCTGGCCAATGTCAGGTTTGCACTTTTTTTTTTTAACATCTTTTTTGGAGTATAATTGCTTTACAATGTGTGTTAGTTTATGCTGTACAACAAAGTGAGTCAGCTGTATGTATACATATATCCCCATATCCCCTCCCTCTCGCGCCTCCCTCCCACCCTCCCTATCCCACCCCTCTGGGGGTTAAAAAGCACCAAGCTGATCGCCCTGAGGTGGATGGACCTAGAGTCTGTCATACAGAGTGAAGTAAGTCAGAAAGAGAAAAACAAATACCGTATGCTAACACATATATATGGAATCTAAAAAAAAAAATGGTTCTGATGAACCTAGGAGCAGGACAGCAATAAAGACGCAGGTTTGCACTTAGTTGCTCTGACTTGTGATGCCACAGTCCTAGCCATTAGACGTAATTGCCCCCCAGGCAGAGGCTGATGGGGGGTGGGGTGGTGGAATAGAGCAGGCTGTAAAGGGTCAAAGGTAAAGCCTCCACAGGGAGGATACACCTCTGTTTCTTAGGAAAAGCACAAAATATGTGTAGAAAGGTGATGATTCAAGAGCACTTTGGGGAGGCATGAAATTAGGGAAATTGAGGAAGTCTGAGGATCGGGGACAGGGCTGGGGGGGTCCTTGGCAAGGTTGGAAACGGGAAGGGGCGGCAGGTCTGGCCAGGGAGCAGCTGCTGTTTCAGTGACTTGAGAACCACCTGCAAGTGGTGGTCCTGTTCTGGGTCCCTGCCATCCAGTTGGAAATTAGGGGTGGGCTGACTTCCCCAGGGATAAATGCTTGGCCCGTTTTGAGAGATGATGATCTATATGAACAGTTTAGAAGACTACCAGGGCTGTGTGTGTTGTTTTTAAATGATCATCGAATTCAGTTTTTTTTTTAAGTGAACCTTATATCATAGAATAAACAGTTTAGTATATGTAATAAAAAATATTAAAAATGGAATTAAAGGGGAGGGGAAGGAAATCTACAGTGCTGCCTCTGGCACTAGTGGAGGTCTTGAGTAGGTATCCTTTTTTTTTTTTTTTTTTAATTATTTATTTATTTATTTATTTTTGGCTGTGTTGGGTCTTCGTTGCTGTGCGAGGGCTTTCTCTAGTTGCGGCGAGCGGGGGCCACTCTTCATCGCAGTGCGCAGGCCTCTCACTGTCGCGGCCTCTCTTGTTGCGGAGCACAGGCTCCAGACGCGCAGGCTCAGGACGCGCAGGCTCAGTAGTTGTGGCTCACGGGCCCAGTTGCTCCGCGGCATGTGGGATCTTCCCAGGCCAGGGCTCGAACCCATGTCCCCTGCATTGGCAGGCAGACTCTCAACCACTGCGCCACCAGGGAAGCCCGAGTAGGTATCCTTTGATAGAGCAGCCTCATTATTTTTCTTTGAAATTTTCTTCATGCCCAGGACATCAGTGACAAGTAAGTACCCTGTGAATGATCCACATTGCCAGTTACACGTGTTGATAAAGACATAACCAGACGTTGCCGTTAGGCGCTGTTTATGCACGTGTGTGTATGTATTTTTTTTCCTTTAAAAGCAACACTATACTCCAAAAGCAACAGATGCTTGTTGCAGTAACTGAAAACACAGAAGGGTATAAAGAAAATGATGACAGTGCCTTCTTCCATCCCAATTCTGTACCCACAGGTAACCGGCATTGATGGTGTTGTTTCATGTGACCTTTCCATACTTTCCTTTACAATCACAAAAATATTAGGATTTATGTATATGTGTGGAATATGTTTCTTTCCTTTTAAATAATTTTTACAAGAGGTCATACCACACACCTTACTCCGTGACTTCTTTTTTTTCTTTTATTTCGTGTATAATAAATATTCCCAGCCATAATTTATTATTCTTATTATTCCCATTATTTTTAATGACTGCGTAAGGGTCCATAGTATGAATTTTTATAATTTATTCAGTTCTTCTCCTGCTGAGAATAGTCTGTGTCAGTTCTGTGTCTCTATAAACAATGCTGCTTATCTAGCCTTAGAGGCCAGTGCTTGTTTTCTGAGCATAAATTCCCCAAAGTGGAATGGCTAGTCAGAGGGTATTCAAATTTGGAATCTCATTAGATATTGCCAGATTAATTCCACAAAAGGTTGCAGTCATCCCTGCCCACAGAAGCATGACACAAGGGTGCCCTTTTGCCACCCTCTTACCAGCCCAGGCTGTTAACATTCCTTAACATTTTATTCCTCTGATGGAAGAAAAAAATATTTCATTGTTTTCACTTGATCTGACTTTCCATGGTTATTTCTCTCATATGTTGCAAATGTTTTCGTGCAGTTTTTCATTTCTCATGTGGCTTAATTTTGGGTGTCTTTTACCATATATAAAATTTAAAAACTTTTTATGTAGTCAAATCTGTTAGTTTTCTCTTCTGCAGTGTGTGGGCTGTTTTCTTAGTTAAGATGGCTGTCATTACAGAGGTCACACAAACATTCCTTTACATTTCCTTCTAATGTTTTTATTTTATTTTTTACATTCAAATTTTAAATCATCCAGAATTTGTTTTGCATATGGTATGAAAAAAGGGCCTAACTTTATTTGCTTGCAGACAAAGTTCCTATGTACCTATGCTTCTGTTTTGGATTCTATTCAGTTTTACTCTCTTTTATTTTTTTTCATTGAGATGTAATTGACACAGAATATTATACTAGTTTCAAGCATACAACATAATGATCCGATACTTGTATGTATTGCAAAATGATCACCACAGTAAGTCTACTTGTGCAATAAGTCTACTTACATATTCATCACCATATATATCGTAGTTGACAAAATTCTTTTTTCTTGGGATGAGAACTTTTAGGATTTAGTCTCTTAGCAACTTCAAAATATGCAGTACAGGATTGTTGTTAACTATAGTCGCCATGCTGTACGTCACATCCCATGACAACTTTACTCTCTTCATTGTTTTAGGGTCAATACCGCATACTTTTGATTAAGGCAACATCCTGGTGAGGTTTGCTATTTGGTCAGGCAGGTCCCTCCATACTGTTTTCTTTTTCAAAAGTGCCTTGGCTCTTCTTCTGTATTAACTTTAAAATATCTGTGTTTATTACTCATAAATTAGTAGTTTCCAGTAATACCCTCTTAGGATTTTTTTTTTTAGTTTATTTATTTTATTTTTTGGCTGCATTGGGTCTCCGTTGTTGCGCACGGGCTATCTCTAGTTGTGGCAAGCGGGGTGCACGGGCTTCTTATTGCGGTGGCTTCTCTTATTGCGGAGCACACGCTCTAGGAGCGCAGGCTCTAGGAGCGCAGGCTCAGTAGTTGTGGCACATGGGCTCAGTAGTTGTGGCTTGCGGGCTCTAGAGCACAGGCTCAGTAGTTGTGGCGCATGGGCTTAGTTGCTCCACGGCATGTGGGATCTTCCTGGACCAGGACTTGAACCCGTGTCCCCTGCATTAGCAGGCAGATTCTTAACCACTGCGCCACTAGGGAAGCCCAACCCTCTTAGGATTTGGATTGCAGTTGCATTACACTG
The DNA here is from genome assembly GCF_028023285.1 of Balaenoptera ricei. Classification (NCBI taxonomy): domain Eukaryota; kingdom Metazoa; phylum Chordata; class Mammalia; order Artiodactyla; family Balaenopteridae; genus Balaenoptera; species Balaenoptera ricei. The sequence continues at coordinate 31,351,534 of NC_082640.1, forward strand.
ATGGATCAATTTTGGAAGTCCTGACAGTTTTATCATATGAAAACTTCCAATTCAGGAACATGGTTTGCGTCTTCATTTCTTTGTCCTTTGTCTTATACCTTTCAGAAAAATCTTTTATGGGGATGCATTCATGGGGGCAGATTTTCAGTCTCCCCTAAACTGCTTTTGAAAAGTAAACCAGTTTATAAGATCATCCTAGAAAAAGCTGAGTGAGGACAGGTCGATGAAAGATGGGAGACGCCCACAGGTCAGGACAGAGACGGTGTAGCCAGTCCACCAGCAGCAGCCGGAGCTGCAGATGAACAGCAGGGGAGGCGGGGCGTGGGTGGTGGGCAGTGAACGGGAGCTGTTGACAGGCTGTGGGAACCAAAATCACCACGAGTTACTTAACCGGCAAAGTGGGTGGGCGCCGGAGAGGTGCTCTGGGGCTTCTGGTTGTGGGTAAGAACAGTAGCCGTGCAGGGACGTGGAGCACAAGCCTGGGAGCATCCGAGAAATGCACAGTGAGTCTTTCCTCCTAGAAGGTCAGAGCCTTACCCTGAGCAGAAGGACTGGAAACCTAAACCAAATTGAGCAGGACGGGAACGCAGACGGCAAGGCAGGGGAGGTTCCGACGGTGCAGGTCAGGGGAAAGAGATCTCAGAAGCTGCTCCAGCAGCAAAAGAGAAGACCCCGAGCAGAGAGTGTGGTCTTGGAAATTAAGGACTTCGGGGGTCTAGAGCTGGAGCAAAGGGCCAGGGTGGGAGTGAGCTTTATGAGGGTTCTGGGTTTAACTCTGAGAAACAAATAAGTGGATACATAGAGATCTCACACTTGAGTTCTTTACAGGTCCACAGAGCCCGGCTGGGAAAGCTGTCCTAGCCCATCCCCTCTTCTTTAGGAGCTTTCTCTTCTCGCATCAGGAAAAACCACCTCATTCATACATGGGGAACAAAAAATGGAACATTAGGTAACTTTATGCAAAATTGATTCAAAGGAAAATGATGAAAATGAACATAATGGTGCTACAGAAAATGAGAGCACACCAGAAAAATCATAAACTAATATTTCAAGATAAGCTAAAATAGAAAACAATTTGAAAGAGTAACATCCAGCAGAAATTTAGAAACGACAAAGGATATGGCTAGATAACAGAAAATTATGAAATGAGAACAGATTGATGTCAGGAAAGAATTAGGAAAAAATGAATTTTAGGAAGGAAGACTAAATTGTGTCCAGAAGGAACACAAGAGCAAATGGTTTCCATAGACAGCACAGAAGTAAAAATACAGGATGAAAAGGAGAAAAATGAAAACAATAGCCAATAAAGAAAGGGATAGAGTGAATTAGACGGTATAGGAGACAGGCAAAAGAGGTCTGAGATATATATATACAATTAGAGTGTCTAAGACAGGAAGAATAAAGCAATGGAATAAAATAAATATTTAGAACTATAATGCAAGAAAACTTACCTAAAAATAAAAGAAGACTTGAAAATGTCTACCATGTAACTGGGGGGGAAAAATCAGTGCAGAATAATCAACATTGAGATATATCCCTGTAATATAATGAATGTTAAAGATAAGGAAAAAATCCTTTGGGCATCCAGATAAAAAGTCCTAGTCATTTGTATTGTGCATTGGAATTCTCATAGCCAAATAAATTCTTTGCTAGAAAAGGTGAAGCAATATTTTAAAAAGTAAATTTTGGGGGGAAAAAGTTGAAATTTCCAACTTGTAGAAAAGTTATAGAACAGAACTGAGAACTCCTGTGCTGTATCCCTTCAGTTAAGTTCCCTGATTGTAACCGTTTTACTGTATTTGCCCCATGGCTTGCACTTGTGTACCCTGTCTCTCTTCCTCAGTGGGAAAAAAAAAATCCATTGTCATTAGTTTTTTTTCTTGACCTTTTTGGGAGCAGGCTGCAGAGGTGATGCCCCATCACCCCTAATAATTTCAGAGTATATCACCCCCACTCGAGGATACTGTTCTGTATTACCAGCACAAACTCCTCCAGACTAGGAAATCAACATTGAAAGAATACTGTCACCCGATTCATAGACTCCATTGCAATTTCACCAACTGTCCAAATAGTGTTCCTGTCCCCTTTCTGGCCCAGGATCCTATCCAGGAATATGCATGTCTCATTTCTCTTTGTTCTCTTCAGTCTTCCTTTGTGTTTTCCATGGTCCTAAAGAGTATAAGCCTTATTATTCTATAGGATGACCCTGAACCTGGGTCCATCCGGTTTATCCTCATGGCCACACTCGGGTTATGCGTTCTTGGAAATGAATGAAAAGCAGAATGGAGATGCAAGATGTTCTTTCAGTTCCTTCTGTCTTCTGTATTCTCTGATGAGCAGTCCATGGTAATTTAAATTGTTGCTCCCATGTGAGTTGACTGACTTTTTCTCCTTTCATCTCCATTCTGCTGTTAAACTCACCCAGTGAATTTTTTACTTTGGTTATTCTGTTTTTCAGTTTTTTTTTTTTAAATATAATTGTGTATATTTGTGCTAAATCAGCTTATATTGGATTTTTAAAAAAATTTTATTTTATTTATTTATTTATTTATGGCTGTGTTGGGTCTTCGTTTCTGTGCGAGGGCTTTCTCTAGTTGTGGCAAGTGGGGGCCACTCTTCATCGTGGTGCGTGGGCCTCTCAGATATCGCGGCCTCTCTTGTTGCTCCAAGAGGCTCCAGACGCGCAGGCTCAGCAATTGTGGCTCACGGGCCTAGTCGCTCCGCAGCATGTGGGATCTTCCCAGACCAGGGCTTGAACCCGTGTCCCCTGCATTGGCAGGCAGATTCTCAACCACTGTGCCACCAGGGAAGCCCTGTTTTTCAGTTTTAAAACTTTCCATGGGTTTCCTTTCATATTAACTCGTGTTTTTTTTTTTTTTTTTTTCAACTCTTTTTTTTTTTTTTCTTTCGGTTTTTGTAGCTTTTCATTCATTCCCAAAACATTCGCTCTTACTTACTGGAACATTTTTATCATCACTGCTTTAAAGTCTTTGATCATTCCAAGATCTATCATTGATTGTGTTTTCCCCTGGGAGTTGACAGTCCTGATTCTTTGTAGGCTGAGTAACTTTGGATTATATCCCGGACATTTTGAATATTATGTTGTGAGTCTCTGGACATTGTTTAAATGCAATTAAGAATGTTGCTATTTTTTATGACACAGAGGAACGTATCTATGAAACAGACTCACAGACAGAGAGAACAGACTTGTGGTTGCCAAGGGAGGGGGTGGGGGGGGAGGGATGAAGTGGGAGTTTGGGATTAGCAGATGCAAACTATTATATATAGAATAGATAAACAACAAGGTCATACTGTATAGCACAGGGAACTATATTCAATATCCTGTGATAAACCATAATGGAAAAGAATCTGAAAAAGAATATATATTTATATATGTATAACTGAATCACTTTGCTGTACGGTAGAAATTAACACAACATTGTAAATCAACTATGTTTCAATAAAATTTTTTAAAAAAGAATGTTGCTGTTTTTGTGTTAGCAGGCTATCCATTCTCTCCGATTTAGACCACATTGAGCTAAGCCTTCTGTGTATTGTCATTCTGATGTCAGTCCAGTTTTCAAAGTCTTTGCAGTACTTTTCAGCCTGTCCTGCACATATAACGCCCAGTGGCCAGTCTGGTTCTGGGGTGGTGATCTATCCTGTATAGCACAGGGAACTCTACTCAATATTCTGTAATGGCCTATGTGGGAAAAGAATCTAAAAAAGAGTGGATATATGTCTATGTATAACTGATTCACTTTGCTGTACGCCTGAAACTAACACAACACTGTAAATCAACTCTATTCCAATAAAAATTAAAAAAACAAGAAAGGATTCTGTTTAGGGTCATGTCTTCGCCTCAGGGATGAGCCCACTAGTTCATAAACAAATTTCAGGGATCACTTCCTGCAGTTCCTCCCTCTGTGATCTTCCTGATGTTTTCTGTTTCCCTGGGGCTTCTCTTATCCAGTCCTCCAAGAATGCTAGGGCATTTTTTTTTTTTTTTTCAAGTAAATATTAAGTTTATTTAAAAAAAAATTTTTTTTGGGAGTAATGCATGACTTTTTTTTTTATTGGGGTATAGTTGTTTTACAATGTTGTGTTAGCTTCTGCTGTACAGCGAAGTGGAGTTCCCTGTGCTATACAGCAGCTTCTCATTAGTTATCTATTTTATATATATTAGTGTATATATGTCAGTCCCAATCTCCCAATTCATCCCACCCCCTCCTTTCCCCCCTTGGTGTCCATACATTTGTTCTCTACATCTGTGTCTCTATTTCTGCCTTGCAAACGGGTTCACCTGTATGATTTTTCTAGATTCCACATAGATGCGTTAATATACGATATTTGTTTTTCTTTTTCTGACTTACTTCACTCTGTTTGACAGTCTCTAGGTCCATCCACGTCTCTACAAATGACCCAATTTCATTCCTTTTTATGGCTGAGTAATATTCCATTGTATATATGTACCACATCTTCTTTATCCATTTGTCTGTCGATGGGCATTTAGGTACTTCCTTACCCTGGCTGTTGTAAATAGTGCTGCAGTGCACATTGGGGTGCATGTGTCTTTTTGAATTATGGTTTTGAAATATGGTATATGCTCAGGAGTGGGATTGCTGGGTCATGATAATTCTATTTTTAGTGTTTTAAGGAACTTCCATACTGTTCTCCACAGTGGCTGTATCAATTTACATTCCCACCAACAGTGCAAGAGGGTTCCCTTTTCTCCACACCCTCTCCAGCATTTATTGTTTGTAGATTTTTTGATGATTGCCATTCTGACCAGTGTCAGGTGATACCTCATTGTAGTTTTGATTTGCTTTTCTCTAATTATTAGTGATGTTGAGCATCTCTTCATGTGCCTCTTGGCCATCTGTATGTCTTCTTTGGAGAAATGTCTGTTTCGGTCTTCCATTTTTTGATTGGGTTGTTTGTTTTTTTGATATTGAGCTGTATGAGCTGTTTTTATATTTTGGAGATTAATCCTTTGTTGATTCATTTGCAAATATTTTCTCCCATTCTGAGGGTTGCATTTTTGTCTTGTTTATGGTTTTCTTTGCTGTGCAAAAGCTTTTAAGTTTCATTAGGTCCCTTTTGTAAGACTGGACACTATAAAACTCTTAGAGGAAAACATAGGAAGAACACTCTTTGACGTAAATCACAGCAAGATCTTTTTTGACCCACATCCTAGAATAATGGAAATAAAAATACAAATAAACAAAAGAATGCTAGGGCTTTACCTTGTCTTGCTTAGGGGCCGTGCAGTGGGGGGACAAAGCGAGAGAACCAGCAACAAGGCTTTGTCCCGCCCCCTTGGGACCAAGCCCCTCCTCTGGAGCAGGCAAAGGGGAAGGGTCTTCTGTGCATTGCCAGCTCCTGTTTCTGCTGTGGTGTTGCTTGGGTGCTGGGGTGTGAGAGTGCTGCAGAGAGAAGAGAGAGAAACCCAGAAGCAAAAACACTGGGGATTTGCTCACTCTCTTTGGGCATTAGGGAGCCGATTTCCAAATCCTTGAGCCAGAGCTCGGGGGCTTCTCCTGGGCCCTGTCTGTCTGCCTGCATGCTCAATTGTGGGTTTCGGGCTGTGTTGCATTTTGGCTGGGGGATGCATGCTCAAGAGGGAGCAATGACAACCCTCTGCCACTGTGGTGGTAACTGGAGTTCCATCGCTCTCCACCCATCTGCCTGCTGTTTTGCTCTGAGTTTCCCAGTGGTCTGTTCTCTGCATCCCATCAGGTGCACGGCTGCAATCAGTGGGAGACACAGGATGGTGTGTGCTTCCTCCACCCGGGACCAAAACCTCAGTGCTATTCCCCCTAGTGAGCCCTTTCGTAGTTGTTTACTAGAGAGTGAGCTTCAGAAAACTTGAAATGATGGTGAAGCTTTTCATAAGGTCTAGTGATGAACAATGACTAGGTTTCACTGTAGAACTAAAACTCAAAGATAGCAATAAGGGAGGCAGACTAATACACAGCATTAGACGTTCGGGTTATGTAGAACCATACAGCTAGAAAAATAAATGGGAGGAGATGAGGGAGAAGTAGAATCAGCTCCTTAATTGGCACATTGGGGTGAGCTAGGATGGAAAAATGTCTCTCGAAACTGACAAAGCAAGAAGTGGAAGGTTAAGTGTATTGAAGACCATACAGATTAACAGCACATTGAATACTAGTGACTAAAATGGATGCTTTAGGAAGAGCGGGGGGGCGGGGGGCGGTGGGGGGGAAGGGGGGGAGATGAAGAAGCAATTACTAGCTAATTACATTATTGCTCATAGGAGGGAGGTAATAATGTCTAAAAGTGGAGGGTGCTAAGGGGGTTATATAAGGTAGTAATATAAAAGGAGCAACTAGAACCAAATCCTTCCTACGTACCTACAGAAACGCAGAGAGAGAAGCAAGCAGACTGCAGCCCACGGACGAAAAGACTGAGTTTGTGCGTCAGTGTTTTAAATATAAGGCTAAAAATCTGCAAAGCTGATGCCACACATCCAGACTGTACTAACATTATATAAATGGGCTTAATTCACCTAGTTTAAAAAGTTTTTCAGGTTGACTTAACAAAGCAAGATCTGGAGATAGAGTTAAAATGAAGAGATTTAGAAAGGCTAAATATAAAAGGACTGGAAAAGATATACCGGGCAAATTCAAATAAAAAGAAAGCAGGCCTCTCTCTCTCTCTTTTTAAATTGAAGTGTAGCTGACTTACAGTGTTGTGTTAATTTCTGCTGTACAGCAAAGTGATTTACACATATACACATTCTTTTTCATTTTGGTTTATTACAGAATATTGAATATAGTTCCCTGTGCTATATATACAGTAGGACCTTGTTGCTTATCCATCCTATGTGTAGTAGTTTGCATCTGCTAACCCCAAACTCCCAATCCTTCCCTCCCCTATGCCCCTCCCCGTTGACAACCACAGGTCTGTTCTCTATGTCTGAGGCCTCACTCTTGGTACCAGGCAAGGTAGGATTCATATATTCTTGCTTATTCGTGATACAGTGTAATGCTGTATCTTTGTATTTTGCTTCAATGATTAACGTTTTTAATATGAATGTTAAATATTTGAACAGGTAAAGTGTTCTAACCTTCTGTCCTATGGCTGCTGTACCTTTCTTGTCAAGTGTGCTCCAAGCTTTTGTGGTGTTGGTTTGTGTTGTCTTTGAAATTTCCCCTTCTCCAGGACTTACTGCTCCTATACGGAGAAACTGTTGACTTTTATTTCTCTCTTATTTTGAAATTATTTATTCTACTTTTTAAAGTAAATGTCTAGTGCTTTCCATTTCTACATCCATATCACCTATAAATAATTATTTCTTTATATTCAGTGTTTTCATATCTCAATATTTGTTGTACGCTGCTTGCTCCTTTCCTTATTGCATTAATTGGAATCTTCATTTCGAATGATACTGTGAAAGGAAGCATTCATGTCTTGCTCTTGAGTTTACTGGGAAAAGCTTTAGTTTCATTGCTTTTATTTCTTAATAGGTAGGTAATTTTGATGACTTAAATTTTGCTGTAATTTCAAACTTGGAGAAAATTTGCAAAAAAGTACGAAAAATGCCATATATCCTTAACCCAGATTCACCAATTTTTAACATTTTGCCCCTTTCATTTTGTCATTTCCAGGCCCCCAAACCCCCTGAACAATCAATTGGTGATACCTCCATCTACATATTTTTTCTGAATCACTTGAGAGTACATTGCATGCCCCTTTGCCCCTAAATACTCCAGTGTATATTTCCTAAATAGGCATTACATAAACATGAAGCCACCATAAAAGTGAGGAAGTTAACATCGATACAACACTATCCACAGTCCATATTCAAATTTTGCCAATTGTCCCCAAAATGTTCTTTATAAATATTTCCCTCACCTGCTCTCTAGTCCAGTATTCAAATTAGGAATTTAAAAGTCAAACTTACGTAGTTTCCTGTTTAGAATTCTTACGAGGAATGACTGCTGAATTTTTCAGATGTCATCTATTTATGTAATCTCTTGGTTTTTCTCTTTCAGTAATTGATGTACTGAAGTATGTTGATAGACTTCCTAATGTTGAATTATCCTTGGCTTCCTGGAATCATCTTTATCACTTATTCTTTTAACATATTGTTAGAATCCATGTGCTGTAATATTAAGATGTTTGCTTCTATAGCCACATACAAAATTGGTCTGGAGTTTGTGCATTCACACATGTACACAAGCATACACTATCTTTATTGAAACTTGTTATGTTGTGCTGGCTTTGTAAAATAAATTGGTGAGCTTTCCGTATTTTTCTGCGGACTAGCATAGGAAAGGTTTGTTCTTTCTAAGTTAGACAGCTCAGGGAATTTAGGCCATTCCCATTTATTAAGATGTGTGATAGATTTAGTCATTCCTTTTGACTTTATTATTATACTTTACTGTTTTCTGTTTTCTTTTTGCTGGATTGATAAAGTTAATTTTCTTAAAAAAATATGTATTTTTAAAATTGTAAAATACACATAACAAAAAATTTATGATTTTAACCATTTTAAGTGTACAGGTCTGTGGCATTAAGAACATTGATACGATTGTGCAACCGTCACCACCATCCTCTCCAGAACTTTTGCAAAACTGAACCTCCGTCCCCATTAAACACTAACTCCTCATTTCCCCACCTCCAGCCCCTGGCAGCCACCTTTCTACTTCCTGTCTGTGTAAATTTGGCTATTTCAGGCAACTCGTGTAATGGAATCATACAGTTGTATTTCCTTTGTGATTGGCTTATTTCACTTTGCATAATATGTTCAAGATTCATCCATGTGGTAGCACGCATCAGGATTTTCTTCCTTTTGAAGGCTGAATAATATTCCGTTGTATGGATAGACCATATTTTGTTTTTCCATTCTTCTGTTGATGGACACTTGGGTTGCTTCCACCTTTTGGCTTATTGTGAATAATGCTGCTATGAACACGGGTGCACACATAACTCTTTTCAAGTGGCTTTTTAAAAAATTTTTTTATTGGAGTATAGTTGATTTACAATGCTGTGTTAGTTTCAGGTATACAGCAAAGTGAATCAGTTATACATATACATATATGCACTCTTTTTTTTTAGATTCTTTTCCCATATAGGCCATTACAGTGTATTGAGTAGAGTTCCCTGTGCTACACAGCAGGTTCTTATTACTTGTTTTTTATATAGTAGTGTGTATATGTCAATCCCAATCTCCTAATTTATCCCTCCCCCCCTTATCCCCTGGTAACCATATCCCCTGGTAACCGTAAGTTTGTTTTCTACATCCGTGGCTTTACTTCTGTTTTGTAAATAAGCTCATTTGTACCCTTGTTTTTAGATTCCACATATAAGTGATATCATATATTTGCCTTTCTGTGTCTGACTCACTTCACTTAGTATGATAATCTCTAGGTCCATCCATGTTGCTGCAAATGGCATTATTTTATTCTTTTTTATGGCTGAGTGATATTCCATTGTATATATGTACCACATCTTCTTTATCCTTTCCTCTGGTGATGGACATATAGGTTGCTTCCATGTCCTAGCTATTGTAAATAGTGCTGCAATGACCATTGGGGTGCATGTATCTTTTCGAATTATAGTTCTCTCTGGGTATATGTGCAGGAGTGGGATTGCTGGATCATATGGTAGCTCTATTTTTAGTTTTTTAAGAAACCTCCATACTGTTCTCCGTAGTGGCCATAGCAGTTTAGATTCCCATCATCAGTGTAGGAGAGTTCCCTTTTCTCCACACCCTCTCCAGCATTTGTTGTTTGTAGACTTTTTAATGATGGCCATTCTGACTGGTGTGAGGTGGTTTTTTTATTAGACATTTCTCTAATAATTAGTGATGTTGAGCATCTTTTCATGTGCTTTTTGGCCATCTGTATGTCTTCTTTGAAGAAATGTCTGTTTAGATCTTCTGCCCATTTTGATTTTTATTCCATTCCCCAAACCCCTTCTCCTGTGCGTCTCCATTCTCCTAATAGTTATATTTTCATCTTTGACAATCGATTGAAATCTGAATTTTCTATTAGCCTACCCAATTGAATGATAGATATGATTGCTAGCCTTCTCCTTCAAGCCACATTGTTTCTTTGTAGTTTCTCATCCCTCACTTTGGCCACCTCCTCACCTCCTATCCTGCAAACCCCACAGGATGAAACCTTTGGAACTTCTCTGTGTCCCTGATTCATTTTGAAAGATGAGTTCAAAAGAAAACAGACTTTGAACATTATATAGTCTACATAATTTGAGTATGTGAGGGAGAACTTTTTTTTGCTTCAGATTTCAGTCTTTTATTGGATAAGTTTGAATTTGAATCTTGAAAAGTTCAAAAAGTAGTGTATCCTATGGTCTTATTGCAGAGTCAGGAAAATATAATAAAGCTGGTGATGGGTTCTTAAGACGACTCTGTATTATTTCCATATTTGTTGATGAGTTCAAACCACATGCAAGCACTTTGCCCTTGCAGAGCTGGCATTGGGGTGACAGTGATGGAAGGAGAGATGGTGGGCCACAAGGAAGATGCAGAGGCGGCTATGACAGGGCTGCCTCCAGCCCGCAGGACCACACCCTCTGCTGAGAAGTTTGCCTCATGAGGTGAGGACCCTCTGGTCCTGGGAGAACTCCTTTTACCTTCCCCACAGGGGCCATATGTGTAATGGCTCCTGTTCGCTTTTCTGGAGGCTCTGGAGGAACGCCTGCCTGTGTGCTGACCAAGTGCAGCCCTGAGGCCTTCCTTTCCGGTGACCAGGTACAGTTCCTAGGGAAGGTGAGATTTCCAGGCCCACTGTCCCTGGCATGCCCAGGCTCAGGCCTGCCTGAATTCTGTTTCTGCATTTAGGCACTTTACCCACCTAACCTTGATAGCTTCAGTTGATCATTATGGCCTGCTCTTACCGCCTCTACATCCAAGTGATGATGAACGTGTCCTATTTCACTTAAAGGGTGCAGTACAGTGAGGTGGAGCCCACAGGAATTGGGGATACCGGCATTTTGGGGGGAGGGGGAGGCCTTCAGTCAAGTACATGATAAATGTAAACAAACTACTTCTTTTGCATCAGCAGCTACCAGAGCCTATTATGTAATTATCTATCACAGAGACAAGCAACTTAATTGTTCAAAGATAAACCCTTAAAATTTCAGCTCATCCTTTTACAGAAAAAGTATAGAGAATTTGGGACTTCATGAAAAAGCAAATTTTTCTTTGAAAAACATTGATGCGACATAATGATGAGTGTTGTTTCTCATCTATAATGAGAAATTGTAGCTAATGGCTTTGATAGTGATACAAATAGTGATTTTGAAAAACATTTTTTGGAACCCTCAGAATTTGAAAGGACTCTGAGAATGGTCCCTGTTTAACATGTTAATAAGCAGCATATACTATATATGTATATTAAGTATATAATACATATAATGAAGAGCATATACTCATAAGAATCTTGTGATTTAAAAAAATACATCTTTCTTTTTTCAATTATACCCCACAGAGCTCTTTACAACTGTTCACTAAGGGACACTGCCTTTGTAGAAACTAACGTTTGATCCAGTCTCAGAAAAAGTCAAAGCATCTGCTTTTCACCTGCCAATTCATTAAATTCAGCATTGGTGTCCCCGGGGCCTCTCTCCATGCTTGTCATTGCCTTTTGGTGCCGAGGCAGTGTGTGAGGCTCAGAGCTGACCCTTTTCAAGATGAGGAAATAACACCCAAGAGGTGTGAGTGGATTAACAGAGCTGGAGTCTGTCATAACTAGTGGTAAATAGCTTCTCAAGATTGACTTTCTCTTCGAAGAAAGAGAATGTGTAAATATAATACATATATATATGTATGTGTGTGTATATATATATATGATGCTTTTTTTTTTTTCTGTATAAAGAATAACAAAAACCAAAAGAAAATGAAACAAAAAGCCAGAAAGCCCCTGAGCAAGGCACCTGCCCGGTGACTTCAGGAGTTACACCTGTGGCTGTTACCTGTGGTCCAGATGGTGTGCCTCTCAGGTGAGAGGCATAAAATCAGAGTTTAAGAGAAAGAGCCGTGATATCACATATTCTGGTGAAAGCACACAGTGTATCTCTCTATATTTTTTGATGGTGATTGTGATGATGATGATAAAAGTATTATTGACTTAATTTCATGGAAATTAAAATTAAAACAGCATGGAAGGGTGCAAATCGAAGTGCTAAATCGAACCCTTAGCTCCCGCCTTCCCCATTCCTCGGAGTTAAATATTTTCAACCTTTCTATTGTTACTTTTTTTTTTTTTAAGATTTCTTTTTTTGATGTGGACCATTTTTAGAGTCTTTATTGAATTTGTTACAGTATTGCTTCTGTTTTATGTTTTGGTTTTTTGGCTGGGAGGCATGTGGGCTCTTAGCTCCCTGACCAGGGATTGAACCTGCACCCTCTGCATTGGAAGGCGAAGTCTTAACCACTGGACTGCCAGGGAAGTCCCCTGTTGTTACTTCTTTGGTGGCAGGTACACCATTGTCTTCATATCAGATGTCACTGACGAGAGGTCTGATCCTGTGTTGATTCATCTTCTTTCGTTGGTGACCTAGCCTATTTTTCCTTTCTGGAAGCTTCTGTGGTCTACTCTTGATTCGTGGTGTCCTGATTATTTCACAGTATTTCGTGAAGGGACTTAGGCACTCAATGTGTCCCTTCTTTGATACTGGAAGTTGTTTTCTTCGATTATTTCCTCATTTCTATTTTCTCGGAACTCCTGTTTGTTGGCTGTTTGACCTACTGGGTTGATCTTCTGGGCATCTTAACTTTTCTCTCCTATTTGCCATGCCACTACTTTTTACTTTATCCTCTGAGAGATTTCTTCAGCTTCAGCTTCAGCTTCTGGACCAGGTGTTGAAATTTTAAAAAATAATTGCAGCAACGACAGGGTTGGCCAATGGAAAGGACTCCCTGGGGGTCTGCAGGCTGCACTTGAGTAAGCCTTTTCTTTTCTTTTTTCTTTTAATTTTTATTTTATATTGGAGCATAGTTGATTAACAATGTTGTGTTAGTTCCAGGTGTACAGCAAAGTGATTTAGTTATACAAATACACATATCTATTCTTTTTCAAATTCTTTTCCCATTTAGGTTGTTACATCATATTGAGCAGAGTCACCTGTGCTACAGTAGGTCCTTGTTGGTTATCCGTTTTAAGTGTAGTAGTGTGTACATGTCAGTCCCAAGGCTTTTCTGAAGGGCGAGGGAAGCAGATATCACAGAAGTTGGACCCGCCCCCACCCTCCCCCGGCCAGGGGCCTTCCTCTGCCACACAGGACACACTTTGACTTTGAATTGTGAAGCGCCAAGATGTTTGAGAGCAGGTGTCTCATCTGAGGAGGGGTCTTTTCTATCCTTCTGATTACAGAGCCAAAACGAGGCTACCAGGTTCAAAAACAAAAACCTAGAGAACAGGTGCAAACGTTTTCTGTAAACCACCTGACAAGGTGGTGTAGGTTGCCCCTGCTCTGTTTGGGACCCCAGCATGGGTCAACATCAGTTGCAAGTTTCTGCATTTCATTCTGATTTGACTAACTGTCTGCACCCTGGTTCCAAGCCCCTCTGGACACCAGCACAGGGTGGTAACCACCCAGGAGAGATGAACCCTGTATTGATACAGTAACCATAATTAAGATTGTGATGCTTTTATCTTTTCTGCTAATTTTTCTTAGTATTCCTCTTATTTTCTGTTTGCATTATTTTCCATTTCTGCCTGAGGGTACTAATTAAGTCAAGAAGGTTTCTTCTTATTCTTGAATTGTTTGCTCTAGCGTTTTTCTATTTTTTCTATTTTTTCAGGGGGAGCAGCTCACACGGTCTGGGACTGGATGGCAGAGCTGCCTCCCTTGCATCCTGGGCTAGCTCCCCAAGTTGCATTGCACCTCTCTTTCCACTGCCTGGTGTCAACTTTCTGGCCCTCACTCTTGTTATTGCAAGAACAATATCTCTGAGAATTTAAAGGGACCCATTTTTAAACTTCCTGTAAATCATATTACCCTGCAGCTCTTTCACCCATTCATTCGAGGACATTCATGGCTTTAGGGTAAGAGAAGGTACCCTTTAGAACAGAGAACTCATTCCTCAGCTTTGAGTCCCAACACTGACTTCCTTGAGTCTCTGGAAGAGACAACAGTCATGAAAACCAGGCTTTGTTACGAGAGAAGAGGAGGAATCTCTCAGTGCCGGGAGCTTTCCTTTATCTACTGAGAGCAAAGCTTAAAGGCCTGAAAATTGTTTTAGTCTTAAGCACTGTGTTGGTAAACGGAGGACACGATGGAAGGGTTCTTCCATCCAGCAGGACGCGGTCAGGAAGGGGAGGCAGAAAGCCCTCTGGGGGTAAGAGAAGAACCCTGAGAAGCTGGAGCGAAGAGCGAAGAGGCTTCTTGGGTCCCTGAGCGGCCAATCTTTTCAAAGCCCCTTTCTCTGCCCTGGAGACGCAGCTGTGGCTGCGGGGACCCCAGCCTCTGCAACCCCTGCCCCCGACCGGCTCCCTCTGGCCTCTGGTTTGTTGTTTTATAGTGTATTTTGCTGTGGAAACATCACGTTTAGTCACTTTGGAGCCCATCACCTGGTCCCATTGTTTCCCCCCGTCCCTTTACCCGAGCGCCCTTTGAGTTCTCGTTTCTGGAAATGGTATGCCGTTCATCTATTGTAGAGTAACCCCAGTGACTCAGTATTACCATAGTGTGATGTTGTTTTGTGCAATTTTGAACAATTAAAAGACTCTTTTTTGAAATTAAAGAGAAAGGGTCCCCGAGAAGGGACACAGCACATTGGCACCCCACCTCACTGCACATGGCGGATGCCAGGTATGTGGATGAGACGGGCCCCCCCCTTCAGAGGGCTGCTGGAGCCCTTTCACCCTTCATGATTTCCAGTCTGATGCAGGAGCCACAAGGCATCGCTGGGGAAGGAAGTGTCTAGACCAGGGTAGGAAACCTTTCTGTCCAGGGCGGTAGGTATTTCAGGCCTTGTGGGCTGGGTGATCTCCATTGCAAGGACTCCACTCTACCACTGCAGTGTGAAAGCAGCCCTACCCACTTCGTAAGTGAATGGGTGTAGTTGTGTCCCAACAAAACTTTGTTCACAAAATCACAGCAGGCCAGGTTTGACCCACGGGCCATGGTTTGCTGACCTCTCATCTAAATGATTGGGCCCGAGATTTCCCGTGGCCCGTGTGTGGGATAAAGACGTCTGGAGGTTTCTGTGTGCATGTGAGGCGTGTCAAAGGAAGCTCGGAGTCAGGGCCCCTCAGTGGAGGCAGAGAGACGCCCCTAGATGAGATGATAGGTCAGACCGTCCGCAGCGGGGGCTGTGCAGACTGTAGCCCAGGCTCAGGATCCTCAGGACCACCCCCCAAGATGAGGTGAGATGGGGGCAGAAGCAGCAGGGCCAGTGCTACGCTCGCCGGGGTTGGTGACATTGCCTTGTCCCCTGAGGTCCGCCTCTGCCACAGACTCCCCGAGGGCGGGGCTGACCCTGCAGGATGGGGATGCAGCTGGGTGGGCTACACCTCCTGGGGGGCTCCTCTCTCCCTGCACCAGTGGGCGCCTGGTTCACTCACAGAGCTCTTCGCACTTGAGACCCTTCTCTCCCTCCTCTGAGACACCCACTGCCCCCTTCCCATCTCCACTTGGATGAGTCTCAGCACCAAATTCAGGAGTCCCCACCCGAGTTCCTCATCCTCCCTCCATGCAGGTGTCTTTTCCTGGGTCTCGGGGATGCTTTCACCACTCACCACTCACCACCCACCCGGTTCCTCAAAGCAACTAACCCACGTCTTGTCGGTCCCCAAGTCCTGTTGACTCTTCCTCTCAAGTATCTACGTCTGTCCCCCATGTGTGTTTCTTTTCCAGATCATTCCCATGGCCCCTACCTGGCTTCTCACTTCCACTCTTGTACCCCCGTCTGCCTTTCACACATTGGCCAGAGTCATCTTGAAAAATGCAGATGTGAAATGTCACATGAGTTCTGGGGTGGTGGACCCAGCAGTTTGAACCAACCCAGCCTTTAAGAACTAGATAACTTAGGAGTTTGGGTTTAGTGGATACACACTACTGTGTATAAAATAGGTGAACAACAAGGAGCTTCTGTATAGCACAGGGAGCTATACTCAGTATCTTATAATAACCTATAATGGAAGAGAATCTGAAAAAGATTATTTATATATATATTGTATATATGTAAACAGAATCACTGTGCTGTACACCAGAAACTAACACAACATTATAAATCAACTAAACTTCATTTAAAAAATTTTTTAAATAATTTAAAAAAAGTCTGTGGACTGACTGAAGAAAGACTTGGCTAATTCTTCACCTTCTCTGAGCATCGTTTTTCTCATTTGTGGACAGTGGGGATTGGATCTGAGTGCTGTTTTCAAGCCAGACTCTGCTATAGGTTGGTAAAAATATAGAAAATGGTCATTTTACTCATTAAGATTACTGGAGAATGTAAACAGTGTAACCTTCTAAGATAAATGAGAGCAGTGGGCACAGGTTTCTGGGCATCGGGGCAGGGCTGTGACCCCGGTGCTCTGGCAAGGGGGCAGCGTGGGAACCCGGCCGCCCAGGGGAGCTTGCAGAGGGCCCGGCTCCTGCCCCAGGGTCCTGGCAGTGGAGCAGAGTCACTGAGGTGGACTCATGTTGCAGACCCTTCAACAGGGAGTGATGTATACCCCCTCGGTCCCGAGTGAGCGCTGCACGCCGCCTGTCGAGTGGACTGTCGAGTGGGTGTGGGCGTCCAGGAGTCCTGCCAGCCCCTCCTCCCCTGTGTCACATGGAGACCTGGGTCACCCCGGGGGAGCTACTTTATCCCAGCTGGAGTCTGGAATGGGTTCCTTCATTGCATCGATGCAGGGAGGGCTTGGAGGGGGGAGAGGGGCCGGGGATGGGAGCGAGTCTCACTCTTGCTCTACCCTTTGCCACCCCGACTGCGAAGCCAGTGGCCAGGAATGGGGTGCATCCGTTTGCATCTGGCTCTGAGCTTTCAGAGCAAGAAACCAAAACCCCACCCCAGCTCCCTGCGAGTCAAAGTCAGGGTCACCGAGGGTGGTGTTGATCTGAGTTCTGTTGGCCTGAAAGAGCCCTCGGGAGCCCAATGGGGGCACCATACAGGAAGCAGGGAGCCTGGCTGGGGACCCTCCCTCAATGCAAGGGTGGGGCTTGGGGGGGGAGGGGAGGGGCTGCCAGGTTTGGACATGAGGAGCCTCCCAGAACTCACATCACGCAAGCAGTAGAAAGACTCATCTTGTACTTTTGTGTTCTTTGTAAGTGAGTCAAGCTAGCTCTTGATGGGTTATTTGCATGTGGACACATTTGAAAGGTCACACTGTGTATCATGCAGGACACCCAGGTGTCCAGGGGCAGAGTGTCCATCCCTTTGGTCATGGGACAGAGGCTCTGGGCCTGAGATGGCTGCCCCAGTCCTCGCCCTACGACAGCCCGGCCCCCCGAGTCACACTTGGAGTGGTGAACTTCCGAACATTCTCGGGGCTACAGGTGTCTGTGTTTGTAGAGACCACGTAGGGCTGAAGCCAGGGGAGAGAACCGTTCAGGGGAGAGACCCTTGAATGGAGGAGGAGATCATGATGGAGACAGGAAACTATGAGGAGGTCAGGGCGCCAGACACATGCACGAACGAGTCAGCCGGGGGGTTGGGGGGTTACCCCGAGTGATCTTGCAGGCAAGGCTCAGTGTAAAGTTTTGTTTTCACCACTCTTGGAAAAACTGGTTCCTGACATTTTCCGGTGATGAAAATACTGAATAAACCAATGAGTTGGGAAATACTTATTTTCTATGTTCTTGGGGAATTTTGATTCTTTCTTTGGGGAGAAGCTATCGCACACGTGCAGAAGATTTGGGGGCTGCAGCAGAGGGTGTGGGCAGAGCGGTGGTGGATAAGGAATTGTTCCGTGTATCACCAGGGGTGTGTCTGACTTGCTCAGGGAGACCCAGGTCCTGCCAAGCTCTGGAAAGAGGGGACGACGGGGGGGAAGAAGCGGCTGCCCTCGGAGGGTCATCGGGAGGGCCTGGCCCACAGCTCTTCTCTCCCAGGTCTGAACTGGTTGGCACGTGCCAACGTGGCTGGGTGGGGGATCTGAACGTCAGGGGCCGGATCACCGGGGTAGGGGTCCTCTGAACAGTGGGGAAGGGCTGCCTTTACGTAGAGCAGTGTTCACCGCCTGGGCTCTGCGGTAGGATTTTGCAGGTTTTCATATAATCAAGAGAATGGGAGTATTTTAGCACCATTTCATCTTTTGTTGTTAGAGTGCTTTTCTCCTTAAATCTTTTCTACTTAAAAACTATCATTCCGTTAGTTTTTGAGAATACAAAGACTCCCAGAAGAGGAAACATGCCTCTACGGCAACCTCAGTTCTTTCTCTGGGGAGAAGCTGTCACACGTTGTATCCACGGCCCAGATAACTGCTGTGGGTGTTTACAGGACAAAAGGGAAGTGTACAGCATCTTGTTAGAAAATTCAAGGGACTCAGAAAGGTACAGAATGAGAGGTTGAAGTCTCCTTCCCTTCCCCGGAGGTGTTCCAAGGAAGAGGACGTCTTTCAGACCCTGGGTGAATCAGAAGGAGAGATACCCTGTGCCCTGTTCTCAGCCTTCTACTGTCACTGAACGATGTGGCTCTTTGTTTTACAGCGTACTTCTTGTTAAATCTTTGTGGTGCTCTACTGAATGACTAGAACATCATTTATTTAATAAACGCCTATTGATCTGACACTTTGGTGATTTCCATTCCTGTTAAAACTTACTTTGAAAGTATATGCTGACTTGGGTAAGCACCTTCATAGGGAATTTCCTAGCCAACAGATTTCTAGGTGGAGGGGTCCATGCATTTTAGATTGAGGCAGATTTTGCAAATTGCCCCAAGAACAGGGTGCATGGTTCATAACCTAGCAAGTAGGTGGGAAAGCCCCAAACCCTTCGCTGGGGTCTGCTCTGTCATCACCTCCTCCCAGAGACCTGCCCTGACCATCCTCTTTCCACTCTCTTATCCTGATTTTTATTTTCCTTCAGAGCACTTAATATTACCTGAAATTAATTTTTGTTCATTTCTGTTTGTTTGTCTGTCTCACTAAAATTGAAACCCCATAAAGGCGAAGGTTCTGTACACTACTCTGCCTGTAAAGCCTGGCCTGTGAGAACCTGTACACAGTCGATGTGCATTTGTTCAATGAATTAATGGATGGACTTTGATTCATTATGTGTTAAAATGTGATGGTGCTCCTTCCCCCTTGGTTCTTTCTTTTTCTTTCTCTTTTTCTTTTTTAACAGAATTTACTTGCAATCCCATTTACTGTTGCTGCATAGCACATTATCCCCAGAGGTAGCAGCTGGAAAGAGGTATTTTATTTTGCTCGTGGTTTTGTCACTGAGGAAGTTGGAGGGACTCTGTGGGGTGGGTCTCCTCACCTTAACTGCATCAGATGCCGGCTGGGGCTGCAGTCATCCGAAGGCTCGGCTGGGCCGGATGTCCCAGCTGCCTCACTCGGGCTGGCGGTTGTCGCTGGCCGGTGGCTGGGAGCTTGGCCATGTACCTCCCCGTGGCCTCTCCGGCCTGTGGTCTCAGGGTGGTTGGCCTCCTCCACGATGGCTGCTCCCCTCAGAGCAGGCGTCCCAGGAGCACCAGTGGAAGCTGATGGCCTTTTCCAGCCTTGTCTCAGAAGTCACATGGTGTCACCCCCTCTGCAGTCACAAGCCTGTCCACCTTCAGGGGAGGGGGCGGAGCCCCAGCTCTGGGTGCGGGGAGCGGCAAGGTCACACTGCAACAAAGCATGTGAGGTGGATGAGGTAGTGGCCGTGTTAGAAAATATAAGGCTGTCACACCTGGTCATTCTCATGTGTTTAATTTTTCAGATTTACTATTAGTATCATTTTGTCAAGTTCTAACACAAGTTCCAAAATCCTCTTGGTATTCTAGTAGGTTTGTAGTGAATTTATGATATGATTTAGGGAGAATTAATCAATAACTTGACAGTATTGAACCCTCCTCTATAAGAACATGCTGTTACTTTTCATTTACTTTCTCCTTTGTGCCCCAAGAAAGAGTTTGTGAGTTTTCTTGAGTTTTCTTCTTGAAGGTTCTGCTTTGTCTGCTTAAGTGAATTCCCAGCAGTGCCCTTCTTTTCAGGTGTTATCCTGAGTGTTTTCTGATTTTGTTTGATTGTTTTTGTTTGATTATAGGAAAAAAGATAGTTAAAAATTTTGTAAGTTGTCAATTTGCTTAATACTCTATTTCTAATAGTTCTTAAAATTTGATTCTCTTGTGCTTACCAGGTGTAACCTATCATTTGCCAGTTACCCTAATTCTGTCTCACTTGCATTTGTGGATAAAACAGATACATTGGGTCCAAATTCTATCACCCTGGCTGCCATATCGTTTATTTTTTAATTGCATTTTTCCTCCTTTTTTGTTATCTGAGTGTATATTTGTGGTGTTTCCCCTGGTGCATTGGGTGGTTTAGAGTCTCCTTTTAGTTTTTCCAGTGGTTACTGGTCTAAATCTGTGTATTTATTAGATATAACTTTCTCCTTCATGGTTTAGCAATTCTTAAATTATATCTGTTGTTTGCTTGCTATGAAAATGAAAAAATTATCACATTTTCTATTTCCTGAGTTTTGTTTCTTATATTCTTATTTTTAGATTTTTTGTTGTTGTTGTTATTGTTGTTACATTTTAACTTTAAATACCAAGTTGAAGACTCTTTCTGGGTTTACCAGTTTTAGGCCCTATCTTAGACAAACGAGGAAATGAAGGCCCTTAGACATCTTTGCCTTCCCCCCTCCATCCTGTCCAGTTGAGAAGACGATTCCTTTTGCAATGTCATTTTTAAACATTTCCCTTCTGTAACCCTTGGAAAGAGTGTCTTGCTTTCCTCTCTGTGGGAGTCACAGTATTTTTTTTCTATTTCTGAGATGACACAGAAGTGTTGGGCGAAATTCTCCTTATTCTCTGGAGGGTGCATCAGCCATTTCCCTTCTGCTACTCTCTGAAGTTGGTGGCTGTTAGTGAGGTTGTTCAGGATTTTATTAACTTGCTTCTCGCCTGCTTCCTGCTTCCAAGGACGGCAGCGCCGGAGCTGTGGGGACTTGCTGTGCAGCTCAGATGGAGGCTTGGGCCCAGCTTTGCTGTGTTGTTAAATCTGGGGGGAAAGATATTTGGTATTGGTTTTCACTGTGCCATCTTCTCAATGTTTTTTCTTTAAAGTAAGGAGGCATTTGACAATTCAGTACATGTTGCTAAAAGTACATGTACTGTTTTGTTTTGTTTTTTAAGATTTTTTTGATGTGGACCATTTTTAAAGTCTGTATTGAATTTGTTACAGTATTGCTTCTGTTTTATTTTTTGTTTTTATGGCCATGAGACATGTGGGATCTTAGCTTCCCGACCAGGGATTGGACCCACACCCCCTGCGTTGGAAGGTGAAGTCTTAACCACGGGACCGCCAGGGAAGTCCCCCTCTGTCTGTTTTTGATCTATATAAGTTTATTGAAAATGTGAACAAAAAAACTCTTTTTGCACCGAATGAAAATGTTTTTGCAATTATGAATGGGACATTTTGTTTATAAAAGGATGAATAAAGGTTGTTTGGTAAAGCAAAGAAGTACAGGTTCCCCAGATATGCCTACAGGAACATTTTGGCACAAGCCCATTCTCTCTTTCCATCATTGTCTTTTTGATAGAAAAGAAGCATTTATATTTTTTAAAGTTTGTGACTTGGGTAGATAGATGAGAACTGGGGATGCATAGTGAAGTTCTGAGCAGAGGCTCCCTTTACTTTGAATATAGCTCTGAGGCATATCTGCTGAGCATTTGGATAATTGAGTACATAGGTGGAATAGCAGTCAGGGTTCTTAGTTACAAAAAACAGAGTCCGTTTTTGTAGCCAATTTCGCAAAACTCCACGTAGCCAGGACCAGTGCCAGGAGCACTGCACTGGGCTGTGACAAGTGAAGACAGCTCTGCGACCACCGCTCAGCACAGACACCGTGCTTGCCGGCGATCGAGTGCCAGCAGCTCCACCAGCCACTGCTGCCTCCCCGCTGGGCCCACTGATGGCACAGCTGAGTCACGAGCCTGAGGCCCAACTGCAAGGGGGCTGGATGAGGTCTTGCTTCTACCTTGGGGACATTGTCCAGATGTAGGAGGGGTGATCAAGCAATGCTGGGAGTCCCCAAACTGGAGAAAAACGCCTCCTATAGCAGTGTTCTCTGTCGGGGGGAGGACCGAGTTGGAGGCACAAGGGAGGAGGCGTGCCAGGACGGCCAGGGCATCAGGCGGAGTTGAGGACACGTGATTGCTCCTGTGACTTCTCATGTTTATTAGCTCCATGCCTGTGGGCAGATCACTTACACTCTTTGACCTGATTTTCCTCATCTGTGAAAAAGGACTCAGGAAGTGTGGTGTTTCAGATCCCTTCCAGAATGTGCAAGGCACTTAGTAAATGTTTGCCGCCTGAATGAATGAATGAGTCTGTTGTCAGTCGGGCCTTGGAGAAAGATAAATGAGCACGAAGAACATCGTGATTAGGTGGGTTAACTTTCGGTGATGAATTTTGTTTCAAATTAGAGTGTGCTTCTCTGGAGGTCCAGTGGTTAAGACCCTGTGCTCCCAGTGCAGGGGGGCCAGGTTCGATCCCTGGTCGGGGAGCTAGATCCTGCATGCTGCACAGCACAGCCTAAAATAAATAAATAAATAAAAATAATATTACCAATAAAAAAATAGAGTGTGCTTACATTCTAGTGGGTTTTTATTATTATCGTTATTATTTTTATTGAAGTATAGTTGATTTACAATGTTGTGTTAGCTTCAGGTGTACAGAAGTAATTCAGTTTACATGTGCATAAATCCGTTCTTTTGCAAATTCTTTTCCATTATAGGTTATTATAAGATATTGACTATAGTTCCCTGTGCTATACAGTAGGTCCTTGTTGGTTATCTATTTATATATAGTAGTGTATATCTGCTAACCCCAAACTCCTAATATTTTCCTCCCCCTCTTTTTCCCCTTTGGTAACCGTAAGTTTGTTTTCTATGTCTGTGCATCTATTTCTGTTTTGTAAGTAAGTTCATTTGTATCATTTTTTAGATTCCACATACAAGTGATAGCATATATTTGTCTTTCTCTGACTTAGTTCACTTACATTCTGGTGGTTTTAGAGTCCTGCAAATGCTTTAGATTTTAGCTTTTTTTAAAAAAGCTTATCTATGGCAAGAACAAGGAAGCAAAAGTCATCAAGAAAGCTTCAGTCCAAATGCATTATTAATGATCATCTTAGCATTTAGAGTGTTAGTATTTTTATCTGCTTCGGTAACTGTCAGACTTCCAAACATCACAATAAGATAGCATCCAGATAAAATAATGGGAAAGGTCCTTTCTTAAGTGAGTTAAATTATTGATAAGAGTTGCTTTTGCAGTAGATGAATGAGTATTCATTGAGTGAGTACCCAGGGGAAGTTTTCAGCCTCTCTCATCTTTGAGTAGGACTTGTTCATTGACTATCAACTCTATTTTAATTATGTGCTGGCTTTCCCTTCATTTTTTTTCTTGGTCAGGATTAGGAGGAAGTGAGGGATAATTATTTCTAATTTGTTTTGTCTTCCTCGGGTGAGTATTATAAAAGTTGTCCTATCTCTAAAGAACCTTGTGCTTTTTATATGAATGCTACTATGTATGTGTAGCAAAGCAGGGGCCTCGTATGTCCTCACAGCAAACACAGGTGTGTCTGATCATGTCTTGGGGGTCCCAGAGGGGTCAGTGAGGGATAGTGTCTGTGAGGTTGAGAAGCAACCACAAGGACAACGGTCCCTGTCAGAGATGCTGCAGGTGCCTGACGGAATCCGTTTCTCCTTTGTTCATCTCCGTTTCCCTTTTCCATTCTTAGGGTTGACCCCACTTCTGACTCCATGAGTGTGTCCTGGTAAGTTTAAACTCATCATTGTACCCACTGTCTTGTCATAGCAATTGCTTCAGGAACCCAACTTCAGTCAATGTGAGAGAGTGAATTCCAGGACCTAAATGGAATTTCTAGAAGAAATGCTCTGGCTTGCTATGGAACGGTGATTTGAGACTAGGAACCACCACAGATATTTAGTCACCATAAAAGAAAAGCTTGAGGATTTCTTTGTGGGGCCCAGGATGAGGCTGCAAAGAAGAAGGTAGAGAAGAATTGGGACTCTGGTGATGTTGAGTTCCTGGTTCAAGTTTGTCCTGAAGACAGCATTAATCTCTGACCTTTTCAGTTATGGGAGCCAATACGTGTGAATGTGTGATCAAATATTTCAAGCATGCAGATGAGCATAGAGGGTAATATAATAAATCCCCATTTATGTACCTCCTACAATGAAAAATATAACTCTTTTCTTACTTGAATCAAGGTACAGTTTTTTTCCCCCAAAGAACTAAAGTATAAAAGTGTTGGAGGTAACTTTTTGTGCTTCTGTAGTACCATTATCCTTTCTTCCTTAATGATTTTGCTGGAATATGTCTTAGTGTGGCTGGTCTGCTGCATGTATGTTTGTGTGTGCGTGTCTGTGTGTCTGTGTTTAGCTACATGATGTGCCCTTTTGCTATGTAGTTTAATTTAATTTAGCTTTAAAAAATTGTGGTTAAATATACATAATATAAAATGTATCATCCTAACCATTTCTAAGTGTACATTTCAGTCTTGTTAAGTATATTCACGTGGCTGTGCAACCAATCTCCAGGACTTTTTCATTTTACAAACCTGAAGTTCTATACAACTTCCTGTTCCTTCCTCCCCCCAGCCTCTGGCAACCACCATTCTACTTTGTGTCTCTATGAATTTAACTCTCCTAGGGACCTCATATAAATGGAATCATACAGTATTTGTATTTTTGTTACTGGCTTATTTCACTTAGCATCATGTCCTCAAGGTTCTTCCACATTGTAGCAGGTGTCAGAATTTCCTTCCTCTTCAAGGCTGAATAATATTCCATTATATGCATAGATCACATTTTGTTTATCTGTTCATCCATCAATGGACACTTGGGTTGTTTCCACCTTTTGGCTGTTGAGAATAATACTGCTGTGAACATGGATGTACAGGTATCTCTTTGAGTCCCTCCTTTCAGTTCTTGTGGGTGTATACCCACAAGTGGAATTGCTGGGTAACATGGTAATTCTGTTTTCAATTTTTTGAGGAACAGCCATGCAACTTCCACAGTGGCTGCACCATGTCACTTTCCCATGTGCAGTGCACA
The DNA here is from genome assembly GCF_028023285.1 of Balaenoptera ricei. Lineage (NCBI taxonomy): Eukaryota > Metazoa > Chordata > Mammalia > Artiodactyla > Balaenopteridae > Balaenoptera > Balaenoptera ricei. Next base: position 31,376,771 of record NC_082640.1, read on the forward strand.
GGATTCCAGGTCTCCCCATCCTTGCCAACACTTGTGATTTACTTATTTATTTATTTATTTATTGTAGTCATTCTAATGGGTTTGAGGTGATACCTCATTGTGGCTTCAATTTGCATTTCCCTAGTGGTTAATGATGTTGACTCTCTTTTCATGTTGGCCATTTGTATATCTTCTTTGGAGAAATGTCTATTCAAGTACTTTACCCATTTTAAAAATTGATACCTAGTTTTAAGTCTTTTTTTTTTTTAACTTCAGGAATTATAGTTTTTAGTGAACCCAGGAATTATAATTTTTAGTGTTTCTTTTTGCTGAGAACTCCAGTTATATATATGTTGGACCCTCTTTACCTGTCTTCTGAATGACTTTCTCTTGAATGCTGTTTATCTCTTGCTCCATTGCTTTTTATTATTAAAAATTTCCTCTTTTCTATCTTCTAGTTTTATTATTATCTGTGTTTCTAGATAGGATAATCATAGTTTCATAGCTCCATCACACCTTCTTCTGCTGTTTTCATGAAGTGACAGCGCCCTTGGCCATGTATTTGGTGAGATCTACCTCCTCTTCACCAGTCTGCCACTTGTATCTGGTCCTTCGCCTTCCTTTGCCTCTGTTATCTTTACTCCCAATTTGGTTCCTACTCCCAGTTCTTTTGTCTTTTTTCTTTGTGAAATTTAAATGTCTAGTGGTGATGTAGAATTATTACATGTACTTTCAGTGTTTTCTTAAATTGATCACGCGTTTTCTTCTCAGGTAAGCGTGGTCAATGACACCAATCTTAAACATGTTAAACAGTGCTTAGGATCTGCTTAGGAGTAACAGTTTTCAGTTAAACAGTTGTTTATTAGTAGTACTAGAGGTTGACTTTACAGTGTCCATATTTGACTGATTTTAAGAAAAGTCTGTATTCTACCTTCATCAGAAGAGTTTGCATCACATTAATAATAAAAAGTGAGAGACAGGGTGGCCTTCAGCAACAAACTGTTCTTCATTATAGCAAAAGTGACTGGGCTCACCACATAGTAAATGACCATAGTGTAAAACCAATGACATACCTTCTCTTAGAAAGACCACCCTCCATTAAGCAGCATCTTTTTGGAGAAAAGAAACACTATAATAAATGTCGCTTCCATAAAATAGCTAACCAATGGTAGCTGCATTTATCCCCTCACTTCATTCTGTTTTCTTCTTCACTATCACAAAGTTTGAGTCTTAAACTCCTATCATTCATAGTATAATTTTTTCTGTTATCTCTTTTGGCCCATGATGGTTGTGTTGGCAGCCTTTATCAGGATACTTTTTATATTCCATGCTCTTGTTCTTGACCTCTTGCACAGTTTTAGAATTGACAGCATAATTTCAAGGCATACTGAAAATTACGAGATGCCTGCATTCCCTCTTTGGTTAATCTCTGAATTCCCCTTTTTCCATAATTGCATTATGTATCTGTGGAAATTAAACAGCTGCTCCAGAAAGTCAGCTGGAACTTTGGACAGAGAAGTGTCCCAGTGCATCAGTCAGTTTGATCAACCTGTCCCAACTTTGAACATTTTATGATCTACCCACAAGATTGGGCAGCTGTTGCTTACTTTAGTTGTACAGCTTAGATGTGTGAAACCTTCTGTCTACAGAATAATATTTAGCTTTAGTTATATATCATAGGGACCAGTTTTGAAGAAATTCGAAGGGCCAGTTAGGTATTCAAATTTAAGGTCACATTCAACCACCTGGTACCACCAGTGCAGACACGTGTCACTAGGAACCAGTACCTTTCATGCCTGGTTACGTTTATGCATGCACAGCCAGCCACAGCTCTTTCTCAGTCTACACATCTGCTTAGCAGGTAGCAGATTTATTTGACGTTGATTGCGTGAGGCACCTTAGCATCAGGACTGTTAAGTGTGAGGAAATGTCAGTGTTACACTTAAGGAAATCCAGGACTGAATTCAGAGCTGCACCCCTTTTTCTCCGAAGTAGACGTAACACCCTACTCTAACCAGGATCTCTGCTTCTTGCCTGTGGAGTTATGAGTAATTGTGAGCAGTCTTCTGCTGACCAGTGGCCAGTCCTGCCTAGCATTAGTTATGCAAAAACTATGATTTTTTTAATTTGAAAAAATTTTTTTAATTTTAAAATTGTGGTAAAATACACATAGCATAAAATTTACCATCTTAACCTTTAAGTGTACAGTCCAGTAGTGTTAATCACATTCACATTGTTGTACAGCCAACCTCCAGAACCCTTTTCATCTTGCAAAACTGAAATTCCATATCTGCTAAACAACAACGCCTTACCCCACCCTCCCCCCAGCCCCTGGCAACCACCATTCTACTTTCTGTCTCTATGAATGTGAATTTGAACTAGCCATGAATTATCTTGTTCTGTGTGCCAATTAATACTGAATGTGCAAATATCCTTACTCTAGTATCTATTTATCTGGCTTGGAGAATGTTCTGATTCTTCCTTCTGCAGTACTACTGTATTTTATAAAATTAATGAGTTCCTTAAAGGGCCCTGGATCAATTTTTCACATTTAAGTGTGTAGAATAAAATTATGCAGAATAGAAATATTTTAATAAAATAAATTTATACAAAATAAATATATAATAAAATAAAAATATTTAAAAGTTATTTTTAAGAGAATGTGTTTTGTAAACACCTCTAGTTAAAGTTAACACTTATTGGAACTTCCCTGGTGGCGCAGTGGTTAAGAATCCAGCTGCCAATGCAGGGGATACGGGTTTGAGCCCTGGTCTGGGAAGGTCCCACATGCTGCGGAGCCACTAAGCCCGTGCACCACAACTACGGAGCCTGTGCTCTAGAGCCCTTGAGCCAAAACTACTGAGCCCTCATGCCACAACTACTGAAAACCGCACGCCTAGAGCCCATGCTCCGCAACAAAGACAAGGCACCATAATGAGAAGCCCACGCACTGCAACGAAGAGTAGTCCCCACTTCCACAACTAGAGAAAGCCCGCACGCAGCAACGAAGACCCATTGCAGCCAAAAAAATAAAATAAATAAAATAAATAATTTTAAAAAATAAAAAATGTTTAAAAAAAATCAACACTTATTTACAGAAAATCTGAATAATAATTTAAAAAAACACAAAGAACAAAGAAAGAGGATAGAAAATTTGAGACTATTTTGGTAGTAGAATCAAGCCAACCTCGTTGGTCACCTTCATTATGAAATTTAAAGAGAGATCAGAGATTTGAGCAAAGTTCTTTGGGGGAAATTTTTGGTGTCTTTTCTAAGCCTGAGATGTGTCATTGGCTTCTAAATTTTAAATTGGTAGCTAAATTTTAAATTCTCCAAAAAAAAGTCAAAGACAGCATTTTTTTTCCCCACTAGGTAACTTTGAAGGGAAAAATGGAAACTATCTCACCAAGTTCCTAAGACCAAATTATGTCGCATGTTAGAACTGAGGTCATAACCTGTGTCAGCTGCGGTGTGAGCCCCCGGTGGTGTGTCCCAGGAGGTGTGGGAGCCCCCAGAGGTGTGTCCCAGGAGGTGTGAGAGCCCCCGGAGGTGTGTCCCAGGAGGTGTGAGCCCCAGAGGTGTGTCCCGGGAGCGGGGGTCGACGTCTGGTTCACAGGCACTGTGGGAGCCCCCTGGTGTACATGCTGTTTTAGTTGACACAGTCGTGATTCGTTCAGCTTGTGCCGGATTCCTATTGTAAACCACATATGACTGACTCAGTATAGAGGGTATCTTTAAAAGTAAAAAGTTACTCTGGGTGTGTATACACCCAAAAGAAGTGAAAACAGTGACTCAAAGAGATATTTGTCCATCCATGTTCAAAGTAGGATGATTCACAGTAGCCAAAAAGTGGAAGCAACCCAAGTGTCCATTGATGGATGAATGGCTAACAAACTGTGGTCTATATATACAATGGAATAGTATTCAGCCTTAAAAAAGGAAGGAAACACAGAAGTCTGCTACAACGTAGATGACCTTTGAGGACATTATGTGAAGTGAAATAAGCCAGAGACAAAAGACAAATACTGTATGACTCCATTTATATGGTGGAGGGCCCTAGACTAGTCAAATCCGTAGAGACAGAGAGTAGGATGGTGGGTGGCAGGGGCTGGAGGGAGGGGGAGTGGGGTGCTAGTGTCTGATGGGTTCAGAGTTTCAGTTTTGCAGGACGAAGAGAGTTCTGTGACTGGATAGTGGTGATGGCTACAAACAATATGAATGTACTTAATGCCACAGAACTGAATACTTAAGAGTTGTTAAGCAGATGCAAACTATTTATATACAGGATAGATAAACAAGGTCCTACTGTATAGCACAGGGAACTGTATTCAATATCCTGTGATAAACCATAATGGAAAAGAATATGAAAAAGAATACATATACGTATAACTGAGTCACTTTGCTGTACAGCAGAAATTAACACGTCATTGTAAATCAACTCTACTTCAATAAAATAAATTTTTAAAAAAGAATTGTTAAGATGGTAGATTTTATGTTATGTACTATATTTTACCACAATTTAAAAACCTTAATAAAATCAATTTTAAAAGTGACTGTTAAATAATAATTTTAAAAAGCAAGAAGTTAGGAGCATTACTTGAAAGGGATGAAAATACAGCACACTTCACCAGTTAAAACCGAAACAGATCTGCCTCATTCAGGAAACGATCCAAGGCAGACTTCTGTGGGAAGCCTGTTTTTGTTTTCTTGCTGGTGTGGTGGTTCTGATTGTGTAGCCCCAGGAGTGATGCCCCCTTACCTCATTTCCTGCCCTTCGTGGAGAAAGTACCTGTTCTTTAGCTGGGCTGCTAGGCCCCCTGGGTCTGTAGACTGATGGGATGAATGAATGAATGAATGAATGGCAGCTCTGTGTGCCCAGTCCCATGACCTCTCCGTGTTCCCAGGCCCTGCCGGTCCCCCCATTACAGGACACTTGTGCCTCTGCTCCTCTCTGTCTAGAAAACATTCCATCTTCCTTTTCTAAGACTTCTCTCCAGCTGGACTCCCAGTTCTCCTAACTCCTGCTCATGTTCAGGCCCCAGCCTTTGATCACTTTCAGAGTGGGCTCTCCTTGACCCCTGACCCCTCCTCTTGATATAAGACCCCATCTTTCCCCCCACTGCCACCCAGGCCCGCTCTCCTGGCTTCACCTTCTGTTCAGTGCTGTTTAGCATCTGAGCTTTGGTTTTATTGAGCATCTGTCTTCCTCGTGGGAGCAGAGGCTCCTGAGGCGGGGCCCGGGCAGGTGTGCCCACCTTGTCCCCAGGACCATGCATGGCCCAGGGCAGGTGCTCTGTAGGGGTTTACAGAACAAGCCAGTGAACAGAGGAAACGAGCCTCAGTCCCTGTGGACATGGCTCGCGTTGCTGTCGGTCTCCTGACGTGGGTCTGGTGGGTCCTTGTCAGCTGGTGATGCCTTTTAGGGTCAGCGCAGGTTGGTGAGTACCTGGAGGTTTGTGATCGTCAGGCCAGGATCCCCATCAGTGCTCGGCCCCGGCTCTGTCACCTGAAGATGCCGGCTGGATTCCTTCATGGGCTTCGTATTTTTAACCACATTTTCCTTGTACTCTCAGACAGGTTCTATTTGTAGCCCCGCAGTGTCTAGAATATTCTAGCATAACTTTTCAAAGCTATGGGTCTCGTGTGTTGTCTACTTTTCATTTATTTTAGAGAGAGCTTTTTTGTGCTTATGTTCAGAGAAAATGCCTAAAAAATGCAGTGGTATCATCTACATGGGCCCCAGTTGGCTTTAGCACTTTCTGGATCACGTTGTTTAGGGGGATCACGTGTGCAGTTTGTAGTGTTACATCTTACCTTATCCACGGCATCTTGAATGATTAAGAACAAGATGGTGAGAGAGTCGTCAGTTACTTTTATGATGTCGAGTATTTATAACGGCAAGCAAAGGGTTAGGCCTTCCTGCCCTGACATGTGACAGTGCTCTCTGTGGATTATTTTCAGGGACTATCCAGCACAGCCCACCCATGTGGCCACCCAGCAGCAACATCCCCCTCTGTCCTAGCCTCACGCTTCCACACAGCGACTCCACGCTTCCCGCTGTCATCCTCCTGCAGCCAGAACCCACCCACGGAAGCCAGTCCCAGTGCAGGGACCCTTGTGATGGCCAAGTGTCTTCTGATTCCTCCTTTAGTCGAACTGAGAGACTAAATTGTATAACTGAAGACCAACAGTGCCCCCTATATAAAATATAGGCAAAACCCCACAGTTTCTCATCAAAACCACGGCCTGGCTCGAGCCACCATCACCTCCCCTTGGATCAGTAGCCCTGCCCCTCCCCCCGGGCCCTTCTCCCAAGTGCTCTCAGCAGAGCCGCCAGAATGAAGTCAGTTTTTGCAGACCGAACACCGTTATCTTCTATCACGTCATTTTCTTACCCAGTGAAAAGGATGTTATAATACGAGAAAGTTACGAAGGTCACTCTCAGTTGAAAGTTCTCTTTTATTTTTAAGGATAATTTTCTACATGTAATAAATTTATCTCTTGACTTTTGTTTTTTTGTTTTTGTTTTTATAATTTTATGGAGTAGAGCTGATTTACAATGTTGTGTGAATTTCAGGTGTACAACAAAGTGATTCAGTTATACATATATATATATATTCATTCTTTTTCAGATTCTTTTCTTATATAGGTTATCACAGAATAGTGAGTAGGGTTCCCTGTGCTATATGGTAGGTCCTTGTTGGTTATCTATCTTATATATAGTCATGTATGTATCTTAATCCCAAGCTCCTGATTTATCTCTCTCCCCACCCACGTTTTCCCATTGGTAGTCATAAGTTTGTTTTCAATATCTGTAAGTCTGTTTCTGTTTTGTAAATAAATTCATTTGTATCACTTTTTAAAATTAGATTCACATGTGAGTGATATCATATGATATTTGTCTTTGTGTTTCTGACTTACTTCACTTAGTATGATCCAGGTCCATCCATGTTGCTGCAAATGGCATTATTCCATTCCTTTTTATGGCTCAGTAGTATTCCATTGTATATACATACCACTTCTTTATCCACTCCTCCATCAGTGGACATTTAGGTTGATTCCATGTCTTGGCTACTGTAAATAGAGCTGCAATGAACGTTGGAGGTGCATGTATCTTTTTGAATTATGGTTTTCTCAGGGTATATGCCTAGGAGTGGGATTACAGGACGATATGGTAGTTCTAGTTTTAGTTTCTTAAGGAGCCTCCATACTGTTGTCCATAGTGGCTGCACCAATTTACATTCCCACCAACAGTGTAGGAGGGCTCCCTTTTCTCCACACCCTCTCCAGCATTTATTCTTTGTAGACTTTTTGATGATACCATTCTGACGGGTGTGAGGTGGTACCTCATTGTAGTTTTGATTTGCATTTCTCTAATGATTAGTGATGTTGAGTATCTTTTCATGTGCTTTTTGGCCATCTGTATGTCTTCTTTGGAGAAATGTCTATTTAGGTTTTCTGCCCATTTTTTGATTGGGTTGTTTGTTTTTTTGATATAGAGCTGAATGAGCTGTTTGTATATCTCTCTACTTTTGAAAAGCATTTACTGTCATTCATTCAGTCCATCCATCTACAGATAGTTATTGGTGCCTTTTTTGTGCTGAGAACTGCCCTTATTTTTCTCATTTTGTCTAGAACAGTGAAAACTTTGTCTCTGCACAGAGGGTGGTAACAACACCTCAGAACTTACTACCATTAAGGTTCCCCCTCTTGGGTGCCTTGCCTCGTGCTCACCACATTTTTTGTAGGGGCGCCTCTGATGGACTGAGATTATCAGAAGTTTAACTCATCTCCTACCTAAAAATAAATCAGCCCTCAGCCCTTAAAAGAACTTTCGGGATTTCTTCTTGTGATCTTGGCATTTCATTGCTGAAAGAGATTAGGTATTTTTCAAACTTGGAAGCCTAATCCGGGTCATTTATAGACATTTAAGAAGTATACTTCTTTATCCTTTCCTTCTGTACTGTTGCTAAAGCAACCCTTTTGTCACGGTGAAATAAAACCCCTAAAATATTTTTCAGAACAAGAAGGGATGTAAATAAAAGAGTTAAGTACAAAACAGTCGTCATAATATCCTGGCAGTTCAGTCTTCTATTTACGGGTTTTGGGATGCGTGAGCCACATTTATATAATTTTTTTTTTTTTGGCCGAGCCCCACAGCATGTGGGATCTTAGTTCCCCCACCAGGGATCGAACCCGTGCCCCCTGTAGTGGAAGGGCAGAGTCCTAACCATTGGGCTGCCAGGGAATTTGAGCCACATTTATAAAGTCTAACCCAGTGTTGCCACAGAACCCTTTTTAGTTATGGGCCTATCCATCCTCTCAAAGGCCCCAGGGAGGAGTCGATTCTCAGTATTTAGGATTGTGAGAGGAGGCTTGGAGTCAGAGCTGGGTTGGCTCAAACATCCCCACATGTTCTTTGTTGGAAAAGACCACACCAGCCCAGGGCCACCTGCGCTGGTGTGGTCTTGGGCTGAATCTAGGAAGTTGCCCTTTTTGTGGGTCACATGTGGTCCAATATGGGCAGCGGTGTGCAGTTCAGCCTGATGCATCTTCTCTAGTGCCTGAGTCCTGGGGCCTCCTGGGGCCCTGGCAAAGCACAACTGAAGCAATTTAAAGCAGACCCAAATGTGGACCTGCTTTCTTTGCTTGGGCCACACCTGCTCCTGGCTCATTCCTGAGGCAAGGGTGGTCTTTCCCTTCTCCTGCCCCTCAAGGAGAGCATTGAGCCTTGTTCTGCCAGAGTGGGAGTTCCTTTGCTCTCAGGGAGAAATGCCAGACTCTTCTTGTTTACTGGGGTATAAATTCCATAGTGTGGATGGCTGTAGATGTCTGGAGACAGAATCCTTGCCACCATCAGTGCCTTTGGGATGGACCATATGGATCTGGAATATGAGAGGCTCAGTGATGACCGTCATGGACCTTTCCCCACATTTTTCTGGGCTGCATAATCCACCCTGGGATTCTTACACGACATGGTGAAATTGAATTTCTCACCAGATTGACAGGTGTAGGCTGAGAAGTATTTCATTTGGAAAACATTAAAGAGGTATCTCTTGTTCCTGAGTCTGGTCCAGCAACCATTTCGTGGTCACTTCTCTGGCTACTGCTTCTCTCTCCCCACTGGTTACAAGTACATCTGCAGCCCAGACCCCTTCTTTAGGGTCACAACATCTGTTATATTTAAAGTGCCTACTGCTTACTATAACCAAATGCATACTTTTTATGGTAGGAGAAAAACATAGGTTGGTTGGAATTCTTCTGGAGTTGAAGTTTGATGTGCTGTGGATTTAGGGGCAGGTGGACATGGTGCCCCGGAAGAGGATGGAGGCCTCACTAGACCCGCCTGGCGCTTCCTGCCTGGGCAGCCGTGGGCGAGTTGCCCAGCCTCAGTTTCTGCCCCTGCAGAGTGGTGAGGAGGAGCCTGCCCTGTGGGAAACCCGAAGTTGGAGAATTCACTGAAATAGTCTGTCTACAGTGCACAGAACAGGTGCTCAGTTCATGCTCCCCTCCTCTTGCTCCAGCAGAGACCAGAGTAGCATGGAGGGGTCTGCTGTCTTTGGGTGGTGAATATGCCACCCAGTTTCAGGGGGATAGTTGAGAATCTTGGCTGTAATCTCTGTGCTTCTGTTTAATGTGTTTTCTTCATTTTCTTTGAAATACCAATGGAATTTATATATTTGATAAGTATGTTAATCTGAGAATTGCTTTTAATTCTTGGGAAGATCTTGCATTTTGTAGGTTTTGAAATCTAGTAGGGATAAATTCCAGTCTCTACTTTTTTGTTAAAATGATGTAAATCTGTATTAGAGAAATGCAAATCAAAACTACAATGAGGTATCACCTCCCACCAGTCATAATGGCCATCATCAAAAAATCCACTAACAATAAATGCTGGAGAGGGTGTGGAGAAAAGGGAACCCTCTTTCACTGTTGGTGGGAATGTAAATTGATACAGCCACTATGGAGAACAGTATGGAGGTTCTTTAAAAAACTAAATATGGAACTACCATATGACCCAGCAATCTCACTTCTGGGCATATACCCGGAGAAAACCATAATTCAAAAAGATACATGCACCCCAATGTTCATTGCAGCACTATTTACAGTAGCCAGGACATGGAAACAGCTTAAATGTCCATTAACAGAGGAATGGACAAAGAAGATGTGGTATATACATACAATGGAATATTACTCAGCCATTAAAAAGAATGAAATAATGCCATTTGCAGCAACATGGATGGACCTGGAGATTATCATACTAAGTGAAGTGAGATATCATTTATATGCAGAAGCAAAAAAAAAATGGTACAAATGAACTTATTTACAAAACAGAAACAGACTCACAGACTTAGAAAACAAACTTATGGTTACCAAAGGGGAAAGGTGAGGTGGAGGGACAAATGGGGAGATTGTGATCGGCATATATACACTACTATATATAAAATAGGTGACTAATAAGGACCTACTGTATAGCACAGGGAACTCTACTTAATACCCTGTAATAGCCTAAATGGGAAAAGAATTTGCAAAAGAATGATTATAGGTATATGTATAACTGAATCACTTTGCTGTACACCTGAAACTAATACAACACTGTTCATCAACTATATGCTCCAATATAAAATAAAAATGAAAAAACCTGCCTGCTTCCCTCCATGCTGTGTCCCCATCTCCTCAAGGAGAGTCAGGCATAAGCAAAGAATCTGCAAAGGCAGGAGTGATAAAGAGCCATTGCAGGTAGTAAGAAAACTTAGAGGACGATAAGATGCAGTCACTTGGGGGCAGAGAATGTGCACAGGGGCAGGTGTGCTCAGGACACAGAGAGGAGGAATAAAGGAATGCAGTTCTCTCTTCTCTTTCCTTTCTCTGTTGCTGATCCCAGACCTATGTGGAGAGCCATTTTGGAGATGGATCTGCATTTGAGCTCTGAAATGCTAACAGGATCCAGGGTGGGACCCAGAGGAAAGGCTGCAGGTGGTCCAAACCCCATCCAACTCCACTGCCCGTTGTTACAATATTTTTATTATCTCCCAAAATGGAAGTCGTAGAAAGCCTAATATAGTCTCACTTATGATTTCCAAAAAGCATGATAAAGCCCTAAATGTAGTATAAAAATAAATGAAAGTCCTTTTCAGTAAAATAATACATATTTGCTGCTTAGGACAGCCCCCACTAAGACACATAATGAATGACCACATGCTTGCACCTATGCCTACGGTCACCATGGATGTGACAGCTGCCCCTGCAGCCAGGATGAGGTGCTGTCGTCAATGATATGATTTGCCAAAAGGATGCCCAGCTCTTGGTAACAATACAGTTCCCTCGACTGACCTGGTAGGGGTTGCGTTCCTGGGCAACTCCAGTGTGTAGAACAATGGAAGACACCTTGGGTTTAATTGTGGAAGTGAGTTTTGGGTTGAGATTGTTATATAAACTGATGTTTCACCCACAGTAATATTTAAAGGTTAGTACCTCTTGTATTGAAGGATGGTCACCATTCTGGCCTGGACACTGTTCCCCAAATGCCGGGAACAGCATGGTCATATGAAGACCCAGAGTGCCCACAGTCCCCCACCCCCACCCCCCAGAAACCACTGCTGTGGGGCTGGGCTCAGGCAGTAGTGTGTCGTTCAGTCCTGTTCCCTGGATGAGAACACAGCTCCAGACTGAATCTGAAGCCTTGTTCTGGAATAAAAATGCATGATCTGGAGCATATTATCCCCACAGAGGTGTCTTCAGCATATCTGAGTGTGGGAGATGAGAGCGGGAAAGGCAACCCCTGCTGACACTCTCATAAGTGAGAGGTGCCTAATACACCCCGGGGCTTCTGATGGGTCCTGGGGTCTGGGAGGCTGTGTGGCAAGGCCCTCGTGCAAAGGCTGGAAGGGAAGGCCTGGCTTAGGTTCAGCCCCACCTTTCCTTAGTCGGGGACATAGGGAAAACTGCGTCAACCTCTGAACTCCGTTCTCCTCAGAAGCAGAAGGGTCATAAAGTTGCCATGCTCTCAAGTTCTTGTGAGATCTAAACAGAGCTAATGTCCAAGACATGGAAACAACCTAAGTGTCCATCAGCAGAGGAATGGATAAAGAAGATGTGGTACATATATACAATGGAATATTACTCAGCCATAAAAAAGAATGAAATAATGCATTTGTAGCAACATTGATGGACCTAGAGATGATCATACTAAGTGAATTAAGTCAGAAAGAGAAAGACAAATACCATATGATATCACTTATGTGTGGAATCTAAAATATGACACAAATGAACTTATCTATGAAACAGAAACAGACTCATGGACATAGAGAACAGACTTGTGGTTGCCAAGGGGGAGGGGATAGGAGAGGGATGGATTGGGAGTTTGGGATTAGCAGATGCAAAGTATTATATATGGATAAACAACAAGGTCCTACTGTATAGCACAGGGAACTATATTCAATATCCTGTGATAAACCATAATGGAAAAGAATATAAAAAAGAATATATATACATGTATAACTGAATCACTTTGCTATACAGCAGAGATTAACACAGCATTGTAAATCAACTATACTTCAATTAAAAAAAATAAATGGAGCTAATGTATGTAAATGCTGTATAAACTCTAAGGTAGAATTTTTATTAGCCCATTTGAACTTGGTCAAATCAGTGGACCTCAAGCAACTATACTCCAATAAAAATTAATTAAAAAAATAAATGACATGAAAAAAAAGTGAACCACTTTTTAGGCTGTTCCCTGTAAGACAGGGTTTCAGTGTGTATTAATCATGCCTTTTTATTTTCTATATTTTGATGCTTTGACATCTTGCGACCTTGGAGAGACTGCCCCTCCCAGGACTAGCTCGTTCCTAGAGATAGCAAATAACTCCTCTGCAAGCGAGGCTTTCAAAGCCAGCCCAGCCAGTTCAGAGCGCGTGTTCCCAACCCCCTCCTCTACGGGGCTCTGACATTCTGGACCATTCTCTGCCTGTCCAGCTGCTGTATCCACCCCAGGGCCGGGTACCAGACAACTCGGGACAGCCTCTACCCCCTGGAGCACTCTGCAATTATTGAAATCAGCCAAGGCTAATCCCCTCACCCTGCCTCGCCCTTTCCGTCCTGCAGAATCCACAATAAAGGCCTTGTTTCCCATCCCTCTGCCTCCTGACCGACACGGGTGCCTCCCTGTGTGGCCCTGTGTGGCCCTGCGTGGCCTGTTGTGCCTCCTGTCTCTAGAAAACTGAGTTCAAAGCTCTTTCCTTGTGAGAGGCATTTTGCGTCTGCATGTCTAACCGTGCCTGATAAAAACGAATCCCGGGAACCCTTGGAACACGATGCCTGTACTGCCTGTCCACAGGTTTTCATGGGGATTGAGTGGGAGAACGTGCATGAAAGCACTTGCAAGCCTGAAGACTGAGATGCCGATGACATGTGGCCTTCCTAAAGTGGGGCAGGATCAGAGCCGGGAGGCAGGTGGAAAAGGGATCTTGAGTTCAGCGTGGGGTCCTTAGGGCTGAGGCAGCTGACTCCTGATCCTGATGGATCTTTCTTGGCAGGTCCCTAGATAAAGATCTGGGATTCTTTGTCTCCGTGCCGGGGGGCTCAGGCTCTGGAAATAGATGCAGTTACCCAAGAAGAGCATATGTGATGGGAACTCATGGCTGAGGACGGGACTCCAGGGACCAGTGGTGTCCTAAGGAGAACTAGGAGAGAAATGAGAGCAGGAGATGGGGGAGTGGTCCCAGGACTGGGAGGAGAAGAGGAGAGAGGTGTTGCAGGAGCCAGGGGAGGCGTGACGGCAGTGTCCATGCTGCAGACAGGCCAGAACATCTGAGGACCACAATGCATCCATCCACTGGGTTTGGCAAGGAAAGGACTGATTGGCCGGAGCAGCTGGGGCAGAAGCTGGATGGCACGAGGGAGGGTTAGGATGCGGAGAGGGGTGGGATTGGGGAGACAGGAAGGAGGGAGTGGAGGGTGGCTGGAGGGGGAGGCAGGGCGGGGCTTAATGGTGGTGTGCGTTTGTACAGATAGTAGAGAGGAGGGTCCTGGGAAACCAGCGGAGACCCAGGATCTAGGATGCATGTTGGGAGCCTGGTCTCCACCGGAGGGGAGCTCTGCTCTACCGCGCCCCCCGCCCCGGGGAGCGTCACAGTTGTGGGTGAATTTATGGTGATGGCGGAAACGAAGTGAAGACCCATCACCTGGAGCTCCAGGGGGCCTGTTACCGCATGCTTCACAGATGCTCATTTTAGGAAGTAAAAGCCCATCCGTGATTGTTTTGAGAAATAACATGGGTTAATGTTTTTGGAAGACATAATGTCTGGCACATAGGAAGGACTTTAACAAATGTAGTTTCCCCAAAGTAAATGATGGTTTAAGTAAGCATTTATGGATTTGGCTTGGGATCTAACCTCAGCTGTTTGTAGCATGGTTTCTCTGGAAAAATATGTTTCAGTTCCAAATAACTGACTCCTAAGTGGAGTTACGGAATGCAACTTGGGGTCTTGTCAGTGGTACACTGTGGTGCCTTTCCTTTAATTTGAAACATATTAAAGAGGAAGAAAATTATCACTGATAATCCTAAAATTTCTTTTGAATTTCATAAAGAAGTAGCATTTCCTCTGTCTTTTCCTCCCACACTATTATAACCTGGGTAAGGGCAGTCATCCTATGTTTATACTGGGATGGCACATACACACATGCGCACACACACACACACATACATGTGCACACACCCTTTATGTGGATTTCTGCCACTCGAAGCTCTTGTAAGCTCAGGTGCTTACAGCCCCATAATTATTTTCCAGGTGGGAGAGTCCTAAGGGAGACTAATAGATTTTTTTTTCATGTTGTGATTCCTATCCCAGGATGAATCACAGCGGCCGTATGATTTGCAAGTTCCAGGTAGAATCACAAGGGATGAAGGAGAATTTATGAGAAGAATAAAGTTTTAGGCAGATAAAACAATACACATCACTTGAGTAATATACAGCTGACCCTTGAACAATACGGGTTTGAACTGTGTGTCTACTTATATGTGGATTCTTTTCAGTGATACAGCACCACATGATCCATGGTTGTCTGAATCCGAGGATGCGGACCTGCAGATACGGAGGGTTGACTGTAAAGTTATACAGGGACTTCCATGAAGGGTCAGTGCCCCTAACTGCCACGTTGTTCAAGGGTCAACTGTAATAGGGTTTTACCCAGTTTTCTTTTAAATTGGAGTATAGTTGATTTACAATGTCGTGTTACTTTCTGCTGTACAGCAAGGTGAATCAGTTATACATAGACGTATATCCACTCTTTTTTAGATTCTTTTCCCATATAGGTCATTACAGAGTACTGAGTAGAGTTCCCTGTGCTATACAGTAGGTCCTTATTAGTTATCTATTTTATATATAGTAGTGGGCACCCAGTTTTTTTTAATGGTTGCATATTACTCTAATTTATAAAACATCATCTGTGTAACTGTTCTCCTACTGATGGAGTTTAGACATTTCCTTTTTTTTTTGGCTATCTGAAACACAAGAATATAATTTTCAAATGCAGAGACCTATAATTAAGTGAATTAAACAAGAGCTTTGGCATATAGCCTTTCATTGTGGAACTAATTCTCCCACTGTCTGGAATTACAGTTCTTTGTTAATGAGACCTTTGTGCTTGATTTGCCATCAGGAGATGTTTGCTGAGGAAGTATCACTTGGCTCATTTTAGGGGCTCTGATTTTACATCTTTGGTTTTGGGTTCCTTTACCATTTGGAACTGGCTCATTGTCTTTGCAGTGGCACGAGGCCATCGTACCAGATGGCTGTGACTGTGGCAGGAATGTGTGACTCTCGCTTGGTGACGGAGGCTAGATTTCTGCTGGGAGTGGGCATCTGGGAGGATGAGCATCCCTTCATTAGTTTAGAAGGATGTGCAGCTGCTCTGCCAGCTCATCTTTTTTTTTTTTTTTCTTCTTCTCAGTCAACCCTTAACATTGAGACTGTAGCTTCTTATTTTGAAGGATTTAGAGATGCTTTACACATCTTGACGAGATTTTTATGGAATGGAATCTCAAAGGCTGTCAAGTGATACCACTAACCACCCAAGATCAAGAATACTCCTTCACTAGGATGTCTACTCCCTGAGGGCAGGGGTCCTGGAGTCTGTCTTCTTCAACTAGAAGAGCACCTAGGATGTAAGATGAGCTCAGTAAACCTGGGCTCAGTGAATGCATGGCGTGGTCTCTGCAGGACTTGTCAGGGAGGTCTTGGTTATGTCGTGCACGATCATTCTCATTGGGCCTCGTTTCTTGTAGTCTTAGCAGTGAACCTGAGAGGGTGGAGGTCTGTGTGAGTCTAGGGGAGCCCCCAAGAATCCACAGTCCAGGTTGTCGAGCTTGAGTCCGTGGGTCAGGGAACGAGCTTGAGCGTGTGGACCCTTGAAGTTGTGCACAGAAGCTTGTGTCTTGTGTGTGTGTTCATTTTTCTGAGGAGAGCACCACAGCTTTCGTCAGCTTCTCCACGGCCCACAAAGAACTCAGGTGGTAAAACTGGTGGGTCTGTAGACCCCTCTTGTCGGCACTCCTCTGATTCTGCACCCTGGTGAGGAAACGAGGGAGGTGTTCCCCATCTGTGGACACGGAGGGCCGGCTGTACCACGCTCTTTTATATAAGGGACTTGAGCATCCGCAGGCTTTGGTGGCTGAACAGCATCCTGGAACCAACCCCCCGCAGATACTGAGGGATGACCGTAGTAAGTTCTGTCTTTCATTTCACACAGGACTAAATTTCAGTAAGAGCGAATGAGAAGAAGGTTGCAAGTTTTGCCAAATAACCTGGGTGAAAGAGGGAAGAGAACTAGTTGACTGGTTTATTTTTCTAAGAATGTTTTAGACGTATTTGTTTTTCTACTCATTTCGTTGAGGAGAGGGTCACATGAAGCAGTACTTCTCAAGCTCATTTTCCCTCTTTTTAATGCAACCCTCATTTTATTGCAACATTTACTCAGATCTCGGACTGATTAGAAAACATCCTGAAGCAAACTGAGCAGGGGCATAAAGGTGGCACTGGGAGCAGGAGGAGAGGTGGGCCACAAAGGGGAGAGTGCAGAGAAGTGAGGGGCTTTGCCTGGAACCTGAAAAATTGTAATATTGAGAAGCCCAGGGGAGCAGGCTGAGTCAGCAAAAGCAGCCAACAGAGTGGCCAGAGCAGGAGAGACCAGGAGAATGGGGTGTAGAAGAGGCTGAGAGCAGAAAATGGGAGCAGGAGGAGCGTGCGTTCAGCTGGGTTGATGACATTTGAGAAGTCGGGCAAAGAGAACAGAAATGCATCCCTTGGGTCCCACAGCGTGGAGATTGTTGGTGACCATTGCAGGACAGGTTTTGAGGAAGATAAGGTGACACAGCCAGATGGGAATGATGGAAAAGAAGATGGGAACGCGGGAGCAGACGTGGTCCTCTGGCAAGGTTAGAAAAATGGGGTGGCACAAGAGGGGTGTGGGGTGACATGCTGGGACACTGGGAGAGAAGAGGGGCTTGTTACCTGGCTGCTCTCACGTGTCTGCTCAGGAGGCAGTTAGAGGTAGCCGTCTGTGGGATGGGGCTTGTCTTGAAGCCAGGAATTTGTCAGTGGGGTTGGGGAGGGTGATTTGGACAGACAGAGGCTACCTAAGAGAAACACCGTCTTCTAGAAGCTTGAGGGGAGTGCTTGATTTTAGGAAGAGGGACATTTTCACTATCATAGTACGGAGTTGTGACCCTATGTTTTCTCTTTTAGTTTTCTTTTATCAGGTGACTGAAATGTTTGCAAGGGCCCTTCAGTTCAATCTATAGGAAGGCTTTTTTCCCCAAGCTTAGCATTATGTCATATACATGGAATTTTAATTTTACTTTTTTCTTCCAGACTTCAACAGTTAATTCTTGTACTTCAGTATATAGCCTGCACCTTTTGCCTGCGATAGCATATTACATCTACCCATTGGAAACGTTTGGATTTAATACATACTTAATGGATTAGCTCATTTTTGAAATAAGTCTCAAACTTGTTCTTTTTTGAGTTGCGAATATTTCTTCCAATTAATTACTAAAGAATGTGCATGGTGGAATTCCCTGGCGGTCCAGTGGCTAAGACTGCGCTTACATTGCATGGGGCGTGGGTTCCATCCCTGGTTGGGGAACTAAGATCCCACATGCCACGGTGCGGCCAAAAAAAACAAACAAAAAAAAGAATGTGCATGTTAGGGACTTATTCCTGTTTCTTTATTTTCTGTTTGTGGTTACGTTTTTGTTTTTATTTCCTGGCTGGGTGTACAGTTCAATGAACTTCAACGCATGTATAGATTCCTGTAACCACCATCAAAATCAGATAGAGAACAGTTCCATTACCTGGAAAAGCACCCTTATCTCATGTGACTCGTTTATATTCACACCCTCTCCCCCCTGCCAACTCCTGCCAACCACAGATCTGTTCTCCATCATGACAGTTTTGTCTTTTTGAGAATGTCACTTAAATGGAGTCATGCAGTATGTAACCTTTTGAGACTGGCCTCTTATACTCAGTATAATAATGCCTCTGAGATTCATCCATGTTGTTGCATGTGGCAGTAGCTTATCCATTTCAACTGCCTAGTAGTATTCTGTTGGATGGATACAATACAGTTTGTTATCTTTACCTATTAAAGGACATCTTGGTTGTGGCCTCTTGTGTCTGGTTTCTTATACTTAGCAAAATGTTTTCAAGGTTCCCCCAAGTTGTAGCGTGTAACAAATTGCATTGTAGTGATATACCACATTTGTTTATCCATCCATCAGGTGATGGGCATTTGGGCTGCTACCATGACTAATGCTGCTGTGAATATTTATGTACAAGTTTTTGAGTGAACATATGTTTTCAGTTCTCTTGGATGTTTACCTAGGAGTGGAATTGCTGGGTCATAGGTAATTCTGTGTTTAACATTTTGAGGAACTGCCAAACTGTTTTCCAAAGTGGCCGCATGATTTTACATGTCCACTAGCAATGTTTTGGGCTCCAGTTTCTCCACATCTTCACCAACACTTGTATTTTGCAGTTTCTTGATTTTAGCTCTCCCAGTGGTTGTGAAATAGTATCTCATTGTGGTTTTGATTTGTTTTTCCCTAATGACTAAAGATTTTGAGAATCTTTTTGTGTGCTTATTGGTTATTTGAATATCTTCTTTGGAGACATGTGTATTCAGGTACTTTGCTCATTTTTCAATTGGGTTGTCTTTTTTTTTTAACATCTTTATTGGAGTATAATTGCTTTAAAATGGTGTGTTAGTTTCTGCTTTATAACATAGTGAATCAGTTATACATATACATATGTTCCCATATCTCTTCCCTCTTGCATCTACCTCGCTCCCACCCTCTCTATCCCACCCCTCTAGGTGGTCATAAAGCACCGAGCTGATCTCCCTGTGCTATGCGGCTGCTTCCCACTAGCTATCTATTTTACGTTTGGTAGTGTATGTGTGTCCATGCGACTCTCTCACTTTGTCACAGCTTATCCTTCCCCCTCCTCATATCCTCAAGTCCGTTCTCTAGTAGGTCTGTGTCTTTATTCCCATCTTGCCCCTAGGTTCTTCATGACCTTTTTTTTTTTTTCTTAGATTCTATATATATGTGTTAGCATATGGTGTTTGTTTTTCTCTTTCTGACTTACTTCACTCTGTATGACAGACTCTAGGTCCATCCACCTCACTACAAATAACTCAATTTTGTTTCTTTTTATGGCTGAGTAATACTCCTTTGTATATATGTACCACGTCTTCTTTATCCATTCATCTGTTGATGAACACTTAGGTTTGTTCCATGTCCTGGCTATTGTAAATAGAGCTGCAATGAATATTTTGGTACATGACTCTTTTTGAATTATGGTTTTTTCAGGGTATATGCCCAGCAGTGGGATTGCTGGGTTGTATGGTAGTTCTATTTTTAGTTTTTTAAGGAACCTCCATACTGTTCTCCATAGTGGCTGTATCAACTTACATTCCCACCAACAGTGCAAGAGGGTTCCCTTTTCTCCACACCCTCTCCAGCATTTATTGTTTGTAGATTTTTTGATGATGGCCATTCTGACCGGTGTGAGATGATATCTCGTTGTAGTTTTGATTTGCATTTCTCTAATCATTAATGATGTTGAGCGTTCTTTCATGTGTTTGTTGGCAATCTGTATATCTTCTTTGGAGAAATGTCTATTTAGGTCTTCTGCCCATTTTTGGATTGGGTTGTTTGTTTTTTTGATATTGAGCTGCATGAGCTGCTTGTAAATTTTGGAGATTAATCCTCTGTCAGTTGCTTCATTTGCAAATATTTTCTCCTATTCTGAGGGTTGTCTTTTCGTCTTGTTTATGGTTTCCTTTGCTGTGCAAAAGCTTTTAAGTTTCATTAGGTCCCATTTGTTTATTTTTGTTTTTATTTCCATATCTCTAGGAGGTGGGTCAAAAAGGATTTTGCTGTGATTTATGTCATAGAGTGTTCTGCCTATGTTTTCCACTAAGAGTTTGATAGTGTCTGCCCTTACATTTAGGTCTTTAATCCATTTTGAGTTTACTTTTGTGTATGGTGTTAGGGAGTGTTCTAATTTCATTCTTTTACATGTAGCTGTCCAGTTTTCCCAGCACCATTTACTGAAGAGGCTGTCTTTTCTCCACTGTATATTCTTGCCTCCTTTATCAAAGATAAGATGACCATATGTGCATGGGTTTATCTCTGGGCTTTCTGTCCTGTTCCATTGATTTATATTTCTGTTTTTGTGCCAGTAGCATACTGTCTGGTTACTGTAGCTTTGTACTATAGTCTGAAGTCCAGGAGCCTGATTCCTCCAGCTCTGTTTTTCTTTCTCAATATTGCTTTGGCTATTTGGGGTCTTTTGTGTCTCCATACAAATTGTGAAATTTTTTGTTCTAGTTCTGTGAAAAATGCCATTGGTAGTTTGATAGGGATTGCATTGAATCTGTAGATTGTTTTGGGTAGTAGAGTCATTTTCACAATGTTGATTCTTCCAATCCAAGAACATGGTATATCTCTCCATCTATTTGTATCATCTTTTTTTTTTTTTTTAATTTATTTATTTTTATTTATTTATGGCTGTGTTGGGTCTTCGTTTCTGTGTGAGGGCTTTCTCCAGTTGCGGCAAGCGGGGGCCACTCTTCATTGCGGTGCGTGGGCCTCTCACTATCGCGGCCCCTCCTGCTACGGAGCACAGGCTCCAGACGCGCAGGCTCAGTAGTTGTGGCTCACGGGCCCAGTTGCTCCGCGGCATGTGGGATCCTCCCAGACCAGGGCTCGAACCCGTGTCCCCTGCACTGGCAGGCAGATTCTCAACCACTGCGCCACCAGGGAAGCCCTATTTGTATCATCTTTAATTTCTTTCATCAGTGTCTTGTAATTTTCTGCATACAGGTCTTTTGTCTCCCTAGCTAGGTTTATTCCTAGATATTTTATTCTTTTTGTTGTAATGGTAAATGGGAGTGTTTTCTTAATTTCACTTTCAGACTTTTCATCATTAGTGAATAGGAATGCAAGAGATTTTTGTGCATTAATTTTGTATCCTGCTACTTTACCAAATTCATTGATTAGCTCTAGTAGTTCTCTGGTAGCATCTTTAGGGTTCCCTATGTGTAGTATCATGTCATCTGCAAACAGTGACAGCTTTACTTCTTCTTTTCCAATTTGGATTCCTTTTATTTCTTTTTCTTCTCTGATTGCTGTGCCTACAAATTCCAAAACTATGTTGAATAATAGTGGTGAGAGTGGGCAACCTTGTCTTGTTCCTGATCTTAGTGGAAATGGTTTCAGTTTTTCACCATTGAGGACGATGTTGGCTGTGGGTTTGTCATATACGGCCTTTATTATGTTGAGGAAAGTTCCCTCTATGCCTAATTTCTGGAGGGTTTTTATCATAAATGGGTGTTGAATTTTGTTGAAAGCTTTCTCTGCATCTATTGAGGTGATCATATGGTTTTTCTCCTTCAGTTTGTTAATATGGTGTATCACATTGATTGATTTGCATATATTGAAGAATCCTTGCATTCCTGGGATAAACCCCACTTGATCATGGTGTAGGATCCTTTTAACGTGCTGTTGGATTCTGTTTGCTAGTATTTTGTTGAGGATTTTTGCATCTATGTTCATCAGTGATATTGGCCTGTAGTTTTCTTTCTTTGTGACATCTTTGTCTGGTTTTGGGATCAGGGTGATGGTGGCCTCGTAGAATGAGTTTGGGAGTGATCCTCCCTCTGCTCTATTTTTGAAGAGTTTGAGAAGGATAGGTGTTAGCTCTTCTCTAAATGTTTGATAGATTCTCCTGTGAAGCCTTCTGGTCCTGGGCTTTTTTTTGTTGGAAGATTTTTAATCACAGTTTCAATTTCAGTGCTTGTGATTGGTCTTTTCATATTTTCTATTTCTTCCTGGTTCGGTCTCGGAAGGTTGTGCATTTCTAAGAATTTGTCCATTTCTTCCAGGTTGTCCATTTTATTGGCATATAGTTGCTTGTAGTAATCTCTTATGATCCTTTGTATTTCTGCAGTGTCAGTTGTTACTTCTCCTTTTTCATTTCTAATTATGTTGATTTGAGTCTTCTCCCTTTTTTTCTTGATGAGTCTGGCTAATGGTTTATCAATTTTGTTTATCTTCTCAAAGAACCAGCTTTTAGTTTTATTAATCTTTGCTATCATTTCCTTCATTTCTTTTTCATTTATTTCTGATCTGATTTTTATGATTTCTTTCCTTCTGCTAACTTTGGAATTTTTATGTTCTTCTTTCTCTAATTGCTTTAGGTGTAAGGTTAGGTTGTTTATTTGAGATGTTTCTTGTCTCTTAAGGTAAGATTGTATTGCTATAAACTTCCCTCTTAGAGCTGCTTTTGCTGCATCCTATAGGTTTTGTGTTGTCGTGTTTTCATTGTCATTTGTTTCTACGTATTTTTTGATTTCCTCTTTGATTTTTTCAGTGATCTCTTGTTTATTAAGTAGTGTATTGTTTAGCCTCCAATGTGTTCGTATTTTTTACAGATTTTTTCCTGTAATTGATATCTAGTCTCATAGCGTTGTCGTTGGAAAAGATACTTGGTACGATTCAATTTTCTTAAATTTACCAAGGCTTGATTGGTGACCCAAGATATGATCTATCCTGGAGAATGTTCCATGAGCACTTGAGAAGAATGTGTATTCTGTTGTTTTTGGATGGAATGTCCTATAAATATCAATTAAGTCCATCCTGTTTAATATATCATTTAAAGCTTGTGTTTCCTTATTTATTTTCATTTTGGATGATCTGTCCATTGGTGAAAATGGGGTGTTAAAGTCCCCTACTATGATTGTGCTACTGTCGATTTCCCCTTTTATGGCTGTTAGTATTTGTCTTATGTATTGAGGGGCTCCTATGTTGGGTGCACAAATATTTACAATTGTTATATCTTCTTGGATTGATCCCTTGATCATTATGTAGTGTCCTTCTTTGTCTCTTGTAATAGTCTTTATTTTAAAGTCTATTTTGTCTGATATGAGAATTGCTACTCCAGCTTTCTTTTGATTTCCATTTGCATGGAATATCTTTTTCCATCCCCTCACTTTCAGTCTGTATGTGTCCCTAGGTCTGAAGTGGGTCTCTTGTAGACATCATATATATGGGTCTTGTTTTTGTATCCATTCAGCCAGTCTATGTCTTTTGGTTGGGGTATTTAATCCATTTACATTTAAGGTAATTATCGATATGTATGTTCCTATTACCATTTTCTTAATTGTTTTGGGTTTGTTATTGTAGGTCTTTTCCCTCTCTTGTGTTTCCTGCCTAGAGAAGTTCCGTTAGCACTTGTAAAGCTGTTTTGGTGGTGCTGAATTCTATTAGCTTTTGCTTGTCTGTAAAGATTTTAATTTCTCCATCAAATCTGAATGAGATCTTGCTGGGTAGAGTAATCTTGGTTGTAGGTTTTTCCCTTTCATCACTATAAATATGTCCTGCCACTTCCTTCTGGCTTGGAGAGTTTCTTCTGAAAGGTCAGCTTATTAACCTTAGGCAGATTCCCTTGTATGTTATTTGTTGCTTTTCCCTTGCTGCTTTTAATATTTTTTCTTTGTATTTAATTTTTGATAGTTTGATTATTATGTGTCTTAGCATGTTTCTCCTTGGATTTATCCTGTATGGGACTCTCTGTGCTTCCTGGACTTGATTAACTATTTCCTTTCCCATATTAGGGAAGTTTTCAACTATAATCTCTTCAGATATTTTCTCAGTCACTTTCTTTTTCTCTTCTTCTTCTGGGACCCCTGTAATTCGAATGTTGGTGCGTTTAATGTTGTCCCAGAGGTCTCTGAGACTGTCCTCAATTCTTTTCATTCTTTTTTCTTTATTCTGCTCTGCAGTAGTTATTTTCACTATTTTATCTTCCAGGTCACTTATACATTCTTCTACCTCAGTTATTCTGCTATTGATCCGTTCTAGAGAATTTTTAATTTCATTTATTGTGTTGTTCATCACTGTTTGTTTGCTCTTTAGTTCTTTTAGGTCCTTGTTAAACGTTTCTTGTATTTTGGATCATCTTTACTATCATTATTCTGAATTCTTTTTCAGGTAGGTTGCCTATTTCCTCTTCATTTGTTAGGTTTGGTGGGTTTTTGCCTTGCTCCTTCATCTGCTGTGTGTTTTTCTGTCTTCTCATTTTGCTTAACTTACTGTGTTTGGGGTCTCCTTTTCACAGGCTGCAGGTTTGTAGTTCCCCTTGTTTTTGGTGTCTGTCCTCAGTGTCTAAGCTTGGTTCAGTGGGTTGTGTAGGCTTCCTGGTGGAGGGGACTAGTGCCTGTGTTCTGTTGGATGAGGCTGCATCTTGTCTTTCTGGTGGGCACGTCCACCTCTGGTGGTGTGTTTTGGGGTGTCTGTGACCTTATTATGATTTTAGGCAGCCTCTCTGCTAATGGATGGGGTTGTGTTCCTGTCGTGCTAGTTGTTTGGCATAGGGTGTCCAGCACTGTTGCTTGCTGGTCATTGAGTGAAGCTGGGTCTTGATGTTGAGATGGAGATCTCTGAGAGATTTTCGCCATTTGGTGTTACGTGGAGCTGGAGGTCTGTTGTGGACCAGTGTCCTGAAGTTGGCTCTCCCACCTCAGAGGCACAGCCCTGACGCCTGGGTGGAGCACCAAGAGCCTTTCATCTGCATGGCTCAGAATAAAAGGGAGAAAAAATAGAAAGAAAGAAAGAGAGAGAGAGAGAGAGAAAGAAGGAAAGGAGGGAGGGGGGAGGGAGGGAAGAAGGGAAGGAAGGGAGAAGATAAAATAAAGCAAAATAAAATAAAATAAAGTTATTAAAATAAAATCTAAAAAATAATTATTAAGAAAAAATTTTTTTAAATTAATGAAAAAACATGAACAACAACAAAACGGACAGACAGAACCCTAGGACAAATTGTAAAAGCAAAGCTATACAGACAAAATCACACACAGAAGCATACACATACACACTCACAAAAAGAGTAAAAGGGAAAAATATATATATACCTTTGCTCCCAAAGTCCACCTCCTCAATTTGGGATGATTCGTTGTGTATTCAGGTATTCCACAGATGCAGGGTACATGAACTTGATTGTGGAGATTTAATCCTCTGCTCCTGAGGCTGCGGGGAGAATATTCCCTTTCTCTTCTTTGTTCGCACAGCTCCCGGGGTTCAGCTTTGGATTTGGACCCGCCTCTGTGTGTAGGTCACCTGAGGGCATCTGTTCTTCGCTCAGACAGGACGGGGTTAAAGGAGCAGCTGCTTTGGGGTCTCTGGCTCACTCAGGCTGGGGGGAGGGAGGGGTACAGATGCAGGGCGAGCCTGCGGCAGCAGAGGCCGGCATGACGTTGCAACAGCCTGAGGTGCGCCATGTGTTCTCCTGGGGAAGTTGTCCCTGGATCACAGTACCCTGGCAGTGGCGGGCTGCACAGGCTCCCAGGAGGGGCGGTGTGGTTAGTGACCTGTGCTTTCACACAGGCCTCTTGGTGGCTGCAGTAGCAGCCTTAGCGTCCCATGCCCGTCTCTGGGGTCTGTGCTGATAGCCGCGGCTCGCACCCATCTCTGGAGCTCCTTTAAGCGGCGCTGTTAATCTCCTCTCCTCACGCACCAGGAAACAAAGAGGCAAGAAAAAGTCTCTTGCCTCTTCAGCAGCTCCAGACTTTTTCCCGGACTCCCTCCCGGCTAGCCGTGGCACACTAGCCCCCTTCAGGCTGTGTTCACGCAGCCAACCCCAGTCCTCTCCCTGGGATCCGAAGGAAGCCCGAGCCTCAGCTCCCAGTCCCCACCTGTCCCGGGGGGTGAGCAGACAAGCCTCTCGGGCTGGTGAGTGCTGGTCAGCACTGATCCTCTGTGCAGGAATCTCTCCGCTTTGCCCTCCACACCCCTGTTGCTGCGCTCTCCTCCGTGGCTCCGAAGCTCCCCACCTCCGCCACCCGCAGTCTCCACCTGCGAAGGGGCTTCCTAGTGTGTGGAAACCTTTCCTCCTTCACAGCTCCCTCCCACTGGTACAGATCCCATCCCTATTCTTTTGTCTCTGTTTTTTCTTTTTTCTTTTGCCCTCCCCAGGTACGTGGGGAGTTTCTTGCCTTTTGGGAGGTCTGAGGTCTTCTGCCAGCGTTCAGTAGGTGTTCTGTAGGAGCTGTTCTACATGTAGATGTATTTCTGATGTATTTGTGGAGAGGAAATTGATCTCCGTGTCTTACTCTTCTGCCATCTTGAAGCTCCTCCAGGTTGTCTTTTATTATTGAGTTATAAGAGTTCTTTATATATTCTGGGTACTAGACCCTTATCAGATATATGCTTTGCAAATATTTTCTCTAATTCTGTGCATTGTCTTTATACTTTCTTATAGTGTCCATTGAACAACAGAAGTTTTAATTTTGATGAGGTTAAATTTATCTATTTTTTCTTTGGTTGCTTGTATTTGGTGTCCATCTAAGAAACCATTAATCCAGGATCATGAAGATTTTTATCCATGTTTTCTTCTAAGACTTTTATAGTTTCATCTCTTATATGTAGGTCTTTGATCCATTTTGGCTTAGGTTTTATATATAGTGTGAAATAGGGGTTCAGTTTTATCCTTTGGCATATAAGTATTCCACTGTTTGTGGAAAAGGCAGTTTTTTTCCACATTGAATTTTCTTGGCACTATTGTTGAAAATCAATTGACAATAAATGTATAGGTTTATTTCTGGACTCTCAGGTCTTTTCCATTGATTTATCTATCCTTATACCAGTATGACACTGTGTTGATTACTGTAGCTTTGTAGTGAGTTTTGAAATAAGGAAATGTGAATCCTGCTATTCTTATCCCTAGCATTTCCATATTAATTGTAGGATCCATATTATGCAATTCTGCAAAAAGTCTAGCTGGGATTGTATTGAATTTGTAGATCAATTTGGGGAGTATCACCATCTAAACCAGGGGTCCCCAACCCCCAGGCCACGGACCGGCACCGGTCCGTGGCCTGTTAGGAACTGGGCTGCACGCAGGAGGTGAGTGGTGGTCGAGTGAGCGAAGCTTCATCTGCCGCTCCCCATCACTTGTGTTACCACCTGAACCATCCCCCCCCAACCCCTGGTCCGTGGAAAAATTGTTTTCCACAAAACCAGTCCTTGGTGCCAAAAAAGTTGGAGACCCCTGACCTAAACAATATTAAGTTATCTAGTCCAGGAATAAAGGCTGTCTTTCCATTTATTTAAATTTTCTTTAATTTGCTTCAATGATATTTTGTAGTTTTTAGTGTACACATCTTGTACTTCTTTTGCTAAAGATTTATTCCTTTTTTATTTTTTATGCTGTGTAAACAGAATTATTTTCTTAAATTTATTTTTGGATTGTTCGTTGCACATGTACAGAGATATAATTGATTTTTATATATTGATTTCTGTATCTCACAACCTTGCTGTACTCATTTATTAGCTCTAATAATATTTTTGTGGATTCCTGAAGATCTTTATATCTAGAAGATCATGTCAGCTGAAAATATAGTTTTAATTCTTCTTTTCCAATTGGGATGCCTTTTATTTCACTTTCTTGCCTAATTACCCTGGCTGGCACCACCAGTATAATGTTGAATAGAAACGAGTAAGTGGTAAGAACAGATATCCTTGTCTTGGTCTTGATCTTAATGGGGAAGCTTTCAGTCTAAAGTAGCCTGTAGGTTCTTTGTAGATGCCCTTTATCAGGTTGATGAAATTCCTTTCTATTTCTTAGTAGTTGAGGTTTTGTTTTGTTTTTCCTTTTAAATCATGAGAAGTTGTTATTTTACAAAGGCTTTTACTGTGTCTATTGAGATAACCATACCATTTCCTTCGCCTGTTTTTTATTAATATTTTGTGTTATATTGACTGATTTTTGTATGTTAAATCAACTTTTCATTCCTGAGATATATTCTAGTTGGTCATGGTGCATAATCCTGCTGTATGTTGCTGGATTTGGTATGCTGATACTTTGTTGAGAGTGTTTTCAGTCTTATTTATAGGGAGTATTGTTATGTAGTTTTCTTGTGATGTCTTTGTGGATTTTGGTATCAGACTAATATTAGTCTCACAGAATGAGTTGAAAACTATTCCCTCTTTAATTTTTGGAAGAGTTTGTCAAGGATTGATGTTAATTCTTCTTTAATGTTTTGTAGAAGTCTCCAGTGAAGCCATCTGATTCTGGGCCTTTTTTAAACGAAGGTTTTTGATTATTAACTCAATCTCTTTTCTTATTATAAGTGTATTCAAAATTTCTATTCTTCTTTAATCAGTTTCTGTAGTTTGTAACTTTGTAGGAATTTATCCATTTCACCTGTGTTGTCTAACTTGTTGGCATACAGTTGTTTGTAGTATTCCCTTGTAATTCTTTTATTTCTGTAAGATTAGTAGTAATATGCTCACTTTTAATTTTTGACATTAGTAATTTGAGTCCTCTTTCTCTTTCTCTTTATCCCTCCCTCGTCCTCTCTGTTTGGTCAGTGTATCTAAAGGTTTTTCAACTTTAAAATGTGACCTTTTAAAAGAACCAAATTCTGGTTTCATTGATTTTCTCTACTTAAAAAAATTCTCTATTTTGTTTATTTCCACTCTAAGTCTTACTGTTTCTTTCCTCTGTTTGCTTAGTTGGATCTTTTCCTAGTTTCTTAAAGTAGAAGGTTAGGTTGACTTGAGATTTTTCTCCTTTTTTTAATATAAGCACTTATAGCTCTAAATTTACCTCTAAGCACTGTTTTTGCTACATTCCATAAATTTTGGTATGCTATGGTTTTGTTTTCATCCATATCAAAGCATTTTCCAATTTCCACATATATATATAACATACATACATATAATTGACATACAATATTATATTAGTGATTCAATATTTGTATGTGTTGTGAAATAATCAACACAGTAAGTCTAGTTACCATGCATACACGCATACAAAGTTAATACAATATTATTATATTATATATTCCCCATGCTGCACTTTATATCCCCATGACTTACTTATTTTATTACCGGAAGTTTGTACTTCCTGATCCTCTTCACCCATTCCAACCACTCTCCTCCAACACCCTCACCTCTGGCAACCATTATCTGTTCTCTGTATCTATGAGTCTGGGTTTTGTTTTGTTTTTCAGATTACACACATAAGTGGAATCACGTGGTGTTTGTCTTTCTCTGTCTGACTTATTTCATTTAGCATAATACAGTCTAGGTCCATACATGTTTTTGTAAATGGCAAAACTTCACTTTTTCATGGATGAGTAGTATTCCATTGTGTGTGTGTGTGTGTGTGTGTGTGTGTGTGTGTGTGTGTGTGTACACCACCTCTTAAAGTGTCCATTGATGGACACTTAGGTTTTTTTGCTTTTTTAAAAAAATATCTTGTCTGTTGTAAAAAGTGCTGCGGTGAACATAGGGGTGCGTGTATCATTTCAAATTAGTATTTTTGTTTTCTTCAGATTAATACCCAGAAGTGAAATTGCTGGATCATATGGTAGACTATTTTTAAGTTTTTGAGGAACCTCCACACTGTTTTCTATACTTGCTGCACCAATTTACATTCCCACCAACAGTGCACAAGGATACCCTTTTCTCCAAATCCTTGCCAACACTTGTTATTTCTTGTCTTTTTGACAATAGCCACTCTAACAGGTATGAGGTGATATCTCATTGTGGTTTTGATTTGCATTTCCCTGGTTAATTAGTGACATTGAACATCTTTTCATGTACTTGTTGGCTGTCTGTGTATCTTCTTGGAAAAATGTCTATTCAGATTCTCTGCATTTTAATTGGCCTGTTTTTTTGATTATTGAATTATATGAGGTCTTTATACATTTTAGATAGTAACCTCTTATTGGATATATGATTTGAAAATATCTTCTCCCATTCAGTAAGTTGCCGTTTCATTTTGCTGTTGGTTTCCTTCACTGGGCAGAAGCTTTTTAGTTTGATGTAGTCCCATTTGTTTATTTTTGCTTTTGTTTCACTTGCCTTTGGGGTCAGATCCAAAAAAACAGCACTAAGACAGATGTCAAGGATATTATGCCTATCTTTTCTTCTAGGAGTTTTATGGTTTCAGGTCTTACATTCAAGTCTTTAATCCATTTTGAGCTAATTTTTTGTATATGGTGTAAGATAGTGGTCCGGTTTCAATCTTTTGTATGTAGCTGTCAAACATTCTCAGCACCATTTATTGAAGAGACTGTCCTTTCCCCATTGTATATTCTTGCCTCTTTTGTCATAAATTAATTGATCATATATGTGTGGGCTTATTTCTGGGCTCTCTATTATGTTCCATTGATCTGTGTATCTGTTTTTATTACAATACTGTACTGTTTTGATTACTTAGCTTTGTAGTATAGCTTGAAAGGGAGCATGGTACCTCCAGTTTTTTTCTTCTTTCTCAAGATTGTTTTGCCTCTTCTTTTGTAGTTTCATACAAATTTTAGGATTATTTGTTCTAGTTCTGTGAAAAATGCCATTGGAATTTTGATAGGGATTGCATTGAATCTGTAGATTGCTTTGGGGAATGTGGACATTTTAACAATATTAATTCTTCTAATCCATGAGCATGGAATATCTTTCCATTTATTTGTGCCTTCTTCAGTTTCTTTCATCAGTGTCTTATAGTTCTTAGTGTATAGGTCTTTCACCTCCTTGGTTAAATTTATTCCTAGGTATTTTATTCTTTTGGATGCAGTTGTAAATGGGATTTTCTTAATTTCTCTTTCTGATAGTTTGCTGTTAGTGTGTTTAAATGCAACAGATTTCTGTATATAATTTTATACCCTGCAATGTTACTAGATTCAGCTATTCTAACAGTTTGTGTGTGTGTGTGTGTGTGTGTGTGTGTGTGTGTGTGTGTGTGTAGTCTTTAAGGTTTTTTATATGTATTTTCATGTCATCTGCAAATAGTGACAGCTTTACTTCCTCCTGTTCAATTTTTTTACCATTTATTTATTTTTCTTGTCTAATTGCTGAGTCTAGGACTTCTGATACTATGTTGAATAAAAGTGGGGAGAGTGGGCATCCTTGTCTTGGTCCTGATCTTAAGGGAAAGATTTCAGCTTTTCACCATTGAGTATGATATCAGCTGTGAGTTTGTCATATAGGCCCTCATTATGTTAAGGTACATTTCCTCTATATCCACTTTGTTGAGAGTTTTTATAATAAATGGATGTTGAATATTGTCAAATTCTTTTTCTGTACCTATTGAGATAATCATATGATTTTTATTCTTCATTTTGTTAATGTTGTGTGTCACATTGATTAATTTGAGGGTGTTGAACCATTCTTGCCTCCCTGGAGTAAATCCCACTTGATTATGGTGTATGATTCTTTTAATGTATTGTTGAATTTGGTTTGCTAGTTATTTTGTTGATGATTTTTACATCTGTGTTCATCAGGGGTACTGGCCTGTAATTTTCTTTTGTGTGTGTGTTGTCCTTTTCTGGTTTTGTTGCCATGGTAATGCTAGCCTTGTAAAATGAATTTGGAAGTGTTTCTTCTTCCTATTGTTTTTTTAGTTCTACTTTATTTTTGCCCCAATCTTTATTATTTACTTCCTGCTACTAATTTCAGGCTTCATTTGTTCTTCTTTTTCTAGTTCTTTTAAGTGTAAAGTTGTTTATTTGATACTTTTCTTGTTTTCTGAGGTAGGCCTGTATGGGTATGAACTTCCCTCTTAGAACCACTTTTGCTGCATCCCATAGATTTTTGTATGGCATGTTTCTGTTTTCATTTGTCTCTAGGTATTTTTTGATTTCTCCTTTGACCTAGTAGTTGTTCAGTAACGTGTTGTTTAATCTCCATGTATTTGTAGTTTTTCCAGTTTTCTTCTTGTAATTGATTTCTAGTTTCATACCATTGTGGCCAGAAGAGATACTTAATATGATTTCCATCTTCTTGAATTTATTGAGTCTTGTTTTGTGGTCTAACGTGATCTATCCTGAAGAATGTTCCATGTGAACTTGAGGAGAATTTTTGTTCTGCTACTTCTGCATTTAATGTTCTGTAGGTATCTATTAAGTCTATCTGGTCTAATGTGTTGTTTACGGCCTATGCTTTCTTAATGATTTTCTATCTGGATGATCTATTCATTGATATAAGTGGAGTGTTAAAGTCCCCTCCTATTACTGTTTGCTGTCAATTTTTCCTTTTAGGTCTGTTACTATTCGCTTCATATATTTAGGTGCTCTGATGTTGGGTACATATATTTATAAATGTTATATTTCTTGCTGGGTTGACCCCTTTGTCATTGTATAGTTCCCCTCTTTGTCTTTTATTAGTCTTTTTTTTTTTAAGTTTTATTTGTCTGATATGAATAAAGCCATGTCAGCTTTCTTTTTGTTTCCATTTGCATGAAATATCCTTTTTTATCTCTTCACTTTCAGTCTGTGTGTGTCCTTACTTCTGGGTGAGTCTCTTGTAGGCAGTCTCTTGTTTTCTGGCTGTTTTTGTAGTTCCTCTCTATTTCTTTCCTCTCTTTCACTCTTGCCTTGTGGATTGATGACTTTTAGTTTTATGTTTAGAGTCTTTTATAATTTTCTTTTGTGTATTTACTATAAGTTTTTGCTTTGTTGTTAACATGGGGTTCACATACATATCATCCTATGTACATAATAGTGTAAGTTGATAGGAACTTAAATTTGAATACATTCCAAAATTCTATATTTTTACTCCTCCCCTTCATATTTTATGTTTTTGATGTGTCAGCCTTTAAAACAAAAAGGTAAGCAGTTTGGCCAGCAAAATCGAGTTTATTTGGGAATAGCAGAGGAATTGCAATTCAGGATATGCAAACTATGGCAAACCATAGGTAAGTCTGGAGAACAAAGGAGAGGAAAGGGGGCAGTTGGGAGGGGCTGTTCTGAAGGAAAGTTCATTGGAGGAGAGCAGAGTTTGGGGTTGTGGCAATTTCTTATTGGCTGGTTTGTTGCTGGACAAGGAGAAAATCTTCCTTCTTTCTGCTGGGGTGTGTAAAGTAAGCTTCTTCCTACTGGGACATGTAAAGTACCCTGTGATGAGTGATATGTGTGGGAGATCCCCTGCTTCAGGACTTCCTGACTCCATTTTGAATGAGGGTTTCTGCTATTCATTTTCACAGATGTCACATTTTATATCTTTCTATTTTTTGTACCCCTTAACAAATTATTTTAGTTTTAGTTTTATTTCTTTTGTCTTTTAACAACCTTCATAATAGCTAAGATTAATCTCATATCTTTACTGTATATTTATCTTTTGTAATGAGGTTTCATTTATTTTCTTGTTATTAATTAGTGCCATTTCTTTTTAGCTTAAAGAAATCTTGTCAATGTTTTTTGTAAAGCTGGTTTGGTATTGAACTCCTTAAGCTTTTGCTTGTCTGGAAAGCTCTTTATCTTTTCTTCAATCCTGAATTATAACCTTGCCAAGAAGAATATTCTTCATTGGAAGCTTTTTCTCTTTCAGATTTGAATATATCACGCTATTCTTTTCTGGCCTGCAGAGCTTCTGCTGAGAAATCTGCTGATAGTCTTATGGAGGTTCCCTTGTATGTAACAGTTTGTTTTTCTCTTGCTGCTTTTAAGATTCTCTCTAACTTTGACATTTGACATTTTAATTATAATGTGTCCTGGTGTGGCTCTCTTTGGGTTCATCTTGGAACTCTCTGGGCTACCTGGACCTGGATGTCTGTTTCCTTCCTAGGTTAGGGAAGGGTTGAGCTGTTATTTCTTAAAATAAATCTTGTGGCCCTTTCTCTCTCTCTTCTCCTTCTGGGACTCCCTATAATGCAAATGTTATTCTGCTTGATGTCCCACAGGTCCCTTAAATTATCTTTTTTAATTCTTTTTTTCTTTTTGCTGCTCTTTCTGGGTGAGTTCCATTGCTTTGTCTTCCAGTTTGCTGAGCTGTTCTTCTTTATCCAGGTTGCTCTTATATTTCCCAGTTCAGCTATTGTATTCTTCAGCTCTGTGACTTCTGTTTTGTACTTTCTTATATTTTCAATCTCTTTGGAAGTTCTCACTGTTTTGTCCATTCTTCTCCTGAGTTTGATGAGCATCATTATGGCCATTAGTTTCCATTCTTTATCAAGTAGATTACTTATCTCCATATCATTAAGGTCTCTTCCTGAGGTTTTGTCTTGTTCTTTCATTTGGAACATGATTCTCTGTCTCCTCATTTTGCTTGACTCTCTGTGTTTGTGTCTTTGTATTAAAGGAAACAGCTACCTCTCTCAGCCTTGAAGGAGTGGCCTTGCTTAGATGATGAACCTTCTTGTTCCACCTTGTCCTAGCTTTTGGTTGTCTCTAGTACCTTTGTGATTGTCTAAACTGCCTGGTTTGTTCTTGATATTCCCTCTTGTTGAGGGTGTGCCAAGATTTGTCAGTGTTCCAAGGGGAGGAATCTTATTTGTCACCTAGTTTCAGGCTGACTGGGAGTCACACCCTCAGGCAGCAGCTTTTAAAGTATGAAAATACATACACGGCCCCTGTGGGGCCGTGGTCATAATATCTTCTGACCTCCAGTCTAGGAGATCTGGAAGTGTCCCCTTGATGACAGTTGCAAAAATCCGGTCTCCAGATGAGTGTAATAATTCCTTTCTGGGTGGTTTTGTTGATCTGTAGTGACGCCCGAGGTATGTGCAAGAGTGATGTCTCCCTACTTATGTGCCCTGGGAGTGCCTCCTTAGCCCCCAGATGTGTGGGAAATCTGAAGCCTCAGGGGAAAGCTCCAGGCTGACTAAACAAGCCTTTTATAAGAAGACTGGGGTTGTGTTTCAGTCTGCTGCCTTTGCAGTGCCTTGGGGGTGATGGCCTGTCGAGAACTGTCTTTCTGATTGCTACAGCCCCCTGGAGCCCGGTAACACCAGTCCTCTTGGCCACCAGAGCCAGGTGGTCAAGGGGTGCCCCCAGTGTGGATTGCATGGGCCCACTGGCTTTAGCAAGGCAGCCTAAGAGTGTAGAGGGCAGGACATGTTCCCCGGCTTCAGCAAGGCAATGGGAAAACATCTTGACTACACGTGCTCCCAGGTTTCAGCAGTGCATTGGGAGTGCCTTGCCATTGTGCACATGTTGGCTTTAGGCTGGGAACAGAGAATGCCATGGCCACTTTTGCTCACCTTCCCCAACCGGGGAGTGGGGGAATTCTGCACCTGCCCACACTCGGGCTTTAGCAAGGCAGTGGGTTAGTGCTGCCAACACTCACCCCTGCCGTCTTAGTGAGGTAGAGGGGCGGTGCTGCCTTCAGTCTCGCCTGCCTGTGCTGGCAGGGTAGGTGGAAAGTAGAATAACAGTGTCCATCAGCACCTCTGTTTCCAAGGAGAATTTCAACCGACCCCTGCCCCTCTAGCAGATGCTTTTAGATTAGCAGAATTAGTGTTCTTCATGTATAGTCTAAGCGCTTTTCAAACTGCTTTTTTTTGCTAGGTCTTGGGGTGAGTGAGATTGCATGCATGCCCTTTAAAGGGGGAATCTCAGTTTTCTATAGCATTTGGGTCCCTTGTTGGTTTACTGAGCAGACATCTGGGGTGCTTGTCTTTCTGGTGCAGATCCCAGGGGTTGGGGTGCCTGATGTGGGACACCAACCCCTCGATTTTCTGGGAGAAGTGCTGGAGTGGTGAGACCCCTCCCTATTGTACACTGCTGCACCAAGGGTGGGATTTTTGCAAGACCGTGTCTCTGCCTTTCCTACTTGTCTCAGTGTGGCCCTTTTATCTGTTGCTGTGGAGAAACAGTTCATCTAGTTTTCAGGTCTTTTTCAGAAGGAAGTGATCCATGTGTAGCTGTAGATTTGGTGTGTCTGTGGGAGGAGGTAAGTTCAGGATCTTCCTAAGCCATCATCTTGGCCCCCCTTCCCCCAATTTCTCTTGAGATTTTTTTCTTTGACCCATTGATTATTTAGTAGTGGGTTGTTTTATTTTATGTATTTGTGAATTTTTCAGTTTTCCTTCCATTATTGATTTCTAATTTCATTTCACTGTGGTCAGAGAGCATACTCTATATGATTTCAGTCCTTTCAAATTCACAGAGATTTGTTTTAGGGCATAACATGTGGTCTATACTGGAGAATGTCCCATATGCCCTTCAGAAGAATATGTATTCTGCTTTTGTTGAGTGGGGTGTTCTATAGGTGTCTGTTAAGTTGAGTTGGTTCACAGAGTTGTTCAAGTTTGCTATCTTCTTGTGGATATTTTGTCTAGATATTGTATCCATTTTCAAGGTGGAAACCCTGGAACTGTTATTGTCAAATTATCTATTTCTATGTTAAATTCTTCCACCTTTTGCTTCATATATTTTGGGGCTCTGTTTTTAGGTGTACATATATTTACAATTGTTGTATCTTCTAGTTAGAGTGATAGTTTTATCAGTATTAAATTTTTTTTGGTCTCCAGTAATATCTTTTCTCTCAAAGTCTATTTTATCTGATATTAGTGTTGCCACTTCAGATCCCTTTTGGTTACTGTTTGCATGGTATATCTTTTTCCATCCTTTTACTTTCAATCAATATGTGTATTTGAATCTAAAGTGTTTCCCTTAGAGATAGCATATAGTTGGATTGTGTTATTTTTAAAAAATCTCTTCTATCAATGTCTGCCTTTTAAAATTTGAGTGTTTAATCCATTTACATTTAATGTAATTACTAGTAAGGTAGTATTTATATCTGTTATTTTGCTGTTTGTTTTCTATATGTCTTATGTCTTCTTTTTTTCTCGGTTCATCCATTACTGCCTTCTTTTGCATTAAATGTATATTTTACGGTGTGTCATTTTATTCCCTTGTCTTTTACTACATTTTTGAGTTATTTTATAGTGGTTGCTCTGGAGATTGAAATGAACAATTTATAGGAATCTAGTTCAAGTAAAGTTAATTACAATAGCTTACAAAATTTTTGCTTTTATGTGTCTCTATTCCTTACCCATCATTTTTGCTGTTCCTGTTATGTAATTACATCTTTATCTATTGTGAGCTACATCAACAGAGATATTTAAGTGTTGCTTTATGTAGATTTCTTTTATATCAGATTGTAGAAAAGAGTTACAAACAAAAATTTATACCATTTTTAATATTTACCTATGTAGTTACCTTACTGGCGCTCTTTTTCTTCATGTGGATTTTAGTTACCTATCTAGTGTTCTTTCATTTCTGCCTAATGGATTCCTTTGAGTATATCTTGTAGGGCAAGTGTGCTAGTGACAGACTACCTCACTTTTAGTTTACCTGGGAACTTCTTAATTTCTCCTTATTGAATGATATTTTTTTTGTATATAAAATTCTTGGCTGAGAGTTTTTCTTTCAGCACTTTGAATATTTCATCCCATTGCCTTCTGATAAGAAATTAACTGTTAGTCTTATTGAGGCTCTCTTGTCCATGATCAGTTGCTTCTCACTTGCTGCTTTTCATATTCTCTTTGTCTTTGTCCTTCAAAAACTTTTTTATGCTTTGTCTAGGTGTGCTTGTCTTTGAGTTCATATTATTTGGAATTTGTTGAACTTCTTGGATGCTGTACCTCCTATTTAATGTTTTTCATAAAAGCTTTGAGCCATTATTTCTTCACATATCCATTGTGCCCTTTTCTGTCTCTCCTTTCCGTCTGAGACTCCCATTATATGTGTCTTGGTATGTTTGAT
Source organism: Balaenoptera ricei (assembly GCF_028023285.1). Lineage (NCBI taxonomy): Eukaryota > Metazoa > Chordata > Mammalia > Artiodactyla > Balaenopteridae > Balaenoptera > Balaenoptera ricei. The sequence goes on from NC_082640.1 coordinate 31,414,805, forward strand.
GGTGTCTTATACATTTCTGAGGCTGAGGCTGTGTTCCTTTTCCTTCATTCTTTTTTCTTCTATTCCTCAGACTGCATGATTTTAATTGATCTATCTGTAAGTTCACTCATTTTTTTTCTGCCTTTTCAAATCTGCAGTTGATCTCCTCTAGGAAGTTTTTTAATTATTGTACTTTTTTCAACTACAGAATTTCCATTTCATTCTTTCTATTATTTTTATGTCTTCATTGATATCCTCTATTTGGTGAGACAACATTCTTTGAACATATTTAAAACAGCTTATTTAAAGTCTTTATTTAGTATGTCCAACATCTAGGCTTCCTCAGGAAGTTTCTGTTGACTACTCTATTTCTCCGCTGTATATGGATTATGTTTTCTTATTTACTTGTATGCTTCATAATCTTTTGTTGAAAATTTGACATTCTAAATAATATAATGTGGCAACTCTGGATATTTGGTCATTCCCCCTTCCTAGTTTGTTATTTGTTATTGTTGCTTGTTCAGTGATTTAAACTGATTCTGTAAAGTTCGTATTCTTTGTCAGGTGTCACTACTGAATTCTCTGCTCAGTTAGCTTAAGGGTCAACCAATGATCAGACAGAAATTTCCTAAATACCTGGAATGAGTTAGAGTCCTAGAGGTCTTTATAGAAGGGCTGTGTGTAGGTATTGAGCCATACTTTCTACACTCAGCCAGTTAGCTTACAGCTCCATTTTAGCCCTCACTTCCTGCTTGCACAGAACCTCAAGGTCAGTCAGAGACAAGTGCTTAGGGCTTTCTCAGGCCTTTCCTGAGCACATGCACAGTCCCTGGCTTGTGCATAACGCTTTTCATGCTGTGGCTTTCTTGATTTTCAGGAGTATGTTGGAGCTTTTCCAAGGCCTAATGGATGTCTTGTTCCATGGCTTTTTCCTTTAAGCTTTTTGGTCAGCCTATTTTGTGCCCCTTTGTTATCCATTGCTTTTAGTAGCTGTGATTATTAGTTTTCTTCCATTGGAAGTTTTCTTCCATTGTTTTCCGCAAATATTCCCAGGGAAAAGACTTTTCATGCTGAGTGGGCTCTGAGTCAGGTCAAATAAAGACAGCCTTCTGAGTGGGTTCTTCCAGAGAACCAGCAGACAGGTCACATTGTGACAGTTCTCTGGGAATGGGGCTTTGATGCAGCTTCTGCTGTACTTTTGCCTGGCTGCTGGTATGCACCATGATTGTGGGCTGTTAGTTTCAAGGCTACAGTGGAGCTTGGGAGGTAAGATGGGAATAGGGCAAGCTAAAATGCCGCAAATGCTCATTGTTTTTACTGAGATATAGCTGTTTTTCTTTCATAAATACTCACTAGATTGCTGCAAAGCTCTTATTTATTTCTAAAGTTCTGGAAAAGTTGATTCTGACATTTTTTTGGCCAAGTTTTTCATTGTTTTTATGGTGGAGAGAATTTTCATTGGTCCTTACTCTGCTATTTTTGCTGTCATACCTCTTTTTATTAAATTTTCTGAGTTCTTTATATATTTTGGGTACAAATCCTGTGCAATATATATGCTTTGCAATTATTTTCTTTTACTGTATGGCTTGTCTTTTCATTCTCTTAACAGTGTCTTGGACATTAAGACTTTAAAAAAACAAGACATTAAAAATATTTACAAAGTCCAGTTTTTCAATTTTTTTCTTTTACGATTCATGCTTTGGTATTGTATCTAAGAAATCTTTGCCAGATCCAAGGTCACAAAGATTTTCTCTTGTTCTTTTGATGCAAATTTTATAGTACATTGAAGTCTGTGAGTCATTTGAAATTAACTCTTTTTTTGTAGTATGAGATAAACACTGAAGTTTATTTCATTTTTTTCCATAAGGAGATCCAATTTTCCAGCACCATTTGTTGAAAAGACTGGCTTTTCTCAACAGAATTGCTTTCGTATGTTTGTCAACATTTTTTGTCCCTGTATTTGTGGGTCTAGTTTTGCAATGCTCCATTGGTCTATTTGTCTATCTTGATGCTAACACCACACTGCCTTGATTATTGTGTTAAAAAATCCCCCAAAACCCGTGTGTGTGTGTGTGTGTGTGTGTGTGTGTGTGTGTGTGTGTGTGGAAACGAGGTCTCTGGAGCCGAGAACAAACGTTTTATTACTCATAGTGCATCTTGTGTCAGTTCCCCTGGGGGGCAGCATGGTGAGTCCCAGCTGTTCCCCTTAAGTATGGTGGGGCTGCACCCTAGGAGAGGAGCTGTGGATTCATGTAGGGTGGCTGGCATCTCTGTTCTTTCTCTCTCAGGTTTATTACACTGGAATATAAGCAAATGGCTACAGGGGAGATGAGTCTCTAAATCTCTCTCTGGCTTTCAAGACATTCACATCACCCTCTAACTGTGTTATTCCCATGCTGCTTGCTCAGAAAGCCCAGACTGTGTAGAAATACATGGAGAATCCTCTCTCAACATATGGTAACTTTTATATTAAACCTTGAAATCAGGATGTATTAATTTTCCAACTTTGATCTTATTTTTCAGAGCTGTCTTAGCTGTTCTCTATCCTTTGGATTTTCATGTGAATTTCAGATTTAGTGTTTCAGTTTTATAGTGAAGCCTGCTGGGATTTTGACTGGAATTGCATTAAATCTATAGATCAGTATTTTCTCAATCTTGGCACTGGCACTGTTGACACTTGGGGCTGGGATGATGCTTTGTTATGAGAGCTGTCCTCTGCATTGCAGGATGTTTAGCAGCATCCCTGGCCTTTGCTCACTAGATAGCAGAACTATCCCCTGCTCATAAGTTACAACAACTAACAATGTCTCCAGACGTTGCAGATATCTCCTGGAGGGACAAAGTCACCCCGTGTTGAAAAATCACTTCTACTGATCAATTTGGGGAGAATTGATGTTGTCACAATATGGAGTTTTATGTCTTATGAACACATTATACCCCTTCATTTATTTTATTTTATTTTTTTTATTAAACATCTTTATTGGAGTATAATTGCTTTACAGTGGTGTGTTAGTTTCTGCTTTATAACAAAGTGAATCACCTTCATTTATTTAGATCTTTAATTGAGGTCTTAAATTTCTTTCAAAGGTGTTTTTTAGTTTTTAGTGTACAGGTCTTACACATCTTTTGTCAGACTTACCCCTATTTATTTCACATTTTTTGGATAATGTTGTTTTTAAATTTAAGTTTCTGAGTACTTATTATTAGTATATAGAAATTCAGCTGCATCTTGTGTATTGATCTTGTATTCTGCAACCCTGCTAAACTCACTTATTAGTTCTTGTAGATTTCTACAATAGGCTTTTCAATTTTAAAAAATTTCAATGCTGTTTTTTAGGTTTAAGTTGTATGTGGATGACTCTTATTTTTTTATGAAAAATCTCTTTTTTCATAGGAAACATGGGAGGTTTGTGTAGAATTGATGGGTAAATTTAATACAGGGTCAACTTGCCAGGCTTGGAATTCCATTGTTTTTTTTGTTGGCCATTATAGTATTAATAGTAATGTAAATAATTCTGGAAGGATGAAAGTGGAAAGTGAGTTCATAGGTCATACATCACAGAGTTGAATGGATGTTTGATGGTCATTTTGCTTTCTAATTATCCAAATAAAAGATTATTTACTTTTGTCAGCTTTAGCTAATACTTGTAAAGTATACATCTGTTTGTCATTGTTTGTCATCTTTTTTGAGATTATTTCTATTCTATATTATTTTATTTATAATATTTAATATTTCAGATAAAGTCAGAATTACCTTCAGTTTATATGTTTTGGACTTTGCCATTGTTTTTTCCGCCTTTGTTAGGGTATAATTGACAAATAAAGTTGTATATATTTAAAGTGTACAATGTGAAGACTTGATATACGTATACATTGTGAAATGGCTACCACAATTAAATAGCACATCCATCACCTCACAGGGCTGCCTTTTTAAATTTTGTGGTGAGAATGCTTAAGATATACTCCTTTAGTGAATTTAAAGTGTACAGTACAATATTATTAACTATAGTCACCATGCCCAGAACTTATTCATCTTGTAACTGAAAGTTTGCACACTTTGACCAACATCTTCCCATTTCCCCTACCCTCTAGCCCCTGGAAATCACCATTCTCTCTGTTTCTATCAGTTTAAATTAAAAAAAACATCTTTTTTTAAGATTCCACATATGAGTGAGATCATATACAGTATTTTTCTTTCTCTATCTAGTTTATTTCACTTAGCATAATGTCTTCTAGGTTTATCCATGTTGTCACAATGGCAGGGTTTCCTTCTTTTATGGCTGAATAATATTCCATTGTGTGGGTGTGTGGGTGCACACACACATTTTCTTTATCAATTCCTCTGTTGCTGAACATATAGGTTGTTTCCATGTTGTGGCTATTGTGAGTAATGATGCAGTGAACATGGGAGTACAAATACCTCTTCAAGACACTGATTTTGTTTCCTTCAGATAAATAACCAGAAGTGGGATTCCTGGATCATATGGTAGTTGTAGTCTTAATGTTTTGAGGAGCCTCCACAATCATTCCCATGATGGTTGTTCCAATTTACATTCCCACCAGCAGTGCACAAGGGTGCCCTTTTCTCCACATCCTCACCAACACTTGTTATCTTTTGTCTTTTTCATGAAGCCATTTTAACAAGCATAAGGTGATATCTCATTGTGGTTTTGGTCTGAATTTCCCTGGTGATGAGTGATGTTGAGCACCTTTTCATGTACTTGTTGGCCATTTGTATGTCTTCTTTGGGAAAATGTCTATTCAGTCCTTTGCTCATTTTTAAATTAGATTATTTGTTGTTGTTTTGCTATTGAGTTGTGTGAGTTCCTTGTATATTTTAGATATTAACCCCTTATCCGGTATATGGTTTGCAAATGTTTTCTCCTATTTCGCAGTTTGCTTTTTAATTTTGTTGATTGTTTCTTTTGCTGTATAGGAGCTTTTTAGTTTGATGTAGTCTCACTTCTTTGTTATTGCTTTTGTTGCCAGTGCTTTTAGTGTCATTTCCAAAAAATTATTGCCAGGACCAATCTCAAAGAGCTTTCTCCTTATGTTTTCTTCTAAGATTTTCTTGGTTTCAGGTCTTACATTTAAGTCTTTAGTTTATATGTATTTAATTTTTGTGAGTGGTGTAAGATAGGGGAACAGTTTCATTCTTTTGCATGTGGATATCAAGTTTACCTAGCACCACTTTTTGAAGAGACTGTCCCTTCCCTGTTGTGTGTTCTTGGCGTCCTTGTCTAAGATTAGTTGGCCATACATGTGTGGGTTTATTTATGGGCTCTCTATTCTGTTCCATTTGTCTATGTGTCTGTTTTTATGCCAATGCCATACTGTTTTGATTACTGTAGCTTTGTAATAGAGTTTGAAATTAGGAAGTGTGATGTCCCAGTTTTGTCTTTTTTCTCAGGTTTGCTTTAGTTACTCAGGGTCTTTTGTGATTCCACAAAAATTTTAGGATTGTTATTTCTATTTTTGTGATAAATCCCATTGGGAATTTGACAGGGCATTTGATTGGGAATTTGCATTAAATTTGTACATCACTTTGGGTAGCTTGGACATTTTAACAGTATTGATTCTTTCAATCCATGAACGTGAAATATCTTTTAGTTTATGTGTTCCTTCTTCAGTTTCTTTCATCAGTGTCTTATAATTTTCATTGTATGGGTCTTTTGCCTCCTTTGTTAGTTAAATTTACTCATATATATATATATATATATATATGGTCTTTTAAATGGGATTGTTTTATTAATTTCTTCTTTATATAATTCATTATTAAGTGTACAGAAACAAAACTGATTTTTGTATATTGATTTTGTATCCTGCAGCTTTACTGAATTTATTAGTTCTAACAGGTTTTTTTGGTGGAGTTTTTAGAATTTTTAATTTGTAAGATCATATCATCTGCAAACAGACAGTTTTACTTCTTCCTTTCTGATTTGGATGCCTTTTATTTCTTTTTCCTGTCTGATTGCTGTGGCTAGGACTTCCAGTATTGTGTTGAATAGAAATGGTGAGAGTGTCCTGTTCCTGCATTTGAAGAAGCCGTCACCTCCTCTGGTCTTTACTGACTGACTTTGAGGGAGAAATAGCTTCACCAGTCAGTCCAGCTAGGGATTCTGAGGCTTTCTCGGACCTTTTCTATGGGTATGCCTGCTCCATACTTTTTGTTCCTTCTTGGCAGGGAGTTTTTAAGATTGTCTACTATCTCTCAGTCCTGCAAAGCCAGGGCAGGTACTAAGAGCAGATGACCTCAGTATTCTGGGCAGGGCAAGAAAGGAGTGGGCCTCTTGGACCGTGTCCTGCAGAGCTGGGGAAACCAGGAGCCCTCTCAAACTCTCATTTTCCCTCCTGAAGACATCGCAGGCTGAGGGATCTTCATTGGCACTGAGCAGTGCTGCCTTGTGGGAGGGTGACACGGGCAAAGTGAAACTGTTCCTCTTAACTCTCTTCAATGCCTCTGCTCTTGGATATTTTACTTCAATGCTGTGTTGGAACTCTGCTGGACTCCTGGACTCCCACAAAGGTACTCTTGTCCGTGGGTGGTGGGTCAAAATCGATGTTCTATGTGGAATGATTGTAGACAACCATTCCACCGTCTTGCTGCCATCACATCACCATTGTTTCTTTTAAAGCTATTCATTTTTATTCATGTGATGGAATTATGTTTATTGACAATCCTCAAGTTATATTTGAGCTCCTGTTTAGCTTAAAGGGATCTTCTTATCTCTTGAGTGTGAGTGTGTGTGAGTGTGTGTGTGTGTGAGAGAGAGAGAGACAGAGAGAGAGGGAGGTAATAGTGTATGTTATTTTAGATACCAAGAAATGTGATGCTCCAAGTAAATGTACCGATGTGTTTTCTTGACATGGTAAGACAAACTGGTCCCTTTATACAGCTTAGAGAGCATTTCAGGCAGTATCTATAATACATGCTTGTGGAGAGAGATTTTCTTCCATAAAATAATTGTCTGCTTTTGTACCACAGTTGTATTTTTTTGGAAAATAGCAGCTCATCGTGAAACACTTTTGTCTACACACTTTGTTCTCATATTCTGTGACCTCTCCTGTTTTGTCTCACTACAGGAGTCTTTGTCAAGCGGCGTTCTTTTTGTTTTTGCAGTCTGATAGAATTTCCAAAGCTTTTCCCTCTACCAGTGGTTTGGTTTTGCAGGGTGTAAGTTCTGATCTTTATATCCTTCTTTGTGGACTCTTCTCCTGAACTTATATTTTTAGTCTCTGTGGCATGCCTGCTCTTTTATCTGGCGCCTTCCGAGCACAGTCTGCCCTCTCCTTCGAAGGAGCCCTGGGCTCACAGGGTGCTGTCTGCCTGCAGTGCATGCAGGATGCCAGTCTTCGAAAGACCTTTCTGATCCTGTGATTATTTTTGGAGGAATGTTCTTCCTCTTAATGTCCATATGCTCCTCCTTTTCCTTCTGTTTCTGCAGGAGGCACATTGACTGGTGTTTTTTACTTGGTCTTTTCAAGGTATCATTAAGTGGACATTTTATTGAGAATAACTTTGTGTGAAAAATGATAAATACCCATTATCAAACATTCAAGCCATACAGAAAGGTATAAGAAAATAAAGGAAAAGAAACCACACGTGCAAAATGCCGCCTTCAACAACAAGCCTATCAATGATGCCTGGGGAGCAGCGTTTCAGGCACCCCTCTGTTCATGGATGTAAGCAGAGGGAATGTGTATAGAGAGTTCTGTATTGTATGTTTTACTTTAAGGATGAATATTAAAATGTAAATTTTGTTTTGCTTTAATTTAACAGGAAATAGAATATGAATATGCTTTACAGTCCAGTAGAAAAGTCCAGTAGAAAAGGTTATGAGAAATCTTTAGTGGTTGGAGTCATTTTATTTATTTCTTTATATTAAAAAATTTTAGTGCTGTATCAGTTAAATATTTTTTTTTAAATTATTTTATTGAAGTATAGTTGACCTACAGTGTTGTGTTAATTTCTGCTTCAAAGTGATGCAGTTATATTGGGTTGGCCAAAAAGTTCGTTCTGGTTTGTCCATGTTACGAAAAACCCGAACGAACTTTTTGGTCAGCCCAATATGTATATATATATTTTCATATTCCTTTCCATTATGGTTTATTACAGGATATTGAATATAGTTCCCTGCGCTATGCAGTAGGACCTTGTTGTTTATCCAGTCATTCTTTTTTTAAACTAGAAGTTCAGATTTGCACACTGTCTCTTGAATACCACTGCAGAGGGAATCAGCAGACGCACACTGAATTTCAGGGAACAGAGTAGCACAGGGGTTAACACTTGCACCCAGACAGCTTGGGTGCAAGTCCCTCGGGCACTTGCCCAAGTGCACTGCCTGCTTGACCTTGGGCAGATCGTGAAGCCTCACTGTGACTCGTTTCCCTCCTTGGTAAGATGGAAGTAGTAACAGTATCTTTGTCACAGAGTTATTTTGAAGGCGGAGTTAGTATTATAATTTATAGGCTGTGTCTGGTATATATTAATACTGTTATTTCCCCTTCCTCAGCTTGTTTTTTGCTAGTTAGATCTTTGCGTTTATAGGGCAGGGCTAGTAACGTTTGTATTCTCCTCTGCACCCCTACTGCCTGCAATATTTCACCATCATCCCATATTTGAGGGCATTGGGTGCTCCCCAGCAGCCCCCCACCACAGCCTCTATCCTCCTAAGTTGCTTCCTTTACTGAGGGCATCCCTAGCTCCCTTATTTTGGTTGACTTGTGCGTGGCCAGATTTTGTTATCCAGTAGTTTTTTTCCTCTAAGAAGGGCTCATAATTGCTTTAGTCCTTAAATTCTTGAAGAGAATTGGCTCCCCACTTGAAGGAACACCTACCTAGGAATCAGTTTCTTTCCCTCCAGATAATATAGTCCAGCCAACCGCCCCGCCCCCCCTCCCCGCCAAAGAAACACCATCCCCTGTGCTGCCCACCATGGGATCTACTCCTCCATCCTCTTTTTTGTTATGATGGAAAATTTAATGCACCAGAAGAGTGTAGAGAAAATATATATAATATGCACTTGGGTCCTAACATCCAGTTGTAACAAATAATATTTTGCTGTAATTGCTTCAAATCTTTTAAAATGAAGTAAGTTCACATGCAACTGAAGCTCCCTTTGTACATGGCCCCCAGCCCCCACTTTCTCCTTCCTCAGCAGGTGCTGCCATCTTGAACTTGGTATGAGTTTTGTGTATGTGTCTATAATCAACATGTATCATTGTTTGGTGTATTTTTAAAATTCACATAAATGGTATTTTATTGTCAGTGGCGTTCCCTCTACTTCGTTTTAGTCAACGCTGTTTTCTAGGCTTACCCATGGTGATACGTGTAGATCTCATCATTTACTTTGAATGCCGTGTACTTAACATTCCATTGCATGAATGGGAACCTTACAGTTTTCCGTTTAGTATTTATTACAAGGCGGGGGCGGGGGTGGGGGTTGGGGATTCAGCCACCATCCTTGTATCTGACCACGTGTGCTCCTGTGGGCTGTCTCCCTGGGGCACTGGGTCTCAGACTTGCCTGTACATTGGAATCCCCGGAGAGTTAAGAAAATGCTGATGTGTCTCGTTCCCACCCCCAGGTATTCTATGTAATTGGTCTGACACGCAGCCTGGGCATCAGCGTTTAAAAATCTCCCCAGGAAATTCTAATGTGCAGTGTTAGAGAATCTCTGCTGTGGGCACCGCCATCCAATGGAGGAACCACGCATCACCTGTGATGGTTACAATTTAAGTTAATTTGAACTAACTATATTAAGACTGCAGTTCCTCAGTTGTACTAGCTGCCTTTCAAGTGCCTAAGAGCCCTCAGTGGCTGGTGCCTCCACAGGTGTAGGACAGCCCCACCAGTGGGGGCGGGGGCACTTGCTGTAGGGTGTACACCTGGGTGGGCACTTGCTGGTCAGGGGATGTCCCTCCTTGGCTGTGCTGGCTTCGGATGTGCTGCTTTTCCAGGCAGCTGTCTTTGTTTTCTCGGGCTGCTGCAACAATTGCCACATGGTTAGCGGCTTAAAACAACAGGTTTATGGTCTCACTGTTCCGTAGCAATTCCGTGGCATGTCTCACCGGGTTACGGTCAAGGCCTGGGCAGGCTGTGCTCCTTCCTGGAGCCCCCTGGGGGGAATCCGTTTCCTTACTCCAGCAGTTCTGATTGCGGGCAGAATTCCGTTTCTGGTGTTTGTAGGACTGAGATCCTTTTCTCCCTGCTGGCTGTCAGCCAAGGTCATTCCTAGCCTCTGGAGGCCACCACATTCATTGGCTAGTGGCCTCCAACAGCCAGCAACAGTGGCTTCTCACATCTCTCCTGCCTCAACCTTGAGTCCAACGGGAAAAGTTCTCTGCTCCTAAGGGCTCTTGTGGCTTGTGGGATTAGATGGATCCTCTCACCCAGATAGTCCAAGGTGGTCGTCCCATCTCAAGATGCCTCACCTTTATCACCTTTTCAGAGTCTCTTTTTACATAGTCACAGGGCATTAGGGTGTAGGCATCTTCTGATGAAGCGGGAGGGAGGGAGGCAGAAGGGGGTCATTTTTGTACGGTCCATGCTGATTTACACATCCATGCCTGCATCTGAGAGTTACTTTTTATCCACATGCTCATGAGCACTTAGTATTATTACTCTTTCATGTTTTCGCCAGTGCGAGTGGACAGAGCTATCCCCTGAATACTAGTGAGAGTGGTGAGTTCTCTATTTTAAATGCGATTAAGTTCACTAGTAAAAGCTTTGTGTTGATAATTTTATATCAGATTTTCCTGGCATTGCTGTCACCCTGGCTTTGTGGATCTCTGCAGGCAGGATGAGCTTCAAGTGGGTTTATTAATCAGAGATTAGATTCTTTTTCTCTGCTGTTCTCTTGGTTCTGTCCTCTTCTGAGGCTCAGCTTTGGCCTTGCAGTGGCAAAATGGCTGCAACAGTTCCAGGCCTCACACCTTCACACTGCCCTGTCTGAGCAAGCGTTTTAGACTTTCTGTTAATTGGGCCAACTTAGGCCGTGGCCTACTACTCCCTGACTGTCACGGTGGTCAAGGACTGCCCTGAATCCACCTTTGCTCAGGCCCTAGAGTATGTCCATCCCACATCCAATGCTCTGGCCGGGGGAAGAGTTTACGGTGATTGGCTTGCACCTGTGAGGGAGCTCCCGGAGCTGGGTGGGTCTGTTCTCAGTACGGCTGTTTCGGTTTTTTTTGGTGGGGGGGAGGAATGGATGCTGAGAGGGGACCACAGTGTCCATGGTTGTCTGAATGCCTCTCTTTTTCTTAGGGTGACTTTTGTTTCCTGTTGTTATGGTTGAATTGTGTCCCCCCAATTCATATGTTGAAATCCTAACCCCCAGCACCTCAGAATATGCCATTGTTTGGAGGTAGAGTCTTTGCAGCAGTAATCAAGGTAGAATGAGATCCTTGGGGTGGCCCTAATCCAGTCTGACTGGTGTCCTTATAAACGGGAAATTTGGATACACACCCACACGGGGAAGATGACGGGAAGGCAGAGGGAGGAGATAGCCACCTGTAAGTCATGGAGAGAATCCTGGAGCAGACGCTCCCTCCCAGCCCTCAGAAGGAACCAACCCTGGAGACGCCTTGATCTCAGTCTTCAGCCTCCAGGACTGTGAGACTGTCAACTTCAGTAGTTTAAGCCGCTACAGAACCCATGTGTTCCTGTGGTTATTGTTTACTATTTTGGGGTATTGTTTATTATTTTTTGGTTATTATTTTTTGTTTGCTCCTCCTCTGCAAAGGCAGGGATTCTGTCTGTTTTGTTTTCTGCTGTATCTGCAGTGCCTGGAACAGTGGCTGGCACATAGTAGGTGCCCAGTAAATCGATGGTGAAGAAAGCAAGGCTGTGAAGAAAGGACATGAACAGGGGTTTAGAGCTGAAATGAAAACCCATGAGATTTAGTCTGATGTGTTTAATGAAAAACATAGTATTACAACATAGATTTAGTAATTAAGAACAATCACATTTCTCCAATTAATATATCCACAAAGTCAAACAAGGTATTTTGTTGTCTTTCTTCTCGGATTGCAAGTCCAATATATATAAATAGCTTGAATGGCAATCAGTAGAAATACTATGAGGCCTAGAGTTCTGGACCTGATAGCCTGTCACCCTGAGTTTTTAACCGTTTCTCACCCCTCAGATCACTCGCTTCCCTGACCCCAAAACTCTGTCAGTGATGGGGCCATCCCGGGGCGGCTCCAGGGGCAGCTGTAGGGCCCTCCTTGTCCCCTCCCACCCCCCTGCACAGGGAGAGGTGGAGGGGAGTGGGGGAGGGAAGTCAGACTCTGTTGATGAGCTCCTTCTCCAAGCAGGTTGCCTTCAAGGTAAATTTTAATGTTAGAGTCAAATTAAAACAATACATATATATATGTATGTGTATATATTTATATATGAAATGAGAGCTCTTGGGAAGGAGGTCTTCTGGAATTTGAAATCCTCGTCAGGTTAGCGCAGCCCAGGCTTTACCCAGCCACCGTCACAGACCAGGCAACTGACTCATCGGGGGCTTGTTTCTGAGACTGAGACTCACAGTGGGTATCACTGCCTCATCAGTGGCAGCATCAGTGTCAGGATGAGGATGCGAGTGTGTTATTTTCACACTCTTTCCTGTGCTGCGTAAGGAGCGGGCCCAGCCTTTCTGTCTCCAAGACCTCCTCCTTCGTAGTTGACTTTGTAAGTTGTCGGTTGGCAGAGCGAGGAGGGTGGGTGGCCCTGCGGTGTCGCCTGTGCCCTCACCTGTGCGCGCTGGCCTGAAGGGCGAGTCCCGCATGCGTCCTTTCCCGGCTCTGTGCCCTTCTCGGGCCATGACCGGAGCATCCTCAGCGCAGAGTCAGTCCTTGACCTGCTGTGTTCTGATTCCTCCACTGGGTCGCTGTTATCTGCTGTGTCTCAGTGTCATGGTTCGGTGACTGTCTCCTTTATCACTATTGCATGTAATACTGTAAACGATTTTAAGCATCGCTGTTAAAAGTCAGTATAAACGTACCCCACAGCCAGGCTTACTGTGAGCTTGTGGGGTCTCCTGTCTCCCACCAGCAGGTGTGGGCTGAAGCTCAGGACTCAGGTGCCACCCATCCTGGCCCCTGCACTGTCTGCCTCGTGTCCTGCCCCTTAGTCAGGATTTGTAGGATGGCTGAGTAGGTTGCATAGTGATTACTCAAAACTTTAAGAAATCCTTTAATTGTGAATTCCTAGAATTCCTTGAATGGGTGTCACAACTTTTCTTTCCAAAATTCTAAAGTAAGCCTTTAACCTGGGTTTTCCTGCATGCTGACCTTGCGATTCTACTGAAGGTTGTTCTTTCATGGGAAATGAGGACAGTGGGGCCTTGCTGAGATGGTGGGTGGTGGCATCCTGTCCCTTTACCTGGAAGGGAAGGTACAAGGGGATGTCTTGCAGGGTGGGGACTGACATTGCCTGTGAAGATCTTGAGCCGTTTGCTGTGTCCATAACTAATTTTCTCAATATCCATTCCTTACTCTCTTAATGCACTCTGGCCCGAATAGCCCTGGGCTTTGAAGACATCCGTCTTTAGAAAGTAGGTGATTTTGCGCTCACAGAAGTCTGTGGGAGCTGCTCTGAAAATGCGGGTGCGGATGCAGAGCTACTGATGAGAGAGTGACTGGAAATAGTTTAACAGTGGGGACTGTCACCTCCACTGAAGGTGGTGCGGAGCCACAGAGGCCGTGCAAGGAGAGAAGGGGGAAGGGCCTGGGGAGGGGGCAGGAGGAGGGGGCAGGTCAGTGACGGGGACATCAATGGGCAGCCCGAGCTGGGTGTCCACCCGCCCCGCTCCCTGAGAAGGCTTCCTGCCCCAGCTGCGGGCGGCTCCACTCTTCCCAGGCCGCGCACCTGGCACCCGACCCTGACTCCACATCCCCCTGTTAATGGGAACGTAAAGTCCACCTGAAGGTGACTGTCTGCCTCTTTCTTCCACTGCCCCTGCAGGTCTGAGCCATGGTCATCTTAGTCTGATGACTGCATACCTCTCCACCCCGCCTGCAACCTCTTTTAACGTGGACATCAGTCTGTCCCCCTTTCCCTCTGCGTGGTCAGCCTGCTGTGACCACGAGTCTCCTCTTCCCTCTCTCTGTCTCTCTCTATCTCTATCTCTGTCTCCATCTCTCTCCCCCATCCCCCACCCCTACCCGTGTAGCCTCTCAGGCCTCTTATTTGTCCTCCCACTGCACCAGGATGCTCCCAGCTGAGCACCTTGGTCCTGACCTGTCCGCTCCCCCTGCCCCGAGACAGTGCATGGCCCCCTCTCTCTCATCACCTTCAAGTCTTTCCTCAGATGCCACCTTCTCACTGAGAACCACCTTGACTGCTCTGTTTAAAACTAGGCCTTCCCTGAAAACAGGATCTCGAAGAGACACCCACACACCCACGTTCATGACAACACTGTTTACAGTGCTTAGTGGAAGCCACCTAAGTGTCCATGGACGGATAGAACGAATGGATGAAGAAACTGTGATCTGTCCGTAGAGTGGAATAGTATGCAGCCTTCAAAAGGAAGGACATTCTGACATATTCTACAACACACATTGGGGACATTTTGCTACATGAAATAAGCCAGTCACAGAAGGACAAATGCTGTATGATTCCACTTACGCGAAACACCCAGAGCAGTCAGATTCATAGAGACGGAAGGTGGCGTGTCGGTTGCCAGGGCTGGGGTGGGGCAGTGGGGGGTTGTTCAGTGTGTCCAGGGTTTCAGTTTTACAAGATGAGAAAGTTCTAGAGATTCATAGCACAACAATGTCAATGTGCTTAACTACTGAACTATACACTTAAAAATGGTTAAGATGGTAAATTTTACATTATGTGTTCTTTTAGCACAATAGAAAAAATGAAAACAGAAACCTAGGCCTCCCTCCATCACCCCTGGTCCCCTTATTTGGTCTCTGCTTTTCCCCTGGAGCACTCATCACCTCCTTAGGTGCTTACTTACTTAGGACGTCTCCCGTACAGATTGTCAGCCCCACAAGGGGAGATTGTTGTTTGTTTTGTCCACCGATGGTCTGGAACAGTGCTGGCCACCAATCAGGCACTTCATTAATATCTATTGATTACATGAATGTGCCCCAAATCTCGGTGCCTCCAGACCTCAGAGTCCAGGACATGGACTTGGAGATGCTTCTGCTGATGGGTGTTGTCCATTAAGCTGAGGGTTTGCATTCGGGTTGGGATGCTCTTGTGGGATGTGGACAGACAGGCAGGGTCCAGAGAGAGTACCTCTAAGCTGGAGCAAATAATCACCGTTTCTGAGCGAATATTGTAAAAGTCTTGCTACAGTGAGAACCTCCTGTTCACCCCCCACCCCAGACCTTGAGCTGTGTCACCCATCTCCCCAGTAGTATTGCAGCATATGTGCATCACACCCGGTGTATGTCCCCCTCCTCCGTGGACAAGGTAGAGGAGGCCTGGCTTTTGTAGAGGGAAAGATCCTGCATTCTGTTTGCTTCTTGCTTGATGGGAATGCAGATCCATGGTTTTGCAAACTAGATTCTGTGGAATTTTAGGGTTTTCCTACTCCTTTTCAAAGAGAGCACTTTAACTTTTAGTGTTGTTACATTTTGATGTTCAACATAGTGGTTCATTTGGCTGAGGGTTCTGTGACATATGGCTTTAGGGTTCTTGGGGCTGGGTATTCTAACTGGATTTGTCACTTGGTCCCTTTACTGCTTGGGTGTTCAAAGCATGTGACCCCAGATTCTTTTGCCATTTTCAAAGGTCAGGGAGAGTGAATCTAAAACAAAGCAATGAGTGGAAAACAGCTTTTCTTTAAGGTTCAGTACTTAAGGCTAAGACATCACGCAAAAGGAAGTGTTTAAAGAGGGATTTAAAAAGAAAATCTCAGTGCAGATGAAAAGAGGGTGACTTTTAAAAGAACCTGGCAGATCCCAGAGAAAAGAGAATTCTTGGGTGAATAGCATTTATAAAATGTTGGCAGCTCATCATTTGTGTATAAAACTTCAGCATTGTGGAGTGGCTTACAGAGCTGAGAGGTGACCTCTAGGTGGGTGCATAACCAGGTCCAGGCATCACGGGGAGGGCAGGTGTCTGAGACAGCTGGGGCTGCTACAACAGAACACCACAGGCTGGGTGGTTTAAACAACAGATGTTTATTTCTCACAGTTCTGGAGGCTGGACACCAAGGTACCATTGGAGTCAGTTCCTGGGAGGGCTCGCTTCCTGGCTTGTGGGCAGCTGCCTCCTTGCTCGGTGCTCACGTGGTGTAGAGAGAGCTCTCGTCCTCTTCTCATAAGGGCACTAACCCTGTCATGGGGGCCCCACCCTCACAACCTCATCTAACCATCTCACCTCCCAAGGCCCCACCTCCAAATACCATCATGTTGGGGGGTGAGGGCTTCAGCATGTGAATTTGGAAGGGGGACACAGTTCACTCTGTGGCAGCAGAGATGATGATTATGAAAGGCAGAGGGAGAATACAGGTGTGACTACCTAGGCTTGCTTTTGTCCTCACCTGAGCTGAAATGTTTCCCTTTCTCTCTCTCTTTAAAGCAGTCAACACGGATGTGTTACGTACTCCATATTTGTAGGTTCCAAGACAGATCATGGCTTTATGGGGCCTGAAGCATGTGCATTGTGGGGGACTAAAACTGCAAATACAAACAAGCCGGGGCCTCTCCCACGAGGCTTGGACGGAGCCTGGGTATGTAGGACGCCCCGAAGCTTGAACTTCGTTAGTTTCAGGGTAAATCTGGCTGGCTCATTTATTTTATTTTTTTCCTTTAAAAGCCTATTTGCCATTTTTCTAATCTTAGCAGTAATACAATTCACTGTAGAAACTTTAGAAAACACAGATGGGCTGAAAAAATCCTGGCCCTAGTTTCATAACTCTCAAATAATTACTGTTGATGATTTAGCATGCTTGAGATGTTTTGAGTTTAGGATGTGCGCGTATTTTCACATTTCAACACTTACAGATCCTGGGTGGGTTTTCCCTGTGGACGGCGTGTCAGTGTTTGTCAGCAGCCTGCTGCTTCTCCTGGGACGTCCTGGCAACTGTTGTCATCCTAGATGTGCTGGAATAAGGGGCATGTTACAACATGTGTGCTGAAGTATCTTAGTGCCCCTGAGGTTGGAGGTGATGGGGACCAGAACCAGTGGGACAGGGGTGATGGGGTGGGGATGGTGCCCCATTGCTTCCTGTCCTGTGCATGTTTGACCTCTACTCTGCTCCCGTCCCATGACGCAGAGATCAGGGCGCCTTACCTCTCGGGATTACCGGGGAATTGAATGAAACTGGATGGACCTAGAGACTGTCATACAGTGTGAAGTCAGAAACAGAAAAACAAATATCGTATATTAACGTGTATATGTGGAATCTAGAAAAATGGTACAGATGAACCTGTCTGCAAGGCAGAAATAGAGACACAGACGTAGAGAACAAACATATGGACACCAAGGGGGGAAATGGGGGGGTGGTGGGAGGAATTGGGAGATTGGGGTTGACATATATACACTACTATGTATAAAATAGATAACCAACGAGAACCTGCTGTATAGAACGGGGAACTCTACTCATTGCTCTGTGGTGACCTAAATGGGAAGGAAATCCAAAAAAGAGGGGATATATGTATACATATAGCTGATTCACTTTGCTGTACAGTAGAAAGTAACACAACATTGTAAAACAACTGTACCCCAATTAAAAAAAAACCTGCCAGACACTAGCTGCGTGCGTATGCTTGGCCATTGACTGACTGGTCAGTTCTGCTGATCATGCAGAAGAGGCCTGGAAGGTTCCGGACTGCAGCTGGGAGACTTGGGAGAAGTTCGAAAAATCTCTGACACTCAGGGCATAAGGAGGCTGCTTCGGGGTCCCTGTGACAAAGGCAGCCCATCTCCCTGCGTCTGCAGGAAGCCCGCCTGACATGCGTGAACGTGTTTTCTAAGTACTTAAATATTCACCTACATGTCATTTTCACTGTCTGCATACACATCCGCTGTATATTCATGGTTTATTTAACAAATTCCAATTTACCCAACAGTTGTTGGGCATTTTGGTTGTTCCCTTGTTTTCTTGTTTTATCTACAAGGTGACTTGGCAGTGTACATCCTTGTAGCGTAATCTTTGCACAACATCAGGAGAAACGTACATTATGATAAACTGCCAGATTCGAACTGCTCCAGCCAAGGGAGATGTGTGTTTTCAAGGTCTCTGCCAGCCTGGGGTACCACCATGGGGTGGGTGAGGGGAGCCGCCAACGCTTCCAGTTTGATAGATGAAAACTGTTAACGTATCATTATTTTACTTAGCATTTCCTGAATTGCTCATGCCTGTTTTTCCCGCTCTTGGTTGACAAATATGTTAAGATTCAAGTATTTCTTCCATTCAGGTCAGTGTTCTCAACCGAGCTTCAGACAGAAAAGGTCAGAGAGTGAGCCAAAGAATATTTGTATTTGCACAATGCAGAATTAGATGCCTAAGCTTTGAAATATTTGCATCAGTTCTTCACAATGTTTTTAAAGAACTAAAACATCATAGATACAGTTATAGTCTCTCTTGTATCTTCCCCCAGCTTATCTTGTTCCTTTCATAACCAAAGAAAACCTTCCTTTTTACTTCATTTCTGTATGTGCAGAATAAACATACAGAGCTTGCACGTGTGTTTTTTAAAAAAATCACACAAGTGATATTAACTGTGTGTCATTCTGAAACGTGCTTGGAGCATCTTGTGTGGTTTCCCACATCCTTCCGGTGGTGTAGGTTCATTTACTGCCTGTTTGTGATTCCCTTGGGGAATCGGTCCCGGTTGTCTGTGCTGTTCTGTGATGACCATGCAGCATGTTTCTGATGACCCGCCTTTACCCCGCGGCGGCAGGGACTGGAATGTCCCCTCGTGTCCCTGTGCTCAGGTGCAAACATGCCGGCACAGCCCACACCCAGAAGAATTCCCAGGTCAGGGAGTGGGCACCTTAATGCCACTAAAATTCCCAAATTGCTTTTCCAGTTGTTTAGGTCAGTTTGAACTCCTGTTTGGGGCCAAGAAGAGTTATTATTTTCTCACTTCCTCTCCAGGTTTCGTGGGACCCAACTTTTACAGTTCTTTTAACAGAAAGAATACAATATTGCAAATACAAATTTAGACATGAAAGTGGATATTTATTTAGAATGAGAAAATAAGTCACCACAATGGAGAAATTTTTTAAAAATGCTTTAAAATGTACCAGATAGATCATACAATCTAGGAAAAACACATTTTAAAAAGTTGAAGACTTGTCTGACACACCTCTGTAATACTCTTTTTCTACATTATGTTGCCACATACTCCTTGATTGCCTATTCCTGACAATGATTTTGTCATTTCATTTTCCCTAGATTCTCAAAAGATATTTAGGTTTTTTTCCTTTGGCATTGATGATTAAAATGATTTTTATTATTTTTATTTTTTTATTATAGACATATTATTCACATAACCTAAAATTCACCATTTTTAAAGTGTACAATTCAGTGGTTTTCAGTATATTTCAGTGTTGTGCAACCATCACACTAATTCCAGAACATTTCCATAACCCCCAAAAGAAATCCCAAACCTATTAGCAGTCACCTCCAATTTCCCCCTCCCCTCAGCCACTACCAACCAGTAACCTACTTTCTGTCCCTATGGATTTGCCTGTTCTGGACATTTCATTTAACTGGAATCATACAATATGTGCCTTTTGCGTTTGGCTTCTGTTACTTAACATCATGTTTTCAAGGTTTATCCATGTTACAGCATGAAACAGTACTTCCATCCTTTTAATGACAAGTGGTATTCTGTTATGTGGATCTATCACATTTTGTTTAACCATTTACCAGTTGATGGACATTTGGGTTGTTTCCACTTTTTTGCTATTATGAATAATGCTGCTATGAACATTAGTGTACTAGATTTTGTGTGAACATAAAACACACCTTTTCAGTTCTCTAATCTATCTAACGTACCAAGGAGTAGAATTGCTGAGTTTAATTCTATGTTTAACATTTTTAGAAACTGCCAGACTGCTTTTTAAAGCAGCTGCCCCATTTTACTTTCCCACCAGGAAGGTATGAGGGTTCCAATTTCTCCATGGCCTCTCCAACACTTGTTTTCCTTTTTCGTTTGTTTGTTTGTGTGAATTGGTATCTTGTGGCTTTGATTTGCATTTCTCCAATGATTAATGATGTTGAGCCTCTTTTCATGTGCTTATTGGCCACTTGAGTATCTTCTTTGGAGAAATTTCTATTCAGATTCTTTGCCCATTTTCTAATCGGGTTATTTGTCTTCTTATTGTTGACCTGTACGAGTCCTTTATATATTCTGGATACTAGACCCTTATCAGACCCAATATGCTTTGTAAATATTGTAAATACCTTCTCTAATTCTGTGGGTTGTCTTTTTATTTTCTAAATAGTATCCTTTGGCGGGTTGGGGGAGGGATACATTAGGAGACTGGGATTAACATACACACACTACTATGGATAAAATAGGTAAACAACAAGGACCTACTGTATAGCTCAGGAAACAATATTATGTAATAACCTATAAGGGAAAAAAATGTATATATATGAATATATAAATAAAACTGAATCGCTGTGCTGTATACCTGAAACTTACATGATATTGTAAGCGAACTATACTTCATTAACAAAAATAGTATCCTTTGATGCACAAAAATTTTAACTTTTGATGGGGTCCAGTTTATCTAATTTTTCTTAGGTCATATGTGCGTTTGGTGTCCTATCCAAGAAACTGTTGCTTAATCCATAGTCATGCAGATTTATACTTATGTTTTCTTCTAGGAGTTTTGCAGTTGTAGCTCTTTTTTTAAAAAAAAATATTTATTTATTTATTTATTTATTGGCTCTGTTGGGTCTTAGTTGCAGTAGTTGTAGCTCTTAAATGTAGGCCTTTGAAACATTTAGAGTTAATTTTTGTTTATGGCATAAGACAGGGGTCCATCTTCACTCCTTTCTTGTGGATATCTAGTTGTCCCAGCACAGTTTTTGGAAAATATTGTTCTTTCCCCATTGAATGGTCCTGGCACCCTTGCTGAAAATCAGTATCATCCATAAATTGTCTGAGTTTATATCTGGACTCTCAGTTCTATTCCATTGATCTGTTTAGTTACCTTTATGCCAGTACTGCACTGTCTTGATTACTGTAGCATTATAGTAAGTTTTGAAATCAGAAAGTGTGAGTCCTCCAACTTTGTAGTTCCTTTTTGAGATAGTTTGGTTAGTCTGGGTCCTTAGAATTTCCATATGAATTGTAGGATTAGTTTGTCAATTTTTGCAAAGTATTTAATTAGGATTTTGATATGGATTGCATTGAATTTGTGTACATGGCTGTCTTTCCATTTATTTGTCATCTTTAATTTCTTTCAACAATGTCTTATGGTTTTCAGTGTACAAGTCTTATGCATCCTTGGTTAAATTTATTCTTTTTGCTACTATTGTAAATGCAATTGTTTTCTTAATTTCATTTTCATATTGTTCATTGTTAGTGTATAGAAGAACAACTGATTTTTGTTTTTTGAACTTTTTCCTCTAACCTTGCTGAACTTGTTTATTATAAGCAGTAATACGTTTGGTTTGTGTGTGTGTGTGAGTGGAGTCTTTAGGGTTTTCTATATATAAGATCATATCATTTGACTCCAGTGGTAGTTTTACTTCTTTTCTACACTGGATGTATTTTATATAATTTTCTTATTTAGAACTTCCTTGCCCTGGCTAGAACCTCCAATACAATGTTTAGTATAGGTGGTGACAGTGGACATCCTTGTCTTTTTCCTGATCTTAGGGGGAAGCTTTCAGTCTTTCCCCATTAAGTATGATGTTAGCTGTTGGTTTTTCATAGATGCCCTGTATCAGCTTGAGGAAGTTCCTTTCTATTTTTAGTTTATTGAGTGTTTTTATCTTGAAAGAATGTTGAGATCTGTCAAATGCTTTTTGTACATCTGTTCATCATGTAGGTTTTGTGTTTTATTCTATTAATATGGTGTATTATATTGATTGATTTTCATTTGTTAAGGCAACCTCATGTTTCTGTAGTAAATCCCACTTGGTTATGGTGAATAACCCTTTTCATATGCTCTTGGATTAGATTTGCTAATATTTTGTTGAAGAATTTTACCTCTATATTCACAAGGTATATTGACCTGTCTAATGTCTTTATCTGCCTTAGGTTAGAGTGTGTTGTTTAATTTGCACATATTTGGAAGTGTTCTAGATTTCCCTCTTTTTTTTTTTTAATTATTATGGTCAGAGAACATATCTCACATGATTTGAATCTTTAAAAAGGTGTAGAGACTTGGGGACTTCCATGGGTAGTCCAGTGGTTAAGACTTCACCTTCTGATGTAGGGGGTGTGGGTTTGATCCCTGGTTGGAGAGCTAAGATCCCACATGGCTTATGGCCAAAAAAACCAAAAAATAAAACAGAAGCAATATTGTAACAAATTCAGTAGACTATGAAAAAATGGTCAACATCAAAAAAATAATATACAATTAAAAAATGTGTAGAGACTTGTTTTATAGCCCAACATATGTTCTATCCTGATGAATGTTCCATATGAACTTGAAGGTGTATTCTGCTGTTGTATCTATGAAGTTGAGTTGGTTTACAGTCTTGTTTAGATATTCTCTTTCCTTGCTGATATTCTGTCTAATTTTTCTATCCATTATTGAAATTGAGATATTGAAGTCTCCATCTATTATTGTTGAATTGTCTTTTTCTCCCTTGGATACTGTCAGTTTTTGCTTAGTGTATTTTGAGGTCTCTGTTGTTATGTATATTTATAATTCTTATATCTTCTTGATGGATTGACCTTCATATTATTGTATAATGTTCTTCTTTGTCTATCATAGCATTTTTGTCTTAAAGTCTATTTGGTCTGATGTTAGTATATACACTCTAGCTCTCCTTTGGTTCCTATTTATATGGAATATCTTTTTCTGCCCTTTTACTTTCAACCTAAATCTAAATCTAAAGTAGGTCTCTTGTAGGGCTCCATGTAGGTGTAGTTTGATCATGTTTTCTAGTTTGTTATGCCAAATCCTTGCTTTTTGGGGGAGCAGTTAATCCATTTACATAATATGTAATTACTGATAAGAAAAAATTCACTTCTGCCATTTGCTATTTGTTTTCTATGTTTTAAGTCTTTTTTGTTCCTTAGTTACTGTCTTCTCTTGTGGGTAAATAACTGTTTGATAGTGTACCATTTTCATTCCCTTATCATTTCTTTTACTATATATTTTGAGTTGTTTACTTAGTGGTTGCCCTGGAGATTACAGTTAGCATTTTAAGTTATAACAAAACAGTTGTTATTAATACCAGCTTAATTGTGTACAGAAACCTTGCTCCATTCTTCTCTTTCTGCTGTTGTCATAAATTGTATCTTTATACATTGTGTGCTCATCAACATAGACCTGTAATCATTGCTTCATGTAGACGTGGTTTACATAAGATAGAAAAAAAGGAGTGACAAACAAAAATGCATTTATATTGTGTTTTGTATTTACCTGTGTAATTACCCCTAGTGATGGCCACTACTTCTTCACATAGACTCAAGTTACTACTTAGTGTCCTGTCACTTCTGCCTGAAGGACTCCCTTTGGCATTTCTTGCAGGGCAGCTATGAACTTCCAGTTTTTGTTGATCTGGGGATGTCTCAATGTCTCCCTCATTTTTGAACTACAGTTTTGGTGGATAGAATTTTTCATTGACAGCTTTTTGTCCTTTTATTTTTTTTTTTATTTTTTTATTTTTTTTAAAGGTGGTTTATTTATTTATTTATTTATTATTATTATTTTTTAATTTATTTTTGGCCTTGTTGGGTCTTCGTTTCTGTGCGAGGGCTTTCTCCAGTTGCGGCGAGCGGGGGCCACTCTTCATCGCGGGGCGTGGGCCTCTCACTGTCGCGGCCTCTCCTGTTGCGGAGCACACGCTCCAGACGCGCAGGCTCAGTAGTTGTGGCACACGGGCTTAGTTGCTCCGCGGCATGTGGGATCTTCCCAGACCAGGTCTTGAACCTGTGTCCCCTGCATTGGCAGGCAGACTCTCAACCACTGCGCCACCAGGGAAGCCCTGTCCTTTTAAATTTCAGCAGTTTGAATGTCATCCCATTGCCTTGCTGGTCTCCATGGTTTCTGATGAGATATGGGCCTTTCACCTTACTGAGGGTTGATTCCACGTGATGAGTTGCTCCTCTTTTGCTGTGTTCATGATTCTGTCTTTGGCTTTTGCCACTTTGATTATGACGTATCTAGGTGAGTGTTTGTTTATCCTACCTGGCCTTCTTGGACATGTAGATCAATGTTTTTCATTAGATATGAAATGTTTTAGGCCATTGTTTCTTCAAATATTCTCTGTGCCTCTTCTCTCTCCTGTGCTTCTGAGATCCCCAGAATGTGTATGTGGAGCACTGTGGTGGCACCCACAGGTCTCTGAGGCTCTGTTCATTTTTCTTCTTCTTTTTTTTTTTTCCCCCAAGCCTGGACAATCTTAATTGATCTATCTTCAGGTTCACTGATTCTTTCCTCTTCCTGCTAAAATTTTTGCTGAGCCCCTATAGAGAAATTTTAATTTTAGTTAGTATGGTTTTCAGTTCCAGAGTTTCTATTATTTTTTCTTCTATAATTTCTGTCTCTTTATTGTATTCTCTGTTTGGTGAAACATTATTCTGCTGCTCTCCTGTAGTTCTTTAGTCATGGTTTCCTTTAGTTCTTTAACACTTAAAAGCTCATTTAAAGTCTTTGTCCAGGGACTTCCTTGGTGGTCCTGTGGTTAAGACTTTGCCTTCCAATGCATGGGGTGTGGGTTCGATCCCTGGTCGGGGAGCTAAGATCCCACATACCTTGCGGCCAATAAAACCAAAAAACATGAAACAGAAGCAATATTGTAACAAATTCAATAAAGACTTTAAAAATGGTCCACATCAAAAAAGAAAACAATCTTAAAAAAAAAATGATGTCTTTGTCCAGTAAGTCCAAGTGTCTGTGTTTCCTCAAAGACAGTGTCTTTTGATTGCTGTTTCTTCCTGTGTTGGGCCATATTTTCCTGTTTCTTTGTATGCCTTATTTTGTTCATTGAAAAGTGGACATTTTGCATATTATTATGTCATAACTCTGGAAACCATGTTCTCCCCTCACTCCATGCTTTTTTGTTTCTGTTCCTTGGAGTTGTTCTTTGTTGGTAACTTTTCTGAGCTAATTTTGTGAAGTCTGTATTCTTTGTTGTTTGTGGCCACTGCAGTTCTCTGTTCTGAGAGCTTGGTGGTCTGCTACTGATTAGACGTTTCCTTAAATGCCTACAACACAAAAATGTCCCCGTCTTTGCCAGGAGGCTGTGTGTGCATGTTGGGGCCTGTTCATAATCAGCCAGGTGGCTCGTGTAGAGCTCAAGGTCAGCCAGAGGTGAGAGCTTAGTGCCTCTCGGACATTTCTGGAGCATGGGCACAGCTCTACACGTGCATGGACTTTTAGGTTCCCAAGAATACTTCAGAACTTTTCAAAGCTCTTCTGGGCCTCTTATTCCCCAGCCTTTCATCCTCAGCTTTCTGATTAGGGTGTTGTTTGCCCAGACTGTTATGTATTACCCCAGGTAATAGTGAATAACACATTTGCCTGGAAATGTTTTCAACAAATATCCCTGGGTAGTAACTTTAGCACTGGGAGAATTCCTAGTCAGATAAAATAAAAATAAGCCTTTTGATCTGGTCTTCCAGGGAGCCACCAGACGGGTTTAAAAGAAATAATGACATTTCTTTGTGAAAGAGGCCCATTCTGCTCCCTCTGATACTATGACTGTGGGCTGTTATTTTCAAGGCTACTGCTGGGGAATGGGGGGATGGGGCTGTAGTAAAAAAAAACACACAGAGCTCACTGTTCTTACTGAGATTTAGCCATTTTTCTTTGAATAAACACATCCTGTGTTGCTGTAAACCTTTGATAATTTTCAGAATTCCTAAAAAAGTTGATTATGACAGCTTTTCCATTGCTTTTATTGAGAGGTAGAATTTTGTGTCTCCTTAGTTTGATATCTTTGCTGACATCATTCCTTAAAGTGTTTTTTTCCCCCCTAAAATCTAGAAAAGTTTATTTCAGCATATTTAGATTACTGTAGAGTTTAGAAACATCCATGAAGTTTCTTTCATGTAGGAATGGTAAAATTTTAGGTCATTTCAAGTTTACTTGTCCAGAGATTAATCTTAAGATGCTTCCTTGTCCATCTGTGGTAGGTGCTTTGTAGCATGTTTTATAGTGGCTGGACCTCTGGTCCCAGGCTGCATTTCACTGCGTGGGGTGAGCTGGCACAGGGCAGCAGAAGTGTCACTGTTCACCAGTCCTACTGGGGAAGGGTAGTGATAATCTGATTATACCAGCATGACTTTGAATCACATCAGTGTATCCCAAACCAGTTTAACTTCCTCTTTATTAGATTCCAAAACGTCCATGAACAATTACTTTTACAAAGTTTGCAAAAGCGTATGACTGTGTGAATACCATGGGAAGCCAGGGCCTTGTAAAGGGCCCACATGAGTGAGGGCGTCTTGAAGCTTATACTTCGTTAGCTTTGTAGTAAATCTGCCTCAGGGTATGTTATCACTGTTTTAGCTTGTATTTCCTGAGTTTAATGAGTTTGTGTTTATTTTTATGTTATTTGCTATGGGGATTTCTTCTTCATTAAATTACCTATTCGTGCCCCTTGTTAATTTTCCTGTTAGTGTGTTTGCTTTTTCCTACCAATTTATAGGATCTCTATAGATTGTGGATACTTTTAAAATAATATGTTAGAAATACCTTATCCTAGACTCTAGACTGTCACTTGCCATAAGAAGTTTAAATTTTGATGTAAATATGTAAATATTTTCCTAAGTGATTTTTGTCTTATTTAAGAAATATTTCCATATGCTAATATTATAGAGAAATTTTCTTATAATTTCTTCTAAAAGTTAAAAAAATTTTTACATGCTCATCTATAATCTACATGTTTACTTTTATGTGTAGTATGAAGTAGAATTGTTTTAGTTATTGTTTTTTAACCGATGGCCAGTTACCCCAGGATTTTGGGACTGTGTATGTGGATCTGTTTCTGGAATTTCTATTTTGGCTTTGGTCTCTTTGTGAATTCTGACACTGGTAGCCTTATAATAAGTTGAGGTTTTTCTTAGGGCAATTTTCTTGTATTTCTTTAATTAAAAAAATTTTATTCTTAAATATTTTACCCATGATTTTTTTTTTTCTGGCCACACCGTGTGGCATGTGGGATCTTAGTTCCTGATCAGGGATCAAACCCGTGCCCCCTGCATTGAAAGTGCGGAGTCTTAACCACTGGACCACCAGGGAAGTCCACCCATGAACTTTTTAATCAGTGTGTCGAGTTCTGTGAGAAACTGTTAGGATCTTTGATTAGATTTGTGTTTTATTTATGGAAGTATTAGGGGAGAATTGACATAATTTTATTTTATTTTATTTTTGTCACTTAAAATTTTTTTATTGAAATATAGTTGATTTATAATGCTGTGTTAGTTTCCATTGTACAGCAAAGTGATTCAGTTATATATAGATATAGATATAGATATATAGATATATCTATATATATATTCCTTTTTAGATTCTTTTCCATCATAGGTTATTACAAGATATTGAGTATAGTTCCCTATGCTACACACCTGAATGGTACCTCTCCATCCATGACTGCAGTTCTATGAAAGAGAACTTATGTTTATTTATTTTATATATGGTAGTATGTTGTTTATTTTATATATGGTAGTATGTATATTTTAATCCCAAACTACTAATTTATCCCTCCCCCCAACCTAATTTTAGTATTAAGCATTTGCATCCATGGATACTTATTCAAGAATACATTTTAATGTATTCTGGTACAATTAAATGAAAGGTTTGAGAATTAAGTACGTTACATGTGATAAATGTGGGTCTGGTGTAGCTTGCTTGAGATTCTTTTCCCTGCCTGAGAACTTTAGCTGCCCCTGCCCACCCAGAAACCCACAAACAAACAAGATTCAAACCAACAGTAGTAATAAAAGTATTGTACCAGATGAATAGGGTGCTTTAACAGCTTTGGCCTTGCTCTTTGATTGTAAAAAATTTAAGTTTGAAATACTGAGCTTTGATGAAATAGTACAAGAAGAGTACTAGATGATTTAACTAATTTTTTTTCCAGTTGAAAGAGGAAGTTGATATGTTTAGTTCCATCAGAAGAATTTTGTGGTAAACTCTCTAACTTAGCTCTATTGTGTGATGTGAGGCAGGGCATAGCCAAGATTAGAAATTTGTTTTCTAGTCATTGACCTAAGTCAAAAAGGTTGAAAAGTTCCCCCATGCTAGCCATCTACACTAAATAAATACATCTCTATGTTTTCCTTTAACGTCTTCGACAATTTAGGAATATATGGGGGAAGTTGAAGGAAAACATGGAAATTTATTTAGTACAATCAAGCAGCTCTTATGGGAAATTTTTTGAGTTTCCTTTGCTTTTCCTTCAAATCAAGGACTATATTGGAATTAAAGGGCTCCGGGAGACCAAACCTGGTGGATTGGAAATGAAAATTTCAGGGAGCAAAATAATTGCTGGTTTGTTTGAGAAAGTATAGGTACTCAGACTCAGCAGACCAGACATGCTCACAGAGGAGACAGGATGGATGGCCCTGGACTGCACTAACTTTCCGTTGTTGACTTCTTTGAACTCCATCATTGAATTGAATTTTTAAGTACTGTAGAGGTATTTAGAGATAGTGATGTCACAATTTCAAGAGAATTAAAAGATTTTGAGGAGAATAATGTGCTTTAACATTTTTTAATGATGCTCTTTGGAGGACAGACCTCAAGATGTGCTTAAATCATCATCTGTCTGCTTTATGGCATGATGTAGTTGGGAGAACTATGCCATCACAGCCTCTCATTGTGGAGCTGAGCGATGAGCCCCCGAACGTGCTTTGAGGGCTGCATCAGGCAACGGCAGGTCCCCCTGGAGTGTGACATACGTTCTCTTTCATAGAACTGCAGACACGGATGGAGAGATCCCATTCAGGGTGCACACAGGATATCCAGACAGATGCAAGGTTGTCTGTGTGAAGTACTAACGTTCTCATTAACTGGATCAGAGTTGATACCCATAATTGGCACTGGGCCACACTTAGGTAACTTTAGAATAAAGTTGGTTAAACTATTTTTAATATAGTTTGCTTTTGCATCCCTGTGAAATATCCACACACAAAATTAAAGAAACAATGAACTGTAAGGTGGCCTTGCCTGTGGCATTCTGTCGTATTGCTGATCGCTGATAAAGGTCGCTTTCCCAGTGTTTCCTCTCCATACCCAAGGATGGGGTCTTACTTAGAATAACAAGTCACTAATTATCTTTGACAGTTCTTAGTTCTCTAAGGCATAATCTATAGTGCGTTGCTTTTTGGTCTTTCTTCCTTTCCTTCTTTCTTTCTTTCTGCTTTGGGTCTTCGTTGCTGCACACAGGCTTTCTCTAGTTGTGGCGAGTGGGGGCTACTCTTCATTGAGGTGCGCGGGCTTCCCATTGTGGTGGCCTCTCTTGTGGTGGAGCACGGGCTCTAGGTGCGCGGGCTTCAGTAGTTGTGACTCGCGGGCTCTAGAGCACAGGCTCAGCAGTTGTGGTGCATGCGCTTAGTTGCTCCGCTGCATGTGGGATCTTCCTGGACCAGGGCTA
The DNA here is from genome assembly GCF_028023285.1 of Balaenoptera ricei. Taxonomy (NCBI): domain Eukaryota; kingdom Metazoa; phylum Chordata; class Mammalia; order Artiodactyla; family Balaenopteridae; genus Balaenoptera; species Balaenoptera ricei. Next base: position 31,444,483 of record NC_082640.1, read on the forward strand.
GAATCCGTGTCCCCTGCATTGGCAGGTGGATTCTTAAACACTGCGCCACCAGGGATGTGCTGCTTTTTGGTATTTCTAAAGCACATTATCTTAAACCAGGGATCCCTCCTTCTCAGATACCTTTGGGGTCAGGCAGGTGACCAAGGAAGAGAGTAAGCAGTGGGCATTCATGATTTAACACTTCTGCCAGGTTGTCAGAACCCAGAATTTTTTTATTTTCAATTTTTATTTTATTGAGGTGAAATTCACATAACATAAAATTAACCATTTTAAAGTGAACAATCCTTTGGCATTTAATACATTTGCATTTTCGTGCAACCACCACTTATATTTAGTTTCAAAACGTTTCCATCACCCTAAAAGGAAAGTCCATACCCATTAGGCAGTTTCCCCCATTCCTTCATCCCCCAACACATGGAAACTACCAATCTTCTTTCTGTCTCTGTGTACCTACTCTGAATATTTCAAATAATAGGAATCATACACTATATGGTTCTGAATTTCTCCTTCATTTTTGTAGGATAATTTTATAGGATATACAATTCTTGGTTAACAGCCTTTTTCCCCAGCACTTTAAGAATGTCATCCTACTGCTTTCTGGCCTCTGTGGTTTTTGATGAGAAATCACAGTTAATTTTTTTGAGGATCACCAGTATGTGATGAATCACTTCTCTCTTTCTACTTTCAAGATTCTCTCTGTCCTTGGCTTTTGACAATTTGATTATAATGTATCTTGGTGTGGACCTCTTTGTGTTTATCCTTCTTAGAGTTCGTTGAGACGTTTGAGTGCATAGATTCATATCATTTATCGAATTTGGGAAGTTTTTGGCCATTATTTTTTCATGTATTCTTTGTGCCTCTTTCTTTCTTGTCTCTCCTTCTGAGATTCCTATTATGCAGTTGATGTTGGTATGCTTAATGGTCTCAGGTCTTTTATATCACTGGTCTCTTAGGCTGTGTTCATTTTTTTAATTCTTTTTTCTTCCTGCTCGTCAGAGTAGATACTTTCTCTCGTTGTATCTTCAAGTTTGCTGATTCTTTCTTCTCCCTACTCAAGTTGAAGCCTTCTAGTGAGTTTTAAAGTTTTCAGTTAGTGTACTTTTCAGCCTCAGAATTTGTTTGGTTCCTTTTTATAATTCCTGTCTCTTTATTGCTATTCTCTATTTGGTAATACGTCATGCTTCTGGTTTCCTTTAGCTGTTTGTCCACACTTTCCTTTAAATCTTTTAGCATATTTAAGACAGTTGATTCAAAGTCTTTATACAGTTAGTCCAACACCTGTTCCCTGAGGGACAGTTTCTGTTAATTTCTTCTGTAAATGGGTTGTACTTTCTTGTGTCTTTACATGCTTCATAGTGTTTTGTTGGAAATTGGGCTTTTTGAATATTATACAGTATAACTCTGGAGGTTAGATTCTTCTCTCTCCTCAAGGTTTGTTGTTGCTTGCTCTAGGCTCGAGCTGCTGTCTGCTTAGTGACTTTTCTAAACTATTTTGCAAGGTCTGTATTCCTTGTGATGTATGGTCTCTGATCTGTAGAGTTGTGGTTCAGCTAGTTGGTTTCACAGAGATTTCCTGGAACACCAGGAGTAAAAAAAAAAAAAGAAAGAAAGAAAAGTAAAAGAAAATTTTTAAAAAAAAGAAGAGAGGGAGAGAGAGCAAGAGAGTTAAAAATAAGCCCTTTGCAGTATGGCCCTGTGTTGGGACACTCCTTTAATCCTCAGCCAGGCTGTTTAAAACTCTGCCTTAGCCTTCACTTCCTGTGAAGATCATCTAGAGGTTAAAGATGAGTGTCTTCACAGGTCTTTTCTGAGCTTGCATCCTGACCTGGATATGCATGTGGCTTTTTGAATTTCCCAGTGTACATGACTGCTTTTGATGCCCAAACTGCCCAAAGAAACTCTCTCTTCAGTTTCTCCTTTCAGGCTTTTGGTGTTCTATTGTATTCTTCAATGGTAATCTTCTGTCCCAGGTGGCTGCCAGTTGTTCATTTGCCTTACAGCATTTTTGAGGCATCCCTGCTGATTTTATGCCCTGAGTGAGTTCCAAGTTGGGTGAAACAGAGATGAGCCCATTGTGCCAGTCCTTCAGGCAGCCTCCAGAAAGATTAGAGCTGACAGACACAGTTCTTTGCAAATAAGATCTGCTCTGCTTCTTCTGGAACCAGGGCCCAGTTTCCTGCACTGGGAATGAGGGCAGCTGTCTTTAATATGATGACACTGTTGAGAGAGGTGGAGCAGGGGCAGATAAAGACACACAGAGCTTTCCTTCCATTTTTATGTTGCCTTTTCCTTGTTTCAGTGTTTGCTTAGTTGCTGTGAACATTTTAGTGTGTTCCGGAATTCTGACAAAGTTGATTCCGACTGTTTTGGCTGATTTTTCAGTATTTCCATGGAGGGACAGGCCCTTGGTGCATCCTACTCTGCTTTTTTGCTGATATCCCAGGCCAGAAGCCAGGAATGGTTAATTGTCACCAACAAGATATGTTTTGGCCTTGCAGGGTGAGTCCTAGGGTTAAAGCTTTCAGGCCTTAAACAGGCTATGTGCTCAATGAAACCCAACAAGCAATAGAAAAACAGAAATTCTAACTCATAACTTAATGGTTTCTTCCCTGCTGTAGCCTTTAGCTTATGCTGTATCTTTAGATATAATGGTACATTGTTTTGAAAGGCTTTTTCTTTCATATTGTAGGAAATAGATACTTTATTACTTAATTTCATATTTTATTCATTAAAGAATTTATTCAAGTGAGCTCTGTAAGTTAAGGTATGGTGGGCCCCTGGGAAGCAACTTATTTATAAATTAATGGAACAACATCTTACATGAATGTTTCTTTTAACATGACCATTTAAAAACCTAGATTTATTTGCATGTATGATAAGCCTTTTTTCTTAGCAAAAGGTAATAAGCAAATGATGAGTGTGAGTGTGTGTGTGGAGAGTGTGGCATATGAATGGATATTTTCTGTTGGTAATGTCTGTGTTTGTTACAGTATCTGTTTACACTGTTCATAGTTTTTGATCTGATACTTGAAAGTGACACTTTCAATCTTCATGCAGGCATGCTCCTAGGCCTCCTGAACAGCTGTAGTGTCAGTAGTGTGACCAGAGATTTATTCTGCTGGGTAGTTATTCTTAAGAGCAATTTGGGCTACCCAAGTGAAGATCTTGAAAGGGGCGCCCAAATCCATGTATAATCCATGCTGTGACACACAAGTGGGTGCTGTAAATACAGGAAGCCAGAGGGAAGCTTTCTATTTTAATTAAACTCTTTTATTACTAGGTGTGAATCTCAAATTGTTCTAGTTCATGAAGGAACATTTTTACTGCCAACATCTATTGTAACAATTAAAATAGTAAAAAAACTTAAATACATTCTGTTTGTTCCTTCTGAGCTTTGACATCCTGGGAGAGCCCTGACTGCCCTCCCAGGTGTTTCTACCTGTGTGTGTCTTCTGTGTCCTGTGGGAACTTCGGGACTGCCAAGAAGGTAAACAGCAGTGAAGAAATAATAGCATGAAAGCCTTTATAGGAGGAATCATAGGTTTTATAACAGCTAAAATTTAGGATAAAGCTAGATATATAATTTCCAATCAATTAATAAAATCACTTGTTTTGTAGTTTCTTTTAAAATGTAATATACCTATACACACTATACTATATATACTATACACACTACTATATATATAAAATAAACAAGTTCCTTGTATGGCACAGGGAACTATATTCAATATCTTGTAATAATTTATAATGGAAAAGAATCTGAAAAACTATATATATATATATATATATATAGTTGGCCAAAAAGTTCGTTCGGTCTTTTTGCCTAAGATGGCTCCAGTAGTGCTTAGTTGTCTTTAACTTCATTTGAAACAATTCTGTTAGACTGTATGTGACAGCTGTCATATCAGCATGCATTTAAACAAGACTTATCAAAATTGCTGAATTTTTATGTAGCCATTTTAATACTGAAGATGAAAGAAAAAAAGCAACATTTTCGGCATATTATGCTTTATTATTTCAAGAAAGGGAAAAACGCAACTGAAACAAAAAAAAGATTTGTGCAGTGTATGGAGAAAGTGCTGTGACTGACCAAATATGTCAAAAGTGGTTTGCGAAGTTTCGTGCTGGAGATTTCTCGCTGGATGATGCTGTACAGTCGGGTAGACCAGTTGAAGTTGATAGCAATCTAATGGAGACATTAATTGAGAACAATCAATGTTATACCATGTGGGAGATAGCCAACATACTCAAAATATCAAAATTAAGCACTGAAAATCATTTATACCAGCTTGGTTGTGAATCATTTTGATGTTTGGGTTCCACATAAGTTAAGCAAAAAAAACCTTATTGACCGTATTTTGGCATGCGATTCTCTACTGAAACGTCATGAAAATGTTCAGTTTTTAAAACAAATTGTGATGGGCAATGAAAAGTGGATACTGTACAATAATGTGGAATGGAAGAGATCAGCAAGCGAAATGAACCACCAACAACCACACCAAAGGCCGGTCTGCATCCAAAGAAGGTGATGTTGTGTATATGGTGCAACTGGAAGGGAGTTCTCTATTATGAGCTCCTTCTGGAAAACCAAACGATTAATTCCAGCAAGTACTGCTCCCAATTAGACAAACTGAAAGCAGCACTCGACGAAAAGCATCCAGAATTAGTCAACAGAAAACACATTATCTTCCATAACGATAACTCAAGACCGCATGTTTCTTTGATGACCAGGCAAAAACTTTTACAGCTTGGCTGGGAAGTTCTGATTCATCCGCCATACTCACCAGACTTTGCACCTTCAGATTTCCATTTATTTCGGTCTTTACGAAATTCTCTAAATGGAAAAAATTTCAATTCTCTGGAAGACTGTAAAAGGTACCTAGAAGAGTTCTTTGCTCAAAAATATAAAAAGTTTCAGGAAGATGGAATTATGAAATTGCCTGAAAAATGGCAGAAGGTGGTGGAACAAAACAGTGAATACGTTGTTCAATAAAGTTCTTGGTGAAAATGAAAAATGTGTCTTTTTTTTAACATCTTTATTGGAGTATAATTGCCTTACAATGGTTAGTTTCTGCTTTATAACAAAGTGAATCAGCTGTACATATACATATATCCCCATATCCCATCCCTCTTGCATCTCCCTCCCACTTTCCCTATCCCACCCCTCTAGGTGGTCACAAAGTACCAAGCTGATATCCCTGTGCTATGTGGCTGCTTCCCACTAGCTATCTATTTTACATTTGGTAGTGTATATATGTCCATGCCACTCTCTCACTTCATCCCAGCTTACCCTTCCCCCTCCCTGTGTCCTCAAGTCCATTCTCTACGTCTGCGTCTTTATTCCTGTCCTGCCCCTAGGTTCTTCAGGACTTTTTTTTTTTTTTTTTTTTAGCTTCCATACATATGTGTTAGCATCCGGTATTTGTTTTTCTCTTTCTGACTTACTTCAGTCTGTATGACAGACTCTAGGTCCATCCACCTCACTACAAATAACTCAGTTTTGTTTCTTTTTATTCCTGAGTAATACTCCATTGTATATATGTGTCACATCTTCTTTATCCATTCATCTGTCAGTGGTCACTTAGGTTGCTTCCATGTCTTGGCTATTGTAAATAGAGCTGCAGTGAACATTGTGGTACATGACTCTTTTGAATTATGGTTTTCTCAGGGTATATGCCCAGTAGTGGGATTGCTGGGTTGTATAGTAGTTCTATTTTTAGTTTTTTAAGGAATCTCCATACTGTTCTCTATAGTGGCTGTATCAATTTACATTGCCACCAACAGTGCAAGAGGGTTCCCTTTTCTCCACACCCTCTCCAGCATTTATTGTTTGTAGATTTTTTGATGATGGCCATTCTGACCGTGGTCTGACCGTGGCCATTCTGGTGTGAGGTGATCCCTCATTGTAGTTTTGATTTGCATTTCTCTAATGATTAGTGATGTTGGGCATCCTTTCATGTGTTTGTTGTAAATCTGTATATCTTCTTTGGAGAAATGTCTATTTAGGTCTTCTGCCCATTTTTGGATTGGGTTGTTTGTTTTTTTGATATTGAGCTGCATGAGCTGCTTGTAAATTTTGGAGATTAATCCTTTGTCAGTTGCTTCATTTGCAAATGTTTTCTTCCATTCTGAGGCTTGCAGTGACAGTTTTACTTCTGAAAGATCAGCTGTTAACCTTATGGGGATTCCCTTGTATGTTATTTGTTGTTTTTCCCTTGCTGCTTTTAATATTTTTTCTTTGCATTTAATTTTTGATAGTTTGATTAATACATGTCTTGGAGTGCTTCTCCTTGGATTTATCCTGAATGGGACTCTCTGTGCTTCCTCAACTTGATTGACTATTTCCTTTCCCATGTTAGGGAAGTTTTCAACTATAATCTTTTCAAATATTTTCTCAGTCCCTTTCTTTTTCTCTTCTTCTTCTGAGACACCTATAATTCGAATGTTGGTGCGTTTAATGTTGTCCCAGAGGTCTCTGAGACTGTCCTCAATTCTTTTCATTCTTTTTTCTTTATTCTGCTCTGCAGTAGTTATTTCCACTATTTTATCTTCCAGGTCATTTATCCGTTCTTCTGCCTCAGTTATTCTACTATTGATTCCTTCTAGAGAATTTTTAATTTCATTTATTGTGTTGTTCAGTTTGTTTGCTCTTTAGTTCTTCTAGGTCCTTGTTAAAGGTTTCTTGTATTTTCTCCATTCTATTTCCAAGATTTTGAATCATCTTTACTATCATTACTCTGAATTCTTTTTCAGGTAGACTGCCTATTTCCTCTTCATTTGTTTGGTCTGGTGGGTTTTTACCTTGCTCCTTCATCTGCTGCGTATTTCTCTGTCTTCTCATTTTGCTTAACTTACTGTGTTTGGGGTCTCCTTTTTGCAGGCTTCAGGTTCATAGTTCCTGTTGTTTTTGGTGTCTGCCCCCAGTGGGTAAGGTTGGTTCAGTGGGTTGTGTAGGCTTCCTGGTGGAGGGGACTGGTGCCTGTGTTCTCGTGGATAAGGCTTGATCTTGTCTTTCTGGTGGGCAGGGCTGCATCCGGTGGTGTGTTTTGGGGTGTCTGTGACCTTATTATGATTTTAGGCAGCCTCTCTGCTAATGGGTGGGGTTGTGTTCCTGTCTTGCTAGTTGTTTGGCATAGGGTGTCCAGCACTGGAGCTTGCTGGTCGTTGAGTGGAGCTGGGTCTTATCGTTGAGACGGAGATCTCTGGGAGAGCTTTCACCATTTGATATTACGTGGAGCCAGGAGGTCTCTGGTGGTCCAGTATCCTGAACTCGGCTCTCCCATCTCAGAGGCTCAGGCCTGACACCCAGCTGGAGCACCATGATCCTGTTAGCCACACGACTCTCTGAACCTGTTCCCTGTCTGCAGAACAGAGTCAGGGTTAGCACTCGGTTTTGCTGGGAGAATAAGTGCATGTAAAATGCCTGGATCTGACTTCCTACTGAAATGAAGCAGGACCCAGTGGGACTCCTGGGCACAAAAGAGTTTTTGAAAAATGTGTCTTTTATTTTTAGTTAAAAACCAAAGGAACTTTTTGGCCAACCCTATATAAGTACACACACACACATATATCTGAATCACTTTGCTGTGCACCTGAAACTAACACAACATTGTAAATTAACTATACTTCAGTAATCAGCAATCCCAGCAAGGTATTTTTTATATATCAACAAACTTCCTCTAAAGTTTACATAGAAAGACAAATACCCAGAGAAGCCAACATAGTAATGAAGGAGTAAAACCAAGTTAGAAGACTGACACTACCTGACTTCGAGGCTCACTATAAAGCTATGATAATCAAGACGGTGTGCTATTGGCACAATAATAGACACACAGATCATTGGAACAGAATGGATAGCCTAGAAACAGACTCATACAAATGTAATCAACTGACAACAAAGCAAAGCTGACTCAGTGGAGAACAGATAGTGCTTTCAGCAAATGGTGCTGTAACAACTGGACAGCCACATGCAAACACTTCACAAAAATTAAAAATGGATCATGAACCTAAATATAAAACATAAACATAACATTTATAGTGGATAACATAGAGGAGAAAATCTAAATGACCTTTGGTTTGGCAATGACTCTTTAAATATAACACCAAAGGCGTGATATGTGAGAGAAATGATAAGCTGGACTTCATTAAAATTGAAAACTTCTGCTCTGTGAAAGGCACTGTCAAGTGGATGAGAAGACAAGCCACAGACAGAAAATATTTGCAGAAGTTATATCTGATAAATGACTGTTATCCAAAGTAGACAAAGAACTCTTAAAACTCGACAATTAGAAAACGAACAACCTGATTGAAAAATGGGCAAACTACCTGAACAGACAGCTTGCCAAAGAAGATACACAGATGGAAAGTAAGCATTAGTAAAAATTTCATATTTCATTAAGGAATTACAAATGAAAACAACAATGAGATACCACTACACATCCGTTACGGCCAAAATCCAAAATACTGATAACACCAAATGCTGACGAGGATGCGGAGGAACAGGACTCTGTTCGTTGGTGATGGAAATGCAAAATGGTGCGGCACTTTGGAAGGCAGTTTGGCAGTCTCTTACAAAACCTTGCATACACTTACCATATGATCCTGCAGTCGTGCTCCTTGATGTTTACCCAAATGAACTGAAAACTTATTTCCAAGCAAAAACCTGCACGCGAATGTTTATAGCAACTTTACTCATAATTACCCAAACCTGGAAGCAACCAAGATGGCCTTGGTTGCTTCTATCCTGACAATGGAATATTATTTAGCAGTGGAAAGAAATAAGTTGTTAAGCCATGAAAAGACTTGGAAACTTAAATGCAATCTTTGAAGCAAATTACTAAATGAAGGCAATCTGAAAAGGTACATACTGTATGATTCTAAACATATGACGTTCTAGAGAAAGCGAAACTATGGAAACAGTAAGATCGGTGGTTGCCCAGGGATTTGAAGGGAGGGAGGGAGGGCGGGATGAATAGGTGGGGTATGGGGGGTTTTTAGAGCAGTGAAACTATTCTGTATGATACTATAATGGTGGATACTAAAATGTCAGTATTTATTTGTTGAATTCCATAGAATGTACCAAGAGGGAACCCTAATGTAAACCGTGGACCTGGAGTGATGGTGATGTGTCAGTGCAGGGTCATCCAGTGTACCCATGTGCCCCTCGGGTGGGAGATGCTGGTGATGGGGGAGACTGGGTGTGTAGGGGGAGGGGTACGTGGGAACTCTCTGTATTTTTGCTTGATTTTTGCTGTGAATTCCAAACTACTCTAAATAAGTCTATTAGTTAAATACAATTTAAAAATGCAGTGTTCAGCTGTATGTGGGGGCAGAAGGTGCGGGACCTGCTCATTCATCAAGTCAGAGGAGAACGGTAGCCGTCCTAACAAGGACAGGGTTGTCAAGGACTAAGTTCTGTGATTTTAAGGGGAGATTCAGGTGCTGCCCTTTTATCTGTGGCCTTCTCCTTGCCTTCAACCCCAGAGTGTCCAGGATCTGTTAGGCATATAATTTAATATTTAATAATTTTATAATTTTTAATAATTAAAAAATTATTATTTTAATCTTTATGCCTTATCAATGTTTCAGAATTTTCATCCGATTATATATGGGTGTGGTGATTTCAGGACTAATTCACTCTAAGCTCAGCTGTAGAGGGAACATGTGGTTTCCTTATTCTTGTGTGTAACTCGTTCATCTTATGCATGAATCTTGCATCTGCTTGAAATTTGGAGCATGTTAAGCATACAGTTGAATATTTTTAATCTTTATGCTTTATGAGTGTTTTTAGATTAATTAATTCTGTTTAATTCAAACAGAGCCCTTATGTGCTTAGGGCCCTGGAAGCATGGCCCATAGACTGGGGGTGTCTGCATCTCACAGGAGCCTGCTAGAAACACAGGATTTGGGGCCCCACGCAGCTAGAGTAAAAGGAAAAGAGTGGAAACACAACACACACCAAGAAGGCAGCAGGTGTGAAGCCCTATGGGGATTCTTCCCTCTCAGAGTGGGCAGGTCCTCAGCCAGGGCAGGGAGGCCACGAGGCTTGATGGGCAGAGGAAGGGGGCTTGGTGGAAGGAGGGGGAACTTGGTAAATGGTGTGGGTCCTGGTCTCCCATCTCCCAGCAGAGGGGAGGGGGCCATGGAGCAGAGCACCCACCTGGCCTGGACTCAGCAGAGCAAACGGAGTGGGGAGGGGGAGTTGGCCCTGAGTGTTGCATTTACCAGGCCACTTGGGCTTCCCGAGAGGTGTGAATGGTACTCAGAAGATCTCACAGCTTTTTGCTTTTTCACTGTCATGGCCATTCTTGTATATACATTTTTGGATACTTGTCTGGTTATTTCCTTGGGATGAACCCCTAAAAGTGATGTTGTAGCTGGTGCAGATTGAGCTATGTTGTGTTTGTGAAACACCCACTGGATTTCAAAGACTCGGTGTCCATCAAACAGTGTATAATAGCTTGTTAATAATTTTCTATCTTGTTTACATGTTGAAATAATATTTTGGATGGCTTGAGTTGGGGAGACATATGATTAATTTATTTTTAATGTGGTTTCTAAGAAATTTTAAATTACACCTGATGCTTGCCTTTCTCTTGGGCAGTGCTCCCTGGAGGGAAGCAGAATGTGACCCAGAGAAAAGTAATTGTCCAGCGTGGTAGAAGCAAGTGTTTAAAGCAGGTCCCACCTTTCCGCTGTTCAGGTCCACATACCCTGTTATTCCCAGGGAGACTTTAGGAATGCCCGTGCCTGCATGACTTGAACCCTAAGCCTGTCCTCCCCAAGAGGGCACAGCCTTGTGTCTCCCCCAGCTCAGGGTCTGGACATGGTTTGCAGGCACCTGGGTCTGGTCTGCAAGGAGACCTTCTGGACCACTGCCCCCTCCCACATCAGAGACGGGCAGGATGTCCCTGCAGGGCTGCAACTGTCACAGCCCCATCCTGTGGCCCCGGGGTTGGTTGGCAGGTGTAGGGTCATCTGAGATCATTGTTGACCAGGCTTGTTGTTTCTCTAGTACTAAAATTCCCAGAAACATTTCATAGGCTTCAGTGTATACCCATCCTCTGAGCTCTGAGAGCTAATAACAAAAGCCAGAATCCTGGTTTCTTTGTCTCCTAGCAACAGATTCTCTCCCCAGGCCTTATTTTTTTTGAACTTTTTGTTGAAGTCTAACATATTACACAAATGGTTAGGTGCACAGCTCAGTGTGTTTTTTACAAAATGAACATCTCTGTGTAACAAGCACCCAGATCCACCCTGCTCCAGACTGGAGGTCCTGAGAGCATCCTTGTGGCCAGGCTTGTGTTGCGGGCTGGGCTTGGGCTGCTGCGTGGAGGGGGAATGAAGCACCAGCTCTCAGGACAGTAGCCAGGATGCTCCCAGGCTGCCAGGAGCTGGGGAGAGGTGAACAGGAAGGTGGGGGTGTGTTACAAACCACAAGTCGAGGGAAGTTCAAAAGTCAGGTACTCAGGATGACGGAAGGAAGATAGCTAGATCAGATGTAGTGGATCTTCCTACAGTAAACAGCTTAAACTCCCCCATTAACAAAGATTTACTCAGAGAATACAATTGTGTCATAAGCTTTTAAAAAACAGCATGGGTAAAACAAAGGGACCAGGAAAGGTTAAAAATAATGGACAAAGATGTACAGGACAGGTCCAGATGAAAAGAAACAATATTAAATCAAGGCAGAAGGCATCAAAAAGGATGAGTAAGGTCACTTTATGGTAACAAAAGGAAAGTGCTACAATGAAGATAAAATTGTCCCGATCATTTACTAAAAATACAACCTCAAAATACATAAAATAAAAACTGAAAAATACAGTGAGAAATTGACAAAAATCGCAGTTGTCGTCTCAAAGTTGCTCATTTCTGTTTTTGAGAGTAAGGTAAAATGAATAAAGATATGAAATAATTTAATGATATAAAAGGACACTTTAATAGTTTTATAACCAATATTCTATTCCACCAGAAAATACCATTTATTTCAAGTATTGATGAATCATTTAAAATACTGATTATATTCTAGGTCTTAAGGAAAACATCAGCTTATTCTAAAATGTAGAAACTATGGATCTATGACCACCATTCTGTAAAGCTAGAATTTAATAAAGGGATAGGTTAAAAAATCGTCATTTATAAAAAGGCAAACAAACAAATAAAAATGAATAAATAAAAACATCTACTAGGCCAAATAACCCTTGGATAAGGGGGGAAATCAAAACTTAAAAAAATAGCTTGATATATATAAAGTGCACAGAACAATAATACTGTTTTAGGAAGCCTTCATTTGTAGCCTAAGTATAAAAATGTACAGAAATAAGAAGAACCAAATATTGAGTGAAAAATTTAAAAAAGGACATAACGGTAATACTCTCTATCAAATATGCGTGTTCATAGGAAAATGTATAGTTTTGGTGCTTTTATTGTTAAGCAGGAAAAAAATTTTTAAATGAACTGGACATGCCACTCAAGTAAACTAGGAAAAAAAGCAATAATCCACATCCAAATAAAAATAGGAGGGAATAAAGATAAAATTGGAGATGAAAAATTAGGAAACATAAAAAGAGTAGAACTGATGAATAAACCTAAGAGCTCATTCTTGGAAAAGACCAATAAGATAAAGAATCATGTGATAAGAATAATCTTCTTCCCCCAAAGCAGAAAAACAAAGAAAATTATATTGAACAAGAGGGGTAGGTAATGCAGAGGTAAGCATTTAAATATAAGAAATGTTTGTGCACCTCTAATATATTTGAACATCTTATTGAAACAGATGTTTTTCTATGAAAAGATACCATCACATTTTCTTAAGAAGTAAAATCCAAAATGGACTAGTATCCAAGGAAGAAATAGAAAAGCTGTATTCAAGGAAATTTTTATAAAGGAAAAGGAATGAGGGGAGATGTTTCCAGCTAGCTATTAAAATGTATTACTGGCACTTCAGTAAAACTAGAGACAGAAAGCTCAGAAAAAAATTTGCCTGTAGTAGGAAATGTATTAAAGTGTTTGATAAGTGTTGAGTTTAACAAATCAATAAGAAAAAAAGAGAATATTCCAGTAGAAAAATCAATAAAAAGATAACGAATGCACAGTTTCAAAAAAGAACAAATATAAAAGGCCAATAAACATAAGAAACATGGTTTGAGTCCTGTTTAAAAACCTCACTAGTAATTAAATCAGAGATATTGATGACAAGATGACATTTTTGTTGTTCAGGTAGCCTGGACTTTGGAATTAGATACTTAAGTTCATGTCATCCCTGGCAATCTTCAGCATGTGATTTGGGGCATGTTGCTTTAATTTTCCAAGCCTCAGTTTTCTCACCCATAAAATAAGCATAATATTTCCTGACTCTTTGGACTGTTGTGAGGGTTAAATGAGAAAATTTATGCAGAAGTTTTTTTAATGCTATGCCTGGATCATTATGAGCAGTTAATAAATATCAGCTGCTAGTGTTATGTTAGTATTGATATATTTTGTCTATTGAATCAAGAAAAGAGTTAAAGGATGGTAAAACCCATTGCTGGTGAAGGTGTGAAGAAACGAGCTCTCACCTACCGCCCTTTGCCTGGATGTGCTCTCAGAGAGTAGGGCCAATGTCTGACCTATTTATTGTTGTCGTGACATTTCTTTCTGATGTTTTAGCCCAGAATGCCTTCTGAAAATAAGAAGGAGTCAGCTAATCACCCCCCTCCCCATGAATCCTAACAAATGTGAACATAGACTTTTTTTCTTTTGGTGGGAGGTCAACTTTACAGTGGTTTCTGAAACTAAGCATATAATAAAATACACAATACGCTTTTTCAAACTCTCACACCTATTATGTAAATAACCAGTTTCCTTATTCTGAGGATAAAAAGAATTGCCAATTTTAGTTATAAAAATTACAGAGCTAAAGTTACATCTTGAACAGCATAATCTGCTTTCTAAAATTTCTATGTATGTATTATGTCTCTAGATTTCAGACTGTTGCCCCTTGACATTTTGTAAGTTTGCATTTGTTTTCATTTGCCCATCTGTCACATTTTCCCCAAATATGATTATCTTGTCTGTGAGTATTCCTTAATAGACTATTATCTCATGGATAGATATCAATGTGATTAGGATACAGATGCCACCCTTGGCAGGGGCATCACTGAGAAATGAAATCAGATGCCTGTTGCTATGGACCAGTCGTCTTTCCCCACTGGGTCCGGTTTCCCTGGAGACAGAAGGCATGCCTGCCCAGGTTGCATGGTTGACTAGGGGGAGTGGACACCAGGACCGGCAGCCACAGTGACATCTCATCTCTCAGGACTCCTGTGATGGTCTCGTGTCCGCTCTGGGGAACAGAGAGGTCCCCTCTCTCTGCCCTGGTGGTGTCTCTCTTGCCACCAGGTCTTGTTTTGCTGGCTGCCTTGGTTCAGAGTCGACTGCTGTCCGCAGAGCTGGGGGTGGACAGTCCCTCTGCATCCCAGTCCATGTCTGGGGTTGCAGGAGGTTGTCACGGGAGCCGAGGGGAGCATCTTCCAGCAGCGCTGTCATCACAGAGCCCAGCCTGTGTGGAAGGAAGAGCCTGGTGTGTGGCTCTCCTGCTCGGCTTGGTGGTGATCGCAGTAAAACGCAGAGCTTACAAGGTCCTGCGCCTGCTGTGACCTGCGCTGGCCCAGGAGCCTTGTCTGTCCCCAGCAGGTCCTCAGGAACGGAGTTACTGTCAACATCGTGCAGGCGACACAGGGCCCCAGACCACGCCTGTTGCCCCCACCCCACTCTGCCTCTCTGTTGTTTCTTTAAAATAATTAATTATATTTATTGTGGTGTAATTGACATGTAACATTATATTAGTTTCAGGTGAACAACATGATGAGTCGATATTTGTATTTATTGCGAAATGCAGTGACCAACCCAAGTCTAGTTAACATCCATCACCGCACATGGTCACAAATTTTTTTCTTGTGAAGAGAACTTTTATGATCTACTCTCTTAGCTATTTTCATATACACAATACAGCATTATTAACTGTAGTCACCATGCTGTACATTACCTCCCCAGGACTTACTTATTTTATAACTGGAAGTTGCACCTTTTGACCCTCTTCACTCATTTCACCGAACTTCCTCAACCCTCACCTCTGGCAACCACCAATCTGTTCTCTGTATCTATAAACTCGTTTTGTTGTTTGTTTTGTTTTTTTATTTAAAATTCCACACACATATAAGTGATATCATACAGTATTTATCTTTCTCTGTCTGACTTATTTAATTTAGTATAATACCCTCAAGGTCTATCCGTGCTGTCACAAATGGCAAGATTTCTTTCTTTTTTAAGGCTGAGTAATATTGAATAATATTCTATTGTATGTGTGTGTGTGTTTTATATATATATGTGTGTGTGTTTTTCTTTATCCATTCATCCATTAATGTAGTGTTCCCCAACCTTTTTGGCACCAGGGACTGGTTTCGTGGAAGAGAATTTTTCCACGGACCGGCATGGGGAATGGTTTTGGGATGATTCAAGTGCATTACATTTATTGTGCACTTTATTTCTATTATTATTACATTGTAATATATAATGAAATAATTATACAACTCACCATAATGCAGAATCAGTGGGAGCCCTGAGCTTGTTTTCACTTGCCACTCACTGATAGGGTTTTGATATGAGTCTGCAAGCAATTGATTTATTATGGTCTCTGTGCCGTCAAACCACTCTGCTAATGATACTCTGTATTTGCAGCCACTCCCCAGTGCTAGCATCAGCGCGTCAGCTCCACCTCAGATCATCAGGCATTAGATTCTCATAAGGAGCGTGCAACCTAGATCCCTCACATGCACAGTTCACAGAAGGGTTCTAGCTCCTATGAGAAGCTGATGCCACCGCTGATCTGACAGGAGGCAGAGCTCAGGAGGTAATGCGAGTGATGGGAAGCAGCTATAAATAGAGATGAAGCTTCGCTAGCTTGCCCGCCGCTCACCTCCTGCTGTGCGGTACCATCCGTGGCCTGGGGCTTAGGGACCCCTGCATTAACGGACACGTAGGTTGTTTCCATGTTTTGGCTATTGTAAATAATGCTGCAGTGAACATGGGGCTGCATATATCTTTTCAAGTTAGTGTTTTTGTTTTCTTTGGGTATATACACCAAAGTGGAATTGCTGGATCATATAGTAGTTCTATTTTTAATTTTTTGAGGAAGCTCCATACTGTTTTCCATAGTGGCTTCACCAATTCACATTCCCACCAACAGTTCCCTTTTCTCCATATCCTCACCAATACTTGTTATCGCTTGTCTTTTTGATGGCAGCCATTCTGACAGGTGTGAGGTGATATCTCATTGTGGTTTTGAATTGCAATTCCCTGATGAATAGCGATGTTGAGCATCTTTTTTTTTTAAATTAATTTATTTATTTTTGGCTGTGTTGAGTCTTCGTTTCTGTGCGAGGGCTTTCTCCAGTTGCGGCGAGTGGGGGCCACTCCTCATTGCGGTGCGCGGGCCTCTCACTATCGCGGCCTCTCCCGTTGCGGAGCACAGGCTCCAGACGCGCAGGCTCAGCAGTTGTGGCTCACGGGCTTAGTTGCTCCGCGGCATGTGGGATCTTCCCAGACCAGGGCGCGAATCCGTGTCCCCTGCATTGGCAGGCAGATTCTCAACCACTGCGCCACCAGGGAAGCCCTGAGCATCTTTTCATGTGTCTGTTTGGCCATCTGCATTTCCTCCAGAAAAATGTCTATTCAGATCTTCTGCCCATTTTAAAAATTGGATTGTTTGGGGGTTTTTGGTACTGAGTTGTATGCATTCTTTATATATTTTAGTTACTAGCCCCTTTCAGATACATGATTTGCCAATACTTTCTCCCATTTGGTAGGGTGCCTCTTCATTTTGTCTGTGGCTTCCTTGGCTTGTGCCTGTCTGTTCCATGCTGCATGTGTTTTGGTGTGAACCCGTGCTCTTGGTGGAGGGCCAGACTCTGTTTGGATTGTACAACATGGGGCACACAGGTTTCTGCAGGATAATAATGAGGAGGTGCCTCCACAACGGGAACATGGGGTTTCCTTCTCAGGGTGAAACGAGGAAGAATTGACATGGAATGAATGAGGCGAGGTGTCCACGGAAATGACCCTCTGAGAGACGGCCTTGAACCGTGTGGCTGAGGAGGTTTAAGGTTACCCACACCCACCCACGGCGGTCAGGATGTCTAGATTGTCAGGGAGAGATGACCGGAAAGATTGGACAGAACCACGGAGCTGAAATGTAATCATTTGTATTTTAACTTGAGATGAACGTTTGTTTCTTCCAGGGGGCTGATCTCTGTGGGCTGTTGTCTCTGGAGCCCTGGCCTAGGGGGGCTACCCCGACCAGCCAGACGTAGCCTTTCTGGGCGATGGAGCACCAGGCACGCTGGGCTAGCGCTGGCAGCATCAGGTTGCCCAGCCTGTCCTGGTGCTGAATCCTGTGCTTTCCGGGCAGCTTCCTGGTTGCCTTGTACCTTCCCATGTACCTCTTGCTGGCGGGCAAGTCATAAAGATGCTGGGCAACCTGGCCGCTGGGCAGCTCTCCTCTCCTGGTAACCAGCCCGTCGGTGCCCTGGCTGCTGCATTGACCTCTCATGGAATTAAAGAAAGATCCCGCAGGACGTGAGGACTGGATGGGAAGGGGCGGATGCTTCAGGACTGGGGGACATCCCTTCAGGAGGGGAGTCTTGGTGGCCAGGTTGCAGGGAAGGAAGGAAGGAACCCACTGCAAGGAGCTAGAGTGGGGGTGGCCCCAGCCTGCCTGAGTTCACCGGGGTGGCCAACCTTGGCACTGACCGGCCTTTGAGGGTGGTGCCCCTGCAGGGGGTGAGTCTCTGGCGGGCTGGACCTGGGCCATCTGTCTCAGGGCAGGGGCAGTGCTTGCAGCCGGCATGATCCTAGGACTGCTGGTCACGAGACTCCCAACCATCTGGGGGGCTGTGAGGACAGGGCTGGCCGTAGTGCTGGTGGCCATGCACAGCCAGCACTTTACATCTGAGCCTCAGGGCACTGGGAGGGGAGTGGGAGCTCCCACCACACATGGCCGTGGCTCTGCTGCTTGAGGACCCAGGTGATCGTGACCCAAGGCCCAACATCAAGGGAACGGAAACAGCTTAGATGGTTTATCCTTGCCGGTTTCCCAGAATCATCTGTAGCGTCCCTGCTCACCTGCCAGCTCCAAGCTTGGTGGTTTGGACTTTCCCTGTAAGTTTGGGTGAGGTCCTGGGGTGGGTGCTGGTCTTTCTGGGACGTGGGCCTCTGCTTCGATGTCTGTCATAGCCCACTGCATACCTGTGACTAGAGCGCGAATGAGACAGGAATGAGCTTTCATGGGCTTCAGCATTGTTCTTTAAGGCCCAAATGATACCCAGGACCCTGGTGGATGTTTAAAGGTTGTCCGTGTTTCATCCGAGACCCAGTCTTTTTTTTTTTTTAAGATTATTTTTCTTTTTTGATGTGGACCATTTTTTTTTTTAAGTCTTTATTGAATTTGCTACAATATTGCTACTGTTTTATGTCTTGGTTTTTTGGCCAAAAGGCATGTGGGATCTTAGCTCCCCAACCAGGGATCGAACCCGCACCCCCTGCATTGGAAGGCGAAGTCTTAACCACTGGACTGCCAGGGAAATTCCCGAGACCCAGTCTTGGCATGGGAGGGGAGCCCTGCGTTTGGTCCTGGCTGTGCTGCCTAGAACCACTCAGGCCTCAGTTTCCTCATCTGTTAGAGGAGGGGATTGCGAGGGCAGGAGCCCTTTCCAGGGTCTGGGGCCCCTTTGAGAATCTGATGAGGCTGTGGACCCGTCACAGACATGCTCACCATCCTTAGGGCTGCATGGAGCCTCCCAGAGCCTGTTGGGCCTCCTGGCCTTGAGCTTTTCTGATTGTCATGAGTGAGAGCTAGGTCACCAGGCTCAGCCAGGGGGACAGAGCTGGGGGCTGGGCTCCGGCCCTGAGGTCCATCTGCTGTGAGCCTCAGGTGGGAATTTCCGTTCCTGCTGTGAACTGAAGCCAGTGGTGTCTGTGACCCTGGCTTTCTTGCTGAGTACTGACAGAGCATAAATCAGGATAGACGTCTTTTCTGACAATTCAATATTTGTTTTTTTTAACTCATATCTTCATGTTCACCCTGAACACTGAAGGATGTCCTTTAGTTCAGAGGTCACAGGAAACCAAGGCCCGCGGGTGGCTGTCCGCCCCCAGATGTGTTTTATTTAGCTCATGCAGTGTTTCCAAATGTTTGTTTGCTAACACTTAAAACTTGGGAGAGTTCACAGTAAAATATGGATCACAAATCCTTTGGCGAAATTGGAAGATCTGGCTGCACGGGGTCTGGATTCTCGCAGAACAGCTAAGGGAAAGGCAGCTGGGCCCCTTCTACTGGGGGTGCTCACTGGCTGCCACGGGCCCCCTCAGTGACCTCATCTTTGAAGGGCACTTCCTTGCCCCCCTGGGCGAGGGCTTTGGAACCTTGAGGCGGAGAGGGGACGCCTTCCTGAGTGCAGTGGCCCTCCCTCTCTGCGCCCGGTACTCTGCACGCACAGGCCCTGGCTCATTGGTGGCTCATTTGTCCTTCTCGGGCAGGTGGCGGGAGCAGGAGGGGAGCGTGCCCAGCAGTGCAGACTTGCAGCGGCTCTGGAGGTTCACCGAAAGGCATGCTTCCCAGTTTGATGACGTTCACTTACTTTGTTTCACGTTTTATGGATTTCGCAGGGAAAGAGATGGCTGCTGTTCAGCTGCAGAAGAGGGCATGTTCCAGCTGCCCAGGGGGCTCCCCTGACTCCGTCACACCGCGGGTGGGGGGAGGGGCCGCACACACCTGTGGGGATGCTTGTTGCCCAGGTGGAAGCGGGGAGCAAAGCCTGTCCTGTCCAACGGGGACACCGGCTGCAGTGCTGGGCATAGAAGGCGGGGGTGGGTGCTGGTGAGCTGTCCTGCTCCCTCCTCCTCCTGCCCCCAGCCCTCACCCCTCCCCTCCTTCCCCCCACCCCAAATCAGGGACCAAGGGTACCCACCCGCCAGTTGCTGCCTGTCCTCCTTCAGCAGATATTTATAATGCATTTTCATTCCCTTTCTAGTCATCAAATGTAGGTGCTTGTAAGCTTAACCCTGAAATCTTTAAAAGCTAGAGAAAAGAGGAGTCTGATATGTATGTGTGCATGTGTATATGTGTGTATTTGTGTACATGTGTGGACGTGTGTGTATATGTGTATTTTATATGTCTGTACATGTGTCTGTATGTGTGTATATGTTGGATATGTGTGTAAGTGTGTGTGTGTATAAGTGCATTTTTGGTACATGTGTGTAAGTGTATATTTGTGTATGTATGTGTAAGTGTGTATGTGTGTGTATATGTATTTGTGTGTAAGTGTATATCGGTGTGTGTATGTGTAAGCGTGCATCTATGTGCATGTGTGTATTTGTGTACGTCTGTGTATGTGTATATGTGTAAGTGTGCATGCGTGTGTACATTGCTGTATACACACACAGACACACTCTGAAGGCAGAGCTGCCTAGTCTAAAGCATATTTAAGGTGGGTTTGGCGTCTTCCTCCTCTTCTATCCTCTGCTGAATTGTCACCACTGACATTAGACCATGAGGTTAGGGCCAGGGCTTCAGCAGTTAAGCGGTCCCTGGAGAGGGAGAGGAGGCCAGCGGTGCTGTCAGGAGAGCCTTGTTCTCTGAAGTGTTAATAGCGGGGTTCCAAGCTCTTGGGGGGGGGGGACGCGCGGGATTAAGTGACGGCGGCTCACCCTCGGCTCACCCTCCCGTCGCTCCCGGGTTGGGATGCTCCTCCCGGCTGCATGCGCCTCCGTCTCTGCATCCTCCCGGCCCCGCCCCTCGGGGCTCCCACGGGGGCGCCTGTCCCCCCTTTGCGCCGTGTCCACTTCCGTCCCTGCCTGGAAGTGCCTCCCGGGGCACTCAGCTGGAGGGACGGAGGGGGTCCCCGAACTCACATCTGGCCCCCGGGCGCCCTGCCCTCCCCGCGATGCTGAGCCTCGGGTGGCTGGGGCAGACGCTCGCTTTTTCAGAAGAAGGCGCTGGAGGACAAAGTGCAGACACAGTGTCCAGTGGGTCCACATGGCTGGTTTCGGGGAGCCGCGCAGCCCTGGGATCACCTATGTTTGCCCGCGTGGCCCGTGTGGAACCAAAGACCCGTAGCCAGTCTTTTAGGACCCTGTAAGATCATGCCTAGCAGTGGTTGCTGATGTAGAACAAAACATGATGTTTGTCAAATGACTGGATGAACCAGAGCAATTTGTAATGGTGACTTGGTATCAAGAAATGAGCATTAATTAGCAATTAAGCAATGAGCTAATCTAGGAAGAGGGTCAAAGGAAGGAATTGTTCAGCATCTCTGAGGGATTGTCTCATCTCACACACCTGGAAGGCACTCTCTTTGGCTGGCTGGCCACTCTCAGGACTGTTCAGGTGCATCCATCACCTGCCAATGCCCATCAGTTGATTGTGGCTTCCGGCAGTTTCTGGAAGGGTTGAGAAGGATTTTTGAGGTGCATCTGGGCTGTGACATGATTGACAGGCAGTGTCAGCCGTGATGAGGGGAGGGACCTGGTGGCCCCAGTGACAGGGATGTACCACCCCTGGGTTGGCCTGCAGGGGTGGGGCTGTGTGTGAGAGAGGGAGGTGGTGAGTTGAGGGGAAGTTTGCCCTGGGGTGAGGCCTGAGAACATGCCCGACCTGCTCACAGGCAGCGTGTATCCCGGGAACAGGACACACGGGCCTAGGGAGGCTGCACTTACGGCGAATTGGGTACCAGAAACGCAGCAAACGTGGGGGATGCGGGCTCCCCCTCCTCAGTCAGCTTTGCCCTATTCTGCCAGTATTACGAGCATGTTGTGATTTTCTGCGGTGTGTTTGTGAAGGGTTATTTAATTCAGCATCAGTTCTTTGCTCTTAGGCTCCTGGCGATTTAAAGAAATCCATTCTACACTTTCTAAAGCTGTGTTGAACATATGTAATACCACCCCCCTGCTGCTTGCTTGTAGAAAATCAGTGGTTTTAGCTCTTCCTTCTGAGTACCCATGGGTGTTGATTTTGGAAAAAGAGAGCAAAGTACTCCCATGGCGGTAAAGAGAATTCAAGCGTGGACAGAAATACAGAGGTGGCAATGTTGCCACGAGCATTCCTCACTGCAGCTGGGGTCTCAGGAGGGGCCCTGCTGGGTTCCTCCTGGGAGGTTTGAATTGAAGCCAGCCTTTGGGGCTGGAAGAAGACTTTTTTTTTTTTTGCTTTTAATTTTGGTAAAATACACATAAGAAAAATTGACCATCTTCACCATTTTTAAGTTTACAGTTCAGTGGCATTAAGTACATTCACATTGCTCTGCAGCCGTCACCACCATCCGTCCATAGAACTCTTTTCATCTGGCAAAACTGCAACTCTGTCCCCATGAAACACTAACTCCCTACCCGCCTCTCCCTCAGCCCCTGGCACCCAGCATCTACTTTCTGTCTTTAGGAATTTTACTCCTCTAGGGACCTCGTATAAGTAGAATCATACAATATTTGCTCTTCTGTGACTGGCTAATTTGACTTAGCATGATGTCCTCAAGGTTTGTCCATGTTGTAGCAGGTGTCAGAATTTCTGGGAAGGAGACTGTCAGGATGGGAGGGGGGCCACCCTGGACAACCTCCCCCTTACCCAGCTCCGGTGTCAGCCCCATCCTGGCTTGAGCCTGGGGGAAAAAATGTCTCCCAGCCTTCGGCCAAGCAGGGTTGCTGAAATGGCCTTTGTGCAGGTCCTATGAGAGGTATGACCTTAAACTAGAAGAAATTTTTAAAAAATTGATATTTGCACTGTTTTGGTATAGGCTCACAGTTGCTGGAGTCCTGAACTAGGGTTATATAAGAAAATCTTTACATATTCAACAGTTTCAAAACAGAGTTAATCGTCATCTGACTGTAAGCAAATGATCTATTTGTTGGTTAATGATTAGGACTGTATTTTAAAATAATGTTCAAAGTTTAATAAAAATGCATTCCAAATAATAATTGAGAAAACAACTTAAGACACAGTTGAAGGTTTGCTAATTAGTATAATCAACTCTGCAAATATCCACTCGGATTGTTTATCTGTCTTCCCTTCTATTAATCGCTCACTTTTGAGCGTGATTGGTGGTCCAGCACTGCACATCAGACCCCACCTCAAGGATCAGCTTGTAAAACGAATGTTTGCCAGGTTGGAGTTTCTCAATTATAGTATGTTCGCTATACATTTAGAAATATTTATGGCTTCACAATTTTGTAAACTTTCACCAATCCATCAGTAGTTGGAAGGGGTTTGCTCCTGGTACTGGAAACACTGTTGTTCTAGGTCTTTTGGGGGATAAAAGCAAAGCAGTGATGATTTTTGCATTTGGAGGAGCACACGCCATCTGTCCTCAGGAGAAGGAGTGATGGGGGTCTAGAGCGGTGTGGGGTCTCAAGGCAGTGGTTCAACATCCGGATGCCGGTGAATGGTTGTAGGCAGGAGCAATCGGAAGAGGCTTCAAGGAGGAGGCGTGCTTGAGCCGGGTGTGGTAGATGGATGGGGTTTGTCCAGTGGAGAGTGGAGAAGGGCAATGGGCTGTGGGTGTCCTGAATGTGGGGTGTGGGAGAGGAAGAAACAGTGCATTTAAAAGTGAGTGAGTCACTGCAGAATGGGCCTCTGGGAGGGAGCAGAGCCGGACGGTTCTGTGCCTGGCAGTTCAACTTCAAATCTTAAGGGTAATGATCCTGGTCCTATAAGGAACGACATGATGAAAGCAGGATGATGTGATTGTTTCACGCTGAGATCCCTGCATTTAATCCCTCTGAGCCAGCCTCAGGGAGGGCCTGTAACTGGGACAGGAAGACTCGGCGGTCCTTTCCTTAGCATTTTAGCCAAGCCGCCTCCCTGCAAGCAGGGTCATACTTTATTCTGGACATTTGGTCTCTGAGGGTGACAGTGATGTTTTGCCACAACCTGTCCCTGTGTAGTGGGAGATGGACCGACCACAAGTCTGGCAGTTACCGTTTTGGCAACTGCTTGGATTTGAACTTTGGGTGGGAAACTCCCTGGGCACATCTCCAAAGAATGGCTTTTCCACCTGTCCGTGGCTCATGTCAGAAACCTATGAGGCATCTTCTCCCCCCGCCCTGCCCCAGTGTATTTATTTATTTACTTTTTATTTTATAATGGAGTACAGTTGATTTACAATGTTGTGTTAGTTTCAGGTGTACAGCAAAGTGATTCAGTTACGCATATACACATATCTGTTCTTTTTAAAATTCTTTTCCCATTTAGGTTGTTACAGAATATTGAGCAGAGGTCTTTGTTGGTTATCCATTTTATTTTATTTTTTTTTAACATCCTTATTGGAGTATAGTTGCTTTACAGTGTTGTGTTAGTTTCTGCTGTTTAACAAAGTGAGTCAGCTATATGTATACATATATCCCCATATCCCCTCCCTGTTGCGTCTCCCTCCCACCCTCCCTATCCCACCCCTCTAGGTGGTCACAAAGCACCGAGCTGATCTCCCTGTGCTGTACGGCTGCTTCCCACTAGCTATTTTACATTTGGTAGTGTATATATGTCCATGCCACTCTCTCACTTTGTCCCAACTTACCCTTCCCCCTCCCCGTGTCCTCAAGTCCATTCTCTATGTCTGCGTCTTTATTCCTGTCCTGCCCCTAGGTTCATCAGAACTTTTTTTTTTTTTTGGATTCCATATATATGTGTTAGCATATGGTATTTGTTTTTCTCTTTCTAACTTACTTCAGTCTGTATGACAAACTCTAGGTCCATCCACCTCACTACAAATAACTCAGTTTTGTTTCTTTTTATGGCTGAGTAATATTCCATTGTATATGTGTGCCACATCTTTATTCTTTCATCTGTTGATGGACACTTAGGTTGCTTCCATGTCCTCGCTATTGTAAATAGTGCTGCAGTGAACATGACTCTTTTTGAATTATGGTTTTCTCACAGTATATGCCCAGTAGTGGGATTGCTGGGTCATATGGTAGTTCTATTTTTAGTTTTTTAAGGAACCTCCATACTGTTCTCCATAGTGGCTGTATCAATTTAAATTCCCATCAACAGTGCAAGAGGGTTCCCTTTTCTCCACACCCTCTCCAGCACTTATTGTTTGTAGATTTTTTGATGATGCCCATTCTGACCGGTGTGAGGTGATACCTCATTGTAGTTTTGATTTGCATTTCTCTAATAATTAGTGATGTTGAGCATCCTTTCATGTGTTAGTTGGCAATATGTATATCTTCTTTGGAGAAATATCTATTTAGGTCTTCTGCCCATTTTTGCATTGGGTTGTTTGTTTTTTGACATTGAGCTGCATGAGCTGCTTGTATATTTTGGAGATTAATCCTTTGTCAGTTGCTTCATTTGCAAATATTTTCTCCCATTCTGAGGGTTGTCTTTTGGTCTTGTTTATGGTTTCCTTTGCTGTGCAAAAGCTTTTAAGTTTCATTAGGTCCCATTTGTTTATTTTTGTTTTTATTTCCATTTCTCTAGGAGGTGGGTCAAAAAGGATTTTGCTGGGATTTATGTCATAGAGTGTTCTGCCTATGTTTTCCTCTAAGAGTTTGATAGTGTCTGGCCTTACATTTACGTCTTTAATCCATTTTGAGTTTATTTTTGTGTATGGTGGTAGGGAGTGTTCTAATTTCATTCTTTTACATGTAGCTGTCCAGTTTTCCCAGCACCACTTATTGAAGTGGCTGTCTTTTCTCCATTGTATATTCTTGCCTCCTTTATCAAGATAAGGTGACCATATGTGTGTGGGTTTATTTCTGGGCTTTCTGTCCTGTTCCATTGATCTATATTTCTGTTTTTGTGCCAGTATCATACTGTCTTGATTACTGTAGCTTTGTAGTATAGTCTGAAGTCCAGGGGCCTGATTCCTCCAGCTCTGTTTTTCTTTCTCAAGATTGCTTTGGCTATTCAGAGTCTTTTGTGTTTCCATACAAATTGTGAAATTTTTTGTTCTAGTTCTGTGAAAAATGCCATTGGTAGTTTGATAGGGATTGCATTGAATCTGTAGATTGCTTTGGGTAGTATAGTCATTTTTACAATGTTGATTCTACCAATCCAAGAACATGGTATATCTCTCCATCTGTTTGTATCGTCTTTAATTTGTTTCATCAATGTCTTATAGTTTTCTGCATACAGGTCTTTTGTCTCCTTAGGTAGGTTTATCCCTAGGTATTTTATTCTTTTTGTTGCAGTGGTAAATGGGAGTGTTTCCTTAATCTCTCTTTCAGATTTTTCATCATTAGTGTATAGGAATGCAAGAGGTTTCTGTGCATTTTGTATCCTACTACTTTACTAAATTCATTGATTAGCTCTAGTAGTTTTCTGGTAGCATCTTTAGGATTCTCTATATGTAGTATCATGTCATCTGCAAACAGTGACAGTTTTACTTCTTCTTTTCTGATTTGGATTCCTTTTATTTCTTTTTCTTCTCTGATTGCCATGGCTAAAACTTCCAAAACTATGTTGAATAATAGTGGTGAGAGCAGGCAACCTTGTCTTGTTCCTGATCTTAGTGGAAATGGTTTCAGTTTTTCACCATTGAGAACAATGTTGGCTGTGGGTTTGTCATATATGACCTTTATTATGTTGAGGTAGGTTCCCTCTATGCCTACTTTCTGGAGAGTTTTTATCATAAATGGGTGTTGAGTTTTGTCAAAAGCTTTTTCTGCATCTATTGAGATTATCATATGGTTTTTTTCCTTCAGTTTGTTCATATGGTGTATCACATCCACCATCACCCTGATACCAAAACCAGACAAAGATGTCACAAAAAAGGAAAACTGTAGGCCAATATCACTGATGAACATAGATGCAAAAATCCTCAACAAAACACTAGCAAACAGAATTCAACAGCACATTAAAGGATCATACATCATGATCAAGAGGGGTTTATCCCAGGAATGCGAGGATTCTTCAATATATGCAAATCAATCAGTGTCCTATGAGGCATCTTGATTCCTCCTTTTCCTTCACCCCGCCCCTCGGCTCTGCCTGCCAGACACACCCTGCTGGCCCCCCGTCTCCATCCTCTGCACCTTCCTTGCTAGTCCCTTCGCTGTCTTTCCTGCCCTTCTGCACACTTCTATGCCCAGCAGCAGAGACATAAACCAGCCTCCTCACTACCCTGCATAAACTCTCAGCGTGCCCTGTGGTCCTGGGAGACCTTTCCCCACTCAGCTCATGTTGATTTTCCTGACCCCCACCTCTGGGAAGAATCTCCCTCTCCCCCCTCAGTAGCTCCAGAACCTATACAGCCAACCCGTGCATCCCTTGAGTGGTCTCACCAACTTCTCAGAGCTCCCCTTCCCCAGCACCCAGCCTAAAGGAGCCCTCAGCTGCCGCCCTGCCCCCTGCATTGCATTCATCACTCTGTGAGCTGTCTTGTCTGTTTCCTCCTGCATCTTTAGTACCTGTTTCTCCTAGTTTCTTGGTGACCACCCGCATCTGTGTTGTTTACAGCTGACTCTCTAGCACGTAGAACAGCACCTGGCACTCAGTAGATATTTGTTGGATAAATGGATGGACCTAGCATTTCATCAACATCGGGCACATCCAGGCCCGGCCTAATCTAGTATCAGTGATCTCAGATCCCACGTCCCAAACAAACAAACAAAGGAAACACCTACTTCCATGAGAACTTTCTGACTCTGAAAATTGTTAGGTGTACCACTGATGTCTCTAAAAGGGGAAGCCTGTTTGGTGTTAATACTAATTAGGTGTTAGTATTAGGCAATTCGTTTTTATTTTAAACTGATAAAATTTTCCTTTTAAACTTAAAGAATTTAAAAATCATTTAGATATGACTATCATCCTGAAGAACTCATGATTATATCAAATATCTTCATTTTTCTTTAGTTTGTTGATGATATTTATAATGGATCATAAAATTGAGATATCAAAGAATTAAATATCAAAGAATTAGATATCAAAGTGAGGGTGCAACGAGCGTGTACTCAGCATTGCCTGGCTATGATAAAAACTGAATAAATGTCAGTCTTTCCTTTTATTGCTGCTGTTATTCTTATGTTGTGGGATATTAGGTTTTTATAGTTCAGTTAAATCACCCCTCTGCAGAACACAGGGTGCCATCCGGGATATTTCTGATTTGGGAGTACCTCGTCTCCTGGAGCCAGTGATGGGGAGCTCCGTGGTCAGGCAGAGCTAACTGACCCAAATCGGACTTTGCAGTGACTCTCCTTTCCTGCTTCTTCCTGCAGAGCTGGGAAAATTCCTTACTTCCCTTTTCACGTAAAATCCTTCAAGTGGAGAAACCACTTCTGCACCCCATTCCCTGCAAGGCTTTTTGTTCTCCTTGCACATTCAAAGGCTTGTCACCCACTTTTTGTCTGGCGCTTTCTGGATGTCTTATCCTTCTGGACATGGCAGGGCGGGGTGACAGCCGGTGACTGTTTCTGCTGTGGTATGGGCATCTGCCAGCTGCGTAGCCCGCTGCCTTCAGGGGAGCTGGTGGCCACCCAGAACCCCACGCTTTCTTCCTTTGTCGGTGGTCTGCTGCTCGTGGCATTTTATGAATTTTGGTATCAAAATGCGGAGCATTTGCAACACTGCTGAGTTCCTCTGTTCACTTTAAAAGTTAGCATTCTAGACTGTTGAGATGATCTCATCTTGGTTTGGGGTGTGGCCCTTCAGAGCACAGGCTGATGTCATATCCCTCATGTTCTTGAACCTGTAACTGTCCACTATCCAGGCCAGGCCAGGGCTTACTCGGGGCCCGGGACCCCTGCCTCCATCTCTCCAAGGCCATGCAGTGGGGGGCTGCTCCGGCCATGTGTTAACATCTTGCTGAAATAAAGACCCTTATCTCCTTAGCATTCCTCTAATCCCCCAATCTCTTGACCTTATTAAAAAGGAAAGCAAGATGGGTTTGGCCTGGCACTTCTTCCCGAGTACTCAGGAGCCTTCTGCTTGGATAATCCCCTCTCGTCCGCCCGTGATTGACACCGGGCTTATTGGCGTGCAGCTTCCTCAATTTGCTTTTCTTTTCATCTCCGCTGCTCCCCATTATGTTTTTAAATTAATATTAAAAAATCCATCTAGTGCACAACAGAGTGCAAGTCAAACAGTGTTGACAGGCTGATAATGAAAACAGCTGCCCCTCCCACCCTGGGCATGCACACCCCAGGGAGCCGCTTCAGGTCTCTTCCTCGTTTGCTTTTATTCCAGTTTTATGGGAAAAAATGACATTTGTTATTATTTTTTACTGTGATAAAGTATCCATAACATGAAATTCACCATCTTAACCATTTTTAAGTGCACAGCTCAGTGGCATTCAGTACATTCACATTGTTGGATGGGCCTAGAGATGATTATACTAAGTGAAGTAAGTCAGACAGAGTAAGACAAATACCATATGATATCACTTATATGTGGAATCTAAAACACAACACAAAGGAACTTATCTACGAAACAGAAACAGACTCACAGACATAGAGAACAGACTTCTGGTTGCCAAGGGGGAGGGAGGTAGGGGAGGGAAGGACTGGGCGTTTGGGATTAGCAGATGCAAACTAGTATATATAGGATGGATGAACAACAAGGTCCTACTGTATAGCACAGGGAACTATATTCAATATCCTGTGATAAACCATAATGGAAAATAATATGAAAAAGTATATGTATATATATATATATATATATATATATATACACAGATAATATATAAAACAATCACTTTGCTGTACAGCAGAAATTAACACAACTTTGTAAATCAGCTATACTTCAAGAAAATTTTTTTTAAAAACTACATTCACTGATCTATATTTCTGTTTTTATGCCAATCCCATACTGTCTAGATTACTGTAGCTTTGTAGTATAGTCTTAAGTCAGGGACCCTGACTCCTCCAGCTCCGTTTTTCTTTCTCAAGATTGCTTTGGCTATTTGGTGTCTTTTGTGTTTCCATACAAATTGTAAAATTTTTTGTTCTAGTTCTGTGAAAAATGCCATTGGTAATTTGATAGGGATTGCACTGAATCTGTAGATTGCTTTGGGTAGTAGAGTCATTTTCACAATATTGATTCTTCCAATCCAAGAAATTGGTATATCTCTCCATCTGCATAAAATAGACAACTGATGGGAACCTACTGTACAGCACAGGGAACTCTATGTAATGCACTGTGGTGACCTAAATGGGAGGGGATGCCTGTATGTATATGGCTGATTCATTCTGTTGTTTAGTGGAGGCTAACACAACATTGTAAAGCAACCATACTCGAATAAAAATAATAACAATAAAAAAACACTACATTCACATTGCTGCGCAGCCATTACCTTTCCAGACCTTTCTCATCTTGCAGAACTGACACCCTGCACCCATTAAACACTCACATCCCATTCTCCCCTCCCTCCAGTCCCTGGGAACCACCACCGGACTTTCCATCTCTATGAATTTGATTGCTCTGGGGACATCAAAGAAATGGGATCAAACAGTATTAGTTCTTTTGTGACTGGCGTGTTTCACTCAGCATGGTGTCCCGCAGGTTCATCCACACTGTAGCACATGTCAGCATTTCCTTCCTCTTTAAGGCTGAAAAATATTCCGTTGTATGCGTAGACTATACTTGGCTTATCCATTCATCTGTTGATGGACACTTGCGTTGTTTCTAGCCTTCAGCTGTTGTGAATAAAATGCTGCTATAAACGTGGGTGTTCAAATATCTTTTCAAGTCCCTGCTTTCAATTCTTTGGGGTGTATACCCAGAAGTGGGATTGCTGGATCATGTACAGTTATCATTTCTTCATTTTTATAACTGACTTTGTCTTGTTCTCAGACTCATTGTTCACTGGGTAGCAGGAAAAAAAATCTAAAATTTGTCAGTCGATGGTGTCTCAGTATTTTGATCATCTATATATTTGTGGTTATCGATCTGTTTTAAAGTTTGATTCAGATACGGTTTACAGGCTACACCATTGATTCATTGTAAGTGTCCATCTCAGTGGTTTTTAGTAAATGATGCAGTTGGATGACCAGCACCACAACCCTGTTTTGGAACACTCCCATCTCCCAAGCAGCCTCCTCCAGCCTGCTGAAGGTCAGTCCCTGCGCCCAGGCTTCCTCTCAGCCCTGGGCGCTCAAGGACACATCCCCTATTTCTGCACATGCCCTCAGCATGGTGGGCACCCCGCAGCCTGCCTTCCAGATTCCTGGTGGTTCAGACCCCACAGCCTCCTGAACTCTGCGATGGGTCAGCCTGTGCCTCCAGCTCCCCCTCCCACCCCCGCAGCTGCCAGCTTACCCTCTCGTGTCTGTGTTTAGGCTTTAAACATGTGTTGGATCCTCTTACCCAGGGTCACACTCACCCATCTCCTGTCCCTGGGGCTTTGTGCCTGTGAGGTTTTGGGGCAGAATAGAGGTGGAGAAGGTCAAGTTATCACTTTTAACCAGAATTTTCTACTCTTCATTATTTTAAAAAACTATCAAAGAGGATTAGAAACTATATATCTATTAGAATTCTGTATCTCTTTTATTGTAAAGGGTTCTAATTGGTTGGAATTTCTTTTTTACCATGATAAGCTGCAGCCACCATTTGCCCAATGCCTGCCTGCATTTGGGACACAAGGGGTCACACCCCAAAGAAAAGGGTTGCTTTGCCAAAAAGGTAGTGATGGAACTCTTAGTGATCCCAAGAACTCGCTGAGTACACTAGTCACTTGGCCATCACTTGCCCTCTATCCAGTTGTATTATTAAGAATACCAAATGAAAAACAGCATGGGAGCCTTAAAATATTACAGAATTACCATATGAGCAAGTGATTCCAATTCTGAGTATATACCCAAAAGAATTGAAAGCAGAGACTCGAAGAGATATTTATTTGCACACCCATGTTCATAGCAGCATTATTCACAATAACCCAATTGTCCATCAGCAGATGAATGGGTAAACAAAATGTGGTCTTTACAAACAATGGAATATTATTCAGCCTTTAAAAAGGAAGGGAATTCTGGCACATGTTCCAACTTGGATGAACCTTGAGGACGTTATGCTAACTGAAATAAACCAATCACAAATGGGTAAATACTGTACAATTCCATTTACACAAAGTACCTAGAGGAGTCAAATTCAGACACAGAAAGCCACACTGGTGGCTGCCAGGGGCCACGGGGGTGGAGGGGGAGGCAATGGGAAGTTGTTCTTTAAAGGAGACAGAGTTTCAGTTTTACAAGATGAAAAGCATTCTGGAGATTGTAATGTGAATGGACTTAACGCCTCTGAACCGTAACCTAAAAACGATTAAGATGGTAAATTTTGTGTTCTATGTACTTTACTACAACTTTAAAAAATACCCAGCAAATGAATAACTAGTTCATTTGGGGTAAAATATTGGTATACTTTTGGATCATCAAAAATTCCTGGTCTGGGAATATCCCACATGCTGAGGAGCAAGTAAGCCCGTGCGCCACAGCTACTGAGCCTGCGCTCTAGAGCCCACAAGCCACAGCTACTGAGACCGTGTGCCACAACTACTGAAGCCCGAATGCCTAGAACCCATGCTCCGCAACAAGAGAAGCCACCACAATGAGAAGCCCGCGCACTGCAACGAAGAGTAGCCCCCGCTCACCACAACTAGAGAAAGCCCGCATGCAGCAACGAAGACCCAACACAGCCAAAAATTAATTAATTAATTAATTTAAAAAAAATTGGGGGGGAACCAACTCATATTTTCTGATTTTTTTTGATACTGGTATAAGCCTTGACTTGGAGCACAGTCTCAACTATTACATTTGGCTAACAAACTTATGTGACAGTTGAATTAAATAAAGTTGGCATTTATAAAATGTAGGGAAATAAAGGATAGCGGGGTTTTCTGTGACAATACAAGGCAGTAAATTTACAAAATAGGACAGCATCAGGCATGTCCAACATTCATGAAAATAGGTAAAAACACATTTCTTGCAATCAGCCTAGTGTTGTCAATATAGTTATTGTCTTGAGAAAATCCCATTTGTAGAAAATAAATGCTGTAGAGCGAGGCACATAAAGTTGTAATTTGACAAGTTTTTCCATTAAGTGAAAGCTAGAAAGAGATCAGAAAATAACTGAAAAGCTGAGTAGCTTTATTTCTTGTCAATTTAGTGCTCCTAAGAAGACTTAACTTCTAGGTGTTATTCACCACTAAGTGCTTATTAATTGGGAAAGTGAAGCTGGTGGCTTGGACGTTTGCTCCTCACCTGGTGGTCAGCCAGCATCTGTAGTTTTCCAGTGAGTGTGTAGAGGTTTTAGCTTAGAAGAAGCCTGACAATCTTTTTGTAATTGCTAAATATCTCAAATATGTCAATGACTTGACTCTAGTTAGACATGCTAATTTAAGAATTGCAACTGACACGTGGATGGTTTCCTATTTTTTGGAATTGAACTGTTAGTCTGAAGCCATTGTCTTTAGGTATTTATACTTAAGATAGGAAAGTAGATCACTTTACAACTTTTGATGAAGGCTGGTCACATATTAACGTGGCTCTGATGGCATTTGTGCCAATCCAGGGACTGAACTGAGAATTGTGTTAACAGAAGACACCGCACAAAGGTTGGATTCCCCAGCACAGAGCGAGGGCAGGGGGCCCGTCACCTTCCTGGGCCGAGAGCCTTGCTGCATAGGTGCGGGGGGTGAGTCACTCGGGAAAGCTAAGTCTCCGTGGGACCTCGGCTTCACCACCTCCTGTCCTCGCCACTCCACCCACGTCCCTTAACCGGTCTGAACGCCATTCTCTTTGGGGTGATAAGTCCTTGGTCATCATGATAATCCTCACATACCCTAATGTATGGCTTGTAGTTTGATTAACATACTGTACCTATGAAAACTTAAGAAATGACTGTTTCTTATAGTAACGGTGAAGAGTACCTAATGAGGCCAGCGGTCCTGCCCAGCTCCCTTCACCCCCTGGCACAGCGCGCCTGGCCTCCAGGAGGATGATGGGGGCTCACCGTTCTCGCCTAGGGAATGTTGCAGCAACAATTTTATGGTGCTATCACCCCAGCGTAGCATGTCCCTCCCTCCCCATCATTCTAGTTTGTTTCGAGCTTACATGCTGAGCAAACTCCTGGGTTGGCCAGAAGAACCAGGGCTGGGTTGGCCAGAAGAACAGTGGTGGGTGGAGGCCGGCTGTGCACCGCATAGCGAGTGGTGGAGACGGCAGTTTCTTGGGACCCCTGTCGATCGAATGTACCAGAGACAGAGGCCGTGGGTGCCCTGGCCCCGCACCTGGGAAAGTGTAAGTGCAGACACCTTTGAAAATCCACAACTCCGGGTACAGTAAACGTGGGTCTGGACGAGGCTCTTTGTTTGAGGAAGAGCAAGCTGAGAAAAAGTACTGTGGCATCTAAGAAAAAAACATACTGCTGCATGAAAGAAAAGGGGTGTCTTCCTTAAGAATCAAGAGAAAGTGAACAAGAGTAAGAGCCAGAGAAAACATTGTATTACATAGTCATCTCCCTCAGTAGGGAGTTTGCCCTTTTTATATGAAAGTGTATTCCTAGCTCTGATCGTTTAAACATTACGGCACTGGGAGAAGTTGGGCAGACCTGGGGTCCAGAGGAGGGGTGACCATGACCTTGGCTCACTCCTGGGGACGCCTCCAAGGCTGAGCAGGGGCTTGGGTGGGCTCGATTGCTGTCCTGCTCTGTGGTGCCCGAGGCTCCGACTCCGGGCTCAGGACCTACGCTTTGGGGCTGAGACCAGACACCCCCTTCCTTCAGGTCTGGGAAAACCACTCCCCCGACCCACAGGTTACGGGCGAGAGGTTCCTGTCTGGCCGCCAACTTGCTGCATGGAGTTCAGGGTTTGTGTGGTCCACGTTGGTGGGAAACAAGGTCAGACTGCAGATCTGGGTTCTGAGGAGCCCCTGGGGCATCTCTCAGGTGTACCTGCCTCTTGCTGATTGGTGGGGAGGGGACGAGGGTCCGTGGGGACATGAAGAGAGGAGGGGAGCTTGGCCAGAACAACCTCTGCCCTTAACCCATGAGTACAGTCACAGGGATACATAAGAACAGGCGCAGTGAAGCACACGGCAGCAGAATTGGGCCCTGGTGTCAGCACCCACAGGACGGGCATTAATCAGGGCTCAGGGCTCGCTCTGACCCCTTTGGTGCCTCTGCCCCGAGTGCCTGAGTCAATTCTGGTGCAGATTTCCCGCAAAGCCTCGGGGCCGGGGCCACTGTCTTGAATGGTACAGCTGCTTCCCAGGGTGGGAGGTCTGCCAGGGATGAAAGACCGGGGAAGGGTTTGTGCCCTTACTGACCTCAGGGCCGTGAGCAGGTCCCGTAGATCAGGGCTCCACTCATTTTCACGTTTTAATTTCTAAACTTTTAGGATCAAAGCTGATATTCACCACAATGTAAGGAAGCCAAGAAGTCAGTTTCTTAGCCTACCCATGGCTGCTAAGAATCAGTGACTGGACATGGACAGCCAGGCGTGCTGGCCTCTTGTATCTCTGCTGCTGGGAGTTGCACTGGCTGTGACACCTCCTGGCCTTTGAGATCCCTCTCTTGCCACTTCCTAAGAGTTCTGGGGAAGGCAGGTCTTGGAGTGGTTTGGGGATGCTGTGTCCATGACAGACTGTTTAAATAGCAGAGGGGTCAGTGCTCCACCTATGGTCTCTTCCCATGTTACCTAACAAAACATTGTTTGCCCACTTGTTTTGAAGAGCTAACGTTGAATGATCCCCCAATCAAACTGATTCTTATCTCTTCATCAAACTCACTTCTTAGTGTATCTGTTCAGACTTTCTGCTCTAACCACGGAAATCTGCTCATTGTACATGAGTTATTCCTTCCTGCTTGCTGCCTTTGCACACACCCTCTCTTTGCTAAATCTTATGCCTCAAAAATCTGAAAACCCTCCTCCAGGAAGTCTTCCGTGATTGCCCTCAGGGACTCCTAAGCTCCCCTTAGCCATTAAGTTGCTTGTATTGTGTTAGTTTGTGTTTGTGTGTATTTGAAATACAATCCGCAGAGGTTTTGTGTGGGACTGTCCCCCATAAGCTTGTGAGCATGGAGAGCAGGCCTTGTGCCATCTCTGCCTGCACCCTGCCCATCCCCCTACAGTGCCTGCTGCTACCCGTGGAGAGAGCCTGTGGTGTTTGACCGCTGACTGATGGAGAGACTTGGAATGGGTTTAGTGTTGATTTCAGAGGACAGTGCCTTGGGGTCCTCCCTCAGGTAACGGCAACTGTCTCCACCTCTTCCACCTGCTGGTCCTAGATTCATATCCCTGTTCTTCTCTGACACCTTCCCTGCAGTTGGATTAATGAGAGTTTGTCCTGGCGTGCCCCAGCAGAAGAGCATATAATAGTATCCTGGCCCAAATTAAAACAGAACTCATATGGTATTGGTTTAAGGTTTGCTAATATACAAACAGAAGTGATGAATGGAAATGATATCCTACAATCCTCTAGATTCTAATATATGAAAACAAGGTACTGCAGTTTTGTGCAGAAAGGAGCACTGGCTGAGTGGCAGAACATTAAGTTAGGTCCTCACCTAGCATCATACACCACAGTAAGTTTCCAGTGGATAACGTAAAAAGTAAAAGCATAAATGCACTATGCACTGCTAAGAAATATGAGTGGCTGTCTAATTGATCCCTAAAGAATAACAGTAGTGGTAATGAGAATGGCAGCTCTGTCAGTCAGCAAGTGCTGCATGACAAACCACCCTGGAACTTCCCAACAGCAACTCATTCAGCCCGTGAGTTGGGGTGGGAATGTGTGCTGGATGTAGCCGGGTGGCTCTCTAGTTGGGCCCACTCAGGGGTCTGCAGGGATGGCCTCCTGCACGTCTAGTGGGGCTGGTTGTCAGCTGGGGGCACATCAGGAGTCACTTGGCCATGTGGTCTCAGCCCTGCAGGGGGGAGCTCCTTCACAGGGTGGTGGTGGGTTCTGAGAGTAGCAAGAGGGCAAGCCCCGGTATGCAGATGCCTTTCAGGTCTCTGCCTCACCTGTGCCTCTGCTTTCTTGGTCTAAGCAAGTTAACAGTCAAGCCCAGCTCCAGGCAGGGAGAAGGACTCCGTCTTTTCACAGGAGGAGTGGCCGTGCACTAGACATTTTGCAATCTGCCACAGGCACTCTTCTGAGTACCCTCCGTGTATCATGTGTTAGTTATCTCCTGCTGCATAAAAAACCCCCCCTAGACTTAGCAGCGGAAAACAACCAACGTTCGTACGTCACAGTTTCTGTGGGTCAGAATCTGGGCACGGCTTGTCTGGGTCCTCGGGTCAGGGTCTCCCAGGGTGCAGTGAAGGTGTCAGCCAGGGCTGCGTCATCTCGAGGTGCCGCTCGGGGAGGGCAGGGGGACCTGGGTTCCAAGCTCACTCGGAGGCTGTGGGCAGGCCCCTGGGCACTCCTCAGGCTGGACCTGAAGGGGTTCCATGTGAACACCAGGAGGAGGGTCATTCAGGGCCAGCTACCAGATTGTCTGCCACATACTGACCTCATGTAGTGAATGCACTCTCATTATCTTCCTTTTTCAATCAAGGAAATTGAGGCAAAGAGAGGGTCACGCAGTGGGGGAGCCCGGGGTTGGATTCCCGGCTGAAGGACCATGACATTCTACTTGCGTGGAAGACATAATAAGGGAAAGATTGGAACAGCTGACCACAAATGCATTAGCATCCCGTGTGCCTCACCAGAATTGGCAAGTCAGGACATAACACTGTCTACCTGCCAATCCATCCTTATTATACTAAAAGCAGTCATAAATCAATAAGAACACATTACCATCAGATGGAAAAAGTCTGCAACAAACTCTGGTCAGCATGTCACTGAAGAAATATGAAAGGCAAATAAACAGAAAAGTGATGAACCCCACAAGTAATCAGAGAAATGCAAATTAAAACACTTCTTCTTCCCTCTCTCCCTCCCTCCCTTCCTTCCTTCCTTTCTTTCTTTTCCACCAAACTGGTGAAAGGTCTTTCAAATATTTATCCTCAGTGTGGGCCAGCATATAGGAGGATAAATGCTCTCATACCCACTGGAGGCAATGTCGATGGGTGTAATCTTGTGGGAAACAAATGTTTATACCCTTTGACTCAGTCATCCTCTTTTGAAGGGTTTATATGAAAATCAGGGATATCAATAAAATGTATGTGTGAGGATACTCACTGTGGCTTTATTTATCTTAGTTGGAAATTGGAAGCCACCTGAATCTCTAGCAATAGCAGAATGGTTGTAGTAGTCATTTCTAAATTATATGGCCATTAAAAGCATATTTTCAAAGAATATTCAGTGGCCTGGGGGAATCCTCATGTTATGTTAAACAAACACAGCAAGATTCCTGCTACAGTAGAATTCCAGTTTTGCACAATGCATGTGTGCAGGAAAAAAAAAAAACGCCTGAATGGAACCAGGTCAAAACATGAACAGTGGTTATCTCCAGGGGGTGATGGATATTATTTCCTTTATTCTTTTCTGTGTTTTTGCCACGTCCTTCCTGGAGGATGTATTACTGTCAAAACTGGACACAAAGGCGGCCTGGAGCATCAGCCAAGGCCTGTCCCTTCTGTGTGGCCCCGGGACAGAGCCACCAGTCCCCTCCCTGGGTGTCTGCTTCCCAGAGGTGGAGTCCACGGACCCTTGCGAAGATTCCACTCAGCAGGACTGAGTGTTCCCTGTGTTTTGAAGTCAGGGCCAGACACCCATGGTTAACCTCTCAGTTAGGTCAATGTGTGTTTTTAGTCCCTCCGAAGACAGAGGTTTGTAAATAGACTTGAACTTCAGTGACCCCTCCATGCCCACCCCCACTCTGAGGACACAGTTATGAAAGTGTCGGCTGGACATGAAAGCCCTGTGATCTCTGCCTTTGGGGACGTTGCTAGGTTTTCTCTCCCTGCACTGTCCCGTCTGGTGACAGCTGGTGACCGTGGCTGTCTTCTCAGGGGTCCCTTGGTGTAGCATTGACCTGGCATTTAAAACCCGGGATATTTCTGGTCCCATCCTTATGTTGTGTGCGGTCAGTACCCCCGCTGACTGTCACAAGGCTGGGAGGAAGGGGGGTGGGGCGCGGTTCCTTTCCTGTCGGCTCATTGTTTGGGTCTTTGTCCTCCAGTTAATTTCCTTTTGGCTCCTCTGGGCTGTTTCACCCATTTCTGCTCACTTTTCCTGCGGCTCCTCCAGCCTGACCCGGCCCCTGGCTTTAGGTCCTGCTGACCCTTCCTGCTGCCTCCTCTTCCTGCCGCCCCTACTTCCCGCCGCCCCCTTCCGGCCGCTCCCACTTCCGGCCGCCTCCACTTCTCAGGGGGCATGACTGCCCCGTCCTCTTACCCCCTGCTTGCTTTGGGGGTTTGTCTTTGAGTGTTATGTGAGGCACCCCTTAAATACATTCCTTTAGATTGAAAGAAACGGTTCTATAGTTGAGAGGTGATAGCTCCCGGTAGTAAAGTGTTTAAGGAAAGAAGACAGGAGGAGGTGGGGAGCTTGGGGAGCGGCACCCGCGTCTGGAGGATGGACAGACGCCCCCCGAGCAGCAGCAGGATTTCCTTCCTTCTTCTTCGGATCTGCCTTCTGAAGCCGAGGCAGGTAGGACTTTCGTTTGGTGCAGCGTGAGGGACCCTGATGTCAGAGTCCACTTAGAAAAATGCAATGTTAGAGCCCAAAGGTCCTCTGTGTTCCAGGTTCAGCGTCTTCTTAGCCAAAGTTGGTTGTGTCGCAGGGTGACAAGAGGGCCCCCCCCACCCGGTGTTTCCAAGGCTCCTGGCAGCTGAGGGTCTTGGGTTACCTGCTCTGGTTACTTCTTGCTCAAAATCCCTGCGGCCTGGGGTTTCCCGCCATCCGCTTGCCCACATTGCCTGCGTGGAAGTGACGTTGGGGCAGTGTGCGTCCATCAGCTCCTGACTCAGGGCTGCTGAAAAGCAAACAGCCAGCGACAACCTTAAGCCACTACGTGTGTGTGCATTGGTGTAAATGAAATGTGTATTATACCCTTCCAGTCTGGGTTTAGGGAGTTATTTGAGAGTTGTCTCTGTCGGAAAGTCTACAAGATGAAGCTAGAAAATACGCATTTCAAAGGAGCCAAGGTAACAATATAAAAAAACAGGCATTTCATATTCTAGAACTTATCTGTTTTTTTCAAGAAACGCTTTTTAAAACCCTTAAATGAAGACCAAGCTTTGTAATTGTCTATTTGAGCATTGCCTCCAGGCCAGCATTGCCAGTGAGCGGGTCTCCCGGGGAGCAGACCTTCTCAGGGCACTGGCATGGGATGGGCTGGACGGGGGCCCCTCGAGGGATGCCTGCAGGGTCCAGCCTGCAATCTCTGTCCCTCACAGACAGTGAGGACCTTCTTGGGGTGGGCAGGGGGAACTGCCCGGCTGTTCCTGAACCAGCTTTTCTGCCCAGTCACGCCACATCGTCCACAGCTGCCCTGGCCCCTTTTCCTCCTCCTTGGTTGGACGTCCCCAACTTTTTACCGGCCCCTCATTGGCGTCCCATGGCCCCCGGTCAGCTCTGGTGGTGACCGCCTGAGTGGTCCGTGTGCTGGATTTGCAGGATGTTCAGCTGAGCTAGTGGCTGGCCTGGTCCCAGAGACTTTTATGGAATGAGGCAGAAGCGGGTGGGGAGATGTGAAGAAATCCTGTGGCCCTGCCAGGTGAGGGCTGAGATCTCGGAGCTGCCACCTCCTTGTCCTCAGCACCTCAGCCCTGTACCCAGGGACCCTCGTGCTCTTTCCAGGCCCCAGGAGGATTGTGACGGGGTCACTGGGGCTTGCTGGGAGCCACCCGGGGGAATGGGCATTTGGGCAAGTGCTGATGGTTTTTCTTATTCAGAGCTGTCAACATTCCTTCATACAAGTGATTTCACCATAATTGAAAGTACATTTAAAAGATGGAGAACTCTCCTCCTCATGTGTGATAATCTACAGAGTGTTTGGCTACTTAAACCATAAAGTGATACAGAATCTTTGAGGATGGTAAAAATAGTAAATAAAGGTCTTGAGTCCGAAGTCAGCACATCATTTTGGTAATGGGTTCAAAGTGTAGCTGTGGGTATGAGATCTGTTTTCTTCTCTAATCGTAAAGTTTTCGTCATTTTTCATCTTCTGTGCTTTAGTGGTCCTTGAGGATGAGAGACATACTGGTAACTTATGCTGCTGAGTGTCTGTTCTATAGAGTAAATAAGGGGTCATGACCCACGTTCAGCATGTCATGAACGTAGAGAGCTGTCGGTGTTTGTGTGCGTCTCACCGGCCAGTCTCCTTCCCCCGCTCCTCCCGTGTCCGGCCAGCGCTGCAGTCTTCTGTCTCCCCAGAGGTGGTCCACCCTCTCGGGCCTCCCCGGGGCCTCTGCTCACATGTATCCCTTCGTGGAGGCCGTCGCAACCTGCCGCCTGCCCCTCTGATCCTCGTTCAGATGTCACAGGAGGCTCCAGACCTGTGCGAAAGCTGCCCTGCTTCCCCGGACCTCAGTGTTTTCCTTTCTCATCTTCAGTCAGACCCCTCTGGCTGGGGTAGATCAGTTTCCTAGATGAAAGGAAAAGCCCAGTTTGGCAACTACGCTTTAATGTCCGGTTCTCGTTCTCATCTGGCCCATCCTGCAGTGACCGTAATAACATCCTCTCTTATCTCTTTTGAGCCATTTCCGAAATGAACAGTGTTTGTTTTTACATGAAGGAGTGTTTCCCCAAAATTCCCAGCAGGTGTGTTGTTCGATCTAGCGAGCCTCAGAATCAGAGACCAGGTGCACGCGTTTGGGGGCGGCTTGGAGGGTCTGCTGCCTTGAGCTCCTTGAGGCCAGGCTCTCCTTTACTGACCAGCAGGGAGGGTGCGGTCTGCAGGTGGCCTCGGGGGCCTTGGGGGAGGGGGAGGACAAGGGGATGGTGTTCTTTGAGTTAAGTGTCCCTAGGTCATCATCTCTGGAAAACCCACGTTGTATTTGTGTATCTTCTATTTTCAAAGATGTTTTCAGATTACTTTTTCCAAAGCTAATTTCAAATAGTGTGAGCTACCTGGAGAAGCGGATGGAGAAAGTGAGATTAAATCCAGTCCTCCTGGTTGAGCCGTCTCATTTTCAGCTTTACTGAGGCAACGCAAAATTTATCATGGGAAAGAGTTTTCAGAAGCTTGCATGTGAACTGTTTCATTACTGATTCGAAAAGATAGAGCTCTGCATTCTTTTGGTCCTGGAGATGAACACTTTCGTTTGTTGATGGTTTCTCTGCCTGCCTGTGAGCATCACGCATACGATTATGTTGGTCGTATCAATGCTCAACGCCAGGGCACTGGCGGAAAGAGTCACTAATGCCATTTAGGGTACAGTACAGAGTGGACTTTGTGACCCAGGTCGACTTTCCACAGCAGGCAGTCAGAGCTGCCCTGCTTGGTGCCGGGTACCGATTCTGAGGTTCCTGAAGGAGATGAATTCCGTATCAGGAGCATCCCTACGTCAGGGCTGAAGGGCTGACGGGTGCCAGCCACAGGGACTCCTGAGTGTCCACTGTGTATCTTCACTTCACGTCTGCAAGCCACCACTGTTCACGAGGGATGTCGTTTCCTCCCTTTGTGCTGTTTTAAGGAGGGCTTGTGTCCAGACAGAAAAACGATCCACCTGCAGGCCAGTGTTTTTACAAGCACACCTGGTAGCTTAAAATTAGAAAGCAAAGGGTCTTGTGATCACTTCAGCAGCACCTGTACCAAAATTGGAACGATACTGAGATTATTAGCATGGCTCCTGTGCAAGGATGATATGAAAATTCGTGAAGTGTTCCATATTTTTGTACACCTGAAACAAATATAATATTGTAGGTCAACTATAATTCCATAAAAGAAAGAAAGGAAAGGACCTTGTTACTATATTTATTAAATGGAAAACTTAAATAATTGGAAGTTACATTCGCCTTATTTTTAAGAAACTAAAAAGTTATTCAAGAACCTGGATAAGTTTTTTTGTTTTTTTTTTTAAATTTATTTTTTGGCTGTGTTGGGTCTTCGTTGCTGCGCGCGGGCTTTCTCTAGTTGCGGCGAGCGGGGGCTACTCTTCGTTGTGGTGTGCAGCCTTCTCATTGCAGTGGCTTCTCTTGTTGCTGAGCACGGGCTCTAGGCACGTGGGCTTCAGTAGTTGTGGCTCACAGGCTCTAGAGCGCAGGCTCAGTAGTTGTGGCGCACGGGCTTAGTTGCTCCGCGGCATGTGGGATCTTCTGGGACCAGGGCTCGAACCCGTGTCGCCTGCATTGGCAGGTGGATTCTTAACCACTGAGCCACCAGGGAAGCCCCCTGAATACTTTCTGGATGGGATGGGAAGTGGGTGTTAGCGAGGGGGCCTCAGCCTGGCAGATCATGAAGCTGTGTGCTGCTC
Organism: Balaenoptera ricei; assembly: GCF_028023285.1. Taxonomy (NCBI): domain Eukaryota; kingdom Metazoa; phylum Chordata; class Mammalia; order Artiodactyla; family Balaenopteridae; genus Balaenoptera; species Balaenoptera ricei. The sequence goes on from NC_082640.1 coordinate 31,487,799, forward strand.
AGAACTCCCCGCACCATGCATCTGGTGAGGGGGAGGCACGTCTGCTGGGTAGCACAGGTGCTTAGATGTGTTTCAGCCTCATCCAGCCACAACGGCTTCTTTTCTCTGCGAAAATCTTCGATGGCTTACTTGATTCAATGTGCTTCAAAAGTTGGATTACTTTTCTAATTTGTTGGATCATGGTCCCAACAATGAGATATCACCTCACACCTAACAGAATGGCTATTGTCAAAAAGACAAGAAATAGCAAGTGTTGACGAGGATGTGGAGAAAAGGGAACCCTCCTACACTGTTGGTGGGAATGTAAATTGGTGCAGCCACTATGGAGAACAGTATGGAGGTTCCTTAAAAAACTAAAAATAGAGTTGCCATATGATTCAGCAATCCCACTCCGAGGCATGTATCCAGAGAAAACCCATAATTCGAAAAGACATATTCACCCCAATGTTCATTGCAGCACTATTTACAGTAACCAGGACATGGAAGCAACCTAAATGTCCAACGACAGAGGAATGGATAAAGAAGATGTGTGTATCTACAATGGATTACAACTCAGCCATAAAAAAGAATGAAGTTTTGCCATTTGTAACAACATGGATGGACCTGGAGAGTATTGTGCTAAGTGAAATAAGTCAGACAAAGACAAATACTGTATGTTTCCACTGATATGTGGAACCTAAAAAATAATTTTAAATCATTTGACTTGTGTTTCCAGTTACAGAAGGAGTTTATGCTTATTGTAAGAATTTGTGGTTGGCAGAATAATAGCCACCACCACCACCACCCCCGACAGATGTGTGCATCTTAATCCTGGGGACCTTTTAGGTTACGCGGCAAAGGGGATGTGGATGGAGTTAAAGTTACTAATCAGCTGACCTTGAGAAGACAGGTTGCCCGGCATTATCTGGCTGAGCCCAGGGTCCTTCTAGGTGGGAGAGGGAGACAGAAGAGGAGAGCTGGAAAGAGATGTGGCTACGGTGAGGGGTCAGAGAGACCACACAGCTGGCTTTGCAGATGGAGGAAGGGGCTGTGAGCCAAGAAGTGTGGGAAGAAGCTGGAAAAGGCTGGGAAATGGATTCATCCCAGACCCTCCAAAAAGGACGCAGCCCTACTGGCACCTTGATTTCGGCCTAGTGAGACCCATTTCTGGCTTCTAATCTATAGAACTGTAAGATGACAAATTTGTGTAGCTTTGAGCTGCTGACTTTGCGGTAATTTGTCACAACAGCCGTAGAGAATGAGGACGGAAGTGAAACAATGTGAACTGTAAAGAAAAGGCTGATTCTACCCTCTCCCTATCTCAGGGAGCCACTGGGGACCCAGGCTCTTCCTCCTCTCTGCTTACTGCTTTCAGCATTGGGCTCTGCCCCACGCTTCTGGTCTCAGGGTTACAGCAGGGTGACCTATCCCCATCATATGTCTGCTGGGCAGCAAGACCTGGAAACAGAAAGCATCTGTTTCAGGGAAGAAAAAGTCTTCAAAGCGCCCCATAGCAGACTTCCACATGCATCTCTTTAGCCAGAACAGGGTCACACAGCCACCCCAGGCGAAGGTGGTCTGGTGGTCTGGGAAAGCAGTGCTTGTTGGACGCATTGGCGCCCCAGCAGATGGGTCCTCTGTGAGGATGGAGGCAGGGGGGGCAGCATCGGTCCACAGCTTTGTCTTCCATGGTCTTTGTCTGAGGTCCAGCACATCCATACTTCAACCTTGTTGGTGCTACCGTCCCTCCCTTCTCTAGAGTCAAGGTCTCGGCCTACGAGTGGTCAGTACAGGACCACATGTCCTCTTTTCAGAGATGTGTTGCCTCTCTAGCCATCTTCGCTCAAGGGTTTGCCGTTAGGTCATGCATTCCACACCTGGTCATCCAGCCATCATTGAGTGAGGAACACCCATCAGAGCCGTGGCCTTGCCGGAGGCTGTTTTGATGGTCTAACAGATGACGATTTGATCGTGCTCCTTGATTCTTCCTAACTCACTCATTCCCAGGGCAGAGCTTCTTCCCTGCATTTCTGGTGTTTGGGAATGCGGTGGGCATGCTTGAGACCCCAGCACAGGGAGAAGGTCTTGGTCCGGGGGAGAGCTGGTCAGAACCTCGGTTCCCCTGTGTGCACTGGTGGCCTCGGCAGTGTCTGCAGGATGCCCACGACAGTGGCTGCTGGGGACCCCTTCGCCCTCACCTGTGTAGCACAGGGGGGCTGGTGAGCAGCCGCCCCTGAGGGATGACCGTGGGGACAGTGACAGCTGTAAAGGCTACCAGAACCTCTGCCCCCTTTAGGCCCAGAAGTGCGTTGGGGCCTCCCAGTTGCCAGGACCCATGTCTACACTCTGTTCCTAAGTGGATGAGAACGCGAGGTGTGTCTCCTCCCAGATGCTGCCCTGGTTTGAAAGGGCTGCTGGGGAGAGGGAGTCGGTCACCACCCGTGGTTTCTGTCTAGCCTGGGCCCAGGCTGCTGCCCTGACTGTGCCATCCTGTGAGTGGACACCTGTGTGGCCACCGGGGCCTGTTTTGCTGAAAATCAGGACAAACTGCCGAGAAGAACCAGTTCTCAGCAGAGCCCGCTGCTGACCGTGGCCCAGAGTTCCCTGTCTTTGATATTACAAATGAAATATGATTTCTTCAAGAAGAAACATTCTAATGAGGGCCGGGTTCCAGGGGCTGTTTCTCACAGCTGGTAGAGCACAGCCTCCCAGGTTAGTGGGGGGCTTGTTGGGGCAGCTGCTGGCCTTTACCCCACGTACCTGGTTTGGACAGTCATCTCCCCACGCCAACGTTCACAGGGTTTATCTGATTTATATAAGGTTCACCTGGAGACATGGATGCATCCTATTCTGAACGCATCCTGCCCCTTTCTTGACAGTGGATCTACACTGGGGAGATGGGGTGATCACCAGGTGCAAACTCTTCCATCAGGACCCAGACGGGGAGTCTTTTCTTGCCGTGAGCGCTTCCATTATCACAGGTTGTCAAGGTTGAGATGAAAAGATAAAATCTGTATCTTGATGACCTCGTGTGTCTGTGTTGGTAGCTGTTTGTAAGTCTAGTGTATTTCCATGGACAGCAATCTATACAGTGTGACATTCACTGTCTACTGAGCTCTGTGTGCCCCATCCCCCGCGCCGTGGGTGTCCTGATCCCTCTCACCTCACTCTGCTTTTCCCTGCTTTCCCTGTAGCTCCTGACATACCATATAACTTACTTATTTATTACGTCCATTGCTTTGTCGCTTCCTGCCCAGGTGTGCACTCCCTGAGGGCAGGGATCTTTGTCTTTTTCCTTGGTGTGTCCCTGGCCCCTTGAACACTGCTGCTTGGTTCTCAATAAATACAAGTGAATGAATGGAATTTGAGGCAAAAATGATCTGACCCAGGGACTTCTGGCTGGGTCCTGTCTTCCCATAGATGTGCTGGAGGCTTCACTGTGGACCAAATGCAGAGCATCTCGTGCCTGAGGGAGCCGAGGGCTCTTCCCAGAGGAGTAAGGGTGGCCGGTCCCCGAGGATGAGGCTCCATCATTTCTGAGCGGGAGCCCCAGGAGCCAGCGCCTGGCTCACCCTCTCTTGTCCTCGTTTAGTGATGAACCACGTGGCGGGAGTGGCCACTCCCCCAGCCTCGTCCTGGAGGGAGGACAGCGTGAACCTGAGCCGCTGCAATCCCCGGGGACTGATCGGGAGGTGGGAAATGGACTGTTATTCCTATAAACCAGTGAGATTTTGAGTCAAATGAACAACTGTGAGACAAGAGAGGTTTCTAGAACGAGAAACACAGATGTTGGAGCGGGAATGGTGTTGGTGTTGTCTGTGTCAAGTTTGAGAGTCTAGGGGGGATCCATGTGTAAGTGGGATGAGCACATGGTGGGAGTGTCTGGAGCTCAGCAGAGGCCCAGGCTGGAGAGGAAGACTCGGAGCCATTGCCACAGAAAGAGCAGGGGGCCAAGAGGGTGCCTGAGCTCCCCTGCTCTCCTGGGAAGATAGCGAGGGACAGAACCCCGAGGGACCACCATGTGACACTGCCAGGAAAGAAAGCAAGGAAGAATCACTGGAGATGGTGGCAGAGAGTCAGGAAGCAACATAGGATGATTTGGGGAATTCGATGAGATGGTCTCTTGTGAACACTGACCGGCACGGTGCCTGGCAGTGGGAGCAAATGGCCCACAAACAGAGCTGTGTGAGCATGGGATACACACGTGTGTATTCATAAATGCGTGCCCAGCCTTATTTATAAAGTGTGTTCACACCCACACACCCACACACAACTGTCCCTCAGGGATCGCGGGGAAGAGCCAAGGCAGCAGTGGGTTTGCAGCGTGGAACTTGCTAAACAGCATCAAATTCTACTGATTTCTGAGAATGGTCCATTGGCTTGGGCAGTTGGGTTATGAGTCACTTAGTGTGGGCCACCAGCATGCACACACAGAACTCTTTTCATTGTCCCAAACAGACACTGTGCACCTGTTAAACACTAACTCTCCATTCTCCCCTCCCCCCAGCCCCCGGCAACTACCGTTTTACTTTCTGTCTCTTTGCATTTGGCTGTTCTAGGGACCTCATGTAAGTGGACTCATTTAATGTTTGTCCTTTTGTGTCTTGCTTATTTCACTCGGGATAATGTCCTTAAGATTCATCCATGCTGTAGCAGGTGTCAGTGTTCCCTTCCTTTTTAAGGCTGAATAATATTCTGTTGTACGGATAGACCACATTTTGTTTATCCATTTATCCGTCGATGGACACTTGGGATGCATCCACAGTTTAGCTATTATGGATAATGCTGCAAGGGACATGGGTGGACAAATACCTTTTCAAGACCCTGCTCCCACTGCCCTTGGGTATATACCTAGGAGTGGAGTTGCTGGGTCATATGGTACTCCTGTGTTTAATTATTTGAGGAACCAGGGGAAGGTTAGTTTTTAGGATGGGGAGACGGTCTGTGTGCTGATGGGTGGAAGGACACAGCAGAGAGGCTGAGGGACGTGGGAAGGGATGGAGCAGACCCTGGAGGAGAGGGGTGTGGGATTCAGGAAGACGGGGGGTGGGGAGCAGTGATGGGGGGCTCTGAGGATGGTGGAGGGGAACAGGCAGGGAGAGCCCTTGTGTCCAGGGCCGGCCTGCCCCATAGTGACAGGCCTGGGTGACTTGGTGTGGCTGGGGAACAGGGATGTGAAAAATGGCAGCCGAGTTATTTTTTTGGAAATATTTATGGTGACACCGGTCGTCCCAGTTTTGTAGTTTTCTCCAGTCAGACTTGGAAACTTGGGGGTGATCTTTTTCAACATGTTAATGTTCAAAAGTGGTGGTATGATTATATAGATGAAACGTTAACTTGAGGTTACTTCAGAAAATTTTACGATTAATGCATAATATTATTCTGTTGTAGGCAGACTAAAAGTGTTTTCAGTACATATAGTAAGTACTCTGTGCAAAGTGACATGCATGTTAGCTGCACCAGGTGTTAAAACAAGAAAAGGAAATTACGTCACAGCTATAACAATTAATTAATGCGGTGGGGTAAGATGTGTTCAGAAATCAGTTTTTAAGAACTAGAGTGTTTTATGATTTCATTGAAGGAAGTTCAAAAACAGGCAAAGCTCATCAATGGTGGTAGAAATCCCAGCAACAGTGGTTGCCTATGAGGGTAAAACTGGGAAGGGCACAGGAGAACTTCCTGGGGTGGCGGAAATTCTCCTATCTTGATTGGGATGTTAGTTACAGGGTGTATGTATTTGTCAAACCTTATACATAATTGTATTCTTGTGGTCTGTGAATTTCACTGTGTGTAAATTTTACCACGATAAAAAAATTGTGGCATAAAATAATCCCATAGTGTTATGATACCTTCTCAGGGAATTAGACACACCAACAGAAATGAGAACAATGGCTTTTAAAGGGTGTTATAGCCACAAAACCAAACTGTCTGCAAGGTAAAAATTCCTTGGAAATCTGTTGAGTTCAAGGCCAGTATTATGTGGCATGAAACAGGACCTTAGAAATTAATTTCTGTGGGGAGGTAGGAAGAGAATGTTTTATGTGTGTGTGCAGACATAGATACACACACACAAACATATATGTGTCTCAACCTGCTGGTATAGTTATCACACAGGAAATCATAAAAATCACAGTCATACAGCATTTATACAGTGTTATGGGCTGAATTGTATCCCTGTAAAATTCATATGTTGAAAGCATAACATCCCATACATTCAGAACAGGACTGAATTTCCAGATAGGGTCTTTAAAGAGATAATTAAGGAAAAACGAGATCATTAGAGTCAGCCTTAATCTAATCTGACTGGTGTCCTTAAGAGAAGAAGAGATTAGGACACACATACAGAGGGAGACCATCTGAGGACACGGAGAGGACAGCCGTCTGCAAGGCAAGGGGAGAGGCCTCAGGAGACACCAGCCCGCTGACCCCGTGATCTCAGACCTCCAGCCCCCAGCCTGTGCTGCTCTGCTATCCACATGGCTGTCAGCATCTTGTCTCCTTTGACCCCGTTCGTAATGTCCCGTGGGGAAGGCAGGGCAGATGGTAACTGAGGCCTCAGGTAGAGTTAGGTGGCAGAGCTCACTTTGGTCATTTTGCACCAACTCCCGTTGACCCTCTCATGGGGCAGGGTGGCTACTTCCGGTTGACATCTCACTCAGTCAGGACGTGTTGTAATACCTGGAAATTTGAAAGGATATGTGCACTAAGGTTCTTGTGGCTCAAGACAGACCTAAGTGCCAGATCAACATTCGTGAATTTTATTTCTGTTTTTAATTCTTATCAACATTTGGCCTTCCTCTGTGCTCCTTGGGTTTTGCGGTGTTAGAGCAGCGGTGTGTGAAGCCTGGGGAAATCGCATCCTCCTCTGGGCACTGACTGGTCCAAGGACTCTGCCACCAAGGGCATAGCCACGCCACACACAGCCCTTAGAGTCTTCCACATGTAAGGGATTAGATGTATTTATTATGATTTAAAAGCACTACGGTGGCATCCTGAATACTGAAGAGCATAAAATGGAAAGTCAAAGTTTCTCGCCTTATTCTTGCAGCCCCAGTCCTACTTCTGGTTCTCAGGGTCAGGTTTTAGTTCCTTTGCTTGTTGCCTGCATGAATGTAAATCGTATGCTTACATTGCTCTTTTTGATATATTACTTTTAAAAATAAAGTGGACTTCAAGCATACGAAACAGGTCCAACCCTAATCCTTTTATTCATACACACTCTCTCACCATTGCATGCATGGCCAACCTTATTCAATTCATTATTATTTTTAGAAACATAAGTACTTATAAAACCCACCACTGCAATCAAAATGGGTCCTTCACAATAGGACCCATTTAACCCCCTGCTTCTCCCCACTCAGGTTAACCCACCGCCTGAATCTTATCTAATTCCCTCACTTTCCTTTTTATATAATCTTATTGTATCTATATATGCTTAAAAGTATGTTTTCACTTTGGTTGTTTTTACCTTTTTAGAAAGAGTACCACTCTGTCTTTCATCTTTTGGGACTAACCTTTTTCTGCTTAATAGTATTTTGTTAAAGTTCCTTCGTGTTCTGTGAGTGCTGTAATTATGCATTTTGATTGTGCTATGAAAACATCACATGGTTTATTCACCTGCTCCCCATGGATGGACATTTGAGCCGTTTGCAGATTATTGCTGTTGTGAACATTCTCATATTGGTTTTCTGGTGCACATGTTCAAGAGTTTTTTTCTGGGTTATAAACCCAAGAGTCAGACCCTGGGCATAAGGTGTGTGGACGGTCAATGCTAGCAGGTAACGCTCAACTCTTTCTCAGAGCAATCCCTCTGTTTACATTCTCCCTCCCTCCCCACTCAATCCTCCTGTGTCTTGATCTTACAGATCCGTGCTCTCTCCAGCCCTGAGCATTGTCAGAGTTCAACGATTGTTCCCAGTGAGATGAGTGTAAAATGATCCTTGACCTGTGTTTCTCTGGTCACTCTGACTTTCACTACCTGTTCACGTGTCTGGTGGCCACAGGGATGTATGGACCTCGACTGTCTCTATGGGTCCCCTGCTCTGACCTCATGGTTTCTCTTGTTTATAATTTATATTTCTTCTCATGATGATTTTATGACTTTAAATCGTGAATTTAAACTTCTCTAACGTGGTGCACTATCTTAGGACAGGATATCTTGGGTGAGGGAAGAAGTCCGGCCTCCCTCACCTGTCCCTTTACCTCCCAACTGCTGTCACCCGGGCCTTTGCTTTGAATGGTATTTCAGTTCTCGTGCTTGTCTATAAATAGATTCTAAAATTTGAAAACCAGCCAACCTCATTTTTTGAAAATGATTGTGTGCTTTTTTATTCACCATAGTACCAAACTCCAAGGTGGACCGTACCTTTGCTGCCCTAAGGAGAATTGTTCATATATCAGGGCAGAGTTCCCAAACACTTCACCCAGCTGCCCCCAAGGTTACCATCTCACGAAACCATGATAAATTGGTGAAAAGTAAACATTAACATTGCTATCAGCTAATCTACAGACTTTATTTGGATTTCACTAGTTTTCCCACTGATGACCTTTTTTGTTCCAGGGTCCAATCCTGGGTACATGCATCATTTAATCATCATGTCTCCTTTGACCCCTCTAATCTGAGATATTTCCTCAGTCTTTCCTTGTTTCTCATGACCTTGACACTTTTGAAGAATACTGGTCAGGTATTTTGTAGAACGTCCCTCGATGTGGGTTTGTCTGATGTTTTCTCATTATCAGGATGGGGTTGAGGGAAAAATACCACAGAGGTGAGGTACTCTTCTCATTGCCTCATATGATGCTATCGACACCTGACTTATTGCTGGTGATGTTAACCTTGATCCCCGGTCAAGGTGGTGGCTGCCAGTTTTCTCCACTGCAGAGTCACCATCCTTCCCCTCCCCAAACTCTAGTCATTAGGAGCCAGTTGCCAAATCCAGGCTACACTCGATGGGGGAGGGTTAAACTCCACCTCCTAGAGGTCCTTCCAGGAGGACCTGGTGAAGAAATTTGTGGACATATGTTAAAACCACAGTAATTAATAAATATTCTGGGGGAGATACTTTGAGGCAATGTAAGTATCCTGTTTCTCCTTAAAGTTTCGACCACTGACGAGCATTCTTGAGCGGATCTTGGCCTCAGCAATCATCACTGTGGAGTTCTGGTGGTGACTTCCTAGTTCCCACCTTTCTTTTACAATTTTTATTTGGAATTCTTCTTTAAGGAAGATTTGTCACTTCCGAATAAATATATTTACTTATTAAACTTATGTATTCATTATGTAAATGTATTTATTCAGTCATTTGAGATATCAATATGGACTCATGGATATTTATCTTATTTCTTATGTTATAATTCAATACTGTGGTTGTTTACTTTGTTGCTCAAATTGTTCTGTCTTTAGCCACGTGGCTCCTGTGTGTCTTTAACACAGTGTTTTCCCATCAACTCCCCCCTGCCCTAATTTTTAGCACTTCCTTATTTTCTACCACTACAAGATGCTTCAGGCTCATCTTATATTTTCCCTGCCCCAGCCCTATTATCAGCCATTTATCCTTTTTTTGGAGAGGGGCATTAGAAACCACAGTATGGGTGCTAGTTACTAATGGGGTGTCATTGCTTCTAGGCCATCTTAGGGGACAGAACTAGGAAATAAATGTATAGTTAGTTCTCAGTATTTGGGATAGTTTTGTTTTATAAAGCTGCCCTGAACATTGGATTGGTAAACTCTGAACCATTGCTTCTGGGGGAAATTCAGGGTTAGGTTCCTGAGACCATGGCCACAACATTTTTGTCGACCGATCAATACATAACCATGTGTTATGTGTGTTTCTGTTTAAAGGCACCTTATTTAACATGTATTGTTGACTCATTTTTTGATCAACTCCCACATCAAAACAGTACTTTATTTTGTAAATTTTGACCCAGTATTACTCCCCATGTTATGGTCTTTTTAGCTCTCAAGTGTACAAGGTGAAGACAAAATTTAGTTCAATGGGGTTGCACCTGGAGAATTAACATTGAACTCACAACCCACAGCACTGCGACCCAGGCCTAAATGACACACGCATTTTCTCTGTAAGGCACATCACAGCCTTCTTGCACTTAGGACACTAGATGGCCCTTCCGTACTATGCTTGGGGGCCATTTTGAACAGTGAAATGACCAACAAAAAACAAAAAAAATGCAAAAACCATGGCACTAAGTAGATGGTGAAAAGGACACTTGTTTACAGCGTGAGCTGAAACACAAAGGCAGAGCCTTGTCTGACCTCAGCTGGGAACCTCAGCTGGGACCTTGTGCATCGGGCAACTCAAATTATCTGATGCTCTGTGCACGCGTGGGGCTGCAAGTGGCTGTGAAAGCACCTTGAGTCTTGATTTGGGGGTTACAAATAAATTTTAGGGGGTGAGTGAATTTGCAGATATGGAATCCGCAAACGATGAGGGATGACTGTAAGTATATTAAGCCAGATGTAACATTTCTGTATTTCTGTGTTTATCTATGTCTATCAGTCTGTGTCTGTCTCTCTTAAGCTAAACTGAGTTTGTTCATACTGATATTTCCAACTGTAACCCAGCCTCACAGCATTCAATCTAGGTTTCAGTCCCCCCTTACTTATTTGTATCTTATTTCTCTGGCTCATTAAATCCCTTTCCTCGAATAAAGTCCCCCATTTTTTATTTTGGTGACAGCAGTTCACTGAAGAGGTCAGTTGACCTGTAGACACACATTCTGGGTGTGTCCGGTTGCCTCCTCATGTTGCTGTTTGGCCTCTTCCTCTATCTCATGAAATGCATTTGAATCTTCCAAGTCCGTTTTCCCCTGCAAGTGGGTTGCCTCTGTGATCTTTATAAGGGGGGCCGTCGTAGGGGTGGGACTGTGTGAGGCTCTCCCCTTCATTACGTCTGTAATCTCACTGCTGCCCATGGGGCTGTGGGCTGTCATTTCCCTTTATTTACTTATTTATTTATTTTTTGGCTGCGCTGGGTCTTTGTTGCTGCACGCGGGCTTTCTCTAGTTGCAGTGAGGGGGGCTACTCTTCGTTGTGGTGCGCGGGCTTCTCATTGTGGTGGCTTCTCTTGTTGCGGAGCACGGGCTCTAGGTTCACAGGCTTTAGTAGCTGCAGCACGTGGGCTCAGTAGCTGCAGCCTGTGGGCCCTAGAGCGTGTGGCCTCAGTATTTACAGCACGTGGGCTCAGTAGTCGTGGCTCGCGGGCTCTAGAGCGCAGGCTCATTAGTTGTGGAGCATGGGCTTAGTTGCTTTGCAGTGTGTGGGATCTTCCCGGACCAGGGATCAAATCCATGTCCCCTGCATTGGCAGGTGGATTCTTAACCACTGCACCACCAGGGAATTCCTGTCATCTCCATTTTCAAAGATGAAAACACCAAGTTCAGCTTGTGATGTGTAAGTCTACACAGCTGCTCAAGGCCAGATCAGGGTTTGGATCCAGGTCTGCTGTGTTCAAGGCTGTACTGATCCCAGTGTCCAGCCCTGCTCTCAGAGCTTCTGAGTTTGACTCTCCAGGACAGGGCCTTGGCAGCTGTATTTTTGACTTTGACATCTGACATCTGACTCTGACATTTGTCAGAGTCCCTTAGGGGACTCTGGCTTTTAAATTTTGTATTGAATTCTTGTTGACTTTCACTCCTTGTTCCTACTTAAGTAACCGACATGTTCCTGCATGCTGAGGCCGGGGCTAAGATGACACCCAGTGGTTGTGGCCACAGGAGTGTTTTTAGGGTAGATGTTCAGGGCTGGATGGGGGGTGAGTTCTCAGTCACTCAGGAGGACACCACTTTTCTCACTCAAGAGCCACGGTCTTGGGGGGAACTGTCTTATTTGAAAATATTCTGGGAATTTACCTCTTTGCTGCCAACACCAATGTGATTTGCATTTATTTTGGAAATCCAAGCACATTTTATCTAACCTACAGGCACTAATGAAGAGCTGATGAGCCACTGGTTCAACTAAATGATTACAGTCAGCAAGAGAAGTGCAAACAGGACCCTGATGAGTGATAATCAGGAGCAAGAGCAAGGGGTGATCTTATTAATTATCCAAACTCTAAATCTAGCTCCAGAATTTTGAATAATAAAAGAAATTGGAGCTGGAATGTTATGTAAAGTGCTCACTTACTCTTAAAACAGGCCACCTGATACAGAAGACTGTTTGTAGGACATCCTTCAACATTTATTTTTTTGTGTGTTTAGAACTGGTTACTCATCTCTTCTTAGAATCCAAATAATCAGTTTATTTTAGTAATTTTAACATTTACTTATTTAATTGTTATATTTTACAGTGAGTTGCAAAAACACTGCAATTATGGTTTCTTTCTTAAAACTGGGCCTTTGGCTCACGTGCTCAGGAAAGAAAGTTTGACAGTCCCCCACAGATGTCAGGCTTTGAGAACTCATCGTGGACTGGAAAGAGCCCCCAGTTTCTCTCAATGAGCTGATTTCCCACTGGCCTCTTGCACGGATTGGAGATGCTGAGAACTTGCAGGGCAAGCCAGGGATATCTTCCTGGGCTTCAGTTTGGGACAGTTAATGAAGCAGAATATGAAAGACAACTCAAGATTAAAACAAGGTTTTAGTGACATTTTTTATATGCCTGGCCCCCAGATCCTGTCAGTTTACTCCCTTCCAGCCTTCTGAGTCCTTGGAAAGATTTACAGTCAGCAGGGAAAACAAGGTAAATTTGACTGAAATTTTGTCTAAAGATTCGGTATGTACTGAAGTAATATGTTTTAAAATATAACATTATAGGAAATCCAGCTCATAATGTTACAAATATGTTTGAAAAATATTTTCTACCAAGTAATTATTACTTAAACTAGTGGATAAGCCATGCACTGGTTCATTTTAACAATTCAGCATTGAAATCGTTGTTTCCTTGTATTTTGACTCTAACTTCTGGATTCATTTAATTTAAGAGTATCCTAATATTGTCAAGTAAAACCGATCTGTTTTCAAAATTTTCTCTATACTGGGCAACCAAAATTAAACTTAGAAGTCAATTATCTTCCTGGGCTGGTGTGACTTTGGCTGTCCTGTATAATCCCATTTTCCAATCTCAGTGTTCTCTTGATTGAATCTATAATAAATATTTAAAATTTGAACTTATAAAATAAATCTCTGCTAACGAAACACCTGTTTTAAATATTGGATTCCGCAGAGGAATTTCTCTGGGGAATAAAATTCTCTTAAAGTTTAAAAGCTGCTGACTCCAAGTCCTTGTCCCCTGGAGGCTATGTGCCCACATTTCCTCGCGATGACCGCGGTGGTTCTCTGCCTATGCAGATGCACATAGACAAGACCTGTGGAATACTGCTGACATAGAAAAGATGATTTGAGTATGTGACACATGAATCAAACAGGGACGTGCTGCTTCTCCACGTGAAGGTCAGGTGTCTTACAGTGTGATTCCTGTGCATGAACAGAAAATGACAGTTGGCGAGACCTGCAGCATCTGAACTCCTGCCCCATGGAATGGTGGGAAATTCACATGTTCTCACTCTGAGTGAGATGACCAGCTGGACCGGTTCCATGGACCTGAGTGTTCTTAGCCCAGGGCCTGGATCTAGCTTTGTCACCATTGTCCTGTCTACTACATTGGTTGCCTCATCAATAACAAAGTGTTTAATAACACATATATATATTTTTAAAATCACATTATCTTGAAAGAAGCTGAGTGAGCGCCTTATTTTTACGTCTGATCTTCCTCTCCTCCTGTAAGGCAGCTTGATCAGAACCGAAGGACAATTTCTAAAACTATCCTATAAAGATGCTTTGAAGGCTTGAGTAATTTTTATCATCCAAAAAAAAAAAAGAAAGAAAGAAAGAAAACGATGATATTGACAAACATAAAAGTTAAACAAGCAGTACTGGAAACTTGCCCCAAGCACCATCCAGGATGCACTACCTTGGGACAACGTGGTCCCCATTTGCTTTTTCCTGGGAGTGCCAAGTTGATGTACCCAAATCTGGGTCTGGCTGCGTCTGTGGGTTTTTGAGGAGCTGGGGTGTCCTCCCTTGAAATTTGCATTATTTTTCTCTCTTCGAGGACTTAGAATTGGCAAGTTCACTCCCACCCTGGAACTTTCGGGTGAGCAGACGGGCTACAGATCTCTGAGTTCACGGTTTTGCTGGCTTGAAGATACAACACTAGTGGATTATGGCTCCTGGCTTAATTAGATTCCATAGACTATTTTTAAAAGATTGTGTTCAGTGATCTTTTTTTTTCTGTGAAGAAGTATCTTTGATTTTTAAAATAGTTTTAATTCTTAAATTACTATACAGTAAAATTGACTGTATAGTTCAATGAATTTTAACACATGGGGCTTACAGTTCTCTGAATTTTGACACAAGCATATCTTACATGTGCTGGAATACAGAATCGTTCCATCACCCCAGAAAACACCCTCGTGCTTGTCCTGTATAGATGAACCTCCCCCAACCCCTAGGTGCTGGCAACCACTGATCTGCTCTTTATCCCTGTAGTTTTGTCTTTCACAGACAGTCATGTAAATGGACTCATACAGCATGTAAGCTTTTGAGATTGGATTCATTTGCTCAGCATAGAGCCTTGGAGATTTATCCAGATTGTTACTGTATAAATGGTTCATTTCTTTGTTTACTGAGTAGTATCCCATTGTATGAATGTACCTGTTTGTCCATTCATCCATGGAAAGGCATTTGGGTTGTTTCCAGTCTTTTTTTTTTTTTTTTTTTTTTTGACAATCAGGAATAGAGTTGCTATAAACGTTAGTGTACAAGTTTTTCTGTGAACACCTGTCCATTTCTCTAGGGTACATACTCAGGAGTGGGCTTGCTGGTCAGGATACGTTAAACAAATAAGTAAAATAATCCCCGCAAATGTCAAAGGCCATCTCCACTCAAAAGGAAAATGGGGGGATGTCGCTGAAAGGAGGAAACACAGGTTTGTCAAGCAGGGAGGAGCAAATAGGGAGAAAGTAGGGAAGAGTAAAACCAGCCGTCCAGTCCCCTTGACGCCGCAGGCCACACCTAAAATGTGGCGGCAGGAAACAAAAGTGTCCCCGAGTTGAGAGCAGTTTCTCAACCTTGGTCACATCTGAGATGCCCTAGACGCCATGAACTCCCACTTTGAGAAACCCAGTCTTGGAGTCTCGTGACAGCTGGCCCATGTCTGCCGTGCTGTCGTATTGATCTTATACCAGAATCCCACTGTGAAAAGTTCATCTTCAACACAAGGCTTTTTTGTGGTGTGAGACACGGTCCGTCCCACTTGAGGCTTTGCAATGCTACGGAAGTAATTCGGTCACTGATGCTTCAGGTCGAGCCCACTGAAGCAGGACTCTTGTCTTCTTAGCTGTTTGCTCGCAGCATGTGGATGCGTCTGTGTGCATCTGGGTGCCTGTAACTGACAGCCTGGGGTCCTCTCAGGGACGTTGAACCTGATTTATGGTCCGTGGCACAGCTGTGGGTTCCCATGGGGCGCTGAACAGGTGCGGGCATGTGGAAAAAAGGCCAGAATGTGGTTCTCATCACACAAATGCCCGGTGATTATACAGCATCTCATGTGAGCCCTGTTTGGGAAGAACCAGGGAACAACTGACCACGGAGACCTCTGCGTCGGGGAAACGGGTCTTTCTAAAAGCTTTCATGATAATACCAGGCCCGTCCCAGGTCACCAGTCTCTTTTGAAGCAGAAACAATGAAGTACATGGACATTTGCCCATGGGTTGCTGGATTCTGCAGTCACGGAAGCCCATGGACATGAAAGACGGCAGGGGATTCTTGAATCCCTAAAACCAAGACACGAGAAGTGCTGTGCTCGCGGAGCCATGGCAGCCACGTGTTCATCAGTTCCTTCAGCAGGTCCTCTAGGCATCTCTTTCCAGGGGCCGCTGCTCGCATTCTCTAAGACAGGCAGAGAGTAAACCGACCAGCAAAGCAATCTGCAGTATAATGCCTGGTAGTAATAAGTCTTACGATGACAGATACGGCCGGGTGTGGGGCTTCAGTGACAGGACTGGTGGCTCTGAGTCGTTAGGTAAATGGATCACCTTTTTTGATTCTTTATGAAAAGTTAAGGGGGTTCTGTTTAGGGAAGGAGGATGTACAGTCCTCAGGGCCAGAAAGGACCGGTACCTCCTTCAGTGTAGGGGTCCCCAGATTTTCCAGTGGAAGACTTCCTTGGATGTCACGGGGGTCTCCCCCTGGGGGACAAGCAGTGGAAGAGAAGGAAAAGAAGGAAAACTGCGGGAGGCTTCTCCTCCTGGGATTGGGCTGTGGGGTCCACCTTCCAACATGTGATGGGGGAACCCTCTCTCGAGTTATCAGGAGCCACATTGTCAGAAAAGGAACCTTCCGGGAATTATTTCCTCTTGATTGGAAGAATGCGTTTTTAACTATGCGACAGGAAGGAAGATTTATACCATTAAATAAATTGGCCTCTGTGGATATGTGAATGAACATGAGCAGCCTGAAGAGAGAAACATGGGTACATGATCACTGGCATTTAGGACTTCTAAGGGCAAAGGAGATCTTTGATCATTAGTTCAAAGAAGAAATGAACATCAAAAGGGAAAGGGGCAGCTGTGATCCTTCCGAGGCAGGAATTAATTTCATGATTAGATTCTGGTCACTCACTGCTGTGCAAATGCACCCAAAGACCCAGTTCTCAGGGGGAGGGAGAAACCCACCAGGATGATGTTGGGGAGGACACAGCCACAGCCACCAGTGCTGGGGCCGGGGGATTCCAACAGTTGGAGGGCTCGAGGTGCCACCACCCAGGGGGCCTGGCCTGGGGAGCTGGGGGCGTGACCGAGCCTGGTTTATAGCCGGGGTGCAGGGTGGGAGGCAGGAGGCGGGAGGTCAGTGCTGGACCAGCCGTGGAGCGGCCTGAGTCCAGGCCCGCAGGGATGCCTGGGGGCTCCTCCCAGCAGTGTGGATCGAGGGCCTGCGGGTGCTGCGGCTGGCAGCTGGGAGTGCAGGAGACGGGGAGGGCGAGGCCGGGATGGAGCAGGCCCCCTGTGCTCTTTCCAGCCCATTTGCACGGGGCCTTGCTGTGGTGATTCCTGCAGCCTTGGTCAGCAGCTGTCCCCGAGGCCTGCTGTGTGTGCCGGGGACTAGGGGTCCTGGCTCTAGTGGAGTTTACGGTTGAGGGGGAGAGGGTCAGGCAGAGACCCCTCCCCCAGGTGTAAGGAAGTACAGACGAGGACGATGACACTAGAGCAGTTTTTCGGGAGAACCTCCTGGGGGAAGTGAGGTTTAAGAAGAGACCGGGGTGGTGAAGAGGCGTGGGGGGAGAGGAGACCTGGGGGCAGAGGATCCCAGGCAGGACCGGTGAGCAACTGAAATACAAAACGGAAACCCACGCGAGAGCCGGAAACCCACGCGAGAGCCGGAAACCCACGCGAGAGCCGTGGCACAGTTGTTGTGCTTGAGGGACAGGTGGAGGAATGGAGTGGCTGGTCAAGTGCAGGGGGAGGGCCAGGGCTCAGGGCTGGAGGTGGGTTTTATTCTTATTGCAAAAAATTCCCATGTCGGTTATGAACAGCAATGAATGTACGGGAGTTATTTCGAGTTGACAGAAGTCTTTAATTTAGAATTAGGGTTGACACATTGAGAAAACATGGCACTGATTTCATATTTAACACCATCCACTCTGCTTCTCACTTGAAGCTAGGTGCATTTGGCAATGATACGGTATATTACGGCCAGAGAGCCATTTCCGAGCAACAAAGGATGAAGTCTCCTGCAATTTGTCATGGTTTTTCTAACTATCAGAATAGCCTGTTCACATTGAAAGAAAATGCAAATGCGTCGGTACTCCCATTATTTCAGACCTCCTAATCAGACTGGTCTGTGTTCATTTCATTAATTTGAAGAATAGAAAATGAGGATTCTTAGACCTGGAGTGAGAGGAAAATGGATTGATCTCTGCTTCCACCTCCCACTCCTTGCCCTTATAAAAATTGCAATGTAATTTTTTTTTCTGTGAAAATAAGCTTATGCGATTTATTTTGCTTTTTAATTTATTTACTGATTTTCCTCAGGCTGTGCTCCATATACACTGCTCCTGGAGATGCCAGGGATTATAAAATTATAATCAAACTGATGAGTTTACTGTTGCTTAGGTCTAGAAATAATTTTAACAGAAATGGTTATGTATAGATTATATAAATTTTGGGGAAGGGTTCCACAGAGTAACTTTTACTTTGCGGGTTACATTTTTGTTAAAGGTGTGCCTGTACAATCTTTCTGGGGCGAGTTATGGAAATATGTTGTTAGGAGAATGATTCCAGGCTGCATCCAGCAGTTGTAAAAGATTCAGGATGACCCATAGGTGCCCCCACAAGTAGACCTGATTTGTAAACATTTAGATTCATTAAAAAGATGAGCTATGTGGAATTGTTTACTTATGAAAGACTGCTTCATCACAATAAAGCCATGCCGGCAGGGGCCAGAGTGGCTGAGCAGGAGGGAGAGTTGTGTGCTGGTCCAGAACATGGATGCTGGAGCCGATGGCCTGGGTTCACATGCTGGCTCCCCTGCTACCAGCCATGTGGCCATAGTGTAAGTCTCCTGGCCACTCAGACCTCTGTGTTTTTCTCCTGAGATCATAACAGTCCCTCCCCCCTCGGATCCCTGTGGAGATTAAACAAGCACAGTTTGGGCACATCATAAGCACCCATAACTCTCAGCTGTAATTTGTGCTTCTGGAACGGCGCATATTCGGGGGCAGAAGAAGCCAACTCTGCTTGATTCAAGCAAAAAGGGAGTTACCGGAAGGACTTGGGGAGGGTGGGAGCTCCTAGGAGCAGTGCCAGTAAGACCAGGAACAGGGCAGCCCTGGCGGCCTCTAGCACAGAGTCATCAGACACTGTCCGTTTCGTTTCCCAAGACTCAGAGTGGGTCCTTGGCTATTTTGCAGGAGATGGTGACCTCCAGGATCATTAAAGCCTGGTCAGATCAGGCCCGGTTGTGCAGTGATCCTTCCTTCCTCCCTCACTCCCTCATCCACCCACCCATCCACCCATACATCTACCCACACACCCATCCATCCATCCATCACCCTTCCATCCATCTACCCACCCATCCACCCTTCCATCCATCCACTCATCCATCCATCCATCCACCTTTCCATCATCTACCCACCCTTCCATCCATCCACTCATCCATCCATCCATCCATCTATCCATCCATCCATCCATCCATCCATCCACCCATACATCCACCCATACGTCTACCCACACACCCATCCATCCATCCAACACCCTTCCATCCATCTACCCACCCATACACCCTTTCATCCATCCATCCATCCATCCATCTACCCATCCACCCATCCATCCATCCATCCATCTACCCACCCATCCACCCTTCCATCCATCCACTCATCCATCCATCCATCCACCCTTCCATCATCTACCCACCCTTCCATCCATCCACTCATCCATCCATCCATCCATCCACCCATCCACCCATCCATCCACGCATACATCTACCCACACACCCATCCATCCATCCATCACCCTTCCATCCATCTACCCACCCATCCACCCTTTCATCCATCCATCCATCCATCCATCTACCCATCCACCCATCCATCCATCCATCCATCTACCCACCCATCCACCCTTCCATCCATCCACTCATCCATCCATCCACCCACCCTTCCATCATCTACCCACCCTTCCATCCATCCACCCATCCATCCATCCATCCATCTATCCATCCATTCATCCATCCACCCTTTCATCCATCCATCCATCCATCCACCCACCCATCCACCCTTCCATCCATCCATCCATCCACCCTTCCATCCATCTACCCACCCATCCACCCTTCCATCCATCCACTCATCCATCCATCCATCCACCCACCCACCCATCCACCCATCCACCCTTTCATCCATCCATCCATCCACCCTTCCATCCATCTACCCACCCATCCACCCTTCCATCCATCCACTCATCCATCCATCCATCCACCCATCCATCCATCTATCCATCCATCCACCCTTCCATCCATCTACTCACCCGTCCATCCATCCACCCTTCCATCCACCCATCCATCCATCTATCCATGCATCCACAATGATCTGAGTGCCTGCTCTGTGAGCCAGGCCCTGTGCTGGGAGCTGGAGATGCAGTGTTGGACAAGACAGACCAGGTCTTTGCCTGGTGGGCTTACATTCTGGAGCAGGGAGACAGGTGATAAATAAGCAAACCATTTCATATGGTGACAGGTGTTGAGAAGGAGATAAAACTGCAGTGCAGTAGATAAGGGCCAGGGCTCTGCTTTGGACTGGGGCTCAGTGAAGGCCTCTCCCTGAGCAGGTGACATATGAACGGAGATGTGCATGGTGGATGGAGCCTTCTGTCAATGGGGAGATGGAGTAAGGATCTCTAACTCACCCTCTGCTTCTCTCTCTGTCCTGTGTTGTCGAGGTCATCTGGAGGTCTAGTTGGTTGGCCTCACCATCACTTGGATCTAGGGACCTGAGGGACCATGTTGCTGGCCCTGACCTTCGTCTGCCCCGTCCTTGGCCTGGGGAGCCACATGCATACCTGTGAATCTCTGTGGCTTCCTCGCCAACTCCTGAGCCAGCTTGGGGCCCCGTTGGAGTGGTCAGCACTTTCCCACCTCTTCCTTTCCCAGCCTTTTCCCTCGGAATCCATTTCTCCTCAGAGACAGTGTGTCCATGGTGGTTGCGGCCCATGAACCAGAGGAAGTATGGGCTAAGTAGGACTTGAGAGTCTGTGCAGGTGGGTGTTTTGGCTTTATGTCAGGCAGGAGCGCCTCATGCAGCCCGGCTGATTTGCGTGACCCCTTCATTCTGACTCTTCATTGGGTCTCCTTCCCTCACCCCTCAGCCCTGGTCATGGAGGTGCCCTCATCTGGGCTGGGCTTGGGTATCGCTGAGTCCTGTTGGCATTCTGTAGCTGATTCCTTGCTTACTTCTCAGGAAATACAGTTTCAGATCATTGTGTCTGTCGGTTTCAACCACAAACTGCTTTGTCCCTCCCACCAGTTCTTGTCAGAATCAGGACAGAGGGGAAGAAGGGCTGAAACCAACGAAGGTGACATTTTTAATGGGTTAAATGTGATATAGAGTCTACATACAAATATAAAATCCCAGATTTAACATAGGAACCCAGATCCAAAAAGTTAACCTTAACAGAGCAAGCACAGGGGAGAGGAGACGATTGTTTTGGCAGTTAATGTGAAAATAGATCCGGGCGTGCCCGTTGAGAGCAAATTTGGTGTGAGCTGGTGTGACCAGCCACCTGACAAATCTTAGATTCTTTCCATAATCCTGGTACATCTCTGTGCAGTGGAAGTTGTGGCATGTGGTTCTGATGACCCATGACTCTCTTTAAAACTTTTTATTTGGCAAGCGTTCAGGATGACTGACAGCTCCATTTTTGTGTTTCATGATTTCTAAATGTGATGCTGTTTCTTGACATTTTCATTATACTAACTTTTATATCAGCTGGTGAATGGCAGCCCAGGAAACTCCCACGTTATAAAATCTGTCAATTCTGTGGGCTGTTTATAATAAATAATGACACATTTGGAATATGGGCATGGACTGAGAACCTGGCTATTTAAAATTCTGTTTCCTAATAACATGTTTAACCGTTCAGAAATTTCCCTTTTTTCCTTTTGGTAAAAAAGCTTAAGAGAAATGAAAAAGTGAAAATGGAAGTATATTTTCTGAGTGTATGAGAGTCCAGCTGTCTAAAGCTTAGTGTGAAAGCCCTGAGAAGGAATGTGCAGGGCTCACCACGGGGGCTCGTCTTGATTTCGTTGTGGAAAGGACTTCTAGTGACCCTACAAACATCACAGCCCAGGTTTTTGGTTTGATTATTATTTTACTCCACTGACTCTTTTTCTTTTAATTTTTAAAATTGAAGTATATTTTCTGCTGTACAGCAAAGTGACTCAGCTATACACATATATACACATATATATAACCTTTTCCATTATAGTTTATCCTAGGATACTGAATATAGTCCCCTGTGCTATACAGTAGGACCTTGTTGTTTATCCATCCTATATGTAATAGTTTGCATCTTACACTGACTCTTAAACATGTCTTTTTTCTCATTTGATATCTCACTTAAAAGTTAATTCTTATAATAAGTAGGTTAGGTGCATATTGCAGTATTTTACCTTAATAAATAGCCAGGGAGTGTTCTGCTTATATTATGATCAGTTTGTTCATCATGGTGTCAGTTTTGCACTTTTAAGGTGAAGAGGGCTCAGAGAGTGTCCCGAGAGAACAGGTTCCAATGACGGTGTGGTGCTTCTCGCTCTGTTGTGTTCTGTTGGTTCTTGTGAAGCGTTCAGATCCCTGGGTGTGTGGGCAGAACGACGCCCCTGCCACCATGGTGTCCTGTCCTGATCCCTAGAACCTGTGAATGTGTTACCTGACACAGCAGAAGAAGCTCTGCAGACGCGAGTAAGTTACGGATTTTGAAACGAGGAGGTTTATCCTGGATTATCAGGGTTGGGGGGGCAGTGTCATCACAAGGGTCCTTAGAGGGGAAAGAGGGAGGGGTGTGAGGATGGGAGCAGAGGTGGGAGCGGGTGACCCCCGAAGCTGGACGAGCCGAGCGCGGATTCTCCCCTGCAGCCTCTGGAAGACAGGAAGCCCCACTGCCCCGTTTTGGACTTCACACCTCCAGAATGGTGCGGTGATTCGCTTGTGTGTTTTCAGCCTCTAGGTTTGTGGTGATTGGTTACAGCAGCCGGAGAAACAGATCGATTGGGCCCCATCTCAGGAACCCCCAATTAGACAGTCTGAAGGTCAGGGCTCCGGTGGTGTGCCTTTCCATCCCCAGCCCCCAACCCTGGGAGTCTCATGACTGGGGGGTAGGGAAAGTGCTTTGCTCACATTTATTTCAAAGTAGCTGCGGGATAATGACTTAGGCCTGGAAAGAATGGAAACATGGGAAGAACCACAGTTAATATCACACAGAGTGTTTATAGAGACATAGAGATACTTGGAATAGTACAGCAGAAAAGTTGAGTTTGCTTTCAGTGTAACCAAATGAATCACACAGGGTCAGAGAACAAGAAACAAAGCCCCGCTGCAGTGTGAGGGTCCATCCTGCCATCCCTCCTGGGCGCTGCACGTCCACAGGTTTCTTCCGCCTCCCCCGCTGCTCACTCCCAGGGCAGCAGCCGCCAGAGCCCTGGGGCTGGTCCTGACGGCATGGTTCTCCTGTGCTTCTGTGTGACAGGCGTGGCCTCTCCTCCTGGAATCACCCTGATTGCTGGGTGCTCAGACGCAGGGCGTTTTGAAGCAAGTGTTAATATTTAGGGCCTATCATGTACTAATGTCAGGAAGCCTCTGGGGTCAGTGGCACACAGTGAAACAGAGATATGGAAGGAAACTTCATACCAGCTCCAACTCATGACCTCAGTGAGGTCTAAAAGGAAGTTTCATTGCAGAAGAAGGGCGTGAAATGCAGTGTCTGCAGACAGGACATGAAAATGTTCCCATGAGCAGACCTGGATGAGTGAGTTAGACCAGCGGAGGATCCCTTTGGGATAAAGATGGGGGAGTTGGGAGAGAAAAGCTAAGGGACATGGAGAGTAGATGCCAGACACTGGGTGGGCAGATAGTAGGTATTTCAGTTTTGATTTTTTCTGAATCAGTGATTAAAAAAAACAAAAGATAAGCATGAGATAAGAAAAAACAGTCCACTTTCACAGGAAAGAGAATCACATTGATACTAGGTTCTAACCCTCAAAACCCAGTACAGCAGTAATTAACACAGCATCGTAAATCAACTATAGTTCAATAAATAAAATAAAATAAAATAAATAATAATAATTAAAAAAAACAAAAACCCAATGCTAGGAGGTGATGCAGCAACATTTATATGTTTTAGAAGGAATAAGACTATTAAGCTAGGTTGCTGTAGGCTTTCTATATGCAAAATTTCTAAGCTTATTCACATAAATGGGCAAATAATAGTTATCTTTGGAAATTCAATAGATTCATAGTCTCTGCATTCCATTTCTGAAAGAAGAAATTACTTGACATGCATAAGCCAAATGAAAAAAGAAGTTATCAATAAAAGATGTCAAAAGCTGAGAAACATTGGTATAAATAATGCAGCAGTAAGCAATTAAACAAATAAAATATAAAATTAAGTTTGAGTAGTTGTGGTTGTTCAATAAAATCTGGGAGGTCAGGTGGAGTAGAAAATCTTGCCATCTTGCATAGAGCCTATAAGTATATGTGCCATTGATATACATGTTCTAGGTATGTATTTTCAAGTAGGTATTTAAAAATTTGAATAGAAAAGAAATGTGTAATTTTCAAATGACTAGAAAAGGGAAATAACAAACAAATAGAAAAGTTGGCCAAAATAGCAAAAGACAGGAAAATTAGAAAAACAAAAGATAAAAAAATAATAAGCATAAAAATAAATTAGCAGGGGGAAACATCAGATTGTCAGCTATCCCAATAAATGCAAGTTGCTTAAATTCCCCTAGTAAAAGACAGTGCTTTGGATTGGGACAAAAAGCAAAATTCAGATAGATGCTATTGGCCAAAAACATGCTTAAAATTACAGACCAGAGCATCTGCGAAGAGATATTATCTCGTAAGGGCCAGGAAAAAGAAAGTAGGGCTATCATTATAAGATCAAACCGAATGCAGTACAAAAATAATTCTAAACAGAATAAAGAGGATTTAAAACTATTAATAAAGGTGTAGTCATCATCAGAGATATTTGGAAATACGTTGTCTGGTGGGTTTTGATGGTAGAAATGTGCAGTAGAATGAGAAGAATGAGACAGCCCATCGTTGGAGGATTGGTGTCCATAGATGTCCACAATATATTTCTAAATGAAAAACTGTGTACTCTGAGCAAAGTCTTTATAAAAAAAAAAAATCAAATGAACTTTGTGAATAGAAACAAGTCGAGGTATAAATATGCTTACATGTTGCCATTGGTTTATCTCTGTATGCGGCAGTATGGGTAAATTCTATTTTTTCCTCTGTATGCTTTTTCATATTATCTAAATTTAGCAACATGAGTGTATGTTATTTATATAGTCAGAGAAAGGGTTTTCAATTTTGAAAAGAAAAAACACTTTATCTTATCTCTCTCTGAATTCCCACTATAATTTCCTATGCCAGCATTCCCTATATAGTGTGTGCAGTGCAGGACTGGGTTATGCACAATGTTAAATGTGTATTTTGAATTAAAAAAAGATTCCAAGGTCACATTTGGAGAAGGCCCAGTTATTCAGGGTTGAACTGTTTCCTGCGCTATGTATTATTATGTATATTATGTATTTGTTGTGCTGATGTACCCTGTGACTCTTTGTGAAAGGGATATATATACTATGTCATGTTTTCAGACCTCATTGATTTATATGTGTTCCTTGAGAAACTATTGATAGTCTTCTGTGGAAAACAGTCTGAAACCCTCTCATCTACCACAGAATTTTTCATCTGATTATGTATCTCAGATTCCTTCCAGCTTCCCCTCCACCGTCCCCCCCCACAACCCCACAAGATCTGGTATAATTGGCTGGCACCTGTATCAGTTCTTTTGGCCAAGATGTCCCAAGCCCTCCCCAAACTTTCTTCTAATTTCTGCAGGTTACGTACTCCATAGTCCCAAATCCCTACCCTCAGGGGCTGTCTCGGCACTGCCCTGTCTTATCTAAATCTGACACTCAAAACCTTTGTGAGTCCTTGTCACCTTCCCTCCACCCAGTCTAGCCCTACAAAAGCATCTTTTATGAAGCATCCAAAAACAAATGTACTAATGACTTTGTAGAGGAGATCGTGGTGGGTGGGGGATTTTCCTTGCACAGCCAAGAGCCTGCAGCTCTCAACATGATTGCTCTCTAGAGTTCTTCGGCCTTATGGCCACCAGAGATCTTTCTTATTCTTCCCTCATTTAATATACAAACTTGCCAGCTTTATCCACCCTAAACTCCTGGATTATACTCTGCTTTCCCCTCATTTCAGATCCAAGAATTTAACACTTCTTTTCTCTCTATAATTCAAGGACTTTAGCTTGGCCCCAGCATCCCCTCTCAGGGTGGTTAAAACCCCTTGAGAGGCAGGAGAGAAGGTCCATGGGATCCTTACCCTGGGTGAGCAGTCACTTGCTCAGAGCCATTCAGCTGGCGGGTCCTCGTTTTGAGTTATTTTCTGGGGCTCCACCGTCAGCATCTGGAATGATGTTGGCTGCTGTCCAGTACTTAGAGTACATTGATCATGAAATAATCATTAAAGAAATTAACTGATCTTAATCTCTTTGGTGTTTTGTGGGTAGAAACATCAGATTGTTTTTCCCCATGGTACCATGAAAAATAGTGAGATTTTGGAGTTTTGGCCTAACAGGATAGTTTAAATGCTTTCAAATTAAAAAATAAAAGTAAAACGATCAGCTGTTTTCTCACAGGCATTAGAGATGCTGGTATTACTTGTGGTTTGAAATGAAAAATTCAAGTTTTATATTACTAAAAAGAAAAATATTCATATCTATCTCTTTTTAAAATTAATTTTTATGTTGCCTAATAAAATAAGGACATAGTTTTAAAAGTCAAATAACAACAGGAAAGCCCAGCAGTTCCTTGCCCTAACCTGCCCCGAGGCAATTACTTTTGATTTTTAGGTTTTTTTCTGGACATCATGTCTCCACATTTCTACATGGGATGCAGATCCTGCTCTCTTCGAGTCATCAGTTTAGGCATCATTATGGCAGTGAAGATTTTTAGCTTTTTACCTCACTATCCCCTCTGCTTCCCTTTCCTCACTCTCCAGAGTGAGTGTATTACAAATTTAGTTAAGTCAGTGTTTGGGTTTACATTACCACGCATATGCAAATATTATTCACAGCAAAGCTGTGTAGTGTATTGCGATTGTTGCCTAACTAACTTTGTTTTCCTGAAGTTGATACTTGCCTTGCTTTTTCATTTTCTTAATCGTTCTCTTGCCGTAGCCTCTCAGTACAGTTTTGCACAAAGTCAGTTCCAGCAGATAATCTCTCTGTTCCGTTTTTCCGCTTGGATTCCTCACTCTTTTCTCTTGGGTTGATGACTCTGTAAGCCTGCTGCACAGTGGTCATCCTGGACGCTCCCTTTGCTGTGATATTTGGAATCCTATTTGCCCATTTTTCTGGATCTCAGGTCTTCCTCGTTCTGGCTCTGCATCCTCATTATCATGGAGCACATCCTGTGTTTCATCTAAAAAGATGCTGCAGTGACAGAGGGCATGGCCTCAACATGCCTTCTCTTGGCTCACTCTGCTACCGTGTGAATTGGAGATGCTCAGTCCCCACACCACAGATCTTTTGTTTTAGCTTTTTCAGGGAAGAAACCTCTAGAATTCTGGTGGAGTAAAGGGAGGGGAATCTAGGGATTTAAATTTTTTCAAGTGGTTTGCCCAATTTTCCTTTCTTATTTCAGCAACCCCCCTTCTCAATTGTTATATAAATGGCCAAAGATGGCCTCTGTGCATTGGGCCCTAGGTTATTTATTTCTTCACCGTGGGTTGAGACCTGTTAGGTCAAAAGCTTGCTGGTTCCAAACTCAAATTTTTACACATCCAGTTATTTATTTTTTAAAATAAATTTATTTTATTTATTTATTTTTGACTGTGCTGGGTCTTCATCGCTGCGTGCAGGCTTTCTCTAGTTGTGGCGAGTGGGTCTACTCTTCATTGCGGTGTGTGGGCTTCTCATTGCGGTGGCTTTTCTTGTTGCGGAGCACGGGCTCTAGGCGCACGGGCTTCGGTAATTGTGGCTCGCGGGCTCTAGAGTGCAGGCTCAGTAGCTGTGGCGCACGGGCTTAGTTGCTCCGCAGCATGTGGGATCTTCCTGGACCAGGGCTCGAACCTGTGTCCCCTGCATTGGCAGGTGGATTCTTAACCACTGCGCCACCAGGGAAGTCCCCACATCCAGTTATTTTACACAATAGCCTGAATAAGCAGATTTTTTTTCTTTTTCTTTTCCTTTTTTTAAAATTTTTTTTTAGCATTTAGAACCTTCCTGCTTTGCATACTCTGCAAAACCTCCCCCAGCTTCTGCTGGCCATTGATAAGATCAGGCCTTATGTTATATTATAAGACCCCAAGCCGCAGCTGCCCTTTGGACCTCTCTGACCCAGAGACTCCCCACCGTGCTGCTGAGTGACACCGTCTGAAGGTGCAAGCCCCTCTCCAACACTCCTCTACCTCCGGCCTCACCCTCTTCCCTTCTGGATGGTGTCCCCTGGCCTTAAGCCCCTGAATGGGGTCATGCCGAGGGACTTTGCCTCTCATGCAGCCAGGTGCCACCTGATAAAGTAAAGCTTGTTGTGTGTTACTGCTTCTTTTAGTCTATCTATTTCCTTGACCAGCCCCCAGACCCCTGGAACTATCTGCATCAGTTCAGCCCCAGTTCTGGAGGTGCTCGGTGAGGCCTGTGCCTGAACCTTCTGGGGGTTCTGAGATGTACACAGGTTGTTCTGTTTTCTCCGCTGCTGCTACACTGGGATCCCTCGTTCTCAATTCTGCTAAATCAGTACCACCTCTCTGTCTCTTTCAGAGCTTCCAAAGTTTGGTTGCAGTCAGTATTCATTCATCCCTTTCATCAGTCTTTATTCCTTCCTGCATATCTGGGCTTCCCTCTGGATCATTTTCCTTTTGCTTTTCCTAGTGCAGGTTTGCTGGTGACAAATTCTGCTTTGATTGTCTGAAGGAGTCTTAATTTCATCTTCATTTTTTGAATGGTGTTTTCTTGGTTATAGAATTCCAGGTTGGCAATTATTTTCTTTCAGGACTTTAAAGGTGGTTTCATCATTTCTGTTAGAAATTGACTTTCAGTCTTTTTGCTATGTCTTTGAAGGTAGCATGTGTGTGGTCTAAATCTACCTTTTACTGCTTTTCAGATTTTCTCTTTATGTAGCCTCTCTCTCTCTCTCTCTTTGTTATAAGCCAGCTTGGCTTTGCAAAGCTTCTTGAATAATTTGTAATTTGATATTTTATTTGTTTTGGAAAATTCTCGGCCATTCTCTCTTCCACCCTATTCTCTTTTTCTCTTTCTGAGACTTGAATCACACACGTTAGGCCTTTCATTATGTCGCTACTTCTATCTGATACTCTTTTTAATTTTTCTCTTTCTGTTTTAGTTTGGGTATTTGTTTTAATTGACCTGTCTTCTAGTTGACTAGTCCAGTCTCCTGTTGTGTCTAATTTGCTGTCAGACCCCTTTGAGTTACTGATTTTGGATATTGGTTTATTAGTTCTGTATTTTCCTCTTTGATTAAAAAAAAATTTTTTTTTAAATTATTTTTTGGCCATGCCACACGGCATGTGGGATCTTAGTTCCCTGACCAGGGATCGAACCCACGCCCCCTTCAGTGGAAACATGGAGTCCTAACCACTGGACCACCAGGAAAGTCCCCAATATTTTTAAAGACTGTAATTATCTGGTGAATTCTTCTTCTCATTTAGTTCATCTTTTTCCCTGTTTTCCTGGACATAGTAATTGTTTCAAAGTCGGTCGACTGACTTCATTACCTGGTGGCCATCGCCTTCACCCAGCCAGGATCTGCTGTGTCAGAGCTGGTCTGCAGCCCAGGTGAGCTGCGTCTTGTTCTTTTGAGCTCTGGCCTTTTAGGGTTTCCAGGGGAGAGTCTTTTTTATTCTTTACAGCCCTTCTCTCTGGGGTTTCCAAATTACAATCTTTGTCTTCACTGTGCTTTCAGTGGCTTTTTGTTAAGATTTATATATTTTGCCCTCAGAATTTGAAAAATGTCCCGAGGGGAAAGCCAACTCTGTGTTTGGACCCCAAGTCTCCACCTGAAGCCATGCCAGGGTTCTCGGGCTCCTGCTTGTGCCTGGAATTGGGCAATGTCTCTAAGATAAAGGAAGCTGCAGAGGCTGGCTGCCCTCCAGGAGGGAGGGTCTCTCCTTCCTTTATCTTCTCTGAATTTCATTGCTCTCAGCTGCTTCCAAGGAGTTGATTTCCATATTTTGTCTAGCTTTTCTGGTTGCTTTTGATGAGAACACTGATGTGCTACTAACCACTCCATTCTACCTGGAAGACCTGTGCAACCATGACCTGCCCTTAGAGGCATGAATCAAACATAATTGCATCCCCCTAACTGCCCTAGACTATTTGTCTAGGACCTTCATGTAGGTGAGATGTGACCTACCAACACGAACTCTGAGTTACGGTGCCTGGAATACTGTGTCGGGGAGGATCCTGAGGTCGTGTGTACCCTCAGCCGGGAGCGGTGCTGCAACAGATAAGCATGGTCTCACTCGGTCATGGGAGGGGGTTGCCACCTGTTTGCCTTTCCTGTGTTAGCTGAGCAATTCCACTTCACTACTTGATAGACCTTTAGAGAAAGCCCTTAAAGAAAAGGAAAGTACTTTAAGTTAAATGCTGCTTTTTATACATGGAGAGAGCTGGTGAGTAGGAAGTGTGTGATAAAAGCTTAGGTTTCTTGAGTGCTGTTATTAATGTTTTGATAAAATACTCGGCTCTCTGTGCACTTTTGGTTTGTGTAGTGCATAACTTAAACATTGCAGTAGACCCCATGGTAGCATGCCGTTAAAATGTGTTTGCTGTAAATCCTGAAAAATGATCCCAATCATTATCCCAAAATGTTCTAAATTGCTTCTATTCTGACAGTTGTTAGTATGCCGCATATTATTCTGTTCTGATTTTTTGCTGAGCAAAATATAATTGCTTTTATGGAATATAGCTCTGTTGATGCTGTAATCAAATGTTAAAAATAGAACTGCAGAGTTTTGCAGAAAATGCAGTTGCAGAAGCAGTGAATACAGGGGTCTTTTTACTCCTGTTCATGACTCTTCTTTTAGAATTAGAGCTGTTAGAATCAAATCTTGATTTGAGATGATTTACATGGAAAATAGCCATGAGTTGTATCTGCTAGAGAATATATACTACTTATATATTTTACCTACGTGAAAGTTTCTTTTCTTTACTCAGATGATTGCAGGTAGGCCTGGAAACTTAAAACAGTCTTACTTCAGTGTGGAATCACTTCTTTGGTACAGCTTTGTGGCTCCTCATTGTTGACTCTTTCATGGAGTTGGTTAGGCTTCTCAGGGTTGACTTTACAGTTTGCTAGATCTGTTTCCTTGAACAGGTTATTTCACATCTTGGAGACTTAGTTTCTCTGTCTGTAAGAAGGGAAACAATGTGCACCTCACACTTGATGCTTGGTGAGATAATCATTGTGAAAGTCTGTTGTCCTTATGGTTCTATTCTGTGAAGCCAGCCAAGTGCTCTCTATCCCGCTTCCACATGTCCTGGGGCCTTCATTGTTTTAGGAAGTGTAGGCAGAGTTTTAAAAGCTGTGACAAAGTTTGGCAGGAAGAGGGTAAGAGATAGTATGTAAGCAAAGTACTGTATGAGGGGCTGTGATTGGTGAACCCTGGTCACAATGTATTAATATTTTGGAAGTTGTTGATTCTTGTGTAGGGCTTTGGATCAAAAATCCAGAGAAACAGTTTCTTGAAACTATCACTTGAAAAATAATCTGCTCCATCAGGTAAATGCCTTTCATAAGCTCATAATTGGCTAGGCGTTATGGACATAAACCTACGTTGAGATAATAGATCCAAGAAGGAGATATGCTACCAGATGAGTAAACAAAAAGCAGGACCAAGTCAGTGTACTCATAACGAGTTCATTTATCTTTCATCTTGTTAATAAATAGTAAAGGGAAAAGATCCAACAGTGTGGTCTGTGAATATATTGCAGAACAGGGAAAAGAGCAGAATCTAGAAGAATCAAAACATAGAGTCATAGTATTCAGATGAGAATTTCAGGAATTCAGTATCCTCACTAACCTGGAAGAAAACATGGCTTCCAGAAACTGGAAAGGATAGTTCATTTGTTGTTTAATTTTAGACGTTGTTAAATATGAGTGGTAAAATTTCAGGGTGAAATCACTAAAAGAAAAAAAAATAGACTCTAAATTCTAAATTGGTAGAAATAAATAAATGAAATAAGAAAAATTTCAACCCAAAATAAAAAGCAAGAGAGGAGATGAAAAATATACAAAAAGTGAGGCAAATAATATTTTTAAAAGACAGAAACAAATCCAAATATTTCAATAATCTCAATACATGTAAATGGAGTAAACTTACTTGTTAAAAGACATAGATTGTCAGATCAGATTGAAGATCAAAACTCAGTTACATGCGCCTTCAAGAGACATACCTTCAACACACAGAAGTGGAAAGGTTGAAAGTAAAAGGATATAAAAAAATAAGCTATACTGATATTAACCAAAAGAATGTTGGCAGAGCTATTTTAATATCAGACAAAGTAGACTTTAAGTTAAAAAGCATTGTTAGGGAGAGAGCCATTACATATATACCAGGCAGATACAATTCTATGCTTATATACTTTAATAAAATAACTGCAAAGTATATAAAGAAAAATATATCAAACTGCAGAGAGAAATTGACCAATCTTGCCATCAAAGGAAGGAAATTTCAACACCTAACAATTATTGATAGATCCAAAGAGATCACATTTTCTGACAATAATAAAGTTAGAAATCAATAATTAAAAGATAAGTGGTGCCAACATATTTGGAAATTTAAAAAACATTTTAATAACTCATTAATCAAAGAAGAAATTATAATGAGAATTAATAGCCTTAAGTACTTAGAAAGAATAAAGACTGGAAATGGATGAACTGAGTGCTCAAGTTAACTTAGAAAGAGAACAAATAAATTCAAAGAAAGCAAAGTTCAGAACAGAAATTAATGAAATAGAAAACAAAGCTACAACAAAGAGAATCTACAAGGCCGAAAGGTGGTTCTGTAAACAGTCTTAACAAAATAGACAAATATGGTATGAATGAGCAAGAACAAAAATAAGACACAAATAACCACTACTGTGAATGAAAAGGAGGATGTAATTACAGATACAGAAGAGATCAAAAAGTTGATAAAAGCATGTCCATTTGACAATTCAGTTACAATGGACAAATTCCTAGGTATTCCCTTTAAAGTCAGAACATTTATAAACTATAGTATTAGGAAAAGAGTTTAGCAAGGCAGTTAGCTAGAAGATTAATATACCAAAATCCAATTCTGTCTTTATACTTCAGCAACAGACAAGAAATGTAATTTTTGGAAGGGCATCATTTACAATAGCACAAAAATAAGGAACCTTAGAAATACACCTAACAAAAGATGTCTGAAACTTGTATGCAGAAAGTTATAAAAATTTATTGATGGACATTAAAGAAGACCTAAATAAATGGAGAAACACCATATTTATAGAGCTAGGCAGACACAGTATGTGAAGATGATTTTTTTTTCCAAATTAGATTCAATTTATAATTCAATTTAGTTCATTACAATTCCCAACAGGATCTTTTTTTTTGTGGAGGGGTTGGGGGGGGCTGGGATTTAGCAACCTAATTATAAAATTATGTGAAAGAACTATTGGCCAAGAGAAGTCAAGAGATTCCTGAAGAAGTTTGGGGCATTTATGATAGCAAGTATCAAGCAAGACTCATTCTAAAGTTAGAGAAATTAAGCTTAGGTACAAGAGTAGGCCCATCAGTAGGTAAAACCTAACCTTGAAACAGATGTGAGGCTGTGCTGTCTGGTGGAGATTGCTCTGGCCAGTCAGGCACAGAGGGGAGGCAATGCACTATTAATGGTGCTGGAATGACTGGTTATCTATATGGGATAATCAGTTTCAGGTAGTTTAAAAGGCTAGACGTTAAAACTTTTAGAATAGTATGTAAACTGTAAGACAATGCTTTTCCATCAAAGAATTAGGAGACTTTTTTTTCAAACAAGACACAAAAATGCCAAAACCGAAAAAATGTTTGAAAGATATAACTACCTTTAAATTAAAGGGTTTTTTTTTTAATTGAAAGACATAATGAAAGTAAAAAGACAAGTGGAAGAAGATATTTGCCATACACATAACTGATTGTGACTTTGTGTAATGAACTACCACAAATCAATAGAAAAAAGACACAGAACTCAATAGAAAAATGGACAAAATGCTTCAGCAGGCGTTTCACAGAAGTGGACTTGAGGGTGTTCAGTAAGCATGTGAAAAGATTCTCCAGGCAGCGTGATGCCTTGGTGGCCTCCAGGTCGTCAAGCCTCATTGGGAGAAAAATGATTTCAACAATTTGAACTAGAGTGTCAACAGCGGGGGTTGGTGAAACCGTGGGACTAACGTGGAGACTGAAACTAGTTATCACTGAACCTGTGAAAAAAGTTATTATCAAAAGACATTGAATATAACATAAAGATATAATTACAGTTTGGATCTAAAATCCCAGATTATATTAACAAAGAATGAGAAGTATGATAGAGTGATGGACAGATAGCATAATTGTGTTAAAACCTTATCTACTTTGAGAAAACCATAATTCAAAAAGAGACATGTACCACAGTGTTCATTGCAGCACTACTTACAATAGCCAGGACATGGAAGCAACCTAAATGTCCATCGACAGATAAATGGATAAAGAAGATGTGGCACATATATACAATGGGCTATTACTCAGCAATAAAAAGAAACGAAATTGAGTTATTTGTAGTGAGGTGGATGGACCTAGAGTCTGTCACGCAGAGTGAAGTAAGTCAGAAAGAGAAAAACAAATACCGTATGCTAACACATATATGTGGAATCTAAAAAAAAAAAAAAATGGTACTGATGAACCTAGTTGCAGGGCAGGAATAAACACGCAGACATAGAGAATGGACTTGAGGACACGGGCTGGGAGGGAGAAGCTCAGGTGAAGTGTGAGAATAGCATCAACATATATACACTACCAAATGTAAAATAGATAGCTAGTGGGAAGCAGCCGCATAGCACAGGGAGATCAGCTCGGTGCTTTGTGACCACCTAGAGGGGTGGGATAGGGAGGGTGGGAGGGAGACGCAAGAGGGAGGGGATATGGGGATATACGTATATATATGGCTGATTCACTTTGTTATACAGCAGAAACTGACACAGTATTGTGAAGCAATTATACTCCAATAAAGATCTATTTAAAAAAAAAAACAACACTAAACACATGCTCCCCCTGTGACCAAGTGATGTCAGTCCCACGTACGTGGCTGTTGTGGGCTGAATTGTGTTCCCCCAAGTTCATATATTAAAGACCTCACTCCCAGTACCTCAGGATGTGACTGTATTTGGAGACAGGGTTTTTGAAGAGGGATTTAAGGTTAAATGAGGTCATTAGGGTAGACTCTAATCCAACATAACTGGTGTTTTTATAAGAAGAGGGGATTAGGACACAGAGCCTATGAAGACACAGAGAGAAGACGGCCATCTCTACAAGCTCAGGAGAGAGGCCTTAGAAGGGACCAACCCTGCCAACACCTTGATCTGGGACTTCCAGCCTCCAGAACTGCGAGAAGATAAATTTCTGTTGCTTAAGTCTGTGTACTTTGTTACGGTAGCCCTAGAAGACTAATACAATGGCCAAGGAAAAGGAGAATCCATTTTCACTAAAAGACTTACACAGTAGTGTTCACAGTGGCTTTATTTCTTTTTTTTTTTTTTGATTTATTTTTTGTTGAAGTATATTTGATTTACGGTGTTGTGTTGATTTCTGCTGTGCGTCAGAGTGATTCAGTTATACATATATATATTATATATTCTTTTTTATATTCTTTTCCATTATGGTTTATCATAGGATATTGAATATAGTTCCCTGTGTTATACAGTAGGACCTTGTTGCTTATCCATTATGTATATAATAGCTTATATCTGCTACATCTGCTTACAACCTCCCACTCCATCCCTTCCCCCAACCCCCTCCCCCTTGGCAACCACAAGTCTGTTCTCTATGACCATGACTCTGAGGCTTTATTTCTGATAACCCCAAACTGGAAAAAACCCAAATGTCCATTCATAGAAGAATGAATGGAGAAGAAAAATAAATTGTGATATGTTCATATAATGGAATACTATGTAGCAATAAAAAAAGAACAAACTCCTGATTCATGCAATGATATGGATGAATCTCATGGGCAGTGTTGAGTGAAAGAAGCCTAATACATACTGTTTGGTTCCACTTATATTAACTTTCAGGCAAAATTAATCCACAGTGATAGAGGTCAGACTGGTGTTACCTCCGGGAAGGCATTAACCAGGGAAGAGCATAAGGGAGCCGGTTGGAAGCTGGGAATGTTTTCTATCCCAATCTGGATTTTGGCTACACTTTGTATATTATGTGAAAATTCACCAAATGTAATGTTTCAGAGTTTCTGTTTGAGATGATGAAAAATTTTGGAAAAAGTAGTAATGACGGTTGTACAACATCATGATTGTCATTAATGCCACTGACTTCTACAATTAAAAATGACGAAGATGGCAAAAAACAACAAAAAACTTATCTACTCTGTAGAGGCTTTAACAAATACTGTTTACTCTTGACTGAAAACCAGAGCCATGTGGGTTAAAGAACAAACTGAAAATTTAAAGCTACCCAGCAGAAATGAAAACCATATATGTATACCTTCCTAATTACTAGCTATTGGAACCAAGTTTGAAGAAATCAACTGTAAGAAGTTATTCTGGAGGCAATCTGGGAAATTTGAAGAAGGATGGAGCTTTACTGATAATATCAAGATATTTTATTAATTATTAGTAATTTGTAGATGTATTGATGGCTTTGTGGTTATATAGAAAAATATCCTTATTTTTTAGATATGCCTATTGGAAGATTTAGGGGTGAAATATCACGATGTATGTAATTTATTTTAAAAAGCAAAGAAAAAGAGATGAAGCAAATATGGCAAAGTCGTTCATCTAAGTGATGGGTTAAGATGATGGATTGGATTTTCTTATCGTTTCTGCTTCTGTAACTGTTTGAAAATTTTCAAAATTAAAGAAGTTAAGAAAATCATCAGAAGGGTTGAAAGATAAAGTTGAGGAAATCTCTCATAAAACTGGACAAAAAAGACCAGGAACTTGGAAACGGGGATGAAAAGGCATGAGAGGGTCAGCCAGAGAAGAGACGTAGGAATAGCAAAGACCAAAGGAAATGAAGGGGAGAGAAGCCTTACAAAATAATAATACCAGAAATATTTCCAGAAGGGAAAGGTATGAGGTTCCAGATTCAGACTAAGGACCCAGTACTTCACCCGGTGAATGAAAACAAAGACCCTCCCGCCTCTGGGGAGTTTCATATGTTCCCTCCTGCCCTCCATGTCCTTCCTTCCTGTTGGGATCCGTCACCCCAGGATTTTCCATCTCCTGGGTTCCCCCTCTCCTGGTCTTATCTTTCATTTTCTGTGTCCCTATCTAACACAACCACATGGTTTCACTCATCCTTTGTCTCCCCTTCCCCTGCTCCCTAGGGTGCCAGCTCTGTGAGGGAGGCACTGGGGGTCTTTCACAGCCAACCCCCCTGGGCCTAGAACAGTGCCTGGTAAATATTTGCTGATGAATGAATCAGACTTCTCAACAGCCACACGAGGTCAGAACATATTAAATCACTGCCTAAAAAGTGCTGAGGGAAGGTCATCTACAACTTAGACTTTCTGTCTCTACATATCAGACATGCAGGGTCTCAAAAGTTTTACCTGCTATGGATCCTTTCTCTGAGAGTTATTGGAGGATATGGTCTGTCAAAAAAAATGGGGAGAAAAATGAGAGAAAGGAAAACATGGGATCAAGGAAACAGTGGCTGCAGCCCAGGAGAGAGGCAGGGGGGAGTCCCAGATGAAGAGAAGTCCCCGGGAGCTGGGTGCACCAGGCCAGGAGGATGGCCAGATACGGGGGAGAAGGGCTGGAGGGCCCCACGAGGGACACACCCAAGGAAACCCAAGTGGATGGAGCACTCGATATGCTCAGACACAGCAAGAAGACACTCAGGTCTGCAGAGGGCTTGGGATGATTTGTGATGGATGTGTAGAAGATGAAGCGAAAAATGAGGTGGTTAGCCCCAATTAAATATTGTAATATGATTTTTTAAAGGCACTGTAATTATAGTACTCCTAGTGGCTCAGTTATGCAGTTATGGATAATATTTACAAAGCCATTATAACGTAAACACCAAATACTGTGTTTGTTGGGCTGTTAGTGCATTGGAATCGGGAAAGAGCAAGAATGTGTGTGGATTTGGCTGTGTCTGGTGTGTGCATGGATTGCAGGGGAAGTGAAAGTCCTCAACTTTCACAGTCAGATGTCAGTCACAGCATCAAGCTGAGAAATTTGAAAGTAAATACTAGAAGAAACAACCAAAACAACTGTAAGTGGCGGCCTCTCTAGGAAACAAGTTGGCTTTTCATATCATGTAAAAGAATCACTTAGAATATATATAAACATACACATATATTTTAACTGTACACAATTTATAGTGCATGACAGTTTGCAAAAGAATAGGTCAATAAGAGATATTGGCCATTTCTGCATAATTTCAAAAAAAGAATCAGATCAGAAAAAGTATTCATATATTTATATGCTTGTTCAAAAAACTTTACTCGTAATGTTTGTGATTCCAAATATTTATAAGGTAATAAATGACTCTTTAAGTACATGGTGGTATTTTCATACAATGGAATACCATTCAGCCATTAAAGTGTTGTAAATAAACACCAGGTGTCATGTCGTGATCGTGATACATTATATATTATAATGAGGGGAGATTATTGACAACACTCTGACTCTATTTTTATCAAAATCTGTTTCAATAGAATCCAACAGAATTCAATCTAACAGAAGTTATAGAAGCAGTGAGAGATCCATGGTTTCATTTTCCTCCTTTCGCTTGTCTGACTTCCCTAATTTTTTACACGTTGAACTTGCGTTGCTTTTGTTGTACAATAAAATAAAGGGGAGAAGTCAGAACACTGCTCCTCAGGGCCGTGCTCCCTCAGCTGGCTGCAGGACCGAGGGGCCCAGGTGGGAAGGGTGCCTTGAGGTGGGCGGGGCTGAGGGTCTGGAGACTGAGAGCCTTCAGGAAACACCGCTTGTATGCACACTGGGAGACCAGGCCCCCGGTCAGCGTGGGGACTGACCATTTATGGAAGACGTGCCCTCTGTCCCCAGCACCTGCTGCGGCAGGAAGGCCGGCCCGTCGATGGGAGTGTGGGTGCTGATATCCCAGTGCCGGGGTCCCCAGGGGGCTCCGCACTCCGGGTGATTAGCTGTGCAGGGGAGGGGGAGACAGAGGGACTCACCGTGGTGGAGGGGCCTGGAGGAGGCAGGACAGGTGGGCAGGGACCCTCTGAGCCTGAAGCTTTGGGACTTACCCTGAGGGCAGAAGAAAGCCACTGACAGGAAGAGTTGGGGAGAGTGGCTTGGTTGGATTTGCATTTAAGATGATTCTTCTCTGTGGAAAAAAGGTTAGAGGTGCCGCCAGGAGTGGGGCAGGGAGACCTGCTGGAGGGCTGTCGCCGTGGGTCCAGTTGCAACCACAGGTGGGCTCGTTGCCCAGGGAAGGCCATACACCAGGCAGGCGTCTCTTGCAGAGAGAACAGGCTTTATTGCAAGCGGCCCTGCAGGGAGACAGGAGGCGATGTGCAGCTCTGTGTCCCCATGAGCTTCCTAGGGTGACACTGATTGTTGACGTGGGGATGGGGCGGGGAGGAACTCGGAAACCATGGGTGGAAGGTGAGGGGAAGTTTGGAGAGCGCCTTGCACATGCACGACTGTCCTTCATGCCTCTTCATGGGTCGCAGTGGTGAATTCCAGGGGTTCTCTGTGTTACATGGGGGGGGCCGGGGGGGCGGTGGTTCAGCCTCTGACTCTAACGTTCACTGTCGATCACTCTGGTCCCTCAGTGCGCCTGCGCGATGCTCAGTCGGGTTGTTCCTATATCTGCGGTTTCTGCCAAACAAGCTTGGAGGTCTGGGTGAATCGTTTTGTTTCTCCCGCATGGGCCTCAGGTGTGCGAGGTACAGGGTATGGTTTCAAGGTGAGGAGAGACAACCAGATAGCAGGTGTGGGTGGAGCTGGGAGCGGGGTCCAGTGTGGGTTGGACAGTAGGATGCACGTGCCTTTGGATGGGATTTGAGAGTGAGGTGGGTCAGGGAGGGAAGCGGGTAAGTCTGGGTGTCTGACCTGCACACCTGTGTGCACGGCGGACCTCTGGCGGGGCAGAGATGTCTCCATTGGCTGCGGGGCTGCAATAGGGCCATTGGCCACACTGAGTCAGACCCGCTCCAGCACTTTCTCGGAGCCCCTCAAGGAAGAGAGGCCGGGAGAGGGGGTTTAGATGCAAAGGGCAGGAGAAAGTGAGCTCTCCGAGGAAAGATGGTGTGTGCAGGGGGGAGGAGGAGAGGGGAGGGCGTGAGGGAGCCCCTATTAAGGGGTGGCTGCAGGGGTCTGATGGGGGTAGCCAAGGCAGGAGGGTGTTTTGGAAAGGTGGGAATGGGACCATGAGGATTGAAGGGGCTTCCCTGGACTTGGTGACCCCAAGGCCGCTGCTGACCAGACGTGAGAGTTCTGGAGGGGGACTCAGGGCCAGTCGCAGGAAGGGGCAGTAGCAGTGGGGATGGAAATGGCTCTTATGGGGTGCCGGCCCTGCTGCCCGCGCTTGGGGAGGTCACTGCATCTGTCCGGCGCCTTCCCTACATGGCACCAGCACGGCACAGCTGTCCAGCCCCCCAGCCTCTGCGTGGGGTCCTAGAAGGGTCTAACCTGTGGGTCGACATGGGCCATGAATGAGGGCCAGGGGCCTCAGTGGGATCCCAGGGTCCCAGTGAGAGTGACTTCGGCTGGACGGTCATCAGCGGGGGTGGTCCTCACACACCCATGGGAGTGGCATAAGGAGCACTCCTGGTGGCCTCTTGCTGGAGCCAAGTCCCCATGCCCCTTCCTCCCCTGTCCTCCTCCCGGGACCTCACCAAGTTCCAGGACAGGAGACTCTTTTGGCACCCAGGTCTCTGGTATGGCCTGGGCAGCGAGGAAGGCCCAGGCTGGTGTGAGGGCAGAGGGCCGGAGAGCGGGGCACCTGGGGGGGAACATCCGGCCCAGGTGGGGCGAGTGGGCGGGCAGCCTGCGGGTCTGGGCGACAGAGGGCCCTCCGAGGGGCAACCGTGAATGTCCAGGAATTCGGAGGGTCCTTCGGGGCCCAGCCCACTGGCTTCAGGGGCAGGAATTCCAAGAAGGAAGCGTGCTTTGGGGTGGGATTGACTCAGAAGACTTAGGATTCAGGAGCACAGCCTCTGACTCTGAGAACAGAACAGCCCTGGGAAACCCAGGCAAAGGCACCTTGAAGGCACAGTCCTAGATTTTGGAGTTTGCATAAACAGCGTGTGGTTTCTAACATTAGTGCAGTGCTCTTTATTCATAATCATCTGGAAGTGAAGGAGCAATTTGTCTACCAGACAGACTCACTTCCTGTTGTCGTTCCAGTGGATTTAAAAATTGATGTGGATCTGTGAATTCGCTTGCATAATTATACTCTGATAGCTTTTCATTACACGTAATGCGATTTTAATGGAATTAATGTTCTGTATCAACAAATACATTGTTTTTGTTGTTGTGCAAAGAGGAGACTTCTAAAAGAAGAGAATCAACATGATTTGTAAATGGTTTATATGATATTCTTTTCCAGACTGGGCGATGTAACTGCCCACTTCGTGTTGTGCTTTCTTTCCCACTTGGGCTGAGAGAAAGAAGGGGGTCAGGAGGGTCCCGCATACATTTGGGTGCTGGTTGGGATCCATCTTTGAAAGTCACGTTTATGTCTTAAATTTTTAATCATTCTTCATCACAGAGGGGCAACTCACATGGAACTGCCCATGGCCACCTGGCTGGCACATCTCTGGGAGACCAGGCCTTCCTGCTCCCCACACACACTTGTGGGTCACTGTCGGACCCCCAGCCAAGAGCTGGGGTTCTGGTTTCTTGCCCCCTTTATTCAGCTCTGCAGCCGTAAGTCTGCAGAGTCTGTTGATGTCTGTTGTGAAGCAAAGGGCCCAACAGTGCAAGCGCTGGACTCTAGCCGCACCCACCTGTACCACCTGGGGAAGGGGGCATGGAAGGGGGTTATCACCCAGTTTCTCGGGTATGCCCCTGCCTCCTGAGAAGGCAGAACCAGCCATGTTAGCCTGAGTCTCAATAA
Organism: Balaenoptera ricei; assembly: GCF_028023285.1. Lineage (NCBI taxonomy): Eukaryota > Metazoa > Chordata > Mammalia > Artiodactyla > Balaenopteridae > Balaenoptera > Balaenoptera ricei. Next base: position 31,529,847 of record NC_082640.1, read on the forward strand.
AGTGCTTTCTGTCTTCTGTATAAAACATGGGAAATAGAAGGTTGCACGGAAGGTGTTAAAATCCCACTCTCGGGAGATAATCAGAGGCGTCTTGGGGTTCAATGCTAGTTTCTTTGTGTTTTTGCGTGTCGGCATTTGTATTTATTTACTTCATAGAAGGGAAATTATCCCTCCTCCCAGCCATCTTGTAGCCTGCTTTTCCTTTTCTTCTTTTTCTTTTATGTAGTGTGAACTTTTCCGAATGGCCCTAAATATTTTTCTATAATGAGACTTAACGGCAGCAATTGGGAAGGACCTGAAAGATAAGCAGTTCCCTCTTGCCAAAAACCCAGGTTCCCCATTTTCAAAATGATAAATAACACTTTGATTAATATCTGGAATTCTTAGAAGAGGAATTACAGGCTCAAACTGTATGCATAGTTTAAAATATTCATGACTTAATACAGGGATTAAAGATTAGTATTACTGAAGGTTACACACATAAAAGCGAGCATCCTTTTGCCCCCTCCCCAATCTAGTTTCCCATCATTAAGTTTCTTGTATTTCCTTCCAGAGAAACGTTTCTGTATGCACCAGCACCCGTTCCTTTCTGTTTACACAAATGAGATTCATTTTCTGCACACCAGGCTGTGTCTTGTCAGTTATTTATCTTTGAGACCGTTCCACAACAGCACAAACAGATCTGCCTCAAATGTCATGATGCGTATATTCACGTTATATGTAAATATCAAAGTTTATTTAAGTAACCCTTTATTATTACCCACTGGTTACAGCTTTTTGCAGTAAACAGTGTGGTGTACCTCTGGTAGCACATCGTAGGCTAAACTCCCATCACTGAGTATGAGTATGTACAGTTTCTAATTTGAGAGGTTTATGAACTTGCCCCCAAGGCAGGCTGCCTCAATTTATACCAACACCCATAATGTTCGAGAGGAACCTCCCCCCGCCCCAGCCCTTGCCACCACTGGGTTTTTATCAAACTCCACCAAAACACATTGACAGTCTGACTGATAAAAATATTTCTCTTTTGGCTTGCTTTTAAAAAATTGGAGTAGGTTTAAGCATCCCTTTATATGCTTATTGTCCATTAAAAATGTGAACTTCCTATTCTGAATCCTTAGCCACTTTTTTCTATTGAGTGGTTCCTTTTTCTTACTAATGTATATGAATTCTTTGTGAACTGAGACAATCACCCCTTTGTTTATTGTGCGTATTATAAATATTATTCCCACGTGCAGTTGGTCTGATTTTATGTTCTTTTTAAACATAAATATATGTTCATTGGCTCTTGCCACGACTACATAAAGAAGCACCCAGAAGTCAATAGTTGCCAGTAGCCTACCTTTATTTTCTCCTCTGGGTTTGCAGGTCATCTGGGGCCCGCACTTTGGGCTGGAGGCTCCTGGTTGGGTTTAGGTCTGTGCTATGTGTCCATTCTGGGGCCCAGGCTGATGGGGCTGTGTCCTTCTGTGGGCCGGGAGACAGGAGCGCAGAGGGCGAGGGGCAACACGTGATACCCCGGGGGTGCCTTGGGTTGGCGGCCACCCCCACCTCCCATGGCCAAGGCCAACATCGGGTGGGGATGGCACTCTGCCCACTGTGTCCAGAGGCTACCACGTCACATGTCAGAGCCTCGTACTTCTCATACAGGGAGGCCCTAGGACTGAGAACCAAGATTCTGTTCATCACATGCAGGTGCTTTTTAAAAACATAAATATTTAATTCATTCATCTTTTCTATTAGGACCCTTGATTCTGTGTCGTGCCTCAAAAGGCTGACTTCTTTTCTAAAGATTCTTTTAAGAGTCTGCCATGTTCTTCTAGGGTGTTCATGTTTTGATTTATGTTTTACTTCTTGGTTCTTCTGGAATTTATTTTGGTATAAAAAGTGAGGTAAAGATTAAGCTTTATTTCTTTCCAAGTGTCTAATCAGTTGTCCCAACTCTTTTGATTGGATAGGTTTTCTTTTCCCCTTTTTAGTATGTGAATGAGAATTGCATGGGATTTTTGTATTGCTTTGTCCTTCTATTTAAAGAAATGAATCTTTTTCCATCTAATAATGAAGTATTTTATGATTTCAGTAGATGTTTGAGATTTTCTTGATAGTGCTTTTGTTCATTTCATATTAGTTTGTTTATTCTAAGACAGTCTACCTTTTTGCTTGCTGTTACGAATGGAATAATCTTTCCTTAATTTTATCCTCTTTTCTAACCGGGCTTTTCTTACATGCCTATGGGAAAGCTATTTTTTCTGTAGTTCATGAGTTTATATCCTGACATTATAATGGGATGAGTCACTTAACCTCTTGGTACTTTACTTTTCTCATCTGTGCAGTAGGGCACAAAAATCACACATGCCTTTCAGGGTTGTCAGGATACAAAGAGGTAAAATATAAAACCTTGCTAAGTGTCTGGTATACAGTCAGTGCTCAATAAATGTGAGTATTGATAGTAATATACTTTCTTCATATGTTAATTTTCTAACCAGATGGTTTACTGAATCCTCTTATGGTTTCTTTTTCTTTTCTTTTCTATCAATTCCCCTGGGTTTTCTAGTTCGATAAGTGTATCGTTTTCAAGTAGTAGTAATTTTGCCCCCCCTTTCCAATACTTATATTAGTTTTCTGTTGCTATAGAGCAAATTACCACAAGCATAGAGGCTTAAAACAGCACAGATTTATTATCTCACAGTTTCCATGGGTCAGGAGTCTGGAGCATTTGGGCTGGGTCCCCACTCGGGGTCTGAAGGCTAAAATCAAGGTGAGGCTCGATGCAGCCTCATCTGGTGGCCTGACCAGGGAAAGATCCGCTTCCACACTCCCTAGGGTGTTGGCAGAATTCGTTCTCGTGGTTTTCTTGCAAGCTGTGGACTGGAGAAGCCCTCCCACGACACGACAGGGCAGTGCACTCTGCAAGGCCAGTGAAGAATCTCCCACGTGCTTCAAATCTTTGACTCAGGAAGGGCCGAGACCCAGAGGGCTTGCTTGATGAGGTCAGGCCCACCCAGGAGAAACTCCCTTGGATTAACTCAAGGGAGTTAACTCAAACTGATTTGGAACCCAAGTACAGCTGCAAAATCCTTTCACCCTTGTCACATAGCGTAACCTCAGCCCGAGATCGAAATCCATCAGGTTCACAGCCCCTCCCATCCTCAAGGGGAGGGGATTCTGTAGAACGCCTACACCAGGGGTGGAGGTCTTTGGGACCCTCTCACTAGTCTGCACACCACACTAGTATTTTCAGAAGAATTTTAAATATAAGTGGTGATTGTGGACATCTTTATCTTGTCTTGTTAAATGAAGAACTTTTTTTTTTTTGGTAAGAAACGGAGATTGAATTTTATCAGATGCCTTTTCTACATCTACTGTATTACCATATTTTTCACTTTTATCATATTAATGATTAATTTTATTGCTACATTTCCTCTTAGTGAACCATCTTTTCATTCCTGACATGAACCCCTTGTCTTGTTCTTTATCCTTCTAAATGTACTGCTAAATTCTATTTTCTACCATTTTATTTTAAAATTTATGTTCCTCTGTTTATAAGTAAAATTGGTCTATTTTCTACTCTTTTGATATTTTACAGGTTTGTAATTGTTATGCTGACATTTGTAAAAAAAAATTGGAAAGTTTCCTTGTTTTCTCCCTCTGTGCTCAGAGAAAAATTAAATAGTGTTGGAAATCTCTGTGCTTTGAAGTTTGTGAAGAATTTGCCTGTAGCTGTTTGGCCACTTTCCCAATTTCTTAGTGTTAATAGGTACATTTAGTTTTTGGATTTGAGGGGGAATCAATTGTAGTAATTTATATTTTGCATACCACATTAGTAATTTATATTACTAGTATAAATTAATATAAAATTGAAGTAATATAAACCAATATAAAATTATACTAATATTTGTAATTTATATTATACATTAGAAAATCACCTGTGACATCCTGGATGCTGTAGATTGAATGTTTGTGTCCCCCTAAAATTCACACGTCAAATCCTAGTCCCCAGTGTGATGGTATTTGGAGTAGAGTCTTTGCAAGGGGATTAGGTCATGAGGGTGGAGTCGGCATGAATGGGATTAGTGCCCTTATAGGAGAGACTCCAGGAGCTCCCTCACCCTTTCCACCAGTGAGGACACAGTGGAAGGACCACTGTCTATGGACCAGGAAGTGGGCCTCACCAGACACCGATCTGCCTGTGCCTTGGTTTTGGACAAAAGACATGCTCCTTGAGGCACTGCAGGTCTCCGAGGGCCCCCCACCTCATCCACAAATACACACACACACACACACACACACACACACACACACACCACACACAGTGGCAGGTGGCTGGAGTCCAGGGAGCAGGGAGCGGTCAGAGCAGTGCATGGCTGCAGGGAGGTTGCCCTGAGCCTGGAAGCCCCCTGCACAGCGAGGCTGGCCAGGAGGGCTCATCCTGAGGTCCCCACGCTGAGCCATGAGGTCCCTGGAGACCATGGTGTTTCCGAATCCTGGGTGCTCCCTGGTTACTGGCAGAAGTACAACTCTATTGGGAAAAATTCCTCCATTTTGGGTCCATAGAACCTCAACTGATGAAGATCAAGTGCTGTATCCAGAACAAAAGACTTCCAAGAATGCAGGCATCAAAGAAAGCCAGCTGCAGTGAGTGGGGGTCAACAGAAACAATGAAGGACAAACTTAGATGCCTTCCTTTCACTACCCCCTTGGACTCTAGAACCTCTGAACGTGAAACAGTTAAAGTAATTTTGGGCAGAATCCTAAAGATGGGCGTGCAACAGGAAACTATCTGAAACAAATAGCTGTATTTGGGGAAAGGTAAAAATAGAACTTCTAAATACCTAAAATATAACCATTGAATTTTTCTAAACAAATGCAAATGTTCAACAGCTGATTAACAGGGAGAATTAGTCATCTGGAAAATACACCTGAAGAAATTATTCAGAATGAAATACTGAGTGGCACGGGTGTGGACGATGTGAAAGAAGAACTAAGGGATTTGGAGGATGAAGTACGAAGGATCAGCATGTGGCTATTGGGGTCCCCGACAGAGAGGATGTAGGAGAGAAAATATTTGAAGAGGTACTGGCTAAAAATTTCCAGAACTAATGAAAAATATAAATTTACAAATTCAGAAGCACAGTCCATCTCAAAGAGGATAAAGAAAAAGAAATGCACACGTAGACATATCATGCAGAAACTTCAGAACACCAAGGGCAAGGACACAATCTTAAAAGTCTTTAAAGAGTGAGCAACACCCCTCAAGGAACAGCAGTTTAACGACAGCCAACTTCTTGATGGCAACAGTGGAAGCCAGAAAGTAGAATAATATCTTCAAGCTCTTGAGAGGAGAAACTGTCCACCTAGGATTGTGTATCCAGCAAAACTACTTTTCAAGCATGAGGTGAAGTAAGAAATTTACAGATAAACAAAAAAGGGGAATTTGCCACTAAAAGATCTACACTGAATCAAGGACTTCTAAATCAAGGGTTCCTAACTTCTGGTAGAGCAGTCTGGTGAGGTCTTTGGGGTCCCTCTCAGAATGAGGTTTTTAAATGCATGAAATAAAATATACAGAATTACAAAGGAAACCAATTATTTTAAAACATTTTAAAATCAACTTATTTTTAAAAGTATAATAATATATGTGCGACGTTACTCATCAAATAACAAAATCCGGTGGCGGATCTAGAAACTACCCTAATTTCAGAGTAAACAGCTCTGGCGAAGCCTACATCTTACAGGGCAGAGCCAGGGCACATGAGTTTGGTACCCAGCGTACGTGAGGCAATTTGCATCAAGGAAGCACACATTGCAGTAGAACAGGTGGCGTGTATCTCAGCTCTGATTTTCTTTTGACTCATGAGTTATTTATAACATTTATATGATTTTACATTTTTTTCTTTCATGGGGCAACTTTGTCATCGATTTATAGCTTTGCTACTGTATGAAAAGCAAACAAAAGCTATAGAGTTCTTTTTCTGTCGTGGAGAAGGTCCTTTGAGGAGAGTGGCTTTCCTTGTGGATGTTCTGAGTTTGATGCACTGACGTGCAGAGAAAGTTGGGACCACGGGCCGGAAGCGAACGGTTGGGAGCAGGAATGTGCTGAGGGAAGGAGGCACAGGCATGGGTGGGATGGGAAGGCTGCAGAGGTGTCTCTTTCCCAGACGGGAGCCGAGATGGACTCAGGAGGCTGAGGGCCTGCACGCCTGATGGAACCTGGCCATGTGGCCCCGGGGAGACCCAGACAAAGAAAACCAGGCTGAAAGAGAAGAAAATGGAGGTGGGATAAAGTAGGAGGATCATCTACTCCATGAGGCCTACGTAGCGCAGGCCTGCAATCCGGAAGGTTTAGAAGGTGGGGACCCACAGATGTCTTTCATTCTGAGCAGCTCAGAGTACTATCTGTGCCCTTATTGCAATAGCAGGTCTTTCTCCAGACACGTGAATGTTGGCTTTTTAGTGGTAAACTGGTACCACTGTAGCTATGGGGCCGCCGGCCATATATTTTGTGAAATAATTTAATTGGCTTTCAAGTCTGCATTCTGGAAGCACTTGCTTCACTACCCGAAATGTTGCATTACCATTTGCCTTTGAACCAGATTGGAAGATCTGAAGAAAGTTCCTGATTTTAGGCAGTGAAAGAACTTTTCAATCTCAGAGACAAGATTTAAAGGACTGATTTATTCCGGGCCTCGGAGTACAGGGGCAGCACCAATCAAAGGCAAGGACTTCTGCTGTAAAGATGCTGTTACTTCCCCGCAGTCTCTTATCCCCTCTCATTGCTCTCAACAGCAGGAAGCTCTTTCTCATTTCTAATTTTATCTCTTGCATCTCTGTAGGCTGGGTGGGGAAGTGGAGAAAAGAGCCAGTTGGCGTCCTTACAGCAACTCACAGGTGTTGGGAAAGTTAACCCTCCTCTCTGGGCAGCATCATGCCTTTCCTGTTCTTCTTGGCTTTTCTTTCACAACTACTGAATTGTCTGTTCCTCTTCTCTGACCCTCTTCAATGTCTTTGTAAACTGCAGACTTTGAATAACAATCCTGGCAAATTAAACAGGACAGAGGGTACTTGAGATATAATTTCACTGGCCAGCTAGATGCAGGACCCCGTTCCTCACAGGAGTGGTACAAAGTAAGCCTGCAGAATTACCGAGATGGCAGAACATGCAACACCATCCTGCCTTGTTGCTAGGATTGAGCAAACAGCAGTTCAAGCTAAGTCCCTGTCGTTTCAGAGCAGGGATATGGTCCCCTCCCCTGGTTGCCATGGGGATGGGAGCAGGCACCCTCAGGGAGGAGGAGCCCAGCATCTGGTCTTTGAAAATCTCCTCGACTCTAATGTAGTCACCCTTGTTAGAGCTGGTGCTGGTGTTTCTGTACCAGAGGCAGAGAAGTCCGCTCTGCCTGAGAGCAGATGTGGAGGGAGAGGGGATATTTAGGAACAAAAATCCAGCATCCCACTCTGGATGTGTTAGTGTATTAGTAAGCTCAGGCTGCAGTAACAAAATATTGTAGAAATAATGCCTTTTGCAGCAACATGGGTGGACCTGGAGATTGTCATACTGAGTGAAACAAGTCTGATAGAGAAAGACAAATATCATATGATATCACTTATGTGTGGAATCTAAAAAAAATGATGCAAATGAACTTATTTACAAAACAGAAACAGACTTATGGATATTGAAAACAAACTTACGGTTACCAAAGGGGAAAGGTAGGGGAGGTATAAATTAGGAGTTTGTAATTAATATACACATACTACTATATATAAAATAGATAATCAACAAGGACCTACTGTAAAGCACAGGGAGCACTATCGATATTCTATAATAACGTATATGGGAAAAAAATCTGAAAAAGAATGGACATGTGTATATGTATAACTGAATCACTTTGCTGTATACCTGAAACTAACACAACATTGTAAATCAACTATACCCCAATATAAAATAAATATTAAATTTAAAAAATTATCATAGACTGGGCCAATTAAACAGAAGTGTATTTTCTTGCAGTTCTGGAGGCTGGAGGTCTGCAATCAGAATGCTGCCATGGTCAGGTTCTGGGGAGGGCCCTCTTCTTGGCTTGTAGACTGCTCACTTCTCTGTGTCCTCATGTGGCCTTTCCATGGTGTGTACTTGTGGAGAGAGAGATCTCTCTCTCCTTCTCTTCCTATAAGGCCACCATCCCATCATGGGGGCCCCACCTTCACAACCTAATCTAACCCTAATCACCTCCTGAAGGTCCTGCCTCCAAATACCACCACATTGAGGGTTGGGGCTTCACCATATGGATTTGGGGGGGACGCAGACATTCAGTCCCTGACAATTTGTTTTCTATTTCTGCAGAACAGATTTCTGCAAACTTTGCAGCTTAACACAACACCCATTTACCATCTCACAGATTTCTTGGATCATGAGTCTGGACATGGCTTAGTAGGGTCAACTGGCCAGGGTCCCACAAGGCTGCAGTCACGGTGTTGCCAGGGCAACATCATTTCAAGATGCTGTCCCTGGGGAGGGTCACGGAATAGCACATCCTACTCACACTCAAGGGGAAGGCATTATACAAGGTCGGAATCTCCATGCCTCATTGCGTTTGATGGTTTTATTCTTTGCCTTCGTATAGGGGACTTGGATCCATTCCCAATTATAGTTATTATTGATATTTAGAAATGTAAATTATCTTCAAGAAGCAAATTGTCCATGTTTGTTGGAAGTAAAATTATTTGAGGGGATTTGTGGAATTATAACTTCATGATGAAGATGGGAAATGTCAAGAATTTTTACTGTGGCCTAAGATAAGTGCTGTTAACTTCCTTTGTGTTTAGAAACCCCTGCTCCTTGGAGGTCCAGTAAAATCCCTGTTGTAGTGGCCTGGTCATTGTAGAGACTTGATAGTTTTAGCAGCTTCAGCTTAGAAGATGCAGGAGTTCTGTCTGTGTGTATCAGAGAGGACTTGAGAGGTCTGGGGTGGTTTGGGAGTTCAGTGGGGCCCCATGTTCTCTCGAATTCCTAGGCCCTTCCTGGGTGAGGAGGCATTGGGCCATGTCTGGAAGGATGGGTGAAATTTCATCTGGTAGAAATGGGAAGGAGAAGGCAGAGCGTAAGTGGACATCTTCTGGGAGATAGTCTGAGAATTCTCATCCTCTCTCCAGGCTCAGTCTGGGCGTGGCCAGTGTTGGTGTGAAGGGCAGACAGAGGACACTGTGGAAGCCCCGTCCTAGGGGGATGGTGGGGTCAGAGCTCGGCACCCAGAGCTTGGTCATCATCTGAAGGAAGAGAAAGAGGTGGGGCTGAGGCAGGGGGCCAGGAGGTGGGGGGTGACAGGAGGGGAGTGCTGAGTATGGAGGGAAGACAGCCCGCAGGGGTTCTGTTCCAGGGCTCATGTTTGAGAAATGCAGTGGCTTTGGTGCCCACAGTGGCCAGGACACGAGTGGAGGGTCACTTAGGGCGGTGCTGGTGGGAAATCAGGGACCGGATTTGTGTGGGTCTGGTTGCCCGGCCAGGGAGGTGACATTCAACCTGACAGAGGCGTCCAGCGCAGTTGCAGTGGAGGGGCAGAGGTGAGTGAGTGGCTGAGCACCCCGTCCATGCAGGTAAATCATGAGAGCGAGAGCAAGCAGAGGGGGAGGAGAGGTGTCGAGAGCAAGAGCCAACCCAGCTTCACGACTGTGGCTCCTGAGCGCGCCAGGAGCTCAGATGTTGACAGCGGAGTTGGCAGAAGTTTTGGATTCTCCACAAGAAGGTTTGGAGGTGGAGAGAAGAGGTCAGGGTGTGCGCTATCCAGCATGAGGTGATGGTGAGAGTCCCAACAGCCTATCCTTAGGAGAAATGGCAGCTCAGTCCAGTGGAAAATGACTTGGAGGAAGTCGTGTGTCCATTGAGGAGGAAGAATTCGACACCAGGGAGGGTGTTCTGATGGGTGGAGTGTTGGGTGCAGAAGGGGAGAGAGCGGCTTTAGAGGCACATGGAGAAGAATGATGGAGACTTGGCCTCGGAGACCGTGGGGCAGGGGGGTGGGGAAGAGCAGCCCAGGGTTTCTGTGATGGCTGGAGCTGGAGCTGGGCGGCATCACGGAGAGAGGAGACTCGGGAGGTGGGAAAACGGTTGTCTGTAACATTTGCAGCATTGGCTGCGTTTGGAAGAGGTACGTGCCTTGAAGGGAGAAGGTAGATGTGACAGGCTGGGGAGCAGAGCATGCTGAAGCTCTTCCATTCATTCTTTTCTGTTAAGTGTGTGTGTGTGTGTGTGTGTGTGTGTGTGTGTGTGTGTGTGTGTGAATAGGTTTAAAGCCTTTCACATAAAGACAACTGGTCCGGGTGTTGTTGGACATCTGAGACCAACACGGCACTGGGTGGGTGGAGGCTGCAGGGTCTAAGACTTGGTCCTGCTCAGTGTAGAGGTGCCGGAGGGTGAACTGGGCTCTCTCACCAACAGGACCTTGTGGGTCTGTTCAATTGCGTGTTCTCCTCCGGGTCTGAGGTCGGTCCTTTTGGAATCCCAGGGGAAGTGCAGCCCGGCCCCTCCAGCCTGGTCCCGGACTGCCTGGCCCAGGCCCACCATGGAAAGTCAAGGTGGTAACAGCCCTTGTCTGTTGCATCCAGCGACCCCTCTGAAGGCAGATTGCGGTGGGCAGTGGGCGTGGGGTGCAGCTGTGTCTCTGTGGTCCAGTGGCCCTGCCTGGACACAAGGAGACTGGGAATATGGGGATCAGCAAACATGGGTCTGATGTGGGCTGGGCTTGGGGGGCAGCCCGGAAGAAGGGTGGGCCAGGAGCCGAGGGTGGTTCTCCCGAGAGTCGGCAGACACAGGGCGACAGGGGAGCCAGGGCGGAGGGGGCACTGCTGGGGAGGTTCTGGGGGGACGTGCTCGGCGGGACGGGGGCCAGGGGTCGGATGGGGCTGGCCTGGGCTGGGGCGGGCAGCTTAGAGGCAGTGTGGAAAGCGAGGGAGCCTCCTCGGTGGGGTGAGAGTGAAGGGGAGACCCCTGTAGGGGCTGGGGGGGGGTCCCAGGTGTGGGAGAACAGAGGGAGACTTCGGGCCGCTGTGCAGGTTGCGGGTGACCTGTGAGTGGGGACAGTACCGCCTTCCCCAAAGTAGTGTGTTCACTGCTGTCTGTGATGTTAAAGCACACAGCAAGTATCTCTCAGGACCTGGGGGGATAAGGCTGAGGGCCCGGGGGTGGGTGGGAGGCTCATTCAGAAAGCACATCTGCTCTCGGCATCCCTGCGAGCTGGTCACTCTGGCCCCGCGTGGTGGCTGCAGGTGTGACTGTCGGGAGGGACAGACCCACCACCATGACCCGCTCCTGCCTGCGTGCTGTGCTCTAGAAAAGTCCGGGGAGGCTCCTCACCCCCTGCTCCCTCTGTTCCAGGTGCTGCTGTCGGGACTCATCGGCGTCGTCTCCTGGAAGAGGCCCCTGTCCCTCGTGGTAAGTGGCATCCAGGTCCCCATGCGGCCATGGAGCAGGGCTCTGCCCGCAGAGGTGTGAGTGCTTTCAAGGCGCGTTAATCTTGTCCGTGGGCGTCCTGCTGCCCCCTCCACAGACGCTCATGGGCCATCCTCTTCCTGTTTGTCGGTGTTGTGCCCTCTTGGAGGACATGCCACCAACAAAGGCATTTTAATAAGTGCAGATGCAAGCGTTTTCTCTAGACTGATAAACACGATTGTGCACATGCATATGCTTACGGGTGATCACACAATAGGACGTAGCTCATCCGAGTTCCAGAAATGTTAGCTTTCTGTGTGTTTTGGAGACTGTGAAACTCTATGAGGTGTTGGTATTTATTTGCATAAATGTTTCTTTGGAAGAAGGAAGAAAGGGGTGCCCCTGGAGCCCTCTCTCATGGGGTCAGGCCTCGTGCTGGGGAGGAGGACGCCACACGGGGGGGTGGAAAGAGGATGATGGTTTTTCCATCTGAAAGTACCCAGAGCGAATTTATGTCTATTGATTTGTACGTGTGTTCTTCTCAGCATGTGCATTAATATATTTATGTGTCCACATCAGGACTATACGGAGAGGTTTTCTGGGTTTTGATGGATAATGAAAAAGACGGCATGGATTTTTTCCTCTTAGGTAGTAATCAATTATTTAAAATCTCTTCTTTAAGTGATTAGACTTGGAGATAATGACATACTAAATATTAATGGAAGTAGAAAAAAACCCACAAATCTTGTCTGTTGTAAACACCTCCTCCTTCGTGAGGGGAATCATGACATCCTGAAAAGGCACTGGGAGGGAGGGGTAGTTTAATTCAGGGGACCTCCTCTTGTACAAAATACTGAGAAATTTCCTTAAAATTTTTTTATATTGAAATTTTCAAATATTCACCAAAGTAGAGAGACTAGTATAATGAACCCCGTGTACCCGTATCCGTCCTCAACGGTATCAACATTGACTGGTCCTGTTTCATCTAAGCCCCTTGCTGGGTTATTTTAAAGTAAATCACGGCTTGTGTATTGAGGCGCTGACTCTTCTGTGCAGGGGCAAGTGGCGGCAGACACTGGGCCGTGGGGCCTGACGTTTTGGCTGTGCTGTGGGTCCCCTTCAGGGAAACGGGGACAACCTGCCCATCCCTCCTGACCTACCCGCACCGTGCAGTGCAGAGAGAGTAAGCCCTCAGCCTGGCATCTGAACAGAGGAAAGCCGCCCTCCTTCGGGTGGGTGTGTGGGATGGGAGAAAGGGCACCCGTCCCCCGGCCACCGCACGCCCGCTCCAGCCCTACCCTGGGACGGAGCTTCTCGGGACTGGGCATCTTACCGCGAAGGATGCACGTGCTCATGCCTGCTGAGGGGTCAGGACTCCTTGTGCAGGTGGCTCAGGTGTGTCCTTGGGGTGGGGGGGCCCGCAGCAGTAGGGTGGGTCTTGGGGCTTCGCCCAAGGAGGGTGGCCCCAGCGGGAGCCCCTGCAGCCGAGCTTTCCAGGGGCTCACCCCCCAGCTCCGTGCAGCCCAGCAACTCTCCAGGTAGACGAGGAGGAAGGGCTCCCCCAGCTCAACTGGCTGCTTTGCTGAGTCAGGGAGGTGAGGGGTCAGCTAGGGTGACACCAGCTGCTGTCAGAGCCCAGGCTTCGTGTCTTAACTCCGTGAACATCTGCTTCCTGCTCCCGTCCAGGCGGGCCTTCCAGGCAGCGGCTGCTCCCCCCACATGAGATTCAAAGACCCCGCTTGCTTCCACCGGCGGCCCTGCACTCCCCAGGCCCGTGGGGTCCCCTGCATTTCAGTGAAGGGGGGAGAGGATGGAGGAGAAACACGTGCTTCTTGACTTCCTTGGCCTGAAAGGGACACTCATGCTTGCGCATCACACCAATGGGGAGGTCTCGTCACGGGGCCCGAAGCGTGTCTGGTTGGGAAGGAAGCTGGAAAAGGTTGTCCCTCCCTGGACGGGTCCCTCCAAGAGACGGCCCACGTTGTGGAGTTGGGACAGAGTCTTGGCGGAGAGCTGGTCGTCTCTGCTGTAAGGATACTCTGCTGTCTGTTGACCAGGATGATACAACTTTTGATTCGTTAGCAGAAAACTCACTCTCTGAACTGTGAGCATTGATGTGGCCTTAGCTTTCCTCCCTGCCCAGCCTCACCCTGGCACCTGGACCCTCTGGACTTGCGGCGTGTGGTGTGGCCCCCAACTGACAGGTCCTCCCCGACCCCTCTGGCCTCTGCCCTGCCCTTCCACTCATTAGGGCTCGCTTCTCGCCGCTTCCTGGAAGCCCTCCTTCCCCCCAGGCTCCTCGGAGCGTCTGCGTCCAAGCCCCTCATCGTGTTCCACGACATGTAGGGCCCACCTACAAACTACTGTTAACAGGAACCATGTGCTGGGCGTTTCCTTCGTGCTAAGCCCTGCACGGGATCCCCTGAGCTTATCCACACAGTATCCTTGTGAGTAAGCTACTGTTTTTATCCCCATTTTCCAGAAGAAAAGGAAGACTTAGAAAGGTAAGTATCTTGCCTAGGGTCTCACAGCTAGAATAGCTTGAAGTCTTGATTTAAATAATTCCTTTTTTTTAAGAATTATTTTTTATTGGGGTGACATTGGTTTATAACATCATGTAAGTTTCACGTGTACAGCCTTATATTTCTACATCTGTGTACACTGCAGTGTGATCATCACCAAATATCCAGTTTCTATCCATCACTCCTCCACTGAGCCCCTTTCCCCTCTGGCAACCACTATTCCGTTCTCTGTATCTACGTGTTTGTTTTTGGTTGCTTTGGTATGTTCATTTATTTTGTTTTGTTTGTTTGTTTGTTTTTAAGATTCTACATACAAGCGAAATCATACAGTATTTGTCTTTCCCCGTCTGACTTACTTCACTTAGCATAAAACCCTCAAGGTCCATCCATGTTGTCACAATTGGCAAGATTTTATCTTTTTTATGGCTGAGTAATATTCCATTGTGTATATGTACCACATCTTCTTTATCCATTCCTCTGTTGATGGACATTTAGGTTGTTTCCATGTCTTGGCTATTGTTAATAGTGCTGCAGTGAACATCGGGGTGCATGTGTCTTTTCATATTAGTGTTTTCTTTTTCTTCAGATATATGCCCAGCAGTGGGATTGCTGGGTCATATGGTAGTTCTATTATTAATTTTTTGAGGAACCTCCATACTGTTCTCCATAGTGGCTGCACCAATTTACATTCCCACCAACAGTGTAGGAGGGCTCCCTTTTCTCCACATCCTCACCAACATTTATTATTTCTTGCCGTTTTGACAATAGCCAGTCCAATGGGCATAAGGTAATAATCTCATTGCAGTTTTGATGTGTGTTTCTCTGATAAATAGTTCTTTTATACCAAGCTCCAGTTTTATCCTTTACTCTAATGGTACGTTTCCATCTTCCCGAGGCATAAAACTGAAGAGGCCACTGTGAGTTCTGGTTCATTTCCAAGGGGACACGACACTCCCCACACGAATGACCACCAGAGCGAGTTGCCCTCTCTGAAGGGAGGTGTCTGCCCCTCGAGGTGTTGGAAGAGCCTCACAGGCTGGCTGGGGGAGGCCAGGAGCGATGCTGATGCGTGGCTGAGGGCACTGCCCTTGGTCGGTTGGCCATATCTCTCCTCCAACGGGCTGGTGAGTGTGGGCCCGTCACAGCCCTGCTGGGCCTCCTTTCTGTGCCTAACTCTGAGCCCGTCAGACAGAGTGAGGTGAGGGAGGGGGGGTAAGCTTCAGGCCAGAGCGACTGATGTGCTGTGGGTGGTGGAGGGGCTTGCGTTGGGAAAGAGGACAAGGTGGGGGCAGCAGGCTGGCTGATGGGGGCAGGAAGGAGACCGCCCTTTCCAGCTGGGGCCTGTGATGCGAGGGGAGGAGGAGGGAGAAGCTGTGACCTTCTCACCATCGTATTTTCTAAGAGCCTTTCCAAATTCTGAAACAAGGCGGGCGCTACGCCAGTAGAGAATACGTATGTTCACATTTTTTTTTTCACATTCATTTTTTTCTATGTGCTAAGTGTCTCCTATGATTGAGATAATTGTCTTCCTTACATCAAACTATAAAAGGTTCTACATTACGCTAGATGCCAATTAAGATTCAGATTGTATAGCTCTGATTAGCTCATTTTTTTGAAAGATTCAGTGGCATGTCTTGTGATTGCTTATACATATATCAATATTGGAAACAGTCTCACACATAATCACAGGTAGTGCAGGAGCCCCCTCCCACCATCCACAGTCCCGCTTTACACAGTTTCAGTTACCCACCCTCAGCTGCAGTCTGATGATATTAAATGGAAAATTCCAGAAATAAACAATTCATAAGGGCTTCCCTGGTGGCGCAGTGGTTAAGAATCCACCTGCCAATGCAGGGGACACGGGTTTGATCCCTGGTCCAGGAAGGTCCCACATGCCGCGGAGCAACTAAGCCTGGGCGCCACAACTACTGAGCCTGCACTCTAGAGCCCGCGAGCCACAACTGCTGAAGCCCACGCGCCTAGAGCCCGTGCTCTGCAATAAGAGAAGCCACCGCAGTGAGAAGCCCGTGCACCGCAGTGAAGAGTAGCCCCCGCTTGCCGCAGCTAAAGAAAGCCAGCGCACAGCAACGAAAACCCAATGCAGCCAAAAATAAATAAATAAAATAAATTTTTTTAAAATTAAAAAAAAAAAACAATTCATAAGTTTTCAATTTCTTGCTGTTCTGAGTATCGTGGTGAAACCCATGCCATCCCACTCCAGCCCCCCTGGGACGTGAATCGTCCCTTTGTCCAGCGGATCCCACCTGTTAGTCACTCAGTAGCCATCTGGGTTATCGGAGCGACTGTCGCAGTATCTCGGTGGTGTATTCAACTGACCCTTATTTTACTTAATAAAGACCCCAAAGCTCAAGAGTAGTTATGCTGGCAATTTGGATACACCAGAGAGAAGCTGTAAAAGTGCTAGACTTAATAAGGAAAGAAAAATCGTATGCTGAGTTTGCCAAGATCTACGGTAAGAACAAATCTTCTATCTGTGAAATTGTGAAGAAGGAAAAAGAAATTTATGCTAGTTTTGCTGTCACTCCTCAAACGGCAAAAGGTATGGCCATAGTACACTATAAACACTTAGTTAAGATGGAAAAGGCATTAAATTTGTACAATAAGATATTTGAGAGTGAGACCACATTCACATAAATTTTATTACAGTATATTTTTATAATTATTCTGTTTTATTATTATTGTTAATCTCTTACTGGGCCTAACTTACAAATTAAGCTTTATCACAGGTATATATTGATATATACAGGGTTTGGTACTATCTGCCATTTCAGGCATCCACTGGGGGCCTTGGAATGTATTCCCTGCAGATAAGGGGGGACTACTGTACACTTAAAAAAAAAAACTTGGAGTGGGTAGTACTGACCTGGCCACTAGATTATTTGTGATAACTAATACTGTTGAGAAACTAATAACCACGGGGTTGAAAACATTTTTAGAATTTATTTTTATATGTAACAAACTACAGTTTATTTAGTATAGTTTTTTAAAAGCAAAGTAGACATATTTTGAAAAGTACTAATCTGTAGGAATAAGAGTGCCATATAGAGTGATGTGTTTAGTATTGTTTGCGTTTTATGTTATAGTGGTTGAGGAGTCTGACTTTTTGGTTTATTCAGATAGTGGTTTACTTTTATTGCTAAATTTTATCAACCCCAATAGGAATGTATATCGGTTAGGGTTCAGTCTGAGAGGCAGAACCTCTAGGAGCCAACACCAAGCATCTCTGTGAGTCAGACTCTCCAAACCGCTGCTCTGGCCCCACTGCCCATCACCCTAACCACATCCACCTGGTCTTTGGTGATGAAGTGCCGCCACTCGGCCCCTGCCACCCTGGGATCCCAGAATCCTCATGCACTTGGGGATCCTAGTTTGATGGCAGCACAGGCATGTCTACTGCAGTTTCTGATCTACAGAGGAGAGTCCCTCAGGGCTCCTCAAGTGTGCTGGGGCTCCCCTCACAGATGTATTCTCAGCGCCATGGTGGAAGCTGTGTTCTCGGGATCCTCCAGGACGGGTGAGCAGGTCTTACATGAAGAGTGCACTCTGTCATTCCAGTCTCCCCCAGCCTTTAAGTTCCTCCCTCGAGGGTATACCTAGAAGGTCTGGCATTTCAACTTCACTTAGTGCAGCCCACCTTGGGGTTTGTATTTGAGCCAAACAAACAGCGAGAATCCTTCCTAATTCCTCCAGCTAAGACGTTGAATGCCAGAATCTCTGCTTGGTGGGCCCATTTCACTAACCTTGGCCTGATTCAGCAGTGTATTCCTTCTACCTTGATGCCCCACCATCCATGGTAAGTCCTAAGATTGCCCGTGTCCAGCTGTGAGAAGGGTCCCCAGGCTGCAGCACAGGCAGGGGGAGTCTGGGCAGAGCCTGGCACACTAGCTGAGTTAAGGAGAACAAGCTGAGGGGCGGGGACTTCAGGGTGGCTAGAGCTTTCAGGACAAGTGCCTGAGAGCTTACAAAAGTCCTGGAGACGCACAGATGATCCCTTATCAGTATTCGGCTGATACTGATCAGCTCTTGCAGGTGAGGCCAGGAAAGAACCAATGAGAGGATTAGAGGGAGCAGCACCAGGCACAAAAGCAGGGCTTTCCCACCGCCCAGGCTGGAAAACCTCATGATTCACTGGGACAGCAGGTGGAATACTCAGCAGAATCTTGCTTCCGTTATGGGGAATACTAAGCTCCAGGCTAAATGCTGCTCCAGTCCTGTCTGACAAATCTTGAGAGCTAGATCCAAAAGAATCAAACCATTTCCAAGTAATTCATACATGTCCCAGAGCAAAGTTCAAGAATGTTCATAGGAATACAAAATTATCCACCCAAGACAACATGCATAATCAGATTACTAGGCATGCAGAGAAACAGGAAAATGCAACCTGACATGATGAGAAAAATAAACAAATTGAAACCGATACAAAACTGACCTGGATGTTAGAAATAGCTGACAAAGATATTAAAACAGTTGTTATAACTGTATTGCAGATGTTTAAAAGTAGAGACAGTATAAAAAAGACCAGTTGAACTTCTAGTGAACTACAGTGGGAGAAAAAATTCATTGGACAAGATTAACAACAGATTAGATCAGAGATAAGAAAGGATTAGTGAACTCGAAGGCATTGCACTAGAAATTATTCCAAAATGTAGGACACAGAGAAAAATGAATTTTGTAAAAAATGGAAAAATCATTAGTGAGCTGTGTGGGGAAATTTCAAGAAGCCTCATATCTGTGGAATGGATACCTAAAATAGTGGGGATGGACAGGAAAAAACTATTTGAGGAAATAATACTGAAATGTTTTTTCAAAATTGGATAAAACTATGAGCCCACAGATCTGAGAAGCTCAACGTGCACAAAGAACAGGAAGTATGAAGAAAAGCACACCAAGATATTATGGAATTTATAACATATATATGGCAAAAATTGTGTAAATGCAGGAAGATAGAAGTATACAGTGTAAGGCTCTTAAGCTCTCTGTGGTGAGCTGTGATAAGGTGAATATATATACTATAAGCCCAAACACAACCACCAACATTAAAAAAAATTTTTTTAAAGACTTGGCTAATGAGCTAACAAAGGAAATAAAATGGAGTCATAAAAAATACCCAGTTCATCCAAAAGAAGACAGAAAATAAAGGAAAAATTAGACAATGAATAGATGAGACAGAAAGGAAACAAATAACAAGATTTCATTGCCCGTTTGAATTTTTCTGTGATGTGCTTATTTACATCTTTTGTCTATTTCTCTGTAAGACTGTTTTTCATTAATCTGTGGGATTTCTTAATATAGTAATTATTTTCCATTTTAGGTGACTAATATTTTATCCCAGTCTGTTGTTTGTCTTTGTCTTTTAATTTTTGATGAAATGCCTTTTTAAAAAAAATACAGAATTGTTAGCTTTTTGATTTGCAAAATCTGTTGGCTTTTTTTCTTATGGGGCTTCTGGGGTTTTTTCTTATTTTAAAAGGTCTCTCTTGCCCCACAATTCTGAAATTATTTTCCTGTGTATTTCTAAAACATTTATGGCTTTGCTTTTTATGTTTAGGTAATTGATCCCAAACTTACTTTGATCTATAGTATGAAGTAAGGCTCTAACTTTTTATTTTCCAAATGGACAGCCAGCTAAGTCTCCAACACCATTTTTTTTTAAATTTTATTTATTTATTTATTTATTTATTTATTTATTTATTTATGGCTGTGTTGGGTCTTCATTTCTGTGCGAGGGCTTTCTCTAGTTGTGGCAAGTGGGGGCCATTCTTCATCACGGTGCGCAGGCCTCTCACTATCGCAGCCTCTCTTGTTGCGGAGCACAGGCTCCAGACGTGCAGGCTCAGTAATCGTGGCTCACGGGCCTAGTTGCTCCGCAGCATGTGGGATCTTCCCAGACCAGGGCTCGAACCCGTGTCCCCTGCATTGGCAGGCAGACTCTCAACCACTGCGCCACCAGGGAAGCCCCAACACCATTTTTTGAATGTTCAATATTTCACCTCACATTTGAAGTGTCCCCTCCCCACTGCTATGGACATGGGTGTGTTTATTAATCCCTATTTCATGAATCTGTT
Organism: Balaenoptera ricei; assembly: GCF_028023285.1. Lineage (NCBI taxonomy): Eukaryota > Metazoa > Chordata > Mammalia > Artiodactyla > Balaenopteridae > Balaenoptera > Balaenoptera ricei. The sequence goes on from NC_082640.1 coordinate 31,549,877, forward strand.
GGTCCATTTCTAAGCCAATACTACAATGTTTTAATTAGTCTAGCTTTATAATAAATTGCTCTGTGATTTTTTTCATAATTTTTTTGGCTACTTCTGTGCATTTTCTCTTCAGTAAATTTTAAAATCAGTTTGTAAAGTTCTCAGCTGATAATGATTTGAGTTTGATTGTGATTGCATTCTAGGAAAATTACATCTATAATGTTGAGAGATGGGAATATGTTTTCTGTTATAATTTCTGGAAAGTGTGCTGATTATATATCTGGTTACAACATACCATAGTGAAGTGTTGTACTAGAGCTAATTGTTTGTCTATTGGATGTTTCAAGAAAAGTTTTCCAGGGGAATTTCTTTCATTAATTATTGATTATATCTCTCCTGTGTATTTCTCAGCCTTCTCGAGTTTATGCTACTCAGAGTAGGTAAAAGGATATTCTACCTGCTGCAGGCAGATAAACTGATGCCATAGAATTCTTAACATTTTCTAACACGTTCTTTTTCTGTACTTGGCTGGGATATTTCTTGTTTTATTTTCTAGATGACTAATTTGGGCCTCAGCCATATCCATGCTACTGCTTGACCCACCTGCTGAATTTTTCATTTTGACGACACCCGTGTTGCTTTCAAAGAATCCTCTGTTGTTCTCTAATTGCTGCTTTTTCTCAGCACTGTGTTCACAGTTTAGGAAGCATGCGCTCTAGGGGTGCCGTCGCCTCCTAATATTAATTAGAATTTTGTTCATCAGGTTTCCTGCCTCCCCGTGTTCTCAGCTCCCCCCACTGGCCAGTTGGTCTCGACTCCTCTAGGTCCTTATTCATGATATTAGTGTTCCTCAGACGTGTGGCATCTTTGGTTTCCTGTTCATACTTACAGAAGAAGGACCATTTGGATGAGCGGAGGTAGTTGGTGGCTGGTTGCTGGGTGTCTCCTGTCTTCTTGTTTGGGGTGGGCAACAGTTCCTACTCCCCCGCCCGGCTGGGCCTGCCCCACAAGGCCAAGGCCATCTTCGGGATCTGTGAAAGGGGAGCTCCAGGTGGACGGGCAGGATCTGGTGCAGGCTGCTGGGGAGGTGAGCAGCTGGGGAAGGCGCACCTGACTTTATTCCCCCAGGTGAAGCTGCCTTCCCTCCCTCTGTCTCCATCTGCAGTGTCCATGGTGAAGGTCAACAGTGTCTCAGGCCGTGCATGTCCCGGACAGATGGTGATGCTGATGATGATCACAGCCATGATTGCTGACACTCATCCATCACCCTCTGTGGTCCAGACCCTCTTCTAAGTGCTGCTCTGTGATGTGAGCGCTGCCAGGGTTAGTCACGCTCAGGGTTGTGCAGCTGGTCGGTGGCAGCGCTCAGCTGTCACCCAGGCGATGTGTTTCTGAGCTTCTGGAGCTTCTCCATCCTGCTGAACCCCCCGAGGCACATGGAAAACCACTGCTCCAGGTCCATTGCATCATGTCCGTTTGGCTTCCATACTGACATGCGCGGATGTAGAACACACCATGTGCCTGGCCCTTTCCAAGTGTTCTTGCCCCGACGTTCTCCTGATGCCGGGGGCACCTCTGTTGTCATCCCGCCTTACACCAGGAGGAGGGATGGGACCCGGGACAGTGTGGGGCATCCACAGCGAGTGACACCAGCTCAAGCCGCCTGGCCCATGGGCTCTGCCCTCCTCGCTGGGCTGCCGCCTTCCTCGAGTCCTTTAAATTCAACAACAACAAACCTCCTTCTTTACTGACTGAGGCGTTGTCCAGCTTCCTTATTAACACCTCAGATGGAGACTCACTGCACTTGCGATCAGACCAAATAAAACACTCTCACGTCCAGTTCATTATTTCATGGTTTCCTTTCCATTAGAAGCTGCCAAATAGAGGACTTTTTTGTTCTTTCATATTTTGTTTTCTCCAAATGGGGGCTTCCCTAGTTTTGCATTCATTCCAGCAGGTGTTTGGGAGCTTCTTCAGCTGCAGGGAGGCTTCTAGCCCTGGAGAGTCCGGTGTGTGGCGCCAGGAGCCTTACTGAGCTCCCGACTCTGCTGTGCACTGGCCAGAACATCTCCTGTCCATTGGAACCTAATTCACTGGAGCCAGACCAGAAGTGATAGTAATAGGGGTCTGATAATTAGTTCCAAGTTTAGAGGAACCAGCCCTATATATTTATACTCAGGTGTAAATCACTGATTCTTATCATAATGTCTATTTTGTTGGGCGCCTTCAGGCAACTGATGAAAAAGAAAAATTGCCTTTTTTGATTGCCTTTCCATTCTGCTTGGATTCTATTTTTTTGTTTTTTTCAACTGCAATATTTAATGACACATGCAAAAGCCAAGGAACTGGAAGTTAATGATGAACAAACTTCAGCCTGGATGAGGGTTTTTCTCTCTCTTCATTGCTATGGCGATCATTGTCCAATGTAAGGAAGCTTAAAATCTTATGCTGCATATATCAACTTCTTTTTTTAAGTGTTTTTGAATCTTTGTACTAGCAAAAATGTTTCCTGCTGTGCACATCAGAAATTCAGTCCTGGTCTCACTTCAGATTTGTATGTTTGGCCATATTTTGTGGAAAAAAATGTATGAGTCACTTTAACCTTTAATATGAGATGTAGGAAACCTGTAGGGCTTTCTTTCAAGCCCGTTGAATTGAGCACAAATATAACTTTAATACGCTATTTAAAAATTTAGGTGAGTTAAAGGTTAATATGTTTAATGTAAATGTATTTGCAGTCATTATTTATTCAGAAAATTCGTTATAAATCCACTATGGGGGTTTCTCACAGTCAAGATCATGACCTCTTGAATACATTCAAGAGAATGTATTTTGCTTGATCACATTAAAGATGAATGCTTCATTTGTTAGTGCTGAGGACGAGAAGGAATTAGGGTATACCCATATTTATAAGGCAATATTTTACTCTGCTAATACAGCAGCTGAAGTATCTAAAACCCCCTATCTTAATTATGAAAATAGACTAATACACTTGTCTTTAAATTTACTAATAGTATTAAATTTAATCAGGGGAACATAAGTCTAACCAGAAAATTGAGACTGAAATGGACTAATTAAATTATAGCATAATGAAACCACTCAAGGGCAAGTGAAATTAGAAATGGTCATTGAAAAAATACTCATTTTTATTACAACATGACATTTGTTGATATTTGCTTAAATCACTTCTCAGTATAAATTCCTTTATTTTGATCCATCAGACACAATCTTTGTTTCTTTTCCATTATGGTTTATTACAGGATATTGAATATAGTTCCCTGTGCTATACAGTAGGACCTTGTTGTTTATCCATCCTATACATAATAGTTTGCATCTGCTAATCCCAAACTCCCTATCCTTCTCTCCCCACCCCCCTTCCCCTTGGCAAGCACAAGTCTGTTCTGTATGTCTGTGAGTCTGTTTCTGTTTTGTAGATAGATTCATTTGTGTCATATTTTAGATTCCACATACAATTGATATCATATGGTATTTGTCTTTCTCTTTCTGACTTACTTTGCTTAGTATGATCATCTCTAGGTCCATCCATGTAGCTGCAAATGGCATTCTTTTTTATGGCTTAGTAGTATTCCATTATGTATATATACCACATCTTCTTTATTCATTCATCTGTGGATGGACACTTAGGTTGCTTCCATGTCTTGGCTATTGTGAATAGTGCTGCTATGAACATTTGGGTATGTGTATCTTTTCAAATTATAGTTTTGTCCAGATATATGCCCAGGAGTGGGATTGCTGGATTATATGGTAGCTCTATTTTTTGTTTTTTAAGGAACCACCATAATTTTTTCCATAGTGGCTGCACCAACTTACATTCCCACCAACAGTGTAGGAGGGTTCCCTTTTCTCCACACCCTCTCCAGCATTTGTTATTTGTAGACTTTTTAATGATGGCCATTCTGACCGGTGTGTAGTTTGATTTGCATTTCTCTAGTAATCAGCAATTATGAGCATCTTTTCATGTGCCTCTTGGACATCTGTATGTCTTCTTTGGAGAAATGCATCAGACACATTCTTAAATGAAAATGTAATAAAACTTGCTTTTTGCAAGAGATCATGAGCTTGGACAGGAAGATTAAACAAGGTAGACAGAGATACCTGGTAAGGTAGTTGTGTGCTTGAAAGCATAATGAATTAAATGCATCGAATTGCACCTGGAAACAATTTAAATAGGCTTTTCCCTGGTTGTTACCTCCGAATGACTGTTGAGAATCTTCTCAGAAAGAGTGAATTGTTCTGTAGCCCAGCCTGGGGAATGTTAGTCTCTCCCAAGAGGGCAGAGACCAGAGAGCGGCGAGGTCTGTTGGAAGGGCGCTGAGGACACGGGCCGTCTTGGGGAGCTCAGGACCTCGTGGAGGGCGGGCCACCATCAGCAGGTGTCCCCGTGCCTGCCTTGGATGGAGTCCTAGACACTTTCTATGTGTATCTTTACCTACGGCTTGGGTGGTGTACTTGTAACCCATGTCCATTGGTTAATGTGCCGTGAGGGGAGTTGTAGAAAGCTGGACCCTCAGTCCATGGTCAATGTCTTGATTATGATAAACCCCTTAGTAGCTCCAGTTGTGGGCACCTTTATAGATGTTTCCAGAAGAGCAGAGTTTGCTCCGCTGCTGAGGCTTGGTTACGTGTCTCCTGGTGCCCTTAAGTAGATGACCTTTGTATGTGTAACCTTGGGCTGATTCTGACTTGTAGCCAGTTCCTTATTGTGTCTGCCTGGACACATAAAGGACATGGTCAGCACACAGTAGGTTTCAGAACCATCAGCCGATGAGGCTTAGAGCCTGTGGTTGCACTAAAATACGTCATGCAAGACATGGAGACTGTGTGAGGAGTTGGACACAAAGAAGCACAAGGTAATGGTCTTGCCTCCTATATATAGAATAGATAACTAATAAGGACCTACTGAATAGCACAGGGAACTCTATTCAATACTCTGTAATGACCTCTATGGGAATAGAATCTAAAAAAGAGTGGATACATGTGTATGTATAACTGACTCACTTTGCTGTACACCTGAAACTAACACAACATTGTAAATCAACTATATTCCAGTAAAAAAAGTTAATCAAAAAAAAGTTTAGTCTAGATGAGGACTTGATAGGAGTTGGAAAAATAGAAATAGCAATAAAATATTAATATAATAGGGAATAGTTGCAAGTTAGAACTTAGTAAATTAAGGAATGATTGTATATGAAGTTTGTTTAGAAAGATGAAAGGAAGATGGTGCCTTCCAGCCCTTTTTGTGCATCCAGGCACGGCAGCCGTGCAGAATGGGTGCTCACTGTGACCAGCGACGAACAGAGCATCCCTTCCACAGCGATGTGTGCTTGGCCGCAGTCACAGGGGTAGTCCTCTCAGAAGCTGGGATGGAGAAATCCAGGTCTGTTTGCTTTCAAAGGGTCTGCTCTTTTCCTCATGTCCTGCTACTTCCACAAGGGCTGAGGTGGGGAAAGACTGATTGATCTTACAGTAAGGATGCGACTCAGCGTAGGTGTCGAATGGGTGGAGTTTGGGCAGGTGGATCAGAGAGTGGGGTCCTTGCCGGCCAGCGGAATAACGTAAACAAAATCCAAGAAGCAAGAAAAATACAAGGTCTAAGGGTCCAGGAGTCAATCCCACCATAGAAGCTTTGGGGAGAAAGGGACGGCACTTCTCTCTCCCTTTCACATTGTCTCTGGCCTGTGTGGGAACATTTCCGGCATCAGGAGATGGTGACTTCCCCGAGCAGCCCTGCGGGTCCCTGGAGCAGCTTCTTAGAGTGCTTCCTGATGGTACTTCAGTAAAGGACTCCTGGACGCTCACTTTGCCCCATTGCTGGCCTCATCGTCTGATGCTTATGGTCTGGAAAAGAGAGTCTGGTGTTGGGGCCAGAGGACCTTCTGTCTCCTGGTCCAAGTGGTTTAAGCAGGGTGGTCTGGGGGACAGGGTGACTCCCCAACTGAGAGGGGGGGCAGGTGCAGTGGCCGGCAACATCCTTCTTGTGCTTAATTGCTGTGTTGGTGATTTAACTCACTGTATTAGTGATGAGACTTCTGTTTATAGAGGTATGTCAAAAGCATCTGTAGTTCACAGGAAATGGAGGATGTCCTGTCCAGTCCCTTCTTGACAGGAACTGTCTGATGTCCACCTTAGATATTCCTGCGCCTCTAAAGTGTCTCCTTCCCCTAATGGACTTCCTTTTCCCTGGGGTCTTCACGGTCTCCTAATAGAAAAAAGTCATTAAGGGAAAAAAAAAGTCTAATATGCTGAGGTAGCTCTAATATAAGAAAAGTAATAAATGAAGTGCCACCAGATTCCAAATGCATATTCTTTCAGAAAGAAGGCAATTACTGTTATAAAGATATAGCATTAGAAAAATTATTATGGCTGAGATGTATGTGGTGTGTCTGTGTGCAGCACAGTTAATTTTAAAAGTATTACCAAGCGTACAAATCATAAGAATAAAATGCTGAACCATAGTAATTGAAAGTGAATTTAATATGCAATTCTGAGGAACTGTCTCTACTTACCCAGCTTTAAAAAATTGTTACTTATAGGCTATTAGTTATCAGATTTTCTTTCAAATGTCCAACCTCTTTTAATGAAGAATATTACTCATGGGCTTTATCTCTGATCCCTGAATAATTTTATGCTGTAGAGTAAGTGATGGTAATACTGGAACATCCATGTTTTACCCTGATTTTTATGTACATGGAATCAAATCACTATAGGTTTCAATTTGTATTAAAATACAAAGATTCTGATTGGGAATGAAAAGAAAACTCAGATGTTTCAAATTTGTTTTGCTCTTCACTTTGTGTGGTTCAACAATTGGTGGAAAAATGGATTGAAGTTGATTTCAAATAGCACTATATAGGCAGTGTTAGCTAATGATTATCAGAAGTTTTTAAAAATCAGTTGCATTGATTATTTGCAGATTGACTTTAGGAGGAAGGAAGAAATTATCTGCCTTTCTTATATGTGTGGTGTCATCTCCAAACACAGGTCGAGGCAGTGCCCCCTGGCCCCGCCCTGCTATAGAAAACTGGAAAATGCAGGGACAGGACTGAGAAACACCGCAGGGCTCTGCTCCCACCCCACCCAGCCCACCCAGCCACTGTCAGGTTCATCTCATCTTTTTCTACAAACAGCTTTTTGCTTCATGATCCGCATGAATATCCTCCACTACAGCTCTATTTCTCTCAGCCTCTGATTTCCATCACTTTTTGCTCCGTTTGGATTTTATATTCTTAAATATACTAGTGTTCATTATTCGTGGATCGCAGCATTTACTAATATAAAGTGATCTTGTCCCAATTTAATGTTTTATTGTTGTGAATTCTGCTTCATCTAAAAGTAAAGCACCAACCTTATTTTCCTTTTGTTCAAATTTGCCTGAATCTTTACCTATCATTTTTACTTTAATTTCTCTATTTTTTTAGGTATGACTCATGCAAATCAATCTGCTTAAACTAGGGTAATTACTTATTGTGAAATCTTTTATTTGTGAAGTATTTGTTATTCTTTTTTTTTAAGCTTTTTTAATTTTATTTTTTTTAATTTATTTATTTTTATTTATTTATGACTGCACTGGGTCTTCGTTTCTGTGCGAGGGCTTTCTCTAGTTGTGGCAAGCGGGGGCCACTCTTCATCGTGGTGCGCAGGCCTCTCACTATCGCAGCCTCTCTTGTTGCGGAGCACAGGCTCCAGACGCGCAGGCTCAGTAGTTGTGGCTCACGGGCCCAGTTGCTCCACGGCATGTGGGATCTTCCCAGACCAGGGCTCGAACCCGTGTCCCCTGCATTGGCAGGCAGATTCTCAACCACTGCGCCACCAGGGAAGCCCTGTTATTCTTTTTATCTTTCTGTTTTTACATGTTTATTGGCACTTCTGATTTTTATGCTGTGTTTTTTCTAAAAACACTGCTTTCAGTGTGCTTTACTTTATGCAAATATTTAAAAGGTAGGCAGCTAGTTTTTTATTCGATACAGTTGCATTTAAAACATAGCTCTTTTTTCAATTTTAAATGATGAAATATTTATTAAAATAAAATGTTATTAAACATGAATATATGACACATACAGTGGAATGTGTGTAAAGTTGTGAAGCATAACTTTGAAACCAACGTAAGAAATGTGAGTCACCCAGGCTGGGGCCTCCCTCTGGACTCTTCCCTGTCTCATCTCCTGCTTCTCTTCAGAGCAGGGATTTCACGTTCATCATTCTTTTGCCACAGATGAGCGTGTCCCTAAATAATGCATTATTTTTGCTTGTTTTTGAACATTACATAGATGGAATCACAACCTGTACTCCTCTATGTCTCGCTTTTTTTCATTCATGCAGTTGTGGGTTCATCCATGTTTGTGCATGTAGCTCTAGATGAGTTATCTTTATAATTAATGGTACAGTATTCCATCATGTGAATATATGATATATCACAGTGTATTTGCCTGTTCTCCTTTAGTGGACAAGTGGGCATTTATATAACTTTTCTGCTATTATGAACAGAGCTTCTGTGAATGTTTTAATACCAGTCTCCTCGTGTACGTGGGTGAGGGTTCCACTGGTGTAAGAGCCTAGAATCAGTGGTCACCAGGACGCATATTTTCATTTTTATGGAATAACGTCAAATGGTTTTCCCAAAGCATTTCTATAATGTCGATGTCCAGCAGTGTTCCACATTTGTTCTAGAACATCATAGGGCCTGATGTTAAGTTTGCTGATCTGGTGGGTGTAACAGAGTCTTCATGGTCTCAGTTTGCATTTATCTTATTCCTGATGAAACTGGCCAACTTTTAGTCTTTACTGGCCATTGCGGTTCCTGTTCCATAGTATATGAGTTTAATCTGCTTTACCCATTTTTATTGTTTAATCTTTTTCTTACTATTCATAGAAGTTCTTTATAGTACATCTTTTGGAGGTTGTTTCTTTTTTAAACATGTGAAAATATCCCTTTCCAGGTTTTGACTTACCATCTCACTTTTTTTACGGTCACCTTTCCTTATCAATCCCTTTCACTATGGTTAATTTTTGTGCATGGGTGTGGGTATCTTTCATTGAGAAGTCCTTCCTGGGATGACATCATCAGTAGGGCAGAATAGGGGTTTTCTACCATCTTTCCCCTAAAGAACGCCAATTTTTGACAGTCGCCCACGGAAGAGAGTACCTTTGTGAAGTTCTGGGACTCCAGCAGAGAAGTCCCAGGACACTGTTGGAGCAAACGCTATCTGAGATGGGATGCACTGAAGACCATAAGAGGACCAGGTTCCCTTTACCTGCTCCACCCCTCCCCCAAGGCAGCATGGCTCAGGGCCCAGAGAACCTTCTCAGCCCACGCTGTCTCCCCCAAGGGAAAGTGGAGCGTGCGGGTGAGCCACCAGCTCCCCCAGCCATGGGGGATGCTGCCGAAGAGGCCCCCTTCATTCTGGCCCAGTCAGAAAACTGAGGGGTCCTGCGCAACCTGGGAGGGGGCGGGGGCTGGGAGAACAGAGCCAGGGCTTTCAGAGGGCATCAGGGGCACCCCATCAGGAGGCCTGCCCACGAGCCTCTGCAGATGCCTGGCCTGCAGACCCCGCACCTGGCCCAGGGCACCCCTAGCGCTCCACACACCACCAAGGGGAACTAGAGAATATTTCAGTGTAGGTAAGTTATACCTACCGAAGAAGTGGATTATAAAATTTTCTCTTTGCAGAAGATGAATGTTAGCATTTTTGATTCTGTGCATCTAAGATCCTTTTCACATTTCCATTTTATATTTAGAGCTCGGGCTGTGTAACCTTCCCTTATTTATTTCCCTAGTGGTTTCACTCCCCTGTTGATCATCTGAGGACTGACTTCAGCCTGTTCTCCGAATTTTTGTCCATCTCTTTAGGTTGGGTACACAGGGATATATATTCCTCAGAACATGTGTCAGCCAAAGTAGCCATCTGTTCCTTCCCACACAAGAGCGGTTGGGCTTGATGCAGAATTCCTGAGTAACCATTTTTTCTGGCATTAGTAATTTGAGGAAAGTTCTGAAGCCAATGTGAGTTTCATTCTGTAATGAGAATAGGATTATTTGTTTATTTGTTTTCAGGTCTTCTCTGGAAACATATTATTGGTCATTTTTTTCTTTTTATTTTCATGTCTATCCCCCTTTTTTTTTTTTTTGGCATTCTCAAGTTTAGCTTCATCAGTTGTTTTTAAACTTTATTTTTTAAGCAAGTGGAACTCTTAAAAAACCCAAATTATTATCCAGAACCACAGTTTCTAAAACAGATAAGGGACTCTCTCCTGGGGATGCCTGGAGCTCTACATCCTCTGCATCCTTGAGGGTCCAGAAGGAAACAGATCACATACAGGCAGGCCTAGGAGATAGTGTGGGTTTGGTTCCAGGCCACTGTAATAAATCGAATATTGCAGTAAAGCAAATCACACAATTTTTTTTTTGTTTCCCAGTGCATATAAAAGTTATGTTTACATTATACCGTAGTCTAAGTGTGCAATAGCATTATGTCTAAAGAAAACAACGTACATACCTTAATTAAAAAATACTTTATTGTTAAAAAAGGCTCACAATCATCTGACCCTTCAGTGAGTCATCATCTTTTTGCAATAGTAGAATCAAAGATCACTGATCACAGACCACCAGAACAAGTATAATAAGAGTGAAAAGGTTTGAAATATTGTGAGAATTACCAAAATGTGACGCAGAGACATGAAGTGAGCAAATGCTGTTGGAAAAATGGTGCCAGTGGACTTGCTCGACACAGGGTTGCCTCAGACCTTCAATTTGTACAAAACGCAGTATCTGCGAAGTACAATAAAAGGGGATCTGCCTGTAATCAGAGTAGGTAATGTTTAAAAAGGAGACTGTTTACAAAGGGGAGGGCAGGGCTGAAAGAAGCCAGCAGGGGAAGGAGAGGCCTTAGGGCCAGCACCAGCCCCTAGGCCTGTAGGGCAGAGGGAGGGCAGGCACTGGGGCCTGGAGAGAGCAGGGAGTTCCTAGGAAAGGACCCCCTGAGGAGAGGCGTGGCCTTGGGTAGAAGATGGGCACTGCCAGGTCACGTGGTCCAGCAGAGTGAATGAGAATCTCACCTGTCTCCCCTCCCCACCTCCCTCCCCTCAGTGCCTCTCTGTCTGAACCCCCTGGAGAAAAGGGGAGCCCAGTCCTGGCAACCCATCAAGATCACCCCCCAGGCAGCAGTAAAGGGTGCACAGTGGGTCTGGAGCACAAACAGAAAAATCTAGCAAAATTGGAAAGAAATTTAAATGCTACTCTACAGCAAATGTTTTAAATATTTTTAACAATTTTGATTTTCCTTTTCCATATCCAGCTTGCTCTTTACTATTTTCAGTGCAGATTTTCACTTGGTATGTCTCTTTTTCTGTGCAGCCTCTTATCTTGATGTGTTTCCTTCTGGTCACCAGCAATTCTCATCCCTTCCTTTCCTATCATTGCAGTCTGCTCCTGTTTCATAGAGGCAATGTCCTTTTATCACTGGGAAATACATATAGAAAATTCCCAAGGATTTCTTCTGATTTCATCATAATATTTATTTTAAAGTTAGCCCTTTTCCCCCTGATGTCCTAAACACACCCCCATTCCCTTATGATAGAAAGGTCTTATTTAAAGTTATGTGTATATGTAATACACGTATGTGTGTCTTTTTATTACGTTCCTGAAAGGAAGGTGATCTTTACTTACTGGGAAGCATAATAATGTGGTTAAGAGCACAGGCTCCATTTCTTATTCACTGTATGATCTTCAGCAAATCTCTGAACCTCTACACCCCAGTCTCCCCACCAATAACATCAGGATCCTAAGAGCTCCTGTCTTGGATGAGTGACTCCATCCCCATGAGGCTCAGTTCACTCACCTGTGTGATACGGAAAATAACAGAACCTGCCTCAAAGACCAGTGACTGCACTGTGGCCATGGTATTTAGATTACAAGGGTTGTTGTAACAACTAAACGAGGTACTGGCTCTGGGGAGCATATAATGGTCAGTGCTGTGGGCATCACTTGTTTACATCTATACACCCACACGTGCAGAAACGTACATACATACACACAACACACATATTCCCATACATACTGATATATACACATGCATGCACAGTGCATAACCACACACATACACACACACGTGCTTACATACAGACACATACAGACAAACAGCCTCTGCAGACAGGACCCTTCCGGGGCACCTCTCAGCACCTGGCAGGTACTGGGAGCTCATGGCCGATGTGCCTGTGCTCTTTGTGACCTGTTTTCTTTTGCGTGCAGTGTTTTGTCTCATTTTTTTTTCTGAAGTACCCACACCAGCAAATGCATCAATCTGCAGGAGACTCTTTTTCTTTTTTTTTTCTTTTTGCCGTTTTTGTAAATGAGGGGACTAAATGATATATTTTTAATACTTAAAAAATGCTATGGGATTAACAAATACACACAACTATATACAAAATGGATAACCAACAAGGACCTACTGTATAGCACAGGGAACTATACTCAATATTCTGTAATAACGTATAAGGGAAAAGAATCTGAAAAAGAATAGATATATAAAACTCGCGGTGGGGGGGACCTTCAAGACGGCAGAGGAGTAAGACGTGGAGATCACCTTCTTCCCCACGGATACATCAAAAATACATCTACATGTGGAACAGCTCCTACAGAACACCTACTGAATGCTGGCAGAAGACCTCAGACTTCCCAAAAGGCAAGAAACTCCCCATGTACCTGGGTAGAGCAAAAGAAAAAAGGAAAATCAGAGACAGAATAATAGGGATGGGACCTGCACCACTGGGAGGGAGCTGTGAAGGAGGAAAGGTTTCCACACACTAGGAAGCCCCTTCACTGGCAGAGATGGGGGATGGGGGGGGGGAAGCTTCAGAGCCACGGAGGAGAGCACAGCAACAGGGGTGCGGAGGGCAAAGCTGAGAGATTCCCGCACAGAGGATCGCTGCTGACCAGCACTCACCAGCCTGAAAGGCTTGTCTGCTCACCCGTGGGGGCGGGAGGGGTCTGGGAGCTGAGGCTCTGGCTTCGGAGGTCGGATCCCAGGGAGAGGACTGGGGTTGGCTGCATGAACACAGCCTGAAGGGTGCTAGTGCACCACAGCTAGCCGGGCGGGAGTCCGGGAAGAATTCTGGAACTGCCTAGGAGGCAAGAGACCATTGTTTCCGGGTGCGCAAGGAGAGGGGATTCAGAGCACCGCCTAAACAAGCTCCAGAGACTGGTGCAAGCCGCAGCTATCAGCTCAGACCCCAGAGACAGGCATGAAATGCTAACACTGTGCTGCAGCCACCAAGAATCCTGTGTGCAAGCACAGGTCTCTATCCACACACCCCCGGGAGCCTGTGCAGCATGCCACTGCGAGGGTCCCATGATCCAGGGACAAGTTCCTTGGGAGAACACATGGCGCACCTCAGGCTGTTGCAATGTCATGCAGGCTCGCCCTGCACTCCAGTTATAACTACTGTATCCCTCCCTCCACCCAGCCTGAATGGGCAAGAGCCCCCAGTCAGCAGCTGCTTTAACCCCGTCCTATCTGGGCGGGAACAGATGCCTGAGGGTGACCTACATGCAGAGGTGGGACCAAAACCAAAGCTGAACCCCAGGAGCTGTGCAAACAAAGAAGAGAAAGGGAAATTTCTCCGTGCAGCCTCAGGAGCAGTGGATTAAATCCCCACAAATAACTTGATGCACCCTGCATCTGTGGAATACCTGAATAGACAACGAATCATCCCAAAATTGAGGCAGTGGACTTTGGGAGCAACTGTAGACTTGGGGTTTGCTGTCTGCAACTGATTTGTTTCTGATTTTTATGTTTATCTTAGTATAGTTTTTAGCACTTCTTATCATTGGTGGATTTATTTATTGGTTTGGTTGCTCTCTTCTTTTTTTATTATTATTTTTATTTTTATTTTTTTAATTTTAATAGTTTTTTTTTTCTTTCTTTCTTTTCTCCCTTTTCTTCTGAGCCGTGTGGCTGACAGGGTCTTGGTGCTCTGGCCTGGTGTCAGGCCTGAGCCTCTGAGGTGTGAGAGCCAACTTCAGGATATTGCACCACCGGAGACTGCCCAGCCCCACATAATATCAGTCGGCAAGAGCTCTCCCAGAGATCTCTGTCTCAGTCTCTGTCTCAACCCAGCTCCACCCCACAGCCAGCAAGCTCCAGTGCTGGATGCCCCATGCCAAACAACTAGCAAGAGAGGAACACAAACCCACCCATTAGCAGAGAGGCTGCCTAAAATCATACTAAGTTCACAGGCACCCCAAAAGACACCACCGGACATGGCCCTACCCACCAGAAAGACAAGATCCAGCCCCACCCACCAGAACACAGGCACCAGTCCCCTCCACCAGGAAGCCTACACAACCCACTGAATCAACCTCACCCACTGGGGGCAGACACCAGAAACAACGGGAACTTCGAACCTGTAGCCTGCAAAAAGGAGAAACCAAACACAGTAAGTTAAGCAAAATGAGAAGACAGAGAAATAAACAGCAGATGAAGGAGCAAGGTAAAAACCCACCAGACCAAACAAATGAAGAGGAAATAGGCAGTCTACCTGAAAAGAAATTCAGAGTAATGATAGTAAAGATGATCCAAAATCTTGGAAATAGAATGGAGAAAATACAAGAAACGTTTAACAAGGACCTAGAAGAACTAAAGAGCAAACAAACAATGAGGAACAACACAATAAATGAAATTTAAAATTCTCTAGAAGGAATCAATAGCAGAATAACTGAGGCAGGAGAACAGGTAAGTGACCTGGAAGATAAAATAGTGGAAATAACTACCTCAGCAGAATAAAGAAAAAAGAAGGAAAAGACTTGAGGACAGTCTCAGAGACCTCTGGGACAACATTAAACGCACCAACATTCAAATTATAGGGGTCCCAAAAGAAGAAGAGAAAAAGAAAGGGACTGAGAAAATATTTGAAGAGATTATAGTTGAAAAATTCCCTAACATGGGAAAGGAAATAGGCAATCAAGTCCAGGAAGCACAGAGAGTGCCATTCAGGATAAATCTGAGGAGAAACACGCCAAGACACATATTAATCAAACTATCAAAAATTAAATACAGAGAAAAAATATTAAAAGCAGCAAGGGAAAAGCAACAAATAACATACAAGGGAATCTGCATAAGGTTAATAGCTGACCTTTCAGAAGAAACTCTCCAAGCCAGAAAGAAGTGGCAGGACATATTTATAGTGATGAAAGGGAAAAAACTACAACCAAGATTACTCTACCCAGCAAGGATCTCATTCAGATTTGACAGAGAAATTAAAACCTTTACAGATAAGCAAAAGTTAAGAGAATTCAGCACCACCAAACCAGCTTTACAACAAATGCTAAAGGAACTTCTCTAGTCAGGAAACACAAGAGGAGGAAAAGACCTACAATAACAAACCCAAAACAATTAAGAAAATGGTAATAAGAACATACATATCAATAATTACCTTAAATGTAAATGGATTAAAAGCTCCAACCAAAAGACATAGACTGGCTGAATGTATACAAAAACAAGATCCATATATATGCTGTCTACAAGAGACCCACTTCAGACCTAGAGACACATACAGAATGAAAGTGAGGGGATGGAAAAAGATATTCCATGCCAATGGAAATCAGAAGAAAGCTGGAGTAGCAATTCTCATATCAGACAAAATAGACTTTAAAATAAAGACTATTACAAGAGACAAAGAAGGACACTACATAATGATGAAGGGACTAATCCAAGAAGAAGATATAACAATTGTATATATTTATGCACCCAGTATAGGAGCACCTCAATACATAAGGCAAATGCTAACAGCCATAAAAAGGGAAATCGACAGTAACACAATCATAGTCGGAGACTTTAACACCCCGCTTTCAGCAATGGACAGATCATACAAAATGAAAATAAATAAGGAAACACAGGCTTTAAATTACACATTAAACAAGATGGACTTAATTGATATTTATAGGACATTCCATCTGAAAACAACAAGCCCAGGACCAGATGGCTTCACAGGTGAATTCTATCAAACATTTAGAGAAGAGCTAACACCTATCCTTCTCAAACTCTTCCAAAATATAGCAGAGGGAGGAACACTCCCAAACTCATTCTACGAGGCCACCATCAACCTGTTACCAAATCCAGACAAAGATGTCACAAAAAAAGAAAACTACAGGCCAATATCACTGATGAACATACATGCAAAAGTCCTCAATGAAATACTAGCAAACAGAATCCAACAGCACATTAAAAGGATCATACACCATGATCAAGTGGGATTTATCCCAGGGATGCAAGAATTCTTCAATATACGCAAATCAATCAATGTAATACGCCATATTAACAAATTGAATAATAAAAACCATATATCAACTCAACAGATGCAGAAAAAGCTTTTGACAAAATTCAACACCTTTTATGATAAAAACTCTCCAGAAAGTGGGCAGAGAGGGAACCTATCTCAACATAATAAAGGCCCTATATGACAAACCCATTGCAAACATCATTCTCAATGGTGAAAAACTGAAAGCATTTCCTCTAAGATCAGGGACAAGACAAGGATGTCCACTCTCGCCACTATTATTCAACATAGTTTTGAAAGTCCTAGCCACGGCAATCAGAGAAGAAAAAGAAAGAAATGAATCCAAATCGGAAAAGAAGTAAAACTGTCACTGTTTGCAGATGACATGATACTATACATAGAGAATCCTGAAGATGCCACCAGAAAACTACTAGAGCTAATCAATGAATTTGGTAAAGTTGCAGGATACAAAATTAATGCACAGAAATCTCTTGCATTCCTATACACTAACAACAAAATATTAGAAAGAGAAATTAAGGAAACAATCCCATTCACCATTGCAACAAAAAGAATAAAATACCTAGGAATAAACCTACCTGAGGAGGTAAAAGACCTGTGCTCAGAAAACTATAAGACACTGATGATAGAAATCAAAGATGACACAAACAGATGGAGAGATATACCGTTTTCTTGGATCGGAAGAATCAGTATTGTGAAAATAACTATACTATCCAAAGCAATCTACAGATTCAATGCAATCCCTATCAAATTACCACTGGCATTTTTTACAGAACTAAAACAAAAAAATTTTAAAGTTTGTATGGAGATACAAAAGACCCTGAATAGCCAAACTAGTCTTGAGGGGAAAAAATGGAGCTGGAGGAATCAGACTCCCTGACTTCAGACTATACTACAAAGCTACAGTAATCAAGACAATATGGTACTGGCACAAAAACAGAAATATAGATCAATGGAGTAGGATAGAAAGTCCAGAGATAAACCCACGCACCTATGGTCAACTAATCTATGACAAGGGAGGCAAGGATATATACAATGGAGAAAAGACAGTCTCTTCAGTAAGTGGTGCTGGAAAAACTGGACAGGTACATGTAAAAGAATGAAATTAGAGCACTCCCTAACACTGTATACAAAAAACACTCAAAATGGATTAAAGACCTAAATGTAAGACTGGACACTGTAAAACTCTTAGAGGAAAACATAGGAAGAACACTCTTTGACATAAATCACAGCAAGATCTTTTTTGATCCACCTCCTAGAGTAATGGAAATAAAAATAAATAAATAAACAAATGGGAGCTAATGAAACTTAAAAGCTTTTGCACAGCAAAGGAAACTACAAACAAGATGAAAAGAGAACCCTCAGAATGGGAGGAAATATTTGCAAACGAATCAACGAGCAAAGGATTAATCTCCAAAATATATAAACTGCTCATGCAGCTCAATATTAAAAAAACAAACAACCCAATCCAAAAATGGGCAGAAGACCTAAATAGACATTTCTTCAAAGAAGACATACAGATGGCCAAGAGGCACATGAAAATCTGCTCGACATCACTAATTATTAGAGAAATGCAAATCAAAACTACAGTGAGGTATCACCTCACACCGGTTAGAATGGGCATCATCAGAAAATCTACAAACAACAAATGCTGGAGAGGGTGTGGAGAAAAGGGAGCCCTCTTGCACTGTTGGTGGCAATGTACATTGATACAGCCACTATGGAGAACATTATGTAGGTTCCTTAATAAACTAAAAATAGAATTACCATATGACCCAGCAATCCCACTCCTGTGCATATACCGTATTTTAAAACCATAATTCAAAAAGACACATGCACCCCAATGTTCATTGAAGCATTGTTTACAATACAGGTCATGGAAGCAACCTAAATGCCCAATGACAGATGAATGGATAAAGAAGATGTGGCACATATATACAATGAAATATTACTCAGCCATAAAAAGAAACGAAATTGAGTTATTTGTAGTGAGGTAGATGGACCTAGAGACTGTCATACAGAGTGAAGTAAGTCAGAAAGAGAAAAATACCATATGCTAACACATATATATGGAATCTAAAAAAAAAAAAAGGTTCTGAACAACCTAGGGGCAGGACAGGAATAAAGACACAGACGTGTAGAATGAAGTTGAGGACATGGGGAGGGGGAAGGGTAAGCTGGGACGAAGTGAGAGAATGGCATGGACATATATACACTACCAAATGTAAAATAGGTAGCTAGTGGGAAGCAGCTGCATAACATAGGGAGATCAGCTCGGTGCTTTGTGTCCACCTAGAGGGGTGGGATAGGGAGGGTGGGAGAGAGAGGCAAGAGGAAGGAGGTATGGGGATATATGTATATGTATAGCTGATTCACTTTGTTATACAGCAGAAACTAACACACCATTTTAAAGCAGTTATACTCCAATAAAGATGGTAAAAAAAAAAATAGAGGGGGAAACTACTCAAGTTATTTTATTAATCTGGTTTAATGTAATAGCTAAACTAGAGAAGGAAAGTAGAGGAAAAAAATTATAAGCCATATTCACTGATGAGCACAGATGGCCAAAAAAATTATAGCAAATTGTAGGAATTTATATTAAAATGCATTATCACTTAAATATAGTTTGTCAGAAAGAAAGATTGGATTAACTTTTTAAATCTATCAATTTCCAACATTAAAAAATTAAAGATGGCAAGCAATATGATTTTTCTCAATAAATGTTACAAAAGCATTTATTCAAATTCATAATATAAAAACTAGGATAGAAAGGAACTCCTTTTACCTGTTAAAGCATCATCTACCAGAAACCTATAGCATGTGGTAAATTAAATTTTTGAAATGTTTGAAATTAAATAGGGAACAATACAGGAATGACTGCTGTCATCACTCCTATTCATTTTGTCCTGGTGACTCTAGCCAATGAAATTAGACAAGAAAAGTGTAAATTACAAGCAGAGGAATTAGAAAGGAAAAAACATAATTATCTCTATTTATTTACTGTTTGGTTATCTACCTAGAAAATCTGTGAAAACCGCCAGACTATTAGAACCAACAAGAAGATATGATCAAATTACAAAACAAAAGGCATTCAGGTGTAATAGCGTAAACCAATTTGAAAATTGTAATTCAAAAATTTAATTAAAAACTATGACTAAATTTAATAAAAGGTATATAAGACCTTTATTGAAGAACGTACAAATCCTGTTGAAATGAAAAGAGCATATTCTAGCCAGGGACGGTTGGTGTCATAAAGACGGAAGTCTTTCTAAATTAACCTATGATTTAAGAACAATTCCTATCAAAATCTTGGAGGGATTTTTTGTGAAACTTAATTAGCTGCTCCCAAAATTCATACAGGAGAGTAAAAGATCCATGAATAGCCAATCTATTTTCAAAGTAGATCTAGCAAGTAGGACTCACTCTACCAGATATTGAGATTTATTATAAAGCCACCATAATTAAAACGGTATGGTTTTAGTATAGGGAAAATCAAATAGATCAGTGGAACAGAATAAAGAGCCCATACACACACCATGAATATTGGATCTAATTTATCTCAGAAATGATGTTATTTACATTGGCTGGACAAGGATGGACGACTATTCAATAAAAGCCATGTGTACTGCTGGATATCCACGCAAAAAAATGATACAGAACAATGGGAGACCCTGCCTCACACAAAACTTGAGAGTAAATTCCATATGAATTAAAGACCTAAATTTAAAAAGTAAAACAAGACAAAAAGCGTAAAGAAAAGATATACCATGAAGGAAAATATTAAAACTGACCAAGTTCTGTGCTTCAGAAAAATACCATAAAGGTAAAAGGTGAGCCACGGATGGGGTGAAGATGTATGTCAAGAAAAGATGAGTGAGCAGAATATTTCAAATAACGACCGGTTAATAAGTCAGAGGCAAACAACTCAGTAAGAAAAAGGGTGGAGAATCTGGTCCAGAAGCGCTAACAGTGAGGTCACTTTCCTCTTCTCCTCCTTCTCTGCCTCTGCTGCCTCTGCTCCTCGGGGGCTGAAATTTTAATAATTTGATATTAATTTTCCTGGTGGCTATTACCATGTCACCACATAATATATGACTGTATTATCGTTTCTTGATTTATCCTCTTTGCTCATTGATGCTTTATTTGATAGATAACTATCTTTTAATGCTGCTGTATGCTATCTTTACTTTCACTGTTGGTTACATCCATAACATAAAATAGTATACTTAAATATTAATTTCTTAATCCATCAACTATGGACACTATATCTTCATACCTGATTTTGTAAAATGAATAAATTAGTTTAGTCTCAATTTGAAAAGTTGTGTGAATTAATAAATAATTTATAGCTTGGTTGGTAGTGTTTGTATTTCCAAATGTGGGGAAGCCATAAACAGAGATGTCTCTGGTCAGGGATAAGATGGTCTTCAGTGTCTGCAGAAAATGGAAAACAGTTCATATTAATTTATTCTGCATTGGTGTGCTATTTCTTCCCCTCTTGCCTTGCTGTGAATTAATTGTTATCACTGTAAGTTTTTCATGCTCTAGGAAGTTAAAACAGTGCCTTCTTCCTGTATCTGGCAGCTTGGGATGTTTCCAATTTGTTATTATTTGTATTGTTAGTTTACATTCCTGTTTGCCAGTTTGCTCTGCAAATAAGTCCCGTGCACATAATATAAAAGGCCAAAAATTCATGTATTCATGATGGATGCCAATTTGTATGCCATAGAGCTTGTAACTTTCCTGATTAAACTGTTCTGTGTATTTCAGTAGGTATGTTAATCTGGATTTCACAGTCTGACTCGTGTTTTGTATTTGCAGTTGTGTGGGTATAAAACCAAATATTATTTTACTTTAATATGGGAATGTATGGTAGGATTTTGTTTTTTGTGTACCATGAGGGAAGGAGCACACGCTTCTGGCATTTCCTGGTGGGAGCAGTTTTGCAGGGCAGAGGGAGCTGTGCTGGCCAATGGGAGCCTGATGAACTTTTGGGAAGGCCCCGGGAAAGCAGACACTGCTGGAGGAGAGCAGCCCCCGCCAGCCCACCTGGCTCAGGAGGGGTGCTGTCTAAGGTTCTGAATGATCTTGTTAGCTAATGTTGGAGTAGTTGATCAGAATTGTTAGTTAACAGTTACACAGAAAGAAAAAAAACTGACGATTACACTTTTATTTACCCCATTTAACTTACAGGAGGCATTTTTCCCATCTTGTCTTTAGATTTATATATAATTGTATTATTTTCCGTCCCTAATTCAATATGATTAAGAAGCGGGTTTTTGTGTCGGGTGAGACATTAGTCAGGGCAAGCATGCAGGGGTTTGCCTGTGAAATGGACCACGTTTATTTGTTTGGCAAACCCGTATTTTCACTGGAGGCGCCTCTGGGCAAGACTCAGGTGTTAAAATGCAAGGATGAACAAGAGGGGTCAGATCACACTGGGATGGGCAGCTGGGGAGGCCAGACAGAAGACAAGTAAACCAACCAACAGATAATTCCAGGCGTGAAGCGTGCTCAGAGGCAGCCGCAGAATGCCGAGGGGCAGAGGCACAGAAGCCTGGAAATGATAACAGCTTGATGTGTTTTAAAGAATTAGAAGGAGATGAATCCAGGAACTTTGGTGTTTTCCAGCTGCTCTCTGGCCTGAGCTATTACAGGAAATAGTTAGAACTTAGTGTCATCCCCCATCCCCAGCCCATCCTTGCTCCCCAGCCCCCAGATCTTGACTCTGTTCCCTGACGCTGGGATCCCTTTGTTAATACCACCTCTTTCTGATTTTCTGGGTTTCAGACCTGGTGTTCTATTACTCTAACCCCCAATGCAAATTCTTCTATTTCTATTCCTGTCCCGTAACCTACCTTAGTCTACTGATTGGCAACTACCTCTCAGCAGATACATGTTGCTATCCCAGCCCTTGGAAGGTCCATGTTACTTATTGCTTGGCTTCAAAGATCAGCTAAGTCAAATCCCAGCATCAAGCAGCTTATAGTCTATTAGGAAGGATCAAAGAGACAAACAAGTATAATTCTAATCAGAAGTCATAAATTACAAACAAAATGGGTTTCTGTGTAGGACAATATAAAAATAACCCTGGGTTGAAACTTCATGAGGAACTTTGTAGACCTCCTCAACTAATTGTTCTCATAGAGTTCCATGAAAGTCTCTTTATCCCCTTGAAAAATCCTAAAAACAGTTCGAAATTGATATGTTTCCCATGATGCCTCTTTAAGTTTGCAATTTTATTACAAGAACCAGGATGGCTTATGTCTGAGGGACTGTCACTTTTTTGCAGCATGAATTTTTAGGTAGTCTTGTTACCAAATGCAAGTTCATGTACCTGATGTACTGTGAGGCCAAACGAACCAAAACATCAGAGTTTAAAGCAGAAAAAGGTTTATTGCAGGGCTATGCAAGGAAAACTTGTGGCTCCTGCTCTAAAAAGCCTCACACTCCCCAAAGGGGTTCAGCAAAGCACTTTTAAAGGCAAGGTGGGGGGTGGGGGGTGTTGGTTGCTGCAGACTTCTTGGTGTGGAATCCTTTGTTCTTGCAGCTGCCCATGTAGGTCAGGTTACCAGGTTCCTGTAAACCTCCAACAAGACAAATGTTATTCTCTATTCTACAACTTTTTATCTCCATATGAATGGAAAACTGTTAAACACTTAAAGGTCAGAGCCTTGAGAATGGGCTCTCCTGTATATTTCAGGCTATAGGCAACATTCTTAATTGGAAGCAAAAGCAATACAATACAGAGGTTAAAGTAAAAGAAACCATCCAATGTGGAGTCAGATTTGTTCCTTCCCGTTACAAAATCTCTCCCTGCATCTCACCTCTGCACCTGTCTCACCACCCCAGCTCTTTGATTGTCTTCCTTATATCTGTCTTCACCCAGTGCCTCAGTCTCTAGGACAGAAGGTTCTCCCTCCCTCGGGAAGCTGGTGTGTGGGCCCTTAGGGAGTTTATCTATTTTCTCTCATTCTGACTACCTTTTCGTGTGCAATCCTCAAGGAAAATTTTTCAAAACAAAATTTTCCTCTTTTCAGGTAGATGGGACTCTGGTAGCTGTGGTGAGTGGGAGCCTGGGGTGCCTGAGACCTCCCAGCTGCATGACTGGGTCGGGAAGCAGGGCCTAAAATCGGATTTATGGGAAGGAAACCATAACTCAGGAGGCTGCTTTTTCCACACAAAAGCTGTGTTTGTTTCCTAGGGCTGCTATCACAAATGACCACAGACGTGGAGGCTAAAACAGCAGAAATGTCTTTTCTCATGGTTCTAGAGGCCGGAAGTCCAAGATCGGGGTTGGGTCTTTCTGGAGGCTCTGGGGATGGACGCCTCCTTGCCCTAGTTCTGGTGCAGGGATGGGCAGTCCTTGGCATCCCTTGGCTTGGAGACACATTCCTTCAGTCTCTGCCTCTGTCTCCATGTGGCCTTGCCCTCCGTGTCATCTCTGTGTCTGTGTGTGCAGTCTGCTGATCCTTTCTCTTATAGGGAAACCAGTCTGTGGGTTTAGGTGCCACCTGAATCCAGGAGGCTCTCATCTCAAGATCCTTAACTTGGTTATATCTACAAAGATCCTATTTCCAAATGAGGTGGCATTTATAGGTCTGGGGGCTTAGGACGTGGACATACCTTTTGAGGGGACACAATCCAACCACCAATACAGAAGCTTTTCCCATGTTCAGTATCCACCAGCCTTCTTCCCTTCCCCATGCTTCCCTGCCCCTCACTTTTCTTTTTTTTTTAGTTAAAATTACATTTTAAAAAATGTATAGAAGTATAGTTGATTTACAATGTTGTGTTAATTTCTTCTGTATAGCAAAGTGAATCAGTTTTACATATATATACTCTTCTTCAGTTTCTTTTTCATTATGGTTTATCTCAGGATATTGAATACAGTTCCCTGTTCTCTACAGTAGGACCTTGTTGTTTATCCATTCTTTATATAATAGTTTGCATCTGCTAACCCCAAACTCCCAATCCTTCCCTCCCCCGCCCCCCGCTTGGCAACCACAAGTCTGTTCTCTATGTCTGTGAGTCTCTTACTGTTTCGTAGATGTGTTGATTTGTATTGTATTTTAGATTCCACATATAAGTGATATCATATGGTGTTTGTCTTTCTCTTTCTGACTTACTTCGCTTAGTATGATAATCTCTAGGTCCATCCATGTTGCTGCAAATGGCATCATCTCATTCTTTTTTCTTTGCTTAGGTACCTACCTACCTGGTGCCAGACTTGAGCTATGCTATTTTACTCATGTGACACCCTGTGGCTGAAAGCACTTCTTACATGAATTTGAAACTGAATCCCCCTAAAACTGAGTTCCTCTGCCTACTATAGGATTAACCTCTCTTATGCAAAAGGTTATTCTCTTTCTTCTCCTGAACCTGCTCCCCTCAAGACTGAGGAGTATCAAAGACAAAGGGAATTGAAGCCAAGTACAAGCCCTGAGACCCTGTCCTTGAAGTAGAAGTCTTTGCTTTAGTCTCTCAGGCCTCCCCTGAGTCTCAAAGGGCTGCTCCAGAGTGACTGATTAGGACACGTGAGGATGGAGAAACAAAGAGTAGCTTTTGGGCCGGGAAACTGGGAACAATTTAGTCTATAAACCAGCCACACAGCAGAGTCCCTGAACTCCCAGTTCCCTGAAAGATACAGACAAAAGCCTGACACACATTCCTAAGCTGTTGTTACAGGAAGCAGACCCCCACCCGATGAACACTGCTGACCCCAAGCACATGGACCCTAGACTGGTTGAAACCAGAAGATGGGTGCTTCTGGAAGCTTCACCTTGATGCCAATCAATCCGAGAACTGTGCACGAGCTGATCACACACCCTGCAGGCCCCTCCCTCACACACTGCCTTTGCCATCTCCCTGTCGGGCTGGATTTTTATCAAGGTTCTGCAAAGTCACAGGTCTATTACAGAAGCCGCGGAACACCATTTCCACTGAGCTACTTTAGACCACAAGGATTTTTCAAAGCTGATGTCAAATTTGTTACCCCCATATTGGAAACTCTCCAAAGATTCCCCATTCCCCTAGAATAAAGCCAGATCTCCCCAAGTCTGTGCACTTTCCTCCCTCACCGCTGAGCCCCTCACCATTCCCTAAGTCTGGAAGATTCTTCCCCAGGTAGCTGCAGTGCTGCCCCCTCATCTTCAGTTCTTTGCACAAATGTCAATATTTCCGTGAGGCCAATCTCACTTAAAATTGCTTCTCCAACTCCCAGACCCCTCCCCTGTTTCACTTCCCCCCGGACCACCTTTTAATACCCTTCATGGTTTATTTAGCCTCTTGGCCTCTCACCCCATGAAGGTCACTTACTGGTTTTATTTATTGCTGCATCCTTGAAGACATGCTAAAATACTTTGGACCAAATAAATGTATTTAGGAATTTAAAGCTGATTCTTTTGGGAACTCAAGTGCAAGATTGTACATTTATCCCCTATAAATTTCCTCTCTCTCAGTTAAACCCCCCAACCTCTTGGACCCTGATTCAGTAATATAACAATATTTCCCATTTGTCTTCTTACTGAATGCAAGTTCACGTGCCCAACGCACAGTGACGCCAAACAGTACGGAAATGTCAGAATTTGGAGCAGAGAAAGATTTATTGCAGGGCCAAGTAAGAGGATTTGTGGCTTGTGTCCCAAAAAGCCCGAACTCTCACAGGGTTTCAGCAAAGCACTTTTTAAAGGCTCGGTGAGGGAGGGGCGAGGTTGTGTTGAGAACTTCTTAGTGTCGGAATCCTTTGTTCTTGCAGCTGTCCACATAGGTCATGTCATGATGTTCCTGTAAACCTCCAACAAGACAAATGTTATTCTCTGTTCTGCAACTTTTTATCCCTATGTGAATGGACTCTTAATGGTCAGAGCCCTGAGAATAGGCTCTCCTGTATATTTCAGGCTACCGGCAACATTCTTTTAGGAAGGTGCAGAGCCTGCATGACTAAGCACAGACAGTAGAACAAATCCGGTATGGAATCAGATTTGTTCTTCCTTGTTACAGTCTCAGACTGTGTCCCCTGTCAGTTTATTCAGCCTGACTCTCCATGCCTCCCGCCGGACATCAGTGATGGTGACCAGGAAGCTTGGTCTCCAGGGAGAATTCTCCTGTCAAGGCTCTAGTGCAAGAGAGAAATTTGCCAGCGGGCCTTTGCCACCAGATATACTGCGTCTACACTGCCTCGGTCCTGTGGGTGAGAGGACTGTGCGTCACTCAGCCCACGCTGATCTTCACCAGCCAGCGGTGACCCCTACCGAGCCCCTCTAGGTGCTGACCAATCACAGGGATGCCTAGTTCCGGTTCACTCTTATCTTTTTCAATGACGACACCATTTGTCCACTTCCTAGCACTCTCCTTTGTCCATGATTTGTTAAGTAAAAATTACTTTATTGTAGCAGGACGTCTTGTTTTTGCTTCACTTTAAGAAGTCCTAATTCTCTTTGTGTTTCTGTGTGTGTGTGTGTGTGTGTGTGTGTGTGTGTAAAATGAAATAATGCCCTCATATAGGAAAAAGGAGAAAAGTGACCTAAACTGAAAAATTAAGAAACCATGTATAAGATGAGAAATTATTCCTTGTTTTAAAAGTCCAAGAACAAGGAAGATCAGTTTCAGATTGTATTTAACTGGGGGCATTTCAAGGGCATTTGAGATGGTGGTGTATGTGAGGCCATTCTGAAGTGAATTCATACTTTTCTGTGAATTTATTTTCATAAATAACTAGGTACAGATCAAATTAGAAGTAAATCAGAAGCTCTAGTTTTAATTCTTGGCCTGTGGCTTAAAATTCCAGTTTATGCCCAGATAAGCTGGGAAAGACAAGATTTGACCGGAGCTTTCACTGAAGGTGCGACTTGTCCCTTTTGGAGTTTGGCTTTAGCTTTTGTGTATGGCTGAGAATCTCTGAAATGAATGACTTCTAACTTGGAGCATTTTCTGAAGTTTGCATCATCTCTTAAGAAAAAACTAAGTAATATCACCGTCAGTCTTCTTGGTTTCACAGAGGATGAGAGGAAAGTGAAATAATGAATTTGGAAGTCACAGAAAAGTCTGTGTGAAGCTAAATGAAGATGCCTTTCATGGAACCATTCTGCAGGATTAAGTTATGGAGAAAATGGGAACCAAAGGCCCCACCCACTGACTCTGTCCCTACATCTGTCGTCTCTCCAAGGAGCCCTGGGAAGAAACAACAGGGCCCTGGCTTAGGGAGCAGAGCCCAGACTGGATTTCAGTCCAGGCCCTGGGGGTGCTGGGGGCGGGGCGGTGGCAGAGATGTTTCCCAGACTCCCCCGCTTGGGGTGTTTCATTAGGAGCTGGTGACCATCCTCTGTGTCTTGCCGGCCTCTTTCCTCAGCTTCTGTCACAGGCTTCTGCCTGTTCCGTTCTTTGCGGTCGGCTTTTCCCCTGCCTTTGCTGGCTCCTGTTCTCCTCCTTGATTTCTGGTGCGCAGGTCCTCTGAAGCCCTCATCTTGGCATTCCTTGTGTGGGACAGCGTCTGCCTTAGCAACACAAACTCTGGGGCTTGCCGGCTCACATGTGAACCTTGCCTCTGCTGCTTGCTGGCAAACCTTCGAAATGTAGTTGCTTCCTCTGTGCCTCAGCTTTTCTCTTTGGAAAACAAGAACAATAATAATTCACAGGGCTGTGGTGAGAATTAAAATTGTTAATGGTAAGGTGCTTAGATCAATGTCTGGCAAGTAATAAAGGTCTGCTACTATTATTATTGCTATTCTGCCTCACTGGGGGATGTTTCTTGGGCAGTGGCCTCAACTGAAGGATGTGGCCTCACTGGCAGGAGGTGGACACAGCCAGCTTGTATGCCTGCGGTATGAGTGAGTAGGGACCTCAATTCCTTAGTATCTGCTTCATTCCAGAGTGTAATAGGGAAGAACAAACCTGACTCCATATTAGATCTGTTCCTTTTCCTGTGCTTAGTCATGCTGACTTTGCACTTTTTGTACAAGAATGTTGCCTGTACCCTGAAATATACATAATAGCATTCTCAAGGCTCTGACCTTTAACAGTCCATTCATATAGGGATAAAAAGTTGCAAAACAAAGAATAACATTTGTCTTGTTGGAGGTTTACAGGAACACTGTGACCTAACCTGTGTGGACAGCTGCAAGGACAAAGGATTCCGACACCAATTAGTTTGTAACTCCCAACCATGGCCCCCCCCTCACCTGGTCTTTAAATATGCTTTGCTGAAACCCTTTAGGGAATTTGGTTTTTTGGGGGAGCATGAGCCACCCATCTCCTTGCTTGGTCCTGTAATAAACCTTTCTCTGCTCCAAACTCCGATGTTTTGGTTTGTTTGGCCCCAGCACATCAGGCACATGTACTTGCGTTCAGTAACAAGAGAACTCTCCATGCTGGAGTTATTTTCAGGTTACCTCAAAAGCAGAGTCCAAGACAAGGAAGCAGATGTGTGGGGCTGGGAGGGTGAGCAGGACAGGAGGCAGAAACCCCAGGGGGTGTCACAAGGGTGTCACTCTGGGTGAGGGGGCTTCGTGGCCCTCGGTGGTCCAGAGATGACCCCACTGAGTGTTCCTGGGGCCTGGACTGTCCTGCGCTTGAGGAGGCCAGTGTGCCTCCGCGGTAGGGGGGACCCTGGTGCAGAAAAGGAGGCATGTGCCCCCCCTCCCCCCTCAACGTGGGTGCTCTAGGCCCCGGCAACCCTTCCACCCCATCCTGGGTGCCACTCTTCTCCAACCTCGGCTTCCTCTCTCTGAGTCTTAGGATATTGTATGTTTTTGAAATACGGTATATAGTGTCACGTTTGAAAGAATTCTGTCTCAGTGCTTTAAAAAGTTGTCTTCTTCAGGAATTCATCTTTTGAATAAACCTGGATAATTCCTTTTTTGTATCTTACATTTATATAAAACAAATAACCTTTATTCCTCAATTTATGTAGCATTGAATTTAGTTTATATCTAAAAGTGGGCTTTGCCCTAAATTTTATTTTCTATTTTGAGTAGGTAACATATTTACATGGTTTAGAATTTCTGAGGAGAACAAGGTCTAAACTGAGAATTCCCACTTGCACCTTGTCCTAGCTGGCCCTTCCCTGCCCCTCCTACATGCAGTTGCTTTATTCATTTCTTGTGGAACCCTCCTAGTGTTCCCGTGTGAGTCGGGTCCGGAGAAATAGAACCAATCGTGTGTGTATATACATATACTAATGGATGTGTATATGCATAAGTATGTATGTGTACATCTGTATCTGTCTGTCTATCTGTAGGTATATATAGGTATACTCAGAGAGATTTATTTTGAGAAATTGGCTTATGCGATTCTGGGGCCTGGCAAGTCCAAAATCCGTAGAAAGAGTTGATGATGAGTCTTGAGACCAAATTCTGCAGAACAGCAGGCTAGAAACTCAGTCACGGTTTCTATGTTACAGTCTCGGGAAGATGGCTTCTACTTTGGGGAACCTGGGTCTTTCCGCTTAAGGACTTCACCTGATTGGGTGAGGCCCACCCACCTTTGGAGGGTCATCTGCTCTACTCAGAGTCCACTGATTTTACTGTTAATCACATCTAAATAATACCTTCACAGCAACACCCAGACTGGTGTTTGGCCAAACAACTGGGCGCTATCGCCTAGCCAAGTTGACACATAAAATGAACCATCACAGCTTCTTTATGAAAATAAAAGCAAATAGGTCATAGATTCTCATTTTCTCCTCTTTCTTACACAAAAAGGAGTATGCTTATTTGTCCCTTTGCCTTTCCCACTTAACAATACATTTAGAGATCTTTCTAAATCTGGGCCAAATTCCTTTTCACGAACTCAAATGGTGTTCTGTGCAGCTATAAAAAATCTTTTTTTTTTTTAATGTGACAACATAAAAGTAAAAAACTCTTGTGCAGCTAAGTAAATCATTTTAAAAAGCAAGCCCACTGAAAAGCAAAACATCAAAGTTGGAAAATATTTCTAACTCAGACCACAAACAGTTCTACTTCATAGACATTGATAAGAAAAGAACCAGATGTATCCAAAAGAAAAATGGACGTGGACAGAATTCACAGAGAAAGAGAATCAAATGGCCTTAACTGCATGAAAACATTGTGAACCTCACCGGTGATAACAGAAATGTGATTAAAACAACACTGAGATACCATGTTTCACCTATCGGACTGGGCAAAAATCCACAAGTCGGACAACATATCTTTTGATGAGGCTGTGGGGAAACAGGCCATTTCAGACTTTGCTGATAGGAGTGTGAAATGGCACAGCTCCCAGGAGGATGGTTTGGCAGTATTAAACCAACTGTAGGTTAATCCACTCTTTGTCCCAGGAATCCCAGTTCTGGGGCTGATCCTGCAGGCGGGCTGAAATGATGCCTCATTGCAACATTATATGTGATGCAAAAGACCAAAAACAACCCGGAGTCCATCCGCAGAGGACTGGGTTGGTAAATGTGGCACAAGCACGATGGAAAACTTGCTGTGTGAAGCGCTTCCATAGAACTGAAAGCTTGCATTGTTAGGGCCTTAAAGATGATGTAACTAAGGTGCAGGGAGCACATAACAATCTCTTTCCCTCACCCCCCTACACATGCACATCCAGTCGTGCCAGGTCTTCCTTTACAAGTTATCAGCATCCTCTCTTCTCTGCCTCTTTTGTTCCAGCCGCCATCCTAATCTACACAGCAGCCATAATCAGGAACCTCCTGTCCTGCAGGAGGGCCCTGGCCGAGGGGTGAAGGCCGGAGTCCACTGCGTGATCTAGAGGAAGAGGAGGCCTCTTCTACTTGCTAAACCTTCCTATGAGCTTGGGCGCCTGACCAGTGTGCTTCTTTATGGATGAAAATGGGCTCCTATCATTATGTCTTCTGAAACCTTTCACTGGTTTCTTATCATATTGTGGAAGAAAGTCCCACTTCTCTCCTTGGCCTGCAGTGCTTTGCCCAAGCTGCTGACTTCATCCAGTGATGCCCTGTGCAACAGCCCCTTGGGCCTCCTGACAATTTCTGGAACTTTCCAAGGTCTCCCTTTATGCTTGGAATGTTCTTCCTGGCTCCTTTCATGCAGGCTGCAGGCCCAGGTACCACCTCCTCCTCCATATAAGGCCCCCACGACTCCCCATCAAGTCCCCTGTTTGTTTCCTCCATAGCGCCTGTCACAGGGGGCAGTGTCTTTGCTTCCTCGCCTCTCTGCCCACTGCCTTGGACTCCTAAGAGGGCAGACACGGTGTCTGGGTAGCACCCGGCATGTGTCAGCCTCTGTGGTACGTTGCGGAAGTGACAGTAGCTCGTTCTCCAGCTCTGGCCAGGCCACTTCTGCAAAGCCTTTGCTGAGCCCCCCCAGACTCGTTCTGCTCTCCCTGGCAGGTGCACCCCCAGCACTCACATTCTAGCCACGTGGTACCAGGCAGCCTTGTCATGCCCGGCTCAGCTGGACAAGAGGCCCACACCTGCAGTGCATGTATTTGAACTCCTATTCATCCCACAGAACCCACTGAGACCTCTTCCCTGACCCTCCAGGCTGAATTCATGAGGCATTTCTTCATGCTACCACAAAACCTGGTATGTGTATTGGTTTTCATATAGGGTGATTTTACCCTCATTTTGGGCAGGGTTGCAGAATTATGGCTATTGTACTGTCTTCCTCTGGTCACCATGATTGTATCTGATTGACAGACTTACTTCTTCTTTTATTTGTTTTTTTAAAGTCATGTTCCTTGCTTTTTTTTTTTTATTTTTTAATTAATTTATTTATTTATTTATTTTTGGCTGTGTTGGGTCTTCGTTTCTGTGCGAGGGCTTTCTCTAGTTGCGGCAAGCGGAGGCCAGTCTTCATCGCGGTGCGCGGGCCTCTCACTATCGCGGCCTCTCTTGTTGCGGAGCACAGGCTCCAGACGCGCAGGCTCAGTAGTTGTGGCTCACGGGCCTAGTTGCTCCGCGACATGTGGGATCTTCCCAGACCAGGGCTCGAACCCGTGTCCTCTGCATTGGCAGGCAGATTCTCAACCACTGCGCCACCAGGGAAGCCCCAAACTTACTTCTTAATAATTTTCTCTTGTAGTAACCTTGAAGCCACCCTTAAGAGAGACTGTTAAACACCAGTGCTTAAAGAGAATCTTAAATATCTTATCCTAATATAAATTCTCATTCAGACTATACCCAGCTAGAAAACCAGTACACGATAAAATGCAATAAAAAATAATTTACAGCAAAAATATTCATCTTGTGGCTACATCTAAAGGCAAAGGGATGGCAATGGCCAATGACATCAGGGAAGGACTGAGCTGGTCCCTGTGCCAGCACCTTCGCTGCCACGTTCCATTTTTGGGGGACCCAGGACCTCATTGTACACGGCCCGTTTATTACAGGCTAATGTTTCCCTGTGTGAATGTGTGACTTTATCATGATGACAGTACACGCTTGACAGTGACAGTTCTTTATATCTGAAAATCTTCCTAATTAGACATATTTCTCTGCAAGTCAAAAGATGTTATTTAACTTGAGGTTATGCATAAATTGGAGTGCTGCTGGGCGCCGCTGCCGTTCTCATTATAACATTATTTGGTAAATTAAATCTGAATTTAGTTCGGATCTAATGATTGAAATATTATCAGGACATATGGCAGAGGAAGGGCTGCGCGTGTTACAGGGCGTGATTCCCTTTATGCCTTCACCTCCGAGATCGCCCCCAGGTCACAGCCACAGGCCCGTCCTGGGGCAGCCCCTGTCCTCGGAGGGGCTCTCCCAACACATTCGGTCTGTCCCGTGAAGTCCTACTTACTTGTTCCACTCCACCCCCTGAGACATCAGAACCTATTTTTATGTTTCCTCCTGGTTTTCCCTTTACTTTTCTCCTTTGCCCTGTGCCAATAACCTCTCGGAAGGCCAGGTGTCCCGGATCTTGATACACACCAGCCCCTTCCTGTCTACATGGGAGCTGGGTTGAGGGGTGGGCCCTCTGGGCGGCCGCCGGGAGTCTCCTCTAGTGCCAGGCACCTGAGCATCATTGTAATAAATCAGAGATGCAGCCCCAGTTACTGAGGCTTACGCAGGGATGGATTCATGATGGAGCCGGTGAATTAGGAATAGGCCCATTCCTGCTGAGGTTGGCAGCACCTTCAAGGGCCTTGAAAACACTGACATAAAGACCTCTGTGGGCCAGGTGCTCCTTTGGTCCCAGATGTGGAAGACAGGGCGGCCCAGGCTGCGGGGCCCAGCTGGTCACCTGAAAATTTGTGTGTTCAGAATCAATCAATCATTCTACCAACTCATTTTTAAACACTGACTCTGCCTCTCACAATTGTTTTGTTTGGAAAATGGTATTTAGAAAAGAAAACCCTTATATTGCAATTAAAGAAGCCAGCATAACATTTTGTATGGAAAGAAAAGGCATGTACTCTTGTGCTCAGCACATGTGGTGAGCAGGTATTTAAAGGGCATGACTTCAGATGAACTTATCTACGAAACAGAAACAGACCCACAGACATAGAGAACAGACTTGTGGTTGCCAAGGGGGAGGGGGATGGGAGAGGGAAGGATTGGGAGTTTGGGATTAGCAGATGCAAACTATTATATATAGGATGGATGAACAACAAGGTCCTGCTGTATAGCATAGGCAACTGTATTCAACATCCTGTGATAAACCATAATGGACAAGAATATGAAAAAGAGTGTTATGTATATGTTTTATACATATATATTATATATATCTTGTATATATCATATATATATAACTGAATCACTTTGCTGTAGAGCAGAAATTCACACAAATCAACTACACTTCAATAAAATAAATTTTAAAAACATAAACTAAAGGGCGTGAGTTGAGTGGTTGGGGGAGCAGGCTGAGTCGCCAGGCCTCGGGGATGGCCGATGAGATGGGGACCAGTTTCTTGCAGAAGCTGCTCACCGCCCCCACCTCTGGACCCGTGTTTGTGCTCTTCGCCCCGAGCTGGGGGCCAGCGCCCTCCACCTGCTCAGTCTCTGCCAGCCAGGTTTCCTGGTCTGTCTCCCGTTCTAAGCCCCATCCCATATCAGACCACCCTTCCCCGCACTCCTTATCTCCAGAGGGGCTGCAGCATCGCTCTCCAATCTCTCTAAACAGCCCTGGGCCAGTGGCTTTGGTGCCACATTGCCTGCACCCAGCAGTGCTGGCCCCGTCCCTGCGGGGTCCAGGCAGCGCTGGGGACAGTAAGAGCAGTAGACGGGGCAGTATCGGCATGCCCAATCCTCCGGCACCCCCTCTGCACAAGCACCGGGAGATGCTTCCCACGTGTGTGCCTGACCGCTCAGGGAGTCCACGCAGGAGAATGACCTTCCAAGAGGCTGAATGGTTTGCTCAAAGTCAACACAACTATTAGGCGTCACAGCGTCCCGTGTGTGAGCAGTCTGCAGGCTGCCTGGTCAGAATCCCCCCTCTCCCACTGATCACCAGGAGTCTCAGGGAGCTCACCGCTCTGTCTGTGCCTCAGTTTATCGTCTGTGGGGGGATGTGGGTGCTGCTGGGGATGGGGCTGGGCTGGCACTGGGTTGGCACCATCCAGACATTTTTCTCACTGGCTTTGGCATCTGCAGACCTAACTCTGAATAACGTCCTGCCGGGAACCAGCTGTGGGATATCTTTGTGGAAACGGGAATGACACAGGCTCAACACGAGGCCCGTGCTCGGGAGCAAGGTCCCCTCCAAGGGCACGCAGACTCAGGTTGCTCTTAGTGCTTAATCGTTTGCTTTTTAATTTTAAAGCATGTTAATGGTGGTTTCCTTGTTCATTTGAAAACTGTTCAGTGCAGGTTATCTACAAAGCACAGGCCACACATCCAAATATCATTGCTTGTGAAGTCACAGTTTGCACAAGTGTGACAGTGGGAAAGGGTTTCCAGTCTAGCAAGGAAGATTTGTAGGAGAGGAAGATGTTTGGCCTCTGAAGCCTGGCAGGCGGGCAGCTGGGGTGGGCAGTTTCTCCAAGAGACACGATGGGGACACCTCTCAGGTCAGGTGGGGCTGTGAGGGGACCTCTGGCCGGGGTGGGTGACCTGGGGCCCTGCTGAGCCACAAGAACCCATGTTTCCATGATCTTCGGCCACATTCTCATTGGCATGTCCGATGCCTTCTTGAAATCAGAGCTGACTTTGTTTTTATTGAAATTTCTGAGCACTGCATTGGAGGTGGGGTGCACTTTGCTGCTTCTCCCCTGTCTTAGTCTCTGTTTCAGTTGGGTGGCTGTTAGAGAGTGTGAACATGAGATGCATATTTTCCTGGGCCACGTCACCATCTAACATGTGCTCTGACAGAGACAGTGCAGTCCTGTGTTGTGGGGAGATGGATTCGTCCCACTTGTTTGTTAAAAAGCGTTTTTAATGGAATTTCAGTTACACTTGAGCCTCCAGATAAACCCACCTAAATCCATGAGCGTCTGGAAAGAAAACCTACTTCACAGAAAGGGTGTTCCGGGTATCTGCTGCTGCCCTGTAAGCCACCTTGAAATGGAGTGGCATTAAGCAACCACCCATTTATGCTATTCATGATTTTGGAAGTGAAGGATTTAGGCAGGGCACAGCGGAGATGTCTCACCGGAACTGGAGCCATACCAGGCGGCTGGGTGCTCTGGGATGTCTGGACGGGGCCCTGTGTTTGGGGGCTGGGTTCTGGCTATCGGCTGGGTTCCTTGGTTCCTTTTCATGTCCTGTCTGCTGGGGCTGGAATATCCAAAAGTTTCCTGCGCTGACACGTGTGCAGTGTCCAGGCTGGGGTTGGGGGCACAGCTAGAGGCTGACCCTTTTCTCTCTTCCCACGGCCTTTCCACGTGGCTGCTTGGGCCTCCTCAGAGCATGGCGAGCTCATGGCAATGGCTCTTTTTACAGAGGCTGGCTTCCCCCAGAGCGGGCATCTGGGAGACTCAGAAAGAAGCTGCCAGCTGTGTCCCAGAGTGTCACTGTGTCACAGTCTCTTTTTTTTAAATTTAATTTTTATTTTATATTGGGGTATAGTTGATTTACAATATTGTGTTTGTTTCAGGAGTACAGCAAAGTGATTCGATTATACATATGCATGTATCCATTCTTTTTCGGATTCTTCTCCCATATAGGTTATTACAGAATATTGAGTAAAGTTCCTTGTGCTATACAGTAGGTCCTTGTTGATTATCTATTTTATACACAGTAGTTTGTACATGTTAATCCCAACCTCCTAATTTATCCCTCTGCCCCCACCTTTCCCCTTTGGTAACCATAGGTTTGTTTTCTGTCTGTGAGTCTGTTTCTGTTTTGTAAATAAGTTCATTTGTATCATCTTTTTAAATTCCACATATAAGTGATACCATATGATATTTGTCTTTGTCTGACTTACTTCACTTAGTATGATCATCTGTAGGTCCAACCATGTTGCTGCAAATGGTATTATTTAATTCTTTTTTATGGCTGAGTAATATTCCACTGTATATATACACCACATCTTCTTTATCAATCTGTCAGTGGACATTTAGGTTGCTTCCATGTCTTGGCTGTTGTAAATAGTGCTGCTGTGAACACTGGGGTGCATGTGTCTTTTCAAATTATGGTTTTCTCTGCATATATGCCCAGGAGTGGAATTGTAGGATCATATGGCACCGCTATTTTTAGTTTTTTAGGGAACCTCCATACTGTTCTCTGTAGTGGCTGTAACAATTTACATTCCCACCAACAGTGTAGGAGGGTTCCCTTTTCTCCACACCCTCTCCAGCATTTACTGTTTGTAGACTTTTTCATGTTGGCCATTCTGACTGGTGTGAGGTGATACCTTATTGTAGTTTTGATTTGCATTTCTCTAATAATTAGCAATGTTGAATATCTTTTCATGTGATTTTTGGCCATCTGTATGTCTTCTTTGGAGAAACGTCTATTTAGATCTTCTGCCCATTTTTTGATTGGGTTGTTTGTTTTTTTGATATTGAGCTGCGTGAGCTGTTTGTATATTTTGGAGATTAATCTGTTGTCGGTTGCTTCATTTGCAAATATTTTCTCCCATTCTGTGAGTTGTCTTTTTGTTTTGTTTATGGTTTCCTTCGCTGTGCAAAAGCTTTTAAGTTTAATTAGGTCCCATTTTGATCAAGCAAATCACAAAGGCCGGCCCCTATGCAGGAGGATGGGAATGAGTCTCCACTTCTCAGTGGGAGAAGAAGCCATCTCTAATTTAGTACAGAATGTCAACATGAAAGTATCTTAATAAACTCAATCGAAATTCAACTTAAAGCTCTATTTTAATATTTAATATTTTGTTCAAATGCTGAACATAATAGCACAGACTGTATAACCAGCCCTTAGCATCCTATAAGTACAAAATCATGCCTTTCAGAATTGATTGCTATGAGAAGGGAAGCTGCTATAAAAGTCTTACCATCTTGAGAGAAGCATTGTCTGCAGTGGACCGTGTTCAGCTCTGGGCTCGTCAGTAACGGTCATGTAGCTCCAGTAGGCGGCCTGGGGGCCCCGTGAGTACTGCACAGGTGCCTTGAAGTATGACAGTGACGGAGCCCCCAGGGCGTTCTCACTTCTTTTCTGGGTTATCATGTCCCACGGAAGTTGTTGGAACATCTGTGTAAACCTAAAGGTAACATTACAGGCTGTGTTAGCTTGCTGGGTGGGGCTCCCATAACAAAGCCACAAACTGGGGGGCTTAAGTAGCAGAAATTTAGAACCTCAGGGTTCTGGAAGCTAGAAGTCCAATATCAAGGTATCAGGAGGCTTGATTCTTTCTGAGGGTCCTGAGGGGGAATCTGGTCCAGGCCCCTTCCCAGCTTCTGGGGGTTTGCTGGCATCTTTGGCGTTCTTGGCCTTTAGACGCATCCCCCCCCCCATCCCTGCCTCCATCTTCTCATGGCAGTCTCTCTGTGTGCAGGTCTGTCTGTGTCCAAATGTCCCCTTTTCGTAAGGACACCAATCGTATTGGCTTAGGCCCCACCCTCCTCCAGTGCGACCTCAGCTTAATTAACAACATCTGCAAAGACCCTATTTCCAAACAAGGTCAGAGGTACTGGGGGTTAGGACGTCCACCTGGGAATTTTAGGGTGATATAATTCAACCCGTAGCATAAGATAACCTCTGAAAACCAATATTTTTCTTGTTTTTTTCTTGGGGAATAAGAGAAAATGGGCAAAGCTGCGGGGAAAATGTTATTACTAAAAAGTCATACAAATCAGGAAAGAGGGTCATCACTGCTAGAGGGAAATGGATACTGGTGCCTGTAGGCTGCCCACTGCCCCCCACCCCAGAGGCCAGGGGCCCTGGCCGTCCACAGGGGAGTCAGCAGAGGGAGTGAGGTATCCCCGAAGGAGGAAGGCCACCCCCACGTGCCTTGTCTCAGGCCAGGGGCTGGACGCCTCTGCACTGCCAGCCGGGCTGCCTCCCAGGCCCAGGACTCAATTTGCAGGAACCTCTTCTAAGGGTCCTCACGGGCCCCAGCATGGACCCACTACTCTCAGCTCAGAGGTTAGACTTCTTTTTCCTGCTTCTGGTGGCTTTCCTGATATCCATTCTAGTTCTGTTCTGAAGACAGATTGTGACCACTATCCTGGCCTCTTCTGGTTTCTGGGGCCTCCAGTGACCGACATTACATCTTGTCACCACCCCCCACCCCTGCCCCTGGTCTCATCAGGCTCTTACTGCTTCTTAGGGTCAGTTTCCTGAGAGGCACATTTTTGGACCTTCTCCCCATCTTCTAGCAGTGAACCCTAACTCGCACCCTGTACACTAAGTAGAATGCATTTTGAAAAGACTCAAAATCCAAGTATTACGTTTTTAGAAAATGTGGCAGCTTGGTTTCCTAAAGATGGCAGAAAGAGCAGCATTGTTGTGTGTGGTCTGGCCGCTAGCAGCCCTGCTTCTCACGGCGGCTGTCTGCTTATCACAGCATCACAGGCCAAAAGGGCTTGAGAAACCACACAATTCCTCATCCTCCCTTCAGGAAAAACCATCTCAAAGCTCCTCAGCCAAATGAGCATTTATTCTTTTTTTTGTTTTTCCTATTTAAAAATAGTCAATGTTGACATCCATTAGAAGCTACCTGTAACTAGCCAGTATAAATCACCTAGTGTCAGTGACCTAGAGGTAACCACAGATTTTACATTTCAAATTCATTATTTACATGCAAGATTATGGCTATAGAATTACACTGGAATCATAATTTCATTATTTTGTTCCATCTTCCCTTTTGAAATTTCTTGTTTGTTTTCAGTTATTTCTTTGAAGACGGGATGAGAAATCCAATGATTTTCTCTGATCTCTTACATTAGCTGGTATTGGTGTAAATTTTACTAAGGTACTTTTTTTTTTTTCTTTAATTTTTGGCTGCGTTGGGTCTTCATTGCTGCACACGGGCTTTCTCTAGTTGCGATGAAGGAGGGCTACTCATTGCGATGGCTTCTCTTGTTGCAAAGCACGGGCTCTAGGCGCGTGGGCTTCAGTAGTTGTGGCACGTGGGCTCAGTAGTTGTGGCTCGCGGGCTCTAGAGTGCGGGCTCAGTAGTTGTGGTGCACGGGCTTAGTTGCTCCGCAGCGCATGGGAATCTTCCCGGACCAGGGATCAGACCCATGTCCCCTGTATTGGCAGGCAGATTCTCAACCACTGTGCCACCAGGGAAGCTCTACATTTTGTTTTAATTGTCAGCAGTTTTGCCCGAATCAGCAGTGCACTTTATCTCATTGTATGTCTAAAATAACATTTATTATTTATGCTTTAGTGTTCAGATATGAACGATATGTATTTATTTTTATAGTTGATTTTTCCAACGTGCCTTTAGCTTTGTATATTCACCTAACTACTGTAGAAGAAGACAGGTATCACGGTGTTGGAGAATTTCATAGAGACCATTTGATTATGGTTTGGGGGTGATGCCGACATCCCAGTTACACAGGTAAGTGAATGCCACAGGTGTGGTGCCTGGGAAAACTGGACTCTTGGTCTATCAGACCCCTTCCATTCTCCTAAGAAGCCCGGACTATCAGCTCTGGGGGTCTCTAAACTTTGGTGTTCTTTTCTCTGGCTGAGTGGAGTTAGTGTGGGCGAATGGAGTCCTCAAGGTGAGTGGCCGTCCCATCACTGGTGAGTGTGGGCATTGATGCCAGGTGTGCCCAGTTGTTGGGACATGTTGAGACCTCCCAAGGGAGCCTCTGGTGCAGGGAGGTGAGACCCTCTCTTGTAAACCACACTGGAAAGCCGGCCCCCAGAAGTGTGCAGGGAGTGGAGCGGGAGCTCCACGCTGTAGCACCTGCACCAGTGACTCACCGGTGCTTCCAGAAGAACCCAGACAGCTTTTCCGACTCCAATTCCCAGCCCCATTTGTATTGCACTGTGGCCGTCACAACAAGGCAGTGAGGGGTGATGCCAGCGCACCTGGCCGTCCTCTCGGGTCCCTCGTGGGTGTCCGCGTGCTTTCCCACCACCTGGGGTGCTGGCGGCCAGTGATCATCCTGCTGCCTGCGGCCCGTGGGAAACCCTCCCGGCCCTTCTGAGAATCGTGCTCTAGGATTCTTCCTCCCCACGTCAGCAAGCAAGTGTTAAGCCCCCATCCCCACAGCCTGAAACTCATACCACCTGTAAGTTAATTTCACTCGGGGACTGAATCCAGGGCAGGCAGCTCACCTTTGCACCCTGTGTGTCGTGAGGGCACAGCCCCTGGGCCAGCCCCGGGGTCCTGGAATGACCGGCATCTGTTTGTTCATAAAAGCAACTGGCAACAAGGCAGGGTGTGACTGTCTGAGATATTTATGCTTCATGACTGCTGTTTGGATTATTAAGATAAACTTCATCTTTCAGAACAGTTTTAGATTTGCCGAAAAGTTGCACAGACAGTATAAAGAATTCCTGTAGTTCCCCTGTTGGTAACATCTTACGTTAGCACTGTACATTTTTTATCATTAATGAGCCAGTATTGACACATAATTCATTAGAGTCCATAGCTTATTCAGATTTGCCGGGTTTTTCCCTAATGTCGTTCCTCTTCCAGTCGGGACTCCACATTATGTTAGTCATTGCGTCTCCTTAGGCGACCTTGACTGTGACCTCAGTCTTGCCCGGTTTCTAATGACCTTAACAGTTTTGGGGCATTCTGGTCAGGTAGGGTGACCTCTCCTGGGAGGTGTCTGATGTCTTTCTCATGATTAGACTGGGGTTATGGGTTTTGGAGAGGAAGAAACAGAGGGAAAATGCCATTCTCGTCCCATCCTATCAAGGACACACACTGTCAGCCTGACTTATGACTGTTGATATTGACCTTGACCCCCGGCCGGGGGAGTGATCGGCAGGTTTCTGCACCGTGAAGTTACCCTTTTCCTTCTCCATTTTTGTCCTGTCCTCTTTGGAAGGACATTACTGCACACAGCCCTCACTTAGGGCGGGAGCAGCTCTATTCATGAATTATCTACATGAATTATTTGGAATTCTTCTGCATGGGAGATTTGTCTCTTCTCTTCCAGCTATTTATTTGTTCAGTTGTTCATTTATATGGGTATGAACTCATGGACATTTATTTTACACTTTGGGTTATGGATCAATACTATTTTATCATGTTGCTAAAATTGTTCCAGTTGGCTCCTGTGTCCCTTTGTCACACCCACATCCGTGTGAGGTTATTTGTGTGTGTGTGACTTTCTTATTTCTGTCACTACAGAATGCCCCAGGCTCATCTTACATGTTTCTTGCCCCAGTCCTAGAATCAGCAGTTTCTCTAAGGAGCCCTGGTTCTGGTGATTGGAGAATAGTATTAGAAACTAGAATCGGGGTATGAGATGTGTCAGTTCCTTCTCAGAGACTTTGCCTCTCGGTCCTCTCAGCTGACAGAATGTTACCGAATACAGGTTCGTTTGCCTGTTGCACAGTGAGGCCAAACTGAGCAGTCGGAGTTTGGAGCAGAGAAGGGTTTATTGCAGAGACCTGCAAGGAGACAGGTGGCTCTTGCCCCAAAAATCCCGAACTCCTCAAAGGGTTTCAGCAAAGCATTTTTAAAGGCCAGGTGAGGGAGGGGCGTGGTCGGTTGCTGCAAACTTCTGGGTGTCGGGATCCATTTTTACTTGCAGCTGTCCACGTAGGTCAGGTCACAATGTTCCTGTAAACCTCCAACAAGACAAATGCTATTCTCTGTTCTGCACCTTTTTATCTCTATGTGAATGGACTCTTAAAGGTCAGAGCCCTGAGAATAGGCTCTCCTGTATATTTCAGGCTATAGGCAACATTCTAAGGAAGCAAAAGCTATAGAATACAAAGGTTAAAGTAAAAGAAACAGATCTAATATGGGGTCAGATTTGTTCTTCCCTGTTACAAGAACATGGAAATATACATATGCATACCCTTACATGTATATATACAGACGTATAAATATTTCTGATTGTGAAAGGAAAACTCTTTTCTCTTTGCTCTCAATACTTCACTTGTGGTCACCAAATGTGTGGGGTTTTTCCCACACCAACCAATTCTCCAGCTGTCCTGACACCACTGGGTGTCCTATGATTAAATCCGATTCTGACACTAACTGCCTGGGGTTAGCATCAGATCCCACAGGTTAAGGACTCAGTCCCACAAGACTGCCCCTCACTTCCGATGCCAATGGCAAGGGTGGGTCCATGGGTTACCTGCAACTTCTGCCCAACTGGCTACAAATTGGGGGTTCCCACGACCCCTCTTCGGGTTTAATAATTTGCCAGAATGGCTCACAGAACTCAGGAAAACCGTTTAATTACTGGATTACCAGTGTATTATAAAAGGATACAACTCAGGAACAGCCGGATGGGAGAGATGCAGAGGACAAGGTGTGGGGGAAAGGCATAGAACTTCTGTGCTGTCTTCCGCACCTCCCTGCCGGCACCTCCACGGGTGCACCAACCCGGAGCTCTCCACAACCTTTGGTGAGGGGTTTCTGGAGGCCTCATTACGTAGGCATGATTGACCAAATCACTGGTCATTGGTGATTAACAACCTCCAGCCCCTCTCCCTTCCCTGGAGGTCACGGGATGGGGCTGAAAATCCCAAACCTCCTCTGGCAACCAGCCCCCATCCTTAGGGACTTTCCAAAAGTCATCTCTTTAACATCAACTCAGGTGTGATGGAAAGGGGCTTGTTATGAAATAACAAAAGTCACTCCTTTCACCTTTATGCTCTGGATTTGTTTCAGGAAGTGGGAACAGAAATCAAATATAACAGAAGATGCTCCTGTCATTCTTATCCCTTAGGAAATTACAGGTGTTTTAGGAGCTCTGTGCCAGGAACTGGGATGAAGACCAGATATCTATTATCTTGCAATATGTACCCCTTGGTATCTATATTAAGCTAAACATGAGTCCACAGTGATTCCCCAACTCTAATCCATGACCATGGGGGTCATTTTAGTTTCCGCCCCCCTCGCCTCCACCCCAGCAGTGAGAAGCCAGCCTCTCACCGCCCACCATCTGTTTACTGATTTGTCGGTGCCAGGACACATGTGCAGTGGTATCAGGACGGTGGACCATACCCCCTGGGAAGCAACTCTGTCAACTAGAACTCAGATGACATGCCGTTTCCTTTGCCTCTAGTTTTACAGACTTCACTCATTTCCATGGTTACTCAGGGCAGCTCCCCTCCCTCCTACCCCTTTCAGTGAGGTTGCTTCTTATTTTTATAAAACAGATTGTTTTGCCACATTCTGCATTGCATCCTGGAATCCTCTTACTTCCTAAAAACTTTTAAAAGTTTGCATACATTAAGGTCCGTGCTTTGTGCTGTACCGTTCAGTGGAGTGTGACAAACGTGTAGTGTCCTGTATCCACAATTACAGTATCCAGAGAATAGTTTCACCTCTCCAGAAAATCCCTCGTGCCCATTAATCTATTCAACCCCCCCCTCCCTGCAAACTCATGGCAGTTACTCATCCTTTCGCTGTTGCTAAAGTTCTCTGTCTTTTCCAGAATGTCATGTAATTGGAATCAGTGTCTTAGTCTGTTCAGGCTGCTCTCACAAAATTACCACAGACAGGGTGGCTTATAAACAACAGAAATTTATTTCTCACGCTCTGGAGGCTGAAAGTCAGAGATCCAGGATTCAGTATGGTTGAGTGAAGGCTTTGCTTCAGGACACAGACTTCTTGTGTCCTAACATGGCCAAAGGGCGAGGGGTCTCT
This sequence comes from Balaenoptera ricei, assembly GCF_028023285.1. Taxonomy (NCBI): domain Eukaryota; kingdom Metazoa; phylum Chordata; class Mammalia; order Artiodactyla; family Balaenopteridae; genus Balaenoptera; species Balaenoptera ricei. Next base: position 31,594,246 of record NC_082640.1, read on the forward strand.
CTGGAGCCTCTTTTATGAGGCTGACCCCACTCATGAGGACTCCACCTCATAATTTAAGTACCTCCCAAAGGCCCCACCCACTAGTATCCTCACCTCTGGGGGTTAGGATGTCAACATATGAATTTGGGCGAGACAAACATTCAGACCGTAGTACATAGTATGTATTTTTTCATGCTTCTTTCACTTAACAATATGCATTTAAGATTCATTCGTATGTTTTGTGGCTTGATGGTTCGTTTTCCTGCCAAATAATGTTCCATTGTGTAGATGTGTCACAGTTTCTGTTTATCCATTCACCTATTGATAGATATCTTGGTTGCTTTCAGTTTTTAGCAATTATGAATAAAGCTGCCTTAAACATTCATGTGCAGACATTTTCAAATCAGTTGGGTAGATTCCTAGGAGTGTGGTTGCTGGATCATACTGTAAGACTTTGTCTAGTTTTGTAAGAAACATCGAAACTGTCTTCTCAAGTGGCTGTACCGTTTTCCATCCCCACCAGCAACACATGAGAGTTCCTGTTGGGCTGCAGCAATTTGCACTGTCAGTTTTTGGATCTTAACCATTGTTACAGGTGTGCCATGGTATCTTATTGTTGTTTTAATTTGCAATTCCCTAATGACCAGTAATGCTGAGCATTATTTCATATGCTTACTTGCCATCCATGTGTCTTCTTTGATGATAGGTTTGTTCAGAATTTTGCTCATTTTTGAAATCGGGTTTTTTGTTTTCTTTTTTTGTTTGTTTTCGTTTTTGTTTTTTTAAATGAAATCTTCTTTATTTAATTTATTTTTGGCTGCGTTGGGTCTTCGTTTCTGTGCGAGGGCTTTCTCTAGTTGCGGCGAGCGGGGGGCCACTCCTCATCGCGGTGCGCGGGCCTCTCACTATCGCGGCCTCTCTTGTTGCGGAGCACAGGCTCCAGACGCGCAGGCTTAGTAGTCGTGGCTCACGGGCTCAGTTGCTCTGCGGCATGTGGGATCTTCCCAGACCAGGGCTCGAACCCGTGTCCCCTGCATTGGCAGGCAGACTCTCAACCACTGCGCCACCAGGGAAGCCCCGGGTTTTTTGTTTTCTTATTGACGAGTTTTAAATTTCTTCATACATTTCAGATACAAGTCCTTTATGAGACGTGTTTGACACATATTTTCTTTTAGTCTGTGGCTTGTCTTTTTCCTTCTCTTAACAATATCATCTTCAAGTCTCTGTTTTCCTATTTTCAATTTCATTGATTTATGCCCCAATTTTTATTGTTTCCTTTCTTCTGTTCGCTTTAGGCTTAAATTGCTCTTGTTTCTCCAGTTTCCTAAGGTGCAAGTTTAGATTATTGATACTTAGATCTTTCTTCTTTTCTATTATATGCATTTAATGCTCTAAATTCCCCCATAAACACTGCTTTAGCTGCACATGACAAATTTTGACAAGCTGTATTTTCATATTCATTTAGTTCAAAATATATTTTAATTTTAATTGAGACTTCTTTAAACCATATAATATTTAGAATTGTGTTCTTAAATTTACAAATATTTGAGCATTTTCCAGCTGTTTTTCTGTTACTGATTTCTCATGTAATTCCAGCTGTTTTTCTGTTACTGATTTCTCATTTAATTCCACTGTGATCCAAGATCATACTTTGTATGATTTCTATGCCTTTAAATGTGTCCACGTGTGTTCTTTAACCCAGAATGTGGTCTGTCTCGGTGGATGTTCCATGTGAGCTTGGGAAGAACCTGGGTTCTGCTGTTTTGGATGAAGTCGTCTATAGATCATATTAAGTCAAATCGACTGTTCGTGCTGTCCAGTTGAACTGTATCCTTACTGATTTTCTGCTGGCTTGGTTTGTCAATTACTGAAAGAGGATGTTGAAGTCTTCAACTATCATAGTTGGTTTGTGTATTTTTCCTCTCAATTCTATCAGGTTTTGCCTCGTTTATTCTGACCCTCTGTTGTTAGATGCAAACACACTAAAGACTGTGCTGTCTCCTTGGAGAATGACCTTTATATCATTAAGTAATGCTCCTCTTTTTCCCTGATAATCTTCCTTGTTCTGAAGTCTGTTTTGTCTGAAGCTAATTCTTGATCCTCCAGCTTTCTTTTGATTACCATAGCATGATATAACTTTCTCCATCCCGTTTCTTTTAATCTACCTGAGTCCCTATATTTAAAGTGGGTTACTTGTAGACCACATACAGTTGACTCTGCTTTTGTATCCGCTCTGACAGTCTCTGTCTTTTAATTGGGGTGTTTGGGTCATTCTCATTTAAATGTGATTATTGATATAGTTGATAGTTGAATTGACACAGTTAGATACATGTCTAACTAACATGATCCATACTACCATGTTTGTAACATTTTTCTATTCTTTTCATTTATTCGTTGTTTCTTTTTGTATCTTTTCCTGCCTTCTCTGGTTTTAATTGAGCATGATTCCAGTTTATCTCCTCCTTTAGCATAAGAATTATACTTCTCTTACAGGTTTTTTCAGTGGTTGCTCTAGAGTTTCCAATATACATTTTATTTTTTTAATTTTTTGTTATTTTTTAAAATTGGAGTATAGTTGATTAGAGTTTCCAACATACATTTTAAACTAATCTGTATTCACCTTCAAATAACATTATACTGATTCACATCTACTACAGATGCCTTATAACAGTGTTGCCAATTTCTTCATTTTCTCCCTTGTGACACTGCTATCAATCATTGCATTTATACATAAGCTATAATCACCCAACACATTGTTGCTATTATTTAAAGAGAGAGTTATCCTTTTGATGAATTAAACATACGAAAAGTAAAAGAATTTATTTTACTTTCCCTTATTTCTCCTTCAGTGCTCTTCCTTTCTTCATGTAAATCTGAGTTTCTGACCTATTTCATTTTCCTTCTCCCCAAAGAATTTCTTTTAACATTTTTTTCAGGGCGGGTCTGCTGGAGATAAATTCCCTCCATTTTTATTTCTTGGAGAAACAAACACCAAAAAAGGCTTTACTTCTTCACGTTTTTTAAAATAAATTTATTTATTTATTTTTGGCTGTGTTGGGTCTTCGTTGCTGCACGTGGGCTTTCTCTAGTTGCGGCGAACAGGGGCCACTCTTCCTGCAGTGTGCGGGCTTCAGTAGTTGTAGCACGCGGGCTCAGTAGTTGTGGCTTGTGGGCTGTAGGGCGCAGGCTCAGTAGTTGTGGTGCATGGGCTTAGTTGCTCTGCAGCATGTGGGATCTTCCCGGACCAGGGCTCGAACCCGTGTCCCCTGCATTGGCAAGCGGATTCTTAACCACTGAGCCACGAGGGGAGTCTTCTCCTTCACTTTTGAAGGATAATTTTGCCAGATACAGAATTCTAGGTTGGTGGGTTTTTTCTTTTACCCCTTTAAACGGTCACTCCATCTCTTCCTGCTTGCTTTCCTGACAAAAAGTCCACTGTAATTCTTACCTTTGTTGCTCTACAAGGCAGGTGTAATTTTTTTATCTGGCTCCTTGCAAGATTTGTTCCTGGTTTTTGGTTTTGTGCAGTTTGAATATGATATATCTAAGTGCAGATTTTTGGGGACTTTTCCTGCTTTGTGTTCTCTCAGCTTTCTTGATTTGTGGTTTGAGGTCTGTCATTAAATTTGAAAGTTCTCAGTCGTTATTACTTTAGATATCTCTTCTGTTCCATTCTCTCTTTCTTCTCCTTTTGGTGTGATGTATATATTACACCTTTCTAATTGTCCCACAGGTCTTGGATTGGATCTTCTGTTTTCTGTTTTTCTTTCTTCTTTTTTTATTTTTATTTTTTGCATTTCAGTTTGGGACATTGCTATTGATCTGTCTTCAAGCTCACTAATTCTTTCCTTGCTGTGTCCAGACTATTAATGAGCCCATCAAAAACATGCTTCATTTCTGTTAGTGTTTTTGATTTTTAGTACTTCCTTTGATTCTTTCTCAGAGTTTCCGTCTTCTTCTTACATTACCCATCTGTTCTTGCTTGTTGTTCACTTTTCCCATCAGAGCCCTTAGCATATGAATCATAGTTATTTTAAATACCCCATCTAATAATTCCAAAATCACTTCCATTTCTGAATCTGGTTCTGTTGTTTGCTGTGTCTCTTCAGACTGTTTTTTTCTTGCCGTGTAATTTTCTGTCGAAAAACCAACATAGCGTATTGGGTAATAAGAGCTGAGGTCAGTAGGCCATAAGTGTGAGATTTTATGTTTACAGGGCTGGGATTTGGTTTCTGTTTGATGTTTGTTCTTGCTGGAGGTGCCAGAGGCTTCAGAGTCATCTGTTTCCCTTGGGCTTGGACTTCCCTAAGGACTGCTCCCTGTGTCTTGCAGCTCTTTCAGCTAAAATCCACCGTAAGTGTACTGGAGCCATGTTAATGTGGTGGGAAGGTTTATGGGGCTGGGGGGAAGCATTCTGTGATTTCAGGCTCCTGTGGGCCGTGGCCCTGTGCCTTCATACATGTTTCTTAGCCTTTTAATCCCCCCTTAGGTATAACAGGAAGGCCAGAGGAGCATGGGGTCAGGAAGTGCCCTTCCCATGCTCCCCTGTCAAATGCATGGCAGGAATTAGTTTGGATAGTTGGGAATTCCGAGAGTTTTTCAACAGTTGGTGATCTTATAATTCACTCAACTTAAACATCCTTGTCTTACTGCAGAGGAGACTAGAGCTGTCTGAGCTTCTTGTTTAAAAAAACTAGTTAGTGCTTTGAAGGAGGGTTTGGCCCAGATTTCCTACTAGTCTCTCTCCACTAGTCTCTAAGGAGAAACCTGAGGGTTGAAAGAACTTGGGAGACCTGTGCAGTATAATAAATATATGCATTTGTTCTTTGTTCCCTGTGCCTGGCACTGAGTTCCTAAAACCTTTCCAGTCTCCTGAGTGATGAGTGACTTATGTCTGCTAACGAGATGACTCTTGCCTGGGGTCCTCTAAAGAGCTTCAGGATGGGGGCTGTCCCAGAAAGACCAAGCTATTATTAGAGGATTGGAACTTTCAGCCCCAGACCCCAGCCTCCTGGGACAGCAGAGGGGTTGGAGATTGAGTTCAGTCACCAATGGCCAGTGATTTAATCAATTGTGCCTCCATAAAAAACCCCTAAATAATAGAGTTGGTCAACACGTGGCAGTGTTGGGAGGGTGGCGCACCCACAGAGGGCATGGAAGCTCTGTGCCACCCACCAAGGCCCTCCACACCTTGTCTTATGTGTTTCTTCCATTTCGCTATTCTGAGTTGTATCCTTTATAATAAAGCAGTAAGCATTGTTTTCCTGGTTTTGTGAGCCATTCTAGCAAATTACTAAACCTCAGCAGGAGTTATGGGAACCCCTGATTTGGAGCCAGAAGTACAGGTGGCCCCACGTCTCAGGACTAACTTCCGAGGTGGGGGCAGTGGTGTGGGGCTGAGCCCTGAACCCTGGGGCTTGCACGAACCCTGGTTAGTTAGTGTCAGAATTGACTGGAATTGTTGGACATCCAGTTGGTGTCTGAGAGTTGGAGAACTGGTTGTGGGTGTGGAAAAACCCCATACAACCTCCTGTTTCCATTCATCTGAAAGGAAAAGCAAGGAGGCTGCTGTTACTGTTTGCAGATGTGTTCAGTGTCCATGGGTGCAATGAGAAGCTCTCTTGTTACTGAATAAGGTCCAGCTGCTCACCACTCAAAAGTAAGTACTCAAGAGAGGCAGGTGTTGGTAGAACGGAAAGTTTCTTTAATCAGAATGCCGGCAATGTGGGGAGATGGTGGACTCAGTGTCCCTCAGAAACCACCTCTGAAGATTCTGCTTGGCCATGAAAGTTTCAAAGGGAAAAAAGGAAGTAATCTCAGTTAATCGTGGACATGGTGGGGGGTGTCAGACCCATCACCCTCCCCACCGTGTGCAGGCTTGTCAATCCTCGTGATCTTTCTTTAGATGCTATCCTGTTCACACAGTTTGTTCTGTTCACGTGATTACTGAAGGGGAAGCTAACAAAGAGATCTGGTCATCGGTTAATTACTTATTCTTCATTTCTACGTCTTTGATCTACAGGAAGAACCGACAGGTTACCAAGATTTGAAAGGTGTGCTTGGGCCGGAGATGAGTAGAGCCTGGGGGTGCCTGGTTTAAGGCTGGTGACAAGACAAAGGGGCCTCCTGCAGAGAGCTCTTTCCTGCCAAAAGCTGCTTACACCCTAGCACCTTCCTGCAGGATTCTCTCTCAGTTTGAGGATGCAGCACGAATGTAGAAGTGAAGAATAATTATTTTTCATAGCTTTAACAAAAAATAGAATAGGTATTTTAGGGGGCATATGGTTAAATTTTAGGTTTTAATTTTACATGTGATTCTTAGCAAATTGGCTTCTCTTGGTATCAGTTTTGCAGAGGGAAGGGCTGTGTGACAGTAGATGTGTGGAGCAAGCATCCAGACACTGGTTTCCCCCTAATCTTTGCTGGTTTGCATCTGTCACACTGAGCCAACTGACAGGAAGACATCATTACTCCAAGTGTGTGGAGAACTTGCCATCAACGTATGAACAGCTGTCTGGAAACGATGAAAATTTACACCTGACATCAGGAGTTGTGTGCTAACTGTGAGAGCCAGGTTTGGCTGGGCGATTGATAAACCCAGCGAGAGCCTATTTTCAAAAGAAGGCAGCTGGGAGGTGAGTTCATGTGGTTTCAAAATTACTTGCCCTCCCACGGTGAAAAAGCCACACCCACAGCAGCATCCCGGGAGGACACCTGGCCTGGTCCCCTTTATTCACCAGACCTCAACCTCGGGTCTTTTCTGTGGATCAGGCTCGACTCCCCCTTCTCGCCATCCCATACCTGTTACAGGTGTGGCTGTTCTGGACTTCGCTGCTGTGACACCTGCCGCCTCCTTGAGTGGTTGCCCTCTAAAGCAGGAAAGGAAATTTTGCATGAATCTGTAGCATCTCCCATTGCTTTATGGTCAAACTCCATGCTTTCTGCATTAAAATAGAAACATTGTTGGAATGATATAATATTGAATTTTCCTCTGGTATGTGTAATACACTTGAGCATGTTAACAAGCCAGCAGTTATGATAATTTTAATGGGAGATTCGTGTTCTGTTTTGCATAAGTGATGAGTTTAAATTTGATTGAGTCTTTGAATGTAAACCCCAAGAGTGTACAGATCTAGTTCCTTAATGCTTTGAGGTCTGTCCCTGACTATTTTTATTAAAATATTTCTTCATTTTAAATTATTCTGTTTACCCAGGTATTTTAAAAGGAAGAATCTTTTGTTTGTGGCTTGATAATTAACCTAATCTGATTACTGTGTTTTTTTATGAAACAATAGGGCAGAATATGTCAGCAAAGTTTTAGGCACATCAGACTTAGCATAGCATCTGTGGTCCCACAAATTTAATATTATTTATGGTAATAGCTGTATGTAGTTCTATGGATGTTACTCAGAATTAGTGCATTGAATCTGGTATTTGAGTTTGGCAATAATTGAGAGATTCATTTGGGCATCAATTTAGTCCTATTATAGCATTGCTATTTTGTGTAATTATCAAACTGAAATGCCCAATTCTTTATTTCCCCTTGAAAGCATCATTTGCAGTCTTACTTTGGTTTTTTTTTTTGGTTTTTTTTTTCTTTTTTTACTTTGGTTTTGTGTTAAGTAAAATGTTCTTAGTAATTTGGCAGAATTATACTCATGTATTTATTTGTTTTTTGTTCATATAAATATAAAAAATAACTAGCCTTAGTTCAGTTCTTCTCCATGATGGGCCTTGGTTATGCTGATAATTTGCCTTCTGACTTCAATTTAAGGGCCCTCTTTTAAAAATGAAGGAACTGTGGTTCCCAAAACATAGGACATTGCAAAAACTTGGCTACATGACAAAGTAGCAGAGCTGAGACCTGAACCTGCATTTTTCATGGTTTTTAAAAAATGTTTAATTGTGGATAATTATGCACAGACATAGGCATAATTAATAATATGCGCAAACATATGCATGGGTAAAGAATATAATGTGCATCGAACCTTTGTGCACCCATCACTCAGCTACAACAACTCCTGGCCATTCTTTCCCCACTACCCCCTACCATTTCTCCCTTGGATTATTCAAGCAATCCTGAGCATCATATTAATTCATTCAAAACACTGAAGTATATATCTCTGAAAGAAAATTAAATAGCCACAATGCCAATATCACACCCAATAAATACCAGTGATTTGCTTTATCATCAACTATGCAATGTTCCGATTTCTCTAACTATATCTCTCTGTGTCCCTCTGTCTTTTTGTATTTGGTTGTTATGTCACTTAAATCTCTCTCTCTTATCTTTTCTTGCTGGACCAGATGGGCTGTAGCACCCACATATCCCTTGATTATCCCTCAGGATGTACACCCCTAGAGAGATACAGTGAAATTACTTATTTTACGGTCTCTTTAAAACCATTCTCTGTAGTTAAGCTGCCAACCCAGTATACTGGTTTGTTTCATTTTGTTTTGATTTTAGAGATGTTTTGATTGAATTTCCTTTCATGATTATATAGAACGTTTACTGTTACAGAGTCCAATCTGTACAACAAAGGATTTTTGGAGGATTCTAGTTGTCACCCCTGTCCTGTTTATTCTGTTTCGATGTCTCCATGCCCCTGCCCCCCGCCACTGCCACCCTCACCCCCACCCCAGAGCAACCACTCTTAGGTTTTGGCTTTATGCTTTCGCTTTTTTGGGTTTTTTTTAAAATATTTATTTATTTATTTTATTTATTTGGTTGCACCGGGTCTTAGTTGTGGCAAGTGGGCTCCTTAGTTGCGGCTTCGCGGGCTCCTTTAGTTGTGGCTCGCCAGCTCCCTAATTGTGGCATGCGAACTCTTAGTTGCAGCATGCACGTGGGATCTAGTTCCTTGACCAGGGATTGAACCGGGCCCCCTGCATTGGGAGCTCAGAGTCTTAACCACTGCGCCACCAGTGAAGTCCCTATGCTTTCATTTTAAAATGATAAGTGAGTATGTGCACTCGACACACACTGCCTGTATATGTGCGTGCTACACGCACTGTCCTACTCTCCTGGTCGTCGGTTTGTAACTTAAGGTATATCCTGGGGGTTGGTCTCTGTACAGAGATATTTCCTATCCTTCTTACAGCTGCATTGTCCTCTTTATACGGGAGGGCTGTTATCCTTTTGTCTGTGATGCAAGTTACACCCTACTCCCTAATGTATCATTTGTCTTTTTTATTTACTTCTGGTGGGGTTTTGACATGTAAAGATTTTTATTTTATGTAGTTAAAGGTATCAATCTTTTCTCTATTGCTTTGGAGTAATAGTACAGTTTCTCAATTTGTAGGTCAGAGAGGGAAGAACTCTTTGTTTTCTTTTAATATTAAATGGGATCTCTCCCTCTCTCAAGTTTCTGATCTATTTGGAATTAATCCTGATATAATTTGTGCAAAACAGATGTATATTTTTCCTTTTCCATGTGGCTACCTGGTTATATCAATACCACTTATTAAAAAGTCCGTTTTTCCCCCAGTGATTTTTTTTAAAACAATTCTTTTTATTTAAAAAAAAAATTTGTTTATTTATTTCTGGCTGTGTTGGGTCTGCATTGCTGCGCACGGGCTTTTTCTCTAGTTGCGACGAGCGGGGGCTACTCTTCTTGCGGTGTGCGGGCTTCTCATTGTGGTGGCTTCTCTTGTTGCGGAGCACGGGCTCTAGGTGCGCGGGCTCAGTAGTTGTGGCGCACGGGCTTAGTTGCTCCGCAACATTTGGGATCTTCCCGGACCACGGCTCGAACCCGTGTCCCCCTGCGTTGGCAGGCGGATTCTTAACCACTGCACCACCATTATAGTCCCAGTGGATGATTTTAAAGACTGGCTTTTACCCTAAGGAGGGCAGGGGCGTTGCTGAGCAGAGGAGGGGATTTTAGGAGGGTCTGGTACCTGTGCCCTGGAGCCCAGGGTGGAATCCACAGAAGCAGTGAAGAAGTGAGATTCATCATGTTGCTGCATTTAGGGGTAGTTCCCTAATTCTCCTTGCTGTGCAGTAGTCCATTGTACTTATGTCCCCACATTTTATAATGTAGTTTCTTGCTGATGGACACCTGGATTATTTCAAATTGGTGACCACTGCAAATAATGCTGCTATGAACGTTGACGTAGATATCTTTTGGTGTATTACCTAGGAGAGAAATTCTGGGGTGCATGGGTTCAACTTCAGGAGATGATGCCAAATAGTTTTCCACAGGGGTTGCTCCATTTTACATTATCCCCAGCAGAATATAAATGCTCTGTTTTTCCTCATTATCACCAATACGTGGTGTTGCCAGTCATCTTTATTTTAGCCGTACGGTATCTCATTACGGTTTACTTTGCATCTCCTTGATGATTGATGAGGCTGAGAGCCTTTTCATATGTTTATTAGACATCTGAATAGCCTTGCTTGTGAAGTACCTATGAAAGCTCTTGCCCATTTTCCATTGCGTTGTATGTATTTTTCTTATTTGTGGTAAGGAGTTCTTTATATATTCTGGAAATGAGCCCTTTGTCAAGTTATTTGTGATTTGTCAGACGGGTATATACGTATACATATGTATACATACACATATAACACATATAGCCATACGCACACACACAGAGATATAACACATACATATGTATCTTCTTGCACTCAGGGACTTGCCTTTTCATCTCATGATAGTCTTTGTGGCGTCTTGATAAAGTTTTCCTACCTCAAGGTCACAAAGATTTTCTCCTATGTTATCTTCAAACAGCTTTATTATTTTCCCTTTTGTATTTTTTGCTATAATTTACCAAGAGTTGACTTTTATAATCAAACAGTGTAGTTTCATTTTTCCATGTGAATATCCAGTTGACCCAGGCCATTTATTCAGAAGACAGTCCTTTCCCCACTGTGGCACAATGCCATCTTTGTGACAAGGAAGTCTCCTTGTATCCTTGGGTCACTTCCTGGATTCTCTGTTTCATCTCTTGGTCTTTTAGTCTGTATTTGCATCAATACCAAGTTTTCTTAATCACTATAAATTTATAATTAAATCTTGGCATCCAATAAAGACAGTACTTTGTCTTTCTTCAAGATTGTTTGGCTATTCATGGCCCTTCGCATTTGCACATAAGTTTTATGGTCAGTGTGTCAAATTCTACACGGAAACCCTGTTGGAATTGTTGATGGGATTATATGGAATCTATAGATCAATGCAGAGATAACTGACATCTTTACCACGGTGTGCCTTCCAAGCTATGAATATTTATTTATTCATCTTTAATTTCTCTCAATAATGTATTATAATTTTCTGAATAGAGGCACTGCATATCTCTCATTAGATATAAATTTAATATACATCTCTCTCTATAATTTTTTGGTGGTGGTGTGCATTGTGTTTTAGTTACCTAGTGCTGTGCCACAATTCGCCTCAAAATGTGATGTCTTAGAGCAGCAACAGTTTATTATTCCTGATGACTCTATAGGTAGTACTTCTGCTGGTCTTGCTTGGAGTCCATCCTGTGACTGTGCTCAGATGATGGCTGGGAGAGCCCTGCTGGTCCAAGCGGCCTCACTTACACATTCAGAACTTGGCTGCAGGCTGGAGCTGGGCCTCCCCTGTCATCCTCAGTGGTACATGCCACGGAGAGCACTATGAGAGGGGTTGCTCCCAGAGGAGAGAAGCAGAAGGTACAGCCTCTCTGGGCCTGGGCTCCAAAACCCACCTGGTGTCACTTCTGCCACATTCGCTGCTCAAGGCAGGTCACAAAGTTAGTCCACAGTTGTGGGGATGGAGAAGTTCTCAACTTCTTGAGGGAAGAGCAGCCACCCCGTTACAGGACAAAAGGGCATGTGGGATGAGAGATCCTGTTACATCCATCTTTGGGAAAATGTATCACGTATGGTATATATTTTAATTCCACTTTCTGTTTGTCACTGAAAAATAAAACTAAAACTGATTTAGGTATATTGACCTTACATACGACCACTCTGATGAATTCACTTATTAATTCTAATGATTCATCTGTACATTCTTTTGAATTTTCTACCTATATAATTGTGACATTTGAAAAAAAAAAGAATTTTTTTTCTTTCCAATCTTCAAAACTTTTCTTTTTTTTTTTTTTTTAATTGCACTGACTGGGACCTCCAGTAAGTGATGAACAGACGTGATGATAGCAGGTTTCTTTGTCTTATTCCTCATCTCAGAGGAAACATTTTCAGTATTTCGCAATAAAGTGTGATATCTAATGCACATTGTAGTGACTGTTTAAGTTCCTGTCTTTTTCAAGATTGCTGAGGTTCTTGTTTGGTCAGATTTAAAAAAAAAAAATCTTTAATAGATATTGAATTTTCTCTTACGACTTTTCTTTCTCTTTTGAGATGACCGTATGAGAGATCTCCTTTTTTCTGTTAATATACTGAATTACCTTGATTGATTTCTTAATGTTAAGCCAACTTGCTTTCCTGTATTGAACTCAACTTTCTCATGTTGAATCTCTTGATTTTGTCACTTTTTTGTTCAGGGGTTTTGATTATACATTTATGAGGGAGAATGGCCTTTCATCTTGATTTTTCAAAATGTCCTTGTCAGATTTTTATATTAAGTTTATGCTTTCTTCATAAAACACAATGGAAATAGTTCCTCGTTTTCTTTTCTGGAAGGATTAAGACTGGTATTATTTCTTCTTTAAATGTTTAGCAGAAGTCACTAGTGAAGTTACCTGGATCTGGGATTTTCTTTGAGGGAAAGTTTGAAATCACAGATTCAGCAGCTCCCAGAACTATTCCAACTTTGTGTGTTTTTGTATCAGTTTTGTTTGGTTGTGCTTTTCCAGGAATTTCCCCATTCCATCTGTTTTCAAAGGTATTGGCAAACATTGCATATATATTGTTATTATTATTATATAATATTATATAATTATAATTAACATTATATATTATATTATATTATATATAATATTACATAATAATTATATACATATAATTAATATTATTATATTGTTATTATTATATTAAGGATATCTCTTGTTATCCTTTTACTACCTGCAGGGGTGTGCCCTGCTCTTGTGCACACCTTTGCGAGAGCACAGTGGGCTGGTTCTGGGAGAGGGTGGAGGCTGCGAGCATTGCTGCTGCCAGGGCAGGGGTACTGCTAGGACCATACTGACAGGAAGAGCAAGCAATCGGGAAGAAGCAAATCCTTCCCCCGGCCCCCTTGTCAGGCTCCCCTCATGGCCCCTCACTGGAAGAACCCACAGGAAGCCATCCTAACAGAAGAGAAACAGAGCTCACAGAGACCCCACTCCAGCAGCGGGTCTGGAGCTGAGAGATCAGAGCTTCCTAACCAGCACACCCTCCCACCGAAATCTTCTCAGTGTCCTCATGACCTCACCCCACCCGGAGGAGAATCCGTCTCCCCACTCTTCTCCTTGTTCCTGGGGTGAGCTGAAAGTGTTTGGGTCCAGGCTCTTAACAAAATGTTCCTTCCTCTATTTCAAGAATCCTTATGAGCAATTGTGGTATAATTTACATTCACATTATCGTTGTCCATTAAGGTTTTAAAATAAATATTACAAAACGTGTTTTCACAATTGCTCACTACTCTCTGTCTTCACCTCCCATGGGTCCTTGTTTGGTTGGGTTCTTTGGTGCTAGTATGATGGAGTGTTCTCAGAGAGGCCCCCTGGGAAGCATGCTTCCCACTCTGCATGTCCGATAATCTCCTTCTTTGTACTGACATGATAATACTTTGGCTGGTAGAGAATCCTTGGAAGAGTTCCTTCTTTTCTCTAGTTACTAACTGTTACTCCATTATCTATTAGTTTCCAAGACTGCAAGTGAGAAATGTGATGATAAACTGATTTATTTCTAGAAACAGCTTGTTCTTTTTGTCTGTATGGTTTTCATACTTGTAGGATTTTGCCTCTTCTTGAAATTCAGAAATTTTGCCTGGAGGTATCTAAAGTCTGCCTTTTCAGAACAATTTCAGTCTGAAAACTCAAGTTGCTTTTTCTTTGATATTGTTTCTTTGCTTATTCTGTCCTGTTTTTTTCCTCCCCAAACTTCAATTATTTACATATTATGCCTGCTTTTTACCCTTCATATCTTGATATTTCGCTTGTGATTTTTATTTCATTAACTTTTTGTTCTGTATTGTGTGACACATCTTTCATTTGAGCCTCCTAAAATAGTAATTTGCTTTTCTGCAGGGAACATTCTCTTTTACAGTGCCTCTACTAAAGTTTTAAATTAAAAACTCAAGCATTATTCTGTTCTAAAAGCAGTTTATTGTGCTCTAATAATATCTCCTTATGCATTCTCATTACGGTTTTATTATATGGACTATTTGTTTCCTCCATTAGTTCTGCTCCATGGTAGCCATCTGTTCTAGAATTTGGCTGTCTCCTTCCTTCAAACCACTGTACATCTTAGGAGTTTGCTTTACCTGATCATTTTTTTGGATATGGAATTTCCCCAATGCTGGGGCCCAGCTGGTGGCCATGACGGCCTTAATCCCCTTAAGGCCATGGTAGAGTAACAGGAAGACATGGAGACAGATAGGGTGGGATTGTTTTCCGTCCGTGGGGAAGGGGCACTGGGGCTGGCAGACTATGTACACTGTCTTGCTTTAGAACTTCTCTTTCAAGGGGGTCAGCTGCCCTCCCCCAGAACTGTCACCTCAGGTAGGCCAGACAAACCCCCTCTCTCCTCCCTGGAAGTCCCCTGGGTCAGCCGGCTAACCCTACTCTGGCTGGGAAGGCTGCTCCTCACTCCAGGCTCTTCCAGAGATGCAGCCTTTCTCCAGACTACCTGACCTCTGGCCCATAGGATCTTGCTGGACTCTGACCCCCAACTTCAGCTCACCTCTACCACAGGCCATGGGGAGCAGTAGTGGGTCAGCCTCGGACACAGCCCCACCCCGGGCCTCATGAGTGGCCACAGGAGGAGCAAGAACTAGCGGCCGGCTGGCCTGGGCTATTAAAGCTTAGCTGTCCCCTGGTCATCATCACATGAGGATCAGTTATAAGCAGGAAACATGGCTAGGCCCAGGGGTGCAGCAGGAATCCAGGCAACAAGAACAGACTGACTCTCCTGAACTCCTCGTTGTCACTTCCTGTCCTCTCCTTCCAAGAAAACTGGGGACTAAGGTTGTAGCCTAGAGTGGGGTCTCAGGAGTCAGGGACCAGCTCCAGGAAGGTAACAGGGAACTGAAGACTCGGTCTCATGAAGGATGGCCCTGGAAAGCATGGGAGTGCCTAAAAGGCCAAGTCCACGAGTGACCTTGCTGGGGAGGAGGAGCGAGTTGAGGAGTGTGGAGGGAGGGGGGAGCCTGTGATCCCTCTGAGGCTCTAGTGTGCGGGGGGAGTGAAGCCCTCGGTGGTGCTCACAAGGAAACATGGCTGAGGTGGGGTGTCACGCAAGCTCGGATGGTGCCTGTGAAATATGAGGCGGCGTCTTCAGGACTTCCAAACAAGTTACAGGCTTTTGACCTACAGGCTTCAGATCTCTGGGCAAACTCCCTCCCGGGCCTAGGTAACATCTAAATGTCTCTTTGCTGCAGAGGGAGGCCAACAAGCAACCTGTGATCTTGCTCCACTACCTGAACTTCAGCAGCATCTCAAGCCAATGTTCGAATGTCTGCAGATCTGAGCCAGGTGGAGGGGTTGGCACATGGCCGGGGAGGTCTGTGGACAACCAGCTGATACAGTTCTCTTGTTGGGACCCCTTCATCTACAGGGGTCAGTTGAGATGCTTTGGGGCTGCTTTTAGGTGCGAGTGATATAAAACCCAACTCACAAAAGCTGAAACAACAGAGGAAGTTACTGTCTTAAATGACAAGCCTAGAGGTGGGCTGCTTCAGAGTCAGCTGGGTCGGCAGCCTGGCACAGTCACCAAGGACCCAGAATCTTCCCAGCTTTCCATTCTGCCAGGTTCAATGTGCTGACAGGTCGGCGCAGCCCTACTCATGGCCACGAGATGATTGCCACTGCTTGAGGCATTACGCGCAGATGCAAAATGTCTAGTGCAGGAAGAACCTTTTTTTCCCCCGTAAACCTCTTTTTTGAGAGCAAGCAAACATTTCTCAGGTCCCCTCCACAGGACGCTCACATCTCATCTCATCAGAACTGGGTCACACGTCCGTTCCTAAACCAGTCACTTGCTGTTTGGGTTGTATAATTTACTTATAAGTTTAGAAAATATCATCCTTGATAGGATCACTCAAGTAACAATGTGAAGGGATATTAATACTAAATGGCAATGAGCAGGGCTGAATTTCTGTAAGTTGCACTTAATAATTACACTTGCGCACAAAAGATTCAGCATAAGCATCACTGATGTATCCACGTTAATTACTATGTGAAATTTCCCAGTATACATTTTTTAAATGTCCAGAATAATAACCACACTAAACTAGGTAATTTGCTTAGAGGTAAATGTGAAAGGAAAAGAAAAGATGCGTAAGTAGTATGAACCACTTGGATAGTTATAAACAATCGAGTAGCCTAAGATTTCATAAGCACCTTTGTAATGACTGACTGGATCCTAGGAAGCAGTCGATCAGCTCACATTTGCTTTTCCCACACCACATCTCTCCAACTTGTGGGATTAATAACATCTGAAGGAGTGAAAAAACAACAGTCATGCTTCTCAAGAAAAAAAGATGCCCTGGTTTATTTTATCCAGCCAGATTAAGGGATGAAGTTGCCAAATTCAAGAGGCAGGAATCCTCCAGAAAACCAAGCTCCTCGGCCTTTTGTGCATTTAGAATTCCTTCCCACAGAGGCTCCCCAGTTGCTGGAAGCAACGCCATGGCCAAGCCAGCTAGGCCAGATGCCTAAGCAGGCAGGGTTCCCCTGCTCTTTCCTCCTTCCCAGATGCATGCGATGCTCACCTGTGTATGGGGCTTTAGCTCTTCCTTGTCTTACCTTCTCAAATTAACAAATTTAAATGTATAAGGTTGCCTTTTTTCCCTGCTATTACACGGTCCGTTCCATCTTACCTGTCCTCTGCCCCTCCTTTCCCCAGGCCTTATTTTTGCCTCCTTCTGTCTGATTGAGATCAAGCTTGTTTATTCCCTGGAATGCCATTCTTTCTTCTTTTCTCTGTTCAAGGCTTCTGATAGCTCCCCACAGCAGCCCAAATGTCTTGTGCGCATGCAAGGAAAGGATGGGGGGTGGTGGTGTTTCCTTTCATGTAAGGTTTCTGGGGTATCCTCTTAGAGAACCAGGGAGTGTGTAGCAAACTAGCTTGTCAGCTTTCTACACAGCAGGCTTGTCATGTACGCCATACCCAATTCACAAGTTTTCAGGGAATCAGAGTAGACAGGTCCTTCGTGCTCTGGGAAAAGCAAGCACAAGTAAGAGTCCTGGTTGAGCACAGGGTTTACTCATTTGAGCAGTTTCCATGCTAAGAAAGGCAATTATCACTAGTCTACAACACCTTTATTTTTGTCCAGGTGAGAGATAGGGTTGTCCAAGTACAAAGGACAAAGCATCTGACTTTGTTTCCCTCCAGCTATAAAGAAACTTTACATAAGTTCTTAGTTTTTGAAAATGTTTGGAGTTGGGGATATTACATTAATCTTTCTGTGTTAACTAAAGAAACTATTGTTGCAGGACTGTACTGCAGTAAGTTTATCCTTTTCCACCAAATGGGCAGCTTCCAGAGGTACATTTGGAAGTCTGGTCAACAAATGAGTGGACCGAACCCCGTGGTCCATAAGGCGACATGCCTCACACGAATCATTCTCACATTTCTAGACTGTACTAAAGTTCATGATCCTTATATATTTCTTATATATAAGCTGATTCTCAGTTGTCACACAGAAGAAGCTGTGTGAGCTAAATTCGATTCAGTGAGTGGGACACAGCTTAGTGAAGGGAGAACGTTGGGCTAAGAGAGACCGTGGGCAGGTGTGAGCCAGACCAGCAGTACATGTGCACACATGCTGTGTGTGACCTGCCTCACTGTATGTGTTTGAACAGCTTTTGGCGGGAGGAGGATTGTTTTATTTACTTTTTATTGCAGTAGATTGTGCCTTTAGTTCAGTGTTGTGTGTGGTTTTTAATGTGCCTGTAAAACAAGGGAGAAGAATTTAGTTTTAAATAACATATCATAAACATACCTATATATACTTTTGTAGATGTTAAAGTTATTTTGCATTTTTGTGAACATCCTGGATTGAGTTGTGCATATTGCACTGATTAATTCAGAAGCGGTTTTCATAGTATAGGTTGATATATTTTAATGTGGTAGATCTCTTTAAGAGAACAGGTACTTGATTGTAAGTGGGGAGGTATAGTTTTGAAAGCACTGGATCACAATGCATACATAATTGATTTTACGACCTTTGATTTTGCCCTTCTGTCAAGACTATCCTAGGGCCAGGGCTGTTCATGCAGCCCCTGAAGCCTGCTTTTGTCAGACGTCTCTGTTACAGGACAACCAGCGCCCCCGTTTCCTGGAGGTATTTTGCAACTGTTGAAGACTCATTCCCTCAGAGGAGTTTTAGATGGGGACCTCCGTGAGTCCTAGAGTCACAGAGTTGTATCACTTACAGGAAACCAGAGCCGAGTTAGGGACTCCCCTGATGGCCTGTAGATGCTCTGGGGACTCAGGATGCTCCAGCATGTGGACACCGAAGGAATGAGCAACGAGGCATTTCTATACATGTTACTTTCAGGATGGGACTTCTATTTTCAGGCCAACGTGTGTATGATTTTTTATTTAGAATTATTTCATATATGAAGAGTATTTTACAACCAAAAGAGTTTGTCTAACTCAGCCCTGCCTTTCTGCAGGTGAGGAGGCTGAGACCTGACCAGTGAAAGGCCTTCTTGCAGGACCTGGAGGTGGCAGAAGAGGGGTGAAACTACTTTCTGTAAATCAGAATGATGTTCACTAGTTACCTAAAATACAACAAACGTGCTTTGTGATAGTGATGGAAATAATTATTTTAATGGCAGACTCTCCTCCACTTTAACTTTTTAATTAAAAATTCTTCTTCTTCTTCTTCTTCTTGGTTCAGAAAGTCTGGGCCCCAAGTGCCTCCATTGGATGGTTCTCATGACTTGTCTTAGTCTTATTTTCTGTTACATCTCATTATACTTCAGAAGGAGCGGCTTATTAGAGATTCTCAAGCCTGGCCTTCTTCAAGTTCTTCTTTTCTTAAACAGCTTTATTGAGATATAATTAACATACCATTAAGTTCACCTGCTTAAGGTACACAATCTAATGTTTTTAGCACACTTAGAGTTGTGCATCCATCATCATAGGATCTTAGGACATATCAATCACCCCAAAGGAAATCCCACACCTTTTAGCTGTCACTCCCTATGCCTCACCCCCCTCAGCCCTAGGCAACCATTCATCTACTTTTTGCTCCATGCATTTGCCTATTCTGGACAGTTCATGTAAGTAGTATTATACAAACATGGTCTTTTGTGAGTGGCTTCTTTCACTTAGCATAATGTTTTTGAAGTTCATCCATGTTACAGCATGTACTAATACTTCATTCTTTTTTATAGCTGAAATATATTCCGTTGTATACCTTTTATCCTTTATCCTTGTTTATCCATTCATCAGTACATGGACATTTGTGTTGTTTCTTTCTTTTCTTTTTTTTTGAAGATTGATTGATTGATTGATTGATTGCTATGTTGGGTCTTCATTTCTGCGCAAGGGCTTTCTTTAGTTGCGGCGAGTGGGGGCCACTCTTCATCGCGGTGCGCGGGCCTCTCACTATCGTGGCCTCTCTTGTTGCGGAGCACAGGCTCCAGGCGCGCAGGCTCAGTAGTTGTGGCTCACGGGCCTAGTTGCTCCGCGGCATGTGGGATCTTCCCAGACCAGGGCGCGAACCTGTGTCCCCTGCATTAGCAGGCAGATTCTCAACCACTGCGCCACCAGGGAAGCCCCATTTGTGTTGTTTCTACCTTTTCGCTCTTGTGAAGAGTTCTGTTGTGAACATTCGTATGCAAGTTTCTGTTTGGGCACCTGTTTTCAATTCTTTTGGGTCTGTATCTAGGAGTGAAACTGCTGGGTCATAGAGTAATTTTCTGTATCACTTATTGAGGCACAACAAACCTGTGTTCCACAGAAGCTGTACCATTTTACATTCCCACCAGCAAGGCGTGAGGTTTCCAATTTCCCTACATCCTTGTCTGCACTTGATATCATCTGTATTTTTGTTTATAGCCATTCTGGTGAGTGTGAGGTATTATATCATTATGGTTTTGATTGGCATTTCCCTAATAACTAATGATGGTGAACATCTTTTCATGTGATTGGCCATTCTTACATCTTGGGAGACATGTCTATTAAATTCTTGGCCCATTTTTTTAATTGCATTTTTGTCTATTATTGAGTTGCAAGAGTTGTTTATATATTCGGCATATATATTCCATGTCAGATGCATATAATTTGCAAATAATTTCTCCTGGACTGTGTGAATTGTCTTTTCACTTCCTTGAGTATCTTCTGATACACAAAAGTTTTTAACTGATGAAGTCAAATTTATCAATCTTCATGTGTATCACTTGTGCTTTTAGTGTCTTATCTAAAAGATCATTGTCTAACCCAAGGTCATGAAAATTTACTATGTTTCATTCTAAGAGCTTTATAGTTCTAGTTTTTACATTAGACCTGTGCTCCACTTTGAGTTAATGTTGCACATGGTGTGAGGTCAGGGCCCAAATTCATTCTTTTGCATGTGGGAATCCATTATCCCAGCACCATTTATTATTGCCCCATTGAATTAACATTGCCCCTCTTTTGAAAACCTGTTGACCGTGGATGTATGGATTTACTTCTGCATTCTCAATTCTGTTCTATCACTCTATATGTGTATTAATTTACTAGGCCTCCCATAACAAAATACCACAGACTAGGTGGCTTAAACAACAGAAGTTTATTTCCTCACAATTCTGGAGGCTAGAAGTCCAAGATCAAAGTGTTGACAAATTTGGTTTCTTCTGAGGCCTCTCCTTGACCTGCAGACAGCTGCTGTTTCACTGTGTTCTCACACGGCCTTTACTGTGTGCACACACCCCAGGTGTTTCTTCCAGGGATGAAGGACGGCGCCCTTATAAGAGCACTGGTCTTACTGGATTAGAGACCCACTTAACAGCCTCATTTTAACTTTATCTATTTAAAGACCTTATCTCCAAATTCAGACACATTCTGGGGTACTAGGAGTTAAACCTGTGAACTTTGTGGGTGGAGGAAGGGCAGAACAACACAAGTCAGCCCATAGCAATATGTCTATGCTTGTGCCAGTACCACACTGCTTTGATTTCTGTAGTGCTGCAGTAAGTTGTGGTATCAGGAAGTGTGAGTCCTCCAAGTTTGTTCTTTTTCAAGAATGTTTTAGCTATTTTAGGTACTTGAATTTTCCTATGAATTTTAAGATCAGCTTGTCAATTTCTGTAAAAGAATCCAACTGAGAGTTTGTTAGGGATTGTCTTCAAGCTGTAGATCAATTTGGGTAGTACTGCCATCTTAACAATATTAAGTCTTCTGATCCGTGAACATAGGATGTATTTCTACTTATTTACATCTTCTTTAATTTCTATTTTTCTGTTTATAATTGTTGTCTCCCTCAGGACCTCCAGTTATGCATATGTGGGATCTTTCTTGTCTGCCTTCAGTATCTTCATATTTTTCTCTAAGTCTTTTCTTTTAGTCTTACCCATTTCAGTTTGCTTAGTTTTCTCAAAGCCTATCTGCCTTGTCCCTCTCTGGGTATTAGCTCTATCCATTCTCCTTCTTGGTGCCATTGACCTGTGAGAATACCTCTGCTCTAGGTTAAAGTCTAGAAGAAAAGAATGAGGTCTCTGTCATCTTGCATGGTATGGCCAGTGGAGAAATACTCTGGGTTAAATATGGAGAACACAGCTACTCTGGAATAGCAGATGCTTTCAAAGCATGTTCTAAGTTGTCTGAAACTCCTTTCTGCAGAGGTTAAGTCACCAGATTAACTCATATGTAAATTCTACATGGAGAAACAATCTTTCCTGAATTCTTGCTTGCCCTTATTGCCAGCAACTAAAATCGTAAGCACATTCCTCAACCACAGAAACTGCCACTAAACATAAAAAAAAAAAAATCAAATTGTATTCAGATCATCTCTCATTACATTCAAATATCTTTATAGGTGATGACATATTTAAGATCATTTAAAAATCAGACTGGAGTAACTGTGGTTCAGGCACCCAAAATGGAACCAGGTGGCCACTGTGGATGTGGTGTCAGACACATCCCTGCATCACTGAGAACTCGAATTTTCTGAGCTGTGCCCAACTCCAGGACACCAGCAGCCGTTTTCAAAACATCTGCCAGCAGCTGCTAGCAGCAACCTTGTAGTTTCAAAGTCTCCCCTCCCCCCTCGAAACTATGCAGTCATTTCCAACCCCAACCAATCCTTGCTTAACAATCACCCTTACTTCCTGCCACCTATGATCCTAATTCTTGACCATTTACGTAACCTTGTAGTTTTTTGCCTTTATAAGCCTCCCTCATTTTGTACTCTGTGGGAACACAATTCAAGTGCTTCTTGGGTCTGTGTCTCCAGGGCTGCAGTGTCAACAAACCTCCAATAAACACCGCTTTATTTCGATTAGGTCTCCATTCTTGGAATTCTTGGTTAACATAGGTAATAATAACCTTGTCTAGTTCAGTTCCTATGAAACAAGTCTTATTCCTTAGTACCCTCTTTTTCCCTTGCATAATGGGTTTGGAATTTGCTGTTTCAAGTGAGGGTAACCTACTCAAAGCACATAAAGCATAAAGGATGGGATTTTACTTGCTCCAGTAACTAGGTATCCCCGGGAGTTTGACCCTGAACTCAGGATCCAGGGATTCAGATGGCAGCGTGAGCACTGCTTCTCCATCTCTTAGGTCCCCCTTGAGTTGGCTTCCACATAAGACAGGTTACTCCCTAGCAAAGGCAAAGCTGGGTAGGCTTACATCACCCCTCAGCTTGTTAGCTGGGAGGAAAGAGAACCTATATGAACCCAAGAGGATGCTGATTGGACTTCTGAACCTGTCCCTGTGGCTGGCCTGAATCACATGCACCCACGAAAGGGGGGAAGAGCCTTACCCAGGTCTCCTAGAGATGGGAAGAGGCAGTTCCTAAAGGGAAAGGATACAGAACAGGGGGCAACCACAAGCAAATCAAAAGCCACTTATTGGCCACTAACAAGACCTTATGGGTTTACAGTTTTTTAACTTAACAAGCCTTCATGATTTTCATAAGTAAAAGACCCTGGGTAACTGGAAGGTGTCTATTTCTTGAAAAGAGTCTAAGAAGAGGCTTCTGGGCCAATTGGTTACAATGCTTGGAAAAAGCTGTCTCATCAAGCCCTCCTCTCCACCCACTTCCACCACCTACAGAAAGCTCTGTTGCCACTTAAAGTATTCCTTCACGAGGGACAAAGTGTTATTAGGTAGTCCTATCATGTGATTTCACCAGGATGGATCTTAGTTACAATGAGTGAACACAAGGGGTTTTATTGCAACCATGAAAATATCCGGATTGCTTTTCCTGCCATCTATGCAGTGAAATAGTACCTGCCCCCGCCAACTCCTTTGCTCACATGTTGCACTCAATCCACTTCCTTCTACTGGAAAAGACAGAGAAACTGCTCATATATGGTGGCTGCATGCTTTTATCATTCCTTTTCTTCCCCAAAAGTCCTGACCTGCTTTTTGCACTAGGTTGCTGTCAGAAAATTTAAAACCTTCCTCTGGTTCTGCAAGAACTTCCAGTGAATGAACAGGAGAATGCAGTAGATAATAGAGATGATTAGAGATTTTTAGCAGGCGTTTGCTAACAAGGAGATGAAATAAAGCAATTAATTAGAGGCATTTGAAGAGCAGTTGGTATAGGCATTTCTCTGTTCAATGCATTTGAAATCTTAGCTAGCTTAGTTTTTGCCACAAGGAAAAAAATTTGTGGGCCGGGGGGCTCTAATACTTAATAAAAGTATTAAGGTCATTAACATAAAGTGTTTGCAAATGTTTTTCTTTAACCACTTGTCTTTATTCTTCTACTGGCTGAAAAGTCACAAATATATTCACAGTGAATTTACTGAAAACTTGAATGTGTATAACTGCTAAGGCATGGTGTCACTGTGAAGTTAAAATTCACTGAAAATATATTGTTCAATTATCTCCCAAGCAAGAAAATCAACACTGAATTTCACTTTTAAAAGAAAGTAACTTTAATAGCACCTTGATAAATTTTTCCAGACTTTTTTCTGATTTCTGTGTACACGTGTTTCACTGTAGTAAACATCTTTCTATGTACAGCTTTGATAGGCCTCAAATACAGTTGGCCCTCTATATCCACAAGTTCCACATCCGCAGATTTAACCAACCGCACATCGAAAATATTAGAAAAGAGAAAAATCCAGAAAGTGCCAAAAAAGCAAAACTTAAATTTGCCGAGTGCTAGCAACTATTTATATAGCAGTTACGTTGTATTTACAACTATTTACGTAGCATTTATATTGTATTAGGTATTAATCTAGAGGTGATTTAAAGTACATGGGGAGGATGTGCAGATGTGCATGGGTTATATGGAAATACCACACCATTTTATATAAGGGCCTTGAGCATCTGAGGATTTTCGTATCTGTGGGGGTCCTGGGACCAATCCCCAAAGATATGGAGGGAGCACTGTCTTAACATGAAACCCCTGGAAAGAAGCAAATCTTTACCAACTACCCTATCCAGGCCCTGTGCGAGGTATTTGGCAAACCTCTCTTTCTTAGTCCCCGGAAGCCGTGATTAGTAATCTCATTTTGTTGACATGGAAACAGAGAGGAGTGTTGGTGCTTTCCCATGTTCATCCAGGTTTCTAGCCTAGGTCAATCTGACTCCCAAACTCTTACTTTTTCAAGGACACCATACGTTTGTCCTCTCTCTGCTCAGCATATGGTTAAAAGCAGTCTCTGGAGGCAGACTGACTGCCTCAGTTCAGATCCAGAGCTACCACCTACTTGCCACAGGACCCACGACAGTTAATGTTCTTCTACGTGCCTCGGTTTCCTCATTTGTGAGAAGAGAGAGATCATAAATGCACAGGCCCCATAGGGTTGTTGTGGGGATTAAATGAGTAACACCTAGACCACTTAGAAGAAGGTCTGACCCCCGGATACCTCTGTGGTAATCATTAGCTGCTGCTGTTTATATTTGTTATTAGTGTTAGTGTTGTTCTTACTACCGTCATCATCATAACAATTTTTCTGCAAACACCATGGCTTCCTGTGTCAATCTGAGGTGGAATGTGGGCCTGGGTGACTTCTCCATGCAATGCCTAAAACTTCATTCTAATCCTATCATTTTACATCTGTATTTTCCCACCTGCATTCTTTTGGACACAGTGTAGAGAGGTGTTTTAAGACTTAAAACTGGTATTTTTCTTTCACCCATTTTGAGTGAAAGAAAATGGGTAAAGATGCTATCTGGGTAAAAATGCTGGTGATGGACACTGCTGATTTTCACACAGTCACAGGGATCGCAAGACCTGTGGAACTAACTTGGTAACAAGAAAAAACACTAAAAAAAACAGCCCAGCTGTTGACAATGGCTTACATCTTATTTCCCATTTCTCTGTTATTTCTTGGTTGCTGATTTTTTTTTAAATTCAGGGTACAACTGATCCTTCTGAAGGGACCTTTGCTGAATTCTCAATTGTCGGAGGTTTCTTTGAACTTGAGTTTAAATTTTAATTTGCAAGGAAACTGAAGCAGATGGATTTTCTCTTCGTGGAAAAAAAGAAATGAGTGCCTTGATGATATATTTGTTTTCCTTAGCAGGCTTCTGCCATTAAGACTGATGCTTGAGGATATATTGTTAGATCTTGTGTGGAACAGAAAGTTATTACTAATAGTTTACCAGATTTTAGCATTCTTGCATCACAACACGGAATATCATTTTACATTTACTAGTTCTTTTCCAGCGCCATTATCAGATTGCATTTTCATAGTGAATTACAACAAAAATTTTATGCTACTGACATTTAATGAAATTTTAATAAGGTTGTGTTTTGATGTTAGTATTCAAATAATGTGTTTTGAATTGCTTTCCTTTGAATATATTTGCATTAAAGAGAAACTCAATTTGATTTGGTTCTTTAGAGTTTACCCACTTTCTGGTAGCTTTTTTTTTTTTTTTAATTTATTTATTTATTTATCTATTTATGGCTGTGTTGGGTCTTCGTTTCTGTGCGAGGGCTTTCTCTAGTTGCGGCAAGTGGGGGGCCACTCTTCATCGCGGTGCGCGGGCCTCTCACTATCGCGGCCTCTCTTGTTGCGGAGCACAGGCTCCAGACGCGCTCAGTAATTGTAGCTCATGGGCTTAGTTGGCCTAGTTGCTCCGCGGCATGTGGGATCTTCCCAGACCAGGGCTCGAACCCGTGTGCCCTGTATTGGCAGGCAGATTCTCAACCACTGCGCCACCAGGGAAGCCCTCTGGTAGCTTTAAAAAAGACAAAGAGGGGGCTTCCCTGGTGGCGCAATGGTTAAGAATCCTCCTGCCAATGCAGGGGACACGGGTTTGAGCCCTGGTTCGGGAAGATCCCACATGCTGTGGAGCAACTAAGCCCGTGCACAACTACTGAGCCTGCACTCTAGAGCCCACGAGCCACAACTACTGAGCCCACGTGCCACAACTACTGAAGCCCACGCACCTAGAGCCCGTGCTCCGCAGCGAGAAGCCACCACAGTGAGAAGCCCACGCACCACAACGAAGAGTGGCCTCCTCTCACCGCAACTAGAGAATGCCCGCGCACCGCATCGAAGACCCAACGTAGCCAAAAATAAGTAAATAAAATAAATTTTTTTAAAAAAGAGGTAAATTCAGTTTCTTCTTTGCCAGTCAGTTAATAGAAAAGGAACACATTTGCTGAGCTCTGGAAGTAATGGCAGCAGACTGCAAATGGTATGAGTTAATGGAATGACTCACGTTGGCTATTAGACTTGCACAATTTTAAAATACATATATATTTATATAAAGTGCACGTCACAGATTATGAGGGATTATACCTTTGGGTTCTCTTTTCTTTCTCATTTCTTTCTCATTGAGTCCTAAGGCTGATATATTAAGACATTTAAGAGATTCACATGATTGCAATTCTTGATCAGGGATGTCCAAAATTAAACGGTAATCTCTTGAGAAAGCACGGTTCTCTGTTGGTAGCGTTCTCTTAGCCATTTCTGCTAAAATTGTGGTGTGGGCCCAGGCAATTTCCATGAGCATGTGCTTTCCAAAAGATAAACTCACCAGACCTAACTAAAATATGCTTTCTGGGATGGCTTTGACGCAGCTGTCCGGCTGGAGTTTATTATGCACAGAGTATCAATGCTAAAATGGTGAAAAGATGGGGAAAGCCCGCTTGCGAGGCAAGGCTTGCCTTTACCATTCTTTCTGAACAGACTCAGGGGCTTTAGAGAAAGTAACTGGTGGGAAATGGTTAGGGGGGGACTGGCGACGGCAAACTAGTCCTCAGGGTCTTTTATCCTTTTTATGCCTAGTTTTGTGCGGAAAGAAATGCTTTTACTTCCCTTCCACGCTCTTCGCCTTATTTTTCTCCCACATTCTTCCTGGGAGTCTCCTCCACCTACAAACAGTCCAGATTTCAGAGCTCTCGATACTCACTTTCTACGGATCTGGCCTGAGCTGTGCGGTCTAAGGTGAGCCGCACACTCGCTCAGGACCTTTGCTTCCTGTTCTCTATCTTCAGGGTTTGGTAAGGACGACACTTAATTCTAATAAAACACACGGCTGGGACCAGCAGGGTTGCGCGGAGACACCGCCACCGCGCGACCGCCGCCCGAGCCAGACCGACCCCCAGACACGGCGCGGCCTCGATGACGTAGCGCGCAGCCTCCGTGACGCAACCGCGCAGCCCCCTGACGCAGCGCGCAGCCTCTGTGACGCAACCGCGCCCCCTCCGGCCCCGCCCAGAGCCGCCAGGAGGAGCTGCGTGCAGACCCACAATCCCCGCAGCCGCTAGTTACGAGGTGTCCGCTTCGCGCGGGTACCGCCGCCGCGACATGTCGTTAAAGCCGAAGAGCCGGGGCCGCGCCGGCGCCCAGGCCGAGCGGGGTGGCGGCGGCGAGGAGGCCCCGAGCACGTCCCGCGGGCCGGGCGGCGCCGCGTCGCAGGGCGGCCGGCGGGCCGAGGCTCCCTCAGCGCCGGGGCCGCGGTCGCAGAAGCAGCTGGAGCTGAAGGTGGCGGAGCTGGTGCAGTTCCTGCTGATCAAGGACCAGAGGAAGATCCCGATCCGTCGCACCGACATCCTGCGGCACGTGGTCGGGGACTACAAGGACGTGCTCCCCGAGCTGCTGCGGCGGGCGGCCGAGCGCCTGGAGTATGTGTTCGGGTACCGGCTGGTGGAGCTGGAGCCCCGGAGCAACACCTACATTCTGGTCAACACGCTGGAGCCGGTGGAGGAGGACGCGGAGATGCGCGGCGACCAGGGCACGCCCACCACCGGGCTGCTCATGATCGTGCTGGGGCTCATCTTCATGAAGGGCAACAGCATCAAAGAGACCGAGGTCTGGGACTTCCTGCGGCGCCTCGGGGTGCACCCCACCAAGAAGCACCTCATCTTCGGGGACCCGAAGAAGCTCATCACCGAGGACTTCGTGCGGCAGCGGTACTTGGAGTACCGGCGCATCCCGCACACGGACCCCGTGGACTACGAGCTCCAGTGGGGCCCGCGCACCAACCTGGAGACCAGCAAGATGAAGGTGCTCAAGTTCGTGGCCAAAGTCCACAATCAGGATCCCAAGGACTGGCCGGCGCAGTACTGTGAGGCTTTGGCGGAGGAGGAGGCCAGGGCCAGACCCCAGACCGGGGTTGCGGCCCCAACCCCAGCCCCTTCCTCTTGAAACCTGAGACAGACTCGGAGAGACCCCGGGGAAGGGCTGGGGGTGGGAGGAAGCATCTTGCTGTAACCCTTAAATGTGTGTAGTAGTTTTAGGATGTGTTTGCAATCTTTTCTTCTTGTGATAGTATAAGTCACTTTGGTTCCGAATTTTCATTTATAAAAATATTAAGGGATGATTTCTTTTGGTTTGTCTTACTGTCTGTATTTGTTTTTATTGGTATAAAAATCTTGCTAGCTTTATAAAGCGAATTGGAAAGTTTTGTACCATGTTATGGAAGTAGACATTTAAAAGAAAGAACACGTCAATAAGTTGCTTTCATGCCAAGGAAATAAAGCGAAGTGGCTCTTGTCTGGCCTCTGGACTACCCAACTCTGTAAGGAAAAATAAAAGTCTATAAATTGAAAACTAAAATGTAACTGCCTATATCTCTATTTATCTTAGCACAGCTATTTTAAAAATATATTTTCCATGTGTATAAGTGTTATGAGTCATTCTAAGCAATGTATGCATTGTATTTTTTCCAGATAATTTTTTGTGTGGCTGACCATTTAGTTCCTTTTTTTTCTGTTTTTTTTTTTTTTTTTTTTTTTGCTACTATAGTTATAATAAACACTGTGTTTTTGAAGCAGGTAAGCATTGTGGACTTATTTTAACCATAAGTCATGAGAAGATTTCATGACTGAAAAACAGAATCTTAACAAAAAAAGAAAAATAATGTTTACCACGTATCATTCAGATAAATAGTGTTTTGTGGAAGTTGCTCTATTTTTATGTGTGTGTGCATATTGGATCATGATGTAAAATACATTTCTTTCTGTGGGTCACAGAAAAGTGTTAATGATTAACCATACCTACTTGAGAATCAGACTACGTGGGTTCAGAGCCTCCCTCTGCATAACTGGCTGTAGGAATTTAAGCAGGTTAGGTTGTATACAGACCTTTCCTCACCTGTAAAATGTGTTGATGATGCATGTTATTGTGTGTGGTAGTGTGATAATTAGATAGGGAAGTACACCTAGAGATCTTGGCACAGTCCCAGGCTGTGGGGGATTTTAGTTGTTACTTTGTTCCTTAAAATTTGTTTATTCTTGGTCTGGAGCAGTTAAAAAAATTTTTTTTAAGATTTTCTTTCATTATCTTGTTCTAAATCATTCCTCGAATTGGAATTACTGGTTCAAAAATATGACAGTATTCTTCTAGTCTGACTCTGTTGTATGGTTTTATGGAAAAACATAACTCATGGTATATGGTGAGTAGAGCCCACGTAAACAGTAAGAGCAGAAAGTAAGATCTACCCCAGCTTGGAGAGGTCTCTGTAGTGTAGTGAATAGCATATGGGGTTTCGAGGTTGTCTGACAGACTGAATTCAAATTAGGACTCATGCTGTGGCAACATGGTGATTTGGCATAGGTTTTAAGCTCTCTCAATCTCAATTTCTTCATGTGTAAAATGGGAAAAACAATAACTATATCATAGTTTGTTGTATGGATTAAATGAGCCTGAAGAAAAGCTGGTATAGTGGCCTTTCATTGTATCTCTCCATAGCCTCTGGCAAAATGCAGTTTATATACAGAGGTTCAACAGATAATTATTCAGCCGGTGAATAAGTATGATTGTTTGGGGGGAAGGTACTGCAAATTAACCATGAAATGAGGTAAATACTTAAAAAAAGAAAAATGTGGATTGATCAACCCTGGACTAGAGTCATCTAGAAGAATCTGGTGGGTATGTGGTGGTGTGGAGCAATGGGTTAGATGACGGTTTTACTTTATTCTGTTGAACTGGAATTTGCATTTATTTTATCAGTGAATATAGTTGGTCCTTAAAAGCATTTCTTCTTGGTTTGCATTTATTTCAGTGGATGAATTACCTTCTGGCTAAGCATTCTGCTTACTCAATGACCGCTTTCCCCTCTGGGGTGTTCTAATGCTGGGATTTTCATCTGTACGGGGCGGAAAATATCATTACCCACTATGCAGTGTCAGTTATATCTGAGGCACATGTTTTCCCCACACTTTTCTTGTAGAGATGTTAACAATTTACCATCAGTGGATTACCATTTTGTTTCAAATTTTAAAGTAGAAAACATTACAGACCAGATCAAGCCCTTGTTTCTTTTCACCCTTCCCAGAGGTGTCAAGAGTTTGTGGCTATTGTGCCATTGTCTAGTTAATACAATATAATGTTTAATATATGAATAATATATACAGTTGACCCTTGAACAACACAGGTTTGAACTGCATGGTCCACTTACATGCAGATTTTTTTCAATAAATATGGAGTACATTTACAGGCTGGGAGATGGGTATGTGGGGCGTTGTTACACTGTTTTCTCTGGTTTTGCATATGTATGAAATTTTCCATAACAAAAAAGAAATAAACTTAAAGGCATTCTAATAAATAAACTTCTTTCACTTGATTTTTTTTAGTAATTTATTACTTGTTATTTCTGAGACTATATAACACTATTTTGAGACTGTAGAATGCATAGTATTTTCAAGTTTAGCTTCTAAAATATTTTACAATATATTTCAAATAAAATCATGGCTGCTGGCTATGGCTTTTCAGAGACTTTACCTTTTTTATTTGATTTAAGGTAATATGAATTTGAAATTTTAATAAATAATACTTTCCTTGAAAACATAAAAATGTTATTCATGTAATTACTGGATCATCTGAAAGCTTTTTGAAAGCCAAATAATTTTTCCTTCGAGTCTCTCCAAGTGAATAATCAATTTCTTGTTTGGTTTGTTTCCAGATAACCTTTTTCATGCTGCTCTCTGCAGTATGTGTAATGCTGAATTTGGCTGGTTCAATTCTCTCCTGTCAGAACGCTCAGCTAGTCAACTCCCTAGAAGGCTGTCAGTTGGTGAGTAATGAAATGCAGACCTTTTGATAAAGGGCATAGGCTTTGATTTTGAATGAAAATGATTTCAAAAATAATTTTATTGTATCCTTGGATTTATTCTGATGTTTTAGTGTTGTTTAAGGAATTAACGTTGATTCATTTTTAAAAATTCTCCCAAATTAAAACTGGTTCTACTCATAAGTCAGTTACTAATAGTATGTTAGTATAATGCTATTTTAAAATAAATGTCTTTAGTAACGATTTTATTTTAATATTTGTAGCATTGATTTTTGTCTCCACTGAATTTTTAAAAATCAATTTTATAAGTCAATTTTAAGTGCTGAGATACATATAAGCTTGATAATGAGTGCATCCAAACAATTTAGTTCTCATTTTTCAGTTAAAAAAGAGAACTATCTTTTCAATCTAGGAAAACCGTAGATGGTGTGCTATGGACATGGTAGGGGGTCATTTTGGTTTGTTGAATGTAATCATCATTCCTTATCATAACTTGGCTCCTGCTTCGGTAACACGTGCGTGTGGCTGGTGCAGAAATCAGAGTGCGTCCCATGACATTCAGTACAGGTGCAGTGTGACCCCTGATGTGACCCTGGCTGCTGGGGGTATGGGGGTGCTGGCGTTTTTTTCCTTAACTTAGAGAAGGCACAAGGCTACCCTTTAGAGCCATGCCCCTCATAGCTGCCCATGTACTTGCCAACCTGTGGCCGTGATTTCTGAGAGGTCAGGGGCTATGCTGAACTCCCCGAAGCTTTTCTGTAGCAGGGCAGTGCCTACATTTCTAGTGGCCATGCCATCAGGTTCAAAGGGGAGCTGCTGCCCTTTACATTCCTCATCTACCAAGGCCAGCAAGTCTAGTGTAAGGTGCAGGCTGAGTGCTGAAGCACCTACTGAGTCCCCAAAACTGAGAGCTTAGTCTTGTTATTTTCTCTTCAGTGTGGGCGAGCTCACACTGATCATATTTCATCCCAATATGATGTACACAGAGTATCCTCGCTGTAGTGCAGCATTTCCCCAGGACTACCAAGAACTGACACAACCTGGAGCCCCATCACCATCAGAAAGGGCGACTTGCTAACTTCTGTTCGTAACTTGGTAGCCTCTCTTTTCCTAAGTACTAAATGTGGTGAATATGGTAAAATCTGGCAACCTACACAGGATTAGCCATTTTTTTCTCTGATTCCAATTTTCCAAGACAGTGACTGGGGTGACAAGAAGTGACAGTGCCCGGAGGTCCAGATCCAAAAGAAAGGCAAGTGCCCAGTCTTGAAAGGTTGACTTCTCCTGGTATTAATCTCAGACCCTGTTTCCCTATACTGTATGCATCAGTATACATCTGTATGCATCAGAGTTTGGAGCAGAGAAAGGTTTATTGCAGGGCCAAGCAAAGAGCCGGGTGGCTTGTACCCACCAAATCCCCGAACTTCCGGAAGGGTTTCAGCAAAGCATTTTTAAAGGCAAGGTGAGGGAAGGGCGAGGTTGCAGACTTCTTGGTGCAGGAATCCTTTGTTCTTGCAGCTGTCCACTTAGGCCAGGTCACAATGTTCCTGTAAACCTCCAACAACACAAATGTTATTCTCTGTTCTGCAACTTTTTATCCCTATATGAATGGACTCTTAAAGGTCAGAGTCCTGAGAATAGGCTCTCCTGTATATTTCAGGCTATAGGCAACATTCTTTTACAAAAGGTGCAGAGCCAGCATGACTAAGTACAGGCAACAGAGCACAAGGGTTAGAGCTAAAGGAATAGATCTAATAAGGAGTCAGGTTTCTTCTTCCCTATTACGTATCTTCTTCTCAGTGAAAATGAACTTGGCTTATGCCTAATTTCACATAGTATAAAACTAAATTTTATGTGGTTTTTAAGTTCTATGAAGAAATTCATTTGAAACAAATGTAGAAAATGACAAAAAAATTAAATATGAAAACCGTAATAGGCATACAATTAGGGAAATAGAAATAGGTCATGAAAACTAATCCCTGTGTGCCCTCTAAAAGTAAATAATGTAACTTTTAAAATTATTTTTGAATAATCTGGAATTTCCTCTCTGATCATCATTTTTACCTTCTGAAAATTTAGATACCTGAATCCCATATAATACACATTTTGGTAGACATATTCTGTTACTTTCCTCAAGTTAAATAATGTATGTCTCTGAGTGACAATTATCATAGAAACAAACTTTTTGCACGTTAAAATACCTAATGTGACTTAGACACAGCAAGCATTAAATAATATGGGTTGAACTGAATTATTCCCACTTTCTGCTCAGAGATTAATGTGTCTCTTGGAGTCAGGGTAGAATATCTCACACATGGGAATTAAAGAGCTACATTCTAACCAAAAATACCCATGGAAAACTTGCAATTGATCCATATCTGCTTTCTTAATCAAGCCGGCTACAAAGGGCTGTGGTTGTACTTTATTTTGGAGATGAATAGGCTAGGGAAACCACACTTCAATTTTGAAGTTGTTTGAAACCTGAAAGAATGTGGAACTTTATATTATATGACAGCAGTAACGTCCAAGCCTTGATGGTTACCATTCGGATATATAAGTATATGAATATCCTGTATGTATGAATTTACTGGAGAATATTGTGACAGTGGCCAAGGAGACCCTAACTACTCAATATGGAGTTGACTTCTTGCTGCCACTCTTCCTTCCTCAAGTTTTTTGAAATAAAAAGGGGTTTTGTTTGTATTTTTGTTTTTAAGCTAGCTTGGTATCAACAGCCTTTAGTTGAAGCAGACTCTGGTTCTATCCTTGATTCACAGTCTTTTAAAATATTACCAGATGCTATCTTCTGATTTATTTGTGATTTTTCATCTGTATTCATAAATGCAGTTAATTTGGAGCTTTCATTTTCCTCCTGCCCCATTTTGTTTCATGATTATCGTATTTCATAAATATTAGTTAAGAAACTTCAATCTAAGGAATTTTCTGTTCCTTGATGGATACTGGCACATAAATGCCAGTTGTCCGTACCTTTTGGCATTCTCTGGACCTAGAACTATTTTATTTAAAAAGTTATTAGGCATAAATTTCTATTCTTCCAGATTTTTTTCTATTTCTTTCTCAGCTTTTGAGCCACATTTGACAATATCAATTGTCAGAATTAACATTTTTTCTTTGTATTGGCCTTTTCACATTTTAATATGAAGTAATGCATTGAATTGTTTTTAAAATACCCATAGTAACATTATGTCCTTATTTCTTTTGTTTTCATACTGTTGTATATTTCTCTTCCTTTCCTGATGAGTTTGGCCAGAAATGTATTTGTTTTATTTATCTGAAAACTTAAAGTACCAAAGAAATGTATCCATTGTAAAATTCCCAAAATACAGAAGTGTAAAATTTTTAACTCCCCCGTGTCAGCATGTACCCTTATGGAAATTTCTGTATGTAAATTAGAGAAATAGCCTCAGATCTAGTCCATCCTTTTAACTCCTGCATTATATTCTGTGGATGCAAATTCTACACACTAATTCACAGGTCCCCAACTGCAGGGCCCTTAAGTGGTCTCTTCTTATGTCACAAATAATGCTGGATTTAATTGTTTTATAAATTAATCTATGGACACGTTTGTGTGTTATCTATGAAGGATACTTTCTAAAAGTTGAATTGATGGCACAAAGAGTAAATGCATTAAAATGTTGACAGCTGTTGCCTTCCAGAAAGGTTTGTACTCACGATCATTTCTGCCTGCGGTCCCTGGAGACGAGCACGTCCAACCCTTGCCAAGATTAGATGTCACCAATATTGAAAATGTTTGCCAACCTGAAGGATGAAAAATTGCATCTCACTGTGTTTTAATTTGCTCCCCCTGGTCATCAGTGCGGTGGAGTTATTTTTAATAGAAGCAGAATTGAATGTAGAGGTAAATTGGGAAAGAATTGAGATCTTTATCATATTAAGTCTTTTGATTTAGGACCAGGTTATGTCTCTTCCAGCCTTCAGGGAAGTCTTCTAGCCTTTTTCATACAGTGCTTAAACATCTTCTACTAATTCCTAGTTGGTTTGTAGTTTTTGATGCTAATGTCAGTGGTAGTTTTCTTCACTCTATTTTATAATTGGTTATTGCTATAATATAGGTAAGCTATTGATTTTTTAATTAAACTTTTCATTTTGAGATAACTGTAGATTCACACACAGAAATAATACAGAGAAATCTATGTAGCTTTTACCCAGTTTTCCCCAATGGTAACATCTTGCAGAAGTATCGTACAGTATCGTACTGGGATATTGACAGTGATGCAGTCAAGACATAGAACATTTCTACCACGTTATAGGCCCCTCCTGTTGCTTTTTTAATAGCCACAGTTACTTCCTTTCTGCCCCCACTCCCTCCTTAATGCCTGGCAATCGCTCGTCCACTAGAACACTCCATTTCTATTTTTTTTTTTATTTCCAAAATGTCATATAAGTGGAATCGTACAATTTGTAAGCTTTTGGAACTGGCTATTTTCACTCAGCATGATTCTCTGGAGATTTATCCAGGCTGTTGCACATGCTGATAGTTTCTCGCTGTTTATTCCATGGAGCAGTGTTGCTCTGATTGGATGGACCGGTTTAACCATTCACCTGTGGAAGGACATCCGAACGAATTCCACCTTCTGACTATTATGAATAAAGCTGCTATGAACATTCCTGTGCAGGTTTCTGTGTGAACACCAATTTTCAGTTCTTTGAGATAAATGCCCAGGAGTGCAGTTGCTGGTTGTATGGTAGGTGCCAAACTGCTCTGTAGGTTGTCCGTACCTTTTGGCATTCCCACCAGTGATGTACGAGTGATCCGGTTTCTCTGCATCTTCATCAGCATTTGCTGTTGTCACTTTTTTTTACTTTAGTCATTCTCATAGCATAGAGTGATGCCCTATTGTAGTTTTAATTTGTGTTTCCATGATAGCTAATGATGTTAAACATCTTTTCATGTGCTTCTTTGCTATCTGTATATCCTCTTTGGTAAAATGTCTGTTCATGTGTTTTGCTTATTTTCTTTCCGTTTTTTTTTTTTCTGTTGAGGTTTGAGAGTTCTTTTATATTCTAGATACTAGTCCTTTGTTGAATATGTGGTTTGCAAATATTTATCCCAGTCTGTAGTTTGTCTTTTCGTCCTCTTAATAGGGTCTTCAGCAGGGTAAATTTAAAAAATTTTGATGAAGTCTTATTTATCAATTGATGCTTTTATGGATCACGGTTTTGGTGTCAAGTCTAAGAACTCTTTGCCTATCCCTAAACCTTGAATATTTTCTCCTACGTGGAGGTGGGAGTTCCAGCTCTCCAGAAAGCCTCCACTGATACCTCTCTGGCTGGGAAGGGTAGACCCTACTGCTCCCCAAGTGGCTTGTACTGACATGGGGTGGGGAGATGGCCTCATCACCGCCAGGCAGTGCTGAAAGCCCTGACTTTCCACCTTACCTGGGAGCAGAGGGGGCCTCCTTACTGCCAGGGGTGGGTGGAAGCCCAGGCTCCCCACGTGGCCTCCTTCAACACCACGGAATTTGGGAGGCTCTGAGTTTTCATCTCCAAGTCTGGGATATAGGAAGCAAAACCAAAAAACTCAGGAAACTCACCACTGTGCCCTTCTCTGGGTCCCGAAGTCCATAACCAGTCTGTCTTCTTTTTACTTTTCGGAGTCTTTAATGTATGTTTTATATACAATGTCCAGTGTTTTTAGTTGTACTCAGAAGAATAGGGAAAAGTACATCTCCTCCATCTTTCCGGAAGCCAAAATGCTGTTGACTTTTGTATATTTTGTATGTTGAAATTTTTTGTTAACTCTAAAAGTTTTTCAAAATTATCTTTTAGTTTCTAGGTGGACAGCCACATAAGCTGTGAAAATAAAGGTTCTTTCCCTTCGTTATGAATATTTATAGAGCGTATTTTTTTCTTAACTTTTTACATTGATTGATATGGGTTTCAGTAGGCATTCAGTACCGTGCAATGCAATAAGCTTTTTTTCCCCAGTTTTATTGAGATATAATTGACATACAGCAGTGTACCCAGGTGTACAGCATAACGATTTTTAAAAAATTTTTCTTTGGAGTATTGATTTACAATGTTGTGTTAGTTTCTGCTGTACAGCCAAGTGAATCAGTTATACATATACACATATCAACTCCTTTTTTAGCTTCTTTCCCCATACAGCATAACAATTTGACTTACATCATGAAATGATCATCACAATAAGTTTCGTGAACATCCATCATCTCATATAGATACAAAATTTAAAAGATAGAAAAAAATGTTTTTCCTTTTGATGAGAACTCTTTGGATTTACTATCTTAACAACTTTCATATACAACGTACAGCAGTGTTATTTATATGTATCATATTGTACATTACATTTATCTCATAACTGGAAGTTTGTACCCTTTGACCACCTTCA
The DNA here is from genome assembly GCF_028023285.1 of Balaenoptera ricei. Taxonomy (NCBI): domain Eukaryota; kingdom Metazoa; phylum Chordata; class Mammalia; order Artiodactyla; family Balaenopteridae; genus Balaenoptera; species Balaenoptera ricei. Next base: position 31,632,339 of record NC_082640.1, read on the forward strand.
CCCGATTCCCCCTCCCCGCACCCCCGCCTCTGTAAAATCTGATCTCTTTTTCTATGAGTTTGTTTGTTTTCAAGGTATAATTGACCTACAACACTGTGTTAGTTCCTGTTACACAACACAGTGATTTGATATTTCTATACCTTCAAAAATGATCACCAAGATAAGTCTAGTTACGATCTGTCACCATACAAAGATATTACATAATTATTGACTGTATTCCCCATACTGTACATTTCATACCTGTGACTCATTTATTTTGCAACTGGAAGTTTGTACCTCTTCATCTCTCTCGTACCCCCATCCCCTCGCCTCTGGGAACCACCTGTTTGTTCTCTGTATCTATAACTCTGTTTTTGTTTTATGTTTGTTCATTTGTCTTGTTTTACAGATTCCACATGTAAGTGAAATCATACAGTATTTGTCTTTCTCTGTCTGACGTACTTAGCATTAGGCTTTTAACCTAATCCCTGACTGAGCTTCATAGAAGGACACACGATAGGAGACGCAGCAGGGAGAAGGCCCGGCAGCTCCATCTGCCTGTCACCCACTGCGGCTGCCCTGCTCTCACAGAAGAGGTGCCTGGGGAGCACCTGACACAAGGCCAAAGCCTGTTTTCAAACAGGTGTTTTTAGAGCATCTTTGTTTTCACAGAGACCCAAGGCCTGCGTGCCAGCACACAGCTCCCCTGAGGGCCCACTTCCACAGGACAAGCAAGGTATTTCCACATTGCTCTGTGGTCTCCAAGAAAGCAGTGACATAGCACAGAACTTTCAGGTCATTTTTCCACGGGAATCTGGACCAGCCTAGGCCCCATGTTACCCTTTATTCATGTTGAGGATTTTCGGGGGAAAGGGGTGACTAATAACAGCCCTTTTTTTTTTTCTTTAATATATTCATTTATTTATTTTATTATTTTGGCTGCGTTGGGTCTTTGTTGCTGCGTACAGGCTTTCTCTAGTTGCAGTGAGCAGGGGCTACCCTTCACTGCGGTGCGTGGGCTTCTCATTGCAGTGGCTTCTCTTGTTGCGGAGCACAGGCTCCAGACGCGCAGGCTCAGTAGTTGTGGCTCACGGGCTTAGTTGCTCCGCGCATGTGGGATCTTCCCGGACCAGGACTCGAACCCGTGTCCTCTGCATTGGCAGGCGAATTCCCAACCACTGCACCACCAGGGAAGTCCAACAGCCCTTTTTTATAGCGTTGTTTTATTCCTGACTTTTATAGGATGAAGAGTGAAGAGGATTGACATGATGGGTCACCATTCAGTGTAGTTTTCACTGTCAGCTTCCCAGAGGTGCCCTTATTAACGTAAGGCATTTCCTTCTAGCCTGACTTTTTTTTTTAAACTAACTTTATTTTTTTTTTAAGTTTTTTTTTTTTGGCCGCACCACATAGCTTTTGGGATTTTAGTTCCCCTACCAGCGATTGAACCCAGGCTCCTGCAGTGAAAGCACCAAGTCCTAACCACTGGACTGCCGGGGAATTCCCTAGCCTGACTTTCTAAGATTTTTTTTTTTAAATCAGGAATGCATGTAAGTTTTTATCACTGTCTTTTCAACATCTGTAAAGATGATCATACAGCTTTCCTCTTTAGTTTATTAGTGTAGTGATTTGCATTAATAGATTTCCTAATGCTGAACTACCTTTGCGTTACAGAAATAGACCTTCCTTGGTCCAGGCACATTTAAGGCATACATATTATGTTGCAATTCAATTGCTAATATTTTGTTATTTAGTTTTGGCTGCATTGGATCTTCGTTGCGGTGCACGGGCTTCTCATTGCCGTGGGCTCTTGCTGCAGAGCACGGGCTGTAGGCACATGGGCTTCAGTAGTTGTGGCTCGAGGGCTCTAGAGCGCAGGCTTGGCAGCTGTGGTGCACGGGCTTAGCTGCTCCGCGGCATGTGGGATCTTCCCGGACCAGGGCTTGAACCCGTGTCCCCTGTGTTGGCAGGCAGACTCTTAACCACTGCTTCCCGTAACAACAGCTTAGGAATGTGTGTCTGTATCTTTCAGGGAACTGGGAGTTCAGGGACTCTGCTGTGTGGCTGGTTTAAGACTAAATTGTTCCCAGTTACCCGGCCCAAAAGCTACTCTTTGTTTCTCCATCCTCACGTGTCCTAATCAGTCACTGGAGCAGCCCTTTGAGACTCAGGGGAGGCCTGGGAGACTAAAGCAAAGACTTCTACTTCAAGGACAGCGTCTCAGGGCTTGTACTCGGCTTCAATCCCCTTGTCTTTGATACTCCTCAGTCTTGAGGGGAGCAGGTTCAGGAGAAGAAAGGGAATAACATTTGGGATAAGAGAAGTTAATCCTACACTCGGCAGAGGAACTCAGTTTTAGGGAGACTCGGTTTCACAGAGAGAGAGAGCTTCTTAAATATAAATTAGTTGTGTGCTTCCGTTCCATTGCACATGGAATGCAGGGCCGCCCTCCTTGTAGCCTGTACTCTGTGCTCCGTCATGGCTCCTCCCTCTTGGCCAACCTTCCCTGGTGGCCCCCTCCCGACCCCTCCCTCCCAGCCTCCCTTCTTCCCCTCAGCCTCCCCACCCCCTCCTTCCGCCACCAGCTTCCTGGGTGCCCTTGGCATCCCTCCACCCATTCCTCCCAGCTCACCCTCCGCTGGAGTCTCCCGTCCCTCCCCTCAGCCTCCTATGGTAAAGCCCCTCCCCCACCGCTCCCTGCCCCCCAGCTTCCCGCACCCCTGCCTCACCAGCCATTGGAATCCCAGGCTCTATCTGACCCCAGGCAGATCCTAGCCTCAGCCTCCTGCAGGTGGTTCCTTCCCATCCTCCAGATTCCAGAGTAGGTGGTACAGTTATTGACCAGGGTTCTTGGCCTCCTTAATCAAAATCAATCAGAGGCCAGACAAGAAATTCAGGCAAGGCTTTATTGGGGCCCCTGCTGCAGCAGGGGAAGGGAGAACAAGTAATAAGTTCCATTGCTAACTCGCTACCTGAGAGGCTGGTGAGCTGGCTCCTTACATGGGCTTTTGCTCCCGGCTCTTCAGAAGTGACAATTGGGCTTTTTGGTCTCTTTGTATCTTGTTGTCCATAATTTGCCCCAGCTGCACATGCATGCAATTATTTTTAGTCCCATATAGTTTCTTTATATTTTGTTGCTCAAAGAGACGTTTGTCCAGGTGCAAGCACTGTAGCAAAGGGTCCCAGGTCCCAGCTGGTGTCAGTACCTCTAGGGAAGGGCCTCCCCCCATCCCCCTATCGGAAAGGCTCCCAGCTGCTGTTGTTCTCTTGGCATCCCGTCAGTTTTCCTCCGAGTACTGGCGTTTCCCATCATTCCCTACTTGGCAGAACCCCACAAGGAACAAGGCCACATCCAGGGCTGGGTGCCATCCTGGCCTGTGAGTGAATCAGCGAGTGTATCCCAGCGGTTCTTTTCCTAAGAGCCCCAGAGGAAGATAAAAAATTACCTGGGGGTTTTAAGTAAACATGCCGTTTTAGGTTAATGACAATTAAAACCATTATGGGTTTTCAAATGTCTTTTTAAATGCCACATCATGTTTTGTTTAATTTACGACTGCTGGTACAATGAAATATTGCACAGCATCAAAAATTTGTTTAAAAATCTGTTTTCAGTTATGACCTAATTCTTTCAATTCATCCTGCAGAAGTTTGGGATTTACTTTCACATTCTTACAGTGTTTTGTTTTTTTTTTAATTTTTTATTTATTATTTATTTATTATGTTTATTTTTGGCTGTGTTGGGTCTTCGTTTCTGTGTGAGGGCTTTCTCCAGTTGCGGCGAGTGGGGGCCACTCTTCATCGCGGTGCGCGGGCCTCTCACTATCGCGGCCTCTCTTGTTACGGAGCAGAGGCTCCAGACGCTCAGGCTCAGTAGTTGTGGCTCACGGGCCCAGTTGCTCCGCGGCATGTGGGATCTTCCCAGACCAGGGCTCGAACCCATGTCCCCTGCATTGGCAGGCAGATTCTCAACCACTGCGCCACCAGGGAAGCCCCTCTTACAGTGTTTTTAAAATGAAAGCCTAACAATGCTTTTCAGATGCAGATCAATATAATATAATGCATCGTGTGTTGATAAGTACATTGTCTTAACGGAAAAGGCGCTTTTTTGTTGTTGTTTCCTTTTTTTTTTTAATATGAAATAACAGATTAATAGATTCTCATTGGAAAAGATGCAGGTGATACATGAATTGGAATAAAACTGGACGTCTCCCCTCTCACTGTCTGCCTGCCACTCCCCATCACACATGTGATCCCTTTAGGATGAGTTGTGTTCAGACCCTCTTATATGCGTATATGTTGACGTACATGTGGGTGTGCGTGTACATTCACAAACATACAGTTTTATTTTTAAACATGCTTATACTGTATACTTTTGTCTGTGGCGTTTTCCCTGCTCAGTGATATTATCTGAGACATTACCATGGAAGTATATACAGGGAGCCCCTCATTCTTCTGGCGGCTGCGTGTAGTTCCCCATAGTCACTGTATTTACCTGCACCGAGAGGCGGTCAGGCCATCTCCATTGTTTTGTTGTCACAGGCACGGCCACAGTGAACATGCATTCTTGTCCTTGTTTTTAATTTTAATATAGTTGGGTAATAATTTTATTATAAAGGAAACAAATATATCCTCCATCACCGCAGTATTGTTACCGAAAGTTGGGTCTGGCTGCTCACCACTCAAAAGCCAATACTTGAGAGGCAAGGTTGGTGGAAAGGAAAGTTTGCTTTATTTTGGAGGCTGGCAACTGGGGGAGAAGGGGACTCATGTCCAAAGGCCAATTCCCCCCTGCTGATCAGGGGGCAAGAGCTTTTATAGGCTGAGGGAGGGGGCTACATGCAGAAACAGCACAGGCAGCTCTGACAGTCATCTTGAAATTGGTCATCAGTGGTCTGACCAGCATCATCTTGATTGTTTTCAGTACAGTTAATCTTCAGTTCCAGGGTCGGCTTGTTCCCATTTCCTTGAGGACAGTTCTCAGAATTGTGGCAGCTTATGTGATGGCTACAGCCTGGTTATCATGTAGTTAACTTCTTCCACCTGGTGGGGGTTTCAGTACCTACAGGACAGCTTACAGGATATGGCTCAGAATATTATCTATAGCCCTTAAGGAGGAACTAAAGGTCCTTGACTTTGCTTAATGACTAAACTATTATTATTTGGTCTTGTTTGACTGTTTTCCTTTGCTCTTGCATTTTCTCACTTCTCTGATTAAATGTATTCTTTGACCAAAAGTTCTTCTGCAGACAAAAGGCAGGCGGAGGATATTTGGGCAGAGGGGGAGGTGGCCCTGGACAGGCCTCATAGGGTCCTGCTTCGTTTCAGTATGGAGTGAATTAAAATATTTGTCCTACTTCGTATTGCCAAGAATTAGAAATTTAGGTGGAAAATTTCATAAAAGTTATATATTTAGTTCATTTTGATATATGTTCAAACATGAGATGGAAATGTGCTCTTTACTATTTTTATGCAAAACTAATACTAACTGCTGCGTGATGATGATGATGGTGAGGATTGCAAACTTCTTTGAGCACTTGCTGTGTACAAGGCACTGCTCTGAGCACATCACATGCGTTTGTTCATTTACTGACAGCCATGACTGAGAGACAGGTACTATTTTATCCCCACTTTACAGGTAAGGAAACTGAGGCCTTGAGAGTTAAGGAACTTTTCCAAAGTCATGCAGCTGGCAGGTGCTGGCATCAGATTCTAACCTTGCTCTTAACCATTAGGAAATCATTAAATTTCTGTTTTTCATAGCACTTTAGAATTAATGGTTAAAAGAGGAAAGGATGAGACGCACTGGACGATGGAGGTAAAGAATATGTCTTGTTTCTTCTTGGTCAAAATCAATCTTTGGCTACATGGGGAACACTTTCCTGTGTAGAGAAGAATCTCAAGGAACCTAAGCCGTAGCTTATGTGTCACAACAAAGGGATGTGAAAACAGCGTCCAGTTTTGTAGGAAATGTGAGCTCTTCCTCTCCAGCCACATCAAGCATGTAACTGGGAGAGGTATCTTTCCCTGTAAGCAAACAATAATGTGATTTATGTTGTGCTTGCCCACGATCACACCCGTGTTTTTCTGACCCTAAATCCTTTGTAAATAGATGCATCACATTGCAGGGACAGTGTGATTTATTCTTGTTTTCTGGAAAGCCGGGCTATCTTGCTGTGAGTGTGACCTGACCGCTAATTGGACATCCTTCTAGTCTCTGCCTAGGTTTCGTGGGGGTATGTAGCTCCCCAAAAAAAAAGGGTGGCCTCAGGAGATCTGACACCTGGGCAGGTGTTTTGATGGAAAGCACATCACCACCTCCTTCTTCCTTATCTGTTTACATTTCTGATTGAAGAGCTTGATCTCAGCCTCTCCCCTGTGTGCCTCTCAAGTCTGATGTGGAATTTCTGGCAGGGGGAGCCAGAGTGCAGCCCTTTTTCCTACAGGAATTAGCAAACGGCTTTTCGAAGAACCCAGGAGGGCCATAGCCATGACACTGTACATAGCACAAAAAAATTGAAGACATATTCTTCCACTATCTAAAAGCAAAGAAGTTGCTCATTTTGAGTAACGTTCCAAGATAGAGCTTTGTTTTTTTACTTTCACTTTACTGGTTAACTTATACAAAAATTCCAATCAAGCATTTATTCGTGGGCTGATTTATTTGAATAATAAAAATGGATAATGATTTTTGAAGAAATAAGTAGTCAAAATTTTGCTACAGATAAAGATGTACATTTTAAAATGATTTTTCTTTAAAGTTCTTCCCATCAGGAGGATATAATGGTTTTAAACATGTACGTGCCAAAATAACACAGCACCAAAATACATGAAGCAAAAATTGACATCAGTGAAGGGAGAAGTGTACAATTCAACAGTAATAACTGGAGACTTTGATACAACACCTTCAGTAATGGATAGAACAAATAGAAGATCAAATCAATCAGAAAGTAGAAGACTTGAGCAACACTATAGACCTAACAGACATCCATAGGACACTCCACCCAACAACAACAGACTGTATTCTTCTCAAGCACATATGAAACATTCTCCAGGACAGAACATATGCTTGGCTGTAAAACAGACCTAAGTAAATTTTAAAAGACAGAAGTAATGCAAAATATATTCTCTGACTATAATGGAATGAAATTAAAAACCAATAGCAAAATAAGTTGGAAAACTCACAAAGATGTGGAAATTAAGTAACACTCCTTAATAATCAGGCCAAGGAAGAAATCAATAGGGAATCAGAAAATACCTGTATATGAATGAAAATTAAGGCATAATATACCAAAACTTATGGGATGCACTCTAACACAGTGCTTAGAGGGAAATTTATAACTGTAAATACCTATACTAAAAAAGAAGAAAGATATCAAAACACTACATAACCTTCCAACTTAAAGCACTGGAAAAAGAAGGGCAAACTAAACCTAAAGCAAGTTGAAGTAAGGAAATAATAAAGATTGAGCAGAAATTAATGAAATAGGGAATAGAAAAACAATAGTGAAAATCAATGAAACCAAATGCTTGTTCTTTGAAAAGATCAACTGGCAAAACTTTAGATAGCTTGACTGAGAAAAAATAGGAAAGATTTAAATTAATAAAATCAGAAATTAAAGGGGGGCTACCAACCTTATAGATATAAAAAAAATTATAAAGAAATACTATAAGCAGTTAAACCAACAAATTAGATAACTTAGATGAAATAGACAAATTTTAGAAAAACACAAACTACCGAAATTGACTCAAGAAGAAATAGACAATCTGAGTAGATCTATAACAAGTGAAGAGAAAAAACTGCCCACCAAGAGTAGCACAGGCCCAGATGGTTTCACAGATGAATTCTACCAAAAATTTACAGAATAATTAATACCAATTATTCACAATCTTTTCCAAAAATATAGAAGAGGAAGGAACACTTCTCAATTTATTTTGTGAGGCCAGTCCTACTCTGTACTAAAACCAGACTAAGACACCACAAGGAAAGAAAACTACAGACCAATACCTCTTATGAATATGGATGTATAAATTCTCAACCAAATACTAACAAGCTGAATCAGGCAACATATAAAAAGAGTTATACATCATAACCAAGTGGGATTTATGCCAGGGATGCAAGGTTGCCTTAACATCCAAAAATCAATTAATGTAATATGTCATATCAATAGAATATAAGCAAAAAAAATCACATGATCATCCCAATAGGTGCAGAAAAAGGAATTTCAAAATCCAATACTCTTTCATGATGAAAACACTCAACAAACTAGGAATATAGGGTAACTCCCTTAACCTGACAAAAGATATCTGAAAAAACCCCAGCTAACATTATATTTAATGGTGAAAGACTGGATGCTTTCTGTCTAAGACTGGGAACAAGAGAAGATGGTCCATTCTTGCCAATTCTATTCACATGGTACTGGAGGTTCTGACCAGGCAAGAAAAAGAAATCAAAGACATCCAGATTGGAAAGGAAGAGGTAAAACTACCCCAATTCACAGATGAGATGATCTTGTATATAGAAAATCCTAAGGAATCTGCTAAAACATTATTAGAACTAATAAAGCTAGCAAGGTTGCAGGGCCAAGATCAAAACACAAAAAATTTATTATATTTCTAAGCCCAAACAATGAATAATCTGAAAATGAAAATAAGAAAATTTCAGTTTCAATAGCATCAAAAAGAATAAAATATTTAGTAATAAATTTAACAAAAGAAATGCAAAACTTATACTCTGAAAACAACAAAAGTATTGCTGAAAGAATATCTAAATAATTGGGGAAGTATCCCATGTTCATGGATTGGAAGGCTTAACATTGTTAACTGCCTTAGTCCTTTTAGGCTGCTAAAACAGAATGCCATAGACTGGGTTGCTTATAAATAGTAGAAATTTATTTCTGGGCATTCCAAGATGAAGATGCTGGCAGATTTGGTGTCTTGTGAGAGCTTGCTTTCTTGTTCATAGATGGCCATCTTCTTGCTTTGTCCTCACGTGGTGGAAAGGATAAGGGAGTTCTCTGAGGTCTCTTTTATAAGGACACTAATCCCATTCATGAGGGCTTCACCCTCATGACCTAATCACCTCCCAAGGGCCCCACCTCCTAATACCATCACACTGGGGGTTAGATTTCAGCATATGAATTTTGAGGGGACACAAACATTCAGTCTGTATCACAATACTCCCCAAACTGATCTGCTGATTCAAAGGTATTCCCATCAGAATCTAAGTTGACGTCTTTGTAGAAATTGACAAGATAATTCTGAAATTCATATGGGATTGCAAGGGGCCCAGAATAGCCAAAACAATCGTGAAAAAGAAGAAATAGGAGGACTCACACTTTTTGACTTCAAAGCTCACTGCAAAGCGATGGGAATCAAGACAGTGTGGTACTGGCCTAAGGACAGACATATAGATGAATGGAATAGAATTGAGAGTCTAGAAATAAACCCAAACATTTATGGTTTGACTTTTAATAAGGGTGCCAAGAGCATTCAGTGGGGAAAATAGTCTTTTCAACATATGGTGCTGGGAAGACTGGATAGATATATGCAAAAGAGTGAAATTGGACCCTTACCACACACCATATACAAAAATTTACTAAATTAGATCAAAGACCTAAAATGTAAGAGCTAAAACTTTAAAACTCTTAGAAGTGAACATAAGGGTAAATCTTCATAATATTGGATTACAGAGAGCCCTTAGATGTGACATCATAAGCATCAGGAAAAAAAATAGATGAATTAGACTTCACTAAGATTAAATATTTTGTGTTTCAAAGAACACTATCAAGAAAGTGAAAAGAAAGTCCACAAAATGGGGTAAAATATTTGCAAATCATGTACCTGATAAGGGACATGTTTCTAGAATATATAAAGAACTTTTTTATCGTTCAATAATTTAAAAAAAAAAACAATTTTAAAATGGGCAAAGGATCTAACAGACCTTTCTCCAAGGAAGTATACAAATGGCCAACAAGCCCATGAAAAGATGCTTGACATCATTAGTCATCTGGGAAAAGCAAATCAAAACCACAAAACTGCTTCACACCCACTAGGATGGTTAAGATCAAAGAGTCAGATAACAGCAAATGTTGGGAGGATGTGGAGAAATTAGAACCCTCGTGCATTGCTGGTGGGAATGTAAAATGGTGCAGCTGCTTTGGAAGAGTCTGGCAGTTCCTCAGTGATTAAATGTAGAGTTACTGTATGACCTAGCAGTTCCATTCCTAGGTAAATACCTAAGAGAAATGAAAACATATATCCACACAAAAATGTGGATAAATACATAAATGTTTATTGCACATTGTTCATATTACTCAAAAGGTGGAAACAACCCAGATGTCCATCAACAGATGAATGGATGAGCAAAATGTGGTCTATCCATACTACAGAATATTTTCAGACATAAAAAAAGAATGAAATACTGATACATGCTATAACATGTGTGAACCTTGAAAATATTATGCTACGTGAAAGTACCCAGACTTAAAAGGTTACATCTTGTATGATTTTCTTCATATGAAAGTCCAGAACCAGAAACTCTATAGAGACAGAAAGTATATTAATGATTGTCTTGGGCTGGAGGAAGGTAGAAGGGGAATGATAGTTAAAGGGTATGGGGTTTCTCTTCGAGGTGATGAATATCTCAAATTGACCCTGATGATGGTTGCACATATCTGTGAATATACTAAACACCATTTAATTGTACATTTTCAATGGGTAAATTGTATGATATGTGACGTATCTCAATAAAGCTGTTTTTAAAAAAGAAATAGCAAGTCACACTGAAGTTCTAGATGAATAATGCGTAGTTGTGTAAGTATGTAGAGTATACTTAGAATGATGTGTAGGATGTAGATTTTTGTATTTTTGTTACTGTTAATTGCTTGATACACATCCTTCGTGCTATTAACATTTATAATTAGTTTATATATGTACACATATGTATGCAGTTTCGTTCTGAAGAGTCAGTTGTTAAACTTTTACCAGCACACCTCTGTACTGGAGTTTTCTCATTTGATGTATTTTCCTCTTGTCCATCCATTAACATACCATTTTTTCTTTACCTGTACACCCTCATCTTTTGTGACTTCCCCCATCCTGCATACTCCATCCCACCCCAGCCAGGCTATTTTATTGTCCCCTTTGCTCATGTTCCTTTGTGTGTGTGTGAGACAGAGAGAGGGAGAGAGAGAGAGGGAGGGAGGGAGGAAGGAAGGGAGGAAGGAAGGAAAAAGGGAGGAAAGAAGAAGGGAGGGAGAAAGGAGGGAGGGAGAAAGGAAGGAGAGAGGGAGAGAGGGAGGGAGGAAGGAAGGAGAGGGGGAAAGGAGGAAAAACTAGTTGCTGAATGAGTGATGAAAGAAAAGCAGATCTTTTCTCCCATATGTAAATAGCAAAAGTGTGCTGCACCTTTACTCAAATGTTGTCCTTGGAGTCAGGCCAAAAGTATTAGCAAGAGTCTCATAATCCACCAGCCCCAGGATGCTGGTCATACACTTGTTTTGTATTTGATGCTACTTGACAGCAGGCATCATCACAGGGCTTATGCCTTTCTGTGTGTGTGCACCTGCCTCTGTGTTGTTACTTCCCTTGTAATTTAAGGCACTTGGAAAAATCATCTCGACCTTTATTTAAACTGTTTAGAGTGATTTTCCCAGCTCTCGATTACTCATGGATAACTTCAGGAAGCTGTGATGGAGTTGATTCAAAACAATAGGTCAGTCCCAAATTTACTTACTTTGGATAGCAAATCATTTTTACAGTTTATAATTGAGTCGGGCATCCAGTGTTTTTGTAGGAATTTGTCATTCAAAAAGGGTTATGCAGTTATCCACATTTTCATTCCATCCCCAACCCATCACCTCTCAAGTTGTTACAAAGGAAAGAAAATTAAATGTTTTGGTTTAAAGTATGGCTAAACCTGGTTGTTAAGAGGAAATTCACAAATGCATTCCAATTTAGACCAAAAGAATACATGGGAGTCTAGAGAAAGGAGCAAATTATATATCAACTTCCACTTGTTTCTTTTTCTACACTAACACTTTTCATGGTGGATAATAAATGAGTAAATCGAAGATTACAGTGGAATGAACACATAGAATTCCTGGTGGTCCAGTGGTTAAGAATCCGCCTGCCAATGCAGGGGACACAGGTTTGAGCCCTCGTCCAAGAAGATCCCACATGCCACAGAGCAACAAAGCCAGTGCGCCACAACTACTGAGCCTGCACTCTAGAGCCCCTGAGCCACAACTACTAAGCCCACGAGCCACAACTACTGAGCCCACGTGCCACAACCAGTGAAGCCTGTGCACCTAGAGCCTGTGCTCCACAACAAGAGAAGCCACCGCAATGAGAAGCCCACGCACCACAACGAAGAGTAGCCCCCACTCTCCGCAACTAGAGAAAGCCCGCATGCAGCAACAAAGATCCAACACAGCCAAAAAAAAAAAAAAAAAAGAATGGCATTTACAAATTGTCCATGTTTAATCCTCTTATTTTAGGAATGGGCAAAGAGTGAAAGTCTGTCTGTATCAACCAGATAATTTATATAAACCAGAATCCCACAAATCCCTTGCTTTTACATCCTACATATTGCATCTGAAAAAAATCTCTTCTCAAAACCCTCTTAAAATGGATACAAAGACTTGTTTTGTATTTAATGCTACTCCACAATGAGCACCTATAGAAATGTCACCCACAAATTCTTTGTTTCTAGAATAGAAACAGAAGAGAGTTAGGATTAATATAGAGTTTTAAAATGTTTTTAATCAGGATTAAAATGTTTAAAATGTTTTTAATCAGGATTAATTTAATTTTTACGGGGAAATTTGTGGATCACATTAAGTTGTTAGAAATAATAGAGAGAGATCTGCTGTATGCTTTGTCGAATTTCCCCCAATGGTAACATATCACAACCACAATATTAACATTGATACAATCAGCCCATCTTATTTATTTATTTTTGTTCTCTGAATGCTTGCTTTTGTTTTTTTAATAAATTTTTATTGGAGTATAGTTGATTTACAATGTTGTGTTCGTTTCTGCTGTGCAGCAAAGTGAATCAGCTATGCATATACATATATCCACTCTTTTTTAGATTCTGTTCCCTTATAGGTCATTACAGAGTGTTGAGTAGAGTTCCCTGTGCTATACAGTAGGTTCTTATTAGTTATCTATTTTATACACAGTAGTGTGTATATGTCAATCACAATCTCCCAATTTATCCCTCCCCCCTTTCCCCCTTGGTAACCATAAGTTAACCCATCTCATTTCTATTTCCCCATTTTTACTTATATTCATGTGTCTGTATGGGTGTGAGAGTGGATGTATTGAGTTTTATGCAATGTTGTCACCTGTGTAGGTTTGCGTATCCACCAGCCCAGTCAGGACACTGGAATATTTCAACACCGCAAGGATCCCTCATGCTGACCTTTTTATAGCCACACCCACTTCCCTTTTGCCGCATTCTTAACTCCTGGTGACCCCTAATCTGTCCACTATTTCTTTAAAAAAGTGTCACTTCCAAAATGTTATATAAATGGAATCATCCAGTATGTTACCATTTGGAATTTGCTGTTTTCAGTCAGCCTAATTCCATGGAGGTTCATCCAAGGCGCTGTGTGTATCAGTGGTCCGTTCCTTTTCATTGCTGGGTAGTATTCCATGGTACGTACGGCTGACATCATGTCTAACCATTTACCTTTCAAAGGACACCTGGGTGAACTCTGGTTTTGTCTATTATGGATAAGACTGCTATGAACATTCATGTACATGTTTTTATGTGAACATAAGTTTTCATTTCTCTGGGATGAATATCCAAGAATGCAATTGCCATATTATAAGTATATGTTTAGTTTTATGAGAGACTTTTCCAGGGTGGCAACAGCCACACTCCCATATATTTTACATTTTTATCAACAGTGTATGAGTGATCCATGGGGAGGGGAAGGGGGAGCTGGGACGAAGTGAGAGAGTGGCGTGGACATACATACACTACCAAATGTAAAATAGCTAGCTAGTGGGAAGCAGCCACATAGCACAGGGAGATCAGCTCGGTGCTTTGTGACCACCTAGAGGGGTGGGATAGGGAGGGTGGGAGGGAGACGCAAGAGGGAGGAGACACGGGGATATATGTATACGTATAGCTGATTCACTTTGTTATACAGCAGAAACTAACACAACAATGTAAAGCAATTATTTGTAGTGAGGTGGATGGACCTAGAGTCTGTCATACAGAGTAAAGTCAGTCAGAAAGAGAAAAACAAATACTGTATGCTAACACGTATTTATGGAATCTAAAAAAACATGTTATGATGAACCTAGGGGCAGGACAGGAATAAAGAAACAGACATAGAGAATGGACTCGAGGACACGGGGAGGGGGAAGGGTAAGCTGGGACGAAGTGAGAGAGTGGCATGGACTTATATATACTACCAAATGTAAAATAGATAGCTAGTGGGAAGCAGCGCATAGCACAGGGAGATCAGCTCAGTGCTTTGTGACCACCTAGAGGGGTGGGATAGGGAGGGTGGGAGGGAGACACAAGAGGGAGGAGAAATGCAGATATATGTATATGTATATGTGTAGCTGATTCACTTTGTTATAAAGCAGAAACTAACACACCATTGTAAAGCAATTATACTCCAATAAAGATGTAAAAAAAAAAATTATACTCCAATAAAGCTGTTAAAAAAAGAATAAAAATGCAAAGAATAAAAGGTATATGATAAAAACTAAAAAAACAAAACAAAACAATGTATGAGTGATCCAGTTTCTCTACATCTTCATCAGCATTTGGTGTTGTCAATATATATATTTTTTAGTCATTCTCAGAGATATGTAGTCGTATGTTGTGGTTTCATTTTGCATTTCCCTGATGGCTAATGATGTTGAACATCTTTTCATGTGCTTCATTGCCATCTGCATACACATTTTGGAGAAATAAATGTTCATGTGTTTTACCTGTCTTCTAATTGACTTCTTGGCTGTGTGTTGAGATTTCTTCATATACTCTAGATACTAGTCCTTTTTCAGATATGTGACTTGCAAATATTTTCTTCCTGTCTGTGATTTGTCTTGTCAACCTCTTCAAAGAATAAACGTTTTTAACTTCAGTGAGGTTCAATTTATCATTTTTTTCCTTTCATAAATGATGATTTTGGTGTCAAGACTAAGAACTATTTGCCTAGCACTAGATCTTGAACATTTTTCTCCCATATTTTTTTTCTAAAAGTTTTATAGTTTTACATCTTATGTTTAAGTCCCATTTGGGTCAATTTTTATATGAAGTATGGGGTTTAAGTTATGGTTCCTTATGCCAATGATTGTCTGCTCCAGACCATTTATTGAAAAGACATTCCTTCCTCCATTGAATTGTTTTTGCACATATGTGAAAAACTCAGTTGAGGATATTTGTGTGGGTTTATTTCTTTGTTTTCTGTTCTATTCCATTGATCTGTGTGTTAGTGGGCACACTGCCTGCCAATACCTCTGTCTTGGTTACTGTATCTATATAGTAAGCTGTAATATTGGGTAGAGTGATTCATCCCACTTTATTATTATTTTTAGTCAAGATTGTTTTAGCTGTTCTACAGGTTGTACCTTTCCATGTAAATTTTAGAATATGTTGTCTCTGGCTCCAAAAAAATCTTGCTGAGGTTTTACTAGGAATTACATTAATTCTCTATAGCAATTTGGAGAGAATTAACATCTTTCTATGTTGAGCCTTCCAATCCATGAACATGGTATATCTCAATTTATTTAGATCTTCTTTGATTTTTTTCATCAGCATTTCATAATTTTCTGCATACAGATCCTGTACATGTTTTGTTAAATGTATACTTAAATATTTTGTTGTCTTTGGAGTGATTGTAAATGACATTTGTTTTGAATTTCAGTTTCTGCATGTTTATTGTTACCATATGGAAATGTGATCAATTCCTGTATGTTGATTTTGTATCCTGTGACCTTACTGAATTCACTTATTTGTTCTAGTTTTTGGATAGATTCCTTGGAATTTGCTTCCAATTTATGTGCATTTTATTTCACTTTCTTGCCTTATTTCACTAGCTAGAACATTTAGTACTATGATGAATGAATGTGGTGAGAGTGGACATGTTTGCGTGTTCCCAGTCTTAAAGGGAAAGCATTTAGCCTTCCACAATTAATGTGACGTTAGCCATAGGATTTTTGTATATATTTTCCATCTCTTTTGTGTGTGTGTATATATATATATTTTTTTTTTTTCTCAAAATGAGATCATTCCCTTCTATTCCTAACTTTCTGAGAAGTTTTTAAATTAATAGGTGTTGGATTCTGTCAAATGCTTTTTCCTTGTCAGTTGATATGATCACAAGATTTTTCTTCTTTACCTTATTGATATGGTAGATTACATTGATTGATTTTCTAATGCTAACCAGTTTTACATACCTAGAATAGATATTTCTTGGGCATGGTTTACAATCATTTTTGCACATTCTTGGATTCAGTTTCCTAATATTTTGTTAAGGATATTTTGCATCTAAGTTCATGAGAGATATCAGTCTGTTGTTTTCTTTTATGAATTGTGTTTGTCTGGTTTTTGCATCAAGGTAATAATAGCCTAATAAAATGAATTGGAAAATTTTTCTTCTTTTTGGAAGAAATTGTGTAGAATTGGTGTTAATTCTTCTTTAAGCATTTGATAGAATTTTCCAGTGAGACCATCTAGGCTTGGAGATTCTTTTTGGGGAGATTTAAAATTATAAACTTAACTCCCTTAATAGTTATAAGGCTATTCAAATTTTCTACTTCCTGTGGGTGAGTTGTGGTAGTTGTGATTTTCAAGAAGTTGATTCATTTCATTTAAATTTCAAGTTTATATGTGTAGAGTTCATATTATTCCCTTACCACAATTTTAATGTCTGCAGAGTCCATAGAGATATCTCCTATTTCTTTCTGATATTGGTAATATGTGTCCTTTATCTTTTTTCTTGCTAGAGGTTTGTCAATATTTTTATTCTTTTCAAAGAACTAGTTCCTTTTCCATCAATTTTCTCAATTATGCTTCTGTTTCCAACTTCATTTATTTCTGCTCATTATGACTTCCTTCCTTCTGCTTGCTTTGGGTTGATTTTGCTCTTCTTTTTCTAGTTTCTTGAGGTAGAAATTAGGTTATTGATTTGAGATCTTTCCTAGTTTCTTATGTAGTATAGAGTGCTATAAATTTTCCTCCTACTATTGCTTTAGCTATGTCCCACATATTTTGATATGTTTTATTTTCATTCAGTTCTATGTGTTTTTAAAGTTTTTTGAATCTTCCTCTGTGATCCATATATTATTTAGAAGTGTGTTGTTTAATTTCCACGTTTAGAGATTTTTCTTATAATAGCAAAGAAAAGCTACAGTATGGCCAGAACTTCCATGTTAAGGATAAGTAAGATGAAAAGACAATATATGGCAACCACACAAGTATCCTACCAAAAGAAAAGGGAGAGGAAGGAGGAAATAAAAAACAGCCCATAAACGGATCAATCACTATAGTAGTGGGTTTGGAAGGCAGAGAAGCGTTCTTTCTTTTTTTATGTTCTGTAATGGTATAAAGACTATGAGAACCATCTGTTCCGTGACCCTTTGAAAAGGTTCATCAGTCAAATTATGTGAGACTGGTGATGTTTGAAGGACATTTAGTTATTTGGCAGGTTTTGCATTTTTTCATATTTGTGATCTCTTTGGACTTTGAATCATTTTTAAAGTCATGAGTATAAATACTTCATAGTATTCTTTCATAAATATTTAGTAATATTTTTATAACTTATGTTCCCCTGTAAGCAAGGTTTTATCTACTATATCAATGGTAATTTATATATCTTGAATTTTTTTCTTGATTATACTTATGAGTTAATAATTAAACAACATATTAATTAGCTTGCAAAGGTAGGAGTCTTTTTTCTCTCTTTTTTCTATTGTGGTAAAATACACATAACATGAAATTTACCATTTTAACTATTTTTAATTGTATAATTCAGTGGTGTCAAATACATTCACATTGTTGATGTTGTACAGCCATCACCGCCATCCATTTCCAGAACTTTTTCATCTTCCCAAACAGAAACTCTGTCCCATTAAACAATAACTTCCCATTCTCCCCTCCCCCAGCCCCTGGAAACCACCATCTACTTTCTGTCTCTATGATTTTTGACTACTCTAGGGATCTCACATGAGTGAAATCATACAATATTGTCTTTTTGTGTCTGGCTGATTTCACCTAACTTCATATTTTAAAGGTTTCTTTTTTCCTTTAGTTGGTAAGTTTAGCCTATTTATATTTATGCTTGTGAGAGATGTTTGGTCTCAATCCTATTGACTTGTATTTTATGTGGTTTGTTTAAATTTTTACAGGGTGCCTCAGAACTGCAGAAATGCATTCTTCATTTTTTATACTCCCCTTGACTTGGCCTGTCTCCACTGATTTAGGAAAAATAAACTTGACCCTTATCACTACACATTGATTTAGTCTCTTATCAGCTGAAAACAGTCTCTCCAAGGTTAACATTATCTCGTTCCAGAAGGTATTCAGCCCTTCAGCACTTCTCCCCTCTCCGTCTTCTCCTTTTCTGTCCCTGGTGGCATCTGGGTCTGGGGGGCCAGATTGAGCATCACAGCAGTGGGGGTGGGCAGGGTGGCGGTTGCTCTGTGCTGTCCTCCGAGCCCTCTCTGGCCTGCACTGGATCAGCTGCTGACATCTGAGGTCCTCTCCAGGGCCTCCCCTCCAGATCTAGCTGCTTGGGGTTCTCCTGTCTCTTCTAGGGACTGCTTGGGGTACAAACGAATTCTAGGGCCCCTAATGCCCCACATGTCCCTTTTGAGTGTAGGTGTGGGGGAAGCATCGCAGACCCCTCACCCTAAATGTGCCCTTTGTCACTTTCACTGCCTTGTAGCAGCCCCACCTGAACTCCAGGCAACTTAAAGACCAGGCTCCGGACACAGGGCACGCATCCCCAGATGCTCACAAACAGGTTTTGGATTCCTGCAGCCAAGTAACCCTTATCTCAGCCTGATGTCAGAGGGGTGAGGTGCTGGGCTTCTGAGAAGGGACCCAGGCTGAATTCTGACCGTCCAGTCTGCTTCCTGACCGCTCAAGGCACCACTGTCTCTTTCTTTCTGGAAACTCTGTTCTTAGGTCACATTCCCTGTCATCCTCCCTCCCGCCAGTCCTACAAGCGCCCCAGGACTCCTCCTCCTCCCAGGATCCAGAACGAGCCATGGCAGGAACTCAGAGAACATTTTCTGAATGCTGGTCTGAGCAGGGTCTTTATCGCAAATTGAACATTCTGAGTGTGACAGCCCAATTCGGTTAGCCAAAGTCATCTAATTAATAGTTTCACAATTCAGTTATTGTTTATTAAAAGTCATCTATTATTTTTATGAGCCAGTTATTTTATTTCTTATTGCTGAGTTCATCAGGACCTCAGGTGGAGATCCTCAGTGATGCATTTTGGAGGAGGACCTTGATTTTATGACTGTCTCATTCTTTCCAGAGCCTGTTAGAATTTTTTCTTGATACTTACAGCTGCACTTATTACCAGCACTCTAATCTCCAAATTGAAAGCATCCAGTAACCAAGCCAACACTAATTAGGAAGGCACAGCCCTCAGAGGAGCCCCACTGTAACCGGGGCAACCCTGATTTAGCTTCATTGTGATGAAGAATA
Organism: Balaenoptera ricei; assembly: GCF_028023285.1. NCBI lineage: Eukaryota > Metazoa > Chordata > Mammalia > Artiodactyla > Balaenopteridae > Balaenoptera > Balaenoptera ricei. The sequence goes on from NC_082640.1 coordinate 31,652,005, forward strand.
AATTAGGAGAGGACACAGCCTTTGGCTGGGGCTGTTGGGAACGCCTGGCTTTAAAGATGGAAGGAAACTTAGCTGAAAGTACACAGGCCTACTCGGTGTCTCCTTGGCCACCCTCTCCTTCCAGGTTTCCATTGTTGCTGAAAGGTGTAGATTTTATTCTACTAATCATGGGTCAAGAATAGTCGGCCCCTCTGGGCTTCACAAGGAATTTAGCATCTGACTGTTCTTTGTCGTTTGTTGTGATGACACAGAACTGTTCCCTTTGTAGTAACACAATTCTTTTTTAATTCACCTGCATGTGAATTTGCCATTATCATCAGTAAACAGATTTCATAGCTAACGCAGCAGCCTGACTCCAAACCCCAGAGTTCCCTAGCAAAGAAGACATTCTCAGCAAAATAAAAATTGATATGTTTAAAGTAAGCCAACGGTGGTTGCATACAAATACTTATCTGTCCTGTGTACTTGCATTCATTGGATGATACATTTTCACACAGACACAGAGGCAGAGCCACACGTCTGTAATGTCCTGGGTGCCAGGGATGTGGCAATGACAAGTCAGACAAGTCCTGGCTCTGCATTCTGTGTGCGGCTCATGTTCTAGGCAGAGAGGTGGGTGACAGACGGACAAACAGGAGAGACAGGTAACAGGAAACAGGAAGGGCTACAAGGAAAGGAGCAAGGAGGTGTGCCGAGGTGGCCCAGTCTTCTCTGAGCAGGTGACAGGTGGGCTGGGGCCTGAGTGATGCAGGGAAGCTCCCTGGGGAGGGGGGCTTCAGGTCCGAGGGTAACTGGAGTTTGAGAGCAGGAAGCCCGCGGGCATGCGGGGCGCAGAGCTGGCAGCCTCAGCCCAGGCCGAGTGTCCCTCTGGTCTCTGTGGACTTGGAAGGACTCAGACCCTGGGATTTCTCTCCGCTGGACCTGACACCTGCCTCGGCCTGTCCTCTGGTGGTTTCATCCATGCGACTTCATGGCTGGGCCACTTCGGGACCTCTTCTCATCTCTCCAGTCTCCAGCCACCCGCTGGATAATCTTGCCTCATCCGTGTACGTAGATCTGGGTGAAAGCCGTGGGCAGGGTCGATTCGCTGCCCTGCCTCCCGCGACTGCTCACGGAAACGTAGCAAGAACTGGGAGGTTAACCGTCATCTCTCCCGACAATGTGGACCCCCATACATCACCTGGCACTCCTCGAGAGACCCCCAGGTATCCACACACGTAGGGTTTTTCTCTTGCCTTCTGAGTGGGGCTGCGTGTGTCCGGGGAACAGAGCAGGGTGGGAGCTGGGAGTGCGCCGGTGTCAGACGGGATGAATCCTCTTCTCCATCCTCCCCAGAGCACCCGCCTTTCTCCTGCGGAGTTGCCGAAGGGGGGAGGCCTGGGGAGGGAGCTGGGGGTCCAGGTGCCCCAAGGCCAGCCTCTCAGATGACCCTCTGTCCCCCAGCCCTCACCCTGGCCCCAGAGGCACCTGCTGAGCCGGGCTGACTGGGCCAGTGTCACAGTTAGCGGGCCTCTAGTATCTGCCGGAAGTGTGGTCTCCAGAACAAAAAGTGGTGATTGAAACTGGCCATTTCTTGAGGGTGTTAGTGGCTCACCTGACGGGAGCACCAGTCACACTGGCGTCTGCGTCCCCAGAGCCCCTAGATGCCCGTTGTCAGAACAGCAGGCTCACCAGGAAGAAGGGCGTGGGCGCCGAGATGTCGAGCTAGGAGTCCGGCTGTAGAAGATGGAGGGCGGGGCAAGGGGTGGGGTAAGGCACCTCCCCTCGCGGAAAGGAGAAAACACAGACCCACGGCTGCCAGGCGCAAACGCACTCCAGCCCAGAACCCAGAAACCTTGGGAGCCTGGAACTGTAAACTTTTCAAGAAAAGCCAGGAGCTGAGATTTTTGTGCCATTCCCCAATTTTACCCTCAAACACTAGGTGAGCCTCTCCCTCCTCCACCCCTGCCACAAGAGTAAAATACAATTTAAAAAATATAGTTAGAGAACAAACTTATGGTTACGGGGGGGGAAGGGGGGAAGGATGGGGAGGACGGATAGTCAGGGAGCTTGCGATTGACATGTACACACTGCTATATTTAACTGCTGTATTAACTGCTGTGTATAGCACAGGGAACTCTGCTCAATATTCTATAACAACCTAAATGGGAAAAGAATTTGAAAAACAAAAATAAAATAGGATAGAATAGAATAGGACAAAATAAAATAAAATAAAAATCAATGTCCATTTGCCCTGCCCACGTCCTACCTCCCCTTGTTCTTTTTTTTTTTTTTAAAGATTTATTTATTGATTGATTGATTGCTATGTTGGGTCTTCGTTTCTAGGCTAGGGCTTCCTCTAGTTGCGGCAAGCGGGGGCCACTCTTCATCGCGGTGCGCGGGCCTCTCACTATCGCGGCCTCTCTTGTTGCGGAGCACAGGCTCCAGACGCGCAGGCTCAGTAGTTGTGGCTCACGGACCTAGTTGCTCCGCGGCATGTGGGATCTTCCCAGACCAGGGCTCGAACCCGTGTCCCCTGCATTAGCAGGCAGATTCTCAACCACTGCGCCACCAGGGAAGCCCCCTCCCCTTGTTCTTATCTGACCCCCGCCTTATCTGGTATGTTCAGACCACTGAGATGACGAGCAGAATTCATTCATTAAGGCCTCACCGGGGCTCCGGTGATGAGGGTGCTTTCGCTTTCACCCAGAAACACACAGCAGCGCTGTGAGCAGTGCTTTCTCGTGAGTAACTCTGAAGGTCACACCCCCTTACGTTGGATTAGAGACCAGAAAACAATGAAAACTAGTAAACTAGTAAAAACATTCTTTCTTGGTGGATGGTTTTGTTATGTTTTAGGATGAACAGATACCAGTGGGCAGGCATTTGTGTCTGGAAACAGAGTGATCTGGTGGGGGGTTGCTGAGCCTGAGGGAGCCGGCAGCCCTGCAGTCGCCCCCCCAAAGCTGGGGTCCTGGAGGGGAAGCAGGCCCCCCGCAATTCCTCCTTCCCCAGTCCTCCCGGTGGGCTCTTTGGAGTGTTCGATGTGGAAGACATGATGGATGTTATTTTAAAAAGAAGGAGGGAGAGAAAGGAGGGAGGTAGAGGGAGGAGGAGGGGAGGGATGTGGGCAAATTAGTCCCCTCCCGTGAGGGTGGCGACAGGCAGGGGAAGATTACAGGCTGAGAAACCACGCAGGAGAGGGGCCATTTCATTTTCTAAAACACTATTTCCCGAGTTAACTTGACCCCAGAGCCTCATTTAGGTCCTTTGCGCTGTTTCTGTTATTCCAAACACTGCTGCTGCAGCACATCCCTGCTTGGGTCTCTCTGGAAGAAAAATGCTAAATGCGTCTCATTTTCCTGTTAACCAGCCCTTTCTCCATTTCCGCCAGCCAAGTCGGGCTCTGCTCTGATTACAGTGCTAACTAATGACATTTCAGAGTCTGGCCTAAAAAAACATGACTCTATATCATTAACAAAAGGCAGGAAGGAGGTGAAGGCCCCACCCCCGCTGGTCCAGAAGAGGCATCTGCGTCCAACCAGTTCCACGCCTCTCCTGTGACTGGGACATCTCAAGAATAGCAGTCTCGTTTCCCTGATCAACAGGGAGGCTGATGTGAACAGTCATAATTTACCAACTTCTGCCGTCCTTGAGAGTGTCATTTGAACAAAAAGGTCTTGTAAAAACTCCCAAGTCTGTAGAAATTGTTGCTGTGTCCGATGAAGATAACCGCTGGCTCCCTGGCAGGAATGTTACCATGGCACCTTCAGATTCTACACTCTTTAGACTGATTCTCTCTGTCTCTCTATCTCTGTCTCTCTCTGTGTCTCTGTCTCTCTGTCTGTCTCTGTCTGTCTCTCTGTCTCTCTCTGTCTTTGTCTCTCTCTGTCTCTCTCACAGTGGCACTCACGTGATGAAAAACTAAAAGTCAATGCCTCTGTTACATTTATTATTCTACAAATAATTTGAGCATCTGTTGCAGAGGCAACAGCTATATCAGCAAACAGATAGACTCTGACAAAATGAAGACCAAAATAAAGGTAAAATATCTGATGATATAAATAAAAAGCAGGTACTGTATTTTTCCCTAAAAGTTCAGGGAAGTTTTAAAAGCTTAATTTTATGATTTCTATAATAAAAGTTCTATCTCTGGAATTAGATATCTTTTTTCCTTAAATTTTTTTTTTTTAATTTTTTAAATGCTATTCTTGTCTGCTTACATTCTTTTTATTTATGTATGTATGTATGTATGTATGGCTTTGTTGGGTCTTCGTTTCTGTGCAAGGGCTTTCTCTAGTTGTGGCAAGCGGGGGCCACTCTTCATCGCGGTGCGGGGGCCACTCTTCATCGCGGTGCGGGGGCCACTCTTCATCGCGGTGCGCGGGCCTCTCACTATCGCGGCCTCTCTTGTTGCGGAGCACAGGCTCCAGACGCGCAGGCTCAGTAGTTGTGGCTCACGGGCCTAGTTGCTCTGCGGCATGTGGGATCTTCCCAGACCAGGGCTCGAACCCGTGTCCCCTGCATTAGCAGGCAGATTCTCAACCACTGCGCCACCAGGGAAGCCCCTCCTTAAATGTTTTATACACACACACAATTTAAAAAAACACACAAAACCCTAGATTCTCAACAGATTTGGGGTTTTAAGGGAATTTTGTTAATGAATGTTCCCATTGACCCTGTGATACACGTTCCGAAGTGCAATGAAAGTCAGAGAATGGAGCAGCTCTTTGCTTTCGTCAGCAGCGTGCCCATATCCTAATGCACTTTAGTGATGTGGAGAGTGGAATTCAGAAACGTTGGTCAGTCATCACCATCAGGCTTCCTTGACAGAGTGAAATAGCATAATGAAAGCAATGTAGGGACAAAAACAACATCAGTTTAAAGGTGGAAATTTAAATTATAATGAGTTTGGAAAGACTCCGAAGAACAAGCCTAATGGGAACTTTTGGGGTCCTGGCCTCTCTGAAGCCACAGAGAGGAAAGCTGGTCAAACCTGGCCTTGGGACCCTCCTCCCCCAGTGTCAGGCTGGGCAGTGCTGGAGCATCACACACCCGGGCCCCTGTGCCAGCGCCCAGCCCACAACGCCCAGTAAGTGCCAGAAGTCAGGCTGACCGCCGGGCTACCTGGCCTCCAGTCTCTATGTAACCAAAGCTCGATTTCCCCTTTTCTCAGAATAAAGGGTTCCAAGGGGAAGTGAGACACAGCTTCAAAATCAGTGGACCAAGGACTGGGGCCTGGCTGCTGAGAGGTTTGGGGGCAGGCTCACTGCCCAGTGATTAGCACTTACCAGCCTGGCCTTCCGCTTCCAAGATGCCCAGGACTCGCCCGGGGTCGGGGGGTTGGAGGGGTTCAGAGGGGTGGCGGGCAGCACACCAGAAGGGTCCTGGGTGCTGGGGCCGAGGAGTGGCCTTCCCATCACACGGAGGCTTACAGCTGGGCCGCCTGTCCTGCTCCCGTCCTGGCTGGAGTTTCCTGTCACAGCACACGCCAGGGGTCTGCATCTGGCCGGGTGCATCCCCACACAGCACACCCCTGCATTAGCTTTACTGTCCTGCAGGTGGTGTGTGTATGTTTGCCATTTTACTACAGAACAAACTATAGTGATAAAAGCAAAATGCAGAAGTCATCTGAGGGAAAGACTGGAGAAATATTTTGATTTTTACTCTTCCCATTGTGAAGGAGAAATTTGAATAACTGCATATTTTACAGAAGAACATTTTCTATTACATCCTGTGATCTTGAGTGTTAGGAGTAATGCTTGATACGTATTCCATACCCCTGAGATTCACTCTAGGATATGCATTAATACATTTGAAGTACAGGTATTTATTGAAAATATACTTAAGGATGAGATGAATTAGGGTAACAGGTAGTTGGAGAAGGATTTATCATGCTTTAAGTTGCAAGCCTGTTTTGGAATATACCCAGGATTTGTTTTAACCAGGTACAGCCGGATGACAGACACGGAAACAAACGCCTTGAAAGAAGAGTGTGTTATTCACAGTTTCTAAGAAGAGGGGGCACCCCAGGCCAGGCAGGGCCACACGGGGAAGCACCAGGGCCAGTCAGGAGGCAGACAGAGCAAAAGGAAGGTATGGGCATGAGCCTTTATTGTGGTTTTCGTGGAAGGAATGGGGGAGGCAGGGTAGGTGCTCTGAGCAAGCTTAGGATCGGCTGATTTGAATAAAGCCAGCAGACTTGGGCCTGAGGGTTGTCCCTAGTTGTCAGGTCCCTGGCCCTGGGGCATTTAGGGTGCGGGACTACTGGCTTGGAGTGTGAGAGATAAAGGAGGTGGCTGGGGTGTGGGTGCTGGATTTGCAGTTCGCATGAAAGGCAGGCTCCTAGGCCAGCTGTTCCCTATCCAGGAACTAGCCAGCCCTGGAAAGGCACTCTCTCCAGGATGAACAAGGCTCCGAGATGTCAAAGCATCACAAAATACAGAGAATAGAAAACATAATGAATACAAAACCTCCTTGAAGCCTTTAAGAGCCAACTGAATTAGCCAAAGTGACACTTTTGCATCCGTCTTCCTTCGTATCGTTCTTCATCTATCGGTTTATTTCAGAGCTGGCTGGGAGCAGCCGCCCCACGCAGGCCCTGCATAGCCCCGGGGAATGCAGAGGGAAAAGGCAGCCCTTGTCCTGGGACTGTGCCCTGTCACTTTGATGGGGTGACAGTTGAGTAAAGTGCCCTGCAGGAGGACCAGTGCTCTGGGAGAAATGTTCATGGGGAGCAGGAAACTTGAGTTTCAGGGGGCCTCAGTCCCTCCGGAGTGGCAGAGAAGGCTGCTCAGAGTAGGGAGCTTGTGCTGAGTCTTGGAAAACCCGTCCTTCCCCATCCTCCTCTCTTCAGGTGTGAGACAGGTGTGTTCCAGGTAGAGGAAATAGCATGCGAGGAGCCAAGATCAAAATGCAGCTTCCTTTTTGGTTTCCCACTGTCCCTCGAAGGTCTCCTCCTGACACATTGCAAGTGTCCAGCTCTGTGACTTTTTGCAAATGAACAAACTCATGGGACCAGCACCAGATTCAGAAGCATCACCACCATCCCTGGGAGCCCCCATCTCTCCTTCCCCCCAGTTGCTACCCTCCCCAAGGGCACCCACCATCCTAATGTCTGTCGGCACAAAGGAGCTTTTCCTGGCTTTCAACATTATAGAAACAGTCATACGTTACATCCCCTTCTGTTTCCTGCTGCTTTCATTCAACCTGTCTGTTCAGTCACGTTGTCGCAAATAGCTCTGGTTTCTCATTGTAAGAACCCACCACAGTGAATGTTCCCTTTCTTCTCTTGATGGCCGTGTGGTTACTTCCAGGGTGGGGCTCCTGGTAATGGTGCCTGCACGGTGTTTGGTGCCCATCTTCTGATGGACACGCCCACGTCTTTCTGTTGCTTATGCCTGGATTAAAATTCCGGGTCATAGGGAACACCAACGTTTAACTTTGGTCGATGCTGACAGTTTTCCAAAGTGCCTTGTACTAATTTCCACTCCCCCCAGCAGTGTTCGTGTGTTCCATTTGCTTAGGAATCTGACATCTGTTGTGTGCAGGCGTCTACCCCAGATGTGGGCTGTCCCTGGTGCAGAAGCTCCAAGGGGAGATCAGTTCTTCCAGCTGCTGGGCAGAGGTGAGGAGACCTCATCACATGCCGGCATTTCTTAATCATTTCAAAGTGGGTCATGCATGTTTAAGGAATAAACTAGTCCTCCCTCAGTAAGCATCAACATTTTACGGTATCCTCATGTACATTTGCTCAGAAGCATTTCTTATAGGCATATCTACTATGGCAAGTAGGTTTCACCTCAAGTGCCAGCTTTTATCATCCGGCAGCGGGTGCTGAGAGCAGTGTGTTAAGTAGGATTCTGAGGATGTATTGGGACTCTATGGGGAGAAAGTGTGGAAGATGTGCTTACCACAAGCAAAAGAGGGAGAAGTGATAGGATGTGTGTCCCGTGTTTCTAGCCATGGGGGTGCACAAAAGTGAGTCCCAGTTCTCAAGGATCCTACAATGCTTTTTAAGAAGAGAAATAAAAAGGTAGAGTTAAAATACCATCATAAAGCAAGTGCCATCACTAAGAAATGAGCAATGAGTCTGGGAGGAGAGAGGACAGAAGTTTTAAATCTCATCGTGGAGATCAGGAATGTTTGCATCACAGAGGAGACCGTGGAGCAGGGCCTTGAGGAATGTGATTCCATAAGGGATTGGTTGGAGGGGGCAGTCCAGGGAGGGAACACCGTAATAAAGGCCAGAGTTGAAAGGTCTCGGCGTGTCCTGGGAAGGGAAGCAATTTGATGTGTCTGAATGCAGGTGATGTGGAGAAAGGCTGGTGTGGACTTATAAGTACAAGTTCTGGATTCAGTCCTGGCTCTGACACTGACCAGCTCTGTGACCTCAGGCAAGTCGCTTAACCTCTCTGAGCCTCAGTTTCTTCATTTGTAAAGAGAGGTGATAATAGAGAATGGAAAGCCCTTAACACAATGCTCACACTAAGCTCAGTGAGTGTCACCATGTCGTAGCAGTACTAATATTTATCACAACTCAGTGATTTTGTGTCCGCTTAGAATTCTTTGTAAACATACATGTGTATGTGTCAGCACATATGTGGGTGGCCAGCTGAGCCAGAGAGCCACAGATATATCGAAAAACTGCTGAGATGTTGTATACCTCAGACTTACACACTGTTACATGTCAAATATATTTCAATTGAAAAAAAAAATACTGCTGAGACTTTGGTATTTCTGTATTTTCAGGGGACACAGTCACATGGTTGGAAGGCCTCCCCACTCCCAGCAAGGGTCAGCTCGCCTGAAACATTCCTTCTGGGGCTTGTAGGACCCTGGGGGCGGGGGTGGATCCAGGAGGGGCTGGCACATGAGGCCAGGTCTTTGGCTTGGCAGGGAAGCTGGGGTGACCACCACTCCCCAGTGCCTGGCTGGACACGTCCCCAAATATGGTGAGACCTACCACCTCTCTGGGCACAAACAGGGGCCCCCGGTGCCTCCAGAGTCAGGAAGTGCTGGGGGAGGCCACGAAGAGAGGCAGCTGCAGGGCTGCAGGGGCAGATGGATTAAGATGCCTGGGAAGGGGGGGTGGTCCACTGTCGTCCAGCCCGTGGCCCCCCTAATGTGAGCTCCCGGCAAGGTCACACGGGGAGACAGTGGTAGAGAACTAGGGCTCATGGGTCTCAAACTTTCTATGTTCACAGCACACCTGTGAATAGTAAACATTTTGGCAGAATGTTGAAGAGATTAAAACCCTTAAACTAAGTCAATCAGTAAGTCAATGTGGTGGTAATTGTTTCTTTTTTTTAACATCTTTATTGAGATATAATTCATATTTCCATACTATTCATGCACTTAAAGTGTACAATTTCAGTAGTTTTTAGTATATCTGCCGATATGTTTAGAACATTTTCATCACCTCAGAAAGAAACCCTGGAGCCTTTGGCTATCACCCCCTCCACCCCCTACTCCCCCCTGCACCCCCAGCCCCAAACAACCCCTCATCTTCTTCCCGTCTCCATGGATTTTCCTGTTCTGGGCATTTCACATGAATGGAGTCAGACACCACGTGGCCCTTTGTGTCTGACCCCCTCCATTCAGCATTACGTTTTCAGGGTCCATCATGCTATCACATGATCACTGGAGTTTCTAGGGTTTTACCAGTGTCATCCAGCATCTGGTGTGTCCTCCAGCCTAAGGGCCTCTTGTCCTGCATCATCAGGGCCTGAGCTCCAGGACCCCTCCGCTGCCGAGGATAGGGACACGCAGGACAGAGGTGTCACTCAGAATGAACGGGGCCAGGCCTGGATGAGCTGAGTTACTGGGTTGGGCAGGTGTCCACAGATGAATGCAGATGTCTGTGGAAGTGGTAGACTCGTAGAAGTATTCGAAAATAGGGGTGAGTCTTGACAAACATAGTTTCCAATTATAATAGAAAAAAAAACACCAATCATTAACAACATATGCACTTTGCACTTTTGTTACCACCAGCGTTCTTGGCCTCCTTAAGCAATAGAAATTGATCAGAGGCCCGACGAGAAATTCAGGCAAGGCTTTACTGGGACACCTGCTGCAGCAGGGGGGAGCGAGAACAACCAACAGGTGCCCGTGCTCTCTCACTCAGGGAGGGGTGAGCTGGTTCCTTATATGGGGTGAGGGTAGAGGTGTGTCCAGGGGTCGGGCAGAGGGGTGGCTTAGGTGTTTTGCCCGCCCCTTGGTGGTGTTGTGTGCAGGGGGCATGTGCAGTACCCTGCTTTTGCTCCCGACACCCTGCTTTTGCTCTGGGCTCTTCAGAAGTGGCACATGGGCTTTTTGGTTTCTTTGTATCTTGCTGTTCATAATTTACCCCAACTGTGCATGCAAGCAGTTATTTTTAGTCCCTTATAGTTTCTTTGTGTTTTGCTGCTCAAGAAGACATTCGTCCAGGTGCAAGCACTGCAGCAAAGGGTCCCAGGTCCCAGGTCCCAGTCTGTCTTATTTTTACCTCCATAACCTCATCTGATGTTCGTGGTGACCTCAGGACCCTAAAGTTCAGAGAGGTTCAGTGGCTGGGCCTGGGTCACTGTAGCAGGTGGAACCCGGAGCGAGCCTGCCTCTGTGCCCCACTCTGGGCTTCCTCTGTGTCCCTGCAGGCTCAGGGACACTCCAGGACGGGCTGCTCCTCCTCCCTCCAGGCTCTAACCACCCAGCCTCCAGGTCCAGCCTCCCCGCTGCCTCCCTTTTGGAGTAACTGAAGGTCATATATCTGCCTCCTTTGTGCTTCTGTAAGAGACTCGCAGGGGCATCCCTCCCTTTCTGTTGTATACGCCCTTTCTCCTCCCAGACAGGCTGATGGGCCATAAATTAGGGGGGCCAGGCTGGCTTTTCAATGTTCCAAAGAGATTCATGCAAAATTACCGTGGCTTCATCTGCAAAGCTCTGTTGTGTGGGTCCCAGTGACCCAAACACAGAGGGGCACGCCTGAGATAAATCTGCCAGCCTCTGCGCACCTAGATGTTGAGGTTAGGGAACTAATCAGGAGGTTTCCAGAATTTTTCTTAGAATTAATCATAAACTCAGTGGAATAACTGAAGGGAAAAGATTGATTTTGATGTCCATTCCCTGGGGTTGCTGAAGGGTAATTTGATGTGATGAACTGTGCTTTCCAGCCGAGCCCCGTCTCTCCCTTCTTCCCCAGGAAGCTCTCTTGCCATTTACATTAGCGACTTCAGTGCCAATGCCAAGGTAGGACCATGGTCATATGAAATCACTCCTTGTAGACTTTCGAGATGTGGGAGAACAGACTCCATCAGGAGAGCCGGACTTTTCCCGGGTGATAAGAACACAGGGATTCAGTGTAACCCTGGGCAGCACCCCCTGCTTGAGGGTCGTGGCAGGTGCCACCTGCCAAAGGGGGAGCTTGGGTGCCAATATGGTTCCATGGGACGAAGAAAGGAAGATACCCATTTGGTGCCTTCCTCATGGCTTCTTTTTATGGGTTGATTAGACTCTAAACCAGAGGAGCTTTGGGAAGGCTATTTGGCCCGTGTTCTTGGGGGCAGCTGTCTCCCCGGTGTGTGCCTCGTTGGTGCCCAGCTCCCATTCAGCCTCGAGGCGGACCTGTGAGCCGAACTGTTCCAACTGGACTTCTTCTCTAGGACTTGAAATCTTTTTTTTTTTTTTTTTTTTTTTGCCATGCCGCGCAGCATGTGGGATCCTAGTTCCCTGACCAGGAATCGAACCCGCGCCCCCTGCACTGGAAGCTCGGAGTCTTAACCACTGGACCGCCAGGGAAGTCCCAGGACTTGGAAGCTTTATCAGAGTCACCGATGGGTGGGGGAAACGAGGGACCTCCACCCAGCTGAGCATCTGAAGGAGATGGCACATATTTCAGGCCACCTAGATGGCCTCGACTGCTGCCTTGCAAGATTCTTCCATGGTGTACACCCTTCTCGTGTTTTCATAAACCTGTTCTTTTTTTCTACATGTGCCGATTTTATTAATTGATTATTTCATAGAAAACCATCTACAGTGGACCCTTGAACAACACAGGTTTGAACTGTGCGGGTCCACACTCACACACAGATTTTTTTCCATGGATGCGACCTGCAGCACTACTGGATCCGTGTTTGGTTAAATTGGGGGTGACGACCATAAAGTTATACACGGATTTGTGGCTGCACAGAGGTCGTCACCCCTAACCCCCGCATTGTTCAAGGGTCACCTGTATTTTTTCTAGATATTCAAATTTACTGGCACAGTTAGTCCCAGCATTTTCTTCTCGTTTTTAATCCCCCCTTCTCTTGTATTTATGTCCCCTTTCTCATTCCTAATGCTGTTAGGGATATTAACTCTTTGCCCATCTCCTGAAAATATATCCAGGAGCTCCAGACCCACAGCCTAGAAGCTTGGTGGCCTCAGTGGGAAACATGTGTGTTCTGGCTGTTCGGCCCTAGGCCTCATTGGCCAGTTGTCCCCCATGCTTTGTCCTGGTCTGTCTTTTGTTTTGAGACTTCACAGATTCTGAGACTCTTGATTTGCTTTTCAAAGGACTCCACACATCCATGTTTCTGCAACCATTCTTTTATATATTCCTGTATTTTTATTGTTTTAATTTAGATGCTCAGTCAAATATATTTTATCTTTAAAGACATACCAATGGCCAACAGGCACATGAAAAGATTCTCAATGTCACTAGTTATTAGAGAAATGCTAATCAAAACTACAATGAGGTATCATCTAACACCGGTCAGAATGGCTATCATCAAAAAGTCTACGAATAATAAATGCTGGAGAGGGTGTGGAGAAAAGGGAACCCTCCTACACTGTTGGTGGGAATGTAAATTGGTGAAGCCACTATGGAGAACAGTATGGAGGGTCCTCAAAAAACTAAAAAGAGAGTTGCCATATGATCCAGCAATCCCACTCCTGGGCATATATCCAGACAAAACTATAATTCGAAGAGATATATGTACCCCAGTATTCATAGCAACACTGTTTACAATAGCCAAGACATGGAAACAACCTAAATGTCCATCGACAGATGAATGGATAAAGAAGATATATATATATATACAGTGGTACATATATACGACGGAATATTAGCCATAAAAAAGAATGAAATAATGCCATTTGCAGCAATATGGAGGGACCTAGAGATTATCTTACTAAGTGAAATAAGTCAGAAGGAGAAAGACAATATCATATGATATCACTTATATGTGGAATCTAAAATAGAGCACAAATGAGCATATCAACAAAACAGACTCATAGATAACAGACTGGTGGTTGCCAGGTGGGAGGGGGCCGGGGGAGGAATGGATTGGGAGTTTGGGGTTAGAAGATGCAAGCTATTATATATAGGATGGATAAACAACAAGGTCCTACTGTATAGCACTGGAAACTATATTCAATATCCTGTGATAAACCATAATGGAAAAGAATATATATGTATAACTGAGTCACTTTGCTGTACAACAGAAATTAATGTAACGTAAATCAACTCTACGTTAATAAAAACAAAAAAAAATTTATCTTTTTATGTTTTTGAGACAACTGTAGATGAATAGCCTATTATGCCATCACCCTTTATTAGCAAACTATCTTCTCCTACTGCACTGAAATGCTTCTCATATACTGGATTCCTGTATAATTTCTGAAACTATTCTATCTCATCGAACTCTTAGTCTATTTTTAAGCTGTTACCTTAGTGTTTTGATAATAGCATCTGGATAATTAACTTAATGTCTGTTAAGGCATCCACTCCTCCTATCATTCTTTTCCAGTTTGGGGGGATAATTCTTGCACATTTATTATTCCGAATAGTCTTTAAAATACTTTTGCCCAGTACTATCCACTCCACTGGGACTCCGCTTGGGTACCAGCACACCTGTGCATCCCTGGGAAGGACCAGCATTTTCAGGATGTCACAGATTTCTACTTAGGAGCCGATTGTGCCCTCCATGGACTCAGGCTGTATGTATCAGTCCAGGTTCTAATTTGTGAAGAAACCAACTTGAGCTATTTTCCTCCTGAAGGAATTATTATAGGACCCTCAATAGCTCAGAGTCTCCAGAATGGCCAGAAATCAAGTTTGGGGACTACAAAGCTAGGAAAGGAGTGATGTCCAAAATCACACCAAGGAACTGCTTGCTGTAAGGGGGACCCTGTCATCACCCCTGGGCTTGTGGCTGACCCTGCTGACTGTGGGCTCTGGACGCTGCCCCCTGAACCCCAGCTCCTGCCCTTCTGGAAGCAGCACATGTCTGCTACTTGCAGGGCCAGAGTGGAGCCGGTTCAGTGCAAGCCTCTTTGCATCCCAAGCTCCCACCTAGAGTCTCCTGCAGGCTTGTCATGTCCCATGGGGGGAGCCTGGGGCGTCTGCCTGCTCTCTTGCTGCAAGGCCGCCTGGGGAAGCCTTTCTGGGAAAAGTGGAAGACTCATAACGAAGAGATTCCTCAAACTGGGAGGAGGGCTCGGTGGTAGCGGGCAGCCAGATAAAATGACCCACATCTCCTGTACCTGAGTTTTTGCCATTTAATAGCATTTTATACATAGCTTCACATAGGTCATTAAATTGCCGTGTTTAATTTCTAAGTATCATATATTTGTTATTACTTTGAATAGAATATTTTTTTCTTTTTTTAATTGGTTGTTACTAGTATATTTTTTTCATTGGTTTTTAAAATTTTTAATTGGTTGTTACTAGTATCGTATTTATTATAACCAATGTAACAAATACTCTTTAATTCCCGTCATTTTTAGTATAGTCTCTTAGATTCTTTTAGATATTCAACCACATTTGAGAAGAAAGATAATTCCATCTTCTCCAATATTTACACAGCTTACAGTATTTTCTTATTTTATTAAATTAGATAGAGTTTCTAAAACAATTGTGTAGAATTGTGGTCATGGGTGTGGATAACTGTCTCATTCCTGATCTTAGTGGAATTGCCTCCAGTATTTCTCCAGTTCAAATGATGTTTGCTTTTGATATTTGCTTGATAAAAGCCTTGTCAGGTTTAAGTCGTTTTCTCATATTCTTAATTGACTTATACTTTTTATTATGAACGCCTGCTAAATTTTATGCAGTGGTCTTATGATATTTATTTATAGGATCACATGATTTTTCTCTTTTGATTTGTTGATGGAACAAATTTCCTTAATAGATTTACCACTGTTCTAGAATTCTGTTTCTAAAATGAACCTTGGGTATTTTTCAGGGTAACCTAGGCTTTGGAAACAGTAAATACATAATGTTTAACAGAACAAAGTTTTACTTCTCCCTTGTGCTATGTGGCCAGCCAGGCCTGGGGCTGCAGCAATCAGAATGCACACATTGACCAATGAAGCTGCTAAGCTTCCAGATTCTGGACATATTTTCAGGAGATGCTTTCTGAGTACAGAGCCACCCCTAAGGAAAGGGTAGCCAGAGACTGAGAAGGACAGCACTGAGACCATTTCAGTACCTGGCTGCCACCGTGCCTGAGTTCCAAACCTTGGACTCTTTGGTTTTGGTTTTATGAATCTATAAATTCCCTTTCTTGTTTAAGGCATTTTGACTTGGGTTGTATAGTTTGCATTCAAGATTACTTTTTAATACAGCCATAGAATATAATTCCTTTAATATAGCATTGGATTCAATTAGCCAGATTTTTGCTTAGAATATTTGTGGGGTTTTTTTTTTTTAATTGAAAGGAGAAATTGGCCTTTTGGTTTGTTAGTGAGGGTGGGAAGCTTTTGTTTTTCCTTTTCAGAATTGCTGGTAAGGTTATGCTAGCTTTATAAGGTAACTGTGGTGTTTTCTTCCTTGTCTCTTGGTCTGAAATTGTTTTAAAACGTAGGAATTATCTTTTCATTAAAGGTCAGAGTGAACTCAGCCTGAAATGCCATATTGGACTTTCCAATCTCTTATGGTTATTGATCTTTAGGTTTACTGCATCTTATGGACTCAGTATCATAGTTTTATTTTGCTAGGAAATTATCCATGTCCTCTAGATTTTCAAATTTATGGCTGTAGAGCTACCCATATTCTTTTAATCTCTACTATATTTATAGTTAAATCTCCTTTCTCATTCCTATTGTTGTTTACTCTGGCTTTCTTTTTAAAAAATCAATCCTACCAAGGATTTGCATTATTATTATATTTTTTTTGGTCTGTTCAAGAATCATCATTAGGCTTTATTCGTCCTAATACCCTTATTTCTATTCCATTAGTTTCACTTTTTACGTTCGTTAAATTTCTTTTTTTCTGTTTTCTATTATTTTGTTTTCATTCTTTTCCTAATTTAAGTTTTACATTTCATTTACTTTCAAGCAAGCCCATCCATTTTTAACTTTTTCTATTGAGAAATACAAAACACGTATAGGAAAGTGCACAAAACAAAAATATATAGCTTAGCAATTTATCAAGAGTTAAATAACCATGTGACCTCCACTGAAGCCTAGAAATAAAGCATCCCCAGCATCCCAAAGCCCTCCTTATGTACTCCCAGTTCACTGCCTCTCCAACCCCCCAAAGATAATCACTATGCTAGTTTTTATGATAGTCACATCTTTAATTTTTTAAACAATTGTACAGCTATGCATGCATCTCTGAACACTATAGTTTAATTTTGTCTGGTTTTTTGAACTTCATCTCAGTAGAAGTATTTGTTTTGTATCTGGCTTCCTGTGCTCAACATGCTGTGTGGTATACTCGTGTGGCATGTTGCTGTATTCATGTTCATTGCTTTATAATATTGCATGGTATGAATATAAAACTGTTTATTCATCCGTTCTGCCTTTGATAGACATTGAGCTCTTTCCTGTGTGAAGCTGTTTTAAGTAACGTTGCTATGAACTTTCCAGTACATGTTTTTTGTAACCATTGCATGCATATCTGTTGGATATAGTCCTAGGATGGAAATATCTGTTGGGTATTATGTAAGATTGAGGCACAATCTTTAACTTAAGTAGATAATGCCAAGCTGTTTTCCAACATTGCTGTCTCAATTCACACCCCACAGAAGTGTATGCGTTCCTGTTTCTTTACATCCTTATCCTCACTTGGTATTGTCTATTGTCATTATTCTTCAGTTTTAGCGATTCTGATGGGGATGTAATGACATCTCACTTTATTTTGATTTCTGTTTCTCAGAGTACTGTTGTGGTGGGGCTCAATATCGCATGTTTCATAGGGGTTGTTTGTCTTTTTCTGAATATTTAAGACAGCTTTTTGTTTGTTTTGGATATAAGTCATCTGTCACTTACATATGATGCAAAATCTCCTATTTTTACTCTCTTATGGGTATTGTTTGATGAAAAAAATTTTAATTACAAATAGTCAAACACATGAGTCATTTGTTTATTCTTAACACATTTTGAGTCATGTTTAAGAAGTGTTTCCCTATCCCAGGGTCATGAGGATATTCTCCTATCTTAACTTCTCACAGTTTTATTGTTTGGACCTTCATGTATTCATTTACAATCCATGATAAAAATGCTTTAAAGAACATATATGTTTAATTAGGTCCTATTTGTTTATTTTTGTTTTTATTTCCATTACTCTAGGAGATGGATCCAAAAAAATATTGCTACGATTTATGTCAAAGAGTGTTCTGCCTATGTTTTCCTCTAGGAGGTTTATAGTATCTGATTTTACATTTAGGTCTTTAATCCATTTTGACTTTATTTTTGTGTATGGTGTTAGAGAATGTTCTGATTTCATTCTTGTACATGTAGCTGTCCAGTTTTCCCAGCACCACTTATTGAAGAGACTGTCTTTTCTCCATTGTATATTCTTGCCTCCTTTGTCGTAGATTAATTGACCATAGGTGCGTGGGTTTATCTCTGGGCTTTCTATCCTATTTCATTGATCTGTATTTCTGCTTTTGTGCCAGTACCATACTGTTTTGATGACTGTAGCTTTGTAGTATAGTCTGAAGTCAGGAAGCCTGATTCTTCCACCACCGTTTTTCTTTCTCAAGATTGTTCTTGCTATTTGGGGTCATTTGTGTTTCCATACAAATTAAAAAATTTTTTTGTTCTAGTTCTGTGAAAAATGCCATTGGTAATTTGATAGGGATTGCATTGAATCTGTAGATTGTCTTGGGTAGTGTAGTCATTTTCACAATGTTGATTCTTCCAATCCAAGAACAAGGTATTTCTCTCCATCTGTTCATATGGTTTTCTGCCTCCATCTCTCTATTGTTCAGGCAAAGGTAGTTTGGGTAAACATGTGGGTACTGGAAACCACATCACTGCCTGTATAGAGCACACTGACATTATACAGGAGGGAGTGAAAGTCGTGCACACAACCTGGCCTCTGAAATGTTCTCGTCCATCTCACAGCCGTCCCCAGACCCTGCAGGCCACTGGGAGCCCATGGTTCCCTGTCACTCCAATACCGTCTCTGTCCCCATAGCCAGCCCTCCCCATACTGTCTTACTCCTGCTTCAGACAAGAGATAAGTCAACCCCTAGAAATTTTACGTAGTTAGGCCTCCAATTCCAGAATAAATATTTTCTAGCAAAGAGGACCAGAAATAAAGTTCCATACAGGGATTTTCAGATTTCAGCAATTTTGTTTCCCGTTCACTCTTGTTGTAAATCTCAGTGCCTTAAACAGTGGGCTGAGGGCGGGTGTGTAAGACACCTCTGGAGAAGGCCAAGAAGAGGCCCCTGCCCTGGGCTGCCTCAGGGGGGAATCGGTAACCTCAGCTCCCCAGAGCTGGGCCTTGCCAAAGATGAACAGAGCTGTACCTCAAAGAGGTGAGGACAGGTTTTCATTAGAAGTAGAATGTGGCAGTTGGGAGGAGAGTCGAGTGTGTGCTTGAACTTGACTTCAGTTTACACAGAGGTGACCAGGCGTGTTAAAGGAAGGATGAGGGAGTGGGGGTGGGGGGGAGTGGGGCCTCAGTAGAGTCAGGGAAGTGGAAAATCACAACGGGTTAGCAGGGTCCATGTGAAGATGCCTGCTGTCAGTGCCAGCTGCTGGCAGTCACCGAAGACAGGCTTCCCTCCCACAGAGGCTGGGACATGGACCCTCTTCCGAGGCTGGAAAAAGCAGCCAGTTCTCCTGGCGGTCTTGGGCTTTCTCAGGCAGGCACTTTTGAGGGGATCAAGTCCTGTAAGGATGTCACCTTGAGCTGTTAGAGCATGTTTGTGTGTTCAGGCCTTTATAGGCCATGGTCAAGGCCTTGTGGGGAAGAGGGCTCGGGGGAGCCTGGGCAGAGTTTGACCAGGAGGGAGCCTGTCCACCAGCCTCCCTCTGGCCTCCCTTCTGGGTGGTGCCGCCCCTGCTCCCCTCCCATCCCCCTCAGGTCCAGGATGCTCCGAGGCAGAGTGGCCCTCTCCCTGAGCACATGCCCAGCTCTGACAGCCAGGATCCACCCGGCACCCAAGGCTGGGGACCTCAGAACCCCCGATGGGCAGGGGCACTTGGGGTGAACTTTTACCTTTTTTTTTTAACCTTTGTTTTACCTTTTAACAGTTTTACCTTTTCCCTCGTTACCTTTTAAAACTTGGCCTCGAGAATCATAACCCTTCTTTTCCAGTTTCTTGGGACCAGAAATAAACGTTGCCAATGACATGACCATGGAGATTTCGGTGGCCAGAGAGCCACGGCCGTTCCTCTTGGTCTGGCCCATGCCTCTCTACCAACAGCGGCCCTGACGCTGGTGGGCAGCGGGCCCTGTGGACCTCCAGGGTTGGGTGCGGGGTCAGGTGTGGGCTGCACCATCTCCTGGAGTGTTGTATGGGGGTGTTGTTATGGCTCCTTTAGCCGGGCTTCAGCCCTGGAGCCTGGAGACATCTCTAAAAACGTGAGCATCTCTAAAGGCAGGTTTTGCAGCCCCTCCTGCTGTAGGTGGGCGGCCGTGGCGGGGGACAGTGGTTTGTGCGGACACCGCCCTCCTCCCCCTGCCTCCAGCCCTGCCCCCGAGGCCCACGCGCAGATTTGGAGAATCGCTAACGAGCAATCCTGGACACAAGAAGTTCCCCCCCACTCACTCAAAAGTGTAGTGATTCAGATACATAAATCATAAATTATTTGAGAAGACTGAATGAAAAGAGCAAAGATGAGGCATAAAATAGGTAAAGGATAAACTATCTAGAGGTTTAAAATAGATGAAAATTTGGCCATGGACGATGCCCTTGACCTATGGCTGTCCCTCTTTTAGTTCACTTTTCCAGAAGCCCGAGGCTATGAACAGTTGGGTGCGTGTGTGACAGCCCGACCAAGACTGGAGATGGGTGGGGACAACTGCGTGTGTGTGCAGTGCAGTGATTCCTCTCTTATTTCTGCAGCCAGGCCAGGGCAGGTCCACTTCAAGCTGCAGGTCAGGCTCAGGTGTGCTCTGTGGCTCTCCTCCTGGGGTCCAGGCTTTTAAAAACACTTGAACTGCATTTTTTCTTTCCATAGTTTTTAATTTTCCCAGACGTTTTTATTCATTCAGCCCTTATTGAAGGCCCACATCTCCTGGGCATTGTGAACATTGTAATGGTTAAGATGTGGCAGCTGCCCTTGGGGGCACACAGACACGAGTCACTGCTGCTGAAAAAGTGAGTCTCCAGCAGGGGAGAAGCAAGCAGCTCCCGAGAGGGAAACCAGACAAGGCCTCAGGGATGGCGCTGGAGTTGGGTCTTGACGGATGAGTAGGAGTTTGCTAAGCCATGAAGGGAGACAGGAGCTGCTGACAGTGGGAACAGAATGTGTGTTATCACAGACATGTGATAATGTCTCCATGCTCAACTTCATGTAATTTTCTGTAACTTTATAGCTTAGGTTTCTTCAAATTTATTTTTTTATTAATTGCTTTTAAAATAGAAATTTTAAATAATTCCTAATAGTGTTTCTGATGTCTTTTGTCTATTAAAAAAATTATCTTGGCTTTATTATTTAAAGAAAACGAGACGGGATGCTTGTCACATTGTGTTCTTAAGCGTGTGTGTAGCTCAAGCATGTGCCCGGTTTTAACCGTGAGCTCTGTGTACCCCTGTCTAGATTAAGTTCGACAGCGTCGAGGTGTGTGTCTGCTGTGAGATGCAGCATCAGTCGTCGGGCTGCAGCAACCTCGGAGAGACGCTGAAGCTGAACCCGCTGCAGGAGGACTGCAACACCGTGCGGCTGACCTTGAAGGTGACCCAGGCTCCGTTGCTTCCGCCTCCCATCCCATCCTTGCGACGTCTCGACATCTCGTAGGAAGGTTTTATTAACTGCGTTCCTTTCAGTTCTTAGTTCATCCAGCTGGGTCACATGCAACAGGGAGTATCTTTCCAGAGAGCGTTTTAAACCATTAGAGATTTCCACTTTAAAGGTTTCACTTTCTGGGTTTTCCATTTCCACCATTTCACTCTCTGACTCCCACATCTGTGAAGCAGGGCTGAATGGTTGAAAGAGGTTGTTGCAGATGTGGATGTGATGCGTGCTACTGCTTTTCCAACATTTTTTTAAAAATTTATTTATTTTCGGCTGTGCTGGGTCTTTGTTGCTGCACGCGGGCTTTCTCTAGTTGCTGCGAGTGGGGGCCACTCTTTGTTGCGGTGCGTGAGCTTCTCACTGTGGTGGCTTCTCATGTTGCGGAGCTCGGGCTCTAGGCGCACGGGCTTCAGTAGTTGTGGCTCGCGGGCTCAGTAGCTGTGGTGCGTGGGCTCTAGAGCACAGGCTCAGTAGTTGTGGCGCACGGGCTTAGTTGCTCCGCGGCATCTGGGATCTTCCCGGACCAGGGCTCGAACCTGTGTCTCCTGCACTGGCAGGTGGATGCTCGACCACTGTGCCACCAGGGAAGTCCCTCCAACATTTTTCTAATTGAAGTATAGTTGATTTACAATGTTGTGTTAATTACTGCTATACAGCAAAGTGACTCAGTTATACATACATTCTTTTTTTATATTCTTTTCCATTACGGTTTATCCCAGGAAATTGGATATGTTTCTCTGTGCTATACAGTGGGACCTTGTTGTTTATCCATCCTATATATAATATATAGGATATCCATCCTATATATAAGGATTGGGAGTTTAGGGTTAGCCTCTGATAACCCCAAACTCCCAATCCTTCCCTCTCCCACCCCCCTCCCCCTAGGCAACCACCAGTCTGTTCTCTATGCCTGTGAGTCTGTTTCTGTTTTGTAGATAGGTTCATCTGTGTCATATTTTAGATTCCACATATAAGTGATATCATATGATATTTGTCTTTCTGACTTATTTCACTTAGTATGATAATCTCTAGGTCCATCCATGTTGCTGCAAATGGCATTATTTTGTTCTTTTTTATGGCTGAGCCAACATTTTTGCTAGTACATCATCAGGGAACAGATGGGTACTTATTTTGCCTTTTTAAAGATATTTGGAGCAAGAAATTTTATAGTCTCCCATGGCAATCTATTCTTATGTACAGCATCTGATTTTTCTTTAATGACATGGAAAATTGTTTATATCACTTCTTTCTTTTTCTTCCTACAAGTTTTTCCTACTCCTGAAAATCAAAATTGGCTGCTTAAAAACGCGTATGAACAATGAACCCGATTCTTCTCTTTTCCCTGAAACTAAACTGCTAAACATTTTTTGAAAGATGCAGCTACGGTCCAAGCAGCCCTTGGTGGGTGGTAAAATGGTATTTACAGTATACAGGGAGCCCTGTAGTACATATGTGTGTAAGGGATGCAGTGTGTGGGGATCTGGAGGCTCCAGAGAGCCACCCCGGCACCTGGGAGAACGGAGGGCAGTGTCGCCGTCTGGAACGGGGGCCTGTGGTTGGTCCTCCATGGGTGTCATTTCAAATGCTGGCAGTGGTGAACCAGCAGGTCTGGGGAGCTCCCTGTGAACTCCAGTGCCCTGGGAAGCTGGCTGGCAAACGAGCAGTGGCTGCAGAGATAGAGGATGCGCCTGAGGCCCCCAGCACCTCCCTGTTTCACAGGGAGGATGGTCCCCACTCATTGGTCCCAGCAGCCCACCAGAGTGACAGATCCAGGGGGTTGGAGGAAGCCAGAAGGCAGCAATCAAGGGCCCATGCTCTTGGTTACAAGGCGTTCCTTGCTATCTCACGTTGAGCATGGCCACGGCTTCTATCTTAATAGCTCCTGGGGATGCTCAGAGTCATCCCACCAGCGTCAGCCATGCTCACTCTGATCCCATTCTGCCTACTCCTAAGTAATCTGCTCAGCCCGGGCACCGTTTCTTTCCCTATTTAAAAAACGTCACAAGACAATAGGTCATTATAATGACAGTGCAACCCCTACCCCCCGGAAGAAGCTGGCACACCCCCGGGGCGTCTTGCAGTGCTGCAGACTGCCTGGGTGTGCAGATGTTGTGAAGTGATCAGGCCACACCCCTCTCCCCGGTGGATGGATTGGAGGTATCTGGCCTGCTCCCCCAAGGCCTGGAGTTCCTAACCCTGCACTCAGGCGGCCCCTCCAGCCCCTGAGGAGGTGACCTTGGCTTGAACAGAGAGGATGGTGTGGGGTCAACAACGCTCCCTCCAAGAATGCAGCCGGGCCTGGGGGAGCTTGCTGTCCACCCTCGTCCACTGTTCTGGTGCCCTGACGAGAAGACCATGAGGGATGGGGTGGCTTGAATGGAATGGAGTGAAGGACACTGAAGATGTTCCAGCCAAGCTGGGAGCCTCGTTGAATGGCTCATCCCCATGGATGTTCACGTTGCCTGGGACAATGGTAAGAGTTGAAGGAAAAGAAAGACTGCACCAAACTTCTCAATGAATTTGTTTCCAAAACGTAAGTAGAGGTAGCGCTGGTGGCGTGAGGCCCAGAGGAGGTAGGATTTATGACTGAGGTGGAAAGAGCAGCAGTTTGCAAACGAAGCAACCAACAAGGGATTAATTTCCAAAATATACACACAGCTCATGCAGCTCAATATCAAAAAGCAAACAACCCCATCAAAAACTGGGCAGAAGATCTAAATACACATTTCTCCAAAGAAGACATACAGGTGGCCAAAAAGCACATGAAAAGATGCTCAACATCACTAATCATTAGAGAAATGCAAATCAAAACTATGATGAGGTATCACCTCATATCAGTCAGAATGGCCATCATCAAAAAGTCTATACATAATAAGTGCTAGAGAGGGTGTGGAGAAAAGGGAACCCTCCTACACTGCTGGTGGGAATGTAAGTTGGTGCAGCCACTATGGAGAACAGTATGGAGGTTCCTTAAATAACTAAAAATAGAACTACCATAGGACCCAGCAGTCCCACTCCTAGGACATATATCTGGAGAAAACCATAATTTGAAAAGATGCATGCACCCCTATGTTCATAGCAGCACTATTTACAATAGCCAAGACATGGAAGCAACCTAAATGTCCATTGATGAATGAATGGATAAAGAAGATGTGGTACATATATACAACAGAATATACTCAGCCATAAAATAAGAATGAAATAATGCCATTTGCAGCAACATGGATAGACCTAGAGATTATCATACTGAGTGGAGTAAGTCAGACAGAGAAAGACAGATATAATATGATATCACTTTTATGTGGAATCTTTAAAACTATGATACAAATGAACTTCTTTACAAAATAGAAACAGACTCACAGACATAGAAAACAAACCTATGGTTAGCAAAGGGGAAATGTGGGATGGGGGGGATAAATTAGGACTTTGGGATTAACATATATACACTATATATATAAAATAATCATAAAATATATAAAATAGATAATCAACAAGGACCTACTGTATAGCACAGGGAACTCTACTCAATATTCTGTAATAACCTATATGGCAAAAGAATCTGAAAACGAATGGATATATGTATATGTATAACTGAAGCACTTTGCTGTACACCTGAAACGAACACAGCATTATAAATCAACTATACTCCAGTATAAAATAAAAAATTAAATTTAAAAAAAGAGCAGCAGTGACAAGCCTGCCCCTGCCCCCCAGCTGAGGGCCTGGAACGGGAGCAATGGCTCTGGGGGCAGCTGAGATTCATCCAAGATCAGGAAGACAAGGGACTCTTAGAAGTAAGAGTTTGTTTACTGCTGTCCTCTAACTTTGTTTTTGTTTTCCAAAATTGTTTTTGTTATCCTAGTTCCTTTGTATTTCCATGTAAATTGTGGAATCAACTTTTCAATTTCTACAGAAATCCTGCTGGAATTTTGATTGAGATTGCACTGAATGTATACATCAACTTGGAGAGAACGGATATATTCATGGTTTAGCTCTCCGTTTATTTAGGTCTTCTTTGATTTCATCAGTGTTTTTTTCCATCAGTGTTGTGTAGTTTTTAGTATATAGAGCATAACATATTTTATAATATGTATGCTTAGAGTATTTAATGTGTACAGGTGCTCTTTTAATGGTACTTAAATTTTTAAATATTGTCTCTTGTTCATTTATATATAGAAATTTGATTTTTGTTACTGAGCTTGTATCCTGTGATTTGCTAAACTTACCTACTAGTTCTAGTAGCTCTTTTATAGATTCTTTTGGATTTTCTGTGGAGACAATCCTGTGCTACTGATTGCCAGAAAGATGCCATATTACATCTTCTTTTCCCATCTGGTTGCCTCTCATTCCTCTTCCTTGCCTGTTGCACTGACTAGAATCTCCAGCAGTGTCAGATAGAAGTAGTGAGAGCGTACATCCTTGCCTTGTTCCTGACTCTAGGGATTACGTGTGTTGTTAGCTCTGAGTTTTTTATAGATGCCCACTATCTGGTTGTGGAAGTTGCCTACTATTCCTAGTTTTCTGAGAGTTTTTATCATGGTGGATGTTGGTTTTGTCAAAGTACCTTCTGCGTCTACTTATATGTTCATATACTTTGTCTTCTTTATTCTGCTAATGTGGTGAATCACGTTGTTTTTTTTTTTATTGAAGTATAATTGATTTACAATGTTTTGTTAGTTTCAGGTGTACAGCAAAGTGATTTACTTATACATACATGTATATATCTATTCTTTTTTTTTTAAACACTTTTATTATTTATTTATTTATTTATTTATTTATTGGCTGTGTTGGGTCTTCGTTTCTGTGCGAGGGCTTTCTCTAGTTGTGGCAAGCGGGGGCCACTCTCTTCATCGCGGTGCACGGGTCTCTCACTATCGCGGCCTCTCTTGTTGCGGAGCACAGGCTCCAGTCGCGCAGGCTCAGTAGTTGTGGCTCACGGGCCCAGTTGCTCCACGGCATGTGGGATCTTCCCAGACCAGGGCTCGAACCCGTGTGCCCTGTGTTGGCAGGCAGATTCTCAACCACTGCGCCACCAGGGAAGCCCCTATATCTATTCTTTTTCAGATTCTTTTCCATTATAGGTTATTACAAGATATTAGGTATAGCCCCCTGTGCTATACAGTAGGACCTTGTTGGTTATCTATTTTATATAGAGTAGTGTGTATATGTTAATCCCAAACTCCTAATTTATCCCTCCCCCTCTTCCCTTTTGGTAACCATAAGTTTGCTTTCTATGTCTGTGAGTCTATTTCTCTTTTGCATATGAGTTTATCTGTATCGTTTTTTTTAGATTCCACTTATAAGCAATATCATATGATATTTGTCTTTCTTTGAATGGTGAACCAGCCTTTTATTCCCCAAAATCAACCCCACATGGTAAGTCTTTCCTCAACTCTGTCAAGTCTTCTGGTGACCCTGTGGTTTCTGTGACTGTGCTTTTCATTTCTAGCATTTCCATTTCATTCTTACGTATAGCTTCCATCTCTCTGCTAAGTTCCCTATATGCTCTGGCCCACCTTTTCCACTAGAACTTGTCTGACGGCATCGGCCCCAGGTAAGCACGTCCTCCTATCTCTCCGTAGAGGTGTCTGTCTTTCCTTGGCATTTGGATTAGCTGGTTGCCCTGCGACCTCAGCTGTCAGATGGGATCAACTTAAGATGTGAACTTGCAGAGTGTCCAGTGTCTTATTTTTTTTGTAATGGTGGGGTAAGTGCTCTTTTTAGCTGTCTGCATCCTAAGCAGAACTGAGAGGTATTATCCATAATGACCTCCCTGGTATAGAATTTTTGAGGAGCATATTTACCTCCTAGGGGTTTATAGATGGTGTGCCATTCTCTTTTGACATCGAATATTGCTGTAGAGAAAGATCTTATATCAGCATAATGCTCTCTCCTTTTTTGGTATGTGGTAGTCGTCAGTGCTGTTTAAAAATATTTTTAACTCTCCAAGTTCCCCTAGACCTAGTCCTAGTGCCCTTTTGGGTGCCTGGAGCCACGTGAGTGGAACATACATGGATCACTTTTCCAAGGCCGAGTGTGTACCTGTGGTGTGAGATGCTCTGGGGCTCTCTTTCCCTCTGGCACAGTAACTGGCAAATCATAGGTGGTGGCTGCACCATCAGCCTGGGTCCCTACCATGGGCAGAGACCCCATAACTCACCCACAAGTACCCACAATGGACACATGGCATGAATGAGAAATAAACCTCTGTTGTCTTAACCCACTGAGACTTGGGGGATGTTTGTTACCACAGCATAACCTAGCCCAACCTGTCCGATACAAAGCAACATGTTTTTAGTCCTATGTCAATGGTGTTTTTAAATGATCAAGTCCATTAATTTCACTATGATATGTCTTGACACTGATCAGTCCTTCTCAAATTTCCATGGTCCACAGTGTACCTTTCAGCCTGTGAGTTTGCATCTTGCTTTATTTCAGAAAAACTTTCTTGAACTATGCATTTGAATTTTTTTTTTTCTGTTCTCTTAGTTTGAGGGTAACTGTGCCTTCCTTGGACCACTCTGACCTGTCTTTCATCACTATCATTTTTTTCTCTAGTTTTTACAACTCTTTCTTTCCCACCTCACTTTGCTCCATTTTCCTAAAGCCTCTCCTCCTCACCTGTTCTCTGCAGTGACTGTTATCTTTGTGCTCTGCTTCCGATGTGATCTCGGGTTTGGGCAGCTCACCTCTCAGTCTGTTTCTTTGTCGTTTATTCCTTGAGCCTTTGTGTCTCTACTTTTAGATCTTAGACTGAGCCGCCACCTTCTCAGTTTGGTCCCAGCCTTCCCCCAAGGATGTCTGTAGCTAGTTAATTACACGGGGGTGGGGGGGAGTTTCCATGTATTTTATCCCTTTCTTAGATCTTTTCTGAGGTCCATGGATACTTCAAAGCACTAAAGGCAAGTCCTAACCCCTATCAAGCATCATGCTCTATTTAAATAGGCTTTAGCGTAATTAAGGTTTTGTACTTCCTTTTCATAAATATAGGTACTTCTTCCTCTGAGATTCATGTAGATCCAAGTACCACATTCTCTAGTTTTCTTGTAATTAGTCGTGCACTCTTTTTTTTTAAATTGACGTATACTTGGATTACAATGTTGTGTTAATTTCTGCTGTACAGCAAAGTGATTCAGTTGTACATATATATATCTTCTTTTTCATATTCTTTTCCATTATGGTTTATTACAGGATAATGAATATAGTTCCCTGTGCTATACAGTAGAGCGTGTTGTTTATCTGTTTTATACACAATAGTGTGCATTGTGCAGTCATTTTTAATATGCTCATTATGCTTAAAGTCATGCAAGCCAGGCTGTGCTCAGTGACTCACCTGCTGTGAACGGACCTGGGGTGGCTTCTCCATGTTGAAACCCTCGGAACGCATGGGGGTGGCAGGAGTCACGTGGGGAAGGGCAGGCCTGCTCCTCCGTGGAGCACATTTCCTTGGGAGCCAAAGGAAAGGCACGAACGGGCATGTCACTTTGATTAGTTTCCCTTGCCTGCTCTTTTTTGATCAGCAATTAGAGTGGCTTCGTTGGTCCTTTAATAGTCTGACTTGAGGCTCTAGTTATCTGATTAGTAATGTTCCCTGCCTAAATTTCCATATTAAATGATGGCTTATTCATACTTTGTATGTAATGAACTCAGTTTGTGCCCTGGAAATCCCGTATAATTGATTTGGGAATCAACACTCTTTTGATTTGAGGTGTGTTTGAATTAACTGATGGCTTAGTGAGATTGGTCCGACTACCTCCTGACCTTCACACCACCCTCCCCCCCACCACTCCCGATATCTGGAATGTTGTGCAGGCATAATCCACCGTCAGGGAAAACAAGCAGAAACTAATCTTCTTCCTGGCTGATAAGGAGTCTAATTGGAACCCAGAAGATGTTGGGGACGCTGCCTCACTTGTCCCTCAGATTATTTTCGGGGGTTTGGGGGCTCTGAGCCCTCTTCCCTGGATCTCTTTTCAGCTTTCCCCAGCCACCTCGAATCCTGGATCCTGGGGGCAGACCAGCATCTCTCAAACATAATGCCTCCTGCCATGCTCAGGTTTGCTGCTCCACCCTGACAGGGTGAGGGCAGGGGAAAGGGCAAAGGGCATAGAGGGGACCCAGAACTCCATCGTGCAGTGCAGGGATCCTCAGAATTGTAGAACTGGATGGATGGGGCATCCTGTTGCCCATCGTGTGGCTGAGCAGGCAGCAGCCCAGAGAGGGTCAGATGGCTCCTCCTGGGTCCCTGAGCGAGTCTGCTGATGGGCAGGTCTCCTTGGAGGGTCTCAGTTCTCCAAGACTCAAATGCCCGCTCCCTGATGATGGGACCTGGCTGGGGGCATCCCATTATGAAGTCCATAAAGAGGGTGGCCTCAAAATTAGGATTTCAGCATTCGCTTTCCCAAAGCACTGGACAGTGGTGGAAATTGCGACCAAAGGCGGTCCCCTTTCCTGATAAGATAATATCTAGGCTTTTGGAAGATTAAGTGACACAATAAATGACAAAAAGATGTTTTGGTAGTTTAATGGTTGTCTTTGCTAAGTCAAACCCAGCACAAGATTGTGACATATTTTCTGATCAGTATTAATAGAATTTTTAAAAGATTACACAAATTGGAATTGTCAACTGATGGAATACGCTTCGTCATGTGTTGATATTATATCCCTCCCAACTTTCATTCTTTGCTCTATCCCAGAATATCATTATGGTTTTATTATAATGATGTAATTCTAATTCAAAACAGAGTTAAAAATCTTTTTTCGTTTGTTTGTTTGCTTCAAGTACCTGGCTTAATTTACTGAGCCGTAGTAAAGCAAATTACCTAAAGAACCTTTATCAATGGACAAGGAGATAAAAGCTTCCCAAGAAATCAATCAGTTATTGAGTTTATATGCTTCCTTATCTTCTCTTGAAGATCCTTTTCTTTGTCTCTAAGGGAGTTAAAGGAAAAACAATCCCAGCAAGACAATTTTCTAGAAACCTAGGGACCTGAAAAATAAAATCATCATTTAATCTTGATTAAGTTTTTAACCATGCTGAAGAAATAAAAATGGTTCTGAGAATACGTAAACACTAATATTTTGTGACAAAACTCACAGCATTGACTGGCAGTGTGAAACAATAAACACACACACACACACACACACACACACCCTGCTAGAAGGGACCTTCCCATTTTCTGAACTGGGCAGCCACACAGAGCAAGACAGATGGTCATATCTCTATACAGCTTTCTTCTCACCCCTGGATCCCCAAGGGGGCAGCTGAAGGGTCCCTCTGGCCAAGTGGAATCCAGACAGAGATGAGAAGGATGTTAAATTCCCGATCTCCCACTTAGCAGCCGTGGGGTCCATGTAAGGGAATGTGCAGAGAGACTGAGCACAATTTACCTCTGGCAAGGCTTCCCCCCACCCCGCCCCCATGATAGGGTGGGGATGCCGACCACATTCCTGAATGGCATCTCTGCCCTTGGTTCCCAAAGCCACCGAAAGCCTGCCTGCCCACCCTCTGATTTTAGTGGTATCGCTTTCCCCTGTGTGGTTGCGATACTGAGTCTTGTGGGATGTCTGCAGCCCCAAGTCTGTATGGCATATTTAGGATAATCCTACAGAACAGAGGTTCCACCCAAGAGGCCTGCAACTTATCTGTACCTGCTCAGTTAAAACCAGGTCCAGGAGGCTCAGATGTTGACATAGAAGTATTTCTAGGGGTATGTTTGTAGTGGTCCCTGTGCAGGCAGCCTTGTTGGGCTGGTTGCCTCTCGCAGTGCCTCAGCACTGCCCGCCCCCCAGGATGTGTGAGTGGGCTGCCGTCTGTACATGAAGGGCCAGGTGTGGAGCAGGCAGGCCTAGGACGGGCCACTCACTGCTCTGCTCGGGATGAGGGCACTTCCTGTGGGGCCAGCACCTTGCCTTTGTCCCTCCGCCGGGCGGTTTTTTTTTTTTTAAAGGTGTAGGCTTATTTATTTATTTATGGCTGGGTTGGGTCTTCGTTTCTGTGCGAGGGCTTTCTCTAGTTGTGGCGAGCGGGGGCCACTCTTCATCGCGGTGCGCGGGCCCCTCACTGTCGCGGCCTCTCTTGTTGCGGAGCACAGGCTCCAGACGCGCAGGCTCAGCAGTTGTGGCTCACGGACCTAGTTGCTCCGCGGCATGTGGGATCTTCCCAGACCAGGGCTCGAACCCGTGTGCCCTGCATTGGCAGGCAGATTCTCAACCACTGCGCCACCAGGGAAGCCCCGCCGGGCGGTTTTATCCCCGTCTCCTCCTCTTTGCAGGGAAGAGCCACGGCACTCCGGGCGCTGGTCCCTGCAGAGCTCTGGCATCTCCCTCTCTTAACCCCAAGTCTCCAGATCCCACGTCCTCCACACCAGCACCGCCACACACTCCATGATCGTTTCCCTGAGCCCTGCCCCCTCCAGGATGGCCTGGCGGGGCGCCCCAGCTCATGGCCTCAGCCTTGGCTCCTGCAGCCTTCTTGTCCGGCCTCCTCTCCCCCACGCCTTCTCTCCAGCCTCAGCCGGACTCCACCATGCGAGTCCATCCATCTCCCTGCCCAGGGGCCAGATCCATGCCTTCAAGGACACATGGACCAGTGTCCAAAACCCCGCCACTCTGTTCCTAGCCCCTCTCTGCTGGCGCCCACTCCCTGGGTGAACCAAACTGTCCACATTCCCTCCTCATCTGCACCCAGCAAGACCAGTGGGCCGCGTCGTGAGGCCTGTGGCTGAGCACCTTACCCCGTGAGCACCTGCCTCACCTGGCACCTGCCTCACCTGCCGCTCCACTCTGTGCAGCACCTGTGCTGCCTTCCCCTGCCCATCTCTCTCCTCAACTCTCCGAAATGACGATTTCAGATCTTCTCCCCTGTATTAGTCAGGGTTCTCCAGAGAAACAGAACCAATAAGACGTGTGTGTGTGTGTGTGTGTGTGTGTGTGCACGTGTGCATCTGTGTGTACATATGAGAGAGAGATATATTTAAAGAATTGACTGACACGATTACGAGGTTGACAAGTCCAGAATATGCAGGGTGGGCAGCAGGCTGAACATCAGGCAAGAGCTGAGTTCAAGTCCAAAGGCCACCGCTGTCTGCGGCAGGATCCCTCCTCCTCGGGGGAGGTCAGGCCTTCACCTGGTTGGATGACCCCTACCCCCATTTGGAAGGCACTCTGTTTTACTCAGGGTCACTGCTATGAATGTGAAGGTTACCCCAAAACACTCTCACAGAAACATCCAGAATGATGTTTGACCATATTCCTGGGCACCACAGGGCAGCCAAATTGACACACAAAATTAGTCATCCCAGCACCCCTGCAGTGGGACCACGGAGGGGTCCCAACCTCCCTCTCCCTCCCGCCACCCTCCCTGGCCGCTGTCCCACCGCCTCATGCTGACATTAACGCTGCACATCCCATGAGGTCACACTTGCTTTCAGGGCAAAGACCTACATCTCGGAGCATGTCTCACAGAGTCTGTCTGGCCTCAGTTTGTGACACTCTTGCCTGTCCCCTTCCCACAGCCACCCTGGCCCCCTCAGCCTCCAGGACACACGCAGGATGCTCCGTGCTCCGGGGTCTTGGCACACGGAGCTCTCCGTGTCTGGAAGGCTCTTCCTCTCCACTGCGATGGGCTCATTTCTGCTCATCCATCGGCCATCAGCGTTCCTCCAGCCCTCAGGCTAGACCAGCACCCTCATCCTAAGTTCTCACAGCTCCTTGTACTTCATCTTCACATGACAGTGACCACGGATCGTAAGCATGCCCCATCCAGACCGCAAGCCCCACGGAGGCAGGAACCAAATCTCTTTGGCTCACAGTGGCTCACAGTGGCTCACAGAGAGGGGTGGGGCCCCGGGAGACACTCTGGAACCGTCTCTGAAATCAGTGAGGGTTTTTTTTAAAAAATAGTCTTCTATTCTTTTTATTAAAATTAATTAATTAATTAATATTTATTTTTGGCTGCGTTGGGTCTTCGTTGCCGAGCGCGGGCTTTTCTCTAGTTGCGGTGAGCAGGGGCTACTCTTTCATTGTGTTGCACGGGCTTCTCGTTGCAGTGGCTTCTCTTGCTGCGGAGCACAGGCTCTAGGCATGCAGGCTTCAGTAGTTGTGGCGTGTGGGCTCAGTAGTTGTGGCACATGGGCTCAGTAGTTGTAGCTCACGGGCTCTAGAGCGCAGGCTCAGTAATTGTGGCGCATGGGCTTAGTTGCTCCGAGGCATGTGGGATCTTCCTGGGTCAGGGCTCGAACCCGTGTCCCCTGCATTGGCGGGCGGATTCTTAACCACTGCTGCCACCAGGGAAGTCCCTCAGTGAGGGTTTTTAATTCATTCATTCAGTCACTGTTTTGAGCACCTCTTCTGTGCCTGGGTTGGACATTGGGTGTCCAGAGATAAAAGATGCAGAGTCTGCCCTCCAGGTATGGCGGAGGAAAGTCACAAGTGAAACGGACAATTACAGGGTAGTGCTCTATTTCCACTGTGACAGGAAATTAAAATGTTAAATTATAAAAGCATTTTTCAATCCTCTGCTCCATCCTAAGGGAGAGTCATTATTTTGCTGAGTGGAGTGATGAATAAAATGTTATGTATGCAGAGGTGATGGGGTGGGTTAGCTATAAGAAAAGAATTGGTGACATCTAAGAAACCGAGGAAGTGGGAAGATAGGAAAACATATTTGGATTCTCTTGCTGAACGATACCAAACACACACACAGCTCTGGGTACAGTGGTGACATGACAGTGCTTGGCCATATACACACCTCTGATTCTAACTGAAATGTCTGAAGACCTCTAAAAGAGCTGTCTTAGTCGGGGTTTTCCAGGGAAAAAGAACCAACAGAAAATATCTCTATACATCTCCTATTCCAGATTCCGATGGGAAAACACAATCTATTCTAGATTCCAGTGGAAAAGCACGAAGGGTATGATTGGTGATCTCAGACGGTGACAGCACCCACTCTCATAAAATCTTTGTGCTCCAAAGATAAAAACTGGTTTATGGAATATTTAGCAAGAAATTCACCATTCATTTTACTATTAGGGAAATGAGTCTTGGAGGCTGGATATCTTGCCTAAGACAGCATAACCAGTTGGATGACATATTTCTATAAATTCCCATTGAATTAGTCAGTTTTCCTCTCAGCATTTCACCTAGTAAAAAGCCATCCTAATAATGTATCCAGCAAAAAGTCATTGTTTTTCGACTTTTCAGTGTATCTTTCTCTAAAGAACTTGCATGAAATAGATTCCTCTTTTTAGAAAACCTTACTCCATCACCTTCCTTCAGTGTATTTCCCAACACAGTTTGCCAACTTTGGAAGCTTAAAACTGCCCTCCTTCGTCCTATCATTTCTCTACGACTTCATTGTCCTTTGCTGAAGATGCTACAGAAGCTGGGATTCTGAGCCGCCATCTTTAGTTACTTCTGGTTTAGGCTTGTCCCATGCGATGTGCACGGCCTGCGTTAATAAACTATCTCTTGCAAAAAAGAAAATGTGTATATATACAGAGAGAGAGAGAGAGAGAGATTTATTATGGGAATTGGCTCATGTGGTTATGGAGGCCCAGAGGCCCCAGGATCTGCTGTCCATGAGCTGGAGAACCAGGAAAGCGGGTTATATAATTCAGTCCAAGTCCCAAGGCCTGAGAATGGGGAGGACATAGGATGTAAGACCTGTTCCAAGTCTGAAAGCTCAGGAACCAGCAGTGACAATGTCCAAGGACAGGAGGAGAAGGACTTTCCAGCTCAAGCAGAGAGAACAAATTTTCCCTTTCTCTGCGTGTTTGCTCTACGAGGACCCTCAGCAGATTGGGTGATGCCCACCCACACTGGGTGTCTCCTTTACCCCGTCTACTGATTGAACTGCTTTGGGTGCATCTGTGAGGGTGTTCTGGAAGGGATCACAGATGCACCCAAAAGTGATGTTTTACCAGCTACGTGGGCCTCCCTTAACCCAGTCAAGTCACAGTAGGGAAAAGCCTGTATCACATTGGACTTCAAGGAAGAGTACCAACCAGTCCTTTCTGGAACCCTCTGTAACTTCTGCCATATATGTTGCATGTAAGACCAGAGTAAAGAAAGAGGGGCCCAGCTTCCGAGTGAGCTGCATGAGGCCTTCTAGGAAGTCACTGGCAGCCATCCTCTACCTTGAGAGCGTGCCCTGGGGACTGCGGGGTCAAGGTGGCAGGTGGGGCAGCTGTGGGATCGATTATGGTGCCAAGGGGATTCCAGCTGGGAAAGGGGTGCTACAGACCCCCGTCATCGCGTAGGTAGGAGCCCTCTCATTATTTGAAATGGACAGCGGACATTTTTAAGGTCTAAGGCAACACTCTGTGCAAACACAGCTTCCTCCCAGACTGCTGCCCTGGACCCTCCCCAAGTGGACACCCTAAAGCCATCACCAGGGGACGTGCTGTGATGTAGCCAGTGAAAGGCAGCTTCCTGGGGGACCTGCAGGGCCTGGTGCTGGGCCACACGGGCGGACCCCCTCACACGAGGACCCGCAGTCTTCGGCACATTCAGATAAGGACCCACAAGGAGGTGGTCCACGGCCCTCCCCCCTCGGCTGCAGGATCTCCACGAGGCTAGCACAGTCTCGATGTCAGGGTCTGAGAGGAGGGTTATGATGAGGGCCAGCAACACACTGTTTGGTCTGGGATGGTCCCAGGATGAGTACTAATAGACCTGATTTTCACTCTAGTCCCCAAACAAAGCCAGGGGCTTCAGGAGGAGTCCCATTGCCTTTTTGGTAGGGGGAGGCAGATAGCAGGCTGTTGATTTCCATACACAGACTGGAGGAGACAGCACAGAGCCCACTCCTGGGGACTGGAGGTTATTTCTAAAGCATGTAGTTATTTTCCGGGCTCTAAATTAGCACAGGGATGCTGGGAGGAGGAGGGTATTAGGAGGAAAATACACGGGATGGAAAATTTTTCAGTAATAATTGAATGATGAGGCCATTTGAAAGAATGCATAAAACCGGCAGAAGGGAAAGTGAGAGCACAGAACTACTTGTAACAAAGGAGCCAGAGGCAACTGGGGGCCGTGGATAGATTCACTCGCTTGATTGTGGTGATGGCTACACAGGTGTATACGTGTGTCAAAACTCATCAAATTCTGTGCTTAAAATATGTGCATTTTGTCATATGTCAATTATACCTCATGCTGTTAACCGTCTTTGTAACAGATGAGTGACAGGTAAAAAAAAAGGGTAAAAGCAAAGACCAGAAAGATGGAGATGGGCCAGTGCAGGAATTCAAAGATCTGTTTAGGGATTTGACTTGATTCAGAAATCAGTAAGCACTGGTTATGGAAACTCGAGGAAGGCATAAGATAATCATAGCAGAGCTGAGCACAATCGTTTGGAGTGGCTTAATATCCCCAGGCCTTCACGGAGATGCCCAAGATGAGAGGGGCCACAGGACAGAGCCTTCGGCTGAGGGAGCAGAATTATTGCGAGAGAAACGACTTAGCAGAGGAGTGATACCTAAGTGTTCTTTTACATTTGGCCCCAGTTTGGCTTTTCTGGGAGCCATCCTTTGTGACCCGCTTTGCACAGCCTTTTTATTTATTTATTTATATTTTTATTTTATTTTTTTTTATTTTTATTTTTTTTATATTTTTATTTTTTAATCAAAGTATAGTTGATTTACAATGTTGTGTAAGTTTCAGGTGTACAACACAGTGATTCAGTACGTAAACATATATCTCTATTCCTTTTCAGATTCTTTTCCCTTATAGGTTATTACAAGATACTGAGTATAGCTGCCTGTGCTATGCAGTAGGTCCTTGTTGTTTATCTATTTTATATACAGTAGTGTGTATATGCTAATCCCATACTCCTAATCTATCCCTCCCCCCACCTTTCCCCTTTGGTGACCATAAATTTGTTTTCTGTGTCTGTGCGTCTGTTTCTGTTTTGTAAATAAGTTCATTTGTATCATATTTTTAGATTCCACATGTAAGTGATACCATATGATATTTGTCTTCCTCTGTCTGGCTTACTTCACTTAGAAGGATCATCTCTAGGTCCCCAAGTGCAGAGCCTTTTAGATCCATCACGCTGTTTTCCCCACCATGACCCCAGCCCCAGCGAGGTCTGCGAGGCAGACTTCATCATTGACACTTTAGAGGCGAGAACATGACTCCAGGACAGGCAGTGTCAGAGCTGCAGTCTCGTAACTGGTGGTGGACCCAGATTTCAGTCTTGAATGCCAGATCTGGTGCTTTCTCCACCACCAGTGGGATCTGTGTAGGAGGACACGGGACGGTGCGGCCACAGGCTCAGGGCCATTTCTGTGCAAACAGCGATGCCTTCGGCAGGCCTCGTCCCGTTCACCTCCAGGCATATCCACCCTGCAAGAGGAGCCAAGTCAACAGACTGGAAAGTCTGAGAGTAATGTAGCAAATGCCACCCACATTTGTCCAGTCTCATCATGTTTACAATGTTTGCTTCTATCTTTTTAAAAAACAAGAACCATATTATTGCAATTTTATATATTTTTACAGACCCCACTGAGACCCCAGCCATGGCTCCCTCTCTATGTCTGAAATTAGAGGGTGTCCAGGGACAGCCACTATCCTGAGGTTGATTTTGCCTTTCCCCTGCATGCTTGCATAGTTCACTAAAATTTTACATAAAAGTTAACATAATCGGTACCATAAGCACTTTTCTATTTTCACCCACCATCATGCTCTTTGATGTTGATCCACGCGGATGTGTATGTAGCTTGAATTGTCTTTTTAGAGTCTGTGTAGTTTTGCAGTATCTGAATATTCCACAACTTGCTTATCTGTCTCATGTTAATGGATATAAGTTGTTTCCAAGTTTTCACTGTTGCAACAGTACTAGAATGAATAGTCACGCCCTCCTCAGCATGGGCTCTTGTGCTCAGTCTTCTCAGCGGGCATACTTGCCAGGATGAAAGGAAAATGCATCTGCCCTTTTGCAAAACATTTCCCATTTCTCTACGAAGGGGTAATGCAGACTCACATTCTCACTGCCAGAGGAAGAGGTGCCCTTGCTCCGACCACATCCTTGCCAAGACTTCTTGACATAGATTCTTCTCGACTTGTCATATATTGTCAATATCTTGGCTATTTATGTTTCTCATCAGTGAATTGCCTATTTTGTCTGTTTTCCTGTTGGGTTCTTTGTTCTTGATTCTGAACGATGACCTTTGTCATAAAAATCTCACGCACTCTGTGACTTGTCGTTTAGTTTTGTTTGGGATGTCATTTGTCAGAGAGAAGTTTTCAGTTTTAATGCAAATTCATTTCCTGTCTGATGTGCCCTTTCTGTGTTGCGTTTAAGAAATATTTTCCAGGACTTCCCTGGTGGTCTAGTGGTTAAGACTCCACACTCCCAATGCAGGGGTCCTGGGTTCCATTCCTGGTTGGGGAACTAGATCCCGCATGCCACAACTAAAGATCCTGCATGACTCAACGAAGATCCCGTGTGCCACGACTATGATGCAGCGTAGCCAAATAAATAAGTATTTTTTTAAAAATGTGATCCCCTGGGGATCCCCAAGAACCTTTAAAAAAAGAGAAATACTTTCCCGTCCTGAGGTTATACAAATATCCCGGATTTTTTTCCCATAAGTTTTAAAACTTTGCTTTTCACATGTAGTTCATTAATCTGCCTGAGGCTTAATTGTGCATGTGGTATGAGATACGGATCTAATTTTATTTTGTTTTTCACAGATAGATAAACCTCAGTTATTACAGCACAGGTCTGTGGTCATTTAGTTGTATGGCCGTATGTCCAGTTTCTATGTCTGAAGGCATCTATTTCTGGGGTCTCTTTTCTTTTTCTTTGGTATATGGCTTGACTCATGGTCAATAGCACGTTATATTAAATACTATTTCTTTGTTAGTCTTGTTTTTGGTAGGATAAGCCTCCACTTTGTTCTTCTTCAAAATTGTCTTGGCTATTCTTGGTCCTTTGTGGACCCTCTCCCCCTCCCCGCCTTCCCCGTCTCCCTTCCCCCCCCACCCACACACATACGTGCACACACACACACACAGAACCATTCATTGTTTGTAACTGCATTGCATTTTTAGGTTAGTTTGCTGAGAATGATAATTTTTGGTGTATCTTTCCATTTATTTAGCATTCTGTTGCATTTTTCAAGAAAACTGTTATAATTTTTGATGTACAGACTTGACCATCTTTTGTTAGATACATTCCTAGGTGTCATATAGTTTTGTTGCTATGGGAAAAGTAGAGTTTTTTAAGTACATTTTCTTCTTTTTTGTTGTTTTTTAAAAATTTTATTTTATTATTTTTTTATACAGCAGGATCTTATTAGTTATCTATTTTATACATATTAGTGTATATATGTCAAGTACATTTTCTTACTTTATAATGTTTATATGGAGAAACCCATTTACTTTTGTTCGTTGATCCTGCATCCAGTTACTGATACCTCCATTTACTCTGACAGTTTGCCTGTAGATTGTTTGGGATTTTCTATTTAGTGGGTTACATTGTCTGGCAATAACAGCCGTCTGCTTCTTCCTTGCAATCTTTACAGTGATTATTGATTTCTCTTCACTTTTCCTGTCTTCCCGACGTGGGTAGGACTCCAGCACAATGTTGAATAGCGCTTGAGCCATCCTTGTCTTCTTCCTGATTTTATTTATTTTATTTTATTGAGGTATAGTTAATTTACAATGTTGTGTTTGTTTCAAGTGTACAGCAAAGTGATATTCTTTTCCCTTATCAGTTACTACAAGATGTTGAGCTATATTGTGCTGTACAGTAGGTCCTTGTCACTTACCTATTTTATTTTATTTTATTCCTTCCTGATTTTAAAGGAAACATATTCAATAATTAGGAGTAATGTTTGTTGAAATTTTGTGGGACTAAATAGTATTTGCCAGGTTATGCAAATCCCACTTTATTACCATTTTGCTTAGAATTTACCATTGAAGAGTCTTAAATTTTAGCAAATGCAGCATCTATTGAGATAAGTGCGTATGCATGTATATACATATATAAATACACATATGTGTATGTACAAACACATGCATGCATATCTCAATAAATGCTGCATTTGCTAAAATTTAAGGCCCTTTAATATATATATTTATATAATATATAAATACACATGTATATGTATATACACCCACATACACAACTTTGTTCTGTTCATATAGTGAATTATATTAATGGATTTCTAATGTGGAAACTTTCTTGCATTTCTGGGATAAAAGTCACAGTGTTATCATCTGATTATGAAAATCTACTGTGCTTATATTTTATTAAGGATTTTTCATCATTACTCATATCATCTTTCTCTTTTTTCATGAGATAGTTTTAGTGTATATTATTTTTCTGGAAAAATTGTCCATTTTATTTAGGTTTTCAAGTTCATTGATATGAAGAAATTAATCATGTCTCTTTTAATTTCTGATGTTTCTAGTTTATTCCCCTTCTTTCTATTATTCAGCCGCCTTGCCAGACACTTGTCTACTGTATTAGTTTTTTTCCCCAAAGAACAAGCTCTGGGTTTATTGATTCTACTGTCTTTTTTTTTTCAAAGTTCATTAATTTCTGCTCTCTTCTCCATTTATTCCTTGTTTTCAAATTCCTTCTTTTTCTTGCTTCTCGAGTTGTGTGCTTTGTGACTAAACTTCATCTTTCTTCTTTTCTCACGTAACCTGGCAGTGTTACATGTCTCTCTAACTGCATATTTTTGATGTCTGGTCATGTTTTATTTGGTTCCAAGGATTCTCTCATCTTCATTATGATTTCTTTTTCCATCCCTGAGTTATTTCTCAGTGTATTGTGAATTTGCAGATGTAGGGAGGGTTTGCTTGGTTGTCTTTCTGTCGTTTATAGCAAACGTAACTGCACTGTGGTCAGGTAACCTGATTTGCCTGCATCTTTGGTGTTAGTCTGTTGACCCTTGCTTTGCATTTGTTTGTAATCAAGTTTTGGTAAAAGTTCCACATATCTTGTGAGTACAGGTTCTGGTACATGACTTGGCGTGGGGTTTGGCTCATCTCTATCCTCACTGACTGTCTGCTGGACGTGTTGGGACAGGTGTGTGAAAACCTCCACCGCGGTGGTGCATCTGTCCATTTATATACCCGCTGCTTTGGGTTTCCCTTCTCTCTCATCATCCTCATCTTGATCCTCTTTGTAGATTCATCTTCCTCCCCCAGAATTAGGGCCTGGTTCTGAGTTCTAATCCAGACCCTCATCTCTCCTGGCCAAGCACACCCTCCCTGGGCAAGTTCAGCTGCCTCCCTGGAATTGTTCCCTCCCAGCTCCGTGCTGGCCACCCACAAGCCCAAAATACCAGCCCAGATCCATGCGGCTGCCTCCATGCAGAGGACCTCGGCCCTCTCAGACTCAGTAGATCCATACTGAGCTCTTTCTCGCCGCCCCTCTGCTCCCAGCAAGTCCACACCCCCTGCAGCCCGCCCTTTTCAGGAACAGCTGCCCCCTACTCAGACCACAGAATGACTGTTTTTTTCTCCTTTACAACCACCTGTTAATTACCAAGTCTCCTAACTATCTGTCATAGTCACCTCTGCTCCTTGTCCTTATCTGTCCTTACTGTGGAAGCCACCTGTGGCTTGCCCAATTCAAACATTTGTATGTTCAGAATTCTTGAAAACTTCAATGTGCCTCCATCTGTCTTTTAACAGATCCTAGAGGGCATCAAAGGAAAATTGTCCAGTCTGGTCCGCATGAGGAAATGTTCCATTATCAGTTAACTATAGATTGGAAATGTTACTTCTTACTGTAAAAAGTATCCAAGTCCCCCAGAGGCGAAAGACTAATAAGATCGTTTAAATTACTTCTATGGGTATTTCCCACGAGTGTCTCTTCATTCTTTTTGACTTCATTCTTAATCTGCCTGGGTTTTAATCAAACCACTTTCACTCACATTTAACCTCTGGCGGGGAGGGGGTGTTAAAACAAGTAGCAGTGGACAGAACCTTCAGGAAGCAGAAAAACAGCAGGATAGGAAAAGGAGGGCAGACGTCAGAATTCTTTTCTCCCATTAATTGAACGGTGGGAACAACAATATAGAATTTGTTTAGACCACAAAAGGGCATTCGGGGCATCTAATCATTCCTGGGGCTATTTTCCTTAAGCATTCGTGGATGAGGCCTAAAAGTCCTCTGCTGAATTCATTCTCTGGTGTTTTTGAGCAGACGGAGGTCCTCAGGTGACTGGCCATACATCATGACCATAGGTGATGTTTATCAAACCTCGCTGTGTGTTGAGCATTGCTCTGAGCCCTTCACATCTGTGAACTCATTTCACCTTCACAACCCTGTGAGAGGTAGATACCATCATTCCCATTTTACAGATGAGGACACTGAGGCCCTGTGAAATGAGACAGCTTCCCAAGGTCACGCAAGTCATAACGGTGGAGCAGGTTTCATGGCCCGGCTCCCACTGCCATCTGCAATGGACACGTAGGCATGGTTCCCAGGACCACGGCTTAGCCACAGGGCAGTGGACACACATGCTCAGAACAAGCTTAAGCCCAGTGAGAAAACGGTTACCTTCTGAATCACCAAAATTAAACTATGTTCACTGTCTTTTAAAAAAATTCTTCGAAAATCAATGAACCACAAATTCATGTATTACATATGTGAGGAGCAATTAGTTCCTTGAACAGAACTTTTATGAGGCATAAATTCCCTTTATCATCAGGCTAGGCGAAGGGCTGCAGCATGGTGTGTGCTCTGCCTGTAAACCGGTCTGTGAAGGGAAGATCTTGCTTTACAAGGTGGTGATGAAGTTTTGTGGCTCCTGTATTAGGTGTTTCTAGTTTTGACAGACTCCCGGGAAAGGGGAATTTGTCCCTTTCTTGCCAGCTGAGTAAAACATCAGTGAAGTTACCTTCAGTTCCATTCTGTCATGCAAGGAGTAAACTGTCCTTTTGATACATGGAAAAAGATGATATGAAATCAACACTGACATGCAAGTGATGTGACCCATGGGCATCACCTAGTGATGAGGGCACGTCCTGAAACTCAGGGCCAGTGCCTGTAAGCCAGTCAGACCTGCCAGGTGTCTTTTATTTAGGAAATAGCAATCTGAACAAGCCCTCATTTGCACATTTTTCTTCCAGGGTTGATATTGTCTTATCTTTCCTTCCAAAATAATGCTTAAAATAAGGTCTACTACATTTTCTTGAATCTTAAATATTCCCACATTCATCAAAATGAAAGAGCAGGATTTTCTTTTCTTTTCTTTTCTTTTTTTTGGCTATCAAGAGAGTAATTTTTTTAAAAATATATTATAAAAGTTACTTTGTTTTTACTTTTTTATAAATTTATTTATTTTATTATTTTATTTTGGCTGCATTGGGTCTTTGTTGCTGCACACAGACTTTTCTCTGGTTGAGGTGAGCGGGGGCTACTCTTCGTTGTGGTGTGCGGGCTTCTCATTGTGGTGGCTTCTCTTGCTGCGCAGCACGGGCTCTAGGCTCGTGGGCTTCAGTAGTTGTGGCACGTGGGCTCAGTAGTTGTGGATCGCGGGCTGTAGAGTGCAGGCTCAGTAATTGTGGCTCAGAGGCTTAGTTGCTCTGAGGCATGTGGGATCTTCCTGGATCAGGGCTCGAACCCGTGGCAGGCGGATTCTTAACCACTGCGCCACCAGGGAAGCCCCCAAGAGAGTAATTTTAACTGTAGAGTTTTCACTTATAAATAGCTATAATCAATTGTGTACTTGCTAAGAAAAGAGATTCTAAGACCTATTTTAAAGCAATTAAAAATGTAGTTAACATTTGAAAGTAATTAAATACAGGTAGTTATTACAACTGTTAAATACCTGAAAATGCTTCATAATGTATATAGATAAATAACTTACTCATTTTGGTCGTGTTTGTCCCCAGAGATGAACATTATGGGTGCATTTCTGAATTGACTGAAATAAAGGCAAACGTGATAACCAGTCACAGAAGACAGCAAAATGAATGGTACCCAACCTTCTCTGAGGCTGGTGACTTCCTCCTCTGCATTCCAGAACCCCCCATAGTGAGCTAATTGGACTTTTACATTCAGCTTTGCACACACCTGGCAGAAGCTCTCCCAGGGGGGTTCCCTTTGCCAACCCCTAGGAGTTGACCTACTTTACTTTCAAATCTGGGCCAGTCCACACCTCACAGATGAGACAGTCAGGCCACAGAGCAATGAGAAGACTCTCAAAGCCACACACCCAGCAGGAAGAGAGCGGGGCTGGAGGCTTCCAGTCTATGGATCTTCTGTGTGGTGTGGACAGGAGGTGATGGGAAGAAGATCAGGGAGATTTGGGGGCGGGGGCCTTCAGTGCCATCTCCTATCATGGTCATGTAGAGGCTGAGGGACTGAACAGGGTTGGTGCCTGGGGACGAGCTCAGTTGGTCTACAGCAGTCCTGGCGCCCAGCATTCTCCTGGACCCTCCTGCTCCGCCACCTTCCTGGCCACTTGCCCAAGCCTGGGAGCTGGAAGGTAGAGAGGCAGGCCAGTGTCCCCAGGGCCAGAGCTGGATGAGGTGGGCCTGGAGCTGGTGCTTAGAGAGAACGGGAGAGCGCTGCCCTGGCGGCGAGGCAGGAAGGGGGCAGGAGGGAGCGGAGATCTGATCAGCTGCGTGGACATCCCTATAAGCTGGGAGGAAGAAGGGACCCTGCAGCTCTTGGAGCGTGCACTGCCAACGGGCAGGAGTGGCCACTGGGGACTGGGGAGGCCACCGCCCAGTCCAGGGCAGACAGGCGCGGCCGGGGCAGAGGACAGATTCCGGGTGAGCTTGGCAGCTGCACTGACAGATGCCACGGAGGGCTTGGACGTGGGGTGTGCAGAACGTGTGGAACCAAGGGTGAT
This sequence comes from Balaenoptera ricei, assembly GCF_028023285.1. Taxonomy (NCBI): domain Eukaryota; kingdom Metazoa; phylum Chordata; class Mammalia; order Artiodactyla; family Balaenopteridae; genus Balaenoptera; species Balaenoptera ricei. The sequence goes on from NC_082640.1 coordinate 31,696,970, forward strand.
GCTAGGATTTTGGCTTCACCAACAGCATGGATGGCATCGCCGTGGAGCAAGAATAGGAGTCTGTGTTCCTTTGATCCTCTCTGGTCCTCCCCCGCCCTCCCCGCCCCATCCTCCCGTCGCCCCCAGGCTCTGCTCGCCAAGCCTCGGGAATGGGGATCCTACTCCAGAGACGGATGTATCTCTGCATCCATCCCTGCTGGCCTGTGCCAGGTGAGACCCCAGTGCCCCTCCTCAGGGGGTCTGGACCCCTGGACAGTTACTGCGGTCTGGGTCCTCCTTTCCCACAGCGTCCTCGCTGGCTGACCTCCCTCTGTTCAGATGCACCCCCTCCAGATGCCCAGATGACCGTGTAGCTGTCCTTCTTGGCGTTAAAGGACAGTGGTGCCAAGTGGATGCTGGATTAATACGGCGCTCACCCAGACAGAGGACTCTAACTGTGACCGTCTTGCATAATCAAAGCTAAATCGATAGCCTTGGGACTGTGTGGATTTATACTGTCAACTAATTGATTCCTTCAAGGCTGAGATTTTCTTTTAAGCAGGCTCAGATCTAATTGGCCCTCAATTCCTAGGCAAAAGAGGTACATTAGGGGTTGCTTCTGCTCTTTATGTCCTGGGGAAGTTATTTTGCAGTAGGACATGAAGCCCAGTAATTGAAGTCAACTGAGGTTCACGGAAATGTGCCCCACAGCCACCCTCGAGGACCTTGTCCACTGTGGTCAGTACTGGTTTCTAGACCTTAGCATTCAGGCTTATAGATGACAGGAGTGTTTTAACACAAAAAAAGATTCTAAATGGCTTTCCAATAAGCATACAACATAGTGTCAAAAGTTGCAAAGTTGTTGGTGTTTTAAAAATTTTTTTTATTTAATTTTTATTGGAATATAGTTGATTTACAGTGTTGTATTAGTTTCTGCTGTACAGCAAAGTGATTCAGTTGTACATATACATGTATCCACTTTTTTTTTTAGATTCTTCTCCCATGTAGGTCATTATAGAGTAGTGAGTAGAGTTGCCTGTGCTCTGCAGTAGGTTCTAAATCATTCCACATGGAAACAGAACACCTCTTGGAGCATTGTTATTTGAAGTAGGAGCACTTAAGTCACTTTAGCAGTACCTGATCACCCGCTCTGCCCCCGGGGGTGTTGGGTCCCCCGCCTCGCAGAGCTCCTTTGGGTGACTGAGTCCTTAGGCGTCACTGCCTCCAAGGTACCGGCAGAATCTCCTTCTTTAAATTATGCAGCTTGGGCTGCCCCTCTGACTTTCTGGTCACGTCCAGGTCCGGACATGGAATTTGGTCTCTTTCAGAGCTTCCCTCCACATGCAGTTTGGATGCCCCATTCTTGTGAGGGGGGACCTGATCCCTTTTTCCTCTTCTGCCTCAGCACCTGTGGACCGAGGACTGGGACATGTCCATCCTGCCCGTCTCGGGTTCTGTCCCTCCGGGCATTGGCAGGTGGAGGGATGAGGGAAGCAGCCTCTTCTGTCGGGCATGGGTCCGCCCTGCGATGGTCTCCGTGTAGACGGTGTGCTGGTCTCCATGTAGACGTGTGGTTGGTTTCCTGTGGGGTCAGCTCCGCCCTGTCCTTCCCCTTATTCAGAGGGTCCCCCCTCCCCCTGTCGTCTTGACAGCAGTCCGCACCCCTCACTGACGGCCCCCGCTCTGGGGCTCTCCAGGAACCGTGTGGATGTTGAGCCCCGCCCTCGTGGGCATCCCGGTCCCCTGTGTGACCACGGGGAAGCGGTGCTCCCTGCCCAGTGCCTCTTGCAGGGCCTGCCCAGGACGTACCACAGTGGGCAGCTCCTGACCCCAGGGGCTGCACCCATGCCCTGGGTGGAGTAATGTGCCTGCCCCTGGGCACTGGCCTAGCATGTTGATGTTGCCAGTGGAACATTTTCAGAACTAGGTATGATGTCAGGAACAGGCCAAACTTCCACCCCCATCACGTGGGTTTGACAGATGCTCATTCCATAACCCTTGGCTGCGTCTGAGGCCATGTCCACGGTTGGCAGCTTCCTGCTGCCTTGGCTTTCTCGTCCCAACTTCAGCACCAGCTCCAGGAGCCAGTAACAAACCACTGGTCTCTGGTTTTTCTTTGTTTTTTTGTTTTGTTTTGTTTTGTTTTTTTGTTTTTTTAATTTTTATTTTATATTGGAGTATAGTTGATTAACAATGTTGTGTAAATTTCAGGTGTACAGCAAAGTGATTCAGTTATACGTATACACGTATCTATTCTTTTTCAAGTTCTTTTCCCATTTAGGTTATTACAAAGTACTGAGCAGAGTTCCCTGTGCTATACAACAGGTCCTTGTTGGTTATCTATTTTATATACAGCAGTGAGTATATGTCAGTCCCATACTTCCAATCTATCCCTCCCCTGGCATTTTATTTTTTTTCAAAGCATTTGTTTTAGAGTTGCTATATTGGTGGATAAAACAACCGAAACTGATCATAGCCGAGAAAAGTTCTCTGCCTGGAAGATTGGTTTAAAATTTTGTCATCTGGGTTCCCCCCCACTGCCGTCACCGATTTTTATTTTGCTTGGCATTTATTTGAGAAAACTTGTAGCATTAAAACTGATCCTGAATGTCGAGACTTATGACAGATTCCCACAGTTATTCTGAGAATTTTATATAGTAAACCTTAGGGCTTTTCCTCAACACTCCATTGATTGAAAAAGAAGCTTACTGAATATTTTCCATTATGAAAGCAATAACTGACCATTGCGTAAGTTTTAAAAACTAAATCGATAGATAATTGATGGATCATAGAGAAGTAGATAGATACATAGATAGACAGGTATATAGATAGATAAGCCTGCAATGAATATATTCTCTTCTAGACTTTTTTTCTACAAAAAATGCATTTATACATGTAAAAAATTTAACCTAAAACAGGAGCTTTATTAATACTGTATTAGCAACTTTGCTTTTTTCAATTAATCATAGAGATAGTTGATAGATAACTATGCTAGGTATTGATAATTGGTTATTTCTCTTTGCCCCAGCCCCCCTCCTTTTCCTGTCCTCCTTTGTCTGGCCTCGCATTGGGCCCTCAAGCTGGTGTCTGCATTCTGCATCACCCAGACTCCCTTCTCTCTGCATCTGGTTGGGTTTGCCCAGTGAGAGGCACCAGCAGGAGATGGGAGGATGGAAAGAGAGGTCAGGCCATCTGTTTCCAGCCTCCTCCTCTCACAGGCTGTGAGTTTTTACCTGCTCTGGTGGAGGGACCCCTCTCTGGGCTCTATTTCTGCTGGATCCTAGGAACCTGGCTCCCTCCTTTGTACCTGAGGTGCTAGCCGCTCCCTGCTGCTGCTGGTTTGGGGTGTTCTTTGTGGGTTTGCTTTTCCCTGCACAGAGATGACTCATTACCTTTTCTTCAGCCACTGAGTGTGCCTGCTGTGTGCTGCGGGGACCAGCTGATAGAGGTGGTGGTGCGTGTGCGTTGATGTGTGTACAGATGGGGCTCTTTCTTTTTTTTTTTTTTTAAAGGGAACGCTATTTATTTATTGGCTGTGTTGGGTATTCGTTTCTGTGCGAGGGCTTTCTCTAGTTGCGGCGAGCGGGGGCCACTCTTCATCGCGGTGCGTAGGCCTCTCACTGTCGCGGCCTCTCTTGTTGTGGAGCACAAGCTCCAGACGTGCAGGCTCAGTAGTTGTGGCACACGGGCTTAGTTGCTCTGCGGCATGTGGGATCTTCCCAGACCAGGGCTCGAACCCGTGTCCCCTGCATTGGCAGGCGGATTCTCAACCACTGCGCCACCAGGGAAGCCCGGGGCTCTTTCTTTTCAGCAGATGCACTGTAGGAACTTATTGCGAACATTTCTTTCCAGGCAATATTTAAGATACACAGAATGGTCTGAAAAGTGACACAGTGAACCCCCGCGCGTCAATCATGTGAGTTAGACAAGAAAGCATCGTCAGCTCAGTGGAAGCGCCTCTCCCCTCCCCCTACCCCGCTCCATCTCATTTCCCCTGCGCCTTTGCTGTTCATCATATATTTGTGTCTCTAAACAATGAGGTTAGTTTTTGCCTGGTCTCAGATTCACGCAGACGGTGTTTATTCTTTTTGTACGGATTCACCTTTAACTCCCGCCTTTCAGGGGGCATTTGGTGACAGTCGTCCATTTGGTGGCAGGACTCTGGTCTATTTCCTCTGCTACACAGTCTTCCATTGTGTGGATAGACCAACATTTATTTTCCCTTTCCCCTGTGGATGGAGATTTGGATGCCTTCAAAGACGTTTGTATCACCAGCAGCGTTGCTCTGCATATCCTTGTATATGTCTGCCTGGGCACCTGTGTGAGCATTTCTCCAAGAGACATTCCTAGGAGTGGAACTGCTGGGTCCCGGGCCTTAGGCATCTTCTACTTTATTGCGAATCGCCAAGTTGTTCTGCAAAGAGGTTGTGTTAATGTGCACACCACCGGCTCTCCATCAGGATTTGCATTTCCCACATCCTCACCAAGCTTTCTCCTTCTCCCATTCTGAGGGGAGGAACATGGTACCTCATTAAGTGAGTTACACGCATCCCCTGACCACAGGGAGGAGAAACACAGTCTCATGTTAAGAGCCATCGTGTTACTTCATCCTTGGGTTAGCTATTCATATCTTTTGCTATTTGCATATTGGCTTATCTTTTTATTTTTTATTTTTAGAGATTTCTTATATATTCCAAATACTAATCCTTTCTTGACTGTGCATATTGCAAATATTTCCTCAGTCTGTAGACCTTCTTCTCTTTTTTTATGGTGTCTTTTTTCATATAGAAGTTTTAACATTTCCATATAGCTGATTTTATAAATCTTTTCCTTTATGATTTGTGCCTTTTATATCTTGTTTAACAAATACACTTGATTCTCTTTATTTGAAGTAGTTATTTCTATGAAGCTGCAGCAACACTGCATTAGTGAATACAGGATCATTGCTCCCAGGGGAAGTACGAGGTGAGGACCCTGCAAGCCTCTGGTCACAACATTTTTATCAGCTAGTCAGTACAGACCTTGCTTTATGTGTGCTTATTGTTGATTCATTAACATTGAACTTGAGGCCAACAGCACTGTAACTCATACTTCAGCAAAGCTTATCTGACACATGTAAATAGACCTGGAAAAGGACACTTGTTTATAGTATGAGTTAAATGAGAAGGCAGAGGTTGCCTGGTTCAACTTCAGCTGAGAATATGCCCATCAGGCAACTCAGATTTTTTGCTGCTCCACACATGACCTCGAATGACCCCAGAAGTGCCACAGGTTTTGATTTGGGGGGTTAGAAATAAATTTTAGCAAGTAGGTGAATTCGCAAATATGGAATTCATGAACGACGTATGAGACCTTCTGCCAGCGTTCAGTAGGTTTTCTGGGAGGATTGTTCCACATGTAGATGTACTTTTGACATATCTGTGGGAGGAGATGAGCACCACGTCCTTCTTTTTTTTTAAATTTTATTTATTTATTTATTTTTGGCTGTGTTGGGTCTTCGTTTCTGCGCGAGGGCTTTCTCCAGTTGCGGCGAGGGGGGGGCCACTCCTCATTGCGGTGCGCGGGCCTCTCACTATCGCGGCCTCTCTTGTGGCGGAGCACGGGCTCCAGACACGCAGGCTCAGTAATTGTGGCTCACAGGCCCAGCTGCTCTGCGGCATGTGGGATCCTCCCGGACCAGGGCTCGAACCCGCGTCCCCTGCATTGGCAGGCAGACTCTCAACCACTGCGCCACCAGGGAAGCCCCACCACGTCCTTCTGTTCTGCCATCTTGATCTCTCCCCCAGTTTACTTTTGTTTAATGTCTTCTCAGTTTAACGGCCGCGACCTGCTGTATAGCGTTGGATAGAAGTGATAATGGCCACCATCCCCATCTCCTTCCTGGTATTTTCTGTAGAGTTTTTTAAGTTAAGGGAGCTCTCATCTATTTCTAGTTTATTAGGAGCTTTTAAACTAGTGTTGACATATCAACTGCTGTTTTGACATCTAATCTTAATAGATTATCATATGGTTTTTCTCATTTAATGTGGTGAATTCGATTAGGTTATTTTATGTTAGAACATTCTTGTAACACAGGAATAAACCAAACTCGGTCATAATGTGTTTTTAATACACTATCGGATTTAACTTTGCCAGTATTTTGCTTAGGATTTTTGCATTTAGGTTCACAAGGAAGAATTTTCCTCTCTTCTTTTTTTCACATATAGATTTGTCTTTTTGTTTTTTAAAAATAGTCAGTTATCCCAACACAAGTTATGTAATGTGCCACTTTTTTCATTATTTTAAGGATCTATATCTGGACTCTTTTCTGTTCCTTATCAATGCCATACTATTCTGTTATTGTAGATTTATAATACATTTTGATGTGTGCAGGACCCTTCTTCTCTTCGAAAAATCTCTTGACAAAACTTATTTTTAAAATTCACATAAATATAGGATGATTCTTTGTTTGATCTTATTTTAAAGCTAGAGGCTAATTAGGATCACAGTGAGTTTTTAGAAATCTAGAATTTATAGGAAATATGTATATTAATATATGTATATATATAAAAAACTGTTATAACTATATTTTATGGAATACCTGTGGTAACCAGAAAGAAAATACATATAAAATTAAACAAAAGAAAAAGAGAAAGGAATCAAGACCTATCAATACAGAAACAAGAAAAAAGAAAGGATGAAACACAAAGGAAGACAGCAAGAGATAAAAAGAGAGAAAACAGTACTACAAGACAAACAGAAAACAGTTAAAATGGCAATAGTAAATCCTACCATATCAATAAAGAATGTAAAAAGACAAAATCCTCAATAAAAAGATACAGAGTGGCTGAATGGGTAAAAAACCAAAAACCAAGATCCAATTGTGTACTGTCTACAAAAAAACTCAGATTCAAGGACACACATAGGCTGAAAGTGGAGGGATGGAAAAGATATTTCATGCAAATGGAAACCAAAAGAGAGCAGGAGTGGCCATATTTATATCAAAGTAGACTTTAAGTCAGAAACTGTCTCTACAGACAGAGATGGTAATGACATAATGATAAAAGGGTCAATTCAACAGGAAGATAAAGCAATTGTAAATATATATACACTCAACATCGGAGCACCTAAGTGTATAAAACAAATATTGACAGATTTGAAAGGATAAATTAGTAAGAGACTCCAATAATCCACTTTCAATAATGGATAGAACATCCAGACAGAAAATCAATACAGAAATAGTGGACTAGAACAAAATGAACCCAGCAGACTTAGACACAGAGAACTTTTCACCCAACAGCAGAAGAATACACATTCTTCTCAAGTGCACACAGAGCGTTCTCCAGAATAGATCACATGTTAGGTCACAAAACAAGTCTTAACAAATTTAAGGTGATTGAAATCTACTAAGTGTCTTTTCCGACCACAATGAAATGAAACTAGAAATCAATGACAGCAAAAAAATGGAAAAATTCACAAATATATGGAAACTGAATAATATACTCTTGAACAACCACTGGATCAAAAAATAAATCTAAAGGGAATTTTAAAAGGATTAAAATATATGTGTGTGTGTACATCCCCTCCACCCCTGCACACACACCAAAGAAACATATTTTTTGCCTGAATACTCATCCTTGAATACTGGAAAAGTGGCAAATAGTTTCCTTGACCTTCAAACTTGATAGAACTGTAAGAAAATAGTCTATGAGTTATAGTTATTTATACATATTATAATTAGACAATCTACATTCTTCAGCTAAAGGCTAAAAGCTATTACTTCAGAGGGCAGAGGACAGGTTTTGAATTCCCAAATAAGGTGCAGTTGTGCACCATTGTGGAGAGTGTGTAAATTTCCTCATGGATCTTTGCTCAAAGTTAAAAGTGCCTTTGAACAAATAGCACATATTGTGTGAGGAGCAAACCTGGCCTCTTGTAGTAGCATTTGTGTTGTTGATGGTACATGAGAGGCCAGAGCAAGGCTAAAAATTCTTAAACTTATAGGGATTCCAGGTAGAATGTTTGTGTCTTGAAATTACAGCTTTCACAGATTACCCCATGCATCAGTTATCTTCTCCATGTGACAGCCTAATTTTAGCTCCTTTTGTAGGATCAGTATTCCAGCCAGCCCCACAAAGAACTGCTTTCTAGAGACAAATTAAATGGCAAATGGCATGTGATCTGTTCCAGGATGGGCTCATCACTTGAGAAATTTTATGAAAAATGGAAGTCACAGATTTTCCACACACACACACACACACACACACACACACACTGATCATATGACCAAGAGTTTTTGCAGAATCTTGATGTAAGACTCTGAAAAAAACATTATTTCAAGGTGATGATAAATTTTTCTGGTGTGTGGTTGGAAATTTGGAAGTTAAGCCTGTTATTTCCTTCTAGTCTAAACTGAAAATTTAGAAAAGAATAATGAAATATCCCATACATTTTTCAAACATATATTTACCAGACACCTATTTTGATGAGATATTCTACTATAAAGACTGGTCTCTGCTCTAGTTGAAGAGGGAAACATGCTGTCAGGAATTGTGCAGGGTCTGAGATTTTACTTGCTTTCAAGCCAACAAACTAGCCTGTTAGAATTTGCTGCTACTTCTCTGGCAGAAGACATGAGACTCCCGGTTCAGAGACAAAGGACTTTCACACTCATGGCAAAAGCAGTGGCCAGAGCTTCATGCTGGTCTCTGTCAGTTTCTCATGCCCCTCAAGTCTCAGGGAAAGATGCAAAGGCCCCTCATGGATGCCCACACATGTGGTGGGCATTACAGAAGGGGAACACTGAGCTTGGAGAATCTGCTGCCTTTGTAGCGAGCCTCCACTTTGTCCAGTGGACATGTTACCTCCTTCCTCCAGGATGCCTGTTGCAAACAACCCCGGGAAGTGGTCTGGGTAAAGAGTGATCAGGGCATACCCAAGTTCTTGACTTGGCCTTTCCCACCTTGGACAGAGAAGATGATGACAGGCGTGGTTTCTTTCGTCAGGCTCCCCACCACATCCACTGACCTTTCCTAACATCCTGTTTTTCCACATTGAACTCCAGTTGTTGCCATGAAAGACCCCCTAAGATAGTGATTACTGTGTCAAGTAATTGGGAAGCTTCAAGAGGATAATTCTGATAAAGCCCAACCCCATCCCTTGTAATTATAACACATGTACAGTTATTGTTAGCCATGGGTTTCATCACTTATTTTTTACGCTATGAGCCTTTCCTCATCTTCCTTCATTATACCTTGCCTAATAACAGTCTCCTCTGGAATCTCTTTTTTATTCAAAGAAACAAAAACATGTTTTAAAAAAAAACTGGTGAATTAGCTAGTAGTAATGAATATAAGACCCTTTGTCCTCTGGACAACAGTATTTTCAACAAACAGGGGAATCAAAATCCTAAATTTTGTATGTTTCTTAATGCGTAATTTCTCCTGGCTGTCACCCTTCTCTGTTGTGTTGTTAGTATTCGGAATTTACTCGTCTTGGAGAGAATTTTTAAAGAATTTATCATTCGTAGGTTTCCCTAAGTATCTCCTTTAGTTTTTGTTTCATACTTGATTCGTTATAGACATGATTTCCTGAATTGTGTTCGAGGAAGTATGCAGAGTGGCCAGCAGCAAAACTCAGGATCCACCATGCAAGACCCACCTTGTCCTCATGCTTGCCATTTTGAATGACCTTGTAAAGAGATTTTATAGAACTTGGATTTCAGTGCTTGTCCATCAAAGGGCAGAGGTAAAGGCATTATTGAAGCCAGAAAGAGAATTCTGAAGAAACACATAGACACAATTCCAGGTGTGTAGTTATCTAGCAAAAAGCCATGCATTTAAACAGCTAGAAGAAGAAAAAAAGAAGTCTTTTTGGTGTGTGATTCCAATGAATATGCTCCATGAGACATAAAGCAGTGTTTGCCTCATGACGCTTATTCAAACAAAAGGTTATGATTTGTGTTTATTTTTTGTGACTAGTTTTACTTGGTTGCAAATGAGACTATATTCAAAATTAATGTTACTTTCAGAAGGGCATTCACTTCAACAGTCAGCACCAACTATGTCCCAGGTTTTGCAAAAGGTCTCTCTATCATTTGTGAAAACAGGTTGTGTTATCTCTTTCCCAACATCAAACATCTTCAGAAGTATCCCATTGCCTACAAAATAAAATCCAAACATCGTAGCCTCTTCCCAACCCCATCTGTGCCTGCCGTTTCCCACAATTGAGCTCCCATCCTACTCTGTCTTTAGCAACTTCAGAGAGGACACTTGAGGTGGCCCTAAGAATGTTACACATGATACTTAGATGAGCCTAAGAGCCACCAAGAGCTTCTGGTCAAGATAGAGTTACAGGGACTGGATTTAAACTCCCACCTGAAACAAGAACAGCAACAAAAACCTGACAAAATATGAAGACATTGAACATCAGACAGTAAAGGACAGTGATCCTTGAAATATGGTCAACCAATGAGGGGAGAGTCTCCAGGGGACCAGTGCAGGATGGGGAACTCAGGGGGATCCCTGCAGACTCCCTAAGTTGGGGAGACAGAGCTGAGGGTCTGAGGGAGACCGAGGCCTGGGGTTGAGAGTTCTCAGGACAGAATACAGGAGGGGAGAGAACCCTGGGATCTTCAGAGGCTCCCCCTGGAGAATTCAGTTGAATGCTGTTTAGCCGATGCACATGAAGAAACTATTTGAGTCTGAGAAAAGGATTAGAGGTTACAGGGTCCAGTACTCAGATTTGGGAGTAGCAACTCTTCTCACATTTGTTCAGGGTTCTCAGAACACTCTGACCTCAGGCGTGGAGAATAATTAGCCCTAAGCTGAGACTTGCTTCGGTTCTACCTAACAAATCTCCAAAACATGACTCTGTTCTCTGTATTCACATTTGCATGGTATATTAACTTTGTCCTCTGTAATATTATCATAATCACACCCTTTCTGGCTATTTTACAGGCAGTCTTGAGAACAAATGAGCAGGTTCTGAGGAAGGGGATTGGGCAAAGACTTCTGTAGTCACACCAGCCTACAGAAAATTGGGGAACTTTCTTAAAGGATGCTATTGATTAGAACACATGGGTTCAAGTATCCATGAGCAAGCCCTGTGCATGCTCCCAGACTAGACCATCATTTGAAACATTTACAGTGTTACAGTTAACATTTCATGTTAACGAGGAAATACAATGAGTATGTCCCACCTCGTCTTGAGGATTTGTCAACTCCTTGATTAGAAAATTGAAACTAACCTCGTTAATACCATGATCTTTCTGGTGAAAGATCCATTTTTCCTAATAATTTTTTGAGTATTTACAGTATTTTCTGCATTTATCGTATGAGTATTGTATGAGTATGTATATTGAAGGACATATAATTATTCTAAATCTTTGGTCATTTTTGTGAATCATGGTTATTCTTTTTTTCTATTTCTGGCATGGATTTGAGAGTAAATTATCTAAAGAAGAATGAATTGTATTTGGATAGTTAAAATTCTATGAGTGAACCCTCTGAGAGCATAAGACAAAGATATCTCATCTCAGCATCTTATTCATCTTATTCTTATTCATAATACTTGAAATTCTAGCTAGTGCTAATAGGCAAGAAAAGGAAATGAAAGGCATACAAATTGGGAAGGAAGAAATTAAACACGGAAGAAAATCCCGAGGTCACAGGATACTAGATAAATACAAATATTGATACAAACCACATTTCTATATTCTAGCAATGAACATGTAGAGATCAAAATTAAAAACATAAAAATAAACCTTAATCTAAACCCCACACCTTATTCAAAAATTAACTCAAAATGAATCACAGATTTAAATGTAAAACGTAAAACTATAAAAACTTCTAGAAAAAAAAAGAGAAAATCACCACGATCTAGGACTAGATAAAGATAAGTTGCAGACTGGGAAAAAAAATTTGCAAACCACATATCTGACAATGGACTAGAATCTAGAATGCAAAAAGAGCTCTCAAAACTCAGTTAAAAAAGAAAAAAAGGCAAACAATCCAGCTAGAAAATGGGAAAAGTTATGAGCAGAGACTTTACCAGTGAGGATAAACCGATGGCACATGAGCACTTGAAAAGATCATTAGCTGTGAGGGAAATGGAACTTAAAACCACAATGATATATCATTACACACCTATCAGAATTGCTAAAATAAAATAGTGATATCAAATTCTGGCACGGAGGCAGAGAAACTGGATCATTCATACATTGCTGGTAGGAATGTAAAATGTTTCAGCCACTCTGGAAAACAATTAGGAAATTTCTTATGAAACTAAACATTCAGTTACCATATGACCCAGCAATTGTACTTTTGGAAAAGTACAAAAAGCAGGGAGAGAGAGGTGAGTGTGTCTATAAAAGGGCAACACGGGCGGGGAGGGTGGATCCTTGTGGTGATGGAAATGTTCTCTGTCTTGACTGTATCATTGGCAATCATGGTTATGATATCATGCTATAGTTTTATAAGATGCTACCATGGGGGAAACTGAGGGAAGGGTATCCAGGATCTCTCTATGATTTCTTACACCTGCAAGTGAATCTACAGTTATGTCAAGAAAAGAAGTTTAAAAAACTTGGAATTCTTATCAGAATTTTCAGTTACACTTTATAATCGACAGAGATTGCCCACCTACTCAAATGTTGGCAATTTGAAGATTTTCTTAGACAGTGACTACCTAATAATTATCAAAATTGTAAAATACATCACTTAGTATCTAAGAGTAATTTGATCAACCATGTATAAACCAAGAATAAACAAAAGTGTCTATAAAAGGCCAGTTTTGATGATGAAAAAAGAAACCCACAATTGACCATCCTCATCCTGGACCTTGACGGCAACGCCGAGGAGGCTGCCATCTGCGTTGCCAAGATGACGCTGACGTCCTCCCGCATCTTTTCCCACAGGAACTGCTCTTCAGCGTGTGTGCCCTCAACGTCCTGTCCACCATCGTGTGTGCGCTGGCCACAGCCATGTGCTGCATGCAGATGGTCTCCGCTGACGTCCTGCAGATGGTGAGTGGTCCCCCTCCCTCCCCAGCACACGCAGAATGGCAGGCTCCAGCCCCCCCTCCCCAGCCAGTTTGAGACCAATGTATCATGGACACTGCTGGCTTCCATCCAGAAGCCCCGAGGGCAATAAGCCCCGACAGCGCGTGGGGCTTGGAGATCCTTGGAGGTCACTCCATGCTGCCCTCTGGAAGACAAAACTCACACATTTGGTGCCACTGATGTATTTATTTTAGGTGTTGTTGGAGCTCCTTGTTGACAGGGTCCAGCTACCATCACGTGCCTCTAGAGAGCCCCGGGTTTGTGCCCCTGAGTAATTTTAGCGACAGTCCTGTAGCCTGAGATGTCCTCTAGGCCCGGCACCTCCAGAGCAAGGCTCTGTTCAGAATTCACTTTTAATAAAGGAAGATTGTTTAGAAGATGAGTTCTTCTCAAATTGAAAAACTGCTCCTCTGTGCTTTGCAGATTTGCTAATTAACTCTGAGCTCAAAATCCAGTGACAGGTCACTGGCCAGCCATCGTTGGAACCTCTGGCCAGGGTCTTAGAGAAGAGGAAGTGCTGGTCCCCAGGGGAGTGATAAGGCCAAGAGCAGAGGTCACACACTTATTAATACATGCTCAATAAATAATGACGGCTCTTCGTTATTTGTGTGAATGGAACACAGCCCACTGCTCAGTACGTTACCACTAAAGTCAGCAAATAAAGGGAAAGTGATGGGAAGACATTGCTGTTCATGCTAAGGGTAGGAACCCTGCCCTCCCTCTTCCCCGTGGCCCCTCCAAGACCTGCCCTGCCTCCCCTCCCCAATGTTTTCAGCATCTCATGAAAAAAAAGGCAAGTTTTTCTTATAGGAGCCTGTTTGATTTGTTGTTTCTCACCCACCCCACGGCAGTACATCAGTTCATCAAGATGCAGGGCCAGAGAGCATCATTACCCAGGCGTTAAAAATTCATTGGCTCTAATCGTGTGCAGCCTCTTTCTCCCTGTGTACATCCACACAGCTGTCACAACCGCGCCGACCTTTGCGAGAGGCGGCAGTTTTCTGAAAGATACCTAATTAAGCAGTTCTTCAGCAGCGATGAACTTCAGCCCTTGCTCGCCGAGGCCTCGTGTTGGCGATTCTCTCCAGCGTGTGGTGTAATGGAAGGTTAAGTACTGTGGGGCTGCGGTCACCTCAGCAGATTTTACTCTTGATCTGGAAATATCACACCAATTTGGCCAAACTAACAGAACCACAGGGCTGGAAATGCTGAAAGTTTGTATTCCCTAGGTTTTCAGAATTAAAATGGAAATTACCAACTAAGTAAGAAGAAAGTGTGTCGTAGCTAAAATAGTGTATGTGGTGAAACGTAACGTACAGGTCATTGTCAGTCCTCCGTGTAGAAAGCGAGCGGCCTGGCATCCTGGGTCTGAGGTCAGCTACATCTGGGTTGGGGTCCCACAGCTTTTACCTATGAACCTCCCTGAACCTCATTTTTCTCACTCAGGAGGGGCCCTGTTTAAATATCTGGTGAGAACTCAAATGTGAACTATTTTGATTCTTAAATACGTGGAGGGAATACGTCCCGGTTTGTTATAGGGACATCGCAGCTGTGACCGCAAAGGCAGTGGTGCTCGAGGTACTTTATCAACCAGATGTAAAGTATGGTTGCAATTACAACAGCTGCCATTAGAACCCCTGGCTGTTTCATGGCTAAGTATTATACTTGGTGAGTAAATTTGCTTCAGACCCCTGGCTTGGAAATAGAAATCAATGAGTTTGCTGCTGGTGTGTTCTTCTCCTTTTGTGACCACGGACTATGGAACAGACCAGGCTCTACTCTCCTCAGAAGGCTGGTTACCCCACTGACCTGCAGAGCCACCGGGGAGCCCATGACTGTGGCACCCGTGGGACCAGCACCTGACCTTGGGCACATCACCACCCATTTGTCCCAGTTTCCTCTGCTCTAAGTAAGACTGTTTACATCCTACTGTCCTCATAGGGCCACTGAGAGGATGACTTAGATAACGTGTCAATGGGCTTTGGAAAAGCATGGTGGCCACATGGAGGTTGGCTGTTACCACGTGGGTCAGGGGCTGCGCCAGCCTGGCCACACATGCTGTGTCCTTGGAGAAGAAGTGGGACAGCCCAAGGGGGTCATGGTTACACCCTGATGGATGGGGCTGGTAGCTATGTTATCCCTGAGGATGCCTCAGAAGCCCTTGTTAATTTTTTTACAAGTCTTTTTCTCCCCCAGCTTTATTGAGATATAGTTGACTTTAATTTTCTTACTTCATATTGTTAAACTCTTTAATTAAAGAAGTAACATAGGATCATTGAAACAAATAAAATATAGAGGTATATAAAGAAAAAGTTGATCATCTCCCCTCCCCCACTGCATTCTCCTGAGAACAATTTGCAGTGAACCTTCCCTTTGTTTCTTGATTTCTGAAAATAGTCTATCTTCCTTTTTTCCTCCCTCCCTCCTTTTCTCCATCTCTCTCTCCTTCCTTCCCTTTCTTCCTTCATTTATTCCTTCTTTTTTTGCCAAAATGGGATCACACCACGTATATTACTCTACGACTTAATCTTATAACCTGAAACAATCATGGCCATCCAGCTAAGTCAATAGAAAGAGAGATGTTTGAATATCTGCAGTGGTCCATGAGATGGAAGTCACGTCCGTTATTTGGCCATTTCTCTATCCGAGTTGCTACTTGTTTTTGATTTGGGTTCTGTCTCTGCCTCTGCAAATGGTTCTCCTTGTACATACAGTTATAACTCTATTGACCAACCTGTGCTGACCTGACTGGCCAGCCAGCTGCGGTTCTCCATCCCGCCTGGAAGATGCGCTTCCTGCTGCCCACAGCACACCCCCACTCCCCGCAGCCTCTGCAGTTCACCCACGTGCCATTTCTGCTCCCAGCAGTTGGGTCATCAGCTTTCCAAGGGACAGTTGTATCTATCCCCAGACCAGTTTAGGCCAGTGGTATGTGGACTCTAAGTGCATATTCTAGTTCTACATGAGCCAATGAAATATGAGTGCAAAAAAGAGTTATGTCTATTACAACAAAATTGAGTGCTCTGGAAAGAGTCAGTGAAAGAGGGTCACTAAATATATTGCCGTCAGTTTAGAAGTGGGTCAGACAACTCTAAGGGGTTGGGATAAAAACTGAAAAAAATCGAAGGGGTGTCTGCATACACATTGCTTCCCAAGTACCTTTATGTTCTGGCTCTGCTGTAAAAACACAGAACTGGAAAGTCAGAGAATGTCTTACGGGTGCAGTTTATGCAGGAAGAACCACGGGGCACCCATCAGCAGACTGTGACTCACAGCAAAGGCCTTAGCCCACGTGGAAGGAACCCATAATTTTATTCTTATTTTTGTGGACCAGCATTTTGGGATGATTAAGAGTTTGGGGAGAATTCATATAATGAATGCATGTCTACGTGAGATGCAAATTGTTATGTCTATTGTCAGAACTTATCAAGCTGAATTCCTCTCATGTGTTTGGAAATAGTGGCAAAAGACCATCTGATGATAAAATTCAGTTTATTGATATAGTTTAGTGGAGAAAGCATTTACCTCCAAAGTGTCTATAATCTCATATTTTTAGTTTTATTTCCTAAGTGTAATCTCAGTTTTCCGTTAAACTATTTTCCTCCCCACTTACTTTCTTGCCAGCCACCTAGCCTCGGGGACGTGGTCTGCTATTACCTGCATCTCCATTTCGCATACACTTGTTAACTTCATCTTTTATTACAGTCATCTATGTTCTCCACTCGTCCTATGCCTTGTAAAGTAGAGCTGCTTCAGAAGCTGCAGGCAGGGTACTGTGGCCGTCACAGACACGCTACTGTGGGCTTGCCCACGGAGCTCGGAATGGGTGCTGGCCGGACAAGGAGGGATGTAGTGCCCCCTGGGAGCCCCCAGATCACTCAAGTTCACCTGTATCTTCCCCTCTCCAGTTCTCCCCACTGAGGCCGGCCCTCCTCTGACCCACAGTGACCTTCCTTGAGGTCTGGGTTCAGCAGAAAGGTCTCTGGGTTGTAGGTGCTACTTACCCTATCAGATCAGGACCAATAATGGGTGTCTGCTTGACCTAAAAAGCCAGCTACAGCAGACAATCATAAAAATGATACATACCATGAACATTTTATTTTGGCTTTAAACATGCAAATGAGCATTTGTCCCCCAGTCTTGGTTTGGGGCCATGATCTTCTCTTTGATTATGGGTCTCTTTGGTGTATCAGGTTGTATTTACTGCATCAAATTCATGGAACTCGCAGCCTCTATGATTTCCAGATTTAGTTCCTTTTGATTGGAGTCAGACAGGTGAAGCCATCTGCATGCAGAACTCCCTGGATATTTTACGATTCTTCTCCACTCTGTTATGACTGCCTGGCCAGGACCTACCTTGGCAGCAATTTCTGCTTAGCTATCGAGTCTTTCCAAAGCCTTCAACTCGGTTTTCATGGAACAAGCAAGTTTTCCCATCTGCATTCATATTTCATTGCAAATTACAGTAGTAACTAAAACTGGTCTGAACCTGTTTGAGGAGGCAGCCCTGCTCACCCAGGGGTGGCAGGACCAGAGAGCAGCAGGGTGACCGGGGCGGGCATCACTCCAGTGTCCAGAGCACAGGGGGAGAGCTCCAGCTCACCAACAAGAGGTCCATTCAGAAAACTTTTACTGTGGCAATAATCCTGCTCTTTCTCCCAAGGCTAGCACGTGCCTAAGATGGATCCTTCCTCCCAGAACAAACCCCTGAGAATGGGCTTCTCCCCAGCAGGGTCTAAAATGCAAACTCCTCTTTTATGGATGATGAGGGTTGGGCGATGATGCCCATGCCAGGTGTGTGAACACCTCAACCAGGTACCAACCTCACTTCACTCACCAGGCACAAGTGTACCTTTGTCAGCACACGGACCAACCGGGGCTTTTACAGGTGGCCCAGGGCAAGCACAACCCCCTGGGAAAGAAGGGATGCTTCCGGGCACGTTTCCTCCCCAGCGCACCCAGATGCAGGCTCGGCTCTGCGCCTGGCCATCACCCTGCAGATGAGGGGCCGAGGAGGGTGCGGGTGGGCAGCAAGCATTTCTGTGGGTCCTGAAGGATGACCAGGAGGTTGCTGGGTGAGAGGAGGCTGGATCTGGGGAGAGAGAACAGCCTGAGTTTGGTACTTGGGGTTGGTTCAAATGCCAGATGGAGGAGTTTGGGGCATCAGTGCGTTAGTGGGTAAAGAAGCTGGAAAGTAGGTGGGATTCAGGGAGCAGAGGTCTCGTAAAAGAGTTTTAAAAGGGAGTGACCTCATCACGTTGGATTAAACGTAGCTTTTTAAAAAAATTTTTATTTAATTAATTATTTATTTGCTTCGTTGTGCTGGGTCTTAGTTGCGGCTCGTGGGCTCCTTAGTTGTGGCATGCGAACTCCTAGTTGCGGCATGCATGTGGGATCTAGTTCCCTGAGCAGGGATCAGACCCGGGCCCCCTGCATTGGGAGCATGGAATCTTAACCACTGCGCCACCAGGGAAGCCCCTAAACAAAGCTTTTTAAAGCAGAACAAGAGGAAGAAGCCCAAGGCAGAGAGATGATTTAGATGCTTCCGCAAGGAGGAGGTAACCTGGGGGCTGCCGGGAGGTGGCAGTGAGGGGGTGTGTGTTCACCTGTGGAGTGGATGCTTATAGAGCACCTGCTGGGCCCTCGGCGCCAGCCCCCATGATGGACCCCGTGGCTGGGGCCCAGGAGAGAAAAGGAGCTCGACGTAGCTCATACGGGGAGCTGGTTGGCCAGGGTTGGAAGGCAGAGGAGCAAGGAGGGCCTGGAGGTTACACAGAGACAACAGCAGAAGCTCTGCCCCCCTTAGAGCTGGAGGGCATAGGGGAGGAGGGGCAGGAGCAGTGACAGGAGCCCCCCGCCCTGCCGCCTCTGCACCAGGCTCCCTCTCGCGTCCCCGTTGGCAGAACCTAACAGGACGCCAGCTGCAAGGGAGCCTGGGACCGTGGGGTGCAGACCTTCAACACCCCTGTCTCAGAGCAGAGTCCAGAGCTGGTGACCCTGGGCTCCCATACAGACGCTGCCTCATCAGACAGATATTGAGGGGTGTCAAGGGAGATGTCGGTGTGACTCACGGGCCTCCGGCTGTGGAAGCCAAGGAGCCGGGGTAAATGCCGCTGAGTCTGACGTGCTTCCACGAAGACAGGCCAATGCCCCCCCCTGGAAAGGCCATCTGGAGTTTAGGGCAGAAACGGAGATGGTCGTTTAGCCTTTAAAAAGCCTCCTTCATGTGGCTGCATTGACTCGTTTAAACCTGCTAATAGGATTGCCTGGACCTCCTCACCTCTCTCATTTCTGGTGGGATTGGATCTTCCACAGAAAAGCGCTTTGGCTTTTGCATTTCACGCTTGAGTATGTTATTGATTTTTCTAATTTCTGATAAGGCTAATTCAAAATCTTCCCCCATGAGACCTCCAGGACCTTTGGCTTCATGCTGGCTGCTCAGCTTCCTGCAGTAGCCGCAGGGCGAGCAGCTTTCCAAAGTCAAGGCTGGCAGACACATCCACCCTGCCCTTGGCCATGGATGCACCTCTATCTCAGACCACTAAACATACAAACCGTGGGTCACACCAGCTGGAGGGGCAAGGACCGTGCTCTGTGTGTGAAGAAGGCAGGTGTCACACGTTTAGACATGTGCAGTCTGATGTGTCACACATTTAGACACACCCCCACCCACCCCCAGTTCTTTCTGCATTAGTCTAGAGCATGCTGATTTCATAGCACTGGACTGTATTCAGAATCACGACCTCACCCGTACTTGTCCAGAAATGTTCCACCACCACCCGGCCTCCCTCAACTGCAGACCACCCCACCCGCTGCTGCCAGGAGGGCAGCTTCAGTAGAGCTGCTGCCCAGCTCCAGCACCCTCGCTGGCTCCCCAGTGCCCCCAGAATTAGGAAGTAACTTCTAGAGCCTTACCGAAATTTGCTCTCCGTAAACACATCTTCCACTAGCTCACCTGTTCTTCTTGAGCTCGGAGCCTCTCCTGTGAGCCCACTCATTGAAATCCTCCTCATCTTTCAGGCCCATTCAAATGTCATCTTCTACATTAACCCTTTGTGGATCTCTGCAGGTTCCTGCAGAGCTTGGAGAGTTCACTGTTTCCTCATGGAACTGTCCTTGCTTGGCCGTGGACAGTTGACTCTGGGTCCTGGTCTCACCCACCCCTTGCCGCCCCCCATGCAGTGGGAGGTCCCAGAGCATAGTGTTCAGTAGCCTGGGGTCTGTCCACAGCTGGAGGCACTCTCGGGGAGGACCTGGACCTGGAGCTGTGCCTCGGGTACCTCCACGCCACAGGTCATCTCTGGGGAGCAGTGGCCCATGGAAGGAACAGCAGGTATTGGGTGGTGCCTCCCAAGAACAGAAATGGAAAATGAGGCAGAGACAGCTTCATTTTAAGTGATTTGACCTCACATTGCTCAAGCAGCCTCTCAGTTTTGAGGTTGCCCCCAGAATGTTCTAGAGCTCATGAAGGATTCTTTTCCCTCAGAGCAGTGTTTTCCAAAGTGTGTGAATTCCCTAGAACTGCCAGATATTGATGGATACTGTGTCCAAAGGGGCCCATCACAAAATATTTGAGGAATGTTCCATGAATGAGCTAGACAATTTAATGGATTTTTTGGTGCAGGCCTTCTCAGGGCCTTGAACACACTTACAATGCACATGACAGGGCCCCAAGGAGGGAGTACCAAAGTGGCTTTGCCCAAGTTTATTTCAGTGTAGGGGTTGGGGAGGGCGTGGGAGGGACATCCTGAGAGTCTGGTGTTTTCTCAGGAACTCACTCCAGGAAGTGCTGTCTTCAGCCCTGGGCGGCAGGCACCCCTCTGACCACAAGCTCTTCATCAGAGGAGACAGGTTTAGTGGCAGGGACAGAACCTAACTTCCCGGACTGCGCTTTGCCTCAGAAGACAGGCATCTGTGTAGCAGCGTGGGAACCGAGCGTGATGAGGCTCCGGAGCAGAGGGTGTGATCCTCCCGGAGCTGCCGTTTTAAATGTGTGTTTAGCCGTCACGGTTTGACGGGTTAAAGTACCTGAGTTCCACGCGCATCATTAAAGCTTCTGCACAGTTACCTTCGTTAGACATAACGAAGACGTATGTCATAACGTTCGAGCCACAGCAGCCGGCCTGATCACTCGGAACCTCTCTGTTTTGCAGTTCCTTCCACAAAGGGCGCCTTCCGCCAGCCCGGCCTGCATGACCCCACATGGCACTGTCCTCCACCAGACCCTGGATTTCGATGAGTTTGTGCCCCCGCTGCCCCCTCCACCCTACTACCCCCCGGAGTACACCTGCACGCCCACCACCGAGGCCCACAGGTGGGTCTTCCCTGGGGACACCTCCCTGAGCTATGCTGGGGCCCAAGGATGGGAGGCCGTCGTTGGGGGTTGGTGTGGGAGGTGCTCCTTGTCCGGGAAGGTGAGCAGAGGGGGAGGCGAACGAAGGCCTGTTGGATCAGACAGCAGAGCCCGGGGAGGTGGGAGGGCTCAGCGCCCCGTGCGTTTCCGCTGGCCTCACTGTAGGGCCTCGGAGAAGAAACCCAGCCAGGCAGGAGCAGCCCTGTTCCACTCTTCATGAAACACAATACTGCTGTCGGTTTATGGTCATTTAATAGAACATGTCACATTTAATTAAAGATTGAATCAGCTGTATGATGGTTTTAATTGTCATGGAAAAGGCCATAGAGTTCATTGAAAGTGTCAATATCTTTCCAGCAAAAAACAAAAGTGAGGACTGCCTAGCGAATGAGGCTTTTATTTCACGAACACGAGAATTCCAGGCGGGGAATCGGTCTGATCGCTTTGAGGGAAACGGGAAGGGTCCGGGCTCCTTACCCAAGGAGTGATGTTCCGCGGTTCTGCCTTTCCAGGGGCCTCCACCTGGACTTTGCTTCCTCCCCATTCGGCACTTTGTACCGCGTCACCATCAACAGCCCCGGCCTGCTCTACCCCGCCGAGCTCCCGCCGCCCTACGAGGCCGTGGTGGGCCCGACCCCCACCAGCCAGGTGAGGCCCGACCCCGACAGGCCAGTTCCCCATTCCCGGTCCTGCTGCCTGCGCTGGCATCTCCCTCAGCCTTTCAGCAAACCTGTGGGACGCTGGTCGTCTTAGCCCGGTCGTGGGGGAGAAGAGCAGACGCAGAGAGCAGATCCTGCAGAGATGGCAGCCAGGCGGGGATTCCAACCCCATGTCTGTGCTGACTTTCCTTGCCTCCCCTCAGATGTGCTGGGGACACAGTGCAGAAAGAGCTGGCCCAGGCTCTGATCCATGGGCAGAGGCCCCCCGGGGTGGGGTTGGGCCATGGTCTGAGTATGCAGGGGTCTCTGGGCTGTTTCAGCTACAGGCCACTGTCAAAGTCATCCGGACACCTGAGAGAGCTCGTCTGGATTCCTGGTCTTGTCAGAGGCCTGGCGGCTACAGCCAGGGAGGTGCCTGATCCCAGCGGGCAGGCACAGGGGATGTGCGGCCTCAGTTTCCTTATCTGTGAAATGGGGTCATAATAGTACCAAGCACATCGGATGGAACAGCATGTTTGTAATGGACAGGACTGGGCACATGGCAGGGTCTGACTCAGCAAAAGCCACGTGCCCTTTCTTGGTATTATCCTCGTCCTCGTCATCATCGTTGTCATTGCTGAATATCGAGGGGCACCAGCCAGGGCAGAGAGACGTGAGCACCGGGAAAGGCCATATGGTGCCCAAGTGCAGACGGAGTGGTGGGGCCATGCGGGTGTCCCCCAGGGCACCACAGGGATTGGGGCGTGGTGGGCAGCCACAGCCGTCAAGGGAGCAGGGGCACCGGGACAGGGCTGCAGCCACTCCTGGGCCCCGCGCATCAGTCAGAGGAGACGCAGACAGACCCGGAGCGTTGGGGGCATGCTGTGATGTCTCAGCAGCCACGGACCTGCCCTGACACGTGTCCCCGCCTGGAGCCCCCTGCCCAGAGGTGGTGCAGGCCCCGACCTCGCACTGTCGCCCTGTGAGACGGCGCCCGTGGTGAGCTGGCCGGGCGGCAGGGCCCATCCATTCCCGCCACCCCCTGAGGATCGACCCTGGGGACCCCTGTGCTGGGCTCAGCATCCAGGGGATGCGGCCAGAGACAGTGCCGTCCACAAGGCGATCAAGTCCTGCAGGCCAGTGGCCGTGTGACGGGAAGGGACGAGGCTCGGCGCTGTGCAGGGCATCTGTGTGACAGGCTCTCCTCGGGGTCGTGGGGCACAACTGCTCAGCACCCCCCAGCCCCAGCCAGCCACCCAGCCCACCCTGGCCCAGGCAGAGGCTCCTGACACCCCGGGGCCTCCCTCCAGGCCTGCTCCCACCGAGAGGTCCCGAGGCTCGCCAGGCCCCCACGGCAGAGGGACTCGGCTGGGACTCTTGGCTGTTTTTCTGTCCACGGGAGAAATAGAGGCATGGGGCTGTGAGGAAGGAGGTAGCAGTGTGACCATGACTCTCATCTCTAGACTTACAATAACTGAAATTCTCTGGAATTTTTCCCTTTAAAGTGGAGCAGAGCAGAGCATTCTGCCTTCCTGGAGTGGGTTTATTTTTTTCTTCATGATAAAAACAGTTCAAATCAATATTGTCAAGGGAAACCGCTTCTTGTGGTAACAGTCAGAGCCCTGAGTGGAGCCCCGGGTGCTGCAGGGCCCTGGGCAGGGATGCTGGTCCCTGCGTGGGTCCAGGGACCCTGGGAGATGAGGCCTCGGCCCAGTGGGCGGCAGGACGCAGGTCAGGGAGGAGAGGCAGGGGTGCTGCTGGGGAGGGAGCAGCTCCTGCAGAGGCTCTGCGGGAGGGGTGAGCATGAGGTGGGGGGCCGACCCACCCGCTGGGCCCCACTGGGTGCCAGGGTCATCAGAACATCCAAGCAAGTGTCCACGGCTGCTAGGATCTGAGGTCGGGGCCTTAGAGAGATCAGGGTTCGCTGCAAAGATGGTCATGGAAACCCTGGAGACCGGGGCAGGTGGAGGCCCTAGGAGAGGGCATGGGGTGGGGTCCCAGAAAGCCTGGACTCAGAAACCAGTGGTCAGGGAGGAAGGCATGGGCCAAGTGCTGCCCGGAGGCTGTGAAGGACTGAGCCCCGTCCACCTGGCTCACCTTTTGAGAGGCTGCCAGTGACTTTGGCAGGAGCAGCTGCTGGGGATGGGTGGGGCAGGGCATGGTAGGATCAGATGGCATCAGGGAGCGGGTGGGGTGGGGCATGGTAGGATCAGATGGCGTCAGGGAGCGGAGAGGATGGGATGTGAGGAGGGGAAGCAAGGGTGTGGACCACTGTTTCTAGCCTCCAGTGGGCATCCCGACTCCCTGGAGGGCTTGTCAATCAAATGCAGATGGCCGGGCGCACCTCCAGGGCTCCGGAGTCCCGGGTCAGGGGGCTGCTGAGAATCTGCGTGGCTACCAAAGTCCCCACTGCGGCTGCTCCAAGGACACCTTTGGGGCCTGGAGTAAATCGCTCTGGCAAGATGCTAGATGAAGAGGCTGGATAGGAGGTAGTTGCGGGGGGGGTGGGTGGGAATAGAGTGGGAGGGGTTACCAAGGGGATATGCCAGGGCCAGGGGAGGGAGGTCCCTGGAAGGCAGGAGGGGGCTGAACCAGGTGCAGACGGGCAGCTCAGCCTGTAACCAGCAGGGGCACCGAGCAGGGCGACCAGGGGCTTGGAAACCCCAGGAAGCCCACAAGGCTGTGTGACTCTCCTCGGCCACCTTGGGGACGGGAGGAGCCCTGCCGCCTCCCCCTCTGCACGGCGACCCTGCCTTTTGCCCTCGCAGAGCTGCAGGCTCCAGGCTGCCTCTCCTTCGTCCCTGTGAGCTGTTACTCTATGTCCAGGAGAGAGGAACCATGCATGATTCACGGGTCTGTGTGCACCACCCCGTGGAGAGTGGCGGAGCTGGAGCCGGCGAGAACCCCCGCGATGCTCCCGGCCTCGCCGGGCCTCCAAGGACCCGACGTGCTGGGAAGCAGCCTCTGGTTTGGGTGTGACATTTGATGCACCCCGGACACTTGCACCTAGTGTTTATCACTATTTTACTCTTTTTTTCTGAAGAATAGACTATATCAGAGGATGATAATACTGGTTCTAAGACCCACGTGACCTCATTTTCCAAAAGAATGGAGAATTCTCTAAATGGAGATTTCTTTCAAAAGATTTTGGGGAGGAACTTTTGAAGGGCAAAGGCGTGTCTCACATTAGCTTGCGTTGGCTCAGAAACCGCCCGCTTACAAGCCCCTGCATGAATGTTATCCCCGGGAGGACGTGGCCCACGCCCTTCCCTGGGCTGCCCGCCTGGCCGGCAGCATCTGTGATAAATGGGCCGCCACAGGCACCCCCCGCCCCCGCCTCCGCCGCCATCAACACCAAGGAGGCAGCTGCACCTCGCCGGCTGATTCTCTCTGACCCCGTGGGCTGGCAGCACTTTTCAATTCCACAGACACCCCCCAGGGAGTCTGGGAGTCCAGGATCCCATCCCGCCCACGGAGGGGAGGCTGCACCTGCCAGCTCCCCCCTCCCCAGTCCCCCCGACGGGACAGCCAGGAGCAGCCAACTTACAGCAGGA
Organism: Balaenoptera ricei; assembly: GCF_028023285.1. NCBI lineage: Eukaryota > Metazoa > Chordata > Mammalia > Artiodactyla > Balaenopteridae > Balaenoptera > Balaenoptera ricei. The sequence continues at coordinate 31,722,533 of NC_082640.1, forward strand.
CCCCCGCTCCCTGGGCCAGGAGGAGGTTCATTACCCCCTTGTAAGGACAAACGCATATGAATGGCCCGTTTGGATAAAGAGAGAGAGACGCCCGCCCCCTAGGAAAGCAGGCAGACGCTGTGCAGGTCTGTGTGTGGCAGAGATCGCTCATCTGGACGGATTTTTCATTTGGGAAGAAAAGCCCCCCCCCCTTCAGCCAGCACGTTCGTTTTGACCCGCGTGTTTCAGCCACATTCAGGTTCCGTTCTGACTTGAGTTGCGATGTGTTCTCTTTCCGGTGGCCTGAGATTGTGGCTTTGAGGCAAGATTGGAGGGAGGGAGTTTCTTTCTACAGCAGGGAAGTGGCTGAGAATTCGCCTAGTTGATGCGCCTGTGTGAATGACAGCGTGTGTTCTGGGGGCCCCGTGAGACTGTGCGCTAGTCCACAGGCTATAGGATTGGGAGACCAACGGGATTCCCTTCCTTGTGGTCACAGGACAGGGACGAATGGGCTTCTCTGGGGCTTCAGAGGAAGGACCAGCTGGGCCACCTTGCGTGAGACCGGGAGTGTGAACCAGGGAGGCTTGAGGGGCTGGAAGGGGGTTCACAGAAATCATTTGGGTGCAGGTTCCATGACCTGGGATGCCTCACTATAGAGCTGCCTTTGAACAGTTGGGCGTTTGGGGTCGACGTGGCCCAGCAGTGCTTTAGGAATTTTGGTGGCAATATGGCAGGTGGGACGAGAAGTGGTGAGAAAGGCAATGGACGTGACAGAGGTGTGTCCAACCCCAAGTCCTCGAAGTTATTATTTATATTTTTGAATGAAATGACCTTTACATTTGAAAGTCTGTAAGCGAAGTAGCTTCGAAGATTGCCTTGGGGCACGATCCAAAAACCTTAATACACCTTTTCCGTGATGGCTGATAACTGCCCCCAAGAACAGCTTTTTGTAAACCTGGGACATAGCCGGCTGACCTCACCCAGGAGTAGGAAACTCATTACAGAAATAGGGCAGAATTTCCATATAGGACGTCTTAGCCCCCAAGTTCCTAGGAGAAAGGGAGATGAGGGGAACTTGGCTTATTTGCCTAAATGCCGATTGAGCTTTCAATTACGATAAGTGGTCAAAATAGTGCGTCTGGGAATAAATAAACGCAGGCGTTGGAGCGTCCACATTGCGTTATACATGAGGCTTCTCCTTTCACAGCCCTGCGGGAGCTGTGTTATGAACCTTTATTGCTAAACTCAGATTTCAACTTCAGTTCTATGCCGCAAATATATCTCTTCCACTGCCTTTGTGTTTCATGAACAATGCCCTGTGAAGTGAGCTTGCTGCGGCAAGGTGGCCTTGGACATCAGGGGAGGCCACATTCAAATTCAGCCCTTGACACCCTGCTCGCCAGAGGTGGTGAATTCCCCACTCCTAGGAGCTGTCTCCTCTTGAAACCAAATTTGACCTGGAGCCAGAGGGAAGCCGGCGATGCTTCTGCAAAATATGACACGAATCCAATTTCCTCCTGACCTAGTCTCACTATGTGTTTTATTTCTCTTGTTTTATGTATATTTCTTTATTACCAGAAGCTTTCTTTTCAGGCCTGAAGTTGCCATCCACCCCTACAAAAAAGAAAAAAAGAGTCCAATTGAGGGTTAGATACAGGAGGAGAGGTATGAAAGGAAATGAACCTCCGGGGCATTGTTCCTTTTTTGTGATTTGGCAGGAGATTCTTGACAGAGATTTCCCACACAGGTTATTGGTGTGGGGTGGTGTGAATTCTCCCATCCTATCCCCTCCCTGGCAGAGAGGGAGCGTTGAGTGCAGGACGGTATTACATACACGTGGGATCCAAGGGACCATTTGAGCAGCTCTCTGGGTCTCTGGTTGGGGGCAGCCAGCAGCCCGGCACCTGCTGCAACGCCAGCCCGCTTGACAGAGGAGAGGTGGGTGCCATCAGCTACCCGATTGAAGGGGCAGGAGCCCAGGGAGGCAGAAATATAATTACTGAGCTGGAACCAGACCAGGCCGCAGGGGCCCGCCTCACCTTCCTGGCCTCCCCCAGCTCATTATTGGCAAGCAGTTCTGAAATACCACAAGGGTCCAGAAATCGTTTTTTGAGATGGCACAGGGGCACGTGCATACAGGGTTCATCGCCTTCAGGCGCACGGCCTGGGAGTGGCCGCTGTGCCCTAAAGCAGCAACGGGACAGATGCGCTCGCGAGGGGCAGATCTGAGCCCGGCAAGCGGGGAGCAGACGTGCCCCATGCCTGCCCAGCAGAGGAGGCTGGTCTTTCCCCTCACATTACCGAGGCCTTTCTTCTCATTCAAGAAGAAAGCTGCAAAAGTGTGGTGATGGTCCAACCCAATTCGAGCTTCACGGCCACCCTCCACCAGGAAGGGATGGCGTCTCACTGGGCTCGGGGCCCCGCATTCAACCCGGCGTAGGCCCCGTGTGCGGCTGGGCCCCCGGCAGAGCTTAGGCAGGGAGGGCGGCCTTGGGAGCAGCCTCTTGATCCCACGTGCGGAAGGCAGAAGGGAGGGCAGGGCACGTGCAGCTCTGGGGCGTCCAGAGCTCGTTCAATGCCCACTTGTGTCCAAACTGCCGGCCCAAAGCATTGGGGTCCCATGAGTGTTGGTGTCGTGGACTTACTCTTCAGGGAAGAGAGGAGGGGGTGGGAAGTGAGGGCAGGGGCTGTCCCACCTCCTCTGGTGACAGGGGGGACCCTGTGTGGCCTCCGCCAGCCCCAAATGGTGCCTGTAAGTGGAAGGTGAGTGGGCTCAGGGTGGGCTCTTGGGGGGCATGTGGTTCTGATTGCGGAATGTTGGAGGAAGGGGCTTTGGCCTTGGCAATGGCGTCTTCACCCCCCCACCCCCCGCCCCACACATTTAGGGGAGAAGATTGCAACCTGAGCACCTGTCTCTAGAAGACAAGCTCTAGGGTCAGCCTGCCTTTCTGGAGGCTGCTGTGATGTGCCCCACAGACAGCAGAGTACCCACACGTGGCCTCCTCTTCCTTCCCGTAGATTCCAAGTGGGGACCCGCAAGTGACCGAGCCCGGCTCCAGGGACCCAGACGCCACCACGGGCTTCAGCACACAAGGTAATCGTACCCTTTTCAGTCTTTGAAACACTAAGTTGGTAGTTTTCCAGGCTGTGTCTCCTCCCTTTTCCTTCTCTTCTCCACCTGCTCCTCCCTCCTCCATCTCTTCCTCTTTAAGGGGGGGAATTTGCTTCAGTCTCTCCTGCTAAGTACATGGAAGGTTCCACATGTCCTCCTTCCCTGCCCCCAGTGGTCAGAGCTGGGAGGCCTCATGCTTTCCCTGGGGGGGCTTTGTCCGCCTTCCCCAGCGCCCTTTCTCTCTCACTCGAGGAGTATGGATTTGAAGAAGAGTGCGACGCAGTCTGCGATGGACCCTTTCCAGAGCAAAATAGTACCAGGCTAACGTCCGCTCAGTCCCCCCTAAGGAGGAGGCTGGACTGGGCCAGGGGGGATCCAGAGCTGGGGGCTCCCTGCCCACTGGCTGCGGAGGGGGAGGCTGGAGGGCAGGGGCCTGAGGTTGTGTCCTGGAGGGCGTGGCAGGAAAAGTGTGAGAAGTCAGATCCCAAATATGGGGTGGGAGCCACAGGACAAACCTCGGGGTAGGGAAGGTGGTAGAAGTGCCTTCTACAGCTTGGTGGGGGGGAGGGCCTGCAGCCGGGCCCCCCCATTCCAGCCACGTGATTCCCACAAACCACCAGTTCTCCAGGAAAGCATGGTTAGAAAGGCCAGGCAGCATGGCGGCTCCAGGGCCCGTTTCTATCTGTGGCCTCGGGGCAGGTGGAGATAGACAGAGTCTGGGATGCCCCTCGGGAGGCGTTCCGCAGGGCTGGGCCCTCCTCACTGCCTCACGACCCTGGGCAGTTAGCTGGCTCCACCGAGAGACTCAGAGGGGCCAGCCCTGAGGGTAGGCAGGAACATACAAGAAGCTCTGGCAGGGGGCTTGCAGGCCAAGCAGGTAGTAACAGGGAATTTCTGTGTGGGGTGAGGTTGAGGTCAAGGTCATTTTTTTTGCCGGTATACGTCCAATTGTTCCAGGCTATTTCTTGCTTTTGTACCTTTGTCAAAAATCAGTCAAGCATAGTTGCATGGGTCTGCTTCTGGGTCCCTGTTCTGTTCTGTCCCATTGATCTGTGTGTCAGCCCCTCTGCCAATTCCACCCGGTCTTCATGGCTGTCGCTCTGTACTAAGCCTCAATATCAGGCAAGGGATGCCTCCCACTTCATTCTTCTTTGTCAAGATTGCAGCTACTGTAGGGCCTGTGCCTTTCCATATCCATTTTTGAATCAGCTCACCTGTATCTACAAAATACCTTGCTGGAGCCTTTTTTTTTCTGAGATCGATCATTTTTTTCAATTTTTTAAATACATCTTTATTGGAGTATAATTGCTTCACAATGCTGTGTTAGTTTCTGTTGTACAACAAAGTGAATCAGCCATATGCATACGTATGTCCCCATATCCCTTACCTTTTCAGCCTCCCTCCCACCCTCCCTATCCCACCCCTTTAGGTGGTCGCAGAGCACCGAGCTGATCTCCCTGTGCTGTGCTGCTTCCCACTAGCTATCTATTTTACATTTGGTAGTGTATATATGTTGATGCTTCTCTCACTTTGTCCCAGCTTCCCCCTCCCCGCTGTGACCTCAAGTCCATCCTCTATGTCTGCGTCTTTATTCCTGCCCTGCCTCTAGGTTCATCAGTACCATTTCTTTTAGATGCCATATATATGTGTTAGCATACAGTATTTGTTTTCCTCTTTCTGACTTACTTCACTCTGTATCACAGACTCCAGGTCCATCCACCTCACTACAAATAACTCAATTTTGTTTCTTTTTATGGCTGAGTAATATTCCATTGTATATATGTGCCACATCTTCTTTATCCATTCATCTGTCGATGGACACGTAGGTTGCTTCCTTGTCCTGGCTATTGTAAATAGTGCTGCAATGAACATTGTGGTACATGTCTCTTTTTGAATTATGGTTTCCTCAGGGGATATGACCAGCAGTGGAATTGCTGGATCATATGGTAGTTCTATTTTTAGTTTTTTAAGGAATCTCCATACTGTTCTCCATAGTGGCTGTATCAATTTACATTCCCACCAACAGTGCAGGAGGGTTCCCTTTTCACCACACCCTCTCCAGCATTTGTTGTTTGTAGATTTTTTGATAATGGCCATTCTGACCAGTGTGAGGTGATACCTCATTGTAGTTTTGATTTGCATTTCTCTAGTAATTAGTAATGTTGAGTGTCTTTTCATGTGCCTCTTGGCCACCTGTATGTCTTCTTTGGAGAAATGTCTATTTAGGTCTTCTGCCCATTTTTTAATTGGGTTGTTTGTTTTTTTGATATTGAGCTCCATGAGCTGTTTATATATTTTGGAGATTAATCCTTTGTCCATTGTTTCATTTGCAAATATTTTCTCCCATTCTGAGGGTTGTCTTTTCATCTTGTTTATGGTTTCCTTCGCTGTGCAAAAGCTTTTAAGTTTAATTACATCCTATTTGTTTATTTTTGTTTTTATTTTCATTACTCTAGGAGGTGGGTCAAAAAAGATCTTGCTGCGGTTTATGTCAAAGAGTGTTCTGCCTATGTTTTCCTCTAGGAGGTTTATAGTATCTGATTTTACATTTAGGTCTTTAATCCATTTTGAGTTTATTTTTGTGTATGGTGTTAGAGAATGTTCTAATTTCATTCTTTTACATGTAGCTGTCCAGTTTTCCCAGCACCACTTATTGAAGAGGCTGTCTTTTCTCCATTGTATGTTCTTGCCCCCTTTGTTGTAAATTAGGTGACCATACGTGCGTGGGTTTATCTCTGGGCTTTCTCTCCTGTACCATTGATCTATATTTCTGTTTTTGTGCCAGTACCATACTGTCTTGATTACTGTAGTTTGTAGTATAGTTTGAAGTTGGGGAGCCTGATTCTTCCAGCTCCATTTTTCTTTCTCAAGATTGCCTTGGCTATTCGGGGTCTTTTGTGTTTCCATACAAATTGTAAAGTTTTTTGTTCTAATTCTGTGAAGAATGCCATTGGTAGTTTGATAGTGATTGCACTGAATCTGTAGATTGCTTTGGGTAGTATAGTCATTTTCACAATATTGATTTTTCCAATCCAAGAACAGGGTATATTTCTCCATCTGTTTATGTCATCTTTGATTTCTTTCATCAGTATTTTATAGTCTTCTAAGTAGAAGTCTTTCACCTCCTTACGTAGGTTTATTCCTAGGTATTTTATTCTTTTTGTTGCAGTGGTAAATGGGATTGTTTCCTTAATTTCTCTTTCTGATTTTTCATTGTTAGTGTATAAGAATGCCAGAGATTTCTGTGCATTAATTTTGTATCTTGCAACCTTACCAAATTCACTGATTAGCTCTAATAGTTTTGTGGTGGCATCTTTAGGATTTTCTATGTATAGTATCATGTCATCTGCAAACAGTGACAGTTTTACTTCTTCTTTTCCAATTTGTATTCCTTTTGTTTCTTTTTCTTCTCTGATTGCCATGGCTAGGACTTCCAAAACTATGTTGAATAAGAGCAGCAAGAGTGGACATCCTTGTCTTGTTCCTGATCTTAGTGGAAATGCTTTCAGTTTTTCACCATTGAGTATGATGTTTGCTGTGGATTTGTCATATATGGCCTTTATTATGTTGAGGTAGGTTCCCTCTATGCCCATTTTCGGGAGATAAATGGGTGTTGAATTTTGTCAAAAGCTTTTTCTGCATCTATTGAGATGATCATATGGTTTTTATTCCTTAATTTGTTAATACCATGTATCATATTGATTGATTTGCCTATATTGAAGAATCCCTGCGTTCCTGGCATAAATCCCACTTGATCGTGGTGTATGATCCTTTTAATATGTTGTTGGATTCTGTTTGCTAGTATTTTGTTCAGGATTTTTGCATCTATGTTCATCAGTGATATTGGTCTATAATTTTCTTTTTTTGTGATATCTTTTTCTGGTTTGGTATCAGGGTGATGGTGGCTTTGTAGAACAAATTTGGGAGTGTTCCTCCCTCTGCAATTGTTTGGAAGAGTTTGAGAAGGATGGGTGTAAGCTCTTCTCTAAATGTTTGATAGAATTCACCTGTGAAGCCATCTGGTCCTGGGCTTTTGTTTGTTGGAAGATTTTTAATTACAGTTTCAATTTCATTACTTGTGAGAGGTGTGTTTATATTTTCTAATTCTTCCTGGTTCAGTCTTGGAAAATTGTACCTTTCCAAGAATTTGTCCATTTCTTTGTGGTTGTCCGTTTTATTGGCATATAGTTGTCTGTGGTAGTCTCATAATCCTTTGTATTTCTGCAGTGTCAGTTGCGATTTCTTCTTTTTCATTTGTAATTTTATTGATTTGCATCCTCTCCCTTTTTTTCTTGATGAGTCTGGCTAAGGGTTTATCAATTTTGTTTATCTTCTCAAAGAACCAGCTTTTAGTTTTATTGATCTTTGCTATTGTTTTCTTTGTTTCTATTTCATTTATTTCTGCTCTGATCTTTATGATTTCTTTCTTTCTACTGACTTTGGGTTTTCTTTGTTCTTCTTTCTCTAGTTGCTTTAGGTGTAGGGTTAGATTGTTTATTTAAGATTTTTCTTGTTTCTTAAGGTGAGATTGAATTGCTATAAACTTCCCTCTTAGAATTGCTTTTGCTGCATCCCATAGGTTTTGGGTCATTGTGTTTTTGTTGTCATTTGTTTCTATGTATTTTTTTTATTTCTTCAGGGATCTCTTGGTTACTTAGTAGCACACTGTTTAGCCTCCATGTATTTGTGTTTCATTTTTTAAATTTATTTTTTTATCTTTTTTTTGGCCACGAGGTAGGTGGGATCTTAGTTCCCTGACCAGGGATTGAACCCATGGCCCCCGCATTGGAAACGTGGAGTCTTAACCACTGGACTGCCAGGGAAGTCTCCCTTGCTGGGATCTTGACAGGAATTAAACCTGTACAGCTATTTGGATAGAATCACCATCTTTCTTTTTTTATTGAAGTAGAGTTGATTTACAATGCCATGTTGATTGCTGCTGTACAGCAAAGTGACTCAGTTATACATATATGTTCTTTTTCATTATGGTTTATCACAGGATATTGAATATAGTTCCCTGTGCTATACTGTAGGACCTTGTTGTTTATCCATCCTATATGTACTAGTTTGCATCTGCTAATCCCAAACTCCCAGTCCATCCCTCTCCCCTCCCCCTCCCCCTTGGCAACCACAATCCTGTTCTCTATGTCTGTGAGTCTGTTTCTGTTTCATAGATAAGTTCATTTGTGCCATATTTTAGAGAATCGCCATCTTTCTAAAGCTGAGTCTTCTGAGGCATGAACAGAGTCTGTCTCCATGGTTTTCGAGCTTTGGTTTCACGGTATCATTTTCAGCATACAGATCTTGGGCAGCTTTCCTTACTGTGCATGTTTCGTGTTTCATTTTCCTCTGGAGCAGCTGTTGATGGCACTGGGTTTACACCTTTGGTTTCTGCATGTTCATCATCAGTACATGGGACTGACTCTGAATCAATCGGAGGGGATTCACTCATGTATTCCCCTTGAATCCTGCAGCCTTGCTGAGTGCACTTATTAGCTCTAGAATTTTTTTTGTTTTTTTGGAGATTCTGTTATTGTTTTTTTAACCAATATTGTTTTGCTATTTGTTAAAATAACAAAATAGTGATGAGGACATGGGTGCCCTAACTGGCAGCTTGTAAGTCAGCCCACTGCTTTGGCAAAGCATTTGGGATGCAGAGCCATGAAAATATTTATGCCATTAGATGTGCTCATACTTCTAGAATCACCCCCGGGGAGTAATGCAGAAAAAGGAAAACTAAGCATGCAGATAAGTTGTTGCCTTTTCCATAACAGTAAAAACTGAGGGGGACAATGAAGTCCATTAATAAGAGTTCAGGAAAATGTGTTACACAAGCTGAATATATCACTACACGTTATTAGGAAAAATGTTTTTGATCCGTTAGGTGAAACCCTGGAGGTCCACCATGATTATGACTTCTTTAAAAATGTAGGCGCACGACACAACCCCGGAGGGTAGGGTGTGCAGAAATGAGAGTGACCAGCCTTGGGCCATGAGCTTTTCCTGTAATGCTGTCCTAATTTTATAAGCTTTCTATTAATTACATATATTCAGAGCTAGATCACATTTGTCACTCATGACTCTTTGCATTTTCTTGAGGAACTCAACTGCTGGATTTTCACTGACATTAAGAAACTTGGGGGACTTCCCTGGTGGCACGGTGGTTAAGAATCTGCCTGCCAATGCAGGGGACACGGGTTCGAGCCCTGGTCCAGGAAGATCCCACATGCCACGGAGCAACTAAGCCCGTGCGCCACAACTACTGAGCCTGTGCTCTAGAGCCCACGAGCCACAACAACTGAGCCCATGCACCACAACAACTGAGCCCACGCACCACAACTACTGAAGCCCATGCACCTAGAGCTGGTGCTCTGCAACAAGAGAAGCCACCAATGAGAAGCCCACGCACTGCAGTGAAGAGTAGCCCCCACTCGCCGTAACTAGAGAAAGCCCACACACAGCAGTGAAGACCCAATGCAGCCAAAAAAAATAAATTAAATTAAAAAAAAAAAGAAACTTGGGATCAAGGGTGTGTGCATATGTCCAGTATCATCAAATTATATACAGTAAATAGGCACAGGTGTTTTGCATATCAATTATACCTCAGTAAAGCTGTAAAAGAGAGAGAGAGGGAATTGGGATCAAAAAGAATCTGAAGGAATGAATATTATTCAAAAGACTTTTAATATACTTGCTGGGTAATTTTTGAAAAGATTTTGAGAGTGTTAATAATGACAATGTCTAGGTTTGAAGTTTTCTAAGGAGACAGGAAAGTATTTTTTCTTTTCTACATTTATACATTTGGTCTTGAGCACTTGCCCAATTACTTCCTTGGGATAAATTCCAGTGAGGGAAATTGCTGAGTCCAGGGGAATGTGTATTTTAGACTTGGATGTATTGACTGCACTGTGTCCTGGAAGGGTTTTATTACGAATTTCTGTTCCCACCAAGAGTGTTTGTGACACCCTAAGACATTGTCACTCCTGGGGACCTTTACCATCCTTGTAGGTGAACTTGACACACACATAGGATTGAGTTTCTGCACCTTTTTACATGTTTATCATCAACTTGTAGGTCTGTTTTGGGTCCATTTATTTCTGTTGCAGTGGGGTTTTTTTGTTTTTTGTTTTGTTTTTTTGGTTTATAAGAAAAATATTTGTTAAATAGAGAAGAGAGAAAATGTGTAAGAGTGACTCTTTTTCTATTTATGGCAGGTTTGCTTCCCCAGTTCAGGCTTTGCTTCTCGAAGCCTGTTAATGAGGCCTTTGCCGTATACAAGTTTACCATGCTTTTGTTGTTGTTGTCAAATTTGTCAGGCTTTTCCTTTATGGTTTCTATCATGTTTACAAAGTCTTTATCCCCCTCAAGGCAGTAGATTTATTCTCCCATATTTTCTTCTACTCTTAGGGTATCTTTTTTTTTTAATTTAATTTTATTTATTTATTTATTTATTGGCTGTGTTGGGTCTTCGTTTCTGTGCGAGGGCTTTCTCTAGTTGGGGCAAGCGGGGGCCACTCTTCATCGCGGTGCGCGGGCCTCTCACTATCGCGGCCTCTCTTGTTGTAGAGCACAGGCTCCAGACGCGCAGGCTCAGTAGTTGTGGCACATGGGCTTAGTTGCTCCGCGGCATGTGGGATCTTCCCAGACCAGGGCTCGAACCCGTGTCCCCCTGCATTGGCAGGCAGACTCTCAACCACTGCACCACCAGGGAAGCCCTCTTAGGGTATCTTAAAGAAGAAAAGGATTAATGGTCCTGAAGAATTTTTTTTTTTTTTTTTTTGCATGTGATATGTGAGGTCTGGCTCATCTTTGTTGTTCCAGGTGGACTCATGGGACTGATGGTCTCAAAGCATCTCTCAGGAGGGCAGCGGCAGACAGTGGGGGATGGGGGGGCGCCGAACACGTGTGCTCCGGAATGGGTCCGCTTTCCGCCAGCTCCCAGTCGGTGGCCTGCCACCTTCCTCCCCGCCCTCTCTCAGCAGAGTTTCCTCGGCTGTGGGCTGGGGGTGGCTGGGTGGACCCTGGGCACGGGACATGTGCACAGATGTGGGGCTCGCAGGGCCCCTGGGAGCAGAGAAGTTCCCCCCAGGACCCACAGGAAGGGGAGGAAGGAACAGATCTCAAAGCCTCCCCCACTGTAAGAGTTCAGGCTGCTGTGGTTCTTACCATATGTTCCCCAGGCGGGCCACTCGCCTTGAACATCTACTTCAGTGGGGGGAGGGGGGCAGTGAGGAGCCTTAGGGAGGGGGGCCCTGGGGTGGTCTGGTGATGGGCGAGAAGAGGGTAGAGGGCAGCGCTCCTCAAGCCCTGATGTGCATACAGGTCCTCTGGAGACCCTGTTTAGACAGATTCTGGTCCAGCCTCCACCCCAGGGGCCACTTGTGGAGAAGCAGGGTGTAAAGCCCAGCATACGTAGCATGACATGACCGGTCCAGAGCAGCGGTTCTCACACTCGGGGCATCAGAATCCCCTGGGGCTTGTTCAAACCCTGATGGCCAGGCCCACCCTCGGAGCCGGGCAGGGCTGGACTGAGGATGTGCATTTTGGCACAGTTGCAGGGGGGTTTGTTCTCAGAGGGCTGGGCTACCCCACCTGCCTGACGAGGGGCTGCACTCTGGGCCCAAGCTGCACCCCCTGCGTGGGGTGGGCACCGAGGCCTGGCTGGGGTGTCCTGGGGTCCCTCAGAGCCCCAACCTCTCTCTGCATGGGCCCTGCCCATTGAGCACGTGACCCCCACCTTCCTGTACTTCAGACCCCCCAGGGGATGCCCTGGATGGGAGATGCAGCTGGTTTCTGACTTGGAGTCTCTCGTGGAGACCCGTACCCCTCCTGGAATGATTCTTGGGGGATTGTCTGGTTCCCCCATCCTTTCTACACAGGGCACTATCAGCCTGGGCAGGATTTCCATGCCCGCAAGATGACAGGTTTTGTCCAGGTTTGGAGTTTGGAGGGTGGGCTGCCCCCACCCCCTGGGAGGACCCTGGGTGGCGGACGGACGCGTGGGTGGCGCTGTCCCTCGTGGGGGCGGCTTGGTAGTTGCCCAGCACCAGTGCTAACGCCGTGTCCTTTGCCTTGCAGCGCCGGCCGACAGCTCCAGCCTGCTGGCCCCCGAGGGCACTGCCACGCCGGGCCTGAGCCGCCCATCCTCCGACGGCCCCACGGGCGCCCCGCTGCCTGCCCCACACCCGCGCCGCACATCCCCTGAGGGCGCCCCCAAGGGCACGCGGGCGCGGCCAGGTCCCAGGCGCGTGGCCCGCTCCGCCAGCGACCCCACCTCGTGTGCATCCAGGGCGGCAGGTACAGCTGGCCCAGCTCCCTGTGTCCCCAGGGCGTGCCTGGCTCTGCCCAGACACTGCAAGCCTCGGTGCCCCCCGGGAGTGGAGTCCAGCCCTGGGCCCTGCCTCAGGGCCACGCGGGGAATGTGGTCTCGATGTCCAGAGCCTATAAGGGGGGCGGACAGTCTGGGGCCCCTGCTGTGCTCCCACCAGGCTTGCTGCTCTGGCCAGGAAGGCGGGAGGGAGGAGGAAAGGTTTGGGGTGATGACAGCCTTCCAGGAGGGTCCGCCAGCCCCGACGTTAGCCTGTGGGCTGCACACCAGCTCTGGGGCACGAGAAGGTCCTAGGGTCGGGTAGGGCCCACAGTCTGTATCTGTCTGTCAGCCGGGGTGGCTCTGCCCCCAGGACCAGCCTGGGTAACACACTTGTGGGACGTGCCGGTGTCTGCTGAGCGGTCTGGTGGGACCCAGCGCCACGCGAGGTGTGGCTGCATCTCAGTGACAGCGCTGCGGACGTGGGTGTCCGCCAGCCGATGCCGCCCGGGGCAGACACGGGTGTGTTCTCGACAGGACTTCGCGGGCGCCCTGGGCCGCGGCTCAGCGTGTGGCCCAGAGCTGCGTCAGAGTCGCCCACATGAAGTCAGCATGGCCCGTGCCCTCCCAGGCCGGGGGACCTGGCACCAGAGTCCTGCGCCCGGCAGCCCAGGAATCTGCACTTCAACCAGCCCCCCAAGGGGTCTTGTACGTCCTGAAGTAGGAGGACCCCCATCTCCTCCCGGGTTGCTATTTTTGAGCGGGAGGATGGCGGGGTCTGTGCCAGTAAAGGCTGGTGAGCCCTTGGCCACAATGCCATCGCCGTGGGGACTTGTCCATATAGCACAAGTGAAGGAACCTGGAGGAGGCCAGTGGTGCCTGGACTGGTCGGTGGTCTTGTCCAGCTGGACCCCAAGTAGACTAGATCCCGTCCCGCCCCAGAACCGCATCCCTGTGGAGCCGGCAACACTCACAGGCAGCTGCCCGGAGGTGCCCTGCTGGGAATGCTGGGCTTTGCTTCTGCAGCTCTTCGGTCAGCATCCCTCTCCCTGCCCTGCTGCACCCACCTGCCAACTCACTCCGAGACGCCTCTGCCAGAACCTTCTCCTGGAGATGCCCCTCGGCTGGTGTACTCCTGATTCAGTTGTCTCTCGCCCTGTTAGGGCCAACACTCCCGGAACGGGGCTCCCTGATGACTGCACCCCCCCCCGCACCCAGTGAAGTTCATGCTCCGCAAACCCTGACAGGTTAGGGATGGACCTGCAGAGCAGCGGTGGCTTGATTACAAGTCGTCACCCCTGCATCCGCCTCACCGCCCTGTCGCCTCAGCCTCCTCTCGGCTGCGTGACAGTTACTGTTGTGCACGTGCCTCCCGGGGGCCCGGACCCCCAGATGCAGATGGGGATTGGGATGAGGGACACTGGGTTTGTCGGTGGCACCGGCCTGCTACCCTGTGCCCGGGCCACGCTGAGGAAGTGACGGGCCCTGGGGACGCCACCTGCCCCGGGTGGGAGCCACCTGGGCGCCGGCTGGCTTAAATTCAGGAGTTTTCCTCTGCTGCTCTTGCATCTGAAATCCATTTCTTATCCTCAGGAGGGCTGCTACGGTGTTATCGGGAATTCCTTTTCCCCGGCTGTGTGTTAACTGAATTCTCTTTCTGGTTAAGGCAATGTCTCTTCACACCCCCCATCCTGCAGCCAAGATCTTGAAGCCGGACTGTCCCGGGCTGCACGGGGAACCGGTGAGATGCTCTTTTTCTGAAACCCTTTGATAACCACAGTGTGGGGGGCAGGGGTGACCAGAGGTCCTTGGCTGCCTTGTGTCTAAACACAGCCCCCTCCCAGGGTCACCCAGGTACACGATGTCCCAAATCTCTGGGCTTTGGAAGATGGGCCTGCCCTCCGTCCCCTGCTCTCTTGGCAGATGTATTAGAGGCTACAGCTGATTTAACACCACACAGCTGCTTGTGTCACTGTATTTATGAGATTCTCTTTGGAGGGGAGACGGGCCCCCGTGTGAATCTTACACAGTTTCACATGCTTAATTGCCAGGTGTGCTCGCTGCCACCAGAAATACCCCAGACCACCCAGAACGTGTTTCCTTGTGTGACTTGAAATGTAGATTGAGCAAACCAGGTCTTAATCTGGTCCTTGGCGAGTTGGTCACAGCTGACCGCCCGGAGCTGCTTTCTCTGGAGGGTCATCTGGAGCGGCCGAGGCCCGCTGGGAGCTGGTGCCATTTCCCTGCCCTTGGCCTGGGGAGCATTGGGCACAAGGCCCTGGGCTTCGGGCGACTCTGCTGCCTCGTGAGAGGTGGCTGTTGTCTCTGCCCTTGACGTGGGGAGGGGGCTCTCATTGCCCCTCTGCCACCCCCAGGTCTGCTCGTAAGGCAGACGTGTCTCCAAATGCCACCCAACCCACAAGGGCGAAGGTCACTGAGCTGGGGAAGGCTGAGAAGGGGCAGCCCCCCTGCGAGCTCGGGAATTCCAGCAGAGAGGCACACAGAATGGAGACCCCTGCCCCGCCCTGCCCTTCTCTCACTGGCCGGCTTCGAATCTCGCCCTCCCATCTCCAGCCCTCGGCTCCAGGAGGCTGCGGCCCCTCTAGGTTACTGCAGGCTGAACTCAGGGCTGCGAGGGGCCAGGCCATGCCAGGGGACATGCGAAGCGAGGGCCAGGTGGGGAACACAGAAATCCCAGCGGAAAGCTTGTCCCAAGCATCGCTGTGTTTGCTTTTCAGAGAAGTTAGTGGACGGCTGCCTTCTGTTTTGTGTCGGGTGTTTTCAGATTGTGCGTTTTCCCTTGGTTTTCAGCTTCCTTGTCTCACTCTGTCATGGTTGCCTGTGCCTGTCGGCCCCAGCTTTCACCCCCCAGGGAACCAGATGCCTGGAAAACGGACCAGCGGTTAAAGCCAGAGGCCTTACAGACAGTCTCCAAAGAGCGGCTGCACTCCTTAGTGGACAGCAAGGCCTACGCGGACGCCAGGGTTTTGGTGGCTAAGTTCTTGGAACACTCGAGCTGCTCCCTTCCCGTGGAGGTGAGGCACGTGGTGGGCTCCGCCCGCTCGGCCATCCCCTCCGAGGAGTGCCACGTGGAGGAGGCCGTCCTCAGCGCCCGTGTCCTGGACCCGCTGTGAAGGCGCCTCCGTCTGGATGTGGACATGGGCAGGCCTGGCGCCAGAGTCCCTGCCGGGGACGCCGGGCCTGTGGGGAGAGGCTGCTGCCCGGGGGGCTCAAGCGGCGGAGGCCGTTCCCTCCTCCAGGGGGACCCATCGGCTGTTTTCTGGGGGCTGACGCTTCCTGCCCGTCCCCGTGATACAGTGGATGGCTCTCTCGTGTCCATCGTGAATTCTTCCCTGTTGTCAGGCAGGTGGCACCTTGAACTAGCCACGTGACAGCGATCCAGTGGCAGGGGACACGCGTGCAGCTAAGGAAACTGAAGCATCTTCACAGTCGGCGCCATGGAAGAGCAGGATTCTCCCGCACCCCAGGCCCCACCCCCCGATTTAGTTTAGTGTTTAAAGGGGTAGAGGAGTCATCAGGCAACGAGCCCATTTCCCCTTGCGGTTTGAATCAATGATCAACCCTTTCTCAGAGGCTGATTTTAAAGAAAATAAGTCATTCTAGCCCAGATGGCAGCCGGGGTCCAGCCTTATGCCCGCAGGGCGACAGGGCCGCCCTGTGAACAAACATACAATGAGGGACTCCCCAGGGGGGCCCGGCCACCCTGTGGCAAGGGGCTTTGAGGAACCCCCCCTCCCCCCTCCACACACGCACCTTGTTTCCCAGGCAACCCCTCCCTGCCTCTCCCAGCCCCAGGGCATTTTCCCAGCTTCCTCTCTGGCAATCTCTTTAACCGGCCCAGCACGGAGCACTTTGAGTGGTTATTTGCCCCGTAACAATAAGCCCCCATGGCGAGCCCCCGGGGTTCTCCGTCGCCCAGACTGGCCTCAAGGGGTCTCTGATGACCCAGAGCAGCCCCTTCCCCAGACGGGTGGCAGCAGCCACATCTGCTTTGGAAGATGCCAGCTGTCGACCGCTTCTTTCCGTGAACCACCCCACCTCGAGCTGGGTGCGCAGAAGCCTTCTCGGCCACAGCAGCTTGGGCGCCCTGGACCTTCTTGGCCCCCCCGGGCCGCCCTGTTCTGGCGACCTCAGCAGCAGCTGCTTCCCAGCCAGGGTCCTGGAGCAGCGCTGTCCTCAAGGACTTTCCGCAGCCACGGGGATACCTGTGCCATCCTGGACTGTGGCTGGCGGCTCCTGCGTGGGACAAGGCAGCCGGAGACCACAGTTCTCAACCAAGAGCCCACGGCCCAACACAGGGAGTGCCGGGGGCGGGCTGGGAGGCTGCCGGGTGTCCAGCAGCCCAGGGCTGTGCCCCGCCCCCCGTATCCAGTGTGCTGGGGTGTGTGGAGGGAGCAGGGACGGGGCTCGCAGGGGTGTTTCCAGCCCAGACACCCCGAGGAGCCCCTCGACACCAAGGTAGGTAGCCCGCGGTGCCAGTCAGCTGCCAACGCTTTGCTTCCCTAATGTTATCATTGGTCACTGCCATCCAGAGGTGAGAGCTGGACCAATATATAAATCAGGCCTTGTGATGATAGCCAGAACTTTTCCGCTTGAGACATCGCAGAGGAGAATTTGTGAGCACTTTATCCAGACTATAAAACGGGAAATCTCTACTCTAATTTTTGTCAACTGAGGGCTTTTGAAGTCCCCAAAAGTAAATCTCTCTGCAGGTAAAGTAAATTGATGGTTTTTCCAAGGGGCCTCCCCTAAGCCTCCCAGCAAAGCGTGAACGGCCCCAGCGCCCTGGCCTCTGCATCAAGGCGTCTCTGGGGTGGCAGCCAGAGCTTAGCAAGCTGCAGGGGTCTCACCTGGGTGGGGGGCTCACGTCAGGTTTGGGGGCTCACACGGCAGGGCCCTGGGCCGAGCCTGCAGGTCTCAGACAGACTGCCTCTAGAGTAAGGCCAGCCCTTGCGTCCGCCCCCCACCTCACGGGCTTCAGAATTGTTACTCTGCAGCGGGATGGGTGACCTCCAGGAGGCCTGGCCTGGTGCTCTGTGTCCTTTGCTTCCCCTCCCTGCAGGGGGCCATGTCTCCTGCCTCCGGGCACCTGCCACAGCCTGTGCCTCCACCTGGGTGCAGGTCGGTGCTCTGGCCCAAAGCCCACCGGCCGGCCGTTCTCAAGTGCTCGGCCCTCACACACGTTCTCATGCTCAGTTCTGTGCTTGTTCTCACAGCATCTCTATCTTGCGGGTGAGTACACTGTACCCAGTTCTACAGCGCTGGGCTGGCACCTTCTGAGGGCCACGTCGGCTCCTGCAGGGCCCAGGCTCCCGGCTCCCAGGAAAGGTCCTGGGAAGAGAGAGGTGCCTGGCAACGGGCTGGGGTCTGACTCCGCAGCCTGGGTACCTTCAACCCCACTCTGCTCAGCGGCACCTGGGAACCAGCGGCCCCGGCATCGAGCGCCCTGAGCCCCAGGCTGTGTCGGCTCATGGCCAAGGGGAAAGGCAGTGTCCCCCCCCATCACTGGTGCGCCCTCGTCTGCTCGGCCCTGGTCTCCCCGCTCTCGTTAACACATCAGCAGGCAGGTCCCCATGGGCTGCGCTGGAAGCCGAGGCCCAGGATGCCCCCAGCACAGGGCCCGGGGCCTGCGCTCTCCTGGACCTCCCCCACCAAAAAGAGGGCCAGCACAGGGCCAGTGCCTGTCTGGCACTGCCATTAGACCCCCACCCAGGGACCACAAGGATGCTGGGATGGAGGAGCTCCGGACCCCTACTCTATGGCAAACGGGGGCGCTTATCCTTCACAAGGACTTAAGGGCTCCTTCAGCTGATGACAATGATACAAATTAAATGCGTGTAACAAACCACGTAAAAGAAAGCTTATTTCGAATGGATGTTTTCTCCCCCACAGCTGTATTGATCCACAGATGCTGCTATTAAGGCAGAATTTATAGGAAATTGTTTTTAAGCCTGTTTGTACAACTGGCAGGTTGTATTTATTTAATGTACCTCAAGGTGTTTTCATAATGATCAGTGTTTTAATAAAAACTATTTCTGGCCTCTGTGTCTCTGAGGTCTGATCGGGACAGACAGATGCCGAGAGCCGTGTGTACTGCTGGTGACCAGGTGCCGAGCGAGGGCTCAGGCCGGGCGACCGACCACGGAGCGTGACCCACCCCTGGCACCCGACTGTGTTTCCTAACATGCTTCTGGAGACAGACCCTGGGGGTGTGAGGGGAGCAGGCAGGCACCCGGCCCACAGCTGTCCCTCTGTGGAACATGTCCCCAGCTTCTGGGAGGAATGCAGGCCCCTGGCTTAAAGCTTCTTTTTTTTTTTTTTAAATGTGTATCACATGACGGGACACCTGCCCCCGTCATCTGCTAGCCATAGGTTTCCTCTCCGGAGCCCATTCACCTGCCTCGTTCTGGGCGCTGCAGGGCCATACCCCTGGGCCCCCCTGAGCCGAGGCCCCTTCCCTCCAGCTCTCACCCCAGGGTGTGGGCCATCCCTGCCTAGTGGCTCACAGCATGGAACTAAGATCCCGGCCAGAGAAGGGGCCCGGCTTGCCCAATGTCCCTTGATAACATGCTGGAACACTGCCCAGGGCTTCTGACCAGAGCCCATGCTCACCCCACCTCCCCATGCCAGGGGACACCGGGACCAGGACGGTGACCACAGAACGCAGTCAGTGATGGGAGCACTGCCAAGTCCTGCAATCAGGCGACACGGTCTGCAGGGCGGCCCCAGGGAAGGAGCCAGGCTATAGGTGGGCCGGCTTTCTGCACTATACGCGCACACACCTCTCCCAGAGATGATTCCCATCTGAACCAGGAGAAGCCTGAGCCTCCCACTCTCCCTTATCCATTAGTCGGGAGCTTGTCTCCTGCAGGGATGGTGCCTGGAGCCCTCAGACCTGGTGGGGAGGCCCCCACTCGGAGCCGGGCTGTGAGGGGCGGAGTTAGAGCAAAGCTGGTCAGCCACTTCTCCGTCAACAAACCAGCCACACGGACAGCTTTCCATCATGACCTCAGGTTTATTAGTGGTATTAGCGAGTCTTCCCAAGGTCAGCTGCATGCAACACACAGGTCATCCTCATCCAGTGGTCCTAGAGCTTAGTTACTGCATGGTAAGGCTTCTTAAGTCACAGTGTATTCTTCAAGGCCTGGGCCAAAGAGAGAGACTTCCGGACAAAATGACATCGTGAACGCTGAGCTCTGCGGGGCGGATCTAGACTATGCTGCACTTGACCTACACGCACTGGAACACTGCTCACGGCGACGGCACCCGGACGCGCGGGCCCCCGGGGACAGCAGGCTCCAGGTGTCCGGGGAGGGTCTGGTTTCCGAGGGGGGAGCTCACGTGTGGATGCGTGTGTGTAGACAGAAATTGTAATGAGGCCGCCGGCCTGTGTGGGAAGCTGCCAGGGGCGTCCAGGGGCCAGAGGACAGGCGGACGTGGTCACGGGTCGTCGGAAAATCCTAACGTCTGAAGAGCAGTTTGTTGTCAAATAAAAGTCAAAATGGTGATGTTGTCGAAATAGGCATGGAGTTTTGACGTTGTGGATATCACCATTTATGTAACTCAGGGATGTCTCCTTTCTCGGGAAATACAACCACGTGTCCCCCAACTTCAGTGACCAGTCCCATCCTGAGAGCTGGCTGTCCACACTCAGCCATCGGGGCAGCCGGGCGCCCTCCCCGCAGGAACCCGAGCCCCAGCCGAGGGCGGGGCACACCGCTGCTGCCCCCTGGAGCGCGCTGTCCTCGAGGGGCTCCCTGCACAGCCGCATCCGGGGGCACCCACGTTCGCCCTCCACGGCTCCACACCACACGGATGTACAGACAAACCCTTGTCCGTCGCAATGAGAAAATTCAGAATGTGGCAAAATACGTGACTGTTCTACAAAGACTGGTTCCTGTGACTCTCCTTGGATAAAGACCCCTTTTTGTCCAAAAAAAAAAAAAAAAAAAAAGTGGGTGGTGAGGGCATGCCCTTCAGAGGAGCCAGTGTCCTCGGGTGGGCTGTGGGTTCAGGGGTCGGGTCCTGGGTCCGGCTCCCACTCCTTGGGGTGCAGGCGGGCAGCCTAGATGTACAACGGGGTCTCCTGGCCTGTGAGGAGCCTGAACATGGCAGCAGGCATGGTCTTCATATGGATCTGCCAATGAGAGAGAGGGGCTGACCCAGCCCTCCCTGCCTCCACCTCCCCACCCCCGTCCCCTCCATGCGAGGCCAGCGATGCCCAAGTCCCCTGAGCGTGTCCTGTGTAAAGTACCAGCGTCCAGAGGGGAGGAAGAATGACCTGCACGCTGTCAACAACAAATTGGCACTTGTCATGGGCACTTGCCATCTACCTCTACAAGGATTAAAGCAGGTGCCGCTGCAGCTGCTGACCTTCAACACCCCCTGAAAGGAATTCAGGGTGGAGATCAGGAATGAGGCCCTCTGTGCTCTGGGAAAAACTGGGAGAACAGGTCTTCAGATAGATATTTTCAGGAGCCGATTTTTTGAGCCCAATTCTCGTGTCTCCTCATATCTAGAAAAACACTGAAATCCTTCCTGGTGATGTCTGCTCCTCATGACTAGCAGTAACCTTCATGAGACTAGCAGAACCTTCTGCAAAAAATATGTGCTCCATTGCATGTACTCCCCCTTCACCAAAATCACATGTATACTGACCTTCCCCCCTGCCTCTTTGGAGCAGTTTCCCAGAGCTATATGAAATGCTGTCTCCCGGGCTACAGTCCTCATTTTGCCCCAAATAAAACAACTCACAACTCTCATGTTGTGCATTTTTTTAAGTCGACACCGTGGTCATCACCCCTGATGGCGGCTTAGAAAGCATACCCTGACTGCGCAGACTGTGACCTGGGCGCCCCGTCCAGGTCTTTAGAGGGTTTTACACGCGGTCAAGGGCTGGTTTTCCCTTCAGCTCAAGCTGACACCAGGTGCATGAAAAGTTGGACTTTTGACTGTGCACTGAGCTGAAGGCAGGCTGGGGCGCCCAGGCCTCCTTGGAAACTGCAAGGGGCCAGCTTTGCCTCGGCATGAGACCCAGAGGCTCACACACAAAGTGTGTGTGCTGCAGGCGGAGGCCTGGAGCCCCCCAGCCCCTGGGGGTCAGTTAGCAAATGAGCCTTTGGGGCCTGACCTCAGTCCCTGGCGCCACAGAGGCTGGGTACGCCAGCAAGGCACAGAGACGGCTGCCCGGAGAGGCCGACCGTGGGGGGCACATACCCTAAATCCCGCCTGGGCCCCAGGCTCTGCTTCTGCTTCCTTTAAGCACTCTGTTCCGCAGGCTAGCCCGGGACCCGGCCGTGCTCAGGCCCCTGTGGGCGACCACGGCTCTCGGGGGTGGGCTGGCAGACCTCCAGCGCCCAGGGAGAGGCGGCCGCAGGTGCAGCCAACCCCCAGGGGCGCGCAGCCAACCCCCCGGGCCTGCCCTTCCTCGGGCAAGCCGCTCTCAGGCCTTATCTGACCAACCCAGATGGCCAGTCTGGCCGAAGCGTTTTCTTGTCACCCAGGCTCCCCCGCTGGCCCCCAACACCAGGATCTGTCTGATCCACTTAGATGTTTGCTCCTTCATCAGCCTGCGATGGCTTTTCCCATCAGAAGATTAATTCTAATTCCTCAATCTGAAACCCACCCCCAAGGCCCAGCAAAACACCAGGTCTAGTTGACGGGTGACTCATTTTCCAAACGTGC
This sequence comes from Balaenoptera ricei, assembly GCF_028023285.1. Classification (NCBI taxonomy): domain Eukaryota; kingdom Metazoa; phylum Chordata; class Mammalia; order Artiodactyla; family Balaenopteridae; genus Balaenoptera; species Balaenoptera ricei. The sequence goes on from NC_082640.1 coordinate 31,744,636, forward strand.
TCAGGGATGATGGGAAACACAGGCAGACAAGCTCATCTCCCAGGACCAGCCAGTCCAGCGCGAGGTCCGCCCAGGCTGAACGGCTTCCCACACCCCGGGCCTGAGGTCCAGCCTGACTGGTACCCATTCACCTCAGGTCCAGACAGTCGGACGCATTTCTCCCGCTCCCAGCCCAGCTCCCCCGCCCGGCTGATGGCCCCAGCGGGGCGGCTGTCTCGAGGCATCTACTTAGGACAATTGGATTTTCCTTTCTTTGAAGCCATTTGTAAGAGAAGGCTAATGGCGCCTACCTGGCCCCCTCCTTCCTGAGAGCCGCTGTCTGCCACCACCCATGCAGGGAAACAGGCTTCCTCCCCCCGCCTCGGGACTTTCACAAAATACTGAGTGGGTCAACGTGGCCCCAGGAGAGGTGTCCTGACCGGACATGATCCGAAGGCCCCTCAGGGAACAGCATCCTACTCCCCCCAACCAGCCTCCAAAGAGGAAGCCGTGCCCTCTCCCCACACAGCCCCTGGGTCCCCACCACCCTCAGAATCAAACCTAAACTCCCCGCCCGGCAACTGCCTTCACAGCCGTCCCATGTCACCCGCCTCTCAGCGCTGTCTGCCCCTTCTGCGCTGCTCTCACCCAGGCTTCACCCAGGGAGATACTCACGCATTCACCTTGACTCCCCGCTTCCCACACACCTACACACACCCACCCCCGCACCAGGGAGCCCTCCTTCCCAGCACTGGGCTGGTAGCCCCACTCCCAGCATCTTACGTCCCCCGCTGAGGTACCCTGCTCCCTCCTGAGCTCCCCGCTCTGTACCCCGTCCACCCTCACGCTGGCATGGCATCGCACTGATGCCAGAAAGAAGCAGAAAAGGAGGCGGGGTACAGCCTGCAGAGTGGGAGAGGGGAGCACAGCAGGGCCGGCCTGCGCATGCCCACCCCCATCCCATCAGCCACAGCTACCCGGGGTGAGGAGGGGATGCCAGACCCCGCCTGCAGCAGGCTCCCCCGTGGGAGACACAGCCGTGCTCAGCTGACGCAGCCCCTGGAAGAGGCTCACGGAGGTCCAGGCGGGAGCACGCCAGCCAGCAGACGTGCCCAAGTCCCCACAGGGACAGGCTCTCCCAAGAAGGGAGGCTTTGCTCTGGGGTGCTTCCCCAGCACCTTATACACGCCCTCGGGGATTAGATGTCGGCCATGGAAACATCTGGGCTCCGAGAGCCTGGTTCTGGCTTCGGGCAGTGACCTCTCACCTCTCCCACCGAGTTGGACAGCGCCTGGACGATCTTCTCGTGGGCCGTGGCCACCACGCTCTGCCCGTTGATCTCGATGATGCGGTGGCCCACGCGGACGCCGCCCCGCTCCGCGATCCCCCCGCGCATGAGGCTGCAGATCTAAGCGACAGGGGGGTGGGGGGTGGTCGGTTCAGCACAGGGTCCCCGCCAGGCTCGCCGGTCGCCTCCAGCCCCCAAAGACGGGGAGGAGAATCAATCACACACAGGATGAAGCCCCAGGGCAGACGCTCCTACATGCTGTCTGCTGACTCACCAACTGGGAGGTTACGGTTTGGAATGTGTTTGAAAATGGGAGACCCGTCCCCCCCACCCGCCCTCGCTGGTTGGAATCTGCCCCCCCCCCAGCCACCCGGGGCCTCTGTTCCTGGGTCAGGGGTGTGGAGGCCGGGAGGTGTGCAGGTAAAGCCCATCCTGGCAGATCCGCCAGCAGCCACTCTGCTCCTCTTTCCAGTGAAGCCGGTCACTGCTCCCCCCGTCACAGGGAGGTGGTGATTTCACCAGCCGACAAACGGAAAGAGATGATGCAGCCCCCATGTGTGTGAGATCCACGAAAGATTGGGTGTCAGAAGGTGGGGTCCATGCAGACAGCAGGGAGGGCGAGCAGCCCCAGGGCCCATGGAGAGCGGAGCGGGGGGGGCAGCTGCACCCGGGGGGTCCCGGGGACCTGGTGGGAGCCATGGGAGGGGGGTGGGATGAAAGCACTGCAGCGAGAGAGGCTGGGGCGGGAGGGGGCAGGCAGGGCGCCAGGCCTCTCATCCACCTCCAGCCGAGGGCAGACGGCAGCGTACCTGGGGCCGAGGCTGCCCGAGAACCACCACACCCGCACTGGAGGTCTCCCCTGTCCACCCCCGCCAGGCACCTCTACCCTGGGCCCCTTGCAGCAGTACCCCAGCCGTCCTGCCTGAAGGCTGCCCTGTACCAGACGTGTTGGAGGATGAGGAAGGCCGAGCCCAGAGTCTGGTGGGAGGAGAGGCCCAGGCTGGTGGGACCCTGTCCCCCGAGTGCCCGGGGGACACCCCGCATCACCTGACAGCCTCATTGTACCCACGGAGGCCTTGGTCTGTACGGTTTCCTCAACCCAAAAATGCCACCAGGAGCTTTTTAAGGCCTTCGAGGGGTCCTCGTATGATTCTGGTCAGCATCCTACAAGGTCAAGGGTCGGCCTGCCCGCAGGAGGCGCAGGTGCAGGCAGGACGGCCAGCGCTCCCCCAGACCTGGTGTTCTTCCCTTCCCACCGCGAGGCTCAACGCTGCAAGGCCTCCTCCACGCCCTGTGCTGAACGCCGCCCCCGCCTGGGGCCCCTACCTGGGTCATAGCCCCTTCCCCTCCCAGCCCTGGCCAGGCTGCTCCACTGGCTAGGGGCTGACTCTCCACCCCCAGACAGGACCCCTCCACCCCACCTGCCCGTGCTCTCCCTCGGCACTGGCCTGGCAACTTTTGAAGGCTGAGATAGGCTGAAAGGCCACTGACCCCAGGCTGGCCCTGGCACCCCTGCAGGACTCCCACGTCATCTGTTTTGTGGTCTTTCCAGATCCTCTTTGTGTGTGTGTGTGTGTGTGTGTGTGTGTGTGCAAATCCCAGTGCGGTGCCTGAAGCCCTCGAGGTCCCTCCCAGCCCTCAGGACCCATCTCTTCTAGAAGGAGACACAGATGCAGGCTGATGTCACAGCCCAAGGCCACTCCTACAGCAGAGTGGGCCAGGGTCCTGGACCCCAGGCACCTGGGCCAGACTGGACTCAGGGTGGAGAAAGAGAAGCGGGCTGACCCCACCACCCATTTTCCAGTAAGGGGAGCACCCATCCTGTGCTGTGAAGGCTCTGCTTACCTGTCAGTACTAACTTTTATTCCCCCCGCCCCCCACCCAGATGATTTAAGGGCATTTTGTGCCCAGTGTAACTGGCTCTTCGAACATCCAGGCTTCAGGATGACCTGGCAGGTGTCAGGCAGGGTCCAGGTGCTCCTGATGGGAGCTGGGACACCCCGTAGCAGGCGCTGTTTCCCTAAGTCCCTAGTGGTAGCGTCTCCCCTCGTGGTGGAGATTTGGGGACAGAAGGTAAAGACGGGAAGGGGACAGGGAGAAGGAGAAAATAGCTTTGCACCTTAAGAGGGGGTTGCCAGGACAATGGACTCAGACCCCGGCAGGGGACCTCGGCTGGAACCTGGGGGGCCAGGCTGGCAGAGGGGGCAGGAGGGGAGCAGAAAGTGCTGAGGAGAGGGCCATGTGGGCACATGCCTGCACACAGGCACACACAAACACACATGCACGTACACACGTGTGCGGGCGGCAGGCCTTCCAAAACGAGGCGTGCCCCCAGAACCCAGGGCCTTGGGCTGCTCTAATTTCTCAGGGTGCACCTCTCAGGAGGAACGCTGGTGTCTCCCAGCTGGGGACGTCCTGATTTCTCCCATGGTGTTGTGGGAACAGAGAGGAGGGGTCCATTTAGAAGGAGCGTTAACTGGCTCAGTTGGGGCCTGTCTGCAAACGAATGCCTTGTACTTCGGGCGTAATGAAGCTGAAAATGGGAAAAGCGCTTGTGCAGGACTAACTCAGGGGTCAGCAGACTTTTCCAGGGACGCGGGGAACTTATCTGCGGGGCGCACGTGATCCGTGGGCTCGGCCCAGTGGAGGAAAGGCGGCTGGCTGGCCACGACCGGGCCTTGTAGGCACCTCTGTGGCTTGGTTATTGACACCCGGGACCCTAGACGCAAACAGGACAGCCCCTGCCAGCTCACAGATGGCTCAGGTCCACAGGTGCGCTCGCCCACTGACCCCGGCCGCGCACTCCAGCATCTGATACGGGCAGAGGGCAAGCTCCCCACGACAGCCGTGCAGGCCAACGCCTGCCCCGCCACTGCCCAGCGGGGAGCCTGGGGCAGGTCCCTTCAGCTCCCTGTTCCTGCGTCCTCATCTGTGCGTGGGGACAGGGGATGCCCTCCCTAACCAGACCCATGCACAGACACGGGCTCTAGAGGGAAGCCCCAGGTTTGCAGGAAGAGCTGGCCGGATGGTGGCCTTTCCCGGTTCCTAGAACTGACAGACAGATGGACTGACACCCCAGACAGACGCCCCAGCAGGCCTACAAGTCTTGCAGCAACGGAACTAGACAGACTGGAGAACCAGAAGTCCTGCACGCCCATGTTCACGGCAGCTCGGTTCACAGTAACCAAGAGGTAGAAGCAACCCAAGTATCCGTCAGTGGAGGAACGGACAACCAAAATGGGGCGTTTCCACACAATGGAACACGATTCAGCCTTAAAAAGGAAGGAAATCCTGCTACACATGCTACGACGTGGATGAACCTTGAGGACATTTTGCTGAGTGAAACAGGCCAGTCACAGATGGACAAAAACCGTATGATTCTACTCACATAAGGTACCTAAGTATGTCATATTCAATGACATAAGTACCTAAGTATGTCATATTCAATGACATAAGTACCTAAGTACGTCATATTCAATGACATAAGTACCTAAGTATGTCATATTCAACTTCACAGGACAGGAAGTAGCACGCTGGTCACCAGGAGCTGGGGGAGTGGGAGGTGGGGAGTCAGTGTTCACGGGAACAGACTTTCAGATTTGTTGATGGAAACAGTTCTCGGGATTGGTTCTACAACAATGTCAACGTGCTTAACGCTGCTGAACTGCACGCTGGAAAATGGTTGAGATGGTAAATTTCACATTAGTTGTATTTTACCACAATTAAAAAAAGCAAACAAAAACAGGAAAAGCAGATGTTCTAGGAGAGAGTCGGGGCCAAAAGAAAAGGGGGAGAGAGGGGCAGATTTCACAAGGTAATCCAGCTTCTCAGCCACAGGGCCTCTTGTTTTAAAGAAAAGACAAGCTACACTGAGATCCTCGGGGCCAGTGCTCAGGCTGGCAGCCCCCAAACACACGCACCCGAGTGCGCGTGCACACACACACGCATGCACACACACGCACCGGTGTGCGCACACTGACAGCCATGCAGAGGGCCCCTCGCCTCACCTCTCACCTGACAGCACCCAGATGTACCTGACGCCCCAGCGCTGGGACATACTTCACCTAACTGCTCACCCTAGACATTTAAGCAGGCACCTGCCACAGGCAACGTTTCTGGAGGCATCAGGCAGAAAACGGCAGCAGGTCTGCATTGGGGCTGACAAACACCACCTCCGGCCTGGCATTCCGCCACCTGCTCTCCAGCCACGGCCTCCCGGGTGCTCTCAGGGCGAGGAAGCCCCCGGGAGCCACCACGGCCCCTGCCTCCTGGCCCCTAGCACGCGCACCCCCATTCACAGAGGCAGGATGCCAGATGGTGGGCGGGTGGCGCTGGGGGCCACGCGGCTCCTCGTCCACAGCTGGCCCCAAGCGCACGCACCGTGGGACTCGGACCCTGGACCAGCAGCAGAGGCACCGAGCAGTGGGCGGCACCAGGACCCCTGTGTGCACACCTGTGACGCGGGAAGGGCAGCCTGGCAATGCTGCCTTCAGAATCAGGGGGTAATACTTCCCCAGTTCCAGACCCCAGATCTGCTGTGACCCTGAACCCCACACCCTCAAACCTTCTGGGAAGCCCCCCTGGCCTCAGCCTCCCGGCCACTCATACCAACCTGGGAACATCCCCGCACACCCCTGCCGCAGAGACCCCTCCTGTACCTCCCCAGGGGTGCACCCCCGCCAGCCTCCCCTCCCCCATCTCTGAGAGGGAAAGCTCAGGGCCAGGTCACACTCAGGCCACCCCACACCTGTCCTCTCCACTGCCTCCCCTTCCTCTCCCGCTCGCTTGAATTCAGCCCCCACAAAACTCTAGGTAGAGCCCCCCTTCCCTGTGTCTCCTCCTCCCCCTTCCCCACCTCGGTCCCCACGGCCTCCCCAGCTGTGTGACCCAGGGCAAGTTACTAAACCTCTCTGTGCCCCAGCTTCCTGACCAGTCCCCATGCTCCTTCTTGGGCTGTAGTGAGGATTAAAATGAACAGGCTGGAGGGAAGTATTTGCAGGGGAAGGATTTTGCTGTCGGGCTGGAGGGTGGGGCGCATCAGGCCCCAAGAACAGGCAAAGCCCTTGGCCACCCCCCAGGAGCCTGGCCTTGAGGAGAAAGCCGGCCCTGATGCATCACGCCGTCCCCTTGCAAGGCTTGCAATGGAACAGAGGCTGCACCTTACAAAGACCATGAAGCAGGCCCACCTGGATGGCGAGCTCCCCGGGGCCATGCAGGAGGGAGAGCCTGGGCCCCACAAGGCTGACCAGCAGGGCAGGGGCAGCCCTCAGGGTCACACAAGCAGGGCCCATCTCAGGGGCTGCCGGTCACTGACAGTCCTCCCTACCACCCACCTGCCCCCACCCCAGGGAGGGAGGTCCTGCGGGCAGCACCCAGGCAGGCCCTGCATGGTGGCTCAGGGTGTCAGGGGCAGGTCTAAGGCCCGCCCAGCTGCTCCCCGGGCCTGGTGTCCAGGCCCATCCACACGGTGCTCATAGCAGCTGCAGGCAGGGACCCTGGACAACCTCCTGCACGGCCCCGGGCACATGTGTGTGCAGAGCAGCCGGGCAGGGTGGTGCCAGCTGGACCACCAACTGGCCAACTCCCGGGGCAGATGCCATGTCCCGGAAAGAAATTCTGAGGGGGTGCAGACAGCCTGGCCGGGCCCCTGTGCTTGGGTATGGTGCCAAGGGGCCTTTCTTCTCTGCAGAGTTTGGGCCCAGTGGGCCCTCCTTGGAGGTCTCGGTGTACTTCATGGATTTTCTCAATCTGCCCAGAAAGCTTCAGTGACTTGCCCAGTGTCACACAGCTGGGAAGGTACGGCCAACGTCAGCTTCAGATGCACCCACACCCTTTCCTTCTTCATCTTGGGCACCAGCTGGACCACCTTCCCGGCCAGCCCTGTGTTTGTGGGGCATGTGACTGAGCCCTGTCTGGCCAGATGGATGTAGACAGAAATGGCAAGAGCCACATCTACGCCCCCGTCTCCCCGCAGCTGCTGGTCAAAGAGCCCCCTGGGGGAGGGTGAGCCTGGGCCCCTGAGCGACCCTGTGGCGCGAAGCCCCCTCCCACGCTGGACTGTGACCTGAACGACAGATCAGCTCTCAGTCTGCTGAGATCCGGGGAACATCTGTTACAGCAGCAAGTGCGCCCTAACCCAGAGGGGACAGAGATGTCCTGTGACTCTCCCCGGCCCCGTGTAAACTCTCCACACTCCTGCACCAGGTAGGGACGGGGGAAATTCTGTCTCATTTGTAGTCCTGTTTCTAGAACGTTCTCCCGATGTGCCCCCTCTGTGACCGTGGAGGGACACACGCGTCTTCCCCCTCAACCTGACACCACCCCCATCCACTGCACAATCTCTTCCTTGGCTTTTTAGCACTCTGGGCTGGCTTAAGCAATCTTAAGCCAGTTCTTAGTTAAGAAACCGGCCTTCCCTCTTCTGTCCTCCATCTGTGGCCACATCCCTGCCCACTGGGACCTTTGCAGGAGAAACGACCCAGGAAACAGAGCTCACGCAGGTTGAAGAGGAGGTGGGAACTCTGGAGGGAAGAACTCCGGCCTGAGCTACAGGCACAGATTTTTGGCCAGACCAGCACTCATTCAAGCCCAGCATCACCTCCTCCTGGAGGCCCTCCTGCCTCCTCAGTGGCTGGGGCCCCGCCTGACACAGCTCAGGAACCTCACACACGACTCTGAATGGGTGAGTGAATGAGTGAATGAATGAATGAACAAATGAATGAGTGGGTGGGTGTCTTGCACACAGTGACTCTGACACTGCCATCGGCTGCGGGTCCCAACTGCAGGGGTGGGAGGGCTCCTCTCTCCACTCCAGAGCAGGGGTCTGCAGAGAACAGCCACCACTGGGACGAGGGTGCCGAGGGTGGGGCTGGAGGGACCCATGCCATGACCACACGCTGGCCCGCCCGCCCTGCCTGGCCTGGCTGCTGGCAGCCGTGCCCACTGGCTGGGACCTGCCCCATCAGACAGGAGCGGTTCTGGAGGGACGGAGAGCTGCCCACCAGCTCCCTGCACCAGGCCCTCCACGTGCACGGTGGAGGCTGCCAAGGGCCGAGCGGACTCACGATGCCGTTCTGCACGCTGAAGCCCAGCTGGTACTTGAGGTCCGGCCGCTTGATGAGGACGGTGGTGACCGGCGGGCAGCTGACGATGTTGAGCTTCACCTGTGTCTGGTTCTTCAGACCCTGCAGAGCAGGAATGGGAGGCCCAGTGGGTCTCAGATGCCGCGGGGAGGACAACCTCAGGGGCCTGGGTGAGCCAGTGGCAGGGCAGAGCCCCCGGAGCTGGGGGACCGAGCCAGGCAGACCCCTCTCAGCCCCGGTGTCCCTCTGTGCGTGGATGCAGGCATCACCCTGACCGGATGCAGGGGTGCCGGGAATCCCAGGTGGCAGTGCGTGCCGTGACCCCTGTGCTCTGGTGTGCCCTTTGACCTGGCCAAAAAAAAAGCTGCCCTGGGGGCAAGGCCAGGCTCCGAGCGCCCCTGTGCACAACTAAGAGGCCGGCACCAGGTCACCCTTGGTGGTGCCCAGGAGGGGCCCCGGCCATGCTGAGTGCAGGAGGACTTCCTGTTTGGGAAGATGGTGGGGGCACCTTCCTCAAAACAAAGCATCCTCCAGTGATGGACTCTTATGCTGGGGGTGGGGCAAGGACAGGGTGTGGCCGGCAGAGCGGAAATCTGTCAGCAGGAGGCTCTGGTGTCTGTGCCGAGACAGGCCAAGGGAGACCTCAGGCCCCAGAGGACAGTGGATGCCGCGGCCATGGTCCTGGGATTGGGTGGGGGGAGGTGAAGGGGCCCAGCCTGAACGTGGCTGCAGCAGCAGGGAGCTCCTCCTCTGTGCACGTGTCCATATGCACATGCACGCGCGCACAACACACACACACACACACACACACACACACACACACACACACACACGGCCCCATCAGAGCCCAGGTTAGAAACTGCCCCAGGAGCTGCAGCCCTCAGAGCAAGGGTCCCGGCTGGCCAAGCCTCTGGCACCTCTGATGAAGGCTTCTTCTGTGTCTGTCTGTCTGTCTAGCTACACGGTACCCACTGGGTCCCCAGGTTCAGGAGCCCGCTCACAGGACCTTCATCTCTGAGTGACAAGGGAGAACAGAGGCCCATCCTCCAGCCCCGAGACCACAGCAGGGCTGGAGGGAATGAGCCACGGGACAGATGGCCCCCCGTAGGCTGAGCCACTGTCTGGACCCTTGAACAGAGCAAAGGCACCGCCGTGCTGAGGTCCCCTTGGATGGCTGCCCAACGCTTCAGCCCGGGGGGCTCTCACAGACAAGCAGGGGCCACCTGTTTGTGTCCCCTCAGCGTGACCCTCTCTAGGGAGGGTCTGCACCTCCCGAACCTGCAGGCTAACGGGTCAGACGGTGAGAGCAGCCTCCCAGCTCAGATCCGGGCAGGGGAACCAACCTCCCTGTTTGCCCAGCAGGTGAGACTGTCAGCGAAAAGTCCCAGGCAAACTAAGACAAGCTGGTCACCCGACATCTACAGGTCCTCGGCCCTCACCTGGGGCAGCCCAGGTCCCTCTCTGATGTCAGGGCCGTGGTACAGTCTTGGGTTCAAAGTCACTGGGTGGGTCTCTCTGGGCTCCGCATTCTGGTGGGTCAGGGGGGATTACAAAGCGGCGAGGATATAGCGAGGTGGGGCCCCGCGCCCACCTTGATGATGCCCTGGCAGGTGGCGAGCGGCAGCCCCACCAGGCTGGTGCCGTTAATGGACATGATCTGGTCGCCGATGCTCAGCTTCCCCGAGCGGGCAGCCGGACCGCCGTTCATCATGTTGGCCAGGATCACGGTGGGCAGGATGGAGCCCCAGCCCGACTCCACCACCACCACACCCAGGATCTCACCCTTGTGCTTCTCCAGCTGCAGCTGCAAGGAAATGGGTAGGGTAAGAGAGGCCCACCTGAGATGGGGGCTGGGGGCTGGGCCTCTGCCCAGCACCCCGGAAGGACCAGCCCGAGCCGGGCCAGGTGCCTGCCCTGCCCTCAGAACCGAGGCCACCTCCTCTCGGCCAGCCTGCTGGCTCCCTGGCCCCGTCCAGCTCTGGCTCCCAAGCCCTCCTGGGACCTACCCAACCATCCTGGGAACCAGGAGCACGGACCCCCTCCTCTAGCCCCAAGCTCGGCTCCAGTGTCCCGGCTCCCGTCCCCCACCCTCCCAGACCCACGGAGGCTAGAGGGACGCGTTCTCAGAGTCCAGACGCACACCCAGCCCGGCCCCCGCTCTTGTCTGGAAAAGTCCTTCAATTTTCTCTCTGCCTCACGGGTCACTCACAGAAAGCTGCCTGTCATTCATTCATTCAGCAACAAGCCAGGATCATCCCCTCATTCCCAAGCAGTTAGGGTACAGGCCACCCCCAGGGATTTGCTCCTCTTCTCAGGAGAACTTTCTAGGACCCCTGAGCAAACCCACCGGAACCTGCCAAGGCTTCACTATGGGCGGCTTCCCAGCACCCTGGGCAGAACCCCAAGTTCCCCATTTTCAGGACGCCTCCTGCACGCTTTCCAGAAACACCTCGGGGGGCTGAGCCCCCATCCAATAGCGGCATTAAAAGGCACATTTTCAAGGTCCTTTTAAGACTGACCGTCAGCAGCTTCTTCCCTACAACAGCACCGCGTTTCCCACGCAAGTGCTCGCTGAGAAGGCAGGGGCCCCACACCAGGAAGGCTCGACCCCGCCCGGCCCGCCAGCTGTGCCCCCCGCCCCGGGCACCCACCTCCTTGCAGTTCTCCGAGTTGGAGAAGTGAATGAGGTCGTCGTTGTACATCTCCTGGGTGTTGATGATGTCGCTGTACTCCTTCTGGCTCAGGTCCTCGGGGTTGATGCCGTTGGCCCGCAGGAACTCCTGGTAGGCCACGCTGAAGGCCTGGCCGATGGACTGGGCAATGAGCTGAGCCTGTGGGGAGGGGCGCCCAATGGAGACGGGCAGGCGCACGGGCCCCGAGCGGGGGCCACGGCACAGCCTGCACGGGGGCCCCTGCCTGGGCTCCGAGGAGCCACAGAGAGACCGTGGCCCGGGTCTCTGTCGGGGGAGCCCTTCTGCTGCTGGTGCCCTGCCTGCCCCCACCCGAGCTCCCTTACATCCCAGACATCCTAAGACAAAGCACAGTTTCCAATAACGTCTGGGGAAATTATGAATTATTTGCTAATGATCATAGTTTCGTTGCTTTCACTGGCGACTGTACTATATTTTCTTTCCACCCATCTTTCTTTTTTTTAACAAATGTGTTTTATTTATTTAAATATTTATTAATTTTTATTAAATTAATTTAATGAAATTTAAATTAACTTACTTAAAATTAAATTAATTTTTATTAAATAAATATATTTATTTGGCCCATGCGGGATCTTAGTTCCATGCCCCATGCAGTGGAAGCGTGGCCCCCTAACCACTGGACCGCCAGGGCAGTCCCCCACCCATCCTATTCCAAACACAGACTGGGGGGTGCATCCTCTGGGGAGCATCACAGAGACTGTCAGTCACCCACCCAGTGTTTACTTCTCTGGAGCAAGAGGACCCAGTCCAGCCACGGGGGGGCGTGGTGCGGGCAGGATGTGTGCCCAGCTACCCTCGTGGGGCGTGTGGACGTGTCAGGCTGAGGCCAACGAGAAGCATGTGACCTTGGGGACACCAGCACAGGGCAAATCATGGAGCAAATCACTTCTTTCTACTTCAACAGGACCACTTCTATGGACCGGATTGAATCTGATAATGCAGAGGCCCGGACTCGGAACAGTCACTGCCAAAGCTTACATGCCACCTGCTGGTGTGCAGATAAAGGACCATGGGAGGTGACGGCTAAAGACCCAGCTCCTGGGCCACGTCAAGCACCCTGGCAGCCGGGCAGCCGGGAGAGAGCAGTGGGACCCCTCAGCAAACCTCGGGTCAACAGGGCCTGAAAACGTGGAATTGAGGGGTTTGGCCTGAATCCCATTCTTGCTCTACACGCTGCATGATTCTCAGGCTGCAAATGAATAAGCCTTTGTGAAAAAAGTGGGCTGGGCTGGATAACAGAGGGAGAGCTTGGAGCCCTTCGATTCTAGACCGGATGGCCCTCCCAAATTGGGCCCCGAACGGTCTGCAGGAGGGAAGCCCGGGTCCACTAGGCAGGACCAAGCCCTGCCCGCCCCCAGGAGCAGCGTCCTGGCAGTTTGGCGGCTCTGCTCAGAGGGAGAACCAGCCACAGGCATGGAGCCCTGGGGCCACCAGGTGGCACCACTGGCCCAGACGTGTATGGAGCTGGTGGAGGCAGCCCCGTGGTGGCAGGTCCTGGAGGGCACCTGGCCCGAGGCTCAGGCCAAGCTGAGGATCCATCGGGGCCTCCAGGAGGAGGCTGGTCCCAGGATGGAGGGTGGAGGACTGAGGGCCACCCGGCGGCCTTGATGTGCCCTGAGACCTGGAGTCTCAGGTTTGCTGACACCAGCTGCCCCCAGGCCTCTGGGTCCATCTTCCTCTGACTGGGGTCCCCTTGCTGGGAAGGGGGTGTGAGAGCATAGCTTCGTTCTCCCCACCCACTGCCCACTGCCCTGAGCCTCCCCTTTGAGCTCTGCCCAGTCGGGGCCCATCACCTGGGGGAGCCCCTGGGAGGACAAGGAGGTCCACGCCCAGGCTCCATGGGACGCAGTCTGGGAACCTGGGCGTCTTCCCACCAGCGGCTGGCTGCAGCCTCCCATTCCCCGTCTGCCCTGAGTCCTGGCATCCCTGCCACCTGAGCTGGGGCCAGTCCTGAGGGATCGCCCCTGCCCCCAGGTCACAGCCAAGGCTGTGAGCCCAGAAAGGTGGGGAGCGTCACGGGGGCCTCCCCGAGGGGCTGGCATTGGAGGCTGGCACTCAGAGGGGGCCTCCTGCAGGTGGGTGAATAGCGGGGGAGGCCCTGCCCCCCCAGCCCTTTCACTTCTTTGGCTCACCTGCACTGCCCTCCACTTTACAGAAGGGAAACGGAAACTCTAAGAGGGCCACCAGGGTCCTTATGGCCACCTTCCATTTTCTCCAGGTGTCCCCCTCTGTTCTCACTGGACCCTTGGATCCTTCACTCACCCCAGCAGCAGTCGGACCCTGATGGGGCCACCATCAGGGTCCGACTCTCAGGATGGCTGCTCCATCACCTCGCGCCCCTCCCAGCCCATCCTTCCCATGTGCCTTGAAGGACCACCTGGAGCCCCGCCCCCACCTTTGCTCTCAGCCTTCTCTCCCACGGAATAGAGAAACTCAGGCCACAGCAGCACCCAGGGCACGGTGGGCACCTCGGAGCCCCTTCCTGCTCCCCGAGCCAGCAGACTGTTCACCCCCTGCCACTTGGCCTGCTTCTTGCCTCACCTGCCCATCACCACAGCCCTTCTCCAGGGCCCATCACATCCCCCCAGGCCGGGTCTCTGAGACTCCTCGAGACATGAGGCACACAAAAATTCCCAGGCAGGTGTCCACAGACATCTGTATAATGGTGAAAGGAACACGTGTGTGCACTAGTGAGTCTGTATGTAAATTTTCTCTCCAATAAATGTCATTGCGTCAAAGCACTTGTAGGTGACTTCAATTTCTCAGCAAAAAGGTCACTGCCTCCACCCACCCTGCATTCAAACATGAAAACACTGGGACCCTTCCCCACTTCTCCGGGTCCCTGACACACCCTCAAGTCCCTTGGTAACCGGGAATGCCCTTTCCAGGCATCCATGGAGGAGAGAGAACTTTTTAAAATCCTGCTCTGGCAACAGCCCCAAGAACAGCTCAGCTGCTGCCTCCTGCGTGATCCTGAATCAGATCTGCCGTGGGGGGGCAGCCCAGAGACCCCGCTCACCTCCTGCCTTGCAGCTCCCTTCCCCGGTCCCTTTCTCCCTCTTCCAGGCTCAGAAAGATGCTCTCATCCCATCCAAGGAAGGAGTCAAAGGGCTTATGGTCTCTTAGCGAGTCTGCAGTATTTTAAACGTCAGAATTACAGTTGACCCGTGAACAAAATGGGGGTTAGGGGCTGTGACCCTCTGTACAGTCTAAAAAAAAATCTGTGTCTAACTTACAGTCAGCCCTCCGTACCCGCAATTCCTCCGTGTCCGCGGTTCATGATCGCGGAGTCAACCAAGGCGGATGGTGTAGCGCTGTAGCATCTACTACTGACAAAGGTCCATGGGTAAGTGGGCCCTCGAAGTTCAAACCCATGTTGTCCAAGGGTGCACTGGATTTTCCAACTTCTTATGGCCTGAAATGGCCATGAGCAAAAGCAGAGGCGCTTCCCCATTTGCAACCCTGGAGTGTGGGGCGTGCATCTCAACAGAAAAGTTAGTCAAGGGCTACTTTATTTGGGGAGAACAAGGTTTTGTTAAAGGACCTTGTCGAAGAGCTCCTCGGCATATTTAACTACGGTTCCATTTACAAACAGCTCCTGAAAAATGTATTTCATGAAGCGAAACAGAGCTGCGTTCATGGTCTCTGCAAACTCAGAGTGTTAGAAAAATCACCACTTCCACTGGAAGCGTCCATGATGGGGCACAGGATCCCCATCCTATACGTGCTTTCCTGGGACCACGGAGCCCATGGGGCCTGGGCCGTCGGGAGGGGAACATCACGCCCGAGCATTTACTTACATCCTCGGACTCAAACACGTGGCAGATCATCTTATACTGCTTCTTCCCCTCCTGGGCCCCGGGGGTGGTCTCGATGCAGTCCTGGGAGGCTGAGCGCGGCATGCGGCGCCTGGCCATCAGCACCACGATGTTCCCAATGTCCGCGATGTAGGAGATGGTGCGAAGGGCGTGGTCCATCATGGTCTCCTGCCGGGAGAGGCATGAGAGGGCCTGCGTTACAGGGAACAAGCCCTAAAAAACACCCAAGTTTGGGGGCTCTCAGCCTCGACACTCCTGACGTTTGGGGCTGGACCATTCCATACTGTGAGGGTGTCCTGGGCACTGTAGGATGTTCAGCAGCATCCCTGGCCCCCACCCACTAGACGCCAGTGGCATCTCCTCCGTCCCAAGTTGTGACGACCACAAAGATCTCCAGCTGTGGCCAGATCTGTCCTGAGGCACAGAGCCTCCTGGGTAGAGAGCCACTGCCCCAGTGAACAGAGCATTTTAGGGCGGTGATTCCCAGTCAAGGTGATGTGCCTTCATCTTAGCCCTGCAGCTTCCAAAATGATGCTCGTGGGGGCATGATGCTGGGTGGGGCTCCCGGTCCTGTGGGGGAGGGGCAGCAGCTGAGGCCCGTCCCCACCCGGTCGGAGGCCGTCTGTGGCTCTGGAGAAGGCACCTCTCCCTGCAAGGCGGGCGCCTGGCCCAGACTTCCTGCCAAGCAGAGGAGGAAGGCTCCAGAGCCAGTGTTTCCCAGGGATGAGTTCGTCCCAGGAGCCCAAGCAGCATGGGCCTGGGCAGGGGGTCCCAAGGCAGCCCGCCTGACTCTGATGGATGGGTCTCCGCAGCCTTTCAATCCCCCCGGGGCCCTGGCGGGCCCATCACTCTCCATGGCTTTTGTCATCTGGCAGAAATCTCCACCAAGCATCATTCCCGGGACCCCTACCTAACAAGGCTGCACACAGAGGCTCTGAGAAACTAATCAGCTGGTCTTTTATGCCTTTGTCCTCTTTCCAGAAAAGAAAATGGGGCATTTCTGCAACCTATGCAGCCCCTGTCTTCCTCACAGAAGCCACTTCTGCACACTTGCCTTCCTGGAGCTGCTGTGTTTTCTGGCCAGCTCGGGGTCGGGGGGTGGGGGGGGATTTATAACCACAAGAACCCCCTTCCAGGAGGGGCCGCTGGAAACGGGACAGTGAAGGTGGCTCTTCGGCATCTCTTGATTTCCAGCCACTTTCAGAAACACCTGACTCAACCCCCAGGTGTCAGAAATGAGCTTCTCCCCATCTCCGAGCACCTGTCAGTGGCAGAGCCCGCTTCCTCCCAGACAAGGCCGCCCGCCACGTGGCCTCGTCCCCTTCCTGCCCCAACCGGCCACTCGAGTTCCCACAGTCTCTGCATCTGTTCCTGCCTCCCAGCTTCTCTGCTAACGTTTCTTATTTTATAGTCAAACCAATTTCCTACCACCATGCTTCCAGTTCATCCTCAGCGACCTCGGAGCACACTCTCAAATGATCCATGGTGCCCACGACTGGTCAGGCTACCCCAGACACCTCGGCCAGACAGCCAGGCCACGGCTCATGGAACCTTTCTGACCCACCTTCCCAGCTCTTGTTCTCCTCACTCTCGGTGACCCCAAAGCCTGCAGGGGCCAGTGCTCGGTTAGTTCATCTTTAGGAAGCACCATCCACCCGCCACCCCCAGCTAACCCTGCATGACCCTCCCTCTCCCCAAGGCCAGTTCCGAGGTTCCAGGGTGTGCAGACAGGGAACCCGGCCTGTCTTATTCAGGGCGGCCAGCACTTTCTCCTGAGCACAAGGGAACCAGGTGTGTCCCGTCTGCCCAGTGAGATGGGGGCTCCTCGGGAGCCGGGCACCTCTGCTTCTCCCACCAGCCCTGACCTCCCAGTCAAGAACGCTACGAGCAATGAGCCAGACACCCGCTGTACTCCAGCAAGAAAAGTCATTGACGTTTCCATCATGGAAGAGAACAGAGAGCAATCTCACCAGATTTAGTTCCCAACCGCGTGTGCGAACACCCCGAGTTCTCTCTCTCCCCCAGGGCCTCTTCATGTGAGGCGGACAGGGCCCCAGCAATGGTGGGGCTTTGCTTACCAACCCACAGGAGACCTGCTCCCTGCAAAGCAGATGCAGGATGAGGCCACCAGCCCTCACTCCCCACCAGGCTCCGCAGAGGAGGTGGATGGGCACGGAGGGAGGAGCAGACTCTCCCCGCTGGTGCGGAGCAGACCCAGGAGGGAGCTGCTTCCCGTGAAGCATGAGGACTCCCCACGTGGGGAGCCCCGGCTGCGAGGATGCACAGGAACGCCGGGAGGAGGAGATGAACAATGAGAGAGCAAGAGGCCGGGCACCGACCACGCCGCAAACTGCCACAGTGAGGAGAGCCCGATGGGACAGAGCGACGGGGGCTTTCCACTGGAAAACGGGAAGTGAAAACACTCTTTAAATACCTCCGATGAGCAGAGGTGAAGTTCAACCAGAGAAGGGGGAGGACTCTTAAAGTTGAACTTCAAAGACCACTGGAGGGGCGGTAAGAAGGACCATGACCAGCTTGCCTCCTGCCCGGGACTTCCAGCGAGATGCTGCCCATCGAGGACCCTGTCCTGGTGGTCCTGGATGCCGTCCTCGCTTTGCCCTTCCCCTGGCCTGGCACAGCTCAGCCGACCCAATGGCCATGAACCTGAGCCCTAGGGAGTCTAGGGCTTCCCCAGGACATCTGACCCGCTGGAGATCAGGGGCACATCCTCCTCCACACCGGGTCCCAGTCATCAGTAGCACGTCCCTGGGGCAGCCCACATAGGCTGAAAACCCTGAGGTCTCCTGCTCTGTGGTTCTGGAACATTCCTGTCCACAAAGACCTGGGGAGCCACGGGCACCTCCAGCAGCCACCAGAGGCTCCCCAGGGCAGGAGCTGCGACCATGGGGGCCCAGCCAGCCCTCCACAGAGGATGCGGGCAGAGAACAGCATGTGGGAGAAGGAGAAGATGCCAGGAGGTCTATGGTGGTTGGGATGCAGTCAGGACTCTTGGAGAGAACCCAAGAACCGACGTGGAGAAAGCAAGGCTTCAGGAAGAACACAACAGGGCAAAGAGCCAGCGCAGACAGGTGGTCAAAACCACAGCACAGCCCTGCTCTGTACCCGGGAGGTGAGCACCGGCCAACAGATGCTGGTCTGGGCAGCGGCTGTGCACGACTTGGCCACGATGCTGCGGCTGGCGGGATGGAAAGCCCACGTGTGTTAAGGACCGACCTTGAATGAGCAAGCAAAGGAAATCGTGGCTTCTGGCTCTGCCCACTCTCGGGAACGGACGCCCTGTCCCCGGGCCCTGTTCAGACACCAAAGACCCAGAAGGAGGGACGGGAGGAGTGAAGGGAAGGGGCTGGCATATGTGAGCCCTGCTCTGAGCTGCCTCATCTGTCCTTCAAGGGGCCCAGCGCCAGGCTCTCCTCTGAGAATCAACAGGGCTCCGAGATGTCCGGAAACTTGTCCAAGGCCTCAAGTTCACAGGGATGGGCCCAGTTTCCAGTCTCCGCTGATGCAGGAGCATCAGAGAAGGGCTGACAGAACAGGCCTGACACTGTCCGCAGAAAGCCTGTCCGCAGGTGGCCTTCGGCTCGTCTGGGAACCTGGATTTCAGGAGGGTTCCCGACATGCCACCCGACATGAGATGAGTGGCTCACCTTGCCTGAGGCATTTGGGCAAGCAGCGTGCTCCAGCCTGAGCCCCGCTTGCTTTCAGGAGCCTGGGACTTTGGCGCATGGCAGACAGCACAGGTGCCTATGTGACCAGCCCCCAGTAAAGACCTTGGGTGCTGACGCTCTCGAGCTTACCAATGGCCCACGTCTCACACGTGCTGTCGCAGCTCGCGGCTGGGAAGTTCAGCTCATCCTGCATGACCCCATCAGGCGAGGACCCTGGGTTTCCCTGGGCTCAGCCCCAGGCATCTTCTCCTTCGCTGGTTTTGCTCTGTATCCTGGTGCCGTAGTAAATCACAGCCTTGAGTACAACTATATGCTGAATCCCTTGAGGCCTCTTATCAACTTATGGAACCTGGGGTGGTCTCGGGGACCCTGACAGGTGGGTGGATGAGGGATGAGGGCTGGGGGGCGGGAGGGAGGATCTAACCCAGACAGTTTGCCCACGAAAGATCGGGAAACAAAGCCCGAGGCTGTGAAGTGTCCTGTGCCTGACCCGGTTGGGTGGCTCCCTGAGTTCTCGCCAAGTGCAAGGCCCCACGGGGGACAGGGCAGCTGGACACAAAGATCAGAGGGCCAAGGCATAGGCCTGGCCGCTGGGACAGACCGGTGAGGAGGAAGCGCCAAGACGGCGGGCGGACGGCAGGGCACGGGGGCTGGGAGGGAGCACGTCACGGTGCCACTCCGACTCCGAGACACGCCCTGCAGCCTCCTCTGTCCCCACACGTCAGGTCTTCCCACCCACTGGGTCCTGAGGGGTGACAGCCAGCTCATCCACGACCTGAGAGCCAAGCTGCGCTCCTCCCAGCAGCCCAGCGATGGGCATGGTCCACCCCAGGAGAGACCAAGTGAGAAAACACACTGAGGGAGTCAGGAGCCACGGTCTACACTGTGGGACCAGGGTGCGTACGGAGTAGGGGGCAGGTGAGCAGGACCCTATGGTGCTGGTCTCAAATAGGAGGCACGTGTATGAATTCTTGGCTTTTAAAAACAGATACTGTCCAGCTCGGTTCATTTTTAGGGCCCAGGATCCACGGCCCCCCAGCAATGATGGGCAGAGCCAGCACCCAGGTCTCTGTTTCTGTGCGTCCCTCCCCACGGACAGGAACCACGGCTCCTTGAAGAATGGCCGGTTCCAGGTGCCGGGCAGGGAGTGCAAGGAGGGCGGAGAACATCTCATTGTCTCAGGAACGTGTTCCGAGACCACGGGCAGACCGCCAGGGCGGCGCAGGGCCCAGTGGGAAGGCCCTGGCCAGATCTGGGTGATTTGAGCACCCAAGAGAATAACGATGGTAAGGGATTATAACACAAGTTTAAAAAAAAAAATCTGGGAGTCCACAGTGAAAAGGGAGAGAAAAAAAGAGGGGAAAAGAAAAAAAGAAGCTCTTCTGCACAGAAGCACGTTAGATAGTAAAACTTGGAAGCAGAACAGAAGAGAAAATCACCAGTTTGCATTTCTGACGTTGTAACTGAGTCCGACAAGGTCACTGCTGGATGTGACACCATCGGGCAGAGGGTGCTGGGGAACTGGCTGCCCACATACTCAGCGTCGCGATATGGACCACTTGCCAACAGCAAGAAGTAAGGGGCCGTCAACCCCGCGTCTGGCCGGCCTCACCCGTCCCCAGAACGAGTGGGGCCCTTCCCCATCTCTGTCCTCGGCCACCTCCCTCTCTCCTGCACTGCAAAGCTCATCTACCGTGCCCCTGCCCACACTCAGCTCCCAGCCCCTTCCATCTGGCTCTGCTGTCTGCTTGCCCGTCTCCCCACAACGGCAGGCTTGTGCACGGATCCAGGCACAGGAAGATGAGACGAACTGAGGTCAGACACGAGCTGGGCACGTGGTTTACAGGCAGAAAATCGTAGGACCCTCCCCTCTGGAGCGCCGCTGCGCCGGGCTGGGGCAGGGTGGGGGGGTGCGGAGGGCCACCCGGATCTCCACCCTCCAGCTCCACCTCCCAGCCCCGCACGCACAGGCCTCGAGAGGGCCGTTCCAGAATCCCGATGGTGAGCACACGCCCTCCCCCCCCACCCGGCTCCCCTTCATGGTGTCTCTATTTCATCCCTGCTGCTGTGCACACCAAATCGCCAGCTTCATCCCACTCGGCCCGAGGCTGCTGCCCGCCCCCAGCTTGCTCTACGTTTCACAGCAGGGGCCGGGGGGACTGTCCCGGGGACGCCAGCTCACCCCCGCAGAGGGGGTCTGCAGCTCGACCTGGCTCTCCTGGGAGCTCCTGCGCAGGATTTTAAAGCGCCGTCTTCCAAAGCTCACCTGTGTGTCTGCGTTTAACACCTTGATCCTCTGGGTGGAGATGAAGAGGTCCACTTCGGTCAGCGTCTGGGCATCCCCCTCAGAATTCTAAGAAAGGATGGTGGAGACTGTTACAAACCTTTAAAAAAACTAACTCAAACAAAAGCCTGACAATCTCACGAGGGACCCTGAGCGCCCCTAGAGGGAGAAGTTCCTCAGCAGAAGCAGCCATGGGAGTCTAAACACAGCCCTCCCCAGCACATCCCAGCTGAGTGAGCTCTCTCAGGGCAGTTGGCACAGGAGTGGGAGGGGGGACCGCTTCCAGGAGGCTGAGCCCGGAGGGGGCCGGACGCTGGGGGGCTTGTGTCGCAGCATCCAGACTGCAGCCGCCAACTCCCGGAGAAGCGGGCCTGCCTGCCCACCCTTCCGGAACACGGCGGCTACACAGGGTCTGTGGATTGGAGCTACATTTCTTGGATTTGGGATTCCAAGTATCCCCAGGTAAAGGGGAAGAGATTTTTCCAAGAAGGTGGATTAGCATATCTGCATTTTCTTCTAGTTTAAAGCCACAGTCATGTCAACCCCCAGCAGCATTGGTTCAGCTTCCAAAAACCCTAAGGAAGCAAGACCTCAACCAGACGGGGCGCTGCCCTCACAGGACACTGGAGAAGCCATCCCACAGATGCCCGTTTTGTCATCTCCCGGGTACACCCATCATACGGCTGGAGCAATGTGCAAAAGAATGTTCTGGAAGCTGAGTGCACTGCTCGGGGTCTGCCCTAAACTGGGACAGCCTGTCACAGGGGATCCTAATTACTAATTGTGCAGTGGCAGTGACATGCGAGTTCTTGGGTTTCTCCACCGAGATAAATACTCCTTTCTGGTCACTGGGGGAGCCTCTTCTTTGTGGGCACCTGTGGATGGGGGTTCACAGCCCTACAGTCACCAGCAAATCCCTGGGGTGGGGACTCTCTGCCGGGGACACTGGTCCATCATGGAGACCCTCCCATCATTGTTTGCCTGGCCAGCTGCGGGCAGATCAGTGAAGGGGCCCTTGGCAATGACCCTGAGCATCTTCCTGGCCAAGAGAAAGAACAATTCTTCATGGAGATAACCGCTGGCCCTGGCTGGCACCAAGGT
Source organism: Balaenoptera ricei (assembly GCF_028023285.1). NCBI lineage: Eukaryota > Metazoa > Chordata > Mammalia > Artiodactyla > Balaenopteridae > Balaenoptera > Balaenoptera ricei. The sequence goes on from NC_082640.1 coordinate 31,766,585, forward strand.
CTGGTCTGCCTACACCGACCCCTCTGAGCTCTCCGGACTACAGACCCAAGGAGCAGGCTGTGGTCCACACTATCCCGCTCCAGCTGCCAGCGGGGCACGGGGTGACTGTGGGTGGGGGCCATCGCCTTGGGGGAAGCACACCCCACTGCAGGTCTGCAAAGCCAGGCTCGTTCTGCTGTGCCTGGAGACACCCAGCACAAGGTGGCTTGGGCGGAGGCAGATGCGTGAGTTCCTTCCTCGCCCGCAGCTGAAGGCATCCCAGGAGAGGCCGCTGGGCAAAGAGCAAGCATCACAGGGAGGGAGGTCTCACTGCAGCGGGAAGGGAGACCCCGGGCAGGGTCCTCTGGCCACACCACCAGAATGTGGTGTTCCAGGCGGGCACAGAGGACTAGCTCTCCTGCTGCCCAAGCAAAATCCAGTGCCAAGACAGCCCCTCGGACACAGAGCACTGGATACTTCCTGCATCAGGGGGATAGTTAAAACATGCCCAGCATTTACTAAACGACCAGGTTGATGAACAAACAACTGAAGGTTGACCCGAGATTTTTAAAAGTCTGCCCATGCTCCAGAAACTTCTCAATAGAGAAAGCACCCCTTGGGCAGACTGCATTTCTCATCATCCCGATTCAGTACATTAAACTTAATGAGTCTAAATATCAGAGCGATTTAATTAATTCTGTACAGGGGCCCTAGGCACTGAACGCATCACATGGTCGCATCAAATGCCACATTTAAAAACATCTACACAAAATGGCCACGTCATGGCAGTAACCGTGCTCTAGCTCACGGAGACTCTAAAAAAGAAAAATGAAAAAAAGGGCAACGATTAAATGCTTCTGTAAGTGGGCGGCTTAAAAAAAAAAAGTGTCTGTGATTTCATTCAAAAGTCTAGCACTGACCTACCAAAGGAAGAGAAAAACCCATCTGCCACATTGTCTCTGTTCCTGGGGCTCCCCCCAGCCCCCTCCCCCTGCACAGGACATGCCACAGAAACACAAGCAAACCCCACATCCTACACACCGCTTTCTTCTTGATTTTAGCAGCCTTTTGCATCCTCTGAGCAGCGTGAAAGAGAAAAGAAAAACAGGTGGGCGCAAACCGAAGGAAGGCCAGGTTGCTTTGCCCTCTCCCGACCACCGCGCAGGGCTGGTGCCTGAAGCCCCTCCCCCTCCGTCGAGGAGGTCAGAGTACGGTGAGGATGGGGAGGGGCTGACATCCTTCCTCATCCCGCAGGGAGACCCCCGACTGCCCAGAGGGGCACCTCCTCAGACCACTGCCCCTCCCTCCTGACCCCATCAGCTTTGCTGACTTGGTCCTGTCCTCCCCCTGCCCGGCTGCACCCACCCTTCAAACCCAGGTGATCCGAATGACGCGCACCGAGAGCCGCAAGTGCGTCAGAGTTTTTCTTGAGGTCATAGATTTAAATAAAACGTATGATTTTTTTTGCTTCCCTTTCTGCAAGTACTTTGGCACTAAAGATACAGAGACGGTCAAAATGGGATGAGAGGCTCTATACAAACACGTGACTGGAATGCTTCGGAACAATTACATTTTAAAAATCACGTGTCCTGGGGGCCCAGTGGCAGTTCCTCATTATGGAGCCTCTCTGTCCCCAGCCCGTGTCCTCTCATCCAAGGCAAACTCTCCCTCGGCCCTGCCAGGCACCTCAGACATTCCCACTCTCGCGCCCAGGGCTGTGGGGTCAGCCCTGGACAGCGGGCCGTGTCACCCATCCCGCTCCAGTGCTCCCTGCAGGGAAGCCGGGTGCTCCTGGGCCGCCCCTACCTTGACCCGGCTGACGGCCTCCTGTGCCTGCATCATTCTGATGTTTTTGGATGGGTTCCGCTCCGAGAGCAGCTGGGTGGAGCCCAGGTAGTTGGCAGCAAAGATGATCCCATCGATGAGGTCTTCCGGCTCACAGGGCCCTGGAACTGAAGGGGGCACAGTTGTCAGCCCTGGAGGACAAAGGCAAGGCAGCGGGGCCAGGGGCCATGGGAGAAGGCTGACCCGTTGTCCCGTCTGCAGGGAGTGGGGGGGGCGGGGCTCCTGCCCCCGTTACCGACAGCGCACAGTACAAGTAACTGCACAGAATCAACACCCGGCCAGGAAACCCTGCACCCTTGGTGTCAGGAGGATAATTCCGGGGCCAGGCAGCTGTCACTTAAGGCACCTGGGCCTCCGAGGGGACAGCCGTCTGCTGCAACCCCAGAGGCGCCCTTTCCCCAACATTTCCATGCCTGCCCCAGAGCCTTCGGCGACTCCGGACGGTGATGGGAACTGCCCACCGCTCTCCAGTTCTGTGCCCTGGGGCTCCCGGGAGCCTGCAGACCCCTCACACGGTCTGTCTGGCTCCTCCCATGCCATGTACCCCAGGTCCAGGCTGGGTGACGTGGTCCCTGTTCCATCGGCTGCCTTGAGACCTGAGGTGCCAACAGCATGATCCGGAACGTTCCATCTCTGAGCTGTTTAATACTGGAACCACTGGCCTCATGTGGCTTTTGAGAACTTGAACATGTTGGCTAGTGCGACAGAGGAACTGAATTTAAAAATTTGTATGCAATCCTAATTAGCTGACATGTCAATAGCCACACGTGGCTAGTGGCTCCTGTCTCCTGGACAGGCCTCTCTAGGTAGGAGCCAGTAAATCTTTTCTGTAAAAGGCCAGACGACAAAGATCTTAGGCTTTGCTATCTCTTTGCAACTAGTCACCTCAGCATCTGGAGCACCAAAACAGGCCCAGGCAGCGTGTGTGTGAGCAAGCCTGCTGCACCCCAGCCAAGCTTCACACACACAACTGGTGGCCAAAGGATGTGGCCCCGAGTCCACAGTCTGCCAACCTGGAGGCCATTGCTCAGCCCTGCTCGCAGGCCCACGACCACGTTCTTCACTTCCCTGCCTCTTCCCTCTCACTGCCCACCTCCAGCCAGAGCCCTTCTTTCGGGGACCATGGCCCTGGCTCTCAGGCTCCCCTCCTTCCTGAGCTAGGCCACCCGGAGTCATGCCAGTGTCCACAGGGCTGGCTATGCTGCATCCCCAAGCCCTCAGGGCCAGCAGTCCCCTCCTGACCCTCCCCTCCGCCAGTGTTCTGCGGTCTCACCTCCAACCGCTGTTTCTGCCACCACCCACTCACCCAGAGTGGACGGCACCATCCACCAGTTCAACACCACCTGCCCCGAGCCCTCAGCTTCCTCGCCTCACATCCTGTCTGCCTGCCCCGGAGATTTAGCAAAACTCTACCCAGGCTTCCTCTGGCTGGAAAAAGTCCCCAGCAAGCCAAAGTGGTTCCATTACAAATTCATGGCCCTGGATGCCCTCAGAACTCCTTGGCAAACCTAACGGGCTCCTCTGGGAAGCGCTCCCTCCCCCTCTGTGCACGGCTATTTCATACCTTTCTCCATCCTCTTGCACTTCCCGCTGCCCCTCCTGTGTGTCCTGGACAGAGCATCACCTCTGCTCCCAGACACACCCGCGTCCTGTGCAGTGGGCGTCTGACCAGCCCTCCTTCCGCCTTCCTGTGCAGCAGTGGGGTCCCCACCGGGGGCCTGAGGATCACCTGCGACCCCATCCCTCCCCTCCAGGACCCTTCCTCTCCCCCACCTCCAGCCCACGGAGCTGGTTTGTTCGAGTGAAAGCATAACGTACGGGTTTCCTGCAGGCACCCCAGATACATATCTTCTCCTGAGGTTTCAAGAGAAGGAACATTTCAGAGAGTAAGTGTAGAAACCTGCCCCGAATCCAGTGTCGGCCTGGGGTCGCGTCAGTGAAGCTGCACCTTCGTTCTCGGGTGACGATCTGCTCAGTGGGGTCTCCACTGAGCTCACAGACCCCTCAGCGTGGTCTCCCCACCACATCCGTCTCCGTGGGAAGGTTCTTCACAAGCAGCTGACCTGGCTGGATCTGGAGGAGGTCAAAGTGCTCCGCAGCCTTGGGGGGAGTGGGCTTTGGGCTCCAGGGTGGGAGGGGGAGGGGTGGGGAGTGTGGAGAGAGGGGCTGGAGGGCCTAGTGGGGACCTAGCTCCTGGCAGGTTTATAATCTCACCCTTTCAGTATTTAAAAAGGCAACCCAAGGGGCTTCCCTGGTGGCGCAGTGGTTGAGAATCTGCCTGCCAATGCAGGGGACACGGGTTCGAGCCCTGGTCTGGGAAGAAGATCCCACATGCCGCGGAGCAACTGGGCCCGTGAGCCACAATTACTGAGCCTGCGGAGCAACTGGGCCCGTGAGCCACAATTACTGAGCCTGCGCGTCTGGAGCCTGTGCTCCGCAACAAGAGAGGCCGCGACAGTGAGAGGCCCGCGCACCGTGATGAAGAGTGGCTCCCGCTTGCCACAACTAGAGAAAGCCCTCACACAGAAACGAAGACCCAACACAGCCATAAATAAATAAATAAATAAATCATTTTTTAAAAAAAAGAATACTATTAGTTGTAACATTGCCATCACTGTCACACCTAGGTGTAACAGCTTTAAAAAAAAAAACGTTAAAAAAAAAAAAAAAAAAGGCAACCCAGGAAAGTCACAATGTCCCCCGATGAATGTTCAAATTGATGGTTTCCCATCCTATTTTTCTGTAGCTGGGCTCGCAGATCCAATGTGCCCTTTCTGGGGCAGGACAGGAAGAAATGATTTCTGTGGGGCAGGTACTTCAAATTATCAAGGTCACAAAGCACCGTCATCACCACAAGCCCAACCCGCACTGGAGAGAGTCAGGCTTCAAGGCAGCGTTGAGGCCAAGAGGGCGTGATCCTGGCTGCGGGCAGCTGCAAGGCAGCTCTGCTCTGTGCCCGCTTCTAGACCCCCTGTTGGGGGAGCAACAGGGGGGCCTGCGGCTGTGCTCAGCCTCTCGGACAACCCAAGACAGGAAGAGCCACCCGGGACGGGGCGCCGGTACAGAGCCAGTGACTCCCCAGGCCTGTGGCCTGGGCACCAGCTCACCCCAGGGCCCAGGGCGCAGGGAGGCAGGGCCAGGGCTTAGCAGTGGGCCGGGCACAGAGAAGGGCTCCCCAAGTACTTTAATAATGAAAGCAGCACGGGGACTGTGCCAGTGGGGTGGGGAACGGGACTCGCCCCCCCAACTCTGCAGCACAGGGAAGGCACCCCCCCCCCGCCGCCGCCCGTCCGCGTTGAGGGCCAGGCCATGTCCTGGGTGCTGGGACAGCAAGGGGGGCCAGGCAGGGAGGTGCCCTGTCTCTGGACACCTAGAGTCACGTGAACAAAGCAAACTCAGAAGCAAGGTCTTTTCAGAGGCTGAGAACCAGTGTGCAGGAAGCCAAACCCAGGCTGAAGGGACACTGACACTGTCTAGATCTGATGATGGAAAAGGCTCATCTTAGGAGCAACAGGTAAGCGAGACCCAAATGATGGGATGGGGGACAGTGACAAGGGATGTGTTTTCTGGGTGTTAGGATCAAGTGACATCCTCGCAGGTCCCAGATGTCTGCAGGGAAGCAGGGTCAGCTCTAAGGGGACACAGGGAGCCGGCTGAGTCTGAGCTCTTCCGCTAGCCCTGCTGGACCAGGCTTTGTGCCCTGGGGACAGCCATCTAATTTTTTTTCTCTCAATTTCCTCGCCAGCAAAATGGGTGGAGGGAGAGGATTCCTGATTTCTATCTTGACAGGGTTTTTGCAAAGATAAGATTAAAAGTCTGAGTTTCCTAAATGCTAAAAGCATATAAAATGCAAAGCCTTAATTGATGAATTCTAGTTTTCATTTGCATCCAGCTCAAAAGACAAGTCATCGTGAGTGGATAAGGCAGAGCCTCAGGGGCCAGATGAGGGGGGCAGTGGCCTGACAGCAGGCTGTGCCTGAGGGCAGGTCACGCGCTCACGTGGCCTTGTGGGCCTGGAGGCTCCGCGGGCAAAGGGATGCCACGGGGGAGGGTCACGCAGATGTAAGCGACAGAGCCGGGACCAGACCAAAGCAGCCACATACTGGGTGACAGCCTCCACCATCACCCAACACCCAGAACCTCCTGGCTACAAGTGATACGACCCTCTTTTAAACCCCGTACCTGATGGGGTGGTGGGAGGTGGCAGGTCATTTAAAAACAGCTGAAGCTGAAGTCATTTGAGCAGGGAAGGAGGGAGAGGGGAAGACCCCAGGCAGCCCCCGCTGAGCCCAGAATCACCTGCAGAGCCCCAGGAGCCTGCAGAGTCCCTCCCCTGCCTCGGAGATGCCCCTTCAAGGAAGCCGAAGGTGGGGGCCTGGAATCTGAACTTGATGCCCGCATCAAGCCTGTTTGGAACCACCTGACCTCCAGCAGACAAGAGCTCCCCTCCCACGTTCATCTTAGGAGCAACCCCTCTGCCAGGCACAGGCCAGCACCCGCTTCGCACTCAGGGGCTGGCAGGCGGCTGTCCAGGGACTCTGCTCCCGACAAGGGAGAGAAAGCTGGCTGACCCTCGAGGGGCTCCACGGCCAGGGTCAAATCAGGCTGTCCCTTCCATCTCAGGCACCTTGGTCGTTGCTCTGCAGATGAGCAACCTTCTCCCAGGTGGGCAGGGCTAGGGGTGCCAGAGGAGGGGAGGGGATAATGGGAGAGGGGAGGCACCGGGAGGGGACCCCTCCCTGTCAGCCCATCAGCAGCTGTGGTCCACACGTGGACACATCGGGGACTGTCACCAGCCAGGCAGAGGCAGAAGCCACGCCCAACAGAGGGAACAGGGCGTCTAGCACAAGGCAGCAGCCTCCACCCTGCCCCTCAGGGCTCCTGACCAGGGAACTTGCGTTTCTACCATCTCATGCCATCTGCTCCCCAGGTGAATATGGTCCCAGGGTCCATCTCTTGCAGAGGGTCACCTGCCTGACCCTCCCAAGTCACCCGCCCTCCCTGCAGTGACCATTAGTGACCAGTAGATGGCGTCACTCTGTTCTGGGGGAAAGTGCAGGTGGTCCCAGGAGCCCTGGGGTCACCGCCCGCCCCACACCCCTAGCCAGCACCCAGGGCCTGGTCCTCAGCAAGTGTCCCCATGCCCTGTCTGTGGGGTGGGGGTGGAGTCACATGACACTCCGTGCCCCCCCCATCCCTGGGGGTGAGGGTAGACTTTCCGAGGCCTCTGTCTTCTAATGCTCCCCTTGCCAGTTCCCCAGAGGGGCCTTGGTCAGCTCCCTGGACCATTCTGTCTCACTCCACGCCCCAGAGTAGCCTTACTAAAGGCTGGCCCCATGTCCCCAGGCCCCATGTCCTGGCCTGGGGGCACAGACTCCTGTTGTGAAGGGTGCCCCATCCCAGGCAGTGGGGTCCACCACTCGCACCCATGGACACCTGCTCCCTGGGAAGAGGCCAGGGAGGGACTGGGGCCTTTGTTACAACTCCCGCAGAGGCCGCCCTCCATGGGGCAGGGGGGTCTTCTCACTCCTGCTTTGATCTTTCTTCAAAGAGGAAACAATACACATGACAGTGCCTCCAGCACCTTCCCGCCACTCAGACCCCCACCCAGCCCCACTCGCATTAGGATGCAGAGAGGAGTGGCCAGCGTGGGGGATGGGGGTGGGTACTTCAGCTTCACAGACACAGCTCTCAACTCCAATCACCAAATGCAGAACCAAGGATCAAACGGCTTCATTCTAAGACTAAAGCAGCTGGTCCTGCATGTTTGGGTATAAACTGTCCTTATTTTGCTCAACTCTTGAAGGAACCCGAAGCTGAGACAGAACAACAAAAGAACAGAGAGAGAGCTTTGCAGGAGATTCGGTCTCCCCAGAGGGTGATTTCTCCATTAACTATCTTTGAATGACAATACATGTACATGCATGTATCAGAATGTCTCTGCACAGCCTGGATAAGAAGAAGTGAGGCGCTCAGTGTGTTCCCCGCTGGAGGAAGCCTTCGTCTGAAACACCCGTTGGAGAACCAGAAGCCCCACTGGCTTCTCTGAACAGGGAAGGGGTGGGAGGTCCCCAGGGCCATGCCTTGGAGCTCCCGGCCCTGCCACGTTTGGGGGATTATCCTGACAGTGGGGGGTGGACAAGGCTTCCAGCCAGTGGCCTGGCCCCAGGAGCTCTCATTCAGCTGTGCCTGCTTCTCCCTGGGGTCTTGCAGGGGGTGGCCGGGTGGAGCCAGGGCACAGCCTTGGATGGGACTGTGGGTGTGAGTCCAGAAAGCCTCCGAGTGCAGCCCCACCCCAACACACCAGACTCCTGGGCAACTTCCATTCCATCTGGCCCGCAACAAGCTCATGAAGCAGACCTGTGTCCTAGTTTTACAAAGAAGCACGGTCTATGTGGAGTCAAATAATTTTGCCCAAGATCAGTCACTGACTCAGGCACAAAGCATTTGTAAGTTCTTGTCCACGAGGCCCTGTGTGACCAAAGACACGGAGCCCACAGTCGCAAAGTAGATGCATCAGGATGGCCCATGGTGAGTGGCACAAAGACAGGACACAGTGGCCGGGGAGGAGCAGCAGGGAAGCCCGCCCTTGGGAGGGATCTGGGGCGGCTGCCCTCTGAGCTGAGCTCTGGAGGGTGAAAGGGAATCAACAGGCCACAGAGGGAGAGGAGGAGAGAGCTTCTCAGGCTGAGGCAAGAACAGGTGCAAAGGCCCTGGGGTGGCAGGGAGATGTGCAAACTGCTGGATGCAGGGGGTGGGCCAGCAGTTAGGATAAACTGAGGTTGCAGAGCAAGTGCCGGCCAGATGTGAGGATCCTGGGGCTACACCCAGGACTGTCACTCCAGGGTATCAGTCAGGGAAGGAGCCCAAGCTCTCTGCCTTTAGAAAGTAACTCAGGCTGCAGACAGGCAAACCGCATAGGGGAGGGAGGGAAAAAAGCTGGGAGGCTACTGAAGGAGTCCTAGCAAGCAAGTGATGATGAGGATGATGATGGTGATGGTGATGATGATGATGATGATGGTGGTGATAATGATGGTGATGATGATGATGATGGTGATGGTGATGATGGTGATGATGATGGTGATGATGGTGATGGTGATGGTGATGATGACGTGGAACAGGGTGATGAACAGACAGCGACAGATTGATTCACCCTGGAGGTTCAATCAGTAGGACCTGGAGGGGGCTTGGAAGAGGAAGGATGGAGAGCTAGAGAGCTCACTGCAGGGCTGGATGGATACAGCTGCTACTCACTGAGAAGAGGACCCTGGGAGAGTTCTGAGCTTAGGGGGCGGGGAGGATTCTGAGCAAGTTTAGTGGCAGGAGCCTGGAGTCCCCCCAAAAGAAGCTCAGGGGGCAGCTGGACTCAGGAGTCCCAGGGAAATGCATGTCGGTGCCAAGTAAAGCTGCAGGCATGGGAGAGTCACTAAGGGGAGGAGGGTGCCGGGTGGGGGCAGGGCTCTGCTGAGCTCCAACGCTCTCTGTCCAGGCGGTGGAAGGTGACCGGCAAAACAGAAAAAGAAGGGCACACAGACAGAGAAGGTGGAGGGAGGCCAGGAAAAGCAGGGCTTTAGATAGGGAGGCATGCCCAGCTGTGCGGCGCTGGTGGGAGGAGAAAGGCGCCCCAGTGCTTATGGGGCAGTGACCTTGCATATGGGTTGAAGGGTGTGAGGGAGGAACAGAGAAGGAGGCAGCCAGTCCCAAGTCCCAGTTAAGAAGCAGAGGAAGTGAGCATGGGGGTGTGGACGGACGCAGGGCAGGACACTGTGTTCAGAAGCCAGTGGCCAGGAGCATGGAAGATACAGGGGAGGAAAGATGTCAGATGGGCTGGGGATCCAAAAGGCAGAGGGGGACCTGACTCCACCGGGAGGAGGGGCATAGCCCTGACTGGACAGGGCGGGAAGGATAGACAGGGAGCAGGCGGGGCACGGAGGCCACGTCCAGGAAACACCCAGATCATGGAAGAGCTGGCCTGGGAAGGGCCTGGAACAGGGAGAGGAGGCAAGAGGGAGGAACATGAGACTGGGCAGACCCGGGGATGGTGTCTGGCCCCGGGTGGGCTCTGCCTGCCCCCAATACCTTGCCCACCGCATCGGCCTGTCCCAGAGCCAGACGCCCCAACACAGCCAGGGCGGTGCCTCTGAGAAGCCGTGTGAGGGTAAAGGTGATCTTGTAAGGCTGATGTAAAAGAGAAGACGCTGTCTGAAAGCCAGACCATGGGACACTCCCGGGGAGAGGCCACGCCTGGGTCTGCAGGCAGGTGGCAGCATCACTGAGGAAAGGGCTGAGGGATCCACAGGGCCGAGCATTAGACACTGGCTGGAGATAAAGTCACTGACCACTGGGAGGAAGAGACTCAAAAACAGGGAGTCAAGGAAAAAAAGGTCAAAGCCAAGCCCGATACAGTGCATAAATCTGCCCACGACAGGTCGTGGGCAGAAGCTTCTTGTACTTGGGAGAATTCCTTCCCAGAAAAAGCAGAATGAATACAAAAACTGGCAAAAATAGGAAAAGGCGTATGCATGAGGTTGTTTCCTGCAGCCCTATTTGTAACAGCAAAAAAACTGGAAACCAGCCAAAGGCTCCTGCAGAGGGAACATCCAACTGCACGGGGGTCGGGCGGGTCTCCCTCCGGAGCAGCAGAGTCCTCCACACACCGCCCTGCCCTGCCCAGCGAGGAACTCGTCATTTGCAGGATTCAGGATTAAGTTAAAAAAGCAGGATGGAGAGAAGGGGGTTACCCAACTCATTACCCAAGAAAGGGGAAGATACGCTTATAAGAAAAGTATGTGAAATGTCAAAAATGCTTATCTGCAGTGGGAGGAAAGGACTGAGGGGAGAGGGGTAATAGGAAAAGGAACTGAGTATCTGTGCATATACGCTGTTATGTATGTTTGATTTTTGAACCATGTAAGTACTTTATATAATTATAAAACAAGATTAAATTTTAAAAAGTAAATTCCTAAGATTTAAAAGAAAAATGAATCTAAATGTGTATCCAGTTATGACCTAATCACAAAGAGAAGAACCATTCCGAATGATTGTCAAAGGCAGGGATTTGCTGGTACATCCCTTGTGAGCTATACCCTAAAGACAGAAGTCAATGCAAACAAATCTTTACTGTATCTACACTGTAATCCAGTGTCCTCGGTGACATTGGTATTGCTATTCTGTGACTGCTGTATGATTAGTGGAATAAAACAAATGCAGAATTATGTTGGTGACCTTGAGACTGGGGATTTGGGACATAGGAAAAGGAAGATACAAATGTAAAAAACCCTATAGTGCTAGCAAAGCATCAGTATGAATCATGATGTATCTTATCTTAAAAATATACAGAATATTAGTTACTAATATATACATATGGGTAATTAATTATCCCCAAAGTTAGCCGCTAAAATGATACACATTTATTATCTCAGTTTCTGTGGGTGGGGAATCTGGGTGTGGCTTAACTGGGTGCCTCTGGTCAGGGTCTCTCTCAAGGCTGGAATCACCATGACAATCAGGGCTGTAGCCATCTTAACAGGAGAGGATCCACTTCCAAGTTCACTTATAGGGCTGCTGGCCAGAGACCCCACGTGGGCATCTATCTGACAGAGCCACTCAAAACGTGGCAGAGTAGGCAAGCAAGAGAGAGCAGGAAAGAAGTCACAGGCTTTCTGTAACCTAATCTTGGGAAGGACATCCCTTCTGTCATATTCTGTCCACTAGAAGCGAGTCAATAAGTCCAACCTACTCTCAAGGGGAGAGGTTACCCAAGGCCACGAATACCAGCAGGTGGGGCTCACTGGGAGCCATCCCACCACAGATACATTTCTTACCCTTCTGACCAAATCAGTAGCAATGAGCACCCACAGTGAGCAGATTATAGTCTCTAAGTACGATTCCCCAGGACTCCTGTTAGAAACAACTTGTCCTAGTCCTGAAGCGAGAGGTGTTTAAGATGAGCCTGGAATATCTAGTCATACCAGAAAGCAAGGAAGCTACCAGAGACGACAGGGGTCATGTTGACAGGACTCGGGAACCAACCTCGGGAGGCTCCCACTGGCCAAAGACAGGACAACCTCAACCCCAATAAGGATAACATCCACGACACAGTGTGACACGCCCACCGTGCTTCAACCCTAGAGTCCCTGATCGTGCTGATCTTTAGAGGTTGTCAGGGAAACTTATTAATTTAAAATTTTTTAAATAAAGAGAAGGAATCAAGGAGTTAACTAGCTTTTCCTATATGAACTGTACTCTGGGTAACTGAATATTTGATGAGGGCAAGCTTCTCTGCAGAGGAAAACTCCAGATAATCAAGAAGAAATGAGAAATGATGGAACTAGAACACCATCATTTTGCAACCTCTAATCAATTAATGGGTCTAGACAATGATCATTAATGGCTGCTAATATTACAAAGAGAGAAACAAAGAGCCAGCATGTGTCTCCTGATGGAAAAACACAATAACTATGAAGGTTGGGGTTTTTTGCCCCAAACAACCAGACTAAATCTGATCAAGCCTCTTTATCTAAACACCCAACATTTTACAGCAATAGCCCCAGGAGGATGCAATCAGCAAAATCCAGGCTGCAGGGCACTCCATGAAACAAATGATACAGATTCTTCCACAAGAGCAGCAACAAAAATATTGTAAATGAGAAAAAAGAGAGATGGATAGAGAACCTATAAAATAAGACACGTAAGAGAATGGGACACGTAGCTGATCTCAATGCATGGCCCTCATCCGGACCCTCATACAGATAAGCACACTGTAATCTGGGGAAAGGCAAACACTGCCTGGGGGTTTAATGATACAAAGAAATGATTATTTTATTTTAGTTGTGGTAATAGTATTGCAATATCTTTAAACACAAACTTCCTATCTTTTAGAGATACATATTCGAAACATTTAAAGAGGATAGTGAGATCTGAGGTTTGCTTTAGAATAATCTAGGAGAGGGTGGGGATGTAGATGAAGCAAGACTGGCCGAGAGCAGGTCGAGACTGAAGCTGAGGGCACGGGAAGTTCATCATAGTATTCTCTCTTCCTTTGCATACGTTTAAAATATTTTATGATAAAAAATTAAAGGGATGCATCTCCCCAAAAGGCATCATTTTAAAAGAAATCAATATTCTATAGTATTGTTCCTTGTATTCTACCCAATCAATTAGACAAGAGGAAAAAGTAACAGAAAACAAGAGTGGAAGCAGCAAAAATCATTCTTATTTGCAGACGGCATGACTGTGTACCAAGAAAAACCCAAGAAAACAACTAAAAATCTACTCAAAAAAGAAAAGAATTCATTAAGGCAGTTGTTCCAAATTTAATATATTAAAAAATCAATAGCTTTCTTTGTAGCTACAAATAGTAATATGTTAGAAAAAATAATGAAACAAGAGATAAGATTTACAAAAACAATAAAAGGGATAAAACACCAAGGAATAAACTAACAACATGTGTGTTGGATTTTTACGAAAAAAATTTTATTGATGAAGATAAACAAGCTTGAATAAATGGAAAGATAAGTCCTTTTCTGGCTAAGATGCTATATTGTAAAGCTGACACTTCCCCTATATAGATAAATTTAATGCATGGCATGCCAAATTAAAAAACCAATAGGAATTTTTATTGCATAACTAGATAAACTGATTCTAAAGTTTCTATGGAAAAATAAATATGTAAGAGGATCCAGGGAATTTGTGATCAGGAATGATGGTGGCAAGGGGAAGAACTAGCTGTACCAGGGAATAAAACGCAGCATAAATCCAGGAAAGCAAGCAGCCTGGTTCTGGAACCTGAGTGGGCAAATCAGTGTAACAGATCCAGAAACAGCCCTACATGTACATGGCAAATTTCATGTATGATGAAGGCTGCATTTCAAACCAGTGGAAAAAAAGATTCATTGAATAGCTTTGGCACAATGGGTTAGCTGTCTCATTTGAAATGTAACTTTTCCTGGATCCATATATCAAAATAAATTCCAAATAAATCAAATATTTAATTAATTTAAAATAAAATCATAAAAGCTCTAGAAGAAAACTTTATCTTAAAAATGTCTTAGGACTGTGAAGGTCATACTAATCTCAAAAACTCAGTAACCTCAAAGGAAAAAGATGAATACACTTGACTACATAAAATGTTCAGCAAATTTTAAAATATCCAAAAAAAAAAAAAAAGAAATTCAAAAGACAACTGTAACCTGGGGGAAACTTTTGCAATATAAATCAAAGGGCTAATTTCCTTTATATGTAAAGAACAGCACAAATAAATACGAAACACCAAAAATCTGATAGAGGGATGGGCAAAGGAAATAAACATGCAATGCACAGGGAAAGAAACACAAACAGCTTATAAGCATAGGAAACTGGTATCTGGGATTCACTTCTGATGAAAAATATGCACGTGAAACTACCAAGATACCACTTTCCACCCATCAGCCTGGGGCTAAGAGCAAACAGGGGGATGGCACACAGTACAGGTGACCCACATGCTCACAAATGATGGACAGCCATGTGACCTCTCTACCTCTTGGGAAAGCAATCTGGTCATCTTTATCCAAGCAGGCGTGATGCTAACCTGTAACCCTGCTCTATCCAGGAAGTGCTTTTCTAAAACAACTCACACCATGGGACTTCCCTGGTGGCGCAGTGGTTAAGAATCTGCCTGCCAATGCAGGGGACACGGGTTCAAGCCCTGGTCCGGGAAGATCCCACATGCCGTGGAGCAACTATGCCCATGCGCCACAACTACTGAGCCTGCGCTCTAGAGCCCGTGAGCCACAACTACTGAGGCCTGCGCCCTTAGAGCCCATGCTCCACAACAAGAGAAGCCACCGCAATGAGAAGCCCGCGCACTGCAATGAAGACTAGCCCGACACAACTAGAGAAAGTCTGCGCACAGCAACAAAGACCCAATGGAACCAAAAAAAAAAAAAAAAGAAAGAAAGAGAAGAAAATAACTCAACTCACACCTGATCGCAAGTACTCACCCACGAGGCTGCTCAGTGCTGCACGGAGCAGAAACCATGTAACCATCAGTCCTGAGGGGGCTGATTAATACCCCATCGTACGGCATCATACAGCATCGCACGGCCATGTCACTGACTCCTGTGTTACCACTTGAATAATTAGGTGAATTTATAGTTGTTGTCTCTACCAAGAAATCTATCAAGAAGTGAAATCTACCAAGAAGTGAGAGAGCTAAGTGCAGACCCATGTGGCTCATATCTATTTTAAGAAAAAGGTCTAAAATCAACTATACTTCAACAAAATATTAAAAAATAAATAAAAAGCTCTATGTATAGTCTTATATATGTCCAGGAAATTTCTGGCAGGATTCACAGGAAATTTGACAATGGCTTCTACTGCAGAGAGGGATTAGGGGTCTGGGATGTGCAGATAGAAAAGGAGAAGGTACCACAGGGATTTCCAGGGTAGAAATCATTTTTCAATCTTACGGCTCTTGGCTTGATCCAAGCACTATTCAGAGAAAGCTTAACAAACCTCTATTGGTGAATAAATGTTCCCATTTAAAAACAGGTCCAAGCCCTATTCATGCTGACCAAATGCAATACTGGAGACAAGATCTCACATGGTTTTGTTTGTTTCTAACAAGAAGTCTTTTTGGTTTTCCTAAGCCCTCTTTGGAACGCTCCACTCCCTTCTGACTCCCACCCTCCGGCCAATAGCACCCCGGACCCAGGGGGCCCACGTGTCCACCCAGGCCTGCTCTGGGCTCGGGAGCCCTGCCCCTGTCACAGGCTGACAAGGAGGAGGTGAGAGCTGCCTTCAACTTAGGAGTCTTATCTGGACAGGTTCACCCCAACTGCTTACTTTAAGAGCAAACCAAGGCTCAGATCTGAAGTGCCCAGTGTATGAATATAGCCAAGTGGCTTCATCACCACTGTGAGGACCCCTCAGAGAGGGAAGGTGTGAGGTGAGCTCAGCCCGAGGCCTGGAAGTCAGGGGATGAGGCCCCCGTGATCTCCCAGCACCCAGGGTGGGACATTGACAGGTTCAGACAACAGGGTGTAAGGACCCCTTTAAGGGGCCCTGGATTGGAGGACCAGCGGCATCTGAGCACGAGCCCGGGGTCTTGGCGGGGTGTGGGTGGTCCAGGACACCTCACGGGAGCCTTGGCTGCTGGACCGGGGGAGAGCAGTGTGAGGAACAGAACACCATCGATCAGCCTTTGTTTGGCGCTGAAGCTGCTGCTGTGGGGCTCCATCGCCCGAGACCAGCACCAGCCTTTGGGTTTTAATAAGCACATGTCTGGTTTGATAGAAAAGCTAGACTTTCACATATACTCGTTCAGAAGCAGGTGACCCTCTGGCCCACGTGGACGCATGCTGCCACCTCCATGGCCCGCGGGAGGGAACACCCTGGCCTTCCTGCTGCTCCTTGCCGCCTGGGATGCCTCCCCACGGGACGGTGGGAGAGCTCTGTGCAGGGGTCCACCCTCCACAGGTACCCTGCAGTGTCAACCTTCCAAACCAAGAGGGTCCGAGAGGGCCAGCGTCTTCCCACAGATGGTGGTCACCGGGGGGGGGGGGGCTCTTCCCTCAATGACTCGGTGACTCTGAGCCTGAGTGGGGCCAGCAGCTCTGATATCCAGAAGGTTATCCTCAGTGGACTCCCCAGAACTGGAGCCGTGCATCTTCACCAGGTGAAGGCGCCCCCGCTCCTGCTGCACGCGGCGGGCTGCTCGGATAGTACAGCAGGGCGCGGCGAGCTCAGACCCCAGCCGGGTTCCCAGCCCAGGTTCCCACCCGGGCTGTGCAGGGACCACCTGACCATGCGCCCTCTCTGAGCCTCGGTTTACTCATCTGTGGCAGCACCGTCCCTGGGGGTTGCTAGGAGGTCACCGAGTCAGCGTGGTTAAGGCATCAGCGCCGTGCCGGGCCCGAGTAGCGCTGACAAGGACTATCTGGCCCGTTACTGATGGTGTTGAATGAAGGTGTATTGGGAGTCAGGAAACCAGCTCGGCGAGGAGGGCGGGCTGTCAAGTACCCAGACGTGCGTCCAAGGCCCGGCTCCGCCCTTTGGCAGCCATGGGGCCTCGGAGGAGCCTCACTGCTTCCTAACCTGTGAGTTAGGCTGACGTGAAGGAGATGCACAGGGCCCAGCACAGGGACTGGCACACACCCAGCGCCCGAGACACGTGAAGACGGCATCGCTGTAACTGTTAACTATCATCTTTCATTATTACTAACAATATAGGATGTGAAGTAAGGCATGAGTTGGGACTGAAGGCTCTCCTTCATCAAGGCTCCAGGAAGGTTTCCCGCAGTGCAGAGCTGGCAGAAGGCCCACTCCTCCTCAAGGTCACAGT
Source organism: Balaenoptera ricei (assembly GCF_028023285.1). Taxonomy (NCBI): domain Eukaryota; kingdom Metazoa; phylum Chordata; class Mammalia; order Artiodactyla; family Balaenopteridae; genus Balaenoptera; species Balaenoptera ricei. The sequence continues at coordinate 31,783,731 of NC_082640.1, forward strand.
GGGTCTTCTCAGCCCTTGAGACCTTGGGCCGCAGGACTGAACGTGCCCGAAGGCTCCCCCGCGCTTGGAATGCTCGCCTGCCAGACAGGGTGTGGCCAACACCGAGGGCATGTCCCCTCCAGCCCCCTCTCCAGACCTGCTCCCCTCCTTCCTGGAAGCCCAGTGGTCCAGGCAACCCTGAGGTTCAGGGTGCAGTCACTGGCACATCTCTGGCCGATGGGAGACAAAGAGGTCATCAGGTACTTTAAGGTTCAACTAAATACTCAGAGTCACGAGGGCTCCTAAGTTCAGCCAGACGTGGGGCTGCCTCCTCAGACGGAAAAAGGCAGGACGCACAGTCTGTCGGCTGGATTCTTCCGAGAGTCCACGCAGCGTCCACACAGCCGCCCAGGGGCTCGCCTCGAGCACGAGGGTAAGAAACGCCCATCAGGGAGGGTGTGTGGAGCCGTCCCAGTGTCCCAGGAGACAACATCTCTTACGCTCACTCCATGGGTACGGCTTCCAGGGGCCCCTCGAGGGACACATCCGGTTACAAGGCACCCTCCATGGGAAGTCCAAAGCCTTGTACCCCCCAAGGATGCGTCTTCCTTCGAGACGCAGTCACCATCTTTCCCATCTCTACCACGGCTGGCGTGGACTTTTGCCCTTTTCTCTCTGCTTCCTGCCAGGAACAGGAAGTGGTGTCCAGAAGAATACGGACACTGGCTGGGACTGAGGTGACCCGCCCAAGGAGAAGGCCGATCCCCGAGTCACGAACCCATGGAGCCAGGAGCCACTCGCCTCTGGACCTCTGTACACAACAAGCTTCCCGGTTTGGACAAGCTCCCAGTAGGTACATGGAAACACATTCCTAACTGATCAAGGTGTCTAATTTGGGGGTGGTTTCCCCACATTCATTCCATCCTAGGGTGTTTCATCATTATCTCTTCCTGTTCCTGAGTCAGACTTTTGGTCCTTCAAGTCTTTGTTGAATACGAATCCTCTGCTATGAAGGGGTGTGTGTTTGCTTTAAGATCGCTACGTTTTCGTAACAGTCGAAGGGCTTCTCTTCTATAGGACACTCAAAAGTAAGGCGGTCCACACTGGTATGAGCTGGTCACAAGCAGCCTTAGCCAGTCTGGGTTGGTTGGAGGCAGCTGTTTTGATTTGGTCTAGAACAGTCAACTGGTACAACTGGTACAGGGGAGTCTTCTGGAAGTCTGACTGCTAGAGGTATGACTCGGGGCACCCAGGCACTGACTCTGCTTCCCGGTCCCTCCCCCTCCCCTCCTTGCAGGTGTGAGGCCGATTCAAGCCAGGGGAGCCTCATGTGCAAATCATCCCCCCAGACAGTTTGAGGGAGTCCTGCCCAAATGGCGCCATGAAATATGTTGAAAAGTGAGCTTTGGGACTTCCCTGGAGGTCCAGTGGTTAGGGCTCGGCACTTTCACTGCGGGGCGGGGGAGCCAGGGTTCAATCCTTGGTCAGGGAACTAAGATCCCGCAAGCCGTGCAGAGTAGGCAAACAAAAAAAAAAGAAAAGTGAGCTTCTTGGATCCACAAGAGCCTCCATCACCAGACCAGTGGACTGGCACAGCCCCATCCCGGCATCCTGATCACCAAGGAGACTGGAGCTGGAATGTACCGCATCCTCCCCTATGAAGGAGATGCTGGGTCCTGCCAGTCACTGGGTCCTGGAACAACCACACTAGCAGGCTGGATTGGGATCATCATAATCTACTGCGACCTAATGAAAACCAGTGTGATCCAGTCTGAACCAGCTAAAACGTACCCCAAACCACATGTAAACTGCTGAGCGAAATCCATCTGAGCCTACTGGAATTGGTCAAAATGGGGTCAAGGCTATTTGAATTGTGTAATATTGGTTCTGACAGTTCAAAACTGGTTTTTATCCGGCTGGAACAACACCAAGCCAGTATAACGTGGAACCAGTTGCAACCGGGTTGAGCCAGTGAATTCACTTTTAACCAGTTTGAATTGGGCTAGCCTGATTTAAACCAGTCAGTCCCTTGAAAGGGAATTTGAGGGCTTCAGCTTCCCAGGTTCTTTTAGTTCTTTAGTAAAAAAGAAAACCAGGGTAGCAAAAGTCTAAAGTCATTTATTCCTGAAGATTAATTTACCTTGCTCCCATAAATATTCATAAAAATCAATTACCAGCTTATTGAAAGAATTAATAAACTTCACATTGTTTATTGTAACCCACTAGCAAGAGCAGGAATCAGCCTCCTGGCAAAGCAAAGATCCTACTTTTAAGAGGCTCTTTACCATGTGGTTGGAGGGCGTCCTAAAGGAGTTGCCGGGGTTTCCCTGATGCCCTTCAGACAACAGCCAAGCAGGAGTGCTCCCCACACCAAGAGTGACACAGAACAGATCAGCTGGGTTGTTTTTCTTTTAATTGAATGTTAAAATGCAATATTAACCTCCTCAAAAGAGACAGGAGAGTGGAAGGAAATGAAGAGTCTTAAAAAAAAAAACTAGCAGTCTGAATTTGGATGCAATTATATCCACCCTAATCAACAGTGTTAGATCGTAATTAGCAGCTTATACAGAGACATTTCAATCTATTAATTCAATCATCGTGTCATGTGTGAGGCCATTACTGAAAGTGTAATTAAATGGAATGGTCTCCTGTTCCCTAATCAATTGGATCTTCTCCCCTCCCATTGATGACATGGGGCCGAGCACCTTGCCTTACTGTAGAACTGCCTTCCCCTTGAAGGTGTGTTTTCTACACAAGCTTTGTGGGAGAAAATCAAAAGTCAAAGTCCCATTTGCTTGGACGTGAAAATATGTCAACTGCCCCCTAAGAGAGAAAATTTAGTCACTTACCAGCCACAAAACTTGGAAATGATGCCACCTTCTTTGTCTGTTAGGAAATATGAAAACACACACACACAATAGGTTTAAGTAGTTGGCCCATAAGATCTAGGCTAAGATGATTAATTACCATAATTAATGGTGGTGATTAATTATGGTAATTAGTTAATTACCATAATTAATTAATTATGACTGGTCTTCCCAAGAAGTCAGCTCCTTACAGCAAACCAGTGTCTTTCTGGTGCCATGATGTTTGGGTGGGGTACATGTAACCAATTCTCATGGAAAACCTCGAGTACAAAAGGCCATCAGCTAAAACTAGATTAGCATGTCACTGCTAGAAGGAATACACCCAGTGGTTCCCTAACTGGTGGGCATGAGAATTTCCAGGCACATCTTTAAAAGCAAGGAAGGAGATCAGACGCCACTGTGTGGGTGGCCACAGTTATTTCATCCAAGTTAGAAAATCTCATCCAAACCATGTTATCCAGAAAAGGGAAATAACTCGCTTAAGGCCTCATTCTAATAACCTCCCCATCATGGCAGTGAAAGTTTACATGGGATTGTTTATTAAAACCACATTGTTGGTTTAAAACCGTGGTTCTCAACCCAAGTGATTTTTGTCCCCAAGGGGACATATGGCAATATCTGTAGACATTTTTGGTTGTCACAACTTGGGGAGGAGGGCTGCTACTAGCATCTAGTGGGTAGAGGCCAGGGATGTGTCTAAACACCCTGCAGTGCAAAGAACAGCCCTTCACAACAAAGAAGGATCTGGCCCCAAATGTCAATGGTGCCACCCTTGAGTAATCCTGTTTTAGAACATGACTGTCAGATAATGGGGTAGAATGAGTTTCTGTCAAATCGGGGAGCACCAATGACCCCCACGCACCAAAGGCAACACATGGGCACACCGTGGTGTGGGTCTGAGTCAACAGGAAAGGGCCTTCCCTTCCTCCTCCTACAGGGCCACCGGGCTTTGCCTGATGGGACCCCCCCTCCCCCAGGCACTGGGTGGGACAAGAACATGGTGGAGAGGGCGAGCCCATGAAGACAGGGTGGGCAGCTCCCACATCAGGGTCCTGAGCCAGAACTCTCTTCCTTGGAAAAATTACCTCTAGAATGTTGTTATTGTCAACAGGGCCATTGAGATCAGAGCGCTGCTGCTTCCTCGGCTGCTCCAAACCATTGCAGACCTGGAAACCGGGAAGTTAAAGACAAAGATGGTGTTTTCACATGTGAGAAAAAATAAAAATACAAAAATAAAAAATAAATAAAAATTTAAATTTAAAAAAAGAAAAATAAACCAAGACACAAAACTGGAGATACAATATGATGCAATTTTGTAAAATGCATGCGTATATAGGTATGTGTGTGTGCATACAGATATAATTTAACTTTTCTGCCAATAATATGTATACTTTTATACTTCTAAAAAGTTATTTGAATCATATTTTCTAATTTCTTGTTTATTATTATTTTTAATTGTGGTAAAATACATATAACAGAAAGTTTGCCATCTTAACCATTTGTAAGTGTACAGTTCAGTGGCATTAAGTACTTTCACATTATTATGCAACGATCACCATCCATCTCCAGAGCTCTTTTCATCTTACAAAACTGAAACTCTGTCCCCATCAAACACTAACTCCCTATTCCCACCCCACCGCCAGCCCCCGGCAACCACCAGTTCCCGCTATCAATTTACTCTAAGGAGCGCATACAAGTGGGGTCATACAAGATTTGTCTTTTTGTGACTGGCTTACTTCACTGAGCAAAATGTCCTCAAGGTTCATCCCTGTTGTAGCAAGTGTCAGAATGTCCTTCCATTTTAAGGCTGAATAATATTCCACCGTGTATATAGACCACTTTTTGTTTATCCATTCATCAGTCCACGCACACCTGGGTTGCGTCCACCTTTTGGCTGTTGTGAATAATGCTGCTACAAACACGGGTGTACAAATATCTCTCAGAGTTCCTGCTTTCAGTTCTTGGGGTATATATATATATATATATACCCAGAAGTAGGACTGCAGGATCATATGGTAATTTTATTTTTTATCTTTTGAGGAACCACCATACTGTTTTCCACAACAGCTAAGCCATTTTACATTCCCAACAACAGTGTCCAAGGGTTAAAATTATATTTCTAAAAAACTTAAATTCTTAGTTCAATGCAAATTCAAAACCTAAATTCCTTAGATTGGCAAATTAGCCAATCTACTACTAGAGGAAAAAATGCCCCAAGGACATGTCATAAGTCTTCTCTTAAAGAAGACATCAAACCAAAATTCCTCTTACTTCGATGAACAAAATGTAAAGTTTAGGTATATTTTCTCTACTTAGTGCCCTGTACTATCCAGAAGATCTCTCCAGATCCAAGCACTGAAATCACTGTCCAAACCCCAAAGGAGGCTCTGGTGAGCCAGCATCTTAAGTCAAGTTCCAGAACTTTCTGGAAATAGATTATCAAGCAGTAACAATATGATGATGCCAATGACATTAATAAGTTTTATTTATAAATAAATTTATATTATGAAAATACATATAGATTATACTCATATTTACATTATGTTTATTTATAAATAAGTAACGTTATTGATCACATCCTCTCCCATATGAGATGGATGTGCTCATTCCTGCTTTACAGGTAAGAGGACTGAGGCTCCAGGTGTGGACAGGAATGGCCAGGTACCCACAGTCTCAGGCAGCACAGCCACGTGTCGTGTCTTCCCTGCCCTAGACTGTTATTGTCATGGCCTGTGACTCTTCATTAGATCTCTACGCGGGGGTTAGAGAAAAATGAAAAGACCCAGGCCCACCGTCCCAGCCCTGAAGGGAACAGGGGGGTTGTGCACCAGGCAGACCAGGGATTCTAGCAGAGCATCCTCTCCGTGACTGCAGGTACCACTGGGCTTCAGAGGCTGCGGGCATGGAGGGGATGGCTCAGATAGGAGGTGGACAAAGCTGTCTGGGCATTAAGGACTGGGCAGATTTGTGCCACATCCCGAGAGCAATCTGGGCTCGCTCAACCCACAGGAAGAAATGAGGCCTTCCCGGAGCAGAGGGGGTGCAGGGCACAGCTGGGGCCAGGAGGGTCAGATGTCTGCTTGGTCCCCTCTTCCTTGCTGGAAGCCCAAAGGACTGCCCCTACCCCAAAGCCCCGTGAGCCCCCAGACGGCGCCGGTGGGCCCTGACCTGGCCCCGCTGTTCTGGTCTGTCCCGAGGTGGGGCTCTGGGGCCCCCTGCTCCACCCATCACAGCCCTCCTTTCAGGTCTGGCCCCATCCTTCTCCTTTCAGGTCTAATCTGCCCACCATGGATCCATGCTGCCCAAGCTGAGCAGACAGCGCCCCTTCCTGCAGGGCTGAGCCTGAAGGAGTCACTCCTGCCAGGGTCCCACGGGAGCCAGGCTTCTTCCCGAACTCCTAATCCTGCCACAGCCCTACTGGCTCTGCACCTCCGGCTGTGGACAAGACACACCAGGAAAAACCTCCTGTAATGTCCAAAGGGGTCTCTCACCTCAAAGGGTGCTCCCGTCTGCCTTAAATAAGGCTCTAATGTGGGAATGCCCCAGACAACCCTCTGCTGTCCTGTACACCTCCCAATTTCAAGGTCCACTTAGAGCACATCAGTATTTTACCTTCTTGTTTGCGAAATTTCTAACCTGGTGACCATCCCTAGGCTGAGTTCACAAACTTCATTTCCTGAAGGCCTGCACTGCCTTACAAGGAGCCGAACAGGCACCAGGAAACTCCAAAAACCCCAAAGAAACCAACCAATCAACTGAAAAATGAAAACGTGGTCAACCACACCTAGTACACACTGAATATTTGTGTCCCCCCCCCCCGCCCCCGCCGCCAAAATTCATATGTTGAAACCTAACCCCCAGGGCAATGGTATTAGGAGGTGGGCTGTTAGGAGGTCATTAGGATTAGATGAGCTCATGAGGGTGGGGTCCTCATGAATGGGATTAGTGCCCTTATAAAGGGGATCCCAGAGAGCTCCCTCGCCCCTCCTGCCACGTGAGGATGTAAAAGAAGATGGCTGTTTAGGGAAGTGGGTTCTCACCAGACACCAAATCTGCCAGCACCTTGATCTTGGACTTCCAGCCTCCAGAACTAAGAAGTAAATGTCTGTTGTTTCTAAGTCCCCCAGTTTATGGTATTCTGTTTTAACAACCCAAAAGGACTAAGATAACACTCCTTCTACAAATGTTACAGGTTGAGCTAGAACCTAATTTTTCTGGCAGAAAGAGGGCCGTCATATGGGGCAACAGACTGTCATCATGGTGCCGAATACATAGTGGGAAACGGCAACACCAGGACCGCTGCTGGCCTTCTATTGGGTGTCTCTGGCAAATGGAAGAGGTATCCCTTCTGGGGGACGCAGTTTGGGCTTGGCCAGGGGAACCCAGGCTGGAAGTCAGTGCCCTACACCATCCCCCAGACAACTCAGTGTGGGACCACAGCACGTGGTGACCACAGGCAACACAAGGTCTCAGGTCCATGTACAAGGGCAGCTTCTCCCCAAAGCTTCTACAGGCTCGACCCCAGGCCAACATTTTCTCTAACTCCCTCCGACCACTCATCACCATGACAACTGCATCTCATAATAAACAGCCGGGGTTGTTTCCAGAGAGGCAGGAGGACGGCTTGTGCTGCTTCTCCTTGGGAGAGCCCATCTGGTGCTCAAATTTTCATCTCAGGGGCCAGGGTGGGGGGCTTGGCAGCAGGGGACACAGGATCTGAAATGAACATGGTTAGAGGCCCATATGGATCTTAGAGGGAGATGCTGTTTAAATCCTTTTGTGCCCTCCCCACGGTACAGCAGCCAGGCACACCTCAAAATAAGATGCCAACAGGGAGGGGAGGGCCACATACCTCATCAAGTACCTGTAGTGGGGCGTTCTCAGTGCCACCCACTGGAACCCCCATGAGCCATTGCTGGGGGGGAGGGGTGAGTGAAACATGTGACCTGAAATATGCTAATGCAGTGGGGACCCCCCGAACCCCACTCCATGGAGCCTGGAGACCAGAGCACGATGTGATGGCACAGGCTGGTCACAAGATGCCAGAACCAGGGACAGCTGTTCAGGGCAGAGATGACTTGCTTGTAAGAAAAATACACTAATTTGAATAAATTGTTCAAATAAATATCTTGGCTCTAGTCAGGGAAACTAAAGCTAGGATTTTTTAATGTGTCAATTCTGATTGTGTCTGCTGGATTAAACTGAAAATCTGGCAATATACCCCACATGGCTGCAGATGGAATAACAGCAAACAAGCACACGCCCGCTCACACCATCTGGAACAAAAGCTGCATGTTTCCGAGTGCTGTCCTGAATGACAAGCATGTGAGTGACATGGAGGGGAGCTCAGTGAGGGACAGACAGCATGAACGCAAAGCCAAGGAAGCCGCTGGACTGTCCTATCTGCCCCCAGACACAACTCCGAGTCAGAGAAACCCCAAGTGCTGCAGGAGTCTTCTCCAGGAGTTGTTTCTTGCTCTGTTTTCAAAGGCATCGGTCAGCCCGACTCATCGGACATTCCAGCTCAGGAGGGGCAGCTGGGGCAGCAACACTGAGGATGCTCCCGTGGGGCCAAGCTGAGAGCATAACCCACGGGGCCACTGACGGTCTCATCAGCGCCCTCCAGGTCTTCTCTCAAAGGCCCTCCAATCCTTCCCCTGACAAATAGGTGGCTCAGAAAAATGACAATTTTGTTCTTTTTCTCCCATTCCTCTTACGATTCAGGTCACTCTGTGATATTTATCTGCAGGAGGAGGAGAGCTTGGATAAAGTCTTTATTCTTATCATAGTTATCCCTCTGGGGATGATCGCATCTTTTTGAAGCCCATCTCTGGCTTACGAGAATCATGACAAGAGGCACTGGGGAAGCCACTTGGGGCCTGGCCTTGTTCTCTGAGACTCGTCCGCTAAAACTTCCTCCGCCACTGCCCCCGGGGCCCCATCACTTCTCCACTCCATCATTCACTCTTTTTTCACAGGGCCCCAGGAAGGGCAGGTGGTACCCGGGGGACTAGCATTTTTGAGCAGAACCAGATTTTTCATTGGCATCTACGTTTCCATCCTTCGTCAAGCACTGCCCAGAGTCTGCGTCCACATGGCCAGTCGAGCAGGCATCTGCTCTGTGTCCTGCACCACCCTGGGCACCCGCATTCAGGACGGGAAGATGCACATAACAAAGGTCTAGGCCCAGGACATCTTCCCGACCAGCACCAAGGCATAACTCATTGGTCCTGCTGCCTCAGACTCTGTGGGGCCAGCCAGGGTATTAACAAACACACAGGTCAACTAAAGCCACCCTTGAACAATGGTGCGTCCAGATGCCATGCCATCAAGGCTTCGTTCAGGCTGTTCGTTTTTTTTTAATTTGAGCATAACTAGAATCCTGATGCATTTTTGGTGGGAATGTAAAATGTCTAGCTGCTGTGAAAAGCAGTCTGTGATACCTCACAAAGTTAAACATTAAATGCCCATGTGACCCAGCAATTCCACTCTGAGGTGTAGACCCAAAGGAGCTGAAAGCAGGTGTCTACACAAAAACGTACAGGGATGGTCATGGCAGCATGATTCACAATAGTCAAAAGGTGGAAACAACCCAATGTCTGTCAACTGATGAATGGATAAACAAAATGTGGTATATCCATTCAATGGAACATCATTCAGCCATGAAAAGGAATGAGGTCGTGATACACGCTACAACACGGGTGAACCCTGAAAACATCATGTTAAGTGAAAGAAGCCAGACACAAAGGGCCACATATTATATGATTACATTTAGATGAAATGTCTACAAACAGGCAAATCTATACAGAGAGACCTTGTTTTATTGCATTTCACTTTGCTGTGCTTTGCAGATATTGTGTTATTCACAAATTGAAGGTTTGTGGCAACCCTGTGTTGAGTTCATCTACTGGTGCCATTTTTCCAACAACATTTGCTTACTTTGTGTCTCTGTGTCACGTGTTGGTAAGTCACGCAATATTTCAAACTTTTTCATGATTATTATGTTTGTTATGGTGATCAGTGATCTTTGATGTTACTATTGTAATTGTCTGGGGCACCACAGACCACAATCATATTAGACAATGAACTTAACTGATAAATGTGTGGGCTCTGACTCCTCCACTGACCTCTCTCTCCCTCTTCTTGGGCCTCTCTATTCCCTGAGCCACAACAATACTGAAATTAGGCCAATTAATACCATACAGTGGCCTCCAAGTGTTCAAGTGAAAGGAAGAGTTTCATGTCTCTCACTTTAAGTCAAAAACTAATGATTAGGCTTAGTGAAGGCATATGGAAAGCCAAGACAGGCCGAAAGCTAGACCTCTTGCACTAAAGAGCAGCCTAATTGTGAACGCAAAGGAAAAGTTCTTGAAGGAAATTAAAAGTGCTACTCCAGTGAACACATGAATGATGAGAAAGTGAAGCAGCCTTACTGCTGATATGGGGAAAGTTGTAGTGATCTGGATAGAAGATCAAACCCAGCCACAACATTCCCTTAAACCAAAGCCTAATCCAGAGCAAGGCCCTAACTCTCTTCAATTCTATGAAGGCTGAGAGAGGTGAGGAAGCTGCAGAAGAAAAATCTGAAGCTAGCAGGGGTTGGTTCATGAGGTTTAAGGAAAGAAGCCACCTCCGTGACATAAAAGTGCAAGCTGAAGCAGCAAGTGCTGATGTAGAAGCTGCAGCAAGTTATCCAGAAGATCTAGCTAAGATCATTAATGAAGGTGGCTACTCTACACTACAACTTTTCAATGTAGATGAAACAGCCTTCTATTGGAAAAATGCCATCTAGGGCTTTCATAGCTAGAAAGGAAAAGTCAGTGCCTGGCTTCAAAGCTTCAAAGGACAGGCTGACTCTCTTGTTTGGGGCTAACACAGCTGGTGACTTTAAGTTGAAGTCAATGCTCACTTACCATTCCAAAATTCCTAGGGCCCTTAAGAATTATGCTAAATCTACTCTGCCTGTGCTCTATAAATGGAACAACAAAGCTTGGATGACAGCACATCTATTTACAACATGGTTTACTGGATATTTTAAGCCTACTGTTGAGACCCTACTGCTCAGAAGAAAAAAGACTTCTTTCAAAATATTACTGCTCGCTGACAATGCACCTGGTCACCCGAGAGCTCTGATGGAGATATAAGAGATTCATGTTGTTTTCATGCCTGCTAAGACAATATCCATGCTGCGGCCCTTGGATCAAGAAGGAATTTCAATTTTCAAATCTTATTATTTAAGAAATATTTACATTTTGGAAGGCTACAGCTGCCATAGACAGTGATTCCTCTGATGGATCTGGGCAAAGTAAATTGAAACATTTTGGAAAGGATTCACCATTCTAGATGGCACTAAGAACATTTGTGATTCTTGGAAAGAGGTCAGAATATCAACATTAACAGGAATTTAGAAGAAGCTGATTCCAGCTCTCACGGATGACTTTGAGGGATTCAGACTTCAGTGGAGGAAGTAACTGCAGATGTGGTGGAAAGAGTAAGAGAACTAGAATTAGAAGTGGAGCCTGAAGATGGGGCTGAGTTGCTGCACTCTCATGATAAAACTTGAATGGATGAGGAGTTGCTTCTTATGGATGAGCAAAGAAAGTGGTTTCTTGAGAAGGAATCTAATCCTGGTGAAGATGTTGTGAAGACTGTTGAAATGACAACAAAGAATTTAGAATATTACATAAACTTAGTTGATAAAGCAGCAGGAGAATTTCAAAATTGGATGGACTGACTCCAGTTTTGAAAGAAATTCTACTGTGGGTAAAATGCTATCAGACAGCACTGCATGAGACAGAGAAATCATTTGTGAAAGGAAGAGTCCATCCATGGGGTAAATTTCACCGTCATCTGATTTTAAGAAATTGCCACAGCCAGCCAGCCTTCAGGCACCACCAGCCTGATCAGCCAGCAGCCATCAGCATCGAGGAAAGACCCTCCACCAGCAAAACAGATTATGACTCCCTGAAGGCTCAGATGATGCTTAGTATTTTTTAGCAATAAAGTACTCTTAAATTAAGGTGTGTACATTGTTTTTTCAGATGTTATTACACACCTGATCGACTACAGTATAGCGTAAACATAACTTTTAGATGCACTGAGACATCAAAAAATTTGTGATTTGCTTTATTGAAACATTCACTTTATTGCAGTGGTCTGGAACCAAACCACAGTATCTCAGGGGGTCTGCTTGCACAGGAAGGAAGTCGATTTGTCATTACTGGGGGCTAGAAGGAGGGGAGATTTGGGACTGATATTGCCAAATAAGTATGGGGTCTCCTTTTGGGGTGATGAAAATGTTCTGGAACTAAATAGTGGTGGTTGTACATCACTGTGCTAAATGCCATTGAATTGTACACTCTAAAATGGTCAAAATGGTAAATTTCATGCTCTGTGTCTATAGCTACAATTTTAAAGTAACAGGGAAAGAAAGAGTAAGCAGGGCCCTCGAAAGATCTAAAACACACTGCCTCTGCCTCTGATACCCCCTTCAGCTCAGCACTAGACCCCTGCACGAAGGTCACAACCAGCTTATGCAGGACCAGCCCTCCTGAGGGACGCAAAGGGCAAGGGGAGGAGGGTGGGTCGGGGGAAGGAGGCAGGCCACCCAGACAGCAGCAGCAGGACCTCAGACACTCCTCTCTCCCGGGCACCAGCCTCGCACCCGGGATGTCACAGTCGTATTCCCTCGTGGGGAAGGAGGGAGCCCCATCACTGCAGGCAGAGCTACAGAAACGGGAAGTGTCATGTTTGATTTAGCTCAACTCTCAAAGGAGAAAAGCTCCATGACCCCTTCTGCATCCGTATCTGGGGGCCAGCAGGCTGCTTTTCCCACGGGTTCCACCAGCTTGCTACAAACACCCCGGCCCCCGCTAACTGCAAGGTGAGAAGCCCTGTGTGAGCAGTTTAACGACAGCGACCCTCCAAAGTGAAGAGCAATCTCTTGGCCTTATGGCAGGCTCAGGCCGGGGGCTCCCGGGAACCCCGAGACCCTCCCTGTTCCCCCAGCTGCTCCCCCCCCTCAGCCTAGAGTGCACCCCACACACGTTCTGTGAGAGCGAGCATGGCATCAGATAAATGGATGACACTAAGGCACCCAGGTCAGAAGAAACCAGATGACCATGCTAAGTCAATGTTCGAATTCCAGCTCCAAGGCACTTCCCATATTTAACTCCCACTTGTCTATAGAGACTGCCCTTCCCAGCAGGGAACTGCCAAGACCAGCTCTCTGTTCTCACGATTCGGGAAGGAGTTCTCCATTCCAATCAATCCTATTAGTCCTGAATAATAAACAACTCAATGGAACTGCCTATGGCTGCCAACACTAAGTCCTATGACTCTCCTAATTTGAAAAACAAGTTTAACCAGCTAATGTGTAAAGGAGATCCCAAGCATCCAGTAAGCTTCTATTAAATCTACCTGCTCAACTGTCATGAATATGCAAAATAGAACATCTTGGTTTCCTTAAAGTTGAGGATGAGGAAAGAGAGTATTTTCATGGTACATTTGACAACATAGTCTTCTTTTAATGATACTAACATAGTGTGAGCTCAACCATTTTACATAACCCAGTGGTCTGCATGACCTATGTGAAAGTCCAGCAGGATTAATAATCTGGTGTCCACCACTCCTCTGCCCCTTCATGGGCTCAGACTGGCTCAACTTAGTTTTAGATGATTCAAATTGGCTCAGGCCAGTTAATGAGACAAGAGCCTTTTCTTTCTTTCTTTTTTTTATTGTGGCAAATATACATAAAATAAAATGTATCGTTTTAGCCAATTTTAAGTGGACAATTAAGTGGCATTAAGTTCATTCACACTGATGTACAATCATCACCACCATCCGGCCACAGAACTTTTCATTATCCCTAACGGAAGCTCTGTCCCCTTTAAACCCTAACCCCCATTCCCCCCACCTCTATCCTGGCAACCATCAGTCCACTTCTGTCTCTATGGATTTAATTAATCTAGGTACCTCACTGGGTGGAATCATAGAGGATTTGTCTTTTTGTGACTGGCTAATTTCACTCAGCATAGTGGCCTCAAGGTTCATCCCCGTTGTAGCAGGTGTCAGAATTTCCTTTTTTTTTTAGGGCTGAACAATTTTGCTTTGTATGTAAAAGTCTTTTTTTGGAACTTGATCATTATAACTGTGGTGCAGAAGAGAAATCAATCTTCCCACAAATACTGTAAAAATTACCAGGTCATGATCTCTGAATATGGGCCAAACGGCCCATATTTTAAGTGACTTGGAAACCTTTGGCTTAATTCATCCGATTTCATTTTTCTTGGCATTTAAAAGAGGGTTGGAGATTAAATATTAATAAGATCTTAGGCAAGAAAAACCTCGGGCAGCAATTCCACTTCATGACATCTCCCGTGATTTGCAAATCCAATGCAGCAAGAAGCACCGTGACCCGCCACTACTCTTATGGCTGGAGCGGGTTTTGAGGACTGGTGAATGGCTAGACTATCCCTCCTTTCTTGAAATTAACATTCATATTTCTAAAAGTGACCAGCGTGCTATCTTTTATATACTTGGGTCCCCGTGAATGAATAAACGAATGAATGAATGTAGAAGGGAATAGATGACAGCAAGGAAGAGCATCTATTTTCAATGACTAGAGAAGAAAGCAGCAGCAGAAGTAGCCAGAGGAACTCAGAAGTACCCAGAGACCTGGTTTGGGTGTGGGGTGGTCTGGGTCTGAGCCCTTCTGAGGAAGACACTTGGGTGGGTGAGTCTGTGTCAGTGCATACCCCTCCACGGCCAGAGACCCAGAAGCTCTGGAAGTGAAGGTCAGGAACAGAGGTCTCCCAGCCAGCACTGAGGGCTGCTTTGAGGGGAAGCGTGAGATCCAAAGTCTAAGTGGGAAGGGTGAGGGGAGGGATAGGGCTGCACCAGAAGTCAGAGTGGGCCGATAGGTCCCAGAGGCAGAATCAGAGGCCGTTTGCAAGTGTTCGGGCCAACGAAGAGGAGGATTGACCAAGGAGGGCAAACAGGCAACGTCCCGAACAACAACCTCCCTCCTACCTGACATGGTGCCCTGAGCACTGTCCTGAGAAGTAACCCCTCGGCCAAAGTCTAGCGCAGGCTCGCTGACCTGCTGGCCTGACTGCACCCAGAGCGGGGCAGGGTGGCCAACCGTGGGGCAGACCTGGCAGTGCATCAGCACCAAGGACAGCACACTGCCAGCTCTTAAGAGGACCGTTTGCTGGCTGTTGAAACCAACTTGAGCAGCCAGGCAATGAGATTCTGCAAGCCCAGATCCAAGCATCCTTCAGCTCCAGTAGTCTGGGCCTTGGCTTGGTCTCAGGTGGAGAGACCAGCTTCTCTTCCGTGAAGGCTGACTGTGGTCTTGGCAGGGTCTGGAGTCCACACTAGGCCCTGGGGTGCCATCCTGTGCCACACCCCCTTCTCAGCCTTTCTGAGCTGTGCTTAGTTTTCCTGAGCTGTCCATGGTATTATCTGATGTAGGGTTGGGAGCTATTCTTGGTTAGCCTCCTATTACCACAGTGCCGTGTCTTTTTTAGTAACTGATTAGCATTGACCGCTATCTGAGTGCTTTGGGGCGCAAACCCCGTGACTGCCATCGCCAGGCTGTTCTATCCCCGAATCTCGTGCTCAGCAATGTGGTCTTTCTCCCCGAACAGAAGTTGTTACTATATATTCTCCCATGGAGCCCTGCACTTCCTGGGGAATGTCATGTGACTGACTGATCTTGTGGGATATGTCTTGAGCCCCTGGCACATGTTGGGGATGGTGGCGGTGATGCAGGGGCCCGAGGATGGGAGATGCAGGTGGGGCAGCGCCCTGCCTCAGTCCCCCACCCACCTCTCTCCTTCCCCGAAACCTGCCCTGGACACACACCACTGGCAAAGCAGTGCAATTCGAGTCAAAGCAACGCAATCCCAGCTCCACACGTGGTGGGCACCCTCTCCCTGCTGGCACCTCCTCAGATCCCTCCCTGCCTGCCCTTATAGACGCTCCCCACCCATCCCCTGTGCTCCCACACGGGAGCCTCTGCCCTGGCCATCCACCAGAGATGCTCAGGGCCCTCCCAGTTCCCCATCCCCCTGATGGCCCTGCTCTGTCCCTCTCTCATCAGCATCCTCAGTCCAGTCCTTCACCTTCCACCGGTCCTCCTTCAGGGCTCTGGCCCCCGTCACAATCCCCAACCCCACTGCATGCTAAGGACGCCCGTGACCTCCACGTTCAGCCTGCCTGGTTAGCTGACTTCCCAAAGGCCCCCTCAAAGTCCCGGGACCTCTCTGCTTATCACCCATGCGGCAGCCCGTCCCCAGGAAGCCTGCAAGGGACTCACGGGCTGGGCAGCGGGGTCTCTGCTGATCACCCAGCCCCACCCGGATGGATGGGGAGTCTCTGCGTGTCTGTCTCCCTCTAGAACGAGCTTCTCGATGCAGGCTTAAGTCACTTTCATCTCTGCACCCCCAGGGCCTGGCACATCGTAAGTGCAGTTTGCACAGACTGCGTGGGAGGGCTCGCAGACGCCAGCCAGCCCAGGAGGTGGGGAGTGGGAATTATGTTCAGAAACCCCAGGTAAAGGAGGGACGGCGTTTGGAATTAGTGAGAGACCGGTGATCTGGAGCCCCGCTCATCTGCCTGGAAAGCGGGGTTCTCAGTTAATTTTCAATTCAAAATCGAGTGTGAGAAAATCAGGGCACCCTTGGAGATGTGTGGCTGCCACTCCGGCCCCCGAGATCAGGGAATCCAGAGCAGAAAGGGGCTGAGGATGCCACCAGGAGGATGTGAGAACCGCCCCCCAAGAAATCCCTGCGGGGAGAGGGGGCACCTGAAGAGGGCCTGCAGAGAGGGGGGAGCCTGAGGGCACCTGGGGAGCTGCTCCCACCCCACCTGTCACCCCCGCCCATCAGGCCCCACCCATCCCATGGTGTCCCTGGCCAGTCCCATGCCTCCTCTCATCCTGCCTCACACTGCTGGCTTCGTCCCTCCCTCAATGTCACCCTAGAAGACAGGGACATCATCTTGCTCCCTGCCCGGCCCAGCATGGTCCCAGCTGCGTGCAGAGCCTCACCTGACTGCATCCCCCACCTCCTGAGATTCCCACGGATGTAAGACCCGCATCCTCCTCCTCATGGCAAGCGCTCCACACCCCTCACCATCCATCGCCAGATACTGATCCAATCAGCTCTGCTCCCACAGCCCCAGGCGGCATGTCCAGAACGTTCCAGAGCCAGGAGCTGGTGCAGCGGAGTGAGGTCCAGGCTTCCTGGCTCTGCCATCTGTGCTCTTAACCACTAGCCCCAACTCTCTCGAGGGTGGAGGAGGGGGGCAGGGAAGGAACTTTCTAGATTACTGTTAGGGGAGGGGCTTTACACGATTTTCCCAAACAATAAAGACAGTGTTTTAGAAGCCCTGCTTTAACTAGACTTTAAAAGCCCTGACGCCATCCCAGATTCCTGCCAGATGAACTGCTCCATGAAAATAACAGCCACCTCTAGTCACAGGTCCTCAAGAGGCTTCATAAAAATCAAATCAGGGCATTGCGCTGACTCGGCAAATGGGCTCCAAGAAATCAAGTTTGGGAGCTCGGGCAGATCAAGCGAGGGGCTTAGGATGCCGAGGCCTGGATTTCGTTTTCCAGGGCGGTCCCGGGAATTAGTGACAGCAGGCGCACTGCGCGGGGAGGAGGCTGGGGAGGGGCACAGGAGCCCGGGGACCCTTCCATGCACCCTCCCCATGAACAAAGGGACGTCCAGGACTGATGCCCGGGCGGGCAGGCAGAGGAGTCGGGACGGCTGCAGAACTGGAGCAAGGCTGCAGGAAGGAAGAGGCCAGCTGTGCTCCACGGAGGCCTCGGGGGTGTTGAGGACCTTCCCCTGTCCCGCCATGCCCCTGGACACCCCTCCCCTCTCCCTCCCCCAAGCCCTGTCCTCAGCACCTGCCCGAGGGCTCTTTCTCCAGCTTGGTCCGACCTGGGGGCCAGGTCTGGGCAGACTGCTCCCACCTGGGCACTGTTGCAAGCACCAGGGTCCCTTGCACACCTGCTATCACCTGGGCACCAGCGACCCTGGGATGCTCTTCTCTCGGCCTCTCAGGACCAGGGGGTCCTCTACAAAAAGCAGGTGCTCATACCTGCTTCATATGCCACTGAACAAGGCACGTGTGAGCCCAGAGGGAGCATCACGGTGCCACCCCCCACACAGGGCAGACCGAGGTTGCCCCTGCCCCTAATATTCCCCCTCCCTATTTGGTGTCAGCATTCCTGCCACCATCTCCAAAGGTCCTGCATGAAGCAAGTCTTGACTGAACGCCAATCACAGCAAAGGCGTCCGCACAGGGAGCAACGCTGAACACTCGTGCGTGTGATGTGGCCTTGGGGCCCTGGATCACACCTCCCTCTAACTGCTGTATTGACTACAATGTATTGATCTTTCTTTTTTCTATTGTCAGAGGGCTCTTTCTAGAAAGCACTGACTGGGCCGATAATAAACAGAAATCATGAAAACCCCAAAGAATCAAAACACGCCTTTGGTTTGCCCTCCCGACGTGCGGAGCCGCTCCACATGGTGGTCACATAAATCTGAAGCCTCCAACTCCATGATCACTGAAGCCCTGATGTGTACCCAGCCCACAGGGGTACGGAGGGCCAGGGAAGGCTGCAGTCCTAGGAATCTACAAGGCCCAGAGGATGGAGAGTCTCTGAAAGAAGTTCGGGCACAGAGCAGGTGTTTCTGGAGGACCTGATCTCACAACAGCTGTCACAAGCGAGTCCTTGCCAAACATAGACGCACAGTAGGGACCACAAGAGCCTGTCACCCCAGGCACCCCAAAGACCCACGGAACCACGATCTTTGGTGCTGGACAAACATGTTCTTACCGTGCCCCCAGGAGCACGGGGGGCACCCCTCTTCACAGGAGGTGCACTGAGGACTCGCCCGGTCCCCCTAAGCTGTGACACCAGCCCGGGTGGGGTCCTCCCTCCACACTCCCGGCCTCGCTGCCAAAGGGCAGAGGACCACCCTGGCAGGTGCAGAAACGACCATTCTATCTGGATATTCAATATGCATCTGGCTGGACCCAACTCATGCATCCTTTAATTGCTGTATGTAAAAAAAGAAAATCAATATTTCATGTCACCAAAGCTCAATAAAATTAAGAATAATGCCCCATGAATAATCTCTACTTGATTGATTTGATCTATGGCCTGAGCCCTCATGAAGTCAGGACGTCACGACAGTTTTACAGGCTGGAGGTCTGGTGTCTGCCGGTCACCTTGCTGGTGCCAGGACACACTCGCCGAGAACAACAGAGCCCGTCAGGTCTCATGATAACAAGTAAACAGACGACAGGGCAGAGGAAACTCACCCACACTCACCCCCTCGCTGAGCTCGGCATCACCTCTTCTAGAGCTGCCCAGGGTCACAGGCGCGAGCCTTGCCCTAACAAACTGTTCAGCCCTCACACTGTGTAACCATGGATACAGTACTGACCCCACACAGGTCTCAAAGGCCTCATCTGTAAAATGGGAATAACCCTAGTCCCTACCTCTTCCGGTTGCTCTAAGATTCACTGAGATCACACACACAAAGCCCTAGCACGGTGCTGGCAGTCACTACCCACACCGGCGTCACCTCCACCGTCACCCAGGGATTTTCCACAAATGGCAAAACAAGAAACATTAAATCCTCAGAAGCCACGGGTCCCACAGGTGACAGAGGTGACAGCTTTCCCACCACTGTGGGTTGATGGTGACCATCCTGGGACTGAGCCATACGGGGACAGGTCTTGGGATGTCACATGGTCTGGCCCTCTGCCCCAAGGATGTGCATCTTCGGCTGGTGTATTCCTGCAGGGAGAGAAAAGGGCTTGAGGCTCCAGAGTGTTCAGGAGAGGCGGGCAGAGCAGGGCTGGGGTGTCTTCGTCGCTGGGAGTCTGGGATGAAGGCGGCACCCATGCGAGCACGGAGGGGATCTCTAGGAAGGGGAAGGCTTTGCAGCAGAGTTTCTCAAAGTCATTCGCCAACCCGATACAGTCAGCTCTCCTTGTTCATGGCTGTTATGTTCGATAAAGTTGCCGTGAACCCCTAATGAGGGGATCCTGGACCACCGTTCCCAGGGGAAATACAGGATGAGGTTCCCCTGAGCCTCTGGTCCCCACATTTCATCAACCGATCCATACATGACCTTGTTCTATGTATGTTTCTATTTAAAGACACCTTATTTACCATGTATTACTCACAAATAATTAATTATATCCAGTATATATAATAAAACACTGGCTGAGAAGAGTTTCACATTTTCCTGACCCGGGATAACAAGACTGTCAATTTCATTGGCTAGGGTTAGGCTTAGGGTTTTCAGCCTTATAACAAGATGTTTCTTAATGGGTGGTCATCTCACAAATCCACAGTTAGCCACTTTCCCATCACTCCCTCACACACTACAGATGTTACTCCAGCACTCTGTAGAGCAGCCCCAGGTACAGATAGGCAAATTCTTCTTCCTTTTTCTGAATGTACCATGTTGTTATTTGTTAACACTGAACTCACGGCCAACAGCTCTGTCATTCACGCCTGAATGAAACACCTAACAACATGTGTTTTTCTCCAAAAGGCACGTCTCAGCCTTCTTGCGCTTAGGAACACTAGACAGCACTTCAGCACTGCACTTGGGCGTCATTCTATCACCAGCCACAAGCACACAAATGCAAAAGACATGGCACTAAAAGGACCACAAAAAGGACGCTTTTTCATAGTACGAGCTGAAAGAAGGCAGGGCGTCTCCTTGTTCAAACTTAGCTGGGAACGGGCGTGCTGAATGACTCAATTTTTTTGCCTGTCTGTGCATGTCCGAAAAGGACTGCATAAGTGCCATGGGTATAGATTTTTAAGGTTACAGATAAACTCTAGTGAGAAGGCAAATTCACAAATACGGAATCCATGAATAATAAGGAACAGGCACACCTTGTTTACAGAACACCTCTAAGCGGATGCTTCGGGGAAATCCTGAGAGGCAATTTGTCTCTTTGATTTGAAAACTTTTTGTTTTGTTTTTAAATTAATTTATTTTTTATTGAAGTATAGTTGATTTATCATGTTGTGTTATTTCAGGTGTACAGCAAAGTCATTTGAGTTATAGATATATTCCTTTTCAGATTCTTTCCCCATGTAGGTTACTACAAAATGAAAACTCAATGCTGGAATTCTACAGTGTCACATGGCAAAATATTTTTTGCCTCTATTTTCCAAAATGTCCTCAATAAACTTGCACTGATTTGAAAAAACTTTTTTGCTGTAAAAACACTCACACGCGGGTCTCCTCTGTTCCCCACGATCACACCTTAGCTTCCTGCAATGCCAAGTCCACCTCCTTCAGGTTCTCCAGACCTGCGTGCCCCTGTGCAGACCCCTCAGTCTCCTCAGAGCTGCATGGGGGCAGCTCTAACTGCAAACTGGAGCCTTTTCAAAAGAAAAGAGGCTAAAGAAAAACATCTGCAGCAAAAAATAACATCTGTGGTGCATGCATAAAGTGCTGCTAGGAAATGGAAAAGCATCGAGACCCCAAAAGATAAAAGGCACCAAACATTCATAGAAGGAAAAAAAAAGTATCAGACAAGAGGATCATGGGGAGATGGTCAGCATTCATGCATAGCCTGGGAATTTATCCTCAAGTGATAAACCCAAAGGAGGAAAACCTGCCTCCCTCATACAAAGAGGTCTGTATAGTCTCGTATATAAAAGAAAATGCCATCCGCAACCTGCACGCTCCATGGCAGGGTATGTACGGACAAATCAATTAGATGGCCCATTGCCTGAACTTCAAAGACTGGCAAAAAAGGGTTATGAAAATGATATGACAACACGGAGCGACATTTACATGTCAGATTTTAAAAGCGGGATGGCAGAATCACATGTGGGACCATGATGGCAGCTACAGACATTGTGTATGCTCAGTGCCAGAGTCTGAGAAGGTGGGAACCACAGTCCCATTTCTAATTCTATTGTAATATTGTTGCCCATACAGCGACTGAGTGAAGTGCTATTCAGCACTCTTAGAAGCACCCACGATATAACTTTTCGAGCTTTGAAATGAGGGGAAGAAAGGAGGGATGCTATCTATGTACTTCTCCTCCAACAGGAGTCCTCCAAGAGTTGCTTCTCAAACTGCATGTGGCATCTTGCTAAAATGCAGCCTTAGCTAATAAGGACCTGCTGTATAGCACAGGGAACTCTACTCAATACTCTGTAATGACCTATATGGGAAAATAATCTAAAAAAGAGTGGATATATGTATACGTATAACTGATTGACTTTGCTGTACAGCAGAAACTAACACAACATTGTAAATCAACTATACTCCAATAAAAATTAATTAAAAAAACAAAACAAAACGCAGCCTTGGCACTGGCAGTCCTGGGCCGCCGGTGCTGCGGGGCCGTGGACCATGCTTTACAAACCAACAGTCTAAGCACCGAGGTGGCTGACGCTGCCCATTTCTCCCTCAGGGGATTTCCACCACAGCCTTCACTGCGTGCACAGTACTGGGGGGGCTGGCGTGGGACTCAGGAGCACCCTGTGCACCTGTTGGGGGCCACACGGCCTGGATATTCCCAGGGTAGAAGGGGGTTCCTTTTAGAAAGGCAGGCTGTGGTCTGAAGCAAGGAATTGCCAAACTTCCCAGGGAACTTCCTTCTTTACACACAAACACACACAGACACACACAGACACACACACATATCTTGCTTTCAGGAGGGTTCCTATCACCAGCGGGTCTACTTGATCAAATTCCAAAGTGTTCTTCATCTGGATGGGCCATTCGGGTCTACAAGACGTGATGACCCAGCCAGGGCAGAGCCCTCAAGAGGAGGCCAGTTTCTTCGGGGGCCCTTGTCTGCCCTGAGCTGGGAATTGCCAGCCTCTCCCCTTGATGGAATTAACTTGTGAATGAATGAGTGAATAAAGCCAGAAAAGCTAGGCAATAATAAACCAGCATAAATGAGCCTTTCTGGGGTCTTGGATGAGAGCATTTGTTTCAAGGCAACACTCTATCTGGGGAGAAAAGGTACCTGCCCTTCCACGCAATGCCACGTCTGAAGAACAGACCTCCTCTGGGACCCCATCTCCACCCACTCATCCACCCCCAGCCCTCCAACCCAAAGGGCTACATTTTCACTCAAACTGGCATGTGGTTTAAGTAAAGCCCAACATCAGGTCCCGTCCACTCCCCACCATGTGCCCTAGAGATCATTTCTCTTGACTAGAACTTTGTCCAGGCATCATTTGTCCTGGCAAGGCTCAGCATGTCACCTGCCTTGCGTGGTCCACATCGACCTGCGGCACCATCACCGCCGCTGGGTGGTGAGTCCAGCCCTGCCAGGACTGCAGAAGGACGGCAGTACTATTCCCTAAAGCCCAGACCTTGACCCCAGAGCCGCCGCTATTGTTGGGGGGCTCCCCCCACATCTGCTAGCGCACAGCAGTTTCTTTACACCCCAAAGCCCCCAGCACACAGAGAACGGCCTCAAATGACAGGAACATCCTGAAAGTGAAGTCAATTTATGCTTAACGATCTTTAAAAAAAAAAAACAAAAGGCATCAAAGGGAAGTTCCAGAAACCTACAGTGAGTCAATAGGACTTGTTGCCCAAACACGAGCTCTCACTATCTATACTTTTCAAATGCATGAATTCTTCTGGGAAAAAAATAATATTAATGAAGCCTTTAAAAAATATGAAAGCAGTTCATTCTCATTTGTCCACAGATTTAGCCAAATAGAAGTTCCTTTACATGCGTCTAATATTCACATCTTTTTATATACACGTGTTTTTTGAAAGGCAGCTTGTCAAAAGTGTTCATTAGAATACACACTTATTTTGCTATAATTAAATGAAAATACAGTTACGCTTAAACCCACTGGCCTCATCAGCATGCATCTCTTCTCCAAGACTTTGTCAAACCTTCAAATAATTATTTGCAAAACGGTTATTTACAGCTAATCGCCCATCATGCCAAGGTCCCCGGGCTTTCAGAGAAGTGTCACCCGATACAACCATCCCCAGTGAAATGCACTCAGGTCGCTGCCCCTCGACGCTAGGCTGCCCCCAACCACCGACCACAGCTGCCTGCACTCGCCAGCAGCCCCGCATCCTTGCCGATGTCCAGCCAGCCTGAAGAAACCCCCTGGTGAGGGGCAACCGTCACAGGGACCACCCCCACGTGAGCAGATCCAGGGCAAGCAGACTAAGACCCAACCTCTTCTGGGTGGGCTGGGGTGTCTCCTGGGAGCCCTGGTTGCCAATCAGCCTTCCACCAGATTTTCTTGACATTTACTAAGGCACCTGATGGGTGAACAGGAGTGGCTGGGCCATCCACACATAACTGAGGGAATGGAGAGCTAGGCACGCCTTCTGATCTACAGGTTACAGCAGCACCTTTGCTCTCCGGGCCCCTCCATCCCCTTCCCTGGGGACAGCCAGAGTCCTACCTGCTCTTGGGGCCACTTTGGCCTCTCCTCGGGAGTCCTGGCCTTGGTCTTGAAGCTCCTCTGGGGGTCTGCGGGGTGCTTGGCCTCGGGAGGGAGGTTCAGGGACTTGGGCCTGCCCTCATGTCTGCTGGGGCCGCGGCTGGCCTCGGCAGGCGGGCCAGCCTCCGAGGAGTCCCCGGGCCCCGGCTCGGGCGCCCGCAGCGGCGCGTGCTCGGGGCTGGCCTCGCCGGCACTGGTGATACTGCTCGTGCTCAAGCTCATCTTGATCTCGGCCACGATCTGGTCAATGTCCTCCTCCTGGTCCTCCAGGTCCCCGTCCCCGCGCCTCGGGCGGTAGGGGGATGCGCTGCCCTCGTTCCCGTTGGCCTCAGCGGGGTAGTAGTCCTGGTAGGTCCCTTCGCCGGGACAGTAGTGGACGCCCTCTTCCTGGTCCTGGGCCTCCAGCATAGAGGCCTCAAGCTCTGGGGTGGGGAGGTGGCCGTCCCGGTAGCCGGGGCTGCCCTGGTCCCCGCGGCCGTGCGGCTGTGGGCCCGCCGGGTCCGTCCACTCCTCCACTGCCTCCTGGCACTCGTCCGTCTCCAGGTGGCGCGCGTCGTGGGCCAGGTAGCCGTCCCCGTTGCAGTCCGTGCCCTGCAGGTAGCTGTCGTCCTCGGGGCAGTAGCGGATGTAGTAGGTGATGCCCTCCTCTTCCTCGGGGAGGCCCTCGTCATAGTCCTCCTCCTCGGAGGTGTTGTTCACATAGTCGGAGCTCGAGTCCCCGTCGGGGCTGTGGTCGTGGCCGCCCTGCTCGGCGGGCACAGGGCTCTCGGGCCGCAGGGCCGCCAGCTCCAGGCCCTTGGGCACGTACTCCTCCAGGGGCAGCTCCGCATCCTCGCTCTCGGGCTCCAGGCCCGGCCTCGCCCTGTGGTCCAGCATGCTGCTCGCCGCGTTCTGACGCTTCCGGTGGGCCATGGCGGGCAGTCACGCGGCCATTGTCACCAGGGGGCAGCCACTGTGGGGAGGAAGGGGGGACAGGACAGTCAGAGCCCGAGAAGCACGCCCCGCCAGCGCGGTTTACAGCAGAGCAATGTAACGCGAGTGTGTTCAAACGACGTGACGCCCCCACCCCAGCTGACTGGTGTGTCAGGACCGGCGCACACGCCTGCCAAAGAGAGAGGAGGACACCGGGGCTGGAGGAGCAGGAGGCCCCGACGACCCCCAGGACGCCTGCTGCTTTCCCCCTAACTCCCCGCTCATTCGTGACTGCCCTCTCTTTGTTTTTCTTTTTATTTGAAGTATAGTGGATTCACAATGTTGTTACTTTCAGGTGTACAACACAGTGATTCAGTTTTATATATATATTCTTTTTCAGAGTCTTTTCCACAACAGGTTATTACAAGATATTGAATATAGTCTCCTGAACTGTAGAGTAGATCCTTGTTGTTTATCTATTTTACATAAAGTAGTGTGCATCTTTTAATCTCAAACTCCTAATTTATCCCTCCCCCACCCTTTCCCCTTTGATAATCATTAGTTTCTTTTCTATGTCTATCTGTTTTTGTTTTGTAAATAAGTTCATTCATATCATTTTTTTTAGATACCACATATAAGTGATATCATATGATATTTGTCTTTCTCTGACTTACTTCACTTGGAATGATAATCTCTAGGTCCATCCATGTTGCTGCAAATGGCATTATTTCATTCTTTCTTATGGCTGAGTAATGTTCCATTGTATATATGTACCACATCTTCTTTAACCATTCATCTGTCGATGGGCATTTGGGTTGCTTCCATGACCTGGCTATTGTAAATAGTGCTGCAATGAACATTGGGGTGCATGTGTCTTTTTGAATCATGGTTTCCTCAGGGTATATGCCCAGTAGTGGGATTGCTGAGTCATATGGTAGTTCTATTTTTAGGTTTTTAAGGAACCTCCATACTGTTCTCCATAGTGGTTGAACCAATTTACATTCCCACCAAGCGTGTAGAGGGTTCCCTTTTCTCCATACCCTTTCCAGCATTTATTGTTTGGAGACTTTTTAATGATGGCCATTCCGACTGGTGTCAGGTGGTACCTCACGTGTGGTTTTGATCTGCATTTCTCTAATGATTAGTGATGTTGAGCATCTTTGCATGTGCCTGTTGGCTGTCTCACTCATGACTTTGTGAAGATGCTCACTGACTGAGGAGCCCAAGTGACCAAGACAAATGGTCGTAAGATCAGGTTATTTGCTCTCAAAAAGAAAAAGAGAAGCTTTCATTCCAAAGACATGATGAAGCCAATGAGCAGGTGCCCTACCCCTTCCAAGTTGAAATTCGCTGCCCCTCGAAGCCCATCTCAAGTCCCCCCCACCCCCCTCGAGCTCATCCCCCACTCCCCGGCACACACAAGCCTCTGCTTCCTCCTCACTCCAAACGACAGCACTGACCGGATTTGCCAGGAGCCATCCAGGCCGAGTGCCACACAGAGACACTGGACGTGAGCCTGAGCCTCACAGGCTCGATGGGGTGGGGGCCCAGGAAGGGGGACACCAGAGGGAGGGCCACCAGCAGAAGGGGGACACCCAGGAGGGAGCAAAGGACGCGGCTGCTGCTTACAGGATGTGGGTCACGGCACCGCCAGGCACCGCAAAGCCCAAACTGGGAGGGTCCTGTACCCCACCGCCCAGGACCCTGCATTTTATCCCACAAACCATGCAGCGTCATTGGGCAATCTTCAGCAGGCACGTGACACAGGATTTCTCTTTCCGCCCCTTCGGGAGACACTGGGGGACAGGCGGCTGGAGGAATGGAGACCAATGGAAACGCCCTTCCCGTCCTCTAGGGAAGTGAGAGGCTCACAAGTGGCCGTGTCACCACAGCATCGCTAGACGCTAAAGGATCCACATCACTTCCCCAGAGCAGTCCACACGCCTGAAAGCGGTCCCACACCAGGAAAACCGTCACTGAGATGCACCCTGCAGGGTCTGAGCGTCCTCCCGGGTCACCCCATCCCCCAAACCCTGAAACTGATGGGCCCATTCCAGAGATCTGTTCCTGGTAGAGAGCAAGGTGTCCAGTGTTCCCTAAAATACAGCTGATCAGAGAGGATGCACCAAGAGTACCAAGCATTGCTGTACAGCAGATTTCCCACATTCACAAAGTAGAGCCAACTGCAACAGACATGCCACCTGCTGTAGGAATGATACAAGGCACTTGGCAAACACTCTTTTGGACACAATCTCCAGGAAAAGCCTTCCTCAAAATGGTCCCTAAGGTGTGTATGGAATGCGATGGCTAAGGTGTGACCAGATTCCTATGCCTTGGAAGCCAGGATGGTGGAGGGCCAATGGGGCTAGTGGTTACTTGCACAGGAGCACACGGGTCCCTTTTCTTTGCAGAGGGCAGGACACCATCTCTGTAGCATCTCTGTAGCTCCCCAGGGTCTGACGCCAGGCCATGCACACTGCAGGTATTCACATCCTTGTCAAAGGATAAACCAAGGTACACAGTATCTCTTACTATCTTAACTTTGAATTCTGTGCCATCTGCGGGGGACAACATCTTACGCACACCTAGATGTGTATGCCCACACCTATATACAACACCCTATTGGCCAATATAAGACTCAAGGACTAAAGTATATGGTAACATAGAGCAGATCCTGATCCTATTAATGTTACCCAAGTAATCTATAATTTTTAAATTTATTTTATTGAAGAACAGTTGAGTTACAATGTTGTGTTAATCTTTGTTATACAGCAAAGTGATTCAGTTTTATACACATATATGTATGTGTGTGTGTGTGTATATATATGTGTGTATATATACACACACACACACACACACACACACATATATATATACACACACGCACACACATTCTTTATCATTTTCTTTTCCATTAAGGTTCACCACAGGATATCAACTATAGTTCCCTGTGCTATATTCAACAGCAGGACCTTGTTTATCCATTCTATATATAATGGTTTGCATCTGCTAATCCCAAACTCCCAATCCCTCCCTCCCCCACCCCCTCTCCCCCTTGGCAACCACAAGTCTGTTCTCTATGTCCATGAGTCTGTTTTTGTTTCATAGGTAAGTTCATTTGTGTCATATTTTAGATTCCACATATGTGATATCATATGGTATTTGTCTTTCTCTTTCTGACTTACTTCACTTAGTATGATAATATCTATGTCCATCCATGTTGCTGCAAATGGCATTATTTCATTGTTTTTCTATGGCTAAGTAATATTCCATTGTATATATGTACCACACCTCCTTTATCTATTTCTCTGTCAATGGACATTTAGGTTGTTTCCATGTCTTGGCTATCGTGCACAGTGCTGCTATGAACATAGGGGTGCATGTATCTTTTCAAATTAGAGTTTTGTCCAAAGTAATCTATAATTTAAGGCTGTCCCAGCCAAAATCTCAGTGGAATACTGGGGAAACCTTGACCTAGTAATTCTTATGTTCATTTAGAAGAACAAACTTGTGAAAATAGCTGGGAAAGATCTAAAAAAGGAGACTGTGAGGAGAACTTGCCTTATCAAGCATTTAACTATACTCTAAAGTCATGGTAATTAAAATGGCATGGTAGTGTTGCTGGACAGACAGAAATGGTATAGATGAGAAAGTCCAGAAACAGACATACGTTCACGTAGGAATGTAGTCTCTAGCATGTAGGGTGACCAGCCATCCCGGTTTGCTGGGACTGAACACAGTTTCCGAGGACACAGCACTTTCAGTGCTAAAACCAGGATGGCTGGTCACCCTAAGGTATGTGGAAAAGAATAGTCTATTTGGTGAGGGGTATTGGGATACTTGGGCTGCACACTGGAACCACCTGGGGAATTTTACGGGTACTCACACCTGACATTCCAAGTTCATTGGTAGAGCCGAGACCCGGCATCCAGGTTTTTAATGTGTACAAAATTTGAAAACCACTGGGACGATTGTTTGGGAGGAAACTAAGCTGCTCCCTACCTTCCGCATGTATGCTTTTCAGATGGGCTAAATATTTCAAGATAATAAAGGGTTCCAGATAGTGGCCAGACTGCCTACTTCAAGGCGAGATGTTTGGTCCCCCTCATGGGAAATCTGCACTCCTTGCAGCTGGGGATGGGGTGCAGCTCACAGGCCCAGGCAACGTCAGAGAGAACACATTTCCTCTGGCTCCAGGTGGCATGCACATTCTTCCTTGAAGCAAGCAGATTTGGCCGAGGACAACCCACCTCTGTCCACTCTTAAAAAATAGAGGATCCTTCCTTTTCTCGCCTCAACAAAAAAATCCAGGTGGCCAAGCCACTGCTGCCAGCTTGCTGCAAAATCATCTCCCGCTCTATTTTCTACTGCCCAACAATGATGAAATTTTATACACACAACATTGGGTCTTTTCACTCAAGAAATATCTCCCCATTTATTCAAGTCTTAAATGTCAACAGCACTGTGGGTTTCTTCATAGCTGTAGACATGTCAGAGGAAGCTGATTCTAAGACATATTAGTTTCTGTAGCCATGGGGAATGGATATTCTCTCCTATCATATATATCTGACTATTGTTGGTACATAGAAAAAAAAAATCCCTACTGCTTTTGTATTATAAGCCCACTTTTAAATTCCAATAGTTTTAGTTGATAATTTTATTCTCTTTTCCAGCATTTTGTCTGGCTGCACTGCACTTCCACAGTTACATGACAGTGGTGCTGAGGCATCCCTGACTTATTCCCAATTGTAATGAAAATGCCTTTACTTTTTAACCAGGGCTGGTCCAGGGTAAGGCAGGCATGGCTCTCGCCTCGGGTGCAAAATTTAACAGGGCACCAAAAAAACTCGGGAATCAAAACAGATACGATTTTAATGGAATACTTTAAAAAAATCAAAATTTAATGGAAAAAAAATCCACAATGAACAAAATATCAAAATTTTAAATAAAGATCGGTATGACTTATTTTTTTCTTTTTGCCTCAGGCTCCAATAGGGCTTAGCAGGCCCCTGTGAATGATCTAGTTTTTTAAAAGTTTTCCCCATTAAATACAATGCTGTTGTTGGCTTTTCCAGAGTTTGATGGTGCAAACCATTCTGTCTTCCGTGGATACAAATGGAAGGACCCGCGGTGGCCTCCCAGGAGGGCAGCCGCGTCTTTGAAGGGTCTGCAGAATTACATCAAACCTACAGGGGCACTATTAAAGATGAAGACAGAAAGTCCTTGTTTAAATTCAGACCTCCACTTACTGTCAGGCCTTTGGCAAGATATTTAATGGATGAATGGCCTTCCCCTCCTGGGAAACTGGAAATGATGGCCCTGCATGCAGGGCTTGAAGTGGGTTAAATAAGAGAGTAACCCACACTGGCCTCACTTCCATGAACACTTTTTTTCCCTACTACATACAGGGAATTGAGGAACATTTTAAATGACATTTGAAGGGAGAGAATGCAGTAGAAACTCTCTATTAAGTATTATTTAATGGCTACATGATATTTCTGGGCCCAATGGACATTATCTAACTCTTCCCCTATTGAACACACAAACTGTGTTTTATTTCTGTATAATAAATAATGTCTTGATGTTTCCCTAAGGATATGCTCTACACCATTTTCCCCGCTCCAGGGCTTTTACCCAGGACTCTTTAAAACTTTTTTTTCAATCCAAGGTCCAGGTCCTCAGAAAAGGCCCAGGAGGGGTGTGGCCAGAAGAGCATTCACCACCCCGACAGTGGGGGGTGTAGGCAAACATATTGAGGGCCTCTGCTTCTTTATATATACTTCTTTTTTAATTTTATTGAAGTATAGTTGATTTACAATGTGTTAATTTCTGGTATAGAGCAAAGTGACTCATTATACACATATATATATTCTTTTTTATATTCTTTTCCATTATGGTTTATCACAGTATATTGAATATAGTTCCCTGTGCTATACAGTAGGACCTTGTTGTTTATCCATCCTATATATAATGGTTTACCTCTGTTAATCCCAAACTCCCAATCCATCCCTCCGCCACGCCCCCTCTCTCTTGGCAACCACAAGTCTGTTCTCTATGTCTGTGAGTCTGTTTCTGTTTCTTGGATAAGTTCATTTGTGTCATATTTTAGATTCCACATATAAGTGATGTCATATGATATTTGCCTTTCAGATTCCACATATAAGTGATGTCATATGATATTTGCCTTTCTCTGTCTGATTTATTTACTTCACTTAGTATGATAATCTCTAGGTCCAACCATGTTGCTGCAAATGGCACTATTTCATTCCTTTTTATGGCTGAGTAATATTCCATTGTATATATCTACCACATCTTCTTTATCCATTCCTCTGTTGATGGACACTTAGGTTGCTTCCATGTCTTGGCTGTTGTAAACAGTGCTGCTATGAACATTGGGGTGCATGTATCTTTTCAAATTAGAGTTTTCTCTGGATATATATGCAGTATTGGGATTGCAGGATCATATGGCAACTCTATTTTTAATTTTTTGAGGAATCTCCATACTGTTTTCCATAGTGGCTGCACCGATTTACATTCCCAGGAGGTCCTCTGCTTCTGATTAATCATATTAAAGATAAATCCTTCAGAAAAGACTACCTGGAAAGCAATTCAAATGTTCAGGAGAAGCACAATTATCTGCTATGCATCCAAGGAAATGAGGCCCTGTGTCCATACTCAATTAATTCTAGAACGGCTCATGAATCAATAAAAATGCAGCCCCTGCCTCGGTGCTCACCACTCTCCTCCTGGAACATCCTCATGAGATGTGGGAAATAAAGGCTCATTGTCAACAATAAAGGGTTCCACTGTCCTTACTCTAAGCCACATTTTTCTTCTGCAAGAGGAAACAGCATTAGTCAGCTCTTAGAAGAGGTGAAAGACAGCAGACCAAGATGAAACATAGTGATGCAGGGGCCGCAACACAGGCTGGGTTAAAACGCTACCTTACAAATGAGCTATGGACTCAGCCAAACTGTCGCTGCCCCCAGTCTTGTTCCCAGTTGGGTCTCCCATGTTGTAAAGATAATATTCTTTTTTAAAGATAATATTCTTTTTTTCCTTCCAAATATAACACAGTTGCTTTGACTACACACAATATGGGTTTAAACAGTCCTGGAGTACACCTGTACAATCAGCTCAAACATCCCAGACAAGAGTCCTTGAATAAGGATCTTGCTGCAAGGTCACAGACAACCACGAGCTCTGAAATTAATTAATCTTCAGAATTCTACAAGAGTTAATAAATTAATCTTCAGAAACCAGGCTGACATCCAACACTGTCACACAAGACCATACCACCTAGCTTGGGGTCAAAGAGGGGTGTGCTTCTTTTTTGAAAAATGTCAGTAAGAACGGCAAAAATGTTGAGCACACACCAAATCTCCAGGAGCCGGATCCCAGTTAAGCCAATGTTATTAGCACATCCGTAAGACAATTATGCAGTGATTAAAATATTTACAAAGAGTGTATTGCATAAAATGTGCTGTTATAATTTATTCACAACCAAATAAACATAGAACAAACTGTGAAGAAATGCATTAAAATCCCAGCAAAAGGTTGCCTTTGAGTGATGGGACAATGTTATTCACTTCCCTCCTTTCTTCATTTCTGAGTGTGGTATTTCTACAGACAAATAATAAATAAAAAGACAAGTGCCGTGGAGTGTGAGCCTTCTGCAGCCACACCTGTCAGCGGGCTTTTCTTCAGAGGAAGGATGGGGGTCTTAGCATCCCTTGAAAGAGCCCCAGGGCATGGGTGGGCATGATTTGTTCCATCTGGGCTTTCGATATGCCAGGATATCTGTCCCACCATGTCCTACTCTCAGAATGAGCAAAATGGAATGATCCGTCCCTTAAATACGATTTTTAAATGCTGTCAGCCCTTTACCAATAGCAAGTCTCCAGGAGCTGCTATTTTCAGCATCCCACAGTGTAATCTACACCTGTCACCCATGTTCATGCTGTAACGTACAGCAATTTGGCACCCAAGGAACTTCTGGGACGGCAGATATTTGCTGTTCTTATTAGTTACTCCTAACAGTAATAAGTTAATTCTCTCCCATGAGAACAGCTGGAGATAGGGGTGACTTACCAAAGTCAGCCCCTGTTCCCAGTCGCCTTTAGGAAAAAAGCAAAGGTCCAGACAAGAAGGCAATTAAACAAAACAAAACATTACCATCACTGACCTTTTTCTCAACATGCTTGAGAAGGGGCCCAACTTTTGCACATGCCAAGGCCTTGTGCTAAGAGGGACATTGCCAAGTGCCCTTTACCAGCTCCATCCTGGTACAAGGAAATAGATAGCCTCCAGGGAAAGCAGACAAGACTCCAGGGAAAAGTGTATTTATTTCTGCTGGCTGTCCTGCTATTTTCATATTTTTCTAGTCACTTCCAAGTGCATACATCACTGCGAAGATTTCAAATAAATCTCATTTTATTTATGGGCTGATTTGTGTCTCCCACAAATTCATATGTTGAATCCCTTAACCCCCAGGACCTCAGAATGTGACCTTGTTAGGAAATCGGGTCATTGAAGACCTAGTAAAGATAAGATCATTAGGGTGGGCTCTAATCCAATATGACTGATGTTCTTATAAAAAGGGGAAATTTGAAGACAGACACACAGGGAGAAAGAACGCATGTGATGAGGAAAGCAGAAATCTACAGGGTAGGGAAAGATGGGCAATGCCAGAAGCTGGGGAAGAGACACAGGACAGACCCTCCCTCACAACCCCCAGAAGGAACCAACCCTGCTGACACCTTATCTCAGACTTCTGGCCTCCAGAGCTGCGAAACAATGCATTCCTGTAGTTTATGCCACCCAGTTTGTGGTACTTTGTTACAGCAGCCCTAGCAAACTGATACAATCCCTAAGGATTCAAAGTACACCACTCAAAGGAGTTCCCTTGTTTTTCATCTTCTGGAGAGTTCTCCAGCATGTAATCAGGGTGTGTTTGCACTCTGGCTCTAACCATTGTTTAAGCTATTCAAGTTTCCTTGGCTTTCCATATAAATTCTAGAATCATCTGGTTGATATCTTTTTTCTTTTTTTTTTTTTAATCCTGCTGGGAATTTGATTGGGAGTGCATCAAATCTATACATCAATTTGGGGAGAATTAACATCTTAACTATAATGAACCTTCCAAAGCAGAAACATGATCTATCTTTCCATTTCCTTAGGTGTTCTTTGATTTCTCTCATCAGTATTTGTAGTTTTCAGCATACAAATCTTGCACATGTTTTGTTAAATATAAACATATTCCTTTTCTCTTTTTTTGGTGTATTGTAAATGTTCATGTTTTCTTACAATTGCTTTATTGATATAATACAGAAATATAACTGATTGTTGTATAGTGACCTTGCTAAATTCATTTATTAATTCTAGGAGCTTTTTGTAGATGCCAAGGGATTTTGCAGACAATGATGTAGTCTGCAAATAAGAGTTGGTTTTATGTATTTCTTTGCAATCTACATGCCATTTATTTCTTTTCTTTGCTTTAGCACACTGGCTAGGACGTCCTGGATGGTGTTGAACAGGAGTGATCAGAGCCACAAGACCTTACCTTGTCCTTGATCTTGGGTGGAAAACAGTCTTTTACCACTACCATGATCTTAGCTGTAAATTTTTTGTAGATGCCCTCTTTCAGGTTGAAGATGTTTCCATTCCTGTGTGCTAAGAGTTTTTTTTGTTTTTTTTTAATCATGAATGGATTGGATTTTGTCAAATGCTTTTTCCACCCGTGTTAAGATGCTTGCATGGTTTTCCTTCTTTACCCTGTTAACATGGTGGAACGTGTTGACTGAAGCTTGAATTTTGAAGCAGCCTTGCATTCCTGGGAAATCCTCACCTGGCCATAATGTACTGTCCTTAGGCATTGCTGGATTAACTTTGCTAATACATTGTTAAGAATTTTTTTACGTCTATGTTCATAAGGCATATGGTCTGTAATTAACTTGCAATATCTTTATTTCCTCATATGAGAGCAATGCTGGCCTCATTAAGTGCATATGGAAGTATTCTTGCCGCTTCTATTTTCTGAAAAAGACTGTGCAGAATTGGTATTATTTTTCTCTTAAATGTTTCGGAGAATTCAGCAGTGAAACCACCTGGGCCTGTGATTTTCTTTTTTGGAAGGTTTTTTAACCACAAATTTCACATCTATAATAGAAATAGAAAAATTCAGGTTCTCCAATTCTTCTTGAATGAGTTTTGGGAATTATTTCAAGAAATTGGTCCATTTCTTAAGATGGAAGCCCAGATGGATGAGACCTTTCTTCTTTCCTAATATGAGCATTTAATGCTATATACTTCTCTATAAGCACAGTTTTGGCTGCATCCCACAAATTTTAATATATTTTCATTTTCATTCAGTTAAAAATATTTAATTTCCCTTGAGACTTCTTCTTAGACCCATGGATTGTTCAGAAATATGTTGTTTAATTTCTAAATAGTTGGGGATTTTCCCCAATATCTTCCTATCAGCAATTTCTAGTTTAATTACATTATGGTCAAAGAACATACTTTGCAGGATTTTGATTATTTTATATTTGTTAAGGTTTGGTTTTTGGCCTAGAATATGGTCTATCTTGGTGAAGGCTCCATGTGCACTTGAAAAAGAATGCGCATTTTGCTGTTGTGAGGTAGAGTGTTCCATAACTTCCCACTAGGACATATTCATTGATAGTGTTACTCAGATTTTCTGTATCTTTGTTGCTTTTTTATCTACTCGTTCTATCAGCTATAGAGATGGTAATGTTGAAGTCTCTAATTATGGATTTATCCATTTTTCTCCATTTAGTTCTATCAGTTTTTGCTTTATGTACTGAGGAGTTCTATTGCTAGCAGCATACAGGTTTAGGGTTTTTATGTCTTCTTGATGAACTAAACCTTTTATCATGTGTAGTGGTCCTCTTTATCCCTGGTAAATTTCCTTGTAAGGTAGAATTTCTCCAGTGTTAAAATAACCACTCCAGCTTTCTTTAGTGTTTGAATGGTGTATCTTTTTTCCATCCTTTTATCTGTAATATCTCTGTGTCATCATACTTAAAGTGGATTCCTTGTAGAAAGCATATACTGATAGGTCTTGTTTCTTAATCTAATCTATTAATGTGTATTTTTTAATGGTGTGTTTAGGCCATTTATATTTAATGTATTTATTGATATGGTTGGATTTGGTCCACTCTTTTATTATTTTTCTGTTTGTTTCCTTTGTTTCTTGTTCTTCTGTTTCCCACTTCCAGCCTACTTTTGGATTGTTTAAATTTTTTTTAGTATTTCATTTATCTATTATCTTTTTGGCTCTAATTCTTTGTATCTTTTTTAATGCTTGCTCTATGGATTAATATATATATTATATTGTGTGTATATGTATATATATACATATATATAATACATATATATCTTTTCATGTTCTACTTTGAGTTAACATTTTGCCACTTCAAGTAAAATGGAGGAGTCTTACAACCATATAGGTCCCTTTATCCACAGCATTTATGATATAGTTGTCATATGTATTATATCTATATACATTAACACACACATACCCCCAGTCAGTGTCATAATGTTTGCTTAAAACCCTCATAGGTATTTTAAAGAACTTTAGAGGTGAAAAATAGTCTATTATAATTACTCAGATGCTTTTTCATTTCTGTTGGTCTTCCTCCATTCCTGAAGTCCCCAGTCCCTTTGGTATCATTTCCCTTCATCCTAAAGAACTTTCTTTAGCAACTCATGTAAACAGGTTTGCTGACAACAAATCCTTTTAGTTTTCCTTCATCTGAGAATGTCTTTATTTCACCTTCATTCCTGAAGGATTTATTCACTGAATTCAGAATTTGGGGTTGATAGTTTTGTTTTGTTTTGTTTTGTTTTGTTTTTTGAATGTTAAAGATGTTCCACTGTCTCTGGCCTCCATGGTTTCCAATGAGAAATCCACAGCCACTCAAATCATTGTTCTCCTATATTCAATGTGTCATTTTAAATTTAGCTGCTTTCAAGACTCTTCCTTTTTCTTTGGTTTTCAGCAGTTTGATTATGATATATCTAGGTGTGATTTTCTTTTGGTCTATCCTGTTGGCAGTTTTGAGGTTCTTAAATCTGTAAATTTATGTCTTTCACCAAAATGGGATGTTTTCAGACATGATACTGTCAAATATTTTTGTGTAACAAGCTGTTTTTCTTTCATTAAAGGATTCTAATGGTATAAATGTTGGAGCATTTTATAATGTTCTAAAAGTCCCCAAAGTTTTGCTCATTTCTTAGAGTCATTTTTTCTCTTTGTTATTCAGGATAATTTCTATTGATCTGCTTAAATTTCACTGATTCTTTCCTGTGTCATAGTCATTTTGCTTTTGACCCCATCTAGGGAAATTTTTATTTCAGATATTATATTTTCAGGTCTAAATTTTCTATAGTATTGTTTTTTTAGTTTATATTTCTCTTCTGAGAATTTCTGTCTCTCAGCTCATTTCAGAAGTGTCCATTCAGCATGAGGGCTGGGACCAGTTCTCCTGCTTCCCTACCAGGCTCTCTTTGTCATGTTACATCCTCATGGAGGGGCCACTTGGTGTCACCACATGCTTTGCTGTAGGAACAAATGTGTCAGGTCTCGGCCCCTCCACAGCCGGGATCCCATTAGTTCTCAAGTATCCCTCTGAGGCTGAGGCCACTTGGGGCCAGAAAAGGGAATTTCCCAGGAGGGCTAGGGAGGGACGTGCCCAGGGAACAGCTCTCTGAGAAGCCACGGTTCACCAACTCTAGAACAGAGAGTGGGTGCTGGATTCAGACAGTGGAGGGCGAGGGTGGGGGGGCAAAGGTTGTTGCCAAAGCAAGAGCCAGCTGTCACCAAGCCAGCAGCACCGCCAGAGCGCAGAGCCCCAGCAGCTCACCCAGAGGTGGCAGCTGGAGTGTGGACCTGGCTCAGGACACAGGAGGCAGGGTCCGTGGGTGGGGGGGAGGAATGGCCCCTCTAACAAGGACAGTCAAGTGTTCGCCTCGCTCTGGCACTGATTTGTCCCCAGTCCCAGCAAACTCTGGCCGGAAATAGCCAGGCTGGAGAGCTGTCTCTCCCTGCCTGCTTCGTGGAACACAGGGACACCTGTAGACCCTCCTCTCCTGCGAACCCCCCACCCCATCCCAACAAATCCCCTGGAGGCACCACCCAGGCGATGGCCAACCTGAATGTCACACAATCATTCATTCATGCCATCCTTCCCGCAATTCTCCCAGGCTGTCTGCCGGCCCCCCAGAACATTCTGTAACTTTCTCTAGAGGCGGGGGCCAGCACATCCACCAGCAATGGCTGCTGGAAGGGTGTAAAGGAAATGCAAAATGCTGAAACAAAACTCCCGAGGTGGAGAAAAACGGCAGGATACTCCGTCACATGATGATCTTCTGAATAAAAGATCTCCCTCGGGATTTCTTTAAATAACCAGCTTCTCCTGGCTTATTTTAAATAATTTAACTCTACTTATGTGTAATTTTCTTACACATGTTTCCTCTGTGGGAAGCAGGGAACTCTGGGGTATTGAGTGGGGTGGGCAGTGGGGGGAGTTTGCAAAAGAGAAGAAGATGCAGGAGTCACCTGCCGGGCCGCCTCTCCTCTGGAGGGCACCTGGGGTATCTGCACCCCCAAACTCCCCACACACAGGCTCCCTAGTCCTGAGTGGGGCGGGCCCTCGTCCTTTGCTGGGGAAGAGCCAGCTCCACCCATACTCCAGTTTTGGGGGTCTACTGACGGGCAGCTCACCAGGCTTCTCCAGAGCTGCTTCCCACCACCTTTGGGCTCAGCTGTGTCATCCCCGCTCTTGGCTGATGTCTGCACAACGATTTTGATCCTCCCCACAGGAGACCTGGGCTGCCCCTGTCTCCTAAGTAACGCCTTGTGACCCTAGAAAAGTCTGGGGAGGGGAGAGGCTGTGGGTACTTACAAATTAGGTCCCTGCCTGTGGCTTTTCAAGATACAAATTCAAAAAGATACCTAGGCCGTCTGCTGGCAGTTGCGAGGGGGAGGCAAAGCAGAACGTGTGGCTGGCAGGTGACAGGGCTGCCAGGTGATGGAGAAGTCGGGGGGCGGGGCTCCCCCTGTGCAGAGTGAGTCAGGGATGAGGGGCGGAGCAGGCTCTGGCGAGGACCCCGGGCACGTCTCCAGCCTCCTGGTCCATCACCTGCCGCAGAGGGTGCAGCCAGCGCCAGTTTTGGGTTGGGGTGAGGTTGGGGGAGGTGTTGTCACCAGCAGCCTCTGGGCTCAGCCTCCAACTGGGGACAAAGACTCCAGAGCTGTCCTGGGTCAGGGGGCTCCAGGGCCCCACTCAGGGCCCTGTCTGTCCGTGTTCAGTCCCAAGGCCCTGGCTCTTTAGCCCCCTCGTGCCATCTCTGGCCAGCTTTGCATCCGACAGCTCCTTCACCCGGTGGTCCCCACACGTTAGAGACCGGGAGTCACCCAAGGGCTTGTTAAAGCTCAGAACACTGGGCCCCGCCCTCGGAGCTTCCGAGGCAGGAGATGTGGGTGGAGCTGAGGGTGTGCTTTTCTAACAGCTGCCCAGGTGGGGCTGATGCTACTTGTCTAACACCACATTGGATGGGATGCCAGGCCACCTGCCCACCCTCCAGTGGTCATATCTTTGGAAACAAGGATAAAAATCCCAGGACTTCTCAGGAAAACAGATTCGCAGGTTTCAGATCTGAGAAACTAAATGCAGTCATCACAGCTGCGCCGAGGCCCCCCTGGTCCCTGCCCCCAGTCACATCTCCTTCCTGAACATGAACAAGAAAAGAGGATTTCAAGGCCATATCTGGGCAGGACAGCTTGGATAAAGATGGAAATACTCCCCTCCCACTGTGATCAGGAAAGTCAGACCTCCCCACGGCCCCATCGCGTCCTGGCAGCTGCAGAGTTCCCGCTGCCCATGCTGTGGCCAGGCATCTCTCTGTTGGTGTTGCCCATCCTCTCCGCGAGGC
Source organism: Balaenoptera ricei (assembly GCF_028023285.1). Lineage (NCBI taxonomy): Eukaryota > Metazoa > Chordata > Mammalia > Artiodactyla > Balaenopteridae > Balaenoptera > Balaenoptera ricei. Next base: position 31,823,949 of record NC_082640.1, read on the forward strand.
CCACCTCAGGGTGGAGCAGGCTGCCAACCCAGGGCCCCTGACCTCAGGGCTCGGGATCTGAAGCCAGAGCGCAGAGGACAGAACGGGATCAGTCGGTGCCACTAACGCAAAGGCAGATTTGGTCTGGACAGTGAGGGCTGACTTCGGGGATGAAGAGATTAAGAGACAGATGGCTCGTCCCTGAAGCTGAGGTTGTCCCAAGTCAGAAGTCAGTGAGATAGCCAGATGGACGGTGACCAGATCAGATGAAGAAACTGCTGCCTTGGTCAGCGTTCTTCAGAAAATGAGAACCAATAGGATGTAGACAGAGAGATTTATTTCAAGGGATTGGTTCACAGGATCCTAGTAAGCCTGAAATTTGCAGGGCAGCCTGGGACTTATGGCAGGAGCTGATGTGGCAGCCTTGGATCTGAAGGCAGTCTGAAGGCAGAATTGCTTCCTCTCTGGCGACTTCAGTCTTTTCTCGAAAGACCTTCAAGCCATTGGATGAGGCCCACCCACATCATGGAGGGTCATCTGCTTTACATGTGATTTAAATGTTAATCATGTGTAAAAAATACCTTCAGAGCAACATCTAGACTGGTGTTTGACCGAGCAACTGGACACGATAGCCTAGCCAAGTTGACACATAAATGTAATCATCACAACTGCACAGATATTACTCTGGTCCTTCAACACACACCAACCACAGGTACTGGGGAGGCAGAGGCAAACAAGACAAAGTTCCTTCTCTCATGGAGGTGACACCTATTCCCCTGCTGCCAAGAGTTGGGCATTCTTACTCTCAATGGCCCTTCTCAAAGAAGTCCCCTTTACCACATACCTTTGGCCTCTACCCACAGTCTCCTCCTGCTAACACCACTTCCTTTCCTCGGTATTAAGACAGCATTCTGTGCACAGCCTACAGCCTTCCCTGGTGATCCCCTGGCCATCCTGGGATTCAGAATTTAGGTATAATGTAGCCTGCATGGCAGAATTCTGTGCAGCTATGCTGTCCCAAGCTCAGCTGTCCTTCATACCTGCTGACTAAGGAGTAGGGTCCTCATTCAGAGATTTCTTACAAGTGACAGACCTTCCTTACACCAGCCTTGGGATCTTCCTCAGACATTCATTTACTCACCCTATCTTCTGTACTCGGAAATTCTTGCCACCCATATGCTAAGACTAATTCACCAGAGCATCTAAAGGAGCACATACTGTGTAATTTAGGGGATGGGTCTCAAAATCATAAAAATAAAACCATTTATTGGCTTTTGGGTATAAACCTCAAGGCCTTTTCCATCTATCTCAAGCCCTCTGGAGTTCCCCACCTTCCCAGAGCAACTAAAGCCACTTTTTCTGAAAATGACTCAGAAACAGACAGAAACCCAAGGTAATGATGAAAACACTATTTCTCAAAATACGGTTCAAACAGATTCCTGGATCAGAACCTGCTGAGAGGTGGGCCTGGGAATCTATCTTTGTATGAAGCACCTCAGATCATTATGTGCCCAAGAGTTTAAAAATGACTTCCCCAAGGATCCCTTCTAGATATGATGAGCCCACTTGATAGCAATCATAAAACTGTCCTGGATAAGAAAAGAAGGGTGACTCTGGTGGGTCAGAAACTCTACAAATCACTGAACAGGAAGGCAGATAGACTCAGACGGAAGAATGAAACCACAGCCCCAGGTGGGCACAGATGAGGAAGGACAGCTGGGGAAAGTGGGTGAGACTCCAAGGTTGTTCCAAAATGACAGATTCCAGGATGGAAGGTCCCCAAGCAAGCAAGGGTGAGCGGAGGAGTCTGAGAGTAGGATCAGCTGGCAGGCGCACACCACCCATCCTCCACCTCTAGGGCCAGGCAGCCACACAGCACTGGGGTCTTGTCAGCGAGGAAGAGAGAGGGTAGGGAGGATGCCTGTTAGAGACCAGCCAACAGTTGCGCTACACGCATCACAGTGAACGTTCAGAACAAGGATAGAGAAAATCCTCCATGCTTCAGAAGGCAGGGGTGGGGGTTACACACAAAGCAACAAGAACCAGATTATTGGATTGACGTCATACTTCTCATCAGCAACACTGGACGCAGGAAGACAATGGGAGAGTATCTCCAAAGTTCCAAGGAAAAGACATTGGTCAGAATTTACACCCAGCCAAACTGTCCTTCACACGAGAATTCAAGATGTCAACACTTTCAGACATGCAAGTAGAATATAAGTAAATGATGAATGTACTGTTACAAGGAGGAAGCACAAATACAAAAGGAACGGTGATGAGGAGGAGAAAAAAAGTAAAATTTATTACTAACGACTGTAAAATATTTCAACAATCTGGAATTCTAGGACTAAAATTAGAAATGATACCATCAACGTGGGAGGAGAGGTTGAGGCAGCAAGCAGAGGGAAGTAAGATGATGCCAATATTTTTGTTTTGTAAGGAAGGAGGGCACATTCACCAACTCCAGATGGCAACAGAAAAATACAAGTTTATCTCTGAGTTATCTCTATAAAAGGAATAGGATGCATAATTTCTAAATCACTAGAGGAAAACAAAAGGAACACAGAAAATGCAATCCACACAACAAAACAGAAGCAATAAGAAAATATTAACCAACTAAAATCTCAAAAATAGCCCAAACGTATCAGCATCACTGGATTAAATACACCTAATCAAAGAGAGTTTCAGATTAGACTACAAAAACAAAATTCAGTTCTGTGCTTGTTTTGGGTTGAACTGTATCCCCCCAAAATTCATATCTTTAAGTCCTAACCCCCAGTATCTCAGAATATGACTCTCTTTGGAGACAGGGCCTTTAAAGAGGTAATTCAATCAAAATGAGGCTGTTAAAGTGGGCCCTAATTCAATCTGACAGCTGTACTCATAAGAAGATAAATTTGGACAGACAGAGAGACCCCAGAGGTGCAAATACACAGAGGGATGACCATGTAATGAGGCAGCAAGAGGGTGGGCACCTGCAAGTCGAGAGAGACCTCAGAAGAAGCCAACCCTGCTGACACTCTGATCTTGGATGTCCAGCCTCCAGACCTGTGCAGAATAAATTTCATCTGTCTAAGCCACGTAGGCTGTGGTATTTTGTATGGCAGCCTGAGCCTACTGATATACCATGCTCTTCATACTCTTTTTAGTCCATCTGTTTGAAAAACATAGATTTTCAGATTCTTTTAGAAAATGCAACCATGATGTCTTAGTCTATTTGTGCTGATGTAACAAAAATACAACAGCCTGGGGACTTCCCTGGTGGCACAGTGGTTAAGAATTCACCTACCAATGCAGGGGACATGCGTTTGATCCCTAGTCTGGGAAGATCCCACATGCCACGGAGCAACTAAGCCTGTGCGCCACAACTACTGAGCCTGCGCTCTAGAGCCCGTGAGCCACAACTACTGAAGCCCGCACACCTATAACCCGTGCTCCACAACAAGAGAAGCCACCACAATGAGAAACCCACGCACCACAACAAAGAGCAGCCCCCCTTCGCAGCAACTAGAGAAAGCCTGTGTGCAGCAACGAAGATTCAACGCAGCCATAAATAAATTAATTAATTAATTAATTAATTTTAAAAAATACAATAGCCTGGGTGGCTTATAAACAACAGAAATTTATTTCCTACCATTCTGGAGGCTGGGAAGCCTAAGATCAAAGTGCTGGCAGATTCAGTGTCTGGTGAGAGCTCATTTCCTGGAGCAGAGGCGGCTGTGTTTTCTCCCTGGGTCCTCACGTGGAAGAAGGGGTGAGGGAGCTCTCTGGGGTCCCTTTTGTAAGGGCACTAATCCCATTCATGAGGGCTCCACCCTAATGACCTAATCACCTCCCAAAGGCCCCAATTCTTAATACCCTCAACATTGCAGGTTAGGATTTCAACATGTGAATTTTGGAAGGACACACACATTCTGTCTATAGCATGGAGTTGTTTGCAGGCTCTTGCATCACTACACCTAAAACAAAATAACATGAGACTGCTAAAAATAAAAGTGTAGAGAAAGATATACCAGCAAATACTAACAAGAAGAAAGCAGGTGTAGTAATATTAATCAGATGAAATAAATGTAAACAGCAAAGTATGGAAAGGGACAAAAAGAAATATTTCTATTAAATCCACCAAGAGCATCAAGTAACTTTATCAATTTAACATTCCTTCACAACATAAACAAAGTAAATAATGATAATAAAAGGTGAAATTAATAGTCATACACATATTGGGAGACGTTAACAGAAATTTAACTAGACAAAAGTAAAGATATAAATATTAAAAAAAAAAACAACAAGTTTGATCAAAGGGCTTTATTTAGGACTTTGTGCCCAACAAATAGAGAAAGCAGAGTTAAAAAAAAAAAAAAAAAAGATACAGTATTAGGCCACAAAAGGAATTTTAACATTCTACAAAGGAGAATTTGTATTGGCTCACTCACTGAATACAATGTGATAAAATTAGAAATCAAAGAGAAAAAGGTCACATCAGTTACCAATGCATTACCTCTCAGCTCTGAATGCACCCTTCAGTACACGCTGCCATGGACAACAGGATTCCCTGAAGCACATCTCCTTTGAAGTGACTCCAAGTGTTATGCTTTCTTGGTAAGAGGCACTGGAAAAACACCACAGGAGGAAGAGGCTTCCTGCAACTTCCAGATTGGTCCACAGGCCCTGACTTGGTTCTTCTGTAACCTTGCAGCCTTGGTCTGGCCACCCTTTAGATGTAGAAAAACCAGAGACTAGCAAGACCAGTCACCTACTAGACACCCTCAACAAACTCCAGTGTGACTGCACGGTCCGGAGGGTCACATACTGAGCAGTCTCATTCCACGTGCATGCACTTCACACTGTGAAGGCCTGCTGCCCCGGCCAATGCCTGGACGCCCCCCGAATGCCCTGCTGCCAGCTGCAGATCACCTGCCCTCCTCCTGCACTTCGGAGGGTGGCCTGTTGTCTTAACAACTCCAAACCAGCTCTGGCCTGTTTAAACCAGAGAACTCCTCTGCTATCTGGTGACTGAACCGCACCTTCTCCTGTGAAGTCTGAACCCTTCACGTTTGTCCCTCCGTGGGTACTTTTTTTTTAACCATTTTTTATTGAAGCATAGTTAATTTACAATGTTGTGTTAGTTACAGGTGTACAGCAAAGTGATTCAGATATATATATATATATATATATATATATATATATATATACACACACACATATACATATGTATATGTATATATGTATATTTTTTCAGATTCTTTTCCCTTATAGGTTATTACAAGATATTGAATATAGCTCCCTGTGCTACACAGTAGGGCCTTGTTGTTTACCTATTTTATACATAGCAGTGTCTACATGTTAATCCCAAACTCCTATCCTCCTTGGGTACTCTCGCTCAGCCCTAAGATACCATACAAAGTATCCCTGTATCTTACAGTTATTCTTTTATCATAGTTAATCATTCCTTACAATAAATTTTCCCTATTTAACTGTGTCATTTCTACCTCCTGATTGGACCCAGACTGTTACAGAATTGGTCCTGGGAGTGGTCCTAGGAGACAGACCCTTAAAGATGGGATCTGGGGATTGATTTGGTCATGCACTTGGACTTGAGTTCCATGTTGAACTCCTTGCCAATGGGAAAAGGGGTGCTAGTAACCCAAGGCATGTAGCAGCAGCACAATTATTTGAGGTATCAACTGTGGTTGGCTGTGATGAAGTGGCAATTGAAGCACGTACTTTGGGAACTCAAGTGGCCGCGGTGCTTGACTGTCATGGCAGTAATGACCACTGTAAGGACTGGAGTGTGGGCTGGATCCTCTGAGCGCCCTTGAGCGCTTACATTCAGAAAATGACAAGTTCAGGTCCATTAACTTTCACCTCCAGTCATGGTCTAAGAATCAGACAGCTTCCATGACAGCCTTGAAAACATTTTTTGTGGAGCTATTAATTATTATTGCCAGAAATCAAACACAAAATTTTATATTGCAAACTGCTGAATGAAAACAATCGAACTCAGAATCTCGCCAAGTTTTTCATGGGGAGGTCAGGACAATCATTGGGAAAGAATGAGATCCTGAAACTTGGAAGGGGAGCATCTGGTTGGATCTAGATGAAACTGACAATCTGAAAACCCCAAGTCATTCTGAGAGTCCCCGATCAGTAGAAGTGCTTGATCAGGTGTCTGAGAAGAAAGCCTTCCACAGCTTGGAAACCTTGTGATACCCACTTGGGGTATATGGCGTGAAAGGGGGTGCTCGTTCTCCTCAAGAAGCACTGAAACCACTCCAAAGCCATGAGTCCTATAAGTAGGGACAAATCTCAACATGTACCGGGGGAACAGGTACACACTAGGACCACGGAGGAAAGAGCTTACACACCAAAAGCATCGCTAGACCTTGCTAATAAATATGGCGGAAGCCTGGGGAACACGTGTGGCAAGGCATCCTGAGGGTGTCAGACCAAGGACGGTAGAATCTAACACCAGCTCAGGCCCAGTTCACTGAGTGGGTGCACTTGCTAGGGATTCTGGATTTAACGTATGAGCTCCTGCTGCTGATGTGGGCTGAACAGCGTACTTGGTTGGTGGAAACTTGGACACAACGGTAGCCTCCACCTAACGAGCTTGAGATGTCAGAGCTTCCCTGGCTTGACGTGGGGGAGGGACTGCAAAGGCTCACGAAGACAAGAATGTTGTACTGGGTTTACCATGTGTGACTTGCACACACAACCCCCCAACGATTTCCCACGAGGAGGCCCAGAAGATGCTCAGTTCACTAGGGCACTGATAAGTACATTAGTGAGGGGGTGCCCGCACCCCTGAAAAGCAGTGTGGCCGCACTCCTTTCCGGACCAGTGTGACCACAGGAGAGGCCGCTACTGAGATGGGCTCCCTGATGTCCATGGGCGGGGGGAGATGGGATCCCAGAGAGCAGAGGCCAAGGGGCAGGGCTGTGCCAGGAATCAGGATGCTCTGGCCTACAGAGACCTTTGGGGGTGGCTGATCGATCACGGTGTCCCTAGGAATGAAACAGATGGGCAGCCGACTAGAATACGCCTTGATCTATGGGACAGGAAACATTCAACAAACATGACTTGAATCACCAGACTAGCGAATCATGGTTTCTTATCCAGCTTCCAGACTAAGTCAATTCACACACCCAGGGCCATTTGATTGAAGGGGATGCTGGGTCCCCATGAGAAAGAACCCTATATGCTGTAAACCTTTCTGCAAGCCTTCCCCAAAGGGACCAGTGGTCACTTACTAGAGTGACTGTGAATTGGGGCAAAGAAAAGGCCCAGACACTGGCTCTGGATTGACGGTAATTCCTGGTGACCCAAAATGTCACTGCGGCCCACCAAAGTAGGGGCTTACTTACTTCGATTCTGACTCCTGGTGGATCCATTTGGGTCCATGGGCCCGCCCTGTGGTTATTTCCCCATTTATTGAAAGTATAATTAGAATAGACATACTGGCCACTGGCAGGGCCCCCAGACTGGCTCGGACCCATGGTGTGAGCCTGTGAAACTTCCTCTCTCCCAAGATAGTGAACCGGATGCAAATCCACATCCCTGGGAGGACTGCTGAGGTTACTGCCACCCACAAAGACGTGAAAGAAGCAGCGCTGTTGATTCTTATCACATCCCCACCTAGTTCACCAATCTGGCCTCTGCCAAAGTCAAATGTCTTGGAGAATGACTGGGGACTCCTGTAAACTTAACCAGGGAGGGAGGCTATTCCTTGAGGCTCATCTCATATTTCTACTCACTCTGCTCATGTTCCTTTGATCCACCAGGAGCAATGCAGCCCCTGCCCCTCCAGCCTGGGTCTCAGAATAAACATGAGTTGGGCAGAGCAGCCCCAGCCCCCCAGCAACCTGAAAAATCCTGCCCGAGCTGCCCCACAGCCTGCGAATACGAAAAGAAATGCTCACTGTTGCATGTAAATGAGATTCTGTTGTTGTTGTAACATAGCACAGACTGACTGATACACTAGTCTTGGGACCTAAATTCCAGTTTACAAAACCCTCCAAGAATGGAGGGAAACCTTCAATGAAACCACAAGAAGGCAATCAGACAAAGGCTGGGGATGGATTTGATACAGGACACCTGGTCCAGTGAAGTCACAATGGGTGAATATAATGACACAAAAAGGGGTGGGAGGGTGCACATTCCAGGTAAAAGAGAAGCCTTCAGAGACATTACAACCCAAAGTGCTGTCTGGCTCTTGACTGGGTCCTGGTAAAGAGACCAGCTGTATTTTGGGGACAATTCAAGAATGTTTGATATCGACTGGGTATTAGATGATATCAAGGAATTACTGTTGATTTTGTTAGTATGATAATGGTATTGTAGACATGCAGGAAGATATGCCTATTTTTAAAATGCAAACTGAATTTTTATGGGTAAATGATGATGGCTATAATTTAAAACTTCAGCAAAAAAGGGAGAGGGAGCAAATATGACAAAACGTCAACAAAAAGACTGAGCAAATAGGGCCATGGATACATCTGTTCATTATACTCTATTTTCTTTTCTGGTGAATTAAAAACTGCTGAGTTCAGTTGAAAAAGTATTATGACAGCAGCTAAAACTATCACCATTACCATTGCCCCTCCCCCAGTCTATCAAAGCCAGACACCAGAATAACAGACAAAAAGACCATATGGTAACACCAAAAAAGGAGCTTGATGAAGTCCAACAACTCTTACTTAATTAAAATCAACCTTAAAATGTAGATCAAGAAGCAAACTTCCTTAACTTGATAGAGGATGTCTACCAGCAAAACACAACAAATGTTTTATGGAGAAACAACAAAGCAGTCCCATTAGATTGAGGAACAAGATGAAGATGCCTGCTACATGGTCACCATTCAATCCTGCACTGGTCATCCTGGCTACAGCTATCAACACAAGAAAATGTCTTAAGAGGTGTAAAATTGAGAAGAAAGAAGGGAAGAAGGAGGTGTTTTTGCCAAGCCAAATGTCTGTCTTTGTAGAACACCATGAGAATCAACTGACCAATTATTAGAACTAAGAAGAAAGTTTAGCAAGGTAACTATGTGCACATTCAACATATAAAAATCAATGGCTTTCAAAGAATAATGAAATATTGCCATTTTGCGGTAACATGGATGGACCTAGAGATTATCATACTGAGTGAAGTAAGTCAGACAGAGAAAGACAAGTATTACATGATATCACTTATATGTGGAGTCTAACAAATAATAAAAATGAATCTATATACAAAATAGAAACAGACTCACAGACATAGAAAACAAATTTCCAGTTACCAAAGGGGAAAGGGAGGGATAAATTAAGAGTATGGGATTAACAAATACAAACTACTATACATAAAATAGATAAGCAACAAGGATTCACTGTACAGCACAGGGAACTACAGTCAATATCCTGTAGTAACCCATAATGGAAAATAATCTAAAAATATATGTATATAAAACTGAATCACTTTGAGGGACACCTGAAACTAACAAAATATTGTAAATCAACTGTACTTCAATTTAAAAAAATCAGTGGCTTCCCTAAACATCAGCAGTAACTACTTAGAAGCTGTAATAGTGAAAAAGATCTCATACACAACAGCAACAAAACTATAAAGCATCTAGGAAAAGAACAAAAAATATACAAAACTTTTATGAAAAAATGTACTATATTCCTGGATGGAAACAAATAATGTTGTAAATATTTTAATTTGGTCCAACATCAATTAACAAAGTCAATGCAATTCCAACAGAACCTCCAATAAGAACAATAAAATTCAGATGGCAGAAGAACAACTGTAGAAGTATGGTAGAAAAACAACGTAGGATATAAAAATACTATAGAAATACACAAATGGACCAGTAGGAGAGAAGAGAGTCCAGAAGATCCCAACATCTAGGATAAGTTAGTGTACAATAAAGGTAACATTTCAAATCAGTGGGGGGAAATGGCTATAATCATTACAACTCATTCAGAAATAAAGTTATATCCCTCCCTCATACCATTCACAAAAATCAATTCCAGGATAAAACAGATGACTCAAATATTAGCTATTCAGTGTAAGGAAGGCCTTCTTAAATAAGGCATCATGAAAAATCATTGAAGAAAAGAATAATAAATTTCCTATATAAAAATGTTAAACATGCATGAGGAAAAAAAAAAAAACCACCTAAAATAAAGAAGACAAATAACAGATTAGAAGAAAATAGTTGATGTATATGAAACAAAGGATTAGTATCCGGGATGTATTAAAATGAACGCAAACACCAAAACACCTCCTCCATATCAATAAAAAAAATGACAAATAACCCACTGGGAAGCAATGAGCAAAAATCACAAAGGGGAACTGACCCAAGAGAAAATACATATGCCAATAAACAGAGGCAAATATTCTTTTTTTAAAATTAAACTTATTTACTTATTTATTTTTGGCTGCATTGGGTCTTCATTGTTGTGTGCGGGCTTTCTATAGTTGCGGCGAGGGGGGGCTACTCTTCGTTGCGGCAAGGGGGGGCTACTCTTCGTTGCGGCAAGGTGGGGGCTACTCTTCGTTCCGGTGCGTGGGCTTCTCATTGTGGTGTCTTCTCTTGCGGAGCACGGGCTCTAGGCACACAGGCTTCAATAGTTGTGGTGCACGGGCTTAGTTGCTCCACGGCATGTGGGATCTTCCCAGACCAGGGCTCGAACCCATGTCCCCTGCATTGGCAGGCGGATTCTTCACTACTGCGCCACCAGAGAAGCCCCAGTGGCAAATATTCTTGACCTCACGAATAATCAGGGAGATGACAACATAATACCGCATTCTTCCTCCCATCACATCAGCAAAGTTCTAACACCAGGGAGCTGATTACACCGCAGGGACAAAACCACCCTGCAGCTGCTCTGGAAGGGACCCCGACAGTGTCCACGACCCTGCAAAATGCAGGTGATACGCAGCAACCCTACTTCTTGCTATCTACTCCAGAGAAGCATGAACCCACAAGCATCACTGTTTGTAACAGCAAACCTCAGGAAACAACCTACAGGTTCACTGTGGGAGAGTGTCCACTCCACAGTGCTGGGTACCTGCAGTCACAGGAAGCCTGGGCAGCAGCTAAAACAAAGGTGGTGGATCCCTTAGGCCGTCCTGTTAGTACAGGCATGGCCGCTCTACAAAGCATCGCGCAGGGAAAAGGTCGAGTAGCAGAACACTGCACAGACTCTGAGATTCCTTCCATTTGTGTAAAAACAAAGCACAGCCACGTGCTTGTACCAACACATATCTGCTGCTGTAAGTGCAGGACCACATCTGGAGGGGCACATGCTGAACCCCCAAGAGTGGTTGTCTCTGGGGAGGAAAGGCTTCTAGTTGCTGGTCAAGGGGGCACTCAGCTTTATCTGGGCTACCTGAATCTTGTTCAAGAATACATCTGTGGGACTTCGCTGGTGGCGCAGTGGTTAAGAATCCGCCTGCCAATGCAGGGGACACGGGTTTGAGCCCTGGCCCGGGAAGATCCCACATGCTGTGGAGCAACTAAGCCCATGCGCCACAATTACTGAGCCTGCACTCTAGAGCCAGCGAGGCACAACTACTGAGCCCACATGCCACAACTACTGAAGCCCATGTGCCTAGAGCCTGTGCTCCGCAACAAGAGAAGCCACCACAATGAGAGGCCCGTGCACCACAACAAAGAGTAGCCCCCGCTCGCCACAACTAGAGAAAGCCCGTGCGCAGCAACAAAGACCCAACGCAGCTGAAAATAAATAAATAAATTTATAAAAAAAAAGAAAAAGAATACATCTGTGTTGCACAGGCCTTCAAATGTTTTACAAAGAAAATACAAATAATTTCTGCCTATCTGTATCTTTAATCTTTAAAAATAAATTGTCCCTGGGATTTCCCCGGTGGCACAGTGTTTAAGAATCCGCCTGCCAATGCCGGGGACACAAGTTCGAGCCCTGGTGCGGGAAGATCCCCCATACTGCATAGCAACTAAGCCCGCGAGTCACAACTACTGAGCCCGCGTGCCACAACTACTGAAGCCTGCACACCTAGAGCCCGTGCTCTCCAACGAGAAGCCACCACAATGAGAAGCCCATGCACTGCAATGAAGAGTAGCCCCTGCTCGCCACAACTAGAGAAAGCCCGCACACAGCAACAAAGACCCAATGCAGCCAAAAATAAATAAATAAATTTATTTATTAAAAAAAAAAAAAATTGTCCCGAGCCAAGACATAAAGCAACCTAAATGTCCACCTACAGATGAATGGATAAAGAAGATGTGGTATATATATATAAATGGAACATTACTCAGCCATAAAAAGAACAAAATAATGCCATTTGCAGCAACATGGATGGACCTAGAGACTATCATACTAAGTGAAGTAAGTCAGACAGAGAAAGACAAATATATGATACTACTTATATGTGGAATCTGAAATATGACACAAATGAACATATCTATGAAACAGAAACAGACTCACAGATACAGAGAACAGACTGTGGTTGCCAAGGATGGAGGAAGGGAAGGATTGGGAGTTTGGGATTAGCAGATGTAAACTATTATATATAGAATGGATAAACAACAGGGTCCTACTGATAGCACAGGGAACTATATTCAATATCTTGTGATAAACCATAATGGAAAAGAATATGAAAAAGAATATATATATATGTATAAGTGATGGGACCTCCCTGATGGTTCAGTGTGTAAGACTCTGCACTCCCATTGCAGGGGTCCCGGGTTCAATCCCTGGTCAGGAAACTAGATCCCCCATGCATGCCGCAACAAAAAGATCCTGCATGCCGCCAGGAAGATCCAGAGTGCCGCAACTGAGACCCGACGCAGCCAAATTAATTAATTAATTAAAAAAGAAATCCCATTAGCATAATATCCCAAGTGCCTGATGAGTCCTTTTTTAAAAAATATTTATTTATTTATGTGGCTGTGTCGGGTCTTAATTGCAGCATGTGAACTCTTTTGCGGCATGCGGGATCTAGTTCCTTGACCAGGGATTGAACCCAGGCCCCCTGCATTGGGAGCTCAGAGTCTTATCCACTGACCACCAGGGAGGTGCCATGAGTCCTTTCTTAAAAAATGTATTCCTGGCATGATAATAAGCTCTCCCACTGATAATGCTGTCCAGGGTCTGGGTCCTAAGATATTTCCATCTGCCCCTCCTCCCCTTATGATCCACCAGCAAACCAAACTGGTGAGTGCAGATCCCAGGGTGGCAGCCAGGCACAACACAGGAGGGGCGCCACCCACTAGCAGTTGGGGTCATCACCCCAGGAGATCTGGGGACAGTCTGTCTTTTAAAATGGGAAAATCTCATCTACTAAAGAGGCTGTAAAAGACACAAGTGAGGGACCTCACACACTCATCTTCCAGGGTCCTCGCTCACTGTAATTGCCCTTAATGGCATCCACTTAAGGAATAAGACAACGTGACAGCTGATTCTTCGACAGCACAACTCTCATCTCTCTCTAATCGCGCTTGGAAACAGACATCCTGGGCCAAGCAATATAGATCACCTTCTTTTCCCTTAACAGTAACAGTCACATAAACATCAGCAAGACAGACAGGGCTGTTCTTCAGGCATGAATCCTTGAACACCAAACGTGGCTTAGTTTCTTTTTTTTTATTGAAGTATAGCTAATTTACAATGTTGTGTGAATGTCTGCTGTACAGCAAAGTGACTCACTTATTCGTATATATACATTCTTTTTCAGATTCTTTTCCATTATGGTTTATCCCAGGATACTGAATATAGTTCCCTGTGCTATACAGTAGGACCTTGTTGTTTATCCATTCTGTATTTTAATGCAACCTCCTTGGAAGCCAAAAAGGTCAGCCAAGAGGTTGAAAACAAGCAGAAAGTGGTGGTTACCAGGCAACAGGACCAAGCAGAACTTTCCCCCAATCTTAGGAGGCTGGGAAAACAAGAAATTGTAGTTTAGAGCTACTAAAGCAGTGAGAACTTGAGGTGCCAAATTTCTGGAGAGAAGGGAAACAGAGTCTGAATTTGGATATATTAAAAAAGGGTGAAAGTTGAAACAATCTGAACAATAAATAAAATAGTACTGCATAACCCGAAGTATAAAATCCCTGAGTTCACATGATGTAAACAATAAACTAGGGAGAAGGGGAAAATCTCCCGTGCAGAATTCCTCCATATATTAATACTTTGTGCAGACACTGCCTCATGGAGATGGGGCATAACTCCCAGGTGATCAAGGTTAATATCAACAGTGGTCAGTTGCACCCTGATTTGATATGAGGAGAATGGCACTCTTCCCTATGCAGTCTCCTGACCAAAAGCCCATAAGCCCTGTCTAACCAGGAGAAAAATATCAAACCTAAATTGAACAATAGTCTATAAAACACCTGATCGGTACTCCTCAACTGTCAAGGTCATCAAAAACAAGTAAGTCTAAGAAGCTACCATAATCTAAAAGCACCTAAAGAGATATGAAGATTAAATTTAATGTGGTATCTTAAATGGAATCCTGGGACAGAAAAAGGACATTAAGTAAAAACTAAGAAAATTTGAATGAAGTATGGACTGTGGTTAATAATAATGTATTGATACTGTTTCATTACTTGCTACAAATGTACCATGTGAATGTAAGATGTTAGCAACAGGGCAAAGTCAGTGCAGGATATATGGGCACTCTCCCTACTATCTTTTCAACTTCTCTGTAAATCTAAAACTATTCTAAAGTAAAAAATTTACTTAAAAAAAGAAAGTTGGTGTAGTTATATTACTATTTAGACAAAGTAGGCTTTAGGAAAAGAGGCATTATTAAAGGAAAAAGGAAAAAAATCATGATAAAAAAGGGCAACCTGCTAGGAATAAATTGTAAATTTAAATTCTAAGTGTATATGTACTTAGTTATATACTCTCAAACTTTATAAGGGGAGAAAAAAAACCGAATCGCAAAAAGACAAATCTGAAATCACAGTGGGATACTTTTTAACACACTTCTCTCAGTAAATGATTTATAACAAGCAGACAAAAATCAGAATGGAATTAGAAGGTCTGAACACCACAGTTACCAAAAATTTCCTCATTAACAGAGAAGAACTACCGCACTGCGGAACTACACACAAGTGCACATAGAAAACTTTGTCAAAATTAATCATATGGTAGACAAGTCCAAAACAAGTCTAAACAAATTTCAAAATGTTAAGATCACAAAGAATATGTTTCTGACTATAGTGTAATAATGCTAGAAATAAATATCAAAAATATAATTAGAAAACATGCAGACGTTTGGAAATTAACCACTTCAAAATAACCCACAGATACAACATAATAGAACACAAAAGAACATAAATACAAAAATTAAAAACATTTTGTACTGGTTAATAATGGAAATACAACATGTCAAAAAATAGTGTTACACACTCACATTCATAGCTGGACTATTCACAATATCCAAAAGGGAAACAACCCAAACGTCCATCGATGGATAAATGGATAAAGAAAATGTGTCATATCCTTACAACGGAATATTATTCAGCCTTAAAAAGGAAGGAAATTCTAACCCAAGCTACAATATGGATGAACTTTGAGGACATCATGCTAAGTGAGATAAGTTAATCACAAAAGAACAAACACTGTACAATTCCACTCATATGGGGCATCTAAAGTAGTTAAATTCATAGAAACAGAAAGAATGGTGGTTGCCGGTGGCTGGGAGTAAGGGGGAAAAGGGGAGCTATTTTTTAATGGGTATAGAGTTTCAGGTTTGCAAGATGAAAAAGTCCTAGAGATAAGTTTCCCAACATGTGAAGACAGTTTATACTGTTCAACTGCACACTTAAAAATGGTTAAGATGGTAAATTTTAATGTTATGTGCTTTTTACCACAATTTTTTTTTTAAAGTAGATTACTGTTAAAGCAGGCTTACAAGGAAATTTACAACCTTAAATTCCTTTACTAGCAAACAAGAAATGCTGGAAAAATAAATAATCTAGATATCCATTTACTCTCAAGTATTTTGAAAAGAACAGCAAATTAAACCCAAATAAAGATAAAGGAAGGAAATAAGAAATATAAGGGCAGGAAAAAAAAAAAACCAGAAAACAAATGTACAGTAGAGAAAAATCAACAAACCCAATTGTTGATCATTGAGTGGGGGGATTAAATATGTAAATCACTAGCAAGACTGATAAAAGGTGATGGGACTTTCCTGGTGGTCCAGTGGTTAAGAATCCAGCTTCTGGGGCTTCCCTGGTGGCGCAGTGGTTAAGAATCCGCCTGCCAATGCAGGGGACATGGGTTCGAGCCCTGGTCCGGGAAGATCCCACACGCCGCAGAGCAACTGAGCCCGTGCACCTCTACTGAGCCTGCACTCTAGAGCTCGCGTGCCACAACTACTGAGCCCGCCTGCCACAACTACTGAAGCCCGTGCGTCTAGAGCCCATGCTCCGCAACAAGAGAAGCCACTGCAATGAGAAGCCCGTGCACCGCAACAAAGAGTAGCCCTCGCTCGCCACAACCAGAGAAAGCCCACGCACAGCAACAAAGACCCAAAGCAGCCAAAAATAAAAGTAAAAAATAAGTTAAAAAAAAAAAAGAATACGCTTTCCAATGCAGGGAACATGGGTTCAATCCCTGGTCAGGGAACTAAGATCGCACATGTCGCGGGGCAACTAAGCCTGCATGCCACAACTACTGAGCCCGTGCACCACAACTAGAGAGAGGAGCCCACGCGCTTCAACAAAGAGCCCGAATGCTGCAGTGAAGATGGTGTGTGCCGCAACTAAGACCTAACAGAGCCCAAAATCAAATAAATAAATAAATACTGATAAAAGGTGAGGGAGAGGGAAAATACACAGATTACAGTATCAGAAATGAAAAGGTGGATATCACTTGTAAAATATAATAATGGATATTATGAACAACTTAACACTAATAATTGTGACAATTTTTACAAAATGAACAAATTACTGAAACACAAGTTAGCAAAACTGACACTAGAAGAAAGAAAATGTCCAAGTTGTCATGTATCTACTAAAGAAATTGAATCTGTAATTTAAAATTCTCTTTCCTCTTCTCAAATAACTTCAGACCCCAATGGCTTCCCAATTGAATTCTTCCAAATACAGAAGCAAAACCAAAAACGAAAACAAACAGCAACAACAAAACACCAGTATTACCCAAAATCTTCCAGGAAACATAAAAAGAGGACACTTTAAATGGCCACCAAATACCTTGATACCAAAACCTGACCTTGAAATATGGTCAGGTTTTATATGAAAATAAAATTAAAGGCAGATCACTCTTAAACACAGTTGCAAAGAAGCTATAAAAAATTATCAAATCAAACAAGTTATATATAAAAATTAAATCATATGACAATTCAGTTGAATTTAGTCCAGAATGCAAGGATGGTTTAACATTAAAAAAATCCATCATATAACTGAACATATTAATGAAATAAAAGGAAAATATTCTATGATTATTTAATGAGATGCAGAAAAAGTATCTGATAAATTCAATACCCACTCATGATAAAAACTTGCAGCAAACTAAAAATAAAAGGGAACGTTCTGACTCATATAGAGTATTCACCAAAAAACTGACAGCAATTAGCATAACTTAAAGTAAGATACTGAAAGATCTGCCCCTAAGTGGGGAATCACTGAAGTGGGGTTTGCAATCAGTGCAAAGAGGGGAAAAAAACACTCTCATTATTCATAGTCAACATGATTATGCATCTGAAAAATGTAAAAGAACCTGAAAATTAATTATTAGAATAACTGAATTTAACCAAGTTGCTGGATCCAAAGAAAATATATAAGAAACAATCATGTTTATACACACCCATGAAAAGCAATTACAACAGAAAAAAAAATATTTAAATACCACTTATAATAGCAACAACAGGAAATACCAAAACAATACCCAAAATACCCTGGAAGAAATCTAACAAAAGATGTATATTCAAAACTACAAAATGTATCAAGAGAAATTAAAATAGACCAAAAGAGAGGGAAATTACATGTTCATGTATGGGAAGACCTAATATTATAAAGTATCACCTCCCTCTTAATAGATCTATGATTCAAAGATGTGTCTCAGCAGGGTTCTATGTGCAAATGTCTATATGGAAATTGACAGAAAGATTCCAAATTTTATACGGAAATGCAAAGAACCAAACAAAGCAGGAGAATCTTGAATAACAAAACTGAAGAACTTAAAATCAGCAGAAGTAGCATGTATTATAAAAGCACAGTAATTAAAGTATTGTGGTATTGGTACCAGGACAGACAAACAGTGGAATTGAATAGAAACTCACATACATACAGTAATTTCATTTAAAAAAAAGTGACACTGAAGTGTGCTGTGATCATGCCATGGAGGGTGGAATCTATCTCCCCACCTAAAATTGGTTCAGATGTTGAGACTGTTGACACCACACACATATCAACATATGAACTAAAAACAGAGTTACCATATGATCCTGCAATCCCATTCCAGGGCACATATCTGGAGAATACTCAAATTTGACAAGATACATGCACCCCAATGTTCATAGCAGCATTATTTACAATAGCCAAGATATGGAAGCAACCTAAATGTCCACTGACAGATGAATGGATAAAGAAGATGTGAGATATATATATTCTATTCTATTCTATATTATATTACATATATTATAGAATATTACTCAACCATGAAAAAGAATGAAATAATGCCACTTGTAGCAACATGGATAGACACAGAGATTTTCATACTAAGTGAAGCAAGTCAGACAGAAAAAGACAAATAAGATATGATGTCACTTATATGTGGAATCTCAAAAAAAATGATACAAATGATACAAAACAGACTCACAGACATAGAAAACAAACATATTGTTACCAAAGAGGAAACAGGGCCAGGGGATAAATTAGGAATTTGGGATTAACATATACACACTGCTATATATAAAACAGATAACCAACAAGGACCTACTGTATAGCACAGGAAACTATACTCAATATTTTGTAATAACCTATAAGGGAAAAGAATCTGAAAAAGAATATATATATAAAACTGAATCACTGTGCTGTACACCTGAAACTAACATGACACTGTAAATCAACTATACTTCAATTTTTTTAAAAAATAAGGTATGAAGAGATTAATTACTTACATACTGGTCTTTCTAGGGAGAACATGGCAGGAACAAAAGCCTGTCCAAAAATGGCGTGAGTGGCTTGAGAGAAAGTGGGATCGAGTGCCCTGGTGGTTAGGGAGTGAGGCCACGGAAGAGTTTGCGCACAGGGGCTGAGGCTTCTGTGGTTTGAACCTCCCACCAGCAGCACACAAGGTTGTGGGCAAGCTTTGTTATCAGCTTGCCCAGATGTAGGGCAGAAGGAAAGGGAGGAGATGGGGTTTGAAAGCTGTCAGTAGTCAAACACCAGAAATGGAATCAGACCTTTATTAGAGAGAGCAGTGGGGTAATTAATGGTGCCAGGTCAACCAGATACCCATTAGGAGAAAAATGAATCTGGACATCTACCTCACACCATACATAAAAAATGGACTCCAGGTGGATTGTAGATCTAAAAGTGAAAGTTTAAACAATAAAGCTTCTAGAAACTAACATAGGAGAATGTCTTCGTGTTTTGGGGGTACAAATAGATTCCATAAACAGAGCACAAAAAGCAATTATCTTAAAGGAAAAGATTCATAAGCTACTCCTCTTTATCAAAAGATACCTCTGAAGGTGAGAAACAGTGTGAGAAAACATTCGCATTTCATACATACATCCAACAAAGTTCTCAAGTATCGAATACATAAAGAATCCTACACAGCACAAAGATAAAGAAAACCCAACAGGAAAACGAGCAAAAGACAGGAGCTTCGCAAAAGAAGACAATAAAGAACAATAAAAATCCAAAAGAACAATAAAAATATTCAAAAAAGGGTACTGAAATTAGTCTTCAGTCAAATGCAAATGAAAACCAAAGAATCCCACTCTACATCCACCAGAATTAAAATTAAAATGACTGACAATCCAGTGATTAGCAAGGATGTGGAACAAATGAAACTCTTAGCCTTGCTGGTGTGAGTGTATTTGTTCCAACCACTTGGGAAATCTGATTGGCAGTGCTCACTAAAATACAAACATAAACCATATCCTGTGATCCACCAATTCCATCCCTGGTAGATACACAATAGAAATGCAACCAGATGCACACCAAACGTATAAGAATGTTCTCAGCAACAACGATGACCCAAAACTGGGAAAGATCCAAATGTCCTGCAAAAGCAGAATGGATAAATTTTTATATATTTATACAATGTAAAACTATCTGACAGTGACAATCAAGGAACTACTGCACATGCAACAACTCTGAATGACTGTCGTTGAGTGAAAGAAGCTACCACAAAAGAGTACACGTGGTAGAAATTCATTTATGAAAACTACAAAAGTTAACAAAAATATTTGGTGATAGGATTCAGTTCCCTTTGGGTATTGGAGGTTGTGGCTGGGAGGGGACACCGGGGTGGGGGCGGTTCTTGAGTTCTGGTGATGCTTTACCTCTTCGTCTGGGTAGTAGTTACACAGACGTGTTCAGTTTGAGAAAATTCATGGCAATAAACACTTAGAATGTTTGTACTTTTCTGTCTGTTATATTTCAACGAAAGAGCTTATTTTAAAAAAAAATGTTCTATATATAAAACAGATAAACCACAAGGACCTACTGTATAGCACAGGGAACTACAGTCAATATCTTGTAATAACTTATAATGAAAAAGAATATGAAAAAGAATATATATATATTTATATATGGCTGAATCACTTTACTGTACACCTGAAATTAACACAACACTGTAAATCAACTATATTTCAATAAATAAATTGAAAAAATAAAAAAATAAAAACATGTTCTGAAGGGCAGAAAACTAGCCTCCAGTATGACAGACACTAGGGAACAATCTCTTCACAGAAACTGTACCATATTGTAATACAGCTTTTTTTGTCCTTAAATTGCAAATGGAATAAAATCTACTAGTGCCTACTTTTTAAAATATGTTATGGCCTATAACATGCACACTACGCAATTCAAAACAAACGCTTTAAAAACGTGCATCTCCAAAGCCTCCCCCTCCCCACTTTCAGTCATTTCTGTTAATAAGTCCAGTTGGTCGTTACAGGGTGTGGACTGTCATAGTGAAGGAGGGGACACAATCGGGATGAGACTAGAGAAGGCACCATATTATGGGCAGGGGCAGGTCTTTCAAGGTTTTTCTTCAGATTCCACCTGGGGCTCTGCCTGCTTCCCTAACTTCTGTGGGTCAGGCTTCCCAGTGCCTGCTCTAGAGCCCCCGGTGCACTGCGGGGCGAAGGGCACTTGGTGAGGGTCCCCAGGCTGAGTCACTTTAGGTAGCCCAGCACCTGGGAGGAGGATCAGCCAGCTTTCCCAACACACGCACACACACGCATACACAGAGACATACACAACACACATATGCACATACATACACGCAGAGACATACATACACACACGCGCATACACACGTACACACAGAGACATACACACACGCATACACACGAATACACACATACACACACATACACACAAATACAGACGAATACACACAGAGACATACACATACACACACACATACACACAAATACACACACACACATACACATACACACGAATACACACAGAGACATACACACATACACAAACACACTGCATCCTGGTCAAACCACCCTAGAGAGCAGCCTCCCACCTGGGTGAGACTGGAAGAAGGGCAGAGACAGTGGCAATAACATTTGGGGGAGATAAACAGGAGAGCCTGGAAACCAAGTCCCAGAATGGTGGGAAGGGAGAAACTCAGAGCGTGGAGAATAACCCTAGGGAGAACCTATATGTGCTGAGTGTCTCCTTGGCTGGCCCCATAGTAACAGTCAGTGTTTACCAGATAGGTGCTGTGTTCTTTCTCTCTTTTGTTTTTTAATTGTGGTCAAATAAACACTACATAAAACTTACCATCTAGACCATTGTTACGCATATACTTCATTAAGTACATTCACCCTGCTACACTACCATCACCCCCATCCATCCCCCATCTTGCAAAACAGAACCCTGTACTCCTTAAGTACTCCCCATTGCCCCCACCCCAAGTCCTTTATTGGATGAGAGAACAAAGAGGCTTCATGTCACAAAGCAACTTTCCATCAAAGCAGGGCTGGGCCTCAGGGGCTCTCTGGGTGTCCTCCTGCCTTGGAGGAGTAACCATGACCTTGGGCAACCACGGCCGCAGGAGATGGGATGCCTCCGGGTCCACCGGGGAGGCACGATGCATGCTCCCCTCACTACGCTGTGCCAGGCAGAGCCCAGCTCAGCTCTGCGTGTCTAAGACCTCATGTCCACGAGCCTGTCTTCCTCTCTGGAAAGCAGGAATCAGGACACCTACTTTCAGAGTTGAAGGCGCTCTGATTCAGCCTGCTTCTACGGCTGTCTGGCACAGGGCAGAAGAGGGAGGCGATTGCTGCCTCTGGATCAGCTGCAGGGGGGGTGGGGTGGGGTGGGGAATGAGCTGGCAGAGAGAAGGGAAATCACAGGCAAAGGGGACCAGCCTCCCAGGCTGCCCTGTGCCCACACAGGACCTCACGGAGGAACAGAGGCCAGCGGGGCTTCCAGAGCCCGACAGAGTCCTTGCAATGAACGTGGGCACAGCCAGTAGGCTGTAAACTCCAGCTTGGCTTTCATACCCCCTCCACCCACCCCCACCAGAGGCTTGAGGGAAGGGGAGGAAGTTAGGATTTATCTCTAAGCTAATCGGTCCCCAAAGCTGATGGATTTTTCTGATGTGAAATCTCACGGCATCAGATAATTTTCTTTGGCAACTGCCAGGTCTCAGCCTGGAACAGCTCCCCAGCTCTCCCACCACGCTTTGGGCTGCAGGGCCCAAAGCGGGGCTGGCAAGACAGGGTAGCGACAAAAAAGCCAGACAAACATCCCAGGGAGCATCGCTTTTCCTCAGCCAGGACCTGGGGAAGCAGCACAGATATGCCAGCACCTTAATGGCTGAAAATGATGTTGGGGGTCGTCCTTGGGGACGACTCTCAGAATCGACCTAAGATGAACCATATCCACTGTCCCAAAGCACAGTGGCCACGACTGGAGATATTCGTTCAAAACATTAACGCAGGTGCCAGATGTATTTCCATCATGGGGATTCCTTTCTGCTGTCACAGGCTTAACTCTGCCTCCCAGAGAGAAGAGAGTCACAGCTGGAAATGCCTGGATTCTTCTCCCTCCAGAAAATCAGAAGCTCTCTCCACCAGCACCCAGGTCCCTCTCCCTCCTCGCTGCAACCTCACACCTACCTCTTCTCCCCACATCCCTGACCCACACCCAACATCAATTTTCCATCCTCACCGAAAAATACCTTGTTCCCTCTGTTCACACCCTTTCTCCTCTCCCCCCCTGCTTGGACAGTTTTCATGCAAAAGAAAAAGACTACATACACTTTGTCTTTTAAAATCCTCCTCTGTCTCCTGCCTGCCACCACCCGGCCATGGCCATGGCCACTGAGAGTCCCGAGCCCGCCCCTCCTGGTTTCTGCCCACTTTCAGGCCCCTGCAGCTCCTCACGGAGTCCACTCCCACCCGTGGCCTGACTCCCTGCTTCCACCCACCCCTCAAAAACGCCTCCATCCCTCCTGAAGCAGGTATCCAACAATTCTTTCCCACCTCAAAGAAGTTCTTCTCTCTCCCGAGTTCCCACCTCCTGCCCCCGCCAACCACTCCCTCTCCGGGAGGGACCCTCCCCACACTCTTCCCCCAGGGTCTCCCCTTGGGCCCCTCCTCCACCCCACAGCCTTCAATGCATCATCTCTCCCCAGGGCCACACGAGGCATCGCCAGGGCTCAGGGCTTCACCCCTGCACCCCACTTCCACATTCATCTCTGGCATCGGCCCCCTGGTAAAGCCCTGCCTGAGGTTCTGCATGTCCGCCTAAACAGGACAGTCTGGCCCCTGCTGCCTCATCCTCTGGCTCCTCCGTCAGGCCCCCCCACCCCGGTCCTGCCCCGCCTCCCTCCCTCTCTCTCTCTCCCAGGAAAGCACACTCACCCTTCGAGACGTGCAGTCAAGACTCACCTCCTCCTGCACAACCGACTACACTGACGGGCCACCTTCCCCCGGGGTCCACTTGTCACCTCCCTTCACACTCAGGGTGCACGGCCGCCAAAGCACTGGACACATCCCCCGGAGGCTGATCACCAAAGCAGAGGTCAGGTGCTCCCTTTCACACCTCCTAGGAGGACCCCACCAGGAGCTGAGTCTCAGATCTGAGCCCTGAGGCCAGGACACGGTTGACGACTTGGCCTTTCTTGTGAATGAGGGTCTCTGCCACAGACGGGCACAGGCAGGAGTGGCAGGGGCACTTCCAAGGGCTAACCTTCACCTTGACAGCCCCCCTGAAGGGCTGGCATGCCACCCCCATTTTTCCCTACAGATGTGTAAACTGACTGAAGGAGATCACGTGACTGGTCCAAGATGAGTCTGCAGTAGCCACAGACTGTATGAAAACACAACTCTTTGCAGGACAATCTGTCACAATGGGGGAGACCCCAGCTGTGTTGCTCGAGGAGACTTAAGGAATGTCTCCATAAACATAAACGTTGTTTATCAGGCAGTCCAAGACCAAGCTAGGGTGTAAGAACTGTTCTGACTTTAAGTAGCATTTCCTGGTGGATCTAGAAGCACCTATGGTAAAAATAAGTTTGGAAAATGATGTGTTAAGTGAACTAAGTGAGTTGCTTTCTTGCAGGACTTGTCAAGGCCTTTAATACGGAACTCTGGGACCCAAGAGGGGGCGGTACACACAGTGTGTCCCAGCCTGACCTGAATGTGGGCTGCTATTTTCGGGACCATCTCCTGGGACTCCACAGAGCACAGTTGGAGAAGACCAATGTACACACTCATGTAATTAATTGGAACTGGATATAATTAACTGGATCTGAATATCATTAATAAAAAATTACATACTGAAATGGCTAACTTCCTTTCATTTAATCACACGAATTATGTTGGGCTCAACAGAGTGGCAGCTCGGAGTGCTATTTTCTTGACACATTTTTCATTTTTTAAAAAAGGTGTTGATGAAATTTTTCTCTCCTAACGTGCAACTTAAAAAAAGAAAAAAAATTGGTGTCAGAGCAGACGTTTCCAAGTTCTTGAGAACATACACACAAAGGCTGGAAAGCAAATCGGAAAGGCTGCTCTTTGCTTCCTCCAAGGAAGGAAATGACAGCAGTGGGGAGCTTTTATGTGCTACTCCCTCCCCATCTGTGATGTGGTTCATTCTCACGACCACGCCCCCAGACCATGAGTCCCCACGTGACAGATGAGGAAAATGAGCTTCTGAAAGTGTGAGAAATCAGAGCTACACAGTGAACACAGGTTTCTTGAGCATCGACGATCCATGGTGGACACTGTGAAGGGTCAGAACAAGTGGGTGAACAAGCCCACAAAGAGATCAGTGTTCAGGCAGGAAAGCACAGGGCAGGCTTAAACGTGGCTTAAATGTCCAACTAAGGCTCCTGAAAGGGGAGCCTGTGAGCCCTGTCCATCGAGATGGAGAGAAGCACATAGAAAAGAGAGCCAGAAAGAGCCGAAAACACCACCTGCATGGACGCTGCTGTTGAAGGAACCCAGCCAGACCACTGGGCAAAGCCCGGCTCGCTCAGCTGAGACATGGAAACGACCCATGTCCACCAACAGATGACGGGATAGAGACAATGCAGTCTACACAGACAATGGAACAGGACCCAGCCTTTAAAAAGGAGACCTTACCATTTGCAACAACACGGAGGGATCTGGAAGACATTATGCTAAGTGAAATACATCAGTCAGAGAAGGATGGAGCCTGCATTATGTGGGGCATCTGAAACAGTCAATGGGACAGAGGTAGACAATAAAATGGGGGGGGGGGAAGTGGAGGGGGATATAAAGTGTCAAGTTTGCAAGATGAATCAGTTCTAGAGAGATGCCACACAACACAGCGCCTAGTTAACAGTAAGGGATGCTATGTTCCTAAAAAAATTTTTTAAGAAGGTAGATCTCATGTGAAGTGTTTTTACTACAAAACAAACAAAAAAACAAAGGGATACAAGGAAACCTTTGGACACAATGGGTATGTTTATTGCCTGGATTGTGGTGATAGTCACACACGTATATACATCTGTCCAAACTCAGCAAGGTGTATACATGAATCACGTGCAGGTTTTTGGTAGACCAGTTATACCTCGATAAAGCTGGGGGAGAAAAAAGAAGTCCTGAGCACTTCGACGAAGAGAGGAATACAGAACTGCCTGTAAAATGGTCAGCCCAGGAAGTCAGCAATTACAGTGAGTTAGAGGATTATTAGCCAATGCAAAGGAGCAAGACAGCCCTGCCAGAGGGACACAGGAGCAGTGAGGTTGTGTGGAGCACACACGTGATGTAAGCAGTTCTTTGCAGGAAACCACCTTTAGCAGGAAGCCCCTTTCCTTGTCACTTTAGCAGAGCTATACTGTCACTAACCTTAAACCAGGCACCCCCAGGCTCTACTCATCTCCGGCCCAAGCACACCTTTCAGACCTTTTGATCACACAATACCTTGCCTAACTTGTCAGTTCTTTCCGTAGATCAAAGACGTAGAAATGAAGAATAAGGAATTAACAGATGACCAGATCTCTTCCCTAGCTTCCCCATCAGTAATCACGTGAACAAACTGTGTGAACAAGTTGGCATCTAAAGAAAGATCACGAGGACTGACAAGCCTGCACATGGCGGGGAGCGCGACAACTCTGACCCCCCATCTCCACGATTAACTGAGATTATTTCCCCTTTTTTCTCTTTAAAAACTTTCCTGGCCAAGCAGAATCTTCAGAGGTGCTTTCTGGGGGACACTGAGTCCACCATCTCCCCAGATTGCTGGCATTCTGATTAAAGACAACTTTTCTTTTCTACCAACATTTGTGAGTTTGATTTTGTAAGCAGAGAGCAGTAGGACCCCATTCAGTTACACTGAGGTGTTCAACAGAACCTCTTCTTTTATCAACTTTTCAAACACAAGAGAAGCAGGGGTAGAGAGCAAGCTCACAAACAGCCATGAACACACTGTTCAGGCTTGGAAACCTTATCACCCCCACCTTCTTCTTCTTCATATTATTGGCCCACTTTTTTCAATTATGTTGTTTTTTTCCTTATTGATCTGAAAGAGTTCTTTATACAGACCGAATACCAATCTCTTACAGAGAATGCATCACAGATATTTATTCCAGCTAGTAGTTTGCTTTAAACTTTAGAGCCCCTTCTCTTAAAGCAGTTGCTAATATTAATGGTCTTTTATGATGTGTCTGTGCACAAGTGTATGTCTTACCTTTTCCTACCTCAAGGGCATACAGAAAATCTCTTCTATGTATTTTAACATCATGTCCTTCATTTACGTCTTGAGTCCTATTGGCATTGACTTGTGTGTATGCTGTGAGGTAAGGATCTCATTTGCTCTTTTCCCATGCGGACAACCGCTGTCCTGCATCCTTTCCCACCTGGTCAATAACACATCTCTGCCATCACCTGGGTTCCCAGACAGGTAAGCATCTTTTACAAGGCTCACTACCCTGTCCACCCATCCAATTCTGTCTCTCCTACTAAGATATCACAAACCTTAACCATCACTTTCCATCAGGAACCTCACTCCCCCACTCTTACACCAGCTCCACTTTGTGTTTTCTTTTAATGTCTGGTGACTGGGAATATCTCTGTCTTTCTTAGGATCTTATGTTTTAGGACTACTCTTGGCCAGATTTTACACAGCACTGGCATGTGTTTGTACTTGGGCAAGGGCATGCTGACATCCTAAGAGCCAGCCATTTTCACAAATGCAACATCTTCTAACTTCATGTATTTTCTGAGACTTGCCCATGATTTAAACACAGCTTGACGAAGTGGGAGAGTGGCATGGACATATGTACACTACCAAATGTGAAGTGGATAGCTGGTGGGAAGCAGCCGCATAGCAGAGGGAGATCAGCTCGGTGCTTTGTGACCACCTAGAGGGGTGGGATGGGGAGGGTGGGAGGGAGGGAGATGCAAGAGGGAAGAGATATGGGAACATGTGTATATGTATAACTGATTCACTTTGTTATAAAGTAGAAACTAACACACCATTGTAGAACAATTGTGCTCCAATGAAGATGTTAAAAAAAAAAAAATTTAAGGGTAAGCTGGGACAAAGAGAGTGGCATGGACATATATACACTACCAAATGTAAAACAGATAGCTAGTGGGAAGCAGCCGCATAGCACAGGGAGATCAGCTCGGTGCTTTGTGACCACCTAGAGGGGTGGGATAGGGAGGGTGGGAGGGAGGGAGATGCAGGAGGGAAGAGATATGGGGATATATGTATAACTGATTCACTTTGTTATAGAGCAGAAACTAACACACCATTGTAAAGCAATTATACTCCAATAAAGATGTTAAAAAAAATAAAAATAAACACAGCTTATTAATCTTTCCAACTTTCCTTCAGGATGATCACTGAATTTATATAATTATGAGTCACGCATTTTACAGATCAAGGGCCTGGTGGATAGATATCATAGCAAGAGTGAGGCCTAGAATTTAATTTTCCTGGGGGGAAAAATTAGAACACAACCCCCAAATTCTACTATGAGTGGAAGCATATTCACAAAGTTATCCTGTGCAAGGACAGCAGGCACACGCTGAGGATTAGTATTCTGAAGTTACAGAATGGTTCCCTTGTGGTAGAAAAATAAATACACCCCGGTCTCTTCTCTCTGAAGATCTCTCCTCCCAGAGATTCATTCTGGCAAAACTGTCAGTTAAAAATATCCATCTCATTGCCACTTTCCTCTCACAGAAGAAATATGCTTTTCTGCAGAGAATCCTGATGAGCATATTCACTTAAATGACGGTCCCGTCACACTGCAGATGGGTGAGTGCAACCGGCAAGAGAGCTCGGCCTCTCGTCATTTGCAGCTGATTTTGATACTCTAATGATATTTCGGGATGCATAAATATTCCACTAGGTCTTTTTTGGGCTCAGAAGAAGGAAATACCTTATACCCTAGAGGCACAAACAGAACTGCCCCATGGTATCCATCAGAATGCAATGACAATTCCAATTTCGTTAAGAAAATCCTCAAGAAGCCAATTTCATGGTGGACAGTCCCTAGAAAGCAGATGGAGTGAGGTGGCTGCTAGACCCCGGGCTCCCAGAAGGCCAGAATTTCACTGTCATTTGTGAGCCTGCTTCCCCATCAGTAACATCTCTGTTAGGGAACCGTTGACCAAAGCCGCCCGCCTTGGCCAGGAACGATGATAACCGCTTGCCTGAGTTGTCTCACAACAGGAGGCGCTGATAAAGAACACGGTGCTGCCACCGAAAACTAACGGGGAGAATTCGGGAGTGGCTGAAAGGAGGGAGGAGACGCCAGCCCATAATATGTCCTGACAACCTCCCAGAAACCCTCACGCTGGAATCCATCTTGGCTGAGAGATGCGCGCGCCACCAGGAAGGACCCTGAGTCAGAGTGATTGGCCAGAGACAAGCCGGAAACTAACCCCATCACCATAAACCTGAGACTGCGAGCCACGTGGAGAGCAGTCCTCCTGGGATCCCTTACCCAACGGCTCTCCGCCCGGGCGCCCCTTCCCCATAAAGTCTCCTGCTTTGTCAGCACGTGTGTCTCCTCGGACAATTCATCTGCGAGTGTTAGACAAGAGCCCACTCTTGGGCCCCGGAAGGGCTCACCCTTCCTGCAACACCTTCACAAGCTATCCCTGCTGTCAATTATAACAAAAATCTCCTCCCCTTCCAGAATCCCCCAAAATTCTTTAGCATTTTCGCAGCGGAGGGCGGTTGATGCATCTACTCTATTTAAGGCTGAAGTATGTTTACAACTCTAAATGGAAAATCAAACCGGAAGGAAAAGGCTTTGCTGAGAGCACAAAAGTAAATTCACAAGCTTTGAAGACTGACAGCTGAGGAAATGTTCAGAAAAATACTCACTTATTCCTATGCCCAAACCCATTAAAAATCATGCAATTCCTCTGAGGTTTCACCCTCCGCTTCCTTGGAGGGGGGCTGATTGTTCTATGTCCCTTAAATGCCTTGTGACTGTGCCCACTCCCACACTCCCAAAGCTGAGATGGGGGAGGGGGCAGGGCACAACCATTAAAAGAATGACAGAGCCGTGGAGGACGTGACATAAACCAGTTAGAACCGACTAGGCCCAAGATGGCAGAAGGTTCGACTTCTGGTGGACCTTGGGCCTCGTTATATGCTCATTGTAATACATTAGCTAAATGACACACCCACAGGTGCCTCCATGAAAGTTCTGAGGCCGAACATAAAAGGCCGAAAAGTGGGTGGTGGTCTGATTCCCGGAAATCACTGCCCCTTCTTTCCCCACTCGTTAGCTATGAAATTACCCAGCCCATAAAAACTAATCACCCCATACTTCAGGGCCTCTCACCTTCTGAGATGAACCACACTCTGTCTATGGAGTGTGTATCTCTCTAAATAAACCTGCTTTCCCACTTAGTTCTCAGGGCAGAGCCCTCTTGCCTCTCCGCTTGTAGTCTTCACAAGCGTCCTACATTAATAAATATACTTCTTACCTATCACTTTGCCTCTTGCTGAAGTCTTTCTGCATCGAGACATAAAGAACCTGAGCCTCCTTAAGTCCTGAGACCAGGTGTGCAGTTTCAGCTGGGAAACTGTGGGTTCAAGACCCACCCGAGGTGCGATTGGGTTCAAGTCCCAATCTGAGGTATGGGGTTTCAAAGCCACCGTGGAATCCATCTAGGACATTTGGGACAAGAACGCTCCCCAATTTGACGTGAGGGAATTCCTGCCCAAGCACAACACAGTGACTATTAGCACCGCAGATGTAGGGTAGATGCTGGATTAGCAAGTGGAATAAATGAAGCTGCCTTGCTTTACAAAACAATGATCTCGCAGCAGCTCCAAGTAGCAAGGCCTGTGTTCTTCTGCTACCCCAGGGGCAAAACGTTGGCTTTGAACCACTGTCTAGACACTCCAGTATCCCATCTCCACTGGTGGTCGTCATCAT
This sequence comes from Balaenoptera ricei, assembly GCF_028023285.1. Lineage (NCBI taxonomy): Eukaryota > Metazoa > Chordata > Mammalia > Artiodactyla > Balaenopteridae > Balaenoptera > Balaenoptera ricei. The sequence continues at coordinate 31,855,007 of NC_082640.1, forward strand.
CTTCAGAACTGGCACAGAGCTCCCCCGTTGAGGAATGCAGTTTTCCTCTCCTTTGGTTGTCCCAAAGCCACCCTACATACGACACTCTGGACGGCTGCCCAGCGCTGCTCCATCCAACTAGCAAATGCTCCTTCCCACTGTGGATGAAAAATGTTGCCTGCGGTATCAGCAAACAAAGGATGCTGTGGCCATCAAGCCATCGGCCATTACCATAGCCCCCACTGTGAGCCCTGAGGGAACTTAGGATGAGAAAACGCAGGATACTGGCCCCATGTAGCTGAGGAGCACATCAAAGGAATGATTTCAGTGAGCCCAGACTCTTGCATCTTCTCATACATAGAAAAGCACTAAATTCCTTAACTTGACATATCTGGTTTTCTTTGGTTAAGAGTAATCTTTGGATGTTCCGACCACATGGTTTTGTTGCAAACACGTCTGTATGTCCTGGCTCCCCGTCCCTTCCCTCTTCAGGGCCGTCACTTAGAGCTACCTGAGATGCTGTGCCTGGGCTTGAAGTCCTCCGAAAGTCCACCAAATGAAACATAATTCTTAACTTTTAGGTTGTGCTTTTTTTTTCAGTTGACACCATGAATGCATAAGAACCCATGGAATCCACCAGAAGCTGGGACCTGCTCTGGTCATCATGCTCACCATGCCTGGCTCAGCCTCCTCACCCCTAATGACATTCTCTTCTTCAGACACACTCCAACCCATATACCAGCTTCCCTACTACCCAGTCACAAGGGTGTCTTCGGCCCCAGAAGAAGAGGCCAGCACCTTCAGCCCAGAACCCATATCCTACAAACTTCCCCTGTACCAGGTGCTTGGCTGGCACCTGGCCTACAAGCCTGTGCAAATCTGCTCCTACAGGTCCTCCAGGGCAAGAGGAAGCCAAGGGCCCATCGTGGGTCAGTGGGATGAGGGCCACAGGACAGCTTCACCCACAGGGCAGCAGCGGCTCGGGGCTGCCCCTCATCCCTGGTAAGCTTAAGAGGGCTCTTTGTGGGCTTCCCTGGTGGCGCAGTGGTTAAGAATCCGCCTGCCAATGCAGGAGACACAGGTTCAAGCCCGGGTCTGGGAAGATCCCACATGCCACGGAGCAACAAAGTCTGTGTGCCACAACTACTGAGCCTGTGTACCACAACTACTAAGCCCATGCGCCTAGAGCCCATGCTCCGCAACAAGAAAAGCTACCGCAATGAGAAGCCTGTGCACCGCAACAAAGAGTAGCCCCCGCTCGCCGCAGCTAGAGAAAAGCCTGTGCGCAGCAATGAAGACCCAATGCAGCCAAAAATAAATAAACAAATAAATAAATAAATAAATTTTTTTAAAAAAGAGTGCTCTTTGTAATCAGAGTTAAAGTCTTCTTCTACTCGGCATCCTGGCATTTCAAAACGGTGGACTTCTCGTAGACCAGTAATAGAGGAAGGTTTCAAACAGTATGCATTGTTGGTGATGTGTATCTACTTTCAATCTGAACAGGAATCTGGTGGGAGTTACACAAATAAATGATGGAATCCAATGAAAGCAGCACTTTTGCCCCTTTCCTGTTTACCCATTTCTGTCCCCCTCAAACCTTACAAACCTAATTATAGGAATGAGATCATGAAGCAATTGAAACTAACTCCTGACTTAGGCTCTCCTGAATGTGTACCATGCCTTGCCTAACCTGTGATTCTTTTCCTAAATAGAAAGAAGGAAGAATGAAGAATTAAGTAGTTAAAGAATGACTAGCTGGGACCTCCCTTGCAGTCCAGTGGTTAAGACTTCCCCTTCCAATGGAGGGGGTGCAGGTTCCGTCCCTGGTCAGGCAGCTAAGATCCCACATGCCTCACAGCCAAAAAACCAAAACACAAAACAGAAGCAATATTGTAACAAATTCAATAAAGACGTTAAAAATGGTCCACATCAAAAAGATCTTTAAAAAAAAAAGAATAACTAGCCCTCTACCCCCGCAGCAGCCCTGCAGGCAGATCACGTGGGCAAGGCAACATCTGAAGAGTCAGCCAGTCCGCACACGATGCAGAATGATGCAGAACCCAACCTCCTGCCTCGATGATGCACTAAGATTCTTTCCCCCATTTTTCCCTTTAAAAATTGTCCTGGCTGAGCAGAATCTTCGGAGTTGGTCTCTGGACATGAGTCCACCATCTCCTCAGATTGCACCTTTCCTTTCTACTGACACTTGCCTCTCGAATGATTGGCTTTTGAGTGGCGAGCAGCCGAACCTGAGTTTGGTAACGCCATGAGGACTGTGGTTTACAGAAGCATAGTGTAATGCGGAGGGGATGTGGTGTGTGCACTGGGGAGCCTGGGGGAGGCATCACTTCCAGGCAACTGAGAAATAAAATTCATATTTATGGCAAGACCAGAAAAATCTAAACGAAAAATCTTCTCTGCCCTTTGGCCTCCTCTCTCCCCTCACTGTGCGCTGTGTGTCTGCACTGTGCATCGACCAAACCTCCCCCATCACAGAAATACCTGCTCAAGCATGAAAGGCAACACTCCCCCAGCATCAAGAGGACAAGCCCTTAAAAGATAACACTCTTCTTGACCTCGTAAGGGGTCACAATGGCGCTTAGATCTGGATCATGTAAACTGTCAATAATAAGTCATTTGATGTGCAGCCCTCCGTCTCAAGAAACTTATATAACTGTGCCTTGACTTCCAACGGACAGAACAGTTCTCAGAGCTTTCTGAGATGCGCTTCCTGGGTTATAATCCTCAAATTTGGCTTGCATAAAATTTTCCATTTCTTTCTTAGAATGACTGATTAATTTTTCGTCGACACAACATAAGTACCCAGCAGCGGGCCCAGTGCTCATCGGCCCTTGACTGTGAATCAGACCCCAGCTTCAGATGCTCTGTGCTCAGATTAGTACTGATTATACAGACCCAGCTTCCCAGGAGGTAAAGAACTAGGACAGCTGCCCAGCCCCACCCGCAGGGCAGCGTCCCTCCAGCAAAACAACCCCGTTTCACACACGTCAGAAGCAAAACCTCACGCCACGCAAGGTTACCTCTTATTTCTTACCGAAAACTAGCGGTTTGGTAAGGTCCCGAAAACCCTCCTGATGATGAAATCTTTCTGGAATAAAACAGAAGAAAAGAGAGGAATTTACTTTGGTTTCAGGAATGATACGGGTGCTCCTACAGAGTACAGAAATTTAAATGAGTGAGAGGCTTTGAATACCTGGGAAAGTGAACCGATTATAATTCTAATGAGATGATCAGAAATCACCCCGAAACAAATACTTAAAATGTTTCTTTAGCCATTCATCACATGATTATTGCCTTCACATTGTGTTGGACAAATAAAGCGATGGCTTATGTATCACTCTGGCTGCAGAGACTCTCAGCATTTCAATGAAGCTCCTCAAAGCCCTCATGAATATGTATTTTCCCACAACAAAGCTTGACCCCACTAGTTGGCAGAACCGGTATTCTGGGACGCTTTCAGAAGAGGTGGGTGTGTGTGTGGGGACTGCAGGGGGATGAAAAGAGATTAAAGGAGAGAGAGAGGAGGCAGACCACCTCTCGTTTCCTCTGCCCAGGTTCCCAGCCCACCCTTCCTCCTGGGCAGCGTGGTTTTATAAAGAGAACAGAAAACAGGACATCGGGTTTCACAGTCCCCTTGAACAGAGGATGCTTTGCAAACTCGGGCTGGAGAGGAAAGCCAAAGAGTCAAGGGCATCAGGATGGCAAGAGCCATGGGTTGGATCAGGAATTCACGGCGGGGCAGGAGGAGGAGCCCCACCCCGTCCCTCTGCAGGGACGGGGAGCCTGGGGCAGTGCAAGAGGACGGGGTTTCCGGGTCTGAAATATCACATCCAAATTCCTTTCCTCCCTCCAATTTGGCTGAAGACAGGATAAGTTATAAAGGAATTTCTTGGTTCCTTTCAAAACCATGGCAATGGCCGCTTCCTCCCCGTCACCCCATCTGCTGGGAATGGAAGAGCTGGGAGCATTTCATGAACAGCTGTGCTGGTCGGGAAGTCCACCTTCAATCTGGCCCCGGGGTCTGAAGTCATAGGGGGTGGCGTCATTCTTCGGGGAAGACAACAGGGTCTTGCTATCGGCGCTGGCAGCCAACGGCTTCAACTTCATCACAAAGGTCCACTCTGGACTCAGTGTTGTCACTTTTCTAAGGGAGCCCGACAGCCGCTCTCATTTCCCTGGACACACATTCCTAGCAGTGGGGTTTAATGAGGAAATTTGGGGGCCACCCAAAACTGGCCCAGTGCAGATGCCTCGGGTCCATATATAAGGGAGAAATGATGCGCTAACCCTTAGAAGGCTGCAGACGCTTCCATTCTGACCAAGCCACAGCACCGTAACCTGCTTGGCTCTACTCAGGGGGAGCTGGATGTTTGCATCGTTGCTCAATTTCTTTCCACGGGTACGTGCTTCTGCTGCCTCTCAAACCCCTTCGCGGCGTCGGCCTCGGCTCCATCATGTGTAAAATGTGGACAGTGGGAACCACCTTAAAGGAGGATGGGAAGGTGAAACCCCACCTCTAGAACACTGTCTGGGGCCACGGCAGCATCAACAGCCCGCCCTTCCTCCCGCCAAACCCCACCACCACAGCGCCTCCAGGAGGAAGGGATCTGGGGGCTGGTGCTCATACTAAATGTCACATCCAGCGGCAAGAACCCTTCCCTGGGCGGGGGCGGGGGGGGGGGTTGTGAGGGCGGTCTCAATTCCTCACTCTGTCCCAGGTTCGCTCTGTGACCTCAAGCAGGTCACTCAGAAAGGTCACTGTCCTGCCTGGGCATCCCCCACCCCAGCTCTGACCAGTTGTGACCAAGAAGGACAGCAGGGAGGGGCCTGGAAGCCTCCAGCACAGGCTGGAGTCCTCCGCACCTGTCCTTCCCTCCCTCCCGGCCCTCCAGCCACCACCGCCCCCGACACCATGGGGCGTGGAGGGGCCCATCCACCCAGAAGTCCAGCACCTCCCACCCCTCCAGGCCCAGAAGCACCTGGGGGACCCCGGAGCTGGTCTGCGGGCTTCCCTGCCGCCCCACTGTCTTCGAGCCGCTCAGAAGGACAGTGTCGTCCACCTGGAGCCTGAACATCCCGCCTGCTCCCCGCGGGTTCCCAACCAAGGTGTGCAACCATCAAAGCACTCTGGAAGGACAACCAGCGGCACCCGGCGCCTTACGTAAGGCTCTTCCGCCAGCAGAAAACAGGCCCACATCTTAGCTCAATTTAGAATCGGTTTTTAAGGGTCTATTAATAGGCTTCACGCGAGCACCCCTTGTGGATGGCGGGGAGTCAGGGCTCCGGGCTCCCGTCCACCGCTATTCATTAGCATTCTTTTCATGTCTGTCTTCTCTCATTTTCCCAGCAGCATTTTAACTCAACAGCAAGGTCACCTACCACTTGGACCCAGTGCCACTTTTCATTTTCTCTAAAGAAAAATATGAATTTTCTTTTCCCTCAGCGGTGCCCTCTCCCCCCTCCTCTGGGGACCCCTGGCTTGCACTGGCTACAGCAGGGCTGTGTTATTTTGATGACCTGTATCTCCAGATATGATGGTTCATCTCAAAGACAAGTCCAACGAAGTCGTGAGTGGGGAGGTCCAGGAAGTCCTTGGGGGTCCGCTGTCGCCTCCCTGGTTGGCTCTGAGTCCACACGCCACCTGGCCAGGCACAGCCGGGAGGCCCACGCCGTCCAGCGGCCAGGATGAACCTGGAGATTCAAATACGGTTTGGAACATTCAGGCTCTTCTCAGCCATGTGTGGCCCGGTCACTCCTCCTTGTGCCAAACACACGTCCCCGGTCTCTTCCTACCCCTTCTGGGGGCAGTCATGGCCGGGTCACCTCCTCTGTCCCTCTCGGCCACTTGTGACTAGACAGAAATCCAAGAGCCTGTTCTTCTGGCAACTCACAGCCACTCCTGGAAAAATCCCTCATCAACCTCCAGGCTGGAAATTAAGCACACAGGTCTCTCCCCACAAGATTAGAACAAGCCACTGTCTAAGTTGTTGGTCCATTCACAGGTTAGTTGGTTTTTAGGCTACCCTGTAGCCCAATTTCCCTAGTGAGACAGGAAACAGGAATTCCCAGGAGCCCAGGAGACTCCGTCTGTCCCACATGCTGACAACTGGATTCTCCAGGGTCCAGGGCCCCCAGCCCTCAGAACGACTGCAGAACGAAAGGCAGGCCCTGGCCCTGGGCGCTGACCCCACAGCTGAATCCAGGCACAGAGAACACTTCCATGAAAAGCCTTTCAGCTGCCTGACTTCAAACACCACTAGGTTCGGTTCTCCTACGAATACTGTTGCTGAGGCAGCTGGCATTTGGTTTCGGGAGAAATTAATTTTCTCACAGGATGCCACCTCCACTGCCAGTGGAGGGTCCCCATTATTCCACATGCAAATTTCTGGCAATAAATTGGATCTATGATCAAACAGAGCCTTTGAAGTGCCACGTTTCCAGATACTCGGGAGATAAACAGAAATTCCAAATATTCCTTAGAGTGGATGGTTCATAGATTTGCTGATGAAGGTACCCACCGCCTTTGATATTATGGCAGGGGAATCAGTGGGAAGTCCCAGATTCAGAAAGATCCTTGAGGCTCCACGGTGGCCCAGGGGGTTGCGGAAGGGGACCAGGAAAATGGCAATGGCCCCAGACAAGCCAGATCACAGGGCCCCTCACCCAGAGCAGGAGATGTTGCCCAGGGAGCCCAGGAAGGGGCAGTGCTGGTGGGAGAGGGGTCAGAATCAATCTTCATAAGCATCTTCTCACAAAGTTAAGGCAACATCCACAGCTTCACAGTAGTTCCATCTGTTTCAAAGCCCAGAAATTTGCTATAAACCCAAACTAGCTATAATGTTCAGTATCTCTAATTTACTTTTTCCATGTTTGTTTTTATTTTTATTTATTTCTGGGGGCTGCATCAGGTCTTAGTTGAGGGACCTTTCATTGTGGCGCTTGGGCTTCTCTCTATCTGAGGCACAAGGGGTCAGTAGTTGTGGTGCACGGGCTTAGTTGCCCCACGCATGTGGGATCCTAGTTCCCCAACCAGGGATCGAACCGGCGTCCCCTGCATTGGAAGGTGCGTTCTTAACCACTGGACCACCAGGGAAGTGCCTCCATGTTTGCTTTTATGTCAAATCCTCTGGGGTTCTACTAAATAAACCTGGGAGCTCCTAACACAGTGTTTGAGCTAATTAACATTGGGGTTGAATCAATGAAAGGTGTCCTGACCCAACTGGGCCTTCATCCTCCATAAACTTGACCTTGAGCAGCAGACCGTGACCTGAGGACAGAAGCATGGTTCCCCCTGCTCTTTGTGGCAGGGGTGTTTACACTGCAATCCTGACACGTTTCTCCAGTGGTTCTCGATATTAAACCGGTCTTGTGTTCTGGACTCCTTCCCTGGCTTTGTGGAAGGAAAGGACAGTGCGACACTAAGGTATAAAAAACCAGAACTCAGTGCCAAGGCTGAAAGCGGTCCACCAGGTCTGCAAAGACCCTGGGAGGGAAGCGGGGGTTGAGATGAACCCTCCCAGCCTGGGTCTGTCTGGCTCTCCTCATTATTATTCCCTCCTAAGCAAGTGAGGTTTCTATTTTTGCTACAAGGAGCCTGATGCCTTCCAATCCCCCTGCCATCTCCTGGAGGGAGGCTGAGATTTTGTTTTCTATTCAGGCAGCTCAGGGATGCTGAAGGGAGGGTCATCCAGAAGACTGGGAGCCAGAGACAAGCACTGCCTGCCAATCGTATCAAAAGAGGATGCAGCGCTCTGGAGAGCTCCGGGCAAGATGACAGGGCGGGCACGCAGTCTGGGGGACCGCTCGGGGCCTGGTGCAGCGAGAGTTATTCAGTCCATCCTGTGCTCGCCACGACAGGCACTCACGCTTCACAGGTGGGAACTTTTAATCCTCCCAGTGCCACTGCAAGGTAGCGAGGGTGGTCATCATCCCCATTTTACAGATGGGAAAACACGCTCATATAAGGTATTGAGGCCACACAGGAAGTGCTAGGGCTGGGATTTAATCCTGGCACTTGCCCCCGAGTCCATGCTCTTAGCTCCCACATTATGCTGGTAGAAAGAAATGGGGAAAGATATTTATAATATGTAAACCAAATGAAGGATCATTAAGAAATCAATAAGAAAATCAAAAATTGAGCAAAAGGCATGAACCAGTAATTCACAGAATAATAATTACATAAAATAAATATATATATATGAAAAGATGTTCAACCTCACTGGTGGACAGAGAAATGCAAACTAAGACCCCTTATAGATACGCTTCCCCCACCAAACATTAAAAGCATCTGACAAGGGCTTCCCTGGTGGCGCAGTGGTTAAGAATCCGCCTGCCAATGCAGGGGACGCGGGTTCGAGCCCTGGTCCGGGAAGATCCCACATGCCGCAGAGCAACTAAGCCCGTGCGCCACAACTACTGAGCCTGCGCTCTAGAGCCCATGCTCCACAACAAGAGAAGCCACCGCAATGAGAAACCTGCGCATGGCAACGAAGAGTAGCCCCCGCTCTCCACAACTAGAGAAAGGCCACGCACAGCAACAAAGACCCAATGCAGCCAAAAACAAATAAAATAAATAAATTTTTAAAAAAAAGAAAAGCATTAAAATATATATATATCTTTAAAAAAAAACCTGACAATACCAAGTGTTGTCACTGCATAGGACAAGGGGGACTCACACACACACAGCTGGCAGGACGGCTCATCAGGAGACACACTTTGGAAAACAAATTTAGCTGCTTTGAGAAAATTTGAAGACTCTTGTACTCTCTCCTGCAACAATTCCCATCCTTGCTAAATATTCTAGACAAATCTGGCTCATGGTCACACAGAGATGCACTGCGTATTCCTAACAGCCTTATCTTAACAGCAAGAAACTGGGGAGCACCTAAACAGACAGATTACATCACATTCCTACAATGAACCCCACAGCAGCGAAAAGGTCTGAATGACAGCTACACATTTTCATATGGATGAATCTCACAAACATAAGGTGAAGGAAAAAAGGCAAGCTACAGAAAAAACACACAATTTGATATCATTTACCTCATGCTTCAAGACATGCAAAAATCACAGGTGCAGCAGGTATGCTGACAAATGTAGTGAGTGTAAACATCAAACTCTCACAACAGGTACCTCTGTGTGGGAGACAAGGGGGTGCCAGCAGGGAGGGGCTCTAGCTGTATTGGTCATTGTGATGGTTTCAAACATGTCCACAAACTCTTGGACATTCCCCTCAAAAGGTGGAGCCTACCTCTCCTTTCCCTAAGTGTGGGCTGGACTTAGTAACTTTCCTCTAGTGAACAGACCACGAAAGGCATGTGCTATTCTTAGATCACTCACTCTGGGGAAAGCTGGCCACCATGCCATGAGGACACCCAAGCAGCACCATGAAGAGGTCCACACGGCTGAGAACTGAGGCCTCCTGCCAACAGCCATGTGGATCCTCCAAGCCCCCGATGACTGCAGCCCCAGCCCCACATCTTGACCCTGAGCCCAGGGAGCTGACCCTGGGGTCTGAGCTGCTCCCAGATCCCTGACCCACAGACTCTATGTAGAAGATAATAAATGTTTATCGTTTTACACCACTTACACTTTGGCATAAATGGTTTCACGGAAATAGATAACCAGTACAGTAATACTCTCCACCTTAAGCAGGTTGTGGGTACACAGGTGTTCATCACATGATTCTTTTTACCTTTTTGTATGCTGAATATCTTATGATAAAAATTTAATGCAAAAGACTTGAATTAACTCACACTGATTAATAATCGCAAATGGTGGATCGTAAAAGGCAGGAACCCGCGATAAGCACGCACTTCATCCTTTTGGGTGACTGAGGAATGACTTCTCTCCTGGGGACATAAGGAACTTAGAAAAGCCCCATCGAAGGGGTGGAGAGTCATGGGAAGTTGTGACTGGGCAGGGGAGGAGGGGGCCGAAGGATGTGCTCTATTAACGGATTAAAATAGGGAGACTTTGGGACTTCCCTGGCGGTCCAGCGGTTAAGACTCTGCACTTCCACTGCAGAGGGCATGGGTTCGATCCCTGGTTGGGGAACTAAGATCCTGCATGCCACTCCCTGTGGCCAAAAGAAAAAAAAAAAAAATAGGGAGACTTTTTCAGGCTAAGAGAGTATGTGCCTGAGCCCAAGAGGCAGGCAGCAGATCCCCGGGTGGGTCTTGTGGGGGTGAGGAGTGTTGGCAGCACTCAGGGGGGCCCACCCCCTTACCTGCTCTCCCCAGCCTCGCGGCAGGGCTGCCCAGGAGCCGGGATCTGGTCATCAGCACGTCCCTCCCTCTCCTGCGGGTCCCAGAGAGCAGAAGGACACTTCACTCCCGAGAAGCGGTCGAGCTGGTCAGAGTCAACTGGTCCAGTGAAAGCAGCCACACCAGTCACGTCCAGCAGACCCATTCTGCCAGTCCTGAAGGACCACCGCAGAACTACGCAAGACCACTTATTTTAAATCCGCATACTTAAGGGCTTAAATCCAAAATCTCACACGGGCTCTTGTCCTCAATTTACTCATTCAAAGAACTATGTCCAAATCCATTTTAAGTGAAACAACCACTTTTCTTGCCATAAAGTGACAGCTGAAGCAACAGTAATGCCTCATATATTCCGAGCTTGCTTTCCTTTTTAAAAAAAAGCACTCAGATGAGGTGACAGAGGAGGTTAAGCCACCCTTTTAGTGTTCTTTTTGACCCTGACTTGTCGGGAAAATGACCACTGAGAATTTGGATCATTTGTGTTTGTCCTCATTATTCACGCTCTCCGGCTGGCACCCCGAGGACAAGAGGAGGAAAAAGACGTGGTGAGAAATGCAAATGGTGGAGGGGACCGTGTGTGTTATCAGGGCCCTCTGACAGCACCAAAGGTGGTGCAGGTGAGGAAGAAGTCCCGCCCCCAGTGATGCTCCGCCCTCACCTTGAAGGGCGGGGCCCAGACAGCCATGCTCAGCTGCCGGGGACCAGGATGCCTGACTGTCTGTCTCCTCATCTCCCAGCCAGTCAGGACCCGGCTCAGACAAGAGACCGAAGGGCATGATGTCCCCAGACTTGCCTGCAGTGGTCACCTCGAGCTCAGCCCGAGACAGTCCTGGAGAGCCGGGGCAGCAGGCAGCATGGAGCTGGACGGCAGCCCCAGCGGCTCGCCCGGACCCAGAGACGGCGGAAGGCAGTGAGACCAAGACTGGACTTCAGCTCCCACCTCTCTGCTCACGGGCTGTGACCACAACCATTCCTCCATCGCCCTGAACCTCGGGCTCTGCCTCAGAAACAGAGGAGACCCCCAGGATTCTGGGGGTCCCCCGGTCCCTCCACAGCTTTCAGGACAATGGTGGACCCTCCTTTGGAGGAAATCAAGGCAGAGGGGCCAAGTCGGGGGTGCTGAGGGTGGATGCTAGCTCAGGACTCAGCAGCTCTGTTTCCTCAGATGTGAAATGGGGATAATAACATTCTCCTGTAAACTGATGTCATGGGATTGAGACAGGCTGGGACCTGGGACCCTTTGCTGCAGTGCTTGCACCTGGACACACCTCTCCGCAAGCAACAAAATACAAAGAAACTATATGGGACTGAAAATAACTATGTGCATGTGCAGTTGGGGCAAATTCTGGACAAAAGATACAGAGACCAAAAATCCCAACTGCCACTTTTGAAGGCCTGGAGCAAAACTAGGGTGCTGGGAGCAAAAGCAGGGTATTGCGCATGGCCCCTGCACACAACACCACCTAAAGGGTGGGCAGAACACCTAAGCTGCCCCTCTGGCCTGACCCCTGGACACACTCCTACCCTCACCCCATATAAGGAACAAGCAAGGGAACCTGTTGTTTGTTCCCGCTCCCTGCTGCTGCAGCAGGGGCCCCAATAAAGCCTTGCCTGAATTTCTTATCTGGTCTCTTATCAATTTCTATTGATTAAGGAAGCCAAGAACCCTGGTCGGTAACAGGATGGCCCTGTGGCTTCAATGAGGTGTCCACAGGTACTAAGGGAGACACATGTGGCTCTTGTTATAAAGCCACCAGAGCCCGCTGCCCTGCAGCTACCTCTCCGCCCCAAGAAGTGCTTGTTCGCCAGCCTCTGGGAGCCCCTCAGAGGGGGGGACTCCACACCCAGGGCCTTATCGACAGCACCTGGCTCACAGGAAGGGTTCTTACTCCCGGATTCCAGAATCCCCTGGCTTGTCCCCTTTGTACCCACAGCAGCCAGCCCTAGTCCGCTGGGAGCTTCCTCACCTCCTTGTGAGGGTCTGGACGCCCTCCGAGGATGCTGCATGTTCAAGAGGAAGCTTGTAAGCCCAGAGGGAGGCAGGTTCCTGGGGCAAGTCAGGGGTCACCCAGCACCACTTATACCCCATTGAGTGGACCCCATTAAACTACTCTGAAACCCCTTCCTACACATTCCCCAGGCCCACACCCTCCCGAATCATGAGTGTCCCAGGAGAAGACAGGATTCTGCCTTGAGGGTCATGCAGGGGCACCTCTACCTGGTGGATAAAGGGGCTGAGCTGTGCAGGGCTGTCCCCGGGCCTCCCCAGCCCATCCTGGGAGTGCTGTGGTGGCTCCTGATGAGGAAGATCATAAATATTCTAGGGCAGGACAATCAAACTAAGACAGAAAGAAAACAGAAAAACAAATGACATGCCCCCTTTGCGGCAGGCCTTTCCCAATGTGCAACGTGCATCTCTCAGTACATGAAACAGTAACCAGACCTCCTCAAAGCAGGAGGATAAAATCAGCCTTTGAGAAAAGTTGGCCTCTTCCTTTAGACGCCAGCATTGTACTATTGTAATTCTATGATTAATAGATTTCTTTTTCATCTCATACAAGGGTACAAGGGGTCACATTGACCAAAGGCTTGTCTGTACATGCGTAATTGAAAAATAAAACACCTTTGTTGAATTATGTGCACAATGCTAACCTGTCAATATGATACATAATTTCTTTATCTCAAAAATGTATATAAAACTGTGTCTCTAACTCCTGATCATTGGAGTTCTCAGAGCTTCTGAGAATCTGTTTCCCGGATTATAATCCTCAATTTGGCTTGAATAAAATTCTCTTTTCTTTCTTCTTAGCATGATCGTTATCGGATTTTTCATCAACACTCCCTCACATGCTGCAGGGGGATGGGTTGGTCAGTGAGGGGACACCCCTCCTGGAGGCCACCTGTTTACTACACCACACAAGCTGGGGGCTTCCACATCCCACACCAGCCTCCAGGAGAAAAGTCAAAGTCAGGTTTGGGTTTTTTTAAGTATGCTAACAGAGATGCTAGAAAACAATGTACTGGCAAAAGCTGACAAGAAACAAAATTGCCACGTGAGGCCCCCAAACTGTATGTTAAGAACAGGATCCTAGCAGCATCATCCAGGCCAATGACTCACCACACACACCACCAATACACAGCCTCTCATCTGGAAAAGAAGGACAAGGAAATGAACTTCACTCTCAAAGTAGGGCTGGACTCAGGCAAGGATCACCCTGCATATCCCTCCCCACACATGCCTGTGAAACACACAGGGAGAGGGTAGCGGGGCTGGAATTGTAAGCAGAAGTGTTTACACCTGCCAAACCTCAGGCTTCTTGGGGTAATCCAAGCCCCTCAAAAGAGGGGGACATTGCTGTTGCTGCAGGGTCTGCTCTCCAGTGAACCCCACAGCCGGCCTGCGATGACTTCCTGTTTCCCTAAGGTACTCCCCACCCTGATACACCTGTGACTTTGTACATGCCAGGACCTTAACCCAAGTGCCAGGCTGCCTTTGGTTTTAAAGATGTATTTCATGAGAGTTTTCATTTTTACATAGAGATTATTGCAACCTGGCATCATCACCAAAGCTGGCCGATTACTGAGGTCTCTAATGACACTTCCGGATGCCAGAGCAGGCTGGATGCCAGCCCTGCAGGCAGGCATGCGAGGCTCCCACTAGGCCCAGGGAGGAAGCTGCTCTCAGTACATCATCAGTGTGTCCTTGAGGTGGTCCTGGTTGTCAAAGGCCTCTTTCCAGTCTTGCTTTATCATGACAATTTGCTGTTTTGTTTTACTTTGTTTGGGTCCATCCTTATCAATTTATTTTCCAATGACTAGACTTTAAATAAGACACAAGTACTTTGAGGACCAAATACAAACCCTCTACTGCCAAAGCAGAAATATACACAGTCAGAATATTCTTACTAAACCAGCCTTAGGATGAAGCTGATATAATAGAAGAGAGGGCTGACAGAAGGAAATTGAACCCAGGAAAAAGAGGTCAAGTTACTAGATCAAGCCTTGTCTGAAACCATCCATCTGGACTTTTCAATTACACAAGAAAAGTTTATGTCACCATGCAATGGGTTTTCTGTTACCTCAGGTGTCTTAATAAATGAGGAAACTGAGGCCCAAGGAGATACCATGACTTTGTCAGCCCGGAGAGCAACAGAATGAAAGCTCAATTATGTTGCACTAAATCCTGCCTTGTGTCAAAATCCTAGGCTGTGCTCATTGTGGTTTACACAAATCCTGAATTCTTTACAAGTATGGAGGCAGGCCCACCATTCAAGCCTTACAACAATCAAAATCTAGCAGAAATTAGATTTAACTCAATCAGATTTTTTTTTTTTTTTTTACTTCTCCAAAAGCAACAGGGCAAGCCTAAATGGTCAGTGGAGATTCTCCCAAATGTGAGGGCTAAAGGGCACAATTTACATCAAACATTTCTGCACCACCTCCCTCTCTCTGAAAGATAGCTTTGACCCGGGCTCACATTTGGGTGCTTACAGAAAACCTCAAGGCGGCTTTCAGACAGAAATGTACTCTCTTTTTTTTTTTTTTTAATTTGATGTTTTTTAAATAGCAGTTGCTTTACAATGAAATGTTCTCTTAATTAGCCTCATACATAGGCACTGCTATGATTAGCAGGCTACAGTCGTGTTGGCTTGCCCTCTCCCTCCACCCCCTGCCCTCCCCCTCTTCCCCCCCCCCTTCCTTTCCTTTCTTTCTATGACTGATACAAAGACCCAAGGAAGGATCAGCAAAAAATCAGTTCTGAACCCCACTGTCTACCTGTCTTACACCCAAGGATCTGAGGACCCAGAGGTAGGTGACCTGCTCAAAGTCACAGTCGGGGCCAAACCTGCAGGGTCAGAGGCCCCGGGTTCACTTCACCATGCGCTGAGCGCCCCCACCCCCCGCCCTCCCCCGAGAGACTGTACCTCGCAGGGCACCACCTGCTCGCACAGCCCTGGTGACGCCAGCAAATCCAGACTCCTCCCCCAGGACCTGGGGGACGTCAGGGAAGTGGGGCGTCCAGCTGCCCCCGGCCCCCCACAAGCCTCGGCAGGGCAGCACCCACACAGAGAGGAGTCCACACTTGGGACACACGCAGTGCTGGGCAGGGGGAGGCTGGCTCCAGATGGGTTTTCTGCTTCACAACCGCCCAAGAGGAGAAGCCCACCAGCAGCAATGCTGAACATTCCGGAAACCCACAAGACTCACCCGGGCCTTGGGGAGCTGTGTCCCCCGTCGCAGAGCATCCCGCCTGCACTCTGTCTCAGACCTCCCCCCACCCCGTCTGCCCCCTGTGCCCCGCCGGCCCGTCCACGTGTCCAAACTGGCAGGTGGCGCCCGGCCCACCTCTGGCCGCATCCCTGCCCACCCCGCCACCCGAGCCCACCCCTCCCCCGCCTGCACACCAGGTCCTCCTGGGTCACCCAGCACAGTGCCCCTCCTCCCAGGGCCCTGCAGCGCTGTGTGTGATTCCTCCAAACCCTGCCGTGAGTGGCACAAGGACAGGGTGCCCCCCCCACACCGTGTCCTAGCTTCTCCCAGGCGAGGCCTCGGAAAGATGTTCACCCTGTTTCTAGTAGGAAAAGGCCCCTCGCTTTCTGTCTTACTTGGCTGCGTCGGAAGGCGATGCTGGCTGCTGGGGAGCAGAGGTGGTCTCCCGAGTGAAGAGCAAACATCTCACCACCCCCGGGACCCCCAAGACCCCCAGGAGCGAGGGTGAGGTCTGCCCTGCCCCCCACCCCCCGCCTGCAGGGTACCTTGCGCCAGCCGGGACCCCAGATGCTGGGGTTGCATCACACCGCAGCCCGGCAGAGCCCTCGGGTGGCCCAGTGCCCTCAGAGGCCCAGCTGGGGGGCTGGGGGCGGGATGGGCAGGCCACCCCAGCAGAGCACATGCCCGCCCACTCGTATCTGATGGACAAGTGGACAGACCAACGACACAGGACCTGCTCCAAGAACTGACCCACGGTAGCGAGTGGGGTCATGCCTGAGACTGCCAAGTGGGGGCCTACGAAGGACACACGCCTGACGACACTCGGGGTGGGGTCCCAGGGGACTTGAGAGAAACGGGGTTCCAGCTCAAGGTCAGAGTCCTCACAGCTTCCCCCCCACCCCCAGAGAAGCCAGGCTGCCCTGAGAATGAATGGCTGGTGGTCCTTCAAAGCTGACTCCTGTAAGCCCCTCAGGGGCGGGAAGCACAGCACTTTGGTGGACAAACTGAATGATGCTGGGAGGACCACGCCCTGGCTGGGGGGGTGGCTAACTGGCTCCAAATTGGACCAATTGATGGAAGTGGACACGGGCCAGGACGGATGCAGGGTGGGGGACGTGGACCAACGACAGGAGAAGGCTGGTGAAAGGAAAACCGGGCAAAGGCAGGACCCACAGAGGAAGAGCCACAGAAAGATCATAAGAGGGGAGAGAGGTGTGGGGAGGACAGGGGCCCGGCCTGGACACGGGGTCTGGGCCAGGCAGCAGGTGCGGATGGGGAGACGCGGGCGGTGCACCCCAGCAGGACTCAGAGCACGCCTCCAGCACTTCTGGGAAGATGAGCAGCTCCAAGCTCCCGAACCCAGACCCGGTGAAGCCACAGGGAGCAGAGGGGCCAGACCCGTAGGATTTTAAGATCTAACGTCCCCTGACCTGCCGGGCATGGAGCCCTTCGCACTAATCAAATGCTTTGGCCCACTGAGCAGTGCAGGCCCAAATCTCA
Source organism: Balaenoptera ricei (assembly GCF_028023285.1). Lineage (NCBI taxonomy): Eukaryota > Metazoa > Chordata > Mammalia > Artiodactyla > Balaenopteridae > Balaenoptera > Balaenoptera ricei. The sequence goes on from NC_082640.1 coordinate 31,871,983, forward strand.
AAGTGTTTGGAAAAATGCCATCGAGCTCCTGGTGCGAGCAGAGGCCTCTGGACAGCCGGCTCCATTTCAGGCTGTGGAGAAGGAAACTGGGCGCTATTCCAGCCCACGGGACGGAGCCACATGGTGAGGGACACAGACCCACATCAAGACCAAGATCCTCGTGGTGATGCTGTTACAGCTCACGAGCTGCCAGAATCGCTCTTTCATGATTTAAAGGAAGGTGGGAAGAAAGAACCCCCCTTGCAGAACTTGAGCAATCACAGCTCCCTTGTGTGCGCCCCAAATGGGCTCCATGGCCCAACAGCTGGACCTGAGGCTCCCACATAAACACACTCCAACCCCGCCCCCGGGGTGTGCCACTCACCCGGAAGCCCCCAGCCCCATCAACTTTGGGTGGCATCCCCTTCCCAACACTTCAGGACACTCGGCCATGCTTCTGAGAACTCCGGACCTCGGAACACTGGGCCACCCTAAACGAAGGTGACCGCAGGCGCCGTCTTGTGTCTGTGACAAAGGAGGGGAAGGCTGCTTGTAACTTCCACATGCAGCAGGGCCAGCTGGGCAAGTCACGTGAACAAGCTGGTAGCACACCCAAGCCTTCCTTTGGCAAAAAATGCCAAAAGGGACAGAGTTGTTGCCTCTGAGCGGGAAGGAGGCGGGGGCAGAGGGAGGGAGGGAGGAGCTGACCCACCAGGACAGAGGGCACCAGCCCTCCCCCAAAACCTTGCTCAGCCTGGCCTTGCCGCACCCACAGGTGTTCAGTTTCCTTTCGCTTTCCTCCTGTGTCAGCCCGCAGACAATGGGGCTCAGAGAGGTTACATACTGTCTCAGGGCCACACAGCACCTGAGTGTCAGAGCCGGGATCGGAACTGAGGTCTGCCTGAGTCCACAGCCCAAGCTGCTCTTACTGCCTCTCGACTGAGAATGGGACACAGGTAAGGGGTCCAACTGCCCCAAGACTGGACGGTTTGAGAGACACGTCAGCCAGTGAGGCTCTCCTTTCTGTGTGCTCTTCAGCATCTCTGTTCTGGGAACAAGGCGTCTTCTAGAAAGGCTGTGTGCCCGATATGGGCAGAAGCAAGAGGGGGCCTGTGGCAGGCATGAGTGCAGAAGGTGTCTCATTTTCCAGAATGCTACTGGGCATGTATCCGGAGAAAACCATAGTTCAAAAAGACACATGCACCCCAGTGTTCACTGCAGCACTACTTACAACAGCCAGGTCATGGAAGCAACCTAAGTGTCCACTGACAGAGGAATGGATAAAGAAGATGGGGTACATATATACACAATGGAATACTACACAGCCATAAAAAAGAATGAAATAATGCCATTTGCAGCAACATGGATGGAACTAGAGGTTATCACACTAAGCGAAGTAAGCCAGACAAAGACCAATATCATATGATATCATTCATATGTGGAATCTAAAAAAAAAAAATACAAATGAACTTATTTCCAAAACAGAAATAGACTCACAGACTTAGAAAACAAACTTATGGTTACCAAACGGGAAAGGTTGAGGGGAGGGATAAATTAGGATTTGGGGATTAACAGATGCGAACTATTACATATAGAATGGATAAACAACAAGGTCCTACTGTATAGCACAGGGAACTATATTCAGTATTTTGTAATAATCTATAAGGGAAAGAATCTGAAAAAGAATATGTGTGTGTGTGTATAACTGAATCACTTTGCTGCACACCAGAAACTAGCACAACATTGTAAATCAACTATATTTCGATTTTTTAAAAAAAGAAATGAGACCAGAATGCTCCGGGGTGCTGGACAGGGCCTCCCCTGGCACCCAGTGGAGGGTGCCCTGCCACAATTTTCTTAATGAACCAGTGTCTCTCATACACAGCACTCATCTCATTCACAGGATAGCAGGAGGCTGAGTCCCAGCCCCTAGAACTGGGAAACTCCCCTCCTGAGCCTGAGAGGCAGAGGGTAAGACCAGGGGACTGTGCATTCAGGGAGGAGAACCCTGGGGGCGGGGCACACACTCACAAATAAGAAGAGAAATGCTAGTACTGAAGGAAACCGACCAAGGCCGTGAGGTTCGTTCCTGCATCCTGAAAAGACTTGAACCATGAAGGAAATGTAGTCAGCGGTTAAAAACCCACCCAGTACTAATCCACCAGGACCAGAAGGTGTTACAGGTGAGCTTCAACTAGACCATCAAGAACAGATCACCTCAGTCTTCTATGAATCGTGCTTCACCAGAGAAAAGGGCGAGATGCTGAATGTTATGGGTCCAATATAACCTTGGTACTAAAGCCAAAGAAAGAATGAGAAAGGTAAGTGAGAGCCAAACTCACTTCTAAACAGATGCAAAAATCCTAAATAAAACATTCGCCAAGTGAACCCAGCAGTTTGTAAGCAAACACGTCACAATGAAGTATAGGTTTATCCCAGGGATGTCAAGTTGGTGTCATATTAGAAGAGCTATTGGGCTTCCCTGGTGGCGCAGTGGTTAAGAATCCGCCTGCCAATGCAGGGTTCGAGCCCTGGTCTCGGAAGATCCCACATGCCACGGAGCAACTAAGCCCGTGCACCACAACTACTGAGCCTGCGCTCTAGAGCCCACAAGCCACAACTACTGAGCCCACGTGCCACAACTACTGAAGCCCGCACGCCTACAGCCCGTGCTCCGCAACAAGAGAAGCCACTGCAATGAGAAGCCCGCACACCGCAACCAAGAGTAGCCCCCGCTCACCACACTAGAGAAAGCCCGCGCACAGCAACGAAGACCCAACTCAGCCAAAAATAAATAAATAAAATAAATTTAAGAAAAAAAGAAGAGCTATTAATGCAATCACTTAAGTTAGCAGACGAGCAGATTATCTCAACCAATGCGGAAAAACCACCTCATAAAATTCAACAAACAGTCATAATTAAAGGGAGGGGGGATTGTAGCGAATGAGGATCAGAAGGGGATGCTTAACGGACAGTGAGCATCTACCGCAAGCCTGCAGCCAACACCCTGCTGAATGGGAGACCATTAGATACGGCCCCACAGGAAAGAATAGGACAAGAATTCAGAGCACTTCCACTTCTGCCTGACACTGTCCCATCATCTAAAAAAGAAATCACAAAACAAAAAGAAATCAAAGGATGACGATTGTAATTGATGAGGTCCAACTAACATTATTCGCAGGGGACACACTGTCCACAGAGAAAATCCAAGACTCTATAAACGACCCAACAAGGCTGCTGAACAGCAGAACACACAAACTCAACAATCGCAAAAGGCCATTTCCAAAGAGAAACCCCCTAGGGGACTTCCCCAGTGGTCCAGTGGTTAAGACTCTGTGCTCCCAATACAGGGAGCCCGGGTTCTATCCTTGATCAGGGAACTAGATCCCATGTGCCACAACAAAAGATCCCGTGTGCTGCAACTAAGACCTGGCACAGCCTAATAAATTAAATAAATAAATAAGTATTAAAAAAAAAAAAAAAACAGAGACACCCCCTGGACGGGAGCCAAAAATAGATACGGAGGAATCAATCTAATGTAAAAAATACAAGACCTTTACAGAAAAATACTATCACTTTGTTGAACGATATAAAAGAAGACCTACTAAAATGGGGTCTCCATATGCCATGAGCATGCTTTTATTTGGGGTGTTGTCTTCTGAGTCAGTTTTTATTTGGGGTGTTGTCTTCTGAGTCAGTTCGGGAAGGTGGGATGGCTGAGTCAGGGTCAGCGGAGACCCACTAGGGTCTATGAAGTCTGTCCCCTCCAGGGGCTGTACTTCTCCATCACCTCACCAAGAGAGAGCACTGTCAAACTTGGGTTTTTGCCAATTTAAGCAGTGAGAAATGTTATCTCAGGGTAATTTTAATTTATATCCCTCTCACATAAAAGGTTGAACACCTTTTCATACAAGTAAAAGACCGTTTGCATTTATTTCTCTGTAAACTATCTGTTCACATCTTTTCCCCATTTTCCATTGGGTTTTTGGTCTTTTCCTTTTAATTTTTATTATCTCTTCATATTTCAGGGAAACGAACTTTCTAATTTAAATTGCAATTATTTTTTCCCGGTTGGTTTGTTTGTTTGGCCGTGCCACGCAGCATGCAGGATCTTAGTTCCCGGACCAGGGATTGAACCCGTGCCCCCTGCAGTGGCAGCGCGGAGTCTTAACCACTGGCCCTTTGCCTGGTATTACTTGTTCTTTTATTTTGCTTATGGTGTTTTCCCATTCATATAAAAGTGGGTTTTTTTCCTCCTTCTTTTTTTTTTTTTTTACTAATGCAACAGAGTTTATTCATCTTTTCTTAAGTTGCTTTTGGGTTTTGAATCATAATTTTTCCCACTTGCAGATTATAAAAGAATTTATCTGTGTTTTCTTCCAGTACTTGTGGTAACTATCTATCTATCTAGAGCCACCTGAAATATAGGCTGGTATGTGATAAAAGTTATCAATTAAATTTTCTCTTTTTCCAAATGACTATAGTGAGATAATAGAAAATATATATTGGTCTCTGCCCCCAGTTCCTGAAACCATGGAATTTCCTGGGTGAGAGGAGTGTCTTTTATTCCCAAGAGAGGACTCTGGGTGAGCTCCTGAATGGGGCTGGTCACCAGAAAGACCAAGCCATTGTTAGAAGTTTGGAATTTCAGCCCCACCCTCCATTCTCTTGAGAAGGGAGATGGGCTGGAAGTGGAACTGATAATTGATCATGCCTATGTGAGGAAGTCTCCATAATAATCTCAAAACGATGGGGTTCAGAGAGCATGCACGTACTGGGAGGGTGACACACCCCCAACTCCACAAGGACGAAGCTCCTGCCCTCAGGACCCCCCCATACCGCACTCTATTCATCTCTTCATCAGGCTGTTAATCTGCATCCTTTATCATGTCCTTCAATATACTGGTAAACGTAAGTGTTTCCCTGAGTTCTGTGAGCTGCTCTAGGAAATTAATTAAATCTGAGAAGGGGATCTTGGGAACCTCAGATTTATAGTCAATCGGTCAGAAGCACAGGTGACAACCTGGACTTGGGACTGGTGTCTGAAGTGGGGTGGGAGCAGTTGTGTAGGACTGAGCCCTTACCCTGTGGGATCTGATGCCCTCTCCAGGTAGATGGTGTCAGAATTGAATTAAATTGTAGGACACCCAGCTGGTGTCGCACGGAATTGCTTGGTGTGGGAACACCCCACACATCTGGTGTCAGAAGTACTGTGAGTGTGGCAGCAGCATGAGAGTAAAGGAGAAACATGGAGGAGACAGGATTTTTTCCCAATTCAGCTATCCAGTTGTCCCAAGACCATTTTTTAAAAGGTTCTCTTTACTAACATTTTATTTAGGAATTTTACAGCACTATTCCTAGGTGGGACTGGTGTGCAGTTTTCTTTTATTGAATAATCTTGATGTTTCCATCTTTTTCTATGCTCTAGAATAATTTAAGTAGCATTGAGATTATACGTTATTTGAGATTTGATAGAATCCTCCTGTGAAGCTATATAGGTTTGGAGATTTTTCTATCTGTTTCAATGGAAATTGGTTTGTTTACACTTTGTGTCTACTGGGGTCAGTTTGGGTAATTACATTTTCCTAGAAAAGTACCCTTTTTTTTAATCCAGGTGCACATTTATTTGCACAGCAATGTAAAAAGTGGCTTCTAAAGATTTTTTTTTAACAGGCTCTGTTTTGTTAGTTATTTCCCCATTGTCATGTTTTATTTTGTGTCTTTGTGTGCTCTCTCTCTCTCATAATTAGGTTAGACTGTGGTTTGCCCACCTGATTTTTCCCCTAAGAATCAGGATTTCATATGTTTATTAGTTCTGTTGCTTTTCTCTGTTCTAATTCGTGAATTTCCTCCTCCGATCTCGTTTCTTCACTCTGCTCTCAGCCAGTTTGCTGGGCTGTCTTATCCAACATTTTGAGCTGGATGTTGAATTCATTCACTGTTTTTTATTTCAAGGCCATAACCACAGCTGTATGTGCATCCCCTAGATAGATGTATTTATTTTCATTATCATCATATTCTAGAAATTATGCAATTTTGTTTTATATATTTCCTTTCACCCAGGAACTTATTGAATAGAGTTTAATGCTGTAATTTCCCAAGCTGAAGGGCCTTTGTGCTCTTTATCTTATGGTTAACGTTGAGTTTTATTGCATTGCAGTGACAGAATGTTGTTTGTACATTGCCATGTTATGGAACCTTATAGAGGCTTTCTTTGTAAAAGAATCTATGTCAACTTTCATAAACATTCCATGCATTCTGGGAACAAAGCTGTATTCTCTATGATTGATTGTGGTACAAGGTCTCGTACGTTGGGGGCATATTTCACGTGCCCCCTTGGCATGTCTCAGATAGAGAGTGGCTGCCCTGTCTCTGGAACCAGTATGTTTCTCTCCACGCCTTCTGCCCCATTTGTGGTCTCTGCTTCTTGAAGTTTTCTCCATGTTCGATGTTTGGTGCAGACTTAACCACAATGATTGCACATGCTCTGCAAACTGCAGCCTTTAGTGTTATACGGTGCCCCTCTTTGTTCATTGCACAGTTTTGGCCCAAATTCTACCATGGTTGAAATCAGGATCAAGCCCCTGATTTCTTTTTTTTTAATTTATTTACTTAATTATTTATTTTTGGCTGTGTTGGGTCTTCGTTGCTGCGCATAGGCTTTCTCTAGTTGTGGCAAGCGGGGGCTACTCTTTGTTGCGATATGCTGGCTTCTCCTTGCAGTGGCTTCTCTTGTTGCGGAGCACAGGCTCTAGGTGCGTGGGCTTCAGTAGTTGTGGCACGTGGGCTCAGTAGTTGTGGCTCGCGAGCTCTAGAGCTCCGGCTCAGTAGCTGTGGCTCGCGAGCTCTAGAGCATAGGCTCAGTAGTTGTGGTGCATGGGCTTAGCTGCACCATGGCATGTGGGATCTTCCCAGACCAGGGCCTGAACCCATGTCCCCTGCATTGGCAGGCGGATTCTTAACCACTGTGCTACCAGGGAAGTCCCTGATTTCTTTTTCTTTCTGTCGGCTTCTGTCTATATGCCTCCCATGATTTCTGAACCACTTGGTTTTAGATGTGACTCTTACACAGCACGGAGTCGGGTACCACCACGTGAACCAATCTGAAAGTCTTTCCCTTTAATAAGTGGACTGAAGCCACTTAAATTTATCCATGTGGCTGGAATATTTGACCTCAGTCTGTCATATTATTTTGCGTTATGGTTACTGTGTGTATTTCACTACGCAGTCTGAGTCTGTTTTTTTTGCTGCTTTAAAAGTTTGGTTTTGGGGGCATGGGGGGTGTTATTTAGGAAGGTCTGTATTTTTGGTTCTGCGAACACTTCTTTTTTTTCTTCATAAATTTATTTATTTTTTTTTATATTTATTTTTGGCCGTGTTGAGTCTTTGTTGTTGCATGCGGGTTTTCTCTAGTTGTGGTGAGCAGGGGCTACTCTTCATTGTGGTGCGCAGGCTTCTCACTGTGGTGGCTTCTCTTGTTGCAGAGCACGGGCTCTAAGCACACAGGCTTCAGTAGTTGTGGCACGTGGGCTCAATAGTTGTGGCTCGCGGGCTCTAGAGCGCAGGCTCAGTAGTTGTGGCATATGGGCTTAGCCGCTCCGCAGCATGTGGGATCTTCCCGGCCCAGGGCTTGAACCCGTGTCTCCTGCATTGGCAGGCAGATTCTTAGCCACTGTGCCACCACGGAAGTCCCCCTATGAACACTCCTATTCAATTTGTCAGTTTTCAATGTTACATTTGACCTCACCTTCCTACCTGCAGGGCAATCAATGAGCTTATTCTACTCTCCCTTTTCTTTCCCCCTATTCCACCCATTTTTTTTGTTGATTATTTCTATTTTGTCAGTTCACATAACTTTTATATCTATTCTTCCACATTTATCCCTGCCTTCGTCTTATTTCTTACATATACAATTTTAAAACATAGTTAATACTCACTACCAGTGCTTTTGCTATAGTTTCCCCAATCATCTTTTATTTTGTTTGTTTTTAATTTTTTTATTGAAGTATAGTTGATTTACAATGGTGTCAATCATCTTTTTATTTATTTATTTATTTTCTTGGCTGCACTGGGTCTTCATTGATGTGCGCGGGCTTTCTCTAGTTGTGGCGAGTGGGGGCTACTCTTTGTTGCAGTGCGCAATCTTCTCATTGCGGTGGCTTCTCTTGTTGTGGAGCACGGGCTCTAGGTGTGCGGGCTTCAGTAGTTGTGGCACGTGGGCTCAGTAGTTGTGGCTTGTGGGCTCTAGAGCGCAGGCTCAGTAGTTGTGGCCCACGGGCTTAGTTGTTCCGTGGCATGTGGGATCTTCCTGGACCAGGGCTCGAACCCATGTCCCCTGCATTGGCAGGTGGATTCTTAACCACTGCGCCACCAGAGACGTCCCTTGAATTATCTTTAAAACAGAAATTTATCATTTAAAATTAATTGATTTTTAAACTACACATAAAATCAAGGAAGTAGTGACCATCACTATTATTATTGTTATTATTATATAATTACTAAAAATATTTTTGTCATATAGAGGATGGAAGTGTTAAAAATGATCCACTTGAGGTGTCAAATATATTATGTATGCCACATAGTAGAGGACAAATTTCGCTTAATTAAAAGATGACTGGGACTTCCCTGGTGGTGCAGTGGTTAAGAATCTGCCTGCCATTGCAGGGGACATGGGTTCGATCCCTGCTCCGGGAAGATCCCACATGCCATGGAGCAAGTAAGCCCGTGCACCACAACTACTGAGCCTGCGCTCTAGAGTCCACGAGCCACAACTACTGAACCCACATGCCACAACTACTGAAGCCTGCGCACCTAGAGCCCGTGCTCTGCAACAAGAGAAGCCACCGCAACGAGAAGGCCATGCACTGCAGCGAAGAGTAGCCCTAGCTCACCGCAACTAGAGAAAGCCCACGCGCAGCTACGAAGACCCAAAACACAGCCAAAAATAAAAATTAAAAGAAAAATAAAAAAATTTTAAAAATAAAGAATATTCAAAATCAGTAAAATATTTGCTCCATCAACTATTTTGTTATCAAACCAAATTATTACACCTTACAGTCCGTGCTCTGTTTTACTGTTTAAATTTTAAGCACAAGTAAACACTCGAAGTGGTCACACAGAATGAAAGAATTGAAGAAACTCAAGTTCTGTTTCTTTGTTTTTAAAATCTCTGTGCTATCATTGTTTATTTCTAAATCTATTTAAATGCAGGAATATGTAGTCCTACAGAAGGAGCCTGTTCATGAAAGGAGCTTAAATGATTCTGAACTTACTTGAAGGGTTATGAACTTACTCTCAAAATATACATGTGTACCTGAGTCTACATACATCAGAGGATGATGGTAAAAATGGCAGTTATCCAAATTCATTGCCATGTGGAATGCAATGTTTATTAAATCATAAGTAATTGCTGGAGGAGGTCATTGAGAAGATGTGACCGCCAGGTGACCCAAGAACTGGCCTTGGGCAACCGCAGGCTCCTCACCTCTTCCCCTGTGTCCGAATGTACCCTCTCCACCGTTCCCACCCTGGGAGCCGCTTCAAGGACACAGCCTTGAGATGGTAACTTGCTGTTGAGACGATCTGGACCATACACCTGACTGACCCCCGTGAAGGCCTCTGTACACACTTTAAGATTCTGGTGGGCGAGTGTGGAGATCTACTGATTTTTCAGTCTCCCAGGACAAGCCTCGTGTGTCAGCTCCCTTGTTTTTTAGCCTGCCACCTACCAACCTGCAGGGTCTGCCTCTTTTCTTTGGTCTCTCCCTGAACTCCCTGTGCGGGGGCTGGTTTCCCGTTACACACCAGAAGCTCCCAAGGTTACAAACTAATCATTGTCACGCCAGCCAGGAGACAGAAGAAATGGGTCTTGGGAAAGAGGCATCGATGGGGGGAATCCCGAGTTGGCCACCGACCTCTATGTGGGGGAGGATGGCCCAGAGGCTTGCGGACCCCCATGTGAATATGGGGATGTCCCTAAAATGCCGGCTGCTCTAATGCTCTTTGTCATGTTCTTTTCCATTATGGTTTATCACAGGATATTGAATATAGTTCCCTGTGCTATACAGTAGGACCTTGTTGTTTATCCATTCTATATATAATAGTTTTCATCTACTAATCCCAAACTATCCCTCCCCCACACCTCCAACCCCTGGCAAACAAAAAACACTTGTCTGTGAGTCTGTTTCTGTTTTGTAGATAAGTTCATTTGTGTCATATTTTAGATTCCACATATAAGTGATATCATATGGTATTTGTCTTTCTCTTTCTGACTTTGCTTAGTATGATAATCTCTAGGTCCATCCATGTTACTGCAAATGGCCTTATTTCATTCTATTTTATGGCTGAGTAATATTCCATTGTATATATGTACCACATCTTTTTTATCCATTCCTCTGCTGAGGGACATTTAGGTTGTTTCCATGTCTTGGCTATTGTAAATAGTGCTGCAATGAACATAGGAGAACATGTTATCTTTTCGAATTAGAGTTTTCTCCAGATATATGCCCAGGAGTGGGATTGCTGGATCATATGGTAGTTTTAGTTTTCATTTTTTAAGGGACCTCAGTACTGTTTTCCATAGTGGCTGCACCAGTTTACATTCCCACCAACAGTGTTGGAGGGTTCTCTTTTCTCCACACCCTCTCCAGCATTTGTTATTTGTAGACTTTTTAATGATGGACATTCTGACCAGTGTGAGATGATACCTCATTGTAGTTTTGATTTGCATTTCTTTAATAATTAGCAATGTTGAGCATCTTTTCATGTGCCTATTGGCCATCTGACATACTTTAACAGTGCTGGAGCACAGTGGTAACAAAAAGCAGACTGGATTTTAGTCAGTTTTGTTATTATTTCTAAATTATCTCCAGATCATGCAACTCCTTATGGTCTGCATCTGGGGAAGACCACTTCTGCCACCCCAGACACACCACTAATTCTAGCAGATTCTTTAAATAGGGCTGGTGGGTACAATATTCTTTTAGTTCTTGCATCTTTAAATGTTTTTCTAAAATCTTGATACTTAAAGGACAATTGGCTGGATAGAAAATCCTTAGCTCATGTTTTCTTTTCTTGAGTTTCTTGAAAATGTGGTGCCACTGTTGTCTCACTTTGGACGTCACTGTCACAAAGTCTGATGCCAACCTGATTTTCTTTCCTTTGTAAGTAACTTGGCCGTTTTGCCTGGAGGCCCAGCTCATACTACCTTTATCGTTAAAGTCTAACTGCTTTAGAGCATAAATTTCAGGTAACCATCCCCAGAATGACAGTGGACTATCTCAAGGTACAGTTGATCCTTGAACGACTTGGGGATTGGAGGTGCTGACCTTCCATGAAGTCAAAAACCTGAGTATAACCTGACAGCCAGCCCTCCACATCCATGGATTCGACCATCTGTGCGTGGGTTGTGTAGTACTTAGTTAAAAAAAAAAATCCACATATAAGTGGACCTGCACAGTCCAAACCCATGTTGTTCAAGGGTCAACTGTGGGTTCATGTCTGATTTTATTTCAGGAAAGTTTTTTCGAATTTCAGCTTTAAATTTTAGTTCTGTTCCATTGCTTTGCTTTGCATCTTCAGTGTCTCCCATTATACATGTGTTAGATCTTTCTCCAGCGGTCACTGTTTCTGGCCTTTCCCTCTCTTTCTTTATTTTTGTTGTATTTTCCTGAGTCCTTTCCTTTCTATTCTTACTGGACTTTCAGTGGCAGCCTCTGTCTCCTTAGGCACCTTCTAATTCACTATTTCAGAGATGATTTTATTTTCTCCTTCAGTTCCTCTCTTTAGTTTCGTAAGCTCCCATTTTACATCCCCTGTTTGTTTATCCATTTCCAGTCTCATTTTTTGAATTCCTGACTCATGGTGTTTTTTTCACAATTGCAACGGCTTGTTAATTTTATTTCACTTGTGGCCCTTTATTTCTTGACTGTTTTCATAGGCCTGCATATTTTGTGACTCCTATTTTTCTTACCTTGTATGGATTCTAGGTTGGCTTGAATTTATATTTATTTCAGTTAGACTCTCTGGTTTTCCTGGACCAGCAACAGCAGGAGATTGGGGCAGGGGGTGCAGTACATAGGGTGGGATTTGTGTGGCTTGCTTAGGGTCCTAGCTCAGCCCTGCCCTCTTCCGATTCTGCTCTGAAGTCTAGCTTCTTCACTAAGTAATAGAGATGTTCCTCCTCCACCCCTCCCCCCTTCTCTGGTCTCTCTCATTCTTACCCCATGATGCTCTGTCCTTTCACTGAGATCCTTCTTCCAGCTAATCCCTCCTCCCTTTCACACCAGGCCTTCAGGGAACATTCTGCTCTCCCAGAAGCAGGACCTCTGATCCCACACGCTTTCCAAGCCCCTCTTTTTTAACTCCCTCAATAGCCAATACTTGAGTTACTATATCTCAGACCTGTTCTCAGCATTTCCCCACTGAGGGCGGGGCGCCACCCCCCTGAGCCCCTGTATCGTATGAAGTTTTCTGAAAGCAGCCTTCCTGATGACTTAGAACCATAAGACATTAGGATGATTTTGCAGGCTCCTCTAAACGTGACAAGATGGAGTCCTGGACTTTATGACACAGAAAAAGTAAAGCGTGTTCCCAAAATGTTCCTTTAAACATAGTAGTAGCCGTCATCATAATGGAGATCGGAAAATACATGTATCTGTGTATCGCTTTCAAAACCATCGGCGCATGCGTTTCTGGTTGTTTTATGCCAGGCTGTGTAGTGTGTGTTGTATTATTTGCGTTTTACAGAATAATGGGGAGGGTTTAATATTATTCTGCCACATAAAGGGAAACATAGGAAGAAACAGGAAGTGAAGCTGCCCGCTCTGAAAAAACAATTCAGCTTGAACAAGCAGTGAAAAGCGTTTCTGAGACTCAGAATTGACAAAGCCAGGCAAGCCGCTAGGAGCTTCCTCTGATCTCACCCCCCTTGAGAGATGCTGGCATTTCCTAGGCAGTCACCACACCCCAGATGGGCCAGGGGAGGAAGCGCTGTGTTCTCCCCGACTCTGGCTGAGACACCCAAGTGGGAACATTCCAGGAACTACAGGATGATTCAGACCTGAGCTCCTCATCCTGCCCTCACTTGGAATTTTGTAAGCTTTTGGTCCTTTCGATCTTTAGGCATGTTTAGTCTTTTCCTTTTGGTCACATGGGAAATCTACCCATCAGGTAGACCGGGAAAGTGAGTGAGCAGGCGGGTGGGAAGGAAGCCCCCACAGCACCGCCTGGTGACAGGGTGTCCACACGGCCACCCACTCTTTTAGCCAGTGGAGTCAGCTAGAACCAGGGTGGATGGGTCCCCAGGGCCTGTGCCCCCAGGTCCAATACAGCCTCTTCTTTGCTGTGGTGTCTAGAGAAGCCACTTGGATCAGAACAGCACTTCATACCGTTACATGCTGCTTCCCTTTCTCCCTTTTTTGCCCAAACCACACTCCTCTGTGATAGAAGTAGGGGAATGATGCAGGATACTGCCTCCCCCAGGACGCTCTCCTGCCGGGAACTAATAGACAGCCTCTCTTCCCTTCCAAATCCACCTTCTGGTGCTTGTTTGGATCTGAACTAGCAACTTGGCAGAACCACAGAAAAGAACAGATGTGCTCCGAGGGGTTAGGTGATCGGCAGCATGGTACCAAGAGAACAGGCAGTAAGCAAGCCTCAAGGCAGAGCGTGGGGAGGGAAGCGTGGTCAGCAGCAGGGTTTTGAAACCTCCCTGAATGCCCACCTAAAACAAACATAGCAACTATAGATTAAAACCCCAAACCCACAGACAACATTTACAACAAAACTAGGTGACACTGTTTCCCTACAATCCTGAAAACACAAGCAGGTAGGAATCGAGTACTAACAGTCTCAAGACCTGTGTGGTCTTGACATCTGCAAAAGAAACGGGAAGTAGCGGGGTGACCAGGAAACCTGACAACAGGAGAGCCCGGAAGAGCCACAACTGACGTTTGCAGGAAAGCCAGGTGGGGAGGCCAGGATGGGCTTTGTCTGCAGCAATAGTGGGATAAAGAGTCTACAGTGGGGGCCAAGGTGCTGTGACCTCTCTGAATTGGAACGAGGGCTCCCTTCCATGGTGAGGAAAACCAATGGGAGTGGCATCAAAATTTAGCAGGACAGAGATTACAGAGATGAAGGAGAGGGGAGGGCCAAGTACAAGTGGGGAAGGGAAACAGGGCTCAGGAAATCTCAGAAAGTCATATTTTTTTGTAGCACTACACATAAATAACAGAAGAGAAAGCTCTGTGCACATAGGAAAGCTGTCCTGAACCATGTCTCCTTCCAAAAGTTCAGGAAAAATAATTTCACACTAAAAAGATCAACAGAAAAACACTAACATCAAATACCATTGTAAGAGACTATTGTAAGAAAAAGAGAGAGAGAGAGAGAGAGAAAGAGCAAGGAGCAAAATAACATTCCTCCAGACAATGAAAGCATGTCAAAAATATATGCTCACAGAGTAGATAAAAATGTAATCTTTTTTCCAAATTGAACTAAAGGAAATTAAGAAAAGACATGAAATAACACCATGACACAAAATTAGACATATTCAGAAATTAGACGATAGAACTCAGGAAAGAATTAGAGATGTTTTCATCAGAAATGAAGACAATTATTTCAGAGATTAAGACTAAACTAGAAGGAACCCAAGAGCAAATAAACAGAACAGATAATGCCATAAAAAAATAGAAGATGAAGAGGAGGAAAGTGTTGAAAGCTAAAAATAAATAAAGAGGTAAAAGAGAAGTCTAGAGAAAGTGACAGCTACTGAAGGTAAGCAAAGAAGATCCAGCACGTTGATGAGTTCATAAAGAAGAAAACCAAAGCAAGGGGAAAGAACAAATAACAAAAACTTTAACTTAAGAAACTTTAAGTTACATATTGAAAGAGCCCACCATGCACCTGAGAATACTGACCCAGAATGACCAGCATTAAGACATATTTTAGAGGCAGGATCAAGATGGCAGAGTAGGAAGATCCTGAGCTTGCCTCCCCCCATGAACACATCAAAACCACAGCTACAGGGACTTCCCTGGTGGTCCAGTGGTTAAGACTCTATGCTCCCTATGCAGAGGGCCCAGGTTTGAACCCTGGTCAGGGAACTAGATCCCGCATGCATGCCGCAACTAAAAGAGCCCACATGCCGCAACTAAAGACCCTGCATGCCACAACGAAGGTCCCGCACACCACAACTAAGACCCGCTGCAGCCAAATAAATAAATAAATATTAAAAAAAAAAAAAAAAACTACAGCTACATATAGAGCAGCTCTCTCTGAAGATTTGCAGAACAGATCTTCTACAACCAAGGATATAAAGAAAGAGACACACAGAATCTGCTTGGAAGGAGGAGAAGTGATCTCTTCAGGACCTGTATCTCTGGTGGGCAACCAAGAAGAAGAGGGGCTATCACAGGCTGGGAACCCTTCCTGGGGAGCGAGGGGGTCACACCCCACATTCGGCATCCCAGCCCTGGGGTCTGGCATCAGGAAGATGAGCCCCTCTGACTGGTTTGAAAACCCAGAGGTCCTTCCAGAGAGCCACAGGAAACCGAGACTGCTCTTCAAGGGCGCATGCAGAGACCTGCTTGCTCCCAGTCCCAGGGCATAGGCAGCAGGCTGAAAACTGCCTGGGGCTCTGGCCAGCCTGTAAGGACCACCCCCAGCCTGCAGCAGGTTCTGGCTCCAGCCCCTCCTGCTCTGGTCCCACTCCAAGGGACCAAGGCAATTGCACCAGAAAAAATCCAGGGCTCGCTCTGGACTGCAACTCCAGCCTCTCATAGCCTGACCACATCCCCCAACAAGGCAGCAACCACCATCACTGTGGAAAACCAGCAGCTCAGGAAGGGCTTAGGCTCCAACCCCTCTGACCCCGTCCCCACTCACCACCAAGGCAGCAAACACCACCACGCCACATGAGAAGACACAGCTGGTGCCAGCCTTTGGCTCCAGCTGCTCTGGCTCCAACCCCGTCCCCACCAAGGTGGTGACCTCCGCTGCACAGGGTGAAAAGCCTCGGCTCACACCAGGCTCAGGATCTGGCCCCTCCGCCTCTGGCCCTACCCACTCTGCGGTGATGGCCGCCAGTGCACCCCAGTAACAGATATGACTTGTGCCAGCTCTTCCACCAAGCCACTGGACACATGCAGACTACACAGGGATGGTCCACCATAATAACACGCCTTCAAGACTGGGATAGACAACTGTTTCACCTGATTTAATAGAGACAAACAGATAAAGACAAACAAAATGAGAAGATAGAGGAATATGTTCCAGATGAAAGAATAAGATAAAACCTCAGAGAAAAACCCTAATGAAACAAAGATAAGTAATTTACCTAATAAAGAATTCAAAGCAGTGGTCATAAGACTGCTCACTGAGCTCAGGAGAAGAATAGAGGAACACAGTGAGAAGTTCAACAAAGAACTAGAAAATATAAAAAAAGAACCCATCAGATACCATAGCTGAAGAATACAATAACTGAAATGAAAAATATACCAGAAGGAATTAACAGCAGAGTAGGTATCAGAGAAGAATGTCTAAGTGACCTGGAAGACAGATTAATGGGAATCACCTAATCAGAACAGCAAAAACAAAAAAAATTGCTTTAGTGAGGATAGTTTAAGGGACCTCTGGGACAATATCAAGTGTACAAACACACACTTGTATAATGTTATAAGGGTCCTAGAAAGAGAAGAGAGAAAGGGGCAGAAAATATATTTGATGAAATTATGAATGAAAATGTCCCTATCTTGAAGAAGGAAACAGATATCCAGATCCAAGAAGCACAGAGAGGCTCAAAAAAGATGAACCCAAAGAGACCTACACCAAGACATATCATAATTAAAATGGCAAAAGTTAAAGAAAAAGAGAGAAAAACAAAGGGTCACATACAAGGAAGCTCCCCTAAGGCTATCAGCTGATTTTTCAACAGAAACTTTGCCAGCCAGAAGCGAGTGGTGTGATATATTTAAAGTACTTAGAGGAAAAAACCTACAACCAAGGATAGTCTACCCAGCAAAGTTATTATTCAGAACTGAAAGAGAGATAGAGTTGCTTCAATAAGCAAAAACTAAAACTAAAACTAAAAACTAAACATCACCACTAAACTGGCCTAATTACAATAAACAGTTAAGGGATACATAGAAAGATGTAAAACAGGACACCAAAATATAAAACATAGGGGGTTAAGTAGCAAAAAATGGACAGCTTTTAGAATGTGTTTGAACTTAAATGACTATCAGGTTAAACAAGTAGATATAAGTACAAGTAGATATATATGTAGCTCATGATCACCACAAATCAAAAACTTACAACTGATACACAAAGAACAAAGAGAAAGGAACCCAAACACAAAACTAAAGAAAATCATCAAACCAAAAGGAAAGAGACTGAAAAAAGAAAAGAACAGAGAAAAACTACAAAAACAACCAGAAAACAAGTAACAAAATGGCAATAAGTACATACCTATCAATAATCGCTTTAAATGTCAATGACTAAACGCTTCAATCAAAAGACATAGGGAGGCTGAATGAAAAAAAAGACCCATCTATATGCTGCCTACAAGAGACTCACTTCAGAGCAAAAGACACACACAGAATGAGAGTGAAGGGATGGAAACAGATATTCCATACAAATGGAAATGAAAAGAAACCTGGGGCAGCAATACTCATATCAGATGAAACAGACTTTAAAACAAAGTCTATAATGAGAGACAAAGAAGAGCACTATATAATGATATAGGGGTTAGTCCGAGAAGAGGATGTAACATTCCTAAATACATATGCACATAATATAGGAGCACATAAATATATAAAGCAAATATTAACAGACATAAAGGGAGAAATTGAGAGTAATACAATAATAGTAGGAGACTTTAATACCCCACTTACATCCATGGATAAAACATCTAGACAGAAAATCAATAAGGAAACAGTGGCTTTAAATGAGCATTAGATCAGATGAACTGAATAGATATATACAGTACATTCCATCCCCAAATAGTAGAATACACATTCTTTTCAAGAGCACACAGAACTTTCTCCAGGATAGATCACATGCTAGGCCACGAAACAACTTTCAATAAATATAAGAAAATTAAAAGTATATCAAGCATCTTTTCTAATCACATTTTGAAGCTAGAAATCAATTACAGGAAGAAAACTAGAAAAACACTAACACATGGAGACAAAACAACATCTTAATAAAAAACTAATGAGTCAACAAAGAAGTCCTTGAGAAAATGAAAATAAAAATTCCTTGAGATAAATGAAAACAGAAACACAACTTTCCAAAATCTACTGGACAGAGCAAAAGTAGTTCTAAGAGGGACGTTTATAGCAATACATACCTTCCTTAAGAAACAACAAAAATCTCAAATAAACACCCTAACTTTCCACCTAAAGGAGTTAGAAGAAGAAAAATAAAGAAAGCCAAAAGTCAGCAAAAAGAAAGAACTAATAAAGATCAGAGCAGAAATAGAAAAAAAACAGAAAAGATCAATGAAACTAAGAGCCAGTTTTTTGAAAAGATAAATAAAATTGATAAACACTTAGCCATATCATCAAGAAAAAAAGAGAGGGGGCCCAAATAAATAAAATTAGAAATGAAAGAATAGAATGGTAACCATGAAGCTCCTAGAAGAAAACATAGGCAGAATACTCTTTGACTAAATTGTAGCAATATTTTGGGGGGGGATCTCTCTCCTAAGGCAAAGGAAACAAAAGCAAAAATAAACAAATGGGACCTAATTAAACTTAAAAGGTTTTGCACAGAAAAGAAAACCATTGACAATACAAGAAGACAACCTAATGAATGGGAAAAAATATCTGTAAATGTTATGACCAATAAGGTTTAATATCCAAAATATATAAACAGCTCGTACAACTCAATAGTGAAAAAATCCAATCAAAAAATGGGCAGAAGATCTAAGTAGACATTTTTCCAAAGAAGACATACAGATGACCAACAGGCACATGAAAAGACGCTCAACATCACTAATCATCAAAGAAATGCAAATCAAAACCACAATGAGATATCACCTCACACCCATCAGAATGGCTATCATCAAAAAGACCACAAATAACAAATGTTGGCAAGGATATGGAGAAAAGGCAACCCTCGTGCACTGTTGGTGGGAATGTAAATTTCGTGAAGTCACTATGGAAAACAGTATGTAGGTTCCTCAAAAATTAAAAATAGAACTACCATACCATCCAGCAATTCCACTCCTCAGTACTTATCCAAAGAAAATAAAAACACGAATTCATAAAGACATATGTACCTCAATGTTCATGGAAGCATTATTTACAATAGTCAAGATGGACACAAACTAAGTGCCCATCAATAGATGAATGGATAAAGACAATTTGGTATATATATATATATGTATATATATATATATATATATATATATATATATATATATATATATATACACACACACACATAGTCATAAAAAAGAATGAAATTTTGCCATTTGCAAAAATGTAGATGGACCAGGAGAGTATATACTTAGTGAAATAAGTCAGACAGAGAAAGATAAAATATTGTATGTTTTCGATTATATATGGAATCTAAAAAATAAAACTGATGAACAAATACAACAAAACAGAAACAGACTCACAGATACAGAGAACAAACTAGAGGTTACCAGAGGGGAGTGGGTTGGGTTGGGGAGAGGGGCAAAATAGGTGAAGGAATTTAAGATGTACAAACTACTAGGTATAAAATAAATAAGTTATAAGGATGTAATGTACAGAACAGGGAATATGGTCAATATTTTATAACAACTTCATATGGAGTGTAATCTATAAAAATACAGAATTACTATCTTCTACACCTGAAATTAACATAAGTAACATAAGTCAATGTAATGTAGTGTCAAGTTAATGTAAGTCAACTATACTTCAATTTAAAAAAGACACATCTGTAAAATAACTACAAACACCAAGAAAAAAGAGGAGGGGGGAGTATCCATTGAATTTCTAAGAGCAAAAGAGCACATCATTCATAAGAAAATGAGACTGTCATCAGACGTTTTGACAACAATGATTACCTCCAGAAGAAAATGTACTAGCATATTTAAGACATTCAAGGATTTACTATCCGGGAAAACTGCCTTTCAAGTATGAAGGGTATGAGCAACCTGACACCAAAATGCAAGAACTTAAGGATCTTGGTCTCACGAGGTCTTCCTGAGGAATCTATCTGAGGACTGAAATGACCAGCAAGGCACTAACATAAGCATTGGTGGCTGTTAGTCTGCCAGGGCGGCCGTAACAGAGGACCACACAGGGTGCCTTAAACTTGCAGAAAAAGGAACAAACAGACATGGTGCGCCTCCTCTAATCTTAGCAGAGAAGCTGGAACCTGAGTCTGACGGTCCAGTGGTACAACTGCCAATATGCGGGAGACAGAGGACCAAAGGACCCGCTGAAGTGCACCATGAGTGTAACCACCTAAAGACTGAGACATGCCACAGGTCAGACATCCCAGCATCTTCAACAGATACTTTGCAAGGACACCAGCCGTGCAGCTCTGAGCATACGTCTGTAAGGCTCTCATCAATCCTCCACCTCCTCGCCTGTCAGATGGTAATGCGAGACCCAGACGACATCTCATCACCAAGGCCCTCAGTGATGCGCCTAGCAGAGGGGAAACCCCTCATCTGGGGAGGACTTGGGGCCTGTGAACATTCAAACTCTCATGCTGAGAATCTTAAAGGCATCCCCGTCAGGCCTGGGCTGAGTAATGTTAATTTCAATGCCTATAGCACCTGACTGACATAAGCATCTCTGCAAAAGGGCATCCCTCTTTCCCAGCTCTAAAAGGATCCATAAATTGAAAATGTCACTACAGCCACATCAGGCCAGACAAACAAACAAAAAGAGAATTAGAAAACTGTTCCTTAAAAATATGAACCTGATAACCAACTAAGAAACTTACACTGTTCCTTATTCACTGAAGACTTCAGGTCTGGCCTTTGCTCTACCCCTACAAGCTGTCAATGTCCTCAATACATCCACCGTCCATCCATCCAGACTTTTCAACCCTGGATGAGACAAAGATCTCCTGGGCAGCTTTCAAAAAATACTGATGTCTGGATGTAAAGACTTTGTATTGTCCAGGAAGCGGTTCAAGTACCAATTTAAAGATGACTCTATAATCACTAGAGTCTATGAGTTAAGGCTGCATATCATAACCTCTAGGACAACCACTGAAAGAATGAAAAAGGAAGGCATACCTCACAAGCTGGTGAGAGAGGGATGAAAAAATAAAACTACTTCATTAGAAAAAGGCAAGGAAGCTATCAGAGATGAGTAGGGGGACTTCCCTGGCAGTCCAGTGCTTAAGACTCCACGCTTCCACTGCAGGGGGCACAGGTTCGATCCCTGGTTGGGGAAATAAGATCCCGCATGCTGCATGGCATGGCCAAAAAAAAAAAAAGCTGAGCAGGGGTGTGTCCAAAGGTCTCAAGTACCAAGTTGAAGACACTCCCACTGGCCAAAGGTAGGACAATTTGAACTTCAATAAGGATAATGATTGCAAGGGTTTGAAACCTATCAAATATGTTCAAGCCCATGAGTTCACAATGATAGTTTAAATTTTAAAAAGCGTACTGGAGGATCATGGGAAACACATTCATCTTTGAAAGTGGTAAATGAAGTAAAAGAATGACGTGTTTGCCCTGCCTTTTCTCTATGAAATGTCCCCCTGGTAAACCATATATATAGAAGATGAAGGAGGCATCTATAGAAGCATTCCAGCTGGGAAGTGAAAAAAGAAATGACAGAATTAGAAATGAATTATCATTTCATTAAAAAAATTTTTTCTTAATTTACATCTGGGATTCGCCCAAGACCAATTATATCCAAATCCTCAGGAATGGGTCCCAGGCATCTGTGCTTTAGAAACACTCTCCAGGAGGTGAGAATGTGCAACCAGGGTTGAGAATTGCTGAGTATCCCTTCTGTGCCCTGATGTTCTCACCTGTGACAATCTTCTTCCCTCCATCTCAGCCACCAGCCAGCCCCCTCCTCCCCCAGGATGGTGTCCCTCCAGCTGAAATTCCCTCCGGTGGTCTCTCCTTACCCAAAGGCACTCTGTCTTTCACATGCAGCCCAGACCCTACTTCCTCTGAGAAGACTCCCATGATTTTCCACAGTGCTGAAATGAGTGTTTTTTACAGCTTCATCGAGGTATAATTTACATACCACACAATTTGCCCATTATAAGCGGTGACGAATTTCAGTGAATGTATTCAGCTGCTCAGCCTTCGCCACAATGCAGTCTTAGAACATCTCCACCATCCCCAGCCAACACTCCCTCCTAGCCCATCCCTGCTTACATCCCCAACCCTAGGCTGCTTTCTCGAAGCTGCTTTCTCTCCCTATAATTAGGCGTTTTCTGGAAGCATCATATAAATGGAACTGTACAATATGTGTTCTTTTGTATCTGGCATCTTTCACTCAGCATACTGTTTCTGAGCCAAATGGGTATTTTTAAACGTACATGGGGATTTGGTATTTAAAGGAATGCTGGATGAATCCATCCGTAAGCAATGAATCACTTCTCAACGTGACTGCTCATCCCCTCACTTCTTTATCTTGTAAGAATGGTGTTTGCATCTTGGTCCTCTCTGGCCGGGCTTGCTCCGAAGTGGCCTGAGTCCCATCCACATAACGGGTTTGGCTTGACTGAGGCCATACTGCTCACTCTATTTTCCTCCACTTATACCACAAACCCATCTCCTGCCTGAAACCATAAGCCCAGGAGCACACAATAATCCAAGGGCTCGGAGAATTCATCCACCTGCCTGGCACTGCTGGGAGACCAACTGCGTTATATGTTCCGGCGATGATTTCTAAGGTTTACAGATGTCGTGTATTTATAGTCAATTACAGCTTTTCCTTGTGAACTTTTCCAATTTCCACAGATGGTAGGTTTCACAAGGGCAGGCGCCATCTCTAATTCTCAGCTGTCTGCCCCACACTCCTGGCACATCAGAGGCAGTCATGAAGACTGTTTAAATACTGGAGGTGGAGAAGAGTGCATGGGACTGTATCAGTCTGCTAGGGCTGCCACACCAAAGAACCACTGCCTGGAAATTTTATTTTTTCATAATTCTGGAGGCTAGAAGTCCAAGATCTAGGTGTGGGCAGGGCTGCTCTCTCCTGAGGTTTCTGTGCTTGTCTTTTAGGTTGCTGTCTTCTCCCTGTGCCTTCATATGATCTTCCCTCTGTGCATGTCTGTGTCCTAAACTCTTCTTCTAAGGATACCAGTCATATTGGATCAGGGCCCACCCTAATGACTTCATTATAACCTAACTACCTCTCTAAAGACTCTATCTCCAAATACAGTCACATTCTGAGGTACCAGGGGTTAGGACTTCAACCTACATATTTTGGAGGGACACAATCCCATGACAGAGACCAATGATACAATTCTCTCTGCTTTTGTAAATATCTGAGAAGTTCTAAAACAGAAAGTTAAACTTAAAACAAAAAGATCTGTTAGGGGCTTCCCTGGTGGCGCAGTGGTTGAGAATCTGCCTGCCAATGAAGGGGACACGGGTTCGAGCCCTGGTCTGGGAAGATCCCACATGCCACGGAGCAACTGGGCCCGTGAGCCACAATTACTGAGCCTGCGCGTCTGGAGCCTGTGCTCCGCAACAAGAGAGGCCGCGATGGTGAGAGGCCCGCGCACCACGATGAAGAGTGGTCCCCACTTGCCGCAACTAGAGAAAGCCCTCGCACAGAAACGAAGACCCAACGCAGTCATAAATAAATAAATAAATAAATAAATAAATAAATAAATAAATAATCTGTTAGAGGAATAGTTACTGAATGACCAAAATCGTACTAAAAACATGACTACAGCCAAGTAGGGAAGGTCTGGAAAATGTTCTGTTATTAAAAAGGCATTTCTGTTTTCAAAGACAGTGGAGAATAACTACTAAAGAGAATGACCCCGCCTGCTTTGGAAGTGTGATGAGGTCCACGGAGCTTGGCATTGTCTCCTAAAATCTAAATTGGCTAAATCCGGATTTGCAAAACACTGGAAAATACAGAAGTCATTCTGTGAGTCCTCACCAGCTCCCAGCCCCACACAGGGAGGGCTGTGGGCAGTCAGGCCAGAGCTCCGTGTTGCTGGCGAGATGAAACCATTAACGTCTGATAACTGACGTCTGGGACTCACCTACAGGAAAATGCAGCCCATTAGCTGTTGGGAAACTGTTCTGCTGCATATGAGGGGTTCCATACTTCGAGGTATCAAGGAGCATAGGGAGTTACCTCTAAATGAAACATTTTTATCTTCACCTATCTTTGCATTGAAAACAGTTTTCAGGTTCCTCCTACGTCAGTCAGAACAGGCTAGGTTGTGTTGCGGTAACAAATAACTCCTAAATCACAGTGCCCTATTCTAATAAGAGTTTCTATCTTGTTGACTCAATGTCTGCTGTGGCTCTGGTTTACTCTCCAGGGCAGGTCAGCCACTTCGATCTCAACACGTGCTTCTCGGATGGATGTGACTGGGGAGAGAGCACGGACCTGCTCTTAAAGCATCTGCTACTTCTGCTCGTGTTTCATTGGCCAAAGCAGTCATGTGGTCGCCTCTACCCCACAGGAAGTGGAGGAGCACGGTCCTCCCATGTGCCTGGGAGGAGGAACCTCACTAATGATGAACAGTCCTGCAGAGACACCCACAGCGATGCACTGGCTTCAATACTCCCCTAGTCTGCCCTGCTCCTCTGACTGCAACCCAAAGTAGCGGGAACACAGTCCCAGGGCAAAGGGAGTGGACTTGGTGCAGACAGACATGTGGCCAAACCCAACAGTGCTCCCTCTGGGCTTGGGGAGGGCATCCTGGACCCCCCCACGTTCCCACAGAGGCCACCAAAGCCATGAGTCGGGGGCTTGATCTGCAGTACGAGGGACAATGTCACCCCCACCCCAAACCTCCCCACCACAGAACTCCTGCTCAGAGGGCACGGTGCTCCCACAGGTGAGAAGACATGCCACATACCCGACCATCAGGGAAATGCACCTCAAAGCCACAGGGGGATATCACCTCACTCCCACTAGGATGGCTACTATCCAAAAAACAGAAAACAAGTGTTGGCGAGGATACGGAGAAACTGGAACCCTGTGCACTGGTGGTGGGAATGGAAAATGGTGCAAGCAATGGAAAACAGTATGGAGGTTCCTCAAAAAACTGAAACTAGAACTACCCTATGATCCAGCAATTCCACTTCTGAGTAGATACCCAAAATAAATGAAAGCAGGAACTAGAAGAGGTATGCGTACACTCATGTTTTTAGCAACATTATTCACAATAGCCAAAAGGTGGAAGCATCTCACGTGTCCACTGATAGATGAACAGATAAACAAAATGTGGTATATGCATAAAATGGAATGCTATTCAGCCTCAAAGAGGAAGGACATTCTGACACCTGTTACAACATGGATGAACCTTGAGGACATTATGCCAAGTGAAGTAAGCCAGTGACAGAAGGACAACTGTGTGATTCCATTTATATGAGGCACCTAAGAGAGTCAAAATCAGAGAAAGCAGAATAGTGGCTGCCAGAGGCTGGGGGTGGGGCTGGGGGGTCGGGAGTTAGTTTTCAGTGGGGACAGAGTTTCAGTTTTGCAAGAGGAAAAGAATTCTGGAGAGAGATGGTGATGATAGCACAGCAATGTAAATGTACTTAATGCTGCTGAACTATACCCTTAAAAATGGTTAAAATGGTAAATTTTATGTTTTGTGTATTTTACCAGGCTATGGTCTGAATGTTTGTGTCCACCTCAAATTTTCTATGTTGATAATCTAATCCCCAATGTGATGGTATTAGGAGGTGGGACATTTGGAAGGTGACAGGTCATGAGGGCTCTGACCCTCATAAGGATTTGTGTCCTTATAAAAAGAGACCCCAGAGAGCTAGCTCACCCCTTCCATCATAAGATGACACCATCTATAAACCAGGAAGCTCTCACTAAACACCGAATCTGCTGGTGCCACAATCCTGGACTTCCCAGCCTCCAGAAGCATAAGAAATAAATGTCTGTCGTTTCTAAGCACCTAGTCTATGGTATTTTGTTACAGCAGCTCAAATGGACTAAACATGCCACAATTTATAAAAATTTGAAAATTTGTAAAAAAAATTTTTTTAAGTTTACAATGGCTCCCATGACCCGCTGGATCAAGTCCAAATAGCTTACAACGTGATTTAAAGCCTTCCAAAATCTGGCCATCACCTGCCTCCATTCAGGTGCAAGGTGTCCCCAACTATATCCAGCATCCTCCTGCCTCTGCACCTTTCTTCACGCAGTTCCTCCTGCTGGTGACGCCCTCCCTCCCAGTTCCCCCTCCCCCTTCATGCATCTAAATCCTGCCTGCCTCGGGGTGCCCACAGCACTTCCACTTTCTAAAACCATGATTAATGCTGTGTGCATCACCCCTCCCTCCCACCAGACAGCAAATCCCCAGAGCGCACTGCCATAACTGTATTATCCTAGAACCTAGCATCGTGCCCTAAACAGGTAACCAAACGCTATGAACCCTTGGTGGCTGAGGATGACCAACTTAATGATAAAAACTATAAACCAAAAACCGATCATCCTCAGATCAGAGCTGCTCCAACCCTGATGTGCACAGAATCCCTACCAACGCGCAAGTAGCCAACAGACAGAACCAGAACCCGCAAGGCTCTGTCCTAAGCACGCCCAGTGGAATGGGATGGTGACCCCTGCCCCCCACCATAGCCCTGCCCTCGGGGTGCCACATGGGAGCTGGTCCAGAGTCACGCAAGGGCAGGCATGCCTCCCCAGGCACCTAGGTAGTGCTTTGGTGAACATCTTTTCTAATTCAAATCGCTCATATGCCCCTGCAGATGGAACCAGCTTTTAAATTTAACTTCATTGTTATCTACAGTTAAATCAATGACTATAAAACTGGCTTCTTAGACCCTCTTAATTACCCAGAGGAAATCCCACAAAAGATGCATTTCCTTGAATAGAGCAGGTGGGCAGCTACAATAAAATTTCTCTAATAGAGCTGATGTTCCTCCCTGGGGTAATTTAAATAAGCTGCAATGGTACCATCATTAATATTAATTACAAGATCCAAAAAAAGCGACAGGACAGCAATCAGAGGCCCAGGTGCCAGTCTTGGCTCTTCGGTGAGTTAACTGATGTGACTTTGGCTAGACCTGTAACTCTCTGTGGCTCAGGCCTCTCACCTGTAAGATGATGAGTGTGCTGGAAAGAGCCGTGGCTCACCCACCGTGGGGACCCACGGGCAGACCATGAGGTCCACTGACTGAGCAGCAACCAGAATTTTAAAAATGAAGTACAATACTGTACAGAATGCATCACCTCAAATGAGTGTAAAAATCGTTTCCTGAAACTTCTGTTTGAGACCTATAGTTTATATATATCTTGGGTGGTGGTGTAAAATGTCTGAAGAAAACCAAGCCCAGCAGTCAGCGTCTACATGCACGCCACCCTGATGGCCAGAGTCGGGGACCCTGCCCATGTAGAAACCCACAGAGGCCAAGCAATCTAGACTTAGGAAGGTCCTGGGGTCCTGAGGACGTGGGGAGCAGGTGGGGCAGGAGGTTGCCTGACTTTGCTCCTGGTGGGGCTGGGACTAGAGCCAGTACTAAGGGGGCCGTCTGCAGAGGCCTCGTGGACAGGGGAACGTGTGGACCAACATGGGAAGAAGGTGATGCTGCTGACCAGGTGGGTTTCTGCAGCAGAGTTTTAGGAAGTGAAGTCAGAGAAGAAACAGTCAGGGAGGGGCCTCTGGCTTTTACTCAGTGAGACGGTGACGGGGGCAGGCTGGAGAGTTCTGGAATGAAAAGTGACGTGACCTGATTTAAGTTTTAAAGTAGTCATTGTAAATCAACTATACTTCATTAAATTTTTAAAAAATAAAATAAAAGGATGGACCTAGAGATTATCATACTAAGTGAAGTATGATGATACTTCATTATTATCATACTAAGTGAAGTAAGTCAGACAGAGAAAGACAAATATCATATGATATCACTTATATGTGGAATCTAATTTTTAAAAAATGATGTAAGTGAACTTATTTACAAAATAGAAACAGACTTACAGAGATAGTAAACAAACATTGTTACCAAAGGAGAAAGGGGAGGGAGGGATAAATCAGGAGCTTGGGATTAACACACACACTACTATATATAAAATAGATAACTGTATAGCACAGGGAACTCTACTCAATATTCTGTAGATGTTGTACCTTTATGAGAAAAGAATCTGAAAAAGAATGAATACATGTATATGTATAACTGAATCACTTTGCTGTACACCTGAAATTAATACAACATTGTACATCAACTATACTCCATAAAATTAAAAAAAAAACAGTAATCTGGCTGCCATATAGAGATACACCTGGGTGGAAAGGTGTGGGTCAGGGTAGAAATGGGAAGGCTGGAGGTGAGGGCAACAGCCCAGTGGAGAGATGATGGGGCGGTGCAGGTGGTGACCAGGAATGGGATTCTAGGACAGATGAGATGTAGGATCTGAGAGGAAGACAAGAAACAAAGTTGACTCCAAGGCTATGGTCCAGGCATCGGGAAGGATGGAGCTGCCATGTACTACAATGAGAGATGGGGGTTAGGAGGGATGGTGGGGGATAGCTTGGCACCTGTTGAGTTGGGGTCTCTTAGACCTCACAAGGAGATGTTTCATGGGCAGTTGGATACACAAGTCTAGCATTCAGGAGAGAAGTCAGAGCGAAGATATAAGTTTGGGATGTTTCAGCATATGATGGGTTTAGTGCCATGAGACTGGGTGAGGTCAACAGGGTGGGAGTGTGGATGAAGCAGAGGAGAGGTCCACAGGTTGAGGCGGGGACGCTCCAACACTCAGAGGTCAGTAGGGGGACTGACCAAAGTGGGAAGAAAATCCCAGGCATATGGAGCCCTGGGAGCCAAGGGAAGAAGCAGTTCGGGGGGAGGGAGAGGACAAATTACAAGTCAAGGGAGAGGAGGACTTGGAGGTCCTTGGCAACCTCGATGGGCTGTTTCAGCAGAGTCGGTAGACGCATCAGTAGGAAGGGGGAAAGGCTGACTGGAGCGGGTTTCAGAGAGAAAGGGCGGGGAGGAACTGGAAAAAGCCAGTAGAGACAACTCCTCCCAGAAGTTCTACAGCAAAACAAAGCAGAAAAATAGGGCAGAAGCAGGAGGAGGAAGTGGGACCAAGAGACTTTTCTCTTTTCTCAGATGGGAGATAAAAGCAGTATGTGTGTGCAGCCAAGGATCCAACAGAGAGCAGGAAACGGCGCTGGAGGGTAGGGGGAAGCTCCAGGGGTAGCACCTGGTGCTAAAATAAGGAGGGGGTGGCTTGGAGCCGGATACATTTTTTCCAGTCTCAGGAGCTCGAAGGATACGGGCACAGATGCTGGCAGGGAGTGATGTGATGAGGGGGTGGGAGTCTGAACCAACCATATGAATCCTCATTTCTTCAGAAATTCTGGAGCCTACAAAACCCGAATGGAGGCTAGGATTCCAGGCTGACGGAGATGTCAGGCCGTCCAGGCCAGAGGAAGCAACAGGGTCATGAAGTGACCAAGGAGACCAGTTTTACCTCCCCTTCCCCAATGAACCTCAACATCTACGTCAAAATAAAAGACCACAAACTTGGGCCCTGTCAATACAAATTTGACACCTTTTTTTTATTGAAGTATAGTTGATTTATAATGTGTTAATTACTGCTGTACAGCAAAGTGATTCAGTTATACATACATATACATTTTTTAATATTCTTTTCCATTAAGGTTTATCATAGGATATTGAGTATAGTTCCCTGTGCTATACAGTAGGACCTTGTTGTTTATCCATTCTATATATATAAAGCTTACATCTGCTGACCCTAACCTCCCACTCCATCCCACTTTTATTAGCTGCTTGAAGTTGGCAAAAAAAAATCACATCATTGCTGCAAGTTCTGTTTCTCTATCTGAACACTGCAAAGACTTACTCTTGCTTTTCCCAGGATTGCTAAGAACATAAATACATGTAGAAGTTCTCAAGTTGCAGTAACACAGTAAAATATAATTTTTATAGAGTTAGACAACATGCAAAATAATTAGAGTAAAAATATAAAAACATGCCCCAAAATAATAAACAGTAACTTCACTCTGACAGGTTTCACCGTGTGACTGGGAAGCATGTTCATGGCAGCTTGCATCGTATTCATACACCTTATTTCTTAAACTGGGTGGTAATTACCCAGATTTTCCTCTTATTATTCTGTGTATATTTTTTATACCTTGAAAATATTCTTTCAGCCTTCTAAGTCTTTTGTTTCTTCCTGCTCTACACACTCAGCTGTCCAATTTTTCCTTTCTACTCTGGGACATGTGGGCCTGAATCCCATGAGTGATCAGGAGGCTGGATCTAGGACTTGGCTATCAGATGGGGCCATGCATTCAAAAAGCAAGGGGAGATACATAGGTGTACACGGGTTAGTATAATACACACTCTATTTCCTGGCTCTGTCTCCCGAGAGGGCCTAAAAGCAGTGGCACCTCAGTAGCGATAGGCACTCTCAATACACAGACCTTGTTTTCTAAATACCATTCTCTAATAAAAGGAACCAGGGATTCCTGGAGAAACAGCAGATTCTAGGGCTGCGAGGGGAAAATGCAAGTTGAGCCTGGACCATCTTGTCGTGACAAAAAGTAAGGAAATACCCAAAAGACAAAAGGATAAGGGCATGTCAGAGAGACACAGGAACCAATCTGAAAGAGCTTCCAGTGGTCAAAGTTGGAACAATTTAGGCAACAAAATAAATAAAGTAGGACTGCATTATAAACCAAAGCACAAAATAATCTATGAGTCCATATTGGTACAAATAAAAGTTTGAATAAATAAATAAGTGGGGGAGAATAGACAAGTCTCTGATACAGAACAATTCTACAAAATTAATGTAGATACTCATCCATCAAGGAGGCAAAGCATGACTCCCCACTCCTTAATGTGGACTGTGCATGTGACTTCCTTACAGAGCAGAGTATGGAAAGGGGGTGGAGTAACTTTACAGCAGAGAAACCTGGCAAAGGCTACAAGAGCCAGCGATCAAGGTCAAGGTCAACAGTGATCAATCATGGTGACAGCTATACATCTGCTATGTGTTAAGAATAGCGCATCACCTCTGTGGTCTTTCTCCCCCAAACCCCAAACCCAGTCTAAACATGAGAAAAACACCAGATAAACCGAAATTGAGGGACATTCTATGAAATACCAGACCAGTCCTCCTCAAAACTGTCAAGGTCATCAAAAACAAGGAAAGTCAGAAACTGTCACAGTCCAGAGGAAGCTAAGGAGACAAGATGCCTAAGCATAATCTGGTGTTTTGCCTGGGGTCCTGGGACAGAAAGAGGACATTAGGTAAAAACTAAGGACATCAGAGCAAATTGTGGAGCTGTCAGTAGTAATGTACCAGTGTTGAGTCAAACGCACCGTGTTGATACAAGACATTAATAATACGGGAAGCTGGGTGAGAAGTACATGGGGGCTCTCTGTGCAACTTTTCCATAAATCTAAAACCGTCCTAAAATTCAAAGTTTTTTTTAAATTTTTTAAATGTAGGTATAGTTGATGTACAATATTATATAAGTTTCAGGTGTACAACACAGTGATTCAATATTTTTATAGATTATACTTTGCTTAAAGTTACTACAAAATAATGCCTATATTTCCCTTAGCTGTACAATATATCCTTGTAGGTTGTTTTACACGTAGTAGTTTGTACCTTTCAACCCCCTACCCCTATCTTGCCCCTCCTCCCTTTCCTCTCCCCACTGGTAGCCGCTAGTTTCTCTGTATCTGTGAGTCTGTTTCTTTTTTGTTATATTCACTAGTTTGTTTTATTTTTCAGATTCCACATATAAGTATTTGTCTTTCTCTGACTTATTTCACTAAGTATAATGCCCTCCAGGCCTATCCATGTTGCTGCAAATGGCAAAATTTCATTCTTTTTTATGGCTGAGTAATACTCTACTATATCTATATATACACACACACACATATATATACCATATCTTCTTTATCCATTCATCTACTGATGGGTGCTTAGGTTGTGTTCATCTTGACTACTGTAAATAATGCTTCTATGAACACTGGGGTGCATATGTCTTTATGAATTACTGTTTTCATTTCCTTTGGATAAATACCCAGGAGTGGAATTGCTGGGTCATATGGTAGTTCTCCTTTTAGTTTTTTGAGGAACCTCCATACTGTTTCCCTCAGTGGCTGAACCAATTTACATTTCTACCAACAAAAAGCAACAGAAAGGCATGGCTCCGAGGAAGGCAGGCACCTCTCCTCACAAACCAGATGGTCTGGCTGGTGCACACCTTTCCAGGCACCGTGAGAAACCCCTCGAGACGTCCGCTGATTCCCCTGAAGCTGTTCGGGCTGTGACCTGCTGCCTCTACTGAATGCTGATCTTTTAGACACTCTCCTCCTTGCAAACATGCCTTCCTCTCTTCTCTCTGCACACATGCACACACACACGCACACACACACCAGGGCCACGCCCCTTTGTAGGTGTGGCAGCTTTCCTGAAGGTTTCAGAGCACTGCACGGGGCATGAGGGACTCAAGCTGTCCCCCGTGATGTGCCTCATTCCCATACTGCTCTGTCCTCCGCCCGAGCGAAGTGAATATCATCAACCTGCAGCAGCCCCCTGGGACCCCCAGACCACGTGGCACAGCTCGTGTCCGCGTTTATAACGTATGCCTCTAATAAGAGAACAGAGGCGGCTGCTGGAAAACAGAAACAAGCTCCTGACGGCTGGAGGGCTGGAGGGACCGAACTGGGGACCCAGTGCTCTCAGGCAGACCATTCCCCCCACCCCCGCACCTGCCCAGTTCTGAAGTTATCCAGCGCAGAAAGCCCAAGAGTTACACCAACCACCTCCAAACAGAGAGCAGACTTTTCCAAGAATTGTAATGCTTTTCTCAAAAGTAATCAGATCTCCCCACTGGTCAAAGAGAACAAGGATACTGGGGGGACAGAGGAGGGGAAATGGCCACTAAGGCAAAGAAAGAAACATAAGTACCAGAAGAGCTCGCAACACAGAGCACTGGGCTCGGGGCAAATGTGAGCGGCCCCTCTGATGAGTGGGGTCACTAGGCAAAGTCCTGCCTCAGTCTCCTGTTCTACACAAACCAACCCTGGGCTATTCTGAAAATCGAATGGATCCACATACATTAATGCCCCCTGAACCCAGGACAACTCTATGTGTGGAAATAACCATGCTATTGTCTCTCTCCCCAGGGTACAGGGACCCAGATTTCCACACCCCCATCTGGAGAACTGTGCTCCCCAGCACCTCATTTGGCTGTGCGACTCATTATACTAATTATTGTTTAAATTTGAGGGTGTTCCTTAAAAAGCTGCTTTATTTATAAATAAGTTGCCCGAAAGCAAATCTTGGAGTAGACGCATTAGTCAGGGTCGAAAGCTTCCACTTCAAACATCAGCAATTTAGAGGAAAAACCCATAAATGGACTAGAGTATAATCCCGATACTGAATAATAAATCCATCATTAGCTCCCAGCGATATTTACAACTGAGCTTTCTTAATCTCTGGAGGCGCATTTTTGAGGCTAAAGCAGCTCTGATTTTAAGACAGATTTTATGATGATACGGAGTCACGAGGTCTGGTCCCAAGGCGGCTGTGCAGCCGAGCCTTTCCATCCTTGATGATGCGGCCAGGCTACCAGGTCCCTTGCTGCCCACCATGGAAGTAGAACTGGTCAGAAGAAGCAGAGAAGCCTGCAGAGCCCGGGCTAAGGGCAACCAGCTCACCTACTCGCCCCTGGAGGCTGAGTGGCAGCTCCAGGGACCTGGGGCTAGTGGCAGGAAAGATGGGAGGACGACCACTTCCTGATGGCTCTGGGGAGAAGGCACTGCCCCTCAAGAACAGCTGGGTCCTCTCTGCTCCCTGCACACACACCTGGCCACGCCCACAAGGATTGATGGGCAGTCACATCCCCAGAGGGGCGAGGACACCTCAGTGCCTATTCATCACTCCCCGGGGAGCTGCCGCACATTTCAGCAGATGTTTCCCACTAATGGCCCCACGTGGATCATTCCAGAAGAGCAGCAGGCAGAACGTTCACCTCCCAAAAGGTGCCAGTGCACTGAGGCAGGGAAAAGAAGATTTGGTGCCCAAGACATTCTCCCATTATTCACAAAAGGCAGGGGAATGCTACACAGACGATAGCAAAAAGAGAGCCCGGTGAAGGGAGAGAACAACTGGCTGACCTTGACACCCCTTTAAAGCTCAGCCAGTCAGTAGGTCTCTGTTGTACTTTCTCCTATGGCTGCTGCAAAAAATTACCGTAAATTCAGTGACTTAAAACAACATAAATTTACCATCTTACATGTGTCTCACTGGGTCAAAGATGAGGTGTTGACTAGGCTGGTTCCTTCTGGAGGGTCTAGGGGAGAATCTGTTTCCTTGTCTTTTCCAGCTTCTAGAAGCCACCCCATTGCGTGGCTTGTGGTCCCTTCCTCCATCTGCAAAGTGCATCCCTCCAACCTCTGCTTCCAAAGGCACATCATCGTAGCACCTCCTCTGACTCTTCCTGCCTCCCTCTTACAAGGACCCCATGATTACATCAGGCCTGGATGACACTGGGATAATCCATGGTATCTCCCCATCTCAATTCCCTTAACTCAGTCATATCTGCAAAGTCCCTTTTGCCGTGTAAAGAAACAGACTGACAGGCTCCAAGGACCAGGGTGTGGACATCTTCGGGGAACCATTCAACTCTATTTAAATTAGAATCCTATCTATAACAAAACCAAGATCTTAATTAAGTGGATTAAAAAAAAAAGCAAAACTCATGAGGCAGAAACACATGCATGGAGAGTGAAGCTATATCTCCCCATGCACATAACAGTAATAAGCTTGTTATCCATCTACTACAACAAATCACACCAAGTGTGGACACAAAGAGCCAAACAGCCTTGTTAGGTGAAGACTTCTTATACACTGTAGACCCAGAGCCCTTCTCTTCATTGTGACTCTCATTTAACATGCTCTGTAAATAAAGTACCATCCTTCTGAGCTAACGCTCTTCCTCCATCAGTCTTCCTGGGGAAAGCAAAACAACAAAAAATCATTGAGCGTAGGTCATTACTTTAAGATTTCTGGCCACACACTGAAAACGTCACTTCTCCCTTTTTTTGAAGTGTGAAAGTTTCACATCAAGCCCCCATATCCTTAATGCCAACAAAACAATCCTGACAACATCACCCAGCATGGATACTTCAGGCAAGCTGCAAGGATCCATGTGACTATAAACTTTAACAACCGTCAGCGGCCAAGATTACCCTGAGACACTATGACGTATTACTTATATTGCTTCCTGCTTTAAACTTTAATTACTGAGATAAATATTCATGCTCTACTAGTCTCCTTACTGCAGGCCCTCTCCGCTCCAAACAAAACTTTATTTTTCCTCAAGTTCCGATAATCACAGGACGGCAAGGTTACCAGGTACCCTGTGGACCATACATTTTTCCTGCACGGCTTTGGTGCTCCCCACGATGGCCCTAAGACGAGGTTCCATTCTCCAGGGCAAAGTCTGAGTGAAGGAGGAAGCCCACCATTTGCCTGGAGAGGTGGGGAGGGTCCTCCACCCCAGCCCAGGGGCCTTACACCCCAACCTTCCTGCCAGCCTCCCTTCTGGCCACTCTTCCAGGCTCCACAAAACTCCAAAACCTACTGGAGGCAAGCAACATGGCAGGGCTACAATGCCTAGACCTTTCTCCACGCACCATCCCCCCGCAGGAGGGGGCTCCCGGCAACCCCCTCCCATGTTCCTCTCTAGCATCTCTTTTTCACAACTTACGTGTGAAGCAGAGGCTCCTTCCTGCCCCTTCCCTGCACAGATCTACACACTTTAAAGCCCTTCCATTCACTCCTCAAACAGGAAGCTCTACGCGACATTACAAAACGCACAGGTCCTGCCCACCAAAAGCTTACACCCTAGGGGACATCACATCCAAGGAACAGATGTGTGACCTGTCCTATGAGGGGTGGTACACCGGGCACCCTTAGCCCCGGGAAGCCCTCTTGGGGAGGAGTTAATGTTGCCGACGCAAGTCTGTGAGCCCAATGCACAGTGAGGCCAAATAAACCAAAACATCAGAGTTGGAGCCAAGAAAGGTTTACTGCAGGGCCAGGCAAGGAGAAAGGGTGGCTTGCGCTCAAAAACCCCGAACTCCCTGAGGGTTTTCCAGAAGAAGTTTTTATAGGCAAAATTTGGGGTGAGGGCCGCAGGGTGTGCGACTTTCTTCTGATTGGTTGGTAGTGAGGTAACAGGGCAGTGCTCCAGGCATCTTGTGCTCAGCCTGAAGTTACCATCTGCCATCTGGGTGGGGGCCTTGGGTCCTGCAGAAGAACTCAAAGATATATTGTTATGTATATTCCTCGAGGAGGACCCAGGACCCTTCCCCAAGGCTGCACTACTGTTTCTTGACTGCTCCTCCCTTGTCTCTGCCTCTCCTCCCTTCCCTGATTCGCAACTGGTTGAAGCTGCCCTTGGGAACTCAGGGAAGGTCACGGAGGTGGAATGAAGCCTATTCCTTACAAACAAGAAGTGGAGGACATGGAAAGGCTTCGCACCAGGAAGGGCACCACAGAGTCCTGTGTCTGTAAGTAGATGCCACGTGCAGAGGAGAAGGAAGAGTTAGGACATCGGGACCTGGAGGCGTCCCAGGGAGAAGGCACAGTAAGTAAGGCCAATGGTTTGGAGGTAAATTCAAGGACCAGAAAACAAAGTTCTGGGGGACTGAAGCCTAGAGCATGCAGGGTGACAGGGGTGGGTGAGACCAGGAGCCAGGCTTGTGCTCCCCAAGACAAAGGGTTTTCCCTGGATCCCGAGAGCAGCGGCAGCTGGTACCAACACCCGGTCAGACACACGTCTCGGACACACCAGTCAGTGGCACAGTGGAGAGGGAATGGAGGCAGCAGGATTCGAGGGTTAGTTGGGAGGCGGTTCCGGGGTCCAGGGGAGCTCCTGTGGAGGGAGCCGGCTGCAGGCCGAGACGTCGCATCGTGAGGGCCACTACAGTCCCCAAGTGGGCAAGTGAGGTCAGCAGAAGGGGGCTGACGGATCCATAAAGAGCCCTGCCAAGCGGGGCCTTTGGGTCTGGAGTGGAAAGGGAGAGATGGATGGAGCGAGGGGTGCAGCCACGCCCGGGGAGGGGGTGAAGGAGGCAGGGCAGCAGATGAGCGCCCCCCAGAAAAGCCCCTGACTCACAATGGCGGGGGCCTCACACGTGTGACCGGCGACCAGCTTCCCTCCGCCCGGATGGATGCTCTTGGGTCAGGATGCAGTGCGCTGTTTGCAGCCCTGAACACTCACCTCCCAGCTGTGGCCCCGAAAGTCCCCCTCTGAGCCCCAGTTTCCTAATCCATCAGACGGGATCAACAGTGCCACCCAAAAAGGGCCCTTCTGGAGGGATTGCAGGACCAGCGCTCCCTGGAAGACACTGGGACCACCCAGGAGATGGAGGGGCGCCTGAACCAGAACCAAGACCAGGGGCAGGAGATAAGGCTTTCGTGTTACAGCCTCCAAGAGTTCACCTGGCGACGCTGCCAGAAGTCGGGGAGGCCCGTCTCCTTTGAACTGAAACATCCCGAAACTCAAGGAGCTGCGTGAGGGAGCAGGGAATTTATACATTCTTGATTCCATTAGCTTTGCCCTGTAATTCTGGGTGAGTCGCAGTATTTACATTTGAGAGCTGAGAACACCGCAGAGATGCTCCAGCACCAGCCCCGTGTGATGGGCCCGCGTTCCTCCCTGTGCTCTGGACCGGTCCATCAGCATCCCTGCGCTACATGTGAGCCAACCGAGGCCCAGCGCAGCCACCTGACGTGCCCCGGGGCCACACAGCCAGCCGTGTTGGCCAGGATCCCAACACGGCCACCCATACCGCCCACCACTCACGGGCAGTCCCTGAAAAACCTGACTGCAAGCAAAAGGCTATCCACCCAAATCAATGTTGCAGGAACTCACTCCACAAGGTTGAGACTCCACAGCAGGTCCCACGGGCTGAGCACAGCGGAGGCCCTGACGCAGACCCCACCCTCCCTGGGAGACACGGACCCTGGGTCCTCCAGGCAGCTCTGCCTTCCTTGGGCTGCACCTGAAGCCTCCTCCCACCCCCCCGCTCCTGTCTGACACCCCTTCCCCAGCTTCCTCGCAGGCTGCTCCCCCAACAAAATCCACACATATTTAATCCTGTCTTAGTCTGCTTCTCAGAGGACCTGACCTAACACAGTTCCTTACAGGAAAGAAAATGGAATAAAAATCGCAGAAAAAAACAAAAAAACTCCATACACCCTTTGGAAAGCTCAGAACCAAAGACCCAAGTATATTTATGGGTAAGTTTACAATAAAAGGTCTAAGGTAGAAAATACGAGAAATGACGCAGTCAGCCGTGTGTTGCAGGAAGGGGAGAAGGTTAGAGTGACTGGATACGTCACACTCCCAGGACCAGGCTGGATGTTCACCCTCATGATCTAGTTTCCTAAATGTCTTCTTCTAATGTTTTTATTGTCAAAATAACCCACATACAGGGCTTCCCTGGTGGCGCAGAGGTTAGGAATCCACTTGCCAATGCAGGGGACACGGGTTCGAGCCCTGGTCCGGGAAGATCCCACATGCTGTGGAGCATCTAAGCCTGTGAGCCACAACTACTAAAGTCCGTGCACCTAGAACCTGTGTTCCACAACAAGAGAAGCCACCCCAGTGAGAAGCCTGTGCACAGCAACAAAGAGTAGCGCCCGCTCACCGCAACTAGAGAAAAGCCCACACAGCAACGAAGACCCAACACAGCCTAAAATAAATAAATTAATTAATTTTAAAACAAAACAAAACACACATACATAACTGAATCGCTGTGCTGTACACCTGAAACTTACACAACATTGTAGATTAACTGTATTTCAATTAAAAAAACAACCCACATACAAAACAACAGCAACAGCATAAGGGAAAATTTTTTTTTTTTTTTTTGGTAATCTTTATTTATTTATTTTTATATTTATTTTTGGCTGTGTTGGGTCTTCGTTTCTGTGCGAGGGCTTTCTCTGGTTGCGGCAAGCGGGGGCCGCTCTTCATCGCGGTGCGCAGGCCTCTCACTGTCGTGGCCTCTCTTGTTGCGGAGCACAGGCTCCAGACGCACAGGCTCAGTAGTTGTGGCTCATGGGCCTAGTTGCTCCGCAGCACGTAGGATCTTCCCAGACCAGGGCTCGAACCCGTGTCCCCTGCATTGGCAGGCGGATTCTCAACCACTGCGCCACCAGGGAAGCCCCCCATAAGGGAAATATTTAGCCTAATAAATGACTATTAAATACCCTGGAACCTCAACCAGATAAGGAGACAGACCATGCCGGCCGCCCCAGAGGCCTCCCCCGTGCCGCTCTGAGACAAAGCCCCTGCCATGTGCCCCATGACCACCCCCAATTCTGGGGGTATCACCATCTCACCTTTCCTTAACCATTTCCCACCTAGTGCGCAGCCCTAAACATCTCCTTCAATCCATTGAAGACACCGAATCATTTGTCGGAGATCATTTCCCTTGGCTGGGATTTTGATGACTGTCCCCACAGCCTAGCAGAATACTGTCCCCTGTCCTCTGTGTGCCAGCAAATTAGTGGTGAGATCTGGAGGCTGAATGTGATTCAGGTTAGAATTTGGAGGCAAACAACTTCCCGGGCAACGTGGTGTCCTTCCTCTTCCAGAGGCCGTGAGGTCCAGATGCCTCCCTCTCTGCAATGTCAGCTGGCATCAGCACAACCCAGGGTGTCCGTTCACGCATCCATGTGCTGGACCCCTTCTATACACAGAAACCCCGTCACCTGCCACTAGGCTGCCCACTGGTGCCGCGTGCATAGGGAAGCAAGATAAATGATTCGGTATTTCCCGTTATTTACCAAAGTTAAAAAAAATCATTCTCCTAAGGTGACCAATTAGGCTTTTTTGTTTCATTTTGTCTTCCTTGGTATCATTCAGAACTCATGGATTTACTGCAGAAAACTCTAATTAGAAAAGATCCATGCACCCCAATGTTCATAGCAACACTATTTACAATAGCCAAGACATGGAAACCACCTAAGTGTCCCTCCACAGATGAATGGATAAAGAAGATGTGGTACATATATACAG
Source organism: Balaenoptera ricei (assembly GCF_028023285.1). Taxonomy (NCBI): domain Eukaryota; kingdom Metazoa; phylum Chordata; class Mammalia; order Artiodactyla; family Balaenopteridae; genus Balaenoptera; species Balaenoptera ricei. The sequence continues at coordinate 31,912,195 of NC_082640.1, forward strand.
TGGAATATTACTCAGCCATAAAAAAGAATGAAATAATGCCATTTGCAGCAACATGGATGGACCTAGAGATTATCATTATCATACTAAGTGAAGTAAGTCAGAAAGAGAAAGACAAATACCATATGATATCACTTATATGTGGAATCTAAAAAAATGATACAAATGAACTTATTTACAAAACAGAAGCAGACTCAGACATAGAAAACAAGCTTATGGTTACCAAAGGGGAAAAGCGGGGTAGAGGGATAAATTAGGACTTTGGGATTAGTAGATATACACTACTATTTATAAAATAGATAAACAACAAGGACCTATTGTATAACACAGGAAACTATATTCAATGTATTGTAATAAACCATGATGGAAAAGAATCTGAAAAAGAATATATATATTCATATGTGTATATATATATATATACATATATATAACTGAATCACTTTGCTGTACACCTGAAACTAACACAACATTGTAAATCAACTATACTTCAATTAAAAAAAAAAAGAAAGAACTCATGGATTTAAACATATTAGATGCATTTCAATCCCTTGCAGTTTTTCCTCTTATTGATGTTCAAATTGTCCCATCTTTGGCCTCTTCAATTCCCAGGTCCTCTTAATACCATTCTAGTGGGTCTGAAGGTTCCTCTCCTCTCTATGACAAAATGTTCCAGGTACAACTTGTACAGTTCCTATTCTCGACCCAGAATCTGCTGTTTGTCCAAGGAGTCCTAGTTTCTTTTAGTAGAAAACTGAATTTCAAGACCACCATCAGGGGCCTGGGTATCTTCTTGCTGTTGGTGAGGCCACCATTTCCAGGCCTCTCTGGGGAACACAGCGGGTTCAAGAGTTCACATTGACCTTGTCATTCAAGTTCAGGATTACAAGGGTTTCCTTTTCCTCACGTATCTTTCCTCTGTATCTCCTTTCTCCTCCCCACTGAAAACTGGTCCTCAGAGTCCTCAAACTGGAAGATCACATGATTATGCATTTGCTTCATCTCACATGACACACAAAACCTGCTCAGAATAGCAGTGCTAACAGTACCACTAAAACGATTCCAGAAAACCACCCAAAATGTTTACCTACATTCTCTCGAAGTCTCTCCTCATTCTTTAGGGCTGTAAATACACGGATGGATCACGGAGCCATTGACACCACATTTAGTCCCCTTGGTTCATCTTAATTCCACACATAACTACGTGTTTTACATTTCCCCCACTCTTTTTTTTTTAAATATTTATTTATTTACTTTGGCTGCTCCAAGTCTTAGTTGGGGCACGCAGACTCTCAGTTGCGGCATGTACGTGGGATCTTGTTCCCGGACCAGGGATCGAACCCGTGCCCCCTGCATTGGGAGCGTGGAGTCTTACCCATTGGACCACCAAGGAAGTCCCTCCCCCACTCTTTATGTCACTCTCTCCCATCCTTCACTTGTTTGAAGCTCATTTTTGAGGACAGTGGTTTCCAAACTGCACCCCGCAGCACCCCAGGACCCTGGCTGCGCCTGCAGGGCATCACGAGAGAGCCCGGATTTCCTAGGGAGATGCCGCAGAGCTCGGCCTCTGCCCACACTCATGCACCACTGCCTTGAGCTGACTCATGGCTTCAGCATTAGATCACACTGCATCCGCTCCAAGACATCTCGTGAAGCCAGTGGGTGCCACCATACAAAGCAAGTACCTACCACCTTATACCCATTCACCCATTAGCATGGCTGCCACAAAAAAACAAACCAAAAAAATAATAATAATAACCCTCAGAAAATAACACGTGTTGTTGAGGATATGGAGAAACTGGAACATTTCTGCACTGTCGGTGGGAATGTAAAATGGTGCAGCCACTATGGAAAACAGTATGGAGGTTCCTCAAAAAAATAAACACAGAACTACCATCTGATCCAGAAATTCCACTTGTGAGTATACACCCAAAAGAACTGAAAGCGGGGACTCAACAAGACATCTGCATTCCCATGTTTATAGCAGCACGATTCACAATAGCCAGAAGGTGGAAACAACCCAAGTGTCCATCAACAGATGAATAAATAAAGAAGATGTGGTCTATACATACAAGGGAATATTATTCAGTCTTAAAAAGGAAGGACATTCTGACACCTGCTACTACATGGATGAAACTTGAGGACACTATGCTCAGTGAAATAAGCCACTCACAGAAGGATAAATCTTGTATGATTTCACTTATATGAAGTCCCTAGAGCTGTCTAATTCATATGGACAGAAAGTAGAACGGTGGTTGCCAGGGGCTGGGGAAGGGGGATGGGGAGTTAGTATTTAATGGGGAGAGAGTTTCAGTTTCCCAAGATGAAAAGAGTTCTGAACACAGATGGAGGTGATGGATGCAAATAATATGAATGCACTTAATGTCACAGAACTGAACACTTAAAAATGGTGAAGACAGTCAATTTTATGTTATGTGTATTTTACCACAGTTCAAAATAAAAAGCATGGAAAATTTTTTTCAAAAAGCAAGTCCCACACAAAAGGCAACACTGACCAGGAAATGACGGTGGTACTCAATCACATCCAACAGGCTCATGTCCACTAGTGAGCAATTGTGGGTGAGGATGAAATAAACTTGTTTCAATGTATGTGTATTACTTTTCAATCAGCTTCTAAGTTTTCAGGACACAAATACTAAATTGTTCAACCCTAACTATTTAATAAGCAGAGCTGTTAGATATTTCTTTTGTCCTAGAGACACTACAAAATTAAGGCAACATCAAGGGTACCGTGATCTGAGAAAGTTTGGGAACCTCTGCACTGGTGGCTACTAAGGAAGGTTCTGGTTCCTTTTATTTGATTTTATTTTAAATATTTATTTATTTATTTTGGCTGCGCTGGGTCCCAGTTGCAGCACTCGGGATCTTAGTTGCGGCATGCATGCGGGATCTAGTTCCATGACCAGGGATCGAATCGGGCCCCCTGCAGTGGGAGTGTGGAGTCTTACCCACTGGACAACCAGGGAAGTCCCCTGGTTCCTTTTAATCATAACTGACTCCATTGCCATATGCTCCAGCAATCCCACTCCTGGGCATGTATCAGGAGAAAATTGTAATTTGAAAGGATACATGCATCCCAATGTTCACTGCAGCACCATTCACAATAGCCAAGACATGGAAACAACCTAAGCGTCCATCAACAGGTGAATGGATAAAGAAGATGTGGTACGTATATACAAGGGAATATTACTCAGCCATAAAAAAGAACAAAATAATGCCATTTGCTCAACATGGATGGAACTAGAGATTATCACACTAAGTGAAGTAAGTCAGAAAGAGAAAGACAAATACCATATGATATCTCTTATATATGGAATCTAAAAAAAAAAAAAAAACTTATTACAAAACAGAAAGAGACTCACAGACCTAGAGAACAGACTTGTGGTTGCCGGGGGATTGCGGGGGAGGGAAGGATTGGGAGTTTGGGATTAGCAGATGCAAACTAGTATATATAGGATGGATGAACAACAAGGTCCTACGGTATAGCACAGGGAACTATATTCAATATCTTGTGATAAACCATAATGGAAAAGAATACGAAAAAGAATATACGTATATATAACTGAATTACTTTGCTGTACAGCAGAAATTAACACAACATTGTAAATCAACTATACTTCAATAAAATTAAAAATAATAATATTATAACTAACTGCATATCCTCAGTGGCTTCAGGACACCTGCTCAGGTTTACTGAAATTTATGTACAGGACCCACGATGGTGTAGCCCCAGGACCAAGGGCAGTGACCTCCATCCACAGTGGGTCGCCAGGACCCCAAGGGGGTGAGTGGCTGGCCCTTGGGGACCAGGAATTTAATGGCGGGGGCAGGGAATGGGCTGACACCAGGAGGTCTTTTCTCCCCGACCTCTGACCTTTGAGAATGGAGGGACCCGGGCCCAGCCCCACCCCCTGGGCACCCACGCTCCATCCAACCCAGCCAACAGTAGGCAGGGCCACGCAGCAAATCCGCTCTGTGATGTGTGAATCCAGCCGTGGCGGAGTCGCCTGGAAGGGCGCTGTTCTGCAGAGGACGGTGCACCTGAGCTTGACCATCTCGACACGGCCTTAGATCCCGAGCCCACGCAGGTGAGGAAGGAGACAGGACGTGCCTGGAATCCCAGCCCAGACCCCCCCGCCTCAACCACACCCCTTCTGACGCCCCTCCCGGCTGGACACGGCCCCTTTGGGCAGGTCATGCTGGTCGCAGACTCAGGCGACCTTGAGGCCGGTGCCGGGCACACGCAGGCTGTGTCCTGTGCGGTACCGGGGCATGTGAGCTCTCCTGCAGGTACAACCAGGAGGAGCTGAATTGCACTTTGCTGCTTGTCAACTGCCTCCTCTTTCTGCATACATATACCTGTCAGATGCACATTGCCATTATGCCCATTTCACAGATGGGAAGGAAGGGAGACTGAGGCTCCAAGAGGCTGGGGGCTCCCAGTGGGCGCCGGAGTCAGCAAGAGGACGAGTCAGGGTCCAACTGTCCCTCTGGCCCTCTTATCCTCTCTCTGTCCCTCAGGGCCCTGCCCATCATCACCAGAGCTCCCAACCTGCCCCCCGCCCAGGTCCCTCTCTGCTTCCCTTTCACTCCCCTCAGGGTCCACCTGCCTGCTGACCCAAGGGCTCTGTGAACACTGGCCATTCCCAGCCCACTCTCTGTGCCCTGGCTCTCATTCCCAGGCACTGAGCCATGGAGAGGAACTCAGGGGACATTGGGTGCCCAGCATGTGCCTGATGCACGGGCAGGCGTTATTACCTTGTGCCCGGAGCTGCCGGTGACTCCAGGGGACAAGGTGGCCTCTGCATGGAGCTGGCCACCCACTGTGTCCACATACTCCCCAGGACAGGCCGGGGTCTCTGCTTCCCGATACACAAGGGTTCTCTCCCTGCCAATGGAATGGTTTTGTATCCTGGGGGAGGGGGGCCGACAACCCCCAGCACAGAGCCAATGTGGAAGGTCACTGAAGGCCAGCTGGCTGGGCACTGAGAGCCCATGGCTTCTACTTAAAGCAGTTTCCTGGAGAATTAAAATGTACCAGAAGGTTGGCAGAAAGAGAGCCACGTAGCAAAGCCGGAGGAGCCCGTGCAGGACACTCGATTCCCCGTCACATACAGGGAGGTTCCCGATGCCTACAGCACACCCACCACGATAGCCACTGGAGACGCTGGGATCACGGCAAAACCAAACTCTATCTATTTCCAACTAGGTTGAAATACCTCCCAGGAAAAAAACATTTCCCTTCATTCCTCTACAAGCAATCAAATAACAGGCAGCAGAACAATACCAAGACCTCCAAACTGACCTGAATGCATGCCCTGCACAGCACATCATGCTCTGGGAACCGGGGTGCCTTCCTGGTCACATGGGGTTAACAGAGCCGCACCCTTCGTGAATTACTGATGCTTCAAGATAGCACAGAGAACTTATTTACAAAACAGAAACAGACTCACAGACTGAGAGAACAAACTTATGGTTACCAGGGGGGAAGGGTCAGATGGAAGGATAGATTGGGAGTTTGGGATTGACATGTACACACTCCTATTTTTCAAACAGATAACCAACAAGGACCTACTGTATAGCACAGGGAACTCGGCTCAATATTCTGTGGTGGCCTAGATGGGAAAAGCATTTGAAAAAGAATAGATACATGTATATGATGAACTGAATCACTGTGTTGTACACCTGAAACTAACACAACATTGTTAATCAACTCTACTCCAATATAAAATACAATTTTTTTTTTAAAATCCTGGGACTTCCCTGGTGGCGCAGTGGTTAAGAATCTGCCTGCCAATGCAGGGGACACGGGTTCGATCCCTGGTCCAGGAAGATCCCACATGCCACGGAGCAACTAAGCCTGTGCGTCACAACTACTGAGCCTGAGCTCTAGAGCCTGAGAGCCACAACTACTGAGCCCGCGTGTCACAACTACTGAACCCCACGCACCTAGAGCCTGTGCTCCACAACACGAGAATCCACCACAGTGAGAAGCCCGCATACTGCAACGAAAAGTAGTCCCTGCTCACAGCAAGTAGAGAAAGCCCACAAGCAACAACAAAGACCCAACTCAGCCAAAAATAAATAAATAAATAAATAAATTTATTAAAAATCCTATGATAAACCATAATGGAAAAGAATATAATAAAAAAGAATGTGTGTGTGTGTGTATATATATATATATATATATATATATATATATTACTAAATCACTTTGCTGTACAGCAGAAATTAACATAACACTGTAAATCAGCTATACTTCAATAAAAAACTTAAAAAGCTATTAACATTAAAAAAAAAAGAATGTGATCTAACCCAGTATCAAACTAACCGAAACAGAAATGACCCTTTTCTTCTCTTGGGTAAGTAGGGGACCCGAATCAGGAAAAAGAAGGTTGGCTCCTGCCCCGACGTCCTCCCTGTACCCTCAGCCGAGACCAGCAGAGTCTCCTGTGTGGGCCTGGCCTGTCCACACCCTGAATCTACCCAAGCCAGACAGAGGCTATGAGGCCCGCTGACTCCCCCACGGCTCCACTCCAGCCCCAGCTCTGCCTTTGAGAACCTGCACTGCAACCTTGACCTTCAGCCCCCTCTGGCCACCACTTGCCCTGCGACCCTCTGGTAGTGACCCTCAGGACGGTCTCTGCCTGTGTCCAGAGGGGGGTCGCACAGTGGCCCTCAGCTTTGTTGGCCCTAGAATCTCTTGGGGACGATTTCAAAGCCCCTTCCCTGGACCCCAAGCTGTAGGTTCCCAGGCTGACTGCACAGGTGAGACATTACACAACCCACGACTGTCAGAGCCGGGCACCGTCCACACCTCACCTGTCGGAGCCCGCAGGTGAAGGAAGGCAGGGTCACAAGGCGTGTTGGATGGCAGAGGCCCCGAGGGTGGGGGCCACCACACAGGGCTCTGATTCCCCTTAAGGAGACCTGTGATTTAGGGAAGTATCAACAAACATCGAAGTTCAAAGAAATACGGTGTTGGAGAACTAAGTCTCTCCTCAGTCCAATTCAGCCTGTGGAGGAAAAACTGAGAATCCCTGCTTTTTTCCTTTATAATAACAGTACTGGAGCTGTGTGGGGCACGGCCCCTGCATGACCCATCCAATGCCCGCCGTGCCCTGTGAGGACCTCGCTGTGTGAGCAGCTGGTCAGTGCAACAAGCAGATCGTGCCCCTGACTTCCGTCTCCACCCCCGTTCAGAGGCCTGCCTCCCCGCCACCTGCACTTCCGCTGGGGACACACTGCAGACCAGCCACAGCAGCGTCCAGGCAGCAGGGCAGGCATGAGCCGAGCCCATGAGGTCCATGATTCCTCTTTGTTGTGTTCATCTGTGACCACCAGTGCCCAGCACACACCTGGGAAAGAGGACGGAGGGAGGAAAGGAGGAAGGAAGCCAAGCAAACAGGCTGGCTCGCTCCAGAGCCCACAGCGCAGTGGGGCAGGCGTTCCTGGGAGGGCTGCTGCGGTGAGGACTGCCTCCCCACGTCCATCTCCATGCTCTTCCTTAGGAGCACAACTTGGATTTTAAGGTGAACTATACCTCCTCCCATTCAGCTATAGTTGGGGCCGTGTAGCTAGCTTCTGGCAAAAAAGACATAAATAAATGTGATATGGACTCCCAAGATGGATCCTTAAAGGCAGATTACTCAGCTTGGAGGTGGGCCCCTTTTGCTCACCCTTCCTCCTTCTGCTGCCTGGAACACAAGCCTGAGGGCTGGAGCTCCAGCAGCCATTTTGTACCATAAGATGCTTTGCAATGAAAGCCATGTGTTAAGATAGTGGAGCAAAAAGATACAAGAGGTCATTGTCCCTAATGCTCCCATGAAGCTGCCCACCTCTGGGCTTCTTTTAAGTAAAACACTAACTTCTTTCTTGTTAAAGATACTGTTACTTTGCAGCCAGATTTAATCCTAAGTGATGAAACAGGACAAGGCTCCTATTTCCTAGAGCAGGTCCTGCAGGTCAGTGTACTCTGCTTGAACATTCTTTTTCCTTTTCTCTGGCCTCACTCTCTGATAGGAAAACTGTGACTGGACAGCCCTGGGCAGCTCAGCCACCGGGCACAGCTTGGGGCAGTCCTGCAGGTGTGACCATCTTCTAAGGCTCTGGGGATGCCTCTGGGGATGAAGCATGGGGGCTGACAGGTGACAGCTCTGAGCCACCACCGGTCTCAACAACAAAAAGATCCACAGTCAAGGATCAGTCTACACAGGTGCCTGAGAGACCATGCCCACCCGGGCCCTGGGGACTTCACTGGTTACTGCATAGCCTTTGTTCTTCCTCAGAAGTTTTTCCCTCTTCGTTATTTTGCAAAGACTAGCATTTCAGCCACCAGCCCTCAACAACAGGGTCTACATTGCAGACAAGGATGGCTGGACCCCAAGCAGGTGGGCACCTGCTTTGCACAATCAGAGCTGATCACTGACCCCTGGTCCGCCCCCTGGAAGGATGTGCACGGCCTCCAGTGCCACCTCCCGCCCCATGAGCTTTCCCCACACTCAGAATCAAAGTGCAAGCCCCGTCCGGTCTCAAAGTGGGGGTGTCTCTCCAGTGAAAGCTGAGGCGTGTCTTTGACTGCCCTGAGGGATGGAGGGAGTGTCGTAAAGCCCAGGTGCGGCTCCGTGGCCGCAGCGGCAGGTCCGCAGACCCTCAAGACCTCAGGCGGGCCCCTTGCCCTCATGGCCACACCCTGCACGGTCCAGCTGCTCTCACAGCTGTCGATGTCCGCTCACCCGGGGCAGGAGCACTTGCATTTCAAAACCTCCCTTGGTGGGACGGGGATCTCGGCCCACGGCAGGGAAGCAGGGGCCCCTGTGCCACCCTCCATGACTCGCGGGCTCCTGCCCGAGGGCAGAGTCCACCGTGCCGGGCTCGCCGGGCTCCAGATGCTGACAGCACCTCTGCTCCTGGCCCAGCCCAGCCCAGCCCAGGCCGGACGTCCCGTGGGCGGCGGTGCTCTGAAAGGGGCCTCAGGGATGCTACTGATGACTGTGACTCTGTGCCAGGAAGTGCTGAAGACAAACATCTGCACGGGTCACTGCGAGTCGTGCCTGGGCCACAGCAGCCATGGGAAGGACCGAGCAGGTGCTGCCTGGGGAGCGGGCTGACACTTCCCCTTCTCTGAGAGGCCCCCGCCCAGCGCTCCGCAGGATGGAAGGAGGAGGGACGGGCAGGGACCGCCCAGGACTGCTGGCTCGAAGTCAACAAGGACACTGCGGAGAGGCCCACTGGGCAGCTGTGAAGGCTCTTGGGACACCAGTAGGCCTGGCATGCTCTGGTCACGGGAGCAGCTCTCCCCCGTGGCTGCCCAGGGGCCAGCAAGTGCCCACATCCTTCACGTGAGCAGGGGAGACACCCTCTGCGCTCCTCCCAGATATCCCCAGGGGAGGGCAGTCCTCAGATGGTAAACCCCTCTGCCATGGGTCAGCCCCTCGCTGCGCCCACGAATCCTGGGCACAGAGCCTGGACTCACACGGGGCCCACCGGGCCCACTCAGGAGCCCCAGGGTTTGGAAAAGCTCCAGGCGAATCTGACAGCCCCACCTGCCAGCAACACCTCTGCAGTCTGCTGGCGGGGGTTGTTTCAGCACCTCGCCCACTCACCCCTCCTGCTCTCCCCACCTCGGGCATTCCCCTCCCTCCCCCATCACCCCCATGCCACCAGCTCGGCCCTTGGTTTCCTGGGACCTGGCAACTCCAGATTCAGAAAGGAGGGCGGATTCAGCTGATGCTGTGTTCAGAGAGGCTCTGCCTGCAGCCTCGCCCAGAGCCAGGCCGGGGAGGGGGTCATGGACCTGTGGCAGAAGCCGCCCTGGACCTCTCTCCATCAGGGCCCAGGTTCACCCCCAAGGACCTTTCTCCACGGCAACATCTGTGCATTATAACATAACTTCCCAAAATATTACCCTGCAATTATTTCCAGGGACTTAAATGGGATCCCCAAATACATACAATTAAGACTAAAATTGTAATTTTTAAAAAGTGCTAATGTGAAGAAACACAAAGACTCTCCACAGAGAGAAGCAACTCCTAGAACGTGTGGCGCTCCCTCGGCAAACTCTAGAAGTGGTCGTTATCTGTCCAGCTTTGCAAAGTGGGGGAGGTGGGGGGGTGTCTCTCCAGCCACCTCCTGAAGCAGCAGCACTGCCGTGATGACCTGAACCCACCGACAAGGGTGTGAGGTCACGCCTAGTCGTCCCCACGTCACTGGGCAGAGGCAGGAGGCTCGCTCTGATCCACCCCCCAGATCCTCCCATTCCTGGGCCACCTCCAAAGTCCAGGAGCTCCAGAATGACCCGCCTGGGGCCGCTGAATGGGATGTGCAACGCGCCCCATCCTGCCAGCCCCGAGCACCAGCAGAGGTGGCCAGCACGCCCACGTCCTCCACTGACAAACACGCCCCACCCTGCTCCCAAGCCTGTTTTCCCAATCATCTGGCCCACACGAGACCAGGAGAAAGGGCAGGGGGCTTTCTGTACTCCATCAGGAGGGCCAGGTGACTCCATCTCACCTCCGGAGCCGGGCTTCTAGACCCTCGGACGGCCACCCTGAGTCCCCAGTAGCTTGGGGCTGGCGCCTGGGTCTCATGAGAATCCATGGCAGGAGGCCATAGCCAGAGTCACCCTTGAGAGGGAGGAGGAGGTGTAGCTTACGGCCCATGGGTGTGGGGCATGGACTGTCCATGGGCCTGGAGGGACACCGATGCAAAGGGTGGACAGAGCAGTCATGGGCACCAGACCAGTGAGGTGTCCCCCAGTCACGGGCATGAGCTGCGAGTTCCAAGCTGTAGCATCTCTGAGAGACCCACAGAAGTGCCCCTGGAGAGGATGATGCAGGAGTAACGTCTGCTGGCCCCTGACAGTGCCACCCAGCCCCTTGAGGGGTAAGACCACCTTTTACCCAGAGGCTCTGACCCTCGTGGCCCAACCCTGGCCACCAGAGGCAAGAGATGGTGTTAGGGAACCACTGACCGAAACCACCCGCCTTGGCCAGGAATGATGATAAGCGCTTGCCTGAGTTGTCTCACGACAGGACATCCCAATAAGGAACATGGTGCTGCCACCGAAAACTAACCGGGAGAATTCAGGACGGGCTGAAAGGAGGGAGGAGATGCCAGCCCATAATATGTCCTGACAACCTCCCAGAGTCCTTTGCGCTAGAATCCATCTTGGCTAAGAGATGTACGCACCACCGGGAAGGACCCTGAGTCACCAAATATGGGCCAAGCAAGATGACTGTCCAGAGACAACCCAGAAACTAACCCCATCACCATAAAACCCAAGATTTCAAGCCACATGGCAGAGCAGTTCTCCTGGGTTCCCTTACCCCACTGCTCTCCGCCCGAGCGCCCCTTCCCAATAAAGTCTCTTGCTTTGTCAGCACGTGTGTCTCTTCGGACAATTAATTAATTAATTTATTTATGGCTGTGTTGGGTCTTCGTTCCTGTGCCCGGGCTTTCTCTAGTTGTGGCCAGTGGCAGCTGCTCTTTGTTGCGGTGCGTGGGCTTCTCATTGCAGTGGCTTCTCTTGCTGCAGAGCATGGGCTCTAGGCGCATGGGCTTCAGTAGTTGTGGCGCACGGGCTCAGTTGCTCCACAGCATGTGGGATCTTCCCAGACCAGGGCTCGAACCTGTTTCCCCTGCATTGGCAGGCGGATTCTTAACCACTGCTCCACCAGGGAAGTCCCAACAATTCATTTCTGAGTGTTCGACAAGAGCCCACTCTCGGGCCCTGGAAGGGGTCCCCCTTCCTACAGCAACGGGAAAAGAGGACACACATAACCCTCCCTCCACTGCCCACTCCCAAGATGGGTCAGGCTCCAGCCAGACAGGAGAAGCTCAGGAAGGTTCACGATGACTCACCTTTATTCCTGAAATGAGACTGTTCCTGGGATTGAAAGTCACCGGAGAACATGTTATTGACTTAGAACAACAGAAAGTTCCAGGGCCTCCCTGAAGGGTCATTTGGGCAGGGAAAGAACTAGCCCCTGGAGCAGGTTCAGAGGGACAGTGGGGGCAAAGATAAAGCTATGCCTCACTCGTTTCTTGGCACTCCAGGTGATTGGATGTAGTGGGGACAGTGGCCTCCAGCTCTGAAGTCTCTGGGGGACACCAGTGTCAGCCCCACAGGGGGTCCGAGCCAGGACACGCCCTCCTCCAACAGGCTGGACCTGGTGTCCTCCAGCCGCAAGACTCCACACACAAGTGCCGTGCACGCATGCACTCTGTTCTCTGTCACCCCAAACCCAGTTCAGAACCACAGAAAATGCTGCCATGTCCGTCGTCTGGGTGGGATGCACTGCTCTGACACCAGCCCCTAGGTTGGCGTTAGCACTACCAGCCCAGCACCAGCCCGGACCGAATTCACAAGCTTCTGAGGGTGAAAACAGCCCTGACACTTGGCCTGCATCTGGAAACGCCCCCAGCAGCAGGAGGGGTCACAAGGGCATACCCCTGACAGCACACTGCTGGTGGGGCAGGGGGCTGGACCCTCTGAGAGGTGGGGGGACAGGATCTTCGGGGCCTCCATGGCAAATGGGCCACTTTCCCCCTTCTCCTAACTTGTTGTTCTATAGATGTAAGTGGGCCAATATTACCCTGTAAGTAAACCACCACTATAAAGTGCTTCCATTTGAGCAAAGAAGCAACATTATCTTTAGCGAGTGGGCAGCAGAGCCAGGCTGCCTCATTCAAGAACTCTGGTCTTTAGGAATACATATTTTTCCCCTTCCCCTGATGCAATTAGGAAAATAATATTTTTTACACTTGCAATTAAGAGCAGAGCAGATGGCAACGGTTTAAAAATCTGTTCATGAGACTCGATGCTGGCGGGGGGATCGCTGACAAGACATGGAGGACGGGGGCGATTCTGTTTTTCTTGATGCGCGGAAGGCCTGCTATTGCGATCCCCAAAACAAAGTACTGCAGGCATAGGGAAAGGGGCGGGATGGAAGGTTCATCCACAGTAAGAGGGCAAAACAGCTAGTGATTTAGAAGTGACAGCAGGAGAGCCCACCTGCCTCTGTGTGGCTGGGCCCGCCCTGCTGCCTGGTGTGGCCATGGCCCCAGCACCACCACCAGCACCATCATCATCTTGCATTTCCCGTGGCAGCTGTGGGCCACTTCCTCCATTCACTGTGGACTTCCGGAGCCTCCCGGATACAGGCTCCCTCATCTGTGCTTCAGATTCACCAAAACCATAAAGCACAAGAGAAATCCTACAAACTAGCCGTCACTGTGACCAAGTGGCTTGGCCTCTTTATTTATCACTTCTGGTTTATTCATTCAGAACCTGCTGAAACGGAACAGGACCCTGTCGGGCTCCTGGGCACAAAAGCCTTTCTGTGTCCCCCATTTCTTGATTACAGGAAGTAGGCTTCATTCAGCCCCCATGACCTTCCCTGAGTTTCAACAGGCAGGTTCAAACAGTTGCTAATCAGTGAAGGGAGGGGATGCAGAGACAAGGGAGGAACAGTCAAGAAACAATAGTGCAGTCTTGGCACAGGGTCCTGGTGCCCCCTCAAGGGATACACATAACAATATCTTTGAGCTGTTTTGCAGATGCTGAAACCCCCACCAGGTGGGAGAAGTTAATTGTGTGCTGCCCACAAGCACACAGACCCCAGACCAGTTGGAACCAGAAGGTTGATGATGCTGATTCCCACTTACCTCACCACCAACCAATCAGAAGAGGGTCCATGAGCAGATCACGCCCTCTCTGAACCATTACTATAAAACTCTTCACTACCCCCTCCAGGTCAGGACACACAGTTTTCCAGGGCTCAAGCCCTCTGTGGCCCCCTTTGCCTGGCAAAGCAATAAAGCTATTCTTTTCTACTTAACCCAAAACTCTCTCTCCGAGATTTAATTAGACCTCAGGGTACAGAGGCTGGATTTGGCATCACTGCTAGGCACTCTTCTGGGTTTGGGAACCAGAGGGAACAGAGAGACCAAGTTCCAGCCCCCCAGAGTTTATGTTCCAATGGGGAAGACAGGCAAAAAAAAGAGTAAACCATCAAATAATGAACATGATTCAGGTGGTAGTAGAGTCATAAGGAAAATCATAGCCAGGGAAGGACCAGATTTCAGCCCAACATGGAAAGAGCTTTGAGAGTCATCACTCACGTCCTGAAATAAGAAAAAGCTGGTCAAACTGAAAATCAGTGACTTTTTTTAGACCCATCAGTGAACTGAGTTTGCAGAAGGCCCCCCCTGAAATCTGAAGGGTCAAGAAACAACTCCTCTTGGCTCTGGCAGAGGGAGAGGAAGGTAGCCATTGGCAAACACCCAGAGCCTTCTCCATAACAAGGCCTGCTGTCCAGGGGTAAGGCTTGACAGAACCTTGCCCTGGAGGAGGGGCATTCCTCTTACTGCAGCCCCTCTAGCCCTCCTGTTTCACCTAATGGGGTTGGGAAAGCTACACAAGAAAAGTCACTTGTGAAGGTGAACAGCCTGGGAACACAGGCCCATCTAACGATGGAAATTTAATCATAAGATAAGAGAAGGCTTCTGTAAGCAGATAGGTTAGGGAGTCCCCAGAGAAAGAGAACCAGGGACGGCTTTCCTGACATAAGAGAACCCATTTTGCCTAAGCTATTTTGTGATCTAAGCTTGGCCACAGTGCTTGCCCTTGAAGAGGTCTCAGTAATTAATGATCTTAAGGGAGGGGATGCAGAAACTAGGGAGGAGCAGCAAGAAACAATAATGCAGCCTTGGGGCAGGGTCCTGGTTCCTCAGGGGATACACATAATAACATGCCTTTGAGTTCTGCAGAAACTAAGGCCCCCACCCAGCTGGAGGATGGAATGATGATGTTGACCCTCATGACTTCAATCAACTAAAGCTTGGACTCTGCTGATTGAAGTTCTATGCTGAATTCTGCTCTTCTCAAGCCCCCTCATGAATATGCATGTACCCTTAAGCTTAAAACTTCCCCAATGTTGCTGCTGGGGAGACGCTGCTTTGGGAAAGATCCCTGGTGTTCTCCTTACTTGCTGCAAGTAATAAATCCTTCTTTCTCCCAATCTTCGCTTAGTTGTGTCTATTGGCTCGACACCCACCAAGAGGCGAACCCAGTTTTCAGGTAACACATCCCCTCCCCCACACCTTCCCACCACACCAACAGGGCTCCTGTCTGATAACAGTGGATTCCAGCCGAAGGAGCTCCAAGACCAGACCCTCTCTGAGGAGCAGGACTGAGGGAAGCCCAGTGTCCAGAGGGGAGGCCAAACCAAGGCCACTGGAGGAGTCTGAAGCCTCTGGAACCTACAGCTTCAGCAGACACGACACACAGCCCAGCTCCTAATGAGATTTACACAAATTCCCACAAGAAGGCATGTTACCTCAGTTCCTATTTTACATTATAACATATCTGACTTTCAACAACAAATTAGAAAGCATATCAAAGGCAAAAAAATAAACAATTTTTTTAAAACCCATATTCTAAAGAGATAAGGCAAGCTTCCTAACCGGACTCAGATATGACACAGACTTTGGAATTATCAGACTGGGAATTTAAAGGAGCTATGATTCATATGCTAAGGGCTCTAATGGGAAAAGTAGACAGCATACAAGAACAGATGGGTAATAAGAGCAGAACGATGGAAAGTCTAAGAAAGAATCCAAAAGAGATGCTAGAAATTTTTTAAAAACTGGTAATAGAAAGGAAGAATGCCTTTGACGGGCTCATCAGTAGACTCAACACGGCTGAGGGGGAAATCAGGGAGCTGGAAGATAGGCCAATAGAAACTTCCCAAACTGAAATGTAAAATAAAAAAGGCCAGTGTGGGGGTGAAAGCAGAGATAGAACAGAGCATCCAAGGACCATGGGACAATATTGAAAGATACAGCATATGTGTAACTGAAGACCCAAAGGAAACAAAAGAGATAATGAGGAAGAAAACATATTTGAGCTAATAATGGCCAACATTTATTCTAAAATTAACAAGACACCACCAAAACACAGATCCAGGAATCTCAAAGAACACCAAGCAGAATAAATACTTTACAAAACAACAACATGGGATTAGCAGATGCAAACTATTATATATAGGATGGATAAACAACAAGGTCCTACTGTATAGCACAAGGAACTATACTCAATATCCTGTGATAAACCATAATGGAAAAGAATATGAAAAAGAATGTATACATATGTATAGCTGAATCACCTTGCTGTACAGTAGAAATTAACACAACGCTGTAAATCAACTATACTGCAATAACATAAAAAACAACAACAAAAACTACACCTAGCCATATCATACTCAAACTGTAGCAAACTGAAGACAAAGAGAAAATCAAGAAATAAGCTAGAGGCAGGTGGGGAAACATTTTATCTATAAAGGAACAAAGATAAGAATTACATCAGACTTCTTGTGAGAAACTATGCAAGCAAGCAGGGAGTAGATGAAAATCTTCAAAGCTTTAAAAGAAAAAAAAAAAAAAAAACTCCACTAACCTGTACTTCTATATCCAGCAAAACTATCTTTCAAAAGTGAAGGAGAAATAAATACTTTCTCAGACAAACAAATACTGAAGGAATTTGTCACCAGCAGACATACCCTGAAAGAAATATTAAAAGATTCTTCTTCAGGTGGAAGGAAAACTATATACGTTGGAAACCTGAATCTATATGAAGAAAGAAAGAGTGTGTGAGGAGGAATAAATGAAGGTAAAATAAAATCTTATACTTTTCTTACTCTTATTTGATCTAAAAGATAACTATTTAAAACTCTAATAGTAACAATGTATTGTGATGATTCTAGCTTATGGGTAAGGGAAATGAATGACAGCAGTGTCCCAAGGGACGGGAAGGAGGAACTGGGAATAGTCTGTTTTAAGGTACTTGCACTAAATCTGAAGAAGTATTGTGTTATTTGAAGGTGGACTTTAGATTACTTAAAAATGTATATTGTAAACTCTGAGTCAAACAATAAAAAATTTTAAAAGAATTAAAAATGATAAGCTAAGAGAAATATAGTTGATTCCTATAAAATGGTCAATGAAAACCAGAGAAGTGAGAAAAGGAAGTGGCAAGAAGAGAAGACAGTGAATGAAAAGTTTGCTATCCACTTATATGTGGAATCTAAAAAATGGTACAAATGAACTTATTTACAAAACAGACATAGAGTCACAGATGCAGAAAACAAACTTATGGTTACCAAGGAGGAAGTGGGGGGAGGGATCAGTTGGGAGATTGGAATTGACACACTACTATATACAACTAATAAGAAGCTACTGTACAGCACAGGGAACTCTACTCAATACTCTGTAATGACCTATATGGGAATAGAATCTAAAAAAGAGTGGATATATGTATATGTATAACTGATTCACTTTGCTGTACAGCAGAAACTAACACAACATTGTAAATCAACTATACTCCAATAAAAATTAATTTAAAAAAAGAGAAGTTTGATATCAATCTAAATACATCAATAATCATTTAAAATGTAAATGGTCTAAATGCACCAATTAAAAGACAGAGTTTGTCAGAGTGGATGAAAACACAAGACCCAACTACATGCTGTCTACAAGAAACCCATTTTAAATATAAAGACACTTTTAGGTTGAAAGTAAAGGTATGGAGAAAGATATACCATGCTAATTCCAATCAAAAGAAAACCGTAGTACCAACAGATGAACCTATTTGCAGGGCAGGAATAGAGACGCAGACGTAGAGAATGGATGTGTGGACACAGTGGGGGAAGGGGAGGGTGGGATGAACTGGGAGATTAGGTTTGACATAAATACACTACCATGTATAAAATAGGTAGCTAGTGGGAACTGAAGCACAGGGAGCTCAGCTCGGTGCTCTGTGATGACCTAGATGGGTGGGATGAGGGGGAAGGAGGTCCAAGAGGGAGGGGATATATGTATGCATATAGCTGATTCACTTCATTGTACAGCAGAAACTAACATAACATAACTAACATAACACTGTAAAGCAATTATACTCCAATAAAAAATAAACAAACAATAATCTCATTTCAAAATTTAAAAAAAAAAGAAAACTGGGGTACCAATATTCATTTCAGACAAAGCACACTTTAGAACAAGGAAAACTGTCAGGGATAAAGAGGGGGCATTACCGCATGATACGTAATTCAATTCTCCAACAGGAGATCGCAATCGTAAATGGCTATGTACTTAAAAGAGCATCAAAATATATGAGGCAAAACTGATAGAACTGCAAAGAGAGAAGGACAAATCCACTATTATAACTGACAACGTCAACATCCGCTGTCAGTAACTGACAGAACAAGCAGGCAGAAAATCAGCAAGGATGGTTCACCTGGACAGCACTATCCATCACCTGGATCTCACTGACATGCATGCAATATTCCACTCAACAATAGCAAAATACACATTCTTCTCAAGCTCGCATGGAACAGTTACCAAGTGCCTTAGTCCGTATGGGTTGCTATAATAAAATATTAATACTACAGTGCCATACAAACAACAAAAATTTATTTCTCACAGTTCGGGAGGCTGGAAGTCCAAGATCAGGGGACAGCCTGGTCAGATGAGGGCCCCTTTCTGGATCTCAGACTTCCTGTTGTGTCCTCACATGGCAGAAGGGGTGAGGAGCTCTGCAGGGTCCCTTTCATAAGGGCACTAATCCCATTCATGAGCATGCCACCCTCATGACCTAGTCACCCTCCAAAGGCCCCACCTCCTAATACCATCCCCTTGGGAGTTATGATTTCAACAGATGAATTTGGGGTGGGGTTTGGGGGGGACACAAACATTCAGACCATAGCACCAAGACAGAACACATTTTGGGCCATAAAGCACACCTGAACAAGTTTTTTAAAAGTTGAAATCACTCAAAGTACATTCTCAGACCAGAATGGAATTAAACTAAAAATCAATAAAGGAAAATAGGTGAAATCCCCAAATATCTGGAAATTAAACAACATAATTCTAAACAACACATGGGTCAACGAGGAACTATGAAAAGAAAAATTTTTTGTTTTTTTAACTAAATGAAAACAAAAATACCACTTGTCAGAATTTCTACAACGTATTTAACAAAAGCAGTGCTTAGAAATATATAGCATTAAATGTATACATTAGAAAAGAAGAAAGATATCAAATCAATAACCTAAGCGTGTACCTTGGGAACTAAAATGAAGAGAAACTGAAGCCTAAAACAAGCAGAAGAAATATAATAAAAATTAGAGCATAAATCAATTAAATTGAAAACAAAGAGGAAATACAGAAAATCAATGAACCCAAAATCTGTTTTGCTGACCAGGTTAGCCAAGAAAAAGAAGACACAAACTACCAACGCCAAAAGAGAAAGAGGAGTCATCAACACTGATCCCATAGAAAAGGATAATAATATCCCATTAAAAGGATAATAATAAAGGAGTACTACAAAGAACTCCATGCCCCCAAATTTGATAATTTGGATAAAACAGACCAACTCCTTAAAAGACACGTACTACCAAAACTCACTCACACAAGGAGAAATAGACAAACAGAATAACTATATGTATCCTAAAAATTGAATCAATAATTAATAACTTTCCCAAAAGAAATCACCAGGCCCAGATGGTTTCTCTGCTGAATTGTACCAAACATTTAAGGAAGAAATGATACCGATTCTCTATACTCTATTTCAGAAATTAGAAGAGGAAGGAACACTTCCTAACTCATTCTATGAGGCCAGCATTCCCCTAATATCACAACCTGGCCTATCAGCACCCTAACGGGAAGGGGGCAACGGCGCCACTCATATTGGAGCATCCCCAGCGGCAGAAGGGGACAAGGTGGGTCTGAAAGGAGAGAAGAAGGGTGACAGGAAACCACGTCTGCTCTGCGCGGCTTGTCCTCTGGGGACGCCCCAAACTCATCTTTCTCCTCATCAATTTGTCAAAACAGAAAACGGTGAAAAACGTTGAGTGTAGCTGCATTGGAGCTTCTGCTGGAGAAGGATGAGGGGGGCGGGCCCGGTTGTCCCCCAGCCCCCGGGGAAGCCCGTGAGTGCAGATGCTCAGATGACCAGGCACACAGGACGGACAGCGTGGTGACCCCGCAGGTCCTACTCACCGGGAAGCTGCAGGCGCCTGGGGACCCTGGGCCATCCGCAGATCGGTCCCGGCCTGGCCGTCGGCTCCCCCGACGAGACGCAGCGACGCTCGGACGCTCCGGAGACTGAAATGAAAGCGTACACGGGCTGGCATCAGTGGGCTGAACACACAGGCTGCTCCTGTACGAGCAGAAGGAAGTTCTCCGATGCGGTGCCGGATCACAGGCTCAGTAAAGCTCCCTGTGCCTGACGTCGAAGCAGCTCAGGACTCTGTGATCAGAGCTCCCGGGGTCCACAGAGCCACCCAACAGTTTGAAAATCAAAGAGTGGCAAGGTGATCATGAGTCTCCCCAAGTTTTCAGGGGAGCCCTCCCGCTACTCCCGAAGGCCAGCAGGCACTCAGGACGCAGCCACCGGCCCTGCTCTCCTGGGGATGCATTTCTCTAACCCTTTTGGAGGAAGATGCAGGAAACCCCGTGGCCTTAAGACTACAGGTTCCTTTTGCTCTGACAGGAAAGGAAGCATATTCTTCAAGGTTCTGTCCCCAACTTGTTTTCCCCAAAAAACCAAAATGCTACACAAGATACAGAGCTTGGTGATGTCTGGGTTATCTTAAAATTCTGTGCATTGCACACAGCACAGTGGGGGTAGGAATTTTACAAAATGCACTAAACAAAGTCTTGTCAAAGAAAGGGTGAGTGTGTGCATGTGCGGGTGTGCAGCACAAGCCACCCCGCGTGCAAGGGACATCGTCTGCCCCGACACGTGGGGGAGCCACCCTGGCAGGGGCGGCGCCTGCATCTCTGCATACAGCTGGGCCACGGAGAGACCTTGGCTCAGACCTAGCTCTGCCCTTACAGCCTGCGAAGGCTCCAGAACCTCCTGGGGCTCCGTTTCCTCCTCTCGGAGGATGCCAGGGGCGCTGAGATGTGGGGATCAGGCCCCACTCCAGCACCGGCAGCCTGGTCTCCCTGCCTGTCCAGTGAGGGCACAGACCCCCATTAACTTACGAGAGTCCTCGAGCTCTGATGCGGAGGGCTCCTGCCATGCTTCCTGCCCACAGAGCAGGCCACCCAGCTGGAGGCCTCCTAAATCCAATCACGGACCCCCTCCACCCTCCATGCAGATGACACCCAGCCCAAATCACACCGTGCCTGCCCCCACCTACAGCCAGGGACTCTAATGGGGTCTGGAAGCATGGTGCTGCACCACGCGGTGATCAGGTCTGGACCATGAGCTCCCGGGTCTGCGTTCTGCCGATCCCTGAAGCCTCACCCCTGTCACACCCCCAAGACCCCATGCTGTCGGGGTCTCACACCTTCCAGGCCAGTGTTTCAGCCATTCCCTTTTCACGCCTCTAGAATCTCACTGACAAACTACTATTCATCCTTCAAAACCCAACTGGGAGAGGCGTCCCTGAACTCCAGCAGTAACCGCAATCTTCTCAGCCTGTCTTGTTTCTGCAGTTTTCACAATCATTCCCAGCCACATCTCCTGCTCCCTCTAGGCTCCTGGCCTGCCAAAGTCACAGCTTTCCAGAGACTTCACATGCCACTGCAGCCAGCAAGCCGAGGACATGGGCCTCAATCCCAGCCTTAAGGAAAGGGGAGGATAAATGCAAAAAGCAGCAAAGGTGGGGAAGCGACTCTGAGAGACGAGGATGGAGCATCAGGCTGGGGTCAAAGGCACCAGCTACAGCGGACGGAAAGCAATGGAGCACGCCACTGAGATCGCTGAAGTCACACTGAGTGCCTGCCAGCCCCTGAAGCTGCACGCTCGCAGTGCTGCAAAACTGCCTTGAACCCACCCACCCGTCACCTGCCACAGGCTGCAGGCTGCCATGCGCGGCGTGTCCCTGAGGCTAAAAACGCAGCCAGCGTCTCAGCCATGCTCCTGCTCCACAGGCCCGCCACAGGGGGTAGGGGTGGCTGCCTGGGGCCCAGGGAGTCTTCCGTCAATGGTCCATCCACCCTCCGTCCAACAGCCACCAGTGGGGCCACCCCAGTGCGTGCCAGGCTCAGGCCCTCGGCTCCATCTGCTGTGACGTCCAGCAGGACGCAGGTGACACAGTGCCTCCCTCCCTGTGCCCAGCCACTCACATGGTGTGCCCTGAAAAAGGGTTTGCAGGGAAATGCAAATCACTCCAGCAGCTCATAAATCCCCACGGTTGTGAACTAACTGGAAGTGAAAAGCAAGGTTCCCAGGGGCCAGTGGATGCCCTCCACCTCTGCTTCTCAACCCCAGAAAGAACATGGGCGTGAAACTGAGCAGGACCCTGTGGGGCTCCTGGGCACGGAAGCCTTTCTGTGTCCCCCGTTTCTTGTTTGTAGGGAACAGACTCCAGCCTCCATGACCTTCCCTGAGTTCGAACGCGCAGGTTCAAACAGTTGCTAATCAGGGAAGGGAGGGGATGCAGAGACAAGGGAGGAATAGCCAAGAAACAATAGTGCAGCCTTGGGGCAGGGTCCTGGTTCCACCTCAAGGGATACACACAACAATATCTTTGAGCTCTTCTGCAGAACTAAAACCCCCAACAAAGGGAAGACATCAACTACGTGATGAAGCGATCTTCATTCCAGAGAGAAAGTCACAGTTTGAGAACCTCGAGAACAACAGAAGCTCATCAGGAGACCATCTGAGGCCAGATTAAAGGAGTGCAGGCCCTGCACACACCCTGATCCTTATCAGCAACCCCACCCTTGAACCATTGCTATAAAACTCCTCACCAAATTCCCCGAGATTAAGACACACAGCTTTGAGGGCATGAGCTCACTGTGTCCCTCAAAGCAGTAAAGCTATTCTTTTCCACTTCACCCAAAACTCTGTCTCTGAGATTCGAATAGGCACGGGTGCACAGAAGACGAGTTTCGGCATCAGATGGGTGAAGGACGGTGACCACATGTCAGGGCAAGACCAGCGCTCTGCTCTTGGTAACTAAGAACCTTGGACCACCTCAGAGCCAACAGTGACAAGTGTGGGTAGGTGGCTCGGCTGGAATCAGCCAAGCCGGGACTGGGCTGGCACAGGGACACTGCCAGAAGGGACATGGTGCTGGCAGTGTCACACCCACCTCCACCAGGCCCCCACTGGCACTGGGCCCCTGGATGCCTGGACAGCAGAAAAATGGCCGAGCTCATATGGTCAGGCCTGGCCCCAGGGTCAGGGGCAGCTCCAACCTTTGTAACCTGCTAGAGTCACTTTTTGCCAAGAGCCTTCTATGTGCTGTGGCCAGGCCTCCCCGCCCTGCCCCAAGCCCTGCTCACACCCCCCAGGCCACCACTCTCAGCTGGGGTAAGGTCCAATCACACCGCCCCCCAGGTTTTCCCACCCCGGTCCACTCAGCAAGGCCTTTCTCCATCTGGTCCCTAAAGAGCTGAGACAGAAGACAAACAAACGGCCAACAGGCACATGAAAAGATGCTCAGCATCACTAATCATCAGGGAAACGTAAATCAAAGCCACAATGAGATCTCATACCCATTAGGATGGCTAGTATCAAAAAGACAAGAAATAACAAGTGTAGGCAAGGATGTGGAGAGAAGGGAAGCCTTGTGCACTGTTGGTGGGAATATAATATTAGTGCAGCCACTATGGAAAACAGTATGCAGGGTCCTCAAAAAATTAAACACAGAACTACCTTATGATGAGGGGAAGTCTCAGGTGGCCGCTGTCCGTGTCCAGGACAAAGGCGGGATGGGGACCACCTGTCCTTCACAAAAACTCAAGTCCGTGGGCACATCCCACCTGAAAACCCCTGCCCTTCCACAAGTGCCCAGGAGCCCAGGTGTGCTCCGAGCACACCTGCCCTGGGAAGGTTCACGGCCCCCACCCACAGGTGCACATGACAACGGGCATGTCAGGCTTCAAAGGCAGCAGGGCCACCCGGTCACATGTTTGGGGTAAAAGAATCAGGACCAACTGTCCAAGGCACCAAAACGGCAACTTGGGAAAGCACTGACCCCAAGGTTCCTGGAGCCTCAGCGAGTGGTGTGGGGGAGGGGAGGGGCAGGCCAGGCCCCTGCGGAGAGCACAGAAGACCCCACAAGGCATAAGGAACAAAGATCGGGACAATCCATCCCCCCTGGTCCAGGGCAGAGGGTCATCCTGGTCCTCAGATGGGAGCCGCCTGCCTTGCACACTACAACTTGGACGGTTCCCCTCCAGGCGGGAGTCCAGACCCATCGACCCAGGGGGTGCTGAGCCTCCCGGGGTGAGGGATTCTCTTCTCAGCCCATCCTCGAAGCCAGCAGAGCCTCAGGAAAGGCCAGTCACTCGCTCCAGGTTGCAGAGTTAAGTCCCAGGTGGAGCCTCTAGGGACATGTGAAGCATTCAACGCAGAATGTGATGATGTGGCCGCACTGAAGCATTTTTAGGTATCGTTTTCTACTCTGCCCGCTTTCGAAAATGTTGTAATTTCGTGTTATGCCAAAATGACACTTCCCTGACTATCTGAAAAATGTCCTCAATATGATCAGAGAGGTGAAATGATGGAAATGCCACAAATTGCGCAATGGACCCGCTACATGGATTAAAATGTCTGCATACTACATGATATATTCTAAATTTGATGGATACAAACTTGGGGGAAGTTTAGGGGATCTGACACCTGGCGGGATCCCCAGACAAGTGAAGATTAGAAATAGGTCCTGAGCCCAAATCACACCTGTGCCTTCTGGCCGGGCAGACAGGCTCACCGCAGGTAGCAGGGGCCCCCGGGCTGCATGCACCCCAGCTCTGTGACAGTTTCGGTAGCTTACCACGTCGCTGGGTGGGCTGTCCTTGAGTGTGCAAGACCCCTGGTCCAGGACCACGGATCAGGGGCCCGCCCTAAGTCGACGGCTCCCTGGTGTGTATGCAACCCCACAGAACTTTCTGGAAGCCCACACACCATCCACCCATCAGCACCTCCAATATGTGCCTAACAGGCACCTGGTGCCCAGCACATCCGAGCTGGCCAAGCCCTCCCCCCACGAGACTCAGCCTCCCCCTGTCCAGCTGATGACAACTCAGCCCCCAGCTGGGGTCCCCCTTGACTCCTTTCCCTCCCCTCCTCCAAGCCACCAGGACTGTGCTGCCTCAAGCGCCAGACGCCTCTAGAACCCTCTCCTGCAATCACTCTCCCCATCAACCGCTCCTAACAGGGCTCCTGCTTCAGCCCTCGCCCAACACAGCCCTCTCAGTGTGGGTCAGCACCACGTAGGGGAGCCACACTCAGTCTCAATCAGCTCGAGCTGCTATAGCCAAGCACCACAGACGGGGTGGCTCATCCACAGGGATTTACTTCTCACAGTTATGGAGGCTGGACGTCCAAGATCGGGGTGCCTGCGTGGGTGGGTTCTAGCGAGAGCCCTTGTCTGGGTTGCAGACGGCTGGCTTTTTGCTGTGTCCTCACACGGTGGAAGAGGAGGGAGCCAGCTGCCTCACCTCTTCTTATCAGGGCGCTAATCTCATTCTTAGGGCTCCACCCTCATGACCTCATCACCCCAAAAGTCCCACCTCCTAATATCACCACACTAGGCATTAGATTTCAACACATGAACTGGCAGTGGAAGGGGGGGACACAAACATTCACTCCAGGATGAGTGTACATGCCCGTATGATGGTTATTCTTCAACAACACATTCACTTAAAGAAATCAAAGCTAGGGCTGGGGTGGGGAGGGGAAAACAGGGGATGCCTGCTAATGGGTATGGGCGATGGTAATGTTCCAGGATTAGATGGTGGTGATGGTTGCACAACATTGTGAGTGTGTTAAAAACCACTGAACTGTGTATTTCAAAGGGGTGAATTTTTTTTTTTTCTATTTTTTGATGTGGACCATTTTTAAAGTCTTTATTGAATTTGGTACAATACTGCTTCTGTTTCATGTTTTGGTTTTTTGGCCCTGAGGCATGTGGGATCTTAGCTCCCCGACCAGGGGTCGAACCCGCACCCCCTGCATTGGAAGGCGAAGTCTTCACCACTGGACTGTCAGGGAAGTCCCCAAATGGGTGAATTGTATGTTATGCGAATTGTATCTCAGTAAAGCTGTTATAAAAATATTATTATAAATCGTAAGTCAGGTCGAATCCTCCTCTCCTCAAGCGTCCCCCCTCCAAAGACCCCCGACATGCAGAGCACATGTCCTCATAAGGGTGGGGAGAGCCTCCAGGCCTGGCCTCCGCGCCCTCCGGCCTCCGTCCATCACCCTGCCCCAGCCGCAGGGCTCTGTGCCGAGGCTCAGCCACGCCAGGCCTGCCCCCGGCGAGCCCTGGGTGACAGCTGAGCACTCAGCACCCCACTCACCGGGCCGGGCTGCAGCCTTGTCCTGCCCTCCCACCCCCCTCACCCACGGGACGGAAACCCCACCATCCCCACCTGCCACATTCTGTGGGGGCCACCCACAGCAGTACTCAGTGGCACCCCGCTGAATGGTGACTCGATGACAGGACCATCCCCAGGACACACACAGAGACCGATGCTCAGGGGGACCAAGGGCTGCCCAGGCCACCTGCCAGGTGAACAGGGCAACCACTTCGACCAGGTCTGAGGACATCCAGCCCCACCTCGTCGGGGCCCAGCTCACTCATGAACACCTCCACGTGCCAGGCCCAGCCGGGCGAGGTGCAAACCCTCGGAGTGGCCTGGACACCCAGCTCCATGGCTGTGGGGCGTGGGGCACGGAGGGGTCACAGGCTCTGCCCTCGGAGCGGCCACAGCTGGAAGGATGCTGTACGAGAGGCGTCCCCTGTCACGTGGGGCCGGGAGGACAGCCTGTTCCAACCGAGACACCACATCCAGGCCAGTTCCTGTTCCAACAAAAAGAGGGGCCGGTCCTCATCCTGAAAGCGCCGCAGATCCCCTCCCACCTCCCTCCCTATTCACACGCTCACCACAAGCAAGGGGGGCGCACATGGGGCCATGGTGGCCGCCCCCCCAGAACCCTGCACTATCCATTGTGGGACAGCAGGGCCACGGCGGCCACCCCCCCAGAACCCCACGCTATCCATCGCGGGACAGCAGGGCCACGGCAGCAGCCCTCCACCCACACACCCATACCCACCCGAGCAGTCCTTTAAAATACTACATCTTGCTAGAACATTCCGAGATAAGTGACACAAATTCCAAGAGGGGAAAAGGAGGGGAAACCGGGAAGAGGAGCCCAGGGAGGCTGCCTGCTTCATCTGCTGCTTTCCAGTCCCACAGTCCCTTGCCACACGGTGACAGGCGCTGAGACCCGAGCAGGCTCAGAATTCGGGGTGGGGGGACCAGGACACCACAGAAGCACAGCTCCCTGGGCGAGAGCCAGCACCTCAGCACCCTGGCCCTTCCCAAGACTCCAAAGGCTGTTACCAGGGTAGTCCTTAAAACAGGAAGAAGCTAACAGGACACAACTAACAAGCTAGTAAAACAAAAGGATGGTAGTCTGAGTCTTTATGCTTTTGTCAAGACCCATAGAATGTACAACACAAAGAGTGAACCTAACCCTAATTTAGTTAATAATAATAATAATAGTGTATCAATATTGGCTCATCAGTGGTAACTAATGTACCATACTAACACAAGATGTTAATAATAGGGGAAATTAGGGGGTATGGGGGTTACAGGCCATATGGGAACTTTCTGCTCAACTTTTCTGCAAACCTAAAACTGCTGAAATAATTATGCTTCCAAATTTTAAAAAATATGGTGGTTCGACAGATGAATGGATAAAGAAGATGTGGCACATATATACAATGGAATATTACTCAGCCATAAAAAGAAACGAAATTGAGTTATTTGTAGTGAGGTGGATGGACCTAGAGTCTGTGATAGAGAGTGAAGTAAGTCAGAAAGAGAAAAACAAATACCATATGCTAACACATACATATGGAATCTAAAGAAAAAAAATGGTTCTAATGAACCTAGGGGTAGGACAGGAATAAAGACACAGACACAGAGAATGGACTTGAGGACACGGGGAGGAGGAAGGGTAAGCTGGGACGAAGTAAGAGAGTAGCATTGACATATATATACTACCAAATGTAAAATAGATGGCTAATGGGAAGCAGCTGCATGGCACAGGGAGATCAGCTCTGTGCTTTGGGACCACCTAGAGAGGTGGGATAAGGAGGGTGGGAGGGAGATGCAAGAGGGAGGGGATATGGGGATATACGTATGCATATAGCTGATTCACTTTGTTATACAGCAGAAACTAACACAACACTGTAAAGCAATTATACTCCAATAAAGATGTTAAAAAAAAAATCATAACATTCCTCTACTCTACTAGAAGGGCTTAAAAAAACAAAACAAAACAAAAAACAAACAAACAAGAAAACATTGACACAACCAAATCCTGATGAGGAAATGCGACAGCTATAACTCATACCTTGCTGATGAGGGTGCAAAATGATGCAGCCACTTTGGGAAACATGTTGGCAGCTTCCTACAAAGTTATACAAACACTTATCATAAGACCCAGCCATCCCATTTCTCATATTTACCTAAGTGAGACGAAAACCTACGGTCACATAAAACCTGTACATGTGTGTTTATAAGCAGCTTTATTCATAATAGTGAAAAACTTGGTGCTGAATTTGACCAATGCCTTTTCTGCATTTATTGTGAAGATCGTTTTTTTTCACCTTTATTCTATTAACATGGTAAATTGTGTTGATTGATTTTCAAATGTTGAATAAACCTTGCCTTTCTGGGATAAACCACCCCCCCCAAAAAAATATGGTGGTTGATATTCAGAAGGCTGAATTTAAGAATGGGTATAATTGAGGAGCCAATGGGTAAACTGATAGATGGAGCTAAGGGATTCTCCCACAATGCAGTGCAAACAGACCCTGGGCAGCACCCCTGGAGGAGGACAGGTTTTTCCTGACTTTAATGAGAGTCACTGGGCTCCAAGAGCATCCATCCCCAACCCCATCACACACACAGTGTTCCTCTCTCCAAACTGCGGAGCATTAGTAGATTCTCAGGCTTTTGGTTGTTCATCTCATCTTTCCCCATGACTGCTTTGGGGGGTGAGGGGGACAGCACAGAAAACCTTAGAAACCATGTCAACCTTTGCCTAGATTCTCTGCCTCTCCCTGGCTGTGGCATTTCACAGTTCATGGCCTGAGGGAGAACCACTCTCTCTTTATTTAGCTATTGGTGGTGAATAACTTCTTTGCTGGTTTTCTCCTTTTAAAAAAAATTTATTTCTTTAGAAGGAGTCCCAGCGACGCCTTTCAGAAAAGCAATTCCGCCTTCTCTATCAAAAATTTAAACACGCATATCCTTTTACCCAGCAACTGCATTTCCAGGAGTCACATGTATATGAAATGATGTGAGTATAGGGATTTTCACTGCAGCAATCTTTTTAAAAACTGGAAGCAACCTAAGTGCCCATCACTAGGACAATGGTTAAATAAATTAGGGCAGAATCCACAGGCTGGAATACTCTGAGACTTTTTTTAAAGAGGTAGGCCAATATGTGCTGACAGAAATCTTACAAGCCTGAGATTGAGTGAAAACAGCAAGTTAGCTAAGTATGTGTATGTGTGTATGTCTGTGAGTGTGTGTCTGTGTGTGTGTAGATCCCAGTTACAGACACGGCAAGCCAGCTAGACAATGTATACACATCTGCAAGTCCATGTATGAACGCAAAGGCAAACAGAACAGACCGGAAGGGCTCCCACCAATGCCCGCCAGCACTTCCTCCGTGGACGGCATGCAGATGGGAGAGGAGGCCAAGGGGGCATCACTTTGACTCTATTAAATACATGCGTACTGGTTGGGTCTTTTACCAAAATGCGTTTCTTATTCAGCAGTATTAAGATGAAACCCACAGTCTGTGCCTTTGAGGTTTTCACATTCTAGCTGGGAGGTGTCAGCACTGAGAAAACCCACAGTGGGGAACGGCGGTCAGGAGGGAGGGGGCGTGTGTGGAGAGTGCAGGGGCCCGAGGCTCCTCGGGAAGGAAGGTCACCCCCGGCAGAGGGGATCAGAGCACACGCAGCATAGGGCAGCTGGGGAAACGGAAACACGGAGGCAGGTGGGGACCAGACACAGGGAGGCGATGGGGGCTGGGACCTGGGCCCAGGGCTGCACTGGACCAGGGGAGGGGAGGCGCTGCTGTGTTGATCTGGGGGAAACTGAGAATTTAGTTTCACTCACTGAGGGGTTCACATGTGTGTATGTGTGTGTGGTGTGTGCATGATGCATGGTATGTATATGCATGTATGTGTGTGTGGTGTGTGCATGATGTATGTGTACGGTATAGGTATGTGTGTATGTGTGTGTGGTGCATGGTGTGGTATGTGATACATGTAAGTGTGATGCATGTGTATGTATGTGTGTATATGATGCATGTGTACGATGTGTGTATGGGGTGTGTATGTGTGTATGGGGTGAGTGTGTGGGGGGTGTGTGTGTATGGTGTGTGTGTGTATGGTGTGTGTGTGTGTGTATGGGGTGTGTGTGTGTGTATGGCGTGTGTGTGTATGGTGTGTGTGCATATGGTGTGTGTGTGTGTATGGGGTGTGTATGTGTGTATATGGGGTGTGCATGTGTGTATGGTGTGTGTATGGCATGTGTGTGTGTGTATGGGGTGCATGTGTGTGTTTGTGTGTGTGTATGGGGTGTGTATGTGTGTATATGGAGTGTGTGTGTGTATGGTGTGTGTGTGTGTATGGGGTGCGTGTCTGTGTATGGTGTGTGTGTGTGTGTGTGTGTGTGGTGTGTGTATGTGTGTATGGTGTGTGTGTGTATGGTGTGTATGTGTATGGTGTGTGTATGTGTGTATGGTGTGTGTGTGGCGTGTGTGTGTGTATGGCGTGTGTGTGTGTATGGTGTGTGTGTGTGTATATGGCATGTGTGTGTGGTGTGTGTGTGGCGTGTATGTGTGTATGGTGTGTGTGTGTGTGTATATGGTGTGTGTGTGTGGTGTGTGTGTGTGTATGGCATGTGTGTGTGTGGTGTGTGTGTGTGTATGTGTGTGTATGGTGTGTGTGTGGTGTGTGTGTATGGTGTGTGTGTGCGCGAGTATGGCGTGTGTGTGTATGGTGTGTGTGTGTGTGTGGTGTGTGTGTATGTGTGTATGGTGTGTGTGTGTGTGGTGTGTGTGTGTATGGTGTGTGTCTGTGTGTGGGGGGTGTGTGTGTGTGTATGGCGTGTGTGTGTGTATGGCGTGTGTGTGTGTGTGTGTGGCGTGTGTGTGTGTATGGTGTGTGTGTGTATGGCGTGTGTGTGTGTGTATGGCGTGTGTGTGTGTATGGTGTGTGTGTGTGTGTATGGTGTGTGTCTGTGTGTGGTGTGTGTGTGTGTGTGTGTATGGCGTGTGCATGCGTACACACGTGCCCCGGGGAGGCCGGGGCCAACTGCCGAGGACGAACAGCAGGAGCAGCAGGCAGGACCCACACTCAGGCCCAGGAGTGCGTGGACAAAGAGGATGAGACGCACATCCTCCCCCGGAGCAGCGCTCACAGAGGGTGGTCAGGGTCAGGGCGGGACGTGTTCCCTGACCCCTCTCTGGGGGGCAGTGGGGTCAGTCCAGCGGGGGGTTGTGCTGAGGGGTGCAGGGAGCACAGGTGGCATAGGCCCTGTGAGTGCCCACCCAGGAAGAGAAGTAGCTGGTGACAACAGCCCCCTCCTGAAATCTGGGGGACATCAAATCCCAGGGGCCGGCCAGAGGCGTCCTCAGAAGAACGATGGGCCTCCAAAAGGAGACCCTACCGCGAAATGGCCCAAACCCCAAACCCGCTTAAATATTCCACTGCAACGTCAACCCCTTCACAGACAAAAAATCAAGCAGACAGCATTTTCATATCTTCTTTTTTGTGGAATCTAAAATATGGCACAAATGAACTTATTTATGAAACAGAAACAGACCCACAGACATAGAAAACAAATTTATGGGAATTCCCTGGTGGCGCAGTGGTTAAGAATCTGCCTGCCAATGCAGGGGACACGGGTTCGAGCCCTGGTCCAGGAAGATCCCACGTGCCGCAGAGCAACTGAGCCTGTGCGCCGCAACTACTGAAGCCCGTGCGCTCTAGAGCCCACAGAGCCCATGGGCCTAGAGCCCATGCTCCGCAACAAGAGAAGCCACCAAAATGAGAAGCCCGCGCACCACAACGAAGAGTAGTCCCCGCTCCCAGCAACTAGAGAAAACCCACGCAGCAATGAAGACCCAATGCAGCCAAAAATTAATTAATTTTTTAAAAAAGTAGCAATATCTGTATGCTATTTTTTAAAAAAAGAAAACAACCTTACGGTTACCAAAGGGGAAAGTGGGGGAGGTGTACATTAGGAGTTTGGGATTAAAAGATACAAACCATTATATATAAAATAGATAAACAACAAGGCTCTACTGTATAGCACAGGGAACTATATTCAATATCCTGTAATAAACCATAATGGAAAAGGATCTGAAAAAGAATATGTACGTGTATGTATAACTGAATCACTGTGCTGTACACCAAAAACTAACACAACATTGTAAATCAACTACACTTCAATAAAAAATTAAATTAAAAAAAAACAAATTAATTAATGAATGAAAATAAAGCCTGCTTCCTTTCAGAAGTCGCTCAAGGAATTTAAATTCTCCTATAAACCATGCTTGGGAGTGAGCAGCTTTCCCAGGTTCTGAAACCACGGAACAGCGGGTGTGAGCGCCCCCCTGCCACCTCCCACCCTCTTTCCACCCTAACCTGCCAGACACTGCTGCCAAAAGTGCTGGATGAAAACCACTTTCCAGCCCCTTCTCAGGAAGCCCTCTTGCATCACGAAAGGACATCTGCGGAATGGCATTAAAGCCTCAAAACACGCTGCAAGAAGCTAAGTGATTTTATGCTACAACCAGGAGAAATTTTTTTAAATACTGAGAACAGCTAAAATTCTGCAAACCGAAGCCCCACGAGGTGGGGGCAGATGTCTCCTCTGCTGCAGTAAGTCCATCACCTGACCCAGCACCTTGCACACACAGGGCCCATCACCCTGCCACCCTGCCCGCCCCTCGGCGTCCCCCACAAATGGCAGGGATGTTGTCTTGGGAGGTGTGGACCCATGGGCTTTAAGCTCGGCCACTGGGCAGGTAGGCCAAGCCCGCCCCATCTGTCTGGAAGTTCTTGCCTTCTGTCCTTGCCTGTAACACAGCAAACCACGGTGCGAGGCATCCGATTTACACGGGACAAAACTCAGTGGTCCCTGCCCTGGACGGTGCGGATGTGCTCAGAACCAGAACACGATCTCCCCAGGGCACGGCAGCCCGTGGCCAGGCCACCACGCAGCGCGGTGCACAGTAGGTGTTCCACAAGCACTTGCTGAATGGTGAGTGAATGGATACATTGATGGATGTTATGACTCTGAAATCTTACAAAAGGCTTAATGCACATTTTACTTTTTATTTTTTTAAATATTTATTTATTTACTTATTTATTTATTTTGGCTGAGCCGGGTCTTAGTTGAGTCACATGGGATCTTCGTTGCAACATGCGGGATCTTTCAGTTGCAGCATGCGGGCTTCTTAGTTGCGGCATGCAGACTTCTTAGTTGCAGCATGCACGCAGGATCTAATTCCCAGACCAGGGATCGAACCTGGGCCCCTTGCATTGGGAGCACAGAGTCTTACTCAATGGACCACCAGGGATGTCCCTAATGCACGTTTTAGAAGTAAATGCACACACAAGATACTCAAGGTACCTTCAAGCAAAAGGCCCAGGGAACAAAGGATAAAAAATCAGGTGAGGGCTTCCCTGGTGGCGCAGTGGTTGAGAATCCGCCTGCCAATGCAGGGGACACGGGTTCGAGCCCTGGTTTGGGAAGATCCCACATGCCGCGGAGCGGCTGGGCCCGTGAGCCATAATTACTGAGCCTGCGCGTCTGGAGCCTGTGCTCCGCAACAAGAGAGGCCGCGATAGTAAGAGGCCCGCGCACCGCGATGAAGAGTGGCCCCCGCTTGCCACAACTAGAGAAAGCCCTCGCACAGAAACGAAGACCCAACACAGCCATAAATAAATAAATAAAAATTAAAAAAAAAAAAAAAAAAAAAAATCAGGTGACACTGGGGCCAGGGGCTCATCGTCTCACAACCCTGCAGCCTGGTGGAACTGTCCCATAACTGTATGAGGGCGCCCAGGTGAAACAAGGCCATCCCCACAGTCCCCAGGGAAATCTGCAGAATAAAGAGAATCAGCCTCCAGAGGGTGCCAGGCTGGATGGAGCACCCCAGCCATCAGCCACCCAGCCTCCTCACCCACGCCCACCCGAGTTAGGAGCCAGCAGCTGGAACTTGGGCTTTTCATGCATCTTCACCTCCGTGATGCTGTGCCATGTAGGGCAGGATGTGGGTTCTGAATGAAGCCGGGAGCCTGACCCGTTCCCTCCCAGGTTCCAAATCCCCCTGCCCCTGAGCACAGCTTTTCCATTTCAGATTTCAAAGTGAAAAGGACAGATCTTTGAATAACCCGTGCTTCCTAATCCATCGGATATTCTCAGAAATAGCAAGTCTCTTCTCTGGACCTTCCTTGCAATAGCCTGGCCCTTACATATGACAAAATGATGCAAAGTGGCATCTCCATGACCCAAATACGAACACTGGAAATACTTCCGGGTCTTCCAAATAGCAATAAGAAATATTTAAGACAATTTAATGCCAAGGCCATTTAATAGAATTTGAGACAGCTCAGGCAAATACACTATTGGAGAGAACAGATAACCAATGAAAAACTCAAACAGCTACCACTATGTAAGTAGAATTGAGGGGGGAAAATCACTTCATAGCTGTAGAGGATTTCCAAAGACGATGCTCTTGAAATCTCTTCTAAAACAATATGTTCCAACTTCCCACTAATCCAAATTACTCTAGCGATGTCTGCCTTCAGCGGCTAGCAGCAAATATGCATCCTCATTATCTTACTTGGCATGGTGGTATCAAGGAAGCTTCTATTTCCATCTTTCCATCACTAAAGCTAACGTGAGTCTCCCATCTGCACTGGTGACAGCTCCCTTTCTGATGAGAAGCAGAAACGTGTCCAGATGGGCTCGGGGCAGCAGGCAGACTGCCCACAAAGCCACCATGGTGTGGGGTGGGCGAGGGGATCATCACAGGGGCTACCTTTGGGTTTTTTTTTAACGGGAAGCAGTTCTGAATGGCTTAAGCAGGATGTATTTTGATTTGTAAAGCTCTATTAAATTGAAGAAAGAGAAAGAATCCATCCCCAGCTCCGTACAGAACAAGTGAATATCATTAGCCCCCAAACTGTCAATGAATTAAACTCCTTCCCTGACCATGCAGAGCAGCCCTGGGTGTGGGCATCTTGTCTCTGCCAAGCAAGCCCACAGGCCAGCCCCTGCCACACGGCCCTACGGGAGCTACAGATGCCAGCAATGCACTATCTTATTTGTTCAGGGGAAGCAAAACGGTCCAGTGCTCGTTGCTGTGTTCTTTCTTCCCAACAAGACCTAATTGCTGCTGTCCTCCTCTGGGATCTGGTCTCCCTGGACAGAGCAGGAAGGCAGCCAGCAGAACCTAAACTGTCCAGCTCCCTGGATCACGCCTCAGTGCACTAAGCTCCTGGAAACTCAAAGATGCAGAACCCAGGCACAGAGAACCTCCTGTTTCTGAAGGTATTAATATGAAGTCAAAATTAAAATCACATATTCTTATGGTTCTTTCTTTAAAAAACACAATCAATGCTTCTTATTGAAAAACCAGAAAATGTAGGCTATTCATTTCGTGACCCTCCCTTTTGGAAAAGAATCACATAGATGAAAATTGGTACATTCCCTAAAAATCAACACTTAGGATCCTTGAAACTCTAATATTTGAATTTTTAAATAATTTCCTATCAAGCCCATTCTATAGAACGCAAACTATCTCGAGCGGACACACTGTTAGATAAATGTGATATGAAACTAAAATTTCAAATAGATGCAGCTATATAAAAATGGAAAGAGAAAAACTGCTTCATTGCTATATAGAATTTCCAAAGATGATGTTCTGGAAACCAGCCACGGTTTTGACATCTATGAAAACAAATCACTGGGGTGCACTTGGACAAGGGCTATAAGAAAATAACCGTGGGAGAACAGAATATAGAAGAATTATTTCTCCTATTTATATATATTGGGCTGGCCAAAAAGTTCGTTCGGTTTTTCTGTCCATTCTTGAATGAACTTTTTGGCCAACCCAATATACATACAGCCTCCTATATATATAACTGAATCACTGTGCTGTATACCTGAAACTAACACAGCACTGTAAAATAACTATACATCAACTAAAAAAATAAAATAATATTTTTTTAAAAGCCAGAACCAAAAAAAACAATTGTGGTAACTCTCTTTCCCAACCGACGCGGGTGGTGTGCTGTAGAGGACTGAAGCACGGCCCAGGTGCCCTGGATTGAAAGCTCCTTCACCAGCCCTCTCCACGGACAAGAAATGGCCCAACCATCACTCCTCTGACAGAAGACATTGAAGACTGCTGTTAGGATGCAAGTCATATCTGCCGGGGCAGCGCTTTCATTTATTGCCCACCCTTAAGGTTTCAGCAGGAATTACTGGGCCAGACACTGTTAATCCACCAGTCCCTGAGCTCTTCCCATTTCCTGCCTGGTGCTACTGGACACCTTACACTGTGACTGCCATCACACCTGAGGACAGATACCTCTGACCCCATCTACCACGTAACTACACAGATCAGTCACTGGCTACCGCAAAGCCCTGAAGAAACGAGGTGATTCTTTCAGTCAGGCTGAATAATCCCATACTGGAGGGGCTTCTAATGAAAAGCCATATTCCCTGACCCCAACTTCCCCAGGCCACTGCCAACCCTCTTCCTTAGTTCAGATTTTAATTCTTCTGGTGGCTATTTCCATCTCTCTAAATAATATTTTTACACCTCTATTTCTGGATATATTATCAACTTCAGATAAAATGTACTGACATCCTTGGGGCTTCCCTGGTGGCGCAGTGGTTGGGAATCTGCCTGCCAATGCAGCAGACACGGGTTCAAGCCCTGGTCTGGGAAGATCTCACATGCTGCGGAGCAACTAGGCCCGTGAGCCACAACTACTGAGCCTGCGCGTCTGGAGCCCGTGCTCCGCAACAAGAGAGGCCACGACAGTGAGAGGCCCGCGCACCGCGATGAAGAGTGGCCCCGCTCGCCGCAGCTGGAGAAAGCCCTCGCACAGAAACGAAGACCCAACACAGTCAAAAATAAAATAAATAAATAAATAATAAATTAAAAAAATTAAAAAAAAAAAAATGTACTGACATCCTTATACGAGAGGCGATACGTTGCGGGACCTCCTGGGCTCTTGTGCCACTGACCGTGATCACAGTAGCCATGGCAGGCGCTCCCATCCTGACGAAGGGCTCTGGGAGAAACACATCCTCCAGAGAAGCTCCCACCAATTCTGGGAACAGAGGCGCATCCTTTGGGTGGCCTGTGACCATGTAGCCCTCAGGATGAATACAAGCTCTTTTCCCTTTTTGAACTTGTTAAAGCCCTAGATAGGAGCTGCCATTCACTTGGCCTGTCCCTGCTTCTCTTTGGGGTTAGGGACTGGCTCCCACACCCATCTGCACCCTCCAGTCTCAGCAGCAGGCCCAGGCGCCCGTGGAGACTGCACGTGAGCCTGCTGAGAGCAGAAGCAAGCGAGAGCACCAGCGTGGCCAGCCCCCACCTGCCCACGCGCAGAGCCTGTGAACCGCGGAGACCGAGGTCTCGCTGCTTTGTTCTTTCTACTACACGACATATTCTTGATGTCCAACGGATGAATGGATAAACAAAATGTGGCATGTACATACAATGGAATGTGACTTGGCCTTAAAAAAGAAGGAACCCCTAAATACGAAAGGAACTCATACAACTCTGAAAAAAACAACTTTTTTCATGGGCAAAGGACCTAAATAGATTTTTCCAAAGACATACAAATAGCCACAGGCACATGAAAAGGCGCTCAACATCACCGATCATCAGGGAAATGCCAATCAGAACCACAGTGAAGTATCACCTCACGCCTGTTAGAATGGCGATCACCAAAAAGACAACAAATAACAAGCGTTGACGAGCACGTGGAGAAAAGGGAGCCCTCGTGCTCTGTTGGTGGGAATGTAAATTGGTGCAGCCACTACGGAAAACAGTGTGGAGGCTCCTCAAAAAATTTAAAATACAACTACCAGCAATTCTACTTCTGGGTATATATCCAAAAAAAATGAAATCACTATCTCAAAGAGGTATCTGCACTCAAATGTTCATTACAGCATTATTTACAATAGCCAAGATATGGAAGCAGGGGACTTCCCTAGTGATGCAGTGGTTAAGAATCCGCCTGCCAATGCAGGGGACACAGGTTCGAGCCCTAGTCTGAGAAGATCCCACATGCCGCGGAGCTACTAAGCCCGTGCGCCACAACTACTGAGCCTGCGCTCCAGAGCCCGCGAGCCACAACTACTGAAGCCCTTGCGCCTAGAGCCTGTGCTCCGCCACGAGAAGTCACCGCAATGAGAAGCCCGAGCACAGCAACGAAGAGTAGCCCCCACTTGCCGCAAAAGATATGGAAGCAATATGGGTCCATAGACAGATGAATGGATAAAGAATATATCATATATATATATATATATATATATATATATATATATATATGTATAAACACACACATACACACAGTGGATTACTATTTAATATTAAAAAAAAGAGGGAATTCCCTGGCGGTCCAGTGATTAGGACTCTGCACTTCCACTGCAGGGGACATGGGTTCGATCCCTGGTTGGGGAGCTAAGATCCTGCGGGCCGCAGGCGTGGCCAAACAAGATAGATAAATAGATAAATAGATAGATAGATAAAAGAAGACGGAAATCTATCATTTGTGACATTGTGGATGAACCTGGAGGGGGCATTATGCTAAGTGAAATAAGACAGAGACAGACAAATACACACTACGTACATGATCTCACTTAGACGTGGAACTGTGGTTTCCAGGGGCTGGGGGAGGGGGAAATGGGGAGTTTGCATTTATGCGGACAGAGTTTCAGTTTGGGAAGATGAAAAAGTTTTGCAGGTGGATGGTGGTAACGGTTACACAACAAAGTGACTGTACTTAATACTACTGAACTGTACACATAAAAATGATTAAAGTGGTACATTTCATGTTACGTATATTTTACCACAATTTTAAAAACTTAAAAAAATAAAGATATCCTTGATGTCAGAAGACAGAGTGGGGGGCGCAACAGCCATCTCATCAGCTGATGTTCCCAGATGCTTCCTCTCCCCGTGGAGGGGCCCCGGGCCTAGGGCAACCGAAAGAGAAGCCTCTGTCTAAAAAATAACTTTGGTGGAATGACTGTCAGGGAACAAGGAGCAAGACTTACTCAGGAGGATGAGGTGGGAGACGGAGAAGATACTCCACTGCTTCTCTGAATGGTGAGGAGCCCAGAGGCCCTTCTTATCAAAATCGGGGAGAGCTGCCCTTTCTAGGGCACAAGCAGCTCACAGGAGGCGCCAGGCCGGGGGCTCCGGAAAATCCAGGGGCTCCAGCCTCGTTCAGGAGCATCACCCACACTCACGGGGCACCTGAGAGAGGCAGAGGTATAATTTGCAAACACACAAGAGGATATTTTTGCCAATGGTAAAGTGGATTTTTTTTAACAAGCATTAAGATTTTTTAACAGACTTTGGAAATGAAAGGGTTCCCATCTGTATGTGTCAAGGCGAGATCCCCTTTCTGGCACTTCCGAGGCTGTATCAGGGTTGATTCAAATAGAAAACACACCTTCTCTGGCATCTACTCCTCTGGGGAAAGGCACACTTTATGGCTGAAAGGGTGACCGAGCTCTCCCAAGTTGAGACGCTACAACAAACAGCTCAGATACTCTCTGACTCTGGAACATTTTACGAGCCAGCTACGGGGAGATGCGGTGAGCGGTCGTGTCGACGGTGGGACCCTGATCCCAGCGCTCCAATGTCAGTGAAAGCAAACAGTTTTGTTGCAGAGAATGGCCAGGCCCTGCCAGGCTCTCTGGGACCTGCACCTCCACCCCACCTGGCACCCGCCTGCCTCTGCATCCTGGCCAGTATCTCTGGCCATCACAGAAGCCCGTGAAATCCTGCTATGCCTTACTCCCGCTGAAGGCCAAATCAAAACCACTCAGTCCAGCAGACGAAATGTTTCTGGACAAAATGCAGCGAAATAAAAGCCACATGGGCCCTTCCTTCGCCCTCCCTCCCTGGGCCACGGCTGGCCCGTCCGATGATGCACACAGGTGGCCTCAGATCTGAGCCAGGATCCGCCCAGGCCACCATGGGGCCAGGACTGAGAAGCAGGCTTCAGGGACACATTTCCCATTAAACGAAAGAAAAATGGGTGATTGTGAGCAGTCATACGAACGTAGTGATATGCTGTCTCAGTCCACTCATTCGAAATGAAACCCATCCCATTAGGAAGACTGTAATTGCAGCCCATTCTGCTCTGGATGAGGCCGATTGTCGGAAGATAAGGGTTTAAAATTGAAAATCAAAGAGCGGTTCCTCAGTGATTCCCAGGAAATGAGGTGCACACAAGAAGGTATTAAACCCACCCACACAAAGACTTGTCCCCAACCCACACCAAGAATCCTAAAAGTCACCTTAACAGATTTCAAACTTTCGAATAAAACACAATGACATAAATAAGTCCTTAATCATACTGCACTGCTTGAGTTACCGGATTTTAATGACACCACCTCTCCAGGTCAGGGGGACCTGACAAAGCTAACCCCACCGCCATGAAAAGTCGCCTGCCCCTTTTTATCACTTAGAATACAAATTCCAGGGACTTCCCTGGTGGTCCAGTGGTTAGGACTCTGCGCTTTCAATGCAGGGGGCCCGGGTTCAATCCCTGGTCGGGGGAACTAAGATCCTGCAAGCCGTGTAGCATGGCCAAAAAAACAACAACAACAACCACCACCATTCCAGAACCCATCCCAAACTGGAAGGAAGGACCCCAATGAAACGGAACTCCTGTCCCGCTGATCAGGGAAATACACTCTTCTCAAATAACCGAGCCCCACCCACCCCCTGGCATCAGACCTCACTCACCCTGGTCTCCCATCCGGGGCCCTTGGACTTGGTCTCCATCTCCCGCATGCTGGGAGTCACTTCCTGTCCACGGTGGACGTCCTGTTCCTACTCCTGGCCATCCCTCTAACCAGAATTTCTGGTGCCACAGGGAAAGAGTGGGTTTTCTTGCTAGTTGCTCCCCCACTAAACTCTGACACGGCTGGCCTGGTTCCACCTCCATCAGCTCTGAAGATGGCACAGAAAGCCCTGCCGCTTCCTCCCGCTGGGCACCCTCGTGTGAGTGGAGAAAGTGAGCCTGAACAAGGCCAGAAATGGGGTGTCAGGGAACCTCAGTGGGGAAGGGGTTCCTGGAAGATGGGGCGGCAATAATCAAAACACCCCATCCGCAGCCCACAGCCCGGGCAGGCTCCCCCAACCCACAGACTGCAGACGTCACCCACGAGGCCAGGGTCCTTCGACCCCACGCTCTGCGGCCAGAAGATGGCTCTCTCCTCTACAGACAGACACGAGATCACTATTAGAAGGGAATATTTGAAACACAGAGATGGCATCTCTCCATATGTTAATTATGAGCTCTTTCACTGTTTGGTAATGAAATAATACATAGAAACTCTGCATGTCAGAACACGGCATCTACCTAAAGAGGGCTCAAAACCACTCCTAAATTTCAGAATCTTCGGAAGTAAAAGAGATGGTCACGCTTGTTGACAAACAGTGCTGCTGACCTGGAGGAAGGGAACCGCAGCAGAGAAGGGTGGGCCTTCCCAGCTGCCCCCCTCCCCACCATTCAGAGTGGGGAGCCCTGCCCCCCACCCCCCAGGCCTCCAGCTTCTGGTTTTTAAGACCCTCAGGATTTGGGAATGAGACTGAGTAGACAAGCACTTTAAAATTCATTACCAGGAGGTTCCCACGGACTTTGCTTCCATGCATAGGAAATAGTCCATTTCTCCAAGTACTTGCCTACAAGTCCAATTTGGGGGAATTGATGTAGATTGTTCCATTTTGCGTTCTTCAACCGGAGGAAATTTTAAAATTCTTCCTTCCAGCTCAACAGAGCGAATCCACGAATCTACTGCTTCTGTGAAAGGAGGACAAAGACCCTCCTGGGGCCGCAGAATCTGGCAGCAGCTTCTCCCTGGATTCTCAGGGCAGCCAACGGCGTCGGGGGAACAGGACACCAGGCCAAGGGCCCCATGGTGGCGACCAGCCTGACTCATGCACTGGGGCGGTCCCAGGTGGTTCAGGAAGAGGGCCTGGCGTCAATCCATTTGCCAAATCACCAGAGAAATAAGGTATTTTTTAAATAAATAATGGCTTGTGAGCCCAGGGTTCGGGTCCCCCACCCATGGGGTCAGTGCCCCAGCACCCCCAGCATGGGGGTAGGGTGCTCTCAGGGAAGGGATGTCTCCCTAGAAGAATGTTATCACACCTCAGGATCAGCCTGTGTGTCACAGGGAAGCCTCTGAAGCTCCCCAGAGGCTCCCCCATGGGTTCTTGGTTTCCTCTCAAAACCCCACAAGCAAACCCCGGACCAGGGGCCCTAGGGAGCCTGTGCGCTGGGAGGCCCCCCGGGGGGGTCAGCTGGAATGCTATTTGCTGGACCCCTGCTCAGTGGTGCAGCATCAAAGGAGGGAGAGGGAGGGGGAGGGGATGGGGAGGGGTTGGGGAGAGGGAGGGAAAGGAGAGGGAGGGGGAGGGGAGGAGCGGGGGGGGAGGAGCAGGGGGAGTGGAGGGGATGGGGAGGAGCAGGGAGGGAGGGGGAGGAGCAGGGGGAGTGGAGGGGATGGGGAGCAGGGAGGGAGGGGGAGGAGCAGGGGGAGGGGAGGGGAGGGGGGAGCAGGGAGGGAGGGGGAGGAGCAGGGGGAGGGGAGGGGATGGTGAGGAGCAGGGAGGGAGGGGGAGGAGCAGGGGGAGTGGAGGGGATGGGGAGCAGGGAGGGAGGGGGAGGAGCAGGGGGAGGGGAGGGGGGAGCAGGGAGGGAGGGGGAGGAGCAGGGGGAGG
This sequence comes from Balaenoptera ricei, assembly GCF_028023285.1. NCBI lineage: Eukaryota > Metazoa > Chordata > Mammalia > Artiodactyla > Balaenopteridae > Balaenoptera > Balaenoptera ricei. The sequence goes on from NC_082640.1 coordinate 31,955,273, forward strand.
GGAGGGGATGGGGAGGAGCAGGGAGGGAGGGGGAGGAGCAGGGGGAGGGAAGGGGGGAGCAGGGAGGGAGGGGGAGGAGCAGGGGGAGGGGAGGGAAGGGGGGAGCAGGGAGGGAGGGGGAGGAGCAGGGGGAGGGGAGGGGATGGGGAGGAGCAGGGAGGGAGGGGGAGGAGCAGGGGGAGGGGAGGGGATGGGGAGGAGCAGGGAGGGAGGGGGAGGAGCAGGGGGAGGGGATGGGGAGGAGCAGGGAGGGAGGGGGAGGAGCAGGGGGAGGGGAGGGGATGGGGAGGAGCAGGGAGGGAGGGGGAGGAGCAGGGGGAGGGGATGGGGAGGAGCAGGGAGGGAGGGGGAGGAGCAGGGGGAGGGGAGGGGATGGGGAGGAGCAGGGAGGGAGGCAGAGGAGCAGGGGGGGAGAGGGAGGGGAGGGGGAGAGGGAGGGGAGGAGGAGGGAGAGAATGTTCCTGCGGAGGACAAGAGAGGGAGAGAGAAGGGAGGGCTGGGGAGAGAGGCGAGGGGAGGGAGGAGGCAGAGGACAGGAAAGGGGGAGGGAGGGAAGCAAGGCAGGCCCTCCCCCTCACACAGGGTCTGGGGGCGATGGAGCCTTTCTGGAGGTCAATCTGCAGCCTTCACATTCGGCCCAGCCATTCTACTTCTGGAAATGTACCGTAAGGAAAGAATCATGGGGATCTGCCAAAAAGAAAAAGGCTTCCCTGGTGGCACAGTGGTTAAGAATCCACCTGCCAATGCAGGGGACACTGGTTCGAGCCCTGGTCCAGGAAGATCCCACATGCCGCGGAGCAACTAAGCCTGTGCACCACAACTACTGAGCCTGCGCTCTAGAGCCCACGAGCCACAACTACTGAGTCCATGTGCCACAACTACTGAAGCCCGTGTGCCTAGAGCCCATGCTCCGCAACAAGAGAAGCCACCGCAACGAGAAGCCCGCGCACCGCAACAAAGAGTAGCCCCCGCTCGCTGCAACTGGAGAAAGCCCGCGCGCAGCAACGAAGACCTGACACAGCCAAAAATAAATAAATTAATTAATTAATTAATTAATTTTAAAAAAGAAAAACAGAGCTACAGGGTGTTTATGACAGCATCGTTCAGGGCAGAAAAACATTCTAAACAAGCCCAATGTCCAAGCGAGGGGCCTGGGTCAGTGCACGACGGACAAACTCCCATCGCTGCGGGTGGAAGAAAGAGGCTCCCGGCGCAGCGGAGGGGGAGGCGTGTGGGCAGCTGTGGACGTGCCAAGCACACAGAAGAACCCGCGTGAACAACGCCTCCCCCCACTCCCCACTGCAGGAAAAATCCAGGATGTCTAAGTTTCCTGTTTGCTGATCTCTGTTTTCTAATACAATGAACTTGGAGGCTTGTGATAACTAAAGTTGTTAAAAGAAAAAGTGTTCTCGTGCCCAAAACTGCTTTAATACTAAACAACTGCGTTAAGCCATATGACACTGCTTATATTTGACCACTTCTGACTTAACAAAAACAGCCGTTTCATAGGGTTCAACGTGATCTTGTCCTAAAATCCAGAGGAGCTGTGAGACTCACAGGAATCATTTCCTCTCGGGGACTTGTGAGGGGCCGTGACTGACTGATCCTCTCGGTGCGGGTCCCCCGTTCCCCCAGGAGACACCAGCCCCACCGCGCCGAGCACCTCCCACATGCCCGATGCCACCATGACCCTGTGCGAGGATCGTCTCACCCGTGACTCATGTCATCTTGCAAAGCATGCGGTGGGGCTTCGGGGAGCAGGCCAGGTCCAGACAAGCCGTTCCCACCCTCCATCCTTGCTGGCTGGGCTCATTTACAAAACAGCGGGGTCCTGACTGGGCTTCTCTCCTCTGCGGGGCTCGCTCCTTCCTCTGAATCCTGTACCTTCTCCAAAAATACTGGAGGTGACCATTACAAACGTTAAAGAAGATGCAATTACCCCGAACCAGGGTTCCAGCTGCCAGCTGGACCTGTTTTCCCGAGTCCCCACCAGGCCGCCCTTCCTGTGGAAACAAAGCTGTCCCGGCCACCTACTCAGTGCTGGCCATGAATCCTCAGCGCCAGCCCAGAAACACAGACCCTCAGCTCCCTTTTGCCTCCTGGCTGAACTGCCAACCGCACACACATCAGCTTTGGTCCATGATGTCGGCTGTGACCAATGTCACCCCCTAAAAAAATGGCCACTGGTCACTCACAGAAGTGACCCAGGGCTGATCAGGGGAGGGCAGCCATCTCAGGACCTCAACACATAGGAAGGGAGCAGAAATCGTGAGAGAAATGCAGATCAAAACTACAATGAGGTATCACCTCACCCAGGTCAGAATGGCCATCATCAAGAAATCTACAAACAGTAAATGCTGGGGAGGGTGTGGAGAAAAGGGAACCCTCTTGCACTGTTGTTGGGAATGTAAATTGATACAGCCGCTATGGAGAACAGTATGGAGGTTCCTCAAAAAAATAAAAATAGAGTTGCCATATGATCCAGTGATCCCATTCTTGGGCATATATCCAGAGAAAACTCTAATTCGAAAAGATACATGCACCCCTATGTTCATAGCAGCACTATTTACAAGAGTCAAGACATGTAAACAACCTAAATGTCTGTCGACAGATGAATGGATAATGAAGATGTGGTACATATATACAAAGGAATACCATAAAAAAGAATGGAATAATACCATTTGCAGCAACATGGATGCAACTAGAGATTATCATACTAAGCAAAATAAGTCAGAAAGACAAATACCATATGATATCACTTATACGTGGAATCCATAACATGACACAAATGAACTTATCTACGAAACAGAAACAGACTCATGGACATACAGAACAGACTTATGGTTGACAAGGGGAGGGAGCTGGGGGAGGGGTGGAGTGGGAGTTTGGGATTAGCAGAGGCAAACTATTATATGGATAAACAACAGGGTCCTACTGAACAGCACAGAGAACTATATTCAGTACCCTGTGATAAACCATAATGGAAAAGAATATAAAGAAAAGAATGTGTATATATATATATATATATATATATATATATATATATATATATATATAAAACTGAATCACTGTGTTGTACAGCAGAAACTAACACAACATTGTAACTCAACTATACTTCAATTTTAATTTAAAAAAAAAATTTTTTTAAAAAAGAAGGAGGGGCTTCCCTGGTGGCGCAGTGGTTGAGAATCTGCCTGCTAATGCAGGGCACACGGGTTCGAGCCCTGGTCTGGGAAGATCCCACATGCCGCGGAGCAACTAGGCCCGTGAGCCACAACCACTGAGCCTGCGCGTCTGGAGCCTGTGCTCCGCAACAAAAGAGGCTGCGATAGTGAGAGGCCTGCGCACCGCGATGAAGAGTGGCTCCCACTTGCCGCAACTAGAGAAAGCCCTTGCACAGAAACGAAGACCCAACACAGCAATCAATCAATAAATAAATCTTTAAAAAAAAAAAAAAAAAAGAAGGAAGCAGAGGCCCAGGGCGCTGCTTTCTGGAGTTGTCAGACAGAGGAAACCTGGGCAAGGTGCCCGCAAGCTTACCGGAGGGCTTATCTCACCTGGGGATGGCCCCCAGCACCCACGCAGACTGCATCTGAGAAGCTGGTTCTTTCCAAGCACCCAGGAATCTGGGGCATTAAAAAAATCTATTCTAAATACTGGACTGAACTTTCCCTCAGGTTCCGTGTGGACAGGAAAGAAGGAAGACCAACAGGGACGACAAAGCCAAGGGCCTGGAGCTGGACGGGGTTGGGGGGGGTGATGGACAGCAATGCTTGGAGCCCAGGTCCCACCGCCAGGAACCCCGCGGTGACGGGACTCAAACTGCCCTCCAATTTCTTTCAAAAGCCTTTTTTTTCTAAATAGTTGTAGACCTACAAACAACTTGTGCAGATAGTACAGAGTTCCCATAGAATGAACACTCCCTCATCTGACATGCCCAGTCATTAAATCTCACATCAAAGTCGCACATTTGTTACAGTCAATGAACCAATATCAGTGTGTTACTGCTAACCAAGGCTACGCTCTATTGACGTTTCCCTAGTTTTAACGCAGTGTCCTTTATCTGCTCCAGGATCCCACCCATTCTATTTAAACGTCCTGTCTCCTTGGGCTTCTCTTGGCTGCGACAGATTCTCAGATTTTGGTGAAACTACGGTTTCATCCGTTCTAAGGAGTGCTGCTCAGGTATTTGATAGAACGCCCCTCTGCTGGAATTGAACTGCTGTTTTCCTTGTGATTAGATAGAAGTTTTGGGGTTTGGGCAGAAAGGCCACAGAGCTGAAGAGCCATCCCCATCACATCCCATGGAGGGGCACACCATCAAGGTGACCCATCACTGCTGGGGGACCTGGATCCCGTGGCCGAGGCAGGGTTATCAGGTTTCTCTACTGTCAAGTTCCTCTGTTTCCCCTTTTCCAGGCTGTGCTCTTTGGAAGGACGTTACCAGGTCCAGCCCACGTTTGAAGAGGGGGGAGTTCCGCCCCCCCCCCCTCATTTCTGTTAGTCACCACCAGCAGGGAGCACCTCCTGCAGGCCCGAATCTCCCTCTGTGGCCACACCCCACAGAAGCCCCATTTGGCCCTTTCTTCCTATCTCCACTGAGGCTAACACACACAAATCAAAAGCTCCCTGAGGGGTCAATCTCCTCCGCACCGTTTCCTGTGTGCCTGCAGGAACCCAGCGTGGTGCTTTGCCCTCTGCACACACTGAGATGTCTCCTTCTGAGCTGTCCCGATGTCCCCAGGGCGGCCAGGCTGCCAGGAGCAGCCCTCAGGCCAGCAAGAGCCGGGCAGGCCCCTGGTGGAAGTCCAGCTCCCTAGCTAACCACCCAGGGCAAAGCTGCTCCTGGCCCAGGCCCACACCCTCCTCCACCCGCTGGCCACGTAAGAGGGGAGCCGGGGAGATGCATTTCAGAGAGTGCGGTCAGGGAGGCTGCAGGAGGTGCAGCTGGAGGGCATTCACCGGGCTCAGCGAATTTGCGTTTCTAGACTTCTGAACCACACCACCCACAGACATGACCCGCTCCTAAAATCCCAACCACGGGCAAAGTACTGAGACCCCCCACACACAAGCAGAGGTGCTCTCCATATCACAAACACCAGCCACAAGACCTTGGGGAGAGGCTGAGCAGAGCTGCAGGGCCCGTTGCTCCAGGCTGGCTCCCCACGGGCCCCAGAGGGTGGGTGCAGCGCCACCCAGGCCCCAGCCTCCGCCTGTCCAGGCACAGCCCTCAGACCCCCGTTCTGATCCTCGAGCCATACGGATGAAGCCTCCGTGCTATCCCAGCACCAGGACTGGGCCGGGAGTCCAGCAGAGTGGAGCCAGGAGCATGCCTAGGACCACTGAGGCCAGGCGTCACCTCCCGGCCTCCCTCGCATCTCTGTGGACCACCTCAGAGGAGACCACTGTGCTGTGGGTCTCGTCTATTTCAGATGGCGCAGGACACAGACCACGTGTGCGCAAGCTCGGATGCGATGACCACACGTGGGACCCAGCCCAAAGCTGGACGGCTGATGGACAGTCTCCCAGCACAACTGGAGGGGTGGGAGGGGCCGGGAAGGCTGCCAGGGAGCACTGTGGGCACAGACAGCAGGGACCTCTAGGATCTCAGTGTGATGGGCAGGGTGGCCTGGAGAGCGCTGGACAGGGGGCCCCTCGGAATCCCCACCCAGTTTCTGGGCCGACCCAAAGGAGCTGTTCATACACACCATCTCGCTCTGTTATCTCTTCCTACAGGTCTCTGGTTTCCCACTCACCTGAAACCACAGAGCGTGTGACCCTCAAGTGCTCGGGCTGTTTGTGTCTGGTTTTCCTTAAGTGCACATTTCTGCCCTTGTGCAGGAAGAAAAACTCTCATGGAGAGAACTTACCATATCAATTACCTGTGTATAGATCTCAGCATCCTACTTGGGTTTATGAACTCTGATTTCATTTAGAAAATACAATGTGCATCTGAATATTAATAAGCACTTGTTGGAATGGCCACATTTAATCATCTCACATTAAATTAAATGTAATCTTGATTTTGATATTATTGTTCCAGCAGGAAAATAAGCCATGAGTCAGTCAATTGAAAGTTCTCCTTGAAGATTCCAAGATGCTGTACTGCTCTTTTTTTTTTTTTCTTTCAGTTTTTATTGAAGTTTAATATAGACACTGAAAAGTTCCTTATCATAAAGTGGAACCCACCCAGGCAAACCTCACACAGATCAAGAATGGGACATTGGGACTTCCCTGGTGGTGCAGTGGTTAAGAATCTGCCTGCCAATGCAGGGGACACGGGTTCGAGCCCTGGTCCAGGAAGATCCCACATGCTGCGGAGCACCTAAGCCCGTGTGCCACAACTACTGAGCCTGCACTCTAGAGCCCAAGAGCCACAACTACTGAGCCTGCGTGCCACAACTACTGAAGCCCGCGCGCCTAGAGCCCGTGTTCCACAACAAAAGAAGCCACTGCAATGAGAAGCCCACGCACCACAACGAAGAGTAGCCCCTGCTTGCCACAACTAGAGAAAGCCTGCGTGCAGCAATGAAGACCCAACGCAGCCAAAAATAAAATAAAATTAATTAAAAAAAAAAAAGAATGGGACATTGTCTTTGCAGCAACATGGATGGACCTAGAGATTATCATACTGAGTGAAGTAAGTCAGAGAAAGACAAATATGATATCGCTTGTATGTGGAATCTAAAATACAACACAAATGAACATATCTACGAAACAGAAACAGACTCACAGACATAGAGAACAGACTTGTGGTTGCCAAGGGGGAGGGGGGTGGGAGAGGGAAGGATTGGGAGTTTGGGATTAGCAGATGCAAACTATTATATATAGAATGGATAAACAACAAGGTCCTACTGTATTGCACAGGGAACTATATTCAATATCCCTGTGACAAACCATAATGGAAAAGAATATGAAAAAGAATATGTATGTATAACTGAGTCACTTTGCTGAACAGCAGAAATTAATACAACATTGTAAATCAACTATATGTCAATAAAATCTAAAAAAAGAAAAAAATAAATCAATGGGACATTGTCAGTCCCTCCAGAAGCCCGGTGCCCTCCTGGTGCCCTCCTGGTGCCCCCTCTAATCACCATCTCCCAAGGGCACCCTGACTTCCCACCGCACATGGGAGAGTTGCCTGTTGCCCTTCCCATCAGTGGAGCCATGCGGTAGGGACTAGGGACTCTAGTGTCTGGGTTTTTGGCTCAAGAGCATGTGGCAGGACTCGCCCAGGCCACTGCACACACTTGCAGTGCCTGCTGGATGGTTTCCATGTGCGATGAGCCCCAGTGTAGAGCGCAGTCTGCTGCTGGTGGACCTCGGGTCCTCTGTAGTTTGACAACCACGCTTCTACGGATGCTCTGGTGCATGCGTCTGGAGGGCTCTATTAGTTTCCTGTGGCCCCTGGAACAAATCGCCAGAAACACGTGGCTTTGACCAACTCAAGTTCAGGAGACCGGGAATCTGAAAGCAGTTTCAGCGGCTGAAATCTAGGCGTTCGCAGGGCCCCCCTCCCTCTGGAGGCTCCAGGGGAGAATCACCTCTTCCAGCTGGGGGTGCTGCCGGCATTCCCTGCCTTGTAGCCTCATCACTCCCATCTCTGCCTCTGTGGTCACTGTCTTCTCCTCTGTGTCTACAATCCCTCTGCCTCTCTCTTAGAAGGACCCTTGTGGGGACTTCCCTGGCAGTCAAGTGGTTAGGACTGGGCCCTGGGTTCGATCCCTGGTTGGGGCCCACCAAAAAAAAACAAAAAGGACCCTTGTGATGGCATGCAAGGCCCACCCAGATAAGCCAGGATCATCTCCTCATCTCAGTGTCCCAACTCACATCTGCAAAAGCTTCACCATGTCAGGTCACATTCACAGGTTCCAGGGATGGGGACCCGCCATCTTTAGGGGCCACCATGCAGCCCACGACAGTGGCCGTATGCACACTGCACCCAGTTTCACTCAGAGCGGGACTGCTGGTCACAGAGTAGGTGCATTTTTAACTTTAGGCGACACTGCAAAACCGCTTCCTAAAGCAGTTGTATGAACTTACACCCCGATCAACCATCAGAGTTCCAGCCGCTCCACATCCTCTTCAATGCCTAGTTTGTGCTCTTTTCAATTTTAGCCCTTCTGGTGGTGTGTAATGGTATCAAATTGGGGTGGGTAATTTTATGTGTCAACTTGACTGGCCACAGGGCGCCCAGATTAAACATCATTTCTGGGTATGTCTGTGTGTCTCTGGATGAGACGAGCATTTGCATCAGTGGACTCGGTAAAGCAGACACCCTCCCCAATGTGGGTGGACAGCATCCAACCCACTAAGGGCCTGAAGAGAACAACAGATGGAGGAAGGAGGGATTTGCCCCTTTTTCTGCCTCACTGTTGAGCTGGGACCTCTCACCTCATCTTCTGCCCTTGGGCTGGGATTCACACCATGGGCCCCCTGGGTCCTCAGGCCTTCAAGTTTCAGACTGAACTACACACCAGCTTTCTTGGCCTACAGCTGCTGACCACAGATCTGGGGACTTCTCAGCCTCCATAATCATGTGAGTCCTCATAATAAATCTCCAAATATAGGGAATTCCCTGGCGGTCCAGTGGTTAGGACTCGGTGCTTTCACTGCCATGGCCCGGGTTCAATCCCCGGTCGGGGAACTAAGATCCCGCAAGCCACGTACAGCGCAGCCAAAAAAACAAAAAAACAAATATATAACACACACACACACACACACACACACAATTGTCTGTTTCTGTGGAGAACCCTAAAACATTTACAATTTATTTTGCATTTCCCTCCCTGATGACTAATGGAGTTGAGGACCTTTCCATATGGTTACTGGGCCTTCTTTTTGGTGAAATGTCTTTGGTCCCTTTTTCTACTCAGTTGTTTGCCTTTTTCTTGGACAGTGCATTATTTTAAGATGAGTAATTTGTTAGAACATCTTCCATGAAGCACACGGTGTGGAGGGGAACACGTGTTTTTGGCGTCAGGGCCTGAGATGTGTGGTCCAGATGGATGTGAGCAATGCATTGCCATGAATTCTGGATGATGAATACCCACCACGGCCTCCAGGACTCTGTCAGCCAGGACGGTTTCCATAAGGAAACGCACGACAGCTTGCACACCACTGTTGGGAACTCGGGTGAGCGAGACACAATTCAGTCCCAAATTAATGGGTTATGCCTCCATTTACTTCCTTGAAACCAGAGCTAATTTCGCTTCAAGGAAGTGACCATTACTTTGGGACATTAAACTCTATTTGTATTTCTACAAATACATGTGGATTTTACAGAATCTTCTGAGTCAGTCGGCAGCAGCTGCTAATCAAGGCTGCAAGGGACGGCCCATCTATGGCTGTGGGTACCACGCGTGAGCACAGAGAGGCATGCCACCAGTGTGACCATTGGCTTTCTGCCATGAAATATCGGATGTTAAATACACCAAGTCTGGCTTCTCTATTTCACTGTAAAGGAAGAAAGCCGGTTTGGGCTATCAGTCAACACGAACTGCAGCGTAATATTCGGTGTTTGATGAAAACCATCAGGAGAGCGAGCCCCAGGCCTGCCCCCCTGCAGCACGCAATCCCCACCCGTCCCCACCTGGAGCAGCCACTTGGCCCTTGGAGGCAGAAAGGTCAACACACAGGGAGAGTCCCCCACCCCAACAAATGCATCTTTCTCCCAACAAATCATGACTTCTAACTGCCCCACAATTAGCAGGCAGTTTCCAGCTCCAGCGCATGGCAGTAAGCTGTGAAAGACGCATTCACCAGCGTCCTAGCCAGCTCCCCGCAGAGGCCGAGCCTCGGGCCACGGAGAGGGAATGGCGCCCACCCCCACCTGTGCCGACGCAAAGAGCAGGCTGTCCACGTGTCCGGAAAGGGGAGCAACTGTAAGACATGTTTTCTGACCCATCATTACTCGGAGGAAGAACAGCCCACCAGAGCCTGAAAGGGGACGACTGGGCAGGAACTCGGGTGCCCAGGCTTTCGGGGCTCCTGAGAGGAGCCCTCCAAGAATCCCCCAGAGCTCAGCAGCCTGCAGAGGCCCCTGGAGCCCAGCCTCCTGACCTGCAGCCCGGCTTCCCCACGCCCTCTGCCCTCTGCACGGCTGGTGCAGAAGTCGGTCCCCCTCCCTACAGAGGCCAGGAAGCCACCAGGAGCCCCGGCACGGGAGGAGGGCGGCCACCTGGTGGGCAGGGCGGCCCGGCCACCGCGACCTGGGTCCCTCTGGCCTTTCACGCTCGCTGACAACTGCACAGAGGCCTCCCTGTCTCCCAGGCGTCCTTCATCCTTCCGAGTAAGTCAGTGGGGCCACAGAGGTTAACTCCACGTGAGCAAATTAATAACGTGATCTATGGTCTGTCATGGATTTTGTCGTTCTTATAGAGGCATAGTGGCAATTTAATCTAGAAAGCCTGTAAATCTCTAAAGGGTAAAATTAAACATCCGAGCTAGCAAGGCCGGGACGTGGCGGCAGCAGCCTCCTCCCACGTAAGGTGTTGGGCTCCGTCCTTCCTCCCTCCTCACGCCTCCTGGCAGCACCCCTCCGAGAGCCCCCCTCGAGCCTGGAGGCACCCCTCCATGCACCTCCGCCGCCCAGTCCCCGCGCCCTCCCCCGGTTCTCATCACAGCCTCCTCCTCATCCTTCACCACGCCTCCGGCGGCCCAGCTGGTCCGGAAGCTGGGTGATGGAAACACCTCCTAGATTCAGCTGGACGATGCCGGGCAGAGTGCGTGTCACCCCACCTGCTCTGCCCCCAACCACAGCAAGACTCCCCCGGGCCTCCAAGGCAGCTCAAGCCCCTGACGGTCAGGACCCGCCATCTCCTACTGACCTGCCCAAACCACGTTATCCTGCTGCCAGACACTCAGCTCCACCCCCATACCGGGTCCCCCACTCCAGGCTGGCCCTTCTGCCTGGAGGCTCTTCTGGCCTGAGCTCTGGACGGGCAAACCCACTCACTCTTCCAGGATGGGGTCCCTGACCCGCACCCCCCACGCCGGGCACTCAAACCTTCCAGCCTGGGCTGCTCCGGGAGCACTTTGGAGCCAGAGGCAGCCTTGGGTTCCGATGCCCGCCCGCATTCTACAGCAGCCCCCCTCTCCGCTCTTCTCTCCTGACTCCACTCGGCTCTTGACAGGGACTGGGGGTGATGGAACAGAGCGGGTGCTCAGGAAATACCTGTTGGATGGACGGATGGATGGATAGATGGAGCTCCCAGCAAAGGGGCTCGGGGGCTAGCATTGCACTGACCCCACAGATTAGAGGGCCAGGAGGTGAATGCCAGGGGTGGGGAAGGGGCTGCCATTTAAGTGCCTGGCACCCCTTTATTTCCATTGTTAGACAAGTCATCTTATACGACGGATGAAAGTAGCAGCACACGCAGAGTGAAGGCAAGGGTTCCCAAAGCGAGGAGTGGGGAGCACGATGCCACATCCAGGGGCCCCCATGGCAGCTCCCCCATGAAGTCGATGCAAGCGAGAGGCGCCTCTGCCTCTGGGCGCGCTCACAGCCACTGAAGCCGCACAGTCCTCACTGCTGATTAAGCACAAACCAGCCTGTGATCACGAAGAAAACCGTTATTTAATGAAATGCAATTAATTGGAAAGTTGAAATCTCTTAAAGCCCGAAGGAGAGACACAATCAAGAGTTCTTGGTCTGGAGGAGCTTCTGCTCTCAGAGTTTCCAACCCAAGAAACAGCACAGAGATATCCCCCCAAGAGCAGGAAGCAGACGGCATGTCCACCCCACCACACACTGGCTCGCTCCTGTCCGCCACCCGAAGGGCAGGGAAAGGTCACAGGCAGAATCTTTGCGGCACACGTACACGGATAAAGGCATGTCCAGGAGGGGCCGTAGGTCAGGCCTGCCTCAGGGATTCACGATCTAGCGGTCAGGCCAGGCAGGCAGCGCTGGGACCCGCGGCCGGGACCCACTGTCCAGCAGTCAGCCACCAGCTCTCACTGTGGCCAGCGGGGACCAGCCAGAGACCCAAGGTAGCACTTGGTGTCTGAGGCCTGGCAGGCGAGTTGGGGATGGATACACACACACACACACACACACACACACACACACACACACCCCAAGCCCGGTGACTGGCACTGACCAGGCACACTACTGTCACAAACGCTGACACACACACATCTGGTCTCGCCCCATCCTCACCGCAGCTGGTGGCTGGTAAGGAAGGAAGCGCAGGCCTCCGGGTGCCCCTCTTAGAAGGAGTCATTCGAACTCCCAACAGCCACGCTGGCTGGCTGGCCAGCTGCTGGAGGCTTTCTGGAGCTTCCGATTGCCCACCCCTGACAGCTGTCACCAGCTCTGGATGACATGGACATATGTCAGAGCACATGGCCCGCTCATTACACCAAAAGACTGAGGAACGTGAACCGCGTTTTATTTGAGCAACGTGCACACTTGCTGCCAGAGGGGCCTGAGAAATCCATCATCCCTAAATGTAGGCACTCACTCAGCAAACGGGTCCCCCAGTTTCGAAACAATGGATTTTTCCAAGACAACTGATAGACAAACTGGGAAAAACTATACACTACATTTTTTTATGAAAATCAGCGGGGCCCACAGTTCAGAGAAACACATATTTAGAGCTGCCTTGCTTGAGAGTCCATTCGCGAATGTAAAACCAATCCAATGAGAAATAAATATATATATTTTTTTTTTTTAAAAATACAATTATACATATATATGTGCATATCTCCCAACTGAAAATTCTAAATGCCGATAGTGTGCTCCTACTCATTGACTGTTGACTAATTAAAATTTGTCCAGAACAAGTGCCTGAACATTTCAGAGTTGATTCCAGGGGCAGGAAGTGCAAAGAACCCATGGTACCTCCGAGTGAAAAAAGGGAAACACCTTACCAATCCACCAGCAATGTTAGCTATTGTCCTGGATGGCAAGCTCCCAAGCCCTCTTGCTGTCCCCATGAAGGGCCCTGGGTCACCTGTGACATGTCCATTATTCTCCAACCGCCAACCAGAGCTCAGGGCGACAGGTCACCACCATCAGATTTTCTAGGCACAGGTTGAAAATGAACCCCTGTACCCATCACATAAGTGGTCACAAGTCCTAGTCACGCCCACCCCGTTTAAAAACAAATCTGAGGGCTTCCCTGGTGGCGCAGTGGTTGAGAATCCACCTGCCAATGCAGGGAACACGGGTTTGAGCCCTGGTCCGGGAAGATCCCACATGCCGCAGAGCAACTAAGCCCGTGTGCCACAACTACTGAGCCTGTGCTCTAGAGCCCGTGAGCCACAACTACTGAAGCCCACTCACCTAGAGCCCATGCTCCGCAACAGGAGAAGCCACTGCAATGAGAAGCCGGTGCACCACAATTAAGAGTAGCCCCCTGGGCTTCCCTGGTGGCGCAGTGGTTGAGAGTCCGCCTGCCGGTGCAGGGAACACGGGTTCGAGCCCTGGTCCGGGAGGATCCCACATGCCATGGAGCAACTAAGCCCAGGCACCAAAACCACTGAGCCTGCACTCTGGAGCCCGTGAGCCACAACTACTGAGCGCACGTGCCACAACTGCCGAAGCCCACATGCCTGGAGCCTGTGCTCCGAAACAAAGAGAGGCCGCCGCAATGGGAAGCCCGCGCACTGCAACCAGGAGTGGCCCCTGCTTGCCACAGCTGGAGAAAGGCCGCGTGCAGCAACGAAGACCCAACGCAGCCAAAAATAAAATAAATTCATAAAAAATAAATTAATTAAATAAGACATTTTTTCCCTGTTTAAAAAAAAAAAAAAAGAGTAGCCCCCGCTCGCCACAACTAGAGAAAAGCCCACGCACAGCAACGAAGACCCAACGCAGCCAAAAATTAATTAATTAATTAAAAAAAAAAAAACACAAATCTGATGCAAACTGGGCCCCAGTGGGACACAGTGGGGTAGGGAGGATGGAGGAGATGGGGGAGTCGGGCGGGGGGTGGTCATGGGGCTTTGTGCTCTCCATCCAATACCAGCGCTGCCCTGAAACAGCAGCCCCCTCGGGCAAGTCACAGCTGCCTGGTCCTCAGCCTCCCCACTGCCAAGTGAAGACCTGTCTCTCGGGCTCGGCGGGAAACTATTTAAAACAGCACATGCAGAGGGAGAGAAGGCAACAGAACAGAAGTGCCCAATGACGTGTGTTTAATTCCAGTTGGTTTCTCCATCCAAAACCACCTTTCAGTGCCAGCATCCTTCCGTTTTCAGAAAAACCACAAGATGCAAACATCTCTGTGGTCAGGAGACACCAGCATCTCAACCCCGTATTTTTTCTTTCTTAATTTTGATCCTTCAGACGCAAAACCACAGATGCAGCCCCTTACATCAGAATGGCACTTAACAGTTTAGGAAGCACTACATTCTCTTGCTAGGTTGTACATGAAGCTAGCAGAGCTGACCCTTCAAACTCTCAGTAGAATAGGAGAAGCCACAGCAGGCCTAGGGCCACCAGCACTCCACAAAGCTCTGGTCGTCACGTACCAGTATCTCAAATCAGTTCAATGCTGGATCTCGTCTGACCTCAAAACTATCTCGGCGAGAGCTGTCATGCACATGTGACAGATGCTGAGAAAGGCTCCCAAAGCCAGTGACTTGCCCAAGGCCCCCGGGATTAGTGGCAGAGCCTTTCTCCTTATAAAACCAGAGTGCCTTCCCCAGCAGGGCCAGAACACAGGCAGGGAGAATCAGGTGGAGGAAGACTGGCAAACAGGGTCAGGCAGAGCAGCCGGGAGCCTGGAGACGTCGGGTCTGACATAAGGGAAAAGACCAGTTTAGAAACCTCCAGATGGAGGAGAAAGGGAACCTGGCCAAGTGGGGCATCAGACTTCCCTGGTGGCGCAGTGGTTAAGAATCCGCCTGCCAATGTAGGGGACAGGGGTTCGAGCCCTGGTCCGGGAAGATCCCACATGCCACAAAGCAACTAAGCCCGTGCACCACAACTACTGAGCCTGCACTCTAGAGCCTGCACTCTAGAGCCTGCGAACCACAACTACTGAGTCCAAGAGCCACAACTACTGAAGCCTGCGCGCCTAGGGCCCGTACTCCACAACAAGAGAAGCCACCGCAATGAGAAGCACCGCAACGAAGAGTAGCCCCCACTTGACACAATTAGAGAAAGCCCACGTGCAGCAACAAAGACCCAACGCAGCCAAATAAATAAATAAATAAATAAATAAAAAGAAAATATTAAAAAAAAAAAAAGAGGGGGCATCATTCCCAGCACATCCGTAACCCAGCTGACGGCAGGGACAGCCCGAGCACAGAACATCCAGACAACCGAAAAATCCTAAAGGGAGTTTCTGTGAAGGATCAGAATGCCCACTCCTGGGGCTGGATCGCCTTCCCGGCCATGCTGTCTTCTGGCCTATGCGACATCTGACCTGCCCCCCACCATTCCACGGCTCTCTCCTGCCTGTCCACTGCGGGCAAGGTTCTGTTCTAGGCTCTGGCAGTGAATCCAGCTTGGTTCCGGCGCTGGGTCTTGGGAAGGGAGCAGCAGGGTGCCAGGCTTGTGCTGGAAGGAAGCATGACGCTCCTGGGATTTCATTCATTCGTTCATTCATCCATCCAACAAGTACCACTGAGGGTGTACGAGGTGCCAGGCACTATTTTTCCTCCGGGGATACAGAGGTCAACAAAGTCTCTGTGTTAGAGCAGTAAGAGACAGAATAAACAAAGTATATAAATAACAAACTATATTTGGTACTAAGAAGAAACACAGAGCAAGGTTAACATGAAAGGAGGAAGTGATGCTAATTTATGTAGGGTGGTCTGGGAGCTGAAATACAGACAGAGAAGGAAGTGAGACAGCAAGCCAGGTGGACATCTGGAGGAGGCACGTGCCAGGGAGGGGAAGGGCAGGTGCAAAGGCCCTGAGGTAGGCAGGAGCTTGGCAAACTTGGTGACGAAGGGATAAGAGGGAAAGAGCCCATATTCATCTGGGATGATCAAGGATGGACACAGGGCCCCAGGCTAAGGTGGCAGGTGGGGATGGGGTGGGGACAACGCAAAGCAAGCCTGGGCAGAGAGTCTGCCTGACCAGAGCCTGGACAGTATGGCTGGGAGTGAGGAAGGGAACTTGAAAACAAATCAGGCTGAGGAATGTGGGTATGGAGTGGGCACTGGGGAGCCACTGCGGGCTTGAGTAACAAACACCTGGGACACCCTGCAGCTGGCACAGAAATCACAAGTCACACAGCAACAGCACCCGCCAAAACGGAGGGGGTTCCCAAGCAGACTCAGGAATTTCAAGCCCCACAGAGAGAGCCCAGCTGCGTGACACTGAGGTCACTGCCCTCCCTGGGCTCCCTTGTCATCCAGGAGGACAGGGAGAGCAGAGGACTGGCTGCTGGAGAGGCAGGGAAGACGGCGCCCACGACGGCTGACTCAGCCTGTGCCTGCAGGCTGCTCTGTTGGACCCGACCCAGGGGGGTGGGCGGGGTCTCGGGAGAGGAAGGGGCCAGAGAATCCTCCCTGTGGGCACACGCCCCACCACCGACCATCAACCGGGCACCAGAGCCCCCACTTGGCAGGCAGTCATCTCAAACATGACCTAAGTTGGGGATGGAGCCGCAAGGCAGTCAGTGCCCACGCCACTCCCCACCCCAGCAAGGTCAGGGCTACGTGAGCCCAGGCTCTCTCCCACTCTCTCGAGCCCAGGCTCTCTCCCACTCTCTCAAGGCCAGGCCGCAAGGCAGGCGTACTGCTTTCTGCCACTTGTTCCGGAAGGCCTTGAGGCCAGCTCAGGGCCTCTGTGCCCACCTGCTCCTAGCCCTCCTGACTCCCCTGACAATAAAGGTTTCTCCAAGACTTCAGACCCTAGTGTCACCAGAGGCGCTGACCTGTTGAGGCTCTGGGTCAGGTGTGCCGGGTCAAGGATGGGAAGACGGGGTGCCCTGGAGGCGCTGAGGCCTGGAGGGGGTTTGTGCCCCCGGACACTGCCCCTACCCTCCCCCAACAGGCCTCGGGGACCACCCAATCTAAACAAAGCCCGGCTACCACCACACGTGCTTCTCCTCTGAGTTCCTCAGTTGTGTCTAGGAAACATCAAGGTGTTTTAGCGCTCCCTCTCAGCTTCAGGGGTACAAGTGGTGTCTTTTACAATTATCTTTTATTTTTATCCAGCATTTCTTAGCTCAGTTGGCAAATTGGATTATTTATGCACCTCCATTTCACAATCCATCCCCACCAATTATTCCTGTGAAACTAATTTTTTTTTTTTTTTTAAAAAGGGTTAGAAGTAATCAAGGGAGAGGCATGCAGACAAGTTAACAAGCCACAGCTGGAGCCCGGGGTGCCCGAGAAAGCAAGCAAGGTGCAAAAGAGTAAGAAACTGACCGGCCTGGGCTTCTCCTGCCTGCCAGAGCCCACCCTGGCTCTCACGCTCACACACACACACACTCACTCACACACACACCCCATCTGGTTCAGCCCACACTTCTCCCAGGCGAAGAAGCCCAGTACCCTGGAGATAGAAAGGCAGGCACTGGGGGAGGGACACCATCCTGCTTCCCAACCAATGAGCAGAGGTCTGGAGAGACGGGGCGCCCCAAAACTAGTGCCACCACGCAGACCTGGCCCAGCCTGGAGACCACTCCAAGGGTCTCTCCGCCAGTACTGTGGTGCCCACCAGGGAGGCTGCCACTCAGCAAGCTGACCCCCAGCAAGCTCCAACTCGCCCTGGACACCACCCAGAGTCCCAGGAGGCTACAAGCCGCGGTCATTCTCCGCTCAGGAGACCCCCTCCTGAGTGCAAGTGGAGGCAGTATGGACAGCCCCCCAGGAGTGAGGGCACAGGGCAGGGGGTCCTGGCAGCTGTGGACTGGGAAATCCCACTGTGTCCCCTGCAGGATGGACACCACCCACAAGAAGGCGAGAGACCCCCCACCTCACCTCACCAGAAGGACCACTAACCCAGAGGCCTGAGAAAGGAGCCGCCCACCAGGCTCTGGGTACCCACAGAGCACATCAAATGTGAACCCCGGGAAAAGCTTTCCTGTTCCCACCCTCGAAGCTTTCAGGTCGTTATTTCTAAAACCACTGTTTCTCTCAAAGGCGGTGGGGGGTGGAATTCTCAGACAGGGGACAGAGCCTGAAGAGGTCAGGGACAACTCAGCCCACAGGATGAAGGGAACAAAGGAGATGCCCGGTTTGGGGTACTTGACCGTCCCCACGGCCATTTGTGAGTTCGCTTAACCAGATCTGAGGCTGGCCCCTGTCAGGCCGTATCCGAATAGCTTTGAAAAAAATCAAGTCTTCCTTCTGCAAGTAAATACTAAGTTGAGACCAACAGGCTAATAGCCTCCTTGCTCCGCGAGGCCCCGGCTGGGTGGGCCCCTCTAGACCCTCCCTCGGCACCGGCACCGGGTCCAGGGCAAGTACGCCCCCGGCCTTGGCACACCGAGGCCCGCCCGGCACACAGCCCAGCTCGGGGGCGGGGGGCTCGCCGTTCGCCTTGACCATCAGAAGCCCAACCTCCCAGCAGCAGCCTGGCCGGGATGGTGGAGGCGTGGGAAGGGAAGGGGCTAGGCCGGTGGGGCAGGTCCGCGCCGCGCCCCCAGCCCTGCGCCGGCCGCCCAGGGGAACCTGACCGTGGAATTTTTAATTGAGGAGTTTCTCCCGCTGGGCCTCGTTATAAAGGGAAAACGGGGAGGGCTCGAAGACCGGGGCTCGGCTTCCCAGGAGGCAGGGAACCCAGAAACGACCCCAAACTCGGGAGTTGCCGCCCGGCACAGGGACTCGGTGCCAGCGCCCAGCGGGGCCGCGGAACGCTCCAGCGGCGCCGCGGAACGCTCCAGCGGCCCGGCCAGCCCGGCGGGACCCGAGCGGGCAGCCACCGCCGGCCCGCGCCCCGGGTCCGCGCCGGGTCGCCCCTCGCCGCGGCACCCCCCGCCCGGGATGAGCGAGCCGCCGGCTCGGCCCCGCCGCGCCCGCCCGCCGGTCCAGGGGGCGCCGGTCCGCTCCCCGCGACCCCCCGGCGCCCCCCGCCCGCGGCGCCGCGCGATTGCGCCCCCAGCGCCCCAGCCCCCCGCTCCCGCCCGGGCGCCCTCAGACTGCGGCCGCGGGCGGGTCGAGCGGCCCGTACTCCCGCTTACCTGGCGCGGGCGCGGGGCCGCGCGGGTGCACTGCCGCCCCGGCCCGCCGCCGCCGCTCCGTCAGCGAGGCCGAGCGCGGGGCCGCCGCCGCAGCTCTTTGTGAGCCGCGCACCGAGATGCTGCTGAGCCCGGGAAGCTGGATAGCAGCGGGCGCGCCCCGGACGCGGCGTACGGCACGCAGGGCCGCCCCTGCCCGGCGCACGCGGCGCGGCCCGCGGGTGCACCCCGCACCGGCCTGCGGCTGGCAGCTCGCGCCCCGCCCCGCCCCGGCCTCGCCCACGCCCCCCGCCCGGCGAGAGCGCGCGGCGGGAAGACAGGGAGGAGGACAAAGATGCGTGCGTGCCCAGCCCCTTCCCCTGAGCCCGCGCCGGGACAGTCAGCGGGCAGGAGGGCGCACCTGGGTTCCGGATGCTGCGGGGACGGCTTCGGGGCTGGGGGACCGAGCCCAGCTCTGGAAGCCGCGGCCCTCCAACCGCCCCGGGTCCTGGGGAGCACACAAATTCTCGGGCGCGCCCGGGACCTGCGGGATCGGGAGCCGTTGGAGTCTGGTCCTTCGGCGGGTGGAACAGGTGACAGCGAGGCTTTCTTGCGCCCGCACCTGCCCTGGGCGCCGCGCTGCCCCCTGGCGAGCTCCCGAGCGTGTTCGGCGGAGGGGCCCCGGCGACCGCGCCCTGCTCGGCCCCGCGCGGCGGCGTGGCGAGAGGGAGCCCCAGGCCAGAAGCCCTGGTAGAATCTCGGCCACGGAGAGCCCCTTCCGGACGGGAGGACCCCTGCTGCCTACCCGCCGCAGATCCCCTAGTCGCGGGTTGCATGCCAGATCCCTGGGAACCATCCCGTCACCCCGTTTCCAATGTCCTGTGCTGCCTTGGCCTCGACCACTGGCCTCCCCTCCCCCAGGGCCTCGCCGCAGCCCTTTCCCTCCTTGCAGTCCTGAACGGAGAGGACCCAAACCACGTCCACTTCCAGCTCCCCACACACATCCCAAGGAGAGGAGGTGATCCACCCTACAGTGGGAATAATCCCCCTGGAACCCCCTGAAGGTTATGCTGGAGACGCTGGTGTCACCTTTGACCCCTCTGGCCATTTCATTCGGTCCCACACAGTCGTGTAACCTGCGGGCTCCACCTGGAGTAATGCGCAGGGTGCCTTGCCGGTCCGAGCCGGGCTCTGGTGACTCCCTCGCTCAAATCCTGATTATTTGCCTTCTGTTGTCTCTTCTTTTGGCTGGATTAGTGTACCAGTGCGGTGGGGGCAGTTCTGAAGAGGGAAGAGGAGGCCTGCGTGGGCCTCCTCCTGCTGCCCTGCAGAAGGCCTGGGAAAAGCTGAGTCCCCAGCCGGACCAGCGCAGACTTGGTGTGGACTTCCTGTGAATGGGCCCTGTGGGCCTGTCTCCCTCCCTGCTCCGCAACTCCCCCTGGCACCCCCCTACGCTCACAGTGACCCAGAGGGCCTGAGCCTCCAGTTGGGCGGGAGGGGGGCAGAGGTGTGTCCTGGTAGGGCAACTTTGCAGCTCAAGTGCCAAAAGAAGGCCACAGAGGCAGAGCCCAGAAGCAGGCCAGGGGCAGGTTCCTGACCCATCCCCCTGGCCCCTGAGGTAAGCTGTCTTTGCTGTTTGTGGTCCCCTCTTCCCATGGGCAAGCTCTGGGCCTACCAACAGGGTTACACCCCAGCCCTGTGCACGGGAGCAACAGTGGCTGGTGTTCAGAGTCCACGGGGTCAAAGGCACAGGCCCGCCCCAGCCTCACTCAAGACTCCTGAGTCTGCGGGGCTCCAGCCAGCCATCTCTTTTCAGAGGATTTTTCAAGAATCTTGGAGTAGGGAAGGCTCTTCTCAGTATTCCACAAAACTGAAAAGCTGTAACGTAAAAGATTGTTAAATTTGACTTCATAAAAATCCCTGCCTGGCAATCACCACCATAAGCAAAGTCAACAACAAACCAGAAGCAAAATATTTGCAACTCATTTCACCAACAGTTAACTTCCCTAATATGTCAATAGCATCTAGAAATAGAAAAAAGAACAACTCAAAAGAAAAAATAGACAAAGGTAAGGAGCAGAGAGTTCACAGGAAAGGAAATACAAATGACTTTTAAACATCTGAAAAGATGTCCTCCTTATTCAGAATGATAAATGCAAATTAACACTATACCTAGGTGCCATGGTTTTTGCCTGTTAGAGACCCAGGAGTGCAATAACACAGTATGTTCCAGAGGGCAAGGGGAAACACGAACTTCGGCACTTCTCCTGGGAAGTGTAAATCAGCACAACCTCTATGGAGGAATATTAGATCACTTCTATCAAAATTACAAATGTACAAGCCCTTTGACCTAAGAACTCTATTTCTAGGAGGATTTTTTTTTCTTTTTCTTTTTTTTTTTTTTTTGCCTGCATTGAGTGTTCATTACTGTGCGCGGGTTTTCTCTAGTTGCGGCGAGCGGGGGCTACTCCTCATTGCGGTGTGCGGGCCTCTCATTGCAGTGGCTTTTCTTGTTGCAGAGCATAGGCTCTAGGAGCGAGGGCTTCAGTAGTTGTGGCACGCGGGCTCAGTAGTTGTGGCTCGCGGGCTGTAGAGTGCAGGCTCAGTAGTTGTGGTGCATGGGCTTAGTTGCTCCGCGGCTTGTGGGATCTTCCAGGACCATGGCTCGAACCCGTGTCCCCTGCATTGACAGGCAGATTCTTAACCACTGTGCCACCAGGGAAGCCCATCTAGGAGTTTTTAAACATGTATACCACACGTGTGCAAGCTAGCCATATTATTTTGCAGAGTTATTCATTGCATTATTGTGTCACAAATAACTGCAAACAGCCTCGGTATTCTTGACTGGGGGACTGTTAAAAACGTGAGGGCACATCCAAACCCTGAAATACAAAGAGAGAACAAGGAACCATATGATGAATTAACATGGAAGTTTCAAGATAGTTTGTTAAGTGAAAGCACAAAGAGCAGAAATGTGATCAGTGTGCCAACGTGTGTAAAAACAGAAAAGGGGAAAAAGAGCGAGCATACACCTCCTTGTGTGCCGTCATACAGCATCTCTGGAAGGATCATAAGAAACTCATAAATATTGGTCGCCTGTGGGAAGGAAACTGGTGGCTAGGGCAGGAGTCACAGGAAGACTTTTCACTGATTACCTTTTCTATTTTTGAAGTATATAATATTACTATCTATCCCAAAGCAAAATTTTTAAATTATCATTCATAACCCTGGTTCTTAACCCTTTGGAGAGTAACAGACATCTGAAATCCCTGGTCCCTTTCCCCAAGGGAAGAAAATAGACCCCATCTGATGCCACTAAAGTGGCATCTTCCATAACATCTTAAACCGAGCAAACTTTTTGTCCAACCCAATAGATACCTCCCTGGCTATAGGGTTGAACCACTGGTCTTGCTCCCTGTCGCCACTTAGTGGCAGTATTCTTGAATTGCAGGCTTGGTGCCCGTCCCCTTCAGCCGAGAAGCTCCCCAGCTAAGCAAGAATTCCCACAAGGCAGGAAAGTGGAGCCAAAAACCTGTCAATTCCTCAGCATTTGGCATAACTTAGTTTTTACAAATAATGCACACCTTCCCTATATAGGGCAGAAGACTAATGCTCTGCCTCATAGGCTGGGGAGGACATTCCCGAAAGACAGAAAGTTAATTTTTCTTTCATTCCCCCCCGAGTGTGTAAGTGGATTTGATTGACACACACATGTCCTCTCTCTGTGGGGTCAGCAGAACCGCTCTCCATAAGTCACCCCTCAGCACAAGCCTCATTGGGTCTCACCTCTCGTCAACACCAAGCACTTGGGCTCATCTTCCTTACCCCTTCATCCTGTGCAGTCGAAGTGCCTTGAACCAGGAGCCAGGGGTCCTGTATTCCAGCCCCAACTAAGACACCAGCCAGGACAGGGCTCCAAGTAGGTCACCTGGAGCCTCCCTCGTATGGTTTCCTCCTCTGTTCAGGTGAGCGAGTTGACCTCAAAAATCCCCAAGGTCCAGGATGGAACCACCCCCATGGAGGTCTTTGATTCCTTTACCCTCAGGACTTAAGTCACTGGGGAAATTCACTAGAGTGAATTTGAGTGAACTCTAACCTGTTAGAGTTATATCCCACTCTAACATGTTTTTCCTTTACTTTAGCAGACACAGAGGGAGGTAGTATGGAAATGCCTTTGCCAACCACGGAAGCAAAGGACCTTCCCCCAAAGTAAATACTGTCGATTTTTTTGACCAACTTCAGGACGTAGATTCTGCCCCCAAATTCAAGCTTTATAGCAATGATTATAACTATGAACCCTCTGGCTCCTGACCCTCCAGATTCAGACCTTCAGTGACCTTCAGTGAGCACACAGAATGGGCTGCAGGACACAGGTATCTGCGGAGCAACGTGGGGCACGGGCCTCACCCTCGGGTGGGCCTCTGAGGAGGGGTCCACCACGCAGGTGCTGGCGTGTCTAGAAAAAGCAGAGGTTTGTTGTTGTTGTTTTTATTATTATTAATTTATTTTATTATTTTTGGCAGAGACAGGTAGGGAACAGAGAAGCTCTCTTACTGCCAGGGGGGGACGAACCCCGAGGTGGAATTGACCCTCACAGCACCCTGTGGGATCCAGCGGCTCTGGGAATTCACCTGAAACTGACCCCCTTCCTCAGCTTCTCCCACGGCCTGTCCTGGCCACCCCCACCCTAATGGTCTCTCCTGGGAACTCTTTCCTAGAAGTCCCCTGCACAGGTGTCTCACCTCCGGCTCTGCTTCTCTGGCTCCAGACCAAAGCTCAATGGTCCAGCAGTGGCCCTAGGAGGCCAGCCCTGAGGCTGGGACCCTGGAGCCAGGTGACCTCCAGGCAGCTGTGGGTCCAGTGCCGAGGGTCCCAGTGGCCCTCGTTCCGGAGCATTGCTGTTCTGAGAAGCCAGGAGGAAGGGGATGCACGGAACTGGGCAGTGTTTCTGGTGATGGAAGGGAGGAGAGAAACAGAGAAGATGCATAGCCCGGGTGGATCCTTTACCAGTTTAGGGCCCAAGGCAGCATTTGTGCAAACCCTTGTCTCCTGCGGCCAGAAGAGCCGGGCTGGGGCATTTGGAGAGAAGCAGGACTTCAGAGCTGTCTGAATCCACAGCCCCAGCCATCCACCTGGGCCAGAGTCAGGCCCTGATGGGGAAGGAATGGGGGCCCCCTTGGTGTGGGGGGGTGTCCCCCAAAGACAGCAGTGAGGGGACAGACTCCAGGCTGTGCACCTGGCCTCCCACTTTGTGTGAAGCGAGAGGTGGCTCAAGGCTGGACATCTTTACAGGCAGCAGGGAATGGCCTGGCTGGTTGGTAAGGACCCACACAGCAAGATTAGAGGCTCTGCGATGTGGTGGCCGCACGTGGGTGACCCTACAGGAACAGGCAGTCTGTGGCAGGATCTTGGTGTTGCACAGAATGCAGTCAGGGAGCACCCAGGAAGCACAACACAGCCAGGCGGACGGGGCACAGAGATGACCCAACGTCCGTCCTCAGCCTGCCCAGGACTTTGCCCAGGCCCATGACGATCAGGGGTGCTGGCAGAGAAGGGGGCTGCAGCGCAGACTTCCTCCCACCAAGGCTGATCTGGATCCTGCAGAAAAAGCAGAGGTCCCACCATCAGCCACAGAGACCACGATGAGCCCCTGATGTGCCACCAACCCTCACAGAGACCACCAGCTGCTCAGGGGCTGAAATCACAGCAGTGCGCCCTGATTGGGATCGGTGTGTATTCCAGGGGGGATTAGCATCTCCTGTAGGAACCACTACTCAAGGACTCATGTGTCTGATTCACCAACCTGGATCCTGCACAAATTACCTGGGACCAGGGAGCCTTCGTAGCCCAGAACATGTAGGGCGCAATGGGCATATGATCATAAGATCCGTATCCCCACCAAGTTCCACACCAACCAGAAACTTTTGGCCAATGGAGCAGGGGAACAGCCTCCGGAAGTTGTAGCTGAGTTGCTGGCTCAGGGACCCGCCCTGCAGGACTGGGCACTGCTTCTGGGGGCGTGGGGAGGGAGGGGACTGCAGCCAAAGGTCTGTCACAACCTGATGCTCAAGTATAGGAACCAGCAGCGCCCCTGGTAGGAAGCACCCACTCATCATGGTTCCCAGGGACCCACGTAGGGGAGCCATGCTTCCCAACACCATGATTTTAGGTTCTGTGGGTTGACTGAGGGTCGAGAGGTCCTCACTGCTAGAGGGAAGACTCTTCCCCTAGGACACCCAGGAAGATCACACTGGACTTAAAGCTACAGCTTCTACCTGGTAACTTGGAGCTCCTTGTGCCAGGAGACAAGCAGGTAAAGCAAAGGCCTTTCCCTGGTCTGGAAAGTTGACCCTGATTTTCTTGTCGAGAAAGGAACAGGAGCAGTGTGTTTGGATCAGGGGCTCATCGTGGCATCTCTGGTGCTCCCACGCGCAGGGTGAACTCTGACTAGACAGCCCTGCAGCCATCCTGATATGCACGGCACCCAGGGTCTCCTATCACCCAGAGATAGAGGTGATCCCGCCGGGCTCCGCCACCCCGCCAGCAGTACGGCCGAGCCTGAGCCGAGTTCAGACCAGATGGCAGCAGAGGGTACTCATTTCCTGGGGCTGCCATATCAAACTGCCACAGACCGCATGACTTAAACCACAGAAATGTATTGTCTCACTGCTCTGGAGGCCAGAAGTTCGAGATGGAGATACCAGCAGGGTGGTTTCCTTCTGAAGGCCGGGAGGGCAGGTTCTGCTCTGGGACTCGGTCCTTGGCTTTAGATGGCCGTCTTCTTCCTGTGTCTTCTCATCAGCTGCCCTCTGCTTATGTTTGTCTCTCTGTCCCTGTTTCCCCTTTTTAAAAGGACACAGTCTGGGAATGTAAATTGGTGCAGCCTCTGTGAAAAATAGTATGGAGTTTCCTCAAAAAACTAAAAATAGAGTTGCCATATGACCCAGCAATCCTACTCCAGGGCATATACCCACACAAAACTATAATTCAAAAAGACACATGTACCCCGATGTTCATAGCAGAACTATTTACAATAGCCAAGACATGGAAGCCACCTAAATGTCCATCCACAGATGAATGGATAAAGAAGTTGTGGTATATATATACAATGGAATATTACTCAGCCATCAAAAAGAATGAAATAATGCCATTTGAAGCAACATGGATAGACCTAGAGATTATCATACTAAGTGAAGTAAGTCAGACAGAGAAAGACAAACACCATATGATATAACTTATTTGTGGAATCTAAAATGCAATACAAATCAACATATCTATGAAACAAAAAACAGACTTACAGACATAGAGGACAGACTTGTGGTTTCCATGGGGGAGGGATGGATTGGGAGTTTGGGATCAGCAGATGCAAACTATTATATATAGAATGGATAAACAACAAGGTCCTACTGTATAGCATGGGGAACTATAGTCAATATCCTGTGATAAACCATAATGGAAAAGAATATGAAAAAGAATATATATATATATATACACACACACACATATATATACACATATGTGTGTGTGTGTGTATAACTGAGTCACTTTGCTGTACAGAAGAAATTAACACAACATGGTAAATCACCTATACTTTAATAAAATTGAAAAAAATAATAATAAAAAAAAGACACCACTCATATTGATTAGGGCCCATCCTAACTGTCTCATTTTAACTTCATCACCCCTGTATAGACCCTATCTCCAAATACAGTCACATTCTGAGCTACCGAGGGCCAGGACTACAGCACAGGAATCTGGAGCAGGGGTCGGGGTGGGGGGGAACACATTTCAGACCGTAACAGGGAGGGGGATGTTGAATATCATTTGTGGCCTCAGGACCACCTGCAGAGTGGGTCTGAAGCTTATTCTACTGACCCTCCCTGACAAGATTTCCCTCAGATAATGCGACTGACCAGAACCTGGAAGGAGCAAGGACAAGATGAAGTCAATTCACTGTGAGAAGCAAGTAGTTCTGAGAGGTACGGGCTGGGCTTAGCAGGCAGGGTGGCCGTCCCCACCAGGCCACCAGGGTCCCTCTGACCATGTGTATCCCTCTGCTGGCTGCAGCTTGCACCCATGCTTCTCCCTGGAGACCTGCCCTCGGGCTACAGGAGCTGCTTTGGACAGAAAGCTGGAGTGCCTGGGATGCTATGGACCAAGGGTCCCCAACCCTGTTACCAGTCCGCGGCCTGTTAGGAACCAGGCTGTACAGCAGGAGGTGAGCAGGGGGCGAGCCAGCGAAACTTCATCTGCCACTCCCCATCGCTCCCCATCACTCACATTACTGCCTGAACCATCCCCCACCCCGCCGCCATCTGTGGAAAAATTGTCTTCCACGAGACGGGTCCCTGGTGCTAAAAGGTTCGGGGACCGCTGCTATAGACCCTCAGAGCAGCCCGTAGACGTGACTGTTGTATATGATGATATAATAATGACAACTATCACCATAACAACGATGACTGGCTGGGGCTCGTGTCTTCCCCTCTTAACCACTGGACATCTTTGTCCATATGTCACTGAACGTGGGAGCTAATTTGGGGAGATGACTGAGCCATTCCCGGAAAAATCCTGCTCAAGACTCGGACCCACTGTGTCATTTCCGGGAATGTGGCAGGTGGAGGTGGACAGGCCTCCTCCAGAGTGGCTGAAGCACAGCTTCCTTGGAACCTTCTCCCAGGTTCCAGGGGAAGGTGTTGCTTCTGTTACAAATGACCACAAACTTGTGGCTTAAAGTAACACAGACTGATTATTTTATTTTATTTACTTTTAAAATAAATGTATTTTATTTATTTATTTTTTGGCTGTGTTGGGTCTTTGCTGCTGCGCAGGGGCTTTTCTCTAGTTGCGGTGCGTGGGCTTCTCATTGCGGTGACGTCTCTTGTTGCAGAGCACGGGCTCTAGGCGTGTGGGCTTCAGTAGTTGTGGCACACGGGCTCAGTAGTTGTGGCTCATGGGCTTGGTTGCTCCGTGGCATGTGGGATCTTCCCGGACCAGGGATCGAACTCGTGTCCCTTGCATTGGCAGGCAGATTCTCAACCACTGTGCCACCAGGGAAGCCCCAAACTGATTATTTTACAGTTCTATAGGTTAGAAGTCCAACACAGATCTCACTGAACTAAAAATCCAGTTGTGGGCAGGGCTGATTCCTTCTGGAGGCTCCTGGGGAAAATCTGCATCCTTGCCTTTTCCACCTCCTAGAGGCCACTCGCATTCTTTGGCTCACAGCCCCCTTCCTCCACCTTCAAAGCCAAGAAAGTTGCATGTCTCTGGCCCTGCTTCTGGCTTCATGTCTCTCTCTGGCCACAGGTGGGAAAGGGTCTTTGCTTTTAAGAACTCAAGCGTATGTCAAAAAAACAAACAACCCAATCAAAAAATTGGCAGAAGATCTAAATAGACATTTCTCCAAAGAAGACATACAGATGGCCAAAAGGCACATGCTCAGCATCACTAATTATTAGAGAAACTCAAATCAAAACCACAATGAGGTACCACCTCACACCACTCAGAATGGCCATCATTTAAACAGTCTACAAATAATAAATGCTGGAGAGGGTGTGGAGAAAAGGGAACCCTCCTACACCATTTGTGGAAATGTAAATTGGTACAGCCACTATGGCGAACAGTATGGAGGTTCCTTAAAAAACTAAAAATAGAGCTACCATATGACCCAGCAATCCCACTCCTGGGCATATATCTGGAGGAAACCATAATTTGAAAAGATACATGCACCCCAGTGTTCATTAAAGCACTATTTACAATAGCCAGGACATGGAAGCAACCTAAATGTCTATTGACAGATGAATGTTTAAAGAAGATGTGGTACATATATACAACGGAATATTACTCAGCCATAAAAAAGAATGAAATAATGCCATTTGCAGCAACATAGATAGACCTAGAGATTATCATACTAAGTGAAGTAAGTCAGAAAGAGAAAGCCAAATATCATATGATATCACTCATATGTGGACTCTAATCTTTAAAATGATACAAATGAACTTACTTACAAAACAGAAACAGATTCACAGACATGGAAAACAATCTTATGGTTACCAAAAGGGAAACATGGAGGGGGGGAAGGGATAAATTAGGAGCTTGGAATTAACATACACACACTACTGTATAAGAAATAGATAAACAACAAGGACCTACTGTATAGCACAGGGAACTCTACTCAGTATTCTGTAATAACCTATATGGGAAAAGAATCTGAAAAAGAATGAATATATAACATCTATATGTAAACTGAATCACTATGCTGTACACCTGAAATTAACACAACTATACTCCAATAAAATTAAAAAAAAAAAAGAACTCAAGTGATTCGATTCTACCCACCCAGAGAATCCAAGGAAATCTCCCCATCTCGAGGCCCTTCACCACATCTAGGAAGTCTCTTTTTCCTGTAAGTGTCCAGAGTCCACTGTCCAGTGTCCTGTAAGTGTCCAGTGTCCAGAGGTTAGGATGTGAGCATCTCGGGGGGGCCATTGTTCTGCCTACACAATACACAACTGTCTAAAAATGTCTGTTCCAAAGGAGCAGTGTGCATCGTGATTGAGCAATTCCGGCCAAGTCAGGACTCAGCCTGGGGCTCTGACCCTGCACAGATGCCTCTCCTCTACCCAACCTCAGTTCCCTCAACTGTAAAATGGGGAAATACCATTACTTGCCTTACTTGGACTCAGTGGCACACGTACATCTCCGAACCCAGGGCCTCATGTGTAAAATGTGCCGAATCATGCTGGTCATCATTATGATCACGAATGCTGTAAAATGGTGACGTCCTCCAGTGACGGTTTTTGTCTGCCTGGCATTTCTCTGAAAACCTCCTGCCTCATTTCAGGTGGTTCAGGTGAGGCTGAGATGCCTCAACTGAAAAATGGAGCCCTTGCTTCTTCTTCAGAAAGTGGTTGTAAGGATTGATTTCATCATTAATCATATATCTTAAAAATATTCCCTTGCCAGACGCTGACCTGGGCCCTGGGCTGCAGCAACAACAGACTGGCTAGAGCCCCGCTCCTGGCGTGTGGGTAGTAAAGACCCTCGTGGGGCAGATGGCAGGGCAGCCTGCACCGGTGGGGCCCCCCAGGGAGCAGCCCCGGAGGGTGGGATGAGGCTGGACCGACTGGGTGAGATGTGCTGAAGTCAGTGCCCTCGGCCAGGGCTTGGCTGCAGCAGTGGAAGTGACTTCATCGTCAGCTAGCCTGGCTCACTGAGTCCCCCAATCCTGCTGAAACAATGCTGTGTGTTAAAGCTCTCTTTGAAAACAGCCAGTGTGGGTTCTGTTTCCCCACCTGGACCCTGATTCACACAATGCAGGTACCAGTCATCATCCCCGGAAACAGAGCCTCCGAGATAGATTCCGGGCCCTGAACACAGGGCTGAGTTCTTGACGGTGGGAAAAAACGTGCCAGTAATCCAGGCCACTCTGGGCATCCCAATTGGTCAAATTGCCACCTGCAGTTGCTTTGGATGAAGTTCTTACTAAAGCCAGAGCCTGGGGGTCTGGGAGGTAGGGATGGGGAGGCAGGGGCAGGCGTGGGGAGAGAGGCAGGTGACCTCAGCCCTTAATGGGGGGACTTCAAGGACTTCAAGGGCTGTAGGGTGGGTGGCCAGTTCTTACTACACCAGCGACCCGGCAGAAAGAAAATGACAAACTCTGAGTTAAAACTTGGAGCTTACAGAAAACCAGAGAATTTCTATCATGCGCCCAGAGAATCTGTTATTTGCCGTAAACATAGAGATACCCTTGCCAAGAGTCAGACACGGGCTTTGTGAATATGGCAGAATTACAATGTCAGTTGAATTCAAAGGTGTGACGGGTATCCTATGTGGACATGCTTTGGAAACGAGTACGACCCTGAGGTCTGGGATGCAAACATCTGAGTAGAGTCTGGGGGAGGTAAGAACCTCAACCCTTGAGTCTGTCTGGACCGGAGTCTGTTTCCGACTACTGGGAACGGCCTGCCGGCCTGTGTCTCAGGAGACCAACCTCTCTTGCTCAAAGACCCTGTGTGTGCTCTCCTCTGTGGACCAGGTCTGACGGTGGGAGAGGTCACTGTTGAGACAGACCCGGGTGTCCTTGGTGATGGTGGGATTCCACAGAGGCAAAAACCAAGTGGCAGTGTTTAACTGCCACAGGGGGTGTATGTGTTGTAATGAGAAGGAAGACAGGCATAACCAGAATGCTTTGACCCACGTGACCTCTGGCAGTGGCTGATGGACCCCAAAGAATGAAATGAATAGGGGCCAAATGTCCAGACGCAAGGCAGTTCCCAGACCCAGAGGCCCTTGATTAAAGGGGAGGCTGAGCATCTGAGTAGGATCCTGCAATGTTGCCGCAAGTATATGCTGTCAATTTCCCTCTGACCCCACCCTGGAGGAGCTCTGGGCCATTTACTAGGGTCATGTATGCCCTGGATAAAGGGCAACGCCAAGACCTTTGGAGATTTCTGGACATTGTCGCTGAAGTGACATTAATTCCTAGGAAATGTTTAGAAAACTCTTAGGAAAGCAAAATGTCACTGGGCTCTACAGGCCAACTGGGGGCTCGTGGTCATCAGGAGAGTGAAGTTTCGGCCCAAATCTGACTCCCAATGGGTCTAACAGGCCTGCAGACCTACCCTGCATTTCTTCCCAGTTCCGGACTGTGTCACTGGAATAAACATCCAGGGGCCCTTGCAGAGTCCCCAGATTGGTTCCCCGGACCTGTGGGATGAGAACCGTCATTGGAGGAAAGGCTAAGGAACCGCCCCTCCCTCCCAGGATCCTAAACCAGAAGAGACACTCCATCTGGGGAAGCTGCGGGGTTCACCGGCACGGTTGGAGCCTGGAAAGGGGCAGGGAGGGACGGCTGTCCCAACCCCGTTTGACTTGCCTCTTGTCCCAATCCAATGACAATGGATTGTCGAAAACTTAATCTGGTAGTGACTCCAATTGCAGCTTCTGTCCCAGATGTGGTTGAGAAATATTGCAGATGTGCGTCCACACAAGGGGAAAACAACATCCTCCCTGGCACCTAGTGTGCTTTACCTTCACACACTGTTTCTTTCCCCCCTTTTCCCCCACTTCTCATGGGAGCAAAACTGGTTAACATTTTCATTTCCAAGTGAGAATGTGACCGAATTGCCATGATCCTGCACTAAGATGCTGGCCGACAAAGGACGGGAGGGTGAGTCAGTGGGCTGCGTGGGATATGCCCCTGCTTGTCCCTCAGACCCACCCTCTACCCTCTCCCGCCCGGCTCTGTGCCCGGGAAGCTGGCCTCTGTGGGCGGGGTCTGTGGGCTCCCCCGCTCTCCATGGTTTGCCCAATGGGAGGTATTGGCAGGAGGGCGATGTTGGTGGATCTTCCCCGGCCCCTTCCTCCCAAGGCGCTGGAAATGGGCCACATCTGTCCTTCCAGGAAGACCACAGCCCCCACCCACTGCACCCTCGCCTCCCAGCCCCGCCCACAGCTGCAGGTCTCACTGGATTCCAGTAATCTTCCCTCAACTGGCCTGGAGGTGCTACAGCCCCCAGTGTTGCCAGCCCCCGAGGGCTAGCCTGTTGATTTGTCTTCACGCTGCCCCACCTTGGTCAATAGTCCTTTTCCTGAATGCTCCTCCTTTACCTCTTTGGAAGGTACCATCTGCTTCTTGCTGGGACCCTGACTGATTCAAGGAAAAGGATGAATTCATCTACCTACTATGTATTGAGTAGTTACCATGTAATCAGTGTTTGGCGTTGGAGCAACCGGGGAAGCAAAACCACATGAGCTCAGTGTCCTCTCAGAGCTTCCGGGAGACACGGGCATTCGTCCATCAGTCACACAAACAAAGGGACAGGACAAAGGCTACAAAAGCCCTTAGTGGGAGAGGGGGATGGGCTTCCCTTACATTGGAGCCAAAGTTCCAGGAGGTGGGAACAGCATGTGCAGAGGCCTTGGAGCTGGCAGGAGCCCAGCACGTTTGGGGAACTTAAGAAAAGCTTGTGCAGAGTTTTTATCATAAATGGGTGTTGAATTTTGTCAAAAGGTTTTTCTGCATCTATTGAGACGATCATATGGTTTTTATTCTTCAATTTGTTGATGTGGTCTATCACACTGATTGATGTATGGATATGGAAAAATCTTTGCATCCCTGGGATAAATCCCCCTTGATCATGGTGTATGATCCTTTTCATGTATTGTTGAATTGTAGTATTCTGTTGAGGATTTTAGTGTCTATGTTCCTCAGTGATATTGGTCTGTAATTTTCTTTTTCTGTGGTATCTTTGTTTCTTTTTTTTTTTTTTTAAGTTTATTTTTGGCTGCGTTGGGTCTTCGTTGCTGCGTGCGGGCTTTCTCTAGTGGCAGTGCACGGGCTTCTCACTGCGGTGTCTTCTCTTGTTGCAGAGCACAGGCTCTAGGTGCGCGGGCTTCAGTAGTTGTGCCACGTGGGCTCAGTAGTTGTGGCTCTCGGGCTCTAGAGCGCAGGCTCAGTAGTTGTGGTGCACGGGCTTAGCTGCTCCGTGGCATGTGGGATCTTCCCAGACCAGGGCTTGAACCTGTGTCCCCTGCAGTGGCAGGCAGATTTCTTAACCACTGCCCCACCAGGGAAGTCCTGTGGTATTTTTGTTTGGTTTTGGTAACAGGGTGATGTTGGCCTCATAGAATGAGTTTGGGAATGTTCCTTCCTCTTCAATTTTTTGGAATAGTTTCAGAAGGATAGGTGTTATCTCTTCTCTAAATGTTTGATAGAATTTGCCTGTGAAGCCGTCTGGTTCTGGACTTTTGTTTGTCGGGAGTTTTTTAATCATAGTTTCAGAAGATGTTGTACATATTTATATACAATGGAATATTAGCCATAAAAGGGAATGAAATAATGCCATTTGCAGCAACATGGATGGACCTGGAGATTATCATACTAAGTGAAGTAAGTCAGACAGAGAAAGACAAATATTATGATATCACTTACATGTGGAATCTAAAATATGACACAAATGAACTTATTTACAAAACAGAAATAGACTCATAGACTTAGAAAACAAACTTATGGTTACCAAAGGGGAAAGGTGAGGAAGAGGGATAGATTGGGAGTTCTGGATTGAGATATACACACTACTATATATAAAATAATCAACAAGGACCTAATGTATAGCACAGGGAACTCTACTCAATATTCTGTGATAACCTAAGTGGGAAAAGAATCTGAAAAAGAATAGATACATGTACATGTATAAATGAATCACTATGCTGTACACCTGAAACTAACACAACATTGTAAATCAACTATACTCCAATATAAAATAAAAATTAAAAAAAAAAAAGGCTTGTGCAGAGGAGGTGGGAGGGGGTGTGCAGGCGTCAGGCCAGGCCTACGAGGCCTCGTCAAAGACTTTATCTAGGAAGAGGAATGGGTGAAGCCATCAGAGTGCATGGCAGGTGGCCTCTCAGCCCTCGATGACCTGCACCTCCTGAGATTCACGCCCCGTGTGATCCCGTCCCTTTGAGTGTGGACTGGACTTGTTGGCTTGCTTCTAATGAACAGAACACAGCAGCAGTGATGGGGCGTCAGCTCTGAGACTGGAGTACAGGCAAAGACCATGGCTTCTACCCTGGATGCCCTCTCTTGTTCTCTCTCAGCTCACCAGCTGCTTCGAGGTGGCCTGAGCGGTGAGGACCCAGGGATGGTCACGGCCAAGTCCACATTCATGAGGCCGCAGCAGGTGCCCCAGCCCCAGCCGAGCCTTCAGGGAACTGCAGTTCCTAGAGTTCAGCTACCACCTTGCAGGAGGCCACCACCAGGGCCCATGGCTAAGCCATCTCCAGATTCCTAACCCACAGAAACCTGGGGGGGGGGGGCAGCAGGGGGGGTGGGGGGAGTAAATGTTTGTTGTTTGAAGCTGCCAAGTTTGCGGGTAATTTGTTCAAGCAACTGTTAACTAATACAGAGCATATTCCCTAGGGGGGGCTGGCATATTTCATTCATTCACCAAAGACTAAGGAGCTGCTACATGCCTGGCATGTTGTGGGTACTGCCATAATGCATTTTATAAATTTTTATGTAGTATTTTTTTTAGTAGGCAACACTGTAACATGGTTTGAAACTAAAGTAACAGCAGAGGACAGAGGGGAAAGCCCCTCCCCCCACAGACACCCAGCTCCCTCACCAGGGCTTAGTGTTAACAGTTTCCAGGGTGCAAGTCCAGAGAGATGTGATGCACGTACAAACAAATGTACACAGATCCACAGCACCATTCTGCAACTTGCTTTCTTCACGTAACCATTTTTCTTAAAAAACTTTCTGTGTCTGTACAAAGAGAATTTCCTCATTGTTTTTCACAGCTATATAGAATTTCATGATATGAATATACCCTTATACATCTTAACCTGTCACCTGTTGATAAGCCTTTAGGTTATTTCCAGTCCTTTGCTATTACAAACAATGGAGCAAATAATTAACATATAACACTTGGCCCTCTAGGGTAAATCTCTAAAAATGGGTCTCAAAGTATGCAAATGTATAGCTTTGATAAACATTGTCAAACGACCATGACAATGGTTGGACAGACACTTCCTAATTTTATGGCCTTCAGCAGCAGACGAGAGTGCCTGCTACCCGCCCAGGGGTCACTAGTGTTAATCAAATGATCTGCCTTTGCCCATCTGATCGGACGTCTGAAGTTATCCTTCCCGTATGAGGTCTGAGCTTGAGACTCTTCTGACATGTTTAATAGCTGCTAACACGATTACAGGTGTGGCTGTAAAAAATAATAACAAAATTAAACGAACCAACAAACACTCTGGCTGCCGAGTGTAGAACGGACTGCAGGGACCAGAGCAGAGGTGAGGAGCCCAGGCGAAGTGGGTGGAGCACAGCATTTGGTCCAGAGCTGTTTGAAAGACTCGATAAAGTGGCCTTTGTGAGCGCTGGGAGCCCACAGGCTCAAGTGCACACTGGAGAGCCGGCTGGGGAGGGGGAGAGGGAGGAGGGGGGAGGGGGAGGAGGGGGGAGGGGAGGGGGAGGGGAGGGGGAGGAGGAGGTGCCAGGATTTGCCTTCAGGCTCCGCCTTCCTCCCACACCTTACTGGAGTTTTACATTGTAACACGTAACTTGGATTTCACATATTTAAAATACCAAGCTAGTAAATCACATATGCAGAGAGATATGTTAGGCCATCTATGAAATGTTTCTCTGCGCAACTACAACGTGCGCCAGAAGGTGGGAGGCTGGGAAGCACAGGGGTCCCTGGTTCAGGCCTGGATGCAACTGCAGGGGATGCGGGTGGACCCGGCTCCCCGAGATTGGCTTTCTCCCATCTGTCGAGCCAGTGGTGGGTACCCACAGTGCTTCAGCTTTTCGTTTCTGGGTGTGTAATATGAATGTTCTCCAGGTGGCTGTGGTTCGCTTCTGAACCAGGGTGTGTAATATGAATGTTCTCCAGGTGGCTGTGGTCCCATCCGGTTCTCAGAGTCTCTTATTCCAAGTGGAGGAGGGAATAACTACGAAAAAGAAAAAGAGTGTGATTTTTAAAGTTATGTATGTACATGGCTTCTTGAAGAGAAAAAGACCAGCACTTTAAAATACCAACTAAACTGGACGGATGATTTGGTGGCGATCCGTGCTGTTTTCTTTCTGTGACCCCAGACTTCCCTCAGCCCTCCAGCTGTGATTCCTGCTGTGAGTATTGTCCCCAAGCCAGGAAAATCAGAGAAGAGGTCAGCCACATTCCTGGCTTTGATACTTCAAAGGCAAGGTCTGGGGCTAGGAGAGAAAGGGGAGCACAGTCCCTGCTGTCTGTCTGGGGCTGTGACTCTCAAATTGTGGTTCCCCACCAGTCAGACCCGGTTAGAAGTGGAAATTCTCAGACCTCACCCCAGACCTCCAGAATTGGAGTTTCTTGGGGGCAGAGCCCAGAAACCTATATCTTAACACCCTACAGGTGATTCTGCTGCACGCGGAAGTTTGAGAACCACCAGCTGAGGGGCTCCCCAGGCCTCAATGTGCAGCAGTGGAGGAAGGACAGGCCAGGGGCTTCCTGGGCGGAGGGGCCTGGGACGGCAGCCTCGCAGAACTCCCAGGGAGCAGGCCTGGGGAAGGCAGACGGCGCCCCCAGCTAGGGGCCCTGGGCCCAGGACAAACTGAGCTGAGACCTGGAGGTTGACCAGAGATC
Organism: Balaenoptera ricei; assembly: GCF_028023285.1. Taxonomy (NCBI): domain Eukaryota; kingdom Metazoa; phylum Chordata; class Mammalia; order Artiodactyla; family Balaenopteridae; genus Balaenoptera; species Balaenoptera ricei. The sequence goes on from NC_082640.1 coordinate 31,992,474, forward strand.
CAGGAATCACAGGCACCTCAGCAGATGCCAGCAGGGAGGGCTGAGCAGGCACGAGAGGAGACCCTCACGGTGCTGCCAGCGTGAGACAGAGGACCGCCCCCCCCCAAATGAGGCCCAGATGCTGCTCCCACACTGCCACTCCCAGGGGAGTCTGCAGCCAGGTTTGGCTCCTGGCCTCTGAAGTCTTACTATTTAGTGGTTTCAACAGACAAAAAGCTACTGTCAAGAGAGCAGCTTGACCACGTGCTGAAATCTTTCCCTTCTATGTCTGTGTAGAAAATATTGTTAAAGCAAAGTAATACGTTCATAGCTAGGACTGGAGTCAAAAAAGAGAAACTCCTTGGACTTGAAATGGTAAATCTTTTCTTTAAAAAGAAAAGGAAAGGAAAGAAAATGCACAGGGGAAGCAGGAGAGGCTGTAGCCATTTAGAGGCTGAGGCCCAGGTCTGATGTTGGCTGCACAGTGATGCCTCCAGCTGGCTGTCTGCCTGCAGGGAGTAGTTTACAACTCAGAACACACTGGGGAGAATTCTCTCTTGGAAGGGCAGTGCAGAACCAGAAATTAGCCTGTACCTGAGGAAATTTTATACCACGAATGTAAGACAATACAATTAATGGAAGAACCAAGGGAACAGTGATAATAGAGCATCTGAAAAGGACTTTAAAATACATACACCTCAGAGAAATGAAGGAATTGTTACAGGAACCAATTTCAATACTTGGAAATAAAAAAAAGTAATTACCGAAATTAACAATTCAATACATGGGCTGAATATACAAGGTGTTGAACAGAAATTGCAAAGAATGATGTGTGTGCATGCATGCACGTTCATCTCACACACACACACACACACACACACACACACAAAGAGTGAAACTTCAGCAAATCAAGGATAAAGAAAAAAGAGATGAGTGGGACTTCCCTGGCAGTCCAGTGGTTAAGGCTCCACGCTTCCACTGCAGTGGGCATGGCTTTGATCCCTCGTTGGGGAACTAAGATCCCACATGCTGTGCTACAAAAAAAAATAAAATAAAATAAAAAAGAAAGACAGAAAGAAAAAGAAGAACGGGACAAGCTGCCAGAGAAAACAGATACATCACAAATTACTTATACATAAATAAAAATTAGGTTACGTCGGATTTCTTGTTAGCAGCCTTTGGTACACAAAGATAATGAATAAGAGCTTTAATGTGCTGAAGGAAAATACCTGTGTAATTTGAGCACTAAATTCCATACCCAGGAAAATTATATTTTGAGAGAGAGAATGGAACAAAGAAATTTTCAGACACACTTAGAGAATTTTCCACCTTTGCAGAAAGAATTACTAAAGGATAATATAAGAAGAAAAGTGAATCCAGGAGGAAGTAATAAAATGCCAGAAACATTAATGAACATGAGTCAATAAAACACTTTAGTAGGGACTTCCCTGGTGGTGCGGTGGTTAAGAATCCGCCTGCCAATGCAGGGAACACGGGTTCGAGCCCTAGTCCGGGAGGATCCCACATGCCATAGAGCAACTAAGCCCGCGAGCCACAGCTACTGAAGCCCGCGCACCTAGAGCCCATGCTCCGCAACAAGAGAAGCCACCACAATGAGAAGCCCGCACACCGCAACCAAGAGTAACCCCTGCTCGCCACAACTATAGAAAGCCCGCGCGCAGCAACAAAGACCCAACTCAGCCAAAAATAAAAAAGAAAGAAAGAAAGAAAAACAAAACTTTGGTAAATTTAAAGAAGTTTTGATTTGGTGGAGTTGGGAGAGTGTCTTTGAACAGGAAGCTGGGAGTAAAATCCTCTGGGAGGGGAACAACAGAACCTCTTCTGGCTACTTGAAGTAGAAAAGGAATCTATTAAATGACATAGGATAAATCACAGAATCTGCAGGTGGACCAGAGGCTCGTGCTTGAGGCTAGATGGCAGAAGCAGTGCGCAGACTACGCTGCAGGACCCCACACAGGAGAATTCCTGTTATGCCTGTTGCCACCTCTCTTAGTCACGGGCATGTCAGCTCTCTGTATTTCAAGCTGGATGTCTACCATTACTGTGGCTGGAAGGGGTTTCATGGTGCTTACTTCTTGAGCTCCCTTCCCTGAATAAAATCTTATGGGGTCTGACTGATCACACGCATGTGCCCTGTATGCAAAGGAGGCTGAGAATGTGAGTTTCTGGTTTCTGCCTTGGGGAGACATGAGCTCAAAAGATAAGAAGTTCCTCCAAACTTAGGAACTTAGGAAAGGTGTTAAGAAGATGCTGAGTAGCCCCCCCAAAAGATGAAAATGTTCTGCTATGGGCAGGAAAATAAAGTTTAAAAAGAAAATGATTTATCATTTATTCAATGATAAAATACATTTATACAACTATTATATATCTGTTAGGAAGTTGATGACCCACTCAAACTGGGTAATTTGAAAAGAGTTTATTAACACTAATTATTTGAAAGGAAAATAAACCTTTTGCAATTATGATAAGAAAGATCAACATTAGGGACAAAAAGGGATGAGAGATTATGACTATATACACAGAAGATACTTTTAAAAATCATAATACATAAGAGATGCATTGACGGTTTTAAGAGGATGGAGTTCAGATTTATTTGCCTCCTCCTATTATAAATCACCCTGAAAAAGTAAAACATCAGGAAACAGAAATATGAAATCTATTTCAAGTAAAGGAGACTTCTCTGATCCTCAGCCACAGTATGGGAAGATACATAAACATGTGTGTGTGTATGTGTGTGTGTCTGTGTGTGTGCACACATACTTTTCCAACTGAAAATTATTTTCAAATTGGACACTTAAAGAAAAAAAACAAATTTAGTTATATTCTGCTTATAAAAGACACATGCTCAAAATACTTGAATACACTATATATAAAATAGGTAAACAACAAGGTCCTACTGTATAGCACAGGGAACTATATTCAATACCTTGTAATAACCTAAAATGAAAAAGAATATATATGTATATGTATAACTGAATCACTTTGCTGTACGCTTGAAACTAACACAATATTGTAAATCAACTATACTTCAATAATAAGCAAACAAAAAACCAAACTGCTTGGAAACAAAAAAATGGATAGTAAAAGGACTGACCAAGCAAAGACTAACTAAATGAAAACAAGTGTAACTATATTAATATCAAAATAGACTTTAATGAAAGAGTAATAGAGAGAGAGTTTATCATAATGTTAAAGGGTGAAACCACTAGTAAGAAAAAGTACTTCTAAGTTTGTTTATACCTAATAACAGCCTTAAAATACACAGAGCAAACATTAACAGAACTAAAAGGAGTAAATTAACAATCGTTGTGGGGAATTTTAATATCTTTCAGTAACTGATAAAGCAGACAAAAACATCAGTAAAGAAATAGAATCTTTGAACAATCCATTTAACAAACTTGACCTAATTGAAATATGTGGCACACACTGAACATGCAGAACACATATTCTCTTTGAGTCCACATGCAACATTTATAAAAATTAGTCATCTTACATCATTAAGCAAATAACAACAAATTCCAAAGAGTTTTAATCATACAAATATTTATTTACTCACAGAAGAATTAAATGTTTGGAAATTAATCAAATCATTTTTAATAACTTATCAGTCAAATAAGAAAATGCAAGGTAAATTATAATATATTTTGAAGTGAATGATACTGAAAATACAATACATAATAACTTGTGAGATGCAGCAAAAGCCATAATTAAAGTGAAATTTTTAGTCTTAATTGTATATGTTAGAAAAAAATGAAAGCCTGAAAATCAGATAAAAAAGAATGTAGAAGAAATAAAAAGAATAAATGTGAGCATATTAATTAAATTAATGGCATAGACAACACAATATGGTAAAGGGATTTTTAAAAAGGCCAAGATTTGCTTTTTTTGAAAACACTAATAAAATTGATCATCCCCTAGCAAAATTGATTAAGTAAAAAGACAGAAGATACATATTTCCAATATCAAGAACAAAAAGGGCATCATTGTACACATTACAGGCATTAGAAAGATGAGTGGATATTATGAACAACTTTGAAATTTTAGATAAAATGAACAAATTCCCTCAAAAAACACAACTTACCAAAATAAATAGTCATACTTATACAAGAAATTGGATCTGTAATTGAAGCTATTGTAAGACTTATCTTTATGATCTTGAGGTAGGCAAAATTCTTAAGAAGGATACAAAAAATACTACAAATTAAGGCGGTGAAAAGGCAAAACACAGAGTGGGAGAAGATATATACATATATATCTCCTGGCAAAAGAGTTATACCCAGATTATATAAAGATATAAGGAATTCCTAAAACTCAATTAGAAAAAGACAGATACCAAATAGAAAAATTGGGCAAAAGACTTGAACAGACACATCACAAAAATGATATGCAAATGATTAAAAAATATGAAAAATATATTTCCAATCACATTAAAAGTAAACAAGATGTACACTAAAACTATAATAGCACACTTACTTATCTGAATAGATAAAATGTGAAAGATAAACAATATTAGGTGTTTGCCAGGATGTAAATCAAAAGGAACTCTCATACACTGTTGGTAGGAGTATAAATTTGTACAACCGTTTTTGGAAAACATTTGGCAATACCCACTAAAGCTGAAGGTTCACATACTGTGTAACTCAAAATCAAAAACATGTATCAGAATGTTCATGGTAGTACTATTTATAATAGACGTTACCTGAAAGTAACCTAAATGTCCATCAGCAGTAGCACAGAATAAATTTTAATATATTTATACAATGAAATACTATAAAGCAATGAATATAAACAAGCAATAGCTTCACACAATAATGTCCACAGTTTGTGGGAGAGAAACCCCATGAATATATTTATGACTAAATGAAGCCAGATCCAAAATAACATATCCTGTATAATTTCATTCACTTAAAGTTCAAATTTAGGGAAATCTATCTATAATATTAGGAGTTAAGATAGTCCTCTGGTTAGGAAGAAGGGAGAAAGGATTGGGAGAATGTGTGAGAGGGATTTCTGGGGTGTTTATAAAGTTCTATTTTTTTAATCTGGATGGTTGTTACAAGGCAAGCTTATTTTGTCAAATTCCTTAAAGTGTAAACTTATGATTTATTCATGTTTCTTTATGCATGTTATATTTCAATAAAATGTTTATTAAAAATAAAAATAACATAAGGTGACGGAGTAGGTTTTATTCCAGAAATATAAGAATAACTTAGTATTGTAAAATCTATCATAGTAAAGAATGAAAATCATATGAGCTATTCAGTTGATGCCTCCCAAATTAAATGAATTGGATTTCATATGTGCTAAGCAATAATAATAAAAGTGAAATTTATAACCTGGTAAGGGCATCATAGAAGATACTACTTGTTGCTTCCTTGATACCCATCACCTCTTCTGTATTAATGGACGAGGTGGCAACATGCCCAGTTACAAGACTTACTGCTTACAGCTGAGGATCGTAACATAGCCTAGATGCAGCCAAAAAGATGAAATTGGAAGTCTAATCCTGACACTTTCAAGAAATCTATGTTTTTCAGATAAAAGGAGACATAACTCAGCCTTTTGACCTTCCCCTTCCTCCTACCCAGAATGCAACCCAAGACCTGGAGGAACAGCAGCCATATTGTGATTATGAGAAAAAACACACAGTAAATAGGATACAAGGAAGTTGGAAAGAGGCCAGGACTGCCTTCCTCTACACATTTTAGGTGACAAAAATGAGACCTATATTTCTTTAAGTCATTGAATCAGGGTTCTTTTTTATGCAGCTAAATGCAGTCCTAACTGATGTATCTACCAAAAATCTACCACAAGCATCATGCTTAATGAACAAATAATAAAAGCATTAAAACCAGGAACAATACAATGATGCCTATTCTCACAGCTACTAAGTAAAATTGTATAACTATCCTATTTGATAAAAATCTAACAAGAAGAAAAAATATATATATATATAAATATTAGAAAGGGAAGTGAATATTATTATTTGCAGACAATATGATTGCCTCCCTAGCAATCCTAGGAAAACCAACTGAGAAGCTATTAAACTATTAAGAGAATTCAGCAAGATGATCAGATATAACACCAAACATACAAAAATCAAAAGATTTATATATTACATCTGTGACTAAGCAAAAAATAGGAAAGAGGTAATTTTTTTCTTGTCCCTCTGACTGTTTTTTTTAAACTGAAGTATAGTTGATTTACAATGTTGTGTTAGCTGCTGGTGTACAGCAAAGGGACTATTTACAATAACCAAGACGTGGAAACAATCCAAGTGCCCACCCACAGGTGAATGGATAAAGAAGATGTACGTATTCAATGGAATACTACTTGGCCATAGGAAGAATGAAATATTGCCATTTGCAGGAGCATGGATGGACCTAGAGAATATTTCACTTAGTGAAGTAAGTCAGACAAAGAAAGACAAGTACTATATGATATCACTTATATGTGGAATCTTAAAAAAATGATACAAATGAATCTATATATAAAACAGAAACAGACTCACAGGCATAGGAAACAAACTTATGGTTAGGGGAGAGGGAGGTAGGGAGGGGCATATGAGGAGTATGGGATTAACAGATACAAACTACTAAACATAAAATAGATAAGCAACCAGGATTTACTATATAGCACAGGGAATTACATTCAATATCTTTTAAGAACTTATAATGGAATGTAATCTGAAAAAATATATATAACTGAATCAGTTTGCTATACAGCAAAAACTAACACAATATTGTAAATCAACTATACCTCAATTTTTAAAAAGAAATGCAAGTTAAAACAAAAAATGAAATACCATTTCTTTCCTTTAAGTTGGAAAATAATTAATTTTGATAAGATCAAGCATGGATAAGATTTTGGGTAAACAAGTACTCATAAATGGCTGATGGAAACGTAAGGTTGACCACTTTAGTGGTATCTATTAAAAGCAAAAATATAAAATACTATGACCAACAATCCCATCTCTAGGGGTCCACATAGGTAGCAAAAGACACTTGGAGCTAAGGAGATTTGCAGAAGAGGTTCTCTGCAGTGCTGTATGTAACAGTGAAACATTGGAAATAACCTAACTGCTTATTAGGGAAACAGCAATGGTGTTACATGGCATAATACCCTCATGTTGTTGCAAATGGTAGGATTTCCTTTGTTCTCATGGTTGAATATTCCTCTGTGTGTGTGCGTGTGTGTGTGTGTGTGTGTGTGTGTGTGTGTATCATATCTTCTTTATCCATTCATCCCTCGATGGACACACAGGTTGCTTCCATGTCTTGGCTGTTGTGAATAGTGGTGCAGTAAACAGGGGAGTGCAGATATCTTTTCGAGATACAAGCAACTGTGCTAAAGACCTCAGTTCCTCACTGTTGGCTGGAGGCTTCCCTCATCCTTCACCACATGGGCGTCTCTACTGGGAGACACGACATGCCAGTTGGCTGGAGTGAGAGAGAGAGGGCTCACAGATGGAACCAGAGTCCCTGTGTAACTGAATCTCAGAGTTAACATCTCAACACCTTTGCCATATTCTGTTAATTAATCGGATGATCAAAATAAGACTCTCAATCATAAAAGAAATTAGTAAAATTATGTGGGAGAGGCAGAATAGAAATCAAATTTCAAGAAGTAAAAGCCACAACGTAAATTTTCTGGCTCTTCATGAAGAGCTTATTTATGGTATTTTAAAAATAAATGAAAAAAAAATGATGGAAGATTTCAAATCACTATAGTATTAATATTCTGTTGATACATTTAAAAATATCGATGTACCAGTTTTGTTTTAAAATGTCAAATATTTACAGTACCCCAGAAATTATATTTTTTACAATTATTTGAACTTGGGATAAAAAGTTTTAGATGTCAACTTAAAATGAAATAAGCAAGGATGTACACAATTTTTCCTCATTCTTTTTTTTTGGGGGGGGGGGGCCCATACCTCGCAGCTTGTGGGATCTTAGTTCCCCAACCAGGGATCGAACCTGGGCCCCCTGTGGTGGAAGCACGGAGTCCTAACCACTGGGCCACCAGGGAAGTCCCATCCTTGTTCTTTTATGAGGTAGGCAAGCATATGAGTTTGAAGCCACTGCTTCAAGCCACTTTGCTGCAGCCTTTCTTGAAGGTACAGCTGGGGGGTTATTTACACAATTAGTATCTTAACTCCCCAAAATACTTCTTTGCCTTCCTGCTCCCCAAAGTCTACCCAGCACTGACCCCAGCACCTCTCTTTCGGCTTCTGTGCCCCTCTCCCCATGGTGTTTCTCTTTCTTTCCCCGTTCTCCACACTCTTGGGCCCCTGCCCTCTGCTTCTGACTTCTGTCTCTCTGGCCATGTGCCCTGGGGAAGCAGAGCCCCCCTGACTTCTCCCCAAATCCCTCTCACTGGGAACAGCTCCTGAAATCCCGGAGCACAACATTTGTCATTTTGCTTCACGTGGATGGAGGAGTTTTGTGCTTCATCTAATTGCTTTTTTACTGCACTGCATTCTGGCATGATGCCATTAGTCCGCAGAGAGACACTTTACAGGAAATAACTTTGAAATGTGCTCCTTATTTTTCATGGGGATGCTGTTGAGAACATTTTTCATAAGCTCAAAGTGTCTTTATTAGAACCTAAGGAAAATTCTCTCTCAGGTCTCACTACTAGGAAAAACTAGTTGTTTTAGACTATGGGCAAGGTTTTACCTTCTGGAACTCATGAAATTTGTGACCGGTTGTGTTCTGTGTTGTTTGGCTACGAAGAAAATCAAAGACAAGGATATGACCGACCTTCAGAAACTGCACAAGCCCTGGTGAAGTTCATTACTTCAGTGCCACATCCTCAATTTCCATTTACTGTAGCTCTTTAGATCTATTTGATTCTGTTGCTTTATATGTATCTGTAACATACATACATGTATAGTGTTGTCCTCAAATGAGGCAATGATGTATAAAACGCATTCAAAGCCGAAAGCCAACGAAATGCTGGATTTCATTTTCCACGGTCTTTTGCTGCAGTTCACGTCAAGCTGTCTTGCGACAACGGGCACTGACGGAGAAGACCAGCCTTCTGCTGAGGGGCTCAGAAGGGACATTTACTCGGGTCTGTTTCCAGCCTGCCAGCTCAAAAGACCAATTGGGGCATAACCCAAGTGATCCTGTTCTACAGGTGCAGACACATGTTAAGCAAACTTTCATATTATTAACTTAGGCTGAAAACTATATCCGTCAGGTAGACCTTGAATGCTGGCATCGACGTGTTTGAGGAACATGGGATGACAACAAAGGAGTTAACTTCACGCTCTGCAACAGGAATAAGCAAACCCCAGGGCCTGGTGTACACAGCTGGGACGGCGTGCTCTGGGACGGTGATTAGAGAGGCCCTGCTGACCTTCGGCTCTCTGGGCATCCCCTTTCTCTGTTCTCAAACAGCCTTCTTATGTCCACAGCCTTGTTGCAAACAATTAAATTTTTATTTAGCCAATTATATTTACATTCCTGTTTTCTGGTCTGGGCTTAAATCTCCATTCTGATCACCTTGACAGCAGTCTGGGGATAAATACTCAGTCATACATCTGAAAACAAACTCTTGGTTTACTCTCTGAAGAAGACTGCCAGTCACACCCATGGCCTGTGGGTTTTCCTTGTGCACCTGATGAAGGACAACCCAGTTTCCTGACCTCCAGGTTCTGAGGAGGTGCTTCTCTCAGCACTTCTCTCAGTGAAAACATGGCAGCCTTCCTCCCTTACAAAACCCACTTCTTTCGATTTATAAAAGCAAAGAATAGGGACTTCCCTGGTGGCCCAGTGGTTAAGACTCCGTGCTCCCAGTGCAGGGAGCCTGGGTTCGATCCCTGGTCTGGGAACTAGATCCCACATGCATGCCACAACTAAGACCCAGTACAGCCAAATAAATAAATATTTTTTAAAAACCCAAAGAATACATTTTGGCTTTTAAACAACTAAGATTTGAATTAAAACCAAGAGGAACTTTCTGTATACAATAAGCATTTAAAAATAAAAGATGTGCCCAACTGGTGAAAGACACAGAACTCACAGCTGTTCTTGCTTTAAACTGAGCAGCGTGGCCCTACCCATGCTCACAGCCTGACGATGCGATGTGGGGGAACCCAGGTCACACTGGTGGGTCATCTTGAGACAAAAAGACCTGTTTTTTTCTGTAGTTACAACCGAACGTGCTTATCTGACCATAGAAGACACACAAGCCCATAAAACTGTCAGTTCATCTTGATTTCCGTACTGTTTCAACAGCTCTGGGAAAAGGTAACTTAGGAAACATTCTGGCAGAGATGCCAAAAAAAAAAAAGTTTACTCTCCTACCCCAGACTCAAAGAATAATTTTCAAGACTAGTTCTTCCCTTTCATTAGACCCTCCCTTCTGTCCTGTTCTCTTCTAGAATGTGCTTGTTGCCTGAGAACCCGCATCCACACTGTGCCCACCACCAGTATAAGCAGAGAATGGAACCGGGGATTTAGATGGAGTGTCTAGAGATTCTGGCCTCCAAACGGGTATAGATTCCCCAAGGCATGTAATTGTTTCTTCCTTGCAGATGGAAAGAGTGGAAGTAGCCTGGAATGGGGAGGTCAGGCATAAGTGGGTTTTCACCACAGCTATTTTCTCCTTTGTAAAACCAGGTTCATGTCAGTGTCCGATCTGACAGAGCTGCTGTGAGTTAAAAATGTTTAGCTCACGTTGGGGGATGGAGGTTGCGCCCACATAAAAATGATCTTTAGGATGAGGTGAGAATCATCTACCAAGGCAGGGGACCCAGAGAAGACAGAGGGTGGGTGGAGCCTCCCCAGGGGACAGATGGGGGACAAGATCCCCTCCCAGAGTGAAGGGTCTGACAGCTGGGACTGAGCGTTCAAGCTCTCCCCTGTCACAGCACCTACATTAAACCACATGGAGAAAACAAACGCGCAGGCCAGCAGGATGGAGCAGATTCCAGGACAGCGCTCTCCTCAGAGCTTCTCCGTTTGTCCGCTGATCTGCCTAGCGGCACGGAACAGTCCCAGAAGGCTCCTCCTTTGCGAACCGCAGCAAGCCCCTCTTCCTTTACCTTCCTTTCTGTCCTCAGCAGAGAGAGGAGCAGGTGGAATGGTCTTCAGACTTCCTTAATGACACACCTTTTCAGTAAAACCATCTTGAGTATGCCTCCCTGTACAGGTATATTTATTACAACATATATGCAAACATCATATTACGTACATTACAGAATATAAACAGAAGAAGAAATTTTCAGAAGACATAAAAGATAAATATGTGGCAATTATAATATTTTTCTTTCTGCATGCCAATGGATTGTCTAATGCACAATTTAAAACCCTGGAGGGACTTCCCTGGTGGTGCAGTGGTTAAGAATCTGCCTGCCAATGCAGGGGACACGGGTTCGAGCCCTGGTCCGGGAAGACCCCCCCTTGCCGCGGAGCAACTAAGCCTTTGCGCCACAACTACTGAGCCTGCATGCCACAACTACTGAAGCCTGCACACCTAGAACCCGTGCTCTGCAACAAGAGAAGCCATCGCAATGAGAAGCCCGTGCACTGCAATGAAGAGTAGCCCCCGCTTACTGCAAATAGAGAAAGTCCACGTGAAGCAGTGAAGACCCAATGCAGCCAAAAATAAATAAATAAATTTATAAAACAAACAAACAAAAAAACCCTGGGATCCCTCCTTGATTAACCACAGGTTAAGAAAAAGTTACAGTAATGGAAATCTTAAGGAAACCTGAGTTGGGCTCTGAAATTCAAGTCCAGTCTTTCCTCCAAAGAGCCATTTTCCCATGTCTTTGAAATGCCTCTTTGGACTCCTCACAACTTCTTTAGATTTTGATGATCAAAACTCTGCAATTAGAAACCTGACTATGTGAGTATCCAGATTTGGCTAAATCAATTTGTGTTGGTTTATACCCATTGTGAAAGCCATTTTAGCTAACTAATGTATCCCTTCATTTTGGTTCTTAGGAATCTTTAACCCAGCTGGCTTTCTCTGAAGTCTAAACACAGGAAAGCAAGGAAGATACGGAAATTGTTTTAGTAATTCTGGAACAAGAGATTTCAAACCTCCTTTGAAAAAAATGATACAAAAGTCTGATGCCTTTATGTATTTCCCTGGAGAGTGAAGCATTCTGATAGCCATCAAGCAAGTGTCAAGTGGAATCACTTACAGGTATTTGTCTTTTCTGGGGGCCTTACTTGGTCTGCAATCAGCAACCTTCACACCCTGAGATTGGTGTCATCACCTTCATTTACAGCAATAAATGTGTGCACCTGTTACACTACGATGAGGCTCAAACAGGTCAAAGATGTGATTTAGTTGCCTTTATCTGCTGTAAGGAAACTTATCAAGACTAAGAAGCTGTAATTTTACATTTTATTGAACTTCTTTGTAAAATTAATTTCAATTTATTCAACAAAATTAATGTTCAAAATTGGTTTATTCAACAAAAATTTACTGAGTACTGACTGGGTGCAAAGTGCTGTGTAAGGCACTGAAACACAGCCATGAACAAAACAGCTTATACCTTAAAATGTACGCACAGGGTCAGCCATGAACTCTGCTAATTAACTTTTTAAAGTAGTTTAAAAAGATAAAACATAGTATTTTAAACCTATTTGAATAAACTTCGAGAGTCCATTAGCTTTTTTCCTCAATGAAATACATTGCTGAGTTATTCTCGATGTGAGTTATGAACACTTGGTCTTTTTTTCTGTACTTATACTAATTAAAGCTTCTTCATGTAGTAGTGAGGGGTTTTGTTTGTTTCATTTTGATGGTCAATGGTACTTTATTAGGATGCTTTCGACACTGAATAACAGGAAACTCAAACTGGCTTAAAAACTACGGATGTTAATTAGCTGATATAAAAGGCAGTGCAGAGGGAGAATGATTTTAGAACTGAATAATCCAGCAGTTTAAAATGTCATTGAAAATGGTAGACTTCCAGTTTCTGGTCCAGCATGTAAGGACCTCAGAGGTCCCTACTCCATCCTAATGAACAGCTGAACAAACTAAAAAATCAATAACTCTCCTCAGATCTGACAGAGAAGTGAGGTCACAGGGCAAACTACAGCCCCCAACATTGGAGAGACAGGAAGGAGGACACAGACAATCTCAACTTACCAGAGGAGAAAATACTAGTACCAGGGTAGAAAATGAGAGCTGTAACTGATGCACTGCAGGAGGCTCAGTGCAGACAAGCCTGTGAGTTAAAAGGGCTCCAGTGTAGGCAGTGCAACTCTGTGAGTTTTACCTCCAGAAGTTCTACCACAGTCTCTCAGCGGATATAAGAGGAAAAAGTCCCCTCAGCTTTCTGGCAGAGACAGGGGGAAGGTAACCATTTTGAAATACGCCAGAGCATTCTGTTCTTTTTAACAAGGCCTGCCCTGGAGAGAAACAATTTTTCCAGAGCCTAAGCTATTGGTATTTTGTTAGAGCCTAGCCAGCCTGGGGGAAGGGAAATACCCAAGTCCAGTGCCCTCTAGCCATCCTGTCCCATCTAAGGGGGAAGTGGGGGATCTGAGAGGCACCTGTGAAGGTCACAGCCCTGGGGCACAGTCACTGAAGACTTAATATAGGACTACTGAATGCTTCCCCTCCTTCCACAAATTACCACCACATCCATAATAGACAGGTTTATGGGAGTCCCTTTTACCCAGTACATCATAAGTGGCTTTCAATAACAATGACATAAAGAATTACAAGGCATACTAAAAGGTAAAAAGCAGTTTGAAGAGACTGAGCAAGCATCAGAACCAGACTTAGGCAGGGAGGTTGGAATTATCAGACTGGGAATTTAAAATAACTATGATTAACATGCTAAGAGCTCTATTGGATAGACAGCATGCAAGAACAGATGGGCAATGTAAGAAGAGAGATGGAAATTCTAAGAATCAGAAAGAAATGCTTGAGATAAAAAACACTGCTACAGAAATGAAGAGACTGGACATGGCAAAGGAAAGAATCTCTTAGCTTCTGAATATGTCAAGAGAAACTTCCAAAATTGAAAAGTAAAGAAAAAAGACTGAAAAAAAAAATAACAGAACATATATATATCTATATATATATAGATAGATAGATAGTTAAAATGGAAATAACAGAAGAAAAATAGAAGGAATAGAAGCAATATTTGAAGCAATAATGATAAGAATTATCCCATATTAATGTCAGATACCAAATCACAGATCTAGGAAGCTCAGAGAAAAACAGGTAAAATAAACTCAAAAAAATTTTATAATAACCACACCAAAGCATATCATATTCAAACTACAGACAATGAGAAATTGAGAAGAAAAAAAATCTTGAAAGAAGCCAGAGGAAAAAACACCTTACCTATAGAGGAGCAAAGATAAGAATTATATCTGACTTTTCCTCAGAAACAATGAAAGCAAGGAAAGAGTGGAGTGAAATATATAAAATATTGAGAAAAAAGAAAAAAAAAAACCTAACAACTTAGAATCCTATATCCTGCAAAATTATCCTGCAAGAGGGAAGGAAAAATAAAGGCTTTCTCAGACAAACAAAAATTGAGGGAATTTGTAGCCAGTAGACGTGCTTGCAAGAAACATAAAAGAAATTCTTTGGAGAGAAGGAAAATGGTAAAAGTCAGAAACTTAGAGCTATATAAAGAAAGAAAGTATTAGAGAAGGAATAAGAGAAGTAAATATAAAAACTTTGATTTTTCTTATTCTTAATTGATCTAACAGGTAACAGTTTGCTTAAAATAATAATAGTAACAATGTATTTGGTGATTAATGAAATGAATGACAGCAATGTTCCAAAGGAGGGAGGAACGAGAAATATTTTGTTATTATAAGGTAATTGCACTACCTGCTACATGGAATAGTGTTCTTTGAAAGTGGACTTGGATTAGTTGTAAGTGTGTATTGTAAACTCTAGGGCAATAACTAAGAAAAAGTAAAAAAAGAAGAAAGAAAGAAAGAAAGAAAGAAAGAAAGAAAGAAAGAAAGAAAGAAAGAAAGGAAAGAAGAAAGAAAGGAAGAGAGAGAGAGAGGGAGAGAAGGAGGGAGGGAGGGAGGAAGCAAGAGAAAGAAAGGAAGGAAGGAAGAAAGAAGGAAGGAAGGAAAAAAGAAAGGTAATCAATGCGCTAAGAAAAGAGAAAATGGGATCATATGAAATGTTCAATGAAAACCACAAATGATAGAAAAAATGTAGAAGAGAAAAATAGATGGAATAACAAGGGCAACAAATAGAAAATAGTAACAAATATGGTAGATATTAATCCAACCATATCAATAATCATTTTAAATGTGAATGGTCCAAATACACCAACTAAATGAGTTTAAAAAGCACAATGAATCAAAAAACAAGACCTAACTATACATTGTCCATAAGAAATCCACTTTAAATATAAAGACACATATAGATGAAAAGTAAAGTGATGAATAAACCATGCTAACACCAGTCAAAAGAAAGCTAGAGTAGCTATATTAATTTCAGACAGAGCAGAGTTCAGAGCAAGGAAAATTACCAGGGATAAGAGAGGCATTACATAATGAGGTAAATTACATAAAGAGGCATTACATAAAGAGGTAAATTCTCCAAGAAGATATAACAATCCCTAATGTGTAAGTGCCTAACAACAAAACATCAAATTACATGAGGCAAAAACTTATGAACTGCAAGGAGAAATAGATGAATCCAATCTTACAGTTGCAGACTTCAATACCCCTCTATCAGGAATGGGCAGATCCAGCAGGCAAAAAATTAGTAAGTACATAGTTGAACTCAATAGCACCATCAATCAAATGGGTATAATTGAAATGGATAGGATGCTTCATCCAACAACAGCAGAACACACATTCTTCACAAGCTCACATGGAACATACACCGAGATAGATGACATTCTGTGCCATAAAATACCTCTTAACAAATTTAAAATAATAGAAACCGATATATTCTCTTTGGCCACAGTGGAATTAAACTAGAAACCAATAACAAAAAGATAGCTGAAAAATCCCAAAATACATTGAGATTAAACAACACACTTCTAAATAACACATGGGTCAAAGAAGAAATCTCAAAATAAATTTTAAAATATTCTGGACTAAGTGAAAATGAAAATATAACTTATCAAAACTTGCAGGATATAGCAAAATCAATGATTAGAAGGAAATTTATAGCAATGAATGTACATATTAGAAAAGAATAAAATCAGTAATCTAAGCTCCCACTTTAGGAAACTAGCAAAAGAGCAAATTAAATCCAAAGTAAGCAGAAGAAGAGAAATAGTAAGAATTAGAGCAGAAATCAATAAAATTGAAAACAGTAAACCAATAAAAAAAATCAACAAAACCAAAAGCTGTTTCTTTGAGAAGATCAATAAAATTGATAAGCCTCTATCCAGGCTAACTAAAAAAAAGAGAGAGATGAACAAATTACTAATATCAGAAATGAAAGAGAGGATATCACTACAGAACCCATGGACATTAAAATGATACTAAAGGAATACTATGAACAATTCTATGCCCACAGATTTGATAACCTAGATGAAATGGACCAAAATTCACAAAATTATCAAAATTCACAAAAGAAATAAGTCGATCTGAATAGGCCTATATCTTAAAGAAATTGAATCAATAATTAATAACCTTCCAAAACAGAAAGCACCAGACCTAAATGAGTTCACTGGTGAATTCTACCAAACATTTAAAGATGAAGTTACACCAATTTTCTACAATCTCTTTCAGAGGATAAAGAAGAGAGAATATTTCCTAACTCATGCTATGAGGCCAATATTACCCTAATACCAAAACCAGACAGAAACACTACAAGAAAATTACAGACCAAAATCTCTCATGAACATGGATGAAAAAATTCTCAATATATTAGCAAATCAAATCCAAAAATGTATAAGAAGAATTATATACCATGACCAAGTGGGATTTACCCCCAGGTATTCAAGGCTGGTTCACCATTCAAAAATGAATTAATGTTATCCATCATATCAACAGGCAAAAGAAGAAAAATCACATGATCATATCAATAGATGCAGAAAAAAGCATTTGACAAAATCCAGCACCCATTATGATGGCTAATTTTATGTGTCAACTTGACTGGGCTAAGGGATGCCCCAGTTAGCTGGTAAAACATTATTTCTGAGTGTGTCTGTGAGGGTGTTTCTGGAAGAGCTTAATATTTGCATTGGTGAACTGAGGAAAGTAGATGACCCTCCCCAGTGTGGGTGGGCATTATCCAATCCTTTGAGGGCCCAAATAGAACAAAAAGGTGGAGGAAGGAAAAATTCACTCTCTCTGCTTGAGCTGAGACATCCATCTTCGCCTGCCCTCAGATATCCACACTCCTGGTTCTTGAACTTTTACACTCAGATTGGGACTTATAACACTAGCCTCCCAATTCTCAGGCCTATGGACTTAGGCTGAATTATACCAGTCTTTCCTGGTTCTCCACCTTGCAGACAGAATATCTTGGTACTTCTTGGCCTCCATAACCATGTATATACATATATATATATATATATATATATATGGGTTCTGGAGAACCCTGACTAATTAATTCACTCATCCATGATTTAAAAAAAATCTTAGCAAACAAAGTATAAAGCATAAGTTCCTCAACTTGATAAAAAAATTTTACAAAAAAATTTACCAGTAACATCATACTTAATGGTTAGAAACTCAAAGCTTTCCTGATAAGATCAGGAATGAGGCAAGGTTGTCCCCTCTCACCACTTCTTTTAAACATTGTATTGGAAATTCCAATTATGCAATTATACAAGAAAAAGAAATAAAAGGTATACGGATTGGGAAGGAAGAAATACAACTGTCTTTGTTCACAGATGATATAATCATCTATGTAGAAAATCCAAAAGAATTGACCAAAAAACCCTCCTGGAACTACTAAATGATTATAGCAAGGCTGCCGTACACAAGGTTAATATTCACAAGTCAATTGCTTTACTATAGCAGCAATAAACAAGTAGAATTTGAAAATAAAAACACATTAACATTTACATTAGCACCTCCCAAAATGAAATACTTCGGTATAAATCTAGCATAATATGTACAAGATGGATATGAAGAAAACTACAAAACTCTAGTGAAAGAAATCAAAGATGACATAAATAAACAGAGATATTCCACATTCACGGATAGGAAAAAATATTGTCAAGATGTCAGTTCTTCCCAACTTAATCTATACACTCAATACAATCCCAATCAAAATTCAAGCAAGTTATTTTGTGGAAATCAACAAAGGGATTTTAAAGTTTATATGCTGAGGCAGAAGACTCAGAATAGAGAACTCAATATTGAAGGAGAACAAAATCAGAGGACTGACACTACCTGATTTTAAGACTTACTATAAAACTATAGTACTCAAGACAGTGTGATATTGGTGAAAGGACAGACAAATCAATGAAACAGAATAGAAAGCCTAGAAATAGACCCACATAAAGACAGTCAACTGATTTTTGACAAAAGAGGAAAGGCAATACAATGGAGCAAAGATAATCTTTTCAACAAAGGGTGCTGGAACAACTGGACATTTACATGCAAAAAAATTAATCTAGACACAGACTCTGTACCCTTCACAAAAATTAACTCAAAATAGACTATAGACCTAAATGTAAAACGTAAAACTATAAAATTCCTAGAAGAGAACACCTAGGTGACACTGATCACGGTGGTGATTTTTAAAATACAACACCAAAGGCATGATCCATGGGAAAAAAAAAAAAGAACTGATAAGCTGAAGAAAGAATTGATAAGTTTGACTTTATTAAAATTAAAAACATCTGCTCTGTGAAAGACAATGTCAAGAAAATGAGAAGACAAGCCGCAGACTGAAATATTAGCAAAAGACAAAAAGGATAAACAAAAAGACATAAAGGATTGTTGTTCAAAATATACAAAGAACATTTAAAACTCAGCAACAACAAAAACTCAATTTAAAAATGGGAAAAAGGCATGACTGGCCCCTCACCGAAGAACATATATATATATATATATATATATACACACACACACACACACACACACACACACACACACACCGATGGGAAATTAGCATATGAAAAGATGCTCCACATCCTATGTCCTCAGGGCAATGCAAATTAAAACAGCAAGATATCACTACACACCTATTAAAATGGTCAACATCCAGAACATGGACAACACCAAATACTGGCAAGGATGTAGAGTAATAGGAACTCTCTTTCATTGCTGGTGGGAATGCAAAATGGTGCAGCCACTTTGGAAGACAGTTTGGAGATTTCTTACAAAATGAAACAAATCCTTGGTATTTACCCAAATGAGCTGAAAAATATGTCCACACAAAAAAACTGCACTCTGTGTTTATAGTAGCTTTACTCATAATTGCCAAAAAGTGGAAGCAACCAAGGTGTCCTTCAGTAGGTGCATGGATAAACTGTGGTACATCCAAATGATGGAATATTACTCAGCACTAAAAAGAAATGAGCTATCAAGTGAAAAGAAACCAATCTAAGAAGGCTAAATACTATATAATTCCAATTATATGACATTTTGGAAAAGGCAGAACTATGGAGACAGTAGAAAGATCAGTGGTTGCTGGGAAAGGTGAATATATAGAGAACAGAGGATTTGTGGGGTAGCAAAACTATTCTGTATAATATGTAATGATGGATACATGTCATTTTACATTTGCCAAAACCCAGAGAATGTATAACAGCAAGAGTGAACCCTAAGGTAAACTATGAATGTTGGGTGATAATGATGTCAGTCTAAGCTCATCAACTGTAATAAATGTACCATGCTTGTGTGGGTGTTGATAGTGGGGGAGGCTATATATGCATTTGTGGGGCAGGGGTTATATGGGAACTCTGTGCTTTCTGCTCAATATTGCTGTGAACTTAAAGCTGCTCTAAAAAATAATAAAGACTATTTAAAAGGAAAAAACATAAATGTTCTACACAGAAGAGTCAATTGGATATGTCAACAATTTCTAATATATAAACTCTAAATTATAATTTTGATGAAAACTTAGGTAATCATGTATTTTAAAATATTATCATACTGAAAAAATTGAATTTTTCAGAAAAATGCAGTAATGAGGTCTTGCAGATAGATATGGCTAAGGCATTTATTAAAATTATTGTCAATTTATGAATTAAATTCACAAAGTGAACTTTATAAAAAAGATTACATATTGTCATTCAGCTCAATGTTTGTTATTTCCCTGAAACTTCCTCTTTGACCCATGGGTTATTTAGAAGCATGTTGTTTAATTTACAAGTTTTTGGAGATTTTCCTGTTATTGGTTATCGATTTCTAGTTTGATTCAGGTATGATCACAAAGCACATTTTATATGGTCTTTTTTTTTTTTAATTTTTAGTTTTTTGGCCGCGCTGCACGGCTTGTGGGATCTTAGTTCCCTGACCAGAGATTGAACCCGGGTCCCTTGCAGTGGAAGCGCAGAGTCCTAACCACTGGATCACCAGGGAATTCCCTGGTCTTACTTGTTTTAAATGTTAATGCTACTTACATTTAATGTAATTATTGATATGTTAGGGTGCAAGTCTGTCATTTTATCGTTTTTTCTTGTTTCCCCTTACCTGTCTTCAAGTGGGTTATTTGGATATTCTTCAATATTCCATTCTGAATTATCTATATTTATGAGTATATCTCTTTGTTTAATATTTTCAATGGTAACCCTAGGGATTGCAATATACATATGACATTTATTACAGTCTACCAGTATTAGCATTTATCTCCTCAGGTGGAATGTTGAAACTTAACCACCATTTAAGTCCCTTTATCCCCATCCCCCCATGATACAGTTATCTTAAATATTACCTCTACAAGTATTGAGAATGTCAGATAATGCTATAAATTTTTATTGTAACTTCTAAATGACAAGTATAACTAGATGTTATACCTGTCTTCCATAACCACAAGCTCAACATGCACACACTACTCATTACTCAACATCTAATCATCCATGAATTTAAGACCAACCACTTTCCCATACATTGTGCATTCCATACATACATCTGTGATTCCTGAAATTCATCTGATACTTGTTTCTCTTTGGGAGTCTGACCAAAAACCTGATATGCCTCTAACTAAGCACAATCTCTGAGATCTATATTCCTTTCCCTTTCCTTTTCTTTTCAACTCATTCACGTTGTTTTATAAGTACATTTAGTTCATGAAGTAGTTTTCCCAACTGGACCATAAATTTCTTGGCAGTGGGTTTCTATTCATTTTGTATATTCCTCTAGGACTTGTTGTGGTGTCCTAGTACTTGACAGATAACTCTACAAATTCACTGCCCTTTCCATGTTTACTGATTTAAAAAAAAAAATTCATCTATCTATGCATCCACTAGATCAGGCACCGAATTTTCCACAAAACTTCTTGTTCATACATCTAGCACTAGCACCCAAAATACTGGCCCATAAGGAACTTGTGAACATGAGCTGTTCCAGAAGAGCAAAAATTCTGAGGTAAAAACTCCTTAACCTTAAACAGTTTGCTCTAAAAAACTCTCGATAACGTCCTTAGGAATCACTTTGTCCCAGACATGTAGCCATGCACAGCTGTCAGGTGTCCTCTGTGCATCCATTCTTACACACACACACACACACACACACACACACACAGAGCACTCAATTACCCCATTTTAGAACAGGAATAATTTATTTCTATGAATATGATTTTACTAATATTCCATAAGTACTTAGTAATCAAAGTTTTCTCCAAATCAGGAAAAAAACCGAAGTAATTAGCAAATATTTTATGTGTGTGTATATATATACACACACATATAATTTTTAAAAATCTCTTTCTGTGATTAGATTTAACTTTTAAGTGATGGAAGCAGTGAAGAACTCAATGCCAAAGCACATTTTGATAAGGCTTTTTCAGGGCAATTAATTTAGTTTCTTGAGAATGTAAGTCACACTTGCTCCAATTCCACAAGGACTCCACCACAGTCTTTAGGATGGAGAAAAATCACAGGTTTTCCGTGTGCTCCTATTTTGGCCTCTTCACTTAGAATACGAATCTTCTTTTCTTTCAAATCCATCACAGCTGCATTTATATTATCCACCTTGAGAAAAGGAAATAAATAAGAACACATTTGAGATCATAAAAATACCAAATTATAATATCGTAAGGCTTAGAAGAAACTGCGAGCTCTCTGCCTTTGGGCAGAACCATTCTTAAACCATCACAAAAATAAGCTTAATACTTCTAGAGAAGGAAAAAAAGTTGCTAAATTTTCCTAGGTAAGCAACCACAATGCTTAAGAATTTTCACCATTAGTAAACATTTCTCCTTACAACCTAAATAATGTATGCTACACTTCATAGCATGTTCGTCTAGCAGTACTATTGATGATACTGCATAAACTGTTTTTCCTAAGAGCCTTGGGTTCTTCATTTATAAGAGGGACATGAGGCCTGCTATATAAATGGCCAAGAGATTAAAATAACAGATAAGAAGCTTTGAGCACAGTTTATAGAAGGTACTCAACAAATATGAGTGCTTCCCTGATCTCCAAACCTCTCACCTGCCAAACTGTCTGGTTATTACTTTTGAGATTAGAACTTCATATACATGAAAATCACTATTAAACTGTCACCAAAATGTTTTTCTCCATTCTAAAAAAATCCAAACATTTATAATTTTGCAAGTCTCTTCTAAAACATTTCTATTTTCTTCATACTTATTAGCAGTCTAGGAAAGGAGCAAATGTGTTTCTAAATACCTGATGGAAGAGTAATTCTCCTCTGTCTTGGAAAATCATCCTCCTAGACTTGGAACCCAGTAAGTGGATAGAAAGGGATAGTAAGAATCCCTGCATTCCTAGGCAGTCGTACGTCACCCTGGAGTTTAATGATCTAATAGCATTACAAACAATAATAAAAAAAAAATCCAGAGAGAATAACACCCATGTACCCAAATATAGATTTAACAAATGTTCATATTTATACAATCTCACTTTCAAAGAGCCCAGGATTACATACTGGATTCTAAAACTGGTCAAACCACTGATAAGGATACTAAATGTTACTATAAATAAAGTATAATTTCTTCAGAGTACATTCTACTTGTACATTCCTGACAATGTTTCTTTTTAAACCTGATAGCTATTTCAAAGTCATGCCCAGACTATGACCATGGTCATTTCATGCTATTTTGAAATAGCTGGTCTAGTCTCATCTTTCTCAGAACGGTAGGATTCCTGATAGCTTCCCTTTTTGTATCTGCATATAATGAATTTCATTCTACTGAATTTGACTTCTTTTTCCATTTTCCCAAAGTTAGTCTAAATTCAGCCTTTCCATTTAAAGATAATTTAAAAATTATACAGTACATGAAAATTTAAACATACAGGTAGAGCTAAGTACCCCTTGACTACCACTAATAATACTTCCTGCTCCAGAGGTAACTACTGTCCTCAGTTTGATGTATGCTCTTCCAAATCTTAAAATATATTTATAATCCTTACATATGTATGAAGTAGTAAAGAATCTGGCTTTGTCTACGAGGGATCTGGCCTTGACTTCTGGGAGATAATTTTTGTAACCTTGATAGGAGTGTCTTTGCCCTTGACTTGCGGGAGATAACCTATATAACCTGATAGGAGTGTCTCTGTTTAGGGTAGAAGCTGACCAATCTGGATCTTAAAGTAGAGCTGGCCATCATAGTCTTAGGGTAGGGGCTGGCCATGCCAGAAACCATGTGATTTAAGGTAGGAGCTATGGGTCACATGATATCAGCAGATCTGGAGACTGAGTTGAACCATGTGGGCAATCAATCAATCGACCATGCCTAAGTAGTAAAGCCCCAAGAAAAACTCAACATTTCAGTTTGTGTGAGCTTCCCTGGTTGGCAATACTCAATGCATACTGCCACACATCAATGCCAGAATGGTCACGTGTCCTGAGGAAAATGGGAGCTTTGCATTTAGAGCCCTCCCAGACACTGCCCTCTGTGTTTCTTCCTTTGGCTGTTTTGGTCTGTATCATTTCTCTGTAATAAACCGTAAGAATGAGCGTAATAGCTTTCAGGGAGCTCTGTGAGCATTTCTAGGGCGTTATTGAGCATGAGGGTGGTTTTGGAAAACCCTAAATTTGCAGATGATATCGAGTAAGGGCGGTCTTCTGGAGGACCGTGTGTCCTCTAAACTTGATAGCTGGCTCTGAACTTTGCAGTCTGACTAACTAACATGTATATCAATTAAAGTTTATATATATATACACACACACACATACACACATACATTGTGTGTGTGTGCGTGTGTGTACAGGGGTACATGATGCTTTCTGTATGCATTATTTGTATTTGCTTTTTTATGTAATATATCTTAGCAAATTTTTCATGTCAGTACATATAGGTCAACAACTTTTAACCTACTACATAGTGTCCTAAGTAATTACTTTATAGAAATATGAAAGGTGACCTAATCATTCCCCTACTAATAAACATTTAGGTTATAAGAAGGGAAATCTGGACTCTTCTTAATGGTTAGATGATAACTTGTCCTTCCCTAGTGTTGCCTATTGAACAAAAGAGTTTGGTGACAGTTCATGGACAAGATTCCACTGGCATTTGAAGGCATATGCACATAGCAGGGACTGGTGAAGATAGATAAAAATATGTTAAAGCAATATTAAAAGATATGGAAGACAGATTCAGATATTCTAGCAAAACTGAGCTGAAGAAAGAGAGACCAGATGGAGTGACAACAGCAATATTTGAAGAGATAACTGATAATTTTCCATAATTGAAGAAAGACTTGAGTCCTCAAATTAAAAGTACACCTGAGAGTAAAGCAGGATAAATAAAGATAAACCAATACCTATACATATAATAGAGAAACTGAATAACATCAGTGCAAAAGAGAATATCTTAAGAGCTCTCAGGGAAAAACAACAACTCCCTACAACTGAACTGAACAAATTCTTACTAGTAGGAACAGACACCAGAAGATACAGGAGTAATGTCAAAGTACTGAGGTAAAATTATGTCAATCTAGAATTTTAAACTAGCTAAGTTATCATTCAAGACCCCTGCTAACACACACACACACACACACACACACACACACACACACACACACACAAAACTAAATGACAACAAAAAGGCTCAAAGGAGATATACCAACCAGCAGCAATGTGTGCCCATTATTGGGATTTTAATTCAAACACACTATAAAAAGTTATAGAAGAACAAATTTGAATACCTATTAGGTATTTCATGGTATTAGAGGATTACCAGTAATTTTGTTTTAGGTGCCATTATGATTTTGTATAAATACATAAAAAATGCAATAAACACATACACACAACTAAAATATTTATGGATGAAATTACATAAGGTCTAGAAATGTCTTCACATTAACATAAGAAAAGGGAAGTGTGATAATGTGATGGAGGGAGTATATATGGAATAAGATTATCCATGAATTGATAACTGTTGAAATTGGGTTTAGGTACATGAGAGTTCATTATATTACTGTCTTTTTTTGTGTTTAAAGTTTTCTGTAAGTTAAAAGAATTAAGGCTAATTACTAAACAAATCGAACGAGAATTTGTAATCTCTAAAATAGCAGAGGAAGAAAGAATTTTAAAAAAAAGTATCTCAATTCAATAGAAGGCAAAAAGAGGAGAAAAGAAATAAAAACCAAAATAAGTTAAAAAGTTCAAGTACATTAGTAGTTATTATAAATGGAGACAGGTTAAATTTATGAATTATAAAATGAGATTATATGAATATAAAATTTTGAAAATATATTTGTTGATTGAGAGAGATATACTTAAACAACAACAAAAATTTAGCTATATGCTCCTTTTTAGAATATAAATGTCTTCTAGGAATAGACCTAAAGAAAACCACACACACAAGAAAAGAGTAAAGGGATGGATAAAAGATATACCAGGTAAATATTAACCACAAGAAAGTTGATATAGCAATACTAATATCAGATAAAACAGAACTTAAAATGAAACATACTAACAGAAGTAAAAACAGATACAACCTAAAAACAATCGACCAAGATGATAAAACAATCCTGAATCTGCATGTACCTAACAGTATTGCCTTGAAAAATAAAAAACAAACTAAACATGCATACCTCTCAGTATCTGACACATCAAGCAGATAAAAGATTATTAAGGATAAAGACAAGTTGTAATAGTTCTTTGAATATTCTGGATATAAGTCCTTTATCAGATATATGATTTGCAAATATTCTCCCCCATTCTATGAGTTGTCGTTACACAAAAGTTTTCAATTTTGATGAAGCCGAACTTATCAACCTTCTTGTTTATCATGAGCTTTTGGTGTCATATCTAAGAAACCATTGCCTAATCCAAGGTCATGAAAATGTACACCTATGTTTTTTTCTATGAGTTTTATAGTTTTAGCTCTTACGTTTAGGTCTTTGATCCATTTTCGGTTAATTTTTATATGGTATTATACAACTTCGGGGTTTTGTTTTTGAAATGCTGTCTTAACCCAGTTTTTTTTTTTTTAATTTTTATTTATTTATTTATTTATGGCTGTGTTGGGTCTTCGTTTCTGTGCGAGGGCTTTCTCTAGTTGCGGCAAGCGGGGGCCACTCTTCATCGCGGTGCGTGGGCCACTCACTATCGCGGCCTCTCTTGTTGCGGAGCACAGGCTCCAGACGCGCAGGCTCAGTAGTCGTGGCTCACGGGCCTAGTTGCTCCGCGGCATGTGGGATCTTCCCAGACCAGGGCTCGAACCCGTGTCCCCTGCATTGGCAGGAAGATTCTCAACCACTGCGCCACCAGGGAAGCCCTTAACCCAGTTTTGAGGCCCTGGTAGAGGCTTGTCAGTTCTCATTCTGGAGCAACTGATTAAGCCCACATGCCAATCACCTCCCTTATCAGGCTCTCATATCCTGGGGCCAGTATGTGCCCACCTTAGTTGCTGCAGAGACAGGTAGGTACCAGACAACTAGGTACAGTCCCTATGCCCCAGAACCCACAGAATTACTCAAATTAGCTAATCTACAGGGAGCCCATAAAACCTAGTTAACCCCCCTCCACTTGTCCCATCAGCTACCTTCTACAGCTCCAGTTGCTGTTACCCTGTCCCCAGTACAACCCCATGTGCCCTACATGGCAGCCTTCTCTCTTTTGGAGCTGTAACAAAGAGTTCTGCCTTTCACCTATCCAAGTGTCACTGTGTTGTGTCCAGCTATAAAAAGAATCTTCATATGGTGTGAGGTAAGGGTTCCAATACATTCTTTTACATGTGGATATCCAGTTGTCCCAATGCCATTTGTTGAAAAGACTATTTTTCCCCCATTGGATGGTGTTGGTACCCTCGCTGCAAATCAAGTATGAGGGTTTATGTCTGACTCTTAATTCTAGAGTAATCCATTGATCTCTATTTCTATCCTTATGCTAGTACCACACCATTTTGATTACCTTTGATGGTAGTAAGTTTTAAAGTCAGGAAGTGTGAATCCTCCAACTTTGTTTTTCTCTTTCAAGATTGCTTTGGCTATTTGGGATCCCTTGCATTTCCATGTGAATTTTACAATTAGTTTGTCCATTTCTGCAAAGATGCCAGCTGAGAATCTGATAGCAATTGCCCTGAAACCGTAGATTAATTTAGGGAATATTGACGTCTTAACAACACTCAGTCATCTGATCCACGGACACAGAATATCTTTCCATTTATTCAGGCCTTCTTTAATTTCTTTCAACAATGTTTCATAGTCTTCAGAGTACAATTTTGACAGTTCTCTTGTTAAATTTATTCCTTAGTATTTTGTTCTTTTTGATGCTATTGTAAATAAAATTGCTTTAATTTCATTTTCAGATGTGTCTTTTTTAATCCAGATACATAATATTTGCATTTTAATAAATGTTTAATCCAATTAAACTTAATGTAATACTCATATAGTTAAATTTAAGTCTATCATCTTACTTTTTTTCTGTCTCATTCTTTGTTCCTCCTCTCCTGACCTCTTGTTTAAACATGTATTTTAGTAGTGTTTGATTTTATCTCCTTAATTATATTTTAGTTATCTCTTAATTTTCTCATTGATTGCTCTAGAGTTTACAATGTATATTTTGATTTTATCTGAGTCTACCATGGTATGTATAATGTAAGAAACTTACAATAGTATACTTCCATTTGCCCAACTCCCATCCTTTATACTACTGTCATAAATTTTACTTCTATGTTATAAACCCTACAATGCATTTAAAAATTTTCAATTGTCAGTTGTTTCATACATAATTTAAGGTAATAAAAAAGTTATTATTTTAACTTACATATTTACCATTTCTGGTGCTCCTCATTTCTTCTAAAGATCTGAGGTTTTACCTGGTAACATTTCCCTTCATCCTGAAGAATTTCTTTGGTATTTCTTATAGCACAGGTCTGCTGGGCATGAATCTTC
Source organism: Balaenoptera ricei (assembly GCF_028023285.1). Lineage (NCBI taxonomy): Eukaryota > Metazoa > Chordata > Mammalia > Artiodactyla > Balaenopteridae > Balaenoptera > Balaenoptera ricei. The sequence continues at coordinate 32,020,879 of NC_082640.1, forward strand.
TCATTTTTGTTTAATTAAAAATGTTTTCAGTTCACTTTCATTTTTAAAGGATATTTTCATCAAGGTTAGAATTCTAGGGTGACAGGGGGTTGTGTTATTTTTTTAAAGACTTTTTTTTTTTTGGCCATGCCGTGTGGCTTGCAGGATCCTAGTTCCCTGACCAGGGATCAAACCTGTGTCCCCTGCATTGTCAGGCTATTCTTAACCACTGCGCCACCAGGGAAGTCCCCTGATATTGCACCTTAATTTTTAGTATACTGTTTCTTCACTATCCCTTAGTCCAAGAAACACTTCTAAGATTTAATAACTTAGATTTTTGGGAAAAATGCCTAATTGACACTGTACTAGCGTTTATTTCTATTTCTGTTACTATTTCTATCATTGACTTTGATTTTAAAGATCTTGTATCATATCCATTCTTCTGTTTAAAGTATTGCCATAAAATTAACAATTTTCTAAGAGTGCTCCTAATGTGCTGTTTGGCAATAATAAAAAGAATGAAATAAGAACGTTTTAATTTTTCTCAATTGAAAGTAGATGCAGTATCTACTCTAGGGGTATACAAAATGCTTAGAAAAAATGCAAAGTAATTTGATTTGGGAAATTAAGTCTGTCCCCCTAAGGAACAAAAATAACATAGTCAATAATAGCCCATCTAAAAAAATCTGCTTTTATGGTCCTTTGTACAATTACAATTGTGTATCATATAGCTCTGTAAGACCTTAAATGTCATTGGTGAATATCTGGGCTATTCATTTCAACTTCTTATCAGTTTTTTGGGGTATGGTAGGGTGGGGACAGGCAGCAGGGGGTATTGTATCTGTGTCTGGGAATTTATTTTGATTTTCTCCTGTAATTTGGAAATTAAGAGTGACTGTACTCCAAATAAAAAAATGTTTGGATTGTCACAATCAGAATTCAGAACCTTCAGGTAAATCTTATATTCTCTTTGGTCCTCAGCTGCCTCATCTGAAAATGGCAATGCAATCTTGTTTGTTGAAAGACAAGAAGTTGGACTAAATAACATCTTTTTAAAAACCTTAAGGTATGTAATTCACAGTGACCAAAATTTATGAACAAGTAATAATGTGCTACTTTTAATGGTGCATATTTTGATTAATCTTAAAAATATAGGCTTTTTATTTTATATAAAATTATAATAGTGCTTATTGATACCAATAATGAATGAACTTAATCTTCAAACTGATATAAATCCATGGAAGTTAAAATTAAAAGTCTGGATAAAATATTTCTGTTTCAACTGTCTTTTCCCCAAAAACAAAAAACTAAGTGAATTATGCAAACCTAACACTGCTCTCACTGTGTATGGTGTTCAGAAGGTTCCTGTGTAGTCTTGGGAATTATTTCAGAAGGGCACACATTAGCTTCCATACTTGCTATGTGGTCTGGTGGTGGCTGTATAGAAAGTTTCCCAAATGCTGCTCTGAAATTTTCGCCAGTTGATAGTAAAACATTAAAAAAACTAAATATCTTAATTGACAGAACTCTTTTATTCCAAGAGGATTTCTCCTTTTTCTTCTCCTTTGCTTTTTCTTGGTAATAAAATGCCCTTTCTTCTCCAAAATGATGTTAGCAAGAGACAGAATTTAAAAAATTTTTCCTTATTGAATAACAGAGAAAGTTAAAAACCTGATCAAACTGCCCGCTTCTTTTGTTCTCTGGAAATGTTATCATTCTACAAAAGCCCCACGTCTGGGAACCCGTGATACACAGATCACTTGTAGAGCTTAGCAATTCCCTAGGGTTTACTGTAAAGCCGAAATGAGAATGGAGTTTTTCAAAAAGTACAATTTTCTCTCTTCTTCATTGAAGAACAGACATTTCTCAGCATGCAGGAAATAAGTTACCTTGCTAGTCTCTCACTTAAAGTTTTTTTCTTTCATAATCTAACATCCTTTGTGTATTTGTACCACCATCTCCGACACTGGGGAGCTATACCGGCTCACCTGATACACCTTCCCCTGCAACCAGTCCTTTTCCTGCTGCTGCCCCTCCCTCAGCAACGCTCGCTTCACCCCACGTGTCCTCCCCCTACCCCATCTGGTTGCCTCCTCACCCCACCTAAGCTCCCATTCGCTGGGCCTGGCCCCCTGCATCAGGGCCTCCCACCCCACTCCCCGTACTCAAGTCCTTGTTACCTTGCTCAGGTCCCCCCCTCCTGCACAGAGTGGCCCCAACGTGTGCACACCTTCCTCACCCTGCTCGGGCCCTGACTGCCCAGAGCGGCCACCCCACGCAAGGACATCCGCAAGCCCTCTTGGCTTCACCTCCCCATGAGCCATCGTCTCCCCCGGCATTGACGCACTCCTCGCACAGCCCAGGCCCCGCCTCTCCATGCCATGTGCCCCCTGCACGTGCGCACGCGCGCGCGCACACGTTCTGCTCAGCCTCTCACATCCTATGCTCCCAACATGCTTGGGACCCCACTCCCTGCATCGGGCTGGCCCCCAGCACCGCTGCCCTTCTCACCCTGACGCCCCAAGCCTGGCGGCATCCTCCGCTCAGACTCGGACACCCTGCGCTGGAGGCTCCCTATGCGTGGGTACCGTACTCGGCCTCCAGCTTTCCCACAGCAGGCAGCTCTGCTCGCGGGGGCCCCTCATCCCACGTGGCCCCGCACCCCGATCTGGGCTCCCCCGCTCTCCCCAGCAGCGTGCACTAGTGTTTGGCTCTGCTCTACCTAAAGTCTCCAGGATGGCACGAAGGGAAGGGAAGGAAGGGGAAGGGGCCACGACTGTTTTTAATAGTATTTATTTTCCCTTTTGTTTTGGCAACTAGAAGGAAATATTTGACAGAACGAGTGGGTACACTAATCTTACCTTGTTTCCTTTTGATTCATTTTTCTCTTTGTTCTAACTTGCACTGTTACTTAGGTTTATCCTTTGGTATCTCATAGGCTGTATTTTGGCCAGTCACCTCTAATCCCCTGTGGGAAGTGCAGGGCACTTCCCATAAAAACGTGAAGCAGCGGGCAATCCTGAAAGGACCGGGACTTTTTTGTTTAGCTACACATCCCGGCACCTCATGCAGTGAAGGTCACACTGACTCTGAAAATGCTTAATGACCAGGAACATAACAGACAAAGACACCAACCAAACAGAACAGAAGGGACCTTATCCAGGGGCAGAGTCCTGGAGGACCCCCGCTGTGCTGAGAGGTAAGCCTTCAGTTGCTGAATTGTGTGTGTGTGTGGCGGGGGGAGATGTCTGAGGGGTCTCAGAGAAGGGTCCTTCTGGAAGGAGGACGTTACTCAGAAGGTTTAGAGCAGCAGCTATTTACCGACCAGCATGGAAGCACTTAAATATTTTTACAACAGTACAAATTTATTGAATAAGTACATATTTTCAGTGGCCTTTAAGGTTTTCACTGTGACATACCTTGCTGTCTAAGTTATTTAGCGAAAGCAGGGCTAGTTCTCTTCGATACTAGAACCTTCTCCTCGGGGAGAGGCCTGCGAAAGGTCAGAAGCACACATGCGCGTCAGCACAGCTGTGTCAGACAATCGAGGCTGCTCTGTCCGCACGTCAGCAAGAAAAAGACGGAACAAGATGACCTCCAAACCTCCTTTAGGGAAAGCCAAACACACGTGTATCTATCACCTTCCACCTTTCAAGTACCCCTCTCTTGAGTCTCCTTCTATTCACAAAGGCTAGACAGGTTGCCTCCTCTTGCAGAGGGAATGCTTCTGGTTCCCACTTCTGGCTATTTGAAAATAAAATCGTTCTAGAGCTTCTAGAAGTTTCACACACATTCCTTCTGTTTAGAACACATCACTAGATGGATGGTTACAGCACTTGTAAGACGCGGCCATAGCTTCTTGGCTTCTCCTCTCCCCCTGCATCTGGTCAGCCTTGAGGACTTGTTTATGACCAACAGACAGCGGAAGTGCTGCTGTGGGACTTCCGAGGCCAGGACGGAAATGCCACGCAGTCCCACCTGGCCTTCTTGGACACTCACTCTGGCCAGTAAGGAGTCAGCAAGTCCACTGCCTGGTAGGAAGTCTGACTGTCCTGAGAAGCGCCCTCGGCTTGTGGAGCTGCAGGGGTCACACACACGTGCTCTGCTGGGAGGCCCAGCTGCACACCCGGCGCCCAGCCAGCAGCAGCCGCCAGCACGCGAGGGGGACACCCGGCCCGGCGGGGCCTCACTTCCATGTTCGACCGCAGCCGCAGGACAGACCCCAAGCAAGAACTGCCCAGCAGAACCCTCCCCCAAACTCCCAACCCACAAACCCAAGCAAGATACAATAGTTGTCACCACACCCTGAAGTGTAGGGATAAGGTATTATGTGGCCAAAGAAACTGGAATGACCAAAGAAATATTTTCTGACGAGTTCTATCACCTTTGTACTTCCCGTGGAAGACAGTTTCAGACCTAAGTTGTATTAGCAGGAGAGACTAGGCTACACCATGGTAAAATAATTAACTCTGAAATCTCTGCAGGTTCATTCAACAAAAATGTTTTTCCTGTTCAAGGATCGGTGAGGAATTCTGCTCTCTCTGGTGAGTTAGGGAACCAAGCCCCTGCGTGTGGTAACAACTTCATTTCACAGGTTTCCACAGTAGGTGACAATGATTCTCAAATGACTCCACCTTAAAGCATATCTTCATTCAGAAAAAAGTGTCATGCTATCCCTGCAATACCACTTTTAAAAAATTACCAACTAGCATAAACTGGTGGCCTCCAGTACCCACTTTCCATTTCCTCTTTTTAATTATACCAGGCCCCAGGTTTTAGCAGGGCATGTAAGTGCCTGACTACAGACTACACGTGAGGTCGAGTGTGCCATGTGACCAAACCAACGACAGGCACAGGAGTGATATGTTTGGTTTCTAGATCACCCCCTGAAGATACTTGCCCTGTATTCTCTCTCTGCCTTTGGTGAGGCCTGGAGCTACCCTGTAAGTCATATGTTACTGACAGCAGAGCTGTGCCATCAGCCTGGGACAGCTCATGTTAGACTGAGGATAGAAAAATAAAATCTACCCAGTCAAGACATCTTATTTTTTACAGAGAGCAGAGACTAATAATGGGGTGTGTGGCATACTAATGCAGCAGCTAACTAACCACTCTTCACAACTGGTCCTATCACCTACCTTCATTTTATACTGACAAACATTTTCATTTCCCCCCTTTAATCTGGACTTTTGAATTCACTTTTACATTACTCAACTTCCACTATTTTTTACTTAACTGAACTTCTAACTCACAGTGGCTTCCTTTGAAGGCCTGGGTTCTCTGATGTAGAACACAGACAGTATGTGTGGGAGAGAGACGAGTGGGTTCAGAGGCTGGTGATCCTGCTTCTCATCCCGGGGAGTCTTAGACAAGCCCTCAGGTCCACTGAAATAAAGACTTGCAGCCAAAACTAACCTCCTAAAGAAGGGGTAAAGCTTAAATATTAGGCCTTGTTTAGCTCCTTTGTCTACCATCTTATGGCTTCCCCACCTGAAATTTTAAACTCAGCCAATCCAATGAAGGCAATCTGGCGCCACGGCTAACACTGCAGATCCTGGAATCAGAACAAACCTGGGTTTGAACCCCACCTTTGCCATGTCCTACATATGCGACTGCAGGCAAGTTAACTATTCTAACTATTCGCCTGTCAAATGGGGTTAATATAGCCCTCAAAGGTAGCTACGAGAATTAAATAAGGCACCTTTAGTACTTCGTATCCTGCCAGAGGACACAATGCTGGTAGTTATGATAACCCGATGCCTTTCTATGTGCTTTCCTTCTGCCTAGAATACCTTCCTCCCCTTGTCCACCTGGGGATTCCTTCACATTCATTGTAACTCATGCCCTGCGATACCTTACCACCTCCTTGGCCTGCCAGGAGCAATCAATCTTTCCTTCATTGCACAACTGAGAAGACACATTAATTCTGCTTATCCCAGTGCACTGCAAGCAGCTGTCCCTCCTGACCGCGGGCATGGCCACGCCTTCCTTACTCACTGCTGAATCCAGGCCCGCAGTGGAGTACACTCGGTAGGTTCTCAAATGTATTTGCAACGTAAACTGAATAAATCCTTGGGTTCATGCTGGAACCAAACCCCCCTCTCTCCTGGATTGGGAATGAGGCCTAACTATGAATTATGTCATTCCTTCTATCAAGAGACTTGTCCTACCAAAATAATTTAAATTGAAGCATAATTGGTAATGCTGATATTCCAAAAGCAGTTATCTGAACATGAACATCTACAGATAAAGGCTCTCTAATGAGTGTTCTTGTCTAACACTTCATGTTTTTTTTCAGGAATTGTTAGCAGATGCAACTGAGAAGATCTGAGAAATCACAGTCAGTAATTGAAAATGTATTGCCTTTGTAATAAGGAACAAGTTATTAGAATTTTAAAGATAGAAAATAATAATACTTAGCATGTATATGGAAATTCTTACTTTATAAAGTCTTGTCACTTGTTTCTTCTAATTGCCTTGTGACAGCGAAAGCAGTGTGTTCCTATTGCATGGAAGGTCGTACGTGATCAATAAATACTACAGCAGAGACGCAAATCTTATTTGGCCAACTTCAGTGGCCTTTGTATAGTTGGACCCAGACTTCAATGAAACATATTTTCATTATTATTTGCAGTTTTCTAGAGGGAAAGAGAATATATCTATAGATCCATCCTTGAAGAGAACCAATTTTACCATTTCCCTGAAAGAACTTAATGGAAGTTTCTGATGACAGTGGCAATATGTAGCCTGTAAAAGACATTTTAAAAGAGAAATTTACAATACCAAGGATTAAAATAATTAAAATACCTCAATGCAGATGTGATGCATTCCTCCAGCCTTGTTTTTCTGAAGAAAACCTGCAATTGGACTGTCATTTCCCAGTGGATGAAGCAGCTCCATCTTGGTATTTCCCAGGTTGACAAAAACAACGGATACTCCATGCTCAGGAAGAGGGACCGTCTCACCTACCTGGGCCCCGAGAACGTTCTTATAAAATGCCTTGGCCTTTTCCAAGTCTGGCACTGCTACTGCGACATGATTGAGTCGACCGAGGTTCCATACAGGACCAGCCACTTGATGCGAGGACAGGGACATGGAAAAAGTTCTTACTGTTGGAACTGGAGTTTGAAGTCTGGGAAAAAGCCCTGAAAAATAGAGCAGGCATTGAGATCCTTCTTCTGAGAACTGATGCCCTTGTAAAATTAATTTTTGAAAAAAACAAAATATAATCATATATGTAAAAATTATTTACATACCTTTTCTTTTTAATTAGTGAAATTAAATCAGAGTACATAAATGAAAAAACTTATGTCAGAATTACTCTGCTCTGAGATAACTGTCTGGAATTAAAAAGCTAATTCTGAGCTTTCTAAATTCAGGACAAAGGATGACATTTTTCATAATAATTTATATTTACCAGTAACACTTAAAGGATAGCTGCATATCATTAAGGATTATTTGCTATTCTCTGCATTTTATAAAGGGTAAGTTTGAATGTGATAGTGAAACGACATACGTTTAATGATGAGAGCAAGCAATTTTCTACTCTACCTACAACCAATTTTTTGTCTTACGTTCTGCAGTAAGTTCATTGAAGTTAGAACTATAAATACCTTTTAATGTGTACTTTATTTGGATGATTACCAACTAAGGAAAATATCTCATTATTGGGGGAAAAGCAAGCAAAGATCAAGAGGGTACTTAAACTTACGAGAGTTTCCTCTGAGCGATTTTTTTAAATTGTTCTTATAATTTTGAAGGATTAGAAGCAGAACTGCTTCTAATGTGAAGAAACCTTTCATTTGGAAACTGAAGCAGCCTGCAATGTGTTCTCCCCACGTTCTACTATTTCTTCTGTCCCCAAAATACTGGACTTTAAGAGCCAGATTCTCCCCAGAATGAAAATTATATACATGTACGAGGTCTAAATATAATCCTGTAAAACTACATCACTTAATAAAAAAGTATGAAACAGCAAATTGAAGAACACATATTTTAAACAAAGGGTTATTAGCTCTTAATGAAATAACACTTTAAATAGTAGTTAGTATTACAGAGCTTCAGCTAACATAAAATTAATTCCCCTTTACTAAAATTTTTGATAACAGGGAAATTAAAGAGGCACTATTTGATCTGATTTAAGACCATATACCTTGTCGGGAAGGCAGTCTCCTCAGCTGCAGGAGCATAGGCCTCGGGCCTGGAATGCTTCCTCACCAAGAGATAAAGAGCCCACAGCCTGAGTGGCTCTTATCACCTTGTGGGGACTCTCCCTCTTTCAGAATCAATAAATGCTCCTTTGTCTCTGCTTAAAGCATGACTGTCACAAGGCCAACTCCATTGTTACACCTGTCCTCCACAGGGAGGGGACAGGGTTCCTTGCACTGTGGCAAAGGGGAGCGTGTACAGGCAAATTGTCCTGCTCTGGCCACTGGGAGAGGCCCGCTGGCCGGGGGTGGGGGGAGGGACTGACACCCAATACTGAGGTCATCCAGCTCTGTCTCTTCTCTAAGCACTGTCCCACCCGGTCTTGTGTTCTCCTTCGTGACTCCGGTTCTTTGGACTCATTGTGTCATCATGAAATTCAAGTGTACTCCAAACCAGTATACACATACATAAATGTACCATTGAAATCAAATTTTATGAAAAGAATACCTAATCCTTACTAGATGTGATGTGCTCTAATATTTTCTGTTCTGTTGTATTTTACTTTAGCTTTTTAAAAAATACTGGTACGGGCTTCCCTGGTGGCGCAGTGGTTGAGAATCTGCCTGCCAATGCAGGGGACACGGGTTCGAGCCCTGGTCTGGGAAGATCCCACATGCCACGGAGCAGCTAGGCCCGTGTGCCACAACTACTGAGCCTGCGCGTCTGGAGCCTGTGCTCCGCAACAAGAGAGGCCGCGATAGTGAGAGGCCCACGCACCGCGATGAAGAATGGCCCCCACTTGCCGCAACTAGAGAAAGCCCTCGCACAGAAATGAAGACCCAACACAGCCAAAAATAAATAAATAAATTAATTAATTAAAAAAAAAAATACTGGTACTATCCACTAAATTTCTACCTTGCTGGTTTGTTGTGAAAATTAGATATTTGATGTAAAAAATATAATACTACAGTGCAAGACATTTGTAACAGGTGTACAGTAAATTCAGCCATTCATTGTTAATGACACACAGTGACTGTTTGCTGGTTGAGTGGCATGCAGGGCTCTGTGGAGACCAAGAAACCATCTGAAGGGCATGGGGGCAGCGAATTTTAAAAATGCTAACAACCAACAAAACCATCAGTCAGACTGCTCTTCCCTTCCTTCCCTGCATCTCTATCTACTATGTGTGCAATTTGCAATGAAAGTTCAATATAGAACGTATCTGTATTAAAAAAAAAAAACTGGAGATACAGTCAATGAGCTGTAGAGTAATACATACGCTAGTGTTGTTTGCTCTGTGAAACTTCTAAGAGTATGTCAAACACTGAGTCTGGGTATTTCTGAATTCTCCTTACCAGTGTTAACTTTACAAGAGATGGGGCAGCGGGAGGTTCTCTGGCAGGCATTCTATTGCCAGCAATGGAACATATGGCAATGTTAAGGAGTAAATTAGAATACGTCCAAGTGAAGGTGAAGCTTTATATCCTATGCCAGTTTGCTTTAGGGACATTCCAAACACTCTGGCACTGAAAAGGAAACCCAAGCAACTCATGCTATTAGAAGCCTCACTACAGTCTATCTTTCTCCATAACTTCCTTATCATTTGGAAATGAGAGGAGGGAACAGTTTACAAGAATGACTGATACTTTTTCCTTTTAACACAACACAAAATCTTCTTTGTATGTTAGGAAAATAGATAATAACATCTTTATATAATGTAAAAATCAAGATTTTATGGCCATATTTTAGTTGATCTTACTTCTAGAAGTGTAAACTAGTTTGTGAAAGGAAACATCACTTTATTGGTTTTATTTGGTCCCTAAAGCATATATTCTAGGAATAGGACAAAAATAAATATGGTGATACTGGTGAGAATTCAATAATTCCACTTCTTTAAAATGAAGGGTAGGGGACTTCCCTGGTGGCACAGTGGTTAAGAATCTGCCTGCCAATGCAGGGGACGCGGGCTTGAGCCCTGGTCTGGGAAGACCCCACATGCCGTGGAGCAACTAGGCCCGTGCACCGCAGCTACTGAGCCTGAGCTCTAGAGCCCCCGAGCCACAACTGCTGAAGCCCGCAGGTCTAGAGCCCGTGCTCCACAACAAGAGAAGCCACTGCGATGAGAAGCCCGCGCACCTCAACGAAGAGTAGTCCCCGCTCGCCACAACTAGAGAAAGCCCGCGCACACCAACAAAGACCCAACACAGCCAAAAATAAATAAATAAAATAAATAAATTATAAAATGAAGGGTAAAGGATATAAAAATGGCCAAAAAGCACATAAGATATTCAACATCATTGGCCATTAGGGAAAAGCAAATCAAAACAACAATTAGATATTACTTTACACCCACAAAAAAAAGTGTTAATGAGGAGTCTATGAGTGAAATGTGAAATCCTACTGACCAAGCAAATTGGGGTTAGAAACAGAATAAAGGGGTTACAGTGATATAGATCCTTATAGATACTTTAAAAATTGTGTTGCTGAAGAATTTGTTGTGAACTGAACTTTAAAAATATTACAGTTTCGGGCTTCCCTGGTGGCGCAGTGGTTAAGAATCCGTCTGCCAACGCGTGGGACACGGGTTCGAGCCCCGGTCCGGGAAGATCCCACATGCCATGGAGCAACTAAGCCCATGCGCCACAACTACTGAAGCCCCCGCGCCTAGAGCCCGTGCTCCGCAACAAGAGAAGCCACCACAATGAGAAGCCCACGCACCACAATGAAGAGCAGCCCCCGCTCGCCGCAACTAGAGAAAGCCCATGCGTAGTAGCAATGAAGACCCAACACAGGCAAAAAAAAAAAAAAAAGAAAAAAAATTAGTTTCTCCTTTGACTTTTGCCAACTTTTAAAAGGTATTTTTATTTCAGATTGCACCCCAACTACAGGAATCCACAGCTTCTTAGTTTTAGGTTTCTCTCAGAAAGTACAATAGAACTACATTACTTTGAACTCCATAATGTGTAATTTGTGACTATTCCAAAAAGGATTACTTCCCATGAATAAACTACAATGTATACATATGTGTGAATAAAGGTATGAGATACTTAAAAATAGGAGTGTTAAAAAAAACAAACAACAGGATTATAAAGATGAACAACTGACTTTCACTCAGGTCAGGAATCTGATGTACAAGAAATGGATATGTTACCAAATCTGGTATGTAGATTAACTCTAATTTCAACTTTCTTTCAATATTGTTTCTTGCTAAATACTTTTAGTGCCTTGACTTAAAAATAATATTGCATTCCTTTCCATTCAGATTGTTTTTATTTCAGACCAGGCTTTCTCGACATCGACTCCAAATAAGAAAAGGTTTAGCTGCAAGGGTCTATACTCAAACACATTAAGGGTACTTACTGTTTAAAGAAATTATATGTTAAATTTGTATATAAAGTGTCATAGAATGTGAATAATCATTTGTAATAAGGTTTTCTTAACAGAAATATTGAGATATTATATTGGGATATAATTTATATACTATAAAGTTTACCCATTTGAAGTGTCCAATTCTGTTTTTTGTATATTTGCAAAGTTGTAGACTTCACATAATCTAATTTTAGAACATGTAATAAGTGTTTTTTTAAAATGAATTTATTTATTTATTTATCGCTGCGTGGGGTCTTCCTTGCTGCATGTGGGCCTTCTCTAGTTGCAGCGGGTGGGGGGTGCGCGCGCTTCTCATTGCGGTGGCTTCTCTTGTTGCGGAGCATGGGCTCTAGGCGCACGGGCTTCAGTAGCTGTGGCTCGCGGACGCTAGAGCGCAGGCTCAGTAGTCGTGGCGCATGGGCTTAGCTGCTCCGCGGCATGTGGGATCTTCCCGGACCAGGGCTCAAACCCGCGTCCCCTGCGTCGGCAGGTGGATTCTTAACCACTGCGCCACCAGGGAGGTCCCTGTAATAAGTTTTTAAGTTTGAATTTTTGCACATCTGATTTGAGGAGACAGACATACTTACAAACTCGTTCATCACAAGTGCCTTCAAGTTAGTTTGGTAAGAAACCCATTCATTTTCAGCATTCAACCAGAGGCACCATACACGTATTTTCATCCTGTTTAAAACTATGATTAGGAATAATTTTTTACTCATTGCAGTTAGTAAACAGACAACAGTTCTGTTACCCCACTTCCATATGACTCCATTATAAATCTATCCTCACAGTCATGTAACTTGGCCACTCTTGTCTTTAACACATTCAGTTTCCATTTTCAAAACTAACTTTTTTCACAAAGCCAATCCTTTGCAAGCCAAATTGGAATGAATTGTGTGTGTTTAACCTGATTTGTTTTTCTGAGCTTCTCCTGTTTTTCTGCTAGTTTCATGTTCCTTAAAAGTGGGGTCATAACATAAAATTACCATTTGACCCAGCAACCCACCTCTGGATATATACCCAGAAGAACTGAGAGCAGGAATTTGAAGAGGTATTTATATACCCATTTCCTAAGTGTATATTCACAAAAGCCAAAAGGTGGAAATAACCCATGTCCATCAACAGATGAAAAGATAACTAAGATGTGGTCTACACATACAATGGAATATTAGCCAACCTTAAAAAGGAATGAAGTTCTGACACATAACACAACATGGGTGAACCTTGAAAACATTAAGCTAAGGGAAACAAGCCAGTCACAAAAGGATACACATTGTATATAAATTGTCTACACACTCCACCTATAACAGGCACCTAGGGTAGTCACACTCAGAGAGAGAAAGTAGAATAGTGGTCACCAGGGGCTAGGGTTTGGGATAATGGGAGAGTTATTGTTGAATGGGTACAGAGAGGTTCAACTTGGAATGATGAAAAAGCTCTGGAGATGATGATGGTTGCACAGTATGAAGGTACTTAATGCCACTGACCTGTATACCTAAATATGGTTAAAATCGTAAATTTTAAGTTAGGTATATTCAACCACAATGAAATAAAAAGTGGAGTCATCTAAGGTTCAAGCCTCTAAGATAGGATAGATCAAAGCCAGCCTTTGGAATACACTATTTTCATTTTGCTTTTCCTTTATGCAAAGATGTGCATATAAGTTACAAAAGAAACATGCATCTTTATTAGTATTCAGTTCTTGAAATAAATATATGACTTGGAAGTTATATTTCCTTCCCCTTAATTTCCCCCCAACAACTACTGAATAAAAGTATTTCTAAAAATAAACATATAAAAATGCCTCTTCTCTAATATTCAAATTATTATTTATATGTGCACCTTAAGGTTTTGTGTGTTAAGTATCATATAAGAGGTAGCACGCTTTATGGTTAAGAATGTGGGCTCTTGTGCTAGACTGCTCTGTTCAAATCTTAATGCTACCATTGGTGTGTACCTTGGGCTAGTTACTTACCCTCTCTGTGCCTTTGTTTCTCATATAGGAAGATAATACCTACCTCATAATATTGTCATGAGACTAAAACGAATATTACACACAAAAGGTTTAGAAAAGTGCCCGGCACAAAGTACATTATAAATTCCAAGGATTATCATTACTGTCACTTTTAGGAAGGTTACATCAATAACTTGCTTATAAATGTAAGCATCTCTGACTTCTAATGCATTTTATGTTTTTAAAGGAAAAAGCTGACCGTGCACCTACCCTATACATAGTACTGCGCTTACGTTAAAACTCTTATTTAATAACTAAAGATTGTTTGTATTTGGAGAATGTTTCAGCACACATAGTGCTCCTGTAGTCACTGTTTCATTTCATCAATCCACAACTTACTACTTTTTATGACAAGGAGATTACTCTTCTTTCACTCTTGAAAATCTACTTGTGTAGGCTCTGATTTTAGAACACTGTTGACAGTATTTCAGTATTTAGTGACTACTGACATCCTCATGGAATAATGCTGCTGGAAGCTATTATAAGCATAGTATTCTTTTCACTTTTTGATACAGGAATACTGATTTACAATTTTTCCAAGTTGAAATCAGTTGCTTTAGTAAGCCTCTAATTCGCCCACACTGCTCATGACTGTTGTTTCATCTTGGGAACTCTTTTTAATATCTTATAGAACCTATTACCCCCAATGCAGATATGGCCCAGTCTCTAGGCATTCTCCATACTGCTGGGATCTTTCATCGGTGTAGGACAGATCCCATGGCATAACATCTCGCTGATCTGACTTCTCCCAATAAAGACGCACAGGTTTACTTTGTCATTACTTTTACACAACAATGCTACCACACAATCTTGCCTATGCAAACTGTGATCACACATTCTGAAGCAGGAGTGTATCATGGGGTGGCCCAGCTCTGCCTATTAGTCTCAATGGCCATAAATTAGAGAGAATAGTAATAGTTCAGTGAGTACTTCAGATTTTTCCCACTTAGAGAAAAAAAATAGACCTGATTAATTTCCTTCCAGGTCACACTGAGTGGCAAAGCTGGGCCTTAGGCCTAGGTCTGTCTGACAACAAAGTTGATGTTGTGCAACCATGATATTTAATTTTCTCATCCCTCTGACATTCTTTACCATTCTTTGGTTCTCAGTTTTTAATATCTTCAGTGTATGTTCTATGAGCAATGTCTATTTTCTAAGAGACAGCTTTCTAAGAGACGGGATGACTGTTTTATGAATTCTTTTGAAAAGGGCTATTGCAACAGCATGTGAGCTCAGATGCTGCCTTGTATTTTACCAAGGAGAGGAAAGAAGGGGCCGGGAGGGCATGTTATTATCAAACCTTGAGTATCACCTATTAATTAGAGATTAATTTTTAATAAGTTGTGCTCAGCCTATTGTTATAATATTTTTTCCTGTGTACATATCACCTCTTTAAATGGATCCACAGCTGAGACAGCTACATACAACTATTACGGCACATTTTGCGTGGTTCTCATCACTTAGCCCCGGTGACTTGCAATGATAAGACATAAGTGCCATAAGACATTTTGTGCCTGGTAAGAAAGACTACAGAGATCAATAAATAAAGAACTTGTTCAGTTTGAGACAGGACTTCGAAGTACGACTTGAACTGTCAGTTTGAATAGGTGGAACATACAGCACTTGCTAGGAGAGAAACCTAACACTACTGAAAGTTCATCCCCTTAAACACTTTCTTCAGGTGCTCAGCTGAAGGATTTGTCACGAACGTTCAGGAGTAACTCTGAGACGTCACCACTCGGCACTTCTTTCCTAACAGGGAATTTCAGATTAAGGGAAATAGTTGCCCCCCTGATGAAGGATGAAGAAAAGAAAAAGAGAGAAAGAGGAGAAAGTAGATGGACTGGGGTGACAGAAAACTTGAGGCTTCTTTTTTTAATGGTAGTGTAGAGAACTCAAGGAAACTTCCAATCAGTCTACTGCTTTCTTCCCTGATTTTATACAAAATAAGGAATATCTTAGGGCATGTGGGAAAAAACGCTCCTTCCGTATTCTTTACACAACTGACCTTCCAGCGTTCTCAGCAGGATGCTGGCCGAGCCCAGAGTTCAGCTTGCGTTTTCACAGGACTTGTCCTTCCTCTGGTTTCTCCCCCGTCTCTCACGGGGCGCGGTAAACACAACCTCACTGTCCCTCTGCCATTTACTGCATTTGTTTCTGGTCCAGTCTTGCTGCCCCTTAGCCGGGTGCCCTCGCCTCCGGGGCCACTCAGAGAAGTGGTGACTCTGACACGCAAACACACAAGGAAAACCCCACGCTAACCCAGTCGTTCCTGGAAGGCTGGCTCTCTCTGTCTAAAGGTGCTGACAGCCGCCAAGGAACGCACCTCGAGGGCAGAGCGCAGCAGACCCAGGAGCGCCGGACACGGCGCGGCCGCCTCGGGACCTGGCGTCCCGTCCCGCACACCACCCCGCCCTCGGACATCCCCGAGCCCGGAGTATTCACCTACTGCGCTCGCAGTCGCCGCCTTCAGCACACGCGCCATCTTGGGAAGCGTTAGCTAATTCCCGACGTACACATGCGTCGGAAGGGCTAAGGCGCGGCGGGGGGCGGGACAAGAGCCCGAAGGGGCGGGACAGACAAGACTGGGGGGCGGGGCAAGACCCTGGGGGCGGGGCAGACGAGGCTGGGGCTAGGTGAGGGGCGGGGGCAACCTGACTAGGGGGCGGGACGAGAGCCCGGAGGGGCGGGGCAGACGAGGCTAGGGACGTGACAAGTGGTGCTGCGTTCCCGTGGGTGTTGGGAGCGGGTCCTCTCTTTTACTACGCAACGTATTGAAGTCACCGAGTGCATCTAAAGCAGAAACTTAAAAGGAGGACGCGACACCTCCTGTGGGCCCCTCAGAAATACAAAACAAAAAGTTTGGAGAAAGTTCATCGAGCTGACCAACGGCGATTTTCGGTTTCTCGCCCCGCCCCCCCCTCCGAGCCGCCCCACGCACCCCCACGCAACCCCCCACGCACCCCTTGGTGAAAGTTCTCGGGCTACCATTGGCTGTGGCTGGGGGTGGATCCGGAACCTGTTCGCTGCGGAACCTTCGGCTCGCGGCTGCAGTTGGGCGGGGTGCGTCTTTGTGGCGTGGTTTCCGGGCGGCTCTCCTCCTTTGCAGGCAGCGCTGTGTTCCGAGCGGCAGGCAGCCATGGCCCCGCGAGTGTGGCGTCGGCGGACCCTGGAAAGGTGCCTGAGGGAGGTCGGTAAAGCTACCGACCGCCCGGAATGCTTCCTCACGTAAGTGCTCGGAGCCCGGGCTCTGGTGCGGCTCAGGACTCGCGTGGGCGTGGGCTGCGGGTCCCCGGCAAGTTCCGGAGTAGGGGGAAGGCAAAGGGAAGGGGAGCTCCCTTTTCTTCAGATTTCAGGTAGTTTACGCTCCCCTAGCCTATCACACTTTTTTAGATGGTTAAGAGCTGTGTAGTGTGGATCTCCCAGTCGTGTGCTGTTGAAATCAAGCTAACTGGGTTATTACTGTTTCGAGGCCTCAGTTGCCGCACCCCCCCCCCCCGCCAGACGCACCGGGTGGATTGCTCTTTTGTCCATGTGCTCCCAGAGCACCCAGTGCTTACTTACTCATCAGACTTAATTGCAAGTATTAACTTGTCGCTTATCTATCCACCCCACGACTTGAGCTTCTCGAGAGTTAAGGCTGTCTTTCGTCTCCCTTCCCAGCACGAGCTCGTGGTATTTTGTTGAAAGACTGTGAAAAGATCTAGGAAATTATGGCTCTCAGATTTATATTTGAAACCCGACCTTGAGGCTCACAGCAACTACAGCCATACACTCTCAGCATCTCAAATTTAGTATATCCAAAATGAACTGTTGGTTCTGTTTTCTCCCTGTCCTCTGCCCTCCCTGAGATCCTTTCCCCATGCTCACCACCTGCCTTCCCTATCACAGTGAGCAGCACCTCTGTCTTTCCAGTCCTTCAGACACGAAACTAAGCTACTTCCTTGATGTCTTCCTTTTTTCTCAGTTCTACATCCAGTTATTAGCAAATCCTGTCAGTTAGTTCTTCGAACTATACTATCCTGAATTTGACTATTTCTCACCATATTCACAGCTGTAATCCCAGCGCAGTTCTGCATCCTTTGCCCGGATGCCTGCATCAGCCTCCTGATCACCCTAATTTCATTCCTTTTCCTCGACAGGCCTTTTTTCCAAAGCATAAATTTAAATCATTTTGCTTCTCTGCTTAAAAACCTTCACTTCTAAAATGACAAACTCTTACGTCTGAGACCTTCACGATCTGTCTCCCACTCTCCTCTCTAACCTTCCCTTCTGTCTCCTTCACCGCACTCCAGCCAAGCTGGGCTTTCTGCTCCTCAAACTCAACAAGTGCGTTTCTGTCTTAGGAAATTTGTTCTTGCTGTTTCTTCTGCCTGGAGTACATGTTTCCACAGCTTTGTAAGACTGTCTCCTTATAAATAGGTATCATCTCAGATGTCACATCCTCAGCGAGGTATTCTCTGACCACTCTTACCAAAGCAAGTGTTGACCATGGGCTGACTGAATGGAGTGGCCTGTAATATAGCAGAGTTGAGAATTTAAGGTTAAGATTCACTCTCTATCTTTAGGCAAATAGATCTGTCATGGTTTCCCTGTCTAAAATCCAGACAGCAGATTCACAGATACTTGGTTGACACCTTTTACATACTAATTTGGTTCTTTGGCAGGATAATACACTGTTGGGGGTCAGAATCTATACATACTTAAAATTGACATTTCATGTGCAGCAACCTGGATGGACCTAGAGAATATTATGCTTGGTGAAGTCAGTCAGAGAGACAGAGAAAGACAAATACTGTGTGTTATCACTTACATGGTGGGATCTAAAAAGTAATACAAATGAATGTATATAGCAGAACAGAAACAGACTCACAGATATAGAAAACAAAATGGTAGTTACCAGTTGTGTGGGGGAGCAAGTTAGGGGTGTGGGATTAAGAAATACCAACTACTATGCATAAAATAGATAAACAACAAGAATATATTGTATAGCAGCGGAATTGTCTTGGCCATTATTTTGAAATAACTTTTAATGGAGTATAATCAGTAAAAATACTGAATCACTGAAACTAATATAATATTGTAAATCAGCCATACTTCAATTTTTTTAAAATTTGATTTTGCCCAAGAGTTGGGCTTTTTAAAAAAATTCTGAGTGCTGTGAAATTGTTACCTATAATTATAAATCTAATCTAATTCCTCCCTGCCCCCTTAATAGCATTCAAGATGAACTGGCATCAAAGTTTACTTCTTTAACAAAAGCACTTTATGACTTTAATAAAATACTAGAGAATGACAGGAAACGTGGAAGTCCTTTACAAAGACTGATGATAAATAATTTTGATGATGAGCAGATTTGGCAACAACTGGAATTGCAGAATGAACCAATTTTACAGTACTTCCAGAATGTAGTTAGTGAAACGATTAAAGATGAAGACATCAGTCTTCTCTCAGAGAATGAGGTGCAGGAGTGTGAAGAGGATGCCTCAGAGATGGAGGCCGGTGGCGAGGAGGACGTAGGACAAGATTTGGAAGAGGAGAAAGAGAAAGTGTCAGACCTGAGTGGTGATGATCCTGAAGAGGATGAGAGAGCTATAAGCTCAAGCAAATTGGATCTGAGGAAAAGCCCAGATTTCAGTGATGAGGACTCTGATCTTGACTTTGATATCAGCAAATTGGAACAGCAGAGCAAGGTGCAAAACAAAGTGCCTAGGAAACCAACAGAAAAGTCCATAGTAGATGATAAATTCTTCAAGCTCTCTGAAATGGAGAGCTTTTTAGAAAACATAGAAAAGGAAGAAGAACAAAAAGATGATGAAGAAGAGGAGGATATTGATTTTTTTGAAGATGTCGATTCCGATGAAGACGGAGGACTGTTTGGAAGTCAGGATCTTAAGGTAAAGTTTTGGGAGAGGACAGAGCATTCTTTCTGCCTCCTCAAATTAGATGGGGTTCTGTTTCTCCAGAAGAGGTTTAAAATACTTCAAAACTCACCAGGGCATAAGTGAAATATTTAGATCAGTTGAAAAAAAAAGACTGGAAAACTTAAACCAAAGCCATTGTTTCCTTATCACAGAATACTTGTTTTGTAGCTTCAGAACCACAGTCACACATGTTAGAGAGATTCAGAATTTTCCCTCAAACATGGATTTTCATCAAGCACTAGAAATAAGAGTGAAAGGAAGGCATTTGTATACTTTATTTAGGCAGGGATATTTTGGAAATAATTGTAGTTAGAAGATTTAGAGAGAAGAATATCATGCTCTATCTAATCAGTCATAAATCAATCTATACTGCCATTCAGTTTGTTGTGGTCTAATAGTTCTTAGGGTTTTATGGTAGCGTTTTTAGTTGCCAATTTCCCCTGTACAGTGTGCATACACAGTTATGCATGATTTAATGTATTTTTCTATCCTTGGTTTAAGGTCTTAAAAGTATTTATGTTTTAGTCAGGTAAAAGTTCCAGAAACCTGAAGTACAAAGATTTCTTTGATCCAGTTGAAAGTGATGAAGACATAGCAAGTGTCCATGATGATGGTGATGAACTGGCTTCAAGTGAAGAGGAAGAAATTGCTGAAGAAGGAGAAGAAAGCTTTTCTGAGATGTGAGTATTTTGAATCCTTTACACTGTAAGCTGGAGGTACCCAATCCTATTTGTGTACTCCTAGTTGTCAGCTGTGATTGTCCTAAGAACTGGGATTCTCTAAGATCAGAGAGTAGATTCTCTAAGATCAAAGAATCTCAGGATAGCCAGAGGAAAGTCTCCAAATTTGAAGGGACGTCAGAGATGATCTAGTGCAGGTAAGCGTCACTGGCACTAGCACGCAAACCCTTCTTACCAGGAGCTCTGATTTGTTTTTTTGTGTCAGTAAAAATACCCTGTTGTTACTTAGGTGAGATAAGTTTGTATTATAGATTGATGAAAAATTTGTTTTCTGTATTTTGAACACTTTGTTCTGTTTCACCTAAATAATTCCTTCTGTTCCTTAGTAACTGAACGACTTTAGAAGTTCTGAATATTTAATTGCGTTAAGTCTACAAAAGAAGAACTTTAATTACTAAGTTTGTTTCTTTTTGTTTTTCTAATGGAAAGTGGTGTGTTTCCTTTCATAAGTGTTTTGGTCTTACAGGGATGAAGATAATGACCTTGAAGAAAGTGGAGACGGTAAACAACATGAAGAAACCTTGAAAAGAGTGACATTTGCTTTGCCAGATGATGAGGAAACTGAAGATACAAATGTCTTAAATGTACAGAAAGACTCTGATGAAGTCAAATCCTCTTTTGAAATAAGACAGGAAAAGGTAATAATTAGGAATTTTAAGGGATTTTTTCATATGCTTAACATGACTGTGGAAATCACAGACTACTAACTAATCTACCCTGTTTTGTTTTTTGTGTTTTTTTTGGTGGAACACTTAACTGTCCTTAAAAAAAAAACCAAAACAAAAATCTTGCAGCCGCTTTCTGTAGCACACTGTATAGAGATAACCATGTGGGAAGCAACTAATTTGCAAAAATCAATGCTGCATTTCCCAGCCTGTGGCTTTCAATCTGGGGCCCATCTGTAAAACTTGTTTTTTTTCTTTCTCCGTGCTGTCTTTATATCTGGGGCATGTTTTTCCTAACTAGCTGTCCTGTGAGCCTCTCCTGGTAACTGTTTCACCTGCTCTTAAGGATACTGCCTACCTCAAATGGCTTCTGCGAGTTGCCAAGTAGCCAGAATTTTAACTAATACCATCTCAAACACATCTTCCAAAGTCGATAAAAATTATTTCCTTGTGACAATTTCGGACGAACAAAATGTTATTTGAAAATAATAGATACAGCCTGGCTCCAAACATTTGGCTTTTATCATTTAACTATCTTAAAATTAGATCACACAATTCGAAGTGAGACTAGGCAAATAACCAAAGATACCAAGGATATCAAAAGAATCATTTTAAAAAGAGAATCTGGGGGGACTTCCTTGGTGGTCCAGCAGTTAAGACTCCACAGTTCCACTGCAGGGGTCACGGGTTTGATCCCTGGTTGGGGAGCTAAGATCCCACATGCTGCATGGTGCGGCCAAAAAAAAAAGAGAATTTGAGTTAAATACATGATTGTCAGATTGTTCCCAGAAGAAAAAGTCTTAAGAAAAAAAAAAATTGAAAGAAAATATGAACTTTGTTCTTGAGTTAGTGTCCTTCCCTCCCCACACCCCTGCAAAAAAAAAAAGAGAAGCAGGTTTAGTTTTACTGGGGAATTATATCAAACCTTCAAGAAGTAGATAATTTAGTGCCGTTTGATTAGTTCCAACATATAAAGAGTAAAGCTTCCAGACTTTTCTTGTGAAGCTATTGTAACATGAATACCCAAACCTGACAAAGGTAACATTAAAACATGCACAGTCTCACTTATGAATATTGATGCAAAAATCCATAATAGCGCAATGAAAGAATAATGCTACCACAACCAAGTGGGTCTCATCTTGAATCAGGATTAGGAAATCTATGAATTTAATACTTGTTATAATAGGTTAAGGAGAAAAACCATATGGTCACCTCCATATATGTCAAAAATGACATTTAATAAAATTCAATATCCATTCCTAATTTTTTTTTTTTAACTTCTAGTGAAATACAAACACATCTAGCCAAAAGGTGCCATCATGCTTAATGGTAGAATTCTAGAAACATCCCTTTAAAATCAAGAATAAGACTATTCCCATTACCACTATTACTGTTTCCACTGTTACTTAAGATTCTTGTAGAAGTGTTATTTAGCCAGGACAACTACAAAAGAAAATGTTAAGAGGTGAGAAAAACTGAAGTGAAAGCATTAATATTTGCAGAGAATACTAGAAAAACCAAGCAGATGAATTGAAAAGCTATTAGGAAAAATAATTCAGTAAGGTAGCTGAAAAGGCTGGCATTTTATACACTGTGAAGTCATTATAGATGCTGCCTTTTTAGAAGTCAGAGATAATTTGGATTGTGGGTGTGGAGTCAGGAGGGTCAGGCTCCATCAAATATTGATTTTCTAATAAAAAATTACTTAGTCTTGGAATGCTCTAATAATTAAAATTGATAGTGACTTGTGAATAAATAGGTCGTTTGACTAGAACAGAGCCCAGAAATATACCCAAATGCTGCTGGGAGAAGTAAGTAAATTATAAACATGGCATTCCAAGTCAGTGGGGGAAAGAGGTCATCCACAGCTCCTCATCCCACCTCGGGACGGGAATAGGAGGTCACTACTGGCATCATTAAAAGATGGCAAGGACAAAACAGAATTGCGTTCAGGAACAGTACATTTCTTGCTCTCCCACTGTTAAAAATATTAGTTGCTTTTACTCAACTATAAGTCTGGTTTTCTTCCCTAAACATGTAGTAACTCTTTTTGTCTCTTAGATGAATGAAAAAATTGCATCTTTGGAAAAACAGTTGTTGGAAAAGAAACCTTGGCAACTCCAAGGGGAAGTGACAGCACAGAAGCGGCCCGAGAACAGCCTCCTAGAAGAGACCCTGCACTTCGACCACGCCATCCGTGTGGGTGCGTGCAGCCACCGGGCTCCTGCAGCTGTTCGTGTCTGTGCCTTTTCTGTGGTTTTCATAGATGTGGAGTAATATTTCTTTTCCCCAAACTTTTTATTTTAAAAACTTGTAAACATATAGAAAAGTTGAAAAAATAGTACAGTGGACATATGAATGCCATTCAGCTGGATTCAATAGTTAAGTTTTGGCCATATTTGCTTTCTCATTTGAAAGTAAGTAGTCAATATCATGACACTTTAGCCCTAAGTACTTTTATTTTTTTCTAAGAACTAAGACATTCCCCTGTACAGCCACAATACCATTAATCTACCCAAGAATTACTAATATACTAGTGATGCCTAATGTATAGTCCGTAATCAGTCCTGCTAGTGATCTGCCTACAGTGCCTGCTGTCATTGTCCAGTGATTCCAGCCAGAACCCTGATTATCTCGTTGCATTCTTTCTTGTACCCGTTAAGTCAAAATGAATTTCTATTTTATTTAGTGCTAGAGAATGGAAAAGAGGGGGCAAGTCCCCAGGTGCATGGGTTAAAAGTGTTAGCATTTGCTACCGTATGTATTTTGTAGTTTTGTGGTTCTCAAATTGCAGGGAGCATCAGAAAGACTAGTTAAAACACACAGAGGTATCCCTTTTTCTTCCTCACTTTCTGATTTAGGAGGTGTGGGGTGGGCCCAAGAATTCGCATTTCTAACACGTTCCCAGATGGGGGTGATGCTGCGGTTCAAGGACTACCCTTTTCGAACCACTGCTTAGTTTCTGTATACCTAATGAGTACATGTCCTGTTTCCTTTAGCACCTGTGATCACAGAGGAAACCACTTTTCAACTAGAAGATATCATTAAGCAGAGGATAAAAGATCAGGTCAGTAAGAATGAAATTTAACTTAATTCAAAATTCACTGAAATGTTTAGAAATATGTAAGAATATTTTGGGAGTAGGAATAACACTCTTTATTTTCATAGAGTATTTGTTCTATCACTTCTTCACTTAAAAGCCCTAAGTCTACACCAGAAGTGTCTTTGGCCTTTGTTGTGTGGGTCACTGCCGTCACACAACAAAGACGGGTGTCGTGCCTGAGGAGAATGGGGTGACCAAAGAGTTTTTGTTTAAAACTAGATCTTATTTTGTAAACTTAGAGTAAAACTTGGGTACATGACACGTACACCAAGAGATGGCTTTTTTTTTTCTTTTAATGTTTATTTATTTGGCCGCATCGGGTCTTAGTTGTGGCATGCAGGATCTAGTTCCCTAAACAGGGATTGAACCCAGGCCCTCTGCATTGGGAGCGAGGAGTCTTAACCACTGGACCACGAGGGAAGTCCCGAGATGGCTTTATAACATGTGTTTGTTTGTTTAAAATGGGAAGGGTTTGAAGGATGGGTACTGTATGCAGAAAATCTTTAAATTTGAAATGAAGCAAACTCTTGTCTTGACTGTTGAGCAAACCACGATGAGAAATAGTGGAGTTCAAGTTGGTAACCAGGAGACAGACGTATTTAAAACAAAAAAGGGTACTTGAGTGATGCCCTCTCTGCATAATACTTACTGTGACTTGAGTAGTCATTTCAAATGGTGAAAATGACTTCCTTTTTGCTGCTGTTTGCTTTTGCTCACTCTGGAAAGATAATCAACATTCCAATGGAAGATTCTTTTTTTTTTTTTTTTTTTTTTTTAATTTATTTATTTATTTATTTTTGGCTGTGTTGGGTCTTTGTTGCAGCGCACAGGCTTCTCACTGCGGTGGCTTCTCTTGTTGCAGAGCACGGGCTCTAGGCGTGCGGGCTTCAGTAGTTGTGGCACACAGGCTTAGTTGCTCTGTGGCATGTGGGTTCTTCCCAGACCAGGGATCGAACCCGTGTCCCCTGCATTGGCAGGCGGATTCTTTTTTTTTTTAATTTATTTTATTTTATTATTTATTTATTTATTTTTGGCTGCGTTGGGTCTTCGTTGCTGCACGCAGGTTTTCTCCAGTTGCGGCGAGCTGGGGTTACTCTTCATTGCGGTGGCTTCTCTTGTTGCGGAGCACAGGCTCTAAGCCCGTGGGCTTCAGTAGTTTGGGCGCGTGGGCTCAGTAGTTGTGGCTTGCAGACTCTAGAGTGTGGGCTCAGTAGTTGTGGCGCATGGGCTAAGTTGCTCCGCAGCATGTGGGATCTTCCCTGACCAGGGGTCGAACCTGTGTCCTGGCAGGCAGATTCTTAACCACTGCACCACCAGGGAAGTCCGTCCAGAGGAAGATTCTTAAGGGAGCCTAGAAAGAAGTTACAGATTTTATCTGTCAATTTTTGTTATGTGTGTCTTTCATATTTTAGGCTTGGGATGATGTCGTACGTAAAGAAAAACCTAAAGAGGATGCATATGAGTATAAAAAGCGTTTAACACTGGACCATGAGAAGAGTAAGTTGAGCCTTGCTGAAATTTATGAACAGGAGTACATCAAACTCAACCAGGTAAGGATGCTGCTAAGGCAAAGCCGTTGTCTTTCAAGGAGGAGAGGTGGAGAACCACCTCTGCAGGTTCTGCCTGCTCGTCAAAATGTGTGAAATACCGAAGTCTTGAACTTTGGGGTCACCTTGTTTAGTGTGAGACAGAGCATGCTAGGAATAGAGGGGATGTAGTGTTCCCACTGAGTGTCAGGGGCAGAGGGGATTTGTTTTGCAGTTACTCATTGGTCACCTGATACTTTCACAGCTCATTATTTTTATTTTTATTTTTTTTAAACATCTTTATTGAAGTAAAATTGCCTTACAATGGTGTGTTAGCTTCTGCTTTATAACAAAGTGAATCAGTTATACATATACAATATGTTCCCATTTCTCTTCCCTCTTGCATCTCCCTCCCTCCCACCCTCCCCATCCCACCCCTCTAGGTGGTCACAAAGCACAGAGCTGATCTCCCTGTGCTATGCAGCTGCTTCCACTAGCTATCTATTTTATGTTTGGTAGTGTATATATGTCCATGACACTCTCTCACTTTGTCACATCTCACCCATCCCCCTCCCCATATCCTCAAGTCCATTCTCTAGTAGGTCTGTGTCTTTATTCCTATCTTGCCACTAGGTTCTTCATGGCCTTTTTTTTTTTTTTTTCCTTAGATTCCGTATATATGTGTTAGCATACTGTATTTGTTTTTCTCTTTCTGACTTACTTCACTCTGTATGACAGACTCTAACTCCATCCACCTCATTACAAATACCTCCATTTCATTTCTTTTTATGGCTGAGTAATATTCCACTGTATATATGTGCCACATCTTCTTTATCCATTCATCTGTCGATGGACATTTAGGTTGCTTCCGTGTCCTGGCTATTGTAAATAGAGCTGCAATGAACATTCACAGCTCATTATTAACTTTCCAGCAATTATGCTACAATTTAAAAACCATTTTTTATTTGTGCTTTAGAAGTTGTTGATAAATTTTATAAGATTATTTGTGAATTCCTTCGTGTATTTAGGTCTGGTGAGTTTTTGGTTGTTGTTTCTTTTTACTTAGAGTGTTAAAAAAATACTTATAGTTAAATAGGACAAAGTCATATTTCCAAAAATGTTGTATTCCCAGTATAACAAATTGAATTATTCCTTCACATTTGATTTCCTGGGAATGTGGTCAGTATGTGCCTGGGGATGAGGTGGCATTTTTATTCTGCAAGAGCATTTAAGATTCCATCCAGATTTTGTTAATTAATGCCACTTAGGCAGCACCAGCAGATAGGGCCCTAATGCCACTGTGAAGCTGAAGAACTGGAAGGATTGGAATTAAAATTTTTCCCCGCTGCCTTGCCACCCAAGGTGGTAGTTGAAGGGAGATGTGTACAACCTCAGTCAATGCTTAGTGAAAATCCAGCTACTATGAGGAGATTCAGTAAATACAGAAAGTATTTGGTAACCATGAGAGGTAAAAATGAAATTATGTAGCTCGTATCAGGTCTTTAAATGATAGTTTTATTTCTGTCTTGGACATCAGCAGCCAGTTCACAAGTTTTTGAGTGTGGACTCAATTTAGGCTAATCCTAGACTCATTCATTCCATTAAGAGTTAGTCTGGCAAGGATGATCTGAATTTCCTGAAGTTTGGCAGCTGCCCTGGAGGGAATAAGCAGAGTGCTGATAAACAGCATGTGAATGAACCTTAACCCTTAGATCTGTGTGTGTCAGGAAGATGCTGGATGTCAGATGCATTATTTCACAGATATAACCTGGGATGAGGGCAAAGGACATGGTTAGGATTTTAAAACGTGTTAAGTTTTTTTTTTTTAAATGGGCATGAAGTTGAGTTTTTAAAAATTATTTATTTATTTATGGCTGTGTTGGGTCTTCATTTTTGTGCGAGGGCTTTCTCCAGTTGCGGCAAGTGGGGACCACTCTTCATCACGGTGCGCGGGCCTCTCACTATCGTGGCCTCTCTTGTTGCGGAGCACAGGCTCCAGACGCGCAGGCTCAGTAGTTGTGGCTCATGGGCCTAGTTGCTCCGCGGCATGTGGGATCTTCCCAGACCAGGGCTCGAACCCGTGTCCCCTGCATTGGCAGGCAGATTCTCAACCACTGCGCCACCAAGGAAGCCCCTGTGTTAAGTTTAAGGAGTAAAAAGCAGTAGTATGTGCTTGGACATGGCTGGAAGGGGGCACTGACAGACACTGGACACACAGACCTGGGTGTGTCTCTGGCATTAGGGTAACCGGGGTAAAGAGCCAGTTGCTTCCCAGTGGTGAGTGGTAGTGGTGGTAGTGGTTTTTCATGGGTTCATCAATAAGTAACCAAACAAAAAATTTTGGCCTCTTAGAATAGCATTTTGGGCATGGGGAAAGAGAAGTATGAAATTTACCTTTTCTTAGTGGATTGAAAACTGCTGTCAATTTTTTCCAGTGTGATTTAATCAGAAAAAATCTTTAACAAATTACATATACATTTGTCCCTGCAATCCAAATGAATACTTGGATAATTTTACAAAATCTTCATTAACTCCTTAGTTTTGTTTTTTGCTTTGTTTCTTGTTTTTAATTGAGTTGTGATTCACATAACAAATTAACCATTTTAAAGAGAGCAGTTCAGGGGCATTCATGGTGTCGTGCCACCACTACCTGTATCTAATTCAAAAACATTTTCATCGCCCCAAAATGAAACCCCACACCCACTAAGCAGTTACTCCCGGTTACTCAGTCACCCCGCCCCTGACAGCCACCGATCTGCATTCAGTCTCTGTGGATTTACTTACTCTAGATATTTCATATAAATGGAGTCATACAACATGTGACCTTTTGTGTCTGATGCCTTTCATTGAGCTTAATGTTTCAGGATTGTGACGTGTCTGTAATTTATCCCCTTTTTTATAGCTGAATAGTGTTCTGTTGTGTGTGTACCACGATTTACTGATGCAGTCACCGGTTGATGAGCATTTGGGCTGTTTCTGCCTTTTGTGAATAATGCAGCCATGGACATGTGTGTCCATGTACTTGTTTGAGTATCTGCTTTAATTCCCTTGGGCATATACCTAAAAGTGGAATTGCTGCTCCTATGGTGATTCTCTGTTTAACTTTTGGAGGCACTGCCAGACTCGTTTCCACTGTGCCTGCACCATTTTACATTCCCACCAGCACTGCCTAAGGGTTCCGGTCCGTCCGCAACCTGGACAATACTTGTTATTTTCTGTTTTGTTTCTTTTTAAATAGCCATCCTAGTGGGAGTAGTTTAGTTACTGACAGAAGTAAACATCAAGGGAACTAAATTGTACGTTCTAAATGTTAGTGGTATGGTTGCGACAGCTTCTCAAGTGCACGTCATGTTTCTTCTTGGGTGGGTGCTAGCGCCGCCCTGGTATTGGTGACTTCGATCTTGCCTTGGAATGTTTCTTTGGAGCTGAAGCCTGGCGACGAGAAACTGGTGATACTCTTATCGGCCTTGAGTGTTTTGTCCTGTGATACCTGTGATGCTGCTTAGTCTGATAATGTTGAACTTATTTCCTAAGCAAAAAACAGCAGAGGAAGAAAATCCAGAGCACGTAGAAATTCAGAAGATGATGGATTCCCTCTTCTTAAAATTGGATGCCCTCTCAAACTTCCATTTCATCCCTAAGCCGGTAAGTGTGTTTACATCTCAGTGAACAGGCAGAGCAGATGTGATTCCTCTTTGAGTTTTTGTGAGACTCGTGCTTTATTTGGTTTCAGGATACAAACCTGCAGGAATTCCCCATAAATTACAGGCAGGGCCTCCCATGAGGAAGGCTCGTGTCTGGTCCCATGACAGTTCTGGCTCCGCCCTGCTGGTCCCTGCCAGACCCTTGGCCTTAGCCACAGGGTCTCCTCATTTCCCACCCTTCTTCCTTGTCTGGTCTCTGGTTGCTTGTGTGATGGTCTTGGGAGCGGGTGTGGTGTCTGTCCCTGGCGTTTACTGAGCACCTGCCACCTGTCAGATCAGGTCCGTCATGTCCACTAACTCTTAACCCACAGAACCTGAGGCAGATACTACTCCTTCCAGTTTGCAGATGCGGACACCGAGGCTTCGGGGTGGGGGGTGAGCCCTAACTCCTGGGCCCTTGCTCCCCCCGCTGCGTGCTGTTCCCCCTCTGCCTCTGCGACCCCCGCCCAGACAGCTCAGCGCTCATCTGCTCCTCAGCTCCCTCCTGCTCACCAGCTTCTGCGAGCCTGCAAAACGTGCTGCACCAGCCTTCTGGCACTTGCTCACCCGTTGCCCCCTGGGGTCACTTGTGTCGTCTGGAAGTGGGATGTCGAGCGTCAAGGGCTAGTCCAGAGTCAGAGACCCGAGTCTGTCTGCCCCTCAGTGGCTTCGTGATGTAGGCAAATTGCCTAACGTTCTGTCTGTACAGAGGAGGTGGTAACCTCCGAGGTCCTTTCCGATCCTTTGATGGTCAGGTAACTTTTCCTGTGTGAGTATTTGGTCATCACCTGCTTCTTTGTTTTTGTTTAATCTTGGTGTCCTTTACATGATGGTACGTTTTTGGTGGTGGGGCCCATCTTGAGAGTCTCAGAGTGCTTGGTCTGACCGTGTATAGTGAGCAGGTGAAGAGAGGAGAGGGATGTCTCCACCTTCTCGGCCAGCAGGTCCTGCTGTGGAGAGGTCTTACTCATGTGGAGAATGCGATCCCTTCCCTCCTTACAAGGCCCCGTGGGACGTGACTCCTTCCCATCCCTCTGGTCCCCGTGGTTTGCTCCCCGGCCACCCTGGTCTCCTTCCTTCCCTCCAGGCCCTTCCCTCCGGGCTCTTCCATCTGTAGGGTCTCAGGTTTGACACCTCCTCTTCCCGCATCTGTCTCTGCCCTTCTCCCTCATAGCCCCGTGGCACAGGTGCGCTCATTGGTGGATGGTTCATTGCTCACTACTCGTCTTCAAGCCCCACAGTTGTGTTTTTTTTGCGGCTGTGTTCGTCACACCAGCCTGGAGCCGGCTATGGGGAAGTCCTCAGACATCCCTTGGAATCTTGGGCCACAGTATAAAAGCCTTTCTTATTTTTTTCCTTGTCAGAAATGTCATTTCTGGTCTGGCTTCCTCTTGATATTGCTTTTTTCGTATTCAGGTTGGTATTTCACAAGCCATCTCCGTGACTGTTAACCAGTCATCAGTCTCTGTTATTTTTTGGGTTGTCTCCATTTTCTCCATATTTCTCTTTAAATTGTGGAATGGAACACAGCGCTCCTAATAAGTAAATGAACAGCGGTCCAGGGGAGGAGATGATTTCTTTCACACTCTCACATTCTCCTCTTATTTAGAGTCCAGGACCCTTTCGTCTTCAGGGCTTGTTTTTGTTCCTTATGAAGGATCCTGGGGTGCATATCTGCCGAGTTAACTGGAACGTGGGCAGGACTGTGATGGGAAAGTGAGCTTGTGAGGCGGGCAGCGCTGTGCTTTGGGACAGAGCCCGGTCTCCTGGGGCTCAGTCTTGTGTTCGCTCAGGACACCTACTCTTTCCCACTTCATCCTTTACTCCGCTGCGGACCCCGTTGCCCCCGCATCGAGATGAGCAGGACTAGTGTACAGAGCAGTAGTGTAAGTCTTCCATGACACCGTGAGTGGGATGCAACCATGGTAATTTCTGAATCCCGTGGGCAGTTCTTTCAAGAATAAAAAAAAAACTAAACGACAAACAAATGGCCCTTCAGTTAGTGTTGTATTCTTTCCTCCTGTTTTTATAATTTGTAGGTTGTGTTTATTTCAGTACTGTCTTCATTTTCCAAAACAACTTAGTATCATTTCATATTTCTCTTTATAACATCTGTTTTTAGTTGCTGGAACATGTTGTTCTGATAAGCACCTTTCCTAGCAGCTCTTTCCATGTATTTCTTATAGTGAGCTTTATTTCCTATAACCAAAGGCAAGATAACACTTACAGACACCAATAGATTCTGTTAAATGGTGGATAGGATTGTTTGAGAATATACACCTACATGGCAGGTGGAAATAATTTACTAACAGATGAAAGAACGTGTGTTTGAATATGGCAGACGTGTCCTGCAAAAGTATAGAAATAATCTCCATGAAGTATTGTATGTATTACACTTCAGTAGGTTCACAATTTAAATATTTTATGTGAGGACCACTTCTGACTTCCTGTTAAGTGTGTTGTCTCTTTTCTAGCCTGTTCCAGAGATTAAAGTTGTGTCGAATCTGCCAGCCGTCACCATGGAGGAGGTCGCCCCAGTGAGTGTCAGCGATGCAGCACTCCTGGCCCCAGAGGAAGTCAAGGTGAGAAGACAGTGTTGAAGCTTTAAATATCTGTTTATAAGTTGGTCGTTTATAGTCAGATCTCCATTTAAGCTTGAGCTTGTAGTCTTTATTCTAACATATCTCAGCAGTTTCCAAGTATAATCAAATTAATAATATAGAATATTCAAATATGAGTCTTCTGTAATCAGGTATTATTATGAGATACAGATTGAGAAATATTATAAAACTAATTGTAAATATCCAACATCAGTATCTTGTTATAATTCAGTTTGAATATTAGAAGTTTGAGGTTAATTAGATGTTAGCTTAGGTGTTAGGTTTAAAACAAACTGCATATATTTAGCAATCCTTTGATATTAATCAGCATTTCCCCCTTTGTGTTGTATCCATGTAATGCTTATCAGTAACAGCATTTGGATCTTGGAAGGAGTTGGACATACCACATGCAGGCTGTCCCTGCCTTGTGAGCATGGGAGCTCTCGCCTTGCACAGTAATGGTGGCTTCTGCCGGGGCCTCGGCCTCCTGGCGCCTGGCAGCACGGCCCTCCTTTTTTGTGCTCATTTGCTTTGCTCCGCCCACACTCACCCCTTCACAGCCTCTGCCACCTCTGCTAGGCTGGGCTGGCAGCAGAAGAGAAAAGGGAGGAAATGGACCCTCACCAGCTAGGTTTCCTGCCGTCAGCCCCCCATGGCTGCCAGCAGCTCAGAGCTGGGCTGCTGCGGGCAGGTCACTGCAGCCCCGGCTGGGGTCTCCGTGCTTCTCCAGGAGGGACAGCCTGACGCTCCTGCTCTCCAGGCTGCCTTTGTGAAGGAGTGTTGGGACTGAACTGTCGCCGTCAGAGAACGCAGCCTGGGTCTTAGAGAGCTGAGTGACCAGAGCCCTTCAGAGTGTAGGCGGGGATGCTCTCCTTCTCACACTCGGCCGTTGGTGTACAGCCCATCATCCACATTCCGTGGAGTTGCTTCTCTTCTAATTTCCTGAGTTGTTAGGTTAGATTAATGAGTGTGTTTATGGTTGTTTTTCAATAGGAGAAAAATAAAGCTGGTGATACAAAAACAGCTGCTGAGAAAACAGCTACAGACAAGAAACGAGAAAGGAGGAAAAAGAAATATCAAAAGCATTTGAAAATAAAGGAGAAAGAAAAGCGGAGAAGACTTCTTGAAAAGAGCAACCCAGACCGAGCAGGGAAATACACCAAAGCAGTAGCTTCCGAGAAGTTAAAACAGCTGACCAAGACAGGCAAAGCTTCACTGTTAAAGGTGAGGATGGGGCAGGAAAGCTGCTGGAGCGGGAAGGGGGAGCGGATGGCAAGCTTTAGGTGATCTGGGTGGCGGAGTAACCGAGCCAGCCACTGCTGCCTACCTGCGGAGGGGAGGGGACGGGAGAGGCCGTGGGGACTGGCTGGGTTTCTAATGCAGGGTCCTCACGGTCACCTGACATTGTGAGACCATTGTTGCAGCGTAAAATGTATATAATATCTCTGCACTAACTGGCGTAAGTTTTCATAATCTTGTCTAGTTCTTTTTTATATTTATACTTTGATGCCCTGTTCTAATCATTTGGTTTTTTTCGTCTTTAAGCACACATCTTACAACATGAACTTGTATTATTTTTAATTGCAGGATGAAGGTAAAGACAAAGCCTTAAAATCATCACAAGCATTCTTCTCTAAATTACAAGATCAAGTAAAAATGCAAATAAATGATGCAAAGAGAACAGAGAAGAAAAAGGAGAAAAAACAGGATATTTCTGTTCATAAATTAAAGCTGTAATAGATTTTGCATATAATGTAAATAGTAACATGTAAGCTTATATTCTGTCATTGTTCTGTTTTGTAATAAAATTTTGGAGAACTTTTCTTTGCATGGACGGCAGATGTTTGAGAAGAGCAAGCCTTCATCTGGGTATGTGGCGAGACCTCTCTTCCCAGACCCTCCCCACAGTGTGCCCACCCCAGGCCCGGCCGGTGAGGGAGTGGGCCTGCAGGCTGGGAACCCCATCACAGCCAGCTGTCCACAGCGGAGGTCCTCACGTGTCTTCAAGAGGCCTTGATTTTCTTCTCCCACTGCCCTGTCATCCTTTCACAGAACAGTGGGATTTCCATGTGTGTGCCTTACATTCTTCCCCTTAGGAAGTGATCTCATGTCATGTGAGAGGAGGTGAGCTTGCTGGGAGGACAGACTGGCGGTCCTCGGAGCCTTCCACAACCACCGGGTGCTCCCTGTCTCAACCTCCCACCCAGGGAAGACCACCTTTTGTCTGATAGGGTCTCACATTATGCTTTTTTTAAAAATTTATTTTATTATTTTATTTTATTTATTTATTGTTTCTGGCTGCGTTGGGTCTTTGTTGCTGCGCGCAGGCTTTTTCTCTGGTTGTGGCGTGTGAGGGCTACTCTTTGTTGCGGTGCACAGGCTTCTCATTGTGGCTTCTCTTGTTGTGGAGCACGGGCTCTAGGCGCGCAGGCTTCAGTAGTTGTGGCACGTGGGCTCAGTAGTTGTAGCTCATGGGCTTTAGAGTGCAGGCTCAGTAGTTGTGGCGCACGGGCTTAGTTGCTCCGCGGCATGTGGGATCTTCCCAGACCAGGAATCGAACCCGTGTCCCCTGCAATGGCAGGCGGGTTCTCAACACTGCACCACCAGGGGAGCCCTCACATTATGCTTTTGGTAGAAATGCCTTAAGCCTTACGTGGGTAGAGGATGAGAACAAAGCTGAAGCTGAAGCAGTAGCGAAAGCCCTTCTGTTTCATCATCAGCGGGACAGTCACAGCCGTCAGCAGCCTGCAGGTCTGTGGTCTGTGGTCCTGCTGACACAGGAGCTGGCCCCTCAGGGTGCCCCAGTCAGTACTGAACTGTCATTTATTTCAGGTCTTATTCAGGACACAGTTCTCTCCCCTCATGTGCCTTTGTCTTCTAAACAAAACAGTTGGAGTAACCACCTGGTCTCCCTCTAGCCTTAGTGAAAGTGTCAGGATTTTTAGTGGTGATTGGAGTGGCCCTAGGAGTTGCTATTTTCTTCCTAAAAACAGTTTGGGGACTTCCCTGGTGGTCCAGTGGCTAAGACTCCACGCTCCCAATACAGGGGACCCGGGTTTGATCCCCGGTCAGGGAACTAGATCCCACATGCTGCAGCCGAAGATCCTGCATGCCAACGAAGATCCCGCGTGCCACAACTAAGACCTGACGCAGCCATATAAATAAATAAATATTTAAACAAAACAAAAAAGTTTTCCAGTTCCCACTCATGGCTAGCTTAGTTCTCTTTCCCTTGATTATTATTTTTTTAACTTTTATTGGAATATAGTTGATTTACAGTGTTGTGTTAGTTTCACATGTACAGCAAAGTGATTCAGTTACATATATGTGTATGTATATATTCTTTTTTTACATTCTCTTCCATTATAGGTTATTACAAAATACTGAGTATAGTTCCCTGTGCTATAGAGTAGGTCCTTGTTGGTTATCTATTTTATATATAGTAGTGTGTATATTTTAATCCCAAACTCCTAATGATTATTTGTTTCATAATAATTTGTCAGGATCAGGATGTTTGATCCTGGAGCGATGATTCATTTTTATCTGTCCAAGTTTGATACTTGCAGAGTAAAGTCACTTAATCTTCACATTTTCCCCCCACATCTGGGTGAGATATATCAATCCATTTGCTTCTTTAATATCACATTTGATATAAAGATTATATTCATTCTAAATATTTGATTTGTGCCAGGCACTGTTGTAGGTACCAGGGTTATAACTGAACGAAACAGATAACAATTCCTAACCTTATGAAGTGTGTATTCTGGTAGAATATTTACATACATTTCATTTTCTATATAAATTAGAAGCACAATAGAACATCTGTGAAATCACCTTTTATCTAAAAACAAAACAATGCTCTATCTGCTTCACTCATCTGTGTAAAGAAGTAAAGAATTACCACAGTTCTGAATTCCACATTTATCATTCCTTTGCATTTGTTATATTTTACCATATATTCACATATCTCTAGTCAATGCATTGTTTAATTTTACTAATATGTGAATTTTATGAAAATAGAACATTATTTCGATGGGTTGCTATTTCTCTGTTGACATCCCTCAAATTTATTCATAATCCTATTCATTTTCACTGCTGCACAGTATTCTATGAATATACTACAGTTTTATTTAACCATTCTCTTGAAGACATTTGTTTCCGGTTTTACACTATTATGAATAATCCCATTTGAACATCACAGTGCTAGTGTAGGCTCTAGCCTCTAAGGTATCTTAGAATTGCTGGGTAGGAAGTCCAAAATATAACGTGGCATTGTTTCTCAAAGTTGTACAAATTTGCACTTAATCATATCTTTGTCAGCACTTGGGGGGAATTAAAATTTTTTTTTGCTATTCTGGTAGGTACAATATGATGAATCTGTGTGGTTTTAATTTATGTTTCTCTACTAATGGGATTGAGCATTTTGTTATGTGTTTATTTTCTGTATCATTTTTAATTAGCTTTTTTTCTTTTTTTAATTAACTTTTTTGGCTGCATTGGGTCTTCGTTGCTGTGTGCGGGCTTTCTCTAGTTGCGGTGAGCGGGGGCTACTCTTCATTGCGGCGCACGGGCTTCTCATCGCCATAGCTTCTCTTGTTGTGGAGCACGGGCTCTAGGAGTGTGGGCTTCAGTAGTTACAATATGCAGGCTCAGTAGTTGTGGCTCACAGGCTTAGCTGCTCCGCAGCATGTGGGATCTTCCTGGACCTGGGCTCAAACCCATATCCCCTGCATTGTCAGGCGGATTCTTAACCACTGCGCCACCAGGGAAGTCCCTTAATTAGCTTTTAATTTTGGTATTTTAAAGTTACAGGAAAATTCCAATAAATTTAGCCCCATTGGCTTTATTATTCTTTCTCTTTTTTTCTGAACAGTTTGAGAGTAAGTTGAAGACATCATGGACCTTTACCCCTAAATACATCATTATGTATTTCCTAAGAATAAGAATAATCACTTATATATAACCACAGTATAATCACCAAAATCAGGAAATTTAACATTGACACAATGCAATTATGCAATCCACAGTCCATATTCAAATTTGTTAGCTGTCCCAATAACATCCTTTATAGCTCTTTTCCCCAGTGCAGGGTCATTCCAAGGTCACTCGTATTTAGTTGTTACATCTCTAGCTTCTAGTAATCTGGAACAGTTTCTGAGCCTTTGTCTTTCTTAACTGTAAGATTTTTCAAGTATACAGGCCAGTTTTTTATAGAATGTCCCTCAAAATTGGATTTGTCTGTTTTCTAATGATTAGATTCAGGCTAGCATTTTTGGCAAGAAAACCATAGCAGTAATGTGTCTTCAGTATCTCATCAACAGAGGTTTGATATCCATTTGTCCCAGTGAAGCTGGTGAGGAGAATGATTAGTTTGTTAAAGTGATGTCAGGCTTTCCCACTATAAAGTTATCTTTTCTTTTTAATAATTAGTAATTTATGATGGAGATACTTTGATACTGTAAATACCTTGCTCCTCACCAAATTTTCACTCACAAATTTGAGCGTCCACTGATGATTTTCTAACTCCCATCATTTCTTCTGTATCTATTGACATTCTACTGCAAGGAAGAGCTTTCCCTTCTCATTTATATCAGTATAGACTCAGGTTTCTATATTATTTAATGTTTATAATCCTTTCTTATCACTTTCAATGTTGCATTTGTCCCTGACTTGTACAGTGGAAGGCCCTTCAAGGTGATTCCTGGGTCATGATAGGTCCCCATCATTCTTTGAGCACTTCCTTACTTTGTGGTGCTACAAAACATCCCAGGCTTTATCCTGTACTTTTTGTGGATTTGGCCATTTTTCCAAGGAACCCTGGCTCCTCTTAGTGGAGAATGGTATTTTGAAACAAAAGATCTAGGTGCTAGGTATGCTCACTGCTACTGTTGCTACTAGGTCCAATCAAAAGACACAGCTGGGAAACTCTGTGTGTGTGTGTGTGTGTAAGATATATTTCATGCATGGGTTCATATCAATACCTCCAATTCTAATCCAGTACCACAGCAGATTATATTCTAGTTTCATTCTTTCCATACTTGTAACACCTTTTCCAACAGTGAGAAATCTTACTCCCATTGTCTTCAGTATATTTATTCATTTGCTTCTAGATGATACAAGAAGCAGTTTCAGAATTATTAAACTTATACCACTGGGAAAAGGAAAAAATATGTGCTCTACAGGTACGCATAGAGCTCTGTATTTCAATTAGTCCAGAGCTTTGATAGTTCTGTTCAGTTATTCTATATCCTTACTTATTTGGGGGGGGGGGGTCTAATTCTACCAATTAGAGAAAGATATTAAAATCTCTATGATTGTGCATTTGTCTATTCCTTTGATGTGTCAGTTTTTGCTTCATGTGTTTTGAAGCCCTGTTATTAGACACATAACGATTTATGATTCTTATGTCTTCCTCATGACTGACCCTTTTAACTTTATAAAATGACCTCTTTCTCTGGTAATACTCCCTGTCTTTTTTTTTTTCCCCTGAGGACATGGCTTCTTCAGCAGCTTTTTCAAATGGTGGCAGTTTTCTGTTCTGTTTTTCCCCCAGTCTTCACTTGGCCTGGAGGTGGATGGATTAGATATCCTTGCTTCTCACTGCCCCTTCCAGACCACTCTCTCCCTCTGCCTCCCTACACCCCTCCAGTCCTGTCTTTGGTATTCTCTTTTCTTTTCTTTTCTTCTATTTTATATTTTTATTGAAGTATAGTTGATTTCCAATGCTGTGCCAATCTGTGCTGTACAGCAAAGTGACTCAGTTATACACATATAGACATTCTTTTTTCATATTCTTTTCCATTATGGTTTATCACAGGATATTGACTATAGTTCCCTGTGCTATACAGTAGGACCTTGTTATTTATCCATCCTATATATAGTAGTTTGTATCTGCTAATCACACACTCCCAGTCCTTCCCTCCCCCCACCCATCTCCCACTAGGCAACCACAAGTCTGTTCTCTATATCTGTGGGTCTGTTTCTGTTTCTTAGATAAGTTCATTTGTGCCACATTTTAGATTCTACATATAAGTGATGTCATACAGTATTTGTCTTTCTGACTTACTTCACTTAGTATGATAATCTCTAGGCCCATCCATGTTGCTGCAAATGGCATTATTTCATTCTTTTTTTATGGCTGAGTAGTATTCCATTGTATATATGTACCACATCTTCTTTATCCATTCATCCATCAATGGACTGTTAGGTTGTTTCCATATCTTGGCTGTTGTGAACGTTGGGGTGCATGTATCTTTTCAAATTATGGTTTTCTCCAGATATACACCTAGGAGTGGGATTGCTGGATCATATGGTAATTCTAGTTTTTTATTTTTTATAAATTTATTTATTTATTTATTTTTGGCTGCGTTGGGTCCTCGTTGCTGTGCACGGGCTTTCTTTAGTCGCGGCGAGTGGGGGCTACTCTTCGTTGTGGTGCATGGGCTTCTCATTGCGGTGGCTTCTATTGTTGCAGAGCATGGGCTCTAGGCGCGTGGGCTTCAGTAGCTGTGGCACGTGAGCTCAGTAGTTGTGGCTTGCAGGCTTTAGAGCTCAGGTTCAGTAGTTGTGGCGCACAGGCTTAGTTGCTCTGTGGCATGTGAGATCTTCCTGGACCAGGGCTCAAACCTGTGTCCCCTGCATTGGCAGGCAGATTCTTAACCACTGTGCCACCAGGGAAGTTCCAATATTTAGTTTGTTTTTTGGTTTTTTTTTGGCTGCCCCATGCAGCTTATGGGATTTTTGACCATGCTGCGGGGCATGCAGCATCTTAGTTCCCAGACCAGGGATCAAACCCGGGCCCCCTGCAGTGGAAACACAGAGTCCTAACCACTGGACCGCCAAGGAATTCCCGTAACTCTAGTTTTTTAAGGAACCTCCACACTGTTTTCCATAATGGTTGCACCAACTTACATTCCCACCAACAGTGTAGGAGGGTTCCCTTCTCTCCACACCCTCTCCAACATTTGTTAAATAACAACACTCCTAACCCCACTTCCCCCTTTAGTTCTGCCCCACCTGTCTGTTCTCCTTCACTGCTAAACCTCTTGAAAGAGTCATCTATACTTTCTGTTGTTGGAGAGGAAAAACTTTTCCTCTACCCTCTTAGGTTGAGTCCCTAGGGGCCTGTGAATTAAACTGACAAAAGACAGATTAACAGGAGAAATTATTCATATACATATTGTAGTTTACAAAAGAAGCAGCTGGGTAAGTGGTTGAAGTTAGAGATTTATACACCTAATTTAGCAGGGAAAAGAAAGGGGGTAGAAATGGCTGTTAGGGAAAAGCAAATGGGTTTCTAGAAGAGCAAATGGGAGATAAGAAAGTCTGTGATAATAATTGCAAATTCAAGCGCAAGGGGTCTTTCCATTTTCTTGGCCATAAAATTCCCCCAGAGAGGGAATTTACTCTTGGTCTCCTTCCTGGTAATAAAAGCCACCCTGAAGAGGGAATTCACAGCAGCCTCATTTCCCAGAAGTCTCTGCTTTCCATCAGGAAGGAGAAGCTCTTAGAAGGCTTCTTTCTGCCTCTGTTGAATCTCAATGTCTTCAGCTTAAAATAATCTTCACACAAACTCCAGGGTACTGAATGAGTCCCCACATTGTCTCCAATTCCTGTCTCCCCATTCTTTCTTGAATCCTCTGCAATCACCATTCCGCAGCTTTGGTTTCTGTCAGCTAACAGTGCCCTCCACACTGCTGGATCTATGGCTGCTTGCAGACCTCACCTTACTTTCCTTCTAGCTGCCGACACCCCGTGATCCTCAGCATGTACCATACACCTGTTTTCTGGATGCAGCTCAGACTCCTTTGCTGCCTCATCCTCACCTTCCCTCCTTTTCTTATCAGAGTGTTCAGCCTTCTGACCTTTCAATTCTCTAACCACAGTCATTCCTTAGTGCCGTATATTAATACCATATAGACCCTGATGACTCCCCAATTTATATTTCCTGGCCTGATTTAGTTAATAAATTTAAGTATCTTTTAGCCACAAGAATGTCTAACTGGCATTTCAAACTTACATGTGGCTGTGGTCTGAATGTTTGTGTTCTCCCCTTCCCCAAATTCATATGTTGAAATCCTACTGCCCATTGGGATTGTGTGAGGAGATGGAGCCTTTGGGAGCTGCTTAGGCCATGAGGCTGGGGCCCTCATGAATGGGATTAGTGTCCTTAGACCCCCCCCCTAGAGCTCCCTAGATCCTTCCACTACACCATGTCAGGACATGGTGAGAAGTCTGGGATCCAGAAGAGGGCCTTTACCCAACCATGCTGATACCCTGTCTCAGACTTCTAGCCTCCAGAACTGTGGGACATAAAATTCCATTGTTTATAAGCTACTCAATCTGTGGTATTTTGTCGTAGCAGCCTGAATGGACAAAGACACACATCTAAAGGCACACAGGTCCTTGTTGGTTATCTATTTTGTATACAGTAGTGTGTATCTGCTAATCCCAAACTCCTAATTTATCCCTCTCCCTCTTTCCCCTTTGGTAACCATAAGTTTGTTTTCTATGTCTGTGAGTCTGTTCTGTTTTGTATATAAGTTCATTTATATAATTTTTTTTTTTAGATTCCACATACAAGTGATATCCTGTGATATTTGTCTTTCTCTGTCTGGCTTACTTCACTTAGTATGATCATCTCTAGGTCCACCCATGTTGCTGCAAATGTCATTAATTCATTCTTCTTCATGGCTGAGTAATATTCCTAACTACTTCTTATCAGCTAACCCCAGGCACCACCATCCTTGGATTACTCCATTCGCCTTTTGTTTTCCCTGCCTCCCCTACCCCCACCATATGTTGCTGAACACACTCAAAGCAGATGTTAAAATCCATATAATGATGCACAAGGCCTTATATCAGGTGTCAGCAAACTACAGCCAGAGACCAAATCTGGTCAGCTGACTCTATCTGTAAATAAAGTTTTTTTGGCACACAGCCACACTCTTTTGTTATGTACTATTTATGGCTGCTTTCACACTGCATACTGCAGATTTTGACCAGAGACCCTATGGCTGGCAGAGCCTAAAATATTGACTACCTGGCCCTTTACAGAAAAAAGTTCACTACCATTGCCCTACAAGACCTGTCCTCTGCTATCTCTCTTCCTTCACTTCTGCTCCAGTCTTCCTGGCCTTCTGGGTGTCCTTAGCCTTGCTAGGCAAGCTTCTACCTTGGGGTACACTCTCTGTTACACTCCCTGAGGTTGTTTCTTCTGACTACAACTCTCTTCTCTGGAACATCCACTGCCTTCCCTCCTTCAAGTCTGCTCAGATGGTACTTTCTCAGTGAGGCCTTTCCTTACCGCTCTTTCAAACTGTAATGCCCCTCCCTTCCCCCACCACGATGTTTCTGCTTGATTTCTCTTCAAAGCACCGTCGACGAAAAAATTAATCAGTCGATCTAAAAAAGAAATAGAAAATTTTATCCGAGCCAAACTGAGGATTATAAACCGGGAACAGCCTCTCAGAAAGCTCCGAGAACTGTTCTGCCTGTTAGAGGTCAAGGCACAGTTATATAAGTTTTTGAGACACAGGGCTGTACATTAAATGACATATTACTGACAGTGTACACAATCCAGATCTATACAAAGTGAGTAGTGGTCATGGGTCATTGTGGCCCCTTACAAGATTAAGAAGGAAGGTTATCTCCTAAGGAGTTGTGACCCTTGATGAGATTAAAAAGGAATGTTATCTCCTAAGGAGGTCTGATTAATGCAGATGCAGAATACACAATACTAATGCAGAGGCCCAAACGGGCAAAGGAAACATTTATGTTTAAATTTTTCTCATCTTGCCATAAAATAGGAATTTTATTTAATCAGTACTTGCCTTTTAAACACTCTACATAATTTACGTATATTTTGTTTTTTCTCTATCTTCCTCCATCAGAATGTATTCTCCATGAAGGCAGGATTTCCCCCCAATTCCTCATTCTGTTCATGGTCATATTTCCAGGGCCAAGGACATTACCTGGCACGAGGGAGGCACTCAATACATACTTGTCGATGAATTCCCTGTTCACGTCCATTTTCTCTTTGGTTTGCTCATTTATTCATGCATTCATTTGACACATATTTATGGAGTAATCACACAGTGCTGGCCGCTGCTGCAGGCGGTGGTAAAGGACCATAGACAGGCGCCTCGAGCTCAGGAAGCATCCATTCGGGTCACGGTCAGGGGGTGCTGGAACCAGCTGGCATCAGCACTCAAGGGCTGACTGATAAACTTTCAGTAATTTTGCCGTTGTTAAACATAGCCCTTATTTTAAATTATGTAACCTGGCTATATTAAATTAAACTATATTAACACAAAGAAAACAAACTATATTCAAACAAACTAAACTACATTTTAATGTAAGAAATATCCAAACTCACCACTCCCTAATTACCTGACTACATTTTATCATCCTTTTATTTTTATTTTTAATTGAAGTATAGTTGATTTACAATGTTTCAGGTGTACAGCAAAGTGATTTTATATATATATATAAGTATGTATAAAAGTATATATACTTTTTCAGATTCTTTCCCATTATAGGTTATTTCAAGATATTGAATATAGTTCCCTCTGCTACACAGTAGGTCCTTGTTCTTGATCTATTTCTTTGCTCTTGAGGTTATTGGCATCTATTGCATCAGGCGGCGAACGGCATCTCCTTCGGGAACCCCAGCACGCGCTTGCTGGCTAAGTCGAGTCCACGCCTGTGTCTCCTCCCAGGAGGCCGGCTTCCTCGGACACCAAACGCTCCCCGACCAGCAACCTGCCCACCTTCCCGGCGGCCCGCCTCCCGCAGGTGCGGAGAGTAGGAGGGGGCAGAGTCTTGGTTGACCTCCGCCGGCTAAGCCTCCCTGGACCCGGGATGCCTTTAAGGTGGGAGGGAGGGGCGATCGATCGCTCGAGCCTCCTCTGACTGAGCCTGTGGCGGTCGAGCCGCGGGGATCGGCTGGAAATGCCTGGCGCGCGGAGCTGGTAGGAAGCATGGGGCGGCCGGGCCGGGGTCGCGGGCACTGGGCGGGAGGGGGGAGAGCTGGCGGCTCGGGCCGGTGAGGCCGGGAGGCGGTGGAGGCGGGGACAGAAAGTGGGGGAGGAAGGGAGGGAGGGGGCGGGAGGAGGGCAGCCGGGCCGGCGGCGGAGCCCCAGGTGCTCATTCCAGGTGCGCATCCCAGGTGCGCGGTCGCGGCCACGCGGGGAGGGCGGGCGGGGCTGAGTCCGAGCCTTAGGTTCGGCGGCCAGAGCTGCCGGGGGACGGCGTGGGGGTGGGGGGTCCAAGCATGTGGACAGATGCCCGAGACTTTGGGCGATTCTCTCTGCAGGCCTGTGAGGGCGGGATAGGCATTCCCTCTCCCGGAAAAAGTTAATGATGCGGTGCTTTTAAAAAAGGACCTGGCATAGTCAGATGTTCCCTTTTTAAAACGGCTGATTTTCGATCTTAAAGAGAAGTCTTAGACCTTATCCCCATGTCATTTCTCGGCTAAGGGACACACTGAGGTCGCGTGGACAGCTGAGAGTAGGCCTTGGTCT
This sequence comes from Balaenoptera ricei, assembly GCF_028023285.1. Classification (NCBI taxonomy): domain Eukaryota; kingdom Metazoa; phylum Chordata; class Mammalia; order Artiodactyla; family Balaenopteridae; genus Balaenoptera; species Balaenoptera ricei. The sequence goes on from NC_082640.1 coordinate 32,065,154, forward strand.
TATGTTCCAAGCGCAGGGTTTTTCTCATCCCATGAGATACTGCCGTTGCACGTTTTAGAGCTTAGTTACCCTCTCTGTTGTGGAATTCATAAAAATGCTATTAATCCACATGCGTTTTATTTTGTAGGGAGAAGAAACTGACTAAATGAATAACATGAAGTCCAATAGAATCCCACTTTTTATTATTTCAATTCAGAGGAGTAAAAGTAAACCATTGCTATCTTTCCCTGGTGATTTCTTGTGTTTTACTACTTGAAACACCCAGCTTTTCTAATACTCATGATGTCTGTAGGGAAATCCTCAAAAAAAAGACCTCGTAGAAGTTTATCAAGCAGCAAAACTAAAAAAAATGAATCTAACTCTATTATTGCGTTTTTTAACAACGTACCGCCTGTTAAACTTGCCTGCCCCGTTTGTAGTAAAATGGTGCCAAGATACGACCTAAACCGTCACCTTGATGAAATGTGTGCTAACAACGGTGACGTCACTCCAGCTGACCCTGGACATGTTGGCTTAAGTTCAAATGTGTCCACAGTAGATTTGACCAATATTGTCTTAGAAGATGTAACGCCAGAGAAGTCGTCACCATCAAAGATCAATTTAACCCCTGGCCGAAGTGATTCAGCAAAAATGGGCATAAAACAGCAGACCAGCCCCTATTTTAAGAGTAATGATGACGCAGTGTGCAGAAATCAAGATGGGCTGAGACATCATAATGTGAAAGTCATCCCTCTGGGAAGCCTGTCATCTAAATTGTCCAGAAGATACTTAAAGGCTAAAAGATCAATAGATAAGAATGAGGGATTTGCCAATCAGAGTCCACAGAGTTCCTCGTCCACAGGGGTTAAGAGCCTGGTTGATCAGTGTTCAGAGATGGAAGGCCAGGATCAGCTTTTGGAGAATAGTTCTCAAAAGGAAAACGTGTTTGCCTGTGATTCCCTGGAGGAACCAAGCACTCCCGAACATATTGTGGGAGGCTCTAAAATAATGGAAGCTGAAGGCCAAACGGCTGCCCAGGAATGTGGGAGATCAACTCTCACCCCCACCTTCTCAGATAATGCTCCCGTGTTACTTTCACCAGATTTAACTCTTGGGCATAAATTAAAGTCTGCTTCAGAGGACCATCTTGCAAAGCAGGAGAGTATCAAAGGAACAGATGATAAAGGTGTTGAAAACTGTGAAGCAGGTGGCTGTGAAGAGGTAAAAATGACTTTTGTTTCACAAGCTCCAACCCAGTCATCACATTGGGAGGCAAAATCTCATAATTCTACACACGATGCTTCTATATGGAATGACAGCCAAGCACTTCCTCCAGAAGGTGACAGTGGCTTAAAGAATGAAATCACTGACCGAATTCCTTTGGAGCAGGGGTCAAGCTGTGATGTTTCCTGTGTAACAAGTCCAGCCCCACCGGACCATCCTTACTACCTTCGGAGTTTCCTCGTGGTGCTGAAAGCCGTGTTTGAGAATGAAGAAGACAGGAGGCTCTTTGATGAACACGAGAAGGGCATTATAACTAAATTTCATCAATTATCAGGTATCTTGAACCTGTTGCTTTCGAGGCTTTGTTTCCCCTTTGCTGCCCTGAATTGGTCTGAGATGTCATGGGCAGAAATCTCATGACCACAGGCAGTCAGTGTGGTTTTGGGAGTCCCGTGGGAGTACTCATGGGAATCACAGCCAATGAGAGTTCAGCTAGAGAAAGATATGCCTGTAAACGAGACAAGATTTTTGGGCCTGGTGATGTCTGCTTCTGCAGTATCATCCTTACAAGCTGTACTTTGGTTGTAGTGGAAGCAGCTGTTTGTCCGGTTTTTGTATATTTGATGGTTGTAAAACAACCTTTCCCAGATTAGAAAAAAAAAATACAGTGTGATTTAGGAAAGTGTACTGTGCATTTCGGGCATGTAATCAAGCTGACTGTTAGGTGATTTTGTTGTTTTCGCAGGCCATTTCCTCAAAAATGAAAATAAAATACAGGGAAAAAACAAACCAAGGTATACTCAGGCTTATTTTTTTCCTCCAACAATATTTTAGTTGCTTGGACTCTGCCTTTTAGTTAATTTATTTTTTTTATGGCTGTGTTGGGTCTTCGTTTCTGTGCGAGGGCTTTCTCTAGTTGCGGTGAGCGGGGGCCACTCTTCATCGCGGTGCGCGGGCCTCTCACTATCGCGGCCTCTCTTGTTGCGGAGCACAGGCTGCAGACGCGCAGGCTCAGTAGTTGTGGCTCACGGGCCCAGCTGCTCCGCAGCATGTGGGATCTTCCCAGACCAGGGCTCGAGCCCGTGTGCCCTGCATTGGCAGGCAGATTCTCAACCACCGTGCCACCAGGGAAGCCCAACTCTGCCTTTTAAAGTCAGGGTGTGCAGGAAGTGGAAACTTTCAAGCTAAATTGGTACATTAAAAACATTTTTGGTCTTTGTGTTTTTTTTTTTTTTTTTATTTTGTAAATTAGTACATTTAAAAACATGCCTCAGTTCCTTGGCAGCCAGCGGTGGTTCTGAGCCAATAGCGCAGGTTTGGATCAAGAGCCCCGCTTGATGGCTGCTCATCCAAAGGGCCTTGATGGCTCTGTGCAACTGAGTCCCTCCCGAGTAGGAAAAGCTTACTTGGGGGCCACGCTGACCTCTAGTGATAGTAGCAGGTCTGAGTCCCAGTAGAGTAAAAAAAAGAAATCCTGAGTGTTACCAATAATGGTTAAGGGAAAGGCTTCGATTTCACTTTCGCACAAGGAAACTATGGCTCTGCTTGTGTTACTTTTTAACACGTGGGTGATACTTCTCTGCACAGTTCTTTTTTTTTTTAACATATTAAAAAAATTTTTTTCTTTTCTTTTTTATAAATTTATTTTTGGTTGCATTGGGTCTTTGTTGCTTCCCGTGGGCTTTCTCTAGTTGCAGCGAGCTGGGGCTTCTCTTCGTTGCGGTGCGCGGGCTTCTTATTGCGGTGGCTTCTCTTGTTGCGGAGCACGGACTCCAGGCGCGCGGGCTTCAGCAATTGTGGCTCACGGGCTCAGCAGTTGTGGCACACGGGCTTTGTTGCTCCGCGGCATGTGGGATCCTCCTGGACCAGGGCTCGAACCCATGTCCCCTGCATTAGCAGGTGGATTCTTAACCACTGTGCCACTAGGGAAGCCCTCTGCACAGTTTTATAACGTGTCCACACAGCTTCCATCTCTACTTGCACTGGCCTCCCCCGACGTGGGTGTAAATGACCCCCATTGACTGTCGTATCCGGGGTGGTCACAGATCTTTGGTTGGATGCTGCTTGCATTCATGTGAGCATTTGTTTGAATAGTTGGTGGCCCCTGGCTTCAGTATGATTGAGAAGTAGGAACACTTTCCTATTGTAAGTTCTGCAGATTCCTGTGGCTTGCTCTCCACAGAGAATCATCTACAGTGTCTCTGTAGTAAAAATAACTACTGCAAGTCGATTTTGCCTCTTTAAAGAAAAAAGGGAAATAAATGTTGAAGATGTAACAAATACAGTCATACCATTTTATTTTATTTAAAAAAATTTTTGGCTGTGCCATGCGGCATACAGGATCTTAGTTCCCTGACCAGGGATCGAACCCACACCCCCTGCAATGGAAGTGTGGAGTCTTAGCCACTGGACCGCCAGGGAAGTCCCCATACCATTTTAGAGTTAGAAATTTATAGATAATTTGGGTAATAAGAAAACTTGAGACCAGATTAATTAAATAGCTTGGTGGAGATCACTGCCTTAGAGATGGCCACCCCACCAAAGCTAGACTTTTTTTGGAAAATTCTTTTCAGATGATTTTCAGCCAAAAATAGAATAATGCATATTAAACCGAAAGGAGAGAACAAAATAACTGGCACCCTGGGGGATTTCTCTTGAGGGAGTAGAAATGCTGGCTAGAAAGTGGGGAACCCGGGTCTTAGGTTTTTAAATGGCCAATAATCATTACTAACTTTGGAACTTTTTTTATGGTTTATACACCACTAATTATTGAATACCTCATCGTGTTTAATCTTTTCACCAACTTTGGGAAGATGGTGTTACTGCCCACCCCCGTTCCTTTTTATTATAGAAGAGAAAAAGGAGTCTCAGTTCCACAGACTTGCACAGCTGGGGGGGCAGGGCTGGCTTTGCGTCCTCCTGTCCTGCGGTGACAGGCATACAGGCCAAGGAGACATCCCCACGGGGCTCTGTATTTGAAATAAGTCACGTCTTCCTAAGGAAGAAAATGATTTTCTTGGAAGATCCGTTGAGTCAGCCTCTGTGTATTTCTAACAGCCTGTTTTACTCACCTCAGTTTACAAAAGTAAATGATAGTATATGTTTTCGAGAAGAAACAGAAGGTTTCTCACTATTTTTCTTAACTTCGTTGCAGCTGGCGGTCAGAAGTTATATGTCAGACTTTTTCAACGTAAATTCGGCTGGATTAAGATGAACAAGCTGGAATATGAAGAGATCTCCGCTGACTTAACCCCGGTGGTTAGAGAGCTGACACACGCAGGCTTCCTGCAGACGGGTACGGTTTGTCCAGGGGAACCAAAGTGAAAATCCGACGTAGGGAATCCAGTTTCTGCAAAATGAGGGTGATGTTAGTTTGGTGTCATCTCCTGATTGGTGCCTGATAAATAGTAATTGTGTATGTCTTTTTAAATTGAGTTTTGAATCTTCTTAGGACAACAAATTATTCATGTGTTGTTAAAGCCATCCTCAGCCTGAGTTAAGACTCCTAGGATAACAAAAGATTGCCTGCTGCTGTGTTCTCATGGTCCCAGGCTTAGTCCCGTAAAGTCACTGAGAGATAGATGAGTGGCTGGATCCACAGGGGAAACTCATCCCTCCTGGCTCTCCTTCCAGCAAGAGCTTGACTCATCTTACCTAGTTTTCTCATCTTTATGATGGAACAAAGCTGGTTTGTTTGAAGCTAGTATCGCCTCTAAAACCTTAATTTGCCCCCCATGCACACACAGACAGCTCTTATAATTTGTAGGTTGATTGTCTCAGGAATTGTTTCACTGATTTAAGCCCGTGTGAATATGAGGTAACCTTGGTTGTCTCATCAGTAGCTTTCATTAGGTACCTACATGTGTTGAGTACAATATTGTACTGGAAACATGGGTATAAGGAGGATGAAAGATGTGAGTCCTGGGTTCAAGTTGTTCACAGTTTAGACTGAAATAGGGGAATCAAGCCAAAGCCAGACGGTTTCTGTGCGGCAGAGTTTGTAGTGCAGAGCAGTGAGTGCAGTTAGGGTGACGTGGTGGGCCTGGCTGGGGGACGTGGGGAGCCTTGGGGGAGAGGCCTGGAGGCTCCGTGGATGTGATGGCTTGTGAGGGATCAGGCAGCGGGACCCCGGGTTCCCTCACATCAGGCCATCAGGGGCACTGGAGAGCTTGTGTCCCCACCTGACCCGGAAGATTAGGTGCAGGTTCCAGAAATCTACAGGTGTAACAGGCAAGCCAGGTGAGCCTTGACTTTATTTATTTTATTTATTTTTTAATAAATTTATTTATTTATTTTTGGCTGCGTTGGGTCTTTGTTGCTGCGTGCGGGCTTTCTCTAGTTGCGGCGAGCGGGGGCTACTCTTCGTTGGCTCGTGGGCTCTGGAGCACAGACTCAGTAGTTGTGGCTCGTGGGCTTACTTGCTCCACGGCATGTGGGATCCTCCCGGACCAGGGCTCGAACCCGTGTTCCCTGCATTGGCAGGTGGATTCTTAACCACTGCGCCACCAGGGAAGCCCTGAGCCTTGACTTACCTTTAAATGACCGTTAAGCAACAAAAGCAGAACCCCAGTGGCCTAACGCTGCCCTCAGTCCCGCCCAGGTCCCACCCGTGGTCTGCACAGCCCAGTGGGGTGTGTCCCTGGCCGTCCCCTCACTCTGCTCCCTGGGTGTTCTGGCTGAGTGCACCCCTCTTTCAGAGCCTGTGCCTGCTCCCACTCGGCTCACCCCCTCATGTCATCCAGCTCTGCTCTGTGTCACCTCGTCAGGGACTTGCCTGACCACCTAGTGTCAAATACGGCCACCTCCCGCCAGTCCAGTTTGCCTTACCCAGCTTTGCTTTTCTTTCTTCTTTTTTCCTAGTTCATTCTTCCTCGTTTTATTTATTTATTTTAAAAAAATTTTTTTGAAGTATAGTTGATTTACAATGTTGTGTTAATTTCTGCTGTACAGCAAAGTGATTGTTATGCATATATGTATTCTTTTTATATTCTTCTCCATTATGGTTTATCACAGGATATGGAATATAGTTCCCCGTGCTATACAGTAGGACCTTGTTGTTCATCCATCCTATATATAATAGTTTGCATCTGCTGATCCCAAACTCCCAATCCATCCCTCCCCCACCCCCCTCCCCCTTGGCAACCAAAAGTCTGTTCTCTGTGTCTGTGATTCTGTTTCTGTTTCATAGATATGTTCATTTGTGTCATATTTTAGATTCCACATATAAGTGATATATGATAATCGTCTTTCTCTTTCTGACTTACTTCGCTTAATGTGATCATCCCTAGGTCCGTCCATGTTGCTGCCAGCTTTGTTTTTCTTTGTAGCAGTTGTCACCCCTGACATATTTATTATGCTAGCTCCCTGTGGGCACGGATGCGGTTTGTTCACCGTATGCCCTGGGCAGGTGCTACCTGGCAGACAGTGTACACCCAGAGAGGACTTGCTGACTGGAGGGAGATGGCCCTGCCCTAAGCTGCGGGTGCCGTGAAGGCAGAGGCCAGCCAGCTCTGATTCAGCTGCATCCCGGGGGTCAAGCTTGCTGTCTGGGTCCCCTAATAGCGTGATGTACACATGTGTGCTGAGCAAGTGACCCCACGCAAGGCTTCTCAGCCCCAGGCCTGTGTGGAGAGAGGACAGCTGATGAGCAGTTGCCTCTGACCTGCTCTGGAGAGGCCCAGCCGTAGGTTTTGTTGTGGGCGATATACCAGTGGCTATCCATGTGGGTCTTTATTTTATTCAGATTTTCTTTCACTTCTTAGAAGTTCTGTTGTTTTATAACTTTTGTGAAATATCTATTTTCCATAAGTTTTAACAATCAGTTTGGCAAACTAAAATTTCTAGAGTAGCATTTCATTTTATTTTCATGTAAGTGAGTTTTCTTCTTAAAGTAAATCAAGCTAGAAAACAGTAAGCTTTAAAACTATTTTTAAATTTTTTTTTTTTTTTTAATATTTCAGAATCTGAGTTGCAAGAACTGTCTGAGGTGCTCGAGCTCCTTTCTGCTCCGGAACTGAAAGCCCTGGCAAAGACCTTCCACTTGGTGAATCCCAACGGGCAGAAGCAGCAGCTGGTGGATGCGTTTCTCAAATTGGCCAAACAGCCTTCAGTCTGCACTTGGCGCAAGAATCAGCCTGGCATCGGTGCAGTGATTTTGAAAAGGTTTTGTGGCTATTGTTATAGTAAAAACATTTCAAATGTTGATAGCACATATTTAATTGATTTTTATTTATTTATTTTTAGGCTGCGTTGGGTCTTCGTTGCTGCGCATGGGCTTTCTCTAGTTGTGGAGAGCCGGGGCTGCTCTTTGTTGCGGTGCGCGGGCTCTAGGTGCGCGGGCTTCAGTAGCTGTGGCTCACGGGCTCTAGAGCGCAGGCTCAGTAGTTGTGGCGCACGGGCTTAGCTGCTCCACGGCATGTGGGATCTTCCCGGACCAGGGCCCAAACCCATGTCCCCTGCATTGGCAGGCGGATTCTTAACCACTGCGCCACCAGGAAAGTCCCGATAGCACATATTAACTTCTTATGGTGGGTGGTACGTGTTTTCAGATTGTAATTGTTTTTTTCAATTGCAGTTAGGTTGAGAAGGCGGTGAACCGTTATTATAAAGACTGGATTCTTTCTTGGTTTATTATTCCTAATTCTTAAGATACCACACTGATTTCTAGGACCAAGAAAAATCTGGAGGCAAGAGATTAGAGGCACTAGGCCCTTGGCAAATTCTAATATTTTATTATTCAAGAAAAATGCAGTTTTAACTACTATTCTTACGGGAGTTTGGAATGTCGGTCCACTGGACCTCCTTGGGACTCTGTGTGGAGATGGGGGAGGAGGGTGTTTCCGGGCAGTCTCTGTAGATGAATGGTCCTCAAGTAGATGGTGGTGTGATGGGAATCCCACCCCTGTGTCCTCTCGGCTCTGGTGGTGGCACTGATCTCTGCACGCCCCAGAGATGCAACTCTGCTTTTGGCTTAATAGCTTTTGGACTGGTAGGAAAGTGAGGTCCTCCACTAGACCAGTGGCTCTCAACTGGGGGCGACTGTGCCCTCCAGGGGACACCGGGCATCGTCTGGAGGCGTTTTCATTGTCATGACTAAGGTGGGTAGTGGGTGCTACTGGCATTTAGTGAACGGAGGCCAGGGATACAGCTGAGCATCCTCTAATGCACAGCCTGGGCATCCCACCCCCAGGAAAGAGTTACACGGCCCGGATGTCAACAGCAAAACCCTGCCGTGTGTGGTGTTGCAGTTGTTGGAGCCGGAGGGCCCTGGACTTAACATGCCGCCTTACCAAGAGCCTTTGGTAGTGACGTTCTACATAAATACCTATTATTTCATCTCAAGTGTCACTGGAGTCAAGATTTGAGAATTGCTAGTGTCAAATAGGTAACACTTTTATGAGTTTTCCTGGTATTTCACGTGTTCAGGACCAGCGTAAACCCTATCCTGCTCTTTTATTGAGGCAAACAGTTCGTGAAATCGTTTGCAGTTACAGTGTCATCTAATCCTCACCGTGTTCCTAGGTGGGGCTCTGAGCCCCAGAGAGGTTAAGAAATGCTTTAAGTCACACAGTTGGAGGTGGGAGATTTGCTTCAGGCTTAGAATAATGCATGCTGTTTAGCTTAAAATAATTTGTGAAATCTGACATCCAAATGCTTAAAAGCCAGAAAATTATTTTCCATATCGTGTATTTTTCAGAGCTAAAGACTGGGCGGGACAGTCTGTGAGAGTGTGTAGAGACCCCCGGGCTGTGTTCTCCCGGGTCCTGCTGCTGTTTTCACTGACCCACGCAGTGGAAGAGGAGGAGGCGGCCTGTGGCGGGCAGGGCCAGCTTTCTACGGTGCTGCTGGTCAACCTTGGCCGCATGGAGTTTCCCAGGTATACCGTCAGTCGGAAAACCCAAATCTTCCAGGATAGAGAGGATCTCATCAGGTAAGGGCGTGTTTGCTCCCTATGAAATCTGTGTATTTTAAAATTTATGTAGAAGTCTTTGTTATTATTTTTTGCCATCCACAACAGAAACATGAGTTCATAGCCAAAATCGTTTTTTTTTAAAAATTTATTTATTTTTAAATTTTTGGCTGTGTTGGGTCTTTGTTGCTGCGCGTGGGCTTTCTCTATTTGCAGCAAGCAGGGGCTACTGTTTGTTGCGGTGCGCGGGCTTCTCGTTGCGGTGGCTTCTCGTTGCGGAGCACAGGCTCTAGGCGCACGGGCTTCAGTAATTGTGGCTCACGGGCTCTAGAGCGTAGGCTCAGTAGTTGTGGTGCACGGGCTTCGTTGCTCCGCGGTATGTGGGAATCTTCCCCGGCCAGGGCTCGAACCTGTGTCCCCTGTATTGGCAGGCAGATTCTTAAGCACTGTGCCACCAGGGGAGTCCTCACTTTTGATTCTTGATTTAAGGTTTATGACTCAAATTTAGCAGAAATTGATTCTGATATTTGATTTTAGGAAAGTTGTTTAAGTGTTGTCTAGTATGTGCTTTAAAAAAATAAACGATTGAGATTATTGTATCAAAGCAGGGTCAGTATAAACTGATTTTAGCCCATTTTGCCATAGTTATCAGGAAGTTCAATATCCTGTGTTCAGTTATAATAACTTTTTTAGTCAAATCTTCTAGTAAGAATATTTCTTCTGACTGTGTTTTCTTTTGTCTCATGTCATTTTACGTCTTCGTTTTTAGTGACTTGGTGCTGTTCTCTTTGGTGAGAACTCTGAAGCCAGGTTCCAGTCTCTCTAATGAACCATGAATCTACTCTGTGCCTCAGTTTACTCATCTGCAAAATGGGGAGATAATAGTACATTCCCACTGATATGTGTATTGTGCTTAGAGCCTGGCCTGTGGGGATTGCTCAGTGCGTCTTAGTGGTATAATTGTCATCATTACCACGTATCTAAGGGAGGTTGCTTTTCAGTTCTATGGTTGACAAAACCATGGTTGACAAGTTCAAAAGTGGGGAGGCTAGGGAGAAAAAATAAACCATCACGTCTTTTTTTTAGAAAGTAGGTATCCTGTAAATGTTAAAAATAAGTCAAAGTTCTTTTGTTATGCAGAGGGCTGTAGCACGTAAATGAAATCTGGTTGAAGTGACTTCAGGAAGGGTGATTATACAACACCAGTAACGTGGCACCTGGCCTGAGGAACCTTTCCCACCACCTTGGTACTTGAAATAATTGATCCTTTCTTTTCTCTTCTCATTTATTCAGTGCCCATGGGTTGAGTGTTGAGTACCTATTACGTGCCATGTGGTGGAGTTGCAGTGTGAACAGATAGGGTCTTTGCCGCCGTGGTGTTATGTTTTACTGGGGAAGATGGGAAAGAAAACAGAATAATATGATAACTGCGGGGCAGGCTGGAGAAGTCCTGTGTAGATAGCGTGAGGCAGAGAGTGTCCCCGAAAGGTTGGGATTGAGGCTTGAGAATGAGGAGGAGCCGGTCCTGCAGGGGTTTGGGTGCCCGCGTCCAGGCTCCGTGGGCAGGAGAGAGCTTGCCGATCTCTGGCCGGAACCTCAGGGGCCATGTGAAGGGGAGGTTGGGCAGGACCGCAGGTCAGGGGACGCTGGGCCTCAGAGCCCTGGTGAGCCGACTGGGTCATATCCGCTGAGGATGGGGAGCTGGGGAAGGGGTTTAGGCAGGCAAGGGATCTGGTGCACGTTTTACAAAAGCGTCCCGTGGAGTGGTGGCGGGGGGGGGCGGCAGGAGACTAATTGAGCCTTGGTGGTCCGGATGGAGGTCTTGGCTGGGCTGGCGGTGGTGGGCATTGTAGAGAAGTGAACGTGCGAGATGTTTTGGGGCAGAAAAGACGAGACGATTCTGATTACATTGTGATTGTGATAGTGATTAGATTTGTGGGGAGGAAAGGAGTGAGTCAGGGATGACTCTGGAGTTTTGGCGTGGGTGGTGGTGCCATCAGATGAGATGGGGGACTTGCGGGGAGGGCTGGGATGCCGGGTGGGGATGCCCCCAGCCCCATGACTGAAGCTGCCCCGTGTGGTACTGGGCGTGCCGTCAGGAGCCCAGGAAGGAGCTCGGCCTGGAGAGGAATTTGAGTCACCAGCACGCGGCCAGGGATGAGGTCCCCGAGGGAGAAGAGGAGGAAGGAGCTTGGCAGCCAGCGCCGAGGGGTTGGGCAGCACGGAGGAGCCGCCGCGAGGGCAGCAGGGAACCAGGGGTGTGTGTGGTGGGCGGACCCGGAGAAGAAGGTGTGTCAGGATGGGGCTCAATTGAACGCCGGAGGAAGGGCAGTGAGGTCGAGTGGGATGGCCCATGGGGGTGGGCGGTGGACGGCAGGAGCCGCGCGCAGGGAGGGGAAGGTCGGTTCCAATGGGCTTCGGAGAAGCAGCCCCTGCTGAGGCGGCCTGCGACGGCAAGGCGGCCTAGTTCCCTGGTGTCTTAAGGGTGGGAGATTCTCGGGGGTGTGTGTGTGTGTTTGTGCACGTGCACGTGCAGATAAACCCATAGAAAGGGAGAGGCAGACGGTGGAGGAGGAGGAGGGGACCCCCTGGGACCCGGAGCACCTGCGGGAGGACTGGGGTGTGGGCAGCGCTGAGGCTGCCGCGGTGGAGGCTGGGCACCCCTCGAGCAGGGCTGGGCGGAGGTGTGCGAGCACGTGCCGAAACCAGCCGGCCTGGCTCTGCGATCGTCTTCAGCACGATTCGGGGAGTTGGTGCAGGCCCAGAGGAGTGAGCGGCCAGGGCACCCCCACCAGGGTGGGGCTGTGGCCGGTGTGTGTTCTTCCCCTGGCGGGGTCCGCTTGCCCCGGGCGAGGTCCGTGGGCCTGCAGGACGGGAGGCGCTATGGCTGGGACAGGGGCCGCGCTGAAGGTCGGGCCTTGGTGAAGGTGGGGAGTTGCTGTCAGCAGTGAACGAGCTGGAAGGATTGGGGGCGGGGTCAGTGGAGGAGATGCTCGAAGTCAGCATCTTGAGGGTGACTCAGTCCATCGGGGACAGAAGGTCTCAGTGGCCACGAGCACGTGGGTGGCTGAGAAGAGGTTGGAGAATCGTGTTATCGGGGAGGAAGGAGGTGGAGAATTCTGAAGTCGTGGCCATCGTGGAGGGAGACCCAGGGAGACCAAGGCAGAGGGGACGGGGACAGGGGTGGGGGGCGCTGGCAGGTGCCCGCAAGGAGGAGGCGTGGGCTTCGGAGGTGGGGGCTTTCAAGGAGGGAAGGAGGATTTGGAGGCGGAGGTGGGAGGGAGGAGGATGCTTCCATCCGTCTGGGCCCTGCATGAGGAGAGCTGTCCCTGCTTGAGGGAGGCTGTGGGGAAGCCGTGCTCTCAGCCAGGTGTAGGGAGGGCAGGAGACAGAGGGCAGAGGTCAGGGTGCAGAAGGGATGCTGTTCTTGGCAGTGCGGGGACGGGGGGAGGGAGGGCTGGTGACCGTGCAGGCGGCGATGGCGGCACCGTGGGGCTGGCGCTGGGCTCGATGGGCTCGTGGAGAGGGGGCTTGGTTCAGGTGGGCAGGAGGGCACTCCTGCCGGGCGGGCCAGCCTCCGGGCACCCCTCCATGTTTCTCTTTCCTTATCGACCTTAGAATTGTCCAGTTGCACATTATAAGAGAGTTAGATCGAAGAGTTCATGAGCAAATTTTTATATTTAGAGGCCATTTCTTTTACTCTTTTTTAAAAAAAAATTATTTTATTCAAGTATAGTTGATTTACAATGTTAATTTTTGCTGTACAGCAAAGTGATTCAGTTCTACATATATGTTTTACTCCTATGTGATAGTATTTGCACATATTGCTCGTGCATGCTTTTCTTTTAAGGGTGAATCCAGAACACAATGACTGTGCCCTCGAAGTGTTAGAGAACTGATTGGGCGAATGTCTCAGGTGCACTGAGAAGTTGTCTTTCTTCACTTAAGTGTGTTCATAACACTTCAGCATTGCCGTCTCCCAAAGCCTGTCCCTGAAGTTATTTTTGAAAATCCCGAATAGTTCTCTTAGCTCGGGCAGCATCCCTCTGGCTACCTCTGGCTCAGTGATTAAATGACCAAATCTACGCTTGTGTGTAATTCTGAAGTCAGTTACCCGTTTACAAGGTTGCCGGATTGTTGAGTGAATGAATGAATGGATGAGCACCAAAAGTCAGAAAGGAAGTGCTGATCAGTATTACATGCATATAATGGGATGTGTTATATAACAGTGCGGTGTGAATGTTTTCATCTTTCTGGTTGGGTAGCCTGTCTGAGGAGTTCTTCTAGACCACTCCCGTGGGGTAATACGTCAAATTATTACTGAGGTAAAATGTGGCCCTCGTATTTTCCAAAGCAGAGTTAGATGTGGCGGGCAGGATGTGGAATTTTGTGTGTCAGTGATCATTCACCCCTGAAGCTTGGATGGCCTGGTCTGCCCCCTGCAGGTACGCAGCGGCCGCGCACATGCTGAACGACATCTCCACTGCGATGGCCAGCGGGGCCTGGGAGGAAGCCAGGGAGCTCGCTCGGTGCGCAAAGCAGGATTGGGACGGACTGAAAGACCACCCGTCCCTGAGGTGAGGTGGCTCTCGGGTCCCTGTCAAAGTTTACTGACTAGCCGAGTTGTTCTAACTGCTTAAGGTCTTTCTTTTCATGAAGAGCACGCTCCTTTCGTTTTGTGGTGAAACCAACATGTGCAGGTGAATTTCCTCCTTGCTTTGCGTGGAGTCAAAGTGCTGGGTGAACAGAAGGGCACGTCTGGAGGTTTGGAGTGAATTTATACACTTGGTCCCTGTGTGGCAGACAGCAGCTTGCCGCCTTTGGGTGGGCTGGCCTCTCTGGGGGTCGGTCAGCTGAGTTTTACCGTGGGGGAAGCCCAGCCGCAGGACAGAAGCTGTGGGAACTGTGCCAGGTGTCTTCTTTCTGCTGGAAATTCCAGCAGCTGTAAAATTCTGAAAAAGAAAATGAACATTTACCTCGAAAGTTCAAGTACACAGCACGTGATCCTTCATTTTGTTTGGTTTAATAAATGTTAAACATATTCCGTATGGTTAAGAGATTTTTTCCTTTCTTTGTTACATAGTGATGAGAAAAATTAGTATTATTAAGTATCTTTTTCAAAAAAAATTTGGAACTGAAGTCCGTGCAGAAATAATATGGACTTAAAAACCATAGCCAGGAAAATGGCGTTTACTGTTAAGAAAAAATAACTGAATATTTTGTCCGTATTTTGTTTGGGAGTAACTCAGACAAAATTGAGCCATTTACTTAAAGGCCTTTCTAGAAAGGAGACGACCAGTCGACTTCTTACCCTGTGATGTGCACGTACATTGGAGGATTTTCTTAAGATAATTCAGGAAAATTTGTTAACGTTTCTCAGACCAAGCAGAAGAAAAATGTTTAAAACAAGTTAATAGGTGATTTTCTTTGTTTAAAAAAAAGACCTCGTGGCCAGGAAGTTGGGTTCCTGTAGGACAGAGGCTGGTAGCCTCTTCCGTGGAGGGCCAGCTGGGCGGTGGTCAGGCTGTGCCAGCCACATGCTCACTGGCCTCTGCTGTCCTGCCGTGAACGTGCCCGGCCCCACCCCCCCCCCGCCCCGCCCCGAGCGAGCGGGCGGGGCTGTCCCAGTGCAGGTGTGTTTGCCCACACCGAAATGTGAGTTTCATGTAATTTTCACAGGCCACAGACTAATTTTCTCCTTTTGACTTATTTTAACCATTTAGAAACGTGGAAATCACGCTGGGTTTGTATAAAATCAGGTGGGGGCCCTGCGTCTGGCCTGAGGGCGGGCGTTTGCTGACCTCCAGCTCTCATTTCTCACCGCTGTCTGGGGGACCTTGGAAGGGTGGCTGTAAGAGCGTAGATTTGTGGTGTAGAAAACTGCACACGACAGGCAGTGTTCAGAATATATCTTCTTAAAAGGTAGGAATTCAGTCTGCTTTGTCATTTCTTGTGATTGTCTTACAATACATAAACCAAAGCGCTAAACTGCTGGTGTACGTCTTCGTCCTAGATACCATGAGAAATTACCACTCTTTCTCCGGTGTTTTACCGTTGGTTGGGTTTATACAAGGATTTTGTCCCGAACTGTTGAAATACTGCAGAGACTTCACATGTACAAGGTGAGTGCACAAGCCCCTTCACCCGGCTCTTACTGAGGGGGACCTGCCTGGCTCTTGACTTCTCCCAAGTGATTGGTCAGCACCCGGCGATGCGACGAGGGCCTGCTTCCCGTGGGCACCTGCCATCTCCTGGACAGTAGGAAGATGGCCAAGGGCGACCTACTGTTCCGCCAGCTGTGAGCTGACGCCTGTGCACCAGGATTTCCAGGTGACGGTCAGCGCCCCGCAGGGAGCCGCCGGTGGTCTCTGCAGCCAGAGCTTAGCCGCCGTCAGAACCCACTGTGTGACAGGGAGGGTCTCCCCAAACCCCTGAGGCAGAAACCTCACCTCTGCTTGTGTTTCCCTGACAGCAGTAGTGCACGGTCTGGAAATAATTTATAATCACGAATGAAAAGTTCTGTCCTATCCCTCCTCGTATTAAACATTGTGAGATTGCTGGAGTTAGCTTCTGTTGTGTTGACACTTGTGTAATTGAAACATGGTGTTTTACAAAGAGAATGTGCTAGGGCTGGGCCAGTGGGTCCCCCAAGAGGGGTCTGTGGCACACCCCCCGCTCCCCCCCCCCCCCCCCCCCCCCCCCCCGCCCAGAGGCCCTGTGGGGTTGGCTTCGGGGAATCTGCGAGTGTGTCTATGGGGTTTGTGCCTTTTTCTCAGGAGATGCGTTAGATCCTTCAAAGAGATCCGGGAACCACCAAAGATGAACATGAAGCGTGACCAGTAAACCTAGACCAGAAAGTCCCCCTGTTGAGGTGGGGTGTTTGGGTGAAGACCCCCTCATTCCTGTCCTGCCCCCTGCCCCTCACAGCCTCGGCCCTGTGACCGGCTGGGTTCCCAGAAGCACATGGGCCTGCAGCCCAGCCACTGCTCCTGCCCAGAGTCTGACCGTGTCCGGCCTGCACTGCCAACCTGGTTTGCAGAGAGTGCCGTGGGGAATCACAGAGCTGCACAAGGTGGCGGGGGGCCTGCTGAGAAGTAGGGGGCGCCTCCGGAGCTCAGGCCACTCCCGAGGGACGTCCCAGGGCCCCTCTTGGCAGTCCGGGTCCTGAGCCTTACTTTAGAATGGAGAGGGATGCTGTATAGATATACTTTGCCAATTTTCCTGACTACTCAGTATAATGGCAGACTCTTGGTGTGTAGGCTTCTAATGCGCGTCCCTTGTTGTTGCCACAGGAAGCCGTCAAGGAGCTTGAAAACCTTTTGTCCCAGAAAGTGTACTGTCCTGACAGCAGAGGCCGGTGGTGGGACCGGCTGGCTCTCAACTTGCACCAGCACCTGAAGCGCCTGGAGCCGGTACTCAGCCGCGGGAGCTGCCCAGCCTTTGTTCAGTTTGGCATACATTTAAAAATATAGCAAACTGTTAATACCTTAAAAATCTAAATGTAATTAGAACGTTGATTTCTTTTTTTTTAACTTTTATTTTATATTGGACTATGGTTGATTTAGAACATTGGTTTCTTTTTTTTTTTAATTTTTAAATTTTTGGCTGTGTTGGGTCTTCGTTGCTATGTGTGGGCTTTCTCTAGTTACGGCGAGCGGGGGCTACTCTTCGTTGCGGTGCGCGGGCTTCTCATTGCGGTGGCTTCTCTTGTTGGGGAGCATGGGCTCTAGGTGTGCGGGCTCAGTAGCTGTGGCTCGTGAGCTCTAGAGCACAGGCTCAGTAGCTGTGGCGCACGGGCTCAGTTGCTCCGCGGCATGTGGGATCTTCCCGGACCAGGGCTTGAACCTGTGTCCCCTGCATTGGCAGGCGGATTGTTTTTCTTTTTAGACGAGAGTGAGTTTATTGAGAACAAAGAGCAGAGTTAGTGAGGGCACTGCCAACACAGCCAGCCGACCTCCTGATAGACCAGGGAGAGCCGACCGGCAGGCGGATTCTTAACCACTGTGCCACCAGGGAAGCCCCTGGTTTCTTTTTTTTTAAATTTTTATTTTATATTGGACTATGGTTGATTTAGAACGTTGATTTCTTAAACATCCTTCTTTGTCCGTGTTCTTCCAACCCCAGAAGAAGTAGTAGGGGCGCGAACATGGGGGCGACAGTGGGGTTGGTGGGTGTGTCGGCAGCGGGATCGTGTCGGGATTCAGGGATGAAGTTCTAGGGGTGGAGGGAGCTGGAGGGTTAGATGTGTCCGCCTTCACACAGTTTTGGAAATGGTGGTTTTGGAAATGGTGGTTGTATTCACTCGTTGCCCGGGGCCTCCTGGTAGAAAGATGGATGGAAGGCGTTCCTCCCGCCGTGAGACGTGGTGTCTGACTCAGCAGGGCGGATGCCTTCCCTTCCAGGCGCTGCCTTCTCTGTGGCGGGGACCTTATGAGTCTGAGGACACCATTGGCTGCCAGCTGCTGCAGCCAGCAGGGCGGGGCCTCCCGAGGTGGCGACAGTGGCCCTCTGTGTGGCCACCTGCGGTCCCCGTCCCTGCCAACCTCGTGTTTGCATTGAGCAGAGGGCACTACGGCTCTGGGAGCTTTTGTTTTTCCAGGGGCAGGTCAAGTGAATCAGGATGATGGAGGGCTGGAAAATTTGACCACGGGGATGGACGATGACATACTATTTTTACTGCCTTAACCTGAAAAGGTGCCTTGTCACCTCAGGTGCTTCCAGCTGGGAGAGCTGTTTCCTCTCCCGGAGGCGGGTGTGGTGCTCCCCGCCCGGCGCTGATTCGGGCTGATAGGGCAGGAGAGGCCTCTGGTGGCCCCTCACCCAGCGGGGACAGAGGGTGTGTGCACACTGCCTGTCTCTTTCATTGAAATAAAGGTTCCAAAGAGTTGATAGACTTTCCCCTTGCTCGGATCTGCTGATAGGAGCGTTCACTCATACTCAGAGGTTATCTTTGAGACAGATGGAAAACCCTGGTTCCTTTTCGCCTTTTCCCAAAGATCTTCCCGGCCATGCTCATAACCCGTTATTTTGTCACCGTTCCTTCCTTCTCTACATCAGTCTCCAGGGAGGGCACCTGCCAGCCCAGCAGAGGCTCATGCCTGCAGGTGCCCAGCAGTTGGCCAGGCCAGGCTGAGCCCGAGGCCGCCCCTCCCTGTGGCCAGCCCGGCTCCCACGGGGCTACAGAGCCGCCCCAGGGCCTCATTCTCTGCTTGATTCCTCTGGACCACCCCACTCTGATGGCCTGATCTTCACTGATTTTCAGGGCTTTTGTTTTACTTTTTATTCTTTTATTGTAATAAATATATACGACAAAGAAAACTTGCAGTTTAACCATCTCTAGGTATACAGTTCAGTGGCGTTAATCATACAGCTGATCCTTGAACAACTCGGGGATCGGGGCGCCGACCCCCCCTGCCCCTGCACAGTCAGAAATCCATGGATAACTTTGTATTTGGCCCTCCATTTCTGAGGTCCTGTGTCTGCAGATCCAACCCACTGTGGACCGTGCAGTGCTGTAGTCTTTACTGGAAGAAATCTGTGCGTGTGTGGACCCGAGCAGTTCAGAACCGTGTTGTTCAAACATCAGCACTGTCTGTTCCCCAAATTTTTCATCCTCCAAACAGAAACTCTGCTCCTTTGAAACAGTTACTCCTGTTCCCTCCTGCCCTGGTTCCTGGTTCCCGGTTCCCTGTTCCCTGTTCCCTCTAATCTGCTTCTGTCTCTAGGAATCTGCCTGTTCTGGGTATTTCCATGAAATACCCAGAAGTGGAATCATGTAATCTTTGTCCTTTTGTGCCTGGCTTATTCCCCTCAGCATAACGTCCTCAAGGTTCATCCATGTTGTAGCAGGTGTCAGAATGTCCTTCCCTTTCAAGGCTGAATAATACTCCATTGTGTAAACGGACCACGTTGTGTTGATCCATCCATCTGTAGATGGACACTTGGGTGGTTCCTACTTTTTGGCTGTTGTGAATAGCACTACTGTGTACAAATACCTGTTTGAAACTCTGCTTTCAGTTGTGGTGGGCGTGTACCTGGATGTGAGGTTGCTGGGTCACGTGGTAATTCCGTGTATGACTCTGTGAGGAACTGCCAAACTGTTTTTCACAGTATTTGGATCATTTTTCCATTGTTGCCAGCAAAGCACGAGGGCTCCAATTTCTCCCACATCCCCGCCAACACTTTTTATTGTCCATTTTTCTGAGTACAGTCATCCTAGTGGGTGTGAAGTGGTATCCCAGGTAGTTTTCAGTATTTTTGTTTATTTGTCCAGCCCTGAATAACCTTAGAAAATGCGTAACCCCTTCAAACCTAAGATTCTTCTCCCTATAAATGAGGCTCCCTGGGACTGGGAGGTGGTCAGACGGCCGGGCTCCTGCCCTAGAGGGGCCTGCTCTGCGTTCGGAGCCCCTGGGTGGTGCCCCGAGCGCGCCCCGGACCAGGTCCCTCTCCCCAGCCGCCTCCGTCTCCTGAGCGTGTGGCAGCTGACATGGGCTGTGTCCACACGTGTGACCAGGACATAGTGTCGGGAGCACGGCTGCTCGTGCCCCAGACATTTGCATCGGGGTCTGTGCTTCTTCTGTGCTCGGCATGGGACCTAAGGGAATGTCCTTGTCTCTGGAAGGGCTGCTTTGCCCACCACTAGTTAGCAAAATGAATGATTAGTTAACAGTGGGGTTTCCCGTCACATGAAACGAGGGGATGCTGCATGGGGACTTCAGGACCCTGACAGGCACTGTGCTCTTTTCTAGGCCATCAAGTGCATCACAGCAGGGCTGGCGGATCCGGACGTGCGGACAGGCCACCGCCTCTCGCTGTATCAGAGGGCCGTGCGCCTGCGGGCCTCTCCCAGCTGCCAGAAGTATGCGCACCTCTTCCGTCAGCTCCCAGAAATCACCGTGGATGACGTCAAACATGTAAGTAAATATTCTTGGGGCACTTGGGATGTATTTTTGTTTTTTTTCCTGAACGCAACCTTAGAGAGGTTTTCAGCGCGTGTTTCTTGTCGACTCCAAAGACCCTCTGGCTTGCTGTGGGCAGCGACCTGGCCTCGCCCCTGTCCTCACCTGGGCGTTGGGAGGCTGGGCCGGCAAGGGCTGTGACTCTGTAAACTCCTGAGTCAGCAGCTCACAGCCTTTCCAGGTCCCCCTGCCTGGTCAGGGCCCCAGAGAGCAGGGGGCCGGGCGGTGACCTGCGTCCTCATGGGCGCCAAGGTGCGGGTCACATGGCCTGGCACCGCGCTGAAGATGGGTGGCCTTTCGGGGGTGGAGGACAGTGTGTCCTTGGGGTAGCAGAGCCGGGTGTGCAGGGCTGGAGCAGGAGGAAAGCTAATGGCTGTCCTCCCCTCGCCCCCCCCCACTGCAGGTGACCGTCACGGGCCGGCTCTGCCCGCAGCATGGGCCGGGCAAGTCTGTCTTCGTGCTGGAGGCCGGGGGGACTGCCCCTGCCACTGTCCTGTGCTCCGTGGAGGAGCTGGCGCTGGCCCATTACAGACGCTGTGGCTTCGACCAGGGTAACACCAGGGCCGTGTGGCCACAGTGGGTGGTGTCCCGCCCCACAGCCAGTGTCCGCACCTCCCACCCGTGAGGGCAGCGCCTTCTGAGGGGACGCGAGGAGCAAGGGAGGCCGGGTTGCCCTCAGAGAGCTCCTGTCAGGCAGGGGGACAGGACGGGGCAGAGGACCACGAGGTGCTGCCGACAGCCAGCCGGTCAGAGGAGGGGAGCCGGGGCCAGGCTGCTTCCAAGAGGGACCGGCAGTCTGGGGGGGTGGGTGGCGTTAAGGGGATGGAGGGCCGAGCCCTGACAGGACGTCATGCCTGGGACCAGAGACATGGTTGGAAGAGTTGTGGGTCAAATTCCTTGTAAAATGAGCTCGCGAGCCCATGCGAGGGAGGAGAGCAAATGTCAGTAAGGATTGGAGGTTTTCCCATCTTCCTTCCCAAGAAGCATGTGTGATCACCCGCCCCTCCAGCCGCGCCCGCTCTGCTGCGTCTCCTGGGAGCTGAGGCCTCACAGTGAAATGATGGACGTGACCTCGCGAGAGAGAAACACCGCTAGTTCCTGCTGAACTGGGCTGCTCTGTGTGTGTGTGTGTGTGTGTGTGTGGTTGTGTGGGTGTGCATGGGCGTGTGCGGCTGCAGGGCAGGTGGTCTGTGGCCCCTCAGGGGTGAGTGGGACTTTGCTCTTTGAGCCGCTGATGAGATGCTCTCTGTGTCTCAGGCCAGATGTGCAGAGGGACCAGGACCACGTGCCCCTGGTTCTCTTCTTTCTGGGCTGCTTGGCATCCTCTTTGTTCAGACTTTGTAGGTTTCACTCGGAAGCCGTTTTCTGAACCGTGTAGAGCCCAAGTGGGAATTAATTCTGCCTGGTTCCAGAAACTGGGAGCCGAGGACTCCCTTCAGCCATCTAGGGGAGGGGAGGAGGGCTGAGGAGGGCACCCGGCGTCTCTGCTGCTCGGGGGTGAAGGCGCCAGAGGGAGAGACCCCGCGGCTTGCAGATGCGAACCTCAGGGAACCTCAGGGAGGTGATAAGCGTCCCTGGCCGGGGAGGGGATGCGGCAGGCCAGCCAGGACGGGCCCGGACCTGGATCCTGTCCCTCGCTTCCTCCCAAGCCTGTGTCTCCTTTGTCCCCTCTGAGTGCTGGGAGCAGCCCCCGGCCCCCGGGCCATCCTGGGGACGTCCCCGGCATGCGGGTCTCAGCCAGGAGACGCCGAGGGCAAGGGGTCCACGTTCGGGAGTTGGGCCTGGCCATTTGAGGTACACCTGAGTAAGACGTGTGGTGACTCGTGTGCGACGGCCTGTGTGCTGTCAGCAGCCCAGGCACCGGTGTCCAGACACAGTGGAGGGGCCGCGCCCGTCTGCCCACGCGTGTGGGGCCTGTGCCGGGTCCTGAGGGTTGTCACCGCGGGCCTGCTCACCTGAGAGCAGCACAGAGCTGTGTTAAGATCGTCTGCTTGTCCCTGCCGTCCACTGGAGGTGGCTCGGCTTGTCTGTGTCCCTGTCAGCCCTCTTCCCTTCTTCCATTCTTCCTTCGATCTTGGCCTCGGAGAAGGAACTGCAAATTCAGTGCTTTGTCTAAGGCCAGACTGAAGAAAAGACTGTGAGAATTTGCCTTATAATTGGTAAAAGGAACTGGTCAGTCTCTGTCCTTAGTGAATGTACTGAATAGAAAAGTAACATAAAAACCGTGAGGGAACCGCAGAGGAAGCTGCAGCTGCCCGTCAGGGCAGTGACGACGGCTGGGCAGTTACCTTGGAGGGACTGGGGCGTGGGGGGGGCTTTAGCCTTTTTTAAAAAATAACTTGTTATTAATGTCATGGAAGCTGCGGAACATGCCTTTATGTTTATGGGAAAGCAGAGAGGTGTGCGGAGCTCCCCGCGCCCCCTGCTTCACCCAGCCCTCCTCCATCCGCCGTCCCCCCTAATGTTGGAAGCAGACCCCAGACCTTGGCTCCTGTGGTCACTCCCAGGGGGCCCACGGGTTCGGTCCGCATGTCCAGGCCAGACCCCCCCTGTCTGTGCTGAAGGGTCACTAGGTTGAAGAACACTCAGGTATCTTCACGTATGTGAAAATCAGGACATCATTTCACTGGCGTGTGATGGGATCGTTCAGATGAGTGAGGACACAAAACGATCCCGCAGGAGGGGACCTCGTGACACACGGGCCTCTCTCTGCTGCGTGTCCCAGGTCGATGGTTAAGATGAACCTGTGTGACGTCTGTATCACTTACCGGGAAGGTGATGCTGCTGAGGGTGAAGTGCACACGCCAGTGAGGACAGAGATGCGGGAGGCCCGGAGGGTCAGGAATAAAAGAACAGGACGCAGGATCGGTCCCCACGGCGGTGGCGGGAGCCCTGTGACCCGGCGTCAGGGGAGGAGCAGCAGGCCCTGGGCAGGCGGCTGCCGGCTGTGAGCCGCACGCAGCGAACGCTTTCAGTTTAGCCGTGAGCTTGAAAGACAGATGGACAGTTCCGATTCTGGAATATCAATTTTTTAATATTTTTTTCCTTTATTAAAATTGATGCAGTGAACCTGAGCAGAACCCTGCTGTGGGCCTTTCCTCTGGAGAAGGTTTGGTGTGAGGGCGACCTCAGACCCTCTGGGGAAGTTTCTTTCAGAGTTCCTCAGAAGGATCTCCCCAGATGAGTGGACTTAACAGCACCAGCGCACGCCGACGGCTCAGGGTTCAGGGATGCTGCTGTCCAGGGCGGAGGGCCAGGCTTGCCTCCCTCCGGCCCGGCAGGCGTGCAGGGCTCCTGGGCGAGGCTTCAGCTGGCGGCCCGAGCAGATAGCGGAGGACGGCCTGCGGGGCAGGGGCCAGCTGAGGGGGCGCACAGCGCAGCCTGGACGGGGAGGAGGGCCAGGGCTGCCTCCAGTGGGCCTTGATAGGGACCTGTGCTGCCTCTGACCTCGTGTGCGATGCCTGGGGCCCACTGGCCGGAGAGATGCTGCAGCCTGTTCAGGGGGCGCAGGCGTCAGGTGCGCCGAGGGGCCGGGTGGGGCTCGGCTCGCTCCGGGAGGCCCCAGCCCTGCGGACCCTGCTCTGCCGTTCACACGGCCTGGGGCTGGGCCTGGCCTCTCTGAGGTCACCGCCCCATCGTGTGGTCTGGATGTGGGGTGAAGGGGGCGTCTGGACTAGGTGGTCTCTGACGCAGAAGCTTTCCGTGAAACCCCGAGTCTTAGAAACCCCGGGCACGGTGTCCAGGCCGAGGCAGAGGAGTACTGGGTGGAGGAGGCGAATGGGGTCAGAGGGCACAGGCTCCCAGGGCGCTCAGACTCCTTCCCAGAGGGCTTTTCCAAGTGAGGCCGAGGGACCCCCTGCCCCAGAGCCCCTCGGGGGATGCCCCCGCCTCCGAACCCACCGAATGGAACCCCCAGAGCCCGGGGAGGGAATCTGCTTTTATTTATTTTTAAACGTGTTCCTTAGGTTTTTCCACTCTAGCTCCAAAACGTGCATTTGAATTTTCTCATGATTACTAAGATTTTTTGCCTTTAAACAAGGCTTCTGTATATAAGCAATATAATGTAAAAAAATGACCTAGGAATGGAACAAAAACAGCATTTGCATTTGAATGTAAAATATTTGCTATTTTCTTCAAATTGAGTAGGCAGTAGGATATGGTGGTGGTTTTTAAAAAACAGAAGAAATGGATTTTTCTTGTGTGTGTGTGACTTTGTCTCAGGGATCCACGGGGAAGGGTCCACCTTCAGCACGCTGTACGGCCTCCTCCTATGGGATGTCATCTTCATGGACGGGATACCAGACGCCTTCAGAAACGCCTACCAGGTAATCACGGCACGTTTTCAGGCAGCAGAGACTCCTGCACGCGCGTGAGTCACTCCCGCCTGGGTGCCCCGCCTCTGCAGCCATCAGAAACCTGCCCCTCTTTTGGATCCTGGTGCTAATTCCACCATAAGAATAGTTTTTAATTTTAAAATGTGATTCATACAATTTAAAATGTAAGGATGTTAAGTTTTAAACTTTAAGCCTACTTTACTGGAATCATTCCGTTTGAAACTTTTAGTGTAAGTTTCTTCAGCTTCACCCTGGTGGGCCCAGGTGCTCTCACATGCTTTGTCACATGTGCCTGCTAAGAGTTCCACCAGTTTAAACTAAAAGCTCCTTTTGCAAATTACTCTAAAAAACCCAGTGTAATAAGTTGCTTTTATATCAGATTACTTAGGTAATTTTTACATATCTTTTGAGAAAAAGAATGCGTCAACTTCATCAGATTGGCCAGTTTCCAAATTTGATCTTGACTCTTCTCATGACTCCGGCCTCCCCAGGCACAGCGTGAGCTTACTTTCCCTGCACACAGGCGGCCCCACTGGACCTCTGCACCGACAGCTTCTTCGCCAGCAGAGCACCGGCCATCGAGGCCCGGCTGCGGCAGATTCACGGTGCCCCCGTGGAGAGCCTGCGGGCCTGGGTGGCAGCCGCGTGGCAGGCCCAGGAAGGCAGGGTGGCCTCCCTTGTCAGCTGGGATCGCTTCGCTTCTCTTCAGCAAGCCCAGGTGACGGTCTGCAGGCAGGATTCCTTGATGTGGGGTGTCCTTTTGGCAACTGTAACAAAACACACACACGTATGCCTACATGCATGTGTATGTGTGTGGGTATATATGCACGCACACACGTACGCGTGTGTGTGTGTGTGTGTGTGTGTGTGTCGTACCCCAGCCCACAGGCCTGTGTTACTGAAGGAACAATCACAAGCATGAACAAGCCTCAGTTACACCTTCTGCCCATTTGGTTGGCAGCTTCCCTTGGCCTGGCCTGTGGCCCCTGGAGGGCGGACACCGTCCCTGTCCTGTGACTGCGGGCCTCTGAGGGTCATCACTGTCACATTCCTGAGTGCTTACCCCAAATTCCCTCTTCCTTAGCTGCTCCCCGGATGTTCCCGACCGGGCAGAAGCTTGGTAACTGACCCAGGGAGAAGTGGTCCCCAGAGCTTGCTGGGGGCATTCTAGCCCCTGGCTCTGGAGCCCAGCACAAGCAGCAGAAGGGCACTTGGTGTTCCTGGACGCATCTCTGCTGAATGACACATGGAGTCCCCGCCCCACCTCACAGTCACTGGGGGGGCTTCAGGGTCTCTGTCCTGGGGGAGGGCTGACTGTCCCTGTGTTTCGTGTCCAGGATCTTGTGTCCTGCCTGGGGGGCCCCATCCTCAGTGGTGTGTGCCGGCGCCTGGCCGTGGACTTCCGACACTGCCGAGGGGGCCTCCCTGACCTGGTGGTGTGGAGCTCCCAAAGTCACCACGTTAAGGTCAGTTGAGCCAGAATGGAAAGTCATGTTGGTAACTTTATGATCAACTTAATCAAAGGCCACAATCTAGGCATTTCTAGCATGGTGGTTGATAAGGCCGAATCCCTTGAGAGCTGCTGGACTGAGGGCTGGGGTTGTTCGGTGGCTGTTGGCGGAGGTGCCCTTGGTGCTGGCATGTGGGCCTCTCTGCAGGCAGCTCCCCCGATGGCAGCGTATTTCATCCGAGCAGGTGAGTGAGAAGGGCCAGGGTGTGAGCAAGACAGAAGTCAGTCTCTTAGCAGCTGATCTTGGCAGTGAAGTTCCATTGCTTTTGCTGTGTCCACTGTTAGCAGCAAGTCCACACTCAAGGGTGGAGGTTTTGCAGGTGTGAGCGCCAGGAGGCCAGGATGGTTGGGAGCTGTTTTCTAAGCTCCAGGAGTGAGCACTTCCTCACGTGTTGTAGGCTGGATGCCTCCCTTGCCTCACCCTGCTGCCCATCACAGGCTGGTGTCTTCCTTATTATTGAGTTTTGAGATGAAAAAAAAACTCTGGTACAAGTCCTTTTTGACAAAGTCACAACCTAATCTGTTCTTTAATGAATCATGCTTCCAGTGTCATATGATGTCTCTGACTGTAATTGTGGATTTGGGTCTTTCTCCCTTGCAGTTAATATCAATGTTTGCTTCATATATTATTCGATGTATAAACTTAGGATTGTCATGTCTTCTTGATGAATTGAACTCTTGATCATTATGAAATGACCTTCCTTTATTCCTGGGTTCTTTGCTCTGAAGTTGAACTGATATATAGCCACTCCAGCTTTCTTTTGGTTAGTGTTAATGTGATACTTCTTCTATTCTCTTATATTTAACATATTTTTTCTTTATATTTGAGTTTCTTATATATTCTTGTAGGCAGCATTTATCTGGGTCTTACTTTTTCATCTAATTTGACAACCTCTGCCTTTTAATTGGGTATTTGGAACATTTACATTGAATGTTATTCATGTTTGGCTTTAAACCTGTCATCTATTTTTGTTTTTTTTAAAAGGACGCACTTATAAACTTATTTATTTTTGGCTGCATTGGGTCTTCGTTGCTGCGTGTGGGCTTTCTCTAGTTGTGGCAAGTGGGGGCTACTCTTTGTTGCAGTGTGCAGGCTTCTTATTGCGGTAGCTTCTCTTGTTGTGGAGCATGGGCTGTAGGTGTGAGGGCTTCAGTAGTTGCAGCACTCGGGCTCAGTAGTTGCAGCACTCGGGCTCAGTAGTTGCAGCACTTGGGCTCAGTAGTTGTGGCTCGCACGCTCTAGAGCGCAGGCTCAGTAGTTGTGGCGCACGGGCTTAGTTGCTCCGTGGCACATGGGATCTTCATTTATCATGCACATAACAACAGTATATTTTTGTATCTCCTCTCCCAGCCTTTGTGCTGTGTTCATACATTATACCTCGACATGTTATAAACCCTGTGGCACATTATTTTTGCTTTCTACAGTTGACTGAGTCTTTATATTTACTCATGTAGATACAAATTCTAATGTTTGTCATTCCTTTATATAGATCCAGATTTCCGTGTACTATCATTCTCTCCTTGACTGAAGAACTTCCTTTAACATTTCTTGAAATGGAGGTCTGCTAGTAATGAATTATTTAGGTTTCATATATTGATATTTTAAGACTTTAAGTCTTTGTTTTTGAAAGATATTTTTTTCTGGGCAAAGAATTCTGTTGACAGTTTTTTTTCAGTACCTTAAAATATTGGTCCACTGTTGTCTAGCCTGTAGTTTTCAACGAGAAATCAGTCTTTCCCCTCTGGCTTTTAAAAATTCTGGCTGCTTTGAAGAGATTCATTTTTTCACTGATTATGCAATTTAGTTATGATGTTTCTTAGTGTCATGTTCTTTATGGTTCTGTGCTTGGGGTTCACTGAGCTTCTTGGATCTTTGGGTTTAGTTTCCATCAAATCTGAAAAATTTTTGGCCATTATTTCTTCAAATATTTTTCTCTGTCTTCTTCCCTTTGGGGACTCTAATTAAACTACTCTTAGGTTGCTGAAATGCTCTCTTCATTAAAAAATTCTTTTCTGTACTTCGTTTTGGATAGTTTTCATTGCCGTGTTTTGAATTTTGGTGATCTGCAGTGGACAAAACTGACACAGTTACGCTTTCATGGAGCTGATGTGTAATGAGCAGTTTTATCTTGTGATAAACACCATGAAGAAGTGCATACGAAGGACCCTTCTTAGAGATGAATTTCAGCTGAGCACCGAAGAAGACGTCAGGCACGTGAAGAACAGGGAGACATGTCGTAGGCGGCGGGAACAGCAAGTGTGATGAATGTCTGCCCTTTGGTTGGGCAGATGTTGTCTGTCTTGGGAACTGAGAGGAAGCCTTTGGTGTGGTTGGCAGGTGCCAGATCACACAGTTTTGTAGGTCACGGCAAGAAGTTTGGGTTTAATTGCAGACCTGACAAAAAGTGATTGAGGGGTGTTAAGCAGGAGAGTAACAGTGCAGTGTGTGCTTTAAAACTATTTTTCAACTGCTGTATTACGAATAGATTTCCTAATTCTCTGTGAACTGTCTGGTTTCTACAGAAAAGGCAACTTTCTCACTGAATTTCATATGTGTATGTTTAGTTGCTATACATATGTAAGTACAGCAGCATAGAGGATAAGCCATCTAAATAGTTGTCAGTGGAAACTACCGTAGCTTACCTGAATGACCCCTCTGTCTCCCAGCTGGTGGAAGTGAAGGGCCCCAGTGACCGTCTTTCGCAAAAGCAGATGATCTGGCTGGATGAGCTGCACCGGCTGGGGGCGGACGTGGAGGTCTGCCATGTGGCTGCGGTCGGAGCCAAGAGCAGGGGCCCCAACTGAGAGCTATGGGCCTGGGAGCATCTGAGAGCGTCAGAAGCGTCAAGTGTCACTACATCTTATTTAATTTTGATTTTGTTGTTATCGTAATAAACCTGGCAGTGTAAGGACTTATCACTGTACAGTGTCTGTGTATCACAAACCTCGGTATTGGCTTCAGTACACTCACTGATTCCACACAGCAGGTAATGAACTTTTAAAAAGGTCAAAACCTTGGTGGCCGTTTCAGGAGCTAGATGCATCTGACTTATAGGAAAGCTAGAAAACCCCCCAAAAGGAGATGATTCACAGCTTTGGGTCTTTTATAAAAGGAGCATACACAATGTTTCTCTCTAAAAAGTATATTGGAAATGGAGATTCCTTAATTTATCTATGTTTTTCTATACTGCCCTTACACATCTGGCTGCTAAAATTCTTGTTTTATGATTATCCAAGAAGGGCATAAACAGATGAAACTCTGATTTCTTTAGGAATTAAGAAACAAATTCTCATTAACTTCCTTATTATTTCTGTCAGTGCTTGCTCTCGGGTCTGTGTCACCAAAGGGAGGGACATTCGTTATCAAAGGCAGTTGTCCTTTTTCGTCCTTCTCCTTGGGAACATCCCTAATGACAAGAGGCAATTTCCTGTATGCATACAGGTCTCATTTTATTGTGCTTTGCAGATACTGCGTTTGTATAAATCGAAGGTCTGGGGCAGCCCTGTGTCGAGCGAGTCTTATCAGCACCATTTTTCTAGCAGTATTTGCTCACTTCAGGTCCATAATGGGTCACATTTGGGTAATTCTCACCATATTTTAAACTTCT
Organism: Balaenoptera ricei; assembly: GCF_028023285.1. Taxonomy (NCBI): domain Eukaryota; kingdom Metazoa; phylum Chordata; class Mammalia; order Artiodactyla; family Balaenopteridae; genus Balaenoptera; species Balaenoptera ricei. Next base: position 32,094,679 of record NC_082640.1, read on the forward strand.
TCATCATCATTATATTTGTTATGGTATGACTTGCTGAAGGCTCAGATGATGGTTAGTATATTTTAGCAGGACAGTATTTTAAAATACTTCAAGGTAAGAACACTTTTTTTTAGACATAATGCTACTGCACACTTAAAAGACTACAGTATAGTGGAAATATAACTTTTATATGCACTGGAAAGCCAGCAAATTCACATGACTTGCCTTATCGAGATAGATAGATACTCGCTTTATTGTGGGGCTCTGGAACCCACCTGCAGTATCTCCAAGGTGTGCAGGTACAGGGCTGCCCGTCACTGTTGGAAGAGCCTTGGGCTGGGGAAGGTGGACGCAGGAAGGGGTTTATCAGAACGGTAGGCCCAGGCATGCCGGGCCAGGCTCCTGCTCCCAGAGACTAGTTCCAAGACCTTCTTAAGGAAATGGTACTCCCCAGCTTTTTAATTTGTTAAATAATGGAAGGACGAGTTAGAGCCTGGTCCATGAACCCACATGGCCATGACAACAGCCAGTTGTGAACTGAGGTTAGAAATGTTACCGATCTCTGCCTTGCTTTACAGCAGACAGAGCGTCGCGTGGACGACACACAAGCACAGCTGAAGAAAACACCCTCGCTTCTTGATGCTCTTGTGTTCTCGCAGGGGATTCATATTGACAACGAAGGCAACGATTCCTGTGAAAATTTTATTAGCGGTCAACACTTCCTTCACATTCACCACTGCTGAAAAGCAGGGTCTCTCACCTTCCTGCACATCCTACTTTAACCCAAGTCATAGTCAATTTTAGGCACAAAGGTTTTCATTTTCTCTCAAAATCAAGTTTTAACTGCTTGAGGTTACTACTACAGCAAGCAGATTTTGTTGAAGGACACGTTGAATAGTTTTCACCCTCTGTTAGCACAGATTAATATACTTTCTTAAATAAAGTTAGAAATTTTTGGTTTTAAAATTGGTTTCCATCACAACAGTAAGACATGGTACACCTTTAAGTCCGATCCTAGTGAGTCCGGAGCTGCCTGACGCCTGTGTGGCCCTCTGTCAGCACAGGCTCTGTGTCCGCGTCCAGAACCACATTCGGACTCTGTCCCCACACGTCCTCTGTGCCAGCAGCGTGCCAGGCAGCTCTGCAGGGGCCAGGACTCAAGGCTGTAATAGTTGTTTTTCATATTATGCACGATAAACCGTGGCACAATAATCATTATATAACAACTGTTCAGCAAAAATAAAACAAAAAACTATATTTTACTACATTTGATTATCGTACAAAAATATGCAAATTTTCTATTTTAAAACAGTATTAATAGTACCTAATCATTTTTAAACTTGCAAGTTAACCAAAAAAAATTACTAAAAGGGTTGAAATAAATGTGAGAGGGAAGAAGAAAGCTATAAAGAAGTAAATGCTCAATCCAAGAAAACAGTAACAAATTCAGAACGATTTGTAATAATAAAAAAAGCAGCCTAATGAAAAAGGAAGAAGAATTATTACACTTCCAGTGGCAGGATATGCTGTGGGGTTTTCAGGGGACCGGAGCTGGTTTCCAATCAAGGACTTTAAAACGTTTAATGGCAACAGTGCTATTTATATAAACTAAGAAAGCCCTTACTTTCTAGACAAGTTGGCAAAACACTGGGTTTATCCACACGATGGGTTTGCTAAGACTGCATAGGAACTTCTGTCCCTGTAAGTCCAGAGACATTATCCAACCATTTTTAAAAGGCAAATAATTCAAATAGAAACATCTATTTGTTACATATAAAGGTAAAACACACTGTTTTGAAAAAACTTGTTTTAGAAAAGGACATAAGCTAACTAGATACTTTACTATAAACGTTTTTTAAAAAGCTTAAGATGGCAGTTTAAGAAACTCTAAATAACAGCCACATTGAAGACATCCATCTTTTACACAGAATTGAGGGGTGTCGGGGAGGCTGTGACCAGCATGGCCACAGTAAGCTCCAGCTCTGGCCCACAGCTTTGGCTCGGCTCTTGTGACACAACCTGAAAACGGATATTTGAGACGAGAGCACACCTCTGTCTGCGCCTCGGAACACCTGTCACAGGTTGGGTGGGGCGGGCGCTCTCACCATTTGTTACAGTGGCAGTATTTTGAGAGAAGTCCGTTGTTACTCTCCTGTCCTCCCTTCCTAAGCACTAAGCACTCAGGTGACCTGACTCAAGACCTCATCACTGATTTCCAAGGGAAAGTGCCCCCGGGAGTGCTCCCCACTGGACTCTGACGGGGCCTCTACTTTGAGGGTGGGTGTCAGTGATGCTGCCGCACCGACCCGGACCCTGCTTCAGACCCGCTGTGTTCGGTGACTTTCAGAGGGGTGTGTGCCTCTGGGGACTCCTGGCTGTCGGTATGATGCTGAGTGTGACCAGCCTCTTTCCAATGTGCAGTGGGACTTTGACACCCTAATTTAAAAAACAAATTCTGTTTTACTCTGTGTTCTTCATATCTTAATATTAATGTCAAAGGCACTTCTAAATTTAATTATCTATATAGCAAATGCTTTTAAAGTCAGCAGTGCATATCATTTTAAAGTTAGTCCTAAGGAAACTCATGATTTTAAAACACAGTGATCTACGGTCCCAAAGTGATCTAAAATAAATTACAGTGTGAGAACACACAACTCTCAGGTGAGCTCAACTAGAGATAATAGAAAGTGACCAGAAAAATACACAAATACCTACTAACGCCCACTGGGGGTTTACTGGATGCTTCGTGAAAATATACTAAACACTAATTTCTTAACTCTCCTGATGTCTGCTTCTCTGGGCTGCTAATCCAACTGAGGATCAGGGAACCTTTAGGAGGTGGCTGGAAAAATGGATGTAGACAAGATAAATGTCGCAGACAAAACCTGATTAGTTTGATCACAGTAATAAGATCCTGGGGATGTCTGCCTGCAAATGATCTAAAAATGAGCCAGACCTAGAATGATAGAAAGAGGACATAAATAACAAAAGTTATACCTATCTTTTAAAAATATTGTGAAGGAAGCATAATTCAACATGTTTTAAAGTATTAGTGCAAATTTCAACTGTTATTCTTACGTATAGAACGATTAGAGCTTCAAACGCCTCGGCCAGCAGTTTTACTTCAGAGGAGAAGGTCTCTCGCGCCCTCAGAACGTTCAGAAAGCCACTCCGCCTCAGTCTTCATTTGCTAGTGTCTCAGTAGATAACCATATTTTGGCCCCACTTAAAAACTTGCCTAGCGGTGTCCCTGAAATGCTCCGTCTGCACAGATTGCCCACTGGGGAAAAGGGGAACGAGGAGGAGAGGAAGTCCGGTGTCCCCGGGGCGTCGTGCGGGCCACCAGCGCGGAAGTACAGCCTGCTCTGGACCAGCTCGGGGCAGGGGGCTTCCGGGGGGCTGCCCTGGGGCTGCCGCAGCGCCCTGCTCAGCACGTCCACCTCGTCCGCCAGCAGGGAGACCTTGTGGAAGGCCGTGATGAAGCCCCCGCGCTGGATCTGGGCCTCGGGGACCCAGCGGAAGTAGCAGAGTTTCCACAGTTTGATGTGCATTCCGGAGAGAAGCGGCAGAATCACCCCGTGCAGGTCGGCCGGCTTGGAGAACCACTCTCGGAAGTACTGCTCCGCACCCCTGTCCTGGCTGTCGCTCTGCTCGGGGGGGTCTGGCTTTACTTTTAATATTAATGAATTTCTCCTGGGAAGTAACTCTTGGTCACTGATGATTCCATTCTTTAAGGAAGCTGGCATTCCTCTTAGTGTGGAGCTGTAGCTTTTCTGTACAGAAGAGAGATTTTAGCATTATTTTCCTGGAGCTTCCCTTTTTAGAAAGACAGTAGAAGTATAATGGTAAATATAAACTCGAAATTAGGAAAAACTGGTAGAATTTCAACCTTAAAGAATATTTTGTTCCTTCCCTGGTAATACTTATTCCAATCCTCCTCCACTGGAGCTTAACACTTTTAGGCCTTGACTCTGCCTAGGCTGTAGCCTGCATGGGGGTGGGGGGAGATATATTCTATCCATTATAGGCAGACCTCAGAGATACAGTGGGTTCGGTTCCAGACACCGGAGTAAAGCGTGTATCGCAATAAAGCAAGACACATGAATTTTTTGGTTTCCCAGTGCATACGTAAATTACGTTTCCAATATACTGTAATCTATTAAGTGTGCAATAGCATTATGTCTAAAAAAAACTATATACATACCTTAATTTAAGCACTTTGTTGCTAAAAAATGCGAACCATCATCTGAGCCCTCAGCGAGTTGTAATCTTTTTTCAATAGCAATGTCAAAGATCACTGATCACAGATCACCATCACTAATACAATAATAATGAAAAAACTTGAAATATTGTGAGAATTACCAAAATGTGGCACAGAGACACAAAGTGAGCAAACACTGCTGGAAATATGGCACCGACAGACGAACTCAACACAGGGTTTGCACAAACCTTCGATTTGTAAAAAATGCAGTATCTGCAAAGTGCAATAAAGCAAGTGCAGTAAAACGAGGTCTGCCTATAATTTGCTGAAGTGTGAATTTCTAAGATTTCTGGTCAGAAAAAAGCTAGACCTGCTGATTCTAGAACAGGCTGAGTGGACGGGCTTCAGGAGTAGGGCCCTGGGTGCAGGGCTGCAACTGCTGACTCTTGAGATGACGACCAGGGCTGTGTGGGCCTCAGACAGCAAGACGAAAAGTCGGGGCGGGGTCATCTGAGTGAGAAAGTGAATGACCCCTCCAAACCTGCACTGGCAATGCTGTCATGGGAAGTGACTGGACTTTTAATACTCTGTTCTGAAAAAGATGTTTTTGGTTATGTGTGAGCAAATACAAGGTTTTTACTGTTAGTGCATTTCTGTAATTTACCTTTGTCCGTTTAAAAGACTTCACAGAACCGTTTTGTACACAAGGCGTGCTCTTTCCAATGTAAAAGGGGTTGTGGAAAAGGGTGCGATCCTTTGCTGTAAACTGAAGAGACCAGTCCCAAACTGAGGGGAATTTTAAACCCTTTTCATCACCCAGTTGGATATTTTTGCTTATAGCAAATTCCTGCAGAATAAAATATTTGAACATTTGTGAAAAGATGCCAAACTAAGATTTTCTCATAGTAAATTCATTTCTGACGGTCATTCATCATCATACAAACGAACTTTTCTGAACGAGAGCGACTCCAATCCCACTGGAGCCGCATGCTCCGCTTCCCGAGAACAGACATTGCTGGCGCCTCGCACGGAGGAGCGCGCAGAGCCCTGCGCCGAGAGGGGAGCTGGGCCCCTGGGCAATGAGTGTGTTGGTGAGCATGACTCGTGAATGGAGTTCTCCCTGGTGCCATGGCCTGAATAAATCCATCTCCTTATACATCCACACCCCCAATCCTGAACAACGCATTCCTTCAGGATGCTCTGCATGATGCTTCAGCTCACAGAATGTCTGCTCTACTGCTGATTTGATGGAGCAGTTTCATGGATGAGGAATCCAGGCTCACCACCTTCCCAGACCCGGGCCTGAGGATCCCACAGCTCACTGTGAGGGCAGCCCCCCTTCCTACAAAGTCTTCCTGAAGGCCCACAAGAGCTGTCCTTTCTGTCTCTCTCAGTGGTCACTGCAGCATTTGTTGGCTATACCCATTGCTCCAGATGTGGGTGAGACACAACTTGTGGTTCCGGAAGGTTCCACCAGGGGCAACCAGAAGCTATAGATAGTTTCAAGTTTGGCTTGAGACCCTCCTTACTCATGGTTCTTCCTCTCAGTCAAGGAATTGGGACTAGAAACCAATGGTCCTAACGTAAAAGTGACTGCCACGCGGCATGAGGGTCTGAGCACATCCAGTAAGCAGCGCCCAGAGAGAACCGCAGTCGCGTCACGCCTACGTTTCCTCTCTCAAATCCTTCTCCACGGGACTCCTGAAGAAAAATAATTTGCTTTGTACAACTTATATTCTACTGACCTAGGAAACAAATGTCCTCAAACAGGATCTTATCCATTACCCATTCAGACAGCCCAAATGTGAAAATATAAATACAAAAGCACGACATTTACGGCACTTAAAATGATTTACATCTTTCAATTGGCTTATTATGAACAATAAACATCAGAGAGAAATACATAAAACGCTCACTGATAAAAATGATACAAGTTCAAGTTCCTGGATTTTTAACCAACTTTAAATAATTCCTTCAGAAATTACCGCTTAAAATGGTAGCTAAGACAGTTTAAACACACAGCTAACTGTACTTCTACGCTATCTCAATAAAGCAGTTCGCGCCGGCCACGGCGGGCGCCACTCACCGTGCTCTGCTGCACGCGCTGGTGCGGGGAGTTGAAGAGGAAGGTGCCGAACAGGGCCACACGGGTGCTGTCGTGCAGCACCGCCAGGTAGGTCTCGGAGAACTCGAAAGCCGCCGGGCACTGCTCCTGCAGCTGCCACGTGGCGTCCAGGAACAGCAGGAACACGGGAGCCTGGTGGACACACGTTGAAACGGGATTACTCAACGCTGCCCTTCAGTGTCTACATCTATTTCCAAACCTCTTGCTGATATGAAGAAAGAGATTAATAAGAAAACAGCGAGGCCTCAGCACTTGGCTCTGAAGCTGAGCGAAGGGTACGTGAGCACATTAGACGGCCGTGTCTAACCTAAGAACCAGGCTGGCCTGAGACGCATCACAGCCCTCCTCTGCCCGCCAAGTCCACCAAGCTGAAGTGGCAAAGTCGACAGACGGGCAGGGCGTGGCCACGTGAATGGGGGACAGTGAAATACGTGTTTCACGTGTTCCAGCTGATCCTGGAAACAATTCTTTAGAACATTTAAAACAAAACAAAAAACCAAAAAAACCCCAAGACCAAGAAACAACTCTTTGGTGGACCCTGCAGACTCAGCATCCGGAAACCTTCCTGGAGCTTCAGAAAACAGCTGGCGTGGCCTCGGGGTCACGTGGTACACCCCCAAGTACAGCAGCTTACGACAGCTACTGTGACAGCTACTGCATCCTGCCCAGTGCTTCCCCGAGTCCTAGCGTTTCAGAAGTGAAGCATTCACTGTTGAGGTTTCCTCAGATGACAGAGACTGTTTTACACGAGACAGCACGAGTCAAAGTGTGCTCTCGGGAGCCACCCTGACCACAAGACACCTGCAGGGCCTGTCACAGCTCCACTAGGACCCCAGGCAGCCACCAACCCCGCAGCTCTTACAAAGATGCCCCCTCAACTTGCCATTCTTAACGTACGTGCCCCATTTTAAGAAACTATGATATTCCAAACCTGATTTTTCAAAATATCTAACATGCTTGTTGTCTGCTTGCAGAAGAGTTAATGCAGCGTTTCTTCAAGCAGTTTTCAACTTAGAGAAATTCAACAGGCAATTTTTTAAGACTTTTATCTACATAGTTATGAGAATCTTCATAAGTACCTCAACTTGGACTCTAATCCATGAGTCAGTCTTGGCCCAAGAAGCTAAGATGTACTGAAGGCAATATTTAAAAAGTCTCCTCATCTCTTTACGGATGGAGCATCTCTTCATGTAACGAAAGGTTTTATCCTGTGCACACTGAAGGACTGATAATAGGCATGAAGGTTTTGTTACCTCTTTCTCTGATCTCTTTAAGTGGCTGCATCTGTCCAGGAATGGATATCCTGCCATGACCCACTCTTTCTGTATCAGACTCTGAAATCCAGTGATTGTCCTAAAATAGGGATCCAGCATCACTTGAACAAGAGAAGCTACAATACAGCTCAAGTCTCTTCCCTCCTCCTCTGTCAATAAGATGGAAAGAAAATGATTAGTACGTAGAAAAATGCTAAGAGAGAAAGGAAGGAAAGGCAAAGTATATACTTCAGTGTTCTGTGCCTGGGCGGCCTTCAAAATCACCCATGTTACGAAATTTCATTCAGGCCCAGCCACTCTAAAATATTACAAACTTTTAGATCAACTAAAGTAATGTTTAATGAGGAGATGGCCTTTTATCTATGAATGTTTTCCAGATAATTAGAAGCATATCCCTCACACTTTTTACATTTACATGATTTGTGGTAGAAATCTTTCCAGAGTCCATTCTATTTCTGTGCCAAGGATATTAAATATCATGCAATCTTTCTACTGACAGCTTCATATGGTGACTCAGAGGTGAATGAGAGAAATGGAATTGTCCACCATCATCCAAAATGGTGGCAAATATTTCCCTCCCATCTTTTGTAGCTTCCTTTTTAATGAGGCCAGTAATTCTCTGATATCAAAGCCAGTCAAAGAAATCAGAAGAAAACTATCAAATAATATCCCTTATGATTAGATGTAAAAGACATCAACAAAGTATAAGCAAGCCAAATTATCTCAGAAATGCAAGAATTTATCCTAAGAATGAAACGTTGGTTTAACATCTGACAAAGTAACACACCGTAATAAAAAAATAAAGGACAAAAATAACACAATCATTTCATTAGATGAATAAAAAGCATCTGTGTGATGAAAATCCAACATTCATTCTGGATAAAAACTCTTAGCAAACTAGGAATGGAAGGGAATATCAACCCAATAAGAGGAATCTACAAAAACCTACAACTAACATCATTCTTATTAGTGAAAGCCTGGATGCTTTCCTCCTAAGATGGGCAACAAGACAAGGACGTTTGCTCTTGTCACTTCTACTGCACATTGTCCTGGAAGCTTACACAGGGAAGTTAGGCAGAAAAAAGAAATCAAAGGCATCCAGAATGGAGAGGAAAAAGCAATAACTGTGTCTGCAGACAACACATGTATGTACGTAAAAAAACCCCTAAGGAATCCACAAAGGACTACTAGAACTAATGAATGAGTTTAGTAAGGTTGCAGGAATTCTATACACAATCACAACGAGTACACAAAAAACTTGAAAATGAAATTAAGAAAACAACTGTATTCACAATAGCATCAAAAATAAAATATTTACAGGGAGATTTAACAAAATAAGTGCCAGAGTTGTACACTAAAAACTTATAAAACACTGCTGACATGACATGAAAGAAAACCCAAATAAATGGAGAGACATTCATTTCATGGATTGGCAGATTGAATATTGTTAAGATGGCATTCTCCCCAATCTACAGGTTCAACATATTCCTATCAAAATCCCAATAGGATTTTTTGCTGATCCTAGAAGTTATACAGAAATGCAAAGGACCTAGAATAACCAAAACAATTTGAAAACAAAGTTGGAGGACTTACATGTCCTAATTTCAAAACATACTCTAAAGCTACAGCACTCAAGATAATGTGGTACTGGCGTACGGACAGACAAAGATCAATGGAATAAAACTGAGAGTCCAAAAATAAAGAGCCAGTCAGCAGACCTTTGCCAAGGCATGTCAATAGAGAAAGAACAGTCTTGTCAATAAATGGTGCTGGGACAATTCAATAAACACACATGCAAAAAAAATGAATATAGACGTTTACCTCACATCATACACAAAAATTCATTCAAAGTGAATCACAGGCCTAAATGTAAGAGCTAAAACTATAAAATGCTTACAGAATAAAACATGGGAGAAAGTCTTCATAACCTTGAATTAGGCAAACAGTTCTTACATATAACACCAAAGATGTGATTCATAAAAGAAAAAAATGGATAAATTAGACTTCATCAAAATTTCAAAATTTGTGCTTCAAAAGTCATCAAGAAAGTGAAAAGACAAACCACAGACTAGGAGAAAATATTTGCAAATCTTATAAAGATACAAAGAACCTGTATCTAGAATTGTAAAGAATTCTTTGAACTCAATGATAAAACAACCTAACTGAAGAATAGACAAAAGATTTGGTATTTCACCAAAGTCAATATATGAACGGCCAATCAGCACATGATATGCATTAGGGAAATGCACATAAAAATTGCAATGAACTCCCACTTCACACTTACTAGAATGACTACATTCCTAACAGCAGACGATGAAGTGCAGAAACAAACCCTCACACACTGCTGAGGGGAAGGGGAATCGGGTATGGTCACTTTAGAACACACTGTGGCAGTTTCTTACAAAGCTGAACATAAATGTACCATAAACTCAACAATTCTACTTCTAGGTATCTACCCAAAATAAAGAAAAACATATGTCCCCACAAAGACTTTTATGTGAATGTTAAAAGCAGCATAATTCATAACAGCCAGAAAGTGGAAGCAATCCAAATGTCCACCAACAAGTAAATGGATAAATAAAATGTGGTATTTACAACAATGGTACACTACTCAGAAATAAAAAGGAGCAAACTGCTGAGACATGCTACGTGAACGAACTTCAAAAACATGTACGTGAGATGAAAGAAGCCAGAGACAAAAGACCACATACTACATGATTCCATTTATATGAAACATCCAGAAAAAGCAAATCTAGAGAGACAGAAAGCAGATTAGTGGTTGCCTGGGGTTGGGACACAAGGAATCTTTTCGGGGTGAGAGAAAATTTCTAAAACTGGACTCTGTTTACTAAAAATTATTGAATTGCACATTCAGAACAGGTGCATTTTATAGTATGTACACTATACCTCAATAAACTGTTAAGAAAACACATTCTAAAATAAAGTGTTAGTAAAATGCAGGCTCAGTATCTCTTCTGAGGCATTTTACATGGCAACAAATGCATGAAGAAGCGTGCTAAGTAGGGTTCCGGAACAGGATGAGAACACCACTGGCTGCGAGAGGTGCGGGTTCTCAATGGCTGGCTCTCCATGTGTCTGTGAATTACATACGCGCTGCCGGCATGAGCTAAGGATTACTGGAAACAGTGACTTACTCTTCTTCTTTTCCCCCTAAGGCTTGTCTTGTCACTTTACTTTGTTAAAGTCAGTTGAATTTGACAGTTGGTAAAAATACTTCTGTAAGCTTCAGTAGCACAGCATATTCATGAACTATGCATGAATATATTATAAAATCAGGTAGCTTGTGGTTTATTAAACTTTATCCGTAAGCTTAAAAATGCTATTAGCTGTAAAGTTATTTAATATACAATTATTCTTTGCTTAACTGAAAGATTTTTTTTTTATTGACATCTATTCCTACCAAACACTAGACAAAATTCACATTGCTGGCTACTCAGTTCAGTCCATTTCTTGATACCAAACTGTTTCTTTAAAGTCACAATCTAGCATGAGCCAGAGGCATTTCAGCTAAAATTTGTATGAATCAGAAAGATAGCAAGATTAGAGAGAAAGGATGCTCTGCCGAGATTAATACTCTGTCTGAATCCAATGAGGGCTGTGACCCACCCTTGCCATAATACAGGAAGGCAGATTTAACACAGGGCAGAAAGTCTTGACTCCTTTCTGTTCTTCTGTCTGAGGTCTTTGTGCCACTGTTTAATAATGTGCGGGATCTGTAGTGTATCTATCTGGTGGCATGCAGTAAGTAGGAGATGGCTAAGATGCATGTAATTACTTGGGTGTGGATCCCCAGTCAAGATGGCTGGCCGGGGGACCAGTGTTGTCAGTAATGAATTACCTTGTAAGACTACAGACAGACGCTTGCTTTCCAGCATATACACAAGTTCTGCTGAATGTTTAAGGAATGCCCTGGAAAGAGAAACAGAAAAATACTGTTAAAGACCAAATTTCCACTACGAATATATTTTTTAAAGTACGTGAAGTCAAGCAAATCTGATCTTTCACGATACGTGTTTATATTCTCTATAACCGTTTGGAATTTCTTCAGTATTTATACGATTCATCAACAGAGTACAGTTTGATTTTTATATCAGGGAAATTCATTAACCTTTGTTGATTTACATGACATTCTTGACATCACCGAACTACAGAGACGGGGAAGAGATCAGTGGTTCCCAGGGGATGGGGATGGAGATGCTGGGGCTGGGGGTGGGAGCCTTGGTGACGGAGCAGCTCTGCATCCTGACTGTGCTGGTGGTCACGTAAATCTGCACATGTTAAAACTGCACAGAAACACACATGAGAGCACGTGTAAACTGGGGAGACTGGATAAGAACTGTAGTTTGTACTACTGTCGGTTTCCCGGTTTGATAACCATAGTCTAGTTATGTGAGCCGTTACCACTGGGGGAGCTGGTGAGGAGTGCATGGTCCTGTAATATTTTTGCACCTCCTGTGACTCGATAATTATTTCAGAATAATAAGTTAAGAAAAAAGGAAAGCAGTTGTACAAACCTTACATATTCTAACCACCGTGTATTTTCCAGTGAAGACAGCCATTTCTCTTCAGTTTCTTCAAATGGTTCTATAATTAATATAATTATACATATGTAATTATACACACACACTCACATATATATAGGCATATAACACTTTTGGCTTCTTAAGCTTACTTTTCATGATCAAATTGAGAGCTAGGTGATACATCAGTTTTTAACATTTAAAAGCTGGCTTTAAGAAAGTCATGCATTTGCATTTAGTCATAAAAACATTTAAGAAGGCACGTCACAATTCTGTAAGAAACAAAACAAAGCGTTCCCCAGGCCTCCATCTCCTCCCCTGTGGCTCTCCCAGGGAAATCTTGGAGAGTCTGCCCGCCTCCACCCCCTAAGCAAGCGCTACAGACCCCGGCCCCCTCCTCAGCTTCCTCACCGCAGGCCTGCCCCTCCCTCCCTCCCTCCCTGCTGCCAGCGCCCGGTTCTCATGGCCTTGGTGGCTGACCCCTGCAGGAAATGGGGCAGCTTCCTGGCGGGGCCTGTCCTGGCCTGTCTCGAGGTGCCCCTCGCCTCACGCTTCAGCCACATGCTGCTCACGGGACGGCTGAAAGACACAGTCACTGTGTTTCTTAAGCACACCCCCTCCCAGCTCTCCTTCCAGGCCGGCGCCAGTCCTGCCGCCCCGTGACAAGGGGCTCTCTCTGTGCACACTTCACACCAAAGGTGCTTTCAAGTGAGTCATCCCTCCAGGGTACATCGAAAGCACCCCAGAAGCATTTGCTCTAACAGACATATGGGAACTCTGAGGCTGCACAGATTATAACATGGCTTTGTTTGAAATTCATGTCAAGTCACGTATCTCAAAATATAACTGAATATGTTAAGGTCTTCATAAGTTTGTCTGTGAGGTAGTAGGCTGTTCTACTGAGCAGACACTTTTACAGAAGCATCCTACCAGACCTTTCATGATCTGAAAGTGATTTAATTGGTACACTTCTCCTTCAAAACTGAAAGCAGCTTAAACTTCATTTTCTAAGAGCTTCTGACATTCTCATAAAATAATAATTTGTACAAATATTTCAACGAGCCTCTACTTAAATATATACCTATTTCTAAATTTTTAAGTAATGTCACTTTTCCTGACATGCCTCATACAATGCCTCATATAATCACCCATTCATTATTTACATATATGTAAAATAGAAATGAAGTTACCATTAACACACAGTTGCTTAAGTTTTACAAAAGCCGCCTGTATTTCTTGGATATTGGGCAAGGTCTTATCCAAATCTGATTTGTAGACATCACTTCTCTGTGGATGACTTTTAGTTATGGCATTACAAATCCTAATAAAGACAAAATCCTTGAGTCAGTACTCATTCATGTATTCAACACACATTTTTTGAGTGCTTGCTGTGAGCCCAGGCACTGCTCTGAGGGCTGGGGACAGAGAGAGGGACATGCAGTCTGTGCTCTCGGTGGGGGGAGGGGGGGTAGAGGAGAGATGACAGGCCGTGGTGAACGCCGAGGGTGATGGAACGGAGTGGATGCAGGCTAGCTCGAGTCACATGGTGAGAAAACGCTCCTCCGTGACGATGATACCGGAGCTGAAGCCCTAATGGCCAGGAGCTATGCAAAGACGGGGGACAGTGTTCCAGGCAGAGGAGCTGCTAGTGCAAAGGTCCTGTGGTAGAACAGAAGCCTGGCTGTTGGACAAACATAGCGAGGGCCAGTGGGGCGATGATGACGTGTCTGAGGGAAAAAGGGTGGAGATGAGGTTGGACGACAAAGACAATCTGTCCTAGTTACGAAGAACAGAATAGCTGAAAAAACAAAGGGAATTAAAGTAATTCTTCGCTTAATAAGTTAAATAATTAAAACTGCCACTGGTTCTAAGGTTTTCTAGTTAACAGTGTTGTAGCCTTGCCTTTCACAGCTACACTCCTGACGGAGCACTTAATCTGCGACATGTCCACAAGGCAGGACAAGGTAGGACAGAATGGACATTAATCACTAACGTTGTTAAAGTGAAATTTAAATCCACGAGAGAATACAAACCTATGGGACTGCAGTCACCCTCTCCAGAAAACTGAAAGGTCATTTGAGGGTCACTTGATAGTTACTTGCTTCAGCAAATGTGGCTGTCAGTTATGGCACTGTGGAAAAAACGGACGACCTGGCTGTCCCAATAACAGACTGTGATACACAATTTCTGAGGCTCTCTGAACCTGCTTTCTAAGATCTTTTCCTTTGTTCCTCATTTATTGGACAAGTATTGAATAAATATTCAATTGCAGGTATTTCCTGGGTGCTGAATATAGCTGAACAATGGTGTGCAAAACAGACACAGTTCTGTCACCGCATGGTCTCGTAAGGACAGGCAGTAATCAAACTGTAACACACATGTACAATGAGGAACTGAAATAAGTGTTAAGAAGAAAATTAGAGCGATATAGCGAATGTGTAACTTGAGGCCAGATCTAATTTGGGAGACAGGGGAAGGCTTATCTTAAGGAAGTGACGTCTGAATGCAGGTGCAGAAAACGAGTGAGTACCGAGTGATGGGTGTGTGTGTGTGTGTGTGTGTGTGTGTGTGTGTGTGTGTGGTGGGGTGTGTGTGTGTGTGTGTGTGTGGGTGTGCGTGTGCGGAGTGCTCATGGACCAGCGTGAAGAAGGCGGCCCAGGAGGAGGGGGCAGCACAGCCAAAAGTCAGGAGATACTAAAGACCAGCAAAACCCCAGGGCGGCCGGAGCCCAGAAGGGACAGGGCGTGGTCCTGGATGAGACATGGGAGGAAGGACGAGGCCCCTCCAACACACTGGCAGAGGTGGAGCTGGGGTGGAAGGAGAGGGGTAAGGTTTCTGAAAAGTGAAGGACAGAATCTGACGACGGACTGGACGTGAAGGGAAGTGAAAGACAGGCATCAGGATGACTCCTCAGTTCCCGAGAGCAGGCTGGGGGTGGGGTGGGGCAGGGGGCGCGTGGTGCCCATATACTTGAGTTTGGTTTTGAACATGAATTTAAAGGGCCTTTGAGACCTCCACGTGGAAAGTGTCAACTTCGGTTGGAGATATAAATCTGACAGTCACTAAAGCCACTGACGCGGGTGAACTTCTTTCAGAAGGGAATACGGAATGGGAAGGGGAGGTGGCCTGAGACAAGCTCTAAGTCGTGTCTGGAGACAGGAGGACGGGGTGGCAGGGGCATGGAGTGCAGTGGGGACGAGGAGCTTCAGGAGGTGGAGGGGGGCAGAAGCCGGGGCCCGGGGAGAGCCTGGCCAACAGCGGTGCCCACTGCGTGAGGACGCCTGAGAAAGGCCTCCTGCTTCACCGACACGGAGGTCACTGGGGACCTCGGCAGATGACGGCAAACTTGCTCATGGTAGCCAATTACACCACTTTTAGTTATCGTGACTTGGCAGACCTAGGACACATCGAACTACAAGAAAAATCTGATTTGTCCTTAAGTGTCTCAACTGGAAATCACTGCACTTTGAAAGTTCATTAGAAGCAACATTAAAGTGTCAGCAACGTAAGATCTTCAAGTGTCTTATAAGCCAAAGTATTAAATTACATTTAATATAACTTAAATGTTAATTTTAATATATTTAATTCTCTCCAGAGTGGTAATTCTTGTATGGAACACATGGTGCTTCCCAGCTATCTTTAGCTAGTCAGGAGGTTACTGTACTTCTCTATGACAACGAAAGATGCCCAAGTACCAAGGATTGTCTCCCGCTCACCTCTGGTCGATCTTCCTCTGCTGCAGCACGTCTTTTATGAGGGCCGTGCGCACAAGAGCACTGCCATTCGAGTGGCTCCAGCACCAGAACTAGGAGAGAAGCACAGTCTTTACTTAACTGGGTGGAAACATGGACAATAGTATTAATGAAATCCAACAGATATCACTTACTGGCATCCTTCTTCCAACAAAAGAATGGGAGAAGATCTTTAGATCTTGGTCTGCTAAAGAACTTGGCACTACAAAGTACTCTGGAAGGCTGGAGAGGAAAACACGAATCGTAATGTAAGAGCCTGTGCTTCAGGCAGGATAAGCGTGCTCTGCAGACCCCACATTTAATTAACGTGCACCCTACTCAGTGGCCGTGCAGTGGGCACCGTGGGTGCCACTGATGAGCCTAGACATCTCATCTAAAATGCGTGCGATGTGCTCAATTATCACAGTTGTTATACTTATAGTGGGGGAACAATCCAAAGGAAGCATCTGAAATATTTTCCAGGATGACTATTAATCAAACATATGCAATTTCTGAAAAACATGTCCACCATCGTTCTCTCGACAGGCTATGGGTAGGAGATACCAGGCACACCAGACCAAACCAAACCAAGCCCACAAATCTCCCGAGAAGCTTCCACCCCCTTCTCATCTCCCCCTTCTCTGCTTCCCATCTCCCAAAGGCAGGTGGACTCTGGGACGTGGGTTAGAGAGCAGTTACTACCGGGCAAGCTCACTGCACCTGAAGACATCTCTTTTCCTTCCTCTGCTCACATGGCCAGGTAGGGGACAGAGGCAGGCCCTGTCACAGGCTTCTCAACACGTAATGCACGCTGGCCACAAAGTTCAAATTCAAGGGGAGGCAGAGGAAGACTCAAGCCGCGTGCTCCCAAGCCCCTTCCTCAGCACTGCACTCCTAGAAGGTACTCGCACTTTGTTCACAACACTGCTTATCTGAAAAAACTAAGGAGGACTTGAATGACATTAAAACAAAACATCCCCCAAATCCGAATACTAAATAATATTAAACAAGTAAAAAATTAAAAAAGAATTTTCTGGTCACTTTTGGAGGATTCTAGGAAAGAACCCCTTCTGAAAACGGGTTAAGTAAAGGGGAAAAAGTAAACATTGATACTGCCTTCCTCATACAAACTGTATTTTAGGTACTAAAGAGTTGCTGAGAGAACTGGAATATGACCAATAGCAATCCTCAATAAATGAAGGATCTGGGCAATGATCCTCACTGCTAATGAATAACCATTTTTGGCAGCTAAACCCACTCTGTAAAAGGGGAACTTAGCAGTGGGTGGAGCAGGCTGACTGCTGTGGGGCCCACAGGTTGGTCAGCGTCACAATGATGCCCGGAGCCCCGGCGATGCCACAGGGGGTGCCCAGCCCACCTGAGGAAGCGCTCTTGCCCCAAACCTGGAACTGAACCTAATTACAGCTGACCCTTGAACAACGCCGGGGTTAGGTGTGCAGACCCTCTGCACAGCTGAAAATCTGCATATAACTTATAGTTGGCCCTCCCTATACGTGCTTCTTCTACACCCATGGTTCCGCACCTGCATATTCAACCAACGGGGATCCTGCCGTACTGTAGTATTTACTGTTAAAAAAAAATCTGCGTGGAAGTGGACCCACGCTGTTCAAATCCGTGTTGTTCAAAGGTCAGCTGTAATTATTTAAGCCCCTAGAGCTAGCTAACATTTCATATACAGTAGACAGAGGAACACATTAAAGGACACCACAGTGATAAACCCAGCAATATCTAGAAAGGGAAAAAGTCCACAGAACATTTGACCTAGTTTTGTCAACAACAAAAAAATGGCAGGTAAAAAAAAGGGATGGAAGGAGACTCACAGATTAAAAAGCCTGAGACAGATCATGCAAGTTCAATGTGACCCTGATCTGAACAAACCAACCGAAAAAGACACAAGATATGAATGCAAATAAACACTGGATGATTGACAATACTACTGGAATTATTATCAATTTCTTTTCAATGGATGCTGACATTGCGATTATGTTTAAAAAAAGAAGTCCTTATCTTTAAAACAAAATATTAAAGCATTATTAAAAATAAATATTCCATTAGCCATAACTTGAAAGTTATCAATGACAGCAGAGTTTGATGATTACTCCTAAGAAGTCACTCCCAGCCATGAACCACACTGTCAAAGCTGGACTTACCAGGTGGATATCATGTAGCCCTCGTTAATGGAACAAACTCTCCACCCGGAGGCACCTGTCCTCTTGACTTCTCTGTCCCAGTCTGAGTAAGTTTCAAACAGCGGAGTTTTTTGGCTGCTGCCACCCCCAGCTCCAATGCCACCGCCTCCTCCACCTCCTGAGGGTATTCCATTAGCTTTGCTGGCTGTAAGAAAAAGCAATAGTATTAATTCTGCTTCAAATTCCCTCTCCTCTCTCCGTGCCTCCTGTCACAAACACACTGCAATGTGGCACCTCTTCCCTGTTTGTCTCCAGTCTCTCCAAGGCCCCCCTACCCGTTCCGGCCGTCCTGGGGAAGGGGCGGCCCCCCCGCAGAACAGCCCACTGTGTCCTGTCCTCGTCCAGCTCGTCCCCACCCTGTAGCACCTTCGATACCCTATCCTTCCGCTGGCTCTGCCTTCAACGCCTTCACTCACAAACGGGCAACCTTGGCTTTGAAAGGGCTTTCACGTGACCACCCTGGACCACTCTTGCTACTACGCTGCACAGTTCCCCTCCCTTTTACTGGCCACCTTCTGAAAGGGTGACCGACGCCTGCTGCTCACGTTTCCTCCTTAACTTTCAATTGTCTTCTATCCCTACCGGTTTACGGACACCATTCACAAGCCTCCCTCAACTCCCTACCCCAAGCTATGGCGTAAATCCAAGTCACTGCTAGTTTTCTCCCCACGTTTTGCCTGGAAAAATGAACGCATCCAACAATCACCTCCGTTCTCAAGCTGTCCGAATCTTTCATCTTTCCAGTGTTTACTTCTTAACCCTTTTCTATGTATGACTCGCTATGACATTCTTGGTCTCCTATCTCTACACGATTTTTCTTTGATAAGTTGACATAGATTCCTTAGCCTCCACCAGAGTGCCAGGCCACTGGAGACTCAGCAGAGGGCCTAGACTTGACCTTCCTTAGCAAGGAGCCTTCTCCACTTGAGAGGCGCGGCCACCTGCTGGGAGCATGCGCACAGCCTCAGGAGGGCCTCAGTGTGACCACAAAGAAGGGTGTCCCACAGGCAGCTTGATCTGGGTGACAGACGGCATCCCTCTCCTGGCCCAGGGTCTCCCTGTGCAGGCTGCAACCACGGCCAGTCTCTCAGCTGACAGCCCGACCGATGTTCTGCTGCACTCAGACCAGCCTGCAGCTGCCACAGGACACACTTCCTGAAATCAGGCTTTCAGGACGCTACCCTTGCCCCCAACTGTGCAATCATACTTATTTCCAACTGAATCCAGCAAACCTAAACAACTTCTCTTAAAGAGCCCTCGCAGACCTGCCCTGACCGTTACTGCCCATTATTCCCGAACTCCCATCCCACTGCAGCCGTGAAAACCCTTCTTTGTCCCGTGAACATGCCACGCCCGTTCCCGTGGACTATTTACTAAACCTGGTGCAAAACAGGTATTTTCTGAGAACCTACCACGTGCTAAGGCCTGAACACTGACAAGCGAGCTAAGATTTCACCCCTACTTTGAGGCGTTGGTGACAGCGCGCCGGGTGGATGAGAGCGATGCGGGTGGAGGGGGAACCCACTGCGACTGGGGCTGCAGGCTGGGGCGGGAAGGTCTCCGACCCGAGCAGCTCTGAGCAGAGTCCTGAAGAACCAGCCAATGCAAACGCTCGCAGGTGGCTGGTGAGGAGGAGACAGGCGTGCTGCGCAGAGCGGGACGTAAGACATGCGGAAGGACGGCACAGCGTCGAGTAATGAACTACAGCGAGCGCACTAAGGGTGCCAGAGGTGGCGGAAGGAAGGCTGGGAAACGCGACGGGGCCTAGCCTCTCAAGCCGTGCTGCACCAGACAGGAACCACCAGCCACACGTGCTGCTTAAATTTCAACTGAAATTTAAATTAAACAAAGATTTTAAAATCAGTTCCTCAATTGCACCAGGCACATTCAAGTGCTCAACGGCCACATGTGGCCAGTGGCTTCTCTACTGGACGATGCAGGTGACAGAACATTCCCATTACTGGATGGCGCTACTCTAGATTATGAAGGGTCTCAGGTGCCAGGCTAGCACTTTTGCATTTTATCCTTTAAGTGGCATCAGAATTATAATTATGATGCTTCCGATTTTAACAGAGCTTGTTAAAAATTAAAATGCTACTTCTAAGCCCATATCCTGGTGGGCCACTCTGTCTCAGTGCCTGCTCTGGAGTAACAACCACCAGAAGACATGCTGGGGAGCTGGGACTTGTGATCTCTCCAGAATGCGGAACCTGCGTGGAACTTCCAGGCAATTCCCATTTCACATGCTGTGTAGCAGAGCACCAAAAACCACAGCAAGCTAGCCAATACTAGAAAACCTAAGGAATTCATCATATGACCAAATTAAAGGGGAAAAAACCCTCGCAAGTGCAGAAAAACATTTGATAAGAGTCCAACACGTGCTCATGATATAAAATACAGAAAAATTTAGCAAATTGGGAATCAAAGGGAATTTCCTTCACTTGATAAAGGGTACTTATCAGAAACACGCAGCAAACATCATCCTCGTTAGAACCAGGAACAGACACACTACCTGCTACCATCATTACTAAGCAACACTGCACAGAGGTCCCCACCAGGCAGTGACCACCACCACCAAAAGAGAAGCTGAAAGAACACACTGGAACATTGTAAAGAGCTATGTAAATACTTAGCAGCTCAGCCCTAGCTGGGAATCCAGACCTGCATACTTTTCAGTGTTCTGAGGTTACAGACTTAGGAAGCTAGGCTGAGAACATGCTCACTGTTTACAAGATTGGTCCTCTGGCAAAACATATAAAGTCTCAAGATCTAACTAAGAATAGGTGAATTCTTCTGAACACAAAGTGACAGCAACTACAAGATCTTGTACTGTTTGCTATTTCACAGGTTTTACTTGTTCAGAACCGGTCCATTTCTCAGCAACCAGGACCAGATCTCTGATACACTCAACATCTTCAGTGAGAGCTTATTATGGAATGTGTAGCAGGTACCCAATCTGCCATTACAAAGTCTGGAAATTTTAATGCTTTTCAGAAAGTCCCAGAGGCCCGATGCCTGTGGCCTGCTCTACTAGTGGATTACTAATAGGGGCTGCAGCAACAGACTGGCCAAGCCAGTCGTCTTAGGAAGATCTGGCTCCCCTGACGGTTACCTGACTGAGGTTTTAGGACACCCCTCCTCAGCCAACTGAAAATGAAACAAGGTCAGCCCTCCTGACCGTCACTATCTTCCGTGACACAGTTCACAAGTCTAATCCTAGACCGAGTTGAAATGATCTTAAGAGTTTCCACTTAACTAGCCCCCTCCATATTCAGAATGGCCTCAAGCAACAGTAAAGACAATAAAAGTGGTCAACAAATGAAAAGAAAGCCTATCACTTTGATGGCACTGCAGAAATGAGAAGTCACAAAGAAGGGCAAAGAAGGGAAAAACAGAACTGCGATCATTAAGAAGTTCAAGAGAGCGGAGTCAACAAAGCGGTTCGGACAGGAGATTCGGACTTGGTGGGCCTGGGGTGGGGCCGGCATGGCTGTCCTTCTAAAAGCTCCCCCAGGGATCCCGGCGCTCAAGGCTGGTGCGCTCCTATTCCCGAGACACGAGAACCAATCACAACCATTTACAGCTACACTGAGAATATTTTAAAAACTGACAAGCAACAAACTTTAAAAATTTCTACACTATTTCAAATGGATTTTGTCCTCTGTAAGTGGTTTTCAAATAAGCATCTAAAGGAAAACCTAATACTAAGACCCATGTTTAAAAAAAAGGATAAAATCACAAAGTAAAATAACGTCACTGAAAACGTCCATCTTCTGCTGTGAGCCTACACTGCACCTTGAGATTATGTCACCGCATCTGCAAGCAGGTGTCTGTCATGCAGTGGAGCTGCCAACACTGAGGCGGCAGGTAACCTGAGGTTTTCAATTCTTTAGTCCAGAAGTATGACGAAGATGGATCTGTATTTTTGGGACATTATTTGTCCAATAATAAGCTGACTAGTGAAAACAGCGTCCTCGTGGGTTCTTTCAAGTTAAAAGAGCAAAAATAGAACCATCGTTCCTGTTTGTGCCAGCGCCTCCCGCGGTGTCAGCGTGTGGAGTGTCCCGAAGTCTCTGGGTGCTGGGCATCTCCCATACTTCGCGATCCTCACAGAAGTACCTGGATGACTGACTTTTCACTCAAGTGATGCCGAACACGAAAGAAAACCTCAGAAGGCCTAAGGCCAGCTAAAAGATTCTTAGACAATTGCAGGGGACATCCTCTAGCTTCACATCTTATTTGTGGAAACAGCTTTGTCACCTACCTGCCTGCAAAAAGGACTTCTTTAATCCAGCCAATGAATCAAGGTGTCATCCAGAAGTTCAAGAGTGGATTATTGGGCCTCTTTCACTCACAAATTAATGAATTCTGACTGCAGTGTGTGGAAATTTCAGGCTTCTTTTGCTCTTAAAGGTGCAGTTTATGCTTCTGCAACAGCATGGAAGGATATGAAAGGATGTTACCCTATGAGGAATCTTAACAAAACTTTGGCCAAGTGTTATGTTTATGAAGTGACTGTCAAGGAGGAGGAGTCTGAAGGATGCAATATAAAAAGTGTTCCTGAATATTTTAAGTGTTACTTATCAATTGTTATTTTCTCCACAAGCTACATATGAGAAGATACAGAGAAGTGACTGACGGGAATAAGGAAACCAGTAGTAGGAAAGCTATGGACTGAATAAACTGTTATCAACCCAGAGATGCCCACGAGGAACGGATGAAGACAACCGTGAGAAGTAACTGAAGCAGGCATCACGTCACCAAACGCATAATGAAGTTCACTGTACTTGCTGAACATTGTGCAGAACTCATGGGTCTGTACCCTGGACTGAATCGTTTCTACTAGGAAAAAGGTATCATCCAGAATTGGTCTTGATCATCAACAAATGCAAGTGGGAATCAAAGGCTCTCCTACGACTCTTGTGCCCCTTCCCTTGAAGCTTTCATCTCAGTTACTCTCTCGCAACTCTGGGTGAGAGTCCTGTTGAGGATAACCCTGATGATCATGGTCTGTAGCCTGAAGATGCGCCAAAGGAACATTTGCCTAGCTACTAGTGCGGATCTACAATACTTTATTTTCTGACAATAAGTGAATTTTCTTTATGTTAAGAAATAAACTTTAAAAATTAGTTGATTGGTCAAGCCTAGGTTACAATTAGTTGCACTATGATAAGAAAAATTAAATTATAAGTATTTCGTTATCCCATTTCTGTTAGTACCGTAAGATAAAAGCTATGACCTTTGCATCATCTCTATGGTGTTTACAAGTGTACTTATACCATATGCATCTGCAGATACTGTGTATTGTTCCTACATTTTAATGCATTTACAATACAGTGATACTGGAATATACTTTTATTATACAGATTATTTAAATTACTATATATGTTCTGAGGTAACAAAATGTAAAGGACCAGTAAAATTAATAATTTATAGGCTGCCTGTCCAGACCATGCTGGCTGGGGTGAACGGTCCTTTCACTATAAACGTGTAGCTGAGTTATCTCTCTCCCTTAAAGACTGGAAGAGCACATGACCCAGCAGGCAAATGGACACGTGGTCACTAACCTACGAGGGGCTAATGTCAGACATGACCTCATTGTTTTTTCTCTAGCCTTTTATGAGGTTAAAAAAAAAGAAAACTGGTTGATCAAAATTACATTTGTATATAAAAAGAATGCACAGGGCTTCCCTGGTGGCGCAGTGGTTGAGAATCTGCCTGCCAATGCAGGGGACATGGGTTCAAGCCCTGGTCCGGGAAGATCCCACATGCCGCGGAGCAACTAGGCCCGTGAGCCACAACTACTGAGCCTGCGCGTCTGGAGCCTGTGCTCCACAACAAGAGAGGCCGCGATAGTGAGAGGCCCGCGCACCGCGATTAAGAGTGGCCCCCACTTGCCGCAACAAGAGAAAGCCCTCGCACAGAAACGAAGACCCAATGCAGCCATAAATAAATAAATAAATAAAAATTAAAAAAAAAAAGAAAAGAAAAATATCCCCCAGGAATCTGAAAACAAAGACTAGATTCCAAAATAATTACTGTGAATGTACAGGGAGCATATCTCTTTAAAAAAAAAAAAAAAAAAAAAGAATGCACAGAATTACACGATCACTTGGAATATTCCTTGGTGATGTCATCACTGACATATATGTGTACAGAATTATTCACTTTTATAAAAACCGTTTAAAATACACTTGTCCTTTGGATGAATGCTCATCTTCCTTTCATGAATCTTATTCAGAAATATAAAATGAATATTTTGACAATCTTAATGAAGTCCACTAAAAAGTTTAGCTATTTCAGCTTCTGCATGAAATCACACCTTGCCAAAAAAAGATCATGAGTTTCAAATATCTTTTAATTTTCTGTCAGTTTTCTTAAAAGATAAGATTACTTTAAGTCAAGTTACCAATTAATAGGCAGGGAGGGAGAGGTATCTTCCTTCATCATAAAATACAAGCCAGTGACTATAGGCAAAATACTTGACATGATTCTCATAAGCCTATGTTTACAGTTGCTTATAGGTTCTTCCCCGTCACTTTTTAAATGTTATCTGACAAATGTTATCTCTTTTAGTATATAGTGCTTACTTCTCTAACAGTTATGAAGCTAATAATTCTACAATCATTAAAGCTCATGTACTTGGAGGCTTCTCATAAAACATAAGAATAAAATTTAGACAATGTAAAGTTAGTCACAATAGTTAATATTTTCATATTTACCTGAATTGTGGTATTTTTTCCCAACATATTCAAATGCAAAGAGTAGCTGGAGGTCTGTTGGCTGGGAATAATGAGCTATTGCAAGGCATACCTAGGAAAAATTCTACATTTAGAATTGATTTCAACATACTTAGTTAAATGAAATGTACAATAAGGCCTTGAGTGCGGGAGCGTCATCTGGGGCAGGGATTATAGACTTATTTCCATGTTTTCCTGTTGACCTAGAGTGTGAAAGAGCTCCTTAATGCCAGGGATTTCATTCATTGTTGTGCCCCATGACACTGTTTAATCTTTAGTGACTACATGCTAAGTATTCAGTAAGTGTTTGCTGAGTTGAATTTTAACAAGAATGTACTTTTATTCAGATAAACAAAACTTGAAAACTAATGAAGCATTCTCCAAAAAGGCAGTGACATATCCACTCCTAAAAAAAAGAAAAAGAGAAGTTTCATTTTTTATGGACTATAATGATTTAATACCATCAATTTGGAAGGCTTACTGTTAGGTATGAACTTTTAATGTTCTTACCTCATGCATTAAAAATCTAAACTTAATAGAAAAGCTACAATTTTTTCTTACAAAAAATAAAAATTAGTAAGAAATCCAGAGGTACATGGGTGGCTCAAAGAGGTACATCAAAAAAACTGTGTTTAAATAAAATGGTTTGAGACTATGCCTATGGTGGAAAAAGTGTGGGCTTTGGAATCCAACAGATGAGGGCTTGAATCCCAGCTCTACCAAGCACCTGCCATGTAACCTGTGTGAAGTCAACTCATCTCTCGGAGCCTTGATCTGCGCACCTGTACAATGAAGATAATACCTAGGCTGCGGTGAGGATGAATAACTTTAGCATACACTTGGCCTCGGGAGGAGGGCCACGTGTGGAAACATGGCTGCGATTACCCTCTACTGCTGTTGGAAAGAATGAAGGATAGTGCTCTGTGCTCATAAAGCCCTGAACTAGACCATGGGAGAAAACACTCTTAAATGAGCAAAGAAGACAGAAGAAACTGAAGACATATGCAAGGACAGAATAATAGATGTTCTTACTTCAAAAGATTAAGCATCATTTAGAAGAAAAAGCATTAAGCCAGAATGATATACTTTTGACAGTGAGCAAGCAAGAAGTTTAGTTAATTGTTAGTCCATGTCAAATTAGCGGTGTCTGGGGTGGGTTGATGCAAATTCTATTGACTGGTAAGTATGTGTCAGTTGCTTGTTTAAAATATATTTTAAGAGTCTTCTAGAATAAATGTTTCCTGTCTTACTAAATTAAAACATACATCTAAGAGAACAGAGTTATCATTAGTTTTAGTTTTGACTAAAAACAACAACAACAAAGAAAGCTCCTTGAAACTTACGTAATACCCTGCTTTTCTTAATGCCTATGGGAGAGCTTTCTATGAGAGTCCCACCCAGGAAATTTAGGAGACAGTGACCTACATTCCCATCCCCTACCTGTTCAACAGTCTTTAAAGCACTTCTTCCAGCAGCAAACTACTGAAATCCACACCTTGAAAAAGTCCTCCTCACTTCCTGTTCCTCTGGGCACCATATTTAGTTTATAAGCTTTGTTGCACTTTTCTCAAGATTCTTTTTCATTTTTGTCCCATTTTTCTACACCATCATAGTCACAACCTTAAGCCATACTCGCCTTACGGCATCTCTGTGGGTTTCCCTACATTCTCAAAAAAAAAAAAAAAAAAAAAAAACAACAACACTTAAAGGTTCTCTTCCAAAGATCAAATTTTGACCAACAACTTGGTTCTCTGGATAATCTGCTGTGGTTCCCAGATACCTGCATACTGAATTAAACCTTCTTATTCTAGATTCTTCACCAAACCAGCTCTCCACTACCAGCCATCCTGTGCCCTCCCCACCACCCCTCAGCCGTCCCTGGTCTAGAAGCACATATTGTGTCTGACTCAGTCCTAGCCATCCCCTCGGCTACACTCTGCTCGAGAAACCCTTCCCCGCTGCTTAGCCAACCACGCTGTCTCTGTCCTCACCAGCCTTCCCAGACCGAGCCAATTGCACAGTATTGACTGTGGAAACCCTCCCGTTCTCTCTGAATAACAATAGTTCCAACAGAAAGCATCTCTTCAGTTAACTGTGCTTATGGAGCGGTACTTTCCAGGTCTTCACCCAATAGTCATGAGAGTGGATAAAAAGGAGGACATAGGGTTCTTTGTTTTACTTCCACCACAAAGTTCAATTCCTCAAGGGCAGGCACTACGTCTCCTTCCTTCAACAGGTATTTACAGAGCCGCCGCCACCACATCCTAAGCCCTAGGGATGCGGGAGTGAACAAACAGACACAAACCCTGTTCTCATTAAGCTTACATTCTAGTCGGGAAGACAGACACTAAACCAGAGAAACAGGAAAGACTACAGTAAATTAGACAATGATAAGTGCCAAAGGGGAAAATAAATCCAGCAGGGAAGAGGATGTACAGTGTTACAGTGAGGGAAGAAGAGAGCAGGTTAATAATTTAGAGAAGGAGACCAGGAGAGGTCTCTCTGCACAGATCTGAGGAAGCCCTGAAGACCCCTGCATTTCTGCCATCTCATCAGTAGCTTTCTGGAGGTGCTTTGTGCTTAATAGCTGCTGCACTAAAAATACTAGTTCACAAAATAAGTTACTAATATAGTCAGGAAAATGCTCCAATTCAATAATACTAGATATCACTTTCTCTGAGACATTCAGAAAGCAGTCATGGGCCTTGTTTACACAAAAGAAATCCACACATCACTGATGATGGAATATTTTTTTTATGGCCACAAAGCCTATCTGCTAGGCAAAACCCAACGTAGCCCATTTCTAAAAAGCCCTTAAAATAGCACAACCTCACATTTATAAAGGTTAGGAAACAAATGAGTTTATTTAATGGCATCCACATTTAAAGAAGACTATAAATACTGTAATAATATGAAACCAACTCAGTTTAATCACTGGCACAATGGTTGATTTTGGGGGGAGAAGGGGACACAGCCTGAACTATAGATGTTGTTTAGCAGTGTAACCACAAGTGTGTAGGACTTAGCTCAGGTAACCTCAGTACGGGTTACCTCTGGGAACCCTGACAAAGGCACACACAACTTGTGTCATCCAGGTTACATTCCTGTTGTCACTGCAGGACACTCTGAGAAGATCGAGAAAGCCAGGAGTCCTCTTCCTTGAGCTTTTTCCCAGAAGTCCTCTTCCTTGAGCTTTTTCGTACACACTATTTAAAAAGCCTACACCCACATTCCTAGATTCCATCACTAAGAGTTTGACTTAAAAAAGTAGGTCTCATTTTCATGTAAAATTATTCTAATTTTGCAATGTACTCCCTAAGTGTTAAAAAATTTCAGAAAAACTCTCTCTACATCTTTAAAAACTGCCTCTGAAATAGTTCATTTGGCCTATCAGAGAAAATGAAGAAAATATTTATTAAAGACATTAAATTATGGTAAATATTTAATTGGAGGAAAAAAAGTAAACTACTTTTGAGGTGATTTTTGGACCAAGGCTGATATTCTTTTCTGGACAGAAGCCAGAAGTACCCACGGTTGGTGGTTTCTCCTCCCAGACCAGCTGGGGGCACAGCACTGGAGAAGATTAACACACAGCCAGTGCTGGCACGTGGGCAAACAAAACTGGTTTCCTGTATTTCTGTGGTCTGAAAGCCACCGAGGAGTAAGTCTCAGATTAAAGGCAAAAATGGCAATTCAGGAAAGGCCAACTTGTTCTTTAAATAGATGAGTTGAATTTTTATTTCTAGAAAGTATGCCTGAACAAGTGGTTCAGAGCCAACTAATTTGAGAATAAAGTGGAGACAAATGGCATATATTTCACTTACTATCTTATATATATATATATATTTTTTTTTTTTTTTAATGTAAGTGATAAATCATTAAAAACAATCTTTTGCCCCTCAGCAAAGGTTCTTCAAAAGGAAATGGTGGCTCAAAGTTGCTTTGAGGCCAGATGTCCAATTCTAGATATCCAAATTCCTTTTCTCTTTACATAGACCTATCCCCAAAATCCTTATTTACAATCCAAGAATAATGAGGATGAATGTCATCTAATTTTGTCGTAATACTACTCAGGAAATACCAACTAGATTACCAGAAGGCTTTAGAGCAATAATTAACAAAATGTGAACCAATTTAGCATTCTGAGATTTCACAATTCAAATAGGAATATAACTGCTTTCAGTACTTCCAAAAATAATCAATGGTTTACCCACCAGAGAACTCTGAACACGCATCTGGTCATTTTAAAACAATTCACAAAAATCAAAGCATTTCCAGAGAAAACTTAGCATTCAAAGTTTCCAGGAGGTAGAATCAAGCTGTAACTCCCCAACTGTTACCTAATTTTAGATGAAAACTTTCACTTGAAATAACACGGTGTGCTAGAATTTTTGTTTTTAACTCATGAAGCCATTAAGCTTTGGCAGCCATACATGACTTAACCCTTTGTGTTTGAAAACATGTAAATCAGGGAAAAATTTCTCCATTTATATTCTTAATGCCAATGCTTCTTTTCTGTGTTTCCCCCCTTATGACTGTACAAAGACAAAAAGAATATTTCTTTTGGGTCTGAGGTAACTGCTTTTTATATTTTACAACAGTGGGGAAAGGATTTTTGCCAGAAACCTGGTCTTGGGAAAGGGCATAAAAAATTGGACCAGCCTAGCCTGTTTTGAGTAGACAGTTCAATGAGGCCCCCTATAGCACTTACCAGCAGCAACAACAGGGAAGGGATATTCTGAATTTCCACAGCACTTTTTATCTGTTTCATTCATTTGGAAGCTAATCATTTATGTGTGAACATCTTTTATGCTGCTACTTTGTACTGTTGTTTTCATTTGTTCATGCTTTATCTCCTCAACTAAACTTAGCGCACTGCCTCACACATCAAACATGACCAACAAGTACTCTAGATGGTGCAAGAACGAGCCAGATAATTATGCTTTGCAATGACTGAAATACTGTCATCTGAAAAATAGAGGAGAGAATGGGAGAGATATCAACTTTCTAAAAGAATATTGGGCCACTGTATCAATTTCTTATTTCAAAAATATCATGTCCTAACACCATCTCCTAAGTTCCATGGTGCCCCTATTCTTGAAATGATACACATCCTGAAGGTAACGTTTTCACAAGCAGATTCCTGATGCTCTGATTAAATTACAACTATATCTGAGTTCAAGAAAGTAACTTGGCTAAACTATTTTATATGCAGTCTACTACCTAATTAATTCTAAAGTCTTTCTACATAAGAATAGGCATCTCAAATTAGTAAAATGCCAAAATCACAAACTGCAGAATTGAACGGCTAAAAGTAGCCTTAAAAGTTATCTAGCTGAATTTCCCATCCTGCAGCATGAAGAAAGTAGTTATACACACTCTACCTGAAAATGTTTAGCCATAGATCCCACCACCATTCTGCTACATAACCTGGCTGCAATGGTCAGACATTTTCAGACATTCATTTCGTGTTTGCCCTCCTATAAAGAAACTATTGACTCTGGTTCTAAAAATAAATCTATCACCTCCTCACCAAACCATAAGAAGACAGCTGCCTTAAGATCTTTCTGACAGCCACATTTTGATATCAACAGAAAATTTACTGCAGTAAGTCTACTGACCATGGAAAACAAATGCACCCCTTTTTGGTGGCACAAAAGCTCCCTCATTGTTCCTCTATTCCCGATACATGAGAGCAGGCTTCTCCTGGAGATTCTGTTACTATTCTCTGCATTTGCTGAACCATAGACTGGCCCGGGGGGCTTTAGGACCACCAGCTTCACTCCTCTGCTAAACCCAAAATCTGGAATCAAAGAAGGAGGAATTTCTGCCCTTGAATCTTACTCCA
The DNA here is from genome assembly GCF_028023285.1 of Balaenoptera ricei. Classification (NCBI taxonomy): domain Eukaryota; kingdom Metazoa; phylum Chordata; class Mammalia; order Artiodactyla; family Balaenopteridae; genus Balaenoptera; species Balaenoptera ricei. The sequence continues at coordinate 32,125,328 of NC_082640.1, forward strand.
CGAGTTTGCAATAAACATTCCCCAGAAGGCAGGGGAAAAACAACCCAATTAAAAAGTCCCTAGCTTTTAGCCGCCTGTGTGGAATATCACTCAAATTAATTCATTAAAATTTCTCTAAAGCACTAATATTTATTAGGCCCCTCTGATAACTACACATTTACCTAACCCTTATGTAACCTAAGTCTAGCTTTTAGTTTGTTGATAAAGCTCTGAGGTACTGAATTAAAAGTCTTACAAACCTCAATTACAATACATCACCATCTTTTCAATCTTTTTAACCAAGAAAAAAATGGCTGGTAATGGTCTTAATGTAAAAGATATGCATGACAGCCTTTCATATTTTAGGAGCTGATTAAAAAATTACATAGAATACTTTAAAGCAGCCATAAACTAGTCCAAGGAAACAGTTCTATTAACGTTCCTGGCTTTGACTTTACATAAGGAGATAACTTTCCCTAAAAAAACCAAAAATTTGAGCAACTGAGAAATGAGAACTTCCATACAGAACTGCAACTGGTAAATATAGTGCAAAACCCATGATAAAACTTAACAGGATTACCTTTTTGGCACTTTCAGGACCTGATTCATCAAAGCGAAATCTCACAATTCTGAAATCTTTACAGTAAATAATTAACTCTGTTGGATTAAATTTCAGCTTCTGGTTTGGGCCCAGGACTTTCTGCTTCCTTTTGTGGTCATTTACTAAAAAATAAAAAAATAAAAAAATTTCTTTCTTGATATTCACTCTTTAGTACACTTTAACAAATTCTTACTGAAAACAATCGGAAGGTCACCCACCACTCAGTTCTGCTTCTCTAGAATCTTTCATATTTGTGTATAATTCCTAGAACTTTGGGGGATCAGTTTTAACTTTGCTTTTGACGATATTAAAGATATTTCTTTGCACAAAACCACCACCATCTATATTTAATGATTAAAATTTTAATTAAAAAGAGGACAAATACTAGAATATATAAAAAGCCATATATTTTGGGACTTCCCTGGTGGCGCAGTGGTTAAGAATCTGCCTGCCAATGCAGAGGACACGGGTTCGATCCCTGGTCCGGGAAGATCCCACATGTCATGGAGCAACTAAGCCCGCGTGCCACAACTACTGAAGCCCGTGCACCTAGAGCCCGTGCTCTGCAACAAGAGAAGCCACTGCAATGAGAAGCCTGCACACCGCAACAAAGAGTAGCTAGCCCCCACTCGCCGCAACTAGAGAAAGCCTGCATGCAGCAATGAAGACCCAATGCAGCCAAAAATAAATAAACAAACAAACAAATGAATATTTTTTAAAAGTCATATATTTTATATCTCCATTTAAAAATAATTTATTGATTTCTTTTCCATTAATTTTCCTGGGACTCAAAAAAAAAAGGAAAAAGCAAAAAACCTACAGAAATAAAACTCTAGCCCAAGTATTTGAGAGGTGTAACTCTTCAAGCAAGAATTCCCGAGTAGAACCAGCTTTTAGGGGCTGAGTGAAGAATAATACATACCTGTGACTATTTGCTCAATACATGTTAAAGGGACATCATGTTCACCAAGAAGAAGGTTTCTATAATGGAATTTCTGAAATAAAAAAATACATTCATTTAAATTATTTTCCCAATAACTTCACGATGGTAATATGAGCCTTACTTTTAGGTGTGATGAGAAATTGCGACGACAATCTCTAAAAAGAACAAAAGCTTTTGCCTGTGCAGCTATGACAATTCTAAGGCTGTAGTTATCACAGAACACACTTCAGTAGGAAAGTAAGGGGAGGAAGAGAGAAACACATACTGTGTTCACATTCTCTCCACCTTTCTCCCCACATTTTAAACAATAAAATTAAGTCAAGTTATATACTACAATGTCATTATAACATACAGGATATGTAATATTATACTGTCAATCACTTCACAGGCAAACACTTGCATATCTAGTTCTGGTTAAACAGTCACCAAAATAATAAAAAAAAGGGGCTCCAAAGTCATCAGATTTTAATGGGTAAAATCACGGCTTGATTTTCACAATGGAGATTTTAGAGCAGAAAATAACTTTTTAGAGCAGAAAGTCTACTCGAAATAAAAATCTTTAGTCAAACTACAGCTTACTTTTTAAACCCATTTTTTTATACACACTTTCAGACTAAGGACATTGTTGATGTTGATGCTATTAACCTTCTGTTGGTAGGGCACTGGCTTATTTTTCCTATTAGTGGTATTGGATTTAAGCTATTCTAGGTACATGGGTCTCATTTATAGTGAAATCTGGGGCCAAAGATCGAAATAAAGCCAAAAATAATAGGAAAAACCCAAGTTTACAGCCAAATAAGCTAGTGTCTCTACATACTGGGTATCTGTAAATGCCTTAAATTTAGTCTAAATATACCTACAGATTGCAATAGATTGAAATACACTTATCCATAGTTACATACTTCAGTCAAAAGTTTAGAGTTAACATCCAAATATTACTATTACAAATAAAGGTCTACGGAGTAAAAGTGTATATATAACACTTTACAAATCAAAACAGAAAATAGGAGTTGAGGAAAAGTCCAGGATTTTTAAGTTAGGCAAACGAATGACTGACTTTTTGAAAACTCAAATTATATGGAACTGTTGTTTTCCAGTAAGAATATAAAATAGCAAGAGGGTTATTAAAGAAAAACTTTATCAATATTTTTCTTCATTCTAACTACTAGAAATCTGAAATGAGAATTTGACTTTTTTGGAAAAATACTAGTTAAAGATACTATAAAATATGTAAAATGTGCAGCATCTATGAAATTATTTGCTATATAATTTTTTCTCTTTATGAGTAGTAAAATGGATATCTTTGTTTTTATAGATAGGTTAAAAGATTTAGAAGGAAATAATAACTCCTTTATTGAAAAGGATATATAAGCAAAGATCACAGAGGATAAACACAGCAATGTGACTTACAACCATCTCACTAATTATACTCCTCAAGTCTCAACATTCTCCTTAAACTTTATTTTGAATTTTAATATAATACATTCCCAACCTTATATTAATCACTTATTAATAATTTTATTATAATTTTTCCATATCTGTGCTTTATATAATATCGATAATACGTACTGCTTAGAGTCAAAAGCCCTGATACGATTAAACAGCATACAAATCAAACACACCTGTAATGGCATTGGATTATCCGTAATAAAGGAAATTCTGAAGTTACTGCATATCAGTTTTCCCCACAAATCGTATTGACTTGTGTCCGATGCGATGCATTTTCTCACAAAATTGACTTCATTTACGACAATTTCTCCTTTACAAAAAGAAACATATCATTGTGTGAGCTACAACCACACCATAAAATGTCAACAGTCGCTGTGTGACCTAGAAGGAAGATTTCATGATGACGATAAGAAGAAACACTGAACCAGGACCTCACATCGGTAACAGTCACAATGGGGCATCGCACTCCATTTGTAAGACACAGAAGCTGAAGCACAAAGAGCTTAAGGGTCTGAGATGGTTCAACCAGAAGGGCTGAGCTGGAGTCTGCATTCTTTACTATGCCATGCTGTCTCTCATTTATTTACCGAAAGGTGCCCTGGAGAAGAAATAAGCTGCACTGTCTCTTTCAGAGTATTACTTGATGGGATATTTGTATTTTATTAACATGTGACTTGATCTCCCAAACTGATATCTTCGATTCCTTCCTAAGACCGTTCAGTATGAGAAACAGTGCAGTATTAACCTCAAAATTAATAATGCAATCTATTTATTTTAAAATATATTCCATAAAGACAAATTAAATTTCCCTCTGCGCTCACATTATAACTTAGTTGACAATAAAACTTTAAAATATAGTTTTAGAGTTAAAAGGGAAGACTAAAGAAATAAATATAAGAAACTAAAACAAAAGTTTTAATGTTCTTTGAAGAGAATAATTTTCTGCAATTGATTTAAAGCTTGGTCATCATTAATCCTTAATTTCAAGTTCTAAAATGCAACCAGACCCAGGGACGTTTTTAAGTAATCATTCTCTAGGGTCCATGGTAGAAGAGTTAGGGTACTGAGCTACTTTGCCTATTTCTGCCAGTAGAAACACCTCTAACAGTGATGGACAGAACCGTTGCTGACAAGCCCCAAACACCCACCAATTCACAGAGCGCAACTAGAGTCTCAAAACAATCCTCTCTCTTAAATGTTATAATAAATTTGAACTGCAAAAATAACTTTTATTCAAAGTTCTTAAATGCACAAGATGAGTTTTAAGAACAGAACCCTAACATTTACTTGAGGATTAAATTCAAACGTGCTCATGTCAAATTCTCGGCTCAGACCAATGGAGTGATTGTCTCTCTTCTGCAGACAAGCCTCCTCCACGTGGCCTCCCGCCCTCCTCCCCACCCCCTGCACCCTGAGCCCCACCGCTGTCCTCATCCTCCCTCTCCAGCCACACTGGCCTTTTAGTCCCTCTCAGGGGCCGGACTGCAAAGATCCATGGGGTCTTCGCACATGCTGTGCCCATTTCCTGGAATATGCTTTCCTTCTGCCTCAGCCCAATCGCTTTCTCAGGAATGCCTTGAAAACTCTCCGTGCCTAGATTAACTCCCTCAATCACAGCATCATTTACCTGTAATTCCCAGCATTGACCACAGCTGCAGTTATGCATACTCTACATATTTCAAAATCATTGGGCTTCCCTGGTGGCGCAGTGGTTGAGAATCTGCCTGCCAATGCAGGGGACACGGGTTCGAGCCCTGGTCTGGGAAGATCCCACATGCCGCGGAGCAACTGGGCCCGTGAGCCACAGCTACTGAGCCTGCGCATCTGGAGCCTGTGCTCCGCAACAAGAGAGGCCGTGACAGTGAGAGGCCCGCGCACCGCGATGAAGAGTGGCCCCCGCTCGCCGCAACTAGAGAAAGCCCTCGCACAGAAACGAAGACCCAACACAGCCAAAAGTAAAAATAAATTAAAAAAAAAAAAATCATTGCCTGTCTCACCCTCAGGATCACATGCCCCATGAGGGTAGAAAACGGACTGGTCTTTCTCTGATGCTGACATTTTAGTTGCAAGGCAAAGGCTCAGCATGGGGCAGGGGCCTGGTCAATGAGTGCTGAACACCCGAGTGAATGAACCAATTCACTGCTCCGGGTTCACCTGACCAGCACCACCAATGGAGCAGGAGTGGTTCCAGACAGACAGACACCAGTGATGTAACACGGCCACGCACCAAGAGGGTCAGGAGATAAGTTCTGGAGGGTAAATGCACATGAAGTCAGAAAACTGTCCCAGAGCCACCCCTGCTCGCCTACCACACGCACAGAGAGCTGCAAAATCTACCAGTGGAAAGGAAGAGATGGAGGGCTTGTGGGACAGGACATGCGGCCACACTAGTGCCGTCAGCCAACCGTGTTTATAATGCACGTGCTCGGGCAGCACTTCTCCACCAACCCGACTCTCTTACCAAGGGCACAATGTAACATATCCAGTCCACAAAGGCAGCGAGAATGCGACAAAGATAAAAGGAGGAGAAGGCATTTAATGGGTCCAGGGCTTGGCCAACCCAGATGCAGTCCCCTGGTTTTTGTAAATAAAGCTTTACTGAAACCTATCCATGCTTATTCATTTGTGTACTGTCTATGACTGCTTCCACGGGACAAAGGCAGAGCTAAGTACTTGCAACCAGAGACCTCACGGCCTGAAAAGTCTCAAACATTTACTGTCTTGGACTTCACAGGAAAAGCTTGCCCAGCTCTGTGCTAGAGATGGTCACTTAAGTGACAACTCTTAACATTATGTGAAACAAGCCTTGGAAGAAGCGCTCAGGCACATCCTGTCAGAGGAAAGGCACTTTCCACCTGCAATGGTACGGTGCCCTCAGAGCTCGGGAGGCCTGCTCAGCAGCACTGAGGAACCACAACCTTTCCCCAGCATGTGTCTGCCACAGTCAGGTCAAAAGATTCCTTTCTCACCAATGAGCCGCAGCACTCAGCAGAAGTGAAGCTGGAAATCCAGGCCTAACTGCTCTGCTCCCCATTCTCCATCATAAAAAAGCAAAATTAAGCACAAATCTGTGAATGAACTCTGTGGGGCTAGATTAGAGTCTGAGACATTGGTATAAACTCAGGTATATCTTAATATATACAAAGATGGAGAGGTAAAGAAACAAAGGGAGGTGTGTGTATACATGGCTTAGTGTGCACGTGTTTATTTTCTACTCTGTCTCCTGAGAACGCCTCCAGTAACAAACCACATTCAGCACTCAGATCTTGGTATTTAAATACCATTCTCCAAAAAAAGGAACCAGGACTCACTGCAGAAATGTTTGACTCCAGGGCTGGGGCAGAGGAAAGACATATTGAATCTGGAGCTTCTGATAGTTCCAGAATGCCAGAAAGTAGGGAAGGGAAAAAGAGAGGGGGGAATGGGGGTGGGGGAGAGAGAGAGAGACAGAGAGAGAGAGACAGAGAGAGAGAGAAGGAGAACATTTCAAAAGGATAGAGGAGCCAAGATGAAAGAATTCATCATCCATCAGTAAAGACGGAGAAACTGTCACAGGCTGGAGACTAGGGAGACATGGTGTCCTGGCAGGGGCGCTAAAATAATGGCCATTAGTGAAAAAACTAGGGAAATGTCAATAAAACTTGCAGCTTAGTTAACAGTACTGTTAGTTTCTTAGTTCAGCTAAATTTATCGAGGTTATAAGATATAAACATTAGGGGAAGCTGGGTGAAGAGTATGTGTTAACTATCTGTACCCTTTTACAAATCCAAGTTTATTTAAAAATAAAACTACTAAAGAAAAGAAAATGGACAAGAAATATATGAAACAACAACAACAACAGTAAAATAGGGACCCACTGGGCTATGGTCTTTGAAGGAAAACTGTTACATAGCTTTCTGAGTGGAGAGTGGAAATGAGCCTGTGGGATAGAAGAAGTAGAGTGGGATGGAGGGAAAGAAGAAAAGGAGGGCACTTCCGGGGAGATGCTGAACTGGGACTTCTTATTATCATAAGCATGTAATAAAATAAGTGCCAAGTTAACCTGGCTTGAGTTTTAGTTGATGACACTAAATTTTGTTCACATGGAACCACTCCATAAAATACGTGGATCATGCAGCATGGCTCTCTGCTCACAGAACAATTTTCTGCTCATACTTTATAAAAAAAGAGGGAACCCTGGGTAGGAACTGTCCTCAGCTACTGCCAGGCACGAACTGCAGTCCTGTGGGCCAGGAAACCACCTCACAGGTGGGAGAGAAACAGGGGATTCAGAGTGCCTCTTCCCAGAGGGGACAGATGCAGAAACAGAAGAGCGACCAGACGGTTCTTGCTACATTTTAAATTAGTGACCTTGAGGAGGAAACTTAGAACTGAAGCTTCAAAGCTCCCAGAGACTGTCCTCCTGGGCTTTTCCGGCAGGAGGGCGGTGTGCTGCCAGCCACGTGGGAGGACCCTCAGCACCGGGCACTTGCCAGCACACCACGGGCAGGAAGCGACGGGGGCCGCACGAAAGAAAAAGCAGGAAGCGAGCTTCAGTGCAGGGTATGCAAAAAGCACCAGAGAAAAAACTGTCTAAACTAGAAGATGATGGGCCAAGACGTTCTACTATAACCTGGGAAGGAATCAACAAATCATCAAAGTTTGTTTTCTCAAGACCCTTTCATCTGTAAAGATAAATAAGAAAGGAAATATAATTAAAATTAATAAGTCTCCAAATGGTATAGCTAGGGAAGTTTTTAACTCCCTGAGAACCAAAAATTATGCCACAGTATCTTTCATAATACCTTACACATTTAGAAAATCAATACATGTTTGATGAATTAAAATAATTTTTCCCATAAATTTTAGCTTGAAAAATAGTTTAAGACAAAGCCTCACTGTACACAGTAGCTAATTAACCTACGGAATGTGCAGAGGCCCAAGGCATAGCTCAGTCTGTGGCTTTACATTCAGTGAGTGACCATCCCAGACAGCCTGGGACTGAGGACTCCTGGCGTGCAGGACTTCCAACATTAAAGCCAGGGTAGTCCAAGTGTCACCTGAGCTGCAGAGAAATTCAGGAATTAAAGTGGCCTAACAGTTGCTAAGGGAAGCTGAAACTCTGTACAAGATGAGCACAAGACATCTGAGGCCGCTCCTGGTACTCACAGGGTCACGCACGATACAAAAAAGCACGGAATCAAGTACCACGTCCAGTAAGAGTTACCCGTGATGGGGGCTGGAGGAAGGTCAGCAGTGCAGACCTCAGGAAGAGACCAGAGGAAAATCTTGAAGGCAGATGAGGGTTAAGACAGAGAGAACACATGATCACAATAACAAAGGCCTGAATAAGGAAAAAGGCATCTGGGTCTCAGTGAAGCAGATATCAACATTGGGAAACAGTGCAGAGGTCAGCAAGGTGAGTGTCAGCAAACTACAGAGGTTACAGACTTTGGATTTTATTTTTGGTTTAAGCAGGATTTTCCTTAAGGGGGTTCAAGAAGAGTTTCTGAGCAGGAGCTGCAAGGTCAGGAGTAAGGAGGTGACCTGAGGTCCTGTAACAGGCGCCGGAGGAATGGACGGCTCCAAACCCTCAGAAGAAGGTTGTCCAGGTGAGGCACAGACCCAATGCTAAGACACGGCAGTTGGTTACACCGTTCACGGTTCCAAGGAGCAGTTACAAGGCCTTCTGTCTTTCAAAAGCAGGGTATCTAAGAATTAAAATACTACGAAATTCAGTCTACAAGGATCTCTAAAGCCTATCTACAAAAAACCAAACCAAAACAAAAAACACCTGAAAGAGACAGTCTGCTTTAGGGGATTCACAATCTAGTTGAGGAAATAAGACGTACACTGAGGCAGAGGACAGTAGTACATAAATGGTCCAAACAGTGAACATGTTAAAAAAAAAAATGCAATAAACAAGACAGCTGCCCAACAATGCCTATTTTCATTTTCCGGATGGCCCTAGGTCGTATCCTTTTCTGATCTGATTACAAAAGACTCGGACAATCAGCGCATTCATTATCGATCTACTAGTTAATCTCCTAATGGAAGTGCTGCTGGCACTGCAGATGGAAGAGGGAGGGCCGAGCTGACCCCCGCCTGTGCACAGAGGCTGAGTCTTAGGCGGGCACCACCGGGCAGAGCACAAGTCCTCTCCCGACCACCAGGCCCTCCCCAAATGCGGCTCAGGTGCCCTTCCTCTGAGCCTGCACAACCTCGGCTCTCTTCCACTGAAGCACTTGCCAGTGAACTGAGACTCAGGGCAGGAGCCCTCTTCTTCGGCTGCTCCCCCTCTACCAAGCAGTACGGAACGAGCAGTCAGTACCCACTCAACCATCAACTCAGGCCGTGGCCACAGCACTTCAGGCCGTCCCCCTCCCACCCCACAGATCCCTAAAAAGATCACGTCCCAGGGACCTCCCTGGTGGTCCACTGGGTAAGACTCCGCGCTCCCAATGCAGGGGACCCGGGTTCAGTCCCTGGTCGGGGAACTAGATCCCGTGTACATGTCGCAATGAAGATCCCGGGTGCCGCAACTGAGACCCAGTGCAGCCAAAATAAATAAATAAATATTAAAAAAAAAAAAAATCATGTCCCGGAGAGCGAAAGCCCACCGAGCCCCACTCGCTGCAAATCTCATCCCCTCACAATAAAGCCGTTGGCATTCCACCAGCCTCCGCTCAGCTCAGCCAGAGACAGGAAGTCCACTGACTCCCGAGACATTCCATTTTCTGGCAGCTGAAATCGTTTGAAAGTTGCTTGTCAAGCTGGGTCAAATCTGTCTGCTATGGAAAGGGCAGAGCCGAGGACAGAGCTCTTTCTACCTCACCTAGAGCACTCCCTCTAGGACGACATCCAACCCACCCGCTATCCAATCCCAGAGCATAAATGTGGACCCTGGTGTCAGCACAGTCAGGCAGGCCCTGCTGCTTAGTGGTTAAAGGCACAGCCTGGGAGTCGGGCTCCTAATCCTGGCTCTGCCCTTGCTGGCTGGGCAACACTGGGCAAGTTACTTAACCTCTATGACTTGTATAGTTTTCTCACCTGTCAAAGGAAGATAAATTGGTACCTTCCTGACAGGGCTGTCATGAGGAGTAACCTGTAAGCTATATCATATATTAGTTAAGGATCTTAGTTGAAAGTGTCAGAAACATGCCCGGAACTAGCCTGGCAAAAAGAAAAATTCTGTGGCTCTGGTGTCAGCTGGACTTCAAGGAAAATGGGACCATCAGAACTCTCCCTCGGTGTTCTGCCGCTCTCAACACGTGACGTCATTCTTTTGGACAAGTTTGCTGGTGCTTCAGCCACGGACAGCGCTACGGAAAAGGATCTCTTTCCTCAGTACCAATCTGAAAACATCCAGAGGCAAACCTGTGCTCACGCTAGCAGTCTGGGGGTGGGTTATCATCTTTGCTGGCCACACGAGAACCCCGGGCTGGGTGGAGATGGGGAAGGAGAATTTGTCAGAAGAGAGAGGGTGCATTTTTCAGAAGATGGTGGAAAGACTCCAGGCAGATAAAATAACTGATGTTCTCTGTGTGAGTGTTCATTAAATTGTACCTATAATATTACAATAATTTCATGGAGTGATTTCCAGTTCAGATTCCACAAATCAGGTATACTACAAAAATAATTCAGGGAACCGACACAAGAGCTCACTTAAAAACTTTTTTAAAGTCACAGCTACTAATAGAAGAACATATCTACACCAAAGAAGCTGGAAGGACATAATCTCAGAATTTAAAGCAAATCAATTTAGCTTTATGGAAAAAAGCTGCATTTTTCTTAATTTTCTCAATTTGACCAAGGGCTGATAAAAACTTTATCCAGATCTGATGCCAGCCAGGCCATGACTAGAATCTGGGAACCACTGGTCCAGGTCACAGTCTTCTGCCTTGTCCACAGGCAGCATGGAGCTTGCCCCAGCCCTGCTGCGATTCAAGCCCACTCCTCCTCCAGCACCTTCCCAGCTAGCATGAAGCCAGGAACCCAGGAGGTACTCACAGGCTCAGTGAATGGATCCACCAGCCCAGCAGCTACCCAAATAGACACAAGCTTAGTGTGGCAACACCTGCTCTCACAAATATATGCTAGAATACACACACACACACACACACACATACACAGTTTAAAATTCATACTCTCCCTCTTTTCAAAAGGATTGGGGTGATTTTACACACACAACACAATCGTTAAAGAATGAGATTCAGGTAATGACGGGAAGATGAAGAGAAAGCCTAGGCAAAGGCCAGGTGCTTTGACAGAGTGCTGTATTTCAGTTCTAGGCTCAGGTACAATTTCTTGAGAAGTGTGGCTTTGGGAGAGAGCAAGACGCATGGCATAAAGTAAGAGTCTTCCCCTTCCTCCTAAACCTGAGAGTTGGTCTGTTTGTCTGCGTATGTGCGCACGCACGCATGGCTACGGGAACAATTTAAGCAGGTGGTCTGAGGGGTCCTTTCACTGTCATTCACTCAACCAACATCTCGATGCACTATGCTGGACATTGGGTACCACAAAACTGAATTAGATACAATCTCCATCTCAAGGAGTTTCATGAACCAGGCAAGCTGAATATTACTAACATAAACCACAATCTAAATTAAATTCCTAGTCAATTTCTTCTGTTTTCTTTGTTTAATAAAAGCTGAAGATCATTTTAAATTCAGCCTTGTTAAGTTCAACAGAGCACTTGGTAACTGCAAATAAACAATTGATTTTGTGTTTCAATTTTCATCTGCTTATTGAATTAAAAGTTCAAACTTTGGGCAACTGAAGTAGGATATCCTTGAACCCAAGGCATTTTGCCAAAGCATAACATCCAACACTATACCTCTGAACAATTACTTCCTTGTTTCGCGTGTCTGTGCAAAGCCGCAGGTGACTTGGCCAAGTTTTCTCTTGGTTTCTGACTATAATGAAGGCCAGAACTATATTATGAAGCCCTCTTAGGCAAAGCCCTAGCGCAGCCCAGGTCTTATAGATCACCAATGCTTCAGTTACTCTCCACTTGTCTTCCAGATTTCCCAGGCTGAAAAGGGAGCAACAGAGGTTCTAGCGGGAGTTGGTGAGGTTAGAGGTGAAGCAGGGCACAGAGACCATGACGGGGTGGGGGGGAGGGGGTCAGACAGAAAGAACGGCAAGATCGTGGGAAGACCAGGATGGGAAGGTAAGAACAGAAGGGGTGGGGAAGGAGGGCAAAGACACACTAATTTAGCATTGACTAAATGTTCTGTGAGGAATAGGTTAGGTGCAAACAGAATGCTGGGTGCCAAAGCCATCACGTATGCACACACGGAGCCAATGAAGAAAAGCTACCACGGGTCAGGGGATCCAGACTTAGCTATGATTTCTAAGACAAGTAAACCACTGACAGTCAGGAAATGGGTTTACAACTTCCCCAGAAAACGCTGACATTTTAACAGAAACGTAAGTTTTTAGTTAATTCTATAGAACAGATAATCCCTCAATGTAAAGTTCTTCAAGCTTAGTGATATTTAGTAACTATTTCACAAGCAAAGCTTAAATATAGAAGTTAACTAAAGAAAATCAAGCACTATCATTTGTAGCTAAGACCATGTGATTTATTAGTGTCAAATCAAATCAAATATCAGAAGGGGAGAATCAAAGAACAGGGCCTGTTCAGGGTAAAAGGACCCAAAGTTCAATAGCTCACAGGCACTCATTCAGGAAGAGCACTGTTTGCCACAGGGTTGTTTAAATGCCTGGAGTGACTAAGACCAAAACAGAGCACACACACGGAGCAAAGGTTACTTATTAATTCTATTGTTCACTTTGAGGACAAGTACAAAGGATATTTAGTACACACTGTTTGGCTAAAAAGCATTAACAAAATAAAGGGAAAATATTTATAACTAACTCCCCAAATAAAGTTTAAAACAATTTTAAGAGTTAACATCTATAATAGGGAACCATAGGTTTATGTTTTAAATTTGTTTGTTCCTACTTAATATTTAAAATTTTAAAGCACAAAATTTTAAGTTACCCTATTTGTTCAATTACTACCTATAGAGTTCTAATCATTTTATCAGATTTAGCATTAAGTAACAACTGCGATTTTAAAATGTTGATAATAGCCACACAAACTGGTATTTGATTATATTTCATGTTTAAAACAGGCTTTCCTGGCTACTTTCCCCAAAAATCAGATTAAACAACTGACTTCCTAGCTGTTATATAATTATTATACAACTCAAAATACCAATCAAATAAATGCATTATGCACTTTAAAACTAATCTCCGATTTACCATCAATTCCTACCTCTACCTCTAAGGTCTTCTGACGTCAATTTTGTTCTAAACCAGTGGTTCTCCACAGGAGGAAAATTTTGCCCCTAGGGTTCCCCCCACCCCCTAACAAAAGGGTTTGTCAATGTCTGGAGACATTCTGGTTCCCACAAGTAGGAGGTAGAGGAGGTGGTGCTCCTGGCATCTAATGGGTAGAGGCCAGGAATGCTGCTAAACATCCTACAATGCACAGGACAGCCCTACAACAAAGAGTTACCAGGCCCAAAACGTCTATAGTGTCTCTGTTGGGAAACCCTATTCTAAATTGAAACAAGATTTGCAAACACAGCTGACACCTTCAAAAAACAATTGCCAAGTAAGTAATTCAAAGTTCACTAAGCTTTGTTATTGGTATAGAGACCCAGACATAATAAAAGTTGCTTTTTAGACTACTGAAATGTGATCTGATTATTAACCATGAATGCATGAAATTGCAGATGGACAAGAAGGACAAAAAGTCCTTTCACCACCTAAGCAATTCATGATCGCTTTAAAAAAGAACATTTCAGTAGACGAAAAGGAAATAAGGTAGTGGTATTCTTGAGTTTTCTACGATGCTTCAGTTTTCAAGGACAAACACCAATTAATCATTACTTTTTGTTGCTGTCCTTTAGTTCTAACCAATCTTTTTTTTTTTTTTTTTTCCATCCTCAGTCGTTAGATTTTTAACTGGCTAAAGTTTAAAGTAAATGAGGAAAGTTAACCACATGGTACTAGCTGGTAGAATAATCTTAGGCCAAAACACATTACTAAAGTATCTGTTAGAACACTCATGTTTACCTGGCAAAAGAACGGGCTCCAGTTTTTTAATCTTCGGTTCTGAATTAATCTTATCGTCAGTCTGAAATACATTAGCAAAACAAATCAAAATCAAAACTTTTTTCCCGCCTGAGAGATGAAAGCAAATTTTATTTTCTAGGTGATGACACAGGCGACAGACACGTATCCCCCCCACTTAAATTCTTACACATTTTTACCGAACTCTTGTAAGGATCTGCTCGTGATGGAATTGAGAGTCTGGCCAAAAAAATACTACAACCGTCTGTGCCGCTTCCAGGTGTTCACATTTACGACAGGTAGGTAACCCCTTCCACTAGGTGCCCACAGGCGATGCGATCCTGCCGGCGGTCACGGCGGGGACCGTCGCCAGGCGAAGGGCTAAATAAATCCCAACTCCGATCGCTCCCTGGAGTCCCGTCTCGGAGCCGAGAACGGCTGCGGCGGAGTTTTGCAAGTTTCCACTGAGCCGGCGAGGCTCCCGGGAAGGCGGCTTCCCCGCGCCGGGGTCCGGGGGACGGGGGACGGGGCAGTCTCCTGGGCCTGCCCGCGCGCGGCTCCCCGGAAACGCGAGGAGAGGGCGCCGCGGAGAGACGGCTGTTTACCTGGGGCGGCGGCAGGAGGTAGGACCTGAACGTGGGTCTGGGCGGCTTGAGCGAGAACATGGTGCCGCCGCCTGCTCGGCTCGGCCCGTCCCGGTCGGGGCCCGGGATCCGCCTCCCGACGCCCGCTGGCTGAGAGCTCCCCGTGCGGCCGCCCGGGCTCGGTCTGCGGCCAGCCGGGCCGGGCGGGCTGACGGGCGTGGACACGCCTGAGCGCCCGCCCGAGCGGGGAGGAGCCCGGGCCCATCCCCGGAAAGGGCCCGGCGTCCCGCCCCGCCCCGCCCCGAGAGACGGCGCGCGCAGGCCGGCGGCCGGCCGCTACCGGCCTCTAGGCCGCGCAGGAGTCGGAACGCGAGGCTGGCGCCTTGCGCCGCTGCCCGGCCCTCAGCGAGAGCGCCGGGGGGGAGCGGGGCGCGGGAGCCATCTTGAAAGGCCGGTCCGGGCGGGGGGTGGGAGCACTGCTATGGCGGCCGGCAGGGTCCACAACGGCCCGCGGGGACGTACGGCGGCCCGCGGGGGCCACAGGAGCCGCGGGAGGCGGCCCGAGGGGGTCACAGCGGCCAGCAGGGACCTACGGCGGCCGGCGGGGGTCATAGAGATCGCGGGAGGCGGCCCCGGCTTTTGCTCAAGCTTCCGTGCCGACTGCCCCGCGGTCCCCCTGTCCCCGGGACACCCCCCCTTGACGCTGCTCGCTAGTCCTCCAGCTCGCGCGACCAGTGTTGTTTTCCTTCTTCGGGAGGAGCCCGGGGCGGGGGAAGGGGACCCTGGAGCCCTGGGCTCAGCCGGTCACGCTGTCTGCGGCCAGCGTGTGAGGGACGGGCACCGGGAAGGCGGCCCGGGGCAGCCGGCAGTGACTGGGATCAGACGGTCAGCGCGGTGCCTTCAAGGTCGACACTGGGGGAGATTTTTGTCTGTGCGGGAAGCTTTGAGACTGGGGTGTCCTGCTGCTGAATTCCACGGGGTGCTGAGGCTATTGACGGAGGACGTTGCCAGGCAACCCGGACTCCTCCATTTACTTTAACTTCTACCCTCTTTATTAAACTTTAATGTGGATAAAGATATTAAGCAAGTTACCTTCCTTTCTCTTCGTGCCTATCCTCACGTGTAAAAAGACCAGT
Source organism: Balaenoptera ricei (assembly GCF_028023285.1). Taxonomy (NCBI): domain Eukaryota; kingdom Metazoa; phylum Chordata; class Mammalia; order Artiodactyla; family Balaenopteridae; genus Balaenoptera; species Balaenoptera ricei. Next base: position 32,141,087 of record NC_082640.1, read on the forward strand.
GAGCAGATAAATGATCAAAAGCCCAGCAAGAGTCAGGCCTTAGCGGTGTGGACCGAATAGGCTATGGACCGAATAATCTGCCCGTTAATTGCAAAGAACCGGCGAATTTCAGCATATCAAGCGCAGGGCATTTCTGAACTCTTCAGCATGTTTCCGAACTGGAGCAGCCTTTGGTAAGGGGCTAGTGATGTTTCATTTTGGTAAATCTATTAGTTGAGACTAGATTTTTCTTATGCTTTGAAGAATAAATCCCTAATCCAGCATATTATAATTAATGTCACAGGGAAGCTCCAATGTGGCCATATGAATCACAATCATACTGACAAGTGTTGCTAATGAAAACACTAAAAAATTTAAACAAAGATTCAAAAGTTACGGTTTTTGGAAAATAATTTATCCTGGATCCAGAACCCCACTGATCTTTCTGGTTAACTTGTTTGAGTGCCATATGATTCCATTTTGACCGGGAACCACAATCATACTTTAAAATGTTAAGCCCATTGAGTTATAGATGCTAAAGATAGTGTTGTGCACATACATTTAACACCTTTTTATGAATAGTCCGTGTTTTCTCTACATTAAATGGATTAAAAAAAAACAAACCAAACTCATAGAAAAAGATCAGATTTGTGGTTACCAGAGGCAGGGCGTGGGAGGAGGGGGAATTGGAGGAAGGTGGTCAAAAGGTGCAAATTTCCAGTTAGGCGATAAGTAAGTACTAGGGATGTAATGTACAACATGATAAATATGATTAACACTGCTGTCTGTTATATACGAAAGTTAAGAGAGTAAATCCTAAGCGTTTTTTTTTTCTTTCTCTTTTTATTGTATTTGCATGAGCTGATGAATGCCAGCTAAATTTATTGCGGTAATCATTCCACAATATATGCAAGTCAAACCATTAGACTACACCTTAAGCTGTATTTATACAGTGATGTATGTCAATTACATCTCAATAAAACTAGACAAAATGTATTTTTTTTCCACAAATATTCTTCAAGGAATATGTGGATCTTTATACTGAAACGACTTACTATAATTTGCCTTTTGCCATACAGGTTTTCTTAGGATCTACAACTGTAATAAGTGACCATACAGTCGAAAAGTGGAAAAACTCTGATTTCCAGATTTGTCCTGACTTACCCTGAATTTTAGGGCCTTTTCAGATATCTAATTGTATCAGTCTGCTTGGGTTGCCATAAGAAGATACCACAAACTAGGTGGCTTAAATAATGGAAATTTATTTCTCACAGTTCTGGAGGCTGGGAAGTCCAAGGTCAAGTATAGGCAAGATGGAATTCTGGTGCGAGCTCTCTGCCTGGCTTGCAGACAGTGGAGAGAGCTGAGGGTGGGGGGTTGGTGGTGGATGGGTGCAGGGTATTAGAGAGAGTGCACTCTGGTGTTTCTTCTTACAGAGGCATTAATCCTGTTGGATTAGGACCCCACCATTTATGAACTCATTTAATTAATTACCTCCTAAAAGCCCTACCTCCAAATACAGTCACATTGGGGGTCAGGGCTTCAACGTCTGAATTTTGGGAAAATAAATACAGTTCCTAGCACTAGTACTGATCTCCTTGATACTCTGTACATTCGAAATAGCTGACTGTCTCCTTCTTTGGTTCTGATGTCACTATTTTGTCCCTTTTTTTTCTGACTCTGTTTCCAGTATTGGTTCTTCTATCATGGGGGATAGTGGCATTCCATACAGATCACCTCCTTTTCCCTGTGAAGAGGAAAAAAGAGCTAACATTTCTTGAATATCTATTAGGTGCTAGGTAATTAATATATTCATTCAGTCAGGGACCAAATTTGTATTGATTGCTAACTCTGTGCTAAAAACCTCTGTGCTTGGGTCACTAAGAAGACAAAGTTTCTACTTTCCTGACACTTTCACTCTGGGTGGAAGGATATAAAAAATTAATATATAACAAGTGCCATGAGGAAAAACAAATGGGAAGAAGATGAAGGTTTTGTTTTTCAGTGGGAGATGGGGTGTGGTCAGGGAAGGCCTTTCTAATAAGATGACATTTGAGCAGAGACAGAAGGGAGTGAGGGAGCAAGCCAGGTGGAGATCAGGAAGAAGAGGGTTAGCGGTGCAAATGCCCTGAGGTGCAAACCTGCCTGGTGTGTTCAGAGCAGCCTAATCTAGTGGAAGAAGAGGTCAGAGAAAAAGAAGCCAGATCACATAGGGCCTGAAAATTGAGAAGCTTCTGCAACATTTTGAGCTGAGAATGATGTGATCTGACGTCTAAAAATAATCACTCCCCCTGCTGTAGAGGTACAGCGTGGTAGAAGCAGTGAGACTGAAATGGAGCAGGATCCTATGGTCCTTCTCCCTGCCCCCCATGCCCTCAGCCTGCCTTTTGTCTGCAGGAAAACTTCAGTCAAAGAACAAATTCAATCAGAGAAGTGAGAAAATGCAGAAGCAAAGGAAAACAATCAAACAGGACAAAATAGTAATAGTTTAGTCATTAAGCAAAGTCAAGGACCTTTAGTTCCTCCTCAAGGGCTATGGATAATATTCTGAGCCATATCCTGTGAGCTGTCTTATAGCTACTGAAACCCACACCAGGTGGAAGAAGTTAACTACATGATGACCAGGCTGTAGCCATGACATAAGCTGCCACAATTCTGAGAGCTGCCCTCAGAGAAATGGGAACAAACCGACCCTGGAACTAAAGATTAACTGTACTGAAAGCCATCAAGATGACACTGATCAGACCACCCCATGACCAGTTTCAAGATGACTGTCAGAGCTGCCTGTGCTGTTTCTACATGTAGTCGCCTCCTTCGGCTTTTATAGCTCTCACCCCCCCAGTGCGGGGGGGTCGGCCTTTGAACAGGAGTCTGCCCTCTCCCCCACCCCCTGGTTGCTGGCCTCTGAAATCAAGCAAACTTTCACCAACTTGCCCCCTTATTAGCTTTAGAGCAACGAGCAGCCAGACCCTACATTCAGTAACAAGACTAGTTGGGGGCTATCAGAAGAGTCCAGATAAAAGAAGGTGATGGTGGTAGCAGTGGGAGAGGTAGTGTACAGTGGTTAAGTATCATGTCTACAAAACTATACCATTGCCTGAGTATATGGTCCTGGAAGATGACTATTAAGTCATTTAAAAAATCTGTTTCTTGAGGGGGAATTCTGGGAAGAGGACAACAGCAGCATAATTATTCAGTCTCCCCATGAAAATAGACAAAGGAACTATAAAGCAAAACCAGAGGCCCATGGACAACATTAACCACAAATCTAAATGGAATGGTATCCCTATGATTTCCAAACTATAGGCAAGTAGGAGCAAACCATAGTACTTACAAGACCTTTGTTATATCAGCAAAGGGAATCATTGAGGCATCTGAAGAATCCCCAAATAGCCAGAAGGTATTTACTGGCCCAGCCAGTCAAGTTGAGAAGAGCAGGTGAAGTAGAAAGTGGTGTTTGAGAGTGTAAGGGCTCCTGGTGAGCTCTGAGGGGTGGAACAATATTGCTGTAGGAACTCTTGAAACTGACCTACCACGGCTTCCTTCAAGGAAAGGGACCCACACTGAGGACAAACTGCTTGGCATGGGAACAAAATTGAGCCAAGGAGAGACAAAGGAAAGAGAGGGTCCAGGTAAAGATGGAGGACCAGGAAATCTCTGAAAGTAAGCTGACTTTACAAAATTTTAATGCTAGACTGTAAAAATAAAAAAGGTTCTCTTGGGACTTCCCTGGTGGTCCAGTGGTTAAGACTCCAAGCTCCCAATGTAGGGGGCATGGGTTCGATCCCTGGTTGGGGAGCTAAGATCCTGCATGCCGCATGGCGCAGCCAAAAAAAAAAAAAAGGTTCTCTGCAAAGTTAGAAAAACTATCCTGACAACTGCCTCCTTCAAAAAGTTTGAGAAAACCAATTTCACATAAAAATAACCAAGGGAAAGTATGGAAGTCAAATCCCATAGAAAACTATTGTAATGAAAAAGAGAAGAACTGAATAGCACTCCTGTAGACAGTAAAAGCACATCAGAAAAACATGCCCTCAATGCAGATCAAAACCAACGCCCAGCATTTCAAAGAGCTAAAAGACACAAAGAAAATGATAGGAGACATGAATGAATTATGCAAATCAGAATTAGGAATATTTGGAATTAAATGAACAAATTCAGAAGAGAATTAGAAATAAGAGAAAGAATTATTTCAGAAATGAAGACTAAACCAAAAGAAACCCAAGGGTGAATAAACACAATTTGTTATGCCTTAAGAGAAGCAGAAGATAAAAAGGAGAAAAAATTTTCAAAAATCAATAAAGAGAAATTTAAAAAGATTAGTGAGAAAGTGGCAAATATTGAGGATAAGCGAAGGAGATCCAGCCCTTGAAGAAATAATAAGAGCCTTTGTGGAAAAAGCAGGGGAGGAGATAAGGAGACAGAAGAGATACTGCAAACTATATTCAAGAGAACTTCCTTGAAATTAAAAAAAAAAAAGCTTCGAAACTATGCATTGAGAGAACACACTGCATGTGAGACTGTCAATCCAGAATTACCAACACTAAGACATATTCTTGTAAAACTATTGGAGTTTAAAGAAAAAATAATGAAAATTTCTTTGGGTATCTAGACAAAAAGAACAAATGACTTCTAGGCGAAAAAAAATTAGATTATCATCAGACCTTTTGGAAACAATCCTTTATGTCAGAAGAAAATGGAGTAACAGGAATTCCCTGGCGGTCCAGTGGTAAGGGCTCGCCACTCTCACTGCCAGGGGCCTGAGTTCGATCCTTAGTTGGGGAGCTAAGATCCCACAAGCCATGCAGCGTGGCCGGAAAAAAAAAAAAAAAAGAAAATGGAGTAACATATTTAAGGTACTCGAGGAAAGAAAATGTAAAAGGATAATAATTGCAATGGATTGAAACATATCACATGTTTAAATTCATGCGATCATAATGGTGTGTATATATATATATATATATATATTTAAAAATCTCTCAGTCACCTTTGGAAGATGATAAAAGCGAATTCATTATCTTGAAAACTGGCAAATAAATGGGAAAAGTCAATCATTATTCCTGCTGTGCAGTATGAACTATACCACTGTGTAATCAAATAGTAAGTGAAAGGAATCATCTCTTTATAAAGTATTCTAAATAATAAAAGAAAAAGAAATAATAGGATTCGAGTATTACAATTTTCAACCTCTTATGAATGAAGGGATCCAGATATTGAGTATGAACAGCTACTGACATCACAAAAAGAGAGGCAAGTAGACATAGATGTGCCTCATGATGAAAGAAGCAACAACACCCAAGTAGCCTTGCCATCAGGATCGAACCTAAGCCTGAACAAGCCTCTGAATTCTCCTGCCAACTTGCAGGCAGAGTGGAACACATCTAACTGCATATGACTGTTCAACCAGTAAAATTTAGGCTGTGGGAAGCTTTGCAAGTCAAATGACCCACGTTCTTCAACAGATGAACTATAAGAAGGAGAAAGGGATAGAAGGGGAATCAGCAAATTAAAAAACAAAAAAGAGGGATGCTTAACTATAGTGCTAAGGAACATTCAGGTGATAAAGCTATAATGAAATGCAAGTGTGGGGCTTTTAAAGCATGTCTGCAAAATTTTCAACATGCCTCCCAAATATGACCCTCTTCCTTGAGTCTGGGCTGGCCTTACTGACTCACCTGTGACCAAGACAATGCAGTGGAAGCGAGGTCATAAAAAACAATATCTCCTTTTTGTTCACTGGGACATTCACTTTTGGAACCCTGAACTGATTCCTATGAGGCTGCCATACTGTGAGGAAGCCCAGGGTGCACGGAAAGGCGATGCACAGGCGCTCTGGTGGATGGACTCTAGCTGAGATTTAGATCCCCGCAGACAGCCAGGATCAACTCCCAGACCTGTGAGGGAAGGTGTTTCTGGATGATTCCAGCCTCCAGACACTGTGTCTTCCCAGCTCAAACACCGTGGAGCAGAGACACTGATGTGCTGTAGCCAGTTTGTACTGGCTCACAGCAGCAAATTGTTAGCATTTTTCCCCAAACCCACATTCAGTGATGTCACACGAGTAGCTTGATGTTGGCCAGGGTAGGAATAGTTACACCATGGAAATCAGCAGACACTACAAATCAGGGGCATTCCTGCTATGCCTTGTCTGAATTCCTGACCCACAGGATCCATGAGCATAATAAAATAGGTGTTTCAAGCCACCCAGTTTTGGAGTCATTGTTTTACAGCAAGGAAGTGGTTACTATAAAAGGAGAGTGGTTGTTTTTGTGGGGAGGAAGGTGGTTGACACAGGAACTTTTGGAACTTCTGGGGTGGGTGGCAAATTCTATGAAAACGGGTAGTGGTTATAAAGGATGTCCATCTGACAATAATTAAGACATACATTTGTTTTGTGTGATTTTCAGTATCTTTTATAATAAAAATTATCTTTAAAATTGTCTGATTTTTTATGTAGGAGATAGTAAGACAATAATTTCATTTCTCTTTATTTCCAATTTATATCCAGTAAAATGCATTTTTGATATGGAATAACTATATGACAACATTAACGTTTAATTTTTAAATTTTGAAACCTAAATTATGGAAACCTGTAGAAGCCTCGTGGTGATGCAGTTGTATGTACAGAAAGTAGGCAATCATACATTCTCAAAGGAGAGAGTCACTTATAATGAGGTCTTTTGATAGTTCAATTCTTAATTCCCCTTGATAGAAATTTAAAAATGAGTTTTTTAACTTTATATCAAATATCACATCATAACTCATTTATGAGTGTGACAGAGTTTATGGGATATAAGAATAAAAGTCCTCTTATGTTTCTTATTAGGTTTTACATAGAACAGAAATATAATTCTAATTTACTAAGACAGTTCTATGCGAAATGATTTTTTAATAATTTTTATTTTTTTATTGAAGTATAGTTGGCTTACATTTCAGATGAACAGCAAAGTGATTCGGTTATACATATATACATCTATTTTTTTCAGATTCTTTTCCATTATAGGTTATTACAAGATATTAAGTATGGTTCCCTGTGCTATACAGTAAGTCTTTGTTGTTTATTTTATATACAGTAGTGCGTATCTCTTAATCCCAAATTCCAAATTTATCCCTCCAGCCCCTTTGGCTTCCATAAGTTTGTTTTCAGTGTCTGTGAGTCTATTTCTGTTTTGTAAATAAGTTCATTTGTATCATTTTTTTAGATTCTACATATAAGTGATATCATATGGTATTTGTCTTTGTCTGTCTAACTTACTTCACTTAGTATGATAATCTCTAGGTCTATCCATGTTGCTGAAAATGGCATTATTTCATTCTTTTTTATGGCTGAGTAATATTCCATTGTATAAATATACCACATCTTCTTTATCCATTTGTCTATCGATGGACATTTAGGTTACGTCCATGTCTTGGCTATTGTAAATAGTGCTGTTATGAACACTGGGGTGCGTGTATCTTTTCGAATTATGGTTTTCTCTGGATATATGCCCAGGAAGGAATCTCCATACTGTTCTCCATAGTGGCTGCACCATTTTATATTCCCACCAACAGTCTATGCTAAGTGCTTTGAACATGTGCAGTGTTTCTATTTTAATGTATTAGATACTGCTAGATTTGATCAGATTGGATATTAGTTCTTAATATTCAGTTTCCCATATTTAGCAAAATTGGAATGACATTGGAATAATAGCAATATAATAACAAGCAGTCTGGCTTAGTGCCCTGCATAATAGGCCCTTAATATTTGAGTCGAACGGAGTTGGTAGAGCACATAAATAGCTATATTGTATGATTCAGGGTGTGCAAGAAAAGTCCCTGCCATAGGTTCTGAAATTTCACCATTAGAATGTACACATTCTGGGTCTGTAAGATAAATACCTTAAGGAAAAAAAACCACATCCCTTTCAGCCAACACTTCTACAGGAGACTCAGTGAGACTTCTGGGAATAAACTCAGGCCCCACACCTGAGGCAAGGTGGGAGTGACCTAGAAAATGGGTCTGTGTAATGAGCTGACAGGTGGAGAATTCCAAACAAAAGCTTTGCCTTCTTCAGATCTGCTCTCTCGAGCTGTCAGAGGTTCTCCAGATTGTTCTGAGAAACCTTTTTTTAGGTTGTGGCGAAGGGCTGCAAGTTTTCTTGGCACCCAAAGCAGAGATTTAGGAATGAGGTCAAATGGAATGGGTTTATCCTTGGGTCAAATAACACAGGTAGCAGGATTGATTAAATAGTCTCGAATCAAGCTCAGTTCAGGGATTCTCATCTGGCTATTAAACTCTCAAGTCTCCTGAGGTCTCTGATTAGTACCTTTGGCATAACTGCAGTGAATTAATCTCTCTCTCTCTCTCTCTCTCCTCCCCCTGCCCCTTGCCAGTTTATGGCGATGCTGTGTCTTTGAACTTACAAGTTGAAGTACACCTTGTGTTTTCAGCCATGAATCATCTTTGTAGTTCTTGAGAATTCCCACCTTGAACACGTATGTATCCTTTAGGTTTTAGCCACATCTTTACTTGTGTAAAGTAAATGTCTACCATTGTGTAGACAGAAGTACAATTAATTTGTGTTTGCCATCAAGGACTAGATGACAACAGGAAAATTCATATGGGATACTTTATTTTTACACACTAACAAAACTCTTGGTCACCCTACCCTATTACAGTGTGACCTTTGATATAATCGTGGCCTTTTTTTTCCATCGTGTAATTTTAAAACATAAAGCATTAAACCATAAAATAAAAAGAAACCCATAAAGAACATATCATGTTTACTTCCTCTTTCCAATTCTCACTTCTTGCACCTCATAGTTATATTGTTCTTTTCCCCCACCCCTCCTTTTTTTTTTCATGTTTGCTTTGTCTTTGATTTCCCTTTCTTACATAGTTGCTTACTCCCTTAAGTAATCTACTGGTGGCACCCAAAGGCATTTCTTTGGCTATTTGGTTGCCCCCAGAAATAAAGAGATCGTAGGATCCTGTATACTGATGAAGCAGTTTATCATGACTGGAGCATTATCACTTTCATCGATCCTACTCCAACTAAAAAAACTAAGTTTACTAACATACGCTAACAAAACATTACTTTAAGTTTAGTGCATTACATTTTAAATTGCAATGCACTAAAATTAAACTCTAAATTTTAAATAAGTCCAAATTGTCAAACGTTTCTAATGAAAATGATTTCAGAAATGGATGATGTTTAGATGACCAAGATGGGACTCATCAGTTGTTCTGATTTAAAAATCAAAGAAACAAAACTCATTAGCATTCAGTTTCTGAGGAATTTTTCTCTCGCTTAACTTTCAGGTCTTCCGCTGTAATTCTGGACACAACTGCTAAGTTACTTACACTGCTGGCGTGTCCAGATCTGTCTAAGGTGCCCTGAATGGCTTTAGCATGCCTAGGATGGCCGTGTAAACTTTGTGACCTTAAAGATGGGAATCCCAAAGTTTGGTGTGTTTTCACAGACAGTAAGTTTTCCTTGTCAGTTCTGTCAGTAACAGCTAGTGACAAACAGGCCATCTGAGGGCCTGTTTCAGAAACACAGTTTTCATCTTTGGTGTCTGTGAAATGCCCCTGATGCTCGGCCTGCACTGCCGTTTCAGACCCAAAGGAAGGGATATCCATGCTCCGAGAACGCATAATCTTTTGAACTTGATACCTCCATTCTGTGGTCCATTGCTGAACCGTGGAGGGGCATGTTTGGTCCCCAACTGCACTCGACTTGTTAACCCCGCCGACCAGCTTTCTTCCCCGGGAATATACAAAGCTTCTGGACTTCATTGCTTTACAAGCACTGAATGTCTCATCAGGGTAATAACGGGTCACTTTTGTTTCTTGCAGGGGATAAGAAATGGTGCCTTCTATCTTCGTTGTTTCCACTGTTAGCTGAGTGCTTTGAAAATCCGACTTGTTCTGTCCGTGCATAACATCTGTTTGACTGAAACTTGGGGAGCTCGTTTCTCCTCTCTTAGAGTCTGCCTGCCTTTCATCATCTTCAGCTGAAATCCCAACATCTGGACCTAATTTCGGCTCTGAGGTGCTCTTCACGTTGTCTGATGCAAGTCGATCGCCGTCTGGGGATGCTGGCGTGCTCGTGCTGGGTGGCAGGCGAAGGCTGCCCCGACGCTCTGGGACCAGGTGCGTTCTTTGGTCCTTCTCTTCCTTCACACGGAAGGAACCGACTTTTTTCCTGAACCCCGTCCCTGGTGGCATGCAGAGGGAAGTATCCTCATACAACAACCCCTCCCCGTTGAAAAGATACCTGTACATGCTGTAGCCATCGGTACTGTTGATGCTGCTTTGCCTTAGAAGGTACGTTGCATCGCATTCAGAAGAAGCCCGGGACCGGGTCTGCATCAGGTCGGACTTGTCCATTCCTGCGAGGTTTTCCAGCGCATTCACCATTCTGCTAGATAGTTCTTCCAGTTGGGAAAGGCGAAGGTCAACAGTCTGTAGGGAAGTTTTCATAAAGTTTTCTCTTTCGTTGATTTCTTCCAACCTCATGGACATATTTTCAACTCTGGCGGATACAAAGGGATAGGTTTATTACACTGAGATAAACTAAGGATTAAAACCAAAAATATAATGTTATTGTTGCTGTATGATTTTGCAGGCTTTTGGGAATCATGGGCTGCTTGGGGCATTTTTTTAAAATTTTATTTATTTATGGGCATATTTTTAAACTTCACACTCTCCTAATATAACTACTGAAAATTACAGTGAGGAGCATCAGAAAATAATAGAAATATGGTTAACGCATATGGTGCTATTTACCGTTCATTGCTCTAAATGCCTTATGTATTCAACAATACGTACTCACCGAGGTCCTATTCTAGGCTTGTTTAACTCTCACAACAGCCCTATGAAGAAGGCACTATTATCACCATCCCCATTTTACAGATGAGGAAATCAAGTCATGGAGAGGGGTAAGTAATTTGCCTATGGACGCACAGCTGGCAAACAGTATGGCACCAGCATGGATGGGCACCAGCTCTGGTCTCTCACCTGGTACATCACATTGCCTCTGATGATAAAGGGAGACACTAGCACTTAGGTTTTTGAGTTTTGAGTATAGCTGTCAGCAATGAATGGTTATCATGAGAAAATAAATACAATAACATCCTTATTTGAAGTTCAGGGAGTTCGGAAAATGAATTGTTAATAATTAAGTTCAGATTCATTGCTAATTATTAGAGAAATGCAAAAATCAAAACTATAATGAGATAGCATCTCATGCTGGTCAGAATGCCTATCATCAAAAAATCTACAAACAATTAATGCTGGAGAGGGTGTGGAGAAAAGGGAACCCTCCTACACTCTTGGTGGGAATGTAAATTGGTGCAGCCACTATGGAGAACAGTATGGAGGGTCCTCAAAAAACGAAAAGTAGAGTTGCCATATGATCCAGCAATCCCACTCCTGGGCATATATCCAGAGAAAACTATAATTTGAAAAGACCCCTATGTTCACAGCAGCACTATTCACAATAGCCAAGACATGGAAGCAACCTAAATGTCCATCAACAGAGGAATGGATAAAGAAGATGTGGTGTATATATACACAATGGAATATTACTCAGCCATAAAAAGAATGAAATAAGGCCATTTACAGCAACATGGAGGGATCTACAGAATATCATACTAAGCTAAGTAAATCAGACTGAAAAAGACAAATACCATATGATATCACTTATATGTGGAATCTAATTATGACACAAATGAATTTATCTATGAAAGAGAAGCAGACCAACAGACATAGAGAACAGACTTGTGGTTGCCAAAAGGGAGGGAGGGTGGGGGAGGGATGGATTGGGAGTTTGGGATTAGCAGATGCAAACTATTATATATAGGATGGATAAACAACAAGGTCCTACTGTATAGCACAGGGAACTACATCCAATATCCTGGATAAACCATAATGGAAAAGAATATATATATGTATAACTGAATCAATTTGCTGTAAGAAGAAATTAACACAACATTGTAAATCAACTATACTTCAATGAAATAAATTTTAAAAAAGACAAAAAATTAAGTTCAGATTATCAGATGGTTTACTTCAGGGACAAGAGGTCATTTAATCATCTGAAGAATACCAGTAACTTTAAATTGTTTGCTATATTTAATAATTGGTATTCCCTATGGGGTTGTAAGAAAGAAAGATCATGGCAGATTATAAATATCTGCGGTTAGGTTTTTTAACTCCTAGAAGATCAGGCAATAGCCTATGAAACCATAATGTTGCCCGAACTAAAACCTGCTGGTGTAGACTATATTTTATATTTCAGGAATACATACAGTACAAATTCTTTCCCTCGGCTTATGAAATTTAACTCTAAAACGCAGCGAGTTATGCCCAGGACCTGGGACTACCTTCTAAAAGTTGAATTTGTCCTGGGGTAGCCAGGCAGAGGGGATCCTGGCTCCCACTGAGAGCCACTGGACCCTCTACACCCGACAGTGTGGTGGTCTGATCACAAGTTCACCCGTGGGTGAAGGCAAACACTTTGTACTTTTATTATCTGTTGATTCTTGCCCACCTTTTATCTTTCTGTGGAAATGTATAGGCAGACTTTAGGGTCACCCAGTTTGCTTCGAGTCTGTGTCTAATATGGCTTTGCTACCCTCTCTGCATATCCTTCTAAATTCCCTCACCTGCGCTCGCTTTCCTCTCCTCCACTTCCTGATTACCTGCTGCTCTTCTTGCACTGTTTCTGCCCTCTGCCCGACTGCATCTCCTGTGCTCTCCCCACTCTGCTGCTCTTGCAGCTACCTTGTCCTACATTCTCCCAGAACTGCTTTTGCTCATGTTCTACTTCTGTTGGCCACATTGACAGCTGCGCTCTGTTGTGTGGGAGGGTCCTTGGCTTCCATTCTTAACCCTTTTCATGGGGAGAGGACTATTTTTATGTCCCTTAGGAAACCACATCATCTGAGCAGGAAGGGTCTGGCTTCCTGGAAGTTTGCCACCAGGAGGACCAACTTCACCAAATTCACCATGTATGAGGAGACGTGACTTCCTTCTTTAAAAACTTCCCTACTGGGATTAACAGATACACACTACTGTATTTAAAATAGATAATCAACATGGACCTACTGTATAGCACAGGGAACACTACTCAATATTTTGTAATAAGCTATAAGGGAAAAAAAATATATATATATGTGTATGTATAACTGAACCACTTTGCTATACACCTGAAACCAACACAACATTATGTTAGTTTGTAAATTAACTATACTTCAATAAATTTAAAAAAAAAAAAGCTTCCCTACCATAGGGAAGCCGACAACAGGTTCTAAGTGTTCCCTGTCCTCCGGCATTTCAGGGACCATCAGAAGAACTTTACACTATTAATTTTCCAGGACTTCAAGTCCAACTTGGTTTTCTCTGTTAAATGTCATGTCTCCTTGCTCACTTCAAATCTACTGCCCCAAGGATTCATTCCTTTTGTGTTAAAAACTGCATTGCCTCTGGAACAAACTTGAAATCCTTTAACAAACACAACATTTAGAGATTAAAGCAGCTGTGCAAACTTTTAAAAATAAATAAGCTGGTAAAATATAGATACATATCTTTCCTCTCAAATCTTTTATAATTCTCTGCCTATTTTTTTCCCTGTGTGACCTAATCCAGATAACAGCATTGCTGGCCACTCACACAGAAAAAGGAAACCTCAAACTCATCTGATTCTGTCTCCTTTACACCTCTCTAACCTCCCTCCCCCCTGTGTTGAATAGGTTTTCAAGCTCTGTGTAGGACCCCTCTTTAGGTGTCCTGTAAATGTCCCATCCCTACTGCCACCCCCTTAGTTTGAAGCTGTGGAAGAAACAAAGCTTCACGATGTGGTTTAGGTTAAGAAAAATTGTCAGATGCTATATCAGGCTCGTCGTAAACAGCAACGAGGTGGAGACAGCACATTTTAGACGGCTATGCCAAATCAAGGGAAGTCGTATTGAGTTTTTAGAGTATGTGTGAAAGAAGAAAGAAAAAAAAAAACCGAGGTGAAGTTCATGTCGATCTGGAATGATTAACAAAAAGGATGCGTGAGGAACTATCTCCCATGTCAGCCTTGTTCTGTGACTTCCCACAATGGCTTAAACATGTTTCACAAACCTTGACATGACATCCGTAGATGGAAATCCAAGGAGAGATTTCCATTTCAGATGGGGAAAGAGAGGCTCTGTAGGAAACAATTTGACAAGCGCCCCATATCTGTTGACACACTGAATGGCAGGAAAACATATAAGAGAAATTTATCATTTACGACAGAGCTCATAGTGAGATATGAGCTTTCCTAACTTGTGACATCTTTTTTTTTTTTATAAATTTATTTTTTATTTTTGGCTGCATTGGGTCATCGTTGCTGCTCACGGGCTTTCTGTAGTTGCGGTGAGCGGGGGCTACTCTTCGTTGCGGTGTGCGGGCTTCTCATTGCAGTAGCTTCTCTTGTTGCGGAGCACAGGCTCTAGGTGTGTGGGCTTCAGTGGTTGTGGCTTGCGGGCTTCACTAGTTGTGGCTCACGGGCTCTAGAGCACAGGCTCAGTAGTTGTGGCGCATGGGCTTAGTTGCTCCACGGCATGTGGGATCTTCCCAGACCAGGGCTCAAACCCGTGTCCCCTGCATTGGCAGGTGGATACTTAACCACTGCGCCACCAGGGAAGTCCCTAACGTGGACATCTTAATTCTGCTTTCCTTTAGGCACAGAATGAAATATTTTTTCAGCACAGAACAAAAAACTGTTCTAGGTCCAAAGTGATTTGTTTGGCTTTCCCATTAAGTAAAGTTGATTTCCTCTAAATGACATATTTCTAATATGTCATATTTCTAACGTCATGTTTTCTTTTTAAAACTGTCATACAGTAAATTGACTATTTTTTCTTTTGGTGTACAGTTCTATGGATATTAACACATATAAATTTCTATAACCAATGTCATGATCAGGATCCAGAGTAATTCTCCCATCCCCCAAAACTCCCTCGTGCTAAATCTTTGTCATCACACCCTCCCCTCCCCTTAATCCTAGCAACCACTGATCAGTTCTTCATCCCTATAGTTTTATCTTTCTGAGAATGTCAAATAAAGAGAATCATACAGTAGGTAACTTTTCGAGACTGGCTTCTTTCTGCATAGTGTCTTTGACATTCATGCAAGTTGTTGCATGTGCTGTTTGTTCCTTTTCATTGCTGAGTAGTATTACATGATATGGACGAACACTTAGGTTGTTTCTATATCTTGGCTCTTGTGAATAATGCTGCAATAAACATGGGGTGCATATGTCTCTTTGGTAACCTGTTTTCATTTCCTTTGGATAAATACCCAGAAGTGGGATTGCTAGATTGTAGAATAGCTCTATCTTTAATTTTTTGAGGAAACTCCATACTGATTCCCAGAGTGGCTGAACCAATACGTTTTCATTTCTCTGGGATAAATACCTAGGAGTGGTTCATATGATGAGTGTGTGTTTAACTTTATAAGAAACTGCCAAATAAATGCTGGAGAGGGTGTGGAGAAAAGGAAACCCTCCTGCACTGTTGGTGGGAATATAAACTGGTGCAGCCACTATGGAGAACAGTGTGGAGGTTCCTTAAAAAACTAAATATAAAGTTGCCATATGATCCAGCATCCCACTCCTAAGCATATATCTGGAGAAAAATATAATTCAAAAGGATACACGCACCCCAGTGTTCATAGCAGCACTATTCACAATAGCCAAGACATGGAAGCAGCCTAAGTGTCCATCAACAGATGAATGGATAAAGAAGATGTGGTACATATATACAATGGAATATTACTCAGCCATAAAAAGAATGAAATCATGCCATTTGCAGCAACATGGATGGACCTAGAGATTATGATACTAAGCGAAGTACATCTGACAGAGAAAGACAAATATCACATGATATCACTTATATGTGGAATCTAAAATATGACACAAATGAACCTATCTATGAAACAGAAACAGACTCACAGACATAGAAAACAGACTTGTAGTTGCCAAAGCAGAGGGTGTGGGGGAGGTATGGATTGGGAGTTTGGGATTAGCAGATGCAAACTATAATATTACATATAGAATGGATAAGCACCAAGATCTTACTGTATAGTGCAGGGAACTATATTCAATATCCTGAGATAAACCATAATGGAAAAGAATATAAAAAAAGAATGTATATATATATATATATATATATATATATATATATCTGAGTCTCTTTGCTGTACAGCAGAAATTAACACAACATTGTAAATCAACTAGACTTCAATAAAAAAAAAAGAAACTACCAGACCATTTTTCAGAATTTTATATTCCCACGAGCAGTATATGTGTACCAGCAGGTACTCAGAGTCCTTTTTGGCACTTTGTATTACTGATATTTAAAAATTTTAGCTACTGTAATATGTGTGTAGAAGTATCGCATCATAGTTTTAACTTGCATTTTACTAATAACTAATAATGTTGAACATTGATTCATGTACTTATTTGCCAAACTTATGTTTTCCCCGGTGTGTCTCTTCTAATCTTTGGCCCATTTTTCATTGGGTCATTTCCCCCTTATTATTGTTTTGAGAGTTCTTTAGATATTCTGTACCCAAGTCCTACAGCAAATATATGATATGCATATGTTTTCTCCCAGTCTGTACCTTGTTTTCCATCGTCATAGCAGTGTCTTTTGTAGAGTGAACGATTTTTATTTTGATGAAATCCAGTTTATCATTTTTTATCTTTTATGGATGCTTTCTGTGGGCTGTGATTTCAGTTTCAGTTTAGTTTCAAAATCTTTTCAGTGAAAGTACTCCCTGAACTCTAGGTGCTGAACAGGTATAGAATGACGTGACCATATGAGTAGGGGTGGTTACAAATCTTCAAATACTTTTTATCCATATCTCAGTATATCTAGTACCTAAGGGTTTTGATTTTGAATCTTATACCACTAAACCTGAAAGGAGTTTAACTAAAATGCATTTTTGTTAAGGCACTGTGAATAATGTTTTCCATTCCATTCAAATAATAGGCACAACAATCTATAAATTTGTGGACCTTCTGTAGTGACTTCCAAGAGAATATATGCCTATGTAGGGAATAACTTTATTGGACTTTCATAGACTCTGATCTATTAAATATAAGGTCCAAATTCACGTTCTCATGGTAAGAGTCCTGTGTGTCTTTCCTAAGAACAGAACATAGACGTTGGGAGCTCTGTAGTAAGCCAGTTATTAAAACTTGTTTTATGTACAGTCATCTTTTCATGGGCAACGATCACCCTTTACCTGCCAGGCATCTCATAAATTACATGGGAACATTTCCTTAATGATAGAGTTAAAATTTAACACAAAAACATAATGTTAGTGGAGCAACAAGGTCCAGTTCATACTTGACGAAACCCATGTTTCAAGATCCCATGGTCGCCTATATTGAGTTTTAAGACTATTCCTACCCTGTCATTTTATTTCAGGTCTATAGATCATAAAGTTGTCTCATCCTGTCCAAATTCTACATTCAGCTATTTTAATTTCCATCTGCTTCTTCATATGGGGCTGCCTTTTAAGTTTAGTAATTGTAGAGAGAACAGCCAGGGTAGAACCTGGGTGTGCTTACTTCTGGAGTTTTTATATGTGAAAGACTAAACAAAGAACAAGACTCAAGTCTTAAATCTTCTGTCCTCATTCTTTTTAGTAAGCAAAAGTCTGAGTAGTTGCTGAAAGAATATTAAGCTCTCTGGGATTCTACCTCTATGCCGCATCATTTATACACACCAACATGGCCACACCTCAGACCTCCTTGGTTTCTAGAATTCAGATCATCTAAATCATTAGCCTTTTCTGACTATGTTCTCTACTCTGGCCAGACTCGGGTCAGGCACTCAGTGAAGCTCTTATTGATATATCCTGGGTTGTTTCTCCCTTACTTCCAACATAGTAGTGACAATCCCTAAGCCTTCATCTATCACGACTAGGACTCCAGGGCTGGGCAGGGATAAATGGTGGCTGGAGCCGATGTAATATGTTTATGCTGCCGTTTGCAAACCCTGACATCACCGTGGTACCCGCAAGGTCCCATCAAGCTCCCTTTTGCTGTGCCTCATGCATCACTCATTTTCTGCATCCTTGCCCTTGGGCTGTAATATGTCACAGTCACCTATGAGAGTCATGGAGCCACATTGACTTGGCCCAATACAAAGTCACAGCTGGGTTGCCATTGTTCCCACCAGGCAATCTCTTGGCTAACAACTTTCCTACTGCATTTTCCCTCAAGGTGAACTCAAATCCTCCCTACTGGCTTCAAGTCCGTAATGTTGCTGGGCGGGTTCCTTTCCACCATTCCTATTGCTTCTTCTTACGTGTCGGAATTTTCCATGACTGTAAAACTCCTGGCCTCTCTCCAGCGTTTCATTTAATCTGTGTACTGGCTTACTTAAGTGATTTACTTTCTAATTGTGATTTTCTCTTTCCTATAGATTCTTAATTCTTTTCTATTTAGAGAAGACCTTTCAATATTTCCTGTAGGACAGGTTTGATATTGCTGTATTCTTTTAGTTTTTGCTTGTCTGAGAAATTCTTTCTCTCTCCTTCTATTCTAATTGATAATCTTGCTGGGTAGAGTATCCTAGGTTGCAGATTTTTCCCTTTCAGGACTTTGAATATATCTTGCCACTCCCTTCTGGCCTGCAACAGTTTCAGCAGAGAAATAAGCTGATAGCCTTATGGGGTTTCCCTTGTAATTAACTCTTTGTTTTTCTCTTTCTGCCTTTAGAATCCTCTCTTTATCTTTAACTTTTGCCATTTTTATTATAATATGTCTTGGTGCAGGTCTATTTGGGTTTATCTTGTTTGGGGCCTTCTGTGCTTGCTTTCTGTATCTGGATATCTGTTTCCTTCTTTAGGTTTTGGAAGTTTGCAGCCATAATTTCTTCAAATACATTTTCAATCCCCTTTTCTCTTTCTCCTCCTTCCAGGATCCCTATTATGTATAGATTGGCATGTTTTATATTATCCCATAGGTCTCATATTGCTTTCATTTTTTTTTTTCATTTGGGTTTCTGTCCGTTGGGTGATTCAGCCTTTCATTTACTCTTTTTTTAAAAAATAAATTTATTTATTTATTTTTGGCTGTGTTGGGTCTTCGTTGCTGCGCGCAGGCTTTCTCTAGTTGTGGTGAGTGGGGGCTACTGTTTGTTGCGGTGCGTGGGCTTCTCATTACGGTGGCTTCTCTTGTTGGGGAGCACAGGCTCTAGGCGTGCGGGCTTCAGTAGTTGTGGCATGCGGGCTCAGTAGTTGTGGCTCACGGGCTTAGTTGCTCTGCAGCATGTGGGATTTTCCCAGACCAGGGCTCGAATCCGTGTCCCCTGCACTGGCAGCGAATTCTTAACCACTGCGCCACCAGGGAAGTCCCTCATTTACTCTTGAGAGAATTAATTTTCTGGCTGGAGTTTGGGGACCAGGACATGAGTATGCTTCTCTCTTTCTCTTTGGGAGCCAGCTGCCTGCAGGGAGCGTGGATTCTCACTTTGTCTAGGTCGAACGGTAAGCTTAGCAGGGAAGAAGGGAGGCCTGCAGGCTGCTGGTGCTGCCTGTGACTGGGTGGGGACATCTACTTCTGGGGTGTGCATTTGGCAAGAACTGGACCACACCCTCTAGCACAACATTTATTACTAATAAAGCTGAGATTTTTACCTCTGTCTGATGTCTGCGTCTTTCTCTGAATTGGCTTTCAGAGTCAGGTAAGGAACAAGATTGTCATTTACTAGGCATGTCAAAACTCCACCACTTCATCCCACCCCTCCCCCATCATCCAAGCACTGTTGACTCTTATTAATTTATAAGATTAAGGCATTCAGGTGAGCTCTTCCCCAACCTTCTCCATCCCTACGTGTGTGTCTTTGGATGACCTTCTCTCCATCAGAGGAATCCCACCTCCTTTCTAAGACTGATCTTTCTTTCAGGTCTTTTTCTAATTACTGTCTTGTTTCTCTCCTTGTCTTTCTTGTCAGGGTCTTTCTTACCATAATCTTCTCTTCCTGGTCACTTGGGAAGAGGACGCCAAAGAAGATCTCAAGATCAACAGCTGATTTCCCATCAAGCCGACAGGAAACCCAAGACCTTAACCCAGATCCACAAACATGACAAGAAACCACTTAACCCAGAGAATTTTGGGGGAATCAGAGCCTGCTATTATAGGTTTGGCTACTCTACGACCTATAGCTCCTTAAGTATAGGACCAACTGCTTTTAAAATGTGTGATTTATGAGTTATATCCTGCATACTTTGAAATATCAGACATAGAAAATAAATTTATGTAAATGGAATAAAAGATATGAAAGAGTAGAGGAGATAAGGAGAGCAATATACACCACATATTCCCAAACCCTACAATAATACACTTGTTATAATTAAATATTAAGTTTGATGCTAAGCTTCCTTGAAGCCATGAAAAAAGGTAAACACACTGGATTACATAATTCTCATTGTTTGAGAAAAGGAAGTTGAATCTCTAACAAAGTTTTGTCAGAAAGGATTCTTTCCAACTCAATTGCTCTGGAACCTGTGGACCAGTGATGGGGATGCCAAAGCACAAAAAGAAAGGTGTGTTCAACAGTGGGCTTGCGAGAGACACAGAGGTGGGCTTCAAGCTCCAATTGATAGGGATACTTGTTACCAGTTATTAAACTGGTGAGACAAGAATAGAATGTTTAGGTTGACCACTTCTACCTTACTCGTGCTGGGAAGTTATTTGTAAAGGCTGTCCCTGCACCAGCCCTCTTGCTTATCTGATATTATGCCTTTGGGCAAAGAGACAACATGTACCAACACCAACTCTTGTTTTGATCTTGCTGATCTGAAGGATCCTTCCTTTTACAGGGACCAGAATCATTTGCATATTGAGGTTGTTCCTCATTCCTAAGAGTAAAACCAAAGTTTTGAATCCAGAGGGAGCATCGTTGATTTCCTATTTGATATTCCAGGAGGGAACTCATGGAGGACAGGACAGAAAGTTGCATTCAAATCAAGAGACAAACTTTGGAGTCATTCATTCATTCCAAAAAATCGAGCTCCTGCTACGTGGCCATGTGCAGGCTCTGGGAACAACGTGGTGAGTGGAATTTGTACCTGGTCCTTGCCTTCGTGGGGCTTAGACTCCAAGAGCCCTGACCTAGTCTACTAAGGTGTGAAGCGGTCAGGGAAGTTTGCCAGAAGGAATTGGCATTTGGGCAGAGTTCCAAAAGATGAGCAGGTGGAGGGAAGAGGATGTGCAAAGTCCCTGCGGCAGGAAGAAAGCAGTGGCTTTGAGGGGGTGGAAGAGGGCCAGCAAGACTGGAGGACTGAGCATGAGGGGCGGACAGTCCAGGGTGCGGCTGGACAGATGGCAGGGCCTCACGGGCCCAGGAGTGGTGGGAGCCGCTGAGGGGGCTTTTCAGGCGAGCTGGTGACGGGGGCTGCGGGGGCTGGTTAGAGTCTCTCTGGTGTAAAATGGACTGAAAGAGCAAGACTGAATTCCAAGGACTGATTTCTGAGGGGACAGCTGCAGGAACCCAAGTGAAAAATGATGCTGGCTGGTACTCAGGTGCTGGGGGTAGAGAAGGAAAGATGTGGGTGGACCATGATTTATTGGTGAGGGGAAGTGATCCGACTTGGGGATTGTTAGTGCAGAAGAGGGAGGACTCTGAATGTTTTGCCAGTGACTGTCTTGCTGAATGAGATGGCAGTGGTGCTATTCATGGAGCACAGGGGGGACGTTTTGGGAGGAAAAGCCTGAGGGCAGTGCCCTGAGACAGCTGGGTGGGCTGGTGGCTGGGGCTTTGGGTTAAATGCCTGGTTGCAACCAGCGCTGTGTTAGCTAAAAACTGAGTCACATGGCACATCTCTTCTTGAGGGACTGAATGTTGGAATTTACAAAATGTTGAAATTCTATGATAAAAATAAATGGTTAATTTGGTAGAATTTTATATATACCTTTCCAAGCAATAGGGGAAAGCCATGAATTTGGTTCCTGAACCTAAGCCCTCAAAGCACCCTGCATGGAGGAGCACGACAAGTGTGTAAACTGCCGGTGTGAACACGTTTGCAAATCACTGGCCCAGGTTTTGCAGGGTGCCCGGACCACAGGGAGGTCAGGAAGGGACAGACACCAATGGTGTTGATCACAGATGCTCACCCCTAACCAGACCCTGCCATCCCCATAGTGCTGGGGCCAGTCCCACTGAGAGAAGAGCAGGAAAATCATCAAACGGCAAATGGTGACACAGAAAATGAAAGCAACCAAATCTATAAGGAAGATTAAAGAAGTGGCAGAAACATCTGAGTACTCAAAAATGTGATTTTAAAAGTAATCACTGATGGGAGGGATAAATTAAATATTTGGGATTAACAGATACACATTATTATGTATAGAATAGATAAATGACAAGCACCTACTGTATAGCACAGGGAACTATATTCGACATCTTGTAATAACCTATGAGGAAAAAGAATCTGAAAAAGAATTTATATATATATATATATATATATATAAAATGGAACCACTATAATAGAACCAATTTGCTGTACACCCGAAACATTGTAGATCAACTATACTTCAATTAAAAAAAAAGCGACTACAGAAAAAGTAGATAAATTAGGAATTTGGGATTAACATATACACATTACTGTATATAAAACAGATAACCGACAAGGACCTACTTTATAGGACAGGGAACTCTTCTCAATATTCTGTGATAACCTATATGGGAAAAGAATCTGAAAAAGAGTGGATATATGTATATGTATAACTGAATCACTTTGCTGTACACCTGAAACTAACACAACACTGTAAATAAACTATACTTCAATAAAAGAAAAGAAAAAAAAAAGTAATCACTGGTGCCAACAGTTAGGTAGAAATAACTAATTTTTCCCATTCTCCCACCATCTCTTGCTCCCCAGTGGTCCTGGTTAAGGGTGAAGGAAAGCTCCCTTCTCCGGACCTCCTTTTTCTGTCTCTGGCGTTCACCTATGATTCAGCCAAGAAAGAGTCAACAAAGGGAACCGGAGGGGCAGGAATGTGCTCCCGTCACCCCGGGGAGCTCAGCCAAGGCAAACGGGAAGTAGCCTGTTTTTACTGCCTCGTGCACTTTCATTCCTCTTACGTGTGCTCGGAGCCCCAAGGGGAAAATGCAATTTGGTAGCAACCTGATAACCACATTCCTGGAGCCTTGGTCCAAAAACGGTAAAAATCCAAACACTGCTCTGGGAAGGGAGGAGGGGAGGAGGCAGGGTGAAAGAGAACACCATTTCCATCCATGGTAAATTACGCCTGTGATTCCATTCAAGTTAATGTCTAACTAGAAAGTGGAAGTTAGGTTATCAAGATGGGGGCACCTTATCTTTCTCATAATGAAATCATGATTATATCTTGAAAGGTTAGTAATTACCAGTAAAATAACAAAGAAGTGTTCCAAAGTTTTATTGAAAATATACCTTATTAAGGCCGAAGGTTGGTGCAGATAACCTTCGAGTTTGGCTGGTAGGATTGCAAGTTGACTAGGTCTAGGAGGGCGGGAGGGGTAGAGCTCTGCAGCTGCCGGGGGCATCATCCCTCCTGTGGGCTGAGGTGGAGCCACTGGCCTGAACACCCACCACGAAGATTTCACGGTGTATTGTGAATTCTGCTATAATTGCTGGGGCCCCTGATTGGGAAGTATGTGCTGAAATAGTCTCTTGAAGTCCTACCATGTTTTTATGTTTCTCAATATACACACGTATATCAGATGATATACACGGTATCAGAAAACTTTAATGCTGAAGACTCCAGGATAGAATGAGGCTCTGGAATCCCCTCAGGCATGTCTCCCTCGCCACACTCATCCTTCTACATGCATTGTTTTTTTTTATAATTTATTTTTTATTTTTGGCTGTGTTGGGTCTTCGTTTCTGTGCAAGGGCTTTCTCCAGTTGCGGCAAGCGGGGGCCACTCTTCATCGCGGTGCGCGGGCCTCTCACTATCGCGGCCTCTCTTGTTGCGGAGCACAGGCTCCAGACGCGCAGGTTCAGTAGTTGTGGCTCACAGGCCTAGTTGCTCTGCGGCATGTGGGATCTTCCCAGACCAGGGCTTGAACCCGTGTCCCCTGCATTGGCAGGCAGATTCTCAACCACTGCGCCACCAGGGAAGCCCTACATGCATTGTTGATTAAACTCTTTTATCAACTCTCATGCTCTTTAACAAGCTTCAGTTGCTTTTATGAAGTGATCAAGGTTCTCAAAAATTATGATTCAAAAAATGTCTCTAGTGCGGGTTGATCGTTCCCGTCTACCTTTGCTGGTTGCTCTGCAGTTTGCAGCCGCAGGAAAAGCAATACTATAAAGTATGGAACACATCACCCTTTCAGTTCCTCCCTGACCTGCCCTCCTCTGCTCATTTACTCACTGCCCCATATAGGCAAGCAGTCCATTCCCCACGTAGTAAGCACTGACATCTTCATGATACTGATCTTGCTGGGTACCCAAGACAGACGCCTCTGCCCCTCCTGTACCTCTGCTCCGTGAGGTTGGAAAGGTGTTGGGAAGGAGCAAGGAGAGCACAAGTCAGGATGAGGAGGTCAAGCCGGGGCAGACCACACTTGGCCAAGGCAACAACATATGTCAAGGGCGTGGAGAAACGTCCCCAGCAGTTACACAGCCCTGCACCTGAAGGTTCTCCCCATGTATTGTATTGTAAAAGCGCCCACTTTGGGGGTGGGCAAGAACCATCAGGGTTTTGTTTGTTTTGGTTTGGTTTTGGCCTGGAATATTTATGATAAATGTCATCATTCACTTCTATATACAATATGTAACCATCATTTGGAACTTTCACACTACTTTGGGGGGTGGGGAACACGTTAAAAAGCCAAAGTTGAGTCAACAGGAGAACTGGGAGTGAATGTGTAAATGGACTTGGCATTCCCCTTAGACGGGACGGAGGAGCCGCACCCTTTGGCCCTGTGCCCTGCGCGCCGCGCCCCGCGGTGGCCACGCCCCAGGCGCACCTCTCACAGGTGAGGCGAATGCGCTCCTCGCTGGACGACTGCTGCTCGTCCTCCTTCTCCTGGAAATGCTCCCGGACACACTGCTCCTCAAACTCGTGCAGCCTCTTCAGCTCCTCGTCGCTGAGAAACAGCTCTGCAAAGGCAGAAGCGGTTGCCACGTGAGAAACCAGCCAGGTAGGTGCGTCCTTGCGAATTTCACAGCCCGCCTTTAACCAAGCTCCCTTCCCCATCCCTTGCAGGCAGCTCCCTGCTCCTGCCGCTGGTTATCACACAAAGACTCCTTGTAATATGCGGCGATCATATTGACATTTCCGCTGGAGCTAAACGGCTCACTTTTTAACACAAAAATCCAAATTACAGCTATTCGGAAAGTGAAACCAAGTATGATTTTCCGGAAAACGTTTTGCATGTATTTTATGGATAGAGTCAAGTGGACAGGAGTATCTTCCCATTCTCTTTAGACGCAACACACTAAAACATTTTGAGGACATCGCTGGTGGTGCAGTGGTTAATAACCCGGCTGCCAACGCAGGGGACACGGGTTCGAGCCCTAGTCCGGGAAGATCCCACATGCCGCAGAGCAACTGAGCCCGTGCACCACAACTACTGAGCCTGTGCTCTAGAGCCCGTGCTCCGCAACAAGAGAAGCCACCGCAATGAGAAGCCCACGCACTGCAATGAGAAGCCCACGCGCCGCAAAGAAGAGTACCACCACCCGCCGCAACTAGAGGAAGCCCGTGCGCAGCAACAAGAACCCAACGCAGCCAAAAATAAATAAATTTATATATATAAAAACATTTTGAAAGGAACATTGGATTTATAGAGAAAAGTTATTTTCAAGAACTGTCTCAATTTCTCATCTCTTCATGAGTGGACTTTCAGTGATATTAATTACTAATAAATAAACAAAACTAGAATAAAATCAGCATAAAATGAGAAGCATTCTGCAAAGAATAGCATTTGGATAGAGTGCTGTGTTTTCACACATTTAAGTAGTTTAAGGAGATTTCCATGCAGGTATCCAATTAGAATAGTCTTTCTAGATTAGCCCAAGATAGAAATGAAAGAGTCCTGCACATACTCAATCCACGATCCTGTTCATCTTGGTCCCCTTCTCTTTTCTTCCTGCATTGGCGGCTGAGACGCATAATGATTATATAGACGTGGCTTAAAATGATCATTGGTGGAGGCAAGACTGGCCGGTCATGAAATGTCATAATCAGCTGATAACGCTGGAATTTCCACACTTGGTTGGATATTGACTTTACTTCAAAGAAGGTATTGCTTTAAAAAGAATACATGTTTAATTAGTTGTATTACTTTTAATAGTGATTTCCCAGGGCAATCAGAGTTACTCACATTGAATTGAAAATATGCAATGAAATGGCCTTTTGGGGTCATTCCACAAGTTAGTACTGACTCTGAATGACCTGTCTTTTGGTTTATCTATCAGCGTGGCTTACCAACATTCAAGGACATTTTACTCATATAAATAATTAAGAATTAAGTGTATTGAAATTGCTACCCACTGCTTTCTTGCAAAACCACACCACAGTCTACTGACTGCTCAGGAAATTTTATTTCATATATTTAAAGGTATGAGCCATCCCACTAAGCATTTTGAAGTATTTAAACTTTAAATTCAGTCAACTAGCTGACTACATTTTTTTGGAACTGAGTTGATTAATTACTGAACATTTTGATCGAAAGTGGGTTATTTTGGATGTTGGGTAGGTACAGTCTTTGTCTTCTTTGAGTTTCCAGTGGGAGGCAGTAAGCCTAGAATTGTTGGAATCCTGATCAAGCGTGTTGTCTACACGGGGACCTTAGAAAAGTCAGTTAACCTCTGTCAACCTTCATTTTCTCATCTGTCAAGTCAGGAGTGTAACCAGATTCTCTCCAATGCCCTGGTCAGCTCTGAGAGTCTATATTTCTGTGAAGGATTTTTCCCTCACATTTTTCATCTTAGAAACTAAAATAAATTTTTTCAACATTTATTAAGCATGGTCACATCCTCAACATATCATGCCAAAAGGGGCAAGTTTTACAAGAAATTTGATTGTGGATTTTAAGCCATTTCTTTCTTAGGCCATTTTATCTTCTATTCAGTAAGTGATAAGAAAAATATTTCATATAATAGTACAGTAATTGTCACAGCCTATGAAATTAACTTTGCTTTCTGTGCCTCTGATAATGAATTCAAGGCTCAGTTTGATAAATCTTCTCTGTCTCAGGAGACTTTCATCTAAGAAAATATTTTCATTAGATTAAAATACATGCCAAAAGTGTTAAAATACTAACCAAGATTGAATTTAAATGTATTTAAGTGTCAACTCTTGATTTAGGAATACATGAAGGCTGATTATGGTTGAACAAAAAAACATTGTGAAAAATTCTACGCATTTGAAAGCCCTAGTGGAATTCCATGTAAATCCTGGGCAACCTGGGAGATTTCTGAGATTACACTGAAAATCTGTAAAATAATAAATAACAAATATACGGTCATCAGCGGTGACACACACTTGAAAACGGCGATGAGCAAGTTCACGAGCAGGATGTTGGCCACCAGCAGGTAGCATGCCATGATGGCGGGCGTGAGCCAGGCGCCCGGGATGCAGGGAGGGAGCCGCTTGCCCTCCTCATCGTACTGGTTGTCACCACAAGGAGCTGAAACGAGAGTCTGTCTTTTTGTGCTTGTCTTTTACGTAGAATGAAAAGAATAAATAAACTGACCTATGCTATTAAAGGACCTATTTCTTTTTTACTATGTTTTTTTTCTGATTTCATAAGCAATAATTTTGAAATAATAATAATAATTGAAAAATATCAGTTCATACAAAGGTGATAAGGAACTCATTTCTGCACTCACAGACAGTCATTCTTAACTTGTTATATTTGTAAACATTTTCTCATTTCTGTGTTGTGTTTGTCATATACAGAAGTTCTTCATTTTTAAGCAGACGCATCTATCTATGCGTCTATGGTTTCTTTACTGTTATCCATTAGAAAGTGATTGGGTCTTCTAATTATTTAACATTAACTTATGTTGTCTTCTTGGTCATTTGTACATTAACTTTGAAAATAATTTTATTATGAGGTAGGAGGTAAGGATCCCCCCTAGCCTCCAATCCATTAATTGACTGTTCTGAGTGATGTTTGAAAAAGAATCTTTTCTCTCTCTGCTCATTTGAAATGCCACTTTGATCATATGGGACTTATTTTCTGAAGAAAAAGAGAGGATGATCTCAACAGTAATTAGTGAAGTAATATCCATGAATTTATAGTCTATTTACTTTTCACTTCCTTATCATTTAAAAAAGTACTGACACCAAAAAACAAGAGAAATATTTGAAACTGGTATAAGACTATCGGTAATTAGCTGAGGAAGAAACTAATTAATACACACATTTCATGGACTAGAGTCATCAATTATGCATAAACTTACGATTAATTTCCATGGCGTACACTATAGAGTGATTGGAAAGCAGCATTTTATTTTTTTTAGTTTTGACAGGAAGGAAGAAAAAAAATAAGACAGTTGAGAGAAAAGTCAAACAACTGATGAACAACACAAGAACTGTTTTGCTGTCAAGAAATGTAAAGTGTTCAAGCTTGGGAATTGCAGATTCACGCTTGGAAACAGTGATCTACTTAGGAGAATTTTACACATTATTAATTCTAGGAAATATATGTATATATATTTCATGAATATTTATTTTACCACGTCATAAGCAATAGCAAAACTCACTAGTGAAAAAAACTGTGAAAAAGACATGAGGCTACTGACAGATGATCATTTTAACATGTAGGTTGACCAATCAAGCATTCCCTGTATCCCAACACAAACACATCATAAGCACAAATAAATACAAAATTATTATGAAACAATCAGACCAAGAACTGAAAACCTACATTTCATGGTGTCACTGAAAATAGCCTCAAGTTTGCCTCTTCATCTTCTCTTGTTACCCAATTTAATTAAAAAAAATAAAAATATTACAACTTACGTCTGGATCCAGGGACTTTTAGCATTTATGTATGTTTACTGAAGCTAATATTCCTTTGAAACCAGATTAGATTTTTATGTTCTGGTTTACCAAGCTACAAACACATTCGCTAATTGACTCTGAGATACTCATGATAAGGATGTGTTCTGAATCACGTGATGAAAGCCAGTAGGTAGAAGGCGTTGTGCGACTGGTTATCAGTCTCACTTAGTGGAGATATACCGAACAACCCTGCATTTTCTACAAGGCAAGGATGTTCAGAACCTTCTATTCTCAAGAAGCTTCTGCTTCTACTGGAAGTAGCAGCCATGCTATTGTACCTGGTGCTTTTTGACAGAGCACAACATGCAAATTAAAATATTGGTGCTAACATGAAAATAGGTCTGAAGATGCTCGTTCATTGGTGATGCCGTAACTGTCTGGGTGAAATAGCATAAGAGCATTTGAACTTCACTTCCCTACAACACAAGAGACACTGTGACCTACCAGCTCAGCCTGGCCAGAGCTGGGGCCTGCATTCCCCAGAAATCCATGCAGGATTGCAGCTCATTTCCTCTGCTAACATCCAGAATACTGTTGATAATACAAAAATATCACTCCAGGAGTGAAGAGGAAATGGATAGCTATGTGGAAAATGGGTTCTGAAGCTTGAAGAAGAGGATGACACATGGCAATAGTCACTATCTCATTTGACTGAAATAACACTACCAGCTCTATCTCGGGGCAGAAAGAGATTCAGGTTGAAGAAAAATTAGGATGTTGGCATTGGGACTACATTCATGTGTAGGACATGCTCAAGGGATGTGAGACTCAGAATTCCAGTTAGTGGTTCTCAGAGTAGAAGACAGGACCGATGTCTCAAAAATCTGTATTTCATAATCTGCACTGATTTCTTCATAAAATAATTTGATGCCTATGGCAGAATAAAAAATACTTTATTCCCAAATTAACACAGGCTCTTCCATTAATTTGGAACTGATCATCTGCCTTGGGAAGCAGGGAAGAGAATCTTACTATGAATTCTATTCTTACGGTCTATCTGGTCTGCAAACACCTCTCCGTAGATCATCCAGTAGGGCATGTAGAAGATGTTTCGGGCCAGTTTCCAAGAAGGCTCCTCATCTGGATGCAAAATGGCTTGACGGGCTACTCCGAAACTCATCAACACCACCAGCATGATGACCACAAAATACAGCATGTCAATCATCTGAGGAGAGAGGAAATGGGCCTCTTACTGTCTTGACTCATGGGCCAAGTTCACCTGGTTCATTACATTGTGCTCCTCAGAGACTTCATGAGTGCTTAATTAGGATGGAGGAAGCTTCTTTCCCCTCCCTCCATTCCATCCGTGGGCTACTGATTCTTGTACTTCATGCAATGCATACACCTTACTCTAGAACATTGCCATTCTCATCTCATGCTCTCAATCTTTCTTCTCCTCTATTGTTACCCATAAACAAATTCCTTTAGTAACTACAACTGCAAATGGAGAAAGGGAACAATTATGGGAAAATACAGGAATTTGTGAGGGAAACTAAGGAGTAAGAGGAGTAGATATCTAAGGAGGTAATGAGATCATGAGTTGAGAGTACATGCTGATATTCATTCGTTATACAAACAGTGAGTAGTTGCAATGAGCAATGCTCTGGTTACTATGGATACTGACCTTATATAATTCTTAATTTTGAACATCCCCGAAGATGAGGGCCCTGGCTGGGATTAGCTCAACCATATATCCCTTTGCTCAAAACTTGCCTTACAAAGAGTTATTCCTAAGCTTGGAAGACTTCCTTTCTTCTGGGACCAGTCCCAACACTTGGGCTATTTTAAGTGATGTAAGGATGATCTGCTGGTTCATTTTTAGTTTCATATTTTATGGCCTGTTCTGGAGTAAATGTTGCCATGGATTTGTCTTGACCTCATCACACGAATTGCCTGTGTCCACTCCAGGCCAGAGCACATGAGCTGAAGACTGTGTGGAGTAGGGGTAGGGGAGGGTGACCCCGGGCCCCCTTTGTCTCTGGCTTCTACTGCACGTTAGGAGGTTATGCATCGGGTTATTGCCAGAAATACATGTACCTACAGTAGGCCCTCAACCTCATGTTCGTCAATTGGATTTAATTAAATTGTCAGTATGTAGAAGAACTATGTATCTTAAAGCAAAGAACATTTCCTGTAGGAAACCAACTGCAAGGGAAAGATCAAATGAAATGCAACAGAGCCACGCTGGAGGCCTGGCCTCAGGTCCTAACCACAGTCTCCGTGTCTGTAGTTACTCACGGGGCGTCAGGACTAACCATCTTTCCGATCATCATCACATAGGGTCCCAGATACTTGTTGACACCAAAGATGTCCAGGACACGGATGTACCAGAAGATGATATCCACGCAGTAGATCACGCGGCCATAACCCATGTAGGGCTGCTTCTGTAGGCGGAGGATGGCTCCAATCATGAACATGGAAATGGCCACGAGGTCTGTGATGTTCCAATATTCTTGAAGCCAAACTTTTATTTTCTGGCTGAGTTTACCGGGTTCTGACATGAGAATCTGTAAAGAAATGCCAAAGAACAAAAAACAAGGGAGCGTGGTATTGGAAGACTTGTCTTCTTAGAATCTTGGGACATTAGGACTGGAGCAGCATTCCAGGGCATCTGGTCCCCTTTCCTGCTCAAGACTTCTAAGTACTAATCTTCTCAGGCAGAAAAACATATCTAGAAAGGGAAATTCCACAAAATCCTCTGTATTCCTAGAGTCAGGGTTTCACAAACTCTCAGGAAATGCCTTCTAAATTATGTCCCTCTGGCTGTAATTAAAGTAGCTGCCTTTTGATCCCTTTTCTAATTCTCTGGACACTTGCCTGTGAGCCCACGTTCCAGAGTTAGTCCAGGAGGAAAACTCTAGAGCAGAGATAAACCTGTGTGGTCCCACAGAGGGGCAGTCCACCCAGGGGAGATGGCAGAACTGGGATGGGAAATGTTTATCAGCCAAAATTCCTTTGTAACTCAGAGATGGGAAGTCAGGGGAAAGCTGAACTTGATTTTCTCCTGCTTGAGAGCTTACTCTTTCAAAATCACCACTGATTAAAGGGACATTTCCTCAGAGTAAACCTGAAAATATTTAACAAGCAGCAGGCACGGGCACACTTAGAGCAAGCCCCACGTATGCAGCTATGGCGTGCAGCAGGGTGGGGGTCTTAAAAGTGGTACCCCTTTACTTACCGAGACTCTGGGGAGGTTCTGGGGACTCCAGAGGTGGGATGGGGTGGTGGCTATTTATGGGCCAACCCAGAAGGCGTTCACTAGTTTAACAACCTGTGCACTCTGACTGATGGCCGCCCACCCTCTTTCCTATAACTGGGAGGTAAAGAACAGTGTCAGCACATGGCTGATGCTCAGTGAGCTCACGGTGTCCCTAGAGGTGGCACGGCAGGCCACTTGGGAAATTCCAGTTGTAAAGTGGGCAAAGTTTGAATGAAGCCCAGCTAGAAAAGAAACAGGAGTAGTAGGAGATGTGTTATAACATTTTAGATTTGGCACTCTGCGTTTCTCGGGCTGTCATCAGACTGACAGCCTCGAATTAGCTCTCCTGGGAAGAAGTTGCCAGCGATAATTTTTCAGTTCAGTGAAAGGGTCACTGCTGATTGCAAAATAAGAATATTGGTTCTCTATCAGAAAGAATATGAAATTCTGCTGTGTGCTTTCTCAAGTTCACTTTTTCTTGGCTATAAGCTTTCCCTTTATAAACTGATACAAAGAATTAAAACTTGCAGATGATATTAGAAAGAAAAGGACCTGGCCCATATTTCCTCTGCTGCCTGCAGGGCTTGCCCTCTTGAAGTTACATGTTAGTTTCAAGTCTCCTGTGACACGAGTCTGCATGAGATGGTGTCTGTCCTTTTTCAATACTTCTTTGAAAATCCTGTTCCCTCTGTTTGCAGCAGTTGTGCTGGCGGCCAGCCCAGAGGCACTGGAGGCTTCCACCAGGTGGGTGCACCCAGCCCCCATCTGCTGCAGGTGCCGCTGTTCGGCTCCCACCTGCCCCCTTGGGCAATTGCAGCCGGTTTCCCAGAGATGCTGATGGCTGGCTGATGTGGGTACAAAAGTCTGTTCCCTTTGGTCAAAGTGGGACAGACTCTACAGTATTACTTACACTCAGAGTCCCCTGCAGGATTAGGCCAGGGACAGATTCCACTGAAGCCACACCTTGCTCAGCCCCGTCCCCTCTTCTGGCCTGGCCACCCTGCTGCCTCCCTCTGCTCTCCTGGGAGCTCTCCTTTAATAAACCCCTTGCACAAGAATCCCCATCTGGGTTGGAGGGAGGACAAGTGTGGTTCAAAGTCCTGAGTTACAGGAGAAATGTCATCTCCTACATCTCCCTTTCTACTTCCAGCTCTGAGAAAACGGAGCCCAAATTTGTACCCAGTTGGAGTCATTGGTTTATCTCAGGTACCTGGCAGCGTTTATGCTGCTTTTCTAGGCACTCAGACTTATTTTTATTACTAAACATCATCTATTCTGCCTTGTGTTTTGATTTCCAAGTTCAAATTCAGTTGGAAGCAGAAGGTGTATAAATCTCAAGCAAGGGAACGGAACCAACTTGGGATTGTGACACCTCGAAAGAGAAGTTCCACGGCACTTGGGATTTGCACGATACGTTTTTAAAATAAGGAGCTATATCTGGGGACTTCCCTGGTGGTCCAGTGGCTAAGACTCTGTGCTTCCACTGCAGGGGGCATGGGTTCGATCCCTGGTTGGGGAACTAAGATCCTGCACGCACCGCAGCCAAAAAAAAAAAAAAAATTTTTTTTTTTTTTTTAGAAGAAGATACATCCGAATTGAAGTCAGTGGTGGGTGGGGCTGGGACAGGCCTTTGGAGCATCACCTCCCGAATCTTCTCCAGGGCCAGGCTCACGATGTAGGAGATGACGATCCACTCCTGGAGGCAGGGCCAACGCTCCATCCGCACCAGGATGACGTAGTTGAACAGCAGTAGGTAACCCAGGTAAGATATCTGAAAGGCAGAAACCGTGAGCAGTGTCTGGGGAGGTCACACGTGCCTTAAAAAAGCTTCGAAACCCTATTTACAAGTGGACACATCTTCTAGAACAAATTTTCATTTCCAGGTGCACCGAATCCTTTAGAGGAAAACTTCCACTCACATCACCGGTGCAGGCAGAGGACTTTGAGGCAGAGGGGGAGGCATTTTGTACTTTAGTGCGATATGGGCACTGACAGTCCATTCTCTAAATGAAGATGTATTTGTTGCTACTATCAGCCTCAAGGGGAAATTATAAAGTTGCACGAAATTATGATGAGTCGGGAAACTTTTAGTAGTTGACTGGTGTGCCCTCTACATTCCTGGAAATTGGAAAATGTTACTGACTCTTCCCTGCCTTGCAAATTTCCTTCTTGAACCTTTCCACTGCTGATGGATGTGGGAGGTTCGAAGGGAGGAGGATGGCATGAGGTGTCTTCCCAGGTACACACACCTGTGTTGAGGCCCCTCGGTCAACCCTGATACGTCTGTGATGTGCTGTGCCCACAGCAGCGTGCCTATCCTTGCAGCATGTAGAGTTGGGAGGGATATGGGAGTGAGCTATGAGGTGGAGGGAGGTGGTCTGAAGATGACCGAGGTTGATTCACTCTGAAGCGGTACGCACCACGGGTACAGGCCCCTTCTGAAGTCTTGGGGAGGTGGGGGGGAGGGTGTATACTAGCAACTGTATATTTGTGATTCGCAGCCTTTTTTTTTTTTTAAAGATGCCCCCCTCCTGATTGTTTAAGTTTTACCAGGATACAGGTAGCATCACATGTATCCACTATCTAGTCTTTGCAGGAGGATTGGAGCAAGAGTTCTCAAAGTGGGGCTGTGCTGGGAACCCCTGGCAAGCTATAAAACGTGCGACCCCCTCCCCACATCCAGAGGCAGCATTTAGAGGCCCTGGGGAGAGTTCCTGGGGAGACGCCCAAAGCTCGTCAGCCCCCTGGCTCTGCCTTCTTCATACGCATCTGTGGAGGTCAGGTATCTTCCTGGTCCTCAGCTGGTTCTGACCAGAACAGGTGGGCAGCTGTGGCTTTGGTGGTATTGCCAGATGTGGCTGCCAAAAGGTTGGGTGTCCAGGCTATAGTTGGCCTGGGTCCCCATGCAGCCCGCTGGGTGCCATGCCCCAGAGCTCTGCCTCTGCCTTCTGCCCTCCTCATCCATCACCCTGTCCATGGCTTTGGACCTGGCTCCTCTCCTCCCATCACCTGCTCGCGCCCAGTCACTAATGGGACCGCAGTGCCAGGACGTGCCAGGCGTGGGCTGCTGCTTGGCATTTGGGACTTCATGAGTATTGTCCCTCCCCCGACCGCAGTGGTTGCAG
Organism: Balaenoptera ricei; assembly: GCF_028023285.1. Lineage (NCBI taxonomy): Eukaryota > Metazoa > Chordata > Mammalia > Artiodactyla > Balaenopteridae > Balaenoptera > Balaenoptera ricei. The sequence goes on from NC_082640.1 coordinate 32,176,432, forward strand.
GAACCACGGCATGCCTGCCACCCCTGCTGGGACGGCCTGCACCTGAGCCAGTTTCCTCCAAAGCCTTCCAAGCTGCTCCAGTCTCCTCGACCCACTTTTCCTGCCCATCCGCGTGCATAAGGCTGGACCACTCTTGTTCTGGGTGCACCGCTCTGCTGGAGCCGCCCAGACAGAGGCCACCGATGGGGCTGGAGGAGTGTGGTCACGAGGTCAGTGTGGCCTGCACCTGAGAGTGGAGGTGCCTTGATTTGCTCCTCTAATCCAGGACTTCATGCTCTGGGTTCAACCCTACTCTTTGAGTAACCCCGTCAGTCTCCTGAAAAATGACATCTGTGAGCTTGCTCTCTAAATACTAGTCATCTTTGTTCATTGTTGGAATAAAACTCTACTTCCCTAAGTTTGTATTACTAAAGACATTTGAAAAATCCTTCATCTTGAGCAAATAGAATATGACTATTTTGCTTTATGAAATGGTGTATTTGGGGCTAGGATGGCCACATTCCTATGTATAAATATATGACAAGATATCTATCTAGATCCAATTTTAGTTGAAGGTTCTGAGTTAGTCCCACTTCTGTTTTCATAATTAATTTTAATCCATTGATTTTTTTTTTAAAAAAACACTCTTTTTAAGCCCTTGACAATTTTCTTCATTCTGACATGTCTAAAACAGGCTAAATGGTGAAGGCTAAGGGTGGGGAGCTTACCGTGTAAAACCAGAACTTGACAATAGGAGCGTTGTAGAATTCGCAGATCTTGGTCCCGATGGGAACACTTCTTTGCTTTTTTTGTTCGTTCTCCTCGTCCCCCTTTCTCGAGCCAGTGTCTGCATTCGCATCCTGGAAACAGAGCAGAGCACGTGGCAAGCAGGCTGCCAGATGGGAAACGCCTTGGACTCCAGCACCATATTTAACAGACAGGTGCCTCAAAAATCAAGGATTATAAAAGACGCAGACGTAGAGAATGGACTTGAGGACACGGAGAGGAGGAAGGGTAAGTTGAGACAAAGTGAGAGAGTGGCATGGACATATATACACTACCAAATGTAAAATAGATAGCTAGTGGGAAGCAGCCGCATAGCACAGGGAGATCAGCTCGGTGCTTTGTGACCACCTAGAGGGGTGGGATAGGGAGGGTGGGAGGGAGACGCAAGAGGGAGGAGATATGGGGACATATGTATATGTATAGCTGATTTGCTTTGTTATAAAGCAGAAACTAACACACCATTGTAAAGCAATTATACTCCAATAAAGATGTTTAAAAAAAAATCAAGGATTATAAAAATGTCCCCAATTCTTGCAGTTTCTAAATTCACGGCAAGAGAAATCACAACTATTTTGAAAATGAGAGTTGATGGATACTTTTAGAATCAAGGGTATCACTGACCATATTCTCCTCCTCTTTTTCTTTGCCGTCTTCGTTTTCCTTGGATGTTTGATATGAGAAGTCATCAGAGGTGCGAAATTCCAAAAACAAGATGGTCGGGGGGAGAAGAATCCCCATGATAACCTAGGTATGATGAGAAAAGTGGATTTTAAGCTATGGCAATTCTTGAAAATTTTCCTAGTATAGGCAAAAAAATTTTAATTATGATCTTCAGCATTACTCAGTAATCTAGCAGCCCTGGAACAGGTCTATCTCTGCTCTGACGGTCTGTGGCTTATTCTGTTTGGTATATTGATAGAACTGCAGACACTGAGAAATTTAAGATCATCCACCAAATTGTTCTAGATGAACAGCAAGCAGTATTGTGTGGAATCCTGACTTAAAAAGAGAAGATCTTGCATAGAGTTTCAAAGCAGGCAATTTTTTAAAGTAAAATATAGTAAGTAAAAATAAATAAGTAAATAAAATGATACCTCTAGTGAAGTAGACCAAAAATATTTTATATAGGAATAACTTAGATGTCAATGTGAATATATGGACCAAGAGTTGGAAGAGAAACGTGACTGATGAATATAGGACTTACTTGGGCTCAGCCTAGACAGCAAAAGGATGGCCTAGCTTATAGATGGAAACCCTTGTCATTTTTGTCAGTGCCGTGCAGTGTGTCTCCAATACTGAACTCTGTTCCCAATGATCAATGCTAATTTTTTAAAGTTTCCCCTCAGCAATCCATTATTAAGAATAACACAAAAGGGGGACTTCCCTGGCGGTCCAGTGGTTAAGACTTCGCCTTCCAAGGCAGGGGGTGTGGGTTTGATCCCTGGTTGGGGAGCTAAGATCCCACATGCCTCGTAGCCAAGAAAACCAAAACATAAAAGAGAAGCAATATTGTAACAAATTCAATAAAGACTTTAAAAATGGTCCACATCAAAAAAATCTTAAAAAAAAAGAGAGTAACACAAAAGGGTTATTTCTACCATATACTAAAAATTATATTATAAAGCACCAATAATTAAAACAAAGTGGTACAGGTGCATGAAGAGACCAAACAATAGAGCAGAATAGAAGGTCCAGAAAAAGATTCAACTACACATAGGCAATTAGTTTGTGATACAAACACCACCTCCAATGGGAGGAGTAAAGATGACTATTTAATAAACTGTATTGAGAAACTGGGTGATCATCTAGAAAATAATTAGGTTAGATCCATATCTCACACATACACCAGAATAAATTGCATCTAGCTCCAATATTTCATGAAAGAAAAAAAAGGGAGGGGGCACAGAGAGAAGATAAAACAACTAACAATCACCACATGAAAATTCTTTCATAAATGGAGAGTAAGAGAAGGCCTTTCTAATTAGGCTCCCAAATCAAGAAGCAATCAAAACAAAGATCAATATATTTGATACTGAAAAAAAATCACAAACTTCTGCACAATGAAAACATGCCTTAACCAAAGTAAAAAATAACTTCTGGGAAAACATATTTGCAGCTCATGTGACAGGCAAAGGGCTAATCTTTCTATTTAGAAAGGATCTTCTAGAAGTCAAGAAGAAAAATTCTAACAACCCAGCAGAAAAATGGGCAAAGGCAGTGAACTTAGAGACATTTGTACTGAGAGGAAAATGGGCTTGTCCTCACTCATAATAAGAGACATTCAAAGAAACTACACAGAGATCTCATTTTTTACCATTAGATTGGAGTGTTTGCTCACACACTGTATTGGTGGAATTGTGGGAAAACAAGACATTCCCTACACTATAGGTGGACACCTCCACAGAAGGACAGCTATCAAGATTGCAAGTGCATATCCCCAGGGGGCCACCAATTCCCCTTCTGGACATTTATACAGCAGATACGTGAGACACAGTATGTGTCCAAAAGCACTCATGGTGGCAGTGAGTGTAGCACCCCCAGGCAGAAGTGACCTCCATGGCCTCAATGGGGACTGGCCATAAACTGCGGCCATCGGCCATGAAGGAGAACTGGGGAAGCGGGTAAGAATGAAGGAATAGTCTGTGTCCCAGAGGAAGTGAAAAAGGAAGGTACAAAACAACAACTATGCCAACCCTTGTGAAAAGGAAAAAAAAAAAAGAATATTTACTTCATCATGAAAAAAAAGGAAAAAAAGAATATTTATTCATAGTAGCTTTATATATGGAAATATACATAAGAAACAAATATCAGTGGTTGCCAATGGGTAGAACAAGCCATATGGGGGACAGGAGTTGGGAAAGAGACTTGTCACTTATACTTTAAAATAGTTTTAATTTTTTAATATGTGCATGTCCTTATGACCTTTTCAAAGAATTAAATTAAAAAAAGAACAAACCATCCCTGCTTTAAAATAATTATATATTTATGTTGTGAATTAAAAATGCTTGGAAGGAAATCTGATGCTTACAAATATTTATAACTTTGGGTAGACATTATATCTAAAAGTAGCATTAGGTAAAGAAGGAAATGATAGAAAAATACCCACTGGATTTCAAAGACTTAGTACAAAAAAAAGCATATAGACTATCTCATTAGTGATATTTTTCCTTTCAAAAACATGTTGAAATGATAATATTTTGTATATACTGGTTTAAATAAATATATTATTAAAATTAATTTCAACTGCTTCCTTTTTACTTTTTACAATGTACTTAAAAAACTTTTTGTAACTATTAAAAATTTTACTTTCTTAACTAGAAAATTCGAAGTGACATATGTGGCTTGCATTTTATTTCTGTTGGACAGCACTGCTGTAGACTCTATAGTTTCATCTTGCTCTTTAAAATTCTGGCATGTTTAAAAATTGCTTTTTAAAATATATGTTTCCTGGTTGTTTATGGGTTGAAGAGCTAGAACATTTGGACCTGTAGACTTCATCACAGAGTGGATTTGGGGATGCTCCTCTGCCCTTGTTATCTCCTGCCACTTGGCAGCTGGATGCAGAGGCTGGACCAGACCCAGGTTGTTTTGTAAATTTTATTGAAGTAGAGTTGATTTACAATGTTGTGTTTAATGTCTGCTGCACAGCAAAGTGACTCAGTTATATATATTCTTTTTCATATTCTTTTCCATTATGGTTTATCACAGGATATTGAATATAATTCCCTGTGCTATACAGTAGGGCCTTGTTGTTTATCCATCCTATATATACTAGTTTGCATCTGCTAATCCCAAACACCCAGTCCTTCCCTCCCCCACCCCTCCTCCCCTTTGGCAACCACAAGTCTGTTCTCTATGTCTGTGAGTCTGTTTCTGCTTTGTAGATAAGTTCAGTATGAAGGTTACTAAAAATAGAGTTGCCATATGATGTAGCAATCCCACTCCTGGGCATATATCCAGACAAAACTATAATTCAAAAAGATGCATGCATCCCAATGTTCATAGAAGCACTATTTACAATAGCCAAGACATGAAAACAACTTAAATGTCCATCGACAGATGACTAGATAAAGAAGACGTGGTACATATATACAATGGACTACTACTCAGCCATAAAAAAGAATGAAATACTGCCATTTGCGGCAACCTGGATGGACCTAGAGATTATCATACTAAGCAAAGTAAGTCAGACAGAGAAAGACAAATACAATATGATATCACTTACACGTGGAATCTAAAATACGACACAAATGAACATATCTATGAAACAAAAACAGACCCAGGTTTGAGCCCTATGGCAAGACTGTAGATGGCGTGTTCTTTCATTAAAAAGTATACCATTTCTCTTTTGGTGATGTTAGCAGCTGTTGATATCAATTCATTAACTCACTGGGGTTGAAAATTGGTGGTGTTCTAATGCTATCATTTGGTTTCCATTTCTTGGCTGGAATAATTTTACAAAGAGATGTTCCCCTCATCTACTCAGTGGTTACCCAGTGGTTCAGTTCATATAGAAAATGCAGGATAAATGCTTGATTCTTTCCCCTTTATGTACCTGTTTTCAAGATAATGAATTGGTTTCCTATCAGCTACTGAAGATAACTAATTTTTCTTTTTTTAAACTATTTCGTATTCCCACCAGCAGTGTAGAAGAGTTATAGTTGTTCCACATGCTTGCCAACACTTGGTATGGTCAGTCTTTTAATTTTAGCTTTTCTAGTGGGTGTGTAGTGCTATTTCATTGTGGGTTTTTTTTTTATTATAAAGTATTCAATTTAGTTAAACTAAAAAAATAAAAACCAGTTCACCCATTTCTCCCACCCCACCCTCACCCCTGCTTCTGTCAACAACCAGTCTGTTCTCTGTGTCTATGAACTTGCTTTTTTGTTTTTTTAGTTTTCACATGTAAAAGAGATCATAATGTATTTGTCTTTCTCTGTCTGACTTATTTCACTTAGCACAGTGCCCTCGAGGTCCATCCACATCGCAAATGGCAAGATTTCATTCTTTTTTATGGCTGAATAATATTCCATTTTATATATATATATATATATATATGTATAAAATATACATTGTGTATATGTAATAATATTCCATTGTGTGTATATATATAATATACATTATGTATATATAATATTCCATTGTGTATATATATATCATTGTATACATATATATGTACACATATATATATATACCACAATTTTTTATCCATTCATCCATCAATGCACACTTAGGTTGTTTCCATGTCTTGGCCATTGTAAATAATGCTGCAATGAACCTAGGGTGCAGATATCTTTTCAAGTTAGTGTTGTTTTCTTTGGATAAATACCCAGTAGTGGAATTGTTGGGTCATATGGTAGTTCTATTTTTAATTTTTTGAGGAACCTTCATGCTGTTTTCCATAGTGGCTGCACACCCACCAACATTCCCACCAATAATGCACCAGGGTTTCCTTTTCTCCACATCCTTGCCAAAACTTCTTATTTCTTGCCTTTTTGATGATGGCCATTCTGACAAGTGTGAGGTGATATCTCATTGTGGTTTTGATTTGTACTTCCCTGGTGATTAGTGATGTTGAGTATATTTTCATGTGCTTGTTGGCCATCTGTATGTCTTCTTTGGGAAAACGTCTATTCAGATCTTCTGCCCATTATTTAATTGGATTATTTGTTTGTTTTTTTGCTTTTAAATTGTATGAGTTCTTTATATATCTTGGATATTAGCCCCTTACCAGACATACAATTGCAACTATTTTCTCTCATTCAGTACATTGCCTTTTCACTTTGTTGATGGTTTCGTTGGCTGTGCAGAAGCTTTTTAGTCTGATGTAGTCCCACTTGTTTATTTTTGCTTTTGTTGCCTTTGCTTTTGGTGTCAGATTAAAAAAAATCATCACCATGTCAAGGGCTTATGTTTTCTTCAAGGAGCTTTGTGGTTTTAGGTCTTATGTTCAAGTCTTTAATCCATTTTGTGTTAATTTTGGGGTATGGTATAAAATAGTGGTTCAGTTTCATTGCATGTGGGTGTCCAATTTTCCCAACACGATTTATTGAAGAGACTATCCTTTCCCTATTGTATATTCTTGGCTTCTTTGTCATAAATTTATTGACAATATATGCATGGGTTTATTTCTGGGCTCTCTATTCTGTTCCATTGATCTATGTGCCTGTTTCCATTGTTTTAATTACAATAGCTTTGTAATAAGGTTTGAAATCAGGGAGCATGAAGCCTCCAGCTTTGTTCTTCTTTCTCAGAACTGCTTTGGCTATTGGGAATCTTTTTGGATCCACATAAAGTTTAGGATTGCTTGTTCTATTTCTGTGAAAAATGCTATTGGAATTTTAATAGGGATTGCATTAAATCTGTATATTGCTTTGGGTAGCATGGACTTTTTAACAATATTAATTCTTCCAATCCTTGAGCATGGAATATCTTTCCATTTATTTGTGTCTTCTTCAATTTCTTTAATTAATATCTCATAGTTTTCAATATACAGGTTTTCACCTTCTTGGTTAAATTTATTCCTAGGTGTTTTATTCTTTTTGATACAACTGTATATGGGATGACTGTTTTCTTAATTTTTCTTTCTGATAGTTCTTTATTAGTGTATATATTTACTTAAAAATATTGTTATGAACTCATGGATTTAAAGATATTTGCTATTCATTGCTATTAGTAATAGTATTGAAAGTCAAACTGCCCTGTTCATTTGGCCAGTGGAAGCCTCTTCATGTTTGCTTCTGGGTCCCCCTGATCTGACCCTAGAGGTCCTTGATAACTTCTTTAACATCTGGTGTGTCAACTGTTCTGGGCTCATCTTGTACATATCCTGCTACAGACCTGGAATCAACCATTTCTCCAAGAAGTTCTGGCTTCAGTGAATGGGAAATGATATTTCAAGGCCACAGTCTGGGCACTAGGAATGTTCATGCTTTTGGGTAGGTCTTTGTTTCTAGGCTTTTCATTGGCCAGAGCTGGAATGAATTCATATTGATGCTTCCAATTAAGTACTATAGGCTTTTCTGCTTATCCTCTTCCAGATTACATCTGTGTTTCCTTTTCTTCCACACCAAGTCCTAGTTCTCAAGGACAGAGGGGTGTGACAGAATTAAAATATCTCACTGTTACTCAGTTGCTTTAACTTAACAGTTTCAGAATAATGATGTTAATACTACCACTATCAATTATGATTACTGAAAAGTTACACTTTTTTTTGCACAGGTGCTCCCCATTCTTCTCTCATTTTTATTTTTTTATTTGATTTTACTTTTTAAAAAAGATGTAATTTTATTTATTTTTGGCTGCGTTGGGTCTTCGTTGCTGTGTGCGGGCTTTCTCTAGTTGCAGTGAGCAGGGGCTACTCTTCATTGAGATGTGTGGGCTTCTCCTTGCTGTGGCTTATCTTGTTGCGGAGCACAGGCTCTAGGTGCGCAGGCTCAGTAGTTGTGGCACACGGGCTTAGTTGCTCCATGGCATGTGGGATCTTCCCAGACCAGAGATCGAACCCGTGTCCACTGCATTGGCAGGCAGATTCTTATCCACTGCGCCACCAGGGAAGTCCCTCCTCTCATTTTTAAATGGTTCTATTATATCTATATTATCAGAACATATAGCTGTTATATACTATTTTCTCTCCCACTTAACTGTCACTTAGTTTTAACACTACAAGTAAATATGTATCTGATGCTGACTATCTGTCCTGTTGCTGATGCCTCTCTGGTTATTTTGGTTGTTGGAGATTCTTTCTCTAACAGATTCTTCAGAAAGTGCTCATAGCAACAATATTTCCCTGAGTTCTTGCCTGTTGGCAACATGTCATGTGTACCCTTTATATTTGACCATCACTTTTGCTAGATATAAAATCTTTGCCTCAATTTTCTTTCTGGGAGTATTTTTATATGATACACACCATTTTTTTTCTGACATAAATGGTTGCTATTGAAAGTCTGATGATAATTGAATTTTTTCCGCTTAGAAGTCACTTGATTTTTTTTTTTTTTTTTTTGCCTAGAAGCTCAAAGAATTTTTTTTTTCATTAAAATCCAATAACTTTATTAAAGTGTGTCTTGATGTTGGTTATTCTGGGTTGATGTACTCAGGTTCCCAGTGTGTTTTTTTAAATATATAGTTTCATATCATTTGTCTTCAAGAGAAATTTTTGAATTCTAGTTTGAGACACTTGTTTCTATTTCTGGTTTTAGCTGTTATGGATACTTTCATATTTTTAGCAACATGGGCGATATCTTATGTTGCTATTTCTTTGTTAATTTAAGTACTATCTTAGTAATCTAAGTATCTATTGACATCCTATTATTTTAGATGAGACTTTATCTTAATTTATCTCCTTCCCCCTCTGCTCCCGTTTTTAACAACCACATCAGTATTTTCAGTTCCTATGAAGTTACCTTTTAACTTTACACAATATACTGGAATCTTCACCTCTTGTTTCAATAACTCTTGACAGTTCTGATTCCCCACTTTACAATATGGGGATATTATGCTGTTTACCACTCTCTCTTCCCCTTCCCACCAGCCAACTTTTCTTATCTGTACCTTTACTTTCGTAGTTTCATACTTGATAAACTTTGTATTATATTTAGGATTTATATTTAGGTCTATTGGATCATTCTAAAAAACTGAAGATCAGTAAAAAGCATTTACATTTTTATTACCATATAAAATACTGTCTATTGTACAGCCACATGGCGTGCTGTGATTGCAATTTTAATGTAGAATTCTGGTGCCACTAGAGAAACCTGATCATGGTATCAAAGGTCAAATGGTCTTTCTTACCTTCTACCAGTCACTCAAAAATCGTACCAAATTTTAATTTAAATCATAACCGAGCCTTAACTTTTGTGTGCAGTTTTTTTGTTTTCCCTGGTGTTTGATTCTACTTCCACTTTCTCATTAATGATTATGAACTCTTTTTGTTTCCCTAACCCATACCCCTGATACGTTATAGCATCTTAGTCACTGCATCTATTTGTTGGAATCATTTCTATTCTTCTGTGTACTTTCTTCTTGCATATCACTAACTCTTTGCACTTATTTCATCCAACTGCTTTTTCATATGGGGATTTTTAAAAACTGGGGCTTGTTTCTTGCATTCCACATCACCTGTGTTCTTGTAATTTTGAACGCTTCTTTCAGTGGAATACCAGCTGAAGTACTTTTTCTGAAGGAGTAAGTAGAAAGTATATAACTTGAATCTTTGTCTATCTTAAATAGATATCCTATCCTCATGTTTAAAATAGCTGGACTGGGTAAAAAAAAAAAAAAAAAAAAAAAATCCAGGTTCCAAATCCTCTCAGAACTATGAAGGCCTTGTTTCAGTGCCTTCTAGGTTTCAGTATTATTAACAGAAAGTCTGATGCCAACCTGATGTTCATCCCTTTGTGGGAAACCTGCTCTTTTTTTAAAAAAAATCTTCAGGATCTTCTCATTATTCTTGATATTCTGAAAACTATTTATTAATATCCAAACTTATGTATAATATCAGCTTAGTGCATTGTGTATAAGTGGGCAATTAGGCATGACATTTATATTTTTTTTTAAAGAAAGAAATGGAAATTTTTATTCAAGCCCAATTTGAGGATTATAACCCGGGAAAAGCATCTCAGAAAGCTCTGAGAACTGTTTCCAACATATTTTTAAGAAACCAAGTGCCTTCTGTATGTCAGAACCCTGATGCCCAGGATAACATATATGGTCTTTTCTTTATCCTCATAGCAATCCCATGAGCTCAGTATAATATTGCCTTTACAGAGTAGGTTATTTGAAGATTAGAATCTCTCCTTAAGATAACCTAGTCGTTAACAGTAGTAAACAGCAGAGCTGGGATTTGGTCTCAGTACAATTTTCTATCCCTTAAATCCTTTTCAAACACTTTCATAGCTTCACATTCTCTCATAAACCCCACAGAATGAAAACATTGCCAATTAAAATGATATCAGACAGCAACCTAAGTGTCCATTGACAGATGAATGGATAAAGAAGATGTGGTGTATATACACAATGGAATATTATTCAGCCATAAAAAAAGAATGAAATAATGCCATTTACAGCAACATGGACGGACCTAGAGATTATCATACTAAGTGAAGTAAGTCAGAAAGAGAGAGACAAATATCATATGATATCGCTTATATGTGGAATCTAAAAAAAGGATACAAATGAACTTATTTACAAAACAGAAATAGACTCACAGACATAGAAAACAAACTTGTGGCCACCAAAGGGGAAGAGGGGGAGGGATAAATTAAGAGTTCGGGATTAACAGGCACAAACTACTATATATAAAATAGATAATCAACAAGGACCTCCTGTATAGCACAGGGAACTCTACTCAATATCTTGTGATAACCTATAATGGAAGAGAATGTAAAAAAAAGAATATATATATATATATATATATGTATAACTGAATCACTTTGTTGTACACCTGAAACTAACACAACCTTGTAAATCAACTATATTTCAGTAAAAATTTTTTAAAAAGTAAAACAAAACGATATCAGACAATTTTGGAGTTGTAAGGGCATCTATAGAAATAGAGCTCAGGTGTCTGCCTTAGCGGCGGGTGGCTGGTCCAGGGATGCATGAGTGATTAGGGTGGACTCCAAGCCTGTAAGCCAGTCATGCTGCAGGTCAGGCTCTGGCGTTAGACCACCTGGATTCAGGAGCCAGTCCCATGCCTTGCAGCTCAGATCCTATCCCTTAATCTTGCACCTTCAGGTTCTCCTGTAAGACAAGGATTGCCATGGCGTCTCCTTCCTGGGGTTGTTCAGAGTCATGGATGAAATAAACCACAGCAAGTGCTTAGCTCGGCCAGGCAGGGAGTCAGAGCTCACAGGTGTCACTTGTCACTACACCGTGCTTACCAACCACGTCACACATACCTTCAGGCCAGGGTTTTTCCTCATCCGCAGCCTTCCCATCCACATGTCAGTCAGCAGCATCTGGCTGCAGGTGTGGGCGATGAAGTCCCGATGTTTGGCTGCGACAGCCAGTTTGAGGCAGGTCGAGTTGCTCCAGTTTTTCAGCTCGTAGGTCAGCAGTTTCATGGCGATCTGCTCGTCATGCTTGTAGGACTGGTCCAAGAGCTCCACAGCAAGCTGGCCAAAGTCTCTGCAGAGACAGAGATGGGAGCGGGGTGGCCACATGCTCTTCATTAGAGAGCTGTGTCCACGGGGATGTCATGGAGCCACAGGACACAGAGTCCTTGACTCCCTGTCCTCTGGGAGCTCCAGGGGATGTACCCAGAGGGGACAGCCAGGGGCCAGGGTCTGTGCTTAGCCATGTCAGGGGCTGACTGCTCTTGCTGTAGATGGAGCTTTAGGTGGATCCCAAGTCTGCCCCTCAGGCACCAGGGACAGAGCAAAGACAAAGTCCCTCCCCTCAGGTGTTCACAGAACAGGGATGCAGATGGAAAAGATGGCAAATGAGAGTTTGAAAACAGCGCCTGTGGGACTGGAAGTCAGAACAGTGGCCATCCTTGGTGCAGGGGAGAGGTGGACATTGAAAGGGCCTCCAGGAGAGCTGGTGGCACAGGTAGGGTCCTGTTTCTTGAGGGTGCTGGTCAAAGTTGTGTGTTGTGTTTGTGAACAGTCATCAAGCTGCATGTTTTACACACGTGCCTTCTCCCATATGAGTGTAATACTTCAGTGACACATGGATTACAAGAGCGCTCTCAGTGCTGTGAAGGAGACAAGGTCTAGTTGCCATGGGGACCCAGAGCAGGGAGGACCAATTGCTGGAGGTGGGGGAGGGGGAGTGATGGGTACCAAGTGGCGGATGGAGAAGGGGACACAGGTGATTTGTGAACATAAGATGTATTCCCTTTCCACGTGACCCTGATGCGAGGATTTAATGATAGTCATGAACATTTCTTGTTCCTTCAACTTTTTGCGTGGCATTGATGTGGTTAAGGTACAGTCCTATAGGGATCACCTTTCTTTGCTTTTGTTTCTCCATTTTATAGAAGATTTGATGCCAGTTCTGAGTGGAAGGATGAAAAAGGGAGGCATTACTTGTGGGGGATGGAGACGCAGACTCTGCAGTACCTTCTGGCCTCAGGCCCCACAGGCTGCAGGGGGTCACCACGAGGGTCCTCTAGGAAGCAGAGGGACAGGGCTTGCCAACAGATGGAGGCAGGGGAACGCCTCCCTGTTTGTAAGAGGCTTGAACACCTGATGTTTAGAAGTCAGCTAGTGATTTTAGAAATCCAGTCCAAAAGATAAGCAGGGTGCTTCACAAAACAAAGATATTACATGCTGGCAGAGGGGCCTGTGTACAATTCAAGTTCACATGTCTGTAAAGTTGCACGGGGACTTCTGGTTTCTGGTTCCACACGTAAGGGACTTGGAAGTTGCCACTCTGACCTAATAAAAAGTAAAAAAGCTCAACAAACTCAAAATCCACGACTTTGCTAGATTCATCAGAGAATTGAGGTCACAGGGCAAATTGCTGTCCACCAAACTGGAAAGACAGAAGGCAGATACTGAGAATCACAACTTAATGGAGCACAAACCCGGGGAACCAGCGCCAGGTTGGAAAACCTGAACTGTAATTGATGAATTTCTGGAGGCCCCGTGAGGACAAGTCTGCAAGTTAATAGCTCCGGGTGGCCCAGGCATAGAGAAGTGTCCACATTTTTGTGAGTTTTACCTCCAGGAGCCCCACCAAGTTCTCACAGAGAAGATGGGGGAAGAATCCTCTCATGCTGCCATCTGGGAGAGGGGAAAGGGTCCATTCTGAGCTATGCCCATAGCACTCTGTTCTTCTTAACAAGGCCTGCCCTCGGGGGAAACTGGCTAACCAGAGCTTAACCTATTGGTGTTTTATCAGAGCCTAACTGAACTAGAGGGAGGGAAATACCCAACTCCAGCCCCCTGTAGCTGTCCTAAGGGGGGGAAATCCAGAGGTACTTGTGAAGGTCAAGTCCAAGGGCACAGGTTCACTAAGGTTGTTTCCTTATGAAAATTGGTCTCATTGTCTTTGCACTAAAATTGTGTTTCCCAGAAACAGAATCATGGACATAGAGAACAGACCGGTGGTTGCCAAGGGGGAGGGAGGTTGGGGTAAGCTTTCATATATAGAATGGATAAACAGCAAGGTGTCCTACTGCATAGCACAAGGAACTATATTCAATATCCTGTGATAAACCATAATGGAAAAGAATATAAAAAAAGAATATGTGTGTATATATATATATATATATATATATATACATATATATATGTATAACTGAGTCACTTTGCTGTACAGCAGACATTACCACAACATTGTAAATCAACTATATTTCAACAAGAAACATATATTGATTAAAATTGGGTTTCCCTAGTTTGCACCAGAAGGCAGTCAACAAAAACAATGAGAGTCCAGAAACGCCTCAGAGAGACAGAAGGAAACATACAGACACAATGGACAAAGCACTTGATGAACAAGCGTTAAAGGTAACTGTACTTAAGTGAGAGATGCATTTGCCACCCTTCCCAGCAAAGGGATGGCGCTCAGGACCAGAGTGTCTCCTGGTCCTTAAATTCCCTCTGGACACTCACTTTGAGTTGTTGTCCAGGTCCTGGGAGATGTCGTCCACCAGCTCGCTCTCGGAGGACTCGTGGGCCATCGACTTGTAGAGCTTGCAGGCCACCAGGGCCTTTGCCATGCTCTCCTCTCCCCGCTGCCAGAGGAAGACTGCCATTTTTTGGCGCTTCATCAGCACGGCCCACACCATCAGCTCGTGGAAGGGGTACTGGAATCGACTCACGGCGGGGTCGTCCACATCGATGTCCAACTCCTCCTCCTTCTTCTTCTTCTTCTTTTTCTTCCCTTTGGCTGGAGGCTCATCATCCTGAGGGGAGAGAAGCACCTTTGCCACGGTTCTGCCATAAACGTGCAACAAAGGGTTTCAGGACAACTGGAAAAAGGGAAACCTCTCCCTCCAAGGGAATAAAGAGAATTCTAAGTACATCTGTGGTTTCCAACAAGTGTACTAATTCTTTTGAAAAGATGCACATGTTTATTATAAGTAAACCATCGAAAACCAAATGAGCTGAAAAGGCATACTACTGTTTGAAGAGTTTATACCCCTGGGTTGGCAGGATTTTTTTTTCCTCCAAAAGCCTCTAAAAATTGAAGAGATGCTGCAAAACTAAAACAAAGAAAACACTTCAATCCAAATCACCCCATGGGAGAGATAAAGCCTGTAGCTTATTTCCTCAGGGAAGTCTTCAAGTACCAACACTTGTTTGCCAGATACGGCTGAACCAGAGATTAATAGGAAAAATGTAAAAGGGGATGGAGAAAAATGTCTTGTTTCCCTACTAATGGTTTAAGGAAGCAAGCGTTCCATTTTTAAAAATTATTATTAATTAATTAATTTATTTATTTTTGGCTGTGTTGGGTCTTCGTTGCTGCATGCTTTCTCTAGTTGCAGTGAGTGGGGGCTACTCTTTGTTGCGGTGAGCAGGCTTCTCATTGTGGTGGCTTCTCTTGCTGCGGAGCATGGGCTCTAGGCCCGCAGGCTTCAGTAGTTGTGGTGCCCGGGCTTACTTGCTCCACGGTATGTGGGATCTTCCTGGCCCAGGGCTCGAACCCGTGTCCCCTGCATTGGCAGGCGGATTCCTAACCACTGAGCCACCAGGGAGGTCCCACAAGTGCTCCATTTTGAATGAGCTTTGTCTTTTCATGGATGTGCTATAAATGGAGGGTCACCATTTCCCATTTCCTAAAGGGATTATGAGGGATGATTCTGAAAGCGGAGAAGGACCCTAAAGGAATGTCTGTCGCGACTGGGAGAATTGGGGTTGAAACACGGGAGTGGCATGGAAATATATGGGGCTCAGACTATTCCAGGCTAGGACTTCAGTACCCAGTAGAATAACAGAAATGGATATTTGCTCTTTTGCAAACAGCTTTCTCGTCAATGATCTACTTTTATTCTTTTTATTTTTTTAAAAAAAATTTTATTTATTTATTTATTTATTTATTTATTTATGGTTGTGTTGGGTCTTCGTTTCTGTGCGAGGGCTTTTCTCTAGTTGCGGCAAGTGGGGGCCTCTTTTCATCGCGGTGCGTGGGCCTCTCACTATCGCGGCCTCTCTTGTTGCGGAGCACAGGCTTCAGACGCGCAGGCTCAGTAATTGTGGCTCATGGACTTAGTTGCTCCGCGGCATGTGGGATCTTCCCAGACCAGGGCTCGAACCCGTGTCCCCTGCATTAGCAGGCAGATTCTCAACCACTGCACCACCAGGGAAGCCCTCTTTTTTTTTTTTTTTCTTTTATTCTTGTACTGACTCTGAGAGGTTGTGAATGTGTTCCATTCCATCAGATGAGGAAGTTGTGACCCAAAGTCTGAATAATTTGCCCACATACACACAGCTGGAGTGGCTGGGCAGGGTGGGGGTGAGGGGGGGAGACTGGCTCTCCAATTCCTATCACATGTTGTTCATGACTAACCCAAGTTTTGTAACCTTATAATGAGTTGTCTGACATTTTTACTGAAACTATTGTATCTTGCCTTGGATTTAAATGTGTTTGTTCAGGGACTTCCCTGGTGGCACAGTGGTTAAGAATCCGCCTGCCAATGCAGGGGACACGGGTTCGAGCCCTGGGCCAGGAAGATCCCACATGCCGCGGAGCAACTAAGCCCGTGTGCCACAACTACTGAGCCCACATGCCACAACTACTGAAGCCTGTGCACCTAGAGCCCGTGTTCCACAACAAGAGAAGCCACCGCAATGAGAAGCCTGCACACCGCAACGAAGAGTAGGCCCCGCTCGCCTCAACTAGAGAAAGCCCGCGCCCAGCAACAAACACCCAACACAGCCAAAAATAAATATATTAATTAATTAATTTAAAAAGTGTTTTTGTTCAGTTTTCTAATTTGTCCCAGTAAAACTACAGTTTCGGTCATTTAGGAAGGTTAAAAATTGACATTATGGAAATTAAAAAATAAACATAGCTTTATTTTCAAGAATATATCCAGTCAAATAAAAATCCACTAAGGACTAATGAAATGCTGTAAAACAGAAACCCTTTTAAGCCTATCTTTCAATAATACATTGTATTATTAAAATACTAGTTGTATGCAAATTCTCTTAAAATAATTTTAAGATTGTTAGAGAAAGAATATAACCAACAAAGGATTAATTTCCCTAAAATGCAAGAACTGCCACAAAGCAACAAGAAAAAGAAACAACCCAACAAAATAACAAAAGATATGAACTGGAAGTTAAAAAGAAATTGACCCATCCACAATCACAGTAAGAGCCTCTAAACTCACCTCACTTAGAAATCAACTTGAAAAAATTAGTATAGATAGAAGCAAATTGAATAATAACATTACCAAGTTTGATCTGACAAAGACGTATATGTATTGTACCCAACAAACCAGGAATACACATTTTTTTCTAATACACGTGAATCATTAACAAAATTCCACCTGGCATTATTCCCTAATTCTTTTGAGATTTTCTATATCAACAAATTCCAGATATCAGAAATCATGTAGTATACACTCAAAGAATAAAATTAAAAATCAACAAGAGTAGGATAACAGCAATAACAAAATTCTGTATCTGGAAAATTTTAAATACACTTATAAATAACTTGTGGATTAATGAGGAAAGTATAAACTGTTTAGAAATGAATTACAATGAAAGTTCTACTTACCCAAACCTGTGGGATACCATGAAAACAATGCTCAGAGAAGAAATTTATACTCTTTTATGCATTTATTGGAATACAGGAAAGATTGAAAATAGGCAGGGACTTCTCTGGTAGTCCAGTGGTTAAGACTCCACGCTCCCACTTCAGGGGGCACAGGTTCCATCCCTGGTTGGGAAACTAAGATCCCACATTCCGCATGGCATGGCCAAAAAAACAAAAAAAATGACGTGAACACTATAAATATGGTATAATTTGGAGTCCCTTGGGAAGGGCCTCTTCCTCATACACTCCCAAATAATCTTCCCCCATCTATCCCAGTGCCTTGACAATCTGTCAGTATAGATTGATTCCTCTGAGCTAACTAATTAAAATAAAAATTAAAAAAAAAGAAAATGGGCAAACTTCACTTTCAAATTGAGTCAATAAAAATAATACAGTAACTCCATATAAAGTATATGGAAGGAATGAATACAAATCAAAGATATTAATAAAATAGAAAACAGAAAAAAGAAAGCTGCTTAATAAAGCAAAAATACCAATCAAATCTGAAGGCAAGTATGGTTAAGAAAAAAAGGGAGAAGATATAAATATAAAAAAATTGGAACAAGAAATGGCACACAACTAAAGATATTGAAAAAATTAGAATACTATGTAAAGTTTTATACCAAAGTACTTGAAAGTCTAGAAGTAAATTGTTTGCTAGGAAAATATAATTGACCAAAGCTGACTCTAGAAAATAGAAAAGCTCAATGAACTCATGTTATGAAAATTATTATAAAGGCAGTGAAAAATATGCCCCTAAAACACAGGACTGGGACCAGGCTATTTTACAGGAGAGTTCCACCAAACTTTCACCCAACAGATAAAGCCAACATGATGCAACCAACCTAAGAGAGCATGGACTTATGGAAAGCTGCATATCATAACTCTTCTAGTTGTGCTGAAGGTCAGTGTCAACTGTGAACACAGAATCAAAACCTTCTACCCTGAATCCATTCAGAAATTGGGATGCTATTTGACTCATGAATTTGAGAAGAGTCTTTACAATAGACAGCCTTATTATTCTGTGTTATAATATTTCTTTCACTCATTTATATATTTTCATGTCTAGTGCTTTTTTAAAAATTAATTAATTAATTTTTTGGGCTGCGTTGGGTCTTCATTGCGGTGCGCAGGCTTCTCATTGCAGTGGCTTCTCTTGTTGTGGAGCACGGGCTCTAGGCACACGGGCTTCAGTAGTTGTGGCTTGTGGGCTCTAGAGCACAGGCTCAGTAGTTGTGGCTTAGTTGCTCCACGGCATGTGGGATCTTCCTGCACCAGGGCTCAAACCCATGTCCCCTGAATTGGCAGGAGGATTCTTAACCACTGCACCACCAGCGAAGTCCTAGTGATTTGTTCTTAAGTTTCCTTGCTAAGGTGATTTCTGGATACTTTTGTCCTATTATGAGGAAACTTTGTCAATGTTTCTGGGTTTTCTAGAAACCAAATTTTTTTGCCGATAATAATTTTTCCGCTTTTTAAAGTATCCTTCTTTTATTTATTTTTTCACGTGGTAAAATTTCCAGAACACTTTTAAAAACCAGTGGGGTTGATGATGCCAACAATAATGGATGTGCTTGACTTGTTCTTGATTTTAATAAAAATGAATTGGGTGGCTTTTACCTTTTAAAACATGTCTGTGATCTTTTTTAATATAATTTGACTAAATCATCCAAGTAAATTTTGGTGTGTGGTGTAGTGGATTTATTCATGGAAAACAAACTTGTGCAATTTTATGTTAAATACAAAACGAAGAGGGCTCCATATACTAGACCACAATATCATAAAACCATTGGAAACAAGTCCTACTTACTTCCATTCCCAGAAGTTTGAGAGCTTTAGGCTGCATAATGAAAGGGGAGAAAAAAATGAATGGAATCAGATAACTGATGTTATGATACTGGGGGTTGTACATTAGTAATATCGTTAGTAGCAATAATAATAGATTAAAAAGTACTTGGTATCGTTAACAATTAAGGACAAACCCAAGGAAAGGAAATGCTTTAATATGGAACCTCTGCTTCTGTCAGCCCAGGTCAGGTGAGGAGAGAGATGTGCAGACATGGGACCCGCAGCCCAGGTAGAACCAGAGAAGTTCACCCACAGAGCAGACACACAGCTATGGGGCTCTGAGTGCGGGCGAGGCAAGGGCTTCATGGAAGATCTCACACGTGAGTTGGGCTTGCGACACGCGTGGGGTTTTGATGGGGGAAGATGCCACAGACACAGTAGTAGAGTTTGATTCTGGCAGTGGTACATGGTCGCCCACAGCAGGGTGGGGACGGCTGGGGAGAGCCTTAGACGCTATGATCATGAGCTTGACAGTGATTCGTCAGGCGCTGGGGATCCTCAGGAATTTTTGAGCAGGGAGGGCACTGTTGGGTCCCTCGTTTTGGAGAACTGGGGCACGTCCAGTGGTAGGATGGATGGGAGAGGGCAGAGACAAGGGAGCCTGGGAGGAAGGCTATTGCGGACAAAGGATGGGGCCAGGGCAAGTGCTGGGCTGTGTGGCCCAACGAGCTGAGGGAGGAAGGTGCGTGGTGAAGCCTGGGCGTCTGGAAGGAAGGTGCATGGTGAAGCCTGGGCGTCTGGAGGCATGCTGAGACCTCCCACCGAGAGCCACTGTGGGAGGACGGGCAGGTGTGCTAGGGGATGGGGTGGTGAGCTCAGCTTTGAAGCGGCTGAGTTATTGGAAAGGCTAGCAAGGAACCACATGTGATTCTGGGAACCACAGAACCCCACGTGTTCGCTGAGTTCTACCCTCTTGGGTCCAAACAGGTTGTTGTAAAGGGTCCGGAAGCCCTTCCTTGTGTAGTTGCAGCGGTAGGCGCCCCCCATGAGGTACTCCAGCACGAGCCCAATGTCTATGAGGCTGATGTGGTAATCAGGCGGAAGGTTGCCCTGTAAGAAAAGAAGCTGTGTCTCAGGCCCTGCGAGAAGGAACCCGCAGCGTGGGCTTCGGCACACACCTCGGCATCATGGTCATTCCTGCCTACGACGTGAGAGTTAGTGGTACCAACGGGGCATTAAACAATCTTCAGTCTTTTACTATAGGATTGCGGGAGATAAGGGGGTAAACCATGTTCCAGAAAATGGGTTAGACTTCCCAATGAGAAGAATTAGAAGCCCATGAGGCTGGAGGGGAGAGGCCTGGGCTTGTCCGTGGACTCGGACAGAATGGCCTGTAATGTGCATTTAAACATAAGGGAAAGAAAAGAATATATATATAAAGAATGTATATATGTATAATTGAATCACTTTGCTATACAGCAGGAATTAACCCAACATTATAAACTATGCTTCCATAAAAAAGGATATTAAAAATGTATATAAATGTATAACTGAATCACTTTGCTGTACAGCAGAAATGAACACAACATTGTAAATCAACTATGCTTCGATAAAAAAAATATTGATTAAGGAAAAAATACATAAAGGAAAGATGGTGTAGCTGGTGAAAAGAGCAGATTCATTTTGTTGAGAAGGTGCTTTGCCAGCTGCTTGCAGGGGAGAAGCCAGCTTCGGGGGGCTGGCGTCCAGATTTTCTGCAGAAGGAGGGAGTGAGCAGCGTGGCAGACAGGAGGACTCTGTGGAAGACAGCGGGCGGACAGAATACCCCTGGGGCCGGGAACTTTCTAGGGAAAGCTCCACATGGTGCCCTGTGACTTTCTGGGGGACCCCTCAGATTTCAGTAAGAACACAAACACTGCAAACTATCTGATGTGCCCGGGAGTCGGTGAAGGGGCAGAGTCCTGCAGCAGAACGGAAGAGGCTGTGTTGAGATAAAGGTAGCGTGTGGGTGGAGGGGAGGAGGGCAGGGGGGCATCTGTGCATCTGTAAGTCGGTCATTCACGCCAGAGGGCCGTTGGCTTATCCAGGAGGCAGAGGTGACCGGTCCATTATAAGGATGTTTTGCTATGTGCTGTTTCCTGCTTGGTTAATTTCCTATGGCTGAAATGATGGTAGAAACCTGGGGTCCGTCCCATGGAGGCTACACCTTCCAAATGTCCTCCCTGTACATGAGGACTGAATCCTTCACTCAGCCATTGCAAGTTTGTTCAGCCCCTACCGTGATCCTTGACCAAGTCGGGGATTCCATATGAGGGGATAAGGAGGTACAGCCCTGCCTTGGGGAGTTTGCTGTTTTGGGGGAAAAGGGCCAAGCCACCCTCGGTCCCGATGCAGCAGTGTGTTCAGGCCCCCACTCTGCTAGGGTGGGCAGGTGGGAGGGTGAGAAAGGGCTTCCTGTGGAGGTAGGCAGAGCAGGGGCTGTAGGGGCCGAGGTGGGAGAGCACTGCAGATGTGAGATGGGCATGGCCCTGGGACAGAATACGTGTGGTGGGTATGTGATAGGCCCAGTGGGTGCAAGTCTCTTAGCAGGAGCTTGAATTTCATGAGACGTGGAGGCTTTTAAGTGGGGGCGTCCTGTGTCTGGGGAGTGTGGGAGGAGGATGATCGAAGCCACTTAGGTGAGACGTGGTTGGGTCTACACTTGAGTAGCTGTGGCTTTTGAATGTTAGCGCTTCTGAATCTAAGAAATCTGTGAAAGTGGGAAACAAGGGCACTCACTGGTCTCTCTTGGTTCCCAGATCCACCGATTCTGCTCTGATCCAATGAGTGTGCATAGTAAAAGCCAAATTCTCACATTAGCAGAATTAGATATTTGTATGAAGTCTGACCAGCCTATCCGGGACTCTGGCTGAAGGCCCTCTTCTCTCCTTTGCATTACTTCCTCCCGCTCAGAACATGAGTACATGTCCTGCACTCTGCATGCCAGGGACTGCATTCTGGCCGAATGAATTGCTCTGCGTTAACCTGGTCTGACCCTCCAGCCTGTGGTGATAGGACCCAAGAAACACCGGGACAGAACAGGGAGTGGACGGGATCCTACAAGAAGGCAGACTGTAAGGCATTAGTAGCGCTGGGGATGGGGGAAAGCATCTATCACTTACTAAGGAGGAAACAGAAAGAGCCAAGAACTGCTGCACAGGACACGCAGAATGACATGAGGCCCATCCTGCTAGGACTTCTGGAAAGAGGCACAGTGAAGGGGTGAGGGGCAGATCTGAAACACGCAGAGCATGGGGGTTCTGGGCAGCAGTGAGGACCCCACCCCTTGGCTGGTGCTCCTGCCTTGGTGATGGGGCCAACCCGCTGTCAAACAGTCATTCAGCGCGAGCCCATTGTGTGTGGGATGAACATTTCATTTAAAGAAGATGACATTTTTTAAAAGTAAACTCTTTTCATGGAGAGAGGAATTCATGACTTCTTATGCCTCCAATAAGATGATGACACATTTGGAAATTTAAAAAATTGCTTTAAAAAATGTCTCATTAAAAGACATCAACAGGTGAAGGACTATGAAAGAGCAGACTGACCTTTTTTACATCCCTCACCAGCAAATGAAGTGTGTTTGGTGGACCCAGTCTCTGAAAGAGAAACATTCAGCCATATTAAATATGTTTTTCTCTTCAACTTTTGGAGTAAAATCCAGCTCTACTTTATAGAATTAATGAAGTCCTGTGTCTTTTATAAGACAGGACTAGGACTTGTCATGGGTAAGAAATATCCCACATGTTCAAAAATATGTTAAATACCTTTTATTGAATTATTTTAAAGAGCATCTTAGGATGTAATATATTTTCTTAACAGTTCATCAAGCTTTAGCAAGCAACCACCCAGGACCACTTCTGCTACTTAAAATTTTAGAATGGGGAAGGAAATGTACACTCTCAAAATTCACATGGTAATAATACAAGCCAAGAGGATTTTATCCAAACACTTTCATTCTAATATCAGGAGCTCCTTGCTGTGCAAACTCAGTTTTCCATTTTTCACCAAAGCCTCATAAAAAGTGGGAGTCCCCAGGAACAAATGACCGCTCATTCCAGGATCTTTTCACTCTGCTAACGACTCCGGGGGCTGGATTCTTTCTTTGTATAAGCTTGTCCTCGGGCACCACCCCTGAGTTAACGCTACAGACGCTACAGACGGGGGTGCTGGCTAGCCTGGTGGAGGTGGGTGAAGATGGGACCATCCGCCGAGCCCGCGTGTCAGGTGAGAGCAGTCATCCTTAAATGATGGGCCTCCCGCTGAAGCCGTGTTCTGATGGCGATGTTCCTCCGAGCGCATTCTTGCACCCCCAGGGCTAGCTCCCCTCCGCCCTCCCTCCTTCTGGACCACTCACTGTGTTATAAAGCTCTTCCAGCCTCGGGATGGTGAGAAAATGCTGCATGTTGACTCCATTTTCAATCAGGAGCTTCACAAAGTCCACTCGGTCTAAGACCAGCGCGTCCAACATGGCCTGCTCCAGCGCGTTCACCTGTGAGAGCCCGGGAGAGGGGCGTGAGTGCCTCAGGAGGGACAGAGACACTGGGCAGGGGACCCTGGAAGCTCTCGGAAAGACTCTTCCGGCCCCCAGACCCAGAGCATCCTGAACAAGGCTCCCTTTACTTCTTGTCCTGAGTAAACACGCCCCATTGCCCCCTCCTTCCTTCTCAGTTTGTCCCTAGGTGTCCTATCAAAGCATCACAGATGGATACATTTAATACAAAGTGAAAAATGTTCAAAATGACAGCCAAACTGGTGTTGCTCTCTAGTTATCAGGCTTTTAAAAAAAATTAAAATAGAGTTGATTAGCTTTTCCTGTAATGTAAACATGAGAAGGAAAATTCAAAATAAAACTGCAATCAGTGCTTGAGTCTCCAAGCTCGGATCTCCATATACAATGTTTTTTTGAGGTGGTAGACTGTAACATTTTACCTACTATTAGTTACCATTTGTGTCTCTACCCTTCAACAATGGTGGAACCTGCAGCGCTCAATGTAACGTGAGGTTTTGCTGGAGAGAATTTGTTTCCTTGACTGAGAACTACCCGCTGTGGGCATGCCGCGGGCCACCAGGGTGAGTGACCGCGATGATGCCAGTCACAGGGCACCGCAGAGGCCCAGCGCCCTGTCTTGCCGTGTCCTGACAGCAGCCAGGCCAGAACCACAGGTGCTGCGTGTCTCAGCCCCCCAGCCCAGCCGACTGCAGTTACCCCTGCTTCCCCATCACAGGCTCCATCTTTTGTCCCCGAGCTGAATTTCTTCACGATTGATTTGTTTCCCATGTTTCCACGCAACAAACATCCACGTGTCTGCAGGCGGAGAGAGGCACTGGTGGGCAAGGTGGCCCGGGCCTCCCCTGTGAGTGACTTCATTCTCCCCCAAAGCAGGACCATTTGGCGTTTGTGACATCCTGCCAGCCACTTGAAATATTGACACTGTCCCATCAATGCTTCATCACTGCCTCCTGGGCTCGGGGCCCCGGGTGGGGCTGCAGCAGAGGCAGCAAGAACTGCCCCCTTCCCTGGAGGAGGGTGACTGGCTCCAAGGTCCCCAGGAGCCCAGGAAAAGGGAGCAGACACGTCCCACGTACCCAGTTCAGCAGCTCGAGCTTCCGGGGGTCAGTTTCTTCCTCCACCTCCTCTTTCACCTTCCCTTTCTTCTTGCCTTTTCCTTTTCCTCTGCCCCCCTTGGTGGTCGCTGTGGGTGGCTTCTTCTCCTTCTCCATGGCCTTGCTATCCGTTGGGGGGGCCAGGTTTCCCAGGGGCTGCAGTCCACAGCAGGCAGAGTTGGGAAAGGGATTTAAAGCCGACCCATGTCCCAGGACAAGTACACGGACTGCCCCTCCCCTCTGCATGCACACGCTCGCACACACATGCACACACATAGGTACACATGCACCCACATACAGGTGCACGTGCACACACAGGTGCACACACAGGTACACATGCACACACACTCGTGCAACCATGAGCACCCATGCACAGACATGCACACAGGCACACATACTTGTGACTACACACACACACACACACACACACACACACACACACTCAGCTGTCACAGGCCTGGCTGCCTGATGGAGAAGCTCCTGATTTCATGACCCTCTGTTACTTATATGCTTGATGAAGTGCACTCATGCACTTAAAGTGGCTGAAGTTTTGACTGAGTGTGTTTTTGCCCAAAAGAAAGGGTGTTGAGAGGTAAGTTTAAAGGCGCCAAAGAGAAGTGTCTGTGGCAGCTGATGAAGACCAGAGAAGACAACTGTGAAGGGGTCAGGGCTTCCCTGGTGGTGCAGTGGCTAAGAACCCACCTGCCAAAAAAAAAAAAAAAGAACCCACCTGCCAATGCAGGGGACACGGGTTCGAGCCCTGGTCCAGGAAGATCCCACATGCCACAGAGAAACTAAGCCTGTGCGCCACAGCTACTGAGCCTGCACTCTAGAGCCTGTGAGCCACAACTACTGAAGCCCACATGCCTAGAGCCCGTGCTCCCCATCAAAGAGAAGCCACCGCAATGAGAAGCCCGAGCACCACAACGAAGAGTAGCCCCCGCTCGCCACAATGAGAGAAAGCCCGCGCACATCAGTGAAGACCCAATGCAGCCAAAAATAAATAAATTAAATAAATAAATTTTTTAAAAAAAAGAATTCTAGAAAGACTACAGAGTCATAGGCACATAGTTGATGGAGAACTTCAACTATTAAAGGAAGACCTGAGAGATCGTATACTTGATTGTGGGGGAGACAAAGAAGGACTTTTGGTTCCAGGTTGTGGTCTTGATCTCGTGTTTCCTGCTTTCCCTCTCTTCCCGTGGAAATGACAGCAGAGGACTATGGAAAAGAAAAATTCATTTCAGGGAGAAGAGGCAGACCAGAGCCATTAAGACGTTTCTGGAAATGCTGTTGGGTAGTTAAAGCTGTGGGGAGGCAGCTGAAGCCCAGGATGAATAATGTGGGGGTAATAGTGGAGGTGGGACCAGATTTCCAAAGAGGGAGAGTTAATGGTGGGTAGAAAGCATGGTGATTAGTAAAGGACTGTCTACAGAGCAGGAGACCACCCACCCCCCTCTCGTATGTCACACCCCCTCTCCAGTGGGTGAGTGCAGAGCAACTCTACTCCTGGGCTTCACCCTGGCAGAACCTGGAAGAATGTCTGCTGAAGAACTGGGAGGGTCCTTGCACTGTTGGTAGGAATGTAAATTGATACAGCCACTTTGGAGAACAGTATGGAGGTTCCTTAAAAAACTAAAAATAGAACTACCATATGACCCAGCAATCCCACTACTGGGCATATACCCTGAGAAAACCATAATTCAAAAAGAGTCATGAACCACAATGTTCACTGCAGCTCTATTTACTATAACCAGGACATGGAAGCAACTTAAGTGTCCATCGACAGATGAATGGATAAAGAAGATGTGGCACATATATACAATGGAATATTACTCAGCCATAAAAAGAAACAAAACTGAATTATTTGTAGTGAAGTGGATGGACCTAGAGTCTGTCATACAGAGTGAAGTAAGTCAGAAAGAGAAAAACAAATACCATATGCTTACCATATATATGGAATCTAAAAAAAAAAAAAAAAAGGTTATGAAGAACCTAGGGGCAGGACAGGAATAAAGATGCAGACGTAGAGAATGGACTTGAGGACACATGGAGGGGGAAGTGTAAGCTGGGACAAAGTGAGAGAGTGGCATGGACATATATACACTACCAAATGTAAAATAGATAGCTAGTGGGAAGCAGCTGTATAGCACAGGGAGATCAGCTCAGTGTTTTGTGATCACATAGAGGGGTGGGATAGGGAGGGTGGGAGGGAGATGCAAGAGGGAGGCGATATGGGGATATATGTATATGTATAGCTGATTCACTTTGTTATAAAGCAGAAGCTAACACACCATTGTAAAGCAATTATACTCCAATAAAGATGTTAAAAAAAAAATTGGGAGGGTCTGCATAGGGAGGTCCAGTGCCACACCAGCCTGCTCCAATCTGCAGAAGGTAAAGAAAAGCTGTTCAGTAGACATCCCCCTCCTAAACAGGGAACTCTTGGTCAGTCCTCCCAGGGAGGAGAAAAACCTATTTGTAAAATAGGCTCCTTATACTAATTATTCAGTCCCATCCCTCACTCTGAAATGGGGATAGGCAAGCAAGGATCTGCAACAGAAAAGGACAAAATGAACAATGGGAACAGCTGACCAGGGAGAAAATAGAGATAATTCAGGGAACAGGAGAGGACTTAAAAAATATATAATTTGTATCCTCAGATATTGCATTCATGAGATGAAAACAGGCTGACATGAAAATGGAACCATCAGGAAACAAGAAAGCTTTCTCAGACATCAAAAATAGGATTGCCTACATTTTAAAAAATAGCACAAAAGAATGCTAAGGAAAAAGTTGCGATTTCCAAAAACCTACAGCAAAATGATAGAGAGATAGAAATGATAAAATGGAGGATCAGCCCAAGGGGACCAACATTTGCTTAACTTATAGGAATTCCAGAGGAAGAGAAAGAGAGAAAATGAAGGCTGAAATACTCAAAGAAGCGGTAGAAGAAAATTTCACAGAGCTCGGGAAAGACTTGGGTCTTTATCATAAAGGGGTCTTTAACAGCCAAGCAGAATGAATGGCCACATGACTGGCCATATGAGTCCTTGAGTTTGCTGTCTCTGTACATTTCATTCTCATTTGTTTGAAATAGAACACATGTCCTTGTGAAATTTCTAAACACTGAAGATAAAGAACAGACCTCAAACTACATCTGAGAGAAGACAGTGGTTCATCATAATTGGAAGATGATCACATGGCAACCATGAGCCTGGTGTGTGGCAGAGTGTTTTCAGACGTGTAAAGACAGAGAATGGTTATCTTCCCACACATGTTCATGAAAAAAATTACTTGAAGATATACTGCAGCGAAATGAAAAAGAAATCTGAGAGAGAGGAAGACATGGAGCGTGGGAAGAAATGAGTCTGTCTGAGAACACACTGCAAGGGTGTCTGATGTGGTCAGCTGCACAGCAAACTTTGAGAGCATCCAGAGAAACACGAGGCTTTGAAAGATTCTACAAGAAGAAAGGGAATTGCACTCAGTGGACAGTAATAATTAAAAGAATAGATCGTCTTAATGATGTGAGGCATATGGTACGAAGAAAAAAGAGAATCAATTTGGAAATGCAAGGAAAAGCAAACATCTAGCTATTCAAATAAGTCATGGTCCAAATGTGAAGGAAACTCAAAGGTCCCATAATTTTAAACAATGGATGGACGGTAGGAACCTTGATGCTTGTTGTATTTTCCTTTGTGTGGCCCAGGTAATTGACCCAGGGCTACCTTTCTTTCTCTTTGAGTTCAGCCATAATGTTAGGTTCAGCAGTGAACAATCTGTACAGAATCACAGTAAAGTCTTCTGGTTTCTCCATTTTTAGAATCAACATAAAGACCTAGTATGCGGGGTGGGGGTGGGCGAAGTGGATGAAGATGGTGAAAAGATACAAACATCCCGTTATACAATAAATGTCTTGGGGATGCAAGGTATGGCATGGTGACTACAGCTAATAATACTGTATTGTGTATTTGAAAGGTGCTAAGAGAGTAGATCTTAAAAGTTCTTATTACAAGAGAAGACACTGTAACTGTGTGTGGTGATGGATGTTCACTAGACTTATTGTAGTGATCATTTCATAATTTATACAAATATCGAATCTTTACTTTGTACACCTGAAAATAATGCATCGTACGTCAATTATATCTCAATTAAAAATAAAAAAATGTAAACAATGAGGACCTACTGTATAGCACAGGGAACGAGATTCGATATCTTATAATAAGCTTTAATGGATAAGAATCTGAAAAAGATTATATACATAATAACTGAATTATACATGTGCTGTACACCTGAAACTAACACAACATTGTAAATCAACTATACTTCAATTTTTTAAAAAAGAAAAAATATGCATGTCTTAAATGAGAATTACATTAGAAATTTGTTTGAAGCTTGTCCCTCCTTTATTGAGGTTAAAAATATATCTGATCATAAATAAATAAATACCATAATGAGATACTACTACATATCACTAGAATAGTTAAAATTTTAAAAAAATCTGTCAGTACCAAATATTGGCAAGGACATAGAGAAACTCTCCTTACATTGCTGGTGGGAATGTAAAATGCTACAGCTGCCTTGGAAAACAGACAAGCAGTTTCTTAAAAAGGTAAACATACGTTTTCCATCTACCTGGCAAATCCACTCCTAGCTATCGACTGAAGAGAAATGGAAACATACGTCCACATAAGACCTGCACATAAATGTACACAGCAACATAATTCATTGTTCTCAGTCAAGAACTGGAAGAAAATACCCAGTTAAAAAATAAAAATAAATATCCAGGTAAAAAAATAAAAATAAAAAGGACCACTATGAAAATGTGATGATTAAAGAGTGAGACGTAAACAGACCTGAGTGAGGATTACAGAACGACATGTAAGCATCAACCATCTCCATCATGTAGAAGATGAGGTTGACCCAAGTAGGAACACTGACGGTGTAGGGAAAGGAAGGGGATGTGTAGAGCCACTAATTTCCTCATTTTACAACGTGGGAGTCTAACGCTGATGAAGCAAGTAGATGGTTCAAAGCTATCGTGATAACCAATAAGAGAATTAAACATACAGGCATCAAACGCGGGAGGGGCAGAGCAGGCAGGGCAAGAGAGCTACTTCCTTCTCTTTCCAAGTGGAGAATTGAAAGACACATCTACACGTGATTAATCGAGAAAGTGATAAAACGTGTTATGTCAATGAACAGAGGCCGCCGTCAGGAAACCAGAACACGGGGACAGTTGAGTGCCTTTGGGAGGTGGGGTGTGAGGGTTCCGTTTTTCACGGTACGCTCTGCTCTGTTATTTGCTTTTCAAACCATATTTATGCGTCCACTGGATAATAGCACAAAACACTAAGCAACGTGAAAAAGGAGGTTGGAGAATATTTAATGCCAACATAAGAGTGAAAAAATGAAATTATAAAACACATACGGTATTGCTGAATTTTTCTGTGGGGGGGCAGTCATGAGTGAGTGTTTCCTTCATCTTGCCTGCCTGTATTTTCTACGCTTTCTGGAAATTACTTATTGCCTTTGTAACGAGAAGATGGACGAAGGCCGTTGCTTCAGGCCAGGTAGGGCCTGCGTGTGTGGCCCGTTCCCTGGGTCAGGTCCTTTCTGTAATCTTGAAAGCCTGGCCCTCTCTGTGTGGCTGACTCAGGACTGCGTCCTCAGAAAGCTGCTGCTCGAAAAGAAAAAAAGCAAACAAAAGCCGGGATCCCTCTTACTGAGTAGCTGGTCTCGGGAGCTCATGACAGAGCCCTTTTTTGCAATCCTTTCTGGAATCTCTTAGATTCTCTGCCACAGCAAGCTGACTCATAACCATTCATGGAGCAATTCACATTGCTCTCAAGTCCTTTACCAAGAGTGTTAAAACCAGGAGATTCAAAAGGAATTAAGATATTTAAGGTGTCGTGCTATTCTTCTTACTTTGCATAGTTCAGTAAACAACATGCACAAACCACCCCCCACAACCCTGTATCTTATTCCTTTAATACACTCATCTGATTCCTTAAATTCTTCACGCTAATTAAATAAAGGGTGAC
Source organism: Balaenoptera ricei (assembly GCF_028023285.1). Lineage (NCBI taxonomy): Eukaryota > Metazoa > Chordata > Mammalia > Artiodactyla > Balaenopteridae > Balaenoptera > Balaenoptera ricei. The sequence goes on from NC_082640.1 coordinate 32,207,394, forward strand.
TGTGAAAAATGAAATGCCTTTTGCAGGGATATACCAGGCCTGTTTTGAGAAATATGGTTTTTAAAGTCCAACATGAACCCTCTAGATATTCCAAACCCCTTTTGAAGCAGCAGAGCCTGTTTTGCAAACAAAAATTTACCCTGAGTCCCAATCTACAAAACCCATCAAAGAAGCTGCTTTTTTAAAAAAATTAATTTTTGAAAATTGAAGTATAGTTGACTTACAATGTTAATTTCTGCTATACAGTTATAAACATATATATATATATATATACTCTTTTTCATATTCTTTTCCATTATGGTTTATCACAGGATATTGAATATAGTTCCCCTTGCTATACAGTAGGACCTTGTTGTCCATCCATTCTATATATAATAGTTTGCATCTGCTAATCCCAAACTCCCACTCCATCCCTCCCCCACACCCCTCCCCCTTGGCAACCACAAGTCTGTAAAGAAGCTGCTTTGACTGAAGGAGTGGGAGGCTGAGAGCTGCTCATCACCCCACACGCACCACACCACACCCACGTACAACCACACACACACACACACACACACACACACAGATCCCACGGACGTACACCACATGTACGGTAAACCATAGCACAATCACACACCACACATCCACACACACATTTAACAACCTACACACGTGCTACACACAGAGACACACACACAATACACCAAACCACACACACACACACACCACATCCCAAAGACCATACACAATGATCACACTCACAGAGTCCCCTAGGCCTCCGGGTTTTCATGGAACATAATTTGAAAAATCAATGCTTTCAATGCAATCAATCATTGTATTTCATTTTAATGAGCTATTTTCCTTCTTCTTTTTCTTTAAAAGGGTAAAAACCCGTGTTCACCAGCAACGATAAAATATTTAGTGCTCTTTCTTCAAGAGCGCTGGTTTGAATCTGAAGTTAGTGCTAGGAGGTCTTACTTCTTGCTGGTTCTTTGAAATGAGATAGCAACATTTCCTAATAATCCTAAAGATTAGACATCAGGTCATCAGGAAGCCCAGATAACTTCCTGAGACCCATGACACAAGGGAGAACATCCTCTGTACAAAGTCATGACAAATGGTATGAATTGAAAAACACTTAGTTTCACCGGCCAGCGGGGCCCAAAGACAAAGATCTGGCTCCGAGCTATGTCCACGCGGTTCCAAGCCAGCGCCAAGCTCAGCTGGTCCCGAGCCGATGCGTTTGTGCCTGGAAGGCAAGAGATGGGGCACTACTCACTCCATGCCTGGGTCGCCTGGGGGTGACAGGGGCTGGGTGGGGAACACAGGCTTCCCCAGGCTGGCTCAGCATCAGCCTGGAAATAAGCATGGCTGCCTTTTCTCTGGCCCCTGAGGGATCACTCAGGCCCCAAAGCCGAGGACCAGCTCATTACTACCAAGCAGCCAGCCTGATGGTGACCCCCGCCCCTTTCCTCCAGCCCCCTCCCCTTCCCAGTGGAGCAGAGAGGTGACCCCATGAGCAGCCAGGTGGCACCTGTCGTTAGGAGTGGGCCGGGGAAATTGGACAGAGCACTGCGGGATGCAGGGATTGCAAATGAAAAATCATTTCATGCTTACCCTCTGTGAGTTCAAACCTGTAATGAGCTAGTTACAGACGGAAACTGGTTCTTGACTTCAGCCCATCATGGTCCATTGGCCCACCAAGAAAAGTCCCCCTCCCAAGAAACCCATTTCGAGCCCCATCGTTTTACCACGGCTTTATCCTGAGATAATTTCTAGGCAGCCTGGCGGGCTCGGGGGTTCCATTCCCAGCAGACACAGTTCCCGGCGGGAGGAGGGGGGAGTGGTTTCCCAGCCACAAGCAGAGCTCCGGGGAGGCCAGCACGAAAGGACAGGAGTGGCTGTTTCCTGAGAGCTCACCTTTCAGCAGAGCGGTTAAAATTGCCATTTCGATGTCTTGCTGACCCTCGGAACCCATTCTAAATACAGTGACCTGAAAACAGATTAATCGTGAAAAGACTGAGTAAAGCAAAGTGGAAAACAAGAGGGAGAATTGGGGAGTTGCTTAAAAAGGACCACAAACAAGATCTGGTGCAACAGACGGATGGATAAAGAAGATGCGGCACATGTATACAATGGAGTATTACTCAGCCATAAAAAGAAATGAAATTGAGTTATTTGTAGTGAGGTGGATGGACCGAGAGTCTGTCATACAGAGTGAAGTAAGTCAGAAAAAGAAAAACAAATACCATATGCTAACACATATATATGGAATCTAAAAAATAATGGTTCTGATGAACCTAGGGGCAGGACAGGAATAAAGACACAGATGTAGAGAATGGACTTGAGGACACGGGGAGGGGCAAGGATAAGCTGGGACGAAGTGAGAGAGGAGCATTGACATATATACACTACCGAATGTAAAATAGACAGCTAGTGGGGAGCAGCCGCATAGCACAGGGAGATCAGCTTGGTGCTTTGTGACCACCTAGAGGGGTGGGATAGGGAGGGTGGGAGGGAGATGCAAGAGGGAGGGGATATGGGGATATATGTATACGTATAGCTGATTCACTTTGTTATACAGCAGAAACTAACACAACACTGTAAAGCAATTATACGCCAATAAAGATGTTAAAATAAATGAATAAATAAATAAATAAAAAGGACCATAGAGTCTGACGCTAATGCAGCAATCCCGAGAGCGACATGATTTTACACCAGGTGCTTCTGATTCAGAAAGAACAGCATTGCTCGTCCTGATTTTGAATCCTTGCCTGGATCTTATTTTATTCTTTACCCCATCTGGAGCTGAGGGAGCTCATGCAGGATGTACATGTCAATATCTAAATGGCTATTGAAGATGACAAAGTCATCTCCACTCAGATTTGATATATCTGTAGGAAACGTGTAGATTTAGAATTTCAAAGAGGCTGTCTTCTGTGCAACAAGAGTGCCTCTTCCTTATAAGCGTAATTAAGGAGGCGAAGAGTGGGAGAAAATGAGTGTATCTGGTAGAATTTTGTAAGTACACCTGAAAGCATGGTATATGTCACTCCTTGATGCTTTGAATCTGATTGATATCACGAGCCTCAGAATTGGTGGGATGTAGCCTGAAGTGCCCTGACATTTAAAAGATCTGAAGCACCTGTGTCCCTCTTCCGAAGAGAATCTGCCTGTGCTTAGCCTGCTTCCCGCACATGGACAGAACCACCAGTTGGGTCAGGATCTGTAAAATGCCTCTAGGAAAAGGGTGAATGGAAATAGGAACTACTCCATCCTGCACACATGAGCAGAATTAGAGAGGAAACAATTCTCTCTGTGGAGCGCTTGGGAAGTCAACTCAAGACACTTACAAGTTCTTTCTTTTTCATGCACTCCATGATCATCGCAAAGAGCTGATGCGATTGTGTCTTGTTGTAATTAAATGTTTTCTGAATGGTAACTAGAAGCTGTTCTCTGAGGGAGTCATTGATTACCCTGTTCGAAGGAAATGGGAAAGAGAAGGAAACAACACAGGTGAAATCTGTACGTGAATAAATCAGACATCTCTATGCCCGTCTGGTATCTTTGATTTGAAACTTTATCATTGGAGGATATCCCAGGATAGCAGACCCAAAGGGACTATAGTCAAAAACTGTGTTCACGCTTGTCCTAAATTCCAGGCTTGTTGAAAAACTTACAAGGGAAAATGCAGTTGGGGGAGAGCATCTTCCCTCCTGAGAAAGAATCCGTAAGAAACACCACGCTCCTGAGAGCTCCCTCACCTGCTGACCTTGGGAAGTGGGAGAGGAGGGCTAGTAAGTCTTCCTTCTTTTACATTTTTGGAACAGCTAAATGGATCACGATTTCCTCTGGGCCTAACAAGAAGGTATTCAAAACCCCACCCTTTGTAACATATCAGAAATCTTACCCTCCTTCTTCAGAGTACTTGTGTGCAAAAGACAGGACGTCCGAGGCCCGGCCACTGCCGTCGCAGACCACCACGGGGACCGGAGGCTCTTCTCGGAGACACTCCAGGACCATGGAAATCACGTTTGGGCCCCCTTCCACCACGAGGCCCACGACGGGCACACCCTGCCCCAGTCCTGCAACACACACCACATCCACCTTCAGACCACGGTCACGGCCCTATTCGAGTGTTACCGACCAGGGTTCTTGGCCTTCCCCAATCAATAGAAATTGACTAGAAGCCAGACAAGAAATTCAGGCAAGGCTTTATTGGGGCCCCGGCTGCAGCAGCGGGGAGCGAGAGCAAACAACAGGTTCCCTTGCTTGCTCACTAGCTGAGGGGGGGCGAGCTTGCTCCTTATATGGGGTGAGGGTAGGGTTGTGTCCAGGGGTCAGGCCGGAGGGGTGGCTTAGGCGTTTTGCCCACCCCTTAGGTGGTGTTGTGTGCAGGGGGCATGCACAGTACCCTGCTTTTGCTCCGGACACCCTGTTTTTGCTCCTGGCTCTTCAAAAGTGGCCGTTGGGTGTTTTGGTTTCTTTGTATCTTTTACGTCCAGAATTTGCCCCAACTGCCTGCATGAAAGCAGTTATTTTCAGTCCCATACAGTTTCTTAGTATTTTGTTGTTCGTGGAGAGGTGTGTCCATGTGCAAGCATTGCAGCGCTGCAGCAAAGGGTCCCAGGTCCCAGCAAAGGGTCCCAGGTCCCAGCAAAGGGTCCCAGGTCCCAGCAAAGAGCCCCAGGTCCCAGCAAAGAGCCCCAGGTCCCAGCAAAGAGCCCCAGGTCCCAGCCTGTCTCAAGAGCACTCACGCTAATTCCTGAAACATGGTGAAGAGGAAAACCTTTAGGCCTGGAAGTATGCTTATGTGGAGTTAGCGTTCACCAGGAGACTTGAAGGAACTCAGGATGTGATGACTGTTTACATTCTTTTATTCAAACCCCATATTATAGCCTTACTGGAAAAAGCAGAGCCTTTAAATTACAAACTTTCCAAAACATATGTGGTTCAACTCCATGTATCACTCAACTGGCTTACGGACTACTTCAAGGTGAGATGTGAGAAACACGGGAGATTCTTCTTGCTAAAAGAATACCTCCCTGCTGCCTTGCCCCAGATGAAGTTCCCACCCTGGATGGCTGTCCCTTCAAGAATGACACAGCGAGGGCTTCCCTGGTGGCGCAGTGGTTGAGAATCTGCCTGCCAATGCAGGGAACACGGGTTTGAGCCCTGGGCCGGGAAGATCCCACATGCCACGGAGCAACTAGGCCCGTGAGCCACAACTACTGAGCCTGCGCGTCTGGAGCCTGTGCTCCCAACAAGAGAGGCCGCAATAGTGAGAGGCCCGTGCACCGCGATGAAGAGCGGCCCCCGCTTGCTGCAACTAGAGAAAGCCCTCGCACAGAAACGAAGACCCAACACAGCCAAAAATAAATAAATTAATTAATTAATTAAAAAAAAAAAAAAAAAAAAAAGAATGACACAGCGAAAGGTGTCTGGACCAGCGATAGGAGAACTCCGTTCAATGCCTGGCCTCACACGTATTAGCCTTACGACACAGGGCCAATCACCAGGCCACCCTGAAGTGCAGGGAACCATCCATAAAAGGTGAATCATCACAGGGCCTCCTCTACCTCCTAAAAGAGCAATAGATATAAGTATAAGAAACTGTTCGGCTATCAATGTCCTTGTCAACCTCAAGTGGTGTGTAAATATGCAGTGTTGTAGTAGGTGTTGATTCGGCCTCCAGGGGCTGGAATAGGCAGTGAGTTATCCAGGAGGGCAAATCAGTGGACCATCATTAGCCCACCAGTTAATACCTTGTACCCAGAGTCCTCCCTCTGTCTCTATGATAGGACTCTTTGGGAACACGGTAGGACAAGCTGACTTTTGGTGGCAGAACCTGAAGAGAGGGCTCTGGGAAGCAGGAGGTGGCAAGAGCATCCCAAGAACCCAGGATTCCAGGGCAGGGGGAGATAGTGGGAGTGAAGGAGCAGCAGAGACTGTTGCAGCAAACATAGAAATAAGGCTTTTCTGATAGAAAAGGAAAACAAGGAAACAATGAACAGGCTGGGGAAACAGCATAAACAGGCCTGAAAGAGTTAAGTGATCTTGGTTATTTTTTTAGCTGTTACTACTAACAAACACTTGTAGTTAGACTTATCCTTCATAAAACTAATTACTCTCTGACTCCATGTGAATTGCACTCTGCACTTGGCATTTCTTCTCCCCCTACACTCCCTTGTAGTACTCTTCATTTCAGAAAGAAGGTCATGGGCCAATAACTTCAGGGACACCAGACCTGGTTGCTGAGCTGCCTGACAACAGCTTTGGCTGTAAATTTGCAGAAGAAAAGAAATGCAAGACTTTCATTACTTTGAGGCTTATCACCTACCCCAGACCACAAGCCCCGGGCTATAAAACCTCTCCCTATTCCCCAGGAAGGGGGCACAGTTCTTGAGGCACTAGCCTGCTGTGTTTCCTCTTTGCCTGGCAAAGAATAAAGCTACTCTTTCAATTCTCCTCCAAAACTCTCTTTCCATATCTCATTTCGGCATTGGTGTACAGAGAGCCAATATTTTGGCATCAAGACAAATTTGCCTACTTCACAATTTTACCCCAAACTGGCTAAAACAGATTATATTCTGAGCATGTTTTACCAGGTGTCCATTAGTTGTGATGCGAGTTATTATTTTTTTTTTATTATTTTTATTATATATTTATTTATTTATTTTTGGCTGTGTTGGGTCTTCGTTTCTGTGCGAGGGCTTTCTCTAGTTGTGGCAAGCGGGGGCCACTCTTCATTGCGGTGCGCAGGCCTCTCACTATCGCGGCCTCTCTTGTTGCGGAGCACAGGCTCCAGACGCGCAGGCTCAGCAGCTGTGGCTCACGGGTCCAGCTGCTCCGCGGCATGTGGGATCTTCCCAGACCAGGGCTCGAACCCGTGTCCCCTGCATTAGCAGGCAGACTCTCAACCACTGCGCCACCAGGGAAGCCCGATGGGAGTTATTTGATCAACATTAATAGATGGTGAATAGGAGATGTGTCCTTGGTCTCACAGTTCTGAAGGCCTTTGGATAAAATCTGCCAGCACAGTTAGGAGAAGGTCTAAGACTTTCAAGTGGGGAAATTCAGAGTTTCTGGTTTGCTTCCACAGTGCATTTCTACAGTCAGGAGCTCTTAAATATTTTGAACAACTTTGCCATCTCCTACCAGAATAATCTCAGGTTCATTTCAGCAGCTATACACTGACGGTCTGCTTTGTGCCAGGCAGGCACCTGGCCAAGAGATGCTGGAGAAATAGACCAAGATGACATGGACCCTGCCCTTGAGATTTCCAACCCCAGCAAGGCTTGACATTTGAGATCTTCGGGACTCCAGTGGCCAAATCACCTTCTTTTCTAGAAACAGAGGAGAACTGGTTCTTCGTGGTTTAGGCTGGACCCCTGAAACTCCGTGCCGTGGGAGGTGACAACTGAGCACCCCTTTGCTGTCCCTGCCCCACTCAGAACCCTAGGCAAAGGATGACAAAGGGAAGCCCACAGGTCACACGGCCAGGGGAGGCTGGTCGGTGTGAACGCGCACACGGCCAAGACAGCGAAAATGTGAGAACCATCAGCCAGGGAGCTGATACTCAGAAACCCACCACTTCTCATGGCAGACCGTCATTCTAACCACGTGGCAGTCTCACAGACCCCTTAATTATGCTTTAAAATGACCATTTCCCAGGCCTAGACTGTCTTTCGCAATCTTACCAGTAATGGTTACAACAAAATACTCTTTAAGATCATTCAGCAATGACTTGACAGTAAGAATCACTGAGTTATGAACATGCCCCAAGAGATGACACCAGTTATTTTAATTGTAACCAGTTGTTATGATCGTTTCATCTGATTGAGGTCCTTTCCTTTCTCTCTAGCTTGACCTCAGCATCCTCCTGACAGCGGCAGCTCCCCTGCAGTGTGTGCCCCCTGGACCAGCATGGAGGGGGGCGCCCTGTTGGGAGCAGTCAGCTCCTGCAGGCCTCTCCACAGGCTTCCCCACCTGGCCCATCTCTGGTGAGAGACCCAGAGCTACTGAGATATTTAATTTAATGAACTCAGAGCATGTAGTTGATAGAAGGAATCATACTAAGCCTTTGAGTGACAAATGTGTTTCCTGTTCAGACATTTTAAAAGTTTGGGATTAGCAGAGGCAAACCATTATCAATAAGATGGATAAACAACAAGGTCCTACAGTATAGCACAGGGGACTATATTCGATATCCTGGAATAAAACATAATGGAAAGAATGTGAAAAAGAATATATATATGTATAACTCAGTCACTTTGCTGTACAGAAGAAATTAACACAGCATTCATTATAAATCAGCTATACTCCAATAAAATTTTAAAAACTAACTATAATCATTACAAGGAATGAGAACCACTGGCAACGTGGCGGGAGATGCCACCACCGTGGAAACGGCTGTGGGGCTGTTTCTCGGGTCCACTCTCCTCGTGAACTTGAGACAAAGCATCACAGCGCAGCTCAGTGATTTGGTAGGTGGCTAAGGGAAAGGGTCTTGCTAAGTCAGCTCCTGATGGTCTAAGAAGAGTCAAGGTGAAGGCTCTAAATACCCTCGGGTGCTCTCTCTTCCAGCCTGGTTTTCAGGGCAGCAGCGGCAGCCCAGTGGCTGTGGCCAGAACTTACTTGTGTTGATCTTCTGCAGAGAGATGTGCTTCTCCAGCTGCCTTCTCAGCATCACCTCGGCACCGTACTTGCCCAGGGTGCCATTGTCAGCCAGGATGAAGTGCGTGTGCGAGTTGTTGAGCACAGAGAGCTTACTCAGGGGGTTGGACATGGTCTGGTACACCCGTGTCACCTGACGAAATGCACAGCACAAGTCAGAGCTGCAAAACTTGGACAGTAAGACGGGGGAAGCAAGAACATATGGATGTGGAGTGACAGCTTCACGTAATTGTGCACTTCAACCTACTCTCGCTTCCCTAGCCTCTCTGTTGAAGGATTTTTTTTTGTAAATTTTTATATCAAATTAGAAAATATTATTTTAGATCATGACAACCCAACAGATCATGATGACCCAGCAAGTACACTCCCGGGCACTTATTGCAGAGAAAGGAAAACTTACATTAATACAAAATCCTGTACACAAAAGTTTATGGCAGCTTTATTTGCAGTAGCCAAACTGGAAACAACCCAGATAGCCTTCAACAGATAAATGGTACATCCATATGGTGGGACCCCACTCAACAATAAAAAGGAGTAAACTTTTGATACATGCAACCATTTGGATGGATCTCCAGAGAATTAAGTGGCAAGTAAAAAGCCAGCCCTCAAATGTTACATACTGTACGATCCCATTTGCATAGCATCCTTGAAATGATAGAACTGTAGGATGAAGGGCAGATGAGTGGTTCCCGGGGTTAAGGCAGAAGTGGAAGCAGGAGGGAATTGGGTATGGATATTGAAGGGCAACGTAAAACAACAAGGTCTTACGGTATACCACAGGGAAGTATATTCAATGTCCTATGATAAATCATAATGGAAAAGAATATGAAAAAAAAATGTGTGTATATATATACATATATACACACACGTATACAATGTATATGTGTGTATATATATGCGTATATATACATATATATACGCATATATATATGCAACTGATTCACCTTGCTGTACAGCAGAAATTAACACAACATTGTAAATCAACTATACTTCAATAAAAAAACAAATGAATGAATGAAAAGGGCAACATGAGGGCTCCTAGTAAATGTTCTGCATCTTGACTAGATTGATATCAATTATCCTGGTTTCGATCTTGTATCGTAGTTTTGCAAGTTCTTACTTTTGGGGACAGGATAAAGGCTATATGGGACCTTGCTTTATTATCTCCTACACCTGCAGGTGAAATCTACAATGACATTAAAACAAAGACTTCAATTTTTGAAAATTGCCCATTTCTGGGGAGAAAATACTTACATCCCTTCCAATCAGATCTTCTTTATTCTCCACGATGCCCCAGGGAGCAATTCCTATAGCACAAACCCGGCCTCTGGACTTGGAGGAGTGTTCTTTCAAGGCATCCCCCACGTGGCTGATGACACCTGTGAGAGGCCATAAGTCATATCTGTAGGCCCCTTACCTCCCATCAAACCACTATTCATGAACTTCAGGGACCCCAGCTCTGAACCACTCCATTTCCTACAGAACAGGGTTAAGACACTGAAAGTCTGAGCTCATAATTGCTAGTCATCCTGCATTAGCTCCTAGAAAAGGGAAAACAAAAACAAAAACCAAAGCAACTGTGCAGGAATTGTCTTTACAAGTTTCCAAGACCTAAGGATGGAAGTACGAGGGGTCTCTTTGGCAGGCCTTGGCTGCATTCAGCTAAAGTTGAGAGTCAGATGCCTGCCATGTTCCTCAACCTCTCTGGGCCTCGGTGTCCTCCCTCATGTGATCAGGAAAGGATTGTCAGGAGCCTCAGTGAAAATGAGGCTTGTACAGGGCTCACTTCAAGGAATGACACATAGTAGGTGCCAGAAATGTTGACTATTATCATGATCATACCAAAATAAAAAACGAGCTACCGAATAAAGATTTCATTCTGCCATAAATATTATCAGAATGCAGTATCTTCTGTTTTTTTTTATCATAATTATCCAAAAGCTCTTTGGGAACCACGATGAGCTCTGGGTTTGTACATTTGCAGCAAGGGATACAGCCTGCACTTACCTGTGCTGATGCCCCCAGTGAAGATCCAGGCCCCAGTGGTCACAGCAGCCTTGATCAGACCTTTCCCAAAGACCTGCTTCAGCTTGGGCTGCATCTCAAAGTTCTGGAGGCCTCCGTGCACGGATATTAAGAGCTTGGGGAGTTCCAGCTGCCAGTCTCTCACCATGAGATGAAGCAGTGAATCTGGCTTCGTGTCATAGGAGACCCGGATATACTGCAAAAGAGGGTGTGACCCTCAACACTCGTTCTTCGATTTGACTCTTGTGTCACGGGGAACAAGGCTACTGTTCCTGTCCAAGCAACAGCCGCCTGGCTTTCTCTCCCATGGGGTTCTGGGGCTCTCTGTGTGAGTCTGTGGCCAAACGATGGAGGGGAACTCTGGAGGGTTCCCAGATATAGCAAATAAAAATAGAGAATGCACAGGTAAACTTGAATTTTATATGAACAATGAAAAATGTTTTAGTATAATTATGGCTCCTGCAATATTTGGGACGCATTTATACTAAAAAATCATCCGTTGTTTATCTGAAATTCAAATATATCTGGGGGTCTTGTATTTTACCTAGCAACCTTAATCTTTTTTTCATTGCCTTAGGATGATTTATTTCATCAAAGTTCCCAGCTAATTTTCATGGTATCAGAACTTCTATAATGACAATAGTTAATACTGAGAGTAAAAGGAATCCTGAAAATTTCCAATAATGAAATATAGTAATATTAGCAAAGATTTATTTTAGTTATTTAATGCGTTCATTAAAAATTATGTGCAATCACACACATGCATATATGCGCAAATGCCTCCAAATTAACAAATTTGTAGGAAATTTGTAGAAACAAATTTGTAGAAAATAAAACTGGAGTTTAAAGGAAACACATTTTAAAATTTGAAAGCAAAGACCATTTATAGTTCTAAACAAAATTTGAAATACTTCTTCAATGTGTCTAGCATTCTTAGGAACACAGAAATTACTCCTGTTTGATTTTATCTCTGGATACTTTTTGCTCTTTTGAAACTTCTAGGAACTATACCTGCCAGGTTTACAAAAAATTTAGAGCAACTTATGAATTTATGTACTTTTAGGTAAAGCTTCTTAACAATTAGTCATTGTTGGGCTATATCCCAATCCACAGGTAAATCACAGTTCAGAATTACCTGAAATTATATACACTTTAGATGCAATCAAAAGTCAAACACGTCCCAAAATAAAATAAATATTGTTCACCTTATCCAGTGGCAACCCTAATCTTGAAGGCATCAATTCCAAAGCTGGAAAGATACATGCACCCCAAAGTTCATTGCAGCACTATTTATAGTAGCCAAGACATGGAAACAACCTGTCTGCTGTGAACAGATGAATGGATAAAGAAGATGTGATACACACACACACGCGGATACATACATGGAATATTATTCAGCCATAGAAAAGAACGAAAAAATGCCATTTGCAGCAGCATGGATGGACCTAGAGATTGTCATACTGCGTGAACTAAGTCAGACAGAGAAAGACAAATATCATATGACATCACTTATATGTGGAATCTAAAAAAAAATGGTACAAATGAACTTATTTACAAAATGGAAATAGAGTCACAGGTGTAGAAAACAAACTTATGGCTACCATGGGGGAAAGGCAGGGGAGGGATAAATTAGAAAATTGGGATTTACATACACACACTACTATATAAAAAATAGATAACTATTGATAATAAGGACCTACTGTATAGCACAGGGAACTCTACTCAACACTCTGTAATGACTATATGGGAAAAGAATATAAAAAAGAGTGGATATATGTCTATGTATAACTGATTCACTTTTCTGTACAGCAGAAACTAACGCAACATTGTAAATCAACTATACTCCAAAAAAAATTTTTTTTTAAAATTCTATAGCTGGCTCAGCTAGAATGTGGCTCCAGAGGTTGGCCGGGACGATGAGGAGGGAGTGGGTGCTGGGAATGGGGGTCAACGGCCAACCTCGGGGCTGGACCTTCCCCTCAAGGTGAAGAAGAGGTTAATGAGCAGATGCCTTGGCCCCTGTGAACAGCCTCTTTGTGTCCAGGCCAGTAGGCAGGGTGCCCTTCCGGAAGACCTTACACTGTGGTCTTTGGAACACAACTGAATTTTATTTGAACAATGATGTTGGGCCGGTGAAATAGAATGAAATTGCAAAAATGGTCTCACTGGGCACATGAGAGCATTATTCAGAATGAGCTGAAAGGAATCACAGTGCTGACGCCTCCCCTCTTGGCAGGGCTCATCAGAAAGGCAGAGGGCATTCCCTGTTTACATGCAAATGTGAAAGGCCTCCGTCTTCTTGGGCCAGCTGAATGCAAGCCCAGAGAGGCTGTGTGTGGACTTCAGAGGGAAATATATCCAGAAACTCCTAACCCATGTAAGGGGGGTGGTAAATGTCCGCTGTAAGAAAAAACAAAACAAAGCCCCAAACAACCTTAAAAAACAAATAACATCATTCGTCTCTCATCACTGGAGATGGTATGGTATCTTTGTAGAGTGGGTCTGGACTGTGATGTGTGAATTCACAATCTTGGTACGGATTTAAAGGATACTGCGTGTTCTTTATCATAGTGCCCAGTTTCCAAATCTCATGGCTAAAAACTCGAGTGTGTGGATATATTTCCTGTCTTTGCATTGAAAACTACAGGAAGATAGAGCCACACCCCTGAAAGAAGACCCAGGTGTCTGCAGTCTGGGAGGCTGGGAGGCTGGGCCTCTGATGGAGGCTGCGGCTCAGCGGCATCCCTTCCCAAGGCCCCTCTTACCATGGCTTTATTGGAGTATCCGCCACCCTGGAATTCGAGAATCCCGTAGGAATCTGTTGGGTAGCTCTGGGTGTGTTTGCCAACAGACCATTTTTCGGGCTGAGTCTCCACCTGCTTGTTCTCCTCTCCATTTTTGCTGGCTGTTACACTCGGCAGAGGTGGGATATGCTGGTTGGTGAACTGGCCACAGCAACACCTGAAAACAAAGGCAAAGCTCAGTCTTTCTATAACATTTTCCTCCTTAAGATGAGTTAACCTGAACAGAAGCAGCCTAACACCTTCCTTATCCAGCTTTACTGGAGACAGAAATGCCCCTTATGATGTCCTTTTCCAGATAATCGATACATATCTATTTCCATACCAGGAAAGTATAAATACCAGACTATTCTAAACACATTGGATGGTTGCCCTTCCCTATTGAACACATTTTTAGTCTTTTTGGTGTCTTGACAACATGACTATGGCCATCAATCACTGAATATTCTGTGACAAAGGACAATCACGCTCCCCCATGCAGAGTTGACATGCAATGATTTTTCAATATTATTGAATTATTCCATTGCTAGAGAAATGTAAAACATTTCTCTACACAAGTAACGTTGAAAGTATATTTGTTTTGCTGCTTTTGCTGCTCATACTTTTGGTGTCATTTCGAAGAATCATTTGCCAAATCCAAGGTCATGAAGATTTACTCCTATGTTTTTGTTTAAGAGTTTTATAGTTTTAGCTCTTACATCTGACATTTGATAGATTTTGAGTTAATTTTTATATATCATGTGAGGCAGGGACTTAAATCCATTCCTTTGATGTCCAGGTGTTTCAGCACCATTTGATGAAGAGACTAATCTTTCCCCATTGGTTTAGGCAACCTTGCTGAAATATCAATTGGTTATAGATGAATGGGTTTCTTTCTGGACTCTCAGTTCTATTCCATTGGTCTGTATGTCTACCCTTACTCCAGTACCATACTACTTTGATTAGCATAGGTCTGTAGTAAGTTTTGAAATCAGGTAAAGTGAGCCCTCCTACTTTGTTCTTTTTTTATTAGATTATTTTGGCTATTCTGTGTCCCTTGCAATTCCATATCAATCAGTTTGTCAATTTCTAGAAAGAAGTCAGCTGGAATTCTGATAGAGATTGTTTTGAATCATTTTGGGAATATTGCCATCTTAACTATGTTAAGTCTTCCAATCCATGAACATGGAATGTTTTCCCAATTATTTAGATCATCATTAATTTCTTTCAACAATGTTTTATACTTTTCAGATATAAGTTTTGTTTTGTTTTTTTTTTGGTCATGCCACGTGGCTTGTGGGATCTTAGTTCCCCAACAAGGGATTAAGCCTGGGCCCATGGCAGTGAGTCCTAACCACTGGACCACCAGAGAAGCCCCTCAGATATAAATTTTGTAATTCTTTTGTTAAGTTTATCCCTAAGTGTCTAATTCTTTTTGATACCATTGTGTATGGAATTGTTCTGTTAGTTTCATTTTCATATTGTTCATTGCAAGCTTATAGAAATATATATGATTTTTGTATATTGATTTTGTATTCTGCAAACTTGCTGAACTTCTTTAGTAGTTATAATAGTTTTTTAGTGATTCCTTAGGATTTTCTATATACAAAATTATGTCACCTGCCGATAAAGATAGTTTTACTTCTTCCTTTCCAATACGGGTGCCTTTTATTTCTTTCTCTTATCTAATTGCCTTGGTTAGAACCTCTAGTAAAATTTTAATAGAAGTGGTAAGAGTGAACATCCTTGTCTTGTCTCTGATGTTAGGGGCAAGCATCCGATCTTTCACCACTAAGTATGATGTTAGCCATGGATTTTTTCATAGAAGCCCTTTATCAGGTTGAGAAAGTTCTCTTCTAGTCCTAGTTTTCTGGGTTTCTTAAAAATCGTAAAAAGGTGTTGGATTTTGTCAGACACTTTCTTGGTGTCAGTTGAGATGAGCATGTGATTTTTGTTTTTTATTCTATGAATGTGATGTATTGCATTAATTGATTTTCTGCTGTGAAAACAACCTTGCATTCCTGGGATAAATCCCAGTTGGTTATGATGTGTAATTCTTTTTATATGTTGCTGGATTTGGTTTGATAGTATTTGTTCAAGATTTCTGCATCCATATTCACAAGAGATATTAATCTGTAGTTGCCCTTTCTTGTGCTGTCTTTGGTTTTAATATCAAGGTAGTACTGGCCTCATAAAATGAACTGGGAAGTGCTCTCTCATCTTCTATTTTTTGAAAGAGCTTGTGAAGAATTGGTATCAATTCTTCTTTAAATATTTGGTAAAATTCAGCCGTGAAGCCCTCTGGATCTAAGCTTTTCTTTGTAGGTAATTTTTGATGACTAATCCTGCCTCTTCACTTCTTATAGGTTTCTTCAGATTGTGTATTTCTTCTTGAATCATTTTGGCAGTTTTTGTCTTTCTAGGAATTTTTCCATTTCATCTAAGTTATCTAATTTATTGTCATTGGTATACAGGTCATAGTGTTCCTTTATACTCATTTCTATTTCTGTAAGATTGGTGGTAATGTCTCTTCATTTCTGATTCTAGTATTTTAAGTCTTCTCTCTTTCTTCATCAATCTAGCTAAAGGTTCGTCAATTTTGTGGCTCTTTTCCAAGAACCAGCTTTTGATTTCATTGATTTTTCTCTATCGTTTTAAGATTTTCTATTTCATTAACTCCCATTCTATTTTCTATTATTTCCTCCCTTTTCTTTCTTTCAGGTTTAGTTTGCCCTTTTCTTCCCAGTGTGTTATAACATTAGGAACTCTAACAGAGAGGCCAGAAGATACTCTGGAAATCTCTCTAAAGCCCTCAGCTCCTTGGTCTCACTAAGTCTAAGAGGAAAGTGTGGGCCCATCTGCTTGTGAAAACTCACATGAGTGGGTGGAGGACAGCACCTCTCCCCTGAGGCTGTCTGCATCTTGACAGAGGAACTTATAGCCCAGGTGACTCCCTGGTTAATGACCTACGTGGGGCATAAGTTCTAGCTGTCCTTGACTTCTTCTCTCCCTCCCCCAAACACCTGAATAGTTGCTGGCAACTGACAGAGAAGTGCAAGTTTGAATAATGTCTTAATTATGGCTTCCAATTTACCTGTTAGGATCTTTAGTGCTGGGAATTACAAAGATACATTCTCGTTTGCAAAAGGTTTTTTCTATCCAAGATTTCTGTCCCTGGAAGAGAAAAAAGTGGAAATTAGACCAGGATATTCCCAAGCCATCCTCAGAGTTCATTCTTTTGCTTTTATAAAATGAATAGTAACAGGAAGTCTGTCCAAAACATCTGAATAGACACGTCCAAGAATGGTGGACACAAGTCTTTCAGGATCTTAGCTTGGTTTTTTTTAAGAGAAATGGCTCAGAAGTATGTATTCATGGTTTCCATAGGGCTACAACCTGGGCTTTGTATGCTAGTCAGAGTCTGCAAAGGGAGAACGATGATGCCCCTGGAGTAAGCCAGTGCCCCAGGGAGCCTGGTGTGGACGTGAGTTACTGGAGAAGCTGACAAGGTCGGCCAGTCTTTGGTCAGGTCTTTGATTTGCTCTCAAGACCCCATCTTCTCCAGACTCTCAGGCTCCCCACACACCGTAGTCATTTTACAAGTAATTTTTTAAACTGGTGCTCAGATTCACTGAATGTTATTTTTAGAATTAAAAATATTGGAGGTGGGATCCGAGAGCTGCGGGCGGGCTCGACGTACCCCACCTTGGGGTGGTGCTCTGACTGCGGCAACTGTTGAAGGGCTGCCTCCGGGGAAACAGCGAGGCGCCACTGACCCCTTAAACATCTTCTTCTGAAGTACATTCTACTCTAGGAGGAATGACTGCACTATTCTCCTGAGCTATGGCAGTCAGACCTAGTAGAGGTAACTTCTCTACAGAAACCCCAAACCTGGCAAGGATGGTTCAGATTTTGGCAGATTGTTGCATCATCCCCACCCAACGCTGATAATATCAGCAGAGGGACCTTCAAGATGGCGGAGGAGTAAGAGGTGGAGATCACCTTCCTCCCCACAAATACATCAAAAATACATCTACATGTGGAACAACTCCTATAGAACACCTACTGAACACTGGCAGAAGACCTGAGACTTCCCAAAAGATGCCCTCAGGCGACCTACATGCAGAGGCGGGGCCAAAATCCAAAGCTGAACCCCAGGAGCTGTGCAAACAAAGAAGAGAAAGGGAAATTTCTCCCAGCAGCCTCAGGAGCAGTGGATTAAATCTCCACAATCAACTTGATGTACGCTGCATCTCTGGAATACCTGAATAGACAACGAATCATCCCAAAATTGAGGCGGTGAACTTTGGGAGCAACTGTAGACTTGGGCTTTGCTTTCTGCATCTAATTTGTTTCTGGTTTTATGTTTATTTTAGTTTAGTATTTAGAGCTTATTATCATTGGTAGATTTGTTTATTGATTTGGTTGCCCTCTTCCTTTTTTTTTTTAATATATATATATATATATATATTTCCTTTTTCTCTTTTTGTGAGTGTGTATGTGTATGCTTCTTTGTGTGATTTTGTCTGTATAGCTTTGCTTTTACCATTTGTCCTAGGGTTCTGTCTGTCCATTTTTTTTGTTTTTATTTTTGTTTTTAGTATAGTTTTTATCATTTGTTACCATTGGTGGATTTGGTTTTTGGTTTGGTTGCTCTCTTCTTTCTTTCTTTTTTTAAAATACTTTTTAACTTTTTTATTCTTAATAATATTTTTTTATTTTATATTTTAATAACTTTATTTTTTCTTTTCTTCCTTTCTTTCTTTCTTTCTCTCTCTCTCTCTCCCTTTCTTTCTTTCTTCCTTTCTTTTCTTTTCTTTCTTTTTCTCCCTTTTCTTCTGAACCGAGTGGCTGACAGGGTCTTGGTGCTCCAGCCAGGTGTCAGGCCTGAGGCTCTGAGGTGGGAGAGCCGAGTTCAGGACATTGGTCCACCAGAGACCTCCTAGCCCCATGTAATATCAAACAGTGAAAGCTCTCCCAGAGATCTCCATCTCAACACTAAGACCCAGCTCCATTCAACAACCAGCAAGCTACAGTGATGGGCACCCTATACCAAGCCACTAGCAAGACAGGAACACAACCCCACCCATTAGCAGAGAGGCAGCCTAAAATCATAATAAGTTCACAGACACCCCAAAACACTACACCAGACGCAGTCCTGCCCACCAGAAAGACAAGATCCAGCCTCATCCACCAGAACACAGGCACCAGTCCCCTCCACCAAGAAGCCTACACAAACCACTGAACCAAACTTACCCACTGGGGGCAGACACCAAAAATAACGAGAACTACGAACCTGCAGCCTGCAAAAAGGAGACCCCAAACACAGTAAGTTAAGCAAAAAGAGAAGACAGAGAAATACACAGCAGATGAAGGAGCAAGGTAAAAACCCACCAGACCAAACAAATGAAGACAAAATAGGCAACCTACCTGAAAAAGAATTCAGAGTCATGATAGTAAAGATGATCCAAAATCTCAGAAACAATGCAGAAAATAAAAGAAACATTTAACAAGGACCTAGAAGAACTAAAGAGCAAACAAACAATGATGAACAACACAATAAATGAAATTAAAAATTCTCTAGAAGGAATCAATAGCAGAATAACTGAGGCAGAAGAACGGATAAGTGACCTGGACGATAAAATAGTGGAAATAACTACTGCAGAACAGAATAAAGAAAAAAGAATGAAAAGAATTGAGGACAGTCTCAGAGACCTCTGGGACAACATTAAAGGCACCAATATTCAAATTATAGGGGTCCCAGAAGAAGAAGAGAAAAAAAAGGGACTGAGAAAATATTTGAAGAGATTATAGTTGAAAATTTCCCTAATATGGGAAAGGAAATAGTCAGTCAAGTCCAGGAAGCGCAGAGAGTCCCTTACAGGATAAATCCAAGAAGAAACACACCAAGACACATATTAATCAAACTATCAAAAATTAAATACAAAGAAAAAATATTATAAGCAGCAAGGGAAAAGCAACAAATAGCATACAAGGGAATCCCCATAAGGTTAACAGCTGATCTTTCAGCAGAAACTCTGCAAGCCAGAAGGGAGTGGCAGGACATATTTAAAGTGATGAAAGGGAAAAACCTACCACCAAGATGACTCTACCCAGCAAGGATCTCGTTCAGATTTGATGGAGAAATTAAAACCTTTACAGACAAGCAAAAGCTAGAGAATTCAGCACCACCAAACCAGCTTTACAACAAATGCTAAAGGAACTTCTCTAGGCAGGAAACACAAGAGAAGGAAAAGACCTACAAAAACAAACCCAAAACAATTAAGAAAATGGTAATAGGAACATACATATCAATAACTACCTTAAATGTAAGTGGATTAAATGCTCCAACCAAAAGACATAGACTGGCTGAATGGATACAAAAACAAGACCCGTACATATGCTGTCTACAAGAGATCTACTTCAGACCTAGGGACACATACAGACTGAAAGTGAGGGGATAGAAAAAGACATTCCATGCAAATGGAAATCAAAAGAAAGCAGGTGTAGCAGTTCTCATATCAGACAAAATAGACTTTAAAATAAAAACTATTACAAGAGACAAAGAAGGACACTACATAATGATCAAGGGATCAATCCAAGAAGAAAATATAACAATTGTAAATATTTATGCACCCAACATAGGAGAACCTCAATACATAAGGCAAATGCTAACAGCCATAAAAGGAGAAATCGACAGTAACACAATAATAGTAGGGGACTTTAACACCCACTTTCACCAGTGGACAGATCATCCAAAATGAAAATAAATAAGGAAACACAAGCCTTAAATGACACATTAAACAAGATGGACTTAATTGATATTTATAGGACTTTCCATCCAAAACAACAGAATACACTTTCTTCTCAAGTGCTCATGGAACATTCTCCAGGATAGATCATATCTTGGGTCACCAATCAAGCCTTGGTATATTTAAGATAATTGAAATTGTATCAAGTATCTTTTCCAACCACAACGCTATGAGACTAGATATCAGTTACAGGAAAAAAACCTGTAAAAAATACAAACACATGGAGGCTAAACAATGCACTACTAAATAACCAAGAGATCACTGAAGAAATCAAAGGGGAAATCAAAAAATACCTAGAAACAAATGACAATGATAACACAACAACCCAAAACCTATGGGATGCAGCAAAAGCATTTCTAAGAGGGAAGTTTATAGCAATACAGTCCTACCTCAAGAAACAAGGAACATCTCAAATAAACAGCCTAAACTTACACCTAAAGCAATTATAGAAAGAATAACAAAAAAACCCCAAAGTTAGCAGAAAGAAAGAAATCATAAAGATCAGATCAGAAATAAATGAAAAAGAAATGAAGGAAACAATAGCAAAGATCAATAAAACTAAAAGCTGGGTATTTGAGAAGATAAACAAAATTGATAAACCATTAGCCAGACTCATCAAGAAAAAAAGGGAGAAGACTCAAATCAATAGAATTAGAAATGAAAAAGAAGTAACATCTGACACTGCAGAAATACAAAGGATCATGAGAGATTACTACAAGCAACTATATGCCAATAAAATGGACAACCTGGAAGAAATGCACAAATTCTTAGAAAAGCACAACCTTCCGAGACTGAACCAGGAAGAAATAGAATATATAAACAGACCAATCACAAGCACTGAAATTGAAATTGTGTTAAAAATCTTCCAACAAACAAAAGTCCAGGACCAGATGGCTTCACAGGCAAATTCTATCAAACATTTAGAGAAGAGCTAACACCTATCTTTCTCAAACTCTTCCAAAATATAGCAGAGGGAGCAAGATTGTTTTGGTTTTCCTGGGTCCCTTGTATTTCCATATGAATATTAGGCTCTGCTTGTTGATTTCTGGGAGGAAAAAAAAAGCAGCTAGGATTTAGATGGGGATTGTGCTGAATCACTTCATCAGTTTGGGGAATATTGCTATTTTAATTATGTTAAGCATTTCAATTTGTGAACATAGGCTATCTTTCCATTTGTTTAGATCTTCTTAATTTAATTTCTTTCAACAATGTTTTATAGTTTCAAGTGTAAAAGTCTTCCACTTCTTTTGTTAAATTTTTTTCTAGGTAGCACATTTTTTTGAGTACTTATTTTCTTTCTGTTACAAGATACTCTATGCCTGTCCTGTTCATTTCTTCACCCAGACTTAAAATGAGCCATTTCTCCAAGGAGCCCTGGTTCTGTATAATGGGTAATGGTATTTAGAAAACATTATCGGAGTGCTCAGTGTGTTCTAAAATACTCATTGTAGAGAGGAAACTAAGGCTCTCTGAGTTTAAATATCTTGTTTGTTGGCCTTCTGCAGATACTATTGTCAACTAAAATGAGCCAGAATTGTTTGGAGAACACTGCATTTATGTTTGCAGCCAGAATAAATAAGGGTGGTCTAGAATATATTATTGTTGTGAGAAAGCAAGAATACTTTCCAAGATGTTTAGAAGTACTGACAAAGATGCCAACTTCAAAGACCTTTTACTAGCTGAATTTTGATAATTTAAATATGAAAAAGAAGACCATGATTATAATAACTAGAACTAATTGAATCTGTAAAAAGCCCTAAGTCCATGATGATGCTCAAAAAGAACAGATTGTGTTCCATAAAATCATACCTATATGTGTCTGAGGATTTATGATCCCCAGTTACAAAATATACAAAAATATATACCTCATGGTTACTGGCTAAATAACTCATTAAGGATCAAGGAGTAGACTGTGGAGAAATGGATTTGTAACTGTGGTCCTTAGACCATGTTCAATATAAGAACCTCCCAAATACAAGTGTGGTTGAACATACGTTGAGGGAGCCTTCAAGGAAGTTTGGGGCCTAGTTCTGGACAAATGCTCAGGGAAGCTTGGTATTTGACCTATAACTCACCTACCTCTCAGTAAATTCCTCCATGCTAGGTGTACGTTGTATACATATATCAGGTTAGTTGGCAAGCACTTTCCAGAATCTCAAGCAGTGGGAGAAGTCAGGAAGCTATAACACTCCCCTCCTACCAGGAGTATAAAGTAGGTGCTGCTTATCCCTGGAAAAAACCATCATTCTGTTTGGTTAGTATCACTGGCAGCTGTGTATTTCCACGAGGATTCTAGGGACCCAGGATGCTGTAAAGGATGCAGTGTTCCCTGATTTCTATTTTTCCTATTTTAATGAAAACCATATAGTTCTTTTTGTGTTTATCTTTCCCAATTGAGACATTTATAGGAAAGAAAAAGTAGAGAATTTTGACAGCTGTTGAAGATTCTTTATGTACAATGTGAGTCTTTGGAACTAGCAATTAGAAGGTTACAATTTGTATATTAAACTGGTAGAATAATATAAACTAACTAAATGATAATCCTTAAGTATATTCACAGTTGCTATACTCTTTGATCTTCAGCATTTTTGAAGTATGTACCATAAATCCCATTGTTTGATTATGAGCACTCATATATATATATTTTTTAGCACTCATATTTTTGAGCAGAATTACTATTACTATTTTCTTGCCAACCAGAAAACTATTCTTATATCATATACAAAAGTTTAGAATGTTTATTTATGGAAAATTAAATAGTAATATTCACTATAACTTGATAATGATATATTAAAACAAAAAGGCAAAAGGCAAAGGGTTCCTGGGATGAGTGTGATGGGAAGAATTTTCAGGTCACTCTGAGGTCTGACAGCATGATTATATACTTGGACATTTCCTAAGTGAACCATTCTAAGAGGAGTTGAACAATATTACATGTAATTGGGATTTGTTGTTTTATAAAATAATTTATTGATATGGTTACAAACTATATCCATGAGAAGTGGCTGTTAGTGAAGAAAATACATGGTGAAAGGCAATTAGCATAAGCATATCCAGTCTTTGATCTTAGTGATATAAGTATATTCTTTACTAAGTATACGTGAATGCTTTGTTTCTATTAGTTTGACCAATATCCTGAGTATCTCTGAGCAGAAAATGTTCATGTTCACCTGTTGAGCATGCCTCTGATGACTGCAGAAAGACTGGACAATTTTTTCTTTTGTCTAATTGGTGAAACCACCCCATAAGTTCTAACTATCCTATCTGATTTGTCCTCTTCTTTTTAAAATTGGAACTTTTATCTCTGAACTTATTTAAAAGGTATTATATTACCCATTTTAAAAAGGATTTAATATAGCATCTTCTAGAACGGGTTAGTTTTTGATGTCCTATGTAGATACTAAGTATTTTCTATCTTAGTGTATATCTCTCCTTCATGTTTTTTTTTTTTTGGAATGGTCCTTTGGGAGAATTAAAGTATTTTCCAAGAAAAAAAATATTGGAGGTTGTGAGGAAATGTGTATTCATATAACACCACTGCTGGGGCTGGAAATTGGTACATTCTCCATCGAGGGTAATTTGGCAATAATTTGTCACAATTATGAAGCTTATACCTTTTGATGTGCCATTTTTAGGATTTTATTCTACAGATATGCCTGAACAAATGACACATGTCCAGGGTTATTTACTGGATCACTGTTTATGATATCAAAAGGCTGGGAGTCACCTGCTATTTATCAGTAGGGGATTGTTACCTGAATCATAGAACAGTTGTCAATTTTCTGAAATATAAAAAAAAAGAATAAGATGTTCTCTATCAATAGGGAAAGATCACTGAGCTATAGTAAAGGAAAAGGCAAGTCATGGGTTAATTTCTAGAGTATCATCATTCTGTTAGAGGGGAGAAATGTAGATATGCAAGTAGACTTGCTGGAAAATAGGCACCACATACTGGGAAGGATTCCCTAGGAGCAGCTGACACTGGTTCCCCCAGAGGGAGATCTTGAGGCCTCGGGGACCTGGGTGGGAAGGAGATGCCCATAGCCTGGGTGCCTTTCTCAATTTTTTTTTTTTTTTTTAAAGATTTATTTATTTATTTATTTTTGGCTGGGTTGGGTCTTCGTTGCAGTGCACAGGCTTCTCTTGTGGTGGCTTCTCTTGCTGCGGAGCACGGGCTCTAGGCGCGCAGGCTTCTGTAGTGTTGGAGCACAGGCTCAGTAGTTGTGCCTCGCGGGCTCTAGAGCGCAGGCTCGGTAGTTGTGGCGCACGGGCTTAGTTGCTCCGCGGCACGTGGGATCTTCCCGGACCAGGGATCGAACCCATGTCCCCTGCATTGGCAGGCAGTTCTTAACCACTGCGCCACCAGGGAAGCCCGCCTTTCTCAATTGTTTAAAAGAATTAATGTTTTTACCATACTAAGTTAAGTAAGCCAGACAGAGAAAGACAAATATCATATGAGATTGCTTATATGTGGAATCTAAAAAAATTATACAAATGAACTTATTTACAGAACAGAAACAGACTCACAGACATAGAAAACAAATTTATGGTTACCTAAGGGGACGGGGGGGAGAGGGATAAATTAGGAGTTTGAGATTAACATAAACACACTACTATATATAAAATAGATAACCAACAAGGACCTACTGTATGGCACAGGGAACTATACTCAATATCTTGTAATAACCTATAAAGGAAAAGAAATTGAAAAAGAATACATGGGAATTCCCTGGTGGTCCAGGGGTTAGGACTCAGCTCTTTCACTGCCTGGGCCAGGGTTCAATCCCCAGTCAGGGAACTAAGATCTTGCAAGCTGCATGGCGCTGCCAAAAAAAAAAAAAAAAGAATATACATAATTATATATATATTATATATAATTATATATATAATATATATATATGTATTATATACAGAATCACTTTGTTGTACACCTGAAACTAATACAACATTGTAAATCAACTATACTCCAATTAAAAAAAAAAGAAAAAAAAAAGACTAAATAAAGACTTCATTTTTTTTGGAGCAGTTCTAGGTTCCCAACAGAATTGAGAGGGAGGTGCAGAGAGTTCCCACATACTCCCTGACCCTCCCTCATTATCAACATTCTCCACCAGGGTGGTGCATTTTTTACCAAGGTCAAACCTACACTGACACATCACCGTCACCCAAAGTCCATAGTATACATTACTTCACTCTTGGCATGGTACATTCTATGGGTTGGACAAATTATAATGACATGTAGCCATCATTATAATATCATACAAAGTATTTTCACTGCCCTAAAAATCCTCTGTGCTCCACCTATTCACCCCTCCCTCCCTCCCTCCTAACCCCTGGCAACCACTGAGCTTTGTATTGTCTCTGGAGTTTCACCTTTTCCAGAATGTCATGTAGTTGGACTCATCCAGTATGAAGCCTTTTCAGATTGGCTTCTTTCACTTAGTTTTAATGCATTTAAGCTTCCTCCACGCCTTTCTATGGGTGATGACACATTTTTTTTTTTAGTGCTGAATAATATTCCATTGTCTGGATGTGCCACAGTTTATTCGCCCATCCGCCCTCTGAACTTGGTTGCTTCTAAGTTTCGGCAGTTACGAATAAAGATGCCATAAACATCTGTGTGCAGTTTTCAGTTGTGGATCTACGTTTTTCCCTTTAAAAATTTGAACGATGTAAACGTACTACCTATTTCAAAATGGAAAACTTTTGCCTGAAATGAAAAAGTAAAATAAAACAATTTTTTTTAAAGAGAAGAATTCTCCGTAGTCCGGCAACTCTCATCATAAAGTGGTGTCATTTTTCATTTGCTGAACCCCAATTCTTCTGTATCTGTTTGTTGAAGATGTCTTTTGTGCAAGGTACTGAGTGCTGTGGGGACTTCCCAGAGAAACACTTCAGTGCAAGCTCCGTCCACCGCCTGGAAACGTCAGGTGAGGGGTGGACACAGCACGTGCTGAAGCGCGCAGGCAGCAGGGATGGCTTCCTGGAGCGGAGGGGGAAATCCCTGCCCACCTCACTGGGGAGCCAGCATCCTTTCCTGCATCTCCTTGAGGCCCGGCTTGATGTGTGATGTGTGTATACCTGTGTGATGCATTCCTGTGTGGTGTGACGTGTGTACACGTGTGATGGGTGTGTGTGTGTGGTGTGTGTTTGTGTGTTACGCACATGGCGCGTATGCTGTGTATTATGTGCTGTGCACACAATGCGTGTGTGTCCCGGGCTCGTGGCAGGATGGGTGGGCAAGCACGTGGAGCAGCCGGGCAGAGTCAGATCTTGGAGAAGCCACAGTGCGCCGACCCCCGCATCCTTGGCTCTCTCCTGCAGCCGCCAGGGGGAGCATCGTGGCGCGATCTTTGACCTGTGACCCGAGGTGTCTAGTGGCTGTCCCCACCCGCCTGGCAGCAAT
Source organism: Balaenoptera ricei (assembly GCF_028023285.1). Classification (NCBI taxonomy): domain Eukaryota; kingdom Metazoa; phylum Chordata; class Mammalia; order Artiodactyla; family Balaenopteridae; genus Balaenoptera; species Balaenoptera ricei. The sequence continues at coordinate 32,234,072 of NC_082640.1, forward strand.
GCTGATCTGGGGGGCTCCCTTGTCTCCTGGGAGAGTGGCAGTGACAGCCCAGGGTCACAGAGGCCCTCCCCAACGAGGGCATGTCAAGGATCGGAGGCCACTTTTGTGGCCCCATAGAGAGTCCTGGCCCCAGTCCCAGCCATGCAGGGACGGTCCAACCTGGGTTTCTAACCTTCTGGAAGGAGCTGCGAGTCCCACCCAGACCGAGGAGCCTTTCTAGGGAGAACTCAGAGTCAGCTGGTCACTTGGTTTCTTTTTGAATAACAGGAATGATTGTAATTCAAGGTCTTCCCCAGGGGCCTTGAAAAAACAACACCATACAGTTTTCCCTCCAAATAATTTAATGACTGCTTGAAAACTACGTTGCTGATGAGGAAAAGTGGCAGCACTGGCGCAGAGGAGAAAGTTCAGCTGAAGTCCCAGCCCCAGCCCTTCTTATGTGGAATGTTCTAACAGTCTGAGGCAAAATAGCCAAGTGGATCATCAGCTGGAAGGAAGAAAACATGCTTCCCTTTTGCATTTCACTCTTTACTTCCCAGAGAAGCTGGGAGGACACAACTCTTTTCTGGAAAAAAAAAAAAACCATAATTCACAGTATTTGCACAATATGTCTCTGGAGAAAGACAAGAAGAATCTAAACAAATACTGTATTTGTTTAGAGAGTCAGCTACTTTCTCACGGAGACATAGGATGGTGTTTCTAAAACAACTTTCTGTGTCTTCTAGGACTAAACAAATAAATCAATATCTGTGGGTAATGGGAGCTGGGTTTCTCCCTGTTGGAGAAGGGAATTACAAATATAGGAAGTGGGGAAGGCTAGAATGAAGCCCTGTGGCATTGGACTGAAATTGAAATTATCAATATGAACCCGGGATTTTAATAAGTGGAGATAGATACAAGAATGTATGTAGGTGTGTATGTAGTTCCCCCCTGCCCACACACACACACACACCAACTACATATAACAGATTGTATTAGTTGCCTATGCTTAACATAACAAATTGCCCCAAAACTTAGTGACTTAAAACAACATTTACTTATATAAAATAGATGAACAACAAGTACCTACTGTATAGCACAGGGAACTCTACTCAATATTGTGTCATAACCTATATAGTAAAAGAATCTGAAAAAGAATAGATACATGTATATGTATAACTGAATCACGTTGCTGTACACTTAAAACTAACACAACATTGTAAATCAACTATACCCCAATGTAAAATAAAAAAGTAAATAATGAAAAAGAATTATTCATTTGGCTTAAGTTCATCAACCATGAAAACCCTAGAGCTGTTAAAAAAAAAAAAAACACGCCAACAACAAACATTTATTATGTCACAGGGGACCGGGGATTGGATGGGGCTTAGCTGGATGCTCCTGACTCTTGTCTCTCACAAGGATTCAATCAAGGATGGGCGGGAACTGTGGTCTCATCTGGAGGAGGGCGGCTGGGGCGTATCCATCTCCAAGCCCCCTCACGTGGTTGCTGTTGGCGAGAACCACCTGCTCTCAGGGCTGTTGGCCCATCTCCTCCCTCAGTTCCTTCCACGTGAGCCTCTCCCAGGGCGATTCACAGCCTGGCAGGTGCCCCATCAGAGCGAGGAGCCCAAGACACATGCAAGACAGAAGCCAGTGTCTCTTTATAACCTAACACGTGAAGCAATACCTCATCACTTTTGCAGTATTTTTTTTCCTTTTTTTTTTTTTTTTTAAAGATAATGTGTTTACTGATTTGCTTTTCACCTTAACCTTTCCCTCTCAACACCAAATCTTTTTTTTTTTTGGCCGCACTACGCAGCATGCGGGATCTTAGTTCTCAGACCAGGGATCGAACCCCTGCCCCCTGCAGTGGAAGCGTGGAGTCCTAACCACTGAACCGCCAAGGAATTCCCACTTCTGCTGTATTCTATTCACTAGAAGTGAGTCACTTGGTCCAGCCCACACTCAGGGGGAGAGGGTTACTGTAATGTCAGTGCCTGGAATTAAGCTTTTGATGGCTGACACATTCATTTCGAAAGACGCCCATCTCGAATGAACAGACTGTAAGACACAGCTACTAGCAAAACAACCAGATAAGGAGTGGGGCCACCCCTACCCTTGAAAGCCCTGGATGACCCCGCTTCTCCCTTCCTGCCCCCTGATTCCCGATCTCAGGCTTTAAATTAGCCAGTAAAGACTCTAGACACCCTGCCCTCGGACCCTAATAAAGGCAGATTCCGGCCCACCTTCTCTCCCCATGACCTTGCTGTGTGGCCCTTCCTTGGGTGTGACCTGTGAGTAGTAAATCTTGTTCCTCAAAGTTCTCTTGGTTTTTGCTGAAGTGTATCTTGCAATCATAATAAGAACCACAAGCGCGGGCTTACAGGGTGGCGCAGTGGTTAAGAATCCGCCTGCCAATGCAGGTGACACGGGTTCGAGCTCTGGTCTGGGAAGATCCCACATGCTGCGTAGCAACTAAGCCTGTGCACCACAACTACTGAGGCTGTGCTCTAGAGCCTGTGAGCCACAACTACTGAGCTCACGTGCCACAACTACTGAAGACCACGAGGCTAGAGGCTGAGCTCCGCAACAAGAGAAGCCATCGCAATGAGAAGCCCATGCACCGCAACGAAGAGTAGCCTCTGCTCGCCGCAACTAGAGAAAGACATGCGCAGCAACGAAGACCCAGTGCAGCCAAAAATAAATAAATAAATTTATAAAAAAAAAAAAAAAAAAGAAAAGAACCACAAGGGCTGGTCCAACCACAACACTGGTCCCAGTGGGGGAAATGTCTATGGGGCTCCCTACAAGTGATACAGGCCTGTGTGAGGGCACCGGGCATTCCTAGTTGGGAGGCATGGCTCTCAGGAGGCTGGGATCACTGGGGTCATAGGCCTACCACACATGTACACGTATGTATATTTACTTCCTGACTCTATCCACTGAAAGTGCCTAAAAACACTCTGATAGCACTGAGTATACTTAGTGCTCAAGTATCTGTTTCTAAATAGCATTCTCCCCTAAAAGAAGCCAGGGCTCCTTGGACAAATGACTGAATCCAGATCTGGGGCAGAGAAAGTACAAGATGAGCTGGGAACATCTCGTGCCAGAAAGTAAGGAAATGTTTATTTTTGACATGGGAACTTGTCTGAAGAACACAGAAGCCTCTTTGAAGGGGCTCTCACTGACTTTATCTGGGATGACTTGAGCATGAAACTAAATGATCACAAGAAAGAATGATAACCCTTTGGCTGAAATAAGGACCCACGATTCCACACCAGTATAAAGTCATACCTAAATAAACACATAAGGGAGATGGGAAAGCTGTTTCTTCCGTTTACTAGTCATCTAATAAATGCAGAAAGAATGATGGAATTAGAAAAATCACCATTTGGCAACCGTCAAGAATCTTCGATGAAAGCTACAAGTAGGTGGTAAAAGTCTGAAGAGCAACAGTACCCTTACATAGCCGCAAAGTATCTCCCATAGATAGTCACTAATTACAAAGAGGACATGAGTAACCTGACAGTGGAGAGATCTGGTGAACACCACCTAACGCAAAGTGAGAATCACCAGCAATGAAACCAAGATTCACCTCCAGCCTCCAGATGATATGCACTGAGACGAACAAAAAATGCCAAAAATGCATAACCTGAATCTAATCGGGAGGAAATCTTAGAGAACCCAAATTGAGGGGCACCCTGGAAAATAACTGACCTATATTCTTCAAAAGTCTCAAGGCTGTGAAAGACAAGGAAAGACGGGAATGGTTGCAGAGGCTGTAGAGACATGACCTTGGAACGCCCTTGAGTCTCTCACCCCGCCCCTTGGTCCCCTTTGGCCCCGCCCCACCCTCTCTGGGTCCCACCCTCTGATCCCTCTCTAGGCCCCGCCCCCTCTGCTGGGCCTAGAGTCCACCCCCACCCCCACCCCACCCCAACAAGTGGGCCCTTCCCAGGAATCTCTTAACAACACGGTGAGGGAAATCAGAAAGCCAGCGTCCAGCCCCTTGAACAACTAGGCTCAGGCCCCCCATCATCAAAAGGGGGAACCGCCATCATCTGCCCTGCAGGATTTCATATGCTGAGGTGGGTGAGGAGCTTGGACAGCAGTAACGTGCCTCTGATTTATTCACGTCTGTTCTCTCACAGTCAGCGTTTAAACGCCATCACCACCGAGGGCCCCCATTCTTCCTTTGTGCAGGTCTGGGGTGTCCGTGGCCCTCCAGGAGCATCAGCCTTGCATCCTGACCCCCAACTCGGGAGGGGGCTTTTCAGAGGGCGCCCAGCACTGGCCCTGCTTGTGGCCCTGGGCAGGGACAGCAGCTGGTGTGCTCGCTGCTCCTGGCTCAACCCACTTCCCTCTGCTTCACCAAAAATCCATTTTTTTTCCTAAGGAAAAAGCTGGCATGTGACTAACATACTTTCCCTGAGGAAAGAAAGGCTTTGCTTTAGTATTAACTCTTAATTGTTTAAAAAGTTTAGTTAAGAAAAATATCCTCAGTTCAAAATTCCAAGTTACTGCTTAGTCTCCAGAAATGTTCTAGAATCTTCCGAGGATGAACGAGCGGTCCAAGAGCCACTCACTCTTTCCTGCAATCATGCCTCACAGTGTCCAGACTCTGCTCAAAAGTTGCCTTCGGGGAGGCTCTCTGACTCCCCAGCCCCCAGCCCCCGCGTCCTGTTTCTATACCCCCTCCCTCTTTCCTCTGCCCCCTCCCCTCCCACAAAAGCCACAGGAGCCCCAGCCCTGCTCAGTCCTCTGCATGAGTGCCCAGCGGAGGGGAGGTGCTCACTATCCCATGGTTACTAAGGGGGTGATTCAATAGCCCAGGTGGAGCATCACCAGAGCTGCGGGCAGCGGCCTGTCCCCGGGCCCCCGCGGGCCGGTGGTGCACACAGAGCAGGAGGTCACCCAGATCACTCGGGAGAGCCTCAGTTCACGTGGGGTGAGCGCAGCCTCAGAGGCCGATGCAGGTGAGAGCAATGGGTGGAGGCCCCTCAGTAAACAGTCCTCCCTCCCCTGCTGAGGACACACTCCCAGGGCTGAGTCAGCCAAGGTATTAACAAAAGGCGTGGACTCGCTGTGAGATGAAAGGAAAGCAGAGCCTCCCGGGGTTCATTCATAAACCCACCAGGTCCTCCCCGCCCCCTCAGGTTAGGTCCCGCCCCCTCATCTGAAATATTCCTGTCCATCAGAAATGGTTGTTTTAAATGCTTTGGGGGCAAGATAACGGGAACATCCGCCCTGGGGATTAGGATCCCACCCGAGACAGTGCACGAGGCTGAGTGAGGGACCGCGGGGGCACTGCCCATCCCACTGAGCTGAGGCTTTCCCTGCTCTGAAAGGGGCACTGCCTTGCATACTTCTGAGCTTCAGCTGGCATAACACTTGTACAATATTTGGGAAATACTACATTTAACTGGAAGTCCTCATATGTTCCAAGATCCCCCGTGGATGCCCGAAACCCAGATAGTACCAAATTCTGTATATACTGTTTTTTCCTGTGCATACATACCTATGATAAAGTTTAATTTTTAAATTAGACACAGTACGAGATTAACAACGATAAGTAATAATAAAATAGAACAATTATAGCAATATATTGTAATGAAAGTTATGTGAATGTGTTTTCTCTCCCTCTCAAAATATCTTCCTGTGGTGTACTCACCCTTCTTCTTATGATGATGTAAGATGATAAAATGCCTACGTGATGAGATGCAGTGAGGTGAATGACACAGACATTGCGACACAGCGTTAGGCTGCTAAGGACCTTCTGACCACAAGTCCGAGGGAGGATCGCCTGCTCCAGGTGATCCTGGATCATCCAGCCATGACGGTGTCCGTGGCTGGATGTCAGCAGCAGACCACATCCATGGCTGGAGATCCTGGATGGGATGCATCAGGACAGCGTGAGATTTCATCCTGCTACTCAGAACAGCATGGCAACTCAAGACTTAATTGTTTATTTCTAGAGTTTTCCATTTAATATTTTCAGACTGGGTTGACCGCAAGTAACTGAAACTGCAGAAAACAAAATCACGGATAAGGGGGGACAACTGCATTTCTATCACAGGGTAGTAAGATGCAAACAGAAACAGGCGGTGTGTCAGCAAGGCTTCAACTGGTGGTTCAGAGACCACCAGGGGCTGGGAGTTCAGGGGGTGGGTAAGTGCAGGGAGTTAAGTCTCAAAGGGTGGGCAGGATTTGGAGAGGTGGGTGGAGGACGCTTGGGGCCGGGGCGTGGTGGGCTAGGTGGAGAAGCAAGTGGGAAGCAGTACAGTGAGGACGGGTTTGGAGAGTGGAGGGGGAGGGGTAGTACCAAGGAGCAGAAAGGCGAGGGAACGGGGTTTGGGGGGGGAGGGCAGATGCCTTGTGCCACCCCGCATCTGAGTAGGAGGGGGCTGGGCTGTGGAGGGGCAGGAAAGGACCCAGCACGAGAGGAGCGTCTGAGTGGGGGCTTCTCTTGGTAAGGGAAGAACAGGCACAGACCAAGCTGCCATATCTTCGTACACCCTGTGTTCTGTGGGAGCCCATTGTGTGGCCAGTGTGAGGCTGCGTGCAGGGCCACCGGCTGGGGTGGAGGTGAGCCAGGCTTCCATTGCCGTCAGGTAACAACTCATGGCCAAGAAACAAGGCAGCAAATAAGCCAGAGCACTGCAGATTGGGGAAGAGTAGGAAGGGACAAGAGAAGAGGGTGTGAAAGAGTACGGGGTGTGCACATGGGGCCGGGGCCTTGTTGGATTGGGAAGTCTTTGCCAAACACGTTCCACATTTCAACTGAGAACGGAAAGACCGGAAGGGAATTCTAGGGGGAGGGAACAGTGTGTACAAAGGGAACAGTGTGCAACGGGAAGAGCTGGGGGGTGGTGGCTGCGGGGCTTGGGCTGGGAATGTGGAATAACTGGTGACTGGGGAGGCAGGTGGGGCTCATTCTGCAGGGCCTTTAGGCCACAGTGACTGGTGAGCAGGGAGTGACATGAACTGGTGAGACTGGATTATACATGGGCAAAGGGGGGCAGGGCACTCGTGGGAAGACTGGAGTGTGGTCCAGGCCAGAGAGGTTGGAGGCCTGGACGAGGCTGGGAGTGGATGGGCGGACAGGAGATACTCGGTGTGGCTGGCGGGCGGGGAAGGGACCTGATGCCGATGAGGATGGAGGGAGGGGAGGAGCCCAAACACGACCCTGGGTTCCTGGCTGGTGGAGTGGGTGGCTGGTGGTGTGATTTATGGAGGGGGGCCACGCAGGCCCAGGCTTGAGGAGGAGAGCCAGCTCCCCGCAGTGGCCACCTTAGGTTCCAGGCGCCCACTGGACCTGCAGGGAGGGCAGACGTGTCGTGTAGCAGCTGGTGGCACGAATGGGGCTCAGCGCACAGGCGATATCTAGATAACGCTAAACAGTGAGAATCACTGGGATTGCTTGCTGATGGAGAGGCTGCAGGAAGAAGAGAGGAAGGCGGCGGCCCTGAGCCCCCAGGAGCAGCGGGGGGGGGCGGGGGGGTTCTGAGGATGCAAGGCCGGGGAGGCGGAGGACAGACACAGCGTCCCGGGGGCCTCGGAGGGCTGTCTACCAAGGATCGCGTGTGCCCACGACGGGCCGGAAGGTGTGGGAGGGAAGTCAGAGGGGAGTGGGCTGACGGGCGTGGGAACGGGCCCTGACAGCTTGTTTGTTTGTTTAAAGAAAGGAAAAAAAGAAGGAAGTATCTGCTACAAACATGACCCAGGTAACCTTTGTACAATCCGGGCGGTGGTCACTGGATGCTGGCTCATCCTCTGGATTTTTACGTGGCTTTAGCGCAAAGGCCTGAGGAAGTGTAGGCAGCCAGCCTCACCCCCTGGGAGAGGTTCCCCGGGAAGGGGGCACACCAGGACGTTCTGGAACAGGTCCACGTGGATGGGGAGGAGCCTCTGGGGAGGGTGCAGGAGGGTAGGGCAGGCTGCAGGGGGACACCCTGGAGAAGGCAGGGCTGGGATGGGGGGACAGGGGAGGTGGGGAGGGGAGGGTGGGACCGAGGCAACAGGGCAGCCGGGCCTTGGCCTCAGGAAGTGGTTTGGGAACCTAAGAGCTGGTTTGCTGCTGGGCGAGTCTCTGTTTACTCAGCAGTCCTGTTTCATGGGCCAAAATTAACAGCAAATGCCACAGCAAAATGACTGACTTGTGGACCAATTTAGCTGAAAGAAACCGCTGGCTTCATTTGTCTATTTAGAGCAGATGCCTCACGCTCTCATCCCACAGCTGCACCTGGCCCACACGTGGACTTGGTTTGACTTTGTATTAAGAGAAGAATTAGCTGTCGTTATTAACTGAGAGGGAGAGTTCTTTGTGAAAACCTTGACTTCCGGCTGCTCTGGACCACCCTGGGGATGGGGGGACTCTGGCTGATGTCCTACAGAGCTGCAGGGGGCAGTGGGTCACCACACACCCCGCCCTGCCCTTGCCTGGCTGCTGGGGGCACCTGCAGGCCCCACCTGGGGCAGCACCTACACGCCTGGGAACTCTCCAGAGCGCTGGCACAAACCACCCATCTTCACGTGCACAGAGGATTAAACCCCACAATCAATCCTTCCTTCCCGCCCCACACTCTACCCTCTCACCCCACCACTGTAGGAGGCCCTGGCCCCGGGTCCAACAGGTCGCTTCTGGGTGGTTTGGCTGAGACTCCCCACTGTGGACCTTCAGGGAGGCTCTTGGGTCAGACAGACCCCCACCTCATCACTGCCCCAAACTGCAAAGGGAACATGTAGAACCCCAGGCGAAGGGCCCACCTTGAGTGGCTGCCCATCCCTTGGCAGGGCCTCTGTTCTCACGCCTGTAAAATGAAGATTATAACAGACTCCAATGATGGACTAGCGCTTGGAAGAGCTTTGACACCTAACTTCCTGTGCTTGATCATCACCATCCCCAGGAGGTGACAGGGCTGGCCTGCAGGGAATGTTGGTGGTCGTCACAGCCCACCCCCTCCCCTGGGCCACGTCCCTCTCCCCCAGGGGCCCTCCCTACGACACCAGGACACGGTCGGTCCTCCAAACTGGAGTTCCAGAGACAGAGCTGGATCTTTAGGCCAAAGGAAATAACCTTCTTCTTTTTAATTTCTTTTTTTAAAAAATTGAGATATAATCCACATACCCTAAAATTCACCTTTTAAGGTGTCAGTCAGTGGTTTTCACTATGTCCCCGACATCTTGTAATCACCACCATTATCTGATCCCAAGGCATTTTCATCATCCTTAAAAAAAGTCTCGTATCCAGAGCGGGGTCCCTCCCCATTTCCCACCCCACCTTCATGCAGTTCCTGACAACCACGAATCTGCTTTTTGCCTCTATGGATTTGCCGATTTTGCACATTTTACATAAATGGAATCATGTACTATGTGGTCTTTGATGTCTGGCTTCTTCCACTGAGCATCATGTTTTCAAGGTTTATCCATGTTGTAGCACATGTCAGTACTTTGTCCCTTTTCATGCCTCAGTAATATTCCATTTCATGAATTTATCAACTGATGGACCTCTGGGTTGTTGCCACTCTTTGGCTATTGCAAAGAGTGCTGCTATGAACATCTCTCTCTCTCTCTCTAATTTAATTTAAATTAATTTTTTATATTTAAATTATTTAATTTAAATTTTTTAATTAATTAAATAATATTTAAATTATTTAATTTAAAATAATTCTTTTGGGGGTTTTGTTTTGTTTTTCATTTATTTGGTTTGGCTGTGCTGCACGGCATGCGGGATCTTAGTTCCTGGACCAGGGATTGAACCTGTGCCCCCAGCAGTGGAAGCGTGGAGTCTTAACCACTGGACCACCAAGGAAGTCCCTCCCTCTTTTTTTTTAAATTAGGAGTTTGGGATTAGCAGATACACACTACTACATATAAATAGGTAAACAACAAGGACCTACTGTATAGCACAGGGAACTGTACTCAATATCTTATAATAACCTATAAAGGAAAAGAATCTGAAAAAAAAGAAGACATTTCTCTTTTTAAAGGGAATACTGAATAAGGCTAGGAAAAAAGGAAGGAAGTTCATTAGCTTGTCAATGTTGTGTTTGTTGATAGAGGATGCAGAAATTTTTTTCATTAAGTTCTTCATTGTCTATATTGTGTTTTTAATTTTCTAAGGAAAAATATAACTGATATTAAAAATAAAACGAGAACGTGGCTGGGGTACCTGGCCAACCAACGTACAGCCTCTCTGAGGCAAGGGTGTCCCGACTGCAGCCGGCTGGGGGTGGGGTAGGGGGCAGCTCCTGGTCGCACCCTTGGGGTTTCTGCAGCATTTTAACCTTCTAGTAGCAAACTTCTGGTTGCTGCTCCATCATCTCGAATTTATACATATTTTAAGCTGCGACTGCAAATATCAAAGTCATCGGCCACATCTTGACTGGGACATATCTTAATTCACAACTACAAAAAGATCATATTCTTCTTCTACACTTGTAGAATGACAGTTGCAATCCACTGAATGCTTGTGTCCCCCTCAAATTCATGTGTTGAAATCCTAACCCCACTGTGAGAGTATTAATTAGGAGGTGGGGCCTTTGTGATGCAATTGGGTCATGAGGGTGGAGCTCCCATGAATGGGATTAGTGCCCTTATAAAAGAGACCCCAGAGAGCTCCCTCGTCCGTTCTGCCGGCTGAGAACCCAGGGAGAAGAAGAATGTCTATGAACCAGGAAACAGGTCCTCACCAGGCACCAAATCTGCTGGTGCCTTGATCTCGGACTTCCAGCCTCCAGAACTGTGAGGAATAACTTTCTGTTGCTTACGAGCCCCCCAGTCTAGGGTATGCTGCCCTTTGGGTAGAATGCAGGGTGGTTGTTAGTTAGCTCCAAGTGAGTGGAACTCGTCAATTGGGAGAAAAATCCAAACCGAAACAAAAGAAGAGGAGGCCCGCCTTAGAGCCGTGCAGCTGGACCAGACACACCAACAGTTGCTGGGCTTAGGCTACTGACACTTTGATAGCTGCTCCTCGTTTTCACCATTAACAGGAAGGACCTCCAGGTCCCACAGATGCTGGGACAGACCCCAGACCCAGACTGATATTTTGATATCCTGGAACGAAGGCCTCGTGGGGCCAGCTCACATCTGCTTATGTGTATGACATCTACTTATGACATCTGCTTATGTCGGAGAGTTGGCGGAGGAGAGGAAATGAAAATGGGCCATGTATTGGGGTTTCTAACCCACCCACCCTGCACACAGCTATGCCAATCATGAGTGAGTTCTGACGCATGAAGAACACGCTTGCTCCACCTGAGGACTTTCCACTTAGCTGGGAAAAAGGGGTGAATTATTGGAACTCAGCTAAGATGATGGGTTGGCAGGGGGAGGAAGTGAGAGAAAAGAAGGAGGCCAAGGTCAGCTTTTAGCCCCAGGTCTGGAATCTGAGCAGAGAGCTCCTGCAGGTCACACCCCTGCCTGCGGTCAGATGTCTCTGCTCCCCATTTACAGGGTTGCACAAAGCTAAGCCAGGCAGACACTCCTCAACACAAGCTGTGCTTTACAGCTGTGGGTGGTCTTCTTTCCCCATCATAGGATGGACTCAGGGACAACCCCTGCTTTTTGGGATCACACTTTTGAATGAGGTCATGCCCTGGGACATGCCTTGTTCTGTGAATGGGGGAAGTCACCAATTCCTGGGCACCAGAACCTGCGCCACCCTTACAGCCTTCTTCTTCCAGAGCCAGAGACCTGTATCTAAGTAGTGGGTATTCAGGCCAGGGTCCACCCCTCTCCCCGAATGGGTTAGCAGGTGCTGAGTGGAGCCAGCCCCCCTGATGGTCCCTTCCCCTGCCCCTACGTAGAACTTGGCTCAGAAACTTGCTTCTGGAAAGGTGTCCACAGAGTCTGGGCCAGTGTTCCTTAAAGTGTATTATGGGGAAGGTTGTTAAAGATGCAGATATTTGGCAATTATGGGATGGGAGGAAATATTTACAAATCATATATCTGATAAGGGATTCATATCCAGAATATATAAAGAACTCCTACAACTCAACAACAATAAAAATAAACAACCTGATTTAAAAAAGTGCAAAAGGGACTTCCCTGGTGGCGCAGTGGTTAAGAATCTACCTTCCAATGCAGGGGACACGGGTTCGAGCCCTGGTCTGGGAAGATCCCACATGCCACAGAGATACTAAGCCTGTGCGCCACAACTACTGAGCCTGCGCTCTAGAGCCTGCGCTCTAGAGCCTGCGAGCCACAACTACTGAAGCCCGGATGCCTAGAGCCCATGCTCCGCAACAAGAGAAGCCACCACAATGAGAAGCCTGTACACTGCAACGGAGAGTAGCCCCTGCTCACCGCAACTAGAGAAAGCCCGCACACAGCAATGAAGACCCAATGCAGCCAAAATATAAATAAATAAATAGGGCAAAGGACTTGAATAAACATTTTCCAAAGAAGATATACAAATTGCCAACAGGTACATGAAAAGATGCTCAACATCACTAATCATTAGAGAGATGCACATGAAGACCACAGTGAGATACCAGTTTGCAGCATTTGGATGGCTACTATCAAAAGAAAAAAAAAAACAGAAAATAATAAGTGTTGGTGAGGACGTGGAGAAATTGGAACACTTGTGCACTATTGGTAGGATTTTAAAATGGTGCGTTTGCTGTGGGAAACAGTATGATGGTTCCTCAAAAATTAAATATAGAATTATCATATGATCCAGTAATTCCACCCCTGAGTATATACCCAAAAGAATTGAAAGCAGGGTCTTGAAGAGATATTTGTACAGCCATGTTCATAGCAGCATGATTCACGATAGCTAAAAGGAGGATGCAACCCAAGTGTCCCTTCTCCACACAGCCCGCCAAGCTGAGGTGTCAGGTGCAGACGCTTGACACTGGGAACTCCGGTCTGAAGGGCTGGATGTGTGGACTCTGCATGCGGCCCCCTGTGAGCAAATGAAACCGGACTAAGCCCAAAGGAGAAGAAAAAGAATCTCAGGACCAAAAACCACAGTTACAGAAAGATAGAGAAGATGAAAAGGCAGAGGGCTATGTACCAGATGAAGGAACAAGAAAAAACCCCAGAAAAACAACTAAATGAAGTGGAGATAGGCAACCCAAGTGTCTATCAATGGATGAAAGTGTGGTCTTTCCATACAAGGGAATATTATTTAGCCTTAAAAAAGGAAGGAAATTCTGACACCTGCTACACTATGCATGAACCTTGAGGACTTTATGTGAAGTGAAATAAGCCAGTCACAAAAGGACAAATACTGTCTAATTTCACTTATATGAGGTCCCTAGAGTTGTCTAATTCAGAGAGACAGAAAGTAGAAAGGTGGCTGCCAGGGGCTGGGGGAGGGGAAATGGGAAGTTAGTGTTTAATGGGGGCAGAGTTTCAGTTTGGGAAGATGAAAAAGCTCTGGAAATGGATGGTAGTGGTGGTTCACAGCAGTGTGAATGTACCTAATGCCAATGAACTGTACCCTGAAAAACGGTTACAATGCTAAATTTTACATTATGTGTACTTGACCACGGTTGAAAATAAAAATTTTAAAAACCTCAGAAAATCAAAACTACAATGAGATATCATTTCACACCAGTCAGAATGGCCATATCAAAAAATCTACAAACAATAAATGCTGGAGAGGGTGTGGAGAAAAGGAAACCCTCTTGCACTGTTGGTGGGAATGTAAATTGATACAGCCACTATGGAGAACAGTATGGAGGTCCTTAAAAAACTAAAAATAGAACTACCATACGACCCAGCAATCCCACTACTGGGCATATACCCTTAGAAAACCATAATTCAAAAAGAGTCATGTACTAAAGTGTTCATTGCAGCTCTATTTACAATAGCCAGGACATGGAAGCAACCTAAGTGTCCATCAACAGATGAATGGATAAAGAAGATGTGGCACATATATACAATGGAATATTACTCAGCCATAAAAAGAAACAAAATTGAGTTATTTGTAGTGAGGTGGATGGACCTAGAGTTTGTCATACAGAGTGAAGTAAGTCAGAAAGAGAAAAACAAATACTGTATGCTAACACATACATATGGAATCTAAAAAAAAAAAAAATGGTCATGAAGAACCTAGGGGCAAGACGGGAATAAAGACGCAGACCTACTAGAGAATGGACTTGAGGATACGGGGAGGGGGAAGGGTAAGCTGGGACGAAGTGAGAGAGTGGCATGGACATATATACACTACCAAACGTAAAATAGATAGCTAGTGGGAAGCAGCCGCATAGCACAGGGAGATCAGCTCGGTGCTTTGTGACCACCTAGACGGGTGGGATAGGGAGGGTGGGAGGGAGGGAGATGCAAGACAGAAGAGATATGGGGACATATGTATATGTATAACTGATTCACTTTGGTATAAAGCAGAAACTAACACACCATTGTAAAGCAATTATACTCTAATAAAGATGTTAAAAAAAAAAAAAAAACGCAGATATCTGGGCTCCACTCCAGGCCCTGGAATCAGAATTGGGGCCTAAGACTGTATTTTAACAAGCTTTTGAGCCCCAGTACCTGTGCTGCGCTCGGCTTCCTGCCCCTCCGTTTGGGTCTTTCCTCTCAAGGAACTGCATGTTCCAGTGTAGGGGAGACAGGTCGGAGGAGAGGCCTCTGAGGGCAGGCCTGCCCCTGGACCCCAGGGAAGAAATCCCGGCTCACTCAGAAGCCGCTGAGTGGGTGAAATGCTCTTGGACCTTTCTCGGGTGATGGGCGGGGGCTGGGGTTAGGGTGAGGCCAGTCAGGCACTCATGTTGGGGCACCGCAAATTCAGTGACTAAGGTAAATAGCATTTCACACAATATTAAAAAAATAAAATCAATGCAAAAAAATCCATGGTGAACACAATATCAGTATTTTAAAGGCAGGCTGTGTTGTTGCTTGCTTTGTGACCTTGCAATATTGTGCAAAGGTCATTTCCGATCAGCTCAGAGCCCTGGGGCTGGGAGTCCCCTGGGTGGTTGTGTGAGGGTTGACAATGACATGCCAGCGTGTAGGGCAGTGCCAGGCCTTATGTATAGTCATGCTTTTTGATCGTGGAGTTCTTATTAACTTTCCCCCATGCAGTTCAAATCAGGGGAGCGTATTCTGAGGAGTGCCTATAGAGGGCACGTTGGTCCTTCTCCCTCAGACTCCAACATGGCCGGCACCTGGCCCACAACAGTGGCTAGTGACCCTGGCAGGCTGACCCTTCTACTGGCCACACGGCTGCTGGATGGCAGTGGTGAGGCCCATGTGGCGTGGACCTGGGATCACCACCCAGAAGGCACGCTCCTGGGGGCATGGGGATGGGGGCGGGGACAGGCCTGAGAGCCACCCTGAGTTCCTGTGACACAAAGAGGCTAGGGACTGCTGGCCCGGAGGATGGTCACTGCAAGGCCAGCAAAGCTTCAGCTCCAGAGCCCCACACTTAAAGGGCCTCTCCAAGACCTGAAACCTGATTTGAAACTTGAATTTTCTATTCTTTTCCTTAAAGCATATACGCTTTGGGGCCCTCAAACGCCCCAGGTGCACCCCTGTTTGCCCTTCTGAGTGAGCAGGGCATCTGCAGGGTGAGGACCAAAGAGGGGGGCTGGCCTGGAGCCAAGGGGTGGGGAGGGGGCAGGGGTGGGACATTTTCATGCTGTGGTTTGGTGATGGTGGTGGTGGAGAGGGTGTGGTTTTTTTCTTTGCTTCAAATTAAGAATAAACAAATAAAAACTCCTAAACAAATATGTGCTTGATGGAACAAACTGAAAAGATTTAGAAATCTCTAAAATAAAGTGATTCTGTCTTTCCCTCTCCCACCCTAGCATCTAGCAGTAACCCCATTAACTGTTGGCGTGTGCCCTTCTGACACTTCCTTCCACTTATTCACACACACATACACGCTTGCAAAGAATCTTCTAGAAATGAAACGTTAGCGATATTTACAGGCCTCTTTTTGAGCAATGGTATTCCATTGCTTCCTGAGTGTTCTCTGCAGGGAACTGTCCTGGAAAGAATGTTCCCGATGGGCCTGGACTTGTGCCTGGACATTTCACTATTAAAGCCCTTTCTTTGGGTTGAGGCTTTGAAGGTGGCCCTTACAGCCAGAATACAATAAATGGCAGGGTGGAAAGAAAAGGACCTTGGACTTGGACATTCCTGAGTCATAGTGTCTTATCTTTATGACCTTGGTGAAGTTATTTAAATTTCCTGAGGATTGATTACCTTGTCTGCAAGGTGGGGTGGCTGGGAGGGGTAGAGGTTGGTATTCAATGAACAGTTTTCCAGTTTTTTAAATCAGCAGTAACTGAGAGAAGGAAACAAGGGTAAGATCTTAGTGAACCTGTGAAGGCCTAGCATCTGTCAATGGGGGGCGTGGGCATGAGAACACACTGTTCTTAATTCCCTGGTCTAAGGCAGAGGAAGCGGGAGGCCGGGATGGCAGGGCTGAGGGCCCACCTGGGGCCTGGCCAGCTGCCCCAGGATTGGGGACACCGCCATGAGACAGAACCTTCCCTCCAGAACCCACGGCCCAATCATCAGCCCTAATGATGTTGGACATACGTTTGGTTTGTGTTTCTCCCAGGCTTTCCTTCTCCAGTGTTCTCCCACTCTGTCCCCAGTGTGGTGACAGCATGATCCCTGCTGAGGGGGTTTCCTGGGGCTCTGGGGAAGGGCGTGCACGCATCAGCCCATGACGGTCTCTCGTGCAGCAGACTGGCCGGTTTGCAAGAGTCAGCTCCTTGGGACTGGGAGCCAGGCTGGGGCAGGTGGGAGGAAGGACCCAGGGAGCGGGCAGTGGTGGGCACTCCTGAAGGGGGGCTGGGCAGGAGGCTGGGGATGGAGGAGGGGGTGTGTGGTCTAGGACCTAAATTAGGTTCACAGGTTTGCTGTGTCCTCCCAGGCTATCCTGACCTGTGTGGCCAGTAGTGACTCACGGCCAGTGTCTGGGCTGCTTGGGTATTAATAGTGAGTGTGCTGCACCCCACCCAGCATTTAGAACTTGGGAGAGTTATGTCAGAGAAAAGGTTCTTCAAAGGTCTCGGGGAGCTTTGCAGCCCGGGCCCCCTGGGAGTCAGGGGAGAAGGCCAGCACTCAGGGACTTCACGCTAGAAGCTTCTGGAGCCCCTGATGTGGTGGGCTCTGCAGGCTCCAGATGTGCTGCATTGACCCGGCCTCCCACCCCCTGTGGAGGGGGAGCTCCAGGTGGGCATGTTCTCATCATGAAGGTGTGTGTGGTGTGCTGGGATGGGGCATGGGGCGGGGGGCAGGCCCTTCTTTCTGGAAGACAGGGGATGGCCTTGCAGGGTGGGGCAGGCAGAGAGGGGGCATGGGGAGAATTTGGTTGGGCGCAGGAGTGATGGGGAAAGAGCTCTTGGAAGAGGGAACAGCAAGGACAGAGCGGAACACTAGACCCCCTTCCTCTGCTGTGATGGTCACAGTGACAGCTGCTCAGAGCTGAGATGCAGTGGGGATGGGGGCCACACAGAGACCATGGGCTCCCTCACTGTGGTTTTACAGATGAGGAAACAGGCAGTAGAGGAGTTATGGCTTTGGTAGGGGCTCTGGGAGGTGAGGGGGCCTGGAGAGGGGAGACAGAGTGGCATAGTAGAGCCGCCAGCTTAGCCAGTCTCATGGCAGGTGGCCGGCCTGACCCCCTGCACGGCTCTGTCCCTCATCACACATCTATCTCCTCTGGCCGATTCAAAATATTTTCTCCAAAATGGGCAGATGCTTTTGAGGTCCTCCCTTTGAGGAGGATAGAGAACAGTTCAGCATTGTCTGGGGAAGCGGAGCAGGTTCATGGTCCACGGTCCAGTGGTTCTGCACTGAGGTTCACCCCGAACATGCTCATGCTCGTGTGCACCAGGACACACACGTGTTCATAGCAGCACCATATTGAGAGCTCCAAGGGACAGCAATCCAGATGCCCAGCTGCAGTGGGGTCTACAAGTACATCACCATATATTCACATAAGGGAATATTATATGGCAATGAGAACAGACAAACTATAACTACCATATGACTCCAAAAACAACACGAAGCAAAAGAAACAAGTCACCAAAGACATATACATTCTCTTTATGTAAAGTTCAAAATCAGATGAAGTGAAACAATGTATTGTGTAAGGATATAGATGAAGTCCAAAATGAAACAGTAGCAAAGCTCCCAAAAAATGCACATAAAAACTACTAGAGCTAATAAACAAATTCAGCAAAATTACAGGGTCCAAGACTAACACACAAGAATCAGTTGTGTTATAATAAACAGAAATCAACAATCCTAAAAGGAAATTAAGGAAACAATTCCATTTATAGTAGCATCAAAAAGAATAAAATATCTAGAAATAAATTTAGCCAAGGAGGTGAAAGACTTATGCTGAAAACTACTGAAAGAAAGAAGACATAAATAAATGGAAAGACATCCCATGTCCATGGGATGACTTAATATTGTTAAGATGGCAGTACTACTCAAAGTGACCTACAGATTCAGTGAAATTCCTATCAAAATTTCAATGGCCTTTTTTTTCAGAAATGGTATAGTTGATCCTCAAATTCATAAGGAATTGCAAAGGGCTCCAATAGCCAAAGTAATCTTGAAAAAAAGAATAACAAACTCAGAGGACTCACATTTCCCAGTTTCAAAATTTCAAATCTACACTAATCAAAAAAGTATGATACTGGCATAAGGATAGACCTATAGAACAATAGCATAGGATTGAAAGTCCAGAAATAGACCCATACATATATGGCCAATTGATTTTTGACAAGGGTGGGCACCAAGATCGTTCAGTGGGGGAAAGGAAAGTCTTTTCAACAAATGGTGCTGGGAAAATTGGATATCCATATGGAAAAGGATGGATTTGGACTCCTATCTCATACCATACACAAAAATTAACTCAAGACAGACCAGTCCTAAATGTAACAGCTAAAACCATCACACTCTTAGAAAAAAACATAGGGGTAAATCTTCACAACCTTGGTTTTAGCAATAGATTCATAGACTCATGCTTTTGGTATCATACAATAATTGAAAAAATAGATAAACTGGATTTCATCAAAATTTAAATGTTTGTGCTTCAAAGGACACTATCAAGAAAGTGAAAGACAACCTACAGAATGAGAGAAAAATATTTGCAAATCATATATTTGGCAAGGGTCTAGTATCCAGAACATATTAAAATGTCTCACAACTCAAAAACAAAAAGAGATACAATCCAATTTTAAAAATGGGTGAAGGACTTGAATAGATATTTATCCAAGGCAGATGTACAAATGGCCAAACACATGAAAAGATGCTCAACATCACTAGTCATCAGGGAAGTGCAAATCAAAACCATGAAGTACCATTTCACCCCTACTAGGATGGTCATAATAAAAGAGCCTCCCAAAACAAAAAGAAGTATAGCTGACCCTTCAACAACACTGGTTTGAACTGCACGGGTCCACTTATGTGAGGATTTTCTCAATGAATACAGTATCTGTATTTTCAGTTTACAGAGCTTTAACTGCATGTGGGGAAAAGTTTGTGTTTGATTGTAGATCACAATGTGTGGAATCAAAAGAACTAGGGTTTGAGTCCTGATTCTAGCCGGACTTCTTCATCTTCCTGCCCTTGGGTGAATCATTTATCAATGTCTTTGTTTTTGGGGCAGAGATAGCAGTATGTGGATTTTCGACTGTGCCGGGGGGTCAGCACCCCTAACCCCCCACATTGTTCAAGGGTCAACTGTAATTAGTATTGTCAAGGATGTGGAGAAATTGGAACCCTCATACATTGCTGGTAGAAATGTTAAAATGATATGGCTGCTTTGGAAAAGAGGTTGTCAGTTCCTTAAAAAGTTAAATATAGAATTACCATATGACCCAGTGGTTTCACTGCTAGGTAGATACCCCAAAGAATTGAAAACAGGTACTCAAAGAAGTACATGTACACTACTGTTCAGAGTAGCACTATTCACAATAACCAAAAGGTGGAAATGGCTCAAAAGCCATTCAGGAAATGAATGGATAAGCAAATTGTGGTACATACATACAATGGGATTATTATTCAGCCACAAAAAGGAATGAAGTACTGATGCAGGCTACAATGTGCATGAACCTTGAAAATGTTATGTTGAAGGAGAGAAGCCAGACACAGTAATTCACTGTATGATTCCACTTAGATTAATAATTAACCAGAATAGATAAATCCATAGAGACAGAACACAAACTGGTGGTTTCCAAGAGTGCGGGGGAAATGGGAGTGGGAAGCAGTCACTTAATGGGTTCAGCATTTTACTTTGTAGGATGGAAATGTTCTGATCAGCCAGATAGAGGTGGTGGTGACTGCACAACATTGTGAATGTACTAAATACCACTGAGTTGTTCACTTTAAAGTGGTTAATTTGATGTTATATGAATTTCATCTCAATAAATTATTTTTTAAAATTAAAAACATGTCAACCTCAAAGCAAAACAAGAGAGAAAAGAAAAGTAAAGGGGTGAGCATCACAAAAGTCAGGGTGTTTGTGGAAGAGGAGAGAAGAATCAGGGGGGTCCGAGTGGTAATACACAAGATTTGCTTTGTTATTCTTCTTTAAACTGTATGCAGATATACACTTCTTACAAATACTGTATTTCACGATAAAATATTTTAAAAGCATAAACAGAAGGAGGAGAGAGAAAAAGAATCATGTAGCAGGGGATGGATGCTTGGCTCAAGCTTCCCTTCCTCCCATTCACCAGCCCCTCCCTGGTTGCCTGGGAGCCTGGGGACGACAACAGGGATCTTGGGGGTCACTCCCCAGTGCCCCTTCCTGGCTTGGCCAGCATCACCCGGCCAACTTGCTTAGAAGGGCGAGTGAGTTGGGAAGGCGCTGTTTACAGGGACTCCCTGTGGTTGCCTGAGATCCTGGTCTGGTTTTCAGTGGTGGGGATGGTGCAGTCCTGTGCCCACGGGAGAGAGGATCGCAGGACCAGGCCAGTCCCCCTGTGCCCACCTGGCCCCGGTGGGGGATGCCCTCTCCTTTTCAGGGGTGCTCTCAGTCCTTCACAGCCCCTCCAGGTTCCTGTCCCCCGGGCTTCCTCTCCCAGGATTCTCGGGACCCGTGAGGATGCCCACAGCATGGGTGGCATGCGTGAACACAGACCCAGGCCGGAGACCTTGAGGTGTCGGCTCCTGGGTAGCCAGCACTCCTATTCCCTCAGGGACTGTGGTGTGAGCTGCGGCCCCCGGGGTGGGGAAGGGTACGGGATACCATGCCATCAGGAGGCATGCCCAAGGCTGCCAGCTGAGGAGCCAGCCTGCCTGGGCTGTTCCCTTGCCCCGCTGCCTCTTTGCTGTGACAACACTTAATACATGATCCCACATCAATAAGAATTAGTGTAATCGTAATTGTACAAATAACAGAGTTAGGGTCTTCGCTGAGTGTTGCCTTCTGACCTCAGTCAAGGTGGTGTGGGGCTTGTTTTGCTCACCTGCCCTCCAAGCCAGCCCTGCTGAAGGTGACGCGGGCACCTCTCACCCACATACCACTCTATGCGCCAAACGGATGGGCTGGAACCACCACCATGACAGCCATGGAGCTGGGCATTCAGGAACTCAGGAGTGTTTAGGCCAACCCTTAGGTTTTACTTTGGTTTTAAGGGGACTGAGGTCCAAACCCCAAGGCCAGTTGGGGGCCAGTCTGGCTGAGAGCCAGCGTCCCTCTGGCAGCATGTGTTTGGAAGGGAGTGGGACAGCATCTGTCAGGTTCAGACACACACCCTTTGACCAGCACACCCACTTCCAGGGACCTGTTATCTGGAAATACCTTTACGTGTACAAGGCCATATATGGGTGTTTGTTGCAGTATCTTTTGAACTGAGTGAAAAATTGGAAATCACCAATTTTTTATTCATCTACATTGGGGACTGGTTGAACCAATTACGGTGGACCAAATCATGCACCTATTAAAGAGACTAAAGTAGAACTCTAAGTTCTAAAGTGTAACTGTCTCTATTATGAATCGAAAAAAAGTTGTAGTAAGATCTTTCTGGTACTATTCAGCTGTGCAAGAACCAACCTTGAGATGTAAACGTCTAGAATCCAACATGGTAGCCAATGGCTACATGTGGCTTATTGGGCATCTGAAATCCAGCCCGGTCTGAGTTGAGATGTGCTGTGAGTTTAAGTCTAAAACAGCAAACTACCATTTGCTACGTCTAACATTAGACCTCAAAAAGAAAAGATGTTTGGCTGGATTTTGAAGACTTTGTATTCAAAAAAAGACACAAAGTATCTCACTAATGTGCTTTTTATGTTGACTACATATTGAAATGATAATATTGGGGATATATTGAGTTAAATATGTTTTTATATTAATTTCACTTATTTTGACATTGCTTCACCTTTTTTTGGATGCAGCTACTCTACAATGTAAAATGATGTCTGTGTCCCAGGTGATCAGGCAGCCCTAGTCCAGAATGACAGACATCAAACCACCAAGCGTGGTCAGCAGTGGGGGGTGGATTAGGAGAAGTGTTTGAAGTAGGACCTATACTTGGCTCTTCCACATGGTTGTAAAACTTTACATATTCATATATCACCTTTACAGCGAGTAACAAACGAAAAAGGATGCTCTTGTCATGCTCTCTGGCCGGCATGCTTTCTACCTCACCATGCCTGATGAATTTGCCCGCTCTGATGCCCTGTTTCCATGGAGGCCATGGCCCATGGAGAGAGGCCATCCGCTAATTCAGCATTACCTTTACCTTGGGGCATATCAAGCATGACCAGCCCTTGGGGAACAGAAGTGGGACACTCTGTCCTCCCCATGTTCATGGAGAAGGCAGACCAGGGAAGTGACAGCCAGAAGCAGTGGGGGGAGGCACCCAGCAACAAGAAGCCCCCAGCAGCTGTGGACGGGAGTTCTGTGGGCTGACATTAGCTAGTTTTCTTTAAGCATCTCTAGCATAATAAATGCATTCTTCCCCCCTCCTTGGATAGCAATTGAAGACACAGTTTCTGGAAAACGGAAAGATAAATTATAGTAGTACTTTCTATGGGAGCCTAGGAAACTTGTTGCTGTGTGTGATGTATGCCTGGGACAAAGCACCAGCCGTTTCCTGGACCCTGGTTGCTCCCAATGGATGCCGTCATTCATTCACTGACTGCTGAGTCTAATATTAAAGCTAGAAAAAGAAGGGCAGGTAAGATCCTTCTGTGTATCAGCGTATCCCTGGTGATTCTCTTTTTTTTTTTTTTTTAACATCTTTACTGGAGTATAACTGCTTTACAATGTTGTGTTAGTTTCTGCTGTATAACAAAGTGAAACAGCGACTGTCTTTTTAATGGAGGTGTTAAGATGTTGAACCCCATTAATCTCTAGGTCAGAGACTGGGTCCAATTAGTCCCCTGGTTGAGGGCTTCTATGTTCCCAGGTCCAGAACTTACACACACACACACACGCATGCACGCACGCACACGTATACAGAATTATAGGACGTCTTGAAAACATTTTCAAACAAAGCAAAAGAGAATTTTCTAAAAATACCTAACGCTCCAAGTTGAGAGGATTGTAAGTTAATAGAAAGTCTGTTTTGTTTTCACTTAGTTCAGAATGACGACTAACCACTTAAGATGCCTGAGCGTCATTCTGTGTCTTGTACTTATCAACTTTGCAAAGCAAATAAATGAGGTTGCAAAGAGCCAAACCAAACAAAATCCCAGACTTTTCCTGGAAAATAACCAATAAAACATAAACAATGACAGCAACACCCTCAACATTCATTGATGTTTCCAATTACATTTTCTGGGGCCTAAAATACACGGCAGAGAGCAACCACTTTATGCTACAAATATCACTGCAAACGCCATGAATTAAAACTGCTGCGTGATGGTTTGCAAAATGTAATTTGGCGAACATTCCCAAAGACAACCCTGCCCCAAAATCAAACCCATATTATTCAAGTCCACTCCCAGAGAGGCCTATCTCCCTTCTTAATTCCTCCCTAAATACTTAATTCAGACAGAGTAAATTTGTCTTGTCTTTTTTCTCCCGACCTCTCTCCCCTGTTTTATTCTCATCTCCTATCCCTGGTCAACCAGGAACAATTCCTGTGAATATTTTCATCCTTCCCCACATCCCCACTATTTCTGCTTATATTTGCTAAGGTTAAAAAAAAAAAAGATACAACTTCTGGTAACAAAAGGAAAATGTATTTGTTATAGAATATTGTTAAAGTAAAAGAAAAAGAAATGTACAAAGGAATAAATAAACATCATGCATACAGCCTTCATCTAAAATAATGGCTAACATTTCAATGTATTCCTCGGCTTTTTCCTATAAATAGATTAGACGTGTCTGTGTGTGTGTATGTGTGTAATGAAAAATATGATCATCCTACATTGTCATTATGCATTCCTCTCTGTCATTTAAAAAGTGACTACATTACATTTTATCCTGTGGATAGACCATGATTTATGTGCCCAACCCTCTATTTGGGGCATTTGGATTGTTTCCTATGTCTGACTGTAGTGAACAATGCTCTAGAATGTTGGCTTATATTTACATTACTCCTTTAGGATTATTTCCTTAGGATGGATCCCTAGACATGAAATTGTTGGACTTGGGCACCTACTGCTCAACTGCCTTCCACAAACCAGCTCCCACTGCCCCTGGCGCTGAGAAGGAATCTCCACCTCTCTTCACAGCCGAATCAGTCTTTCCCCTGAGGTTTTAACTAACACTTGAAATATCGGCTGATAAATGCCAGGAACTTCAGTGCTCTCGGAGGCTCTCGGGAAGACTCACATTCTCCGGGAAGCAAGAGTGGAGGTGCTAGGGACTGAGAGGCCAGGAGGCTGAGCCCTGGAGCTGGGGGCTTCTCAGCAGACCCCCGGCACCTGCATTTAGATGCTGAAGCCTGGTGATGGCCAGCTACAAGGGGCCTGTCCCCTCAGGGAGCATGGATTCATTGGCCATTCCCACATGACCTTGTCCAGCCAGCCTGAGCTTACCCACACCGGAGCTTACCTGCCGCAGCAGCGGGGTGGAGAGGGTGCAGGCGGCCTCCTCCTCTGGCCAGGCAGGAGGATGGCTGAGGAGGGCCCACCCTTTAAGTGGGGACATCCGCAGGAAGAGCATGTGAGCCCCTATGCTGAGCCCTCATGATCCCCATGAGGCTACAGTCTCGTGACCTTGCTCCCAGGCCTGGAAAGGAAACCATGGCCAAACCCCGCCAGGCTGCTCAATGGGGGATCCCACAAAAGCAACCTTGGGATCTGGGGGGGAGGGGAGGGAAGCGAGAGCTTTCCCTTTGAAGTGACCCTCCCCCAACCAGCCCTTCAGCTAGAAATGTCAGCACTATTTGCATAATTGAGACAATTGGACAAAACGGTTCTTTCAGAAGCCCTTCGTCAGGCGGGCGGTGCCCAGCCCTGGGGAGCTGGGGGAAGGCAGCACATGGCACTAATCATCCCTAATCCTTTTCAGATCATCTGAAGCTAGACCAGAGGTTGAGGTGAACTCCAGTGCGAGGGCAGCGTGAGTCCCATGTGACTGTCATCTTGTCTAGGCTCCCCTAAGACCCACGGTCCCCACTCCATCAGCAGCCCGAGTGACCTGTATCGATAGTCACCCCAAAACCGCCCTGAGGAGAGCTTTTGGGGTTTGCTATAATGATACGCATGGTTAGGCCAGTGATCAGTGAGCTTTCTCAGCCTGGCAGGAAAGAAGAAATCCAAACCCTGAAATTCTCCCTTACATGACCCTCCACGCAGGGGAGTCACCCCCCAGCCCCTCACCTCCTCGTCTCCTTGGCCTGGGCTGCCTCCCTCATCAAGGAAGGGACAGAGATGCAGACAGGCTGGACCCACAGGCCGTTAGGGCAGTTTCCATTTTACAGATGAGGAGACTGAGGCTCATGTGAGCCAAGTGGCTGCTTACTCAGAGAGCCTGTGAGGCGGGGAGGAGCCTGACTGGCCCAGGCTGTCGTGTTCACCCCATAGAGCCCGGGGGCTGCAGCCTGAGCCTGGGACCAGTCCCCACTGCAAGCTGCAGGAGGTCGTACCCACACCTGGGGCATGCCCAGGGGCTCGGGGAGCCCCTGAATTCTGCAGGTAGATGCAGGATTGGGCAGGGGGGCTGGGCCATTTTCTGGGGAGGGGGTCCATCTTTTGCTTTCAGCAGCTTCTCTCAGGTCTTTGCCCACCAAAGGTTGACAACCTTGTCCCAGCAGAGTGGGTGCATGCGGGTTGCGGGGGATGAAGTGTGACTTCCGCCGTGCTTTGCCGGTGCACAGCCTGGGAGTGAGCCTGGCAGTGTCCGCCTGCCCAGCCGCTGCTCTGGCCCAGCAGCAGGGTTGTTTGCCTTATAAACTGGTGATGGCTCTGCAGGCCTGATAGACTCATGGCTTTTAGCAGGAGTCCCTCGGGGGCAGAGGGGATGCTGTAAGTGGCTGTAGGTCTGACTGCATGGTCAAGGCAGAATTACTGATGCAGGGCGTTCCTGGGACATCAGGAACCAGACTGGGAGCGGCCAGGGAGGCCCCACAGGAGGGGCCCCACCATGGCTACAAAGCGTGAAGCCACGTGGTCAGTGCCAAGGACAGCCCCATCCCAGCTGGCCAGTAAGTGCCTCTCCAGCCAGTGGACACGACTGTTACTTGTCACATAGACCCCTTCTCAGGGTCAGGTAACACAGAGAGAATGGGATCCCCAGAACTCTGCAAGACAGCACCCCTCCTTCCTGGGGCCGGCACCCTGGGACTGCCACGTGCAACACGGTGGCCTGAGCCCCGTCTGCCTCGTGACCGAGCACTTGAAATGCAGCTGGTCCACACTGAGATGTGCTCTGAGCATAAAAAACACGGGATGGCCAAGACTGGTGATAATATATTTTACTGATTGCATGTTGAAATGATATTTTGGATGTTTGGGGTTGAAAATAATGTATTATTTAAAAAATACATGATTAGTATTTTAATATATTTTATTTCAATATATTAATTTTCAATATGATTAATCCTAGGAGGAAAGTAGGAGTCAATTTTATGTACAGTTTGATTCTAACTGTAAAAATATACTTTGAGAAAAAAAGACCAGAAAGGAATATAATATGCTAACAGGTTATGTTAATAGAAATATATGTGATTTTTTCTCTATAAAAAAAATTTGCAATCTGGTTTTTTTCCTGAATAAAATGTATTATTAATTGTTTTCACCTGCTTCTATTTACTTTTTAAAAAAGTGACTACTAGAAGATTTGAAAAGACCTCTGGGGCTCGCCGCTGTGGCTCATATTATATTCCTGTTGGCAGGCGCTGAGCCAGGGCTGCAGGGGGCAGGGGGTCCTGGGCAGCAGCCCCATTCTTGGGGGGGGGTCTCCTCCTTGTATGGCACCTGCAATGACCCGGTGCTTGGGAACAATGCCCAAGAACTGTGGACGGGCTCTTAGTGTGTGAGGATTATTACATGTCCAGGGAGCCGTCTGAGCCAATGACAATGGCACCAAGACCAGCGACAGGGAAGAAGCACCAGGCAGATAGTTAAGTGGTACCAGGTCTGCAGTCTGTGAATTAATCCACTCAGTCGTCACCCAGCCTCAGAGGTGGGCGTACTTCTTCTCCTGGGTGAGGAATGAGGACACCGTGGCTCTGAGGAAGTGAGCAGCTTGCCTGCAGTCACAGGGTCACAGTTGGTGAGGGGCATGGGGACAGTGACCTTGCGTCCCTGCAGGGTGGACCCCTGAGAAGGCGGCAGGGGCGCCCCGGCTGGAGGCAGCGCCCACACTCTGTCTGGGGGGTCTTGGTTTGGGTTCCCTCCAAGGAGACTCGGAGACAAGCCCATGATGTTTTTCTCCTGGTCCTCTGTCCCCTGCATTTCCCTACCAACAGTGAGATCTCGAAGCCTGTTCCGATCCAGGGAGGACTTCCTGGCAAGACTCACGGATGGTGTCGGTCCTTCCACCTAATGTCGCTTTTCTCCCTTCGGTGAGGTCAGCGGACCTTGATGGCGATGGCCTACAGCCTGGACATCACTAGACTTGCAAGATGGTGACCTCATTCCACCATCCCTGCCTCGTTTATTAGCCTTGTTTATTCTATTCTTGTAGAATTCATCTACGAGAAGCTTCCCCTGACTACGTCGGTTAGCACCGTTCACACAGGAAAGGCAGGGAAAAGGTTTCCATTTCCAGAGTAATGAGTTGGTTCTCTGGCACCCTCTCAAGGTGACTAACATGTTTCTTTTTCCAGAGTGTCAGTGTGAATTCATAGATTGAAACATACTTGATGCGTTTCAATCCACAACACTAATTTCCTTTACTGTTTCCTTACTGTTGTGAATTGTCCCAATTTCACATGGGCTCTGAAATCCTTCTGGCATGACACCAGGAGCATCTGAGAAGTACCTTGCTATCGGGCTCATCTTGTACATTTCTTCCCCTAGACCTGGACTTGGCTATTCCTCCAAGGAGCCATGGTTCTTTTTAGTGGGAAGTGGTATTTAGAAACCAGTATCCGCTTCTGAATTGAATTGTTTCTAGGTCTTTTCAGTAGTCAGAACTATGAAGTTTATGTATATATAAATATATAATATAAACAGTTTATATAATATAAATATATAATTTATATACATTTATATATGCAATTTATATTAACTTATATAATATATAAAAGAAAATGCATCATGATCATACTGATAATTTCCGATTCAGATTTTAGAAACTGATTTTACTTAAAGTCATTGATTTTATATTTATGTCTCTTTTCATTTATGCTGTCTTATCCTAATGACATTAACACAATTTCTCTTTTGCTTTATCCTAGGTATAGTTTCAGAGCAACAATACCAATATTACCATGAACAATACAATTACTGAAAGCAGTTTTAAACATTGTTTTGTTGTTCTTTTTGGCCTGAGGTATATCACATGAGGGTTTTTTAATCACTTAAAATGATTCTGCCCTGTGTGGTCACTCTGCACACATTATACACAATTGGGTTCACTTACGGAATTTTCCCTTGGATTTTTAGAAATTGGCTTTTCAATTTAATTTTGTTTTATAATTATATAAAACATTTACATTATTGCAAAGTCAAAACTGCAAACAAGATTTATTTAGAAGTGTCTGGCTACTATTTCTATCTCTCCCCTAGTAAACTTTAGTATCTCCCCACGATTAAACTTTAAAACATGTTTTTTGTTTTAATCTGTCTGCTTTAGAGTATTAGTATATAATATTAATTCTGTGTCTATGTAGATACATGTATCTTTTTCACATAAATGGTAGAGGACTTTACACACTTATTCCCACCTTGCTTTTTTGCTCTTCTCCACTTTTCCTGGGGATTGCTTAGCCGTATCTCATTTCTTTTTGTAGCTGCGTAGCCCAGATCCTTGAGTGAATGGATGAAAACTGATTCAACCAGATGGACACTTAAGTGGGTTTTGGTCTTTAGAAATCACATAGCAACAAAAAGCCTTGTCACGTTCCTTTTGCATTTTGCCAGTCATCTCTAGCTTCCTAACGGTGAGATGACTGGGATTAAGGGTAAACGCACGTGTAATTTTGCTAATATTGCAAAATCCCCCTCCGCGGAGGTTGCACCATCTTGCATTTCCACGAGCATTTTATGAGAGTTCTGTTTCCCTGCAGCCCTGTCTACAGAATGTGCTGTTAAACTTCTGGGTTCTTTGCCAATCTTATTCAGAAATGGTGTCTCAGTAGAGTTTTGGTCTATAGTTTTCTTTTCTTGTGATGCTCTTGTCTGGTTTTTGTATCAGGGTAATCCTGGCTTCATAGAATGACTTGGGGAACGTCCTCCCTCTTCTATTTTCTGTAAGAGCTGGTGAAAGATTGGTATTAATTCTTCTTTACAAGTTTGGTGGAATTTACAAGCGAAACCATCTGAGCCTGGGGTTTTCTTTGTGGGAAATTTTAAAATTAATAGTTCAATCTCTTTACTTTTTATAGATCTATTCAGATTTTTCTATTTCTTCTTGAGCCAGTCTCAATAATTTGTGTCTTTTCAGGAATTTGTCCATTACATCTGGGTTTTTTATTTGTTGGCATGTAGTTGTTCATGGTATTCCCTTAAAATCCTTTTTATTTCTAGAAAAGCAGTAGTGGTATCCTGTCTTTCATTCTTGATTTTACTAACTTGAGTCTTCTCTCTTTTTTTCTTGGTTAGTCTAGCTGATTTATCAATTTTGTTGATCTTTTCAAAGAACCAACTTTTGGTTTCATTGATTTCTTCTACTGTTTTTTCTATTCTGAATTTTATTTCTTTCTACTCTAGTCTTATTTCCTTTCTTCTACTTGATTCGGGTTTAGTTTGCTCTTCTTTTTCTAGTTTTCCAAAGCTGAAGGTTGGATTATTGATTTGAGGTCTTTCATTATTAATATAGGTGTCCACAGCTATCAGTTTCCCCCTGAGCACTGCTTTAGCTGCATCCCATAAGTTTTAGTATGTTGTGCTTTCACTTTTGTTCATCTTAAAGTAGTTTCTAATTTTTCATGTGACATCTTTAGCCCACTGGATACTTAGGAGTATATAGTTTAAGGTCCACATGTTTGTGAATTTCTCATATTTCTTTCTGTCATTGATTTCTAATTTAATTCCACTGTGGTTGAGAACATACTTTGTATGATTTCAATCCTTTTAAACTTACATAGGCTTAGCATATAGTCTATCCTGGTGAATGTTCCATGTGAACTTGAGAAGAATGTGTATTCTCTTGCTGTTGGGTGGAGTGTTCTACTAGATGTCTGTAGGTCAATGTAGTTTTTTAAAAAATATTTTTATTTATTTATTTATGGTTGCGTTGGGTCTTCATTGCTGTGCTCGGGCTTTCTCTTTTTGTGGCGAGCGGGGGCTACTCTTCGTTGCGGTGCATGGGCTTCTCATTGCGGTGGTTTCTCTTGTTGCAGAGCACAGGCTCTAGGCGCAAGGGCTTCAGTAGTTGTGGCATGTGGGCTCAGTAGTTGTGGCACACAGGCTTAGTTGCTCCGTGGCATGTGGGATCTTCCCGGACCAGGGCTCGAACCCATGTCCCCCGCATTGGCAGGTGGATTCTTAACCACTGCGCCACCAGGGAAGCCCCCAGTGTAGTTTTAATGTGCATTTATATTAGTATGAGTAAGTCTGGGCATCTTTCCATGTTTAAGGGCCACCTGCATTCTGTTTCTGTGAACTTTCCACATCCCCTGATCATTTTTATAGGGTTCTTTCCTCTATGTTTAAATCTCGTTCATATATATTAAAGATGGCAAGCTTGTGACTATGATAAAGTGGCAGATATTTTCCCCCAGTTTGTCACATATGTCTCTTAACTTTACTTACTCGCCTTGGCCTCTTGCTTCCTTGCTATTTTCTGTCCACTTGACTCAATTCACCACTGACATTGCCTCTTCTGTGCTGTGCAGAGATGTGGGAATGGCTCAGACATGACTCCCAAGGTTCACAGGCTAATGGGGGAGATGGCACCGACACCGACACACTGGAATACAAGGCAGGCCATGGAATGCTTTCTAATCACACTTGCCAAGCCACAGGAAAATATGAAAGGAGAGAGAACTTGTTAAAAGAAGCAGGGGTTGCTTCATCTGGGCATGTAGTTTGGGTGCAAGTCCAGGTGGCAGATTTGAAAGGAGGTGCTTTAGGCAAAGGGCTGGAGGTGGGA
The DNA here is from genome assembly GCF_028023285.1 of Balaenoptera ricei. Taxonomy (NCBI): domain Eukaryota; kingdom Metazoa; phylum Chordata; class Mammalia; order Artiodactyla; family Balaenopteridae; genus Balaenoptera; species Balaenoptera ricei. The sequence goes on from NC_082640.1 coordinate 32,265,654, forward strand.
TACAGGAGGTCTGCAGGCAGGCCAGCAGGCCCTGTGGACTGGAGCATGGGTCCCAGGCTAGGACAGGTGATGGGGAGGGAGGGAAAGGAGAAGACCAGGCTGGGACGTGAGGGCGGGTAGGAGAGCCCTGGGGAGTGCCGAGGGCTCGGGCCAGCACTGGCCAAGCAAAAGGTTTGTGAATCCTGACCTAGAGGCCCTGTTCCAAATACCTTCCTTCTCAAAGTCTCATTTGAGGCAGGACTTGTATCTGTGTGGCAAACTATACTCCTCTTGGGATCGGCTGCAGGGGTGAGCATCCACTTTCCATATTTCTGAATTTTTTACATAAATTTTAAAACCAGATGGTGTTGACTTGTAAGTGACCCCATCAGCAGAATCTCTGAAATAAAGAAGCTAAAGTGGTAGATATATTAAACAAATACATTTGCTTTGTAAATTAAACTCACATTTCTTCGAACAATGCCTCTACACATGAGGAAGGCTAGAGCAGAACTGAAAATCTTTGGTGTTGTGATCAAGGATAATCATAAAAATAAATAAATGGATAACTAGATCAGGCCGAGACTCCTAGGCTCATCAGTGCCTTTGATCATCATAAACTTTGCCTCCACTGCTCTGGAAATCCTCCACCGACTGCCAGAAGAACAAGGTAAGTTTTTCCACTTGGGGGAAAGAAGATCCTCAGACATTTGGTTTGCAGGCCTGGGAAGCTCCCCTCTCCCTGTCTGACCGGCAGAGGGTCTTCCTGGTGAACCTCAAGGAACAAGTTGGCCAAAATGTGTCAGTCACTCTCCAAAGGATGCCTGGCTGGTCAGTAGCTGAATATTGGCAGCAGCCTTTTCACATCACCCTCCTCCTCTCCACGCAGCTCCAGGCTGGCGGAAGCTGGAGTTCTGGCCACTCTTCAGTGCAGGACACAGGCCCAGAGAGCCTCCCATGGAAGGACCAACAGGAGGATCCCAAGTGGACAACCGCTTCCTGTTTGATCATGGGAGGTTTCTTTTCATTTTTTCTTTTTCTCTTCTCTTTTATTTATTTATTTTTGGCTTCTCAGTGGGTTATGTTGTAATGTTGGCAGATGATGTGTCCTGGGATCACAAGCCCATGGGCAGAAAAACCCTGCCAAACATTGACTACGTTTTAGTTTCCAGAATAATCTCTACAGTGAAAAGAAAGCTGGTGATTTTGCGGTGGAAATGACCAACTGTCTCAAAGCTTTGTAGGAGTCTCACAGTGGTGTGAATGTCAGGATCTGGGGTGGCCAGTCTGGGCAAAGAGGGCATGTGCCTTGTGCCACTGCGGGCTGGCGTGGTCAAGGCTGGAGCTTCTGGAAGTGCCGAGGAGTGAGCATTTTCCTAGCTGGTTTTCTTTCTTACCAAATTCCTGACATCTGGTTCGTCTGCAAGCCCACCACCCACGTGTAAGAAGCCCCACCGCATCACAGTGTTGGAATCGCTACACGTCTGAATGTAATCTTCTGCCCTCTGGTGGGACCAAGGAGGGCACTTATTCCAAATTCCAAACGCCGTGGCTAATACTTCTTTAATCTCCACTCTGGAGTGATGGCGAGTCTCCCAAAATGTGGGTCCAATTATGTGGAAGTCAGTGTGACCTTGTCTTGCTTTGAGATGTCTGTGTTTCTGAGGAGAGGTTTGGGCAGGAACCATACAAGAAGTCATTTTGCCTCTGTCTGACTTTGTTTATAGCAGCGGCCTGCATCAGCACAGAATCTCTGGGAGATAAAAGGAGAAGCTGGAGCTTCAGGAAGCCAGCTGTGCCTTCTCACAGATGGGCCCTGAAAGATGCCTCAGAGCACGGACACGTTCTACACACAGGGCTCTCCTTTGTCACGGGTGTCCGCGTTCTGAGGCATCTTTCAGGGCTCATCTGTGAGAAGGCACAGCTGGCTTCCTGAAGCTCCAGGTTCCCCTTTTATCTCCGAGTGATTCTTTTAGCATAAGTTATTTCTGTCTCACGCCTCACATCTCATTGGAAAGGGAGAGCTCATAATGGTGTTCAAGATAATCTCCTACCAGCCTCATCTCTTCTGAGTGACGCTTCACAGCTACTAAAATTTGGATTTTACCCAATTTTGTTGCAATAACCGATGAAGCAAAAAAAAAAAAAAAAAAAAGCACCAAAACAAAAATTTAGGAACATCCTGTAAATCTCAGTAAAGCTTTAAACAAAATGTTCTGGGAATCGAGTACTCTTGTCGCTTGAATCTTGTTTTAATTAGGAACAAGTCTTTGATTTGTAACCTCTTGAAAAAAAATCTCCTGAAGTCTCTGAGCAGGCAGGACTGCTCTGGAGGAAGGTGGCCAGTGTGAGAGCACAGAGCTTACAGTGGGTAATGGCCAGTTCTGGAAACAGCAGGAAAGATTCTAGCATTCTACTTCAAAAAAAATTTTTTTAATAGACTTTATTTTTAAAAACAGTTTTAGATTTACAGAAAAATTGAGAAGACAGTATAGAGAGTTTCCATCTCCCCTGTACTCTTCTAATAATATTAACATACTATTATGGTCCATTTATACTATGATATAAATGTGTATATGTGGTATACATTACTATGGTAGCATATATACTACGGTATATTGTTAATGAGCCAACATTGACATATTATTACTAACTAAAGATTATGCTTTATTCAGATTTCCTTAGTTTTTTATCTAATGTTCTTTTTCTGTTCCAAGGTCTCATATTACATTTATTTTTTTTCCAGCTTTATTGAGATATGATTGACACACAACATTGTATAAGTTTTAGGTGTGCAAGTGTCGATCTGATACATTGATAAACTGCAAAATGATTACCACCATAGTATTAGCTACCATCTCCACCCTGTCACCATTTCTTTTCTTGTGGTGAGAACATTTAAGATCTACTCTCTTCCTAACATGCAGGTGTATGACTCAGTATTTTACTATCATCACCATGCTGTACATTAGATACTCAAATTTGTTTATCTTAAACTGAAACTTTGTACCCTTCGACCAGCTTCTCCCCATTTTCCCCACCACCTAGCCCCTAGTAATCATCACTCTGTTTCTCTGAGAGCCTAAAAAAGCTTAACTTTTAAAGATTCCACGTATAAGTGATATAATACAGTATTTGTCTTTCTCTGTCTGACTTATTTCACTTACCATAATGCCCTCAAGGTCCATCTGAGTTGTCCAAAAAAAGGGGGGGGGGCAGGATTTCCTTCTTTCTCAGGGCTGAATCATTCTACCTTTTTCAGGTCATCATTTCTTTCCCAGGTGATTCAGAAAGCAAGCAAATGACAAACATGCTGGCTAAAGACTTTGTTAGCAACGAGTTCCAAATTTCCCCTAGTGCTGGGAAACTTCGTTAGCTGAGGTTTCTCCTTCCTGTCACGCCCAGTTCCCTCCTCCCAAGGTACCAATTAAACTTTTGTTTTTAAGTCACTGGGATGAAGAGGAATGTCATCTGCTTTGAGGGGCTCCTAACTCAGAGATGCTGCTCTTAGAGAATTGAGGCTGCCCAGGAATAAAATAAAATAAAATCTCTAAATTTCTAAACTGGGCTCCTCAGAGCTTGGATGTTCTCAAAAAATAATCCCACGTGAACTAACTGGGGCCACTCTGCATACTGTATTTTCCTCTTAGAGATTCACATGTTAGGATGTGAAAGGCTCTGAGAAGTCCTACAATGAAGAAACCTCTTTGCTTTTAGGTAACCCAGCATTTCCCAAACTCGTTTGACCCTGAATCCCCCCTTTTCTTCTGAAATACCAGCGAATGTCTCTCAGATCCAAAGTGTCACAAGGAAGGGTTTGGGAAGCCTCACCCTCAGGTACCAGGAGCTTAACCGTCTGAGGGGCTGATGACTGTTCTGTATTGAAGCAAACTGCCTCCCTGAGGTCCATGGAGATGGGATGCTGACGGTCCCTATTGAAACCTCCCTTGGCTTTGGTGAGGTGGGTTCAACTCCCAATGTGGGTTCTGTCCGAATCACTCCCACTGTGACACACTTTCACCCACCTCCAGTTAGGGAATGGTACCTGACAGAAGTGTCCCAGCTAAATCATGGGGAAGAGGAGGTGGACTCCTGCCCTCTCAGACTCCAGGGTCTGCCCCCTGAGCCCCCTGCCAGACAGGACCTGGAGAGAGCCGGGGACAGAGGGTGCTCTGGCGACTGTCCTGTGGCCACTGGAGGGCGCTCTGCAGGACCACTGGTTGTGCTCAGCGTTCTGTTGAAACCCACCTCTGTGGTCCTGCTCCCACCCCCATCAAGCCAGCTGACTCTGCCCTTTCCCTGCAGGGATCTACAGACCGCCCTTCTTCCCTCCTCTTTCCTGGACTTTGATGTTTTATCCAGCATGTTGTGAAGCGTGGGCCCCACTTTCTGCGCCAGGCTCCACGCGGGGGCAGCATGTCCAGCAGGACGCACTCTTTCCTGGATGGTCCAGCCTGGGGGCTGTGCTGTCTGTCTTTGGCTCTCTAGCAGCTTCCATTCCGCCCTGGATGGGAACGATTGTGCACAGGCCAGCGCTCCCTGCCAGACGTGAGCTCCCCCACCCCGGGCAGGACATCATCATAGCCCAGGAGTCCCCGTGGGCCTGGTACGTACTCCCCTGAGTGTTAAATGCCCTGCTGGCCAGGGCATTTAACATAAAGATTTTTACGTGTGTGCAAGTAAATGTGAGTATAGGTTTAGAAATGGAAATATTTCTGAGGGTTCTGCTCTGCCACTCTGGAAACCACGGCCCTAGTGTCAGGTCATCGTGGGGCATCGGGAAGTGGGAAGTTGCCTGACCTAGTAGTCTGGGAAACTGTGGGGGATGGGCTAGACTCTAACCTGGAAACAGGAGAAGCAGGTGGCTTCTCCACGACGTGTCCAAATAGCCCCGAGGCTCTTTTATGATGAACTGTCATCTGCTCCTCCTCTTTGTCCCCATCTCAGAATAGCTAATAACAGCCAACATTTTTTTACACTCCCAGAAAACACTCTAAATTAATTAACGTAAAACTTTTTTATTGTGGTAAACTATATACAACATAAAATTTATAATTTTAACTATTTTAGAGTGTACAGTTCCATGGCATTAAGTACATTCACTTGTTGTGTAACCATCACCACTATCCAACTCCAGAACTTTTTCACTCACTCTCCCCTCCCCCATACCCCCAGGCAATTTCTATTCTACCTTCTGTCTCTATGACTTTGAGGGCTCTGGGTACCTCATTTAAGTGGAATCATACAATATTTTTCTTTTTGTATCTGGCTTATTTCACTTAGCATAATATCCTCAAGGCTCATCTGTGTTGTACCATGTGTCAGAATTTCCTTCCTTTTTAAGGCGAAATAATAGTCCATTGTTGGGACTCCCCTGGTGACACAGTGGTTAAGAATCTGCCTGCCAATGCAGTGGGACATTCGTTCGAGCCCTGGTCTGGGAAGATCCCACATGCCACGGAGCAGCTAAGCCTGTGCACCACAACTACTGAGCCTGCACTCTAGAGCCCACGAGCCATAACTACTGAGCCCACGAGCCACAACTACTTAAGTCCATGCGCCTAGAGCCCATGCTTCGCAACAAGAGAAGCCACCGCAATGACAAGCCCACGCACCACAAGGAGAAGCCCACGCACCACAAGGAAGAGTAGCCCCCACTCACTGCAACTAGAGAAAGCCCACGCACAGCAACAAAGACCCAATGCACCAAAAATAAATAATTAATTTTTAAAATATATTTTAAAAAATAGTCCATTGTTTATATAGACCACATTTCGGGTGTCCGTTCATTCGCTGATGGACATTTGAGTTGTTTCTGCCTTTTGTTTTATTGTAAATAATGCTGCTATGAACACTGGTGTACAAATACCTGTTTGTGTCCCTGCTTTCTATTCTTCTGTGTATATAACCAGAAGTGGAACTGATGGATCAAATGATGAGTTTATGTTTAACTTTTTGAGGAACTGCCATGTTGTTTTCTATAGAAGCTGCACTGTTTTATTTTCCCACCAACAATGCACAAGGGTTCTAATTTCTCCATATCTACACCAAAAATAATTTGTTGTTTTCTGGGTTTTTTTGTTTTTTTGTTTTTTGTCTTTTAGTAATAGCCATCCTAATGAGTGTTAAGTGGACATTAACTCTTAATACTCACAACAACATTATGAGGGAGGTACTGCAACTATCTCCATTGTACACATCAGGCACAATAGGGCACCGTGACACTAGGCAGCTTGTGTAAGGCATCACAGCTGGTCAGTGGCAGCTGAGGAATGAGAGCTGGAGCAGTCAGACTCCAGAGCTGTGTTCTAAGCCAATCGGCCACACTGCCTCTCTACTGGGCACGCCAGCTTCACGCTGGGATTTACCCTTGCTCCATCCCTGGATAGCTTTTGTGGTAGGCATTTAGCCTGAATTTCCCTGTTGAGTATTAAATTTTTGGAGAAAGAGACATGGCTGGATCCTTCCCTGTACTGGGGACATTTCTCCTTAATGCTGAGCAGAATCCTCAGACAGTCAGAGCTCAGTTGAGGCCATGGTAAATTCCCTGTGCTTTGGGTTGGGAGTTTGAAGAGCTGTTCTCTGCAAATAAGGGTGAGTAAAACAGCTTGCACAAGAACTGCAGCCCAGCTTAGTGTTATGTGGGTAAGCATATCAATTCTTACAACTGAATTAAGGTGATCCTAGATTGCTAATGTCTCAAGGTGCATGAGAGAGAGAGAGAAAAAAAAAAAAAAGAAAGAAAATCCTCTCTGAAAGAAAATAGCATCATCCTAAGCCTCAAATTATTTCTACAAATGATTTCTTAAATATAATTTATAGCACACAACCAAACATAACCAGACACTTTGGGATACATGACAACATGAAAAAGAACTAGCAGAAACAACAGACAATAGAAAAGAACTCCAGGGGTTCCATGTATTGGAATTACCAGATACAGACTTTAATGCAATAATCCTTACATGATCAAGACAAAGTTTAAAATTTTTGCAGAAAGTGTAAAACTATAAAAAGTACCTTAACAGCTTAGAAAGACAGCCAACTAGAAATTTTAGAACTGAAAAATTTAGTAACTGGAGTTAAGAATCTATGGATTGGATTAACAATATATTAGACCAATTAAAGGGAGAAGTAATGAATTGGAAGCCAAATTAGAAGAAATTATTCAGAATGGAGTAGGAGAGAGAAAAGTAAGGAAAACATAGAAGAAAGGATAAAAGACAGAGAATTCAATAAAAAGTTCTCACAGTGTTTATATGGAATCCCAGAAGGAGTAGAGAAAAGCAGAGTAGAAACAACATCTGAAAAGATAGTGGCGGAGAATTTTCCAAACTGATAAAAGATATTAATCCACAACTTATGAATCCCAATCAACTCCAAGCAAAATAAATACAGAGAAATGTTTATCTAGACATACTATAGTGAAATTGCTGAAAACCAGACAAAGAGAAAGCCTTAAGAGTTTGCAGAGAAAAAATCAGATTAGCTTCAACAGAGCAGACAGCTACTAAAAAAGGCAGCTGATTTCTCCACAGAAATAATGAAAGTCAGAAGAGAATGAAGTGATCTATTAGGAGTGCTGAGAGGAAACAATTGCCAGCCTAGAATTTTATGCCCAGAAAAATATCCTTCAACAATGAAAGGAAAATATAATCATTTTCAGGCAAAGAATAACAGAGGGCTTATAGATAACAAGCACATATTAAAAGAATTACAAAGGGCTTTCTTCAGAGAGAACTAAAAATATCACAGATGGAAATATGGAGCAGAAAGGAATAAAGAACAATGAAAATAGTACATGTGTGTGTACATTTACATGGATAACAACTATATAAAATAATAGCAGTAATATCGCATGGGATTTAAAATAGATACAGAATTTAAATACTTGAAAATTACTTCTGTTTTCTGCTTGGATATGTAAAGATGTTGAAAGTCATCACTCCCACACTTTTTTCTTTTTTAATGTTTTATTTTTGGCTGCATTGGGTCTTCGTTGCTGCACGTGGGCTTTCTCTAGTTGCAGTGAGTGGGAGCTACTCTTTGTTGCAGTGCACAGGCTTCTCATTGTGGTGGCTTCTCTTGTTGCAGAGCACGGGCTCTAGGCACGCGGGCTTCAGTAGTTGTGGCATGATGGCTCAGTAGTTGTGGCTCACAGGCTCTAGAGCACAGGCTCAGTAGTTGTGGCGCACAGGCTTAGTTGCTCTGTGGCATGTGGGATCTTCCCAGACCAGGGATCGAACCCATGTCCCCTGCAATGGCAGGCAGATTCTTAACCACTGTGCCACCAGGGAAGTCCCAATCACTCCCACTCTTACAACAAGAAAAATCTTGGGCTTCCCTGGTGGCGCAGTGGTTGAGAATCTGCCTGCCAATGCAGGGGACACGGGTTCGAGCCCTGGTCTGGGAAGATCCCACATGCCGCGGAGCAACTGGGCCCGTGAGCCACAATTACTGAGCCTGCGCCTATGGAGCCTGTGCTCCGCAACAAGAGAGGCCGCGATAGTGAGAGCCCCGCACACCGCGATGAAGAGCGGTCCCTGCTTGCCGCAACTAAAGAAAGCCCTCGCACAGAAACGAAGACCCAACACAGTCAAAAATTAATTAATTAATTAATTATTTAAAAAAAACAAAAACAAGAAAAATCTTCTTAAATCCATAAGAGAATCAAGGTCATAGGAACTAACACCCAGAAAACTGGAGAGACAGGAAAGTACAGAGAATCACAGCCTTCTAAAGCCATAAAAGTGACCAGAGATAAATTTAGCTAAATAGTCTCATCTCTAAGTGCAAAAGCTCTGAGGCTAAGTTTGGATGGCTGGGGGGAATGATTTACCCGTAGTTTCATCCATTATGAAATCTATGCAGGTAGGGTCACTGATCCAAAGTGCACAGACTCTCAGAGATGACCTGGTTCAAATTTATTTGACACATGCAACTTCAGACTCCTCCCTGTCCCCCAGCTTGCCCTCTCCACCACCCAGGAAAGGCTAGAAAACCTTAAACTGTAATTGACAAATTGCTGGAAGCAGACTGGACCAGCTTGAGAGTTAAAAACCCCAGGGGGCCCAGTCTTAGGAGGCTCCCCCAATTTTGTGAGTATTACCTCCAGGAACCCCCATGAGGCTCTCATGGTGAAGATCAGAGAAAAATCTCCCCATGCTTCTGGCAGCAGGAGAGGAAACATATCCATTTTGAAACACGCCCAGGGCCTTCTGTTCCCCATCTGCCCTCAAGGGAAACTACTTAGAACCTAAACGATGTGGGGAAAGGGAAATACCCAACTCCAACCCCCTCCAGTCTTCTTCTCTCGTGTAAGTGGGAGAAAAAACGCTGAGAAGCGTTTTGTGAAGGTCAGAGCCCAGGGGCACAGGCTCACTAAAAGACTGAGACCTGATCTTAGGTTGATAGGATGCTTCTCTGCTCCCCCCACGCCCCCCCACCCCGTACCTTACCACCACAACATGGCTCCTATATAATAATAGGGTTACAGCCGAGTGAACCGCAAGGCTCAGACTCTAAGGAGTTTCAAGGGAACTCAAAGACAACAGGGAGAGCAAAAAAAGAAAGACACTAGAGGAAAGTAAAGCCTCAGACACCTACAGATACAGTAAACAGTAAACACAGTGTAACTCCTAGCCAGATAAATATAAATCCTCAAACTAAAGTCGTATTTACCTCAGTTCTTATTATCCAATATAACACGTCTGGCTTTCAACAAACAATTACACAGCATGCTAACAGACAAGGAAAAACAGTCTGAAGAGACAAAACAAACAACAGAACCAGACTCAGAAACAGCAGAGATTTTGGAATCAGCAGACTAGGAATTTAAAATAATTATGATTACATACTAAGGGCTCTAGTGGAAAAAAAAGATCAACATGCAAAAAGAGGGGTAATGTAAGCAGAGAGATGGAAACTCTAAATATGAATCAAAAGGAAATCAAATCATATCAAAAGCACTTTAACAGCAATGAACAATGCCTTTGATGGGCTCACCGGTAGACTGAACATGGCTGAGAAAAGAATCAGTGAGTTTGAAGATATCAATAGAAACTTCCAAAACTGAAATGCAAAGAGGAAAAAGAATGAAAAAAAAGAAATATAATATCTAAGAACTATAGAACAATTACAAAAGGAATAACAGATATGTAATGGGAATACCAGAGGGAGAAGAAAAAAAGCAGAAGAAATATTTGAGGTGATAATGGCTGAGCATTTTCTAAAATTAATGACAGACCTCAAACCACAGATCCAGGAAGCTTGGAGAATGCCAAGCACAATAAATATCAAAAAATCAGCACCTAGCCATATCATATTCAAACAGCAGAAAACCAAAGACAAAGAGAAAATCTTGAAAGAAGCAAGAGAATAAAAAAACACCTTACCTGTAGAAGAAGAAGGATAAGAATTATATCAGAATCACATCAGAAACCATGCAAGCAAGAAGAGAATGGAGTGAAATAAAGTGCTGGAAAAAAACCCCAATAACCTAGAATTCTGTATCCAGAGAAATTATCCTATAGAAGTAGAGAAATAAATACTCTCTCAGACAAAAAATTGAGGGAATTTGTCACCAGTAGAAAAAAATGCTAGAAGAAATTCTTCAAGTGAAGAAAAAGATATGGGTCAGAAACTCAGATCTACATAAAGAAAGGAAGAATGTTAGAGAAGGTATACATGAAAGTAAAATAAACCTTTTTATTTTTATTATCAATTAATCTAATAGATAACTATTTTAAAATAATCATAACAATGTATTGGGTGATTATAGCTTATAGGTAAGTGAAATGAATGACAGAATGTTATGAGGAATAGAAGACAGGAAATGGGAATACTCTGTTATATTACCCACTACCCATGAAGTGACACAGTGTTATTAAAGTGGACTTAGATTAGTTGCAAATGTATATTGCAAACTTTAGGGCAACTGCTTAAAAATTTTATAAAGAAGTATAATTGATAAGTTAAGAGAAGAGAGAAAATTGAATCATATAAAATGATCAATTAATACCAGAGAAGGAAGAAAAAGAGGGAAAGTTTTTAAAAACAATGAAGGACAAATGCAATCAATAGAAAAGAGTTACTAATATGGTAGATATTAATCTGACTATATTAATAATCACTTTTAAAGTGGCTGGTCTAAACCCAACAATTAAAAGACAGAAATGTCAGAATGTATAATAAAAACAAGACACAACTATATTATTTCTACATGAAACCCACCTTAAATATAAAAAATCAAAAAGTAAAAATGTGAGGAAAGACTATACCATGCTAGCACAGATTAAAAGGAAGCTGGACTGGCTATATTAATTCCAGACAAAGCAGACTTCAGGAAAAGGAAATTTATCAGAGATAAAAAGGGCAATACATAGTGTAAAGAGGAAAATTCTCCAGGAAGACATAACAATTCTTAATGACTATGCAACTAACAACAGAGAGTCAAAATAAGTGAGGCAAAAGGGATAGAACTGCAAGGTGAAATAGACTAATCCACTTCAGCAGACCTCTATAAACAATTTACAGATCCAATAGGCAGACAATCAATAAGGATATATTTGAGCTGAATAGCACCATCAGTAAACTGGACCTAGTTGTCATTTATAGAATACTTAACCCAACAACAGCAGATTATACATTCTTCTCAAACTCACATGGAACATTCACCAAGATAGACCACATCTAGGGATGTAAAACACACCTCAACAAATTAAAAGGACTAGCAATCAGACAAAATATGTTCTCAGACCACAATGGAATTAAACTAGAGATCAGTAATAGAAACATAGCTGGAAAATCCCCAAATATTCAGTGATTAAACAACACACTTCTAAATAACACATGGGTCAAAGAAGAAATCTCAAAAGAAATTTTAAAATATTTTGAGCTAAATAAAAATGTAGATACATCTAATCAAAATTTGTGGGATGCAGGAAAAGTAGTGCTTAGGTGAAAATATATAGCCTTGATGCATTTACTAAAAAGAAGGGATACCTAAAATTAATAGGCTAAGCTTCCACCTTAGGAGACTAGAGAAAGAAGAACAAATTAAATCTAATACAAGCACAAGAAAAGAAATATAATAAAAATTTGAGCAGACATCAATGAAATGAAAAACAGAGAATCAACAGAGAAAATAAATGAAACCAAAAGCTAACTTTTTGAAAAGATTAATAACATTGATAAACCTCTAGCCAGGCTAACCAAGAAAAAAGAGAGAAGACATGGTTATTAATATCATTATCAAAGAGAAGCTATCACTACTGACCTCATGGACATTCAAAGGGTAATAAAGGAATACTATGAACAACTTTACGTACACAAATTTGATAACCTAGATGAAATGAATCAATTCCTTGAATGATACCATCTATCAAAACTCACACAGGAGGGCTTCTCTGGTGGTGCAGTGGTTGAGAATCTGCCTGCCAATGCAGGGGACATGGGTTCGAGCCCTGGTCTAGGAAGATCCCACATGCCGCGGAGCAACTGGGCCCGTGAGCCACAATTACTGAGCCTGCGCATCTGGAGCCTGTGCTCCGCAACAAGAGAGGCCGCGATAGTGAGAGGCCCGCGCACCGCAATCAAGAGTGGCCCCCGCTCACCGCAACTGGGGAAAGCCCTCGCACAGAAACGAAGACCCAACACAGCTAAAAATAAATTAATTAATTAAAAAAATAATAATAATAATGAAAAAAAAAAACCTCACACAGGAGAAATAGATAACCTGAATAGGTTCATATCTACTAAAAAACCGAGCCAGTAGTTAATAAGCTACCAATACAGAAAGCACCAGGAAACTAGATGAGTTCACTAGTGATTTATACAATACATTTAAGGAAGAAACTATATCAATTCTCTACAATCTCTTCCAGAAAATAGAAGCAAAGGGAACACTTTCTAACTTATTCTACAAGGCCAGCATCATCCTAATCCCCAAACTAGACAAAGATGTTACAAGAAAATTACAGCAATATTTCTCTCATGAAAATAGATGAAAAATTCCTCAGCAAAATATTAGCAAATTGAATCCAATAATGAATAAAAAGAGTTATACATCATGACTAAGTGGGATTTATTCCAGGTATTCAAGGATACCTTCATTCATGCTCAACATTCAAAAATTAATTAATGTCATCCATCACATCAACAAGTTAAGAAGGAAAAATCACATGATTATATCAACAGATGCAGTAAATACATTTGACAAAATCCAATATCTGTAAATCATAAAAACTCTTAACAAACTAGGAACAGAGGAAAACTTTCTCAACTTGATAAAGATAACTTACAGAAACTCTACAGCTAACGTCATAACTAATGGTGAGAAATTTAAAATCCCCCAAAGTAAGATATGTTTTTGGATATTGACAAACTGATTCTAAAGTATATATGGAAAGGCAAAAGATCAGAATAGCCAACACAAAACTGAACAAGAAAAAAGCCAGAGGACTGACTTCAAGTCTTACTATAAAGCTCCAATAATTAAGATAGTGTGGTATTAGTGCAGAGAAAAATAGACAAATAGATCAATGGAATAGAATAGAGAGCCCCAAAATAGACCCATATAAATACAGTATACTAATCATTGACAAAGGAGCAAAGGCAATCCAACGGAGAAAGGATGCCTTTTTAACAAATGGTGCTGGAACAAGTGGACATCTACATGCAAATAAATTACACCTTTCACTAAAATTAACTCAAAGTGGATTAAATACCTAAATGTAAAACACAAAATTATAAAAATCTAGAAGATAACATAGGAGAAAATCTAGGTTACCTTGGGTTTGGTGATGACTGTGGATACAGTACCAAAAGAATGATCTACAAAAGAAAAAAAATGGATACGTTGGACTTTATTAATATGAAAAACTTCTAGTCTGTGAAAGACACTTAAAGAGAATGGAAAAACAAAGCAGAGACGTGGAGAAAATATTTGCAAAAGACACATCTGATAAAGAACTTACATCCCAAATATACGTAGAGTCCTTAAAATTCAACAGTAAGAAAACAAACAACCCAATTTAAAAATGGACAAAAGATCTGGACACCTCACCAAAGAAGATACACAGATGGCAAATAAACATATGAAAAGATGTTCAACATCTTTTGTTATCAGGGATAGCAGGAATTGCAAATTAAAACACCAATGAGATACCACTACACACAGAAAAACCTGGCAATATCAAATGCTAGCAAAGATGCTGAACAACAGAAACTGTTATTTATTGTTGGTCAGAATGCCACTTTGGAAGACAGTTTGGCAGTTTCTTACAAAGCTAAACATTCTGTATGATTCCAACTATATGGCATCTGGAAAAGGCAAAACAATGGAGACATTAAAAATATCAGTGGATGCCAGAGGTTTGGGGACATGGGAGAGATATGAGGACGGAGCACAGAGGGTTTTTAGGGCAGGGAAACTGTTCTGTTAAAATACTGTAATGGATACATGACATTATGTATTTGTCAAAACTCACAGAACGTACGACACAAAGAGTGAACCCTAATGTAATGTAACCTATGGACGTTGGTTAATAATAGTGTATCAATATTGGTTCAGCAACTGTAACAAATGTACCAGACAACGCAAGATGTTAGTAATTGGGAAAATTGTGAAGAGGGAGAGAGGAAGTATATGGAAACACTGTACTATATGCTCAATTTTCTGTAAACTTAAAACTACTCTAAAAAATAAATTCTAGTAATTAAGAAAAATATATGACAACTATAACACATAAGTTGACAGGATTAAATGGAGTTAGAATCCTAAGGTCTTTGCATTGACTAGAAAGAGGTAAAAGAACAAATTAACACTACATTTTGTTAAGTCAAGAATGCCTGCTGGAATGTCAGGCAAAGAATAAATGTGTAGAAAAGAGTGTGATTTTTAATACAACAGAGAGGAAAAACATAAAAATAAAAGTAATCAATTTAAAAGACGTCAGGAAGGGAGAAAAAAAGGGACATAGAACAGACAAGCACATGGTAAGATGTTAGAATTAAGTAACAATGTCAGAATTTATATTATATGTACGTGGAATAAATGCACTAGAGGAAAGATCAAATGTTTTATGTTTTATATTAAAAAAACAAAAACAACCCTACCATATTGTATTTTCAGGAGACTCACCTAAAATATAAGAATATAGCAAGCTTGAAACTGAAAGGATGGAAAAAGACATAACTAATCTCAGGCAAAACAGACTTTGAGTTTAAAAGAAATGGCTAAGATAAAGAGAAAAGATAATGAGAAAAGATTTGGTTCATCAGGGAGTTATAAGAATTCTAAATGTGTATGCAACTAATAACATAGCTTCAAAATACACAAAGCAAAAATTGGCAGAATCACCAGAGGAAATCACAGTGAGAGATTTTTAAACACATCTTTCTTAGAAACTACTAATAAAACAAACAAACAAAAGCTAAGAATGGTACAGATTTGAACAACACAAAATTTTAAAAACTGATTGAAGAGACATTCATAGAAGACTTCATGTAATAACTATAGGAGCCCGTTTCAAAATGCCTGTAGGGGTGTGTTGCTCTCTCTTACCTCCTGTCATCAACACATGTGCACACAGGACCCAGGGTTTCAGTAGATGTTCACTTATCCCCCTCCCCACTCATCTTCCTTTCAGAACCCTCCCATCCGTGGCAGGGTTGGAAATACCTATGGTTGCTTACTGTGAGTTCAGACCCTTGCAGGTGAGGGCCAGGAGCTGAAATGAGGGAGCTAATGTTGGCAGTGGGAGCAGGATGAGTTGATGGAAGGCTTTTAATCAAGCATTAAGCAGAGGAAAAATCACTTGATTTTCAAAGCACTTTACACATGCATTAGTCTTATGATCCTGCAATCACAGAAGTTAGTGGAAAGGGTGCTATATCCCCATTTCTCAGTTGGAGAAATTGAGGTGTGAAGCAATTTGCCCATGGAGCAGGTGTGTGAGAGTGCGAGGCTGAATCCTTGGGTTTCCCACTCCTGTGAACCCCTACTGGGTTTCTGGGTGATTACTGACTTGCACAGTAGAGGGGGACCATCTCAAAGCATATCTCACAGAATCCCCTGTCTCTGCCACTCTGGGCCTTCTGTAGGCAGCTGCCATATGGATGCAACTCAGAGTTGCCAAAGGCCTACCAGTCTCCAGGGGCAGATGGTCTTTAGTTTAGCAGAAAAGCACTGAAATGGCTGATTTTCTGTGGGAGGCAGGATCCCGAGGAGCAGGGCTCATACAGGAGAATTCAGAGCAAGGACAAGCAATACAGTTCCACAAGATAAGTGAGGTGAATTGGATGGGCAGGGGAAGGTGGGAGGGGGCAGAGCTCCATGGCAGCAGGCTGGGGCAGCTCAGCACAGGGAGACGGCGATACTAACATTCCATTTTGATCTCACGGTTGCTCCCAAACCCTCACTACACCTTGGCCTCATGTAACCAACCACCTTGGCTAAAGGTTGTTTGGGGGGTGGGTCACAGAGGGTGCAGTTCCACACTTGGGATATGATGGTGGTAACGAGAGCTGCAGGAGCTTCGGAGGCTCTGGGGCTGCGTGGGGAGGGGCAGGCATCAAGAATTTACAGGAACCAGCAGTGACCGTGGAATGGGAGGACCAGAGATCTTCAGACATCTTAGGGCAGACACCGGCCTCCCAGGATATGAAATGAACCAATTTGGTCTAAGTGTTAGAAAGAAAATAATGCCTGGGGGCTGGAGGTTGGGGCCTCCGTGGCAAGCAGGTCTATAGCTGGTGAGGAAGGAAGGTGGCATTCTTTCCTTTGTCTTACAGATGAGGATCCTCAGCCCAGGGAGCCGGTGACAGTGTACATCACACAGCTGGTCCTTGGCAGAGCCAGGACAGAAACTGGAGCTCATCAGCCAGGTCTTTGACTGTGGACCCCTCCCCACTCTGTCAAACAGGGCAGACAGGATGGAGGACTTTCTTCTTCCCCATGAGCTCCAGAATGTGCTCATCAGGAATGGTGACCATCCTACCTTGGGAGGGACCAAGCCTGCTGCCGCCCAGGAGTGAAATTTACAGTATTCAACAATCCACAGCAACATGCAATATTCAGCGGTGGGACGGAAATAGATAACAGCATCCTTATCTCGGTGCCCTGGGCTGCCCCAGCCTGCTGCCGTAGAGTCTGGCCCCTCTCCTCCTCCGCCCTTCTCCTCCTTCTCTTGTGGAACTGCATTGTTTTATCTTTGTTCCTAATTCTCTTGTCTGAGCCCTACTCCCCAGAAGCCATGAACTGTAAAAGATGCTGGCTGCTGTCACCAGGCCGGGTCACACAGGTGTGTGCGTACCTGGGCACACTCCCCATTTCACCTGGAAGGTTCCCATGCTGCCTCTGAGCCTCAGGACTTTGGTGCTGTTCTTATTTCAGGTGTCACAGCTCCCTTCCTGCTCACAATTAGGGGGTGGGAAGGGCAGTGTGGACACCACTGGCTGCCCGGGCCAGGGGTTCCCTGCTTCCAGAGCTTTGGAGCCGCCGGCATCTCTGCTGGGCACAGATGGATGTGCAGAAGGCAGCCGCCCCCTCCCCAAACCCCACTCCAGACAGGATCCAGGCTCAAGACGAAGCCAGAGCCGGTTTCATGAACCCCAACCCGTGACTCACAGGGGGTCCTGCCCGCAGAAGGATTCTGCCCTTGGTCTTATGCTCTGCTCCTTATGTCTTGAAATTCGAATCATTTTTGAACAAAAAGCCAGCGTTTTTCTTTTGCACTGGACCCAGCAAATCTTGTAGCCAATCCTGACAAAAGCCCCTCTGGCTTCAAACCAAAGGAGTCTGCGTCCAGTGCCGAGGCCCCCATGTCGCTTGTGTGGGGCTTCCTTGGGCACCAGCAGGAGTGGAAAGGAATCCTGTGGGAAACACACAAGCCCAAACTGGGCTCAGGGTCTCAGTCACTGGGAGCTGTGTGTGGGTCAGCCTCCCCAGCCTTGTGTGGCGCTGCTCTTGGCCAGGTCACCTCTCCACTGTGGACTGGGGTCGGGGAGTGGGGGTAGGATGGGGAGGGGGCTTTGCAGGTGAGCTGGCCTACACTGGGCAGGAGGGCCTACCCCAAGAGCTGCTGGTGCAAGGCCCCAGGAACGGTGCCGCCCTTGTGCTCACCCTCCAGCTCTGTCCAGCCAAGGGCTCCCAGGCAGTGTGGCCCTCTCACTTTGGGTCCTCTGGTGGGCCCCTGACAGGTCATTCTCTGGCCCTGGCTCTGGCCCCAGCCCCACCTGTCGACCCTGGCTGTGCTGGCTCAGCTCTCTGCTGCCCCCACCTGGCCGCCTCCAGAGTCCACCTGACCTCCACAGAGCTCTAGCTGGCTCGAATTTGACAACTCCCTGAAAGAACAGACTATTGCTGCTGGTTGGCTGGTTTTGACCCATACAAATGGCAATTTGTCAGTGGCTCAACCTCATACCATTGATTAACAGGGTCTTATAAATGGGAATGGAGGGACATATAGGGTAAAAGTCATGGTTATAAAGAACAATCCTGACTTACAACTTTAGCACATGCTCAGGAGAGCCCGGGTATCTGTCAGCTGTCTGTGGTCGCTCTGAGGGCGGCCCTAGACGTTGGCATGGAAATTGGCCGCTTGTGGGGAATGAAGAGGTGCCACAGGAATGCCCCTGCCCCCCACCGAGGACCAGGAAGGATGAGGAGGGAGGGTGCGCTCAGGGAGAGCAGCTGCTGGGTGCCCCAGCAGAGACAGCTGTCTCCACGCAGCCCGCTGGTCTTGGGAGAGAGACAAGGGCTCCTCCCGTGAGGACAGGTGGGCGGGGTCATCTGACACCTGTGTGTTGTGCCTCTCCTGGCCCAGAGGTTATGGAACATTGGAGAATGAGTGAGAGCCTCCTTGGGGCAATGACCCTCAGTTCCAGCAGCAGGCCAACTTGGCAGAGGGGAAAGAACATGTCGAATTCAGCCAGTGCTTGGCTCTGGTGGGGACATTTGCAGGTTCCAGAGCTCTGTGAGCCTCAGTTTTCTCACCTGTAATTTGGGAAGCAAGCACCTGCCTCCTCCAGGTTACAGGCAGGGCTGGTCTTTAGCGGGGATGCACTTCCAGAGGGGAAAATATCAGGATGCCTCCATATAGGTCTGGAAATAGCCATTGCCCAGAGCTGCCCAGGTGCCCTAGTGCCTCCCCTGAGACCCTGGGCACCTCGCCATGAACCGGCAACTGAAGGGTTAATGCCTGGTGCATCTGTGGACCTGCCTAATGCCCCTCCTGGCATCTGACCTGTCTGCACTGATCCTGCTGTTTACACCCTGGTGAGAAGCAGATGGGACCACATACTGAGAAAAGATGTGTAGACGATATAGTGGCAGAACACTCGTGGTGTTATCACTGGTGCAGCCTAGAGTGGTCCAGGTGCAGCAGGAGACACGTGAGCCCCGGGGAGGAGCAGTGAGAAGGCACCTGGGGCCCCGGCTGTTTTCAAGCCCCAGCACCAGGCTCCCTCCTGTCCTTCTTTCTGCCGTCTCCATGAGTTCAGGTCCTTACCTCTTTTATTAATTTAGCTTTTAGTATTTCTCAAACGATGGCTTGGCGGCTGTCCTCAAACAGTTGCGTTAAATGTTAAATCGCTGAAATACACCCCGCTCCCAACATAACCCAAAGTGATGCTCTCGGCCAGGCTTAGCCGTCGGCCCGCTTTGCCGGGTTCAAGGATTTATCCACAGCCATTAATCACATGAAAGCAGATATTTAGGAGCATTAGCCGCACCAGCTGCCACCCCACTTCCTGGGCCATTACGCGGATTACCCTTGAAAGTCACCCTCGGCCCCGTCTCGGGATTGCTGGGGATCCTGCAGCCCAAGGGGGCGGGCTGCAGGCGAGTCCACGACCCCCAGGGCTGCCTGGCTCCCTGCGCGCACACCCTTCCTCCCACGGTCTCTGTGGCCCCAGAGCGTCTCCTCTACCTCTGACCTCCCAGCGAGGGGCCGCCATCTCGCCAGGATGTCCCGCGCCCTTTCCCACGGCCCTGCGGAGCCGCTCCAGGAACCCAGGAAAAGCGCGCCGGACTCTGCCGAGGCTACAGGCGCATCCGCAGGGTCCAGGAGCAGACAGGCGCGCTTAGCGCATCCGCAGGACCAGCGGAGGATGCAGTGGGGGCTTCTCGGCCCAGCCTAAGGCCACCCGCCACGACACCGCGCTCAGCTGCCTGACCCCGCACTTCGGTGGCGTTTGGGACTTGCCCGGTCCCAGTTGGCACACAGCCAGGCAGAGTCAGTTTCTTTGTTACCACCCAACGAGCCCTAATTCTGTATTAGAATGGCCACCGGCTACCCAGCAAAATGAGCGCCCCCCAGATCTCCAGCCAGAGACCCCCTTTGCTATTAACCACGACTACCAGTATTAAAAACCGCATTTTCTTCCGAGGGCCTGGGGGGATAGGAGACCCTAGGGAAGGAGGCGTGGCTGGCTGCAGCACCCCTCCCAGGGGAGACCTCTGGCATCTTTAGTTCGAACACCTCGCAGTGGGCAGGGGGATTCAAGTGCGGATGTATTTTGCTCGTTTTTGGTACCAGAGAGTCTCTCTAACCACAGAGGGGCTGGAGAGGCGGATGGTGGGAATCGCTGCAAAAAGGAAATGAAGGAAAAGAATGCCAAGGAGCACAATGGAAACGCTGACCCCACGGCGGGCTCGTCCCCGACACGGCCCTCCAGGCCCAGGGAAACCCCCTCACTCACTCGGGCTGCAGTTTTGCGGAGCTGGGACACCAAGGTGGACGGAGCTCTGCTCTCTGGAGCTGTTACTCTAGTCAGACTGAGCATGAATAAACAAGCGGATCCGTCATGTAAAGAGGGAAAATTAAGGGGGGTGGCTGCTGCAGATGGGGTGGCCTGAAGGAGTGAATGAGTGCGGCATCTGGGGAGGGCAGCCCGGGGGAGGGAGCAGCGAGTGCAAGGCCCTCAGACCGCAGGACCAGTGGGCGGAGCCGCGGGGCGCCATGTCGGCGAAGCGCTGAGGGGCAGGGCGGAGGGGACAGGGTCTTGCGGGGCAAGGGAGGCCCAGACAAGTCTAGCAGGTCACCCCTTTCTGGGCCTCGGTTTCCTCAAGTGAAGGGATTGGCCTGGTTTCAAGAATCTTAAATCATCTTATGTCCCAAAATACAGAGAAACGTGTTCATTTTGATCCCATCTTTAGAAGCAAACACTGACAAAAACCCGAGATATGTGTACACAGACTCTACTGCCTGCTCATTGGAGCACAGTGATAATGAAGCCGTGTTACACATGCATAGCTACGTGGGCAGGGAAGAGAAGGGGAGGAAAAAGAAAGTCCTCGTTACAAGTACACACATATGGATGAAATATCCAGAAGTGCGAGAGAGTTAGCTCTAAATCTGCTGGTTTATAGGGATGCTCCCTGCAAGAGTAAATGGAGCGCTAAAGTTGCAGTGATGAGAATTATGTAATCCTATTTGAGTAAAGATGATTCCACCTGCAAACCCCTCCACGTGTGTATACTTTTCAGCCTGAGTGTGTAGGAGCCATAAGCAAAATGCGGCTGGTGGGCTTTATCTCAGGGAGGGCGGGAGGGCTTGTGCTGCTTCCTCTGCATGTGGGGTGAGGGGGATGGGCAGCAGGGGGCCGGGAAGGCGCTGATGTGGACTCTGGGGTTTCAGGGGAGCAGGAGGCCCCAGCCACTGCGACACTGGCCCTGTTTCCCTGTGTGTTTCCCCTCACCCTGCCAGCCCCTGTCATGCTTGCCCTATGAACACAGGGACTGTCTTCCACCGTGAAATACATGTCACAGCATCATGTAAAATTAGAAAGCATCTGAAGCACTGCATTGTTCAAGCCAGTTTTTCTTCCAAGCCTGTGGAAAAGGAAATCCAGTCTAATCCAGCGACAATTAGCTCAACCTCCCCCGCCCGAACCCAGATCCCAAATCTTAGCCTTCCTGGACAATCTCCCTTTTACTATTGAATCAAAACCCTTCATAACAGGTAAAAGCCAACTGCAGTAAAGTTCTGTGCAGTGGCCTCCAGAGCTGAGGGCCTCCAGGGCCTTCTCTGCTTCCTGCTGCTCCCCACCCCCCCACCCCGGTTCTGTCCCTCTCGACTCTCCTCCAACTCACCAGACACCCTCCTGCTCCAGGGCCTTTGCACTGGCTGTTCCCTCTGCCTGAATGCTCTTCCTACAGGCGTCTGGTTGGCTCCCTCCCTCCCCTCCTTGACTTTTGCTCAATGTCTCCTTCCCTGGGACCAACGAAGAATTGCAGCCCCTGTCCTGATGTTCTGGCCCCTCCTGCTATTCTGTTATTCTCCTTCGTGGTGCACATCTTCAGGTTGACCCTGCTGGATGTCTGCCCCTGACAGTGGTGTTGTTTTCTGATTTGCCATCAGTGGCCCCTGAGCTCCAAGAGGAACCCTGCAGCATGCAGCAGGGCTAAGATGCACTTGCTGGGGAATGATGGCGGGCACCTGGCTTTACTAAAACACCGCGGTGGATTTGCAGAGAACAAAGAGAACAAAGAACCATGTCACATTTCTACCAACAACTTCCTAGCTGATCATCATGGGATTTTGTTTGCCTTTCAGCCAGTGTTCTAAAAATTAAACCTGTGACCTGTTACAAGTTTTTTGTTTTCTTTTTCGTTTTTCATGGCATAAAACATGTAGAAAGTAAGGAATTTTCTAGTGAAAAGGTACATGCAAAACCAACTCATCTTACTGATGAGGAAACTGAAGCCCACAGGGGTTGAGTGGCTTCCCTGTGGCCACACAGCAAAACTGGGATTTGGACTGGGGACTCCCCACTCCCCACGGCTCTTTTCTAGCACTCCAGGCTGCTCTCAGATTGGGTGCTGGTGTTGCCCCAGAGCTGATGATCAAGGGTGCCAGCAAAGCCCACCGTTAGACGGTGTGATACCTCTCAGGGTCAGTCGCACCTTTTCCAGACATTTACCTGCATTCACAAGAGGAAGCGTGTCCCAAGACACAGATGGACTTGACGTGGAGAAGCCATGAATTTTCTTAGCTGCCGAAAAACTCCTGGGGAGGGAATTTTGAAGAGGGCCGAGGCCCCAGGGAGGTGGGGGGCAGCTGAGCTGCCTTCCACGGATGGCAGGTCTGGTGAAGGGCTTGGTTTGTGGCTTCTTTTTTTTATATATATAAATTTATTTATGTATTTTTGGCTGCATTGGGTCTTCGTTGCTGCGCGTGGGCTTTCTCTAGTTACGGCGAGTGGGGCCACTCCTTGCCATGGCTCGCAGCCCCTCACTGCAGTGGCTTCACTTGTTGCGGAGCACGGGCTCTAGGCGCTCGGGCTTCAGTAGTTATGGCACACGGGCTTCAGTAGTTGTGGCTCGCGGGCTGTAGAGCACAGGCTCAGCAGTTGTGGCGCACGGGCTTAGTTGCTCCACGGCATGTGGGATCTTCCCGGCCCAGGGCTCAAACCCATGTCCCCTGCATTGGCAGGCAGATTCTTAACCACTGTGCCACCAGGGAAGCCCTGGTTTGTGGCTTCTGATCTGCTGTGTGCAATGGAAGAAATGCAACACGGGCCAGGGAGCAAGGGGAGGGTCGGAGGTCACCAGGGCTGCCACTGCATCCTCAGCCTTCCCCAAGAGCTGCCCAGTGTGTCTTTGGAGGGAAGGGAGACAGGTCAGACTAAGCCCAGGGGTCTCACGAAGGGGCAAGATGACTTTCCCATTCAAAGATCCTCCAGTGAAATGGATCAGAACCATAGGCCTAAGGACAGCAGGGCCCCGGCCTCTGGACCTTTTGAAACGCAGATGGAGGAATGAAATTGTGCTAATAAGCCTGGGGTGAGCGATGAGGTCCCAGGCAGACCCTCCAGCTGTGGACCTCGGGGTGGCTGCTCTGACTGAGCGGCCCCCCACGTGGCGTAGGGGAGAAGGATCCTTCTCCATCATGGAGGTCGAAGTCCCCAGGAACAAATGAGTCAGCCAAGAGGAGCTGTCAGGTGCCTGTGGGCCTCTCACCGTGCAGGAGTGCCTTTGTTCTGGGAATGGGGGAAGCTTGCCCCTCCCCCGTGGAAGAACAAAAAGCTGAAAGAGCAGCTGGTGGGTGTTGTCCTCCTGCAAGTTACAGAAGCCCGGCCTCCAGGCCAAGGAAGGAGAGCTCCCATTGGCTTGATGCTGTTCCAGGATGCTCATCGTGCCACCTCCGGGAGCAATTGTATTTAGTCCTCCCCCAGAAACCTTTGAGGAGCAGGGGGGCGGCTGTCTGGTTGACCAGCATGCAGACAGCGCCCAAGGTGGCCCTCAGCGCCCAGGGTGGCTATAAAACGGCTGGGGGGCCTGATCATCTCCGGGGCTTGCTAGGAGCAGGGCACCCGGGGTTGAACACCAGGGGTCTGCTGTGGCCCTGGGCAGCCCGCAGATGCCCTGTACACCACACCTAGAACAAGCCCCCACACCCCGCACATGCACACCCCGAGGGCTGAGATACGGCTGGACCCTTTACAGGAAAATGGCACACGTCGGGATGCTGGGAAAACACTGGATCAGACTAACCGCAAGCATCAGCATTCTGCCTGGGAGGGACCTGAGGGTGGAAGGGGGCAGGTGCTGGGACCTGGGTGACCTGGGTGACCTGGGGCAGGCCAGGGCACCGAGATAAGGACCTGAGTGAGGGCTGGGGGGACCAGGCAGGACGCAAACCCTGGGGTGAAGGAGAAGGAAAGGAGGACCAGAGAGGATCTGGGAGAGACCCTCCCCCCAGGGCTCCGGCCCCCCCCCGGAGGACACGAAGACTTCCAGGTTGCTGGCTGCCTGGGGTGCCACTGTGGCTTTTGGGGATGCTCTGGGTGACATTGGGAAACACAGGAATGGACAGAGCAAGACCAGAGGCCCCTGATGGCTTTGGAGTTGGGGGTGGGTGAGAGAAGGTGGCTTTCAGAAGTGCCCGCAGCCAAAAGAGTTGCCCTGGTCTCTGAGGAGCCCCATCTGGCTGCATCCCCCAGTGACATCATGTAAATCCCTGAGAAAACAGCATTCCAGATCAGATTAAGGAGGGAGGGTCTCTGGCTGTTTTTAAGAAACCGAGTTTTTGCAAGGCATTCAGCAATAACTTGCTCTGTGTAACTGGAGGGGGTCTAAGAACCGGATGCTGTCTTCACACCGTTGAGAGTGAACTGGGAGAAACACGGAGCCCTTGGGGTGCAGTGGCTGCAGTGGCCAGGTTGTGTGCACCTTTCAAATCCTCTTTCCTTCTGACATCCTGCCAAGTTCGTCAGCTACAACTTAAAAATATTCTGCTGGTGAACTTTGACATTTTGATAGTGACTTTTTGTGGCAAAATCTTTTTCTTTTCCTCCTTTCTTTTACAAACATTTCAGCATTCCATGATGGCCGCACCCCGGGGCCTGTGTAGATGAAGGTTGTGCAGGAATCAGGAGTGAGGGGGATCCTGTATTTCACCCCCAGGAGCCAACTCCTGCCTTTCCTGTAGCCTAGCATGGTGTTTCAGGCCTGGGCTCCAAAAATAGTGACATGAAAATGGTTTCTGTAGGGCATTTTGAGTTAAATGGAAGTTTCTTTCTTGCAAGACTTATCAGAACCTTTAATATGTTGGTGTGTGCTGTGAATCTCTAACAGGGGACTCTGTGGTCCCTCTAGTTTGGGGCTCAGCACGCCCTGGGGCTGCTGTCTCCAGGGTTTACTTGGTGTTAGGCTTTAGAGGGTCCCCTTGGGGGTCCTGAAGCAAGAGGACATCTCGGTTACATACAGCCACTCCCAACTCATCAGAGATTTTTACTCAAGCCCGTGATCCCTCTCCTTCACCCTCAGGCTGACTGAACAAAACAACCAAATATTTCCCGACTCTCCTGGCCAGAGTCCTCCACGGAATTCACAGGGCCGCCTTCCAAGGGTCTCTCCCCCTGGCATCCCCTTTCCCCTGGGGCGGGGTAGGGGCGGAACCTGCCCAGGGTCACGCAGCTCCCCCTGAGTATTTGCCCGAAGCAAGAGCTGCAAGCCAGATGGACGATGCAGCAGTCACGAGGGGCTCTGGCCAGGTCTCGACTCCTGACCAGCCCAGGGGTGCCTCTCACCCAGCCTGGACGCAGCTTCAGCCCTGAGGCCCTGAGTGCTACCGGGCAGCTTCAGACCTGCTCCCCCTCCATCCTCCTCCCCGCCAACATCCTCAAACTCGGAGCCCGCAGCCCAGCCCACCACCTCTGGCCTCGTGTCTCCCTGTCTCCCTGGCAGTTTCTTCCCTCGCCCCTTCTCTGGTACTGCAGGGGGCAGTGTCCTTTGAGCCAGTGACCCCAAAGCCCATTCCCTGCCCTCCTCCCCACCTCCACGACCTGGTCTGAGCCTCTCAGAGTGGAAGAACCAGACCCGTGAACTTTCTTCCCCTGGGCTAAAAGTAGGGGCTGCAGAACAGGGAGGAATCCAAGCAAACTGGGACCTGTCGGCAGGTGGGGCAAACCGACAGGCCACAGAGATGCGCTGGACACACTGTCCCCAGGAATGCCTGTCGTCACGTGGGTGAAGGGAGCATCTGCTGGCTGGCTGGCTTGTCTGCAGGCTGGGGCCCCCTGTGGCACCCCTACCTCACCCAGGCCCTGTGCCCCTTCTCCCACGAGTTGCCTGGCTGACTGGGGAACTCTGCTCAGGTGTCGGCACGGGGTCCGGGGCCTGTTCCTCGGCCCGGGAGCCCCCCCGAGCCCCGTATTCACACAGGCGGGAGCCCCCCTGCCCAGCTCAGAGGCTGGTGGGTCAGGCACCGCAGCGCCTGGGGAAAGATGGGGCCTGCCTGATGCTCCCCTGGTTCGGTTCCCGCTCTGAGACTCTTCCTCAGCCTGAAAGGGGACCAGAGTCCCTGCTCCCCGGGCTGGGGGCGGGGATTAAATGGGACGTGTGGTCTCCTGGACGCTTGTACTCAAACTGTGCTCCCAGCATGGGCTGCAGACCATTAGGGCAGATGGTGAGAGCAGCGTCGGTCAGCAATTTGAAGGAATCAATGGACGTCTGTTAAATTTAATAATTTTTTTACAAACCTTAAGGCTTCAGTTTTGTATATCTTTGTAAAATTTCATTTCTTAGTAATTCATTTTTATTGCATTCTATGAAAGCACCGGTCTATAATGGATTGAAAATTTAACAAGACCACAAGTGGCCATTCACCACCCTCAGATTTCAGTTTTTGTTCTGCGTGTGACGGGGAAACCGTAGAGGGACGGGTGAGTTTGGGATGGGTCTGATACCTTCAGGGCCTTTACCAAGGATTGGGGAGCCGGGGTCCCCTCCTGCTCCAGAATGGGGATTGTTTTGGATTTACGTGTGGAATTCTGCATTCAAGTGGATTCCAAATGCAGGCTATGTGGGTGTACATGACACCCTAGGTTCCAGCAACGCCCTCTGAGAAGTGGGGTTGGCACGACCCTGTGGGGAGCTGGATCTGGTCCTAGTGCCAAAGGTTATTGAGGTAAGAGCCCTGTCCCTGACCTGGACACACACCTGCTGCCACTGCTGCTCCGAGGGGAGGGGTGGCAGGGCTGCAGGAGGTGACACCAATGGCCGTGACCCCAGCCTGAAGCTAGGGGGCCAGCAAAGCACACTGACCGGGAGAAGGAGGCTCAGAAAACTCAGGGCGAGTTTACAGGAGTCCCTTCTCAGCCTGACTTTGTAATGTGCTTTGTCCTCACTCAGAATTCATCCTCTGTGGGGTCAGCTGGGGCAGCCCCAGGTCAGGACACTTGGGTTTACCCTCACTCTCCCCGTG
Source organism: Balaenoptera ricei (assembly GCF_028023285.1). Lineage (NCBI taxonomy): Eukaryota > Metazoa > Chordata > Mammalia > Artiodactyla > Balaenopteridae > Balaenoptera > Balaenoptera ricei. The sequence goes on from NC_082640.1 coordinate 32,293,346, forward strand.
GCCTCCTTTAAAAGTATTAGAACATTTTTTAAAAGTCATGAAAACATGCCTTTGATTTCAAAATCAGAGACATGACTCATACAACAGATAAGTGAGGACCCACAGTCCTGTTACAGATGCTTTGACTTTCCATATGGGCTTCGTATTTTTTTTTTTTTTTCCGCTTTAAAAGGACGGAAGGGGCTTCCCTGGTGGCGCAGTGGTTAAGAATCTGCCTGCCAATGCAGGGGACACGGGTTTGAGCCCTGGTCTGGAAAGATCCCACATACCACAGAGCAACTAAGCCCGTGAGCCACAGCTACTGAGCCTGCGCGTCTGGAGCCTGTGCTCCACAATGGGAGAGGCTGCGACAGTGAGAGGCCCGCGCACCGCACCGTGATGAAGAGTGGCCCCCACTTGCTGCAGCTGGAGAAAGCCCTCGCACAGAAACGAAGACCCAACATAGCCAAAAATAAATAAATAAATAAATTTATAAAAAAAAAAGGACGGAGGGAAGGAAGGAGGGGGAGAGAGAGAGTACATTACAGATACAGCTAACCACCTCCACCCTGAAGAAATATATGTGTTTATGTGGAATTTTCCTGTGTTCTAGAATTTCTGTAAAGAGTGCGCTTTCAGGGTTTGCTTTTTTATTCAATGCATCCATGTTGAGACAAGTGGCTTGCTTATTCATTTCAAGAGTTGTAGAGTATTCCATTGTTTGAATAAACAGAAGCTGATCCTTACCCTCCTAGACGGATTGTTTGGTTCTTTCTGATTTTCTGCAGCACGCGGTGCTGACATGAGCATTTGTGTACGTTTCCTTGAGTACATGGGCTACAATTTTTCGAGGTCGACTCTAGGGTATAATTGCTGGGCCGTACTATTATCTAATTGTCTTTAGGACCTTGGCTGTGGACTCTAAACGTTGTCTGCATCTTTTAGCTAAATACAATGTAGACAGGGATCAAAGTGAAGACAAGGAATCACAGGCACATTTTCTATCTCCCGCATAAATACTCGAGGCTTTTTCTGGAAGAGGGACCTTCTGAGGATGGAGCTGAGGATGGAGCTCCAGGGGCTCCAAAGTCCACTGGGTTTTGTTCACGGTCCCAGGACTGCATGCTGGCCACCCCTGTCTGTCTAAGAGCAAAGGAAGAGCCTCAGAGGCGGGAAGAGCTGACCAGATGTGGACTAAGGGCCAGATCTGCCTTTGACAATGAGAGGTCCGGCCGAGATGACCCCAGGGAGGCTTGTACCCGCTGTACCTTGTGTTGGTTTTTTGTCCACGGGGACAGCTAGTGTGTTTCAGTGAACACTGGGCAGAGGGATGTGGCTTTTGGTTAGGAAATAGGGAACGGGCACCAAGCTAGTGATGTCAAAGTAGGGCCAAGCATGTGAGAGAACAGAATGAGCACAGGCCACTTTCTGCCTGTGTGATTTTGTGGATGTTTCCTGGCCCTGCCTTAAGGAGCAGCTTCCTTAAAAGCCATAGGTATTGTCATTCACTTTTCTATCAGCAATTTTACTTCTCAGCTTGAGGGCTGTTATAGATAGGACAAACGATGCCATTAAGACTTTTCACTGTGTGCTGCTTTTCTAGGAGTTTGGCACCGTCTCTTCGGAAGTGGGGTTAGGGGGCCGTGGCGGAGATCTTTGTTCTTAGACTTGTAACTGGTAGTGTGTAGTCCTGCAGCAAAGGTCGTGAGTGTGCGTGTATAAATGAGGTGCTGTTTTTCAGTCTTGAGCAAAATTTAAGTGCTTCCCCCTCCTCCCATCTTGTCGAATTCCTGTGCCCAGAACCCGCCTATTACAACTTGGGGCCTCCCCAGCTCCCATCCCATCACCAGCGTCAGGTAGAACACATGGCACAGGTCAACAGGAGACATCACTTTCAAGAAAAACAAAAGCCCGTTCCTTTTCAGACTTTATCAGCAAGAGCTGTGTGGACGGGTTGTTTTCGGGAGGAGGGGGTCATGTGGCCCCAGGCCGCACCTGAGTCTCTTGTTCCTGCCAAGTGCCGCCGCGGTGGGTTTGCAGATTTTGATTTGCACAAGACACGGGTGTGCGCTGTCCCTAAAAAGAACGCCGACTCATACATGCACAAAAGCAGGTAGATGCCCCCCGGAGCCCCCAAAGGATGGGTCCTTCCTATTTCTGAAACAGTTTTAACTCTTTATTAAAAAAAGAAAGCCTGGGACTTCCCTGGTGGTGCAGTGGTTAAGAATCCACCTGCCAACGCAGGGGACATGGGTTTGAGCCCTGGTCCGGGAAGATCCCACATGCCTTGGAGCAACTAAGCCCGTGTGCCACAACTATGGAGCCTGCGCTCTAGAGCCTGTGCGCCACAACGACTGAGCCCGCGTGCCACAACTACTGAGCCCGCGTGCCACAACTACTGAGCCTGCATGCCTAGAGCCCGTGCTTCGCAACAAGAGAAGGCACCGCAGTGAGAAGCCCACGCACTGCAACGAAGAGTAGCCCCTGCTCACCACAACTAGAGAAAGCCCATGTGCAGCAACGAAGACCCAACGCAGCCAAAAATAAATAAATGTAAATAAATAAAGAAAGAAAGAAAGAAAGAAAGAAAGCCTTTCATTTGTTCCGTTTGCATTTTCAGGCTCATGGGATGTGAGAGACTTGCCCACACCTGCCCACCCAGTTACAGCTGGGACTCTGAAGCCTGGTGAGCTGTGTGGTGACCCCTCTGCTTCCAGCCCAGGTGAGTGACCTTTCCCGGCTCGGGTCCCAGCTCCTGGAGCGCCACCTGCACGTGGTGCTAGTGAGGGCTCGTGGGAGAAGCTTGTCCCCTCTGCCCACACAGGGTGTGCCCCTGCTCGTGCACTTCGAGCACCTCCGCTGCCTCCCCTACTTCTGCCCTCAGTGGGCACCCCCCAGAAGAAGCAGAGATCCCCCCTGAGCCTGGGGGGATGAGGAGGTGTCCAGAGGCCTCCAGAGTGGCCCAGGCTGGGCCCCTGGCTGGATCTCACCACCCCTCTGAGTGGTAGTCAGGGCAGCAGGGTGAGGTGGTGGCCTGTCCAGGCCCCCTGCACTCAGAGGGTCATTTAAGGCAGCCCTGTGTGCCCAGGGCCCCCAGTCCATTCACCTGGGAAAAGCACACGTAGGGTTCAAATCAGCACACCTCTTTGCAAGGCCCTGTCCAGGGCCCAGGGGCGGGGGCTTCACAGCCCCTTCCCCTCAGCCTGCTCTGAGTCCTGGGAGCCACCTGGCCCTTCCCAGGGCCTCTGAGGTGTCTCTTATGGTCACTTGAGGGTTCCCCAAGTCCACATGACTCTCCCACAAACATGTGATGAGGAATGAAGGTGAAATGGGAGGCATGACACCAAGAGCTAAGGGGGCAGCATCACGGTGTGAGACTCCACGCTTGCACGGCTCACACTCCCAGCGCCCCCCCATGTGCCGTGGGGAGCGTGTGCAAGGTGGGGCAGGCCTAGAGGGGATGGGTATCGGGTACAGTGGCAGGAAGTGTGAGGCCCCCTCCCGAGAAGTGGTTCTGATGCAGGAGCTCTAGACGTGGACCCCCATCCCCACCCACTGTGGGCGCTGCGAAGCGGTACAGCGGGAGACCCGCATCCCCCGTCCTGTGGTCCCCCTGCGCGCAGACCGCCCTCCGGCTCACTCACCTTCTGTGACCCCGACGTGGAGCTCTTGAGTGAACCCTTTTTGAAGGAGCTGCTCATCTTCCTCAAGGAACCCATCAGCATGCCTCCTGCATCCCTGGATGGGTGGAGGCACAGCCCCCGTGTTGGCCCTGCGGGGCCGGGCAAGGGGGTCCAGAGCCTGGGGCCCCGCGGGGCAGCTGGGTCAGCCCAGGCGGAGTGGGTGCCAGTTCCAGCCACTCCCGCCCCGGTGCTCCCAGGCAGGCCCTTCTATAACATCTGCAATCAGGCTTAATCCCTACATCCCCCCAAGGTTTAGAGAGGGCAGATTTAGCAAATGGCGATTGAAAGTAAATCCACTTTGAGAAAGTGATGGCTGCAAAGGGTGGTCACACGGGAGGGATTTGGGTGGGCAGAGCAGAAATGGGCAAAGCGGGGCAGACAGCCCACAGCTGCAGGCTGAGCCTCTGGAGGGCGGAACCCAAACTCCAGAGTCTGGAAGCAAGATCAGAACAAAGGCCCGGCCCCTTGGGTCACAGCTTCTTCCTCTGAGCCCTGGGTGTGCGCTTTCTCCCCTGTTAACCTGGCGACACGGCCTTTTATGTACATCCTGTGTCAATTGCCTGTTCATTCTGGGCTGGCGCTCAGGCGCTCTGTCCCTTCACTTTGTTTCTGTGTGAGATCCTGCTTCCTGGAGCCCATGTTTTCCTCTTTCTTGGTTTGCTTCCTCACTTGGTGCGCAATAGCTTTTTGTTAAAGGATATATGAGGTATATTTTTTTGAGATATTGCATAACTGAAAATGTTTTTATTCTACCTTCATATCTGATTGATACTGTGGCTGGGTATAAAATGTTAGCCTGGAAATCATTTTCCTCAAAATACTGAGGGCATTGCTCCGTTATATTTAGCTCCCAATGTTCTGTTGAGAAGTGCCTTGCCATTTTGATTCATGATCTTTTGAATGTGATTTTTTTTTTTCCTATTTGGAGGTTATTGCTTTATCTCCTGTGTACTGAAATCTCAGTATGATGTACCTTGGTATGGTATTTTTAAAAAATATTATGGAGGGAACTTAATGGGTTCATTCAATCTGGAAAATCATGTTATTCAGTTCTAGGAAACATTATTGTTCAAAGGATATTGAATAATACGCTCAGAACTGAGAAAGAACTTTGAGACCAAAAAAAAAAGCAGGCGGGACTTCGCTGGTGGTGCAGTGGTTAAGAATCCACCTGCCAATGCAGGGGACACAAGTTCGAGCCCTGGTCCGGGAAGATCCCACGTGCCTTGGAGCAACTAAGCCCGTGCGCCACAACTACTGAGCCTGCGCTCTAGAGCCTGTGAGCCACAACTACTGAGCCCACATGCCACAACTACTGAAGCCCGCATGCCTAGAGCCCGTGCTCTGCAACAAGAGAAGCCACCACAATGAGAAGCCCATAGTCTGCAACGAAGAGCAGCCCCCGCTCACTGCAACCAGAGGAAGCCCGCGTGCAGCAACGAAGACCCAAGGCAACCAAAAAAAAAAAAGCAGGCAGTCTATAAAGTACAATTATGAAGTTTATTGCAGGTAATTTACATATAGGTAGGATGGGCAGACAGGGATCTGGAAGCATTCCTTGTTACACAATGCACCATGGAAAGGGGTACAGGGGAATTTAAAGGGGCCAAAGCTAAATACAGAATCTGACTACTAAGGGAGAAGCACATCTAGTCCGAAAGGAGCCGGGATTTTTCCCTACCCCTGGAGTCTCTTGACCATTATTCCTTGAGCAGCATTAACCATCTCTGCATCAGCAAAAAGGCATTCTTCAATTTCATATCACATGGAAGCAAGGGTACAACTTGGCAGGGAACTTATATGGTTCGGGTGCATTCCTTGTGAGTAGGCTAAAGCTCAATCATGCAGAAAGGGGAGGTGGCAAAATGCAGCCAGTGTGGTCCAGCCACACAATTATTATTTCTTAAATTCCCACCGCCCCCCCCCCCATTCCCTCATTTTCTCTGCTTTTTCTTTCTGGAACTCCTATTCTTCAGATGTTGGGCTTTCTAGATTGATGGTCTGATTTTTTTTTAAAAAATCTTTTTATCTCCTAACGTCCTTCACTTTGTCTTTCGATCCTATCTTCTGGAAATGTCCCCAGCTTTTCCTGCCATCCTTAAAATTGAATTTAGCTATTGAGTTATTAATTTCCAAGAGCTATTCTTTACTCCCTAAATTACATTTTTGGGGAATTCCTTGGTGGTCCAGTGGTTAGGACTCCATGCTTCCACTGCAGAAGGCACAGGTTCTATCCCTGGTCAGGGAACTAAGATCCCGCAAACCGTGCAGCGCGACCAAAAATAAATAAATAAATTACATTTAAAAAATAACATCTGGTACCACAGATGCAATACTCACTTGTCTCTCTGAAGATATTGTATTAAAAAAAATTTTTTTTTCTTCTGCTCCTTGCCTTGCTTCTGTTTCTTCTGAGTTCTTTTTCATTTGATTTGGTTTGGTTTCTGTTTTTCCTGTGATGGGCTCTTCTCAAATGTTCTTTTTAGGAATAAGAGCTTGGAGAGCGTGCCTGACTGCTGAGTTCAGTGAAGAGGGGGCTGGCGTGGACCTGGTATTTGGGACTTGCTAGTGTTACCGAATTGGTTGACTGGACCCACACCGGGATCCTAGGCTGGGTTGAGATCCCTCATCTTCACCAGGCCAGGGGGGTTCTTTTTCTGATCAGATTCATGCAGCCAGTGATGAAACTGATGCTGAGACTAAAATAGCACAAGCTTTATTCAATGGTCAAAGGATGGAGAAGTGGGAACCTAGTTCGCAAATCAACTTCTCAACCCAATTGGGGGGGGGCGTGGGTGGGAGACATCAAATCTATAGGAGGGTTGAGGTAAAAGGGAAGGATTTGGAAAGAGTTTGAGGAATATTCATGAGTTATCTGAGAACGGGGTTGTGGTTTGGTCCCGGAACTGAGGCAACTCCCCTTGTAGGGGAGTTTCTGGTTGTTGTCATGGCAACTGTCAACTGTCAAGGGCTGATGGGTGTATCATTTAGCTAATGAATTACACTGAGCATGTAATGAGGCTCAAGGTCCACTGGATGTCAAGTCTTCTATCTTGCGCCTAGTTGGTTCTAACCAGTTCTTGTTTTCTCTTTTTGTAGCTTTCTCCCAAAACTTAGATAAGAGTAATTGGTTTCCATTTGAGGGAAGGCAGGGGTATGATTCTGGAGCGACAGCCTTGGTAACACCAGCATCTGTGTATCTTTTCTATAAAGTAATTCTTGCAGAGAGAAACCCTCCAGCCTCTGACTTGGGAGGATAAGCTTGACTGTTAAGTTTCCCAAGGAGGAGTGGTCCCAAGCATTTCACGTCCACTTGTGCCCTGTGTCCAGAGTGGAACTCATTCCCTGGGCTGTGCCTGGGGTTCCCACATCCATGGGCCTTATGATTCAACCCCAGCAGACAGCAACTTCATCTCCTACCAGGAGAGGGGAGGGAAGTCACTTGAGGGGTGAAGGAGACAACCTGGAGATTAAATTGCTTATTGGGCTGACTTACAACTGCTTCTGATTTCCTGTTTTCCCAAAGGATTTCAGATGCCCCTCAATATCGAAATGTCTGTGGTCATCAGGGGCAAATCGGCTGTGGGCTTCCCGCTGAAGGCAGCTAGGTTTCAGCTCCCCCAGCCCTGCTGAATCAAGGATAGCAGTCAACCCAGCTGCTTTCCAGCTTACCAAATGTCCTGGGCATTTCTCGAGTGCTGTCCGGTATTCTGCTGATCTCTTTGTCTTTTAGGGATAATGCCTTTGTCATCCATTTACTGTCATTTTAGTGGGGTTTGGGGAGGGAGAAGAGGTTAATGCATATTTTCAGTCCACCATGTTTAACCAGAAGTCCATATTAGATTAAAAAGATTAGTGCCTGAGGGAGGTGGGGAGTTGAAAGAGAGAGAAAGTCAAAAGGAAAATGACTACATTCAAAGAGTACTTAAGTTTTTTATAATAATGCATGCTGGTGAGGCCCACTCATGTAAATGTGGGTGTCTTCGTGTGTGCGCGTGTGTATGTATAAAAAAATGGTAATGTTTATTATCTCAGAGTGTTGAGATTTCAGGTGCTACTTATTTTCTTTTTCAAAAATTTCTGGAGAAGAAAAAAACTTAAGTGGGCAAAGAAATTTACTTGGTACGGAAAGCAAATGGCTGCTTCTATGAATATTCAAAATCCACTTCTTGGCCAGCTACCGCCAAGAGACATGTGCCCACGTGGACACAAAGCTGTGAGTAAAATTCTCATTGAAACTTTGCTGGTTCTCACTGAACCTGCAAACTACTTAGGTATTTATTGGTAGGGGGTGGGTAAGTAGACGATGGTACATCCGTACTCTGAGATAGTAGGCAGCTACTGCAGAGTGAGGTGGGGCTATGCCCGGGCATGGAAAGACATCCCAGCTACAGTTTTAAGTGGATATGCACGTTGCATACAGGACAAGTGTTTGATACTCTCTTCCCAGACTGCATCCTCCCGTGGGTTTACACACCGTCTGTCGGCCCTGAATGTACGGCAAGAGGCCAAAAAGCAACTGAGAGGAGCAGGTCCAGGGAGGAGGACTGGGGCACCCCACGTGGGGAGGATAGTTAAGGTGGATTTTTGCTTTTCTGTGTGTTGCTTGATTTTATACAAATAGAGCATATTACGGTATTATTTATGCCATGAAAAATAATTATATACATATAGAATTATACATTGCACTTTTTTTTTAACGTACTTTTTTCTTTTTTGAGAGAAGGGGTCAGGGTTTAAAGTCTGTTTTCTCCCATGTCCTTCTCGGCCCCCATCCAATTTGCCGCCCACCCTTCCCGAAGCCTTTCCCCTCTGTGACTGCATCGCCTTTGTTCAACTTCCTTCCAGGGCCGCTACTGAGCAGAGTGTCTGAAGAACAAACAAAACCTGCTCCAAGATGCCTGGCTGCTTCCCCTTTTGCTTACATGGTAGTTTCTCTTGCTTTAAAGGAAAAGGAAGGGGAGCTCCCTGCGTGTGGCTCATTTCTTCTAGTTGAAGGAAGCAGGCGAGAAGGACGATGGACGAGGAGCCTCCACGCTCCCCTGGTCACATCTCTCTTCCCATCTCTCTTCCTCGCCTTGTCCTTGGCACGTCAGCCAGACCGTGGCCTCTGAGCCTGGAATCTCCATGTGGACGAAGGGGCAGCTGAGCAGGGAAGCAGCCTGACTGACAGCCCCATAGGTCTGAGCAGTGAGGGGACTGTCCATCAGAATCTGTCCATCACATGACCTGTGCTTTGTTTCTCTGGACCCCACATCCTTGCCTTTGGTTTAAAATTTGGGTCTCGTTTTTTTCCATGTTTCTTTGTTTTTTTTTTTAATTGAAGTATATTTGAGTTACAAAGTTGTATTAGTTTCAGGAGTACAGCAAAGTGATTTAGTTATACACGCACACACACACATATATTCTTTTTCAGATTCTTTTCCATCATAGGTCATTACAAGCTATTGAATATAGTTCCCTGGGCTATACAGTAGGTCCTTGCTGTTTATTTTATATATAGTAGTTTGTATCTTCTAATCCCCAACTCCCAATTTATACTTCCCTCCCTTTCTTCTTTGGTAAACGTAAGTTTATTTTCTATGTTTGTGGGTCTGTTTCTGTTTTGTAAATAAGTTCATTTGTGTCATATTTAAGATTCCACATATAAGTGATATCATATGGTATTTGTCTTCCTCTGTCCGCTTACTTCACTTAGTATGATAATCTCTAGGCCCATCCATGTTGCTGCAAGTGGCATTATTTTGTTCTTTTTTATGGCTGAGTAATATTCCAGTGTATATATGTACCACATCTTCTTCATCCATTCATCTGTCAATGGACATTTAAGTTGCTTCCGTGTCTTGGCTATTGTAAATAGTGCTGCTATGAACACTGGGGTACGTGTATCTTTTCGAGTTATGGTTTTCTCCAGATATATGCCCAGGAGTGGGATTGCTGGATCATACAGTAACTCTATTTTTAGTTTTTTAAGGAACCTCCATACTGTTCTCCATAGTGGCTGCACCAATTTACATTCCCACCAACAGTGTAGGAGGCTTCCCTTTTCTCCACACCCTCTCCAGCATTTGTTGTTTGTAGACTTTTTGATGATGGCCATTCTGATTGGTGTGAGGTGATACTTCATTGTAGTTTTGATTTGCATTTCTCTAATAATTAGTGATGTTGAGCATCTTTTCATGTGCCTGTTGGCCACCTGTAGGTCTTCTTTAGAGAAATGTGGGAGCTCATTTTTGATGCTGAAAGTTCGATTTAGTCCAACCCTGATTTGTAGCCCAAAATGTCAGATCCCTCCTGTGGAAAAGCCTCCCACAGGCCTGGCTGGGTAAGTCACACCAGGCTGAGGAAAACTGTGCAGGATGAACATGAAATTGTATTCAGCAGAGCCTCACAGGGCAAAGCCAAGAAAACCTGTCCCCACACGTGTGAAAACATGGAGGCGAGCCAGGCCGCACAGAGCCAGGGGGATGGAGACCAGGGCAGGGTCAGCGTGGGAGAGCCAGAGCCCCCGGAGGTGGCCTTGGCTGGGCCTCTCCAAGGATCTGGTAATTTGGACCCCCTCTGAGAGCTGGACTGGGTCAGAAGACAGACAGGGCAGGATTACAGGGGGCCCCCGGGTCTGTGGGATTCCTGCAGTGTGCAGGGCCTCACTCGGGCCAGGGCTGGGGTCCACGTCAGCAGCATGAGGACATCCGGCTCAGGGCTGTGTCTCAGCTCTCAGGGCCCAAGGTGCATTTTTAACCCACTGGCAGCAAAAGCAGAGGAAGAAATTGTATAATCTGGACATGAAATGTGTTTTTATGGGAATGTCGACAGGTACAATGCTGTGATGTCTGGAATGAAATGGGGAGGGGTGGGTACAGGCAGAGACCAGCATGGAGTGTCCTCTGGTTCAAGCAGAGGAGGCGGAGGAGGGAGAGGGAGGGAGTTACGGTAGGGGGGTGGGTCTTGAACACAGCTGAGGAAGGCCACTCTCCATGAAATGGTAGGTGGGGGCGCTGTGGGCTCTTGTGCACAATCCTACTGCCTTTAGACTCTTAGCATTCAAAAATAAAGTTATTTTACGCTAACACTGGTCTGAAGAGAATCAAACCTGTACTTGGTACAGAAGGACCGATCCCACAGCTGCATCTGTGGAAACATGAGTTTTTCCCTCCCTCCTTCCCCCTCTGACACTTTCCCTGCCTGCAAACCTGTCTCCCGGTGACACTGGGAGGCTCTCACCCCAACTCACTGGGAAGATTTTGCCATGGCCTCCTTTTCCCAGAGTCACTGATGAAGGAAATCTGGATATTTCGCTGGTGGTTGCAGGCAGGGGGAGGGGGGGGGGTCCATCTTTCAGCTCCAGGACTCTGTGGGCAGAGCTGCTGAACTTGTAGTGGGGGCAGGAGGGGTTGATTCGGAAAGAATGAGCCCTAATGATTGACGTCATCCACTGTTTAGAAACTTCTAGCTCAGTTTCATTCCTAAAGACAAGATCCCCACCCTGAAGGAGCTTACCTTCTGCCAGTGGGGCAGTAAATGTAAATATTTACCGGGAATGCAGAAGACCTAAATAGACATTTCTCCAAAGAAGACCTACAGATGGCCAACAGGCACATGAAAAGATGCTCAACATCACTAATTATTAGAGAAATGCAAATCCAAACTACAATGAGGTCTCACCTCACAGCAATCAGAAAGGCCATCATTAAAGAGTCTACAAACAATAAATGCCGGAGAGGGTGTGGAGAAAAGGGAACTCTCCTACACTGTTGGTGGGAATGTAAATTGGTGCAGCCACTATGGAGAACAGTATGGAGGTTCCTGAAGAAACTAAAACTAGAGTTGCCGTATTATCCAGCAATCCCACTCTTGGGCATATACCCAGAGAAAACTCTAATTCAAAAAGATACATGGACCCCAATGTTCATAGAAGCACTATTTACAATAGCCAAGATATGGAAACAGCCTAAATGTCCATCAACAGATAAATGGATAAAGAAGATGTGGTACATATATACAATGGAATACTACACAGCCATAAAAAAGAATAAAATAATGCCATTTGCAGCAACATGAATGGGCCTAGAGATGATCATACTAAATGAAGTAAGTCAGACAGAAGAAGACAAATATCATATAATATCACTTATACGTGGAATCTAAAAAAAATGATGCAAATGAACTTATTTACAAAACAGAAACAGACTCAGACATAGAAAACAAACTTATGGTTACCAAAGGGGAAAGGGGGGGAGGGATAAATTAGGAGTTTGGGATTAACAAATACAAACTACTATATATAAAATAGATAAACAAGGTCCTACTGTATAGCACAGGGAACTATATTCAATATCTTGTAATAACTTATAATGGAAAAGAATATGAAAAAATATATATATGTACATGTAACTGAATCACTTTGCTGTACACCAGAAATTAACACAACCTTGTAAACCAACTATACTTCAATAAAAAAAAAAAAAAAAAGACTCCCATTCACAGACTTTCCCAAAAAATTAAATAAATAAATATTTACCAAATACAGAATAAAATGACTGCCCTGATAGTTTCTTGTCAAATACATATGGTTGTGGTTGCCGGGTCTCTGGGTTGGAAGACACCTGAAACAAGCCAGGAATAAAGAACTCTGCAATGGATCAGTAATGTCTGCTCTAAGTGGGCCCGGCACTCAGCTGTATCTTCATCTGTTCATCATGTCTGGGTGTCAGGGCTGCAGGAGCCTCTGGTTTTCACTAAGAACATTATGTTTGCCCTGACTGTGCGTGTAAATCTCTTCCTCTCTCTGTCCTTCTATCTCTCTGTTGTTTTCTCTTTCTGCCTCTCCGTCTCTCTCCTTCCTTCCCCCTCTTTCTGTAGACTCGTCTGCCTCTTAAAAGTGTGCCCCCCTAGTTTATCAGGACACAGAAAGGCTTTGCTGTTTGGGGCCAATGAAGAAAAATGTCTCCTCGTAGCAGCACCCAAAGAAAGGTCAAAGCTGCGAGCAATTGGCAGGAGGGCTCCTCCCCGGGTGGCAGCAGGCTGGGTGGGAACCTACTGCAAACACAGAGCCTGGGAGAGCTCATGCCCTTACAGGTGCCTGAGAAGCCCACGCTCTCCGCGATCTCCAGACCCCAAAGAGTGGAAAGAATTAACTTCACACTAAGCCCAAATGTTATTACTCCTGCCCCATTCCCCGGGCTTAAGCGTCCTGCATCAGGGAGCGTCCTAAATCAGGATTAAAGGCAAGCCTGTGGAGCCAGGCCGGAGCTGAGCCCCTACACAGAAGCTGGGATGATCACCTGTATTGGGAGAGCAGCCCGGGGTGGCTTTTGTCCTCCCTATGGCCCATCTGGGCCCCCATCTGCCCCTGTATCGCAGGACAAGACAGGTGGCCCTGCCCTCTCCCCGAGACTGCCTGCTCCGTGCCGGGAGATCTGGGCTCAGTGCTGGCCCGGCCACGTGGCGGCTGTGGGACTTTGGGCGTGTTTATTTCCCACAGTTGGAAAAGCCCTAGCGGCCCTCAGTCCCTTGTAGACTGCAGGATGCTCCATCACGTAAGGCCTGAGGTCTGGCTGCCGTGATTGAGGTTTTACGGTGACAAATGGGGGCCACGGTCACCCATTCTGCTGTTTTCAACATCTGTTTGTTGAGTGTCTGACATTTGCAAAGGACTGAGCACATTTGCTGGGTACGGGTGGGAAAGCAGTGGGGGAGAGCAAGGTGAATTTAAGAGTGTCCCCGGAGCCAATGACGATATAGTGTGGGCAGGGCTGACTCTTATGAATGAGACAGGAAAGGGAGCAAAGGGGCCTGAGAGACCCCTGGCAGCAGCGGAGGCGAAGCTGTGGACAGAACTCTGCGCTGGGGCCCCTCATCCTCTCGTGGGCCCGCGGGGTGGCTGTGAGGGAGACTTCTGTTGGGGAGGCGACGCTGCCCATGAGGCGGGTGATGCAGACCCAGTGGACGTGGCCCCTGGACGGCCTCAGTTATAGGCAGGGGTGGGGGTGGGGAATGGGCAATGGGTCGAGATCATCCAGGAACTAGAACAAACCTGCCGTGGCCGAGCTTAAGGCTGTGGGCAAAGACTTAGCAGCCTGGAAAGATGTCCAGGGTTCAAGGGCCTATGTGAGTTACTTAACTGATAAATTCCTTGCCGTTTAAATTCCATGATAAATGGCAAGGAAGGATTTAAACTGGAAAGGACCCCTTGCCAGCGGTATCCACTCTGCCCCAGTTTGCTCATGAATCCTTCGGGAAATGTTCGACGCTTATGCAAGCTTTTTGTTGTCGATCTGCCCGAACAGGATTATGAGCTCCTAGATGAAGCCAACTTTTTTCACTTACCCATATAGCTCTGACATCCTTCTCCTGTTAATCAGCATAATTATACAATTCTCTCTGATTACATGTGTGATGACATTTTTGCAGGCTTTCACATTTTGGTGGATATTTCCACCCTCCCCTTCAAAAGAGTTCACCAGTTCCTGGGGACCGACATATTCTTTTCTAAAGAGATAAGTACTCTGTGCTATTAGTAAAGCTCCCGGAAGGTTCTGCCCTCTTGCTTCCCCTGGCCGTTGGTTGCTCTGCCGCGGACCCCAGGCCCAGGGACAGCCCAGGGACTGGGACCGCTCCTGCACGCTTTAGGGGACCAGATGCCACATGCATATCATTTCACTTTTGTGGGACCAGCTCCCTGGTACCGCCACCCCACTGCAGCCCCAACAGGGGCATTTGGGGGGCTCCCACCAGCTCACCCTTGGGGGGTCTGCCTGAGGAGTCCAATCTCCTGATCACAGGTGGGCCTCGTGTAGCTGCCGGGAGTCATTTCCAGGTGGGTGCAGGACTGTCGCAAGCGGGCACAGCTCCCTAGAGCAAAGCTCAGGGACACACAGGTTTCAGTGAGAGGTGCTGGGGGTCACGTTTAGATGGGGGCCTCCCACTTTGCAATTGCAAGGCCACCCTAGGAGCACAAAGAAATATCTGCAAATATCTAAAAAGTCGTTTTCCCCAGTGACCTTGGGGGAGTGTCCAGGGTGGCGTGAGCAGGGAGTGACAGAGGGGTGGTCTCGGATGGTGTTGCTGGCTCCTGGGGGCACAAAGGCTGGTCAGTAAGTCCGGAGTGAGGAGGAGAAGCGATCAGTTCTTAGGGGCAGGAACCGTTGGTTCATTTGGCATCAAGGGAGGGCATGTGTCTACGCATGTGACTGAGGTGTGCAGAGAGGTGGGGTGGGGGGAGATTTCCTTCTGCCAGACCCTCCCCCCAACCTGGCCTCCCCTGGAACCACAGGAGACCTTGCCAGGATCACCGCTTCTACAGTCAGCTCAGGCTGCCACAGCCAATAACACACACTGAATGGCTTAAACAACAGACATTTATTTACTCACAGTCTGGAGGCCAGAAGTCCAAGATCAAGATGCTGGCAAGGTTAGTTTCTCCTGAGGCCTCTCTCCTTGGCTGGCAGACGGCCACCTTCTCATTGCTGTGTCCTTGTGTGGTCATCCCTCTGCGTGTGCACCCAGTGTCTCTTTGTGTGTCCGAATCTCCTCTTCTTGTAAGGACACCAGTCAGATTGGAACAGATGCCACGCTAAAGACCTCACTTTAAATTAATCACCCCTTTAAAGCCATACCTCCAAATACAGTCACATTCTGAGATGCTGAGGGTTAGGCCTTCAACAGGTTAATTTGTCGGGGGGGACACAATTCATTCCATAGCACCCCTGGAGGTGGTTCCCTCCCCCCACCCTTAGCCCCACTGTGTGTGTCCCCCACACCCCCGGCTGCACAGTGTCCTTCGAGCCCCCTGCTCCAGGCCTGTCATGCTGCCTTTTGCCACTCTGCTCCCGAGCTCCTGGAGGGATGTGCAGTGGCCTCAGGTGGTGTCAGCTCTGGGGGTCTGTGGCCCAGCCCAGGGCGTTGGTCCCAGAGTGAGCGGGCCAGTGAGTGAGTGGGGCAAGCATTTGCCGAAGCGCTGGTCAAGCATTTCACAGTGAGAGGAGGGCAGCCCTCAGGTCCTCAGCTTTGGCAAGACTACCTCCTTTGTGCACAGAAACAGTACATGTGCGGTTTGATGCTGTAGTTGAGCCTTTAAAACGTGAGCAGGAGAGTGGAAGTGCTGGCACCCAGGATGAGAAACTTTGGTTTTATACGTGCAGCATGCGCGGGGACAAGGCCACCGCATTCGGCTCTGCGGGTGGAGGGTGTTTAGCCTGGTGTTGGTGTTAAGTCCTTTCTCCTGCAAAGGAGAGCAGCAAAATGCCAGGACGGGGCTCAAAGGCAGGGCGGCCACTGCCCGACTCTGCTTCCAGCAGGCCGCGTGTAATCAGGGCTTTTGTATTATTCCACCCCGCAGGCCCCGGTGCCAACAAAACAGGCACAGAATCTGGGCCTGCCTGTGTTGTTGCCCACAGGGGGCAGAGGCCAAGGGTCAGTTAGAGGCTGAGGCTGCCTGGCTCAGGCTCTCAGTCCTGACGGGCCGGGTTCTCACCCTCAGCTCCGCATGGACCATCTACTCCCCCAGACCCGAGCCAGACATTGATCCCTCTCCCTGACCCCGAGAGGGGACAGAGCTTGCACTCGTAACTTCCAACACAGGGGCTTGGACCAGAAGAAGCATTCAACCAATGCTGGGAGAAAGGACATTAGGTCAGGGCATCCCAGGGGCCACCCCCGGGGAACACGCAGGTGGGGATGGCATGGAAGATGTTTGAATGACTCCTGGGTGCTTGTGGGTTCAGCAGGGTAGAAGGCAGCTCTGGCAGGGGCCCCAGACCCTGTGCTCCCCTCACCCGAGATGCTGGGCCCAACGTCCTGGTGTACTTCGTTCCTCTCCGTGTTAGCTTCTTAGGGCTGCCAGAACAATCTCCACTACCTGGGAGGCTTAAACAACAGAAATGCATCATCTCACAGCTCTGGAGGCCAGATGTCAGAGACCAAGGTATCAGCAGGGTTGGTTCCTTCTGAGTCATAAAGGAGAATCTGGTCCAGGCCTTCCCCCAGCTTCAGGTACTTTGCTGGCATCTCTGGTGTTTCTGGCTTCTGGATGCATCCCCTCTATCTCTGCCTTCATCTTCACACAGCGTTCTCTCTGGGTGCATGTGTGTCCACATTTCCCCTTTTTATAAGGACACAAGTCATACTGGATTAAAGCCCTCTCTAAAATAACGTCCTTGTTTTAACTTGACTACCTCTGCAAAGACCCTCCTACTAAATGAGGTCACATTCTGACATCCTGGGGTAACATGAGAACTTCCACAGAGGAATTTTGGAGGGGACACCTTCCAACTCATAACACCATCTGACAGAAGACCCAGGGGCACAGTGGGCAGTGTAGGCAGACCCTTCTCGTCACTCTGGATTCCAGGGTCGACGAGCACCAGAGGAGAATCCCAGAGGAAAGGCTGCGTGGGCTGATATCACCAACACCCTAAAAACCCCGAGTTCAAGAATGTCATGTCATTTCACATATCACACCATACATACCACACCATACTATATTATAGACCACGCCATACACCAGACATCATACCATGCCGTGCCACACCACATCATATTTTCCTGCCCATACTAATCCACAAGGCTGATGTTTTACTTTATCATCTATTGCCACAGAGCATGGAAAGCGTTGTGGACAAACCCCTCCTTTTTCATGGAGGGAACAAGATGACAAGGCAGCTGGTGGTCCTGGTGGGCATATGGTGGGACAGAAAGGCCCTGGACAGGGGCTTTGGGATCCTGTTTGCTGTAGTGGAGTTGCTCTAGGCCAGCCCATCTCACCCTCTTTTCTGACTCTCTCACCCACAGATGGGGGTGCTGCAGGGTGCCATTGTCAAGGTGCTCCGTCCTCCCCGCCCACACTGAGGCAGAGAACCACAGTGGGTGGGGCCCCGGTAGCCACTTTCAGTGAATCCGGGTCTGCAGCCAGTTGGATCCCGGCAGGTTCTGCTGCTCTTCACAGCCTCCCTTCCCTGTGTTTCTAGGTGCATCTATAAGGGCAGGTCTGCGTTTAGCAAGGCCCAAAGCTTGTACAATTTGGGGCAACCTCTTGAAGAAACTATTACAAACTTACAAGTGTATAAGTAGGTACAGGGCCTTGGCAGGGGCCATACAAGTGAGGGGCCTGAGTCTGAGCTTCATTTGCCCCAGGGAAAACCCACCTCTGTGTGCATGGCCCCCAAGGTCAGGGTGACTTTGATGCAGCGAAGGTACTGCCCCAGAATTTGTTTTTGACAAATAGAAACCAACCCTTCTGTTCATCTCTACCCTCAATGAGAGTTCGCTGAGTCCCTGATGTGATGTGCTGGGAAATGGACAGAGAGTCTGAAAGGTGGTCCATGTCTCTGAGGGGTCTCTTGGGTGCCAGGAAGGAGCTGAGGGTCCCACCGAGTAAGGAAGTTCAGGGCCATCACGCTGCCTGGAGATACTTGCAGCGACTGAATGGTCCCTGCTCCTTCCTGAGGGTTGCATAGTTAACACACACACACACATACACACATGTTTGTATGCAAAATCCACCCACTTTTAACTGTGCAAGATCCTAATAATTGTGTTCTCTCCATTAATAAGAGAGCAGAAAAGCTCATTTTTAAGACAGCATAATTTGAACGAACTCCTTAAAAAATCTGGCTGTTGACATATTGCCCATTGTTTTTTGTTGTTGTTTTTTATTTTTTTAAATTTTTATTGGAGTATAGTTGATTTACAATGTTGTGTTAGTTTCAGGTGTACAGCAAAGTGCTTCCATTATACCTACACATATATCCACTCTTTCCCAGATTATTTTCCCATACAGGTTATTACAGAATATTGAGTAGAGTTCCCTGTGCTATACAGTAGGTCCTTGTTAGTTAGTTATTTTATATATAGTAGTGTGTATATGTTAATCCCAGTCTCCTAATTTATCACTTCACCAGCAATCCCACTCCTGGGCATATATCTGGAGAAAACCAGAATTTAAAAAGAATTTGAAAAGATACATGCACCACAATGTTCATAGCAGCACTAGTCACAATAGCCAAGACGGGAAGCAACCTAACTGTCCATCGACTGAGGAATGGATAGAGAAGATGTGGTGTATATATACACATGGAATACTACTCAGCCATAAAAAAAGAATGAAATAATGCCATTTGCAGCAACATAGATGGACGTAGAGATTGCCCATTGTTTTTTTTTTTTCAGATGAGCAAATAAAATCTGGAAGTTTCTCGAGATGAGCATTTGACCGAAGACACGACCTGGACGAACTCCAGTTTTTTTAAGCCCTGGTTTTTTGAAGCGTGTCCGCAAATATCTTAAACCTCACCAACTCGGAACTTTAGAAATGGCATCACATTTGTGAAGGCATAAAATCCAGAGAGAAAGAGAGAAAAGAAACATGACTCCAAGTGTCCCAAGGAGAAGCAGAGGTGGCCATCCTCCGAGCGGATGCCGTGACTGATCCTAGACTTGGGGACGCTGTGCAGCGGGCCAATCCTGCAAGCCCTGCCTGCCCCGCCAGAGTAGCCAGAGCGGCGGGTGGGATTGTGCTCCCACGTGGAGAGGTTTGGAGAGGCCCAGGGACCGAGCTGTACGTCTCTGCTCCAGAGTTTAATCGGGCTGGGGGCCGGCACTGATGCTCCGCAGGCCATGCTCACACTGTCCCAAGAAGTACCCTGGACCACGGCCAGCAGAGGGCCAGCGAGTTCCAGTCCTTGAGCTGGGCCCCTCACTCAGCGCATTGGGGTGTTATTGGGGGTGACACTGAGGAGCTAGAAGAGGGATACCTGGGTCTGAAATCGTATAGTCATCAATGAGCCCCACAGATTTTTCAGGTTGGCACTGAGAACAAAGAGAGAGTAATTACCCTCTCCCTGGAAGCAGTGGTGTTGGGCTGCAGTCTCCACCAATATTACCCTGCACAATGCACCAGCTTTCCAATTACGCACAATGTTCTGTTAAAAAACAAAGTCAACTGAGGAAATTTTAAAGACCTAACTGGCTTTGTTCAACAATTCATAAATCAGGGCAGCATCCCATCTAGCAGATAGAATGGAGCTCCCTGTACAAAATGAAAGATTTTTATAGGCAGAAGGGGGCGGGACAAGGAAGTTACCAGCAAAGAGTGGATTGTTTGTGGCCAAGTCACCTTCTTTTGGAGGGGGGACAGGGGTCCATCAGGCAGATGACCTCGCTAGTACCAACGAGGTGATTTCTTTTTTTAACATCTTTATTGGAGTATAATTGCTTTACAATGTTGTGTTAGTTTCTGCTGTATAACAAAGTGAATCAGCTATATGCATATGTATTTCCCCATATCCCCTCCCTCTTGCATCTCCCTCCCACCCTCCTTATCCCACCCCTCTAGGTGGTCACAAAGCACCGAGCTGATCTCCCTGTGCTATGCAGCTGCTTCCCACTAGCTATCTATTTTACATTTCCAACCAGGTAATTTCTGATGGACTAGTTTAAGATTCCACTCCTGGGAGAAGTTGAAACTGTAATTAAGTTAGGTATTAAGTCTTGTTTTGGTGACAGTGTTACCAGCCAGAGTTCTTGGCCTCTTTAATCAATAGAAATTGGTCAGAGGCCAGACAAGAAATTCAAGCAAGGCTTTATTGGGGCCCCTCCTGCAGAAGGGGGCGGGGGGTGGGGGGGGGGGAGGTGAGAACAAACAACAGGTTCCCTTGCTTGTTCCCTGAGGGGGGCGAGCTGGTTCCTTATATGGGGTGAGGGTAGGGGTGTGTCCAGGGGTCAGGCCAGGGGTGGCTTAGGTGTTCTGCCCACCCTTTTGGTGGTGTTGTGTGCAGGGGGCATGCACAGTACCCTGCTTTTGCTCCTGACCCCCTGCTTTTGCTCTGGGCTCTTCAGAAGTGGCAGCTGGGTTTTTGGTCTTTTTGTATCTTGTCCATAATTTGCCCCAACTGTGCATGCATGCAGTTATTTTCTTGTCCTTTATAGTTTCTTTGTATTTTGTTGCTTGCGGAGGTGTTTGTCCAGGTGCAAGCACTGCAGCAAAGGGTCCCAGGTCCCAAGTCGCAGCCTGTCTCAATGGGAGCTTAGCACAGGTGACTCCATGGGGCCTGTTGTCTCTTTTTTAGCAAACAAGCTTATTCAGCTGGTTACATAAAGGGGAACAAAAGCAAATACAATAGTATGGAGAGAGACTCAATTTGTTTATTATTGAATTATTAATAATTATGCTTATAATCATGAGCTTCAAATGTGATGACAGTAAACTATGCAGCCCAGCATTAGCACCCTATCCATGTTCTCAGCATTTATTCCATCCTGTGGGCCTCCACAGTGACACCCCACTGTCTACACCTACTGCCTGTACCCTACCATCTACACTGTACTGTCTTCACCTATTTCCTATACCATACCATCTACACCCTACTGCCCCAACAAGGCAGAATCAGATGGGGATCACTGGAACCCCTGTCGACTCTAGGAGACCAGGACAGCCAGAGCTGGGGGCTTCCAATTTGCGATCTGTGTGGAACCCAGGATGGCATGACCTCCCCACGATGCCGTTCAGAAGAGAAAAAAGTGAGGTGGACCAGCTCACGTCAGTCTGTAACGTGCATGTATTAGCCTGGGGATCTGCATACTCAATTTCCAATAAACTCCTGGGGATGTTGATGCTGCTGGCCCCTGGACCATGCTTGAGTAGCAGGAGCCACATGACACTTCGGCCATGAGGATTCGGGACGGACTGAGTCATTAGGCCCTGAGGGAACCTGTCAAAGCCAACTACACAAGCACTGCTAAGTGCTTTCCTGGTCTTTCTCCTCCTCCTCTTTGTAGTCACAGAATGGAGCTTTGTTTGGGGCAGCATGTGCCCACTTCCCTTGCAGGGTGATGTGGGAGAACCCTTTCCATCCAATGAGATGTAAAGGGAGGTCTGCTAGGGATGGGGTTGGGGGAGGGACTCCTTTGCCTTCCTGATAAATGCCCTTCTTCCTTTTTGTTATGTCTTTCTTCATTTCTTCCTCTCCCCTTCTGCCTGCCTAGAGCACAGACTCAATCTGATACCTGTGGGTGGGGAGGCCAATTTTAAAGCATGAAGATGACAGCCATTCTGAGACAGGAAGGGGGCAGGGCACAACCTTTAAAAGAATGCCACAGCTGTTGAGGATATGACAAAAACTGGTTAGAACCAACCAGGTCCAAGATGGCAGAAGATTCGACTTCCAGTAGACCTTGCGCCTCATTATACGCTCACTGTAATGCATTAGCATAAGCTAAGTGACACACCCACAGGCTCCATGACAGTTCTGAGGCCTCCATAAAAGGCCAAAAAGCGGACAGTGGCCCAGTTCTTGGAAATCCCTGCTCCTTCCCCAAAATAGTTGGAATACTCCTCCCTTTCATTAGCCTATGAAATTACCCAGCCCATAAAAACTAACCACGCCCACACCTCGGGGTCACTCTCACCTTCTGAGATGGACTGCATTCTGTCTATGGAATGTGCATGTCTCTAAATAAATCTGCCTTCACTTTACTACATCTCGCTCTTGAATACTCTCCCACACAAAGTTTAGGACCCTCACTTGGTGGCCCATCCCAGGGACTCACCCGAGACCTGGGATATGACTGTCCTCCCGCCCCATTTTTTTATCCTGCAACACTAAACATGGTGGAGTGAAAAGCCAGAGGGAGCCTGGGCCCCCCAAGGGTGTCAGAGTTACTGTTGCCACTCTGAACCACCAACTTCCAGGCTTCTAGTTACCTGAGAAAATACCCCATTTGTTACATCACTATTTTCCAGTTTTCTCTTATGTGTTGTCACATGCAATTCTAACCAATAATCCCCCTTTGGGATTTGCTTGACAAATAGGAGGAAAACTCTTTCACAAGAGAAGCTCCCAGTAGGAATATAAAGTGGACTAGAAACATGCAACATGGGCTATAAATGGGTCCCTGATCCTTCTCACTCAGTGGTATTGTTCTCAGCTTAAATTGAGATTTAATGAAAGTAGGGAATTACCTGAGAGTCTCAAAATGTACTCCATGCATAAAATACTTAATTGCAAATGTAACTGAGAGACTTAAAAACTGCACAGAGCAAAGGTGAGGGCAATAACTTGCCAAGCATCATTACATTGCCTGTGCCGAGTACCCCCTATATATTACCTATACATCCTCACAAGGGCCCTGGGGAGAATGGCCCACTGCTGCTCTTCAAAGATGAGGGGCATTCAGTGGTCCCTCAGGGAGCTGGTGGAACTTCCCATCCAGAACCAAATGAGACAGGCTGGGACCTGGGACGCTTTGCTGCAGTGCTTGCAGCTGGACACACCTCTCCTCCAGCAACAAAATACAAAGAAGCTATAAGGGACTAAAAATAACTGCGTGCATGGGGCTTCCCTGGTGGCGCAGTGGTTGAGAATCCACCTGCCAATGCAGGGGACACGGGTTCCAGCCCTGGTCTGGGAAGATCCCACATGCCGTGGAGCAACTAAGCCCGTGTGCCGCAACTACTGAGCCTGTGCTCTAGAGCCTGTGAGCCACAACTACTGAGCCCGCGTGCCGCAACTACTGAGCCCACGTGCCGCAACTACTGAGCCCGCGTGCCGCAACTACTGACGCCCGCAAGCCTAGAGCCCGTGCTCTGCAATGAGAAGCCACCGCAATAAGACCACACACTGCAACAAAGAATAGACCCTGCTGGCCGCAACTAGAGAAAGCCCACGTGCAGCAGCGAACACCCAACACAGCCAAAAATAAATAAATAAAATAAGTAAATTTATAAAAAATAAAAATAAAAATAATACAAATAACTGCGTGTATGTGCAGTTGGGGCAAATTCTGGACAACAACATACAAAAACCAAAAACCCAAATGCCACTTCTGAAGAGCCAGGAGCAAAAACAGGGTGTCGGGAGAAAAAGCAGGGTACTGCGCATGCCCCCTGCACAGGACACCACCAAAGGGTGGGCAAACCACCTAAGCCCTGCTCTCCAGCCCAACTCCTAGACCCGCCCCTACCCTTCACCCCATATAAGGAACCTGCCCATCCCCCCGTCAGGGAGCAAGCAAGGGAATGTGTTGTTTGTTCTCATCCCCAGCTGCAGCACTTGCCTGAATTTCTTGTCTGGCCTCTGATCAATTTCTATTGATTAAGGGGGCCAAGAGCCCTGGTTGGTAACATCCTCACTTGTCCAGGACACTCCCAAGGTCCTGGGAAGGGCTCTAGCCACACGTTCACGTGCTTTTGTTGACTCAATTTACAAAAGTGTGACATTTTGATTTTTTTCTCAAAGAGTGTCCCAGTTACTCTGGATATGCAACAAATTACCCCAAAACTTAGTAGCTTATAGCAATCATCAGACCCAGACTTCCTGTCCAGACAAGATGATTTATACTTGTCTCTTTCTACTCTTCCCTATGAGATACAATCATAAGTCCTGGAAATAACACAAAAGACAATCAAACAAGAACTCTGAACAGCTGTAAGATGAAGGCAAACTGGTCAGGGGCCCCAGGACTGGACAAACAACATGGAGCTGGGACATCATGTAACCCCCACCCCCACCCCAGTGAAAAAAATGACCTAGGACCAGTGTTTCCTGACCACCAGTCTAGCAACAGGAAATGGCCCAGGTGGAATCTTTCCTCCCCTGGTTTGAATGGAAGTCCCACCAGCCGCACCAGGCAAGCCCAGCAGGACTGGCGAGGGGGTCGATCTTCTAGAAGCTCTGTGGTCGGTAAGCAGTCAGATGAAGTGACCCTCTTCCCTGCCAGGTCCAGGACTCCCCTCTCACACCTGGACAGCATGCAGCCAGGGGGCATAAGCCCAGAGGAGCCACCCTAACAAGTGGCTGGTTGGGAAGTCTTCGTGTGCCCCTGAGACTGAGACAGATGCGCAGTGGGCAGCACTGTCCAGGGGGGAATCCAGGTTAAGGGAGCTGCTCTCCTGCCACTCCAAATGCCTAGCCCAGGAAGCACTCTGCCCTGCGGGCTGGAGACTACCCTCCCTCACCTAGAGGCACCAGGGGGTCTGGTCTGAGGAAGTTCCTTCTTCCTTCTGAAGCATCACCAGTAGGGACCAGTAGGAGCCCCAGTTGCATGAGATAAACCAAACAGACTAAAAAAAGCAGGATGCGTGACAAAGGCTTGGAAATTTTGATTGTCATTAGAAGTAGGTCATACCTGCATTACTAAACCTAAACAGGGTGATGGCCTACTGAGATAAAAACTTGAAATAGGACCCAGAGTTTCTTAACATAATAGCCAAAATGTTGAGGCTACAACAGAAAATACACATCACACTAACAACCAGGAAAATTGCAATTTAAATGAGCAAAGCAATCAACTGATGCCCACACTGAGATGAATCAGATGTTGGATTTATTTGACAAAGATTTTATGGCAACCACCATAAAAATGATTTCACAGTTAATTACAAAATCTCTTGAAAGAAATAAAAAGTGGAAAATCCAAGCAAAGAAATAGAAGTTATTAAAAAAAAAAATCAAATGAATTCAGGGAAGATGGTATAGTAGGAAGCACCAAGAACCCATCTCTCCCCTAGATAACAATTGTGCTAGCAGAAACAATTCTGAAACAAGTAGTCTGGGACAACACTCTGGAGTCTATCTGAACATGTGAGGTTCCCAGGGAAAGCTTGGCTGATAAACTGTGGTTAATTTCAGTCAATTTCAGCCTTTAGTGTGGGTTTCAGCTACCCATCCCCCACCCCCCAGGCCTGTGGCAGGCCACTGTGTCCAAATTCCTGATGTGGCTTGCTGGAGCCAAGGTGGGCAATAAAGACTTTGTCTTCTAAATGTTAGGGTTCTGTGTTCTGATTGCTGATGTCTGCCTTTGATTGCTGAGGGGCAGGCATAGAGGCTGGCTACTATTGTTTCCACCCCCACCAGCTGATGTGGTTTCCACGGAATTTAAAGGAACAGATTTGCTTTTTTCCTCTTTTCTCTTTTTCCCCTTTGGGATCCAGAAATTTAAGGATTAGGACATTCAAAAACAGCTGCATATGGGTGTTAGAAAGTCACCATGCATGCCAAGGGGAAGGCACAATCTCAGAAAAGACTTGAGAAAATCTTAAGCTTTTATCTGGGGCTAATTCCCAGCAAAGAGATACCCTACAACAATAAAATACACACACACACACACACCCTGGAGAAGGGGGAGATATTGATTTCTAGAGTTACCACATTATAAGAACCAAGTGTCTACTTTTGAACAAAAGAAATCACAAGGTATAGAAAGAAACAGGAAAGCATGGATCATCAAAAGGAACAAAATAAATAAACATAAACTGTCCCTGAGTAAGTCCAGATGGTGAACTAACTAGGTGAAGACTTTAAAGATGCTCAAAGAACTAAAGGAAGAAATGCACAAAGACAGGAAAACAACATATGAACAAAATGAGAATATCGATAGAGATAGAAATTATAAAAAGGATCCAAAAAGAAATTCTGGAGCTGAAAAATATAATAACTGAAATGAAAATTTCACTAGAGAGATATAAAATGAGTTTTGAGCAGGGAAAAGAAAGAATCAGCAAACTTGAAGACTAGATGATGAAAGAAAATATATAAATCCAAGAAACTCAGTAAGTTCCAAGTAGGATAAACTCAAAGAAACCCATGCAAAGACACATTACAATCAACCTGTTGAAAGACAAAGGCAAAGAGGGAATCTTGAAATGAGCCAGAGATGCAAGTGATACTTAATATGATCACCAGTCAATTTTTCATCAGAAACTCAGAGGCCAGAAGACTGTGGTTGATATGTCCAAAATGGTGACATTCATCAAATTTAGGAAGATTTCATCCATTATTTCTTCAAATATTCTTTCTCTTTCTCACTTCTCCTTCTGCAACTCCTATAATATGTATGTTGATCCTCTTGATGGTATCCCATTGATGCCTTAGGCTTTGTTCACTTCTCTTCATTCTTTTTTCTTTCTGTCCCTCAGACTTGATCATTTCAGTTCTCTAGTCTTCAAGTTTGCTTCAAGCATAAAGCTTCACACCCCTTCCCCATACCTTGCCATATGCTTCTCTTTCATTTGGTTGTTGCTGAGTTGTCTCCTTTTATAATAAACCAATAATCTAATAAGCAAACAGTTTTCCTAAGTTCTGTGAACCATTAGAGCAAATTATTGAACTTGGGGAGAGGGTTGTGGGAACCCCTGATTTATAGCCAGTCGGTCAGATGCACAGGTGGCAATCTGCACTTCCAATTGGCATCTGAAGTCTCGTGGGACTGAGCTCTTAACTTATGGGGTCTGCTCTAACCCTAGTAGGTAGTGTCAGAGTTGAATTGAATTGTAGGACGCCTAGCTGGTGTCAGAACTTGTCAGTCTGGGAAAAAAACCACACATTTGGTGTCAGAAGTATTGAGAGTAGTAGAAGAAATATAGTTTTCTTTTTATATGTTGAGAAATTTTCCCTCAATTCCTAGATTATTGCTCTTTCTGGGTGCACCACCCTCCCTGTATGTGGATGTGTTCATCAACCTAGAAGCTCTCCAAACTGCTTCAGTTAGAGTTTTTATGGAGGCTTCATTATACAGGCATGATTGATTAAATCAATAGCCATTCACGATTAATTCAACCTCCAGCCCCTCTCCCCTCCCTAGAGATCTGGGGGTGGGACTGAAAATTCCAACCCTCATATCACATGATTAGTTCCCTGGCAACAAGGCCCCCTTCCTTAAGAGCTTTCCAAAAGTCACTTCATTAACAAACTCAGGTGTGGTTGAAAGTAGCTTGTTATGAATAACAAATGACGTGCCCTTCACCTTTATCCCTCCAGACCTGTTTCTGGAACTAGGAACAAAACCCAAATATTATAACACAAGATACCCCTATTGTTCTTATCACTTAGCAAGTTACAAAGGTTTTAGAAGTTCTGTGCCAGGAACCAGAGAAGAAGACCAAATATATAATTCTTACCCTATCACAACATCACAACGTGGTAAAAGGTATTTATGAGAAACCCATACCTGACATCGTATTCAATGGTAAAAGATGGATAGCTTTCCCCCTAAGATCAGGAACAAGACAAGCATGTCTGCTTTCACCGTTACTATTCAACAGTGTGCCGGAAAGTTGTAGCCAGACCTATTTGACAAGAAAAAGAAATCTAAGGCATCCAGATTGGAAAGTGACAACTAAAGAATGTCGCTCGCCATCCCATTCTACAAGGATCGAGACATTAGTCCCTGCAGTCACTGGTACAGCCAGAGGAGCACTGCAGTCGCTGACCTTCCACACACCCTGAAAAGAGTCCTCGGGTTCTGCCTGGCTCTCTACTCCCTACCTGCCCACCTGTTTGCTCCACTGCCCCTAGCCAGTTCCTTCCTCAACCTGCTCAGGGTGACCTTCTGAATTCACCTCAAGGTCACTGACAGTCTCCTGGGCCTGAATCTGAAAGGGGAGATGAGGAGAGGGAGGTGGTCTGGGGGAGGGGCAGCCCCCACTGTGGGCTCAGGGAAGCTCTGCACCGTCTGCCTCTCCCCCGACCACCGACCCTACCAGACTCGGATGTGAGGTTTCAGGGTTCTTTGCTCCCCCAGCAGAGCTTGCCCCGCCCACCTCGGTTAGCAGGTCCTCGGGATTCGTCTCCTGCTCCTACATCAACCACCGTGATGCTGCTCGAGTGGTCCCCTCGAGGGCCCAGGCTCTCATTGAACTTACTTCTCTTTAGCCTGAAAAGATGCACCTGCTTCTGGAGTGCACGCAAGTGGCCTTCAAGGGTCCACGGACTTCTCAGGAGCATTTTGAACACAATTGAGATGTGGGGAGCCACCCAGGGGTGACCTCAGGGCTCGCCCTGCACCTTTGAAGTCATTCTCTGTACTTTATCCCATCTCTACACTCTCGTACTGAGAAATGGGCGGGCGGGCGGGCGTGTTTTCCTGCCGTCCTCACAGAGGACCGGGAGCTGGCATTGTGTCTCATGGCCACACTGAAGGAAGACCCCTTTCCCATCCGCCTCACTCTCCCAGCTCGTCTCTGCCTCCCAGTCACCATGCACCCCTTTCCATCTCTTCCTCTAGACCCCGACCTTTCGGCCAAGACACCAGCTCCGGCCTCAGCTGTAAAAGCTCCTCCAGCAGAGAAAACCCAGGTTGTCAGCCTGCCTGCCTGGCGTCCTCAGGAAACAGCCGGGGAAGACCTCCCCTGGATGGGGGATTCTCCCCAGTTCCGGCATGATTTCCTGAGTTACAAGAGGAGGGGGACCCTGGGGATCCACGCTCTGAACACAGCCTTGCCCAGAAGCTCCTTCTGTAAAGCTGCTCCGAGTGAGGGGGGCCTGGGCCTCAGCCCCCACTCCACGGCCGGCCTCTGCCCCGAGACAGGGATGCTCATCCCCCGACTTTCTCACCGCTCACACCCCACTCTGCTTGCTCCAGACCCACGTCTGTGACATCCTAGTCCCAGCTCCTCGTCGTGGGCGCTGGGCTCCCCTGGCCTGGAGGGCTGGGAGAGCTGCTGGGTTTAGGACAGCTGTCCTAACCGGCCGCCTCGGTCACCTGGCCCTGGGGAGGTGGGTACAGGGTCCGGGGCAGAAACTGTGGAGGGAATGTCATCGGCTGCCAGCGGCCCCCTCCCTTTGCTGGCCAACACCCCGAGCACCAGGTGGCAGTCTGGTGGCTCCGACCAGAGTGGGGGCCCAAGCCCCGCCCATCCCACCCGCCCCCTTCCCCCGCCTCTTCCACTGCGTCATGCTCACCTAGAAACAGTCAGAAGCCAAACACAAGCTCACGGCTTCTCAGAGTTCTCTTTCCATTAAGGAAGTTCATAACTTACCAGCAGTTAACATGGAGCAAAAATTGGCCTTGGTTTCTCTTTTACATTTGTGTCCAGGTATGTGAATGTGTGTGTGGCTTCTGTAATGAGTGAAACAAGGAGATTTTTTTTTAAAATTTTATTTTATTGAAGTATAGTTGATTTATAATGTAGTGTTAATTTCTGCTGTACAGCAAAGTGATTCAGTCATACATATATATATTCTTTTGCATATTCTTTTCCATTATGGTTTATCACAGGATATCGAATATAGTTCCCTGTGCTATACAGGAGGACCTTGTTGTTTATCCATCCTTTATATAGTAGTTTGCATCCGTTAATCCCAAACTCCCAATCCATCCCTCCCCCACTCCCCCTCCCCCTTGGCAACCACAAGTCTGCTCTTTATGTCCGTGAGTCTGTTTCTGTTTTGTAGATAAGTTCATTTATGAAAGGGGGGATTTGAAGGGGAAGAAGCAATGGGCCCACGGAGCTCTGGGTGAGGAGGTGCCCTGCTCACGACCAGCCCCGGGCTCCAGCTGTCAGCCTGGCTGGCCGGTGCTGCGAGTCACCGAGTCACCAAGTCACCGAGGGCCTCCCCTCCCCACGCCTGTCGCCAGCAGGTGGGGCCTGTCAGCCACTTTCTGACAACAGTCAGACTCAGCCCTGGAAGTTTCTTGCCTGGAAGAACCAGCCAGTATTTCAATTGAAAAGAGTTCATGCAGAGCCTCCTGGCGGAAGAAGAGGCCTGGGAATGGACCTGATGCAGCAAAGAGGCCCGTCCACGTCCAGGGGATGTCCTCCAGCCCCGCCAAGGCCCTGCAGGTCGGGCCCTGCTGGGTGCTTTCGCCTGGGCCTCGGCTTCCGCTCCCAGGAGCAGCAGGTTGGACCCTCTGACTTCCTAAATCTGTCAACCTCGATCTGTGCTGATATGACCTGCTCTGTGTCATATAATGGGAATGTTTCAGAGTCCGGCTGCTGTGTCACCAGCCCCCGCCGCCCGGCTGCGTGTCCAGGGCCACTTCTCATATGGGCTCAGCCCAGGCAGTGCTGTCCCTGCCGCCTGAGTCCCCATCCCCTTCAGAACCAGTGCGGCCGCATCCCCATGAGACAGGGGTCCCACCCAGCAGGGAGGCCCAGTGATGTCACTGACCAAAAAAAAAAAAAAACAGAGGACAAGGGATGTTGATCTGAACCCCAAAGCTTTTTTGTCTAAGTTAAGTGAAAACTATACATTAAACATCTATAAATCCTAAAAAAAAAAAAGAACAAAGTGAAATGCCCATAACAATGACAAATAGATTAATGAGTTCACACTTCCAAGAGTGTTTAAGAAGAATCTCTACACGAGAAAACTTGAAATGTCCAGAAAACTTACAGTTCATGTAGGGAAGAAACCTGTTACAGGAGTTCCAAAACATGAGTGTAAAAATGATATTCCTAATAATGGATTGTGAAGCTGAAAGTTTTCTAAACTTTCAATTAAAAATTTTTTGGATGCTAGGGTATCTAGCAAACGACGGTCTGCAGGCTATCGCCTTTTATTTTTTCTTATTGTGGTAAAAAATACATAACAGAAAATTTATCATCTTAACTGTTTTAAAGTATACAGTACACTAGTGTTGACTGTGTACATTATTGTGCAACAGGGCTCTAGAATTTTTACATCTTGCAAAACTGAAACTCTATACCTATTGAACCCCAACTCCCATTTCCTCCTCCCCCAGCCCCTGGAAACCACATTCCACTTTCTGTTTTTATGAATTTGACTACTTTAGATCTCTCATATGAATGAAATTATGCAATATTTATCTTATGGTGACTGGCTTATTTTACTGAGCATAAAATCCTCAAGGTTCATCCATGTTGGAGCATATGACAGTCTTCCTTCCTTTTTAAAGGCTGAATAATATTCCACTGTATGGATAGACCACATTTTCTTTATCCGTTTATCCATCGATGAATATTTAGGTTGCTTCTACCTCTTGGCTATTGTGAATAATGCTGGTCTTACATTTAGGTCTTTATTCCATTTTGAGTTGATTTTTGTATATGGTGTAAGGTAAGGACCCAACTTCATTCTTTAGCATTGGATATCCAGTTTTCCAAACACCATTTGTTGAAGATGCTGTACTTTCCCCATTGTGTAGCTTTGGTCCCCTTGTCAAAGATCATTTGACCATATGTGTGAGGATTTATTTCTGGGCTCTCTATTCTGATTTTATGCCAATACTGTAGTTTTGCAATATGTTTTGAAATCAGAAAGTGTGAGGCTGCTAGCTTTTTTCTTCTTTCTCAGTATTGTTTCAGCTATTCAGCGTCCTTTGAGATTCCATATGAATTCTAGGGGGTTTTTTTTTCCCTATTTCTTCAAAAAATATCATTGGGATTTTGATAGGGATTGCATTAAATGTATCACTTTGGGAAGTATGGACATTTTAGCAATATTAAGTCTTCCAATCCATGAACACAGGATATTTTTCCATTTCTTTGTGTCTTCTTTAATTTCCTACAACAATGTTTTGTAGTTTTCAGTATCCAAGTTTTTCGCCTTCTTGGATAAGTTTATTCCTAAGTATTTTATTACTTTTGATGCTATTGTAAATGTGATTATTTTTCAATTTCCTTTTCAGATTGTTCACTATTAGTATATAGAAATGCAACTGATTTTCGTGCATTGATATTGTACCCTGCAACTTTGCTGAATTGATGTATTATTCCCCACAGTTTCTGTTTGTTTGCTTTGTGGGGTTTTTTTGTGTGGAGTCTTTAAGAATTTCTATGTATAAGATCAAGTCATCTTCAAACAAAGAAAATTTTACTTCTTTTTCAGGTTGGATGCCTTTTATTTCTTTTTCTTGTGAAATTGCTCTGGCCAGAACTTCCAGTATTACATTGAATGAGTTGGTGAGAATGGATATCCTTGCCTTGTTCCTGATCCTAGAGGAAAGCTTTCAGTATTTCAGCATTGAATATGTTAGCTGTAGGCTTTCCATATATGGCCTTTAGTATGTTGAAGTAATTTTCTTTTATTCCTGGCTTGTTGAATGTTTTTATCATGAAAGGCTGTTGAATTTTGTCAAATGCCTTTTCTGCATCAATCAAGATGATTGAGTAATTTTTGTCCTTTATTCTATTAATGTTGTGTATGCATTAATTGATTTTCATACATTGGACCGTATTGCATCCCAGGGACAAATCCTACTTGGTCATGGTGTATATTCCTTTTAATGTGCTGTTGAATTCAGTTTGCTAGTATTTTGTTGAGGATTTTTGTATCAATATTCATCAGGTATATTGATTTGTAGGTCTCTTAATGCTGGCTTTGTAAAATGATTTTGGATGTGTTTTGTCCTCTTTGAGTTTTGGAAGTGTTTGTTTGAGAGAGATTGGTGTAAATTCTTCTTTACTGTTTTACCAGTGAAGCCATCTGATCCAGGACATTTCTTTGTTGGTTTTTGATTACTGATTCAATCTCCTTACTAGTTATAACTCTATTCAGATTTTTTATTTCTTCATGACTCCATGTTAGTAGATTGCTTGTGTCTGCGAATTTATCACCTTCTTCCAGGTTATCCAACTAGTTGGTATATAATTGTTCATAATAGTCTCATAATCCTTTTTATTTCTGTGGCATCAGTTGTAATATCTCCTCTTTCATTTCTGAAATTTGTTATTTGAGTCTTCTCTCTCTCTTTTTCTTAGTCTAGCTAAGGGTTTATCAATTTTCTTGGTCTTTTCAAAAATCAACTCAGTTTTTTTTTCTATTTTTTAATTCTCTATTTCATTTATTTCATCTCTAATCTTTATTATTTCTTTCCTTCTGCTAACTTTAGGACTTTGGGTCTAGTTTGTTCTTCTTCTTTTTTTCCTTGTGGTTTAAAATTAAGTTGTTGTTGATGTAAGATCTTTCTTCTCCTTTAATATAGGCATTTATCACTATAAACTTCCTTCTTAGTGTTGCTTTTGCTGCATCCCAAAAGTTTTGGTATGTTGTGTCTTCATTTTCGTTTGTCTCAAGGGATTTCTAACTTTCTAATTTCTCTTGTGAATTATTCTATGACACATTGGTTGTTCAAGAGTGTGTTTTTAAATTTCCACATATTTGTGAATTTTCTAGTTACCTTTCTGCTTTTGAATTCTAGTTTTATTCTGTGGTGGTTGGAAAGACACTTGGTATGATTTCAATCTTCCTAAATTTGTTAAGACTTGGTTTGTGGCCTAGCATGTGATCTTTCTTGGAGAATGTTCCATTTTCACTTGAGAAGAATGTGTATTCTGTTATTGTTGAGTGGGGGTGTTCTGTATATGTCTGCTAGCTCTAATTGGTCTAAAGTACTGTTCAAGTATTTCCTTAATGAACTTTTGTTTGGTTGATCTATTCATTAATAAAAGTGGGGTACTGAAATCTCCTACTAATATTGTCTTACTGTCTGTTTCTCTCTTTAATTCTGTCAGTGTTTGCTTTGTGTATTTGGGTGTTCTGCTGTTATGTGCATATATGTTTATAATTGTTATATCTTTTGATGAATTAACCCTTTTCTCATTAAATAATGTCCTTTTTTATCTCTAGTGACAGTTTTGACTTAAATTTTATTTAGTCTTATATAAGTATGGCCAATCCTGCTCTCTTTTGGTTACTCTTTGCATAGAATATCTTTTTCCATCCTTTCACTTTCAGCCTATGTATGTCCTCATATCAAGTGAGTCTCATGTAGACAATATAACTGGATCTTGTTTTTTAATCCATTTGGCCATTCTTTTGATCAGGCAGTTTAATCCATTTACATTTAAATTAGTTACTAACGTCGATGGATTTACTAATGCCATTTTTTTCATAGTTTTCTGTATGTCTTATAGCTAACTTCCTTTTATGTTTTGTTGATTTCTTATAGTGGCATGCTTGGATTCCTTTCTCATTCTCTTTCATGCATCTTCTATAGGTGTTTTTCTTTGTGTTTGTGATGCTGATTACATAAAACATCTTATAGTTACAACAATCTATTTCAAACTGATAACAACTTAAATTCAGTTGCACACAAAAACTCTACTTCTTTACATCTCTCCCTCTTGCTTTATGTTATAGATGTCACAAATTACGTCTTTTTATATTTTGAATCCATTGACAAGTTTTTTTGTGATAGTTATTTTTTATGCCTTTATCTTTTAAAATCTACATCTGAATTAAAAGTGATTTACACACCACCGTTATAGTATTACATGCTTCTGTATTTGTCTATATATTTTCCTTTGGCAGAGAGCTTTATAATTTTGTATGCTTTTGTGTTGCTATCTAGTATTCTTTTGTTTCATCTTGGAGGACTCCCTTTAGCATTTCTTGTAAGGCAGGTCTAGTGGTGATGAACTCCTTCAGGTTTTGTTTATCCAGGAAAGTTTTTATTTTTCCTTCATTTTTGAAGGAAAGTTTTGCCTGATATAGTATTCCTTGTTGGCAGTTTTTTCTTTTTCAGCACTTTGAATATGTCATCCCACTCCCATCTGGCTGTAATATTTCTGCTGAGAAATCTGTTGATAATTTTTTAGGAGCTCCCTTGCGTGTGATGAGTCCCTCTTGCTGCTTTCAAGATTCTCTCTCTGTCTCTGACTTTTAACAGTTTGATTATAATGTGTCTTGTGTGGACATCTTTGGACTTATCCTCATTGGAGTCTTTTGAGATGCTTGAATTTGGATGTTCATTTCCTCCCTCAGATGTAGGAAGTTTTTGGCTATTATTTCTTTGAATAATCTTTCTGCTCTTTCCCCTCTTTTCCTTCTGGGACTTTCATAATGTAAATATTGGACCACCTGATGGTGTTGCATATGTTCCTTAGGCTTGTTCACTTTTCTTCATTCTTTTTTCTTTTTGTTCCCCTGACTCAGTAATTTCAAATGACCTGTCTTAGAGTTTGCTAATTCTTTCTTCTGCTTGATCAAGTCTGTTGTTGATCCCCTCCAGCGAATTTTGCAATTCAGTTATTATATTCTTCAGTTCTGGAAATTCTGTTTGGTTCCTTTTAATAGCTTCTCTTTATTGATATTCTCATTTTGTTCATGCATTGTTTTTCTGATTTTGTTTAGCTGTCTATTTGTGTTCTTTTTAAGATCATTATTTGGAATTTTTTTCAGGTAATTAATAGATCTCTGTTTCTTTAAGGTTGGTTTTGGAGATTTATTTTGTTCCTTTGGTTGGATCATGTTTTCCTATTTCTTCTTTCTGATTTCTTGCTACATTTTGTTGTCTTTTGTGCAATTGAAAGAAAAGTTACTCTTCCAGTCTTTATGGACTGGCTTTGTACAGGGGAAGACCTTCACCAATAAGCCTGGCTAGAGCTTCTGAGGGCCTCTCACACCTTTTGTGGGGATGCGTCCTCTCTGGGTTTGTGTAATTTCTTAATTAGACAGGTTTGCTGATTTCTTTCTCAGGAGCTTGTAGTCTTTAGCTCCCTCTGGTGTCTGCTGATAGTACTACAAGTTCTCTGGAGCTGCATCAAGCCACTGAGCTTTCTTTTGTTCTCTGCGGCCCCAGGCATCTAAGGTCTGCTAGTTCCATCAGCGCTCTGAGTCAGGAAAAATGGAAACCAGTTCCTTGGGCAGCGCCCCCAAAAAAGCTGGAATGTTGGACCCTTGTTTCATTGTCCTCTTTCCCTCCCAAGGGAGAAGCCATGAGCTAGGCACTTTCTCCTGATCACAGCAAGCTGTGTTAGTGTCTGTGTGTGGTAGGGGAGGCACTCTGGTGTCACCACAAGCCATGAGATCTCTGTTGTTTTCAGTGGCCCGCAGGCATCCACACTCTGGGACAGGCAAGACAGAAACCAGTCTCTTGGGCAGCCCACTGAAAAGCTGGAATGTTGGATGTATGTTCCACTCTTTTCCTCTCAAGGGAGAAGCTGGGAGTTGGGAACT
This sequence comes from Balaenoptera ricei, assembly GCF_028023285.1. Taxonomy (NCBI): domain Eukaryota; kingdom Metazoa; phylum Chordata; class Mammalia; order Artiodactyla; family Balaenopteridae; genus Balaenoptera; species Balaenoptera ricei. The sequence continues at coordinate 32,329,644 of NC_082640.1, forward strand.
TTCTCCTGATAGTGAGCTATGCCTGCTTGGGGGAAGGGCTGATGTGGTTTAAATGAAATGGCTTTTCTTACCTGTTTCAGTGCAGCTCTTCTTAGCTTTCAGTTTCCTGGGATGTTGTGACTTCCTAACTGGTTTCTGGAGTTCTCGTAAAGACTTTATGGACTATATATTGTTGTTAATTCATTGTGTCTGTGACTTCCTATTCTACCATCTCACTGATGTCACTTCCCGGGTTGGCATCTGTTTTTGGAAATAAAGTTTTACTGGCACATAACCATGCTTGTTTGTTTGCACATCGTCCAGGGCTGCTTTCATGCTGCAGTGGCAGAGCTGAGTAGCTGTGACAGAGACCCCATGGCCACGAAGCCTAATATATTTACTGTTTGGTCCTTTACAGGAAAAGTTTACTGACCCCCGTGCCATAAAAAAGATTGTCTTTTATACACTTTATTTAAAAAATGACAAAAGAAGGTGATTATACAGTAAGAAGGTGATTATAAAAAGGTGATCAGAGTCTAGCCAAAAATGCAGAAAAACAAGTATTATATAATTATGTCAGGAAGTTAATTTTTTTTAATGTTATGTTATATTTCTGGATTTAGAGGGTTTGTGGCATTTTTCAGCACTTTAAAGTTTCTAATTAGTTGTGATTTATTTTCTCATTCTAAATATTCATTTCTATACCTAATTTTGTATTTGCAACATTTAATTCATAAAGGAGTCTCACAAGTATATAATCTTCAGACCCCACAGAATCCGGATCCGCCCTGGCTGAATGGCTGTTCAGACCTAAGAGAGTGCGGTTACATTTTAGAGAATAATTCCTATATTGCAACTGGGAAAATTGTATATTTCAACTGAACTTGCTTGCGAGGACTCGAGCCGTATTACCGCACAGATGACAGCACCTGAGAGAATTAAAGTTGGTGAAATCTTAAAGGGACTGCTCAAGTGACAACAAATGACAATAAAATCACAATGGGGTGTGCTTACTCAGACCAAAGCCGGAGGTCCTTGGAAGTGTTACAACTGCCCTCGTTTCTGGAGAGCCCCTTCCCCTTTGCTTATGACACAATGTGCAGCCTGCCACCACCCTTGCTCACTCCCACTGTGATGGGTCTGCAGTGGATGGGGCATCCTTCGTCTGCACTTGTGCCAGGCAGGCACCAAAGCCCACCAACCCTTGGAGCTCCCGAAGTGGGAACACGGGAACACATGGGGCCTACCAGAGACCTCCCACGTGGTCCCTGCCTGTGTCTCTTCCACAAACAAAGAGCAGGAGCCTCTCAGCCAGACGCCACTGGCTGCAAGGCTCAGAGCATCTGGTTGTGGGTGGCGTCGGTGGGGGAGGCCCTTCACGAGAAGCTTGAGAGAGAGATTGTGGGTGACTGCCGAGGCTCTGCCGTGCCATCCCCATCATCTGCCTGGCCCACCCAGCATAGTCCAAGTTCTCCTCCGTGGCTCACAGGGGCCGCATCCTCAACACACCACACTCCCCAGGACCCCAGCAGCAAGGAAGTGGTGCGCTTGTCTCATTACAGAGGGAAACCTCTCCTGGAAATGCTCCTCTCCTGGGCCTCTGGGTCACGTGCCCACCCTGAACCAACCACAAGAAAGCACGAAGGCTGAGCCCCTTCCAGTTCCTCCTTGGGTGTCCTGGTCTCCCGACGCATCTGGTGCAAGCAAGGCAAGGGTGTGGGGTCAGGCAGCCCTTGTGCTTTAAGGGTTTTGAGAGCCCCATGTGCAGATAATCCCACGGAAGTGACTCAGCCTCCATGAACAATTTGGCCTAGCCAGCATAGCCCTGCAGAATTCCAAAAAGACCTCAAATGAGTCAGTAGGACACTGCAGAGCTCCAGTGGGGTTTCTGAGGGTGGGCCCTGCTGGACACCCAGGGCTTTCTGGGGATGCTCAGACGGTAGCTTCAGCAGCATCTCTGGATCAGCCGAAGGCAAGGGAGCTTCTGGAAGCAGATGGACCCAGATGCTACGATAAAACCACTGGCCAGAAAGGATCATCGTAGCAGAAAGCAGCACTCTTCAGATCTTGTCACTTTCACTGTCCCCTGCCTTAGAGACAGTGAGTGCCAGGGAAGGTGAGCTGCCTGAGAACCTCACCATTGGAAGAGACGGGCTTGTTCCCAAAGCCACGGGCATGTTTCTGTAAACATTGCACACACAATTGCAGAATCTTGGTGCCCAAAGGAACCTTTGGGATTAACCAATCCAGGGTTTGTAGGACTTATTTGATGATAAAGAAATATATTTTACACTGTAAAAGAGTGGATACACTCATATAAAACTTAATGGTTACACACAAACAATACTGACCCCCGTTTTATTCTGTTTTCCACTGTGGCTGCACAAAGGTTCCCATTTCTCCACATTTACGTGACAATGGGGGAATCTAGATACAGTGGATACCGTCCATATTAAAGATTTGCGGTTAATTTGGTAAGCTTTGATAATGGAATTGTGGTTATGTTAAAAGGGGGGGGCTTATGTTTGAGGAATATATCCTTAAGGTAGATTGCTGCAGTAATAGCGCCCAATGAATTACTCTCTCTGCTTCTATGTCCTTGTACATATCTCTCCCCCTCCCATGTTGATTCTGGGCTGGGCTACACGACTTGTGGCAAATGGGACATTAGCAAACATGACACCAGCAGAGGCTTGGAAAGTAGCTGTACATTGGGGCTTGCCTTCTCTTGCCACTGGAAACTCACGAAACACTGCCACCATGACAGCAAGCCTGAGCTAGCCTGCTGGAGGGGCCTCATAGACAACGGAGGCATCCTGACCAGGTGCCAGACAATGAGGCCATCAAAGACTGGCTGGCCACAGCCAAGTCACCAGTTAAATGCATTCACGTGAGAGGGCCAGACAGAACCAACACAAGAACCGTCCAGCTGGTACCAGCCCAAACTGTCAACCCACAGCATCTTGACGTGATAGAGTATTGCTGTTTCAAGCAACTCGACAACAGCAATAGATAAGTCATATAATTCTGAAATATTTACAGATGAAATTACTGATGTTTAGGGATTTGTTTCAAAATAAGCTGGGGGTGGGGTGAGTGGAAGCAAAGATGAAACAAGGTGGTTTCTATGATGGTAATTGCTGAAGCTGGTGAGGGGTACATGAGGGCTCATCTTACTATTCTCTCTACTTTTGGTTATGTTTGAAATGGAAAATTTCCATAATAAAAAAAACAAAGGAAAAGATGGAAGGGAAGGGAAGGGAAGGGAAGGAAGGCGGAAGGAAGGGAGATTACTCTTCTGTCTATTAACATATAATGCAGTTGAGACCCAGAGAAGGACAGTGATTTCTGCGGCGTAACGCAGGCAGGCCATAGCCAAATTCATCACTGAACAGACTTCTGACTCCTAGGCCAGGCCCTTTCCATCCCTCCCACATGGTCAGAGCAGGAAAGTTCCATAGGAGAAGCTATACAGGTAGGCATATTTTCTTCTCTTGCTTGAGAAAAGCCTTGTGGCAGGTCTAAGACGTTAGTAATCTTTAATGACAAATGATCTTCATTTATGGAGTGTATTGCTTATCTAGTGTTTGGGAAAGAAATATGTTCTGCCATGTAAGTGTGTAACATTACGTATGTCAGGCTGGGAACACCTCCTTCCATGCCCCACCGTACTGTCTGGCACCAAAAGCTTGTTCTGTTTTCAAAGGTGTATAGTAGCCATTACAGGGAGAACCCGCACTGCACCACACTGTATCAGGACAGCAATACCGAAAAGTTTTCAAGCCCAAATATCAACATTGCCTCTTTCCCACACAAACAAAATGAGCAAAGCTTTCATTAATCTTCACATGGGAAAATGAAGCACTGCAATTATTTGTCTCTTGCCCCAGGATACACTGGGCATTTAATCAGAGGTTGTTGTTACGGTGGAGCCCAGCTGTAAACAGACATTAAAGGAGGATTACTTCATGAAAAAAGCCCTTTCCAAGCCTTATTAACCAGTGTCGGTTTCCCTGAGAACTTCTGAACCTCAGAACTCCGCTGGAGTTTATGGGGAGGAAGGAAGATTCTCAAAGGTGATAACCAGGCCTGTGACCAAAAAGTCAAACAAAAACAAAGCTAAACTAAATCAAAATCTTTCTCATAACCAAATGGCTAGGGGCCGCCTGGCTTTTCCTGAATGGTGTTTACCGAGGGATCCACAAGGCTCTGTGTTTGTGTTTGATGATTTGTCTGAAGTCCTAGCGCCTGAGAGCCAGCTAGCAGGGCTAGGGCTCTGAGGCCGCATTGTCGCCAAGGGTAGGAAGTGGCAGGAATTGGCAGCTCTAGTGGCGAACCGGGTGTTCAAATCCAGCCCTGCGGGTGTGTAATCTGTGGATGCATCGCTCTCCACCCAACTCCCCAAGGGTCACAATCAGAAGTTATGCAGATTCTTTCCTATTTAACTGCCATTTATTTAACATGTAAAAGTTTTCAAAACAAAGGGTCTGCAGGTGGGAGGGTGAGGAGTTTGGGAGTCCTGGGCCCCGATGGGTTTGAGGTCCTTTTCACTCTGGAGCACCCATGCTTGGTCGACCTGGGTGATGACTGGCTGAGGGCCTGCCTGGAGTAGTCTGGGGGACACTTCTGCCCCCCCTTCCCCACAGGGAGAGCTAGGAAGGGGACGGGGTGGGCCCTCGACTGCAGCCCTGGCTGACCTGAAGCCCAGATGCCCAGCAGAGCAGCCCCTGACTGCTTTACTAGAGCTTCTCCAGGTGCTGAAAAATGTTTTTTAACCAATTTCCTGTCTCAACTCTTTTTCTTCCCACACCTTCCCCCTGCCCTCACCCCTCCCGGTGTGGGTGGGCGGCTTCCAAGTGTCCAACTGTCCCTTTACGTAGACTTGTGGAGGACTCGTGAGCTAATGCCAGCCCTAAGAGCCTGGGGTGGGGGGGAGGTACCAAATGTTGGCCAGTCAGGTGAGCTCCAGGGACCTGGGCCCAGACTAATGAGGGGTCTCCCCAGACTCGACTGTGGCCGGGTGCTGAGTACACAGAGGACAGACACGATCTCAGTGATGCTGTTAATGCAGGTTTCCCACAGCAAAGTCTTCTCACACTGGGAGCCTGTGGCAGCCCCTGACCCTTCCAGCTCAGCTCCACTGGGCGTTCAGAGGCCAACCTCCTGGACTGCCAGAGCCCCCACCCCCACCCCCCGCATAGTTACCGAAGGATGCAAACTGTGGGAGAGGATGCAAACCAGGGGAGGGAGCAGCATTCTGGCGAGAGGCTTTGGGAAGGTTCTGGGCTAAGGTGACCCATTGGTCAGGTGACCAAGGGGTAGGTAGGGCTTTCCAGGACTCCAGGAGGAGCTCCAAGGTGGGAGAGCTCAGAGTGTGCTAGGAGACGGTAGAGCCCCGAGGCCCACCTGCGAAGTTCACGGGGAGTACAGGACCAGGTGGCCCTACAAGGACGCAGCAGGGCCCTGCCACTGCCTGTCTGCCGAGGGTGGGAGATTGCTGGGGGGAGACCCTGGGGCTGATGCCCGGAGGGCCGGGTCACCTCCACGGTCCCGTGGCCGGTCCCTGCCCCAGGACAGTGGCCTGGATCTGCAGCGGGGCCTGGGGCACAGCCTACGGGGCAGCCGCGCCAGGGCTGCTGGGGTGCGGGCGGCTGGGCAGCGCTCTGCGGGGCTACGGGCAGGAGGACCGCCCGGGGAGGAGAGACGAGAGAGCCACCGGGCATCGGTCCCTCGGGGGCTTCCCGGGAGCAGACCCAGGTCCAGAACACCTGGGCGGAAGGGCCGGGGTCTGGGGGCGTCGGAGAGATGCTCACGGGGGAGCGCTCCAGGGCTGGGCTCCAGGCTGCGCAGGCCCGGGGCTGGCACTAGGGGGCAGGGAGGGGTGGCGGGGACCACGTCCCGGAGCGGGGGCCCTAGGACCGGCAGGGTCGGAAGACATGACGGCGTGCTGGGCGCCGCGGGCCCGGCATCGCGGAGGGAGGCGGCTGCGCCGGCCGTCGCGCTCCACCGGCCCCGCGCGGACTCCGGCGGGGAAGGGGCGCAGCGGCCCCGCATCCTCGGCGTCGCAAGCGGCCGCCTCCCGCTCTCTCCCGGCAGAGGCCTCCGGTCCCCGGGCGCCCCCCAAGCACAGCAGCAGCCGCCGCGGCCCCGCGCTGACCCACTTTCCCGCCAGCCCGCCCGCGGAGATCCACGCGGCCGCCGAGCAGGTGCGAGTCGCCAGGCGGGGCCCGAACCCGGGGCCGCCCCGCCCGCCTCTGCCGCCGGGGAGAGGGGGGGGCGGGGGAGGGGAGAGGAGGATAAAGGAGGGGGGCCGGAGGAGGGTGGGGAGGGACAGGAGGGGGAGGGGAGGGGGAGGACGGGAGCAAGTGGGCCGCAGGGGAGGAGAAAGAAAGGAAGAGGAAGGGAGAGGAGAAGGGGAGGAGGATTGGGAGGGGCGGGAGGGTGAAGGGGGAAGGAGGCGGGGTGAGCGGGAGGAAGATGGAGGCCAGAGACCGCACCCCTGCCTCCTTCCCGGGCCCTAGGCCAGCCCTGGAGGAAAGGTTGAAATGGGTGAAGGGTGCATGTGCCTTCTAGGTCTAAGGGGTCCAGGGCTCAGGATGCCGCACCCCCCTTGTGCCTGACCCCCAGCCCCCGCCTTCTGTCAGCCAGCCCTCTTTCCCCCAAAAGCGCCTAGGGCCGCTCTTCCCACTAAACTAGTTTCATCCCGAGCGAAGGTTGTGCATCTTTCGATGAGATCACCGTTCACTGACTGACTGTGCGTGCTGGGAGGACTTGGGCCCCAGGACCTGCTGGAGCGAATCGCAGAGAAGGAAGGAGAGAAGCATGCCAGATGTCAGGGCCTGGCTCTGGGCGGCGCACCTCCTCCAAGGTCCACCCCCACCCACTCCTGGGTGCCACACATGGGACCCCGGAGAAGCCTCATGACCTAGGCCTCTGCCTGCTCAGTCCTTGTTGATCCATCTAAGTACCCATCACCTCTACTTACTTACCTGCTTACATGAGTTAATACTTTTTAGAGGAAATCGAAAGAATTTATCAATAGACCCATCACAAGAGGATTTCCTTCAAATGTATGGGGATTCTTGGTTGTCATCCCAATTGTAGATGAGTCTCAGGACAGTGGTTCTCAAAGTGTAGTCTGTGGACCCCTGAGGGTTCCTGAGACTCTTTTGGGGGGGTCCACAAACTCAGAACTATTTAATAGGAATACAAAGACATTTTTCTCTCATGAGTGTTCAGCAGAGTTTTCCAGTGTCATAACAGATTGAAATCAGAAACACATATGAAAATCCAGCTGTCCGTTAAGCCAGACATTGGCGAGATTTACAAAAATATAAAACAGTGTCACTCTTCTTACTAAATAAACTGTTTTTAGAAAAAGAGTTATTTTCAGAAATGTTATTTGTGTTAATGTGTGATGGCTTTATTACCATTTTTAAATAAATGCATAAATATTTAAAATTTTCCTTCATTTTCACTTCTATTACAGTAAATATCAATAAGTTTGCTCCAGAGAAGTAAAAGCTCTATGGGGCCCTCAAGCCTTTTTAAGCTGGCAAGAGGGTCCTGAACGTAGCATGTGTGAGGACTGTGGTCTTGACGGATCACACAAGTAAACATCCCCTCTGTAAGGGACTGTCCACTCCGGTCACAGCAAGCCTGCACCCCTGACACCGGGCGCAGGAAGACAGGCGGGGATGAGCAAGGGCAGAGCGCCTCCATGGGCCTCTGATTTGGGGATACTGTCTCTCATTTTACTGCAGCTATGGGGCAGCGGCCCTGCTCTCTCTCTGGGGTGCCCCTTGCAGGTCCCTGTTGTGTTTTAAAGCTGCCCTCGGACTTTATCCCAGGGGCAAGCGGGGCACCGTCTCAGCTGCCTGGGCGGCCCTTCAGGTAACTCTCCCCATAGATGTCCGTGTCTGGCTGCTTCTCCGCGGCCACTGCGCCCTCACTTCCAGACGGGGGTCCAGCCTTGTGGGTCCTCGGCGATGTTGGGTTTCACCACTAACCTGACCTCATCTGCTTTCTCTCTTCTGGAAATTCCCTCACATCCTGGTCTGCCGTTGGCGCTTTTTCTAGTTTTCCAGGGCTTCTAAGTATTTGTTTTTATGTTTATTCTGCTGTTTCACAGGATCTGAGGAGGGGGACATACCTGGATGTGATGAATGAGCCGTCTTGAGCCCAGTGGCCGCAGGGTTGAATGAATGAATGAATGAATGAACAAGGGGTCTTGGAGGAGCGGGAGGGTCGGGAGGGGCCGGGGTCTGTGTAGACGCTCCTCTGAGACAGGGATGCTGTGAGGGTCAGAGGGCAGACTGCTTAGACGCCAACACCTACCTGTGTGAGAGCATCTGTACCTCACGTGAGGCCAGGGTGTGTTCTGTCCCTGTTGCCATCCAGGAGCTCGGCGATTGGTGGAAATGCTATGGGGGGTAGGGATGGAGGCAGCACATGGAATGTAGTAGCAGACGTCCCCTCCCTTCAGGCTTAACTGAGAAGAAGTGTTTAAGCCGGGGGAGGGCAGGAATAATTGCTAGAAGAAAAGAAAAGAAGGTGATTTCCACACTGGTTTCGGTCCAGACTCTTCAGGAAAAGAGGGGCTGTGTCTCCTGGGCACGGGGCCCAACGTGAAGAGGGAAGAGGCAGGTGAGGGTCGCGTCTGACCCCACGCGGGGGATGCCGAGTGGGAGCCTGGGAGCAGCCCTTCCTCCCCATCCTGGCCTGACTGCTTGATAACATCCAGTGGGTCATGGTTGCCTTCTCAAGAAAAGCAAACCCTTTAAAGATTCGGTCCCGACCGCTGCAGGGGGCCGGGGTAGCCACTGAGCAAATCAGGGAAGGAAACTTAGGTCGGCTCACATTTTATTTAAAAGAAAATACTTTCCTCCTGAAGCAAGAGGAGCTCCGTGCCTTGGCAAACACACAAACCCAAAGCAAACCCTGCACAGCTTCTCTGGAAAGTCTGGCCTCACCCTCCGGATACGGGAAAGCTTTCTTCTCTATTTCAAATGACCCTGTTTTGCCTTTTTTAGATGCAAATGTTTATTTGGTCTGACTTTGAAATACCTTGGTGCAGCTGAAATAATTCAAGGCAGCCCTGTGAGAAGGATCACTTCCTGACCTTCTAAATGCAAACTCTTTGCTGGGGCCTCAGAGGGATTGGCGGGACACCTGAGGGGCAGCACCAGCCCCCTTCCACCCCGCCTCCCAGCGAACATGGTGGTCACTGTACGAGGACTCCAGCATCCTATGCAGTTGGGCGGTTCTGCAGGGAAAGCAGTGGCAGTCCCAAGGAAGCCAGCGTTTGTCAAGCACCTGATATACCTATGCCTGTCACCACCCCTGGGAGAGGGGCGAGGGACTCACCTTTCCGGGGGTTAACAGGTGCGATTTGACTTTTTACTCCAAATCCTAGAGCATCCCCCAGGAGAGGGGGCTTATCGGGACCTTGTGGTCCAGGTAAATCCTGGAGGTGCAGGGCGTGCTAAAATCTGTGACTGAGATGTACCCCATCCGCGAAGCATTGCAATGAGGATTACATAGTAAAATGCCAGGGAAATATGATCCCTGTTGAGAGTGTGTATGTGTGTGTGGTGCCTGACTGGCCTGGTGGGTGGGCTCAGCTCGCGGCCCTCCGTCTACACTCACTGAGCAGCGCTCACTGATCCGAGGATTCGCGTGGGTCACTCCTCACCGGTGTCAGGGGCTGCCGTAGCATCACCCGCTTTTTATAGATGAGAAAACCGAGAATCAGCGTTAACTCAGAACCGGAGCCCGAGCCCGCCAGCCCGCAGAGCCTGGCCGGTCCCCCGAAGGCGTCGGGGTCGCTGGGGTCCTGGGCGGGCACTGCCCCGCGGGTGTGCGGGGGCGTCCCTGCTGGCCTCGCCCGGGGGCGCGGGGGGCGCCTCCCGCTCGGCTTGGCAGGGTCTCCGCAGCAAGTCCGCGATGGGGAGCAGCCCCGCCTCTGGTCCTCGAGTCCTGCCTCACCTGCTGCCTCTGGCCGGCTTTCCCTCCTTGGGTTCTGGGCAGCTCCCACTGCTGGTCAGCGCTCAGTGCAAGCCGTTGCTTCTCCCTACTGAGCGGAGCCCTCACAAGGTGCCGGGAGCCCGCCCTCCGTGGACCACGGACCTCCGCAGCGGGCAGCATTGTCCCAACCCGGAGGGCAGGTCCTGGCACAAAGTAGCCGCTCACTGCTATGTTTGGCAGTGTCCCGTGGGCCAAAGACGGCCCAGGGGACCGTGTTTCTCCAGCATGAAGAAAGCTGGGCAGGAAAGGCCAGGGGGCAGGAAGCTGGGGCGGCCTCGGGCACTTCCAGCCTTGGAGAAGAGTGTGTGGGACGCCCCCACCTGGCCTCCCACCCACCACTCTGCCTTGGGCCTTTCCTCCCTGGCTGCAGGAGTGCTTGAAGCTGGCCCCGGGCCCTGCTCTGAGATGGTCACACTTGTGACAGGAGGGGATGGGGCCGTGTCTGGGGACACTTCCATGTGGGTCAGACACCTTTTTAGGTGGCAACATTCCCATCTTGGGGACACTGCTTCATGGAGATGCATTGGCCACCGCGGTGCCTTAAAAGGGGATCCCGGGGTTGGAGGTTTATGTTACAAAACCCTAGGCCATAAATAACATAATTGATACCAGATAAAAGCCAAATATTTGTGCCTGGCAGAAAGCATCTGATTAAAGTAAAAAGGCAAAAGATCGACTGAGAATAAAATTATGGCACATCCCTAAAATGGAATTATCATGCAGTCATTAAAAGAACGAGGTATATTTATGTCTATGATATGAAAACAGTATCATATGCATAATAATATATGGAATTTATGTCACGGGCACAGGACTGCTATAAATCAGTAAGGAAAACACCCAAGAACTGAATTGGAAAATGGATAGAAATCCTCAGGAAAGGAAAATGCTTCTAAACATTTGAAAAGAGGCTTAATCTCACTTACAGTAAGAGAGATGCAGGCTGAAACATCTGTGGAAACTTACTTTAGACCTAAAACAGATTGGCCAAGTTTGAGAACATCTGATAACCACTGCGCCAGAAGGACAAAGCCTGTGGGGGATTTGGGCACGTGTGTCAGAACCACAGACATGTGTGTGCTCCAGCCCAGCAATCCCACTTTCGGACTTTGTCCTGTACGTGTTCTCACATGCATGTGCAAGGATGTTTATCACAAGGCTCATGGAAGCATTGCTTATGATTGTAAAAGGGTGGAAACAACCTAAATACTAGCAATAATAATATTAATTAAATTATAGCACATCCCTAGTATGGAATTATCAGTCATTTTTTTAAAAAGGTGTATATGTAGGTCTATGATATGTAGCAACCCTCAAAGTATATAAAAGTATACTACATGAAAAAGAGGAAGCTAGAGAGAGTGTGTGTAGAATCCTTTCATTTGTGTGTGTGTGTGTGAGTGTGTGTGTGTCTGTGTGTAGAAGTATAGAAATTAGTTCCTGGAAGGATACATAAAACATGGAAACTGGTGTCATGGGTTCCTCTGGTGTTTATTGGTGTTATGGGCTAAATGTTTGTTCCCCACCCAAATTCATATATTGAAATCCTAAACCACCAATGTGATGATGCTATTATGAGGTGGGGCTGATGGGAGGTGATTAGGTCATGAGGGTAGAGCTCTCACGAATGGGATTAGTGCCCTTATAAAAAGGGCTCCAGAGAGCTCTCTCACTCTCTTCCCACAACATGAGGACAAAGAGAAAAGGTCACCCTCTGCCATTGGAGGAGAGCCGTCACCAGAACCCAAGCTCACTGACACCCTGATCTCCTGCCTCCAGAGCTGTGCGAGATAAAATGCTGTGGTTTCTAAGCCACCCAGTCTCTGCACTCTGTTACAGCAGCCTGAAAGGACTAAGGCATCTGCGGAAGGGGTCTGGGGTCTGGGTTAGGTGGTGGGAGACCCGTTTCCCACTGTCTTCTCCTTCACCTTGTTTTAAAGTTTCACTCTGGCATGAAGTGCGTTTTCGGATTTTTATCCATCAAAGCCTTGCCTTTGGGAGGCTGCCTGCCCCAGCTCCCCTATTGCCTGCTGTGGGCCGGAAGTGGGGTCTGCCTTGCTGCTGGGGGTGGGGTGTGGGGGATGGGGTGAGGGGTGGGGGGCGGGTGTCCATATCACCTGCCCTGGAAAGGCAACACACAGCACAGTCAGAGCCCCAGCAGGAAGGGCCAGCCAGACTTGCAGACACTTTTGCAATTGACTTATTTTCTTACCATCCCAAACCCCAGCAGTTACCTGGAGCATCGCTCCTGGGTCCCCACATCTGATGGCCAGAGCCAAGGTCCACTTGAGATGCAAAGCGGGTTCACACTGGTGTCCCAGGAAGGCTGCTGTCCACTTCACAGGTGGAGCTCTGAGATGGAGGCAGCACCCTGAGGGTGGGGCTCTTACGGGGCCAACTCAGAACAGGATTCGGCCTTTTTTCACTCCCTGCCCCTCCAGGAATTAATTCATAAGAGTGCTCATGAGGGCTCTGCGTCCCCAGGGTGCAGCAAGTCAGCCCAGGAATCCCTTCCAGAAGGCGCCCTTCCCTGCAGCTCCCTTGTCACCAGCCATCTGGGAGCCCTCTCACCCTAGGCAGGGTCCCAGTGGCTTCAGGGACCTTCCCTTAGATTTCCACCCCTCTCACCCCACTTCTCCTCCTTCTTCCCCCACTCATTCCCCTGGCTGGGGAGCAAAGACCTGCTACCGACAAGGGTTCTTGGCCTGCTTAATCAATAGAAATTGATCAGAGGCCAGACAAGAAACTCAGGCAAGGCTTTATTGGGACCCCTGCTGCAGCAGCGGGGAGCGAGAGCAAACAACAGGCTCCCTTGCTTGCTCGCTCCCCAAAGCTGGGCGAGCTGGTTCCTTATATGGGTTGAGGGTAGGGACGGGTCCAGGGCTCAGGCTGGAGGGTTGGCTTAGGTGGTCTGCCCATCCCCTTGGTGGTGTCGTGTGCAGGGAGCATGTGCAGTACCCTGCTTTTGCTCCTGACCCTTCAGAAGTGGCAGTTGGGTTTTTGGTCTTTTTGTATCTTGTTGTCCAGAATTTGCCCCAACTGCGCATGCATGCAGTTATTTTTAGTCCCTTATAGTTTCTTTGTATTTTGTATTTTGTATGTTGTTATATTGTTTCTTTGTATTTTGTTTGTCCAGGTGCAAGCACTGCAGCAAAGGGTCCCAGGTCCCAGTTCCCAGGTCCCAGCCTGTCTCAGACCCACCATACCGTCCCTTTAGGAGAAGGACACTGCAACTAACAAATGCTTTTCCTCTACCACATGATGTACATTAAGCTTGTATTTTCCTAAATTAGCATCTGACAATATCCAGGTCATTAAATGAACCACCCCAAAGCTAATGGCTTTTCTGTAATACAGTTGAAATATGTGTGCCCACCGTGGCCACATACTATTCGAGGGGCACAGCTGTGGGAATGAGATGGGCCTGTCCATGTGTCTGGCCAGGCCTCCAGGCATTGGAGGCTCCAGGCAAGGCTTCCTGCCCCGACAGCCCTGGCGAGGGGTGGGAGGTGGGCCAACCTGGGTCACAGCAGCAGGCCCGGGCCCTGTGACATCCCTCAGCATTTCCTGTCACCGCCCCCTGGGCCCACCCTCTTCCAGGAGCCTGCTGCAGCAGACAGGTTAAACGGCCAAAAGCACAGAGCAAGGGCCGCTCTGCGAGGCTCACCTTCCCTTGCGTGGTGAACACACACATCTTTCCCACTCTGGCAATTAATCCTACTAAAGTCAGACATCATTTCGAAGGTTGGAGAAGGTAATTTGAAAAGTAGGTGGGTAGATGGCATAGAGCCTGCTCATCCTTCTTCCAAACTGTCATTAGACATGCAGGTCTCAGCTGCCGGCTCACGTTATTACCATTGTTATTTTGCGTTTGCGCATGTTTCTGTCCGTGGGTATGGAGGGAGGGGGCTGAGAGCAGCCTTTGGGGAGGCTGTGAAACAGCCAGCGCAGCATCCTTTCTTGGCACACTCAGCTGCGTGGATGGGCAGGGGCGGGGACGTGTGGAGGGGACAGCGTTCCCCGGCTCGGTGCACTCAGCGCGAGTGCGTCACGTCATCCCTGGGTGTGGCTCCTCTTCCTGGGCCTGTGTGGGAAAAGCAGAATGTGCAATGGGGGACAGAGCTTGCCCGAGGGGCTGCCATCATGGTGATGGCACCACTGTGACCTCATTTCTACCTCGCAGCAGCCTCGGGGGAGGGAACCACAGTTACGTCCATTTTCCTGATGAGTAGATTGAGGTGTGAGAGAGGTGAGGCCGAGAGGAGGACGCTGGGACCTGAGCACCTACGGGGGTGGGGGTGGGGTCTACTGCCAAGAATCAGGCCCGTCCACTCGTCCACTCTGGAAGCCAGGAGCCCGGGCAGGAGGAGGCAGCTGGCACTACAGGAGGTGGGATGACATAGGGGTGGTCAAGGCAAAAAAAGGAGTTGATCCAAACTCTGTCTAGGAAGCCAGTGGGACCCCAGTGTTACTCCACTGCAATCTCCAGACAAGCCAGGAAGTTTGTTCTTTGGAGAAATTGGAGAAGGGTGGCTCTGGGCTCAGGGACCCCAGGGACAGAAGAAGGTCGGCTGGGATTCTGGACTGAAAAGAGCTGGGGTATAAGAAGAAAGACTTCACACTAAGAGCACTCACAAAAGCACCTTCTCAACTCTACCCCCAGGAAGAGAGCAGCACAACCTCCGCACTCCAGGGAGGGCACATGTCCCTAGAGAAGAGACCTGAAAATGCTTACCTATGAGGTTGCTCAACAAAGAAATCTGCTTTACCCACCAGCCTAAAACTCCCTCCTCCCAACAAATCTTCAAAGAGCACTTTAGTGTTGCTCTCTTGACTATGAACAGGTTGCCTAGGATCCCTGAATATGTGAATGAAGCTGCCAGCATGAAGCCAAACAGAAAAAATGCACTCAGAGGAATTAGAGAGAAGGCAGCAGAAGAGAAGCTCTTAATGAAACTATCATAATATTTTCAGGGATATTTGCATCCAAGAGACAAGATCAATATTCTGTAAGGAAGGGGTCATCAAAGCCCAAGAAAGAGGAATCCTAATAGATGGGGTAGAAGGTAAGGTGGAGGAAACCTCTAGAGAAAGACAGAGATTGACAATAAGGAAGAAAAGACAACTAGAAGGTTGGTCCAGATGATTCAATGTCCTACTAATTGGAGTTGCAAAAGGAGAGAACAGAGAAAACAAAGGAGAGACATTTGCAAAGAAACAATACAAGAAAATTGCCAACTGAAGGGTGGGAGCCTCCAGCTAGAGAGAGCTCATGAGGTGTCAGCACAAGGAGCTCTTAAAATTCCACACCAAGATGTGTTATTATGAAATCTGAAAGCATCAGGAATAAAGGGAAAATCCTACAAACTGGTGGGTTGGGAGTGGGGCAGGTACAGCTTGATACACACAAAGGTTTAAGTATTACAATGGCATTAGACTTCGCAACGGTGGAAGATACAGACAATACAATGATGCCTTTGAAATTTTTAAAGTATTTTCAACCTAGATTTCTACATCTAGTCAAATTATCTTTCAGGGATGAGGTAGTATAAAAGTATTGCTAGGTGTGCAACATCTTTAAATTTTTACTTTCTGTATATCCTTTCTTAGAGAGATACTAGAGGATGTGCTCCAGCAAAACAAGCATGTAAACCAAGAAAGAGGAAGACATGGGGCACAGGAAGTAGGGCACCTAGCCCAACAGAGAGGCCAAGAGAAGCCCCAAGGTAATAGTTTGTACCACAGACCAAGAGAGCAACTGTTCAGATCTGAGCACCAAGTCAGACGGCCTGGGAGGGAGGCCTCCAGGGAAGGAAGAGCTGCTAGATTACCTGATGTGTGAGAGCATTTGAAACAACAGTTGATAGGAGTTTGACAGAAATATGGAAACATTTGGGGGAAAGTTAGCCATCAGGACATTGAAAATAATGAAAGGAAGCACTTACCTCCAGTGTGGTGGGAGGGGCGGATTATAAGAAAGGAACATACTGGTCATATGCTGTTTGGCTCTGCAATGAGCAATAGTCCTGGTAATGTAAACACTGACTATTAATTTAACCAAAAATTATGATCTAAAGATACATTAGGATGATGGGTGAGGGAGGAAAGCAGGAGCACAGTGGAGTACAAGTGTCAAATCCTCCACAATTATAATAGAGAGTCAAAAACAATTTCAAGATATAATACATTTTTTAAAAGCACATATCCTTATTTTTTCAGAAGCAAATAAAAAAGAAGAAAAACCATGGCCCCTAGGGAGTGGGACTATGGGATGAGAGAGAGAGGCAGAAGACAGCTGCATTTCATCATGAGCCTAAACTATTTGGATTGTGCACTACATGTGGAGATCAGTTTTTCAAAACTGGGACTTGAAAACTTGGGACTTCCCTGGTGGTCCAGTGGTTAAGACTCTGCGCTTCCACTGCAGGGGGTGTGGGTTCGATCCCTGGTCAGGGAACTAGATCCCGCATGCCACGTGGTGTGGCCAAAAAATTAAGGAAAAAAAAAAGAAAACTTAATCGGAAAAGGGGAAGGAGGCTCCCATAGCTGGCCCACTGTCTTAGCTGGTGTGTTACAGAACCGGGTGTGGGGACAGGAGTAGGGAGGGGTCAGCAGCAGGAGGGTGCAGGAGACTCTGGGAAATTGGGACATTTATACAATGGAAGCGGTCTCTGTCTAGTCAGTGCCCAGGGGAGAGAAGTCCTGGACCTGAGCAGCCAGTGGGAGACCTTCCCATCCCTTTTCTGCAGGAACTCTCATCAAATTACGGCAGTTGGATTTGTTGGTGGAATATTGCCTCCAAGGAATACGGGCCCCTGGTGCTGGGACGCAGGGAAGAGGTCAGGACTGGACTAGGAGAGTGATGGTCCTCAGGCAGTTTGAAGAAAGTAAGTGGTGACATAGCTCCCCTGCAGTGAGATGAGAAGGATGGAGGGGAGACGAGTTCCAGTGTTGGGAAGAGTTAGGAAATGGGGCTGAGCCATGTGTGGAGAGGGGAGCAAGGTCAAGTTTCCTTCTCAGGCCAGGGGTCAGGACTATGAGGTTCCCTGGTTTCCCTGGAGGCTTGCCCTTCCCTCTGTCACGGTCAATGCTGAGCCAGGGTCAGAGAGCTATAGCGGGAGGCGGAGGCTGGTGAGGAGAGAGAAGTGGGGAGAAGGAAGGCGGGTACACTGCTGAGAGGGAACGGAGCTCCCAGCTGACTCAGCAGAGCCAGGAGACAGAGGCGCAGTCGGCTAGTGTATGAGTTACCTTCTCTGTGTGACAAACGATGACCACACACCTGAACAGCATTATGGCACACAGGTTCTGAGGGTGAGGAATCTGGGAGCAGCCCCCTGGGTGTTGTAGTTCAAGGACCCTCGTGAGGTTGCCCTGGCAGTGGTCTCTGGAGGCTTGACTGGTGCTGGAGGATCTGCTTTCTAGGTCGCTCGCTCAAGGGGCTGTTGGCGGGAGGCCTCGGCTCCTCACCACGTGGGCATCTCCAAAGGACTGCTCACAACCTGGCTTCTCCAAGAGCAAGTGATCCCAGAGAGAGACACAGAGACAGAGACGGACAGAGAGCTCAACCACAGAGGAAGCTGCAGTGCCTTTTATGACCTAATCTTGGAAATGTCACACCATCACTTCTGCCCTGTTCTGTTGGCCCTGGCACAGTGTGGGAGGATTCTGCATGAGGGTACGAGCACCGGGGGGCACGATCCTGAGCGCTGTCTTAGAGGTTGCTTCCATGGGTGGTAATGGGAGATGCACTGATTGGATACCTACTGTATAGGAGGCTCTGTGCTTTCCAGAAACTCGTTTTACCACATCACAGTTTTGCTACCATGTGGGTTGCCTAAGAGTTAGTCATGGCTCCGCACTGGACACTATGATGCTTCTTAATAAATGTATGGGATTGAAAACGGTGCCAAAGCAGGACCACCGTATCCAGAGGAAAGTGCCCATCCTTCCTAATAGACAGTGGAAAGGGAAAGGTTTAGATGATTCATCTCATAAGATGTTCTCGAGAAAATCTATTATTTGCTTACATTGATCAATGTAACAATGTAATGCTTAGACAATGGTGCTGACCCCAACTCAGGGTGCAATGGTTAGGAAAGGAGTTAGCAAAAGACAGAGGCCTGTGGCCGGAGAAAGTTCTGTGAATGGTTGGGCTGTGGCTGTGACCAGCTCTTGAAGGAGACACCAGCTCCCAGGAAACTGACGCTCTTACTGGAATTCCAATTCTCTCTCTCCCCCTGCCCCATACCTAATTTTAATACAGTAAGCCCCCTACAAACAAGTCTTCAAGTTTCAAACTTTCAAAGTTGTAATCGTGCCCCCGTATGCCAGCTGTTGTACTGTACTACTGTACTTTTCAAGGTACTGTACTGTAAGATTAAAAATGTTTTCTTTATTTTTTGTGTTTGCTTGTTTTTTATGTATTATTTGTGTGAAAAGTATTATAAACCTATTACAGTACAGTACTATATAGTCGATTGTGTTAGTTGGGTACCTAGGCTAACTTTGTTGGACTTACGAACAAATTGGACTTACGAATGCGCTCTCGGATGGGAACTTGTTCGTATGTAGGGGACTTGCTGTAGTAGGATCATCAGCTCACATCTGCTTTACCCTTTTCAGCCTTATCCTATTCACGTTCCGTATGAAAATCCCATGATGCCTCTGCCCGAAGATGGGTGGCTTTGTTAACTGCTTGTCACAGCACAGAGAGGCCCGTGCCGTGAGCCCACAGGTGGGGGACAGTGAGGAGAGCTGGGAGCTGTGGGTTCCCCACATGCCTGACTCTGGCAGTGGCACTTCACTGATGTCCCCGTCCTGGGCTCTGGGGACAGCGCATAGAGCTCCAGTCTCTTCCCTGTGGAGCTTATGGTGGAGCGGAGGGGACAGATATTAGTCCAAGTACCTCACAGATAAATTCGCAATTACAAATGACAAACGCTGATATGAAAGAGAGTGCAGGGTGGAAGGAGGTAACGGAGCCTGGCTTGGCTGGGGGCCCAGGAAGTACCTCAGAGGAGGAGGGCGAACAGCAGGGGATAATTCCCAGTTGTCACTAGGATCAGAGAACAAAGAGGACCCAACCCTCTCATTTATGCTCAGGCTAATATTAGCTTGAGAGACGTGTGAATAATTTACTTTTTCTCACAAGTGTTGTTAATACTTAAGGGTAAAGAGTGAAAGATCAAGCCCCAAACTGAACAATAAACACAACCTTCAGGGATGTATTTCTGTACCAGCCAAGGTGTCGTCTCATGGGAACAGCAGAATCACCCAGAAACAAGCATCTAATTATAGCAGTGCCATCTGTGGCACCAAAATAAGGATGATTATCAACACTATCTTTCAGGTTTTTCACTAAGTCAGAACAATTTGCTAAAAATAATCTGTACTGTATCCGCAACGCCCCCAAACAATGTGTGTTTTCCCATCACCACAGTCCCGGGGACCAGGGGAGCATTAGACGCTACTGGCGGGCCGCGTTCTTTGGTTGGCTGGGTTTCATCCCAGGCTTTATCACTGGGGCAGTGGAAGATGCGCTGGACAGAAAGTTAAGACTGGCTCCCAGCCAGCAGTGGAGGGCCACACAGATAGCAGGATGGGCGGGAGACCTCGACTGAAAGCCTGGGTGCATCTCCCAAGGGCCTTCCAGGGGTTTCAGGGCCAAAGGCTGGTCCTCAGTTCCTGGAATCCTGCTGGGTCCAGGGATGTCAACCCCCCACCTCGACACATGCACAAATAAAGGCTACAAGTCAGACACCAATTCACTTGCCCATGGGAAGGTTCCTTTCTAGGTCTGAACACTTATGTCCCCCACCCAGAGCACCCCTTCCTGGGATCAGAATTACAGTGAAGTCTACAGTGCCCAGTGAGTACGGGCACTGAGCTCAGAGAGGCAGGAGTGGTGATCATGACATTTCATCCTGGTCATAGGGCCACAGTTGGCTTGTATAGAACATTCATGTGAATTAGAAGAGAGGGGACCTAATCTAATCCAGGACCAGTCAGAGAGTAGGTCATGCACTAGACTTCAGACCCACTTGCCTCCTCAGAAGGGAGCCTTGAGTGGTGTGCAACCTTCATGGCCCCCTGTGGTTGCCACAGATGTAAGAATTCATTTATGCCCCACAGCACAATGGCCTCTTCAAGTCAGAAGAGCCCCTGCCTCAGACACAGGGAGTCTTTTCCCTGAACAGGGCAGGATGGACACAACCAGTGCTGGCCTTTGGATTTCCTTAGGGTCTAAGCAATGGAGAGTTTATGTTGATTTGTAAGTTTTTAGGTTAATAATTTGCAAACTGTATCCTGGGGCTCTCTGGCATTTCCAGGAGGTGCTCAAGGCTGATTGAGATGAGGGGCAGGTTGAGCAAAGAAGGTTCTGGACCTCCCATCCCTGCTTCAACCAGGAGCACGCTCTCTGTCTCTCTGTCTCTGTCTCTGTCTCTGTCTCTCTCTCTCTGCCTTACTTGTTGGACGACTATGTAAGATTTACTTTGGAAAAAGAATTTCATAGGACAATTGTCTAAACTAATTATTTTCTACTCAGGGGAAAGATCTTTCAAGAATGAAGGTGAAATAAAGACTGAGGAAGTTTACTACCAGATGACTCTTATTGAAGGGAGTTCTGAAAAATGTATTTCAAGAGAATGAAAGAGATCTCAGATGGAGACTTGAGGTGGAAGAAAGGACATGTAAGGGTAAATAAATACAACCATTGATTTTACCAGCAGTGTGAATAATACCTGGTGGGATTGGGAAAATCAGAATAGAATTAAAGTTCTAGACAGGAAAACACACATGTCAAGCATGAGTTACATGGAGTTCAAGTGTCCGAGGTCCTTGTTCTGCTGGGTGGAACATAAACATATTGAGTTCAGATTTTTATATATTAAGAATTCGTGGGTGAAGTGTGAAATGGTGGGTGAGATGGGTGAAGGGGGTCAAAAAGTACAAAATTCCAGTTTTGAAATAAATAAGTCCTGGGGATATGATATACTGCATGGTGACTGTAGTTCATCATGCTGTGTGATGTATTTGAAAATTGCTAAGAGAGTAGATATTAAAAGTTCTCAACACAAGAAAAAAAATTGGTAACTATGTGTGATGATGGATGTTAACTAGACTTACCACGGTGATTATTTGATAATATATACATATGTTGAATCACTACGTTCTACCCCTGAAACTAATATAACGTTATATGTCAATTACATCTCAATTTTACAAAAGGAATTCATGGTATAATTTCTAAAGTATTCACTAAAAGATTAGAACAAGGGTATGAACGAAAAAAAAAAAAAGCATTCTTAAAGAAGGGGGAAAAGATGGAAGACAAAGAAACCATAAAATTACATGCTAAATTAACACCCAAATATATCAATACTTTATATATCAACTATATATACGTTAACTAAACATATATAAAAATACTTTATATATACTTTAAATACTTTTACTATATGTACTTTAAATACTTTTAAATACTTTTTACTCTCTCTATATACATACTAAATGTTCCAGCTAAAAGACAAAGATTCTAGAACTAGTTTTTAAAAGTACAGTTATTTGCTTTTTAATGAGAGACTTCTAAAACATAACGTTACAGAACAGTTGAGAATGAAAGGCTGGAAAAAAGATATGTGCATGTATTTAGATACAAAGAAAGGGGTGTCATTATGTTAATATCAGATGAGAGTATTTTGATGAAAACATTATTAGCAGCAAAGAGCATCAAGTAATAATGATACAAGATTCAGGACTTCCCTGGTGGCTCAGTGGTTAAGAATCTGCTGCCAATGCAGGGGACACGGGTACGATCCTTGGTCCAGGAAGATCCCACATGCTGTGGAGCAGCTAAGTCCTTGCTCCACAACTACCTAGCCTGTGCTCTAGAGCCTGCAAGCTACAACTACTGAGCTTATGTGCCACAACTACTGAGCCTGTGTGCCGCAACTACTGAGCCCAAGTGCTGCAACTACTGAAACCTGTGCACCTAGAGCCCATGTTCTGCAACAAGAGAAGCCACCACAATGAGAAGCCTGTGCACCACAAAAAAGAGCAGCCCCTGCTCACCGCAACTAGAGAAAGCTCACGTGCAGCAACAAAGACCCAACGCAGCCAAAAAAAAAAAAAAGATACAAGATTCTATTAAAATTGAGGATCAGCTGTGCGTGGCCCCAACATGGCCAGTCCCCCCATCCTCTGTCCTCCTTTGCTCAAGCACCCAGGTGGGAGAGCAGAGGAGGCCTGACATCTATTGGCCAAGTTACCCTGTCCACACGGTTATGTCAGGCCTCTCCTGGGTGAAAAGATTCTCACGCTCTGCACACTCCTGGTCTGTCCAATCACGTGCCTCTTCCCAGGTCTCCTTGTCCCTGACCTTCCAATTCATTCCTTCCAGGCTCCTGACCAGCCAGCTAAGCAAGCGCCCACTGCCCATGAGTCCATGTATATCCTTACCTCAGGGCACCTTTCTGGACACACAGAGTGGATGGCCAGGTGCCCCGCATGACGCTCTGCCCACGAGGAGGACTCCAGCCACCCCTGCTGAGGGCCGCGAGCCGTTGCTGTCCATCTTTGTCCCTCCCTGACACATGGAACAGACCCGTTCATGAAACAAGCTTGGGCTTTTTCCTCCTTGGTCCACTCATCATGAAAACCCCCATGAGGGCTTCGGTGTAAGGTGAGGGACAGGTGTCAGTGCACAGAGGTGGATGCCATGGGATCTGGACCACTGCTGGTGGTTTGTAGCCCAAGAATCAAAGCTGTCCACACAATGGTCTGTCTCCTGCACAGCCCCTTCTTGCTCTGAGAGTCACTCATATCTCCTCCAAACCTTCTGCACCAGCCGATAAATGGGTCAGAGCAGTTCCCAAGTGTGAAATATTCTGCCTCCAAAACCCGAAAAGGCCTGCCAAGCATTGTGCTTTTTCCTTAGAGGTAGGAAGTTTAAGGTGCAATAACTTTCCCTTTATTTGAAGAAGTAATCCGTCATGCCCTAGACAACTGGGTTCCTAAAAACACCACAAATGGGTCAAGCCCCTGAATCTTTGTGGGGTTGGTCACCCACCCTCCAGAGAACACGTGTCTTGCCGTGGCATCAGGGGTACTTGTCACTTCCTGCTCTTCAGGTCTGGTTGACCTGGTATCACAAGACAGTAGACCAGTGTGCTGCTCTGTAGAAAGTTCGTACAGTGTGGTCCCTGACCTGCAGACTTATTATCACAGAGAACAGGAGAATCAACACAGCCTTGGAGCAAAACTCTGAGTGCTTACTTTTGTTCACCACACGTGAATACGAGTTGGTCCTTCTGATGGGTATGGAAAAGATGAAACTCATCAGGTCAATAGCTACGGGCCATGGACTGAAGGCTGTATTAATCTGGTTTAATAAAGAAACTCCAATAGGGCACAGTGGCTGCGGTTGGACTATTGCATGGTCAGTTTGCGGTAGCCCACTGTCATCCACCTGACCTGTGTGGTCTTTGCAGGGAAGATACTAGTGATTTAAATTCTAGTCAATTAAATTAAACACTAGTGAATTAAACTGGGGCAGTGATGGGCACCACCATCTTGAAGTTTTTGAGTGGCACTACTCTCTGAAAATCCTCCTTTCCACCTCACGCCCAATGTAGTATTGCCTTTGAATTAGTACCTTACCTAGAGAGGGCCAGTTCCAGGGCTGCCACTTGGCCTTCCCACATAGCCCCTATTCTACAGGACAAGGAACAATTTGTGGGTTCTGCCCACTGTCAAGTGAGTTCATTCTAGTCAAACATTCGAGAACTCAAGCCATGGGCAGATGGTTCCCTGGGCCCAGTCAACACACTGTGATGGATCTGAGCCAGGAATCCATTTGTTACCTAACTCCCATGTGCCCTCATCCTAACAGGAGGGCATGATGGCACTACAAGTAGCAGTATCACCCCGGACCATATCCCACCGCCCTTGCAAATCTGGTTAATCCCCTTTCCCAGGACGCAGTTCCCAAGGAGACGGCCACAGGCCCTTTCAGAGAAGGACTGAAGGAATCACTGCTGTCTACACTCACTGTGGGACTCAGCCTACTCTTCAGTTGATGGAGTCTATATGTGAAAAACAGCTCAGGTCTGGAAAATGGGCAGAAGACCATGACTTTCCATAGCCTTCTGTGAATACATCTCTTTTCTTCTTGAGATATAATCCATACAACATCCAATTCACCATTTTAAAGTGTACAACTTAGTGGTTTTTAGTAATTCACAAGGTTGTGCAACCATTGCCACTATCTGATTCCAGAACATTTCCATCACCCCTAGAAGAAACCCTGTACCTGTTGGCAGTCAGGCTCAATTCACCCCCTTTACCACCCCCAGCAATGATTAACCTACTTCTCTCTGTATTTGCCAGAATACTGGGCATTTGATACAAATAGAATTATACAATATGCAACCTTTCATGACAGGTGTCTTTCACATTGTGTAGCATGTGACAGTATGACATTCCTTTTTATGGCCAAATAATATTTCTTTGTATGGATATGCCACATTTTGTTTATCCAGCTGATAGACATTTGTTTGTGAATCCGTTTTTGACACTTTTGATTATGCCTGTTCAGCAGTACCTTAGATGGTTGCCTGTCTGTTTTGCCCCTGGGAACACCTTGTGCTATAAGCCATCTCCATTGCATGGATCTCTGAAAACAGAACGTCACCCCCTTCCCCCTCATTCTGACCTTGTAGCCCATTATAATAATTATGGTCATCACACCCACTTGAAGAAGCAAGTGCTGCAGTTAAGGGCTGCTGCTGGCCCTTGCTGTTCCAGGGGTCTGTCACCCCCACTGCTTCTAGGAGCCCTGTTCTGTGATCACACCTCCTACCACCAGCCCTGGCTGCTCTGCCGGGGACAGCCTCCACAGAGCTTCTTAACGTGGCCAGCACCTCCCCCCAACAGTGAATTCCTTACCATCTTGGTAAGTGTCCTCCAGACCTTCCAAGGAGCAGAGCCAGATACTGGGTTTTCCAGTCTCGTAGAGTTGACCAATTCTTTTTTGTTTAGTTTTGTTTTTTATTGAAGTATAGTTGACTTACAATGTTGTGTTAGTTTTAGATGTACAGCAAAGTGATTTCATCATATATATATTCTTTTTCAGATTCTTTTCCTTTATAGGTTATTACAAGATATTGAATATAGTTCCCTGTGCTATACCGTAGGTCCTTGTTGTTTATCTATTTTATGCATAGTAGTGTGTATCTGTTAATCCCATACTCCTATTTTATCCCTTCCCACCTTTCCCCTTTGGTAACCGCAAGATTGTTTTCTATGTCTGTGGGTCTTGCAGGCTCCTTCCCTGAGCCTTTGATCTTTCCTCCACAGTCTGCTTTGCAAGTTCTGGCATTGCTTTCCCATTGTCATTCTCTTTAAAAACTAGGCCATTCACTGCTTTTTTCAAGCTTCCCAGAGCCATTCCAGAAGGAATCATTCTAGGACGCATTCCAGGATGTTGAGTTCTGTGTGATGGCCGAATGCTCTCATATCAACGGATCTCTCTAACCTGCTTACACTTTTGCCCCCTCGGATCAACCCCCAGGTCTGTACTAGGCAGGTTCAGCAGCTACTTTGGTGTATAATTCCTCTCCTTCCTGCACAGGCCAGCAAACATCAGGGCCCAGATCAGAAAGGGCAGGGGCTGACACCTGGGATGGGGAGATTGGAACTGGACAGCCTGGAGCCCCCAGAGTCCCCTGAACTCCTCCAGGGCTCCCTCGGGTTTCGATCCCACTCGCTGAAGACAGAGTCCCCATCCGTTGCTTGAAGACTGCATGCACCACACAAGTGCCTTTTAAGATCATGCCGGCTTCCACGGGACCAGCCCCACCTCCCCTCCTGGGCACCAGACCAATAGCTAGAGCTTGGCAGCAGGCAACGCAAACCAACTGGGATGACTCAGCAGAAAGGGCCTTTACTAGAAGGACACCAGGAAGCAAGGCTGCAGAACCAAGCTTGGAAAACACCCAGGAACCGAGGGAGCGTGGAGCAGGCACACGTGGGCAGCCGAACCGCAAACCGGGCCGGTCAGGGTGGTGCTGCTGCTCTACCTTCTGGGGCAGCCCACTGCCCGGCTGGGTACCAAGTCTAGGCATCCCTTCATGACGTCACCTCTCACGGGGAGCCCAGGCCTCATGCAGGAGCATCCCCCAGGTCACAGGCCCGTGTGCCCTGCTGGGTGGCTGGGCTGGTGAGGAAGGATGGTCTTGCTACTTTGGCTTCAGAAGTCACCTCCCACCAAACTCCCACCATGGGGCACTCCCTGCCAGTGCAGGAGGAGATTTGGGTCACGGTCAGGGAAAGACAAATGTCCCTTACCTGTGGTTAGGTGAGAGGGACGCAGGATCGGGGTGCTGGGCTCTTCCCTCAGATCTGCTGTCAGAGCACACGCACATTGGCAAGGCCAATTTTTTAGAATATGGCCCTTCCTTGGGAGAATTTTGATTCAGTGAGACCACCCGAGATGTCCTCCAAAGGAGTGAAGCTCTATCCTTACAATGTGGAGATCTAGCCAGTGGGTGCAGAAGGCTGGGGAAAAACGCTGTGAGTGAAAAATATCACCAGCCATATCAATAAACACAGGATGTTGCAGCCATCAAGCCATCACATTACAGCCTCCCAGATGGTGAGCCCTGAGGGAACTCAGGTTGGAAAGAGAATGCCCACCATCAAACCATCAGAAACTGCAGCCACCCCTAATGGTGCACCCTGAGGGGGCTCAGGATGAGAAAGCACAGGATACTGGCCCCAGATAGCTGAGGTGCACATCAAAGGAATGATTTCAGTAAGCCCAGACTCTTGCATCTTCCCATACACAGACAAGCACTAAATTCCTTAACTTGAGATGTCGGTTTTCTTTAATTAACAGTAATCTTTTGATGTTCTGAAACTTGGTCTTTGTTGCAAAAACTCCTATACATCCTGGTTTCCCCCTGCCTCCTGCCCTGGCCTCTTCGGAGAAGTCCCTTAGATTATCTGAAATGTTGGGTCCCCAGCTTAAGTCCTCAGTTTTGTCCACCAAATAAAACATAACACTCAACTTTTAAGTTGTGCAAGATCACAGTGCTAGCAGGGGTGGGTTCTGCGTCTATCTCCTTAGAATGTAGCCGACCACCTCCTCCCTGAACCCTCACATGGTCTTCCCTCCATGTCTGTGTTCTAATCTCCTTTTCTTACAAAGGACACCAGTCACATGAGATAAGGGCTCACCTCAATGACTTTGTTTCATGTTAATTACCTCTTTAAAGTCCCAATCTCCAAATACAATCACATTCTGAGATCCTGGGGTTTAGGACTTTAATAGACCAATGATGGGGGGGTGTTGATTCATTCCATAAAAATGTAAAATTCAATTGTGTCCTTGTAAAAGGAATATTGTCAAACAGTTCATCTTGCACCTTCCTTTCTGGGCTCCACCCTGTCTGTTCACTGAAGCTCCCTTGGCCCTTCTCCGACAGCATTCTTCCCTCCTTGCTGCACAACTTCACTACCTACTCATGGTCAGATGCAGCGTGGAGATATTATTCTCACTAGGGTGTGAGGCGCTGCTAAATCTTAGTGTAAGGTCCCTTTTGCTTTGGAGGGAAAGAGATAGCATCTAGAGAATGTAGTTTTAGGACCAGAGGGAGGTCAGACTAAGGAGGTGAAGGTGGTCTTCAGTAATCCTCCACCTCCCTGCCTTCAGCGACTGCCTGGATTGCAAGAAAACAACTGGGAGTCGGGGGTCCAGCTATACCATCGACTATCTGTGTGGCTTTAGGAAGCCTTTAGTTGTTTTGAATGTCATTTCCTTCATCTGTAAAGTGGACATTGCCTTCACATCTTGTTCTCATGAGATGAGATGGTTTTCATGTTGTAAAGCACTGGGACATGTCAGTACCCATCACACGTATGTCCTAGTAGACTGGCTGGGGGTTAGCAATGACAACTTCTAACTACTGGCCTTTTGCTCCGTCATCTCAGGGTGGCCTCTGAAGGGCCCTGCTCAGTTTGGGGGTGGCGCCCACTGCAACTCAGTGAAGGAATGTCTGCCTTGGTGAGTCTGCAAGAGGTCACCAACCCCCAGCATTGCAGGCTTCGCTGCAGCTTGGAGGAACACTGGATGCTCTCCATGTGACCTCCTCCCTGCACAGCCAACATACCTGCGCTCTGGAGAAGCTCAGGGCTGCTCCAGGCTCTCAGGGTGAGTCATCAAGAAGGTGGGCCAAGAGCGCACATCCTCTGACTCCCTCCAGGGCCTGTGTCCCTCTCCCCACGCTAAGAAGGAAAAGGTGACTTCCACTCTGTCTAGTGCTTTGTAGAGGGTAAACATGTGTTTTAAACTTATCACTGCATTAATAATACAAACAACCCATTCTGCCTTGAGCACACTGAGCCTGTTGGGATCCTGTTGAACTTGACAGTCCAAGACATGCGACACAGCCTCAGGCCACAGCCTGCTTTGCCATGGATAGGCTCCTGCATGAAATTGCCTGCCTGTGTCAAGTGTCCCCTCAACCCTTTCCTTAACTAAGGGGACTGAATGTGGCACCACTGGGCTGGCAGAAGGAAGATGGCTACCTGATGCCTGCTTTGTGGGATCCAGACATGTGCAATGGACATTTGCTTGTTCAGTGAAAGTGTTTGGGGCAACCACTAAGGCAGCAGTTGAGAGGCAGGAGGAGGAGGCAGAGCAAGGTGGACACAGAGGACCAAGTCCTCCAGATGGAGGGCAACAAGGGAAGGAAGGGAGGTTGGCTTTAGGGACTCAGCCAGTGGCTAGAAGAGGAAGGTGCAGAACCCAGCCCCAGCCTGGCACACAGCAGATGCTCGGCGACTCGGGCCCAGCATGGACAGGCTAGGCTCACTCTCTGGTGTCTCTCTCTGGAGCCTTTGAGCATGTGGCTGACGTGGGCCCTGCAAAGACCTTTGGGGGCCATGAATGTTCTCCAGGACAGAGAGGATGGTAGATCTGGAAGAAGCAGGAAATGTCCTTCTTCCACCCAAGGCTAAGAAGGGATGTCATTACTGTGGGGTGATGATGATGGTGATGATGTTAGTGATGATGATGATGGTAGTGTTGAAGGTGATGATGGTGAAGAGGTGGTAGTGATGATGATGGTGATGACAGTGGTAATGATGATGGTGATGATGATAATGGTGGTGATGGTTATGATGGTGATGACAGTGATGATGGTTGTGGTGATTGTGACGATAGTGATTATGATGACGGTGGTGATGATGATGAAGGTGATAGTAATGATGATGGTGATGATGATGATGGTGGTCATGATGGTTGTGATGATGAAGGTGATGATGATGATGGCGGTGATGGTTATGGTGGTGATGATGATGATGATAAGATGGTAGTAATGATGATGGTGATGGCGATGATGGTGATGGCGATGGTGGTGGAAGTAGTGATGAAGGTGATGATGAGATGGTAGTGATGATGATGTGATGATGGTGGTGGTGGTGGTGATCATGGTGATGGTGGTGGTAGTGATGATGATGGTGACAGTGGTCGTGGTGATGGTTATGATGGTGATGATAGTGATGTTTATGGTGATGTATGGTGATGATGACAACAGTGATTATGATGATGGTGATGACGATGATGGTGGTCATGATGTTTGTGATGATGATGGTGGTGATGATGAAGGTGATGATGCGATAGTAGTGATGATGGTGATGATGAAGGTGATGATGAGATGGTAGTGATGATGATGTGATGGTTGTGATGGTGGTGATCACGGTGATGGTGGTGGTAGTGATGATGAAGATGACAGTGGTGGTGGTGATGGTTATGATTGTGATGATAGTGATGGTTGTGGTGATGATGACAACAGTGATTATGATGATGGTGATGACGATGATGAGGACACACAAATTCATAGGTTTGGTGAAGACCATCACCTCACACTCTTCCTGACACTCACCTGTCAGTTTGAGATGTTATGATGAAAGCTTTGCACTTTGACCCCACAGTCTTTTGCTAAAGACAACTTTTGATGAAGGACAACTGTCCGGAGGCAGAGTTATGTTATGATTCAGTAGCTACTTACACTTCAGTGTGGCTGGGCTCAAGCTCTCATGAAGGTGTGCTCTGCTGGGAAAGTTGGCAAAGAGTGGTCCTCAGCAGAGAAATAAAGAGAATGGAGTGCAGGAGGCTTCTGTGCCTTGTGGGGCGCCCCCCACCCCCAGCTGCCACCCCCTCCCTTCATCTGCTGCCCAGATGCTCTGCCGGGCTTCTCTGGGAAGCCTTTCTCCTCACTCCTTCACCAGTTTACCCTTCACCCACGGCTGGCTCTGAATACCCCAGGCAAGGCACCAAACAGTTTGCTGAGTAGAGAAGCTTCTGGAATGCCTTACCTGCCCTGGGCCATTCCAAATTGACCTTGCAAGGCGAGGCAGAGGCACAAGCTGGCTGCCCCTGGGCTGCTCTTGTGTAGCCCCTGTAGTTTTTAAATTAGCTAAAAGTTAGAAGTTTCCATATTTAAGAAAATTGGTTTTCTAGACTGTCTAGAAAAACTGGAAGACTTGGCGTTCCCACAGGCAGCTACTGGCAGAAGCCCTGGGACAGAAGTCCCAGATTCAGCAGCAAAATAACCGATATTTTAAATTTTATGCTGCTGTTTTGAGGTGGTTTATTATGCGGTGATAAATAAATGATACCACAACCAAAGCTGTCTAGAACCACCCTCCCCCAAATCTTGGCAGGTCAGGGGTGCTCCCTCAAAGTGTCCCATTCGTGTTGGGGTCTGCCAAACTCCCCATGCAGTAGAAAAGCAATGACAGCATCTGCCCTGTGATCCACCAGCCGGGACAGAAGGAAATTAGGGTGGGCAATCTCCACTCTGCGTCCTTGCCTACTGCAAGGCTTCTAACGGGGCGTGGGTCCCTGCCTTCCCATGTGAGGGGTCTGATGGTAAGTGACCCAGGAACACCCACACCCTTTTTTTCCCCACCCCAAGCCTGCATTGCCAGCTCTGAGCCGGGCTCCTGTGTTTGATCTAGTTCCAGGGGCCGGCAGGCACTTTCCTGTCTCTCCTTGCCGGTTGTGATCAGTTCTCCAGCAGCACCATCAGGCCCCGCAACCCAAGGTGTTTGCAGCTTCCCGGCCCTAAATTGGTCTTACGAGGCCTTGGTCCAGAGACACGTCCATCTTTCAGTACAGTCTTTGCTGTACTGTCCCCTTCTGGAAGGTCTCGTGTGGCCGGCCCACCCCCTGAACAAGTGTGGTTGTGAAATCCAGCAGAGCCAAGCATGCGGGCTCCGAGGTCCAGATGCTGGACCCATTGGTCCTCATTTGGATGGCGGTGCTTCTTCCCTATGTTTCTGGCCAACACTGCACCTGCGGGGCTGCGGGGGCTCGTGGGTCTGACACATCAGAGTGGGCTCCTGTGTGTATCCGCTGAGACAGAGCTTAGAGGACGCCAAGAAGTGAGCACCAGGCGATGGCCTTCGCTTCCCTCTTTTCCTGCAACGACTGACGTGTCCAGTACCTCCAAGGTCTGGGCCTCGTTCTCCAGTTCTCAGCTCCATCCCATGCCCAGGACCGAGGCCACTCAGGCAGCCTGGGGCCACGACGGCAGGGTGTCCACCTGCACCCACACCCATCTCAGATCCTGAGAGAGAGGAGCATGCAACCTGCTCCCTTGGGGCAGAGGTTGGGCCCCGTGGCAACAGACAACCTCAAGTCTCAGGCTCATGGAGCCCTGAGATGTGGGTTTCTCTCCATACTGTTTTAGAAAAAGTTTATTTTTTTCTCCTTTTTTCAAAACTGAGATATAATTGGCATATAACATTATATTAGTTTCAGGTGAACAACATAATGATTCGATATTTGTATATATCGCAAAATGATAGCCACAAGTCTAGCTAACATCCATCACTATACCTAGTTACAACTTTTTTCTTGTGATGAAAACTTTCAAGATCTAGTCTCTTAGCTACTTTCAAATACACACCACAGTATTACCAACTATAGTCACCATGCTGTACATTACATCCCCAGGACTTATTCATATTATAAGTGAAGCTGTACGTTTCGACCCCCTTCACCCATTTTGCACACACCCCGCACCCTGCCTCTGCCAACCACCAATCTGTTCTCTGTTTCTATGAATTTAATTTGTCTGGGGTTTTTTTTAGATTCCACGTATGAGATCATAAGGCATTCATCTTTCTCTGTTTAACTTATTTTACTTAGCATAATGCCCTTAAGGTCCATCCATGTTGTCACAAATGGCAAGATTTCCTTCTTCTTTTTATGGCTGGGTAATGTTCTGTTTGTGTCTATTGAATTTCATACTGTGTGCACATGTTGTCTCTTCAAGGATTTTTCAAAATAAATATATTTAAAGTCAGATTACAATAAATGCTGGAGAGGGTGTGTAGAGAAGGGAACCCTCCTACACTGTTGGTGGGAACGTAAATTGGTGCAGCCAGTATGGAGAACAGTATGGAGGTTTCTTTTTTTTTTAATAAGTTTTTTGGGGGGTTTTTGTGTTTTTTTAATACATTTATTTATTTATTTATTTTTGGCTGCATTGGGTCTTCACTGCTGCGTGCGGGCTTTTTCTAGCTGTGGCGAGCGGGGGCTACTCTTCGTTGTGGTGCACAGGCTTCTCATTGCAGTGGCTTCTCTTGTTGTGGAGCATGGGCTATAGGTGCCCAAGCTTCAGTAGTTGTGGCTCGCAGGCTCTAGAGCGCAGGCTCAGTAGTTGTGGCGCATGGGCTTAGTTGCTCTGCAGCATGTGGGATCTTCCCAGATCAGGGCTCGAACCCCTGTCCCCTGCACTGGCAGGTAGATTCTTAACCACTGCACCACCAGGGAAGTCCCTGGAGGTTTCTTAAAAAACTAAAAGTAGACCCACATATGATCTTGCAGTCACATTCCTGGGCACATATCTGGAGAAACACATAATTCAAAATGATCTATGTACCCTAATGCATGGATAGTAGCACTATTTACAATAGCCAGGACATGGAAGCAACCTAAACGTCCATCAACAGATGAATGGGTAAAGAAGATGTGGTATATATATATTGGGTTGACCAAAAAGCTCATTTGGGTTTTTCCATAAGATGTTATGGAAAAACTGAATGAACTTTTTGGCCAACCCAATACAATGGAATATTACTCAGTCATAAAAAAAGAAAGCAAGAATGCCATTTGCAGCAACATGGATGGACCTAGAGATTATCATACTAAGTGAAGTAAGTCAGAAAGAGAAAGACAAATATCATACAATATCACTTATATGTGGAATCTAAAATATGATACAAATGAACTTCTTTACAAAACAGAAATAGACTCACAGACTTAGAAAACAAACTTATGGCTACCAAAGGGGAAAGGCAGGGGAGGGATAAATTAGGAGTTTGGGATTAATATATACACACTACTATATATAAAATAGATAAAACAAGGACCTACCGAATAGCACAGGGAACTCTACTCAATATTCTATAATAACCTATATGGGAAAGGAATCTGAAAAAGAATAGATAAATGTATACATATAACTGAATCACTTTTCTGTATACCTGAAACTAACACAACATTGTAAATCAACTATACTCCAATATAAAATAAAAATTAAAAGAATAAAAATAAAGTCAGATTTTTACCAACTACCGAACTCTGCTTAGATATTCCTAAAAAGAAGGTTTTTTTTTTAAATTACACAAGTTTGAAGAACTCAGCTAACGTGTGCCCTTCCTGGAGTGTCACATCAGCATACTAAAATACTGAGAAATTTACTGTCTCAGAGAGTAAAAAATCATGTTTAAGGTGCTTAAACCCAAATTTTCCAAGTTTGTTCAAACAAATAACTATTTTTCCATAAATTCTCTATAAATAGTCCTGGCTAGAAATAGCCAGCTGTGTTTTATGCCACAAGGCTCAGGAATAGCCCCTTGACAACACAGTGCCAATCACACATCCTCAAATACCAGGTGCAGGTCCAGACGTGGAGGACACACTGGGGCAGGGAGGGCCGTGCTTGGGAATCTATGATCTTAGGAGTATGGAAAGAAGATACTATGCGAGAAAAAAGCTCCCCAACCTACCCCCAGTTTTCCCAAGTGCAGACCTCTCATTCCTTCATTCCGGATTCAATCATTCATTCACCAAACACAAGGTTTACGACCTAGGCCCAAATAGGGTACATCCTCTGCCCTCAGGAAACTGTCTCCAGTGAGGAAGATGTGCAGAAACCAGCAGCCTCAAGGCACTGCAGTGTCGTGGGCTTAGCAAAGCCTCCCGCAGAAAGTTGTCCATGAACCCCACACAGAGGATGAGCTCAGGCACCAAGTAGAGGGGTGTGGATGGCGCCCCAGCCCCTCCGGAGCACAGCACTTCATGCAGCTGAGAGCGGACCCATGGGCACAGGTGGGCAGTGCTGGCGAGTGCGTTCTGAGCTCTGCCCTGGGCTCCATGCCCACTGCGTCTGTGTTGGTCCTTCTAGGAGGCCCAGCTGGAGCTTAGAGGCAAGAGGGAGGAGGAAGTGTCTGCTTGGATAGGACGGCAGTAGTAACAGCAGTGGTCAGGTGATTATGGACCCCAGGACCCCTGGCAGAGGCAGCACCTTCACAGGAATTGCAGCCCTGGCCATGAAGGTGCCTCCACCCAGACCCAGCCCCAGCTTCTCCCCCATCCCCAGGTTCTCCCCCAGCCCCAACTTCTCCCCCAGCCCCAGCTTCTCCCCCAGCCCCAGCTTCTCCCCCATCCCCAGCTTCTCCCCAGCCCCTGCTTCTCCCCAAGCCCCTGCTTCTCCCCCAGCCCCAACTTCTTCCCCGTCCCCAGCTTCTCCCCCATCCCCAGCTTCTCCCCCAGCCCCAGCTTCTCCCCCAGCCCCAGCTTCTCCCCCAGCCCCAACTTCTCCCCCAGCACCGGCTTCTCCCCCAGCCCCAGCCTCTCCAGTAGGGCAACAGAAGGTGCAAGCTCTGGGCTCTAGCCTGTGGGTATTAGTGCTTCTTTTAAATTGTTTTTAAATTTTAATTTTTTAGCAAACAAAGCAATGTGTTTTTTAAAAATTCTAATTTCTACAAGTATATATTCTGCCATATTTCTGGCTCCACATCCAAGACTGTAGTGTCTAGAAGCACACTGAGTCCTTGCAGCTTCCTTTCACAGAGCAGTGTGAGTGTGATGTCCAGACGGAAGTGCTTTGGCTCCGGCTACCCAGACCCCTGCTCTAGTGCTCATGTTCATTGCATGGGATATTGAATGATCTGAAACCATAGATTATTTCATGAATGTGGCTTCCTAATATAAGTCTGTTAGACATAGTTGTTCTTTTCTGTCACTCTTTCAGCCCCTTGTACTCTCATTGTGAACCAAACTGGAGATAATAACATTGAATCTATTCACTTTGTCTAGAGCTGTTCAAAACAGCACACGTAGTCACCCCAGGACAGCAGAGTGCCTGGCATGTGGTTCTGTAACTGGACGCACTGCAGCTCACCAGGCCAGTGAAACTTACACCCAGCATCTTCTCTCAGACCGAACAAATCTGGCTCCTTTTGCCACCCACAACTCCACTCCTTTGTAATTGAACAATCACCCTTAACTACTTTTTGAAGGTGGTGTGTGCCATCTGTCACGTTGTGAGGCATGATTTTTGCTTCTTGCCATCATCTGGGGGATGCCAGCCCTGGGGGATGCTCGGCATATTAAAGGATGGAGAAACTTCCGAGGGAAATCTTTTCACGTGTTTGCTGTGAGCACGTTCATTGGTTAAGAATGCTCATAATGTGGAAAGAATTCCCTAGAGTTATTGGTAAATTTTCAGGTATGTAGGCGTTAAAGAGATTCCATTGTAGGAGTCAAGTCCAGTTCAAAAACAAATACTGTGGCCTGTGGTACTAGTGCTTCTTATACCTGATACCATCCCTTCTCCCTTGGGTTTGCTGATCCTCTCTTTCTCCCTTTCAGTCTTCCGTCCTTCCATGCCTTTGTAACCAGTTCTTTGCCTTACTTCCCTCTGTGGCAAATACCTAGAGTGGTTTCCATCTTTCTGACTGAACCCAGGCTGATTCAGCCAAGCCCTCCAAGTGGGGTCTGTGATGGGGTTAGTCACTTGTTTGAGCTTGAATACAGGGATGGGCTCACTGCAGGTGGACAATGGAACACTTCACCGCACCATATCGGTGGTACTCAATCATTGCCCTGGGCTGCCTGGGAGGGAGCACCATTGAAAGTTAGGCTTGGGATAGGACAGTGCCACGGTACTCGGCCATATGGTAACATGGATGCCTACAAGGACTGTGGGGATGGCAGTTCCCTGAAGAGATTACAAAAAGGAAAATGAAGATGAAGAAGAAGATAAGGAGGAGGGGAAGAGAGGAAGGGGAAAATGGATAAAGCAGGCTGACTATATTAAAATGAAGAACTTCTGTTCAAAATATTCCATGAGAGAGTGAAAAGGCAAGTCACAGCTGTGAGAAGATGTTTGCAACACATATATTTGACCAAAGACTCATAGCCAGAAGACATAAAGAGCTCCTAGAAATCAACAGAAGATGGCAGACAGCCCAACAGGGAAAACGTGGTTGAAAGTTTGGGGGGGGTGTGCTTTACAAGAGTGTGTCCTAGTGGCCAGTAAACACGTGAGAAAGTGCTGAACTTCACAAGTCATCAAGGAAACACCAATTAAAACAGCAGGGCTTCCCTGGTGGTGCAGTGGTTAAGAATCTGCCTGCCAGTGCAGGGGACATGGGTTCGAGCCCTGGTCCGGGAAGATCCCACATACCATAGAGAAACTAAGCCCGTGTGCCACAACTGCTGAGCCTGTGCTCTAGAGCCTATGTGCCGCAACTACTGAAGCCCGCACGCCTAGAGCCCATGCTCCGCAATGAGAGAAGCCACTGCAATGAGAAGCCCGCACGCCACGACAAAGAGTAGCCCCTGCCCGCCCCAACTAGAGAAAAGCCCACACGCAGCAATGAAGACCCAATGCAGCCAGAAAGAGAGAGAGAGAGAGAGAGAGAGAGAAAGAAAGAAAGTATTATTTAAAAAAAATAAAACATCAAAACCAAAAGAAATGCCCCTTCACACATGAGGATATCTGGTGGGAATGCAGAGAAATCAGAACTCGTATACCTTGCCAGTAGGAATGCTAAATGATGCAGACACTTTGGAAAAGAGTCTGGAAGTTCCTCAAAAGTTAAACATAGAGTTACCATTTGACCCAGCAATTCCGCTCATCAGTATCTACCCAAGAGAAACGAAAATATATGTCTACACAACAATTTGCCTATGAATTTCAGAGCAGTATTATCCATAAGAGTCAAAAAGTGGGCACAACTCAAATGTTTTGAAATGGTGAATGGATAAACAAAATGCAGTCTACTCATGCAATGGAATATTTCTTGGCCATAAAAAGGGATTAAGTACTAATACATGATATAGCATGGATGAACCTTGAAAATACCAAGCTAATTGAAAGAAGCTAGTCACAAAAGACCATATATTATTTAATTCCTTTTATAGGAAATGTCCAGAATAGGCAAGTCTATAGAGGCAAAATAGATTAGTGGTTGCCAGGCACTGGGAGGCATAGGATGTTGGGGGTGACAGCTAAAGGGTTTGGGGTTTTTTTTAGGGTGATGCAAATGTTCTAAAATTGTGGTGGTGACTGTATAACTGTACGAAGAAACTAAAATCTATTTAATTGGATACTTTAAATGGATACATTATATCTCAATAAAGCTGTGCAAGAAACAAGAGAGAGAGAGAAGTGAAACAAAACAAAAACAAAAACAAAAAAACACCCACACATCAAAAAGGCTAAAATGAAAAAGACAGATTCCTGAGCATTGCTGAGGGTCTGGAAAAAGCAGAGCTCACACACTCCTGGGAGGAGTGGAACTTGGCATCATCACTTTGGAAAACAGGTGTTTATCACCGAAGCTGAGTACAGACACACCTACCACCCAGCAGCTCCACTCCTAGGAACGTATGCAACAGAAACGCTTATGTATGTCACCAAAAGACATGTAAGCAGCGCTTGGCAATAACCAAACACTGGAAACCACCCAAATAGCCATCAACAGTAGAAGAGATAAGTAAATGCTTGTATCTGCACAAAAAGAACCTTCACAGCAAGGAGCGTGAGCAATCTACATACAACATACAACATAGATGAATCTTATACACACTGAGTTGAGTGAAAGAAGTCAGCTCCTACCTTAGAGTATAGACTGCACGAGTTCATGCGTATGAAGTTCAAAATAGGCAGAACTCTTTGGTAGCAGTAGTTACCTCTTGGGGAGTGGGCCCTCAGGGAAGCGTCTGGGTGTTGGCCATGTTCTGTCTTTTTTAAACTAATTAATGTATTTTTATTGAAGTATAGTTGATTTACAATGTTGTGTTGGTTTCAGGTGTATAGCAAAGTGATTCAGTTATACATACACATATATCTATTTTTTTCAGATTCTTTCCCTTATAGGTTATTACAAAATACTGAGTATAGTTCTCTGTACTATACAGTAGGTCCTTGTTTATCTATTTTATATATGGTAGTGTGTATCTGTTAATCCCAAACTCTTAATTTATCCCTCCCCCACGTTCGTGTCTTGATCTGGGTATGGATACACAGATGTTTTCACCTGTGTGCCCCCGGCTGTACACTTTGCGTTTGTGTACTTTTCTGTATTTATGTTATAGTTCAATAAAAAGTTTACCAAAATTTTAAAAATAGGAAAAGGAGGAGGGAAAATAGTCTATACACAGCAAACAAGAAATATCATGTCCCATGGCAGCTGGTTTTCGTTTCTATAACTAGTCCTGAGACACTTTGGTGGCCAGGACCCCCCAGGCTCCAGGGCCGCCCAGGTCCACACCACAGCTGATGGAGCCCTTCACCTGGGGGCTCACTCAGCTTCACCTGGGAAGGCTTGTCTCCTGCTTTGGTTGTGGTTGAACCTTCTGCCTGACTCTACGGTTGGAGAGGGCGCCATGAGAGGCGCCCCAGAGCCTCCCATGACTCCCAGAACGGTCCTTCCTGCCTCTGTGCATAGCAGCTCCCAGCCTCCCCTTCGTGATCGGGATGGATACCCCCCAGGCAGTAGAAGGTCCCCCTTCTTCGTCTGTTGGTGAAGGAGCCTGAGGATTCCAACACAGCTGGTGTCAGTCTCCACTGCCCACTCAGCAGGACTCTGGTCTTCTGTGCCCAGGGAGGGTTGCCCCCCCCCAAGACTAGCAAACCAGTGATGCTCCAAGTGGCAGGGGTGGGCAGCAAGCACTCAGCAAGGGGGCTATCTGGTGTTACACTTTGAGGAGCCCCCTCCCACGCCCACCCCTGGATCCCTGGGCTCATAGGAGAAGCAGCAACATACACGGGGGCAGGGCGTCCTCAGGACAACACCGGCCCCAGAGATGTGTGCTCCTGCTGGTGCCAAAACTATGTCTTCCGCAGGCTGTTCACCATTCTTCCAAGCCAGCTGCTTCTGGAGTTTTCTATGCATTTGCCTGGCACTTTCTTTCAGAAGTCCTGAGCCCCAGGAACCCTCTCAGTCCCAGCAAACCAGAAGGACGGTCACCCCAGATGCCTTCCAAGCCAGAGTCCCTCCAGGGGTAGGACCAGATCTTGGTGGTCTCTGTGCGCCCCTTGCCTGGCCCAGTGCAGGCACCCAGGCTCGCGGGGGGAGCAGAGCAGCTCTGCCACTGGGTCTGAAGAGTCAGGAGGACCCCCCGCTGGTGTGACCCCGAGGGGTGGCAGCCGTGACACATGTCTTTGCAGGACTCACAAATCAGGGCACCGGCCACCTCTTGTGTTTCAGTGTCGTATTCTGTGCATTTTGCTAACTTGGGCGGCTGCTGTAACAAGAGAAAGAGAAACGAACATTTGAAAGGTGATTTGCAGACTTGGTAGGGCTTTCCCTGGCATTGTCTTGTTGGATGTGACCCCAGCTCTGTGAGATGAGCAGTGTTGAGGCCAAGAAGGGTGACACAACTTTCCCAAGGACCCTGAGCAACCCCCTACCCACCCGTGTTTGAACAGGTTCCACCGCCTTCTCTGAGACTGGGCCCAGAGCCCCTCCCCACCCTGTGTGCCCGGGGCCCTGCACACAGACCTTCTAGACACCTCTCTGTGTAGGATGAATCTGCCAGGGCTGCCATAACAACGTGCCACAGACTCGGTGAATTAAACAACAGAAATTAATTTTGTCACAATTTTGGAGGCCAGAAGTCCAAGAGTAAAGTGTCAGCAGGGTTGGTTTTCTTGGCTTCTTGGAGAAGATGGCCCATCTCCTCCCCGTGTCCTCACGTGGTCGTCCCTCTGCGTGTGTCTGTGCCCTAATCTCTCCTTTTCATAAGGACACTGGTCAGATTGGATAAGGCCCACTGTGGTGACCTCATTTAACTTTAATTTCTTCTTTAGAGGCCCCATCTCTAAATACGATCACATTCTGAGGTACTGGGGGTTGGGACCTCAACCTCTGAATTTGGGGGGGTGGGAAACAATTCAGTCCATCACAGCCCATTTGGCCTGTAACGGGCCCGGATACCACACCAAGCTCAGGGGACTGTGGCTGCAGCCGTGGTTGCAGAGAGGGAAGGGCCCTCTGGGAAGAGGGAGCTGCAGGTGTCCGGAGATGCCAGGAAGTATGCTCTTGGGGGGAGTTCGTCCATCAGGGTGGGGGAGAGGGATGAGAGCAGTGCAAGGCACCGGGCAGGCCGGGCGTGTCGCGTGCAGAACTGACTCACTCATCTGTGAAGCTGTAGGCAGGCTCTTGACAAGCAGCACAGATGTGGCAGACAGCGGCCCAACCTCCCTACCTAAGCGTGTGGCATGTTTGCACAGCACAGGGGCTCTTGTAGGATTCCAAGCAGGGAGTGACATGGTTAGAATCAACTAATCCAGACGACGCGCTCACCGTGTGCACGAGGTGACTGTGGATGGGACCCAGGGCTCCGGTCCTCCACTGGCCACTGACAGCTCATGCCGCTCTGGACGCGGTACTGCAGAAAGGGAGGGCTTTAGAGTCTTGAGCATCTGGTTTAAACTTCCTGCTCAGCCATCTACCAGCTATGCGACCTGGGGGACTTGACCTGCTCCAGGCTCTGGTCTATTCGTTCATAAAGATGTGGGTTATTGTAGGGATTCATTGGATAATGTAAGTGACCTGACACATAGCAGAAGAGCTGGTACCGTTTGCCTTATTTTCCTTTTGCTTCTCTGCAAGTTGTTTCCTCCGTCAAACTGCTGGTTCATGAGAGGAACTGCATGGGCCAGTGGCGGTGGGAAACCAGGGGTCCCCTGACTGTGGTCTGTGCAGCTGGCCCAGGGAGGGGCGAGCTCTGGGCCCCTAGGCCTTGCAGGAGTCCAGGCTGAAGGAGGCTTCTTGAAGGGGCAGGGATGGAGGAGCCGTCAGCCAGCGTGCTAGGCGCACCCTTGACCCCGCTCACCACCAGCCCCTCCATTTGCCACCCAGAGCTGCGATTTCCAAGCTCCTGCTCCTGTTACCCAAGGTCCTTGCAGACCCCCGGGGAGGCTGGGGTGCCCCCTGGGACCCAGGAGATGTGTGCTGTTGAGGAGGAGGTGACAGCAGCCTGGGGGAAGAGGGAAAGCTCTGTGTTGAGGGAGGGAAGACCTGTTTATTTCTCAAACGGGCTCTGAAGGTTTATTTGGGGTTCATGGAGGGAAGGAGGTGACCACGGCAGACGCTGAGCGCCCTGGTGCCATCTGCCTGCCATCACCAGGGATGCCCCTGGCATATTTAGTTTCAGGTAGGATTTTGTTTGGGGGGTAAAATAGTTCCTCTTGTAAAGACAGTAATGTCCCCAGTGTGGCTTTGCCACCACACCAGCCCCACTGATTGGCCCAGGAGACAGGAGCCAGACCCAAGCCAGGACCACCAGAGCCCCGTCCTCGGGAGGATGGAACTGGCCCCAGGAGACCCCAGCTCATTTTGCAGAGATGTAAACTTGAGGGAGATCTGGGGGCCGTCATTTTGTACAGTGGGTTCTGGGCAGACCACGCCCTGCAGAGAGAGCCCCCCTGAAGGGGTGAGGAGACCCTGTGTCCCAAGATGTCCCAGGCCGAGGTTCCAGAGGCTGCCGTGCCCTGCCCTTGGGCTCTTAGAAACTCCAGTGTGGCTTTCTTGCCCTAAGTTCCTCTTTTTGTGTAAAGCCAGCTAGAATTGGTTATTTGCAAAACACCTAAATCGTGCATAGGCTTTCTTTTTTGTTTGCAGAATGCCTCTTGCTCTAGAAAACCTGGCCTAAGCACGAAGACCCTGGGGACTGTGGAAATGTTTATCCTGCAGCTCATTCCATAGTGTCGGCGGCATCCCTCACCCAGTGAGGTTGAGAACCGGGGATTGCATTTCTACTTATAAGGTGACCGTCCTCCCAGGATCTCTTCACTTACCCCACATTGACTCCACCACTCAGAAAGGTCCACGTGAATCCCCCTAGAAGGCCATGGCAATCCCGCCTTCAAATGCTACCAGCACCAACGGTGCAATCTTCCCGGACCTCTGGCCTGTGCTTGTCACCCTCGGCTGGGGACCTGAAAGGGTTCCTTTGTACGTAATGCTCAGATTCCTGCCCTGCACCCTCCGAGCTGCAGCCACTCTCTCTGCACCGCTCCCTCTCCCTCGCCCGGCGCAGCTTCCCGCCCTCTCCAGGCCTCCAGAACTTCCCCCTGCCCTCAGGCAGGCTGGGGATCTAGGGATCAGTTCTGTCCCACGGCATCTGGCTCCTGTTCCTCTTGGTGCTGCTGTCCTGGCATGGAGCCGAGGTTCCCCAAACGCTGGCTGAACCGAAACCCCACTGTTGTAGCAGGTTCCTGAGCTGGTCTCTCTTCTGGTTCCATCTCCCAGTCACGGGTGGGATGGGAGATAATGGCCCAGGTGGCGTCTTCCCAGCAGACCCTCCCCAGGGGGTCGGGGGTTCTATTTGGGCAGCACCTGGGCTCCTGGGCAGCCCCTCTCTCGGCCCCCTCCCATGGCTGCCTTCAGGAACCCTGCATGTGGCAGCCTGAGGCTTAAATTTAGTTGTAGGCTTAGGATCTGGAGGAAGAACCCTGAGGAGTAAGACCCAGAAACTTTGGGCTTTGAGAAGGAGGGAGAAGGGGGCTGTGAGGTCCAGAGCTTGTGGCCACCTCGGGAGGGAGTGGTGGCAGCTTCAGGGAGCCCCTTGTACAGTCCCCAGGCCTCCAGCAGGGGCGCCCTGTCCTGGACAGAGCACTGGGGTGGGGTCTCGGAGCACCGCAGGGAAAAAAGTCCCGTGGGTGACCCTATGTGACACTGGGGGAGGTGAACCGCACATTTCAGGAAGTGCTCTACACCCTGGCTGGTTACAAAGAACTGATCCTGAAGACTCCAGCCCAGCTGACTGCTGCAGACCCATCAGACCCTACCTTTTCTCTCCCTCTTTGCAGACTCTGGGCCAGAGGGGTTGACAGGGAGAGAGTGGCAAAGGGGCTTTTGGAGGCCCGCACAGGCTCAGGGAAGACACCGCTCAGATCACAGCCGGTGGGCTGCGTGCACCCTCCATGAGAAACTTGCACTCTTGAGGCCATGGGAACAGGGGAGCAGGGGTCAGAGGATGCCGGCCCCCTCCTCTGCACTCCAGGTGCTCTGAGCTGTCAGGAATGCATCCCCTGCGAGAGGCAGACAACCTGGCAGAGGCTTAGGGACGCAGTTTTCCTCGTAGCAGGAGGCCCAGGCAGGCGGCCGTGGCAGTGGTCCAGGCTCCCTGTTTCAGAGCATCCTCCAGGCCTGCCTCTCCCACCAGCGAGGGCTCCAGATCGGGCCCACAATCGAGGAGTCAGGGAGGGGATGGGGCTGGCCAGCTGTGTGGCTCTCCTTCTATCAGGAGGCCAAAGACTCCCCAGAGACTGTGGTTAGGGTCCCAGGGCCGCCCACCGTAGGGGGAGCTAGGAAAGTGGAATCCCTCAGAGCACAGCCACCCTGAACAACACCTGGCCGTGGGCCAGGATGCTGGGGTCCATCGCAGTGTGGCCCCGGGGCCGCAGCCAGGCAGGGAGAGGTCTGGTCGTGGAGCTGGAGGACCTAGAGAACCCTGGGGACCTGCGGGGTGGGTAGGGCAGCCCCAGGGAGCCGGCGGGAAGGCCTGGGCCGAGGTCAGGAGCTGCCTCCCAGGCAAAGAGGGCACCCTCTCCTGGTGTGGGAGCCCCTGAGGGCCGGCATGGATGGAGGTGTGCAGGGCGGCCCTCGAATGGTGCCAGGAAGCTCGTCAGCCCTGGGCGCTGGTCCCTCTCCACAACTTCCGGTCGCCCTGTGGTGACCTCCCCAGTCTCAGAAATGAGTCCACACGTGGTGAGCACCTGGCACCTGGAGGGCCTGCCTCCCTGGGGGCCCCCCGGGGCCGGGGGTGCGGTGAGGAATGAGAAGAGGAAACAGGGCAGGGCTGATTTCCAGGAAACAGGAATGGGGCCCCTGGGCAGCCCGGCCTGGCCGAGGAAAGGGGGTGCCGGCCCAGAGCCAGGGTGCCTTCTCTCATGCAGACGCTGGTGCCATGCAGTAGGTGATAAATGTCTCTCCCAAGAGCGGTGGCCGCTGTGATTGGCGTTCACCATGTCTTAATCTTTCTAGAACCCTGCTCAGCAGCCCCGCCTCTGCCCAGTGCCTCAGGAGGACACTGGGGTCTCTCATTCCTTCCCTATGAACAGGCTAGGAAGGAGCCTGGGACCCAAGGGCTGGCACGGAGCCCCCTCCCAGCCCCCCCGTCCCCCCACCCATCAGACGTGTTGATACTGCGGAGAGGGGCCTGGGTTGGTCGTTATGCCG
The DNA here is from genome assembly GCF_028023285.1 of Balaenoptera ricei. Classification (NCBI taxonomy): domain Eukaryota; kingdom Metazoa; phylum Chordata; class Mammalia; order Artiodactyla; family Balaenopteridae; genus Balaenoptera; species Balaenoptera ricei. The sequence continues at coordinate 32,374,428 of NC_082640.1, forward strand.
AGAAATGAAACATTGCTTAACCCCAAGGAGAAACCACAAGAATAGAAAAACAGCTGCAGTTGGGCCCGAGGCTTCAGCCTTCATATCGCTGCGTGCACGGCAGTTTTGTTTACGTTAAAGGCGAGGAGAGAAGGTTTGCCAGGGTGGTACTGCTTTTCAAGTCCCCAGAGACCCCCGTCTGACGGGGAAGAGTGTGGACCACGGGACGCGGGCTCTGTTCTCTGGCTGAGCCGACACCTGTGCTGAGGCCAGAGAGGGGTGGGCGGCAGAGCAGCCCCAGGGGTGCTGCTGCCGTTTCACCACGGGGCGCCTGGGTGCACTGGGGACCCAAGGCCGCTACTCTTGAGAGCAGAGCTGGGCCCCCAGGAGACAGGACAGACCCTGCTCGTGGGAGGTGGGCAGAGGCGGCTGCAGAGGGTGCCCCAGAAGACGGAAGGTCTGGGAAGGAGCTGCTGGCACGTCCGCAGGGGCCCCTGTTTTGTGTTCGTCATTGGTGGTAGGGCTCCCCATCTTTTATCCTGGAGATCTGTAGGTTTCCACTGTTGGGGTCACCAGGCCGGGCTGCCGATCACAGGCCCAGCACTGGCTCCCCTCCTTCCAGAAGGAGGCCTTCTGGTCCATCCCCCTGCCCACTACCACCCTCCACCCCAGGCTTGGATCCACTCTGTTCTCTGCAGGAGCCAACGTTTCAGGAATCGGGGCCACTGCGGGGTGGGTGCTGCAGGCGTGTTGAGGGCCCAGCCTCTGTCAGGACCAGGAGGTCAACCCCAGCCTCCCACGGAGGAGCCAGGCACCCAGAAGACCCCAGCCCCCAGGGCCCCTCGTGTCATCTTCTGACCTCTCAGTGATGCCAGAACAGCTGTCCCCATTCCCAAGGCCAGTGCCTGCAGGTACCACTCCTTTCTCAGCCCTGCCCAGACTCCTGAGTCCTGGTGGCCACCTGCCATGCAGAAGCTGCACCACGCACACCCCAACATGAACATACGTGGAAATGCACACACGTGCACAGGGGCACACACACACACACACACCCAGGGGCCTTCCCTCCCCAGAGCTGTCTATGCTCCCCCCACCACAGAGGCTCACGCTGGTGGGGCTGGCATCTATGTTTCCGTATGAACATCTCATGTCCACAGTCATTTAAGCTTACAGTCCCCGAGAGTGGTGGCCCCCAGGTTCCCGGCCGAGTTTGATCGGATTGACCCCCTCCCCTCTGCCCCAGGCCCCCTCTCCACTGGGCACCTTCAGTCTGAAGCCTGGGGGTCAGGGGCGGTGAGGGGAGGGGGCTTGCCCACCCAGGTCTCCAGCAGCTTGGCCCCGAGTCCGGCTGTCGTGCATGCGTGAAGGTGGCCCTGATCTAAACTCACGCCCCGAGCTACAGACCCGGGAAAACCATGCCAGCTCAGGAGACTCTTATCAAACGCCTGTTTCATGACAGATTCAGGCCTGGAGGGGTGGAGTCCGGTCCTGAAAAAGTTTTCTCTCTGCCAAAAAAAAAAAAAAAAAGGAAAAGGAAAAATTGCATTTTAATTCCAGAAACATTTTGTAAGAGCACGAGGGCCCTGCGCACTGGGCCTCGCTGCGCTTCCCTGGCCTGTGCCGGGAAAGCACCCATCCCACCAGCACGCCCATCGCGTCGCCTTCAGTTCTGTGACCGTCACCCGTGACAAAGCAGCATTATTTTATGTGTCACCAATCCTTGCAGAGGCTCCTTAAAGATGGGAGCAGGGGACACCCACAGGATGCGTGCAGGAAACAGTGAGAGTGAGACCCCAGCACCCCTCACTCCCCCCACCCCCAGCAAAGATAAGCAAAGCCAGACCCAGCCAAAGCCAAGGCGGGGGATAGACTTTATTCAGGAATAACTATTGCAGAAGGCAAGAGGGCCCAGTGTAAAGGGAACTCAACTTCGGAGAAACTGGGGGAAGGGCCCAGGCCACTGGGTTTGTTAGTTGGTGCTTCTCCGGGCGAGAAAGAATTTCTTGTGTCTTTAGGACTAGAGGCAGCGGTGCAAGTTAGAGCGAGGCGCCCACCCACCGAATGGGACGCTTACCCTCACAGACAGAAGGCTGGCAGGGTGAGGTGGCTTCCTGAACGTTTGCATTTCCGAGAGACAGCTCCCACATCCTGGAGGGGAAAGTCCTGGGTGGTGGGAGGTGGACATCTCAAAGGGCAGAGACTATCATTGGGAAGTAACTGCTCTCACAGGGGTTAGGGGCCTCTCTGTCTATCACCAGGGTTTGACCGGGACAGACTGATTCTCCTGGGGGCACTGAGCTTTCTCAGGCAGGAACTTGAGGCCTCATCCCAGGCTTGCAGCCTTGAGCTGTCAGGACCTAGCTGAGGTTTGGTCAAGTCTCTTAGTGTGTGTGACGGTGGGGAGAGTGGACCAAACTGTGCTGAGAGTCTGCAGTTTTTATGGGCCACAGTTAAACCCAGTCAGAGCGGCTGGGTTTCAGGGAGAAAGTCTTTGTCACCTCCTGCTGCTGTTGTCCCTGTGGCCTCCTCCCCTCCAGGGCACTGTCTCGCTTGCTGCTCACCTTCTGGGCCCCACTGTTCCTGCCAGACATGAAATGATGCACAGGAGCCCGTGGGGAAGCTCAGAGAGCGCTGTCCCAGGCATGTGCATTAGGTGGGCCCCCAAGACTGCAGCGGCCCCGACGCTGGATCATAAGCTGAGGAAATGACACCTTTACGCTTCACCTGCAATCCTGCCCTCTCCCTCAGCACCCTCCCCTGCCCTTCCAGGGGCACACACACACCTTTGCACACCACCTGAGAAGCTGGGCCGCCCTGAGTCTGCCATGCTGTGAGGAAGCCCTACCCACGCAGATAGGCCACGTGGAGACCACCAGGAGCTGAGCAGGTGGGCAAGCCTTCTCGGCCCTGCCAGCTCAGCCCCACTGCCAACTGAACGCTGTCAAAAACGGTGACCCCAGTCAAGGCTAGGTGACTGTTGCGGCTCACGGACTCCCGAGAATAATAGAGAATTGTTTGGGGAGGTGGACTGTACAGCAGAGGCATTCCGGTCTGTCAGGTGGTGTCCTCTGGGAACGTGAAAAAGGTGACCCATCTCCACGCCACCTTCCAGAGAACGCTGTCCTCCATGAGACCGAGGGGCCGCTCTCAGGGCCACACTGCAATCTTGGCATTTTAATGAGAAGTCAGCTGTGAGGGAGAAGGGGAAAGGGAGAGCTCGGGAAGAGGAGCACGGGCAGGGGATGGACGTGGGATTCCCTAGAAACTAGGGCTCGGAGGTCCTCGGAAGAGGACTGGAATAATGATGCTGAAGTCGGGAGAACTCTAGAATTCCCAGGAGGCTGGACAAGAATAAACACTGGAGCCTCAGCCCCGGAATGACTCAGGAAGACAGTCCCAGACTGTCCCCAAGCACAGCATGTTCCTCCCCTCACCCAGGGCCCCATGCGGGGGTGGGGAGAGGAGACGGCTCAGGGCCCAGGCAGGGGCGACAGGAAAGAGGACAGGCTTGAGGTGTGGAGACGGCTGGGAGAGCCAGAAAAGAGCTGGCTTCATGTCCAGACCTGGAAGCACTTAACCGGCAGACAGCTCCACCGCCAGTTAATTTCCAGCCGGGAAAACAGAAACCACTCCAGTTATTTTCAGCAGAAGGGATTTAGTGGTGGGAATTGGTGATGAAGGTGTTGGAAAGGCCAGAGGAGCAAATAGGTGACGAGCGTGTATCACCCAGAAATCCGGAAGCTGCTCCTGCCCAGCACCTGGATTTGAGCTTCTGGAGGTGCCACCTCGGCCCCTGAGCAGTGACCCCCCAGCCCCCATCATCTCTGTGGCTCAAGCTCCTGGGGCCACTGTCACTGTCACTGCAAGGAAGCATCACCCACTGCCACCATCGGAGCTGCAGCCAGCAGCAAGCTGGCTCCTCTCTGCCTCCCACTTTGTCACCGCCTTCCAGGGCCTCCCAGGGCCTCCCATTGGCAGCTCCTAACCCGAAACGGCTGCAAGGGCGTCTGGGAGATGTAGTTCCCTTGAAACACTGAGGGGGCACCAAGGGCAGGAATAGAGCCAACAGACCATCCGGCACAACGGCAGTCAGTTTAACTCAGTGGCCCTTGATTTCACGTTGACATTCTCTCCTCCTGGCTGTAGATGACCTGTGCCCTTGTATTCCTGTGCACGGTCAGAACAGGGCCGGGCACTCTTGAAATCACAAGATGAGTCTGAGTTCCCACCCAGCGGTGCTGGAAAGCTCCAGGGTGGTTGTTAGTGGACTCCTCATGGGGCAGGGTCTTCTGTTGGGATGTGAACTTGGTGCGGGCTGGAAGCTGGTTTAGCTCTCCCAGAAGACACTGAAACCATTTAAGTCTTGGGAGTCGATCTTCAGAAATAGAGCATATTTAAGAACTCAAAGGTCCTTACTTCTTGGGAGAGCAGGCTGCTGAGAAAATGAACTTGTAACCTGGCCAAGGTCGAGGCACGTCTCAGGCTGATGGTTCAGCACAGGGGCAAAAGCTGTGCATGCAGCAGATGGCTGTCTGAGGTGTCCCCCTGCGCAGGGCTGGAACTGACGCAAGCCTTGGGGTCGTGGGAAAGAGGCAGGCAAGAAGGTTCTAGACTGGACCAGATGCTTCGCCCTCTGTGACAGCACAAGGCTGAGGCCTGGACCGGCTCCTCCTGGTGATGGTCTGATTCAAGGATATTAAAGCATTACCGCGTGCCTGGCCCTGGCATCTGCCGTGGGGGGCGGGAGGGTGAAGGCACCCTCTCTGGAACACCTAGCCCCGCCCACCCTGCTCCCTCAGTCGTTGCTGGTCAGTATGGGGAGGAGGGCATGTCCATGTCTGCTCCCCAGGCCCTGAGCCCCCCGGCCCAGGGCCCGGCAGGGAGCTGCAAACACAGGTGCGCCGACCTCCAGGTCATAAAGCTTAGTCAGGAGGCCCAGACGTGGCCGGGCTGGCCTGAGAACAAGGGACTGGTGGGCTGCTCACCCGCTCCACCCGCCAGGACGGCCCTGGTGGCCCAGGTTGCAATCCCCGCTCCAGCCTTCCTAGTTTTCTGCTTCAGCTTCAGAAACCCCAACTGCAAAATGGAGCTTCTAACAATGCCAAGGCCAGTTTGGAGGATGAAATGGCCTACAGGCCTACAGGCCCTGTGGACTCCATAACGATGGGCACGGCTCGAGAGGCTTGAGCCGCACCTGTGATCCCCATCCTCTGCAGAGGGTGGGAGCAGGGGGCCTCCCAGGTCGGAGACGGGCCAGCTCGGAGGCCGGCGGGGGAGGGGGAGGGGTGCTCTGCCTTCCAGGAGCTGCAGCCCACTCGGTTTGGCAGAGCTGGGCAGGCCCAGGTTCCAGTAAGAGACCTGGCTGCCAGGCCGAGGACTTTGCACTTGCATCTGTAAAGGGCAGTCTCAGGAGGCCTGCGCAGAGGGCTGGGCTGTTCCTGGCAATCGAAAGAAAAAATTAAACCGCAGTGCTTGGGAGGGTGTGGCTTTTGGTAGAAGTCCAGGCAGGATCCGGACGGTGGGGCCGCCCGCCTGGGTGTGGCCGGGTGTCAGGAGTCCCGTGCATCCTGCCCCAGGGCCCCTTCCCTCCTGGGCCCTGGACACCAGCTCACTCTGGTAGTTTCCAGACATGCCCCACGGCCCCAGGCCCTGCCCTCACTGGTGGAGGAGCTCAGAGCCACACGTGGCGGCCAGAGCTTTGGCTCTGTCTAGGAACCTGTGTGCACGCAGAGGGGCCTCATGCAGCTCCCCGTGAGGGAAGGACACCCTTTGGGGTGCAGGACCAGTCTGGAGGAGCCTCTGCGGCCGCCCTGGAGCTCCCTCTGCTCTGGGAGGCCACGCAGGCCCTGCCCTGCCCCCTCACCGCAAGCTGCAGCCCCGTCAGACGGTCCCTCGGAGCCCAAGCGCTGTGCTGTGCTGCACTGCGAAGCCTGCCTGGGCCGCCCCTCTCTGGCCAGGCCTCCGGCTGGGCTCCCGGGCCTGGCAGCTCTACTCAGACAGAGCCCTCCTCCGGGCAGTGGCTGAGAGCCATGGTTTTGTTATCCTGCTTCCTCCTCACAAAACCCTGGGGTGTACGTGCGATCCTGATCCCATTTTCTAAACCAGGAAGCTTCAGTTTGCAGAAGTTACCCCAGCGTCCGTCCAACTCCTGAGGCCAGTCAGCCAAGGAACAGGGATTTGGACCCAGGCCATCCCACCCAGACCCCATCCTCAGCTTCCAGAGCGGGAACTGCCTCCCAGGCCTGATGGAATCTGGATACCTTAGAAGAGACGTGGGTGAGGTGACCCCACAGTCCCGAATCATGTGCTCTCAGAGGGGGGAGAGGACCCTCCCCCGCTGCCCTGACCGCTGGACTGGGGACCCATGAGGGTCACCCTTCTCTGCTGCCGGTCCTGTCCCCCTTGTGTATCTGTGGGCCTCCGCCCTGCCCTTTGTGCAGATGCAAAGGCCCTGCTACTCCCCCCAGAGACCCTAATTCTGTCTCCAGGGCCACCTGGGACAGGGAGCCTTCCCTGCAAACCTGGGGTGTGTGAGGCGTCCCTCCTGCCCGGGGCTCTCCCTCATCCCTCGGGCTCTTCTTCCCAGGGCTGCTCAGGCCACGTGGGCTCGTTGCCCCAGTGATCTGGGACCGTCTTTCCAGGATGTGGCCACTCTGAGCCTTAAGTGTCCAGGACACTGCAGAGAAAATGCTGGGCAGAACCCCTGAATCTTTTGGACGAAATGAACTTGACGCCAATGTGTGAAAGAGTAAAAGCTGGGAGTTCCCTGGTGGTCTAGTTGTTAGGATTCAGCGCTTTCACTGCCATGGCCCAGGTTCAATCCCTGGTTGGGGAACTGAGATCCTGCAAGCTGTGCAGAGCAGCCAAAATAAAATTAAATTAAATTAATAAATTTGCAAAAAAAAAGAGTAAAAGCTGACATTAAGGAAACATGCATCTATTCATTCTTTTAATGTTTACTCCAAATTTCAAAAGATCTCCCTCTAAAACAAACAACAGAAAGGCATCCTGGGTGCAGGGCCTGGTCCAGGGGCGCTGGGGCCTGGAGCCCTCCCCTTGCAGGGCTGCTGAGCGTTGTAGAACTGCCCTCTGTCAGCCCCTGCCTCCTTGGTCTCTCTTGGCCCCTGGCGGCCACAAGGCCCCAAGGACCCCACTAGACAGGAGGCCAGGCCTTCCCAGTGCCCTCACAAGTGGGGGTTAAGAGGGCTGGATGGGTTTCTCATCCTATCCTCACTGCACCTTATGAGGTGGGGTGGCAGCCAGAGGCCTGGCAGGAAGCGGGGGGCACACGCGAGAGGGGATCCCAAGAGCGTCCGCAGGTGGGGTGCAGGGGACCAACAGCCACGTTGCCCCCGGAGCTGCTACAGCCACAGGTGATGTGAATGCACTGCGGCCCCTTCTCCCCCGGGCACCTCCTGTCAGTGGGGGGCCCATTCGGGGACAGGGTCCCAGAGCAGGTGGAGAAGGAGCGGTGGAGGAACTCCTCCTCGGTCAGCCTCATCAGCTCCGCTTCTCAGAGCCCTGAGGCCTGGAGGCTGAGGCCGGTGGGTGGGCTCCCCACAAGGCCGGCCACTTCACCGCACCCCATGCTCGTCCCACCTCCTGCTTCGTTCCCAAAGGAACAAGGTAGAAACAGTTTCATTATCCTAACGTCTGGCTCTGGAATTCCCCACCGGAAGATGCCATGGCTGGATGAGCCCCAGGCTGCCGGGCTCCTAGCTGCTCTGAGCCACCCGCAGAGTGGTGGGGGAGGGCGGGGAAGGAGAGGCTGGTCCCCCCACTCCCGAAGGCCCAGGCCACAAACAGGTGGGGCCAGGAGGCTGGGAGACCTGGGCGGGGCGGGGCAGGAATGCTCAGCATGAGTGTCTGAGGCTGTGTGGGCCCAGCCCAGCCCAGCCATCACATCCGCGCCGCTTGGGGCTTGTCACGTGAGGGCTCGTGGAGGAGAGGGGCTGCAGTTCCCATCTGTGCATTTATAGGCAGCCGGGACAAAGCCGGGCTGATGACAGAGCGACCCGTCAGAGCACAGGCCCTGGGACCTCAGGAACGTCTCAGCGTCAGCAATGAACTCCAGGCTGTGCCCTCATGGGGCACCTGGCATGGGTCCTGGGTGCCACTGTACAAGCTGAGTCCTATAGGGACCCTCTGCCTGGGGCCTGTGCTCCGAGATCGGGCTCTGGGGCCCACAGAGGCAGGGCCCCATTTCTACTGGCTGTAAGGGTGTGGGGCTCCGCCCAGCTATCACGTTCAATGCTTCCCCATCCAAATCTGTCCCCAGACCCCCTGGGGTCTGTCTGGTGGATCTGCAAAATGTTGCCATCTGCACCCAGGCCGCTGCTCCCCTGCCAGACAGGCCTCGCCCCCGCCTGCCACTGGTGCTGTGTGTTCAGGCCCTCACACGGGGACCGTCTCCAGCACCCCTTCCTCTCTCCCGACCTGGGGCTGCTTTCCTGTCGCTGCCTCTAGTGAGCAGACTGCTCGGACCCCTTCGCCCTTCCTGCAGTCCCAGCACGCCTCCCCCCTCTGCCAACTCCCACCCACCCCTGGCATGAGTGATTTTTATCCATTTGTTAGATTAGCCAAAAACAACGGACTCTATTTGTGATGAGCTTGGAGGACAAGCCGTTTGTAAGAAGAACTCAGTGTACGTGAATAGTCCGTTCATGAAATGACCAGACAGCCCAGGCGCCTTTGGATAAACGTGTACTGCTGTCCACCCAACACAAATGCAAAGTGTTTCTGAGCCTCTTCTCGCAGGGATGGAAAGGACCGCATTCCCAGTCACTTGAACTGTGTTCATCTCTATGCTAGACCGGTCATCTGACCTGCTGCTGCTTAAAGAAGTTGGGCTTTAATGGAATAGAAAGCTTGGGTTGCTCTAACGGAATAGCACAGACTCTTGGCTTAAACAAGAGAAATTTGTTTTCTTTCATTCGGGAGGCTGGAAGTCCAAGTTCAAGGTGCTGTCGGGGTTGGTGTCCCCTGAGGCTCCTTGGGTTATAGACAGCTGCCTTCTCACTGGTCCCCACATGGCCCTGCTCTGAGCATGGGCAGAGGGAGAGAAATCACTGGTGTCTCCTTCTCTTATAAAAATACCAGTCCTTGTTCGACCTTGACTACCTCCTTAAAGGGCCCATCTCCAAACACAGTCACGTGGGTGGTTAGGGCTCCAACATAGGAAGTTGGGGGTGGGGATGGGGGGGACGCAACTTAGTCCATAACATTGCGATAATCTACCATCATAGATCTAGTTTTTTGTAGCTCCACACCTGTGAACTAATGGGGATATGACAGGGGCCACCACCCCTGAATTACTGGATTTTTTTCGAGGGTGGCACTCATCTCTACAGTCCCCCTTGGGACGTGGTACTATTTTTGATCTCCTATCCTGGCCAGGGGAGGGGGCAGTTTCAGATACTTCCCCTTGCCCCTCCCCACTCTGATAGCTCTTGCCCGAGAGGTTAAGGAACCCACGTGGAGGTTCTGTTGACCACCAAGAAGCCGCATCTCAATGATCCGATCAGGAAGTGGCGAAACGACGCAGGGGAGCCGGACCTGAGCCCTGACCCCACCTGCTCCTCCCCACAAGGGGGCCGTGGTGACCCCCCCCCCGTCTCCATTTGTTAGTATCAATTCAGAGCCCGTGTCCAACAGTCCTAAAAAGTCTCCCGTGGTCCCCTCCTCCTGGGCGTGGTCCCCCAGTGAAAGACTGGGAGTCACCACTGCCTACACCTGCTGTGGAGTGGCAGGGCCTCCTGCACAGGGCTGGCCTCTCCTTCAGGCTGGGCTCCAGGTCTGACTACTGGCTCAGGCATCAATGTATAGCTACTCCCGGCCTCCTGACTGTCCATCCCCGGTATTACTTACTCTATAAATTAAGCAGTACCCTCGTTGACTGCCCATCCCACTCACCTCTGTGGGTCCTGCTCGGCAGGCCCCCAGCTGCCACTCTGATCTTGGAGTCACTGAGGTCACTGCATTCCCCTTGCTTCTGACCCCACCATCTGTCCTCTGTTCCACTGAGACCCTCTAGTTCCCATCGCTGTGGGGTCCCTGCAGCAATCTCCACCACCAGCCCTGACCCACAGGGAACACACACAACAATGCGCTGTGCCCCTCACCAGCGCCCTGTTTGCCACTTTGGGTCTGTCAGCCCCTCCTGGGTTTTCCAGCCTCACTCTGAGCCTTTGGTCCCGTGCACACAGCCGTGTGAGCCGTCTTCCCTCCACGCCTTCCAGGAGCCATCCTAGGGCACAGTGTAGCACTGTCTCCTGGGGTCCCCGCTAGCGCACGAAGTGCGAATCTCAAATAGTGTACCCGCATGGACGGCTCTCCTTCTCCGCGTTCTGCCCTCCTCACCCCTGCATCCTCAGGACCCAGTCCTGCCAGGTCCCACCTGAGCCTGCATGACTTTGGCATAAAGCCCCTCCCCACCCGTTCTGACACCTGCTCCAACACGGATGAACCTGGAAGACATTATGCTTAGCAGAGATAAGCCAGACATGAAAGGACAAACAATGGATGATTCCACTTACATGAGGTCCCGAGAGCAGTCGAATTTATAGCGGAAAGTAGACGGTGGTTTCCAGGAGCTGCGGACGGTGGGGAGGGCAATGAGGGGCTCGTGTTTAATGGAGACAGAGGTTCAGATTTGCAAGATGAAAAGGGTTCTGGAGAGGATGGTAATGATGATTTCACAGCAGTGTGAATGTGCTTCACACGGCTGAATTTTACACTTAAGGGTGGTTACGATGGTAACTTTATGCTATGTGTGTTTTACCACAAGAAGAAACTAAAATTAACAAATTCTCCCCTCCCTCAGCAGGTCCACGCCTCCCCAGTCAGGCTGCACTGGGATTTAATGCTGCAGTCAGGTTGCCAGAGGGAGGGAGGGTGGAGGTAGGTCCCCAGGGAGCCATTGTCTGGTGAGACACCTGCCAGGCGGGGTGAGCCTCTAGCAGGATGGGAGTGGGGGTGAGCACTGCCTCCTGCAAGGGGAGTGGTCACTCACGCAGGCCTGCGCGCTCAAGGGATCTGCAGTTCAGGTTCTCCTCTGTGTGTACCCAGACCTCTCCCGCCGCAGCCCTGACCTTGCAGAAGTCTCCCTCCGAGGCCGAGAGCTCCACCACTCGTAGGAGGAACTCCTGAGCCTCATCCATTCTCTCCTTTATCCCCCAAACCTCACCACCCACCAGATCAGAGTTCCTGAGATGCTCCAGGGAGGCCCGCCGGCCTTCACGTTTTGGGCTGAATTGGTCTGTCATGTCTCTCTTCCACAACCAGTGGTCTCAGAGCAGCCTGCCCCCTGCCCCCGTGTCCCTCATACCCCTCCCAGGCAGCCAGCAGGTCCCGTTCCCTGGACTGCGTCTTGGCTCACCCTTGGTGAAGGGGCTGCAGCCCCTTGGCTATGGCGTGTTCCACCCACCGCCTGCGCCCGAACCGTCTGTGCCAGGCATTGGCAAGTGATCCCATGTAGAGTCTTCTTACTGGGAGACATACCCCAAAAGTGTAAGGAAGGGAAGAGGGCAGGGCTGGGCAGAGGGGTGAAGGACCCAGGATGTCATGGCACCTGAGGCCTCAGCGGGCCCTACAGTCACCCTGGGGCCTCTGCAACTGCCCCAGATGGGGAAGGGGGCTGGCTTCTGTACCCACTGTGTCAGCAGGTCTTTGGCCCCAGGGGCCATCATCTTGGGTGGTCATTTTCCCAGGGGGTCTGTGGGATGGGGGCTCTCCAGAAAGGATCTGGACAGAGCTCCCTGGTGTGTGCTCCCATCCCGTTTCCAGTTCAGCACGGCTTTCCCTCCACCTTGAACTTGACTCTCCACGCTGGTGTGGCTGCCTCGGGCTGCCTGGCGTGAAGGCTTGACCCAGACCCCCGAGTTCTGCAACAGCCTCCCAAGCAGGGCACCCGGCACTATTACGCTTAGAAAGGCCCCAGCAGACACAGCCAGCTGGGAGGGTGCCACCCCTGCACAGGGCAGCGCTCAGAAGGGGACATGCTTGGGATTCAAGGCTCTGCAGTCACCCTTTTGAAATTCTTTTTTTTTTTTTTTAGACGACTCCATTTATTTTATTTATTTATTATTTATTTATTTATTTTTATTTTTGGCTGCGTTTGGTCTTCATTGCTGCTGTGCGCAGGCTTTCTCTAGTTGCGGTGAGCGGGGGCTACTCTTCGTTGCGGTGCATGGGCTTCTCATCGTGGTGGCTTCTCTTGTTGCGGAGCACGGCCTCTAGGCGTGTGGGCTTCAGTAGTTGTGGCACGTGGGCTCAATAGTTGTGGCTCACGGGCTCTAGAGTGCAGGCTCAGTAGTCGTGGCGCACGGGCTTAGTGGCTCCGTGGTATGTGGGATCTTCCTGGACCAGGGCTTGAACCCGTGTCCCCTGCCTTGGCAGGCGGATTCTTAACAACTGCACCACCAGGGAAGTCCCTTGAAATTCTTCATAGTTTTATCCTTGAATCTGCATTTTGTAAGGGAAGTCAGTGGGGGTTCTCAGCTGCCCACTCTCTGGGGGGCCCGGGTAGGGTACGGGGAGGGTCAGGCACACACACCCCACACACAGATGTGCAGGGCAGAGCCTGGGCGGCGCTGAGGGTCTGCACTCACCCCACGAGTGCAAAGTCCAAAGGAGTACAATAGTAAAGAGAAAATGTTAAAAACCCATGACAGGTTGAGAGACCGTGGAAGAAAGGATAATGTTCGCCTCCCCCCCGGCCCCGGCCCGTGCTTTTTTGAACAAAGGGCCTGCACTTTGGTTCTGCGCTGGGCCTGCTCTCAGCTCTGCCCCGCAGTCTTCAGGTCCCTACTCCCTTTCTCACCACCAGAAACCCAGGATCGGTGTGCAAGCTGCCAGATGCCGCCAGCAAGGTTCCCACACCTGGCCAGAGAACCTCACCTTCTTTCCAGGATGTTCCCTTCTTCGTCCGGAAAAGGCATGGACCCTCTTAATTCTCTGAGCCCCAAACCTACAAAAATGACTCCAGGGCCCAGTCCTCTTCAGCTGGGGAGAGTGGGTTTCACTTGAGCTCACCAAGGATTCCTGGGCCTTTCCAGGACAGGACAGATGACTGATTTGGGAAACCTTGCAGGGAAGCTAGCCGGATCCCACCGCACCAGTCCTGTTCCTGCAGCTCCAACGGTGACCAGATTGGCGTCGACACCCCCATGCAACCCCCGCTCCCGCCCAGACATGCTGTCACGGCAGTGGGCGCCAACTCAGAAGCGGTCTGACTGTCACCTGCTCCCTGCTCACGGAACTGTGTGTTTGGAGTTCATCGACTGTGGGTGTTTCCCTCAGGGTGTGACAGATGAGACGTAGCCCCCCAGTGCCAGAAATCCAAACAGGGTTGGACTCTGCCTGGAGCTCAGGGAGTCCTTAGGATGTCCTCCCCACCCCCTTCCCCGTGTGCCCGCCGCCCAGCACGCAGAGCCCGCAGGCCCCTGGGGCCCCATCTGCGCTGTTTGTTTGGGTGAGAGCTCTGTATTTGTAGGGCCGGCCGTGCAGCAGCTCTGAGCCGAGAAGGCAGTGCCAAGCGGGTAGCCAGCAACAGCTGGGCACATGCTCTGGATGACACATGCCAGGAGGGGGTGGGGGCAGGGAGGCAGCCCCACTCCGCTGTCCTGGGGGAGCCTCCTCCCCAGTCATCCCTCCCTCTGCTCCCCCGGGAGGTGAGAGAACACAGGACGACTGTCACAGATCATGTGCTGGGGAGAAACCCCCCCACCGCCCCCCCAGACCTGAGGCCGGGGAACGGGGGCGATGAAAACAGCCTTTGTCCTGGGCCCTGTTCCCTGCACACTGGGCTTGTGTTTCTTGCCTTATGACAATTGGGTGAAACATTAGACTGGAGCATCAATTATTCAGATTTCACTGCGAGGTCAGGACAGCAGCCTGTCCTTCCCCACGCTCAGAGACATGGGATGGGAAAGCCCAGGCAGTCAATTCCAGGAAGGAGGCTGTGAGGCTTCAGACAGACCCGGGCTGGCTAGGTGTCTGAGCCCCTACACCACCAGGTCTCAGCCGCCCACCAAACCCCACCCCCGTCAGCTCCAACCTCCTCTGCCAGCACCAGCCAAAATGCCTGTCGGCTTCTCTGGGCATTTGGGTGGCAGTGAACTCCAGAAAGCATGATTCTATCTTCAGACTCAAGGGGCTCAGGCCTCAACCCCCCAGCCCCCCACCAGGCACTGACTCACCTGTCTGGTTCTCTGTTTGCTCAGGACCCTGTGCCTCACCCCTCGCTCTGCCACACTGCCCATCCTGTGTCATCCTTGCCCCTCCCAAAGTGTCATGGATACAGGTGTCACCCACCTGTCTCCTTTCTAATACAAGTATCTAAAGCCCTCAGTTTCCCTCGAAACACTATTTAACTGTATCCTGAGATTTTTGGTAGGTTGTGTTTTCACTATCATACCGTCCAAAAGACTTTCTAATCCTCCCTGTTATTTCTTCTTTGACCCATGGAATTTTTAGGAGTATATCTTGTATAACTTCCAAGTATGTGGGGACTATCCAGACACCTTCAGGCCATTGATTTCTAGTTGAATTTCACTGTGGTCAGAGTACTGTACTACTGTACTTTTTCCAACCCTTTTAAGTGTACGGAGATCTGGTTTATGACCCAACACATGGCCTGTTTGGTGAATGCCCCTTGTGCACATGAAAAGTGCCTTCTGGAGTTGTGTGATTACATGTCAATTAGGTCAAGTAGGTCGATAGCATTGTTCAAGTCTTCTGTATCCTTAATGCTTTTCTGGGCATCTTATGTTGAAATCTCCCACTATAATAAGAGACTTGTCTATCTCTCTTTTCAGTTTCATGCGTTTTTGCCTGGTGTGTTTTGAAGCTCTCTTATTGTGTGCATATGCATTTAAGATGCTGCCTTAGTTGGCTGGGCCTGCGTCACAAGTATCATAGACTGGGTGGCTTAAACAACAGGCATTAATTCTGGAGGCTAGAAAGTCCAAGATAAGGTTCAACAGGGTTTGGTTTCTGGCAAAGCCTCTCTCCTTGGTAGTCTTCCCCGGGGCTCAGAAAGAGAGAGGGACAGACAGACAGAGACAGAGTTCTGGTCTCTTTCCCTTCTTATAAGGTCCTATTGGATTAGGGCTCCACCCTTATGACCTCACTGAAACTTAATTGCCCCCTAAAGACAATCTCCTGTATAGTCACATTGGGGGTTAAGGCTTCAATGTATATATTGGGGGTGGGACACAGTTCATCCATAGTAGATGATTATGTCTTTTTGGTGAATGGATATTTTTATTAATATGAAATGTTCTTCCTTATCTAGTACTAATTTTCTGAAGCCTACCTTATCTAGTATTAAGGAAGCAATTCAAATTACCTATGATTAGTGTTTGCATAATACATATTTTTCCATCCTTTTACTGTTTACCTCTCTGGGATTTATATTAAAAGTATATCTCTTATAAATAACAATATTATTTGGGTCCTTTTTAAAATTCAGTACAACATTCTCTGCCTTTTAATTTAGTTTATTCTTTAAAATTATTGTTACGGCTGGCTTTAAATTTTCCATCTTGCTATTTGTCTTCTTTTTGTCCACCTGTTCATTTTTTCTTTTCTTTTTTAGATTTGTATTTCTAACTATTCCATTTAATCTCTTCTATTGGCTCATTAACTACACCTATTATCTTTATCCTTTTACTAGTGACTTTAGATTTATAATGTCCACTGTTAACTTTTCAAGTAATATTCTACTTGCTCAAATAAGATGTAAACCTTAAAATCATGGACTTTCATCTCCCCCTTCCATCCTTTGTTATCAGATACATTACGTCTACATAAGTAATAAATCCCATAACACATTGATATTATTGTTGTAAACTGTCAACTTTCTTCTGAAGAAATTTGTTCTATGCCAAAATGTTAACACTTCCCTGGCCCCCAGCACTTTAAAGACATTCATTTGACCGTCTTCTGCCCTGCATTGTTTCTGATGTGCATTATTAACTTTGTTCTCCATACATAATGTGTCTTTTACTCCTGGTCGATTTTAAGATTTTCTCATCACACCTTTTTAGTGATTTGAATAAAATGACCTTTGCTGTGATTTTCTTTGTATTGATTCTAATCTTAGGTTTCATTGCATGCTTTAGATTTGTGTGTCTATATTTTTCATCAAATTCGGAACATTTTCCATCACTATTTCTTCATATATTTTATCTGCCCACGCCCTCTCTGAGGATTCCAATTAGAGGTAACTCTCACCCCTTGATATTGCCGTACAGGTGGGTGTGCTCATGTCCCTCAGCTGTTTTTCTCTCTGTGCTTCAGGGTAGTTTCTGGTCTTCAAGCTCACTGCCTTTTCTTCTGCATGTTTCATCTTCTGTTAAGACCATCCAGTATTTGTTTTTCAGATTTATATTGTTAACACTAACACACAGTAAAATGACCTTTTCTTTTCTTGGAGTACAGTCCTGTGCATGTTAATACATGTGTAGATTCGCTTAACCACCACCTCCAGGTTACAGAACAGTTTCACGTCCCCCCAAATTCCTTTGTGCTGCCTTCTGTGGTCAGAATCTCTGCCCACACCTAAATCTAGGAAACCCCTAGTCTGTTCTCTTGCCTCATATTTTTGTCATTTCTAGAATGTCATATAAATAGAATCACACAGTATGTAACTTTTTTGCACTGGCTTCTTTCACCCAGGTTAATACCTTTGTGGTTCATCAATGTGGTTGCATGTATCTGTAATCTGGCCTTTTTATTGCTGGGAAGTATTCCATTGTAAGAATGCTTATCCATTCATCCATTGAAGGATATTTGGTTGTTTCCAGTTTTTGGTGATTAAGAAAAGAGCTGCTGTAACATTTTGTGTACAGGCGTAAACCTAAGTTTTTACTTCTCCAGGGAAAATACTTAGGAGTGGGATTGCTGGGTCATATGGTAAATGTAAATACTTAAATTTATATGAACCTGCTAAACTGTGGCTGAACCACTTTACATTCCCACCAGCAATGAATGCATGCTCACCCACACTTTGTATTGCTCAGTTAAAAAAACTGGGTTGGGGCTTCCCTGGTGGCGCAGTGGTTGAGAGTCTGCCTGCCAATGCAGGGGACACGGATTTGAGCCCTGGTCTGGGAAGATCCCACATGCCGCGGAGCAACTGGGCCCGTGAGCCACAACTACTGAGCCTGTGCGTCTGGAGCCTGTGCTCTGCAACAAGAGAGGCCGCGATAGTGAGAGGCCCGCGCACCGCGATGAAGAGTGGCCCCCACTTGCTGCAACTAGAGAAAGCCCTCACACAGAAACGAAGACCCAACACAGCCATAAATAAATAAATAAATAAATAAATAAGTTTATTTAAAAAAAAAAAAAAAAAACTGGGTTGTTTCTTAACGTTGAGTTTGAGGGATTGCTTTATATATTCTGGATATATGTCAGATATGTCACTTACAAATATTATCTCTAAGTCTGTAGCTTGCCTTTTCATTATTTTAATAGTACCTTATGTAGAGTAAAAGTGTTAACTTTTGGTGAACTCCAGTTTACATTTTTAAAATAGATTATGCTTTTGATGTCATGTCTAAGAACTCTCTGCTATGTTTACTTCTAAAAAGCTTAGAGTTTTACATTTTACATTTAGATTTATGATCAACTTTGAATACATTTTTTACAACATGCAAAGGTTAGATTGAGGTTTATTTTTGTATGTGAATGCCCAATCGTTACATTATTATTTGTTCAAAAACCTACTTTTTTTCATGGAATTGCCTTTGCACATTTTCCAAAAATCACTTGGAAGAAAATTTGGTAAATGTGCAAATATAAGGAAACAAAGCAAAACACTCTTATATAACCAAAGGGTCAAAAAGGAAATCACAAAGGAGATTAGAAAATACTTTGAGATGAATCAAATGAAAGCAAATTATACCAAAACTTATGGATGTCATGAATCACAGCTTAGAAGGAAATTTATAGCTGTAAGTACCTATATTTAAAAAAAAGAACGATGTCAAATAAGAACCTAAACTTCCACCTTAAGAAACTAGAAAAAGTGGAGAAAACTAAACACAAATCAAGCAGAGGAAGGATATAATAAAGATTAGAGCTGAAATAAATTAAATAGAGAATAAGAAAAACAATACAGAAAATCAGTGAAACCACAAGTTAATTCTTTGAAAATATCAAAAAAATTATCAAACTTTTAAATAGGCTAATTCCCCCCATAAAAAGAAAGATAGAAAGAGGACTTAAATGACTAAATTAGAAATAAAAGAGGAGATATTACTACTGAAATGGAATTTCTATTCAAAAATAGAAAGGGTTATAAGGGAATACTATGAACAACTGCACGCCACCAAATTAAATAATCTAGGTGAAATGGACAAGCTTCTAGAAAGACACAAACTATTGAAAACAACTCAAGAAGAAATAGAAAATCTGAATAGACATACCTATAACAAGTGAAGAGATTGAATAGTAATCACAAAACTTCCCGCAAAGAAAAGCCTAGAACCACATGGCTTCAGTGATGAATTCTACCAAATGTTTAAAGAAAATTAGTAGGAATCCTTCACATACATGTCCATAAAACAGAAGGGGTGGGCACACTTCCCAACTCATTCTATAAGGCCAAGATTACCCTGATTCCAAAACCAGAGACAGCATTGGTGGTTCAGTGGTAGAATTCTTGCCTGCCAAAACCAGAGATATTATGAGAAAAGAAAAATAGAGACCAATATCCCTCAGGAATATAGATGCAAAAATTCTTAACAAAATACTAAAAATCCAAAGGTAGCAAAATGTAAAAAGAATTATACACCATGACAAAGTAGGATTTATCCCAGGAATGCAAGGTTAGTTCAACATATGAAAATAACATATGTATTAATAAATAATAATATAGTAACAAACTATATTAATAGAATAAAAGACAAAACCACATGGACATCTCAAAAGATGGAGAAAAATCATTTGATAAAATTCAACACTCTTTCATAATTAAAAAAACACATACTCAACAAACTAAGAATATAAGGGACATTCTCAACTAACAAAGAGCATCTGTGAAAAACCCACAGCAAACATCACATTTAATTATGGAAGACTGAATGCTTTCCTCCTAAGATGAAGAACAGAAGGATGTCTACTCTGACCACTTCTATTTAACATTATGCTGGAGCTTCTAGCCAGGGAAATTAGGCAAGAAAAAGAAATAAAAGACATCCAGATTGATAAGGAAGAAGTAAAACTATCTCTATTTGCATATGGCATGATCTAGTATTTAGAAAATCATAAGTAATCCACTAAAAAAAAAAAAAAAACTCTCACAACTAACAAATGATCTCAACAAAGTTGCAGGATACAAGATTGATGTAGAAAATCAATTGCATTCTTATACACTAGCAATGAGCAATCTGAAAATGAAATTAATAAAGCAATTCAACTTATGATTGCATCAAAAAGAATAAAATACTTAGGATTAATTTTAACAGTGCAGTACTTTTTCACTAAAAACTACAAAACAACATTGAAAGAAATTAAAGAAGACCTAAATAAGTGGGGAGATATCACACGTTCATTGACTGGAAGACAATATTATTAAGATAGCAGTACTCTCCAAATTGATCTGCAGGTTCATCACAATCTCTATCAAAATCCCAACTGTAAGGGATTGTGTAGAACAGAAAAATTGTTATTTGAAAAGCTCAGTAAAATTAATTAGCTGCAAGCCAGACTGACAAAGAAAAAAGAAAGTACAAATTACCTACATCAGTACTTAGAGAGGGGATATCATGACACACCCCACAGATATTAAAAAGACAATAAGGGAATTCTATGAACAACTCTATGCAAATAAATTTGATAACTTAGATGAAATGAACCAAGTCTTTGAAAACTACAAACTATCAAAACCCAGGTTTTGTCATTTGAAAAAATGGAATTTGAAGTTAAATTTTTTTGAAAAAGAATCTCCAGATCCAGAGAGTTTCATTGGTGAATTCTGCTAAACATTTACTGAATCCCTACCTTTGGGTTTATTACAAACTGCACATAAAAAACAAGGGTTCTTGTTTTTTATTCCATTCTGATAACCTTTTTTAATTTCTGTGTTTACATCATTTACATTTAAAGTAATTTTTGATGCATTTGGATATAGTTCACCATTTCATTATTTATTTTCTGTTTCTTCCCATTATTTTTTGTTCTGGTATTTCCCTTTTTTCTTCTTTCATTTAGATTATTTAAATATTCTTTAGTGGGACTTCCCTGGTGGTGCAGTGGTTAAGAATCAGCGTGCCAATGCAGTGGACACGGGTTCGATCCCTGGTCCGGGAAGATCCCACATGCCGCGGAGCAACTAAGCTCGTGTGCCACAACTACTGAGCCTGTGCTCTAGAGCCCGTGAACCACAACTACTGAGCCTGTGTGCCACAATTACTGAAGCCCACGCGCCTAGAGCCCATGCTCCGCAACAAGAGAAGCCACTGCAATGAGAAGCCCGCACACCACATTGAAGAGTAACCCCCACTCACCACAAGTACAGAAAGCCTGTGTGCAGCAATGAAGACCCAATGCAACCAAAAATAAATAAATAAATAAAATTGAGTCTTAAAAAAAATTAAATAAATAAATATTCTTTAGTATTCCATTTTAATTCTTGAGTTTTTTACTCTTTGTAATTTAAAAAAAGTGGTTGCACTACATATTACAGTACACATTCTTAACTTTTCAAAATCTACATAGAATTAATATTTAACCACTTCAAGAGGAATTTTTAAATCTTAGCATGTGTTAGTCTCCATATCCTCCTCTACGCTGTAGTTGTCATATATATTATATTTACATACATCGAAAATCCCATCTGACAGTTTTACACTTTGTACTTTCAGAATTTAAGGGGATAAAAGTAGCCTGTTGGGCTTCCCTGGTGGCGCAGTGGTTGAGAATCTGCCTGCCAATGCAGGGGACACGGGTTCGAGCCCTGGTCTGGGAGGATCCCACATGCTGCGGAGCGACTGGGCCCGTGAGCCACAATTACTGAGCCTGCGCGTCTGGAGCCTGTGCTCCGCAACAAGAGAGGCCGCGATAGTGAGAGGTCCGCGCACTGCGATGAAGAATGGCCCCCACTTGCCGCAACTGGAGAAAGCCCTCGCACAGAAATGAAGACCCAACACAGCCATAAATAAATAAATAAATAAATAAAATATTTAAAAAAAAAAAAAAAGTAGTCTGTTATGTCTACTCAGATATTTGCCACTCTGTACTTCCTTAGTTCCTGAAGTTCCCAGTTTCCCTCTGGCATCATTTCCCTCACATCTAAAAACGTTTTTTAGAATATTTTTTAGGGCAGGTCTACTGGCAACACATTTTCTTGGTTTTCCTTTATCTTACAATGTCTTTATTTCACCTTCATTCCCGTAGGATATTTTCACTGAGTATAGACTCTTGGGGGATAGTGTTGAGGTGTTTGTTCGTTTGTTTGTTTTTTCAGTACTTTAAAAATGTTGTGCCACGATCTTCTATCTTCCATGGTTTTTGATTAGAAATCCACTGTCATTCAAATTCTTGTGCCTCGACTTGTGTCATTTTTCTCTGGCTGCTTTCAAGAGTTTTTCATCTGTCTTTACATTTAACATTTTGAATACGATGTTTTGGTCATGAATTTATTTGAGTTTATACTGCTTGGGGTTTGCTGTGCTTCTTGAATCTGTTTGTTTATATCTTTCACCAAATTTAGGGAGTTTTCAGCCAGTATTTCTTTAAATATTATTCCAAGACCACAGTCTTTCGCTTCTCCTTCTGACATTCCAGTGGTACAAATGTTAGATCCTTTGATATTGTTCCACAGGATCCTGAGACCCTGTCATTAAAGTTTTTTGTTTTTGTCTCTATTCTTTAGATCAGGTAGTTTCTATTGCTCTATCTGCAAGTTTACTGACCCCTTCTTTTGTTTTACATTCTGATATTGAGCTCACCAGTGAATTTTAAATTTCACTGACGGTAGCTTTCAGTTTTGTTTGTTTGGACACAACACACTGCACGGCTTCCGGGATCTTAGTTCCCCAACCAGGGATTGAACCTGCAACCTGGGCAGTGAAAGCACAGGGTCCTAACCACTGGACCACCAGGGAATTCCCTGTAGCTTTCAGTTTTTAAATGTTCATTTATTTCTTGTTTATATTCTCTATTTCTTTGCTAAAATTTTCTCTCTTCCCTTTCATCTAAAGGGAATTTCCCCTTATTTATTGAAATGTGGTTATAGTAGCTGCTTTTTTTTTTTTTAATTTTTACACTTTATTTATTTATTTATTTTTGGCTGTGTTGCGTCTTCGTTCCTGTGTGTGGGCTTTCTCTAGTTGCAGCGAGTGGGGGTCACTCCTCATCGCGGCGCGCGGGCTTCTCACTGTCACGGCCTCTCTTGTTGCGGAGCACAGGCTCCAAATGCGCAGGCTCAGTACTTGTGGCTCACGGGCCTAGTTGCTCCGCGGCACGTGGGATCTTCCCAGACCAGGGCTCGAACCCGTGTCCCCTGCATTGGCAGGCAGATTCTCAACCACTGCGCCACCAGGGAAGCCCAGTAGCTGCCTTTAAGTGTTTGTTAATTCCAAGAGCTGTGTCATTTCAGGGTTGGTATCTTTTGACTGTCTTTTCCTTGCAGGTTGAGGTTTTTCTGGTTCTTCAAATACATGGCATTTTGCATTATATCCTGGATATTTTGAACATCACGTTATGAGACTCTCTGTATGTGTTTAACTCCTAAGGAGAATGTTACTATTTTAGGGACCATTGACCTGGTGAGGTTCCCACTGCCAGTTCTGGCCCACTTTCCGTGGGCCGTGGTTCCAAAGTCGATTCAATATTCAAAGGCTTTGCAATCCTATTTGGATCTGCTCTGTCTATGCAACCTCCTCCAACCTGTCTGGAATCTGGGTGGTGGTCTACCTTTTAGCTTGATTCTCAAAGCCTGTGGTGTGCTGGTTAGTGACAACCCTTTGCAATGCAGCTCAGAGGTGAACCTAGGAATTCGAATACAACGATTTGGGATTAACTCTCTTGAACTCTTTCTTCTCCTTTATATCCAGCCCCCTGGAGCCTCCCTTCCTCAACTGGTGGCCAGAAAGCCTGGGCTTTAGTTTCCCACACTGCTACACCCTCCCCATGACTGCGACAGCAACCAGGGCCAATCTATGGGAGGGCACAGGGAAAGAAAAAGCAAGGAGACTTTGTCCCCCACTCGTGGTACCGTAGCTCTTCTGGTCAGAGAGAAGGTCTCCTCTCCACTAGAGCTTTAGGAATCCACCTGACAGCCACTGCCATTGTTGTCACCCCTGCCACGATTGCTTCCAGGGGATGGTATGAGGCTGGGGAGAGAGAGAACAGAAAAATGACCACTCACTCTCCGACCCTAGGAGCCCCCTTTCCTGCTCCACAGACCAGGAGGAGGAGGCTTCTCTTAGAGCTCTTTTTGTTTAAATCCGTTGTCGTGCCCTTCCAGGTTTGGGGGATGCCTTTGAGTCAAGCTGGGCAATAACAGAGGAAAAGTAAATGGGCAACCTCCCACCAATTTGATGCATTGCAAATTCTGGCCTCAGTCCCTCATCTTCCCACCGTGTACTTTTCAGAGCCCCCAGATACCTGCTCCATGCATTCTGTCCAGGAACCGTAATTTCATCAGTGGAGAGTCAGGGTGAATGCGCTTACTCCATCTGGCCCAGATCAGGAATCTCCACCCAGAGAATTTTTCATTTCAGATATTGCATTTTTTCCAGCTCTAGATTTTGCTTTTGTTTCTGTCTTTTTATGGTTTCAATGTCTCCCCTCATCATGTTCTCATTTTTCTTTAAATCCTTGAGTATATTTATAATAGTTGTTTTAAAGTCACTGACTGTTAGTTCTAGCATCTCTGTTATTTCTTGGTCTGTTATTATTGACTCATTTTTCTTTGTGGGTGACATTTTGGTATGGGTTACATTTCTCTACCTTTTTTGGCATGTCCAGAAATTTTTATTGAATGCTGGATTTGAGAATATTATACTGTTAAAGTCTGGATTTCATTGTCTTTCTTTACAGTGTTGCCTTTTGTTCTGACAAACACTTATTTCCTCTGTGCATCAATTTGAACCTCTCAAAATATGTCTGGAAACTTTGTTAAACCTTATCTATGGCCATCTCAACCCTATTCTTTTTTTTTGTTTTATTGAAGTCTAGTTGGTTTACAATGTTGTGTTAATTTCTGCTGTACAGCAAAGTGATTCAGTTATACATACATATATATATATATACACATGTATATATACATATATATTCTTTTTTATATTCTTTTCCATTATGGTTTATCACAGGATATTGAATATAGTTCCCTGTGCTATACAGCAGGACCTTGTTGTTTATCCATTCTATATATAAGAGTTTGAATCTGCCAATCCCAACCTCCCACTCCCTCCCTCCCCCAAACCCCTCCCCCTTGGCAACCACAAGTCTGTTCTGTATGTTCACGATTCTCTTTCTGCTTCATAGATAAGTTCATTTGTATCATTTTTTAGATTCCACATGTAAGTGATATCATATGATATTCATCTTCCTCTGTCTGATTTACTTCACTTAGTATGATAATCTCTAGGTCCGTCCGTGTTGCTGCAAATGGCATTATTTCATTCTTTTTTATGGCTGAGTAATATTCCATTGTATATATGTACCACGTCTTCTTTATCCATTCCTCTGTCGATGGACATTTATGTTGTTTCCATGTCTTGGCTATTGTGAATAGTGCTGCCATGAACATAGGGGTGCATGGATCTTTTTGAATTACAGTTTTGTCTGGATATATATGCCCAGGAGTGGGATTGCTGGATCATATGGCAGCTCTATTTTTAGTTTTTTGAGGAACCTCCTTACTGTTTTCCATCGTTCAGCCTTATTCTTAAGGTGTGGCCTTTCTGGGGTCTTTGTTGAATTAATGCAGGATTCAGTGAGGACTCCCTGCTCTGGCTGGTCTGAACTGGAGCACCTCCCTCCCAGTGAGCACTCAGGACTGTGATACCTTCAGCATCTTGTGCTTGTCTTGGTCCAGCCCATCCCCCCTTGTGCAGGTCCACAGTGGTGCCCATCCACAGACACAGAAGGACCCTGTGCAGATTTCTGAATTCCTTTTCTGCCTGGATCTCTCCTATGCAGATCTCTACCTCACAAATTCCAGCTTCCTGAGCCTCCCCAAACTCCAGTCTTTGTCTACTCAGCTCAATGGGACTGCTGTTCTCTGCTGGGGTCTCCTCTCTGCACTGGGCTCCAGTAAATGCCAGTAGGCAAGAAGCCAGGTAGATTATGGGGTTCGTGGTATTTGTTTAGCTTCTCTGAGGGATCACATTCCCTCACTGCCTGTTGTCCAATGTCTGCAAACAGTCGTTTTATATATTTTTTTGGCTTTTGTTTTTTTTCCCCAGTTTTCGACTTATTTGCAGCAGGAGGGCTAGGCTGCTGCCAGTTGCTCTGTCATATCTAGAAGTGAAAATCTGTTTATTTCTGCTGGAATGATTGAATTATCTGACTGCTTTGACGTCATGTAGACAAAGCTCTAAACAGCTTTTTAACTGTTACCCAATGAAGGAGACACAGTCAGAAATTCAACTGGAGTAATTTTTGTGCAGTTGGATTGCATTTTAAGATAAATTTCTGGCTTATCCACATGGAAGTGTCTTATGAAGATCCAGTGAAGCTTTTGGTTCGAAAAGTGTTGCCATGCCCTAAGAAACTGCTCTGTAATAGTATTTGCAAAGGGGATTAAGAACAAACTTGTATTCTTTATTGTTATTACAAAAGTAGTACTTATTCATCGTTGAAAATTCAGAATATAATGGCAAGTCAAAAAAGTAAAAGAATCACCCATAATCCTCATCATTTAGCAATTGTCACCCTTACTATTGTAATAAGCATGTGTACTCTGTCCTCTCTATATCCTCACAAATAATTTTATATTAAAATTGACTCCCTATGTATGACTTGCGCAGACGTTATTTTTGAGGTTTGCTAGTAAGATGGATCTGATGGAAGAATTGGGGAGAAGTCTGTCAACAATGCAAAACTGCAAGCAAGTTATCAGCACTGGCCTGAAGTGGGCTGTCCCTGCATCTGGGTGGTGGCTGGATGTTTGTCAAGAGTGGATGCACTGACTGAAAAGCCACCAGGATGGAGGTCACAGGGGTGGCAGGGGAGTGTCTCTTGTTTCCCCTGGGCGTGCAGCGAGGCACAGAGACACGATCCATAATCATGTCAGCCCCACCCCCGGCCCCACCCCCCAGGAGGCAGGATGGCAGACAGGGACACTTAGGGCCCATCTGTCCTCTGGATTCACTCATTTGTGATACGTTTATACTCATTTTGCTTAAATAATAATAATGTGACGCAGGTAAAATTCAAATCAAATACACAAATTCAAGAAAGCTGTATTGCACAGATAATTTTTTAAAGGCAAGTTATAAGAAGACAGGATAATTCTACTAAGAAACTTTAGACAAAGGTTAATTGTTGTGAATAAGTTTAATTATTTAAATCTGACCTTCTTGGCAGCCAGGGCAAAAAAAGGAAAATAAACATGTTACAAAGTTCCTGCTATTTACCACAGTCTGTTGAGTCCTTACCAGAAGCCCTTGGGGGAGGAGGTTTTTCTGAATTCAGAACATTTGGATTTTAGACGAGGAATAAAGTGCATATACTGCTTGTCAACACCCTTACAAGACTTGAGGCAGCAACGCATTATCAAGAGCATTTATGTTTCTGCTATGAAATGGGTAAATATTCACTCTAAGACTCTGACAATCCTTATATCTGACCAGGGCAGGTTTTGCCACCGAATGAGTCGGCCACTAATTTACAGGAAAAATTTTGGTTTTCAGAAATATTTAAATTTTGGAACTGTGCATAGAGACTGCAGGTCTGTAATAGAAGCTGTTAATTAATCTCTAGGGAGAGAGAAATGTTTTCCTAGCTCAGAAATCTAATACCACATGGATCTTGAGGATGTTGCCCAACAAAACAGGCAGGTTCACCCATGGACATTTTTACAAGAAATGCATTGTTCCAGCAAAGTCTATTGAACACCGCTGGAGGCGTCTGGCCTGCAGCCAGCACGCGGGGGCAGGGGTGGGCGAGGGCATGGCGTGGCGATGGGCAAGAGATGACCTCTGCCCTCAGGGAGGCACTGTGAGGGCTGAACACCACATGAGGGGCTGATCCTGGGAGGGGGCAGGGCTACCTGCAGGGCGTGCATTGGGCTGCAAGTGACAAAGACCCAGGCTCAAGCTGGACAGAGCATCCGGAAATGACCATTTCATGGCAGGAAGTCCAGGGAGAGGCAAGGACAGCAGTGGCCACCTTATGCCAGGCTCGACCCCCCTCAAGGTGTAGCTTCACCCTCAGCTGGTAAAAGATGTGACATCCCGACATGGCAACATCTGTGAGGCTATCTTATCAGAGAGGAAGCCTTCCCCGGGGACTCCCATCAGACTTGTGCTCCCATCTTATTGGCAGGACGGGAAAGGGGATGAGGGTTAGGAAGGCTGGCCATGACCCTCAGGGCTGATCCCCAAATCTTCGGGAAGAGGAAGGGGACCCAAATCAAAACTGGCCTCAAATTGGATGGGTAGGCAGCCCCTGTGCTCTCCAGGAGCGGGGAGAAGGGAGTGGGGGACCAAGAGGGAGGTCACTTCTAAAACCTGGAGGACCGCATGCAAGGGCGTGGGGTTAACGTGCCCAGGGTGCATGGGGAGGGAGGAGGTGGGTGCAGGGGCGGGATCCGGCCCCGAGTATCCAGGCTGGAGCTGCTCCTTCTGCGTGCAGAGCCTCTGGAAGGAGCAAGGTCTGGTCTCGTGTCAGCATCAGGGGAGGAGGGCTGGGGAGTGCAACCCGCAGCTCAGGCAGCAGTGCCCAGGGAGGGGACTGATCTGAAAGCCACTGGCCAAGGTGTCCTTCATGCCTGCCGGGCAGAGCACTGAGCCAGCCCACCTGCTCAGCGTGGGAAAGTGACCAGTCAAGCCGGACACACTGTTGATGAAATACCTTCTACCCACTCACCTTGACGTACAACCACCAGGCCAGGCCCAAAGGGAGTGGCCTCGATGCCCAGGTCGGCCCAGGGAAGCAGCCTGGCCAGCCCGCCTGCTCCCTTCGCACCGACTCTCGAAAGCCCGGGAAGCAGGTGGGGACAATCGGCAGGGAACTTGCGGGTCCCAGGTTCTGCTTTTACGGGGGGCGGGCTCTGGGTGGGCGTGCCCACCTTGGGGAGGGGCCCAGCTGGAGGAGGACTCTGGAACAGGGTCCTCTTGGGGCACTGAGGGGGGCACTTGCCCCCATACGGTGTGTGACAGAGGGATGCAGAGAACAAGGGGAGGGAGGACCCTGGGGAGGCGCTAGGCCAGGAGGAGGGTGGTGGCCCCTTCACCAAGATGGGGTCTTCAGAGAAATAGCTGGGGTCTGTATGCTTTTCATACTGGTTTGGGGTCTTTTGTAAGTATTTTTTCAACGGTGGAATATTCCATGGTGTAGAAGATGTTTCAATACACCAACGGTTCCCTTGTCATCCGGAGTTTGGGAAGGAGAGGGATGCCGTGGTGGGCGTGCGCACGCTGGGTTCCGGAAGACCCTCTGCTTTTTGGTCGGGGTATTTGGGGTTGGTTTGCTTTTCAGATGGTGAGAGCCCCGAGCAGATCTGTGGGCTCCCTGCAGGAGTCAGCGGACATGGGCAGAGCGGTCTTGCTCTTTTCTGTTTCGTGTGGAAGCCGCACTCCTGGGGTCACAGCTGGGGCGCTGGGGCTCTGTTTTCTTCCTGGCTGCCAGGTGTGGCACAGGCTGGGGGCCCCATGTCAGAGCCCCCCGTGCCCTGGGAAGGGAGGATGAGTGTCGGGGGCCCTGGGCTGGGGGCAGGCTCGGGCCCCCAGTGCACCCTTGCCTGGGGCCATGGCTCTGAGGATGCTGGACCCCGAGGCCCTGTCTTGGAGAAGGCATCGGTGACAGAGGGCAAAGGACAAGGCTCGGATGAAGTCCAGGCCCAGGTGCTGGGCAGACCGCAGGAAGACCCCATCTCGAAGACCCCATCTCAAAACCCTGGACAAGAGGCCTCCGCAGGGTATAACAACTCTGTGTTTTCTTCTGTCCCCGCGACCCCCAAACCCTGTCTGGCCGGGCTCCTGCTTTGTGGGGTCAGATGCAAGGACGGGGAGCCCTGGCCAGGAGGAAGGCGGCAGGGCGCAGCCATCCAGCCCACCGCCCACCCTCTGCCGTCATGTGCTCGCCCGCCAGGCGGAGGCCCACAGTGCTCCTTTGTTTGGCAGCTGGCTCAGAGCACAGGCCGCGTGTTTGGGGCAGCCCTGGCCGGCCGGCAGTGCCAGCCCTGGAGGCCAGAGATGTCAGGCTGGGGAGGGAGGATGCGCCCTGCTCAGTCCTCCAGGCCCCGGGCCAGATGCTGTCCGGAAAACACCTGGGCTGGCCTCGCTGCTTCCCAGGACTCCTGGGACCCTGGGGGCTGTGTCCGGGGAGTGGGCAACCTCAGCAGAGACCTGGCTGTCCGTCCCCAAACTAGCAGGGCCTGCAGGGTGCCCTGGCACCACCAAGCCACCCCGCCAGGCCAACTCAGAGCCCCCTGGTCTCAGGTAAAATGAGAAAACAAGGGCAGCCTGGTCAATTTGTATAAAGCTGAATGTATCTATTTTTTTTAATATTTTTTTTCAGATGTAAAAACATTCTTTTTTAATGAAATCATCATGGTACGTAGAGGCTGTTTTTGTCATAACGCCTTTAATTGACAACATAAGAAGTTGGCAGGGAATTCCCTGGCCATCTAGTGGTTAGGACTCCGTGCTTTCACTGCCGAGGGGGTGGGTTCGATCCCTGGTTGGGGAACTAAGACCCCCACAAGCCGCGCGGCCAAAAAAGAAAAACAAGTTGGCAAGTCTATTTTCATCTCTTTTTTAAAAAAAAAGTTTGGTTCATCGAGGCCCCCAATGCTGACCCCACAGCACTGGCCAGGCCTGGCTGGGGTCTCAGGAAAGGCCTGAGTCTCCAGAGCTGGCGCTGGGGCAGAGGTGGAGGTCTCCTCGGGCCCTGGGTTTTCTCCCCGCTGGACCGGGGAGAGCGCTGACTGTTAGGGTTCCTCAATGACGACTGAAGCGCTGAGCAAGGCCGGGTGTGGGTGAGTGTGTGCCCAGCGGGGACAGTGCCCGCTCTGCTCCCGTCCCACCCTGGTCGGTCTCCAACCTGTGTGGGGCAGATCTGGGTGCCGGGTCAGAGCCGGGGCCTGGATGTCCAGCCAGCCCGGCTCTCGGGAGCACCCTGGGAGGGAAGATCCCTCCTCATTTCTTCCCTTAGAGGTCAAGGGCAGTGCTGGTGAGCTAGCCACATTGTCCCCCTCCCCACTTGCCTGGTGTCCTCTTTAGGTAGAGCATTCAAGGGGAGGGGAGATGCGTCATGCCTGAGAAACTTGTCCTGGATCTGAGAAAAAGAGCTGTCCCTGGTCCAGCGGGCACCGACTGTCCTCTGCTTGCTGGGGATGAGTCCTCGGGGCCTTAATAGGACCAAACCCACTGCCTGAGATCTTATCAGGCCTGGAGTGGGTCCCCACCAGATCAGGCCTTCTGGAGGGAGGGTCCAGAGCGGAGGGTTCTCCATAAAAGACCTCGCAAGAAAATGGCTTTTCATTCACTGAAATGTTTAGGAAAGAAATGCAGGGGGACATCTGTTTTGGTTCTACTTTTCGAATGATATAGTAACATGTCAAACTTAATTTAAGAAGCAGTACCCTCAGATGTTTATTGGATTGGATTTTCATCAGGCTTTTTTAAAAATGCAAAAAAAAGGCCTTTCTACCTGGGCCTGACTCTCCCAAAGATTTTAACTCATTTCAGTTCTGTGGATGATTAGATGGGACTGGTTGCTGAGACAGACGTTCCCAGACCAGTAGAGAAAGGCCCCAGCCCTGAGGGGCCCCCCTACACCCCCGACACCATAGCGGCGCCCCTAATCAAGGTGAGGTAAGTGGAGAGATGCTTCTGGGTTTGGGAAATCCACCCCCTGACCAGTCCAGACTTTTCTGTGTGCCTGGGGGAGGGGTGGGACCGAGGGAGCTGGCACGCCCTCACTGGGTGCCACGAGCCCTCCCTCCGCTGGGCCCGGCCCTGAAGAAGTCACAGCCTGGGAGGAAGGCCAGAGGGCAAATGAACAGACGCAGCCCCAGTGTGCAGGTCGCTGGGAGAGGGTGTGGGCAGAGAAGACCCCAGAGCAGAAAAATACGCCCAGGTGTGCCGTCTGTCCAGGCCAGGCTGGAGGGTCCCTCATCCCTCCCTGACCCAGCGAGGGTCCAGCTCCCAGGGATGAGCTTCTGCACAGCGGGATTCCCTGGGTCCTCCCTGGAGTGTGGCCATGGAGAACCTGCGGACCAGGGGAAGGGGGTGAGGCCAGCAGGTTGGAAGTGGGAACGGGAGGCCCAGGCCACCTCTCAGAGCCAGTGCTGTCATCTGTGCCGTGGAGACCCCTGGAAGGAGTCACTGGGGCCTGTGCTGGGAGGGCAGGGAGGAGTGGGCGCACAGGCCTCAGTGCGGTCTCTGCTTGGTCCCTGGCCCAGAGGTGAGATGAGCATGCTTGTTTCTGGACCTTGTTGCTGTAGGTTCCCCGGGCTTCCACTGTCATCACAGGGAGGGGACCTCTGGCACCTTGTTCGCTCCCCACAGCCATTGTCTAGACAAAGCCAGAATGCCCTCAGGGCCTGGGGTGGGGGGGTTGCCTCTTGCTCTCAGGGCCTTAGGGTGGAGCCTCTCATGTCCTCAGGCCCTGGGTAGGAGGGGGGGCGGGTGTCTATGCCCTCAGGGCCCAGGTGGAAGGTGGGGGCAGAGGAGGAGAGACAGAGAAATGAAGGAAATTCTCCTAGACCGGGTGGAGGAGTTGAGCTGTGAGGGTCTAGCTGAGCTGGGGTCTGAGCCCACCCCCTGGACCCTCAGACAGGGCCACTGAGGCCCGGAGAGATTGAACACTCGTCCCCAAAGCTGCAAAGTGCCCGTAGGCTGGCACTGCCAGGTGGCATTTCGAATGAAAGGAACATAATCTTTAAACAGGTTCAACCTAAAATAGTCTTATCTCTAAATGACAGATGCTTCACTTCTCACAGTATTTCTGTCATTTGGCTGGGGCAGATATTCTTGGTTTGTTCAAGACTATGGGGGGATGGTTTTGTGCTTGTACAGGGTAAAGGGACCACACCCCAAACACGACTGTGGGCAGCCCTGACCCCAAGCCAAGCCCGCAGGAATCACCCCTACCCCGGGAGCGGTTATGCCAACAGCCCAGGGCCCCGAGCCTCACCAGGGCCCACCTGGCTGGGAGAGGGGCATCGGGGTCTGACTCCACCTGGGGGAGAAGGAGGGGCAGAGGACCTCAGGCTCCCCCAAAGCCTTGCCATTCAAACCGCTCTCCCCAAAAAAACTCCCTCTGCAGAAGATAAAACTATTCCCGTAGTGATGGGGATCACACACTAGCACAGATGTCTGTGAAAGACAAAGGAGCATCAGTTCACACTTTGGGGGAGGGGGGTCTCCAAACCCATCCCCCCGCCAACTGAGAGTGAATAAGACCCAAGAGGGCATCCTGCAAATCCGTCCGCACAAGATGTAATTTGACCTAGAGCGTTGCGTGGATTTTCCCCGTTATTCATGACAAGTATAGTAGCTGTTGCACACCAGCTGTGGCCCACCCTACCTGCCACCCCAGGACAGAGCTGGAGCTCTAAGCCCCTCCTCATTCCAGTCCGTGGTGCCTGTGTGAGTGGAGCAAGGTGGGGATGGTGGGGACCCAGCAGGGTGGGGTATAAGGGCAGAGGCTCTTGACAGGGCTGATGCACAGGTTGTGGGGTGTCAGTGAGACAGCCATGGAGAAGCAGGGACAGGGAGGCCGATGCCTGGAGCCAGCCTGGTCTAACCAGGCAGGGGCGGAGGGGGCAGGGCACCCCCTGGAGAACCTGCAGGAGGAGGGAAGCAGACAGGACACCCCCAATATCCTTGCCTGCTCCTGCCTCTGTATCCATCTACACGGTGTCTCCACAGCAGAAAGAGCCCTGTGTGTCCTGGTCCCATGTGGACAGAGGAGGGGCTGCCCACTGGACCGGGGTTGCCACGTCCAGAGGTCAGAGATCTCCTGCAGCCCTTCCCAGAAGGATCAGGCCTGGGAGATGCTGAGCACCAGAATCAGACCCCCACCCTCACCTCCCTCATAGCTGGCGATGTCCCAAGGGAGATTGACTTCAGGCCAAGGGGCAAGACCAGCAGTCGGGGTGGGGTGGTGCCTTCCTGGGGAGCCAGGGGTGGTAGGATGACTTTGCAAGCAGGTTCAAAGCTGGAAGGGTTGGACTTCCCTGGTGGCGCAGTGGTTACGAATCCACCTGCCAATGCAGGGGACACGGGTTCGAGCCCTGGTCTGGGAAGATCCCACAAGGCACCGAGCAACTAAACCTGTGCGCCACAACTACTGAAGCCCGTGTACCCTAGAGCCTGCGAGCCACAACTACTGAAGCTCGTGTGCCTGGAGCCCATGCTCCGCAACAAGAGAAGCCACTGCAATGAGAAGCCCGCGTACAGCAAAGAAGAGTAGCCCTGGCTCACCTCAACTAGAAAAAGCCCGTGCGCAGCGACACCGCAAAAAATAAATAAATAAATAAACCTTAAAAAAAAGGAAAAAAAAGGCTGGAAGGGCTGGGGTGGGGGCAAGGGGCTTGAAAAGCAGGTGGACAGACTGGCGGGGACTCACACCTGGGTTCAGGCAGCAGCCCCTGTGGGCAGCATGGCTGGGAAGCCCCATGCCCAAAGGAAACGCAGTCTGCCTTCTTTCTTTTCTCTAGTCGTTATTTGCTTATCTGGAAGATGCTTTGGTGACAGAAATTTAGGTCTGCACACAGCCCTCTCTAATGAGGGCGACAGGGAACAGAAGAGGGATGAGGCCGTCCCTCTGGGCCCGCCGTGGGAGGCTAACAGCCTTTGCATCAGTGGAGCCCTGTGCCTGCTCTATCGCACGCTCCCAGCCTTTCCCTCCATCTCTCCTCCCAGGCCCCGAGGTGCAGAGACCTCACGGGTCAGATCCTCATTTTACAGACGGGGAGTCACACTGCTGTGGCCACATGCACACCCAGGGTGACTGAGGCACCTCCCAGAGGCAGTCCTGCTGGGGACCTGCAACCTCTTCCTGTGCTCGGGGCACTGCCCACCTTCTGAAAATTACAACTGCCCGTTGTTGCCATGGTGACCGGTCGCATCATCCCATCCCCACAGTGTTGTGTGCACCACCTTGCCCCAAGACAGTTCCTTTCTGCAGGAGAGAATCTCTACCTCCAGGCGTGTGTGTGTCCACTACCCTGGCCCTGCATGCCACCCTTCCTGGCACACCCTCCCCCTCCCCAGGCCAGTGGACCCCGGGGCCCCTGTGATGCTGGGCCTCACTCCTTTCCTAGGGCACTGACTTTGTTGTGCAGGGCCGTGTTTACCCCTTGCAGCTCCTGTGCGATCAGGTCCCCTGTACCAGTACACAAGGGCATCCTCATTCTTGTTTCAGCTGAAGAGGACTGTTAACGGGAATTCCCTGGCGGTCTAGTGGTTAGGACTGGGCGCTTTCACTGCCCGGGCCCAGGTTCGATCCCTGGTCGGGGAACTAAAATCCCTCAAGCCACGCCACGGGCCGCTCCCCCACCACCCCCAAAAAAAGACGACTGTTACATGAGTGGACAGGTCATAATCCATGTGACCAACCCCTGGAGATGGACAGTTGGGTCATTTCCAATCTCTGGCTGCTGCAAACAGATCTGTGAAGAATAACCTTGAACGTGTGTCATTTTGTACATGTGAGGACATTTGTAGGATAAATTCCTAGAAGTAGCATTATAGGGAAATGGGTGTATGCATCTCTAAGTTTGATAAATATTGCCAAATGTCTGTCCATCGTTATCAGCCATTGCGAACCTGTTATGTGCTGGGCACTGAACTCAATATTTTTTCTGGATTATCTAATTTCATTTCACCAGGATCCTGTGATAGAGGCTACTCCTATCCTCGTTTTCCAGACGAGGAAACAAAGGCTCAGAGAAATTTGGAAATTTGCTAAGTCACCCTCCAGGCTAGTGTGTGGTGGGGCCGGAAGGGTGCCCGACCTTGTGGGGTTCAGGCCCTTTCCCTCAGAAGCCCAGGAGTCCAGGGATGAGCCTTCCTCCCA
Organism: Balaenoptera ricei; assembly: GCF_028023285.1. Lineage (NCBI taxonomy): Eukaryota > Metazoa > Chordata > Mammalia > Artiodactyla > Balaenopteridae > Balaenoptera > Balaenoptera ricei. Next base: position 32,409,618 of record NC_082640.1, read on the forward strand.
CCAGCCAGTCTCCTCCTGCAACTGGCCAACCACACTGGGACCTTGGCACTTGCTGTACCTCTGCCTACGAGGCTGTCCACCCCAGACACTGTCCCCTGGCCTGGCCAGCGTGGCCTGAGTGCCGTCTGCATGTAGGAGCCTGGTCTCATCCTTCCCGGCCGGTTGTGCAATTCAAGGTGGTCCTCTGCCTCCACTTCTTTTCTCTGGTCCTGGCACCTCCTGCTGAGCTGAGAGTCCCTGAGGGCCAGGTCCCGGCCGGGCCAGTGCCGGGTAACGGTCATTAAGCCTGGCTGGGGAGGGCGGTGGGGACAGGCAGGAACGCCCTGCCAAGTGCCGGAGCCCTTGCTCCATCTGCATCACAAAGTGGCTGGGAAGGGGCTGGCGGGGGAGCAGGCTGGGCCCCTCCTGCCACATCTGCATCACAAAAGTGGGGCCCAAAGCCTCACCGCGCCCACGCCCAGTGGCTTTGTTAAGAGCTTGCAGCGGCGCTCTGGCCAGCCTGGGGAATTGTTCCCCAGCCCAGGTCATCCTGAGCTCCACAGCCACCCCGGCTGACAAAAGCCACATTGCGGGGCCAGCCGCAGCTGCCAGCATCTGCTCCCTGAGCCGCTACCCAGGGGCCTCCAGGCTCTGAGGGGCAAACACGACCCTTGCAAGGGACACGGCCCAGGTCAGACCCGGAGGCCCGGGGCCGGGGGAGGGGCTGACCTTGCCTGGTGAAGTGAGGTCTCCAGGTCACCAACAGTGACACTAGACTTGAAGGAGGGAAAAACACTGCCCGGGGACACGCACCTGCTACTTGGTGGGTGCCACACCCGGGCTGGAGCATTGCATTATTTGATGCCCCACCCACAAAGCAGCTTTTATAGCTGGGGAAGCAGGCTCAGAGAGGTTCACTAGCCAGCCCAGTGTCACACAGCAGAGCTGAAGACCCAGCTCCTCAGCTGCCCCAAGGCTCCAGGCCCCTCCTCCTCCTTTTCTTTCCTGAACATCTGAAGCTTCTCCCTTCCTCCCTTACCCGTCCTTCCTTAGGGCATCCAGCTGCCTCGGCCAACCTGTGCACTCCCCTCGGAGCCCCCCGTGGGCCCCTGCCTGTGTCGGGGACTCCCCAACATATGACCCTCTGCCCTTGACAAGCTCCTAGGGCCCTGCCATCAGCAGGCAGCACCTGCCTCTCGGAGGGCTCTTCTCCAGCCGGTCAGACTTCCCGGCCCCTGAGCATGCCTCGTTGGTCCTGGGCTGCCTCTGCCATCGCACCCCAACACCCTTTCTTCCTTGGTGGACCCACAAACCCGGTAGCCCACCCACCCAGCCCCCGCACATGCCTCACCTTCCCTGGAAGCTCCTCCCGGCGGCTCCCCAGAGCTCGGCTGCCTTCTCCTGACTCAGGGCCTCCTGTCCTGGCTGTGAGCGTCTGTGATCTGGTGCCCTGGGTACTTAGTCCGGAAGCCACACCTCAATACCTACAATCAGCCAACACTTGTGGAACTAGATCCACTTTACAACTGTATTCCAGTGGGGAACACTGCAGTTACCCCGGCTTTCGGGAGAAACATTTAACCCTGTATGTGTTTCCAGCTAACCTGGAGGGGCAAGGGTCGGGCTGGTCACAGATGCAAATGCGCCCACATGCCTGGGGGAGCACATGTGGCCTTGACAAGAATGCTAGCAAGTAGGGAAATCACAGGGACAGGGCATCCCCTCGGGGAAGTAACAGCAGGCAAGGGGCCATTACCATCCAGGGTCCTCATGGGGCAGGCAGGCAGCGCCTGCAACCGGGAAACAGCTGAGTGGAAAGGGGTTCCTTCGAAGCCATGACTTGCTCCCAAGGGACATAGCCAGTCTACACAGAAGCCAGGGGAGGGCCCCTCCTCCTCTCTCCCTGGGATTTCCTTCTGGGACTCCCCATAGTCCAAAAGCGACCGGAAGCCCAAGGAAGGCGGAAGGTGCCTGTGATCCCTTGTGGGGCAGGTGGGGGTCCTGCTGGAGGAGCCCAGGAGCGCAGCCCCCTGTGAAGGCCTGAGCCCAGCACAGCTAATGACAAAAAGATACGGCCAAGGGCAAGATAACTCTCATCAGCTGGGGAAGTCAGGGCTGAGCCCGGGCCTCAGGAGGAGAAATGGGGGCCAGAGAGGAGCACAGGCGAAAAAGGAGGTGTGCTGGGGGGAGGCTGCAAGGAGAGGCTGCAGGTAGGCTGGGCCTGGAGGGGAGAGGGCTGGCTGGCTGGGAGCATTGGGAGGGGCCTGGTCACCCCAAGCCTCAGTGTCACAGTGCAAGGGCAGCATTTAGGGCAGCCTGGCCGCTGGACCAGGAACTGAGCCCTTGCCAGGGCCGCCCACTTTACAGTGATCCTGTGTAACATCATTTATCTTAGCAGGAGAAGGTAGAGCCATGATGCATAGCTGGAGGAAGAAGGACCTCCAGGGGATCCCCCGTCCCACCTACGAGGAGGCTCCGTGGGGTCACTGCCACCTTGACCAAGCCCATGGCGAACTTGAAAATCCCTCCAACAAACAGGCCATCAGCCCTAACCACGAAAACCCTGGAACATTTCAGAGACAGGCCAGAGGTATGGAATTAGAAACACCCCATCTTCTGCCCCTTCCCACTAGGAAAACAAACACCACACACCAGAGCATGCTCATTTGCTAGGGATCCTATGAAACCTTACAGGGCACTGTGAATTTCAATGACTTCCTGGACAGTCCCGACTTGGCAAACACCCTGAGCCAGAAAGCAGGCTCTGTTAACAGGTGCTGGGTGGGATGGGGGGTGAGGCGACACAGGACGTGCCCCAGAGAATTGCTTCATCAGTCTACTCAGAGACTGGTATGGCCAGCTAAGATAAAGCAGAAGCCTTCTGGGAAAGCTGCTGCTTCTTACAGAGGGTATAGGTCGTGTTCTGCTGTGTCTCTCCCCAGCCCCTGATTCAGCTTCTAGCTCCAGTTGCAGACCTGGAGCTGTGGCCAGTGTTTCTAGAGCAAAACGCCAACCTTTAAAGATGGTGGAAGGGTAGGGAGAAGGTGCTGGGCCCCCATGGGCACCCTGAGCACTTCTCCAGCCCTGTCATCGTCTGATGGGAGATCCCTGTTTATTTAAGTGACTGTTGACTGGGTTCTGTTACTTGCAACCCAGAGCATTTCCAACTGATCGGCTGGGCTTGGAATCCGGACAGGGCTGCAACCTAGGCCCTGGGTGTGCCTTGGTGTGGTCCCTATGCCTCTCAGAGAGGGCTTCCCCTGTGCAATGGGAAAGTTATCCCCTCCTCACAGGCTGCCTCAATCAGCTCTGGCTGCTGTAACAAAATCCTGTAGGCTGGGTGACTCAGACAACAGACATGTACTTCTCAAAGTTCTGGAGGCTGGGAGTCCAAGATCAAGATGCTGACAGATTCAGTATCTGGTGAGAACTCTCTTCCTGGCTTGCAGACAACCAGGTTCTTGCTGTGTCCTTACAGGGTGGAGAGAAGAAGCTCTGGTGTCTCTTCCGCTCCTGATAAGGGCACTAATCCCATCATGGGGGCCCTACTCATGACCTCCTCTAAACCTAAGTACCTCCCATCTCTTAATACATTGGGGGTTGGAGCTCCAACAAATGGATTGGGGGGGGACACAAATATTCAGCCCATACCATGGGGCCATGGTGGGGACCAGATAATAGTGCTTGGTGTCATCGGAGAGTGGACAAATGTAGACTACTGATTTCTTCCAGACTTAATCCCCTTCCTTCCGGAAGGCAGTTTGAGGGAGGGGATGGGTGTTCTTCTCTGTCTTTATAAGAAGGAGTGAGATGGTGACCAGGAGGGGACAAGGCTACAGATGGCTGGGGGCCTGAGGGCAGCCCTGTGGCTTGAGATAGCCCAGGTCTACAGTCTAAAGTCTTGGTCTGAAGACCAAGCCGCTTAAAGGCAGGAAAACCCATGGTGCCTTTGTGGGAGCTCAGCTCCATCCCTTCAGGGCCAGACCAGGATAGCAGGGGGACAGTGAGATATCCTGGTCCCTGGTGACCCCCTCACCATCCCCCACCCAGTGTCAAGGTGGGCAGGCTCCACAGAAATACCTAAGGTGGGGCGTGTTCGAGTGAGAGTGTGGCTGTCTCAGTCTGATTGATAGAGAAGAGATGTGTGGCCAGAAAGAGAGCTTAAAAGCCATTGCAAAAAATTTAAATATGGTTTGCATATTATGTAATTGTCATAAAAGGACGATGAACTTCTTAGGTGCAATTACGGCTTTGTGGCTTCTCAAGGAGCAAGTCCTCATTTTTGGAAATATTTAGGAGTAAGGTGTCATGATGCTAACAACGTACTTTCAAATGATTCAGGAAAAAATAGATAGAGAAAGATATATGGAGAGAGAAATAAAGGGAAGCATGGCAAAAACTCAACAACTGGTGAATCTGCATAAAGGGTGTTCAATGCATTCCTCTTTCAGGGTGAAAACTTTCAAAGTAAAGTGTTGGGGAGAAAAGCAAGAGCTGTTTGGCCCTCTGTGGTGCCCCCGAGTTTGAGGGTGTCCGGGACAGTCCAGGCGTGGTTCCACCCACACCCTGCCCTCTTACCCCTTCTGCTACCACTGGTGGCTGTCTCCCATGGGTGGGGCATCATCCGGAGCCCTTTCTAACACCGGGGTGTTTATCCTCTGATGGAGGAGGATGTTTCCAATTTTAGGGTGCAGACGCCAGGTGGTAGAGGTTGTCCAGCTGGGTCTCCAAACCAGACCCCCCCCTCCCCCTCTGCTGGCTGCATCACCCCTCTAGGAAGCCCCCTGGCTCCAGCTACACGCTTCTCCCCATGCTCCCCCTGCAGCAGGGCGGATCCGAGATACTCAGCGGGGCAGCTGCTCTGCTGACCAGGGCCCTCAGGAGGCCTGCTGTGTGAACCACCCACCAGCAGGACTGTCCCTCCGTCCATCGGGCCTCCTCCTGGGGCTCTGTTCCCTGGAGACTCAGAGGGTCAGCAGAGGGTACTGAAGCTGAGCTGCATGGAGAGGGCTGTGAGAGGAAGCCCGGGGTGCAGGAGCCAATGTGCACAGCAGGTGGAGAGAAGCAGCCGCAGTGCCCACAGAAAGAAGGACCCAGAGGACGGCCAGGCAGCCCTGCTGTCCAAATGTCCCACTGTCGTGCTTCCCCAGGCCTTATCCCTCCAGGCCTTCCCACAGGAAGCCCCGGTACACACGGCGAGCACAAGGTGGCAAGGGCCCACCTCTCCCTGTCCTGGGGTTTCTGGGACGCCATATCTCCATGGGCCCCCTAAGATCCCATTGGTCCAAGTGGAGTCAGAGGCATGCCCAGCTCCGAGGGAGGCTGGGAAGACCAGAGATTAAATTTTCTCCTGTCTCTACTGCAAAGGCCCTGGGAGACACATCCAGGGTGCAGCAGGGCTCTGTGGGGGGCACTCTCAGCATGTCCCTCTGGGAAGCGGCCTTGGGTACCATCTCAGGAACCCACTCTCGGACTGCTGGAACCTCTGTCCCTCTGGGCCCGGATTCCACAGTGACCACAGTTTGAAGTGGAGACGTATCTCACCTTGACACATAAAATTATAGTTTATCTTTAAAAGGAAATAACACCTCTTTTTCTCAAAAAGAGCTTCGGTTTCCCGGGAGGAAGGAAGGGAGATAGGGCTGTGGCTTTTCAGGCCTCCCCAATGTCCTTATGAACTGCAGTAGAATTAGACACCATCCCACTTCAGCATGGAAAGACCTCTGGCACCCTCACTCCCTATGGCAGGTTTTATCTCCTAAAGAATGCCACAGAAATACATCCCATCCCATACACTCTTCTAGAACCTTGCTACTCGCCCATCAAGAGGTGTCCCTGAAGCAGGGAACCTTGTGACTGCCCCAGTCCAGAGAGTACTGTGGAAGTAAGTACTGCCATGTGACTTCTGGGTGCCAGGTTTTAAAAATGTTGTGCCCTTCCATCTCCATCTCTTGGGACACTTGCTCTTGGAAGCCAACCCACCAGGCTGTGAGGAAGCCCAAGCAGCTTGTGGAGAGGCCCACGTGGAGAGGGTCCGTGGGCCCAGCCCCACGGCCCTGGCTGAGCGCCCAGTGGATAGCCAGGACCGACTTGCCAGGCCTGTGAGTGAACCATGTTGAGGCAGATTCTCCAGCCCCCATTAGGCCTTTAGATCAGTGGTCCCCAAACTTTTTGGCACCAGGGGCTGGTTTCGTGGAAGACAATTTTTTCATGGACGGCGGGCGGCGGGGATGGTTCAGGAGGTAATGCGAGTCATGGGGAGTCATAGGGAGAGGCAAATGAAGCTTTCCTCATTCACCTGCCACTTACTTCCTACTGTGAAGTCCAGTTCCTAACAGGCCATGGACCTGTACAGGTCTGTGGCCCGGGGGTTGGGGACCCCTGCTTTAGATGACTGTAGTCCCAGCTGACGTCAGGACTATAATCTTGTGAGAAAGACCCCAAGCCAGAATCCCCCCAGCTTAGCCACTTCCAAATCCATAGAAACTGTGAGTGATAGTAAATGTTTATTGCTATCTTGAGCCACTGAGTTGTGGGGCACTTTGTTATGCAGCAGTAGCAGAGTAAGACAGGAAACAATTAACAATGACTGTCACAATGAGTAAATAGAGAAAACTGGTCTGTAGATGGAAAAGATGACAGAAAAGAACAAAGAAGGGATTCATTTCCTGGAGAGAATGGAGATTAATAGCAATTTTTACTTTTAGAGCTTTTGAATATTTTTCAAATTAAATAATGTTACAGTAAGGATGCTATTGAAGGGACTTCCCTGGTGGCGCAGTCAAGCTCCCAATGCAGGGCGCCTGGGTTCAATCCCTGGTCAGGGAACTAGATCCCACATGCAAGCCGCAACTAAGGAGCCTGCCGGCGGCAACTAAGACCCGGGGCGACCAAGTAAATAAATAAATAAAAAAAATATTTTTTGTTAAAAAGGATGCTTTTGAAGCCTGGAGTTTTAGAGTGTGTCAGAGGGGCTAGGCCTGGGACAGCCATAGTCCCAATCACCTTCCTGAGGACGAGGCTGCTGCAAAGACCCCAAATGGGTCATGTGCCAGATAAAGGTGTGCCATGGAGATGGGTCCACATAACGGTCTCCACCCAGCCTCTCAGAGGAGGGTCTGAGGGTCTCGCCACTTGGGGTCTCTCCCTGAGCCGTGAGGGGAGTCTCAAGTCAGTCTCTAAGTCAAACAGAATAGGTCAAGTCCCTTGAAAATCCCTCAGCTCACACATAGGGTCCAGACCTCAGACCCAAGCCCACCATCTTGGTCTTTCCCTCCCCAGGATCAAAAGACATCCCTTTTCTTTGATCCAGACTAGGTCAGTCATTTCTTGGTTTAACCCTAAATGTAATAGCCTAGAGCAACAACCATTGTTCTGTGGATCAGGAATTTTGACTGGAGCCCAGAAGGGATGGTTTGTTTCTGCTCCACTGATACTTGGGCCTCAGCTGGGAGGTCTGGAGGCGGCAAGACCTGAGAAACAGCTGCAAGATGCTTCTTCACCCACAGGCTGGTTTCCAGATCAGGGTAGTTGGAAGTCTTACACGGAAGCTCAGGGCTCCAAGAGGGAGCCTGTGATGGGTGCACTGCAGGACAGCCCGGGGAGGCCGCTGCCTTTTAGGACCAGAGGTCACACCACTCCCCTTGCGCGGGGCTTTATGGGTTGAAGCAGTCGCCAGCTGCCCAGAGTCAATGGGAGCCTTATCAAAAGGTTTGCGGCCATTTTTAAAAACTGCAACAATATTGCAACAATATTTTAAACTGCCTTGTGATATTGCAACAATTTCTGACTTGAAGAGTGAGCTCCCCTTCAGCTTGGCAGCCTCAGGGGATCCCCAGGTCCCTCCCATTTGCCACTGTGTCCCAGGCACACTGAAACTGCTGTAGGTAGAACTGTGTGCATCACTGGGATGGTTCAGATGGGCCTGGCTCCCTCCCTCTCCCCACCCAGGAGTCTGGGCTGCAGTCTCTGAGTCAGGCCCTCCCAGCCTGGGAGTTACTGCTTCATAATGACACGTGGGTGGACAAAGGTCTTTAAGGAGAGACTTCAAGGACACAGCAGAATGTGTGGACCCGTGCACTGAGGACCCACTTCCTGAGGGGCTGCATGCCCCGAGGCACTGAATGTCACGGAGCACTGCCCAGAGCCAGGGGCATCCTTGTCCCCTTGCAGAGGAGCCTTTGGAGGGCTGGCCTCCTGGTGACCCACCAGAGCCAATGCAAACCACTCAAAGGGCCTCCGTCAGCCGTTTCCAGTGGGAACTATTTCTGGACTTTCAGGAAATGACTTCTGGTTAGAGATGGCTGCCTCTTGGCTGCTCTCAAGTTACCTGAAATGTGATTAAAACTAATTCATTTTCAACTTCTCCTTTCCTTTTCCTTGGGGGAAAACATTTCTTTTTTTTTTTTTTTTTTCCCCCTGGAACATCAATAGCCCTGGTTGTGCAGTTCTCTGCTTTACATACGAAAGAAGTTTCATACCAAAGACCAAATCCCAAGTCAGAAAGCTCCGGTTCAAAGAGCCTCGAGTAGAAAGAACCAACTCATACTACATTTGGAAAAAAATTTATTTATTTATTTATTTATTTTTAAATTTTTTATTTTATTTTATTTTATTTATTTATTTATGGCGGAGTTGGGTCTTTGTTGCTGGGTGCGGGCTTTCTCTAGTTGCAGCGAGCGGGGGCTACTCTTCGTTGTGGTGCGCGGGCTTCTCATCGCGGTGGCTTCTCTTGTTGCGGAGCACGGGCTCTAGGCGTGCGGGCTTCAGTAGTTGTGGCATGCGGGCTCAGTAGTTGTGGCTCTCAGGCTCTAGATCGCAGGCTCAGTAGTTGTGGCACACAGGCTTAGTTGCTCCACAGCATGTGGGATCTTCCCGGACCAGGGATCAAACCCGTGTCCCCTGCAGTGGCACGTGGATTCTTAACCACTGCACCACCAGGGAAGCCTGGAAAAAATTTTAAATCAACTAGTTGAACTGTAAAATCAGGTCTAATAGCTACTGACTCTTTCAATGTACCATCCTACGTAGGAAGCCCAAGCCCAGAAAACCAAGTGAATGTACAAGGATGTGATCCCGAAGGTGACCCCAGACGCCCGGTGCACAAACTGAAGTGCCCACCTGACTGGGCATGACCCAGCCCCACCTTCTAACTCCCTTCAGCACTAACAAAAAGAATACTGCTTCCCTTGGGTCCTGTCAATCATCCTTCAGTTCTTCACTGAAGAATGACTTCACTGAAGTCCTACATGCAGACAGCCAAGAATTTTGAGAATTTTGTTGCGTCTTTATCCTACATCGTTCATGGCAAATCCACCCATTCCCATTAATGGGAATACTTATCAGACAGGATTCCCATGAGAGCCCAGAATGGGCTAACCTGGCTCTTATTTAATGGGTCTGATAAATCCTCACATTAATTAGCTAGCTTCCCAGAGGCTGGAGATGCAGGCACCATGGTGAGGCCAAAGAACCCGGGCTCTGCATCTTGCTAGGTATGGCCTTGGGGAATTCTCTCTGCCTGACTGAGGCTCGGTTTTCTCACCTGTATAGTGGGAGGGAGTGGCCCCTTTCTTGTGCCTTTTCCACGTGTGTCAACGTGTCAGGGGGGCTATGAAGCATTACCTGAAGGTTGGGACTTATTGACCTTCACTGGTGCTGGGAAAGAATCTCAGAGTCAACTCAAAAGGATAAAATGCAGCATCTGGCCCAGAGCATCCACCAGGGAGGGGATTACGAGTTACGAATGGCAGACTACTAGGGGTTTATTGTCGGGGCAGAGGGGGCGGTGCACAAAAGAACAGACAATTACCATTGAGACCAGAGACCCTCCCAGATCATCGTGAAGTAGGGGGGGATCCCGCGTCGCTTGTGCTCAGGAGTGGGAGCCATCTGCTCCAGCAAGCCTGGAAGGGACTATCCATCATTTTAACATGCTTTCCTCATACATTTGTTGCCGACCCTGTAAATATCTCTTAAGTCTTTCGATGGCTGGGTCTCAGAAGCATTTCTGGTTTTAATCTTTCCCCATGTAAACGTGCACCAGATGTGAAGCTGGCTTTCATCATTTGGGCCCTGATGAATTATTCTGCACTCCAGGACCACTGGGAGACAGGACGTGGAAATGGTTTTCTGCTCCACCCCCATGTCATACAACAGAGAATGGCTTGTTCTCCTATTAGCATGGCAAGCCATCAGTGACTCCCTGGGAAGGAGGAAGGATGATGCCCAGAGCTGGCACCCCTGGCTGCCACCAGGAAGCCAGCCCCAGAGAAGAACACTATAGCACAAAGCACAGGCCTCACTCCACACATGCCACCAAGCCCTCTCCTCATATGCCTTCTTCTGTTGTTTTCCTTCCATCCCCTCCACCCCCTCCCACCTTCGTATTAGTGAAGGTAGGCTAAGCTGCAGTAACAGGTAGGCCCTGGATTATTATGGCTGAAACACAGTGACCATCTGCGAGCACCCTGGGCCAGATTTCTGGGTTCCAGCCTCCTCTATTTCGTGACTTCATCATCCCCTAGGGCTTTGTTTACATAAGCATCCAGCAGGCAGAAAGGAAATGAGAAGATGCAGGAGAGAGATCCACTTTCTTAAAAGCCCACAGCCCCTCTGCTCATAGTCCCGCCCTGGGGACCTAATTACCTGGTCACACCTAACTGCACAGGTGTGTCGGAAGTATGGTTGCTCACTGCTGTGGAAAGAAGGGATGGATTTTGTTGATGTCTTAGTCCATTTGGGCTGCTGTAACAGAATACCATAGACTGGGCGGCTTATAAACAGCAAATATTTATTCCTCACAGTTCTGGAGGCTGGAAGTCCAAGATCAAGGTACCAAGCATGTTCGATGTCTGATGAGGACCTGGTTCATAGATGGCTGTCTTCTCACTATGTCCCCACACGCAGAAGGGGTGAGGGAGCTCTGTGGGGGTCCTTTATAGGGACACTAATCCCATTCATGAGGGTCCCACCCTTATGACCTAATCACCTCACAAAGGCCCACCTCCTAATAGCATCATTGGGGGTTAGGTTTCAACATATGAATTTGGGGGGGGGGGACACAAACATTCCATTGAAAGTAGTTGGGAGGCTGGTAGTCTCTGACATGATCTTTCAATATTAGTTTTTCCTTACATCAAATTTCTACATGCAGATAGCTTAAAGCTGCAAGGTTAGGAAACACAGCCGTCCCTAATCCCTTCCCTTCCCTTCTTCCCCCTCCCCAGAGACAATCCTTCTTGCCTCTTTTACCTGATCGTTTCCACAACTCAAACAGTATATGCATTTGTTTCCTTTTGCTGCATACTGAATTGCCACAAGCCTAGCTGGAAACACACATTTATGACCTGCGGTTCTGTAGTCAGAAGTCTGGGCCTGGTGCAGCTGGGTTTTCTGTCTCAGGCCAAAACCAAGGTATTGCCTGAACCATGTTCTCCTCTGGGGCCTGAGGCCCTGTTCCAAGCTCAGGTGGCTGTGGCAGGATTCTGTTCTTTGTGGTTGTAGGACTGAGGTCCTCTGTTCCTGACAGTCTGCTGTCAGCTGGAGGCCACTCCCAGCCCCTCATGTTCCTTGCCATGAGGCCTTTCTACCTTCAAAGCCAGCAACAGAGAATCTCCCATGCCTCAAATCCCACTCCTGCTTCCAATCTCCCTGACCTCCCTGTCTCTGACCCTAGACCCAGATGTGATTGGGTCAGGCTCACTCAGATAATCTTCCCCATCTTAAGGTCAACTGATGTGGCACTTAATTCACATCTGCAAAAGCCCTTCACAGAAACACCTGGGTTGGTGTTGGGCTGACTGGGAGGAGGTGTGGACACCAGGGGTGGGGAGGTGGGGGGCCACGGTGGAATTCTGCCATCACACACGATCACACTGCCGCCTCCCGAGGTTTTGGTCTGGGGTGATGTTGGTTGATCTCCGAGATGTAGGTGTGGACTTGGCTCCCTTTCCTCCTGCCGCCTCTGCCCACGTGGGCATGTCTGGGGGCCCTGTTCCTCCATTAGATCGATGTTCCTTGTTTACAATGATCATTAGGGAAATACTGTCTGCAACTGAACCAAGTGGTCAGTGACAATGGACTTTCTTTTGTTCTCTCTGGAGCTCTTGATTATCTTCCGTTTGCTTAGTTTTCTATCTCCTTACCATTAATCCAACCCCAAACTCTTTGCCAGTTTTCTCAATAGCCTCTCAGGTCACATCAGGTTTTGTGGAAAACATTAACGCTTTCGGCATAGCTCAGCTCCTTGCCTTCTGGGGACATCGTGGGTCTGCCCCTGGCTCCCTGTGGGCAGGATGGTCCATGTGACTAGCTAAGAGCATAAGTGATGTGCGTCATTTCTGGGCCAAGCATTTAATTGCCAGACCTTCCTTCTTCCCTCTGCTGTGGTGACTGCCAGTGTTCCAGAGAGGGATTGCTCTGTCCCTCTGGATGCCGGGGTGGGAATGATCATGCCACAGAGCAGAGTGCTCAGCCGACCCTCCAGGTACTGAGAACTAAACTTATGGTATTTGAAGCCACTGAGTTTTGGAACTATTTGTTACTGAAGCATAACTTAGCTGCTCCTGACTGGTACAGAAAACGGTAACCAGGAGTGGGGCATGGCTGCAATAGAAAGAAAGGCATGTGACATTGGCATAAAGGCTGGTCCAGTGGGCAGTAAGGACACTGATTGTGGAGGCTGGAAGGATGGCCATCACATAGCCAGTGGTAGAACGTTGGGTACATTGTCACCTGGGATAACTTAGAAGTTTCAGAGACTAAAGAGACTTGAGAGTGTTCCTCTACCATCAAAGACCAAGAGGCTGAAAGAAGCTGCAATTCAGTTGAGACAAATATGTCTTGTGAGGCCCTTGAGAGTGGCCACTGACAATGAAGCAAGCTGGAATCGAACAGATTAGGTAAGACATTAACTAGAGTTTTGAGGAACTAGTAGGGCAAAAAAAACCATGTACAAGCACTAATACAGTTTGTGGCTGGAACTTAAGATGACCCTTCATCTCTAACCTTCTACAGGCTGAAAGCGGGCTGGGGAAACTGCTCAGCCTCCAAGGAGAGCATATTCCCATTGCCCCTCTCCCGCAACATGCAGCCAAGGAGGATGATGGTGGAGGAGGAACCCCGCAAGGTGGAGCAGGGCCCGTAGAACAATTGGGTGGCGGGGGGACTGGGACTATTCACCCAGTCACTCCAGGATGAGGGGCAAAATCTGCCCAGCAGGGTCTCAGAATTGCTAATGGACACTGTCTGCTGGGATCTCCCCCTCCTCCCCTTTCTGAATTGGGCTGTTTGTTGTGTCATTCTGTCCCTTTCCATCACTGAATGCTGAGATTGTGTATTGGAGCTGCGAGTGGGGTGGAGCCGCCTACAGAGGTCCTCGATCTCGAGCAGGATGCTACCTCCCTTGGCCTCGAATCCCTGTTTTCCTTCTCATCTCCGATTTCCCTGTCTCTGGCCCCTAGGTCAGGATTTAAAAGTTTTCCCACCTGGGGAGGGGGACAGTGTATCTTGTGTGAAAGAAGGCATGAGGGACACCTCTGGGTCCCTCTACCATGGCGACCAGCATGTTCTAGACAGAGGCTGCTCCATCAACCTAGGCGTCCCCAGGCGACTCACGATGGATGTGTAGCATGGCCAGAAACAAACCTTTGAGATTTGCAGGTGGTTTGTATTTCGGGACCAGCTTCTCCTGATGGATACAGGGATCCTGTCTATTTCACCTCCTGAAGAAGTGTCCATGGAGCATTTGACCTGCTCCAGCCTGGCCTGGTGGCCCTCTGCACCCCTCCCCTCCCTTCTGCATTGAATGCCTCCTTCCTGGATCACATGCCTCCCTCTCTCTCGGTTGGCTTCTTTATTTTGGTGAAGAATTATCTCTGGTAGCATCCTACCATGAGAAAGAATCCATGGGTAAAATTTTTGAGATCTCATTCATCTCAAAGTACTTGGTTTATATTTCCACTGGGTAAAGACTGGAGAATAACTTTCCTTTAGATTCTCAAGGCTTTGTCTCTCGCCTTCTGGCCCCTGACCATCTCTATGTGACCTACTTCTAATGTCAGGACACTTTGGTCCCCATTATTCTGAACTTCAACAGTGATGTGCCTTGGGGTAGAACTATTTTTTCCCGTTGAGCTCCCTGTGGGCCTTTTCAGTGCATGCTCCTGAGTTTTAGAGATTTTTTTAAGGATGAATTAAATGATGATACCCCCCACTTCCACCTCCCGCCACCCGTGTTTCTCCAATCACTCTTTTGAGGTTCCTATTATTTGATCAATGGACTTTCTGGATGGTCCCCCTTTATTTTTTTCTCTCCTATCTCCCATTTTTGGGGTTCCTTTTGTTCTGCTTTCATAGAGATTTCCTCAACTTTATCTTCCAATCCCTCTCTGGAGGTTTTTTTTTTTCATTTCCGCTACTTTAAATTTGCAAGAACACTTCTTGTTTGTTCTCTGAATGTTTCTTTATATGTGGCCTCCCTTCATGGGTTGCCATATTTTCTCTGATGACGTTATTGATGACTACGTTGCCATGTACTTCTCTCTGCATAGTCTCTGTTTCCTCCAAGTTGCTTTTAAAAAATCTATTGGAGCTTTAGGTTTCATGACACAGGCTTTCCTGAGATGCTGGGTCAGCTTCGGCTGCCTGTGAAACCCCGATTAGAAGCTCTGCACACGTTGGGGCTCATTACCTGCGCCCTTCCCTCTAGGGTGGTCTGGCTGCTCCCTTGGGTAACCACACGTGTCAGAAAGTTTAGGTGTTCCCCTCAGCCTGGTCTAATGCCCCAGGAAAGACCCTTTCAGCCTCCTGGCTGCGGGCATTCTGAAAACCCAGAAGAGGGGATGGGGCATGGTCTCAGCATCTAACACCTATAGGTTCATTTAACCCCTCTGTTCCTATTATGGCACCTCTGCCCTTAATTGTGAATGGTATCTCTCAGCCCAAGATGTGCCCTTTTACCTTCCTTAGATGACAGACATCCAGTCTTTTATCAGGATGAGGAAGGCAGCACAGATCTGGTGAGAGGATCTGGGCATCTGGGTGCTTCTTAAGCAGACTTTATGCCAGTTATTATCTTAGCCCCCATTCACACCCACATCCAGAGGTGCCTAGTGCCATCCATTGGTGAACCTTCTGGGGACTCCAGAGTTTGTTCTTGGCTTTCCTTCCTGGCTACCATTTCAAGATTTCGTTTTCTCAGGCCTGCTAAGTATTTTAGCTTCAACAACCGTGTTGCAGTTACTTCTTCCCTTGCTTGCCCCATTCTTGCCAATTTCTGCCTTAGAGCAAGCAAACTTACTGCTGTGTCAGGAGGCTCCAAAAGTCAGAGTCAACACATACCATCAATCCCCCACCTGCAGCGGAAACCTCAGCCGCCTTTCCAGTCCAGCCTCTTCACTCCAGACACATCCCCATCCACTTGCTCTGGGCTGATTCTCCCTACCCTGCTTTTGTTTATCCTGTTCCTTCCATCTGACACTAGATACTCACCCACCTCATGCATACAGAAGCCACCTCTGTCAAAATCCTCTTAAGCAAGGAAAACACGGGCCGGTGGCTATGGTGAGATTTTCCTCTGGGGAAGAGAACTGTATGTATCTGGAAGATACTCCCATGTGGGACTGGGGTAGTCTGCTGGGCCCTGGGGGCTCCTTCCATAAACAATCATTTATTTATTTATTTTATTTTGTAAAACATTTATTCATTTATTTGGTTGCACCGGGTTTTGGTTGCAGCAGGCGGGCTCCTTAGTTGCGGCATGCATGTGGGATCTAGTTCCCTGACCAGATATCGAACCCGGGCCCCCTGCATTGGAAGCGTGGAGTCTTAACCACTGGACCACCAGGGAAGTCCCCATGAACAATCATTAAAGGCCTGAGAAATAAGCCAAGGGGCTGAGTTTTGCCTCCAGAATGCCACGGGGGCACAGCCAAAATCCTCAGGGAGGCTGCATCCATGCGGAGGCCTGTGGGCTGTTTCGGGCTGTGGATGGGGGTGGGGTATGTGTCAGTGCAGACGACCCTTGACCCAGGCCTGCCTCTCCTCACCCAGGGCAGGTGTCTTGTCCATGGTCAAAGCCAAATGCCTAGAAGGGTGCCTACTCCTAGGTGTGTGCAGGCTGGGGTGTCCCGAGGGATCATGGAGAAAGTGGGGAGATGTGGTACCTTGAAAACTGGGCAGAATCCTGCTGGCTGGAGAGGGATGGGGAGAGGATGGGTGGCTGGGAAGTCAGCGTAGAGCCAGCTCCATCCTTAATGAAGTGACTGATTGTGACATGTGGTGAGACTGCAGGAACATTCTGAATCATTATTTGGTCAGAACACAAATCTCTTAAATGTCATCAACACAGTCTGCCCGGGAGAAGAATGACTACTTCCTGCCAATAGGAGACCGGCTTAAGAGGAACCTGACCCAGCTGGCTGGTACAGAGCCCACCTCTGAATAGCATAATGTGTGGTCTTCCCAGGGGCACGGACTCCACCAGGGAGAGGGAACTTCAGGGTTTTAGTCACAGATACCCAGGGCGCCCAAACGTCCACACCAGTTTACAGGTCACCATGACATGCAACGCAGAATGCCTGTCTCCGTTCCTCCTTAGTGACCTGGAAAGAGATTTTTCTACCCAGGCCCCAAATTAATTCTGTGACAATGGCTGCTATTAATTTTGTGCGCAGAATGACTTTGCCCCACCCACCCCTATTCTCCGGTCCGCAGGGATCCGGTGCCTGGGCTGCCCTCCCTCTCCAGGCTCCCCGCGGGCAGCTGACATGTTTGAACGTCCATTAAGAGCTGCAGACGCCAGCCAGTCTCCCCGGGTCAGGGGTTTGCTGCGATCGGTTCCGGCCTCTACCCTCTACGGTGATGGCCTAGGCCTGTAGCAGAACGGCGGGGGGGGCGCCTAGAGAGAGTGAGGGTGAGGGCGCCGGTGAGAGCCAAGGGCAAGTGGGCGGGGCGGGGCAGGGAGCATTTCCTCCGCGAGGCCCGACAGTGGGTGGGTGGGGCGCGGTGGGCGGGGCCCTCACAGCCGGTGGCTTTTGAGGCCTCCCCGGCCGAGGTGGGAGAGGGGCAGCCGGGAGAAGTTGGCAGCGGGCCTGGGGAGGGGAGGCGGAGGAAGGGGCCCTGCGTTCCCTAAGCGGCGGCGCCGACGCCCCGGCACGTAGTTCACTCCTGCGAACACAAGACGCGGTGGACACATCACCCGCGCTGCCAGGCTAACCACCAGCTTGGGGCCAGTCGGGCTCCGGATGACCCGGGCTCAAGGGCAGGGCGGCGCGGCTCGATTCCCGGCCGCCGGACGGTCGGGGAGCTGCGGGTCCCGCCGGCGGGAGCGGCCCCTCCCCACCCGAGACCCCGCTCCCGGCCGGGCAGGGCCGAGCGCCGGACTCAGCAGGGGAGGAGCGTGCAGCGGACGAGCGGTCCGCCTCGCGGCGAGGCCGCCCAAGAACCCGGCTTCGGCGGGGTGCGGCGGGGTTGTTCCGCGCCGGCTGGAGCGGACACGCCTCCTCGCCGGGCACCTCACTCCGCAGAGGAAAGGGAGAAGCGGAGGTGAGCCCCGCAGGGCGAGCTCTCCGCCGCGCCCAGCACAGGCGGGGCTGTAGGGACAAAGGGGCACCCTCCAGAGCGCTTGTCTCCGCGCCGGGGTTCAAGGCTGTCACGGTACAAAAGCTCCGACAGGAAAATACCCCGCGGGGTCCCCGCCGCGGAAGGGAGGGGGCGCGGCCCCGCCCCAGCCCACCGCCCTCGGACGTCGTGCGTCAGCGTGCCCGGCTCCCGGCTCCAATTTCCGCCCCTCCTCCCGCCGGCCAAGGGGGCACGCCCATTGGCACGCGCACGCCCCGAGGCCGGGTGGGCGCCTCTCTCTGTACGGATTGGCCCTGCTGCGAACCCGTGGACCAATGGCGTTCGCCTTTGTCCTCGGCCACGCCTCCTCCCCAGGCGTGGGCGCGTGACCGCCCCATCCCGCCGATGCGCGCTCCGGGATCCCCGCCCCCTCCGCGTGCGCAGCTCCCCGCTGCCGCCGCCGCCGCCTGTAACCTGCGCCGCCAGGATGTGGCTGGGGGCTGACGTCGGGTCCAGATGTGGCCCCGGCCCCGCCCATCCCCGGGGCCGGGCCGCCCACACCGAGCCGCGGCGCGCGCGGCGGCTGTCCCGCCTGCCACAATGCGCGGCGAGGCTGCGGCCGCGACTTGGCGAGGCCGTCCCTAACGTCGCCACTCGGCATCCTTAGGACAGGCCTCCCCTGACGCCCCGCGGGGGCCTCACTCGCCCGCGCCCCCCAGGCGCTCACTCTTCGGTGCCCAGCCAGGCGGGCGCCTCGCAGACGCGGAGCCGCGCGGGTGACGGCAGAGGCGGCTGCGCGCCCAGCCCAGCCCGCGGAGAGGGCGCGCCGCGCCCCCGCCCCCCGCCAGCTCTCCGGAGGCCGTGGGTGCGGATGCGCCGCTGACGACTCGCAGCGACCAGCAGTGCCGCCCGCCCGCCGGCCGGAGCCCGCAGCATGGCAGCCGCCGCCTATGTGGACCACTTCGCCGCCGAGTGCCTCGTGTCCATGTCGAGCCGCGCGGTCGTGCACGGGCCGCGGGAGGGGCCTCAGCCTGGACCCGAGGGTGCGGCCGCTGTCGCCGCCACGCTGCCCCGCGTCGAAGAGCGCCGCGACGGCAAGGACAGCGCCTCGCTCTTCGTAGTGGCGCGGATCCTGGCGGACCTTAACCAACAAGCGCCGGCGCCCGCCCCCGCGGAGCGCAGAGAGGGCGCCGCGGCCCGGAAGGCGAGGACCCCCTGCCGCCTGCCGCCCGCGCCACCACCCGCCCCCGAGCCCGCCTCCCCCGGCGCCGGTGGCGCGGCGGCCGCGCCCCTCAGCCCGGCGTGGAGCGAGCCCGAGCCCGAGCCCGAGGCGGGGCTGGAGCCGGAGCGAGAGCCGGGGCCCGCGGGGAGCGGCGAGCCCGGCCTCAGACAAAGGGGCCGGCGGGGTCGAAGTCGCGCCGACCTCGAGTCCCCGCAGAGAAAGCACAAGTGCCACTACGCGGGCTGCGAGAAAGTTTACGGGAAATCCTCGCACCTCAAGGCGCACCTGAGAACTCACACAGGTCAGTGGGGCGGCCCGGGGCCAGTGCGAGTTACCCGGCCACGCCCCCGGAGCCGCCGGCGGGTAGCGAGGGGAGGTCGGGCCGGGAACGGTCGGGGCCTCGCCCCTTTCCCAGCCGCTTGGGGTTGCGGGCGACATCGCGCGCACCGCGCGAGGCGGGTCCCGGCGCTGGGAGCCGGCGCCCACCCGGCGACCGCGCCCCCGCCGGGCACGCCCCCTCCCCGGGCGCGCTCGGGCGGGGCCGCGGGGGCGATTGTCGTCATCTGGGCCGGGGCCGGGGGCGGGGACCCCGCCCAGGTCGGGGGGGCGCAAGGGCAGGTGCCCGCTAGCTGGGTGGGGGCCGCGGGTGCCGCCCGGGGAGGTGGGCGGCCCGAGAGCCGCGGGGGAGGGGTGTCCTCGCCCGGCCCCTCCCCCGCCGGCCGGGCGCGCGCTCGGGTGGGGAGGGGCCGGCCCGGGCGCGCGGCGGACGGAGTTCACGCGGGGACAGGGCTGCCTCCAGCCACTCGGCACATTCTTCGCTCTCCTCTTCCTGTAATTTTTCCAGCGCTCTAAGGTTTAATTTGTCGAAACCAGAGCCAGCGGCGGCCGACGCGGGGGGCGGTCCCGGGTCCTCTCCCGCGGCTCTTTGTGGGAGCCCCGCCCATCCGGCCGGCGGGGGCGCGCCGGACTCGAGGGGCTCCTGGGGCCTGCTGCGCTTTCTCCCGAAAGGAGCGCCCTGCCTCCTGCCCGTAGGTCTGCGCCGCCCTCCTCCCCGCCGTGCTCTCACCTGCCGGGGCCGGATGCGGGCAGGCAGCACCTGCACGGGGGCGGGCGGCCGGAGCCGGCAGCCTGGGATCCGCGGACCGCCGCCCGCCCCCGACCCCAGGGCAGCATTTCCCTTCGCGCGAGTCTGGGACTGTGTCGTTGATTCCTCTGTGGTTGTTTATTGTGTTTTAAACACAAAAGTGGAAACAACCTTTTAATGGTTAAACAACCTTTTTTCCCCAGTTTGGTTTAAAGAATTGTGTATTTCATTTGAGCTCACGCGAACTCTTCTGGACACTTAGGTCTTCCACCTTTGGGACAGTTTTTAAGCCTTTATACTGTTAACTTCGTGATCGAAGGTTTAGGTTTCTCATTTGTAAAACAGCTCACAAACTGATTACATGACTGATTTAAAAACCGCAGTAGGCTTCAAGAACCTAGAGCTGAAAGGCTTTTTCTCCCGGTACATTTGGAACTGAGTCGGCCCAAGGTCTGCGGGTGTCAGGTACCGCGGATCTCACGACCGCTTCCCCCCGAGGCTGTCCCCGCATTTCTGGTCCCACGCTGTGGGCGCTCAAACCACGTGGCAGGTGGTGGGGTCGCGGGTGAAGGCGGGCCGTTTCTAGGCTGTCTGAGTCAGAGTTCGGGCTGTGTGGACTCTTGAGGGGGGTGGGGACGTTACTGCAAGAGTGGGTGTGGTCGTGGGGGAGGGGCGAAGCTAGGTTTGGAGCCAGGCGGACCCCAAGTACCCGGGCGGGGCCAGCGTTTGGGGTGCGGCTGGGGTTGAGTACCCCGTTGAGGCGAGGCCAGTACTGGGTAGGGAACTTGATTGGAAAACCTTTCTGCAGCCACTTTTACTGTGGCCTTCCACCCGGCAGCACCCGGTAGCCAGCTTCGCGAATTGCGGAGGGACTGGCCCGGGGCGGGGCTCGCCCGGGCCTCCGCCGGGGCATGCTTTCCGGGTTGTCTCAACCCCCCTGGTCCAGGGTCCGTGTGCCCTGCGCAGCACAGGGCAGGATGGCTAGATGCTTGGGTCAGGGGCGCTGGGAACCCACGCCTTCGCAGTGGGGTGGAAGCCAACCTCTCTGGGATGCCTGGAAGCCCAAGGCAGTCAGAAGAGGATGGATCCATACGTTGCCTGCGAAGTGCTATGTTCTGTTCTTAGAGCAGGGAGCTGGCCCCAACCTCCAGGTGTGCAGAAACTCGGAGCTCTACCTCCAGAGCAGTTGCAGACCTCCAAGTCAGGAGTGCACAGGGTTCCCTTGGGGCCCTCGGAAATGCAGATTTCCAGGTCCCAGATGCCGACTGCAGTTTAAGGGGTCCCCCAGGTGAATCTGCTTATGAACCAAGAATCCACCTCTGGTCCAGGGCACCTCCAGGAAGCTCATTTCCAGGCTGAGCCCAGGTGTGCAGAGCATAAGTCACTGGTGTTCATAGAGGGGACAGAGGCAGCCCACAGAAGGGAGAGGAGAGGCAAGTTGGCTGCAGGGGGTGACCGAGAGGTGACCCTGGGAAGACCCGAGCAGCAGACCCTGGTTTGTGGGCTCCCAGAGTGTTCTGCGGTGGGAGGGGTGGTCTTTGCAGGCAGTGGCTCAGGTCATGCCAGGCCTTTCATTAGGGACCCCCCTACCCCCATAGCGATTGTATGGTGGTGGGGAGTGAATACCAAAATGACCTTTAGCCAAGGAGGCAGTTGGCACCTTGCTCTGCCTAGCTTTGTGACCAGGGACTGGTCCCCAGGTCTCCCTGCAGCTTGGTGATGTCTCCCTTGACCACCTGGAAGGTTTGCGGGAAACGAGGGGGAGGGTGGGGTGTGTGTGTGTCTGTGTGTGTGTGTGTGTGTGTGTGTGTGTGTGTGTGTATATATATATATATATATATATATATGAAATTCCTTTGGGAGTTCCTAGGGTCATCTTTTTTTTTTTTTTTTTGATGTGGACCATTTTTAAAGTCTTTATTGAATTTGTTACAATATTGCTTCTGTTCTATGTTTTGGTTTTTTGGCTGCGGGGCATGTGGGATCTTAGCTCCCCAACCAGGAATTGAACCCTCACCCCCTGCATTGGAAGGTGAAGTCTTAACCACTGGGCTGCTAGAGAAGTCCCCTAGGGGCATCTGTGACTCTGGGGGAACCTGGGCTTCCTGGCTCTGCTCTGATCTCCCACCCCCACCCCTAACCGACTGCACGCAAAGAGCTGCTGCTTGTCCTGGTTAGCTGTGTGGCCGTGTGGTCCCCCAAAGGTCATCCTAGGAACTCATGACTTTCTGTCACATTTAGGTAACTGTTGATGTTACAGCAAGCTCATGATAAAACAAAACAGACACAAACGTCTTTGCAACTTGAGCCCCTTGTTATTTGGTTGATCGTAACTTCCCAGCCCAGATCTGGGAGGTTTGCTAAGACTCGCTTTGGGGACTGCCTAGACCAGGAGCAGATTTTCTTGGAGACCGAAGGGCTTTGATTTGAAAATTCAAGGACTTAGAGAAGGGAAGCTCTGGATCCCTCTGAGGGCGGACTCCCCGCCCGCCCGCCGCAGCTGGCCAGGTCGCACATATTGGAGGAGGTTCCTACCTGTTGTCCAGGATGGGGCGGGGGGCGGGGGGTGGCTTGGTGAGCACCTAGCAGAGTGGCCCCAGTCTTTCTAGGCAGACATATCACAAATACATTCCTATTTGTTCCCACAAAGGATTGTTTTCAGAATGTCTCTGTGCCCTGTTTTCCCTCCAGCGCTAGTAGCCAAAACCTCTCCTTGCACCCTGGGCTGGGCCGGTCTCAGCAGCTCTGGGGGCCTGGCCAGGAAGGTGGGCACTGTGTTGGACACAGCCCCTCTCTCCTGCAGCCCCAGAGAGATGTTCCTGGCCACCTGGCCCTGTGTGGGGTGGGGTGGAAAGTAGAGTGAGACTTCACTGTCTCAGCCATTTCCTGTGATAATTTGGGGCAGGATTTGTTTGAAATTTACACTGACCCACTGAACGAGGGATTCGATCCCCAGTGAGATTACTGGGGCAAGGATTTAGGTCCCCTCCCCCAACCCGAGCTGTGGCTTTAGAACATGGTTTCTAAGCACACTGCCCGCCTGGACCCCTGGCAGGTGCTCCCCTGGGCAGCTGCGTTGCAAAGGCAGCCTGTCAGAGTGGAGGGTGGCTGGCCGGGATCTCCTTCACCCAGAGCAAACCAAGCTGGCAGAGGGCCAGCACTTTGTCTAGGACACGGCCAGGCCAGCAGCTCCCGCCCCTGCTCGCCCACAGTCCCAGGCTGCCAGTGGGCCAAGTTGTGAAACTCTTCAAAGAGTGCAGAAGCGTGTAGACAGAATGTGCAACCCTCTCCTCCCCCAGCTAACCACTGTTGCCCTTTACTGGTACGTCCCTTTCCAGACCCTTTTCATGGATTTTTCTGTATACACGCAAGCACGTGCATTCACGGAGTAGGTGATTTTAAAACACACATGTAGGACCCACCAAACACATTCCACCGAGGCTTTTGTCCTGTGTGTTTGCTCAGTGAGGCAGCTTCGTTCTTTTTCCTGGCTGCATAGTACTCCAGGGCGCGGCTGTGTGGCTGTACTGTCACTTACCTAGTCTCTTACCTGCTGGAAGCACAGCTGCGCTGCTTTTCTTGTTTGTTTGCTGTTAGAAGCCGTGCAGCAGTAGACTCTGGTGTGTGTCTCGGTGTCCAGCTGGCATTCGTGTGGGATTGAGACCTGGTGGTGGTAGTGACGGGGGCATAGGCGGCATTTAAATGTGTGGTAGAGCTACCTACTATGTTGACTTAAAGGACACATTATGTTTTGAAAGGAAACAGGTTGACAGATCTTGGTCTCCCCAGTGTTAAGGTTCCTGCTGTGTCTCTGGCTGACTTTTTTTTTTTTAACTTCTCCCAGTTCTCCTTTTGTACACGTGAAAGCATCATATTGAGAACATTTGAAACAAACTCAACAAAACCATTGTTACTCTCGCATCCCTCACGATCGGCTGTCCTACCATCCTGACTCAGTTTACCCGGTAGCCCGCAGCCCCTGCCGCAGTGAGGTGTGCCCCCGGGGGCCTCCTGGCACGGCCTGCACTGGGCGGGGGTTGGGGGGCACCGATGTGATGCCATTTGCTCCCCCCTCCCCTGGCTGAAAGCAGATTTGAGGCCCTCCCTCCTGTGTGAGCACCTGATAGGACCACGCTTCACTTAGCCAGAGGCCCTGTGTGTGTGGCTTCAAGCCTCTTCAAACCAACAGGGTTGGGGGAACCAACAGGGTTGGGGGCCCTGCCCCTTCAGAGAAGGTGCCGCTGAGTCCACTCGTGGCGGCCCACATGCTCTCAGGACCTGTCTGCTCTGACTTGACTCTGAATCCCGGTGGTTGTTTGATTCCTAGACGTGGCATATCAAAAGGGCAAGGGTGAGATACGTTGCTGGTGCTAAAAGCAAGGGAGGAAGCAAACCAAAGGGTTATTCACACGCACACATGTGTGTTTAAATATATAACTTGAGAAACCCCACAAAACCCCACAGCACTAGAGCAGACCCAGGGCATCTGCAGAGGCTGTGAGGTCCTCCCTGCCGTCCCTGGGGCCTGCGCTCTGTGACACCTGACCTTCCCAACAGAGATCTGGAGCTCTCAGGGCACTGTTAAGGTGTGTCTGGTTTGTGCCCTAAGAAGGCAGTGAAAATAGTTTTTAAAATAAAAACTTATAGAATGATGCACTCAGTGCTCATGCTGTGTCCTGCACATCCACGCGGCTTGCCAGGGGCTGGGCCTTCAATTTGCAGTACTTTCCAGTACGCTGTTTCATCTTCACAAGGACCCTATGGAACAGGCACTGTAATTATTACTAGTTTTTAGATAAGGACACTCAGGGTTAGACGGGTTAAGAAATATGCTAGAGGTTGCACAACAGATGAGGGTGGAGCCTCCCCGCTTTGGGGTGTGGGTGTGCCCGTCCCGACCGGGTTCCAGGGGACGGCGGATGAGCAGGGCCTCAGGTTGTTAGAAGCCCAAGTGCCCCTCGCACACCGTTTCCCCCAAAAATTCTCATTACTTCTGAAACGTAAAGGGATTGTACGATGAACATTCAAATACTCTTCTTCTCGAGTCATTAGTTAATATTCTGTCACACTTTTAGAAAATCCTTTCTTCCCTCTTTCCCACTTTCTCTCCCTAAATATTATGTTTTCTCTCTCCCCTGCCTCTCATCTCTCTAAGTGTTCCACATTGTCTAACATACAGTCCATACTCAGTTTCCCTAGTGACCCTCCCAGGTGGCCCATACAGGAGCCGGGATGCGGTTAATCACACATTGCATTTGGTTGTCCTAATTCTTTAGTGTCCCTCAATCTGACACTAAGGGACACTAGTGTGCCCCCCCCCCCCATCTTTTGGTCTTTGGTGCATTGGCATTTTAGGGATCCAAGCCAGTTGTCTTGTAGGACGATCCCGCAATCTGCATTGGTCCTGTTTCCTCACGATTAGATCCACTTTAAACAATCTTCGGTCAAAACTACAACGCAGGTGATGCTGGGCCCTCTGTGCACCACAGTGCTGGATCGTGGGGGAAGGGGAGCCTGCCAGGCTCCTCCGCTGTACAGGGCTGTTCTCTTCTTGACAATAAGTGACACTCTGAGACCGTGGCTTTCCAGAGGGCCAGGGCGCTGCTGGTCCTTCGTGGAGCCAGGTACCGTGCTGGGGCGCCGTCTGCTCACCTTTATTCAGCCCCTTCTGCCCAGTCCACCTGCCAGGCTTCTGTTCATCCTCCAGTGTCCTTGACTGGACAGGTGCTGGGTTTTTCAGGTTTGTTGTTGCAAATCTTTTTAAAGTAAAAGGGCAGCTCAAGAGAGTCTTAGGAGCTCCTTCCCCCAAACAAACCAGATCCCCTGATTTTACGTTGAATCACATGTTTCCAGATGGTATTTGTAGCAGCTCAGGAGGTGTTCGTGGGCATGTTCTTCTCGGTCAGCCCACCCACACCTCGGCTCTGTGCCTACTGGTGACCTGTCTCCCAGGCCTGGGCGGGTGGGGCCTGCAGCCGGTGACACACTTAATGTCCTGGTGGGTCTCAATATGCTTTCCAGAAAAAACCCAAATACGGATCTAAGTCCACACACCTGAGCCTGTTTTCCTTTCCTTTCACAGCCCCAAATGGGATTATTTTCTTGAGAAGTCAAATGTCCCGTCAAGATGGGAACAAACTTCTGAGTGTTCGCCCAGCCTGGCGGGTCAGAAGCAGCTGCTGCAGTGTGACTGGGATGGGGCAGTGGGGACAGAGGCCCCCAGAGCTGAGCGCTGGGCTCAGAAGGCCTTGGCCGCTGCCCTGGGCCAATACAATGGAGGCTGGAACTCTGACTTTTTACCCTGCAGGCAGTGATTTGACACGAGGTACTTAACATAGGACAGAAGGACTCCTCACCCAACCCCGAGTTCTGCCACTTGGCTGACACACACACACACACACACAAACACACGGTACCCTGTCTGTTGTGGCTGACCTGAGCATCCAAGGCTGACACACACACACACACACACACACACACACACACACACACACACACACACACACACACACACACGGTACCCTGTCTGTTGTGGCTGACCTGAGCATCCAAGGCTGGAGCGTGTTTCTGTGGAACCCATGGCTCCCAGTTCCATGGTCAGTTTTACACATCGGGGCCCACCCTCCCCCCCAGCGTAGAG
This sequence comes from Balaenoptera ricei, assembly GCF_028023285.1. Lineage (NCBI taxonomy): Eukaryota > Metazoa > Chordata > Mammalia > Artiodactyla > Balaenopteridae > Balaenoptera > Balaenoptera ricei. Next base: position 32,436,105 of record NC_082640.1, read on the forward strand.
GTCCTGCAGTGAGGAGGCTGCGTCCTCTCGCTCCTCTGGTGGCTGGGCTCTGCCATGTCCTCCACCTGCTCCCGGTCCCCTGCCGACCCGGTTGGGCTGGGGCATCCTCCCCGTTCGCCACGGGCCTCGTGTGCGTGGTGCGGGCGGCCTGGCCCAGTGCGGCGTCTGCACTGACATCGTTCTGAACGCACAGCACAGGGCACGCTCCAGGTTTTTACTGTGGTGTGTGTGCGGGGGGCGGAGGTGGGGGATCTGTTTATTGTTCTCCTTTTTTGAAGTTCATCACGCAAAAAACACTTGCTCACCAGGAACTTGGCCGCAATCTGTGGCCACTGGCCAGCCTGTCCCAAGGTGACCTGTTCGGAAAAGTGCTGAGACTTGATGCCTCAGTTTAAATGTCCCTGCGCTGCTGTCACAGGGGCGTGGCCTGCCTGCACAGATGGGCGACCCCATGGTCCCCGAGCACAGGGCCCAGGCCTGTCTCCTGGAGCCAGAGCCCAGGGTGCGTCGTGTGAGAGCTTTGCAAGTTGGCAGTCACTCACCAGAGAGCGAGTGGCTCTGCCTGTGTCAGGCTCCTGCCTCGGAAGGGGCTTCTGGCGCAGGCCTTTGTCCTGCAGACGTGGCCAGTGGGAAGGAAGCTCAGGTGTGGAAGAGGGTGAAGCGGGCTCAGGGGCTCAGGGGGCTTCCTGACCCCACCCGGGGCGGGGCCCCAGCAGGGTGCCGGCTGGGCAGCCTGGCAGGGACCTGGGGCCCGGTATGGGGCTCCTCATGCCCTTGGGTTAAGTTGACCCGAGGTCATTCTCCTCCAGTGGGAGCAGTACAGGAATTTCCTCCTCCTGTAAATTCCTTCTCTGAGCTTTTCACTTGTTTTTAACTCTCTTTTATTGTATAAATGCTCACTAATAAAAAAAAAAAAAAGGATAAAGAACTTGTTTGGGGGCCAGAGGAAGAAGCTAAAGTTAATGGCAGATCAAGAATAGAGGTTTTTGCAAGAAAGTGTTGGGAAAGAGAGGAACCAGAAAAGGCGCACACAAGCCTCAGCACTCAGCCCACTAGGAGGGGCGGAGCGGGGCCCAGGGGCCCAGGCGTGTCCTTGGTGGGGAGTGGTGTTTTGCCTGGGCCTTTGGCTGGCGGAGTTGCTCAAAACCAAGTCTGAGATCAGGGAGAGGGTCTGGGAGGGGCGGGGTTAGCACCGTGGGTGCTCTCTTATCAGCAACGAACCTCACAGGTTTTCACTGGAGGAGGGACAGTGAGTGTGAATGAGTCACGTCGTTGCCACTAATACTGTCACTGAGTGATGGGCAGTCTGGCTACTTAGGAGCCCCACGTGCTTCCCTAACTTCTGCCCATTGTCCTCCATCCCCAACCGGCCACTCTGGTTTGCCCACTGGTCGTGGGTGGTCCTCTCCCACTGGGCATGCTGAGTGAGCACGGCAGGGCGGCGGGACTCAGGCGGTGTAGACGCCATCCACAGGTCCCCTCCACCCATCACTGAGGTCTCACCCGAGTCCCACTCTGGAAGGATTTCCCCGTGTTTGTTCATCAGTTGCCATTTTTGTCACTTAGCACAGGCGTTGTGGTGTTAGGAGGCCCCCAGGGACTCCAGCTCCTGCAGCCCTGGGTGCCAAGGGTGGTCCCCCAGGTTTCCTTGTCTTTTCCAGAGTGCTCTCTCTGGGCGGCTTGCACGGCAAATCCTGTTTTCTAAAGTTGCCTTGGGAATTCCCTGGCAGTCCAGTGGTTAGGGCTCTGCACTTCCATTGTAGGGGGCATGGGTTCGGTCCCTGGTTGAAGAACTAAGATCCCGCATGCTGTGCGGCACAGCCAAAAAATTTTAAAAAATAAAGTTGCCTTGTTGCTTGGCCTAAGGCACCGGGGATATTCCCCCAGGAGAGTCTGAGGGCCTTCGCAGGATGCCATCTTTTACAATGATGAAATGTCTTTTAGCATTTTCTCCGAGCCCTCTTCGAGGTGGGGCCCTGAGCATTCACAGCATAGGCCTCATGCTGTTGTGTTGGCGATCAGGGTGGTTGCCCTAAGTTACTGTCAGGCCTCTGGGGTTTACAGGAAATTCAGCTTTGGCTTCTTACAGGTGCTGATTTGAAGCTGTCCTTCCCTGATACTGGGCTGGGTGTTACATGCTAGCATCCTGCTTTGGACAGGTTGCATCAGTCTTAAGTTCACTCACTTTAGCCTTTGGAAAATGTCACCCTTTCTCTCCCTTTCCCTGATCGTCTCCCTGACTCTTGAACCAAGTGTTTTAACTCCTTCCCATATTCAGCTCCTCCCGTCACGTGTTCAGCACTGCACGGGGCCTCGGGAGGCAGACACGTGTGTGCACGTGTGTGTGTGCGAGCATGCGTACCAAAGCTCAGGACAGTTGTTTCTGTGGAAGGAAGCCCGTCGGGAGGCCTCTGGCCAGGTGGCTCCTGCTGCAGCACGCAGGGGGGTTGTCATGCCGAGGCTTGCCCTGCAGGAGCAGGAGGAAGGCGCAGTGTGTGTCCAGCTGAGGCTATAGGGGCAGCGCTGGCCTTAGGGTGGAGCGGGCACCCTGGAGTCGAGCTGGAGGTTGTGAATTCCCGGGCCCCGGTGGGGTACTTGTTCTGGGGCCATTCTGCCCTCGATCGGGGCCAGCAGCCTGGCATGGGGGTCTGGCTGTGGCTGGCCCGACGGACCTGAGCTGAGCTCTGTGGCTGCCCAGCGGAGGGTGCAGCCTGGTCCTCACATTTCCTCCTCCCTGCCCCCTCCTCCCCCTCCTCCTTTCCTTCCTCCTCCTCCTCCCCTTCTCCCTCCACCCCCCTCCCTCCTCCTCTCCTCACACCTGGGGTCTAAGCACATTTTTAATCTGCCCTCAGGGGTTTCCAGTCCTCGGGACAGGGGAGGGTCGGTGTGCTGGGGAGCAGGTCCCAGGAGGCTGGGGAGACCTGGAGACACCTCTCCTTTGTTCTGTGGCCTGGCTCAGCCCTGGAGACCAACCGGCAGAGGTCTGGGGTGGGGCTGTGGCTTCCTCCTCCGTCCTCTGGGCCCCTGGGGACACCCTGGCGGCCCTTCCTGTGGGGTGTTAGAGGCAGTGGCCTAGCTGTTCCTGGTAGGTCAGCATCCTCCCACACAGCAGAGGGAGAGGTAAACACTGGGTCCCCTTGGCAACCGGCTGAGCCGGGGCTCAAAGTACTTGTGGCAAGAGAAGCTCTCGTCGTCTCATGTTTCTAGGATGGGCTTCTATTTTGATTTTTTTTTTTTTTCTTTAATTAGCTGGAGTGACTAAGATACCAAGATGCCTGACCTGGTTCCTAGAATTTCTTAATAAACATTTATATTCCCTTTACAGGAGGCATGTTTCTTGCAGTGATTCATGGGCATTTTCTTTTAAACTGTGGAGAGGCCCTGGCATGGCAGGGCGGGGGTGGCACAAAGGGCCCCCACTGCTGACAGCTGGCACGGTCGCAGGCCGGGGCGCTGGCAGGGTCGCGGCCCGGGAGTGCTCGCGTAAACACTGCCCCGGGATTGTGTTGACTTGGAGGTTGATGACACTCCATCGAGAGTTTTCGGGAGGTGCCTCTCTCATCTCAGGATGTTCAGAGCCCCGTAACAAGCGTCCAGAAGTCTGTCTGAGCCCAAGCCACGCTCTCCCCACCAGATGCCAAGTTCTCCTGGGAGGCCAAGGTATGAACTAGTTTACACCTTGGTACAAGATGACACTTTGGTGTTTGATGTTAAGCCCTAACTGCTCTCGTAGGTGGCTAGGCTGGATGTCCCATCTCAGTGGGAGTGCCTGAGAGGGTCCGGGCCAGGACGGGGGCCCCTCTCTGTGGGTGAGACTCAGCGGCAGGCCTTGCCCTTTACCTGGGGCTGCCTTGGGCTGCCCTGCTCCATCCACCTGTGAATTAGCTCCTGCAGAGGCGCCTGCCCCCGTCGAGGAGGTGCCAGGTGAGTCTACGAGAAAGCTGACCTCACCGATTTTATCATGAGTGGAGCCGACCCAGGAGGCCGTCTGCAGAGGCACGGCAGGTTTGTGTCCAGGGGCCCGTCTTCACGGTGGGTGTGCAGGCCCCTTGGCTCCCTACCCTCGGCACAGACAGGGCTGCCCCATGGGCCCCCACTCCGGCCTCCCTGTCAACCCCACGCGTGTAGCTGCGTGGGAAGCAGCTCCCTGCGGAGGGGTCTGTTGGGGTCACCAGGGGCAGGGTGTCAGGGGTTCTGTCTGGTGCCCGGTGCCCTGTGCCCTTTGTAAGTCCTGACCATCTGGACTTTGGACTTGGAGTCCCGTGCTGTTGCTGCGTCTCTTCCCGGGCTCACGGAAGCTTGACTCCACGTGTGCTGTGTCTTAGTAACCTTGGTCAGGGGCCTCTCAGTGTTTTGTTTTTATCAGAGAAAGGTCTTTTTGTCTGATTGTGCATAGTCATTTAAACAGAGGCAAAGTGCAGTATTGCTGAGGACGCCTGGCCTTGGTGGGAGAACAGATGGAGTCTGGCTCCAGCTTCTCAGCTGTGAAGCAGGTTGGGCATGCTGACCTCTGTCCTCTGAGAGTGTGTGCAAGGCACCCATTGGGAGGTGTGTGTTTGTGTGTGTGGGGTGTGTGTAGGGGGTGTATGTGTGTATATGTAGTGTGTGTTGTGTGCATGTGTGTATATGAGTGTGTGTGGTGTGTGTGTCTGTGTTTAACCTGTGGGAGCAGAATTTCACCCACTGCAGTGTTGCTTATGGGTACCTGAATGGACAGACAGTTCTGCTGACTTCTCTTTTGGAAAGAAACAGATGATTCAGAACCACTTTTTTGAAGCAGGTGCCAGCTCATGTCTCAGGGCCTCCTGGAGCTGCCCTGTGGCTCTGCATGTGGGTGAGCTGTGTCCCAGCCTCAGCTCCCACCTGTCAAGTGCCGGTCCGTCCTGGGCCACAGAAAGGCAGTGCAGACAGCGTGGCTCCCAAGTCCTGTTGCTGTGGAAACCCGCTGCCCAAAGGCTGTGCTTAGGCTAGGGAGTGGTGCCCATGCAGGTGAGCCTCATTTGTTACCAGGTACCAGCTGCTCGGCCCTGGCCACACTCTTTTAAAGACAGAAGCCGCCGAACTGGAACCTTTTTTTTTTTCTAAATAATTAATTTTTGGCTGCGTTGGGTTTTCGTTGTTGCGCGTGGGCTTTCTGTAGTTGCGGCAAGCAGGGGCTACTCTTCATTGCAGCGTGCGGGCTTCTCATTGCAGTGGCTTCTCTTGGTGTGGAGCATGGGCTCTAGGCGTGTGGGCCTCAGTAGTTGTGGCTTGTGGGCTCTAGAGCGCAGGCTCAGTTGTTGTGGCGCACAGCTTGTGGGACTTAGTTGCTCCGCGGCATGTGGGATCTTCCCAGACCAGGGCTCGAACTTGTGTCCCCTGCGTTGGCAGGAGGATTCTTAACCACTGCACCACCAGGGAAGTCCCTGAACTGGAACCTTGAGGTGACAACCCAGGTCTCCGTCCCCAGAGCAGCTCTGGGTGTGCCTGCGGCCTGGGGTAGAAGCAGGGGTGGCGCCCTCCACCTCCTCTCTGCTGGGCATCACTGGTCTCTACCGTCTCATGGTGATGAGTGGCTATGCCATTCCTGCCAGATGACTCCACCCGGATGGATGGGGTGCTCTGGGTGGGGCTTCCAGAAGCCGGCCGTCGTTGGGAGAGGTGCCCACCTCGGGGAGGCCCCAGCTCCTTGATGGCGTTCGTGACTGGCAGCCTCTTCAGTTGGAAGGCTAGAGATCTTGTTTGCAGTGGAAGCGGCAAGTGGAAGTACCCTTAAGGTAGAGAGCACCTGTCTCCACGGCCAGGGGATCCCGCTCAGGACTGACAGTCGCTGTTTGACGGCTTCCTGGGCTGCTGGTCTCAGCAGCATCCCGCCTCTTGTTTGCAGGGGTAATTGCTCTCAGGAGCTTAGGGCCATCTGCGGATTTTTTCCCCCTTTCTTCTCTCTCTTTTGGGCCACAGTTTTATGTTTTCAGATACGAGAATTGCTTCCTAGAGGGAAGCACGAAAGCACTCTTGAGGCTGGCTTTTCAGCTGTGGAACCACACAGTTCGTGCCCCTTTCCTGCTAGGTTTTCACCCTCGCATAAGTGCGTTTGGCATCAAGATGCTTCCTGTGTGGTCTGAGGGGACAACGTTGAAGGAGTATGAGAGCTGAGGGCCTGTATCCTGAGGTGACACCTGGGCACCAGTGTGGCCGTCCTTCCTCTGTCTTGGCATCTCGTTTCAGAGGACATTTGTGAGTGCCCCAGTGGGGCAGGGGCTGTTCCAGGGGTTTGCTCGAACGGAGGACGGTGCCGAGGACCTGCGTCCCTCCCCTGCTCGTGTGGGCTGGAGTGACCAGGCCCTCGGTGTGGAGAGGCCCCTGAGCCCGGCGTACCCAGCACTCCTGTAGCTTTGTACCTGCAAGGCCTCACCCTGCCCTGCCACACCCAGCGACACCTGAGCCCCTCCCCACCCCTACCCTCAGGATGCTCACCTGCTTGGGAAGGCAAGGAGGCGCAAGTGGAGTCCAGCCTTGTGTGGGGACCACAGTGGGAAGGCGCTTCTGCCCTCGCGTGTGCCCACCTGTGCCGGCAGCACCCTGGGCCACAGTGTTGCCGACCGGGATTCATGTGTTTAGGGTATGATTTCCAAGCACAGGAAATGACCAGGGAGGGTTTTTTGCTCACGCGACCCAGAGCTGTTAAGAGCCAGCCAGCCAGGTCTTGGGATGCTCTCTGGTTTGCAGGCTCCAGCGGTGGCCCCTGCTGACCCCGTGGAGGATGGAGTCTCGCAAAGCCTGGGGCGGATGGCCCGAGGGCGCCTTGGCTCCCAGGCCAGGACTGGTGTCTCTTGGTCCTGGTTCCTGGATTGCTTGGGGAGGTGTCTGCTTTTCCATCTTCCTTGGGGGCAGAGTTGTCCCTCAGGGGCCCCTCCCTGCCTGCTGTGCCTGGTGCCTGCGTGGTCAGAGCCTGTCAGTCCTGCCCCAGAGGCAGGCCTCGCGCCCCCGCCTCCTGTGCACACGGGGACGCCGGTTTGTCCTGACATCTGGTCCACCCCCCAACTCCTGCCCCAGGACTGGGGTCAGCAGAGTGGTTTCCTGAGCGTCTTCGTCACTGCCCTCGCCCCCATTTTCAGGCCAGGGCCGTAGTGCAGACCTGTCCTGTAAGTCCAGCTGGGGTGCTGGGAGCAGGCTGGGAACGGGCCGCAGCCGGGCGCTCGGTATTTGGGGTGGCCTGCCCCTGCCCCACCGATGTGGGCCTGGCTCATGGGGGGTCACCCCCTGCTCGGGAGCTGGGCTGAGGGCCCTGTTTCCACCGGTGAGAAGGGAGAGCTCCGGGAGGCCTAGGCTGTCCTTCAACACTCCTCCCTGAGGCCAAACGCCAGGGTCACAGGATCTGTCCTAAGAATGTGGAGAATGAGTCCTGGTTCTGAGGCTTACAGATTTTTTTCCCTAAAAGCAGTAGAACCTTTCTGTCAGCACATCTCAGTGGATTCCAGGGCAGTAAGGAGCGGGAAGGATGGCCAGCAGGGGTGGGGCGGGAGGGGCTGTGGCCAGGGCCCCTCTGTGCTCCTGGAGGGTAGTGCCGGCCACCCCAAGGCTGGGGCAGGGTCCTGCCTCTACATGGCGGGCCGAGGTCCAGTCCCCGAGGCCGTAGGCTGGGTGCCCCAACGCTTGGGGCCAGGCCGGGGAGTTGGGGCCTGTGGTCTGGGGCAGGTGCTTCCTCTCGGGCCTTTCTCAGGCTTGTGGTCGAGGAGGCAGTGATGGGACCCGGGCCACACTGAGGGGCAGAGTGGGCCGGCCAGGAGGCACGTGAGGTCACACGCTCTCGGGCAGTGGGGTCCCGGGCCCCGCTGCAGCCCGGCCCAGGAGCACTGGGCTGTCGAGGGGAGAGAAGGGCTGCGGGTCAAGGTGACAGGGCCTGGGCTGGGGGCTGGCCTGGTCAGTGGCCCACACGGACCCACGTGTGCAGCTGTGTTTGGGGGGTGCCTGGACAGTGCCGGGGCGGGGGGCGGTGGGGTGGTTCTTCACTGTCCCCTGAGTGCCACCGAGACCCTGCCTGTGGCTGGCATTTCTGTCCCTAGAGGACTTGGTGCTGCAAGGCCAGCGCCATGCAACCCTGTCCCTGTGAGCTGCCCTGGGCCTGGGAGGCCTGCACCCCTCCCCGAACACCCCCACCACCACCACCGTGGGGCCCTGTGCACAGCGTGTGTTGAGGGCACCCTGGGGTGAAAGGAGGCACTGAGTGAGGGTGAGGAGTGGGTGGGGTCTCGAAAGGCGGAGAGCTGAGCCGCTCCTGCTGCCCTGGCCCCTTCACCGGCGACAGTGGGAGGCCTGATGTCCCCGCTGGGCAGCACCCTCCTGGCCTGTGGGTGTCGCTGCCGTGAGGCTGAGCTGAGTCCCCGCAGCAGGTGCGGGTTGGCGCCTCCCAACACAGGAGACCGCTGACCCAGGGCGCCTGCTCAGCTGGCTGGTGGCAGGTCTCCATGTTTTATCCACACCTTCCCATGTATGAATGGGAGCCCTCCTGGGTGGGCCTCAGCCCCCACTGGCTCGTCGCCTCTCCTACCCTGTGGGTGAAGTCTGTGGTCCCCGACTCTGATCCCAGTTCTAGGGGAAGGGCGTCGGAGGACAGGCTTTCCTCGTGCGTCCCGAGCACCCGAGTGTGCCTACGAGCCCCAGTCCTGGCAAAGGCCCCCGCCGCCTGGCACCCGAGTGAGCCTCCAGCCTGTCTGTCTCCACGGGAACCCGTCCTACACAGGACACCAGGTCGATGATCTGGGCTCCACTGCTTCTGGGAAGATCACCCATCTGTGGTTGCAGAAAGTATCCTCTTCCTTTTCCTGATCTCTCCACCCCACCCCGCCACCCCCCCCCCCCACACACACACACACTCCCTCTCTCTCTCTCAGCTCCGTGCGCCTCCTTAGCACCAGCTGCCTTTCCTCCCGGGCTGGTCCCCATCCCCTTGGTGAGAAGTAAGACGGACGTGCTCAGGACTCCTCCCCGTGCCACCATCCACATTCAGTCATCCCTGGGCCACCGTCCCCAGCTGCAGCCTGGCTCCACTCATCTCCCTGGGCCCGGTCCTGCTGGAGCCCCACTGCCACCTCTTCCTTCTCCCTCTTCGTACCTGGACCTCGGCCTCTCGGCCTCGGGGGCTTCCAGGCCAGGGGCAAGCCCTGCCACCCTCACCCCAGCCTCTGCTCTAGGGAGGGGCTCCCATGAGGTGATACCCACATTGTCACAGCGGCTAACTTCCATGCCTCCTCTTTCAAAGGCATCACCTTCAACTGAAGAAGAAATGAAAGCATCACCTGTTCTCCGAGCCTTTCAGTTTGCAGACAAGGCTGGCCCGGGCCCCTGGTCGTCGGCCCATGTGGTCAGTCCATGGGTGGGCTGGTGGCCCTGTGGCGCCGGCTTCCCCACCCACTGCGCCACAGCCCCTGCCATCGGGGAGGTGCCTACAGGAGCAGTGGGTTGGGTGGCCATCAGGAGAGGGGCTTGGGGGGGGTGCACAGGGGCCCTGCCTGTTGGCCTTCAGCCAGGGCTGTGGTGGGCCAGGTCTGTGACGGGGCCACACTCAGGAGGTAGGAGTGCTCAGGGGATAAGAAACCGCTCAGGGAGGCACGGAGCTGGGGCTCAGTGTCTCCCCAGCATCACAGGCATCCCCCCAGAGCTCCTCTGGCAGCACCAAGGCTCCCGAGGAGAAGGCTCCTGTGCTGAGGCCACCATGGGCTGGCGGAGGTTTGGGAAGCGCCATTCTTGGTGCTTGTGGGTGGGGAGAGGGGAAGGGGGGGGTCTTTCCAAAGCTATGAGCCAGGTTCCTGTAAGGGAGGAGGGCTTGGGGGTGGACTCGGGGGGGTGTGGGAGCAGAGAGGCACCGCCCAGCCACTGGGGCTGGGGGGGTGGGGTGGTGTGCAAAGGGCAAGTCAGAGGGGCCCCTCCGGAGGCAGGTCTGGGCTGGAGGGGTGTTGCCTTGGTGCTGAGAGCCAGGCCCAGAGTGTGGGCATCCAGGGGTCGTGAGGGATGGTGGGAAGGGGAGTCCTGTGCAGGCTCATTACCAGCAGGGTCTGGCTGGGGGCACCAAGGGAGGGGAGAGAAGGGGGGCAGGGGCGGAGCGGCATGACTCAGGAGGCCAGGAGAAGAAGAAAGGAGAAGTGGGTGTCACGGTGCTCTTCGTGTCCCCCGGCTTCTGGGCCTCAGGACTGCATGTGTGCCCCTCCCCTCCATGGGCATCTTTGGGGGAATGCACAGCCCCCGCCCAGGAGGAGGGAAGGTGTGTTTCCAGCAGCCCTCCTCATGCTCGAGTGCTTGCAGCCGGGCTTTCCTGACGGCTCCCCGCGGTCAGCCTCAGCTCTGATGGCTTCCTCCTCCTCTTGCTGGGCGCCCCTTGTCTACTTCTGAAGGCAAGACCCAAACCCTGGGTTTCTCTGCTGGTGAGGAAAGTGAACAGCGCACAGGGCTTGGCAGGATGTCAGGCTGCCCACGGGAGGGAAGAGAAGAGGATTCGGCGAAGCACACTGGAGTGGCTGGTGGCCTCTGCTACCCCCTCCGACTTGGTTTTGTGCTAAAGTGACAGCAGAACCCAAGGGTCTGGCTGTGTCAGCCCAGCCCTCGTGCTCTCTGGGAGGAGGAGGGCCACGCATGGCACACGTGCACACATGTTCTTATTGAAAATGATATGTTAACTGTAAATGATTTGGGAAATTTTAGAAAAGCTCAAAAAAGAGAGGTTATGTGGCACCCAGTTGTACCTCCCAGAGCAGTTGCTTGGCCCTGTCCTTACCCTTGGGGGACAGTTCACCGGTGTTCAGCCCCAGAAGCCCTCCGGGCGCCCGAGCCTGGCCGCGAGGTCACAGCCGCACAGCCACCTGCCCAGACATGACTGCTCGCCAGCCTCCACGCCTTGGGCTCTGCTTTGCAGCCGTGGTGGCCGCCGTGGGCTGTTTGTGGAGGCCTGCGTTCTGTCTAGAACTGAAGTGCAGCTGTGGGGAGGAGTGGGGGCCTACCGCCCACCCACAGGGGCTTTGGAGCATCACAGTGTGCGACTGTCATTCCGCCGGGGGCGTCCCGGGACCCATGAAAGTGCTGCTGCCCCGAGCTCTCCAGGCACCCGCCCGCGGTCCTGACCCGGGCACCCTGTTGTTCCCAGAGCAGCTCCTGCCCGGCCCCTGTGGGAAGTGTGTGCCCATGGGGCTGCGGCGGGAGGAGTAGCCCTCCGGTCGGTTGAGCGGCTGTCGTCCAGGGGGCCGGGGATTTCGGGCGTGCTTGCCTTGTGCTTGCCCAGCCCTGGACCCCGGTCTCTGGGCCTGGCCGGTGTCAGCCTGTCAGCCCTGGTTGGCCACCTCTGCTCTGATGCTTGCCCTGGCCTCTTGCCGCGTGAGCCTGCGGGGGTGCCCACCAGGTGGCTGAGGAGGAGATGGGGGCCCACCGGGAGGATGGGAGTCAGAAGCGCGGGTGGCAGGAGGGGGCTTCAGTCCCTCCAGGCTGCTTCCCGACCCTCTCTTGGGCCTGTGGGGCTCGCTGGGGTCACAGCTTCCGGCGCCTCTCCAGCCAGTGTGAGGTTGGGTGTGAATTAACTAAAGCAGACAAGGTCGAGCGTCCCTAGAATTCCATAAAGCCAGACGGCAGAATCAGCAGTCAGCCGTGTGTCCTTGGCTGAACCAGAAGCACTAGGAGAGTTGCCGAAGCCACCAAGTCCTGGGAGAAGCCGTCACAGAAGTTGTGGCCATTCCTCTGGACGGTGTGGCTCTTCTCTACTGTGTGAGGCCCTTCGGAGGGTCCCAGAGTCCCCGAGCTTTCAGAGCGGTCTGGCCTGTGGCCTTTGTTTTGAAGCCGGTATGCAAGTTGTAGGCCGGAGGGGAAGGGTCTGCCTGAGTCACAGCGGGGAGCGGGCATGGGGACCCAGGGAGCCTGGCGTGGGGGAGGGTCGTCCCATAGGTGGCCCAGGCTCCTCCACACGTGGACAGCTGTCCTCAGTGGCCTGGGGACGTCTGTGAGCTTCATCTCATTACAGGTCTCGCGGGACGTGTGTGAGGTTTCAGGCAGGGTGCCCCCCTTAGGTCCTGTCTTCACCCACTCGTGTTTAGAGAAAGCAGTTGGGCGTGTAAAGAAGCCTCCTGGCTGACTTCAGGGGGTCCACAGGGTGGCTTTGGTGTGGGGACAGCCTTCCAGGAGGGCCTTGGGTGGCCCGGGCCAGTGCGAGAGGCGAGGCCCACCAGGTTCTGAGATGCCCTGCAGCCGGGCCAGAAGCGAGGGTGCTGGTGGGGCTGCAGCAGTTTTGAACTTGTGAGGAGCCCAGCTTTGAGGACCTTTCTGCAACAACACGATGGTGATGGCAAGACTAAGGACACCAGGAGGGTGGACAGCCACGCGGAGAGCTGCATAGTGTCCCCGGCAATGACATGCCTTTTCAGATGACCCAAATCCACCATCCCTGGACCGGATGGCGGCTTCTGAGTTGGGTCCCATCAACAGTTGGAAAATGTGTGCTCCACCCATGTTATGACTCGCTCTTGGTGCTCTGGGACCAGGTTCGATGTGAGAGTGTTCCTGTTTCTCGTAAGAAGTTGACTTTACTGGAAGACTGCAATTTCAGTGCGTTGCATTTGTTTTTATTTCTGATTAAAAAAGTCAAGCATGTTCGTGAAAGAGGATTTGGGAGACAGGAAAGTATTAAGAGAAAACTTAACAAGGACGAAAAACAATAACTTTAATCCCACGAGTTACTACGTTAACAGGTCAGCCTGTGTCTATTTTAACAATAAAACGTGGGATCGTCCCACACGGTCATTTTACATTTGGCCCTTTCCCACTCACTGTAACATTCTGTCATGGTCACATCTCCAAAGTGCCTACTGGCTCTTGGACCTGGCCTTTCATGGTTGCCCAGTGCGTCCTCATCTGTTTGTCCCTGGTGTCCTAACTGGGCCCTGGGTTGAGGAGCTGTGACACCTCCTGTGACTTGCTCTTCTGTTACCCAGGTTGGGCTTGTCCTTGTGATTGTCCTGGGAGCCAGCAAGGGAATATGCATTTAGGGGCAAATTGCCTTCTAGAAAGGAAGAATGAGTCTGACACTACCAGCAATGTGTGAGAGCACCCAGCCGGCATCCTGGCAGGAAGGGTGTTCTTAGGTGTCCAAGGTGATAAATGTAATATTTATAAATGGAATGGAATATTTATAAATGGAATATTTCCTGCCATATCAATAAACAAAGGATGTCACAGTCACCAATGATTGCAGCCCTCCAGCGTGAGCTGGTGAGCCCTGAGAAAACTCAGGGCTGAAAAGAATACCTGCCATCTAGCAGCCATCAGACTGCAGCCACTCCCTGCCATGAGCCCTGAGGAAACTCAGGATGTGAAAATGCAGGCCCCAGATAGCTGAGGTGCATATCAAAGGAATGATTTCAGTGAGCCCAGCATCTTCCTACACATAGAAAAGCGCTAAATTCCTTAACTTGAGATATCTGGTTTTCTTTATTTAACAAAAATTTTTTGACATTCCCAGTTACCTGCTCTTTGTTGCAAAATTCCTATATATCTTAGCTCCTCCCCTCCCCTCCCCTCCTCGGAGCAGTTTCTCAGAGCTGTCTGAAACGGTCTCCAGGGCTGCAGTCTTCATTTTGCCCCAAATACAACAATTCGGAGCTCTCACATTGTGTATATATATATTTTTTATGTCGACAAAGGGCTTTGCAGGACTTGGCTGACTGGGAAGGCCCCAGACCCACTCTTCACCCCAGGACGCTCAGACTGCCCTGTTGTACACCCCATCTCCCTGCCCTCAGGGCTGGAGGGCGTGTGGTTTGGCCTCAGACGCCACTGTCTCCTGGCCCTGGGAAGGCGGCCGCAGAAGCTTTGCTCATCTCTGGGGCTCAGGCCACACCCAGAGCTTTCTATCTTCCCCTCAGCGCTGGCGTCCGCTGGGGACTCTCTCCCTGGACTCCGATCCACCCCTCAAGCCCCCCTGGCTCCCTGCTCTGAACACATGGCTCTGGTGGCCAGGGCGGTGGCCGGCCAGGCCCTGGTCAGCACTTCTGGAAATGTAAATGCAGCCTTGGCCGGCACCCCCGGGGGAGTGTGGGTCTGGGCCCTCCTGGCTAGGTATGGGCTGGCACGCGCCCTGCGGCAGCTTCGGTGACTGAGATGAGTGCATGTGTGACAGTGGAGTCACATACAGTGGCTCCAGCTCCTGGCCCTGGGTTGGCCCCGTGGAAGGGTCTCCGGCAGCCGCTGTGTCTTAGGGACGAAGACCCATCCTCGGGGCCAGGGCCTCCCCGTGGCCTCTGCGTTCCAGGCCCCTGCGGGCTTTAGCAAAGGCTGTGCATCGACGGGCCAAGCCGAGTGCCTTTAGAAGTGAAGGGGGATGTTGCTTCCAGGTCCCAGGACCGTTGGGTGTGACCTCTAGGGAAGTGCAGCTCCCTGACCGCCTAGTGCCGATGAGGCCGGCTGCCCTCCCCTTGTCCATCTGCGGCCACCGTGCAGCCGGCCCCCCTGGGGGCGGTCGGGAGTCAAAGCGCCCGCCTCCTAGCCACGCCCTGTGTGCTCAGGGCCTCTGCCTGCCCCCGCCCACCCACCCACCCCCCCCCCCCCCGCCGTGTGACCTGGCGTGTCGCAGACCCTCGTTGGGCCTGATTTCCTGGTCTGTCCCCAGTTTTACTGGGTCAGGTGAAAAGGCGAGTCCCCGTGGAACTAGGCAGGAGCTCGGAGGCCTGGCTTCACGGCACAGCCACGGGGGTTTACAACTGCTGAGGTCTGCCGCCCACGCCCGCCCCCATGCCCCCCGCCTCCACGGGAGAAGAAGTCAGCCAGGCCAGTGCCAGGGAAGTCACCAAGGCCGTGGGGGAGAAGGCCCGCTCGAAGGGCGGCAGCAGGAAGTCCCCGTGGGAGGGAGGAGGGGGGCCCTGCTGGGCAGAGGCCCTGCCATCTGGCTGGCCCACCCCGAGCTGCCCCGTGTCTGGCCTGGTCTCGGCAGGGGTTGGGCAGCTTCCAGATTTGTTTTCATTTTCAATTCCCTTTATTGCTCAAACCACCTCAGGGCCACAGAAAACAAATCGTTATCCTCAGCCGACCTCAGATTCCTGGCCTCAATTGTTTGCCGTTTGCTAATTTTAGCTTCTGATCATTTCCACCCTCGTCCTCCCCCCAAAGGGAGACACACACCAAGAATAGCGCCAGGAAGGGGGGCGGCGGTGTCTGTGGCCAGAGTTCCCACAGCCATCTGGCTGGGAGTGGGGGCGGCCCGGGGCCTGCCACGGGGACCCCCAGGCCCTCTCAGCGGGGACCCTACACCCTTGGGGCACGGACGTGAGGAAGAGAAGGAGGACTCTTCTGTTTCTCCTTTTAAACAGAAGCCAGGCTGTTCTGGGAACGCTCCCACTCCCCCATGGCCCTGCCTGGCTCTCGGACCCCTGGAGGCTGCAACTCCCCAGCCTCCAGGGCCAAGGAGATGTGGAGAGTCTGGGGTCCAACATGGCTCTTGGCTCAGCCAGGCCCGCTCCCTGCCCAGTGCCCAGGGCCCCAGCCCGGCCTGCAGGCCACCACCCTGGCCTCAAGAGGGCGGGCCCGGAGCCACTGACCAAAGCCCAGCCTGGGGCGTGGCGAGCGGGCCTCAGGGACCGGGGGAGGGGTAAGGTCCAGCGAGCAGGGTGGCCTCCGGGCCAGGCCTGCTGGACAAGAGAGCAGAGCCTGCGAGCAGCACCCCCCAGCCCCGCCGCCTTCCGTTCCCTCAGGGGATGCCGGACACCCCCTAACGTGTCAGAGCGCCCCCATTCGGAAACCAAAGTCTTACGTGTTTCAGGCTAGAGTAGCGCCGAGTAACGTGGAATAAAGCCAGTCGAAGCCCGAAGCACGCCACACACACTCCCCACCGGTGACCACGGAGCTGGGGAGTGGGGAGGGTCCCCCGCCTGCCCCTGCGCCCACCCACCGTCAGAGCCGCGTCGCGGGGAGCAGGTAGCTCCCAGGACAAGGCCACCTGACTCCTGACATGGGTACCTGATGTGCTCCTCTCTCCTTGGAACTGTGGGCGCGGTCTCAATCAGAGCTGCCTGGCCCAGGTTCCGGTCCTGAACGTGGCCTCGTTGTTGCCCGCCCTGGATGACGGCCCACCTCTGTGTTCTCGGGCTCTCTGGGCTCCTTTACGTGGATCCTTCCATCTTCTTACCTTTGCTCTCTTGTCATCCATTTATTTGTCTTTAGCTCATTTTTTATGAGACTTTCTCAGTGTTCTCTTGCAACCCTGAGCTGAGATTTGAGTCTCTGCCGTATCCCCCCTGCTGTGTCCTTGCTTTCAGACTCAGTTTCTGGGTCTCCTCTCTTTAAGGAGCATCCTGTTCTTGCTTCACAGACACCATATCTTACCTCTGAGCATGAATGACAGCTCTGGAAGTTTCATCTCCGCCCCTCTGCATCCCCTGGGCTGCTTTTTTCCGCTGGCCTGTTTGGCGCTCTGGCCTGCCCGCCCATGTCAGAGGCTCTTCTCAGATGTCTGATGGTCAGTGGTGACTTGGAGGGCTACCCAGAAGCTGGGAGCTGCCTGGGGGTGTATCTGCCACAGCCCTGGGAGGGAAAGCCCCTTCCCGTCACAGGCGCCACTGCTGCCTCGGGCTGCGTTGTCTAGCCCGCCAGCCAGGGCCCTCGTTTTGTTTTTGTCTAGAGATGTTATCCAGGAAGGACAGCCAGAGCCCCAGCCAGCAGTCTTCTCAGGGCAAACAAGAAGGCAGCTGTGTGGGGAGAGGAGAGGGCTGCCCCAGAGGGTGGTGATCGCATGACTCTGCTGGTCCTGCAACGTTGGAACTCACTCCGGGTGGGGAGGACGTGCCCTGAGCAAGCATGAAAAGGAGAGTGGATACAGCCCCCTCTATCGTGAAAATGCACCTAGTAGTTCATCCAGAACTCATTGGCCAGAATCAGTTTTCAAGGCCCATCATAGCTGCAAGGGAGTCGGGCAGGAAGCATTTTAACCTGGTGCATTGCTGCTGCAAAAGCTAAACTCGTGTTGTCTGGAAAGAGAAGACTCTAAAGTACAAAAAAAACAAAACAAAAAGAAAAAGAAGACCCAGACAGTGGGTGCTGGGCCAGTGGGCACTTAGCTGTTTCTGCCACAGTCACCAGGCAGCTCCTACACGTTTGTCCTTGGAATGGGCAAGTGTTGAGCAGGGAAGTGTCTGGCTGGCAAAGGTGGCCACTGTGTGAGCCAGTGCTAACACTTCCGAGGAACCTCAGAAATCACTTACTTTCACCAGCATTTACTTTTTTACCCAAGTGGCACTGTACTAGCCCTTTGCAGTATCTAAGAAGTATTGACTTATTGCTCAGAAATAAGCCACATGGTCACTGCTGTCGTGATCACAAAATGTGAGTGCAATGGGTTTTCTGTAATTCACTATTTGAACTATAGCTGTCAGCTCTCTTTAGGCTTCTCTTGGCTGGGACAGGTTCCCAGACTTTCCTTGTTTCCCCTGACCTTGACAGTTGTGAGGGATGGTAGCCAGGGATTGTGTAGAATGTCCCTCAATTTACATTTGTCTGGTGTTTGTCTTGGGGTGAGACTGGGTTTATGGCTTTGGGGGGAAGCTACCACAGAGGTGAAGTGCTCTTCTCATCACTTCATATCAGTAGGAGAGTGGTACCCACGTGACTTACTGCTGATATTTATTTTGTTGCTCAAACGTTCCAGCCTTGGGCAGGGATTGGGTCAGGTTAGCTCCTGTGTCCCTTGGACCTGCCCCCCTCATGTTGGCTTCTGTGCACTTCCTCACTTTCTGGCCTCACAAGCTGCTTCAGGCTCGTCTTATGTGTTTCCCGCTCTAGTCCTAGGATGAGCCATTTCTCCACAGATCCCTGTTTCCTTTTACTGGAAAGTGGTATTTAGAAACCAAGATCTGGGTGCTGTGGTGCTCCTTGCTCCCAGGGTGTTGCTGCTTCTAGCCCTTCCCGGTGGACAGAGCCAGGAAACATGGATGAGTCCTAGCCTTTATACCGTTACTCATTTATCCCTCTGTGTGCACTTGGGTCTACGCATGGGTTCACACCGTCTCATGAGTTCATGACGTCTCAGACTCCAGGGCAACCCCCCAGGAAGGGCTCACTGGCCTCCCCCTGGTTCAGCTATAACCACCCTCTCCAACAGCAAGACACAGGCTCCCACCACCCACCGTGCGTTCACCTGTTTGTTCAGCCTCAGCATACTTGTGAAGCATTTCGGGGATTGTCTACCCTGGATTCTCTCGTGAGAAGCTAGAGCTTTGTTCAAGTTTGTTCCTCCTGTCGGCTCCTTGTCCCTGCCCAACCCACCACCCCCAGAGGCCATGCCGTGTGTTTGTAATAGGGCCAGAGTCTGCTGTCCCAGTCTGCCTTCCATCCTGGGATCCCCAGCCGCCTTTACAGACTAAACATTTGCAAATGTACAAGCGCATTCATGGTGAAGTACAGTCTATGGGTTTTGACAAATGCAGAGAGTCTGGTATCCACCATCCCAGCACCAGGCACAACAGTTTCATCGCCCTAAAAATGCCCCTGTGTGGTCAACCACTTCCCAGTCCTTCAACCCCTAGAACCCCTGGTGCGTGTTCTGTCCTTAGTTTTACCTTTGGCAGAAGGTCATATGCATAGTCATACAAGGTATAGATTTTGGGGTCTAGCTTTTTCGACTTAGCAAGAGGCATTTAAGATGCATCCGTTTGTGTGTGCATGAATCAGTGGTTCCTTTCTTTTTATGGTTGAATTGTGCTCCATTGTGTGGATGCAGCTCGTGTTCATCCAGTCACCTGCAGAGAATGCTGACTTCCAGTGTTGGCCGATTGTGAATAAAAGGGTCTTTCCCGTGGCGAATGCCTAGGAGTGGAATTGCTGCCTTGTCTAGTGAGTCTGTGTTTTAACTTCATGAGAAACTGTCAAACCGTCGTATAAAATGACTGTCCCACATTGCATTGTCACCAGCAGCAAATGAGAGTTCCAGCTACTCCACCAGCGTTTAGCACAGTCAGTTTTTTGGATTTTAGCCGTTCTCACTTGTGTGTAGTGCCATTTCGTGGTTTTACTTGCATTTCCTTGATGGCAAATGATATTGAGCGCTTTTTACATGGTGTTTGCCATCTATACATCTTCTTCAGTTGAGTTTGGATCTTTTGTTCATTGTTACAATCAAATGTTCACTTATTGTTGAGATTTAAGAGTTCTTTATATATTTTGGATACGAGTTCCCTTTGCTTTTGATCAGCCTCATGTGAAGAACATTTTTATCAAGTAAATAAACCTGGATCTTTAATTTTGGATTCCAAACTCATGTCCTTGCCTTTCTGGGGTGTTTGAGAAAATCTCTGATGAGATAGCCTGAAAGCCCTGAAATGTCTGTCCCAGGCTGTCAGCAGCTGCCAGGGCTAGTGTGCAGCAGATCACAGATGTCCAGGCAGGGGATGCTCCCCCCAAGACTGCAGGCAGGGGGGCCGGGGCCTTGACCGAGTTGCTCCTCTCAGCTCGGGGGAAGATGCTCGCAACTTCTCTTTGGAGGCAGTTAGTGATGTGACAATCAAACAGAGAGGAAAGAAGTGGAAACGTCTGCGTCTGTTCTTTGGGTTCAGCTCACAAGTCACTCAGGGCATTCAATCACTTGGAGAAAGTCCCTTGTGGGTAGCAGTCCGGGATCTGGAAGCTTTTGGGGTGGGAGCCGATATGCCTCTCCCTGCATTTCCCTTTAGGGGAAACATGGGGTTGTGAGTCAGTCGTGTGTGTGTGTGTGTGTGTGTGTGTGTGTGTGTGTGTGTGTGACACACACAGAGACACAGAGCCAGACTCCAGAGCCCTTTTCTGGAGTGGCTGCTGGCCACCTGCTGGCAGAAACCATTGGTATTTTATTATTGCTGTTTGAAAGGGGACCTTGGGAACGGAAATTTTCCAGTGTGTTTTGTAACCCTTAGCAAGCGCAGGGAAAACACCTTTCTGAAATTCCTGCTATGTGGTCCTCTTGACCTTTGCAGGCATGTGCGCCCGTGCGTGTAAATGAGCGCTGCTCCCTCAGCAGAGGCCAGGGGTGCTGGCTTCCATGGAAGCAGGCCCAGTCAGCTGAGCTGGAGTTTGGTGGGACTGTTATTCTGTAACAGAAGTCTGTAATACCTGTATACGTATATAGATATGTATGGACATGTATGTATACGTCACTGATGTATTGCATTCTTTCTGACTGCAAAAAGCAGTGCAGTAGAAAACTATAGGAATTCAGAAAGGACGTGTGTGAGTCCCATCTTCCCTAGATCACCCAAGGTAACTGAGCGTCCTTCCTGCAGTTACACCTCTGCAGCACGTGCATCTCCCACGTGCACAGGACAGTGGGGCTCAGCCGCTCAGTGGTCTGTGTTCCTGGTTGGCCCGTGGGAATGGAACTGCGTGTAAGTGGACCCCTGCCTGTGGTTTGCGAGAACATCAGAGAGACAGCCGGCCGGCTCCATGCTCACCCGCCCCACCCAACACGTGAAACCTGGTTCCAGTGACCTTGGGGGCGACTCCAAGGAGCACCATTTCAGGGTCCCGGGGGAAGGGGGCAGCTTTCACTGGCCCTCCCTAGGCATTGGTCCCCTGCGGACCTGTAGAGGAAGGGGTCGCTCCAGCCCTGAGGTTTCTGGGGGCACTGCAGGGGTGGGGATTTCAGAATGGCTTCTGCTTTCCTTCCTGGCCCGTGTCCCCAGGGTCAGCTCCCTTGGACACCTGCTCCAGGCTGGGCCGGAGGAGGGCATAGGGACAGGTGGAGGGCCAGGCAGGATGTGAGGAGAAGGGCAGGCCCTAGCCAGGCCTGTGACATGGGAGGGGCCGGCCTTTGTCCCCTGATCTGGAAGGCCCCCGAGAGTGGGCAGCGTGGACCTCTTCAGGTGGGGAGAGGGCTGGGCGGTGGGGCGGTGGGTGGCCCCCCTGCGCCGTGTGTGCAGCCCTGGAAGCACGGAACAGCACCCGGCTTTGCTGCAGGGCAAGGCCTCCAGCCTGCTGCTCCAGCGTCTGCTCTCCGCAAACAAAGTTGGGTGTCAACTGCTCCAAGTGGCCGAGGCTAGCGGGGCATTGGTGGGTCTGGTGACCTGGGCTGCTGAGGGTGGGGCCCGGGAGCTTTCCTGGGCTCTTTCCTGGGTGTCTGGGGTAGGTCCTCTGCATCTTCAACTGTTGTAGCAAAAGTAGGTCAGTGACGGAGGGTTTGTTTTGCATCAGCTCCCTCAAAAACCAAAGGCATTTTAGACTATAGTATAATGGCTTATTCATTTTTATTCTGATTTATTTGCTTTATGAAGTCAACTCTGAAAAGTCCATTGTTTGGCTCTGTTTTGTTTGAGCCTCGTGACTCTTTTCCCTGAGGGAAACAGGGCCTGCTTCTTGGCACCTGGAACAGGCCAGGTGTAGGTGCCGGGCCTGGAGGCGGGGTGCCGGGCTCTGGTTTTGAGGGTGCTGCCTCTGGGCGCCCAGTCCTTGCAGACAGGCCAGCCTCTCAGGAGAGAGCCGCCCGGCGCTTCACACACGTTGGGTGCAGGCAGGGACACCCCTGCCCAGGCTGGGGGGCTGCTGGCTCCTCCCTGGGGAGCCGAGGGGGGGCCTTGTGGCGTGAGTGAGGAGGGTGGTCTCGGCGGGGCAGGTGCTGGCCTCTGGGCCCCGTCTGGGTGATGGGCCAGTGGCCTCCAGGGTTCCTCTCCTGCTCTCACCTGGGATGTTGTGGCCGAGGTCAGCATGGGCAGCTGGCCACAGCCGAGCCCGGTCCACGGTGGGGAAGAGGAAAGCTGGACGCGGGCCAGCCACGCCTTGTGTGAGCTGGGGGAGGTCACTCTGTCTTTTGACCTCAGTCCCCGTCTCTGAGATGGTCCGTCCTGACCCCTGCCTGCGTCTTGGGGTGGGTGGGGTCCCAAGTAGTGCACCTCGAGAGTACACGCCTGTGCGCCGTGGGGTCCCTGCCAGCCAGGCCCACCCGGGAGGCACAGCGGGGAGGAACTGAGGGCTGGGGGAGGGGGCCCAGGAAGAGGAAGTGGGGCCAGAGTGGTTACACAGGCTGTGTGGAGAAGCGGGTGAGAGCAGGGCGCTTCTGTGCCTTTGGTGAATGGCACAGGAAGGGGGTCGCGTGGCCCACTGGACCAGGCCCTCTCCCAGGGGCCCCGGCTGACCTTGAAGAGTTGGCTTCTTTGGGGCGGGGGTGGCCAGGTTGGCCAGGGGCTTGGCCTGCGGTCTGGCTCCGGAGTGAGTCTCCTCGGACCTCTCCGTGCAGCCACCGGTGACTGTGCCACCCCCGACGTCCCAGTCCCGCAAGACCCCAGAGGCTTTTCCGCGCTGTGCCCGCTCCCCCCGCCCCGC
The DNA here is from genome assembly GCF_028023285.1 of Balaenoptera ricei. Classification (NCBI taxonomy): domain Eukaryota; kingdom Metazoa; phylum Chordata; class Mammalia; order Artiodactyla; family Balaenopteridae; genus Balaenoptera; species Balaenoptera ricei. The sequence continues at coordinate 32,458,389 of NC_082640.1, forward strand.
GCACGCCCTGCCCTCATCCTGGCTTTTTTTGGTCCGAGAGGAAACCCTTTCCCAGAAGCCTGAATAGGACCCCCAGTTCCTACCTCTTCACCGAGCCCTGGCAGAGGACATCGATTCTCCTGCCTGGAACTTGGGGTCTGCGTCCTGACAGTGGGGTGAATTCGCCTGGGTTGCAAGGGGAGGAAGGGTGGCAGCCGGCGCCTGCCCCGTCCACCTGGGCTGGTTCCAAAGGGTCAGTCAGTCGTGGGAGGGTGGACAGAGCGACTTTTATGACAGGAGCCTGGGGGACCTCCAGCGCATGATTACAGCCCTGGGTCTGCTGCTGTTAGAATGCGTCGCCGCGGTCTTTTAAGTCAGGCCCCGTCTGTCAAACCCTTTATCAGGGAATGCCTTCCAACCCCATTTGCAGTGGGACCAGGGGCTCTGGAGCCCTGGAGTCCTGCCCTAGGAACTCCTTCTAGAAAAGCAGATTGGACTTAATTGCTGTTCCTGAGTTTCTCATGCTCTCAGGCCCACCCCCCTGCCAGGTTCTAAGGGGAGCCCTTGGACTGGTATCTGTGGCGGTGAGATTTGGGATGTGCTGTGGAAACAGCCTGGCCAGGAATGCAAGCGTTGTTCATTTAACACCCGCTTTTCAATTTGTGTTATTTGTGGCTACCGTTTCCTAGTTTGCTACAGATTTCTGTTTTTAATTTTTCGAATAGGTAAATACACTGTGTGTTTCAAAATCCGGGGGGTTAAGTCGTCTCCCAAGGAAAGTTCTCCAAGTCCTCCTTGTCCTCTGTGCGCTCAGCTCTCTGCCCCCACCATCCTCGGCTCCAGGTTCTCAGATGCCCGCCCAGAGCACCTCTGCAGACACAGGCAGACGCGCGTGGGTGTGCACGCAGTACTCAGCCTCCTGACCGCGCGTTCTGCTCGGGACCTCGCTTTTCTCACTCAGCGCTGTCCCTCAGAGACCTTTCCGTCTCAGTTCAGAACGTGTTCCACTCCTTCACAGGATTCTGTCTTACGGGTGTCTGTTAAATTTATGTAACGGGCCCTGGAAAGGCATGAACTGTTTTGAGGCTTTTGCTGCACCGCGTAGTCAGGCACACATCCCATCTTGTAGGTGTGCAGGTGTGTCTGTAGGATAGCTCCCCCAAGTTGTGAGTTCAGAGGATACACACGTCTGTCATTTGGATAGTTATTGCCAAGTTGGCCTCCGTAGAGATTGTGGCAGTTTGTACTTCCATCAGCAAAGTGTGGGAGTACCTGTTCCCACCATCTCAGCACCCTGATAGGTGAAAAGTCAGGTGTCTCTGGGGGTTCATTTATATTTGTCTCCTGATGGGTGATGTTGAGCATCTTTTCAGATGTTCAGGAGTCATTGTACCTCCTGTTTATGAACTGTCAGCCACAGCCCTTGCCTATTTTTCTATTATTATGTTTTCCTTTTAATTTCTGTGAACTCTTCCTATATTGGAGATTAGCCCTTTGTAACAAGAGCTGCAGATTTATTTTTCTCAGTTTATTTTTTGCCTTTCCTTGTGACTTTGGCCGTGGAGACATATTTTATACTTTGTTGTCAAATTTATCAATCTTTTCACTTATGGGTTTTAGACTTTGATTCATAGAAAGAACTTCTATCTTAGCATTTTAAAGGAATGTTCTCAGGTTTTCCCCTAGAACATCTGTGGTTTCACTTTTCCCATTTAAATCTTTGACCCATTCAGAACTTAGCCTGGTTTAAGGTGTGAAGCATGGACTGGTTGTTACCTAGTCGTCCTAAGACATTTTTGGACACTGCCCCTCTGCCTTGCCTTAGGTGTCACTGCTTTCTGCTACACAGTTCCTATGATCTTAGAATCTGGTCCAGGCATTTCCGCTGTGCTCCACTGCCGGTCAGCAGCTTGTGCAACGGCATGTTGTATCTGGTGGTCCAGTCCCCCCACCTCATTCTTCTTCTTCATCATTTTTCTGGCTGTTTGTATTTGTTTATTTTTCTGAATGAATTTTAGGATCAAGTTACCCTATTCCAAAACAAAGCAAGGCAAAGCAACAACCAAAAACGTCTACTATTAAGAATACACCTGCATCCATTGCACAAACGTGGAGACACACACATCTGCAGAAGGCGGATTTTCTCGTTTAACCCGTGCCCCCAGGCTGTGTGTAGCAGTCTCCAGCCAGGTGCCGCCTCCCTTCATGTCCTGCCAGCCCTGGCATGTGCGAGAGTACACAGGAGCGTGTGATGAGCCACACGCGTGCATCACAGCAGCGGTGGAGGAGAGCACCCAGGGCAGGGGCAAGGCCAGGGCCAGGCTGTTTCAGCACAGATGGGTACTGGCTGGTATCTGGCCGGGGACGCTCCCAGGAGCCCCACCAGCGAGAACAGCATATCTGCTCTGAGCACCTGTGTGTTCTCCCACTTAACCCTCACAGTTACCGTGCAATGCGGCCATGACAAAGGAGTAGGCGTGCAGGAGTCTGGGAAGGGCAGGCGCTGCCCCCTGCAGGGGCTGCTTCCATGCAGAAATCGCCTCTTCTGCTGCCTGCTGAGTCCTGGGGTGAGGGGGACCCCACTGAGTGGCAGCTCTCTTTCCTGGGCCTCACCTCCCTCACCTGTACAATGGTGGGTAAGAGCTTGCAGCCTGGACTTCCCAGGAGACGGGGCATCTGTGTGTCAGCTCCATGTGGGTCTGTAAACCACCAGCAGAGTAGCCAAATGGCCTCCTAAAGAAAATAGGAAAGTCAGCCTACCCCTCAGAGGACAGGCCTTTCTGCTGACCCCAAGGCTGCCAGCTTGGCTTTCCTTAGAGGCTGGCGGTTGATCGGCCCCAGTGGTTGGCCATCTGCCGAGATGCCTCAGAGTGGGAGGGAGAGCGGGCCTCCCAGGAGTGAAGAACGTGGCCGTTTTGAGGTTGGGAGCTGGAAGCAGCCCTGTGCTGGCGACCACAGATTGGAGCTATCTATTGATGAATGACAGGCCTCTTGCTAGCAGCGAGTAGCTGGGGCCTGGGAGCCCGGGAGCAGCTGTTTCTCTGTGGAGGCCTCTCCCCGTGCCACCCTCTGACTCTCTGGACCAGCCCTGCCTCTCACCATCACCCCCCCAGACACACACCTGCACGGATGCCTTGTGCTCACTGAGTTCTGCTCTTGCAGGCCTGGGTACCCCTGCATCATCTGCTTTTCTGTCCCGGGGCCCCTGGTCAGAGATGCCTCTCCTCCCTTCTCCCTTCCACGGAGGGAAGCTCAGCCAGGCTTACCCGAGCCCGGGCCAGTAGAGCCCGGCACTCACTGCCCAGAAGGGGCCCTGTTCTGCAGATGCTGCTGTGGTCCTGGCTCAGGGCACACACACACCCCAACTCCCCGCCCCTGACTGCCCACCAGAGGCTCACACACAGCAAAGAGCCACGATGGTCTTTTTTGTAGGTGCTGTTGGGGCCAGCACCTCCCTTCACCCTGTGGAGGCTGGCAGTTTGGCCGAGGCTGGATGGGGCAAGGGAGGTCACGGGGAACACGCCCTTGCCGGAGGGCGAGCAGGAGGCGGTCTGAGCTGGAGCATGCGCACTAGTGAGCCCAGCTGCACCTGCGGGGGGCGGGCCTGGGGCGGGGCCAAGGGGGAGGGGCTCCGCGAGGAGCCTCTTGTGGCTTCTCGGAGAGAACATACTGTTCCCGCCCAGGCCTGCGGCTTGGGCAAGAGTGTGGGACGCCCTGTTCCCTGATAAGATGAGGCAACTGCTCTCAGCCGCCTCGCAGGGTGCCAGGGAACATTTATGTAACCCCCGCCCTGCGTGCCCCCGGCCCGCCCCCACGACCCGCTACCTGCGTGCTCCCGCCCCCAACTATCCACCTCCCGCCACTGTCTACCCCCAGGCCGGGCCCCCCAGCTCCTCCCCACACTGCGCCCCCAACGGCCAGCACCAGCAGGTCCTCGGCCTGCCCCCACCGTTACCCACACCCCTCAGTCCTGGCTCTCTAGGGCCTAGCACCCGCTGGCGGGTTCCCACCCTCCAGCCCCTGGGTCCCCAGGGCCGCCCACAGTGACCCTGGCCCTCCCTCCTTCCTGTGCATCCAGCCCCCTTCCTCCTTCCCTCACTAGGCCCTCTCGCCATCCTGTCCCACTGCCCCCTCCGCCCACACACCTGCCGCCCTCCTGGCTTCTGAAGGGGGGGGGCGGGCAGAGCGAGCTGAAGTGCGCCCACCCCAGGCTTGGGCTCCAGGGAGGCTGCAGGAGGCCTGGGCTTCCTTCAGGGGTCTGGGGTCTGGGTCCGGTCTCCCTTCCAGAGGACCAGGGTCCCTTGTGCGCTGGGCCTAGCGCCCTCCGGTGGCAGCCCCGCGGTACCGCTGCTGTCTGCCGGTCACATCCCAGGAGGAGGCAGGTGCGGAACTGGAGCCTGGCCAGGAGGAGGCTCGGCTTTGTTTGGTGCACGGGTGCACGCCCCGCCGGTCCCGGACCTGCTGGCCCCTGCCCCGCTCTGGGTGCAACCACCCCTCCCCTAGCTCAGCTCAGCCACGTGCCACCTGGGGTCAGTACCTGAGCGGCAGTGGCGGTTTTCAAAGTGAGGTCCAGAGACACCTGCAGGTACTCCAGACCCTTCCAGGGGGCGATAAGGTCAGAACTATTTTCATAACAATAGCATTATTTGTCCTTTATTTTCTCAAAAGAATACAGTGGAATGTTCCAAGAGGCTGCGTGATGTGTGATGACATCATCCCTCTGACCGCTACTGGAATGTGTGCTTGAGTTTAAATGGTTTTGTTTTAATTTCTGTGATAAATGTCAATGGACATAACCCAGGTGAACAAAATCTCCCCGGGTTCCTTACTAAAAGGGTGAGCAGTGCTGCTGTGGAGGTCTCTTGGTCTCTGTCCCCCTGTACCGGCTGCCTTTGCCCCATCCGTTCACAGTTCTCCCGCTGCTCCTGGTCAGCCTCCCGGGTGCCGCTTGAATGTCACCACCCAGAGGCCAGCCAAGCGAGACCCGGTGCTGCTCCTCGCCAGCCTGATCATAACTTCTGAATGGTTTATCCTTCTGTCTGTGGACCAGCTTATTGGCCACCTGGAACGGGCTGACAGAAGAATAGAGAACGGGCCAGGGAGAGCCCTGTCTGTCGACATCACACCCACGTTCCCAGGGCTGGGCATTGCTTTTGTGCTCCATAAAAGTGTCGTGCTGCTGATGCCCCAGTAGGCCAAGGGCTGCGTGCCGGCCGAGTAGCGATGCTGGGCTCTCCCCGCCTTCTGCCACCAGGCTGCCTGGCACCAACATCCCATCCTGTTGGATGCTGCCTTTCGCTGCTGCCCTGGGGTCATGCATCCCATCTCTCATTATATACATCTAACATGCCTCCCGGGGTTGCAGCAGAAGGACCCTGAAAAGGACAGGCCTCCCAGTGAGGACACAGGGTTTATCAGGAAGCAAGGCTGAGTGTGGCTTTGGGTTGGTTCTGTGCCCAGCACCCCCAACCCCTGCCCCTCCCGGCAGGCCCAAATCTGAGGAGACCTAGTTGACAAGAATAATAGATAAGAGCAAAAATAACGTCTCGGGAGTAAGCACTGGGCCTGTACCAGGCACAGTGCCAAGGGCTGGTTGTGTGCAACCCTGTAGAATCCCCACGTGGACCCCACTGTGAGGATGGGGCACTGTGTTCACTTCCTGTGGCTTTTGTAACCAATTAACCACAAACTGGGTGGCTTAGAACAACAGAAGTAGGCTCTCTCACTGTTCTGGAGCGCAGAAGTGTGAAGTCAAAGTGTTGGCAGTGTTAGTTCCCTCTCCCAGTGTCTGGTGGCTGCCCCAGACTCCGAGTCCCCTGGCTTATGGGTACATCACTCCCTGGAGTCCTTTCCCCTTTTCTTCTAACGTTTGTGATCTCATCTCATGATCCCTACCTTAATTGTATCTGCAAAGACCTTTTTCCCAAATAAGGTCATGTTGACAGGTTCCAGGGGTCAGGACTTGGACATATCTTTGGTGGGGCCACTATTTACGCCCCCTGCAGGCAGTGAGGCCTATGTCTGAGGCCACGCATCAGTACACCGTGGAGAGAGGAGCTGAGCCTCATCTGTTGGACCTGGTGCGCCAAAGTCTTGAGTGCAGCGCCGGTCACGTGAAAGGACACCACTGTATTTCGTGCTGGACCTTTCCAAGCACTTAAATGATAACTGTGCACTGTGAATCTCCTAGGGTGGGATTAGTGTGCGGCACCTCTGAAACTTTGTATTGATTCTTTCCCCCCCCCAGAACCGATTAACAGTTTTAAAATTCTAACTTTTCTTTAAATATGGTTTGGTGTTGGGCTAGATATTTAAAGAATTATTTTTCAGCATTCCTTTTTATTGTTATTAAAAACATAAATGCATATGATTTGTTTAAACGACACATAACACAAAAGAGTTTGCAGCAGCAAAAAAATCCTCTTCCCAATCCAGCCTTATTCTCTAGAGATCAATACTGCTCTGATTTTAGCTGTCTTGGTGGTTACTGCCATAAATAAAACTGTATGATTTTATTACTGTTTCTCATTTTATCAACTTTAGATGCCATCCGTTATCTCCCTACCCTGAAATTTAAGGAATTACCTCATTCCTACCTCTCCCCCACCTCCTCCTGAATTGATGGTTATATGATTGTTTTTAATTCTTTTGTTGATTATTCTTATAGCTTTTAACCTCATTTAGAGATTTCCTTTGACTGCACATGTGTGTATTCCTACCTTTCCCTTAAACCCACATTCTCTCCTGGGGCCACGAATCAGTGGTATGGGCTTTGTCTATAAGTTGGATTCTAAACACTGACAAATAGTGCTAGGGTTCACATGATCACGACTGTGTGAAGATTGCTTCCGTATGCCAGGGCCTGTGTTGGGAACTGCATTCCCTTCTGCCACGTCATGGAGTTGTTGTGAAGGATAAATAATACACAAAAAGCCCCTAAAACAGTGTTTGGCTCGGAGCTCTTCCTTCATTGCTCATAATCATGTGGCATTTTAGTTTGCTTCTAATTTAGACAATTTTCTTACATGTCTTCTATTTTTCCTGGAGTTACTAATTGCCTCTCTTTTTTCTCTTTAACCAAAGAATAGTATGTGCATTGCCCGTGTCCTGAAATGTATTCAGCCTCTTGATCATACTCTATGGCACATGGAACTCCCTTTCTTCTTGTAACCCTCCCTCTGTGATTCCTGGCCCACAGCTCCAGTGGCCCACCAAGTCTCCCTCACTCTTGTCCTGGGATGACCCTTCATTGTTCACTTACCTCCCTGGCCTCTCAGTTTTTTCTTATTTTTGCTAGAGTGTGCAAGGTAAACTTGGGAGGCTGTGTTTCTCTGTCATCTAGCAGCTAGTGTAACTTACTAGAAGTCTGGTGTGTGTCCCAGCCTTGTTCCCTCCCGGGCCTCCTGCTTCTCCCCTTTCTCTCCAGTAAGTTTTGGGATCTCCTCTTCCTACCTAGTGTTCTGACACTGCAGATATTCTCACAGCATGAGCCTTTACTCACTCCCCCGGCCCACCTCTGTGCTAATAACACTTTCCGTGTTAGTTTCCTGTCTCCTTTTTTTACTCTGACAGATACTGTTCTATTGTTTCTTTGGTAATTTCCTCTTCTCCATTTTTTTTGTTCTTTTCCTCAGCGTCTTCTGTTAGTTAGATGTTGTACCCACAGGATTGATTCCCTGTGACGCTGAACTTCTAGCTCTTACTGTTAGTAACAGATGGGAAGTGATGGTTTGCTCTCTTGCTTGATTGTGAAACCACCCCACCCCACCCTGCCCGCCCCCCACCCCATAACAGAAAATCAATAAGGAGAGCAAACAGCCACACACAGCTCTCAGCTTCAGCATTGCTAGGAGACAGAGAACACTGCGGCATTCACATATTTTCTAGAGCTGTTTTTTTGTTCTCTTTTTCTGGGATATTTCCTTGAGTATGTTTCCAGCTTTTCTATGGAATTTTTGTTTGGGCAGCAATACTCCCAACTTCTAAACACTATTTTTTGTTCTCTGAACTTCCTTTTTATCCTGTTTGCTTTATGCATAAAATTTTATCTGAAATTTCTTTGAGAATGCTGATTAGAATTTTTAGCTTAATATTCTCTTCTGTTTCCCGGCTTTACTCTTTTTTCCTCTGGAGTCAGTGGTTTTGTTGCTCTTGGCCTTTCCCTTTCATGCCACTGGTTTTCCTTGGATATCTGGCCATCTTTGGGTGTCTGTTTATATTTAAGGTTGATGGGCTCATTTGGAGTGGGCGGTGTAGATTTCCTCTGCTGAGCACTGGTGGACCAGCTTCAAGGGCTGGCTCTCAGCTTCAGGGCCAGAGTCTGGGAGGGAGGGGGAGAAACGGGGCAGGAAAGTGTACTGTGTGGCCACCCCCAGTGCCAGAGAGCTGCATTCTGGGGTGCTAGAACCCCCTGCTGGTTCTCCCTGTGCAGTTGATGTCTTTTGTGTGTGTGCGTGGTTCAGAGTTTGCCTGGGTAAAGGCTGGCCTGCCCCTTGCCCTGAGCAGGGGATGGGAGCGAGGGGCGAGGTCCTGACTGTAGCCAGCCTTCCTTACCGTATCCCTCTTCTAGGTGTCACCCCGCAGTCTCCTCCTCTGCTGCCTGTTGGCCATGTTGGAACATCTCTGAGAGGAGGAGCAGCAGACTCTAGTTGGAGCCTGTTGTGGTAAACAGACATACCGGTCATAGACTCTCAGGCCCTGGAAATGGTCCATCCTGACCCATTCATGTTACAGATGAGGAGACTGTGGACCGTCTGAATGGTGGCTGGGCGCTGGCGTCAGCAAATTGTCTGCAGGGCTTGGGGGCTCTGGAGTAGGGCTCCTGCTGGGGCCAGGGTGGTGTGGCCAAACTTGCAGGCCTGCGAGCTCTCCCTGACCCCACCACCCTCTCCTCCTAGCTCCCCTTCTTAGAGCCCAGGGACCGGCCTGTGCTCCCCGCCACCGCCTAGGGACAGCTGACCCTGCAGAGGTGCTGTGTGGCACGCCGTGCCGGGCACTTGAGGGGGCCGCAGCACCTGGCATGCTGCCATTTCCTCCCGGGAGATGTCTGCTTACATCCACCCTGCGGACAGGAGGGCGCTGGCGCCCACACCTGTACCCTGAAGGATTTGTCGCCGAGGCTGGTGGAGACGGGGCTCCGAGGGAGGTGCGCAGGGAGGGAGGGGCAGGCTTGGGGTGTGGGCTGTAACTGACCCTCCCTCTGCCGTGTCGCCCACAGGGGAGCGCCCCTTCGCCTGCAGCTGGCAGGACTGCAACAAGAAGTTCGCGCGCTCTGACGAGCTGGCGCGGCACTACCGCACGCACACGGGCGAGAAGAAGTTCAGCTGCCCCATCTGCGACAAGCGCTTCATGCGCAGCGACCACCTGACCAAGCACGCGCGCCGCCACGCCAACTTCCACCCAGGGATGCTGCAGCGGCGCGGCGGGGGCTCGCGGACCGGCTCGCTCAGCGACTACAGCCGCTCGGACGCCAGCAGCCCCACCATCAGCCCGGCCAGCTCGCCCTGAGCGCCTGCGGCGGGGCGGGGCGGGGCGGGGCGGGGCCCGCGGCAAGCCACGCCCCATCCTTACCACGCCCGCCCTAGGCCCCACCCAGCCCCGCGGCCCCTCCTCCTTACCACAGCCATGAGCAGATGCTCTCACTTCCTCCCGTGATTCCGTGTCGTTTCCTTTTGTAATCAGAAGAGAGAACTTTATGAAGTCAATGACAACAAAAAAACGATTTTCTTCACCTCAGGTGTCAAATTTGTAAAAAAAACAACGAAAAAATTCCAAAAAACACCATCCACGATTGCACAAGAGACATACCCACGAAGGTGATTCAGCGGTGTTGAACCCCCCCTTTCTCAGGGATGGACATGTTCCACGAGGTCAGTGAGGACACCCCCTTCCTGCCGCCTTACTCTGTACATAGATTTGCACTCTGGAATTTCCTTTTAGGTTTGGGCACACATTGGGGGCAAAGCAGTGCAGGTGGAGCTCAGCGCAGGCGGCGGATAGGCCGGTTGGTTAGTTTGGAGCCGTGGTCACCGACCTTGTGCTTCCAGGGCAGACCCCTAAGCAGGGCCCGCGGCTCCCTCTTCCTGCCCCCTTCCCAGCTTCAGCCTCGCCCCAGCTGGCAGTGGGCTCAGAATGCAGACGGCTCAGAGGGACGCCTTAAGCCGTGATGGGTAAGGGGAGCACTCCCCAGGGAGACTGTAGGGGTCCTCGCCTCCGGGACCCTGCCCAGGTTCCCCTCGGAGCGCTGGAAGCAGAGATGCAAACCCGTGTTGGGCAGCCGGCCGCACCATCTGATGTCCACATGGCCAGGGCCCCCGCCCGCTGCTGTGTCCCCGCAGAAGGCCCCAGGACCTTCCACTATTACACCACGTTCTCTGACTGGCCTCCTACAAGGGTGTCCGAAGGTGTCATTGGTGCGTCCAGTTCCCACGTTCTCCCCGACCGGCCCTGCTCTTGGGATGCCTTTGTTTGACACGATGGGTAAAGCGGGGCCACCCGGCCAGACGCTCTGTGTATGTGGCTTGCTGTGGCCACGCTCGGCACTTCACAGAGACTGTTCCGTAGCAAGAGACCGGAACATTGTGACTTGGAACTTTGTGGGGTGGCGAGGCGGATGTCATGGGAAATGCAGTCGGAGAACGTGCATTCTCTTTCCTCCCTGGGGAACACTGGACGGAAGTTGTGGGAAACGCTTTTTTCAGACCCACCGTGTCCCCAGCTCAGAATTAGCGAACCCTCAGCTTCTCCATGAGCCCTGTGTCCCCTGGACTCCTCCCTTCCCCTCCTCTTTTTCCCCTCCTACCTGGGAGGCCCTGGCCCACCCCCGGCCTGTGGGGCACTAGGGTGCAGGGCCCCCACCGCCAGCCTTCCCGTGCTGACGGGGGCGGGCAGAGAGCCGGGGACGTCTCTCCCGGAGCTCTGACCTGGGCAGGTGGGTCAGGCCGGGCTCCAGCGCGCTCCTCAGCGGAGAGCTGAAGCCACCACCTGCCCAGTCACCTCCCTTCCCTTCCTCCAGGGAGTCGGGGCCTGTAAATACAAGTCCCCAGGACAGTGTGTGTGAGTGTGTGTGTGTGTTGGGGCAGGGGGTGTGGGTTTGGGAAGGACTTGGGGTATCTTGCAGAGACCTCTGTTCATTGCAATGAGGAGGAATGATCCTTGGGACCTCAGAGGGCCGTACAGGGGCTTCCCTGAGCCCAGAGTGCCTTGGTTGTGGTCATCCTGCTTCCACCCCCAGCCAGTCACGGCGAGGGATGCAGCACAGAGGAACCCCGGAGACCCAGGCCCAGCTGGTGCTCGTAGCCCCTGGGCGGCTCCAGAGCAGATGGGCACCCTCTGTCCCTAGCAGCCAGGGGCAGGCTGTCTGCAGCGCTCCGGGTGCCCATTTCTAACTCTGCTCTGTGTCAGCTGGGATCAGCCAGTGGTGTGGTGGTGGCTTCTGAGTAGCATGGTAGCTCCCGAGCTGGGTGGGAGCATTGCTCTTGCTATGGGTGGGAACCAGGTGGGAATGGCGGGTGAGGGGGGTGGCCCCACCCTGGCTCTCTTTGGGCTGTGTGACAGCCCTGCTCGCGTTTGGTCCAGGAGAGAGAACGGGACGTGCTGGCCACCTGGACGGAGCTGCGCCCTGAGCACCTGGGGTGAGAGCTCTTCACGCCCGGTTCCAAAGTGAGGCCCGGAAGGGCCCTCGGAGGTCCCTCCCAAAGTTGTTTCTGGGTGGGGCAGAGAAAGCCACACTCCGAATACACTTCATGTCTCAGGAACTCACATTCCAGGTTCAGGAATTTTATTCCGAAGTCCTTTGGTGTGCTCGCCACGCACGGGTCCCTGAAGGCAGGGAGAAGGAGCCGCGTGCCCCGAGGGGCCAGGCTTCTTGTGACCTGCCTGCAGCATCGCGGAGGAAGAAGGGTTTCCGACCCCCCTGCTCTCTGCGTATAGGAAGGGGGCAAAAGGACTCTAAACCCAGTCATCTTGGAATAAAAGAAGAGTGGTTTGTTTTAGAGGCGGGGTGGGGGGTTGGGGGAGGGAGAGCGGGCGTTTGCTGTTTCCAAAGAGAGCACTTAATTTAATGTTTCCTCTAAGTGACCCAGGGCTGTTCCTTCTGATAGATGGAAGGGTGACATTGCCTTAAAACAGAAATATGCAGGCTTTGGCTATTTTCGGCAGGTGAGTGTGTCTTCGTTCCCAAAGTAGTTCTCGTCTAATGGCGGGGTGCGGTCCTTCTGAAGTGGGCCTGGTGGGGAGGTGGGCCACTGCTCTTCTGCTTCAGGGCACCTGGAGGGAACTCCCGCCCGCAGCCCCAAGCACTCGGCCTGGGGTTCCAGCCAGCAGGCAACCTGACTCATCTGGGGCTAAAATTCATCTCACTTGAAGGGTGGGAGAAATCCATGAATCTCAGGCTAAGTTCGAATGGGCTCTTGCTAGCATCTCATCATCACAACGCGTGGAGCGCATGTGGAAGAGAAGAGGGTGGCAGGCCCCGAAAGGCCGCACTCACTCAGGACCCCCCCCCCCCCCCCCCCGCCAGAAAGCAGTTACACGGTGGGTGACCCTGCTGAACAGCCTGCATTTTTTTCTAAGATGTAGAATGTCTTCCCGGCCTGGGTCTGTTTCAGGGTCTTTCATTTTTCTGGTTTATGGCCATGCTTGCTGGCTTCAGTGTGACTGAGGAACCCTCAGGACTCCTAGAAACAGTAGTGAAAACTCAAACCTTTCTTTTGTGGCCAACTCCAGTGCTTGCAAGGCCAAGGGGGCAGAGATCTCAAAACAAAGGTTGCCTGAGTGAAGGGAGAGTTCCCCTCCAAAAAGGCCTACAAGTGATCCTGGACTCAACCGGGGGGCTGGTGTTCAGCCCATGTTCCAAACAAGGAAGCCCTCTTTGCGTCAGCCATATTAGGGTTATCAGCTCCCCATACACCTACCCTGTTCTACAGCCATCGGGAAAAACGCAGCCCCCTTCCACAAAGGACCCTGGGGTCCTCTCCTGTTGGGTGCTATGTAGGAATGGCCAGTGATGCCCTTGATGGGAATGTGGTCCTGGAGGTGCCCTACCTACATCCTGCTGCACCCCACCCACGGCTCTCGGGGTGCACGATGACCCCCCTTTATTCTGAGGCCACGCATCCGGGCAGGTGCAGGATTCGCCAGGGTGCAGCCTCCAGGTGCAAACTTCAGCAGCACTGGGGTCCCCAGACCTCCCCATGCCCTGGGTCACAGCTCAGACCAGGGAAGGTGATTTGGAGGTGGGGACAGACAGCTGGGCCACGGGTGGCCCCCAGCCCTCTTTTAGGGACACGCAGACAGGGCTGGTGGCTTTCTGGGTTCCAAGTGAAGTGCGGCAGAAGCGGGGTCTCCAAGTCTCCTCCCCCCCAGCCCAGTGTCTCCAGAAGACTGGCCGCTTTTCTTGCCAGAAGCAGGTGCTAAGGTGGCTGCCAGCATCAAAGCACGCCCCAGGGACTCGCCCCTAGAGCTCAGCAAACAAGAGGGCCACCAAACAGGGAAGCGTGATCTGAGCAATAGCGTTCCCTCATTTCTCAATTCCCGGTTTCGGCTGTGTTTACAAGGCTACCTGATGTTTTTGACTTCTGACAGCTTTCACTTTTTTTTTAAACCCTTTTTCCAAAGTCATTTAAAGACTGAGTGCTGGAAGGTTTGAAGGACCTGATATATCTGTCACGTTGCAGCCAGTAAGAAATGCTTTGCAGGTCACCCACATCTTTCTGTCCAAAGATTCCACGTGCGATTCTGGTGACCGTATTTTCCAAAGCTAAAATCAAGGGTGTGGGCTGACACTTTTTGAATTCAGGATCACCCTGGGAAAAGCCAGGTCCTGTAACTGATTTTCCCGATTTCTGAGGCTGAGTTTCAAAGGTTTGTCCCAGACACATCCCAGAGAATTTTGTACCAGAATTCAGATGCACAATTCAGCTTACTACTGATTAATGCCTGAGCACCGTTTAGGGAGAGGCCCTTCCCCCACCTGCTACTCTGTCTCTCATCAGTTAGAAGAGTTGGATTTGGTGGGAGGTGTGAGCCCGGGGCCACACTTGGTTTCTACTGACCCCCATCGAGGTATTGGACTTGCAGTGTTCCCCTGACCCCACCCAGCCTCTCCCCTTCTCATGCAGCTTTAAAACCTTACTCCTTTTATTTAAAGATGAACAGGATGGGAGAAAGTGGCTTCCCCTGCCCCGCGCATCATGCATTCCCTGTGGGGGACACAGGATGCGTGGGGGGCGGCGGGGCCGCATAAGCAGCTTTCTCTCAGGGCTCGGGATGTCTTCCTAGTGACATGGCGACAGGCTGCTGCACGTGCTCGTTTGGAAACCAAGCTGAATGCCTGCCCGGCAACCACAGGTCTGGGTGAAGGCCGTCTCCCACGCAACCCAGGGACGCCTGTCCCAGGCCAGACTCCTCCCCCCGCAGCCTGCCTCCCATGGAGCAGGGGGCCACTAACCAGTGTGGCTCAGACACCCGGGGGGAGGCGTCCATTCCTGGGTCAGGGTGCCTGTCTGGGTGTGTGGGTGGGAGGCTTTGCTCCCTCGCCTCACCTTGGAGAGTCCCTTGTGCCAAGTGCCGAGGACCCTGAGGGCTGGAGGCTTCGCTCTCCCGAGCAGCTGTGGGTTGTCGGGCGCGGGCCGCTGTGGCTCCCACGGGGCCGGGAATTGCTGTGTGCGTGGGCTGGGTGCACGCCGGGTCTCTGCCGCCCCCGGACTCTGCACAAAGGGCCCCTCCTCCTCCCAAAGCCATTGATGGAGCTTCTCTGGAATTGTTTGCCAAAATCCCAAGGTAGAATCCAAGGGTCCAAGAGCATTTCCATCGAGCACGTGTTTTCCTTTTCCATAGGAACTTTTGTTGTTTTTTTTTAACCAGCACCACACCATGCTTCCGAAGGCCATGTTTCGTCTTTCCTGGATCACTACAGTGAAGTATTACAGTTGTACAGTTCCCAATCTGGCCTTGGCTTGCTCGGATAAAACTTTGTATGTATTTTGTAAGGCATAGATTCTATATTGTAATGATGTCCTATGCAAAAAGAAAAAAATTAACTAAATTGTAAATTTTATTGTTTTAACGTGTATGCATGTTTAGTGACGTTTACATTTTGAAATAAAATTTATGATTCATTATTTTATTTGCCAGAGCGGGTCCTTTGATGGGCATGCCTTGGAGAGGCTCTGGGAGGGGAGGGAACTGAAATGACCCAGCTCAAGCAGTTGGACGTAGTTGGCTGCGGGGCGGGCACCAGCCTGGAACTGGCAGGCCTTAACACGGGGAGAGGGAGAAGGCTTTGCAGGGGGTGAGTGCTCTTCTGGCCATCTACTCCCCCCGGGCCCTCGGCTCATCACATTCCCCCTCCCACCCCACAGAAAGCTCAGCCTCAGTCCCCAGGAGCGCTGAAAAGAAAGGCAGGTTCCTGTGCAGGGCATAGCGCTTGTCCAGAAAATGCCCTATATGCAGCTCACCTAGGTCCCCCAGGTCAGCCTTAGAGACTGACCCCGAACTGCTCTGCCACGGGGGCCAGCCTGGCACTGTGGAGACAGGGCCAGGGGTCCCCGGGATCTGGGGGGAGGGACAGCATCTGTTGATGCCAGAGCCCACTTAAATCTCCCGTGGTCATGAAGTGCCCCAGCCGCTCTCCGAAGCAGGGCCTTTCCAAGACGGGCAGGGCAGGGAGAGGGCCTGGACCACGGCTGTGCTTCCGCCCCACGGTCGCAGCCCTACCAGGCACAGACCCAGGACTGTGATTCTTATCACCTCTTCTTCATACATAGGCTACATGAAAACCATGAAGAAACGTAAAATAGCAACAACGGAAGGCCTTGCAGTGGACGAAACATGCTTTTTCCTAAAGCTCCATCCACACCGGCAGGCGTTTCCTGATGAGAGCTTGTTTTCTTCGTTACAGACAAGGAGGAGGGGTGGGAAGGGAATGGCCCCCGGCACACACTGAACTGTCAGGGAAACAAGCACCCGTTTTCAAACAAAAGTCGTTCTGGTGCCGAGACGTGTGGAGCCAGCCCGGTCTTGGTGGGAGCGTGTTCCCAGGACGGCCGTGATTGCACCTTCTTGGAGACGGTTCCTGGTTGCTCAGAACTCCCCGGACAGCAGCACGCGAGACGGAGCCGCTTCCATAAATAATTGTGTGCTGAGAGCCCAAAAGCTTCAAAAACATTGATGGGAAAGAGCAGCCATCAGTCCTGATGTCACAGCAAAGGTTTGAAAGAGGTCGAGGTCTCTGCTGGGGTTCCTTTCCAAAAGATGGGGGTGGTGCTTGGCGTTCAGGAAGCCTCCATTTCAGGAACCTGGGATCCCTAGAGACCCAGAGAGGCCCCCAGTGGTGTAGAAGGAAGAAAATAAACAATAGGTTTTCCCGGTGCTTGAAAAGCAGATTTACTCGTGCGTGTCCACAAACAGAGCACGTAAGCAGTGTGGGGGAGGGTCTGTGGGGACAGGACCTCAGCCCTGGGCAGTGACCAGGTGTCAGATTAAAAGGTCAAACTGAAGGCAGTTAGGTGCAGCGCTGAGGGCATGGGGGGAGTTTGCACAGAGGCGTGGGGTGCACTAGGTGATGTATTGGTTAACAGAATTCAAAACAGCCAGCAGGATGACAGCACGTCCCTGACCAGAGCTGACAGTGGGCATGTGCTGCTCCCGGCTGGGACAGACCCATCTCACCGAATAAGGGGGAGACCCCGCCGGGCCAGCCTGGCCTGCTTCAGGTCTCCCGTGGTGGGGATGACCACAGAGCTGCCTTTGAGCAGGTAGTGGGCTGGCATCTGGTGCAGGGCGTGTCCTCCCGGAGGGCAGAGGCTAGCTGAGCATTTCCCATCGCCTGGCACTGGCCCGCAGGCCGTGAGCGCCCCGCTGCGGGGGGCGGGGAGGGGGGGCGGCAAGGATCTGCATTCTGCAGGGGAGCCTGATCAGGAGGCAAAGGGAGGGCTGCAGTATTTTTCAGGCGGAAATCCGAAACTATCTCCCCATGGCCTTGGCAGTCCTGTTGGGGTGTGGGCTGGCCTTCGGTGAGCCGGGCTCACAGCAGAGGGCCTTGAGTAACAGGTTAGACTGTGTAACTTATTCTGGGGACGTGGGTGGCTCAGTGCCCCGAGTCAAGCCCCCTCTATCCTATGATAAACTTTCAGCCATTAGCACCACTCCGAAGGCTTTCCAAGTGGAAAGCATCCTGACCCAGTGACAGCACCCGGCTGCAGCCTCGTGGAACAGACAACCCGCAGCAGCGGCCCCAGGACCGGCAGGTGTTGATGGAGATGGTGCCGGAAGCACAGGGCCCTAGTTAGTTTCACGTCGTGGTCACCCTCATTCACGGGAGAGAGAGGCCCAGAGAAGCGGTGCTCTGGGCTTAGCCTGTAGCCCCTGCCCCCATCACAGTGTCTTCCATTCCCAGCATCAACAGTGGGGCAACGAGTTATTTATGAATTCCACAGGAGTCCTGGGTGAGTACCAACAATAAATACCAATATGATTTGCATAATCAACAGGCTTCCCCTTGGACCTCCTAGGAAGTGTTGTCAACACACACACCAGTCACACAAGGGCTACTGCTTAGTGATCCATTACTCCTTCGGGAAAATAGGTACTGAGCTCGGGCCCTGATGAGCGGAAGCCACTCCCCTCACTTGTCCTGCTCTTTCTAACCATAAGCACATTCCAGAGTGTTAACCGTGTGGACCAGCCTGGAGGGTGGCTCATCCAGGGCTCCACAGCTCTCTCCCAGCCACAGTCTGGGGAATTTCTTATGTGAACCTTCCACTCTGGGGACACAGCTGCTAGTGTGCGGCCTTTGACTGCAGTGAAAGTGCAACCCTCAAATTCTCGGCGGTGGGGTACACGGGCTGGGGAGGCACACACAGCAAGCGTCGGCCATGATGAGCCCTCACTGGGGTGGGGGTCGAAACTCACACTTCCATTACATATATTCTTATGAATGCAGCAAATATTAAATAATAATAAATAACAATAATAATTAAATAATAAATAAAAATAAATAATAAAAAAGTTAAAGTTATCTGTTAAAATTACCAAAATGTTTAAAATAGTATCAATAGGAATAGGGGGTTAGTTAAATGAGCTATGTGATGTCCAATATGCCCAATATTCACTATATTATTAAATGAAAAGGCAGGTTATAAAACAACATGCAAAATATAATGATTTTTTTTTTTTTTTTTTTTGGCTGCATCACTCGGCTTGTGGAACCTTAGTTCCCCGGCCATGGATTGAACCGGGGCCCTCGGCAGTGAAAGCGCAGAGTCCTAACCACTGGACTGCCAGGGAATTCCACACATTTTATTTTTTTTAAATGTTCTCTAGGGCTTCCCTGTGGCGCAGTGGTTAAGAATCCACCTGCCAATGCAGGGGACACGGGTTCGAGCCCTGGTCCGGGAAGATCCCACATGCCGTGGAGCAACTAAGCCTGTGCGCCACAACTACTGAGCCTGCGCTCTAGAGCCCAGGAGCCACAACTCCTGAAGCCCGCGCGCCTAGAGCCCGTGCTCTGCAACAAGAGAAGCCACCGCAATAAGAAGTCCACGCACCGCAACGAGCCCCCGCTCGCCGCAACTAGAGAAAGTCCGCGCGCAGCAACGAAGACCCAGCGCAGCCAAAAATAAATAAATACATAAAATAAATTTTTTTAAAAAACCTTAAAAAAATGTTCTCTACAGCTATATAATTGTGATTACATATTTATATGCACAGAAAAAATACTGGTAAAAGACATAAAAGTCAAGCAGTTGTTATCTTTAGGTAGTGAAAAATAGATTATTTTTGCTTACTTATTCTGGTTAATTCTCTGAATTTTCAAAACTCAGGTATAATGTTTGGAATTAAAATCACAATAGCACTTGTGTGAGGCTAAAAGTTTGCCCAAGCTAAGCTGGGGAGCACCCCATCCTCACCCCCAGGAGACGTCCACCAGCATTCATGGCAGTGCCTTCGGGGAGAGCAAAACCCGGACACGCCCAAAGGTCCCCACGTGCGCCCACGTGAGAAGGGACATACCCAGTGGCTGCCTGCACATCCGTGCAATGGCGCCATGCAGAACTGAGGGCATTAACCTTACAATATCCAAAAACAGTGCTGCACAAAGAAAGCAAGCTGCAAACAGGAAGGCTTCCATAGCATCAAGCTTGTGAGAGCTGGGAAACACGTGGAGCAATGACCCTGTTCCTCGAGCATCGGTACCCACTGGCCAGTAGTACAGAGGATGCAGGGAGGACAGGGCGGGGTGGCTCAGAAAGGCCCAAGAGGCTTTCACCAGTACCTTCAACATAGCATTTACTTAGGATTAGAACTAGGTAGTGGGACCTCTGGGGTTGTCTCTTTCTCCATATTTGCTTCAGGTGTGAAACGTTGGACAATTTTACATCGTCCAAGGATGGGGCCGGCGTGAATCATCTGGGCTCCTCCAGGCAGGCCTGCAGGCTGTCCCTGCACTGGGCAGATCTCTGCTCCCGAATTAGGGCTGCTGCCAAGGAGCCTGGCACCCAGAGCACAGTCACCGGCTGGGACATAAGCCATGTGCAATGACCAGAAATAAAAATAGAACTGCTCCGGCCAGAGGGGAGGAGGGGGCTGAGCTCTTTGCTGGGAAGCCTCTGAAACAAGAGAAAGATTCATTGATCTGAGACTACGGAGGGATGCAGCCCTGAGTGCAGGGAGGGGTCCCAGTTACCTGCTCTGGTACCTGGAAGCATCCACTTGGGGGGTAGGGGTGGGGAACTGTTATAATTATTGTTATTCTTCACCCACCCACCCACCCTGCCCCCGCTGGCACTGTGCCCTTAGGTAAATATTTGAAACTGGTTTTTTTTCCCCTTCTTGTATACAATAGGGTAAAGGATGCATGCTCTGTATTCATGGGTTGTAAAACTAATTGAGAAAGTGCCAATGAAAATACTTCACAAAGTAAAACAGCAAACTGTGTTTACTATATGGATTGTCCAGTCATGAACTTTGTGGACTTTGGAAGTAATTTGATCACTGGTTTCATGTTTAACATTTACGAATTTTAATCAAAGTAATACGTATGAACAAGGTTAAACAACCAAATAATTCCCCCCAAAACGCAATGATAAAATGTCTCTTTCCTCCTCCTCCCACCCCTGACCTTCCCCCCCAAAGTTCCACCACACCAGAGCTAGTCCTTTTTTTTATCATTTCTGTTTTTAAATATCTTGTTGGTTATTCCCCAAAGCCTCAGTGGAATGCTTATCCGTCCTTGGGTTTTGTGATTAACGGGCTTCCTGATAGGAAGGCTAAGTCTTCTCTGTGAACCTACAGTCACCCTCACTTCGGACCACTCCAGGAAGATATTTTTAGCATCCAGGGCCAATTGGGTGAACACATTCCCTCAGTAGCTTAAAATCCTATCTCATTTTAGTTTGCCTTATATTTGAAATTTCATTTGTAGTATACGTGTTTTTCCCTGTAGCTTTTAAATACCTTTCTTCCTTCTTCTTAGTAAACTAATCAGGTGCCTCTCCCAGAGCCTCAATTTCTTTGTTCCCAAACCTTCTCCCCAGCCCTCTCCCTGCTCCCGCCTGCAGAGCTGTCAACCCTGGGACTCCCTTTACCGCCCCCAGGAGGGTCATTCTGGAGTCCAAATAACATGTTTTTCTCTTAGTTTTCTTTCTCATTTTGCTGAAAAACATCCTCAAGTAACTGTCCAAGAAAGGATGTATGGGAGGTGTGTGTTTTTTTGAATCCTTGAAGGTGTGAAAATATCTTCATTCTGTCCCATACATGACTGATAATTTGGCCAAGTACAGGCAGACCTCGCTTTATTGCACCTCGAAGATATTTTGTCTTTTACAAGTTGAAGGTCTGTGGCAACACTGTGTTGCCAGAAGACAGCATTTTTTAGCAATAAAGTATTTTTAACTAAGACAATGCTATCGCACACTTAATAGACTACAGTATAAACGTAAGTTTTATATACATTGGGAAGCCCCAAAATTTGTGTGACTCGCTTTATTGCAGTATTTGCTTTACTGCGGTGGTCTAGTCTGAACCTTCAGTCTCTCCGAGGTCTGCCTGTGTGGAAAACTAGGTTCAAAATTACTGACTGTCTTCATAACACCCATTGCTACCCACAGGAAGTCTGGTGCCAGTGTGATTCTCACTCCTTTGCAGCGAACATTTTACTTTTACCCTCTTTGGAATCTGTCAACCTTTTCTTACACTGTTGTTCCGGACTTTCATGCAGATATTTCTAAGGGCAGGTCATTTTTCCTTCATCCTGCATTCCGTAGACCATTCCGTCTGAAGACTCTGTGTCTCTTTAGGACTGGAAATGTTTTCTTCTTTTATTTTATTGCTAATTTTCCTCCCTCCATGTTCGCTCCTTTTTTGTTTCATACTAGTTGAAGGTAGACTTACTGAATCAACCTTCTGTACCCCCGACGACTCCTTACACTTTTTCTGTCCTTCTGCATTATCCTTGGATTTATCTTCCCTTTCCTCCTGATCTGCACCCTGAGCTGGAACAGCCTTTTTTACTCAAATCTCATGCCTCCTCTGAGACCCCGGCCACAGTGGGTGGTCTTCCAGCCTCTCGTGGCATCCCTGTCCCCAGGCAGTGCCCACGGCCCCTCAGCCAGAAGCACCTGCCCTGACCCTTACCGGGCTGCTGAAACAGGCACGATGAGCCTTCTCTACCAGGTGGGGGCTTTGGGGGTTGCGGCGGCTGTGAAGGGGGTGGAGGGGCTCTGGGGCTGGGAGATGGGACTATGGGGTGGGGCTGTGGAGGAACTCTATGGGGGGCTGTGCGGAGGGGGGCCGTGGGTCACTGCCCTGTCCAGGCCGGCAGGGGCTCCTAGAGGCAGGGACGGAGTGAGAAAAGGTCTGGGAGGGAGGGGCGGGGGGCCTCTCTCGCTTCCCAAGGCTTCAGGAAGTTCCTGGAATTCACGATCTGCTCCCAGAGGGGTTTTCTGGAGAAACCAGGAAGGCTTGGGATTCCCGCGTGGGCGGGCGGGTGTGGAGCAGTCGGCACCGGTGACAGCAGGGCGCCTCCTGCGAGCCGGACCGCCGGTCTCCGCGCCAAGCTCCCGAAGCTCTGCTCTCGCAGCTCCGCGGGGCTCCCGGGGAGACACCCCCCGCGCTGCGTCTCCACCGCCCACCGCATCCCCGCCCGCGCCCGGTGTCCCCTCCCACCCCGGAGCGCCCCGCCCCCCGCCTCCCGCGCCCCGCCCACTTCCTGGACTGGGCGGGCGGCCTGGCCCTCCACCCCCAACCCCTCCGGACTACCCGCGGCTGCTCCTGAAGCTTGTATTTCTATCCCCCCAATGTCTCTCAGCCTTCTGGCTCTGAGGATATGTTGAAGCCACTCCAGCACACACACCACACACACACACTAACTATATGATAGAAAAACGATGCCATAGTCTTGGGTAATAATGACGGTAACCCTCTCTTGCATTGTTCTTTGCACTTTGTAATTTCAAGGTGTTTTTACTCACAGGAGCTCATCTAATGCTGATGAGGATCCCCGAGAGAGGGAAGGAGACTCCATCCTTCTAGCTTCCGGGCGCGAGAGAGGGGGTGGTTCTGAGGCTCAGCAGGCCACGTGACTGGCTGTCCGTCCGTCCTGACCGAGGTCCCAGCCCTCTCCCCCGACCCCACCAGCTCTTTGTAACCAGAATCTCCCAGGCTTCCCTGGTCTTGGCTTCCCTGGACCACAGTCCCCTGGGCTCCACCTGCTCAAGTGGTGCCCAGCTCCCCGCCGAGGCCTGCAGGGTGTCCCAGACGCACTATCTCTTCCACCCCTTCATGCCTGTCCTTTGGGGCCCTTGATGCTCTGCTTCATCCCGTGAGGTGAGGTGCCTTCCTCCATTCTGGAGCCCCCTGGGGCCATAGTGTCCAGAGGACCCTCAGGGATATCTTGGGGAGGACCCATAAATGGGCCACAAAGCAGAGTGGCTTGGGCAGGTGATGTTTTGGAAATTCAAAGAAGAGTCTGGTCACTTCAACAGTACGGGCTCTGCACGGGCCCCAGACATGGGTCAGGTGGGGCCTGGGCCAAGAGTCACTGACAGGCCACATATAGACCCGGGAGTCTCGCACATCCAGAGGCAGAGGGACAGGTCCTTTTCCGATGAGAACCTGCAAATGGCCCCCTTCCCACTCACGGCAGCACTGGACCCCACCTGACCTGGCACCTGCCTCGCTCCCAGGGCTCTGCCTGGGCACCCCCTGCAGTTTCTGGCGACACAGCAAGTGGGCCTCCCCGGGCCTTCACACTTTCTGACCTCATGCTGTGCAAGCCTCCACTCAATGCTCAAGAGACAGGCCTTCCCTGAACCTGTCTAAAGAGAGGGCCCAGGGGACTTCCCTGGTGGCACAGGGGTTAAGAATCTGTCTGCCAACGCAGGGGACACGGGTTCGAGCCCTGGTCGGGGAAGATCCCACGTGCCACGGAGCAACTAAGCCCGGGCACCACAACTACTGAGCCTGCGCTCTAGAGCCCGCGTGCCACAACTACTGAGCCCGCACACCTAGAGCCCGTGCTCCGCAACAAGAGAAGCCACCGCAATGAGAAACCTGCACACCGCAACAAAGAGTAGCCCCCGCTCGCCGCAACTAGAGAAAGCCCACATGCAGCAACGAAGATCCAACGCAGCCAAAAAATAAATAAATAAATTTATTTTTTAAAAAAAGAGAGAGCGCCAACCCCTTCACTCTCGGCCCCTCCCTGCATCCCCCCTGGTGTAGGATGCACTGACCTCCTAGGCCCTAGGCCGTTGGGGCAACTCCCCTTCCCAGCACCCTCAGCTCCTCCCTCCGAGGGCCCCGCCTGCCCCTCCCCTCACCAGCCTCCCCCCCTTTACTGGGCTCCACCCCACTGTGCTCTGGGGTGAAGCTGCAGCTGCCTCTGCCCTCAAAGAGCAAAGAGAAGGCCGTGTGCCCAGCGGCAGGCAGAGCCTTCCAGCCGGCTGGTTTGGCCTTGAAGGCGAGGCTAATGAGTGTTCCCGCTCAAATCATGTTCGTTATGTCCCAGACACTGTTCTACATCCCTGACCTGTGCTGATGAGCTTGATTCCTGCAACAGCCGGTTTACAGATGAGAAGATGGAGGCGTCTGTGGACAGTCAGGCACCAGCTGCCGCTGGGGAGAGCGCACCCTCAGATCCCAGAACTTCCCCCAGGGAATCAAGCAACAGGCAGTCACGGGTGTTCACCCCCACCAGGGAGTATTGTGCACCCATCAAAAAGCAGGACAGAGATGGAAACAGCCAGCATTAGGGGGCACTAAGTTAAAAAAAAAAAAAAGGTAAAGTGCCAAATAGTACCTATAAGAAACTACCACTTGTGTAAAGCAGAAGACATTAAAAAAATTATATATATCATTATTTTTGCAAAAAGAAGGCTTGGGGATATTGGCAGAGGGGACAAGAGTGGAAGCAAGATTTCTCTGGGTGTACTTTTTTCCTATAACAACTTTATTGAGATATAATCCATATATCATACAATTCACCCATTTCATGTACACAATTCACTGGATTTTAGTATACTCCCAGACATGTGCAACCATCACTCCAAGGTTAGAACATTTTCATCACCTCAAAAACACACCCTTTAGCTCTCACCCTGCTGTTCCCCCAAGGCCCCCCGCCCTAAGCAACCACTAATCTACTTTCTGTGTCTGTAGATTTGCCTGTTCTGAATATTTCATCTAAATGGAACCCTACAATACATGGCCTTTTGTGGGGCTTCCCTGGTGGCACAGTGGTTAAGAATCCACCTGCCAATGCAGAGGACACAGGTTCGAGCCCTGGTCCAGGAAGATCCCACATGCCGTGGAGCAACTAAGCCCATGCACCATAACTACTAAGCCCGCGCTCTAGAGCCCATGAGGCACAACTACTGAAGCCGACATGCCACAACTACTGAAGGCCGTGCACCTAGAGCCTGTGCTCTGCAACAAGAGAAGCCACCACAATGAGAAGCCCACACACCGCAATGAAGAGTAGCCCCTGCTCGCCGCAACTAGAGAAAGCCCGTGCACAGCAACGAAGACCCAATGCAGCCAAAAATTAATTAATTAATTAATTTAAAAAATATATATATATGGCTTTCTGTGTTTAGCTTCTTTCACTTAACAAAATGTATTCAAGGTTCATCCATGTTCTAACACGTATCAGTTCTTCATTCCTTTTTATGGCTGAATAATAATTATTGTATGTATATACCACTTTTTTTTAATCCATTCATCAATTGACAGACGTTTGGGTTGTTTCTACCTTTTGGCTATGGTGAATGATGCTTCTATGAGCATCTGTGTACAAGTTTTTGTGTGGACACGTGTCCATTTCTTTTGGGACTACACCTAGGAGTGGAGTCGCTGGGTCGTAGCTAAATCCGTGTTTAGCCATTTGAGGAACTGCCATACTGTTGCCATCTGCACCATTTTCCACTTCCACCAGCAGTGTATGAAAATTCCAATTATGCCACATCCTTGCCAACACTTGTTATTGTTTTTCTTTGAATGTACTGGGCCGGCTGGGTGGGTGAGGTTGTTGCCTGGAGGCTGGCTCTGGGCGGGTGCCCATGGCTGGTGGGTGGGACTTGCTTCCCACACACGTTGGTACTCGGGACACCTGGGGGTGCTGGGACACGCCTGTCGTCCTGTCCATGCTGCCGGACATCTGGCTGGGGTGGGCTGGGGCTAGTGGGCAGCACAGCCTGTTTGAGGCCCGTCCACTCTGGTTAGGGGAAGATGGCTAGGGCACAGTGCCCCATGTGACCAAGCAGCCACAGTCCTGTGTCACTGGGTTGGGAGAGAGTGAGTCAGATGCATTTTCAACACCTGCTGGCTCTGCTGACAGAGAGGAAGACCTGAAAAGGAATCCAGAACTGAGTGAAAGGGTACCTGGACCAGTTAAGTGCGGAGTCCCCAAGGTGGAGACTGCAAACTTCTGTGACTAGAGACAGGAATTAGGTGATGGGTCACCCGTGTCTAGGGACTTAACTGGGAGGACTCACCCTCTCCAGGATGGGAGAAGGGAATGGCAGAGCAAACGCACAGTGGACACAGCCTGCGGACAGGTGGGCACCGGGCAGGGCCTCTCCAGACATTAAAAATTCTGGCAGCCAAGAACGCAACCCAATATTCCTTGCAGAGGTAACTCTGATATTGTTTTGGATGACGAAACTGTAGAATTGTCCATCCAAATTTCTACAAGAAGCTAACCCACAGTTTTAACATTGTTAAGCAGATGCGTTTGGTCTCTTTGCAGCTTTCATATTTAAGATGATCTGGTCTGGCCAGCCTTGGAATTAGAATTTAAGGACATAATTGAGTAATTTAGTTTTGATATTTTTAACTTGAAATCTAACTTCTTATGCAATATTGAAACACTCAGAAAATATGAGTCACTGCACTTAACGTATTAGATTTATAAAATAGTACTTGAGCACTTGAGAGGGGTTTTTGTTATTGAGACTATTGAAATACTTAAAAATCAAGTTAAAAATTAAATGTACACAAGTAATGCAATGTGTTTAAAGGGGTTTAATTAACAAAATATGTGGATGGGCAAACACAACTCAAAGCCCCTCCCCCACAAAGTGATCATTCAAATTTGCCAAGCTTATGTGTAAAATAAGAATATAAATTGAATTTAAAAGCTCAAGGAAGAACTAGACCTTTATACTTGTGACTCTGTTCAACCGAATATTTAAAATTTTCTAAATAAACTCTCCATTTTGTCCATAACACGTACTCTTTGAGGACAGAAAAAAATCTCCCATAGAATTGGAATGGAGTGAAGAGAATTCCACTCACTGCTCTGGCACATGGGGGCTGAGGAGGGTTCCGAAACTGAGCAGGACCCTGTGGGGCTCCTGGACACAGAAACCTTTCTGTGTCCCCTGCTTCTTGTTTGTAGGGAATAGACTCCAGCCTCCATGACCTTCCCTGAGTTCCAAAGGGCAGATTCAAACAGTTGCTAATCAGGGAAGGGAGGGGATACAGAGACAAGGGAGGAGACCACCTGAGGCCAGATTAAAGGAGTGCAGGCCCTGCACACACCCTGATCCTTATCAGCAACCCCACCCTTGAACCACTGCTATAAAACTCCTCACCAAATCCCTCTGGGTGGAGACACACGGTTTTTGAGGCACCAGCCCACTCTGTCCCCCTTTGCCTAGCCAAGCAATAAAGCTATTCTTTTCTACTTCACCCGAAACTCTGTCTCCGAGATTCAATTCGGCACCGGTGCACAGAGATGCCTCCTTGGTGCCTGGGACAGTGTCTGATACAAGAGTAAGTGCAGAATACATACTCACTGAGTGCACATGTGAATAAGGAACGTGTTGGAAGCATCACTTGACGGATGAGAAAACAGGCTTCTGGGCTCACTTGGCCAGTGTCACCCTTCCCCCTCCCCCCGCCCCCGCCCCCCCAGGGGGGGGCCCACTGGGCCTCCTTCCTCCAGTCCATGTTTTTCCTTTGACACTGCTGCAGGGACAGCCCTGGGTTCATTTCCCACGGGGATTGAAATTGACAAATTGCCCAGGGTCGGGGAGAGTGTTGAGGGAAGCCAGGGCCATGAGGTCAGGTGGGGCAGACGTGTGTTTGGCGGGCAGGTAGGCCACCCGGCACTGGGCCCAGGCCACGCCCGGTGTAATTACCAGACGGGAGCCAAGCGAGCCTCGACCACGCCCATGGGCCTGCCCGGCTTAATGAGCAGGGGCCTGGGGCATGGCGCCTCCCCTCCCTTGGGGACGCCACAGTGGCTGCCGGCTGAGAGCCCGGCCCTCCAGGAGGGGCGCTGGGGCCGCCCTGCGGGCCACATCCCACACGCTTGTCTGTTCTGGGACATTCCTGGGCCTGGTTCCCCTTTAGGGCAGGGGCTACTTCTGGGTTCCTGGCTCTGACAGCTAGGCAGTCACTTGACCTCCCGGGGCCTCGGTTTCTCCATCTATGAAAAAAGGATGGGTTTGTTGCCAGGATTAAATGAGCTAATCTGTGTACAGCTTGAAGCCAATTTGATTAGCAGCTTTATTATGGACCAAACCCAGTGGCCAGCAGTTCCTGGCACATCATACATGTAGAGGGATGAACTTTACAGATGAGGAAGTGGGGGGCAGAGTTTGGGGGCCAGTGTGGGGTCTGCAGACTCCTCAGCTCTTCCTGGGGTCCCCACCCCCTCTTCCGTCTGTCTCCCTCCTGCCTCAGCAGGAGCACCTTTGGCAAGACTCCTCCCAAGGAAAACACCACCTTGGATCTGCCGTCTTGGCTAGCGCCGAGATTATCTTAGTTTTGTACAGTATCCGGCCGCGGGGTCCTAATTAACCTAATAAGGAGCCTGCCGCACACACGTCTGCGCTTGGGCTCCGCTCCGATGGCTAGCCGGTAATTTGTCAAAATAAGGCCTTTGCCTGGACAGGTCCCACCACGAAGCACGCCGTGCTCCGGTGGGGCGGTAGCGATGTTGTTTCCCATGCCTCCCTCCCCTACAAGTGTGAGAGCCCAATCCTAGCTCCCTCGGGGCGGGATGGCACGGCCATCTCCCCGAGGGAACAAGCCTCAGGGCACAGGGCTGCATGGGCAAGAATGACCAAACATGGGCTCGTGGACATGTGACGTGGGGAGGGGGAGAAACACCCAACACAAAGCCAGCTGCTGCCATTCGTGTGTGCAGGTCGGGAGGAGGGATGGACAGCAGGGAGCCGCCCGGCTGCAGGGCCAGCCCGCACCCTGGCTCCCATCCAGCGCCTGTTCTGGGAACATGCTGGGTGCTGCTTCCCCCGTGCCCACAAAGGTGCCAGGAATACCCCTGGAGCAAGGTCATACCTGCTCCACGTCCCCTGGGCCCAGCCCAAGCCCCTCCAAGCCACCTTTGCCCAGGAGCCGCAGTGCCAGGTCAGTAGCCTGAGGTCCCCAGGCCCTGGAGAGACCAGGCAGGAAGCCAAGACTTAGGAAGCTGCGAAGCAGGAGGAGGGGACCTCGCCACGGCGCCCATCTCCCCTCCTGCCCAGGGCAGCCACAGGCTCCCCGTGGGCGGGAGGGCCCTGAAGCCAGGCCCGGGAAGCGCAGGGCCAGCCCCAGTGCCTACAAAATGCTCGCTCACTTGGCTCTTTGATCCACTCTGCTGGTCAGGGCTGCATCTTCAGGGAGGTTTCCCCAGAGACAGTGCTGGGGGAGGCTCAGCCCCACTCTGGCCCGAGCATCCTGTGTGTCCCTTCCTGTGTGCAGGCTGTGCTGGAGAAGGTGGCACCAAGCCCCCTTCGGCCGCTGTGCTTACCCAGTCCTCCTCTGGGGGGGCAGGGCTCCCTCTGGAAATGGAAGGGGCCCCTCAGCCCAGCGGCTCCTGAGGAGCTGGGCCCGGGGAGGAAAACTCACCTGGCGGGGTACCTGCATCCCTGCATTTTCTGGAGTCCTCACTGTGCCAAACCACCAGAGAATCGGGCCCACGCAGGTGCTGGGCTAGCCCCAGGGGATCCTGGATACCCACTGCTCTGGCTCCAGGCCCAGGCCTACTCCCTTTATTCCTAGACCGGGTCCCAGGTGCTGAAAACTGCGCTAACCGCCATGCGTGGACTGGGTGCCTGGCAACGGGTGGGCTCTGAGTCACAGCTGGCTGGCCTGGGTCGGGGGGCTGGGGTGGGCTTGCCGCACGGCCGAGAGGCACCGGCCACTGTGAGGCAGGGTCCTGTGGCCCAGGAGCTCTTCAGGCCTCAGGCCCGGCCTGGCCCAGTCCGCCAGGCAGGGAGGAGCTGAGAGCCTGGCTCTGGGCCTCACACCTCAGCGTCTCGTCCTCTCCAAGGCCCCTTTCCTGGATGACCTTCGCAGCTTTAGTGACCCCTTTCGTTCCACTCTGCTGCCCGTGGGGAGGGTGACTCGGACCCCCAGCCTTGCATCAGTGTGGCCTGGACCCACAGAGGCCGCAGTGAGTGGTTCACAGTAAGCTGCCAGGGCTGGTCCTCCTCTCGCAGGCCATCCTCACCCTCCCCTCCCTCTGCCTGGTGTTCCTCCATGGGAAAGGGGCGTCCTCACATTCATTTTCTCCCAGGCATCGCTGGAGTGAGGGCCACCTTCACTTTCATGCTGGTATTTTAATTGGGGGAGGGGCAGTAAACACCTAAGCACACGTGTCAGGTAGGGACCGGGATGAATAGAAAACAATGATGGAGGGAAGGGGTCCCCGAGTGGAGGGGCTCTGCAGCTGTCAAGGGGCTGATCAGGAAGGCCTCCTTCAACAGGTGACCTTTAAACAAGGACCTGAACAAGGTGAGCTAAGGAGCCTGGCAGATACCTGGGCAAAGAGTTTCCAGGCAGAGAAGGGCAAAGGCAAGCTCGGGAGGTGGAGGAGCCTGGCGTGTGGGTGGGAGGAGGGCAGAGGGGGATGGGCCCTGTGGGATAAGAAGTAATGTATCTGGTCTTGTCCCTGATTCCTAGAGCAGAGCTCCTAAACCCTTGGAATTTCCCGAGTGATAAGAGTGTCTTCTGTTCTTTCTAAGGATCCCCCTTGAGCCCGAGTTTATGCTAATGAGGTAACTTAGGGTGGGGCCCTAGATCCGCTCATGATGGGGCCGGTCACCAGCAAGACCAAGGGATTAGAAGGTTGGAAGTTTCAGCCCCATCCGCTGACCCCCCGGAAGGGAGTTGGGGCTGCAGATTAAGTTCCATAAAAACTCATGAAGGAGCAGATGGGATGAGCTTAGGGGTTGGTGAGCATGTCCACATACCAGGTTGTGATGCACCCCAGTTCCATGGCGACAGAAGCTTCTGCACTCAGACCCTTGCCCGATGTACCTCTTCATCTGTATCCTTTATACACCAGTTATATTAAACTGGTGCTTGTAGGTAAATGTTCCTCTGAGTTCTGTGAGCTGCTCTAGCACATTAATTGAACCTGAAGAGTGGGTCTTGGGAACCTCCGAATTATAGCCAGGTGGTCAGAAGCACAGATGACAACCTGGACTTGGGACTGGAGTCTGCAGTGGGGGCTGTCTTGTGGGAGTGAGCCCCTAACCTGTGGGATCTTGTGCTTTCTCCTGGTAGATGATGTCAGAATGGAAGTAAATTTGTTGCAGGAAGACCCCTTCCAGGGCCTGAGAGTGGACTCCTGTCTAACACTCAGAAATGAATTGTCCGAGGAGACACACATGCTGAAAAAGCAGGAGACTTTATTGGGAAGGAGCGCCCGGGCAGAGAGCAGGAAGGTAAGGGAACCCAGGAGAACTGCTGTCCACGTGGCTCGCAGTCTCGGGTTTCATGGTGATGGGGTTAGTTTCCGGGTTGTCTCTGGCCAATCATCTTGCTTGGCCCATATTTGGTGATTCAGGGTCCTTCCTGGTGGCGTGTGCATCTCTGAGCCAAGATGGATTCCAGCACAAAGGACTCTGGGAGGTTGGTTGTCTCCTCCCTCTTTTGGCCCCTCCCAAATTCTTTCTGGTGGCAGCACCATGCTCATGACCTGTTGTGAGACAAGTCAGGCAAGCGAGCCTGGCCATGGCGGGTGGTTTCGGTCAACAGTTCCCTAACAAATTTGCAGGACATCCAGTCATCCGCTGAGAATTGGAGAACGGCTTGATGTTGGGAAACACGCCAGGAGCCCCAGCGTGGGTTTAAACCGGCTCACCCTGCTGTGTGCGGGGTGAAGGGGGGTGGGGGGGAGTCAGGGAGACCAGGCAGGAGGCGGGTCCTGGAGCAGGGTAAGTGTGTGTGTGTGTGTGTGTGTGTGTGTGACTGACAGTGGTTGGATGCCGGCTACACTGTGGAGGGACCAATGGCTGGGTTTGGTGGACGTGGCCTGTGAGAGGAAGAGGGAAGATGAGATTTGGGCCTGAGCACCTGACAGCGTGCAGCTGCCATCATCCTACCTCCCCGTCATTGCAGGGAAGAAGAGCTATTTGGGAGCTCGGCTCACCCGCACCAGGCGGACCATCCAGGCTGCCTGAGTGAAGCAGGGCATGGGCTCCAGGAGGCGAAGGACTGATGGGCCGCCTGCTCTGAGGGCAGCTGGCTGGGGCCCACACCTCTCCCTCGGGAGCAGCGACCAGGACTGGCTGGGTGCCACCCAGTGCCGCGGGCCTGGGCGAGGCTTTCCCAGGGGAATTTAGTCCTCCTAACACCCTGCGAGGGAAAGGCTATGTACTGTGGACTGAGTGTTTGTGTCCTCTCTAAATTCATATGTTGAAATCCTAACCCTCAATATGAAGGTATGAGGAGGTGGGGCCCCTGGGAGGTGATAAGGTCATGAAGGTGGAGCCCTCGCCCCTTTCACCAGTGAAGACACCTGTCTGTGAACCAAAAATGGGGCTTTCATCACACACTGAATCTGCCAGGGTCTCGATCTTGGACTTCCAGTCTCCAGAACTGTGAGAAATAAATGTTTATAAGTCACCCTATGCATAACATGGTATTGTATAACACCCTGTGTGCACTGGGGTGTTCTGTTATAGACTGACACACTGACATTATCATGCCCGTTTTACAAATGAGGAAACTGAGGCTTGGAGGTGGAGGACTTGCCCTTGGCCACACCACTGGAGGGCACCACAGGAACCTGACCTCAGCTGTCAGGCTCCCAGGTCCCCATCCTTCCTCTGGTTGCTTAGGCCACTCTGCTCCCTGAACCCAGAGGGCCCTGTGCCTCAGGCTGCTGCCTCTGGGGGCCAGACTTGAGCTGGGGTGAGCCCAGCTTTCCCTGGGGCCTGGCCAGCAGCATGTTCTGCTGGCGGTGGAAAAGTGGAAATGGGTGAGCTCTGAGTTGAGAGTGGCTTCCCTGGGTCTGATGTGAGATGGGAACAGGTGGGGGACAGGACACTGGACACTGCTGTCCTCACGCAGGTGTTCAGTCCATAAGCAACGAGCTCCTCTGAGCCAGGCACAGTGTTCAGAACACAGTGTGTATCGGTCAGGACATGATATGGCATAGTAACAAATGACCCCCAAATCTCAGCAGTTGAAAATAAAAGGCTTGGGTTTTGTTCCTGTTGTATGTTCAATGTGACCCACAGAGATGGCACTGTCACTCGTGCCTTCAGAAGAGGGACAGAGTCAAGGCCAGCAATTAAATGCGGTCACATTATTTCCACTCAGGCTGATTGTCCAAAGCTAGTCACATGGCCACATGTGATTCCGGGGTGGGGGGCATGGCGGGTGGGCAGGAAGATGCAACCAGAGAGTAAGAGATGTTACATTTCTGTAAGAGAAAGATGCCATTTCTGTTACTGCTGCTGGTGATGATGAGTTACCCCCAAACACAGCAGCTTAGATCATTTTATTGTGCTTCTGTATGTTGAAGGTCAGGATTTGGAAAAGAACATTTAACATAGCAGGACCCTGTGGGGTTCCTGGGCATGGAAGCCTTCCTGTGTCCCCCGTTTCTTGTTTGTAGGGAATAGGCTCCAGCCTCCATCACCTTCCCTGAGTTCCAACGCGCAGGTTCAAACAGTTGCTAATCAGGGAAGGGAGGGGATGAAGAGACAAGAGAGGAATAGCCAAGAAACAATAGCGTACCCTTGGGAAAGGGTCCTGCTTCCCCCTCAAGGGATACACACAACAATATCTTTGAGCTCTTCTGCAGACTTAAACCCCAACAAAGGGAAGATGCTAACTACTTGATGAAGCAATCTTCATTCCAGAGAGGTCACAGTTTGAGAACATCGAGAACCCCAGAAACACATCAGGAGACCACCTGAGACGAGGTTAAAGGAATGGAGGCCCTGCACACACCCTGTTCCTTATCAGCAACCCCTCCCTTGAACCATTGCTCTAAAACTCATCAAATCCCCCTGGGCTGGGACACACAGTTTTGAAGGCGTGAGTCCACCATGTCCCCCTTTGCCTGACAAAGCAGTAAAGCTATTCTTTTCTACTTCACCTGAACTCTGTCTCCGAGATTTGATTTGGCACTGGTGCACAGAAGCCGAGTTTCCACGTCAAACATAGCAAGGAGGGTGACGTCAGCGGCCTCGGTGGGAAGGGACACCAGGCTCGGGGCTGGAGTCACCTGAAGAGTCACCACCTCACATGCCTCTGGGACGGTCACGAGGAGGCTCCAAGTGGCCTCGGTGCAGCTTTGGCTTCCTCACAGCAGGGAGGCTGCCTTTCAAAGGGGACAGTCCCAAGGGAGCCAGGTAGAGACCATCTCATCCTTTGTGACCTGGCCTCACTTACCCCGGGGTGGCACCCTGCCCGGATCAGGAGCAGGGAACGCAGCCCCACCTCTGTGCAGGAGGAGGGCCAGGGCTGGGTGCAAGAAGAGCCTGCTCTGCAGGAGATCTGCTGATTGGAAGACGCGATTTGCCCCAGAGGAGGGGTGGGAGACGGGAGAGCGGCACTGGTGTCCGCTATGGCGGGGAGGATGCCGTACATCCGGGATGCAACCCGGAGCTCTCTGCGTGGGCAGTTTCCTGGAGGCACCCTCAGGACCATCTTGCTTGAAGCCAGCAGGCTGGGCAGAGAAGGACAAAGATGCGGGTTCCCCTCCCGGCTCTGCCTCTCCCCAAACTCTGGACCCTGGGCAGACACGTGGCCTCTCCACGGAAGAGACCCCAGAGCAGGGAGGCGGGCCTCTGCCATCCTCTGAGAGGAGGAGGTTGAGGTGAGGCAGGGAACCAGGCCAGGACCTGCCCCACAGAGGTGCTGCTTAAAAGTGTGCAAGGGAGGACCAGTGCCTTGGGACACCTCACTGGCCATGGGGGTGATGCTGGGCCGAGACTTTAGGCCCAGGTCCCCCAGGTGGCCCCAGAGGACAAAGGCCCTGGAAAGGCAGCTCCATTCAGGGGAGGTGTGAAGGCTCAATGCAGGAGGAGAGGGGGCTGAATCCAGCCCCCACCCCCCCCCACCAGGCAGGACCCAGTGCTCCCCTCCCCCCGCCAGCGAGCACATGTTCCCGACTGCCACCGTGGATGGCGAGCTGTCCCCCGACGGCAGGAAGCTCAGGGTGGAGCTGGGGAGTCAGGCACCAGACAGCTTGTTGTCTGGAATTCTCTATGGGGCAGGCCTCCCCGGGAGGAGGAAGCCGCTCTGGCCCAGCCCACGCCGGTGTCTGAGGCCTCATCCAAACACGGGACACGAAATGTGGGGAAGCTACTTTGGAAAAAGTTTGCACTGGGGGTTCGGGCCGGGGGGTGGGGCCAGGATCCCCGTGAACTGTCCCTTCTTTCTCAGGGCCCTGCAAGCCCAGCTGCTTCCAGCAGAACCGAGGCGCAGCGCAGAGGACCCAAGGACAGGAGGAAGGGCGGCTGCAGGCTGTTTTCCGTTTGCTTTCTCTGCACAGCGCTGTTGCCAACTCCAACAGTCATGTCCCCCATGACGTCTGGGGACACAGAAGTCCCTGATTCTCTTAGTGATTCTTCTGCCAGGAACCACCCTGGGGAAGATCCTTCACTCCGGGCTTGGTAAGGCTGGGTGACGTATTCAAAGCCAAGGCTACAATGAAACTGGGTGCCCGGCAAATAATGGAACGAAAACTCTGGGCCCAGAATTCTTGTCTCTAGACAGAGAATGGGAGGCCCAAAAAGGGTGTCATCATACATTCCAGCTGCTGTAACAAAGTACCACAGACTGGGTGGCTTATGAACAACAGAAATATATTTCTCATATGTATAGCTGATTCACTTTGTTATACAGTGGAAACTAACATTGTAAAGCAATTATACCCCAATAAAGATGTTAAAAAAAAAGAAAGAAAGAAAGAAATGTATTTCTCACTGTCTGGTGGCTGGAAGTCTCAGATCAGGGTATCTGTAGGGTTGGGTGAGGGCCCTCTTATGGGTGGCAGACTTCTCACTGTGTCCTCACGAGGCGGAATGGAGAGGCTAAGGAACTCCGGGTCTCTTATAATCTCGAATGAATAATCTCTAAGGAAGGATCCACCTTCATGACCTAAGCACCCACCAACACACCATCACACTGGGTGTACAGATCCCAACACTGGGGTGACACAATGCTCAGACCACAGCAAAGGAGGTGAGGAGTGACCAGACCACCTGAGCCATGGACAGTGGACTAGCTCTCTTCCCGAGTACCCAGGACACGCAGACCACTGGGGAGGTACGTGGTGCCTGCCTGGGCTCCCTCAGTGGGCCCCACCATATCTTCTCCTTCCTTAACAGTGGTACCCTTGGTTTTGAGCGTGGCACACTGCTAGCTGGACCAGTTCTGGCCAATGGAGTGTGAGTGGCAGCACCGTGAGTAACTTCTATTCCAGGAAGTAGTTTTTAAATTTTCTTTTTATTTTATTTTCCAGGAAGTAGTTTTAAAAAGAGCAGGCAAGCCCTTCATCCCTCTTTCTCCTTCTGCTGGCAGGAATGTACACATGATGGCTGGAGCTGGAGCAGTCACCATGGACCATGAGGTAATCTTGGGAATGGAAGCCGCACACAGCCGAGCCTGGGAGTGGCGGAGCCTGAGCCTCAACATGCTGCACCCTCCCTAGCAGACCTTCCTCCTCCCATGTGGAGTAACTTCTGTCTTGTTTAAGTCACTGTTGTTTTAGGGTATCTTTCACCCACAGCTAAAGACAGTCCTAACCGCTACACCCCTCTCAGAGCATTTGGAGTCAATTACATTTCTCGCACAACAAGTCAGCCAATGGTTATATGTGATCTCACTGCACTGGAGCACCGTAGCTAAGCTCAGGCTGTTTATTGTGGGATGACTCTGGTCTTGTCAGGGATGAGGCCTCCTACACACAGCCCTGTTACCATGACTATGGTGACAACGGCATGTGTCTGGGACTTACAGACACACAAGAGAACTGAGCCAGCTCAGGAGTCCAGGGGCAGGCTGAGCACCTTTTTACTTCCCTCCCCTCTCCAGCCCCCCTGGAAATGGCAACTTAGCACAATCCCAAGCAGACCCAAGAAGAGGGTGGGAGGACTCCTGACTGATGTACTTCCAGAAAATAAAAAACAGGCACGATCATATTGATTTATAAACCAAGGAGGAGGAGACTGCAGCTCAGTACATGTGCAGGAGGCAGCTTGGGTAGAGGTGCTACCCTCCCCAGCACCTGGAGAGGCTGTGAGCTCAGAGTCTGCAGTTTGTGAACAGGATGGGCCAGGGGCTTTGCTGGGGGCGGGGAGGGGAGCGCTGGTGGAGGGAACTGTCCACAGAACAGTGGAGTAAGCACTCTGCTTGCCTTGAACCCAGGCTCCACCACGTGGCTAGCAGTGCTGGGTTTGCCCTCGGAAGTGACCTTGGAAGCAGGCTTAGTACCACCTTCATTCATCAGGTCTCTGTGGGGTGAGGAGGTCCAGCACCCTCCACTGAAGGCTGCCGGTTATGAGTCACTCTGTGGACAGAACTGGAGCCAGCCTTCCCAGGAAGGGGTGAGGCCGGCTGAGGAAACAGACCCAGACGGCAGAGGAGAGCTTTGCCCGCTGTCCACACGCCTCAGTCTGTCTCTCCTCTGTACATGCAAACTGGCAACCAAGGAAAACAGTTGCCGCGAGAGAAGGACCTGGATGAACCAAGTAACAGCTGTCCTGGGAAGATAAGAGATAATAACGGCAATGAGCAGAACTTAAAAATCATAATTAACATCTCAGAGATATTTGAGGAGGTATTGCATTCACAAAACAAGAACAGGAAGCTAGAGAAAGGAAAAATCAGGGAACAAGAAAAAGTTCAGAGAGATTAAAAATATGATTGTCAAAACAAAACAAAAAATCAGGAGATGGGCTGGAAAATAGAGTCAAAGAAACTTCCCAGACTAGGGCAAAAAGACAAAAAGATGAAAAACATGAGAGAAAGTTAAGAATTGTGTGGCATCATCCAGGATGTCCAAAATGTGTCTAATAGGAGTTCAGAAACCATGAGGATTTAGCTTCAGCAGTGCTTAGAGGAAAACTGATAGCTTTAAATGCCTATATTAAGAAAGAAGAAAGACCTCCAAATCAATAATCTAAACTTCGATCTAAAAACATTGAAAAAAGAAGAGCGAAATAAACCTAGAGTGGGCAGAAGGAAGAAAATAAATAAAGACCAGAACAGAAATTAATGAAACAGAGAATATAAAAACAATAGACAAATTCAGTGAAACCAAAAGCTGGTTCTTTGAAAAGATCAACAAAATTGACAAACCTTTAGCTAGATTGACTAAGAAAAAAAAGGAGAGAAGATTCAAATTACTACAATCAGAAATGAAAGAGGGGGCAGTACTACCAACTTTGTTGAAATAAAAAGGATTATAAAGGAATACTATGAACAACTGTATGTCAACAAATTAGGTAAATTAGATGAAATCGACAAATTCCTAGAAAGACACCAATTACCAAAACTGACTCAAGAAGAAATAGATCATCTGAATATACCTGTAAGAAAGAGATTAAATTAATAATAATAATAATAATAATAATAATAATAATAATAATATAAACTACCCATGAAGAAAATCCCATGCCCAGATTGCTTCAGTGCTGAATTCTACAGTCCTAGACTGTTCAGGCTACCGTAACAAAATACCACAGACTGGGTGGTTTATAAACAACTGGAATTTATTTATCATATTTGAAGGGTGGAAGTCTGAGACTGGGGTGCCAGCATGGTTGGGTGAGGGCCCTCTTCCAGGTTGCAGACTTCTCATTGTATCTTCACATGGTGGAAGGGGCGAGGATGCTTTGTGGGGCCTCTTGTATAAGGTTTCCCACTGATGAGGGCCCCACCCTCATGCACCCCTCAAAGTCCCCACCTTCTAACATCATTACATTGGGAGTAAGGATTCCAACATGTGAATTTGGGAGGGGCACAAACATTCAGACCGTAGCACCTTCCAAACATTTAAAGGAGAATTAATACCAATTCTTCACACACTTTTAAAAAATAGAAGAGGAGGGAACACTTTCCAATTTATTATGAGTTCAGAATTATCCTTGTACCAAAACCAGACAGGACATCACAAGAAAAGAAACTGATAGACTAATATCTTTTATGAATATGGCTCCAAAAATCCTCCAGAAAATAAGAGCAAACCAAATCCAGTCACAAATAAAAAGAACTATATATCATGACCAAGAAATTATCCAGAGATGCAAGGCTGATTTAACATCTGAAAATTTATGTAATATAATAGGTCAGTTGAATAAAAACCAAAAATCACATGAACATCTCAAAAATCATTTGCCAAACTCCAACACCCCTTCATGATAAAAACACTCACAAACTAAGAGCAGAAGGGAACTTCCTCCACCCAATAAAGGCATCTATGAAACAGCCACAGCTAGCATCATACTTAGTGAAAGACTGGATGCTTCCCCCTCAGATGAGGAACAAGACTACTTCTGTCACATTTATTCAACATTGTACTGGAGGTTCTAGCTAGGGAAACTGGGCAAGAAAAAGAAATAAAAGGCATCCAAATTGGAAAGGAAGAAGTAAAATTATCTTTATTTGAAGATGACATGATCTTATATGTAGAAAACGCTAAAGATACTACACACACACACACACACACAAAACCCCAAGCCTGTTAGACCTAATAAAATAGATGAATACAGCAAAGTGGCAGGATACAAAACCAACACACACAGATCAGTTGTGTTTCTATACACTAACAGTGAGCAACCTTGAAAGGAAATTAAGAAAACAATACTATTTACAATGTATCAAAAATAATAAAATACTTAGGAATAAACTTAACCAAGAAGATGAAAGACTGTACACTGAAAACTACAAAACACTGCTGAAAGAAATTAAAGGCATAAATAAATGGAAAGACATCCTGTGTTCATGAATTAGAAGACTTAATATTGCTAATATGTCCATATTACTCAAAGCAATCTACAGATTCAATGCACTCACTATCAAAATGTTAATGGCATGTTTTTCAGAAATAGAAAAAAAAAACATACTAAGATTCCTTTGGAATCTCTAAGGGCCCTGAATAGCCAAAACACTATTGAGAAAGAAAAGCAAAGCTGGAGACCTCACACTTCCTGGTTTCAAAACATATTATAAAGTCACAATAATCAAAACAGCATGGTACTGACATAAAGACAGACATATAGACCAATGGAACAGAATAGAGAGCCCAGAAACAATCAACAGAGTGAAAAGGCAACCTATATAATAGGAGAAAATATTTTCAAACCATATATCTGATTGGGGGGGGTTAATATCCAGAATATATAAATAACTCCTACAACTCAACAACAAAAAAATGAATAACCTGATTAAAAGTGGGCAAAATTCTCCAAAGAAGATATAGAAATGGCCAATAAGTGTATGAAAAGATGTTCAACATCACTAATCATCAGGGAAATGCAAATCAAATCCACAATGAGATATCACCCCACACCTATTAGGATGGCCACTATCAAACATAACAAAACAGAAAATAGCAAGTGTTTGGTGAGGATGTGGAGAAATTGGTACCCTGTGCGCTGTTGATGGGAATGTAAGTTGGTGCAGCCCCTATGGAAAACAGTACAGCGGTTCCTCAAAAAAATTAAAGATAGAATTACCATATAATCCAACAATCTCACTTCTGGATATACTTCCAAAAGAATTGAAAACAGGATCTCAAAGAGATATTTGTGCATCTATGTTCATTGAAATATTATTCACAATATCCAAGGGTTAGAAGCAACATAAAAGTCCATCGACAGATGAATGGATAAAGAAAACGTGCTCTATACATATAATAGAATATTATTCAGCCTTAAAAAGGAAGGAAATTCTGACACACGCTAAAACCTTGAGGACATTATGCTAAATGAAATAAGCCAGCCACAGGAAGACAAATACTGTATCATTCCACCTATATAAGGGACTTAAAATAGTCAAACTCTTAGAAGCAGAAGGTAGGACGCTGATTTCCAGGGCTTAATTGGGAGGGGGAAGTGAGGAGCTGTATAGAATGGCAAGATGAAAAAGCCCTAGAGATCCTTGTGCAATAATGTGGGCAGAGTTAACAATATTATACTGTACACTTAAAAATGGTTAAGATAGTAAATTTTATGTTACGTGTTGTTACCACAATTTAAGAAAGTCAACTTCCTTGGATATTCGTACAACATGCATAGGGATGAAAGTGTAAAAATCTTTTTTAGATGTTAAGAGATCTAAATATTTGGAGGAATTAACCATGTTTTTGGATTGGAAGTCTCAGTATTTTAAACTACAGTGGTTAAGAATCCGCCTGCCAATGCAGGGGACACAGGTTCAAGCCCTGGTCTGGAAAGATCCCACATGCCACAGAGCAACTAAGCCCGTGCGCCACAACTACAGAGCCTGCGCTCTAGAGCCCACGAGCCTCAACTACTGAAACCTGAGCATCGCAACAAGGAGTAGCCCCCGCTCGCCGCAACTAGAGAAAGCCCGCATGCAGCAATGAAGACCCAATGCAGCCTAAATAAATAAATAAATAATTTTTTTAATTTAAAAAAAAAAAAAGAATTCCAAGACAGCAGGAGGAGAATATTAAATCAAGTGTAGGGCTCTTCTGAGCATGGGGCCCTGAGCAGCTGCACT
The DNA here is from genome assembly GCF_028023285.1 of Balaenoptera ricei. Taxonomy (NCBI): domain Eukaryota; kingdom Metazoa; phylum Chordata; class Mammalia; order Artiodactyla; family Balaenopteridae; genus Balaenoptera; species Balaenoptera ricei. The sequence goes on from NC_082640.1 coordinate 32,499,813, forward strand.
GGTGGCAAGCCCGTGAATTCGGCCTGATTATTGGCTCCAAAATATAAAATAAACCAATGGCTCAAAATAGAGAGCCCAGAAACAGGCCAAGGCACATAAGCTCATTTGACTTATGACAAAGGTAGCCCTGCAGGAACAGTGGGGAAAGGACAACCTTTTCAGTCCTCAGCCTTTTCTGAGCCTCAGAAGGAGGCTCAGAGAGTTAGTTCATCAACCTGCTCAGGCTCACACAGCCGGACATATGGCTGCCGAGATGGTAAAATGCCAGATCAGTCCAGCAAGGGAGAGTCAGGGAAGGTGCACAGAGGAAGTGGCCTTGAGCTAGGCTCTGGGGTTGGGAATGGGCTCTCGGATGGAAGACAGAGAGGAAGGGCAGAGAACAAACAGCATAGACAAATTCGGGTGCTGGTCACCCACTGAGCCTGGACCTGGGTGGGCGGTGGCAGAGGCGGGGCAGGCGCAGAGCCGGGTCCTGCAGGGGTGCCCTCCCGGGTCGCAGGGGTGTCGAAGGGATTCTGCTAGGGAGTGACACCCTCCAGGGGGCTGGACCTGTCGGGGCCTGAAGCTGGTTTTGATGAGAAATCAAAAACAGGTTTGTGGGTGAGTCAGTCGCAGGGAGCACACGGAGAAACCAGCTTCTTGGAGGTCTTCCCTCAGCCCTTCAGACTGGGCAGCCGCCCACGCCTGCCCGCCCGAGGACCAGTGGGAACAGGTTTGCTGCGCCCGCTGGGTGTCTTCCTGTGTGGATCTGGCCTCCCTGTTGTGTCTAGACTGCCAGTGGGGGGTCCGGGAGGGGGCACTGGACAAGGCTACGTCTGAAACCTTGTTCCCAACCACAGATGGGGCAGGCTGGTTGGAAAATATTCCTTTCCTGGGGCATCGCAGCTCGGCCTCTTTGAATCACCCGGCCATTTCCTTCCTGTGTGTATCTTACGCTCGCTGGCTGAGGGACTGGGCGGGTTCAGTGTGTGTTGTTGTTGCTTATTTTAAGTTTCTGTCTTGTTCCTTTGTGAGTTGCACGCAAGGGGGGTGGGGTTGGCTCTAAGAGGCCTTTGTCACTGTAATGCATGTCGGGGACAACTTGGGTTTTCTCTGCAAGTTAAAAACCTCTGCTTGTGAGAATGAGAAGGAAGGAGGGTCTCCTTAGGGCCACAGGTAAGGACCTTCACATGTGATATCATGCTTAGGCTCAAATCGGCGTCAAGACACAGGTAAGGCAGGCAAGAAACATGGAGGATCCAGGAAGCTGGAGTATTGGCCGCGGTCTTGGAGCCAAGGTTTCCTGCCTCCTAAGTCCAAGTGCTTTCCTGGATGTCCACGGGCGATGCCAACATGCCTTCCAGTGCCTGTGGAGGCTGGGGACACAGTCTTCCCCCCTGAACCTTCAGAGCCTGCACTAAAAGCATGGGCTGCCTGTTTCCTGAGAAGTCAAGGGAACTTTGACTTGTTTTTCTTTCTCTTTAAGTAAACAGAATACAAGAGAGTTTCTCCAACTTCCTTGGCTGTGACTCACGGGAGACGATGCAATTCACATGGCAACCCCATACACACACGAGGGTACATGTGTATATACGCATGTGTGTATAATGCGTGTACATGTGTATACAAAATACAAACATTTGTCTCTAATGGAGACAATCTTCAGAAAAAACACTCGCCGTCTGTGCCCCACATTCAACCCACCTGTGATACACGCACATTTTCTGTATAGATGCAGACACACAAACATATATGTGTATCTGTAACCGCTGCAAATTTTAGGAGACAACGTCCACTCACCCTAAGTGTGACGTACTCAGTGTGTGACCTGCTCCGTCTTCTGCTGGCCGCCTTGCACCGAGCTGTGTCCAAGACATCAGTGGGTCTCAGTTGATGCTTGGCAGGCACTGCAAAGGAAGGAGTTGTGTGTGTGGGGCCCCAGAGTCCCGCACCCAGTCCCCGGGCACCTGCACTCCCCGCAGTCAGGCGCGCGCACGCTTTGGGCCTGAGGGCAGGAAGGTTTGCCCCTGCCCACGTGGCAGGCCTGGGAGCGCTACCCCGGACTCGGGGTTTCCTAGGGGGCCAAGTGTTTGAGGAGGGGCATCCAGGTAGGAGGAGCTCGAGGCCACGTCCCCAAAGGCAGGTGTCCACGTGGCAACATACAGCACTCGCCACCCCTCCGAGCGAGCCCGTGTTTCCTCTAAATATGGGTGATGGTGATAATGATCGAAGCACAGCCAGCTCCGTTCACAGCTCGGAGGAGCGCGTCTATCACACCTCGCATGGCAGGAGGTGCTCAGGGCAGAGCCGCTTCTTGCTAATTCCCATGAATTCCCACGAGGACCAGAGGCCCGGTGGCCCCACCCACCGCAGTGGGCGGGAGGAGTTAAAGGTGGGCGAGGTGTCAGTTCACCCAGGTGCGCCCCGTGTGTGCGCGGGCGCAGGGGTAGCGACCCAGGAGGCTGGTTCAGAGAAGCGTGGCCCAGGGTTGCTGCGCCCTCCATGTGGCTGTGGCGCCCCTTTATTCCACACCAGGTGACAGTGATGCCCGTCTGGGGAAGTGCCCGCGGAGCCCTTTCTGATGGGCACTTTCTTGCAGGGCTCTGCAGGCAGTGATGGAACTAGATATCCAGCCGCCACCCTCCCAGAGCTCAGGTCCCATCGCAGGGACCACTGACTCAAGCCTGCTGCGGTGGATTAAGCAACCATGAAGAGGCGCAGTATGGGGGCCGCAGAGTGTAGGCTGCCCTGCCCGGCTCAGCCAGACGTGTGGTTACCAGCCCTGGTTCCCAGCCATCCGTGAGGTGCTGGTTTCCCCCTGGGTCCTGACATGGAGTGTGGACAAGGGCAAGATTCCAGGGGTCAGGACCTGATGGAAGTGGGGTGCCCCCAGGACTGCTAGAGAGCCTCAGCTCCACAGAAAGACAGTCACTGGGCCAGGTTAGAGATACACTCAGCCGTTTAACACCCCTAGGGCTGCTGTGAGGTTTCACACGGTCATGGCCCAGGGCGGTCGCAGGCATGGGAGAGGATCTGCCGGTCAGAGGGGCTTGGCAGGTGACCGGGGCGGGGGATGTCGGTGGGGCAGCTGTCTTCCTTCATGCTGGGGTTTGCTCTGGGTGCCCCTGCAGCTATCTCCAGCTCCCCATGTAAGGAAGGGTGATGCTGGCCTAAGGGCTGCTTCAGAGCCCGAGTATCTGTGGGGTGGGGGCAGGCTGGGGTGCAGCCCGGGGAAACAGAGCTGGCAGGAGGCAAGCCTGGGATTCTTTTCTACCTCAGCCCCGCTCCCTGCCGGGGCTTCATCCCACTACTGTTGCCACGCTTAGCAAATAAAAATATAGGCCACCCAGTTATGCCTGAATTTCAAATAAACAACGAATACATTTTTAGTATCAGCATGGCCCCAGTGTTGCAAAAGTGTCCTGTATCTGGCCACTCTACCTCCTAGACTTTGGGCTCCATGGTTGGGTCTTGGAACCTGGTCTTCTGCAGGGGCTGGGAGCTAAGGCTGCAGGTCTGAGGCAGCCAGGACAGGCCACCAGACAGCAGAGCCCTTGTGCAAAGGGCAGATGTGGAAAGAATGGGTCAGAGGAGCAGGATCCCGTAGGCCTGGAACGAAGCCTGAGACAGAAGCTGTGCGAGCTCCGAGCCCACAAGCCCGCATATGGGTGGCTGTGACCTCCTGTGACCTTCTGGGACCCCTTCCACCCAAGCTCACTGGAAAGGGTCTCTGCTCCCCAAACCCTGTCCCTTGCCAGCCACCGACCTTGCAGTGGGGTACTGGTCTCCAGGTGCTTCCCCTGGGGGAGCGGAGGAGACTCGCTCAGCTGGCCCTTGTGCCCCCTATATCCGAAGAGCTGGGGCTCTCTAGCTGTCCTGGGGGCACCCCACTTCCATCAGGTCCTGACTCCTGGAACCACAGGACATGAGACTGAAGAGGAAGAGGAAGATTGGGCATGAGAGGGACGTCCCCGGGATAAACACAGCGCCAGTAGGAAGGCCTGGGCCTTTCCTGCTCCCACACCCAGGCCACGTAACTTGCTTTTTTCACTAACAGCTTGGCCTTAGGGAAAAGGAGGGACCTAGCTTCAGCAGAAGGAGGGATCCTAGCAGTACAGCCCAGCTAAGAAGATTCTGTGTTAGAGTTTGGGGCCAAAGGCCATTGAGTAATTGTATAAGGACTTTTTTTTTTTCATTTGTAATTGCTTGAAGATACAGTTCAAACTTGCTTAAGCAAAAAGAGGAATTTAATTGGCTGTGTAACTGGATTACTAGCTTCAGGCATAGTTGGATCGAGGAGCTCACATCGCACCCATAGTCAATATGTCAACCTCTCTTTCTCTCTCTCTCTCTCTGTAATTCTATTTTGCCCACACCCTTTTGGATTCTTCCTGGGGCCAGCTCCTCCACATGGTCAGAGTGGCAAGCTGACCATCAATAGCTCCCTTTAGACAAGCCAGAGCTTCACAGGAAAGAACTCAAGCCCTTGAGGCCACTCTCATTGGTCCCCTTGCTTGTATTCCCAGCCCAGACATACCCCTGTGCCAGGGAGGCAGAGCTTGGCCAGTCCGGGGTCATGTGCCCACTCCCATGAGGGCAGGAGGGAAGAGGAAGTTGGGCAGACAGCCGTGAACCTCTGCAGTGTACGCCCCTGCTAAATTTGTAGCTCACCATCCTAGCGCTTGTGTTTCCAGCAGGGACCTCACCCAGAGAGGAGAGGGGTGGTCTGTCTGAGGGTGGATTCAGCTAATCCTAGGGACTTTACACAAAACTTTGTTAATGTGACGTCTAACAAGCCAATCAGAAGGTTGTGTACTTATGCCGCTGACAGATGACTCAGGCAGGGCTTGGGGAGCGAGACAGCCTCCTGCCAAAGCAGAGTGTAGGCAGAGTTGGTCCTTGGGGCTCTCAGGCCCTTTGGATGGAGATCTCTGGTGCTGAATCCATCTGGTTTCCCTCTGCTTCCAGTTCCTTGGGAGGTGACACTATTAAGTCCCTCACAGTCAGGGGTCACGTGACTGATTGTGGCCATGCACTGTAAGTGGAATGCTGTCTGTGACATCCAGGGGGAGGCATGATTCTCCAAGACTCTCCCTCTTCTGTACACGATGAGCAGATAGGAGGTCTCGAGGGGAGGCAGAGCCACAGCATGGGTGCAGCTTGGAGGGCCACCTGCCACTCGGTTAATCTTGTCCCTGAGAGTTGCCCAGATCTGAAGTGTACTGTGTGTGAGAAATAAACTTTTGCTGTGCTCGGACTCTAAGATCTGGGGCTGTTTGTTGCTGCGGCGTAGAGATCTGGGGCTGTTTGTTGCTGCGGCGTAGGGCTCCTGACAAATACACCTTAACGGTCTCTTGGCCACTGTGAGACCCTGCTTTGCTCTGAGATGGCCCCAGTCTGCTCATCCTTTCAGTCTCGGGATTTGCACCCCTGCCTTCCTTCTTCTCTATCAAATATTCCTGGCTGGCTGATGGGGTGCTAATATGAGCTAAGGTCTTAATGGTCGATGCCAGTTAATCTTGCCCACCCAATGTTCTCTTGCCCTTAAACTCTAACCAAACCGAGCATCCTCCAGAATCCTCTCCCCTGGATCTTCGCTGTCCCTGGCCTTTCTGTCCTGTTCCTGCCGTGGGGCCTCGCTGCCTTCTTGGATGGGTGCGGTCATACCAACCCCTTCACACCGTTTCGGATTGCGGCTCCTGGAAGACATTTCCCAGCATGCGGACCCCAGCCTGGACCCTCCGGCAGCCTGCGCTTGTAGCTTCATCTGGGAACCACGTCTGTGCTCGCCTGCCTCCCGACAGACCGGGGGCTCCTGGAGGGCAGGCGGGGTCCAGCCTGGCCCCTGGCGCCCAGGGAGTTTCACCTGCGCACCGACCCCACTTTAGCAGAACTGTCGATGCGTTACGCCACTGGGCGAGTCAAAGGCACTCAGACACCTCCTCCCGCCCCGCTCCCGGCTTTGTGGGCGCGGGCTGGGGGTGCAGAACGCCTGGGGATACTCTGAACCTCGCCGCTCGCTCAGTCGCCCCTTCTGTGGCACACGTGGCCGCCAGCAGGCAGAGGCAGCGAGGGGCCCGCGCTGACCTCGCCGACCTCTCCGGTCCCGGAAACTCCCCGCGGAGCAAGCGAAAACCGCGAGTCAGAGCGAGCGCAGCGCCGAGGTCACGGTGCAGTGCCAGGGAGGCGGCGCCTGCGGGCCGACCGGGAGACGCCCGTCCCCCTGCCCGCGCGCCCCCGCCCCCGCGCCCCCCGTGTCCCCGTACCCCCCCCCCGCCCTCCGCGCGCCGCCCCCCGGCAGCCCCGGCCCCACCGCGCAGCTCCCCTCCCCTAGCACGCTCCCCTCCCCCCGACTAGCCCGCGCAGCCGGCCTCAGCTTCACCCAGAACCTATTTTTAAACCTGGAAGCTGGCTGAAGACCAGTTTGCAAAGACCAACCTTTAATAGAAAGAGGTGCATGACTGAAAGAAAAAGCAAGGCACGTTAGCGTGGGGACTAGTCAGTGGCCACAGAAAGCCCTTGACGTCTTTTCAGTGGCTCCAGCGATGGGGCAGCTCATTCCCACATAATAGCACTTGCTGAATACTTACCTGCACTGGGAGAGGCGCAGGTGACGATGGTGATGGCCGCTCCAGTCTACTGCTTGAGCATCTGCTGTGTGCCAGGCTCTTCACCAGCCACTGTACGTACATCGTATCGGGGGTATAAACTGTTATCCCAACAACAACGTTGTTTTAATTGAAGCATAAATGCGTCAGTCCAAGGCACTTAGATCTTCGCACAGCAGGAGATTCAGACTTTACTCATCTTCAATGTCCACATCAGCGCACTTTCCCAGTCACTGTGGTGGTGTAGAAAACCATCCCCCCAAACTTAGTGGCTTCACAAGGACATTTATTTTGCTCTTGAATCTTCGAAATACATTCCCCTGGGGCTTAGCAGGGGGCGGTGTTTTGAAGACAGCCCCCCCCCAGCCCCCACCTGCCCCCAGGAGGCATTCTGCAAGGACAGAAACCATTCTTTGGCCAGAGCCACCTAGGCTTGACTGGGGGTGGGCAGGGGGGAGGGTGGGGGATGGAGGAGGGGTGTCACAGGCTGCCAGGACCTGTGGAGCCACTCTGTTCCCTCATTCTGTGCCCGTACACTGGAGGGAACAGAGTTCAGGAGGTGAGATCTGCAAAGAGCAAATGACCCAGTCCGGTTACCCAGAGTTACTAGGCAGTTAAATTAGACAGGACGAATTTAATTAATTAGGCTGACTTAGTAAGGGGGACAAACTGGTATCTGGGACTTCTGTCCCACGGGGCCCAGTCCAGGGTGTTCTGATTTACACTCAACCTCAAAGGATCCCAGCTGACCCCGGAGCAGTTGCAGAAAGGGATGGGGCTTCGAGAGCCCCAGCTGGAGGCCCACGGCTGGGAGGAGGATGCCAGCCCGTACCCCCTGGGCTGCAGGATGAGTCTCTTCTTAGAATAGGCCTTCATATTATTTATCAAGACTCAATTTTTTTTCTCTTCTAACTCATTTACTTTTGTTTTGATCCTTGTGCGTGCCTTTAAAAATACAGTCCTCACATCATATTTCTCTTTTCTATTCATTCCTTCTCGCTTGGTGATGAGGGCAGGCGGTGGCCACGTCCCGGGAGTTTGGCTGGGCAGTTTTCTCATCATTCCTGTCTATGTTAGTTGCAGTTTCCATTTCTTCTGTGACCCAACATTTATTTAGGAGAGGGTTTTTATTTTCAGTTTCAAGTGGGTAGATTTTTAAGGTTGAGGTATGATTTGTACACAGTGCATTTTATAAATTAAACTGTAGTTATTAACTTGAACATTTATTGCACTGAGGTTTTAGGACTTCCGTACACTTTCTGCCCTTTGGTATTTATTGAGGTTTTCTTGATGGCCCAATGTATAAACCTTTTTTATAAATATTTCTTGAATGCTGGGAAGGAAAGTGGTCTTTTTAAAAATAAAATTTGAGGGACTTCCCTGGTGGTCCAGTGGTTAAGACTCCACGCTTCCACCGCAGGGGGCACAGGTTCGATCCCTGGTTGGGGAACTAAGATCCCACATGCTGCGCGGCACAGCCAAAAAAAAATTAAAATTAAAAAAAAATTAAAATTAAAATTTGATGTAGATATGGCTCACAGGTCACCAGCCTATGACCACGAAATAATAGGCAAGTCTTTCTTATACCTAAATTATACCCAAATTATGAAGACACAGTGCACACGCACACACACACACACACACACCCTGCTCTGTTGCCAAGGACATAGAGCTCCACAGAAAATGGCCTGTCTTCCCATAGCAGTGGAAAGACTGATGGGGTCCATCAGTTCTAAGTCACACTTTGCCACCTGGACCAAGCAGAACTCCTCTTGGGTCCCAGTCTGACCTCCAAGACTTTGTCCTCAAAGGTTAGGTAACCTCTGGCTATAACCCCATGGCTCAGACATTTTTCTAGATTGCTCCAGAAACTTCTATTCCTCAGCTCCTGCCCTCACTCTCAACACTAAGAGCTCAAACCCAGTCCAGGGTACCCGGGAAGGGGCATCTGTCCTGGCGTTCCCTCTACTCCACCCACTCACCTGTCCCCCCAAAAGGCTCCTGGTCCCCAAATAAACTCTTCCATTAAAAAAAGAGAAAAGTTCACATGACAACGGATGTTTCTGAACAAAGCTTTACGGTGTTGTAAGGAGAAGTGGAGGTTGATTCAGAGTCACTTCTGCTGATTTTGCAGCCTGTATCAGTACTTTATTTTTATTGCCAAATAATATTCTATCGTATGGATATACCAGATTTTATTTATCCATTCTTCAATTGATGGACATTTAGTTTGCTTGCCTACTGTGAATAAGGCTGTTATGAACATCAGTGTATAAGTATTTGTGTCGGCATATGTTTTCACTTTTCTTGGGAATAGACCTAGGAGTGGAATTGTTGAGCCATTTAAAAATATCCTTAACCATTTTAAAAACTGCCAGACTATTTTACAAAGTGGTGGCATCATTTTACATTTATGCCAGCAGTGTATGAGGGTTCTGATTTCTCCACATCCTTGCCAACACTTGTTGTAACCTGACTTTCATTCTAGTCAGATCTAGTCTGGTAAGTGTGAGGTGATATCTAATTGTGGATTTGATTTGTATTTCCCTAGTGGTTAATGATGTTGAGCATCTTTTTATGTCTTCTTTGTTGAAATATCTATTCAAATCCTTTGCCCATTTTTAACTGGGTTATTTGAATTTTGTTGTTGAGATGTCATAATTCTTTATGTATTCTAAATGCAAGTCCCTTATTAGATATACTATTTGCAGTTTTTTTCCCTCCCTTTCTGTGGATTGTCTTCTTACTTTTTCATATCCTTTGAAGCACAAAATTATTTAATTTTGATAAAGTCCAATTTCTTTTTTTCTTTTGTTGTCTTTGCTTTTGGTGTCATATCTAGCCTAACCCAAGGTAATGAAGATTTATTTCTATTTTCTTCTAAGAGTTTTATAGTCTTAGGTGTTTCATTTAGTTCCATGATTCATTGTGAGTTAATTTTTGTATATGGTGTGACATCTCAACGACAAAAGGGCCTTCAACTGATTGGATGAGGCCCACCCATATTATGGAGGGTAATCTGCTGCACTCAAAGTCTACTGATTTAAATATTAATCACATCTAAAAAATATATTCACACACACACACACACACACACATATATATAGGGAGAGATTTGTTGTAAAGTATTGACTTGTGCAATTACAAAGGCCGAGAAGTTCCATGATCTCCCATCTACAAGTCAGAGAGCCAGGAAAGTTGGTGATGTCGTTTAAAGGTCCAAGAGCTGAGAGATCTAGTCCAAGGCTGAAGGTCTGGGGACCAGCAGCACAGAAGGCAGGAAGAGATTAACACCCTAGCTCATGCAGTCAGGCGGAGAGCCAATCCAATCTCTCTCTGCCTCTTTGTTCTATGATGCCCACCCAAACTGGGGAGGACCATCTGCTTTGATCAGTCTCCCAATTCAAATGCTATTAATCTCTTCCAAAAATGCCCTAGCAGATACATTCAGAAGTAACATTTAGCCAGAGATAGGAGCATCCTGTGCCCCAGTCAGGGTGATGCATAAAATTAACCATCATGATTTTCATTCATTTCCATGGATTTTAAAATTTCATGTGAGACTTCCTCTTTGATGCATGGATTATTTAGAAGTGTGTTGTGTAATTTTCAGTGTTTATAGATTTTCCTGTTGTGTTTTCGGCATTGAGGTCTAGTCTGATTCCATCTTGGTCAGAGGACATCCTCTGTATGAATGTTTGCAGGTTCTAAAGGAGCAGATTGTTCATCCATCCAACCCCTCGCTCTTCAAATGTGACCAGAGACTCCCGTTGTGTAGGAGGAGGTTTCAGGTCCACAGGGTGGGAAGCAGCAGCGTCTTCATGAGGTCCAAGAGCTGTCATCGTGTCCTCTCTAAGTGACCTCCAGACAGTGCCAGGTGAAGACAGAACCCTGGGTGGAGGGGCCCAGATGAAGGGTCTGATTATCCACGTGGGGCCTGAACCCACCAGTATCGGAATGAGGCTGCTATACCGCACGGTGTATCAGACCCAGGCTTCGTCTGTGGCACCAGCCCACACTCAGCAGTGAATTCAGGAGTGGAGGGAGCTTGGCCTGAGTCATTGGGAGACAGGCTGGGACCTGGGACCTGGCACCCTTGGTTGCAGTACTTGCAACAAATGTCTCTTCAAGCAACAAAATGCAAAGAAACTATAAGGGACTAAAAATAACTGCATGCATGTGCAGTTGGGGCAAATTATGGACAACAAGATACAAAGAGACCAAAAAACCCAACCGCCACTTTTGAAGAGCAAAAGCAGGGCACTGTGCATGCCCCCTGCACACAACACCACCAAAGGGGTGGGCAAATCTCCTAAGCACCCCCTCCAGCCTGACCCCTGGACCTGCCCCCTACCCTCACCCCATATAAGGAACCAGCTCTTCCCCCGCCACCCCTGAGCAGGCAAGCAAGGGCACCTATTACTTGTTCTTGCTCCCCTCTGCTGCAGCACCAGTCCCAGCAAAGCCTTGCCTGAATTCCTTGTCTGCCCTCTTATCAATTTCTATTGATTAAGGAAGCCAAGAACCCTGGTGGGTAACTATTCGGGAGGAGCCCACCCACAGGCCCCGAGATAGCAGAGGGCACTCTGGGTCCTGGCTGGAGGCCTCCGCTACTTTCTAGCTCTGCAGGTGGGTCTCAGACCCCAATGGCCTAGGAATCCCACTCGTGGCCACCCCCCCATCCTGGGTGGCTTGGCCTAGGCAGGGATATAGAATGTGAGACACAGAAGACAGGGTCAGTCATGGGGCCAACTTTGGGAGGGATGAACCAGAGCTCAAGGGGAAAAAGACCGAGGCTGAGGCATCACGCTTGAGCTGGGCTCTACATTGACTCTGCTCAGCTTCTAAGTGCAGGAAAACCCCACTCTTCCCACCCTAGTCCCAGAGCAGCTTGCCCTCTCCAGCTGCGTCCTGTTCCTCGGGCCGGCGGGTCAGTAGGGAGATGGGACCTCTCAGCCTGGTCCTGGGGGAGGAGAGAGCAGTGGGCGTCAGCACAGCTTCATCCAGATGCTGAGTGTGGCTCCAGCGACCATCCCCCCAGGTGGTGTGGGTGCAGGCGGCACTTGTCACCTCTCCTGGCACTCTGGCCCTGCTCCTCTGGTCCCTGCTGGGGTATGCGGCTGAGGTTGGTGGCTGCGTGGCTGGTGCCCGGCCACTCTTGGCTCTGCCCACCTCCACGCCCCGTGGCACCAGCAGCATCACTCGCCATGTGTTTGCACACACCCGACTCAGTGCTTCTGTCCCGAGGATCCTATCCCGCAAAGGTACTCAAAATCGAGGGAAGACAAATGACAAAGGTGTGCTAGTAACCAAAGAAACAACTACCGCTCACTAAACAGCACAGGTTTCAGTCTAGGGTCGTCCACTCACACAATGGCCCGTGTCTGCCGCCGGAAAGCAGGATTCTGCTTTTGATGTTGACTTTGATATGGGCACAGTCAGCTCCCATGGGTGTGGAAGTGCTCGCCCGGGCATCCTTGTCCAGTCTCACGCCGCCCAGACACCCGACAACACACGCTCTCTGCAGGCTGGCAGCTGCTGCCTCGGGGTGTGGGTGTCCAGACCCCAACTCCCAGCATCACTGTTTTCTTTACCTAAATCAGGATTGCATCCCTTTTAAGTCTGCTTTCCACGTCCTTCTATCATACGTGTTTAAAATCCATTCACAACTTTCTCAAAACATCTCTTTGGGGAAAAGTGAGCCTGGGAAGAAAGTGCGAATGATGAGTCCTGTTTTTCCGAAAGACTCTCCATCTTCACCCTACAGGATGCAAAGTCACTTTCATGAGCTGCTTGGGAATTTCCTGTTTATTTACCCGGGCTTCCAGACAAACCCAGACTCCTGCCCCGCATGGCAAGGCCAGCAGCCGATTTGGCCCAAGGAGCCGTCTGGGCCGGAGCTAAGAGTGACTCACCTCAAACCTTCCCACCCCAGTGACCCCTGCCCATGGCGGGCCCCAGGCTGCTGCAGATGGAGGCGCCGGGCACCCCTGGACCAGAGGGAAACCCCCGCAGGATACCTTCCAGCAAGGGACGGGTGGCACCAGGATCTCAGCCTGCAGCAGAGCAGGCCTATTTCCCCCTCCTTAGGCTCCTGTGGGCAGAATTGTGGGGACAGCTCTGGAGGAAGAAACGTTCCCCCGCTGCGGGCACAATGTGTGCACAGGAGACCCACAGACAGACCCACAGACACCTCCCCGATGCAGACACATTACCAGGCACGGATAGGCACACACACACAGGCACTCGCCGTGCTCAGCCAAGGCCTCCTGTACACTCATTTCCTCTTCCTTCTGTGGAGGCTGCATCAGAGCCCGGCTCGTGGCCGCCCTGCCAGGCCTGACACCGGGAGCGTTTTCTCTCGGGGGCCAGCAAGGCTGTCAAGATGTGCCAGCCTCACACCCACATCCATGCTGTTCCCCACGTGCTGCCGCTCTCACTGCAGAGGTCTTGGAGCCCTTTCTCAGACCCTGCTGCTCTGTTCTGCCCATCGGCCTCTTTCTCAGACTTGAGCAGGTGAATTCCCACAGCTGGAAGGGAGTAGCCTCTGTTCCAGGGCTGCAGAGGCCAGGGAGGTCTGAGCAGTTGATGGTCCTTCTGAGCAGGGAGCCACGGGGCCCCTCAGCCAGTGCGTCCTGGGCCCCCCCAAGCCTCCTGAGCCCCCAGCCCCGCCAAGCTTGCTCTGCCAGCAGGCCTGTCACCAGCCAAGCCCTCTGGTGATGGGTGACCAGGAGTGGTGGGTTCTCTGCCGTCCTTTCCTTTCTCCCGGATTTGCTTCCCACTCAAGAGAAGGCCCCTGACTCAGGGCACTCGGGCACTAGGTCATGAATTCTGGGTATGGAGTTTTCATGATGGTTTAATGTCAGCATAAGTGGGGAGAGCCCTTATCCCACCTCTGTGCCCGGATAGTTGAAGGGGACACCTGTCCCTCAGGTCGCTAGGCTAGGGTTGCCAGAGAGACTCCTGGATGCCCACACTTCACACTGTGGACTCAGTGTTTATGTGGCAACCCTGCCCCTCCCACCCACCCCCCAATTCTTATGTTAAATCCTAATCTCCAAGGTGATGGTATGAGGAGGTGGGGCCTTTGGGAGGTGATTAGGTCATGAGGGTGGAGTCTTCATGAATGGGATTAGTGTCCTTTTAAGAGACTCCAGAGAGCTAGGTGGCCCCTTCAGCCAGGTGAGGACCCAGGGAGAATTTGACTGTCTATGAATCAGGAAGTGGGCTCTCACCACACACGAATCTGCTGGCCCCTTGATCGTGGGATTTCCCAGCCTCTAGAACTGTGAGAAATAAACGCCTGTTGTTTATAAGCCGCCCAGGCTATGGTATTCTGTTCTAGTAGCCTGAATGGACTCCTACACCCGTTGAATTTGAATGGAAAGTCAATGGAAAATTGTTTTTAGTGTAAGTATGTTGCAAATGTTGCACAGGACATACTTATACTAAAAATTGTATTCATTGTTTATCAGAAATTCAAATTTAACTGGGCCTCCTATATTTTATTTTTTCTTTCTAAATCTGCCCACCCTACCCAGACCTTTCTGTCTGAGGCTCACTTTTCCTCCATGAAACAGCTGACTGGGAGGTGTTGTGCGGGCCTCTTCCTGCAGGACCTCTGCCCTGCTGGGGGGTGGCTCCTGGTGGGTCCTCTCCCAGCATCAGTCCTCCCAGACCTACTGGTCTTCATTCTGCCCAGCTTGCCTTCCCACCCGCTCCCGCCCTCGGCTTCCGGGGCCTTGGCTCCAGTTCTCCTGAAAGGTGCCCACCCCAGGTGTTCCATCTGCCCCTGGCCGGGCCTCTGGCTCCTTTACCCTCTCTGTGCTTCTCCCCCAGCAGAGGTTTACTGAGCACTTTCTCAGCTCCAGGCCCAGCCAAGGGGGAGAGGGGGGAGGGGAGTGGGGGCAGCAGGACCATAGGCCTTGCCCTCAGGAGCCCGAGTGCCCGGGTCGAGTCTGGGCACCAGGAAGCCTTCCACAGCTGTGTCACTGGTGATGAGCTGCCAGCAGATCTGGTTCCTGTCGAAGGCCTGCTTCCAGGTTTGCAGACAGCCATCTCCTTGCTGTGCCCCACATGGCAGAGCGGGGGTGGGGTGGGGGGGGGGAAGAAGCAGCTCTCTGGCCTCTCCTTATAAGGACATTAATCACATCACAAGCCTCCCGCCTCATGACCTAATCACCCCCAAAGGTGCCACCTCCAAACACCATCATATTGGGGCATAGAATTTCAACATATGAATTTTGAGGGGGATGCAAACATTCCGTCTATAACAGAAGGCAAAGACAAAGGATCCTTGCAACTATTAACCTGACCGCTTTTGGGGGACGGGAATCACCAACAAGCATTCCTCCCAGCCATGTTCTGCCCAGGGGCCCTCTGCCCTCTCCTTACTCACTGTTTTCACTGTCCACCATTCGACATTCAGGGGTTCAGCACACCCGCAGCAGTGGGTGCCCGATGAGTTTCATCCATGGTCACAAAGCACCTGCCATATGGCTACCAGAATCACAAACCCTGCAGCAGGAAATAATCACAAGCATTAACCAAGTGGGAAAGGGCCCTAGCTTTCTTGCGGGGTTCTTGGTGATGGAGAGGTGCCTTCAAAAAATATTCAAAGGGGCTCTAATCCTGAGACCATTAAAACCACTTTTAAAGCATATTTCCTCTGGAGGCAGTGTTTTCTGATTATATCTATTGCATCTCTCTTTCAGGCATCCAGAAAGGGATTTTTTTCTACTCATGGTATCAAAAAAGTCTAACTGAAGGAATTGATTATTTTTAAATAAAAAGTTGTTTTTGAAGTGGATGTGTTTGGTATCATTATTCATTTCTATTTCTCAGCAGGGAAATGAATGGATTAGGTATTTCCCTAACTGCTGTTGGTAGCAAAGAGACTGGGCTTTATTTCATCATAAACAAAATGTTGTGTTGAGTCCAAACTTCTGATTTAGTTACTGTTGGGTGCACCATAGTCGGTTACATATTTCAGATCACAGATCACAAACTGTAGTAAAATCTAGACCTACAGAATCAATGGGTCAAGGCATTAGATTTGAAAGGAGAATTGGTTGGTTTGCTAAAAACAATTTGTGGAGTATTTTGTCGTGTTCCCCCCACCCCCCGCCCCACAGTGTAAAGGAAACAACACGATGAAAACCCTGTTGTGGATCTCCTGGAGCTCCTGACATCTCAGGAGAGCAGACTCTGCCTGGGGGACCATCCTTCACAGCCTCCCGGGAGCCTCAGGCCCCGTGTGGCAGCCCCGGCCACCAGGGGGCAGCGCTGGGCTGGCTGTGGCTCCAATGCACCCTGGCCTGGTCTGCCCCCGGAGAGGCAGGCCAGTTACCTTCCCTCTGCTCCAGAAGCAAACACAAAAATCACATGTAGTCTCCAGCTGGGTTGCGTATGAAGGGCAGGATTAATATGTTTACCACTGTAGAAGTTTAAACTGATTATTCAACAGATTAAGAGTTAGTCCCAGATCCAAAGGGCATGTTAGCCCCCCGTTTGGGTCAGTGTAATTTACATTTCCCAGGACCTTTAGCTTTCTTCTTTTACAGGCTTCAAATCTATCTACAGAAAACAAAAAGCAGTTAAAAGCCCTCCAAGACTGAGTCGAAGGAAAAAAAAATAACTCTCTGCATTTTCTTATCATAATATAGGTCTCTGTTTACAACTTAAAAGCAGCTTCACACACCCTAACTAAGGACAAAGCCAAAATTCCTGCGAATGCAGCAAAGTCTTTTTTTATAAGCACAGGAGCCACCAACAATCATCCAAACACATCTCCAGACGCAATTTCCTTGACGTTAGTATTTGTTGTGACCAGAACATGTGGCATCCTCTGGCTCTGACATCCCGTTAGTAACACTGCTGTTGGCCCACCTCACGGGGTGGACACAGTGACTGGACATGTGTCATGGTCATCACAGGACAGCAGACCTCTGATTGCACTGCACTTTATTGCATTTTTTGCTGAGCTAGTCTATATGCACCGTTTTCCTAACAGCATTTGCTAGCTTCGTGTCTCTGTCACATTTCAGTAATTCTGGCAATATTTCAAACTTTTTCATTATTATAGTATTCTGATGACTTGTGATCAGGGATCTTTGATGTTGCTATTGCTGAGGGCTCAGATTATGGTTAGCATTTTTTAGCAATAAAGTATTTTTTAAATTAAGGTATGTACATTGTTTGTTTTTTTTTTGTACATTGTTTTTTAAAGACATATGCTATTGCACACTTAGTAGACTACAGTATATTGGGAACGTAACTTTTATTTTTTAATGATTTTTTAATTGAAGTATAGTTAATTACAACATTGTGTTAATTTCAGGTGTACAACAAAGTGATTCAGTGTTTTATATATATACATATATATTTATATTCTCTCATATATTCATATATATGAATATATATTCATCTCATATATATTCATATATAGCTCATATCCCATATAAATTCATATATATATATTCTCTCTCAGATTCTTTTCCATTTTAGGTTATTACAAGATATTGAATATAGTTCCCTGTGTTATACAGTAGGTCCTTGTTGTTTATCTATTTTGCATATAGTAGTGTGTATATGTTAACCCCAAACTCCTAATTTATCCCTCCCCGCTTTCCGCTTTGGTAATATCTCATTGCGTACATATATACCACTTCTTCTTTACCCATTCATTGTCGATGGACATTTAGGTTGCTTCCATGACCTGGCTATTGTAAATAGTGCTGCAATGAACATAGGGGTGCATGAATCTTTTCGAATTATGGTTTTCTCTGGATATATGCCCAGGAGTGGGATTGCTGGATCATATGGCAACTCTATTTTTAATTTTCTAAGGAACCTCCATACTGTATAGAGAACTCCATACTGTTCTCCATAGTGGCTGTATCAATTTACATTCCCACCAACAGTGTAGGAGAGTTCCCTTTTCTCCACACCCTCTCCAGCATGGGAACGTAACTTTTATATGCACTGGGAAACCAAAAAAATAGTGTGACTCTCTTTATTGTGATATTCACTTTATTGTGATGGTCGGGAACTGACCCCGCAATATCTCCGAGGTCTGCCTTAGACAGAAGCTTCCAGGTGGAGAAGGGAGAAACAGCAGGGGGGCTCCAGGGCCAGCCATGGGTACCAGCAGCTGAGTGCTGCCCCTCAGGGTGGCAGCCTCCTCACCCACATTCACTTGTCCACACAACGTCCTCTTGGGTCCAGCAACAAGATTTCTCCTTCCTCACAAATCCAAAACCCTCTGGAGCCTGCGGTGTAGACGAGCTGGCCCACCGGCCAGTGCCTGCTGTGTGCCCACCCCAGGATGGTCCAGCGCTCACTCCAGCATTGCAGGCGGCAGCCTCTCTACTCTTCCTGCTGTGTGTTGTGGCCCAGCCCTCCCCCAGGGGACCCTGTCTGCTCCCAAAGTGGACTTAGCTGTCAGCTTTTGCATTCACCTCCCCCAACTGGGGTTCGGCCTGCACCATCCTGCCTGAGGATCTTTCCTTCCGTGGCAGATATAAAGTGGCTTTCCCTCTTGTGTCACTGATCGTGGCCAGCTATTTTCCAAAAGAACAGGAGCCCCAATGGAAGCTAATCCTTGGACTGACAGGCAGGAAGCAGTCTGGCCCCTTGTTTGTTCACACCCATGCCATCCTCTGAGTCGCTTGCTTGTCCTTGGCGCTCACTGTCCTCTCGTCTCCGCCCCCCTCCTCAGGCTGCTGGGTTTTCCAGAGGCAGAGGCATGAGGCATGGCCACTCCCAACCCAGTTCCCATGGTGAGCCCTCATCCCAGCAACTGCGCTGCTTTTACTGAGATCTGGAAATTCAAACATCCAGACCACACATTTGGACCTGATGGATGTCGGGGCTCTGCCAGGGTAGAGGGGGCCCCGGGAAGGCAGGACTGTCCCCATCCTTCTGCCAGAGTGCTTTGGCCACCACCCCAGGGCTCGTTCTAAGGCACCTGTCCTGCCAGAATGGGTCCGGGTGGCGGTCCTTGGTCGAAAGTGCAGACAGCACTGTACAAGTCATGTGTGTTCAGCTTGGACAGGAAGGGGACAGAGGGCAGGGACAGCTGAGTGTAGTGCAGGGAGGGCCATGCTGTCTTCCTGGGGGGCAGCCTGGGCTGGGGCGGGGACTTGCTTTTGGGGCCCACGTGCGGGGTGTGTGATTGACAGGTGGAGGTGAAGAGGCCAGAGAGGATGGTCTTCTTGGCCCCCTACCTCTAGGACTGGCCAGCGCCACCAGCTGCTGGACACAGGCCTCCCTGAAACCCCCAGCTTCCCCTCTGTGGGCACGTCCCGGACAAGCACGGACCTTGGGGCCAATGGCGCTGTCTGCAGCCCCCGAGAGGTCCTCCTTACCCAGAGATCCCCTCTTGGAGCCGAGCTGAGCCCCAGCACCGTGCTCCCAGCCGCTCCCTGGGAAATGCAGAGCACATAGTCACTCCCGTTCCCTGGGAGGCCGCTTGCTGGGCTCACCTGGGCACACAGAGGGAGGCTCCTCTTCCATAAGGAGGGAAAAAGTGCCAGTCACACCCATGGGCTGGGCCCCCTGGGCATTGAGGCAAATCAGACAGAAGTCCTGATGTCCAGGAGCCAAACACCCAAGCAAGGAGATGCACGCGTGTGAGTTTGACCAGGGCAGAGGGCAGACGGAGCTCAGCCTCCAAGAGAAGGGGGGCAGGAGGTGGGGTCGGGAAGCAGGAGAGACAGATGGCTCAGGTCTGCACAAACACACCACGGGGCCTGCCCAGCCCTGTGCTTCTGCGCACGTGCCCAACACAGGCATGTAAAACCCTGTGTGTGCCGGGAGTCCACGTCCACCTGGGCTGCTCCAGGGAGGGGCGTTGTTGGGAGGCCATGGGGGCTACTGCACAGGCTCCAGAAAAGATGGACAGGGTATGCTGGTGTCTCAGGTAACCAAAACCATTTGCTGGTGGGACTGGAAAACCATACAGCCTATTTGGAACACTGTTTGGAAATTTCTAGTAAAGTGAAATATACACTCATTCTGTGAGCTGGCAACTTTCTTCTTCTGTATTTATCCAGAAGAAATGAAACCTTATGTCCACAAAGTGTTCACAAAGGCTCATAGTGGCTTTATTCATAATAGCCCCAAACTGGAAGTAACCTGTCCATTAACAGGAAAATGGATACACAAATTGTGGTAGGGTCATACTGTCCTGCAATAAAAAAGTTACAAATGACTGATGCCCACACCAATATGGGTGAATCCCCAAAACCTGTGGAACAAATGAGAACTGGCACTAAACAGTACATATTTTGATTCCCTTTGTATACTTGTAAGGACAGAGCAAATCTAGAGCGGTCTGGATAAGAGCTGCTTTAGGGGGTGGGGTGCACTAGGTCGGGGGTGGGGTTTGCATCTTTACTGTGCTGGTGGTGAGACATTTGTCAAAACACACCCAACTGTATGTTTGATATTTGTGCCTTTGGCTGTACATAAAATATGTCTCAATAAAATTAACGTTATTAAAAATCACTTCTGGTCTGAAGGCAAAATTCCTTGCTTAAGTAGCCACACTGTAGAGTCACAACTGTTGATGGACTTGGCAGGTCTGAGCCACTTCACAGTTCTGGAGCCCCTTGGCTCACCCGAGAAAGCCCTGCCGTATCACCCAGCTGACACAGCACATCCCCTGCAGACCTTCTCCAAGGGGCCTGAGACCTTTCGCAAGGGCCACTGTGGCCGGGGACAGACAGACAGACGTGTTCTGACAAATGACTCTTCCCCTTTAACCACGGGGGATGGGGGATGGGGACACTTTGACAATTCAGGGTACTCAGCACTGGCTCTGGGTTGTCACTCATTTCTGGTGACTTAAAAACAGCCCCGTGGCCCCATGGTCAAAGTAGGGGCTTGTGGAGGTCAGGGGATAAAAAGAGTTTTGTCCCAAGTGTGGGTGTCCAGGGCACTGGCGGGTCTGTGGTCATCTCCCCAGTTTCCAATGCGCGGTTGGAAGGGTTATACTCGGCTGCTGGCTGAGCCTCCACGTCGGCTCTCCCGTCTTGGTGTGGATGCTACTTTGGTAGACATGGGACAAAAGTGAAAGTCCTGGCATTTCCCCTCCCTACCAGGAGAATAAATCAAAGGTGATTAATTTGCATCCTGGGGGAATCGCAGCGATTCGTGGGGCTATCAATGACTTGAGTGCGTTCCTAAGGCATCCCCTTATCGTTCCACAGCGTGGACGCTGCTGGGCGCCTTTGGTTTTCCCTGTCCATCTGCAAGGACCACCAGAAACAGTTTGTTCATGCCTGCGGGTGCCTGGGGCTCGTGCCATCTTCCTGCTCTCTGCCACAGCACAGCTGGCAGAGGACCTGCAGAACGCCACGCTGGAGCCACCATTGACATCCTCTTGCAGATCACACCTCCTTTCCTGAGACACAAAAGAGGGAGAAAACCCCCCACAAACATTCGGGGGCCCATCACCTTGACAAAGCCTCGGGGAGACCATGGAGTGTTTCAGGACAGCCCAACAAAGTGAAAGAGACGTCGTTATACATAAAAAAGGAGGGATAACGTTTGCAGAAATTTTTTGGATTTCGAAGGCAACCTATCGGGCATTTGGCTGTGCCCTCCCAAAGCCTTTACCAACAAACCTGTAAGGCCACCAAGTATGAGTGGGGCTCCCAGACCTCATCTCCTAATAGACCCAGTGGCACTCAGTGTTCGTGACCAACAGCAATGCTGCAGAGAGCCCAGGGGGCGGACCACCGAGCAGAGCGCCAGGGTTCTGGACAAAGCCAGGCTCTCCTCTACATGTGACTATTCTCATCTCCAGGAAACAGCTCCTGGCTACCACTGGGTCCCGGTGGGGACTGAATGGCTGACAGGGACATCAGTGGACTGCAGTCCTGAGCTCAGTGCATTATGGGCCAGGTGTGATCTGCCCCGCCCTCCCAAGAAGTCAGGTCTACTCGGCTGCAAAGTGTTACCTCATGGAGACGGTGCGTGAGAGCCTGAGACAACCCAGAAGGCGCACGTCAGTTGTGTGAACAGGTGGCTCAGTCCCTGTGACATGTCCTCTTGCTTGTGGCCTCCTCTCTCCCTCAATCCACACCTTCTGGGAAGTTCCCAGTGACCAGATGGCCAAGGAGGCGTGCTTTCAGATGGTTCTCCATGATGCACTGGCTCCAGCTGAGAACAGGCTATGAGGGCATGACAGCCCCAATGTCAAGTGTCCCTGGAAGACAGAGGGGAAGGGAAATCATCCCAGCGGACAGAGCTTGAGTAGAACAAATGGTTAACGCTTTTCTGGACTGAAAGACAGCCAGAAGAATTAACCTACACCAGTGACTCTTCCCCTCCCCCCACCGCCTTGGGGATATTTGGTGACGTCTGGAGACATTTTGATTGTCACATCTATGGGGAGGGAGCTACTGGCATCCAGTGGGTAGAGGTCAGCCAAGGACATTGCTGCACATCTTACAATACACACAGGACCGTCCCCTACAAAAAAGGATGATCTGGCCCTAAACTTCATTAGTGCCACTGTCAAGGAATCCCAATCCACACTGTTTTCCTTTGTCCATGGTAACAAGTAAACCAGGGAAACAAAGTAATGTATCTCATCCCCAAATCAGTCAACTGAACCAGTAAAAGAAAAAAAAAAAGGGAAAGAAACAGAGGAACTACATTCACTTGCCAATGCATGTTGGAAGGAAACAAGCCAATACACATCAACATCCATCAGTTAAATGAGACCCACGGGTCAAAGCTGAGGGCGAGCAGGGTTCAGGTTCGGAGCGCAGACTCAGGGAAGTCCCCTGCAGCTCTAAGGGCTCCGTGGGTGGTGGAGGGTTCGGGGGCTTCCTCGGGGTGTTGAATGGTGACCGGCTCTGCCACGGCCCATCTCCAACCCTGCTCACGGTGGCGTTACTAGTTTTGATCATAAGTTAGTGGAGACAAACTGCCTGCTCCCAATTGCCAAATCATCACTCCAAGGCAGGTGTTTGGATTCCATTCCAGGCGAGAGTGGGAATCACTGGACAGGCCGCAGGGCTCCTGCCTTGGAGAAAGGTATGCAAGGGCAAAGGGGATAGCCCTGGAAAGCTCGCCCTCTCTGAGGACTGCCAAGAGCACGCCCCCTCTCCCCCACTGTCTGTCAGGGCAGCAATGAAAGGGACCTTGTTTATTTGGCAGTTCAAGCAAAGGGACACACACGTGTGGGCCCACTCACCGTCTGCTGGGCAGCTGCCAAGGGAGTGCTACGAGGGAGCTCTTATCCCCCTCCCCAAATGGGGGACCCTAAAACATGGCATCCAGAGAAATGATATCGAAACCACGGAAGGGGAAGAAGAGAAGGACAAAGGCTTTTAACCAGGCCACAGTAGGACAAGGGTCCTATAAGAAGCATGTAACAGTATTTTGCCAACAACTCTTATTAGAGGAAAACACATTTGGCCAAATGATCTAGAAGTAAACAGCAAGGTTAGGTAGTTGGGAAGATCATCTCGCAAGGGCAGGAAGTCCAGAGGAGGAAGCGTCCCTCCCCCTTTGGTGGGCTGGAGGGTCTCCAGGTGCCCGGGGCTGCGGAGGCTGTGTTGTTTGGCTCTGTGATGTCCAGGCTCTGCCCCTGCAGCACACACCCACCCATGACTGAGGGGGTGACCGGGGGCCTCCAACTTTGTCAATGCAGTCCCCTCTCACCTGTGTGACCAGCTCCCCTTCCCTGAAGGCCTGCTTTTGGTGACACAAGAACGGGTCCTGCTAGTGGTGACTCCCTTTTCTGGGCTGGGTCATCTGTGGCCACTGAGTTTGCTCTAGGAAGGAAGGCCTGTCTACCTGGAGCCACTGCAAAGGCACAGCGTCCTAAGGACCCATTATAAGGGACTCTCCAGAATGGTCCAGGCCCATGATGACCTCATGGAGGGGGCGTGATCACGAGAGCCGCCCTGGAGGAAACTGTCCCCACCTCAGCCTTTCCCAGAGGGCCCTCTGTAGACAGTGGAGTCCCTGTGACACCACTGTGAGGGAGGGCCCCGGGGCGGGCGTTTGCTGGGGAGACCTGCCACCATCAGGTCTGGTGCTCACTGCCACATCTGACTGCTGTGAACCACAGGCTGCAGAAGCAGCCAGGCTACTGTATTAGCTAAAATTCTCCCCATTTAGGGGTAAGAGTAGAACCTCGATTTGATAAAGGCTGAAACCGATATTGTTAGGCCTCTTAATAGCTATCAAATTATTGATTTCATCCTCTTTTTTCAACAAGTATTTATCCACCACCTAATATGTGTCAGGCACTGTTGTAGGCACCAGGAGTACAGCAAAACATACAAAAATTCCTGCCTGAGTGGAGCTTACATTCTGTGGGGGCTGGAGGGAGGCATACAATGAATGAATGAATGAATAATTCACATGCAGCCCTCAGATGGCGATCAATGCACAAGAGGAACATGCACAGGGAGGCCGTGGGGAGGGTGGGATGTGTTGGCTTATTAAATAAAGAAGTCAGGGGCTTCCCTGGTGGTGCAGTGGTTGAGAATCCGCCTGCCAATGCAGGGGACACGGGTTCGAGCCCTGGTCCGGGAAGATCCCACATGCCGTGGAGCAACTATGCCCATGCACCACAACTACTGAGCCTGTGCTCTAGAGCCCATGAGTCACAACTACTGAGCCCGCGTGCCACAACTACTGAAGCCCACGCGCCTAGAGCCCGTGCTCTGCAACGAGAGAAGCCACTGCAATGAGAAGCCCGCGCACTGCAACCAAGAGTAGCCCCTGCTCACCGCAACTAGAGACAGCCCATGCGCAGCAACGAAGACCCAACACAGCCAAAAATAAATAAATAAAATAAATAAATTTGTTTAAAAAAAAAGAAGTCAGGGAGGGTCTCCTTGAGAGGTGACACTGGAAGAGGTAGTGACAGGCAGGTAGTGATGGGTGAGCCACGTGGCTGAGGGTGGGTGTCAGGGGGAGGACATTCCAGGCCGAAGGGCACGTGCAAAGGCCCTGAGGTAGGCCTGTGTGCCTGGGGCAGAGGTTGGAGAAGTACAGGGGTGGGAGTGCTCTTTGTAAGGAATTGGCTCCACTAATTTAGCCTCTTGAAAATAATGGGTTGCTTTGGTCTTGAGCATATTCAGCCTATATTTAAAAAGCCAGTGGTACTCCTCATCTTACGTTAAAGAACTGTGTGTGTGTGTGTCTGTGTGTGTGTGTGTGTGTGTGTGTGTGTGTGTGTGTGTGTTCTTGAGATGCTCTCTTGGAGGAATAAAAAAGGATCAGCAAGGGACATCATTTTTTATATAAATAATTAGTGTTGGTGGGACTCCTTTTTTTTTTTTTTTTGCAAGCATCAAAGAGCAAAAATGAAAATTTCAGCAAAATATTTTGCAAAATAAATGGAAATAGTAATATTGTTCACCTTGTTTGGAGATTCTGGCTTCCGCGCTGTCCCTGCGGTGACATCTGTGTTAAGTCAGCCGGGGGGGAGAGGGGGAGCACGGCATCTTGACACCGCACAGACTACACACGCACTTATTCCCGAGAGGTCCATGCAGGATAGCCCCCTCTCTCTTCTCTGCTGGGGGTGGAGTGCGGAGGAAGGACTGCTTTGGGGAAACAAAGCTACCCGCATCACTGCAAACAGACCATTTCACACACTACTGGGAGCAATCATGAAACTCTTCCCAAGCGGGGTGCCTGGGAGCTCTCCCTGCAGCCTCCGGGCCTCCTGGGGGGAGTATGGGGGCCCCTGGTCATCATGAGTGCCCTGTGAGTCTCCCTGGGATGAAGCACCCTGGATCCACCCCCGTGTCAGCAGACCCACTGGACCCTCGCTGAAGAGTGGACGTGGGGACGTGGCTGAAACAAGAATGAAGCTGGGCACCCCTCACCGCCCTGGAGCCCCACACCAAAGCGGGCCAGTTCCACCAGCAAAGAGTTTACAGTATAGTTAGGACTGAAGAGCAAGGTGGGACCCGGAGGTCTCCAGAGAGCCACCGCTTTAAGGCTTTTTGGAAAAGGGGTGCCTGCTCCCTGGTGCCAGGCGCGCCAGCCACCACAGGGTCCTTTCCCAGATGTGCCTGTGCTCAGGTGACAGCAGAACCAGACTCTGGACAGAGGCAACGTCCCAGCGGCCGAGGTCTGACAAGGCAGGGCCCGCTCAGCCGCAACACACATTTTCTCCTTATTTATTAGAAGCATCGGGAGAAAGAAAAAGAAAAAAGCACTCGAGGAACTTAATCTGTAAAGTCCACACCGCAATGAGGAAAACCGAATCGTGTCCTAAAGAAAGAAACCCTCCCAAACGTGCATTACTCTACTTCTCTTAGTAAACATAAAAAACACAGAGAATGGAACACGTGGGTTTGGCAAAGCCTTTTTTTTTCTTTCACAAATTTCCCACCACTGATGGATACAGCCCTTTTTTCTTAACTAACGTGAGATATATTTTCATCAGTTAAGTTTATTTCTGCAAAGTAGAGTAATTTGCAAAATAAGCTTGTGGTTGCTAAGGGAGGGGGTGACAGCCACGTAGCCACGACCCCACCCCCACCCCCAGAGACGGTGGGCGCTGCCCAGAGGATTGCACACCTCGAGGTGTGCCCCCTGCTATCTTGAGGCACTAAATAAATCAAATCAGTTTGGAAAACATGAAGTTTGTAAAGTAACAGATCCCAAATTTTCGGAACGTCACTGGAGCCACTGGGTGGTGACAGGGAAGAAAAGGTCCACAGTAACTTAGTGAATAGAAAGTATTCATTTAAGAGGAAAAATGGAGTACCAAAATCCAGGAACAGAAAACAAATGGAGCTTTCCATGGAAAAAGAAGAGACATTAACACTGTTCCACTTTCAGAGGAGATCTGAGCAAACAGCACAACGCGTTTCACCCCCGCAGGCCAGCGGAGCCCCACTCCACCTAAAGGTAGCCCTCCAAGGAGACAACCCGGTGACAATATAAGGGTGCAAAATATTGCTCTGTGGCATATTCTGAAAATAATATAAAAATAATTTCTGTAGTACAGTTTAAACTTGGCTTGTAAAATATCAACATAACATAGCATAAAATCTACAAACAGAATACGCTTAAAAACGCCTTCCTTTCACAATATATTGTTTTTTAAAAACTCATATACCCAGGTAACGCAGATGCAGGAAGTGTGAAGCAAATGACTGAAATAACCTCCACTGGCGTTTATAAGTATCTGGGATTCTTCTGGAAACTTGCTGTCACTTAGAGACATTCGACCTTCCCAGAAGGGGAAGTTTGGCCAGACCAGATTGGATGGGAAGGTCGCTCACCAGCAGGGCAGCTGCGCAGCCCACATCTAGGACCTGCACCCTGGTGGGGCTCACGGCCTTTCTAGAATCGCGACTGGCCATCTTCCTTTTCCCCAGTGCCTGCAATCCACTTCCTTTTCCCCACTCCACAAAGGGCCCCCAAGTCATAGAAAGACATTAGGGGACCTCTTGACCCACATGTGAAAAACACAGCAGTTTCTAATAGTCCTTGTGCAGCCTGATGAACTCATTTGGTCTGAGATGTCTGGCCAGGGACCAGGGCTAAAGAGCTCTTGTGAACATGGGGGGCTGGACCGGCCTGTTTAACAGAACAGTGGGCTCGCTCAGTTTTTAACACTGTTTAGAGGAAGGGTGGATCCAGACCTCTCACAAGAGGAAACGGCTATTTGTAAACTACGTGGACGGAGGGCATCCTGTCTGATAGGAGCGACACCCACAGGCGCCCGCAGGTGAAGCAGCCAGTGACCAGGTGGAGGAACTGGGGCCCTTTCAGGCGGCCGGGGGAGGAGCCTGGTGGGGGCGGGGCCTGGAGCTCAGGCTTTTATTTATGGCACATATGTCAGGTGGGGGTGGGGCGGAGGTGACAAATTCAAGGAGCTAGAACAGGGCACTGTTGTTTTGTTTTGACTTTATTTTTTTACTCTTTTTTTTTGGCCGAGTGGCTTGTGGGATTTTAGTTCCCTGGCCAGGGATTAAACCCCTTCCCTCAGCAGTGAGAGTGATAAGTCCTAACCACTGGACCACCAGGGAATTCCCAGGTCACTGTTTTTTGATAATACCTAGGAGTTACACTGCCTGGTTTTGAAGGTTTTCCTTTTTCCTCTGGTACTACAAATGGACCATTTTTATTCTCAGTTTGCCTGCCTCCCTCCTTTCCTTCCTTCCTTCCTTCCTCCCTCCCTTCCTTTCTTTTTTAACCTGGCAGAGAGCATGAGAAAGATAAATTTTGGAAATTTCTGGTCGGGTGCTTTCATGTTAAAAAATTAAAAAACAAACACGAGATTACTTTCTGCCTCCTTGACTTCTTGTGCGTATGTGTTTGGCTTCTGAATGCCCAGGGAAGCATTTTCCAGACTGGCCGTTGCACCTTCTGTGAGATGCAGGGCAGGAGCTGGAGTCTACACATGAAGCAGTATTTATTTCCTGTGACCTCACAGCTTTGGATGGCAAAGCAGTTGGTCAGCACGACGTGAAGAATCAGTCCAAAAAGCTGCCACAAACCGTCTTGATGAGATATTTTTTGAAAACTACTTTTTTTAAACAAAAGAAACCCCAGTAATATGACGGACGTGAATGTTAGTAATTTCCACACATTGAAAGTATTATTTAGCATGAAAAGTAAAACTTCTGAAAAAATTTAAGATCCTATGTAATTAATAATTTTAAGGAACCACTTATGTAAAGCTTGAATAAATTACTGAAAACACGTGCTGTGGATATTTAAAAACAAAAAGGAATTACGCACAGGAGATACTCAGATTAGTTTATTATAATTCTTCAAACAAGTAAAACAAAAAATCCCCTCCCCATTTTTTTGTTTGTTGTTGTTGTTGTTGTTGTGTGTGTGTGTGTTTTCCGTTTTTGCTGCTCTTTATGTCCGGGGGGAAAGCATTCTTTCTGGAGAAGAAGCTGGCTCCAATGAAGAGATGGTCTACCTCCTGTGTTTTCTGAAGATACAGCCACAGCGAAGCTGGGCACCTTCTCCTCTCTTGGGATTATTAGAGGCAATTCTAAGGCTCTCACAGGTTTTAAAGGATTCTTTTGCTAGTGAGGATTTTACCCATTGTATCCGTATTTCTTGGAAACAAGATCTTCCCTTAGTGAGGCAGGTTTAGCGCCTCAGTGCCCTTGGCCAAGAACGGTGTTCTCCAGAGGTAATCTTGGAAGGAAGACGCTGCATACTGCTGCTCAGAACAGAGTAACTAAGGACACTATTTTATTTCTTAAGAAATGTAAGGAGGCACCAAAATAGGGATGTGATGGGGCTGCTCCTAATGTGTTCTGCAGCCACGGTCAGGGTTACCCGCACCCTGCGGAGGGGACCCCGATGGGAGCGGCGCCCCTCCACCTGGCTGATCCCGGACAGATGCGGGTGGGGGGCGGGGTAGGGGTGGGCTTCCTTCCCGGCGGCCCTCAGCCCCTTCCCTCTGGAAAGAGGCGCAGGCCGGGTTTCAGGGCGGCCTAGTGGGAGCTTACACAGTGACCGCAGGGTCAAGTTCTCGCCTCTCTCCTGGGGCTTCGATGGTCGCCTCCTACGGCACCCTCCGGCCACGGTTCACTGCGGAAGTGTCTTTGAAGGGGAAATGTAGGCAGGGTGTCATCTTTGCTCATATATGGGCAACTCCAAATAGTGAATTGGGAACCTTGCCTTTGGGACCCAAGGTGTCTTTGGAAAGCTCCTGTCACCTGAGCTGCCTGGCACCGGGAGCGATCGCTACATCTCACCGCGCCCTGCGAGGTAGGTTGTCCGGTGCCCATCCTACAGACACCCGCGGCTTTGAGGGCAGTGTGAATGTCGCTCGAGCCGGGGGCTGTGGGAGGAGGCTCTGCTTATGAGATGGAGCCGCGTATTCCTAAAGGGCCACAGAGACCACCAGGGCGCCAGCGGGCGGCCAAGCGTCCTGTCCTCCAGGGGCCCTGGAAGGGCACAGGTGGGAGGGAGCCCGAGGCAGAGCCGCCACCGCGGTCCCGGGGCCGCGCGTTCGCTTTGAAACCCTGGGTGGCACCGCTCGCACGCAGGTGACCGCTACATGTAAGAGGTCAGTCGCCAGGTTAGAGAAAAAAGCCCCCCCCCCAAAAAGAGGCATGTAAAACACTCCCTTCTAAAAACAAAGGGGTGCAAATTTCTTTACTTCTCTTATCGAGGAACAAAAATACTCTTGCAATGGCTATTCAGTTTCCACAGGTACGAGGCAGGTGCTAGCTAGCACACCCACTTCCAACAGTATGACTGTTTCCTATCCGTCTACTACCTGAGTGGCGTCAGTGTAGGTTCAGGCACCATTAGGAACGTTTGACCAAACACGTACACAGCACGTACAGAGGATCGCCGGCCTCCCGGTGGACCAGGGCGCGGAGGAGACACCTACAGCACGGAGAGGACAGCCCGGGGCAGCGGCGCGCGCTCAGGGCCGGGCCGCGGGGGCCTCGCGCCGCCGCCGCTCCTCGCGGCAGCAGTACGAGCAGTAGTGCTCGGTCTCGGCGCGCCCGTAGAACGCGCACTTCTCTCGCTGGCGGGGCTGCCCGGGCCGCCCTCACCGTTCGAGCGCGCGGCCGGCGCGTCGGCGAACTCCAGGCCGTCGCGCGCCGAGCCGAAGCCGTTGGCGTAGGTCTGCGACTTGCGCTCGGCCGCGCCCGCCGCCCCCGCCGCGCCGGGCACGGCCCCTGGGAGGCGGGCGCCATCAACCCCACCGTGTTGACCGTGCGCAGGGCGGCGGCGCGCGCGCCGGGCGGTAGCTCAGCGACGACAGCTCGCGGCTCTGCCGCGGGTACGAGGCGCACCGCCGCAGCACGCCCACGGCCGGGGCGCACGCCTTGTCCCGCGCGCCCCACCGCCTCCACGTGGATAACGCTCTGGCGCCCCGGCGCCGGGGGACTGCCCCCGGGGACCGGTCCGCTGGCGGCCGCGCGCCGCTGCCGCCGCCGGGGCCCGTGGAGGCCGCGCCGCGCGTCTCCGCCCGTGCCCCCTCCGCCGACCGGGGGTTCGCGCGCTCCTTGAGCCTGAGCACCAGCTGCGTGGGGGGCCCGGCGAGGCACGCAGGGCTCCGCCCGCCCTCGGCCTCAGGCCTGCGCGGCGGCCCCTTGGCCGTAGAGGCGGCGGGGGCGTCGCGGCGCCGCTGCTCCTGCTCGGCGCTGAAGCGCTCCTGCGCGCTGGTCAAGTAGTAGCCGATCATCATCTCGTGGAACTAGTGCCGGTGGCTGGTGAGCAGCAGGCCGGCGAAGATGAGCTTGCGCTCGCCCTGCATGGCGGCGCGCAGGATGTGGAGGTTCAGCTTCACGTCCGTGCTGTACTTCCAGGCGTCGCCGCGGGGCCCGCCGCCCTTGTCGGCTGGCGACGCACCTGCTGCCTTGCCCGTGGGCGACGGCGTGGTCTTCTCCGAAGGCGAAGTGCTGGCCGAGGCGCCCGATTCCTCCTTGCTGTCCTTGCGCGCGCCTTGGCCTTCTTCTCCTTGCCGCGCTCGGGCGCGTCACCGTGCTTGCCATTGGCTGACTTGGAGCGGCTCATCGGGCCGTGCACCAGGCCGCCCATGTTCTTCTTCAGCTGGATGCCCACGGAGTCCGCGCGGGTCTTGTCCTTGTCCTTGCGCGCTGCTTCTCCTTCTCCTTGTCCTTGCCGTTCTTGCTGTTGGAGTTGCTGCACAGCGAGTCGCGGTCCGAGTCCAGCGAGTCGGGCAGGGACTGCACGTCCTCCCCCGCCGAGGCCGTCGGGGACTCCGGCTGCGCCAGAGGGGCCTGCGAGGGAGAAGGAGGGCAGGGAAAGGAGGAGGTTAGAGACCAGCTGTCCCCACGCGGCAGATGGAGGCAGACCCCTCCCCCGCGGTGTGGCCTCCGGCCTCACTGTCCCCAACCCGAGCTGTGGCCCAGCCTGAGAGTCTCCTGATTCTCGAGCTAGAGCTGCTGCCTTCAGAGTCCTCGTGGAGACTAGAAAAGAACACCCACAGCCAAGTCATCACATAGTCCATGCAGCTGGACTCTGGAGCCAGACTGCCACGGATTGTCACTTGTGCCATCAGTAACATAGGGTATCAGGACCTGCCTCAGGGAGCCCTGTGAAGATTAAATACACGTAAAGGCTGAAGTACGAAAGCACTCTGAGCAGTGCCAGCTTGTCCTGGGTACTGTGTGCCGGGCACTGCCCTCCTTGCTTTCCTCGTGTCACTTAAAAAAATATTCGTCACGATTCCCAGTGTATGGTTAAATAAACTGACGTCTGGGGAGGACCAATTGTTTGTAAGTTTTTTGTTTTTTAAACAAATCCCTTTTCCTGGCACTTTATTACTGAGATCACAAAAAAATCAGTCCGATACTTAGAGCGAATCCCTCTTAGCATCTGGAGGCAGGGCCAGCATGGGTCCTCCCTAGGGGAGGGGGCCAATTGGAGCACCAGCCCCTTTCTCACAGCCCTCCCCTCCTGGAGGGGAGAGAAGGAGAAGGAGGGGGTGCCAAGGAATCACGCCCTCGGTTCCCTGCCTTTTCCAAGGACCCACACACACTTTTATAATTAATTCCGCTCCGTGGCAGCACATCGTGTTCCGATCTCGGCAGAGAGAGTTTTGTGTTGTGACTTGCCTACGGTTTGTTTTCTGAGTAGGGGCGGGTTTATTCCTCTCCTTCCGGAGAAAATAAGGGAAGAAAAACTCCCCTAGCCGGAGCGCGCGCCTACGTCCAGACTCGCAGGCACACGCGCACACAGGCTCGCGTTCCAGCCGGAGCCCGGGCGGCGGGGACCGCGGGAGGGGCTGGGACCCGGCGCGGGGCGGCACCCCGTGGGGGAGGATGCACCCCGCCTGCCCGCCCCCGAGCCGAGTGCGCCTGCCGCTCCGTCCTGGCGCGCTCCAAGCTCACCCGGGTCTCGGAGGGGATCCGGATCCACGTCACATTCATGTAGCTGTGCAGAAGGTTCAGCTTGGCTTCTAGCGACAGGATCAGGCTAGAGAGAGAGGAACACAGAGTGAGACGCGCCCCAGCTCGCCCGCGCGCACCCCGCCCGCCGGCGGCCATCCTCGAGGAGCAGGGGCGCACGGCGCCCAGCCCCTTCCCGGGAAGCCCGGGGACAGCCCGCCCCATAGGGCGCTGGGGGAGGAGGCACAGGGTAGGGTCTTATTGGGCCAGCCGGGCCCAATAAGTTATCGTTGTCGTCTTTCCCCCACTCCCAGTCCTTCCCTGGCGTCCACCGCAAAGTGCAAAGGCAGCAGCTTGTGCTCCGAATCCTTCAGGGGGATCACGGCTGGGACGCAAAAAAGAGAGACCCGTGCCAGGTGGCCCAGGGCGCGATGGGAGGCTCAAAGACCCCGCCACCCCGAGGAAGGACAGGAAAGGGCCCCCGAGACCAGGTGTCTCCGTGATTAAGGAAACCGAATGGGGGTGTACACAGGACCTCTATGCCAGTAGGAGCGTTAAGGCCAGAGATTTCAAAACCATCACTAATAGTTTTTTTAAATTCCTCTTTATTGTGGACCCTGAAGAGCAGCTGGAGACGTGACCTGGCCTCGACATGGGTCAAAAGGCAGGTGCCCTCTTTGGGCAGCAGACAAAACAAAGCTATTACTACTTCTGCCATTTCTGAGGAAGGATCCAGGCCAGACAGCACAGGGAGCAAGGTCACCTGGGAGGGGGCTTGGGGCCAGACCCACCCATCTCCTCCCAGAGGAGGGGAGCAAGGGCTGCCGGCCCATCTGCTCTTTCGGGAGTTCATGCAGCAAGTCTGTGTCAGTGTGGGACCCAGGGACCCCGTCGCCCTTGCCACAGAGAGCTCACATCCCGGACTGGGGACAGGATAAACAGGTGACATACAGCTCATGCTGTCAGGCGGTAATAGCGCCCTGAGGGTGAACAGCAGGAGTTTGGCAAACCTTTCTGGGGTGGACCAGTGAGCCTTCCGAGGAGGGAACGTGCAGGTAGACAAGGCAGTGAGGAGAGATGGGCCCCTCACTGCACAGAGGGGTTGATTCATCAAAGTATGCCCCTGCCCCGGGGAACCCGGGACCACCTCAGAAAGGCTGAGGTGGAGGCGGGTGTTTACAGGTTTGTCTGGGATCTGCTGGGAGCTTCCGGGCCCGGTGGGATCAGCTCCCTGGTGCCGTTGTTGATGTCAGGGGCAGAGAATGGGGAGACGGCTACCCCCCCATTTCTGCCCTCGGAGCAGCAGCCGCATGGGGGCTGCACTAAGCTCCCCTGCAGGCCCCACCTGAGGGTCAGGCCCCAGCAGAGCAGCACAGCCTGGGGCTCGGCCAGGCCAGCAGCTTGGTTGCTGGAGCCTGGCTTCCTGCCTCCGTGCCAGTGGCTGGTGGAGGGAGAATTGGGTGCTTCTGTGAGTGCTGCTGGGCATGGTACGTGTGGGTGCAGGGCCTGGTGAGCCTTCACTCAGACCCTTCTGGGGCCTCCAGCAGGGGCTCTCGCCTCTGCTGTCCCACCGGCTTAGGAGGGAGGTGTGGCCAGGCCCCCTTCTAGATGGGGAAGTAGGTTAGGAGCTGACAGCTCCTGGGTGGGCGCCTCCCTGTTTCAGGCCTATCCTTGCCCCTGGAGTGCCTCTCTACTGTCCTGATTGAGCACATGGGGCCTCCCACACGCTGTTTTCCGTTGGCACCAAGAGCCCCAACTTTGGGGACAGTGAGGCCCCAGGCACCACTCCAGGATGCAGGGGGCCTTCCTCCTGCCCAAGGTTTACCTGACCTCCTCCTCCTTACTCCTCTCCCGCCCCCACTTCCCAGGTGCTGGCCGTGAGTCTGGTGTCACTTCCCCATATTCATGGCAGGGGTGCCATGGCAAAAACAGAAAGGCAAATCAATAAATAATAAATACATAAAATCTAAGATTGAATACCATTAGTAGTTGATTTTCTAATAAGAAATCGGAAACATTGACTCAGTGCTGCCCTCCTGTGCTGCTAAAGAGACACATATAATCCTCTTCCTCCACGCCCCCCACCCCCCCACCCCCGTCCCCCAACCCCCCAACCCCCCATACAAGGGAAATACAGCTTTGCTCCGGATTTTCCTTTTCACCTGGATGGGGCTGGGGGGCACTGTGCTCTGGTTTGAGAGGTCAGGGGCAGCTTGGTCCGCCTTGGCTTGCTCAGTCCTGCCTTTGTGTGGCCGTGACACACAGGCCACCCCTCCCAGGGCTGAGCTGCAGGGTAGTCATGCCCAGGGAGGGCTGCAGGGCTGGCTCAGGACCAGCCTCCCCTGGGCCATACCCAGGAGCTAGTCCCATAGCTCCAAGAGTCACCACGACAACAGAGAGAGGTTGGCCCGGCTTCCCACCCGTGGGCGGGGGCAGGGAGTAGAGGCTCCCTCTGTAGACAGGGCAGCGTGGATCCCTGGAGGGCTTGGTACAGGCGCTCACCCCAGGTGCCCAGGCAGATGGCCAAACCAGAGGATCCAGGAAACGGACCCAAGGACTCTATTTTAAATAAGCATCCTCCGTGGGTCTTAAAATCAAACAAATCTGGGAAACATTGTTCTAGAATAATAATCTGTTAGGGACAGTTTCTGTAGGTGTAGTGTGGGTGATTTGGGGTCTGGCTGTCCACCTTCCCAGGGGACAGATGCCTTGGGGGCATCTGCCCAGGCCGGCTACATTTCCCAGTCCCCACCCTAGCGTTAGGAAAGAACACGTGCTGACTTGCACCCGTGGGGCATGAGCGGAAGCCCTGGGTGAAGTGGTTAGGCGTGGGTGGCCCTTCTCCCCTACACCCCTTCCCACCGTGGTGCCTTCTGATGACGGTGGCCCTGGAAGGCATCAGGAGTGGGCTCCCGACTCCCCACTTGGAAGGGACCTGCCTGTTTTAGGAACACCCGTTTTAGACTTTGCAGGAGAACCAAACTTGTATCACATGAAGCCACTATGATTTTGGTTTATTTGTTTCAGATAAACCAGCTAAAGTTGTACAGCCCCCCTCAGCCTCCCTACCAAAGGGCTGCTGGGAATTCCTACACTCAGTAGCTGGGCTGGAACGGACTTCCTGGGCTCCCCACCTTGACCCCCCACCCCAATACACAA
Source organism: Balaenoptera ricei (assembly GCF_028023285.1). NCBI lineage: Eukaryota > Metazoa > Chordata > Mammalia > Artiodactyla > Balaenopteridae > Balaenoptera > Balaenoptera ricei. The sequence continues at coordinate 32,535,397 of NC_082640.1, forward strand.
AGCAGAAGGTTGGAGTCACCTGAAGGTGCTAGAGCCTGACCACCCAGCAGGCTCCCGGCAGCCTCTCAGCCTGGATGTCGGAAGGCATCTTGTAGGCAGAGGGCACAGCTGTGGCCCGCTGGTCAGGGTTGAGGCTGCAGGGCCCAGGAGCCCCACCTGTAGCTGTACAGCCTAGGGTGGCCTCGAGAACAGGCCCTCTGTGAGCCTCAGGTACTTCCGATGCTTCTGCCTGTCACTTTACACACTTACTTTTCCCTGTTGGAAACCTGGCCTCAACCAATGAGAGGGGGAGCGATGCAGCGACTCGCCCTCTGGTGGCAAATGTCAGGAACAGCAAATGCTTTTCAAAATAAGCCTGCCAACTTTTTTTTCCCCCCTTTGAAAAAACTCTCTCCTATCTTTTAACCTGGAAACATATAGGCATCATTTCAATCTAGCTTGGACAAGGGGTAACTGAAGCAGCATCCAATTTTCAGTACTTATTTTCCAAAAAAGAATGGGGACCTCTGGTTTCTGTTTGGGATGTAAAAAGATGAAGGAGCAATGTCCCACCAGTATAACAACAATAATCTAGACAAACTGCAGATTCACAACTTTCTTTTTTTTTCAAATAAATTTATTTATTTATTTTGGCTGCGTTGGGTTTTCGTTGCTGCGTGCGGGCTTTTCTCTAGTTGAGGTGAGCAGGGTCTACTCTTTGTTGCGGTGCGTGGGCTCTAGGCGCGAGGGCTTCAGTAGTTGTGCTGCGTGGGTATCAGTAGTTGTAGCGCATGGGCTCAAGAGCACAGGCTCAGTAGTTGTGGCGCATGGGCTTAGTTGCTCCGCAGCATGTGGGATCTTCCTGGACCAGGGCTCGAACCCGTGTCCCCTGAATTGGCAGGCGGATTCTTAACCACTGCGCCACCAGGGAAGTTCTGACAACTTTCCTTTAACCCGTCTGAGAGCTGAAGTCACAGGCAACTGGCTAGCCCCAAATCGAAGGAAAAACAGGTGCCTTTGAGGAGGGATGGACATGAGCTTAATAGGGGCAGACTCAGTTGGACCCCCTTGAGAAGAATTCAGCTAAAATTGGTAAAGGAAGGGTGTAGCCTGGGGCCACAGACATAAGGGAAATTCACAAGCACTTACAGGCCCCTCTCCATGGGACCTGACCTGTGTTCACAAAAAGACTGGCCAGAATTCTGAGAAAGTGTCCTTCACGGACCTTTCCCATCTGTACTGTGGAAGAGACTGCAGAGGACAGGGCAACACACACCCTTGGTCTTAGGGCACTGGGCCTTTCCCCAGTAAAGCTTGGGGTGGGAGCAGGAAATAGGGAATAAACCTCTTTTTCCCTGGGGGAGGGGCAGGAATATGTGTTGAGACCAGAAGTACAGCTGGGGGAGGTCACTCCCTCCGCCCAGATCCAGGGACACAGCACCTGCCTAAGACAGAGGCTTAATCAGAATAGTAGAAACATTACGCTTCTGGGCTCCCCTCCCACACCCAGGCTAACAAGCTGCGAGTAATAGCAATCTAATGCCAGGAAGGGGGCAAGAATATGGAGAGAGACCCTTGCCGAAGTGAGGCGCAGCACAAAGCGTGCAGCAGACAGTGAGAAATACCATCCCTACCGTAAACACAAGATATAACTAGAGGCCTTTGAGGGCTGGGTAACCAGCGTAGCATCAGGTCCCGACTAGACTGACGCCAACCCCATGAAGCAAAAGGAAAGGAATCAAAACGATCTACCTTAGTCTTTACTGCCCTGCTCAAGATGGCTGGCTCTCAACAAAACATTTCTGGCGTAAGAAAAGACAGGAGAAAACCAGCACATTGACAAGAGACGGGACAAGTGACAGAACGAGGCAGATATGACACAGGTGTTGATACTATTAGACCTGATTTAAAATAACTGATTAGAGTGAAGTAAGTCAGAAAGAGAAAAACAAATACCGTATGCTAACACATATATATGGAATCTAAGGAAAAAAAAAAAAAAGGTCATGAAGAACCTAGGGGCAAGACGGGAATAAAGACACAGACCTACTAGAGAATGGACTTGAGGATATGGGGAGGGGGAAGGTAAGCTGTGACAAAGTGAGAGAGTGGCATGGACATATATACACTACCAAACGTAAAATAGATAGCTAGTGGGAAGCAACCGCATAGCACAGGGAGATCAGCTCTGTGCTTTGTGACCACCTAGAGGGGTGGGATAGGGAGGGTGGGAGGGAGGGAGATGCAAGAGGGAAGAGATATGGGAACGTATGTATATGTATAACTGATTCACTTTGTTATAAAGCAAAAACTAACGCACCATTGTAAAGCAATTATACTGCAATAAAGATGTTAAAAAATAAATAAATTTTAAAAATAAATAAAAAATAAATAAAATAAAATAACTGATTAATAAGTTGAAGACTCTAATAGAAAAGGTAGATACCATGCAGAATTTGATGGTTAATTTCTGCAGAGAGAAAAAAATCTATAAGAAAGAGTCAAATTTAAATGCTAGAAGTGAAAAAACCCCACAATAATAGAGATAAAGAATGACTTTGAGGGGCTGATCAGTAGACTTTACACAGCTGAGGAAAGAATCTGTGAACAGTAAGACAGGTCAATAGAAATTACCCAGATTGAAACACTGGCTGTGCGTACCCGTTGGAGCTGCCCATTGTCATTCAGAGCGGCCATCAGGGCCCAGATTTTGCCTGGAGACGAGAAATGACATGAGATTACAATACTGATGCATGAATAATGGTCACATCCTAGGAGAGAACCACACAAAGAAGGGTTTCTGTTAGCACGTGTTCACTCACAAACTCCCCACCAGTAGTTCTCGTTCATTTTTCTTTATGTTCTTTTTTTTTTTTTTTTTGGCCACGCCACATGACTTGCAGGATCTTAGTTCCTTGACCAGGGATTGAACCCAGGCCCCAGCAGTGAAAACGCCAAGTCCTAACCACTGGACCACCAGGGAATTTCCTCTTTTTTTTGGTTTTTCACTCAGTGGTTTTTTAGTATATTCACAGAGTTGTGCAACCATCAACACTATACAATCCCAGAACATTTTCATTACCCTGAAAAGAAACTTTTTTAAAAAATTGAAGTATAGTTGATTTACAATGTTTCAGGTGTACAGCAAAGAGATTCAATTATACATACACATATATAGATCTATTCTTTTTCAAATGCTTTTCCACTATAGGTTATTACAAGATATTGAACATAGTAGTTCCCTGGGCTGTACAGTAGGGTCCTTGTTTTAGTTCTCATTTTTCAGAGGGGCAAAATGGCCTGATGCGTACTAAGAGTAGAATTTCACACCCACACCTGATGTAGAGTAGAATTTCACACCCACACCTGATGTTCCCTCTGAAGTAGGTGACATACCTACTGTCCTGGCCTTAGATTCGCACACCCTGCAGAACCCTCCATGCTTCTGAAAACCAAGTCATACAGCTTACTCTCCGAGGCGAGCAAAACATAGAGTAAAAAAAAAAAAAAAAGAAATGAATGAAAAGAACTCCCACATTTTCTCTGGGCTTTTGCTCAGTATTTCACCTTTTCCTTGAAGCTTAGTTTGGGGAGGGCAGAGGCTTCAGGGGGCTCGCTGTGTGCGAGCCTAGGTGGGAGGCGACCTCAGAGCTCAGGCGCTGGACTGGGTGAGACCCCAGGCAGGACAGGTGTGCCCACCCCAGGCAGCACTTGGCGGGATGGGTGCTGGGGGTTTGCAGCACGAGGGGGGGCTGATGGGGGGCTGGAACTCGGTGTGGGGCCTCTAATCCCTGACTCTGAAACTTGGTGGACTTCTAACGGAAGGAAGGAGGCAGCACACACCACATCCGATTCCATTAGGCATCATGTGCTTTTTAAAGGCAAAGAATTAAAAGCTTAGCTCTAATTTTAAAGAGCAAATAAAATCTTACCCTCTCCCGATTAATTTCGAATTGCAGGTATTCACTATATTCACTAACAATATGCTGAATTATGTGGTATAGACAATAGAATGAGCCTTCGAATGTCTAAAATAATATCTGAGCATCTCCCTCTGGTCTTTCTATTTTTTCCTGCAACAGACTTGATACTATCAACCAGAATGTTTAAATTCTATCACATGGACATTTACAATTTAATCATATTTTTTTCCTCCACAGTCAGCTAACAAAGACACCATAGAAGCATCTTTGCACATCTCAGTGGGAAAGAAAAGCAAACGAAACCATCCGGGTTATTCTACAAAACCCCAGCAGGGTCTGGGGGTGTTTTTGTAAGTGATGACAGGTGGGGACGTGGGTGGAAAGCAGCTCTGTTACTGTTAGTAGTTGTGTCGTGCAGGGTGGTAGCCATGACAGAGTCAGTTTAGGGGAACCAGTTGAAGCAGAAATGCAAGTGTGCACTTTCACTCTTACACGCAACTAACAATCACAGTGTACATACACTGCCTGTGTGACCACAAACGCACTTTCAAGTCTAAGTGCTGGTGTCTATCAAATGGGCACCCACGTTCCAGGGCACGGTCCAATAACGGCAAGACAAGGCCCTGACTTTAGGGACATTATTCCTTAGCCAGGGTGATGACCTGGGTGGGCACCTTGCTCTAAAGCAGGGCCGAGGGTGGCAGGGGCCCCAGGGAGGGCTGAACCCGTGTCCGGGAGGAAGGTCAAGGAGAGCCGAGGTGTAAGAGAGGCACACGGACCGTGATCCTATCACGAAATGCAGACACGTTAATACGGGAGTGCGTATTAACAATGACACCAGCCCAACGGATCCTGGCTGGGAAGGGAAACAGCCCGCGTGGAGCACCCGGGTGGAGCTGGGGGTGTCATCGTCCCCCAGCCCCACGGGGAACAGGCACTGTCCTGGCTCCTCACCAACAGAAAGTGAGCCTTAGAGGGTTGCTACACCATGGTGTTTGCATGTGAACCCTCCAATCTGGTTCTTTCCACCGAGCTGCATCTCCCCTGCAGGGCTGCCCGTGGACACAAGACCCAGTCCTGGCGGAGCTGTGACCCCCCAGCTCCTGCTCCCAGGAGCCAGCCCACCATGCTTCTCCCACCCACGGGAAAGAGCCCGTCCTGCTGTTCCAGCCCGTTCCCAACAGGAGACCCTTCCAGAGCCCCCCATCCACATTCCCATCACAGGCAGTCACGACCACAGTGATCACTCGTGGCCTCCGTGAACCAGAGCTCCAGGGTGGGGGGAGAGGGTGTTCCCTCCACGTGTCTCTGTTAGAGCATCAGCTAGGGTGACGCCGGGAATCACATGTCCAGCCATCAGCAAAGGCCGGTCCACTCTGCTCTCTCACCCAGGGACCTCTCACTCGCTGGTTTTTCCCACTTGCTCAGGCCTCTGTTGTCTTGTCCCATCACTGCCCTGGGCTCCTCCTTACTTCGCTACACACCTGCCCGTATCCCTAACCGGTGAGCATTCTGGTTCTAACCTGGGCTGCGCCTTTTAGCAAACGGAGATCCAGTAAGTGTCGGGTGAGAGCAAAGATGGAGGGGAGGAGGGGGCGGCACTGTCCACAAGGCCCAAATGCTTCCCAAATGCTCGCTTCCAAGATTTTAAAGAACTCCTCAAGGATCCAGGACGCGAGGGTCCGTGCACGTGGAAAGGGTCCAAGAGGCCACTGAGAGGGAAGAAAGCAAGACGGACGGAAGACAGGCACACTCATCAGACGTTTAGGGGGTCAGAGCCCCTCGAGATCTGCTTCCTGCTCTGCACAATTCCAAAGACAGCAGCTCAGGACAACCAGGAATGCCAGTGGTGACTGACAGACGTGTGGATGGGGGATGAGCTTGACACTTGTGGTTGTACAAGTTGTACTAAAAACAGGAAATCTAGAGGAGAGGGGCAGGAGGTGGGCCCTGGTGGCCTGGGAGCAGGGTTTGGTGCTCAGAGAGCGTATATTTCAAGATCCCCTTTCATCTTCTCCACTGTAAGTCTTGAGAGTACCCACAGATGTCACATGGAGGGAAGATGAGGTGGAAGGGCACTGAGGCCCACCGTGGTGACAGCATCCTAGTGATGGAACGGGCAGAGGCCACACGGAATTCACTGCTGGGTGACTGGGGCGCCACAGGCTGTCAGCCCTGAAGCCAGCACACTCATTAGAGGGGGGGATCGGTCTAGCAGCACAGTCAAGACTCAGGCTCTGGGCCTGGCCCCACCTCCCAGCTACTTCTGTGACAGTGACTATACACATGCCACCACGCGAAACCTCGGGTTACGTTTCTGTGCAATTGGGATAATAAAATCCACCTAATGAAAATTCCTAGGCGGGGTAAGTGAGGCAAGGAGACTACGTTTGTAAAGTTCTTAGCATGCGGAAAGCTCTCAGTGTTAGGACCATTCGTGATAAGTTTTCGCTTATGCCTAACTTCTATCACTTATGGTTGAAATCCAGATGGTAAGTGACACAACTGAGATTCAAAGCCAGGTCTGTCTTGATCAAAACCTAAGCTTCTGGGACCACAGCTCTCTTGAACCTGACCTTGTTTCGGCTCCTGGCTGCTGACCACCCTTGAAACCTCCCTCTCCCCTGCCCACCCATCATGACACCATAACAAGACCTGCCCTCCTTCCTGGACCCCTCCATCCCCACCTTGCCAGTGTTTTCACCGGCTGGGTCCTTACTCTCTTCCCCACAGACTCTCCTGTGCTATGTGAAATTCTCATTCAGGTGTCACCCATGCCATCTCCTAAACCAGCAGGCCACCAGGCCACAGAGAGGACACCAGAAGGCCTCTCTCCAACGCGACATCTTAACAGCCCCCTTGTCCTATGACTCTGAACACTCCATGTCCCCTCTTCTGGCTCCTTCACCTTTCCCTGCCCTTAAAGCACATGGATTCCCCCCATTTTTCTTCTTGTTCTCTTCTTCTCTTAATTTATACCCTCTTTTGAAGATTAAGTCCATCTCTATGGGAATACTCATCAATCTAGTTACAGTTTGTATCCTCAGCTTCAAGGCCAAATGTTCAACGATGACAGATGATAGTTGACTATCCAATCTCTATTCCCCTCTGATTCTATATGCACAGAATTCTCATTCATTTGCAAGAGCAACTTGCACAGCTAGAAATACTCATTTTTCTCCTGCAGCCGACCTGAGTGTTTCCAGTGATGTTCCAGCAGTATTTCTCCAAGGACAGTATTTCTCATAAGACAGTATCACTGTCTGGAAGACCTCAACCCAAAGCCTTGAGAGATGGCAGCTGCCTGACAAATGTTTCCTTCCGGGCACTGCCTCGGTTTGTGACTGTCACACGCAGCAGGTGACTGGGGTACTAGCAGGTCACACGCAGCAGGTGACTGGGGTACCAGCAGGTACAGATTTTACCCTCTAGCACTGTTTACTGGTGACGTGCTTGTGCTTTAAACTTCTAATTCATTTTATTTTTTATTGTCTTAAGAGGAACATCAAGTGGGGTTCAATTTCAAGCTAAGCAGTATATTTTGTTTTGTCTCTCGAAGGGGTATGTGGTGCTTTAGTTTAGCACTAAAGCATCACATCCGTGAAGGAAAATGATGAAGCAGTGATAATATGAGCTCACAGGAAGATGTGAAAGAGGAGCTGACTAAACTCAAGGAAAAAAGAAAAAAAAAGAGTTAAAATAATTTCAGAGATGAAGTTCAGTTATAAGGGAGCAGAGAGAAAACAGGTACAGATAGCATAGTAAGGACCATAAAGATGAAAATTAGTAAAGTGAGCAAAATGAAACAGAAATAAAGAAACAAAGGGTTATAGGGAAATGGTAGATAGAGCCTATAGGTGAAGGAAATGCCACATACAGATCACTGGAGCCCAAGATAAGAAATCGAAAATAATGGAAAAGAAAAAAGAATTCAAAACTATGATTAAAAAAGAAAACTTTTTAAAAAAATAGAGAGGTGTTTTATTATTTCCTTATAATCAGGCAAGCTCAACAAAATGATATGCTAATTAAATTTGTGAAATGTCTTGGTAATAAAATTTCATGAAATTTTAAGACAAGGAAAAGCATTTGTCATGTGAAATCACATCACGTTGGACAGGCACTGTGGTTCACATTTTGGGGGCTTGTGATTCCCTCTTCTGCTGATTCTCAAAAAAAGAAATTAAAAAAATACATTGTACGATGCACATATATTCTGCTTTATCTCATAATTTCAGAAAAAAATATGTGCACACAAATGGAAATACTAAAACAATTAAAAATGAATAATCTCCTCAATATTCTTTCATTAATTAAGAAGAAACAAAAATGGATAGCCATCATAGAGTGATCTTGGGCATCCAATCAGCGAAAAGTGAAGGAAAATCAGGAGCAGATGGGATGGCAGTTTTAGGAGAGAAATCTAAGACTAGCAATAGAACTTCTGACATCAATACTTGATCCTACACTTTGAAAGGGCATACTGTATATATGGAAACTGTCCTAGTATAATCAATACCACGATACAGCCTTATAACATTATTATGTTTTAAAGATAAAGAGAATTATTTGACTATTTCAGCAAAAAGGAAAGACGATCAGGCTGGTAACATACTTCTTGGCAGCCCAATTCAATGCCTGAAGATAATGGGGCCACCTTTACAAGATATTGAAAGAATTAAAGAAGTGTGAGCTAAGAAATGTATATACCTGTCTAGGCTATTTCTTCATGGATAAGGTTACAGACAAACCATTTTAAACGTATATGAGTTCAGGAAATATTAGCCAAATGGATCTTTCTTGAGAAAACTACTAGATGAGTCCCAGCCGATCAAGAATGCATGCAGGTTTGGCAAAGGGAAATTAAGGCAGCAGTAAATGTATTTAACTGTACAGCTAAGTAAAAGCAAAGGTACAGATACAAATGACAGAGGAGAATGTCAATATTCTGCCAAAACAAAAATGGTGCAATAAATGAAAATGGTAGAACGTAGAAAGTAGAATCCACTTACAGATGCTTCAGCTGTACAAAATAGTATTTGAAGTTGGAAGATCAAATATAAATATGTGAACATATATAATAGTACAAAGGAAGACACTAAAAACGTATGAGTGATATACTACTAACTAAATTGGATGGTAGAAGAGAGAAAGGGAGGAAGAATAAGATATAAACTAGTTTTATTGAGGCAGATCATTGGAACCAACTCTAAGAAAAAGGGAAACAATGTTCATAGCGGCACTATTTACAATAGCCAAGACATGGAAGCAACCTATCCATCTACAGATGAATGGATAAAGATGTGGTATACATACACAATGGAATACTACTCAGCCATAGAAAAGAATGAAATAATGCCATTTGCAGCAACATGAATGGACCTACAGATAGATTATTATACTAAGTGAAGTAAGTCAGACAAAGACAAATATGATATCGCTTATATGTGGAATCTAAAATATGACACAAATGAATTTATCTACAAAACAGAAATAGACTCACAGATACAGAAAACAAACTTATAGTTATCAAAGGGGAAAGGTGGGGGGGGGAGGGATAAATTAGTAGTTTCAGATTAACATATACACACTACTATATATGAAATAGATAAACAACAAGGACCTACAGTATAGCACAGGGAAATCTACTCAATATCTTGTAATAACGTATAATGGAAAAGAATCTGACAAAAATATATAATGTATTTATGTATACTATAAATATAAATATATATAACTATATATAAATATAAATATATATATATATATAACTGAATCACTTTCCTGTACACTTGAAACTAACACAATATTATAAGTTAACTATACTTCAATAAAAAATAAAAAGCTAATAAAATATAGTGAAAGTCATTTAAATGTTTATATATAAATAGAAAATACAATATGACAAAACTACGACCAACCATATCTGTCACAGCAATAAATTTAAACAGGTTTAATGCAGCTGTTTAAAAAAAAAGGATTTTCACATTACCTCAAAAAGCAAAGACCAACTTGTGCTGTATATGGGAGATATATCTAGAGCAAAGTGGTTCACAAAGGTTACAGCTAAAGGGGAGGAACTCTGGTTCATCAGGTTTATCAGGCAAAGATAAAATAATAACAACAACAAAAGGCAATACAGGGGTAATGATCTTATATTGAACAAAGCAGAATTTAGGCCAGAAGGCATTAAGTAAGATGAGGAAGGCCATTTGATAATGCTGAAGGGTTCAGTCCACAGTGGAGACGGATTTATCATGCTTTTTATTTTCTGTATTTTTGAGGTCTTGCTGACCTGGGAGAGATCGCCCGTCTCAGAACTCTGTAATTCTTAGTGATGGCAAGCCTGCCTTTCATATGAAAAACAAGCCAACGCAGAGCCCAAACCCCCCAACCCCCTCCTCTGTCAGGCCCTCATGCTCTGCACCAATCACCCAGGGCCAGAGACAGCTCACTGCAGCCCCTTCACGCTGGAGCCTGCTGCACTGATTCACACCAGCCAACCCTAAACCCACCTACCCTGCCTTGCTCACTCCTTGCAGAAACCACAGTAAATCCTAGGCCCATGTGTCCCTCTCACCCCCTCTGCCTTCCGGCCCTGGCGCTTCCATGCGTGGCCCTGTGTGCCATGCCTCCCGCCTCTAGGGAACTGGGGGTAAAACTTTCTTGCTTCTTGACAGTCATTTCTGTGTGTGTGTCTTACCAGACCCGGTTAAAACAAATCCCAGGCACATATTAAATCAAGGCATAAGAAATATGAATATATGCATATTAAATAAAAAGTAGAAACTTTATAAAGCAGAAATTACCACAAGATGCTAAGATAAACACACTGACATGGACATTCACAGAGGAACGCCTGCTATTTATGGCAACAGCCTCCAAACCCTCGAGGCCACCACAACAAAGGTTTGCTTTTTGCTCAGCCCATGGTTCTGCTGTGGGTCGGAAGAGCTCATGTCACACCTTCTCACTTCAGGATGCAGGCTGACAGAGCAGCTGCTCCTAAAACTGCCCATCAATGCAGCAGAGGCACAGAAAGCCCTGGAGCATCTCCCACTAAGGATCAAACAGTCTGGCTCAGAAGTGACACCTCATTTGTGTTCAAAACCCTGTGGCTGGAACTAGTCAAAGGGCCCATCCAACTACAAGGGCCAGGGCGGGCAATGCACCCATATCCCCACTAGGGGGAGGCAGAGAGCCGGACACAGTCTATGAACTGCATAAATACAAAGGATGCAAAATTGACATACATGCAAAACAGCCATCACGTATAAACAAAAATAAGTTAGAAGACATAATGGAAGAGAATATTCCACTTCAAATGGCAACTAAAAGAAAAACTACAGAGAAATAAACTTAAAGAGATATGTAAAACACATATGTGGAAAAATTATAATATCCCTGAAAGGCACAAAAGTAGAACTGCACACGCTATGTTCTTAGTTTGAAAGACTCAATATCATCATTTCTTCCTACACTAATTTGTTAATTTAATATGATCCCATAAGAAATAGAAGCACTTTTTTTTTCCTTCTTGGAATCAGGCAAGATTAATGTTCATTTGGAAAACTAAGCAAGAATAACCAGTGAGAGGGGAGGGGCACTTGCGGGCACCAAACCCACTCCACTGCCTCAATAATTGGCACAGGTAGGGATTTTTTTTTTTGTTTATTTGTTTTTTTATGTAGGTTCTAGGACTACCACTCCGAAAGCTTTTGATTCTTTCTTTCTTCCTTCCCTTCTTTCTTTCTCTCTCTCTCTTTCTTTCTCTTTTTCTCACACTGTGCTGCATGCAGGATCTTAGTTCCCTGACCAGGGATCGAACCCATGCCCCCTGCAGTGGAAGCATGGACTCTTAACCACTGGACCACCAGGGAAGTCCCAATATTTGGTACATGAACAATCAGAGAAAACCATGGAACGTAAGGGGAAGTCCTGGAGAGATTTAAATACAAAATGTCAAAAGGTAAATGTCAATCTGGGAAAATGTTTGCACCTCTTATCACATACAAGGCGTCATCTCTGAGCCAGGTCTGTTCCGGAGAAAATCTGAGGAAGGGGCGTGCTGGGGGTGGTGGTGAGGCACCAGGACTGGGCGGGAGCGGCAGCTGACCCACCGTGAAGGTGCAACGGGGCCTCGGCTGCACTGGCAGGTGGCATGGCAGTGGGGGTGGCCCTTCGGAGGTGTTCACACTGTGGTGAGGGGCCGGGCTGTTATACTCAGATATAAGAAGGCACGGGACAGGGGCGCCCCCAGGAGGGGGAGAGTCTTGGGTGAGGTGACAATCTCCAGCTGGGGCGATGCCTGCAGAGGCCTCAGCTGTGAGCCACCAGCAGCCGAGGCTCCCCATCTCGGCACCCACAGCAGACACGACACCCTCTGCTTTCTCCTGTGTAGTGCATGTGTGTGCATGTGTGTATGTGTATGTGTTTTGCCCAGAAACAATAATGAAAAAAAAAAGATCACTCAAAAGACACACAGGCAAAGGACATGAATAGATAGTTCACAAAAAAAGAATTACAAATGTCCATGAAACAAATGAAAAGATGCTTGATTTTATTCACAAAAGAAATGCAATTTACAAATATACTAGAAAAAAATCTGAGAAACCATTTCACACATATCAGAGGGGCAAAATGCAAAAGTTGGCAACAACCTGGTTATCAAGTTAGTGGGTAAACAGCCTTATTCAGCTGCTGGCTGGTGGAAGTATGGAATGATATAACCCCCAAGCAAGGCATTTTCCCAGGATTCACCAAAATTACAAGCCCTTATCCTGTGACTCAGCCATCCCACTTCTGGGAATTTATTCTATAGAAATACCTATACACATAAATATGAGGTATGTACAATATGGTCATTGCAGCATTGTTTATAACAGCAAGTTAATGGAAACAAGCTAAGTGTCCATCTGTAGAAGAATATTTAAGTAATCTACAGTCCACTCCCCTAACATAATGTTCTGCTGTCGTATGAAAGAATGATGGAGGCGCCACAGGAGGGTCTCCAGCATACACTAGGAGTGAAATAAGCAAGGTGTGAAATATTCATAACGCCACCTTTTGAGTAAGGACAGAAAAATACATATATGAATGTTTGCTTGCATCTGCTTACACAGAAACTGGAAAGGTAAATAAGAAACTAACACAAGTGGTGAGGGGTCAGGGAGGAGTCGGGTAGAGGGCACAGAAGGGGGTGCAATGTTTTCAGTGTCTTCCTCTTTTAAGTTTTGAATTGTTTGAACACATTAGTTATCTAAAACAAACAATAAATAAAATTTAAAGAGGATTTAAAGTAAATCACCCAGTATTTTAAGTGTTTTAGAGTGAGAACTTTTCCATAATGTTTCGTCCGCCATATTGCCATAAGTGGAAGATCTCATTTACATTTGCAGGCAACAATGTCGAATTTGCTGGCTATTAAATGCGGACAGAAATAGAAAGAACTAATTGAAATAAACAATCCTCTAAGCTAGCTGTTAATTTTTTTTTTAATAGATATTCATACATATCATTCACTCATTCATTCATTGTTTTGAACAGGTAATTCAAATCAGGTCAGAAACATGTAATAAAAGACAGAATGATGAATGAGGTCTTCTCTGAGTTAACAGTTTGAAAAATGTGCTATTTGGGATATACATATTTTTTAAAATGGGAGCTGAAAACCTCAAAAAGTTACTTTTAATGTAGCAAATTACCAACATAACCTAAATTAACTACAAAAATACAAATATTTCATGAATATGAACGACAGGTTTTAAAAAGAAGTCAGCTAGTCAGTAACTAAGGGGGAAAAATGACCTTGTTCTGATTTATCTCATGCTGGTACAGTGAGTGACAAAAAGACTACATAAACAGTTAATGAACTCTCTCTCACTGAACTTGTTTCCAAAAAATGTCTACAATGCCCTTGAAATTAGGCACTATTGATCTGCAACAACAGTGTGCCCTGAATTTCAAGTCAACATCTGCTCACAAAGGCCAGATTACCCTTTTTTTTAAAGTAGCTATCGTAACTATGATAGTTGCTGGTCAAAGAATTTAACCAAAACCTGATCCTGCCTTTCTCAATAACTCAAACGTCTTTCAAGTTTTGTCCTTTAAAAGCACCATGTTTGACTATACCACATCTGCCTCCTACACACAGATGGAGAAAGAGAAATATTGGTTAAAACTAAGTATGTAAAATTACTGTTACTCCACAAACTGTGAATGCAATTTAAAGCTTTGACATATTCAAGTCCCTAAGCCAGGACTCGTTTCTTGGAAAGAAGTATAAATCTGAATTTGGCACATCAGGATAACATCCTAAAGATACTACTTGACTGATTTTTGCAGCTTTGTCTTTGGGTATTACAAACAGCAGCCTGAACACTCCATCAGCCAAGGCTCCGGTGAGCTCACACCAGCCCACAGGAATTCTACCTCACTTCCTGCTCTTTCCTGCTGAAAAAGTACATTGGAAAATACCGTATGTTTTATGTACTTCCTACAGAACATAAACAGAAAATACTTGGTCACCATTATTTCAGTGACATTAGGCAACTTCTGTTTCTTTTTTTTTTAATTATTTGTACTGTTGTTTTTTTTAAATTTATTTATTATTATTTATTTATTATTTTTATTTTTGGCTGTGTTGGGTCTTTGTTTCTGGCTTTCTCTAGTTGCGGCAAGCGGGGGCCCCTCTTCACCGCGGTGCGCGGGCCTCTCACTATGGCGGCCTCTCTTGCTGCGGAGCACAGGCTCCAGACGTGCAGGCTCAGTAGTTGTGGCTCACGGGCCCAGCTGCTCCGTGGCATGTGGGATCTTCCCAGACCAGGGCTCGAACCCGTGTCCCCTGCATTGGCAGGCAGATTCTCAACCACTGTGCCACCAGGGAAGCCCCAACTTCTGTTTCTTAGTCCAAAACACAAACCAAAATTAAAATGTTCTGGCCTTTCCAGTCAGGCATACCTTGCCTTTGCAGAAAGCCTACTCTTTTTTTTTTTTTTTTTTTAGAAAGTCTACTCTTAATCCACCCTGTGCTAATTAAATTTCTCAAGAGCAATACAGACCCAGGTGTTTTATAAACAACAGCAAACAAAGCACTTCTTTTTTTGCCCTGAAACCTAAATGTCATCTGGCTAGAAAGAGGGAGAACCCCATCGACGAAGTCCTGTATCTCCACACTTCCCGACTTGGGTTTATTAGATGCAGTGATGTGGCTTCTTTCTTTCCTCCTCTCCCGGAAATGCCCTTACGTACAGGCACCTGGGATGCAGCTTTTGACTCACAAAGAAGTCCACGCCCTTTTCCTCCCGACCTGGCAAGAGAAGGATCCTCACTGCTGAAGCACTCCGCCTGAGGGAAGAGAGCTGCCGGCACGACTTGCAAAAGTTCTGGTTCACCTTCACCCGGAGTTCAAAGCGCCGGCACTCTGGCCCCGCCACAGGCTGGCTACCCCGAGTCCTCTCCCGCCCCGCTCCCGCCTTCCCCACCCTCTGGGTCCTACACCACGTCAGGAATCCGGACAGGCACCGAGCTGGGAGCTGACATCACTCCCAGTCCCAGGTACCTCCCCTAGATGGTAATTATAAGGTCAGTTTTATTTAGTTTATTTTTATAGAATTGTGTAGAAGGAAATTAGTCCAAAGGCTGCCTCAACTAATCTTCCAAGAGGTTCACCAGATCCTTGCCCAAATATAACAAATCATAATATAACAGAATTATATGACTGATATTTTGGATATAGAAAATTTAACAAACATTAGCATTATTTTGTATTCCATTGCCAACTATTGAGGCTAGTATATGCAGACAACTTAAACAAAGGTTGAAGGACAAGAGACATTATGTTTGCATACCTTCACTCTCTGACCTGCTGTAAGGTGGCTTTTGTGAGCACTGCTCTACAAAACAGCTCTTTTCAAGATGACCAATGACTTTGATGTAGATAAATCCAAGGTCACTGTTCTGTCCCCATTCATATAGCTGACCTCTCCCTCCTTCTGGACTCACTCTCTTTTAGGGGGGGCAGTGGGGGAAGCAGTATCTAATGCACAGCATGGTGTCTGTCACTCTCACTTCTTCCAAGACTCTACATTCTCTCACTCCGATGGCTGCTCTATTCCTCTCCTTTTAACAGCACCTCTTCCTCCTTCACTAATCTCTAGATGTTGTCATTCCTCAGTGCTCAGATCCGGGCCAAACTCTGTTGGTAGGTGTCTGAAAAGGATTTTTATTTCTGATTTAAAGGAATGTAGATTTAAGAGGTGAGCTGCCTTGTGCTGTTATTCCCCATTGTTACTGACTGGAATGCAGTGTGATACCTGGGGCTGTGGCAATCATCTTGCAAACATGAGATAATAAGCATGAACATGAAACATGAAAAGCCCAAGAGCTACGAATGGTTAAGTGAGGGGAAAATAAAAGCCTGAATAAGAGTCTGGATAGACTACTGCCAGCAACCAGCTAACTAATATAGAGAAAAGAGACAGGAGGTCAGAGAACTACAATGAGACCTAAGTGTTGTGCATGAGTACAGGGCCCTAGGAGGGGACCTAACTCAGACTTGGAGGATGATCAGAGGTGCTCTCTGGAGGATGTCTCATTTAGGCTGAGACCTCAGAGCAGAGTAAAAGCTATTTTGGCAAAGAGTCAGGAGCAGGTAAGCAGGGAGAGGATGGCACGTGGATAAACCTGGAAGTATCATCACCTGGCACATTTAAGCACTGAAGGCAGTTATGTGTGAGTGAAGCCCAGAGTCGAGAAGACAGGAGAGGCCTGGCTAGGGAAACTGAAGTATGCAGGGAGATGGAGATGTCAGGAGAGAGCACCCCTTGGAGGGTCTTGTGAAGTGTGCCATGAGGTCTGGACTTTATCCCAGGAGCAAAGACTGGTCACTGAAGCATTTTCAATAGGTGTGGGGCTGGCTCAGATTTTAATTGTAGAAAAATTGAGTATTTGCATTTAAGAACAATGACTCTGGCGAAATAGCAGAGACTGCATTAAAACTGGGCCAAGCTGGAGGCAGAAGGAATGTTAGTTAGGGGGTGACTGTAGCAATACAGGTGAGGGATGAGATGCACCCCCTAGCGACCCTGAGGATGGAGGGGGGGGGATGCCCCAGTGTCTGACCCTCAGGGAGAGAGTGGCGAGGGAGGCATACAGGACCAAGCTGACTGGTCGAATGGCTGGATGAATTATGGTAATCCACGTCTGAAGATGACTCAGCCGCTAAAGAGAATGGATGTGCATGTACAACTGATACGAGGGGGTTTCAGTGAAGGACTGTTGACTGAGAAAAGCACTACGCTGAAAGGTGTGTTCAGTACCATCACCTTTGGCGACACAATGACCAGCACTACCTGGTCCACGCCCAGCGCCCCTGTGTCTTCGCGCCCCTGCTGTCTTTGCACGTCCTGCCTGCAGTGCAGGAGAGGAACCCACGGGGCTGCCCCCGGAATCACCTTCCCGTCAGAGTTCTGGGGGTGGCCTCCAGTGAGAGGTGTTCATGCACGATTTGGAGGAGCAGCTCAGGCCAGTTTTCTACGGAGGGTTGCGAACAGATACCTGGGCAGAGAGCACGCGTGAGGCGGGCTAGAGGTTTGGGGCAACCCCCTGAGAAGCACCTGCTTTGGTGATCCAGCCGGTGGGTGGGTGGCGGAGGAGGTGCCCGGGACTCCTGAGGCTGCGAGGACTCCCAGTGAGCACCGGTGACCCCCCCCTGCCTCATCCTGAGCACAGTCCTCTGATGGCTGGCACTTCTGCGGCTTCCTAAACCTCTAGCTCCCATCCCTCCTGGGAGTACTTCCTCACCCGATGCTGATGGATGCAGAATGATGAACGTGGTGCCAGGAACGCAGAAGCACAGAGACGAGGTTGGTCCTCTGCCGCCGTGGAAGAACCAACAGGACTGTGGTGGGCTCCCCTTCCCGCTGTACCAGGCAGCACCCTGGACAGAAAGGTGCGGGGTGCTCGGCTCCAGGCATGGCTGCAGAGTCAGAGTCCCCACGACCTCCCTTGGAGCTCATACAGCTATGCTGCTGATTCCAAATCTGGACCTTGTGATGCTGCAAGTAGCTGAGTTGTGCAAGCTCAATCCAAAGCCTTGCCAGGTTTCCCAAGAATGGGATAGGATGGTGAGCAGGAAGGATGAGGGCTTGAGAGCTGCACTGGATCTTGAGAAGGTTTAAGGGGGCTCTGATGAAGATGGGGCTCCTGAGTCTCCTGAGCCAGCAGAAGCAGCCCCTCCTCCCTTGACTGAGGCTAGCCCCGTGTTGTCTGAAGACCCAGCAATGACCTTGTCTGTGCAGATGTGCTACAGGGAAATGCTCAGCTCTTTTCAAAGTTTTCAGATTTGTAGCTAGGAAGGTGGCCTCGGAAGAGGTCCCACACACATCAAAAGAACTGCAAGATTTCTTCCAGCAGAAATCTGAAGGAAGTGCAGAGGAGTAGATTTTACAACTGTGAAACCAGGAATTGCCCAGCATGCGAATGGCAGACATGGCTGCTGAGTTAATGGCACAGACTCTGGATATGAAGGTCTGGGTGCTGGGTGAGGGTGAGCAGAGCAGGGCAGGTGCCCTGGGGAAGGTGTTACAAACACTCAAACCAGAGTCGGCCAGGGGCTGGGTTCAAGACCCCAACGGTTTGCAGATTTTCTCCCTCGCTTTGTTATTTATCTATCGGTGAGATGAACCAACGAGTACCGGTCTCTCTTCCTTGTCATAGAACATAAGGAAGGCTAAGCGTGAGTAAGCTCTTAATTCAGTCCTCAAGTTACAGATTATCAAAGATGGTCACAATCCAACTAGGTGAGGGATGAACAAAATCCAAGATGGGTCCAGTGCCTCGTGGACTTTGTCTCCGAAGTTGTTGGGAAGTGAAGCATCTTTAGCTGCATGATGGATGGTGTGGATTTGGCAGGATGTGACGTTAATGGGTCAGTTGCTCGTTTAGCTATGGGCCAAACGATGTGTGTGCGTGGGGACTAGACAAAGGGGTGGACTGTGCTGGAGATGGAGAACCTGTTTTCAACTCCATGACTGCTTCCCATGCACTCCTCTTTTTCATTCTCCTCTGAAAATGGGGGAGAAGCCTGCAATGACCCTTCCCAGATTGCTTTCCTGACAGGTTCCAGGTTCCCAAACGAGAAGCACTCATTCAAGGTTTTCAAGGCTGCAGGAGGAACAGCCATCGTGCTCCATGGCGAGTTGCAAGCAGGGACACACAGCTCCCAGGGTGGGGGGACTCTGGGGAGTCCCATCCTCAGTAGCCCATGAGTCACAGCTGCTTCCAGAGGACAGCCTGCCAAGGAGGGCTTCGGTGCTTTGGTGCAGGAGGTGGTGACAGCAGCAGCCCGGCCCGCTGGCGTCCCTGAGGTTGAGGGTGACTCCCTTCTCTCTTGCTTCTCTCTGTAGCTTCTAGGCTTTTACTCTCCCAACCCTCCAAAGATGGTGCAAGCCTCTAAGTGCCTGTATTAAAATCCATCACACTTGCAAAGCTCAAGTGTCTTCTGTGATCCTGACAGAGCTCTGACTGTATTCATATGTGTGTGAATACATACACATACATAAATATGTGTATGTATATATTGTACATATATATTATGTACATATCTGTAGATAATTATTTGAGCTTGGAGAAAAATACAGAAGTATACATATAAGGTTGCTAATATGGGTTTCTAGTAATTGAGAAGAAGAAGCTATGGGGAACCAAGCAGAAAAGAAACAAATGCTATGTATGTTATAATCCCATTAATGCAATATTATGGATGCATGCATATATGGATGGATACAGTAAAATAGAGAAAAAAATAGAGAAAGGTGAGTGGGGTCCAGGTGGATGCTTGGCAGGAGTTCTGAAGGGCAAGGACATACTGGTCCACCCTATGTTGTCCCTGGGGGGAGGCTCCTGGCCAGTTACTATTAGGTGCCTGTCATCCAACATTTAATATTACTCTAAGAGCAAATGCATTTATCCAGCTTCTTTCCTGTAAGATAGAAGAACCATGGAGACATGGGGCTACGGAGACAGACCACAAAGGCCACGCAGAGAGGGGAGATCGATGAGCGGGACCCATTAGCCTCAGCTCTGACAGTCTATTTCTTTAAAATTAACTAACTTCTGACAATCATCGACAGGAAGACACTGGAACTCACCAAAAAAGACACCCCACATCCAAAGACAAAGGAGAAGCCACAGTAGATGGTAGGAGGGGCACAATCACAATTAAATCAAATCCCATAACTGCTGGGTGGGTGACTCACAAACTGTAGAACACTTATATCACAGAAGTCCACCCACTGGAGTGAAGGTTCTGAGCCCCACGTCAGGCAATGCCAAACCTGGGGGTCCGGCAATCAGACTTTGAAGCCTAGTGGGATTTGATTGCAGAACTTCGACAGGACTGGGGGAAACAGAGACTCCACTCTTGGAGGGCACACAATGTAGTGTGTGCATCAGGACCCAGGGGAAGGAGCACTGACCCCATAGGAGACTGAACAAGACCTACCTGCTAGTGTTGGAGGGTCTCCTGCAGAGGTGGGGGGTAGCTCTGTCTCACTGTGAGGACAAGGACACTGGCAGCAGAAGTTCTGGGAAGTACTCCTTAGCTTGAGCCCTCCCAGAGCCCCAAGTTAGCCCCACCAAAGAGCCAGGTAGGCTCAAGTGTTGGGTTGCCTCAGGCCAAACAACCAACAGGGAGGGAACCCAGCCTCACCCATCAGCAGTCAAGCAGATTAAAGTTTTACTGAGTTCTACCAGAGCAACAGTCAGCTCTACCCACCACCAGTCCCTCCCATCAGGAAACTTCCACAAGCCTCTTAGATAGCCTCATCCACCAGAGGGCAGACAGCAGAAGCAAGAAGAACTACAATCCTGCAGCCTGTGGAACAAAAACCACATTCACAGAAAGATATACAAGATGAAAAGGCAGAGGGCTATGTACCAGATGAAGGAACAAGGTAAAACCCCAGAAAAACAACTAAATGAAGTGGAGATAGGCAACCTTCCAGAAAAAGAATTCAGAATAATGATAGTGAAGATGATCCAGGACCTCGGAAAAAGAATGGAGGCAAAGATCGAGAAGATGCAAGAAATGTTCAACAAAGATCTAGAAGAATTAAAGAACAAACAAACAGAGATGAACAATACAATAATTGAAATTAAAACTACACTAGAAGGAATCAATAGCAGAATAACTGAGGCAGAAGAACGGATAAGTGACCTGGAAGACAGAATGGTAGAATTCACTGCTGCGGAACAGAATAAAGAAAAAAGAATGAAAAGAAATGAAGACAGCCTAAGAGACCTCTGGGACAACATTAAACTTAACAACATTCGCATTATAGGGGTCCCAGAAGGAGAAGAGAGAGAGAAAGTGCCCGAGAAAATATTTGAAGAGATTATAGTCAAAAACTTCCCTAACACGGGAAAGGAAATAGCCACCCAAGTCCAGGAAGTGCAGAGAGTCCCATACAGGATAAACCCAAGGAGAAACATGCCGAGACACATAGTAATCAAATTGGCAAAAATTAAAGACAAAGAAAAATTATTGAAAGCAGCAAGGGAAAAATGACAAATAACATACAGTGGAACTCCCATAAGGTTAACAGCTGATTTCTCAGCAGAAACTCTACAAGCCAGAAGGGAGTGCCATGATATACTTAAAGTGATGAAAGAGAAGAAACTACAACCAAGATTACTCTACCTGGCAAGGATCTCATTCAGATTTGATGGAGAAATCAAAAGCTTTACAGACAAGCAAAAGCTAAGAGAATTCAGCACCACCAAACCAGCTTTACAACAAATGCTAAAGGAACTTCTCTAAGTGGGAAACACAAGAGAAGAGAAGAAAAGGACCTACAAAAACAAACCCAAAACAATTAAGAAAATGGTCATAGGAACATACCTATCGATAATTACCTTAAACGTGAATGGATTAAATGCTCCAACCAAAAGACACAGGCTTGCTGAATGGATACAAAAACAAGACCCATATATATGCTGTCTACAAGAGACCCACTTCAGACCTAGGGACACATACAGACTGAAAGTGAGGGGATGGAAAAAGATATTGCATGCAAATGGAAGTCAAAAGAATGCTGGAGTAGCAATACTCATATCAGATAAAATAGACTTTAAAATAAAGAATGTTACAAGAGACAAGAAAGGACACTACATAATGATCAAGGGATCAATCCAAGAAGAAGATATAACAATTATAAATACATATGCACCCAACATAGGAGCACCACAATACATAAGGCAACTGCTAACAGCTATAGAAGAGGAAATCGACAGTAACACAGTAATAGTGGGGAACTTTAACACCTCACTTACACCAATGGACAGATCATCCAAACAGAAAATAATAAGGAAACACTAGCTTTAAATGACACAATAGACCAGATAGATTTAATTGATATTTATAGGATATTCCATCCAAAAACAGCAGACTACACTTTCTTCTCAAGTGTGCATGGAACATTCTCCAGGATAGATCATGTCTTGGGTCACAAATCAAGCCTCAGTAAATTTAAGAAAATTCAAATCATATCAAGCATCTTTTCTGACCACAACGCTATGAGATTAGAAATCAATTACAGGGAAAAAAACATAAAAAACACAAACACATGGAGGGTAAACAATATGTTACTAAATAACCAAGGGATCACTGGAGAAATCAAAGAGGAAATCAAAAAATACTTAGAGACAAATGACAATGAAAACACGACAATCCAAAACCTATCAGATGCGGCAAAAGCAGTTCTAAGAGGGAAGTTTATAGCTATACAAGCCTACCTCAAGAAACAAGAAAAATCTCAAGTAAACAGTCTAACCTTACACCTAAAGGAACTAGAGAAAGAAGAACAAACAAAACTTAAAGTTAGCAGAAGGAAAGAAATCATAAAGATCAGAGCAGAAATAAATGAAATAGAAACAAAGAAAACAATAGCAAAGATCAATAAAACTAAAAGCTGGTTCTTTGAGAAGATAAACAAAATTGATAAACTTTTAGCCAGACTCATCAAGAAAAAGAGGGAGAGGACTCAAATCAATAAAATTAGAAAGGAAAAAGGAGAAGTTACAACAGACACCGCAGAAATACAAAGCATCCTAAGAGACTACTACAAGCAACTCTATGCCAATAAAATGGACAACGTGGAAGAAATGGACAAATTCTTAGAAAGGTGTAACCTTCCAAGACTGAACCAGGAAGAAATAGAAAATATGAACAGACCAATCACAAGTAATGAAAGTGAAACTGTGATTAAAAATTTTCCAACAAACAAACAAACAAAAAAATCTTCCAACTGGGGCTTCCCTGGTGGCGCAGTGGTTGAGAATCTGCCTGCTAATGCAGGGGACGCGGGTTCGAGCCCTGGTCTGGGAGGATCCCACATGCCGCGGAGCGGCTAGGCCCGTGAGCCACAATTACTGAGCCTGCGCGTCTGGAGCCTGTGCTCCGCAACAAGAGAGGCCGCGATAATGAGAGGCCCGCGCACTGTGATGAAGAGTGGCCCCCACTTACCGCAACGAGAAAGCCCTCGCACAGAAACGAAGACCCAATACAGCCATAAGTAAGTAAGTAAGTAAGTAAGTAAGTAATAAATAAACCCAAAGTTTAAAAAAAAAAAAAAAAAAATCTTCCAACAAACAAAAGTCCAGGACCAGATGGCTTCACAGGTGAATTCTATCAAACATTTAGAGAAGAGCTAACACCCATCCTTCTCAAACTCTTCCAAAAAATTGCGGAGGAAGGAACACTCCCAAACTCATTCCATGAGGCCACCATCACCCTGATACCAAAACCAGACAAAGATGTTGCAAAAAAAGAAAATTACAGACCAGTATCACTGATGAATAGAGATGCAAAAATCCTCAACAAAATACTAGCAAACAGAATCCAGCAACACATTAAAAGGATCATACACCATGATCAGGTGGGATTTATCTCATGGATGCAAGGATTCTTCAATATATGCAAATCAATCAATGTGATACACCATATTAACAAATTGAAGAATAAAAACCATATGATATCTCAATAGATGCAGAAAAAGCTTTTGACAAAATTCAACACCCATTTATGATAGAAACTCTCGAGAAAGTGGGCATAGAGGGAACCTACCTCAACATAATAAAGGCCATATATGACAAACTGACAGCAAACATCATTCTCAATGGTGAAAAACTGAAAGCATTTCCTCTAAGATCAGGAAAAAAACAAGGATGTCCACGCTCACTACTATTATTCAACATAGTTTTGGAAGTCCTAGCCACGGCAATCAGAGAAGAAAAAGAAATAAAAGGAATACAAATTGGAAAAGAAGAAGTAAAACTGTCACTGTTTGCAGATGATATGATACTATACATAGAGAATCCTAAAGATGCCACCAGAAAACTACTAGAGCTAATCAATGAATTTGGTAAAGTTGCAGGATACAAAATGAATGCACAGAAATCTCTTGCATTCCTATACACTAATGATGAAAAATCTGCAAGAGAAATTAAGGAAACACTCCCATTTACCATTGCAACAAAAAGAATGAAATACCTAGGAATAAACCTACCAAGGGAGACAAAAGACCTGTATGCAGAAAACTCTAAGACACTGATGAAAGAAATTAAAGATGATGCCAACAGATGGAGAGATATACCATGTTCTTGGATTGGAAGAATCAATATTGTGAAAATGACTCTACTACCCAAAGCAATCTACAGATTCAGTGCAATCCCTATCAAATTACCAATGGCATTTTTTACAGAACTAGAATAAAAAGTCTTAAAATTTGTATGGAGACACGAAAGACCCCAAATAGCCAAAGCAGTCTTGAGGGAAAAAAACGGAGCTGGAGGAATCAGACTCCCTGACTTCAGACTATACTACAAAGCTACAGTAATCAAGACAATATGGTACTGGCACAAAAACAGAAATATAGATCAATGGAACAAGATAGAAAGTCCAGAGATAAACCCATGCACCTATGGTCAACTAATCTATGACAAAGGAGGCAAGGATATACAATGGAGAAAAGACAGTCTCTTCAATAAGTGGTGCTGGGAAAACTGGACAGCTACATGTAAAAGAATGAAATTAGAACACTCCTTAACACCATACACAGAAATAAACTCAAAATGGATTAGAAACCTAAATGTAAGACTGGATTCTATAAAACTCTTAGAGGAAAACTTAGGAAGAACACTCTTTGATATAAATCACAGCAAGATCTTTTTTGATCCACCTCCTAGAGTAATGGAAATAAAAACAAAAATAAACAAATGGGACCTAATGAAACTTAAAAGCTTTTGCACAGCAAAGGAATCCATAACAAGACGAAAAGATAACCCTCAAAATGGGAGAAAATATTTGCAAATGTATCAACAAAGGATTAATCTCCAAAATATATAAACAGCTCATGCAGCTCAATATTAAAAAAACAAACAACCCAATCCAAAAATGGGCAGAAGACCTAAATAGACATTTCTCCAAAGAAGACATACAGATGGCCACGAAGCCCATGAAAAGCTGCTCAACATCACTAATTATTAGAGGAATGCAAATCAAAACTACAATGAGGTATCACCTCACACCAGTTAGAATGGACATCATCAGAAAATCTACAAACAACAAATGCTGGAGAGGGTGTGGAGAAAAGGGAACCCTCTTGCACTGTTGGTGGGAATGTAAATTGATACAGCCACTATGGAGAACAGTATGGTATGGAGGTTCCTTAAAAAACTAAAAATAGAATTACCATATGACCCAGCAATCCCACTACTGGGCATATACCCAGTATATGGGTATCATAATTCAAAAACACACATGCACCCCAACGTTCATTGCAGCACTATTTACAATAGCCAGGTCATGAAAGCAACCTAAATGCCCATTGACAGACGAATGGATAAAGAAGTTGTGGTACATATATACAATGGAATATTACTCAGCCATGAAAAGGAACGAAATTGGGTCATTTGTAGAGATGTGGTTGGATCTAGAGACTGTCATACAGAGTGAAGTAAGTCAGAAAGAGAAAAACAAATATCATATATTAACGCATATATGTGGAACCTAGAAAAATGGTACAGATGAATCGTTTTGCAGGGCAGAAATTGAGACACAGATGTAGAGAACAAACGTATGGACACCAAGGGGGGAAAGTGGCGGGGGGTGGGGGTGGTGGTGTGATGAATTGGGAGACTGGGATTGACATGTATACACTGATGTGTATAAAATGGATGACTAATAAGAGCCTGCTGTATAAAAAAATAAATAAAATTAAATTTAAAAATTTAAAAAAAAGTGACTAACTTCTAACTTGAATGATCATCTATATTCTAGAAATACAATGTGAATGACTCAAATATCTACAAATGGGAGACACAGCTCTGGTGAATTATCTGGCAAGCCCTCCAATGAGTGGGAGCTGTTTTTCTACACGAGAGCTGCAGGCTGTGACCAGAGAGGACCAAAATGAGTTTAAAAAATGCATAATTTGGGACTTCCCTGGTGGCACAGTGGTTAAGAATCCGCCTGCCAATGCAGGGGACACAGGTTTGATCCCTGGTCCAGGAACATCCCACATGCTGTGGAGCAACTAAGCCCGTGCACCACAACTATTGAGCCTACACTCTAGAGCCCGTGAGCCACAGCTACTGAGCCCGTGCACCACAGCTACAGAAGCTTGTGCGCCTAGAGCCTGTGCTCCACAACAGGAGAAGCCACCGCAATGAGAAGCCTGCACACCGCAGCAAAGAGTAGTCCCCACTCGCCGCAACTAGGGAAAGCCTGTGCACAGCAATGGAGACCCAACGCAGCTAAAAGTAAATAAATAAATAAATAAATTTATTTTTTTTTTAAAAAGTAGAATGGTGGTTACCAGGGGCTGAGGGGGAAAACAGGGAGTTGTTTAATGGGTACAGAGTTTCAATTTGGGAAGATGAAATAGTTCTGGGGAGGGATGGTGGTGATGGTTGCACAACAGTGTGAATGTACTAATGCCACTGAACTGTGCACTTAAAAATGGTTAAAATAGTAAATTTTATGTTATGTCTATTTTACCATAATTTTAAAAAAAGAAACAGTATAGAATGGTATCCAAGCCATTGGTGGATGGGAGAGTCACCCTCAATAGGATCACCTACTGCATCTGATTATTATGGCCACTGTATCTCTTTTAATCTAGCAAAAGTCATTTTTTTAAAAATACAATGCTTACTTCTTGAGGACACAGGGCCGTTTGTCCTACAGAATTTCCCACTTTCTGATTTTGTGCTATTGCTTGCTTCCTTGCGCTGTCATTTGTCTAGTTCTTCATCTCTATTTCCCGTAAATTGGAAGTAATATCTAGTGGTTGATAGATCCACGCAAAACATTTTTTGTCTAGAATAATTACCATTGATCTTGTGTACTTCAGGTTATGTCACCACTGAAGACACACAATCTTGTTGAAGATTAGTAAACCACTAGCAAAACTCAGATTAATTTCTCAGGGTGATGACAGCCTCATACCTCCGTTTCACAGTTAGATTGCCCACTCCTGCATCTAGGAAGTAACCGTGTAGTGTTGCTTTGACCCTGTGTGACCCTTATCAACTATTAACGCAATGGTTTAACATTGATGGCTAATCCTCGTTTTTTCGGTTCTTTTTCTTTTCTTTTTTTTGGCCATGCCACGTGGCATGCGGGATCTTAGTTCCCCCACCAGGGATGGAACCTGCAGCGGAAGTGCAGAATCTTAACCACTGGACCACCAGGGAAGTCCCCGGATAACCCTCGTTTAGTTTGCCGATTTATGCTTTTTCTAATCCTACATTTTTTTCCCCCACCCTATAAAGTAGAGCGCTCCCTCATCACCTGGGACTCTTTGGTTACTGGGAACTACAGTTGCTACTAGAAAAGCAGGATAAATCTTTAATTTTTTTCGTTTTGGTGGGGAAACGTTTGAAATAATGGTCCCTTCCCACGCAGACGTGCTATCAGACTATGGGATAAATGTCTTTACCTTTTAGTTCTGTGTGTGAGCAAACGCCGTAATTAATTCAATTAATTTCTGAGACTGCGTTAGCTTTTTAATG
This sequence comes from Balaenoptera ricei, assembly GCF_028023285.1. NCBI lineage: Eukaryota > Metazoa > Chordata > Mammalia > Artiodactyla > Balaenopteridae > Balaenoptera > Balaenoptera ricei. The sequence continues at coordinate 32,563,374 of NC_082640.1, forward strand.
ATCTTCTATTATGTGAACAATGGGGCATGGATTGGTTGAACCACCGTCGTGCCACAGAAAAATGCCAGAAACCTCCAACTCACGCGGGGGCCGCGGGAGGCCAGCCAGCTCTATAGCTGCACTTTGGATTTGGATCTTCTCTAGAAGGGGGAGCGCGCTCTGCCAGCGGGGCTCTCGGGGTACACGGGAGGCACCCCAAGCCCACTGCCTTTCCCCCCTGGCTGGAGTTTGGGGTCACCGGCATCAGCCTGCTTTACCGCTTGACCTCTAGAGGGCCATTGACACTATTAAACAGAAAGAGTTTTTGTGCACAGAATCAGAAATGAAACACAATTTTGAAGATAGTAAAAACCTTCCCCAAAAAATTATGAGAAAAAAATTTAAATGCAAAATATGTCTTGGAACAAGTTGAAATAATCTTATTATTTGAAAAGACCTAGAAAAAGGATCATGTTCAACTGCCCAGCTAGCTTAGTCTGTAGAGCGTGGGGCTTTTAATCTCAAGGTCCTAGGTTTGAGCCCCCGGTTGGGTGGCAGCTCTTTGCATCACCTGTAATAATTAACCTCAACTCAGAAAACCTTAGTTTTCAAGCAATTCAACACATAACTGACTTCAATCTGGAGTTTCGTATTTTCAAACAATTCAACGCTTTAAAAACTACTAAGACTGAATAAGTTAAAAAAGGGAACAATAAAACTAGAAAAAAGTTTCATATTATAATTACACAGTTAAAGGTTATCTGTGTAGAAAAATATCTGTTACTGAGTGGTCTATTTGAAGGGCAGTGGAATGCCAAAGTTTAGGATATATCAATAGAAGACATAAAAAATTAATGAAATTGTAGGGTTCATACATATTGCTGAAGTGATCTCTTAAAATGTTTGAACTGTGTAATTTTAACTTTATGCTCTGCGATACTGAAGATTAGTTCGGAGATCAGCTCTGATTCACACTATACACATTAAGTTCATATCCTTGAATTTCTCTAAGTAAATTAATTTACTTTGTGCCTTTGGGAAGGGCTAGTGATTATTATAGGCTGTTTAAACCACTGTAAGATTGTTTTAGTGATTAGCTAATCAGGTAGCTATTGTGAACAGACACAGGGCTTTCTTAATCCTTTTTTTCCTAAGTTAGTGATCCAAATTGAACATATTTCCTGCAGCAATTTTTGGAGTCTTAAAACATATCTCATTCAATATCCTGTGATAAACCATAATGGAAAATAATATAAAAAAGAATGTATATATATGTATGTATAACTGAATCACTTTGCTGTACAGCAGAAATTAACACAACATTGTAAATCAACTATACCGCAATTTAAAAAAAACCCATATCTCAAAGCAAGGAATTATCTTTTCCTTCATATGTTTTCCTAAACAAACTCAATTTCTTAGGGCAAAACTTTGCTTTTATGTTCACAGCTGCAAATTCTTTCCTTGTCTTAAATATTTTCCGTCATTCCCAGCAATTCTCAAACATTCTCCAAATTACTGTATGTTATTACCATCAGTTCAAGATACAATTTCAGGCTTTGGAAGAAACATGGAAAATTTCGCAAGTGAAAATGAAGATTCCCTAAATACTGCTGTTATTACAAAGGAACACCTAATCTCTAGGTGATGGGAGGCGAAGTAGAATTTTTCAAAAGGCAAACTCTGTCAGAGAAAAAGCAAATTGGTAAATTGACAAGAAGTCAATGAAGATACATTTACTTTTAAATATACATCCATTTTAAATTGAAGATCAGTGTTATGGGTTGAATTTGCGACTCCCTGGTATTCATATGTTAAAGTCTTAACCCCTAGTAATTCAGAATGTGACCTTATTTGGAAGTAGTGTTGTTGCATATGTAATTAATTAAGATGAGGTCATATCAGAGTAGAATGCACGCTTAATCCAACATGACTGGTGTCTTTATAAATGAGGGAACTATGGACATAGGCATGCACCCAGAAATGTACATTTAGACATATGGGAGAATGCCACGTGAAACGAAGACAGACATTGGGCTGATGAGTTTATAAGCCAGGGAATGCTAAAGATGGCCAGCAAACAACCAAAAGCTAGGGGAAAATCCTGGAACAGATTCTCCCTTAGGTCCCTCAGAAAGAACCAACCCTACAAAAAGCTTGATCTTGGACTTCTACATTTGTTGTTTAAGCCACCCATTTTGTGGTATTTTGTTATGGTAGCCCCAGGAAACTAATGCAATCAGTGTTCTATTGGGAGGTGATTTTGATTTTAAATTTATTTTAGTATACCTTATATTAAGTAGTCGTCGTCATCTTCCTTTCCTTTTCTACTTATATTAAGTGTTGTCATCATCTTCATTTCCTTTCCTTTCATTCCTGAAGCTGTAGGGAAAGCAATGGTTTGTTTACATGTGGACGTAAATTCAGCTCAAGTGAGGACATTATGATTACAGCTCCTTCAGAAGTAACATTTAGAAATTAGCGCAATCTCGAACTATATTTTCTTCTTATTGTTGGCTGGTGATTTATTATGTTGGCTACTGACTTATTGCTATTTGTACCAAAAGAATATATTCAAAGATATACTAAGTTAAACACGTTTTATTCTCCCATGGAACTCATACTTGGAGACTTTATATTCAACTATCCTATTAATAAATCATTTTAAGAAAGTGTGCTAATTCTCAGTGGTCCAGTTTCTTCAACAAGTAAATGGCAATAAAAAGAGAGAGTCAGAGTGAACTCAATCAAATGAAATGCATGGACCGTGTTTGGATCCTGATTTGAACCAACCAATCATAAGATTACACTGTGACATAACACAATACAATCATGAGATTATATGAGACAATCCCAGGAACCTGAACACTGACTCAATACTTGAAGATACTACAGAATTATTTATTTTTAAATTATTTTATTTTTAAATTTATAAAAAAATGTAATAATGGTACGGTGTTTTTAAAATAATGGTATGGTGTTTTAAATAATGCTTTGCTTGGGAATGGCGAACCCAAGCACCAGGAGATGAAAAATGAGGTGCGTTTTAGAAACCTTTTAGAGATATGTACTCACTTGTTTAGAAATGAAATAGACATGATATTTGGAATTTGTGTGTACATATTTTGGTGGGGGAGGAATAATTGGGTACCAAAGACACAAGATTGGCCGTATGTTAGTAACTATGGAGGCTAAGTGTTGAGTACACACCATGATTCACTGTACAATTCACTTTGCTTTTGTATATAGTTTTAAATTTCCATAAATTTAAATACTGTTTGATTATGCAAAATCCCAAAGTATCTTAACCTCCTTAGCCCAGTGATCAAATTTAGCCTCACTAATGAGACAACCAGACATCATGTGCCTCCTGATGTGATGCAGTATTTTATGTCACCTATAAAATATTCTTGTCAAAAACACTCAACTTAGATCTAACCAAGTCTTTAGATGTAACTTAAGTTTATAGGAAATATAGGGAAAGAGAAATGAGTTAAGTAACACCACAAGTAAACAATCAGACAAACGCAGAATGTCAAAGATTCAAAAGAATCAGGTTTTTCAAAAAGCAAATGTAGCGAACGAATACTAACACCACTAACAATAAAGTGTATGTGTGTGGGTGGCCTATTCTGTACCAAGGGCTCCCCTCCCACTCCTGTGGCAGTCCAGTGAAGCCAATGAACTGTTTTTCCAGAATGTTTTTAAATGTATAAAATAAAAAACAACAACATAGGATTATAAAGGAAAACAATTATATTGAAATACAGTTATCAAAATACCTTAAAATATACTATGGTAATGTACATGCTTCATTTTTTTAAAAATAAATTTATTTATTTATTTAGTTATGGCTGCATTGGGTCTTCGTTGCTGCGCGTGGGCTTTCTCTAGTTGCAGCGAGCAGGGGCTACTCTTCGTTGCAGTGCATGGGCTTCTCATTGCGGTGGCTTCTCTTATTGTGGCGCACAGGCTCTAGGCGTGCGGGCTTCATTAGTTGTGGCACGTGGGCTCCGTAGTTGTGGCTCGCAGGCTCAGTAGTTGTGGCGCACGGGCTTAGTTGCCCCGTGGCATGTGGGATCTTACTGGACCAGGGCCCAAACGCGTGTCCCCTGCATTGGCAGGCAGATTCTTAACCACTGCGCCACCAGGGAAGTCCCCATGCTTCATTTTTAATACATTAAATAAGATCTAGCAACAGGTCTAATAACTACAGTAATTTCAAAGTAATGACTGTAAATAATATCTCTAAGAGGTTTCCCTGGTGGCGTAGTGGTTGAGAATCCGCCTGCCAATGCAGGGGACACGGGTTTGAGCCCTGGTCTGGGAAGATCCCACATGCCGCGGAGCAACTGGGCCCGTGAGCCACAACTACTGAGCCTGCGCGTCTGGAGCCTGTGCTCCGCAACAGGAGAGGCCACGATAGTGAGAGGCCCGCGCACTGCAATGAAGAGTGGCCCCCGCTTGCCACAACTAGAGAAAGCCCTCGCACAGAAACGGAGACCCAACACACCCATTAAAAAAATAATAATAATAATATCTCTAAGATATATTGAAGAACTAAAGTGATATGAAAGCATATTATTTTTATTGCAACAAAACCACAGGTGCTGCTGATATTTTCAAGGTTTGTTACCTTCATTTATAATGAAAGGAAATGCTAAATTTCACTTTGAATTTGATGAAACTAAAGATGTAATTTTTTTTTCTCATCCAAGTTCATGGACCATTTGATTGTATCCATGGACTCCTACCTTAAGAACTGCCTGTCTAGATTTTAAAAGACTTAAGAAATTTAACAACCAAATGCAATACATTGTCATTTAATGGATCCTATTTTGAAAAAACAATCAACAAGCAAACAAACATAAAAATATTTTAGGAACAAGTGAGGAAATGTGAAATGGGAATTATATGATTTTAGGGAATTATTATTAATTGTGTTGGGTGTGATAATGGTATTGTGGTATGTAGGAGAATGACCTTCTATTTCGGAAGTACATACCAAAGAAATCAGGCATAATAGGTCCTGATGTCTTCACATACACACACACACAATACACACACATATATATGTATTATAAGGCAAATATGGGAAAATATTTACAATTGTTGAATCGAGATGATGTGTAATATATTCTTTCTATTTTTCTATGTTTGAAGTTTTCATAAAATGTAAAATAAGGTGATTTTTAAAGATTTTTTTATGGTATAATATAGGTATGGTGAAGTGTATTACTCATAAGTGTACAACTTGATGAATTTTTACATTTGTAAACACCCATGTAACCACACCAGATTAAGGTTATAGAACATTTCCAGCACCCTGAAGTTCCCTAATACCCCTTTCCAGCCAATTCCCCCTTCTACCCCAGCAAACCACTATCTTGACTTCCAACACCATCGTTAAAGTATATTGTCTTTGGTGTCTGGCTTCCTTTGCACAACATGACTTCCTCTTATATTAAAACAAGTTTTTAGGGCTTCCCTGGTGGCGCAGTGGTTGAGAATCTGCCTGCTAATGCAGGGGACACGGGTTCGAGCCCTGGTCCGGGAAGATCCCACATGCCGCGGAGCAACTGGGCCCGTGAGCCACAACTACTGAGCCTGCGCGTCTGGAGCCTGTGCTCCGCAACAAGAGAGGCCACGATACTGAGAGGCCCGCGCACCGCGATGAAGAGTGGCCCCCACTTGCCGCAGCTAGAGGAAGCCCTCGCACAGAAACGAAGACCCAACACAGCCAATAAATAAATAAATAAATAAATAAATAAATAAATAAAATACAAGAATCTTAAAAAAAACAAAAAAACCCCCAAAAAACCCCAAGTTTTTAGAGACTGATAATACCATGTTTGGCATGGATGCGGGAAAACAGGCCCTCTCTTTAATTGTTGGTTGAAATGTAAGTTGATGAAGCCTTTAATAAGTTTAAAATGCCCACAGTCTTTGACTCAGTAATTCTACATCTAGGGGCCTAAAAATATAAAAACAATGGGCACAAAGGTTTAGTTTGAAAGACATACGTTTCTAACAGTATGAAAAACTGAAAGCAACCTAAATGTCCAGCAAGAATCAAGGTTAGATAAATGTGGTCTATTTATACTGCAGTATGTCTCCAACAATTAAAAATGTGAGATGGACACATAATTAATTGGAGTGACCTCTAAGCCATATTATGAAGTAAAAAAAGAAGACACAGAACAATATATACAGTCCATTTATGGTAAAAGGAAAAACAATTAGGGAGCATACGAAAATGTCCATGCAAAATGATGGGGAAGTAAATGAGGGAAAATAGAAGGATTCCTCAAGTTTTGCCCTGTATTTTATACCTCTGAATTGTTGCATCATGTACAACTCAAATATTCAGATATTACTTGCATAATTAAAACATAAATGCAAAAAAATTAATATAAATGGAGAAAGAACACAATGAGACTCAAATATTCAGATATTACTTGCATAATTAAAACATAAATGCAAAAAAATTAATATAAATGGAGAAAGAACACAATGAGGGTGCTAGGATAAAGAAACTGCAAGGATACTCAAACAACTTATAATAGTAGTACCTTTGTGGGGGAAGGAGCAGATGAGGGACTGAAGTGGGAAAGGGACTTCTCACTTATCTTCACTTTTTTTTTTTTTGTTTTGTTAAAGCTTCATGCACGCTAACTGATTCTTATCCTCAGAATAAGCCAATGAGGTACATTTTGCAGATAAGGAAAGGGCATAGAGAGATTAGCCAAGCAGTCCAATTTTTTTTGTTTTTGTTTTCTTTCTTTTTTTTTTTCCTGCACTGCACAGCATGCAGGATCTCAGTTCCCCGACCACAGATCCAACCGGAGTCTTAACCACTGGACAGCCAGGCAAGTCTCGCTATCTCCAGCTTTATATTAAAATTATTTTGAATTATTTTAAAATATTCTGTATTCAAAACGTTAAAAGAAGTATAGTTCAGAGTTTTGGTGTGGTGATGGGGTCACAAAGAGGCCCTTGCCCCTTTCTTTGATATTCTAAGAAGTGGAACAGACCAGATGCTGTGCAGACAAGTGGAGTGATGGTTCTTTGTGGGTTTCTGTGGTCAAAGAAGGGCTTGTGTTCAGGCAAGACTGAAGGAGAAACTGGAGTCAGATAAATGGAGAGGGGTCTGGAATTCATGGGGTGCATAGCATGCTCAGGGGAGGGTTTAGAAAAGGCGTGCAGACAAGCACAAAGCCTGGAGGACGCTGGGGGACTGTTTGTGGAAGGACTTCAAATGCCAAGCTAAGGACTTCGGGATCGATCATCCTTAACGTTTGCTGAGCGCCATTTCACTGTTCAGCGGCGCACTAAGCCTTTCCATGCAAGTCTCACAGTAAACCGATGGAAAGGTGGTCTTATTCTCCCCATTTTGCAGGTGAGCAAACTACAGACTTTTTGAACAGGGGAAACGACACGAGGAAATTCGTTTAAACCGTGTGTGTACTCAATAACAGTTCAAAGACATCAGGTGACCAAAAAGTGCACACATAGGGCAGGTGCAGAACCCCAGCGTGGGTATTACTTGGTATTATCCACGGTGGCCTCTTTGGGCGGCGGGCAGAAGTCCATCACCCAAAAAGCCAGAGCTCGCCCCCCCAGCCTGACTAGTGTCTCCCTCTCCGTCCTCATTTCCGCAGGACCCAGGCTGGAGAAGGGGAGGAGCAGGACCCGACAGATGGCCGTCAGTCCCACCAAATAAACTGTCAGTGAGCTTGCTAAACAACGAAACTTCTAGACGCAGACTCCACTGCCTACCCCCCTTCTGGCCAGATTGCTGGCCGTGAAACTTTTCTAGGCGGAAACTACTCGAGATGCTACTGAAAGTAGGCTTCAGGAAGCAGCCTTTTCTCTCAGGCCATTTCAAAGCCCACATCATTGTGGCCCTGTACTGCCCGTGGGCCTCCGCAACTGGGCCTCTCCCATTCTTAAGGTGAGGCACTGCCTTCCCTCGCCCTCGCTCCAACAAACAAGCAAAATCAAATCCAGGCTTTAAAAACCCCAGGCGGTCCCGGGGTGGGGGATGGGAAGAGGCCGCCGCCCCTCCCCCACACCGCGGCGCCTTAAGCGCCCGGGAACTACCAATCCCGGCGTGCCCCGGGAGCGGGGCGGGCGCAGGGGCGCGTGCGCGGAGAGCAGCCGTTGGCTGGAGCGGCGGCTGCGCGGGTCGCGATGCTGTGAGGTCTGTGGCAGCTGGCAAATCGGGCCCAGGATGTAGAGTTGGCGGTGGCTGACGGTGCGTCTGACGCGCAGTTGGGTGGGGTAGAGAGTAGGGGGCGGTAGTCGGGGGTGGTGGGAGAAGGAGGAGGCGGCGGCAGCGGCGAATTACTTATAAATGGCGCCGAAGCAGGACCCGAAGCCTAAATTCCAGGAGGGTGAGTTTGAGTTCCTGGGGAGAAGGCATCTATCGGCGCAGGAGAGGGAGGCGGGCTCGGGGTGGTTGAGGTTTGGGGGTCGGGGGTGGCAAGGGCTGCGCCCGGAGGAGGCGGCGGACAGGGCTTTGTGCGGGGAAAGCGCATTGCGGCGGGTTATTTCGGTGCGTCATGAGGCGAAAATACCTTGTGAAGCGAAAGCGTTAGGCAGGCGTTAGAGTGGCAGAGGGAGCCGTTGCCGCGTGGCAAAGCCTTAGCGCAGTGTTTGTTCCGAGGAAGAGGGCGCGGAGAAAGTAGCCTATTGTAGGGAGGCGACGGGCGCGCCATGGTGGCCGTTAGGGGAAGTGATGTGGCGTGGGGGAGGGGAGGCAGCGGCGGCGGTTTCGGGCGCCGGCGCGGAGCACCCCGGCCGCGTGGGCGGCCAACGCCTGGCGCTCTGGGGCGGCCTCGAGCCCGTAGGTGGTCGCGCTCGGTGGAGCCGCCGGGCTGCGGCTGGGGGGAGGGGGCGGTGGGCTTCGCGTCTCGGGGCGGGAGAACTGCGTTGTAAAATGGCTGCTGCAAGATGGCCGCGCCATCATGGCCGCCGGCGCCTGGGTTCCCGGCTCCCGGCCGCCGACGCCGCTTTAGGGCAGAAACAGCGCCCCCTTCTTCGCCCGCTGCCGCGCGGGAACCGGTTCCCCGACGCTTACCCCAGGGAGGTGGGTGGGAACTGGAGAGAAAAAGCGCGAGCGTCTGGGTCGGCTTTGTGTTGCCGGCAGGCGTCTCTTTGCTTACCGAAAAGCCGAGTGCCAAGATCCTATGGGGATGTGACTGCGCTCTTGCTGTGCGGTTGCTTGTAAAACAATAAATAAAAGCTACCTGAACGCGGTATTATGTTTTCACTTATAAGTCCCATTGCCTTGCTGTTACCTTTTAAGTACAGCAGTTGTTTGAGTAATTGCAGCAATATTTGATTAACTGATTTTAAAGTTGAGTTTTTATTGTCTTTGATCGATATGTCTTGGCCGACGGTAGAACCTGATTTCCAGTGGAAGACAGCTCTTTAATTTTCACAATTAACGTATCTAATAATTTATATTAAAGTGGAGGTTTAGGAGTAAACTAAAATGGAAGTAAAATTCTGTGAGGCAAGCAAGAACACTTTAAAATTCCCTTTCATTATTATGGATGTGTTAGTTACCGTAGATGTCGAGACGTCTGCAAAAAATTGTTGTAGCGATTTTCAAACTTTAATGCGCGTTAGTCATTTACACAAAACCCAAGTATATTGTAACTATGGAATGTTTAAGACGTTTCCAAGCGTGTTTCTGCTATAACTGACTCTTAATACCTGCTTTCTCTCACGCTGAGAAGCTGTGTGACTACCTTCTATGGATTGCCTTTTTTTTTTTTAACCAGATATTTTGGAGCAGGGATTCTTAATCTAGGGTCAGTGTTTATAATTCAGAAGATCCGTGAACTTGGACGGGAAAAAGTTTTGGTTTCTGTTGTCTAACTAAAATTTAGTATTTTTCAGTTGTGAATGTTAGGACTCCTCCCCCACAAAACAAGCAAAGCAAACAAAGAAACAAAAAACCACAGTAGTATTAGCTGTATGTTTTCATGTCCCAGCATTACAGTGGTGGGAGATACATTGAGATGTAATGTATGCTCGTCATTATTTCAGAGTTGTGGTAGTTATTGGATCAGTGGCTAAATGTTTATATCCATTAAGGAGCTCGTATAAAACCATAGAACGTGATATTTTAAATGTTTTGGTAGCTATTTCAATACAGTTGGTTTCTTTTGTAATACTGTTTTACGTGTTTGTAGAAAAATTCTGGGAATAGGCCCAAAGGCTTAACCAGACTGTGAAGGGTCCATGGCACAAAAAATTAATCCCCACTGTAGGATATCAAAGGAAGATCACCCAAGTGTGGGACAGTTAAGGTTGGCTTTCTGGAGGAAGTGCTTTAGTTCTAAACTAGAGGGATGGTAAGAGTGATAACAGCGAAGGAGAATCCATGTGCTGCTATAGTGGTGAATTAGAGAAGAGTATGAACCAGTGTATCTGTAAGGTTTTGAAAGCTACCCAAGAGTCTCTGCACTTACCATTACCATCACTTTCCAGACATGTTTTCTACTCTTGTGTGAAAGTTGTAACCATCTTTAAGAAATTATAATTATTTATAAGACATTTTCAGAGAATATTTTATAAGGAAAAACGAATATTCTGTTGGAACTCACAGAATTATATTAAAACACTGCAGAAGAATTGAGCTTCTGTAATGGTGGAAATATGAATGATCAGAAACAGTTTTTTTTCTAAATGGTTCTTTTAAATTTGAAAGTTTTTATTTAATAATGGTGCAACATGTTATAAGCAGTTTTTAAGCACAGTGACTGTTTTTGCACTCAACTTGGTCTTCCACTTGAAATGTTAAAGCATAAGGTAAAGAAAGCTATTGGGCAACTAGCCCATTGTCAGGGGGAGGACTCTTGGCTTGTTAGGAGACTGACTGATGCTGGAATTTGAGTAATGTTCCCAGTAAGCAAACCAGTGGGAGGATGGGGAATTGGAATCTCATCACCCTTGGAATTTGAGAGCATTGGGCAAGATTACCTTTGTAGTTTGATACCAGAAAGGATTAAGAGTGAAGAAAGATTTTTAAAAAATATCTGAGACTGTGGTTTGCTCCTTCCCCAATTAACAGTCTTTCCACTTCCATGAAAAAAATAGGCATTTGTTATCCTGGGTCATGCTCTTCAACTTACTGTGTATTTTTTCAACAGGATATTTAGGGCCAGGTAGCTAGAATGGAGGTCAAAGGGTCTTAGTCTCAGTGCAGTTGTCTTTGGAGGCAGCAGCCAAAAGGAGGGAGAGGGGAGTGAGGCCATTTTCAGGGTGCCTTTAAAGAGTACCTGGAGAGTCAAATTTAGGTACACAGGTCTGATCTTTGGTGCTGCTGTTTAGGCCCTATATCTTATCTATATCCCCATGGTCTCGTTCTTGTCCACAGTATTCAGCAGTGGCTCCAGCCTAGCTTTCTCTTGCGATCCAGACATGTACTCAACTGCTTACTAGATGGCTCCAGTTTGGATGTCATGTAGCCACTGTAACTTATTCCAAAATTGATCAGAAACCCCTCCCTCCATTTCTTTTTCTCATTAATGCTCCCACCATGCTGGAAGTCAGTTTAAAGTGTTTCTACTTTGGCTTAGCTGTCCTCCTCACTGCTTTTGATTCATACCTATTTCTGTTCTTATCCCTGACAGTTGGGAGAAGTCTGTTTGGTCTCCTTGTTTCTAGTCTCCACTTTTTCTGCATAGGCCTAGTAGCCTCAGGCAGTGGTTCCTCAGAGTGGACCACTGCACAGAATTTGTCATGTTTCTTCTATGCTTTGGTACCATTTGCTTTCCTCAGCATGGGCCCTTCCCTGTGACCTTCCCAAGTAGCTCATCAGTCACTCTTCTTACTGCTTATGAAGATAGTTAAAATAGGAAACCCAGTAAATTGTGCAAAACTTTGGTTACATGTCAGTGTCACCTATACTGCCCTGTAGTCTCTTCAGAAATGAGCTAGTAGGCTATTTTAATTTAATTTTAGAGTTGAAAGAGCTGACTGTGTTGGTACTTTTGTTACCTCTGGGCCTGTTGAAACCAAGTGGACCAAAAATAATGTGAGACGTCTATTTTTTATACAATCGAATGATATTTTAAGGTACTGCCAGGAATTGCCTGCTTGATTTGTCTGATGAGCAGGGGTGTCTTCAGATCTTATTCCAGTCCCTAACATTTTATTTAGTCTTGCAAGTCTTAATGGTAGATTCAACAGAGAGTGTAAGTTCGAAAGGTTAGAATTGTCTGGGTTTTTTTCTTTTTTTTTTTTTTTTTTTTTCCCATTGAAGCAGCCCAACACCCAGAACATCATTGAACACACTGAAGGCATGAACATAGTGGGACCTCTTTTTTTAAAAAAACACCTGTATCTGATGCACATTGAAATTTTTATGTAGTGTTTTTCTTAGTTTAATCAGTTTAAGACGGTTGGAAGCAGAGAAGGAATAGGTAGAGCATAAGGTCCTAAACTTAAAGTGTCTTTAAATCCCACATGTATCAGTACATTGAAAAATAAACCAATTCTGCCAGTAGATAACTACAGTAGATTTAATTTGTTTAGCAGGTGATAGATGATTTGATGATTTTAATAGATTGATATCCTGATTGCTTTTTGTTTACATCAGATGCTAAGGTGTTTTTGTTGTATTGAAGTTTGATCTGAAGCGTTGATGGATACATTGCCTTACCCACTTGCCTACTTTTTTGAGGAATACTATGGTACAAGTGTGATGGCTCTCCATCACAACCAGATGTGCATATTCTTATATATGAAGAGAAATCACAACTAACCCAGTACTTTTTTTGTGTGTGTGTGTGTTTTTTACTTTTACAGGTGAGAGAGTGCTGTGCTTCCATGGGCCTCTTCTTTATGAAGCAAAGGTATTAAACTTGTTTTCTCTTGAAAAGTTGGCTGAAATTACTGGTTGGATAATATCAGTTTTCAATGGTTGGTAGCTTTAGTGAGAGCTACCTTTTTCATAGATTTTCATAGATTCATAGTTCCTCATCTTCTCTTTATGGGTGACTTACTGCTTTCTTAGTAGGTCTTACAAAGCATTGCTGTCTTGCCATTCATCTTACTGAGCTGCTAAAGGTCCAGTAGTTGGAAAGAGCATTTGAGGGGAAAGATAGAAAATTGACTATTAATGGGAGCAAAATAGCATTTTGTAGTTAATGACTTGTGAGAAAATACTGGCAAAGTTAACTTACTTTGCAAATATAATGTGCTGAGTGAGCACTGAGTAGTTACGTTAAAGGTAAAAACTAACATTTAAAATGAGTACATTTAACTTACTTGTTGGATTGTTTGGCAAAGTTTGAATTGGGGGGGGGGGTTCCCTTTCCCTTTTCTCTGTATCAGTGTTGTGCTCAGGTAATAACTGATTTTTCCATTTAGCCAAAGATAAGTGGGATGATGCATTACGAAGTCAAAGGTGTTCTTAGTATTTTGTTTCTGGTAACTTTTAGCACAAATATTTAAGATGTGTCAACTTCTTTTACAGTGGTAGTTTTTTAAAAAAATGAACAGTATGCTGAGCAGTATAATATTTAGTTAAAGGTAATTTCTACGTATGTTCTTGGTAAATAGTTTATGTCTCTGAAAATAAGACTGTAAAGTGTCAGTGTGACTAACCATTTTCACTACTTTTTACTTATTTTGAATACATAGTGGATGTATGTTTTTAAAGTTCTAAAATGGCTGAAACTGGATTCATGGAGATGATCAAGAACTTTTTGTGTGTGTACGTATATCTTAATGGCTTAATACTGCTGCAGCTTATAGTATATTTTAAGTCCTGTTTGTCATTTATATCCTTGAATGTTATTTTTGTTGTATCAATTTCTGGCAAACTACTGGACTGGCAGATTTTTCTGCTCTGGCAGCAGAAACACTCCAGTGAACAATTTTAAATGGTGATTGAAATAGCTTAAACTATTGTGGTTCTCTTGATTTGCATCTGATAAAAACTTAAATCCAGACAGTCCTCACTTTTTCATAGTTAATGACTTCCCCTAATGATTCAATCCAATTTGTTTGGCTGCTTTTAAGAAGAACACAAGATGTTTTTCATCTGTCACCTTGCTAGTTGCTGATAATCTGCAGCAGAACAGCTATTGCCTTGTGTAAGCTAATGAAATTTTTTAATGATTCAAATTATTCAAAATTATTTTAAATTTTTTTAAAAGAGTTTAATTCTTGAGCTGAATTTATTTTTGAAATGTAGCTTTTGGCTAGTTGGACTTTGAGAAAACACAAATACAGTTTTCATTAGCTGTTCTTGGATAGCTTATCTAGCCCATTGATTTAAGGTTTTAGGGGGACCTTTTGTGCTTATGGTTCTTCAGATTTGTTGGACTGACTCCAACAAATTTTATGACTCTTTGGCAGTTTTATAACTCTGAATACCTAAGTAGTCTGAAGGCTTAAATAATGTTCTTTTAAAGAGTTGCATCTTATTATGTTCATTTTGGCCACCAGAGAGTTTAAGTGTAGAGTTTGTCTTCGAAAGATTGGATACTTGAAAATTATCCAGGTAGTCTTTTTTATTTCCTTCAGTATTTCTAAGTGAACTTTTTCTTTTTTATTTCAGTGTGTAAAGGTTGCCATAAAGGATAAACAAGTGAAATACTTTATACATTACAGTGGTTGGAATAAAAAGTGAGTATTAGATCTTTAAAAGCCATGTTTTGTTATAATTAACAAGGTAGCTTTGTGTCGTAGACCGATACAAGCATATGCTTCTTAATTCTTGCAGTTTTAATGTAAATACATGTTGAGGCAGAGGTGAACCATTTGTAGTGTGATGAAAATAGAATAGAAATTAGGGTATACAGCCTTTTTTTTTTTTTTTGCTGCACTGCGCAGCATGTGGGATCTTAGCTTAGTTCCCTGACCAGGGATCAAACCCACGCCGCCTGCACTGGAAGCTTGGAGTCTTAACCACTGGACCGCCAGGGAAGTCCCCTACAGCCATTTTATTTTACATTCTTTGGAGTATTTCTGTGTTCCGGTATAATGTCTAATAATAATTAGTCAGCCCAGCTATTTTCTGGTTTTGGTACATTTTAGGACAGCTTGAGTTTTTTGCCTTAACACAAACTTAGTGACTACATATGGTATTTCAAGCAGTTATACTCAAAGCTAGTTGGCTTTTTCTACCTAGAAAAGGGGGTGGGGGGAAGAAAAAGATTGCCTGATTTGGAAGTATTAACCAGCTCATGTTTTGAACTTCGGAAGCATAATTAAATGCTAACAAAGTGAATTCATGTGGTTCACTTTTTAGCATATGACTTAACAGAGGTACAGAAATTTAGTTACAGAACCTAATTTTGCACCCCAAAGAGTTAAACTTTTTTTTCTTTTTTAGAAGTGATATTGATGTTGCTGGGAGTGGACAGTGGTTATAGATTGAACACATTCTAGAATGTTTAGCCATTGGAGCTCTTTGTCAGTGATGGGTCTTTCTTCTTGGGGCCCATAAATATCACATTTGATAATTTAATTCATTTTTGGTGCTTGTAATTGAATAGCCTATAATTTTTACTATGAGAGGATTTTAATTTTACTAATGGTGTTTTGTTCTTCAAAAATAGTACTGCCAGAAAGTGTAGTTCTTGAGGAGTTGTTTTCTAGCAGATTTTAAAGCTTTGTGTCACCTTAGCCATACTCTGGTAGCTGGCTCTCCAAGTGAGCACTGCCATCTGATTTGATGAATACTCTTGCTTTGGAAGGAGCTTTTCTCCTTGACATTTACTGACCCTGTGACTTTGGTCTTCTTTCATACAGTCCCATAGCCAGGTGACCAACCCAGTTAGTTTTATTTATTAGAAAATTTTATCACAAAATGGTTTTAGCTAAGAAGAAATACCAGACCCTTACTTTTTCTTCCATCAGTATGATTGTAGAAAGGTGGAGATGTAAAATGTGTAAAAGCGCATTCAACAAATGATTTTTTCCCAGTTAATGATAATTAAAATATTTATAATAATGATATGTTGGTAATACAGTAACTCAGAGTGACCCTATGGGCTTTTAATCCTTTGGTCTTAATAGAAGTAAGCGTCTATGATCTTAAATGGGATGTCAGGTTTAATGCTAAATTGAGTCTAATATCCAGGAGAGTTTATCTTCTGGATCCCAGTGTAGTTTATGGCTTTTTCTTCCCTGTTAAAAAAATGAAGTGTTTAAAACTGTATGTCAGCCTTTTATTAGACTTAATATGTTATATATCAATATTCTGTTAACATCAGGTAAAGTTGAGAGTATATCAAGATATAAAGAGAATCTCAGTTCACTATAGGAAATAGAATATCTTATTTACGCATATCATGTATGGGAAGTCTATCCAGGAAATTAAAGAAAAGCAAATAGCAAATTCATGGAATAGGTCTGACCCCATCCCCGTGCACACTTTAAGTGTTTTAGGATTTCATCTTAATAGCAGTGAAGACCACTTTTGTGCTTAATTCTTTCATGTATAATATTTTCTGTAAAATTACATGCACGTATGTACAGTGTGAAGACTGGGTTTTAAGTGGCATTTGTAGCTTATAAGAAATTGTGGAAATACATAAAATGCTTGCATTTTCTGATAGTATTGCTTGAAAATAAACCTTTGTTTCCTTTGTTATGTTATCTAGTAACACAAATAAATGATAGGGTACATAGTTTTTTTGGTTTTTTGTTTGTCTCATTTTATATATTACTCCTTGTAAAAAGAATTAAGGAAAAAAATAGCACTAAATATTGGAGATCTTTATATCTTTGTAGACGTATTGAGGAATATTAACAAGGATGTGTTTTTTGTAGTTGTTCTGGTATATAGATAAATATACAGAATTTTGAAATTTTTTATCTTTAATAAGTATTTAGAGAAGCCTTTAAATCCATACAGAAAGGAGGAGGAGTTGCTCAAATACCCAGCAAGTATGTTATGTTTTTATTTAGTGCTGTGTAAGTAGTGCCATGGATCATTGTGACTTTGGGAATTAATGACAAGCTACCTTTAGAAAATTCTGAAATTCTTTTATGCTTGAGCTATATGTAAAAATTTCTGGATATTTGGCCTTCAGTTACTACCCTAGTAGTGGTGTTCTTCAGAGCAGAAGATGTCATTTCATTTTCCTGTGGTTCAGCAAGGGTTTTCAACTCCTGACATGTGAAGGAAACTCAAGAATTGGTTTTTAGATCAAGGTCCTTATTTAGATGCATTTTATATCTATCGGAAGGAATTTGCAAGGTTCTAAAATGGAACTTTGTGGTAAATAAAAATTTGCTAGCTCCCTTTAATTTAGAGAGAATTGGAACAGATATAAGAATAAGATCCTCATTTTGAGTACAGTTTATAGGATACTGTACTTTCAGAAAAGCATACAACGAAAGCCCAGTCTCCAAACTGGAATTTTCTTAAACGTCAGTAAATGTATACTTTTTCAAAAGCACAATAGATAGTAAGATATTTCTAAATTTTCAAAAACCTTATCGGAATTTGTTGACACAGACATTTAAGTATTATATTTGTAAATAAATCTTAAAGCTTAAGCTAAATTCTACACCTAGTTACTGAGATTACTTTGTACTATGCTGTCTGTATCAGAAGTGCTGTGAGGCCCAGGCGCTCTGAAAAAACTTTGAAGACACGTGAGGATATTGTAGCACTTTTTCCTGTTCCTGAAGGAGCTCCCTCAGTACACCACCCCCTCCTGACCTCTAGGTAAATGCATGTTTTAAAGTTTTCTCTAGGAGATCATGTTGAGGGTTGCTTTTTATTTTTTATTCTTCTTTTGGCTGTTTTACATAAGAGGTCAAAGGTGGGAAATTATTAAGTAAAAGACTTTGAGGATACATCTCTTTGTGTCACGAAAGGAGCTCCATCAGCAGGAGGAAAAAATTTGCACAAAAAGTTCAGCATTTCCCTAAGAAATACCTTATCTTTGTTTTCCCTTTTGGAAAAAAAGCCACATCAGAAATCCTGTTCTGAACGACAAGGTCCTACTATAGCACAGGGAACTATATTCAGTGTCCTATGATAAACTATAATGGAAAAGAATATGAAAGGAATGTAAATATATGTATTATTGAATCACTTTGCTGTATAGTAGAAATTAACACAACATTGTAAATCAACTATACATCAATAAAATAAAATTTTTAAAAAAGATCTTGTTTTGAAGGAGCTTTTCTAAGTGCCAGAAGGCCTTAGCAACTGATATTTTAAGAGAGTGGTTGGTTCTGTCTTTTGATGTTTAGAACACCAAGAATGGTTTTGCCTCGAAAGTTGGTGTATTCGTTTGTGAGTGAGTGATAACCATTGTAACACTTCAATTTACAGTCTTAGTTGAGCTGATCTAGATGGTATTCCATATTGTAGACCTCCTAATATGTTTCTGACAGACCTTGAGTGTTTATTTTTTTGGTCAAACTCTCAAGTGTTTTATATGTATTATTTAATTCTCATAACAATCCTATGAGATAGGTACTATTATCCTCATTTTACAGGTGAAACTAAGGCACAGAGAGTTCTGTAATTCTGTATCACAGGTAACCAGCCAGTTAGTTTTAGCTCTTTAAGAAGTCAGCTTCTTATGGATTCCTGTGCTTCATTTTTTTTTGGAATTAAAGTTCTTTTAGGTACCTTTATTCTGTAAGGATAGTTGCTTAGGGGCTCTTATGTTAAATGCCATGCTTTTATGCCATTTTAAAAAACAAATTGAATAATCTGTTTTTGGACTCGCAGTTTAGATTTGGAATGTTGCTTCTGAGAATATGTTTATTGCCTTTTTAAAAAAATCTTTCATTTATTTATTCTTTGGCTGCACTGGGTCTTAGTTGCGGCACATGGGCTCTTTCATTGTGGCATGCGGGCTTCTCTAGTTGTGCGTGGGCTCTGTAGTTGCAGCATGTGGGCTCTCTAGTTGTGGCGCACGGCTCAGTGGTTCTGGTGTGCAGACTTAGTTGCCTTGTGGCATGTGGGATCTTAGTTCCCTGACCAGGGATAGAACCTGCATCCCCTCCATTGGAAGGTGGGTTCTTAACTACTGGACCACCAGAGAAGTCCCTTTACTGCCTTTTTACAGAACAGATTTTCACTTTAGTTGAGAATGAATTTGTAATGCCAGTTCGTGAAATTAGTCCAGAGAAGTCCAGAGTCTTGCCTCTTGTATTTCTAAAAAAAGATAATTGGAGGACAGAGTCTGAGTAATAACGAAATAGTTTTGAATGATATTTTAATTTTTCTCTTTTTCAGTTGGGATGAATGGGTTCCAGAAAGCAGAGTACTCAAATATGTGGACACCAATTTGCAGAAACAACGAGAACTTCAAAAAGCCAATCAGTAAGTTTGTTTTGCAACATGAATATGAGGAGAAATGCCTGTAAGTTAATTTTTAGGAATGAAATCCACAATGGAAATCATGTTGGCTGCCTGCCTTTAAAATGATCCTTGGGACCTGTCAGCTGCTGTGATATGACTCTGACTTCAAGTGATCAGAAAAGCCTTTCCTGGGGAAAGGAAGTAGCATACATGTCATTTCTGGAGTCTGTCCTTAGAGGTAGGTAGAAAACAGAGCAGGATGTTGTTGGAAATTTCTGAAGTTGCAAACTCATTGTTATGGTCTTATCTCCTGGGCTGTTTGGAAGGTACACTTGGTGGGGGAGGAATAAGAAAGGGGGGGCGGTCCCCATTGTTATTCACCTCTGAAAGCACATTGAGAAAAGGAACCCTGAAAGACTGTGTGGTCTATCGGGTAATTGTTTTGTTTTAATTTCAAAACTGAAATATTAAGAAAATGGAAATGATAAAATGGGATCAGATTAAAAAACATTGGGATTGGTGAATTTCAAAACAAATGGAATTTTCAGTTATAGGAGAATCTATTGTCACTTTTTACTACATTTATTTTAATTTTCGTAAGTATAGAAGAGTCGAATCTTAGGGCTTTTTACTGTTCTTCCTTTCTTGAATTGATTTTTGTAAATACATTATCTCTCTGTTGAACTTGTTAAATAAAAACTTTGTACCACAATATGTATAGGCTCAGGACTTCAATTTGAATATAAATTTCAAAATGGAATCAAGTGATTAATTTATTTTTCCACGTAAATACTCATTTTAAGATGATATTATTGAAATTATTTTTGAAGGGAGCAGTATGCAGAGGGGAAGATGAGAGGGGCTGCCCCCGGAAAGAAGACTTCTGGTCTGCAACAGAAAAATGTTGAAGTGTAAGAAGCTCTGTCTTTGTTTTAATTTTACATGCTGTTTGTGAAACTCAAACTTGACACACATTGTCTTCTGTTAGGATTTATTGAAAATGAAAACTGGAACATTGTTGTGATTGGAAAAATGCCAGTGAGAACCCCCTTGGTGTTGGGTTGCTGAAAATACCTGTTAATTACATACTGATTCCTTAATTACATACTGAGTCCTTAGCAGTTTTTCTCCCCCCACCTTTCCTTTATTTAGTAAAGGGATATTTCCTTTATGTAGTAAAATATACATAACATGAAAATTTACCACTTAACTCTTTTAAGTGTACAATTGGGTGACATTAAGTACATTCACAACCCTCCTTCTTCTTTTAAAAATTATTTATTTATTTATTTACTTACTTATTTACTTACCGCACCAGGCGGCATGTGGGATCTTAGTTCCCTAACCAGGGATGAAACCTACTCCCCCTGCAGTGGAAGTGTGAAGTTTTAACAGCTGGACCACCAGGGAAGTCCCTTACAGTGCTTCTTTTAAGTTGTATTAAATATGTATACATGTAATGTGTTTTCTTTTACAAGTATAGTGTTGAATTATCAGGACACAAATTTTGAGATTTGGGGGACAGATTGGCCTTTTCAGTAGTGCTAAATATGTGTATTAGTTTTAATTCCCCTTTTGAAACCCATGGTAACTGTGTGAGATGTTAAGGTTTCAAATCATCCCCCCTCCTCTCAACCCCCAAGAAAAAACCATTCCTTGTTAACTCTTAAGATTTAGAACATCTTGGTAATAAGCCTATGTGTGCAAGTCATATGCATACACACATTGGTGTAATAAGTTTATGTACCTGAAATCCAGTGTGGGAATGGTAGCTTAATAAAAGAACATAAAGAATCATACTTTTTATTAAAAGATCATTTTTTCTTGCCACTTGAATATTTTAAGAACAGATAGGTTTAATGAGTGGTCCGTCACGTGCTTCTTTTCAAAGGATCAAAAGTAACGTGCTGTAAAATATGATTTATTTAAGAGAAGTATGTTTTTCCTTGAGATTATATTCTGTTGCTTTTAGACCTAACTAGTCTGACTTTACTACCTAAAAATTAGGTGATAAGTAATGAAGGTAACGATGCATTTTGAAATGTTTGGGGTTTTAACCTTTTTGGGTGAGTCTTTCTTTTTCTCAAGGAGTCTTCCTTTTAATGGGAACCTGACACTTTGATAAGATTGTAATCTGAGTATTTAGGAAGGCATCATGTAATTTTAAGTATTGCTTTGCCCTGGTAGAATAGAAGATCTATTTTAAAATAAAAATACTGAGTAATTTAACCTGGAGATTTATTTTTTTTTCTTTCATTTTGATTTGAGGTTTTGATACAATTTTTAATATTTAATGTTTAGTTTTATACCTTACACCATTTTTAGTGTTTGGTAATTGTTCTGTAGCTTTCTCTGAATATACATAAACATGTATGCATCTGGTTGGAAAATACGAGAACCAGATTTACCTTTACTTTGTTGACATCTAGGTCCTTAAGGTTGGGCGTTTATTCTTTATAAACTAATAGTGAATATATGTGAATTTTGTTAGTGCTTTGGCTTCCAAGCATACTTTGGTTGTTTGTTATTTAGTGGAATGACTTTTCTCAAGAATGACTTTGGGCTTCAGTTATTCTTTCAAATACATTGACTCTAACAGTTCATATTTCGATTATAACATTTAGTCCTGAGGCTTAGAAATAGGAAGTCAGACAACACCAGCAGTTTATTTATTGTATGAAATCCGTTGCGTACTTGGAGAAAGTAGCTTGCATGTTTAATTAATACAAGCAAGAAGGTTGAAGCAGGAGTCTTTACCACTGGTATTCATTGAAGTGTAGTTTATAGATCTTTAGAGTTGAGATCAGTTGTCAGTATTTTTTCTTTAATTCTTTGGTATAGACTGGGTAAGAAAGGAGTGTAAGGGCTCTTGGCTTCTCTTGGTCCGCCCATGTTCTTGACATGTAAAAGTTCATGGTTTAATCTGACTCAGAAATACTGTCCAACAAATATTAGTGTTACAGAAGTTAACCTTAGAGAAGGAGGGAAAAACCTGTAATTTCAGATGGCCAGATTTTTGTGTTTATAACCAACATAAGTTAATTTTGAGTCATCAGATGAACCCCAAGCTCTAAATTAAATGAATACAGGTAGTTAACATTTGTATTAAAGCTGTAGAAAAGTAAAAATATTCAGGTGTTCTGTTATGGTCCCTCCAGGCATAATCTATAATCATGGGCTTTGTAAACTGTTTTCCTTGTATTCCAGAAATAATTATGTATAAAATCGAAGTTAGTAATTTACTCTTTGTTAGTGTGTATATAAATGAACATGAGTTAAGTTGCTATTAGAGGTGATAACCAAGACATTAGCTTTGTTCTACGAATGGGAGAACAGTGTGTGTGGTGTTGTAGTGGAGGGAATATAGTTCAGAGACGAAATAAAGTGAAAGAATTTGGACCAGTGAGAGTGGAGTAATGGATTGGTCTGAAACATACAAATCTAAAATCAAATTATGCTGGTACTAAAGTAATTGGGAGAAAATGTTTTAACCTTTGGAGCTTTTTTTTGTGTTTGTGGAACTAATAATATTCTCACGAGGTGTATTTTTATCACTTAACATGCTATAAACTTACAAACGAATAATATAACCCTGGAAGGAAGTCTCCTGATGTGGTTTTGGTTTGGTTTTCTAGTATGTGGATTTAGCCAACTATCAGTAAAAGTCCTAGTGTCTGAGTAGTGAATGAGAATATGTACGAAATAAGGTCACGGCCTGATCTTAGCAAACAAGGCAGTATTTCTCTATGAACTTAACCTGGTAGGAATTTAAACAGAGGCAGTTTTACTAGCAATAATTATTTATCTTTTTTCTTTTTCTTCCCTCCTTTCAGGAAAACAAAAAAGAACAAACAGAAAAGTAAGAATATTAACTTTGTTTAAATTATTTTGTCTTTTATAACATTTACATTTTGAATTCACTGTTAAATTTTTAAAGTTATGAAGTTTTAGAGTAAGCTTATGTTGATGGTCTCAAATATGAATCACAGCAATGTTAGAGTTAGGTACATAGTAGTAGAGAACTCATACTCTTTCTACCATGGAGAAGCCTGTAAGCGTTTATTATTTTCATGTTACTTAATGACTGATCCTGAGACAATAACATTTTAAAAATAAATGTAAGATGGTAATATTACTAAATGTCGCTTTGTACTAGATGTTTGGTAGAACTGTTTATAAAAGTTATATTTTTGGTAGGAATATGATTCTTTAATGTAGATTTAAGTAAAATCAATGTAATGGAAAAGTCAAAAGAGGGTATGTCATGAAACTAGTTTCCTTAACAGTTTCTCATTTATTAAGCTAAAAATACCCCTTCCTGGCCCCCAAATTTTTACAGCACCTGGAAATGGAGATGGTGGCAGTACAAGTGAGACACCTCAGCCTCCTCGCAAGAAAAGGGCCCGCGTAGATCCTACTGTTGAAAATGTGAGTTTTTCCTTAAGTTTATGAATATATAGCATGTTAGAATTTTTAATCTTGTCATTTTACAACACAGTAAAAGTCATAGAACTTTTGAGTGTCTCAAAAGCATTGCTATAACATGGTTAACTACTGAAGTGAAAATACTCCCCTTTTTTGGATAAAAAGGATATATTTGTATACATCTTTATTTCACTTGTAGCACTAGATATGTTCTTGCTAGATTTTACCCCCAGCTCATCATCAGATGTTCATTGTAAAGCTCTGTGTTCATGTACAACACTAAATATTTCTTTGGTATTAGACTGAATAGACTTAGCTAGGTCACATTAAATGGTTTAGTGTGTCCCAAGATGATTTAGTAAACCCACAAAAAATGCCAAGAAAGCCTATCAGTTCCACATGTATGTGTGGGTACAATAGTTTAGGATTCTTACATAAGTGAATAAAATGTCTTATTTCTAATTTATTATATTTATAATTTCCAAAGTTATGAATTTGAAAATAAGCGTTTTAAAATTTTAACCAATGTCGTTTACATTTCTGAAGCTGAGGTTAAAACAGTGGTATGTTCTAAAAATTAAGTATTTTTAGGCAGTTATTGAAGACACATTAGAAGATAGTACATTTAATTTTCTGTATTAAACTTTAAGATAGTCGTGTTTGGGCTAGTCTTTGGAGGTATGACTATTCAAAATCAATAAATTTGAAAATACTAAGTTAAAATGCATTAAGTTGGAGTGGTCATTTATAGAGGAAAAGGAAATTTGCTAAAGAATATTTGCTTTCACATGAAAAGATATTGAATGGACTATCAAGATAAGATTCTTTTTTCCCAGGAGTTAGCTATATGATCTTTCCATTTATCAGTTTTGAAATGACAATTCCAGCAGTCCATTTGAGTAAATCATTAATTTATACCCAGAGGCTCTAAAGTTTCAGAAAAGCCTTTAGAAAACACTTTTGGAGCTGTTACGCAGCAAGAAAGGACAGATGTTTAATACTCTTGCTTTTTTTCTGTTTAGGAGGAAACATTCATGAACAGAGTTGAAGTTAAAGTAAAGATTCCTGAAGAACTAAAACCATGGCTTGTTGATGACTGGGACTTAATTACCCGGCAAAAACAGGTAACTTGAAAGCTACACAGATTGTAATCTATATGATATGTTCTTGCTAGTGTAAAAAAATTTTTTCTAAAGAAAAGGTTGTAGACTTGAATATTGAAAGTATGACTGATGAGTATTTTAATTCAGGGACTGAATAATTTGATCATCAGAAAGGACTTAGGAATAAAACGAAGTACATATATAAAAGTCCATGAGTTTATAATGAATTTTTTTTAAAGGTCAAGATAACTCATTGTTGGCGGTTGCTAGGGCAGGAACACATTATTCTGAAAATCCATAAAAACAAGCATGTATTTCCTGTCTTACTATCATTGAAAATGGGATAGTGTCTCATATGTGGCTGCTAATGGAATGTAATAGGAAGCACACAATACTGCCTGCAAGGTATTTGTGACCTCTAAAAAGAACGTGAATCTGACAAGATCCTAGGTCTAATTACTTGTGTACAGGAGATAGGGACATTATGAGGTATGTATGTAACATCACAAGGGTAGTCATCAAAGTCCAGAATGAGGCACTCTACAGGACAAAAGAACCAATTTCTAAAATAGCACAAGCAGGGGTAGGGGAGAAGTGGGGACTGTGTGAGGATTATGAAACTTCATAGACATCAGTCATATACTGTACAGTATGTGGACTTCGTTTGATTCTTGATTTGCCTCTGGACCTAAACTGCTAGGTTTAGCTTAGTTCTACCACTTACTGAGTTGGGGCAAGTTACCCAGCCTTTCTGTGTTTTAGTGTTTACATTTAGTGGAATAATGGGTCCCAACCTCATAGTATTGATGTGAGGATGAAGAGAATATTCAGGTAAGTGCTTCAGACAGGGTCTGGCACGTAATACTATACAACACATGATGACTTGATAATATCACAGAGGTAAATTTATGTGCAAGTGTATTCCATATATAGTAATAGTGTAATGTGTGCAATAGATTGAGTCTTCAGAGCTGTGCTGTCCAGTATGGCAACCACTAGCCACTTTTGGCTATTGAAATTAAATAAAATTAAATTTTTAGTTAGTCACATTAGCCATGCTTTAAGTGCCCTTTTCTATTTTGTAATACTATTAGGTCATCTTTTATTGTGTTAAAGCTTTTCTAGTATACTTTTCCTTTGAAAAAGAGGATATTAGTATTCAAGTGTATTTTTGTTTTCATAGCTCTTTTATCTTCCTGCCAAGAAGAATGTGGATTCCATTCTAGAGGATTATGCAAATTACAAGAAATCTCGAGGAAACACAGATAATAAGTAAGAATATACATATCTTTGAAGTATACCCAAAGACACTTCAAACATTATTTCTAAATAAATTATCTGAAACGTGTACTTTAAAACAATACCATCGGGCTTCCCTGGTGGCGCAGTGGTTAAGAATACGCCTGCCAATGCAGGGGACACGGGTTTGATCCCTGGTCTGCGAAGATCCCACATGCCACGGAGCAGCTAAGCCCGTGTACCACAACTACTGAGCCTGCGCTCTAGAGCCCATGAGCCACAACTACTGAAGCCTGTGCGCCTAGAGCCCTGTGCTCCGCAACAAGAGAAGCCACCGCAATGAGAAGTCCGCACACCACAACGAAGGGTAGGCCCTGCTCGCCTCAACTAGAGAAAGCCCGCACGCAGCAACGAAGACACGACGCAGCCAAAAATAAAAAATAGAATAAATAAATTAAAAAAAAAATAACATCAGAAACTAGTAAAATAGAATTTCATTGTTTTAGGGGGTTTGGCTGGCAAATTTTTTTTTTTTCTTTTTTGAATCTTATTTTTTATACAGCAGGTTCTTACTAGTTATCTATTTTATACATACTAGTGTATATATGTCAATTGCAATCTCCCAATTCATCCCACCCCTGCCACTTCCCCCTCCTTGGTATCCATACGTTTGTTCTCTACATATGTGTCTCTGTTTCCGCCCTGCAAACCGGTTCATCTGTACCGTCTTTCTAGGTTCCACATACATGCGTTAATATATAACATTTGTTTTTCTCTTTCTGACTGACTTCACTCTGTATGACAGTCTCTAGATCCATCCACGTCTCTACAAATGACCCAATTTCGTTCCTTTTTATGGCTGAGTAATATTCCATTGTATATATGTACCATGTCCTCTATCCATTTGTCTGTTGATGAGGCATTTAGGTTGCTTCCATGACCTGGCTATTGTAAATAGTGCTGCAATGAACATTGGGGTCCATGTGTCTTTGAATTATGGTTTTCTCTGGGTATATGCCCAGGAGTGGGATTGCTGGATCATATGGTAGTTCTATTTTTAGTTTAGTTTTTTAAGGAACCTCCATGCCATACTGTTCTCCATAGTGGCTGTATCAATTTACATTCCCACCAACAGTGCAAGAGGGTTCCCTTTTCTCCACACCCTCTCCAGCATTTGTTGTTTGTAGATTTTCTGATGATGCCCATTCTAACTGGTGTGAGGTGATAACCTCACTGTAGTTTGGTAAACATTTTCTTAAAGGGCCAGATAAGTAAATGTTGCAGGTAAAATCGAAGCCACATGTAAGTACCTATATAACCATTTAAAATACAACTATCCGAAGATGTGAAAACCATCCCTAGCCTGAGGGCTATAGTTTGCTCACCACTGGTCTGTTTTTGGAATTGATTTCTTGCCTTCTTATTAATTAAATCTCTGTTTTAAACATCTGTTCAGTAGAGGCTCAGGGTCATTAATTTAACCTTTTAATTCGTTACCCTTATGTTGGTTGACTTAATCTTCATCTCTCAATTCCTTTCAGTGACCTACTTTGAAGGTAAATATTTTTATTCATTTATCAGGGAGTATGCTGTTAATGAAGTTGTGGCAGGGATCAAGGAATACTTCAATGTAATGTTGGGCACTCAGCTGCTCTACAAATTTGAGAGACCACAGTATGCTGAAATCCTCGCAGATCACCCAGATGCGCCCATGTCCCAGGTGTATGGAGCGCCACATCTACTGAGATTATTTGGTAATACTGCCATTTAGAAAACAATTTTCCTTTTTTTCCTTTGAGCCTTTAATGTTTTTGTCTTTCCTAATTTATATCAAGGGGTAACATAAAATAACATTCAAAAATAATGATTTAATTCCAATTTGAACTTTTATTTAATATAGTAAAATCCAAAGTCAGTTTCTAAAATCATATACTTTAAAGGAATCAGTGATTGTTGCGTTTGCTCATGTAATTAAAATACATGCTTATAGTGCTACCTTGGATGTAACTTTGACTAAATTCTTTTGTTTAAATAGTACGTATTGGAGCAATGTTGGCCTATACACCTCTGGATGAGAAGAGCCTTGCTTTATTACTGAATTATCTTCATGATTTCCTAAAGTAAGTCTAAAAATTAATGCTTGAAATTAAAAACATGAATTAGTCTAGTGTACTGAAAATTACTCTGTGATAGATTAACACTATATAGATATTATTATAAAACTAAAGTAAACAGAACAATGTGTGGTATTGGTACAAGAGTAGATACATTGTTAATGGAACAAGTTAAGTGCAAATGTAAGCTCTTAAAGATGAAGGGAATATATGTTACACATACATGTTAAAGGGCTGGTATCTTTAACACCAGAGTTCTTAATATGAAAAAGATGAACAAACCAGTGAAAAGTAGACATTGGATATTCACAGAAATGTCAGTAAAAAGGCCATTAAAATATGTTTAACATAATTAAAATACCTCTTGTCGATTGGCTTATATTTTTGGAGAAATGGAGGAAAGGGCAATCCTGGTTTTTACAGCTTTTTGGAGGGCATTTTGGCAATGCATATAAAATTTTTTAATGTGCTTTTACCCTTTGACCAGACAGTTATGCTTCTGGGAACTTATCCTGTAGAAATACTTGAATGCACAAAGATTTCCAAGCATGTTTATTGCATTAAAAAAAATGGTGAAGAATTTTAAACTGTTATTAATAGATGAGGTGGGTCTAAATATACGAATCAAGAAAGATGTCCATGTTGTGTCAGTTTAAAAAAAATAAATTGCAGTAGAGTATGGTATGATTCCTCTTGTTTGTAGAAACACTTTCAATCTTTGGAATAGATTTGGAAAAATAAGGATCATACTTAACAGTGAGTTGTTTCTTGGGCATAGTTTTGGGAGAGAAGGAGTTTTCCTTTGCTACTTTATATAGTTCTGTGTTTGAATTTTCTTAAAATGGCACCGTGTATTTTATAATAATTTTAAAACCAACGTGAACCTGGGAATCTTATCAGCTTTATAGTCTTTGCTTTACCAATGATGAATTAACATCCTTTCTCTACCCCCACTTCTTTATGAAATGAAAGTGCTCTACTACTTGACATTTCAGGTCCCTTTGATTTTTATGTGGTTAATTCCAAGTTTAAACTTGAGAATTACTGGTCAATTTCTGAATCTATATTTAATATGATGGATTTCAGAGAGCTAAAGAAAACACCTAGATGTTATTCTTTTAGGCTAACAACACCTGTTTCTTAAAGGTAGTCCAAGTGCTCAGGTTGGTATTCTGGTGACTCCTGTTCTTCGCTTATTTGAAATAAGGGGAGTAACTCTGGACTTTCATCCTTTTTTGTGTTGTTGTCTGGTATATAACCCTGTTTACCTGAGTTATAATTACATAGTTTTACTGTGAGGTTGTGATTATTTTAGTATATTTTAAAGTGCTTTGTGTGGCTTCTGTATATAATTGAGAAGAGATTAGTATCAAAATATGATTCTTTTTCATGCTTGTAATGAATATTTCATTTTTAGATACCTGGCAAAGAACTCTGCAACTTTGTTTAGTGCCAGCGATTATGAAGTGGCTCCTCCTGAGTACCATCGGAAAGCTGTGTGAGGCGCTTATACTCACTCTTGTTTGGATCTCTGTAAACACATTTTTGTTTCTTAGTCCTTCTCTTGTACAAATGATGTACTTTGGAAATGTTAGTGTATAACAGAAGTGATGTTTGTTTTCTGTTTGATTTTAAACAGAAAATAAAAGGGGTTACAGCTCCTTTTTTCTTTTTTTTTTTTTTTTTTTTTTTTTTTCATTTCAAAGTTGCTACCAGTGTATTCAATGATGGACAACAGAGAGACGTACTGTAGAGTGTTTTATTGCTTAGTTGACAAAGCTGCTTTTGAATGCTGGTGGTTCTATTCCTTTGACACTACGCACTTTTATAATATGTGTTAATGCTATATGACAAAATGCTCTGATTCCTAGTGCCAAAGGTTCAATTCCGTGTGTATAACTGAACACACTCGTCCATTTGTGCTCCCCCCTTTTTTTTATGGTGCTTACAGTAAAGAGCCCATCCTTTGCAAGTCATCCATGTTGTTCCTTAGGCATTTTATCTTTGCTCAGATTGTCAAAGAATGGTGGCTTGTTTCATGGTTTTTGTATTTGTGTCTAATGCACGTTTTAACATGATAGACGCAATGCATTGTGTAGCTACAGTTTTCTGGAAAAGTCAATCTTTTAGAAATTGTTTTTCAGATCTTCAATAAATTTTTTCTTTAAATTTCAAGGAGCAGTGTGCTTGTGTGGATGCCTCACAAAACCTTTGTATATTGTGTATTCCTTCTTGTATTTAGACAGTGATTTTTCAGGTGAGTGATTTTCTTGTTTGGCCTTTTATGGAATGAGAAGCTTGGCTTCATTATCTACCTTTAATCCACAGCAGCTTTGGTAGTTTGCTCTCGAGTTTTGGCTAAAAAGTAGAGGTTCACGTGACTATTTCTCTGCTTTTCATAGACTATTATTATTAATTTTGAGCACTGAGGGAGTTTTTACCTGTGTGACAGCTACCTTTCTGCTAATTGTTTACTTTGAGGTGTTTACCAACATTATTCACAATGCCTATAATTTGAGCTCCTTCCCCCAGTTTAAATATAGGCCTCCTTGAGAGGTTTTGACATGTGTTATCCCTCACCTTTGTTCTGTGGAAGTTCTTGAAGTTAAAAGGCATCTCATCTCTGCTTCTAGGAGTACCCCCTGTGATTTCTTCTTTGTTCTCCCATACAGTCCATATATTCTTGTGAATGGTTATAAACCATGAAATAGACTGGCCAAAAGCTGGGCTCAGATTTGGCTCTGTCCTCCCCTGGCCGTGACTGTCACTTCACTGTCTGAGCCTTGGTCTCTTCATCTGAGATAGGAAGGTTTGTTGAGAGGTTGACAAAACATCTCAGACAATTGTTATGTGCTTTTTACAGATGAGTTGACATTGTGATCAAACAGAATAGCTCTCTGTTTACACTAGTTGTCGAGAGACAGAATCAGTCAGCTCTGGAATCTTCTTTCCTCCCCTTTTGTGGTTTGGCAAGAAGCTGGATCAGCAGATGTGACTTAGCTCAAAGGAAGAACAGGCTGAGACTGGAGACTGAATTCCAGAGGTTCCCCCACTTGCTAACAAGGCCACCTTGTTGACCTGGAAGCACTGCTGTCACACAGATGCCTCGAGGTTCCTAGCCCCACCCCAAATACGTAGAGCATTATGGGGGCAGGTCCTGTGTCTGGCCCCGCTGTGGCCACCCTCAGCGCCACTCCTGGTGGGTCAGGAGAGCTTAGAGGGTTGGCACCTCTGCTAGTTCTAGGTTTTCTCCCAGTGGAGAACTCGAGTGGGTTAGTGATGTGTGTGGGAGTCCAGAACCCCTCTGTATGATGTGGGCTTTCTAACTGTTGCTTGCTCTCTAACCTCGTATTTTCTTTTAACCATTTGAGACTGCATTGTCCAGGGCAATGGTGAGATTCTCGGCCCTGCCCCCCCAGAGATGCTGGGTCAGCAGGCTCAACATGGGGTTCATAAAACTGCCGATTTTATTTATTTAAAAATTTTCTCAACTTTTTATTTCAAATTCAATCCCACAGAAAAGTTGCAAGAGTAGTAGGATGAATACTTAGTTGTATACTCTTCACCTATAAGATTTACCTTTTGTTAATATTTTTGCCATATTTGTGTACACACGTGCTCTCTCTCCACACACTTTTATTTCTCTGAATCATTTGAAAGTAAGAATGTAATTGCATTTTTAACAATCTCAGGGCAAGATCCTATTTGAGAAAAACTAGACTAGAGATTCACTGTATAGTAATTTATTGGGGGCAGGGGAAGAGAAGGAGAGGGGTTAACAGTATTTTCTGTCTGGAAATTAGGGCACTGTCACCTTTGAGAAAGATAAACCAGGTCAGGATCAAACTGATCTAGGAGCCAAATATTAAGCTAACTGATTGAACTCAAGAAAGGGTTTTGAATGGCTTGTTTGCAGTTAAGAATATTGAGAGCCTCCCTCCCTCCCTCCCTTATTCCTCTGTGGCAAACCCTAAGAATAAGGGAGAGGGGACAGATATATACACAGATAATTATGTAGATTTCTTAAACAGAGCTTTAAAAAAAACTCCTTAAATATGACTTAAAGGAGAAGCTTCTTTCTCCAGTTTGCTATCTTTATCCATAGGATAGTAATAGGTGTTGCCAACTGGTTGACCCTCTTACGCAGTTTGGGGAAGGAAAGTTGTGTCTCCCTCACCCCTCACTC
This sequence comes from Balaenoptera ricei, assembly GCF_028023285.1. Taxonomy (NCBI): domain Eukaryota; kingdom Metazoa; phylum Chordata; class Mammalia; order Artiodactyla; family Balaenopteridae; genus Balaenoptera; species Balaenoptera ricei. The sequence continues at coordinate 32,595,726 of NC_082640.1, forward strand.
ACTTCCACATGACACAAGGTAGCTTCTTTCACATTTGTCTTGATTTGTCTAAAATGGCAAGAAGGTCATTATTCCAGCTGGCTGTGGCCCTCTCTCAGACCCACCTGTAGAGTTCAGGTGGGTCTGAAGTTCACCGTGTTCCCTGCTCCTGACCCCTGCTCCTCTCCATTTGTAGTGCAGGCTGGAATGTCCAGACTAGGGGTGCGGCGGGGCAGGCCGGTGGAGGTGGGGTGGCAAGAAGCGCCCCCCCACCTCGGCTGTGAGATCCAGCAATAAAGCAGAGGGATGCGATTAACAGCCCCAGAACTCTTCGTTACAAAAGATGTATGTGCTTTGTTCAAAGAAAGTCAAGTAACCCAGAAGTCTGTTGATCCTTCTTCCTCACACACATTCCAAGTTAAATACTTTTAGCCTTGTGGTGCAGGTCCTTCCACACCTTTCCCTATGGACAGATGGACACGTCTGAGTTTCACTGGGGCCAGGGCAGAGGAGATAGAAACTCAGCCCCGTGGGGACCCAGAGGAAGGAGGACAGCATCTTCAACTGTCCCACTGTCTTGATAAGCCAGTTGTCAGATTGCTGTGCAGTGGGGTAGCCAGGCTGGGCTGGTCCCAGCAGCCTTTGGGGAGAATCAGGTTGGGGAAAGCTGCACAAAAGAAACCGAAGTAAAATAGTCTCTATAAGTATTGCTTATTTATATTGCGACATTTAGATACTGAGAATAATTAGAAAAGTAGGAATTGAAAATGAGGAAGAAATGAGAGATGAAGTGGGTGGTTTCAGAAGAACAGATGGATGTATTTTGTGATGCAGCCTTGGGAGAGACTGGAGGGCAGCTGAGCCTGGGAGGATGTCTCCTGCCCTTGGGAGGGGCTTGGGGGTGGGATTCACGGGTGTTGTGTCTGGGAGTGATCAAGGTTAGAGAAACCTCTTGAGGGTTTGGTGCGTCCTTTATCTGATGTTCTCTGTCATGAAGTTAACCATGGGCAGAGCTGTGGCTCTGATCTGAGCTCATCATCCTGTGAGTCTAGCAGTGGTACCAGCATTGACGCCCTTACCCCACCCTACCCGCCTTGGTGAGCATGCACAGGAAAGGCAACATGCTCTCCACGATGTTCATGGCATAGGTGATAGCTGTGTTTTTATTCAAGGATGACATCATCCTATCTTTCCTGGTCCCAGAGCTGGAGACACAAAGATGCCCCCATGGGCGGGTTGGTCTGGGACCCCGGAGGTTCCTGGTATGACCTGTGTCACCAACTTGGGACACACTCCTTCACTTTTACTTTTCCAGGTGATGCTCAAGCCTTTATGTCCATAAGCAACAATTCTTGTACCTCCCTCTAGATCACCCTTCCCCTGGATGTCAAAGAATTCCAGGGGTCAGTCGTCCTTCCCAAGCTGGACTGGGACACCAGAAAATTAGATGTGCACACTAATTGACTGTGGTGACCACAGGTGTCGCTGGTGTAAGTGAAGGTCTCCCCATGGTCCATGGGCCTGCCCACTCTCTGGGGACACATGCACAGGGTTGTGGTGGCAGCCCACTCTGGTGCCGTAGAACAACTTCTCTTGGCTGTCACATGTTCAGCCTTCCTTCCTCAGAGCAGGACATCTGCCAGGGTCCCTAAGTCTTCAGTGGCTTCCCTCAGCTGTTCCATGAACCTTTTGATTCTGAGTTTGGGTCAGCCTCCAGGGCTTCTGCCCTTCTCCAGGGGGAGTCCCCTTAAGGGCCTTTCCTGCCATGTGCCTGCTTCAGGGCCACCCCAGACAACCCCGATGGCTGCCTCAACTTCATCCTCTGGGTTCCTGTGCAAGTGTCCACCCTGAACTGTGGAATCCAGGGAGAGGCAATCTTTGCTGAACCACACACAGCAAACCAGGCGGCTCGTTGATGTTTATCACCTTTTCCCAGAACAACTTGCTGCTTTTAGATTGACATAACCATGGAAGCCTAGTCAAAGGATTTTTCCCATAATAGTAAACATCAGTTCTCTGTTTCTAGCTTAAGACTAAAATTCTCTATCACTCTGCATTAGAATACTTACTTTAAAATGTTTAAGAAAATATATACCAAGAACCATAAAAAGAAAGTAGATATTACCCTTCAGATACCCCCTTGTATCAGCCAGGGTGCAAGAGAAAGGACACCTCAGTGGGGTAGTTTGAGGAGAGTGTAAGAAAGGGCTTGTCTGCCAAGGAGGAGGGAAACCCCAGGAAGACATGGATAGTGCCCAGCTACCACCCATGGGCCTGCAGGGGCAAGGCCAGGTTTCCTAAGAGCATATTCAAATTACTTGCAAAGGTTTTAAGGATCCCAAGGATTCTAAATCCTTTTTGAAGAGGCAGCAGAGTGGAGGGGCTGAGAGCACAGACTTGTGTGCGAATCCTGACCCGGCCACTTACTGATTTTGTGATGTGGGGCACGTTGCTTAACCAGTCTTGTGCCTCAGTGTCCTCACCTGCAAGTGGGGGTCATAATAGTGTCTGCCTCATAGGGGTGCTGTGAGGAGTGAATGCTGTACATGACCAGGTGCATTGCCTGGCAAATGGAGCTTGTGAAATAAAACCAATAAAAAAATGTCACTGTATATGCAACAAGCTGATGTAACCTGCTGACTCCCAAGACGGGTGGGCCTTTTACCTTGCTCTTTGTTGCAGGCAGCAGACCAGCATTGTCCTTGGACTCTCAAAGCCCCACAGGGCTGTAGGGAAAGACTTCCTTGCTTACCACCTCTGCTCCCTTGGTGCCAGGCGCAGGTGCCTTGGACTTGGCAGGCCGGGGTGCCCTTGCTGGGCATCCCCTTAGGGGACTTGGCCTGCAGCCCTGACTCACTGGTAACCAGCCAGCAGAATCCCTCCCTCTCTGTCCTCCAGGGTGGCTGTTTCCTAGTCAGTCCCTGCAGACACAGCCTTCAGCTAAACTCATGTGTTTACTTATTCTGTTGCCAGTTCGTTTGCCTTTCTGAATGCTGTTTGAAAGCTAAAAACAATTATTAAAAGTTTAAACTTCATTCTGAGTCAGAAAACTTCACTGAAGTGACTGCTGGTGGGAGTCAGGTATACCTTCCATTCTGCTGAATTTTTAATACCAGTTGGCATTTTTTTTTTTAACTTTTTAGATTAAAAAAAGTTTATTGAAGTATAGTTGATTTACAATGTTGTGTTAGTTTCAGGTGTATAACAAAGTGATTTGGCTATGCATATATATATATACATATATGTCTTTATTCTTTTTTTCTGATTCTTTTCCATTATAGTTTATTACAAGCTATTGAATATAGTTCCCTGTGCTGTCTTCAGAGAAGGCAGAAAGAAAACTCAGTTGGAAGCCTGTGAGTTTGTGAATGCAGCTCCTAGACCTGACTTGCCCCTGCCATGTGCCTTCCCTGCCTCCTGGGGCAGGGCGGGGCACATGTTGGGGGCTTTTTTTTTTTTAAGGCGTGCTGAGCAGCATGCGGGAACTTCCCTGACCAGGGATCAAACCCGTGCCCCCTGCATTGGGAGTGTGTAGTCTTAACCACTGGACCGCCAGGGACGTCCCACATGTTGTGGGCTTAATACACAATTGGTTCTTGGACAAATGAGTAGAAGATAACCCTCTTTTCCTGAGCACTTTCTAAAGGCCAGATGTGGCACTGGCTCATAACAAATGCCATGTAAGTTATGTCACTGTCACGAGCAGACATGTTCTTGGGAGGAGATGCCTAGTTCCCTTACAATAATATTGATGGTGGCAAGGATAGGCCCTGATCTTCCACAATTAATGTGCCTTGATATTTTTAGGTCTTGAGTACACAGACTTGTTTGTCTAAACATAGCCTATTGCATTCATCAGGATTGTTTTAGTTGCAAATGATAGTTGCAACTCAAACTGGCTCAAATTAAAAAGGGAATTCATTGGCTCATGTAACTGAAAACTTTGTGGAAAAGCTTCAGGCATTAAGGTGCTTTGTGGTGCTTCAAAGCTTTAGGTATTGATCCAGATGCTCAAGCAGTGTTCTCTGGAATATCTCATCTCTTGACCCTGCTTTCCTCCATTTTGGCTTCATTTCATTTTTGGCATTTCCACATTTCAGCAGAGTGGCCAAACAGGAGGCTACTGGTTATGTCTTACTAACTTAGCCACCCAGGGAAAGAGAGTCCCTTTTTTTTTTCTTTTCTCTTTTTTTTTTTTTTTTAGCTTAAAACACCACACATTTATTATTGACAGTTTTGGAGGTCAGAAGTCACTTTAACTGAAACTATTGATAAAATCACTTGTCAGCAGGCTGCATTCATTCTGGAGGCCCCAGGGGAGAATTTACTTCCACACCCTTTTTTTAAAAAATTGAAGTATAATTGACCTATGTTAGACTAACACCATGTTAGTTCCCGGTGTACAACATATTGATTTGATATTTCTATACATTACAAAATGATCACCAGAAGAGTCTTTTGATGCTTGCCACAAAATCCCTTGTTCATTGCCTCTGAGTGGCCCATCTTGAGCTATGTGCTGTTCCCTGGACCAATCACTGTGGCTGGGAGGATGAGGTGGTGTCATTGACAAGGCCTAGGTCACATGGTCCTGGGGGTGGGGGTGAGGGTATAGAGTCCCTCTAGTAAAACCTTAGGGACTAACAGGGGCAAGGCATGGCTTCCCAAAGAAAAAGCCAATGCTATTACCCAAATAAGAGGAAACATGATGGAGAGTTAGAGCTTATTAAACTGAAATTTTCTCTTTGGAATTTCTACAAATGTTTCTGTTTGATGTAAGCAAAACGTACAGGAGGCTGTCACTCTCTGGGTTTCCCAGACTCACTGGTGTGGCATTTGCCTCCTCTTACCTCCCAGCCCCAACTCCCTGTCACACAGAGGCTCCTATACAGAGCTGTCCTGCAGTGCTCTTTGCCATTCCTGAGCTTTTGAACATGCTTTTGCCCTTTACGTGGAATACCTTCATTGTTCCTCATTAAGCCCATTCATCCCGCAAAACTCAGCTCAGAAGTCTCATCTGTGAAGCCCCTGGTTTCCTGGGGGGCAGAGCCAGTGCCTAACAGTATGGGTAGCATCCCATACCAATCCCTCACAACACACATGCCTAGATTTTTTTAAAGGATATAATTTACATACCATAAAACTTACCCTTTAAAAGTATACAACTGAATGAATTTCAGTATATTCACCAGGTTGTGCAAATATCACCACAATCTAATTCCAGAACATTTTTAAGACCCCCAAAAGAAAGCCTAGACCCATAAGTAGTCACTCTCCATCCTCCCCTTCCTCAGCCACTGGCAGTCACCAATCTACCTTCTGTTTCTATGGATTTACCAGTTTTGGACATTTTGTGTAGATGGAATTACACAATACGTGGTCTTTCATGTCCGGCTTCTTTCACTTGCACAATGTAATAGTGTTTGCGAAGTTTATACACGTGGTATCAGAACCTCGTTCCTTTTTATTGATAATGTCTGAACAATATTCCACTGTATGAATACACCACATTATCTTTTTGTCAGATGATGAACATGTGGTTATTTCCACACTTTGGTAATTATGAATAATGCTGCTATAAACATTCATGTACACGTTTCTGTGTGGACATATATTTTCAATTCTCTTGGGAGTGGAATTGCTGGGACATGATGGTAATTCTGTTTTTAACTTTTGAGGAACCGCCGAACTATTCCAAAGTGACTGCAACATTTTACATTCTCATCACTAGTGTATGAGGGCCCCAGTTTCTCCACATCCTCCAACACTTACTATTGTCCATCTTTTTGATTACAGCCATCCTAGTGGCTGTGAAGTGGTATCTCAGTGTGGTTTTGATTTGCATTTCCCTATTGACTAATGATGTTGAATGTCTTTACATGTACTTGTCATTTGTACATCTTCTTTGGAGAAATGTCTATTCAAATCTTTTAACCATTTTAAAAATGGGTTATTTGTGTTTTTATTGTTGAGACGTAGTTCTTTAGTGTTAATACTCAATCCCTATCAGATACTTGATTTGCAAATATTGTCTCCTGTTCTGTGGGTTGTCTTTTCATTTTCTTCATGGTGTCTTTTGAAGCACAGAAGTTTTTAATAAAGTCCAATTTATCTGTTTTTCCTTCTGTTGCCTGTGCTTTTAGTATCATATTTAAGAAACCATTGCCAAATCCAAGATCATGAAGATTTGCCCCTTCTAAGAGTTTTATAGTTTAGCTCCTACATTTAGGTCTATGAACCATTTTCAGTTCATTTTTATATGTGGTGTTAGGTAAGGGTCTAATAACTTCATTCTTTTGCCTGAGGATATCCAGTTGTCCCAGCACCATTTGTTAAAAGGTTATTTTTTCCCCATTGAATTGTCTTGGCACCCTTGTTGAAAATTAACCACAAATGTATAGGTCTCTTTCTGGACTCTCAATTCTGTCCCATTGATCTGTGCCTATCCTTATGTCAGTACGACAATGTCTTTATTATTGTAGCTTTGTAGTAAGTTTCAAAATTGGGATGAGACCTCCAAATTTGCCTTTCCTTTTTAAGATTGTTTTGGCTATTCTGGGTCTCTAGCATTTCCATGTGAATTTTAGCTTGTCAATTTCTGCAAAGAAGCCAGGTGGGATTTTAATAGGGATTGTGTTGAATCTGTAGATCAGTTTTGGGAGTATTGCCATCTGAACAATATTAAGTCTTTCAATCCACGAACATAGGATGTTTTTCAATTTATTTAGATCATTTTTAATTTCTTTCAATAATGTTTTATAGTTTTCATTGTACAAGTCTTACACATCTTTTGTTAAATTCTTTCCTAAGTTTTTTATTCTTGTTGATTCTGTTGTAAATTGGATTGTTCATTGCTAGCGTATAGAAATGCAGTTGGCTTTGTGTGTTCATCTTGTATCCTTCAACATTGCTGAAGTTGTTTGTTCAGTAATTTCTGTGTGTTGTGTATGTGAATTCCATAGGATTTTTTTTTCTTCTTTCTTTAAACAACATAATTTCTCAAAATAATTGATTTAAGCATCTGCAGTGGTCACTTCAACCCTTGACTCCTGGCTCAGTACTGGTGAAAGTAATCAGCTTAACCATCTCAGAAGGACTGTGGCAAGTCAGTGAGCTGCTTGTGGATCCTCATCTGAAAACAGTCCCATATCTTAGAAACTTCACCACAAGGAATTTTTCTTGTAGTGATACTTAGAGTCTTGGTAGGCATCTGAACTGGTCCTTTCACTTAGAGATTCTTTGCCTTTGCACCACTGATCAAGACAGCACACGTCTTCTCCAAAGACTTTACACTGTGGCTGGTCAGGGTAATTCTAATTCGGTGAATTGCCACCTCTGGTTCCGTGGGTGTCTTTCCGGGATCTTTAAAGCAGTGGCTGCATCATGGCTTCCTGAAAGACTGTTCCTCAGGGAGATGGAACAGCACAGCTGTGAATTAGGAGCAGAAGTGGGCAGTCCGGGGCTCCACTGGGGCTGCGGCTGTGTCTGCATCTTCCTCAAAGAGCAGGATTTTCTAGATACAAGATCATGTCATCTGCAAACAGAGATGGTTTTACTTCTTCCTTTCCATTCTGGATGCTTTGATTTCTTTTTTTGCCTAAATGCTCCAGGTAGGCCTTCTGATACAACCTTGCATAGGAGTGATGCTGTGGGTTTTTCATAGCTGCCCTTTATCAGGTTGAAGTTGTTCCCTTCTATTCCTAGTTTGTTGACTATTTTATCATGAAGGGGTGGTGGTGGTTTTTTTTCCAAATGCTTCTTCTGTGTCTATTGAGATGCAGTTTTTGTCCTTTATTAATATACCATATTCTGTTAATATGGTATATTACATTGATTGATTTTCTTATGTGGAACCAAATTTTTATTCCTGGGATAAACCCACAGTGTGTAATCTTCTTTGTATGTTGCTGGATTTGATTTGCATGCAGCATTTTATTGAGGATTTCTGCATCTATATTGATAAGGAACATTGATCTGTGGTTTTCCTGTGATATATTTCTTTTTAATCTTTGGACCTTATATTTTGTTGTTGTTTTATTTTTTACTTTGTTGTCTTTTCCCCCAGCATGAGAGCTCCTTAGGGCCAAAGATGTGTACCGTAAACCTCAGATCTCTAGACCTCAGCACAGGGCCTATATGGCGGGGTCAGGAGATGGTGACTGAGACAAATGAGGCAGCTTCTGCCCTGTACCAGACTGTCTTCTGGATCCTTGGAGTTCAAGTGCATTTGGAATGTTTTCATCCCAGTTGGATAGAACCTTGCCTGCTGCTCTCTTTAAATCCAAACAGCACCAAGGCATGGGTCGTTTTTCCTGTTTCACAACAGTCATGCCCACGGGGGTGCCGGGAGCATCTTTGTATTCTCCCAGGAGCCTGGTGTAGGAGGGGAGTTGCAAACAGCTGACACTCAGTAGTTGTTTGGTAAGTGAAGGAGAGGGTGGGAATTGGCCTTTGCAAGCCCCCTTTATAGGAGATCCATGATCACCTTGTGGGTTTGAGGGCTGCAGACATCCTGGGAACTTGTGGAGAGAAAGCCTGCATCCAAGTCCAAGCCCATAATCTGTAATGAGCTAGGAAATCCCCCAGATGAGGTTAATTTTGAAAATGGTTATTTGCTTTTCTGTGGTAATTTGAATTTCTCTGAAACCTCATCCAGAATCTTTCTCTAAAATGAATGACTTAATAAAAATATGATTATTAATAACACGTTGGTTATGTTGGTTCATTAATTTCAACAAATATTACATACTATTGCAAGATAGTAATAATAGAGAAAACTGGGTGTGGGATATATGGAAGCTCTCTGTATTATCTTCACAATAATTCTGTAAATCTAAAACTTAAAAAATTTTAAAAGTTTACTTAAAAAAAGGATATAATGCTGAGTGAAGATTCAGGTTAAGCTGTTTTTCCAAATAGCTATCCAATTTCCTAGCTCCTTTTATTGAATAGTAGAAATTGATTTGTCTGTCTGCTACTTATGTATAGAATTCTCATATCCTCATAATCTGGGTGTTAAGTCTACTCTTAACTGATGCACTCTTTTAAGTGTTGACATTTTACACATTTTGATATGTGAAATAATCCATTTTCATTACTCAGTTATAAGACCTTATCCATCTTGGGCTTTTTCTCCCCCAGGTAAATAGAAAGTATAAAAAAATTATATTGAGATTTTAGACGGAAATGTACCAAACCTGTATTTTTATTTTGGGCAAGAATCAATTTATTTATGTTAATCTTTCAAATTCAAGAATATGGTATGCTTCTCAATTTATTCAAGTCTTCCTTTACAGTTTTTAGTAATTTAATCATTTTCTTCATGTAGGACTTTTGTGTGCGTGTGTGTGGTTATTCCTGGCTACTAGTTTTGTTGCTACAGTGTAAAATATTTTTCTTCTGAGTTTTGTTGAAGGATTTTGATTTTTTTGTATCTGTATCTGGTAAGCAGCCACTCTCTGAACTCTTTTCATTAGTTCTGAGTTTTAATGTATATCCTTTTGAATGTTTTTAGCCACATTAGTATACTGTCTGCACATATTAATGTGGTTTATTTCTTATCACAGCAGCCAGACCTTCCAGATTAATGTTAAGCAACTGTACTGATCTTGGGCCTATTTGTTCCATGTCTGCCTTTAATGGAACTCCTTTTATACCACTGCCCTGGGTTTGGGGATCTTTATTGTATTAAGGAATTATGCTTTCATTCCATGTTAGTGTTTTTTAAAAATCTAGAGTAGATTAACTAGAATAAAATAGATTGAATTTCATCCGATTACTGTTAAGTTTATTAAGGTGATTGGTTTTTGTCTTGACTTACTGTTGTGGTGTCTTACGTTACTAGACTTTTGTAACAGATTTAAACGACACTTGCATTCTCTAAATAGGGCTTGTCATGAAAATAACAAGTCTCAAGCCATTAGCTCTCCAGGAGGCCCAAACGGCATGAAAGATTTTCTTATTAGGTACACCTGTGAACTGTAGGACAAACAGCACCAACTCGTGCCACAGACCCTGCTCCCTGGAGCCCAGAGGCATCGGGAAGCAGCCGAGACTCCACGGCCACCCTCTGGATGGAGACCCCATGTTCTCAAGAGAAAGGATGGTGGATGTGGCAGGAGCATCAGGGGAGGAAGAGATGGGGGCAGCCCCGGGCGGAGGGGCAGGGGAGTAGGAGCAGGAAGCTGGGACTAGGGAGGCCCCGTGGAGAAGTACAGGCTTCCGGGCCAGTGTCGTGGGTTTGAATCCTGGCTCTGCCAGGGCCTGGCACACTAGCTCCTCCTTCCCCATGCGGGGACGAACAGTCAAGATCTCAAATGAAACCTGTTCTTCCTCCCGGGTCCCACCTCTGGGAGACAGTGGCGCCAGCACCCACACCATGCTCCCAGCCAGAGAGCCGGCCACCCCTTGGTGCCTCCCTCTTAAGAGGCCAGGGCCCGGAGGCAGGCCCAGGCCCCAGCACACAGCCTGACTCAGGGAGGTGCTCACTGAAGGTTTATTCAATAAAGACCACAGAAAAGACTGTCCGTGGAGCTTCCTCCAAATGGGAGAAGCAGCCCTTCTGGGAAGAAAGAACATTCTTGGTCCATGTGGGGCTGAGTCAGTTAAAAACCATGCCTAAGGCACATGGCTGGTGGTGACCTCTGTGTCAGAAGACGGCGTGGGCTTGTTGCTCCATGGAATTCTTCCTCGTCGTTTTCTTTGGGTTTCCAGGCTCGGGGCCGGGGTGAGGGCACAAAGTGAGGGGCCCTGGGTGGGGGGGTCTCCCACCGCTCACTTCCTCCAGGGCAGGGTTTTAGGCCCCAGGCTGCCCGGTCCTCCCTCCATCCACCAACCAGTCGCTGCTGCTGCCGCCCCGGCTCACACCAGGGGGATGGGGTAGGAGGCGCAGGCTGCCAGGCCGCACATGTTCTTCCCACGCTCCATGAGGAAGTACCTGCGCAGGGGGAGGGGCTGAGGCCTGGCGGGCGGCTTCCTCTCCACGGGCCCTTCCGGAACCAAGGTCTGACTCCAGGGATTAGGCCCTCTGAATTTACTCACAAAACAGCAGTACTGGGTTATTCTGACCACCAGGAAATCTCTGACCTGTGAGTAACTTCTCCTTCCCTCGACCTGGCTGCCACCTGAACTCTCTTCCTTATTTTGTCCATATCTCACTTGTCCCAGAGTTTCCTGAGGGCCCCGTTCTTAGCCCTGCCTAGGCCCTCACGTAGTTATTTAGTCACCACTGGGACCCCTCGGGTAACAGATGAAAACCCCCTTTTCAGATGAGGACACGGAGTCTGAGAGAAAAGACAGGGACAAAGTCCCATCAAGGTATGTACCCAGGCCACCTGATTCCAGCCCCATTCCAGGAGGGGCTGTCAGCCATCGGGTAAACTTGGTGCTTGGATTTCTCACCCACAGGCCCTCCCAGACGCTGGCTTAGTCCCTGTAGGGCCCTGTGTTGTGAACTGTTTCCTAGTGGTGGTCATAGAACCTCCTGAGCCAAATGGACTCCTGTTCTGGACACAGAGTCATCAAAATCGGGGGTCCAGGATGGGAGAGGGGCTGCTGGAGGGTTCTTCGGGATGTGAGGGTTACATCCTCACGCTCCCCTCTTCCTGGCCTGGGCTAAAGGCTGTGGTGAGCAGCCCCTTCTTGAAAGCCACATTTGAGGTGGAGGAGACCCCCTGCACACTTCGAGGGCCCCCAGACCTGAGCAGTCATGCCCCCTCCCAGCACACGGGACCTGGAAGCTGCTTACCCCTTCATTCCCCACTGGGGACCCCAAGAGTTCTTCACGATCCAATAGGGTATCCCATTTTCTTCTCCGTACCCAACAGCCAGGACTGCATGGTTTACTTTATCTGGAGTTTTATGACAGGAAGTACTGGAAAGTGAAAATGAAAAAGGCTTGAAAATATGGAAAATATGTGGGACTTCCCTGGCGGTCCAGTGGTTAGGACTCTGCGCTTCCACTGCAGGGGACGTGGGTTGGATCCTTGGCCGGGGAACTAAGATCCGGCCTGCTGTGCAGCACGACCAAAGAAAAAAAAAGGTGATTCGATCACATCCAACAAGTGAATTAGAGCAACGTTTCCCAAAGTGGGGACTGGGAGGCATTTAAGGTGGTGAATTAACTCTCGTTTAGTCACAGGGCAAGAGCAGTATTCTCTTCAGCCCCTTGGGTTCTGCTCACCCAAGGGAGCGAGATTTAGCGCGGTGCTGGCCCAGCTCTGACACCTGATGCTTTCCGATGCCTCTTTCATAACAAGGAGAGCAGCCCTCCTGCTGCACCTTCTGAGGGCAACAGTGTCCAGCTGGAGTTTCACATGGCATTGCTTTGTTGCCTTTTAAGATTACCTTGTATTTGGGACAATTACACAGGTTTCTCATTTTAGCTAGTGAACTAGTTCTCATGAGGACATTCTGAAAATTTCAATAGGACAAACTGCAGTGGTCATGTGATCACTGAGCCGATGTGTAACTGAGTTGTTGGCCCGGGGACAAGGTGCGAGACACCAGCAGTGTGCAAAACTCTGCTCCTGGATTTAGCATGCCTCCTTCGGCAGGGAGCAGGATGGCAGAGAGGCTACTTCTGTACAGTGGACTGAGGGCTGTGACAGCTGGGGGGCTGACAGGAGCCCGAGGGAGGGGATCCAACCAGGTGGGAACGGGGTGGGGCAGGGGCAAGGCTTCCCTGGGGAGGCAGGGGACTCGCATAAAACTACGAGCTCTTCAGTGGGGCAGGGGCAGGGGCATGGGGTGGAACAGGGAGGACGCGGGTGGCTTTGACGGGAGATGAGCTTGGAGAAAGAAGGACCAGAACACGGGGGTTCCCCCGGCCGAGCTAAGACACGGGACGGTGGGGAGACGCTGAAGGATGGAGAAGTTGGTGTGGCGAGAAGGGTGTTCCAGAAGACTGACTCTGGCTCCAAGTGGAGGATGGACCAGCGGTGAGGGCACAAGGACAGAGCAGGAAGGAGGGAACGGTGGGCAGAGACACGGGGAGGGAGCAGAGAGCACGCTTCTGAGCAGTGTTAATGGGGCAGCGTCTGGTGAGGGACGGAAACATGCAGGATCTGAGGTTTCCACGGGCCATCCAGCTTGATGTGGCGGGGAGGCCCTTAGATCTGTGGGTCTAACGCCCGGCAGAGACCAGGCTGGCGGATGGAGACTTGGAATTTCTCAGCAAACAGCTGGCCGTGGGGTTCAAGGAGTGTGTGAAAAGAGGGCAGAGGGCTAAGGAGAAAGCCCTGGAGAACACCTGCACTTAGGAATGGCCAGATGACAAGAAGGCCATGAAGGAGATGCTACCGGAAGTGGCCGAACTCACATTGCAAAACAGGCAAGAGGCCTGGGTGAGACGAAACCAGTGTTAGAGAACTCGGGTTTCCTGAAAAACCCTGCGGTGGAGGCTTCAGCACGGGATTCTGGTGTCTGAGAGCAGCTATTTCCTATTTCACATCTTCAAATTTCTGAACACAGGTTTTCATCACGAGAGGCAGCTCTTCTGCTGAGGAAGGGTGAGCTCTGGGCTCAAATGGGGGCCCGGGACCCCAGCCCTGACCAGCCATGTGACCGCCTCTCCTCCTCCCACTTGGGGACCGAGGATCCTGACCTTCAGGGCTGCAGGCTGATGCACTGGCGGAAGGTGCGAAATGCCCACCCAGCCCCTCCCCGGCTCACCTGGAGTAGACGCCCTTTTTGTACATCAGAAAGTCATCAATCACCTCGAAGGCAAAGCTCACAGGGTTGTACAGGGCCACCGCCTCCACCATCGCCTCCTCGTCGTTCTGTGGACAGAGGGACCGACAGGTGGACACACGTGGCCTCTGCCACCTCCCCACCCCACTTGCGAAATATGGCCCTTTGCCCCAAAGTAGGGGACAGAGGCTCAAAGCGATGATACTGAGGAGGGAAGAGAAGTCTGTTTTAGACCAAAAAGCTGCCATCAAGGGGGAGCTGCCCTTCCTTACAGCAGAGCCAAGCCCTGGGTATTGGGGGCTGGTATGGGGGCCCCTGCCTTCTTGCACCTGAATGGCCGGGATCCTTGGGGTTTTTTATTTGGCTTATGGGCCCCTCCTCCCAAACTGTGGCTCCCCTGTGACCTCCCTCGGCTTTGCTGGGCTGGACCGTGCGCTCATCTCTCTCCCCCTCCCTGCTCTGCTCCGAGGGAATCCTGCACCCTTCCGGGTCAAGCCCAGGGTGCAGCGTGGACTCATTCGCTCACTCACTCACAGCCACATGCCAAGGCCCTCCCGTGGACCAGGGGCTCCAGTGGGTGCAGACATGGGTGTGACTCACCCACTCCCACCCTCAGGACACCCTGCACCCACAAAGCCAGTCTAAGGAGCTTTTTTTGGTAGAACTCAGAGGTTAGAAGTCCATGAGCAGATAAGGCCCAGACGGTGGTAGAAATGTGTGTGTGTGCCCGAGGAGGATGCATCCCGTCCAATGGGGAAGGTGGGCGTGAGGAAGTCAGAGGCTTCCTGGAGGCTGCGGCTTTGGAACAGAGCTGCGGAGACTGGGCGAGAGCAGCAGTTGCAATCACCGGGGCGAGATTTACAAAATCCCAGTGCCCAGGCCGCGCCCCAGACGATTACATCAGCATCTCCAGGGTGGGTCCCATGCAGCAGGATTTCTTAAAGCATCCCTGCTGGGACCCACTGGGTTAGCGTGAGCTAACCACCAGACAAGACAACAGGCCATTCCCCTGGCTGGAGACTTAGGGAGTTGAAATGAGGGTGAGCTGAGGCCAGGGCTCTGCTGAGGGAGGGTCAGGCTGGAGGGGCTGGGGCACTAGCCCTTCGTCCGTCCTACCTCCCTGGAGGGGCAGGCAGTGACCCAGCTGCAAAGAGCAAACGGCTGCCTGGTAAGCAAGCCGCTTGCTTCCCTGTGCTCAGAAAAGGCCTTGTGAGCGCAGACAGGTCAGGGCAGATGAGACCAGGAAGGCACGGAGGCCTGCTCACCAAGAGGGGGAGCATGTCGTGGGGCCGGCCGTTCCCGTGGGCATCCCTCGGCCCTGCCAAGGAGGGCCGGACGCCAGTGCTGGCCTGCTCTTAGGGCCCTGCAGGTGCCATGGGCAAGGCTCTCCTGGGCACCAGGCAAAAGGGATACCTTTGAGCTCCTGGTTCACTGCCTAATGGGATACGAATGGGCCAGAGTGGTTCAGCCCTTGGTGAGTGTATCTAAGAGAAACTGGCTCTTGTTTGAAGATAAATCTACCATAGTCAGAAACATCCCAACTACAGGGTGTAGATTTTGGAATGACACGGTCTCCGTTCAAATCCAGCTTCCACTTCTAGCTTTGTGGCCTTGGGCACGTTACTTAACCACTCTGAACCTTTCTTCACCTATAAAATGAAGGTGATAATGACATTTATCTCCTAGGGTTGTCTTGATAATACATGTTAAGTGGCTGGTATAGCTCCCGTCAGCACTCCATAAGTTTCATTACTGTTGCTGACTGCATGGCCCATGCTTTAATTAAATGGTAGCTACTGTCATTACACAGACACCACGTTTGTGATTTACGCACACATTTGTGGGCACACGCCCTCAGCCTCCTGCTCTCATCAGCACATGTCACACCTACACACACCCGTGGAAATACTCTTTCACTCTTTATGCATGTTCGCCCATGCTTGCAAACATGCAAACAGTGGAGTCACGAGGGCTGTTCACACTTATTCCAGCTCCCTCTCGGACAGAGTATGGTTTGTACTGTACTGCAGTATGGAAGTACTGCACTTCCCCATCCACTTGAGGTTAGGCGTGGCTGTGTAACTTGTTTTGGCTTTAAGCGCCAGTGCATAATTTACCACTCTCTTTCCCTCTGCCTGGGTCCTGGAGTGAAGCCAATGACACAGAGAACAGCCCTGCTTAAACCAAGGGACACGTCACATGAATGAGACATAAAATCTGATTGTTTTAAGCCATCCAGATTTTGCAGCTGTTCCTGCAGCATAAGCTGGTTTATCCTGACTGACGCACATTCACTCTGTGCATTCACATTCAATCTCTCACACACATGCCTGATATCACACACATCCTCACATCCTCTTTGGTAGGATGGGGATTACTGCTTGCATTTTACAGACAAGAAAACTGAAACACAAGATGGAAGAGCTGTACAGACCCAGGTCAGAACCAGAGCACTCGACTGCCAGTCTCTTGCTCTTTCCCTTCTGTCTTCCACCCTGCCCCCGTCACAGTGACTGAGATTCAAGGATAATCAAAACTTTTGAATCAAAGTGATGTGCTGCTCGGAAACGCTGCCCTGCAGTGCCCGTTGGCCATCTGACGGCAGTGGAGACTGGCCTCCTGATCAGAACACATTCCCTATCCGAGAGAAGGATCGGTACTCACCATTGTGATGTTGGCTACATCCTTGACAAAAGCAATGGCCTTACTGGGCTGGAACTTGCAGTCACCATCCTGTTCAGGGTGGCAAAGGTCATGGAATACAGGTTAGGGATGCTCGGCCCCAGGCTGAGACTTCAGGCTTCCCCTATGCAATTTGATAACATTTATAAAGCAAAAGCTACAGGTCCCAGGGCCTGGGTGATGAGGTCACTTATGAGAGAATTAGAGGCCTCCTTGTCCTCAAGGACCTCACAGTCTAGTGGGAGGAAATGGTCCTGTGCTGGCTTTGGCAGAGGTGGGCTCGCATGGCACCTGCTGGGAGCACGAGGAAGGGGCCTGGCCCAGTCCAAGGAAGCTTGTCGAGAAATGGAGCCGAGTAAGAGCCTGCATGGCAGGGGAAGGGCGGGCCAGTCTCAGCCCAAAGAACTTCACCCACAAGAGGCAGGCGCAGAGGACACACGGAGGGAAGATCAAGCCCTTCTGAGGCGGGAGAGACGGTCAGGATGACAAGAAGGCAGGACCTGACGTTTAGGAACCAGCAAGTGGGTGGGTGGAGGCAGAGGGCTTATGAAGGGGAGAGTGAAGTAAAAGACAAGACTGGGAAGACAGATCTGCGTGAGGTGGGGGGAGGGCAGGACTCGAAAAGAGTCTGGAGTTTCTCTTGCAGGCCCTGAGGGGCCTTTGAAGAGTTCTGAACAAGGCAGAGTGTGGTCAGAGCTGAGTCTCAGAGGCCACTCTGGCAGCCCCTGGGTGGAGGGAGCCCAAGGAGAGGGCACCCACAGTGATCTAGGGTGAAGGGAAGCCAAGGTCCGAGTGCAGGCGGGGACACAGGATGGACCAAAGGAGCAGATGCGAGAAGGTCTAGGATGGTCAGAAGGCTGACTGAGGTGAGGTCTGGGTCAGGGGGCCGCCCCAAGAATGGACCACCGGCCGCCAAGACATTTTAGGGAAGGGTGGTCCTCCCATCGCTGAGAGGGGAGATACAGGAGGAATCCCGGGTTTGTGGGACAGTCGAGGTGCCCAGCCGTGCACAGGCGGGGTTGAGGTGATGGCAGGGGAGGCCCTGGACAAAGTGGGTGTGGGCCCAGGAGTGCTGTCCACACGAACGGGGAGGGAAGAAGCCAACAGACGGCGTCCCGGTGCACTCACGGCAGGGTGGGGCAGCCTGATGGTGCTGCCACACATAGGGCGCTAAGAGGCCCCCGGCTGGCTGACAGCTGGGGCTTGGGCAAGCAGAGGAGGGGGAAAAAGTGAGCTGCAAGAGACAATTCTGAGAATCCAGGTGGAAGTGGGGAGTCCTCCAGCGGGGTGCGGGGGAAGAGATGTGTTCCAAGGCTGGGACAAGAACGGAGACGGGGAGCACTGCAGACCAAGAAGACGGAGCCCAGGCTGCCCAGAGTTACCTGGCCCTTGTAGGGGTAGGTGTCTTCACCCATGATGCCCTTGTTGTACCGGATGTACTCGAAGGCCTGGCTGGGGAGACCCCTGCAAGAAGCACACACAGCTGTGCCCACCTGGGACTGGCCCCGATGGAGGTAGGGGCTGGAGCTTGCCAGACGTTTGCCCTGGCAGGGCTGGGAGGCCGTGGTTGGGGCATGTCCCAGGGGCAGAGAAGTCTCCGAGGGGCTAGCAATGCCACCCTGTTTGCCTGGCCTCAGGATACAGCTCAGCAGACTCAGAAGAGGCTATCAAGGAGGGTCCAAGGTCCAGCCACACGTGCTTCCGTGGGACACAGACCTCTGGAAGCCAGGCCCCTCACTCTGTCAGGAACAGGACCCAACAGGATCTGCCCAGCTGACTGGTCATTGCCACCACTGTGCCCACTGGGCCCCGCCTGGGCAGGTGCTCTGCAAACATGACTTTCCAACCCCTCAGAACCCCGGGAGGTAGCTGCTGTTATTTCTTGAAGCTCAGAAAGGCTGAACAACTTGCCCAGGGCCCCAAAGCTACAGCCAGGATCTGGTTCCAAAGGTGGATCTTCTTCTACCTCGTGTTGCCTCCTGGAGTAAAGAAGACTCGACAGCTACCCAGCCACAACTCCCCATCAATCTCCTGTCCCTTCTGGTTTTTGTCCGGAGCATCTGTCACCACCCCACCTGTGGCACAGCTAGAACATCAGCTGCTGTATCCCTCGTGCCTACATACAGGGCAAGTGCTGTCGTATTTGCTGAATGAACAAAAAAATGAAGTAAACCAAAGCAAACAGGTCCCTTGGAAAAATGGTGGGGCCCCAGGATGCCCTTTCAGACTTGTGATGGGTGGTGTTTATAAGTTGCAAAGAGGAAAGAGACTAAAAAGCCATGAAGCTAACCATGATATGATGGTGGGTCAGCAACTAGGCCGTGACTTCACCCCTGACTCCCAGACGCAGCCCGAGCGTGGAGGCCCTCGTGTTGGCTCTGTCAGGTGGAGCACCCGGCCTGCCCAGGACTCGCCCGGGAGAGGGATGGGCCGCAGGTAGGCGAGGGGAGGCGAGGCTGGGAGCGTGCTCTAGGGGAGCACGAGGGCCTGGCTTTACACACGTGTGTGCTGGGAAAGCCGCTCATCCCGAGGAAAGGTCTCAGAGCACGTGAGGAGGAGATGAGGGCTGGAGACATGGAGAAACGTGGGTAAATCCCTAAGAACCCGTGGGCCAGGGGAATTCCCTGGTGGTCCAGTGGTTAAGACTCGGTGCTTTCACTGCTGTGGATTCGGGTTTGACCCCTGGTCGGGGCACTAAGATCCCGCAAGCCATGTGGTATGGCCAAAAAAATAAATTAAAAAAAAAAAAAAAGGGCCAGGAAAGCAGGCCCAGCAGAGACGCAGCCTTTATGCCTGAACCCTGCACCACATCTACAGGAAAGCTCCTCCACGCGGCCCGCCGAGCTGGGGTGGCTAGAGCTTTAGAGAACTTGTGGAAAGGCCAGCCAGACACCTGTGTGTGGATCTTGGTTTTGGAGGATGACGTGCTTCTCATTCTATTAATTCTTTTGGCCACTCGCCCAGAGGCCTTGGTGGCCGGTGAGGCCAAACGTGCTGTGGGGTGAAATCCGGGTGACACCAGGGAACGAGGACGGATCCTGGAACCAGCCAGGCCTGGGCTTGCATTACAGCTCTGCCCGTTCCAGCTGAGGGACCTTGGGCGTGTGAGGTGACCGTCCCCCTCCACAAGCGGGGCCGATTTTGCTCCCACCGAGGGCAGAGGCTGTGGCAGTGCCCAGCCCTTACGAGGCCCGACAGAAGTGACCCCGGGAAATGAGCAGGGGCTTCGGGCCCCCCCGGTCAGGGCCGTACCCTTGGCAGCCGTGATTGTTGAAGTTCTGGGCGCAGTCCACCAGCTGCTGCTCGGCCTGGAGGGAGGAACGCAAGCCCGGTGAGCTGAGCGCCTCCAGCGCCTCCCGAGCCGACCCACGCCTGCGGCCCCGCCCGCCCGGGCTCAAGGGCACCAGATTGTAAGCTCCCCGAGGGCAAGGGCTGTCTCTGTGTGTCTGAGGTGCCAGCCCAGGAGCCGGCCTCTGTCGGGGAGAAGCTCAGCGACGGCCTGGCAGCCAAGCGGGGAGGTGAGAGGGCGCGGGGGGCCCTGAAGGTGTGCACGTACGTGCGGCTCCTGGGGTCCCGTGGTGGCAGATGGGAGGGGGAGGGGACGGGCCTTCCCTCAAGCCGGTTGCTGGTGGCCCTCGCCAGCCTTGCCCGCCCCTCTTCCCCACACAGGAGGCAGCGGCTGGGCAGTCACCCCTCACTCGGGGGCTCAGGGGTCCCCGCTCGCTCTTCCCTGCCTGAAGGTGACCAGCTTTAGAGGGGGCCCAGCTCCTACAGGGCTGCCTCCCAGGCAGGCTCTGCTCTCGGAAGGCCCCAGGTGGCCACACCGAGGAACTCTCCCGACCCACCCAGGGATGAGCCCTTGGGCCATTTCCTCTACAAGCCTCATTCCTTCTGAAGTGTCAGCTGAGGTCTGCACGCTGCATGTCCCTGAGGCTGGGACACCTGAAGTCCAACTGAAATGGCACTGTCAGCTAAAGCCACAAAGAAGCCTGACGGCCCAGGCCTGGCCCTCCGAATCAGGCCTTGGAGCGAAGCTGTGACCCCTCCTCCGCGTCCCTCCCCCGGCACCGGCACCGTGGCTGATCGCTCACCAAAGAGGGCAGCCTCCCAGTTGCAATGGCGACAGCAGACTCCAGGGCCCCGGTGGTGGAGAAGGTCCAGCAACTGCCGCAGCTGCCCTAGAGGCCAAGGGGAGGGGGAGGGAGGTCAGGGACCAGGACCCCTCGGACTCCCGTGACTTCAGCTGACAAAGCCCTGGCCCACACTGTCCACTCTGACCCTCACGAGGCCTGCGAGGCCGGCATCCTTCTCCCTGTGTTGCAGATGAGGAGGCCGAGGCTTGCACAGGGGAAGCAGCAGCAGCCACCGGTGACGAGCGCCCGTGCACTCCCAACCCTCGCTACCAATCCCCACCGGCCTACACGGCCAGAGCCCTCCCTCCCGACCCCATTCTGTGCTCTTCTGTTCTTCCGAATCTTTTTTTGGCACTCGGGATCTTAGTTCCCTGACCAGGGATGGAACCCGTGCCCCGGCAGTGGAAGCGCAGAGTCTTAACCACTCAACCGCCAGGGAAGTCCCTCTACTTCTGAATCTTATGCTGGCTCCTCTTCTTCCCACTGTCTTCCAACAGAAGGACTCGCCAGAGTCCTGTTTGTAGAACCTTCTCTCTCACCTTTCCACCTCCAATCTCACCCACAGTCCTAACTGTTAAACTGACAACTCCCCAAACCCTGCCTCGGCCCTGACCTCCACCCAGGCCCAGACATCCTGTCTCCCAGATGATCCCACCCGTATACGCCCCAAACCCCTCAGACTCTGCGTGTCCTGCCCCATCCGTCCATCTCCCCGTCCTCTGCCACGGTCACTGCCGCTGCCCGGCCACCTTCCTCCCAGCGCCTCCCGAGGGCTCAGAGTCGGGCGCTGGAGCCTGCCAGCCTGGTTCAAATCATAGCTCTGCCCCACACCCCCTGTGTGACCTGGGCGAGCTGCTGTCCCCTCTGACCCTCGGTCTCCTCATTTGTAACATGGGAACAGCCGTGCTTGCCTCACAGGGCTGTTTGTCAGAGGGGTAGATGAGATCCTGCCCGTCGTGCAGTTACCCCACGGGCTCCGTAATATTAGCTGCTGTTTGTGTTTTTCTCTCAGCCGCATCTTGGTCTCTTTTCTGCCCCTTGCTGGTTCAGTCTTCCATATTTTACTTCTGAAACGTCTCCTAAGATTCCCTTCCTCACTGTCCTTGTTGAGTCCTCACTGCTTGTCTCCCTGGAAAGAGCCTTCACGCTACCCCTGCCCCCAGTTCTTTCTCTCAAAGCCTTCCCTCGGCAGGGAGGGAGGGCCTGGTCAGAGCGTCTCTGGCTGGTCAGAGGCTGGGCTTGGCCACCACTGCAGGAGGCAGGACAGGGCCGAGTGGCCAGCACTGGCCTTGAGCAGAGACCTGGGTGGAAGGGCCCTCTGTCATCTGCTTGCCTTGTACCTTCAGCGCTTCCTCCTCTGTAAAGGGAGAAACCCTCAAGGCTGCTGAGCTAATGTCAGATCCGGTCACCGTTATCTGTAACCGCATGGTGGCTACAGCGAGAGACCACACACACCCGTGAGGGTAATCGCCTTGTTCTGGCCCCTCCACCCCGGGGCTCCGTCCTGCCCGAGGGTCAGTTAACACAAGGACCCGGAACGTTCTTGGCAGACTTCCCCTTCTCACCTGCCCAAAGGGTGAGCTGGTTTCGGACTTCCACATTTAACGCTTGTTGCTTTGAACGGTCATGGAATTCTCAGATGGTCTAAAAGCTGCCTTTGGGGCTTGGGGCAGAGGGCTGACTTCATTCTACCCCTCCGACTGCTGGGAGGGGAGACTTGTTTTGGCTTCCGGGTGCTGGTTTAAACGTCTAGATCACTAGGCAGGTTCTGGGAACCCAGTGAGCCTGGGAGGATTTGGAGCTGTGCCATGTGGCTTTAAGGAAAAGGAGAAAATGTTGCTCATGGAGAGTTTCAGTGGAAAGCAAAGTGCTTCCAGGAGGGAAACCTTCACCTTGTATTTCCTGGGATCGAGAGGTCGGCATCTTCCTGAAGAAGGCCACTGCACTGTCACTTCCGGGGGACAGCAGGGGGTGGGTCCAGACTCTCCAGGACAGAGCAATGTGCTGGGACTCTCCAGCCAGCGGCCCAGTCCTCACCTCTGTGAGGGCAGGGAAGACGCCGCCACTCCCCTTGCCAGGCACGCTGTTCCCTGCAGGGGGCGCTCCTGAGAACACGTCTGAAATGCTGGGTTCCATTCTGTTCACTAACCACCTGCAGCTCCCTTGTGGGAAGCAGCCAGCCAGGGAGGGGCTGGACCCTGGTGCCTTGTGCAGCATATGGAGGACGGAGAAGAAAAGATGTATGGGCAGTAGGAACGGGGTCCCGGTGTGCAGTTACTGAAGGGCACAGAGAACGTGATGTTTTGGGAGACTGTAGAAGAGACCTATGGCCAATGGGGAACTTTAGACAGTGGGGTGGAACATGGGGGATGGGTAAACTTTAGCCCAGTGAAGAAATACGCTTTTATCCCCCAGAGCCATCCATAAAAACAATGACCTCCCAGCCTTTCAGAGGAAGGCAGCTAGAGAGATGATGAGAAAAAAAAATAGAGTTGGGGCTATACTCTCTGTGTTTTGGGATTCTTTTGAGTTTTTCTTCCTGGCATACTGTCTGAGAATGTGGCTGTTTGGGGGGGGAAAAGGTGGGGATTGTCATACATACCTGATTTTTCACTGGTGAGACGAAATTTCCTTTTTTCCGCCAGTCCATGGAGGGTGGGTAGGGACCAGTACCCCGAAGGTAGTTACCTTTGGTGGCTGAGCAATTCTGAAACAACGAATTACATTTTTTTCAGGGGGAAGAAGAGAAACCTTTTCGATGGAAAAGTATGTAATTCAAGTGGAATCACCAAGAGAGAATAAGAAAGATTGTAGCTGTCAGAACCATCCCACCCCCACCTATTGGTTCCAAATGCTAAATGACAGGTCCTTTTGGGAGCCCAGATTGGGGGTAGTTAGGACAGGGCAGGCAGATTTAGCAAATAAAAATACAGTTCACCCAGTTAAATTTGAATTTCAGATAAATGATGAATAAGCCTGTAGTGTCTGTCCCGTGCAATATTTAGGATATACTTATGCTAAAATATTAGTTGTTGTTTATCCGAAATTCAGTTTTAAGGGGCAACTGTATTTTCTCCAGCAACTCTAAGTTTGGGGTCTGCATGAGGCCATGAGCATGGACTGACGAACTGCTGGGGGCTGATATGTCTGGATCCCCCAAGAACCTGGGGGCCCCCAGCTGCAGCTGGGGAGGGGCCGAACCGCTCTGGAAGCAGAGCCGGCTATGAGCTTATTCCAAAGGTTTGAGCGAAAAGACTCAGATTTGGTCACAATGAGTAACACCCACCTGAGGCTCTGACCAAAGATACTTGCGTTTTAATTCAGCAAAGCTCATGTCTGAAAACTGGTTCAGTCCCACTGAAAAAGAGAAGGAAAAACCATAAACAAACAAAGAAACACAAAAAAAAGAGGAGCTCAGTAAGTCACTAATAAAGAGAAAAAATAATGAAACCCCACGTTCACGTGTGTCTGATCTACAGCCCCCTGCAACTTGGCTCCTTTAAATTTTTAAATGTCATGTACAGGTGACCCTTTCAAATAATTTTTTTTTAATTTATTTTTTATTGAAGAATAGTTGATTTTACAGTTGACCCTTGAACCGCATGGTTTGAACTGGGCAGATCCACTTATACACAGATGTTTTTCAATAGTAAATACTGCAGTGCAACATGATCCCAGGTTGGTTGGATCCTTGGATGCAGAACCGTGGAGACAGAGGAACTGGGTATACAGAGAAACCGTGTATATGGAGGGCAGACTATAAATTATACTCAGATTCTCAGCTGTGCAGAGGGTCGGTGCCTCTAACCCTGCATTGTTCAAGGGTCAACTGTAATTCAATATACCAAGGTCAACCTCACTGTGCTTCAGAATTCCCTGGGGAGCTTGCCTTCTCTTTTTCTTTTCTTTTTTTTTTTTTAATATTTATTTATTTTGGCTGCGCCAGGTCCTAGCTGTGGCACACGGGATCTTTGCTGCCGCATGTGGGATCTTTTAGTTGCAGCATGAGGACTCTTAGCTGTGGCATGCATGCGGGATCTAGTTCCCTGACTAGGGATTGAACCCGGTTCCCCTGCATTGGGAGCACAGAGTCTTACCCACTGGACCACCAGGGAAGTCCCATGGAGGAGCTTTTCAACAGTACAAATGTCTGGGCTGCACCCTGGAGATGCAGACGTAATGGGTCTGGGGTGGGGCCTGGGCACCCATATTTTTAGATACCCCATCAGTGAGTCTGGTGAACGGCAGGGTACAGAACCAGCACACCTGCGCCAAGTGCCCGCCCACCTGCCACCTCCTTCAGTCTTCCTAACCCGCGAGGGGAGTGTTATCCTCTCTACTTTACAGTCAAGTAAAACTTCACAGCGGGGTCACACAGTCAATATTGGGCAGAAGTGAGATTCAAACTCAGGTTTCCTTCCACCTCATGCTTTTGCCCACATTACCAACTTAGCTGACACTGCCGTCATTTCTGAGCCCTCAGTATACACACAGTGTGTGTGTGTTTCTAGTGAAACTAACCCAGAGGGAAGGCAGATGTCCTAAGAGGCTGCTCACGAGTCCAGGGCATGTCTCTGAAGAGGCTGCCCCGACAGCAATCCAGGGGCTCAGCATCTGGGCTGGACCCGCAGATGGCAGGAACAGGGCAGGGCTTCTGTTCACCCCCTGTAAACTTCACAACCATCCAGGGGTACCAGCATTGTCCTAAAGCTACAACCCCCTGAATCTCAGAGAATAATGGCGGAGCCAGAATCTGAGGTCAGCCAAGCCCAGCTTCAGAGCCTGGTTTGCTGCTCCGTCCACCCCAAGCCCCTAGTGGGCCCTTTAATCAGTGGCACCACTCATTGATTTCCTTCCAGATCTGAGATGCTCCCTCCTGCCACGGGCGAGAAGCCCGGAGGAAAGGTGTCCCCACGGTACTTTTGAATGTGTGGTTCCCGGCGTTGTGGGCATTGATCTTCCTCCAGTTGCTGACAAACGCCTGCAGCCTGTGGTGGTACTCCTCCGAGCTGTATGTCTTTCGGTGCTGAAACAAAACACATCAGCAATAAGTCACAGAAACAGGATGCAGCTCACCAGAGGGAGACAGTTTTGTTTTCTAAGAGGAGGATTGGAAGTTTTCTTTCTGCCACGATTCTCAGGCCAAATCTGTATCACAGGCAGAAAGCTGCCCTGGGTCTCTGTGGTGAAAGTCGGGAAGTTACAAAGCAACCCCCCCACTGCCTCTGGGGACCTGTGGTCAGAATGAAGCCCATGCAGCTGCCAGAGAGTCAGCCAAGAGATCAAAAGGCCCTGGTGAAGGACCTGCCAAGTGCAGGTCACCTCTGGACGCCGCAACTGGTACTAGGTCAAGTTAATGGCAGAAATCACCATTTTTCAAAAATACGCACACTAGTGTTTTCCAACTGATTTTGCAGCAAGCACACAATGTGACGTGAATACAAAATACAGAAATGAATCTCAAGGCTTGAAAGGCTGCTAGCCAACTTCATCACTGGGGACCACTGTTTGGAAGGAATTCACTTAACTGAATCTTTCCCAGTGCTTGACCGATTCCCAGTTGGGAAAGACCCAGGGAGATGGGGTTGGAAAACCCCTCTTTATTATCTCAAATCCAGCACAGTTTCGTTTGATAACAGGAAACTTAGTGAAATGAAAAACTTGAGAAAGAAGTTGGACACTGACCTGCACCATCCATGACTTAAAGTGAAACATCTCTGCAAAAAAAGAAAAAAAAAAAAATTAGGCCTGGGTGTCTTACAGTAACGTCTATAGCCAAGTAGGGCACATCAGAACTGATTTGCATTTTAGGGAACTGGGCTAAATTTAAAGCACCAAAAATGGTGTTATCTAATGCTGAATGTGAAGAGGAACTCAAACTCTTACCACTTTTGTACTCCAAATTAATTTTGAAAAACTACACGCCATTAACCTATGGTATTAAAAGTCAGGATAGGGGCTTCCCTGGTGGCGCAGTGGTTGAGAATCTGCCTGCTAATGCAGGGAACACGGGTTCGAGCCCTGGTCTGGGAAGATCCCACATGCCACGGAGCAGCTGGGCCCGTGAGCCACAACTACTGAGCCTGCGCGTCTGGAGCCTGTGCCCCGCAACGGGAGGGGCTGCGATAGTAAAAGGCCCGCGCACCGCGATGAAGAGCGGTCCCCGCAACGCGATGAAGAGTGGCCCCCACTTGCCGCAACTAGAGAAAGCCCTCGCACGAACCAAAGACCCAACACAGCCAAAAATAAATAAATAAATAAATAAAGTAGCTATAAAAAAAAAATTTACAAAAAAAAAAAGAGTCAGGATAGTGGTGATCCTTAGTCGGGGTACAGAGGGGGCTTCTGGGGTGCTGGTGATGTTCTATGTCTTCATCTGGGTGCTGGTTTCACGAGTATGTTTAGATTATGAAAATTCATTAAAATGCATATTTAATGATTTGTGCATTTTTCTGCGCTATATTTCAGGAAGAAGTTAATTTAAAAACCTATTAAAAAAAACCCTATATATCCCAAGTGTGGGCAAAATTTTGTTAAAGGGACAGATGGTAAATATCTTAGACTTTGCTGTCTCTACAGTCTGTTAC
The DNA here is from genome assembly GCF_028023285.1 of Balaenoptera ricei. Classification (NCBI taxonomy): domain Eukaryota; kingdom Metazoa; phylum Chordata; class Mammalia; order Artiodactyla; family Balaenopteridae; genus Balaenoptera; species Balaenoptera ricei. The sequence continues at coordinate 32,622,796 of NC_082640.1, forward strand.
AACTACTCAACTCTGCCCTCGTGTGTGAAAACGAAGGGGTGTGACGGTTTCTTTTTTTTTTTTTTTTTTTTTTTTTACAAATTTATTTTATTTATTTTATTTTTGGCTGCATTGGGTCTTCATTGCTGTGCACGGGCTTTCTCTAGTTGCATCGAGCTGGGCTACTCTTAATTGCGGCATGCAGGCTTCTCATTGCGGTGGCTTCTCTTGTTGTGGAGCACGGGCTCTAGGCATGCGGGCTTCAGTAGTTGCAGCATGTGGGCTCAGTAGTTGTGGCTCACAGGCTCTAGAGCGCAGGCTCAGTAGTTGTGGCACACGGGCTTAGGTGCTCCGTGGCATGTGGGATCTTCCCAGACCAGGGCGCGAACCTGTGTCCCCTGCCTTGGCAGGCGGATTCTTAACCACTGTGCCACCAGGGAAGCCCGGTGTGACGGTTTCAATAAAACTTTATTTACAAAAAACAGGCTGCAGCGCCAGTCGTTTGTAGACCCCTGCTATATCCACCCTTGTACATTTTTAAATTATCTAAAAACTGCACTTCAAATTTTTATAGCTGCAAAGGATGTATTCCAGCTTATTGTAAAGAATGACATATAAAAATAAGACTGTTACATCATTCTTTTAAAGCTGGCCAAAAGGATCCATGATACCATCATGATTTGATATCCACCATCAATAACATGAACAAACCCTTCTATAAGAGCTGGATATTTTAGATAGTTTCTTTTTCTCCTTGAACTCCCATCTCCATCCACATCTCACAGAATTTTACCCTAAGGGAGCATCTGTTTTCACTTGGTCGCTCTAGCATCCTTTTATGCAACAACAAGAACAGAAAGTATAAATTTAAATTACTTTTACTTCCTGTGACCCATATACCCCTAACTATTATAAAAATTTATTCTGGATTAAGTCATCATCATCACCATCATTATTAACACTGATTAAAACATGTCAAATATACCTTATGAAAAGTATTTGTTAAACATAAAAAGTAAACTTGTATTGGAAAGGCATCTCTTAATGAGGTAAATTAAACTTTACTAACAACCCCCCTCCCCATGGATTTATATATTCATGGGTGAATATTACCTATTTTCTTGAATGGGTTAGCATTAATTCTGGTCTTTGTCTCAGCCCTTTCAAAGGGCTGAGAAATTCTGCTCAAATAAACAGGATTGTTCATTGCTTATTGCTTCCGGGAACAGAAGGCAATTTTTAGAGCAATGTCATTCAATTCCTTGCACTCCTTCCTACGCCCCAAATCACATGGTGCTCTATTACGCAACATTATTTCTCGGACCCCAGCAGCTGATACTTCGGTGAGGTCCTCCCTTCTCTTGGAAGTAAAGGGTTTGGAAATAGATTCCCTGTCTGTGCCGGTATCACTTGGAACTTTTTTGTGTTTCCCCACTGATCCACACCCCAGAGTTTGAAGATCTCTGTTTTATGGAATTTAGGATCTCCCCTTGTGGGTCACAGATCTGTTCCAGAAAGCAAGTGATAGCCATTTTCCCTGGGGAAGAAATGCACATTTCCCCAGTATATGCCCTGCGTGGGGTTTCAGAGGATTGCAAATCCTAGTTAAGGCCCTGCTACAGCTGATGGCTTCAGAGGAAGACAGATCTCAACTTAGGACCAGGGTTTAAGGCAGATGGTTTAGGACAACTGACCAGTGTTTGCCTCCAGAGGTTTCAAAAGCAACAAGCAGGTGTGAAAACCCAGTATTAGTTCTCATTCGCTGGAGGTCAGCAGAAGAAAAAGCCAGAGATGATCTTGGGCGAGAAAGATCTCTGGTGACCCTTCACCACAACCTCAGATAGATCTATTTCAATCCATTGTGACTTTCGGAAGAAAGCACACATGCTTTATGTACCGCCCTGTCTCGGGGACCACGTGGGAGTATCTAGAACAGGGATTAGCCTGTTTTTGTATGGCCCACGAGCTAAAAGTGTTCACACTTTTAAATGGTTTTAAAAAAATGACATTTTGTAGCACCTTAAAATCATTTGAATTCAAATTTCAGTGTCTATAAGTAAAAGTTTCCGGGAATACAACCCACTCATTCATTTGCACACTGCCTATGGCTGCTTTCAACACAAGTAGCTGCTACAGAGCCTGTGTGGTTCACAAAGCCTGAAATATTTACTATCTGGCCCTTTACATAAGGAAAAGTTTGCCAAGCCCTGCTTTGGAGTTAAGACAGCTTCCAGCACCAGCCCTCCTCCTCCACGCAGGCCACAGCCAGGATAAGCAAAGCCCTGGCTTGGGAGCAGCTGGGTTTTCCTTAGGTTGGGACTGAGCTGGAGCTGGGCGTCCTCCCAGGTCTGCAAGACTGGGGGACTTCCTTGGACAAATGGGTCGGGAGGAATAAGGCAAGATTCTGGTCGAAAAGATTCAGCCCCAGTGATCTTTGTCCCATCCCCAGGCTGCTCTTTGGCTACAATTCTTTGTCCTCAGGGTGAGGGGGCTGGTGGTCTGCTGAGGTCAGAGCCTGTGGGCGGTGGGCAGAGGCTGAGGGTGGGGAGTGGCAGGGCAGGAGGGAGGCTGCAGGGGCGAGCCTTCAGCCTGGGGAGGTGGCTGGACCCCCAGCAATAGAAGGGGTGTAAGAGCAGCATGAAGCTGGGCCACTCACAGCCCACCTGGCCACAAAGGGGAGCCCTGGGGCTGGACCTTACCCCCCTGAGCCCTTGGAACAAACACCCTCAGTCTTCAGGGGGCTAAAACTGCTATTGCTCTAAGTGCATGTCACTCCTCCAAACAGCCCGTCCAGCCCATTGTACAGATAGACTCTCAAGGCACCTCTGGGGATGCCCTATGTGCCGAGTCCCTGGAAGGTACTCGGAAAGTCTGGAAAGTCCCTGCTTGCCTCCGGCAGGGGCAGATCAACGTCCTCTAAGTCTCCAGATGGGGGGTGGAGGGCAGAAGGGGCCGCAGACTGCTGTGGCGTTCTAGTCTCTGCAGCGCCCAGAGCAAGGGGGACCCTGGGCATCTAGCCACCCGCTCCTCTGCTCACGCGAGACGCCCGCCCTCCAAACCTCCCCCTCCTCCCGCCCCCCTCCCCGTCACACAGGTCACCCTGCCTGGATCCCGGTTACCGGCCCGCAGAGCCCTTGAGCCTCGGGCCTGGGAAATGCGCTGCCCGGCTGCTCCCGCGCCGAGTCCCCACCCGCACAAGGTCCCCCGAGTCTCCGACCTGCCGGGGCCCTTTCCGGGGGCGCTCGTCCCCATACCTAGGGAGCTCACTGCCAGGTCGGCGGCGCCGCAGGCGGTGGGGCCCAGGAGCCAGGCTCCGGCGCAGAGCAGCGGCAGGACGGCCCACATCGTGGCGGTGGCTGCGGCTGCGACTCGGCTGGCGCACTGGCTCCAGAGGCCCCGGGCAGGCAGCCAAAAGCCGCCTCGTGGGGGCGGGAGGGCGCGAGGGGCGGGGCCGGGCGGCGGACGGGGTGGGGAGGCGGGAGGCGGGCGTGGAGGAGGCGGGTGGAGGAGGCCGGGGTGGGGGGGGCGCGACCCTGCAGGACTGCTCCGAGCGCCAGGCTCGTGGGAGTGGAGCGCCTTCGACCTCCTGTCCTGGCCACATCACTCCCCTTTCTCCTTCTCCTCAAGGAAGGGCAGAGGAGAGTTGGACCGCTCCGTGCGGCGGGGTCCTAGATCTGCCGGTCTGTCGGGACTGGCCGGCACCATGGGCGAGGGTGGTGCCTGTCCCCACCCCAGAGCCCCCATCTCCCACCCTCATTAATCACATTCCCCTGGTTGTCCCTTGAGCCTTGGAATGAACTTAAACTAGAGGAAGTAGATAGCTGTTTTTATGAGCTTGTTCCACCCCTACCCCCGCCTGCCCCGCAGAAAGTCTAAAGTCTTTCTGCTGAGAAAGTCCTATTAGCAGCTGTAGGGCCATTTTCTCTATTTTGCAAATCTGAAAAAAGGAAGAATATGATTTATAAGAGTCTGGGTGTGCGATAAATAAAACAATGAACATCTCCAATGAAGGAAACATGCACAGGGGTTGCTTCAAGGGAGAGGAGAGGATGATCAGACCTGCCTGCAGCAACCCGTCAAGCACGCAGTGGGGCCAGGTTCTTCACTTAGGTCATCACCCTGCCAAGTGGCAGGTTGTGGACCTGCCATTTTACAAATGGGGAAACTGAGGCTCCAAGAGTTGATGGTAATGTTCCCAGTAAGTGTGCAGAGGGAGTCTGAACCCAGGTTTGACCTACTGCACTTGCTCACCCTGCTCTTTTGCAGCCCGAGGCATTTCGGTGTGGTCAGAGCCTGTTAGGGCTGGCCTGTCAGATGTGAGCTGTCTCATGTCTCCCTCCCTCAGACAGGAGGAAACCTAGTTCTCAGCCAGACTCTGCCTGTGAGGCTCCTGGGGAAGCAGATTCCTGGAGTTCTGTCTTGGGATTTGACTAGCAGGTCTGGGTATGGCTCTGGAATCGGTACTTACAGGGCTTCAAGGTGACCGCTCAGGGTGGGCACTGAATCTGCATGAAGGTTAGCAGGGCCAGCAGACACTGTCTTTTCAGATAAAGCAGATCTTTGTCAGTTTATAAATCAGCCCCTGTCTGGATGCCCCTTGGGTGTCCTCTGAGGCAAATGTCTGAGAAAAGACCCTGCATGGTTGCTATTTGGAAAGTTAAGCCCCTGGCTTTGGGATAAAGGTGTCCAGCCTCTGTGATGGCCTATCCTTCAGGTGTGCAAGAACCACCTCATCTTTCTGCCCATCTGAGCCACCTGGAGAGTGGCAGGACTGAAGGCCCTTGTATTAGACCTCAGACCCCAAACTCGTTCCCTGTTCTGGGTCTCCAGTGACCCTCCTTTGTGGTTCATTCCCGAAGGCCTGAGATGTGAAAGGCACTGGCCTGGTCGGTTATAGACTAATGTTTGTTCTAGTCCTACTACAGATTCACCATGTGACCTAAGCCAGTGGTTCGCCCCCACAGGACCTCAGTTTCCTCATCTGTAAAATGGGAGTAGGTGCCCTGCCTCCCAGAGTGGTTAAATATAGTTTTACAGTTTAGTTATAGGTAAAACACTGGTCCCAAGCATGGTACCATAATAGTGACTCACCCCAAATACGGGCTCAGTCTTGGGCTCTCTCTCTGTCCTTCGCTCCCTGCAGCCACTTTCTTGGTGAGTTCATCTGGTCCTCTGGCTCCAGCCGGGCGTCACCTCTGTGAGGGTTTCTCTGCAGTCTTGGTCCTCTGTATTCCCACAGAGGGGAGGTCGAGGACTGGTGCTGGACACAGAGTGCTGAGCCAGGGATGGTGGGCAGAATTCTAGCTTCCATCACTCGGTTATTTGATCGAACACAATCTACAGACTGCTGGGCAGGGACTTTGCAGGTGGAATTAGGCTTCAAGTCAGCTGATTTGGGGGGATTATCCTGGATTAGCTGAGAGGTCCTGATGTAATCACGGGGGCCATTCAGAGCAGAAGAGGAAAGCGGGAGGCTCAGAGAGATGAGGCAGAGGGAGGTCAGAGCTCTTTGAACCATGAGAAGGACTCTACCCACCATGGCTGGCTTTGATGGGGGCCATGAGCCAAGGACCGTGAGTGGCCTCTAGAAGCTGAGAATGACCCCAGCCCACAGCCAGTAAGGAAACGGAGACCTCATCCCCACAACCACATGGAGCTGAATTCTGCCAACGACCTCAATCAGCTTGGAAGCAGATTCGTCCTGCGGCATCCGCCGGAAAGGAAGGCAGCCTCGCTGACCTCTTGCTTTCAGCTGTGTGAGACCTGGAGCAGAGGAACCAGCCAAATCCACGTGGACTTTTTTTTTTTCCGGGCACACCACGTGGCAAACAGGATCTTAGCTCCCCGACCAGGGGACGAACCTGTGCCCCCTGCAGTGGAAGCATGGGGGTCTTAACTACTGGACTGCCAGGGAAGTCCCTCCACGTGGACATCAGACCTCTCCACCTGTGAGGTAATAAATTTGCATTGTTTTAAGCCTCTTAAGTTTGTAGTAATCTGGTCCGCAGCAATAGGAAACCAGTACATCAGGTGAAAGGCCCAGGCTGACTGGTGTCTCTGGTGATAGAGGGCTGGGCCTGGTCTCGGGCTCCTGTGCCCCATTTTTGCACTTCTGGAGTCTGGGGAGGCCAAGAGGGGAGAGCAGGTCTTATCCTCCACACCCAGGAGTCATTATCTCCTCTAGGGATGTGTTAGACTCAGTGCCGAGCGCTTTACATGAATAAACTTTCTTAATTCTATTGGTGTTTTCCCCCATGACATAGATGAGGTGACTGAGACACTTAAGTAACTCATCTGTGGTCCCACAACTAATAAGTAAGAGAGCTGGGGTTTGAACCCCTGGCTTACTGAGCCCAGAGTTCTCCACAAGAGTGGGCACCTGCTCCACGGAAGCAGGTGAATGAAACTGAGCCTGGAGGCCTGCCTGCCTTCCTGATTGTCCAGGCCTAGAGTTCCCTGAGGTATCAGCAGAGCTCAGGCATCCAACCAACCACAGCTCCTGGACTCCTCAGTCAGCGCCTCCTTCTTACTGTTCTAGGAGTTATTGCCCACCCCACCTCCATTGATCCTTTTTCTTTAGGCCAAATCTGCTGGTCATCCCCCTCTTCCCCTCAGAACGTTATCCCCTCCCCAGCTATTACCTACGGCTTTAACTGGTTTCCCAGATCACTTGTCAGAGTCAACATCCTGGCAGGAAAACTGGGCCCCTCACCAGATTTATTATATTTCTGCCCTCTACCTCTAGCATCTTGTAATAATAATAATAATTGCCATAATAATGTAATATGTAATATTTACAATAACTACCATTTACACAGATTTTGTTCTTTAATGCTCATAACAGCCCTGTGAAGGTTCTCTGAGAATACACACAGCCACTTTCTCGATGAAGAAATTAGATTTGAAGAAGTTAAGTAGGTCTGCTGGTAGGTGATGGAGCTCTTTTCACACCCACATGCTGATTTTACATAGTAGGTAAGCAGAGGTTTGGTTAAGTGGTTTGGGTGGATGATGGTCTGTAAGGATGCATAAGTGGATGAATGGATAGAAGTAGGGATGGATGGATATATGGGAAAATGGCTTTATGGTTGAAAGACTAAATGGATGCTTGGTTGGAAAGAAGGAAGGATGGATGGATGGGTGGGATGGTTGGGTGGATGGATGGATGGATGGATGAATGGGATGGATGGGTGGATGGATGGGTAGATGGGGATGGGTGGAAGGATGAATCAGTGGATATAGAGATGAGTGACCAGAGAGTTTGTAGAGTGGGAAATGTAATGAATGCAGGAGGTGTATAAGTCTGCATCAAAGAGCAACTTCAGTTGGATTGTAATATGAAGTTGGACCTCTTGCTAGTTCCAATGTTGATGAGGAGACATCCTGTTTAGCCATCTTGGTTACTTCCCTTGCCCTGAGTCAGAGAAGTCAGCCTGACAATGTCCTCCAACTGCATGAGAAGGCATTGTTTGTCCCCTAAGAAGTCAGGGAACATGGGAACCACCACTGGTTTGGTTGTAAGCCCTGAAGATGCTGTATTCACAACCAAGAAAGTGTGAAGGCTTGCAGAAAAGTCCAGAAGCTGTGTTTCATTATGGCCAGGATTGGGGTGAATGCAGTAAGGTTATGTTGAGCAAGTATAGGGTTTGATCCTGTCATTGTTTTGTTTCTTCATGTGTGATATTTTGTTCATCATAGATTTTTGCATTAATTTTTGTTATTTTAAAATATTGCATTAAAATATTATGCAATAAAAATATCATGGCTGAGTATTTTGGCCCTCCCTTAAATGTTGCACCTGAGGGGGTATGTCTCATTTCTTTCACCCTTGTCCTGGCCCTATGACAGAGCACCAGTTTCTGGACTTTTCTGTAAGCCCCTGTACTCCTGTGCAGGGGAAACTTATCCCTGTTCGGTTGGCTTCACTCTTGCATCTGGGGGAGGCAGGAACTCAGGGGCTGGAGCCCAGAGCGTGTCTGCCTCCAGGGCCTCCTTCAGTCACTTGTTGTTCACACATTCTCCCCGTCTACACTCCTTTGTTTTCACTTAAGACCTTCTATGATACATCCCTACTCTGTTTGCAGCGTCCACGGCCACTGCACTCCTCACCAGTCCACAGGTGAGCTCCCTCTCCGGGGCACAGCCCTACCTCCACCCCCTTCCTCCTGCCTTGTCCTCTTGCCTCCACAGAAACTTCCTCTTCCTGAACTCCTGAATTAATCATCTGCATCACACACTGTTATGCTTTATCCTCTACTATTTTGCAGAGTGTCCTGCAGAGCTGGTTGATTTTCAGCCAGTTTGCACCGTTTTGGCCGTTAGTCTGAGTGGTCAGTATTCATGCCATACCGGTGGTTAAATATTTTGAAAATCAGGTTTCCTGTATGTTGCCCTCCTCTGTGAAATGGAGGTAAAAATACCCAGGAGCTCGAGCTCAGACACAGAGCCTGACACGCTGCAAGCTGGACAGAAACGGTAGCAGTAGCAGTTGCTGTTGTTATTTATTGAGTTAGACGATAAAACTCTGGTGGCTTTAAAGGTGATATGTGAGGGGCTTCGGATCCTGGCTGAGAGAGGTTTGGAGGTGCTGTACTCCCCTCCTGATGAGGCTTCCGGGTGCCATGAGAGGGCTGGAGAGAAGCAAGAATGGGTGTACGGGTTTGTGGGTGGACACGAGGCTTGGCGGGAACCGAAGGAGAAAGCACAGCAGTTGGGGCTGTGGGGAGGCTCCAGACCTGGAAGGGGAGCAGCCGGTTTGCCAGGACCCTGTCCTGTGTGAGCAGGACATACCTGACTTCCCATGCCGGCAATAAGAAATGGGCCTTGACTGTTTCTGGGCCATGAGTCACTTGATCTGAGTGTGGGTAGTAATTGCACACTAAACATACATTATGGCATATCCTGTGATCAGTGCTGATAAGGGGCTGTCTGAATGAAAATAGCGTCAGGTTGGGCCAGAGGGAGTCTGCCTGATTTCACCATCAAGCTCTGTTGTGGTACCTCTGGGTGACTCCCCGGCCAGCCACTCAGGGACCCCGGCAGACCCCTCCCACCTGCCACCTGCCTGGTGCCCTCTCTCCCTAGACGCCTCACCAGACTTGCTCAGCCATCGCTCAGACTGTCCCTCATCTGAGACACCCAGGGCCCCCACTCTTCGCTCAGCTAGAAACCTTGGGTTTCTAGCCCTTCAAGGCCCAGTTTGGGACAGTGCCTCTGAGAAACTCTCTCTGAACAACCCCCTGCCCCCCTTTCTTTTTTTACTGTTTTTTTTTATTTCAAATGAAGTGAAATCAATATAGTATACAACTAACCATTTTAATACATATAATTCAGAGTTATCCCATTAACTGATATAATTTCTGATCACATCTGGAGCACTTTTTAATGAGCAGACAGTTACATTCAGTTCTTTCTCTCTCTTTTTTTTTTTTGAGGTGAAATTCACATAACATGAATTAACTATTTTATTTATTTTTATTTTTTAATTTTTGGCCACACCACGTGGAATGCAGGATCTTAGTTCCCCAACCAGGGATGGAACCTGTGGCCCTTGCAGTGGAAGCGTGGAGTCTTAACCACTGGACCACCAGGGAAGTCCCATGAATTAACCATTTTAAAGTGTAGAATTCAGAGGCATTTAATGCCTACACAACACTGTGCAACATTGTGCAGTACCTCTCTCTAGTTTCAAAACTTTTTTAATCATCCCCCAAAGAACAGCCCACGTCCATTAAATAACCACCCCTCCTTCCCTCCATCCCCAATCCCCTGGCAACCATTAACCTGCTTTCTGACTCTATGAACTTGCCTATTCTGAACACTCTATATAAAGGGAACCATTCACTCTGTGACCTTTTGTGTCTGGCTTCTTTCACGTAGCATAATGTTTTAAAGATTCATCCAACTTGTAGCATGTATCAGTATTTTGCTCCTTTTTAAAGCTGAATAATATTCCATTGTATGTATAGCACATTTTGTTTATCCATTTATCTGTTGATGGATATTTGGGTTGTTTTTACCTTTTGGCTATTTTGAATAATGCTGCTGTAAACATTCATGTACAAGTTTCTGTGTGGACATACGTTTTTATTTCTCTTGGGTATATACTAGGAGTGGAATTAGTGAATTATACAGTACTTATTGTTTAACTTTTTGAGGAACTGCCAGACTGTTTTCCACAGTGACTGCACCATTTTACAATCCCACCAGCAACGTATGACGGTTACGATTTCTCTTGCAGAAACTTGTTATTTTCTGTTTTGTTTTTGTTTTGTTTTTTTATCATCACATCTTAGTGGGTGTGAACTAGTATCTCACTGTGGTTTTGACTTGCATTTCCTTAGTAACCAATGTTGTTTAACATCTTTTTTTAAAACAATAAGTTTATTTATTTATTTATTTATTTATGGCTGTGTTGGGTCTTCGTTGTGGTGCGCGGGCTTCTCATTGTGGTGGCTTCTCTTGTTGCGGAACACGGGCTCTAGGCATGCGGGCTTCAGTAGTTGTGGCACGTGGGCTCAGTAGTTGTGGCTCGCTGGCTCTAGAGCGCAGGCTCAGTAGTTGTGGCGCACAGGCTTAGTTGCTCCATGGCATGTGGGGTCTTCCTGGACCAGGGCTCGCATCGGCAGGCAGATTCTTAATCACTGTGCCACCGGGGAAGTCCCTAACATCTTTTCATGTGCTTATTGGCCATTTGAATATTTCTTTGGAGAAATGTCTATTCAAGTTCTTTGCCCATTTTTAAATTGATTTGTTGTCTTTTTGCTGTTGAGTTGTAAGAGTTCTTTATATATTCTGGATACTAAACTCTTATCAGATATATCATTTGCAAAAAAGAGTCTCTTCCATTCTGTAGGTGGTCTTTTAACTTTCTTGAGAATGTTCTTTGATGCACAACAGTTTTTAATTTTGATGAAATCTACTTTATTTTTCCTTTCACTCCCTTCTTCTGGCAGCCCCACTCTGAATCAGACCTGACAAGAGCATCTCTCACGGGCCAGGCGTGGTACTGGGAGCCACAGGAGACACCAGCCGAGTCAGACCACCCCAACCCTTGTGGAACCTCATAGGAGGGAAGTGACACAGGTCTTTGACATGAAGCAGAGATTGACCTGAGTTGGGTACAGATGAAGCCCTTGACTGGAGAAAATCAGTAAAGGCTTCTGGAAAGAAGGACGTTTGAGGAAGAGTGGTGTTGACTGAAATAAAAATATTGATAAAAATAAAAAATTGGTAATGAGACCAGCCAAGAGTGTGGTCTAACTGGCATAGAGGGTGGTGAAGTTGCAGGGATAAGATATGGACATATCCAGGGCCTGGAAGGACGTTCGCTTGCTCAAATCCAGCACTTCTACGGATGTAGAAAACAAACTTATGGTTACCAGAGGATAAGGGTGGGGGAAGGGATAAACTGGGAGATTGGGACTGACATATACACACTACTATATATAAACTAGATAACTGATTAGAACCTGCTGTAGAGCACAGGGAACTCTACTCAGTACTCTGTAATGGCCTATACGGGAAAAGAATCTATAAAACAAAAAGAGTGGATACATGTATATGTATAACTGAATCACTCTGTTGTACACCTGAAACTAACACAACATTGTAAATCAACTATACTCCAATAAAAATTAAGAAGAAAAAATCCAGTGCTTCTAAAATGGTCATGTGCTATCACTTGGGGAGGTTGTTCGGATTCTGGTTCAGGAAGTCTCAGGTGGGGCCTGAGATCCTGCATTTCTAACAGATTCCCAGGCAATGCCAGTGTTGCTGGTTCAGGGTTCACAATTTGAACAGCAAAGATGTGGTTCATTCATTCAACAAACATTCTCTGTAGAATGTCACTACATGCCAGGCTCTGTGCTGGGCAGTGATGGTTGAATGAGATGTGTTTTTGCCCTCGTGCAGTTTACACTTTAGTAGGGGGAGGACAGGACTTAAGTAACAAATTATGCAATGAAAAGAAAGAAATGACATGAGAATGTACGATGGGGTTGTTGTCTTCAAATATCTCTCTGGGGAGGTAGTGTCTGAGTTGAGGTCTGAAAGATGGGTAAGTATGACCTCAGAGAAAAAGAGGAAACAGTATGTGCAAAGGCCCTAAGATGGAAAGAAACTTGGTTGGAAACAGTGTGGCTGGAGCCCAGGAAGTGAGGGGACAGGAAGTAGGCTGGGGAGAGATGGGGTGGGGCTTTGGAGATCACACTGAAGAATTTGAACTTTATCACATTCTTTGATGCCCTTAGGGAATTGTAAGGAGAAGAATGATATGATCGGATCTGTGTTTGAAAAGCTCACTTTGGTCATAGCTGGAAAATGGACTAGAGGAAGGATAAATGCCCAAAAGGAAGACTGGGTGATTGAGACGGCAAGGTGACTGAAGTCCAGGGACTCCCCTGGTGGTGCAGTGGTTAAGAATCTGCCTGCCAATGCAGAGGACACGGGTTCGATCCCTGGTCCAGGAAGATCCCACATGTCACAGAGCAACTAAGCCCGTGCACCACAACTACTGAGCCTGCGCTCTAGAGCCCATGAGCCACAAATACTGAGCCCGCGTGCCACAACTACTGAAGCCCGCGCGCCTAGAGCCTGTGCTCTGCAACAGGGGAAGCCACCGCATTGAGAAGCCCGCGCACTGCAACGGAGACCCACCATAGCCCCAAAATAAAATAAATAAATAAATTTATTTAAAAAAAAAAAAAGATGACTGAACTCCAGTCAAGACATGCTGGTGGCTTGGTCTAAAGTGGTTTTCAAAAGGGGTTTGTAAGGTTGAAACTACTTTCATAATAATACTAAGACAGCATTTGCCTTTTTCACTCTTTACTGTCTTATGAGTGTGCAGTAGAGTTTTCCAAAGGCTACATGATGTGTACATGATATGGGGATCCACCTTCTATTAAGCCAGACATTAAAGGGATTGGCGAAAACGTAAAGTGATGCCATTTTCCTCATGAAATTATTTTTTTTTTGAAAATTCAGTAACTTCATTAAAAAGAGGTTATTTATGTCAATACATAATAGGTGTGTGATTGTTATTTAACATTTGTTTTCAATTGTGGTAAAGTACCCGCAACGTAAAATTGGCCATCCTCCCTGTTTTAAGGTGTACAGTTCAGCACTGGTAAAAGTACATTCACACTGTTTTGTAACCACCACTGTCCTTTATCTCCAGAACTTTTCTTTCTGCAAAACTGAAACGCTGTACCCATTAAAGAACAACTCCTCAAACAACTTCCTCCAATTTAATTGGGATGCCAGATTTATAGCAAATTGCATCTTTAATTTTCCAGGTAATCTGGAGTTTAGCATTTGATAAATGATTTTTTTTAAAGCAAACATGAAGATTTTGTTAATTTATAATTTATTAGTGTGTTATCACTGTAACTGAAAATGTTACAGAGACTTTTAAATTCAGTCTTGTGTAGAAAGAAATGTATTAAGCAAAATGATGTGAATAAATATCCCCACAAGATACATCGGAATGGTTAAAAAATACTGGAAGAGAGCTATCAGGGCTGCAACAGTGAATTTTTTTTTTTTAATATTGAAAATGTCAACAACAACAAAACGCTGGCACCCACCTTCTACTTTCTGTCTCCATGAATTTGACTCCTCTAGGGACCTCATATAAGTGGAATCCCACAGTGTTTGTCTTTTTGTGACTAGCTTATTTCACTGAGCTTAATGTCTTCAAGCTTCATCATGTAGTAGGTGTCAGAATTTCTTTCCTTTTTTTTTTTTTTTTTTTTGTATTTCTTTCCTTTTAAAGACTGAATACCATGCCATTGTATGTGTTTACCACGTGTGGTTTATCCATTCATCTGTTGATGGACACGGACTGACTACACCTTTTGGTTATTGCGAATAATGCTACTATGAAAATGGGTGTACGATTATGTCTTTGAGACCCTGCTTTCAATTCTTGTGGGCAAATACCCAGAAGTGTGATTGCTGGTGTTATTGTTATTTTTAAATGAATTAATAAATAATTATTTAAATACTCTCCTGAAGTTTTAGTTTCAAATAAAATAATCAGTACTACAATTATATCTACTGATAGAACCCAGTTATATGGTTTTTTTCTCGGGGGGGGGGGATCCTCAATAGTTTTTACAAGTATAGAGGGGTCCCTGAGGTCAAAAAGCTGAGAATTGCTCATCCAAGGTAGTGGCAGAGGCAACGAAGAGCTGTGACCTGGCTGGAAAGATATCTAGGAGGTTAACATTGCCCGGATTAGGTGATCCTTTGAAGTGGGAGTCAGGGGTGACCTCTGGGTTTCTAGCTTGCATGACTGGTGGGTAGGGGTGCTGAGGAGGCCCAGGTGTGGTGGGGAAGTTGATGAGGCCAGTTTGGTCCAGTTGAGTAAGGTGGCAGTAGGGCACCCAGGTGGAGGCACCTTCTAGGTAGTTTTTTTTTGAGGAGGTTGGAGGGAGGCGTGAGCTGGAGTTAGAAACCTGAGTGCTGTTTGCTTCGTGTTTCTTCTCTTCAGCTGGGTCATGAGCTCTAGGAGGTCAGAAGCAGGGCGGGATGCTGGTTACCGAGGTATGCACGCCCAGGTGTTAGGTAAATTCTTGGGGGGGTGGCGAGGGTAGGTCTGGGGGTACTGCTAGACATCCGAGACAACCACCACCCACCTCTCCAGACACTCCTTCCCCGGCAGCCAGAGAGGTCTTGGCAGGGCCACTGCTGGGAAGGGAACCGTGATCATTAGACACAGGGCGAGAGCAAAAAGCTGGAGAGGGGACAGCCGGATGCCAACGGGCAACACATCTGCCATCGTGAAACCCACTTACCCCAAAGGATGCTAGAGGACCAGGTGCAATCTCTCTCTTGTGTACTGACCTTTTAAAAAGCTCCGTCGTGCGGTTGGGATCAAGAGACACCCTCCAAAACCATCCGACCGAACACAAACAAGCAGGGAGGATAAACAAGCTCACCATCCCTCCCCACGAATGAGCTTCTGGCCTGGACCAATGTTATTTCCTTTCTGGAACTAGAGCCATCCTACACTTCACTTGTAAAAGGGTCAGGTAGCCTCGTCAAGCCGCACTGGATGGAACCTGAGGCGAGAGGAAAAATCAGTAATACCCATCCTGTCTTTATGAAAAAATTGATATTTTGTTCTTCACGGATTTTTTTGCATTAATTTTGACTTTTTTTTTTTTTAAAGATTTTTTTGACGTGGACCATTTTTAAAGTCTTGATTGAGTTTGTTACGATATTGCTTCTGTTTTATGTTTCGCTTTTCTGGCTGTGAGGCATGTGGGATCTTAGCTCCCCAACCAGGGATGGAACCTGCACCCCCTGCATTGAAAGGCGAAGTCTTAACCACTGGACCACCAGGGAAGTCCCTGATTTTGACTTTTAAAAAATATTGCATTAGACTGTTACCTTTATGACTATGTTTTTTAGCAGTCCCTTATATTTCACACCCGAGGTGGGCATTTCTCTTGTCTCACCCTAATCCTGGCCCTGAGAAAGCCTCAGAGAATTGCCCAGCGCCTCACACCAACCAGAACACGAGCACCTGCACTCAGGTGAGTGTTCACCTCACAGCCTCTTTAACGATAGCATCATGGTTTTTCATTATCCAGATTTCAGGTCAGTTGTCCCAGCCTCAGGCAGCCTCAACACTGCCCTGCTGGACTGTGCTTGTGGTACTTGTCATGCTGCCCTGGGTATTTAAAAAAATTGTCCATTGTTATCACCCACCAGAATGTAAACCTCGTGAGGGCAGGGAAATTTTTTTTTTTTTTGGTGGTCCCCCTTTTTTTTTTTTTAAATATTTATTTATTTGGCTGTGGCGGGTCTTAGTTGTGGCACGCCAGATCTTCAGTTGCTGGTATGTGGGACCTTTTAGTTGTGGCATGTGGGATCTAGTCCCCTGACCAGGGATCGAACCTGGGCCCCCTGCATTGGGAGCACAGAGTCTTAACCACCAGGGGAAGTCCCAAGGCAGGGACCTTGACTGCATTGTTCATGGCTAAGTCCGCAGTGCCTAAGATAACCTGGAACAGTCAGGGCTCTACAGATAGTTCATGGTTAGCAAGTGCTTGTCCCGTTCTCATCACCTCAGGGTAGCAGCTTGTAGCAGCACACTGAATCCTCCCAGCAACCTTAACTGCTTTTCTGTGTCTGAAGAAAACAAGCAGTCTTGGAGCCTGTTGGCTGCAGGTCCCAGGGAAATGGGTCTTGCCTCCCAGCGGGCCTCATGCCTGTCACTGAGGGTCGTGTTCTGGGCCCACCCTTCCTGGGTGATTGTGAGGAGGGGTCTGGGGAGGACCAGGGTGCCTTCCCTGAGGGCACGCCCATATTAGCTCTTCCCCAAACAAGTGTACTCTTTCATGCTTCTGGGATTTTGCTGGTCCCCCTGTCCAGCATGCCCTCCCCGCCACCTTCTTCTGGGAAATCATCCCTACTTATCCCACACCCTCCTCACACCTCTGTGGAGCTTTTTCCAATGCCCCCACCTCTGTCCTTTCCTCCGTGGTGTCCCCAAGGCACTTCCTGCACCATCCTGTGACAGCGTGGCTCAAACGGTCTGTCTCTCCAGCAGCTTAAAGATGGCTGCACATTCTTTGTGGCTCTTCCCATCAAGAGGAGGTGCTTCATTCTCTTCCCCCTGTGACCAGGCTGGCCTTGGTGACGTGCTTGACCAATAGAACACTGTGGGTGTGATGTTCTGGGAATTCTGAGCCTAGGTCAGAAGAAGCCTTGCAGCTTCTGCCTGAGTCTCTTGGAAGGCTGCTCTTCGGACCCAGCTGCCATACTGTGAGAAGCCCAAGCCACGTGGAGAGGCCACGTGTGGACGCTCTGGTTGACAGCCCCAGCTCAGCCCCCAGCTACGGGAGAGCACCATCTTGGACACCCCGTCCAGTCGAGCCTTCAGATGACTCCAGCCTCAGCTGCTCTGTGACTGGCACCTCACAAGGGACTCCAAGCAAGAACCACCAGCTGGGCCCAGTCGACCCACGGAACTGTGAAAGATTGTTTTCAGCCGTCACATTGAGTTTTGGAGCTATTTGTTCCTGCTGCAACAGAGAACATCAACAGACTATGAGTACCCCCCAAAAGCAGGGATTCTGCCCTTATCACTCCAGATGTCTGGTCTGAGCCCAGGGCCTGATAAGGACCAAGTGCTCATCAAACATCCCTTGCGTGAATAAATGAAACCCATCAAAATTCCACCGTTCACCCTGAGATAGAATAGATTTATTAGCAAGAGGTAATCAGGAAACATATATTTTTACAAAAATGGAAATTTCTTTTTTTTTTTTCCAAACAAGCTGTAAGTTGAAATATTGTAGGACTTGAAATAGAATTCTCATACCACTAGGTATTGCTTACAGCAAAAGTTGTCTGTCTGTCAGAGTGGGGCATGCCTGCCACTTCAGAGTTAACCTGTGTTTTCTATACTGTACAATGTAAAAAATAGATGGTAATATTCACAGAATAAGCACTACAGTACTATATTCCTGCTAGAAGGCATTTAGACAGGACTACAGTATATGCAATAAAAACACTTGGTTATGGATTTCCTAATTCTACAGTGTGGTACTATTTTTCACAAGGCATACAGACTTGGAGCATCTCAACGTAAGCTTGTAGTGACCGTTAGGCGGCTCAGAGAGGAAAAGTGACACTTTTGTGTGTTCCCGACTTGCACTGAATGCTGGGCAGCCGTCGGCAGAAGCCGACATGACTTTGTGTTGTGATTCTGTTTTCCTCAGGAAGTTCCAGGGCCTCGTCCAAGGTTATCGAGATCGCTAGTCGTGCTACCTGGTTTTATTCTCAGAGCCAGGAGCGACGTGGTGCCTGAACGAGGTGGTGGCCTCGGTGTCGCAGGGCGTGGGTCTCAGCGGACAGGACTCCTTTCCCTCCAGGTCACTGGGAGACACGGAGTTTTGAGACCTGCGATTTTGGCTGAAAAAGCTGCTTTGGAAATTGGCATCACCATCAGCGGGAAGATTTGTCGATGACTGGACTTCAGGGTACGGTTCCCCCTCCCGCCTCCCCCCTACCCCCCACCCTGTTATAACAGCTACATGGAACATGCCGGAGGATGCTGGGTGGCCAACTCAACCCAGGGGCCTGGGCTGGGGACGGACAGAAGCAGGACTGGTGCCAAAGATTCGTGTATGCACAGATTCTGTTTTCCCTTTGGGGGAGAGTGAGGGGCTGGGAAGAACAGACTAAGAGTACAGTTGTTTCAAAGAAACAGGCACTGCAGGAAACGAGGGGCGGGGTGCGTGGACCAAGTCCTAACCGGTGCAGAGATTCATATTTTGGTTCTACAGGAATCTAAGAACAAGAACGGATTTGTATTCTTGGAGAAGCACATACTAAAGAAGAAAATCCAGAGAAACCAAACGACTATGTACAATATCATATAGCATGTGTCCATGGCGGCGGGCTGGGTGGGGAGCTTCAGGTGGGGAGTTTTGGTTCTATTCGGAGAGAACACTTGTAGAGACTTTCTTCATCCATTACAAAAGATTGGTCCAGTAAATATTGGGTTACCTGAGAAAAGGAAAAGAGAAAAAGGAATGGCAGGGCGATGGGACCTCCATAATACTACGTGGACGTCGGGTGTCTCCCGGGAATCAGGCACTAGGGTGGAGGCAGGGAGGGGCGTCAGGCTTGCACATGAGGCAAAGATGCATTAAGCAGTGTTGTGTCTTTGCATTATTTTTCTTAGTATTATTTTTCGCCTTTTTTGTCTTCATAGTAATATAAAATCACATATAGTCAAAATTACTCTTGACCACCGTTTCTTTGGTTGAACATTAGGTGAAATATTTTGGGCTCATATTAAAAAATCATCTCTATCTATATATCTAAAATGTCAATTGTAGCATCTAGGTAGTGGATGTACGGGTGTTCACAATTCTTTCAATGTTTCTGTATGTTGGAAAAACGTACTTAAACACCAGGTTTATGTAACGCCGAGAGAGATTCACCCAAGAGAAGACAGCGGAAACTGAGGCCGTGGAAGGAAAGAGCCTCCCTTATTTTTCATCTCACGAGGCCCACTCCAGGGCAAAATCTCAGAGTGGAAAATCAGGAAGAGTCACCACGTGGACTCGATTACTCTCCTTCCTCCTCCCTCCCCACTTCACACTGCTCCCAGGTGTTTTGCTGGATTCCTGTGTGTTAAATGTACGATGAGAGATCAGAGCCCACATCTCATAGGCAAACCCCACCCGCCCTTCGAAAAGAATCTTTCCAAGGCTCATTGACTTGTCACGTTGTTTGGAGCCGAAGCTTCATGCTTTTTCCACAGAAACTCAGAGCAGAAAGAAGAAAACACATTATATTTCTTAGCACGTAATTGGGAATCTTCTGATAGCTGCTTGAGAAAAATCAAGTCTTTGTCGCGAGCATCTTTGCTAATGGACCCTCTGCTACTGTGAGGGACAGAACCGGCTTCCTAGGATGCTGATCATCAGTCACAGATGAAGTGATTATTGTGTCTGATTGATTAATGGCTCTCACCCAGCACCTCTAGGAAGACAACCTCAGATACCACCGTCTAGATTAACCCATATCCACTGATAAAGACATGGCGATTTTACAGCCATGTGAAATAGACCAGACTTTTATAAATAGCTAGTAGCTTCCTGTGAACAGCCCTTTCTAGAGCCCAAAATCTCAACCCTCCCAAACACTCTGGGAATCAGCAGACTGGTTAGTTAGTTTCCTCTGTCATGAGCATTTGTTTCCCTAAAAATTTTGCTTTAGCAGGAGACTGGCAGCAAATACCACCACTGCAAAGCTGTTAAGGAAAAGAGTCTGAAGGGCAGTAACATTTATTTGTATTGCATATGGAGCTCGAGGGCTAGTTTAAGAAGGGACCGAGGCCTAATACAGTGCCTGGCACAGAATACATGCTCAGTAAATACTTGAGCGAATGAATGAACAAGGAAAAAGTGGCACAATTGGTTAACCTACTGATTTTTCTTCTCTTTGTGGCTATCAGCTATTAGACAGATAGTGAGTTCACAGAACATGGCAGGAAACAGGGCAAGTCTATCACAAAGGAAAGTAGAAGGGAAAAATACCAAGAGCTTGATTTTCTGGTATGCTCAGGAGTGTGTCTGGAGCTGGATATTTTTTGTGAACTGCAAACTAGGAGGTTAAGAAGCTGGATGGGAAGCAAATACATCTCTGGGCAGCGTAAAAAAGTCATAGGATTTGGAGCCAGAGTCTGGATTAGCAAATCCCAGTTATTTTAACTGTAAAATGGGGCTAACGGCACAGGGTTTGAGTAGTGAAATGAGACTAACATGCCAACCTCTCTCCATACAGCCCCACCATCTTTTAAAAAATGCATATTAATCCAGTCCTGTAAGCTCCTTTCAGGGCTTCCCACTCTCCTTAGGACACGGCTCCCAGAGCCTTCTAGAAGCCCACAGTCCCACCTGGTTCAGGCTTGTCTGAGGCTACTCATAGCAGCCATCTGCGGCCTCTGTGCTTCTCAGTTGGGCCCTGTCCCCCAACCCCAATACAGGCCCCTGGATTCACACTCTCACAGCACTCTCTGATTACCGAATGTACAAGGTGTTTTTTCCCCACCTTGCCTATAGCAGCAAAAGACTGAAACAACCTAAATGTCCATCAGTATAGAGGATCGAATAAATACATGAATTTCTCTGCAGCCGTAAGGAAGAAGGAGAATGCCTCTGCCTCAACAGGAAATATCTCCAAGATGTGTTATTTAGGGAAAAAAGAATGATGCTGAAGCAATGTATAGTATGCTATAGTATACACTATAGTAAAAAAAAGTTGGGGTGTGTTTGCACACACACAGAAAAAATGGG
Source organism: Balaenoptera ricei (assembly GCF_028023285.1). Classification (NCBI taxonomy): domain Eukaryota; kingdom Metazoa; phylum Chordata; class Mammalia; order Artiodactyla; family Balaenopteridae; genus Balaenoptera; species Balaenoptera ricei. The sequence continues at coordinate 32,643,603 of NC_082640.1, forward strand.
TGATACAGTTGGCTTTGGGAGAGGAACTTGCAGGCTGGGGGACTTTTTGCTGTGTGCCCTTTCTAGCTGTGAATTTTGAAACTGGTGAGCATTTTGAAAAGATCTGATAAACACTGCCTCTCCTGCCTCAGGGGAGGTCAGACATGATTATAAACCATCCCATGGCAGGTAAAAATCAGACAGGAGCTGCAAGATTAGCACAGGCGCAGTCCAAAGGAGGGGGAACTCAGGGAGGGTCAGGGGACAGGGGACAGGGAGGGTTTCCTGAAAGAGAGGGCCCAGGGAACTCAGGGGCAGAAAGTGGTTGGGTGTGGAGCGGAAAAGGCAGGAAGGAAGGCAGTGCAGCCAGAGCACTTGTGAAAAAGCGGAAGTGACTGAAAATGCTGCCAGCTTACCTTTGCTTGGTGCTCTATTTTGTAGGCAGTTTGTTGAAACTGGCGAATCTCTCGGATGATATGGGATATCTGCAGGAAGGAAGGAGGGGTTTAGAAGACAGCTTTCTCTTAGTACACCCTCCCCCGACCCCCCCCCCCCATGCCACAGAACAGAAGGGGCATCAACAGCCATGTCTGCAGTCAGTCTCTTAATTCACCTCCTAGGAGACCCCACTGAGGCAGCATGAGTTTCTTTAAGTTATAACATAGAGTATAAGTTATAACATAGAGTATTTGTCCTTCTCTGACTTATTTCACTAAGCATAATACCCTCTAGGTCCATCCACATTGTTGCAGATGGCAGAATTTCATGCAATTTATTTATTTATTGAACTATAGTTGATGTACAATATTATATAAGTTACAGGTGCACAATGTAGTGATTCACAATTTTTGAAGGTTAAACTCCACTTATAGCTATTATAAAATATTGGCTATATTCACCGTGTTGTACAACATAACCTTGTAGCTTATTTTACACATAATATTGGGTTGGCAAAAAAGTTCATTCGGTTTCAAGTAAAGACACATTTTTCATTTTTACCAAGAACTTTATTGAACAATGTATTCAGTAACCGAACGAACTTTTTGGCCAAACCAATAGTTTGTACCTCCTAGAATTTCCTTCTTTTTTATGGCTGAATAACATTCCTCTTTCTCCGTGTGTGTGTGTGTGTGTGTGTGTGTGTGTGTGTGTGTATGTGTTTGTATATACCACATCTTCTTTATCCAGTCACATAATCTATAAAAATACTGAATTACTATGTCATATACCTGAAACTATCACAATATTGTAAATGAACTATACTTCAATAAAAAAGATGCATATTCTGAAAGGTAAAAGGTATATTTAGTAGGATCACATGATAGATGATGAAGAAAGAATTGTTTTAAAGACTCAGAGATAATACAGTAAAAGAAAATTACCAATCATATTCTCTGAGTGATGAAAATAAATGAGTGATTTTTGTTGCTAAAAAAAAAAAGAATCTATAGGTTAATTATACTATGTGATTGAGAGAAAAACATATCATTTGATCAGTGGTGCTGGCTTATCCAACATCCTAAAACAGCCCCCATCAATTCCAGCAATAGCTAAAGGCCTCTGCCACTTTCTACGTGCCCACCATGTGCAAGACCACACAAAGGGGCTCCCCCATCCTGTTCCCAGGTCGGTGCTGCCAACTTGCCTTTGACAGAGAAACCTTACCTATTAAACAAAATCTCAGGAGGAACCCCATGACACAGAACCGATACAAATAGAGGCTCTCTAGTTGGAGTGAGAAGACGAGAAGTTTGGCTGGAAAGCAGGCACCCTGCTGGAAGGATCCTCATCTCCCCTCCCAGGGCCTAGACTCCTCTGGGGAAATTGGAAACCTACTTGCTTAGGAGGTGCTGCAGAAATGATTTTGCTGCGGCCACATAACGCAAGTGCTTATCTGAACAACAATGGATGGGGCGCGAATAAAGGGGCAGGCTTTGGAGTCAGACAGACTTGGGCCCCAGACCCGGCTCTGCCTTTTCCTTAGGGGTGACCTTGGGCTGGTGATTGATTACTCCAAGCCTCAGCCTGCTCACCTGTAAGGTGGAGAATAATAAAAGCACCCACCCCTCAGACTGCGGGCATTAAAGGAGGAGATGCAGGTAGAGCTGGCTCAGGGCCTGCCAGATGCGAGCTGCTCGTTTGAGGAAGTGACTATTCTTACTGGAGAAGCTGGGTTCAGGCTCCCCAGGGCGTGTGCCGCGTCCAGTCAGCCAGGACTGTCGGGCACAGCTTGGGTGAGCCCGGGGCTTGGGTCTGGGTTTTGATGTTCCCCCCACCCCTGCCCCGCTCTGCTGTGGGGAACGCACCATTCTCATCTTGGAGAAGTTGACCAGGCCATCCTCCGTGTAGTTGGGCGTCCCCTCTTCGATGAAGGCCAGGTCAGTGAGGTACATCCCCAGGTAAGGGACACAGGGTGGGTCACAACTTTGAAGCAAATGGCATTAACAGAAGTTTTTCACTTAAAAACTCGAGCCTCTACCAAGAACAGAACACCCCGCATGCATCTCTCGCTTTGCTGGAGGGAAAGGGATTTCTATTCGCCAAGAATAATAGCAGCTCTTGGGGCTCGGATTGCCAGCTGGGTGTGAGAGTCAGTCCTCCGGGGTGGTGGGGGTGACATGGTGCCTGCTGGGGCCTGGGGCGTCTCAATCAATCACCCCTCCCACCCCAAGCCAGAAGGCCCTCCTCTACCTCTCCGCTCTCCCTCCCGGATGGAGCGCTGGGGCTTGGCCGCCAGCCCCCTCCCAGCTCGCCTTTCCTTCCTGTCTCTCCACTGAAACTCTCCATCCCAATCCCGCCCTAGAATCACATCCTGCGGGGCTTCACAACACCATGCCCATTCCTGCCAGTCACCACCAGCCACCCCACCCAGCCCCTTGTCTCTTTCTTTCCCCAAGACTTCTCTGCCTTTACTTCTTCCCCATTTGGATCTCTGCCCACCCAAGCACTGGGCTGCCAGCGAAGGAAACCCTTGCCCTCTGAGATCACCATCCTGGATTTGGCTTCTGGGCGGGGGGGTTGGGTGAGACGGCTCCCACGATCGGAGGCTCCTGGGGGATGGCTTTCATGGAGATGGCACTCAGCAGTATGGGCCGGACCTCTCTGATCTGTGGCTCTGAAGCAGGGGCTCCTGTTACTGTTCCTGCACAACTTGTTCTGGTGCCTCTGGGTGGGGTGCTAGGTTAAGGGGGTGATTCTGTGATGGGTCCAGTGGTCACTCTACTCTGGCAGAGCTCCAGATAGTTCGCCCAGGGGACCCCTCACACAGTGCTCCGCAGCCTCCTCTCAGCTCAGCACACAGGTACAGGGACCCTCCTTTCTAGCCCATCTCACCTTTGTCTCCTGTGGCAGTCCTGCCACTCCAGAGGAAGGGGAGGCAGGGAGGATGGTAGAGCAAGAACAGAAACCTGGCCTCTGTCCCTTGCCTGCTTGCTGTGTGACCCTAGGTCAGTTCTTTCCCTCTCTGGCCCTCAGGTTCCCCTCGTACCAGAGAACTGATGTTAGCTAAGACAATTTTAGGTGATTTGAGAGTTGATTTTAGGTGATGCCCAGACACTGTTTAAATAAATTGATTCATATGATAAGAAACATTAGATTTTCACTCCCTCCTCCCCCCCACTGCTCAAGGAGAGAGCTCATTTGGTGACAGCATAGCTTTGACACTTTCTAACAAGTGCCATTTTCCTCTTTTTTCCTTTTTGAACAAATAGTAACAGGTCTCACTCAGGAAACACCAGGATCTGGCCAGAATTTCATATTATTTTGATTTCACTGTATTTATTTTTTTATGGTAACCTTGTGTATTTATGGCAAATACGCTGGTTTCCCATTTGCTGTCATGATATAGAGTTTTCCTTCTTATTTAAATGTATTTCTGGGAAATAGTGAGTTACTTTAAAGGAGACCATTAAGTAAATGCAAATATAGCTGACACATGGGTATGGCAAAGTCTTGAAGGAGGTGGATGCTTGGAGTTTGGGAAACAGTGAGCAGGAGAAATGTTTTTTGAACTGTCGGTCTTGACCCTGTCATGGGTGTTAAAACCAATTTGGTGAGTGTTGACCAGATTTTTTTAAAAATTAAAAAAAAAGAGAATAGAGGATATCTGGGTTCATTGCATGGACTAAAATTGCTTTGTGAAATTTTTGTTCCTGTTATGCATATATGCATTTGTATATAGGGTCACACTGTCAAATGTAATTTTTTTTTTTTTTTTTTTACTGTGAGTTGTGAAAAAGAAAAAAAAGCAAGAATCCTACTGGTCACTGGCAGACCTCTCTGGGTCCTTCTGGCCAGTATAGTCCATGATTGCTACATGCCTGGCTTTGCATTTCCTTTCCGTCAAACTCCAAGTCTGGAGCACAGGCTGGTGGATCTGACGGAGAAAGAGTTCAAAGGTCTGAGCAGCCGCTCTGGAGCTGGAGGGCCGAGGCAGTGTGCTGACCGGCAGGTTCTGGCGGGCGCCGCACTCTCCCTGCCCTTGATGGGAACCAGGTAGCCTGCAGAGCTCGAAGGACCTCTTATCTCAGATAGAGGCAGAAGGGGAGGCCGGGTGCTGCTCGCTGCCTGTGAATGACTGAAGGACGCAGGGTGTTTCTGGATGCCTCACAGGGCCTCTGACCACCCAGACCAATGAAAGAAGTCTGGGAGTCCTCTGGTCACTGAGGTGGATCTCCCTGAGGTATTTACTGGGGTTTCTGATCCAGTTGTGGAAAGGTGATGGACGGGCAATTTAGTCACTGCGAGTAGCACTGCCAGCCCCAGCACCAAACTCTGTTCCTGTTTGCTACCTTCACGGTGAGGGGTCCAGGGAACACCACCCTTAATTCAGTCATGTACACACACACACGCACACCCAACCAACCAAAATCCAGAGCCACGTAGGTAAATATATGGGGCTGTCGGAGTGGCCCGTGTAGGGGGCGGTGGGGACAGGTGTGGGGTACACGGGGCTGGTGGAGGGCCCCCAAAGGGCACCACGAGGCAGACCATGCTGAGCATCTGAGCGAGCAGGGGAGCACGGTAGGGGCTTCGTGTAGGCAAAACACCCAACCTATGGCTAGCTCTGAACTTTCCATGTGGTCATCTGGCCCCTGTCAGGAGGGATCCAGCCTTGCCCTGGATCAGGGCGGGGCCAACAAGGCTGAAATGAGGGGGGGCTTCCTCGTTCGGCAGAGCCCCGCCATGCCTGTGTCTGACGTTTCAGGGAGCAGAAAGAAAAGTGCCCCATCCCCCATCCTAAAAGCTGTGCTCCTGGTGTTCCGGGCAGCGCCTAGACGTGGTGACACCTGGCATCTGGATCTTGTCTGTGGTTGTTTGGGGCCCCCGCACTTGATGTTTCTACCAAGAAATTCCTGCTGATGTCAAGGGGGATGAAAGAAATTAACTGTTACCGGCAACTGAAAGCGAGATGCCGCTGCCCCAGGGGCACTCCACCAGACCCCAGGAAACAGGCGGTGACAGGACGGGTCAGCCCTCTCCTCCACCCCGCCCCAGCCGTGGGATGGGCTGCTCTCCCTTACAGGTCTCAGTTCTGGCATGGGGTGCAGGGAAATCAGGTACGCAGGTTATGGGGAAAAAAAAAAAATTTTTTTTTTTTTTTTTTTTTGGCAATGTGTTGGCAGTGTGGGTGGGGCTCGGGGTCCAGTCTTACTTTCTGCCTCCTGGATACACCCTGCTCTGTTGTCTCATTAGCAAGAGACTGGGCTTTGCTCTGTGGCCACAGACAGAAAATAAAGATGGAAACGGGTATTTGGTCTTGTCGGAGCCCCTGAGACTCTGGAACTCCGGGACTCTGGATCCATCATATCCACGTAGATAGATGGATGTCCCCCCCTTTGGAGGTGGTTGCGGGGTGACCTGCTGGTCCGCTAGCAGACTCGCCCCTCCAGAGCTGTTCCCATCCTCCACTGACGGGAACAGAGGGGAAGGGCTTTCATGGCAGCAGCTAACAGTGAGAGCCCGGTCCCTGCGTTCCTTCCGTGGGCATCCTATTCAAGCTAAAGACAAAGGTGCAGATGAGCCCATCAGAGTAGATGGACGGGCAAAACTGGAACTGGCCCCCAAAGAGCTGGTGACCACATTTTACTGCCGAACGTAGTTAGCCCTCAGCCAAATGTTGTTGGCTGGAGCTGTGGGAAGGTTCTGGTCTCTGGGCAGCTGAGAGGAGGGGACAGTCTCGTGGGTTGGACCAGGGTGTGGTGTGGGGAATGAGAAGAGGAGATAATGTCCATCTGGGAGCGCACGGGCAGGGGACTGAAGCATTGTAGGTGGGCCAGGGGATATTTAAGAGAGTGGCCGGGGACGGGAGGGAGGATTTGGGGGTAAAGGGAAAAGGTCACGTGCTAGCCCGGGTGCTGGCACAAGGCTGAATGATATAATGACAGGCGAAAAAGGATGCCCAGGACATCAGAATGGGTCTGAGGACCTACACGGTGGGGTCCGTCATGGGCTCCTTGTCTGGGTGGGTCACCAGCTGTGCCCACCACCTCACTCTACTGCCTCCGGCCCGTCCCCTGCCTGGTGAGACGACCCCCAAACCCTAACACAACACCGCTCTAAGTATAAACCTTAGTGCCTCCGAAGAAAGAGTGCAGAAACGTTTGCCCCAATCTGTCCTTCCCCTGCCTGGCTTGGCCTGTATCTCCATAAGGCAGGAACCTGGTTTGCATAAAGGTCTTAGCGCCCAGATGCCCGAAGGCCACCTCCGCCCCGTGGGGCAGGGAGCAGAGGCGTCTGGGAGAGGCACTTACATAGGCCCACGGGTAACCTGAAAGAGGGAAGACAGTCAGGATGGGGACTTGGACAGAATGGGGGACCACGGACGCAGCGGAGGCAGCGGCGGCGGTGGGCGAGGAAGCCATGTGAAGGAGGCTGATGGGGCAGCACGCTGCGGGCGGACGGACAGGTTGGTGAATGCACGGGGGGGCAGCTCCCCACAAGCACCGTCCACGGGGGCTCCGCGGAGCCCAGGCGGAGGAGAGACGGCCGGACAGCACAGATGGGTGGAACATCTGTCTGAGGACACAAATAAAGTGGAGATGGTCAAGGCAATGGCACACGGAGCTGGCACAAGGGACAGACCAGGTACGGCAGGAAGAAAACGAGAAAGGCAGACGAGGCTGGCAGGGCGGGTGTGTGGTGTGTCAGAGCCACCGGCGAGGCTGGAGGTGCTGGGTGGTCGCGGACTTCAGTGGCCTTGTACTGGCAGTGATCACGTGATCCCTCGCGGAAGGGAGGAAAGGCATTCCTGGGCTCTATAAGGAGCCGGGACCCTAGGGGTCTCCCAGGGTCTCTCCAAAGTCCAGCGAGTAGCCAGCCAGGCAGGGGGAGAGAGGGTGAGGGCCAGCCCAACGGGGCACACGTTCAAGTGCCCGAGGGGAACACAGGGGCAGAGACTAGTGGAGAAACCCCAAGTGCGCATCTAACCAGAGGGAGCAAAATCCCCATTTCACGTGCGTACGTGGCCACAGCGTGTACCAACGGGCCGAGTCACCGCTGCCCTGGGAGAGCTGGCCTGGACGCTCATGGGAGGTAACCTTGGGCAAACCACAGAGCACTGGCCTGGGAGGCCAGCCTGGGCCAAAGCCCGGCTCTGTCACCACAGCCCCAAATCCTTGGGCCAGCCACTAACTCCTCAGCGTCTTGTCTGGAGAAACATCATGGGAGAATCTGTCTCACAACAGTCGTCCTCAACAGGGGCGATTTTGCCTCCCTGAGGATATCTGGCCATGTCTGGAGACCTCCTCGGTTGTCATAACTGGGGGGGCGGGGCGGACACTGGCATTTCATGGGTAGAGGCCAGGGATGTTGCTAAACATCCTTCTATGCACAGGACAGTCCCCACGACAAAAACTGTTCTGGTCTAGGGACCTCCCTGGTGGTCCAGTGGTTAAGACTCTGCACTTCCACTGCAGGGGGCGCAGGCTTGATCCCTGGTTGGGGAACTAAGATCCCACATGCCGCGTGGTGTGGCAAAAAAAAAAAAAAAAATCCTGGTCTAAAGGACAGGAGGGCCGAGGTTGAGAAGGCCCACCTCACAGGCAGTGTTAATGGGGCTGCACACACCATGGCCAGGCAGGGCACAAACTTTGCAAACTGTAAGGTGTAAATTACTGGTAAAACCGTATTTCTTTGATTCCAAGATGCCATTGTGTGTAAAATGCACTCTTGTCTTGATGACTAATTATCCAGTACAAAAAGGAAACACAATCATACAAAATAAACACACTGACTGTGAGATGTATCCTGATGTCAGAAATGGTAAAATGTAAAATAAAATGTGCATTTTGGAATCAAGGAATCCGGCACCACTATTATCATCATCACAGCTACTGCATGTCTCAAGACTATTCCTGTGCCTCTCCTGGGAAATGCCCTGACACCTTGGAATTTCTCTGGTAGATGATGGAGGACAAAGCTGACCTGCCCTGGGGGTCTGGGATGTGTAGGGGTCGGTCTTGTGGGTAGACAGATGGACAGACAGACAGACAGACCTCCTGCTCCAGCCAGTGGTGGCACGTGAATGCCTCTGCAGTGTGGTTCTACAATTTAAAAAATAATGGTGACAAAATGACACACACTTACTTTTTCAGAGCTTCTCTCAGATTCTTAAATCTGCCCTCTGACGACACAAGCTTTTGGAGCTTATCAATCAAAGCTTTTGTCTAGAAGGAATTAGAAGTATTTACTAGCACATAGCACACATCAAGGCCCGTGACTCTGGCCCACACTCCAGGGCTTCGCTTTGCCTCCTCGAGATAGGGCACGGGGATTTGGGGACTTTCTGGGTCTAGGGACTTGACCCTGAACTCCTGAGGAGGCAGACATGGATCTTTGTTTTGCTTGCCCATGTTCATACATCTTTCAGAAACATGGGAGTAGGGTCAGGAGGGTCCAAGTGTCAGGGTCCTGAGACCTGGGTGGTTGGGAAGGACTTGGCCAGGGTAACTCCAAGGAGCCGGGCCCAGTACGGGGTATGGCCGATGTTTCATCATCATGATCTTTCTCGTGACTGTACCCAAAGGATGTGACCATCTTCTCATACCTTCACTTTGATATATCAGGAGCACCACCCAAATTTAAGAATCAAGAAAAAAAGATGGCAGATGAACTGATCATCAAAGGAGAAAAGACTTTGATGGAGAAGAGGAAACCCTGCAGCAAAGGGTCCCATCTGCCAAATGACCAGGCCAGGCCCTGCCCACATATCAGGCCGGAGCAACCTGGGTGGCTGGAGTTTGTCTTAAGGGACCAGGTGTGTGCCACAGAGCGTGTCCTGGGTGCTTCTTCTCCTGCATGACCTGGAGAACCCCTTCACCTCTGAGGTCCTCAGCGCCCTCATTCATAAAACGGTGAGATGACTAGTGACCGCCTTTCCAGCTCTAATCCTCAGAATCCAGAACGTAGTTGAGAAACCGGGCCGGAGACCAGCCGTGCATCTTATTACCAGAGGGGCTAGTCAGCCTGGAGGGGATACTGGCCACAGAGGCCAAGTACACCCCTGATCTTTGGGTCTAATTTTTATCTGAGAAACCTGCCTGCAGAAAACGACAAGCTAAATCTTCCTTCTGATGGAAGAAGAGGTCAGTGTGTACTCTTCAAGGAGAAAGGATGGCAGAGTACACCGATCTGCTCGGTCCCTCCTATCAATCCGAAGTCTTGTCGCCTCGTTTGGACTGACCCTGCTCAAAGCAAAAATTTATTCTGGATCTGGTGAAAGAGCCGCAGGCCAGGATGGAACAAGCCCCACCAAGCCAAGGGCAGATGATTCTGCTTTCACCTGAGATGACCCTTCTCAGACGCCCAGGCCAACCTCCACCCCAGGCTCTCAGCTGCCCTCCTGCACTTAATCTCTTTCCAGAGCTGTGCTCTTGCGTCCTCTTCTTTCCCCTCCACCTGCAGAGACATGAGATGCTGCAGCTTGAGGCCAGATGTGGGGTCTGAGTGTCCAGAGCCCTCAGCGGGCTCTATCGCCCACCCTCAGCATGCCCGTGGGCAAGTTACCACTCCACTCACTTTGCTAGGTTTTGACTTTCGTATCTGCAAAATGGGAGGGTAGGTCCAGGTGTTCCTGGACAAGGGCAATACTTGTTCAGACGGTCCAGAATTGTGGGTGACGTAGAAGCTACACAGCCACATAGCTCGAGGTGAAGCATCACCACGCTTAGAGACCATGGAAATGTACACAGGATATTCTGGTGGGTGGGGTTTTTGCATACACTTGGGGCCAATTTGTGGCTCTGAGCTGGGCACACTTTGATTTCTTCCGCACCTGTGTGCTTACTTGAGGTGTGTGTCTGCTCCTCTTCGGGTTGTTGCTCTCGGTCCAGGAAGGAGATTTGTATCCTGGGAGGCCACTGGATTTTCCCAGCTGCTGCTCAGAAAGTGTGTTCTGACTTGAAGCAGCTCAAGCATCTTCTGGCCATGCCAGGAGCTTCCATCCTTTGAGGCTCACTGGGATAGCAGGCCCCCTGGGGCCTTGGGCATCTCTGCTGGAGTATGGACACCAGTGGGCCGAAATATGGGGGCACTTGGAATATGTCTCTGAAACCAGAGACCAAGCAAGGAGCCTGCCTTGGAAATAGTGTCAGGAAGAAAGATGACTATATATGGCCTCTTAAATACCATCCTTTCCTGTTCACCAAACAAGACTTCTGGATGGCCAAGGCTGCTCCTTCCAAAAAAGCCAAGAACTATTGTTAGTCAAAGAGAGGCTTATGTCTCTACTGAAATCCAACCATTCCAGGGAGAGGAAACACATATAACTGCATTAGTCATCTGCATCATCCTCTGGAGATGCATCATCTGATCCTTTCCTGAGGGGAAGTTTTATTTTCAAAGAGGATGGGAAGAGAGGTTGGAAGAAGAAAGGGGAGGGACCGGACATCCCAAACTAATTCTGAATCCCTGACTCTTGCGTAGGCTAGACTGGACTTGGACACATGATTTTCTGCTTTGGGCCGGCACATTTAAGGGAATGATAAAAAAAAACAGCTGCTGAGGCTACATTTCAGGTTGGTCTAAGAAATGTGGCCATCTTGGCCTATGGGATACCTGCAGAGGGACAGCGAACTGTTCCTGGTTGGTGTTGACCAGGCCACGGCCATGGCTACCCAGAAGCTCTTGGAGCCGGGCGCTATGCAGACGGACAACTATAGCACAAACTGAAGGGCTGGGAGAAGCCAGTGGGGTCCAGTCTGCCATAGAAGGTGCAGGCCTAGATGTGCTTTCAGAGGCATCTTTGATTTTTGGACCAGGCTGGCTGGCCCTAGGTCCTGAATGACATCCTGGAAGGCAGGCCAGGTCACACACCTTGACCTTTAACTGCCCTCCATTTGCACACTCTCCTAAGAGAATGGAAGACTTCAGGATGGTCAAGGCAGTTCCCTCCCAACTCTATGACAAGGGTGATGCTGGGGAATGAAGCCAAGAAATTCCCACACCCCCAGAAATGGGGTAAGAAGATGGAGCCTGGTCTGTGGGCTTCTAGAAAAGATGACATCATTCTGATGGAATAGGGCAGGAGAAGAAAGATGCTGACCTGAAATGGGTCCCTCAGACTCTGCCCATAGCCATGTCTGAACCTCGACAGGCTGATCAGCCTAGATGACTTAGAGGTTCTGTGGCAGCCTTGCTCAACCCCTGACTTCAGGAGTTCATGACACTGTGTGCCACGTGTGGCCAGATGTGCCTGCTCACCTGAGCTCCCGCACTTCCAGCCTCTGTTCTTTCTAGAAGCCCGCTCACAAGAGAGACATCTTCTGGTTTTCGTCCTGACCCTGGCATCTCTGTGTGCTAAGCAAGAGGCCCAGCCTCACTGGATGGAAGGGGTCCTTTGCAGTCCTGCTGTAATCTGGAGCTGCAGTGATTGGCTGGCAGCGGAAGGGCAGCAGAGATGTCCCAGGGCTGTCCTGAGATTGGCTGCTTATCTAAGTAGGAGGGATTTATGGACCTGCTGCCTGCCTGGGGAGTAGAATCATGCCCTGCCATTGGCATGAGGAGAGTAGTGAGGAGCAGGGGAGAAACAGAACTATGAGCGGGGTAAGTCCAGACCGGTCCAGATGGGACAGGCCCCTTGGAGACCCTGGGCCCCACACAGCCCACCTGGCTGTAGGACCAGAGACACGATAAAGTTACTGGTGCCTTTGGAGGCTTACCCTGTCCCTTGGTGGTCACTGTCCAGCTTTCTGCCAACATGCAGGCTGGGGCTGGGACATCCAGTGCACCCAGAAAGGAGGTGGCCTAAGTGTCCCGTTGTGCCCTCCTTTCAGGAGAGCTGCCTCCTCATGACCCCAGGGCAAGGAGCTTTATTCCTGAGGAAGATTCCACCTTATGGTTTTTCAGAATCAGGTTCTGAGTGAATAAAGATCAAGCCCATATTTAAGATCACATACTATCTAATGGGTAACAGGGACAAGTTAACTCTCTGGGGGCCAGAAGGGCTGGTGAAATCAACATCCGAGGAAAGGACTTGCAGGATCATCTGGCCACCATCTCGGTAACCTGCAGATCTGGACTGAGATCCCCAAGAAGTCACCACTCTTTTGTCCAGACTCAAGGAAAAGAGTGTTGGGACCAATAATCACTGTCCTATATCCCACTCTGGTGTATTGATTATTAAAGTGGGAAGTAAAGTCCCACAGGGTCCTAGTGCCACATCCGTTGGCCTGACATCTGGTCCCAGGTGAAATAGGAGAAGAGGTTCTCTGTTTTACCTGGGAGTACTGGCCCTCACCCTGTCCTTCATCCACCTATGGATGGTGGCCCTCTGGTCTCTCCGCCCCAGCCCCAGCCCAGACCATCAGGCCAAGCTGGCTTCCTGCCCGCACCTGCTTAGAGACTTTGAGCCACGTCTTTTTCAGCCGGAAGATTGCGCTCCGGTTCATGGATGAGGTGATCTCCAGAACAGCATTGTAGTTGTGTAAGCATCGGCATATGTCAGCCACGGCCACCCACTTCTCGATGGCGCTCACCCTCGCATTGATGTCCTCATTGCGGATGATTTCTGAAGCAATCAAGTTACTGATCTTTAAGCCCATGCAATAAGATAAGAAAAAAGTAAAACGAGTAAGTATTGTAAAGATGATAAATCACCATTATTTGCAGATTAAATGATTGTCTGTTTGAAAATTCCTCAAAGAATGAATTGGAAAACTGCCAGAACAACCAACAGAGCTCATTAGGGTAGCTGGTTAAAGACTCAATACACAAAAATAATTTTTTTAAATATATTAGCAATACCAATTAGAAAATACAATGAAAAAGATACCATCTTCAAAATACCAGTGGGAATCTGTAAATTACCTGGGACCTGTAATGAGAACTATGTAGGATGCTACATGAAAAATAAATAAAAATACTTTTTATTACCAAAGGTAATAAAAGAACCGATTAATGAAGAAAAAGATTAGATTCCAAAATGGAAATGTAAATATGTCTTTTTTCAAAACTAATATACAAGTTTAATGCAATCCAATAAAACATGCAATGGGTGTTACCTTGAAAACTTGACAAAGTAATTCTGAGGTTTATCCGGAAGAACAGAGAGTTAGAAGAGCCAAGCTCTGAGGGAAACTCCCACCATACAACTAAAGCTTGGAGAGGACACACACTTTGGGGCATCCCTGGTCTCATATATCCAAGGACTACTCTACCCCTGCACAGCAAACAATCACATACACACAAACAAACTAAATGTAGACTGGACCTGGAGCAGCCAGGGGGTAGGAAGCTGGGGCCAAAACATCAGGGAGCTACAACCGCAAGGAACTGGGGCAGCAGGAAATAGTGGACCTCCCTGTACATTTCTTTGCAATCTCCTGTGAATCAATAATTATTTTAAAATAAAAAGTACAAAAAACACAACTTGTTATTAAAAAAATAAAGGTGATTAAAGGACAGTTACCGATGAATAGAAATTGTAGGGCTTTACCACCCAGAAATATTCTTCTTTAGAAAAATTTCTAAAGGATGTATATAAAGAAGAATGAATTATAAAACTATTTAAGAAGGGAAAACTACTGAAGAGAATCAGGGAGGAATGGTAGTATAAAATAGCACACATATTATAAGCCTTAATTAAATTGAAGTAGTATTTTTTTCCATAAAGAAAGCACGAATTCAAAACAGTTTTACATGTTATATAACTTTTTTAAAGGAATAGAGTGGTCAAATCTTCCAGAGAAGAGAGAAAAAAGGAATACCTGCCAATTTATTCTATGAAGCCAGTACAATCTTGATACCAAAACCAGATACAGAAAATACAAGAAGGAAAAATTACACATCCATTTGTTTAATATAACATGAATATTTTAGATTTGTCCATGGAACACAAGGATGGTTGAATATTAGAGAAAAATCTGTAACTGTCATTCATCACATCAACAGATTTAAAGGAGAAAAACCATACGACCATCTCAATAGATGCAGAAAAAATTTTGATAAAATGCAGTATTCATTTATAGTAAAAACCATTAGCAAACAAGGAATAAGAAAAAGAATTTCTTTAACTTGATAAAGAAACAAACATTATCCTAAGCAGGTAAATATTAGAAGCATTCTCTTTAAAACCAAGAACAAGATTCACTATCACCATTTCTGTTGAACACTGTCATAAAGGGCCAGGTCTGGAGGCACCCAGGGTGCAAGTGCATGCACCCGAGGGTAAACAGTCCCTTAAATTTTGCCCCCTGAGCACCTCTTTCAACTTACCCTAGTTCTAGCCCTGATACTGGAGATCCTAGCCAGTACCAATCAATAAGATAAAGAATTAAAGACAACAGGGCTGGGAAACAGCAAAGACAAAACCAAACCAAACCCTGTGTCAAGGAGAGACTAAGAAACAGAGTTTCAGGCCATGAACATCACCTTCAAAGAGGTACACATGCTGTGCACCTGAAAACAAAGGTGGATTTTAACAGTGATGGCCAAATGCCAGGTAGCAATGAGGGTAGCCCTCTGGAGGTGGATTGTGTGGGTTCAAAGCAGGCTCTCCTGCTGATGACTGGGGGTGAAATTTAACTTCCTTGAGCCTCGGTTTCTTCATCCATAACAGAGAATTAGACAAAAATGAGAATAACAGGATTAAATGAGATGATGCTTACGAAACCCTTGGCATAGTGCTTGGCACATGGTCAACATTCAATAAATGCTCACTTCATATTCTCACCTTTTACTTATGTGAGTCCTGGGCACACACTGGGGGAGGGGGGGGAGAGGGAGGGACTTTTTTTTTTGGCCACGCCATGTGGCATGTGGGATCTTAGCTCCCCGACTGGGGATGGAACTCACGCCCCCTGCGTTGGAAGCGTGGAGTCCTAACCACTGGACCGCCAGGGAAGTCCCCGGAGAGGGGCTTTTTTTGCTGCCTGGTGCTGTGGTTGAACTTTTGGGTCGGGCGTCATCTGACTCAGGCCTTGTGTGTGTTTCCTGGGGCCTCGCCCACATCCATCGCTTCCTCTCTCCTGCTATACATCCTGCTCTCCATTCTGCGGCTGTGTTCCCTGTCGGGCTCCTCCCCCGAGCTGCAATACCTGGGTCCTCCTTGTTTCCTCCTGGCTGCCAAGGACCTTCCCAGGATGAGGGTCCACCCCTGGCTGTGCTTGACATGATGCGGCCTTGACCAGGCGGTCAGGACAAGTGGACTCACGTGCCTCCACTTCCGGCCGTCAAAAGCTCTTGTGTTGATGGTTAAATTCATCAACAGAGGAATGAAGATGCCGAGTGCAAATGCCCTCAAGGCTGTCACAAGGCTGTCACAAGGCTGGGGGTGGACGGGTCCCTGCGGTTGCAGGGGTTGGAGCTTGGGCAAATGTGGGGAAGTTGCCAGGAATGATTTCTTCCTTCTGTCTGGGGCTGTACAGCAGAGGAAGGCCACGAGCTACCAGACACTGGTCAGGAGACCTCAGGCATCTGCCCTTCAGAGTCTCGGTTTCTTTGTATCTAAAGTGTGATAACAGCCCCCATCTTTTAGGATGGGCGTGAGCTTTAAATGAAATTATCATGCCCATGAATCACAGAGCTGGAGAGGACCCAGGTGGTCTGGTTTTAGCCAGGTGTACAGCCCGTTCAGAGGGTCTCACCGAAGAGAAACCTGCAGAGAAAGGCACTGCACCCGCTCCCCCACCCCCATACTCACATCATTGAAATGCTTAGTGGTTTTCATGATATAAGGGGTCCTTTCATTCTTTTCCAGTTTCATCCATCCTTGTCCGAAGAACTCCCTGTAGGAAGTAAGGGAGAAACCCAGGGTGGATGAGGTTAGTTTTGCCTTGCTGATTTCTTTGCTTTGAGTTCTCTGCTTTCTGAAGTTGTCATTTCTGGGGAGTAACTTTCTGCAGAGCCCTCGAGAGGAAGGGACCCTGGGGTCAGGTCTAGCTCTGCCTCGTACCAGCTGTGTGGCTTCGGGTAAGCCCTTGATATCTCGGGGCCTCAGCTTCCTCATCTGTGAAATGGGAACAGTGACAATACTTTTCTTACAGGGTTATCGTGAGGCTGAAATGAGATATGGTGTGATGGGCACATCAGATCTTGTTTTGGATCTTGTTTCTGAATGGGAGAACTCCTGTTTTAAAGTCACCTTGCAGAAGCTGGTCTGTAGAACAGGGAGGACAGAAGGCCACAAAAAAGGGCCAGGTGGAAGTATAAAGGAGCTTGCAAGCCAAGCCAGCAGCGTGTTCTGGTAATGGTGACCTCATGGGACCATAGACCATCCAGGCCTCCAGGAGAAGCTCCTTATTTGATAGTGACTGTGAGAGTGACCTGGACAGAGTTCCATGGGCAGGAGGGAGCGATAACTACTGCCAGAAATAACTGCTGTCTCTACATGCAGGAGATGCGGCAGGTTTCTAAAATGCCGACACTCTCTGTCTAGGTGAGGTAGTGTCCCAGTCAGTGGGGGCCTCTGTGTGTGCCAGCTGGGGCTGCCTTTCTGGAAAGCAGAGATCAAAAGTCCTACAGTGATTCATAACCTCAGAAGCAGTGATCCCAATTTCAGGAAACTATTCTAGGACAATTGTCAGAAATTCAGAGACATATTTAGTTACAAGGAGGTTTACCACAGCTTTAAATATAAAAGTGAAAACTGGAAACAAGCCCACTGCTTAGTGCACTGCTGGGGAATACTGTGCACTTATTAAAAAGGGTGTCTTTACAGATATCATTTTGGTGTATCGTTAGGCGAATAAAGGGTGGTACAAAATTATGTAGGTGGTACAGTTATGACGAACACCTGGGGGTGATTGACTACAGGCCAGAGCAGGTAACAACCAGGCCTTGGGGCTGCTTCAAAGTCCAGAGTATCCCCCCAGAGTCTGCTCCTGCACATGCATACACACCGACACACTCATGCGTGTGTGCACATTTGCTCACATGTGCATGTGTGCACACACGTGAACACATACTCCTTTTCTAGACCTCCAGGAAAGGAGCGCCGAATTAGAGATGCTTCTGGAAAAGTGTGTGTGTGTGTGTGTGCGCGCATGGGCACGTGCATGTAGCTGGTAGGTAAGGACGGAACTTGGGGACGGGAAAGGGGACAGGGGTCCTCTCTCATCCCTGCCGGCACATGCATTTTTGTTTCAAGCTGTGGAGAATCAATCCATGCAGCTCTGGAAATCTACTGCGCATGCTTCAGGGATGGGGATTCAGCCAAAGACGGTGCCCGAGGAGGAAGGGCGGGGTGTCTGGCACCTGCACCCACTCACTCATAAGGGATCTTCTTGAAGACCAGGTGGTCCAACAGGGTCAGCTGCTCCGCGATCTCCAGGGCTGAGTGGTTTTCAAAGGGCTCGGCCGTCACGCCTTCAGCCTGAGAGGAGCAAGGTCCCAGTTAGGCCCATGAGGGACACCTTCTGGCTTTTTGGCCACTTCTTGGAGGGCATCTCCACCTCGATTCTGGTGAGTGGGTGGGTGGGGCGTGACTGGGGAGGCCCCCCACGGGCAGACCTGCCGAGGGGAGATGAGGACGGGACGGAGGGTGCTGGGAGCCAGTGTCTGTCGTGCCCCGTGTGTGTGTGTGTGTTTGTGTGTATGTGTGTATGCGTGCACACGCAGGCCTGTGCTGTGCTTCAGGAACACTCGTTTGGTCATCACTTATCCCCAGAGCATGGATAACAGAGGCATCCAGAGATTAATGACTAGCCCAAGGCAATCAGCCAGAAACAGGCCGACTGAGACCGGAACCCACGCCATCTGACTCCAGGCTGTGATCTGTCTCTCCCTTCAGGTCCTGTCTGGGTCCACAACTGGCTCCATAAAATTTCTTTTTTTTTTTTTTTGGCTGTGCTGCGTGGTGTGCAGCTTGTAGGATTTGTGGGATCTTAGTTCCCCAACTGGGATTGAACCCGGGCCCTCGGCAGTGAGAGCGTGTAGCCCTAACCACTGGACCTCCAGGGAATTCCCCATAAAATTTCCTTTTAAATTTCATTAGCAGAGAAGAACTCACCGGTGTGATTACCTCCTGGGACAGTGTCCCCGTCCTGTGCCCAGAAGACAACTGTCTGCCTTAGTCCTGGGTACCATGCCCCTGCCCCCAGGGCCACAATGGATACCACCTTTAAAGGTGACCACTACCTGAGCCCCCCGATCAGAGGAAATCCTCGGCAAGCACTGGCTAGGGGACCAGTGTCCCCATGGCAGGGATTAGACAAGAGGATGCCCAGGGCACAAAGGCCTCTGGAAAGTCTGCTGGATCTGGGAGAGGCTGGAGGGAGCTAGAGAAAATAGGGGGAGGGGACAACGGTGCAGTCTTGGGAAGTCAGGACCAAGGACTCCCCTGTTCTCCCCCTTGGGGCCAGCTGGGCTGCGTGGGAGGAGAGGGGCCAGCTACCCTGCCCAGAGGGCCCGGCCAGCCGGCTGAGCCCCTGGAAGCTGCACTGATCACAGGGAAAGTGGGGGTGACCCCGAATCAAGGCAACAAGCCCCCCCTCCTGGACGGAGTCTCTCCTTCCCACTTCTCGGCAAACAGTCATCCAGAACTGCCCTGCCAGGTCCTCGCGAGACACCAGAGACAGAAAGACCAGAAAACACGTCTCTGGCTTCAGGAGCTCCAGTCACAGGACCAGAGCAGGGACAGAGTGTGGGAAAGCCGAGGAAAGGGCTCCTACTCCAGCCTCTGCGTGGTGTGTGTGGTGTGTATGTGTGGTGTGTGTGTGGTGTGTGTGTGTGATGTGGTGTGTGTGTGTGTGGTGTGTGTGTGGTGTGTGTGTGTGTGGTGTGTGATGTGTGTGTGGTGTGTGTGATGTGTGTGGTGTGGTGGTGTGTGTGTGGTGTGTGTGTGCGTGTGGTGTGTGCGTGTGGTGTGTGTGGTGTGTGTGTGGGGTTTGTGTGTGTGTGTGGTGTGTGTGGTGTGCATGGTGTGTGTGTGGGGTTTGTGTGTGTGTGGTGTGTGTGGTGTGCATGGTGTGTGTGTGGGGTTTGTGTGTGTGTGGTGTGTGTGTGTGTGTGGTGTGTGCGTGTGGTGTGCGTGGTGTGTGTGTGGGGTTTGTGTGTGTGTGTGTGGTGTGGTGTGTGTGTGTGTGGTGTGGTGTGTGTGTGTGTGTGGTGTGTGTGTGTGTGTGTGTGGTGTGTGTGTGTGGTGTCTGGTGTGTGTGCATGGGGTGTGTGTGTGTGTGCGTGTGGTGTGTGTGTGTGGTGTGTGTGTGTGTGGTGTGTGTGTGTGTGTGGTGTGTGTGTGGTGTCTGGTGTGTGTGCATGGGGTGTGTGTGTGTGCGTGTGGTGTGTGCGTGTGGTGTGTGTGTGTGGTGTGTGTGTGTGTGTGGTGTGTGTGGTGTGTGGTGTGTGTGGTGTGTGTGTGTGGTGTGTGTGGTATGTGTGTGTGGTGTGTGTGTGTGTGGGGTTTGTGTGTGTGTGTGTGGTGTGGTGTGTGTGTGTGTGGTGTGGTGTGTGTGTGTGTGTGTGGTGTGTGTGTGTGTGTGGTGTGTGTGTGTGGTGTCTGGTGTGTGTGCATGGGGTGTGTGTGTGTGTGGTGTGTGGTGTGTGTGTGTGTGGTGTGTGTGCGTGTGGTGTGTGTGTGTGGTGTGTGTGTGTGTGGTGTGTGTGTGTGGTGTGTGGTGTGTGTGTGTGTGTGTGTGGTGTGTGGTGTGTGTGTGTGTGGTGTGTGTGTGTGTGGTGTGTGTGTGTGTGGTGTGTGTGTGGTGTGTGTGGTGTGTGGTGTGTGTGTGCGTGTGGTGTGGTGTGTGTGTGGGGTGTGTGTGTGTGTGTGTGTGTGCATGGGGTGTGTGTGTGTGGTGTGTGTGTGTGTGTGTGTGTGTATGTGTGGTGTGTGTGTGTGGTGTGTGTGGTGTGTGGTGTGTGTGTGCGTGTGGTGTGGTGTGTGTGTGGGGTGTGTGTGTGTGTGTGTGGGGTGTGTGTGTGTGTGTGTGTCTGGTGTGTGTGCATGGGGTGTGTGTGTGTGGTGTGTGTGTGGTCTGTGTGGTGTGTGTGGTGTTTGTGTGTGTGTGTGGTGTGGTGTGTGTGGTGAGGGTCCATGCATCCCCCCTGACACAGTCACCCCGGGCCAGGAACGCTCTGTGCAGAAGCCCAGGTGCAGGAGCCTGGGTGTGAGGGACACGATGCCAACAGGAGATGACAAGTTCTCGGGAAGGCAGCGGGGACGTGGGGACGAGAGCAGCAGGTGCCACCTGGGACACCGTGTTGCAGGGTCACGACCCTCATGGGGAGGAGCCCCCGCCTCTGAAGCAGGGCGGCAGGCGGGGAGCTCAGCCCGCTCCTGAAGGCCCAGGATGGCTGAACTGTCAGGACCAAGGGCCGGGCTGGGCCTGGGGAGCGGCCTGCGAGCCAGGGTGGGGTGGCCCAGTGGCCGGGGGCACTGAGCGCTGCGGAGAGGCCCAGCAGGAGGAGTGCTGGGCAAGGAGGAGGGGCGGCTCCTCCTGCTTCCTCCTGGCATGGCCAGGCGAGGGCTGAGCCTGGCAGCAGAGGCTTGGAAAGCCGTCACAGCAGGAAGCCCTCCTGCTCTCTGCTCTCTGCTCTCTGGTGAGGCCGTGGGGCCTCCTCCACACTGGACGTGCCCCTTGCAGGCCCTCTGGCCTCTGGGAACCAGGTCAGGGCCGGGGGCAGTTCGGCGGGCAGTGCTTTGTTCTGGAAGAGCCTCAGCTCTTCATGAAGGAACAAGAGGCCCTCAGGCTCTTGAGGGGTAAACATTCCAGTCGGGCCCCTGCTGGGAAACAAGAGCAGGGTGTAGCTGCTCCCCTGAGCTTCCCTGCGGGGGCCCATGCGGCTTCCTGGGGTGCCAGCCCTGCTTGCTGCTCTCAGGGGCCAGGCGCAGGCAGGGTGCCAGTGTTCCATGGATGGCCTCACCCACCCCCCGAGCAGGGAGAACCAGCTCCGGGAGTCAGGGGAGGGGCAAGAGGAGAGCGGCGGGCTCAGAACCCGGAGGCCTAAGTCCTCACACTGGCTACTTGGGACAGAATGGACGTCACTCGGCCAGTCTGAGAAGTGAGCCAGCAGGGGCCGAGGGGCCCGCACGGTCTCCACCTCCCGGGAGGTCAGAGTTGGCCTTGAGCTTCCTTGGCTGCAGTGGTGGATGGCAGGGGCCCGGGGCTCTGGGGTGGCTCGTGGTGGCACGTCATCAACCTGGAAATAAAAGTAGGCCCAGCCAGGCCCTGGAAGCACACAGACCATCGTCCCCTTCCACCGCATGGAACGCTACCGTGAGCTCTGCCCGGGGTCCCCTCATTTCTAGGCAGGTGACCAACTGCATCCTGTCCCCTCCGGGTGAGGCAGTGTGGCGTGTGCAAATGAGTTCTGAGTGCGAACACCAGCTCCGCCACTTAGCATAACCTGGGCTGGGTCGCTCCCCTTACCCCTGCCTCAGCTACCTCCTCTCGAAGGTGGGGATAATGATATAAACTTGCAGCACTATTGATAAGAGTCTTTAAGACTCTAGCACAGCTCCAGCGCATAGGAGCAGCTCATCCACTGAAGGCCTGACTTCTTACCCTCCTCGTTCCAGGGACACTGTGACCAGAGAGAGTTGAGGGGTCAGGGGAGGGATGGGAGACAGAGGATGAAGAAAATGGAGGTGGTGGTGTTATGGGTTGAATTCCCCACCACCCAAAAAAAGATATGCCAAAGTCCTAAACCCTAGTACCTGTGACTGTGACCTTATTTGGAAATAAGGTCTTTATAGATGTGCTCAGGTAAGATGAGGTCATTAAGAGTGGGCCTAATCCAGTATGACTGGTGTCTTTATAAGACGGGGAAGTTTGGACACAGGGACAGACATACACAGAGGGAAGAGGACGCAGGGACACCCAGGGAGAACATGGCCATGTGACGATGGAGACAGAGATGGGAGATTCACTGCCACAAGCCAAGCAACGCCCAGGGCTACCAGATGCCGGAAGAGGCCCAGAAGGATCCTCCCCTAGAACCTTTGGATGGAGCATGGCCCCAGCGACACCTTAATTTCAGACTTCTGGCCTCCAGAACTATGAGAGAATAAAATTCTGTTATTTTAAGTCACCAGTCTGGGGTATTTTGTTAGGGCGGCTCTAGGAAACCAATACAGGGGGTGACTGAGCTCCATCAGGGGGTCGTTGGGTGGGGATCCTGGGAGCTAGGAGGCCAGGGAAGGACAGACTTGGCCAGCGAGCAAGAGGGCAGGCCTGGCTCACCATCTGTGTGAGCTCCTCCAGCGTGATCTGGCTGTCCCCCGGGTCGTCCTGGGTCAGAGTCCTACGGGACGAGAAAGCACAATGAGCCCCATGCGCTCGGTGCCGCCTGCCTTTGTGGCAGCCCCCTCCCTGCCCCAGCACGCAAGGACCCACGGTCTCGGCACCTCCCATCTCTCTGTCTGTGCTCTGCCATTTCTTGCACCAGGAGCCCCCTTTCCCCTTTCTTGTCACTGACTTCTTGATGGGCTGTCCTCAGGATTCAGCTCCCTGACCCTCCTGGCTGGGCAAGGTCCCCACCTAGGGCTCCCTCAGCCCCCGGGGCTTCCTGTGGTCTCAGCCTCAGGCTCCCCATGTTGGAACGGCTGTGTATATGCCTGTCCCCTGCTGCTAGACCCGCCGGGAGCCCCTGAGGGCAGAGTGATGTCCGATTTGTCCCGGTAGCTCTGGTACCCGGCACAGGGCTGGGCACGTGGTCCGTGCTCCTGCGTGCCTGTGGGGGAAAGGAGGGGAAGGACCTTCAGGACTGGAGGATCAGAGAGACCAGGAGGGGCTGGGAAGCCGTCCAAATGGGAGGGACGGAGGACGGTGGGAGGCAGCAGTGTGGGGGCCAAAGGCCCGGAGGTAGGACGCTGTCGACGGGCGGCTGAGCACAGGCGAGTGGGTCCCAAGCAGTGGTGGGGAATGAGGCTGGACCCTCAGAGTCAGGCCAACGTGCTGCACCCTCATTCTGACAGTGATCGTGAATCCCAGGGATGGGCCTGAGAGCCAGGCTGGGGCTGGGGGGACACTCAGGAGGCTGCGGGGCCTGGTTGAGTCACTGGCGCTCTCCCTCCGAGGAAGCAGTGGCTCAGAGGAATCTCACCTGCACACCCGCAGCTGGGGCTCGGTGGGTCCACCATCCACACCAGGGCCGCCCAACAGCACAGTCGGCTCATTCCCCTGCACCCCAGCAGCATCCCAAACAAGCTTTCTGACCGAGGGTGACTTTGGCCAATAGGCTCAAGGTCCCGGCACAGCCCTGCAAGACTCCCGGGGACCAGGAGGAGGAGCCTGGGGGACCTGGTGGCTGACTCTGCATGTGCGTGTGTGCGTGTGTACGTGTGCATGTGTGTGTGTGCGTGTGTACGTGTGCATGTGTGTGCGTGTGTACATGTGCGTGTGTGTGTGCGCATATGTGTACGTGTGCGTGTGTGTGTGCGTGTGTGTCTAGGGGGCGGGTACTGAAGGCAGGGAGGTGTGGAAGAGATTCTAGGACGCTGAGCCTGCAGGAACGATGGGGCCTGTAGCACGGGCCTTGGGAAAGCAAAGTGGATGGTCTGGCTGGAGGAAGACTGCAGACTGGGTTGTCGGCAGGAAAGTGGCTGCAAGTCTGGGTCAGAGACCATGACCGCAGGACAGAGAGGGGCAGCCGGAGCCAGGCAAGAGGTGAGGAGGTGAGGCCTGACCCCGAGCCCGTGCACCTGGGCAGGGCCGGAGGGCAGCCTGAGTCAGCAGGATGGGAGCGGTGGGTGGACTGGGGCCTGCGCCCGACACCCCTGAAAGACCTGCAGACGCATCAGCATGATCTCACCACAGCCTCACCACAGCCCTGGAAGTGGGTGTTGTTCGCCCATTTTACAGAGGAGAAAAATGAGGTTCAGAGAAGGGGCTGGCCCAAGGTCACACAGCGAGTCACTGTCTGAGCCAGCAGGGCTTGGACGTGGGGCCACTTGACCTCTGACCTCCACCAGGAGCAGCAGTCTGGGGCAGGAGGAAAAAGGACAGGTTTGGGGACAATTTAACTCAATTCAACAGACATTCCCTGAGCACCTAGAAACAGGGGCTTGCCAGTGCTGTTCAACAGAACCGTCCTCAACGATGGGAATGTTCTTTATGCTGCCCAGCATGGAGGCACCAGCCACCTGTGGCTCGTGTGACCAAGGAGCTGAATTTTATTAATTTATTTATTTTTAATGATATTCTTTTTTTTTTCTTTTTTTTTTTGTCTGGGTGGCATGTGGGAATCTTCCCCGACCAGGGATGGAACCCAAGCCCCTTGCAGTGAAAGCTCGGAGTCCTAACCACTAGACCGCCAGAAAGTCCCAGAACTGAATTTTCAATTTATTTAATTTTAATTAATTGAGATTTCACACCTATTTGTCACTAGTGGCTACCACGCAGGACGGCATGGGCTAGATAGGTGTTCGCAGTGGGTGTGGATGGAGAAGCAGACACCCTTCTTGCCTCAAGGGGCTCAAGGTCTGACGGGGGCAGGCAGAGGGGAGAACAACACACGGACAGCCCACTCCAGAGCCTGGCTGCCCCGAGATCCTCCCAGCACACCTGCCTGAGGCAGTCCTTCGGCCTGGGACTGTCCCTCCTCGCCTCCCTGCCTCTGGCCAGCCGTCCGGAGGCCGAGGGCAGGGCCCCACCCCAGCAGGCCGACCTCAGCCCTTACCTGATGATGTTGGCCGCAGCCTTCCGCTCCTGGGTCAGGAGCTCCGGGTCGTGCATGACCTCCTCCAGGAAGCTGATCACCTTGCATTTGAGCTCGTCGTTGGTCTCAAAGTCCTGTGGGGAAGAAGGGAGGGCGGCTGTGGCTACTGTTCCAGCTGCCCTGGGGTGGTCCCGGCCCGGCCAGAGGAGGAGGCTGAGGGTTCGACTCCTGCCCGTGGCAGGCTGCCCGCCTCATTCCCCTCTTCCCTAGCTGCCTGGCCGGGCGTCAGTGGAGCCTCCAGACCCAGAGGTAGAAGGCACTGGGCAAGATCAAGGAGCATCCCTTGATCTTGACCGCTACACCCCTGGGCCAGGCTCTGGGAGGTATCCCTGCTGTAGACAGAGGTGGAGAGCAGAGGCCCCTTGTCCCCTGGAATGTCCTAGGTCCCCTTGTAGGGGATCTGAGCAGGCCCTCCCGAGAATATCAGGGTGGCTGGTTCCTGGGGTCAGTGGCCTCGGGTTCCCAGCAGCCCGCCCCGGGGTTAGTCCCACCCACCTGAGAGTGCTTGGAGACCCAGTGGCGGAGCACATTCAGGACGCGATTGGTGGCCGCTCTGCGGATCACAAACTCCTTGTCTCCGTTCCTCTGGTCGGGGGGAAAGCCTGGCGGCACACGTGGCAGAGGCAAGAGAGGGGACGCGAGGATAAGAAACAGCACTGGCCTCTAGTCCAGACTCAGACCCCAGATCTGGGGAAGTCGGGCTGCCCCGCCTGGCTGCTGGCGGCTGGGCTATGGGCAGGGGATGAGAAAATATGTGACAACCATCCCAGGTTCTGACCAATGAGACTGGATGTCACGACTTCTCTGTGGACACAGTCCGTACACACCCGCCTCTCCCGGACCTCGGCATCTTTCAGGGGCTGCTGGAGGCGTCTGGCAGCCTCTCCAGACAGGGCCACCCTGGATCAGAGCTCTCCGGGACCCCTTCTCTGCAGGACCAATGTC
This sequence comes from Balaenoptera ricei, assembly GCF_028023285.1. Lineage (NCBI taxonomy): Eukaryota > Metazoa > Chordata > Mammalia > Artiodactyla > Balaenopteridae > Balaenoptera > Balaenoptera ricei. The sequence goes on from NC_082640.1 coordinate 32,669,619, forward strand.
GTGGCAGTGGGAGGTGGTGGGGATGGCCGAGCATCCCGTGGGCAGTGGGCTTGACTCTGAGCAGAGGTTTGGAGTAGCAGAGGGGGTGGGTGGGGAGGAAGGGGCCTCCAGGCAGGAGGCTCAGCACAGAACAAGCCCTGGGGCAGCAGGCGCTCCACATTCGAAGGGGGACAAGCCCCTGGGGCCACGGCTGTCATCAGCAGCCGTGAGCGATTCCCCCTACCTGCGCTAGCCAAGGACATCCTCCGGTACTTCTCCTTGTTTGGGGTGCCCTCGTTGGCGCCTGCAGTTGCTATGGCAAAGGCGGAGGCTGCTGACAGCGCGCTGCGGTTACCGTCCAGCTCGCGACAGGAGGTCATGACGACTCCATTATTATAAGAGAAGAGTGGGAACTCTGTGGAGAGCACGGAACCACTCCTCAGCCCCTCCTGGTCCAGCCCTCGGCTCAGGAAACCAGGGGTCCTGAGGCTAGAAGGGGCCCAAGACGGGCTGGCTGGGCTCACTGCACCCACGGCTTGTCAGGCGGTGGCAGTGGGGTCTGTTCCCCTGCTGGGGTCCCCGGGAAGGGACACGCTCATGCCATGCCATGTCACCCCAGGGCTGCCTCAGAGTAGGGAAAGCCCCTGCCCCCCTCTGCTTCTCCTGCTGAGATGAGAAGGTCCCACCAACCCTCCGCCCCTTCCATCCCTCTGCAGCTCCAAACCCTTTACCTCTTAGGCCCAGCTGGGCACAGCCCTGCTTGAGGACAGCATCGTGAGTTTTCTTACCCTTTCAGTCTATTTGGAATGAACACATAACCTGTCCAGTGTCTGACACGGATAACTCATACTGATGGTCTCCCTGGCACGGTGGGGTGGAAAGAGCACTGCACTCCGAGTCCTCACCCCCTGTACTAGCTGTGTGGCCTTGGGTAAATTACCTAACCTCTCTGAGTCAAAATAATCTCTGGATAATAGGGATATTAACACCTGCTTCAAAAGGCGGATGTAAAGATGAAAGGAGTTAACACAGATGAAAGTACTTAGTATTGCGTGAAAAGCTGTATCTTACAGAAAAACCCAAATGAATTTTTTGGCCGACCCAATATATATGCCATGGAATATCAATGCAATTAATAATAATCATTATTTTTTTAGCAGTAATAGTAGCAGAATCTCACTCCAGAAACCTTAAGCTTCAGCTTGTAAATCTCTGGAGAGCAATCCATCCTTAGGAGAAAGTAACAGCACTTATGCAGTGAGGCGCAAATGACTAACTTTAAAACTCAAAGCTGATTTCTGGAATTTGGCTGTCTGTGAGATCTGCTTCCATGTACCTGAGAGGCTGTGGTAGGCCTGCAGTGTGTCTGGGCAGTTTCTCTCTGCAGGTGGGTGACCCTGTGACTTACTGGGTCTCCTCAGAGGGCCTGGGGAGTTGGGGAGTTCGGGGTTCAGGCTGCACCTTGTATGTGGGACCAGGGGCTTTCCATAAGCTTATGCCTCACCTTTGGGTACCTCAGAGCCCCCCTGTATGTGGGGAAGTGCTTTACGGGAACCAGAGACCCAGTGGCTCCCCGAGAACCCTCCAGGGTCATGAGTCTGAGACTTGGGTGGGCATCACCACAACCTCTTGAAGACTTTTCCCTTAGATGAAAAAACAGGAATGCCCTGGCCCCGCTGCAAGGTGTCGGATGTTATTAAAGAGCCTGGCCCAGAGCCTGACATGTAGCAGCAGCTCAGGAAACACCTTCTGGACCTGGATCTTTCCATGAATGAAGCCAAATGCTGGGCCTTCCTGCCCACCTGCGTTGGGTGGGTTAGGTAGTCTTGTCTGAGGTCAGGGGAGTGATTCTGCTGAGTTGAAGAACAGGATTTACCAGCCAGTGTTGCAGCCCCCCGGGTTGTGAAGTGCAGCTGAGTTCCTGCACTTAGGAGTCACTCATAAAACAGAAGGCGTGACCCCCACTGGCCTTTCCTCAGCCTGACCCGCCGCCTTCTCCCCGCCTGGACGGCACATGTCCTCTGGAACTGACCTGTGGTTTCGGGTTGGTGGATTGTACCTGAGGAATTTTTGCTTTTGACCGATTTTGGTGTTGTTGGCGATTTGGTTGGTGATGTCTCAGTGTCACCTTCGTCACTCTGGTTTTGATCGTTATCTGACTCTTCCCTCATGCAGACTTCCGAGCCTGGGAGTAAAGAAGGAAACAATTTGATGTTTCTCAAATCGTCAATGACTTTTAAATGCGGGTCTAGAATTTAACGAGGCGAACAGAGTAGGTTTGGGATAAACCTGTTGAGGACAGTTTAACAGCTTCATTTGCCACGGGGCCCCATCAGACCTTTTACTCGCTGATGGGCCTGTCAATCTCCAAGGTGGCTTTTGCTCTGCCAGGGCTCCTCAAACCTTAATGGGCACACCTGGGGATCTTGTTAGAATGCAGATTCTGGTTCAGAGGTCTGGGGTGGGGCCCGAGAGGGGTGATGCCCACGAGGCTGGTCCGCGGACCACACTTTGAGTAGCAAGGTGCTACCCTACTCCCCGCTTTTCTGGTGTGTGTGTGAAGCATCTTAGTTAGGGTGACCGTCTAGGATATAAAATCCTGCTTTATACCTCTTGTCCCATGCACCCGGTCACTATCAAAAGTGTCCTGGTTTGGGCAGTCCCCCTAAATCTTGGGAGACTCGTGGTTTACACACTTCAGGGAAAGTGGATGAATTATATCAAAAGTTCAGCTCTGGCATGGTGAGATCTTGGTCGAAAACTCTTCACCTCTCTGGTCCTCAGTTTCTCCAACTAGAAAGTAAGTGGAGTTACACGTGACCTTTGTGAGAACCCAAAGAAAGCTATAGGTCTCCTCTTTAGAAAAGAATGTCCATATGTGTGCGTGCACAAACACACACACACACACACACACAAACTCTGGTGCACAGTTAGACAGGTTCAGGGTCGCCTGGATCACTGGTCAAGAAGCCCAGTATGAGGGGCTTCCCTGGTGGCACAGTGGTTAAGAATTCACCTGCCAATGCAAGGGACATGGGTTCGATCTCTGGTCTGGGAAGATCCCACATGCCGCGGAGCAACTAAGCCTGTGAGCCACAACTACTAAGCCCGCGCCCTAGAGCCCGCGAGCCACAGCTACTGAGCCCGCGTGCCACAACTACTGAAGCCCGCACGCCTAGAGCCCGTGCCCCACAACAAGAGATGCCATGACAATGAGAAGCCCGTGCACCGCAACGAAGAGTAGCCCCCGCTCGCCGCAACTGGAGAAAGCCCAAGCGCAGCGACGAAGATCCAACGCAGCCAAAAAATAAATAAATAAAATAAATAAATTTTTTTAAAAATTAAGAAAAAAAAAAAGAAGCCCCGTATGAGATGACTTCTCAGGACCGTCTCGCATCACATTTTATCACGCGCCAGGCCTGGACTCACTGCAGGTTGTGGCAGATGGAGTTCTGTGCCCCTTGACGTTGCCCTGTCAGGGATTCCGTCCTTTGCTCCTGAGGGACGACATCTGGGACTCTCTGGTCGGCTGTTACCTTGGTTACTACTGACTTTCGGCTGCGCATGTCCCCTATTTACTGTATGCGCCACAGTAAATGTCACTTGGTACCGCAAGCTCCTGGGGGCTTTACCCCTCCCCAGCTTTGCCCTCTGCTGGTGGTCCCGCTGACTTCCCTCTTCTCAACTCAGAGGAGAGAACTTCCGACCATCTTAAAATTTAAGGCCTCCTCCTCAAAGGCTAGGGCTTCCATCCAGCCCAGGGTTGTGTGTTCGTGTGTGTACACGCATGTGTGTATGTGTGTATGCACATGTGTGCTAACCAAGACAATGCTGGTGTCACCCAGGATGTGGCCTGACCCAACCTAAGACCAGCCAGACAATCCTCCCAACAAATGCCATTCTAGAATGGTCGGGCTTCTGAGGGCAGGGAGGGCCCAGCCTGTCCGGCATCACCTCCGGCCACTGCCCCACGCCCAGCGTTCCAGGTGTGCTGGGTTTCACGGTGTTGCCTGAACACACAACGCTTTTCCTTGCTTCTCAGTCTTGCCCACTCCATTCCCTTTGTCTAGAATGTTCTCCCTTCCTCCTGGTGACAAACCTAGATCTAATAGGTCCTCCAGGAAGCCTTCTCAGACTCTCCCGACGGCACCCCCACTCCATGCTCGGGGTCCCTCGAGCATCCCTCTAATACCACATGCACCAGGCGCCCATGTTTCCGTGTCTGGTCCTGCTCCTCAGCCACACTGTGAATCCTGGGCTGCAGGAGCCCCATCTGATGCCCTCTTCTCTCCTAGGCCCTGACTGGGGCCTGGCCCAGGACACGTCCACTGCAGAGATGGACAGATACAAGGATGCAAGAGGAAGCTGTCATCAGGGCAGCGGGAGGGACGCTCATCCCACTTCCTGGGCATCTCTGCCTGCCTCTGCCCCGCCCAGGCTCTGCACTGCCACCACCATCTGGCCAGGACCCCCCAGCCTGCCGGTGGGAGCCTGGCGGGGCTGGGCCGGCCTCAGCGGGCCCGTGAGCGAGGGGGCAGCTTGGCCCTCGCATCCACTCACTCTGCTTGCTGGGAGCTGAGAGTTCTTCGGGCTTCTCAGCGCTCATATCGCCCTCATCTGGAATCTTGCTGGCGAAGCTGCTGGACACGTAGAGCTTGCTGGTGTCCAGCGTGGCCTTGCTGAAGGGCGACATGGCCGAGTACATGCTGGTGTAGCCATTGGAGTTGCAGCTGAGGGCGGCCAGGTCCAGGGCCTTGCCGCCCGTGATGATGGGGATGTTTAGGGAGAGCTTCCGCCGGCGGCTCGGGGATGACGTCTTGGTGATGGACAGGGGCGGGGGTGAGGAGAACTTGCGGGTGGCGCGTGGCGACTTGGGGGGGTCACCGTACAGAAGCTTGTTGTTCTGGCCACTGGCGAACAAGAGCTCCAGTGACCTGTGGGGAGGGCCAGGGAGGAGATGAAAACAAACGGTCAGTGTAGGCCTGGCTGCCGGCCCGGGCCTGGGGGTCCCCTGTCTCCTGGGGGGCTCAGCGGGGCAGCTGAGCGGCTCCCTCAACCTCATGCTCCCTGACCGCCGAGCTGGTCCTCTGAGTGGGCAGGTTTGAGAGGAGGCCACGCCCAAGGGGCTGGGCAGTTAAATGGTCTGTGGCCAGGTGTCTATAGGCCCAAGTGTCCTGTTCTGGGAGGGGGCAGGGACTCTGATGGCACTGTAGGTCTGCCTGATGCTCCCTCTTTGTATCCCTCTGGTCAGCAGCAGCAGCTGACCCGTGATGCTGTGGGTCTTCCTGACCTGCAGGCTTCTGAGAAACCTCTGTCCCCCGCATGGGCTCGGTGTCACCAACACCTCTGACATCCTCCTCACCCAGGTCCAGAGAGTTTATGGATGAAGCTGAGACTCAGAGATGGGAAATGACTCATTTGATGCCTCCTGACTCTAAACCCAGTGTCCTTTCCGCCCCACCTGGGTGCTTGATCAGCCTCAGGTGTAAATTTGGGGGGCGGGAGGCTCCCCGCAGCCCCGGCCACGCTCCTACCGTCTGCAGGCAGGGCCCACAGCTCAGGTCCGGGTTGGGAACAGGTGATACATACATGATAACACAAACGGCAGCTTGCGTGCAGGGAATGTATCCAGCATGGGACAGACCTCAGCTCTTAATCCTCACGGTTGCCCCAGGGGAAAGGTGCTCATCTTCCCATTTCACAGACAGGAAACAGGCTCAGAGAGGTGAAGGGATTTGGTCAAGGCGGTAGGGCTGAGAGCTGGGATCTGAACCTGCCTCTTCCCACTACAGGCTCTGCCTGCTGGGTGGAATCCCAGGGGGTTCCCAGGTTCCGGGGGGTGACCTGCTGGATCCCTCCGGAATGATCTCGATTGGTTTTCAGGCGTGACTCCATCCTGGATGGGGCGGTTTTTCCTGCTCTCTCAGAGCCCTGGGAAGCCGGCTGCTGAGGTTTAGCAGGTAAACTGTGAGCACTTGGGCGGGGGAGGGGGACAGGGAGGGGCTGGGGGAGGGGACGGAGGTGTACTCTGGGCAGCTGGCATGCTCTGGCAGCAGAGGCGTGGGGCGGGGTGGGGGGGTGGTTAGAGTCTGCAGGCCTCCCTGCCCCCCCCCCCCCCCCTTGTATCCTGGGCTCCCATTTGGGACCAGCCCAGCCTCCAGGCGGCCCTGGGAGTTGGTGTGGCTCAGGAGCTCTGCTCCAAGCAGCCCTGGAGCCGAGGCCCCAGCCCCAGTCTCACCCGGGGGGTGGGGGAGGACTCAGCGGCGTCCAAGGCAGAGGTTCAGGCAGAAAAGGAAAGCACCAGTTGGCCCTTCTCCTTTCCTGGCAGGCCCCTCCTGGAGCAGTGAGGTTCATCAGGATCCCTGAACTTGACCTACTGCTGGGTAGCCTCAGGCAGGTCCTTCATTCCTCTGTGCCTCACCTTCCCCTCTGCTGGGTGAGGATTGATAGCTACCTTCCTCACCCATCTCAAACTGGGCTGCGGGGAGGGTCTTGCTGGGTTTGACCTGCCCCCTGGTGCCTCGTTGGTACCACCCTTGGCTGGGTAATCATCTGGCGGGATGGGGGTAAAGGTCTTTGTTCACTAAGCTGGGTCCCCAAGCAGTTGGACTGGTAAATGTTGAAGTTCTGAGGCTGGCTCTTGGGGCTGGCCCCGGGCCTCGGCCAGTCTAGCGCCTGACCCTGCCGTGTGGGATGTGCCTGCCCTTAGAATTCTAACCTGGCAGGGACCGTGGGTTCACAGTGACCCCACCAGGCTCCTCAAAGCTTGGCCGGGCTGGGGGCTGGTTAAAGCAGGGACGTGAGGAGGACAGGTGGGAAAGGATTGTAAGGGGGGCACCTCCGCCCTGCCTGTCGCCCAGACTCAGACAGGGGTGGCCATGTGGGTTCCACGAGACCGGGGCCCTGGGTTCAAGTCCCCACTTTGCCACAGACTCCCAGGAGCCCTGGGGCAAGTCTCTTGACCTTTCTGGTCCCAGTTGGCCCCCCACAGGGCTGAGCTGTGACAACGCAGGTGGAAAAGATGGCCTTGAAGCCAAGGCTAAGGTGGTCAGCCCTCCACAGGTGGAACCACGCCAAGTGTGCAGAAAGGGGGTCTCTCTCCTCTTCAGAGAAGGACGTGGTCCACGCAGAGAGGGGGTAAGATTCTCTCTGTCTCTTTCTCTCCCTCCCTTCTTCCCTTGACTCCGCCCTTCCTCTTTTTTTTCCTATGGGGAAGGTGGGGAAACCCTGTCCTGTGGAGGAGGCGACTCCCCCCACCCGCCACCAAACTCTACCCCACCCCAGGAGCCCGGGCTGGGAGATGGAGAAAGCTGGGGCTAAGCAGGAGCATCAGGCAGGTCAGCCCTCCCCCACCTCTTTGCAAAGGGCAGGCTTGGCTCCCGGGGCGGGGGTGCCCCTCATCCCCCCAGCTCGGGTTCCAGCCCGCTGCCGAGCTCCGTCTCCCTCCTGGGCCCAGAAGCTCTGCGGGTCGGCCCGGGAGGAGGAGGCCTGCCCACCTGGCGGGGATGGCGCTGATGGGCTTCCTGTAGATGGTGATGAGCTTGTCCAGGACCACGACGGCGGTGGTGAAGACGCGATAGGAGTGCAGGAAGGTGTTGAGGAAGTCGATGCTCAGGAAGCGCAGGTCCGTCAGCCTCTCCAACAGCCGCTCCACGCTGGCATACCGGATCTGCAGCACTTTGCAGGAGTTCATGGTTTTGCTGAAGCGAATGTCCACGTCATCGCAATATAAGGAGGCGTCGGACCTGAGGAGGAAGGAGGGACCGAGAAGGCACTTGGGTCTGAAGGTGTCTGAGTCTGTGGCTGTCTCCCCGACCAGGCTGCGAGCTCCCCGAGGGCTGGACCACGGCACACCCATCACTGTCTCCCCAGCGCACCAACAGCCAAGGATGGAGGGACTGATGAAGGACGGGGTGGCTTGTGACGGGAACAAGGAAAGCTTTGGAAGACTGACGTTGAGGTAAAATGGGCTGCAACTTCTTTTTCCCAATAATACCTGAAGACCTGACATTATAAAACTCTTAGAAATGCTGGATGAAATATAACAAACTTAAAAATAATGTGCTGCCAAGTTCACAAGCTATGAAGAAAATCCGTTCACACAAAAACATGGACACATATATTCAGAGCAGCGTTACTCATAATTGCCCCAAAGTAGAAACAACCCAAATGTCTATGAACTGATGAAAGGATAAACAGAATGTGATCTATCCGTACAATGGAATACTATTCAGCCATAAAAAGGAATGAAATACTGATATATGCTACAACATGGATGACTCCTGAAAACATGCTAGGTGAAAGAACCTAGTCACAAAAGTCCACACATTGTAGGATTTCATTTATATGAAATATCCAGAAGAGCCAAATCTATAGACACAGAAAGTAGAGTGGTGGTTGCCAGGGGGTAGAAATAGGGGGGAATTGGAAGTGACTGCTAATATGCATGGGGTTTCTTTTTGGGGTGATGGAAATATTCTGGAATTAGACAGTGGTGATGGTTGCACAACACAGTGAACATACTAAAATCCACTGAATTGTACACTTTCAAATGGTGAGTTTTATGTTATATGAATTATATCTCAATTAAAAAAAAAAAAAACTAGGGGCAAAAAATATACGGAAAATTTCCAGGGGCCAAAAATGAAGAGAAATTTGGAAACCAGTTGATGTTTTAGCTGCCTTTAGGGCATCTGTTGCTCTTGGAAACCAAGTGCCTTGGTTTCAATAGAGAAGTAGACCAGGCCTGGGCCTGCGGGTGGAGGGAGTTGGAGTGAGACCCCCATGTAAAGCTGGGACCCTTGAAGGGTTATAGGCTCAGTGAAAGGTGGCCTAGAAAAATCTACCCACCAGGAAAAGAAGATTGCAAGTTTTCTGTTTTAGCCCAGGCTGTGAGGGGGGAGCATGGGGAGAGTTATCAAGCTCCCTGAGAGTGTATTATTTGCCCTTCCAGTGGTTTTGGAAGACAAATACCTACTACCTTTGTGGTTTGGGAAGCCCAAAGAGTATTAGTGTGGTCACAAGATGTAATGCTCCTGGGGCAACTGGTGGAAACAAATGCAAGACCTTTCTGGAAGGGCATCTGTCAACCAGGCTCTACAAGACATTCAAAGATAACCCCCCCACTGAAAATGAGCTCACAATCCAAAATTTAAAACTACATAAGCAAGTGTCAGCAGATATGACGAATAGCTTAATTCAATCCCCAAGGGTCTAATTTTTTTTCTAAGTCTAAAAGTCCTACACATTTCTGTTACTAGCTGCTCCTGCTGCCAGCAATCTGCTGACATCTCTCCTCCCTTAGTTACAAAGAGCTACAAAGGGTGAAGATGCGACTGTCATTCCTTATAAACCTCCGGCCCCGTGCCAAGGCGGGGCAGAATTCTTAGCAGTTTATTCAACCTTCTCAGTCTTTGTAGGGGAAGGTCATCTCCTCCTTGACCTCACCTCGGCTGCTTCTTAAAGTATTAGGGTCAATTAACATAGCCTGCGTTACATCAGCTGGACTAAAAGGCAAACCCTAAGGGCTGAGCAGTCATCCTGGAGCAGATCTATCAAAGTCCTTCATCCCTGGCCAAAGTGATTTTTGCATAGGGTGGGGGTATAACCCAAGCCAGAGCCATCCAAGTCCTTTTCTGGGACCTTCCAAACTGGATCTGGTGGCAGCAAGTTCCATTCCTCTCAGGCTGCCAACACGTGAGGACAGGCGTCTGGTGGTCAACCAGACCATAGTGGGCTGAGGACCTGAGGGCTGAGCTGGGTCTAAATATCCACGGGTCTCTCTTCTTTCAGTTTGAAAAGAGACAATCCTGAAGAAACAGGAATGATTCCTTCTAAGGTAGCTTTGCTGCAAGACACAGAACATTTTAGAAAACACCTGTTTTATTTTTCACCAAGATTCAGGAGAATATATATTGCATTGACCGAACCGCAAGAAGCAACCAGGAAGAGGAAATCATCTGAGATCGGAAAGATTTCTTGGAAACGAAAGATAAGAGTGTTGAATCAGAGGACATGAATGCAAGTAACAGCAGATGAGAGACTCAGAAAATCAAATGAGTGACACAGAAGCGAACTTGAGAAATTTTCCCAGAATGCAGAGAAGGTGGAGAGGTTCAAGTGAGGAGAGAAAATGTAAGCGGCATGGAATCGACAGACAGGGATCCAGCCAGTTGACTACAAACCTCTAAAGGAAGAAGAAAAGTTGCAGAGAAGCAAAACTGAAAGACAGTGGGCAGGAGAAAGTACCTGCAGATGGGAAGGACTCAGTGGCACCATCCCTGGAGAACTGCCCTCGGCCCTTGGGTGAAAGGACTCCCTTAACTCGAGCCAGGTCCCCACCACGGGACTGCACCTTCTAGAAGGACAGTGCAACTCCTCACACACTATGGATCCCGAAGCGTCCAGCCTAGACCTGACATCTTCAGTGGTGATTATTGGACCCCTCTGGCAAGGGTTTGCTTCTAGCACCTTCTTTTTGGGCTCCTTCTGCCACTGGAGGGGGTAGAGAAAGTGAGAAAAGCCCTCCCCTTTTTTTTTTCCCAAGGGTTAATGGAATTTTTTTAAAGATTTATTTTTATTTTATTTATTTATTTATTGTTTTTAGTTTTTTTTTTTTTTTTTCAGTACCATGCAGCATGTGGGATCTTAGTTCCCCAACCGGGGATCGAACCCAAGCCCCCTGCATTGGGAGTGGGGAGTCTTAACCACTGGACCACCAGGGAAGTCCCAAGCCCTCCCTTTTCTATAAACCTCCCTTGCCCCGTTCTTCTCTGTCACAAACCTCCCAATCATTGTTGGTGATGGTGCCTCTGGCAACTCCAATGTTATGTAAACCTATTTTGGACTTTAGTTGTCCTATCTGTAAAATGGGAGGGCACACTAAAGTAGTGATAAAAACAGCTTTCATCCTGGATACCAGTTCTGCCAGACTGGGAGTAACTGCCTGGGGCTGTGTTGACCATTACAGGCTCAGCCTTAAAGACTGCCATGACCCATTAGTAATGTCTGCCACGGGTTCTGGATTCTGATCCAAATGGCTGGCTCATGTGCTAGATATTTGCCAGCCCTGCTAGAAGGGGTTTTCAGTCCCTCACAACACAAGCATCTTTTGACTGTAAATTCAGCCCTGCCTCTCTCTTTGCTCTCCCAATATTTTTTTTTTTGAGATTTTTTTTTTTTTTTGATGTGGACCGTTTTTAAAGTCTTTATTAAAATTTGTTGCAATATTGCTTCTGTTTTACATTTTGGTTTTTTGGCTGCGAGGCATGTGGGATCTTAGCTCCCTGACCAGGGATCGAACCCATATCCACTGCACTGGAAGGCGAAGTCTTAACCACTGGACCTCCAGGGAAGCCCCCCATACTTCTTGACGAAGCTCCAAGTGGCATTCCTGTCTCCCAGGCATCGAGAGGCCTGGGCTTGATGGGAAAGGGCTTCCCTTTTCCTCCTTCCGCAGGGGGAGCGCCCCACCTTGGGTCTACCTGTCCTTGAGGTCACATGTTGGGGCAGAGCCTCAGGACCCAGGGCAGATGGAATGAGACTTCTTGGATCTTTGGGCTGCTGGTGGTTGACGATCTTCATTCTCTGGGACCTTCCTCTCAAACCCTGCCACTAGCATCTACCCACCAGAGGGCCGGGATGCAGTGTGTTGGGAGGGTAGCAGGAATACTCAGGGTGCATGGGACTAAATGTTTCTTTGTATTGCAAACCAAAAATCAGGACGCTCTTAATTCAGTCTGACAACAGGGTCGGGTATCTGAAATGGGAACCATGCCAGAAACCCAGAGGCTTATGGGGAACACATCTAGGGAATGTCCCCCCAGCCACGGACCCTCCAGCTATACCACTGATGCCTTTTTCCAGCCAGGCTCTCTGTTGCCACTCTATCCCTGGCCACCAGGGGGCGCCCGTCACCGCCTTGGGTGCAACCCTAACACCTACAGAAGAAAACCCAACTCTTCACCTGTCACGTTACTCTTATCTGACTCCTGCCCACCTCTTCAGCACACTGTCTTGTTTAAGAAAATACAATTGTGCTATGAAAAATAAGAGAAACAAAAAAGGAGGATAGACGAAGGAGCAAACAGCTTGTGAGCCATGGCAGGCACATATATACACTAAGTAAAGCATACGTGTGCCGAATGTAAATAGGAGGGGTGGAAGGACCAAGCCTGCACTAAATATTCACAAGGCACCAAATATTCAAGCTACACTTAATATTCATGAGGCAAAGCGTACACTCAATATTCATGTCTTAAAGTCAGCCACCCACTGGCGACATCCATTCTGACCCTCTACCCTCTGTCCCAGAACTATAGATAAACCTGTAGCTCTTCTTCAGTCTAACTGGTGAGCTGCCGCTATGGCCAGACATACTTGCCCTGACTTCTCAGACAGAGCAAGCGTGTGCCCTTGGATCCACTGATCAAGCTTCAACTCTGGTCCTTGTAGCTGCTCCGTCAGCAAGGAAGGTAGATGGGGCAGGGAGAGAGGCTGTACAATGACCATGGTGTAACTAGCTCATGCAACTACGTGTAACAGGCACTAACCTACTATCCCTTCTCTCTCCCCTGGTTTCTCACTTAGTGTTTAAAATTGATTCACTAGACTGTGTGGTTAACCATCTTAATTGGGTCTGCGAGCCTTTCTGTTCCAAGACCTCTGGGATAGTTTACCTGGTAGTGAACTTGGAGGCCACAGTTGCATCACAGTTGTTTCCCATAGGACATACCACTCTCCCAACCCTGCAGCCCCATGGAACGTTTTATCATTCCCCAAACACACCATGTGCTTCCCTGCCTCTGCGCCTTTGCACATGCTGTTCCCTCTTCCCAGGATGCCCTTCCTCCTCCACCATTTAGCAAACCCTAACTTATCCTTTGAGGTCAGTTCTGATGTCCTCTTCTTGGGAAAGTCTTCCCCAGCTGTGCCAGGTGAACGAGTCACTCATTCTCTGAACCCTCGTTCCTAGCATCATACAAATTCTATTTTGCAGCACCCGCTAGTGTTTTACGATTTCTATGTGTCTCTTTAGTTCACTAAATGGTGAATTCCCTGAGGACGGAGGCCACGTCTGCTCATCTCTGCTCCCTGGCGCCCTCGCAGGGGGACGCTGCCCATGGGCTACTCCTGCCAAGGAGGCCACGCTTAAGTCTGGGAGCCAACAGGTCCTTGGAGTTGTCACTTTGATCTGGATATTCCATTCCCTTTATCACCATCATAGTTTAAAATGCTGTTATTTTTTCTTTCACGGGTGAGTTTATTTTGGTTTCATCTGCTCACTTTTACTGCCTCAATACGCACTCTTTGCAGAAGATAAGTAGGTACCCACTATACATTTAACCATCATTCTACATGTGGTGTTTTTAATTCATCGTTGAAACAAATCCAGGAGGCAGGCAGGTAGGCGTTATCATCTCCCACTAACAGGTGAGAGACCCAAGCTCAGACATGTTAAGTGACTTGTCCATAGTCATACAACACAGAGCAGAAGCTGTGGGCCAGGGCTCGTGCCTTCAAGTCCAGACCTTCCTTCTGGGCTCCAGCACCTTTGGCCGTTAAACAATGTAGCCATGGGGTGGGGTGGGGTGGGGTGGGGTGGGGTGGGGCTACTCCTCATAAACTCAGCCGGATGCTGGAAAGCTCTGGCGTACACGACACTGCCTTGGCTAGCTCCTAGCTGCTGGCGTGCTCGCTTCATCAGGCCTGCCGTCGTCGAAACGGGGTGGGTAGGACCTTTCACACCCTCACTACATAATGGCCTGCAGCTCCCCTGAGTGTGCACTTCAAGTAGCAAAGAGGCAGTGGGTCCCCAAGGTTTGCTTTGGGCAGGACAACACGCCTGGGGTCGGTTAGCTGGGTCCTGGCGTATGCCAGGTGGGCAGAGCAGGCTGGGCATTCAGAGGTTCAGATGGAGGCCAGGGAGCCAGCGGGCCACCTGGGGGGCACCGTGAGGGGGTCAGGCGAGCAGATGTTGGAGGAGAAGCAGGGCTGGTGCAGGCCAGGAGGCTGCACTGCCCAGCGGGGCTCCGAGAGCTGAGTTCAGCAGGATGCCAGCCCCCTTGCCCTTCCTCCCTGGCATTGCCCAAACAAAAGAAAAATAGTTATTAAAAAAAATAGAGTGCATGAAATGTCATTCCTCATGTTCTATTTTAAACAGCCTAATATGTAAATCCACATTTTCAAGACAAACAACTACAAAAACTAAGCCAAAGCCATCAACCAAATAGAAGTTAATTGAAATCAAACACCTAACACATCCCAAAGATGAAACCCAGCATCTTCTGAGCCCCTTGTGGTCACTGTGTGGCCCTTGGTCTCTGGAGCTCAGCCGGACAAGAGGGGGCTCAGGGCACTTACTTGATCATCTGCGGCACAGTGACCTTGGAATTTTCCTCAAATGCGTTCATCATGAGCCCATTGCACCGGATGTTATCCACACACTGGAATCAGAGAGAGGACCCCCGGGTCAGAGCCTCTGTCTCCGTTCCGAGACCCAGGCCCAGCAGGGGTTCTGCCGAGTGAGGCTTCGCAGGCCCCGGCCTGACACACAGTCAAAGGGCATCGTCCAGGCAAGGCCAGGGTCAACGCACAGCATGCCTTGGGTCTGATGGGAAGTCAAGTCCCCAGCTCGGTGACCTTTTGGGGATTTACTTGACTTCCCTGGGCCTTAGTTTCCCTACCTACAAAATGGGGATAATGATTCCTACCTCCTCGGGGTGTTTGCAAAAGTGGAAGTGTCCGACCCTGGCCACTCTGTGGCTGACCTCTGAGGTCCAGCACCAAGGACAAGATCAGATCCACAGTGACCTGGGGCCTCTGTCCTGGGAGGCCGGCTCAGTGGGTGCTGTCCTGCCCCACCCCCCGTCCTCTGCTCACCGCAGTGCCCACACCCTGAAGCCACAGACGGTTTTCCACAGTAAAAATCCTGCCTGGGGAAGGCAAGGCTGCCAGCACTAAGGGAGAAGATTGTACATTTTACTCAGCCCCTGAAAAAAATTCAAAACCCAAATTTTTCTTTGAATAAACAGTACACATCCAAACAAAAAGAAAAGACACAGAGATACATCTCTTTCTCCTTCTCATTGCCCCCTGCCCCAAGCTCTCACATTTCTGCCAAGAGAGGGTCTCTCCTTGGCCTGGGCTGGGGGGGTACTCTGCGGGGTCACATCACAGTATCTTCTGGTTTTGAGGATGTGTACGTGCGGGGAGGGGTCAAAGTCACTGGGAAGTGAGAGCAGAGAGGCGGGCACGGTGGGTCAGGGCCAGGACCCCTAGTTTTTCGCGGGCCCCAGAGGGAGGCTTGTGTCAGTGGCCCTTCCCAGCCCATTTTCTCCAGCTCCACACTCTGAGACACTCTTTAGCTCTGGTTCTATCGGCAACCCTGCAATGCAGGGCGCCTGGCCACCGATCAGCGCTGCCTGGAGGCGTCAGTGGGCCTGGGGGGGGCCCTGACGCCTGGTGGTGTCAGCAATGCAGCCCTCAAGAGGGCACAGGCCCGGGGGGTACTCTCCAGGCGAGCAGCCCTGAGCCTCTGATGGCTCCCTGAGGACTAGAAAAGGCCATGCTCGAGGTTTCCAGGTTTTCGGTTTTCTCCGGGGCACGCTGGTTGTTTGAAGCTGGGAGGGCAAGACTGGGAAAGAGCAGACGTCTGTTACTAGTCATCCGCACCCCGCCACGCTGCGGGGCTGTGGGATGGGCAGGCAGGGCAGCCCAGGTGTGCGGCCTAAAAATGAGGGGCAGGGAGTGAGTGGGGGGACTGTCCTGAAATACAGTAAAGGCTCTGCCCCCCAGTTCTCCATAAACACAGCTCCCAGGCCCCCTCCCCCGAAAGGGGGACATCTCCAGTCTCGCTGTCCCCTTCCTCCCACCATCAGCTGCTCTCCTAATACTCTCCTCCACTGTGCAGAGAGCAGGCGGTCCGGAGAGGTTCCTGTGCTCCTGGGACGGGGCTGGGCTGACCCATTGCAGGCCATTGCTGGGCCCAGGGAGAGGCCTGTCCTGCGCCAGCAGCCCGGTGCTGCCGACAGCCTCTTTCCAGACTCAGACCTCTGCCCTGGTCCTGCAAGTGACCGCAGCCCTCTGGGTCTGCTCTCTGGTCCCTGGGAGGTCTGTGCTTCCTGTGACTCTCTCAGTGGGGTGACAACCCTAACGCTGGTGCAGGCAAACCGTCCCTCCTGCAGAGCGGACTCCGGGCTTTGCGGGCCCTTTGCTTTCTCTCCTGGCTCTGCTACATCCAGCACCCTTGGGTCACGGTGCTCAGACTTTTCTGTGGTACCAATGGCCTGGGGTGTGTGCCAAAACGTAGGTTCCCAGGCCTCGTGCCAGAGACTTGGATGTAGCAGATCTGCGGGGGACCAGCGGGGAGCCCAGGAATCTGGAGTTTTAAAAACTGCCCTAGGGATGATTCAGATGCAAGGGGTTCCCAGACCACACTCTACGGGTGGCCCAGGGGACTCTGCGAGCTAGACAGCTAGCTGGGCTCAGCCTTGGTTGGTAGAGATACTCGCATCTTTTCCATTAGAACCCTGTAGCTGTCTCCCGCCCCCCACCAGCTTAGGCATGAAGGGACCACTTGCTTTCAAGGACAAGTGACGCTGCTCACCTGGCTGATGTCACTGGTCCACGCCGCCTTCTCCTGTCTGGATGAGGCCACAAGGATGACTGTGAAGGGTGGGGAATCCTTTGGCTCCACCCCGATCTTAAAATCCAAGTGGTCTATGTCTTGGCCGGATCCTTTGGCTTCCAGGTGCAAAACACAGAGTTAGCAGAATGAGTGTGGGTCTTTCTGAGTTGGAAAACGACTGCACGATACCTGCCTCACCCCACTGGTGAAGGCACGGCATCAGTAGGGTACCAGGCCACTTGCTAGTTTCAGAACATCTTTTTTTTTTTCTTAAGGTGAGGAATCCCCACTTCAAAGATGGAGAAACTAAGACCTAGAGTGCAGAGTAGCTTACAACCACACAGGGACAGCTCCAATTCCGAGTCGGAAGAGCCTTTCGGAATCACCAGCCGGCTCTACCCTCGTTAGGCCAATGGGGAGCTGAGGTCCCCGGGGAGGACTTTCATAAGACCCCCAGCCGGGCAGCGGCCAAGCAAGGTCTAGAACTGGCCTCACAGCTGGGCCCTCCAGCTACGCCAAGGTGATACAGGGGCCAGGAGGAGAACTTTAGATCTTGAGCTTTTATGGACCCGGCTGGACATTTAGCTCAGTTGAGAGCTCCCCAAAGCCAAAGTAAATTCTAGGTATTTTTATTACTGCTTTTAACCCGAAGCATTCCTTGAACTCTTTATTTGGAAAGACTAAGATCACAGTTCCGAGATTCCTTGCAACATGGCCACATTCATCAGGCGTGCCCTGAATGGGGTGGAATGTTGTGGAAGGTCTGCTACAGCTCTGGTCTCTGCTTGCTGGCTATGTGACCTTGGGGTGATACCCTTCCCGCTCTGGGCTTCAGACGTCCTCCTGTACCAGCAGAGTGGGGCGTGACGGCTCTGAGGTCCCCGACCCTTCCAGTGCTGACACTCGAGAATTTGAGGGCACTGGGGAGCCTGCTCCGTGTGGTGACTCGAGGATGGGATGACGCTGGCTCCTCAGAAGTGGGGTGTCTGTGTGTTGAGTGGGGGATGCATGGGGCCATGCCTCTCCCTTTCCTGGCCCTGGAGAGAAAAGGGCTTTGGGGACTGACAATTCCACTTGAGTCGGGACCAGCTGTGGCCAAGACTGAAGAAGATCATGCTGGTAAGAGCTCCGGGTAAATTGCTGCACATGTATTTTTGCCTTGGGGGAGTGGCGCTTGGCTCCGCCCTCGGTGGAGGGTCATGAAGGGTGCAGAGCCCAGCTCCCGCTGCGGCTGACCAGGGCACGTGCACGCGTGTGTGTGTATGTGTTTGTGTGTGTGTGTGGACTACGCCCCCAGCCCCCAGCAAACCCTGAGCCCAAGCCCAAGCCAGGCCGGGACTGGGATCTGGGGTCCTTCAGACACAGCCCTGCTTCGAGGAGCCCCAACCTGGGGAAGGGCAAAGATGGAGAGTCCAGTTGGTGCACCCCCAGGGGAGGGCCTCCAAAGCCTTGCTGGGGGGCCAGTGAAGGAGGGAGACGAGGACCAACTTTGGTCCAATCAAGAGACAGTAGTGACCCCACCCCTTCACCTAATAAGCGCATCCCCCAATTCTGATTCCCCGGGGAGAGAAATCCCATGGACACCCCTACACAGCGGCTTTCCGAGCACCTGGGCACCACCCTCCCCCAGCTCCCCGCCCAGCCCCTTCTGGTTTGCTGGGGTCCCACTCACATGCTCCCTTCTCCCCAAGTCTTGCCTCCCGTCCTGGTCGCTCCAATGCCACTGTGGGGGACCGTTCCCCTGCACTCCCTCTGGTGGTGGCACGTGTGTCCCTGCACACCCCACCCATTTCCACTGGAGGAGAGATAGGCTCGGCGCCTCCCCGGCCTCTTCCTCGCGGCCCAGTGAGCCACTGTGCATGTAGCACATGGATGCGTGAAGGAGGGGTGCTCACTGAGAAGTGTGACCCCCAAACCCCATGGCACCGCATCCAGGACCCAAGGAGATTGGAAGGAGCCAGGAAGGGGGAGGAGGCTGTCACCTGCAGGGCCAGAGAGCTCCTTCTCTAAAGACCCAGGACCAGCCTCTCCGGGTCCAGCTTCCTCCCTTCCTCCCAAGAAAAAAAACCAATGCCCGGGCCCAACCTTTCAGGGTGAGTGTGTGTGCATCTGTGTGAGCACACACAGGCTTGCACGTGACTTGCACACTTACCTTCTTCCTCCGTGCTTTCTGGCTCCTCCAATAAAGTGCAGTCAATGAGGGATATGACTCCATTCTGAAAAAGAGCAGGGGCCACCTTGAATCAAGGCAAGAGACGTGCTAGTTTCGGAGTTCCAGAATATCAGGGTGAGGAGTGGCTCTAAAAGTGAGCACCCACATCGACGCACGTATGTGTGTGGACATTACATGCCAAGCGGGTATTTTGGTTTTTAAGTTGAAGAACTTTATCTCCATATAGGAAGCCCAGTGAAGTGGCTCAAATGGGATTGCTCAGAGACGCCTTCCCCAAAGGAGGGCCAAGGTCGGGCTGGGGGTGGAGGGGCTAGAACCTGGCTTGCACGGCCTTTTCTTGCCCTACAGTGGCTCTGAGGCATCATCTGGTAGCCCTAAGTCTGAAGTTTGAACTCCCTCATTCTAGGCTAAACCCTGCACGTTACCAATAGGGAAACAGGACCATTTTACAGACCTGTCTCAGGTATTGTTATTACAATTTTACAGATGAAGAAATGAAATCAGGGAGTTAAGCGTCTTGCCCAAGGTCACCTGGTAGGTAAGTGGCAGAGTCTGGAAAGAGCCTCATGGGCCTGTTCCCAGCTCAAGGTCAGTGGCTGGCTTTTAATTATTAGGAATATCTGGAAAAATGCCTCTTATCCTTGAGTGTCTGAGCATCTTTTAGGTGTGAGATCCCTTGATCCTGTAGTGAGAAATGAAAGTAACTACCACTGTGCTGGTTGTAAAGCACATCCACAAATTCTTTGAACCCTGTCCTTCAAAAGGTGAAGGCTACTTCCCTTCCTCTTGAGTGTTAACTGGACTTAGTCACTTGCTTCTCATTAAGAGAATAAAGCAGGAGTGATGGTGTTCAGCTTTGGGGTCTGCAGCCTCCTGCTTGCTCTCTTGTTGTTTCTTGGACCACTTGTTCTGGGGGAAGCCAGCTGCCGTGTCATGAGGAGAGGGCTACAGATGAGGGACGAGGCCTCCTGCCAACAGCCATGTGTGGGAGCCACGCTGGAAAAGGATCCCGGCCCCAGTCGAGCCTCAGATGACTGCAGCCCCAGATGCCATCTTGACTGCAACCTCATAAGAAACCCTGAGCCACGTATGTCCACCCAGCTAAGTTGTCCTGACTTCCTAACGTGCAGAAACTGTTTGAGACAACAAATGTTTGTTTTAAGCCACTCCAGGGGACTTCCCTGGCGGTCCAGTGGTTAAGGCTCCACATGCCGTGTGTGGTGTGGCCAAAAAAAAAAAAAAAAAAAAAAAAGGCACTCCATTTGGGGGAAATTTGTTACACAGCAACAGATAAATAACATAATAACTGACGATAACAGAAACCTGGCCAGGTGGCTAATCTATACGTGAAAATGTCTGCAGGGCAGGCTGCCACCTAGAAGGCAGAGGGGGACCTGGAGAAAGTATCAAGAGTGGGCCCCCAAATCCTGCATTCTGCTTCTTGTTTGGCTCTTTGGTGGCCCTGGGGGAGCCCCCCAGGTCTTGCTGGGCCTTAACCTGACCACTGATGTCACTGGGCTGGACAATCTCCAAAGCCCATCTAGCTCTAACCTTCTCTTACTTTAAGTCCCAAAAAATTCTTATGGTAGTTTTAGATCTTGTGGAGTTGTAGCAGGTCCCTTTTAGGAGGACTGAAGGCATTCGATTTCCAATGGGAGTATTTAACAAGAAGTGGTTTGAATTTTAGCTTTGGTTTCAGAACACTGACTCTGGAGCCAGACTGCCTGGGTTCAAATCCCCGCTCTGCCACTTGCTGGCTGTTTCTAGAAGCCTCAGTTCCCTTATTTATACAATAGGGAAAGTAACAGTATCTGCCTCAGTGGGTTGTTCTATGAATTAAATATACGTGATGTATTTGGGCTAGTGCCTGGCTCACAGTAATCATCATGCAAAGGCTTGCTATTATTATTATTATTACAAGTTCATACTACATAATTAAGAGTGACAACGACTATTACCTATTGAGCACTTACTATGTACCAGGCATGGGGTCATGTGTTTTGCACCCAGTTCCTCACTTAAGCCTCATAGCACTCCCATGAAGTAGGTATTTTCACTCCCATTTTTAAAAAAATATTTATTTATTTATCTTATTTATTTTATTTTTGGCTGTGTTGGGTCTTCGTTGCTGTGCGCGGGCTTTCTCTAGTTGTGGTGAGTGGGGGCTACTCTTTGTTGCGGTGTGCAGGCTTCTCATTGCGGTGGCTTCTTCTGTTGTGGAGCACGGGCTCTAGGCATGTGGGCTTCAGTAGTTGTGGCATGCAGGCTCAGCAGTTGTGGCTCACGGGCTCTAGAGTGCAGGCTCAGTTGTTGTGGCGCACAGGCTTAGTTGCTCTGTGGCATGTGGGATCTTCCCGGACCAGGGCTCGAACCCATGTCCCCTGCATTGGCAGGCAGATTCTTAACCACTGCGCCACCAGGGAAGCTCTTCACTCCCATTTTGCAGGTAAGTAAACTGAGGCTTGGTGAGGTCACCCACTGGTAAGTGGCAGGGCTAGAATTTGAGTAGCTCTCAGATTCCATGTTCTTTACCAATATGCTAAGAGACTTTTAAAACTCAAACAAACATATAAACAACCCCCCAAACCAAAATAAGATAAAACTAACAAACATAAAAGCACATGCTTTCACACTAAAAAGCCGTCTTGAAGTCTCCAGTTCAACCTGCCCCTACTGACCCCCACCTGCTGGGGGAACCATCCCCCAAGCCTGGACAGAGATCTTCCCAGGAGAAACTCCAGAGCTAATAAATAATGAAGGCTTTCCTTGATACATAATTTGGTTGAAACTGGAGTCTTCAGTGTTTGTAAATTAATTTCCCCTTGTGCAGCTGACCAACTAATGTGTTGACATGTTAACATAAGCAGTATATTCCCTGAAGCCACTGCTTGATCAATTAGCTCTGCAGGAGGTTACGGGCCAGGCATCCAGGGTCTGGAAGAATGGTTTCCCTGATGCTCTGGTTTAATTAAGGGCACCTTCTGGCCCTTTCCAGGCCACAGCGCATTTAGATTTAAAATCTCCAGAAGCGAGCTTCCACGGGGATGAACGCGGTGCCGGGGAGACTGTCGCTTACAGAGGCAAGGGCTTCATACTTCCCAGAGCAGATGTACGGGCACCTGCCTGCATCTGTGCACGCCTCTGCTGAGGACAGTCATCCCTGTTTTGCAGATGAGGAAGTGAGGTGTGGACAGGCGTGGGACGTTTCCAGGGTCACACATGTGTAAGAGACAGAGGTGGGACCAGATCGTGAGCTCACAGCAGCGGGATAAGCCATGTGCTGTGCTGGGGAGCAGGAGATTCTGCCGGGGGTGCAGAGTCTTGTGCTGGCAGAGTGAGTGCCCAAGGGCGTCAAGAGGGGGCGCTGTCTGAGCTCTTTTTGGTTGGAAATGAGACAAAGGCTCTGGCTGCTGCTCTGCCCTCAGCCAGGTGCCACCATCCTCCCCAGCCCCTCAGATACACGTACACGGGCCTTTGAAGGGCTTGTCTGGACCCCCTGGCTCCTCCGCCCCAGCCCCCAACTCTGGGGGCTCCTTGAGGGGTCTTCATGCTCGCTTTCCCATTTCCCACGATTTCTCCAGTAGAAAATCCGTCAGTGGCCTTCTCATTCCAAGCCGCCAGTCAGACCGGGGCGCATGCGTGCACACTCACGCGTCTCTGACACCCTGGTCCACCCTGGGCCCCCAGTCAGGGTCAGTCGGGACCCCTAGGGTCAGGGCGGTGTCTGACCTCCTGCTCCAGCAGCTTCGCTCCCGCCGTCCCTACCTTGGTCAGGTGAAGCTTCCCACCAGAGCCTCTGGTACAGATGATCAGATGCTTAGAAAACAGGAAGCACTGTCGCTCGCCCTCTTTCTTTAGGGACAGAGACCCCAGGCGCCCCCTGGTGATCTTGCCCTTTTCAGACATGGGCACCTGGATGAGGGATCCTGCGGATGGAGGAGAGAGAGCCTCAGTGCATCTACCGGAATGACCCTCCGCCTCTGACCTGGCTTTGAGGCTGCAGGTGGGGCTGCGATGCCAGCAGCCAGGGCAGTGGGACAAGGCACTCCTAGTTCTTGGTAGCAAACACGCACCTCGGACCCTCCCTCCAGCCCTTCCTTAGGGCCGGGTGGTGGGGTTTGGGGGGTGGAGAATGACGAGAGAAGCTCCATGCAGGACCTTTGACCTCCCAGCCAGGGCCAGGGCCTTGGAAAGCAAAGGAACCCCAAAGGACATGGCTCATGAGGTGAGAATGCAGGGCTGGGCTGGGGTCTGGGGGTGGCAGGAGGTTGAACAAGCGGGGAGCTGGCTCTGGCCCAGAGGGATTAACAAGACCCACTGGGCACCTGCTGCCACATGCAGCCACTGCAGACATGACCGACTGGTCACAGCACGCTCTGCTGCAGAGCCCAGTGCCGCCTCTTCGGGAAGCCCTCCCTGACTGCCCAGCCCTGCTCTGGGCCACCATTCTGCCTCCTGCCCACGTTCATCACTGCATGGAACCCTTTCCTGTATCCTGACTCTCTCTCCCCTGCACAGTCAGTTCTGGAGGGCGGGGCAGGGTCTATTCTCTGGGCGTCCCTGGAGACCTGAGTTGGCCTGGCATGAATAGGGCAGGCGTCCTTGGTGGTGGGCAGCACGACTGAATAAATGAGAAAGGGCTTGCTGGGTTCCCCTGTCTGATCTCCAGGTCCAGCCCCACCCCTCAGGAGGGGAGGAACGGCTTTGGTTCAGGGTGATGGAGCAGATTCCTGGTCTTTGAGGACACTGCTGACCCCAAGAGAGGTCATTCTTCCGGCCACCTCCAGCTTGGGCACAGCACAGCTCAGGGGGAGCTGGGAGTCAGGCTAGGCTGGCTCTGGGCTCAGCAGGTCCCAGGGTGGGCCTGTGGGAAGGACACAGGGACCACACACAGGGGCTCAGAACAAATTCCACATTGAGGATACTCGGGCCAAGGGCAGCAGGGGCCAGAGGCAGCTGCACAGTCCAGCAGGAGGTGCTGGGAAGCTCTTCATCTAGTCAGAGAACCCCAACTAGACGGAAGGAAGGCGGGAGGTCCATCCTGAGGTGAAGTCACCTCTAGGGCACGTGAGCAGAAGCGGAGTTTCCCATAAGACATGGAATCTGAACCTGAAAGGCATCGCAGCTCTGACATCCCCGAGTTGGAAGTCAGTCCCCTGGGCCACAGAGAGCCTCTCCTGCCCCTCTCAATAGGGCTGTGACCCTCAAAACTGTCCCCAAGGTCAGCTGAGGCCCAAGGGTGAAGGGAACCCTACCCAGGACCACTGGGACCACGGCCTCCCCCAAGAGGCGAAAGATGCCGAGCAAAGGACAGAGGGACTGACCCACGTCAACTCCATCTCAGACCCTGAAAATGCTTGAGATTCATAGAGCCAATTGGAATCTGTCCTCATCCTCCGCCCCCTATTCTCTCCCCAAAAGGACATGTCAATGTTTACTATGATGTACAATAGACAAACCAAGACCATCTGGGAAGAATTATGTTTACATCTGGAGAGAAGGAAACTGTGAAAACCAATAATACCAGCATCGATATCTATAGATACCGACATCTACATGTAGCTGTCGCATTCCCCCGGCAGGTCCGGAATACTCTGCAATCTCGCTTGCAGGTTTTGGCACGCGGCAGCCCAACCAACTGGTGGTGTCCTGAGTGCCGCGTGCCTCTCGCTGCTGGGGCCAACCTGGCGGGGGGTTGGAGAGGCAGAGCGCACAGGCCATACCTTGTCTCACAAAGGTCTGGCTGGTGTCCAGGAGGATTTCACAGCCTTCAATGATCATGCGCTCAATGGCCAGGTTTTTCCGGATGTTCTCTGTTTCACTTACTTCGTCGTGCATTATCCTGCGGGGACAGGAAATGACAATCAGAGACAGGCTGCCCCCACCTCCCAGGGTGGAGGGAATGCTGGGTCTCTGGCTAGACCTCGGGAGAAAGCCTGGATTCTCAGGTGGAACCTGTTGTCATGAAAGGGGAGAGAGCACGCATCTCTTGAGTGCCCGCTGTGTATGTGCACTTTACAGGCGTGATCTCATTTTATCCTCTGACAGCCCAAGGAGGCTGAGAAGCAGGTCTGTCTGATTTTAAAAAGTCTGAACCGGGGACTTCCCTGGTGGCGCAGTGGTTAAGACTCCACGCTCCCAATGCAGGGGGTCCGGGTTCGATCCCTGGTCGGGAAACTAGATCCCACATGCATGCTGCAACTAAGACCCAACCAAATAAATAAACAAATAAAATAAAAACTTTTTAAAAAGTGGCACGTGATTACCAATAATGATTACGAGGCTGAAATAAACTTAAAAAACAAAGTCTGAACCACATGGAAGAGAGACAGCAGAACTGGGAGGAAGATGGCAGTAGAGGGGACATCCTTTGTTCATTACCCGGCCCCTCATCCCACTATTGGCCTTATTTCCATCCAGAGTACAAACCAAGCTCATTCCTGCCTCAGGGCAATTTGTACTTGCTGTTTCTTCCCCCTGCACACTCTTTATAGGGTTGTTTCCTTAATGTTTGGGTTCTGGAATGGCTTATTTCTGGAGCATCTGGCAATCCAGCTGGCTCAGGGGAAGACTGACTTCAGTTTACTTCTATAGGCTCTGGCACGACCGGGAAGTAAGCAGGACACGGCTTGCCCCTTCATCTGAGAATACAACTTTTTGTCCTTGTTCTGACTGCTGCAACATCCCTCCTCTCCAGGAGGTGGCACTGTTTAACTGTTTTTGTTTTTGTTTTTGTTTTTTAAAGAGCGTTGGTGGGAAAAGGTAGGTGTGAACTGCCAACTTTGCTAAGACCCTGGATGGGTCTCCAGGAGTCTTAGGAAAGTAGTGAATCATGTTTTTTTTTTTTTTTGGAGGGGGTCTGGAAAAAGTACCCCACCTACTCTAAGGAAAGCACAAAGCCTCCTATTTGTCTGCTGATGCATGAAATTCCACAATTGAGACCACTAAGAGAGCTGATTAATGTGTGTGTGGCTTACAAAGTTCTCTCACAGCCATTATCCAGTTTAAACCCCCCAACAATGAGAGATGACACTGGTGGAGCTGGAGCTGTGATTAGTGGAATCAACACAATGTTGAACAAATTACTCAACCCCTCTAATCCTTACTTTCCCCATCTGTAGACTGTTGGGGTGAGGATGGAAAATAATGCATTTCATGGGCTGACCTCATGCCTGGCACATGACAGGGGCTGGAATAAAGGGTGGTGATCATTGCCATTATCAGGGCTTCAAAAATGGTATTGTAAAAAAAAAAAAAGGTGGTATACTGTAACTCGTTATTTATTCTGGGTATCAGACTGGGGCATAGAGATGGGGTCTCTGCTTTAGGAGCCTCGGTTCTCCACCCCCATGCCCCTCCTCCCACCCGGGCCCAAGTGATGCTTTTCTCAGAAGCCCAGGCCTTAGCCTTCTTCTGGAGAAGACATGGGACAGGGAGGCACCTTTCAGGGCATCTGCAGTTCCATGGATAGGGATTTATTTTTGGAAGTAGTCCAAGGCAATCAGGCCCCTCTGTCTTGATGAGGGTGGGGACTTTGCTGAGGCTAGATTTGCTAAAAAATAAGGGGGTGATTCCAAGGTAGCAAAACTAGTTTTGCTGTTAGACATGGATAAACTTCAGCTGCTCGGGGTCAGTGGCCCCAGGCTGGGATTTGTGCTGGAGGGGCCGACACTGCACGCGCAGCTTGGGGTGCTGGGCGGGGCTCCAGGAAGGCAGCCCGGGGTTCCGGGGCCTGAGGCTCCTGGGGGAACCGGAAGTGAGGACCTGGGTTATCAGTGAGCCCAGGAGTTAGGGGTTCCGGAGACAAAGTGGGACAAAGGCCAGAGGCAGGAGACAGCCAGTCCCGAGGGGAGAGGGGTGCAGGGTCCTGAGCACTGCCAGGGAGGGCTTGGTTGCTGGCTTCCTGTCAGGGCTGGAGCTTTCCTCAGGCCCCAGGGGAGGGCGCCAGGAGGAAGAAAAGGCTGTTGTCACGTGATGGGAAAACCCTCTTCTGTGCTGCTCGGGCTGGGTTCAGGGCCAGGTGCAGGTGATCAGGGGGACAAAAGAAAAGCAGGCTGCACACCCAGGACCCAGGGTGGGCGGGGGAGGGGATTGGGGTGCTGCCTGCACACCTGCCTGCACTGGGACAGGGCATCCCATGGTGTCGAGGAACTCACAGCCTCAAGGGGGTCCCAAGTCTTCTGCTTGGGGAAGAGTACGTCGGATCTGGCTCCCTGGGGCATGAGAGAACTGGGGTCCACGACACATGATGGTTTTGTTAGTCTGCAATCATGCCCTGCTTACATCTCCTCCTTAATCCTCCGCTCTGGGGCCTGTGCCCTGCCCTGGTCCAGCCTGGTCCTCCCTCTGTCCAGCCGGGAGCCATGGCCTCACCGGCTGCCATTCGTTGGACTTGGGCAGCTTTATAGGGCTCTGAGTGGTCGGCAGGGCCCCAGGCAGGGCTGAGGGCTGAACCCCACACCCTTCAGACCCATCCTCCTTTGCAGCTCCTGGCCGCCTATCTCTGACCACAAGGCCCCTCCTCACCTCTTGGCCTGCACCGGTGGAGGCCCCAGGCTCAGCCCTTGGTTCATACCTCATTCCCACCTAAACTCACTCCCTTGGTGATCTCACCAGCCTTGTGACTCTAAATACCATCTCCGAGCTGACGATCTGGTATGTCTTGGCTCGCTGAACTCCAGACTCAAACACCGACTCCCTTTCTGTCATTTCCACCGCCGTTGTCCATCTCAGGTCCAACACACCCCCAGTAAAACTCCAACGCAGCGAGGAAGACTCCCCCTCCAAACCTGCCCCTCTGGCGCCTTCTCCATCTTGCACAACGGCAATGCCATCCTTCTGGCTGCTCGGCAGAAAACTCTGGAATCATCCTCG
Organism: Balaenoptera ricei; assembly: GCF_028023285.1. NCBI lineage: Eukaryota > Metazoa > Chordata > Mammalia > Artiodactyla > Balaenopteridae > Balaenoptera > Balaenoptera ricei. The sequence goes on from NC_082640.1 coordinate 32,697,272, forward strand.
ACTCTCATTTTCTCTCTCTCCTCACCTCTCGTCCATCAGAAACTCGTGGAGGTTCCACCTTCAGAAAACTCCAGAGCCTGAACCTTCTCACCTCCACGGCCACCCCTTGGTGTGGCCACGCCCCCTGCTGCCTGGGCTGTGGCCGTGCCTCCCCCCGTCCTCCTGCTCCTGCCCGTGCAGCGAGGAAGTTCCCTGGGCTTCGGGGAGTGAGGGAGGACAGGGGAGGGCCTCGACTAGGGGGGCTGCGGCCTCTGACGGTGGCCCAACCATGGCCTGTCCACCCGCGGACACTGCCTGCTGCTGAACGGAGCCTGAGGCACATGAAAGCCCGACACCCAGGACCCCCTGGGGCTCCTAAAGCCACCGGTTTTGACACATGGACACTGGAGAACCGAGGAAATGGGCAGAGAGTGCCTGCGAGTCCTGGGCAGATGCCTGACCTGGGAGATGGGCCCACTAAGTGCCCAGGGCCCTTTCTCGGACCCCATCTGTGCCAGGGACAGCGTACCCCCCATCCCATCTCATTGGGTGCCCACCTGGGCTGGAGCTGTAAACCCCTCAGACTGCTCTGCTCCTGGGGACCCGGCTTCCAGGTGGGACAAGCTGTGGGTCCCCCCCGCCCCCGGAATCCTAACCGGAGCACGAGCTTTTCCCATCTGGGGCTCGGCAAACCCCGGGTGGGGGCACCCTCAGCCTGGGCCTGCCCACCGGTGTGGGACCCCAGCAGGGCTCACCTGGACAGCTCCTCCAGCTTGGACTTGGCATAGTCCAGGCTGTTGCGTTCCACGTGCTCGTGAGGGGTGTGGGCCAGGAGCTCGTGCAGCGTCAGGATGTACCTGGGGATCTGCAGTGGGGAGCGGCGGGGACAGGGCCAGAGGGCCAGAGAGACAGAGGCAGGGAGAGAGACACAGCAATGAAGCAAGAGAGAGACGGAGAGGCAGAGCAGGGTAGACAGATGGGGGGGGCAGGGTGGGCAGAGAAGGGGGCTCTCAGCTCCGAGGACCCCCACGAGCGGGGCTGAGGAAGGACACCCACTGCACTTCTGATCCCAGACTCTCTTAACTTGGAGGCTCTTCCAGGGTCTTATCTGGGACGAGAGCCCAGAGCTTGAGGTTCTGCCCCGCAGAAGGCAGGACCTGCCCCTCACTTCCTGCACGGCCACCACCAGCCAGGGTCGGGGGAGGGTCCTAACCCCGTTCGTTCTCCAGGCAACCGGGGGTTTGCAGGGCCGTGGCCTTCGGCACTCCGCGCCCCGGCCCCCAGTCAGCCGCAGCCCTCCCCGCGCATGCGCCCTGGCAGACGGGGCGGGCGCACCTGGAACATGGGGTAGGTGAGGAAGGTCTCCAGCGTCCTCTCCTCGCAGTCGGGCTTGGCCTCGTAGTGCTTCAGCAGCTTGTCGAAGTCGCGGTTCTGCTTGCAGTGCGCCAGGATCTGCAGGCTGTACTGGTGGTTGCGGACGAACTCCTGGTAGATGTTGAGCATGGGCAGCAGGATGTCGAACAGGTCGGCTGGAAGGAGGCGGGACTCAGCGGGCAGCGGGGGCGCCCTCGGCTCCCCCAGCCCCACCCGGGGAGGTCGGGGCCCGGCTCAAAGCCCCATCCCAGAGAGACCCCTGCCTTCGGAGATGACTCTGGCACCACTGCCCTCTCCTAGGCCAGACAGGGTGGCCCCAGGCATTGAGACCACAGCAGAGTCACAGGTTTTTGAGATAGAGCCCTGTCTAGTCTGACACCTGTGTACCGGAGGTCAGAGAAAGGAGGTATAGAGGGTGCTGCGGTGTGCCCCCCGGACCCCCTTCTGGACCCAGGCACTTGTTCCCCAGCTCTCACCAGTGCGGGTGGCTCTCAGCTGCGTTCTCCCTTGCTGGGAACTGCTCCCAGCTGAAGGAAGCTGCCTTGCACAAGCCGGGGCCCAATGACAGGTCCAGGTCGGGGTGTGAAGGCCAGCCCCTGCCTCGATGGGGGATGTCCCTGAAGGGCCACCTCAGTTCCCGAGCTTCCCTGGGGTTGGCTGAGGCATCTATTGTAACTGCTGTGTCGTCCACTCCCCCCAGTACCCTGGCTCTGCCAGGCTGTTATGCTGAGGGGTCCCCAGGGGCCTCCCTCCCAGAGTGTCCCACCTGTGACTGTGACCTGTCAGAGGTCACAAGGTGAGTCAGGAGCTGGCCTGGAACCAGGTTTTCCAACTCCCCCATTCCAGCTCTTTCCACCCCATGATATGCTTTCCTGAGTCTCTGTTCCTTCACCTGTTGGTCCCTTTGTCCCTCTGTCCCTGTCCTTCCAGACCTCCCCAGCTCTGCAGCCCCTGGCTCAGTGAGGTGGACCCCCTGCTCAACCCCCCGTCTGTCTCAACCTCCTAGGTATCTAACATCCTGTCCTTCTAGCTCCCAAAAGCCCAAACCAGCCTTTCAACACTTGATGGGATAGGATGGACCATCTAAAACCTCTGCTTACTAACCCCATTAAAAAGAAAGACAATGCAACTAGAAATGATCATACAAAGTGAAGTAAGTCAGAAAGAGTAGACAAATACCATATGATATCACTTATATGTGGAATCTAAAACACAACACAAATGAACTTATCCATGAAACAGAAACAGACTCACTGACATAGAGAACAGAATTCTGGTTGCCAAGGGGGAGGGGAGGTGGGGGAGGGATGAAGGGGAGGTTGGGGTCAGCAGATGTAAGCTTTTATATATAGAACGGATAAGCAACAAGGTCCTACTGTATAGCACAGAGAACTATATTCAGTATCCTGTGATAAACCGTAATGGAAAAGAATATTAAAAAAAAGAATGTATATATATGTATAACTGAATCACTTTGCTATACAGCAGAAATTAACACAACATTGTAAATCAACCATATGTCAATAAAATAAAATTTAAAAAAAGGAAAGACAAGCTTTCCTCGGAACAAACTCTAAGTGGGAGCTCTTATGTAGGGCATCCAACTACCCAGTGGACAACCTCTTCAGCTGTATGACTACAGAAAGTGCAGCCCTTGTCTTTCTAGGGCTGCTTCTTATTTTGACCTTGGAGAACAACAAAATAGTGCCACTCCCCCTGGAAGTCTCCTGGCCCGTGGGCAGAGGAGCCTTTTCAGCCTCAGCTGTCCTTTCACCTCCCTGAGCCTGTTCTCTCGACCCCATAGTGGAAGTGACACCAACACTCACCTTTTCCTATTGAATTAAGTGAAAGGAAGATGGTACCCAGTGTGGGAGGGGCGGGATGTGGGATGCACTCCTGTACATCACTCACAGGAGTGAGGGCTTGGAGAGCAATGTGACGATGTGTACACAGCGGGGAGTCCATCCCCATTGTTTCAGTAATTCTACTTCTGGACACCTGTCTCAGGGGAATGCTCTCTAATATGGAGACAACTTCACATGCAGGGATGATTATTTTTAGTAGCAAAAAGGTAGAACAACTTTAAGAGTTGACGAAGGCAGATGGCTACGTAGATGGTGGCAGATTCACAGGGCACTGGAACATTATACAGCCATCAAAAAGCATACTTTCAGCTTGAGAAAACACTTATGCAATTATGTTAAGTAAAAAAAAAAGAAAAACCCACAGCAAGATTCAAATTCTATATTCAGTATGTTTGCAATTATGTAAAATGGAAAAAAAAAAACACCCAAGATCTATGCATAGGAAAAAAAATTGGAAGGAAACACACCGAAGTGTTTACAGTAGTTATCTTTGGGAGGCAGAAACGTTGATATTTTTAAATGTTTCCTACTTTTCTGGATTCTCAGATTTTCTCAAATGGGTACCTATATATTATTTTTAAAAGGGAAAAGCAGATAAGAAACTAAAAATATATCACTTCCTCCTAGAAATGTAGCTTTTGCCAACTTCTCTTTCCTCCTATGCTTCCTCTGAGGGATTCTGTGAGTTTTTAAGGGGCCACTCTGTTACATTCGGGAAGGACAAAAGTGCCACCAGCCAGGAGGTGTGGCCCCTGCACAGGGACTTCTCAGGATGGGGGCGGAGGGGCAGGAGACCTCTGCCAGGGCTGCTACTCACCGAGGACCAGAGTGGGCCAGCTGGAGATGCGGGCCTTCAGGCCTTGGTAAAAGATCTGGTGCAAAAACATGATGGTCTCACTGGAAGAGAAAGCACAGGGTAAGCTCCGGCCAGCAGTTCCTCTCCTTCCAGGTGTCCCCTCCCCCCAAGTTCAGTAGAGCTGAGGGGCCCCAGGGGGGAGGACAGGGGCTGTCACTGCCTGTGGGACTATAGCAGCAAACCTTCTCAGGTGAGACCTTACAAGAAACCCCATCAGTGGGATGGAACCTACAGTCTGTGGGGCCTAATGCAAAACCAACATGCCGGCCCCTTGTTAACAAATGATTAAGAATTTCAGGATGGTGACAGCAGAGCCTCAAATTAAGCACGGTTTTTCTAAGCATGCAGTCAAATGCCCGTGAAGCCGGCCGAGGAGGGGGCACTCCGGCTGCTGGCTTCCCTGGGCCCCTCAAGTCCCCACTGGCTCTGTCATTGGGTGCTGTCCCCTCTCCCAGGAGTTTGTGTCCTGAAGGCAAACCCCCAGCCTGGGGTCGCACACTCTCAGGGCAAGGGCAGGGGGTGGAAGGCGCTGGGTGGGCGCAGAGGCGGCCCTGAGCTGTGAGGCACAGGAGGCCGATGGGGGCCTGGGACCCCATGTTCACGGTGGGCCTGGGGGGCACAGGGCTCCCTGACCCCAGGGGAGTTTGAAATGCCCTGAGAACCCCACTCTGCAGAGAAAACAGGGTGGATGAGGAGAAAAAGGGTGTGAAAAAGAAAAGAAGGGAGGGCTGCAAGAGAGAAAGGGGTGAGGGAGGTGAGAGGTGGTGGTGGGGAGAGAGAACAGAACACAGCACCTACGGCTGAAGAGCCCAGCCTATAACTCCATCACACCCGCAAGATGTGCAGAAGGGCTGGAACCGGTAGGGCCTTTAACAAGTATCTAAGTAGCAGAAACACTCCGAGTTCTCATTCCTGAGAGTGGGTCCTCTCATTACCGTGAATTAACTGTCATCTCCCTGAAGTCCCGAAAGAACAGGCCCCCACAGGTGTGGTGACACTGTGATTTCTGGACTAGGGGCCCTGCCTGATGGCTGAAGTCATTTGCAGTTTTCAGGTAACAAGTCTGTGACAGATTCACCCTTGACAGGGCTGGTTTCTTCCTGTTTGTGGCCCCTGAACTAGTTACTGAATAGATAAACATGTACTGTACCAATGTGAAGAACTTTAGTTGTCCACATGGGAAGACCCTTAGAAAAATTCAAAAGAGAACAGTCCAGGGGTGCATGAAAGTGCACAGAAGGGAGAACGTGGGCCCTGATGTGGGGGAGGTTGGAGGTAGGAGGACTTTCAGGGGTTCCTGGGGAACTGGGAGGCTCTGGATGACCCCGAGCACCGCCACAGCAAGACTCAGGGACCCATTCCTGGGCAGCTCCCACAGACGGCTGCAGGATGCACTGTGCAGGATTCACGGCACGGACTTGTAGGGTAGCACATTAGGAACATCATACGCTGGGACTATAAAAATATATTTGATGAAGCCTCCGTTTTTAAAGTACTATAAACTGTGAGGATTTCACTTGTCATCCTACTACTCAGAAACTACCATTGTTACCTATCTGATAAGAAAAAAACGATCTCATTTTGATTCGATTTGCTTTACAAAATCATTGTGAGTGGGTTGGTTGAACATTTTTCCTTTGTATTGGCCATTTGAATTTCTTCTTTTGGGAACTGCCAAGTCATGTCCGTTTACTATTGTCACTTTTATTAATTTAAAATAACTCTCCATATTAAGCATATAATCTTAACATATACATTGCAGATATTTTTCACTCAGCTATTTGCCCACTGATTTTGTGTTTGGTGTTTTTTGAAGTTTTTCCATTTTGCCCTATGAGATTTTCTTTCTGCTTTTTTGCTTCAGGCATCATGTCTTTTCCCACTCTTAGACTGCATACACACTCACCTATATTTTATTTTACTATTTCATTTTTACACATAAATACTTAACTAGAGTTTACTTTGGTGTAGGATGTGAGTTAAGGATATAAACGTAATCTTTCTCTCAGTTTGGTTAGCCAATTGCCCCATTTTATTTAGCAAATACTCCAGCTGCTTTCACTGCTTTGCTAGGCTGCCTTTTTTGTTACTAAATTCTCATACATGCCTGAGTCTGTTTCTGGACTTTGTATTTTATTTTGATGGACTACTGGCCTATTCTGGCAATAGTCTCACGCTGTTTTCATTACTTTTAATATATTTATAAGCCTATAATACATTTTACTTAATGTAGGAAATGTTTCTTTCATCATTTTTTTCAGAACATTATTATCTATTTACATGCATTTTACTCCTTCAGTTGAACATTAAAATCACTCTGCTAGGCTGTACTTCGATTGGAATTATATTGAGTTTATAGCATGTTTTGGGTGAAATGACATCTTTACGACATGGAATCTTGCCATCCAGAATGCTGGCCCACTTTCTGTTTTTGTACAGCCTGTAAGCTTAGAAGGATTTTTTATAATTTTAAACGGTTGAAAAAAAATCAAAAGAATATTGTACGATAAGTAAAAATTAGATGAAATTCACATTTTAGTGTCCATAAGTAAAGGTTTATTGGAACACAGCAACATCCATTCATTTAGGATTGCCTAAGACCACCTAGTTTTGACAGAGACCCTCTGGCCCACAAGGCCTAAAATACTTACTATCTGACCCTTGACAGAAGAAGTTTGCTGATCCCTAGTCTATGTGAATGCTACCCCTGAATTGTGCAGCGCACAGCGGGGGCAACTATATTCTATGGCCCTGCACACTTATAGCCCAGCAGGGAATCTATACACAGAAGAATTCATTATTTAAGTGCAATGAATGCTACAAAAGGGGCAGCAGGGGGGCCCTGGAAGCACACAACCAGGGAACATAAGCCAACGGTGACAAGGGGCATGGGGGTGGTCAGGGACATCCAAGGAAAGACATGAAAAAAGAGTAGGAGACAGCTGTCATAAGGAAAATAGGAAGGACAGTAGGGTGGGAAGAATTCTAGGGAGAGGAAGCGACTTGTCTGCTTTGGGAAGTGCTCATTTTGCCTGGTTCCCTTCTTGAGCCCAGAAAGGAGTGTGACTTGCCCAAGGCTGGTCCTAGGTCCACAGGGCTTGGCCGGTGGAGGGCAGAGCCAGGCCTCTTCACTCCAGGCTCACCCTGTGCCTCCTCACTCCCCAGCCCATGCAGACAAGACGAATTGATGGCAGCACACGCCCCCACTGAGCCTCATCATTCTTCTCGGCCCAGGACTCCAGGCAAGCGCTGCCAGTCAATCAGAGCGGGCATCAAGATAGGAACCATCTGTCCCCCACGCGGGATGCCTCTCATCACGGGGCAATGCCTGTGGTTCCCAGCACACGTTGCTGGGCATGGTTTTTATTAAAGGGAAATAGCCCAAGAGTATATGCTCATTGTTTCGGGTAAACAAAACCTGGTGCACATGTTTACTTCAAAGATTCCCCCCGTAGCCTTCGAAAAGCACACAATTAACCCCCTCCCCAGCTCTGCAGCATCCTCTGTGAATCTGCCAACCTGGAGACAGCCCTCTCTCTTCTCAAGGACTTCTTTTAAAGAGCTCCAGCAAATGAAATCACCAAATTAGCATCAGGTATCTAATGTGGCTGTACATTTCAGCCTAAATGCAAATCCAGGAGAAAGCTATGTGCAGAAATCCTTCCAGTGAGTGGGCTGGCAGCCTCCGCCCTTGACCTGTGACACATACAGACTCTGTGCTGTGGTCCGAGGCAGGGAGACCTGGAAGGATCATGTCCCGGATCCGGCCTCCACAGCACCTACACAGTAAGAGGGAAGGCTGGGCTCACATACAATCGAAAGTTCTCGACGGTGCAGGCGTGGGCAGGAGCACGTGCTGAGACCTGCACTGTGGCGGGCATGGGGGTAGGGAGGATGGGGGTCGGGGAAGATTCCAGCCCATTATTTAACAGGGCAGCAGGGGGGAAGCACAGGCCTTCACATCAAACAGAACTGGGTTAAAATCACAGCCCACCCGAACCCTGAGCACACCCCGTCACCTCTCTGATCTCTGGTGCCAGCCTCATGGGGCGTCTCTGAGGATTGGAAATTACGTAGGCCAAGTGCTTACAGAGAGCCTGGCACCAAGCAGGCCCCACAAAGCACCATCTTAATGTGGTGAGTGTAGTCCAAAACAGTCATGCCAAGTGCTGTGCAGGGTTGCTATACAGTTAATGAAAAAATAATTTCAGCTGTTCTTTGTGCTCACAAAAAGCACAGAGGTTAAGCCAGTGAAGCCTGTACTCTTATGTACCCAGTGGATCATATAGTGAGGGGTGAATGATTAGAAGGCAGTCATTTTCTAGCTCTTCCTGCCCCGCCCTGGGCCCCAGGGTGGGGGGGGGGGAAGGAAAGAATTCCCGCCTGCTCCAGATTGAGAACAGGGGCCAGGGGGTGGAGAGAAGCCAGTCACATCAGATTGGCATCCATTGATAGGACCATTGGTTCTTCTTACTTAATATTGTAAGAAAATATAGTAAAACATATTTGATTAATTTTCAATGTTGAACCAACCTTGCATTCCTAGGATAAATTCCACTTGGTCATGATGTATTATCCTTTTTATGTATTTCTGGATTCGATTTTATTTAATATTTTGCATCTATGACCATGAGCGATATGGGTCTGTAGTGTTCTTTCCTCACAATGTCTTTTTCTGATTTTGGTGTTAGAGTAATGCTGGCCTCACAGAATGAGTTGGGAAGTGTTCCCTCCACATTAGATTTGAATTCAGTTTCTCACAGGGTGCATCATAGTGAAGCTTTCTTGTTGTAATAATGTCTAGCTCTTATGAGCACTTGGGCTATGCTGGGCTCTGTACTAGATGCTTTACATGAGCTCTCATTTGATGCTCCTACACCTACAAGAGGCAGGTCCCATTCCCTGGTCAGTGTTTCCAAGGACCGCTAGAGTCCATATTCTGGAGGCCTTAACGATTCATCAGGCTGGGGCTATTTTGACCAGGATCAATGAGACTGCTAAGATGGGAAACAGTCAACCTTGGGCACATTGTGGAAAAGGAGAAACAGGCCTTGCAGGGGCCTGGAAGGACACCAGCAAGAGAGGGGACTTTCTTCCCTCCTGTTTATTCTCAGTTAAAGGCATCTGATCTGATCCATGCAGTGATTAACAGACAAAAATATAAAACCATGTTGTGATTTGCTTCAAACAACTTTTGAACACATTCTGTGAGTTGGTATGAATACTCTTAACCAAAGATTACAGGTGAAAAGAATTCCACTGAATGCAGTGGAACAAAATTATGCAAAGATTAAATAAATACAAAAGGACACCTTTATCTCTTAGTGGTTATGATAAACGGTCACCAAGAGTTTGCAACTGTGGCCTAAAATGCAAGGAGAGCACAAACAACCTAGAACTGTAACAATGCTTCCTGAAGTATTTCTCAAGTAGGGCCGTGGCCGAGCCCCCAGTACAGGCAGTCCCCTGCGGTTGTCTCAAGGCTCTCATTTCCGGGTGCTCTGGGACCTGCAAACGTGTTGGAAATGCAATCCCTATGCTCTACTCCAGACCTAAAGATTGAGAAGCTCGGGGTGGGGCCCAGCGCTCACGTTTGAGAAGCTGTGAGTCCAGCTGAGCTGTCTGGAGTTTATTCAGGAAGAAACAAGTTCTTCACACTTTTCAGCCAAATTCCAGGTCATTGAGTTTAAAAGACCCAATTGTAGTTTCTGGAGAAAATCTTACCTGATTTCACAAAACAATAATACCTATTTTCTTTGTTTTAATAAAGAAATCAAAGCATTTATTTACTCTCTAAAAACTGTGTTCGAAATGTATATTAAAAAGCAACCTTGTAAGGCCCAGTGATTCAGTTTCTAGAAGGTCTAATGAGGCTAAAAGCCACTCCCCTCCTCCCGCTCCCCACCCCCACCATGTCCCCATACTCCGACACCTCATCCACATCCATGGGGTCAGCATCCCAATGTCCCTGTCCTTGTCCTTCTCCCAGTGACTTTCAGCATCTCCGGCTCAACCTCTCAGAATCAGACCCACGTCCACTGCCTCTACCCCATCTCCTTCCGGGGTGTCCCACAGGTTCCTAAACTCGTCACAGCACACTGGCAGGTAAAGGGGAAGAGCAGGGCACAGGGAAGGTGACCCTGGGTCCCAAACACCTCTGCAGAGGGCTTGGATGAGGGCCAGTTGGAATTAGTGAAATGACTGAATGATGGATATTTTAAAAGAAATGCAGCTGAATGAACAACCTGGAGCACATAGTGATTTACTTTAATTCCTGGATGAGAATCATTTGTAAATAGCACTCTGTTGACATGTTTTCATATTTGTTGCTTTTACCTAGTTTACCCAATTTTAATGCCTACCATAAAGCTCATTTAAACCATTTCCTAAGACTTTTAAAAAGAGGTTGACAGCAGAAGGGCCGCCATCAGCTCAGCCTTCTCAGGTAACACAAACCCCATACGAATGGCCAGAGTCACCATTTGGGAAAAGTAACTGCTTTCATAAGATATGTGGGTAGTGTGATACAGAGCCCAACTCTAAGGAGACTCAGAATTCTAAAAATTTAGACCTGGCTTCTAGATCGTTATGACGATGATATTAAGGTAGACGAATGGAACCCATTTGGTTTTTTGTAGCTTGATTTATAACTTGTAAACATTTAAACCAGGGTTTCTCAACCTTGGCACGATTATTTCTGGTGGAAGAATTCTCTGCTGTGGGAGACTGCTCTGGGCACGGTAGGATGTTTAGCAGCGTCCCTGACTTCCACCCACTAGATGCCAGTCGCAAACCCTCCCCTGCAGCCCCGCCAAGTTTTGACAATCAAAAATGTCTCCCATATATACACTAATATGTTTAAAATGGATAACTAATAAGAACCTGCTGTATAAAAAAATAAATAAAATAAAATTCAAAAATTCAAAAAAAAAAATTGCCTCCCAGGGATTGCCAGCCATTGATCCTACTTGATCCTTCTGAAGCAAAAAGTAAATTAAAAAAAACAAAAAAATGTCTCCCAGCATTGCCCCAGTTGAACCATTAGTTTAGACATATACTATGTGGGCCTCTATTTGTATTCCTGCCTGTAATAGCTGGGGCACTGGCTTCTCGTCATGGGACCTCGGGCAGCTTCCTTCCTCTCTGGGCCTCAGTTTCCTCCCTCTCTGGGCCTCAGTTTCCTCCTCTGCACTTGGCGGGAACTAGTCAAGGGCTCCTGTCCAAGTTCAGTGCCGGCCAGGCTTCCTCTTCCCGCCTCGGCCAAGGGCTCCGGGAAGGGGGGCTGAGCTTCAGGGTGCTCACCTGTTCAGGAAGATGCTGCTGACATCGTCGTGCGTGATGGGAGGCTTCTTCGAGCTGGCGGCCATCCGCAGCGGGCGCAGGAAGTTGTTGACAAGGATGTGCAGCTGCTGCACGTACTCGGCCTCGGCCTCCAGCATGCTGAACACCACCTGGTTCCTCTTCCGCATGCTGTCGGCGTGCGGCGACCGGATGTAGTCCTGGATGATGGTCTTCCACTTGCGCCGGCACAGCCAGCCCCGCAGGAAGCTCTGCACCTGGGTGCCGAGACCAGCGGGAGAGTCTCCCGTTAGCCACAGCTGCTCTGGTCCTTCCAGGCTGTGAGAGCCCCAAGGGCAGGGGCCAAGGCCCTGTTGTCCCCCATGCCGGGCACGTAGGGAAAAGAGCTGAGGCAGAGATCAGGCCTGGTGCTTCTGCCTGCATGGTGCCGGGCAAGCCCTTTGGTTCCTCTAAGCCCGTTTCCCGTCTGTGCCATGGGGCTAATGAGATGACGGCTGGACTCAAAGTGAGGTCCCTGTAAGGGAGCATCGGCATCTCCCGAGAACTTGTTAGAAATGCAAATCCCCAGGCCCTGCCCCGGCCCTCTGCATTTAAACCAGATCCCCCAGGTTGCTTTGGCAGCATCCTCTGAAGGAGGAAAAGTGTGGCCCCGAGTCCCCATCACGGGAGGGGGCTTGAGCATAGAGGGTTGCCAGGCTGTGCTGGGCACGGCTCACACCGCTTCTTGCCTAATGACTGGCCTGAAAGCCCAGAAGTTTCAATGAAAGCTCGTCTGGATAGAGGGCGATTATCAAATTCAGTGCGGCAAATTAGTTAATCTCATGCTTGGGCCTCATCAGCGCCCGCCTGCAGCCTCTCCTCTACCTCCGCGGGGAAATGAAGACAGACACTTGACTTGCCTGACTCGGAGTTGGGCTGCTTGGCCTGGCCTCGTTCTGGCAGGAACTTGGGAAGGGCCTCGATTCACAGACACAGAGAACTGTTTTAAGATACGCACGCTTCCAATCAAGGCACCATGTAGCTCCTCACCATTCCTGCTTCTGAGCTGTGTGCAAGCTCAGGGGCTGCACAGGGAGGGCCCCAGGGCCCCAGGAGCAAGGGTGCTGGGCGGTGCTGGGGTGGGGGCACCTGGAGATCCAGGGGCCGCCTGCCAAGGCACTCATCAAAATATTATCAGCTGCAAAGGGCACTGGCCATGCACAGCAGGTGCAACCATCCGGGTGCAGACCTTTGGCCAGGGACGTCTGCCCTGGGGAGGAGAGGCCTGGCCTCAGCAAGACAGATCTCCTTGAAGAGAGGAAGCTTTTCTGGAGAAAGGAGGGCCTTGCTCTGAAGCCCCAGGAGGGTGAAAACAAAAGGAGGGAGGTGCATTTCAGGTGGTACTTAACAAAATGTTCCAACCAGAACGGCTTTGCAAAATGGGCCGGAAAGCCCAGTGGGGCCATGGCAGAGAAGGAAGGCCAGCGCATCCCTGCCTGGGTGGGGCTTGGTTCAGACCCCAGGTGGCACTGGTGGCAAATCCCAATGTCCATGGGGGCCTGGCAGGTCCTATAGATCCTGAAGCCGGCTGGGTGGGCACTAATGGAGCAGCACCTGGCCTGGGGCCAGCAGTCACTGTGTGCAGGAGGTGGGCCCGGGGCTGCAAGACCTTCTGCTTTTCCAAGAGATCGTGTGTCGCAGTGACCAAGGATGTGGGCTCTGGAGCTTGGTGGCCAAGGTTTAAATGTCACTCTGCAAGTACTTAGCTGTGTGACCTGGGGAAGTCACTTTGCCTTTCTGTGCCTCAGCAACCCATGTGAAACGCAGATAATAATAAAACCTCAGAGGGCTTTTAGTTAGGAACAGATTAATCTACATAAATCTCCTAGAATAGTGTCTGGCACATGGAAAGTGCGTAATGAATGTTAGCTCTTCCTATTTTTAAGAAGCCAGAAATACATATTTTTATGTGAAATGTTTAGCTTTTAAAGCACTGGCAACAAATTAAAAAGGGAAAAAAAAAACCACCGTGTGGGCTAAGAACCCCAAACATGCTGGTAGGCTGAACTTGGCCTGTGGGATGCCAGTTTGCAGTTTTCTGGTCTGGATGGCGCTGGTGTCCTTTTACGCTCTCAACAAGGAGGATTTTTTGGTTTCGTGTGGTTTTCTTACGGTGAGTCAGGCTCCCCTGCTTCAAGTCTGGCAAGCTGCAAACACAGACCATACTCTTCCCCTCCACAACCCCCTCCATGGGGTGGCCCACGGTGCTGGTCAGTATCCCTGCCACTGGGCAGCTTTCTGATACCTTCTGAGATGTCTCTCCTAGCCTCTAATAGTGTAAAACCAGTGGGGCCAGGTAAGGGGTGTCACAGAGGCCGGCTCCCATGCTGACCTCTGCCGGGGATGAAAGGGGGACATGTTTGCAGGACAGTAGCTGGGGGGAGGGTGGGCATGCAGGGCTGTGACAGTGGACATGTGGCCTGGGGTATCATTGAGGCTGCCCAGGGTTGTGAGGAAATCTCTCGGCTGTGAGTCTCACAGCCTGGGTTCCTGCCCTGGTTCTATCCACTCTTATCTCTTGGAGCCTCAGTTCTCCTATCTATCAAATGGGCTGAACTACCCTACCTCACAGAGACAACCAGAAGACATGGCTCGACGAGGTGCTGGTCAGGGGTGAGGGGCTGTTGATTCTGCCTTTGGGGCGGAGGTGGGAGTGGTACGCCTGAGAGCAGTGGGACAGTAGGTGGACACTGCAGACCCTGGGCTGTGCCAGGGGGCTCTCTAAAGAGGACCAGGGCAGCTTTGCCAGCCCCGAGAGATGGTACAGACCTTCTTGATTTTCTTGATGTCACTGTCTTCGTCGTTGGGGGTGACAGTCTGGGTGGACTGGATGCGCTCATTGTCCTTGAGCAGGGATGCGATCTGCAACGGAAACACGGGTCAGCTGCAGGGGGCGAGCGGCGCCAGCCGGCGGAAGCCCCACCCCTCCGGCTGCCCCCAGGCGTGGTGTGGTGAGTGAGCGCCCCGCCACGTGCTCCCCAAGGACCAGTGGTACTGCAGCTCGTGTCCTTTGCTCTGTGTGAGGTTTCGAGCCAGACGTCGGTGAGTGAGCACTGGACCGGGAGCCCATCCACCTGGGTCCGGGGCAGCTGGGCTCTGACTCCGAGTGACCCTGGGCGAGGCACTCTCTGGGCTGCAGGCAACCCATTTGTAATCTGGGAGCTTTGGTCCAAATCTGTGATTCTCTTCCTTATTCCCTAAACCATCATCAGTCCCTTTACTTTCGAATTTTTATTGTGGTAAAATATATATAACGTAAAATTTACCATTTTGGGGGCTTCCCTGGTGGCGCAGTGGTTGAGAATCTGCCTGCCAATGCAGGGGACACGGGTTCGACCCCTGGTCTGGGAAGATCCCGTGAGCCACAATTACTGAGCCTGCGCGTCTGGAGCCTGTGCTCCGCAACAAGAGAGGCCGCGATAGTTAGAGGCCTGTGCACCGCGATGAAGAGTGGTCCCCGCTTGCCACAACTAGAGAAAGCCCTCGCACAGAAACGAAGACCCAACACAGCCGTAAATAAATTAAAAAAAAAAAAATTACCATTTTAACCAATTTTAAGTGCACAGTTCAGTGGCATCAAGTACATTCACATTGTTGTGCAACCATCACCATCATCCATCTCTGGAACATTCTCAACTTCCGAGCTCTGTACTCATTAAACAATAATGAGTTTAATGAGTTTAATAATGAGTTTAATGACTTCCCTGGTGGTCCAGCGGTTAAGGCTCTGCGTTTCCACTGCAGGGGGTGTGGGTTTGATTCCTGGTCAGGGAACTAAGATCCCGCATGCCGCGCAGCGCGGCCAAAACAAAACAAAACACACTAACTCCCCATCCCCCCTCCCTCAGCCCCTGGCACCCGCCCTTCTACTTTCTTTCTCTATGAATTTGACTCCTCTAGGGACCTCGCCTCAGTGGAATCAGACAGCATTTGTCTTTCTGTGGCTGGCTTATTTCACCAGCATAACATCCTCAAGGTTCACCCACGTCATAGCATGTGTCAGACTTTCCTTCCTTTTTAAGGCCGAGTAATATCCATTGTTATGTACAGATCCCATGTTGCCATCCATTCATCCGTCGATGGGCACTTGGGTAGTCCCTTTATTTTTTTCAAACAAAACCGTCCTGGAACCCCAGCAGGACTTCAGATGAAAGCACTGCTGGCTTGGCTGTCCCGTCCTGGGACAACCCTGAAGCACTTCTTTGACTTGGAGCCCTCTTTGGAGCACAACCTGGAAACTGCTGGCCTAGAAAAATGGAACAGCCCTTGAAACGAACGTTTGAGCTGATCTAAGAATCTCCATTTGCCAGATTTCGGGATCAGAGAGGTCGGCCCAGCTGCAAGAACAAAACCAATGGGGTGGTGACCAGGAGAAGAGGCGCCTTTAGCCATACCGTGGCCGGGGCCTCTGGCACTGCTCAGGTGGACGGGCCTGTGGTGTAGCCCCCAGGGTGGGTTCCTTCCTGCCACCCCCGAGTCCACAAGTCTCTGCTGGGGTTCCTCCACCAAGGCTCCCACGGCCTGCGGACTTGCCCGGGAAAATGCAGGCAATGCCTATTTATTCCATCGCGGCGGCTGTGAGCTCTGTGGGCGAAGGACTACCCCGTTTCATTCATTCCTGGGCTCCCGGTGCTTAGCATTCGGCTGGCACTCAACATATATTTGTTGGCTACATAAGTCAGTAAATTAAAGAAGGATCAGAGCAGGGACCTCCCTGGCGGTCCAGTGGTTAGGACTCCACGCTTCCACTGCAGGGGCATGAGTTCCATCCCTGGTCAGGAAGACACCGCAGTCACCAAGCCCCGTACATCTCAAGACAGCGGCCCAGGGGAGTCCACAAACACTGCCACAAAGCCAGAGCCCCTCGCGCCTCTTCAGAGCACGGGGCTTTGTCCCCTCAAGGCCACTTGCTGAACTGCAGAATGAATGGGCTCTCACAGTTGAGCGAATTGAGCACTTTGAAAGCAAAACGGAAGTTACCGCTCTCCACTTGCGGGTTGCTAAAATTACCCTGGCCTGTGCTTGGAGAGCGGCTGAAAATATCTGAGAAATATTCAGCACCGACAAGGACTTTTCCTTTTTCTCTCTTCCCCCCCACCTTTTCTTTCCATTCTCTGGGAACATCTGCACATTAAAATAAAGGCTGATTCTTTCATCTGTATTCTAAAGGCCTAAGGAATGAACACACACACACACACGCACACACACACACACAGAGGCAGGCTACTGGAGAGCTCAGAGATGCAGGGATGCCCAGTCAATGCCCACCTTTGGTCTGATGTTGTCACCTCCTTGCCAGTCTGCTTTCTTTGCCAGTTTTGAGATTTGCACACGGAAACCTTTTTTTTCTTTTGGATGGCAGTGTGTGTGTGTGTGTGTGTGTGGTCTGTATTTAAAACTGGCGCTTGTCTCAGAGAGAGGCATTCCAGGACATCTACTCAGCAGGGACCAGGGCAAAAAATAGATGCAATTAGGTCAGGTACTATGCTACGTGCGCAGGCAGTGCCAGCAGCCTTGGAGTCTTTGTTTAAGGATCAGGCCTGGTGGGCAAAGCTCTAGAGGGTTGTGAGCCTGGGGACCCTGCAGAAGTCTTGGGCTACAGCCCATCCCTGCCAAGAGCCAGTCTCAGGTGAGCTCATGGAGGCAGCCTTTCTCTTACCCTGGCAGGTCTCTTCTGGAGATGGATTTGCCTTGGACCCTGGTTTGCTTGCTGGACGTTCAGGGTCTGCTCAGCTGACCCTTGTCAATGAAGGCCATGCAGAGTGGGGACTTTGGCTCACGCCCAACTTGCCAGCTAGGGTCCAGCTCCGGCTGTCTGACCTGGCTCAAAGCCTGCTGTCTCCGCTGGCCCCCGCCCACTGGCCACCCATGGTCTGGCCTCCTTGACCCATCAGAGGAAAACCCTGTTTGCCACACCCCTTTGAGGCATAGCGCATGGGCTTCTGCCCCATCCTACTCCCCTCTCTGGAGACAGTGTCTTTCATCCAGAGTGCATTTCGTCAGTGCAGTCATTGATAGTGGAATTAATCCAGGTTCTTTCCTTTTTGTTAGCCTCTGAGGTTTTACTAAAGATCTCTGTAGCTCTTGCTTTTCCTGCAGATCTCTGCAGTTCATGCCAGCCAGCTCAGTTCTTTCTCCCTCCTTCTTGATCTCTTCTGGCCTCCTCCAAGCCCAGTGGGTGCCCATCTCTGTCTGCCTTTGTGCCAACACTACCACCGGATCCTGATGCAGTCTTTGGGTTGGGTACTGGTGAGACACAGCTCGCCACTGGCTAAGGTGGATGAGTCAGATCCCTACCCGGGAGGAGCTTCCAGCCTGAGAAGGGGGTCAGACCCCCAGAGAGGCAACATATAATCGGACAAGGAGAGGCCAGAAGCGAGGTATGTTCCTACTGCAATGGGAAGGTCTCACCATGAAAGCGGCAAGGGCTACCTGGAAGGGGTTTTGAAGGACAAAGAGGAGCCCAACAGGTGGGCTACAGGATGGAGGGAATTTGAGAGGGGGTGTGTGAACAGAGGCACAGGTATGACAGGGTGTTGTGTGCCAGGGTGGCGGGGGGGAGGATGGCAAGGGGGAGATGGGAAGCGGGACTCAAGGCATGCAGGGTGGGCCCTGGGGAGGGGCTGCATGGGAGGGGTGACGGCCGTCCTTTCTTACTTCTCCCAGAGTAATCCCCTCATTGACCTAGTTTATAAAGTGGGTACCATGTTGAAGTTTGTTTGCAAAACCAATCCCATGGCTAATTTTTTTTTTTAATGTTTTTAGTTCTTTTATTTATTTATTTATTTTATTTCTTTTTGGCTCTGTTGGGTCTTCATTGCTGCACGTGGGCTTTCTCTAGTTGTGGCTAGTGGGGGCTACTCTTTGTTGCAGTGCGTGGGCTTCTCATGGCGGTGGCTTCTCTCATTGCAGAGCACGGGCTGTAGAGCGCAGGCTCAGTAGTTGTGGCGCACAGGCTTAGCTGCTCCACAGCATGTGGGATCTTCCCAGACCGGGGCTCGAACCCGCGTCCCCTGCATCGGCAGGCCGATTCTTAACCACTGCGCCACCAGGGAAGCCCTAAATTTTTATTTAAACCCTGAACTAAAGATCTTTTCCGTTTCTTCCAGTGTCAGCCTCCCAGGATCCTGAGTGCTTCCAAGCCAATAAAATATTACGACTGCCTCTAAACTCCTATTTTGCCCTTTAGGGCCTGTCTTCACTCTCCAAATTTACTTCCCATCATAAACGGGAGGAAAATAGCTATTAAAACAATGAAATGGGGGAATTCCCTGGCGGTCCAGTGGTTAGGACTCTGCACTTCCACTGCAGGGGTCGCTGATTCTGTCCCTGGTCGGGGAACTAAGATCCTGCAAGCCGCACAAAGCGGCCAAAAAAAAAAAAAAACCAACCAACCAACCAACAAACAAAACAATGAAATGGTCCAAACTGAGCATTCTAGAGGTTGGGGGGTGATTCTTCTCAGAGGTAGACATTCCCTTTGTTTTAGATGGTCCTTAGAGCCTTTGGGTTATGACAGATGAAGCCTAATAGGGTTGTTTAGATGGGAGAAAAGAGACTAAGACAGAGGTGGGTGGTTACGCCTGGTAAAGCTTTCTGCAGGCTTTTGTTTGGATGCAATCTCCTGTTACTTCCAGGGCTAGGGGTGGGGGCTACAGGGTTGGGAGTAGAAACAGGGCTGGATTCCTGGATGTGTGACCCATGCAGAGCTCCAGGCTCAGAGGGGACCAACGCTTGCTTTAAGGCTCTGCTGCTGCTGCTTTGAGATTCTTAAGGGCCCTGCATTTTCATTTTGCACCAGGTCCTGCACATTATGAAAAAAGATGTAGACAATGGTATACTGGTAAATGCTTAATGACCAGCTCTCTGAAAGAAAACCTCCGGCTGGTAGCACCTGCCAGTTTCCATGGTGTGGGCATTCCTACCTCAGCCCATTTGAAGTTACCAAAGGTTGAATAACTAGCTTGCAAAATTCTTGAAAACATAACAATTGGTTCTTGCAAAGGTGATAGGAGCCTGCTCCACACATCACTGGATGCAAGGTGAGGGTCTTGGTAGATAAAGAGATTACGAAGGACACCACCACCAACGAAATGGCACGTGGGAGTGCGAGGAGAAGTTGGTGGGAAATCCTTGTAGCAGGAAAAGGCTAGGTGACATGAGGGCAGGGGCGGCTTCCATTCATTTTTAAGCTGTTTTCTGTTTCAGTGATGGACCCCCCTCTCTATTATAGCTAAACCTTTTGGAAAATCTGTTACACACAACAGCCTGTGTCAAGGGACTTGGGAACTGAAGGAGGAGCCACGGTTGGGTAGTCACCAGGGCTTTCGTGGATATGCTGCTTCTCCTCCTCGGACACGGCAGGATGGTATCTCCCAGTCCCCTCAAGTCAGGCCTGGTCACGTGACTTGCTTTGCCCAATGAAACATGAGCAGAGGTGTCACATCATCTGCTTGGTTCCTTTCCCCTGCCATGTGACTGGTGAATTTCCTGACAGTGGGAGCCCCATCAGACTGTGTCCCTGACTCTGAGTGAGGATGTTGTGGAGCAGAACCCACCATGGACACAAAGCGTGAGTGAGAAAGCAACCTTTGTTGTTTCCAGCCACTAAGACCCTGGGGTTGTTTGTTACTGCAGCATCGCCTAGCTCCTTCTGACAGATACATGTAGTGACCGCCCAAGGAGCAAAGAGCAGTAAAGTAAAAATAGCTGCCTTGGGAAGTGAGGTGATACATCAGGAGAGTAGAATTTGAAAGCAAGAGGTGGGCAGGAAAAGGTAAGGCCCCTGGGGAATCCTCAGGAATAAGTGGGATGGGGGCTTGAGGATTTTATTTGGCTATCAGAGAAAAGGTAGACCATGAGTGCTTGGGGCCATCCAGGTGACAGTCATTCCCTAACATTCACCTTTTATCAGGCCCGTCTCCTCAACAGGGAAGGAGTAAGTTGTGGGGCAGGCACAGGCCAAGGATCTGGAGCCTGGAGATCCAAGTTTGAGTCTGGACTCCAGTGCTTGAAGTGACCTTGGAGTGACCTTGGGTAAGTCCCTTCTTCTTTTTTTAAAAAATATTTATTTATTTATTTATTTATTTTGGCTGTGCTGGGTCTTAGTTGCGGCATGCAGGATCTTTTAGTTGCGGCATGCGGACTTCTTAGTTGTGGCATGCATGCAGGATCCAGCTCCCCAACCAGGGATTGAACCTGGGCCCCCTGCACTGGGAGCTCAGAGTCTTACCCACTGGACCACCGGGGAAGTCCCCCCTTCTTCTTCTATGGACCTCAGCGTCTTCAGACCCCTCCCAGCTCAGACATTCTAAGACCTTCTGTCTTTGTCACTGTGGTCACTCATCACTCACTCGGCTTCTCCTGCCTACCTGACGGCCTACTTCCTGGGAAATGGGCTCTGTTTCCACCTTCCTGGAGCTCACCCAGAGCAAAGAGGTGCCCTCTGCCCTGCAGGATGTGTGTGTGTGTGTGTGTGTGTGTGTGTGTGTGTGTTGGTGGGGGGCTACAGCCAGAAAGCTTTACTAAGCTGGCCTTTCTTTCAAAGTCTTTTTAAGAAAATCTTTTGCCCTGGAAGGTAATAAGCTCAGTTGGAAGCATTGCTCCAAATTCCCACCAAATGGGCCTCTGCTGCCACTCTGACACACACACACACACACACACACACACACACATGTAATCACTCACAACTGACCTGCTTTCTGCTCCCCAGCACCAAACGGGGTTCTGCCCTTTGTACCCACCCCTTCTCTGGCCTACAGACCCCTGAAAGGGTTTTAAGGTTGTATGCAACATGAACCCCCACCTGTGGCTGTAAAATGACTCACTTCCTGCTTGGGTTCACACTGCAAGCCCTATTATAGCACCGACCACACTCTACCACAATCAGACCGCGAGGGTAGAAGCTTCCTTATCATTAATGTCTACCACAGAGCCAGTGTCCATTCACTCATCAAGGCATTACTGAGCACTTACTATACGCCAGGCAAAGGGGGTGACAAAGGACTCACCCTGTCCTCAGGGAGTTTCCGCCAGCCCGGTGGGGGACAGACACGTGTGGCACTGGCTCTGCTGTTCCACGCTGACTGCGGGCAAGTGGTGGGAGCAGGGGGCAGGGAGCACACGCCTGGCTAGGCCAGGAGTCCCCAGGAGGAGGCATTTGAGCTTGGGAGAATTTCAGCAGGCAGGGAAGTATGCGGGTGACAAGAGCATTCCAACCAGGAGACCAGAATGTGCAAAGGCCAAGGGGTGCACAGCTCACTGCTACGGAGCACTAGCTGGAGCCCCGAGTGGCTGGAGGGGAGGAGCCTGGGGAAGAGGACGAGGCAGTGGTCAGGTGATTAGGGCATTTAGTGCATGAGTGAGTGAATGAATGAATGACTCCTGGACACCTTTGATCACAAAGCTAAAAACCTGGTCTTGGGACCAGACCTCTTCCCTGCTCCCCGACAGGGGCTCAGCTTGGATTCAGGGATGTGTGTTGGGCTAGGATAGATCCCAGAATGACCCAGGCGGTTTAGAGATGGGATGAGCCCCCATCCTGGGAGCCATGTGGGAAGAGGCTACAAGCGGAGGGGAGAGCCTGGCAGGCAGACAGGCAGACCTGGCTTCCAGTCCCAGCTCTCACACCTCCCAGGTGAGTGAGCTTGGGCAGGTGACTTGAGCTCTCTGAGCCTGGCCCCTCGTTCGATCCTATCAGGGTGGTTGTAGGGACTAAGGAAGCACCTCTGAAGGTGCCTAGTGTGGGGCTGGGGGGAAGGGCACTGAATCTGAAGTTTTTACTGAATCTGGAGTTCCAAGTTGACGTTACTGTGAGTTCAGAGCTTCACAGCTGCGTGACAAGGTGGAACTGGTGACTTCAGATCTTTGAGCATCCGAGGCTGAGCTGGCTTCATGGGTGGGTGACGGGGGTCCTGTGTTCAGAAGGCCAGGTGCTTGGGCCTGGAAGCTCAGAAGTTGCTGTCTTGAAATTCTTAAGAATCTTCTCTTTGAATTTGCGTTTTGTAAGTGACGTCTGCTGTGACCATGGGGCACACCCCAGGGGCTTGGAGCCTCAGTTCATGCGTGTTCCTGTCTCCCTGCCTATTCCTTATACCCCAGCACCCTGGAACCCAGGCCTCTGCAACCCTCTGTCTGGCTGGCAACGGGTCAAGTCAGCCCAGCAGACACATCTCACTGTCCGCCTCCGCCCTCTGCAGGGCCTGGTGTAGGTACAGAGAAGGTGGGTCTTGTGCATACCTGTGGCGTCACAGGGCAGGGCGAGGAGAAAACTGTCCTGCCTGGGCTGGTAGTGCCTGGTGCATTAGGTGGGTGACTTGGCAAGGTTCCCTTGCCCACCTGAATCTAGGTACTGAGTGCATCATGGCGCAGAGGTTAGGGGAGTTGGCGGTTGAAGTCGTGGATGGCCTGTCCACTATGGGTGGAGGCCGTGGCGAGTGGGAAGGGGAGACTGACTTCCCCCACCCTGGCCGGGGCCTTGCATTTTCACCTTGCATCGGGCCCCGCAAATTATGCAGCTAACTCCGATTGCAGGGATCTGTGTTTTCATATTCTCCTCCTCAGCTCAGTCACAGACCTTGGGTAAGGTGGCCAGATGGTTCTGAGCGCGCTGGTGACATGAGGGGG
Organism: Balaenoptera ricei; assembly: GCF_028023285.1. NCBI lineage: Eukaryota > Metazoa > Chordata > Mammalia > Artiodactyla > Balaenopteridae > Balaenoptera > Balaenoptera ricei. The sequence goes on from NC_082640.1 coordinate 32,720,309, forward strand.
TGAGAGGCGATCAGATCATTGTGAGGTGGCGTGGACAGCCGGTAAGGGGTGTCTAAGGGCTGAAAGCCAGCGCTTCCCAAGCTTTAATGTATTGGGTTGGCCAAAGAGTTTGTTCGGGATTTTCTGCCAATGTTACAGAAAAACCTAAACGAACTCTTTGGCCAACCCATAAATGAGAATCTCCTGGGATGTGGTTAAAATTCAGATTCTGATTTGGGAGATCTGGGTGGGGCCTTAGGTTCTGCATTTCTAATGGGCCGCTGTTTCATGGACCACACTTTGAGGAGTGAAGTTCTAGATGGCTTAACCTAGCAACGGCTCAGCCTCCGGACAGCCGTGACAGGCAGAGGGAAGGGACTGCCTTGGAGCTGAGCCCGAGCCACAATCTAAGGACCTACCAGCCACCCTCTGGCCCTACCCTCACCCCCTCCGCCCATGTGGCTGTCAGCAGAGTAACCAGGAACTCGCCCATAAATGATCTCACTTGATCCTCACAACCTTGTCAGCTAGGGAGAAACAGCCTGTTTTAAGGATGGAGGTGCAGAGAGGCTGGAGGACTTGCTCCAGGTTGCAGTTGGTAAGTGGCAGAGGTGGGCTTCGAACCCAGATCTGACCCCAGGACCTTCCCACTCTGCCAGCATCACTGATTTTAAGTTTGGAGGCTGGCACAGCCGTGGCTGGAGCGGGTCCCTCTTGCCCATCACGTGCCTCCCTGACCCTGCGGGAGCCCGGGTTTGAGGTCTGAGGCCCGGGCCCCCCGCCAGCCTCCTCCGCGCCCCGGGTGGTCGGTCACCTCTGCCTTCAGCCGCTCAATCTCAATCTCCCCATCCTCGATCTGCTGCCGCAGCTGCTTGGCCACCGTCTTCTCAGTCTCCACGATCTGCAGCAGGTGCAAGTACTTCTGCATCAATGCCTCGTGCTCCGTGGCCAGGGTCCGGTAGCTGTGGACAGAGGAACACAGCAGGTAAGCCACGGCCTCCTGGTCCCCCGGAGATCCAACCAGAAGTGGGGCTCCCCACAGACTGCACTTAGGAGAAGGTCCTGACTCCCAGACACAGCGCCCGAGGCCTTAACCTGGCTACTGCGCTGCTACTGATCGCTCTGGCCCCTTCCCCAGCTCCCGGCTCACACTCTGACATCTGGTTCCTCCACCTGGTCTTGCTCTCACCTTGCCCGACTGCCCTCACCCTCTGGGCCTTTGCGCAGATAGATCTTCTGTGTGAAACACGCCTCCTCCTTCCTTTCCCTGGGCTAGCTCCATCCTCTTTCCCAGAGTAGGTCCTAGTTGAAATGTCATTTCCAAGAAGTCTTCCCTCCCCCTTCCCCCCATACTGTGTAGGGTGTTCCTGCAGTACTCCCGGGCTGCTATTACCATAGCACTGGCCAGACTGATTGGGGGTGTCCAGTTACTTCTGTTCCCCCAGGAGACCCTGCCTTCTCTGATGGCAGGGACTATGCCTGTGCTGCTTACTCCTGTCTGCCCAGGGCCTAGCCCAGTGAACATTTGTTGCATGGATGCAACTGAGTGAATGGACGACACACAGAGGAGAGTCAGGCACATACATTTCACTGGCTGGGAGACATCTGAAGAACCTGCGCAGTGTACCTGGGTGTCAACTCATGTACCAAAGGCTGTTAGTGCTGTAGGAATCAGAAGAGGGGCCAGGCCAGCAACAAGGACCTGTAATCAGGGAAGACTTCCTGGAGGCGGAGCTCTCTCTCCCACAAGAATCGGAATCTAGGCCTTCGGACTCCAAACCCAGTGCTCTGGGCACATGCCCATCCAAGGGCAGCCTCAGGTGGAAGGCCTGTGCTGGGGGTAATTAGCAATGGGGCTGGATGGTTAGGTGGGGCCAGATTAGAGAGTACCCCAAAGGATCAGAGGGTAGAATAAGTGGCCTCAGCCTTTGTGTAAATGAACATGTCTCAGATTTGCAAAGCATCACGACGATAGGGAGGGCAGGAAGGTGGGACTTGGAAGATGAGCTGGGCCAGGGGGCTGCCCAAGGTCACAGGCCTGGCTTCTCCCTGATACCCACAGCACCTGCATTTGAAGGTGTCAGAGCTGGGGAGAAACCCGATTCTATAAATGGGGTCCAGTCTCAGAGGGCAGAGAAGCTGTGAAAGGGAATCCCACCATTCCAGGGAGGGGTGCCCACCTGGGCAGGGGCAGGAGACTTGAAAGGCACAGATTTGGAGGGCAGGCTTATTGGTCTCTGGGAGTGTCTGCAACGAAGTTTGGGGGCCGAGGTCTCCAGTCCCCCCTCTCCCTGGCCCCCATCTTTCCTCTCCCTTTTTGCTTCAGCCCAGGACCACCTCCTAAGCCCAGGACCACCAGATAGGATCTCATAAGATTCCCCTCTGCCCGCATCCTTGGCTCCTCCTCGCGCTCACCCTTGTCTTCCTTCCTGTGTCCCCCTCTCAGCAGCGGGCAGCCCCCCGTTTCCCACCTTCCAACCTCAGCGGGGCCTTGAAACATTTCTGGTGTCCCTGCCAGCTCCCCACCCACCCCAGAGCTTCGGCCCCCTTCAACCTCATTCCTCACCACCCCCCGGTCCTCTGCAGGCGGTCCTGCTCTGACATCACAGCCTGCATGACGTGCGATGCTGTTCCATCACTTCCCGCCAGCCCCACGGCACGCCCACCCTCATCCTGTCTCAAGGGCAGCATCCCTGCTCGGACCTAATCTGCCTGGCTCAGCCCCAGCTCCCACACCCGCTAGCTGAGGGACCTTGGATAGGTCACTCAGCCTCTCTGTGCCTCAGTTTGCTCATCCATACAATGGGGATGATGGCAGTCCACACCCTGCAGAGTTGCCGTGAGGATGAAATCTGTGGACACACATGAAGCTTTGTGCGGTGTGCCAGCGCTGTGGCAACTACCGTCTCCCTCCCCTCCACATCCCTAGCCCCTGACCCCTCCTCAGGATTTCTGTGCATCAGATTCTGCCTAACAGCTCCACTGGCTCTTTCTCCTCAGCATATGCGAAGCCTCAAGTCACTCCCCACTTAGGATGAGGACGTGCCCTCCCCCTCCCCCACCCTCCCCTGAACTCCTGCCCCTCTTTTCCACCTTCAAGGTGAGGTTTGTTGGAAGAGCGACCGCACTCATCATCCCCATGGTCCCTCTTCCCCTTCACCCCTCAGCCCTCGGCGGGCTGGCGTTTGGCCCCAGCACCCACAGGAACTGGGTCCCTCTCTGGGGTCACCATCTCCCACTTAAATTGAGGGGACACTTTTCAGTCTGGAATCTACTGACATGACCTTCCAGGTACCCTGGATGTGGCTAGTCAGGGGAGTGCCAGTTTAGGGACGCTGGCTTTTGTCACAGACTCAGAAGCTGTGTAACACAAGTTCTTTAAGTCCCTGTGACCCTCATGGCAAAATGGGACAATGATAGCTTCCCTACAAACCCCCAGGTTTGAGGTGAGGAGGCCAGGAGGCCGAGGGTGGGAAACAGCTTTGCTCTACGAAAGGGGCTGTGTAGCAAAGTGGTAGGCAGTGGTCCCCATCATGCCCTGAAGGTGGGACGGTGCGGCAGGGCAGGGCTGGCGACAGCCCAGCAGGAGGATGGCAGGAGCAGAGGGCGGGCAGCAGACCTGGAGCATGTGCCTGAAGAAAACACCTTATCCAAAAATCAAAGCTCCATGCTTCTCTCCCACCCACTTCTAAAGATACATAACAAGCTATAAGAGAGAATTCTTCGGTCTGCACTACTACTTGGTTAAAATGAGGATTTTTGTGCATCTCTTATTATAATGAATTTAAACCAGAATTATCAGGTTTTAATGTTTTCCCAACTTCCCAAGAGGCTTAATTGTCTTTACTTGCAAAGGAACTTCAACTGAGAGCATGAAGGAATCCATTTTCACACCACCTCATCTCTCCTCGCTCCACGGGTGTGAAAATTCGGAGCCTTCAGTAGCTTGTTTTTAGCGATGGCACTCGCCCTGGTGCTTCAAAACGGGGAGCCAGAGTCTCATCTGCCGGACAATTTGGTCTGTTTGCACCTCCCTTTCTTCCCTTCACCAGCCCTCTCTGCCTGCCTCCCTCCCTCCCCACTCTGCCTCCCCCTGTTCTCCCTTCTTCTCCTTCCCCTCCCCCCTCTCATCAATACAGATTTATTGAGCACCTCTTTGTGCAGCACTATCTTTTTTTTTTTTAATTTTTATTGAGTATAGTTGCTTTACAATGTTGTGTTAGTTTCTTGCTAAACAGCAAAGTGAATCAGCTATACGTATACATATATCCCCTCTCTTTTGGATTTCCTTCCCATTTAGGTCACCACAGAGCACTGAGTAGAGTTCCCTGTGCTATACAGCAGGTCCTCATTAGTTATCTATTTTATACGTAGTATCAATAGTGTATATGTGTGAATCCCAATCTCCCGGTTCTTCCCACCACCCCTTCTCCCCTTGGTATCCATACATTTGTTCTCTACGTCTGTCTCTATTTCTGCCTTGCAAATAGGTTCATTTGTACCATTTTTCTAGATTCCACATATATGCGTTCATATATTTGTTTTTCTCTGTCTGACCTACTTCACTCTGTATGACAGTCTCTAGGTCCATCCACATCTCTGTGCAGCACTGTCTTTATAAGATGCACAGATTCGCAGAGCTGGAAGGATACTCAGGAATCACGAAAGGCCAACTGCCTCATTTTATAAATAAAGAAACTGAGGCCCAGAGAGGGGAAGTGAGTTGCCCCCCAAATAACAGTCAAGGAGCGTCAAAGCTGGAGCAGGAATCAGGCTCCAGTCCCTGAAGAGGCAGGTCTATGCTCTCCCACATGGCTGTCTGGTTCGCATCTAGCTCTCCTCACTGAGATGCAGACCGTAAGCCACACTCGGTGTTACATTTTATACATTGCTGTACATAAACATACCACAGAGGCATCCCAGAATACTAGACTATTATGCATACGGTGGGAGAGTACATTGTGTCTCTATACCTATTCATACACTATAGTGCTTATTTGTGTATATACCATGTATCTACTATGTATATGTAAATAAAAACTAAGTTAGGTACATGCAAACATACCTACTACTCAGTATTGCTGTGGAAGAGAGCCGGTCTCTCCCTTGACACACACACACAGGCACATACTCTCACGATGTACACGATCTGAGGTTAAATAACGCTCAGAGCCTATAGTCTGTCCTTTGGTCACACAGCCGGCTGCCTAGGGAAGACCCTGTGGCTTCTGTTGGCCCAGGAGGTGCCTGACAAGCCGAACCTGAGCCAGACTGGCTGGTGACAACTATTCTAGGGAAGGGGACTCTGTTTCCCTTATGGGTGACCATCACTGGGACCCCCGTCCCAGCCCTAGGCCCAAAGGAGGACATTCCTGAGGCCAGTGGGTTGACTCAGACCCCTGGGCTTGACCAGGGAAGACAAACCATGTCCAACTGGCACGTCCCCCTGGCTTCCTAAAGGATGGTGAGTACTGAGGGGTTTCTGTTCAAAGGTAGGTGGTGTCACTCTGCCCAATGGCTCCTCTTTTGGGGAAGAGCAGGTGTTTGGTTTGAGTTGCGTCTACCTTACCTGGGAGTCACAGAGACCCAGACTGGGAGCCAGGATCTGGGGCACCCCAACTTCTACTCAGGAGCCCGCACCCCTGTGTGCCACTGGGTCTCACTGGCTACACCTGTCAAGCAGGCCTGAAGGGACCCACACACTGGGTGGTCATCAGGAGCAAATATACTGTGTGAAAGAGCTTCACAGACTCTAGAGGACTGTGCAGTGGACACAGGTACCCTCAGGTGTGAACATTCGCTGTCAGGCAGGCTTGGCAGCACTTATGTCAAACACATGATTAGGATTTTATGGGCTACTTGGACCAATCTCCAGTTTAGTGAGTTGCTTAAAGAATCATTGTCCTCTCTCTGCGGCAGACAGAATTCTAAGATAGCCCCAAGATTTCCTGCCCTGGTTTGGAAGCCCTACATAATCTCTGGGATGATGAATATGATGGGTTTTATTCCTCTTACTAGGCTATACTATACGGCATAGCTGACTTTAACATAGGGAGATTCTCTAGGTGGGCCTGACCCAATCACATGAGCCTTGGAAAATGGAGAGTTTTCTCTGGCTGGTTACAGAAGGGGAGGTCGGAGATTTGGGGCTGGAGAAGGGTTTGGTGAACCATTGTTGGCTTAAGGACGGCGGCGACCACAGGGCAAGGAAGGCAGGACCTCGTGGAGCTGAGAGCCATCCCTAGCTGACGGCTGGCAGGGAAACAGGGACGCCAGTCCTACAAGGAACTGACTCTTGCCAGTGACAGGAGTGAGCTTGGAAGCAGAGATTTCTCCAGAACCTCGAGGTAAGAGCCCAGCTTGATTGACTCCTTGATTTCAGCCCATGGGCCTCTGTGCAGAGACCACAGCCGAGCCCAGACTTCCGACCTACAAAACTGAGCAATGGGTATGGTTTCAAGCTGCTAAGTTTGTGGGTTTTTTTTTTTGGCCGCACCACATGGCATGTGGGATTTTAGTTCCCCGACCAGGGACCGAACCCACGCCCCCTGCAATGGGAGCGTGGAGTCTTAACCACTGGACCTCCAGGGAAGTCCCTTAAGCTGCTAAGTTTGTGATCATTTGTTCTGCAGCAGTAGAGAACTAAAACACTCTAATAGATAGAATTTATTTTAAAAATTTGAGGATTAATGCCCATATAATGGAAAGCACAGACCTTATATATACAGTTTGATCCGGGTAGATAAATGCATACACCCTAATCGAGATAAAGAAAATTCCCATCACCCCAGGGAGTTCCCTCGTGCCCCTTCCCTGTCAATCCCTACCCCACAAGCAACTACTGTTTGGATTTCTATCACCACAGTTGAGTTCTGCCTGTTTTAGAATTTCATATAACAGGAATCAGGCAGCATGTACCATTTTGTGTCTGGCTCTTTTTACTCAGCCTATCAACTTTGAAATTCATCCGTTTTGTTACATATTTATATATATATATATATATATTTTAATAGATCTTTATTGGAGTATAATTGCTTCACAATACTGTGTTGGTTTCTGTTGTACACCAAAGTGAATCAGCCATATGCATACATATGTCCCCATATCCCCTCCCTCTTGAGCCTCCCTCCCATCAGGTTCCTTTTTATTACTGAGCGGTATTCCATCGCATGGATGTATCAAGGTTCCTTTCTACATCTGTCTGTTGATAGACACCTTGGTTATTTCTAGTTTTGGGACTAGTGTGCAAAAAGCTTCTAAGGACATTTGCATACACGATTTTTTGTAGCTGTTTTTCGTTTCTCTTAGATAAATACTAAGAAGTGTAACTGCTGGGTCACAGAGTAGGTGTATGTTTCACTTTTAAAGGAAATGCCTAACAATTTTTCAAAGTGGTTGAACCACTTTATGCTCCCACCAGCATCATGTGATTTATGGTTACTCCACCCCCTCTCCAATATTTGCTACTGTCAGTCTTTTTCAATTCAGCCCTTGTAGATTCTACAGGTAGTGGTATCTCATTGTCTCTAGAAAATTTTGGTATGAATTGATTTTCGAAGTCAATGTAGTCCTGGTTATCCAGAATATATACCAAATTAGAATTCTATAATACCTCAACACTTACAAAGCCCCGTCACATAAATAATTTCATTTGGTTCTCAAAACAACCCTGCTATTGCTTCTAGTTTAGTGCTGGGAGCCTGAGGTCCAACTGCTTTCCCTGAATCTGGGTTCTCCCTGCTTGATTCCATTCTCCACAATGCCAGCAATTTCCACTCCAAATCATAGCTCTGATCATGTTACTCCCCTGGTGTAAGACCTTCGATGGCTTCCCGCTGTTCCCAGAGGAAAGCGCAAACGTCTCAGCTGGGTATTCAAGACCGTTCTGACCTGGTTCCAGTCCAATGTCCAACCTCATCGACCTTCTGACACCCAAACTTTGTCTCTTCATTTTTCTTGTAATTGTCTTTCCTAGATCACTGCCTTTATTTAAGGCTTTTTGGGGGCTGGAGGAGGGGCCGAAGTGCCCATAGCTAAACTCATTAGATATGAGGCTCCAATCTCCCCTTTCAAGTCAAATGTCACCCTATTTCCAGATCCCCCAGATTCCCCCATTTCCCTGAAGATGGAAGTATGTCTGTCTCCTATGGTGCCTTGTACTTAACACCGCCTTCGTGCACCAGAGCTATTTGTACATCTGTCTAGTGTCTTCCTGACTAGGCTGGGGTAGCCCTGGGGGAATACCTGTGTTGCATCCATCCCTGTCTGTCCAGTACCACACTCAGAGCCTGACTCTATTGATTCATAGGTGAGAACCTGGTCTCCATTAGCTAGACTGGACACTCCTTGAGGATAGGGATGGAGGTGGCTTGACCTCAGGGTCAAGGTCAGTGCTATAGCCATAATAAATGGTTTCTGGTCAGCTGGCTTGATCCAAGGCTCAAGGAAGGGCTCTGGTATCCATCTATCTATCCATCATCACCTGATGGATCCATCATCTACCCATCAACATTCATCATTGATTTATCATTCGTCCTTCACATATACTTTCAACACTCATCGATTTATCATTCATTTACCCTCCATTCATCCATCATTCACCTTCCACATATAAACTCAACATCCAACCTCTATCCATTCATTCATCCTTGCATTCTTCCCATCTACACTGCTGAGCACTTGTCTATACCTTTATAAGGCCCTGGGGATGCAAAGAATCGTACTTAGTCCTTGCCCCGAGGAGCTTACATTTTACCGGAACGTAGACACAGGAACACACCATTATACACTCAGCCTGAAAGATCTACTGCTCAAAGGGGTGAGTCTGGGTGTCCATCCCCCATGACAGTTAGCTTGGGGGCCACACCCCAGCCCATAAGCCCATCATTTCCCAAGACCCAGGAAGACTCAATGCAGCTTGGAGTCCCCATTTTCTGTGCAGCATACACTCTCCTTTTGCTTTTCTCCCCACTTGGCCCAGTGAATCCCTCCAGAGAGGGGTACACATTGTTGGGAATGAAGGGAAGAGCAGGTCTAGAATCCCTGCATGTCCAAGCTCAGAGAGGTTTACAGAATTTCAGTTTACAGATGAGAAAGTCAAGGCCCAGAGAAAAGACAGGACTAGTCCATTCCTGCAGCATCCGGGTTAGAACCCTGGTGGTCTTAGCCTTTGGTGGCTCTAAAGCTCTGTAATCCAACCAAATTGTACTCGGTTCTCCTAGTATGAAAAAAGGAGCTCATGTGGTTGAAGGGGGCGGGAGGCTGTAACGCTGCTCCTCAGGGCCCTTGGTTCCCTGTGCACCCCAGGGAGGCACGTCCCAGAGCTCCGGGGCTCTAAGGGTGGGCCTGTCAAGATGCCCTTCTTACAGTTTCCATTCTCCCCCAATCTCCTCCTCCTCCATGCCTTCCCCTCCTGGGGTTTGAGTCTGCTCAGGACGCGGCCCTTGGGTGGGCGAGACATACCTGGCGTGAGCGATGGCTGCCACCCACTCGTCACAATCCCTGGCGTCCTCTGTCCTCAGCTCCAAGGCTTTCTGGTTCTCGTGGCTGAAGTTAACCGTGAAATAATGCTGCACCAAGAAGAAGACAGCTCCAATTACCAGGGCGATCGGCACGGAACCGGCAGCGTCTCCTGTTAACAATCTGGCTGTTTTGCAAAGCACTCATTGCCACATCTGCTAGGCAAGGATTCATTATTCGTGATCATCAGAATGCCATTCTATTTAGCGGTTTCAAACTCTCTATTAAGGCAGGCTTTGTACCATGTAACAGAACCTATGCTTAGGCTATTGTAAGAAGGAAGCAAACCCCACAAAGTCCTATTTGCCAACAAACTGCAAAAAAGCCAGTTTTAAACCATCAGGTATGCTGGGGGAAAGGCAGAGAAAACACACCAAGAGAACATCCCCTTTGGGGACTGGGTATCAATTCAGGGCAGCATGCATTTAATTCACTCCACAAAAATGTTTCAACACACTCTTCTAGGTCCTGGAGTTAGAGCAATGAACAGATGGACCCTAGCAGAGCCCACCGGAAGCCAGCTCTGTGTTGGGTGCAGGTGACCGACTTAGAGCTGGTCAAATGTGGGGCCTGCTCCCCGAGCACCCAGGGAAGCAGAGGAGCCAACGAGAGACACACATCTGTAATATCGTTCTATGAATGAATACATGTAAAGCTCTTAGAACAATGCCCGAAATCTAGTAAGCACAAGTGTTTGCTATAATGAATGCAGTGCAACGATCATTACTGTCATGGAGGTAAGAAAAAAGGGCCCAGAGAAAGCCAGCCACTGATTCAGCCCAGGGAAAGGAGAAGGCCTTCCCAGAGGATGAGGCATTGGTTGGTCCAGGTTTTATTTCAGTTGATGGAAGGACGTGGAGGGAGCGTGGACATTGAGAGCACACGGCGTGCTTGGGGGTAGGAGGGGCCGTGCAGTGGGGTTAGGGATGCCAGAGAGGAGGCTGGGCGGGGGGCGGGGCCTGGCTGGTGGAGCTGAGCGGCGGGATGGGGTGGAGGAGAGCAGAAAGCCCAGGTTTCTGGCTGGAGCAACTAGGTGGGTGGGGATGCCATAGACTGGGGGAGGCATGGGCAGGATAAAGGGCAGGGGTCAGGGGGTCAGGGGTGGCGGGTGGACACGCAGACCCTGTGTGCCTGTAGGCCACGCCTCTGCGGGCTGCAGACAGGGGTCGGGGGCGTCAGCCTCGGGGCGGAGAGGAAAGCTGGGAGCAGACTCGGCCAGAGGGAGGGTGCACAGGCAAAGTGCTGGGGGCCCCACCTGCGGAGGCCTCCTGGGTCTGGTCCTGGAGAAACTAGGAGGAGAGAGGCAGGCAGTGAGGCGCAGAGAGGGCCCCCGAGGCCTGCCCATTCAGAAGATGCACCGCAGGCCACGGTGCGGTCCTGTGTCAGTGGTCACTGTCCCTTGTCCCTCCGTCCCTCGGGGCCCAGGCAGCAGGGAACAGCAGCATGAGGCACGTAAACTTATTTTTAGCTTCCGCTGACATGACTGTCTTTCTGTTAATTGTCGTTCTTGGTGGCAGCCAGAAGTGTGTGTGTGTGTGTGTGTGTGTGTGTGTTTTGCAGAGTCAATGTCTCTCACTTCTTTCCTAGGAAGCAGGTAACTGGCTGTCCTCCCCCTGCGAGGGAGCAGGTGAAAGCCGGAGCTACGGGTGACCACCTAAGCACTTTCCCCATCTCTCGAGAGGTGGTGAACACGCAGATGCTTGTTTCCCGCGATCTCATTTATTCCCATATTCACCAGGTGGAATAGGTATTATTATCTGTTTACTGCAGAGGAACCTGAGGTGCAGAAAAGTCAAGCCACTTGCCTGAGCCCACATGGCTGGAAAGCAAAGGAGCCGGAATAACATACCTTCCCTGGGCACCTACCGTCCACTCAGATCTTGGAGCTCCACTGCCAGCAACCGCCTGAGGATCTCACGAGGCTGGTGGTCTAGCAGGTGAATGGGGTGTTTCTGGGGGTTCTGGGGAAATGCTATCAATATCCATCATTTCTAGGGAGGAACAGGGACCCTGGGTACCATCAGAGCTCTTGAGACAGCCTCATAACCTCAGCTGGTGCTGGATCAGAGCTCTGACAGACCCCAGGTCACCCTTGAAAGCTGAACCACCCCTGGGCTTCCCCAGAGTTACAAGGATGTGCCAAGGCCAGAGGTGGGCCACTGCAGAGTGGCAGAGTGGACACCGGGCTCAAACTGGGGCCACTAGAGCTGCTGTGATGAGACCAGGACCACACCTTGGGCATTCTGCCCAACCAGAACTCCCTCAAAGCTTCTCAGAGTATGGCGGCCTCACTGAGAACAATACGTGGGCCTCAGCATGACCATGGGACAAGAGCTTAGCCACGTTTGCCAAAACGATGTGACCATATGGGTTCATGTGGGTTCTGGCTGGACCCCTCTGCAGAACAGAAGCATTGTTTTGGAATCAGCCCTGGGGCACTCTAGAGCTCTCCAGTCAAGACAGAGCCACATCTGAGGCCTCCCTGGGACACTGATGGGATCAGGGCTCACACACTATATGTGATCAAGGATGTGGGATAAATTCAGAAATAAACCCAGGGGCCTCCTCCGGGAACCCACATTTCAAATGTGGAATCCTGACAGGCCCAGCTAGAGTTGCTGGAACATATCTGGAAATGCAACAGAAGCAGAAACCACCAATGGACCATCCCTGACTTCATTAAAGAAGAAGCAAGATTTGGTGAAATTACTCCTGGAGCCTCACCAGGGCTGCAGGGATGGGCCCACAACTCCACCTGGGGCCTCCACAGAGCTTCCCTAGACCTGAAGTGAGAGATGGATACCTTGACTTGGGGCTCCACCAGAAGTCCCAAGATGGATCCCGAAACCCTCTAAGCATCAAAGTCAGACCCCTAGAACGATCCCAAACTACTCCAGGAGCCCCACCAGGTTCAGGGCAGAGCCTGCGGCTTCACCTGGGCTGCTAAGTATCTCCACCAGTGGGTCTCAACCCTGACTGTACATTGGGCTCTGCTGTCACTAGTCTGGGTGTGACCTGTGCGTCCCTTGGTGATCCTAATGTGTGGTCAAGGTGGAGAGCCACTCGCTGGTCTAGACCTTCACCTGAGGCCTCAGCAGGTTAAGAGGGATTGATCCAGAAACTACACCTGTGACTACCAAACCCCTAAGAAGGGACTCAGAAATGACAAGTTGGGTTGTGCCGAGACCAGAGTCATGTTCGGGTCCTTATCTTGGCTGGAGGAAATGTTCTAGAAGCACACCTGTGGCCTCACCTGGGTTCGAGGTACTATATTTAGAACTGGGGACTCACCAAGCTGAGATCCTGGGCTTCAGCTCATGCCTGGTCCCCAGGATGCCCTCTCTCTGACCTGTATCACCTGACCGCTAACTGACTCCTGCTGCCCCACGCCTGTGTGGGGCTGGATCTATGTCCCCTCCTGCCTCAGGATGGGCCTTTGTTTCCAAAGTCCCAAGTGCCTGTATGGTAATAAACTTCTATCTAGGACAGCTAAAGCAGATCTGAGCCTCTGGGGGTTGGGGAGGTAGGCTTGGAACCCTGCCTGCTTGGCCTTCCCCTTGCCTCCTGCCTGTCCCAACCGGCTGGTAGGGCTGCGGCACCTCCACAGGACGGAGAACATTGGGAAACCACTGACAGGTACGGTGACCAACCATCCCAGTTTGCCTGGGACTGAGGTGTTTCCGCGGGCACAGGACTTTCAGCGCCAAGACCGAGACAGTCCCGAGCAAACCGGGATTCTTGGTCACCCTACAAAAGGTGGAGGAGGTGGAAGTCCCAACAGCCGGGTCTGGGTCTGGCTCTGCTGCTCGGAGCCAAGGATTCTGGGCAACCTCTGCATCTCCCTCTGGCCAATGGGCATGACACTAACACTTGCCTTGGTCAGCTACACACAAGTGGCCTCAGTCATGAAAAATCAAGTTCTCTCCACCTTTAACTCTCTACCTGAATGATATCTCATTTGTGAATTCAACCCATATTTTTCAGTCCCCACTATAACCCAGACACTGTCCACCTCATGGTAATCAATGACACACACGAAAGCCCACGATGCTGAATGCTTTCTGCAAGGTACGGGCACTCCACATCATCAGGTCTTAGTGTATCTCTTTCCTGCTTCTTCTAGACTGTCAAATGTGCTGCCCCCGTCCTTCCCCATCAAAGCCATTATCAACTCGTAATGATTTTTTTTTTCCCGCCTTTGGGACGCCGTGTGGCATGCGGGATCTTCATTCCCCGACCAGGGATGGAACCCGCGCCCCCTGCAATGGAAGCTCAGAATCTTAACCACTGGACCGTCAAGGAAGTCCTGTAATGACTTTTTACTGTCTTTCCTACCACAGCAGAGAGTCTTAATCTGGGCTGCACATTAGGGATACCTGGGAATCTAAGAAAACACGGATGCTTGAGCCCCCTTCTCGGACACATTAAAGCAGAACGTGGGAGAAGGGGAACAGGGAGAGGACACGGTTCAGGCACTGGTATTTTTCAAAGCCCCCCGGTTGGTTCCAATGTTCACCCAGTGCTGGGAACCCCTAAGAGGGCGCAATGTCTGCAGCAGAAGCACCTCGTCCCCTCCCCGCATCCCCCCATGTTCTCCTAGAGATGCACGGTCCTGGAGCCGATGCCTGCATGCAGCCAGGAGTTCCCAGTTATTTGGAAGTGACACGGACAGACCAAATGAACGAGCTGTGTGTGCTGAACTCTAAGTACAAATGACAAAGAAGGAAGTGGAAGTGTCTCAGAGAAAAGCGGAGATGGGAGACCTGGTAACTAGAGTGGGAGTTGGGGAAGGTGGGGCGGAGAGAGATGGTTCCTGGTCCAGGCCTTGGAGACCCAGACACATGTTTTCTACTTGGGTTCCATTAATTATCACTGTAACTATTCTAAGAGTCCTCCTTAAGCAACAACCTTAAGCTGCTCTGAATGGGCTCCTGTTCCTTTCAAATAAATGATTCCTGACCAAGAATATCCCCAGAGCCTGGCACTGTTCCTCGGCCTGGGCATGGAATAGCCTTCATTTGCTGAATGGGTGACTGAATGCATTTATCACCATGGCATGGGAGCCCGGCTTATTCATTAATTAATAGCAAAAGCCACAAAGCAGGTAGCATTGAATCTGCTTCTCAGGCATGGGCGGGTGAGCTGGCTGGAAGGGTGTGGGCACTGGCTTTTCATGAACGAGGCTTATATCTCTTCAGGGGGAGGAGGCCCACTCACCTCATAAAGGCACTGAACAGTCCTGCAATGTAGGAACTTCTTCCAGAACTTATCCCATCATGGAACACTTTTGTTTTCATTTTTGGGAAGATCTATCAACATTCCAGAAAACCAGTGTTCCGGGGACTTTGGGACCCTGGACTTGTGGCATATGCCAGGCTTTGGAGTCGCCTGGGTTTAAATTTATTATTTATTATTTAGCTTCCGTGTCTCCAGCGTGTCTCTTCACTTCTGTGGACCTGTTTTCTCTTTCACAGAAAGGGGAGGCTATTACCCATCTCACAGGGTTCTGTAAAACAGATGATGTTGTGAAAGCTCCTGGTTCATAAAAGGGCTCATGATGGTTTTTAAACTAACTGAATCATTTGCAAGGTCCAAGAGATGGGTCTAATCAACCTATCAGTGGACAATTACTAGGAAAACCACATACATGTGCATTCACATGTGTGTGTACAAATAGCGTTCCCCCTAACATTCATGTTCGTCGGAATCTGTCAAGAAGACCTTATGTGAAAATATGTGGAATCTAAAAAAATGGTATAAATGAACCTATTTACAAAACAGAAACAGAGTCACAGATGTAGGAAACAAACTTATGGTTACAAGGGGGGACAGGTGGGGGGAAGGATAAATTGGGAGACTGGGATTGACATACACACACTACTATGTATAAAATAGATAACCAACAAGGGCCTACTGTATAGCACAGGGAACTCTACCCAATACTCTGTAATGGCCTATAAGGAAAAAGAATCTAAAAAAGAGTGGATATATGTATATGTGTAACTGACCCACTTTGCTGTACACCTGAAACTAACACAGCACTGTAAATGAACTCTACTCGAACACAAATTTAAGAAAAAGACCTTCTTTGAAAATAGGGTCTTTACAGATGTAATCAAGGTAAGATGAAGTCATACCAGATTAATAAGAAGAGGACTTAATACATAAAAAGAGGGAAATGTGGACACAGACACACAGGGGAGAAAGCCACGTGAAGAGGGAGGTAGAGACTGGAGAGGTGCATCTACAAGGCAAGGAACACCAAAGACTTCTGGCAGCCATCAGGAGCTAGAAGAGGCAAGGAAAAATTCTTCCCTCGAGACTTCAGAGGGACCATGGCCCTGCAGGCATCTTGGTTTCAGACTTCTAGCCTACGGAGCTGTGAAAGAATAAATTTCTGTTGTTTTAAACTAACCCCCCTCAAAAAAACAAAACCAAACCAATCCATATGCACATGTACACACACAGGAGGCATGGGAGAGGCTTAGAAACTGGAGTCATAGCTGTGCTAAGATCAAAGGATGGTTACGAATCAGCAATTTGGGGCATTGTTTCCATAACCTTCAGGTCCTATTTCTTTCTCATTTCTGGTATTCAATTGGTCACCAGGGTCTCTGCTCTGGATATCTCTGGAACTCTGCCTTCTGCCATCCTCACTGCCCTGCTTGCTTCCAGGCTTCCTCATCTCCCACCCGGGCCATTAAACTGCCCCCTCTGGTCTCCCTGCCCCTGGTCTTGCCCCCTCTGATTCATCCTGCTTGACCAGGATCCAGACCCACTGTCCTGTCTGGGCCCCTGCTCGCTGTCTCCTCCAAGAGGGAGGTGGGCTGGGGTCAGCTGCAGGATGGATGCCATCACTCTCGGTCAACCCCACCCCTTCCACTTAGTAGGTCCACTCTGGTGGCCTGGTCAGGCAGGGTCAGCTTCTCCCCCACTGGGTCCTGGCTCCTTCCTCCTGATCCATCTTTGGGGCCACAGTCCCAGCTGGCCCTGGCCTGGCAGTCCTCTCTGCCCGATGCTCCCGAAGTCCCAGTGCAGAGGGGACAGTGCCAGAGGGAACCTGAAGGGGCCTCAGGGGTGTGTGTGTGTGTGTGTGTGTGTGTGTGTGTGTGTGTGTGTGTGTAGATGCTCTGGCTGGAGTCCATCTCTCCCTCTGTAAGGGACTATCCATCCAGGCTCCCCGTCACCTGAGGTCCCTGCCCGCCTCTCACCGCTGAGATCCCAGGGGAAGGCTGTTTGCTCTCTGGCTCCCGCAGGAGAGATCCCGCTCTTGCCTGGGCCAGGCCACCCTGGGAGTGTGTTCTGCCCTCTCTCAGGGCTTCTGCAGCACCGTGCGTGGTTCTCAGCGCTGCTCCCTCCCCGCCCTGGCTGCACCAGCCTCGTGCTGGCCACACAGAGGGGCTTCACTGGGCACAGTATGTCCCAAATGGCCCTGCTCAACAGAAGTATTGGCCTCGAGCAGCCCCACTGGTGCTCCCACACCAATCCAGAAAAGACCTACCTATCCTGCCCTATGGTTGTGGCTCACCTGGTATGGCTCCACACGGGGTCTGGACACCCCACTTCATGACATTCTTCCCCCCTGCTCTGAGGGGGCCTCGTTTCACCGACCTCTGCCTCTGGGTTCTCAAGTCTTGGCCTTCCCAGGGCCTGGTTACTGCACCGTGACCTCTGCTCTGACCCGGGGATGAGCGCCTGTCTCAGACCCCGGTCTCCTATGGGCTCCTAAGAGTCCCAGGGCTGAGAGCTGCTACCGGGGACCGACCTCCTGGACACCTTATTGCTTGCTTCCTTCTACTCCCTGCCTGCCCCCTGGGGACAGGAACAGAGGTGGGAGGAGAGACAGGAATGTCAGAGCTGAAGAGCCCAGTGAAAGTCCCTCCCTCCCAGAGTCAGCCTTGAACTAGGCAGTGCTTGACCAGTGGCCTGGGGGACGGTGTCATCCTCCAAGCTTCTGCTGCTGATTGGTCTGTTTCCATGTACATTACTCCAGACCCCATGAGCCACAGCCACAGATGTCATGCCTGGCTGGTCCTGCACGAACACCTTTCAATCTGTCATCACAAGTCAATAAGCCTGCCCTTCCCCCTCCCACCAACAGCCTCTCTAGACGTTTGCTGAAAGAAGGAATGAATTTCAGTCTGGACATGTCTGCCTTTCACCTTCTGTTAGAAATGACCTATGCACAAAGGTGTTTATTAATTGCAGCTCTGTTTGTAATTAAGAAAAGACTATAAATTACCCAAATGTCCCTCGAGAGGAGGTTAGCTAAATAAACTACAGCACATCCACACAGTGGAATACTATGCAGCTGTAAAAAAAGACGAGGACAATCCATATACTTATAGAGAACTATCTCCACAATATAGTGAGAAGAACAGGTGTAGAATAGTGTTTGTAGTACGGTACCACTTGTATAATTATACAGATGTGCATATATATGGCCATAGAGCTATACATCTTTGCATATATTTGCATATATAATGTCTCTGGAAGAATGCCTAAGCAACTGGTAACATCAAAATCCTTTGGAGGGGCTTCCCTGGTGGTGCAGTGGTTGAGAGTCCGCCTGCCAATGCAGGGGACATGGGTTCGAGCCCTGGTCTGGGAAGATCCCACATGCCGCGGAGCAACTGGGCCCGTGAGCCACAACTACTGAGCCTGCGCGTCTGGAGCCTGTGCTCCGCAACAAGAGAGGCCGCGATAGTGAGAGGCCCGCGCACCGCAATGAAGAGCGGCCCCCGCTCGCCGCAACTAGAGAAAGCCCTCGTGCAGAAGCGAAGACCCAACACAGCTAAAGATAATAAATTTAAAAAAAAAAAAAATCCTTTGGAGAGGGGAACTGGATTGCTGGTGTCAGCAGCAGAAAGGAGCATTGTCAGTGTACACTTCTTTGTAACTTCTGAATGTCGAGCCATGGTAATATATTACCAATTCCAAAATTTTATCTATCTATTTATTTATTTTTGGCCATGCCATGTGGCATGTGGGGATCTTAGTTCCCTGACCAGGGATCAAACCTGTGCCCCTGGCATTGAGAGCGTGGAGTTTTAAACACTGGACCTCCAAGGAAGTCCCAATTCTAAAATTTTAAAATAAAAGGCAGTGGCTGTTTGAGAGGCCCAGCCGGCCATCCACTCCCCAGGTTCTCCAACCTGCACCCTGCACTCCTGGTCACCAGGACACTCCTCTTTTGGACCCCAGCGGTGCAGCGTCCTGGAGAGTGATCTCCACCAAACATGCTTAGCCTGCCCTGAGAGCCCACAGGAGCCACTGATGGGGTGGGACCCTGTTTTTGCAGTGATTCTGCCCTGGAGATCGTCATCACTTCCCCACTGGTCCCCTTTATGAAAGCCCCTGGATATACAAGTGCTCTTGCTTGAGGAATTGCACCACGTCTTTCCAGGAGGCAATGGGTGTCCCATAACCAGCTTGTTTCCCTTTTTTGTCCAGGCTACCAGGAAGTTCTCAGATGTAATTACTTACCTGCCTCTCCTCACCTGTGCCCACACCGTATGGGCTCTCCTTTTGGAACACCAGCCCCTCCCCCAGGCCCCCAAAGCCTGTGGATCTGACCAGAGGTGAGGGGAGCCCAGGTGACAACCAGTGTGGCCGGAGGGCAGGTAAGGCCCCTTGCGGGAGAAAGAGGGTAGAAGGGCAGCAGCAGGCTCGGGGCAAGGTGAGTGGGCATGCAGAGGATGCTGCATGATTGACTAGGTGCTTCCAAACTATTTCACTCATTTCTTGCGTGTGGCTAAGAGTCTAAGAGACAATTAAATAAAGTTGGTTATATTTTTACTCACATAGTCTGACAGAGGAAAAGTCAATCTAGATCAAGCCTGTCTGAATTTCTAGATGGGTTTCTGGAATACTGGCTAAGGTTGCTAAAAATTCATTCATTCACTCTTCTAAAATGAATTTTATTTTAAGGTCTGAGTTAGATTTTCCAAGTTGAAAAAAAAATCAAAATTCAAGTAGGAAGTATCTTCTTGAAAATCATTCTCTCTTTTTTTCAGGGGAAAGAAGTTGCATCAGCCTTGCTGGATTAGTAAGATCTGGTCTTTAAGTATAAATTGCTGAATTTAACAGTTGGCCTGGATGTCCACTGACCTGAACAACCTAGAACAAGGAGGGCTGACATTTATTAGCAGTGACAGCTCAGGGTCTGGCACAACACAGACACTCAGGTATTTGTGGGGAGATGAGCTCCCTCTATCTGAGGTTTATCTGCCAAATGGGGATTCTCTCTCCCCTGTGTAGAACTGCAGTAACAGCAGCGTTACTTTGGTGGTTACCGGAAATGCTAAGCCTGAAAAGGACTTTGTAATCTGTAAGCTGCAAAGGTGCTCTATCTGAGTGGTGGCTGGAGGAGAAGGTATGGTAGGACAGCACCTGGTGCTTTCATAGGATGAGAACTTGACACTCCCTGCCATTGCCCACCGAGCCCGGGAGGTGGGAAGCCCCAGAGGCTGTGGGGTGCATCCTGGGCATGCAGGAGCTAGGGATGGTCTTTGCAGCACAGCGCAAGCCCAGGTTTCAGTGACATGGTGACGCAGCGACCCGGCTGGGATGGGAGTGGAGGGGGGAACTTCAGTGCTCGGCACTCCCCAAATTCAGGCCTCTTTTACTGCTCAGTTCTACAGCCTCCTCTGACCTGAACTCCTGCCTCCAGATGGGTCGTCCTTCTGTCTCTTCTCACCCGGGCGTGATCTCTCCAGCACAGAGATCACAGCAGTCCGTCTCTAGCGGAGAGACCTGTGCCGGCTCCCCACCGCGCTCTGTAGCCTGCACACAGGCTTTGGGGGCCAGCTCTGCCTACCCTGCAACCTACATTCCTGTCCTTCTTGTCCCTTTCTTGGTGGAGTCTCCCTGATGCCCCCAGGCTGGAAGGAGATGCCCCTGTAAGTGTGAGCACAGATTCTGCTTTCTGTCATTAAACCCATCAAGACGGCGCCTTTGCCTTTCTCCTCAGCTACTCGTGTGTGTGTGTGTGTGTGTGTGTGTGTGTGTGTGTGTGTGAGATGATCAGATCTGCATTTTGGAAAGTGGTCTGGCTGCGGAGAGGCACGGGGATGGCGGCACGCAGCGGATGTAGGGAGACGGTTCTCCCAGCATCTCTAGAGCCCTGCTTTCAGGCACGTGGTGGGTCTGCACGTCCCCACCGCCGCTGAACTGAAGCCACATGACGTGCCTTGTGGTCATATGGTCAGCATGGGTCACTTCCGGGGGGCGCTTTAAGAGCCAGGGAGAGATCTGCCACATTCTCTGCCCTTGGCTGAGGCAGCTGTGGAGGCAGGTGTCAGGACGAATCTCCATCAGGCTGGGTCCCTGAGCGATCACAATGAGCAGTGCCCTCCTGCCAACCGCATGGGACCTAAAGCATGAGCAAGAAATAAACCTCTGTCATGTTCATGCAGATCTGGGGCTTGGTTGTTACTGCAGCATGATGTCACTCATGCTGACCAATACACCTGTTAGGAGGCCCCCACCTAAGTCCAGACAAGAGATGATGGCTGTCTGGACTAGAGCCTTGGAGGAAGAGAAGGACAAGAGTGAATGGTCTGAGAGAGATTTAGGAGGTGAAATCGATGGGGCTGGGTGAAGGTGTGGCTGCCTGGGATGAAGGAAGCTCCTGCAGCTATTTTGTCTCTTTCAGGGGCATGCTTGCTCAGACATTCTCAGAAACCCATAGGTTATTTGAGATAAGATTTACCATCCTACCTTTATATCCAGGGTCAGGGCTCCGTGTTGACTCACTTCAAACCTGCCAGAGACCCAGGTGA
Source organism: Balaenoptera ricei (assembly GCF_028023285.1). Lineage (NCBI taxonomy): Eukaryota > Metazoa > Chordata > Mammalia > Artiodactyla > Balaenopteridae > Balaenoptera > Balaenoptera ricei. The sequence continues at coordinate 32,741,590 of NC_082640.1, forward strand.
TCTGGGTCATTGCTTCATGCAGGAAGAGCCTTGTCCTAAAGGTGAAAGCTGAAGCCACAACAGCTACCGTGAATTGATCGGACCTACGGTGCTACGCTAGGGCTTTACAAATAGCATCAAGTACAACACTCAGAACAGGGCCGCCGGGTAGCCTGTGTTAACGGTTTCCATCTCACAGATGGGGAAACTGACGCTCAGAGAGCAATAAGACCTTCCCTAGGTAGGAGGTGACAGAGCCAGGATCCAAAGCCAGTCTGTGTGGCTCGAAACCCACAACTTTTACCTAAGGCTGCGTCATTGCCAGAGACAGAGAAACCCCTCAGTGAATGAGCTGGGAGTCGAGGCTGCGCCCCCTCTCCGAGCAGCGGATGATGGGCAGTGGGGGAGTCCGAGGCTCCCAGCTGCTCCCTGCACGACAGTCGCCTTTACCGAGGTGTTTGGGCGTTGGCAGTGTTCTGGGCCCCCCTCAAGTGCACGCGTCACCAACTCTCCTGCATAAACATCGGGGGCTGAGTCCTGTTCTTGGCTCTGTACACATGGGCGCCGGCTCCAGGCTCCCACGGATTCCAGGGAAACGGGACTGCAGGGTGTGGATGCCTGCCTTGGGGTGTTTATCCTTGACTCCTGGGATTCGAGGTGCAAGGTTCCCACCCAAGCAGAAACAAAAGCTGCTTCACAGATGTCACCAGAGAGGCAGTGGCATCATTTCGCTTGCTGTTAATTCTCTCTCTCTCTCTCTCATTTTTCATTTATCTCGGCAGAGGATGGTAAACTCACACAGTCCCTCAGCCCAAGTCTTTCTGCTGTGCTTGTGCTTGGAGAGCTAAGGTTTTAGAGTCAGGTGGACCTGGGTTCACGTGCCAGCTTTGCCACGTATGCTCTCTGTAACCTTGAACAAGTTACTTACCATCTCTGAGCCTCAGTTTGGTCATCTCAAAAATGGGTTACCAGGTATAACCTCACAGGGCTGTTGGGACGATTAGGGGAGGTATTGTATGTAAAACATGCACTCCGGCCCTTACGTTCTAAGGGGAAGGAAGACCCTTCACAAACCACCAGCCAAATACATCAATTAATCCCAACCTGATAAGCGATGGGGATGAAGGAGAGAGGGTTGTCCCTGCCTGTGATGGGGGACCTGGGGCTCCTCTAGCTCCTGCAGTGAGGGGAGGCCCTCAGGAGGTGACTTTTAGGCTAAAACCTAAAAGGAGGTCTTAGGAGGAGGAGAAGTTGGCCACTAAAGGCTGGGGGGAGTAGGCGATCATTCCAGCCACAGGGAGCAGCCACTGCAGAAGCCTTGAGGTGGGAAAGAGGCAGGTGTAGGGTGAGGGAGGAGGGGGATGGGAGGGCGGGGCAGAGTTAGCAGGGCAGGCAGAGGCTGGAGCCCGTTGGGCCCTCCAGGTCATGCTGGAGAATCTGCATTTTTTTCCTAAAGGCAATGAGAGCCAGTGACACTTTCAGTGGCTTAGTACATGGTCAGGTGTGCCCTTTAGAAGCTCACTCTGGTGGCTTGCTGTGTGGCAGGGGACTGGCGTGGGGCGAGGTGGGACCATGTGAGCGAGTTCAACACATCAAGCCTGACACTGTGAGCTCCTGAACCAAGGCAGGGGCAGGGAGAGAGTCCGGACTCCTTAGGATGGAGAATTCCTGGCACTTGGTGTTTACCGTGGGAGTGAGTCTAGGGAGAGCGCCCTACTCCACTGTGAGACCTCTGAAGACAAGGATTAAGTTTGATTTTTCTCTGTATCCACAAGACCCAGCATGGGCTTCACACGGAGAGCCAAAATGTTTACGGCACGCACAAACGGCAGTGAGATTTTAGTGTAGGCTTGTGTATGTACAGTCTGCTTCTGACCTTCATCCCACTGTCGCCAAGCAGAGGGGCAGGGACCTGGTACTTCCTTGTCCCAATTAAGGTGTCATTACTGAGCCTCTTCAACCTCATTTCAGTGCTAGAAATAGTTGGAGGCTGGGGTGGGGAGATGGGCACCCCACACCTGCTGGGCTGGGCTTGGTTTGGAACCGCGGGGCAGCCCTGCTGGCCCTTCCATAGGTGCAAGGATCGTGGGCTGAGTTGCTGGCACCCCGTGTGTGTGGATGACGTCCCTGTGTCCCTGTGTCTGGGGGGATGTTGCTTTTCGAGTACACTTATTCCCCTACATTCAGGTTTGTGTTTTTCTGATTGGCCCAGAGGGCTGAATGTGCTACAGCAACAGGCAGGCAGGCTTTGTGGTGAAGACAGCACAGCTGCAGAGAAAGCCAGAGAGCATTTCAGCTGCTGCCTTGCTGGGTGGTGCTGGTGAGATTGTTTCCTCATCTGCAAACCGGGCACACTCATGACTTTAGGGCTGTTGTGAACAGGTATCCACCAGGCCAACCAGAAATGTGTCCTGCGAATGAGGACCAGGAGAGGGACTTCCTCTTGTCTCCAGGGAAAGGCACCCACTGGGTGGATAACATGTGCTAATGGGCACCCCCAGCTTCCGGAGCCTCTGCCCACATCAGTGCTGAGATTCTGGCTGAAGGGATCTGTCTGTGTCCCTTCTGTTTTACAGGAATCAGGAATCAGTCTGGGGGTCTACATTTTGATCCCTTCTGGTTGGGGCGGGGGAGTGGGGTAAGGGGAGTACTGGGGTTGGTTTGGTCAAGTCCACCACTGAGAAGCTGGGGTGGAAGCTCTATTTCGGGGGGCTGGGAGTGAGGGTGGGAAAAGCCAGTGTGGGGTGACTCCATGCCAAAGCAGGGCAAGAACCCCAAGGGTCAATCTCTGAACCCAAATTCTAAGTCCAGGGCCTCTGGCCCTTCAGTGTGTGGGCTGTAGGGTCAGAGGTGAGGAGGTCAGGGCTGAGCAAGCAGGGCTCAGGCCAGCGTGCGGAGGGGTGCTTGCAACTGCCAGTCAGCATAGGAGCGCGGCTGTGCCCCTCCGATTTCAAGAGCCCTTGGGATTCCAGGCCAGAGCTACCACAGACGCAGTCAGAGCAGTGTAGAAGCAGCCAGAGGATAGCACATCATGCTAGGATGGGCCTGGGCTCCCAGAGCACCCTGGGAGCCCTTCCTATTAGAGCATCTTCACAGTGTAAGGTACCATCTTTATCTGTGTTAATCTTCCCTGGGGGCCGGGGACTGTGACATCCAGCTTCCTGGGCCTGCGACCCCACGCCGGGCCTGGATTGGTGCACAGTCAGTCCTCAGGACGTGAAATGTGGAATTGACAAGCTACACCAGTAAGTTCAGCTCAGTTAGTATCTCCTGAGCACATACTATGTGCTTTGTCCCTGACTCATCCCTGTCATTGGGGTGGTTCCCAGCCAAGACTTGGTTTCTATTTCTCGAGAAACCATCTCTGGCCCTTCCAGATGGAAGCTGCCTGCTTAGGCCTGGATAAAAATGACATCCTCCTAAAACCAAGACTTCACTAGATGTTGGCCAGTCCAAACTGATAGCCTCTTTGAGGCCTCCTAACATGGGTTCTCTGCCACAGGCCCAGCAGGTTTTGAATCAAGGTTTCCTGGGGCTTACAAGGCAAACCCAGTCACAGAACGGCTTGGCGCCGGGCCTCTCATGAGGGTGCTCTGTGGGTGCTATGGGGGCTCCCCCTCAAGGAGAAACACGGAGCAGCTGCGGAGGCCGTCAATTTTACTCAAAGGTTTAGAAAAGAAAAAGATATAAGTTTTTATAGACACGTGCAGACCAAAGGAACAGGATCTACTTTTCCATACGAGCCAAACTCTCCGTCTGGAGTCAAAGGGAACATCTCTATACGTGTACGAAACAAACCACACATCTTTAACAGAAATTTGCACCTGAGCTGGGCAGCACCAGACCATCCCCTACTATTCCCAACCCTCTTCTGTTCTCTTGTGCCAGGAGGGCTACTCTTGTGACCACATTTGAGGATCTCTGACTGTTGGTGTTCTGGGGAAACGGCTCAGACCACGTGTGCACATGGTCAAGTGGTTTTGCACTCCTGTCCCTCCCATAATCCACTGCTAGCACGATTTAACACCCGAGCCAAGAGGTGAATGATCTGGAATCAACGTAAGATCTCATTTTCAGGAGTTCTTAGACATTGGGTGAATTCTAGGTCTGATTCTGCCACCGAATCAGAATCAGGTAGGTAATTTCTTCCCAATCTGCTCTTCAGTTTCCCTATCTGTAAAATGGGAGGAGTGGGCTGTACAATCTCTCTGAGGTTCCTTTCAGCTTCAACATTTTATGTTAGACCTCTGTTCCTTGTCTAGGTGGGTATAATTCAGATTCAATTAACATTTATCATGTCAAACTAAAATGGATTGTGAGCATACTTCCATAAACATTACTTGTGTTCTCAAAACCCCAGAAGGATAGGTGTTATTACCTTCATTTTGTTTACAAAACAGAGGCTCAGAGAAATTTAGTGTGTTAACTGAGGTCACACAGACAGGAAGTTGCAGAGCTGTGATTCAGTCTCAGGCCTGTTTCTGGCTTTGTGTCCAAGGGGCTGAGAGCACACACTGTGTGCCCAACAACAACTCAGCTTCCTTCAGCCCTCTCTCCCTGCCTGCCCGGGAGCTCAGCTCTGTGCTCTGGGGTAGGGGGCCAAGGATGGGCACCAGTTGGGGCTATAGGCCACTGGTAGTACAGGTGGACTTTGGCCAACAAGTGTTGATAATGTTCTGGAAGGCTGGCAAAGGGCAGGTTATCAAGGGCTGAGAGAGCATCTCTAGCCTAGCCTGGGTCTGGCTCTCCCAGGTGAGTCTTCCAGGCCCCATTTGTACCTTTAGCTTAAGGAGCTGCCTGCTCTTTGCTTTGCTTTGCCATCTGGGAGCCCCTACCTGCCATACGGCTTGCCATCCCCAGAGACCCAGCCTCAAATATTCCTGTCCACCTTTCCCAGCCTTCGAAATCATCTCGCAGTACCTCTGGGCTGAGGGCAGGGAAGGAAGAGATGTGCTGCAGGGACTGAGCTCAGATCTGTCTCGACCATTAGGAGGGCGACTTCAAGGATGCTTTTATTTCAGCCAATTCAATCACCACCAGTCTGCCTGCAATAATGGCTTTTGAGCCCTCAGTTATCTTCCCAGAACCTTAAGGTGGCCTCAACTCCCGGCATGACACTGGGCAAGTAAATTTCTCTCTTTTGGCCTCAGTGTCCTCAACTAGGCAATAACCAGCTGGTTGGGTCCCCATGGATCGCAGGTCCCTCCCAGCGGTGACATTTTAGCATTCACTATCTTTGACTTTACCTTCCCAGAGGAGGGGGACAGACTAGATGCCTTTGGAGAGTGCATCGATCTTAAAAATTGCACTCCCGCTCTCTGGTGCTCTCACTGGGCGCCCGCAGGTGCTACTCCATCCCTCCACACCAAAGGCGCACCCGCACCCCGCCCAGGCCCCCGGTAGATCCAGGTCCGGCCTTTTAGCCTCGCCAACTCCGGAAACGCTAGAGCAGCGCTAGAGCCGCGACTGCGGCGGCGGCGGAGGCGCAGGGGGCGGAGGAGGAGAGATGCGCCCACTTGTCCCGCGGCCTCCGCAGCGGCCCTGGCCCCAGCCCCGGCGCATCAGAAAGGTCCCTGGAACCCTTCGGTTTGTTGCTTGCGCCTGGGGCCGGCTGGGAGTGCGCTACCGGTCGATGGCACCTAACCGACCCCTGCGGCCTCGCAGCCGCCCAACTTGGCAGAGCGAGCGCAGGCTCCTCTTCGCTCCCAGCCGCGGTGAGGTAGGGGCCGCGGCGCTCGCACGCCTCCGTCTCGCCCCTCCCGTGCCTAAGCGCGGGGAATTACATCCCCCCGGTCCGGGGCTCTCCCGGGTGGGAGTGGAGGTGGGAGCACCATTTCTGGCTGGATGTGGGTCTACATTCATTGCTTCCGTCTCCCGCGGGAGCCCATCTCTCTCCGCACCTCATTCCCCTCCGCGTCTCGCCCGCTCTGCGCCCGCCTCCCACCGAGCTCACCGGGTGAAGGGCAGCCGCAACCCACACCCGCTCCCCGTCCGCAGTCCCTGACCTCTCTGGCCACCGCGGGGTCACCGCCCGCTTAGGCCAACCCTCCCTTCTCGCCGAGAGCGCCGAGAGTAGAGGGACTAAAGTTCGGGCGCCTTCGGCCGGCGGAAGGGCCTGCGCCCCGAGGGCCGCGGCCCGGCCGCTGGGAGGTCACACGCGGCGCTGGCCTCACCTGTTTCTCCAGCGGCTCCTTGGCCGAGAGCGTAGGCTTGGGGGAGGGCGCGCGGTCGCAGACGCAGCCCTCCAGCAGGTAGAGCCCCGAGGGCCGCGAGCTCGAGTCGCTCTCGAAGTAGAAGAGCAGGTTCTGCAGCAGCGCGAACCACTTGGTTTGCCATTTTGTGTTGTCCGAACTCCGCTTGCTCAGGTACCCCTTGCGCGTGCCGTCCTTGCGCGCCAGCAGTCCCAGGGACGCGACGTGGCCATCGTTCAGCCGGATCCCCTTCTGCATGGTGCTCGGAGGCCAGCTAGACTCCACGCGCTTACATCTTCTCCGCGCGGCACCCGGCAGCCCCTGTCCGTGCGCGCTGCGCGCTGCCTCTGTCAGGCGTTCGCTCGCTCCTTCTCGCTCTCCCCTCCCCCCAAATTTCTACAGTCCGGGATCTGGCGCCGAGCCGCGGCTGCTGGAATCCGGATGTACCATTCCCCTCCAGAACCTCTTCCCCGCTTCGCAGAGCCCCCGGGCCCTGGAGATGGCTCCCGACCCTCCCCTGGCGCCGGGCAAACTGAGGGACTGGCGAGCTGCGCGCTGGCGAGGGGCAGGCGGAGTCATGTGACGCCGATCCCTCGAAGAGCCCGCTTTAGCAGCGCGGACAGGGACACACGCACGCAGCCCGCCGAGGCGCAGAGCCGCGCGCAGGCTGCACCTTGGCGCCTCCTCCCCCTCCCCGGACACACAGACGCACACGCACAAACAAATCCTGTCCTCCCTCCCCTGATCTCCTCTTCTCCCCTTCGGGTGTTAAAAAGCAAATCAGATCAATCTCCGTTTAACCCAGTGGAACACCGGAGGCTCGCCATCCCTGGAGTTTGTGTTTTTGCGCCCCGCCGCGGCGCACTGTAGACCTGGGGTTAAGTCCCATTTGTCATTTTTCTCCTCCAAAGGCTTTCTGCTGGTACTTTATTTTTCTAATCCGTAGTGGATGGAGGAAGGTGGATGGCGAAACAGAGCTGAAAGAGCTTTCAGTTCTAATATTTGCGTAATCGGCCAGGTCACATTCATTTCAGCATCCAGCCCCACTTCTGGTGGCTTCCCCAGCGACCTAAGGACAATACAGACGGAGACGTGGAGGGGGAGGTGAGCGTTTATTTTATTTTATTTTGAGTGTTGCCATAATTACGGGCGCCACCCCCTGCGCCCTGAGGTCTGGCCGGCGAGCCGCTGCTGGGAGTTTTCTGCAAATACCCTCCAAAGCCTGAAGGCGGGCTTCAAACGCAGGCGCCGGGGACCATGGGAGCCTTCAAATAGCTGCGCTGGCGCAATGATACCTTAATGATAGATTTTCCGTTCTTATTTTTAGCTCCCATTCGCCTACACAGTTACACGGCATTTATCCGAGAACGTCACAGCGCCCGCCTGCTGCACCGGGAGGGCGCGCGGGCCGCCGGGCAGCCGGGGCGCTGGAGCGGGGAGCGCGCACCGCCGTCTGCCGCAGAGGGCAGCCGCCTCGCTCGGGCCGGGAGCGGCGCCCAGCCCGGCCTGGCCTGTTTGCAGCGGGGATAGGCGGCCGCGTAGCTCTCAAGAGGAAGGAAGGAAGAAAGCACACCATTTTTCAGAACCTGCGGGCCCCCCCCCCCCCCACCACGGGCAACATGCACACACCCTGGTCTGGAGCGAGGGAAGGGCCTGGGAATCAGGTAGCCCTGGGAAGGCCCAGGGAAGTCCACGGAGAGACACCCGGCTGTGGCTGAATTGGACCTGCCCCGGTCCTGGGCACAATGGCGCAAGCCTGCCTTTTTTAGGTGGGGACAATTCCGAGGGAGAGATTGACCGTATTAACCTTACTCTTCCCTCTCGGTTCCCACGCTCCGGGCTTGGGAACTGTCTAAGGACGCGGTGAGGCTGATTTTTCTTCCCGAATAATGAAAGCAAAGAAGGGAGATGGCTAGGCTTCTTTAGTCTCGATTTTCCCAAGAAGGTCCCTATACTGTGACCACCTTTACTTCTCTTTTGCCCTCTTTATGGAAGCAGATTTTCCAGAAGTAACGTTCCTAATCCAGGCTCCCTTCGTGTAAACTCTTCTATTAGGAAGCCTGATACAGAGGCCAAGGAAGCGTCAGGGAAGGGACACTGTTCTAAGTGCTTCAGATCCTCTAAGTTGTTTAATCCTCACACAACTCTGTGGAGTAGTGTCCACCCCTCCCCCCCCCCCCCCGACCCCTCATCAGCTCCATTGTACAGAAGCGGGAAACGGAGGCGTGGAGGGGTTGAGTGACTTGGGCAGAGTCACTCAGCTGGAAGGTGGCAGGGGCAGGATTTGAACTTGGTAGCCTGTCCCCACTGGCTTTGTAGAGTTGAGTGGCTGGTCCCTGTGTTGCAGAGGGGGTTCGCCTTTATCCTCAAAGCAGGCAGGATCTCTCATTGTGGGCCAGAGCCAAGATTGGCTCTGCTTGGAGGCTGCTGTGTCAGAGAGACCTATGGTACACGAGTTCTGAACTTGGCCTGCACATTGGAATCACTTGAGGACAGTTAACAGTCACCTGGGGACCCAAAAGGCCACAGGCAGGTTATACACTTTCATGAGTGATTTTAATGTGTAGCAAAGTTGGAGAACCGCTAATCTATGGCAGAACCAGTGATACGGTTGTTGCCCATGAATCACTTGGGATCTGGCTCAAATGCAGATTCTCATTCTGGGGCTGGGTCTAGGGCTGAGAATCTGCATTTTTAACAAGCTCCCAGGTGAGGTGGCACTGCTAGTCTGAAGACCACTCTTTGGAGGATTTCGGGCACTCAGGAGGTGGGAAGGGATGGAATTCATTCATTACTTCACTCATTCAGTTACATACACCTCATCCCACCAGTGTTCACTGAGCCCCTAGTCTGTGCCAGGGCTTAGGCTGGGCCACTGGGGACATAGTGATAAACAAAACACAGTCCCTGCTTCCTGGAGCTTAGACCAGCCCAAGGGTTCCTTCTGTATAGGGCCCTTAGCAGGAGGGAAACCATTTTCCCCTGGGTTTGGGGAAGAGGTGTAAATCAGGAAAAGAACTGAATCCTCTTCTGTGGGCCTCAACCTTGGTGCACTTAGAGCCCCTGGAAGGATTTGTTAAATATCTGTGTTCAGGCTGCACCCCAGATGGTTAAGTCAGAATCTCTGAGGGTGGGACATGGGCATCAGTACTTTGAAGGCTCCCCAGGTGATTCGAATGCACAGCCCAGGCTGAGAACCACTGAGCTGAAGCTTGGACGAAGAAAATCCCCTCTCAACCTCCTCCCTCCCCACGGCTGGCACTGAGGAGGCCAAATGGCCCCCTCTCGCTGGTTTTGGAGTTCCTGGTGGGAACTCCAGGAATTCCTGGTGGGTTGGGCCACACTGGGTGGTTGGGCTTGGCTCAAAGTATCCAGGTCAGAGAGAGGAGGGGACAGCAGCCCTGGCACTTTGATTATGTCCATCTGAGCTGCATTCATATTGCTTTCTCTCCAATCTCTGTCAGCAGAAACCTGAGCAGAGCCTGTGAATGGGCCCTCTGGTCATTCCCCTGGTCTCCAGCCAGAGGGCCCTTGGAAGGCACTCAGGGGAGTTGGTTAAGGAGACATCGTTTACCAGGCTGGCTCCAGCTTGTGTTGGGGTGGGGGTGCCAGGAAGCAGGTAGGCATGTCTTGCCATAGCGGGCAGAGGTGGGCACGTCTAGCTATCGTGTGTGTTGTCTACCAGGCCAGAGACCAACTCTTCCCCAAAGGTGGAGAAGAGGTCCATGTGAGCATCACAAAGCGCATCCGGGCTTTGCCTTGTTTCATTGCATCCTCCCAATAAGGCTTTTGGACAAGGGTTAATAACCCCATTTCACAGATGGAGAAACTGAGGCTGGAGAGTGGAAGCCATCTGGTCCTGGACAACACATGAAAAGATGCTCAACATCTCTAATTATTAAAGAAATGCAAATCAAAACTACAATGAGGTATCACCTCATACCGGTCAGAATGGCCATCATCAAAAAAATCTACAAACAATAAATGCTGGAGAGGGTGTGGAGAAAAGGGAACCCTCCTGCACTGTTGGTGGGAACGTAAATTGATACAGCCACTGTGGAGAATAGTATGGAGGTTCCTTAGAAAACTAAAAATAGAACTACCATATGACCCAGCAATCCCATTGCTGGGCATATACCCAGAGAAAACCATAATTCAAAAAGACACATGTGGGGCTTCCCTGGTGGCGCAGTGGTTAAGAATCCGCCTGCCAATGCAGGGGACACGGGTTCGAGCTCTGGTCCAGGAAGATCCCACATGCTGTGGAGCAACTAAGCCCATGTGCCACAGATACTGAGCCCGTGAGCCACAGCTACTGAAGCCCGTGTGCCTAGAGCCTGTGCTCCGCAACAAGAGAAGCCACCACAATGAGAAGCCCGCGCACAGCAATGAAGAGTAGCCCCCGCTCTCCACAACTAGAAAAAAGCCCTCATGCAGCAACGAAGACCCAATGCAGCCAAAAATAAAAATAAAATAAATTAAAAAAAAAAGACACATGCACCCCAATGTTCATTGCAGCACTATTTACAATAGCCAGGACATGGAAGCAACCTAAATGTCCGTCAACAGAGGAATGGATAAAGATGTGGTACCTATATACAATGGAATATTACTCAGCCATAAAAAGGAACGAAATTGGGTCATTTGTAGAGACAAGGATGGACCTAGAGAGTGTCATGCAGAGTGAAGTAAATCAGAAAGAGATCAACAAATATCATATATTAACACATATATGTGGAATCTAGAAAAATGGTATAGGTGATCTTATTTGCAAAACAGATGTAGAGACACAGACGTAGAGAACAAACCTATGGTTACCAAGGGGGGGGGGGGAGGAATTGGGAGATTGGGATTGACATATATACACTACTGATACTATGTGTAAAATAGATAACTAATGAGAACCTACTGTATAGTACAGGGAACTCTACTCAGTGCTCTGTGGTGACCTAAATGGGAAGGAAATCTAAAACAGAGGGGGTATATGTATATGCATAGCTGATTCACTTTGCTGTACAGTAGAAACTAATACAACATTGTAAAGGAACTATACTCCAATAAAAATGAATTAAAAAATGAAAAAAACTGATCATCATAAGGCCTAGTGCTACCTGTTACTGATAGGGTTAGCTTGTTTTCCCCCTGATTCATAGCTTTGTACAAATCTATAAATGTGGATGTAATATCATTTCCTGGATATTTATTGAGACTTGTCTTATGGGCCAGTATGTAGTAAATATTTGTAAATGCTTAAAAAAAAGAGTGGAAGCAACATTCGCAGAGTCTTACAGGGAGGAGCTGTGATGGGGTGTCCTGACTGCTCGACCAGAGCTCATCCCAGAGGACCTTCCTCTCTGCGTCTCCCAACTTCCAGCTCTCTGGGCTGAGGTCTCTGCAGATAAGGAAACAGGAAGGAGGATTAAGGAGTATTTTGGTGGATTTGATGTCTGCATTTAGCAATGGCCAGCTAATGACAAGGACATCACTTAGTCCAAAATCCTATTGAGTCTTTTTTCTTTTTTTAACATTTATTGGAGTATAGTTGCTTTACAGTGTTGTGTTAGTTTCTGCTGCACTGCAAATTGAATCAGCTATGGATGAATTGGGAGGTTGGGATCAACATATATACACTACTATGTAGATAAAAAAATAGATAACTAATGAGAACCTACTGTATAACCCAGGGAACTCTACTCAGTGCTCTGTGGTGACCTAATTGGGAAGGAAATCCTAAGAAGTCTTCATGGGGGGATTTATGCCAGCCTTCAGACTAGAGGTCAGCTTGGGCATTTGTTGACATGGGTGTTGTGTGGGTCTGACCTGCCTTTAGGCCCTGGGAAGAGAGGATCTCCGGGGGTGTGTGTGCGTGTGTGTCTGTTGTGTGTGTGGAAATATCTGAGTGGTGTGATGTGCACGTGAGAGGTGTATGTATGGTGTGTGTGTAACATTTAGAGAACCTTTGGTTTTTTGGCAACATACTCCGAAAGAAAAATGTAATTTTCAGATCACTTAAAACAACGAAGCATTAAGTATGTGGAGTCAGAGGACTTTTGGAAATGGAAGCTTTGTCGGTAGGGGCTCACTACTCCGACTTTGGGCTCAATTGGTTAGCTTTGCCCCAGGATCCACATGCAGATGTCAGGGGTTTATACCTTTACTTTCTGGCCAGTGAAAATAGCCATATTATACCATCGGATTATAAGTGTAATGTAGGCTTTTTGTAAAGTATTAAGGCATTATAGAAAATAAAGAGATAACTCCTCCATTGATTTTTTTTTTTTTTTTTTTTTTTTTTTTTTGCTATTTAATGTCCTTGACTTTCTCTTTGCTAATATATTTACCACAATGGTCTTCCATAACACACGCTATTTTATAATCTCAATCTCTCTCTTACTCTCTATTTACTTAACAGTATGTGAGGACATCTCATATTACTACGAATTGTAATCAACAGATTCTTTATGATTGGGCATTTAGGTTGTTTTCAAGTCATAGTTTTTGGAATAATGCTGCAATTAATATCTTTGTATATACATTTCCCTCCCTTACGCTAAATTCCTGAAAGTGAAATTTCTAGGTTAAAAGAACATATGTTTGAAACATTAGTACCTATTAATAGATTTCCAAAGAGAGCTTTTATTCTTTACATGGCTGTCCATCGGGATGAGACTGTGCATTTCTCCATTTCTTTGTCAATCCTGGATATTGATATTATCCATCTCCTAAATATTTGCCTGTTTTGAAAGAACAGAAATGATATTCCTTTCTTGTATTGATTTTCATTTTTTAAATTGCTGTGAGGTTAGACTTTTTTAATGTTTATAATTATTTACATTCCTTTTGGGAATTTCTTGTTAATATATATTTTTTTCAGTTGTGTTTATATTTTTCATGTACATTTATCACAGTGCTTTATGTATGAGGGATATTAACCATCAGTTTTTATATGTGTTGCAAATAATTTTCACAGTTTGTTGCTTGTCTTTAATGCTATATATCTATATCTATATATTGTATATGTCTTTATATGGATTGTAAGAAATTTTAAAACTTGGGTGTAAACATCTTTTTCTTTATGGTTTCTGATTTTAGATTCCCTGCCCTCTTGTGTCAGTTCCTTCCAGATTGAAACATATTTGCCCAGATTTTCTTCTTCAATTTTATAATTTTATTTTCTCCATTTATACTTTTAATTCATTTGGTGTTTGAGTGAGGTTGGGATCTGGCTTATTATTAATTTTTCCCAAATATCTGGCAAGTTGTCCCAATACCCTTGATTGAATAATCCAAACTCTACCACTGATAGGAAGTAGCATCTTTCTCATATACCAAATTCTTGTCAATACTTAGGACTATTTCAAGATGCTGCTTTTTGTCCCATTGTTCTGTCTGTCTGTTCTTAATACCAGTGATTTTTGTTTCTTACTGCTTTACCAACCATTTTGAAATCTGGCCATAGAGAAATACCCTCCTAATTTTTCTTTTTTACAGTGTTCCTAAATATTCTTTTGTATTTATTCTTCAAGATTAATTTATGACTCATTTTGTCAAGTTCCAGAAAAGTCTCTGAGATTTTGACTGGAATGGCATTGAAAATATCTATTCATTTAGGAAGAATAAATACTTTTACAATGTTTTGTCTTCTTATTCAAGAAAAAAGTACATCACTCCAATTCTTTGTCCTTCAAAATCTTCGGATAGAATTTTTTGTGTTTCTTTTTTGTGTATATATCTTGCACATTTCTTGTTTAATTTATTTGTGGGTATTTTATATTTTTTGGTTGCTAATGAAAATATGATCTTTTTTCCTACTTTAAAAAAAGACATTGTTGGTATATAAGAAAGCTATTGCTATTTATTTATTTTGTAGGCTGCTGCTATCCTGAATTCTTCTAGTTTTAAAAAATTTAATTTTTAAACTAGACAATTGGAATATATTTCCCAATATTTAGGCATTCTTGTATTTCTTAGATAAAACCCACTTGGCCATGGTGGAGTTTTACATAATCACTGGTTTATTTGGCTTGTTTATCTCTCCTGAGTTAATCTTGGTAATTTAAGCTTCCAAGACCATTTATTTATATTTTCCAATTTATTACATAGATCTGAACCAAACATTTTCTTACAAGTTTTCTAATTTTCTCCATCTATGTTACTTCTCTATTTTAGGTGCTGATTTTGTGTTTTTATATTATCTGATTTTTCTTGCAAAGGTTTTAACTATATTATTAAGACTTTAAATTTATTTGTTAATTCTATCCTTTTTCTGGCTCATTAATATACACTTATATCTTTATTAAATTTATCCTCCCACTTTCTTTAGATTTGTTGTTTTCTCCTAACTTCTTGAATGCTTAATTTATTTATTTGAATGCTTAATTTATTTATTTTTATTATTTCTTGCTTAGTAGCTATTTAAGATTACGCCTTTTCTTTATATATATATATATTTTTAATTTATTTTATTTTATTTTATTTATTTTTGGCTGCATTGGGTCTTCATTACTGTGTGCGGGCTTTTCTCTAGTTGCGGCGAGCAGGGGCTACTCTTCGTTGTGGTGCGCTGGCTTCTCATGTTGCAGAGCACAGGCTTTAGGCACGTGGGCTTCAGTAGTTGCAGCGCGCGAGCTCAATAGTTGTGGCTTACAGGCACTAGAGCACAGGCTCAGTAGTTGTGGCGCACGGGCTTAGTTGCTCCGTGGCATGTGGGATCTTCCAGGACCAGGGCTTGAACCTGTGTCCCCTGCATTGGCAGGTGGATTCTTAACCACGGCGCCACCAGGGAAGCCCACACCTTTTCTTTCAAGTGCAGACTTTTTCTGGATCCACTAGGATTGCTATATAAATTTCTGATTATCACTCCATTAAAATATTCTGAAGTTAGTTTATTTTTTAGGCAGATAGTTTTCAAAGTTTAATTGAATACTCTCTGAACTTCCAAGTAGATTTTTTGCTTGCTTTGGCATATTTCTGGTTCTATTATATCGTACTTAGAGAACGTGGTCAGTATTATTTCTACATTTTGAAGTTTCTCACTGTTTTTGTTGTGCCCTGTATATGGTCAATTTAGTGATTGTTCTATGGCCCCTGGGAAAGAAGATACATATTCTGTTCACAGGGTATGGAGTTTGACAAATATCTAGCAGCTTAATTTAATAAATTATATTTCAGGACAAATCTCTAATTCTGGTCTCTGTTCAGGGCAGCTGGCAGCTGTGCACAGAAGTTACAGCTGTTTGCACGGTTGTGAGCACCAGGGCTGAAAAAGCCAATATTCCCTTCCAACTCAGTCCAGTGTCCCTGTGGCTCAGGGACTTGCTAACATCCAGAGCTCAGTAGCAGACCAGGAAGCAAACATAAAGGACCTCTGAGTAGCCAAAGAGAAAACCACAGCTCCAAGGCTCTGATTTAACCAGAGACAAGCCCCTCGGGCCGTCGTCCATCACCTCTGCATATACACTGTATACTGCCTTCTGGTGAACTTGCCTGTTAGGCTTCTTAGCCCATCGAGAATCAGGAGCAAAAAGTTGGCCGACGTGTGAGCTGAGCATATGGTTGCCCACCCATTAAGTAAAGCAGATCTCAGCCCTCCATGAGCACAGAGTACAGTGCGGCAGTCCGACCACCAGTGTAAGGAGCTCGTGCCGGGCATCTCCCATTTGCCACTTCACACCTGCTCGCCACTCTTCCCCGGCCTGCTCTGTGCCCCGGGAGGCTGGCATCAGTCTTTGGTCTCAATCCCGTCAAGGGCTTCTGGTTTGGTTGCAGTGGGGAGTGAGGTTGGTGCGGCATCCCTGCTGTAAGGGGTGCTCTCCACACAGCCCTGCCTCTGGGTTCCAGTGACAGCTCCCTCCCCTTGCTCCTCAGGACCTGGGGTGGTACTTACTCCAGGATGGAGCTTTCTCTCTGGCTTCCCTCCTCCCAGCCCAAACCTTTGGATAGAGTCCCTTTTATTACACTCCTCTCTCAAATTACCCAATTTGAATGTTCTCTCTGTTTCCTGCTGGACCCTGACTTATTCAGAGCTGATAGGAAACCTAAGAATAATTCAATCCAACCTCCTCATCTTTTGATTGGGAGAGTGACATGCTCAAGATCACACAGATAGTCCATGGCTGGCTAGAACCAGAATCCAGGTCTCTGGGATCTTAGTTTACCATTCTCGCCTCTCCAGTATTCTTTCTTTGGATCAAATTTTGTGACATACAGAGGGCTAGGATTGACTTATAACCGTGGAGGAGTATGAACAATAAGTCAAAGATTTACCACCCCCTGCATTGGAATCAGGCCCAGCTAATCTGATCTTTTGAATCATTTTAGAGGAGTGGGAGGGGAGGAGGCATATGTGCTCTGCTTCTTATTTTGATCCAATTTTCTTTCAATATTCTTTTTTTTAAATCTTAATTTTCTACTTTTTGTAATAAAAAAGTTACTATAGTAAAGAAATAAAAAGGGACAGGAAAA
Source organism: Balaenoptera ricei (assembly GCF_028023285.1). Taxonomy (NCBI): domain Eukaryota; kingdom Metazoa; phylum Chordata; class Mammalia; order Artiodactyla; family Balaenopteridae; genus Balaenoptera; species Balaenoptera ricei. The sequence continues at coordinate 32,758,224 of NC_082640.1, forward strand.
GAGGTTTGAGAAATGCCTTCGGTCAAAAACTTCTGGTGCTTAAAAGAGTAGGCACATCTTCTGCTATTTAGAGAGTGTATCTTTCCATGTGGTACAGTTCTAGAATGTTCTAGATTGTTCTGGAAGAGAGATTTTACTGAGTTTTTGGATGAGGAATTGTTCCAAGCTTCCATATTGATTCTTTGGGGTAGCTTTGTGCAGAGTCCAAAGTAGGAGAGGATTTTAAGAAATGGAATTCAGAGTGGTTTAAAAATCAATCTAGTGTCATTAGGCTCTTTTCAGTATTTTAATTAAAGAAAGAAAAACGAAGGAGGGAATTCCTTGTTATAACTGAGGCGACCAAATTGGATAATCATTTGATAACTTTTCAGGATGTCCCCACCCTTTCGAACCTTACACTTTGTACAATTCCTGGAGCACATGGGGAAGGAGGAGGTGAGACCGGCTGGGACCTGGGACCCTTTGCTGCAGTGCTTGCACCTGGACACACCTCTCCTCCAGCAACAGAAAATAAAGAAACTATAAGGGACTGAAAATAACTGCATGCATACGCAGTTGGGTCAAATTCTGGACAAAAGATACAAAGAGGCCAAAAATCCCAACTGCCACTTTTGAAGAGCTGGGAGCAAAAACAGGGTGTCGGGAGCAAAAGCAGGGTACTGCGCATGCCCCCTGCACACAACACCACCTAAGGGGCGGGCAGAACACCTAAACCCCCTCTCCGCCCGACCCCTGGACACACCCCTACCCTTGCCCCATATAAGGAACCAGCTCACCACTCCCACTGAGGGAGAGCAAGCAAGGGAAACTGTTGTTCTCACTCCCCCTGCTACAGCAGGGCCCCAATAAAGCCTTGCCTGAATTTCTTGTCTGGACTCTAGTCAATTTCTATTAACTGGGGAAGGCCAAGAACCCTGGGCGATATCAGAGGAACCTTTTCTCACAGCCCAGAGGCACAGAAAATGAATCCCCAGGTCAGCTTCAGAGCCTGCGTTGGTATAGACTGAGCTCTGTAACAAGTGAATCCAAAAGATTTTGGTTCAAACACAGTAGACGTTTGTTTCTTGCTCATGTAATAGTCCAGAGTCGCCTTCGTACCAGGGATGTGAACGGAATGGCTTTGCCTTCTGTATGTGCCGTGCGTGGCTCAAACTGGAGCCATCCAGCGGTGAAGCTGCAGGCTCCCTTGGAGATCCCTCTTCCTGCCAACCGCACTCGACAGATGAAGAAATGGAGGCTCAGAAAGGGGGAAGTGACTGCTTGGGACAGCCCACATGCGAGTGTGTGTCAGGTGATGTCCAAACACAGCAACTTCAAGGTGTCCACGGAGCTTCCGTGCCAGGTGCTGATGGCTGCCCTGCTGTGTCCCTCCTCCACACACAGGGGGTGTGACGTACTGTGGGAAAAAATGCTCTTGATCCCTGGGATGGGATTTCAGAGCCTCACCGTGGGATGCTTTGTCTGACCTGGATGACAGATATGACAGAGGTATGCGAAGGGCCATTCTATGCACGAACCTGATGGCAGAACCCAGAGTTGTGTCAAAACAAACTCTGAGCTTTGGATACAGTTGTCTTTTCTGGGTCACTGGTTGCCATCTGCCATCTGTCAGGGAAGAAGGTTGAATCTGCGAGGGGACTTTTCTTAGCTGTGGTGGGTTGATGTTTGCCTGAGACTTGGGACCTCTCAGTCTTTAAGCAGCTCCTGAAACATTCACAGGCCCGTGTGGGAGATAAGAGGCTTTTGCTTCAGACTGTTCAAACCCTTCACATCCTATTGATGTTTCCTGGTATGAATTCTGGTGCATGGCCTCTTAAGTAAAAGCATGGACTTTCTCTTGCAGGGGACTGGATTCCAGCAATTCTGAGCACTGAGGTAGGAAAGAGTGGGCAGAGGGGAGCTTTGGGCTCCTTTTAGGAACCAACACTTTCCTCCAAGCTTTATGGACCCCTAGGACTCAAGTCCAGAATGGCACTGGATTCTTGTTATGTCCGAAACGTAAGGGTCTTCCCACCATCTATCTTGCTTTTAGCCAGAGCATTTACCCTTCCCTCCTCCTTCTACCCATCCCCAGGGTCACCTAAGTGGGTCAAAGCATTCTGACATCTCAAAATCGAGCTCTCTAGGTTTCTTTATTGGTCATTCTACAATAGGTTGGCAAGTGATAAAGGGAAATATACATTCAAATCAGTGTTTTTTTTTTTTTTTTTTTTAAGATATTCGCCATGTATTTCTTCTTTAGGTCTTTTTTTTTTAATTTATTTTTATATTTTTATTTTTGGCTGTGTTGGGTCTTTGTTTCTGTGCGAGGGCTTTCTCTAGTTGCGGCAAGCAGGGGCCACTCTTCATCGCTGTGCGCAGGCCTCTCACTATCGCGGCCTCTCGTTGCGGAGCACAGGCTCAGTAGTTGTGGCTCACGGGCCCAGTTGCTCCGTGGCATGTGGGATCTTCCCAGACCAGGGCTCGAACCCGTGTCCCCTGCATTGGCAGGCAGATTCTCAACCACTGCGCCACCAGGGAAGCCCCAAATGAGTGCTTTTTTGGTATCAGTTGATATTAAAATGTGATTTTTCTCCTTAGCATGTTAATATGATAGATTATTGATAGACTAGGTTATTAATATGGTTGATTGACTTTCAAGTATTGAACCTACCTTGCATCACTGGAAGAAACCCTTTTTAGTCCTGGCATGTAATTATTTTTATATATTGCTGGATTTTCGTTGTTAATATTTTAAGAATTTTTGTATCTCTATTCATGAAGGAGATCTGTAGTTTTCATTCTCTGAATTGTATTTGTCTGACTTTGGTATAAGGGTAATTTTGGTCTTAGAAAATGAATTGGGAAGTGTTCTATCTTCTATTTTTTAGAAGAGATTGTATAGAACTGTTGTTAATTCTTATTTGAACAATTCAACATAGTACTGGAAGTCCTAGATCTCTCAAAGGCAAGAAAAGGAAATAAAAGGCATACAGATCAGAAAGGAAAAAATAAAACTATACCTATTTGCAGATGACATGATGGTCTACATGGACTATCCCAAGGAATCTACGAAGAAAAAAAATCTCAGAACTAATAAGTGAGGACATCAAGGTCACAGGATACAAGATCAACATAAAAAAATCAACTGTATTTCTATAAAATAGCAATAAATACATGAAAAACAAAATTAAAAATACAGTGTCATTTACAATTGCTCCAAAAAAGAGAGATGCTTAGTGTATTAGTCTGGAGAACCAGGAAAGCTGGTGGTATAATTCAGTCCGAATTCAAAGGCCTGAGAACCAGGGGAGCCGATGGCATAAGAGCAAGACCCTGTCTGAGCCTGAAGGCCTGAGAACCAGGAGCACCAAGGAGCACCAATGTCCAAGGGCAGGAGAAGACGGATGTCCAAGCTCAGGCAGAGACCAAATTTGCCTTTCCTCTACCTTTTTGTTCTATTCAGGCCCTCAACAGATTGGATGATGCCCGCCAGCACTGGTGAGGGCAGTCTATCTTCTTCACTCAGTCTACTGGTTCAAAATGCTAAGCTCTTCCAGAAACACTCACACAGATGCAGCCAGAAACAATGTTTCCCCGGCTCTCTGGGCATCCCTTAGCCCAGTCAAGTTGACACATCACACTTAGGTATAAGTCTAACAAAATATGTACAGGACTCATATACTTAAAACTGCAGAAGCTGATGAAAGAAATCAAAGAATATCTAAATATCAATCAATGAAGATATGCTATATTCCTGGGTTGGAAGTTTTAGCATTATTAAGTTGTCAGTTCTCCCCAGATTGATATACAGGTTTAACACAATTCCTATCAAAGCTCCAGCAAGACTTTTTGTAGTAGAGACGAGATCATTCTAAAATTTACACAGAAAGACAAAGGACCTAGAATAGCTAAAACAATTCAAAAGAAGAGGAAGGAGGAGAAGGAGAAGGAGGAGGAGGGGGAGGGGGAGAAGAGGAGGAAGAAGAAGGGGAAGAAAGTGAGAAGAATCAGTCCACCCAATTTCAAGACACTGTATAACTGAGTGATATTGGTGGTGAGATAGTCACATAGACTAGTGGAACAAAAGAATCCAGAAACAGACCCAAACAAGCACAATCAACTGATTTTTGAGAAAGATGTCAAAGCAATTCAATGGAAGAAGAATCGTCTTTTCAACAAAGGTGCTGGGGCAATTGTATATCCATAGGCAAAAATATACACCTCAATTTAAACCTCACACTATGTACAAAAGTTTAACTCAAAATGGATCATAGATAATTATAAAATATAAACTTATGAAACTTTTAAAAGAAAACATAGGATAAAATAAGGCATAGGGCTTGGTGAAGAGTTCTTACATATGACAAGAAAAGAATGATCTATTAAAGAAAAAAATCAATAAATCGGACTGCATCAAAATTGGAAATGACTCTGTCAAGAAAATAAAAGATAAGTGCCAGATGGGGAGAAAATATTTGCAAACCACATATCTGACAGATGGTTCATATCTAGAATATATATTTCAAAAAACCTCTCAAAACTCAATAGTAAAACAACAAACAATACAATTAGAAAATAGACAAAAACCATGAAGAGATAGGTCACTGAAGACCCAAGAGGGCATATGGATGGCAAATAAGCACATGAAAAGATGTTTAAAGTCACTAGCCATTAGGGAAATGCAAATTAAAACCTTGATGAGCTCTCACGACACATCCATTAGAAGAGGTAAAATAAAAAAGAGTAACAATACCAAATGCTGGCAAGGATGTGGAGAAACTGGATCTTTCATACATTGCTGGTGGGAATGTACAATGTTACAGCTACTCTGGAAAAGAGTTTGGCGGTTTCTTACAAAACTATACATGTGCTCACCCAACAACCCAGAAACCACACTCCTGGACACTTAACCCCAGAAATGAAAACATATGTCCACATAAACTGTACAGAAATGCTTATGGTAGCTTTATTGCAATAGCCAAAAACAGGAAACACCTGGAATGTTCTTCAATAGGTGAATAACTAACTGTGATACATTCATACCATGGAGTACTACTCAGAAAGTAAAGAAATAAACTATGGATGCAACCAACAACCCAAATGAACTTCAAGGACACTATGCTGAATGGAAAAAGCCAATCTCAAAAGTCGCATGCTATATGATTTCATTATATAATGCTCTCAAAGTAACAAAACTATAGAGATAGAAATCAGATTAGTGTTTGCCATGTTTTATGAATAAGAGGTAGCAGGAGAGAAGTCTTTGTGGTAGTGAAATAGTTCTATATCCTGATTATAGTGGTGGTGACACAAATCTACACATGTGCAAAATGGCATAGAACTATACACACACTATACCAATGTCAATTTCCTGGTTTTGATATTGTAAGATAGTTATGCAAGATATAACCATTGGGGGAAACTGGGTGAAGGATATACCAGACCTCTTCATAATATTAATATTTTTCAACTTCCTGTGAGTCTATAATTATTTTGAAATAAAAAAATTTAAAATATTTACGTACAAGAGAAAAACAGTCTCTGACCCATCATAAATGTTTCTAAGTCTGTTGTTTATGCCTTTAGGGCCTTGGCTTTAAAAAATTGATTAAAATTTTATTTTATAAATTCAAATTTATAACATTTTCTTATGACAAGATTACAGATACAGAGATTATATTGCTGCTCTCTAATGTGTTAAAATTTGTTGTGTAACATATTTCAAATTGCATGATACTTTTTTACTATAGGTTTTTCAAAGCTGTTATTTCTGTTTAATGATATAATGAATTTACATAGTTTAAAAAGTTAGTAGTATCCCACCTCTCTCCATGTCCTTAGCTCCATTCCCCAGAGACAACTACCCTCAAATCCTCTGACTTCTTTCCCCTACATTTACCATGTCTCTAAATAATATGTTTACATGGATATTATATCATTTATCAATTATAGACATTAGTTCATGTTTTGTTGTGGTAGATGTGTACTGAACTCTCCTACAACCCTCCCATTGTTTGTCCTGGAGTTAACAACTGCCTTGTTTTTCATTTGCCTGCTTTTCTCCCTACCAATGTCTACAGGTTTTCTCATATGCTGTCTCTCCTGGTTGCTTTTTAGGACAACTGGATACATTTTCCTGGGACTTCTCCTTATTGCACTTCTGGATTGAATCCCCTGCTTTCTGGATCCTGTGTGTTTCTCTTTCTTGTTTTACATTTGCTACCTAAACAAAAGGTGTGTAGGAGGTATAACATGTGAGGTATTGGGTATCTCAAAGTGTCTTTAATCTGCTATCCCTTGACTGATAATTTGTCTGGGAATAGACTTTTAGATTGAAAATGATTTTCTTGCAAAATCTTGAAGGTCCTGAGAAGGATGAAAGGAGGTCTTGTGTGGGAAAGCTCTTTGCCAATGCAGTCATATAGAAATGTGTGACAGTCTTCTTTACTATATTGGTATCCTTCTTGTGGTCCACACCACATTCTATTGGGTGTATTTGAATACTTGTTTCATTTTCTCTCGTAAGCTGAGAAACGTGAAGGTATAAGCCCTTGGAAGTCAGAAGGACTCGGACATTTCTCTGTTGCTGTATGAATTTGTATCCCCACGGTCATATGCAAGAACCATCCCGCTATTTTATTTTTGTAAATCAAATTAAATATGGCTATGGGCTCCCAGTCACCATGGTTGAGTCGTTGCCTGGAGCACCCCCTCCTTAGGGTGAGCAAGGATGGTTTACACAGACCAGAAACTTCAGCAAAGCTTGTGTTCTTCTGTCCCATATGGTCACTGTTGGAGCCTCAAGTTCAAGTCCAAATGTTTCATTCCAAGGAAGGGTGGCTCCTCTTCCTTCACGCCGAGCCAGGTTCTGAGATCTTTTGCAATAGTTCACGAGGTCTTTAGAGCTTGGGTTTCAGTCCCTGGCATCCATGGGCCACCCTGTAAAGGGTCTCGCCCCCTCCTGAGGAGCTGCATGGAGGTGGGTGCATGTTGCCGTGTCATTGGTGTGCTGTAGAAGGCTTGTACTGGCTTGTGAGAGCCGACTGTTTGCTCCTCTCTTCCCAGCTTCCTATGCAGTGACATGAAGCTGGTGGCCTGACATCAGTCACGGTGGAAATATTTACACCACAGAAATCGGTCAACAGTGCAAATCAGGACCCATCCCCACTGCCCTGAAGGCAGGTTGCTCGCTTCACCAGCATAGCACTACCCCCTCCCAGCACCCCTTGGCTCCCTGTCTCAGGGAGACCTGGGTCTCTCAGAGGGTTGAGACTCTTCCTGTCCATCCCAGAGCCCCTGCCCACGCCAGACAAGCCAGCTGTCTGTGCCCGGAGCCTAGTCTTGAGAAATTAAAAGCCTCTCTGCGTTCCCCTGGGGCAGACCTCATGGAGAGTCCTACTGGCTCTCTTGAGAGAAGAAAGGGGAGATTCCTCTCATTTTGTTTTCTGCAGCTTCCTCTTTCAGATGAGTCTGCAATCTCATAAAACACCACCAATTTGCTCATTTTAAAAATCCTGCCACATTCGAAGTCCTCCCCGCAGTGCCTGGCACTGTGCTCTGATCTGAGCAGAGTGAATGGATAGTGGATGGAGGGAAGTTCAACCTTCACCGCTCACGGTCAAGTGGGCAATGCTCTTGACACCTCCCCACCCCTGCAGTGCACAGTCCCCCTGGGTCCTAGGCACCCCCCTTGCTGCAGCTCTGCCCTGACCTCTTGCCTTCTGTAGCTCTTTATGTAACCAAGTACTAAATGTTCCATCTGGGAGGCTGCCTCCAAGGAATTTCTCATTTTCAGATATTTATGCTTTAAACCGAAGACCAAATATTGCTGGTTCCTGTCTCCTGTCTCTTCACGGCATCATTAGTAGTTTTCAAGAGCTGCATTCTGTAAGTGAATCTGCCAGCTTGTCACTGGTGAGTTCTAAGTTACCAGTGACACTTGAAGAAATGCCCAGAATAACTTCAGCCAGCCAGCAATACATAACCAGGGAGACAGAAGCTCAGACACATGAATTTATGGAGAACAGTGGGGATCTCATCTATAAAACCCCAGTAATAGCTGGTATCCTTCTCCAAGGAGATAAGAAAACTATTGTTGCTTCCAACCACCTTCTCAGCACTCCCGTGAGGAGGAGGACAAGCAGAAGTTAGTGCTCTCATGTTGCGTGGGGACCCTGAGACGGAGGACATTATTAAAACTTAAAGAAAATTAAGTAATATATAGGTGAGAGTCGCTTAAGTGAATATTTACAAAGGGAAGTAGTGAATCATTTATTCATCCATTCATTTATTCAGCAGGCTTCCATGAGCACCTATGTGCCAGGCTCTTTGCCAAGATGGAGACTGATACAACAGTTAATGAAACAGGACTCCACTCTCAAAGAGCCCTTATTCTGGTAGAAGAAGCAGACAGTTAAGCAAATTATTTCAGTGTTATATGCGCAAGGCCGCCATGTACAGTTGTTCAGGTGCTTCACTGCACAAACGTGCTCTGCTGAAGGGGCAAGTAGGACCTGAAATCTAGTCCTTGGTCTGCTTGCTGGGCCTTTGCCCTGGTGAGGACCTGGGTCTGCCTGAAGAAGGGGTACTTTTTCCTAGTGGTGAAAAACATATATAGGTAAGCCCTGGCCTGGCCACAGGACCCTAGCCCCACATTTTTATAGCATTATCTTCTGTAAGCCATTCCAGATGCTAATCATAAATAGATGTCCTGATAATCAACAGCAGCCACCTGATCTGGGTTCTAGATTTTACTCTGTCTACATTTTACCCTGTCCCTGTGCTTCTTCCCCTCTCTGGATCTCAGTCTCCTCTCTGCAGTGTAGGGGTGGGCAGGATGGGTGTAAAGACCCTTCTTGCATCAACAGTCTAGGTGAGTACCGTTCCTTGCAGAGCACCTGCCAGGTGATGGTTCCTGCGTTTACACTTGGGGGCTGGATACAGGCAGAGAGAAATGTCAGTAAAGGCAGGGTATTCTAAAGGGGGACCTCTGCTAACACGAGTCTGGGACTTGAAACAAGACAGAAGGGCTGCCTGAGCTCCAGTGTCCAAAGGGTGGACTAGCTCATGCCCCGGTGCTGGAGGCCATCCTGGTGACAGGGCGACTGGAAGTGTGGGCCAGTTAGAAGGCTTGAGGGGTCGTGACTGGCAGATGGGGATCAGCAGGTGGCCTGGGGCAGACTCCAGCTTGTGGGTTCCAGAGGCTTCCTGATTTTTTCAGCAGGGCAAAGGTCAGACTAAGAAGTCGGCATCAAAGCAGGGACTGGGTCAGCACAGACACAGGGGCCCTGGGGACATTCAGCCCAGCGTTCCCTGAATCTGTCTAACAACGATGGGTCTCACAGGGGTCGGGTACCAGCTGTGCCTGCCAGGACCCAAAGTGGCCAAGGACAGAAGGGAGGGATGGGAAATGCCCATGACTGAGGCAGAGAGAGTGTGGTGTTGTGAGCAGACACCTGAGCTCAAACCCCAGCCCTAGCACTCTGCAGTTGGATGACTTTTTGGACAAATTATTATTTTTTAAAAATATTTATTTATTTCTTTTGGTTGCACCGGGTCTTAGTTGTGGCATGCAGGATCTTTAGTTGCAGCATGTGGACTCTTAGTTGCAGCATGTGGGGTCTAGTTCCCTGACCAGGGGTCGAATCTGGCCCCCTGTGTTGGGAGCGCAGAGTCTTACCCACTGGACCACCAGAGAAGTCCCTGGACAAATTATTAACCCTCTCTGAAGCTTCAGTTTCCTCATCCATAAAATGGACACGACAGTCTTGGCTTTGCACGGTGGTTGCGAGCACGAGCGGTGTTGGACACGGAGTCCTAGCACAGGGCCTGGCTCAGAGTAGATTTGTCTTAAATGACAGCTTCTATTCATCTGAGTGAGATTATGCCAGAGCGCAGTACAGGCATGACTAGCGAACAGCTTTCTGCCTGGCAAAAGGGGACATTCCACCTGTCCCCCAGTTTATTAGCACGCCTCCCTCTGCCACACACCTGGATGAAGGGACACAACGTCTAGCTTCTGTGACTCCTTCCTTTACGAGAAAGAATTCTAAGCGAGCCCATCACCAGGTTTGTCTTCTAAAGACTGTGACAAGCTGTATCCAGGGTAGCTGGAGATGGGATTTCTATTTTGGTTGTCAACAGTATCAAATAGATACTTGGAGCAGGCTGTCAAATCAGAATTGGACAGAGAGGACAGGAGATTCGTGCTGAGGCAGGAATCTCAGAGCTTTGTGAGGGGCACATTCAGAACACCGCTGTGCACCAGCACGTCCGGGGGTCGACAAAAACCGACACTCTGGGACTTTCCGAAAGAGAGTGCCTTTAATGACAAGAGAGAACACGTGGCTGTCACAGTGATCAGAACCTTGGGAGCAATGAAGCCCAGTCCCGTACCCTGTACCGTGTAGAAAGCCTCTCTCATTTGATTCTCCTGCCAACCCCGTGGGGGAGATGTTGCCCCCATTCTATAGACAGAGAAACTGAGGCTCAGAGAGGATGATAGTAGACAAGTCAGGGCAGTACAGTGAGGAAGGGGTGACACCAGGACCCGAACCCAGGAACCTGGTGCGATCGTTTCTACAGAGACACATTGTGAAGCCCTGGGGTCTGCGTCTTGCAAAGTTTCAGCTGTGGGGGAACAAAGCTAACGATGCAGGTCTGGGTTTGTCCCCTCTTTTTGTGTTTCTATTTGTTATATTTTCTGTTTTTTGGCCCAGTATGGGGACATTAAACCCCCATGTGCCGGCACCTCCTGAAGACTCTGCACAGCCTTCCCTGCACCCCCCAGAGGGGCTGAGACGCCTCACTGTACTCTCAGAGGCCCCTGTGGTGTCCTTGGGCAACCCGCACCACAGGTGGAGCGACTTCATGCTTTGTGGAGTGATGAGTGTAATGCCTTCCTCACTGGACTTCAAGCTCCCTGAAGGCAGACCATGTCTCTCTGATTCACCCCAGTGCTTAGAGTGACGGCTGGCACACAGAGGTTGCTGAGCCAAAGATGACCGCTTCCATTCGGAAGAGGAATGGAATCTGGTCCAGAGGAGATGGGTGGCAGCCACTCCAGATGGAGAGGCGAGCCTGGGTGGGAGAAAGGTCCAGGCTGAGTGTTCACCCTATCCACACCCTCTCAGTATGGAAAGCACAGGACCTTCCACAGAGTAGGTACCATATAATGATTGATTGAAGGAAGGAGGGAAGAAAGGAAGGAAGGAAAGTCACAGCAAATTCTGTTCAGGGTTCTCTGTTCCAATTAGTTTCTTTGCATGGCTGGTTTGGGTGTTATTGACTCAAGCATACATGGTTTGAGGGGCAAGAATGCAGAGAACTTACAAGGGGCCCCCAGGCGTTATGTATTATTTATTTATTTTCAATTTATTTATTTATTTATTTATTTATTTATTTTTGGCTGCGTTGGGTCTTTGTTGCTGTGCGCGGGCTTTCTCTAGTTGTGGCGAGCGGGGGCTACTTTTCATTGTGGTGCGCGGGCTTCTCATTGCGGTGGCTTCGCTTGTTGCGGAGCACGGGCTCTAGGTGCGCGGGCTTCAGTAGTTATGGCACGTGCGCTCAGTAGTTGTGGCTCACGGGCTCTAGAGCGCAGGCTCAGTAGTTGTGGCTCACAGGCTTAGTTGCTCTGCGGCATGTGGGATCTTCCCAGACCAGGGCTCGAATCTGTGTCCCCTGCATTGGCAGGCAGATTCTTAACCACTGTGCCACCAGGGAAGCCCCCATGTATTATTTATAAATATTCCATTATCCTAATTAGGAGAACTCCTGGGCTCTGGGCTTGGGTCACTTGGGATCCCAGGGGTCAAAGATTGCACACTGGCTTAGGGGTGGGGTGGGAGGAATTGGGAGACTGGGATTGACACATATACATTATTGATACTATGTATAGAATAGACAACTGATGGGAACATACTGTATCACACAGGGAACTCTACCTAATACACTGTGGTAACCTAAATGTGAGGGAAGTCCAAAAGGGAGGGGATATCTGTACCTGTATGGCTGATTCATTTTGTTGTGCAGTGGAGGCTAACACAACATTGTAAAGCAACCATACTCCAATAAAAATTAATTAAAAAAAAAAAAGATTGGACACTGGCTTAGACTGATGAGAATGGTGATTGCATATCTAACCTCACCCTGTGGGGATCCGAGCTGCTTCAGACTCCCTTGCCTCCAATCTGAATTGGGCCAGTGCCTGGGGCATGGCTTGGCTGAATCTGCAGAAGGGGATCTGGGGTGATTAGACTGACATGAGGCTTCTTGAATATATCCTGTTAGGGCAGGATGCCTTAAAGTGTGAGCAGCAAGGGAATCAGACTCTTACTGATGGTAAGGAGAATGATGAAGTGGATCAGTGCTATCAAATGTGTGACCTAGAGTAAATGGTAGGTTTTTATCCAATTCCTTTCCTGCCACAGGACCTTTGCACATGCTATTCCCATCTCTGGCCCCCCTTTCCTTTTCTCTGATGATTGGCTCCTTTTTGTCCAATTGGCCTCAGCTTATTTGTCTTTCCTTAGAGGGGCTTTCTGTGACCACTCTGTTATAAATAGAAGTCCCCATATCCCTTATTCTCTTTCTCAGCCCCTTATTTGTTGCTTTCATTATATGTATTAGAATTTGTAATCATTTTACTTATTTGTCTGTTTACTTGTATTTTCAAAAATTTATTTTCCCCAGTAGATTGTAAGCTCCATGAGGACAAGACTCATGCTTGTCTTGTCACCATTGCCTTTCCTCCTCCACCCACCCCAGTGCCTGGCAGAAAGTAGACAGCCATCAATATTGGTACGATGTTTGGTTGATTGAATGAAAAATTATGTAACTGATCAAGATTGCCCTTGAACTTTGGCTTCCAGGAAATTCAGAGCTAAATTTGTAATGCAGCTTTAGTAACTGTCTGGGTCCTTAAGATGAGCATTTCTGTGTGCTTATTTTTTTTATCTGACTTCACCTCCCACAGTGGATCTTTTTTGTATTGACCCATGTAACTGATGCTTATCATTTATGGTAAGAATCACACTTTCTCTCATGATTGAAAGCAAACATGATGTACATTGCAGGCTAGGCAACATTATCTTTGTATAATTTCCAGAAAACAGAACAGCATAAACAAGAGCAATAGCGCTATGGCAAATGATGTTTTCTCTTCATCGGAACAGTCCTTCATCAAGAACTCTTAGGTTAGGCCCTGATACCCTAGAGGCTTGGGGTTGGCGGGGAGCCCTGTGACAGGTGAGGGTTCTGCCACGAGCAGACAAGGGCTATGGCTATCCTGCATAGAACCTTTGTGGATATTAAGAAAAGGTGCCCCTTTGGGTGGATGCAACACTGTGCAAAGGCAAAAAGATTGGCAAATGGAGAGTTGGCTGTATTTCATCCCCCCACCCCCACCCCAGCCCCTTGGTTCAATGTCTTTGTGCAGTAAACAACCTGAACCACTGTACTTGGTGGCCCTGAATGGAAAGGTCTTGAAGGCTGGGGACTATTCCTCTTGCCTTGGTAGTTGGACCGCTTCCTTTAGGGCCTGCCCAGCAGACAGGACTTCCTATAGTCTGTCATTGCTTCTCTCAATCATATTAGAGCCTGCTCAGCCCTTTGGAAAACATGGCTGGGAGGGGACAAAGGGCATAGGCAGAAAGCAACTGTCTTTCAGATGTCTAGTATGTGCCAGCCACTGGGCCAGGTGCTGGGTATATAAAGGTGAGTACGACCTGGTTCCTTCCTCACAGTCTGATGAAAGGAACAGGCAAGCAAATAAAACAGGAACAAATTCTCACAGTGAAATGAGTGCAAAGATGTGGGAGCAGAGGGGAGCACATGACACTCCCACAGGAGTCATGAACAGCTTCTCACAGAACATACTCTATGACTTGGGCCTTGGAGGAGTTTCCAGGCCAGCGAAGCAAGGGAAAGGCATTCCACGTAGGGGAAGAGCCAATGCAAAGGCACAGTGCCCTGAGTCTGTGTGATGGGGCTGAGGAACAGAGCCTGCTAAGGATGCACTAAATGTCCTTCTCCCACTCACCCAACTCACCCATCTCAATGTCACCTTTTCTGTGATACCTTCCTTTGCTGCCCTAAGACTCTTCCTTTATGTTTCTGACGTGCACACACTCGTCTCTTGTAGCACCTGGCACCTCGTACTGCAGTCATGTACACCCCTGCTCTCTCACTAGAGCCTGAGCTCCCTGGGGGCTGGGGCAAATCCTGCTTCTCCTATGTGTCCTCTCCTCTCACACAGTGCCAGGCACAGGTCAAGGGTTGGGGAAAGGTTTTGTTAAGTGAATGAATGAACAGTGTGCCTGAAGCAGAGACAGTGCGGTGAAGCGGGTTTGAAAATGAGGCTAAAGAGAAATGCCAGGTCTTGTAGTGCCATGCAAGGGGGTCTGGAAGACAGGCATCATCAGCCATCACCCATTTTGGCTGGAGGACGACCTCAGGGTCAGAGTCACACCTGTTCTGCAGTGGGTATTCAATCTGGCAGGCAGATTTTGGCAGTAGGACACACAGGGGGCCTCTGACCCCCTGGATCTACATAGGTGCCTGAGTGCACAGGGGAGGGTCCCAGGGAAGCGCCCCCTGGAGGTGGGAGAAGCCCAGGGCTGCCTCACTAGGGTGTCTTTGAGTCTAGATAACAAACAAACGATACTGCCTTGTATTATCTCCGTTGATAAAACGTCCAGAAGTAAGAGAGCTTTCAGGTTAATACAACTCAAAAATACAATCATATTATCGAGGTTCCTCCCATCTCTCTGCCTCAGCCTCCTCCAATCATTGTTGACCCTCATGATTCCAAGATGGTGGCAGCAGCTCCAGGAATCACCCAGGCCCATCAGTGCTCATTGGTAGAGGAGAGCCACGCCTTCCGGGAGTCTCCTTCCCAGGAGCAAAGAATCCTTTCCCAGAACTCCCTGAGCAGACCTCCCCTCACATCTCATTGGCGAGAATTGGCTCACATGCTCACTCCTACACCAATCACTAGGAGGAGACTGGGAGCTCTGTGATTGGCTTAGACTCACCACTCCAGTTTACCGGCCCTGCAGTGGGTGGTGCGGTGGAGCGGTGGATACCCAGTCACAGAGGACAGTGACCCAACTTCCAGACCTTAAGGTGGGGTGTGTGTGTGCAAGGTTGAGCAGCGACCCCTCGAGGGGGTTCAGGGAAGGGCATCCTCCAGGAAAACCTTGATCGCATTAGAGGAGAGGGTAGCATCCTAGGATGGTTCCAGAGGGCGCACGAAGAAAGGCTTCCCCTGCTGGGCTCGAGTGCTACATTAGCTGCTGGCACAGTGAGGTCCTGGCCCTGCTGGGGGCTTGATGACTTAGCAGTCTGGGCATCGAGGGGGCAGGTGTGGCTGAGGCCTGGTCTGTAGGAGGGAGGCGGTGAGGGCGCGGGAAACTGCACAGCCTGTTTCAAACACTCAGCCCACACACCACACACGAGCATACCCATACACGCACACAGCCTTGCCGTTTACAATCGTAAACTCCTCCTCTTTGCCCAAGCAACGAAGGAAAGGCCCTGGCTCTTATTCAGAGAGATACAGAGGAGTTAACTGTATCTTACTACCCTTTTGACATCTTCAACTGGACGTCTCAAAATCCCCCAGTGCCCACCCGCTGGAATAGCTGGGGACTGACTGGGCCCCTCTTTCTCCATGCTGGTCTTTCCAGCAGGGTGGCAGGGCTTTTTACATGACGGCTAGCTTCCAAGAGGACAAAAGAGTAGAAGCTACAAGCTTTTTAAAGTCTGGGCTCAGAAGTCCTGGAATATCCCTTCCCCCCCCCTTCCCCCCACCCGCTGGTCAAAGCAAGGCATAAGGCCAGCCCAGAATCAAAGGAGAGGAGAAATAGACTTCATCTCTTGATGGGAGGAATGGCGTGTGCACACAAGGATGAGACGGATTGTTGGTGACCGTCTTGGAAAACAAAAGCTCTTTATACAGAATTGGTGAGCAGGAGGGCAGGGGCTCAAGCCTATGCCTGTATAATGCCAAGTCCACATCTCCACATCCCCGATCAGATCATGGACTTTTCCAGCTGGGAATGACTCTTGAGATCATGCAGTGGCCCACAACCCTCAATGTCTTAACCTGGGGTTCCTCAGAAGCAGACCCTGAGGCCCAATTTGAGTATCAGTGGCTTATTTGGGAAGAAGCCCTGATAGGTAAGTGGAGGAGTAAGAAGGGGAAAGGATGGGAACCATTAAATAAACAGATGACATTGTGGCGACTAGAGCTCAATCTTTCTGGGGGGCTTCTGGGAAGTGGTGTGGAACGCCCCTGAGGGGCAGGAAGCTGGGGTAGTCATCCTCCCATCGCCTACTCTGGTGCCTAGATCTCATCCCAGGCTCATGGAACTGGTGCTTGAGTTCCTTTTTGGGCTGGTTCAGGACACCTTCATTCACTCCCAGTTCTAGAGGCTTCTTATTGGCTAGAGAGGCCATACTGGTTCTTACCCTGGAGCCACATGCCACAAGCTGGCTGAGCTCTTTAGCAGATGATAAAACTCCAGACTTTTCCAGGATAACAAGTAGTTCCTTCTGCTTGTATCCCTGGGCTGTCCTTGCCTGGCTGTAAGATCTATAATTAGAACTTGTGGTAGACTGGTACTTTGGTGGCTGCCAAAGAACTATGCCTCCCAGTACAGTAAGTCCCCTACATACGAATGAGTTCTATTCCAAAAGCACATTCGTAAGTCCAATTTGTTCATAAGTCCAACAAAGTTAGCCTAGGTACCCAACTAACACAATCGGCTATATAGTACTGTACCGTAATAGGTTTAAAATACTTTTCACACAAATACTACATAAGAAACAAAGAAACACACACACAAAATAAAGAAAACATTTTGACTCTTACAGTACAGTACCTTGAAAAGTACAGTAGTACAGCACAACAGCTGGCATCCAGGGGCTGGCATCGAGTGAACAGGCAAGAAGAGTTACTGACTGGAGGAGGGAGAGGAGGTGGGAGATGGTAGAGCTGAAGGATCGTCAGCAATAGGAGATGGAGGGCAAGTTGCAATTTCACTCACGCCTGACATGGATGGCACAGGTTCTGGTTCCTTGCTGGATTCAGTTCTATCTACCCTCTTGAAAAAAACGATCCAGTGATGTCTGGATAGTAGCTCTTTTTTTCTCATCATAGATGACGCGGTAGCACTGGATTGCATTCTGAATGGCTGCTGCAACCTTTGTATACCGTTCTGCGTTCAGGTCCTGTGCCTCAAAAAGTAACGGTGCCTCCTCAAATACAGAAAATCCCCTTGCCATTTCCTGTGTCGTGAATCTCTTCGGTTCTTCAGTTACTTCTTCCTCTTGTCTCTCTTTGTCCTTTCTCTGGGCACATTCGCATCTTTGAAAGTTTGCAACTTGAAGGTTCATACGTAGGAGACTTACTGTACTCATGTCCTGGTGTGGTCCCCTCCCACATCGATTCTGAGCTTGGTTATGTGACTTGCTTTAGCCAGTGGGACATCAGCAACTGTGGTGCACATAGAGGCTTGATAAGTAAATGCTTTTCTTCTTGCAGTCCAGCTGCAATGTTGTAAGGAAGTCCAAGCCATCCTGCTGGAGAGAGAGATCATATGAAGAAAACAACACATGGAGAGAGAAAAAAGCCACCCAGCGTAGCACTGGGCCATTGGACAGGTGAGTGAGGCCTTTTTGTACTTTCCTACTCAGCCCAGTCACCAATGCAAGGATAGCACATGAGCAAAAGAACCACCCACCTATGCTGTGTCTGAATCCCTGACCCTCAGAATCTCAAGCAAACAAAGATGTTTTTGTTTTACGCCACTAAGATTTGGCGTAAAACTTAGTGGCATACCATACCACATACCATAAGCATCTTTGTAGCTCCTGAAATTTACTGACTCTGTACCCCCTTCCTCTGTAAGTCGAGGGGATAGTAACCCAAAGACACTCAACACCCAGCTCGAGGAAGTGGGGAATGAGGGCAACCAACATCGCCTGTTTCTGGGCTTGATAGGAGTGGCAGAGAGGTAAGTGCCTCTCCCCTATCCAAATTAAGATCATCAACTAAATAAATCCCCCCAACTGATGAATGTACCCAGTTCAAATTTTATTAATAAAACCTAATTTGTTTTCCCAATTTTATGGATTAAATTCCCCAGTTCTGTTATTTATTCCCACCACCTTTTCTTCTTGAATCACAAAATAAATGTCAATTTCAAAAGTTAGATGGTGAATATTCATCTCTCTCCCGAGAATATTGTGGGTGGGAAGCTTTCTTCCTGATTTAGAAGGGGAAAAAAACCACAATTTAAATATGAAGTATACATAAAGGAAAAAGAAATGGGAAAATTATTATAAAACAGTCTTTTTTTCTTTTATTCCCTTTTTATCCCCATTCCCCACTCTCATTACCTTCTTCCCCACAGGAGACCATTCTAGTGTATTTAATGTGTATTGCTTTATATGTATGCGTCTTGTAAACGTGCGCCGTTGTTGGGTACATATGTATTTTTAATTGTTGTTACTGGTGTTATGTTGTTATAAAGCCCATTGTTTCTTTCTTGTTTTCACTCGCTCTGTGTTTCTAAGATCTATCATCTATGTAGTTATAGGAACAACTGACCTTTCGATTTTAACTGCTGTAGAACGTTCCATGATGTGCATCCGCCACACTCCACCTTTTCATTCTGCCAGGGATGGACACCTTGATGGCCTCCAACCCCTGGCCATGTTAAACAACGCCATACTGAGCATCCTTGTTCATGTCCCTTTACAGACTTGATAAAACCAATGTTCACGCATTTTATTCACAAATTGTCGTGTGTGTCCACATGCCTTTAAATTAGGTGCAAAAAAAATCCAGTAAACATACAGATTTATAAAGCTGAACTTAGATTTCCTAAATTCTTTCTTTATTTTCATAATGAAAATGTTCAAAAAGCTGTTAACATTATGACTTTGAAAACATAAAGAATCACTTTTTTAAAAATTTATTTTTTATTTTTTTGGCCACACCGCCAGCTTACAGCATCTTAGTTCCCCAACCAGGGACTGAACCCGGGCCTCCTGCAGTGGAAGCGTGGAGTCCTAACCATTGGACCGCCCGGGAAGTCCAACAAAGAATCACTTTAGAAAAAAATTATTTCCTATTTAGTAATAGCCTGTGAAGGAAAAAAAAGCACATTAAAAAAATCAAATCTGTTGTATTCATTTAAAGCAAACACACACTCACGGTAAAATCTCCCAAGGTTTGTAGAGTGAGTCCATTTTTTTTCCAGTTGAGCAGTATTACAATTTGTTGGAAGGGCTGCTAAATCACGAGCAAATGGATGAGACAGGTGCATGTGGTCTCTGTTTCTGCACAGCCTGCTTCTGCGGCAACAGCGTTCTTATTCTCTTTTCAATTTTAACTCCTACTTGAAAGGGAATAAAGACACAGACCTACTAGAGAATGGACTTGAGGATATGGGGAGGGGGAAGGGTAAGCTGTGACAAAGTGAGAGAGTGGCATGGACATATCTACACTACCAAATGTAAAATAGATAACTAGTGGGAAGCAGCCGCATAGCACAGGGAGATCAGCTCAGTGCTTTGTGACCACGTAGAGGGGTGGGATAGGGAGGGTGGGAGGGAGGGAGACGCAAGAGGGAAGAGATATGGGAACATATGTATATGTATAACTGATTCACTTTGTTATAAAGCAGAAACTAACACACCATTGTAAAGCAATTATACTCCAATAAAGATGTTAAAAAATTTAAAAAAAGAAGGGAAAAAGTCAGACACATCTCTAGATGCAGCATGGGTCTCAACCTGCCCTCTTTCCCTCTGGGAAGTTACAACTCTTACACTGTGAATATCTCTTACATGTCAAAATGTCCAACCAATTCAAAAGATGGATTTTTCAATAGACTCTTCCACCTTGTCCAGGCCTGACGTTTTTGGTCCATGTTCCCCTTCGGATCTGGTAGCTCCCTACTTAGTGGCAGTTCGCAGCCCAAGCTGGAGACCTGCTTGCTTGTGAGTTGGTGGCCATTCCCTGGTCATCTCCATGCGTGGGCAGTTTTTTCCCTTAAGTTTAACAAGTCTCTGTTTGTTCTGGGACGCAGCTCCATCTCTCTTAAAGGAGTCCAGTGGGGCAAGGGACTTGCATATCTTGAATTCGTCTCTCTGAATGAATCCTTCTCCAGCTCCCCTTTGGACATGGAGCCTTTGTGACTCCTGCAGTTACAGACTTAGGCAAAAATAGCTTTTTGGAAGTTCCTGAGCCCTCCATAATTGCTGGGAGAGTGAATAATCTAAGCTGTGGTTTGGTCACCCCTCCTGCCTCTCAGTGCACGTGAAGACCAAAGGGTAGCCCCCGCTCACCACAACTAGAGAAAGCCCGCGCGCAGCAACGAAGACCCAATGCAGCCAAAAATAAATAATAAAATACAATAAATACATTTATTTTTTTTTTAAAAAAGAAAGAGGGTAGGAGGAAGAAGTCATCAGTAGATTAGAGAATCCTGGAGACTATTTATACAACCTCAGAATAAGGAAAGTTCTATAAGCACAGCAACAAAGGCAAACACCATACAGGAAATATTGATAGATTTCCCCAAAAGCAAAAGGGAGACATTTTTCTGTCTATAAACCCATCAAAAACAAAACTTAAAGGCAAAATAAAACTGGGGGAAATATTTATAGCATATATGCCAAGTTGTTAATATCAGTATATTAAGAATTGTCACAGACCAATAAGAATAAAGATGAGACAGATGTTGAGCCCCAGAGAAGGCACCATTGCTTGAGGAAAGTTACCAGCGGCCTGCTAATATGTTGATCACATCAGACCCCTTCTTCGCCTAAAGGGACAGCAATCTGTGCTTTTTAGATTTTTACCTACGGCAGATAAGGGTTTGCCTGCCCTGTCTACAGTGTGTCTGCCAGCACTCCCGTCTGTGGACTTGCAAAACTGGCGTGATATTCTGAATAACATGGGCTGAGCGTTGAGTGACTCATCTTTTGGAAAAAAGGAGGGCTGACAGTGGCACACGCAATGGGTTCCACTGGTCTTCCTCCACACGCCATCGGCCGGAAGGAGCCAGCCTAATGAAACAGTGGAGCGCTCTGTCCAAGTCTTAGCCAAAGTGCCGGCTCTGGGACGACACCCTGCAGAGCCGGCAGGGCGAGCTCCAGGATGCAACATGAACCGATGAGCTGTTTGCAGAGCTGTGTCGCCAGTAGCTAGAATCCACAGGTCTGGGAGGAAAGGAGAGGCTGCTATTTTCTTTCTTTGTGGCTTCGATGGTTGTTGACACTGTCATTGCCGTTATCTTTATAATGACTGTCGTTCCTTGTTTTTACGAGTGCCAGAGCCAGCACTGCAGCCTGTGTGTCCCCTTCCTCCTATGTAGCGCTGGGGTGCTGCAGCATGGCAGGGGGACTCGCCACCACACTTAGCACCAGAATTCAGATCCGTGTTGCCCCCCGCCCAGTGAGAGATCCAACTCCAGAATCCCAGCCTGAGGGCCTGCTTCCTAGGGCTACTTCTGGTGCCAAACATCCTAGTTTGGGTTCCCCACCAAGCAGACTCTTGAGACTAGACTGTGAGAGCGAGCAGTGAATCTGGGAGTGATTCCAGGAAACACCAGCAGGGGAGCGAGAAGGTGAGACGGGGAAGGGAAGGGGGTCCATACGGTGTGTGTTAATGACCACAGGTCACCACTGTGGGCAGTGGGAGATGATGTGGAACGTGCCTTAGAGTTGCTCCAGTCTCACTGGAGGGGCCACATGGCTGGGGTAGTTATCTACCCGCTCCTATTCATCACTAGTCAAGACTGTCCCTAAGGTGCCCGCTCCTCAGAGCCTCTGACCTTCTTGGAGAGTGAGCTGAACACGTTCCCCCAGCCTTTGGGCAGGGAGTCTCTGGGGCTGGAGGTTAGAAGCCACCCAAGTACACGGGACGGTGATTGTTAAGGTGATATGACATGTCTGACTTGGGGTATGTGTAATTGACCCTAATGACCACGAGGTACTGGGGCTGCTGCTATATTGGGGGACAGTGGAGAGCAGGTCTGGAGCCCAGAGAATTCACTGGAGTTTTGTGGTGTTTCCAAGCCTGGTGACAATGGTGAGTGGGGAGTTTCAGTGACCAGAATCCCACCAGGGCAAGGCAGTTAAGGGCTCAGACCCTTCAGTGAAGAGCTGGGTCACCCCAACAGGTAGGCAGCATAGACCAGCGTGCTGGCTGAGGGTGAGGGAAATCTAGATTGACTGGTAGAGGAGGAGGATTATGGTTTCAGGACCAACTGCATTATATCTTGGGAGAGACCATGGTTGGCCACCACCTTGAAGGGGTCTCTGTGAGGAAGTGACCTTGCTGGAGGATTTGTGTGGATCTGAGTGGTACGGGGGGCAGCCTGGATGCTGTGCCCATCGTGTATCACTTCAGATCTTCTCAGCCTCAGCTCCTACTCCATCCCCTCTGTGGCGGGCCGTTCCACACTGGCTTGACCAGTTTCATGAAGGTACAACGTGAAGGCTCTTTTCCTGTGACCCGTGCCAGTGCTTCTTGCTTCCTGCCTCAGGCCCAGGAAACCCAAGGATTGTGCTCAGGACTCATACATGTATAACCTGGATGATCAAGGCAAGTTGACTCTCATGATCAGTGGGGGACAGAGCCAACGGATACAGGCTTCTTTGATCTCCAGGGAAGATCGTTCTGGATGCATTTCATTGGCTCCTCAGAAAGCTCCATGGGACTGAGCACTGTTGCCCACGTACGTGGCCAGCTTGATAACACATCCTTGGATCAGCTCTCCCCTCGTCCCCATTTTACTTCCACTGTCCTTCACTTCTGTTTCTTGGGATTAATTCCCAAATAGACTATCTTCATGGAAGCTTTGGGGGGAATCCAGGCTAAGATACTTAAGGTCCCGTGCACTTATGGAATTAAGCTTCCATTATAAGTCATTTCTGTGTTCCTTCGTTTCATTCATATGAATCTGATGATGAATGGTTACAACATCAAAACTCAATATCTTCCCAAACTCCTCCCCAGACCTCAGGCAAGCTGTCCACTTTGCGGCTCCATCATTGTTTACCCTGACATTCCTCTGCACATGGGTGTTCTCAATATCATTACATAGAGCGGTGGTCCTCCGGCGAGGGAAAATAGTGCTAGTTTATTGTTGGCAGTTAATTCTCTCTGAGACTTTGACATTTCTGCCTGTCTTACAAGCCGAGGCTTCTCTGTTTGCTCCAGACTGTTGTTTTTCAATGATATCTACACAGTGAATGGCCTTGGAAGATAAAGACTGTGTTTGCCTCTGGAGCAAAGGGCAGGCATGTTTACTGCCAATTAAAAAAGATTCGGGTTCCCTAAGTTCAGGGTTCCTGTCGTCAAATGCAGGTGTCACTTGGCATTCTTTCTGTCACCTAGACCTCTTTATGTCATCCTGTGGAAGCAAAAAATCCAACCAAGCAAAAACCCCCACTGTCTCTCTGGCTATCGCTATTACTATGAGTCCCAAAGTCCTTTGCTCTGACCCAGGAGACCTGTGTCTTGTGCCAGCATCCATGGAACTGTGACAGGCTAACTTGGTAGATTGCAAGTAGGATAAAATCTTAGACAGTTCTTCACGGTTCTTGATATGTGCTGTTTTAGTCTTTACCGAGACCCTAAATCCACCTAGTTAAACTCCCACTGTGTTCTTCCCTCAGCCTTCTATTGTTGCAAGAATTCCTCTGGCGGTCACTCAGCCACTTTTTATTGAGGCCCTTCTGTGCGCCTGGCCCTCTTCTAAGACCAGGACTAAATGAAACAGACAAAATCCTCACCCCCTTGTGACTTACATTCTAGTGAAGCACTCATCTGTGCTATTGGCTTTCTCTCTTTGTTTTGTCCGTCTCTCTCTCTCTAGATAATGTGAACCTAAATTCACCAACGATACTGATTCTATTCTTTCTTCTAACTTTGAGACCAACCATTCCCTCCTCCAGTGAAATGGGTTTCTTCACCGAATTTCCTCTCACATCAGTATGCCAGCTCCTCCCATTCTGAGAGCGAGATCCTAGGTTCTGCTCCTTACTCAGCCACCAGCTCTGTGACCTCGGACATGTCCCTTTCACTTTCACAAGTCCTCAGGTCCTAATGGGTACAATGATGTGTATCCTGCTGAGTCACTGGAGGGGCTGGAGGAGGCCCTGTGTGTACAATCACCACATCTCTGTGCAACACACGGGGACCCTTCAGTCGATCTCCCCATCCCAACCCTAGTCCAGTCCTCAGTAAGGACTGGTTAGAGAGACGGAACCCAAGCGCTTCTAATTTTCAAGGTTTCTCTCATTTCTGACTCACGGCTGCTCAGACCTCATGTTGTGTCTGCCCTCCTTTTCCACCCTGATTTCCACAGTCTGCTCAGCTTATTCTTCCCATAATATGGTGCAAAAACTAACAACTCCACACACAGAACATGGCTTCCTGCACTGAGCAGCAGCTCCAGACACTTCATCACCAAGTAGATTAGAATAACACTAACTTTTGCTACCATAGCAACTGCTGTTGGTTGCGCAATAGCCGACTTTTCAAAGCTACTTAAAAATGCGCAAACTATTTTGCATAAAGTGGCTTTACATCACCAAGAGTAGTGGCTTTCCTTTCCCCACGAGAGTCTTCTTTAAGAAATTAAAAATTTTCCCCCTTAGAAGAATTTCAGAATTTAGTTTTAAAAGAACCATTTTAAACCAAAGTTTTGCCAGTAGTTTCTTCATGCCCTTGTAAAGGCAAATACAAATTAAAAATAAGAGGCTTACTCCTCCCTGTTGAAGCAAGAGGAGACTTCTCCCCTCCCCTTTTCTTAGAGCATTTACTTTGGAAACTTGTAATTGTTCCTCTGTCTCTTTGAAATGTATGCGAATCTTTTTAAAAAGCTAAATAAGCCTCTTGCCAGGTTTATGAGCAGGAATGCCTTTCTCAAGGACCTGGGAACCATCTCTCTGAAATGCCAGCCTTGAGGAAGATGGTGCCCTTATCTCCCTGTTTCTCTGGGAGGGCAGAAGCCGCCAAGCTGCAAAACTACCTCCTGTCATAAAGGTAGGAGAAGTTAATTTTTCCTTTGGATAAATCCAGTTAGCTAACACAGGTGGTTACCCCAACTACCAAGTGAATTCATCTTAAGTTAAGATGAATTATGTGTGACCAATGATGCTGTCAAGTCTTTTTTTACTTGAGGGCTAGTTATTGTTTATCTTCAGACCATGTATGTAATTGGTTGTATCTGCTCGGCTGTATAAAAGGACGAGATTCCTTTCTGTCTTTGCCATCTCCTAGCGGATTGCCTGAGAGGCGCATTGCATTCTGGTTTAATGCTTATTCAATAATAAAATTGTTTTCTTTCTTTTCTTCCTTGATGGAGAGGTTTTCTGGGTTGGGAGGAGAATTTGTTTTTAATTCTATTTCCCCAACACCCACCAGAACCAAACATTTAAAACAGCACTCATGGAGGATATCATTATGGTGTTTTGTTAAAAGCTCTGGAGGAAGTTGCCAGCGAATTATAGGAGGAGAAGGAAACTGTATCCAGCTTTCCCTTCATTTACTCTGCCCCAAGGAAGGTGAGGCTTCCATTCAGAATCAGCCCTGGAAGCGGTCCTCCGACAACAGCCTTGGGAGATTCTGGAGTTCCAGACCAGATAATAGTGGAGGGTCTTTTCCTTTGCCTTTTTAGGAAAACAAAGAATCAACACCTAGACCTGAGGTGCTAATTCTGCAACCCATCTCACAAGTTAGGGAACACCTAGGTACTGGTCACAACTCCAGGGGGCGCCATCCCCACTGTCGCCTGTGTGGATGACACCCCTGGGGTCTTGCGGTGCCAGCCTGCATCTCTCTATATTGTGGCCATGCCCCTTAAAGAGTTTATTTCAGAAACCCTGTGTTCAGTTCATCTATAACCACCTACTGCCACTGCCTGAGAAGGATCCAGGGAGAAGTCCAGACAGAAAACTCCAACATCCCAAGAATTGATTCTGCTTCTTTTGTCTCCAG
Source organism: Balaenoptera ricei (assembly GCF_028023285.1). Taxonomy (NCBI): domain Eukaryota; kingdom Metazoa; phylum Chordata; class Mammalia; order Artiodactyla; family Balaenopteridae; genus Balaenoptera; species Balaenoptera ricei. The sequence goes on from NC_082640.1 coordinate 32,784,229, forward strand.
CTGACATTTTTCTTCTCTTCTTTCCTTCCTTTCTTTTCCTAACCTCTCTCTAGCAGAATACAAGATCTTTAAGAGCAGCAACTTCATCTTCCTGTTTACTCCTGAACCCCCAGCATGCAGCAGTGCTTGGAATGCAATAGACCCTCAACAGGAGAGACCAGCACACTTGTTTTCTTGTTTCCTTGGTTGCCATTTAGCACTATCTTCTCAAAGTTTTGAAAGAGACTTCTGTATTTCTGAGCTCAGCTTCCTGCCTGGCCTCCAAGCACCTCAGATATTTCAGGTGGAGTCTTTTCACATTGAGCTGTTGGTCCATTCTGACTTTTATAAACACTGAATAGAATTACATTAAATCTTTGAAAAAAAATCTAATCTAAGATAATCTCATGTTTCAGATTTCCCACGTTTCCCACTTTTCAGATGTCTCCTGGTGGAAGCATCTTTTCTCAAGCTTTGGGAAACTTGATGACCTGTGACATTATGGAACCAGGAACTTAAGCCAGTGAGGCTTTTCCCAAGGGACGTATTGAGAACTGAGCTGCCCTGAGCTGTTGACATTTAGACAAAAGGCAGAGAAGGGGCGGCAAGGAGAGTCCAGAAGCAGGGATATGCACCTGGGCTGATGTCAGAGCCTGGCCCAGACCCCAAGTTACAGGCCTGCCCAAACACTGGAGAGAGTGGGGTTGAGATTTTTTGAACATACAGGATTGCATTCCAAATGCATCCTCAAGCAAGAGAAGTAAGTTGCCAGAAGCTCATATTAGGAAGCAAAAGAACTTCAAAAAGCTATAATACTGTGGGGGAATTTTAAACATTCACATTTCCTAAACTAGTCTTTCTTCTGAGAAATGACTTGTCTTTCAAAACCATATGGCAGGAGCACACTCAATGTATAATAAAATCCTTGGTTTTGGTAATTATGATGAAGCTGTTGCAGTGTTAAATGATGCCACCTGATGGATTGTGAACACGCAAGTGCCACAATCAGCAGTAGCTGGGAGTTTATTATTTTTAACAATCTCTGAAGGCCTGAGAAGGAATGAAGCAAGTGCCAACGGTTGCTCTTGGCCAGCTTATGGCTCAGAGAAGAAAGAGGGAATGAGGAGGAGGACGAGGAGGAGGAGAAACAGGATAAAGAGAAGAAAATAATATGGAGAGGGGGCAGAAGAGAATCTATTTTTTTCTTTTGATAAAAGTCATTATACTGTCAACAGAAGGTACTTTAAGTAGAGACTTGATTTTTCATGGAGCAGACACAATTTGCGTGAAGAGACGGTCATCTTTTGAGTGCCACCTCCTGGTATAATCTCCTTTTGGAGCTAAGGTGTCAACACCAAGCTCATGGGGGGCAGAAGAGTGGCAGGGGCAGGGAGGGCCATGACAGAGGGGGCTAAGCTTCAGTGGGTGAACATATTTATTTATAAGAAGTGATCCCCCTTTTCCTATCACCCCAGACTGTATACACACATTCAGGAGTCTGTCCTTCAGGGGGAAAAGAACTACAGTGGAGGGGCAGACCCCCTCTTGGTCTCGCCTGCTGCTCCCTTGCAGTGTACTCAATAAATCTCGCTTTCTACCCTCACTTCTGGCTTGGTAAATTCTTCTACCACCCGCGTTGCTGGCGCCATTGCCAAACTCTGTGGCATTTTGGTGGTCCATACGGGGAGGCCTTTCTCTCCTCTCTCTGCCCTTTCTGATCCGTCTTCCAACACGTAGCAATCGGCCTGCTGACTCAGGGCAATAAAAGGTCCCCGAGTCAGCAGGTACCCCGAGTCAATTGAAGGTACTCCTTGGTGGGACCCGAAGGCCTCCGGGATAGGACTCCGACTCCCTAAGGGGTACATTCTGGAAATGGTCTTTTCTCCTCTTCAACACTGCCCACGGCCTGAGGTCCCTGGAGACTAGGGATTGTGCGTCCTGGACTAGGCGACTCTTTGGCAGACCTGAAACGTGGTCCCATACCGACCGACCGTCCCTGCCTGATGGGGTGGCAGTGTCCTTTGGTCCTGGCCTTGGGACTCCTCACTTCCACGCCTGGCGCAGTAGGTAGCGGCAGCTTGTCCACGGTGAATCCAGTCACACTGAGAGATCCCCTTTCTCTTTCCATCCTCCCTTGAGGACCATCCATCCTGATCCACCAACATCTCCAGGTATTAATACTTCAAATGAGTTGCCACAAAACTGACTTCATTCCATCAAGCTACAAATGGTGACAAGACAAGGATTCCAACCCCTAGCATCAACACAGCTGAGTACTCTTGAACAGTGCTCCCAAAATTTCTATTCACACACACTCAATAGCCCCACGGCTAATCAGCAAAGCCAACTGGGACCCCATGTCGTTGCTTCTTAGCAGGAAGTAGCCCAAGATGATGTCATCACCTAGATGTCAATGATTTGACTTTGCTGAACTGTCAGGGGAGAAATGTGGAGCTTAACAATAGAACAGCCATCTTAAGCTGGGGAGGTCCTTTCAAGATAAGACAATCCCACCCTCCCCCAATGGAAAATTACCAGCAGTTACAAGCAGTCAGCATGCCAGGAAGATGGAGCAACGACACACCCAGACCTAACTACCGTATGGGTGGAACATTAACCCAAGGGTGACCAGAAGGGACCATAAAAGAAGCCCAGTGTCTCTCCCCCAGGTACAAACCCCCTTTTGATCTAGCCCACTGCTCCCTTGCAGTGTACTCAATAAATCTCACTTTCTACCCTCAAAAAAAAAAAAAAAAAGAAAAGAAAAATACCCTGGAGGGCTCTCTCTAAAGAAATTGAGGAGTGGCCCTGAGCCAAGAACATCCCATCTGGTGTGTGTAGGAGTCACCCTTGTAGATCACCAACTGGTTCCCTGCTTGTTACCCTAAGCTAACAAGGCCACCAGAATGCACAGAACTCTCTCTCAGCTTTCTTATTGTTTCATCTTTGCATATGAAAACAAGGACCATCATGCATTTGAAGAAATCCTCCAGAATGAAAGAGAGAGACCAAAGAAACAGAAAAAAATGACCCTGGAAAAAAATAGATTAATTTGGGGGAACAAAAGGGAACTTAAAAAAAAACACACCTTGAATTAGTATCCATAGAGACTCTAGAAGATATATTCATTAACCAAGAACAGAATCCCATGAAAAAGTAATGGTTAAGGAAAAAGAAAGCACTTAGAAATTAAGAATGACATCACCAAAAGAAAGTTCAAAAGAAGAGATGGAAGATAAACATGAAGAAATACTTTAGGAGGTTGAATAAAAAGACAAATAGAAGGAAAAGATGAGAGAATCAATTGAGGAGGGTCAATATCTGAATAATTGGAATTCCAGAGACCTAGAACAGAGAAAACAGAGAGACAGAAATAATAAAAAATAATGCAAGATTATTTCCCTGAGCTGAGGGCACACCAAGTGACAAGAACAAGGAAAGAAGACCACTACCTAGCCATACTGTTGTGACATGTCAGGCCACTAAGAAGAGCTTAAAAAACTCCAGAAATAATACATGTTATCTCAAGAAGAGCAAGAGTTAGATTAGCAGTGGCTTTCTCATCTACAGCACTGGTTTCTGGACAAATAGAACAATGCCTTCCAAGTTTTGAGGGAAAATTACTATTATTAAACATTTTTAAATGTATTAATCCATTTAAAAATAATAAACCCATTATATGTTAACATAAATGACATTTTAATTAAAAGTAACATTTCTGGAAATCTTTTTAATGTCTGGTTAGTAGAAGACAGCTGGAGTCTCATATCTGCTTCTGCCTTCAGTCTGTGTGATTTCTTGTTTTGGTTGAGGGAAAAAATTTTAACCTAGAGTTCTATACCCAGCCAAACTGAAATTAGAAGGTAATATTAAGATATTTTCAGACAATCAGGGACCCTGAAATGTTACTTCCTACATCCACTTTTTTGGGGGGAAGCTATTTGAGAATGTGCTGCAGCAAAGCCAAAGAGTAAACCAAAGAATGCAAAGACCTGGGGTTCAGGAAACTTAGGAAATCAACCCAGAAAAGCAGTGAAGAGAAAGTCAGAGGGAGGTTGTGCAGACTGCTCTGTGAAAGAGATCCTTGGGGAAAAGGGTGACTTGATAGAATGGGTGATATTATGGAGCATGTGGAAAAAAAGGGAAATATTGATAATAGAAAGTGGAGCATAATATAAACTGATAACTTCAGGAGAAACAAATAGGTGTGAAAGAGTGAGCAGTAATCCTCACTCAGCAGTGAATGATTGTCCTAGAACCACAAGAATGCAAACACTGCTTTTTTTTTTTTTAACATCTTTATTGGAGTATAATTGCTTTACAATGTTGTGTTAGTTTCTGCTGTATAACAAAGTGAATCAGCTATACGTATACATATATCCCCATATCCCCGCCCTCTTGCGTTTCCCTCCCACCCTCCCTATCCCACCCCTCTAGGTGGTCACAAAGCACCAAGCTGATCTCCCTGTGCTACGCAGCTGCTTCCCACTAGCTATTTTACATTTGGTAGGCAAACACTGCTTATTGAATTTCAGCATTTAGTTACATCCTGTTGACAAAGCAAAGACAACTTAATTTTTGTTTCAGAACAGGATGCTCCTGCTATTGGTGTTAAAATGCAAAGGTAAAAGTACAGCTGGCAAAAATAGAAATACAGAGGGAGGGGAAAATATCAGTAGCTGAAGGGAAGCAAGGGTTACTGAGCTTCTCATCTTAGAAAGGGGAAGGAACTGATGGAAAAGGAAATACAGCATCAGTTTGTTGCTCACATTTACAAAAGTAACCAAAAGAGGAGCCCTAACTAGTGCTGTGACTATCAAGACGTTGGGGAAGGGTGAAGGGAAGGGAGAGGTTTTAGACAGCCACATCCTCATCTAATATAGCAAAAACTCAGCCATGCAATCAATTGATAAATCAAGAAATAGTGGTGGAAACCTATTATATTGTGAAATGGAGTTAAATGCCAGATCAGCTAAAAATATAGAGACGGGAAGAGGAAAGGCAGGAGATTGCTGCCTTTATTAACTGTGTTTTAAAATTAATTTAAGGACAAAAGAAAAATAAATAAATAGGTTTGTGTGGTCCAGGCCACCAATATACATGATCAAATCGACTTCATTCATTCTTGGCTTGTGTTTGTGATATTGAGGTAGGGGAGGTAGAAATTAGAATCTGGTCTGGTCTCTTTCAACCTACATATCGAATTTGGACCGGAATGCTCCAGAAGAGCCTTCACTGATCATGGTATGCAAATGAAGACCCACTCTTTTACACATAACATTGTTCTTTCATATTGAATCCTATCTCCGTAGGAGGACTGACAAATCTTCTCTATTATCAACCATAACTTAATCTACTTTCAGTGGAGAGCTGTGGAGGTGCCAGTAGTCAGAGGTGAAATGGGGTAGAAGACAGTGTTCCCTCTTACAGTGGCTTCCATGGTGACCATGACTCCCAAGGAGAGACTCTGAGAAAAGTCTTGATCTGTCACCTGCCACTATCTTGGTGAATGCATTGGAAGATCGATCCAGATGCTAAAGAAAAGCCAGTTCATCAAATCGAGCACTGGAATCAAAACTGAGACATAACTGCAGCTTCTGATATTCAGAAGGGGGAAGAAAGGCACAAAGAAAGAAGGCTTTAAGGGACCCCTTCTAACCAAAAGAGGGCGATTCTAAGTCAGGTGACCGACCACATTAAGAAAAACCAACCTGGTGTACCAGATGTAAATGCCAAAAAAGTCTCAAATTCTCTGACTGGAAGAAATGTCCCGTTATCATCGTGTAAAGAGCAGGGACTCCCTCTAAACCAAACTTGTTCATCATGGAGTTCATTCAGTTGTGGTTTATTTAGAGCCGACTTAAGATTTGGGGGAAGAAGGAAGAGAGATTTCTTGGTCTCAATTGCATTTATCCATGAAATAGTCTGTAGGCTTCTGGGAGTTGATCTCTATAACTCCTAAAGACATAGAATTTTGGCAGTTATCCGATTAAATTTCCAGATGTGGCTTTCTTGGCTAAAAATGCAGTTTGATGATGGTAGTGGGCATTGACCACATTTTATGGATTCTTGTAACCTTTTGAGCCACGTTGCTACATTCAGAGAATTTCCAGCCTTACAATTCCCATCTTCTTCCCTAAATGAGAACCTTGAAAACTTATTTCCCCGGCTTGCTTGGTGTCTGACACACACACACCTGACCTCATATATATTAATCAGACTCATCTACTTGAGGCTCTAATTGGAAAGAGAGGAAGGTGAGGAAGAGGCTCTGGGTGGAGTCCATTTTGCCGATGCAGGTGCTGCCGAGACACCTGACTTTCAGAGGTGGGGTGACTGCAAGGTGCAGTGTCCACAGTGGGACAGTGGAGGTGGCAGCAGTGAGGGAGGCTTCATCAACAAGACAGTTTCGTGGTGTGGTTTTGCTCATTGATCTGGGAATCTTAGGCTCCAGGCTCAGCTTTCCCAACAGGTCAGAGAGCAATGCACCATCCTTTGATGAACTCCTTTGCTATTTAATCAGCTACACACAGTCTCTGTTGCTTGCAGCCAGGAACCCTGATCACTACGGTTGTCTGTGCTGATCCAAAGAGCCAGATAACTGCCAGACTGCTCTGTCAAATGAGAGTATATCCATCCAGCAGAAGTATGGTTAATTTATGTACTTATGAACTTACTTGTTTTGTACAGACAACCATGTATGATTAAGGGTGGGTGGGGAAATTGGTCTCTTACGGACATGAATGAAGTTTGAACTCCAGTTTTAGAGACAGTGCCCCAAAGTTTAATACGCTGACATTTTATTTGGTTTTCAAACAGAGTGCTAGCTAACTTTGACTCTGACTTATTATGGCAGGAATGGCTGACAATATAATTATTGATTGTGCCTTTCAGTCATCTTATATTGTACAAAAAGTAGATCTTTATTCCTCATTGAACTTCTGGAGAGTGGGTGGGTTTTCCTGCTTCCATGTGATTATGAAGGAACTGAGGTTTGGATATCTTAGAAAATGTTTTCGTTGTATTATTTTCAAGTGCACTTAAATCAAGTTGTTCTTTAAAAATTTCAGAAGAAATTCAGATTCAACATGAGAATGCACCAAAAGTCTATTTACTAAAGGTCAGTTCAGTCCAAGTTTTCTGGAAGGATTATTTTTAAGTGACAGAAATGACAAGAGAGGGCTTCAGATTCAAAGACCATAACTTGGCAGGATTTCTATTGTGGGAATGCCAGCTCAAAGAAGACACTAGAAAACAATTTTTCTGGCAGAAGATCAGAATTTTAAACTAGTTTGTGTGATTTAATACCCACAAACTGTCAAAGTGGGTCTGTGATGGCTTAAACCCAAAGGAAACTCCCAGGACCCCTTAGTCATCCAACAGGAAATAGACTTCTAGGGCAGTATATTCTTCAGAAGGGAAGTATCTCCCCAATCTCTGATGTCATGGAGAATAATGGACAATAGATTTTTTCAGTGTGCAAAATTGGGGGCACCCATAGTGATAGACCAAGAAATTCACCCCATGGCTAGACATTGGAGCCCTTGTAATCCTTGTATAGAGGATGTGGCCTACACTATTGTTTGGAGACTGTGCTTCTTGGTTTCCCCTTTTACCTTTTCTCAAGAGGTGTGTGTTTGTGTGTGTGTGTACCACTATTTCTCCACCATTGTATACTGTGATTAGGGGTGGTTAAATGTATCATTTAATCATAGGTTGTGTGACCATTAGGAGCCACATCCAGTTCTGACTGAGAGAAATGCACAAGTGTTTATATATATTTGATGTATGTAGGATAGTTGCATTGTGTTAGGTGGGCATTTAAAGACAATATGCAAGGGAAGAAATGTGTGTATATGTGCACGTATGTGTGTGTACACATGTTGGGCATTCAAGGGGTGGTTGTAGGAGACTGCTTGAGTTTCTGACTACTCAGCACAATTTTCCACATCGTTTCTCTGACAAAAGTAGTTCACTTTTTCTTTGGAAAACTATCTCTGCCTCAAACTCTGTTGTTTTTATGGGATTGTTTTTTTGTTTTTTTGTTTTTTGGCTGTGCTACACAGCTTGCGGGATGTTAGTTCCCCGACCAGGGATTGAAGCCAGGCCATGGCAGTGAAAGCGTGGGGTCCTAACCACTGGACCGCCAGGGAAATCCCTGATGGGATTGTTAATCATGGTGACTAATATTATTTTGGCTGCAGAGTTGGGGCACATGACCCAGGCCTCTACCATGAAGAGCAACCATGCTCTGGACCACGGTGACTGTTTTAAAGATGAGCATTTGACCCCAATTGGGCTACCAGAGCCCCAGCTGAGATTTTTCAGCTAATGGAGAAGACTGTCTCTTTTCTACTAGGCTTGGATGATGTGAGCCTGCAGATGCCAGTGGCCAAACAGCCTGCCACATGCAGAGAACAGGATTCACTCGTACAACAGCTAGTATTCGGTGAGTACTTACTGTGTACCAGGTGCTGTTCGAAGTGCTGGATATGCTTTATCTCATTTAATCTATGCAACAACTCTATGAAATAGGTTTTATTATGTCCTCATTTTGAGAACGTTGAGACAAAGAGGGGTTAAGTAATGTATCACTTACATTCATGGTGGAACAAGGGTTCATATTCAGGAAGTCTGACTTTGTAGCTTGAGGCTTTAGCTGCTACGCTACATTGTTATGCTATGCTGCATGGCTAAGATAAGCAGAGAAAAGCCAAACAGAGAGAAAGAACTGGGAGAGGGAGAGGGCAAAAGAACCCTGGTGATATGATTTGAGGAAGCCAGGACAAAGAGAACCAGAAGATGGAGAGAAATGAAGCAATAAATCCAGCTGTGTTGAAACCAGCTGTACTTCAGGGCTTCGCAGATACTGAGCTCATGTTTCTCGTTAGGGCTTTCAATGAGTTTGAGTTGGGTTTATGTCACTTGTAACTGGAGGCATTTGTACCTGTACAACTATATATTATATTCTGTAGCCTCGGTGTCCAATAGAAGGAACCGTTCTGCATCTGGGATGTCTGATACAGGAGCCACTAGCCACGTGTGGCTATTGAATCATTAAAATGTGCCTAATGCCCTGGGGAACTGAAGTTTTAGTTTTATTTCATTTTAATAAATTAAAATTTAAATAGCTAGTAGGTACTGTATTGGACAGCATAGATCTTGAGGACACAGCTAAAGCTGTTCTCAGAGTCCTACATTCCTAAACATGAAGGGGTGAGAATTAGTTATTACAACCCAAGAAGTTGGAAAAATAATGAAAAAACAAATGTAAGGAAAAGAAATGAAAGATTTATAAAAATGAAAACAAATTACTGGCTCAGAAAATAGGACACCAGAACATAAATCCAAGAGCTAGATAAATTGAAATAAAAATATACACATAATGAAACTGGTAAATCACTAGCTAACCTACGCAAGACAAGAAGGAAGAAAGCACAAATATATAAATTTGGAAATAAGAATGGAAAAATAATCATAGATATGGAGGAAATTAAATAAGTTTTAAGAAAATGCTTTACTTATCTTTATGTAAACAAATATGAAAAAACTGGATTATTCTCTTGGACAGTGTAAATTTCCAAAATTGATTGTATTATAGATAGAAATGAAGCCAACCAATGGATTGTCAAGGAATGAAGTGAGAAACTTGCCAAAGAGCCGCCCCCTCCCCAGTCTGCCCAGCTGAGAGAGTTAAACAGCCTCATAGCATTCTAGTCAAAGAAACTTAATCACTCCCCATTGCTGGGCATTTATGACTTTACAAGTGTTTTTCAAACAAAGTTTGAGGACTTCAAAAGAAACATTACAGCTTTTGCTTTAAGCCAGCATGATATGGATTTCAAATGCAAAGAAGCATAAAAAAGAACCATAGCGATGAACTTCACTTATGAAGAGCAATACAAAATCCTAATCAAATAATAGCAAATGGAAACAATTAAAAGAAAGGGGACTTCCCTGGTGGTCCAATGGTTAAGACTTCGCTTTCCAATGCAGGGGGTGCGGGTTCCATCCCTGGTCGGGGAGCTAAGATCCGTCATGCCTGGCAGTCAAAAAACAAAAACATAAAACAGAAGCAGTATTGTAGCAAATTCAATAAAGACTTAAAAAAAAAAAGGTCCACATCAAAAAAATCTTTAAAAAAAAAAAAAGACAGAACCATAACCAAGAGGGGCTCACTCCAGGAGTTAAAGATGATTCAATATTAGGCAGTGTTTTCTTGTACTTCATTTATTATCATTCTTGATTTTTAAAACAGATTTATGAAATGGGAACTGGGAAAACTCTTAACAATACAGCTATCTCCTCAATAAAACAAATATATATCTCATGCCAAAGTCAGTATTATTCTTAATGAAGGAAACCCATTTTTTTGTTGTTTTGTTTTATTAACTTGGCCACACTGAATGGCATGGGGGATCTTAATTCCCTGACCAGGGATCGAACACAGGTCCTGGCAATGAGAGTGCCGAATCCTAACCACTGGACCACCAGGGAAGTCCCTGATGGAAACCCATTAACATGATTAAAGTCAGGAACAAGATAAGGATGCCCACTATCACCACTGTTATCTGACAGTTTTTCCAGAGTATGAACCAATAAGAAAAGAAATGAGTATAAAAATTGTAGGGGAGGGGGAAGGGTAAGTTGGGACAAAGTGAGAGAATGGCATGGACTTATATATACTACCAAATGTAAAATAGACAGCTAGTGGGAAGCAGCCGCATAACACAGGGAGATCAGCTCGGTGCTTTGTGACCACCTAGGGGGCTGGGATAGGGAGGGTGGGAGGGAGACGCAAGAGGGAGGAGATATGGGGATATACGTATACAGATAGCTGATTCACTTTGTTATACAGCAGAAACTAACACATCATTGTAAAGCAATTATACTCTAATAAAGATGATAAAAAAAATTGTAACGGAAGAGACAAAATTGATTTTATTTCCAAATGCTATGGTTATGTAACTGGAAAACCCAAGGAATCAAATGAAAAAAACTACTAGAAACAGTATGAGGATTCAGTAAGGCTGCTGGTTCCCAACTCAATATACAAAAATTGGTAACTTTCTTAAATAAAATAACACTTTACTAGTTAATATAATGGCATAGAAACATGAATATATGCACAGTCACATTCATATTTAATGAAATCAAATGAAAACAAGGACTTTTTTCATTTATCAGATTGATAAGGTTAAAAAATGGATAGTATTTAAAAGTGCAGGGAATTAGACATTCTAATAAAATATTGGTGACAGTGTAAAATTGGTGCAACTTCTTTTGTAGGCAATTAAACGTTATCTAGCATCATAAAAATATACACACCCTTTGACCCAACTATTCCACATCTAGGAATTTATTCAACATATAACTTTCATATACACATATGCACAAATACATATATACAAGGGTGTTTATTGTAGCATGATGTGAGACGCCAAAAGATTTGTAAGGTCAGGAGTTTCCAGCAAAGGGGCAGTGATTAAATATATTTGGAACAGAATACTATACGGCTGTTGAAAAGAATAAAGTAGATCTATGGGTACAGATATTGAACAATCTCCAATATATATTTTAAGAGAAAAAACCCATGAGAGATTGAGCAATGCCCGTAGTGTGCTCCCATTTGTGCCAAGAAAAAAAAAAAAAAAACGACATATTAACAGTAATTTCTGGAAGGATAAAATAAAATAAGTAAAACCCTATTAACAGGTGACCAGAGGCTCAGCCATGAAGGAAGATTTGCTCTTTCATACGTTTAATGTTTTGCCATGGGTATGTGTTAACTTTTCAATTAAGATGGCCAGTATCAACCTGTGAATGAATCCAATATTCATCTATTCATCCATCTGTTCATTCATATAGCATGTATTAAGCCTCCTGCTCCTTCTCCCCACACTTCTGTACCAGGTACCATGCTAGACCCGGAGGAGACAGCAGGTAATAAGACACGCATGTTCTGGTTTCTTCCTTTATAAAGGTTTAACCCTCTCGACTAGGGTTTTGCCACTCAAAGTGCGGTCCGTGGACCAAGAGCATTAGCATCATCTGGGAGCTTGTTAGAAATGCAGCATCTTGGACCTCATCCCAGACCTGCCTTTGAGTCAGACTCGGCATTTTAACAAAGTCCCCAGGGCATTCTTAATATGGTTTGAAAGCGCTGTTCTAGGGATCATCCCCAAATACTGCATTGTCGCTCGTTCGGATATGGTTTCTGGACTAGAAGAGAGAGGGCGTAGTTACAGCTGCTGGGAACGTGCTGACTGTACTCATAGGAGTAGGGGCAAAGAGGTTAAATACCCACAGTCCAAATTGTACTATAACTTTACATTAATTTTTGTCCTGCCTTTTCTCTCAGGAGTTAACAACAAAATAGCTTTGCTGTGCTGTTGCTATGGCAACAGGGTCTAATAGCGCTTTTACTTTTTTCCCATCGCTGTAGCCTCCCGACTGGTCTCTGTGCCTCCAGCCAAGCCTGTTTTCTGTTCATCAAAGTTGCAATCAAACACGTGGCAACAGGGGCAATCACAGGCCCTGTGTGATACAGCAGGTGCAGTAACTGCCTAACTTTGCATTAATTTAGGGCTCTTCAGGATTGTGCTCGGCTGAGTCCTGAATTCAGAGCATAGTCGCCCCTTCCCACAGAGAGAAAAGTAGCTTCCTTGCCAATCATGTATTTTCCACTTTTAAGTTTCTATAGTATTTTTTTGCTGTATATCGTAAAAAATTAGAAAATGCAAATCAGTAAAGAAGTACACAATCTCTCCAAGTTCACACATGTGTCTCATTTTTAGTGACTGTGCACTATTCCATTGTTGGGTAAAATGACATGGTGCATGTGAAGCACTTGGTGCTCGGCCCAGCACACGGGGAGGCTACGAATCATGGGCATGTTCATCCTTTCTTCTCCCAGGTGATGAGGCAGGTCCTGGGCACACACCTTCCCTTGCAGTTCTAATGGCTTCTATTCATCTCTAGCATTTCAGCCTTCCGAAGGGCTCTCCTAGGTATTTCTGGTGTAGGCACAAACTCACAATTGACCTTACCCAAAGGACAGCGCCTGGAAAGGCAAGCACCAGGCACCCCATAAAGGGAGCACCGACCCTGTAGACTGGATCATACCTCAATTCTTAAAAGGCCTTCTCTGTAGCTGCCTCTTCTTTTCTTGTTTGTTTTGAAACAAAGACCTAGAGAATTAGGGGACAAGGATGCCATGTAGACCAGTTCCTTGACCTCTAGCAAGACTAACCCATTTCACGGATGTGGTAACTGTGGTCCACGCCCAGGCCCACATGGCCAGCAAGGGTCACTCTGACATCGTGGCTCTTGAGCCTCATCCTAACCCAGGCTCTAGCTTGCAGGCTGTGGGGAGTCCGCGGTAGAAACAGCTGGTCAGAGTTCCAGCTCCAGCTCCAGCAGCTGGGGTTCAGGGGAGGTCCCTGTGCACAGACACACGTGGTGTGGAGTGCGGCCCTTCAGAGCAGAGGTCTGGTATTGTGCTGAACCACCTGTATAATGTCGGGCAAGTTAATTAACCTCTGCAGTCTGCAAAATGGGTTCAACATAGTGCCTACCTCACAGGGTTTTTGTGAGGATGAGGGGAGATGATCAAGGACTCGGGGAGGCTGGTTACAGTCTGCTATTCAAGAGCTGTGCACACCTGCAGCGCTCACCCTTGGAGGAGAAGCTTTTGGGCTGGATGGTGGGGAAGGAGTCATCCTTGCCCAGCCTCTGGACCTCCCCGCAGCCGGAGTATTGAGATGGAATGGGGTGGAGGCCCCACCCTACATAGGGCTAGCGGAGACTAGGCTCAGCTCAGGCCCTGGGGTGGGGGCATTAGGGGGACTGCAGGGTCAGGGCGGTGATGGGGCTACGGGGGCGGGGAGGGGCACCTGGCAGGCCTTGGAAACTGAGCTCCGTGAAGGATTTTATCCCCGCGCCCCATATGCCTGCCCCAGAAGAACAGCAGCCTTTCAGAGGAGGATCTTTAAGGCGCTGTTCTGCCCACCTGGCAGCGCTGGGCGAGTCAGCAGTGGAGTCCTGGGCATCCGGACAGTCCAGGCCGAGGGAGGGGGAGAAATGGAGTCGCACCCTCACGGTCCACTGTGCCACGGGCAGCGGGGGCAGCTCACCAGGTTCCCAGAGTTTGGTGCTAAATTTAGAATCCAGGTTCTTAGGGAGCTCAGTCTTTGCTTAGTCAGAGGCGAAATCCAGGGCTGATGAAACTCACCTGCCTGTCACTGCTCGGCTGGCAGGTGCCATCACCCATAGGGGAGGCACAGGATGCTGGCAGTACCCCTCGTCCCTGGCCACTCCCTGGCCACTTCCTCTCTGTCCTCAGGCCTGCGCTGTTCGACTACCACACCAGGTCTCTGACCCCGGCCATGGGGCCAGGAAGCCTGGCACAGCGCTGCTGCCTCGGACCTACGAACCGGCAGGGTTCTCCGGGGTGGGGGCGACTTCCAGCTTTGCATCCAGGAGCTTCTGCTGTCTTCTGAATTTAACACCGGGACCATTGGATTCACCACTGGGGCTGTTGGGTCACAGGGACCCTGTCTATTGGTTTTAGGGATCAGTTTTTTCCTGAGGCCATCTCAGAGCTCTGACTCAGTGGAAGTCAGGCTGGGAATAGACTGAGTGCCTACTGTGTGTTAAGCTCTGTGCCAGGTCTGTGAATGCAGGAGCTGCCAATTCAGAGCAGTGTTTAAAAACTAGGAGTTGCTGCCCATCAGTGGATTATGATGACTGGCATTTCAGGAAATGAAGTTAAAATGAGGGCACCATAAGTAGAAAGGGTAGATATTGTTTCCCAAAACTTTCGTATAAGTCAGTGAGTACTAGATTGTAATGTAAAGTGTGTTTCTTACTAAGGGCCAAAGTCTAGAAGAGTTTGGGAAACACTGGCCTAGATGGGGAGGAATTCTGATACAATGTGACTGCAGTGGTGGAAAGAAGAGTCCTGGGTTTGAATCCTGGATCCATCCCCAGCTGTGCGATCCTGGTCTAGGCAGTATCTCTAAGTCTTTATGTCTGTTTTTGAAAAATGAATAATAGCGGTGTCTAGCAGGGATTTTAATGAAAGCTAGAGCTGATGCATCCTCCGGGCTTAGCCCAGTGCCTGGCACTCCATGAGGTACTCAGTAAATGGTGGAAGCTCTTTACAATGTTACAGGTGCAGAGAGAGATCTGGAGAGGAGGGAGGGGCTGACTCCTGGGGGCTGGTAGAGGCTTCACAGAAGAGCTGACAACAGAGCCGAACTGAGAAGATGAATAAGAGCATGTGAAGGGCAGTGGAGGGGAAGGACCATCTGGGAGAGGGACCGTCATCTCTCAAGATGGGGGCACCAAAGAGTCTTCTCTGGGAGCAGCAAGTATTGTTGGGCTGGCTGGAGTGTAGACTCTGAGCTGGGGTGTAGACTCAGAGATGAGCCTGTATGGTGATGTGGGGCCCTTCGAGGGTTGAGACCGGCTGGGACCTGGGACCCTTTGCTGCAGTGCTGGCACCTGGACACACCTCTCTGCAAGCAACAAAATACAAAGAAATTATATGGGACTAAAAATAACTGCGTGCATGCACAGTTGGGGCAAATTCTGGACCCAGAAAGATACAAAAGACCAAAAAACCCAACTTCTACTTCTGAAGAGCCCGGAGCAAAAACAGGGTGTTGGGAGCAAAAGCAGGGTACTGCACATGCCCCCGACTCACAACACCACCTAAGTGGTGGGCAGAATGAACACCTAAGCTGCCCCTCTGGCCTGACCCCTGGACACACTCCTACCCTCACCCCATGTAAGGAACAAGCTCGCCCCCCCTCAGCTAGTGAGCAAGCAAGGGAACCTGTTGTTTGTTCTCGCTCTCCGCTGCTGCAGCAGGAGCCCCAATAAAGCCTTGCCTGAATTTCTTGTCTGGCCTCTAGTCAATTTCTATTGATTGGGGAAGGCCAAGAACCCTGGTTGGTATCAGGGTGAAGGTCCTGGAATTATGGATTGGGGAAGTTGAGCACCTTCCTGGGGGCACAGGGACTCATCCAGGGGAGGGATTTGAGCAGATTTGCCTTGAGGTTTAGCTCCTCATTCTGTGATGCTTTTTTCCATGATTAGTTTTTTAAAACATCTCTCTGCTAGAATCTTAGAGTGGCCTCAAGCCAACAGCCAGCAAAAAGCCAGGGCACCCAACGATACAGCTGCAAAGAAAGAATTCTGCCAACAACCAGAATGAACTTGGAATTGGATTCTTCCCCAGTCAAGCCTCCAGATGAGAAGGCAGCCCAGTCAGCACCTTGATTGCAGCCTTGTGAGACCATGAGCAGAACACCTGGCTAAGCCTGCCTGGACTCCTGACGCACGGAACTATGAGGTGATAAACTGTGTTGTTTTAAGCTGCTAAGTTGGTGATCATTTGTTATGCAGCATAGAAAACTAGTAGAATATCCATTCCTACCACTCTAAACCACTACATGCTAATCAAAGTTTTCATCCTTTCAGTGTACTTTTCCATTCCAATCTTGTTTTATATCCAATTTATTAATAATCAATGAACGTGGTAAATTTTAAAACCGTAAAAGAGTTTATAGTAAAACATCTTCTCTTGCTTCTCTGTTCCCAATCACTCTGTTTCCTTCCCCAGGGACAACCTGTGTTACCAGTTTCTTGTTTATCTTTCAAGGGAAGTTCTACATATCTGTGTGCAAATCCACTACATATGTATTCTTATTTTGCATGAATGGATTCTACCGTATATACTGTTTTGCACCTTGTTTTTCAGTTAGTGTGTCTTGGAGATTATTCTGTATCAGCACAGTCAAAGTTCTTTCTTTTTTAGATGGATGTATCATCATTTAATAACTTCTTTACAAAACAGAAATAGAGTCACAGATGTAGAAAACTTATGGTTACTGGGGGGAAAGGAGGGGGAGGGATAAACTGGGAGATTGGGATTGACATATACACACTACTATATATAAAATACATAAGTAATAAGGATCTACTATGTAGCACAGGAAAGTCTACTCAATACCCTGTAATGGCCTATATGGGAAAAGAATCTAAAAAGGAGTAGATATATGTATATGTATAACTGATTCACTTTGCTGTACACCTGAAACTAACACAACGTTGTAAATCAACTCTACTCCAATTAAAAAAAAAAAAAGAAAAAACAGTCTCCGATTGATGGGCTTCTAGGAAGTGTTCCATCTTTTGTTCTTACAAACAACAACATGACTTTGTACTTTCGTAATTTGGCACGTGTGTAAGTATTTCTGCAGGAGAACGTCCTAGAAGTGGAATTTTAGGGTGAAAGGATGTATATTTTTATACTAGTGATAGATATTGCCTCCCTTCCAGAATTCATTACGATTCATTCTTCTGTCAACAATTTATGAGAGCTCCTGTTTCTCTTACCCTCACCAAGACAGTATCAATCATTTTGCTTCTTGGCAAAAAAATGGTTTATCATGTGCATTTAATTTGAGGTTAAGTATATTTTCATAGGTTCAAGAAATATTTGTGTTTTCTTTTCTGAAATCTGTTTATATCCTTTGTCCACTTTCTTATTTGTTTGCTGGTCTTTTTTATCCCAGACTGATTTGTAGAGCTCTTTATCCATTAGGATAATTAGCCCTTTGTCTGTAATACGAATTGCAAATACTGTATTTTTCCTAGATTGCATTTTGATTTTGTTTACGGTGGTGTTTGCAATGTTACTTTTATTACCAATTTATTAGACTTTCCCTCCCTTGCTTTCCCCTTTCTCCCTCCCCGCCTCCTTCCCAGCTTCTGAGTTTGTTATACTTGGAAAGTCCTTCCCCATTCTGAGATAATAACAAAAATTCCCCATTATTATGCTTCGGAAATGTCAGGTTAATACGGCACAAGGGAAGTCAGTTTCTTTGAAATTGACCAACAAAAGGACCTCTGGTATGAACGACAGAGAAAAGAGAAATTTCAACTTTTAAAGCCAGAACATGGAGGCGGGTGCAGTCTGGGCAAAGACCGTACGCAGCAATCCAGAGATCCCAGCCAAGATTAGCCTGACTCCCCCGGTACAGGTGCCCAGATTTTGCCCCAGTTCCAGGCTCCCTCACACTGAGGACCTGAGGCCCATGTTGCCAACAAGTGCCAGCATCTTTACCTGTAAAATGGGAATGCCATTACCTGTCCCACCTTGCCTGCCTTGCTGGGTGGCTGTGTGGAACAAGTGAGACCGAGGAGCGTGAAAAGGCCCTCAAAACCGTCAAGTCCGTTATACAGGCACCTTGCCCTCCTTAGTTATCCAGGAGAAATATGTCCAGCCGGATCAATACCAATGGCTCCACCATCCTCAAAAGTATCCTGGCTGGAAAACTCCAAGTCATCTTTCACTCCCTTCTCCCCACCTCGTCCACATCCAAGGAGTTGCCAAGACTCTTTGATTCTAATGCTAAAATTTCTCTTGCGTGTGTCTTCTCTTTTCTACTTTAACCATCACTGCCATCGTTCTGCATTCATCATTTCTTGGCTCAAAATGGTTGTTCTCAGTGTCTGCTTGTCACTGGTCCTTTTCTTCCCCCAGTCTTCTGCTCCCAGACCTGGGCCCTGGCTTGTCCGTGGAAGGGCACTGGCCACACCTGCTTGGAGCCAGTTAAATATGAATATGGAAGGAGACTATGCGATTGCATTCCCAGCAGCCGCCCCCTTTTCGCCTGCTTACAGACCTCAGTTTAGTGCAGTAGCAGGTGGACAGGGCCAGCTTGTACCCCAGGGGAGTGACTCTTTACTATTTTAAGCCAATCATGGTGATGGTAATTCCATACCCCTTGTCATCAGTGGTTGGCTTAGGAATGGGCGTGGGACACAATTCTGGCTAATGAGATGTGACAGGAAGACCACCAGGGGAATTCTGGGAAAGATTTTCTTGCTCTGAAAGGTGAGCGATAAGAAGTGCTGTTCTGCTGCTGTTTGTTGCTGGTCTGCATGTGATGCCTGGAGCTGTGACAGACATTTTGAGACCAGTACGGGAGGGAGAAAAGCCACCTCAGGTTGTTGATGGCGGAAAGGAAAAAGGGAAAGAATCTGGGTGCATGATAATGTTGAACTGCTGAACTAATCAAGTTCAATTGCCCTGCCTCTGGGCTTATTCCATGAGAGAGTAAATGTGTGGAATGTTCTGTATTGGATTTCTGTGACCTGTAGCCATAAGTGGTCTCACTGCTAAAAAATACCACGATGACATCTATCGATATAACAGGTGGCCTGGCTGGGGCAGAGCTGCCACGTGGCTACCCCTGGCACTGGGGACACCTTGTTCTCCGAAGATCTGTTTGCTGGTGTTAATGTGTGTGGGGCTTCTTGGCCTAGAGGAGGAGGGAGGGTTTGGGGTACAAGTAGTGGTGGTGGCAACGGGGAGAAGAGGAGAATGGGGGCATAATGATTATCCTCTTCCTTCCTTCACCCCACCCCCAGCCCTTGATCTGCTCTGAGGAATCAGCTGAGAGCCTTGTTGGAGAGAGTGTGGGACCAGGAGCTGGAAGTCATGTTCATGAAGGATGTTGGGAAACCCTGAGCCCAAGCTGCTTCAGGGCCCAGCAGGCAGGGAAAAGTGGTAGCAAGGGGACGGGTTAGGAGGCTCTGCAAGAGTCCAGATGGGCAGCAGAAAGAGGCCTGGCCCAGGACAGTGGCCGGGGGGCAAGGAGGGGGCTGGCTGGCTCTTCCTGTGGGAAGGGAGGAGGAGAGAAGAGCCCACCAAGGGCCTCAGTGGTGAGTGACCACAGAGCCTGGATCCCGCACTTGGCAAGCTGGGAGTGATACATCCTGACGTGCCCTTTGGCTCCTTGGCGATGTCACGTTGCTGGGGCCAGAGTGGGTCATGGGAGGTGTCACATGGGCCAGCAGACCCGGGAGCAGGACAGAGCCCTGACTCCCGCCCCTGGTTTGGAGGTGGACGTGGGAAGAAGTAACAGATCTGGGAGATGGGCCTTAGGTCTGCGGCAGGTGGTGAGTTTCCGCTGGAAGCAGGGGTGGTGGTGGCAGTGGTGGGCGGGGTCTGCAGGAAGTGTCTCGCCTGCATGTTGCACCCACCAGTGCTGGCCAGTAGGGGAGTCATGGTACCTCTTGCATGCACAGCAGTGCCTGCCGCCAGGAGGGGGCAGCACTGCGGTTTTGTGCACACATCCAGGGGTCTGGGCATCCAGCAGGGAAAGTCCACAGATCTGCAGCCTGGACTTGCTTCCTAACCGCCACCTGGAATTTCCTGAGGCCACACAAAGCCTTTCCATGTTTGTTTCCGCCTTCCCCACCCTGACAGGCGTGTTCAGATGCAGTGGAAGTCCGGCCCCAGTGTTGGTGACAGGTGGGCACCTGTAGCTGGATTCTGTTGCCATAGCAGCTAAGTAGGGAAAACTGCCCCAGAGCTCAGGGGCTGATTAGACCACAGAGCCAGCCCGCTTCCCTCTATCATCATGTCTTCCGGGGCACTGTTGTGTGAAAGTGCCCAGGATGACACAGGAATTTTCTGAGAGGAAATTTACGTGGATGGGATATTTGACCAAAAAATATTATCCCCATTCCCTTCCTCATATATACCTGTCACGACCAGACACAAAATGCAGTTTCCTGTCTCCTCGTCAACTAGCAGCTGCCACCAGAAAGGCAACCCCACTTCCTGTTGACACACAGAGTTATGGAGAATAAAGTATGTTTGTTTCAGAACATTATTCAGAGCGGTCTGAAAAATTTACCAATGCTCCACCATGTGACCTAACATTGGGCTTGGGAATGTCTTAGTCATCTCAGGCTGCCATAACAAGATACCACAGACTGGGTGGCTTTAAAATAAAAAAAAAATAAACATTTATTTCTCTGGAGACTGGGAAGTCCAAGATCAAGGTGCTGGCTGATTCAGTTTCTCGTGAGGACTCTTATTTCTGGCCTGCAGATGACCACCTTCTTGCAGTGTGCACACATGGCCTTTCCTCGGTGTGTGTGAAGAGAGAATGAGCAAGCTCTCTGGTGTATCTCCTTCTTAGGACACTAGTTCCATCGCGAGGGTTTTACCCTCATGACCTCATCTAACCCTGTGACCACAGCTCCAAATACTATCACATTTGGCTTTGGAGCTACCACAAGTGAATTTTGGGAGGATACAAACATTCAGTCCGTAACGTGGGGTTACACAAATTGAAAGTGACCCTTCAATACCTAAAAGGAAACATTTATTTTTTTCATTCATTCATTCGTCTGTTCATTCATTCATTCAATAATTTTTTTTGAGTGCCAGACACTATTCAATGTCCTAGGGATAGAGCAGTGAAAAAAAGACAAAAATTCGCGTGTCATGAAGCTTACCTTATTCGTGGCAAGAGATGGGAAAATTAATAAGTAAGCAAGTAATTATGTGATGAGTGGGTGACAAGTGCAATCAAAAAAGCATAAGGTAGGGGAGAAGGACAGGATGGTAGAGGGAGATTTGCTCTTTTTATGGAATGATCAAGGAAGGCCTGTTGGAAAGGGGCATTGGAACAGGTTTAATGGTGGCTATAGAATGACTCTTGCAGGTTTTCTGCTACAGAGAACATCCCTGACTGAGGGCCACAGTTAACCTTTGAAATCCACTGCTGCATTTGTGTGAAGGTTACGTCTCCCACAGCTGCTTCCTGCCAATGACTGCCCTCTCCTGGGAGACAGGGACCCAATATCAGCAAACTTTGGCTCAGGGATTTTACCAAAACTTCCTGAGACTATGCCAAACTCTAGGACCCTTCCATTCTGCCTTCTTTCTTCTCTCCTCTCCTTCCCTTGGGGTCAGACTTGTGTCACCATCAGGCCACAACCCCAGTCTTACCCTGCTCCATCCTTATTTCCCATCATAAAGGCATTTCCCTCAATAAAAACCTCGCATGATTAACCCCATCTCAGCATCTGCTTCTTAGAGGACCAGGAGTCACACAGGTTTGAAGGAAGTTAGAGAGTAAGCCATGTGATGGCTGAGGGAAAAGTGTTCCAGGCTGAAGGAATGGAGGCTGCCAGTGGCCCTGAGGCAAGAGCATGCCCAGTTTGTGTTAGATCTGGATTTGATTTGACCCTATGCACACGCTAATAAGTTAACCTGTTATCATTTCAGGGATGCCTGCAGAAGACACGAGACTCCTGGGTCAGAGACAAAGGACTTTAGTACTCATGAACCAGCAACACATTCCATTGGTCGAAACCAGTCAATAGGACAGTCCAGATTCAAGGGGAGGGAAGAGGGACTCCTCCTCCTAGTGGGAGGAGCTGCAAAATCAGTTGCAAAGAGGCCTGGGTACCAGGAGGGGAATCATTGCAGCCGGTTTTGCAGACAACTGCCACAATAATGACAGGAAGCAGGTGACTCAGGAGCTTGAGGACCCAGAGAAAATTCCCCCAGTGATCAACCCAGGCCTCCCGGGAGTCTTAAGTCTTTAACCTTTCCTACATCTTACTCAGACCTGACCACCCACCCTGCCAAGGGCCAGCTGCTGCCACCCTGTGGGTCCTGGAGAGAACACAGCCACCACCTTCCCGGCTGGCCTGGGGAGCAGGGCTGAAATAGATCATGTGAGCCTTCCGGTTTTTCACATGCTGTTTGGGTGATGGAGGGAGCTGGGAGGGGTGGAGGCAGCGGGGAATAACTCGCTAGGCCTGCTCCCACCCCAACCATAATTACTCTCCCAGGCTCACCTGCCCTGCCACCGGGGTCCGGCTCGCCACCGAAATAGGAAAGCAATCTGTTTGTGCAGAATGTGCCGCTGTTGGAAGTTTCTCTCTCATCATTAACTAATTTGCTGTGCTTTGCCTTGGCCCTTGTTATCTATAACCATGGTAACAACGCAAAGAGCTGTACACACATTTATTTTGGACTGTCGAAGCCCAAGCAGAGTCTATTTCTGGCTCTTGGCTTCGGAGAGGCTGGGTGGGTCTGGAGGCCTGGGGTTGGGGGTCCCACCCTCGGTCCTGTGCCTGTCCTTGTGTGACCTCTAGACAGAACTCTTCCTCTGGGGCCTCAGTTTCATGGTCAGCGGTCTCTACGTGTCCTGTGTGTACTTAGGCTCTAGAGGGAGAGTTGCCTGGCCCTGCCGGGAGGCTGTGAGCTGGCTACGAACGTGGGGACGTAGGCAGTGGAGCGTGGTTGCCGCAGCTGGTGGTCCCCTGTCTCTGCTAATTTGGTGTCCTCACTATATAATTATCCTGTGAGATTCCCTGACTGAAGACAACTTTTTAAAATATCCTTCCCAGCTCCCACCACTCATTGCCCAGATTCGTGAATGGGGAAAGTGGGTGTTTGTAGCTTTTGGCGGAGAATGAGGGATGTTATGCAACCTGCCCGTCTCTGAACTTCCCCAGCACCATCCCCACTCTGGGGTTCAGGAAGGAGGAATAGGGCCTTTGGGGATGGGAGGGTGTGGATTTTGGCCTCTCTGGGCCTCAGTTTTCTCATCTGTCAAGTGGGGGAGAAAAGTATCTTCCTTATGGCGTGATGTGAAAAGACAGCACACTGTGCCTTCTGACCACAGAGAGTGTGATGGGAATGTGGGCTGTCTCCCTATTCATGTGACCTTAGGCTGGTGCCTTCACTCCTCTGAGCCTCAATTTTCCTAGCTCTAAATGGGCTCAATCATAGGTATCTAACAGGGGGCTTGTGGGGTTAAAAGAAATCCTGCCAAAAAATGCCTGGCCTGGTGTCAGTCCTCAGCGACTGGTATTTATTGTGATTGTCAGCATAGGTACGATATCCTGTTTCACCCTGCAGGATCCTTGCAGATCTGGGTGTGTCTTCCTGCTGGCTGTGGGCTGGGTTGCCAGCCCCATAAGATGTGACCAGAGCTGGCAACTAATGGACCTGTCAGCTCAGTTCAGAGCACTTCTTGGAGCTCCCCAGAGGCAGGTGCGGATGCCACAGAGATGAGCCACATTCCCCTGATGCACTCCTGACATTTCCGGAGAGCCTTCCCCCGCCCGCCTGGGTCAGTGGTCAGACTGAGTCACAGCCCCTCCTGGCAGGTCCCAGCTGCCCACTGCCCCGGGGCGCAGAGGAGGAGGAAGCTGGACAGAGTCAACCCACTGATAGGCAACTCTTTCTCTACATTTATATTCTAAAACTTTAGACTTTTTAAAAAAATTAATTAATTAATTAATTTAGGCTGTGTTGGGTCTTCGTTGCTGTGCGTGGGCTTTCTTTAGTTGCAGTGAGCGGGGGCTACTCTTGGCTGCGGTGGGTGGGCTTCTCATTGCGGTGGCTTCTCTTGTTGCGGAGCAAGGGCTCTAGGTGCGCAGGCTCAGTAGTTGTGGCACGCAGGCTCAGTAGTTGTGGCTTGCGGGCTCAGTAGTTGTGGCTCGCAGGCTCTAGAGTGCAGGCTCAGTAGTTGTGGTGCACGGGCTTAGTTGCTCCGCAGCACTTGGGATCTTCCCGGACCAGGGCTCGAACCCATGTCCCCTGCATTGGCAGGCAGATTCTTAACCACTGCGCCACCAAGGAATCCCTAGAATTTGTTTTTTATTTAACATGTGTATTGGTTGTTATTCTAAGAGACAGCAGGTACTTAGAATGCTCTGACCATTACTGATCTAGTGCACATGTCAACACATGTTGATTTAAACACAGAAGAAGGTCTGGAAAGAACCCCCAGAGTGTAAGAGTTGTTACCTCTGGGGCAGCGAGTGGGGGTGGACGGAGCACCTCCTGCTTCATAGACGGAAGGAAGGGGCGGGGTTAGCAACGATGTTTACTAACGTCGTTTGAGTGAGTGCTCTTCTGTACGCTTTACGTTTAAAAATTAAAAAAAAAAAAAGATGGGTTGTTTTGGAATTGGAAATAAATTTTCAAAATTTAAGAAGAGATATTGAAAACCCTTTTCAGGAGGAGGCACATCTCTATCATCTTTGATGGTGTCGACTGGGCTCATCTTCAACCTCGCCCTGAGGCTGTTTCCCATGCCTCTTCTCATTTCACACATGAGACAGTGCAGCCTCTGTCCCGGGGCCTTTGCGTGCAGCATCTGACTCACGCCTGTTCCAGTTCTCCGAGGCAGGTCTTTCTCTTGCCCTCAGACATGCAAGCAAGGCAGGTTCAGAGCATGACTCTCGGCCACCCTGCCTCCTCACGAAGGCCAGACTGAATGCAGGCTTCCTGAAGCCTTAAGTGCCTGCCATACACGCAGCCTTTTTGAGGAAAGACCCTCTGCTGTGCAGACCCCTGGGCTGGCCACCCCTGTCCCCACTCCAGAGAAAATTTGAGGAGTGTACTGGTGGGAGGCGATGCTTCCTGTTTGAGGGGATTATCTCCCCTTGAACCCGAGGGAGGTCTGGCCAGTGTTCTGTTTTGGGGGGACCTCCAGAGCAGAGGGGCCATGCCTCTCCCTGATCCCCAGGATTTTCAGCATTCACACAGGTCGGCATCAGAGTGTTTGCCTTTTCACACTGAGGTTAGCAATTTTTAAAAGCAGAGATTGAAAGTCTGCATTCTGGTTGTCTGCTCTGCCCGGACAGGACCAGAGCAGGACAGTCACAGGTCTCTCCTCGGTGGCAGAAGGTATGTAGATACGCTGACTTGCTTTGGTGGAGTCTCAGCGGAGGGTTTGAATCTTGGCTCTGCCACTTACTGGCTCTGGGACCTTGAGTAAGTTACCGTAAATATCTGAGCCTCAGTTTCCATATCTACAAAAGAGGGATTCAAAATACCTCACGGAATTGAAAGAGGCCTCCATTACCTGAGATCGAGGCTAGAGGCTGCTCCAAGTAATGAATATTAATAATAAAGGTCAGAAGACAAATCACGAGCAGTATGATAGGGAGAGGTTCTGTGCAAGGCAGTGAGGCTAAAACATAAGGGTTTATCAGCGCTGCTGCCTGTGTGTGAGAGAAAGAGCAGCCCTCCCCATCCCAGATTATTACAGGGAAGGGGGCCAAGTGTCGTGGGATCTGACTTTAACTCTGCCACTTACCTGCTGGGTGACCTTGGGTGGGTTCCTTGCCCTCTCTGGGCCCCAGAGCTGAGCCTCTCCATGCAAGGTGCCCACATCCACTGTGTTTCCAGGTGTTTCTTTCCAGGCCCATCCCTACTGACCCTTCTCTCCTTGTGTAGGAGGGCCGTTGTGTCTGGGGGAAGGAGGGAGCAGCCCTCCCTTCTCCCTCCCCAGCTCCTTTGCACTCCGGCCTGCTGCATTTCTGAGCCAACCCAGCACCAGACACCCCTTAGCCCGCCGCCCTGGCTGTGGGTGCCCCAGACTTGAGTTGTTCCTGAGATCACACTGACCTCAGAGCCCCAGACCCCACATGGACCAGCTCACAGGCCTGAGGTTCGACTTTCAGATCCCCCGTTTCAGTTTGGGTCCCTCACTCTGCCTCTGGGTTCCTCTGGGACTACACCCTGCTCTGGACCCCTAGCACCCCACACTCTTCTGCCAGCCAGCTGCCCCGTGGGCTCCTGAGGGCAGGAACCATCTCTTCCGGAATTAGGCAGATGTGGTTTTGCTTCCCCTGACACCGTGCTGGGCTGGCAGGTGACCCCTCTCTCCTGGGACAACCTTGGAGGGGTTCACTGCTCCCTTGCCAAAGGTCAATCTCTGCTGCCCCCCATTTTCCCTCCTTGGTCTCCGGCTGTGGGCTGCCATGGGCCTGGCATGCCTTTCCCCCGAGCCCCTCCCTGGCCCTGAGCCCACAGGGCTCCACAGGGCGGACCTGGGGACAGGGGAAGCCGCGAGCCCCTGTCCCAGCAGCTGGCTTTGGCTTTGGGTTTTCCCTTCACTCCAGGCAGCCCCTGCTCCTTCATGCTCCTCCCTTTAGCTGCTCAGGATTGGTGCCACCAGCCAGGCCCAGCTCTGGTCCCAGGAATGCACTTCCCCCAGCACCTGTGGCACCAGCTCATCCAGCCACACCAGGGCATTGGCAGGAAGGTGGGAGTGACATGGAGGCCACATGTCCTCCCGGGTTCTGCAGCGCCGAGAGGAGCCGCTGAGCCCAGACGGCAGCCCCTAGTCCAGAGGCCGTGCAAGGCTGGGGTCAAGGTGAGCCTCACTGCCCACTCCTTCCCCCACAGTTGTGTGTGAGCAGATGCCAGATCCCCAGGCCGGGCAGAAGAGGACGTGGCAGGGAGTTAGCGCTGAGAACACAGTCTCAGCTCCTCAGCAGTGGAGACGCCCAAGGTCTCCTGACTCCCTGCCCAGGGCTCTCCCACACTGCATCACAGGCACTGTTTGCAAGTGGCCGATAGCTGGCTCTATCCGGCAAATCTTCATCAAGTCCACCCCAGGTGTGGCTACTGGGAGATTTCAATTCTCCGAGCTGTCCTGGTGCCCGGCCTTGGGTTGTTTCCTCTGGCACTGTGTGGGGCGGGCAGGTGACCGTGCTGGGACTCACCTCTGCAATGGGTCAGCTGCCCTTTCTCTAAACTACAGCCCGGCCACAGAGCCAGCAACAGACATAAAAGAAGAAATCCAATAAGCCGGGTAATGGTGGAAATTAATAGTGGTAATTAATAGCTAAGAGCATGCAGAGACCATGGCAACCACGCTTGGATGACAAAGGCACAAACCTTATTTCCTTTTGTGGGCTGCGCTCCCAAAGGCTCCATTTCTTTGTAAACAACCTGCACTAGCTTTGCGAAGATGCAAAGCACCCCGGGTCTGAGGCCCCACCTTGAGTAGAAAAACACTGACTTTGGAGTCAGCCTTGATTCTGAGCCCCATCTCCCTTGCTCTCCCTTGCTGTGTCGTCTTGGGCAATTCACTGTACTTCTCTGAGCCTGTTTCTCCATCTATAAAATGGGGAGAGCAAATTCCAATTGACAGAGCTTCTGAAGAGTCAACAGGTGATAAGTGTGAGAGGGGGGATGGGCTTTGGAGCCAGCCTGCCTGAGTTCAGTTCTGGCACCATCATCTATTAGCTGTGTGACCTTGGGGCAAGTCATCAACCACTCTGAGCCTCAGTGGTCTCATTTGTAAAATGGGGATAATAATAACAGTACCCATATCAAAGGGGAGGGGGATACAGGAGTGCAATGAACCTTGGGGTCCAAAACAGCTTCCTGGAGCTGGAGAACAATTTTATGGCAGATTGAATTTTAGTATAGCTTCTGATTCTAATACTAAATTATAATACTATTTATGATAACTAACATTTGTTGGGTACTTGTTATTCACTCCAGCTTTATACATATCTTATTCACTCTTTACTACAACTCTGTGATTAACCCCATTTTTTAATGTTATTTATTTGTTTGTTTATTTATTTATTGCTGCATTGGGTCTTCGTTTCTGTGCGTGGGCTTTCTCTAGTTGTGGCGAGTGGGGGCTACTCTTTGTTGCTGTGTGCAGGCTTCTCATTGTGGTGGCTTCTCTTGTTGCGGAGCGCGGGCTCTAGGTGCACGGGCTTCAGTAGTTGTGGAGCGCAGGCTCAGTAGTTGTGGCTCGGAAGCTCTAGAGCACAGCCTCAGTGGTTGCAGTGCACAGGCTTAGTTGCTCCGCGGCATGTGGGATCCTCCCGGACCAGGGCTCGAACCCGTGTCCCCAGCATTGGCAGGTGGATTCTTAACCCCTGTGCCACCAGGGAAGCCCTACCCCCATTTTACTGATGAAGAAACTGAGGTTCAGAGAGGTTCCCTAAGGCTTCAGAGCTTGTAAGAGGCAAAATCCGGATAAACCTCAGGGATCCGGATGCTGGCATCAGAATGCTGTCTCCAAAGTGATGATGTTGGTGAGCCAATGTCTCCTGTTGGATGACTGTGGCCATCTTCAGGAGCCTTCAAGTTACCTGGTTCTGATAGTGTGGCTACGAGGTGAACTAAGGAAATGGAAAAACAATCACTGATTGAATGCCTTCAGGGGATGCTATAAGATCAAACTATCTCAGGAGACTACGGGCCACCTTTGAATTCTGGGTTGGGAGGCGGCCCCATTTGCACAGGTCATCTGACCATCCTGCCCAGCTCTCCCATCTGTTTGGCCTTGGAAGGAAACCTGAAGGAGGGCTAAGGGTGATACCAAGGCTCGAGATCCAGGGTGTGTTCTTCGGACCAGAAAAGTGCCAGCATCGCCTGTTAGATGATGCTGTTAAGGGCTGGATAGAAATGCAGAATCTCATGCTGCCCCAGACCTACTGAATCGGAATCTGCTTCACAAAATTCCAAGGGATTTGTGTGCACCTTACCATTTGAGAAGCCCTCAACCTGGGGTGAATTCCACATTCTCTTGCTTCAGATGGGTTAGAAATCATGGCAACTGGGACTCCACACAGGGCCCCAGATCACACGGTCTCATTCAAGGCCATCATGGACTCTACCTGTCCTGTGATCTGACGCGATCAATTCCCCACCCCAGACCCCCAAGCTGGAGACACCCCTGCTGGCTGAGCACCAAATGGTGACTCCCCCTCCCACCCCCACCCAGGGAAACTAAGCGTCAATCATTAGGAAATTAGTTGTCAGTAACGCTCTTCCTATACCTTCTCATGGGGCGGGGATAGAAGCTTCTGGGATAAGGTCCCCAGAGAGCTGAGCACGTCTGATTTCATGGCTCACAAAGCTTAAGACGCGTGCTCCCCAAAGGACACACTAGCCCTCTCCCTTTCCCCTATCCAGCCCAGCACCTGGAAAGGGGTGTCTCTTAAGCTGGGAGATGTCAAAGGGGATCCCGCTAGAGATGAATTATGTTGCTGTGCCCCTGAGCCTCAGATAATTTTGAATACATGGGCCGAATGGCCTCAAGGTATACATGATTGAAGTCTTTTTCACCATCCATTTTCTTTAATGCTGATAACTTACTCATTGTGTGACCCCAGTGGTTTCTAGTAGGCGACGTCCTCTTGGGTTTAGCAGAGAACCAGAAGTCAAGATATTTTTGTCGACTGAGATTGCACAATGTTCTGAAAGGGCCCTGTGGCCTGAAGGTGGAGAGCACTGGGGGGGTTGGGGGGGGAAGGACAGCGGCCCCACAGTTGACAGGGGCCCTCTGAGGGTGGGTGGTGCCGATCGCCTCTGAAACTGTCTCAAGGCAGGGGTCCCATGACAACCGATAGGATCGCCTAGACGGCACTGGGTCCAGCTCTTATCGCCCTGGACGATGACTCGTGGCATCTGGGCCTTGTTAACCAGTTTACGTGAGTCATCTGACTGCCTCCCCGGGATGTGAGGGCTGAATCCAAGAGCCAAAGGTGGCGAAGGGTCTGCTGGACCATAAAGCACCCTCCCCACATAACATGGTGTCGCTTCGTGCAGCCAACAGGTTCTCTGCCTCCTGTTGGCCAAGCCATTGCCCTTGAGAATAGCACTGCCCAAGTGGGGGTCGCTGACCATGCCTAAAGAGGGGGAGAGCAGAAATAACTTGAGATGGTGTTGGATTCAGAACACTTCTCAAAGTCTGCTGTCAAAGAGCGGTTATTTTCCAGTCCTCATGGCATTGGAGGAGCCACCTGACACATTCCCATTGTGATGCATCCCCTGGCCCTGTAACTCTGGGGTCAGGAAACCGAGGGCACTGGCACAGCTGCCAGGGGGATATTCCTGGAAGGCCCCCTACACTGAGACAGTTTGCAGCGACTTAATTCTACATCAGATTGATAGTGAACCTCACTAGCACAAAATAATGTACCCCCAACTCAAGTTCTCCTTGGTTTGAACCCCCAAATGCACGCTTCAGTCCTTGCAAGGTGGGCTCGGGATGTTTTGAGGAATCTAAACATATTTTTTAAGATTTGGAAGAGGAACTCAAACACTGATACAAGATACAAAAGTTTTATTTAACAATTTAATAAAACTCAAATACACCATTTTAACTGTAGTCTGAAAAGACATTTTGGAATGTTTCCGTAAAACAAATGAGAAATCACAGATTCCTAATTTGGACATATAGGAAGGTATCCTTCTTTTGACATCATTCAATTAGTTAATTAAAGAACGGAGAGAATATTCAAATAAAAATAAATGGAATATGGAACAAAAGCTTTAAAGATGAGCAACAAAATTAACAGAAATCATTCTGGCATTAAGGAGTGAATTAAAGCATATAATTCATTAAGATGAAAAGATGAATTTTCAGTACAGGCAATGAATTAGTCCTTGGACGTTTTGATCATCCAATTAATGAAGAGGAGCAATCAGATGAAAATATTTGGAAAAGATTTAAATTTCTTTCTGATTTGGAATAAGTACTGACATTGACAAAGATAATGAACCTTACAATATGCTGTTACCAAAATCTATCAGTAACAAAATTGTTAATGGGAGCCATCAATTTAAAGAGAATTTAAGACCCGTACATATGCTGTTTATAAGAGACCCACTTCAGACCTAGGGACACATACAGACTGAAAGTGAGGGGATGGAAAAAGATATTCCATGCAAATGGAAATCAAAAGAAAGCTGGAGTAGCAATTCTCATATCAAACAAAATAGACTTTAAAATAAAGACTATTGGGCTTCCCTGGTGGCGCAGTGGTTAAGAATCCACTGGCCAATGCAGGGGACAAGGGTTCGAGGCCTGGTCCGGGAAGATCCTACATGCCATGGAGCAACTAAGCCCGTGCACCACAACTACTGAGCCTGCGCTCTAGAGCCCGTGAGCCACAACTACTGAAGCCCACGTGCCTAGAGTGGCCCCCACTCGCCACAACTAGAGAAAGACCACACGCAGCAACGAAGACCCAACACAGCCAAAAATAAATAAATAAATAAGTAAATAAATTTAAAAAACAAAACAAAACAAAACAAATCCTGAAACCATATCCTCTAAGATCAGGAACAAGACAAGGTTGCCCACTCTCACCACTATTATTCAACATAGTTTTGGGAGTTTTAGCCACAGCAATCAGAGAAGAAAAAGAAATAAAAGGAATCCAAATCAGAAAAGAAGAAGTAAAACTGTCACCGTTTGCAGATGACATGATACTATACATAGAGATGCTACCAGAAAACTACTAGAGCTAATCAATGAATTTGCTAGAGTAGCAGGATACAAACTTAGTGCACAGAAATCTCTTGCATTCCTATACACTAATGATGAAAAATGTGAAAGAGAAATTAAGGCAACACTCCCATTTACCACTGCAACAAAAAGAATAAAGTACCTAGGAATAAACCTACCTAAAGAGACAAAAGACCTGTGGAAAACTCTAAGACACTGATGAAAGAAATTAAAGATGATATAAACAGATGGAGAGATATACTATGTTCTTGGATTGGCAGAATCAACATTGTGAAAATGACTATACTACCCAAAGCAATCTACAGATTCAGTGCAACCCCTATCAAACTACCAATGGCATTTTTCACAGAACTAGAATAAAAAATGTCACAATTTGTATGGAAACACAAAAAACCCTGAATAGCCAAAGCAATCTTGAGAAAGAAAAATGGAGCTGGAGGAATCAGGCTCCCGGACTTCAGACTATACTACAAAGCTACAGTAATCAAGACAGTATGGTACTGGCACAAAAACAGAAATATAGATCAATGGAACAGGATAGAAAGCCCAGAGATAAAGACACGCACATATGGTCACCTCATCTTTGATAAAGGAGGCAAGAGTATAGAATGGAGAAAAGACAGCTTCTTCAATAAGTGGTGCTGGGAAAACTGGACAGCTACATGTAAAAGAATGAAATTAGAACACTTCCTAACACCACATACAAAAATAAACTCAAAATGGATTAAAGACCTAAATGTAAGGCCAAGACACTATAAAACTCTTAGAGGAAAACATAGGCAGAACACTCTATGACATAAATCACAGCAAGATCCTTTTTGACCCACCTCCTAGAGAAATGGAAATAAAAACAAAAATAAACAAATGGGACCTAATGAAACTTAAAAGCTTTTGCACAGCAAAGGAAACCATGAAAGAGACAAAAAGACAACCCTCAGAATAGGAGAAAATATTTGCAAATGAAGTAACTGACAAAGGATTAATCTCCAAAATATACAAGCAGCTCATGCAGCTCAGTATCAAAAAAACAAACAACCCAATCCAAAAATGGGTAGAAGACCTAAATAGACATTACTCCAAAGAAAATATACAGATTGCCAACAAACACATGAAAAGGTGCTCAACATCACTAATCATTAGAGAAATGCAAATCAAAACTACAGTGAGGTATCACCTCACACCTGTCAGAATGGCCATCATCAAAAAAATCTACAAACAATAAATGCTGGAGAGGGCGTGAAGAAAAGAGAACCCTCTTGCACTGTTGGTGGGAATGTAAATTGATACAGCCACTATGGAGAACAGTATGGAGGTTCCTTAAAAAACTAAAAATAGAACTACCATACGACCCAGCAATCCCACTACTGGGCATATACCCTGAGAAAACCATAATTCAAAAAGAGACATGTACCACAATGTTCATTGCAGCTCTATTTACAATAGCCAGGACATGGAAGCAATCTAGGTGTCCGTCGACAGATGAATGGATAAAGATGATGTGGCACATATATACAATGGAATATTACTCAGCCATAAAAAGAAATGAAACTGAATTATTTGTAATGAGGTGGATGGACCTAGAATCTGTCATACAGAGTGAAGTAAGTCAGAAGAGAAAAACAAATACCGTATGCTAACACATATATATGGAATCTAAAAAGAAAAATGGTTCTGATGAACCTAGGAGCAGGACAAGGAATAAAGACATAGACGTAGAGAATGGACTTGACACGGGAGGGGGAAAGGTAAGCTGGGACGAAGTGAGAGAGTAGCATTGACATATATACACTACCAAGTGTAAAATAGATATCTAGTGGGAAGCAGCTGCATAGCACAGGGAGATCAGCTCGGTGCTTTGCGACCACCTAGAGAGGTGGGAGACACAAGAGGGAGAGGATATGGGGATATACATATGCATATAGCTGATTTACTTTGTTATACAGCAGAAACTAACACAACACTGTAAAGCAATTATACTCCAATAAAGATGTTAAAAAAAATAAAATAAAATAAAAATAAAGAGAATTTAAGGGACTTCCCTGCTATCCTTGATAGAAGTTTTCCCAAATAGGTAACAATCCTAAAATTTTATTTGACTTTGCAAATAATAAGTTGTGACATTATCAAACAACAAAAAAAATTTTTTTCTTATCCACCATGCTGGAGGAAAGACTGATTTATCTCTATATTCTCTCTACCAAAAAAATTGATCTCATCAACTTATTGTCCTATGCAGACGCTGTCAAAGATTATGCAGGCAAAAGTATTTTAAAGATGTCAGACATTCTATTAATAAAAATACTATGTTCTGATTTTTGTGAAGTTGGTAATATTTTCCAGCTTCAAAAAATCGTAATTTGTTGTGATTACTTTTCTCATTCTAAACAATGTTAGAT
Source organism: Balaenoptera ricei (assembly GCF_028023285.1). Classification (NCBI taxonomy): domain Eukaryota; kingdom Metazoa; phylum Chordata; class Mammalia; order Artiodactyla; family Balaenopteridae; genus Balaenoptera; species Balaenoptera ricei. The sequence goes on from NC_082640.1 coordinate 32,818,517, forward strand.
TTTTTACCAAAATTTGGTTTTGTATTCTTCTACTTAAGAGGCTTCCCACTTCCCCCTGCCAGAAACACACACACACACACACACACACACACACACACACACACACACACATACACACCCCTGTATGATCTTCAGGTCCCACGAAAACTGGAAGTGCCTAAACTTATCCTTCCTGATTCCACGCCAGTCTCTAGGCCTTCCCTGAGTCCCCAGGAGAGGAAATGCCCTCTGCTCTGGTTTCCACAGGACCACGGAGGACCCTCTTATTGCCCCTCACCTAGTTTGGTATTTATGTGCTTCTCCCTTCCCCAAGGGCAAGAGCTGCATCTTATAGGTGTTTCTAGCTACACCCAGCACAGGGCCTGGCCCTGAACAGACACTTAAGAATGTGAGCGTTGTGGGTGAGGGCGCCCCTCGGAGTCAATGGGGATAGTTCTTGGCGCTCAGAGCATCTGCACCCTGCACACTTCCTCCTTCAGGAGGGACTCCCTCTGGTTTTCCAGGAACTTTCATATATACAGTTTTTCTCTTCTCTCCTTGCTCTCTGGAAAAGACTGGATACTCATTCACTCTGGGATTCAAATATCTGACTGACGTCTGACTTTAGATTAAAACGTGTGCCTTTCCAGAGACTTTAGCCCCAAGTACTGACACTCTTAGTGGTGGACTTGCAGGCATGGTGAGTTGGGGAGGCGTGTGGGGCTTGGGTAGCTTTCTGCCCGATTCAGGCCTCAAGCTTCCGGGAGTCCATGTCTGTTAGTGGTTGACTGATGTCAAGAAGAGCACGGCTGGGACGTCCCTGGCGGTCCAGTGGTTAGGACTCTGTGCTTCCATTGCAGAGGACACGGGTTCGATCCCTGGTCCGGGAACTAAAATCCTGCATGCTGTGCAGAATGGCCAGAAAAACAAACAAACAAAAAACGAACAAACAAAAGAGTATGGCTGGGGATGGCCAGGTGGGAGGGAGGGAAGGAAGAACTGAGCACGTGTGGAGGGGTGGAGAGACATCCTCATGGGGCAGGGCAGTTACTGGACCACAAGTATAAGCCTTCCATTTCTCGAGTTCCTCCGGAGAAACTGGGAGTCCAAAATAATTCCATCCCTGAGTATATGTGACTTATTTTTTCTCTCTTAAACAGATCATTTGAGCCTCAGTTTCCTCATCTGTAACATGGGGAGGTAATTCTTACAGTGCTGAACCTTGGGAGAAGTGGATTAAAGAACAGACATGACGACGCTGAGCAAGCACAGTGACAAGCCCTGGGGGGTAGCAGATGCTCATGTAACCTGCATTGCTGATGCTGTTGACCCAGCACTGGCCTGAGGTCAGGACACCTGCCTGCTTTGAGTCCCAGCTCTGCCCCTGCTGGCTGGGTGCCTCCCCAGAATTTTTCCAGATTATCAGAGGGCCGCCTGCCTTTGCCAGTTTGGAAACTATTAAAGGTCTGAAGCCACATAGATTCTTGGAGTGAAGTTGTGGAATTCCTGGGCCATAGCCATCCTCAGCATCCACTGAAACCAGGGCTTTGCAAACTGTTTTAGCCACAGAACCCTTTGTTCACATGGAATTTTATGTAGTGGCCCAGTATATAAAACAGGTAAAATGGGGCTGGTCTGGTGGCAGCGCAAGGCGAGGGGCTCAGAGGCCTGTGCCCTGCTCGCTTAGTCTGGAGGTCTGGGGACAGCCTTGTTCCCCCAGTACTGTTCCTCATGGAACTTGCATGAAACCCAGGGTTCCATCGTGGAAACTGATTCTAGTCGAAATGCCGTTTGGGACTGGAAGGGGAAGACTGTATATCATAAAGGAGGAAGATAATGCCTCAAATAACTCGAGGAGTCCTTTGTTCTCTCTTGGCCTCAGTTTACCCATCTGTAATCGGGAGGGGTCGGTAGGTGGAGCACCTCTGAATTTCCAGGGTGTCTGTAACGCCTGTCTAACACATGGCACAGGCGCCACCTAGTGGTGAGGAAGGGCTCTGGCAGCTGGCGAGATGCCCAGCTATTTCCCCAGGTGTAGGAGGCAAAGGTGAGGTTGTATGCAGATGACCCCACCTTTTGGCCAGGATGGCACCTCTCTGGATACAGGTATTAAGAGGCACGGCGAAAAATCTGCTCCCTGGTTCTGCCACTATACCCTGTGTGACCTTGGCTCCCCAACCTGCAACCCGAATGGGTTGAATGAAGTTCTTAATGTGGGATCTATGGATCTGTGGTGGGGGATTTTGTGAAATCCCTGAAATTTAAAGAAAATTTTGTATGAATAGGCAGTTATGTGTGAGTGAGGGTCTAGTTCTTTAATTGCTTTCTGAAGGAGTCCTTTAGGTCTAGATGAACTCCAAGGGCACCCAGGGTTCAGGAATTCCGGGATCTCCCCCTTTTGAAAGGTGCACACGTTCAAACAACTTAGATGGCTGACGTTTGGCAGATGCATCCAGTTTACCGGTTTATGTGAAGAAATACTCAGGAAGCCAAAGATAAATGGAAAGCAAAAGCCCTCTAGGTAAGTCCCAGCAACCAAGGATATGCAGCTCTGGCCCCAGTGGCCTGAGGTTGGGAGCCGAGCTTTGGAGCTCTGCAAACCTCTGCTAGCTAGGGGCACTGTCTGGGCTTTCGCACCCCTGATGAGACCTCCGTGGTCCCTGGGCACCTTCAAAGGTAGAGATTGACAACTGGCAGAACTGGAGAACTGTAGTCCTCATGGTCTAGCTCCTTCTAGGCCATGGTGATGGGCTCTTGTCTCAGGTTTCACTCAACTCCCTTCACCCCCAAAGCCCCATTTTTTTTACTGGGCAAAGAACTTTATTAACCTTTGTTTCAAACTTTATTCCCAGGCTTCTTCAGCTTAATTAGCTGTGAAGAATGAATTGTGTACAAGCAAAAACTCCCTGCTAAGTGTCCCACCCTGGCTCCTTCTGCAAAATACGAAGCAGGAGGTGGAGGAGGAGAAAGGCATTTACTGTTGAGTCTGCTCTGTGGCCGGCACTGTGCTAAGTATTCTACTATAATTAGTTCATCTGATCCTCAGTGGCCCTGGGAAGTAGGATATTCCTGTTATACAGCTGCACACTTTGAGCTTGGCCAAAAAGATCGCTCAGGTTTTTCTGTAAGATGTTACGGAAAAACCCGAACAAACTTTTTCGCCAACCCAATATTAAGTGACTTGTCCCAAATCATACAACTAGTAGATGGGCTGGGGTCTTAATCATGTCTTGCGTGCGGTCAGCACACGCTGGGCTTTTAGGACTGATGGGGCGTGGCATTCCCGAAGGTGACTCATGCCTCACTTAGAGCTAGGGTGCTGATGGAGCTGCCCGGCACTGAGATAAGGCACTGGTCCAGCTCCCAGGCCGGCCTTCTTGCCAACCCATCAGCCTCGAATTGCCCACTGACTCTGCTGGGATGTCTCATTTCCTGGGATGGTGATGGTGACCGAGGATCTGACCCAGACGTTCCCCAGACCACACCCTGCTCTGCTCCATTGCTGGGTTTGGGAGTCCACCCATGCAGAAGCCCCCACCTCCTCTTCGCTCCCTCCGGGGCTTTCAGACTGCCCCTCCCTGCAACAGGCCACACCTGCCTGACGCCTGCCCTCTCTGTGCTCCCAGCCCCACCCCTCACCCGGCTCACTCTCCCAAGCCAGGCTTCTGCACCTGGGGGTTTCCTGGCCAACATGGAAAACCATCAAACTTTCAGACGTCATGCTTCTCTTTATAGACAAAGCCTGAGGGACTCAGAGTCACGTGGATGCCTTGCTTTCCTGTCTAGAACAGGGCCTCCGTGTCGGCTTTCCACCGCTTCAACAGACTACCGGTCCCTGCGCCCCCCCCACTTCCCCTCCCACCCATTGATTTAATGAGGGAGATACTCACTTAGTGATGGTTGCAGCCCAAGCAATTTGCCAAAGATAGCTAGCTGGTAAGTGACGGAGCTGGGATTTGAGCCCAGGGAGACTCAGTTTGGGGAATCTGTGCTCCATCACGAGGCTGTGCTGTTGTCCGGGTCAGAGGCTCACGGATCCCGACTCCGTCGCCCAGCTTGTTGAGTTCTGTACTCAACTTCATGGCGTTTGCAGATTAGGTCAGCTTGCCTTCCACCCCTTCCTCCAAGTCACGGTTGAAGTCTGGTGAGTGGCTCCGACCGCTTTCCAGGTGACAACTGCCTGTCATCAGTAGTCTTTGGTTATTAGAGTTGTCCAGTTGGTTTCCAGCCCACCTGGAAGGATATACATCACCCCAGCGTCTTCATAAGGTTGTCACGTTATGTGCCTCCCTGAAATCTGGATGAAAAGTATCTCCAGCAAATTCCCAACTAATCTTTTAAGCCTATTAAATCAAGGAAAGGAATTGAGTCTGTGATCATCTCTTTTCAGTAAGATCCTTTTCTTTCTTGGAATTTTCTCCTGACTTCCAATTCACTTCCTCCACTCATGTCCCTCTGTTAATGACCCCTTGGCTGTCACAGTTTTAGAATCTTGGTCTGCACTTGCCCAAACCATATGAATTTGGGTGGGGTATGGTGAGGCCTGTTGTGGAGCAAAAGAAACCAGAAAGAGGTGTACAGCTTTATAATTTTATACTCAGTTCCCTGGGGAGAACACTGCATGCCACATAGGGCCACCCAAAGGAAGCACGGGGTTGGTTATGAGGCAGAGGGAGAGACCGGAGCTGTGGGCCAGTGCCTTTATGGTGGTTTCCTTGGGAAGGAGTGAGAGGCCAGGCCGGGTGAGTGAGCTTGGGATTGGCTCTGTTTGAAAGTGGCGACCCCGTGAAGTTCATGTTCGCTGTGACTATCAGAGTGCGGGGTTTGGGACTATCTAAAGTCCGCAGGTGTTTTGGGGTGAGCCAGGGTTTACTTGGGGACGGCTCGTGGCCATTTTGCGGATGTTAAAGATCAATTTGCAGAAACGAAGAGTCTGGTTCACACACCCCTCCACCCCAGGACCCTGCCGAGACAAAGCCCAAATCTGCTGGTCGTGCTTTCCAGTCACCTGGGATCTGACCCCACGTGACGATCAGGGGAAGGAATGGTCATCAATTGGGATGAGGAACTCAACTCTGTGCAGGTTCTCCAGGCTCGCCAGGCAGTGGGGCTGGGGGTGGAGGGCTCTTCCTTCAAGGTGGGACCTCCCCTTCCCAAGGCGAGGCTTTGAGCTACTTTTCTGATAAGAAGAAGACCAGCCTTGGTCTCCTAACAGTTCTTGCAACACACTTGTTTGTGAAACAGGACGGGGTTCCTGATTCCTAACCCAGTCTCTTGATCACACAGGTGAGGGCTAATAGTTCCCAGCTGCATGAGAGTTCCCCCTTGCAGGCAGTGAGAGGGGGTGCCTGTGTGGGTGACAGACAAGGCAGGCGATCTGCATTGCAGATCACCGTTGAAAAACATGGGGAGGGTGTAGCTTCATGTGAGTAATGTTTTCTGAAGGGCGAGGCAGCTTTGAAGCTGCTGCTGGCGACCGGCAGTGATTATGAAAAGCAGCGGTGGGCTGAACCAATGCTTTTGGTGTTAATTAGCTCTTCATTAGGACAGGGGCCCGACCTAGAGGAGCTGGGAGCTGAGGGGACTGAGCGTCCCTGGTAACCACATCCTAATGGGAAGGTGGGAGTCAGGGGGCAGATGGAGAAGGCAAAGCTGCCGGATCTTTCTCCATCTTTCCCACCCTGAGCCCAGGGAGGGAAAGATGAGGTGTGATGTCACAGCGCCCATCTGGAAGGGCTCTTAGCAACCCCCTGTGCTGGCATCCTCCTGGGGAGGGCTAATGTCCCCAGCACGGACTCTCTGTAGCCTTGAAGACCAGACACCAGAGAAACACAGCCCAAGGAGGCTCTAGGAAGAGAGTTAAAGTAAGTTTTCCAACCGAGGTTGAGTTAACTAGGTATAGTAACCCTTGAGGTTAGTCCTATTTGACTCCCACAATCACTAGATATCTCTATTCCCTTATTTTTAAATTTCAGATGACTCTATTTACACTTCTTTTTTGTGAATAGAAACATATACTCTATTTATAAGTTTATTGACAACTTTATTACTCTGGGAGAAAAATATTTGAACATGCCTTGCCTCTACCTACTCGGGGTCGCCATACTTTTTCTGCAAAGAGCTGGATGGTAAATATCTTAGGCTTTGTGGGCCATAGAATCTCCGTTGCAACTGTGAACTCTGCCTTTGCAACATGAAAGCGGCCCTAGACGATGTTTACACAGGTGAGCCTCCTGCGTCTAGCTGGCACCACCACGTTCCTGAAATCAAAGCACGTGTCGGGTGGCCATTCCCAACAGTGACCAGCAGGCGGATGCTGCCTGGATTCCTGTGATCAGAAGGTCAAGACCTCGGGCAGGCTTGGTGGCAAAGGATGCTGGGATTGTGTCATGATATCTGCCGCGGGTCCAGGAAGGGAGGGTAGCAGGTGCAGGCTAGGTATTTGCAGATCTGCGGGGCAGCCCCATGTTGGGGAGAGGGAGGGGAATTACGAAGAACACAGGCTTCGAGGCTGTGGAATGTGGGGAACAGGAGAGGAGACATGTTTATTATGACCAGGACCCCTGATTTCCCAAGTGGTGCAGAAACCAGTCTGTGCCTTCTGATGAGACTTTACTAAACATTTGGGATAAAGTTACACTTACAGAGAGTCGCGATTTGGTAGAACAGTCTCCCTGCCCATCTCTCAGCCTGCCTCATGCAGTGGGGCCCACTTACACCTCTCTGAGGGGGCTGTGAGCCTGCCTGCACTACCGGAAACCCGGTCCCAGGCTGATGACAGCGGAAATGTTCACTCCCTACGTCAGGAACCCCACCCAGTCTCAGCTTCCCTCCTGACCCCAACAGGCAGATGACATCAGAACACAGCAGTGCAGGATCTGCATGCTTCCAAACGCCGCGAGGGTCTTAGTTCTGAATAGCTCTCTGTGCAGAACACCTGACTGGACACTCCAGGTTGAATTTTCCCATATCAGGCCCTACTTTCCTATTTATAGAGGTGCCTCTGACATGGGGCAAAGGTGGTGTTTTCCCCTGGATCTCAGCCTCAAAATGCCTGATACCAAATCTTCACAGAAGCACACATGCAGCTTCTCAAGAATCAGTAATGGGGGACTTCCCTGGTGGCGCAGTGGTTAAGAATCCGCCTGCCAATGCAGGGGACACGGGTTCGAGCCCTGGTCCGGGAAGATCCCACATGCTGCAGAACAACTAAGACGATGCACCACAACTACTGAGCCCTGTGCACCACAGCTACTGAAGCCCGCACGCCTAGAGCCCGTGCTCCGCAACAAGAGAAGCCACCACAATGAGAAGCCTGCGCACCACAACGAAGAGTGGCCCCTGCTCGCCGCAACTAGAGAAAGCCCGCACGCAGCAACGAAGACCCAACGCAGCCAATAATAAATAAATAAACTAAAAAAAAAAAAAAAAAGCATCAGCAACGGTATGCAAGCTCAGGGCAGCAGAAATCCATTGAAAAACAGGCTCGTGGGAAGAACCAAGGCTGTAGAGCAGATGCTGACCTGACCGTGAACTACATGTGATCTTATCGTACAGAATGCTTAGCATCTTAACTGAAAGCAGTGGTTTTCCACTGGGGCTGCGCAGTACACTTGTCTGGGAAACTCTGAAAACTATTGCTGCCTGAGCCGCTCTCTGGAGCAATAAAGTCAGAAGCTCTCAGAAGGGTCTGGGAGCTGGCATTTTCCCCAGAGTTCCCAGGTGATTCTAATGTGTAGCCTGAGTTGAGAACCACTGCTTTGAAATGCTGACATCGAGGTGACTGGTCTTATTCGTCGGGAGAGGCTGGGGTATCCCACAGTAACTAATGAATCCCAGTATTTTAGTGGCTTATCATGACAAAGTTTGGTTTTTCAATCACACTGCATGTCCAGTAAGGGTTAGTGGGAGACTCTGCTCCGTGCAGGGAGCGTTCTGATGGAGGCATCCTTATTTGTGAGGGCACCATCTTAAACAGTTGGTTTCCTTGGTTGCTATGGCAGGAGAAGACAGCTGGAAGCTCACACCAGGCTCTTCTCTGTCTGGGGCTGGAAATAGCACGCGTCGTTTCCTCTAGAAGCCCATTGGCCAGAGCTGGTCACATGACCCCACCCAGCAGCAAGCAACCTGGGGGAGGGGCCACAGGGCTGGGGGGTATTTGATGAGCAGTTTATTGGTGTTTTTTTCTCACAGTCCATCCCCCAACACTGACTTGGTTCTTGCTTTACTGAAGGATCATTCAGGAAGTTCTACCAGAAGGAAACAAACAGGCAGCCCGAAAATAGTGGTCAAGTTCAAGTCTCCATCCTTTGGAGGCAGAGAGCTGCATGCCATTTGGGGAATTTTCTAGCTTCCACAAGTCTCACCGAAGTTGAACAGAAAATCATATTTTCACTCTGGTCACTTATATGTACAGTCAACCCTTTCAGGACTTTCCATGGATTTGTCGTTTCTTGCAGCTGTAGTACCCTGTATTAAGTAGTGTAGCTTTGCAGGGGATATTGACACTTGGGAGGACCAATTCCTTCTCCCTGCTTTTCTTTTTCAGAGTTATCTCATTTTTTCCCCATGCATTTATTGTTTCAGAAAATTTTTAAATAAAAAACTTATAAATTTGGTTATGATTTTTTGGGGACTGGACGTCTTTATACTGTTACCTCTGTCTCAGGAAAATGCTCTATAATTCTAATTGTTAGTCTTCTAAATGTTTCCCAATGAATGTTAGCATTTTTTCTCATAGATCTTACATATTCCTTGTTAAGTTTATTTTCAAATATACATACATGTACACGCATATATGTGTGTATATTATATACATAAATATATTGAAAGTGTGTAGAGGATATTTTTCCCAGGCTTTCTGCAGGGTCCCCTCACCACCCTACCCCATTCCCCATGGGCCATGTGGCCCCCGAGATGAGGCAATTGTACCTCCTCCCTCACCTGTCTTTGGAGTCTGTATTAGTCTCCTGTGGCTGCTGTAACAAAGGACCACAAACTGGGTGGCAGAAAACATAGACATTTATTCTCTCACGGGTCTGGGGTTCAAATTCAAGGGGTCAGCAGGGTTAGTTCCTTCTGCAGGCTCTGAGAGAAAATCTGTTCCTTGCTTCTCTCTTAGCTTCTGGTGGCTGCTGGAAATCCTTGACATTCCTCAGGCTTGCAGATGCATCACTCTGATCTCTGCCTCTGTCTTCACGTAGGCTCCCCTGCCACCCCACCCCGTGCATCTCTGCATCCCAAATCTCCCTCTCCTTCCTCTCATTCCTCCATTCCTTGGACTTAGGGCCCCCTTCCCTTAACCTAGAATGATCTCATCTCAAGATCCTTAACTTAATCACATCTGCAGGGCTTCCCTGGTGGCGCAGTGGTTAAGAATCCGCCTGCCAATGCAGGGAACACAGGTTCGAGCCCTGGTCCCGGAAGATCCCACATGCCGCGGAGCAACTAAGCCCGTGCACCACAACTACTGAGCCTGTGCTCCAGAGCCCACAAGCCACAACTACTGAAGCCCACACTCCCAGAGCCCGTGTTCCGCAACAAGAGAAGCCACCGCAATAAGAAGCCCGCGCACCACAATGAAGAGTAACCCCCGCTCGCTGCAACTAGAGAAAGCCTGTGCGCAGCAACGAAGACCCAACACAGCCAAAAATAAATAAATTAATTAATTTTAAAAAATCATATCTGCAAAGACCTTGTTTCCAAATAAGGTCACACTCACAGGTACCAAGAGTGAGGAGTTAGATAGATCTTTCTTTGAGGCCACAGTTCCTAACCCACTATGGAGTCTTTACTTCCCATTTCAGGATGGGCACTTTCCAAGATGAAAGGCCATTAATTCTAGACCTTCTGCAAGTGCGGTCTTGCTCTTCGATCCCCACAGATAGATCACATGGAGCACACAAGTCGAACATCCATCCTTGTTGTATAGTTACTTTCAAAGGGCAACTTGTTGGGATTGCCATATACACACTACTATATATAAAATAGATAACCAACAAGGACCTACTGTCTAGCACAGGGAACTCTACTCAAAATTCTGTAATAACCTATATGGGAAAAGAAGCCGAAAAAGAATGGACATAGGTACATGTATAACTGAGTCTGTTTGCTGTACACCTGAAACTAACACAACATTGTAAATCAACTCTACTCCAGTATGAAATAAAGAATTAAATTTAAAAAATAAAGTAAAAAAAAGGGCAACTCAGAGCTACTTGCAGAATGAACTGAGTGGAGAGTGGTGCTCTGACTGTTAGGAAGGTAGCACAGGTCGTAAACTGAAGGGCACGAGGCACTAAATGCTCATGGAAGAGACACAGAGGCCCTGACAGAGGTTGTTAATCTCTGCGTTGTAAACGCAGCTGGTGGACCTGGAGGAGAAAGGCCAGACGGTCTGTAAATGTCTTGAGGCATCTACAGAAGGAAGTAAGCTCACCAAGGCTAGAGTCTGTTAATAACCGGGTGCTGATAAGTAGAATTAGAAGACCTTACTTGCAAAGCAGAAATAGAGACACAGACGTAGAGAACAAACTTATGGATATCAAGGGGGAAGAGGGGGTGGGATGAACTGGGAGACTGGGATTGACATATATACACTACTATGTATAAAATAGATAACTAATGAGGACCTGCTGTATAGCACAGGGAACTCTACTCAGTGCTCTGTGGTGACCTAAATGGGAAAGAAATCCAAAAAAGAGCAGATATATGTATACATAGAGCTGATTCACTTTGCTGTACAGCAGAAACTAACACAGCATTGTAAAGCAACTACATTCCAATAAAAATTAATAATAATAATAAAAAAAGAAGACCCTGCAGCTTTTCCTATTTTGTGCCTCCTTAGGAACACTGCAGTCAGCAGTATGTAGGAGGTGGGTTGAGAGTTAGTTCTGTGGTTGAACCAGTAGAGGATGCCCTGGGTTAGGTAGAGACAGACGCGTCTCCATACTGAAGAACATCTTGGTTCTTAAGTCAAGGGTTGCCAACTCAAACGTCTGCACGGCCAGGCAGGTAAGGGAAATGAGTGTCTTGGACCAGGTGGGGGACTGCCGGACTCTGGGGAATGTAAGCTCTGTCTATAGAGCTTAGACTGGCTTATAGAGCCAGTTGTGGGAGAGCGGGCATTTCTGACCTAATGTAGGGAGGGGTTGAGGCTTCTGAGGTCAGGAGACAAGAGCAAAATCCACAAATACCAGGGAGACCTGGGCAGGAAACATCGCCCAAGGAACCCATGTGGTGGACTGAGCCCCGAGGCAAAGAGAGACACGAGGGGCATCCCATCCCAGCACTGTTTTCCTGGCAGCCTGCAACCTTCAGCGGTGCTCGTGTACTTTGCATACTTGCTGGCCCCAAATACTGATACACTGGGAAAAGTCACGTAGGAACCAAGGAGGGTTCTGTCATAGATCGACATCTTCCTTCTGTTTACCAAGCAACATGAACTCTTTCGTGCTGTAGCAGAAAAGACTGTACGCTTGTCAATGTCCCCACACTGAAGACCCAGGGTTCAGATTCCAGCTCTGGCTTCCCTCCTTATTAGTTATGTGACCTTGAGAAAGATCCAACACTCCTTGGAACCTCTGTTTCCGTTATTCATTGTGATGTAACAACCCATCCCCCAAACGGTGTCTTCAACCAATAACAATGTTGATTTTTCTCAGCCGGGCTTCGCATGTACGGTCAATCAGGCAGTTGGGGTGAGGGTTCCCTTGAACGAAGTCTTCTTTGTTCTCACATCTGGCGCCTGGGCTGGGAAGACTCACACAGCTGGGCTTCTGGGGCGTCCTGTTCTCCCCACGGCGGCCTCAGGGCAGCTGACTCTGTCTATAGTGGTTCAAGGGTCCTAGAGCAAGTGTCCCAAGTTGAGACAGGCAGAAGCTGTGTGGCCTTTTCTTTTTTTTTTTTTTAATAAGACTTTAATTAATTAATTTATTTTTTGGGTTTTCTGTTTTTTGGGGTTTTTTGCCCACGCTGTGCCGCATGTGAGATCTTAGTTTCCCGACCAGGGATTGAACTCACGCCCCCTGCAGTGGAAGCGTGGAATCTTAACCACTGGACCACCAAGGAAGTCCCTGTGTAGTCTTTTCTAACCCAGCCCGGGAGCCACACAGCATTCCTTCCTCCTCATTTTCCTCCTCAAGGCAGCCACGATCACCACCCCCCGACTGGAGGGGCGGGCCGTGGACCCCACCTCTTGATGGAGTGCGTGTCAAAGAATTTGAGGACATGTTTTAGAACCATGACACTATCCATACCACTTCACATAGAATGGATGCACCCGATTCTTTCACTGAACTTTTCCTAGTGGCCATTTTGGTTATTCCGGGGTTTTTTTGGCTGTGATCTGCAACGCCGAATAAAGCATCTCTGGGCGTAGACTACTCTATTTTCTGTTGCTTGCCTGGGAGGGGGTTGCCGAGAAGGGAGCTTGAAGGATCAAAGAGTAGGGACATTTTAATCCACTTTGCAGTTTTCACTTTAAAATGTCTTGTTTATAGAAATAATGTCATAAAAATTAAAATACATTGTCTTCAATGTATTTGAAGACATCCTGAGAAGCAAGGAAAACCAAAGTATATTGTTTTTAATAGAATATGTTGTTTTTAAAGCTATTTGAAGACATGAGAAGATTCCCACTTTGCACACCTGGGTTGTGTGTGTACATGGGCCGGGGGTATTTTGGGCCTCGCTTACACTCCACCTTCACGATACATAATCAAGGTACTTTTGCTGAGATGCAGATAGGTTCACAGCTCTAAAAGCAGCTCTCGTGTGCTGCAGGAGAAAGCTACCCCTTTGTGAAAGTCTGATGTGTCCTCACCAGTGGGACCAGGACAAAGCAGACAGGACACGAGGGGACCCAGCTGAGCAGAGGATCGCCAGAATTACAGACCCGCACTCACTCTTAAGTAGCATTTTGCTGCCTTTTAGAAACATAAGCCCATGTCCCCATGACAGTCTTTCTTATGCGATCTCTGGCTCTGCTGTCCCAGCAGCTGCCCTATTTTGTGCGTCGTATTATGGAAAATATGTAAGCATTTGAATACGATTTTTTTTGAGCTCCATCTTTCCCTTCTTACGGATTGGACTGTTCAACTAGAAAGTGAGAATCTCTGTTCTCTGCTAGTAAGCCCTGGGTCTCCTTGAACAAGACCAAGAAGAGGTATGGAGATGTGGCTATTACTTGAATGACTGCCATTACAGCAAACCCTCCCTGGGCCTAAATTGTGTGGGTCGTTGCTCCTAGAATTGACTTCTCTTTGCCATCTAGACACGTGGGCTTGGAAAGGGCTAGGGACGTTCTCTTTTAAGTGTTTGCAAGGTTCATAGGAGAGAGTTGGAATGTTAGAACTTGTTTTTCTTTGGCTGTGAACTTAACCAGTGACCTTGGGAGGGACTTGCCACTTGGTTAAACCCTTTCACAGCAACATGGCATAGAGGATCCAGCCTTGAAATTGAGAGTGGAGAGACTCAAGTCTTAGTTCCAGCTCTGTCATTAACCTGGTGGGTGACTTTGGGCAATTTGCTTCTCCTTGGATGTCTTTAGATGCCCCACTTGAGAAGTACAGAGCTGAATTTGGCCAATCCCTATAGACATCATATTTCTAAAATTTAATGATGTGTGACTGCTATCCCAGAGGGTCTTACTTTGTTTTAGAATTTCTTCCATTTTTCTCCTGCTGGTTCCAGATAGAAATGAGGGCTTGGGCATGGAGGAGAAGCACATATTATATTCTTGGCAGAAGGGGTTTAAAACGGCAGGGAGATCGTCTTAGGCTGGGATCTTCCAAAGCACACTCTTAGACAAAGACTTGAGTACAACTGGTTTAGTTAGCAGGCTGACTGGGGAAGTGAGACAGGGAAGAGAAGGAGACCAATACAGAGGGTATGAGCAGGTTATTACCATGGGCAATTGGGGCTCAGTCTTGCTGGAGACCTCTGGGAGAACGTATCTCAGAGTTGCCCACCAGAGGGTGAGGTCCCTGGGGTATTTTCCCCCCAGAGATGTTAATTCCCCAGCGTGTCCAGCTGGTCCCTGGCGCAAGCCAAGAAAAATCCCTCGGATAGAGCACTGCAGATGTTTGCAGCCACAGGCATGTACAGGAATGGTAACGCCAAGAGGATATGGGTGGGGCATTGACAACATCTGCTCCTACTGATGCTGCATGGAATTTTTTCTGATTTTCTTGGCTGCTCATTGTATTCGAGTGCATAAGAAATATATCTTGAGAGAGATTCCACATGTACTTATGCAAGTTTGGGAGCCTTTTGATGTTCCATTGCGTTTGGTAGACAGAGATTGTATTGAATTAGAAGGAGATGTCTCTTTCGGCAAGAGGCTGGAGACCTGGGCTTGACGCATGCGGGTGTGACTATGTTGAGATCACATGATGTTGGAGGAACTTATGGAATGTGGGAGGAGTCTGTGGACAGAACAATGACTGAGACCCCATGAGGGAGAAGTTCAAGGGTGGAAATAAGGACACGTGTGGAACTTAGATGCCCAAGAGTATCGTGTATATGAGGATGGCCTGATGGTTTTCTCATGGACATGCTCCCAGCCAATGCCAATTAGCTGAAGGTTCATAAATTCACCTTTTCTCCCTCATTCTGTCTGTACCATTGTTGTAGGGAAGGAAATCTTAGAAGGTGCAACACCACCCACTTTGATAAGTTTTTGCAAGCATCCACCATGGCAGACAGAACACTCGACATTCAGGGCAACTCAAGAGAAGATGTTGTAAACAATAACTACAGTGGGAGTGAGACACAGGGAAATAAAGACCAGGAGAGAGAAGGAGTGAATGCAGGGCTGGGCCAGAACAGAGCAGAGGGCTTTCCTTCCCACCGTCAGGATCAGGCAGGCATCTCAGAGGCATCTGAGCTCGGCTCTGAATTTGGATAGAATGGGCAACGTGCATGAAGAAAACCATGATGGACAAAGGTATGGAAAAGGGCACGTTGAGAACATGTTTGTGTTTCACTGGCTGGTCTGATGTGGCTGAGACGTAGGCTTTATGCAAGAATATCTTGGACAAATATCAGGGTGGGGACCAGTGTGTACACAGCTCTGAACGCGGGCAGCGGAGACAGGAGTGGGCTGTGAGGGCAATGGCAGCCCTGAGGCTCCCAGAACAAGGTGGCGTGTGTCTGTGAGGTCTTTATAGAACACGTTTATGAGTGTTCCCCATGACTCAGAAGCAACCAGTTGAGAAAGAAGTGTGTAGAAGCTTGCGGAAGGGTGGCTGGTAGGCTGGCAGTGACATGGCATCTTGAGCATGGAGGTTTCTGAAAAGCAGCTTGTACCTTTGGTTTTCTTTCTTTCTCCTGGAGAGCAAGGTGCAGATCTCGGACTTGAACCCTGGTCTTCTAACCCCCCAGCAACTGCCTCCCTCCAACAAATTTGAGTCTTTTTTTTTTAAAGGGTGTTGACACCAGAACCAGTGTTAACAAAAACTTAAATTCCTCAATAGCCCCTCTCTCAAGAAATCCTTTCCCTGCTCATTCATTCATTCACCAAATATTTATTGAGTATCTACTATCTGCCAGTCTCTGTTCTAGGCACGTTGGAAGCAGCAAGGAACAAAACAGAAAAAGTTCCTGTCTTCCCGGTGTTTACGTTCAAGTGGGGGAGACAGAGACTAAGCAAAGGACAAACAGGTGTGTGAGATGCTATTTCACATCCTTTCACAGCTCCTCTCACCTTCCAGGACAGAGGCCACTCTCCTCTGCTTGGCCTTCTAGACACTTCCCGGTCTGTGCCGGGCCACTTCTCCAGCCACTTCCGCCCACCCTCCCTCTGAGATCCAGCTCAAAGTCTCCGTCCAGTTGCCTGCGCTTGGACACAGTTTCCTTGCCTGGCTCTGAGTTTTGTTCCACTTTCAAGCTGATGACCCAGGTTTTCTGGAACCATTCCAAAATCGATTTTTTTTCTTATCTTTTTGTATATACTGAGGCCCCGAGTTAGGATGAAATTGTAACCAGATCCCAAGTTTGATTTGGGAATTTGGGCCCCATTTCCACGCCCCTATTTCCTTCTTCTATCACATCGAGTGTGCTGCTTTGCCTGCCCACATTCCCTGCTCCCCAGCCTGGGAGCTTTGGTTCAGCTGCGTCCCAGGACCCCAGCTCAGAGCCAGCACACACCGCTTCCTAGACCAGCGTTCAGATGGCCACGTGGGCTTCAGAGGGAGCAGATGCTGCCCGTGGCCCTCAGAACCAAGCGGTATTCAGGGAGGGAAGTAGCTGGTTCTTGACCTGCCACCTCCAGCTCTGAGGCAGGAGGAACCGAGCTGGAACCAACTTCAAAGCCATGTGGCTTCCTTGGCTCCCAGGACGGGGTCCGTGCCATCTCTGCAGGCCAGGCCTGGTGGATGTTTATCATGCTTCACAACATATTAAATGCAGGCACTGAGCCCTGTTCTGGGCGTAGGTCACCTGTTGCCCCTGGATGTTCTCTGAGGACTGAATCGAGCAAGCCTGGAGGTGGATGAGCAGAGCCCGGGGCACGTTTCGGCTCAAAGGGGCCAAAGCAAACACTGGGTGTCTCAACGGAGCACATTCCTGAGCGCATTAAACTGGGTGAAGTGAGCCCAACCGGATGGAGACCGGGGAGGAGACAGGTCGTGGCCCCTGAATGCAGCCGGGCAGGGCAGCCTGCTCTGGAAGGGGCCCAGCACTCAGCATTCTCCTTCCCTCCACCTGTCCTGATGCTGCCCGCTCCTTCCGTGGCCTGTTATACCCCCAACCGTGGGGCAAGTACATCTCTCGAGCTCTGGGGGGAGGGGGTTGGCCGGTTGCAGGTCGCCATCAGCACCGCCCGTAAGGAACTTACTAACTCTGGTGGGCAGACAGGCTGTGGTGGAGCCAGTCAGCCGGCAGGAAAGGATTATGTGAGATGCAAAGTGACTGTGACAGACCGCCCAGCCGGAGACCTGGGAGGTGGGGATTTCATAACCCACGAGAGTCATCCAAGGCCAAAGGAGTTACAGAAAGCACCAGGTGGGATTGCAGGGGAACTTCTTGGACGGGGTGCCCATGAAAGATGAGCACGGTGTGGCTCGGCAGCTCAGCAATTATTTCGCTTCATCCTCAGGCCTGCCTCCTTGACCATGACCGTCCTTTGGTTTCTGGGCTAATGAACAGCACATTGTTTTAAAAGGCATGTGTCAAGGGGGGAAAGTGGCTGGGGGGTGATGGTGGTGGGATGAATTGGGAGATTGGGATTGACATATACACACTAATATGTATAAAATGGATAACTAATAAGAACTTGCTGTATAAAAAATAAATAAAATTCTAAAATTCAAAAAAAAAAGGCATGCGTGACTCGGAATGTTTGTGAGCAGTGTTGAAGGTGATGCCTATTCACTTGTTTGTGCACTTAGAAAGGGAGGGTGATGTAGGAGAAACCGCTGGAGACAGAAATACCTGGGCTTCAATTCTGACAAGCTGTGAAGCCTTAGGCAAGTCGCTTAACCTCTCTGAATCTGTTTTTTATTCTATAAAAAGGAAATGGTGATGCTTTGAGTAGAACTAGTCCCTAAGAAAATTTATTGTATTGGAAGTGGGAAAACTCAAGTCAAATACGTCCATAAAAGTATATTTTAGAGGGTATATATTTAGAGCGCCCATGATATGTCCATAAGTGGTTTTAGAATGTCCTTTGGTAAAAAGTCACGAAAACACAACAAAAGGAGGAGAGGGAGGCTGGAGAGTGTTTCAGTTCTGGGGTCACAGAGTGAGTGAGCCAGGGGGCAACCTGTGTTGTGCAGGCAGCCCCTCCAGACTCTCTGGCTAGGGGTCCCTTCCTCGTGTTGATGCATTTTAGTAATAAAAACCGTGTGCTGAAAAAGTCCTAACTGAGACAGAGCAGTACATGGTCTTATGACTTAGCCAGGGAAGATGGACCGGAGTGAGTTGTGCAGCTGCGGGGGTAAGATCAATGGAGCAAAGCTTGGGTGGACAATCAAAGGTCTGTCCTGAGCCTGCAGCCCATGGGTGTCCTGTCCTGCACATGGCGTATGCCTGGGGTCTCTCCTTCTGGCATAGCCGTGACCTGTGTAAATAATACAAGGGTTGCCCTGTGACTGTCTCCCTTTTTCCACTTGGTGGCTTTGCCATCTGGAAGGGACCTTGGAATGGAGTTCGTTCTCCTGGGAAAGTTTTCTGAGTGTGACATTCTGTTGCCTTGATAGCTTCCCATGACCCTTGCTGCCCCCAGGAAGGGCGGAGCCCACCCCAGATACACACTACTCAGGGTTGTTGAGAGGATGAAATGAAATACTATATGAAGATGAGCTGAGTCCAGCAGCACCTACATACTGTAGACGTTATCCAAATTTAAGTATCATTACTTGCATGATATAGTTATTTAAAGAACGTGCTAAGTTTAAAATTAAAGGGTACCATTGTGACTGCCACTGTGTTAATTCCAACTCTTCCCAGCTCTCAGCCGCGCTGAGCAGCAGTTGTCCAGTTTGTTCCTCTGCAGCCCTTCTCTTTCCAAACCTTTTGTCCTTATTTCCTTGAATCAAATGTGACTTTCCTCAGAACTCCAGAGCTTCCTGTTGCCTGCCAGGTAGGACTCAAACTAATTAACCGGATGTTCAAGGTGTTGTGATTGACCCTGATCTTATACCTCCAGCCTCATGTTACACCATCACCTCACGGTGGGCTTTTTGCTGGTCCCCAACCAAGTCCTTGCTTCACATCTTCCTACCTTCACAAGCTGCTCCCTTCACCTTTCAATCCATTCCCGCTTCTCTGCTCCTAGGCAGAGGTCAAATGTCACTTTTCTCAGTCTCCCCCAGACAGAGTGAATGGCCCCCTTCAGCATGTGGGTCAGTATCAGCCCTGGGTTCTCATTTCCTTGAGCTAAGAGACTGAATCCCCTCCTCCATCCAATGGCTCGAGCCATCCCTGGCAATAAATGGTCTCATCAATGCCTGTGGGATGAATCGAACGATAATGAAAAAGCCCCATGCAAGTGAATCCCATGGAAAGGTTATAAGACATATATATATATATATATATATATATATATATATATACACACCCAACTGTGAACATCATTTGGACTAGGGAAGCAAGACGAGAGGAGAGGGGTGTTTGAGCTCTTTCCACCTGCCAAAGCATTAGCTTGTAGATTGGCCGTGGAGCAGAGCAAGGAGTTGTATTTTTAGACACCCTCCACGTTTGAACGTTCCAGAGTACCTTCTTGGTTTCCAAGCTACTGTTTAGTATTACAGAGACTGTGGCACCTGCTGTGAAGGTAAGGATTATAGGATCCCTGCAGTGGGGCAACTGCTTTCATGGAAGAAGAAATGAACCACTGCATTTTCTCTTCTGTCACAGTTTGGGTCTTTGGGGGGTGCTGACCGGGTCTTGCGGGTCCAGCGGTTGGTCAGTTGCCAGTTTCACCCTCCTCCCACTGCTCAGGACTCCTATCCACTCTCTGCAAACACCTGCTTCTGATCTGCACCATATACATGTTCTGATCTAGGTTCAAAGACAAGAGAGCTGCATCCTTGGGATTTTGGCTGAGTTTCAACCTGGGCTCTGGTTTCCTATGTGTAAAACAAGGGACTTGGACGACATAGGAACACGTGTATTGTCACCGTATAGTCCTAGGTTCCCCAAATGGTTGACCCTAGGGACTCTGGAGTGAGTTCAGACCATCACAGGTCAGGGCCTTCCTTCTTCCCACACACCTGGCCTCCTTGAACTCACCTCCTCGAGTCCTGGGACTGGCTTGATTGTTCCATTGCCCAGAGACCCTGATTCCGTTTGTTTTTCTAAGCCCTGGACCTTGATACTTCACCTTCAAGAGTCAGAAGGCTGGGACTGTATAATCGCTTGGTTCTGGTTTCCAAAGCCCTGTGGGGTCATCCTATAGAGAAGGAGTGCCTTCTCTATAGGACACAGACGGAGCAGAGGCTCCACAGGACAGGACTTGACTGGCCTGACCCTGGAGAAGCCATCCAAGTGGCCCAAGCATGCACATTTTGGACATTAGTTGAAATAGCTGCCACCTGGTGGGCATCTCCTGCATCAAGGTCACTGTCGGTGATTGTGTTACCTTGTTAATGATACCAGCTGCACTTCTGTTGAATTCTCTGTGCTTAGGGTTTTTTTAACCTTTACTACAGCCCTGAGGTAGGATTGTTAGGAGAGTCACAGCCATTCTGCAGATGTGGAAAGTGAGGCTCTGAGAGGCTGGGTGACTTACACAGAGCCAGTAACTGACAAAGTCAGGATTTAAATCCAGGCCAATCAACTACAAGGGCCATGCTCTTAACCTAGTACCATATATCTATTTTAATCCTCAGAACAACCCTTTGAGGTAGCTATTAGAATCCCCACTTTGCAAAAGAAGAAGCTAAAATTTAGAGAGTTTAAGAGACCTGCTGAAGGATCTGTCACCAGGAAGCACCTGACATGGGATTTGAACCTAAATATAAGCATACGCACTTTCCATCCCTCTTCTCATTTAACTCTCACAGCAATCCTGGGAGTTAGGTGGTACTATCTGTTTCAGAGATCAGGTACCAAGGCTCAGAGATTCAGTCATTTGCTAAAGGTCACACAACCAGGAAGAGGGTGGCAGGCAGTTGGGATCCAAGTTGATGATCTTTATACAATGCAATACTTCACACAATGCACTGCTCTGTAGAAACCCATTCCTGAAAGCTGGCTGTTATTCTTGGTTTCATCCTGACATAGAGAAACACGTTAACCTCTCCACAATTGAAGCCATGTCAGTAGTGTTTGGTTTCCAGAGTCTGTGTACAGATCAGTGTGGATGGTCAGCTGTCAAGAGGGAAGGATCTGACACGATGGGCGAGCTTGGATGCAGCAGAGCTCACATTTAGACCCGAACCCCACCCTAGCCTCATCCCATCAAGGCCACACAGCACAGTGGACACATCCAGCTCGAGCAGATTTGCAGCTGATGGGTCCTGGCCTGGGGCCAGCACCTCTGGAGGACCAATCCTGGCAGGAGGAGGAGACTCAGAGTAGGGACTTTATGAATGGCATGTGGGTGTGAGCTTAGACCCAGAGCCCGGGAGGAGGAGAACATGCCGGGTGGCCTGCCTCAGACCTGCAAGAGCTGTTGGGTAAAGACTTTGCTAACTTTGGTTTATTTATTCATTTAAAAATGTAACTTAATTTAAACATTTAATTTTTTTTTGAAAAATGCAAAGAATCCACGACTTTCTATAGCGATCCAGGTCTGCACGTCTCCATCTGAGTGTGCAGAAACAGAAAAGCCTCGCCAAATGTCAGAAGGAGAGACTTGGGGAGAGGCCGGAGCCAAACAGCAGGGCACGGAGAGGCTTTGACCTGGGAATCAAAAGTCCGTTTTCTTCCTGTCCCTCAAAACTTCATCAAAATGTCGTTGCCAGCCAGTCACATCCCCTTATCACTTTTCCAGCCAGCTTTGTAACTCTAAGTGTTGGACGGAGAACTGATAAGAGTAGGTGATTGACACTCACAGCTTCCAGAAGCCCCGAGGGTCACCTGCGTGTTGGGGAAACCTGTTGCTCCTGCTTGGATGCCCGAGGGCAGCAGGGGAGCCTAGTGGGGGGAGGAGGACCATGCGGGCATCGGGGGCCCTGGGCTGTGCTCCCTGCCGCAGGATGCTGGAGCAGCCCTGGGGTTTTGTTCTCCGGGAGGTCTTCACTTGCCTTATTCAAAATGTGCTCTCTGTGACTGCATTTAGGGTCTCCCCCATGAGAGCAGCGGTGGAGTGTTTGGGGTGCTTATTCCTGAGGCTTCCTCATCATAGTTGGGAGGTAATAAAGAAGCTAAAAGGCTTTGGAATTTTAGGCAATCTTACTTTAAAAAAAAAAAAAAAGAGAGAGAGAGCAGGAATTTCCATCTGATTCATGAGAAAGTCCCATCCCAGACATTTTCCTCAACAAATGACACTCACTAAACTCAATTTATAAGGACCATATGTTAACACAGGACGTTTCATGGTACTAACTAAACGTATCTTCTTTCTGTTATATTAAAGATGGTTATTTATAATGTTGTTGATTCAGAATTATCCTTTAAACTTTGCTTATACTAAAGCAAACAATAAATCTCTGTTGAATTGGCAAATGATTTAATCGAGTGACACGCAAGCAAGTCTAACTACACCTACTTGGAAAGACAAAATCGGGGATTAATATTCCCTTAACTACAAATGCTTCTATTTCCTGGAAGGTGAATACAGATTAACAGGCAGTGGACTGCATCTCGACTGAACAGGTACGGTTTTTTTTTGTTTTCTTTTTTTTGGCTACAATGAAGTATTATGATCTTCCTTAGAGAGTAAAGTAGAGTTTTAAAGTTACATTAAGATGCTACATTAAAACAGTGGTTCTCAAATGTAGCTGCACGTTGGAATCATCTGGGAGTCTTGAATGATCCTGATGCGCTGTCATTACATCAGAATCTCCGGCATACGGTTTGGGCGTTGAGCAGAACGTGAACCAAGGCCTTTAGTGTTCACGTGGGGGTCTCTTCGCTCTAATGCAGTGCTGTACAGCCTTGGGTGCTAGACATTGATGCCTGGGTCCCACTCGCAGAGATTCTGATTTAACCAGTCCAGGCACGGCATTGTAGCTGTGCCCAGGTGACCCAATCTATAGCTATAATCTGGTCATCCGACGGCCCGTCTTCTAGCCCTGGCTGAGACCTTGACTCCTGTTATGACTCGAGAGAAATCTTTAACCTTTATCATGTCTCAGTTTCCTTTTAAGCTCAGTAGAACCTGGGGGCCAATGTTGGAGTGAATGTCCCCTCCCCGCCCTTCCTGCTCTAAGAGGTGGCTGAGGCCCCCCTCTTCTTTTACCAGAGGGGACTCAGCACCTGGAGGTCTCCACTCTGGGTCCAGGAGTACGGAGAACGGCTCCAGAGGCCGTGGGGTGGATGGGCAGAGGCTGCTGGGAGGAGCAGACAGCACAGCGCAGAGACTCAGCACCTCCTTTGGACAGAAAGAGGCCAGCTAGGGGCTGGCGGGACAGTGAAGGGGCTGTGTAGAAAGGGGGCTGAGAACTCCCCATCCTCCTGCGTGGCATGTGACGCTGGAAGCACCTGGTGGTCACCTGGCAAGACACTGTTGAGTGCAGAACAATACCAACAGAGCATCTAGCTTTGCAGTCAATTCTCCAAAGGTGTTGGGTTGTTTCCACAGTTCCTCGTAACTCTGTCTTTGTGCAGCGTGTTTCCAATTTTTTTTTTTTTTTTTTGCACCGGTCCAAAGACATACATGTGGCAACATAGAAAAGTACCTTGGATTAGCCTTTGGATTATAAGAATATTAATGATTAAAAGTATAGCTCACATTTCTTTAGGGCTGATGGGGAACATCTCTGTGCAAAGTCCCTTACTTTTAAATTTTAATAATTTTTAAATTTACTTTTGAATTACGTCCTTTAATTATCATACCCACAGTCTGAGCTAGGTACTACTGTTATCTCCAGTTTACAGTTGGGAATACAGGGGTCCGAAGAGGCTAAGTACCATGCAGCAGGTCACACAGTAGGTGGCAGAGTCAGAATGTGAACCCAGGACTGTCAGATCGTGAGGGCAGGGTGTGTAACCACTGCACGTACTACCCGGAGCGACCTTGGACGTACGGCAGAGGTCAGACCTCAAGTTCGCAGATGCGGCGACAGGCGAGAGAGCGGATGGACATTTTCACTTACAGAGCATCAGCTGATCCCTCTAGAGAGTCCTGAGAGGCAGGTTTCAGGGTCACACACATTTTGCAGATGAGGACACTGCCATCCTAATAGATCACCTGCCTGAGGACACAGTGCCAGTAAGCGGAAGGGTGGGGACCGAGTTCACCTCTTCCAGATCCGCGGCCCATGCTCCTTCCACCCCTCGTGCTACAGAGATTGGCGGGCTTTGTCAACCCTATTCCCCCCTGAATCCCGGCATTTGGCATGCATGATACGCGGCACACGGTGGGCTCACATTAAAGATTTGCTGACGAAAAGCCTCCCAGACCTGCTGGGCACAGAGGCAACGTGAATCCCCGCACCCCCCCTCGTCCACCAAACACAATCTTTAGAGATTCAAGCTTGTGTGTCACCTCCCCAAGAAGAGGAGCAGAGGGCCTTTGGTGGACGTTTCCCACCTTTGGACCCACTCTTCTGAGTGTATTCACCTCCTGCCCCCAGATACTGAGTCAGGGACAGCACAGTACATAGCTCCCGGCAAGTACCGAAGGCGACCTCAGCCATAAGAGAGTGGGGACTCTGGGTGGTGATTCAGGAAATCTGTGTGGTTTAAACCCAGGTATTGACCCAAGCAGATCCGGGGTCACGCCCAGCCTCAGCTTCCCCTTTGCAGATGTAGATAACTTTTCTGTCACTGCACATCTTCTCCCCAGGCTTGGGGGCCTCCCCGGGGCTCATCGCCTGGGGTCAGGGAGAGGGGAGGGCCCCGTGCCCAGCACTGTCTACAGAGACCCAACAGGGCATGCAGGCCCCCCCTCCCGCTCTCTGCTCCAGGCTGCTGCCTGATTGCCCATGAAAAGGAGGCTTATTTCTGGCTGGAAAAAGCCCTGAGGCAGCGGATTTCGGTGTGAGTAAGCGATTCCAGGAGCATTAAGGGGAATGCGGTCTTGTCTGGAGCGCACAAAGCTGCCCGGGTTAGATTTAAAAGAAGGAGGAAGCCTGGGCTTTCTCGGGGGCCAGGCATGCAGCCCCGAAATTAAATCCTTGCAAAAGAATGTCCTCATCTTTATGGATGCAGGAAGAGGCCAGTGTTTCATAAAAGGAACGAGGGACAGCAAAGCCGGCTTCAGGAAATTCCCTTCATCCCAGATGGAGATCTAAACAGCTCAGATCCCAGGCCCCTCCGGCCTCCAGCCCTCAGCCCACGGCAACCTCTAGGTGAACTTGCTCGGTCTGAATCTGGGGGAAGGAGCCCCTCCCATTTCTGTCATCATTGATATTCATGGCTGGGAGAGAAGAGAGCGGGGAAGCAACATCTATTATTTACCACTCATGCATTGCGTGCACCATTATCTTGCTTAATTCACTCTTTACCTCCTTTACAGGTGACGAAACTAAGCTCACAGAGGTCTCGGTCCCTGGCTCAGATCACACAGCAAGTGAGAGGCATAGCCAGGCCTCCAGTTAAATATGCCCCTGCTAGGAAGCCTTTCCTGCCCCCGGGACCACACCCACCCCCCAGCCCACTCTATCTCCTCCAACACTCCCCTCTGTCCAGTGTAAGTCTGGTGTTTATTTGTCCGCCATAAACAGGAGAAAGTGAGCTTCTGGAGGGCAGTGCCTCCAACTCGCCTCCATATATTTAGCTTTTAGCACAATGCCAGCCACAGGGCAGGCTAACAGTTCACATTACTGAATGGATCCTGTGCCCCTTATGTGGCCTCACGAGGTCAGGGATTCTGACGACCAGAAAAAGAATCGCCATGACAGCAGCCAACATTTGCATCTTGCTTATCAGCATTTTGGTGCCAGAGGCAAGTCCGATTCTTGCAACAGCCCAAAGGCCCCAATCATTAGGTCCATTAAGTGGCCAGAAGACCCAAGCACAGGATCAGGGAACCCACAGGGCCTGCTTAGGCTCCTCGGTGAAAAAGCTGGAGCAGACCTGCCCCTCAACTCTGCCCCAAACCCTACATGACCGTAGACAATTCTTTATCTCATCAATAAACAAATACTCACATACCTCTTGCTATGTGCCAGGCAGTGTTCTAACCTGAGTGGCAAACATTAACCTATTTACTTATTTATTTATATAATATAAAAATTTATTCATTTTTATTGTTATTGGAGTATAGTTGCTTTACAGTGCTGTGTTAGTTTCTGATGTACAGCAAAGTGAATCAGCTATACATATACATATATCCCCTCTTTTTTAGAGTTCTTTCCCATTTAGGTCACCACAGAGCATTGAGTAGAGTTCCCTGTGCTACACAGCAGGTCCTCATTAGTTATCTATTTTATATATAGTATCAATAGTGTATATGTGTCAATCCCAATCTCCCAATTCATCCCACCCACCCCTTCCTCCTTGGTGTCCATACATTTGTTCTCTACATCTACCATTACCTTATTTAATCCTTAAAAATAACACAAAGAGGAATGTACTATTAAAATCATCTCCATTTTACTTCTGAGGAAACTGAGGCAGAGAGATGTTTAGGAATGTGACCTAACACCATACAGCTGGTAAGGGGCTGAGCTGGGATTTTTGAGGCAGTCTGAGCTTTCACCACTTGGCTACACTGCCTCTCCTTCAAAGTTACTATTCATAAGTCTCTGCTCTGTGTCAGGCACTGGGTCTCACTTCATTTAATCCTTATGGCAGCTCCTGGAGCAGATCTAGGCATCTCTAGCAGAGTCTCAGTTATGTAGACGGTAAGTGATAGAGATGCATTTGGACCGGGTCTACCTGATTCCAGAGCCCAGGGTCTGTGCTTCCTGCGGCCCGGAGCTGGCTTCTCACTCATTTTGCTGTGATCCAAGGGGCTGTGTCCACAACCACAGGTCACACCCTTGGCTTTGACTCGGATGTGCTGTCGTGAAGATGGGGTCGGGGGCTGGGGGTCACTGTGAAGCCGAAGTTTCTAAATTAGTAGGATTAAAGCAGAGCCCCTAATTGGGGGGCACAGTCTGGGGCTTTAGGAGTGGCTGGAGTGGGGCACCACCAACCTCTGCAGTCAGGGCTCTGGTGCCAGGAGGATGAGAGCGCCTCCATTTGAGTGGGGAGGGAGCTTAGGTGGGGGGCCCAGTTCCCTGGGCCTGTAACCCCTAGGAGCAGGGCTGGCTCCACAACGCCATGCTAAAAAAGGCCTCAGGCTTGGTTAGACCCTCCGCTGTCACCAACTTGAAATTCTTAATTTTTAACAAGGAACCCTGCATTTTCATTTTCCACTGGGCCCTGCAAATTACATAGCTAGTTCTTCCTCCGAAGGGAGCCTCCTCACCGGCACTTTCATTTGAATCTGATGCACGGATTCCTGGTACCAGGCACGTTTTTGCAGCCAGGCACCCAGAGGTGCCCAGAGACACCCAGAGGGTGGTCGCTGAGAGCGCCCTGTGTATCAGCCGGGGAGCAGGTCTTGGAGCCGGTGAGAATGGAACGTGGTGAGGGAACTGGGGCTTCAGGTCTACGTCATCTGTCTCCCTGTAGCCGAGCCTGGGAACCGGTGGTGGAAGAGCCACGTGACAGATGTGCAGGAAATGGAGATGGAACGGTGACGTCCTCCAGCCTGCAAGACGGCTGCACTCCAAATGCATCTCACCGCCACACCCTTGTCCCTTTATCTTTCCTCTTGTCACCTGAAGCTGCTTACTTGCCATTCCCAGGACTCAGTTTCCCCATCTTTAATTGGCCATATAGACCTAGATGAAAAGGCAGCTGGGTGTTCACTGTCCAACAGTGGGACAGAGCTGTCTAGGGACGAGAGCAAAGCCCAATTCATAAAGAAAAACGAGGGACTTCTCTGGTGGTCCAGTGATCAAGACTCCTTGCTTACAATGCAGGGGGCGCGGGTTCGATCCCTGGTCAGGGAGTTAAGATCCCACATGCTGCGCATTGGGGCCAAAAATAAATAAATAAATAAAAACAATCACAGTCTGATTACACAGACATTCTACAACTGAGCATTAAAAACAAACTCTTGCATTGATAAGAGAATGGGTTATTTCACAAATCATATTGCTACATATCTGGAAGAAAATAAAGTCAGACGTACAGCCTCACCCTATGTGAAAATAAATTCTTTGTGTGCCAAAGATCTAAATGAGAAAAAGTATAAAAATATGAGAAGTAAAAAATGGAAGTTTAAAAAAAAATAACCTTGGGAAAGGGTTGGTTCTCATAAGCAAGAAATATATACTTAATAGCCATGAAGAAAACGTTGTCAGATTTAACTCTATAAATATTTCAAATTAGGGATGGCCAAGACAAAGACACCTAGAAAAGATGAAAGACAAACGGCAGTCTGAGCCAGTGCTGTCTGGTAGAATGTTCTCTGGCGGCGGAAATGTTCTATCTTGCCCTGTCCAATGCAGTAGTCACGAGCCATACACAGCAAGTGGGCCCTTGCGACGAAGCTAGTATGACTCAGGAAATGAATTTTAAATGGAATTAAATTTAAATTGGTTTAAGGGACTTGCCTGATGGTCCAGTGGTTGAGACTCCACGCTTCCACTGCAGGGGATGCAGGAACTGAGATCCGTGTGCAGCGGCCAAAGGGGGGAAAAAAAAAATTGGTTTAAATATATATAGCCACAGGTGGTTGGTGACTGCCATGATGACCAGTGAAGGCCTGAGAAAAAAATGCCTAAAACTTTTTATGACAGACAAACCCCTAAAAACTAAACTCCTACCAAATAATAAGAAAAAGATAAATAATTCAGAAGGGGAAAATATTAAGGACATAGAGAAGACATTCCTAAAAGAGGAAATGTAAATGGAACAGACATTTGCTCAAGTTCACTAATCATCAGGGAAATGTAAATTGAGATAAAATGAGACATCAGTGTTTGCACATCACATTGACAAAGCTTAAGAAATCAGTTACACCCAGGGCTGCCAAGGGTGTGGAGAAATGGGAAGTCATACATTACTGGTGAGTGTAAATTGCTACAAGCTTTGTGGAAAATTATCCACAATTATTATTCAATTATTGCAGTTGAAACTGTGCATACCTTTGATGTGGACAACCTACTTCTAGGAATGGTCTTATGAGATCAAAAGCAATAATACCTAAGAATTGATGACTAAAGAAATATATTACATCACTCTTTGTATAGCCCTAAACTGGAAACAATCTTAGTATTCACCAACAAGGGAACTGGGGGGAGGGACTACTCATTTTTTTTTTTTTTCTTTAAAATCCCCAGGTGATTCTGATTGATCAGGTTTGGACCAACAGAATTACAAGTACCATAATTGAGGTACCCAATTCTCTAAGGAACATTTAGGTTGTTTCCAGCTTTTTACTGTTTTGTTTTGTTTTTTTAATAAACTTTTAATTTTAGAACAGTTTTAGACTAACAGAAAAATTTCAAGGATTTTAGAGTTCCCATACCCCCCCAAACAAAATTTCTCCTATTATTAATGTCTTACATTATACGACACATTGTTATAATTAATGAACCAATATCAATATATTACCATTAACTGAAGTCCATTGTTAGAGGTTTTCTTAGATTTTATCTATGTCCTTTTACCGTTTTAGGATTCTATTCAGGAAGAATATTTTTATAGCTAAATCTTAGAGCGCATTTTAAATTTGTTCCTAAGGATGAAATTCCCCAAATTGGAATGGTTGGATTTAAGGGTACACATATTTTTGAAAGCTTTTTGTGAGTATTGCTAATTTATCCTCTTCTGACTATTTTAGCTGATTATTTTGTTTCTCCATTGTGCCAGCTATCTATTTCTGTATTAACTAATTGTAAAATTTGGTGGCTTAAATGACAACAATCATTTATTTTGTGCACAAAGCTGCCATTGAGGCAGGGCTGGCTGGATATAACTTATCTCCACTCCATGCAGTGTCAGCTGGGTTGACTCCAGCTGGGACCAAAGGATCCACTTTCAAGATGTCTCACTCACATGGTTGGCAAGTTGGTGCTGGTGATCAGCTGTGAACTGACCTGGAACACTTACATGTGACCTCCTCATGGGGGCTGCTTGGGCTTCTTCACAGCATGGTGGCTGAGTTCCAAGAACCAGTGTATTGAAATTGCCAGGAAGAATATGTATCACTTTCTATAACTAGCTTTGGAAGTCATACAACATAGCTTCTACTGTAGTCACAAATCCAGATTTAAGAGGAGGAAACACAGACCCCACTTCATTATAGGAGGAATGTCAAAGTCATAGAGTAAGATCACGTGGGAGGGAAGATATTGTTGCAGTCATCCTTGGAAAATATAATCTGCCACATGTTGATCCTGGCAGCCAAGTTTTACAACTTTTCTAGAGCCTGACCTCTGATACGATTTTTCCAGTGAAAAGAGCTTTGAGTTGTTAAAACCCAAGCCTATGCCAGAATTTCATACTTTTAACAGGGATTTGAAGAATGTTAGCACTTCTGAGGTGGAATAGGCAGCCTTTTATCCCAGTGGTTTCCAACATTCTTTCATGGCATGGCACACATTTGCCTCGCACATGGGAGTTAACTGAGGGGATCTGGGGACATCTGCAGGGCTATGTGAAAAAGCATTGTATTTTCCATAGAGTACATAGTTAAGATAAAATATTAGAGAAAATACTAAATATTGGATTTGTATAAAACTTATAAATAAAATATTTTCAAGTTTCTTTTTTTTTTCTTTCTTCTTTTTCTTTTTTGGCCACATCGCGTGGCATGTGGGATCTTAATTCCCCAACCAGGGATAGAACCCGTGCTCTCCGCAGTGGAAGGGCAGAGTCCTAACCACTGGACCACCAGGCAAGTCCCTCAAGTTTCTTAATGAGAAACTTGAGTTTGCATCTATTTTTTTAATATTCAGGTTTTACATCTGAAATGGCAATATGAAACTTCTGATCAAGATGTTTAAACTCAAAACACTGACTAGAAATTTTCCCACCCAGGTAAATAATAAACAATTAAGAACAACAACAACAACGACGAAATTAAGAGCAATTGTCACGATTTGAAATTATGTTTAAATAACCTAACAGTCCTTTCTTTTATTTCTTTGACTCCTGTGCTGCTGAAATTTTTTGGGGGTTAACATGAAGGGATTTTAAGTCAAACTTTTCTACATCAAATTTGTGAAAAATCAATGAAGCTCTATTTTGCAAAAGTGTACACATAGTTAGAGCCGTCACCTACAAATCCCGGAGATGTCACAGATGAGCAGAGTCTCAGGATGGTTGCCTAGAGCTTCCTGCTCCCCACTCCCACCATACAGCCACCATACCTGGTCTGTGAAAGGCAGGCCAGGCTCAGCACCACAGTAGATGCCCAGGTAGGAGGGCACCTCTCCGCAGCACTCAGGGCTTGCAGCCCGGGGAGACCGCTCTGGGACTCCAGCCCCCCAGCCCTGCCTTTCCGATACCTTTCAGGCCACAAAGGCCCCACCCAATGCATAAATTACACCCCCAGCAAATACTCAATACACATCTGCTGGAAGTGAATTTGAGTTCTGGCAAGAAGCTCCCTGATGGGGACATAGGATGTGCAAAGTCCAGGTCTTTCCCTCCAGGAGCAAAAACGTGGAATGCCTCCAAATGGAGCCCCTTATGTCCCTAATTGACAAAACCCTGCCCAATCTGTTCTTGAACACAGCAAAAGAAACTAAGCAGCAGAGCAGTCTAGCAATCGGCCACTAGAGGGTGAACACTTGAAGCTCTTTTTGTGATGATTGTAGAGGGCACAGTTTGCTTTAGTCAGGCCTGTTTTTAGGTTTGTCATACTGAAGGTCACAGTCATTTCATAACAGAGACATCTCCTATTATCTGAGGCCTCAGTCTGAGGCCTGGGTGCCTTTTTATAGTGGGAACATGATAGGGGAAAACAATGGGTTTTCCAATGGGTTCGTTCATGTATTCATCTGTCCATCCGTCCGTCCGTCCGTCCATCCATCCAGT
This sequence comes from Balaenoptera ricei, assembly GCF_028023285.1. Lineage (NCBI taxonomy): Eukaryota > Metazoa > Chordata > Mammalia > Artiodactyla > Balaenopteridae > Balaenoptera > Balaenoptera ricei. The sequence continues at coordinate 32,850,095 of NC_082640.1, forward strand.
CAGTCATTCTATTACTCATCCAGCCATTCATTCAAGAAGCACTGACTGAGTTCCTACTATGGGCTGGGTCTTCGCTCGGTGCTGGGGAGAGAGAAATGAATCAGAGCCCTCCCTGCCCGAGACTTTCTCAGTCCGGGGAGACAGAGAGCGTCACAAGCAGCCAATGACCCTACAGCCTTGGGACTGTGTGACCTCAGAGGAGGGCACAGGCCACGACTGTGGCTGGACCAAAGGCACCATGATGTGTGATGTCCCCCTACTTCCAGACCTTTCCCCATGGCTTCTACACAGCGAGGACCGGTCACCGGGGCGCATAAGAGTGGTCAACAGCCTGGAATGAACTTCCACCAGAAGAACGCCACGCCAATCTGTGCGCACTGGCCCCTATGCCTCCCTCCTCAGTGGGAACCGACTCCAATCCAGCCCCAGCCTGGCATTCCTGTCTCTTGTCAGTGTGACTCCAGCGGGCCTTGGTAGCAAGACCTCTCCTGGCTCGGCTCCCTGGTCACATCTGTGGCCCCTGGCGCCTCACTCTCCCGCCTCCAGGTGTTAGAAAGCTTCTGAGCCAACCGGTTTGTAGTAGCGTAACTGGTTTATTGAGCAGCTGCGACTCCTCAGGGTATGAACGTGACATGCACTGCTCTATTTTTTTCTGGGAACTGCCCTGGCTGTGTCATGGTGAAGGCCTTTCCCTCTGGGTAGCGGCTCCACTAGGCAAGGCTCAGCCTTCTTCCAGAAAGTTCAGTCACTTGCAATTCGGAAGAACTCAGCTCTGTTCCCTTGAAAATGTGGATCTCACATCTATTTAAAGCTCTTTCTCTTTACCCCCAGAGCTGGTGAGACTGAGAGCGCTAAGGGTTTAGGATCAGGGCTGGAGGCTGGGTTGGGGAAGGGGCGGGGTGAGATCTGCTCCCTCTGGCCCCTGCCCTCACCATCCTGGCACGTCCCCTCGGACTGGATGGGGAAGGAGAGAGGGGAAAACGGAGGTTTGCTTCACAAACCCACAGCAGTTGTCCCTTTGCCTCGCTAGCACCACCAAGCCACCAGCTACAACTAGGCAGGATCCATTTTCCATCCTCTTGGTGGTCAGAAGGGATGACCCTGGCCTGTCTTCCTGCCTGCGGCCCCGTTACACCCTCTCCCTCCAGAGAGTCCCTCCCGGCCCTGGTCACACAGGGAGGAGGAAGTGTGGGGATCAAGCAGGTATCTAACCAGGGAACCAAATCTAGTCTTTTCATTCTGAAAACAGCCCCCCAATTTACATGTTCTCTTGGGACCGCCCTCCTTTTCCTTGGGGAGGAAACACCCCGCTTCCCACTCTCACAGGAAAGAGGGAGACAGAATGCTTTCTCTTCACAAATGCAGCATGACCTCAACAGCTGCTTTCCTCGTTTCCTGCCCTCCCGTCTGTCCCAGGGGCTGGGGCTGGTAATAGTCTGGGTCGCCAAACTGCCACCTCTAAGTTGGCTCTGCTGCCAGGTGACTGACCCAGCGCTGGGGGTTCCTGGACTTCACATGTGCGGTAGTTACCACCTCTTGTTCTCGGCTGTGGGCTTTAGTGGTCCTCTCAGAGCAATAAGAAAAACCTGGTTAGGCACTGTATACCATTGGGACACTGGCCCGGCTCCTCAGGGGTCATTTATAAAGGAGTGAGGAAGCCATCCTGGCCTTCTGAGTCCAGACGTGCTGCTGTGTGTGTCTCCACGCCACCCATCTCTCTGGGCCTCAGCTCCGCAGCTCACCCACCGCAGGGGCACAAGGGCCGCTGGAACAGGGTGGGGGAACAGGGTGGACTGCGCATGCGGGTGTCACCGCATGCTAGTAATTTGGCCCCTTTAAAACACGGGTCCTAAGACAACTGGTTCAAAAGTAATTTGGGGAGGGGCTGCGTTCAAATGGGGGAGGGGCAGAGAAGGAGGATGGGCAGGGGGTGCAGCCTCATCTCTCTTTTTTCCCCTGGCTTCAAACCTGTATATGCCCCACGAGCAAAAGGCAGCCCTGCAGCTAAGGACCCCTGTCCTCGGAGGGCGCCATCTATTGCTACCGGACACTACCAGGGCCCTGAAGGGGCTGGGGTACAATTCTGCTGCTCCCTACAGGATGGCAAGGTACCCCATCCCGACCAGCACGACGACTGCATGTACATTCTGAAGGCTTCTGTCCATCTGAAATCTTGGCCTTTTAAGCTGTTTGAGTGCTGGGAGGGGATCTCAGTGTGGGCTCAGGGCCCCTTTCCCATCTAGAGAACACTTTGTGGAGCTGGGGGATTCCTAAAAACTTGCAGTGAAGCTCCCAAGCTCTGGCCTTCTGTCTTGGTTTCTTGGTTGCGCCATGGACCCTGCCTCAGACCTTGGTTCCCTCCCCGGGAGCCCTCCCCTGGGGTCTGCTCACGCTTGCCATTCACCTGCAGAACCAGCTGTGTCTGTGGCCAGGCTTCCCTCGTGCCTATACCCTAGGATACCTTAGCCCCCCTAGGGCTACTCAGATGCCCTCTGGGACCAAGCTTAGAGGACCCATCCCTTCATCTCTCCATATGCTCTGTGTCCAAGCCTGACTCATTGTGACAGCAAGAGCTGGTATCCTCTGGAGAATCCTGTCCTTCCAACCTCCAGGCCACTGTCCATGGTCCCAGCCTCCAGCCCTGTAGCAGGTCTATTTTGCTGCAGAAGCTCATCCTAGGGGCAGGGGCGTGCACAGAGTTGGACTGAGCTCTCTTGGGTTTTCCACTCAGCGCTATTTTGAACCTGTCTACCAGCCTGGCCTGTATTCCTCTGCCCTTCTATGTCACGGGATTGTACTCTCACCATTCTGTTTGAGCTCACATTCTCCATGACATCCTGTGCAGCACTCCTTATCACAGAATGTTCTGTAGACCCTTTTCAGGATTAGTCACAGTTACACTTGGAATTCTGCAGCCTATGCATCTGGTGCTATGTAGGGGAGACGGAATGTTGGGGTTCACCTTACCTATTGGTATGTCTGCTGGATGAGCATCTATACCCTAGCAGAGGCCCTTGTGTCAAGTTCAAGAGCTGTTAGTTCTGCTTACCCAGGGCTAGGAGTCTCAGCAAGCTCTCCTGATCATCCAGGAGATCCCAGAAGACAAAGCTTTCTGAACTGGGGTAGATTACTTTGCTTATCCTTCTCGATCAAGTGTTCCACTGATTATTATGGGATATGAGCTGTTATGGTGATGGGAAAGGCCCTCAGTTGGGAAGGGGTGGTGAATGAGGCTAAAAGAAAGACCTTGGAAAAGCTCCGCCTCTGAGCTAAGTTCAAAATCTCACTCTGCCTCTACTCATGATGCTGGGGACTATTGGCGGTAAAGAAATTCTTAAGGATCTGGGAGCCAGACGGCCTCTGAATTCCCTGCATTTACCTGGCAGAGATGGCTGTCCTCCCTCACCCCTTCCTCATCTCTACCACTCCTCTTCTCCACGCCGCTCCCCCGCCCCCGGCCCTCAGTCCCCTCTGGGATGATACACTTACCCGAGAGGGCGCATCTCCTGGTTTCCCGTTGCCTGTTCTGCGGTTGCAGTTCTAGATGCTCTGCTGTGTCCAGATGTAGGGGTCTGCTACGAGAGCCCTTGAGTCAGCCCCTCATAAGGAGTATTTTTTTGACTCCTGCAAACATTCCTGATCCTGGAGAGTTCATTGGTTCCAGTGAGTGTCCTGCATGTCAGTCACTTCCAGTCTGTTTCCTGGTAGAAGGACAGGCATTTGGGCAGCCTCTGCCTTTCTGACTGGTCTTCTGTCTGCCCCCCTTTACCATCCTCCATGGCCTGTGGTTCCTGCCAGTCCCAGGACCTGCAGGAGCCCCACCAGCCCTAAGTGCTTCTCTTTAATAACCTGCAGGATTGCCATGGCAATGAGAGATGATTTTAACCTGTAAAGTGGTGTCTTCGTTAACCAAGCTCCTCTTGGAAACCGCCTGAGCTGGAGTCTGCCAGCTGCACCTTCAGGCGAGCCCTATAATATCACAGAGCCTCTCTGGGTGAGATTCCAAATGGAAAAGTATCTTCAGAGCCTCTGAGGATTGCTGTCTAGACAGAGGGGCTGGATTTTTTTCCTTTGATGGAGGGAAATCTGGAACACTTCTGTTCTCCTAGCAGCTACTCTTGGCTCCATTTCATGACTCTGCATACAGCAGGTGCTCTATTGATGCTGGTTGACTTGAGTGGGCTGGCCTTGAACACCAGACTGCTTATTGAATTGAGTCATTGCCCATTTTTTAATTGTGTATTTATTTATTTATTTTGCTATTGAGTTGTAGGAGTTTCTTATGTTTATGTTTGTACTTTACTGCTGCTTCCCTGAAGCATCCTTTCAGCCTCTGAAGGAAGTGAGAGAAGGAGGTGATGGCTGTGTCACGTGACCAGCAGCAACGGGTGGGGCCCTAGCTCCTTCTTGTCAAAGTCCAGGACAGCGTGAGCAAACCCATCCGTGTAGTGGGCAAGCTGAGGAACACAGAGGGTGGGCACAAGGTGAAGCAGGTGGGGCGAGGCTGCTCTGGTCCTGGGGTTCCCGTTGAAATTGCTGTGCCTGTGCTCAGGCAGTGGGTTTTGTATTTCTAGGGGCAGGTGTATTCACCCCGTGCTGAGATGCTGGAAGCTTTGCAGGAAGAGGGCAGCAGCTGTGGAGGAGGGATGACAGAGAAACTGATGACACCTTCGATTCCTTGAAAATAAATGCCTACAGAAGAGGGACTTGCAAAATCCTCAGAGGAGCATGTGGCTGGAGGTTGGGTAGCAGGGTTGGGGGCATGAGGCTGGAAGTGGTATCCATGGCCGTTGGTGCAGGGTGTTTTCAGGGATGCTGTGATGGTTCCATTCTCCATACTAGAAAAGTTAGCTCTCCATCCAGCTGGTGGTACTGTGCACCTGAAATGCTACCATCTAGGAAGTCTTTTGGCATAAGGCTAACATCTCAGAATGGGTAAAACCTGAATACCAATAAGGACCTCTTTTGTGTCACGGACTTAATCAGAATGTTTTCTGAGGATGGGTTTTAGGAAAAGGAGCAAGGAAGAGATAGCATCTAAAGAGGGCTAATGGGGGGCTTCCCTGGTGGTGCAGTGGTTAAGAATCCGCCTGCCAATGCAGGGGACACGGGTTCAGTCCCTAGTCCGGGAAGATCCCACATGCCGCGGAGCAACTGAGCCCGTGCACCACAACTACCGAGCCCACGCGCTACAGCCCATGCTCTGCAACAAGAGAAGCCACTGCAATGAGAAGCCCATGCTCCGCAACGAAGAGTAGCCCTCACTCGCCACAACTAGAGAAAGCCCGCGCACAGCAACAGCAACGAAGACCGAACGCAGCCAAAAATAAATAAATAAAATAAATAAATTTATTAAAAAAAATAAAAAATAAAGAGGGCTGATGGGGAGTGGAATACCTTGTCTGGGGAAGATAATTATTATGCAGATATTATTTTCCCTATGATACATATTTTCTGATTATCAAAGTAAATACAGATTCATTGTAGAAATATTGGAAGAGACAGGAAAGTGTAAAGAAGAAAATAAAATTAACCTATTTGTTCTATCCCAGGGATAACTGTTGTGGACATTTTGGTGTATCCTTCTAGATTTTGGTTAGGTGCACAGGTTCTGGTATCAGATTAACTCGTATGGGGGAATCGCATCAATAACCACTGCTCTCCTACCTCACAGAGCTTTCCCTCAGGGCCCCTGGAAATCTCATTTCCATAGTGTCGTTGTCACTAGTGCTCATCTTCAGATGTTTCTGGGACCCCTGTTTGTGAGATTGCACTTCCGGGCTCCCTTGTGAATCAGTGGGACCATGTGATCTGTTTTGGCCAACGAATCATGAATGAGGGACATGTGCCATTTTCAGGCAGGAGCTGTAAGTTGCCAGTGCAAGACTCTCTGGAGTTCTCTTTGCCACCTCTCTTGACAAATTTTCTTTCTATGGAAAATGGGATGATAATAATACCTACTTCATCGTGTTCTGGGAAGGATTAAATAAGATAATGCAAGTAAATCCTTTCGAAGTGTGCCTGGCCCATAGGAGGGGCCTCCACTATGTTACCTGTCATAGTTATTATTGTTAATATTGTTGATCACTGATAGCAGTTCAGCGATCTCACTTGCAAAGGTTTTTTTTCAATTCCATTCAAAAGTGACTGAGCTTTGTCTCTTTGTGACTGTGATAGGCACAAAAGAGGGCAGGAAAAACTTCCTGTTCTATGAGATCGCAGTCTAGAGCAGGGCAACCAGATAGGTAAACATCTTGACTTCCAGGTAGATGACGGTAAATGTTCTGGAACAGAGAAATAAGCAGAGATCAAGGTCTAGGGGAAGAATCCCTGGCCCCACTCTGGGTGGGGCTGAGAGAAACAGTCTACCTGCCTGACTGTCTTATTTCTGTGTCTCTGCTGATCGAGCTGACGTATCGCCGAGCTGCGGTTCAGCAGTTTGGCTGGGTTATTTTTGGATGGATTCTGTAATAGTTTTGCTTCTATGAGTGCAGGGAGAGCTTAACAAATGTCTTTCCTAACCTACGGTGTGCCTCCTGATGTACCCAGAGACACTAATTGGATACTAAGTGCTTGCTTTCCTGCTGAAGGAAATGTCAGGTTCTAATAATATTCCATTATTAGGCCCACATAATTTCCTGCCTGGACTGTTCTAACAGCCTCGTCACTGGTCTTCCTGCTTTAAATACTTTCCTTTATGGTCTATCCTCAACATTGCTGATTTGGAATTGCCATTTCTCTACTCAAAAGACTTCAATGATTCCCTAAGATATAGGTCTAGGAACTAAGAGATGAAGGAAGAGTGGGCCTGCTCTCATGACCCACTTTCAGAATGTCTGCATCCTGTTCCCACAACTTTGAACTCAGTGGGTTTAGAGGTCTTGATCCTCGGGGCAGGGTGGGCAATGATTCCATCAAAGGAGATAACATGAGTTCCATTAAATTTCAAATTATGGCTACTGCCTGCTCCCCTTTGGGCTCTTTGTGCTAACAGGGACAAAAAAGGAGTCACCATCTTGGCAGTGGTAACTGATTCATCATCAGGTGAAAATAGGGCTCCTGTCATGCAAAGGGGGCAGAGAAGAATACATTTGGCACCAAAGTGATCCACAAGGGCATCTCTTAGGTCTCCCCTGTCCAAATTTGATGGCAAATGGTCAAGTGTTATAGCCTGAGAAGAGCATAATGACCAGGAGCTCAGACCACAGGGTAACCCACAAAAGGAAACCACCTAGATCAGAAGAGGTGCTTCCTCAGAGTGGGGGGATCTCACAGGTCTAGTAGAGGAAGGAGCTGATGAGTACCAGTTATGACCTTGAGACAAGCTGCAATGGCAAAGCCTTCTCTTTGTAAGTTTCCCCCAGGAAAAAAGGCCCACCGGAATCCTGAAGGTGCTCCTCTCAAAACTTATACAAAGCAAGTGGATCTGAGTAGCTCAAAGGGTGGACTGTAGTGGATTCTGTCATTTCCTACCCAGATTTCTCCCATGTTCAGTACTGCAGCACTTGTTCTCCCAGCTGCAAGGAATGGTGAGTGCTGACAGTTTTCAGCTGAGTCCCTTTCTCTAGTGATTGTCCTTAGCTATGAGAGCCACCTCACCCCAAGTGATGCCCCTTCCTGGTGCAGCCTGCATCTGGTGACTGGGTGAAGTGGGGGTAAAATGATCTGGTCCCCTTGCCCCATTTGGGAAAACTCTTGAGGACCATCTGAGTGCAGAATTTCCTGTAGGATTGGCTGAGGTCTTGTTCTGATGCATCATAGCCCAACTTCTCCTTCTCCCCAGACCAACTTCTGTTACTCACCCCCAGGGGTTGACCTGAGGTGTACATCCCAATGAGATTCTTGTATGCAAGCATCTGTCTCCGAGTGTGCCGCCTGGGGAATTTGACCTGCAACAGCTCCTTCATCACCCCTTCCTTCATCATGCTGCTTGGAACTCTGTTACAATGGATGGGGCTCCATCTTATGCCACGAGGTTGAAGGCCACACTCTAAGTCTGTTGGAGTAGAAATCTAGTAACGTTTGGGTCCTAGATGTCTGTGGAGCCACCATGCTGGCCACAAATGGCTTATAGCTGAGCTTTTATCCTTTTAAATTCACTGATATTTTGGGTCTTTGCTACATGCAACTTAACATTAATTCTGAGACCCAAGTAGAGATGGGGCGTAGGCGATTGAATATATGCATCTGGATCTGGGAGGTAAGGACTGAAGCTAGTGATGTAAATTTGGGATTCATCCGCAAAGAGATGGTACTGAAAGCTACGGGAGTGTGTATGTATGGAGAAGAGGAACAGGCCAAAAACTGAGCCTTGGGGCACGCTCGTATTTAGAGGGTGGAAAAGGGGAAGAATCAGGACAAGGAGACCACTCAGAGCAGCTACTGAGGAGGAAAATCAGGAGTGTCCAGTGCAGAAGCCAAGGGCAGAAAGTGATTCAGCAAAGACGGTTTGGTCAGTGGGTCCCCATCACTAACTTGATGAAATACCAAGACTTGGAAGAGAGGACCCAAGGTGCTTCATGGCCACTGCCTGCCCTGGACTTGATACGCCCATAATATGAATCTGCTTTTGCCTCCAGCACACACTGTGCTGTTTCTGGTCTCAGTGCCTTTGCTCATGCGGACTGCTCTACCAGGAATGCCTTTGCCACCTTCACTAGGCTAACTTCTACTCATCCATTCACACTCAGCTCTGTCTTAATTCCTCCCGGAAGCCTTCCTTGACTTCTCTCCCTTCCCTCCCGCCCATACAGTATTAAGTGCCCTTCCTTTGGACAGACATCAGGTCTCTATCATGGGTCTGATAACGCTGCTTTGTAATTGGTACTTCACTTCTGTCTCCACAGTAGACTGTCAACCTTTTGATGGCAGAGTGTGGAAGAACCATCTCCACACCATAGCTGGTATGTGAAACCCAACAGGCACTCTACAAACATCTATGGGATGAAGTAATAGTTCTGTGCAACTAATATAGCTTATTCAAATCTCTCCATCTATTTAGGAATCCCATAATAAATCCCTTTATTAGGCTATCATGTGTATTTATCCATTTTATTTGAAATGCTAAATATACAAAAGCTCTTTGTAAACCGTAAGCTACCCAATGAATTTAAGGGATGCTGGAAGGGTCAGGATTAGGGAATAGCCCCTGCTGGTCACCTCTGGGCTGAGGGCTGGGCCTTCTTTCAAAGGGATGCCCGTGGCTGTCAGGAGATCTGCAGGATCTTTCCTCGTTCTTTTTGCAAGAACATTTACGTTCAGTTTCTCTCACTCACCCCACCTACACCTTTAAAACCTCTTCTTTGGAACAGCAGACTTCGCCTCCCACTCCAGACAGGTTTCTGTGCTAATCTTAATTTGGGAATAATCAGTACAAATTGGATTTCTGTTCAGCACCTCCTACACCTCTCTATTAATTCCAGTACATTAACAAATACCAAAATATTCATGTAAAAATATTTCTCCCTTCAGAGAACATTGTTCCTTGTTCCGTGTTCCTCTGTTTAATGCCATCTGATCAGAGTTGACTATAGATTTAATTATTGTTTTACTGAAACCTGACATCTCTCTGTCAGACATGCAGGGAAAAGAGCTCAGATTGAGGACTAGAGGGGAGATGGCTGCAGATGATGGTGGAGTACAGACGAACATGTAACCTCCTTCTCCGTACACTTCATAAGAAACAGACAGAGGAGGCATACCGGCAGAGAATCAAGGGGTCATGTTTAAGTAAGGCAAGGACTGAAACCTCTGACCACAAATGTGAAAGGTGTCATCAGAGATGGAAGTTTCTAGGACTCAGAGCAGGGGCTTTCTCCACAGCTGAGAAGCAGCATGTCTGCCATACACCTCACTCTGAAACCTGTATTTCAAGGGAACAGGTGCAGATAGGTGGGTGAGAAGCCTGAGAGAAAGGTGTGGAACGGCCCTTCTAGGTGTGGAAGGGCCCTTCCTAAACAGGGGAGATTTTTGTCCTCCAACAAATGCTTGGTAATGTTTGGAGACATTCTTGGTTGTCACAACCAGGGGTGGGGATGGGGGAGTGCTACTGGTACTTAGTGGGTAGAAGCCAGGGATGCTGTGAAATATCCTACAGTGCACAGGACAGCCCCACCGCAAGGAATCATCCAGCCCCAAAAGTCAATAGTGCCGAGGTTGAGATCCTGCTCTAGACATAAGAGCTCTTATTTTCCTTCTAGGGATAAATTGTATTCACTGGGTGTGGAGGAACTATTTTGTTTTTCTCTGACCATATTCTTTGTGTTTATTGGTTACTTGGACAGTATATATCAGCTCAGTGAAAACCCAGCAGTATGCTGTCTACAAAAAAACTCATCTAAAAGAGCAATTCAGGGCTTCCCTGGTGGCGCAGTGGTTGAGAGTCTGCCTGCTAATGCAGGGGACACGGGTTCGAGCCCTGGTCTGGGAGGATCCCACATGCCACGGAGCAATTAGGCCCGTGAGCCACAACTGCTGAGCCTGCGCGTCTGGAGCCTGTGCTCCGCAACGGGAGAGGCCGCGATGGTGAGAGGCCCGCGCACCGCGATGAAGAGTGGCCCCCGCTCGCCGCAACTAGAGAAAGCCCTAGCACAGAAACGAAGACCCAACATAGCAATCAATCAATCAATAAATCAATAAATAAATCTTTAAAAAAAAAAAAAAAAAAAAAAAAAAGAGCAATTCAGATCAGTAAAATGCAAACAAAAGGAAAATGCATACAAATGCATATCAGGAAAATGCAAACAAAAGCAGAAGTATATTAACATCAATAAAAATGTAAGATAAAAAGAGAAACACAAAAGGGGGAATTTCATACAGATAAAATTTACGGTTTCCAACGAAATCCCTAAATACTAAGTAAAATAACATCAATGTAAACTTTTTAGAAGTTGTAAAAAAAAAAAAGGGAAATGAATAAATACAAAATAATAATAGGAGGGCTTCCCTGGTGGCAGAGTGGATAAGAATCTGCCTGCCAATGCAGGGGACATGGGTTCAATCCCTGGTCTGGGAAGATCCCACATGCTGCGGAGCAACTAAGCCCATATGTCACAACTACTGAGCCTGTGCTCTAGAGCCCACGTGCCACAACTACTGAAGCCCATGCGCCTAGAGCCCGTGCTCCGCAACAAGAGAAGCCACTGCAATGAGAAGCCCTCTCACCGCAACTAGAGAAAGCCCACGTGCTGCAACGAAGACCCAACACAGCCCAAAAATTAATAATAATAATAATAAAAATAATAAGAGGAGATGTTACATTAGTTCATGGTGGTTTTATGGTAGATAGATGTGTATCACTTGGTTCATGGTAGACCTCCCCCCACATAATAGACATAAACAATGAAACGAACACTACACCCAAAAACCAGACAATTCATCTCTTTTGCAAGGACCTATGGAACATTTATTTTAAAATCATATTTTAAAAATATGATTAATATTAATATGATATACATCAGCCAGTTTCAAAAAATGGAAAATATATTTTCCCATCAACAATCGAATAGATCATATTCCCTGATCCCAGTGTAATCAAACTATAAAGGCAAAACATAAACAAAAAGCCTAACTCTGCTTATGTCTTAATCTCTTCCTTAAACGCCTCTGTCAGAGAGGAGACCAAAGCTGAAATTCTGAAGCAGTCCTGCTCCATATGGTAGCTACTAGCCCCACGTAGCTACTGAAATGTGGCGCTTGACACGTGGCTAGTCTGAATTGCTTTGAGTGTGAACACATTGGATTTCCAAGACTTAACATGAAAAAAGAATGTAAAATATCTCATTAATGTATTGATACTTTTATTGATTACATGTTTCGATGATAATATTTGGGGTATACTGGGTTAAATAATAAATATTATTAAAATAATTTCACCTGTTTCTTCTTTCTACTTTTTAAATGTGGATACCGTACACTGTAAAATGACAGATGATGTCACGTTATATTTCTATTGGTAGTTCTGCTCTAGAATAGCCACAAAAATAAAATGTGATGACACAATAAACACTACATATTAAACACTATAGAATGTGGCTAAAGCAGTGTTTGGAAAAAATTACTAGCTTACATATCTATACTATTAAATAAGAAAGAATGAAATGAAATAAAATTAAGCAATTAATATAAGAATTTTAGAAAACATAATTAAACTAACCTAAGGAAAGTAGAGGGAAGACACTAATGAAGAGAAAAGCAGCAAGCAATTTAGAAGACAGAAAAAAAATGATACAGAGATTCAAGAACATAAATTGAAGATTTGCTGAAAAAATTATAAAATATGATAACCACTGCCTTACCTATTTTTTCTTTTAAGTGGAGAAAACTCAAACAAAATTTGAATTAAGAAAAAAAGAACTTAGATTTAAAAAAATGATTATAGAGTGCTTTGCACAACCGCTGTGGTTAAATATTAGAAAATCTAGATAAAATGCATAATTTTCTAAAAAAATTATGTCATCAAAATTTAATAAAGAGGAGTCAGACCATGGAAGAAATTGGGAAAGGGACCTAAGACCTACCCCTTTCAACCATCCCACCCCCGCAAGGATGAGGCTGGTTTCGTAGGTGAATTCCATCTGTACGGAAAATATAAGGAGTTATGATGACTGTTTAAAGGTTCTAAGGTGGGGATGTATGTATATGTATAGCTGATTCACTTTGTTATACAGCAGAAACTAACACACCATTGTAAAGCAGTTATACTCCAATAAAGATGTTAAAAAAAAAAAAGGTTCTAAGGTACAGAACTCAATTGATAAAATCATAGTAAAGCTACTCTCTTTAAAAGTACTAAGTCCCTAGGTTTCACAGGTAACTTCCAAACCTTTGAGAAACAGATAACCACAGTGCTACTGAAACTGTTTCCAGAGACAGGAGAATCTCACCCAAAACTTTACCAAAGCCTGAAACAAAAAGGAGAAAGAAAAAAGAAAAACATCTACAGATCAAACTCAGTTATGACAACCAATGCAAAAATCCTTAATAAAATATCAGCAAAGAGAAGCAGAAGACACTAAAAGAAAGATACATAAAGAGAGATAAATTTTAAGAACGTAAGGGTGGTTTAATATTAGAAAATTTTATGCTAAAGAATGCATTTGCTATTGTGCAACCTTCATTTCAGTTTTTATTTTATTTATTTATTTACTTATTTAAAATCTTAACCTTTTTTGATTTTTATGCAGAAGTTATTAGGACCACTTAAAAAAAAATTTGTTTGACTGTGCCAGGTCTTGGTTGCAGCATGCGGGATCTTTAGTTGTGACGTGCGAACTCTTAGTTGTGGCATGTGGGATCTAGTTCCTTAACCAGGGATCGAACCCGGGTCCCCTGCACTGGGAGTGTGGAGTCTTAGACACTGGACGACCACGGAAGTCCCTCAGTTTTTTTAAAAATTAACAAAATAAATACTAACGGATATTTCCTTAACATTATAAAATATAATCCTCCATCCAAAACGCTAGCACAACTTAATGTGAAAAGCCAGAAACATTCCCGTTAAAGTCAGAAACAAGAATTCCCACTATCATACATGAGAAAGACATAAGAGGTATAAAACTTAGAAAGGAAGAGGCATCTGGTTATGAAGTTTATGCCAAAAATCAAACCTTTACTATATTACAAATAATAACCAGTTAGAAAATCTAAGGGAAGAAAAGATGCCATTTACAATAGAAACATAAAAATACTTACGAACAAATGTACTAATCAATGTTAGTATATAGTACAGTACAGTGTAGTCCTAACCCTATGCTAAAAACTTTAAATTCCTATTAAAAGCTACACAAATTAGTAAGTGAAAAACCTCCCTTGTTTTTCTTTGGAAGACTATTCAGTAGGATAGTTTTAATTCCTGAATTTAATCTCTAAATTCAGTGTGTTCCCAGCCCAATTACCAATAGAATTTTGTTTGGAATTTGATCTATTAAAGCTAAATTTCATCTCGTAAAATAAACACATGGAGGCAGAGAAAGATCTGAAAAAGAATAACAAATACGACTATGATACTATCAAGTATATCAAACCTTTGTTTAAGGCCACAGACATTTCAGAGTAGGAATAGACCAAGAAATCAATGTAAGAGAGTCAAAAAATAAATTCAAGCACGTATGGGAAATGAGTATTTGATTAAAATGGCATCATTAAATTTATCAGCACGGATGGGGCATTCAATAAACTGCATTGGGAAAACTGGTTAGTTATCTGAAGGAAAAAAATGATTTATTACTGTTACTGAGTCCAAGCTCCCTCTGCTCGCCGCGTGACAGGCCAATGAATGCGAGACGAGGTGTTGAGGCGTTGAGACAAAGGAATATGACTTTATTCGGAAAACCGGAAGACCGAGAAGATGGCAGACTAAAGTCTCTAAATAACCGTCTTATCAGGGCCTGGATGCCAGTTTCTTTTATACAACAGAGAGCGGGGAGAAGGTGAGGAAGTAAAGTAAAAAGACCATTAAGTCTTGCAAATATCCCCTGGAATGGACAGCCTCGGGGAGAGGATGTGTTAATTTCTTCTTTATTGCAGCCATCCACAGGTGGACAGGGTCCGGATGTTCCCCTGAACAAAGGCACTTTGGTTTAACATTCAGGCCGAGGGGCAGGGTTCCCCGAGGCAGGCCATTATGTATAAACAGTATCCTTTTAGTGAACAAAAGCAACCAGAGTAAAAGAAACAGATATAACATGTAGCCAGATTTTGTTCTTCCCTGTAACATTACCTTACTCTTCACATGCAAAGAAATTCCATATGGATCCAAGAGTTATATATAAAAATGGATCCATAAAAGCTAAAGTAAAAGAATGATTACAGAATTGTCTGTATAACTCTATGCAAACAAATTTTAAAACTTGGATTAAAACAAAGGTAAAAAAACTCCAAAAACCCAAAGGTGAATTTACCAGGTGAATCCCAAAGGCTAAATTAAACTCAGGTAGGTGGCCAGATGGGAAGTGCGTTCCAGGACAAGTCTGGCCCCCTAAATGCCCTTCCTTCCTCTGTCTTTTGTCAAATCTGTCCACTCCTCCAGCTGGGCCCCTGAAGCAGAAATGCAAATAATAAACATTAGGCCCAAAGTAGGCAATATTATTATTCAAAAGACACCTTGAAAAAGACAAACAAACCAGCTGTCAAAAAGGACTAGAAATAAAGAGGTCAGAAAAATGAGTGATTAGGGATGAATGCTCAGGATGCTAGATGAATACCAGGCACCATCAGTTAGAAAATCCACAGCTAAGGAGAGCCCATTCACAATAACAAAATACAGTAACTACTTTGGAATAAACTCAATGCAGGATGTTTGGGACCGGGTAGAGAAAACCATAATACGTGTGACTCCTGCAGGAGAGCAGAAGGAGAATAGCATTTTCCTGGCAAGCAGGAGTAATATTGTGAAGATATTGACCCTCCTCATGTGTAGGTCGCGTGTGGTCCAATTACTGATACAACGAATCTGGCTTTGTCGCAGCTCTCCTACATTTGCAAGCATCCTTCAAAGTTTCTTCTGTGCAGCTGACCAGGCTACCAGCATGCCTGAGATCTCAAAAATAAGCAGCGGTAGCCTTTGAGTAAAGCTATGCTTGTTTAATCCAGTGGCTCTCAATTTCAAGCATTCAGTTATGGGGAGGCTTGTTAAAAAAACAGATTGCTGGGCTCCACACCCAGATTCAATTCTTGGGGTGAGGCCCAAGAATTTACATTTCTATCAAGTTCCCAGGGGCTGCTGGTAGGGAGCCCTCCGCCCGGAAATCCACTGCGTTAGTCAAATGCCTTAGAGGTCAATGTAATGGAAAACTAGTAAAGCAGGTCTAGACTCCCAGGTTCTTAGGACTTCCCTTGAACTTGCCCATCACTGGACTAATTTCCAGCCTCATCCCCATGCCTTTCAATGTGAGGCAGGCCTGGTAAGGGGTCATAATTGGGTACCAATGGCTGTCATTTACTGTCTTCTTCCTATCGGTGGGAAAGGGTTGGAGGGGCAAGCAAGGAACAGGGTTGGCTGTGTGTGTGTGTGTGTGTGTGTGTGTGTGTGTGTATGTGTGTGTATATGTGTACGTGTGTATGCCCATGTATGTGTGTATGTATATGTGTATGTGCATGTGTGTATGTGTGTACGTGTATATGTGTGTGCATGTATGTGTGTATATGTGTATATATGTGTATGTGCATATGTGCGTGTGTGTGTGTGACCACTTGAGATTTCAAGGCTTGTGGGATTTAGACACAAGTTCCCCAAAGTGCTAGCCCCCACATCCTCTGTGTACCCAGCAAATCCTCATTTAAAGCTCCAAAACTTCTCTTGGAACCTGACAGAAGAGTATGGCTGGAAGAATAAATGGCCAAGAAAAATAAATAATTCAGGTGGGGGTGGGAGAGCAGGGGTGGGGAAGATTTATCTGCCTGGTTATAAAAACCTATTTTAGAGCAACTAGTAATAAAAACAGCTGGAGTGCAGCTACAAAGAAAAAACTATATATAAGTTATGCAGAAGAGGGCCAAGAATTAGACCAAATTATATGAGAGACTGTCATATGTGATGAGTAAGCAATATGGAAGGGAAAGCTCACTTAATAAATCATGTTGGAATACTGAAGATTTAATTTGAAAAAGGAATTAGATTTGTACCTTACCCTATTCACCAACATGAGAGTTAAATATTTAAAACTAAGAAATCACAGAGGAAAAAGTAGCATAGTCAGAATGTACCATTTGCTGTACTTTACAAGTATGGGGCAGGGAGGTGAAGGAAATAGCACTTGCTGAGTGCCTACTGTATGCCACACATGTATTACCTTATCCCATTAGGACTCTCAGCAACCCTGTGAGACAGGGATTACCCTGAACTTTCAGATAAGGAAACTGAGGCACAGAGAAACCAGTTACTTTCTCAAATGGGGAGCAATCAGAAGCGCCTCACTCTGACTCCATGCCCTGTACTGCCCAGCTGCTGCCCACCAGCCCGAGGGGCCCTAGGGAGATGGGGTGCCTAGTTCAGTGCCAGCCCATTCCTAGATGGACCTGGGACGGTAGAAAGTGAAACAAGTCAGAACCAAGGTTCAGGACAAGGCAGAGCTGATGAGTTTGGCCAGGAGAACAGGGGCCGTAAGTGCATTCCAGGGGCCACCTGCCTGGAGTTGGGAAGCAGGATGAGTGGCTGGGTCCCAGGAAAGGTTGGGATGTTTAATGTGGTGACACTGGGGCACACAACAGCTGCAATTTGTGGTCCATCCCTACTCCTTCCTTCTACCAGACATAACCTTAACTCCCCTTCCTAGGGGCCTGGAGAAGCCACGTGGTATCATGAAAGAGCAGGTGCATGAGGGGTCAAGAAAACTTGGGTTTAATTGTGCTTTGTCGCTTTCTAGGTGTATGGCCTTGAGCCAGTAACCTAACCCCTCTGAGCCTTAGTTTCCTAATTCTCACATCAGCGTGCCCATCTCACAGAATTCATGTGGGGATTAAATGGACAAGTCAGGTAAACCATTAAGCATAATAAATGGTGCAGAGTAGGTGCTCAATTGATATTTATTGAATAAGCGAATTTATACATTTGCTTAACGTGTATATTTATTCATTAGCTCTGAAGAAAACCTGAAGCCCAGGGAAGGGAGGTTTATCCAGCTAGTTCTGCTAGGAAGACAAGAATTTCACATCTTTCATCAGTTGTAGTTGAAACATTCTAATTTGGGAAACTGGGTCAAGTCATATCACTGTGCGTTAATTATAAGTTGTGATTCTAGCAACCTGTGGAAAGATGAGAGAATGGTCCAGCGCCTGCATTTCCCACAGCAACAAATGTGCCTCCGATGACACTTCCATAATCGCCACCCCTTCCAATTGCATGCATCTTGGCAGCTTACAAAGAAGTGCTCACACCCAGGGTGACAGAAACCCGCCTTCAAGGAAGGTCATGTCATCCCATTTTGTGGATGAGGAGATTAAGGCTCTAGGAGGTGCAGGGACCTGCTCAGTGGTTGGCGGCAGAGCTGGAGCTGGAATCCCTGGATGTGCATGAACTGATCATCACTACGGCACAGGCTTGGTTACCTTGTTACAGGCTTAAAGCGTGATGCTATACAGTGTCCTGCTTGCTTGCATCTGCCTCTGCCTCCCCTGAGGCCCTCATGTGGATCTGAGGTTCTGAGGATACCATCTGTATATCTTACCCTGTTGGAAGCCATCCAGACGCTGCAACGCCATTACAAGGTCATGGGGCACTCCAGTGCAGAACTGCAAGGCGGAACCACACGTGGAAGGTGGACTACACTCCTCGTAAAAGCAATACTTATAATTTCTATATATGTAAATTTAAGTGTGGCAGGATTTGCCCCGAGGAAAAATCTTAGATTTCCTGACTTCCCCTTTGAGTACTGTTTGGCAAGGCCCGGTGCCTAAAGAGGGACATTGGGAAACAGTGACTAAATCTGGACATAGGGAAATGTTTCTTTGGAAAACACCATCCTCCCTAGAGATATGGCCATATGAGGGTGTTTATGATGGTAATAATAATTTGTGGTTCAATATTAATGGTAGTTTAATGATATTTGATCAATTAACTGGTGAACAGATATGTTCTAGATTAGGGACAAATAGAAATGATTTGGAAAGTTATTCTTTAATAGATTATTGGGATCCTAATATTGTTTGTTGCTATATTAAATTGCCTTTGAGTAGCAATATTCAAAATAGAAATTGTAAAATATATTTTAGATATTTTTATGGCATTATAAAAAAGGAATGTCCATGTAGGAAAAGCTATGTGGGGGCTGGGGATATATAGAATATAAGGATATATTTAGACTTAGGTGTTAAGGTTGGTTAACCACCAAGAATAATTCTTCGAACATGTGCTGTACATAATGGTAACCTTGGAATTTATCTTATGAGAAAATCTAGAAACTAAAAGGTATGGTTTACGTAATCTTTTAAGGAAATCTTTGTGGGTTCAAAATGATTCATTCTTTCGACTCAAAACAATAATATTACAATGTATGTTAATGATTTATGTAATTCTACTGTAAACTATATATGAGTATATGAAATAAAGAAAGCACGAGATGGTGCTATGTTTACTTGGCTGAGTCCACGAGTCTCAGTCTCCTTCCTGTTGACTTGGCTGAGTCCACGAGTCTCAGTCTCCTTCCTGTTGTTCATCGCCGACGCTGTCCATCCTTTTGGGGTATCCTGGATCCTGTTGGAGCTGGACTCCGACATTACCCCATCCCCATTCCAGAGCCAATTTGGAAGGAGACAGAAAGAGTGCAGCAGCCTCAATCCTGCAGACTTACGAGGCCATAGGAACTTTGCAGCCCAGGATCTGGCAGCACAGCCTGGATGCTGGAACCCATGCTGGAGCTGCAGAGATCTGGCCAGAGAACTTGCGTCAAGTCCTGCCCAGGGCTAGGGGTGATGATGTTTGCCTGGAGTGACAGGCTGTTACACAGGTGAGGAAGAACCTGCTATTTATTAATCACCTCTACGTGCCAGGCTCACACATTATCAATAATTCCCACAGCATCTTGTGATACTATCATCGTCGTACTGCTGATGGAACAGTAGCTTGGAGAGTGACATCTTATGCAGCATCTCGAAGTTGGTAGTTGTCTAAGATTCAAACCCAGCTCTGTTTACTATGATCCCATGCCTTTCTCATCAAGGCCCCTGTCACAGGTTGGACTCTGATATCCTCTATGCTTTCTGGAGAGAAATGAGTCATAGTCTTTGATTACGACTGCCACTGGGAAGGTAGGAGTTAAACGTAATGCTCTGTTTGGATCCAGTAACTGAATCCTACTCAACTGTTGGGTTCCTGTAGAGCCTGTGCAGATGGAACAAAGCCTCCCTCCTGCATCCTGCACATGCGTAGGAGGGTAAGACCAACAGGCAGAACCAGACTGGAGTCTGGAGCACCAGTAGCCATAAAGACGTCTGTGGGGACCCCACATGGGACCCAGCACCTGCTACCTCCAGAGACAGGGAGGTCTTGCTCCCTGAAGGCTTTCCCAGTCTGCCTCTTACTCTTCCTCCCTGGG
The DNA here is from genome assembly GCF_028023285.1 of Balaenoptera ricei. Classification (NCBI taxonomy): domain Eukaryota; kingdom Metazoa; phylum Chordata; class Mammalia; order Artiodactyla; family Balaenopteridae; genus Balaenoptera; species Balaenoptera ricei. Next base: position 32,870,125 of record NC_082640.1, read on the forward strand.
GCAAAGGGGAGAGTCTGATACACTTGATGAGACTGGAGAAAGAGCCTGAGATTGCGCCTACCAGCCCCTCCCAAGGGTTCTCCCCTTTGACCCCCCTGCACACGAGCACCTGTTTCCCCCCTGGTCCACCCCTCCATGCTGCTGACCATGGCGGGCTCTGCCCTGGTTGGGATGTGCCCGTAGTTTGAAGTGGGTAAGCCCAATTCAGAGGAAAGTATTGGGAAACCAGACTGGCTGCAGAGTCAAGATGCTTTTCCAAGTGAGCTTTCGCAGCTATTGATCTGGCTCTTTGAGGCCTCCTTTGTCATACTGCTGGGGACCCACGGCGGGGAAAGGGCTGGATTGATTTCCAGATCTTTGTGGTTAGTGATAAGCTCTGAAATTCCATTGTGAGAAATGTGTGAGGAGGAGAGAACGAACCAGAGGTGGCACACAGGCAAACATTCACATCCTGCAGTACTTCCTGCCCCTGAGATAGGGTGCTGCTGTTCACCTGCCCCCAAACTCCGCACTGTTTCACCAGACGCGTCCAGGGGAGTCTGGTGGTCCCAATTCAAGCTCCATCCACGCGTCCAGATTCATCTCCCAGGTGCTCGGACCCACTTGGCCAGCACTAGCACTGTACCCAGAATACCCCTGCTCAGTTCCTGCATCTGTGGCTTGCTCCCCGCTGGCAATGCCAAGGTTAAAAAATAGAATCTGGAAGGAGCTGTGGAGGTCCCCTTGCTCAGCCCTCCTTCTGGAGAAGGGGCCATCGGAACTTGGCTTTCAGGTCTTGCTGCTGGGAGCAACCTCTCCTGTAACTTGGCATTTCTGTTTCTTTTAAATTTTTATTTTTTTTTTTAGGCAACAAGACATCTGCCTTCTTGCTACTTATGTCTGGTACAGGTGCCTTCTTTGCCAACTACACACATTGCAGGCAGCCCTCCCTGGGCACTTCAACCTTCTGATCCCTTGTGCCATAGGAATTAGACGGTGTTTTATCATCAAGCAGGCATGAAACAAGCACCGCTAGCTTCCTTTGTCTGCTCTCCTGGACGCCTTTAGAACACGTGGTTCTAAGCTCCTTGAGGCTGAGGCTGCGCTCGAGCCTGGCCCACAGGAGGTGCCCAGGAAACCTGTGAGTTGTCCGGGCCCAGCAGACATGTCAGATGGGATTGCTCGGTGGGCCATGCACAGCCTTGTTTGTTCATCGCCCACCGAGGGTCTTCTGTGGGTCAGCCCAGCCCTGAACTTGCTCACTGCCTAAAGGTGGAAACTGACACGCACAGAGAAAACCACAACACAGTGTGACGCCCGCTAGGAGGCGTATTGGGGATGCAGAAGCCGGGAAGGCTGAGCAGGAAGAGCCAGGTGGTGGGGGCAGGAAAGGCAAGCAGCAGGGAGCACGGGCCGGAGAGCTCCGGCTTCCCACCCTCCACGGCCTCAAACGTGGCCTTTAATCTAACATCAGGCAGACAGCCACAGAGATACACTGACGGTGCTGAAGGAAGAAGACCACCATACGCCTGTGAACTGCTGCTTTATACTTACGGTGACCAGCTTGTCCTGGTTTGCCCAGGCCTTTCCTGATTTTAGCACTGACAGCCCTGCTTCCTGGGAAACCCCTTAGCCCTGGCAGACCTGGAGAGATGGGCTGGAAGGGCAGCCTGAATGATTATATTCCATAAACCCTTTCATTAACTTCTTTTTGTTTCATTTTTAACTATTTTATATTGGAGTACAGTTGATTAATAATGTTGTTAGCTTAGGTGTACCAGGAAGTGATTCAGTTATGCATATACATGTATCTATTCTTTTTCAAATTCTTTTCCCAATTAGTTGTTACAGAATATTGAGCAGAGTTCCCTGTGCTATACAGGAGGTCCTTGTTGGTTATCCGTTTTAAATATAGCAGTGTGTACATGTCAATCCCACACTCCCTAACTATCCCTCCCCGCAACCCTTCCCCCCCGGTACCCATACGTTTGTTCTCTAAGTCTGTGAGTCTGTTTCTGTTTTGTAAATAAGTTCATTTGCATCATTTACTTTTTTAAAAAATTCTCATTATCCTCTGACTGGCACAATTACATTGCATTATAAGGTCTTTGTGACAAAGGCATTAGTGAATTAGTTGTAAACATTGAAAATACACTGCCATTTTGTAAACCCTTGATGGGGATTTCTTTATATTTTAAACATACCTAGCTCTTCCCTCCCCAGGCTTCAAAGGGCTCTGGCAGCAGCGGAAGACGTGCTGTGAGAGACAGCATGGTGGATTTGGGGGCCTGCAAGGAGGGAGAATGTCCGGGGCACAGGGAATATGCCTTTGTGCAGGCCAGGCTGTGGAGGTGAGACTGGAGGGGGGCAGAGGTCACAGGGTTCCCGGGGCCGGGCCAAGGTCTCAATCTCACAGCCTTGGGGAGCCCAGAACGCTGTCACACAGAGGAGTGTCACAGTTGGGTCGGAAAGTTTACACAGGTGGAGTTTTGGAGAATTGATTTCGGTGGGTGGGTGTTGTAGAGGCCACGATGAGAGGCGGAAGACCATTCTGGGTGCTGCTGTCATTATGCAGGTGAGTTTCATAGAGGTGGAGAGAAATGGACAGGACAGTGATCTGAGGGTGAATGCCTGGCAGGGGGAGGTGACTCACTTGTGCTCTGGCTACAATGACAGCCACCAAGACAGGGACTTAAGGAGGAAAATAGCTTCAGGGGTAGACGCTGCGTTTGGCTTTGGATGTGTTGTTTGGGCCCTGGGACCACCAAGTAGAGACATCTCTTGGGCAGAGGGATATAAATGTCTGAACCTTTGGAGAGAAAGGTAGGCTGGAGATAAAGATTTGGCTTTCATTCACCTTCTAAGTCCAAGGTGATTGAACTGGGTGAGTTACTGATGGTGAAACTGAGTCCCCCTAAAACTGAGTTCCCTTACCGAGTTTATGATTAATCTCTCTACCCAAAACTTTATTCCTTTTCTTGTCCCTTCTGACCTCAATCCTGTGCTAACTGAACAGTCAGATGACTACCATTGCTGTTGTCAATAACATTGTAAATGTACTAAAATTACTGTTATAGATCACATCATTAACGTACAAACTCAGATTGTTTCTCCAGGGCAAGATGAGCTAACGGACCCCCAGCCATGAACCTGGTCAGAGAATCACAAACCAGAGATACCTTGACTCCCAAAACTATGATTGAGCAATGTCCCAAGATATGAGTAACCCCAGCTTCTTTGTTCTTCCCCTTTAAAAAAAAACCCCTAACTCAAAGACCAAGTGGGAGTGGTCTGAGGCTTGTCTTCCACTCCCTTGCTTGGCACCCTGCAATAAACACTGTCTTTTCCTTCACCACAACCTGGTGTCAACAAATTGCCTTTGCTGCCCGCTGCCCGCCACGCCGGGCCAGCAGACCCCATTTGGTTCAGAAACAATGGAGGATGTGAGTGAAAAGGCAAGAGGCCCCAGCCCAGCAGGGGAGAGGATGGTTGATTCTCTATTTCCTAGAGGAAGGGCTGTGATGGTTGACAGGCTTGAACAGGGCAGCAGCCTTTGCTGGTGTCTTCAATGTGCTTGAGCACAGTCGGATCCCTGGGAGCCATCTGGAAAGTCTGTCTTTTCTGGTGCGACCCAGTTCTAGATAAGATGACACTAATAATACCCATTCACTCCTCTGGACTGTGAGGAGCCGGGAGCTAAGGCGTCGTGCACTGGGCTCATCATGCAAATAACCTGTCCTGCGGCACAGACAGGGCTGGCCATCCTTCACTCCCTCCTCTCCTCTCCCAGGATTCTGGAATGGTCTGCAGCTGCCCACACACAGCCCTTGCCTTCTTCCTCCAGGTATCTGAAGGCCTCCTGGACGTGAGCATCTCTTGAAAAACAACGATCTTCATTGCCAGAATCGTTTTAGAACAATTCTGGCTCTGAGAATGCTCAGATAAAGTCAATTTCTCTTTCTCAATAAGAAAAACGAGGAAAGAGAAAGCATTGCACGGGGCGGGTGGGCTGGGGGTGGACTCAGGAGATGGATGCTGTCCAACTAAGCACAAGTCTCTCTCTGAATTTCTGTGAAATGCGGGTGTCGAGCTGGATAAGCTGTCAAGACCCGGCCCAGACGTGCCGGGCTTATGATTCTAGCCAACCTATACGAATCAGGGCTTGCTAGTGCATGAGTCAGAAATATTAAAATATGGCTCAAAACAAGGAGTTAAAAATGGTAATTTTCAAGGTCTTATGTATTTATTCAATAAGTATGTATGGAACACCCACTGAAAGTCAGGCACCATGGTAGCTGCAGGGGAGGTAAAGGGGAACAGAGGTGCTCCAGGGGCCCCCATAAGAGTCTAGTGGAAGGCACGTGACTGGGGCAGTAGCTGCACAGTGTGAGGGGTGCGTGGGGGGAGAGGGAGGCAGAGAGGTCGGAGAGGAGGCTATTCCAATAGTTCCTGCTCCCTCCCTCCACTCTCTGACAACGTTCCCGCGGGATGTGCCTGGTCCACCTCTATCTCCATAGGAAAAATCTCCGGAGCGCCCAGAGGATGTGGTGCACCCCACACTTTGTAAGGAGCACCCCGTGCTGGGAGGGAATGCGCTCATCCTTCCAGACCGCCAACGGGAGCTTTCCCAGTGTCAGTGCGCATTGACGCCTCAACTTGTGCCTGAACTATTTTTAACTGGCTGTCGCCATGGCAGCGTGAGAACCGCTGGGAAAGATGTGGCCTTTCTGACAGCAGTCAAGATGCTGGCTGCCCTCTCATCTCACTTAATCCCCTGCGCGCCAGAGCCGAGATAATCTACATTAAATCCCCGCCTTCTATTGGCAGAGCTGGAGCCCAGACACAACTCTGTGCTTCCTCATCTGCAAAGTAGGGATTTTAATAAAACAAAACCAAAAACCAACAAAACACCTCCCTTTGTGGGTCTGTTGTGGGAATCAAATTAAGTCGTTAATGCATGAATGCACTCTGCATGGCCCCTGTTAGTTTCTTTCTTTTTATTTTTTTAAAGATGTTTTGATGTGGACCATTTTCAAAGTCTTTATTGAATTTGTTACAGTATTTCTTCTGTTTTATGTGTTGGTTTTTTGGCCCCGAGGCATGTGGGATCTTAGTTCACCGACCAGGGATCGAGCCTGTACCTCCTGCACCGGAAGGCAAAGTCTTAACCACTGGACCACCAGGGAAGTCCCGGCCCATGTCAGCTTCTGTCACCCAGGTCTTAATGGCAACACCAATCCCCCCACCCCCTTCTGCTCTTCATCTCTGCTTTATGGGCTGATGCCCGTGAGCCTTCTACAGGTTTCCACGAAGTCTGGAAACATAGGCAGTATCATTTCTTTCTTGACAGACTGGTGATGTCCTTGACATTCTGCACATTTGCCCACGTTACCAGACTTTCCAGACCCCCAGCAGGACCAGGTCAAGGGCCTGCCTCTCCCTGGCAGAGGTGGGAGCTGATGCAGACAGGGAGCTCTCTCTGCCACTTGCCTCTTTGCAGTTACATACCTGTATCCCTGCCTTGTCTTTACACCTTGAGGGCCGGGACTATGTGTCTTTTCAGCTTGTACCCCAGCACCCAGCACCAGGCCCTGAGGACAGGTAGACACTTGATTAGTATTTATTGAATGAAGGAAGGAAGGAAGGAATACAAGGGCCAATGGAGAGTGCAAGTGTGACATTGTGGTTTATAATAAGAAATATATATTTGGGACTTCCCTGGTGGTGCAGTGGTTAAGAATCCACCTGCCAATGCAGGGGACATGTGTTTGATCCCTGGTCTGGCAAGATCCCACATGCCGTGGAGCAACTAAGCCCGTGTGCCACAACTACTGAGTCCACGCACCACAACTACTGAAGCCTGCACACCTAGAGCCCATGAGCCACAACTACTGAGCCTGAGTGCCACAACTACTGAAGCCCGTGTGCCACAACTACTGAGCTTGTGCTCCAGAGCCCACGAATCACAACTACTGAGCCTGCATGCTGCAACTACCGAGCCTGCATGCTGCAACTACTGAAGCCTGCACACCTAGAGCCCGTGCTCCGCAACAAGAGAAGCCACCACAATGAGAAGTCGGCGCACCGCAACAAAGAGTAGCCCCAGCTCGCGGCAACTAGGGAAAGCCCATGTGCAGCAACAAAGACCCAATGCAGCCAAAAATAAATAAAATTAAAAAAAAAAAGAAATATATATTTGGTCTTCCCATTTCTGGAACAGCTCCTAAAATCTTTGGAATTTCCTAAGGGCTGAGCATGGTCAAAGTGTCTTTTGTTATGTAAGTGACCTGACTTTTGAAATGCCCCTAGGTCACCTATGGTTGCGTGCTGGTCATCAGAGGAACTGACCATGGGATGAGAGGGGTGGAACAGTTCCACCCCTCTGAACTCTGGGGAGAGGAGAGGGGCTGGAGATTGAGTTCAGTCACCAATGGCCGATGATGTAATCCATCACGGCCATGTAACAACGCCTCCTCCGTGAAAACACAAAAGGATGGGATTTGGAGAGCTTCTGGGTTGGTGAACATGTGGAGGTGCTGGGAGCTCTGCGCCTTTTCCCTGTACCTTGCCCTCTGCATCTCTTCCATCTGGCTGTTTCCGAGTTATATCCTTTTATAATAAACCAACAATCTAGTAAATAAAATGTTTAAGCTCTATGATGCCTGCAGCCAGGGAGAGGTCAGCTGGCAGGAAGTGATGTCTTTCTGGAGAAAAGCTGCCATGGAGGGGAAGGAGTGGCTCCTGGGAGCACAGGCTGGGACAGTGGTCACCTGCATGGTGTCATGGAGAGCCAGATGGCCTGGAAGCCTGACCTCAGGGCCCTGAGCCCTGGGGAGGCTTTTGATCTGGTCTTGGTTCTGCAAAGAGCCTGAGAAACATGCCCTTGATGGAGGGAAGGAGCATATCCGGAGGGAATGCATCTTGATTCCTCCTCTGGGGGATCATGGGGAAAACTGGAGGGACCTTCTGATTGGAGAGGTGAAGACCCTATGTCAGGGTCCCCTCAGGTCACAGTAGTTTTGCTTGAGACAGGAGATAGCAATCCCCAGGAAAAATGCTCCGGGCTTTTGCAGAACATTAAAGAGATTTAAGCAGTAGTTGGAACTTTCAGGAAAACCAAGGAGACAACCTGTGGGTTCTTCTGTGTGGCCGAGAGACTGACTCACCCACTCATCCTTTGCCTGCCCTCCCTCCCCCCAAGGTTATCCATGAAGGCTGGACTTGAACAACGGGGGTCTGACCTATGTCGTCATCCTAGTCTCTTCCCCAGGCTGGTTTTTAAAAATAACTTCTATTTTTTCTTAGAACACAAGTAATTGACACTCTGTAGGAGATTTAGAAATGCAGAAAAGAACAAAGAAAAAGAACCAGCTATAATCCAATTGCTCAGAGATAATCACTCTTCATATTATGGTATCTAGTCTTTTCTGCATGAATATGTATTATACATGCACATACATACGTGTATGCACATTTATTTATAGAATTGCGTATTTATGCAATGTGTAATTCTTTTTAGAAAAAAGATGTCAAACCGTGTTTGAGAGCTTAGACTCTGGAGCAAGGCCTGGGTTCTAATCCTGGCTCTGTTATGTGCTGCCTGTGTCGTCCTGATTGGAACCTTTCTGTGCCTCAGTTTCCTTATCTGTAAACAGCCACATTGGTTGATGAAAAATAGTATCTCACTGTTGCCTGAATTTGAAGTTTTCTGTTGGTCATTCATGTTTCTTGCAATTGCTCGGTCACACCCTCTGTCCACAGGAGGGTATGCCTCAAGCTTTCATGGTGTGTGAAGGTGCTGTGTGTTCCTGCCACTTCCCAGTTTAGGGCTCTGGACCCCACCCTTAGCCTCTGATTATCCACCATCTTTGCTGTCTCTTCAACTTCTCCCTCCGTGTTGCCTCCTTTCCACCAATCAACACAATCAATTAAAATGTTGATTTCAATAATAAATTCTGGAGAGGGTGTGGAGAAAAGGGAAGCCTCCTACACTGTTGGTGGGAATGTAAATTTGTGGAGCCACTACCAAGGACAGTATGGATGTTCCTTAAAAAACTAAAAATAGAATTATCATATGACCCAGCAATCCCACTCCTGGGCATATATCTGGAGAAAACCATAATCCAAAAAGATACATGCACCCCAGTGTTCATAGCAGCACTATTCACAATAGCCAAGACATGGAAGCAACCTAAATGTCCATGGACAGATGAATGGATAAAGAAGATGCGGTATATATACACAATGGAATACAATTCAGCCATGAAAAAGAATGAAATAATGCCATTTGCAGCAACATGGATGGACCTAGAGATTGTCATACTAAGTGAAGTAAGCCAGACAGAGAAAGACAAATATCATATGATATTACTTATATGTGGAATCTAAAATATGATACAGATGAACTTATTTACAAAACAGAAACAGACTCACAGACCTAGAAAACAGACTTACGGTTACCACACGGGAAGGAGGGTAGGGATAAATTAGAAGTTTGGGATTAGCAGGTACAAACTACTGTACATAAAATAGATAAACAACAAGGACCAACTGTATAGCACAGGGAACTATATTCAACATCTTGTAATAACCTATAATGGAAAGGAATCTCAAAAAGAATATATATGTACACCTGAATCACTTTGCTGTACACCAGAAACTAACACAACATTGTAAACCAACTATACATCAATAAAATAAAATTAAAAAGTGTTGATTTTTAAAACATGCTCAAGTCTCTCCCTTTTTAAATAAATAAGTAAAAACTCCTGCTGAATGCTGTGTCAGCCAAACTTCCTTTGCCAGCCAAACTTCCTAAGGGTTGTCTATACCCATCATCTCTCTTCTCCATCCCCCTTTCTCAATCTCAGTCTGGTTGCTGCCCCACGGCCCCACCCAGATTGCTTGGGAATGGGCTCCCAGTGGCCTCCTTGTTGCCAGATCCACTAGGCACCTCTGTCTTTATTCTTTCCAGGCCTCTTGCTTTTGGCACTACCTCCTCCTACCTCTTTCCCTTGTCTTCCTGGACCACAAGCTCTCCTGCTTCCCGGGCTCCCTCCCATCTCCTCCCCTCTGCTCATTCTTTGCTGGTCCCCTTTGTAAGTGTCCCTCCTTGAATGTGCTTTTCCTCAGCCTTCCTCCTTGCTTCTTCTCCTCTCTGAGACTCTGATTGAACCCAAACATATCTTCACTACTTTGTAAATGTGGTCAATTCTCAAATCTCTACCTTTTAATTCAGACAGCTCTTCTGAGCTCCCGATCAATATACCCAACTGGACACTTCCATTAAGACATCCCCTAGAGCCATAAAATTGATGTGTCTCAAATAAAATTAAATATCTTCTCTGCCAATGCAGCCCTCCCCTTTGGTTTCTATCTTTGGAAAGGGTCAGACTCATCTCCCTGTTAAAGTGTCAGTGAGTCATTTCGAAAGAAATCAAAGCAGTGTTACATTAATAGTTGAATTTTGGGAATACAAAGATGGAAGGGTGGCCGGGGCATCTGGGTCTTCTGATGTCACTGAAATCACAGATGCTGCTATGCTTTGTATTCTTGTCCTGTACGAGGCAGACCCTGATGCTTGAGAGACAATCAACACTTATAATTACTAAATGAATGGAAACTCATGGGACCAAGAGGAATCGCTTTTCACAGAGTGCTTTAGCTGGAAGGGCTCTCAAAGATCATCTGGTCCAACTGCCGCCCAGAGAGGAGTCTGGTCCTCCGCACATGTCTAGTGGTGCAGAGAAGTGACCTCAGACCCCTCCCACTTCCCACTGTGATTTCCCCGGGGCCACTAGGCAAGGCCATCAAAGATACCCCTGCAATGAGCTGGGAGTCTTGGCCCCAGGTAAGGGCATTTGATCTGATGTTGTTTTCCTTCACCCTCCAGGTCCCTGTCCTTAGGCACCCTTGGAAAGGAGTGGGAACTCCATGTTGCTTACAGAGGATTTTCTTACCTCCGGCTGGGCTCCCAGGCCCTGAAATCACAGGAAAGCATGGGCAGGTGTAGTTATCAACATCGTAGGGAGGGAAATGCTCTCTTTGAAAACATAATTTATTACAGAAATTTGAAGCGTACTAAGAAGAGGGAGAATAGTACAAGAGAATCTCCATGCACCCAGTCCCCAACTTCAACTCAGTCCTCTCATACATATAAGTCTCCTTCCCCTCAACACCTTTTTGTTTGGTTTTGTTCAATATCATTTTATTTTATTTAAAAAAAAATTTTTGTCAGTCTTTTAAAAACGATTGATTGATTGATTGATTGATTGGAGTATAGTTGATTTTTTCTTTTGGCTGCGCCACACGGCATGTGGGATCTTAGTTTCTCGGACTAGGGATGGAACCCGCGCCCCCTGCACTGGAAGCTCAGAGTCTCAACCACTAGACTGCCAGGGAAGTCCCAAAGTAGAGTTGATTTACAATATCATGTTAGTTTCAGGTGTACAGCATAGTGATCCAGCTTTTTGTTTTTTGTTTTTTTAAATTTTATTTATTTATTTATTTATTTATGGCTGTGTTGGGTCTTCGTTTCTGTGCGAGGGCTTTCTCCAGTTGCAGCAAGCGGGGGCCGCTCTTCATTGCGGTACGCGGGCCTCCTCACTATCGCGGCCTCTCTTGTTGCGGAGCACAGGCTGCAGACGCACAGGCTCAGTAGTTGTGGCTCACGGGCCCAGTTGCTCCGCGGCACGTGGGATCTTCCCAGACCAGGGCTCGAACCTGTGCCCCCTGCATTGGCAGGCAGATTCTCAACCACTGCACCACCAGGGAAGCCCGATCCAGTTTTATATATAAAACTTTTAAGATTCTTTTCCCTTATAGGTTATTACAAAATATTGAGTATAGTTCCCTGTGCTATATCAAGATCATTTTAAAGCAGGGTTTCTCAAACTTTTTGGTCTCAGGATTCCCTTGCACTTTCAAAAAATATGAAGGACCCCCAAAAGTTTTGGTTTATGTGAGTTAAATTTTTGATACTTATATTAGATATTAAAACTGAGAAACTTGAAAATATTTACTTATTAATTCATGTAAAAATTATAACACTTATTACATGTTAACATAAATGACATGCTTTTTAAGGAAAAATAACTATACGTAAACTAGTAAGAAGAGTGGCATTGTTTTACATTTTTTACAAGTCTCTCCAATGTCTGGTTAATAGAAGATAACTGGATTCTTAATAGAAGAGAGCTGAATTCTTGTGTTTGCTTCTGCATTTGGTTGATTACAATATGTTGTTTGGTTGAAATACAAGAAGAAAATCTGACCTTGCACAGATACGTAGTTGGAAAATAAAGGCATATTTTCATAGTCTTTTCAGATATTTGTGGATATTCCTATTTGATACTGTACTGAACCTGATAAATACTGGTTTCTTAAATGTTAGTTGCACTGTGGAATCTGAAATTATATCAGTGAGCTTCTTGTAACTTGTTACATTAAAATCCATTTTTCTCTCTTGCACTTTGACTGGCTGTTTTACTCAGACCTGATTTTGTCTCATCATGCCTTAATTATCTGGAAAATATTAGTTGACTAAGTTGTATAGATTTTTCAAATGTTTTATGACATGTTTCATTACACAATATCAAAAACTTATATTTGTTAATATCATCACCAATTTCATCAGAATGTCTTTACATTCTGGCCAGCTGGCAGACACAACTTTTCTTACATTCTAATTTTCACTTGGAAGTTCAAATTTTTTTGACTGGCATCAAATTTCGTCCATTATTTTACTTAAAGTGACACCTGACTGTACATTTTGGGGACAATGTCTGCAAGATACCCAATAGAGTCAAGTCTGAATCGACTGTAATTCATCTGTTGGTCAGTTTTGCAAGTAAACATCATGCTCCATGGAAAAAGCAGCTAGTTCAGCTCAAAACTCAAATAAAACCACAAGTATGTTTCCTTGAGACAATTATCCTTTGATATGTAGCAGAAGTGCTTTATGGGTATTTCTTTTTTTTTTTTTTGGCTGCGCACATGGCATGTGGGATCTTAGTTCCCTGACCAGGGATTGAACCCAGGCCTCCGCAGTGAAAATGTCAAATCCTAACCACTAGGCCACCAGGGACCTCCTTATGGATACTTCTTATTTTGTCACATGGCATATATATATATATTTTTGTTATGAACATGAAATACCTTTATTGCTCTTATCAGTTAGGAAATTTCAAAGGTTTTAGGGGCTCTGTGCCAGAAACAGAGAGGAAGACCAAATGTATGTTTCCTATTATAAATCTTAATATCACAGAACCTGGCACGGGACATGTCTGGGTGAGGACATCACCGCTGAACAGAGACATGGGCTCCTGTGACAGTCCCCGCCCCACTGCTGCCTGGAAATCTCCTTCTGGTTTATTGCTTTGTGGCAGAACAGGCTAGAACAGGTATGTCTGGCCTGTGAGGCCCACTACCAGCCATCTGGTTCTGGGATGCGCTTGTGTCAGGGAAGTGCAGGGGAAAGCCCCAGCAGCAAAGGGCTCAGAGCCCATCCCACCCCACCTGCCGAGTCCCTAGAACCCAGAGCTGCTGTCAGACCACTGGGCAGTAACCCGTGCACCCTATGAGCTCCCCAAGAATGGCTAGCAGAATGGCTTTACTTTGCTCGTGTGGTTTCCTTTTTTAATATATAATTTCCTCCATCATAAAAAATTAATATAGCTATATCACGTTTGGAACTTGGAGATAAGAAGAAAACATTACCCATAATTCCACGCATAGTGCACAGACCCACCCCAGACTCAGCACCCTACACTGCAACCACCCTCTTCCTTGTCCGTCTCCCACTGGAGAACCAGGAATGACCGAAGGAGACCAATGTTCGGACAGACAGACAGACAGATAAGTAACAGGTTGATTTCAATCCTCTGACTCAACGTACGTTGCCTTCCAGTCTCTTTCCCCCAACAAGCACGCTTATTCCAGAATTGTCATCACTCTGAAACAAGAAAGTTTGTCATCGGCTCCTGTCACTTCAGATTATATCATAGGCATTTTTCTGGGTTGCTACATACAAAGGGGTTTTCTCCCCCAGTTTCATTGTTTTTTCCAGTAAATCTTTTATTTTGAGATAACTGTAGATTCACATGTGGTTTCCCCTAATAATAATATCTTGCAGAACTACAGAACAATATCAAAAACAAAATATTGATAGACTTACAGTCAAAATATAGAGGATTTTCATCACCACCAGGATCCCTCATGTTGCCCTTTATAACCACACCCACCTCCCTCCTACCCCATCACACACCTTAATCCTTGCCAGCCACTAATCTGTTGCCATCACTATAATTTTATCATTTTAATAATGTTATATACAATGGATTAGACAGCACATAATCTTTGGGGATAGGCTTTTTTCACTGGAGATCTATTGACTGTATCAATAGTTTCTTTTCCTTGCTGAGTAGTATTCTGTGCAATTCCGTGCAATATACAGTTAAACTATTTACCCACTGATGAACATCTGAGTTCACATGGCATATTTAAAAAGACATATCCTAAAAGTTCAAGATTTAAGAGAATTAACAGTTTTTATTGCTTCATACAGTACAGCCTTAAGTGAAATTGGCTTTTAAAAAAATTGTCACTATGTGGCAGTAAAGAATACATTGACTAGGTCAGTTTGGTGCCACTCTCTTGATATGTACTTTAGCAGCTTTACCCACCATTGCTTTTGCACCATCGGTGCAAATGTCAGTCAAAGCAGTGGAAAAGATAAATAAAATCTTAATATTGTTACAAAAGTAGCCTGATTCTGCACACCCCTGAATGAGTCTCAGAGATCCCCCTTAAGGGTCTATAGACCTCACTTTCAGAACTGTTGTTTTTAAGCAAATTCCAGACATCACAACATTTACCTGTAAATAATTAATATGCATCCCTAACAAACATAGACTTAAAAAAACCCTCAACACTAATATCACATGTAACACAGTTAATAACATCTTCTTAATATCATCTAAAACCCAGCCTGTGTCCAAATTTCCCCTAATTTCTCAAAATATTTTTGTTTTACAGCTGCTTTGTTTGAATCAAGATCTAAATTATGTCCACACATTGTAGTTTTTGATATGTCTCTAAGAAAGACATATCAAAACCTATTTTAGTGTCCCTTTCTGTTTCCACTTTTATTCCATTTGTTGTTGTTGTTGTTGAAGTAATGGGATCATTTGTGCCGTAAAATTTCTAGCATTCTGGATTTGGCTGATAGCATCCTTCTGGAGTCACTTAACGTGGTGTTTGGTCTCCCATATTTCCTGTAAGCAGCTTATATCTAGAGCAGAGTTTCTCAACCCTACCCTGTTGATATTTTGGACCAGACAGTTCTTTGTTGTGGGGAGCTGTGCACAGTGGGATATTCAGCAGCATCTCTGGCCTTTTCACACAGGATGCAATTAGCACGCCCCCACCCCCAAGCTGTGACAACCAAAAATGTCTTCAGACATTGTCAAATGTTCCCTGGGGGAGGCAATCAACCCCGGTTGAGAACTGCTTATCTAGAGGCTCTAGAGACTTGATTTGATTCAGGTTCAGTTTTTCTTTTTTTTTTTTGCCTGGTTCAGTTTTTATAACGCAAAAATAAGTCATCAGTGGCTCAGAGTATTATTACATCTTATCAGGAGGCTTGTAGTGTCTGATTGCCCCACTTTTAATGATGTTAAGACTGGTCCATGAGTTCGGGAGTTGTCAATCTAATCCATCAACTTGAAAGCTTCCAAAAGGGTTACCTTCTACTGATGACTGCAGCCTCCATCCGTTATTTCATTAGAGATGACAAAGTAGTGATTTTTTTCTAATTCAATCATTTGCTTCTCCCTTTACTAGCTGGAAAACTTCTCTAAAGATGAATTTTCCCTGATTAACTACTTGGTGACCCTAAAATACTGTTCATACAGAATAAAGAAAGATATATGTCTGATTTTTTCTCTTTAGTTACTAATTTTCAGAAAAATAGGTTGGTGCCTATGGTATAATAAAAAATATATATATATTTGGCCTTTGTCCCAGGTTCTTGAGCGAAGGATAGGAGTGTTTTTCGTCCGTAATGATTTCTTCCGATCACACTGGAGTTTATACTAATGAGATGACTTTAGGGTAGGGCGCCTACAAGGTCTCAGGATGGGGCTTATCCCCAGAAAGGCCACGTGATAAGAAGGGGGAACTTTCAGCCCTGCTCTCCAACCTAGGGGGCTGGAGAGTGAACTCTATAAAAACTTTCAAACAATGAGATTCCGAGTTGGTGAACACACAGAAGTGCTGGGGGAGCAGGGAAGCTCCATGCCCTCTCCCCATACCTTGCCTGTGCATCTCTTCCATTTGGCTGCTCCTGAGTTGTATCTTTTACAATAAATGTAAAGAAAGTTTGTTTCAGAGTTTGGTGAGTCGTTCTGGCCAATTATCAAACCTGAGGAGAGAGTTCTGGGAGCCTCCCATTTTTAGCTGATTGGTCAGAAGTACTGGTGGCTCGGGACTTGCAACAGGCATCTGAAGTGGGGGTCGTCTTGTGAGACTGAGCCCTAAACCTGTGAGGTCTGTGCTGACTCTGGGAGTGAGCGTCAGGATGGAACTGAATCTTTGGACACCCAGTTGGTGTCTGGAGAATCAGGGAATTGATTGTTAATATTGGAAAACACCCCAGAGTGCACATTCATTCTTTCGTTCTTTTTTCTTTCTACTTTTAAGTATGATTTCAAACTTTCCAAAAAGTTGCAAGAATAGTTCAAAAAGCTAGCTTTTCCCCCCTGAATCATTTGAGAGAGTTGCTGACACGATGGCCCTTGCACTCTGTTGTGTATCTGCTATGCATGAGGACCGTAATATAACTATCCACGGGCACCCTGTGCTGGGGTGCTAGCTCAGCCACTGCCACCTCCTGGGACACACATGCCCTCCGCACGCTGCTTAACTCAGCATCCAGGTCAGCCCGTGCTGCCTCTCCCACCACGAAGAGTCAAGATACTATACAGTAAAGCAACTTGAAAGAATTCTCTGGTAGTCATGCAACAAACTTGACATCGAGTTTGTTTCAGTTTGCTTCCAGTTTAGGGATTACATTTCTTGTTGATTTATTTTAAATTTTATTTATTTATTTATTTAATTTATTTTTGGCTGCTTTGGGTCCTCGTTGCTGCACGGGCTTTCTCTAGTTGCGGCGAGTGGGGGCTACTCTTCGTTGCAGTGCTTGGGCTTCTTGTTGCGGTGGCTTCTCTTGTGGCGGAGCACAGGCTCTAGGCGCACGGGCTTCAGTGGTTGTGGGACGCAGGCCCAGTAGTTGTGGCTCACGGGCTCTAGAGCACAGGTTCAGTAGCTGTGGCGCATGGGCTTAGTTGCTCCACGGCATGTGGGATCTTCCCGGACCAGGGCTCGAACCCGTGTCCCCTGCCTTGGCAGGTGGATTCTTAACCACTGCACCACCAGAGAAGTCCCTGATTTATTTTATATATTTAAATATATGAACTGTTTTTCACAGTTCCAAATTCGAAACTATGAAACAAGAGAAGCCTAGCTTCTAGAATTCAAAAAACAATCTTGCTTCCTTCCATGTGACCCCCATTCTGGTTTTTTCTCTCCCTACAGCTAAACATTTTAATTAATGTTTGTTTTGTACTTCCATTGTTCCTTTTTTGAACATCTACTTCCTTATGGAAAAGGTAGCTCACTCTAAATGCTGTTCTGCACCGTGCTTTTTTTATTTCCTTAAATTTAAGTTTGTCACTGTAGCCTGGAGAGCCCTCCACGGTAGAACACGGAAGTCTTCCTTAACCATTTTGGTTTAACAGCTTTATTGAGGTATAATTTACATAGCATAAAATCTACTCATTATAAGTATATTATTCAATAATTTTAGTAAATTTATAGAGTTGTGCAAACATAACCACAGTGCATTTTAGAACATTTCCGTCACCCCAAAAAGTTCCTATCAGTAGTCAATCCTCACAACTCCAGCCCTAGGAAACCACTGGTCTGCTTTGTTTTTTCTTTAAAACAGCTTTTTCTAAATATTTTATGTGGTCATATGGTCTTTTATGTCTAACTTCTTTCACTTAGCATAATGTTTTTGAGTTTCATTCATGCTGCAGAATGTGTCAGCACTTTGTTCATTTTAAATGTCTAATTGTGTTCCACTGTATGACTGTACCACATTTTGTTTATCCATTCACCCGTCAATGGGCATTCGGATTGCTTCCGCTTTGGGGCTATTATGGATAACACTGCTATGAACATTCACATATGAATCTTTGTATGAACATATACTTTAATTTCTATTGGCTAGATTCCTAGAACTGGAATCGCCGGTTGTCCTCATTCATTTCTACAATGGCATCGAACCCCATGGCGTAACTTATTCAACCAGTAACTTATTCAACCAGTCCTCTATTGATGGACATTTGTGTTGTTTCAGTTTTCCTTTTTGCTATTGCAAAAACAGTGCTACAATAAATAGCCCGTGCATGTGTAATTTATTCCATTTGCCAGTGTATCTTTTTGATCGATTCTTAGACATGGGTTTGCTGGGTCAAATGGCAATCACATATGCAGTTTGGCTAGATATTGCCAAGTTCCCCTCATAGGGACTGTGTCATTTTTCATCCCTGCCAACAGTCTGTGAGAGTGGTTTTCCATAGCTCTGCCGGCAGCCTGTATTATTCAACTCTTGTATTTTCATCAGTATGTGTAAAAGATGTTATCTCAGCATAGTTTTTAATTAGGAATGCTCTCTTTTCTAATGTGTCATTTCATTCATTCATTTATTTATTCATTCATCCATGCCATACCACAAAGAAGCAATGCCCCATAGGTTGCTCTAATTGCTATTCTTATTGTCATAGGTGCCAAGTAGAGCTCAGAACAAGGCAGAAAATATTCCCGCTACCCTGGAGCTTACATTCCGATAAGGAAAGGAAAATAATACAGCTAATTAATATGAACATGTTCACACAGTGGTAAGTACTCTGATGAGAACTGAAAGAGGGTGACAGACAGATCAGTGGATGACATCCATTCGTTCAATTGCTGAGTCACACCTACAGTGTGCCTGGCTCTAGGTGAAGCGCTAGAGCTTTCCTGGTCAAGGTGCAGCCAGAGTCTTTTGTGAAGGTGATGGGGGTAAGTGTGTACGCTGCCTTAGGTCATATAGAGCAGTCGGCACAAGCTGACCCTCTTGTATTGGGCCCTGGGGACACAGAGAGGAGCAGAGGTGGTACACAGTCTAGTGGAGGAGAAAGACATGAAACCAAGCCATTCTGGAAGAAAAATGCCCTAACAGTGCAGTGGAAGCATATGAGGCGATTCCAGAAAATTCCTCAGGGTGGTTGAGGCTCAGGGAAGGCCATGCAGGGCCTCTGAAGATGAGTGAGGGGTCCGGCAGCCTTGCAGGGAGAGGGCATGTCGGCTGCCCTGGGCACAGAGCACTGCCCCCGTGGTGGAACTGTGAGGTCATGAGGGTCTCAATCGATTAGGTAGCGTCTGAGGGGCAGGACAGCAGCCATCAGGTGTTCTTCTCTTAGAGTTCTTAGCACTTCTTTGTTTGTTTGTTTGTTTGTTTTTAATTGGGGTATAGTTGCTTTACAATGTTGTGCTAGCTCCTGCTGCACCACGAAGTGAACCAGCCATATGTGTACAATATCCCCTCCCTTTTGGATTTCCCTCCATCCAGGTCACCACAGAGCACTGAGTAGAGTTCCCCGTGCTATACAGCAGGTCCTCACTAGTTATCTATTTCATACCCAGTCGCGTATATATGTTAATCCCAATCTCCCAATTCATCCCACCCCAACTTCCCCACCTTGGTGTCCACATGTTTGTTCTCTACATCTATGTCTCTATTTCTGCTTTGCAAATACATTCATCTGTATCATTTTTCTAGATTCCACATATATGCGTTAATATACGATATTTGTTTTTCTCTTTCTGACTTGCTTCACTCTGTATGACAGTCTCCAGGTCCATCCACATCTCTACAAATGACCCAGTTTCATTCCTTTATATGGCTGAGTAATATTCCATTGTATATATGTACCACATCTTCTTTATCCATTCATCTGTTGATGGACATTTAGGTTGCTTCCATGTCCTGGCTATTGTAAACAGTGCTGCAATGAACATTGGGGTGCATGTATATTTTTGAATTATGGTTTTCTCAGGGTATATGCCCAGGAGTGGGATTCCTGGGTTATATGGTAATTCAGTAGGAGGGGTTTGGGCCGGGTGCTGCATTCTTGACCTGGGCCGTTGCCCTTCCCTCCTGTTTAGAAATCAGTGAGAGACGAACCCTGGTCCCTGTGCTCCTGCTGCTGAGATAGTTCTCCTAGCCCAGCTTCAGCCACCCCACCCCCATCCTTACTGAGCCTGCTTCCAGAAAACGGGCCTCACTGACCAAGCCCAGTACCTCCCACTGCCACTGAACTTCTGTCTGACATGTGGCAGAGTTTCCCAAAGTGGTTTTCCAGAACCCCTGCATCAGAATAACCTAGGATACTGCTGGTTAAAAAGTTAATTCCTGAGCCCTGCACAGGAAATATAGAGTCAGAATATTTGGGCGCAGAGATGGACATTTTCAATCAGCTCTCCAGGTTGTCCCTGTGTACACCACAGTCTGAATGTCACTTTTCTAGGGTAGTGGTTCTCATCCGGGGAACTTGTTAGAAATGCAAGTCCTCTGGCCTTGTCCATGCCACCTGCAACGGGAACTCTGAGGGTGGGCTGGGCAGGCTGTGTTTTGACAAGCCTCGGGGTGATTCTGATGCATGCTCGAGTGTGAGGACCACTGGGTTAAGGCAAGGGTCCTCCACCAAGGCTGCACGTTAGAATCATATTAGAGAACTCCCAAGGAGCTTCTAAAATTCCTGCTGCTCAGGCCCCAGCTCCCAGGGATCCTGGTTTGGGTGACCTGAGGTGCAGTCTGAGCATTTGTAAGCTCCTCAGGCGAGTTGAACGTGCAGCCAGCGATGAGAACTACTGGTCCAGGACAGTGGTTCTCTGGGTGCAATTCTGCGTATCACGGGATGCTTGGCAAAATCTGGAGACGTTATTGGTTGTCACAGCGTGGGCATGCCACGGGCATCTAGTGGGGAGAGATCAGGGATGCTGCTACACATCCTACAACGCACAGGACAGCTCCCACAACACCTGGGCTAAGACGTCAGTAAGGCCAGAGTTGAGGCATCCTGTTCCAGGGAAACAGTCATACCCAAGAATCTTAGCTCCTAGACTTAGCCCCACCCCTCCCCGCAATAAGATATATATTTGCAGAGTATTTTTTTATTCTCAGAAACAAAAGACACTCTGTAGAGCTTCATTCTCACCTACATGACAGCTAATACAGATACGCTTATACACACTAACATTCATAAAAAGGCATCCCCGATAGGCATGTAGATGCATGCAGAAAGATACATGTACGTGTCTGTCTGCATAGATGCCCGCACTCATATTTACTGAACCACACACATGGAGCCACACCCCCCTACGGTAACTCACAGTCATTAAAGTGCACACACACATATACACACTCACACACTGACAACCCCATTCGTTAAGTGGCAAGGGCCCTAGTGCCACCCAGAGTTCTCATGCTCTCCCCATCCCCATTCTTGCTCTGCTTTACCTGAATGGCCTGGGTGTTGACACGGTGGAGACTCCACATGCCAAGGTCATGGTTGCATGTCCTTGGGGTGCCAGATAATCAGGCAGGGTGGAAGGAGAGCCTGTAGCGGGCATGGTGCTTGGGTGCAGCACGAGGGGACAGTGAGAAGGGACTTGGGGTCCCAGGCGCTCCAGAAACCTGAGAGAGATGAGGGCAGGGAGGGGAAAGGAGTCAGACTGATGCTCAGGAACTCCAGGGGGAGAGGACGAGGGGGATGGTGGACCTGAGCCAAGGAGCCCGATGGAGCACACTGCCATCGCTGTCTGCTTCTGCTGTATCCTCAGCTCCTACTCAGATTCAGGCAGAAATATTTGCTAAGGGTCCACTCAATATTTCTTTAGACACTCATGCATACCTTAAAGGATGGTAGTGGAAAGCACATGGGTCTTTGAAGACAGGTAAAGCAGATCTGAATCCCAGGCCTGCCACTTGCATGGATAAGTTTCCCAAACTCTCTAATCTTTTTTTTCTTTTAATTAATTAATTTATTTTTGGCTGCATTGGGTCTTTGTTGCTGTGCGCATGCTTTCTCTAGTTGCCACCAGGCAACTGCACCACCAGAGAAGTCCCTCTAATCCCTTTTTAAAAAAAATTTTTTTTAAGTTTTTTAAATTTCATTTTATTTTATTTATTTATTTATATTTGGCTGCGTTGGGTCTTCGTTGCAGGCTTTTTCTAGTTGTGGCGAGCGGTGGCTACTCTTCGTTGTGGTGCGCGGGCTTCTCTTGTTGCGGAGCACGGGCTCTAGGCACGCGGGCTCAGTAATTGTGGCTCGCGGGCTCTAGAGCGCATGCTCAGTAGTTGTGGCGCACGGGCTTAGTTGCTTCGCCGCATGTGGGATCTTCCTGGACTAGGGATCGAACCCGCGTCCCCTGCATCGGCAGGCGGATTCTTAACCACTGCGCCACCAGGGAAGCCCTAAATTTTTTTTTTATTGAAGTATATTTGATTTACAATGTTGTGTCAAACTCTCTGATCCTTGGGTTTCTTAGGTGAAAAGTGGGTATGGCAATACCTACTCCAAATGGCTTTGTAAAGATTAAATTGCATGATATGTATACATTTCTTACAAAGTGCCTAGAATAGGGTAAGCCCTTAAGAGTACTAGATCCTTTCTCTTACCCTCCATCTCCTCCAGGTATTTTTTGTTTTTTATTGAAGTATAGTTGATTTACAATGTTGTGTTAATTTCTGCTGTACAGCAAAGTGACTCAGTTATACACATATATACATTTTTTTATATTCTTTTCCATTATGATTTATCCAGGATATTGGATATAGTTCCCTGTGCTATAGAGTAGGACCTTGTTGTTATCCATGCTATATGTAATAGTTTGCATCTACTAACCCCAAACTCCCAGTCCATCTCTCCCTATACCCCACCGCTTTGGCAACCACAAGTCTGTTCTCTATGTCTGTGAGCCTCTTTCTGTTCCTCCAGCTACTTTGGACTCATTCATATATGTCTATTTCCTAGAATAAAAGCCTCATCATGCCTTATTGAACTGGAAAACATTTCCAGAAACATGATAAGTGAGTTAAAGGATAGGACCATTTTGATGACCTTTCAGATTACTGTCAATTGCTTTTCAAATACTATTTCTGGATATTTTTTTTCCAACGGACATCTCTCAAAGAGATGAAAAACTTATGTATGAAGGTGTTCATTTCGGTGCTATTTATGAGAACATCATTATACAATAGAAGGATAATAACTGCCTTAATCCTGTGAGGAATAAGGCAGCATGTAGTCAAATAAGCAATTAATGGTTAAACCACTTGTGAATGATACTACTTCTTGATAGATTATTGATCAGCTGTTGAAATAATAAAAACAAATACTAAATAGTAAAATTAAAAACTTTACCTGATGAAATGAAAAGAGAAACCTTGAAATAGATTCTCAATAGATTCTTAACAATTGTTACAATGTTTTAATACACACACATTCGAATACAACTTTAGATAATACTTTAAAATGAAGCTTGGCAAACTTTTTATGTAAAGGACCAGATAGGAAATATTTTAGGCTTTACAGGCCAGATGGTCTCTGTCACAACCACTCAGTACTTCCCCTGTAGTGTGAAAGCAGCCATAGACAGACAGTATGTGAATGAATGAGCATGGCTGCGTTCTAATAAAACTTTATTTACAAAAACAGGTTGCAGGCTGGATTTGGCCCACGAGTCAGTTTGCCAACCCCTGTGTTAAAGGGAAAAGAGGGACTTACCTGGTGGTACAGTGGTTAAGACTTCGCCTTCCGGTGAAGGGGGTGCATGTTCTATCCCTGGTCGGGGAGCTAAGATCCCACATGCCTCGTGGCCAAAAAACCAAAAACATAAAATAGAAGCAGTATTGTAACCAATTCAATAAAGATTTAAAAAAAATGGTTCACATTGAAAAAAATCTTTAAAAAAAAATAAAGGGAAAAGAACTGTGTTGTGAATGTACGAGAATATTTTTCTTTCTAAATTTCCTTTTATAACCTTACTATATGACCATCTTTTAAAAGTTTGAGAAAAAGGTGGACATATAATATAAAAATGGGCAAAAGTCCTGACTTGATGATTCACAGAAGGAATACCAGAGTACCATAAACACAGGAAAAATGTATTCACCACTTTTGAAATATGAAATGGAACTTTTAAGAATCCCAAAATACTTAGTGCTCACAGAAGTGTAGTGAGCTAGCCATGCTATTACAGTACCAGTTGGAAAGTCAAATGGCAACCCTTCTCTAGTCAGAAAGGCGTTAATATGCCAAGAGTCTGCCACTGTTCAAAGCCAAAACTTCAGAAAATATAAGTAATGAGGGGTAATTCATCCAACCAACTATGAAAACAAAATGTAAAGTTTGAGTAATGAAATTAATGTGGAACATAGGAGAGAGACAGAACAATGGAAAAGGAGAAAAGTTTCAGAAATAAACACCAAAGTATGTGGGAATTTATTTTATCTTATAGGTGGCATTTCTGATCAGAGAGAAAAAATATTAGGACAACTGGACAGCCATTTGGAAAGAAAAACTGGATCCCTACCTCACACCTTCCCCCCAATTAATTCTATGTGAAAGATTTAAAGAAAAAAAAAAACTATAAATGTACCTTTAAAAATTGGGCAGTTTTTTTAAAAGAGCAAACTCAGAGAGAGGAAGGCCTTTTAAAGTATGCTGCAGAAACCATAAACAATATGACTGTGGGATAATATTTTTCTTAAAAATTTTTTCACACTTACTGTATCAGAAAATTATAAAAAATTTGATAACACACTGCTGGGGAGAGTGTGGGAAAACATGTCCTCTTATGCTCTGCTGTATTGAAATGTAGTGATATCTAGCTAAATAAAAACGCACATACCCTCTGACTCAGCAATAATTTCACCCCTAAATATTTACTTTATAAACATAATTGCACATTTAAATGAAATATATAAAAGGTCATTATGTCTTTCAATACTGCTTGTAACAGCAAAAGATTGGAAACAAAAGCTTAAATATCTATCAACAAGGGAGTTAAAAATAATATTGTATACGTTGCATATATTCATACAAGTGAAAACTGTGAAAATTATGTCATTATGAAGAATGACAATGCTCTTTCCTTGCTGATATGGAAATATTGCAAGACATCTGGTTAAGTGAAAAAGGCATGGTGGAAAATTGTGTTCATATCATGCTAAAATTTTATGGGAGAGAAAAAGAAAACGTATACTTATAAATAAAAATGTAGACGGTTTCTGGAAGGATATATGAAAAACTTGTAAAAGAGGATGTATCTGGGGGAGAAGAGATGGGTGGCTAGGTGGAGGAAAGGGAAATAAACTTAGTTTTCATTGTATACCCTTTTTTAAGTTCTTTAAATTTATAATAAAGCATTACTTATTAAAAATTTAGATTTTCTAATAATATTTAAAGACTCGGGGAAATATTTTTCTCAACAGCATCCCCTATTTTTCCACTTGGATGGCTAAGAACAATCTAAAACGCAACATGTCCAAATCTGCACTCCAGTTTCTGCCCAGAATCTGCTCCATCCGCCATTCGCCTCACATCAGTTAATGGCAACTCTATTCTTGTAGTTGTTCAGGCTGAGAATCACGGAACTATCAACAGCTTCGCTCTCTCACATCCTACATCCAAACTCTGGCCACACTCGGTTTCTTGTTATTCCTAGAAAATGCCAAGCACCATCCAGTCTTTGGGCTGTTGTACTGGCTGTGCTGTCCCCCCTGGAGGGCTCCTCCTCGCAACCTGCATGCTTCACGCCCTCTCTTCACTCAAGTCTGCGTCCATAAATCACCTCCCTGAACTGAGAAGGAACCAGCCCTCTACCCAGCACTCCTAACCCACTTTACTTAAAAAAATTACAGGGTATCCATGACCTTTTAGCATAATGTACAACTTCCTTTTATATTTGTTGTCTATCTCTTACTAACTGACTAAGCTTCATGAGCGCTTTAATTTTTGCCTATTTTGTTCATTGATGTTTCCTTTGTGAGTAAGCCCACAAAACTATTCAGTAAGCCCACAAAACTATTCGCTGAATGAACGAATTCATTAATGTAAAGTTTACAGAGCACAATATAAAATTGCACCTATAGTATAATGAGTTTTGTAGAAAAATATATTTAAAATATTTAAAGATTTTTTTAAAAAGATGTTACATTATGGGCCTTTGCATATTTTGCAATATTTTTTCCTCCTGTTGCTCATGGAAGAGTATTCTGTCATTGATTGCTTGGCTTCTTCTCCTCCAATTTCTGGGGGAAGGAATGTATCTGCTTAGCTCAAATTCTTCCAGGTAGAATTGGGGAAATGGGCAGAAAGAAAAGATGAACTGCAAGAAGTGAAACAAGTTTAATTAATTTAATATTGGGAATGGAAGCAGAGTCTCTGAGAGGAAAAAGAGAAACTTGAAAAAGGTGAGGAAGGGAAAAAGGGAAGAGAAACCCCTTGATGTTGGGCTTTATGAGAGATTTTTGCTGGTAGGTGAGAGTGAGGGCTAAGGAGTTTTGGGGAAGCTGCAGGGTGTGGGAGGTGACAAGAGGTTGGAAATGGGAAAGAAAATTTTAAGAAGTGTTTCTATTGATTATAAATGAGATTCCCTTTGATTTTCTTTAAGAATCTCCGATGAAGATCTCAATGGCTTTTGATTACTAGCTGGCACTGGACCACATAAATTCTTGGCTTTTTTAGGGAGAAAGAAATATATGGCAATATCGTAAAAAGGAACGAAATTGTGTCATTTGCAGAGATGTGGATGGACCTAGAGACTATCATACAGAGTGAAGTAAGTCAAAAAGAGAAAAACAAATATCGCATGTTAATGAATATGTGTGGAATCTAGAAAAATGGTACAGATGAACTACTTGCAAAGCAGAAATAGAGACACAGACGTAGAGAACAAACCTATGCATACCAAGGGGGAAGGGAGGGGGGTGGGATGAACTGAGAGATTGGGATTGACAAATATACACTACTATGTTTAATAGCTACTGTATAGCACAGGGAACTACTCGGTGCCCTGTGGTGACCTAAATGGGAAGGAAATTCAAAAAAGAGTGGATATGTGTATATGTATAGCTGATTTACTTTTGCTGTACAGCAGAAACTGACACAGCAGTGTAAAGCAACTATACTCCAATTAAAAAAATATATATATATATATGGCAACATTACAAATGGTTTGTTCAGGGTGGTGGCTTTCTGTATTATTTTAATTTTCTTCTTTATATTTGCCTGTACTTTTCACATTTTTCCTCCATTATAAATGTATTCCTTTTATAGTATAGAAGGACATGATTTAACATTTTTCTTTACCCTTCATCCTTCAAAGAGTCTCTGTAGCAGTCAGTAGCTGCCTGAGGCATCTATCCTTTGCCTGCCTATTTTAGGCAGGCTCGTGGACCGGGAAAGTGAGCCTGCCGTGCCGCAGCCCGGGTCTTCTCCTGACCATGGCTCGGGCCCTCTTCCCTCTGACTCTCACGTGACTCGCACCCTGGCTGGCTCGGTTCTGTGCTTGCCGCAGCTCCCCAGTGCCCTCCGTAGCCGGCTGCTTTGGGTGGGTGTCCCTTGTCTTAGCTCTGGCCCTTTGGACCGGAAACTGAAGCCGATCTACCTTCATCTCTCCCGAAAATGGGGGTTTGGTTAATAGCTGTACCCATCTGACTCCTGTACATGATATCTTTGGTTTTTCAATTTTAAATTTTATAACATTTCATCATGATACTCAGCAGGGGCTACTCTTCCACATCATAAGAGTGGTGGCTTTGGGCTGCCATCTAGGGTCACCAGTTGTTCTGGTTTGCCCAGGACTGAGAGGGTTCTTGGGACAATGGCCTTACCAGTGCTGAAACTGTGAAAGTCCCGGGCAAATCGGGATGAGTTGGTCACTGCTGTCATCACAGGTACCAGTAGGCTTTATCGCCACTGTCTTAGTCGACTTCTGAGGTTAGCCGTGAGGACGCCCTCCCCACTCTGATACAAGTATGTTCTCTCCACAAGAGAGAAGACCATGCCCACTTCTCTCCCCAGTCATGGCAGGAATCAGATTAAAATGCAGGAACTTTCCTCCACATCTGTTGCTCTAAAGGGACTGATAAAAGTGTCAGAGCAGGAGAAGGGGCTCCACACCTGCCCACGCCACCAGTGGAGAAACACAGCCCAAAGGAAACATGGCTGAGGGGCTCCAAAGGGTCTTCTACTCAGATACTGTTCCTGGTACAAACAATACAGCTCTTTCCTGGGGTTCTGCAGACAAGAGCTGTACCTCTACAAACAGGTCAGCTCAATGCTCCCAGTTCCTGGAAATTTGCATATCATGAATCTCCTTTGAGAGATGAGAAGGGCTTTTAGACAAAATTATTTTAAAAACACAAGGCTCTCACAGGACCCAAAAGCACAAACTCACAGCTTCTAACTAGGTTAGCTAAACAAGGACACTCCTTGGAGGGAACTGCTAGCACAGACTCTATTTTAGGCATTTCAGAGGAACACTGGTGATCATGACTTATACTGGATAGAGTGGCTATTTAGGGACATTTATTTTTGCTGAAATATTTGCTGAGTATTTTTATAATGCACTTCAAATCTGAAAAGATAAAAACAATTTCCGTAGGAGCCTTTAGAAGAGGGTGGGAAGGAAGACGGTGATCATAACACTGCAGCATTTATGTTGTGACATTACTTTCTGATACATTCAATACCATCTCTTTAGAGTGAAGCTAAAGAACCAGAGCACAGATGACAGCATAAACTTGGCATGAAACAAATGTTGGGAGCTTGTTGCCTCTGTTGGTTTTTCCACAGCTTTCATCTTCCCAAAGGTATAGGATAATAACTAAAGTTCCAAGGAGGCAATGACTCCTTCTGTTGGGAGGAAATGGGCGGTTGGGAATTGTGGATGCATTCAGGTTTTGGGATTTGGTTTTCAGGCAACTTGCCAGGGATGGGTTCCAGCCACCCAGACCATTGTCATTGTGCCTCCTCCGGGAGCACTTTCACCTCTGCTTCTCAGAAAGAGTTAGGGAGTCTTGGAGGAATGGTATATCTGAGAGCCTTAGTCCTGCTTCCACATTAACATCATCTGGAGATCTTTTAAAACCATTCATGCTTGTGTTCTCCTCCATTCAAGTAAACAACTTCTGAGGGTGGGACCCAGGTATGGCTACTTTTTTTTTTTTTAATACTCCAGGTAAATTCTAATGGACAGCCTGCATGAGAACCACTGCTGAAATTCAATGTTGTTCAAACTTTAATGAAATAATCACAAGCTAGGTAGGTGGATAGATAGATTGAATGATAAATAGTTGGATAGATGGGAGATGCGAGAGGGAAAGAGAGAAACAAATATATAACCCATATGAATAATAGAGATTATCTGTGGATAGGGAAATTATGAACAATTTTATTGACTTTATGACTATTTTCTAATCAACTGTGAATCACCAACACCAACAGAAAAATGATTAGAAGATATAATGAGTAATTTTACAGAAAGATAGGCAATAAGCATTAAAAAAAATCAACTTGACTAGTAATAAAAAAATACAAATTAAAACAATGACCTGATACATTTTACAATGATCCTATTGGCACATTTCTTTAATAACGACGTCCAGAAGGGCACCCAGGATCTCTGTGTGTTCTTTCTTACGACTGCATGTGAATCTACAATTACCTCAAAATTAAAATTTTAATTAAAAAAAAGATACAAAAAAGAACAGATGCATACTAGAAAGACTGATTCAAAATCTTGGAAAGAGAAAATATAGCTGTGGGGAAAAGCCCGATAGATGTGACAACCTCCACTGGACAGAGTTAAGGGAATAAGTGAACTTGAACCATCAGGGACCAGGAAGATTACCTAGTCCAGGACGTGAAGACTCAGGCGTCTGCGGGAGTGGGAAGTCTCAGAGTGAGTGAAGTGGGATGACCAGGGACTACAGTGAACAGAAAGGACACACCCTTTCTAAAGAGGCGTCCACTACTCACCTCCAAGACATTTCTGCCAAGCGAGGAAGCAAACCCAGTGTCAGATTTTCCAATTTTTTTAGAAAAAGTAAAATCTGAAGTTTAATAAGAACTCTTCCCATTTTTAAATGTTGACAACTAATTGAAAAATTCCAAAATGCTATGCAGGTCAAATAAAATTAACTGTGACTCATATTCAAACTTAAAAAACAAAAATGAGTTCCAGTGTGGTTGATGATGCATTTAAAAATGAGCTAGGGGAGCTTCCCTGGTGGTGCAGTGGTTGAGAATCGGCCTGCCAATTAAGGGGACACGGGTTCGAGCCCTGGTCTGGGAGGATCCCACATGCCGCGGAGCAACTAGGCCCGTGAGCCACAATTACTGAGCCTGCGCGTCTGGAGCCTGTGCTCCGCAACAAGAGAGGCCGCGAGAGTGAGAGGCCCGCACACCGCGATGAAGAGTGGCCCCCACTTGCCGCAACTAGAGAAAGCCCTTGCACAGAAACGAAGACCCAACACAGCCAAAAATAAATAAATAAATAAATAAATTTTTTTTAAAAATGAGCAAGGGGTAATGAAAATTGGTAGTCTTTCTGGAGGACACATTTGCAATCTGTATCAAAAATATTAAAATTTTGCATACCTTTTTGTCTGAAATCTCAAATATTTTGCTCTAAGGAAATAATTCTGAAATCTGAAAAAGATTAACTAAAAGATCTTCAGTGCAACGTTATTTACAATAAAGAGAAACTACGTGAAACCTTCACATCTTTAGCAGAATTGAGTAAAGAAATGCATACATCAAAATATAATGTAGCCATTAACAATGAAGTAGAAGAACAGCATGAAATTATGTGGAAATAAGTTCTCAGAGTGAAAAAATATATAATTTACATTGATAGCTTTATAGCTGATGCCTTGAGGAAGAAAAGGATGCCGTATAAATAGAGTATACTCTGTTTAATTCTAGCTTTGTAAAATTATACTTATATTACATATTATAAATATTGTATATAGTCTTTTTTTATTGCTCATCTGCATTTTCCAAGTTTTCAATAACAAACACTGCTATGGTCACATTATCCATTTCCTCTTTATTTTCTTGCTAACAGAATTCTATTTTCATTGGGGTAGCATTAGACAATACCAAACAAAGGCGTCATTTCTTGGTCTAAGCCAACCATAGCAATCTTGCTTTCTGTTTCCCCAACATTTCTTGCATATGACTGATTTCTAACAAAGATTCAAGGAGAAGTCGGCTGTGAGATGTACTGGGGAAGGTGTGCTCGTCGGATAAAAGGGACGGATGTGTCTGGCTCTACTCTTGGCAGTTTTCCTGTCTGGAATGTGGATGTTACGGCTGGAGCCATAGTCAGCGGCCTTCTAGCACAATTAAGGGAAAGGCCACCAGCATCACTGCTGGTCCTGAAAGTTTTGAGCCTCTGAACCATCAGTAGCAACTGCCCACCTTCAGACATTGTTATGTAAGAAAACAAGTCCCTCTGTTTAGATGGAGCTTTCTGTTACTTGCAGCAAAAAGCATTTCTAACTGATTTAAATGTGCCATAAAAACGCTTGAAAGAAACTATTTTTTAAAAAAATTAAGAGGCGGAAAAAAAGGACTGGAAGAATAAATCTGTATTTTATCTGTATTTTCTAGAATATACCTGTAACGCGTTTGTAATAACAACCCAGTAAAAGTTATTTAAAATTTTATAATAGTCTGGAACACATCCAATCCCGGCAATGCTGGTCTCCCAAGACCTGGCAGTCCTGGTACTGATTTGCTGTGTGATCTTGGGAAAGCACCTCATCATTCTAGAACTCAGGCTCCCAAACTGTGTAGTGACAAGGAATCAAATGATTCTTAAGGCTCCTTGCTAACAGCTCCAGCGAAAGAGCTCAGTGCTCATCTGAGTCTGTCATTCTCTTCCCTGTGGACAATGACAGATTGAACAGATACTCTAAGCAGGGAAACGGCTCAAGAATGGGAAATAAACGCTATACTTCCTTGGCTTAAAAACAGGGAGCAGGGACTTCCCTAGTGGCGCAGTGGTTAAGAATCCGCCTGCCAATGCAGGGGACATGGGTTCGAGCCCTGGTCCGAGAAGATCCCACATGCCGCGGAGCAACTAAGCCCATGCGCCACAACTACTGAAGCCTGTGCACCTAGAGACCGTGCTCCGCAACAAGAGAAGCCACCGCAATGAGAAGCTTGAGCACCGCAACGAAGAGTAGCCCCTGCTCGCTGCAACTAGAGAAAGCCCGTGCTCACCAACGTAGCCAAAAATAAATAAAATATAAATAAATTTAAAAAAACAAAACAAAAAGAGAGGGCATACTCATGGATACAGAGACCAGATTGGTGGTTACCAGAAGTGGGGAGGGCATGGAGGGGTGGGTGAAATGGGAGAAGGGGGCTAAAAACTACAAACTCCCAGCTATAAAATAAATAAGTCATGGAGATGTAATGTACAGCACGGGGACTATAGTTAATAACACTGTATTGTATATTTGAAAGTTGCTGAGACAGTCAATCTCAAAAGTTTTCACCACATACACAGAAAATCTTGTAACTATGTATGGTGACGATGTTAACCAGACATTTATTTCACAAGTATCGAATCATTATGTTATACTTGAAATTAACATAATGCTATATGTCAATTATATCAATAAAAAACAAACAACAACAACAAACCCAGAGTGCACAGGGAACTAAGGCACCAAAGATCACTTTATAATTTTCTTTGTGGTGTCAGAATACCATCTAATGTGATTCTCTTCTGTTAAGAGTGGAGGGAACTCTCCCCAAATCTCCCAACCAAAGCCCAAATTCTATAACACATTCTTTCTAACACCTTCTTACTGAGATGCTCCATGCTTTTCCATGGTGTGCTTTCGCCCTTGCTGCAACAGGTAATAAATCCAACTTGTTCAACTACAGGTGTGCTCCTGGAGGTCTTTGATTAGAGGGCATTGACAATATTAAGCATTCAAAAACATTTATTGCTACTATTAGCAATTGTTATTTTATAAATTTATTTATTTGGCTGCATTGGGTCTTCATTGCTGCACGTGGGCTTTCTCTAGTTGTGGTGAGCGGGGCTTCTCTTGTTGCGGAGCATGGGCTCTAGGCTTGCAGGCTCAGTAGTTGTGGCGCACAGGCTTAGTTGCTCCGTGGCATGTGGAATCTTCCCGGACCAGGGCTCGAACCCGTGTCCCCTGCATTGGCAGGCGGATTCTTAACCACTGCACCACCGGGGAAGTCCCAACAATTATTATTTTAAAAAATAATTATTACAGTAAGTCCCCTACATACGAACCTTCAAGTTGTGAACTTTAAAAGATGTGAACGTGCGTTCTCATGTCCAATCACGTAAGTTAATTCACGAGTCTGGAGTACATTGTCATGTGCGTGCATCCTCTACAAGTGGTTGTGCTTTTGCATACTTTACTGTATAGTGCTGTATAGAGTACAGTGGATGTCCAGAAGCAAAAATAAAAGCAGCGGTATATAGCTGATTGTGTTAGTTGAGTACCTAGGCTAACGTTGTTGTACTTATGAACAAACTGGACTTACAAACGCGCTCTCGGAATGGAGCTCGTTTGTATGTAGGGGACTTGCTGTATTGTTATTAATCATGTGAGTCTAGCATATACGGTGCATCTCTGGGAATGTGGCTGAGATACCACCAGAAGGCAGACTTGGAATAGGTTGCAAAAGGCCTTTGTCTCATATTGTCTTGTATGAAATGGATGGCAGAGCCCTGATACACACCACACACACACACACACACACACACACACACACACACAGAGATGCTGACAAATTTCAATCTTTAGAAGGTTCCTCCACAAAGGGAGAAAACTTGTCTTTCCTGTTCACAACTGACTCTCCGGCATGCAAAGGAAAGCAGGACACATCATATAGCCTCAACTCAATAAATTTTTCCTGAATGAATGAATTCAAGCATCCTGGGAGACTTTAACAGTTTAATTTAAACATTAACAGATCAGGTAGACAAACATAGCTAAGACATATATAGTGCTTACTCCCTACCAGGCACTGCACTAAACATTGAACATGTATTAACTCAGCTGCCTCTGGTCCCCATCCTATGAAGTAGACACTATTATGAACTCAGTTTTACGGAGGTGAAAACTGAGGCACAGAGCGGTTTAGTGGTTCACCAGGGATCCCATGGCAGGCAGGTGGCTGAGTGAGGCTTTAAATCCAGGTAGTCTGACTTCAGAGCCTGCGCTCTTAACCAACATGCTTTACTGCCTTGCAGTACAAAATAAAGATATAGAGAGTAATAATGTGCAGTTAACTTTACAGGTGGATTTGTGTTGTTTGTATCCAAAAACCCAGAAAGTACATTTTTTTCTTCCTTGAGTATGAGGGAAAAATGCTCTTTGAGTATTTTTAATTGGTCATTTCATAGGTCACAGAGTGGAAATTACGTAGATCATATAATTTGACCACAGCAAAATAACATTAGCTATAAACACCAAAAATAACAGGGGGAAAGCAGGAATGAAATATCAGGAACGAAAAAGGGGACATAAGAACAGATTCAGAGGAGATGAAAAATTATAAAGGAGTTCTATTTGTAACTTTATGCCAATAAATTTGAAAATGTAAATGAGACGGACTTCTTTTCTAAGCAAATATAAATGACCCAAAATTGACTCAAGAAGAATCAGAAAATGAATACTCCCTTACTTACCAATAGCTTTGGAAAGAATAATTAAAGATCTAGCCTTCTAAAATCCATCAGGTCCAGATTGTTTTGTAGATGCATTCTTTAAATCATCAATGAGCAGATAGATATCTTGATAATTTAAAAATACCAGTGTGTAGGAAAAAACCAGGATGCTTTCAAAATCATCCTAGAAAGTTAGCATAACCTTGTATCAAATTTGAATGAGAACCTCACCATCCCCTAAGAAGGAAAAAAATAATTTTATTTATTAATATAGATGCCCCCTAAAAGCCCTAAGATAAATAAATAATTCCAATCCATCAGTGTATTTTAATAAAAGAACATACATTGACCACATAAAGTTTGTTGGGGGAATATATATGTGGTATAATTAAGGGTGGCATCTTGAATCAGTAAGAGGAGGATGGACTATTCAGATTTGGTGTTGGGACAGCTGGCTTCTCGCCTTCATCAAATCCTTGTCCTACCTTATGCATAAATCTAATTTCCAGATGAATTGACAATCTAACCAACAATATCATCATCAACAACAACAATAACAAAAAAGTTCTAAGTTACTAGAACATTTAAGCAATTATTCTTGCGATTCTGGGTCTCCTTAAGCAAGGTAGGAAATCTAGAAGCCATGAAAGATAAGACTTACAGATTTGAGTACACAAAACCTTGTAACTGCTTTACAGAGAAAGACTCCCCCAATATTATTCAGTACTTAACAAATAATGGGTGCCACATGAAAACATTTCCATAGGTAACACTATGGAAACATTAAGTGACAAAGGCAAATTACAGAACAATATTTATATCTTTAAGATGGATAAAATCGATAACCCTCTGGCAAGTTCGGTAAAAAAAAAAAAATTGGTATGGGGAGGGAGAAAATACAAATCAACAATATTAAGAATGAAAAGGGGGTATAATTTCAGAGAAAAGCAAACACTATAAGGTAATACTAGTTGTAACTTTGTGCCTGTGAACTTGAAATTGTAAGTGAGATGGACAATTTTCTAGGAAAATGTAAATGACTAAAATTGACTCAAGAAGTAGGACCTTTTTTGTAAAGGAAAAATAGAACTTTGTGTGTGTGTATAGATAGACAGATATAGATATAGATATAGATAGATAATATATATCAGTGGGTTTGTGGTTTGAAAATGCAGGTTACCTCGGGGGAATGGGACTAATAGTGGAAGGAGGTGACCAGCTAGGCGGAGGGGGGGCAGCTGCTTTCTAAATATAATGCCGCGTGCTTTGAATCCTATACAAGCCACGAATTACTTCTGTTAGAAAGGAAGCAAATATTGTTGGTGAATGGCTCCCTGGGAAGTCCTAGGAACAAGCAGGAGGTGGGCTAAAGGATGGAGTTGGAATGGAATCCAATGGTTTGTCTGTGATAATCAGATTCCTCGCAGGTCTTACAGTCTCACTCGCCCCCTCTTCTCTCCCTCTCCTTCCCACACTGTGGACAGACATCCTGAGATCCGAGGGCGTTTTATGAAGGAAGGCAGAGCCGCGGAAAGAGCAAAGGAGACAGGAGTTCAAATCCCTACCCTGGTCTGGGATCTGCAGTGTCAGACTTTGGGAGCGTCACCTCACTTCGCCTGATCCAAGGGTCGCCGTGTCCCATCTGCACCCACCCTC
Organism: Balaenoptera ricei; assembly: GCF_028023285.1. Lineage (NCBI taxonomy): Eukaryota > Metazoa > Chordata > Mammalia > Artiodactyla > Balaenopteridae > Balaenoptera > Balaenoptera ricei. The sequence goes on from NC_082640.1 coordinate 32,905,603, forward strand.
TGGGGCTCCTAGAGGCTCAGGTTAAGTTGTTAAGCGAGTCTAATCCCTCAAGAGCTGGAGATGAGGGGGCGGGGTGGCCGGCGCCTCTGCCCGCAGCTGCAGGTAGGCACATCCCCACCCCCGCTGCCCCCTCCTTCCTCCTTCCTCCCCAGCACACACACCCACACAAACCGCTCGCGTCGCGGCTGGAGAGATGCTCTCCGGCGCCAGCGGGCAGCAGAGCCTCCGCAGCCAGTAGAGCCGAAGAAAGAGCTGGAGGGCCGGGGTTGCGCAGGAGATTGCAAACCACAACGGGGGACAATTCTTACCTTTCTTTCATGCTTCTTTCTTTCTCTTTAAAAAAAACTCCCTTGTTCCCACTTCAACTTGGAGGGACAAGGAGTGGTTTGAAGGAACTGACGCAGAAGTTTTATTTATAAACCTTAAAGAAGTTCTGGGCAAGTCACTCAACAGGACCCGCGAGGCCCCAGGTAACCCCAGCTCCCGGCGCTGGTTCAGCCTGGCAAGCCAACCCACAGCCTCAGGCAGGGGTGCGGGGCGCCCTCTGACTTTGCATTTGGAGGAATGACACGACCCGTGACCTGGACCCAGGTGGCCTCGCTTGGTGAGCGTCCCCACCAGGTAAGCGCACTCCCGGGGTCTCCACTGGTCACCTGGGCGGGACCTTCAGCTCCTAAGAAGTAAGTCTGCACAGTTTAGCCACAGGCATGAGTGGGAGGTTGGTAGGAGAGAGTCTGCTTTTATCACAGGAAATTGTGGGAGATAGGAGTGAAAGATGGTTTAAAAAAATTTTTTTTTTTAATTTTTGCTTTGACGCGCGGGGATGAGATGCATAGGGGGATGAATTTTTTAGGAAATGGTTGTGGATCGGGGCTGCGCCTGAATTTCTGCAGGGACTGAAGGGGGAGCAAAGTCCACATTATTGCAGAAACCGATGATGAACGGGAGGTGAGAGGTTATGAGCCTGAAAATGTTCAAGAAATGGTAAAGAGTATGAATCTAAGCATTTTAGAGAAATGATGGGAGAAACACTTACCGTCCTGGTTTCACCTGACCCCCGTGCTCTGCCTTCTCCTCGAAGATGCCCACAGACACTGGCGACAGTGGACGCCCTCACGCACTGCCCGCGCGCCCGGAGCCCGCGGCGTTCAGCACCTCGGACAGAGCCCAAAAGGGCTGCGCGCGGCGCCCGGTGAGCACAGGGCATCCTGTCTCCTTCGCCCCAGGCCACCGCGGCTCGCCTCTGAGGGTGACTACCTAACGCCGCCCCTAGAGCTGGGAGAAAGGATTTTCGAATCGCAAGAGCAAACGTGGAACTCAATTTCTGATCCGCTTCTAACTGCTTCCCGTGACTGCAGAAGGAAGAGGCGGAGTATAAAGATAGCCCCCAAGCTTCCGCAAATACTACAGCTGAACGGGGTGGCCTCCTGAATTTGGAAAGGTGTACCCAAACTTCTTCAAATTTTAACATTTATTGAGCATTTTCCATGTGCCAAGGCCCTGTGCTAGGAGCTCTACATGAGTTATTTTATTGTTATAGCACACCACAAATGTGTCTGTGATTATCCCCATTTTACAGATGAGAAAACTGAGGCAAGAGAGGCTGAGTAACTTGGCCCAGTTTATACAACCACCCAATGGTAGAGCTGTGTTCTTAAACTCCACTCCCGGCTGCAGTAGTCAGGAGATGTGTCTGAGCAGAATTCTCACTGTGAAAGAGCTCTGAACTTGGGCTCAAGGGAACAGAGTTTGCATAAAAGCTGTACCACTTACAAACGTGTGCTCTTGGGCAAAATTACTTAACATGTCTGAACTTCAGACTCTGTATCTGTAAAATTAGGATAATAAAGCTTCCCTTGCAGAAGTGTGAGGGGAGGGTGGTCAAAGAGATCATGGATGTGGAAAGACTCAGCAAACTTTGAATTGTGGTTGGGTGGTGGAGGCAAGAAAGGAGGCAGCAGGTGATTGGAAGAGAAAGAGGACTGGTAATGACATTAGTGGCACTCTACAGGGTGCTGGGAGGGCTTAGAGGTACGATTCTAGATGAGCTTAATTCAACATAATAACCCCTTGGCTTTTTAGAGGACTTTGTAGGTAGTGTTCACATATAGCCTGCCCTTTGATCCTTATAAAAATCTTGTAAGGCAGAACTGGAGTTCTATTCATTTGGCAAGACGATGCTTGCCCTCAATTACTCAGCTACCTAGTAGCAGAGCTGAGGTTAGAATCCAGGTCTCCTGCTTCTCTATCCTGTAATCCGTCCACCATGACTGGTGCATCCTCCAGAGCTTGGATTATGGAGCAATTACAGCACTAAAATATATTTAGATAAGCACTGTAAATATCAGGTTGGACCATGTGAAACTGATGATGGTTTGACCATTTTTTACCTACAGTAATGTCATATGGATCAATCTAATAAATGTTCATTGATTATATTCTATTTTGTTCCACAAAGAATTTAAAACAACTTATAAAGATCCACAAGATGCCAGGTTTATATATATTAGAAGCAGTCAAGAAAATAGAGGAGAAACAAGATGAAAGCTGTAGCCAGAAATAAGATGAATATAAAATATGCATATTATAAAGTCCTAGAAACTTGCTTTGGGTCACAAAGTACAATAAAGTGTATATCCAGTCCCTTACACAGGGACATGAGAAACTTTGCAGACATTTGTAGGAGTCTGTTGCTCCTCTTTTGCATAATTTTTCTACTAGCTCTAATATGAGTAGTCTTGAAACCAATGCAATGCCTCAACCCTCTGAAAGATTTACCGCTGTGCCAAACAAGGGAAGTTTAACTGGAAATCTGATGCCAATGAGACTCAAGAAAGTGGAGATAAAGCAAATGGTATTTTATCTGCACTGAAGTAATGAAGTGTTAGCTATTTATAATGGTTCACACAAGCACATCATACTTTAAAGTTTATAAAAAGGGCTTCTGCATCCATCAGCTCGTTGGAGCCTCCTAACAAACCTGTAGAGGTAAGAAACTAGGAAGTGATGGGAAGAACAAAAACACAACATCATGACTTGTAAGTTCATGTATTTTACTTTTTATGCCTCATGTCATAAACCCACATACCTACAGAGGCTAGGTAAGTAACTTGAATGTGTGAACTGGGCCAGTTTGTAAGACTACAGAGAATGGCAGGGTCTTTGTCAAACTGGACAATGCATAATCCATCTTAAAACATTCAAATTAAAAAAAAAGTTAAAGCACTGTTCCAGTGGAGCAATACATAACTGTGCACCACATTTAGCCCTCAGCCCAGTATTATGCAGCCTTGTTCTACACTAATCAGGCTAAAGGTCTGGGAAGACATGGGAGTGAAAGAGCCTAGATTCAGTGAGATTAAAGACTCAATCTCTGTCTTTAAACTTCCCACTTATAAACTGGGAAAGATTGAACAAGATGGCTCCTCTCAGCTTAAAAAGTCTAAGACTTCCATAATTTTGTGGATAATGAAATAATTCAAAGGTTTCTGGACAAAAAAGGCAAACAATTCCACCCATTCATCCCCTCCATCAAAACAATTTTTTTTTTTTTTGGTGTTAGTGATGTTTTAGTTTTCAGCATTTCTTTTCCAGTCCCTGTGCCTTCAGAAATTATGTTAGTCACCATTATAGTGGAGATGAATTAAACAGAAAACAGCCCTGAAAAGTGAAAAGGATGGTGGGGCTGGGGGGTGGGGGTGGGAAGGGAGCACGAGAGGGAGGAACCAGCCAAACTTTGCTCACTTCTCAGTTTACTCCTCTTCTGAAACACTTGAAGAAACCCCTCACCACTTTGGGGTTGCTAATTTTTAAAGATAAAAACGTGGTGCCTAGAGCAGCCAAAGGGGATGGGATTTCAAAATTCTGGGCATGTACCAGCTCTTTTCAGTCAGAACTGCTTCCTTTTTTTCCAACAAGCTTAGAAAGCCTGAAAGGCATCTGCTGTTTCCAGCATTAGGTGTTTTTAACATTCATTCTCTGTTATGCACAGTAGGAGATAAATTCCCAAGTTAAAGTAAATTCGGGGACTTCCCTGGTGGCGCAGTGGTTAAGAATCCACCTGCCAATGCAGGGGACACGGGTTTGAGCCCTGGTCTGGGAAGATCCCACATGCCATGGAGCAATTAAGCCTGTGTGCCACAACTAATGAGCCCACGTGCCACAACTACTGAAGCCTGCGCACCTAGAGCCCGTGCTCCGCCACAAGAGAAGCCACCACAATGAGAAGCCTGCGCACTGCAACGAAGAGTAGCCCCTGCTTGCCGCAACTAGAGAAAGCCTGTGCGCAACAACAAAGACCCAATGCAGCCAAAAAAAAAAAAAAAAAAGTAAATTTGGTCTTGGTTGACTCCCACATTTGACGGGTCACTATTCAATTCTAGCTTTCGAACATCTCTCCTGCTTGATTCTTCCATAACTTCCTCATTTTGGTGCTTCTGAACCTCACCATCTCTCAGAGGTTCCTCCAGCCTCCCGTCTCACCCTTCCAATCCTGAATTCTATAGATTTCTTTAGAATTCTATAGAATTCTACAGATTTCTTCAACACCTAATGTGGAGTAGACACATTGAGTGTTTGATGGTGAATATATAAATGAATGAGCCAGCAAGTAATGCCAGTGTTTTAGTGAAGGTTTACCTTTTTATAAATAATAAAAATTAACTCAAGCTATGCTCAACAGAAACATGGCTTCTAGAGTGTTCACAGACCCCAGAGGGAGCTGAACTGCTGAAGAGAGAGGGGATTCTCTCCACCTCTCGTATCAGCTTCTCAGTGTGTTTACTTCATTCTTCTCACTGTGCACTTTAGCCTTTCTGCTTCTCTGTGCATGTGGCTACCCGACCACTGCAGCCTTATCTCCGGAGTCCCTAACACTTCAGTTCCTACAAACAGCCCAAGATAACTGGTGTTTCTCAGTCTCAATGTCAAATTCTACCCAAGGTCAAGTCAGTCAAGCACATGGGGCAGGTCAGAGAGTACAAAGTCACCTACCAAAAGCTGAACACTGTGCGGGGAGATAGATGACAGAGAGAAGGTTCAGTGTGGGCTGGCAGGACATCTCAGAAGAGTCACCGACTCACTGATCTCTGAATGACCCAGCGCAAGCCAATCCTTCACTCTTGGCTTCAGTTTCTTCATTTGTTAAATGGGGGGGAGAGGAAATTTGATAGGGCCATTTGATGCTTCAAAGAAGGCAGTTGGTATCAGCCTGGGGCAAAAACATACGTATTAACACTTCATTGGGTTATAAACCTTGGGAAGTCTAATGAGAACCTGCTGCATAGCACAGGGGACTCTACTCAATGCTCTGCGGTGACCTAAATGGGAAGGAAATCCAAAAAAGAGGGGATATATGTATACATATAACTGATTCACTTTGCTGCACGGCAGAAACTAACACAACATTGTAAAGCAACTATACTCCAATTTAAGAAAAAAAGAATCTACTGTATAGCACAGGGCAGGGAACTCTACTCAATACTCTGTAATGACCTATATGGGAAAAGAATCTAAAAAAATAGTGGATATATGTATATGTATAACTGATTCACTTTGCTGTACACCTGAAACTAACACAACATTGTAGATCAACTATACTCCAAAAAAATTTAAAAATAAAACAAACAAACAAACAAACAAAACCCTTGGGAAGTAGGAATAAGGGGAAATGGAATACGAGGCCAGGCAAGAGGAAGAGCAAATACAAGGGCTACATTATTGAGCGACTCATGGCTTGAAGACAAGTGCACTGATTGCTCAGTCTTGTGGAAGTTGTATAATCCATTGCATCCCACCCAAATCTTTTAAACTCACGCAAACCAGGCTATTAGGAGACGAAAGGGAAAAGCGTTTTCCTGACATCTACTTCTCATCTCCCATTGGTCAATATTTTGCTCTGCAAAGGGCTAATCCCCCCACACCTCTGAGCTGAGTAATTCTGTCTCTCCAGGCAGCTGTTGGAGAAACACTTTCTCCAACAGCTTTCTCCAATAGTCAGTTTCTCCTGATCAGTTGAAACCGGGTGTGGGGCTCAGCCATCTGTAGCAGTGACAGCAGCAGCGGTGTCCTGACTCTAAGACCAAGGTATAGAACTTGCTAAGGCCACTCAGGCAAGAGAGCAAGGGGAGCGGCCAACCCCCAGAGAGGGTAAGCAGACAGGGCTATGTGAATCTGGGATGATACATAAAGCTAGGCTGGCGTAATTTGCAAGGCTCTTGTCAACTAGCTATGTGAACTTCAATCTTTTATTTTTATTTTTTTAAATTAATTTTTATTGGAGTATAGTTGCTTTACAATGTTGTGTTAGTTTCTGCTGTACAGCAAAGTGAATCAGCTATATGCATACATATATCCCCTCTTTTTTGGATTTCCTTCCCATTTGGGTCACCACAGGGCACTGAGTAGAGTCCCCTGTGCTATCCAGTAAGTTCTCATTAGTTCTCATCTATTTTATACACAGTAGTGTATATATGTCAATCCCAATCTCCCAACTCATCCCACCCCTCCTTTCCCCCGCACCCAGTATCCATATGTCCATTCTCTACATCTGTGTGAACTGCAATCTTTTCAACCCAATTTTCTTGACATGAAAAGTATAAGGCAAATGCAGCACACCAACAGTTAATGTTAAGGCAGTACATTTGATCTGGGCTACAAGAATGAGGGAAGGGTCTGATTCTGTCCTCACACGGAGCTCCTGCATTTTAGTCATTTAAGGAATTTCAGTGGGGAGGCCCACAGTGAAAAAATGGTTAGAGACAACCCGAAAACTAGCTCACTGTGGACAGAGAATGTTACCTCTATAGATGGGCTAGAGATTCCAGACCTCAGAGAACAACTCGGATGCTATGCCTCCATCCTGCTCTCTCCTTAGGGGCCAGGGCAGTGTTGACTGGGGACAAGCCTGGGCTCAGGGGAGGAGGTGGCCACTGATTCCAAGTGAAGGGAGAGAAGCATCTCCCAGATAGTCCATCTTCTTCCCTGCTTTCCTTTTGTCTTTTGTTCCCTACCTGCCTCCCCTACTCCCCACACCCCCTCCCCGGACTTCGAGGTAGTCCAGAGCTATGTGATTTGCACCACACACAACATAGAGAGATAACCCGATGATCCACCCACATCTCCTTCCCATCTTCCTTTCCTTTTTCTCTTCCTCCCTTCCTCTATCTTTTCCTTTATCTTACTTTCGAATTATCACGCAGCTGATGGGGGAGAAAGGACAGTTTTCCTGCCTCGAGGGGCTCAGAGATATGGGGAGGAGGTGGACCCAGATGATTAACCAGATCAATACTTCAATTGAGAAAGTTGAACCCAGGGGATGCAGTATCCACTTTTTTCTTTTGGTACGTTGTGTGTGTGAGTGCGTGTGCGTGCATGTGTGTTTGTCTGTGTGAGAGAGAGAGAGAGAGCACACGCACGAGAGAGCGAGAGAGAATGTAAAGATGATGTATAATATTCCAGTGTATGAATACGAATATACTACAATTTCTTTATTTTCTTCTTGATGGGTTGTTTCTAGTTTTCACTGCCAGGATCATTTTTGCACACGTTTTGCTATGCATATTTATCAGTAATCTATTCCTGAGAACAAAGCATCCCAAAATGAGTGGCTTAAAACAATAATCATTTATTTGCTCATATTCTGCGATTTGGACCAGCCTCTGGGAACTTCTGCTGGCCTCACCTGGGTTCCCTCACACAGTTGCAATCATCTGGGGCTTTGGCTGGCCTCGTGCACACTCTGATGTTCACTGTGGCTGTCAGCTGAAGCGCCCGGTGTCCTTTCTGGTTAGGGATACCCCAGACTTCTGCACATGGCAGTTGGATTCCAAGAGAGCAAATCTTGAAGCTACAAGGTTCACTGGGGCCATACCTTGAATGTCACACAGAGTTAGTTCTGCTGCGTTTTATTGGTCAAAGCAAATCACATGCTGACGCCTCCTCTCCATGGGAGGAGAGGCAAGACCTCATGGCAAGTGGTGTGCACACTGGGATGGCAGGACTTTGTGGCCATGCTTTTCAGTCTATCACACACCTAAACCCAGGCATGGAATTACTGGGTCAGAGTGTAGGCATTAATTTAGTGGAGCCAATTTATGCTCCCACCAACATGTTCCTGAATCTTCCCATCTTCCTCCATCCTTGGTACTGTCGGTCTAATTTTAGCCATGCTGGAGGGTGTAGTGGTATCTCATTGCGCTGTAATTTGATTTTCCTTGATTACTAACAAGGCTGAGCACCTTTTTCTGTGCTTATTGGCCATTTGTGTATCCTCTTTTGGAGGAAGTGATTTGTAGGAGTTCTTTATATAGTCTGGATATGAGTCAGTTGTCATTTTATTCCACTTTCTCCCTTCCATCCTGAGTGATTTTTCTCTTGATTAAAAAGGAAGTAACATTTGAGCTGAGATTTGAGGGATGATGAATAATTAAAGAAGAGCAGGGAGGTCTTAGAGTTAGAAACATGAACAGGGTTAGAAGGAAGAAAAATAAACAGTGGGGCATTTGAGAAATGACCAGATTTCAAGATAGATGGCGTATAAAGAGAACAGGAGTAGCAGGGCAGATGCTGAAGAGGTGTGGCCCGGAGGTGAAGGGCCCCTTGGATGGAATGGAAAACAGCATGTTTTCACTGCACATTGCCTTTTCTTTATTTAGCCCTTGAAAATTCTGCTTTAGATGTCCAGAGTTTGGGGACTAACAAGCTTATAGACACATAGAACTGTAATAAAATGATCATATGACCACAGAAGAGTTAAAATGACAGAAACAGAAGAGAAAGAATGGCCACATTTGGGGGGCGCAGGTGGGGAGAGAGAGAGAGGGAGAGAGGAAGAAGGACTCAGTAGGAGATTGAAGAAAGAAGCACAGAGTTGAAGAGACAGAAACAAACTTCTTGTGAATACATTTAATAATATACAGTGTCTTTGGATGGTAGGGATTTTACAGAAAATCTCATAGGAACACACAAACACAATTGCAACAAGATCAGACTGAGATGGCCTTATTAGAATAATGCATTTGGAAGAAGCAGAAAATGATCTGAAGCAGAAAGATACAACCTAGACTGCTAACCACAGTTAATTCTGAAGAGATGAGTGGCTTCAAGGTGGGCTGGGGGCGTGTAAAGGGTACTCTTCTTTATATACTTAAGTGTGATTTGGGCTTTTTTTTTTTTTAAACAGAGTATCTATTCATGGATTAAAAGTTTTAAAAGGCAATATACCCATCTCTCAACTTCAGCCAAGAAAAGCAGTTGACTTCTTATTTAATAGAGGAATAGAAATTGATCAATAACTGCTCAGGGTAGTGGGGTAAGAGGAAGGATGACATGCATCAGAGAAGGAAAACTCAGGCATTGTGACACCTGCTCAGCGGAGCCTGAGGGACAAAAAGTCCACATGGAGGGGCCGTGCTGGCAGAGCATGGCCAGTGAGGGACCCGGGGCTGGCAGGGCATCAATTCTGGGAGACCATTTCTCCTTATTCGTGGGAGATCTCGTGACCAACACCCATTTTGGAGGCTCTGAGTCCAGGAATTAGGTAATTGACACGAGGAGAACCAAAGCAGAAAACCCAGGTTTGACAGACCTCAGCGGGGGGGAGCTCCGGAACGAGGTTTATTTCCTAACATTCGTGAGCAAAAAGGCAATCCCCTTGTCCATCCTCTGCCTCAGATCTGTTCAACCAGAGAGGAGGATGTAGCATTGCATTATTTGAGCTATTCTGAGAGTCTGAATGAGGATGAGAGCTCTGACATCTGCTTGAACAGTGGGGGCTACAACCTGGAAATGGGCAGCTGGGTTGCTTTTGTTTTACAGTATTTCCCCCCTACGACAATGGTGATACATGTTTAGTTTAGGAAGTACAGCAAAGAGAAGAAAAGGAAACTCTTCATAATCCTATCACCATTTTGGTGTATTTCCTACTGCTCTTTTTGATACACACCTAGAACTACACTGCATTAAACCATTATTTACGAGGTAACCTATTAAGTGTGTCTCATTGCTAAACGCTGAGGCTACAACAGTGAACAAGATAGACTCAGACCTTTCCTTATGGAAACTTAGACTTTAGTGATGCCGACAGACAGAAAACAAAGTTTCTTAAACGGCATTTGTGATAAGTCTCATGCAGTCAACGCAGTAAGAGCTTGCACGTTTTATTGCTTGCTCTCTCCTAGGCGTCATGCCAACCGCTTTACGTGTGGTTACGTGTTTTATATACACCGTCTCATTTAATCTTCACAAAGTCAGGTAGCTTGCCACTATCACCACAGTCACCCCTGCCATGTTACAGATGAAGAAATAAACCCAGAGAAGTTAAATAACCAAGCAAGGTGGTGTAACTTGGGATCAAACTGGGACATGACTGTATCCAGACTCTGTAACAGCCTTGCTGCTCAGATCAGCTCTATCGAATACATGACCTTTTCTCTCTTCTTCCCTTGCTAGGTCTGATCGCCACTGTGGCTCAGAGACTCTAAGCTGTAGCCAGTATGATGGATGACGACACCGAATTAAGGACTGATGGAAACTCACTTTTAAAGGCCGTGTGGCTGGGGAGGCTCAGGCTGACCAGACTCCTCCTGGAAGGGGGTGCTTACATCAACGAAAGCAACGACAAAGGCGAAACGGCTCTCATGGTGGCATGTATCACCAAACACGTGGACCAGCAAAGCATCAGCAAGTCCAAGATGGTGAAGTATCTGCTGGACAACAGGGCGGACCCCAATATTCAGGATAAGTCTGGCAAGACCGCCCTCATCCATGCTTGCATCAGAAGAGCTGGGGGAGAAGTGGTCTCCTTGCTACTGGAGAATGGAGCAGACCCCAGCCTCGAGGATCGCACAGGGGCTTCAGCTCTGGTTTACGCAATAAATGCAGATGATCAGGATGCATTGAAACATCTCCTGGATGCCTGCAAAGCCAAAGGCAAGGAGGTGATTATTATAACAACGGGTAAATCATCTTCAGGCACCAAAACCACCAAACAGTATCTTAATGTCCCTCCTTCACCCAAAGAGGAAGACAGACAGTCGCCTCCACTGTATGCATCTCCCTCGGATATTGAACTGAAGGCTCCAGGCCTGGGCTCTCCACCCAGTGAGAAGGAAGATGACTTCTTTAGCCTCCAATCAGGGCATCCAGGTGGTTGCAACAACTCCAAGGCTCCTAATGAGCCTGGGTCACCCACTAGGAAAGCTGGGAACCTCAAAAGGGCCCGTTTGCCTCAACTGAAGAGGCTCCAATCTGAGCCCTGGGGCCTGACCGCGCCCTCCGTGTTGGCCGCCTCTATGCGCCAGGATGAGACCCATGGCGCAGGTGCAGACAGCGAGGTCATCAAGAGCATCAGTGACATGTCCTTCCCCAAAAGGGGCCCCCTCTCCAGAACCAACAGTATTGATAGCAAAGACCCCAGCCTCTTCCACATGCTCACGGAGCAGGTTCTGAAGATTCCAGCCTCTTCGGCACTGGCCTCGTGGAAGGCAGCCTACGAGAAAAGTCAGCCTCCGCACTCACGTCTGGCCAGAAGAGGAACTCTCCCTATTGACCAAGAGAAGGGTGGTATTGGCCCATCAGGCCCCTCTGCTCTCAAAGATGCGGTGTCCCTCAAACGGCTGGAAAATGACCTCTATGATTTAGATTTACAGCCAGGGGCTGACCCGCCCAACTCCATTTCCCTTGAATCAGGCAAGGGACCCTTAGATCGAAAGAAGATCAACAACTCCCACTTGTCTCTTTTCCAGGGCTCCAGGGAGGCCCTGGATGCTGTGCCCTGCACGTCTCCCAGCTCAGCGCGCCGCAGGCCACCCCATCTTCTAGAAAGACGGGGTTCCGGAACTCTGCTACTAGACCGAATTTCCCAGACCAGGCCTGGCTTCCTTCCGCCTTTAAATGTAAATCTGAACCCACCTATCCCGGATATTAGATCGAGCAGCAAACCTTCCTCTCCACTTGCTAGTGGCTTAAAATCCATGGTACCTGTTGCTCCAAGTTCACCAAAGAGAGTTGACTTGAGAAGTAAAAAGAAGCTCCTCAGAAGGCATTCTATGCAAATTGAACAGATGAAGCAGCTGTCTGACTTTGAAGAAATCATGACCTAGAAGCTTTTTCAGTGAGGTTTTTTTTTTTTTTTTTAAATCTATGTAGTTTATGAAAAGTACCATAATCTAGACCAACACAGTCATGCAGAGTTTCTGCATCTTGATCACTCCTTAATGTTGGTGTGTGGCTGCTTCAGAAGAGATGGAAACGGAGCTGCTTCCCTTCTGAAAGAACATCTGGGTTTTTATAGGCCTACTTGAAAAGAGCCCAGTATAATTGGGTTTTGGAGATGAAATTGCCAAAAAAAAAAAATCTCCAAAGGAAGAAAACCTTTGGAGTCTGAAAGTCACACAGCAGGTACAATGATCTAAGCTGCGGACACCCATTATTTTCTATCAGACAAACAATTTAAATCACAAGATGGTATTTGGAGGATGTCATGTGTAATAAATCTATAAAGTGCCTACAAAGAAAATGAGGCTTTTTAGAATGTGCAAAAGTTCAAAACCAATCTTTGGGCTGTTAAATATGGGTATCTGTGTTACATCTGGAGGAATGGAGGTAGAATTCTCCCATCAGAGAGGTTCTGGTATTCGGGTCCTGCCTCTTACCATGTCATGGGGCACTGGCTAGTGTAGCATAGTTGAGATCTTTCAGAACTCCGGTAACAGGCTTTATCCACGTACATTAATTCGGGTGTGCTTTGAGTCCCCAAATATTAGATCTACGTGTCCCCCAAATTCTGTTGTGTCACAGTAGCTGGTGCCTCAGAGATGAATCTTGCCCAGAAATAAAACTGGCCTTGGCCTCCTGCCCTGACACAGGTTCTGTGTTGAAATCTTGTGAAAAACAGTCAGGGGCTATTAGGTAATTTGGAGTTTTGTATTATACAACTCATAGAATAGACACATAAGAAGCATTTCCTGATTATTCTTTTAAAAAAAAAAACTTGGTAAGATCTCCCCAAACTAGAATGATACATGGTGATGGGAGATGCACATATTACAAGGTAGAGTAGATGGTTCTCAGGCCAGAGGCAGTGGGGACCACTTGTAGCCTGAAAATTTTAAGGGATGCAAACTGTCACTTCCCCTTCACTTTTCTGGGAAATTCAAGAACATCTGGTTTCTTCTTTGCCTGAATTATCTATGTGATGGGAGATTTGTAGAAATAACCTGTACAACTTTTTCAAGCCACTTTGTACGAACCCAAGAATGGAAGCAGACATTTAGCACGTTTGGTGTAATGTAGCCACATTCTAGATGAAGATATTTCTGGTTATTTTCCCATTTATTGTTTTCTTTCATGCTGCTTAGATATGTTTGCTCTATGGTTAAAAAAATTCAGTAGTCCTTGGGGATAGCATCACGTAGAGGAAAAAGGAAAGACTTTGAGATTTGGGTTTGTATCTCTATTTCATCATTTACCAGCTGCGTGACCTTGAGGAAGTGGCTTAACTTCTCCAAGCCTCCACTCCCTCATCTGTAAAATGGGGTTAGTAATGCTTCACCTTACAAGTTTGTGGTGAGAATTAAATGGGATAATGTATGAAAGTGCCTGTGACTGTGCCTGGCACAGGTAGAAGTAATTGGAAAAGAGGCAGCTGATTTTAATACTCCTTTAGACCTCCGAAGCCTCAAAATCTCAAATAATACCTAATACCCTACACAAAGTGAAGCAAAGTCTAGCTGAAATATTCAAAGGGCCCCTTGAGATTCTCAGGGGTTCTGTAAATACTGAGCCTTAAACTCATTTGTAGAGTAAAAGAAATTCTGCCACAGAAGCTCTGCATATCAGACCATTTCTATGACATTTGCTAGAAATGTATCTGTATATCCCAATCAGAAGTGCTAATGATGGTTATAAATATACCGAGTGTTTGTTTTTTAGTAATTCCTTTAGGGCAGGCGCATGCTCAGCCTCGGCACTATGGACCTTTTGGGCTGGATAATTCTTTCCTGTGGGAGACTGTCCTGTACATTGTAAGTTGTTTAGCAGCATTCCTGGTCTCTACCCGTTAGATATCGGTAGCATCCTCATCCTAAATTGTGACAACCAAAAATGCTTTCAGACACGGCCAGACATCTCCTGGAGGTGTCATCACCTTAGCTGATCACCACTGCTCTAGGAGAATGATTGTGTACATGGTAGAAATATGTCAAGAGCACCCAAACTGCATGAAGGTGTAGGTCTGGCTGGCTGGCTAGGCGGTCCCACTAACTTAAAGGCAATTCAAACTGTAATTTAGTAAGATGACTTATATACAACGTGGGCCTTCAGGATTCTTGACCTGAGTGCTAATGGCCTCTTGTACTTGGCAGGAAGGGAAGAAAATGAGAAGAATAGCACATAAGCTAGTGAAAATCTAGGGCTCATGACCTTGGTTGTGTGTCACAACCCATAGGCTTTTCAGGACCATTTAGATGGTAAGAGTTCTCACCAACTGGATGTGATTACAGGCAAAGCAACAATCCTGATATATTAAAGAGAGAACCAGACAGACAACCACTGTTCTCAGCAGCTCATTAAAGGAACACACACACACTACACATTTTAAGTACTTTTCCAATGGTCGTTAGTGTCAGTTAAAACTAACCTCTGCTAGTATTGATAGTATCTAACTGTGGGGATAGCAAGACACTGCATAAGAGAATTTTTCTAAACCTTTAGCTAAGATTTGAAAGCCTAATTTATCCTAAGTAGTGAATGTGGTACATTCATAGCAATTAGCTTAGGTGAAACACTAAACGTGATGAGTTGCCCATTTGGAATAGCCTGCCCATCCATCACACAGATGCGTAACAGCAGGTACGCTCATGCCACTTCCTGCCTGCATCCATCAGCTGTGACCTTTCCATTGGCCTTTCTGTAGACGGTTATCAGGATAGTACCTTGTTTCATCACTATCTGACGATGCATTAGTTGAATTAGACTGTTCCAAACTAGTACAACCACTGCAATACTTAATTACGGTTAATGCATACATGGACAATTTTCTTCGTGTTAACACACCTCAGAGAAATGCTTTTTTAAAAGCATATTTAGATTGAATCACGCTTCCTAGATCAGAGATTTGGGGGAGCCTAGGGTCACTACAGAAGATAGCCACAAACTAGTTTCAATAACCTATCTACTTAAGACTCTCTGGAATGTTTATCAAAATACATTATAGAATGTGAGTCTGAAGTTTCAAATCTGGAATTTGGGTTCAATTTCTGGACATTCTAAAGCCTTTGTTTGTTTGCCATCGAGTAAATGCAGGTTTTGTCTGACCTTCCTCCTCTGTGTGTGTTGGCACTTCAGATGTATCGTGTGTTGCTTGAACTGGTTCTCTACAGAGTTCTATCCTAGTCTCGAGCTGACGATGTGCTCAAGGATGTATCAAAATCCATGTAATGGAACTATTTAGATATTTCTAATATGTCAATAAAAGATATATTACAATCCTTCAATAGTAAGTATTTCCCATTTTTCTTAGTGAAATCTCAATTATAAATATTACCTTTTCCTTAAGATGGCTTTGACATGACTGCCTGGTGACATCGACCTGAGAAAACACCTACTATTTTACGTACACGTGATTTAAAAAATGAATTTTTAACTACACAGGTATTATAGTTTCTTTTTTGGTTAAAAAAAAGGCTAAGAATGAGAAGGTGCATTGCCGCAAAGGGGGTGAATTCTTTTCCTCTGCCCCTGCTGCTCGGTTCCCCCCAGGGTTGCACCTACCATCTGCTACTGGTAGGGTCCCTGGATATCCCTCCTTGGGCCCTATTTCTAATGTCGATGAATGTTAATATAAGCTGATTTCTCTTAGCTCTTACTCCAGGGCAGGGTGGTAAGTATCAAATAAACCAGGTGGATGGTCTCTCTTCTCTCTTAAACTCTAGAATTCTGTGATTCAGACTTCATCCAGACTTCCTGATTCCCTGGAAAGTTCCAAACCTTACCCTTAGGTTCCTTCCTAGACGGTTGAAATAAATTATATTGTTTTGTGCCCATCTCAGCCTATTGATAACCAGTGTTATGGCTGGACCAGCCCTTGTGGTTCTTATTGTGGTTGCAAGAAGCCCTCAGCAATAATCATCAGGAAACTTTGAAAAAAAAAAGGTTTGTTATTTACAGGTCCTGGAAATTACGTGGCACACCTGGGGTCACACAGTGAGGCTGTGGGTAGACAGAAGGCCCAGGCCTGGGGTTCTGCTTTTATTGGGGTCCAAGCTGAGGACCTAGGGTTTCATGGGCTCACTCTTTATTAGTGAATTTAAAATATAAGAGCAGGAATTTAAAGTGTGAGAAGAGAAAAAACAAGAGGCCCAAATGGTCAGTCACTGAAATCAACCAAGATCTCTAAAACAAAGTTGGGGAGTGGGTGGGGGCATGACCTGGCTCTTTATTTAGTCCTGTGTGGCTGGCAATGTGTACTTATCGAGATAGCCATCTTTGAGGCGGAGGCCACCTTTGAAGTGGATGCCTCAGCCATCAAAATTAAGTCAGGCACTTGCATGACAAAAAGAAAAGCCAGCTGGCGGGCTTACACTACAGTTAACAAGGGGGAGAAAAGGGAAGCAACCTAAGTGTCCATCAACAGACGAATGGATAAAGAAGATGTGGTATTTACATATATACAATGGAATATCACTCAGCCATAAAAAGAAACGAAATAGTGCCATTTGCAGAGACCTGGATGGACCTAGAGACTGTCATACAGAGTGAAGTAAGTCAGAAAGAGAAAAACAAATATCGTATAATATCGCTTATATTTGGAATCTAGAAAAATGGTACAGATGAACTTATTTGCAAAAGTGAAATAGAGACACAGATGTAGAGAACAAACTTATGGATACCAAGTGAGGAAGTGGGGGTGGGATGAATTGGGAGATTGGGATCGACATATATACACTATTCTGTATAAAATAGATGACTAATGAGAACCTACTGTATAGCACAGGGAACTCTACTCCGTGCTCTGTGGTGACCTAAATGGGAAGGAAATCCAAAAAACAGAGGATATATGTATACGTATAACTGATTCACTTTGCTGTACAGCAGAAACTAACACAACACTGTAAAGCAACTATACTCCATTAAAATTTTTTTTAAAAAGGGGGGGAGGGGAAAGGACTAGTTTCAGCATGTCTTTTCCTCACTTCTATCTGCAGGAAAGGGAGGTCAATATTGTTTCCAGCTCCTCTGAGGAGAGATTAGGAGGGACCCCTTGGGATGAGAAGAAAGTGCTGGGGGAGGTGGAGGTGTGATGAGGGACAAGGCCCCCCCGAGTGAGGGAGTACATTCCCAAGATTATAGGAGGCTCAGAAGTTGGGGTCCCTTGTGTGGAACTTGCTCCTTTCCAGAGCAAAACCTTAGAGGGGAGTGGCTAGATGTGTGTTGCCTTAAAAAAATGTACAACGTGAGAGTTGCGAGTTAAGCTTTATTTGGGGCAAAATGAGGACTGCGGCCCAGGAGACAGCATTTCACATAGCTCTGAGAAACTGCTCCAAAGAGGCAGGGGGGAAGGTCAGTATATATGTGATTTTGGTGAAGGGGGTGTACATACGATCAAGCGCATATATATATTTTTTAATATACTTGGCACTTTGCACTGTTTTTTTTTTAATAAATTTATTTATTTATTTATTTATTTTTGGCTGAGTTGGGTCTTTGTTGCTGTGCACAGGCTTTCTCTAGTTGCGGCGAGCGGGGGCTACTCTTCGTTGCGGTGCGCGGGCTTCTCATTGCGGTGGCTTCTCTTGTTGCAGAGCACGGGCTCTAGGCGTGTGGGCTTCAGGAGTTGGGGCTCGCGGGCTCTACAGCGCAGGCTCAGTAGTTGTGGCACACGGGCTTAGTTGCTCCGCGGCATGTGGTATCTTCCCTGACCAGGGCTCGAACCCGTGTCCCCTGCATTGGCAGGCAGATTCTTATTTAACCATTGCACCACCAGGGAAGCCCAAGCACATATTTTTTGCAGAAGGTTCTGCTAGTTTCCTGAGGGTTACTGCTAGTCACGAGGAGCAGATGTCACCATGAAGGAATTTAGTGCTTTTCTAGATATGAGGAGATGCAAGAATTGGGCTCATAAAATCGGCTCCTGAAAATATCTATCTGAAGGTTTGTTCTGCCAGTTTTTCTCAGAGCACAGAGGGCCTCGTTCCTGATCTCCACCCTGAATCCCTTTCAGGGGGTGTTGAAGGTCAGCACCTGCAGCGGCACCTGCTTTAATCCTTGTAGAGGTAGATGGCAAGTGCCCATGACAAGTGCCAATTTGTAGTTGACATGTGCATGTTGCGAGAATGGACCTGGGTCAAGCTGGGCAGGAGGGCAGCTGAGGCACTTGCCTTGAAGAAACACTGGAGCTTGGACAGTGAACATGTCGGCACAAGGATCCCAGGGCTCCCTGAACCTGAAGGCTGTGCACTGCTTAAGGCATCTACAGAACACAGTGGAGAGAGCTCTACCAGGCTGAGATGGATTTTCTTATCAGTTTTGGGAAGGAGGGGTTGGGAAATACAATCAATTTTAACTTGATTTAGCAAAGTAAAGAAATGTGACATTTCTCACATCCGAAGGTTAATGAGGTGAAATTCACAGCAGTCCGTGTCCTACTGTTAGGGGAACCACTGATGGAAACCGCCTGCCCTGGCCAAACAGGATAGTAATAACTTGCATGAGTTATCTTACAACAGGAGGTCCTGGTAAGGAACATGGAACTAACAAGCGACCACCAACTGGAAGAATTCAGGAAAGGTCAAAAGAGACACCAGTCCATATGTCCTACCAACCTCCCAGGATCCTCCTCGCTGGAATCCATCCTGGCTGAGCGATGCGTGTGCCACCAGGAAGGACCCTGAGTCAGAATGATTGGCCAGAGACAACCTGGAAACTAATCCCATCACCATAAAACCCGAGACTGCAAACCACATGGCAAAGCAGTCCCCCTGGGTTCCCTTACCCTGCTGCCCTCCGCCCGGGCGCCCCTTCCCAATAAAGTCTCCTGCTTTGTCAGCATGTGTGTCTCCTCAGACAATCCATTTCCGAGTGTTAGACAAGAGCCCATTCTTGGGCCGTTGAAGGGGTTCCCCTTCCTGCAACACTATGGTCCAAGTTACAAAATGGCATGCATGCAGTAGGAAGGAAAAAAACTTGCTCACACTTGGAATTTATCTGTGGCAAGACATCAAGAATAAGGAGCAGATCTCAGAAAAAGAAAGGAGGTAAGTATTTTAGAAGTGTAGCGTTATCTAATAAGTCAACACAGGAATAAGTGTCTGGTAATTCTCACCAGGACCCCTTAGCTGAAGGTGATGTTGTGATCCAATTCCAGTAGACTGATTGTGAAAGCACAGAGTTAAAAATCTAGCAATTTTCATCAGAGAAAAGGGTAATCATTACGCATGAGGATTGGGGTCGGAGGAGAGGAAGAGAAGAGAAAGAAGTGAAAGGATAGAAGAGGTCAAGGTTGATGAAATAAAAATTCACATTTTAAGGCAAGACAAGAAAAACTGAAACATAAAACCTTTTTCTCTGTCCTTTGACCTCCTTCCCCACCCCCCAGCTCCGGTGTGCACTGCGCAACTGCATTATATGTTAACCAGACCTCCCAAATGGCAGGAACCTTGGGAGATACTGGGCCTCACCTAATAGAAGTTCTTAGTTTAAATCCTTATGACCTATGAATGTCGCTAGTTATATTACTTGTATTCTGCCTATTTCACAAGATTATTGTTTATTGCATTACCAAATGTGTGACTGAGCCACAGATAAAATTAATGATGATTAGGCAATTTGCAATGATTGATCAAAATACATAGTCCTATAAGATCAACGATTGTAATAGTGTAACTCTAGATATGCGAAGAAGCAATAAGAGGGAACCATTTCCTGGACCGTAACAGACTAGTAAGACAGGTGGTCCAGAGGCTTTTGGCTATTGTTAACAGAGCCTAGTCCAGTAATAGCATGTAGAGTGACCTATCAACAAAATCCTCACTTGACCTGGGAATGAGCATTCCTAGTGCCATGGGACAAATTGGTCACAAAATGCTCCCCAAACGTTGGTTGAAATTAAGAGTAAAAGGGAAGGGACTGTAAAATAAAGACTGTTGCCCACCATCTCTAGCTCTACAAGAATCAAGTCATTCGCCACTGCAGTTGCTGACCTACAACACACCCTGAAAGGAATTCAGGGCGAAGATCAGGATGAGGCACTCTGTGCTCTGGGAAAATTGACAGAACCGGCCCTCAGATACTATCTTTAGGAGAAATCTTTTATGAACCTGGATTCTTGGATCTTCCCATACTTAGAAAAGCACTAAAACCATTAACCAAGATGTATGCTCCTTGTGACTAGCAGCAACCTTCCACTGAGATAGATGTGCGCTTGACTGCAGGTACCCCCTTTGCCAAAATCACATATATGCTAGCTTCCTCCTTTACCTCTTTGGAACAGTTCTCAGAACTCTTGGAGAGACTGTCTCCTGGGTTATAATACTCAGATTGGCTCGAATAAAATTTCCCATTTTTTCTTAGATTGACTATTGATTAGTTTTTTCATGGACAAGGTCTTGCCATTGTGAACCAGTCCAAATAGCAGCCTGATGAAAGAAGCCCACCTGGCTGTCCCTTCTGGAGTCCTCTGCCTCCTCTGGGATGATGGACCCAGAATCACAGACACTCCTGACCTAGGGCAAAAATGATTTCTCACGGGGTGACAGGTAAGGGTCTAAATACATTTTTAAATTATCCCATTACAATTTAATCAGTACTTAATCCTTTCTTCGCTGCAGTTGGATATTGTTGCCTACCCAGTTTGATCCTCCCTTCTCCTTCCCATTAGATCCTGATTTTGTTTATGTAGTCAGTCACCCTGTATCCTTGCAGCCCTTTTGACTTCATCCCAAGCTCCAAGGGAAGCCCTGATTGGTATGAGTTAATTATGACAATCCCCATTCTCCTTATCAGTGATTGGCTAAAGGATCCAGCCTAAGCCAATCAGTACATGACTTTCTCCTTGTCAGTGGCTTAGATCCAGATATGGGCACATGACCTAAGTTGGCCCAACTGTACTGAAGGAAAGGACATACAGGTTGTGAGTGAAGGAAATATTTCTCTTCCTTCTTATAGACATGACTAAATAAACATGTTGTCTCAAGCTTGTTTGTTTGGTTTGACAACCTTTTCGTGACAATAAAATAATAGATCCTAAGAATAAAGCCAACATGCAGAGGAGTGAATAGCCAAGAGAAAAGCAGGGAAATGGACTGGAGCCCTTGTCACACTATGCCTGAAGCTGAATTCACCTCTGAACTTTCTGCTATATTAAATGGTATATTTTTTGATATATATGATATGAGTAGTATATTTTAGGATTCTATAGTCTATTTAATATAAGCTATATATCATTTAATCTAGTTGGAGTTTTAAAAATTTACTTGAAGCTAAAAGTATCCTGATATTCACTGATTTAAAATATCTTTGTAACATGCTAAATTCTTGCTTTTAAAATTCTTGAGTCTGTTTCTAAACTCCCTCATTTCATCCCATCTTACTTCATTCCACCCCATTCTGTTCCATTGTATTACATTCCATTGGTGTATTTGTCTTTCTGTTCCATACCAGAGCATCTACTTTAATTACTGTGGGGTTTTAACTCACTTTCACAAATGGTGAGTCACGTTCATTCTCAATTCTCTTTGGACAAATTATTTCTTAAAATCATTTTATTAAATGTTAAAAATGCTCTGAGATTATGACTGGGATTCTTTGACATTTAGTTATTTCGGTGCAAATTAACATTTTAAAAGATTAAGTCTCCCAATGCAGAAACATGAATTGTTACTCTAAAAATCCAAATCTTCATCTTTTTTATAAAACTTAAAGTGTTTAGTTTTCCACCTCACACCGGTCACAATGGCCATCATTAAAAAGTCTACAAATAACAAAATCTGGAGAAGGTGGGGATAAAAGGTAACCCTCCTACACTGCTGGTGGGAATGTAAGTTGGTACAGCCACTGTGGAAAACAGTATGGAGGTTCCTCAGAAAACTAAAAATAGAATTACCATATGATCCAGCAATCCCACTCCTGGGTATATACCCAGACAAAACAATAATTCAAAAAGATATATGCACCCCTACATTCACAGCAGCACTATTCACAACAGCCAAAATACGGAAACAACCTAAATGTCCATCAATAGATGAAGGGATAAAGAATATGTGGTACACATATACAATGGAATACTACTCAGCCATAAAAAAGAATGAAATAATGCCATTTGCAGCAACATGGATGCAACTAGAGATTAGCATACTAAGTGAAGAAAGTCAGAAAGAGAAAGACAAATACCATATGATATCACTTATGTCTGGAATCTATAATATGGCACAAATGAACCTGTCTGTAAAACAGAAACAGACTCACAGACATAGAGATCAGACTTTTCTTTTAAACCTCTTTATTGGAGTATAATTGCTTTACAATGGTGTGTTACATTCTGCTTTATAGCAAAGTGAATCAGCTATACATATACATATATCCCCATATCTCTCCCCTCTTGCGTCTCCCTCCCACCCTCCCTATCCCACACCTCTAGGTGGACACAAGCACTGAGCTGATCTCCCTGTGCCATGTGGCTGCTTCCCACTAGCCATCTATTTTACATTTGGTAGTATATATATGTCTACGCCACTCTCTCATTTTGTCCCAGCTTACCCTTCCCACTCCCTGTGTCCTCAAGTCCATTCTCTACATCTGCGTCTTTATTCTTGTCCTGTCCCTAGGTTCTTCAGAACCATTTCTTTTTTTTTTTTTAGATTCTATATATATGCGTTAGCATATGGTATTTGTTTTTCTCTTTCTCACTTACTTCACTCTGTATGACAGACTCTAGGTCCATCCACCTCACTACAAATAACTCAATTTCGTTTCTTTATATGGCTGAGTAATATTTCATTGTATATATGTGCCACATCTTCTTTATCCATTCATCTGTCAATGGACACTTAGGTTGCTTCCATGTCCTGGCTACTGTAAATAGTGCTGCATGAACATTGTGGTACATGACTCTTTTTGAATTATGGTTTTCTCAGGGTATAGGCCCAGTAGTGGGATTGCTGTGTCATATGGTAGTTCTATTTTTAGTTTTTTAAGGAATCTTCATACTGTTCTCCATAGTGGCTGTATCAATTTACATTCCCATCAACAGTGCAAGAGGGTTCCCTTTTCTCCACACCCTCTCCAGCATTTATTGTTAGTAGATTTTTTGATGATGGCCATTCTGACCAGTGTGAGGTGACACCTCATTGTAGTTTTGATTTGCATTTCTCTAATGATTAGTGATGTTGAATAACCTTTCATGTGTTTGTTGGCAATCAGTATATCTTCTTTGGAGAAATGTCTATTTAGGTCTTCTGACCATTTTTGGATTGGGTTGTTTTCTTGTAAATTTTGGAGGTTAATCCTTTGTCAGTTGCTTCATTTGCAAATATTTTCTCCCATTCTGAGGGTTGTCTTTTCATCTTGTTTATGATTTCCTTTGCTGTGCAAAAGCTTTTTAAGTTTCATTAGGTCCCATTTGTTTATTTTTTGTTAATTTCCATTTCTCTAGGAGGTGGGTCAAAAAGGATCTTGCTGTGATTTATGTCACAGAGTGTTCTGCCTATGTTTTCCTTTAAGAGTTTTATAGTGTCTGGACTTACATTTATGTCTTTAATCCACTTTGAGTTTATTTTTGTGTATGGTGTTAAGGAGTGTTCTAATTTCATTTTTTATATGTAGCTGTCCAGTTTTCCCAGCACTACTTATTGAAGAGGCTGTCTTTTCTCCATTGTATACTCTTGCCTCCTTTATCAAAGATAAGGTGACCGTATGTGTGTGGGTTTATCTCTGGGCTTTCTATCCTATTCCACTGATCTATATTTCTGTTTTTGTGCCAGTACAGTACTGTCTTGATTACTGTAGCTTTGTAGTATAGTCTGAAGTCCGGGAGCCTGATTCCTCCAGCTCCGTTTTTCGTTCTCAAGATTGCTTTGGCTATTCGGGGTTTTTTGTGTTTCCATACAAATTGTGACATTTTTTGTTCTAGTTCTGTGAAAAATGCCATTGGTAGTTTGATAGGGATTGCACTGAATCTGTAGATTGCTTTGGGTAGTATAGTCATTTTCACAGTGTTGATTCTTCCAATCCAAGAACATGGTATATCTCTCCATCTGTTTGTATCATCTTTAATTTCTTTCATAAGTGTCTTATAGTTTTCTGCATACAGGTATTTTGTCTCCTTAGGTAGGTTTATTCCAAGGTATTTTATTCTTTTTGTTGCAGTGGTAAATGGGTATGTTTCCTTAATTTCTCTTTCAGATTTTTCATCATTAGTGTATAGGAATGCAAGAGATTTCTGTGCATTAATTTTGTATCCTGCTACTTTACCAAATTCATTGATTAGCTCTAGTAGTTTTCTGGTAGCATCTTTAGGATTCTCTATGTATAGCATCATCTCAACTGCAAACAGTGACACTTTTACTTCTTTTCCGATTTGGATTCCTTTTATTTCTTTTTCTTCTCTGATTGCTGTGGCTAAAACTTCCAAAACTATGTTGAATAATAGTGGTGAGAGTGGGCAACCTTGTCTTGTTCCTGATCTTAGTGGAAATGGTTTCAGTTTTTCACCATTGAGAACGATGTTGAATGTGGGTTTGTCATATATGGCCTTTATTATGTTGAGGTAAGTTCCCTCTATGCCTACTTTCTGGAGAGTTTTTATCATAAATGGGTGTTGAATTTTGTCGAAAGCTTTTTCTGCATCTATTGAGATTATCATATAGTTTTTATCCTTCAATTTGTTAATATGGTGTGCATACTGATTGATTTGCATACATTGAAGAATCCTTGTATTCCTGGGATAAATCCCACTTGATTATGGTGTATGATCCTTTTAACGTGCTGCTGGATTCGGTTTGTTAGTATTTTGTTGAGGATTTTTGCATTTATGTTCATCAGTGATATTGGCCTGTAGTTTTCTTTTTTTGCAACATCTTTGTCTGGCTTTGGTATCAGGGTGATGGTGGCCTCATAGAATGAGTTTGCGAGTGTTCCTCCCTCTGCTACATTTTGGAAGAGTTTGAGAAGGACAGGTGTTAGCTCTTCTCTAAATGTTTGATAGAATTCGCCTGTGAAGCCATCTGGTCCTGGGCTTTTGTATGTTGGAAGATTTTTTATCACAGTTTCAATATCAGTGCTTGTGATTGGACTCTATATTTTCTGTTTCTTCCTGGTTCAGTCTCGGAAGGTTGTGCTTTTTTAAGAATTTGTCCATTTCTTCCAGGTTGTCCATTTTGTTGGCATATTTTGCTTGTAGTAATCTCTCATGATCTTTTGTATTTCTGCAGTGTCAGTTTTTACTTCTCCTTTTTCATTTCTAATTCCATGGATTTGAGTCTTCTCCTTTTTTTTCTTGATGAGTCTGGCTAATGGTTTATCAATTTTGTTTATCTTCTCAAAGAACCAGCTTTTAGTTTTATTGTTCTTTGCTATTGTTTCCTTCATTTCTTTTTTATTTATTTCTGATTTTTATGATTTCTTTCCTTCGCTAACTTTGGGGTTTTTTTTTTGTTCTTCTTTCTCTAATTGCTTTAGGTGTAAGGTTAGGTTGTTTATTTGAGATTTTTCTCGTTTCTTGAGGTAGGATTGTATTGCTATAAACTTCCCTCTTAGAACTGCTTTTGCTGCATCCCATAGGTTTTGGGCCATCGTGTTTTCATTGTCATTTGTTTCTAGGTATTTTTTGATTTCCTCCTTGATTTCTTCAGTGATCTCTTGGTTATCTAGTAGCATATTGTTTAGCTTCCATGTGTTTGTATTTTTTACAGTTTTTTTCCTGTAATTGATATCTAGTCTCATAGCATTGTGGTCGGAAAAGATACTTGATACAATCTCAATTTTCTTAAATTTAGCAAGGCTTGATTTGTGACCCAAGACATGATCTATCCTGGAGAATGTTCCATGAGACTTGAGAAGAAAGTGTATTCTGTTGTTTTTGGATGGAATGTTCTATAAATATAAATTAAGTCCATCTTGTTTAATGTATCATTTAAAGCTTGTGTTTCCTTATTTATTTTCATTTTGGTTGATCTGTCCATTGGTGAAAGTGGGGTGTTAAAGTCCCCTACTATTATTGTGTTACTGTTGATTTCCCCTTTTATGGCTGTTAGCATTTGCCTCGTGTATTGAGGTGCTCCTATGTTGGGTGCATAAATACTTACAATTGTTATACAGTCTTCTTGGATTGATCCCTTGATCATTATGTAGTGTCTTTCTTTGTCTCTTGTAATAGTGTTTATTTTAGTCTACTTTGCCTGATATGAGGATTGCTACTCCAGCTTTCTTTTGATTTCCATTTGCATGGAATATCTTTTTCCATCCCCTCACTTTGTCTGTATGTGTCCCTAGGTCTGAAGTGGGTCCCTTCTAGACAGCATATATACGGGTCTTGTTTTTGTATCCATTCAGCCAGTCTATGTCTTTTGGTTGGAGCATTTAATCCATTTGCATTTAAGGTAATTATTGGTATGTTCCTATTACCATTTTCTTAATTGTTTTAGGTTTGTTATTGTATGTCTTTTCCTTCTCTTGTGTTTCCTGTCTAGAGAAGTTCCTTTAGCATTTGTTGTAAAGCTTGTTTGGTGGTGCTGAATTCTCTTAGCTTTTGCTTGTCTGTAAAGGTTTTAATTTCTTCGTCAAAGCTGAATGAGATCCTTGCTGGGTAGAGTAATCTTGGTTGTAGATTTTTCTCTTTCATCACTTTAAATATGTCCTGCCACTCCCTTCTGGCTTGCACACTTTCTGCTGAAAGATCAGCTGTTAAATTTATGGGGATTCCCTTGTATGTTATTTGTTGCTTTTCCCTTTCTGCTTTTAATATTTTTTCTTTGTATTTAATTTTTGATAGTTTGATTAATATGTGTCTTGGCGTGTTTCTCCTTGGATTTATCCTGTATGGAACTCTGTGTGCTTCCTGGCCTTGATTAACTATTTCCTTTCCCATATTAGGGAACTTTTCAACTATAATCTCTTCAAACATTTTCTCAGTCCCTTTCTTTTTCTCTTCTTCTTCTGGGACCCCTATAATTTGAATGTTGGTGCATTTAATGTTGTCCCAGAGGTCTCTGAGACTGTCCTCAATTCTTTTCATTCTTTTTCTTTATTCTGCTCTGTGGTAGTTATTTCCACTATTTTATCTTCCAGGTCACTTATCCGTTCTTCTGCCTCAGTTATTCTGCTGTTGATTCCTTCTAGAGAAATTTTAATTTCATTTATTGTGTTGTTCATCATTGTTTGTTTGCTCTTTAGTTCTTCTAGGTCGTTGTTAAACGTTTCTTGTATTTTCTCCATTCTGTTTCCAAGATTTTGGATCATCTTTACTACCATTACTCTGAATTCTTTTTCAGGTAGACTGCCTATTTCCTCTTCATTTGTTTGGTCTGGTGGGTTTTTACCTTGTTTCTTCATCTGCTGCATATTTCTCTGTCTTCTCATTTTGCTTAACTCACTGTGTTTGGGGTCTCCTTTTTGCAGGCTGCAGGTTCGTGTTCCCGTTGTTTTTGCTGTCTGCCCCCAGTGGGTAAGGTTGGTTCAGTGAGTTGTGTAGGCTTCCTGGTGGAGGGGACTGGTGCCTGTGTTCTGGTAGATGAGGCTGGATCTTGTCTTTCTGGTGGACAGGACCGCGTCTGGTGATGTGTTTTGGGGTGTCTGTGAATTTACTATGATTTTAGGAAGCCTGTCTGCTAATGGGTGGGGTTGTGTTCGTGTCTTGCTAGTTGTTTGGCATGGGGTGTCTAGCACTGGAGCTTGCTGGTTGTTGAGTGGAGCTGGGTCTTAGCATTGAGATGGAGATCTCTGGGAGAGCTCTCGCCAACAGATATTACGTGGGGCCAGGAGGTCTCTGGTGGTCCAATGTCCTGAACTCGGCTCTCCCACCTCAGAGGCTCAGGCCTGATACCTGGCTGGAGCACCAAGACCCTGTCAGCCACACGGCTTGGAGGGCTTGTACCCAAACAGCATTACAACAGCAACTTTAAAGTCCTCTCTGCTTAGATAGCCTTTGTTATCTTCATTGCATGCTTTAAATACTTCTTGTCCTCTGAGAGGCTGGCTTCCCCCACCCGTAGCCGGGCCCTGGAGAAAAACATCGTGACCACCACACAGGAGTCAGGATGCCTGAACTCGTCACCTCTGTAGCCTGAGCCCTGCTTGCAGTGACTGCCTACCAAGCTTCCCCGAGATCAGACTTGTGGTTGCCAAGAGGGAGGGGGGAGGGAGAGGGATGCACTGGGAGTTTGGGGTTGGTAGATGCAAACTATTATATATAGGATGGATAAACAACAAGGTCCTACTGTATAGCACAGGGAACTATATTCATTCTCCTGGGATAAACCATAATGGAAAAGAATGTGAAAAAAAGAATGTCTATATGTGTATAAATGAGTCACTTTGCTGTGAGGCAGAGATTGGCACAGCATTGTTTATCAACTATACTTCAGTTAAAAAAAGTGTTTAGTTTCTACATAGGGCTCTTATTCTTTCTTTTTCATCCTATTTCTAGACATCATATATATTTTTGTTGCTCTTGTCAATGTGATATTCTTTCCCACATCATTGGATATTGTTGGTATGTAGCAAAACTAAATTTTCTTTAATGTGATTACAGTGAAAATACCCACAGGACTTTTTCATTAAAAATGACAAAACCATTCTATAATTCATATGGAAGAGCAAAGAGCTGAAAATAGCTAAGACAATTTAGAAGAAGAATAAGAAGACTGGGAGTATTATGGTACCAGATGACAAGATTTAAAAAGTTATAATTATTTAAACAGTGTGATAACATGCAGTAATAGATAAGCTGACCCACAAAACCAGAATAGAGGACCTAGACTCTCACATAGATGGAAAATTTAGGTATGACAGAGATTAATTTATTGCAGATTAATAAATGGCGCTTGGACAATCTGTTTTCCATATGAAACAAAAATGAAATTGGATCCTTTTTTCATAGCATATATCTAAAAACTTAAATGAAAAGAGCAAGACTTATTTTGATTGTGATGTTTTGCATTTGTATCCATAAATTCGATTGGCTTCCAGTTTTCCTCTTTCATAGTTTTTCTTACTTTGATATCAAGTTTATACTAGTTTTATAAAATTAATCGTGGCATGTTCCCTCAATTTATATTCTCTGGAAAAGTTTTCGTTTGGATTAAATGTTCCTCACAGATTTTTTCTCATAAGTTGATCTTGCTGGTAAAACTATCTGGTCCAGGTGGGATTATGTATCAATATGTGCACACACACACATATGTAATTATTATCTCCATTTACAAATTATTTATATTGTAACAGAATTATTATCTCCATTTACAAATGATGAACCTGAGGCACGGAAAGATTAGGTAAGTTGCTCAAGGTCACACAGCTGGGAAGTGGTAATCTGGGACTGGAACTCAGCCCTCTGGTTTAACAAGCACTTCCGAATTTGAATGACTAATTCCATTTATTTAATGGTTATGGGTTTCTTATGCTGGGGTCACTAAAAGCAAAACCTGAGACAGGGATTTGGTCTCCTGCAATTTATTTGAGGAAAAACCTCAAAGGATGGTTGGGAAGCAGGATTGGGAAGGAGAAGAACCTGGCAAGGAGGTGATCTCAGATGAAGTCCAGCCTTGCCTTGATCCCCAGAGGAGGGGTATAGAGAGAATAATATTCTCCATAGAATTGCCCCCCCTTTTTTTTTTTTTTTTTTTTTTAAGAATTGTCCCTCCTTGATGCAAGGGGCTGGCCTTTTGTATCCTTGCTTCAGTCAGTTATAGGCTACAGGCAGAGGAGGAAGGGCTATGTTTTCTGACCCTGATCTGGGAGTGATTCTGGGAGGCGGAGGGAAGCTGTAAAAATTTAGCAGTTAACAGAGCAGCAGGCGATGAGTGCACTGGTCAGGGAAAAGGAATCTGGGCACCGAAACAGTTTCTGTCCAGTTGAAGCTATTCAGATTTTATACTTCTTCTTGAGTCAGATTTGGAAGGTTATGTTTTTCTAAGAAATTATCCAGTTTTTCCCCTAAATTTATAAATTTTTTGGCGTAGGATTATTCGTATTATTTTTGTTTATTATTTTAAAAACAGCTTATTGAGATATAATTAGCATATGATACATTGTATATAAAGTATACACTTGGATAATTTTGACATACGTGTAACACCTGTGAATCATCACCACATCAAGAGAATAAACATTTTTACCACCACCAAGTTTGCCCACATCCTTTGTAATCTCTCCCCTCAGTCCCTGGCAACCACTGATTTGCTTTTTATGACTACACATTAATTTGCATTTTCTAGAGTTTTATATAAATGAAGTTACAGAGTATGTACTCTTTTGTGTCCACCCCCTTTCCCTCAGCATAACCATTTAGAGAGTCATCCAGGTTGTTTCTTGTATCCATACTTCATCCCTTTTTATTGCTGAGTAGTAGTCCACTGTGTGGATATACCGTAATTGTTTATCCACTCATCTGTTTGAGGTACATTTGAGTTATTTCTAGTTTCTAGTACAAAGAAAGCTGCTACAAACATTCACGTACAAGCTTTTGTACAGTCACATACTTCCTTTTTTCGTTTGTAAATACCTGGGAGTGGGGTGTCTGAATCATATGGTAGGTATACGTTTAAATTTTTAAGAACCTACCAAACTGTTTTCCAAAGTGATTGTACTATTTTACATTCCTATAAAGTGTATGAGAGTTACAGTTTTTCCATCTTTTCACCAACTCTTAGTCAGTCATTTTAATTTTAGTTATTCTAATAGGTGTGTAGTGGTATTTAGTGGTATCTCATTGTGGTTTTAATCTGGACTTTCCTAAGGACTTAATAATGCTGAGCATCTCTTCATGTGCTTCTTGACATCCATATATCTTCTTGGTGAAGTATCTGTTCAAATCTTTTGCCCATCTGAAAAATTAGGTTGCTTTCTTATTGTTGAATTTTGAGAGTTCTTCATTTATTCTGGATACATCCTTTATCAGTATATGCTTTGTAAAGATTTTCTCCCAGTGGCTTATTTTTCACTCTCTTAACAGAGTCTTTTGAAGAATCTTTTAAAATTTAAAAAAACTTTTGTGAAGTCAAATTTATCAATTTATTCTTTTATTACAGATTGTAGGATCTAATTTAAGAAATCTCTGCCTAATCTAAGGTCATAAAGATTTTGCCCTGTGTTTTCCTTTTGACCTTTATGTTTTGCATTTAGGTGTACAATTCATTTGAGTTATTTTGGTATATGGTGTGAGATTGGATCCACGTCCTTTAAAACAAGGTGTTTTCTTTTGCATATGAATATCCAATTTTTCCAGCACCATTTATTGAAAAAGCTGTCATTTCTCCATTGAATTACTGCCTTTGTGCCTTTGTAGTAAATCAGCTGCCCATATATATGGTTAGGCTAATTTCTGCAGGTTTTTAAAAAATTAATTAATATTATTTTTTGGCTGCGTTGGGTCTTCATTGTTGCTCACAGGCTTTCTGTAGTTGCAGTGAGAGGGGGCTACTCTTTGTTGCGGTGTGCGGGTATCTCATTGCGGTGGCTGCTCTTGTTGCGGAGCACGGGCTCTAGGCACACAGGCTTCAGTACTTGTGGCATGTGGGCTCAGTAGTTGTGGCTCATGGGCTCTAGAGCACAGGCTCAGTAGTTGTGGCGCACGGGCTTAGTTGCTCTGCGGCATGTGGGATCTTCCTGAACCAGGGCTCAAACCCGTGTCCCCTGCATTGGCAGGCGGATTCTTCACTGCACCACCAGGGAAGTCCCTGCAGGCGTCTTTATAGAAATTAACAAACTGATTCTAAAATTCATTTGGAGGGACTGCCCTGGTGGTCCAGTGGTTAAGACTCCGTGCTTCCACTGCAGGGGGCACGGGTTTGATCCCTGGTCGGGGAACTAAGATCCTGCATGCAACTCGGTGCAGCCAAAAAAAAAAAAAAGTCAATTGATTAGTAACTGTAATTCCATTGGCAAACTTAATTATTCTTTGCCATGTAACAAAATATAAAAAATAAAATAAATTTCACTTGGAAATGCAAAGGACCTATAATAGCCAATACAACGTCTTTTTCTTAATATTTATTTATTTATTTATTGTCTGCTTTGGGTCTTAGTTGTAGCATGCGGGATCTTCATTGAGGCATGTGGGATCTTCCATTGCAGCACGTGGGCTCTTCGTTGTGGTGCGTGGACTTCTCTCTAGTTGTGGCATGCAGGCTTCTCTCTAGTTGTGGCATGTGGGTTTTCTCTCTCTAGTTGTGGCACGTGGGCTCCAGGGAGCATGGGCTCTGTAGTTTGCGGTATGCAGGCTCTCTCATTGAGGTGCGAGAGCTCAGTAGTTGTGGCGCATGGGCTTAGTTGCTCTGCAGCATGTGGGATCTTAGTTCCCTGACCAGGAATCGAACACGCGCCCCCTGCATTGGAAGGCAGATTCTTCACCACTGGACCACCAGGGAAGTCCCACCAATACAACTCTGAAAAAGAACAGCAGAGTTGGAGGACTGGCATGACGTGATTTCAAGATTTTTTCTAAAGTCACAGCAATCAAGACAGCATGATATTGGCACAAATAAGGACAAACAGATCAATGGAACCAATTAGAGAGATCAGAAATCAACCCATGCATATGTGGACTAGAATATTGCTCAGCAATAAAAAGGAATGAACTACTGACATACACTTCAGCATGAATGCATCCTAAAATAATTGTGTTGAGTTTAAGAAG
Source organism: Balaenoptera ricei (assembly GCF_028023285.1). Taxonomy (NCBI): domain Eukaryota; kingdom Metazoa; phylum Chordata; class Mammalia; order Artiodactyla; family Balaenopteridae; genus Balaenoptera; species Balaenoptera ricei. The sequence goes on from NC_082640.1 coordinate 32,938,448, forward strand.
CTACACTAAAAAGAGTGCTTTTGTATGATTTCACTTATATAAAATTCTAGAAAATGCTAATGAATGTATTGTGATAGAAAGCAAATCAGTGGTTATGGGGATGAATGGGGAGGTTAGGGAGGTATGAGAGGGATGGATTAAAAAGGGCATGAGAAAACTTTTGGGGGAGATGGATATGTTCACTATCATGATTACGACAATGGTTTCACAGGTGTATACATATGTGACAACTTATCAAACTGTACACTTTAAATAGATGCAGGCTGTTGTATGTCAGTTATACCTCAATTTTTAGCAAAGTTCCATAAGGAGCTCTCCTGATATAGAAGAATAAAAGAATGATTATATAAAGTGAGAAGGTAAGACAACACAGGCTGTAAGAGGAGTGTATTAGTCAGGTTCTCCAGAGACGCAGAACCAATAGGATATTGTACATACACACAAACACACACATATGGAATTATATATATTATATATATCAATAGTATATATATATAAACATGGAATGTATAGGATATATGATATACATGAGGCATATATGAGATATCTATCTATCTAAAGATTTATTATAAGGAATTGAAGTATGGAGGCTGGCAAGTCCACAATCTGCAGGGTGGGCTGGCAGGCTGGAGAACCAGCAGAGTGGACGTTCCAGTTCAAGTCTGAAAGCTGTCTGCTGGAAAATTCCTCTCGTTCAGGGGAAGGTCAACCACTTGGTCTATTCAGGCCTTCAACTGATTGAACGAGGCCCACTCACATCCTGGAGCGTAATTGGCTCTATTTAAACTGCACTGATCCCAACGTTAATTTCATGCAAACGCATGTTACAGGAACACCCAGAATAATGTCTGACCAAATATCTGGGTGCCCCATGGCCCAGCCACATTGACTCATTACAAGTAGGTAGAGGTTTTGTGGATGGTGTGTGGGACAGGGTCCCCAGATAGAGCTGGCAGACCCTTCCAGGTGTACAAACAACACAAGCAAATCACAGAGTTGGAAATGACTGTCACAGGACATGGGCTCCAAACAGAGACTAGCACAGAGGTGATGGTCCGGACCAACTGGTATAATTAGGATCAGGAGGGAGGGTGATATTTCTGTGAAGCCAATTGCATGTGGTCGGTGTGGGTGATGCCTGGCAGCTTCTGAGAAAGAAAGTGATATCATGCGCCCCCAACACCCCTCTTCAGGCTCTGTTTTCTGCCCACTCTTCCTGTGTGACTGTAAACATTCAAATTAAACATTTTCAGAATTGGCAAATGCCCTCATGGGAAAAGTAGCATTTGGGAACGTCTCTGTCTCCAGGTGACTATTTTCCCTTCAATTTTGGCTTGATAATTCTTTACAATCTTGTCAGCTCTTTGATGCTTTCTAGAAAACATTTAAAGTTGTATTTTTAGTTGTTTTCGGGGGAACTTAGGTTCAAATGATCTAACCTGCCTTTACCAGACACTGAGTCTTTGTTATGTTTTTTTATTATTTTTTACTGTAATGCAATAGATATAGATAGTATTCACTCATATTCAGTCCTCCTCTCCTTCTGGACACATGGGAGACAAATCTTCCCATTCACCTTGTCATTGAGCAAGGCCGTGAGATAACTGAGGAAAACAGGCTGTGAGTGGGATTAGTGTATGTGTCTCTTCTGTGCTACAAACACCAAAAAATTTGAGAAAAGCTATTTCAAAGCATCCTCCTGATCCTATGCTTCCAGAACACACAATTATACAGCCAGTTTATTGATAATCATACAAAGATTATTTTATTCTAAGCATTGCCTTCAAAAGCACTTCATGGAATTTCCCTTTCCCATTCCTTCTTGACATTTTAGGTAAATCCTATAGCTTTCTAGCTGCCTTGGGGTAATGAAGAATCCAGTCCCATTCTACTTCAGTTTAAAAAATCTCAAACTCTATAGAGCCAATGCGAAGAATGGAAATTGACTCATAAAAGGGGCAAGACTTAAGAAAGGCTAAGTGGCCAAGTTCACTGCCAAAATCATGTCATAGGAAACTTCCGCTCAGGATGAACTTCTGCTCCTGGGCACTTACTTGCTCTCACACCCCTGGAGTCTCCATCCTACCACTGCCATCAATAATCTTTGACGTCTCCATGTCTTCAGATACCCCCTCAAGATTTCAGATGCAAGAGCCTCTGGTTGGCGGAGCCTGGGTCACATGCCCACATGTCTTGGGACCTAAAAGCAGGGAGAGAGGGAATATCTGGCCCTTTTGGTGCTGTGACGCGAGGTGTTGTGTGTCGTCTTTCTCTGGTTTGTTTGGGGAAAGCCTGGTATTGGCTATAGTTCCGTGGCAACATAAGTGGTTTGCAAACTTTCTATTTGCCTCAGTCAGTCCACAGTGACTACATTGCTTTCTTTCCTCACCATCAATTACATGTAGAAGGCATGGATAAAAATGGATTTTGTTTCAAAATGCTAAGAGCATGCTGGGCAGTGGTCCTGTTGTATGCAACCATGAAAAATCCTGCTTCAGGGGACAGATGGGTCCACCTTACAATGCCTATGTCATTATAAGACACTTACTCTCTTTTTAAACCTTTTAAATTGTGAAAGAAAACACACACACAGAACATAAGTGTGCAATTCAACAAAGAGTCACAATGGGAACATTTCTGAGTCCGTCCCTTGGGTACCCCTCATATTCTGACTTTCATATTTCCTATTCTTATCCTTGTATTTCTTTTTCTTGCCTTATTTTACTGCTTAGAATTTCTGGAACAATGTTAAATAGCAGGCTTTCATGTCGTATTTCCAATTTCAAAGGGAAGGATTTTATTGTTTAGTCATTAACCATGAGGTTGGCTCTTATTTTTTAATAGATATTTTTATAGACATTGAAGGAAGTTATCTATTATTTCTGGTTTGCTAAGAGTTTTTATTGTGAGTGGATGTCATGCTTTTTTTATCATGCTTTTTCGGAATCTATTAAGATATTCATTTTTAATTTACTGTTTTAAAAGGCCTTTACAAAAGGCAGCCATGAAAGTGGACAGGTAATGGTTTTGCTTTTGTTTTCCAAGTTTCCCTACTTTTGGAAGTTTCTACCATATATCATGGAAAACAAAGCTTGGAAGGAAGCTTAAAGGTCATCAACCATTACACTCCATCGCTCAGTTCACAAATCTTCTCTACAACATTCCAAGAGGTTGGCTGTTTATACAGTCTCTGCTTAAATATTTTAAGGGATGAAAGAAATTATCTCTGCTCATCAATTTTTGGAAAGCTCTGGTTGCCAGAAAGTCATTTCTTATGTTAGCTGAAATGTACCTCAATGTCAGATTCATCCCAAGTCTGGCAGATGGAATATGCAGGACAGATGTACCCCGAGGAATGGGTAGAGCAGTGTGTGTGGTGAAAAGCGCGTGGCCTTTAGAATTAGGCAGACCTGGGTTCAATTGCTAGCTTAGCCATCAACAAGCTGAGCGAATTTGGGCACTATGGCAGATTGTGTAATGATCACAGATTCCCGCCACCCTAGTATGCTTCTCCTTTGAATGTGACTTTGCAGCTCCTCCAATCCAGAGACGGATGGAGTCTATTTCTTCACCTCGAATCTGGGCTGGCCTTGGGACGTGCTTTGACCAACAGAATGTGGCAAAAGTGATATTGGTCAAATTCTGGAACGTAGTGAGCAGTGGGGGGGGGGGGGGTGCAGGGAGGGCACGGGGAGAAGGGCCAGGCTGTGTCAGGCTCTCTTGAGATGCTGCCCTGAGCCTGCCATATAAGGAAATCATCTAGCCTACAGGAGGTGAGAGGATGCATGGAGAATTAAGGTGCCCCAGTCAACAGACTATACCAGTTGCCAGACATGTAGGTGGGACCATCTTGGATTTCCCAGCCCTGAAGCCCAAGCAAAACCAGCTAAAGAACTGCGCAGCCGACCTACAAAATCATGAGAAATTATGTCATTGTTCATTTAAGCCACTGAGTAGTTACACGGCAAAGGCTTACTGAGACAAATGTTATTCAAACAGCCAGAGTTTGTTTCTTCATTGTTACAAGGGAAAACAATAATAATTCTTTCCATGGTTGTGAGTGAGGATTAATTAGTGTAAAATATGTAAAAGTGTATAAGGAGCCAGCACTGTGCTGGTTCATTGTAACTGCTAAATAAGGGTAGCTGCTACGATTGCTGTTATGCAAACTTTTAAAGCTAACACTCTCTTCCTTCTTAGTTTCTACTCTTCCAGGTTAAATACTGTTTCCTTTGACTTTACCTTGTTTGAGAAGCCTTCCTGGCAATTTATTATACTGCTCCCCTCCTAATTACCTCCTATACCCCCTATTTTATTAATGTCCCTCTTAAAACAGAACAATAGATGTGATCTGATCATTGCCTGTTACTGGGCAGGCAGTTCCTTTTAGTAATAGTGACTTCCACACAATAGGTGCTAAAACAATGCTGTTTTTTTAATTAACTCAGCCCAAGTCAGGGCTCCTTTTTTAGTTCATCCGTTTCCACTGTCTTTTATTCAGCTAACTGTTGATTATCAGTCTTCAACTGCTCTGACTTGAGCTACTGCCAAGCCAAGTTTCTCGTCCCTGAGAGTATGCAGGTATTTTCTTGGAACTAAATGTAGGATTTAACATTTAACCTGGTGAAATTTCTTTTGTTAACCTTAGCTGAGTACTCCAGCTGGCCAAGGTAATCTTGGTCTTACATCTGTCATTTGTTTCTCTTGGAACTAAATGTAGGATTTAACATTTAACCTGGTGAAATTTCTTTTGTTAACCTTAGCTGAGTACTCCAGCTGGCCAAGGTAATCTTGGTCTTACATCTGTCATTTGTTTCTCCACTTGGTGCATCAAGATTAGATGATTACTACTTACATGTTTTCTACCAGTTACTGAAAAATAATGTTTAACAGGACAGAGCCATGGAAAGAACCTCAAAGCACACTATATACCTTGCTAAGTCTGGTACAGAGCCAGTAAATATTAATAATTACATTATGCATGCATGTTATTTAACAGCCAACAGACTGCTTTCATATCAATTAGCACCTTAATCCAACATCAAGTATGCCCAGTGACAGGACACTTCGGTCTTATCCACGTGGAGACCTATATAGGCAGTAAAATTATTTGCTAAAATCAAGATACACCTCACCTAATGATGTTCTGAAAAAAATTCTTTACTGAGTAGCGAGACTACAATCGTTTTTTTCTTTTTGTCTTTACTTGATCATAGTGAATATAAAACGCTGTAGTAATGATTATATAAAGTATCTTCTTAGGTCAATGGTAATAGATAAGACAGTAAATTAATTTATCTGCTTTCAGCGCTTTTGAGAAGTCAAAGGGAAAAAAAAATTGTTTTGTCCCAGAAGAACCTTCAACTTATCCTGACAACCAAGAGATACCTGAAATCCCTGAGTGAGAGACCTGTATTCATATCTTCAGGAAGCTTCAGGAAGCTTTATGTGTGAGCATGCCTGCCAGTTTTCCCCAGATGTAATTCTGGGGTTTTACTTACTCTCACCAACCACCCCCCTGCCCCGTGGCATACTTTTTCACTTTGGGAAGGGGATGGGAATGAGAAAGGGGGTGTTAATTGGGTCCCCAGAGTTTGCATATCTTTCCTCTAGCCTTCCTTGCTACTGTGGATAGTAAGTTTGGGCACACCCAGTTCTAGACCAGGAGACTGATTCTCCAGAGAAGCGCGAGACAAGTTACAGAGCCAGTCAGAAGCAGAGCCTGTACCTTGTAAAACCCCATGGGCTTCGAGCTGCTGCGGCCAGAGAGGATGGACTGCGTGGACCTGGGCCAATTCCGGGGAATACTCAAGCCTGCGGGTCCCAGAGGATGCAGAAAACGTCTGTCGGGGATGTTGGCAGAGGGCCCTTCCGGGGAGGTTCGCACTCGGGGGTGGCCGTCCCGCCTCACCTTCGCCGAGACGCCCCAGAAGAACAGCGCGGGGCGGGGGAGGGGGCGTGTCCCCTTCGCCAGCCCAGCCAGCGCGCAGGCGCAGCGGGCAGAAGGGGCGGGGGGAGGCCGCGGTGCTGTCTGGCCTCGGTCCCGGGACCACCCCCGAGCGCGCGGCTGCGCGCTGAGCTTCCCGCCCTCCCGGAAGCGCAGCGCCCGGTTAGCGCCACGTCTGTCTCTGCGTCTTATCCCTGGTCCCCCAGCCACCGTCCCACCCGCGAGGAGCGCACGCCCGAGCCGCGGCCCACGGGGCTGGACCGGGAGCATCATGGGCAGCGTGGCCTCGCGCTCCGCCTGCGCGCTGCCCCTTCTGCTGCTGCTGCTGCTGCTTCTCCAGGCGGAGCGGCTGCGGGGCGCGGAGCTCACCTTCGAGCTACCTGACAACGCCAAGCAGTGTTTCCACGAGGACGTGGAGCAGGGCGTGAAGTTCTCCCTGGATTACCAGGTGAGGCCCTGGCGCCCGGCAGCGCCTCCTCTCCCCCTTCCAGGTCTCCATTGGTCACTGGTGCGCCCCAGGCTGGAGTGGCTGGAATTAGCCAAAGAGGCTGAAGGGGGCGGGAATGACCAGAGACCAGCTGACTTCCCCGCGAGGAAGTCAGAGCCCACTCGAGACAGGCCCGACTAACCAGGGAGGGAGGTAGCGCCGCAGGTGTGGATGCCGGGGGGCGGGTCCTCCATCCTGGGGAGTTGTCCTCAGTGACCTGCAGGCCCCTTGACTCTAAGGAATGCCATGTCTGATTAGCTGGACACAGGCTCTCTGCCCCAAGTTTTTTGGACCAGTTTGTCCCCGCCTGTACTGAAAAATGGCAGCGAGAGGAAATGGGTTCTTGGTTTTATTTTTCCCTCTCTCCAGTGTTTGAAGTCAGGTTGGGGTGAGCGCGGCAAGTGATGAGAAATGGCGCTTTGGAAAGGTGTCAGCGCAGGCTCTGAGCCCTGGCAGTGTTTCCAAGGAGTGGTGTTGTGGCTGCTGCCATATGACTCAGAAAAGCTCCTAGCTCCTGCACTCCTGGCTCCTTTGAGAGATCTCATGGCTCACAGTTCAGGGGAGCAGGTCTTGAGTGAGAGATCTGCTCCTAAGGTTTAGTGAGCAGATCTAAGAGTAGGGAGCTGGGTGGGAATCATACCCAGACCCGCGTCTGCTTGTGGACACATACGGACAGGCATTACAGAGATGAGTTGGCACGGGAAGCAGGCGTAGGGGCAGGCCATATGGTGGGCGCTCTCTGATCAAAGCCACTAAAAGAGGCGTGTGCTTGGGGACAGCACTATGTGCGGTGACCTCCGAGTCACTGATGTGGCCACTTTCACATGTCCGTGGACAGTGTGGAAATTGCAGCTGGGCTAACAGGGGTAACCTAGATACAGTCACCAAAACGTGGTCGTTGTGAGGATGGAGGGGCCTGAGAGGTCATCTGGTCCCTGCCAGGTCAGGAACCCCTGTTAGAGCAGGTTCAGCATAAGTTTACACACCCCCAGCATTAGGAAGCTCACTAATCACAAAGCAAATTCTTCCATCTGGACCAAAGGAAATTTTAACATTCGGAAGCAGATGGCGGCCATTGACTGTGTTCTTTGACGGACCTTAGTTGTAGTCATTGACCACCTCTGTGACTTTTGCCCTTTGCAGGTCTTGTCTTTCCTGTGTTGACACAGAGAGTTTGAACTAATGATTCCTGAGGACTCTCCCACCTCTGGTAATCACTGATTCTGTGAAGGCTTCAGTCTATATGTGCTTTCCCCTTGCATTCCATCAGCAATAATATTAACGTTTACCAGACACGTTCAGCAGTTTACTTAAGCTTGGAGCCTCAGTTACCTCTTCTGTAAAATGGGAAGGATTAGGCTCTTTGCACTCTTGCAGAGCAAAACTTTTGGAGTCAGGCAGACATGGATTCGAGTCTTAGCTCTGTCGCTTTCAAGCGGCATGACCATGGCCAGTGAACTTCAACTCTCTCAGCCTCAGTGTCATCCTCTGTTAATTGGGGAGTGTCAGCCTTTAGAAGCCTGTGAAGATTAAATGAAAAAAATGTTGGTGACGTGTAATCACAGTGCCTGGTCGGCCTTTGGTAAGTGGTGTTTGCCCCTCTGGTAACAGCACACTGTGGGTGTCTTTTGCGGTTGTCAGGTCATCACTGGAGGCCACTACGACGTTGACTGCTATGTGGAGGACCCCCTGGGGAACACCATCTACAGGGAGACCAAGAAGCAGTATGACAGCTTCACACACCAGGCTGAGGTCAAGGGCATTTATCAGTTTTGCTTCAGTAATGAGTTTTCCACCTTCTCTCACAAGACCGTCTACTTTGACTTTCAAGTGGGCGACGAGCCCCCCATTCTCCCAGACATGGGGAACAGAGTCACGGCTCTCACCCAGGTGAGTGGACACTAACAGGCTGAGATGAACCCCCTCCCCCCAGCCTGCTCCTTCCCGTCTGTGCCCGTCTTGGCTGATGAGTAGTCGCCAGCTATCCAGCTCCAGTCTGAAGTCTCAGTATCGACTCTGCCCCTCTGTTCACATCCAGTCCTACAAGACCCTATGTTCTCCTTTTGGTCTTCCTCTCCATTCTTTAACTGGATCCCTGCAATACTTTCCTCTGGTATTCCTGCGTTCCCATTTAGTCTTTGACACAGCACCAGTTTCAAAGTACACATAGCATATGCCTCTCTGCTGATATGATGTATCTACATGAGAAAGACTAGTCCTACTTTGTGTGGTATATATTAGTTAGGGTAACAACGGCTGGTTGCTATAACAAGTAAATCCCAAATATCAATGGCTTAGCACAATGAAAGTTTTTTTTTTTCTCACTCAAATAATAATCCAGAGAGTGGGGATAGGGGTGGAGGACTTTCCTCCATGGAGTGACTCAGGAAACCAGGCTCCTTCTTTCTGATGTCCCTTAGGGCTTCAGAGTCCTCTGTTTCTAGCCACCAAAAGAAGGAGAGAATGATAAAGTCCCATCTGCTTCTTAAAAGCCCTGGCCCAGAAGTGACGCCATCACACCCACTCATATCTCATTGTTGAGAAATGGTCCTGTGAACAGTCTGGATGAAACGAAGGCGGCACATACAGTTCAGTTGGGCAGTCACCTCCTAGCAACAAACTTCACAATCTGGAAGAGAAACGGTGACACTTTTGGAGGACAGATCGTCATCTCTGTCACCCATGGCTGTCACAGTTAACTATCATCCGACCCCAGCCTCCTCCATCAGTCTTCCCTCCTGCTATTTAAGCTTCTCCCTCCCTCCCATATGCAGGCTCTGAGGCTAGGACTCTATATTACCTCTGAATCCCCAGCGCCCCAGTGTCTGGGGTGTGGCATAGAATAAGAGCTCACCAAATAGTTGTCAAGTGACTGAGTGGCAGGACCCAGGGAAACCTGCAAGACAGGAATGACCCTCTGTGGCTGCACCTGTTCCAGAACCAAAGCCAGAGCATCTGCCTCTCCAGCAATGCCAGATTAACTTCTGGGCTGCCCTCCAAGGTGACCACAGGCTCCATTCCTCTGTGGCTTTGACCATGCGCTCATTCTCTGAGCAGTTGGAGGTTAGCACTGCACTGTCCAGTCAGTAACAGCTATCTACATATGGCTGTTGACAATTAATTGAAATTAAATTAAAAATTCCCTTCCTTGTTTGCTCTATACCAACATTTGTAGTGCTCAGTAGTCACAAGTGGCTGGTGCCCACGCATGGAGAGTTCCACTGGACAGCAGTGCGTTTGAACTTAGCGGCGTGACTGCTGATAGGAGGTCCAGCCCAGGGTGTGTCTTATGTGTAAGATCTTTCATAACCTGTCCTCTCAGGAGGTCTGTTGGTCATTGATGAAATAGCTTCTGTTTTGAAGATTTTGTGAGTCTCCTGAAGCTGAGCTGAAGGATTTCTCTCTCTAAGCAGTGGAAAAGAAACCAGTAGAGAAAAGGCTTTGTGGATTAGCGCACTAGAGACGTTCTTTCCTGGAGCCTTAGAATTAGAGTTTGGTTTTGTTGCAGGAAGGAGTGATTGCACTTCCCCTCTTCTGCATCTGGGAACCTCATCCTTCCTTCTGCCCGGCCGCAAAAGAGCTCTTTCCTTCTCCTTCTGTACCTCTGACCCCCCTGCCTGGTCTGTGCCTGTCGCAGACGCCTCCCGCTCGCCTGTGGTGGGCCCGCGCTCAGTCTGTACACTGTACCCGGTGGTGGGAGTATGAGGAGGTCAGAGGGCGCTGTCCCGGCTGTCAGGAGCCCTGCGTGGAATGCGACCCTGTAAACCAGGGAGCTCCAGGATGCTCTGATCAGAGCTGAGATTTAAGGATGAGGGTTGTCAGGGGATGGACCAATTGACTCTTCCAGGAGGGTCAGGGAAGTCTTCACAGGGAGAGTTTTAGCTTAAAGCGACACTGTGGGTGCTTGCCTAGGAGTGTGTCTGGCACGGGAGGAGGAAAGGCCTCCTGGGTGGGGAGAACAGCATGTGCAGGTATTCAGGGCATCACTTTACTTTCCTCACCGGCCCTGATCTTATTTTGCTTGGCATGGATCCCCTTTCTACCTGCAGCTGTCTTCTCTCTTCCCCTGAGGCTTCGTCCGGCTCAGTGCTGGGCCAGAGGCTGTGTGTTCTGGCACCAGTAGCAGCCCTAGGGTGAAAGAATAGGATGCAGAGTGACCGAGTCCCGGGCCAGGGCTCCAGGCCAGAGGGACTTGTCTTTGGCCTGAGTTCCAGCATGACCAGGCTCCTGGCAGAGGACATGGGCTAGGGATGCTGCTGAGGGAGGCCAAGCTTGAGGTGCCCTGGGCGTCCTGGGAGTCTGGGCAGATCCTAGCGGAGGCTGAAGGTTCCTGACAGAGGTCCAAGGTCCGGGGCTGACTCAGTGGTGGTCGAGGGAAGATTAAAGGTTTTCCTAACTCTACTCTGAGGCCAGCTCCTGCGACGCTGCCTTTGAGCTCTTGAAGAATTTAAAGAGCCAAGTGCGGACTTCCCTGGCAGTGCAGTGGTTAAGACTCCGCGCTTCCCTTGCAGGGGGTGCGAGTTCGATCCCTGGTTGGGGGAACTAAGATCCCGTGTGCTGCACGGCCAAAAAATAAAATAAAGAGCCAAGTGCTTCTATCCGTGGAGGTCCTGATGAGGTGAGGCTGCAGGAATTTGCTGGTGGTTACAGAGTGAAGACCTGGGCATCAGCAGGTGGTAGAGACGGGATGGGATGTGGGCATGGGATGGAGGAAAGGGATGGTCCTGGGAGGGAGACAGGTCAGGGTGTCTCCAGAGACTACCTGTCATGATGGAGCGGTGCCCACAATCCCCGTGGGGCTCCCGGACACTGGGAACCAGCCAGAGATGGAGGTCTCAGTGGGGTGAAGGTCGCACTGCAGGAGAGCTGGGGACCCATGGCCCTGTGAAAACAGGGCTCTTTGCAACAGAAGGGCCTCTGCTGGCTTCCTGCTGGGTAGGAAGCAGGCTGGCTGGGTTGCCTAACTGAAATTTTGTGGGAACAAGCTGAAGTGGTATTTTAGACTAATGCCAACGGCAGATCCCAGTGGACGGGGAAGTAGCATGTTTTTATGGTAAGGGGATGCTTCCAGGTGTCTGAATCTTGGTGATGTGTTGCCCTGGGGTCTCCTGTGAGGCCCGTGCCAGGTTCTAAAGGTGTCTTCTGGTTTTAGACGCCAGGAAAGCCGTAGAGTACCACCTCCTGCTCTGTTACCTCCTGAGAACTGGCTTCCTTCCCTGTCACTGATCGGATCTGAGGTTGTTCCTGTAAAGACCTCAGGCCCTCTTCATAGATGTGCAGTGCTGGTCTCTGGCTGGTGACATCTGATTCACGTCTTTGAAGTGATGCCTTACATGGCATATCTGATGTGTCCTTTGCCCGGGGTGTCAGCACCCATGGTTTCTGTGTCCTCCTCCGTTTCTCTTCCCCTCCACCCCCCCACCCCCACCCCGACTCCTTCTCCAGTGATTCTGGACCCTGGGAGGAGGCTGGAGGTACCAGCCTGTACTGCTGAACGCCTGGGCTAGGGCTCAGGGGTCCCAGGAGCTCCCAGTTCAAGTGAATGTAATGTACATCTTGAGTTTCTGAATGAGCTTGTGATGGAAATAAACACGGAGGGTGGAATTCTAGCCTGGAATACCAGTGAGCCCTTCCCTAGTGTTTAAAAACAAAGCCTCTGTGTATTTATACATTCTGAACATGTGTGTATGTATGTCTATGTGTATACATGCATATGCATGCATATACACACGGGCATGCACGTGCATGTATACACATGTATATGTGTATCTCTGTCCATCCCACTAATTTTAAGAATGATCTTCTCTACCTTGTTACCAAGTCCCCTAAATCGCTCCCAGATCCGCTCTTCGTCCTCCACTTGGTGACCTTCTTAATTGAGGGTCTCGTCTTTTCTTCCCAGCAGAATTGCAGCCACCAAAGTGGTTTCCCCGCCACCAATCCCCCTCTGCATCATGGCTGGCAGGGAGGTTCTCTTAAAGTGGGATCCTTGCCTTGCCATTCTTATGCTCACAGAGCTTCGTGTTAAAGTCTTGACTCAAGGCCTTTACCGTGAGCTTCCACCTACCCATGACTTGCTTTCCACATATCCCCGATGGGATGCACATACTGGGCCCTGCATGTGCTCTTTGCCATGCTTTTCTTTCCTTTTTTTAAAAAATAAATTTATTTATTTAATTTTGGCTGCGTTGGGTCTTCGTTGCTGCGCGCGGGCTTTCTCTAGTTGCAGCGAGTGGGGGCTACTCTTCCTGGTGGTGCGCGGGCTTCTCATTGCAGTGGATTCTCTTGTTCCGGAGCACGGGCTGTAGGCACGCAGGCTTCAGTAGTTGTGGCATGCAGGCTCAGTAGTTGTGGCTCACGGGCTGTAGAGCGCAGGCTCAGTAGTTGTGGTGCACAGACTTAGTTGCTCTGCAGCATGTGGGATCTTCCCCGACCAGGGCTCGAACCCGTGTCCGCTGCATTGGCAGGCAGATACTTAACCATTGTGCCACCAGGGAAGCCCTGCCATGCTTTTCCTATGTGGAATGCGTTCCCCTCATCCTCTGCCTGGTGACATGCTGCCCATCTGTCAAGGTTCAGTTTGTCTCTTCCCTGTGTCAGGTACGCCTCCATCTCTGGCAGGATTAGCAGCTTTCTCTGAGGTGTTCCCATAACTCCGCTCACCCCTCTGTTGTTAGCTCTTTTGGCATTGCATGAAGCTGATTACATTCTCTAAATTATGACCTTCTTGAGACCCCGGACTGTGTCTGACTCTGATTTCATCTCTCAGTTCCCAGGACCCAACACAATGTCTGGAAGGCGAGTAGGCACTTAATAAATAAACATTTGAAAGAATGAATTAGTGTAGTTTGGGCTCTCAAAGAAAATCGAGTATGATTTGGAATTCCTGTAGTGTCATTTTGAGAGGTGTCTCTCCTGAGTTCCCCAGCCCTACCTTCAATAGCCGTGGTCTTCTGAAGATCACCAGGGTGCTGTAAATATAGAACTAATTGGACTTAGCAGATCTTCCTGTGTCCTGGTCATGGGGAGTGACCGGAAGGGCACAGTAGGGAAGCGTCTAGGAAGGCCATACCTTGCTTCCACTTTGGCACAGGTTTGCGTAGGTTAAGCCTGACTCCACTCTGTGACCTCTTTCCTAGTTCCTTCACAGTTTAGTCCCCTTTCTTCCTCTGTGACAGTTGACATGCCTTCATCAACTCTGGAAGCATTACCAGGAGAGCTAGGGGGAGCAAGCCTACAAATGCCACCATCGTGTCCAGTGCAGAGGTCTGTGCCCTGAGAGGTCTCCTCTGGTGGTTGGCATCTGAAGTCAGTTGTCACTTAGGAGTCCCCTTTGGAATCAACTTCTTGATGTCAGGAACCCTTCTCAGGATCATTTGTCTATTTCTCAACATCACACATCTGTAGGTACAGACATACCTTGTTTTACTGCACTTCACAGGTGCTGTATTTTTTACAATTGAAGGTTTTTGGCAACGCTGTGTTGTCAGATGATGGATAGCATTTTTTAGCAATAAAGTATTTTCTAATTAAGGTATGTACATTGATTTTTTTTTTAGACATAATGCTATTATACTCTTAATACACTACAGTATAGTGTAAACGTAACTTTTATATGCACTGGGAAACCAAAAAATCCCTGTGACTCACTTTATCGTGACATTTGCTTTATTGTGGTGGTCTGGAACCACACCCGCAGTATCTCCGAGGTATCCCTCTACACCCTACCTACCAGACATGGGGAAGGTGAAGAAGCCCCATGCTAACTCCAGTCGCCAGAGAAGACCGTAATATAGCCCAAATAATAGGGCACGCGGGTGTCACTGAGAAAGCAGGATCAAGATTCCCCTTGGGGGAAAAAGTGAAGCACAAATGACCTTGTTCTTTACAGCGGATTCTGCCCCTTGACACTAATTCCATCTCGTACACGGTAACCTTGTCAATTTTCCCTCCACGTGACATTTCACCACCTCTTCCCTATAGATCAGAATGAGGGGGTCATCCAGCATGTGCAGAGGAAACCCACACCCCTAGGAGGTAGACCAGTTGTCAGACAGAAGATGCTGCCTTGTCAACACAGAGGCTAAAGGGAAGCTTTTCTCTTTCCTCATGTAGTCTAGTTTAGCTCCTAGAACAGCCCAGAGTCAAGAATATCTATGAAGCAAGTAAGGGCAACATCTTTTTTTGGTCATGGTCTCCCCTTTGCTTTCCAGAAACTGTTCAATTTGTGAGAGAAATGAGGGTTTCACGGGGGTCCATCAAGGTGGTGACACAATGGTTTGGTCCCTTCTAGCTTCTTATGTTGAGCTTTATAAGTAGTTCACCTTTGGAATTTGGGAAACAAACGTCTGTTGGATGCTTATGAACTTCCATAGCGCAAGAACTTATTGTTGGGATAGAATTTGCTGGGTTGTGGATAAAATGATTGCTTTAGAGGTTGCCTGTGAGTAAGAACACATGTTCTTTCACAGGCATAATATCTTAGTTTTCTATTGCTGAGTCAATAATTACTACTAATGGCTGAAAACAACAGCCATTCATTATCTCACAGTTCTGTAGGCTCTGAGCCTGGGCCAGCTCGGCTGGATTCTCTGCTCAGGGTCTCAAGGCTGAAATCAGGTTGGGTTGGCCTCTTCTCTTGCGGCTCTGGGGAGGAATCTGCTCTCACACTCTTTCAGGTGGTTGGCAGAATTTATTTCCTTGTAGCTGTAGGACTGAGGTTCCCGTTTCCTTGTTGGCTGTTGTGCTGTCCACTCCTAGAGGCCTTTTTCTGGTCCTTGCATGTGACCTTCTCTATCTTGAGAGCCAGCAACGGTGCACTGAATTCTTTTGAATCCAGCCTCTCTGACTTTTCCTTCAGCCACCAGCTGGAGAAAGCTCCCTGCTCTGAAGGGCTCCTGTGATTCGGTCAGGCCCACTGGATGGTCTCCCTCTCTTAAGGCCAACTGTGACATATAACATAATCACAGGAGTGGCAGCTCATCATATTCACAGCTTCCTGGGACTGGAGTAGGGGACCTTGGTAGTGGGGGTGGGACATATTCAGAATTCGGCAAGCTACACATAATATTTTAGCAGGTAAAGGAAGTTGTGAAGTAGTATGCGTTATGTGTGAGTATATGCATGTGTGTGCACATTCATGTGCACGCATGTCTGTCTTTGCACATGTTTGTGTGTGTGGGTCTATGTACATGAGAAATGTATGTCTTCATGTGTTTGTGTATACATAGAAGTGTAGGCAGCAAATTTAATAGAATGAACAGTAGATTCAGAGTCCAACACAATTGTGGTTTACTTCACGCCCTGCCGTTCATTAGCTGTGTGACCTTGGGCAAGTCATGTAG
The DNA here is from genome assembly GCF_028023285.1 of Balaenoptera ricei. NCBI lineage: Eukaryota > Metazoa > Chordata > Mammalia > Artiodactyla > Balaenopteridae > Balaenoptera > Balaenoptera ricei. The sequence continues at coordinate 32,954,226 of NC_082640.1, forward strand.
CCTCTCTGAGCCTCAATTTCCTCGTCAGTATATGCAGTAAGCAGTCAATCCTCCTTAAAATTGGGAGTAATGATCCCTGCCTGTCAGGGGTATGGTGAGTATTAAATAAGAACACAGGGCAGTATTTGAAAGCATAGGCTCAGGACTCAGACAGTTGAGGTTAAATCCTGACTCTGCCATCTACTAACTGTGTGACTCCGAACAAGTTACTTAACCTCTCTGAGCCTCAGTTAGGCTTATTATGAATACAACCGTGTCAAATCCTTAGCATAGACACATAGTTAGCATTCAGTAGAAATTACCTAGGATGTTGAAGATCACATTTGCTGTGTGTGTGCTGGATCCTGTTCTTCTTTTCTGAGGGTTCACAATGACTGCTTTTCTCTTCCTGCCTAGATGGAGTCCGCCTGTGTGACCATCCACGAGGCTCTGAAGACGGTGATTGACTCTCAGACGCATTACCGGCTCCGGGAGGCCCAGGACAGAGCCCGGGCCGAAGATCTGAATAGCCGAGTCTCTTACTGGTCTGTTGGTGAGACGATCGCGCTGTTCGTGGTCAGCTTCAGCCAGGTGCTGCTGCTTAAAAGCTTCTTCACAGAAAAACGACCCGTCAGCAGGATGGTCCACTCCTAGTTGGGGCACTCTGCTCCCAGGCCCCTCACACCCCAGGACGGAGCAGCTCCCTTTGGTCACAGGCTCCTGGGGCTGGTGGGTGCAACCCAGGAGCTGCCTGGAGAAGAGCACAGGGTAACATGCTCTCACCTTGCCTTCTATTCAGATGCTTGGTCCTTATACTCCAGCAGCCAAAGCTCATAGAGCCCAGTAAGTGGAAGGCATCCAGCTGCATTATGTGTGCGACACTGAATGCAGAAAGGGTGCAATCAGGCTAGGGATTGGCCAGTGTGGGAGGGCAGGCAGGCAGCCATCCAATGGCCTGGCTCGTATGAGGAACCCCAAGGGCCCAGGCCTCCAGGGGGCAGCTCAGGGCTCTCTTTTTGCTCCACGACGCATGGCCCATTTGGCTTGTGTGTCCTATCCCGTGTGGAGGAGACAGGGCCCTGTCTGGCCTTTCCTCACATGGAGCTCTCTGTACCTGTGGAAACCAGACCTTGAAGCGGCTTTGCAGAAATCCCCATCCCAGGTGAGCCATGGAATCAGCCATGCAAGCAAGAACAAAATGGTAGCTGGGTGCCTTGGTTGGCTGTGTATCTCCTAGGAGGCAGGACTCTGGCTAATAAAAACTGTCTGTGAGCACCATGGAGACTTGTGCCATTATTTCTTTGCTCTAAAGGAGCTCATGGCTTAATGGGGAGCATTGGTGTGCATATAAATAATTACAGCATAATAGAGCAAGTGATGCCTCAGAGATGTGTATGTGTAGGCATTTGTGGAGGGAGTAGTAAATAACTCTCAGCTGAATGAAAACAGTGAAATAGGGAGTTGGTTATTTTGTGTTCTCAGACCCTAGTGCTTACTGTCAACAACTGAGTCATCATTTAATCCAAATAGAGGGGCTAAGAACAGAAAAAGAAAAGACTGAGCAATGATGAGTGGCTGTCCCAAGGCCATTTCCACAGCAGCTACAGTGGTCTCTTTAAAACTTAAGTCAGACCCTGTCACTCCTGCTCAAAACCTTCCCAAGGCTCTGCATGTCATTCACAGTTCATGAAAGTCCTCACCGTGATCTTGAAGTCCTGCATCTGGTGCCCCAGCCTCTGGCCCTGGAAATCCCCTAACCTACTCCCTCCACTCACTTCTCCCATGTCTTCCAGGTCCTGCTGTTCCTATCACACCAGGCCATGCTTCTGCCCCAGGGCCTTTGCACAGGTTGTTTCCTCTGTTATAACACCCTCTCCCTGATACCTGCATGACCTGCTCCATCATTTCCTCCTAACCAATGTCACCTTGTCAGTGAGGTCTCTCCTAACCACTCTATTTAAGATGGCATCATCTCACCTGTCCCTGGCCCTCTGTGTCTCTGTCTCTGCTTTACTTCTCTGTATGTCATTTATCACCATTGACAGATATGTTTACTTGTTTGTTTATTGTCTAGATGTAAATTCCATGAAGGTAGGGACTTTGTTCACTGCTGTATTCTTAGTGTATAGAATAATGCCTGATATATACTAAGCTCTTAATAGATATTAGTTATTAGATGAACAGCCTTGCCCATTAGTAAGAAATTAATGCATACTGATCAAGTGTCTGTGTAGTAGGTCTTGAGGGAAGATGCTATGATGTCTGTCCTAAAAAAACCTACCAAGAAATCTGAAATCCTCAGCTGTCTAGCATGCGTTAATAGTGCATTGTAGGGAACAATAAACAATCCCATGAGAAAGAAACTCCATAAGCCTTACTTAGCTTGATTGAAACATAAATCCTACTTATACCTGTTCATAGAGTTTTGATGGTATTTCTTCTCTTTTAAAGTTAAGTACCAAGTATATATAAAAGATATTTTATGAAATATGTTTGCAGTATAGTGAAAAACAATACAGCACATCCTTATGTGCCACTACCTGGATTAAGCAATATAATGTGACTGTTTCCGCTTAGAAGCTGACATTCTGTGCCTGCCTCTCCTGCATTTTGCCTTGGGGCTACCATGGCCCCCCTTCCTTTGCCATGATTTGAGTGGCAGCAGCCAGACCGCAGGTGCCTGTGTAGGGCACGACCAGGGCAGAGCAAAGGCCCTGTCCCTGGGTGGTGAGCGGTGGTTGACCAGCTGCCCCAGGGCATCTACCTGTCCTCCCCTCCCTAAGACCCATGGCTGGTGGATTAAAAACTAAGTCCACTCTCTCATCCCAAGGCTGTTCTTTCTGAGTGTTTAAAGTGAACATTAAGGGACTTCCCTGGTGGTCCAGTGGTAAAGAATCCGCCTTCCAATGCAGGGGATGTCGGTTCAATCCCTGGTTGGGGAACTAAGATCCCACATACCACGGGGCAACTGAGCCCGCGCACCACAACTGCTGAGCTCACGCGCCTCAATGAGAGGGCCCGCATGTGCAAACTACAGAGCCCACATGCTCTAGAGCCTGTGCACCACAACTAGAGAGAGAAAAAAACCCACACACCACAACTTGAGAGGAGCCCACGCACCGCAACGAAGAGCCTGCAAGCCACAACTAACCCAATGCAGCCAACAATAAAATAAAAATTAATTAATTAATTAACTAAAAATTATAAAAAAATAAAGTGAACATTGAACAACAAGGCTGGCAAGTATTAGCAAATGAGGGTTACCCATTGTGATTCTCCATCCTGGGGCTTCCTCCCCCACCACCTCATTAAATCCTCTGCAGAGACACCAGCTAGGTCCTAGACTTTAGCCCTTGTCAATACACATTCCCAGACCCCAGGGGAACATGAATACCGAGGCAGAAACAACCAGACCCCCAAGGATACCAGAAAGATAGAACACCTTGACCACCATTCAAACATGTCATTTGAAGCAAAGTTGTTGGAAAGTGTGGACCCCAATTTTTAAGTAACATAATAAATATACTCTAAATGAGAAAATGTTAATAATATTTAGCTGTAGCAAGAAGTTGTAATAAAGATCCAAGTGGAAATGTTACGGATGAGAAATATAAAAGTAGAAATGAAGACTACTCCAGAGGAAATAAAAGCATGACATAGAGCTGATCTGTATGAAAAACCATCCTAGATGGCAGCAGGAAAAAAGGAGAAAATATTAAAAGAAAAAAAAAAAAAAGCTAAGAGATAGGAAAGGTGAAAATAGAGAAGAGATGGATAATAGGTGAACCTGAAGTAGAAAAAATATATTTGAAGAAATAATAAAAATACATTTATTGGAATGAAAGAAAGAGGAAAGATCTCAGAGCAAAAGCCTCACAGACTGACAAACAGGGTTGAGGATTGACCAGGTGAACCCCCATATGGACACTAATGACATTTAAGAATACCAAAGGCAAAGAGAGAATTCCAAATGCCTCCAGAGAGAAAGAACAAATCCTCTGTCAATCAGACTTAAATTAGATTTCTCAATAGCAACATTGCATGCAAGAAGAAAATGAGGGCACATTTTTTAAATAGAAAAAGCAAGAATACAATAACCCTGGAGTTCAGCCAAATTGTAAACACGAAAACCCACTGAGAAATCTCAAGCACATAGGATCACAGCAGAGGAGAAGAGAACTAAACCTCAGAGGCAGCTGTAAAACATATGAGAACTGATATTTATCGTCTAAAAGTCTTGGGCCAGAGTAAAGGAGGAAAGAAAATACATGCCAATCAAGTACTGCCATTCTGAACAAGGTCCAGAGAGTTTAAGATGCAGGCAGAGAGATAAAGAGAATGAGGGTATACTAAAAGTTCTTGTCTCGTTTGGGAAAAGATACTGATATTGATGATTTTAAGAAATCAATAGAGGGCTTCCCTCGTGGTGCAGTGGTTAAGAATCTGCCTGCCAATGCAGGGGACACAGGTTCGAGCCCTGGTCCAGGAAGATCCCACATGCCATGGAGCAACTGAGTCCGCGAGCCACAACTACTAAAGCCCGTGCACCTAGAACTGGTGCTCTGCAACAAAGAGAAGCTACCTCAGTGAGAAGCCCGCACACAGAAACGAAGACCCAGTGCAGCCCAAAATAAATAAATTAAATAAATTTAAAAAATAAATAAATAAAAATAAACTCAAAATGGATTAGAGACCTAAATGTAAGACCGGACACTAGAAAACTCTTAGAGGAAAACATAGGAAGAACACTCTTTGATATAAATCACAGCAAGATCTTTTTTGATCCACCTCATAGAGTAATGGAAATAAAAACAAAAATAAACAAATGGGACCTAATGAAACTTAAAAACTTTTGCACAGCAAAGGAAAGCATAAACAAGACGAAAAGACAACCCTCAGAATGGGAGAAAATATTTGCAAATGAAGCAACTGACAAAGGATTAATCTCCAAAATTTACAAGCAACTCATGCAGCTCAATATCAAAAAAACAAACAATCCAATCCAAAAATGGGCAGAAGACCTAAATAGACATTTCTCCAAAGAAGATACACAGATTGCCAACAAACACATGAAAGAATGCTCAACATCATTAATCATTAGGCAAATGCAAATCAAAACTACAATGAGGTATCACCTCACACCGGCCAGAATGGCCATCATCAAAAAATCTACTAACAATAAATGCTGGAGAGGGTGTGGAGAAAAGGGAACCCTCTTGCACTGTTGGTGGGAATGTAAATTGATACAGCCACTATGGAGAACAGTATGGAGGTTCCTTAAAAAACTAAAAATAGAACTACCATACGACCCAGCAATCCCACTACTGGGCATATACCCTGAGAAAACCATAATTTAAAAAGAGTCATGTACCACAATGTTCATTGCAGCTCTATTTACAATAGCCAGGACATGGAAGCAACCTAAGTGTCCATCGACAGATGAATGGATAAAGAAGATGTGGCACCTATATACAATGGAATATTAGCCATAAAAAGAAACAAAATTGAATTATTTGTAGTGAGGTGGATGGACCTAGAGTCTGTCATACAAAGTGAAGTAAGTCAGAAAGAGAAAAACAAATACCATATGCTAACACATATATATGGAATCTAAAAAAAAAAAAAAAAAATGGTCATGAAGAACCTAGGGGCAAGACAGGAATAAAGACACAGACCTACTAGAAAATGGACTTGAGGATATGGGGAGGGGGAAGGGTAAGCTGGGACAAAGTGAGAGAGTGGCATGGACATATATACACTACCAAACGTGAAATAGATAGCTAGTGGGAAGCAGCCGCATAGCACAGGGAGATCAGCTCGGTACTTTGTGATCACCTAGAGGGGTGGGATAGGGAGGGTGGGAGGGAGGGAGATGCAAGAGGGAAGAAATATGGGAACATATGTATATGTATAACTGATTCACTTTGTTATAAAGCAGAAACTAACACACCATTGGAAAGCAATTATACTCCAATATAGATGTTTAAAAAAAAAAAAAAAAAGAACAAGTGCTGATGCCCTAGGTCAGAAGTGGGATGTCCCAGCTCCAGCAGAGAAAGCAAATTCCTCTGCCTTTTTCTATTCAGGCCCTCAATGGATTGGATGATGCCCACCACATTGGCAGACAGTCTTCTTTACTCAGTCTACCTATTCAAATGCTAATCTCTTCCCGAGATACGCTCGCAGACACACCCACAAATAATATGTTACCTGCTCTCTGGGTATCTCTTAGCCCAGTCAAGCTGACATATTAAATTAACTATCACACCTGGGTTGGAAATATTCCCTTCCCTGAACTTCAGCTCTAACAGGCAGATGTGAAAAAGTCAAAAAAAAAAAAAAAAAAAAAAAAATAGAGCCCCGCCCTTGGCTGGCTTGTCAGCTGGACTTCAGGCGCTTCCTACACTTTGAGCGGTTGGCAAACCACATTATAACTCTGGGTGGATCGGATCCTGAAAATTCTACCTACCAGAGTGGATTGATTGGTTTATAGAATCGAGGGACATGGACATTTCCACCAACTTCTGAGTATCGAGGCACGATTAGTGGTCACCACAAGTTGCTTTGGGAGTCTGTCATCAAAGCAGAGGGCTGGCAAGCTCTGTTAGATATTCCATCCAGGCTGTGGTGGACCCTGGAGGACCACGCCTTACTATTACCAAGGCTGTATCTTGATTGACTGGAATCCAAAGTATCTACCCCTGTTAGCTGCTCTCTCTTGCAAGGTGTATTAGTTTGCTGGAGCTGCTGTAACAAACACCACAGGCTGGGTGGTGTAAACAACAGATTTATTTTCTCACTGTTTTGGAGGCTGGAGGTCTGAGATCAAGGTGTCAGCAGGGTTGGTTCTTTCTGAGGCCTCTCTCTCTGTCTTATAAATGGCCATCTTTTCCTTGTGTCTTCACACAGTCCTTCTGTGCATGTCTGTGTCTAAATTTCCTCTTATAAGGACGCCAATCATATTGGATTAGGGTCCACCTCAGTGATCTCATTTTAACTTAGTTACATCTTTAAAGGCCTTGTCTCCAAATAGAGTTTCATTCTGAGATATTGGAGGTTAGGACATAAATATGAATTTGGGGGAGATGCAATTCAGCTCATAACAGAAGGAACTGGATAAATCCAACTCTTTTAATTTTTGCTACTTTAAAAAAATTAAATTACGTTCTTTTCAGAACCTCTATTTTGTCAAGATTAGATACATTTCATAGCTTGAATCAGGTACTTTTTTCCCAGCTTCTTTTATGAGATATTGGTCGTACTCCAGTCTCATCGGGAACATGCACAGGAGATGCCTGGAGTGTAGAACGGTTTGGTAGCAATCGCGTCCTGACTCTGCCATCTGGGAGCTGTGCAAGGGTGAGCAAATCCCATGGTGTCCCCCCTCAGAGCCTCCGCGTTCTCATTTGTGATACAATGTGATATTAAGGGACATGGAGAATGATGTTCATTGCAGCGTTGTGTGTGGTGATAAAACATTGGGTATAAACCAAGTGTCCATCAGCAGGAAAAGAGAGAAGCAAAATGTAGTATGTTTATATGTGAGAATACTTTACAACGGTTAGAAATAAATGGAATAGCTCCCTATACAGCAACATGAAATGGTATTGAAAACATACTGTTGAGTGAAAAAAGAAGTTGGAAAATTGTTCAGTGTGATACTACTTATGTATCACTAAAAACACACAGAAAATAGTATTCTGTATGGCTTATGGAAACATGAATTTATGTCTATGTGTATTAAATATACTATAAATGTACATACTAAGATGATAAAGACACCCACTGAATACAAAGTTGTAAAAAAAAAAATGGTTACCTTTGGGAATGGAGGATGGGAAATGGGGATGGGGAGGGATGGAGGGGGGATTTCTATTTTATCTTGGGGTATTCCTTTTTCCTTTTTTTAAATTAAAAAATCTCAAGTATATATGACAAAATATTAGCATTTGTTAATTCTGGGTGGCACATATGTGGGGTGTTTGTTATATTACCTTTTGTACTTTTCTGTATTACAAATTTCAAAAGCAAAGTAAATACAAAGATGGTAATAGTACTTACTTCACCTCTTAAGGCTATCGCAAGGTTTCCATAAGAGTGTTTGTGAAAATTCTTTGCAAAATGAAAAGCTCTCTACAAATATTAGGTTTTATAGCTAATCTGTTCCATTCGCTGTTGATTCTGTTAACTTCCATTTCAAAAGTCCACATGGTCTGATAGCTTCAGCCTTTGGGTGGTGTTGGCAGTGATTATGGTAGTGGTCATGATGGAGGTGACAGTGGTGGTGGTGACGATGCTGGTGGTGGTGAGGGTGGCGTGTGTAAGGAGTAAAGTCAGATCTGTGATCCAGTTCTGTGCCTCACCACGCACTGCCACAAAATATAATACACTTCTGGGCAGAGTGTCTTACTTCTAAGGAAAGAGTAAAGTCTACAGAGGCAAACTGCATGAATGTGTATCTCCCACTACTCCAAGCAAACACTGCTCAACGTACTGTATTTAGCACTGTATTTTTTTTTTTTCCTGTAAATACCAAATGAATTCCATCTTTTTCTTAGAACTGCAGCAATATGAGGAATGACCACAAGAGGGCAATAGAGAAGCATCAATAAAGCTTACTTTTGCTTGGAGGGTTGGGCTGGTTAGTCACTGCTTCGGAGCAGAGACAGGTGTGCTGCCGAGGAACTCAGTTTGTGGGAATTATTCAGGGCTATTCAATGCATCACAGAATGTCATGGAATTTAAGAGTCATTGAGAACTACCTAGTTCAACTTCCTCAGCCACAGCCAACATCTTGACTGCAACTTTATGAGACTCATCTAAGGAGATGAGGAGCTGTAGGCTGGAGGATAAAGTTTTAAAGGAGTTTTGCTTTAAAGATTTGCTGTGTTTGAGCTGTAGCCAGAAGGAGATGTGGAGTAGATTGTTTTTAAAGAGGGTGGGTAGTGCAACATATGGGAATCTCATGGAAATGCTCAAGTAGAGAGAGAAAAGGGGGAATATTAAAGAGAGAGAGAGGGAAAGCTACAAATTGAGATGAAAAAGACTACCAACTCAATGGAAAAAAATGCGTCAAGTGTCCAGAAAAAAATCTTTAATTACTAGTGCTTCAAAATAGATTCCTTCTCCTCTCTTTCCGAATAAAATACTTCATAAAATTAAATGGGGAAATCGGGTTTAAAAAATCCTCTTTGACGCACATTTATGTGGCACAGACCATTGGTTCCATTTTTGGACAATCAATAGACATTCCCTTGACCCGGCTTCACCCGCATTGCTGGCTCTCCAGAAAGCACAGGTCAGCATTCAAATTAGCTCTGGTACTTGGTGAACATTCAAGGCTCTCTACTCACCTGTCACAAGTCTATGGTTATTTTTTTGGAGACAAACTCTGTCCAGTCCCAGAATGTAAGGTGTCCGGTGGTCAACCCCAAACAGGGCTGTCAATATGATTTCAGATACAGCAAAGCAGGGGGATGCTTACGAGGTTTACTCATGTGCCATGTTCCTTTGAAAATTGATTTTTTTTAATGCACTTAAGCCTTCAAAATAAAATAAAAGTCATAAATTAAAAATAATCTTTATTTGTAGCCAAGACGATTCTATATGTGGAAACCCCAAGGTAATTAATTAAAAATCTATTAGAACTAACAAGAGTACAGTAAGGAGGCTGGTTAAAAATATATACAAAGTCAATATTTTCATGCAAACCAAGAGCTGGTTAGAAAATTTAATAGAAAAAAAATCCCATTTACTATAACAACACAATTATATATATTTTACCGCTAGAGGAAAGAGCTTTCTTAAATGTGCAGGAATATTATGAAGAAAATAACTTCCTTGAGTTATAAAGCATTATCCACAGTACGGTGCCATTTGGGGTTAAAATATGCAAACACACACACAACATACACTCACGTTCTTGCATAGATAAAAATCCAAGAAAGAATATCATCAAAATTTCACCATGTATTTTTTTTCTTGATGGCAGATCAAGTGTGATATGTAGGGTTTTTTTTTAATATTTTAATTTTATTGGAGTATAGTTGATTTACAATGTTGTGTTAGTTTCAGGTGTACAGCAAAGTGATTCAGTTATACATATACATATATTCATTCTTTTTTAGATTCTTTTCTCATATAGGTTATCGCAGAATATTGGGTAGAGTTCCCTGTGCTATACAGTAGGTCCTTGTTGGTTATCTATTTTTTATATAGTGGGGTATGTATGTTAATCCCAAGCTCTGGATTTATACCTCCCCCCAGGTTTCCCCTCTGGTAACCATAAGTTTGTTTTCAATATCTATAAGTCTGCTTCTGTTTTGTAAGTAAGTTCATTTGTATCTTTTTAAAATTAGATTCTACATATAATTGATATCATATGATATGTGTCTTTCTCTGTCTGACTTACTTCACTTAGTATGATAATCTCTAGTTGCATCCATGTTGCTGCAAATGGCATTATTTCAATCTTTTTATGGCTTAGTAATATTCCACTGAATATATGTACCACATCTTCTTTATCCACTCATCTGTCGATGGACATTTAGTTGCTTCCATGTCTTGGCTATTGTAAATAGTGCTGCAGTGTGATTTGTAGATTTTATTTTGGGTTTTGCTTATCTATGTTTTCTACTGAAAAAAAAAAAACTGAACACATATTCTATAATAAAACAAAATCTAACAAAGAAAGAAGCCACACTACCTTCAGCAAAATGGTGCCACTCCTTCATTTTTATTGATTCTTCTCATTGTGCAACGGTTGACCTCTTCGGGAGGACTGAGTGACCCCAGCTTTCCCATCACAAGCAGGGCTCCAGTCCTGGGAGTGGCTGGAGTTTCAAACCAGACCTCCATCATAACCAGTTATCTGACATGGCTCGACCACTCCAAGCACCCTTGCCTGGCTTGGTACACACACTGCGACCCTCCTCACAGGGACAGCAGATTAGAGAGTGGGAGAAGAACAAGTGCCAGTCTTCGCCCCTTGGTTCAGGTCTGGCTCAGCATCTGGGGTGGACATGCTGGCAGATGTGAACCTTCAAGAAATCCAGCTTCAAGGAGTCAGCCTTGACCTTCACCTGCCTGGCTTGTCCTCCGTTTCTCTGAGCCCGTCCTTTACCTTTTCCATCTGTGATTTTCTGGGAGTCAGCTGCTGCCCACTTTACAGCTAGTTTTTAATGGATTGACTGATGAAAAGTTCAAGAAAGTGCAATTTGATCTTAAATTTTAAAGTGAGAGGTTTAATTTTAGATGTTTTGGCCCGAGCAAACATCATTATTGTAAATTAAATGTCAGAGATGTCAGCAAAATAACAGTTTTCTCATCCAGCTCTTTGTCATTACTGGCAGAGCTGGCCTTAATGGAACATTCTGATGATCTGTTTGCTCACCCCCCGGCACGTGTCTGGTGTGGCAAGTACACAGGAAGAGACCATCTCTAGACCTAGAATCAGTGTGGGTCTGTGTGATGCTTTCCTGCAGGGATGCGGCAATTCAACAGAATCTTGTTAGACTGGGGAGGAAAAACAATCTGCTCTGAAGAGTTCAAAGTGTTCTCCAGCCCCAAATGTTCCCCCACTAGAACGAGCCCTTCATTCATTGAATAACAGGGTGGGATTTTTGTCCGCTTTCATTAGTGATGTATTTCCAGTGCTTTAGAACAGTGTTGGCATGTAATAGGTGCTCAGTATACACTTAGTGAATGAAGGAAGGAATAAATGAATGAAAAAATGTTTATTTAACACCTATTATGTGCTAGACACTGTTTAGGACTTGGATCACACCAGTGAATATCTGCAGTTGTGAACTGACAGCCAAAGCCCCTTCTGTCAGGAGTTTCCAGAAGGGAAGATGAATGATAAACAAATAAGTGTATACCGTCTCAGATGGAGAACCAAAAAAAGCAGGATAAAGGGATAGAGAAGGTCAGCAGATGGTGGCGGGCTAGAAAAGGAGATCAGGAAAGGCCACTCTAAAAAATACAATTTAAAGTGCTCATCTCCCTTACCTTGCATTTCCACTTTTAGAAATTTATCCTACAGAATCTCAGCAGCGCACAGAGATCTATATGGAGATTCTCACTGCAGCATTCTTTATAACTTCCTTAAACTAGGAACAACGCAAATATCCATCAATAAGTTAAATAAGTTATGATATATCAACACTATGGATTACTAAGCAGACATTCAAAAAAAGGGACATTTATATATGTTGACATAGACAAAATGTACTGAATACATTAAGTAAAGCAGAAAAGCAAATCTCAGAATAGAATGTATAATATGAGCTCTCTTTTATGAAAAAATGTATGTATCTATATGCACATTTGTAAATAAATATACAAACATATACAAATATGTGTATGTTTATTTATGGATAAAAATGTTTGAAAGGATACACCAGCTTAATAGCGAATGCCTCTGGGGAAGGGAGATCTATTTTCCATGTTATACTCTTCTATATTTAAAAAAAAAACATGCATTAGTTTTAGAATTTAAAAAGTTTTTTGTCTTTTTTTTTTAAACAAAAAACAAAACACACTCTTCTTGAACTAATGTTGTACCTCCTTCTCCTTAGGGTCCTTCTGTATGTGAGTGTGTCTTCATACCCCTCCCCGACCCAGCTCCTGGGGCATTCAGAGCCCGCTCTGATTTCAGTTGATATCTGAGCCAGTAAGAAAAGCACTGGCCTGGAAATCAGGAACCATGGGCTCTACTTCTTCATAATGATGGGAAACCATTGCAAAAGCCACTTCCCCTCCTGAGTCTCAGTTTCCCCATCTGGAAAACGGATGTGCTGGTCTATAGCATCGCTGAAGTCCCTCCATGCTGTCATACCCTAGGATTCTTGGATCCTGTGATTGTAAGTCCAAATGTCATGAAAATTCTGTATCAACATCCTTCTTGGGAGATGAAACACTTTGTTAAGCTACTGGTCAGTCCCAGTTTCTACCTGAGCACAGGTTGTTTTCCCAGATAAAGCAGACTGCAGACCCCTAAGGGAAGGGGCATGTGAAGGGTGCCTGTTTATGTGAGGAAGACCAGAACATGGGGACAGACCTGGGGGAACAGGCTTGCCCACTGTCCTCCATCGGGGGCCCAGGGCACTGGAGAGTGGGCTGAGGGGTGCCCGACTGGGAAAGGCTGTGCTGGAAGAAGGTGGCCTGTCTTGGAAGCCCTGCCATCAGCGAGGAGAGGTGGAGGCATTGAGGCGTGACGGACAGAGGGCAGGACTTGAAGTTAGCACCCTTGGGTGTGACACCCATCTTGCCACTTCAAAGCATAAAACTTTAGGTGACTCACTCTTTCTTTCTGGGGTTTCAGGTATCAGACCTACAGGGTATGTCTAGGCAAATGGTCCACCAATGGGCCTGACTGAAGAAAGTTCCATTTTGTTGGCCACGAATTGCAGTTTAGACTGAGCAGGCTGAGAGTGACCAGTACCTGGCTGGGGTGGAAGGTGGCAGGGATGGAATGTGTCTTTTATGACAGCCACCTGAAGGAGCCAGCTTCAAGGTCAGGAGGTCAAGGACAAAGGCATCCCCTGGCCTGGCCCAGAAAAGGTCATGGGTCCACACCAGGCCCTCTGACCACTGCCTCCCCACTCCATCAGCGGGAGTTATATTCAGCTAAGAAGAATTACTTTCAAAGATCCCAACATTTCCTTATCTGCCAAAGCTAAGAAGGAAACTTCTCAGGAAGTAGGCCAGCTCTGTGCAGCTTTCCCTGGGTGTAAGCTATTTGCATCTTAATTAATTAATTAATTAATTAATTAAAATTTTTATTTATTTATTTTTTTTATGGCTGTGTTGGGTCTTCGTTTCTGTGCGAGGGCTTTCTCCAGTCGCGGCAAGCGGGGGCCACTCTTCATCGCGGTGCGCGGGCCTCTCACCATCACGGCCTCTCTTGTTGCGGAGCACAGGCTCCAGACGCGCAGGCTCAGTAATTGTGGCTCACGGGCTTAGTTGCTCCGCGGCATGTGGGATCTTCCCAGACCAGGGCTCGAACCCGTGTCCCCTGCATTAGCAGGCAGATTCTCAACCACTGCGCCAACAGGGAAGCCCCAAGCTATTTGCATCTTGAAGGAGCAGTTTGCTGAAAACTTTTTAGGTAAGTGAGTAACAGATAGCGGGGCAGGAGGGCTGTGATCTGAACAGGTCCCTGAAGGTCAGTCTGGATAAATCGGGGGAGCAGAGAGAAGGGGAGATTGGGGGGGGCTTTTCTTCCCACCTTGTCTGGACCACACACCATCTCTGCACTTACTAGGGGTACAGGGGCTGGAACCCGAGAGTGAAAGCAGCAGTCCCACTTGTGGCAGGAGATAAGCCATGGACGCTCCAGAGAGAGGTTCTTGGACAAATAGGATTATGCCCAGGAGGAGGAGACAACGTGGGTGAGGAAGCTTATGTAGCCAGAAGGAAAAAAAAGCAATTCAGAACCAAAACACTGTATTTGCATCTGTACACTTAGAAGTGGCATAATTTATTTAAAGGTGATGGATCCTTATACAGAAAAATCACCTAATGGACCTCTGAGTTGAAGAGGAGGCTTCCCTTCCACTGGGCATGAGGGGAAAGAAAAGAGGAATAAATGGCTTCCTAAATAAAGGATACAGAGTTTGAGGGCTGTTTTCTGGCAGCTGGAATGACTGAGGGGATTTCAAGCACAGAAAAGAGAGAGAAGGGGAAATGAGAAGACGCGTGTATCAAAAAGGTGATAGTCAGCTGATCATACCCAGCAAGAGAAATACATGAGTACATACATGTGAAGACCTTATTATAATACCTGGAAGGCCAGGAGCCCTCAGGAGTGGCTGTTATTTCCCCTTAGGTGCACACAGAGCAGGTCTCTTCCTTACGATTCAGGAAGGCCCATCAGAGGAATATTCGATACATTTTTAGGACATTAAAGTCTAGTGTTGGATTTAATCTGTTGCCTGTACTTTGCTGTAATCTCCCTCCATTACTCCAAACCTTTAGCAAAATCTGGTAAAGCCAACCAGTGATGGTTATTGAGACTGCACGAAAGTGGAGTTAGGAGCTGGAGCCAGGGTAGGGGGTGGTGAGTGGGGAGAGAGGAAGGTAACTCCAGAATCTGAGAACAAGAGTCCAGAGAAAGTAACAGGCTGCAAGTAGGACCAACCGGAGTATTGAATCCACTTGGAAATGCCTGGGACCATTGGGGTGGGGCTGCGCTGGGCGGGATCCACACAGAACACGGGATGGGATTTGAGGCATCTTATATGGATGCTACAGTAGTGGGTCCAATATAGATGCTAAAGTAGAGGGTCCAATATGGATGCTAGAGGGTCCAATATGGATGCTACAGTAGAGGGTCCAATATTTAAAGTGTACATCTTAATGAGCTGTGACATATGCATACATCCATAAAACTATCACCATAGTCAAGCAAATGCACATAAAATCACCTCAAAATTTCTTCGTGTTCCTTTTGAGTATTTCCCACCTCTTTTGCCCTCTTATCCCAGACAACCACTGTTCTGATTTTTACCACTAGAGATTAGGTTGTATTTTTAGGAATTTTATTAAAAAATTAATAATGCAGTATTTATTCTTTTTTATCTGGTTTCTTTCACACAGCATACTTATTTTGTGATATATCCGCGTGGCTGTATGTGTTACTAGTTTATTCCTTTTCATTGCAGTAATTTTTCCGTTTTATGAATATACCATTATCTATTCCTTTAAGTGTTGATTGACATTTGGTTTGTTTCCAGTTTGGGGATATTACAAATAAATCTTCTATGAGCATTACAAAAAATAAATAAATAAAGTAGAGGGTCCAGGTTTGCATGGGCTGTACTTGATCATGCTGTCTGAAGAACCAGGGTTGTTTAGGTGGGTAAACAGGATCTTCTGGCGCACACAGTTACTTTTTTATTTTTTTTGATAAAGGACGTTCCTGAAACATAAGAAAGAGGCCTGCTCTGTACAGACCTAAGGGCAGAAGAAAAGGGACAATAACAGCTACTACTGAGGGCGTTTGATATTCCAGGCATCATAATAAGGGCTTTACATGTTTTTATTCATTTATTCCTCACAGGGACATACTGTGGCGTAACACTGCAACATGGGCATCTTTGCACATCAGTAATTCAGAGCATCCCAAATGCAGTGCTTTAACTGGGTTATAGATGTCCTGGGACATAGGTGTCTAGAGGGCCAGAGCTGCAAGCTGGTTGTCCACTTAGCCCCATACAATATTATACAATATTTTCATTTTCTATGTGTGCTGTGAAGTGAAAAACAGTACAGAAGCACTAAATTAGACAGTATTCTACAGAATCATGTACAATAAATGTATAATACTCCATATAAATATATGTAATTGAGATTTTTAACCAGTTCTCTGCGTTCAGGTTCCAATTCTGTCATTTGCCAGTGGTGTAGATTCAGCCTGAGTTCCTTCATCTGTGAAATAAGGACACTAAATTTTATCTCATATAAGTTTTGTGAGAATTAAATGAGGTAATCCAGGTGAAAGTATTTAATTTTAAATCATAAAACTATTTAAACATTCAATTATAGTTATAATTTATACATATTTTGCCTTAATAGCTATTAAATTGATGACCCCAAGTTATCTCAAGAGAATCAGGTGAAGCACTTAGAACTAAAAGGAGATTTCAAAATGTGTCCTGTTATAAAATAAATACACCAAACCTAATTATTTTCCTTTATAAGAGCATTAATAACTTGAATAATATAAAGAATAAAAGATCTCATGAATTATTGAAAAATAGATACCATAGGAATTAATAAAACATTCTAGGGTCTATGAGAAGGAAAACAAGGTCATGAACAATGACTTACAGAAGTAGAATGACATTATTTATAGGTCCTGGATTGCAAAACCAGTCAATTTATCAGAATTAGTTAATACATTTACTATAATTCCAATTCCAATTTCAGTGGGATTTTTGGGAGGGAAATTTACCAAACGATTTAAAGTTGATATAAAATATTTATTTATGCATATAAATGGTTGTAAAAATTAAAAAGGGGGAAGGATATGGGACTTCCCTAGCAGTCCAGTGGTTAAGACACTGAGCTTCCAATGCAGGGGGCACGGGTTCGATCCCTGGTGGGGGAACTAAGATCCCACATGCTGCTCCTCACAGCCAAAAAAAAAAAAAAATTTAAATTAAATAAAAACACAGCATTCTTTAAAAAAAGGCAGGGGGGAAGATAATGTGTATCACCAGACAATATAGTATTTCAAAGTTATAGTATGAAAATTATGTGATCAGGTGCAGATTGATCAATGAAATAGAATATTCCAGATCCAGATCAGGTATATATAAAAATTCATTAGATGACAAAAGTAGCATTTTATGTTGAAGAGGAAGAACTTGTCAATAAACAGATTAGGAATAACCAGATAACTATTTGAAAAAATAGTTAGATTTTGTGATCTCCTCCCATACATTAACATAAATTTCAGGTGGATTTAAATGTAAAAAACCCCTCAAACAAACCCTTAAAATCACTAGAAGGAAATATAATTACTTACATAACTTTTATTTTAGAAAGGACTTTTTACTCATAAAACAAAGGTAAAAATTATAAAAGAAAAGGTTGATAGACCCAGCTAATAACTCGTTCAACTTTTGTGTGTCAGATACCAAATATGACAAATAACAAGCTAGGAAAAATGCTTGCAAACTGTATCACAAAGAAATGGTCAATAACTTTAATATGTAAGGAATGCTTACAATTTCCTTTTTAAAACTCCAAGTGGAAAATGACAGCCAAAGGCAGGGAAAAAAATCATTCACAAACTACAAATGGCCAATAAATATATGAAAAGGATTTCACCCTCTCTAACAATATATATTCATACTAAAAGAATAAGATAGTTTACAACTGGGTAGTAAAAACAATAATTTAAAAAGCAAATTCTCAATTTTCTTCAGTTGTAATGTAAAGCAAAAGCACATTTGACTCTTTTTGTCCTGTGAGCACCTTTCCATCATGCATGTCTTTGGGAAGCCTAGTCACTGAGATCCCAAAGCTACTTGAATGTTAGGCACATAGCCTGGGGCTGACTTGCAAATCTAATTCTCCAGGGGGATGGTTAATGTCCCATTGGCTGTATGACTTTGAGGAAGGAGTCACAGGACCCTTGGCACTGAGCAATCCAGCAGCCCTTTGTGTATTTAACAGGATGTACTTTAAGATGCATTTTTTTCTTTCACTGATTGCCAAGTGAAGGGGTTTGAACTCAGAGGGTGCTAACTTCCAAGTCAGTGGCAGAGATTAACGATGGCTGCATTATTGTTTTCAAAAGGCACAGAACAGTTTCAATTCCGCTTTCTATGCTCCCTCAAGATGAACGGATTCTTTAATACTTCCACTAAGAAAAAGCTGGAGATGAATCTGTGCCTTGTAAATTGTGGAGAGACGGGTAGAATTGTTCACTGATCACCCTCAGAGCCCTCCTCAGGTTGTCTGGAAGTGGGCTACCTGGGACTGAAGGTCACCTGCTGCCAGCTGAGAGAGGCTGGGCGTACACTTAGTTTCCCATGGAACTAGAGACTCCTGTGCCCCTGAAGCTAGAGCGCCACTTCTTACAAAGTCGCCAAGTTCTAGCATCTGGTGTGTAAACTCGGACAGCATGACACCCGTGCACTGGCGTTTCCTCTCTCAGCATGTCAGGCTGCTTTCGTGCCGGCACTGTGCAGATGAGGTAACCAAGGCAGGGCTTGCCCTTGGAGCATACTGTGGTTTGCCCGACGTGCTCTGCCCCTTTGTACTTCTCCGTGGATGAGGACAGAGCAGGGGACTGTATGCCTCAGCATACTAGCTTATATGTTTCCCCAATAAAACCCGTTCCTTACACCCATTCATGTATAAGGTGGCCTTTGGCCTCACCTGTCTCCACATGAATGGACCTTCTTTAAGTCAGTTTAATTCATTCCAAAGTAGGCCTCAGCACCCTGAGCATTCAGAATGGACTTAATACTTGGGTGATTCGCATCTTTTAGTTCACAGAGATAGTGGTTGTTAAAAGCCATGATTAGCCCTCGGTCCTAGAGAAAGAAATAGGGAGTGTCTTCATGCATATTAATGATTTTTGGTAATGATCGAATGACTTATTATTGCTTTCATTCCTGTGTTTGTTGGGTAAGTGGATAAAAATAAAACCTTCCAGGTTGTCAAGTTCCTAAACGAGTCATTTGGTAGAGCCTCTTGGCACCAATTACCTGGTCTGGAGAGCTGAGAGGGAATTTCAATATCGCAATATGTCTAGGAAAAAAAAAAATCCCTCATTGGTCCTTAACTTTCCAGGGTTATCCTGGAGTTCTGGAGTTCTTTACCTTATTCTGAATTGTAAGCCCAAATACTAAACATTCAAAAATAAAATATATGAATATGTAGAACCAGACCCCATGTTACACTGGAGGGGCAAGTGTTGCACCAGCAGTTTTGAGAATCTGTTAGCTCCAAAAACCATGAGGTGACCATGACAGACCTGGCTCAGTGCTGCTGTTGGTGACAATGACAAGGAAAAAAAGTGGCATTGGAGCGTTTTTCTCTGGTATGAGTAACTGGTATTAGGAAAGAAGCCCCAAAATGCACAGGTTTTCACTCAAAATAGGTAGGTGAACAACAATAGCAGTTAAGGGTGCTCTAGTGGACATCCATTGTTTTTCCTTGCTCGGCTCCATTTTCCCTAATTCTGGTCAGAGCTCCTCTAGCTTTTCTTGGGAATCATCCTTTTCCTTTTCCCATTCTCTGTGTGGTTCAACTAGAGCTGATTGCAGCCCAAGCTCCATTTTTAACTGACCCAGGCTGCTAGGTCCTGGATTAGTCATGCAAAATTAAAATATAGGGTGTTCCATTCTTCCTTCTGGGTGGAGGATTGGGGTGGAGACCTAGAGCCATCTTTAACTGAATGCACCTCATCTGGTACCCGACATAGTCCAATATTATGCAAGTATAGTACGAGAATAGAGCTAGTCAGCAGTTGACTAGATATGACAGAAAATTGAATTAGTGAGGTGGACATGACTTCAGCACTCAGATGGAGTGGATAAAGGAGATTAAAAACAAGAAAAACTGTTGAGAAATAAGAGGAGAGGTAAGAGGACAGTTCCAGGTGATTTGAAACAAGCATTGTGTAATTCCTCCCATACACCTACCTCTTTTTTGTAGTGTGGTGGTAACACATCAATAAGCTATTAACCTTGGTTCTTAGCCAATGCTTGTTTAATTGCCTAGACTACCTGGTGACCACAAGGGAACTGGGGGTGTCTCAGTTGAGAGTGTAAGAAAGAGTCGATTATAGGGTTTGGGCTTGTGGTAGGTGATCTGGGGGAGAGGTTAGGGAGAGGAGGTCGCTCTGGGTTAGATGCTGTGTGGAAGTGGGGTAATTCCATGACTGGGTGTCTTAACAAATCTGATCTAGAAGGAGGGACGAGCAGGGTGAGGCCCAAATTGTCCTTGGTAAAGAAGCAGCAGATGCTCACATCAGCCAGAATGGGGATGTTTGCTCACTTTGTGGTTTGAACAGTGCTCCTGTGTTGGCCAAGTTCACCCATGATGGTGGAGCGGTCGTGTTTTCGTCTTGCCCCAGCTTGGCCAGAGTGATGGCCTTGTCTGCTGTGGGTGTTCTGTGAAAGGGTTCATGTTCACAGGAGACCTCCGAGGCCCGCTCCTGGCTGCCAGGGGCTGCTGGTCTCTGTCTCAGGAGGAAGGGAGATGACTTTTTCCCCCCTGCATCTGAAATCACCACCGGCAAGTGGCAACAGCAGCCCCCAGGCAGCGAAGGCTCCTGGGTTCTGCTCAAGCAGTGGCACAGAGCCTGGGCTCCGCTCCAGCAAAAGTGACATCTGGTAACTGTAGTCTCCTAGTTGCCTGCAGCCTCCACGGGCGAGCGGACCCCCGACATTCAGCAAACTGGTGCAGGAGCTCCATCAGCCTCCGTGAAGGACTCTGGAGGAAGACTGTCCCTGTTTTTGCTTCCCCAGTCAGACAGGTTCAACCTCAGCTTTCTCTCTTTGCTTCTCCATCCCTTCTGACCCTCCGAAATTGCTGGAGTGGTTCTAGTTTTCCTAACTGAACACTGATTGATAAATTTCCCTTTATAAGCAGGCCTGCTCTTCAATGTCAAATGTCTACCTCTGCTTTTCTCACCTCCTAAGTGACAGAATTGAATGATTAATGAAGTATTTTTCAAACGGAGGCCATGGATCCTGAGGAATCCACAAGCATCTTGAGACTGGGAGTTCTGAAATGGGAGGAAGGTTGGGGGAGCCCTTTGGCTCAGGGTGGCTCTGTGAAGAAAACCGTCAGCTTCGTGAACGCCTTCTGTCCGTGTGGCTTGCTTTGGCGTGGACACAGGTCTGGCTTTTCTCTTTGGGGTGTTTTCTATCACCTGAAAGTACAAGCAGCCCTGCACTGGTCAGAGCTCAGTCACAGGGGGTGTGAAAGGCATCTGATTGCAGAGTTTTCCCAGCCAGTTCCTGCAGACAGGCAGACAAGCTATTAATAGTTTGCTGGTAATCGCGCTGAAACTATATGAGTTGGGTTCTCTTGAAACTGCCTTACGTTGTAAACTCTAAAACATTTGAGACTGTATCTTTAAAAGATGTGCCAGATAGGCCCCACTTCAGGAAAACCAAATACACACAGAAATGTGTATTCTTAAAGGGACTCATTAGGCTGCAGATTTAAAAAATGAGCTTACTAAGTAGGTTTAGAAGATGATGTGATGTATACAAATGCATTTTAAGTCTAAACCTTTAGAGACACGGTTATGTTGAAGAAATCCATATAACATGCTTTCTGATGACATCGGTTAGGGGCTGGTGACTTTGGGTGACAGAAGTGGTGAAGATGCAGCCTCAGGTGATTAGGGAAATTATGAGGGCAATAGGAGGCACATTGGCCAGCAGGAAAGCATGGAGGCATCCTGAGGTGGAAACCTCTGTCGGGGTGGAGAATTTGTGACGTGGGAGTGAGTGGTTGAGAGAGGGTGAAGGACAGATGTGTGGAATTGAATGAAATAGACTCTTTGTTCTGGAGGCTCTCACCTTTTCTGCAGAGCTTTCTGTAGTCCTCCACATCTCTGGGTTTTCTGTCCCTTCCCTCCCTAACCCCGACTGCTCTTCAATCCTGAGCTGGTTAGTTAGAGTTGAGTAAGAATCCTTTAGAATTCTCCTTTCTTATCCGTGCCCCTACTGTACCCATAATGTGCTCAAGCCTTTTCAAGTGGACTTTCAGGTTATGTCCAAAACATGAGCTTTCCCCTTGTTTGTCTGATCAGCTTGAAAGGACGTATCCACTGTTTCTTGATTTATTTATATGGGATTCTTCAGACCCAGCTCACAGCCTGCCTTAGATCAATCAAATGAGTGGTGGTGGAAGGGAATGGAGCCCTTGTGTTTCTGATGTTTGCAGATTCTTTTTAAGATTTTTCTTTTTTCTTTTTTCTTTTTTGATGTGGACCAATTTCAAAGTCTTTATTGAATTTGTTACAATATTACTTCTATTTTATGTTTTGTTTTTTTGGCCCCGAGGCATGTGGGATCTTAGTTCCTTGGCCAGGGATTGAACCCGCACCCCCTGCACTGGAAGGCGAAGTCTTAAACACTGGACCACCAGGGAAGTCTCTGCAGATTCTTTTTAAATTTTACACCTGCAAACAAGCTTGTACTAGTTATTCTCTTGCTACACAATGAATCTGTGTTTTGTAAACACCACTAATCATGCAGATAAGACCAGTCATGGGCTGTTTTATCTTTTATTAGTAGAACCTTCCAGTAAAGGATGGAAAGGGCTGCATTTTCAACGAGATTATACCAGATTATACCGGTCTGGGAGCTTTGTCAAGAACTGTCCATCAAGACATCTTAAATCTCTTTGGTTTCCCTCTTGGGCTATTTTCTTTGGCTGCTCAATTGTCTTCAACTGCAAAAGGTTATAAATACGGTTTAATGCAAGCAAGCCCACCTTCCGATGAATTCCCCATGCCTCCCAATAGTACTTAATCATCTGTCCCTTTCACTGCTGCAAATGAACAGAAGATGAAGTATTGGTGTGAGGACAAACTCAGCATACAAAGCAAGGTTAGGCAGCCTCTTTGAGCTGCCCTGCCTCTGGGGTTCATGGGCTATAGAGTTGGTTTGAGGCCTTTCCTGCCTGACGTAAGATGACCTTTTAGGATCCCTTAGGCAGCTAGACATTGCTTGAAGCTTAGGTGGATTCAGTTAAAAATTCCCACACAGAAAATTGAGTAGAACCAAGATGGAAACTGATGAAATGCAAATACATTCTCTCCTATCCCCAACCTCTCTCGGCCATATGCCTGTCCAAGTACCTGCCTGATTAACAAGGATTTGGGGGTTTAGGGATATTTCTGGATGAAGCATGGCTAATTTTGAGGGTCTTCTCATTTAGGCTGATTTGCAAATGAACCAAGGTCAACAGGTGGATCAGACCAACCCCGCTTTGGGCCATACCTCCTTTATCAAGTTGCCTCCCAGATACTGAGCCCCGAGAAACAGGGTCTAGGGGATGTTTCAAACTGAACTGACCAAAGCTCTTTGTTCCTGGAGAGAGCATCATCTCCAAAGCCCTGCCCTTCTCCCTGCCCTGGTTGCTGGGCAGGGAGACCAGGCAGACATATGAAGGTCTCTTTTTCTCCTTCCTTAAGCCTTCGCACCAGAGCCGGCCCTAAATTGCTAATCTGATGTCACTCCCATGCTGGATTCACCCATGGCTTTTCATGGCCTTCAGAATTCCATATAGCCCTATAAAAATGTCTAATCCTCAGGGTATCAAGAGCCTCATGTAAAGGGCCCATATTAGGAGCCTAGTAAATAACAGGCAGGCTGACATCCCTCTGGCCTTTTCATCCTTGTCAAGTCAGATGCAATTCCCCAGTCCTTTGGTGCTGGGCCCTGAGGAGGGAGAGGGAGAGAGGCTGTTTGTCCCTCATTCTCCAGGCCACCAAGTAGCACAATATCCCACCTCTGCTCAGTCTCTCCCTGCTTAGATAAGAGCAGACATTCCCTGGGTCTCCACCGCTCTCCTCTTGGGTGATCCCGGGGCCTCTGTGTGCGCTGCTTGGCAAAAGAGGGTAGTGTGTTGGGCCAAAGCCACCACCACAGGAGGACGGAGGGGACATGCTTTTAGGTGGCATCAGAAGCCATGCAGAGAAGGAAGGTGGGTGGCTGATTGCCAGACCCATTCTGTTCTCACCCCCACACCCAAGGTAAAAAGTAGAAATATGGCAGCCAGGGTAAACCAGGTTAGAGTTAGGGTTATCTCATTCAATTAGTTGCCCTTCTACCAGACCTCCTCTGACGGTCACTTCCAAGTTCAGGGACTCACAGTCTTAAAACTTAGTCTATTTGCTTAACAGAAAATGTTTCTTCCATTAAATTAAAGTATAGCACCCTGTAATTTCTGTGCATCAAGACCTCTATTTGATCACTTCTGGAGTCCTTGGGTAATTTTAACAATAGCAGAGACAGAGGCCATTTGGAGATAGATTTTATTGGTCATTTTGCTTATTACAGTTCAAGGAAGTTATACAATGTCAAAGATTTTGTAAATTCCAGAATTACAATAACACCCCAGTGCAACCCACTTCTTTCTCACCCCAGTTTGACCCTGCAATGACCCATGTGTTTGAATGGCAGTGGTGGAGGGAATTTATCAGGAAACTTCAGTTTGTCAGGGCTGCTTACAGACTGAGGCACCCAGATTAAAACACACTGGTGCAGCGGTGATCTGACCAGCACAGACAGATCCCAAACAATCCCTCCTTTGTTCTGGAACCAAGGCTTCCATGAATGTCTCTAAAATAGCATTAACCTTTTTGTGGTCTCACTGAAGTGTTGACATATTGAGTTAATGTCAACCATAACCTCAGAATATCTTTTGTTTACCATTTTTATGGTTGTTGTTATTTATTCATTTTCATTATTTTTTAGGGTATGTGCAGATGTTGTTCCCCCTTCCTGGCCTCAGCCAGCTGGCCTAGATGGGATCACTGTTATAGTTTTTGCAGAACTTCAGGACTGCCATTCAGAAAAGCCACAGGTCCCTTGGCCAGTCCAAGTATGAATTGTATTCAGTGGCTCCTCTGATCAATGGAAGTTGAGATGGGGGCTGTACATCCAGCTACTGGTGGGTCTTCATGAGGCTGAGAAAGCCTGGGAGTGACCATTGGCAGAGCCACTTTGGGGAGAATTAGAGAGATATTACAGAGTAAAGATCACAGCTGCCATTAAAAAGTACAGAATGTCTCGATAAACATGATAACTCTTTTCTTTACGATTTTAAGTTGGGCCATTTTCTTGTTTACACAGGCCCATTTTCTAAGGTGGAGTGGATGTGCCATCTGAGGTATTCAAATAGCAACTCCAAATGGATTAAAGACTTAAATATGGGCTTCCCTGGTGGTGCAGTGGTTAAGAATCCGCCTGCCATTGCAGGGGACATGGGTTCGAGCCCTGGTCCAGGAAGATCCCACATGCCGCGGAGCAACTAAGCCCGTGCGCCACAACTACTGAGCCTGTGCTCTAGAGCCCACGAGCCACAACTACTGAAGCCCGCATGCCTAGAGCCCATGCTCCGCAACAGGAGAAGCCACCGCAGTGAGAAGCCCGCGCACCTTGAGGAAGAGTAGCTCTCACTCACCGCAACTAGAGGAAGCCCGCACACAGCAACGAAGATGCGACGCAGCCAAAAATAAATAAAATAAATTAATAATAATAATATAAAAAGACTTAAATATAAGACCCGAAACCATAAAACCCCTTTTTCCGTAGGGAAAAAGTTCCTTGACTTTGGTTTGGCAATGATTTTTTTTGGCATGACACCAAAAGCACAGGTTAAAAAAAAAGCAAAAATAAACAAGTGGGACTACATCACATTAAAAAGCTCTGTACAGCAAAGGGAACAATCAACAAAGTGCAAAGACAATCTACAGAATGGGAGAAAATATTTGTAAATCACATATCCGATAAAGGGGTAGTATCCAAAATACACAAGGAACTCATACAACTCAATAGCAAAAGGACAAATAACCCAAATGAAAAATGGGCAAAGGACCCTGAATAGATATTTTTCCAAAGAAGACATATAAATGGCCAATAGGTATATGAAAATGTGCTTAAGATCACTTATCATTAGGGAAATGCACATCAAAACTGCAAGATATCACCTCACACCTGTTAGAATGGTTATTATTAAAAAGATAAGAAATAACAAGTGTTGGTGAGAATGTGGAAGAAAAGGAACCTTGTTCACTGTTGGGAATGTAAGTTGGTGCAGCCAGTATGGAAAACAGTATGGAAGTTCCTCAAAAAATTAAAAATAGAACTACCTTTTTGTAAATGGATGTTACCCTTTCATCAAAGTTATTCCTTATTTAAATTTCTGGGAGGAATAACTAAAAAGCTTTCTCAATTTGTATTAAGTGATGATGTCACCCCTTCACTTACAGGCACCTTATTTAATCAGAAAGAATTGGGAAAATTGAAATTTTAATTTCAATATAATTTTGTCAACACAATATTAGTTTATAAAATGTCTTTACTATTTTACCTGCTTTATTTTATTTTATTTTTTTAACATCTTTATTGGAGTATAATTGCTTTACAATGTAGTGTTAGTTTCTGCTGTATAACAAAGTGAACCAGCTATATGTATACATATATCCCCATATCCCCTCCCTCTTGCATCTCCCTCCCACCCTCCCTATCCCACCCCTCTAGGTCGTCACAGAGCACCAAGATGATCTCCCTGTGCGATGCAGCTTCTTCCCACTAGCTATCTATTTTACATTTGGTAGTGTATATATGTCAGTACTACTCTCTCACTTATTCCCAGCTTACCCTTCCCCCTCCCCGTGTCCTCAAGTCCATTCTCTACATCTGCGTCTTTATTCCTGTCCTGCCCCTAGGTTCATCAGAACCTTTTTTTTTTTTTTAGATTCCATATATATGTGTTAGCATACGGTATTTGTTTTTCTCTTTCTGACTTACTTCACTCTGTATGACAGACTCTAGGTCCATCCACCTCATTACAAATAACTCAATTTTGTTTCTTTTTATGGCTGAGTAATACTCCGTTGTATATATGTGCCACATCTTCTTTATCCATTCATATGTTGATGGACACTTAGGTTGCTTCCATGTCCTGGCTATTGTAAATAGTGCTGCAGTGAACATTTTGGTACATGTCTCTTTTTGAATTATGGTTTTCTCAGGGTATATGTCCAGGAGTGGGATTGCTGGGTCGTATGGTAGTTCTATTTTTAGTTTTTTAAGGAACCTCCATACCGTTCTCCATAGTGGCTGTATCAATTTACATTCCCACCAACAGTGCAAGAGGGTTCCCTTTTCTCCACACCCTCTCCAGCATTTATTGTTTGTAGATTTTTTGATGATGGCCATTCTGACTGGTGTGAGGTGATACCTCATTGTAGTCTTGATTTGCATTTCTCTAATGATTAGTGATGTTGAGCATCCTTTCATGTGTTTGTTGGCAATCTGTATATCTTCTTTGGAGAAATGTCTGTTTAGGTCTTCTGCCCATTTTTGGATTGTTACCTGCTTTATAAATATTTTAATTTTGGTGGAAACCTTGAGACTTCAGATTTAGTGTATTAAGTTGATGGAAAATATTTGCCATATAACCAAAATAGCAAAGTCAGTCCTTGTTGG
Source organism: Balaenoptera ricei (assembly GCF_028023285.1). Lineage (NCBI taxonomy): Eukaryota > Metazoa > Chordata > Mammalia > Artiodactyla > Balaenopteridae > Balaenoptera > Balaenoptera ricei. The sequence goes on from NC_082640.1 coordinate 32,981,909, forward strand.
CAAACCAGTTAGTCAAATCAAGCTTACTTTCTTTATTTAATAAAATTAGAGAACGCCAACTTCATTTTTCGATGTGTTTTAAAGAACATTATTTTTAAAAGAACAATAGAAAGAACTTAAACAGCACATCTAGTGGGATATATTACCAAAAGCAATCAATAACAAAGTGATATATATATCTAATATAATTATTACTCTTTATTTACTAATATGCAATGTAAAGTGTAGTTAAAATATTGTAATTTTTGAAGCAAGGCATATGAAGCATGGTATTTGCAAAGTATGTGCTTGTATATTGAACACTGGTGTCGAGCTTTTTGAAATTATTAAATAAGAATCATGTATAAAAATCAGAAATGATTATGTTAGGTGTCACGAGCAAACTTTTTTTATGTATTTAATGAAAGTGTGAGCATAAATCAACCTGACAACTGGCACACAATTTTGTTTTTTGTTAAAAGGAGATAGAAAAATATTAAACACTTTATGAAATGAAATAACACAATGTCGGACTCTAATTGGAATAAATATTTTGTGATATGATGTGTTAAAATAGGCTTTCACTACCTTATAGAATGAAGCGCACCAAATCTGAAAAATCACAAAATGTTTTTATCTGCAGGGTGGCGTTAGTGGATATTGAAAAATTCTGGTAGCTCAGAAAGCATTCTAGTCATGCCTAAAAGAATCAGCATCACTAAGCTGCCCCTGTCCTTCAGACATAAATATATCTGAAAATAATCATTTACCATTAAATACTGGGAGGAAACACATTTTCTGGGGCTCTTTGTTCTGTTCTCAGGGGATCCTTTATTGGACAGTATTTGGGGGATGGAAGAGGTGAAACCCCTCTCACTGCCTCACTCTGCAATATATCCCATTTCAGAGCATCCTAACACAGGCTGACACATCTGGGTTCTAATGCTTTACTTCACCCTCATAGAAATGCCTCCAAGACCTGCAGACAGAGACTGGGCCCTAGACAAGCCCACTGTGCTTTGATTAAAGGAGCTGTTCCCAAGGCAGTATTTTAAATTGTCTCTTTGACACCCGCAGTTTTTTACAGCTTGGCGCAATGTACAGTTGTAAGATTAAGGATGGGCGAAGGCGTTCCTTTCTTTTTTGTCAAAAAGGCCACTGTGAAAGGGAAGCTGGGAAAGGAAAAATCTCCATGGTCATTCCGACCTGTTCTCAGGCAGATTTTAGGAATGGGAGTTGAGGCATCTAGAAATTGATCCCCTTTTAACTCTCTGTGCAAGGAGGATCCTTGCCAAGTCTCTCCTCCCCCTCCTTCTCTTCCCCCTCCCCCTCCCCCTCCCCTATTCCTCCAAATATCCCTCCTCCTCCTCCTCCCCCACTTTTTCTAAAATAAGAGAAAATCTCATTTTATAACTTAAAGGTCACTTATATAGGCCAAGGGTGACTAAGGCATCCTTAAGGAGACTTCAGTCTTAGAAATCAGTTCTGAGAGACTTGAATGTTCCTTTTACATATAAATTTGAACTCATTAAGCCGCCTCAGCTTAACACACAACTGAAACTATTGAAAATAATTTCTAATAGACTACAACCTCTTAATTCCAGGATAAGACAGACAATGCATTAATAAAAAAAAATGTGTATATATTTCACTCAATCGAGGATACATGAATTTTCAGATCTTAAAGCAGAGTATATTCTTTTTTTTCTTCTAGAATCTTTATGGTTTCATATTTTGCACTTTTTTAAATTAATTTTTATTGGAATATAGTTGCTTTACAATGTCGTGTCACTTTCTGCTGTACAGCAAAGTGAATCAGCTATACGTATACATATATCCCCTTTTTTTGGATTTCCTTCCCATTTAGGTCACCACAGAGCATTGAGTAGAGTTCCCTGTGCTATACAGTAGGTTCTCATTAGTTATCTATTTTATACATATTAGTGTATATATGTCAATCCTAATCTCCCAATTCATCCCAACCTCCCTCCCCCCTTGGTATCCATATGTTTGTTCTCTACGTCTGTGTCTCTATTTCAAGCAGAGTATATTCTTATAATTTCCTTTTTAAACATGATTGATACATGATTTAAACATGCTCTTATAATTTCCTTTTTAAACCAACCAACAACTTAACAAATGGAAGAAGGAAAAGAGAAATCTATAACGTATATTAAGCTTTTGCTCTCATTAGCCAAACAAACATCAAATGAATGTGCTTTTACCACATCTGCTTAACTTGGAAGACTCACTATTTTGCTCACTCTTGCTCTGGAAGTTTTATATTTTTTATTTTTATTTTTTGCAAAGTCTTCTTTTATCACGGTTTGAGGCTCACTGGCTTAATTGCCCCATGGGAGGCAGTTCCCACTGCCGGGTGGCCGCATCCCCGAGTTGCTGGTGAGCTTTAAGGAGGGGAAGAAACCAGGGCAGGTCTGTAACCTCGACAGCCTTGACCCAATGGCCTGAGCCAAGGCAAAGTGCACACAAACCTCATGAACCCAAAAGGAAAACAGCCACCACAGACAGAAGCTACGGTGAACGTCTCTGAGCCTCATTTTCTGCTCACTTCAGCACGCACGGCTCAGGAGATGCACGCTTAGCAGAATACGATGAAGCTTAAAAGGTCTTCTGGAGTAGGGAGCAGGGAGCAGGGAGCAAGTGATCTGTGGAAACAGTCCACATTTTTTTCCCCATGGGGAGGCCCTGTGCCGTTAGCTCCTGACCAACTCACTTGGGTAGTAGCTTTTGTCTAGAACAATTGCGGGCTGTCACAGAGGGTCTGTTCCCTGCACCAGGGGGCCCAGGCTGGGAGGCCAGATTTGGTACCTCGCCCGAACCGTTCGGAGAGGACAAGTGATGCCACGGCCACTCTGACCTGGACGCACCGTGATGGAGCTCCTTGCTGTCCCTGACGGGGTGACGAGCACTTTCCTTTGCCTGATTCTGTCACTGCTTAAAAGGCTGTATGTGCGGTGTGATTGCAAAGTCAGCCCTGACTCCCTGCTCACCGACATCAGAGGTGCCCCTCCTGTCCCCACAGCCCCTGTCCCCTCCCCGCCAGAGCTTACGGGGCTGTCGATGCTGAGGGGCAGCCTGTGAAGTCAGGAACATTGTCCCCAAACGTGACCAGTTCTGCCACTAGCCGGGAAGTGAGTTAAGTCTTCTGTGCCTCAGTTTCCTCATCCGTAAAACTATTTGCATTGAGTTCAATGTAGCTGCTTTAGAGGAGCTTCTATCCGCAACACCTCCCCCGAGGATTAAGACTTGGATTTCTCTGGACTTTACCTGAAGGGATCCCCTCCCTTCTTAGTTTTGTGCTCTGCAGTTGGTGACGTGAAACTCACTCAAACCTCCTGGTAGCTCTCAGCAGTCTGAGCCCAGGAACAGACGGAAACCGAGACTACGATGCAAGCTCCCGTGGAGGCTGTGGGCGCTCTACACGGCTGGCTTCTGACTCTGTCCTCAGGAGCCAGAATGAAATGATCAGCTATGCCGGGCATCGCTCCTGGAAGGAACTTCTTTCTAGGAAGGCCCTAAGCTGAACCTCCAACATTTCCTCTCTGATCTGCCTTACTGAAAAAAATAGCTGCGACTAGCCCTAGCTTCTCTTGGTTGACAGCAGTACCTGCTTGCAGCTGTGTCTGCTGATGCCCACAGGGAGAGGACCAGGCCAGAAGATAGCTAAATGCTGGTGCAAAGGGATGAGCCATCCTGCCAGCGGACGCCTGGTCTGCACTGGCAACGTGCACCCCAAATTGCCAGAGGCTGGTGTGGTCTGTCATCTGCTTCTCACAGTTCCTCTTGGTACTTGGCTGTTTTGGTTTGAGACCGGCTGGGACCTGGGACCCTTTGCTGCAGTGCTGGCACCTGGACACACCTCTCCTCCAGCAACAAAATACAAGGAAACTGTAAGGGACTAAAAATAACTGCGTGCATGCGCACTTGGGGCAGATTCTGGACAAAAGATACAAAAGACCAAAAAACCCAACTGCCATTTCTGAAGAGCCCGGAGCAAAAGCAGGGTACTGTGCATGCCCCCTGCACACAACACCACCTGAGGGGTGGGCAAAACGCCTAAGCCACCCCTCCGGCCTGACCCCTGGACACACCCCTACCCTCACCCCATATAAGGAGCAAGCTCGCCCCCCCTCAGCTAGTGAGCAAGCAAGGGATCCTGTTGTTTGTTCTCGCTCCCCGCTGCTGCAACCGGGGGCCCCAATAAAGCCTTGCCTGAATTTCTTGTCTGGCCTCTGATCAATTTCTATTGACTGGGGAAGGCCAAGAACGTTGGATGGTATCAGATTTACAAGGTGGTTGACTCTGACCGCGCCCCCTCTGCTCCCTGCTGGAAATCCTTACTTTTACTCTTTCTTATGTCCTCCACTTCACTGAATTTCTACCATCACTGCTATTGGCTTCACCAGCCATCTATCCTGCCTGATCCCCTATTCCTGGAATTTTGATCAGATCCTCTGCTTATGGAGTAGTGTTTTTAGACACAGAGGCTGGGAGCTTCCTTTAGATTGTATTTCATGAGTGTCTCATATGCTTGTTCCTAACAAAAGAGTATGTTCTTTATTCCCATTGACCAAAACTCAACTGTAATGACATCAGTATGAACGATTTCCTCTCTGAGGGCCTCAGTGCTCCACCAGTACCAAGACCACCACAAAGAGTTCCAGCGTGATCGCCATCTGGGATTTACCTGTTCTGCCTGTTGATTGCCAGCATGTGCTCCACGGGGCATGGCCCTCTAAGAGTTAGAGCACGAGGCACCAACAGCTCTACTGCCACACCTTGTCCCTCTCACATGCACCGGTCATTGCTGGCCTTGTTATCTGTGCAATCATCTGTCTCCAGGGACAAGCCAGCCACCTGATTTCCAATGTGGCTCACTATTTCCTGGTTTTGGAGACTATTTTCAAGGCTTTCAAAGATCATATCTATTTGACCCATGGTGCCCCCTAAGATGGAGAAAAGATGCACTGAACAGGAGCTCTGAAAGTTTAGGAGGTCTCCAAGACCACTCACAGCTTCAATGATTCACTGGGACTCACAGAACTTAGCAAAGCTGTTTTTCTCATGGTTATACCTATTACAGCAAAGGATACAGATTACAACTGGTAAAGGGAAGAGGCACATAGAGCAGAATGTAAGGGAGACCAGGCCTGGGGTTTCCAGGTGTCCTCTCCCTGTGAAGTCATGTAAATGTGTGACAACATGCATGGAGTATTGCCAGTGAGGGCAGCTCACTTGAGTCTTGGAGACCTGAGTTTTTATTGGGGGGTTGGAGCTGTAGTCATGGCTGACCACTGGTCCAGCCAAACTTAGTCTCTAGCCTCAGAGGTCAAGCTGACATTATGTGGCCCATGGCCCCCACCATGAATCACGTTGTTGGTGTAGACTCTCTGGCTTGGCCCAAGGTAAACAAAACCTCTTTTATCAGGTAGGACATTCCATAGGTTAAAGGTTCCCTCGCAGGAGCTGGGGGCAAAGGGCCAAACCTTTTTTGGGTAAGGTTCATCCTTTACTGCACAAGCATTAAGATCCCAATAATTCCATGGTCCTGTTTTCTGGGAATACTTCAGTCCTGAGGGGAGATTGGAGAAACTCATCTCCCACCATCACAGAGCTCCTGAATGTTCCATCCTGCAAAACCGTGGGAGGAAAATTCCAACGCATATGGTGAGTGGTGGGCTCTGAGCTGGCCCAGGGGTCCTGAGAGCTTCCTATCCACCGCGAGTAGGGTAGAGGTGCCAAGTAACGTACATCTGCACATTTCTCCAACAGCCCCGAACCTCAGGGACCCACTCCAGGCTGCCTTCTTTCTTCTGTTCAGAATTTACTGCCTCCATTCTGGCATCTCCAAGCTTCTGTCCTATTCCATTGTATTTCCAGAGAAAATTCCACATGGGATCTCCTGGGAGGAGGCAGAGGACTGATTCCCAGGGAGACCAAGCCCCTCCCCTTGAAGAGTTGACCATCTAGCAGGAGACACAGTAATGCAAATGAATAATTACAGTACCGTGTGATTAATACTGAATGAAGGACTTGGAGGGAGAGGGAGAGGGAGGACTTGGAGAAAGAGCAGCACGTCTGGGAAAGATGAGGGTGCTTGTACAGCTGGAGGAGAAATGTGTGGCCAGAGACAAGGCTGAAGATGGGGCAGGGGCCAGATCTGGAAGGGCTTCATATGCGATGCCAAGAGGTGCGAGATTTATTCTGAAATTGCCTGGCAATATACCTACTGGGCATAAGGGAAATCAAATGCAACAAAATTCCCTCTTGTCTACTGTGTATAGTGTGCTAGGTGATGAAGTGGTGGGGATACTGTAGCACACAATAACACGAAATAATCAGACCTTTTTGCTGCAAAGGCCCAGTGAGGCAGAGATGGGGAAAGTGGCCCCTGAATAGTGGATCTGCAGAGAGTTAATAGGAGTCATTTTGAATTCATTCAGTCTTTTAAACCTGTTCTCTATTCTCTATTCTACTGTCTCCGATCCCCAGCCCCCTGGTGTATAATATTTTGTGTGCAAATTTCTCTCCCCACCTGGACCTGTAGAACATGGTGATTAAGAATAATGGGTCTGTCATGCAGAGTGAAGTAACTCAGAAAGAGAAAAACAAATATCGCATATTAACGCATATATGTGGAATCTGAAAAAATTGGTTATAGACGATCTTATTTACAAAGCAGAAATAGAGACACAGGCGTAGAGAACAAAAGTATGGATACCAAGGGGGCAGGGGAGGAGTTGGGATGAATTGGGAGAAGGAGATTGACATATACACACTATTGATACTATGTATAAAATAGATAACTAATGAGAATGTACTCTATAGCACAAGGAACTCAATGCCCTGTGGTGAACTAAATGGGAGGGAAATCCAGAAAAGGGGGGATATATATATATGTATAGCTGCTTCACTTTGCTGTACAGTAGAAACTAACACAACATTGTAAAGCAACTATACTCCAAAAAAAAAAATTTAAAAAAAAAAGAATCAATGTTTCAGTTTGAGTCCAAAGTTGGGGAAAAAGCTGATGCCCCAGTTTGAAGGCAGTCAGGCAGGAGGAATTGTCTCTTACTTGGGGGAGAGTCAGGTTTTTTTGTTCTAGGCCTTCAACTGATCGGACGAGGCCCACCCACACCAGGGAGGGCAGTCTGTTTTATTCAGTCTACTGACTGAAATGTTAATCTCATCCAAAAACATTCTCACAGACACACCCAAAAGAACGTTCAACCAAACAACTGGCCACCCTGTGGCCCCGTCCAGTTGACACACAAAATTCATAGTCACACCCACTGTTCTGATGTGCCCCGGACTGAAAGGTTTCCCAAACTGGGACTCCAGGGTTACAACTGGAAAAGTCCTGGCATGAGTTGCCCACCCTACATTGCATGAGTCCAAAAAGGCAAGGAAGAAGAGGAAAGAGAAGTCATGGAGGCGTGGAACCCACATAATGTGTTCAAGAGGCTCAGGAGTTCAAGATCTGGGGGAATGGGGCCGGGAGTGGTGGCAGATAAGAGCAAGAATGGCACCCAGGGCCACACCTTGAAGGGCCTTGAATTTCATGCCAGGCAACGTGTCCTTTATCCAGCATGTAATGAAGGGTTTTAAGCCAGGGTTTTAATCTGATTTGCATTTTAGAAATGTCTCCGACCTGCCTCACTATATTGGGTGGAACACTCCTGGTATTCATTACTCAAATGCCAACCTAAATGGGCTCTGGAAAGGCTAAATAAAAATTGCATCTGTGAGAACTGTCAAATGTAATCCTGCTCTTATCTGCAGTGACAGCTGCAATTGGGGAGTGTGGATCCAAGCCAGCTGGGCTGGTACATGCTTTGGGAGGCTTCGGTCCCTGTGGGAGCAGGGCCTCTCCCACCTTTTGAGCTCCTGTTACAGCCAAGGACCCCTCTCTACCTAGCAACTTGGGTGATTTACAAGGTACACCAGATCAGGAAACTGCTTCCCCTCCCATACCCCCCAACACCAATGGCTTTCCACTGTAGAGTAAGTCCCCTACCTATGAACAAGTTCCGTTCCGAGAGCGCGTTCATAAGTCCAATTTGTTTGTTAAGTCCAACAAAGTTAGCCTAGGTACCCAAATAATGCAATCGGCTATATGGTACTGTACTACAATAGGTTTATAATAATTTTCACACAAATAATACATAAAAAACAAACACAAAAAGTAAAGAAAACATTTTGACTCTTACAGCACAGTACCTTGAAAAGTACAGTAGTACAGTACAACAGCTGGCATCCAGGGGCTGGCATGGAGTGAACAGGCAAGAAGAGTTACTGACTGGAGGAGGGAGAGGAGGTGGGAGATGGTAGAGGTGAAGGATCGTCAGCAACAGGAGATGGAGGGAGAGCTGCAATGTCACTCACGCCTAACGTGGGTGGCACAGGTTCTGGCTCCTTGCTGGATTCAATTCTATCTACCCTCTTGAAAAAATGATCCAGCGATGTCTGGGTAGTAGCTCTTTTTTTCTTGTCATAGATGACATGGTAGCACTGGATTGCATTCTGAATGGCTGCTGCAACCTTCACGTACCATTCTACTTACATGATTGGACATGAGAACACACTTACGCATCTTTGAAAGTTTGCTACTTGAAGGTTTATATGTAGGGGACTTACTGTCCTAGGGATAAAATCCAAACACCTAACCCCACCTCAAAGTCCAGCATGGCTCCTGCTTTTCTCTTTAGCCCATCTCACTGTGCTCCAGGCACAGGAGCCTCCTTTCTCTCTGTGAAACATGCCACACTCCAGCCTCAGGACCTTTGTACCTGCCCTTTCCGTTGCGGGAGCATTTTGCTCTGACTCCTCACAGCACTGGTTCCTTCTAATTCTTTAGGTCTCAGCTTCGATGTCACTTCCACAAAGAGGCCCTCCTTTACCACCTCGTCCAAGTAAGTCACTCTGTTATTCTTTACCATAACATTTGTTTTTTTTTCCTTCCCAGATTCTTTGACAAACTGTAATCATTTCACTTATTACTGTATTTAGTTATTTCTTGTCCATCTCTCCTACTAAATTGAAGGTACCATGAAGGCAGGGATTTGGACTACCTTGTTCACCTTCAAGTTTCCAATACAACATTTCCTGGTGCATAAAGGGATTTGATAAATATTTGCTAATTAAATGAGCAATGCAAAAACAACTTCCAGGGTCTAGAACTGATGCAAACTATCTAATTATCGTTACTGCTAGAATGCCCATCACTAGGCATACTCAAGGCTGGCAGTTGCTACATTTGCCCTTTTACGATTCATCCCTGGGTGAAAAAGCACCAAGAACATCTCAGAGAGTCCCAGAGGTTCCTTAATACACCTTTCAGACCCCACTGTGCAGCCACAACCCTCGTTTCTAGTGTTAATCAGAGACAGTGATCCTGCCAATGTGGTAACTCTTTTCCTTGCCTGCCGGTCTACTGGCCTGAGAAGCCCCACATGACCAGCTGGTAGTCATAGCTTCCAGTGGAATCTGGAACCTTACTGTATTCTTGGCAGAAGTCCTCCCTTGCTGGGAATCACAACCTATGATCCAGCAGAATTTAGAGCTATGGGGACAGAAGCATATGTTTTGCAAGAAAGTCATTGGGAACGATGATAAGAGAGGCCATTGCTACTTCTGCCTCTTGGTTCCCGAACATGAACTTTCTATATTTTGGGGGCATAGCACCAGAATGGCCCTTGGTTCACTGCATGTATTACTCTCTGGAGGAAAGAGCCCTAATTCTCCAGGTGTTGTCCCCAATTTGGCATTTACTCTCAAAAATGCGAACGTGCATTTTCATGTCCAATCACGTAAGTTAGTTCACGAGTCTGGAGTACATTGTCACGTGTGTGCATCCTCTACAAGTGGTTGTGCTTTTGTGTACTTTACTGTACAGTACTGTATAGAGTACAGTAGTACAGTGTCTTTATTTCAAGCCCAGGATGTCTGGAAGCAAGTGTAAAACAGTGGTATACAGCCGATTGTGTTAGTTGGGTACCTAGGCTAACTTTGTTGGACTTACGAACAAATAGGACTTACGAACGTGCTCTCGGAATGGAACTTGTTCATATGTGGGGGACTTACTCTAGTTGGATTCATGTTGATGAGGGAGAGCCCATGCGGTGGTGCCCATTTGTAGCATTTATACCTGCCTCTGTAGTCTCTCCATCCATGAGCCCATTGTCCAAGGTCTGGGATGGTTGAAGAGAGACCTTGGTTGCCATTCACAGGATACAGCAGCCTGTCCCCATGGCAGTTAGCTGAATGCCTCCTCTGCACCGGCTTCATGTAAGACAAATTCTGTACTCTCTATGCTCTTCCCGTATGTCTGTTCTCAGGTCTCTTCCTCAGTCTTTCTGATCTCTGCTCTCCCAATCTTGCTCCTTCCAGACCCCTGACTAATCAGCCAAGCCATTTGCCACTACCCAGAAGTTGGTGTGCACTCTAATTTCAGGCCACTTCTCTGTCTATGCAAAGTTGACGGCCAGGTTTTTTTTTAAGATTTTTTGATGTGGACCATTTTTAAAGTCTTCACTGAATATGTTACAATATTGCTTCTGTTTTATGTTTTGGTTTTTTGGACCCGAGGCATGTGGGATCTTAGCTCCCCAACCAAGGATCGAAGCAGCACCCCCTGCATTGGAAGGCAAAGTCTTAACCACTGGCTCACCAGGGAAGTCCCGATGGCTAGGTTTGATGTGTTCAGCGCTGCTCGCTGGGAGGAATTCCCTTCACGGATGTCCTTCAGCACCACCCTTGAGTGGGGACATTGGTGGCAGCATTCCTGTTTTTGGTTAGTGCCAACATCATAAGTGAGCCAATCCACTTATAAACGAGGGCTGAGTTTTTCTTCCTCCATCAGTTAATCAGTTAACCTCCCCTGCCCCCTGCCCTAGGCCATGGTATCAGTTGAGGAGTTGCATCACAGGTAGGAGACTTGGGGCTTTGGGCTTCCCATCGAGGCCACCTCTGAACCTGTTTGGACTCAATTCTGAATACATAACCTCCATTATGACTCAGCGCAGCCAAAAATACCAGTTTACAATTACTTAGCTCTAACCCCAGAGTCCCTTGCAACCCGTGGTCAGAAACACAGGCACGCCCAGCCGCATGCTAGCCATGTTTTTCCAATGGCAAGTGGCTTCCTGCTGCAGATAGTATGGCCTTGATCTAGAACTCTAGGGCTCTGAGCCACAACTCTCCCATAAGGCTTGCCAGAGAATCCTCAGAGCATTCTTACCCACCACAGTTTCTTCTAGCCCAGTTGGATCTTCCAGTCTTATGGCCTGAGTGATACGGAGCTTGGTGCAAATTGGTGTCAGTGTAAACTGGGACGTATTAGAGAATCCTCTTTCTCACTCTTGCCCTGGTCAAAACTGGAAGCCTTCCAGCATGCCTGAGAAACGGGCTGGAGTAATATTCTCAAGGGCTGGGTATATGCTGCTTTCAAAACCCAAAAAAGCCTACCAAACCTCATTCTCAGTGGTAGAGGGTACAAGGGTTAACAACCTACCTTAGAGGGGAACGCCTGGCAAGGCTCAGACCACAAAATGCCTCGAAACTGCACCAGTGTGACCATCCTCTGAATTTCCATGGATTTTATCTTCCATATTCTGGCAGCACGTGTTTTAAAATATGCACCACTTCCTGCTCATCAGGTCCAGTTAGCCTGACGTCATCCACATAGTGGACCCTCAGGATGTTTTGTGAATGTCAAGACAATCAAGATCTCTGTGGGCTCTATTGCGACAGAGAGCAGGAGGGTTACCATGGGCCCTACAGCGAGGCAGCGAATGTGCACTCTCGTCCTTCCCACAGAAAGGTGAGCTGATTTTTATTCTCTTTACTGATGGGGTTTGAAAGGAACATATGTGCCAGATCAATAACCACGTTCCTAGTGCCCAAAGCTGTGTTTATATCTTCGGGTAAAGATACCACATCCAGAACAGCAGCTGCAATTGGGGCTATCATTTGGCTTGGTTTATAGCAGTCCACCAGCACCTACTAAATCCTTCTATTTTTTGCAAAAGACACATGGATGAATTGAATAACAGAGACATGATGAAAACCACCACCCTTGCATTCTTGGAATCTTGGAGGGTGGCAGTAGTATTTGCCATTTCACCCAGGAGGTGGTATGGCTTCTAATTTGCTGTCTTGGTTGGAGTGAAGGGCTGTTTCAGGGGCTTCTGCTTGTCCTTCCTATTTTATCTCTTCCTCCACAGGTCAGGGAATGAATGAGAAGTTCTGCCAGCTACACAGCATAATTATATACTTGCAACCAGGAAAATAACTGGAGGATAGATCTATGGATACAAGGGATCCACTGTGAGAGAACTTGGGCTCGAGCTCCAACTAATCTCCTAAATCCCTAACTGGGAAGGTGGGGACCCTTGACAGCATTTTGGGTTCCTTACCAGGCTTCCACTGCAAGGAGCCTGGGTTTGATCCCTAAATGGTGAAGATCCTGCATGCTGTGCAGCGTGGCCAAATAAATAAATAAGAATTAAGTAATTAAAAAAAAAAAAGAGTGCACACACAGAATTACTCTGGTAAATAGGCACAAGTCCCTTTGGAGAAAGACTGGGGGAAACGCCTATCTCGCCCCTGACCACGTGGTGCTTGCTATGTGGCAATTCTATCATCTCCATTTACTATTTATGCTGACTGTCACTTCCATCGCCTAGTTCTATGGCAGAATTGTATACCGTCAATCCAGGCTAGCAGATCACAGTGGCCGCCGAGCGTCTCAAAGATGCTTCTGCCGTCAGCAGATTTTTATTGCCTTCTGCACCTTTCCGGGGAAGTCATCACGTGATGGATTCTCAGGTCTTCCACAGTTCATTCCTTTCTCCCAACTCCCCGACCCCTCCTTAGTATGCTGCCCACGCTGATGTAGTACCTCTACTTCATTTCCTGACGGCTATTGTTGTGAGCTATTGAAGCTTCGAGGAATAGCTGATTCACTTTGTTATAAAGCAGAAACTAACACACCATTGTAAAGCAATTATACTCCAATAAAGATGTTAAAAAAAATAAAAAATAAATTAAAAAAAAAAAAAAAGCTTCGAGGAGACATGCCAGCAGCACGTTTGACTTGCTCCCCATGATCTTAGCAGAGTAGTAAACGCTGCTTCGTGGGGTGGTGCCTCTACGCCAACAAATTCCCCCCAGTGCAGCTTTATATTCTCCTCACCCCCTTTCCCTGCCCAAGACCCTGGGCCATTTGCTCCCCCAGTTCCTGCCAGCACGGGTTACCCAGGTCTTGAAATGTCTTGAGGTTGCACACTGTTTCTTCCTGGAGTAGGAACCCTATTTCCCTGTTCTGGCCGTGCTGAAGCCTGGCCTTTGTTATTGGTCTGGAGGCAACGAGGGAAGGAGGGGCAGACCTTGAGGCAGATCTTGGGGAAGCAAATATCATCTTGCAGGGTTTTAGGCTAAAGGTTGACAAACTACAGTCTGCAGGCCAAATCTGGCTCCCCCTCCCTTTTTATGGGCCACGCCTCGTGGCATGTGGGATCTTAGTTCCCCGACCAGGGATCGAACCTGTGCCCCCTGCAGTGGAAGCACAGAGTCTTAACCACTGGACCGCCAGGGAAGTCCTCACCACCTGTTTTTGAAAATAAAGTTTTATTGGAACACCTCCCCGCTCATTTATGTATTGCCTATAGCTGCTCCCAGGCTGAAACAGCAGAGTTGAATAGTTGTGATAGACTCTGGTCTGCAAAGCCTAGAACATTTACTATCTGGTCTTTTACAGAAAAAGTTGGCTAACCCCTGCTTTTTCCTGGAGCCTATAGGTTCCATTAAGGATTTATAATATCTGCCTAATGAAACATAACAAAGAAGAGAGGAATTAGGTGGGCAAGGAAGTGAGCCATGCACGGGTAGAGAACCAGACTGGATTTGTCCGGCCTTCCAGAGATGCCTGTTACTAACTGCGAGACCTGGGGCAGTCACCCAACATCTTGAAGCCTCAGTTTTCTCATTTATAAACCTGAGAGTACTAGTTTCTATGCCTTCTACTTTACAAAGCTGACGTAAAGACCAAATAATATGATGGATATAAAAATCACCTGGAAAACTACAAAGGGCTGGAAAATTTGGAGTTACATTATTTGCTCCTCAAGGTCATGACCTTCAAAGCCACAGCTGGGGAAAAGGTCCTTCATCAGCCTCTTTCCTGTCTGACTGTTTGTGCAGGTCATCTCAGGAGGACCCTCTTGTGCAGGTTTGGTCTTCAGCCCTAATCTCAGGGCTGGAGCCTCAGGTCTTCTGCCAGGCTGGCTCTCACCTTCTGCAGGCTCCCACCTGATGTGTGAACCCCAGAATCTTTTCAGAGACCCACAGGATCTATGATACGGGTGCAGAGGAGGGTTTTGAACTTTAGATACTGACTTGGGGTGGTGGTAGTGATAGGGGGTCTTCAAAGAGGCGCTGCTTGAAACTTTAAAAGGGATTGTAAACAAAATCATTTGAGGAGAGAAAAGAGAAGTGCTCCTAGGAGAGAAACTTCAAGGATGCCTAAATTTCAATGAGCGTAAGGAGGAAAGGATTGAACCAAGGAGCTAGAGAAGGAGTGAAAAGGGAAATTGGAGGTGGGGTGGTGTTCAGAAAGAATGGCACCTGGAAGCCAGAAACCCTGCGTTTAATTCTGGGATTGTCATTTCTCTGTTGTGTGACTCTGGATAAATCACTTGATCTCTCTGGGCTTTGATTTTTCTCAGCTTTAAAATGGAAGTGGTGAGAATTCCTGCCTCCCACGTTTATTGCGAGATTCAGAAGAGAAAGGACTGTAGAAGTACTGCATGTAGGGGCATTTTTAAAAACTTAGCATCTTCCCCAGCACAGGGAAGGAGGATCCGCGGCTTCACTGTACTTACATTTTCATCTTGCTCTCAATCTCCCTTTGGGTCTCTGTAATTCCATTGTCTTAATACAATCTAAATTAGCAAGCTAGGAGAAAACTTCACATAGATCCCCTTGTTAGTACAAGATGTCCTGAATGTCTAGCAACCCATTTCCAACGTTGATGCCTCTTATAATAAGAACAGGTCAAGGAGTTACAGTCTGCAGGTGCAGAAAAGGCTTTTCTGGAGGAGCAAAGGTTTATTTGGTCTCAATTGGGAGGCAGTGTTTTGGAACAGTTCAAGATTTTCAGATATTCAATGCCAAATCCTCTGGCCAAAAGATGTCCTCACAAGTTTCTATAGATAAAACCATTATAGGAAATCAATGTGCTCCTGCATTTTCCAGTATAACTCAGCCATAATGCCCCAGATACAGCCAGGGGAACCCAGAGCCAATGACTGGGCTGGGGTGAGGGGGAACTTAGGCTGCATTTGCAAAGTCAAAAGCACTCCTCAGAGTTCACGAAAATAGGCCCACTCAACAGTTATCTGATTGACATTTATTTCCCTATCTGAGCCCCAGTTTCCTCCTCTGTCAGCTGAGGTCATTAGAATAGATTTCCTACACTTCTCTTTCAGAATATATATCCCGTGCCTTTATTGAACATTCAGCCGAATAAAAGCGCTTTGTCTGAATGTTTTCCTCTGCCTTCTGTTTTATTAGAAAGTTCTGGTTTGCCTTTTAAGAAAAGAATGTCTTTTGTTTGCCTAGGGCTTGCTGACAGCTACATACTGTGGGTGCAAATGTGTTCCAGAGGAGAAGGGGCCAGGGTCTGGTGCAGCAAACAACTCACTGGGTGACTTAAGGTTAAGCATTTTGCTGTTCTGAGCCTCGCTTTCCTTAACTGTAAAATAAGCCATAGGACATACAAGAAGTTGGTAACCTTCGTTGTCCCTAGAGAAGTAAACGGATTAGCTGGGGATCAGTTTTAGGAAATTGTGTGCTGAATTTGCATAAGAGCCATACTCAATCGGATAGGTACTTTTCACAGTACCCATACCTTTTGGACCCTATGAATTTCATACACACACTTATAAATAAACCTGCCTCCCAGGTTTATTGTGAGATTCAGAAGAGAAATTTCACACACATCTCATACACACACTTATACCACCTATTCATTAAACAAATACATGTTTAAAATGAACTAAGTCCATAGACCTAGGGAGTTTGTATATTTCCTTCTGGAAACAGAACATACTATTGTATTTCTTGCCCATGATGCTGTCTGTTGAGAATGGTTTATAACATTCCCTTCATTTACCACCTCATGATTTTATAAACAAGGCATTAAACATGATAGCTCTATAGCAAACCAAGTCAAATGACAAAGAACGCATCCCATTCTAATACAGGTTATTAATAAGTGTGAAAAAGCCTAGTTCTGTCTATGAGAATGAAGCCTCCATTCCCTTTTGCTGGCAGCAGAGAAGAGGAGGGCACTGCCATCAAATTGCATCTTCTTAACTGGCAGGAACCCTCGCAGGGGCGACTGTGATGTGGTCAGGAAGGGACTGCCTGCACCACAGAGAGCCGGGACACCAATTTCCCTGAAATTGCAAGGACATTGGTTTAGTTAACATAATAAATTCCACCACCAACTTAATTTAACAGGAAATGGCTGCTGTTTGGGACCTATGAAATGCTGCCTGATGATTTCCCATAGGCGTTTAAGCTTTAGATTAGGGGGAAAATATAAGATAGATGTGTGACATATATATGTTCTTAGAAATGTATATGTAGGAATGAGGGTACCTGGGATAAAGGAGAAACACAATTATGAAAGTTGGCAGCAACATCTCAGAAGCAATGATTTGCAAGAGACTCAATCTAAATTATAATTTCCCAAGTTGATCACAATAAATTTCCAGAAACAGTTCCTGCCTTTTGAATGCAGAATGTGTTGACAGGAAGATCACGTTGTTACCGTAAGGTGTTTGATGTGAGTCTTGTTGACCTCTGACCTCAAAGCATCCTCTGTGTATTTGTCTTTCAGATTTGAAACCTGAGCTCTGGAAACATGTTGGTTTTTCACACTTGGCAATAGCAAAGGGATTTGCAGAACTCCAGGCGTGATAATTGCGTTTAATCACTTAAAGTGTGCAGGAAGAAACAGTTTCAGAGAGGTTGGATAACTCACCTAGGGTCACACAGCCAACAGGGACAAAGCAAGAACTAGAACTTGTTCAATACACTTGATGGTCCCCAAGAGCTGGCAGCTTCTGAATGGTGAAGGTGTGAACTTCCTGGGTAGGGGAAGATCATTCGGGTCACCATTCAAAGTAAATTATTCCCCAAAGAGACTGGGTAACCAACAGAAATACAGCATGCAAGTAGAGGGCTTTATCCAGGCCCATTCATGGCTCTGAATTTGGTCATCTGAATCCTTTTGTCCTTTTTTTAACAATTGTCAGATTCAGAGAAGGGCTGTAGTTGTAGACTCTGCTCCCTCAAATGCACTGACAATCACTTTCCAACATTGGCAGCTACACTTAGAGCTCTGTGATTCATCCCATTATTGACCCATCAAGGAGTATGACACATGCCAGAAGCTCTGCGGAACCCAGCGGAGGAGCTGCTCTTCCGTGGAAACAACGAGGAAGTTTTTTGTTTATTTATTTATTTATTTATTTATTTATGGCCGCATTAGGTCTTCGTTGCTGCCCGGGCTTTCTCCAGTTGCGGCGAGCTGGTCCTACTCTTCGTTGCGGTGCACGGGCTTCTCATCGCGGTGGCTTCTCTTGTTGTGGAGCATGGGCTCTAGGCGTGTGGGCTTCAGTAGTTGCAGCACATGGGCTCAGTAGTTGTGGCTCGCAGGCTCCAAGGTGCAGGCTCAGTAGTTGTGGCGCATGGGCTTAGTTGCTCTGCGGCATGTGGGATCTTCCCGGACCAGGGAACGAACCTGTGTCCCCTGCATCAGCAGGCAGATTCTTAACAACAGCGCCACCAGGGAAGTCCCAACCAGGAAGTTCTGATTCATTCTTTCAATGAACTTCTTGATTGGAGTAGTCATCTTCTCAAAATAGTTGGAGGATGAGGTTTGAAGATGGGAAACTGCCATCCAGGTAAGGAACCCTTGCTTTGTCCCAGTTCAGTTGTGCAAAGGCATGTTCATTGAGCACGGATCATTGCTGGATAGTGAGAGGACTCAGGAATGGACTTTATGTAGTTCCTGTTCTAGCAGAAACCGCACTGTCTAGTTGGGATAAAGAGGGAGATGCAAGTCTTGGGCAGTGCCCATCCCAGCACCATGCATGGGTGAGGATGCCTTAACACTAGCCTTATCGTGACAGTCGTAAGTGGCAGGACTGACCCAATTACAGAACTGGACACACCAGGCTGTTTTAACTTCACGTTATTAAATTATCAGAGCATATTCACTGAGAGGGACATGAATTATTTACGGCTGTCCAGCACCCATGCCATCTTCTGTTGAAAATACCGGCCAGCTTTTACTTCTCTGCCACTGGATACTGTCCTGGGGGTTAATTTGCTTAGACCCTGCCCTTCTCTAGTTGAGAGAGAATGCATGCTAGGCTCTTTATACACGCCCTCCCTGAAGGTGAATTATAAGGGGAGAAACAAAGGACTGAAGAAGTGGGGGTCCCTGCACCTGTGATGCCAGACACTTGTATGGTCCGTGCTGATTTTCCAGCCTTCCTTTCTTTCCTTTAGGCAACCTCACAGCCTTCCAAAAAAAATTCTCTTTTCATTTAAGCTATCCAGATTCAGATCCTGTGACTGCATGCAAAGAGCCCTAACATGTGTATTAAGGTTCCTTTGTATTGAATTCATACCTACCAAACAACCTTCTACTTATACACATACCTTTGATCTTTCTATCTCCACTCATCTGGCACACAATAAATGCTCGGTTATTTTTGTTGAATAAATGACTAAATAAACAATAAGTGTATACAAGTGATTATGTCAAGATATGGGATGCAGTCAGGACCCAAACTGTGAGAGTGGAGGGAAGAGGACAGAAGGCCGTGGGTGAGAGGCAAACCAGGGGCGATGCTAAAGAGAAAGTGTCTGGGGGCTTCCCTGGCGGTCCAGTGGTTAAGACTTCGCCTTCCAGCGCAGGGGGTGCGGGTTTGATCTCTGGTCAGGGAGCTAAGATCCCACATGCCTCACGGCCAAAAAAACCTAAAATATAAAACAGAAGCAATATTGTAGCGGATACGGTGGGGATTTTTAAAAAATGATCCGTGTCAAATAAAAAAATCTTTAAAAAAAAAAAACAGAGAGTGTCTGAGCTGAGTTTTGATGGACAGATCCAGTCTGGGGTAGGGTTGACGGGGAGGTTAGGAATGAGGATGGGGATA
This sequence comes from Balaenoptera ricei, assembly GCF_028023285.1. NCBI lineage: Eukaryota > Metazoa > Chordata > Mammalia > Artiodactyla > Balaenopteridae > Balaenoptera > Balaenoptera ricei. Next base: position 33,001,147 of record NC_082640.1, read on the forward strand.
AGAACGAGGACGGCGCAGCTGTAGAGGGGGCGGATCCTAGCATCGTGTGGCCTCCTTGGACCAGTCACCTCGATTTCATAAATATTTGTTGAGGACCTACTGTGTGCCTATGGAGGCACTGTGGATTCAGAGATGAGTAAGACCAGGTCATGCTGGGGGGGGATGGGGGAATTACCCGGAGGACACCCATCATTATAGCTCAGTGCAGTACTCAACGAGTGCTCCAAGGAGGGGTGCAAGTCAGTGCGCTGGGGCTCCAGAGGGGTTTAGAGCTTGAGCATGTCCCACTCGTGATAAAAAACAGAGCTTTCCAGCAAGAGTAAGAAAAGTAAGTCATAAACTTCAACAGCAGGTCTGTGTTCAGAAACCACAGATTGAATCTTGGAAGCTGCTCATGTCGGGATGGGGAATTCACAGAGATACCACGTTGGGTTCCTAACACAGTCCAACGAGGTTCCGGGATGGGTCGCACACAGGGGAAGGAGTGACAAGGTCCAGCAGAACAGAGTGGGGAAAGCGCGGGATATACGTGAAGAGCCGAGAGTTGCCCTTTGGCTCAAATGGAGACAGGCACACCCGGTGACCAACAGGCATCTACCGGGAGGCCCACGACAGCAGGGTTGAGGGGTCTGCCTTACCAAGGTCAGCAGCCACCGATGCTCTCTGAACATGTCAGTGGCTTGATCAGACCATGTGCCATTTTTAATAAAGCAACAAATGTAACTTCTTGCAGGAAAGCAGGAAGGGGCCTGCAGATGGCCCAGTTTAGGTTGTTTGCCTTGTTATTAGCAATTTCCTAGTCACATTTGTCATTACGATTGGGGGATGGATTTATTACTTATTATTCTTCTACCCGTGGTGGCTGAATTTTTTGAAGTCACAAACCAAAATCAATAGTAGTTGTGGGAACTCAATGCAGGCACGGTCAAACTAGGTCACTTGAGACTGGCTGGATCTTTCCTTATGCGTTGTTCCAGGGTCTAGTGTCTGAGTATATCAAAGCCATATAAAAAGCAGTGCTCCCAGCAAGGTCAAGAAACACAAAACAAATTTTAATTACAGGCCTTATGCTGAGAACATGGAGCTCAGGAAACAGCTCAGGGGATTTAATAAGCAAAGGTACCATGGTGTGGCAGGAAAATTTTTTTTTTTTTTTGGAGTAAGGTAATACTTTAAATGAAAATTTTATAGCAAAAACTAGCAACTCTTATTTTCCTTCCTATGCCAATCCTTGTCCTCATGCAAAGGTATTTTCTTTGTTGCCATGGTAACGTGTATAATTCCTTTTGTAGTTTTTAAACATAGCACACCATAAACTTGTTTCTTTTTCAGATACCACATTAATTTGAGTTTAGCGACTGAAGAACATGCCATCTAAGAGAGCGTACCACACTTTTCAGAACCCTTCTCTTAACACTGGAAACTTTTTTCTATCCTAGACAAAGCAGTCGCAGATATCGTGGTGGACAGCTTTTGGGAAATGTCACTCTTGGCTTCCTACTCTGACTTTTTATAAATCAGACTTAAAATTCTCAGTTTGGCCTGTTCATTGGGCAGCTGGTATTGAAATTTCAAGCATCTGGCAAGTTTCTTGCCTGACACTTCTGGGGAGGAGGGTCTGATGTGTGATAGGACAGACTTCTTGGCCCCAAATCCCAGCCAGCCAGATCAGCTGCCCATTATCAGAAATTCCCAGCTTACCAGCTCTGTGATCTCTTTCCAGGGGCTCTAAGTCTCATCTTACCAGGAGAGAATCACTTCCCTGATGACAGCAGTGTTCTCTGATGGGGTCGTTTACTTTCAGATTCATGGAACAGTAAAGAAATCTCCAAGCATCTTGCAAAATTTGATCTCTAAGGCGAATTTGAAGGTGGTGGTGGTGGGGAGAACTATTATGGAAATAACTTGAGACACTCAAGGGAGTTAGAATAGAAAATGGGACAAGTGAGAATGAATCTAACAGCATACTCCTGACTGCTATAAATTCATAACAGTGGGACAGACTGGGGACACGGTGGATGGCTAATAGGGACATTGTGGGTCTACCGTCTCAGCTCACAAGTTTGCCCAGTCTCTAAGGATGTCCTCCCCCTCAGATTTATACAGTAAGAGAAGCCAAATGCCCAACGTGATCCCCCTCCACTCGGCATCTTTACCGTCACTACCCCATCTGGACCCAGGGGAGCTTGTGACGCTAGCTGACAATGAGTTCTTTCCTCTAGGGAATTTGGAAAATCTCCCTCTTCCCAGGAAATTGTAAAGTTTCCCTTTAGGTGAACAGCTGCCACGCCCCGTATTTACAGCACAAGTAAACTTGAATCAGCTCACCTGGCCTTGTCCTCCTGCAGAGAGGGCTGACAAGCTCCAAAAGGGACAGACGCTCTGTCCAAGTTCAATTCCTGGCAAGGGGCTGCTTTTATCTTTTCTGTCCACTCCAGACATAAGGATTTGGGTTGCAAATTTTGTTTGAATTCACACAGTTCAGCTATATCTCATTAACAATAGTAAGAATATAAATCACACAGTTTAGCAAACTATTAACTTAAGCACCTGTCTATTAAATTCCAGATAAGTTCCATGCATCACTGCAGGGTGAGTCTTATTAACTACCAGTTAATAATACCTTCTTATCAGTGTAATATTTCTCAACTAGGAGTGGGCTTAGACATCACCTATGGCACTTGTAAAATATACAGATCCTGAAGACAGGATTCTCCTCCAGAGTTGCAAGGCTTTCTGCTGAAATGACTGGCCAGGCTCTGACTGTGATGGTAAATGCCACCTGGAAGGGCTTCTCCCTCATTAATTAGAGATTCCCTCTTCAGTCTGTTGTACCCGTTCCATTAGGCTGCAGCAGCTGCAGTTAGAAATTCTCTATATGCTGCTGCAGGACCAGAGTGTCTCTGTTTGACTATCTCATTTCCACTGCAACATGGGTTACTCCTTCTTTACGAGGCAGGGAATTTTTTCCATTTTCAAAAGTATGGAGCAAGCACACAGCAGTGCCAATGGGAAAGAAGCCAGGTTTAGAGCAGAAAAGAGTCCTGACCATCAGGTGATTTGGTTTGATGGTCTGGGTTAAAAGCTGGTTCCGGGTAGATATAAATGCATATGTCGAAAATGCTTACAGGGACTTGAAAAATAGCTGCTTCTTAAGGATATTGAACACTGGTTTGACAGTGCTATTGATACTGTTTATCTGCACTTGCGATGAAGTCATGTTTTACTAAACAAAGATAAACTTTGGTCCAGTCACTGAATTATCATATATTTAAATTAGTGTCATCCAAGTTAATGAGTTTTACTGTAATGCCAAGTGCAGACGCAGGGACTAGGAAGGGTAGAATGGATCATGTGATTTTCCTTAGCAATAAAGGATAGGAAAGCTATGAATTGTTTATGGGAATCTGGAGGTAGGAAGCCTGACTGCATTGGTTACAAGCAGCTGCGTTTAAAATATAAATATAGGATTTCAGAGAGAAAGAAGCTTAAGATCATCTTGTCCACATCTTTCATTTTGCAGGTGAAAAAATGCAATCAAGGAGGTAGAATGATTTGTCCCAAGTCACACAGAAAAGCTATTAAGGGCCCTAAACAGATGTTATTTAAATAAGATATTTAGGTTTAAACTGGCTTTTAAAAACACCTCTGTGAAGACTGGTTTTAATGCCTTTGACTTGGGCAGTCCTTTGCCCCGATCCTTTGTCCACCCTGCCCATTGACAAACTCCATAGAAATGATAGAAAAACCTTTTTTTTTTTTTTTTTTTTAAATGTAGTCACCCTTGTAAACAACACCGGATACTCTCAGCCTTGAATCTGTGAAGGGTCCCTGAAAGATCAAAAATGGTCAGGACCTATATACACTACTATGTAGAAAATAGATAACTAATGAGAACCTACTGTGTACCACAGGGAACTCTACTCAGTGCTCAGTGGTGACCTAAATGGGAAGAAAATCTAAAAACGAGGGGATATATGTATATGTATAGCGGATTCACTTTTCTGTAGAGCAGAAACTAACACAACATTGTAAGCCACTATACTCCAAAAAACAAAAACAAAACCAAAACCAGTCAGGAAGCCAGCAAGGCAAGCCTGTGATAGCAGAAGAGACGGCTCAGGACACCAGGGGCGAGTGAGTGCTGGCACAGAAAGGTGGGAACAGTGCTGAGGCTGCTTTTTGTCAGGAGGTGGGAGAAGCTGGGGGTGGGGGAGAGCAGTCGGGCGGGTTGACCCCATACAAACATTCTCTCCTTTCCCCAAGCAGCAGGAATCATGTTTTCCTCCAGTGGGAAGAATGACTGCAGGCACTTGGACTGGAAAGGACAGGCAGAGCCTGTTCCTGGGAGAATTGGGAACATGCACACCTAGATGACCAAACTGCCCTGGGAGCCTGGCCAGCTTGCCCAACTCTACTGAGCACAGTACAGACTGCAGGAATGCTTCTTCCCCCTCCCGGGCCAGCCGCAGATCAGCTAGCTAGGAGTCTCAGCTAATAAGATGAGAGTCAGCAAACAGTGGAGGAGAGCTGTGCAACTCGTGCAAAAGATATGAGACATTCAAAAAAAAGGACGAATTTAATCCTAAGGTAGCACACGCTGCCATGCTGTGACGTTGGATGTAAAGTGACTGGCGTGGGTCCACTTCTGCCATGGGGTATCATTCTTGCCTTTGTGGGGATGGGGAGAGAGGGCAAGACGGGGTAGGGAAAAGGCTGGCAGGGAAGCTGGGAGTCCTCCAGTCCTCACGTTCAGGTATTATTCTCAGACTGAGCTGATTAAAAGAGCCTAACTAGCTAGGAGAATTCTGGGGGTATTCCTAATGCCCTGGAAACCTCAGAAGCCACATGACTCAAAATAGTCTCTACTGATATTCAAACCAAAGCGGACAGCCACTCTCAGGTTGGTGCCATACATACTTCAGCTGGAACTTAGATGGACTTGGATTTTATAGGTGCACCGTTGTGCCTCTCAATGGGCCAGCCGTGCTGGTTTGGGCCCTGGTCTTTCATTGATTGTGCCATTATGCACCCCTATATTGAGAGGGCTTTCCTGTATATGTAAAATAGCCTCGAACTTCCCCCCACCCAAAGAGCAGATATAATTATGATATGAGAAAGAAATTTATAACAATGATCTTGGAAATAAAAACATAAATGCTAAAATAAAAATTCCAATAAGTGAGTTGCATAGCCAAATGAATAGAATTGAAGAATGAATCAATGAACTGCAGATTGAACTGAGGAATTCTCTGAGGTCCCAGATAAAGGAGAAAGCGACAGGATAAAGGAAATATTCAAAGACATGAAGGATAAATCCAGAGATTAAAAAATCCTTCTAATAACAGTTTTAGAAGAAGAGAATAGACAGAATGGGGGTCACGGGGCGGGGGATGCAAGATCTGGAAAAAAAAAAAAAGCTAAGAATTTTCTACAACTATAGAAAGACATTCATCTTCAGATTGAAAACGTCTACTGTTTGTTGAGTTGGATGAATTAGAAAACAGACCCACAGACAACACCTGGACCAATTGTAGTGAAATTTCAAAACTTCAAGGATAAATAAGGAAAATTCTAAAAACTTCCAGGAAATAAAGATAGAATATTTCTGCATGAATGAGAATCAAATTTACCTGAGCAACATTGGATGAAAGACAATGAAGGAAAATCTTTAAGGTGCTGAGAGAGGGAGAGAAAACCTTTTGCTTCTAGAATGGTATATCCAGTAGATTATCATTCTGCAGGGAGAATGAAATATAGGCATTTTTCTAAGGACTCAGGTAAACTTGCCACCCACAGATGCTCCTGAAAGAATAGCTACAGGATATACTCCAGCAGGAATAAAGAAGAGACTAGTAGGAAAAAAAAGAATCAATTATGAATGGAGAATATATTCATGCATTACTTGTGCGATTAAAAATAATTTTTGAAAGATAGCTTAAAAATATAGCTTTAATTAATCTGAAATTCCTAAATATGTTATAGTGGAAAAGGAAACAACCATATATTCGATGTTTAAAGTCTAGACAATATATTTACACCACAGAGTCATTTCAGAAAATCTCTAAAACAATTTTAAGGCTTTCAGTTCGCAATGAACTCAAAGATGGTCTATTGACCATACGAGGTTATCGCCCTCTCTCTTATGAAATCCACTAAAATGATGGTAAGGGAATAAAAAAAGGCACAGATTCCAAAGAATAGTGTGAGTATGAGAGGGGAAATCAGCTGAAAAAACACTTTTTTTTTTTTTGGAAAAAGAAAGGAAATAGGGGAGTGGCAAGTGATCTAACCCAGGGAAGAAACTGCTCTCTTGAGGTGGGTACCGAGGTGAGAGCCAGTGTACCCAACAAAAGCTGGAGAGGCTGGCGCTCGGAGGCACAAGAGAAGAGGAAGAGGGCTGGAAAGAGGGAGATGGGGGAGACTCAGACTGGAGACCAGATGACCCTTCACACCCTCTGTCCACTCCTCTGCACAGGACACAGACAGCCAGGTCTCTCCCTAGGAAGACACAGGGAATGTTCACCAGAGAAATGGAATCAGAGACTTGAGACGCCTGGAAGGATGCCCCGTGTGTACATCCTTCCACCCCTCTCCCACTCAGTCTGATCCGAACTTCTACACCCATCCTGGGGGTGAGCGTAGAAATTCAGCCCCACATGCACAGTCCAGGCAGGCTTAGATTCCTCGACTCTCAAGGGTGAGCCGCCTTCTTCCATGACGCAGGTAGGGCCTGTCATTACACACACCTCTAACTTGTGGGCAGTCTTTCTACCTCTGTTCAGAGGTGGAGAAGCCCCTCTGGGGGCTTCCCCTCTCTACGCAGAGAGTTCACATACAGACTCCTGCTGGGCTGGAGCCGTTGACTCAGACTGTGCCCTTGAGGGCATTGGTATTGTAAGGCTGGGTCGGCAGACGTTTTCTGCAAGGGGATAAATAGTAAATATTTTAGGCTTTTTGGACCAAGAAACAAAATCAAGGGTACTTATAATATAATCATTTAAATTGTAACCATTGAAACATGAAAAAATTCTTACCTTCCAAACTGTACAGAAATAGGCTGTGAGCTGAATTTGGTCCCTGGGTCATAGTTTGCCATCCCCTGTTCTAAGGGATATATTCAAGCCAGAATCTTTGACAGACAATTTGCTTTATTCCAGCACATCACTCCAACTCTCATAGTCTTTTTCATTTCCTGCACTTGGTATTGCTTTTCTTTCTTGATTTTGAACTTGGCTTTATATTTCAAAAAATTTTTGTTGTTATATTTTATGCAACATTTGTATGTTTTCGGAGCAAGAGGTGGGTCTTTCCACATAAGCTTATTTTGTCATTCAGGCAGAAGTCCAGGTATCACTTTCATAAGGACAGCAAGATAATGAAAGTTTTTAAAGAAGTCTTTTTGAACACGTAAGCATGAAATGGAACTAAACAGAACGTTCGAGTTGCTTTCCAATGGACTACCTACACCCTTACCCCAGCCATCTATCCTGCGGGCACGTAATTGCTTCTTGGCACCCGTTGTACCTGAAAAAAGAGAGAAGAGATGAAATTCAGGTCAGAGTGGTCTCCAAACAACCTGGGCTACCCCATTTGCTGTGTGGATCAAAGCAGGGAGCTGACAAGAAAGCACTTTCAAAACAGAAAGTTTTGATGGGGGGAGGTCATTTCACTAGCATAGGTCAGTTCTGTCACTGGAAAGGAGTTTTGGTAAAAATATTCAGTTAAATTTTTTGCTCAACAAGTTTAAATAAAGAGGGAGTCTCTATCCCAACTAAAATGTGTTTTATTCATTTTTCATGACAGATATTTTCAAATCTGGTTATATTAGCAGATAAACTAAAAGGAGCTCCTAAAGAAATGTCAGCTGTTATAGAAAATATTTCTTCTTGGTAAATAAATGCTACTAGATGAGACCGTAAAACAAATATCTTAAATATTACACAAGCTAACCAGGAACTCTCTTTTAAATTTTTTATTTATTTATTTATTTTTGGCCACGTTGGGTCTTCGTTGCTGCGCCTGGGCTTTCTCTAGTTGCGGCGAGCAGGGGCTACTCTTCGTTGCGGTGCGTGGGCTTCTCTTGTTGCAGAGCGGTAGTTGTGGCACGTGGGCTCACTAGCTGTGGCTCGCGGGCTCTAGATTGCAGGCTCAGTAGTTGTGGTTCTCAGGCTTAGTTGCTCTGCGGCATGTGGGATGTTCCCAGACCAGGACTCGAACCCGTGTCCCTGCATTGGCAGGCGGATTCTTAACCACTGTGCCACCAGGGAAGCCCCAGAGAGTGCATTCTTAAGTCCAATTTGTTAGCCTAGGTAAGTCCAATTTGTTCGTTAGTCCAATTTGTTCGTAAGTCCAATTTGTAAGCCCAACAAAGTTAGCCTAGGTACCCAACTACACAGTCGGTTATATAGTATGTACTGTGCTGTAATAGGTTTATAATACTTTTCACACAAATAATACATAAAAAACAGACACAAAAAATAAACATTTTAATCATGCTACAGTACCTTGAAAAGTACAGTAGTACCAGCTATCAATACATCACCACTGGTTATTTGCTTGCTTCTGGACATCCTGGGCTTGAAATAAAGATACTGTACTACCGTACTCTATACAGTACTGTACAGTAAAGTACACAAAAGCACAGCCACTTGTAGAGGATGCACGCACGTGACAATGTACGCCAGACACGTGAACTAATTTACGTGGTTGGACATGGGAACGCACGTTCGCATCTTTGAAAGTTCGCAACTTGAAGGTACATATATAGGGGACTTACTGTATAGGGTTTCAGTAATTCAATTTTCTCATTTGATCTTCCTAATCACCCTCTGATGCAGTATGGCTTTGAAGTCACCTTGTTTTAGCAGAGTTTCCAAGCGTCTCCTGGAAGAGTTGATGGTTGAATTTTGCATGGTAATCCAACCTCTAATAAGTGAGTTTAAGATACTCACAAAGATTAATATGACTTACATTTTAGTTTTGATTCAGTTGTCGTACTTTATGTCATGCTTCCTAGTATTAGAGTTTCTTTCATTATATGCTTATTTTCTAACTTGGGGTGAAGTGACATTTGTAAACTCTCTTAAAACAAGGTGACTTCAAAAGTTGAAAATTAAAGACTGGACAAAGGCATAGTGAGAAAATAGAGACAAACAAGTGAAAAGAGCAAAGGTTACCATCTTAATTTCAGACAAGGTGGAATATCTCTGTACCCAATAACGTGGAAGGGACATTCAAAAAACAAAAACTATGGAAACTGAACGGTGAAACAGACAAAAACATATGATTACTAAGAAAGCTTACTTCAGTCAATGACAGAGCAAGGGAGCAAAAAGTGAGCAATTAAAGAAAATCTAAGTGGCACATTTAAAAGGTATAAACTGATATATTTTGAAGTCTATGCTCAGCAAACAAAAATTCAGAAAATCTGACCATTATTCAGGCCATGAAGAAAATGTCAAATTGCCCCCAAAATTGAAATCACGCGGATAAGTTTTTCTATTCTGTGGGGAGTGTGTAGTGGTATAACCTAAATGGAGGGTAAATTTTTATTTTTCCTATTTTCTTTTAGCATCTTTATTGGAGTATAATTGCTTTACAATGGTGTGTTAGCTTCTGCTTTATAACAAAGTGAATCAGCTATACATATACATATATCCCCATATCTCCTCCCTCTTGCGTCTCCCTCCCACCCTCCCTATCCCACCCCTCTAGGTGGTCACAAAGCACCGAGCTGATCTCCCTGTGCTATGCAGCTGCTTCCCACTAGCTATCTATTTTACATTTGGTAGTGTATATATGTCCATGCCACTCTCTCACTTCATCCCAGCTTACCCTTCCCCCTCCCTGTGTCCTCAAGTCCATTCTCTACATCTGCATCTTTATTCCTGTCCTGCCCCTAGGTTCTTCAGAACCATTTTTTTTTTTTTTTTAGATTCCATATATATACGTTAGCATACGGTATTTGTTTTTCTCTTTCTGACTTACTTCACTCTGTATAACAGTCTCTAGGTCCATCCACCTCACTACAAATAACTCAATTCCGTTTCCTTTTATGGCTGAGTAATATTCCATTGTATATATGTGCCACATCTTCTTTATCCATTCATCTGTCGATGGACACTTAGGTTGCTTCCATGTCCTGAGTATTGTAAATAGAGATGCAGTGAACATTGTGGTACATGACTCTTTTTGAATTATGGTTTTCTCAGGGTATATGCCCAATAGTGGGATTGCTGGGTGGTATGGTAGTTCTATTTTTAGTTTTTTAAGGAACCTCCATACTTTTCTCCATAGTGGCTATATCAATTTACATTCCTACCAACAGTGCAAGAGGGTTCCCTTTTCTCCACCCCTTCACCAGCATTTACTGTTTGTAGATTTTTTGATGATGGCCATTCTGACTGGTGTGAGGTGGTACCTCACGGTAGTTTTGATTTGCATTTGTCTAATCATTAACGATGTTGAGCATTCTTTCATGTGTTTGTTGGCAATCTGTATATCTTCTTTGGAGAAATGTCTGTATAGGTCTTCCGCCCATTTTTGGATTGGGTTGTTTATTTTTTTGATATTGAGCTGCTTGTAAATTTTGGAGATCAAGCCTTTGTCAGTTGCTTCATTTGCAAATATTTTCTCCCATTCTGAGGGTTGTCTTTTCATCTTATTTATGTTTTCCTTTGCTGTGCAAAAGCTTTTAAGTTTCATTAGGTCACATTTGTTTATTTTTGTTTTTATTTCCATTTCTCTAGGAGGTGGGTAAAAAGGATCTTGCTGTGATATATGTCATAGAGTGTTCTGCCTATGTTTTCCTCTAAGAGTTTTATAGTGTCTGGCCATATATTTAGGTCTTTAATCCATTTTGAGTTTATTTTTGTGTATGGTGTTAGGGAGTGTTCTAATTTCATTCTTTTACATGTAGCTGTCCAGTTTTCCCAGCACCACTTATTGAAGAGGCTGTCTTTTCTCCATTGTATATTCTTGTTTCCTTTATCAAATATAAGGTGACCATATGTGTGTGGTTTTATCTCTGGGCTTTCTATCCTGTTCCATTGATCTATTTTTCTGTTTTTGTGCCAGTACCATACTCTCCTGATTACTGCAGCTTTGCAGTATAGCCTGAAGTCAGGGAGCCTGATTCCTCCCGCTCCATTTTTCTTTCTCAAGACTGCTTTGGCTATTCGGGGTCTTTTGTGTTTCCATACAAATGGTGAAATTTTTTGTTCTAGTTCTGTGAAAAATGTCATTGGTAGCTTAACAGGGATTGCATTGAATCCGTAGATTGTTTTGGGTAGTATAGTCATTTTCACAATGTTGATTCTTCCAATCCAAGAACATGGTATATCTCTCCATCTGTTTGTATCATCTTTAATTTCTTTCATCAGTGTCTTATCGTTTTCTGCATACAGGTATTTTGTCTCCTTAGGTAGGTTTATTCTTAGGTATTTTATTCTTTTTGTTGCAATGGTAAATGGGTGTGTTTCCTTAATTTCCCTTTCAGATTTTTCATCATTAGTGTATAGGAATGCAAGAGATTTCTGTGCATTAATTTTGTATCCTGCTACTTTACCAAATTCATTGATTAGCTCTAGTAGTTTTCTGGTAGCATATTTAGGATTCTCTATGTATAGTATCATGTCATCTGCAAAGAGTCACAGCTTTACTTCTTCTTTGCCGATTTAGATTCCTTGTATTTCTTTTTCTTTTCTGATTGCTGTGGCTAAAACTTCCAAAACTATGATGAATAATAGTGGTGACAGTGGACAACTGTGTTTTGTTCCTGATCTTAGAGGAAATGGTTTCAGTTTTCACCATTGAGAACGATGTTGGCTGTGGGTTTGCCATATATAGCTTTTATTATTTTGAGGTAAGTTCCCTCTATGCCTACTTTCTGGAGGGTTTTTATCATAAATGGGTGTTGAATTTTGTCAAAAGCTTTTTCTGCATCTATTGAGATGGAGGGTAAATTTTTAATATCGATAAGTTAAATTACATCTACCCTTTGACTCATCAGTTCTACTTTTGAGGATTTATCCTACAGATGTTTACTCTCAAAGGTGTGAAATAATCTGACCAAGAATATTCATTGCATCAATGTTTTAATGGTAGAAATTTTGAAATTACCTACATATCCATTCATGGAGACTCATTAAATAGATTATGGTCATCTGTACAATGGAATATTATGCAACTATAAAATAGAATAAGACAATTACATATGAATGTACATATATCTCAAAATAGAAAGTTTAATTTAAAAAAAGAAGGCAGCTTGATAGATGTTTGGTCCCCAAATATCTTGTTGATGGTGAAAAAAATTAATTTATAAGACAACGTGTATAGAATGTTATCATTGTGTAAAAAAATAAAAGACTATGCTGATTTACTTTTATTTTCATAGTCTGTCTTTGGAGGGACAAGTAAGAAACTGGTGAGTCAGCTGTCTCCAGACAGGGTAAATGATCGGTAATTTTAGAATATTGTAAAATTTTGGACTGTTGTCTGTTGTAAATGTATTACTTATTTAAAACAATAAATTAAGCAATTTATTTAACAATAAACAAAGTACCACTCCCATGACTCCTCGATGGCCTTGCCTTCTTGGTGTCCCCATGCCATTCTGCACTCACTGATCACCCTGAGTTATAAGGACTTCTTGGCATCTGTCTTTCCCAGTGGACAGTGAGACTTTTGAGGGCCATATGTCACTCATCTCAGTATAGTGTAAAGGTTCAAAACATAGGTTCTAGAGCCAGACTACCTAGGCTCAAATCCCTGCTCCAGGTCTGTGACCTTAGGGAAGTAACTAAACCTCTATGCACCTCAATTTTCCATCTGTAAATGGGGATAATAGTATTACCCATCTTATAGGATTCTTGTAAGGATTAAGCAAGGTAAGACTCAGAACTGATATCTGGCATGTACTAAATTCCAAATGACTGTCAGCTCTTGGTGACCTCTCTGCATTCAGGTGCAGCTAACAGAGGGCCTGGCACATTGTGGCACTCGGCATTTTCAAGGAATAATAAATAGATGCATACCCCGCCATGATCCAGTGCTAACAAAGCTGCCTTTCTTTTTGCTTAGCTGGTAGATAATTCTGGATGATTCAAGTTGTCCAGTAACCTGACATCCCTGACATGATAAAGGAGATGGTTATTTCGGTAGAAACCTGGAGGCATGCCCATTTGTGTCAACCCTAAAAATATTTTTGTTTATCTCAAGGATCCAGATAACTCCAGGGAAATAATGTGATCTCAGAATGAGGCTTAGTTACCAGATTTTCAGCTAGAGAGGCCAGCCTTTATCTGATCACAAAATAGCACCTGAAATGCCAGCAATTCAAGTACAGCATAAATGGATTTTTCTTAAGTACTCTTCTCCAATGAGTTTCCCTTCAATGAACTCCTCTTTGTCAGGAAATATTATTTAGGTTGACTGAATTGAAATCCAATTTCTTTTTGAAGTTCAGTCTAGTGGAGAAAATGTTAGATCAGCATTAGAGAATTCTTACTTTCTGGATGACCTTGGTGGAGTCATTTCATTCATAGTGCTGTGGATTTGTTCTCCTGTCTGTCAAGTCATGATAAGACAACAAACATATAAACCAAACACCTGCTCCCTGACATCACGAGGATACTGTGAGGTTAACATCAAGCTTGGGCTGGGACCTGCCCAGATAAAACACTGTGGAAATATAGAGCTGATTCTACAAACAGGCTGAGCACCTACTGTGTGCCAGTCCTTCTACTTGGATCTGGGGACTTAAAACCTAATGAGATTCATGGTAAATAATTTTTTAAGAACACCTAAATCATTTGAAAAATATTTACTGAGCCCCAAACTATGTTTCAGGCACTGTTTCACTGCCTGGGATACATAGTGATCAGAATTCACAAAAATTCTTCCTTTTGCTTTCCAAGTACATTGGATGCTGTCAGATACTTGGGTGCTGTTGAAAAGAAATAGAAGAAAGGCCTAATTATTTCTCTTGGGGATTCATATTTCAATTCTCATCTTCTAACATAAGCAATAACATCTATGGATTGTCTAAACATTCTTGTGTAATTATGGTCTCAGAAAGAAGGAACCATAGTTTTTCTGTAACAATGCATGACTATTATCTCATCCGGACCCTGCAAATCAGTAGGCAATTAGGAGGCACTGTGTCCCCCAGACTGCAATGCCCAAAAGTTATTGATTTCCCCACTCACCCTTGTTCCAGGGCACCTTGTCTCTCTCCTCTCCCATCTCACACAATGAAATGAAAAAACTCAGGGACTTCCCTGGTGGTCCAGTGGTTAAGACTCTGCATTTCCACGGCAGGGGGCCTGGGTTCCATCCCTGGTTGAGGAAGTAAGGTCCCACCTGCCACATGGTGCAGCCAAAAATAAATAAATAAATAGATAGATAGATAATTTTAAAAAACCACTCAAACCATGGACAAAACTCATTTTCCCTTCCCACCACCTTCCTCCCTCACTCCCAGAAGCCTCACTCTTTGGGGGGATAAAACCTAGCAGTTAGGACAGTGTTCAGGGACTCTCCTCTGTGTATCCCTGAGATTTCCAGAGTATGAGAATTTCCAAGAGTGGAAAGCCAACCTCTCATTGCCAGTCAGGACTCTGGGTTGCCAGCCTCAGGTCCTGACTCTGGTCTACATGGGTGAGAAAGGAATTTATTGGAAGGATCCTAGGAGTTGACTGAATGAGTGGAAAGGCCAGAAAATCAGGCTTGGGAAATGCACTGAGGGAAATTGGGGGTGGGGTGAAGCCTGAATCACAGTCGAAGTTTTGTTTAGGGCTCTGCTGTTCCCAATACTGAACTCAGGCCATTGTGCCCTAGAGGTCACTGCCCCCGAGGGAGAAGAAATCCCAGACAGGAGACCAGGATGAGGTCCGGCTCAGAGTATCCAGCCACAAGGGAGCTGAACTCACCAGGCAACGAGCACTTCCTGCAGCCCCCTCTCCTCCACGGGACACAGGGCCATGGTGCACAACGCATGAGCTGCCTGGGTGTGCACTGACCAAGTAGGCAGGTGGCTTGGGCTCGGGTCCACCTCTCTCCTCTCTGGCTGTGTCACCTGGGCAAGGCACTGTACTCTCTGGGCCTCTGTTTCCTCAGCTCCTCCGTGAGAAGCTTGCAAGGATTCTGGGATGCACAGAGGAGAGTCACCAGTCACCAGATTCTTTTGCACCATCACTGGCATCAGATTCATAGCACCAGGCAAGAGCGTTGGGTTGGCCAAGCTTCAGCCACATGCCCTATCCGCCAGGGTTCGGGAGGAGAGGGGGTATTGAAGTTTCACGAAGTGTCAACTTCCTCCAAAATAAGAAAAGAATTCAGAATCTGGGCAGCCAAAGAAATGAACAAATGTCCTTTGCACCTGGCAAACAACCCACCACAACAGCTTCTGCTTGGAAAAGGCCACATGCAAAGCAAAAGAGTAGAACTCAAGGGTTCATATTCGACTAGGGTATGTCCAACCTAAGGCCCAGACTTCAGAAAATGACCATGGGTGCTGAGAGACTCACCTTGGTCTGAAGAGGCCCTGGTCTGCAGCCTGAGTCAGGGAAGTTCCTAGGCAGCATGGAGGTGCCTGAGAACAGCTCCCGCCCCGTCCCGTCCCCGGGAGCATTTCAGGGCATTTGGGCCGCAGCCCACTGTGAACACTGGGGGAGGATTCATAAGACCTCAGTCCCAGTTTCAGATCCGTTCCTAATTCACAGCTTGGCTTCGAAGCTTACAGCTCCTTCTGGGCCTCATTTCATGAATGGCAAGCTGCTGGCACAGCCTCTACCCATGTAACTCACCGTGAAGTAATTGGGGGTGGAGAGCGGCTCTGTACCCCACCCCCGCACCTCCAAGTTGTCTTGTAAGCCTGTCACTGTACCTGAAATCCCTGCCACTGCTGCAATTCCCCTGGGAACAGATATTACATCAAAAAGGCTTTCTTTGGGAGGTAAAGTAGAGACTACTGTCTTCCTATAGTTTGAAACCAACGTCTGAAATGATCTCTGGGATTTATTTCTGCTCGATAGATATCTTTTTAAGTTGTCAGATCTGATCCAGGACAAGTGAGGTTTAATAGGATGGGATCTAGGAAGACCCAGGTTCAGGGTGAGGCCTACTAAGTGCTGTACTGGCAGGTGAAAAGCCTGGAATACACAGGAGCAGTAAAGATACTGGATTCTTGGGCTGCTCAGAGGAGAATCAGAGAGTGAGGTGCGAAGCATTAGCCATGGGGCACCCATGCCAGGGGCATGATGTTTTCTATTGTGCTGCTTGCCATTTTGTCAGGCCAGCAAAGCAACATCTCCTCTCGGGATCTAGAAGTAGATTACAGCTCAGCCTTTCAGGCCAGAGGAGGGAACAGTTTCCCTGTGCTTCAATTTCTTGTTCATTGGTACAATCAAGATTTTGCCTAGACGCCCAAGATGCAAGGCCTTCTCCTTCCTCCCCTCTCCCTGCTCCTCCGCCCCCTCCTCCCTCCCCTCCACCTTCCCTCCCTCCCTCCCTCCCACCCTTCCTTCTTTTCTTCCTTCCTTCCTTCCATCTGAAAAGCCACAAACATCTGCTGAGTGCCTATTATGATACTTCCAACTTTGCACTTATTTGGTCTTCCCAATGACCCTATGAAGGTTCCTATTCCACTTCTGGAGATGGTGAAACAGAAACTCAGAAAAGGTTAAGAAACTGTGTGTGTCAAGTCAGCAGGTGAGCTGGAGATAAAAATGTTTGTCTAATGATACCGCATCCAGTGCCCTTTTCTAACACTTCAATATACTTAAAATGTACCCAGAGGAGATCTAATTATGATGGACCAAAAGGTATTAATGTGTGATTATTCACAGCCTTCTCCCCTACCTCTATCACTAAAGAGAATTCTGATTTTGACCACAGTTTTCCCTTCCCCCATCTAGAGGGAGGAGAAAATATGTAGATCTACATAACAGAGTAAGGGAAGGAAGGGGGAGAAGCAGAAAGATGTATGCTATGTATTTAGAGAGAATTTGGGGGATATTGGTGAGAAAGAGACTCTGAAACAGCTGAGGTAAGAAGGAATTACAGAAGACACACAGAGGAAGATGTTAGTCCCTGAGAAATTAGGATGAAGGATTTGATTAATGATACATTTCTTTATGCTGCTGGACTGTATTTCATTGACAAGGATACTTTATTGGGACTGGATCACAGGGATCCCTATAGATTGCTTAAAGTTTCATAATCAAGCTCAGATCCTGTCTGAGGGAAACCATGTTTCTCAGCCCATATATTAAACTTAAGTAAAATCTGATATTTCAAGTGTTAAAGGATAGAAAACAAGCCAAGTAATTTGTCCATGTTCACACAGGTAGTTTATATCATTTAATGGATGTCTATAATCAGATCTTCAGATTCCAAATTCAGGGCTGTTTCTCTTAAACCATGTTGGGTTTTCACATCTTTACCAATGATATTATGAAATGCAATGTGGGGATCTGGGAGGGACTCCATAAGAAATGGGGGAAAAGTGGAGGCTGGATGGTTTCCAGGTGTTGATTCCATTTCTGTTCGTGGTCTGGTGCTTAGTCCTCCATCTCCTCCTCTGTCTCCTTCTGTTCTCCAGACCAAAAAAGGAAAAACAAACAAAACAAAAAACCCCAACAGCAACAACAAAATTTTACTTACCCTGGGAGTGTAGTGCTATGTATTTGTATCATTTTCCTCCAACTTTATGCTTTGGGTCCACAGAGAAATGGTGACTATGATTTGGTATCATTCTGGCACAGTGAGTGATGCAGAGAAATGACCTTCACTCTTCCCCAGGAGGGCAAGATGGGGTGGGTACAAGGATGTCCCTTGTGTCTGTAGAAAAGTAAAGGGACTCATAGAATTCCAGCCTCTGTCCAGAGAGTAATGCCAAAGTGGGTAGCCAAACAGAAAGTGAGAGGAATACCTCCCAAGGCTTCTGGGACAGGCTTAGGGAAGTTGGGAGCCAGGAGGGAAAGTCCTTTGTAACTATGAATACAACTAGCCACCTTCTGATTAGAATCTAGTGATGTTAGGGTCTGAGATCTATACTCCGCATGTTCATTTTACGCTGTTTTAAGTTTAAAAAGTTGGTTTCCAAACAGTTTTTCTGGAAAAAATTTAAATAAATCTCTAGCCTGCCTCAGCTGAACTAAAGGAGAAAAGAAGACTTTTGTCCATTCTCACCTTTACAAAGTTCTGGTTTTTCCTCCCAGTGCTTAGTCTCTATGGTGGTATTTTGTGGAGAAATAGGAGAAAGAACAAGAAAAAAGTAAAACTTATTTATATATATATATAAATTTGCTTAGGTCTCAAATAATTTTCCTCTGAACTCAAGGAGCAATGAGGATCCTGAGAGGCTCAAGACCACTTTAGCTATCACTAGACTTCTTACCTTGACACACTTTATTCCTTGGACTTACACCTCTCTTTGCCAAAAACAATATTGCAACAAAAGACAGGCAGTACTATTTACGATTTTTAAATCCCCGGGGCAAGGTAGAATGAATCAAACAAACTTTGCTCCCATCTTACCCTTTCAGATCCTTTCCCCCTCTCTATAGAAGGGGTTTCAACTTGCCTCACGAGAGGTACTAAGAGGCAAATGGATTTTAAAACTCGGGCAGAGAGGAGCTCTGAGAAAAGCAAGTAGTCAGCACTTATCACCGCGATCAGGCATTATTTAAAGTATCCATTTATTAGCAGGTTCACTTTTAGAGCGCTGTCGCCAGCGACAACCAGGCAGCGCGAGAAGGGAGGCTGAAACACGTCTGAGTCGTCCCCCCGCCCCCCGCCGGGGGCCGGCGCTCAGACCACAGGTAGCAAACATCTGAGCTGGGATCCTGGCTGCGCTCCCGGAAAAGCCACCGACTGCGGCCCTGGGAGAGGGCTCTGTCCCCGCGGAGGTAAGCTCCTCAGCAATTCTGTTCCGCGACTCGGTGGGGGCCTTTGCTTTCCTTTTGCAATGGGATCTGTCGGGTCTGAAACTACACTCTTTTTGCGCTCTTCTTGACGAGGGGACCCAAAGTGCTGTTCACTGGAGCTTCCCCAGCCGCAGGGACAGGATCCGTATAGATGGTGGCCCCAGAGGCGGCTGCTGCGTTTCAGCCCCACTGCAGCGCGCCGGGTGACTCGCGGAAAGCCTCCAGTTCTAATGGATGTATCCAATTTGACTTTTGGAAACCCACCCTAGTTTCACTGGGCTTTTGTGTGTGTGTGTGTGTGTGTGTATTTGTGCGTGTTTGGGGAGGGAGTGATCACGTGACTGCCAGTCGCTCCAATCTGGGTACCATTTAAGCCCAGTGCAGCCAAGAGGGAAAATCAATCAGCGAATTGACCACTCTGCCCTGGCCTTGCAAAGGACTGCGGAGTCGGAGGCCGGGGAAGGGTGAGCCGAGTGCACCGGGGAAGAGGAGAGGCGAGGACGCCGTTCGCCCCTGCTTGGCCGCTGGGGGCCGCAGTCACCTTCAGCGTAGGGGAGCGGGGAGACGCGAACCCCTTTGGCGGCTCCGGCCGCCGGGCTCCCTCCAGCGCACAGCCTCGGCTCGCTCACCCCCAGAGCTGCAGCCGCGACACGGGACCGAGAGGACGTCGCCTTCCCCGAGCTCTGGCTGGGCCCCCATCTCGCCCTCCCCGGCCGCAGCCTCCAGACAGGCAGCCTCTCGGCGCGTCCGCCGCGCCCCTCCCGGGCCCGCCCCCTCCGTCCCCCGGGTGCGCGCAGTCGCTGCCCGTGCGCCCTGCCTGCCAGCGCGCCCCGGGCGGGCGAAGATGAGGAAGCTGAGCCGAGCTCTCTGCCGCCCGCTTCCCGGCCCGCGCCGCTCACCGCCCGCAAGCCCGTGACGCGGCGGCGCCGGCCGAGACACAAAGACCGCGGCTGGGGCCGCCCGGGGGCTGAGGCCACGTCCCGGGGCCGCTGCGAGCCCGAGCACCATGCGAGCCGGTGCCGGCCGTCCGCTGCCCGGGAGGAGCCCGAGCGCGCGCCTTCGCCGCCGTGCGCCGGCCCCAGAACCGGCTGCAGCCCGGTGGGCGCCGCGCAGGTGAAGGCAGAGCCCGACCCGGGGCGGCCGAGGCTACAGCCGCCCCAGCCCCCGGGGTGCGGCCGCTGGTGCGGACCCCGGGGTGTCCGAGAGGCGGCGGGGCCCGGCGGGTTCCGGAGTCTTCCCGAGCCGCGGCGTCTGAGGCCGGGCTGACCCCGGCGGGAAAGAAGTGGGAGACCCGCGGGGCGGCGTGGGCCCGGCGCCAGGGGAGCCTCGGAGGTAACTTCGGAGAGCCCGGGACGGGTGGGGGGCGGGAGCGCACGTGTGCCTGAGTGTGCCGGTGCGAGGTGTGTACGCCGTGTGCCCGCGGCTCGCCGCACACGCGCGCGGGGTGTGAGGTCCGGGGCTGCGGGCGCACCTCCCCGCCTCCCTGCGGCCCCGGAGCACTGCGGGCCGCAGCGTTGGGGGCTGTGATGGGCAAGGTGTGTGTGCGGTGCTGGGCTTGACCAAACCTGGTGGAGAGATCGGGGGTTCGTTAAGCGAGTCAACGGGAAAGGATCATGCAGTTTGGGGCAAGTTTTCATGGCTGAAAATTCCCTTGTAGAAAACGGTGTCTCGAGGGTTAAATAGGCGAGCACTGTGTGCAAAAAGCCTGACACATCAGAGGCGCAAAGTAAGACGGAAAGCTGGACGAACCCCAGCTGGACCGACCAGTGCCTCCGATTCTTAAATTGAGATTTCCAGTCACGTTGACGTGGAATGGGATCGTTGTTCTTCCCGGGGAGATAAGGATGTTCAACTTCACCTGCCAGAAACACAGAAGCCAGGCCTGGCGGGTCAGGAGCGTGCACTCACACGCTGTCTACCTCGTGCATCTGCAGCATTCCCTACCTGTTCCGCCCTCCCTCTTTAAGCGACTATTCCTCCGGGCTACCACATCCAGCCAGGGTAACCGTTTGTCTGCTCTCTCGAGGGTGCCGGGAGCTTCTGGCGGCGCTTGAGCAGCTTCACTGGAACAGCGCCCAATCCAGCATTGTTTTGCTGGAAGACTGTAGCCGTGTTAAACGGTTGTGTAAGGTGGTTGGGTTCAGGCACACTTTTCAGTGGGAATTAAGTATCGTTTGCGGAAGAGCTAAGCTGGGGGATCCAGAGTCTCTGCGATAAACAATAGAGATCTATCTTAGAGGCTTCTAGCCCATCTGTCTTGTGGAAAGGGCAGAGTCCATGCTGCCGCCCTCATGGCTGTGATTGGGAGCTTCACTGCCCCAGCTGGCTGCGATTTTATGCGTGGCATAAAGAGTTGCCAGGAGTGGTTTGGCAGCAGGGTATGGAGGTATGCACTCCTTTCTCCAGCAAACAAGCTGTCGCCACCGCCTCCCCCAGATGGAGATGTTGGGTAAATGACCCTTCCTTCCCATTTCTATGACCACCAGCGTCTGTAGAGTCTGCTCTGCAGGTAGAAGACAGCAGACGGCTGTGGCCACAGGATGTCTTTTGGAATGCGACCCTCGCAGCAGTATTTTGAGGACAGTTGAAATAACAGAAGGAGGTTCAAGAGAGTAGGGTGTCTGCTGCTGTAGGGAGAGTTGTACACCTCCCCTTTAGGGGCTTTCTTTCTGTGTATCAGAGGAAGGTAGAGCAGGAGAGAGAAGGGGGAATCTGCAGAAAGAACACATTTAGAGATTTTCTTAGGTTACTGGAACCTGGAAGGAAAACCTTAAATGTCTGGTAAATAGAATCTTATTTTTATTGTGTGTGTCTGAGAGGTTTGTATAAATCTGAGTCTATGTGCAAATAAATGGCCAGGGAAATAATAGATCAAACAGTTTATTTGCATTTCTGATGAGTTTGGTGAGGAAGTGTTGTACAGCGGTTAATACTTGGAAGACAGACAAAGGTTTCTTTGTTGGTGATGTGTTCTTTTTGAATTTTACATATATAAAGTCCTTTTTTTTTTTTCCTGGCCAGTGCTAGAGGCAAAATTGATACGTCTTTCCAGCTTCCAAAGCTTTTGTAGCTATTAACCCTCTGATATTCCCTCCGAGACATTCAGTTGCCTCTGTGAGGTTAAGATGTCTGTCCTGTCTCTACCCACTGCACACAGAACTGGTCTGGGGGTTTTCTTCCTCAGGAGTCCCTGAGTAAGCCCTTTCTCAAATCTTGACAAATGTGAAGCAGAAAGCAGTGTTGCAGCTATGGCTTTGTGCTTGCGGGGCAGGGATTTGGTAACCAAGAGAAGGAAGGGGCAGACCCTGCTCCCTGCTTCTGCCAGGTGGTGATGTGTGTTCTCAAAGTGGCCGGGAAAGGTTCCAGATTCCTCTGTGGCTATGTTGCCAAAGCCCACTGATTAGCTTTTCCCACTGACATTTGGAGGTTACCTGCAGACTTGGTGTAAATTGGAAAAAAAAAAAAAAAAGAGGGGTATGGAGTTTAGAGACAGGCAGAGGCAGCTGGTGGCCAGCCTCAGGTATGCTTCTAACTTCACGGTATGACCTCGGTAAGTTACTTAACTTTTCTGCATGTTTGTATAAAATGACAGAGCATCAGACTAGACCATTAGTTTTTTTCCCTCCTTCTCTCTCTCTAAGAGTAGAGCTCTTTAAGAGTAGAACTCTTTAAGTTAAACCTGATATGAAAGTTAAGTATATGAAACAGATTAAAGATGAGGGAGGGACATGGCAGCCTGTTTATTCCCAAGGTAATGTCTGAAGCACCCTCTTGGAACCCCTTATGGCACCCCAGAACACAGTTAGAGAATCCCTAGAAGCCTTCTCTCTGGAATGTGGCATATTCCCCCTTTGAGTGTTTGAAATGAAATACTGTGGTCGCCTAGTTCTGTGTTATCAAGGAGGATCTGGCACCTGGTCCTCTTCGATGGCTAGCTAACCCCCTTCAACGTGGGCTCCAGAAAGATCATGACGTCTTCAGCTCTAAAGCTCCTAAATAGAGCACAGTACCTGGCAGGTAAGTAGATACTTAGAAAATGCTTGCTGAATGGATAAGAAAGTGAGGGAGTAAAGTTATTTTGACCGAACAGGGACTAATGGATGGAACGACTACAGTATAAATCTTAGGAGGGCAGGGACTTTGATTGACTTATTGCTGCCTAGCACAGACAGATTTTGGCTCATTGCAAGAAAAACCTTTAAACTAGTTCACGTTGGGAACCGATTGCTCTAAGAGGTCATCAGCACCATGCGTATGGTGGTTATTATTCTGCTAATAAAGAGTCTGACTGTCTCTCCTTCTGGGAACATGGATTGCAGTTCCCTGGTCACATGAAATTAGATGTGGCCTTGTGCCTTGTTTGGCTGGGAGCTTTCAGAGTTAGCAGGTGCCTCACTTCTTTGTTCTCCCTTTTCCTCTGCTCCAGAACAGTCAAAGTTCCGTGGGATTTCCCTGGCGGTCCAGTGGTTAGGACTTGGAGCTTTCAAGCTGCTGTGGCCTTGGGTTCAATCCCTGGTCGGGGAACTAAGATCCCATAAGCTGCACAGGGGCTGCCCCTCAGCCTGGGTCCTAGACTGAAGGTGATGTGGAGCAGAGCCCCTGGCTGACTCACCTTGGTCATGTCCATGGATAAGAAATAAACCACTGGTGTTTTAAGCCACTGGACTCTGGGGACAGTCTTGCTGCAGCATAACCTAGCCTATCCTGATGGATGCAACATGTAAAGAGCTTAGGATAATGCTGGTTTGGGATCAGAACACATCAGCATAGCAGTGTTATCCAGGAAGGCCAGAGGTTGCTGAGACAGGGCTTCATGGGGATTAGAACCTTGGTGTGATCACCACATTGAGGCATGTGGTTGTCATCTTTGCTGGTTGCAGAGTTCATTTGCTAATATACCCAGGCCAGTCTTTTAGAGAAGGACCCATGATAACCAAAGGCCTGATGCATAAGACATAAAATGCTGGCTTAATAGGTTAGTGGGAAGAAAGTGAATCATTAAGTGTGTTCACTGGTCAGGGAGAAATGCCCATTAGAAGCCAGATAATAGGGGCTTCCCTGATGGCGCAGTGGTTGAGAATCTGCCTGCCAATGCAGGGGACACGGGTTCGAGCCCTGGTCTGGGAAGATCCCACGTGCCGCGGAGCAGCTGGGCCCGTGATCCACAATTACTGAGCCTGCGCGTCTGGAGCCTGTGCTCCGCAACGAGAGGCCGCCATAGTGAGAGGCCCGCGCACCGCGATGAAGAGTGGCCCCCGCTTGCCGCAACTAGAGAAAGCCCTTGCACAGAAACGAAGACCCAACACAGCCATAAATAAATAAATAAACAAATACTTAAAAAAAAAAAAAAGCCACATAATAAAAAGAAGCTGTTTTGTGAGCTTGGAATGAAATGTAGGGGAGTTAGTGGAGTGAACTGCAGGGCCAGTGTCATATGGCTGTGACATGCTGTTGTTTCCTTTTTTATCCAAGTTCGAGAACTACCAGCTGAATGCACTCCATACATACACACAGACACCATTTAATGCCATCCTTAGTGTGTGATTTGTTGAGCACGATTACTGTATGATTCTTCTGGGGCTCTGCTGTCCCATGTTCTCAGCCAATGGGAGCTTTCATGTCAGGCTTTTCTACTGGCTTGGCCTGTGGGAACAGTGCACTACAAAAGCTCTCAGCCAGCGAGCCCCTCACCTCTTCTCCGCTGTGGGAGCCTTCCTCAGGAGGCCTTCCACCTGCTGTGCCCTTTCCTCCTGCCTTTCTCCTCATGTCCTGGTGAGCAGTTTTGACTTCCGGTGCCTGATGTGCTTTGATTACCACATTGCGGCCTCTGTAATATCACCGGGATTTTGAGAAAGAAAAAATGTATGCAGGATGCTAAACATGCAAGCTTTATGGTTACTTAAGGAGACTTCAAGTAAACAGCTGAGAAAACAAACCAAAAAAGGTCAATAGGCCAGTAGGGATTGATGGGAGTCCTGCAGGTGTGAAGGACTCTAGAACCTCCTGGAAGCCTGGAGGGTTGACCATGGTCGTGAGAAGACCAGCCAAGAGACACGGGAATGGGGCCTGGAGTTGAGGTTGGAGAACATGGAAAGTCGTTTGGCACTGTGGGTGCAGGATGGGGAGCAGGCGGTGAGTGGGTGGGTTGGGGGGATGGGGATGGGTCGTGAGTGGGAGTGGGCATGGGTGCGGTGGGTAGTTGGCTCTGGGCTCTCTCTCCCTATCTGTCCCGCTGCCACGGGTGCACTTCCTGTGCTGTGTTGTAACATACCTCGTGCTGCTCTGCCTCTCCCACTGAACTGTGGGCCTCTGGAGGAGTGGGACAGTGTCTCAGTCCCCATCTTGCCCCAGTGACCGGCACGGAACTGGCACAGGCTGGGCAGTGCAATAACGCTGTCCTGTGGAGGAGGGAATGAGCATTGCGTCGGATGATTCAGAGGCCCTCTGCAGGGGCGGGGGAGGCCTGGCTCTGTAGCTGCCGCATGATGAAAAAATGGAATGATTCAGTCCGGTAACCTCCGTCTGAGTCAACAGTACGGTGTGGCCACCGGAAAGATCCTTAGCTGAAAGACGGCATTCGGAACGAGGAACGGGACATGCGTTATTTTCTGTACTTCAGTATAAGGAGGCTTAACTCCAGAAGCCCATGAGCCAATTGGAAATTATTTAAAGTACCAGGGTGCATCAATGCCAAGATGTGTCTAGTCCAGCATTCCCAGGCAACTGTCAGGGCAACGACAGTACCAAAGCCTCTTGGAGATCTTTTATTGTATTGTATTGTATTTTTTAGATTAATTTTTATTGGGGTATAGTTGTTTTACAATGTTGTGTTAGTTTCTGCTGTACAGCAAAGTGAATCAGCTATGCGTATACATATATCCCCTCTGTTTTAGATTTCCTTCCCATTTAGGTCACCACAGAGCACTGAGTAGAGTTCCCTGGGCTACACAGTAGGTTCTCATTAGTTATCTATTTTATACAGAGTATCAATAGTGTACATGTGTCAATTCCAATCTCCCAACTCATCCCCTCCCACCGGCCCCCCACCCCCCGGGGGGATCTTTATAAATGTAGATTTCAGGCCTATGCCTGATCTGCATCGGCAGAAAGGCTGAGCTTGAGGCCTGGGCCCCTGTTTATCCCCCACATTTACAAGTGCTGTTTGGAGTTGCCTGAGGAAGGGGAAGATCCGAGTCAGAGACCACGTCCCCATCAATAGGAAGGATACAGGGCGGTTGCAGCTAGGTCCTGGAGTGAAAGGTTGCAGGACGCGGGAAGGACCAGCTCCCTGTCTTGGGGCCGTGGTGCCCAGGCAGGCATGGGTCAGGGTTGCTGTGAGCTTGGAGAATGGGGAGAGGGATGTGACACTATGACCTTCCATGTGTCCAGGGTTTTAGGATGTATTTCAGGATTACAGTACAAGAGAGTCCTTATCGACATCATGAATTATCATTATCCTCAGCTGCCAGTCAGTAGAGGGTTCTACCTGACAGGCTGGGCAAACCAGATCTTATTTGATCAATTAGAGCAAAGCGTTTGCCTTCTGAGAAGGACTGCAAACCTTCCAGCTATGTCTACCCTAAATAGAAGAAAGTGGAGAGGACGAGACTTCCTTCCTTCCCTGTGTGCACTGGTGGTCAGGGGTTCAGGCCCTCCAGTAAAGAGGTACCCAGCCCCAAGATGGCCACGTCCTGATGCCCAGAACCTGTGAATCTGTGACCTTACATGGCAAAAGAGACTTTGCAGATGTGATGAAGATCTTGAGATGGGGGGATCATGCTGGATGATCGAGGTGGCTCAAAGTAATCACAAGAGTCTACCAACGGGGAAGAGGAGACAGAAGAGTTAGTGATGGAGATGTGACCACTGGAGTAGAGCTCAGAATGATGTAATTGCTGGCTTTGAAGCTGGAGGAAGGGGCCACGAGTCAAGGAAAGTGGGCAGCCTCCTGGAGCCGGAAAATGCAAGCAAACAGATTCTCCCTTAGAGCCTCTGGAAGGAGTGCAGCCTTGCTGATACCTTGACTTAAAAACCCATTTGGTCTTCTGACCTCCAGAACTCTAAGATAATAAATCTGTGTGGTTTTAAGCCACTATATTTATGGTAATTTGTTACAGCAGCAATAGGAAATGAATACAGCACAACCTCTGAGATGATCAGTATTTGCCACCTAAGTGTTGGGAAGCCACAGAACTCTGCAGAACCAGAGGTGTAACTTTGACTTTTTCTGGTGGCAATGGACATTCTGGGGAATCTGATGAGATCTTCACCTTGGTCAGTGTTTCTTGAATCCTAAAACTCTACCCTGTCTACAATGAACCCACAGAGGACAAAGGTTCCATCGAATGCAGTTTCGGAAACACAGCAATGAAAGTTCAGCACTGTCCCCAAGTGCGAATAGTCACTGAGACCACATAGCCATCCCAGTTATAAGATGGCCACACACAGGATCTAGAGTATGCATTTACATTTATAATGAAATGAAAACAAACAGTTAAATTAAAACAAAACATAGAAAAATGGCATACCATTTTTTCAAAACAGCATATATAGGAAAATACACACAAGGAGGGTTGGAAAAACTTTCCTAAATGAGAAATGAACTAGAGGGTTCTTATACTGTTAGGAAACATTTTGACTTCCCCCAAATGGTATCTGTCTGTACCTCTTCATCCCAACAGTCATCATCTGGTCCAGGGCCTCATCTCTTCCTGGGAAGTCAAAGGTCAGGAGGGAGGCTGACATAGGGATGATTTTAGGTGGATAGAAGGGAAGTTAAGGGTGCTCCCAGCTCTCATTATTTTTTCATGGTAAAATGGAACATGAGTGGTGCCTGAGCTATTTTTGGAGATGTTTTGATAAAGAACATAATCACCTTGGAGCTGATTATTATATCAGAGACAATAAACTAATAAATAGTGTTTATTGGTGCATCATATTGTATAAAATGTCTTCTTGGCCAACCAGACACGCCAGTCATGCTTCAGCCTCAGGGCCTTTGCACTTGCTGTTCCCTCTGCCTGGGATGCTTGCTTTCCTCCTCATGTGGTTTGCTTGTGGTTTCCCGAATAGGTATTTGGGAACTTCATTCAGCTGTAATCTTTTCCCTGAGGACTTCTCTGAACATCTTATTAAAAATTGCATCCCCCACCCCTGGCCCCATGTTTTCTAACCCCTCCTCTATTTTTCTCCATAACATTTTCCACCATCTAATATACTATTCATTTTACTTATCTATTTTGCTTATTATCTGTCTCCCCACTAGAATATAAGCTCATGAGGGTAGGTGTTTTGTTTTTTTTTTTCTTTTTCTTGGTCTGTTTGAATACCCAGCTGTATTTCTTTTATTTATTTATTTATTTATTTTTAAGATTTATTTTACTTCATTTCTTTTTTTTTTTGGCTGCGTTGGGTCTTAGTTGCGGCGTGTGGGCTCTTCATTGTGGTGCGCGGGCTCCAGAGCGTGTGCTCTCTGTAGTTTGCGGCATGCAGGCTCTACTTGAGGCACGTGGGCTCAGTAGTTGTGGCGCGCAGACTTAGTTGCCCTGCGGCATGTGGGATCTTAGTTCCCCGACCAGGGATCGAACCCACGTCTGCTGCATTGGAAGGTGGATTCTTTACCACTGGACCACCAGGGAAGTCCCCCTGCTGTATTTCCAGTAGTTAAAACCATGCCTGACACATGCCAGTTACAAAATAAATATTTTTGAACAAATAGATGGGTGTCTCATTTGACCCTGTTAGTAATCCCAGGAGGAGGAATTGCTATCTTACTTTTCTAGGTGAGAACACCAAAGATCAGAGATAATAATTTACTTCCCCAAGTTTTCACTGCTGGGGTTTGCCTGCAAATCTTTTCTTCTTTATTTTTTATTAGAAAATCACATATTCCGAACATTTAACTAATACAGACCTAAAACAAAGGGAAGGAAAAAGCACTGAGAGAGAGTTTTTATTAACATTTTGGTATATAGGGTGTGCATATAGACAATTTTACATCATATTACAATATGCCATTTAGAAGCACGCTTTTTTACTTAAGAATACATCATTAAAAATTAAACATGTCAGTATGTATATCTATGCAACATGGCTTATTAGTGGCTGCATGACATTTCACCATATTGGTGTACTGCAATTTTATATAACCAATTGTTAGCTACAAAGGTTATTGCTGATTTTTTCTTATTATAAGCAACATTAAAGAGAGTATTCATAGCACTTTTTTTTACACATATCTGATTATTTCCTTTAGATAAGTATTTACAGGTGTGGATTTTTTTTATTTAAATGATGTGCATATTTCAAGTTTTATGCAGATTACTTCCTGTAACGATCACACAAATTTCTCTCTCTCCAACAGTGCTTGGGAGGGCCCACTTTCCCACATTCTCCCCAACAGTGGTATGAGTCTTCTTAACCAGTACCAATTCAGCAGGCAAAAAATCCATAGCATTTTGGTGCTTCTTCACCTTAGAAAGAAAATATCATTTTTATTTTCTTTAGATGTATAATGATAAGGCAGTCAAACAAACTGCTGTTTCAGTTTGCTTTCTTTGTTTATTAGGATGTTGCCCATTTTTTCCTTTGCCTTTCTTTCTTTGAATATTGACTCCTTGTCTTTGGGGTGGTTCATTCTTTCGTATTAATATTTAAAGTTTTCTATAAGATGCAAAAAGTTTCTGCATTCTATTTTTTTTTCAATTTCTGTGATGTTTATTGACATGGTAAGTCACGTTCATTTATCCAAGTTGACGAATCTTTTTCATCGTGATTTCAACTTTTGGAATCTTGTGTGGAAAATCTTTTCACAACTTCAGATTATTTACTCCTGGCTCAGATTTCCTTCTTTACATTTAATCTGTTATTTACTTTTGTATATGGCAAAGAATGAGAGCTAACTTAATTTTTTACCAACTGTT
This sequence comes from Balaenoptera ricei, assembly GCF_028023285.1. Classification (NCBI taxonomy): domain Eukaryota; kingdom Metazoa; phylum Chordata; class Mammalia; order Artiodactyla; family Balaenopteridae; genus Balaenoptera; species Balaenoptera ricei. Next base: position 33,031,004 of record NC_082640.1, read on the forward strand.
TAACTGATTTTTCTAATAATACTTAACTATTAACTATTACTTAACTATTCAGTAACATGCTTTACTGAATAAAACATTATTTTCTCATTGACTTGAAATGCCACCTTCCTGATAGAATGAATCCTTAGCTACATTTGGGTATGCTTCTTGGCCTTTTATTCTGTTCCATTGATTTACCTGTCAAATTATACTTATAGGAGCTTTGTAGTAGGCTCTAAAATTTGTCTACCCAAATAGATTGCCATTTCGACCCAGAATTCTTAACTAATTAAAATAAAGCAAATAACTATTTAACGTTCCCTTTAACACACGGGCCTCTCACCATAAAAATGCAAAAGCAGCAAAACATAATAAACAACAAAAAACTGTCGTCAATTTTCTTAATAGTTACCTTTACAGCCTTATTTATAAAAATTTTCTTTTGGCTCCATTTTGACAGGTCGAAGTGGGAACTTGTTTATCTAGTTTTTAAAATTGATGTTCATTTTAAATTAGCACATATTTTTTGAAATGCAGAGAAGTACAGAAAATAACCTAAAAGATGTCCACGTACCACAGAGATTAAATAGGTGTTAACATTTTGTCATTTTCGCTACTGTGCTTTTTTTTTTTTTTTAAAAGAAAAGAATATGTGGTAGTTCAAGTTCTACCTGCTCCTCCTTTTGTTTAATCGCCAGCTATTCACCCCACTGGAGAAGGAGGATTCTGTCCCTAGGTTTATGGGGATGGTCACCTGACATCTGACTCTGGAAGATGAGACTGACAGCAGCTTGTTAATCACATAGACTCACAGTCTGGGGGGAGGACACAGCACATCACACAGGGCCAGACCGGGGTTGACTTGGGAGCAGAGTGAACAAGCAGGGTCTGTCAGGGGCAGGCTTCATAGTAACAAGACGGTGAGGTGACCCCTGGTTCCTGTGGGAGGACGTGATTGGCTTGTTTGAATATCCCTGGTCTGGCAGGGTACCAAACCTCCTACCCAGGGATAAGTAGGAACCGCCTGGTGCCTTTGATGAGGATGGTTATTTGGCCAGGGGATCCTATCTGTGGGAGCAGAATAGGGAGAGGAACTTGTGGCTAGATCATTCGAGACCCTCCAGGTTTCACCAGATGTCAAGACAGCACATAATATTGGGCCTTAATTTTAGGCCTTAAACCACATTTTTCCTTCCCCTTCTCTCTCTCCAAAGGAAACCACTCTGCCAGACATGGTATATGTCATTTCCATATATGTTTTTATACTTTCCTTTTTATATATACATCCCTAAACATTCTATTTTTTTTTTAAATTATATCAATGATATACGTCCATTTGCAACTTTCTTTTTCCATGCATTTTTATGTTTTTGAAGCTTATCCTTAAATTTATTTTAAATAAATGCATTCATATTAGCTGCTGTGTATTATCAATTATTTGAATAACCCCAAGTTTATCTTTTCCCCCACTGTACTATTTTACTATTAAAAAGTGTTTTAATAAACAGTTTTGCCTCCTTCTGAGCCCATGTGAATGGTTATCTCTGGTAACCATAGATAAACAACATAACCAGAGGTGGATTTGGATGGCAGTAGGATTTGTTTATCTTGAGCCTTATCCATATTGCCAAATCACTTAATGTTTGCCAGATGCTAATACGTATAACATGAGATAGATACTATTATCATCCCCATTTTACAGCTGAGAAAACTGAGACAGAGAGACCAATAACTTGTTCAAGTCACACAGCTGGTAACTGGAACAGCTTGGATTTAAACTTGGGCAATTTAGCTCTGGAGTCATGACCTTTAACACTTATGCCATTCTGCCTGTAACAGATACCAACTATATTCTGATTTGGTTTTGACTGATACTATCTTATCCCATCTGCATACTTTCATCCTTTCTGTGACAACATGTGTAGGTATGTCTGTTATAGGTAGCATTTGATTGCAATATTTAAAAAAATTTTTTTTAATCCAATTTGAGAGTCACAGTCTTTTAACCAGTAAATTTCACCTATTTACATTTACTCTGTATGTTGTATTTGGAAATATTTCTGTCATCTTATTTGTAATTTTTACTTGTCCTAATGTATCTTTGCTTCTTTATTTCCCACTTTCCTACCTTCTATTAATTGATTGAATTTTATTTATTCCATGTTTTCTCTACACTGGTTCAGTAGTTTTACCTTAAGTTCTACAATTTCTTCCTGTTCTGTTAGTGGTTATCCATAAATTTTTTCTAATATACATTTTTTTACTTAACATTAAATGTATTTAACATCCCTTTTCTCCTCTGGAGAATACAGGTAATACTTAGAGAGTTTTAACCCTGATCATTGCCCCTTCCATTTTACCTCTAAAATTAGTAATTGTTTTATACAGTTGATGTGTTTAGAATTAACTATATGTTTACCTCTTTCCTTTCTCTGGATTCACTTTCCTTCTCTCTGAAGGAGCTTCTTTAGTAGCTTTTACAATGAGGAGTGTGAGTGACAAACTGTCTGAAATTATAATTTTTTCTTTATTTCTGAATAATAGTTTATCTGGTAATAGAGTTTTAAAACTATAAGTTATTTTTCCTTAACACTTTAAGGATTTTATGCTTATGTCTTCTGATCTCTATTTTTATTCTTTAAAAATCTGTTTTTAGTTTTACCCTTTTCTAGGTAATTCACTCACCACCTTCCCATTTTAAGGCTTTCTTTTCGCTTCTGATATTTTTCAATTTCAGTATGATGTGTGTTGGTGTCTAAGGGTGAATTCATTTTTGTATGCCTTATTTGGAGTGTATGTTGCACTTTGAGAATTCAAGTTTTTAATTCTGGAGCATTCCCTAGACATTATCCCTTTGATTATTGACTTTCCACCATTTGTTCTTATCTTTCCTGGAACTCCTGTTAGACATTTGTTAAAACTTCTCCTTTGCTGTATGCCTTTTAACCTCAATCTCATATTTTAAAAATCTTTATTTCTCTGCACTGCATACTGCTAAATTCCCTTAGATATATCTTCCAGTTCACCAGTTTTCTCTTCACTTATGTCTAATATGTTATTTGATCTGTCCATTGTGATTTTTATTTCAATGATGATTTTTAATTTCTAGAAGTACTGTTTCATTCTTTATCAGATGCATATGTTCATTTTTTCACATCTTCTTTAATTTGGATTTCCAAAATGTTTAAATATCTTTACTTATTTAAAATATACTTACAGCTTTTTAAAGATTGTTTTCCATTTTGTGATGTTCTTGAAGTTCTAATCCTCCTGATTATTTTGTGTCTGCTGACTGTTACTCACTGTTGTGTATTTCCTCTTGTGTGTTGTAATTTTTAAAAATAGTATTCAACGTTAGTGTGGCTTCTTTTCTCTTTGGGGCACCCTTGATTGTTTGGAGCAGTTTTGCACTTGTTTTGCTTGTATCCAAGGATATCACCAACATAGAACCTATTTGCACATTAATTTCTTAACTCAAGAGACCTTAAACCATCCAGCAACATAAATTGAGCCCTAACATATTTAAGGCATCAGCCCTGTTTTACATTCTAAGCCCTGTTTTACGTTTTACATTCTAAGCCCTGTTTTACATTTAACCAAGAGCCCAGGCAGAGGCTGACAAGTTTCCTTGCTTCCTGTGCTCTTAAGCAGATTTTCCCTCTATTTCATACTCTCACTTATAGTTAGAGAATAGTCCTTAAAGGGTCCCATCTTTCTGCAGACATCTTTCCCACTCACCATCTCATGGAGGGCCACTTCTATTCTAACTTAGTACAAACCTCCTGCCCCAGCTCCCCCAGAGCAGCTCCATTACCAGCTCTGTGATTTTCAATCCTTTCTCTGTTTCTGGCACCTGGACATTTACCTTGCTCTCTTGCAAGCTTAGCTGCACACATTAAGAAAAAAAATCATATTTTATCCAGCATTTCTAGGTGTTCATAATGTGAGGCTTGTCCCATTTTCTAAGCTTGCCTTCTTGCCAGATCTGGGAAATGCTTCATGTCTTGATTTCTCAATCAAGGGCTTTGCACTAGGGTTGAGCTCTGTGGGGATACATCTTGCCAAAGAAGAGCAAAGCCCCCTTCCCAACTCTATGCTGCCCTCTTTAGCAGCTTTGTGGAGGAAAACTGCCATTAAGAGAGAAAGGGGTCGCCTTTCAGTTTGAAATGTATTATAGGTGACACAAGGGGAGGTAGAAATTCCCATCCATAAATTTTAGATTCCTAGGTGAATGCCTTCCTTTTGTAGTTTCATTGAATCCAGAATTTCACTGAATCACAGTAGCATTAACCACCCTGGAAAAAAACAAAATCCAAAACGACAAGCCAGGTCAGTATCTGGGCTGGAATTACACAAATGCTGCAGAGAAATGCTCTTTACTGTGCTTTTCGTGAGTGTAAAGTGAGAACATTGTGCCCACATTCCATCTTGGCCCATTATTTCAGTGTTGGAAAGATCAATATATCATGGCATATGGGAAAGCTTTAATAAGAACACTTCAGGGACTTCCCTGGTGGCGCTGTGGTTAAGAATCCGCCTGCCAATGCAGGGGACACAGGTTCGATCCCTGGTCCAGGAAGATCACACATGCTGTGGAACAACTAAGCCTGTGCGCCACAACTACTGAGCCTGCACTCTAGAGCCCGAGAGCCACAACTACTGAGCCCGCGTGCCACAACTACTGAAGCCTGCTCGCCTAGAGCCCGTGCTCTGCAACAAGAGAAGCCCCGCTCACCGCAACTAGAGAAAGCCCACGCGCAGCAACGAAGACCCAATGCAGCCAAAAATAAATAAATAAATAAATTTAATTAAATTAAAAATTTTAAAAAAGAAAGAACACTTCACAACCGAGTTTTGCTAATCCAGCTCAAGGTTGGTGTCATTTGTTCTCATCAGATTTTGGAGCTGTTGGCAGAAGGGAAGATGAAACCTTTAAGGGACTTGGTGGAAATGAAATTCAGAGAGCTTGTCTTCTGTCCAAAGATTCATGCAGCAATCCTGCAAGTTATATCCGTAAATCGTGTCCTTTTCTTCTCCGTTTTGATCAACATCCGATGTCAAGGCTTTGAGCAGTTAAAAATGCAGAAGGTCATGAAAAGGTGGACATTCACTTTAGCCTCATACACTGAACAGCTACATTTGTCATAGTTGGAGCATGACATGAGAAAGACACACAGTGTCATGAGGTAGTGGGAAAAAAATCCGGCATCTGTTTCCTGCCCTTCCCAAACCTACAGACTGCTGTGTGGTGGAAAGAGCCATGGACCTGGAGCTGGAAGAGCCTGGAGTGGTCCTCCTGGCTGTGTATGCGCAGGAGGCGTTGCCAAGGAAGAGAATGTGGACCCCGGTCTGTGCGTCCTGTGGGCGAGTGCCCACCTGAGCCACAGGCCCGGCCCCTCCAGCGCCTGCTCTGTTGGTGCTCCCAGCTCCCACTGCCCGTGAAATCGAGTCCAGATGCCCCAGCCCAGATTCAGCGCCCTGCCTTCTCTAGATGCCCCCTGCTTGCCCAGCTCCACAGTCAGACTCTGCCCCGCTGCACTTTCACGCCTCTGCCCTTTGCCCTGGAATCTGCCCTCTGTCTCCTTCCTCCAGACCATGAAACAGCCTCTTCCTCCTCAGTCTTCAAGGCCTTTGCAGATGGCGCCTCCTCTGCGAAGCCGGCCTTTCCCTGTGGCTGGGATTCTTCTCACTCCTTCCGGGTCCCCAGCTTCTTGTTTATGCTTCTCTGGCACCTGACAGCCAGGACTGGTGTTTCTGCACAGACACTTGTGAAAATAGGCAAGGTGTCAGAAGCCCTGCATCCTGCGTCCGATTCTGCCACTAACTCTCCATGTGGCTTTGGAAAATGATGGCCCTGGGCCCCCTTTTCCAGTTTGTGAAGGCCAGGGGCTTAGCCTGGGTGCTCACCGTGGTCCCTTGCACAGTGCCGTGTACATGCTGTTGCTCAGATGGTTTGTGAAGCTCCGAATGCCTGCAGAATCTTCAAGAAGACCCGAGGTAGTTGCCTGGGGTGGGCATCAGGTAGGTGATGAGGTGGGGCCGGTCTTAGAGTGACGTGTGATAAGGGGGCTGAGAGGACACCCCTGTTTATTCTGAGTGGATAATTCCAACTTCTGGCCTTCAGAACTTCCTCATGGAATCAGTTTATGAACTTTCCTCTTATTTAAAAAAGAGATGAATAAAGAACTTTGTGCACAACTTGTTCTTTTCCTCTTGAGGTGTAATCCAGAGAGGCAGTAACTCACGGGTTTAATGCGGATCCCTGAAAGCACGTGATTGAGGACAGAGTTTTCTACAGTGGGAAACTAAGTCTTTTTTTTTCAAATAAATTTATTTATTTTATTTATTTATTTTTGGCTGCGTTGGCCTTCGTTGCTGCGTGCGGGCTTTCTCTAGTTGCGGTGAGCGGGGGCTACTCTTTGTTGTGGTGCGCGGGCTTTTCATTGCGGTGGCTTCTCTTGTTGCAGAGCACGGGCTCTAGGTGCGCGGGCTTCAGTAATTGTGGCATGCGGGCTCAGTAGTTGTGGCACACGGGCTTAGCTGCTCCGTGGCATGTGGGATCTTCCTGGACCAGGGCTCGAACCCGTGTCCCCTACATTGGCAGGCGGATTCTTAACCACTGTGCCACCAGGGAAGCCCCTAAAAGTCTTTGAAGAGATTGAAAATGTGAAAACTAGGGAGGCCAGAATGCTGCTTTAGGCACAGGTGTGTTTTGCTCTCTCTGTAGAATGGAGTCATTTCCCCAAAATGCTCACGTAGTCCTACTTCCTAACCTGCAGGAGGCGCTGTGAGGCATAAACCCACGGAAACTACTAGATTTCCCACTGCCACCGCTGTTCCATGAGCGACTGCTGTCGTTTGTGGAAGGGCTGTCATTGGGGGGCACTTTATTAAGTGCTGTGCATGAGCTTGTTAATTAACCCCATTGTTACAGGTGAGGAAAGTGAGGTTGGGGACTGTAGGTGACCTTCTGGAGGTCATGTAGCTGGTGATGAGCAGGGCTGGAATCTGTGTGCCCATCTTCTCAACCTTTAGGTTGCACTGCCTCTCACAAAACCCAGCCCCTTTACTTTCTTTTTTTTTTTAAGCTCAGTCAACATTTTACTCAAATTCATTAAAGACTTGAAACCTTTTTTAAAATTAATTTTTATTGGAGTATAGTTGCTTTACAATGCTGTGTTAGTTTCTACTGTACAGCAAAGTGAATCAGCTATACGTATACATATATCCCCTCTTTTTTGGATTTCCTTCCCATTTAGGTCACCACAGAGCATTGAGTAGAGTTCCCTGTGCTATACAGTAGGTTCTCATTAGTTATCTATTTTATACACAGTGGTGTATATATGTCAATCCCAATCTCCCAGTTCATTGCACCCCCCTTCCCCCCTTGGTAACCATAAGTTTGTTCTCTACATCTGTGTCTCTATTTCTGCTTTACAAATAAGTTCATCTGTATCATTTTTCTAGATTCCACATATAAGTGATATTATACAATATTTGTTTTTCTTTTTCTGACTTACTTCACTCTGTATGACAGTCTCTAGGTCCATCCACATCTCTGTAAATGGCGCAATTTCATTCCTTTTAATGCCAGCCCCTTTACTTTCTAAATGGGGTTTCTCAATCCCTCAGTCTGAAACCCCACGCTTCAGAAATACCTGGGTGGCTTTAACAACTCCCGAGATTCGGGACACCTCCCAGGAATTCTGATTTAATTGGTCTGGGGTTGGGGGGCCAGATCTCAATATGCTTTAAACCATCCGAGGCAAGTCTTTCCTGTGTGAGAAACACTGTTACCAAGGCGCGGACAGAGGCCCGCTGAGCACCGAAAAGGGAGCAACTGATTCCAACTGAGATCAGTGAGAGGTTGGGGGAAAGCAAGGCTGTTGGAGGCGGGCCCTGGAAGGGAAGCAGGGTTCCCAGGGTGTGGGCAGTGAGAGGGCACAGGCCTCCCTGGGGGAAGTGCAGAGTGGACATAGGAGATGCAGGCAGGGGAGGCCTGGGCTGTGGGGACTGAGCTGGGCGGTCAGTTGGGGGCCACTGGGGTCCTGATGGGTCTGAATTCCAGAAGCCCAGCTGCTCATGGGCTCCCCAGGCCGGACTTCCTGCCCCTGGGGCTGCATGCACGTTACTCAGCAGGTGGCTCCCGAGTGCAGGGTGGGGTGGGACCCTGCCAGCCACCTCTCAGCGCCTTAACGGGGGACGAGGGGGGGGCGTGTTCTCCTGCCCCGGGAGGGGCTGTGCAGCCCTGTGAGTGGTGCCTGCCGCCTCCAGGTGCATCCTGTGATTCAGCAGAGACTGGTCACTGCAGGTGGTGTGCTGGGGGTGGGCGTCCAAACGCCAGGGAGGGTGGCTCTGCAGATGCCTTGGCCTTTCCCTAGATGCACATCAGGCTGTCCTGGGAGGTTAAGAATGTTCAAGCCCTGAGGGCTCGGCTGAGAGAGCCCAAAGAGAGAAGGGGTGTGGGTGAGAGAGGGTGTGTGCCCATCCACGTGGGTGTGGCAGTGAGGGCGTGTGCGTGTGTACTGTGGCCGAGAGTTGTGTGTGCGGTTGTGTGTGTGAGGGTATGAGTGTGTGTGTGTGTGTGTGTGTGGGCGTCGCTGTGTGTACACACACATCCATGTTCCATGGCAGGTTCACTCAGCCCCCAGAGTTTTCGGGCTGATGTTCCCTCCTTGCCCTCTTGTCACTGAGAAGAGAGCCTGGGCTTTGGCCTTCTCCAGATTCGGCTTCAGGTCCTGCTCCTCCGTGTAATCCCTCCGGCCTCATTTTCCTCACGCCTCCGGTAGAGGGTGCAGAGTGGTGGTGCCTCCCTCTCCAGGCTGTTGCGGACATTTCCTGTAAAGCCCCAGTGCATTCTTTCATGTGTTTGTTGGCCATCTGTATGTCTTCTTTGGAGAAATGTCTATTTAGGTCTTCTGCCCATTTTTGGACTGGGTTGTTTGTTTTTTTGATATTGAGCTGCATGAGCTGCTTGTAAATTTTGGAGATTAATCCTTTGTCAGTTGCTTCGTTTGCAAATATTTTCTCCCATTCTGAGGGTTGACTTTTCATCTTGTTTGTACCCTGAGAAAACCATAATTTAAAAAGAGTCACATACCACAGTGTTCATTGCAGCTCTATTTACAATAGCCAGGACATGGAAGCAACCTAAATGTCCATTGACAGATGAATGGATAAAGAAGATGTGGCACATATATGCAATGGAATATTACTGACCCATAAAAAGAAACGAAATTGAATTATTTGTGGTGAGGTGGATGGACCTAGAGTCTGTCATACAGAGTGAAGTAAGTCAGAAAGAGAAAAACAAATACCGTATGCTAACACATATATATGGAATCTAAAAAACAAAAAAATGGTCATGAAGAACCTAGGGGCAAGACGGGAATAAAGACACAAACCTACTAGAGAATGGACTTGAGGATACAGGGAGTGGGAAGGGTAAGCTGGGACGAAGTGAGAGAGTGGCATGGACATATATACACTACCAAATGTAAAATAGATAGCTAGTGGGAAGCAGCCGCATAGCACAGGGAGACCAGCTCGGTGCTCTGTGACCATCTAGAGGGGTGGGATAGGGAAGGTGGGAGGGAGGGAGACGCAAGAGGGAAGAGATATGGGGATATATGTATAGGTATAGCTGATTCACTTTGTTATAAAGCAGAAACTAACACACCATTGTAAAGCAGTTATACTCCAATAAAGATACTAAAAAAAAAAAAAGCCCCGGTGCACAGGAGGTGGTCAGGCTGCGGTGCCTGTCCCACTCAGCCTGCCCCCTCCACCAACTCACATCTGTCACTTGGGGCGATGCTTTCGCTCCTCCCACAGCATATCCTCATCCCGGGCCGTGGTCTCCTGGGGCCCTAGCCCAATGGCAGACCCCAGGCAACTCACGTTCCCTCTCCTTCCCTCAGTTTCCTCATCTGTGAAACGGGAGTGCTCTTTGCACACCACAGAGCTGTTTGTGTGGCCAGAAGAGGTAGCTGCCAGGGGCTGCGTGCTGCAGGCCGGATCCTGTTACACTGTCACAGGGCCGAGAACTCTGCTTTTTCCTTCGAGCCCCTCTTTTGCTCCTTAGTCCTCTATGGCTTTCGTTGGCATATTGTGGAAAATCTACGTGGAGTTTCTCTATGGTGATTAATCATCACAGGCACACACACCAGGCATGTGGCCATGTGCCCATTTGCACAGGGGCACCTGCCTACCTTCCCGGCCATTCGTAATTCCCTCCATTTCAGTCTTAATAGAAAATGACTCAGGTTTAGCAGATCACTTGTGTTTCCTTTATTCACTTCAGGAGACACTGGGCCTTGGTTTTCCGAGTTCTTTTTTGACCTGGGATTAATACAGTTTTAGCCACGCAAAGTAGAATAGAAAGTTGAGACAGTCTCGCGGGAAAGTGGGGTCTTGGGTTTTTGCGGAGGCCCACGGGGTTGGGCTGCAAATCCAGCTCTGATGATTCTCGTTGCGCCTAGTTGCTGCTTTCATTGCTCCGTGCCTGTTTCCTCATCTGTCAGAGAGAGTAATAGTGAAAGAATCCTCCTAAGATTGTTATAAGAATTCTAGAAAAGAGTATCTCTGAAAGTGCTTTTTGTCACCAAACTATGAAATATGATGTGCATGAGTAGTAGTTGCTCTTCCCTCAATTACATTCATTTGTCCTCCACTCTGGTTTCTGTGCCTATTTATTTCCTTGCAGATCAAGCGTGGCAGGTTGTCCCTACCTGTAACAAACCAGAACATCCTGACATGCAGTGCTTCTATCACACGGATTGGGCGGCTGGGGCAGGGCAGGGAGAGCTGCGTGGGGAGACGTGGGTTTTCTGTGACTTGAACAGAGGCAGGAACAGAGCCTCTCAGGGCTTCATTGCCTTTTCCATACAAGAAAATCCAAACCACTGGTCTCTGCATGTCCCCGCAGACGTTCGTGGAGAGAGCTCACTAATGCGTATAGATGCCCATTGGGAGCACTGCCCTCAGGGTGGAGAGAGACCCCATGGTCCAGAGCAGCTGAAATTTAACCCCCCCACCAAAGACGCTGTTTCCCTAGAAAATAGGCTAGCTGTGTGTGGGCTGAGTCAAATTTAAAATCAATAAGTCAATCATCAAAATGCCTTTTCTAAGCAGGGTGTGACTGGGGAGGGTAACGTGTGTGATTTGATGTTTCCTTGTAAATCTCAGAACCTGGGTCCATATTTATCCATGAGGAGCTTTACTTTCTCTTAAGCTTTGTTAAGCTTTCGGTTTGATGTTTTTCATTTTTCCATCCAAGATATGTTAATGTAGATTTTTCTTCCCATTTCAAAATAAGGTTAGTTATTGTTTGGTGATTACAAAATAATATGTGGTCATGGTAGGAATTTTGGAAAAGAAGGGAAATTATAAAGAAAATATTAGAGTTACCTATAAAAAATAAGAACTGTGGTTGAATGGGAAAGGGCAAGGGGAGTGTTCTAGATCTTTGTAGGGGTTTTGCTTATAACACAGGCATATACATTTGTCACAACTTCAGCAAATAGACACAAGTTTTGTGCACTTCATTGTATGTAAATCTTATATTAAAAGAGAAACTGTAAACAATTATTGGACTTGGGTTAATTATATGCATGGTGAAATCTTTAGGGGGAGGTGTACTGATGTCTGCAATTTAGTTTGAAGTGCTTTAAAAAAAAAGATGGCTTCATGAGGGGTAGATGGATAGATATGTGATAAAGTAAATATAGTAAAATGTTAATGGTGGAATACAGATGATGGTTATATGAGTGTTCAGTATAAAATTCTTTCAGGGCTTCCCTGGTGGCACAGTGGTTAAGAATCCACCTACCAATGCAGGGGACACAATGCAGGGTTCGAGCCCTGGTCTGAGAAGATCCCACATGCCACGGAGCAACTAAGCCCATGGGCCACAACTACTGAGCCTGCACTCTAGAGCCCGCGAGCCACAACTACTGAAGCCCGTGTGCCTAGAGCCCGTGCTCCACAACAAGAGAAGCCACCACAATGAGAAGCCCTCACACAGCAACGAAGAGTAGCCCCCGCTCACCGCAACTAGAGAAAGCCCGCGCCCAGCAACAAAGACCCAATTCAACCAAAAAAAAAATAATAAGTAATTAATTAGAAAAATAAAATTCTTTCAACTTTGCTGTATGTTTGAAAATTTGCATGATAAAATATTGAGAAACAAAGATGACTAATTCAGAAAGAAAATGCGTATTTACAATCCAGAGGTAACCACCATTAACATTTGAGTGTATATTATTTTCTTTCAGTTTCATTTCCAAGAAGATATAATTTTATATAATTAAGATCTTACTACATAACAGATTTATTTTCACATTTTTCACTCAGTATTGCACCACAGTTTTCTTTTGTCGTAAAAAGTCTTCAGTGTGTAATTTTATAATTAAGGTACAATTTACATAGCTAACATTCACACATTTTAGCACACAGTTCTGTGAGTTTTGACAAATGCATAGAGGCATGCAACCACCACTCCAGTCAAGATGTGGAATAGTTCCATCATCCAGGAAAATTTCTCTGTGCCGTTTTGCCAGCACCTTGCCTCACATCCAGCCCCGGGCAGCTACGGATCTGTTTTTCAGAATATTGTTAAGATGGAACCATATAATAGGTAGCCTTTGAGTCTGGCTTCTTTCACTCAAGCACAATACATTTGAGATTCATCCATGTCATTTACAAGTACTGGTAATTTGTTCCTTTTTGTTGATGAGTAGTATTCCATTGTAAGGATGTACATTAATATAATTTTAATGTTTGTAAGAAATCATCGTATATGGTAACCTGTTTTATTTATGCATTCTCCTAATATTTGGATATTTAAGATGTTTTATTTTTTCACTATTATAAATGCCATTGTAATGAACATCTTTTTTTTATGATTGTAACTATTTTAAAAAAAATTTTTATTGGAGTATAGTTGATTTTACAATGTTGGGTTAGTTTCAGGTGTACAGCAAAGTGAATCAGTTGTACATATACATAATGAACATCTTTATGCAAAATCATAGTCAATAATTTCTTTAGGTAGATTACTGGGAAGCGAATTACAAAGTATATTATAAATATTTTTAAAGCACTTATGACATTTTTTAAACATTAAAAAGTTTTTCCTTGCATTTCTTTATGTGGTTCATAACCAGCTTGACTTAAAACTCCACGGGTGTTTATAATCCTTTCTCCCCCGCTTCTCTGTTTCAATATTGTCACCCCGTAGAACTGATCCGAAGTTTCAGTGTCATCAGCGAGGCTTTGAAATTCTAAATCATGGAGACCAATCAGGAAACTTCCCTCTTCTTGGTGAAGATCTTGGAGGAACTGGACAGCAAGCAAAATACCGTTTCCTACCAGGACCTGTGCAAATCCCTGTGCGCCCGTTTTGATCTGTCCCAGCTCTCCAAACTGAGAAGCGTGCTCTTCTACACGGCTTGTCTTGATCCCAATTTTCCAGCCACATTATTCAAAGACAAGATGAAATGCACCGTGAACAACCAGCAATCGAAGAAAATCATGGTGGCGGCAGATATCGTGACGATCTTCAACCTCATCCAAATGAACGGGGCTACGGCCAAGGAGAAGCTCCCCAGTGGCCGGCAGAAGATGCGCAAGAAGGAGGCGTCCTTTGACTCGGGCCGCTCGGACACGGAGCTTTGCACCGCGGCCGAGTGTGAGTCCCTCAGCTGCGAGCTGAGTGACCAGCCTTTCAGCCGGGGCTACCCCACCCGCCAGTCTTCCAAGTGCCACAAGATGGATTGCAAGGACTGCCCACAGTTTGTACCTGCATCCGAGCCCAACTTCCTGCTGGGGGTCAGCAAAGATGTGAAGAACCGGGCGGCTTCCCTGGACAGGCTGCAGGCTCTGGCCCCGTACTCGGTGGCCAGCCCTCAGCCCTGCGAGATGCAGAGAACCTACTTCCCCATGAACATCGAGAGCGAGTCCATGTCCGATCAGGACTCCCTGCCCCTCACCCAGGGCATCAAGGAGACTTTCATTTCTAACGAGGAGCCCTTCATGGTCCAGTCCTGCGTCCAGAAAAGGAACATCTTCAAAGAGGACTTTCACAACCTGATGACTGTGTCCCCCGGGTTGGCCAGCCCCGCTAACAAGGCTGAGGGCGAGCACGGGAAACCCCAGGGCCGAAAGGAGTCCCACAAGACACCCTTCCCCAATCACAGCTTTGAGATGCCCTACAACAGCCAGTACCTGAATCCCGAGTACTCCCCTGTTCCTGACAAAAGGCGGGCAAAGCACGAAAGCTTAGATGACCTTCAAACCTCCACGTATTTTGGACCCACTCCAGTGATGGGGACCCAGGAGGCCAGGCGCTGTCCGGGGAGGCCGGGCAAGCAGACCCCCTGGCCGGCCAAAAGCTGGAGCCTAAACACCGAAGAAGTTCCTGACTTTGAACGGTCCTTCTTCAGTAGAAATCCCTCCGAGGAGAAGCTCCGCTATCCAAATCCCAGCAGCCAGACCCCCAACTTCCCAACCCCAGACAGGCGCCCAGCTTACCTCATGCCGCAGGAGCAACAGCCAATTCTCCCCATCGGCTACGCGGCCAAGCCAAACGGGCTCAAATCTAAAGAGATCTCGTCCCCCGTTGACCTGGAGAAGCATGAACCGGTCAAAAAGTTTAAAGACAAGAGCATTAGCTGCACCAGCAGGCAGCTCAGCTCAGACACCAGTAGCGTGGGCACCCAGACTGAGCAGCACGTCCTGGAGCCCAAGAAATGCAAAGACTTGTGTGCCTCTGGGCAGGGCAAGTACAGTGACAGGCACGCCATGAAGCAGTCAGATGACGACTCGGAAGTTGTCAGTGATGACATCAGTGACATTTTCCGATTTCTTGATGACATGAGCATCAGTGGCTCGACGGGAGTGGTACAGTCATCCTGCTACAACAGCACAGGATCTTTGTCTCAGCTTCACAAGTCGGACTGTGACAGTTCACCAGAGCACAACCTAACCAAAATCGCCAACGGGCTCCCCAGCAGCAAAGGAGAAAAGGGCAACCGGCCTGAAAACAGTCACCACTCGGAAGAGGAGTTGAAGACCAGCGTGTGCAAACTGGTCCTCAGGATCGGTGAAATTGAACGGAAGCTCGAATCGCTGTCGGGTGTCCGCGAGGAGATCTCCCAGGTCCTGGGCAAGCTCAATAGACTGGATGAGAAGATACAGCAGCCCGAGAAGGTGAGTGTGCAGATAGATCTGAATTCCTTGACCAGCGAGGCTCCATCCGATGAGAGCGCCTCTCCCCGGATGTTCCGTGCACACAATGGCTCCCACGGGCCCAAACTGGAGAACTCGGCCGACTGGTGCTGCTCAGACGCCAGCGGAAGCAACAGCGAAAGCCTTCGTGTCAAGGCGTTGAAAAAAAGCCTCTTCACCAGGCCATCCTCCAGGTCCCTGACGGAGGAGAACAGCGCCACAGAATCCAAAATCGCCAGCATCTCCAATTCGCCCAGGGACTGGCGCACCATCACTTACACCAGCCGCGTGGGCGTCGGAGAGGAGGATGTCAAAGACAGAGGCCCCGGGGAGAGTAAGGACTGGCATCGAAAATCTAAAGAGGTAATAATGCACGTGTAAGCTCGCGTAACTAGGCAGCAGCCTTACTATAGCCCTGGTCTGTTTCCAAGCCTGGAAGCTTACATTACACGAAAGAGAGGCCTGCCTTTCTTGTGCTCGTAATCCTTCCAGACTTTCCACGTTAGAGCAGAGAGGACCGCATAGCCTGGTGGTTGGTCCCACCCAACTGTCCGTCAGCCCGGAGGAGCACACGCTGCTGTGTTGCCGATGGGGGAAAGCATGGCTCAGATATTGGACTGGTGGTTCGAGACCTGATTTTCATAGAATGGGGAACATGGCAGAGCAGACGAGCATCACCAAGGATTTCTTCCTGTCCTTTCTGAAAGGGCAGGATGCAGGCAAAGAAAAGGAGGGAAATGACTTAAAAGCGAGCTAGCTCCTATGGCCCTTTCACGTACTGTGTGGCATGCGTGGTGTTCCTTTTTAAAAGTTTGAGTTTTTTCCATTTTAAGATCAATAGATGATTCGTAAGAAAAGAAGATAAATTAAGGGAATTATTCACAGTTCCACAGCCCAAGGATGGCAACTCTTAATATGATGTCTTTCTTTGCTTTTGAGGTTTTTTCCTACACAGTTTTATGGGAACTTGAGCGTTTTTGCACCTTTTTTTTTTTTTAAACATCTTTATTGAAGTATAATTGCCTTACAATGGTGTGTTAGCTTCTGCTTTATAACACAGTGAATCAGTTATACATATACAATATGTTCCCATTTCTCTTCTCTCTTGCATCTCCCTCCCTCCCACCCTCTCCATCCCACCCCTCTAGGTGGTCACAAAGCACCGAGCTGATCTCCCTGTGCTATGCAGCTGCTTCCCACTAGCTATCTATTTTACATTTGGTAGTGTATATGTGTCCATGACACTCTCTTACCCTGTCACATCTCACCCCACCCCCTCCCCATATCCTCAAGTCCATTCTCTAGTAGGTCTGTGTCTTTATTCCCGTCTTGCCACTAGGTTCTTCATGGCCTATTTTTTTTTTTTCCCTTAGATTCCGTATATATGTGTTAGCATACTGTATTTGTTTTTCTCTTTCTGACTTACTTCACTCTGTATGACAGACTCTAACTCCATCTTTATAGTCAGCATCTTTCTGTCAGTGCTGGAGTGAGCACACACGCACATACTCACATTCTTTCTTCTTCTCGTCCCCTGCAGTAAGGAGGATTTGTTTCAGCGGTACTTGTGGCTGCTCTTCTTCCTTCTAAGTAGGTTACATTGAACCCTTTCTGGCCAAAGTGATGCCATTTCAATGTGTTGCTCGTCTCAATTCCCTTCCCTGATTCCAAAGGTCCGTGGACAGACCACGGGGCCTCCTGAGGGCTCGGAGGACCAGTCATCAGAGAGGGAGTGAAGAGGTGTGGCTGCAGACATTGAATACAGAGCAGGAGGCGGAGTCCCTCGAATGCCAAGAAGGGCAAGCTTAGAAAATGGAGCCCTAAGGAAGTTTTCAGGGTCCAAAGCAGGGAAAGAGAGTAAAATAAGAAGTGATTTTTTTCTGATCTCAGAGGAACCTCTGGTACCTGTGCTGGCCACCGTTCTCTTCGGTAGCCACTTGCAACGCGTGGTGTTGGACAGAAATCAGAATATATTATGTGCTGACACTCTGACAAGGTGCCCAGCTATGGGTCTTCTCCTCTGGCACTGCTGTCGTGTCAATTAGCTGCCAGAGTCTGGCCAGGTTCCTGGAGCCCTGGGTCTTAGGTAGCATTGAAAATGGCCATTTAGAGCACTCCAGTGGTTTGGCACTTCTGTAGATATATCAAGTTAAACTGAACTAGCCATGCGTCCAACCTATAAAATGTCAAAGCCCCCAGAAACCAACAGAAATAAGCTTGAGAAAGATCCCTTGAAATGCACAGCTCAAAGTTGCTAGTGTTTGGGGTGAGCCGTCTTCATTTGGCCTCCTTCTGTGACCTCATTTCTCCCTCCCGATGTGTGGCTCTCACCATCCCTGAGCTGATGCCTGCCATGGTGGTGATCAACCCTGGGGCCCTTCTGAACTTTGGTCCCAAATCTCAAACTGCTGAAGGCCAGCTCCCCCAGATGTCTGCCGTGGGCTGAAATCTACAGGTCCCAGCTAGATTTTCTGTTCCTTCAAAGCCAGGTTTCCCTCTCCCTGTACCCATTCTGGGGTCGCCATTCTAGCCATTCCCCAAAGTGAAGGGGCGTCTCTCATCTCTGACTTCCCTCTTTGGCTCTCTCACATCCAGTTGGGCTACTCGACCCTGTGGATTTATCTTCTGTGATGTTTCTTTCTGCTTAAATCCACCCTCCCTCCCCCAAGTCTAGGCTCCTACCACCTCCCACCTGGGATTTGGGGGCACATGTGTAACTGGTCTCTCTCGCCCATCACCCCCCCCCCACCTCTGCCGCCACTTCCATCTCATCCCATCCACCACTGCTCTGCTCCCTTTCCTAAAGCTCCACTCTGGGGTGTGCAGTGCCTCCTGTTCCCAACTCCTCCTTGGCTTCCCTTTGCTCAGCAAAAAGTTTCAAGCCACTCAGCCCGGCCACTCAAACCCTGGGCATGTCATGTCCTTCTCCCCAACAGGAGGGCTCCAGTTCACCCGGACTGGGCCCTTCTCCACCTTGATACGTCTACCTGGTTGTCCTCAAAAATGCCACCCTCATTCACTCAGTCACTCATTCAGCAAGTACTGATGAAGCATCTAGGATGGCCAGGCCCCATCCCACTGTCGAACCTTTACTCACGTGATTTCTCCATCAAGAGTTTCCTGTCCAGGGACTTCCTTGGCAGTCCAATGGTTAAGACTTCACCTTCCAATGCAGGGGGTGTGGGTTTGACCCCTGGTCGGGGAGCTAAGATCACACATGCCTCGTGGCCAAAAAATCAAAACATAAAACAGAAGCAATATTATAACAAATTCAATAAAGAGTTTAAAAATGGTCCACATCAAAAAAAAAAAAAAAGTGTCCTGTCCACCTCCTCGGTGCTGATCTAGACACAATTCCCCTCAAGGCCTCTTAATTCATAAGCCTCTGAAAGCCTCCCAAGATTATTGCTGGTCTCTGATCTCCTGCCTTTCATCCTCTTTGTTCAGACAGAGTAGATACCAACCTTTATTTTAAAAGTATCTTAGGTATACATACCGACTGCCATGTTAGAACGCAAACGCCTCCATGGTAGGAGCAGGGAGGCAAGCGTGGGCAGCGGGTAACTTTCCATCTCAGAAGCGAGAACAAATTCAAATCCTGGCTCTGCCACTTCCTGGCTGTGTGACATTGGGCCAGTTCCTTAACCTCTCTAAGCTGAGTTTCCGCATCCACAGCGGGGATTATAATGTTATAGCCTTGCCGATGTTCTCAAGAAGCTGAAATGGGATATCGCGTGTTCAGCCCCGAGCACAGCAGGAGACACACACAGTCAGCCCTCAATTAATTGTAGTTATGATGCCTTGCTGTTATTATTGGCACCTGCTCTGCCCCCAGCTCGGCACGGGCCCTGCATGCCGTGGGAGCCCTCTGAGTGTTCGGTAGCGGTGATGAGTAGAATGAATAAAATCAGTGACACCTTTTAGAAGATACTTGGGTTTGATGAGCTAGAAAATAAGAGGACACCTCACTTTCTTATTTGGATTTGGCCAAGTAGTTTATCCTGCTTTCCCTGTATCAGCATCAGCGGTCTTAATGGTTTGGAAGGGCTCAGAGTTACACTGTATTTGAGCAAGAGCTGATGGGTCCAGTTTGCTGGTAGCTGGGAGTGTGCTCCTGGTCCCCGTGCACGTGTAGGATACACACACTCCCACTCATACACGTTGTCTCATCAGGTGCTCACACATAAACGCTCCCTGTCCTGACACCCTAACCCTTTCTCCTCCTCTTGCTTTTCCACACTGTCCCTCACTTGTGTTCTTATTTTTCCTTTTTCTTTGTCTGTTGCTCACACCCACAGCTCTTTGGCTGTTTGTTTCATGTGCACGACTCCATGGTGTTGGGATGTCCCTTTAACAAAGATGGGCGTGCCTTCTCCTTGGTGGTATGATTTTGCTGAGCGGGCGACTAAAAGGTGTTCACTACAGTCCCCTGCCTTCGGGGAACTCAGTCCAGCGGAGGAGACGGACAGACAGACAGGCAGTTACAGTTCAGTGGGACAGTGCTGGCCGCGGGCTCCGTACGCAGTCTGAAGGGGTCACGTAGATGGGCGCTGACCCGGTCTTGGTCAGGGAGCACTTCTGGAGGAAGTGACATCTATGTGGAGATCTGAGGGCCTCAAGCTAGAAGTAGAAAGTACCAGAAGACTCTAGTTATAACAGGGTTCGTGGAGAACGGAGCCCCCTTTGTTCGGGTGGAACTCAAGGACTGACAACGTACGTGATGCCAGCGGTGCTGGGCACCTTCCTGCCTCCAAACTGTGGTCCAGACGGTTCCCTTGTCCTGAAGGCCACGCAGAGGTCTCTGAAGATCACTAGAGGCTCCCACCACGTGCTTCCTGGCTTGGCTTCTTCCATCCAGAGAAGCAGTGTGGCATCAGTGGTTTCAGCCAGCTCCTAGGGGGAAGGACCCCATATCTTTTACTCCTCAGTACCAGGTAGAAATTGGTAAGAGAAAGAGGGGGCAGTGACGTCCCTGGCAGTCCAGTGGTTAAGACTCTGCACTTCCATTATAGGGGACGCAGGTTCGGTCCCTGGTCGGAGAACTAAGATCCCGCATGCCACGTGGTGCGGCAAAAAAAAGAAAAGAAAAAGAGGGGGAAGTACTATGCAGTGGTTAAGCAGAGCTTCTCTGAAGCCAGATGATAGATTTAAATGCCAGCTCCTCCCGTTAGCAGCTGTGCACCCTGGGGTAAATTACTGAGTCTTTCTGGGCTCCATTTCCTTACCTGAACAATGCGTGTTAATAATAGTAGTCATGGTATGAGGGTAAGATAAAATCATCTCTTCCTGGCATAGAAATGTTGGGTCATTTGAGTATTATCAATGTCATAAGCTTTTCCTAGTAAATTTCCCCCAGTCCAGATATTCCTTCTATTTGCTCGTGAATAACTGCATGTTGCTACCCGGGCAGAGCCCAGTGATGGAAAGCTGGTGTCTGCCCACTGGCACTGTGGGCTCTCTGATGGCATCTGTGTCTCTCTCTGGACTCCTCTGTGCCCCTCTGCAGGCAGACAGGCAGTATGACATGCCCCCGCCGCACCGACTGCCCAAGCAGCCCAAAGACGGCTTCCTGGTGGAGCAGGTGTTCAGCCCTCACCCCTACCCCGCCTCCCTCAAGGCCCACATGAAGAACAACCCTCTGTACACGGACATGCGGCTGACGGAGCTGGCGGAGGTGAAGCGGGGCCAGCCTTCCTGGACCATCGAGGAGTATTCTCGCAACGCGGGCGAGAAGGGCAAGCTGACAGCCCTGGACCTGCAGGTGAGCCTCTCACTGCCCCGGGTGGGGGGAGCCCAGCCACACCCTGGCGGATGCAGGAATGGATAGCGGATGCCCTAACCAGCCCGCTCCCTCACCTTCAGCTCCCTGGGTCCCCACCATGGAATTCTGAACCTGCATACATCGTAGAGCAGAGATTTTTCACGAGGGGATTGATATTTTGCTTATTGCTTTGTAAACATGTAGCAGTGGGAATGCTTGATCGATTGATTGATTGACTTTGGCCATCCGATTTGCTAACGATGCGTTTAAGACTCCATACCAAGTGCAGATTCTCGTATTTGCTCACAAGACCTCAGCCCAACTGTTTAATGAAACACAAGCTGATTTCTCCTTCCACATGTAGCACGTGGGATAAAAGCATATTTGTGGGAGCCGAGCTATGGATTATGTTTCCATACGGAGCAGTCCCAGGTAAGCGCCATCCCCAGAAGCTCTGTGAATACAGTTGTGGCTGGAGGGCATGTTTTCTGTTCGACCACAGGCAGGGCTGGGTTTTGGCCACTTTCATTGTGCTGGGCAGTTCCACCTGGTTCCATCCACACTGCGTCTTATCTGTGTGTCCGCATCACCTCGGGAGCACAGGAAGTACCCTGTCCCCACCTGCCAGCTAGCTTTGTGGGCAGCGAGGCTATCATCCCAACGCCACCACTCACGTACGGGTCCCAGCAGGTCCACACCACTTAAAGGGCAGTTGGAGAGATGCCAGTGGGGGGTGGGTATGGCTAGGTCTCCCCTGAAATGGCCTCTCTCTAAAGCCAAGAGGGCTGCAGGAGGTGCAGTGCAGTGGCGAGAAAAGAAATGTGTTTTCCCGCAGTGTGGGTTCTAAGCCAGGGTTCCTTTGCTGTGTGGCCTGGAATGTTCACCTGTTTGAGCTTTGGTTCCCTCACCTGTTAAATGTCCATAATAATATCTAACTTTCAGAGTCACTGTCAGAAATGAAAATAATGTATTTAAAGTACCTGGCATTAAGAAGGCACCGAAAAGGCATTTTGGCGCTGATGAAATGATGCTGAAATCGATCAACTCTGTACGGGGCTTTTTATCACGGTCTCTCGCTCAAGGCACAGTGGCCTGCAGGCGGGAGTGATGTTGTTCATCTCAAGTTTATAAATGAGGAAATCGAGGCCCTGAGAAGCACAAGAACTTGCTGCAGGTCTGACAAGTCTAAATTCATACTGGACTATCCGGCAATAAGACTCCTGCACTTCCTCCTATGTTGCCTTTCCACCATGTCATTTTTCTGTTGATGACAGTATAGTGGAGCTTCACATCACACAAATGACTGCAGTGACATTTGTTTATGTTGGGCCCTAAATGACAGCAATTATGGGAAGGGACATCTCTGGCCAGATCTTGAGAGTCAAGTGGGTGGTGATATCAGGACCACCCCAGAGGTACTCCTGGCCCCTGTCACCTCCTGCATGTTTTGTCCCCATGCCAGCTGCATGCCACTTGACCCTTCAGGCCACGTCCTCTCCTGTCACCATCCTGCTGGCAAGCAGTCTAGATAGGATTTGCTTCTCCTGCAGGAGGGTCCCACTGCTCTGCTGCGGCTACCACACTGCAACCTGTGGGTATTAGGTTGCCACGAGCTGCAGGCGAGTCAGAAAAGGCCCAGAGGTGTGAATGGCTCACCTGGCTGGAATAATCAATGTTTCACCAGTATCATGGGATGACCTTGACAGGAGCAGATTAATTGAATGAGTCATAGACT